>NC_090930.1:139469377-149469377 GCF_040938575.1 Ambystoma mexicanum | reverse complement strand
GTTTTTTCCACCATGGGGGTCGACAGCAGAGTCGCGATGTTTGTCTGCTTCGCTGGTTTAAGATTCTTGGTCATGGTCCCTTGGTTGCCTCTGCACTGGGTGGTGGGGGCTGTGCGGTTATGGCCCAGTCTGTTGCTTATTGGGATTGGGATTTAGTTGGCTCTGAGGTAGAGTACACCCCGCTTTGTGAGTTAATGCAGTGGTGCAGGGTCCCACCCCAGACGCTCCTGGTGGCGTATCTGCCCTGTTGGTGGGGCTGTGGACTTGGCGGTTGAGGTCTTGGATGCGTGCTGCGTTTGGGTGCTGCAGTGTCAGGCGTGCTGCTTAGCTCTTCCGGGCTGCTACCTCTCCAATACTGTGGGTGGTTGTGTGACTCGGATGTTTGGGGTCCCGCTTCCTGAGTTGCCTGATTGCAGGTTGTGGGGCTGTGCTGGTGCTGACGTTTTGCGAGTGGTTCAAGTTTGTGGGCTGGCGTCCTCTAGGTACCCAAGTGGTGTGTGGACCAAGGTTCAGCCCCCAACCGATGCCTGCGCTTTTTTGAGCCCCTCGTGATCACAGAAGGCTGGTGGGGGTGGTGGGTGGATCAAACCAGGGTGTGGGACTGTGCTGGTGGTGTTTCTAAATATTGCTGGAGGGTTTAAGGTCGTGGTCCTGCTGGCCTCTGGTTGCCCACCTGCCGTGGGTTCCAAGTTCACAGTGGGCTGGGGGGGGAGCGGATGGCTCCGGGGAGTGGTGCTGTGTTGGTGCTGGTGACTAGTGAAGGGTTCCAGCACTTGAGCTTGGCGTCCACCGTTTGCCCAACTGAGGTGGGCGCCTAGGTGCAGCCTCCTCCTCACTGCCCATACTTACCGGGGCCCTTCACGTATTCAGTGGGCTGTGGGCTGATGGCAGACGGGACCGTGTTGCACAGTGCGGTGTGGGTGTGACCCCTTGGGAGTGCAGCATGTGCCGCCTTACCTTGCACTAGGTTTCCGGTTGTGTGGTTGCTGGATCCGATTTGGGGGTTTATGCAGCAGCCGGAGCGTCTTGTGCAGAGGAGGGGTTGTCTCGGCTGGTTCCCTGTACGGGTTTGCCGGCTGCAGGTTAGGGGCTTGTGGAGTCTGGGGGTGATTTGTGTAGGAGAGCACTGGGGCAAGGCGACAGAAACTCGGTGAGGTCCTCTGGCCCTGTTGCCCTCGTTGTGGGTTCATGCGGTGGAGGGCCACCCTGATTCAAGTCCTATAAGGCACGTTGAGGGCTTCCATGGTGAAGGGGGCTCAGCGGTCCGTGGTGGCCGGAGAGTTGGTGCCAGCTGCCGCCTCGCTTCCTTGGGACTCCCGGCTATGTGTTCCAGAGAACGCAGATCATGAGCTGCCAATCTTATGGAGAGCATTTGTGTGGGGGTGGGTGCAGGCCTGGGGTGCCATGAGATAGTGCTCTGTGTGTCCTCGCTGATTTCAGCTGTCTGTTGGCTTTTGCTGTGGCTTGGGGAGTGGAGGCAGAGGGATGGAGCAGCCGAGCGGGCTGCACTCCCGTTACAGTGAAAGCGGCACCCTTAGTGTGCTGCTTCTGGGAGAATGTCACTGTAGGCTCCGGAGCTCCACTCTAATCCTGCAACAGTGCTCCTTGTCTGGTGCCCCTCCGGGTCGGGTGCTCAGGCGGGTGTAGATTGTGTTCTGTGAGAGCGGCAAGGAGCGCTTGAGACCCGGGTTTAGGTGCAGCCTTGAGGTGTAGCAGAGATTACGCTCTGTGCTTCTCACCTTTTCCAGCTGGTGGATGGTTGTTGGCTGCAGCTGAAGTTAAGTTCAGTGCCACGGGAGTGAGGGAGGAGGGTTGCAACGTCCAGGTGGGCTCCGCTCTCGCTCTATTGTCAGCACTGATCTTGACGGTGTTCTACGGGGTATGTGCCTTCGGGGAAGTGCTGAGCCCTCCGATGGGTTCTCAGCTGTATTCCGCTTCACCCCACGCGGTTATGTGGTCCACCACGCTGCAGGCATGAGCGGCTGACTTGCAGCTGGGTTTGTCGGCGCAGAATACGCGGGCCCTCAGGTATGCCCGGATCAAGTGCCGTGGGGTTCTCCGGATCGGAGGTCACGATTGGGGTCTCCGCAGGAGGGAGGAGATCAGGGTGCCCGCTGGGTCGCCTCCAAGCGTCTCGGGTATGAGCAAGCGGTTGGTGCCGAAAAGGGTGTCAGTTCGGGTAGGCGGCCGCCATTTTGGTGCTAGCAGCGACTCTGTGTTACCGTGGAGTCCCGGGCGGGTAAATGCCTACTCCCCGAGGCACAGAGGGATGCGAGCCGGTCAGTGTCCGCCGTAGCTTGCCGGCTTCCTCATACGCCGTTTTCAGTTGAATTTAGGCAAGTTTTACCAGAGCATAGTTGATGGATGCTAGGCGCCAGCCGGGAGCTCTCAGAGAGCTGTTCCGACTGCCATGACTCCAAGCCACGCCCCTGGCATCCTCTATTTTTACAAACTAGTTTTTTCAGACCCATTTTTCTATCCATCCAGTCTTCCCAGGTTCGGACAGAGAGGATGTCCTCTCCTACCCTTCATTGCAATTCCTCATTCCAGCAATGCTAAAGCCAAATTCGTAATGGGTCGTGAGGGCTAGATCCCCACAGAATCCAAGTATCCACATCTTTGGGTCCATCACCAAGTCTTCCTCTACCAAGGGAATCAAGATCTCAAGTTCTTCTCCCCAGAGAGAGTTTATTTTTGGGCAAGTCGACAGCATGTGACTATAGGTCCCCACTACTATTTACCATTTAGGACATACATAATTTTCTCTCTCCCCCATTCTATGGAGCAGCTGGAGGGTATAATATATCCTATGCCGATTCTTAAATTGGGTAGCTATAAATCTGGAGTCAATGGTGACTTCCGTAGCCATTCCCAGAGCAAGTTCCCAATCCCTATCATCCAGTGGCCCCATATATCTCTCCCACCTATCTCTCAACCACTTCAGAGACTTTGACTTGATGCTGGTAGTCCATCTGTATGCCATGGAGATCGTATTGCCTTCGAAAAAGCTACCAGTCTCAACAGAGGGGATTCCCGGAGGAGATCCGACTCACTCTTTTATTGTGCCCTAAGGACATGTCATAGTTCTATATATTAACTTACATGTTTGAAGTCACTCCTAAGATGGTGCTCAGGTCATGGAATCACACCACCCCTTCCTCATTCCTCACATCCCCCACAGTTGACATTCCCTGAACCGTCCTGAACTTGGGAATAAGTTTGTAGCTCCGCAGGGGTTGATCTAAGGCCAACCTAGTTCGATCTTGTCTTGTTCATTACGATATGCCATATTTTAATCACCACGCTGCCCATTAAATGGAACTCTTTCGAGCATGATCTCCAATGTAGAATTTGTCTGGGGGTCCACGGCCCGATTTGGTTTTTCTCTAAACTCGTTGCGGGGTCTCCATCCTCCATGAAAAACCAATTATTTGCGGCTACCAGTTGGGTAGCCCAAATATATTTCCGCAAATTAGCCAGTTTTAGTCCGTTATCCTGAACCGAATTCATTAGTGTGTCCAGGTGTATTCTAGGAGCAGATGAACACCAAAGTATTTTTCTCTGCCAGATCCCTTATCCTAATCTCTGCCTCGAACAACTCCCAGATTCTATCCCTCCCCTTCTTCTTGACATCTTTCATGGCAAAACTCCTTAAGACAGTCTTGTAGGTCTCCCATAAGGTCAAAGAGCTTTCCACTGAATCTTCATTTTACAAAAAATAATTGTTGGTGACCTCCTCCATAGTGTCCTACATGCCTGGAGACCAGAGATGGTAGGCGCTTAAATGCTAGGTTCCTTGTGGCCTAGAGTTGCCCAGTCCCCATTCCAGAGACGATTCTTCTTGCAGGACCAGAATGCCGGCCTCAATGCTGTAACCAATGTTCTTGTGATTAATGCCAAGAGCCTGTGTTGTGCAAAGTTTGATGGGAAGGGATAGGGTACGGGAAGGGGTAGAGTGGGGGGAGGGGTTGGAAGATCTAGGGAACAATCGTTTTTTTAAAAGGTTTGTATCAGTGGAATTTGTTCCACCTGCAGTAAGTTTAATAATATAAAGTTCTTAAAAAAGCAAAGGAGAGTGGTCAGAGAGTCTCCTTGGTAGATAGTCCACTGTCCTCACCTTGTGAATAGTGTCTCTGGCAGTAAATAAATAGTCTATACGTGTTCGGGAATCAGGGGCCCTATGAAGCTGCTCACATCCTGGTGTCTATCCCTCCAAACATCTATTAGGCCCATCAAACCCACACAGTCATGCAATTTCATTGGGCAGTCACTTCTGGAAGCAGTGTTTGTCATTCTATCACTGCCTGTGTGTATGGTGTCGTTGAAATCGCCCCGTACACGCATTGCATCTGATGCTGTCTTCCGGATCACATTGCTCATCTCCCTGAGTAAGTCAGCCTTCACAGGGGGCTGACTTACTGAGGGACCATACTGCCAACCACAAATAGGTAACGTTCCCTGACGTCGGCTATGATGTGTCTAGTGTCTCATTTTTAATCGGAATGGCCACACCCCTTGAATCAATCGTAAAGCCTGCATGAAACATTCTCAAATATATATTCCTACCTAGAAAACGTCAATGTGTGCCACATAAGTGGGTTTCATGAAGCGGGTTTTTCGACCTTCTCCCTTAGCCCGTTCACATTCCAGGACATTTATCTCATCACCGCCTCTCCCATTCTATCATGTATTGATTCCTTATGTGCCAGCTCAGTTCCAGAAAAATGATGTGCGCTTGTGACATGAGCACCTGCTGCCCCTTTTCCATCTTGTAAGCCAAACGATTCTGACCAGTGTACCTTCCCCTAATCCCTAAACTTTATTTCCCCAAAACCTACCTCCTCTCTACACTTCCAATTCCCGGAAGCATCTGTTGCCTACCATCCCCTCACAGAAACAAAACCCCACCTCACAAACCTAATCAACTAGTCTGACCTCAACCCCTCCCCGCATTGGAACCAAAATCCTGCGAAAGGAGAGCTGTGTGCAGCCAACCTGGCTGCTTAACAAACACTCTTCACCCTTCCCCAATGTCTCAAGTCTCTCAAATCTTTGTGTCACACAAATCGGTCTCACCCCAAAGTTTGCTTTCCCTCCCTTAATGTTGTTATTATTTATTGTTTGAAGGGATATACTTCTGAGTATAGGCTCCTTTTACAAATGACATAGTAACATAGTATTATGTCACCTCTTGTGCCATTAGGTACAGCACGTCTGTCAACCATGCCTTAGAACGATCCAAGGTTTTTCAGGGCCCCTGGGCCTTGCTGTCAGGGACAAGTTATACATCTCCATCAGCCGGCCTAGGCCTCATCTCCCATGTTGTCTCGTTGTAAACTTCAATCTTCTGCCACTGTGATCCAATCCGCCCCGGTTACCTCCATAGGACCAGTATCTCCCATCAAGGAGTCAACGTCCAGCCACTCCCAGACATCGTTGGGGCCATTTAAGAAAAAAGAACGCCCCCCAAAAATTATTATGAACTTGGCTGGAAAGAGGAGCATATATTTAATGTCTTTTTTTTGTAGTTCCCGCTTTACACCCCTCAAAGGTTTGTCTTGGTCTCTGGACCTCTCTTATGAAGACAGGGAACAGCAAGACCTTAACGTCACCAACGGCCACCGGATCCACTCATCTAGCCATTTGAAGAATGGCGACTCTGTCCCTGAAATTAAGAAGGCGTGCCATCACGACACTCAAGAATGCTACTGGCGCAGATGGCCTGGCTGGAACTCAATACGCCCATTGTATTGAGAAGGAGGGCAGTCAAGTGTTTTCCAAATCTTTTGGGTAGCCATTGTTCTAGAAATAGTTTCATGGAGTCTCCCTCTGATCTTTCAGGAAGGCCTACACTATGGATATTGTTTCTCCTAGAGTGCCCTTTGGCAACCTCCACCTGCCTTTCCAAACTATTGCATGTGCCTTGTAGTAGGGATAACTGATCTTTCACTACCGTCACATCATCCTCGAGAGTGGAGATCCGATCCTCTGCCTCCGTCGTCCTGTCCTATATCTTCCTCAGATCTGCTTGTAGTAACGAGATATTCACACCTACTTTCCGATTTTGGTTTCCAACACCACCCAGCTACATCTGATCTTCTCCATCATCAGTGATAATGAAGGCTCACCTTTTCCTTGTGGGGTTGCGTGTGCTCCCAGCTAGCGGTCTTCTGATGTGTTTTTTTGCTTGCTCTTGGCCCTGCGCCCCAGGCTGGCTACCTCTGGGGGGAGTGTAATTATCCGTAGTATTGGCCTGCAAGACTTATTTTATTTTTACTCATACTTACCAGAGACTTCGCTGCAGTGAGGTTCCCCAGTACGAACCAATACGGGCCACCATTGATTTAGCACAGCATAGTGACACCTCCTGGGTGGGGAAGTCAGGAGGAGATTGGTTAGGGAAAGATTGAAGGGAGGTAGAGAGGGAGACTAACAAGGGGGACAGGAAGGTGGGGGCTGTTTGGGCGAGGTCAGATGAGGAGGAGGTGGCAGACCGAGAGCCCAAATGAGGAAGGACCGTGGGCTGGATTGTGGTGGCGTTTTAAAGCGCATATGAGGCATTGGCTGGTGAGAGCAATTGGTAATGTTTTGTGAGTGTGCACGTAAGGTGGGTGATTGAGAGGGTTATTGAAAGAATAGATGGTGAAACTGAGGTGGATGAGAGATTGAAAGGAGAGCGACTGAGTAGAAGGTGGGGTAAAGTAGTAGTGTAGTGGAGCAGGGAAAGTAATGGTGGAGCAGAGAAGGGAGAGTAGTAGTGGAGTTAAGAGGGTAAATACAGGATAGAGTGGCAGGAGGGAGTAGGAAAGAATAATATTGCAGGGTGATGGTTTAGAGTATAATGAGAGAGACATCGGAAAGTCAGGAAGAGTAAGTAACAGGAGGGAGGGTGGGTTCAGTTGAAAGGAGGAGAGAAGCGAGAGGAGGAAACAGCAATGGGCAATAGGGAGAAGAACATCATGGCATGTCTGAAGGACAGAACCCTATAAACTCTTAGAATTAACCAACAATATATTACAGTATGGGTCAGCCTAGCAAGTCCCTGAGGGAGATTAGATAGTGCGATTGCCTTTAGGCCTTCCCCAGCAAAAAGGCATAACTCTGACAGTAGGGTTCAATAAGCTCTAGACACTAACGTGGGGACTAAGTAGGCGTGGGTTAGGGAGGTAACTGCTTTTTCTAGACGAGAGCGAGGGCGTTCTTAACGCCCTGCCAAATATTCTAATAAAAATTCTTGAACTCGGCGTGTTCTTTAGGCCATCTGCGACAATGCTCGCCAGGATCTATGCCTCTTTGAACAAATGGGCCCGGTGATGGAGACAAGTCTTTGCTAGAACTGCAATGCTGCATGCAGTTCTTGGGAGTTATTCTAGATATGGCAAGAAGCAAGGCCATGTCAATTTAGTTCATAATTGCAAGCATCTGCAAAATGATAAAATGGTCACGAACAAAAACAACTGTAACATGCAGCCAAGTTATGGGTACTTTTGGGCCTTATATTGTCTTGCATTCTGCTTATTCCACTATGTACACTGAAGGTGGGAAGGTTACAAGACTAGTTGTAACAGTAGGGAGGGCAGGTTACGGGCCAATGGGACAACACCATGAATACATTTTCTAGATGTAAAAAAACACTGTTTTCTCATCCACTGATAAAAGATTTTTTAAGGTGCTTCGTCTGTAAGTAGCCTCAGGGGAAGGCTCCTTCTCCGTATTGGGAATTTAAATATAGTTCTCTCTAGATTAACATCCTGTTCCTTTGAGCCTATGCAGTCTGGCGATTTTAAACTTGTTACCTGGAAGGTGGCTTCCCTGGTCGTCAGAACACCGGCAGGTAGAGCAAACGAAATCCAAACCTTTTCAGCAAAGAGCCATAACTGAATTTGAAGACGCTTACAGTGACTCTTAGAAACCGAGGTTCTTGCTCTATGTTATATCAGAGTATCATTTGACAGGTTGTTAGTTTACTTGTTTTCCGATATACCTAGATCTCCAGCTGAAGGGTTCTTGAATACATTGGATGTGAAATTATATTTTAGCCACTACATAGCTAGGGCTAAAGAGGTCAGGGCAGCAACCCCACTTCTTTTTATCAACCGGCTCAGCAGGTCAGGTTGTCTCAGTAATCCATTGCCAGATTTGAATTGTGTATGTATTTAAGAACATGCTGTCATTTTGTACCATGAATTGTCTGACTATTTCAAACAGGAACTACGTCCAAAGGCAATAACAGACAGCTGAGACAATCCTATGATAAGGTGCCTTTTCATAGGAGCTTTGTTGTACTGAATGATGTATGCCCACTGGCGTAATGGGGGCCCCCGCAGTCCCCGCGTTGTCCTGGGAGGGGGCCTCACTTGGAGTAAAAAATAAACAAAATATTTCGATTTTTTAAATTTCTTTTTCATTTATTTTTGAATTCAAGAAATTATTTCTGAAACAGAAATAATTCCTTTATGAAGGCAGAGTGAATACAAAAAGAAACTCTCTTTTTGAAGTTCGGGGGCTACCCGCAACCCATGACATGAAGACCCTAGGCTGGAGGCCTCCATGTCATGGGGTGGGGGAAGAAATAGTTTTTTTTTAAAGTCACTCTGCCTTCATAAAGACATTATTTCTGTTATAGTTCAGTCCATAACGGAAATAATGTTTTTATGAAGTCAGAGTGACTTCAAAAAGAAACAATTTATTTTTGAAGTATTATGATTCCCCTCAAACCCATGACGTGTGTGTGAGTGTATGGTGAAAGAGTGCACACAAATATATGGGTTGCTGGGTATGCGTGTGTGCGTTTACAGTGAAAGGGTGCACACTTAAATGTATGGGTGGCTGCTTGGGTGTGCCTGTATGGTGAAAGGATGTGCACTTAAATGTATAGGTGGCTGTCTGTGTGAATGTATGGTAAAGGGTGCACACAAGTGTATGGGTGGCTGGGTGTGCGTGTACTGTGAAAGGATGTACACTTAAATGTATCGGTGGCTGCCTGGTTGTGCCTCTATGGTGAAAGGGTGCACACTTAAATGTACGTGTGACTGCCTGGGTGTGCCTGTATGGTGAAAGGGGGAACACTTAAATGTATGGATGGCTGGGTGTGCGTGTGTATATATGGTGAATGGTGTGTGTGCTTGTGTTCACGGGTGCAACAAAACCGACATTTCAGGGGGGCTAACCCTTCAAATGTTAGGAGAGGCGCTAACTTCACGTGTGGTGGGGAGGAGCAAACTTATTTGTGTGGGGCATCTAACTTCTTTATGCATTTTAATGAGACTATTCTAGTGCAGCTTCAATGTTACAAGCAGTTAAATCTCTCCTTTAAGTCTGAAAGCACCCACATATGGACTGCTGTGAGAATGACTGGTCTCCTGTGCCCTCTCTACCCTTCCAATCACTCCACTGGCATGCAAGTACTAAACCCACATCACAATTTCAATTGCTTAACAAATTTGGCATTTGAATGCATGTACTAACAGTGAAATGCTGTACATTAGTAATTGCTGGACCGGGCCCTTGTTAACAGCGAAACCCAGGTGCTGTTTAACATGTGTGTCCTTTTCTGTCCGGCAACTGCTCTGTAGGTCAGCCAGGTCAAGTCAATATAGCCCACAATTTCAGGGTGTGGGAGTGCTGAAGCCCAATCAGCTCAATGGTGTTGCACCACTACTTGTGTTTAATGCCTTGATTACTTATTGGTAATCTTCATTACTCCTAGCCCTATTCTTCCTCATCCCAGTACTTGTGTATGAGGCAGTACTGGTGTATGAGGCACTAAGCCTCATACACAAGTATTGGGATGAGGTAGAGAGTACATGAAGGTATTGCCTGACTTAACTACCTGTACTCTTCATTACTCTTAGTCCCACTCGTCCTCATCCCAGTACTTACCTATGAGGTATGGAGCCTCATACATAAGCACTGGGACAGAGAAGAGGGACGTGGAGGTAATTGTCGGCCAATGAACTGATTTTGGAGGTTGGGGTAGGAGATGGGATGTGTGGGTGGGTGGGATTGTGCAATAAATCATAATGGTCGGCCATGTCCATGCTAAGCAGGCATGATATGTGGTATTAGTGGCATTTTGGTGGTCATTCTAGTCATCCCTCAGTTTGGTATGAATTTTATTAACTGGGAATTTCTGATAAAGCAGTTGTAATTACCTGGCTAGACTGGCATTTGGGTTCTGCCAGTCTAGCCGTTTCTTACTGTGGGACTGTATATTTTTCTGGGCATCTGTGATAAAATTATATGATATGATATGGTAAGTCATTTAGAACGCTCCTGTACACAAGTGTTTTTAGGCACGACAAGACAAGGGAAGGAAAATAGAAGGAGGACAAGACAAATGATCTTACTAAGCCTTGTGTCATTCAGATCGTGCAAGTGCGAGAACAAGAAGTGCAAGGGGAAAGGAAGGGGGGAAGTGCAAGGGAGAAGGGAAAACAGGGCAGCAATGCTCTGAGTAAGTGCAGCCAGGGCAGCGCGGCTCTGCGTAGTGCAAGGAGAACAAGGGACTGTAGGGTTACAGTTACAGCCCCTAACTGCGTGGTAGGCCCTGAGGCAGTGCAAGGGTTACTGATCAAGAAAGAGCCTGGACTCAGTGAGACTGAGGGTAACCAAGCAACCAGTTGGTACAGCAGACAGGTAGGTCAGGTAGGTCAGCAGGGGAGGGAGAGAGAGAAAGCAGAGGAGAAGAGGAATGTTTTGAGCTGCTTCTGGAACTTCAGGAGGTCCGGCTCAAGTTTGGGAGGGGCAGGGAATCCATTCCAGAAGGAGGCACCTGCAGGGGAGCGGGATCTATCCCCCACTCTCTGCCTGGAGAAGCATCTAATCCTTAGGGCTCGAGAAGGAAGGTATTTTTGGAGAGAGCATTGGATGTAGTGCGGATCCAGCCCCAGAAAGCCTTGTGGACAATGCAAAGGGTCTTGAACTTGATCGTTGCAGCCACCGGGAGCCAGTGGAGAGATTTCATGGCTGAGAGATACAGTCCTTGGGCTTGAGGCCAAGGATAAGCCTTGCAGTCCTGTTCTGGATTAGTTGCAGAGGGCGGAGAGTAGAAGATGGCAGATTGAGAAAGTGGCTGTTGCAGTAGTCCAGCCTAGCGAGAACCAGAGCTCTGGAGAAAGTGAGCTTCTGGGGGAAGTGAGAAAGGGAAGAGTCCCTTTGAGGAGGTGCAGCTGGTAGTGGGACTTCTTGGCAATGTCCGAGATGAGAAGAGAGAAAGAGAGAGTGGAGTTAAAGATGACACCAGGAATTAGCAAGAGTGGATAGTAGGCTGAGGGGAGCCTGAATGAAAGCTGAGTGTCATCCGCATAACACTAAAAGTTAGAGAAGGTAGAGATCAGGTGGGCCAAAGGGGCCAAGTAGTGGTTGAAAAACCAGGTTGAGAGGATAGAGCCCTGGGGAACGCCACAGGTAGAGAGAGGTGGCAGAGTGAAAGGGACCAAGTTGGACCTTGGAGGGGCGGTCCAAGAGGAAGGAGGTCAGCCGCTCCAGGGCCTGATCCATGATGCCCAGGTTCTCACGGAGTTGATTGATCAGGATTGTGTGGTTGACTGTGTCGAAAGCAGAGGAAAGTTCAAGGAGGATGAGGACAGAAGGAATACTGGGATCAAGGTTAGAGATCAGATCTTCACAGGTGTTGAGGAGAGGAGTTTCTGTGCCTCTGGCAGCTCTTAAGCCAGACTGATGGTCATGTAAACAACCAACAGATTCAGTGTGGAGAGTAAGCTGGCAGTTGGCCAGCTTTTCCAAGAGTTTGGGAGAGGGGAGGTTCTAGTGGCAAAAGAATGATTACAGAAATCGGCCAAGGCTGGATCAAGGGTGTCAATGTGGTCTTTGATAGTTCTGCAGGAGCAGGCAAGCACCTGTTTCGATGACACTTCCATAGATGGGACTTGTCCAGAAACCTCGTCAGGTGTTAGAGAGAAATAGGAGAAAGGAGGAGGAGAAGGAGAGATGGCCAAAGGCGGCTGAGAGAGGAAGAGGGAGAGGAAGAGGAGATAGTGGACAGGATGTCCTGAGTTTTAGCGGAGAAGCGAGAGGCCAAAGCCGCACAGAGCGCCTGTTGAGGGAACAGGAGAGGTAGAGACCACAACAGGATTGGCCAGTTCCTTGCAGATTTTAAAGAGTTTGGCTGTGTTGTTAGAGGCCTACAGAGACGCAGGCTTGAATGTGTGCTCTCTTCTTGATGAGTCTTATTGCTTCGACTGGCATTTTGGTGCAACCAGTCTAGGTATGTCTTAATGTGGCCTGGCATGCTTTACTGTATTGTTATTATTTGTCTACACTGGTCTACATTGTGCAGCCAGTTGGACATGTTTTCATTGTGGTATGGCATTCCTAATAGCAAAGCATTAATGTTCATGCGCACTGTTGGTGACTTGTTTGTATTGGATGGGTGTTACCCTACAAAACAATAGCAAACACTGTGGCTTTTTAGCCAGTTTTTCTCAAAAAGTGTGCTGTGTATTGCATTAAAACACATATTTATATCTTTCTCCTGTCTTAGTGTGTAGCATACCCTTTCTGCAGCTCGTTAGTGCGTATTGCGCAAACGTGGTAATCTAGGCCGGCCCAGAGTGTGGCACGACCCGTGATTTGTTGCATGGTTCGCAGGGGGGCCCCCAGATCTTGTGTTACGCCACTGTGTATGCCGGGTACAGAAGAGGTAAGAATTGAAGCAAAAACCAGGGACAGGCACTGGAGTGCATTAAATGTTTTTAACATTGGGAGCCTGAGGCAAGTATTTACATATTTAGAAATTATATAGATATGAGTTGTAGACTGCATTATGTTACATTACTGTTAGACACCTGCTATGAAGCAGTAGTCAGGCAGGGTAACTTGAATTTTGCATGAGATAAAAAAAAAACCACAGAAATGGCATTCCTGGCAAACAACCTATTGAAGGGGATTCTACAAGGACTATTGACTGTAGATTAATACCAGATCCAATGCTCCAACAATGGATGTGGCTTCTAAGTTTAATCAGTATGTGCAGGAGAAGATTCTGGATTTTCTCTTTAATGAGGTGGACTTGTTGCATTCTTCTACCCATGGTGGACTCTTAAAGAAAAAGACAAACACTCAGGTTAAGTCTCTGGTGGAAGTTCTGACAATCCTCTGCATGGTAAACCCTTTTTTAAAAGCCCCCTCAGACTCATTCACGCTCATTAAGAGTCTTTTTAGGCGTTTGGGGCAAATGCAGCTGGCAATCTGCCAGATCTCTGAGGAAATGCAAGACAGAGTTTTTCTAGAGCCATACCCCCCCTTACACTGATCCTAAGCACAAACAATAACTTGAAGATTTGTGGAATTGACGGTCCTGTGGGCGGCAGGTTTGCTCTCTCCACAGATGCTTGGGCCTTCTCATCTGACCCTTGTTTCATTTTGTTGGGCTCTGGGGCTACTGCCACACTCTACCAACAAGCCTCCTTCTTGTCCCTCTTCGAAGAGTTTGCCAAACTCCTATACATGCAAGCAGTGGAGGCGGTGCCTTTCTCAAAGAGGAATTCAGGCTTCTTCTCTGAGAAATATTACAGTACTTGAAAACAACCAGGCAGGCATGCAAAATGTTCTAGTCCTCTCCCCCTTCAATCTTTAACTTCCCTCGCTAGTTTAAGATGGGCAACGGGATGAGATCTGTGCTGTCCTCCCCAGAGAGACAACATTTAGACTGGGAACTGAAAGGACTCTTCTCTCCATACCCTGATTATTGGCTGTTATCCTTTATGCATAACTGGTCCTCAGAAGGTGACGGCTGATGTGGCTGCACAAGTCTGGCTATAGGACATTCTTATCTACCAGTATGTATATGACTGGCTGGTAAGGGCAACCAGCATCCAAGAAGCTACCTGGTCGCTCCACACATTGTTAGACCTTCTCTTCGACTTGTGTCTGTCAGTGAGCAAGAAGAAGTCTTCCCTGACAACTTGTGTATAGGCGCGTTATAAATGCCATATGATATCATAAACGCCATATCATATCTGCACATAGCTTGACATTCATTGGCTTTCAAAGGGACATAGCAATGGGTAGGGGTTTCTCGTCCCCCAGACAGAGAGGGACATCCAGGACATTGCACTTGGTTTCTTTTTCACAAAGCCACAACGCCTTGGCGGCTTTAGAGGCTTCTGGGATGGACTAATGGCCTACTTCATCCTGATGGTCTCTTATGCCCAACTCGAAATGCAGCACGTGCAGTTGCTCCTAACACATTTTTAAACACATGCTCCCAGTCTGCAATCCTTTTTACTATCCATTATGAGCTAAGGTCAGGCATGCTCTGGTGGAGTCAAGACATCAACCTCCAATAGGGTCCCCCTTATCAGACCAGACACTATCTTAGACAGTCTTCACAAATTCCTCCCTTCTACTGTGTGAACAACCAGCAGCTACACAATATATGGTTCTCAACAGAGGGACAGGAACACATAAATGTGTTTGAACTGACTGCCATCTTCAATGCCCTAAAGGGTTTCCTCACAATCGTAGCAGGCAGGTTGGTCTTGGTTCCCACAAACAGAACCACTTGCATGCTTTATCTCAAAGAGTAGGGTGTCTCATTGGCTGTTTCTTCTGGCAGTGGACATCTGGGAATTGGCAATTCATCAGGGAATGCACCTCCAAACACCACATCTTCCAGTAGACATGACAATTAGGGGTGGGACTTTCTGGACATTCTCCAAATGTGCCCTTCTTGACTGCTGGACGGACAGCGTCCCTGACACATATTGGAAGGGATTGTTCTTCAACGCCTTCTCTTCCCCTTGCAGACCATAACCCCATGCTCTATGAACTCGATTTATTGGCCAGTCACATTCTGGTTTCAGACCTCATTCCGCTAGCTTCTCTTCTTCTAGTTAATCTCAGCTGGAAGGTTGATTTACTACCCAAAAGGAGAACATAGATTTTTTATGCCTCCGATCAATCCCTCAGTTTAGCAGTTTGGTTCCTGGGTAGCTTACCCTAGAATACCTGCGGGTGTTGGCTGGCAATCTAGAGATCATATATGTAGCCAGAAAGGACTCTACCAGGACCCAGTACAAAGGCAAATGGACAGGGTTTGAATTGGTGTTTGCAGAGGCACATTAATCCTTTGATCTGCAACTTAGACAACGTCCTCTCATTTATATCTGACCAAGCAAGGTGAGCCGGAGCCTACAGAGCAACTCTTGTCAGAGTCCTATAGGACTCTATGGGAATGGGGATTTACACATTTACCGGAGCATGACTTCCCGGCCGCCGGACCCGTAATTTATTTATTTATTTATTTATATTTATATAGTAATGAACCGGTGGCACCGGGATCAGGCGCCGGTAAGATTTTACGGGTCTGGTAGCACCGACAGGGTTACCACCGGGCCCGTAATGAGGCTGTCAGTGCTGGTGGTTATAAGGCACTTTATGGAGCTGTCTCATCTTTACCCCCCACTGAAGTTGCTGCACTCTTCATCGGTTCAGCCTTAGCTCATAAACCTTTCAGGACAATGGCCAGAGCAGGCCTGAAGATGGTGTCTAGGAAGAAATCCTGTTTAATTGTGGTTATGTCTGCCCTCAGGGTGTGTGAACTCAAGGCCATCTTCAGCTTCTGAGCCCTTCACAGTCTTCCATAAAGATAACATGGCCTTGAGTACCTCTCCAACTTCCATTCTGAAGGTCCTGGCATACTTCCATCTCAATTAAGAGATTTCTCTTCACACCTTCTTTCCAAATCAGAAGCAAGCAGAACGTTTAACTTGCATGTGAGGAGAGTGCTGACATTTCAACCCGATAGAACAAAGGCGATGTGTTAATCGGACAGGCTCTTTGTCACCTACAGGGGCTGTTTCCAGGGTAAGCAGGTGTCTGAAGCTAAAGATTGCTTCCTCCTAATGATATTCACATCCATTTGCTGAGCCACAGTAGTTTCCCTGGCCTTTCAGAAGCATGCTTCCCTGGCTTGTTTAGAGGCATATTCCCTATAATATCATCGTAAAAGCAGTCACTTGGGCTTTGCTACTGGCACTCTGAAACACTACTTTAGAAGGGAGGTCCTCCCCGTGCGGTCCTTCCACATTAAACCACCCCTAGGGGGACTATTGGGTAGCGGCCTCACCTCCCTAGTCTTATGAGAAGGGGCTCCCCCTTGGGGAGAAGTGACAGCATCTTGTGAGTCGTCAAAAAGGCCAGTATAGCTTGCTTTATCCCAAATGCCACTATCACTGCTGACCCTTTCTCTGCACTCCTATCACGGGAGACTAAGTACCATGTTTTTGGTTGGATGTTGGGAGCGGGGTATCAGACTCAGAGGAGGTACATGGGGATCCTTCTGGCTCCCTGGTCCATTACTAGCTCAAGTGTAAAGCCATGTCAGAAGCCCACTCTTATACTGTCTACAAATGGTTCAGCTCCTCCCACAGACCACGGTTTATCAAAGAGAAGGGAACAAATTGAGAAAAGACTCAGGATCCTTCACAGGATCTTTTTAAGCCCCAGGCAAATGTAACTCATATGTTCCATGGGAGGGAGAAAGATCAGTTTAGAAATGTGTTGCCACCATCTTTCCTGGTATAAACCGGCCAAGCCCAGCAAAGTCCAAACCCTGCTGACCCGTATAGCGATCCTTTGGTGGAAAGCTGGTGTCTGCCCAACCACTGCTGGTGGACCAAACTCTGTTTCATATACCTCAGAAACTTGTATGTGCTGGCGAGCTGAGAACCCCTACACTACCAAGACTGTGCTCTTATGGAAAGCGCCCATGGAGCATTTACAACCAACAATTTTGCAAGACAGAGATGGAAATGGTCTGACCTTTATTAGAAAGGGTGGGTGCTTGATAAGTCGTTTCAATCTGTGAATCGTGTACCCCAGTAGCACTTCAGATGCAGTTTACCATAATCTGGACAGTGTGAACTTTGGAGAGTGGTTTGCTTGATAACAACCTCTGCATTCCCTATTCACAGCCACAGGTGGTCGTGGGTGTAAAGATGGAATTTTTTTAGGAGGCCAGCCTAGTTATAGTGAACAGAGAAATCTTGAGAGGTTAGCCAAAATCCAATCAAGATAAACATGGAAAGCAATCAAGGCTATTCTCGGGAGAGTGTAAGTGGGGTCAGGGGTCCTCATTGAGTCCATGCAATATACACAATAATTCAATTTAGGCAGGAATGTTTAAAAATACAAATATTTATTTTAGGACTTTACACACACTAAGAAATGAAACTAGCAGGTGGTATTATTGCATAATGCTCAATATTAAACGTATATACATTCACCAAAGGTTCTTAAAATGGATTCAAATGACTTAATCAACACAGAAGGCAATAAAGATGGAACCAAGTGACAAGTGAATTCTCCTAACTTCAGCAGTCCAATTCCTAAGTAGAATGTGGCTTTGTGCCCAAAAGACACGGGAGCCACAGTGCTTCTCCCCAGAATGTGGTCTCTGTAGGTGAGTTCTAATTATACTTACAGGGGGAGGACAAATGCTTTGCGTTTACTTACCCTCCTGACTTTGATTTTCCCAAATGACTTTTATGGGTCGACTGGGGGTCGCTGGATGTTGGATTTCCCGATGTTGGCTTAATTGAGAAGTGCCCATTAGCTGCGGGTGCAAGGATTCTTCCGGTCAGGTCCGGATGCAAGATGCAAACCCTGGTGATAAAGAAATGCAACATGCACTGATGCAGGCCTCTTAAGGCCACTTCACAGCACAGACTACGGCAAGCGCCCTTCCAGTCATGGTTGAAGAAGAACCTCTAAAACAGGATCCCTTGAGGCTGGGAGCTGAAACTCACAGAGAAGGTGACTTGTACCACAAGCTGGCGACCACTGAAGTTCCAGGTGCAATCGCAGAACGGTGACGCTCCAGGTGAGGTAGCCCACGAGAGGGCTGGTCAGTCCACCGTTTGGTCCAGGGACACTTCCGAAGGCTCAGTACTACTGGATTCTTAAGAAGGTGTCTAGACTAGTTGGTCCCAGTAGTCCTAGGGCTGAAGCGCCGCTCATTGTCTTCGGAGATCAGGTAGTCCAACAGGACTTCACCGGGCCAGATGCAGGAAGGGATGCCAAGCCTCTTCGGGAGTCTTCTTCCGGTCTTCAGTCGGCTGTTCATCCACGAGGGATTCTTGGCTCCAATGCTGATCTGAAGAAATGGCTGTAGGAGTCCTCTTCTTAACCAAAATCCAGCCTGGAAGCAGGTACAAGCCCACCAATAGTAAGGCTCTGCACCATTCAAACTGCTAGTAGTTGTCCAATCGGGGACAACTAACTATTGGTTTTACTCATGCCCCACACCTAGACTCTCTGGCACCACAGATGTGGAATGGGGCTTCATAGTCCCACTCCCTTCCTGGGCCACACACATACAAAGGCAGCACTAGCCTGCGAAAGCAGCAGCTTTACCAGGCAAGTGCATGACCATATGAGAGACGTTGTGACCTGGAAAGGCAGAAAGAAGGCCATACTACAATATGGCCAAAGAACAAGCAAAAAGCATGTGACACTGCCATTTTGGGGCCACATTTAGTAGCCGTACGTGCTAAACGCAAATGTGCACAATAAAAAGAATACAAAATTGTAAAAATGTATCTGCTGCCACCAGGTTATCCTTAAGGACATGTAATTAAGTAGCCAAAAATCCAAAGTGTAAAAAGCTAGTGTGATACAAAGGTATCCCCATTGCACTGCATTGGACGATGCTGTGTGCAAGGTTAAAAAGTTACAGAAATGTAAAAGATAAAAAAGAAACATCGTTTCCCAGTACTGATAGTCTGACCTAGCAAATGAGCAAAAGGCAGGGGAAGTGAAGCAGACGGTTTTACTTCCCCTCATCAAAAAGTCAGAACATGCTCAAAAATAAATAAAAAATGGGTCCACAGACTCTATTGAGGGAAAGTTGCTAAAAAGAGATATCTTTCCTAACAGTGGGAACTTCAAACCAGACTGCGTGGAGCCCAGACCTAGGTCAGTGGTCAGCATCTAAACCCCAGAGCACAAACCACCAACATATGCTGCAATCCCTGTCCAAGCACGAAAGGAAACAAAGGTGGCATCCATGCCTGTAACCACAGATCCATGCTCCCTCGCAGAGACTAATTCAGCGCAGCTGCTGGATCTGTAGTTCCTTTACTGTATGAGGGAACATTCAAAAACCCCTATAAAAGGGACCAGATACATTTGGTGAATGTGGGAGTTGGAATGTGTAATAGAGTACCAGTGCGTATCAAAGAAGCGAAAAGGAAGGAGGCAGAAGAAGAGCAGTAGAACAGAGAGAACAGTGGAATGAGGCACAAAGAGTAAGCTAGGAGAGTAGATGTAGGAAGAGATATCAAAATGGGGAGAGGAGTGGTAGAGGCAATAGGAGGTGAAGCAGGGATCTACTGAAGAGCTGGAGAAGGACAGAACCAGAGCAGGAGGGGTGAGACTTAGAGAAGGGGAGCTGGAGAGCACACCCACGAGCAGGGTAGTGAAGGAGAGCATAGAAGAGCTGAACGTGACTAGCAAGGAAAGTGAAATATTGAGGACAGGAGGTGCATCAAATCACTAAGGGGACACCACAGAACAGAGATGAGAGAAACGGAAAGATAGAAAGAGAAATACCTGGAAAAATGTATCGGAGATCCTGACCGGTTGAAGAGGAAAGAGAGAAAAGTAAAGAGGGTGCAGTGAAGTCTGCCAATCCCTAAAGGATGGTACGGTAAAATAAAGTGGTCTTGCATAGCACAATTCTGCCAATATTGTTGCTCTCGTTGTGGATGGCTCTGTAATAAAAAGGGGATGAGGTGGTTTTAGTTAGATAGTGGGGAAGGCAGGGGCGCAAAACAAAAACTTGTGTTGATGAATGCCGATCAGGACTGCTTGTTAGCTGTGTGTTGGTATGGCTTCTAATGTGTTCGGGCAGGTCAGCTCCTCCGTATCCCCAGGGTGTTAGCTGTAAGGGCATTCCCTGGGTTAGGAGGGTAGCTGTGGAGGCATTCGAGTGGCATGAAGTTGTTTGTTGATAGGGAAATGTTGAGTAGAAGCCTATGTTTCGTGTGCTAGACTTTGCGGGTGATGCGATGGGATGTGTATGTGGTGTTAAAACATTAAGAACTTTGCATTGAGGCATTATTAAGGATGGGGAAGTTGGAAGGAGAATAGGGTATGTGTTCAGGGTGTCTTTAGGTGTGCTTGTGACAAGCTTCCATTGTTTCTGGAGGTATTGTTCAGATCCAGCGTGATAGAGGAATGTCGATGGGCGACAGAGTGAGCAGACCTGGTTGAGATTTGGATTTATTGTTGGTAGTAAAGTCTTAAACCCTCCTTAGATAGGTTGCCTAGTCGGCTTGGCAACCTATTTGCTTTATGTGTAAATATATATGTTAGCCGGTAATTCCAGTTGGGTTGATCTAGGTTTGTTGTATATCCAGTTCGCTTAGTTGAAGGGCCATGTTTTGAGTTGTTGCCTGAATGTCTGGTGGTTCATTTCCATAAAAAGATGTTTGGGTAGGGAGATCCAGAGTTTGGTTATTTGACCTAGCTGCCCAGTGGGGTGTGCAAAGATTAGTAATTCTTGTGAAGCAATTCCGGACCTTTCCATGTAAAGGCGGTAGGCAGTGCAGAGGGTTTTGACATATGTTCCTTTTCTGAGGTGGAGCCAATGTAGCATGCACATTGCAGGTTTAGTGTGTTCGAACCCTTTAATATTGAGGAGTGGCTGCAGGGTTTTGTTCTCATTCTAATTTCCCATGAGGTATTGCTGCAGTATGAGATCAATGCTGTTTGCATGATCTAGTCTTGTAAGAACGATAGATATTATGGCCCTGTTCCTGTGGGTGAACGAAAGGTATGGTAGTAAGTGTTGCAGCATGCAGAGTTGGAAAAGGTAGCTTCTAACAATAGCTCTCACTTGTTGTTCTGCTGTGAGGCTACTGTCCATTGTAGTTCTGAGGTCCTTATCATGGGCGATGGTACTGGGCTTGGTCCCAGCTCATAAGACCAGGGAACTGAGCACATGTTTGTTGGGGCTGCACTGCAAAGCATGATTTCTGTTCTGGAAGTTTTGGGTTTTAGTCTGTTGTCATCCATGTTTCCACATTTGCAAGGAATCTCGTTTTAGGTCTGGCAATGTAGTTGAGAGCTTATTTACCAGTTTAGATCATTTAGTGTCATCTGCATAGTTGTAGCCGGTAAGGCAGGTTAGACTGGTGAGAACAAGTAGTGCCGTCAAGTTTTACAAGAGAGAATACAGTGTAGAACCTTGGAATTCTGCGATCGAGAGGGTGTGGCTGCAATCTGAATGGGGCTGAATTTGGTTCTTTTGGGGAAGAAGGGGGTAATCCAGCGTAGTGCTGCTCCTTTTATTTTATGTCTTAGTCGCTACAGAAGAATTTCAAGGCTGACAGTATCAAAAGCTGCTGACATGTACAGAGAAGGATGAGAGTCCTCAGGGAATTATCTTCCGCGTTGTTCTTTATTGTGTCCCATATTGAACACAAGGTGGATTCTGTGCTATACTGTGCCTTGTGAAGCAGGTTAATTGATTCAATGAATCCTGTGGCTGGTCAGAAGAATTAAACGGACACATGATGGACATTCTGAGTGTTGTTTGTTGAAATAAAAATAATAAGGCCTATCTTTCCCTATTGCTAGAGGGGTTTCCCTACCTATATAAATAACGCAAAGTGCTTGTCAGTCGTCAGGAAGTCCAAAACGAATATGCCCTCGATCCAGACCTAATTCAAACTGACCCTACCACTATTGGACTGACTTAAATTATACTAGGAGAATGTCTCTCCTTTTCTGGTATTCTCTTAAGGTAATGTCTCTACTTAGTCCATAGTTCCCGTTTGTAAGAAATCTTCAAATAGTCTCTTGTCACCTTCTGTGCAAGATACTGTAGCTCTTTTATAATATACTTAGGTCTGATCTCCCCTCTTTGAACAGTTATTCCACAATGCTTTGTATTCCTCTTTCTTATACTTTGTTCCAGGCATATATGCCTTTCTGACTTTTATAACTGGCTTTTTTAAGTTGGTTATCCTTGGTAGCAACGTGACCTTTCCCCTTTCCTGGCGTTGCTCAGTTTGATTACTACTTCCCTTGTCTGCTTCACTTGACTTCACTTCCCATTTATAGTTCCTTCCTTCTTCCCAGGGTGCTTGTGTCCAATTCTTAATACGTTCTCTTTCAAGTTTATTCGTTATTCTCAGGATCACCTTAACACAGTTCCACATTCCTGGCTTTATAGTTAGGGACTTGTCAATTTCACAACCTATCCTCTGAAGGATCCGTTTCACCTGCTACAATTTCTAAGCCTACTTCTCCCCCTAAGACATTCCACATAATGTTGACACACTCCTGACCCAATTGTCCGAAGGACTGCACGCAATCGAAAACCTGGATGAACCTTTAATAGCCTCAAACATAACTCAAAAATAGAACTCTTGATTAATAAAAGACACCAAGCATTGCCTAAACAGATTGGGTATTTTCCTCTCTGCACCAACACTCTTTTGAGAAAGTGTCTCCATCCAGAAAAGGGTGTGTAACCTCAGTGTCATCTGCGGCAGCGACTTGTTCCTTGCTGACCAAAGGCGAAGAACATTTTTCTTCCATCTAAACTCCTCAGAAACATTTACTGTACATCCTGAAGGTGGTGAACCACCCAATGTTAGTGAAGCCTTTATCAACTCATACCTTGGCCACGGCAATGCACTCCAAACAGCTGCTCACAGCTACAATACTGAAAAGGTTTGCTTATGCATGGCCTTAAAATCAACAGCTCATAGCTTAACATTTAACTCTGTTCAATCTTCTTAGTTACTGCACACTTTTTAAACTGATTACTATTCTGTTGTTCTTGGGATGCGTCTCCTGGTTAAAGTGGGCAGACCTGGTGGCATTATCTCCCGCCTACCATGTACTAAGTCCCCATTGTGATAATTTCCAGTGGATGCAATGGGCACATCAAAGGAACAGTAGTTTTACTACATCAATTTGACACTTTGGCAACTGGGTATGGCCCATACATCTTTGCACTGTTTGACAATATTTGATACACTTATGTATCAAATATTGTCTAGTCTATTACCAACTAAGGATGGCGTGGCAACATGACTATTTCGAGTGGATTGTGTCCTCCAACGTATTCCTCATCTTAGATGTATTCCATCCAGCTTTGTTGCTCTTCGGAATTCTTTTCGGCAGAGGGCGCGTGCGTCGATGTCGTCGAGTCGATGGTCCCTCGAAGGCCTCCGTTGAGGGTGACCTCATCGGGTGTATAAGTAGCACGTGCGGCGCCCGTTGGCCTCAGTTCCGTTTTTCCGCAGTTACGTTGCTTCGGACATTCGGCGCGCCTCGAGTTCTGTCAAGAAATATAATATAACGAGAAGTAATTATGTCCTAGTCACCGACGCGGACCACGACCCCAAGATCGGGTTTTAAGAAATGTAAGTCGTGCGGATCAAAAATGTCGATCACAGACCCGCACCGCGAGTGTTTGTGGTGTCTCGGGGAAGGCCACGACATGGAGGCTTGTTCGAAGTGTCAGGCGATGACGGGGAAGACCTTGCGAGAAAGGGTAGGTCGGAAGGATCGAAAAGCCTCTAGCGTCGAGACCCCTTGGGGAAAAATCTCCTTGACGCGAAAGGCAGCGATCCAGATCCCGAAGCAATTCCCATCGCTCGTGGTCTTCGTCCAAAAAGTTGAAGAAACAACGCCATAGGTCTCCCTCCACCTCGTCGTCAGACGAGTCTCCGAAAATGAAATGCCCCACAAAACATTCGTCTACCGAAGAGTGGGAAGCATTTAGGGTCAAAATGATGGAGGTGTTTGAAAAGGCAAAGCCTCGGTCCGCGCCTTCTTCGGAAGCCGGCCGGGAGCGTCATCGCTCAGACACTCGCGCGCCCTCGAGCCCGGGTGATCGTAAAACGAAGGATAGGGAACCTTCCAGGACGCCGAGCGATAGACGCTCGAGTCGATTCGACCGCTCAAGGTCACCGACGCCGCCCGAGACCTATCACACCTCGAAGGGAAAACCGTCGAAGTCCGCCTCGACGCCCTCGAAGCAGACCCTGTTGACGACCACTATGTCATCGATGCCGTCGACGCCTTTATCGACCTCGACGCCGAAACCCTCGACGCCAAAAGCTCCAACCAAGCCAGGGCAGCCATAAAAAGAGAAGGAAAAAGTTAAAAACATTTAATTCCTTCAGAGCCTGGCACTACACCTCTTCCTCCTCCTCTCCCAGAGAAGGTTTTCAAGCCTCTCCCTAGGAAGGAGTTTTTCAAATCCTTGACCTCAATTTTTGAGGAACAGGAGAGATCAGAGGAGGAAAATGTACCTTTTGGATTGGCACCCCAAATGTCTCAGAATGCTTGATCTCAGAGAAAAGCAGAATGAGGGATTTGGTGGAGTCTTTACACAATGCAAGTGGCATTGACACCTCTCCTGAGAATGACTTCGGTAGACCAGATCCAGGAGAGCATGCCAGTCCATCTTACCATCAGTTAATGACCAAGGTGGTAGATTACTTGGGATGGGCTAGACCACCAGCCCAATTCGTCCAGGACGATTTTACAGACATATTGGACCATGGTCCCACTGAAGACCCAGTACTACCTTTTCATGTAGCCTTACAAAACAGGGTGGCCAAGAATTCCTCCTCCGGTAAATAAATCCCTCGCATCAAAATACTGCCCAGCCAGTAGCGACCCCGGCTATCTGTCAAAACATCCAACTCCCGAGAGTTTGGTTATACAGGCAGCCACAGATTCCAACAAACTTGCATACCCGTCTATCCCTCCAGACAGGGACGATAAGCTCGTGTATAGTTGGGCACGGAAGGTAT
Source organism: Ambystoma mexicanum (assembly GCF_040938575.1). Taxonomy (NCBI): domain Eukaryota; kingdom Metazoa; phylum Chordata; class Amphibia; order Caudata; family Ambystomatidae; genus Ambystoma; species Ambystoma mexicanum. The sequence goes on along the minus strand of NC_090930.1, from coordinate 149,444,568 downwards.
TTTCAGCCGGGAGCATGGCATTAAAATCTGCCAACTCCACATGTGCCTTGGCAAAATTTTCGTACACTCTATGGGAGTGCATTGCAATGGCGGCGGAGCATATACCAGAAGGGGAAGAAAGGGAAGGTTTCCTAGCCATCGTTAGGGATGGAAAGGAGGCCATGCAGGAATCCCTTCAATCTGGAATGGACACTGCGGATAGTGTAAGCAGGTCCATGGGCACTAGCATGGTAATGCGCAGGTTTGCGTGGTTACGGAAGTCGGGTTTTGCACCGGACGTACAGAACCGCCTCCTGAACATGCCTTTTGACGGGTCTCACCTTTTTGGCAACAAGGCTGACGAGAGCCTTGAGAGGTTGCAGACCTCAAAAGCAGTGGCAAAATCCTTAGGAGCTGCTATTAGGCAACCTCAGCCTTTTCGTGCGCAAGGGCAATCATGGAAGGGACGATCCTATCGTTATTACACCTCATACGGGAAGACGTGAGGAATGGCCAGTCAAAGGGGCCAAAGAAAGGCCACTCGTGGTGGACGAGGAAAACGTGCTAAGCCAGCTCCAGCTGCAGCCTCTTTGTCATCAGCGGCTGCAACATCCGTCACAAAACCACTTCGAGGACTTGCACCACAAAACACCTGTAGGAGGCAGGCTGTCGCAGCATCTGCAAGAATGGCGAGCCATTACTTCAGATGTTTGGGCTCTAGAAATAATAGCCCGAGGCTATTGCCTTCCTTTTCTAAAGCAACCTCAAAGCAATCCACCAGGGAGACACCCGTTGAAACTTTCAAACCCTCTCCTACAGCAGTAAGTTCTAACCCTGCTGGAGAAAGGTGCTATAGAACCAGTACCTGCAGCAGAGAGGAACAAGGTTTGGTACTCCCCGTATTTTTTGATCCCCAAAAAGGAAAGAGGACTGAGACACATCTTGGACTTAAGAAACTTGAACAAGTTCCTCAGGAAAGGACAAGTTCAAGATGGTTACCCTTTCTCAGATCCTTCAGGCCCTTCAACTCCAGGACTGGTTGGTGTCATTGGACCTCCAGGATGCTTTTTTTCATGTGCCGATTCATCTCAAACACAGAAAATACCTGAGGTTCGTAGTTGGTGACACACACTATCAGTTCCGAGTCCTACCATTCGGGTTGACCTCTGCCCCGAGGGTCTTCACCAAGTTAATGGTAGTGGTGGCAGCGCACCTCAGGAGAGGGGGGATTCATGTCTACCCCTACCTGGACGATTGGTTGATCAGAGCGCGCTCTGCCGAGCAAGCACTGGATCATCTGAAAGTCACCTGCCACTTCCTCCACAAACTGGGCTTCTCCCCCAATTTCAAGAAGTCACAGATGACACCTTCACAACAGCTTCAGTACATAGGAGCTGTATTAGACACATCCTTGGGAAAGAGCTCGCCTCCCAAGTCGAGGGCTCAAGACATTCTTCAGATGGTTTCCAAATTCCAAAATGCCCAAAATCTCCAGGCTTACAACTTTTTAAGGTTGCTCGGCCTCATGGCATCCTGCATCTTTCTGGTGCCAGAGGCACGCTTGAGGATGAGATCCCTTCAATGGGCCCTAAAGACTCAGTGGTCCCAGTTCTCGGGTCAAATGACAGATCTTCTTCAGATTCCGAACAGGGTCAGACAAGACCTTTCTATGGTGGACCTGTACAGAGAACATCCTAAAAGGAGAACCTTTTTGGCAACCATGGCAGGAGATCACAGTAGTGACGGACGCCTCACTCCTGGGGTGGGGAGCTCATGCCAACGATTTGACAATCAGCGGTCGTTGGTCTCCATCGGAGTCCAAACTACATATCAACCTTTTAGAGCTAAGGGCAATCAGACTAGCGCTGAAGGCCTTCCTGCCATCTGTCAGGGGAAAGAATGTCCTGATAATGACGGACAACACAGTGGCCATGCACTACCTAAACAAAAGAGGAGGTGTGGGGTCACTACCCCTGTGCAGAGAGGCAATGCAGCTCTGGTATTGGGCGATTCAGGAGGGAATCTCTTTAACGGCAATTCATCTAGCCGGGGAGGAGAATATGACGGCAGATGCTCTGAGCAGGCAGAGCATGGTATCCCACGAATGGGAACTAGCTCAGGAAGTCATTCAAGAGATCTTCGCCCTTTGGGGAACCCCTCAAGTAGACCTGTTTGCAACCGGAATCAACCGAAAATGCAAAAGGTATTGCTCAAGGGAATTTCCCCCGAGAAGAGCCCTGGCGGACGCGTTCGTGGTGGAGTGGAATTTCCCACTATTGTACGCGTTCCCTCTGATTCCCGTCATTCCTCAGGTCATCAGGAGGCTGAGAATGTTTCGGAGCCGCATGATCCTAATTGCCCCGGATTGAGCCAGGAGAACGTGGTAGCCGGACCTTCTAGACATGTCCATCTGCCCTCCAGTACGTCTTCCTCAGAGAGAGAACCTTCTCTCTCAAATGGAAGGTCAGGTTCTCCATCCAGAGGTCAAAACGCTCAAACTTCATGCTTGTTATCTGAAAGGCTGAGATACAGGGATTGGAACCTTCCAGATGACGTTATGGGGGTGTTGCTTTCGGCAAGAAGGCCAGCAACAAAGTCTCTATACCGTTGCCGTTGGAAAAAGTTTTGCAACTGGTGCAGAGAAAAAAATGGCGATTCTTTTCTATGTTCTATTCCGGAAGTATTATCTTTCCTTCTGACCCTAGCACATAGAGGTCTGAATATTGGAACAATAAAAGGTTACCTTGCGGCGCTTTCCATTTTCAAGCGCTCATCGGAAGAATGCTCCTACTTCAATATTCCTTTGATAATACAATTCTTTTTTTTTTTTTAACTTTGTTTATTTTAAATCTATGTATCTTCCTCAGAGATCTCTTGATTTTTCAGGATCCATCGGGCCCTGATAGGTTTATACGTCAGGGCGGGGAAGCGTTGGTCGAATTCCAGCACTAGGGCCCATGTATTCTGGAAACGATGGAGAGTTCCCGCTTGTGCTGCCGTCGCCTTCTCCGCTACCAGAATGTCCCAAAGTTTGGTCCACCATTGGGCTATGTGAGGGCCTTCCGGGGTTTTCCAAGCTCGGGCCACCACCGTTTTCCCTGCTAGTAGGCAGTGAGTTAGTAGTTTCGATCTGGTCCTGGAGCGCGGGTAGGTCTCGGGGATTGGAGCTCCCAGCAAGACTGGTTCTGGTTCCAGGGGGATCGTTGTTCCAGTAATTTGTGTAATGGACCCCAGGCATGATTTCCAGAATTGTTGGACCTTTGGGCAAGCCCACCGCATGTGGAAGAAGGAGCCTGGGTGGCCGCATCCTCTCCAGCAAGAGTGATCCACCTGGGGGTTCATATAGTGAAGTGGGAGGGGCGGGTAGTACCACCGCAGCGTGATCTTGTACTCACATTCCCTATTGGTAATGCAGGTGGACGAGGTGTGTGTTCTGGTCCATATGTCCACCCAGGATTGGTCCTCTATTGGGTGACCCAGGTCCGCCTCCCATTGGGCCATGCAGCGGGTCTTTGTGGTCAGGAAGTCACTTAGGAAGCGCCTATATAGGGTGGATACTCTGCCGCAGGTTGGAAGGTCTCCCAGAGTGAGTTCTAGGGCAGTAGGAGGGTGTGTCGCTGCTTGCAGAGTTTGGGGGTGTGAGCACCAGTGGCGTAATTGAATGTAGGTGAATCTGTCCCTTTCCTGGAGTTGGAATTTCTCCTTGCATTGGGCGAATGTGAGAGGTCTCCCCCCCATATACAGCTGGTCTATGGTCTCCAGCCCGCCCTTAATCCAGTTACGAAAATTGTGAGGATTCGTTCCCGGTGCGAACGTTGGATTATGGAAGACCGGGGAGCGTGGGCTCAGTCTTCTTGGCACTCCCTTCCGTTTTAGCGCCCAGTCCCAAGAGCTAAGGGTGTGTTTGGTTGATAGCAGGAGATCTCCCCAATGAGTCCTGAGGGGGGGCGGGATGTGTGGTAGAAATCGTAAAGGTAGGGGCCCTTGTGATTGTTCCAACTCTACCCATCTAGGGCGGTTTGTCGTATTTTGCCATGCCTGGACCTGTGCCAATTCAGCTGCCACTCTGTAGGCCTGCAAGTCTGGGACCCCCAATCCTCCCAGTTTGGGACTCTCCAGCATAGTTCTGAGAGGGATTCTCGCTTTCTTACCTTTCCAGATAAAGTTCAGCATTTTTCTCTGGATCCCTCGAAGAGTTGGTGTGGGGATCGCTACTGGTAGGGAGTCACAGGCGTATAGGAACCTCGGAAGGAGGTTCATCTTGCATGCAGTGATGCGCTCGAGCAGTGAGATTTCTTGGGTCTCCCAGCTTTCAAGTCGCCTTCCAATTCTTTAAAGAGTCGGGGGGAATTGGCTTTGTATGTGTCTCTTGGGTCAGCCGGGATGTGGACCCCTAGGTAGGAGATGGCACTTTTTTCCATGATATCGGGCACATCTTAGTCAGTGGTTCCCGTTCTGCTGGGGTGAGGCCGATACCCAGGGCGAATGATTTATCGAAGTTTATGGTGAGGCCTGAAACCTCCCCGTAGCTGGCGATTTCTCGTATCGTGTGTTTTAGGGATGAGTGGGCCTCCGAGATCGTGAGCAGAATGTTGTCCGCGTATAGGCCGATTTTGTGATGCGTGGGGCCACTTTGTATGCCCTTGATTTGGTCGTTTCGCCTGATCTTTTGTGCAAAGGGCTCCATGGTGAGTGCAAAAAGCAAGGGTGACAGTGGACAGCCTTGCCGGGTTCCGCATGATAGGGGGATTGGAGCCAAGCTGTGTCCGTTGATTCTCAAGCTAGTTTTAGGGCTATTATAGTTGGCTAGAACCATCATTTGGAAAGTTGACCCGAAGCCGAAGGCCCCCAGGGTGTGTCTCATGAATGTCCAGTCCACCCTATCAAATGCTTTAGCTGCGTTTGGAGCCACTAAGACTAGTTTTCGGGAGTTCCGGGAGGCAAGGTCCACCAGGTTCAGGGTTCTCCGGATGTTGTCACCTGCTGTCCGGTGTAGGATGAAACCTGCCTGGTCGGGGTGAATGATCTTCGTCAAGATGCGATTTAATCGGGTTGCTAGAATTTTTGAGTATATGTTTGCATCAATGTTTAAAAGTGCGATCGGTCTGTAGGACGTTAAGCTTCTTGGATCTTTTCCAGGTTTGGGCAGGAGGATGGTGGTTGATTCCCGCATCGAAGGGGTCACCGCTCCCATTTCCCTGAAGGAGTTGAATAGGGTAACCAAGTGGGGGGTCAGTTGTGCTCTGAATAGTTTGTAAAACCTGGTTGAAAAGCCGTCTGGGCCGGGGGCCCTTGTTTTAAGTGATTTGATGGCTTCCTTGACTTCCTCCCCTGTAATGAGCTCCTCCAGTTCGTCTCTCTCTGTGTCGGAGAGACGGGGCACCGCTGCCTGCTGCAGGTATTCCTTCTGTTGTGATAAGTTTCGTGGGGTTGCCTTCATGATTTGGGTCAAATAATCTATTGCGAGTCGTTGCTTTTCAGGCTCTGAGTATAGTGTGACCCCGTTGGGATCACGCAGACCAGTGATCGTGTTGACGCGTCTCCGCTTGGCTAGCTTGGCCACCTGGAACTTGTTCGCCTTGTTACCCCTCGCGTAGTATGACTGTTTGGCCTTCGCCATTAGTTGGGCGGTTTGTTCCGCATAGTGGGCTTCCAGTTTTTTCCTTGCTGTACGAATGATCCGTTGCGTTTTGGGGGACCAGCCTTTCTCCTTGTGGAGTGCCTCGGCCTCTCTTAGTTCGTTCTCTAGAGCCGCCCGGGTCTGACGCCTGTCTCGGTGGTAGGCCGCACCTTGGGCAATTAGGGAGCCCCTGATTACTGCCTTCATGGCGTCCCAGTTGTTCGCTAACGAGGTGTCCGAGGCTGGATTTTCGTTAAAAAAATGTCTTATTCCTGTTGCGATCTTGTCTCTGGTAGCCATATCGTTAAGGATCGGGTTGTACAACGTCCATTTACGTGGGTTATTGAGGTTGGGGTTCTGAACCCGGAGTTCCAAGAGCAATGGGGCGTGATCGGATATCGCTCTTGTGCCGATGGAGGATAATACAATTCTTAAATGGACTAAATAATGTGTTTCCTCTTCACCCATTTCAAGTACTGATCTGGGATCTAAATTTAGACCTACAATTCTTGATGTGTGCTCCTTTTGAGCCTATGCACACGTGTCCATTAAGATTACTAACGTGGAAAACAGCCTTCTTGGTTGCTCTAACATCAGCAAGAAGAGTGAGCGAATTGCAGGCACTGTCTTCTGGGCCACCCTATACTGTGTTCCATAAGGACAGAGTTGTGTTGAGGGTAAAACCATCATTTTTACCGAAGGTAATATCTGATTTTCATTTAAGTCAGAAAATTGTCTTACTCGCATTCTATCCTCCACCCCATCCTTCAAAGGAGGAGGAAAGATTACACAGGTTGGATCCAAAAAGAGCTGTAAGCTTTTCCATCTCTAGACTTTCCAGACTTAGAGTGGACAACCAGCTGTTTATAGGTTACACAGGAAGGAAACTGGGTCAATCGGTGACAAAACAGAATTTCACGCTGGATTGTGCTTTGCATTTCAGAATGCTACAGACTAGCTCAAAAAGACCCTCCGGAAGGTTTAAGGGCTCATTCCACCAGAGGCATCGCCTCCTCCACGGTCCTTCAAAGAGGTGTTCCAATAAGATCCATTTGCGAAGCAGCAACTTGGTCTTCGCTACACACCTTCTCAAATTTCTATAACCTGGATGCTTCCCAGTCTAGGGAGCTAACTTTTGGAAAAGCAGTACTATATTCAGCCATCTAAGAGTATCAAAAAATCTACCCCCTCCTCCAGAGGAATTGTCCATACTGCTTTGGGAGTCTATCTAAGATGAGGAATACGTTGGAGGACACAATCCACTCGAAGAACAAGTTACTTACCAACTGGTAACGTTCTTTCGATTGGATATTCCTCCAACGTATTCCTCATCGCCCTCCCAGCCTACCCCTCTGTAGATTTTTCCGGGTTATTGCCATCTCAAATCTCGCAAGGCTCATACCTGTCTGCCGGCACAATCTACACAGTACAAGATCAGAGATAAAAAGGGGGAAAAACAGAACTGAGGCCAACGGGCGCTGCGCGTGCTACTTATACACTCAATGACGTCACCCTCGACGGAGGCCTTCAAGGGACCATCGACTTGATGACATCGACGCACGGCGCCCTCTGCAGAAAAAAAATCCGAAGAGCAGCAAAGCTGGATGGAATACATCTAAGATGAGGAATACGTTGGAGGAACATCCAATCGAAAGAACGTTACCAGTTGGTAAGTAACTTGTTCTTCTCTGCAGGAGTATAGGCATGAATAGTGGCTAAAGTGCCTAACAGCCCCACACTACTAAACCTGCAGCACTCTCAATCATAAAGATGAAACATACACAGCCCGCATGCCTATCTCCTTGCTATTTGAGGTAGAGCAGGCTGAGGGCAGGCTATACTCTTCAGGAGAAGTGTAAGCTGACACAGATGTAACACAAACAACAATTATATGGTGATACCAAATCAAAAGAATGTCCAACCAAAGTTCTTTTAAAATAGGTTTTTAAATTAAACTAACAAAAATGGACACAACTAATACAAATACTACTGGTGCACCCCTTAAGGTAAAACACTTTAGTATAAAGAGATTCTCTGGGTTTATAGACAAGGTTCTCAGACAAAGATTTCAGCAGCAAAATGTAAGGTTATTGGATATGTCTTTCAAAAAGATAAATAAGGGAGCTTAAGTCCCTAGGGACCCTTAAGGCGCACCAGGGGTACAAAGCCACTTCAAATACCTGATGTTTGGATTGGTGTGCCTGTCATAGATAGCTTCAATTATTCGAGGATTTAGATATGAGGTTTAGGTGTTTTATTTACTGATTTCACAATTTGGCTGATGATTGACTGCAGGAATGCCAGACTAAGGGGGTTCCCCTCTTTCTCCTGTGGGCTCCCAACACCACAGCCCAGGCTTCTTTATGCTAAAGTTATAGTGAAAGACTAGTGACAGGTAAACTCCTACCGTCTGGTTATATCCTGGTCTTTCGATGAGGGCCTAAAGGCTGAACCCTTATCTACCTTGCTCCCTCTGGGCCTTTCTACACAATCGCTACTGTGATGATCTCTCACTGTGTAACAAATGATGATCAAGATATTGCCTTCTCTCTCTCTGCCTCTCTCCTTCTCCCTTTCTCTCTCCACTCTTGTCCCTCCTGGCTCTCTGGTATTACTCCTATTATCTCTTTCTCTCTCTTCAACTCTCTCTTTCCTCCCTCCCCTGTTCTTCCTGGTTCCTCTCTATCTTCCCTTTTATCTCAGTTCTCTCCCTATATGTCCCCCTCTGCTCCTTCCCTCTCTATTTTTAAGTCTCTCTCCTCCTACTCCCTCCTGTTCTCTCTCTCGCTCTGCTTCTGTCCTTCTTATCATTTCACTCTCCCCTCTTCTCTCTCTCCCCCCTGCTACCCACTCCTGTATCCTGTACTTCAAACTCCCCTACAACACCTAATTCCTCTCTCCTACCCCTCCCCTTTTACCCCCTCTCACTGTACCAATCTCACCTTCTGCTATCTATCTTCACCCTCTACTAGCTCTCTCCTATCTCCTACACCCCTCTCTACTACCAGTGACCCTGCCATACACTCTCACAACAGCAACTTCATACTTTGTCAAGCTTGGTACCACTCTCACACACAATACCGTACCTGCACTCTCATCAAGCACTTCCAGCAACTCCTCAGCACTCCACCTTCCACCCTCCACCTGGTCTCTCAGTCTAACGACTCTCGTTCTGACCTCACTCAAAAACCATTCATCCACGTGTGTGTGTATGTTTCTTTTATACCCTGGCTTTCCTTGCTTTCTTTAATAATGAAAGATCATCAGCTACTTCAGATGAGTTAATACGCAAGTCCATTATTCCTGGTACTATTATGTTACATAAGAGGAACATAAGTTGAACCCACTGGCTCCTACCACTCAGGCTACATCTTCCAACTGCCTTGGTTCGAACGCCAGCACACAAGCATTCTCTCACTCAATACATCAACATTCTCACCTCCCAACATTCTCTCGGACCTCATGCATTCCATATCAGCTTGCATGCATCCTTATCAGTGTCACACACAGTATTTGCCATCCTGTAAATCACATCACTGCACACCTCCCATTCTTATTCGACACCCACATAAGGCCCCCACTAAGGTCCACTCTAAGGCCTGATGCCTGTCTGGCCTGTTTCAATCGAGGAAGAGGAAATGGGAGGTCACATGCTGTCGGCTTGCACTTGCCGACAGCCTGCATCCCCTCCCCACTATCACCTGCTTTGCCATATAGCCAAGATAAGCCCTGCCTGGCTTGAACTTACAACAAGGGCTTTGTGGTCTTTGAAAAATGGCTGCCGCCATTCCCATTACTTGTGCTGCTGATTTCTTTGCCTGCTGCCTGCCTGCATGGTGGTGATTCAGTGCTTCCTCCATCTGATGGCTAATTCCGGGGACACTGCAGGGGAAGCCGACCCACACTAAGGCCCACTGCAAGGCCTGATTCCTGTCTGGCCTGACCGGGCACGGCCGGTGTACCGGCCACAGCCCTTTCTTCCTTTAAATGGTTCCTGCATTCTTCAAGACTCCCTCTCACAGTACCTTCCATGGTTCCTTAACTTTGGTAAGCATTGCCCCTTATGTTCTGCTGCATGCATTGCCTCCTTCGCTCCCCACTACAGCACTGCTCTGTGTGGTTTGCCCCTTCAGACCTCTGGGTTTTTGCCGCGACCGCTACTGTTTGTACTGTGATTCCATGCTCTGGTTCATTCCTCATGCCATCAATCCCCCTTTGCCTCTTGCCTTGCTGCATTCCTCCTTTTTTTGCCACTATACTGCGCACCGCCACACGGATCACTTGAGTCTTACTGTACTCCTGGCAGCACTTGACTCCGCCTGACTCTGATGGACTATCTGGGCCATGTACCCTACCCCATGGCCTGACCTCTGTTACAAGACTTTCCCTGCTCCTGCACTCTTGACACAGCCCCCCTCATTCTTTTCCGACATTGCCCTACTTTCTGCACCCTACCTTTTGTACCTCCAAACATGTTGCTGTCCCCTGCACCTTGGGAGAAGCTTTTTCGGAGCTGTGCACCCACTTCAATGTCGTTTTCTAGTATTAACTGCCTGCCTGTCTGATGGAGCCTCTCACTCCTTGAGGCATGAATTTCCCATCGGTTGTCACTGTTACCTGCCTGTTACAATGTCGTGCCTGCCTGTCTGATGTAGCCCCTCACTTCTTGAGGGGTGTCTTTTCCGGTTGGTAGCGTGGGAAAACCTGAAGGTCTCTCAACCGCTAGTCCCCGGAGATCTGTCATCCAGGTGGCCAGGACAAGGCCATCGCTATTGGATCCAGTTCCTGTGGGTGGAACAGTGGGGGAGGATCCCCTTGCATGGGGGTCAGTGGAAGTGGGACACCGAAGGTTTAGATGCAGTAAATACCCTTTCCCCATCCTACCCTGTAGGATATTTAGAAGCTCTATCCCCCCTTTCTAATACAAAAACTTTCTTACACCATGTCAAAAAATGGACTAACACCAGAGCCGTTTACCTGACATGTCCCTACACAAGGGTCAGGCAGAGTCAGGCTATTGACACTAACCACAAACACCTGACGGCCCTTTACCTTCCCCACAGGGATAAAAGGCAGAGCACGGATCCTGGATCAGCTGCTGCCTTTGTGTGTTGCAGCTTTCTACGTGCGACTGCTTTTGGATTGACATGTGTGAAACCACGCCCCCTTAAACGCCGTCCTCAAATAAATACAGAGGTGCGTGCGCACCAAGCAAGTACCACAAGTACCTCTTTTCCTCGGGACGCTGCTTGTGGATCCTGGATCAGCTGCTGCCTTTGTGTGTTGCAGCTTTCTACGTGCGACTGCTTTTGGATTGACGTGTGTGAAGCCACGCCCCCTTAAACGCTGTCCTCAAATACAGACGTGCGCGAGCACCAGCGCGCGCGCACCAAGCAAGTACCACAAGTACCTCTTTGCCTCGGGACGCTGCTTGTGTATCCTGGATCAGCTGCTGCCTTTGTGTGTTGCAGCTTTCTACGTGCGACTGCTTTTGGATTGACGGTAAAGCACCGCTCTTGAGAAGAACTATAGACGTTAAAAATGTTTAAAAACGTTTAATTTGGACAATCCTTACTAATATAACACTCATTTATCTTTGTGCAGTGTGTGAATCCACGCCCCCTTAAACGCCGTCCTCAAATACAGACGTGCGCGCGCACCAACCAAGTACCACAAGTACCTCATTGCTTCTTCGCCTTGTCGTTGAGGCGGGAGGCTTATCTTGTGGTACTTAAAACTTCAGTGTTGTTTAGGTATAAATAAGCGCAGGGGGCGTGGTCTAGCTCCCTATGAACACGTTTGGTACAATGAGAGCATTCAGTTTAAAAACTGGAATGCTGCTGTCTATTAGGTTGGCAACAGCAACGGAAAATCATGGAGATCTGCAGCAAACCTCCTCGAATATGAATTGAACACCTATCAGACCCAAAGGTATTAAAGGGGGGCTGCCCAATATGGACATACGGTCATTTTGTAGTGGTTCTCTATCAGCGCATAGGGTAAAGTCTAGATTGGAGAAAGAACATATTACAGAGGAAAAGAAGGTTCCTAGTGCTGCCTCTTCCGGTCTTGTGCTTAAAAAAATGGTTATGTTACCAGATGCCTTGGAATGCACACCAAGAGTGCAACTCTTGAAAACTCTGTCGTGTCAATCTATATCAGACACTGCCTTACTCGAGAATATACCTACAACTGTCCAACCTATTGCACCCATTTATCTGACCCCAAGTGCTAATGATGTAGCGGTAATTGACCTGGATCTTAATGACTCGGTCTTTTCAAACAAAATGATGTCTGAAAATCTATCTAAATCCCCTATAATGTTTTCTGAGGTGACTCACACCTCCATAGAAACTGTTTCCTCTATCTCTATATCAGAGACAAGTGTCGTACAGACCAACTCACAGGGAATGAATACATCATTTTGTTCGGAAAAAAGTGAGTCACCTATAAATATCGCATTACAGGCTATGAATTTAGCTATCCAGGCACTAGGGAAAATGTATCAAACCATAGACAATTGAATGATAATGCAAGAAACACTTATGCAGAAAATGTTAACACTATATGAATCATCTAATAGTGAAACTCAATTACAGATGGTTTCCTACTACAAGAGTTTGTCACTAAAGACAGTCACCAATTCTATAGCATGCCAGACTGATAAAGTCTCTGAGCAAGGCAATTTTAGTGTGACCACTGTGGAGATTGGTGAAAGTGGAAGAACAACCAGTGCGTTACCATACATTGCCTCAATCATATATGACCCATTAGCATGTATTTCAAATTTGTCTAATGACACAAACACAGATCCACCGATTAAATCAGCTGTGGTTTCCAAAGGTGCACTATACCCGACGTTTATGCCGGTAATCCCAGATATATGCAAACAAAAAAATAAGGAAAACTTGAAAGCAATGACTTCCTGTGAGGAGTCAATACCTCAAGTAGTGAATAAGGGAATCAAGAAGGCCAAGAAAGTGAATTTAAAGTTATCAAACAATTTTTGAAAGCTATTACGCTTTCTAAAAAGAATCAAATACTCGCCTCCCAGGCCATTAAGAAAAGGTATGCTCAGCAAATGCTCATCAAAAAGAAAATGGAGAAATTAAATTTTCAGCCTGTTCAAGCACTGAAATATCCTCCTTTGGATGAGCTCTTACAGGCGTTAGGGTCTCAAAACACTACTAGCCCCCCTCCACCTTGTGAACTAGTAAATTCTAATATTCCTAAACCAAATGTGAGTAAGAACTCTAATATTAAGATTATGTCAAGTGCTGATCATGACAGATCTGAAATTAGGAAAGCGGTTGATGCTTACATGTCTAGTCATGTTCAACCTCAGATTAAAATATCTAAGAGAGCCTATGAATGCATTGAGAGTAGAGATATTCAGGGTCAGGGTGGTATGAATTCAGTACTAGAACAGGCATCACAATCAAGGTTAGATAAAATGAACTTGCCCTCAGATTCCAAAAAAACAGTTCTTGAGTCCTCTAAAAAAGGAAATGTCTGTTCAGATGAATGTCTCATGGTCGATGCACAAGAGAATGACACACTTCCCTTGAATGATTTGTCGTGTGCTATCATACGACTAATTGAGGTTGCATTAGGGAACTTACAATCTACTCCCATATTGGGCAAGGAAAGAATTGAAACTAAAAAAACCAATAAAAAAACCTTTGGCTGATAGAAGCACTCCCCTTAAGGTGGAACCAGCCCCTCATTCATTAATCTTGGCCTGTAAACCACCCCCAATCACTCAATACGATTTACATCGGAGAGCGGTGATGGCGATATTTTCAGACATCCCGCAGTTGGAAGACATTGTATCTGCCGATTTAGCATTGGTGGAGTTTGTGGAGAATAAGAACTTAAATACAGTGAGGCTCTGGATACAATCCAGGGTGGTGCAAAATCTTATTTGGCAGTCGAAAGATTCCCTGGCTGCACTGGGCTTTGATCTCACTATCGATCATTCTATCTTGCAAGGAGATTTAATGAAGAGCGGCCAATTGCCCCATGTGTCCGTACCTCAGAGACAGCAATCTAATTTAGATCAGACGGAACATCCAATGCCCAATAAAACAAAAGGTAATGTCACTTTCAATATACCTTGCTCTTGCTCGCACAATACTGAGCGAAGATAGCGAAGCCCAAAAAGTTCGCAGAAGCTTACCCTGGTCTGTTGGAATACTAGGGGTCACAAGCATCTTGCTAATAATGATCAACATCAGTTAAACAGCTATGATTTGGTGCTTTTGCAAGAAACTTGGCTGACTGCACCTCCAATTTGGGATCGTTATGAGGTGTTTTTAAATCCAGCCATTAGAATGACTCTGGGTAGGCCAATGTCTGGACTCCTTACAGCTGTTAGGAAAAAAAATGACCTATCCTCACAACTGTGGGCTATACCCAATGAATTTATGATATTGATCAAAGTCTGCACTCCTGTTGATAACTTTGCTGTGTTAAATTTGTACTGGAACTCGGCGGCAATAAGTGATGACTGTTTCTTCAGAGACCTGAATGGTCTATTAGACATTGTGACTGGTGATCGGCAAACTAGATTTCTCATTCTCGCTGGCGATCTAAACTTAAGATGCTTAGAAAGCGTGAACGATCAAACTAATCCAAGAAATATACGCTGGAGAGCACTAGTACAATATAGAGGTCTGCATGTTCTGAATGGAGCTTTTACATCTGACATACCAGCTGCTCCGACTTGGCACTGAGGATCTGTTACGTCAACTATAGATTACATCTATGTAAATGCGACTCTGTGGCCAAATGTTCAAGATTTCACTGTCATAACCTCAGAAGCCAGTGACCATAATATGTTGACCACCAAATTGAATGTTCAAATGCAAGGTGATCATGGTGAAAAGAAAACAACTAAGGGATGTTTAGTAACAAACTCAGGCAGTTGTCGTCTCTGATGGTCGGAGGATGCCTCAATGTATTTCTGTGAGCTCCTTAAAGAGTCGAATATGAGCAGGGTGATATGCCAGATAACTCTGGCATTGTGTACAGCAATATGCTTCAAATATTTCAGCAGACAAAAAGTCTTACTAATTCGCAACAGAGTCACTTACACACATTTGACAATTTGGTACGCATGAGAAAAACTGCCTATTAGGCAGAGGTAAGGAAGCTCGCCAGGCATCCCCCCGCCATCAGAACGAAAATGGTAAAGAAGTTGCGTAACAGCTTTTAAGAACTGGGTTAAGTGTCATCGAGGATTGCTTTATCAGAAAGATGGCGCTGAAATGTTAAAATCAATTCAATCAAGCCCTTGGACAGCATCAGGTCTGTATTCAGTCCTCTGCAGTTGATACACATACATGGGTTTCGCATTTTAGTGAACTCTATGCGGCACCAATTAATAGCACCTCCTCGCACACATCTGGCATCTTAGCACCCTTCAACCTTTCGTTGGATGAGTCGGAGATACTGCAACTTATAACAACTGCCAGTAAGTCCAAGGCAGTTGGCCCGGATGGTTTGTCCAATTTTGCCATGCAAAGGCACCCTGAATTATGGGCTTCCATTCTCTTTCACATCTTTACCGCTGTCAATTATCAAAAATGACCACCTACATGGACTCAAGCAATAACGGTACCAGTTTATAAAAAGGGCGACCGTCTGTCTCCAGATAGTTATCGCCCGATCTCATTATTGGACGCCCCAGGAAAAATCTTCTGTAGAATCTTACTGAGAGAACTGAATGAGTGGGTTGAAATGAAATCATTGCGAGATCCGTTCCAGTCAGGTTTTGTAAGGGGTTTGGGGACTATCCCAAATATTTTCGCTCTTACTATGGTGCAAGCCCAACAACTAGCGCAAAGACAACCGTTATATCTGGGATTTATTGATTTCAGAGCCGCTTTTGACTCAATTGATCGTGAGCGACTCTTTCTTAAACTCAGAGAACCCGATTGTCCTCACACCTTGTTATCCTTAATTACACTGCTCCACTCAAACACATCCATGCAAGTGCGCATAACCATTGATGGGATACTATCACCAAGGATATTCACTCAAAGGGGTTTAAAGCAGGGATGTGCCATGGCCTCCTTCCTGTTTAATTTCTATATATTAGAAATCAGTGAATTTTTGACCAAGTGTGTGGGAGATCCTCCTAAGATAGGTACACAAAAAGTCCCGTATTTGTTATATGCAGACAACTTACTTCTACTATCACAGACCCCATGGGGATTGCAAAACATGCTATGACAACTTGGCAGTTATGCTCAGGCTAACAACCTTAACATCAATACACAAAAAACTCAAATAGTCATCTGTAACCCGAAGAGAAATTTTAAGGCAAGCAATCATAAATGGCAATTGCAGCAGTGCAAAATTCATATTGTTGACCAATATCGATATCTAGATGTAATCATACAACATAAAAAGACACTATCACAATACAAGTGTGAAGTAAGAAACAAGCTACAGTCATTGGTATCTCACTCGCGAATACTTCTTCGCAAGTTTGGGAAGTTTTCAATGAAACACATCATTATGTTCTATAAGATGAAGGTAACACCCATCTTATTATATGGTGTTGAAGCTTGCCTCCCTAAAGATCATATATTCTGGGATGGCATAGAGTCCTCCTATTGGAAGCAAGTAATACAACTCCCAACATGTAAACCCATAGCGTTGGTTCGCTTTGAGCTGGGGCTCACATCTCTTTATTCACAGGTGGTGTGGAAAAGGAATGCGCTAACTGGTCTAGAGACTCCAACTATTCTGAAGGTTGTAGCTCACAATTTACTTACGTCAAACAACCTCTTTCCACGGAAATGGCGTAATCATGTTTTAGATGCTCTTAGTGATGCAGCCATATCCATTGATTTACTCATAACGAATCCCAATCGAGCAAAAGTTAAAATATTTCAGTATGACTGGGCAGAAAAATAATAAAATGTACAACATATAAAGACTTCAATGTTCTCCTGTTTGGATTGAAGAAGCTTGGGATAATGGCAACTTACCTTGAAAAATTTGGGTGCCCTCAACTCAGGAGGAAGTTGTAACGCTCACCTGATTCCCGCAGAGGCGCCGGTCTTGACTGGGTGAATGCCGTATCTTCAAAGGTGATGTGTAACACACGGTTGGCTCTTTGGGCTGGACCTCTGTGCACTGTATGTCTGACTCGAAGAGTAAGATGTCTGCAGATAGAAAATATGGGATTAATGAACTGGGGTTATTGAGTGCCTCTCTCCTCTTCCCTTTCTCTTCTCCTGTAGAACCCCAAAGGTTAACGCCCTCACCTTAGGTAAGTGAACGCCGAGCTCTCCATCTGCCTCGGGGCAGGATGCCGTAACCAGTTTCTTCACTGGATAAGGGTGCAGGCCTCTTGACCTCAGAGGACTGCTGTCCGTCGTTAACTGCACGAACGGTAAGTTCTGGGCACTTCAAATGTCTTAAAAGTCTTTTATAATGATATCTCTTGTTTTGCAGGGTTCCGGCGATGGCGGATGGCGGGCTGATGAGAGTTGAGGATCGAACCCGCGTGAGGAATAGAAGCGCCTGGAAGCACGTAAGTAAGCGCTTGTAGCCTGCTTCACGATGCGCACTAACTGTCCCTTTTATCTTGCAGGTACAAGTTCGGAGCTTTAGAGAAGCTGAAGGGTGCTGGAATACCCACTGGATTCGGCGTGGGAAGGAGTAATGGCACGTGAGTAATAAAGTTGCCCAATGTCTTTAAACGCACCTTCTTTTGTCTTTCAGATGCGGGATGCAGCGCCGAAGGCCTCCGGAGCGTGCGAAGAGCTGGTAAGCTTTTGTCTTTCAAATGCAGAAGACAGGATGAGCGTTCTGCTGCAGAGAATGCAGAATAACGCAAAGCAAGATTCATCCATCGGGTGTGGTTTAAATAGCCTCCTGTAGTGCTTAGGTGTCTCCTTCCACAGCCACGCCTAGGTAAGAAAAGAGTTCCTGCTTTCCAGAAGAGTTCCAGTGTTCTGAACCTAGGGAATGGCTCCTGCCCCACCCAACAGGAAAAGTAGTCCCAAACAGAAGAGGATCAGGGGTTCAACTGGCAGGTAAGTAAGCAGCATGGTCTGCTGCAGGTAAGTCCACCCAAGCATTATGAGCCCGGCGCTTCCAGCGCTGGGACTGGGCATCTTTATGAGCCTGGTGCCACTGGCGCCAGGACAGGGTCCAAAAGGTCCCAATTGGGACTGGCTGGCACTCGGAACCGGGGTTATGGGTCTGCTTCCAAGGGAGTCGGGCAAGTCCTGATCTTTTGGAAGCAGAGATCATGACAGCACCCCCCCTCAAGGCCCCTCCCAAACAGGGCTTCTCCGGGGGTTTGGGCTTGTTAGGAAATGTTCGATGAAATCTTTTGGTTAGACGAGGCGCATGGACATATTCTGCAGGTTCCCAGGATTTTTCTTGGGGACCGTAGCCTTTCCAGTCAATCAGGTAAAATAGTTTAGATTTGGAGATCTTGGAATCCAGGATGCTTTTGACTTCAAACTCGAGTTCTCCATCAACTAGAATAGGTTTTGGAGATGTAGTTAGTCGGGTTTGAGGTTGCACGGGTTTTAATAGAGAGACGTGGAAGACCGGATGTATCTTCATGTGAGGGGGCAAGTCCAACTTGACCGCTACTGGATTTACTATGGTAGTGATGGAATAGGGACCAAGGTATCTTGGGTTGAATGTGCGTGGTCCTTTTAGAGGTAGATATTTGGTGGATAACCAAACTTGATCTCCTACTTGATATTGGGGGGCTTCCTTCCGATGTTGGTCTGCTCCTTTCTTGTATTGTTCTTTAGCCCTTTGAAGGTGAGAAACGGCTTCCTTAAAGGCTTGGGTGATTGTAGAATGCAGGTGGTCTACTGCTGGTGTTCCAAGATCTTGGAGTGGATCCAACTCCGAGGTTCGAGGGTGACTACCGTATAAAAGAAAAAACGGGGTCTTCCCAGTTCCCGAGTGGACAGAGTTATTGTAGGCATATTCAGCTACCCAAAGGATATTTTTCTAAGTTTTTTCAGTTTGTTGTAGCATGCAGCGCAAATACTGTTCCAGAGTTTGATTGGTCCTCTCGGTTTGTCCGTCGGTTTGAGGGTGGTGGCTGGTCGAAAGTCTCACATCAATTTGAGCCGACCGACAGCAACTTCGCCAAAAATGAGAAATAAATTGACTACCTCGATCCGAAATTAGAACTGAAGGAAAACCGTGCAGTCGGACGATGTTTTCGAGAAATCCTCGGGCCAGAGTTGCTGCTGTTGGTAAGCCTTTGAGTGGAATGAAATGCGCCATCTTGAAGAATAGGTCCACGATTACTAGGATCGTATTGTATCCGCAGCATGGCGGTAGATCGGTGATGAAGTCCATAGAAAGCGTATGCCAAGGGCGAGGCGGGATGTCAATAGGGCGTAAGAGGCCGGCTGGTTTTTCCTTTTGACTCTTGTTTTGGGCGCATACTCCACAGGACATTATAAAGTCTCTGATATCTTTTTTCCAAGACGGCCACCAGAAGTAGCGCTTGATCTTTTCCGAGGTCTTGGTCATACCGGGATGTCCTTCCATTAACGAATCGTGATAACAAGAGATTACCTTTTTCTGTAAATCTGTGCTGGGCAGGTATAACCGTTCTTGGAAATATAATAGGTTGTCCTTCACCGTAAAGTCCTTTCCCTGCAGATGCCAATTCTGTATGTCTGCTGGAGTTACCAGTAGCCTGGCTTTATCCTTAACTTCCTCTATGGATTGTGTGGCGATTACACCTAGAATTCTTTGTTCGGGAATGATAGGTACAGGTTTAGGATTGATCAAATGTTCTTCCACTCCCATCCGAGAAAGGGCATCAGCTTTACCGTTTTTTGTACCAGGTCGATAGGTAATTATGAAGTCAAACTCGGCAAAGAATAGTGCCCAACGGAGTTGCCTAGAGGATTGAGCTTTTGCGGTTTTCAAATATTGCAGGTTTCGGTGATCTGTAATCACAGTAACGGTGTGTCGGGCCCCCAGAAGATAATGCCGCCAAGCCTTAAAGGCGGACTTGATAGCTAGAAGTTCCTTATCAGTAATAGTGTAATTGATTTCAGGAGGTGAAAATTTGCGGGACCAAAATGCCACGGGATGCAACTGATTGGTTACTGGGTCCTTTTGTGATAGAACTGCCCACATGGCAAGGCTCGAAGCATCAGTTTCAACGATGTAGGGGAGTTCTGGGCGAGGATGTTTTAAGATCGGTGCAGAGATAAATCTAGTCTTCAAATTCTGGAAAGCTTGTTCCGCCTCGGTAGACCATTCAAAACGTTTGTTTTTCTTTAACAAGGCGGTGATGGGCTAGACTATTCGAGAGAATTCGGGGATAAACCTGCGGTAAAAGTTAGCGAAGCCTAACATGCTTTGAACACCTTTTACGGAGGATGGCGATTTGAGAATTGCATCGACCTTCTTTGAATCCATACGCACTCCGCTAGGTGATAATATGAATCCCAAGAATTCAACTTCAGTCACGTTGAAAACACATTTTTCCAACTTAGCGAAAAGTTTGTGTTGACGCAATCTCTCGAGGACCATTTTCACGTGTTTCCGATGTTCAGTTTCCGATGAAAAATAAACGAGGATGTCGTCAATGTAAACAACAACACACACATCTATGAGCTCTCTGAGGACATCGTTCATAAAATATTGAAAGGCGGCCGGGGCATTGCAAAGTCCGAAGGGCATGATCTGATATTCAAATAGCCCATACTTGGTGCGGAAGGCCGTCTTCCATTCATCGCCCTCTTTTACTCGTACCAAGTGGTAGGCTCCTCTAAGATCCAGCTTTGTATATATGCATGCTTTTCTGACTTGGTCCAGGAGTTCAGGGATCAAAGGTAATGGATATCTATTCTTAACGGTTATCTGGTTCAGGGCGCGATAATCTATACAAGTTCTAAGGTCCCCTTCTTTTTTTGGAACGAAGAACAAAGCTGAGGAAGCAGGGGACTTGGAAGGACGAATAAACCCATTCGCTAGGTATTGATCCAGGTATTGTCGGAGGTGAAGATTCTCAGGCTCAGTGAGGGCATAAATTCTACTACAAGGAGGAGTAGATCCAGGTATCAGGTCTATCTGGCAGTCATAAAACCTATGAGGAGGTAGAGAGTTAGCCTGATCCTTCCGGAAAACATCTTGGAATTCTAGGTATTCAGGAGGTAACTGGGGAGCCTCCGAGGAAATTGCTGCCAGTGCAACACCAGGTCGAGGGTGACAAGTAGAGACACATTCTGGAAACTGAACCGTTCTTGCTCGCCAATCGATCTGAGGATTGTGCTTCTCTAACCAAGGAATTCCTAGAATAATCTGGAACTGAGGGGCCTTGATCACATCGAACACGATCTTCTCATGGTGTCCATCTTGACTTACTAGCGTCACTTCTTGGGTGGTATGCATTACTGGTCCGGAGGCTATCTCCGTACCATCCACCGTAGTAATGACGTCCTTTACAGCCTTTGGACAAAGAGTCAGATTCATCCTCAAAACCATTTCATGATCCACATAATTGCCGATGGCACCGCTGTCGACGTAAGCTTCAATCGCATGTAATCGATCCGGATGTTCAGGGCTAATGAGGACCATAGGTATCACGAAATGCGAGGTCACGGAACTGGTTTTAACGCTCGGCAAGAGGACCTCTATTCTTGTCGAGCGAGGTAGTTTCCCTGCTCAGAGTTTGTGACCCTGGTAACTGCAGCTCCTACTCGAAGAAAGTGCCCCGAGTTTCCGCAATAGAGGCATAATTGCAGCTGTTCTCTCCTTTCCCGCTCCTTTTGTGTTAGTGGTCCTTTCAGGCCCCCTATTTGCATGGGTTCCCCGGAGTCTACTCCTTTGGTAGGAGTTGGTGGTTTGGAAAATACTCGAGCATCAAACTTGGAACGATCGGCCTTCCTGTTCTGCAGTCTGTGGTCAATTTGAACGACTAAGTCAATATAGTCCGAACAGTCTTGCGGGGGATTCACTACTTGGGCTAACACATCTTTGAGCTCTCCACGTAGACCTCTATAAAACAGCGTAATCCTTTTGTCCTCAGGCCATCGAGTTTCCACTATCAGTCTGTTGAAAGACGCAATATAAGCCAAAAGGTCTTGATTACCCAGTCGCAATGAAAGGAGCTCATTGTCCAAGGCCTGCCCCTGTGAATGTCTTGCAAACAGTTTTTCCATACTGAGCTGAAAAGCTTGAAAATCATGGAGAACCGGATCATCTTGATTAACTAGAGGGTTTGACCAGTCTGCCGCATTGCCACTAAGGTACGAAAGCACGAAAGCTACCTTAGCTTGATCAGTTGGAAAGGCTGCTGGCCGGCATAAGAAGTGCAACCGGCACTGATTAATAAATACTGCAAACCTCTTTGGGTCACCAGAAAATCGTTCGGGCGGAGCCAGAGGTACATTCCCAGGTAGGTTGATCTGCACTGGGTTCGTAGAGGATGTTGAAGGAAGATTTGCCCCTGATGCGGGTAACGGAGTTTGTCCGGCTTGTGACTGTAGCAATTGTCTAGCGAGATAGTCTGTTCGCTCTTTCGAAATAATCAGTTCCCTTCTTAGAGCATTCGTTTCCTGACGGGCTGCATGCACTGCTGCTCTTAGTTCCCCAAGTAACTGGGCTAGCTGGTCGGTATCCGAGGTTTCCATAGCACCTGGGTGGGAGTTTTGCGGTAGGCTTTGCGTTCTGTAACGCTCACCTGATTCCCGCAGAGGCGCCGGTCTTGACTGGGTGAATGCCGTATCTTCAAAGGTGATGTGTAACACACGGTTGGCTCTTTGGGCTGGACCTCTGTGCACTGTATGTCTGACTCGAAGAGTAAGATGTCTGCAGATAGAAAATATGGGATTAATGAACTGGGGTTATTGGGTGCCTCTCTCCTCTTCCCTTTCTCTTCTCCTGTAGAACCCCAAAGGTTAACGCCCTCACCTTAGGTAAGTGAACGCCGAGCTCTCCATCTGCCTCGGGGCAGGGTGCCGTAACCAGTTTCTTCACTGGATAAGGGTGCAGGCCTCTTGACCTCAGAGGACTGCTGTCCGTCGTTAACTGCACGAACGGTAAGTTCTGGGCACTTCAAATGTCTTAAAAGTCTTTTGTAATGATATCTCTTGTTTTGCAGGGTTCCGGCGATGGCGGATGGCGGGCTGATGAGAGTTGAGGATCGAACCCGCGTGAGGAATAGAAGCGCCTGGAAGCACGTAAGTAAGCGCTTGTAGCCTGCTTCACGATGCGCACTAACTGTCCCTTTTATCTTGCAGGTACAAGTTCGGAGCTTTAGAGAAGCTGAAGGGTGCTGGAATACCCACTGGATTCGGCGTGGGAAGGAGTAATGGCACGTGAGTAATAAAGTTGCCCAATGTCTTTAAACGCACCTTCTTTTGTCTTTCAGATGCGGGATGCAGCGCCGAAGGCCTCCGGAGCGTGCGAAGAGCTGGTAAGCTTTTGTCTTTCAAATGCCGGAATGCAGTGCGAAGACCTCCGGAGCATGCGAAGAGTAGGTAAGCCTTTGTCTTTCAGATGCCGGAATGCAGCGCGAGGCGTTGGTGACAGCCGATGGACCAGGTAAGAGATGCGCTGCCACTGAAGACCGTAGTGCTAACCTGTTCTTTCTTTGTCTTTACAGGTGCTGCTGAAGACTGGATTCCAGGATGGTAAGCCTTTGTTCCCTTAGGCCCAGGATCAGAAGCAGAAGACACGATGAGCGTTCTGCTGCAGAGAAGGCAGAATAATGCAAAGCAAGATTCATCCATCGGGTGTGGTTTAAATAGCCTCCTGTAGTGCTTAGGTGTCTCCTTCCACAGCCACGCCTAGGTAAGAAAAGAGTTCCTGCTTTCCAGAAGAGTTCCAGTGTTCTGAACCTAGGGAGTGGCTCCTGCCCCACCCAACAGGAAAAGTAGTCCCAAACAGAAGAGGATCAGGGGTTCAACTGGCAGGTAAGTAAGCAGCATGGTCTGCTGCAGGTAAGTCCACCCAAGCATTATGAGCCCGGCGCTTCCAGCGCTGGGACTGGGCATCTTTATGAGCCTGGTGCCACTGGCGCCAGGACAGGGTCCAAAAGGTCCCAATTGGGACTGGCTGGCACTCGGAACCGGGGTTATGGGTCTGCTTCCAAGGGAGTCGGGCAAGTCCTGATCTTTTGGAAGCAGAGATCATGACAGAAGTACATGAGATTTAGGTTGAATTTATACATCACTCATGACATATTATGTAGGAGAAAAATTATTTCAAATGAGCAAAACTATTGCCGGTACTGTGAGAACACAAATCAGATGGAAACTGTGCAACATTTGCTGACAGATTGCGAAGCAGTAAGTGACGCAAGAAGCAGATGCTTCAAGGATAAATTGATGCTTCAGAATCACCTAACCCAATTTCAAAAATGGCCAACACTTTTCTCCAACCCAAGAACTTCAATACAAATAGCAATTGTCCAATTTTTAGACATGGTATTGCCGGACACCCTCCTAAGTGAGGATGAAAATCCTGTTTTGTAAATCATAACACAATGACAACTGTGATTCAATTTTATTCCAGGGATAAGGGAGTTAACTGTGATGCTGGTGATGTAGTATTTCATTCTTTTTGCTTTTTTATTCTATGACCTTCGTTCTAATTTGGTTGATTCATCAGGAAGTGTCATTATTATCAGTAACTGTTCTTTTATTATTCTAATTGGTGATTATGTGATATTTCATTTTATGTTCTATCTCTTTCATGGATGATGTTGATGGAAAATGACTTGTATTATGAACTTAAGATGAATTTTGGTATGTATTGTGTAAATAATTTGAAAAGTTGTTTTACGACTAAACAAATTTAAAAAAAAAATTAAAAAAAGGCGAGCACAAGAGCACTCTATGAGCAAAGCTGAACGCACGGGAAACAGCTACACAGAGGAGAAAGGTGACTAGACTTGGAGGGACGACGAAGGGGTAACTGCCCTTGCCCTTTTCAACCCAGACCTGCAAAGCCTCCGGAAAAGAAAGCATAAGACCGGGATTTGCAGCTGATGTGTGGGGTAGCAGATGTCAACGGTGCACGGGGCCTCCCGCATTGATAGCACAGGCGGGGAGGTATGCTGGCTACCGTGGTACCGTCCTGTGACTCCAGAAGCCAGACAAGCCAGCGGGTTCAACACAGCCGATGAGTCGGAGAAAGCTGATTGCAACCTTGGGCTCAACACAGTTCGGTTTGCTATCAGCAACATTATATGAATGCAAGGAACTTGTGAACAAAGAACTTGTGTTTGTTTGAACTTTTGGAAAAGCCAAGAGAAGAGCTAGCTGCAGAGTGGTCAGGCGCTGCAGGAGTGCTCATTCAAAGGACTCTCACTGTCCCTTTTTGTTTTATGTTGAAGCTGCAAGTACCAGAAGACCCTAGGAAAGGGTGGTGTGAGGTGTGGTCCTACAAGGGTCACGTCAAATCCCTTGTACAATCAAAACTCTCTGACCCATTGCCACAAGAAAGCTAGGAGAAGGGAAACCATGCTTTCTGATGAAATGAAGCAAATCATGGGCTGTTTTAGAAATTCATGAACTATGTTAAAGGTGGCTATGTGAACCCGTCAGAGGAATGCCAAGGGAAAAGCCAAGAGAAGTAAATCCTGCACTTTGATAGTAGTGACATTCCGAGTGAAAGGCTGTAGTGAACCAGGCAGAGGGAGGCCCATGTTACAAGAAGGTTTCGAGCCCGGCAGAGGTAGATCCAAAGGGCGATAAGCAATTGCCCAAGGTGCAAGATCACCGAAGGAATGTTTGTTTGTTTGTTTGTTGTTTTGTTCAAGCAGGCCTTCTAAGGCAAGAGACTTTGTAGAAAAGAGACTTGGCCCCTGATGATTCTCATATCAATGAATGGAGTTGTGAGCCTCGTGCAGGAGCGGCCCAAGAGTATGCGGTGCTCAGAGGTCCCGCCTTATCCCGTGCTTAAAACGTGCGGAGGGGAGACACAGTCATACCATGCTGACTTATTTTGTGAACACTTCTTTCTTTTCTTATGAATATTATCCCACACTACCTTGTAATTTAGTTGTAAGGATTGGCAATATTTTTTTTTTAATATAGGCCATTTTTATTTGACAAGACACCACTAAGAGTACCTTACTATTATTTGATGGTTGTAACTTGCTCACATCTTAGATTTAGGTTTAGAATAGGTATTTGTCTCACCCATTATACAGTTTAATAAACACCCTTGAACTCTGATCACTTGTGTCTGTCTTTACTGTAGCCACCATTAGCCCCTTACATATGGTGTCAGAGTGGGATGTGACTCAATTGAAACTATTTGGGGAACCCTACAATTTCAAAAACATAGAGAGCTTCTAACCCTTCCACCGCCACCAAGGATTCAATAGGTTTTAATATCTGTAGCAGTAGGGAAGCTATTATTACCCCCTGGGAAAAGAGGAATGATTCCTACAGACCTGCTTTTAATACCCTCTCCGGGCCATTACATAAGATTGGCCCCAAAATCTGGCCTAACGTGGAAATTTGGTATAGACGTCTTAGCAGGCATCATCGATCCCAACTTCTGGGGAGATGTATTCTCTTGCAGAATCATGGTGAGCTCCCTTTTGAAATACGTCCGGGAGACCAAATTGCTCAAGGAATTTTGGAAAGGGCTTTATTTCCCCAGTTTAAAGAAAGTAAACCAACCGAAACAGAGAGAGGTACCTCAGGGTTTGGGGAAGCTGATAAACCTTCTAAAATCGAAAAAAGAAAGGGAGAAGAGCCTACCATCTATCCCAACCTAGACTTCGCTCAGAGAAATGATCCAGCTCTCGCTGAAGCGTTACTACAAGCTATTCCAGAAGGAGAAGGCATAGAGAAAGGAAGCCTTTTTTTCTTCCTACAACAAAGGTTACTTTATAGAAAAGAGACATCTACGGAAGGCTTATTAAAGACACAGTTGGTAATACCCAAAAGCCACAGAAAGGTTGTACTGGAGATTGCGCATTCCCATCTTACCGGAGGGCATTTAGGACAGTCTAAAACCCAGGAACATATTAGTGGGAAGTTTTACTGGCCAGGTATTCACGCTGATATAAAGACTTTTATACAGACGTGCGAAAAATGTCAAAAGACCAGCCCGCACATCCCACTACCTACCCCTCTGAACCTGTTTGCCGATCATAGAAGTCCCTTTTTCAACAATCGTAATGGACATAGTTGGACCTCTAGAAACATCCATGCTAGGCAACGAATATGTCCTTGTGATTGGGGACTATACGATCCGATATCTCGAGGCATTGCCAATGCGAAATTATACCAATCAGCAAATCCTTGCACACCTCTTACCATATTTCTCCAGGGTCGGCTTTCCCAAGGAAATACTAACTGACCAGGGTTCGAATTTTATGAGTAAGCTCATGGCAGAAATCAAAGAGCTACTTCATATTACAACCTTGCAAACTTGTGTGTACCATCCCCAAACCCATTGCTTGGTACAAAGATTCAATAAAACTCTGAAGTTAATTTTAAGAAAACTGGTAGATAAGGACGGGAAAGACTGGGACTGAATGATCCCATGGGCACTATTTGCAGTAAGGAAACCCCCTAGGCCTCCGGAGGTTTCTCTCCTTTTGAGAGCCTAGAGATGTCCTAGACATGCTCCGGGAAACCTGGGAAGTATGAGAAGAGGTTCCCATCTCGCAAACCGCCACCCGAATGCAGGAACATATGAAATTGGTTCGGAATCTAGCCTGTACTCATATGGAAAAAGCCCAGAGCCAACAAAAAGCCACTTACGATAAAAAGGTGAGTTTAAGATCATTCTATATAGGACAGAAAGTACTAGTGCTCCTACTCACCTCAGAAAACAAACTTGTCTCTAAGTGGCATGGGCCCTATGAGATACTAGAACGAACGGGATCCTGTACTTATGAGGTAGCCCAACCAGACAGGAAACAGAAAGTCCATTTGTATCAGGTAAATCTCTTGAAAGAGTGGAAAGAGAACGCGTCAGCCACCCATACCAAAGTATTAGCCTTTCTGGTTCCAGAAGAGGTAAATAAACCTGAAATAATTTCTTCAGAGCTATCTATCCAACACTAAGAAGATCGGAAAGATGTAGTCAACTCATTTCCCGATGTATTCTCAGAAAAAACATGAAGAGTAAAAGGCGCTTTTTGGGGTACATAACCAGCCCAGCAGAAATCCCCTACATCACCAAACCGCACCTCAGCAGTCACCAGCAGAACGGCTGCGCTGGTTCTGTTGAGCACGATTGCCTTGCATTAAAACTGCTCTTTGCAGTCACCAAAATAATGACTGCGCTGTCTTACCAGCCACACATAGGGCATGATGACACACAGAACAACCCAAGAATTGCTGCCAGTATTTTCTTCATTTGTACCAGAGAAAAGAAGTCAAAGGCAGTGTTGCTAGGCTGCCAGCTCAAAACCTTTTACTGAAAAAGAAAATATTCTGCCCTTTAAAATGACTGCGCACTGATGCCCTGTACATCTTTTCAACAGTACGCAGCTTGGTTCCAGTGAGACCTAGCTATGTTGATCCATATTCAGGTGGTGCTCCAGCAAATGGGGGCGTTTCTCATTGAAAGACAGGCAGCGTCAGGCAAGATCTGTGAAATAACACAACTTCACTCCAAGCTTTATGCAAAACACTTTACTTTTGCAACAAAATATCACAGATACACTCTTTACAAAAAGCCCTCTCTCTCTCTCCTAGCTCATGTCAGTTTCAAAGGACCTTTATTTGAACAGATGCCTGTGCATTAGAAACATGATTGGGTCTTTGGAAAGGTTCAGAAAATGGATGAGAGGAAGGCCGCATTTTAAAGTGACAGCCAAGGAAAATGAACCATGAGTAAAATGGTGCTTTTTACAAACAAGAAAATGTTTGTTCAAAAGTAAATCGTTGAATTAAGGCCCTGGCCTTGCATAGAAATTTGATAGGTGTTTGTTTTAAAACATATATAGGATATTTCATTCCAACTTGTTTTCTGTTTCAGGAAAGAAAAATAAATAAATAAATTTGCTGTGAGGCAAGCAGAACAGGTTTTTTTGCAGGCCCTGGCTTCAAAGGACCTTGCTTCAAGTGGACCAGAACAGTCCATATGAATAGGCAAGGGTGGAGGATCTTGCACCCTCGTCAGACAATGCGGCAGTGCACCAGCCTGGGACAATGGATTTCCGGGGCACATAGGTGTGACTTTCTGGTAGCACCTCCCCTCAACTCAAACTGAAGAGCTTCAAAGGCAACTCCATGGCAACACTGGACTAAGGTTGGCTAGAGCCTGACATTTGGCTGTGGGTTGGGAAGAATGCCCTTATTTGGAAGACAAAGCCGGCCCATCTGGGGCAAAAGACTGTTCTTATTTAATAAACTCTTATTCCTGCAACCGGAAAACGTTGTAATGCGAAATTTTAACAGTTCAAATGTAATTTTTGTGGCATTAAAATAAGACATTGTAGCTTTCCCTAGCAAGTAGGGGGCGCAAACGGCAGGGAAATGTAATTCATGGGAAAAGTATACGTGGTACAACTTTGAAAATTAATGCAAACATGCTCTATTGTAATAGGTACACATACATAAAATTATAGAATTTTAGGTGAAGCTGGTCCCACTAGAAATTGCGAACTATTATTAGAATGACTAAATAACATCATAGACATTTGGGAGTTGGAATGACAGGTTCGGTGTAAAATATGGAATCTACCTATGTGATTTTCAAAGGTACCACAACTGTATAAATGTGCATTTTTGTGTCATAACTGATTTTGGCAAATGTAACTGTGGGATGGCCATGGGAATTGTAAGCACTCATCATAAAACTGATGTCATGTTCCTGAAGTCCAACCGTCTGACAGGAAGGCGGTGACTGCCACCCCCGACCAATCCAGTTGTTAGAGGCATGTCAGGCCAAAAGTCTGCTCCCATAGTAAATCCTGTGTTGTCATCCGCCTTATAAAAGGTGGAGGCTCAGAGAGACAATGGACTGACTCCTCTGATTTCCAGCAGCAGCATATCCCGAGATCCACCCATTTCATACTCACCCTGCAAGATTCCAGATTCCACTGGCAGGAAAGGGATAGCTGATCCAGACCCTCCTATCCAGGAAGAACCACCATTCAGAACTAAACCCCACAGAATTACCACTAATTCAGGGAGAAAGGTGGCTGAATACTCATTGGGATTATCCAGCGCTGCCTGCTTGCCCTGCTTCCTGCTTTATCCAGCTGATGTACCGCTGTGCCGTGACCAAACCCTTGCCCCGCTGTTCAGATACCCGGTTGGCGGTCCAGAATCCCATATTCAAGTGCTTATTGTAAGTATCACCTCATCCCATAGAAAAACGTACCATATCCCATTTTGATACCTTACCATTTGTTCCACCCTATAAGTTATCCCAGCAATACCCTGGTAGCTTGTTAAATTATCAGAACCCTCTGTGTATTCTGTTCCTTGATTTCCCTGTGTTAGCGCCATTCTTTCCTATCCTTTTAGCCCATTGCATAAGTCCTTAGTCATATTTGGAATAAATTAATTAAATTCCCATATAAAGAGACACACGGCGTGAAGGGATTACACTTGCAAAGTAACCTGTGTCACGGGTGGCGTTCCTCTTTTCTAGCCACTAAAATATAGTTGTAATAGCACTTGTCATTTCCTTTCGAAACCGATTGTCCTGGTCCACTGCTTCCACTTTTAAAACCGAATGTCCTTTCCCATTAAGAATCTCCTCCTGTCATTCATTTAGAGTTACCCTTTCACTTTATTATTCCTGTGATGTGTATCTATCCCTTAGCATAAAAACCGCATTCCGATTTTGCCTGTTGAACCCGTTTTTCAATCTATTTTGATATTTAAACCCGTGAAAATAAGAAAACGCAATTTCTCCATGTATGATTTGGCTGCACTCTGCTTTTCATTCCCAAGTCGATTTTCTGAATTGTATGCCCGTTGTTAGGACATTGCTTTGCAGTTTGCTAGTGTTCTTACATATCTGATATTGTTATACTCATTCATGCCTTTTCCGTTCAACCGCGCCTGTAAAATAAACATCTAGTAATTTCGCTGGTTGTTTTGCTCAGTTTCCGGGGGAGCTAAATCCGTTTTTTTGCCTCCTATTCAGTGGGGGTTAGTCGGATTTTCATTCCGATTGTTGCATAGTGTATCTGACTCCTTGCTACATATCCCCATTTTGATTAATCAGTGTTTGAGGGAGTGTTGCAGGGGGGAATAATTAACTTAAAAAAAGTTAATTTTGCTTTCTTTCAAGTGTGTAGTGTTTATCTTACATGAAAAGGTCTAACTAAGTGCATTCCATCAATTTACCATGTAATTATCACCCCACTGGTGTTTGCTGCCCAATGTTAAATTTGTGTGATTTCATTTGAATTTAAAATAAATAAATATTGTATTACCACCCACCGGCCTGGTTCATGGTCCATTGCGACCGGGGGTATTTATAAAAGGCGGTGTGAGACGGGTTAGGTGCCATCTCAATATGAATTCTTAGTAAATAAAGTAAAAGTGTTTTAATTGCACGCTGCATCCTAGGCCGGTGGCAAGAGTCCTGGTCTGGTGTGTGACGCCCCTTTAGAATCCTTACCAGATTGGGGGCTCGTGCCGGGGATTGAGAAAGTGTTGCCACCCGTGACAGCCTAACACAGCAGGCTGACCTTCAAGGTAGTGATACTTTGTGGGGTTAGAAAGCTGTGTTACGGGTGGCCACGAGGGGGCGCACGGATGAGCACCTCTGCCGTGTGAGCTCCATCCATAGAGGTCCTATAAGTGACCTGAGCCCCCGCTTGTAGACCCCCCACACAAAAATAAGAGACCAGAATACAGTGGGATCGTGTCCCGACCACCGGAGCGAACACCCGAGGAAAATCGGTTCAGATTTGATGAGGAAATCCTCTTCGAACTGACGTGACCCCGGACAACGAAAGTGAAAGCGTCCTGAGGCCTGAGTACGCAGCGGTTCCCGGGCACACACAGCGACAACCTGTGCCTGGCACCACAACTTTGAAAGGTGCACCAGCCCCCTGGTCCCTCTCCAGCACCTCGACGGACCCGAGGCGCCGCGGAGTAACTTGTTCCGGCGAGACAGATACCAGGGCGGGAAGCGCCCTCCCATCAACCCGTCCAAGGCGGGTGCCTCCCATACCCATTATCCGGAACACTGAGGCATGACGTGTATCGGAGAGTGAGGACTTTCACTCCGTGTGGCCCCGCACGGATCAAAGGGTGATTCCTGCCCCCGCAGCCTCAGGCGAAGCCCACACTAGGCGGTCCCTCCAGACATTGCTATGCGCAGTCGGAACGTGGAGGCATTGCCAGCGGTCCCGCGCCCCCACCTTGCAGGTACAGAGGGTGTAATTCCCCCTCCCGCCGACCTGCCCTGCAGCTGAAGTGAGCCCCCCCCCATAATCTTGCATGGGCATCTGCACCGGCCGAGTTCAGCCCAGACCACATCTCTCCACAGAGAGAAGGAACGGCCTGAGAAGGCACAGCGTATTCTTACCCTAAAGACTGCATTGTCAGTGAAGGAAGTTAAACCCTGGCTTCCCCATCACAACGCTCCCACGCACAGTGGACTCTAGCTCTGGCAGGGACCTAAACCCACATCTCTGTCCGCCCTGTACTCCGTTTTACCACAAAACAATACAACCAACAGGGACAAAGCGTACGAAAATCCTATATGTGGTGTACCAACCCTGGAGGAGAGGACGGGTCACTATAACCAAACACTGAATACCAGGGGGTACTCGCAGAGGCACAGCAAGCACTGATCCTTTCTTAGGTGCATAATTTACCAACCTCCTGCCCTGGAATCACTCGGAAGCCGTCCCAGCCTGACACTGTGAAGATCACCCATTGTGGGCGGCCTGTGCCACCACTGTCACACAGTACGGGTGCAGAATTGTCTAGGGCCCACTCAGTTGAATTGGGGAGAGCGTCCCAAGACACGGTTCCCCATCGCCACACAGTGTGGTCCCGCCCCTCCCCTGCAGGGTGACCCCACCGCCCTCCTCGCCTGAAAGAGGGTTGCTGCAATTAAGGAAGGACGACACGGACCACGGGCATGTGAACACCTGGCAACCACCCAAGACCCCATATCGCACAGCAGGTACCTCCTGACACAAGGTATGCACCCGCACAGAGGGTTGGGCCCCCGACATCAGGGCGTGTGCCTTCCTGTGTAAACAGGTCAAAGAGAAGAGGCCCCCTGCTAACCAAGCTATCGCTGCAGACCCACGACTACGGCCATAAACCCTGGAAGTGAACCAAAGGCACGCCCCCACACGCCCATGCCTAATATACCCCTGCACCACCTGAAGCGCTCGGACAGTATTTGAGATATTTATTTAATTTGTTTTATTTTGTTTTATTTGTAACGCGCACCATCAGGCCCGGAGGCATCAGGGCGCAACTTAGACATGGTTACATGAGCAAACAGTTACATATAATCAACAAATTTACAGTACAGAGTAATCAGGGCATACAAGCAATATATACAAATATACAGACGTAGCTTGGGGCAAGCGTCTGCCGAAGTGGGTCTGGGCATCATGACTGGTTAAAGAGCCAGGATTTGGTTTTAGATTTGAAGGCGTTAAAGCTTTCTTCAGCACAGACGGTGAGAGGGAGAACATTCCAAAGCTTAGAGGCTAGGACGGGGAAGCTAGATCCACCCGCATTTTGGAGTTTGAACCTGGGAATGGTTAGGCAGTGGGTCTGAGCCGTTCTTTGCGGGCGGGTAGGCGCATGTCGGGAAAGCCGGCTGCAAAGATATGGTGGGGCTTGGTTAGCTAGGCTTTTGTGGGTGAGGCCTAAGACTTTCAGTGAAATTCTCTGTTTGACCGGTAGCCAGTGCAGGTTAGATCTGGATTCCGAGATGTGATGGTTTCGAGGGATGTTTAGGGCTGCTCTGATAGCGTTGTTTTGGGTAATTTGCAGTTTGTTCAAGTTCTCTTGGCTCGTTCCAAGGTAGGCGCTCCCATAGTCAATTTTGGCCATGATGAGAGTTCTGGCTAAGGTGACAGTGTTGGGTGTAGTCAGAAATGGCCTGCAGGCAGTAATGAGTTTGCAGGTGTAGGCTGAAGAGGATCTGACTGCGTTTGTTTGTCGGGTTAGTGATAGAGTGGCATCAAGATAGACGCCAAGAGTTTTGGTGTCCTTCGAAACATGGATGGTGTTGCCATCGATGATAAATGATCGGTAGGATGGCTCAAGTTTACTGATACGTTGCGTAGTGCCCAAGATGAGGAGCTCGGTCTTGTCATCGTTGAGGCATAACTGGTGTTGCACCATCCAAGCTTGGATGACCAGGTAGACTTCATTCAGGGCCTTAGTGTCCGCCATGTAGTCACCAGTGATAGGAATGAGTATCTGGGTGTCGTCCGCGTAGTTCGTATAGGAGACACCCAGATAGTCAAGTACATCAAAGAGTGGTTTTGTAAATACGTTATAGAGCGTTGGCGACACACAAGAACCCTGGGGGACGCCGCAGTGAATCGGGGAACGATGTGCAGCTGCAGATTGAGAAAAGACCCGCATAGATCTATTGCTCAGGAATGATTTGATCCAGGCCGTAGCTGATGGTGAGAAGTGGGCGGCTGAGTGAAGATGCTTGCATAGGATTTGGTGGTTGACCAGATCGAAGGCCGCAGAGAGGTCAAGTAGAAGTAACAAGGCAACTTTGCTGTTGTCCTTTAACACTTTGATCTGGGTTTTTAAGTCTAGTAGAGCTGTCTCAGTTCTGTGTCTGGGGAGGAAGCCGGATTGTCTGAGGCCTAGGAGATTGTTGGCTTCCAGGTGCTCTTGGATTTGCAGGTATGCTGCACGGTCCAGGATTTTTAACAGGAACGGGACAGTGGTGATGGGTCAGTAGTTGGTAGGTATGCTGGGGTCGAGGGAGGGTTTTTTAAGCAAGGGGATCACCCAAGCATCCTTGAGGTTGTCAGGGACGGTACCCGTTTTAAAGGATGCGTTGATGAAGGATGTGATGAAAGGGGCCAGATCGTGGGCGGATTCCTTAATAATTGAGGCAGGGCAGGGTTCGCCCTGGCAGTTGGATGGTTTGATCCTCAGGATAATGTTTTCTACCTCCGCACTGGTGAGCGGTGAGAAGGCAAATCGATTGCAGTTTGGGACGTCAGGGGAGAAGGCCCCTGCGGAGGTTGGAGGGTGATTGTCCAATTTTAGGCTAATTTGTTT
This sequence comes from Ambystoma mexicanum, assembly GCF_040938575.1. Lineage (NCBI taxonomy): Eukaryota > Metazoa > Chordata > Amphibia > Caudata > Ambystomatidae > Ambystoma > Ambystoma mexicanum. The sequence goes on along the minus strand of NC_090930.1, from coordinate 149,409,783 downwards.
GGCTGTAATTTTAGATTGAAGCATGGTGATTTTATTCAGTAATGCTGCCTGGATATTGGCGCACCATTTGCGTCTTTAATGCAGGTGTCAGGGGGGATAACGGGGGTTTCAAGCTCTTTTAGGATCTTAAATAGTTCCTTAGAGTTGGAGTCAGCATGCAAAATGCGATTATCTAGGGATTCTTTTTTCGCTTCTATAATGGCTGCTTTGTATGTAAGCTAGGCCAGGAAGAAACCGTCTTTATGCACGTCAGATGGGTGACTTTTCCAACGGTTTTCGGCGCTGCGTTTGGATTTACGGAGTGCTCTTAGCTGTGGGGTGAACCAGGAATTCAAGTGTGAACGTGGTTTGGCCTTCCTCAGTTTGATGGGGGCCACAGTATCTATAGCTGTCAGCATGCTACAGTTGTAGATGTCAGCTAAAGCAGTTGGGTCGTTACAGGAGTCAGTGGCCGCATTAAGTGTAGGGAGTAGTAGAGGGAGGAGTTTCTCTTTGGTTATGTCCTTTTTGTTTCTGGTTGGGAGCGCAGGTGCCATCACGGTTGGGATGCGTGGGGTGGCTTTAATATTAAAGGTGATAATGTGGTGGTCTGACCAAAGGCAAGGGGTAGTGGCTAGGACATTGATGTTGCAATTAGAACTGGGTAACCAGTCAAGGGTCCTGCCTTTGGAGTGTGTGGGCCCTAGGATGTGCAAGGTGAAGCCGGAATTAGCGAGGGCGTTTCCAAATCGAGTGCCGAGGGATCATTAGGGCCACCAAGTCCCAAGTTGAGGTCGCCAAGGATGATGATTTGTGAGTTAGTTTTGGCGTTATCAAGGAGGAGGGTGGATATGTCACCAACAAAGGTCGGTGCGGGTCCTGGGGGTCGGTAGATTAAGTGGATGGTGGCTGTTTGGTTGGGTGTTAGTGTGAGTTTGACTGATAGTAGTTCAGCTGACTCAAGTTTGGTATTGGTCATTACTCTTAGGTCCAGAGTGATTTTATGGATAATGGCAAGGCCACCCCCTCTCGAGAGGGAAGCAGAGGTACGGTTGCATCGCATTATGCTGAAGCCGGGTGGTATGGCAAGGGATAGTGACGGACCAGAAGCGGCATGTAGCCAAGTTTCGGTTATGGCAATGAAGTCAATATCTGACGATGTTATAAGGTCTGCTATGTCTAAGGCGTGGGCAGGGAGGGATCTAGCGTTAATAAGAGCCCCTTTGATGACAGGAAGTTTCACCTCTGACGAGGGGGGTTTGTTGTTGTTGGGTGCTACTGGTAGGCACGGGAGTGTGTGCCGTGATTGCTTGGGAAGGTTGCAGCGCATAGGGCGTATGCGAAATCTGGTGCCTAATCTTTTATTCCTAAGAGAAGAAGGGCATGGTTGGTTCGGAGTGGGCTTGCTGGCAAAGTGTTCAAGCCAGAGGGCTGGGTCATTGAGGTAGGGGTTGAGGTCGGTGGTGAGGTGTTGGGTACCTGAGGTGGGTTTCAATGCAGAATTCACCATGCACAATGTCTGTGAGACCGGACAGAGGCGAGACATAATGTCGGGAGGCTGAAGGTGAGTCGGCCGTATCGGATGTGGCCGTGGCTGAGTGAGGATTGTTATTCCAGATGACACGGAGTGGAGCAATAAGAGGAGGAGCGCCCTAAGGAGCATGGTAGATGCAGTTCAATGTTCAGCTTGGGCAATGCATCAACAATAAGTTGACACTAGGGAAGTTCGATTTTAGCTGTGGCAGTGCAAAATCAGCAATAGGCAGGTTCGATTTTAGCTAAGGCAGTGCAAAATCAACAGTAGGCAGGTTCGATTTTAGCTAAGGCAGTGCAAAATCAACAATAGGCAGGTTCAATTTTAGCTAAGGCAGTGCAAAATCAACAGTAGGCAGGTTCGATTTTAGCTAAAGCAGTGCAATATCAACAATAGGCAGGTTCGATTTTAGCTAAGGCAGTGCAAAATCACCTCTCTTTGCAATCTGTGACTGAATGAACACCTGGAAGGAAAGTACGCTCCCAGATTCCACAGAAAGTACCACCCGACGACAGGTACAAAGAAGTTCAAGGGACCACGCCAAACCCAAAAAGATATCTCTCACACGTGCACTCACCAGTGGTCCCGCCCGAGATACTCTGAACATCGGTGCACTCCTGGAATTACACTGGACCTAGCAATAGAGGACTAATCAAACGGAGGGCAGGGCCCCTGGATCCAGGCGAGTGCCTCCTCCTGTCCTGCGGACGCTACAAGCACATCCCCAATCAGAGGGCCAGCACCGGCACCCCAGCAGAGTGGACCGGACTCACAACGCCTCAGCAATCTGCTCAAGTCTGCCCCCGCTTGTGGGAATAAGTGACAGTCCATGGTGAATACCCCTCACAACACACCAGGACCCCTCACCAACGGACCAATAGGAGGCAGCAGATCCCCTCTAGCCCTCTAACTGAAATTGCACGCATAAGGCTGCGCAGCATCAGGACCCAGACCCCACTCCTACAGCAGGCCCGCAACACGCCTTTGCCCGAAACGGGTAGCCCGCCATAAACACCTTGACCACGGATGGTCCTAACGGCGCAGGACACTGCCTAGAGAAGCCCTATACAAGTCTCCCATCCACATGGTACCCTGCGCTACGGCCCAACGGCCTGGAATCACTCTAAAGACTTCCGATCACACGGTGGCACAGAGGGTAAGGCCCCCACACTAGGGACATGTGCCTCCTCTGACACAACAATTGCTTCATGAACACTAAAAGCAAGCTAGCCAGATACGCATACACCTCACCTCTCTCGAGCTCAGACTACAGAGCCACAATGTCTGTCATGATCTCTGCTTCCAAAAGATCAGGACTTGCCCGACTCCCTTGGAAGCAGACCCATAACCCCGGTTCCGAGTGCCAGCCAGTCCCAATTGGGACCTTTTGGACCCTGTCCTGGCGCCAGTGGCACCAGGCTCATAAAGATGCCCAGTCCCAGCGCTGGAAGCGCCGGGCTCATAATGCTTGGGTGGACTTAACTGCAGCAGACCATGCTGCTTACTTACCTGCCAGTTGAACCCCTGATCCTCTTCTGTTTGGGACTACTTTTCCTGTTGGGTGGGGCAGGAGCCACTCCCTAGGTTCAGAACACTGGAACTCTTCTGGAAAGCAGGAACTCTTTTCTTACCTAGGCGTGGCTGTGGAAGGAGACACCTAAGCACTACAGGAGGCTATTTAAACCACACCCGATGGATGAATCTTGCTTTGCGTTATTCTGCATTCTCTGCAGCAGAACGCTCATCGTGTCTTCTGCTTCTGATCCTGGGCCTAAGGGAACAAAGGCTTACCATCCTGGAATCCAGTCTTCAGCAGCACCTGTAAAGACAAAGAAAGAACAGGTTAGCACTACGGTCTTCAGTGGCAGCGCATCTCTTACCTGGTCCATCGGCTGTCACCAACGCCTCGCGCTGCATTCCGGCATCTGAAAGACAAAGGCTTACCTACTCTTCGCATGCTCCGGAGGTCTTCGCACTGCATTCCGGCATCTGAAAGACAAAAGCTTACCAGCTCTTCGCACGCTCCGGAGGCCTTCGGCGCTGCATCCCGCATCTGAAAGACAAAAGAAGGTGCGTTCAAAGACATTGGGCAACTTTATTACTCACGTGCCATTACTCCTTCCCACGCCGAATCCAGTGGGTATTCCAGCACCCTTCAGCTTCTCTAAAGCTCCGAACTTGTACCTGCAAGATAAAAGGGACAGTTAGTGCGCATCGTGAAGCAGGCTACAAGCGCTTACTTACATGCTTCCAGGCGCTTCTATTCCTCACGCGGGTTCGATCCTCAACTCTCATCAGCCCGCCATCCGCCATCGCCGGAACCCTGCAAAACAAGAGATATCATTACAAAAGACTTTTAAGAAATTTGAAGTGCCCAGAACTTACCGTACGTGCAGTTAACGACGGACAGCAGTCCTCTGAGGTCAAGAGGCCTGCACCCTTATCAAGTGAAGAAACTGGTTACGGCACCCTGCCCCGAGGCAGATGGAGAGCTTGGCGTTCACTTACCTAAGGTGAGGGTGTTAACCTTTGGGGTTCTACAGGAGAAGAGAAAGGGAAGAGGAGAGAGGCACCCAATAACCCCAGTTCATTAATCCCATATTTTCTATCTGCAGACATCTTACTCTTCGAGTCAGACATACAGTGCACAGAGGTCCAGCCCAAAGAGCCAACCGTGTGTTACACATCACCTTTGAAGATACGCCATTCACCCAGTCAAGACCGGCGCCTCTGCGGGAATCAGGTGAGCGTTACAGAACGCAAAGCCTATCGCAAAACTCCCACCCAGGCGCTATGGAAACCTCGGATACCGACCAGCTAGCCCAGTTACTTGGGGAACTAAGAGCAGAAGTGCATGCAGCCCGTCAGGAAACGAATGCTCTAAGAAGGGAACTGATTATTTCCAAGGAGCGAACAGACGATCTCGCTAGACAATTGCTACAGTCACAAGCCGGACAAACTCCGTTACCCGCATCAGGGGCAAATCTTCCTTCAACATCCTCTACGAACCCAGTGCAGATCAACCTACCTGGGAATGTACCTCTGGCTCCGCCCGAACGATTTTCTGGTGACCCAAAGAGGTTTGCAGTATTTATTAATCAGTGCCGGTTGCACCTCTTATGCCGGCCAGCAGCCTTTCCAACTGATCAAGCTAAGGTAGCTTTCGTGCTTTCGTACCTTAGTGGCAATGCGGCAGACTGGTTGATCCCTCTAGTTAATCAAGATGATCCGGTTCTCCATGATTTTCAAGCTTTTCAGCTCAGTATGGAAAAACTGTTTACAAGACATTCACAGGGGCAGGCCTTGGACAATGAGCTCCTTTCATTGCGACAGGGTAATCAAGACCTTTTGGCTTATATTGCGTCTTTCAACAGACTGATAGTGGAAACTCGATGGCCTGAGGACAAAAGGATTACGCTGTTTTATAGAGGTCTACGTGGAGAGCTCAAAGATGTGTTAGCCCAAGTAGTGAATCCCCCGCAAGACTGTTCGGACTATATTGACTTAGTCGTTCAAATTGAGAACAGACTGCAGAACAGGAAGGCCGATCGTTCCAAGTTTGATGCTCGAGTATTTTCCAAACCACCAACTCCTACCAAAGGAGTAGACTCCGGGGAACCCATGCAAATAGGGGGCCTGAAAGGACCACTAACACAAAAGGAGCGGGAAAGGAGAAAACAGCTGCAATTATGCCTCTATTGCGGAAACTCGGGGCACTTTCTTCGAGACTGTCCGGTGAAACCAGCCAAGAAGGCAGTAGGAGCTGCAGTTACCAGGGTCACAAACTCTGAGCAGGGAAACAACCTCGCCCGACAAGAATAGAGGTCCTCTTGCCGAGCGTTAAAACCAGTTCTGTGACCTCGCATTTCGTGATACCTATGGTCCTCATTAGCCCTGAACATCCGGATCGATTACATACGATTGAAGCTTACGTCGACAGCGGTGCCATCTGCAATTATGTGGATCATGAAATGGTTTTGAGGATGAATCTGACTCTTTGTCCAAAGGCTGTAAAGGACGTCATTACTACGGTGGATGGTACGGAGATAGCCTCCGGACCAGTAACGCATACCACCCAAGAAGTGACGCTAGTAAGTCAAGATGGACACCATGAGAAGATCGTGTTCGATGTGATCAAGGCCCCCCAGTTCCAGATTATTCTAGGAATTCCTTGGTTAGAGAAGCACAATCCTCAGATCGATTGGCGAGCAAGAACGGTTCAGTTTCCAGAATGTGTCTCTACTTGTCACCCTCGACCTGGTGTTGCACTAGCAGCAATTTCCTCGGAGGCTCCTCAGTTACCTCCTGAATACCTAGAATTCCAAGATGTTTTCTGGAAGGATCAGGCTAACTCTCTACCTCCTCATAGGTCTTATGACTGCCAGATAGACCTGATACCTGGATCTATTCCTCCTTGTAGTAGAATTTATGCCCTCACCGAGCCTGAGAATCTTCACCTCCGACAATACCTGGATCAATACCTAGCGAATGGGTTTATTCGTCCTTCCAAGTCCCCTGCTTCCTCAGCTTTGTTCTTCGTTCCAAAAAAAGAAGGGGACCTTAGAACTTGTATAGATTATCGCGCCCTGAACCAGATCACCGTTAAGAATAGATATGTTACCTTTGATCCCTGAACTCCTGGACCAAGTCAGAAAAGCATGCATATATACAAAGCTGGATCTTAGAGGAGCCTACCACTTGGTACGAGTAAAAGAGGGCGATGAGTGGACGACGGCCTTCCGCACCAAGTATGGGCTATTTGAATATCAGGTCATGCCCGTCGGACTTTGCAATGCCCCGGCCGCCTTTCAATATTTTATGAACGATGTCCTCAGAGAGCTCATAGATGTGTGTGTTGTTGTTTACATTGACGACATCCTCGTTTATTCTTCATCGGAAACTGAACATCGGAAACACGTGAAAATGGTCCTCGAGAGATTGCGTCAACACAAACTTTTCGCTAAGTTGGAAAAATGTGTTTTCAACGTGACTGAAGTTGAATTCTTGGGATTCATATTATCACCTAGCGGAGTGCGTATGGATTCAAAGAAGGTCGATGCAATTCTCAAATGGCCATCGCCATCCTCCGTAAAAGGTGTTCAAAGCATGTTAGGCTTCGCTAACTTTTACCGCAGGTTTATCCCCGAATTCTCTCGAATAGTCTAGCCCATCACCGCCTTGTTAAAGAAAAACAAACGTTTTGAATGGTCTACTGAGGCGGAACAAGCTTTCCAGAATTTGAAGACTAGATTTATCTCTGCACCGATCTTAAAACATCCTCGCCCAGAACTCCCCTACATCGTTGAAACTGATGCTTCGAGCCTTGCCATGGGGGCAGTTCTATCACAAAAGGACCCAGTAACCAATCAGTTGCATCCCGTGGCATTTTGGTCCCACAAATTCTCGCCTCCTGAAATCAATTACACTATTACTGATAAGGAACTTCCAGCTATCAAGTCCGCCTTTAAGGCTTGGCGGCATTATCTTCTGGGGGCCCGACACACCGTTACTGTGATTACAGATCACCGAAACCTGCAATATTTGAAAACCGCAAAAGCTCAATCCTCTAGGCAACTCCGTTGGGCACTATTCTTTGCCGAGTTTGACTTCATAATTACCTATCGACCTGGTACAAAAAACGGTAAAGCTGATGCCCTTTCTCGGATGGGAGTGGAAGAACATTTGATCAATCCTAAACCTGTACCTATCATTCCCGAACAAAGAATTCTAGGTGTAATCGCCACACAATCCATAGAGGAAGTTAAGGATAAAGCCAGGCAACTGGTAACTCCAGCAGACATACAGAATTGGCATCTGCAGGGAAAGGACTTTACGGTGAAGGACAACCTATTATATTTCCAAGAACGGTTATACCTGCCCAGCACAGATTTACAGAAAAAGGTCATCTCTTGTTATCACGATTCTTTAATGGAAGGACATCCCGGTATGACCAAGACCTCGGAAAAGATCAAGCGCTACTTCTGGTGGCCGTCTTGGAAAAAAGATATCAGAGACTTTATAATGTCCTGTGGAGTATGCGCCCAAAACAAGAGTCAAAAGGAAAAACCAGCCGGCCTCTTACGTCCTATTGACATCCCGCCTCGCCCTTGGCATACGCTTTCTATGGACTTCATCACCGATCTACCTCCATGCTCCGGATACAATACGATCCTAATAATCGTGGACCTATTCTCCAAGATGGCGCATTTCATTCCACTCAAAGGCTTACCAACAGCAGCAACTCTGGCCCGAGAATTTCTCGAAAACATCGTCCGACTGCACGGTTTCCTTCAGTTCTAATTTCGGATCGAGGTAGTCAATTTATTTCTCATTTTTGGCGAAGTTGCTGTCGGTCGGCTCAAATTGATGTGAGACTTTCGACCAGCCACCACCCTCAAACCGACGGACAAACTGAGAGGACCAATCAAACTCTGGAACAGTATTTGCGCTGCATGCTACAACAAACTGAAAAAACTTGGAAAGATATCCTTTGGATAGCCGAATATGCCTACAATAACTCTGTCCACTCGGGAACTGGGAAGACCCCGTTTTTTCTTTTATACGGTAGTCACCCTCGAACCTCGGAGTTGGATCCACTCCAATATCTTGGAACACCAGCAGTAGACCACCTGCATTCTACAATCACCCAAGCCTTTAAGGAAGCCGTTTCTCACCTTCAAAGGGCTAAAGAACAATACAAGAAAGGAGCAGACCAACATCGGAAGGAAGCCACCCAATATCAAGTAGGAGATCAAGTCTGATTATCCACCAAATATCTACCTCTAAAAGGACCACGCACATTCAACCCAAGATACCTTGGTCCCTATTCCATCACTACCATAGTAAATCCAGTAGCGGTCAAGTTGGACTTGCCCCCTCACATGAAGATACATCCGGTCTTCCACGTCTCTCTATTAAAACCCGTGCAACCTCAAACCCGACTAACTACATCTCCAAAACCTATTCTAGTTGATTGAGAACTCGAGTTTGAAGTCAAAAGCATCCTGGATTCCAAGATCTCCAAATCTAAACTATTTTACCTGATTGACTGGAAAGGCTACGGTCCCCAAGAAAGATCCTTGGAACCTGCAGAATATGTCCACGCGCCTCGTCTAATCAAAAGATTTCATCGAACATTTCCTAACAAGCCCAAACCCCCGGAGAAGCCCGGTTTGGGAGGGGCCTTGAGGGGGAGTGCTGTCATGATCTCTGCTTCCAAAAGATCAGGACTTGCCCGACTCCCTTGGAAGCAGACCCATAACCCCGGTTCCGAGTGCCAGCCAGTCCCAATTGGGACCTTTTGGACCCTGTCCTGGCGCCAGTGGCACCAGGCTCATAAAGATGCCCAGTCCCAGCGCTGGAAGCGCCGGGCTCATAATGCTTGGGTGGACTTACCTGCAGCAGACCATGCTGCTTACTTACCTGCCAGTTGAACCCCTGATCCTCTTCTGTTTGGGACTACTTTTCCTGTTGGGTGGGGCAGGTGCCACTCCCTAGGTTCAGAACACTGGAACTCTTCTGGAAAGCAGGAACTCTTTTATTACCTAGGCGTGGCTGTGGAAGGAGACACCTAAGCACTACAGGAGGCTATTTAAACCACACCCGATGGATGAATCTTGCTTTGCGTTATTCTGCATTCTCTGCAGCAGAACGCTCATCGTGTCTTCTGCTTCTGATCCTGGGCCTAAGGGAACAAAGGCTTACCATCCTGGAATCCAGTCTTCAGCAGCACCTGTAAAGACAAAGAAAGAACAGGTTAGCACTACGGTCTTCAGTGGCAGCGCATCTCTTACCTGGTCCATCGGCTGTCACCAACGCCTCGCGCTGCATTCCTGCATCTGAAAGACAAAGGCTTACCTACTCTTCGCATGCTCCGGAGGTCTTCGCACTGCATTCCGGCATCTGAAAGACAAAAACTTACCAGCTCTTCGCACGCTCCGGAGGCCTTCGGCGCTGCATCCCGCATCTGAAAGACAAAAGAAGGTGCGTTTAAAGACATTGGGCAACTTTATTACTCACGTGCCATTACTCCTTCCCACGCCGAATCCAGTGGGTATTCCAGCACCCTTCAGCTTCTCTAAAGCTCCGAACTTGTACCTGCAAGATAAAAGGGACAGTTAGTGCGCATCGTGAAGCAGGCTACAAGCGCTTACTTACGTGCTTCCAGGCGCTTCTATTCCTCACGCGGGTTCGATCCTCAACTCTCATCAGCCCGCCATCGCCGGAACCCTGCAAAACAAGAGATATCATTACAAAAGACTTTAAAGACATTTGAAGTGCCCAGAAGTTACCGTACTTGCAGTTAACGAAGGACAGCAGTCCTCTGAGGTCAAGAGGCCTGCACCCTTATCCAGTGAAGAAACTGGTTACGGCACCCTGCCCCGAGGCAGATGGAGAGCTCGGCGTTCACTTACCTAAGGTGAGGGTGTTAACCTTTGGGGTTCTACAGGAGAAGAGAAAGGGAAGAGGAGAGAGGCACCCAATAACCCCAGTTCATTAATCCCATATTTTCTATCTGCAGACATCTTACTCTTCGAGTCAGACATACAGTGCACAGAGGTCCAGCCCAAAGAGCCTACCGTGTGTTACACATCACCTTTGAAGATACGGCATTCACCCAGTCAAGACCGGCGCCTCTGCGGGAATCAGGTGAGCGTTACAATGTCCTAGTGAATGAAATTAAAAACATGGGTTCCAGCCTTGGTGGCAAAATAGATAAGATTACACAGAGAATGGATAAGATCGAAGAGAGACTAGAAGGCATTGAGAACAACCAAGCCTCAATAGATACCCTTGAAACCCAAATGGACCTCAGGATATGCAACATAGAGAAGAGGGAAGAAGCAATTAGTCTGAAGATGGACAACCAAGAAAATAGAGAAAGAAGGAATAACCTACGGTTCTTTGGGATACCGGAGCACGAAGGGGAAACGGAAGAAGACCTCAAAAAAACAATACATGACATCATTAAAATCCTGACAGCAGACGAGGACATCGACAAGCCCAAAACCGAGAGAATACATAGAGCCGGAGGTCCACCAGGCGGCCCAAGGTCAGTCCTCGCTTGATTCCATCGATACCAGGACAGAGCTACGATACTTACGAAAGCCAGGTCTGGGGGCCCCCTTACACTGGAGGGGGCGCAGATCACCATATTCCCGGACCTATCCTCGCTCACCCTAGCCCTGTGACGTCTCTGCAGCCCCTTAACGATTTGGCTCAAAGAGCAAGGGACGAGATACAGGTGGGGATACCGCTTCTCCCTCACCTTCAAGCACGGAAGCAGAAGGATACAGCTGCGATCCGAAGAAGTGATCTGAGACTGTATTGCGGACCTCCTCGGAACAGGCCCAAAAGAAGGAGATCGAGTGGAACCTTAACCGAATAGGATGTGATGGGAGCTTCAGGGTCCAAGGAGGAAAAGAGTGAAGGGGTCAAGGAAGTACAGACGGCCCAACGACACACCAGACTGTGGCAAATGATAGACTACTCCAGTGATCCACATTTCGAAAGCGGTCATTCGGAACACCACTGCATGGATATTAGTCAAGACCCCGGCGACCCACGCACCTCTAACAAGGGGCCTATCTCATAGAAGGGCACCCTCCTGGAGGGCAGGGCGGAACAGTTGGCTGAAGAGGAACCGTGAAACCGCATGTATCACTTTACTTTTCAGTTTTTCCAGTTATTGTTGACTATTAGAGTGTTGTGGGAGGGCAAGGGGGCTCAAAACGTTAAATTGAAAGGAATTACGACAAGGACCGTGAGGTAACGGTCCCCACCGGTGGTCCGACACTGAACCGGCTGTTTTCACTCTGTCCAATCCGGACGCCACTAAACCAAGATGCAAGCCCTCGTTGTGAAGGGGAAAAAAAGAAGAAAGCAAACAGATGGCAAGGGGTATCATGTTGAATACCTCCATGGGGAGGGAGGGCAGAAGAAAACGTCAAAGCTCCAGATGGCAACGGGCACATATCAGACCACTTCCACTACGTCGGCATCCAAGGACAGAGGACGGGTCCAGATGCGCAAACCAAGAAGACATACAAGTGATCGACGGACATGATACGGCAAGTGACAGGCTTGGCACAATCAAAATTGGCACATTGAACGTCAAGGGACTTAATTCCCCCACCAAAAGGTCACTGGTGTCCAGAGAGTTCAAGAGGGCGAAGCTCGATATACTTTTCTTACAGGAAACTAGATACAGCAGGGGGAGGAGAGAAAGGTCCTGTACGCCAAGACTGGCTCCGAACACTGGGGCTCCGGCCCACTCAAGAAAGCCGGCGCTGGCATCCTAATCAGAAGAGAGCTCCGGTTCGAAATTTTCAAAACCTGGGCCGATGTAAGCGGCAGAGCACTCGTGCTGGTTGGCAAATACAGGGCACTACCATCACACTGGCATCCATATATGCCCCCAACTCTGGACAGTCCAGGTTCCTACAACATACAGTCCCTAAAGTCATGACCGAAGCAGAAGGCGAAGTGATCTTGGGAGGAGACCTTAACATGTGGATAGACCCAGAATGGGATAGACAAGCTGGCAACACACTAGCGGCTACTCCACTGGAATCCGGTCGCTCACAGGTTGCAGACATGATGGAGGCCTACAAGCTGAAAGACTCATGGCGACACATAAACCCACGGCAAACAGGCTTCACGTTCTAATCTGCGCTGCATGCCACATACACCAGAATTGATCATATATATCTCACCCCAGAACTCACGGAGGCGATGTCCACATCCGGTATATCCCCAATAACTTGGTCAGACCACGACATGGTCACGGCCACTTTCAGTCAGATGGCGCTCCCCCACAGAAGCTCAAAATGGCGTTGCAACGAGACACTCTGGAAGGACCTGATATTCCGAGACCAATTTAGGCTGGACATTGAGCAGTACTTCGAACAAAACAACACAGGTGACATTTCTGTAAATACAGTATGGGAAGCAGGCAAAGCCACGTGGAGAGGGATACTCATCAAAGAAGGGGCAGCAAAGTAAAGAAAACGCCAACTCATAGAAAACAAGCTTCAAAACGAAATAACCCAACTGGATCGCAGCGCCCAATCCGCCGGCTCCGATAGAACCCAAAAAATAGAAGAAGCCAATGATAAGAGAGAGGAACTGCGACAATTAGAAACTGGTCGTATTGTGCACAAACTTCAATATCTAAAACGGAAAAAATACGAAAAAGGGGATAAAGCAGAAGCCTTACTTGCCGCGAGACTCCGTGGACAGCGCAGAGACAGATGGGTGTAAACAATACACAGTGAGGAAGTGCCCCATGGAAACCACCCTCCCGACATTCCGGAGACCTTCGCCAACTTCTATGAGAAACTATACACCTCAGATACCGCCCCACACCCAGAGGCGACTACAGAATATATGAACAAGGTATCTCTTCCAAGCCTATCCCTGGACATAGCACAAGCCATCGACGCCCCCATCACAGGCGAGGAGATAGAAGAAGCCATTAAAAGGCTCCCAAAAGGGAAAGCCCCTGGAAATGACGGCTACACAGCAGGGTTCTACAAGACCTTCATGGATGCCCTCCTTCTATTCATGGTTGAGCTCTTCAATAACATCCTCCAATCGGGCTCCGCTCCAGAATCCTTCTCCGAGGCGCTCATAACGGTTATCCCCAAAGAAGGCAAAGACCCCAAATTATGCGCATCCTACCACCCGATTTCTCTCCTAAATACAGACGCCAAAATCTACACGAGGGTCCTCACCGCGCGCTGGAGTCACACATGCCTGCCATAATTCACAACGACCTAGTGGGATTCATCCTCGGCAGACAGGGTGCGGACACCACTCGGAAGACCCTGCACTTCATACACGAAGCCAAGAAAATGACGAACACACCTGCACTATTCTCAATCGATGCAGGGAAGGCGTTAAATAGAGTCGAATGGCACTTCCTGGAAGCCACATTACAGAAAATAGGTTTGGGCGCCGCTCTCTGACGAGGAATTAAGGCTATCTATACTGCGCCTCGAGCGTCCATGGCAGTGAACTCCCAGTATTCACGCAGGTTTCCCCTGAGTAGAGGACCAAGACAGGGTTGCCCTCTCTCGGCAATACTGTTTGCACTGTCGCTGGAACCGTTGGCACAGACGCTCAGAGCAAATGACGGTGTCAAGGGGATACAGGTGAATGGTAGAGAATATAAGCTGGCCCTATACGCGGATGACATCCTGCCGCACGTCCAGAATCTGATGACATCGATTCCCCAAGCGATTTGACTAATCGAAGAATATGGTGCACTGTCAGGCTTCAAAATTAACAAAACCAAATCCACCCTCTTCCCGCTTCACGAACCCACCCCGGACCAACGAATAGACCGTGAGCGCCTGGGACTCATCATCGGATGCTCAACACTAAGATACCTAGGAGTCAACCTAACGAGAGACATCGCAGAACTGTACGAAGCAAACTTTCCTCAACTCCTCACCGCCCTCAACGCAGACCTCACTAAATGGAGACCCTTCACGATTTCCTGGATGGGACGCCTGAACGCTATCAAGATGGTGAGCCTCCCACGCTTCTTATAGCCCTTTCAAGTACTCCCCGTGACAGTTCCAGAACACTTCCTTAAACAAGTGAAAAGGGAAATAACTGAATTCCTATGGGAGGGAAAGAAACCAAGAATACCTTACGAAACTCCGATTCTCCCCAAAGAGCGAGGAGGGGTTGGCCTTCCCGACATCGAGCGATACTACCAGGCTGCCCAACTAAAAGTCCTCATCCCACATCTATGAGACAGAAAGCACCTGCAACGGGTCCAATTGGACAACGACAATCTAACCCCCGCAACTCTTGCAGAATGGTTATGGGTTTCCAGACCAAAGCTCACGAGAAGATTACGCAATCACCCATTACTGGGGACAATATGGAATATATGGAAGGAAGGGAAAGGGATGACCGGCGTCACCACATGGCCTTCCCCCCTGAGCCATCTCTGGTCCCCCGGTATCAGAGAGGAAATCCCTGAACACTCGAGATACCAAACCTGGTTCGATGCCGGTCTTGAAAGGGTCAGCCAGCTGTGGAGAGAGGATACATTTGTACCAATCACAGAATTAGAAGAAACTCTCCAATTGCATCCAATCCCGATCTTCCTGTACTTACGTTTGAAAGGTGTGTTATCAAAAAGGGAGTGGAAAGACAAGACAAGAAGAGAACTCACGCCCTTTGAAAAAATCTTAGACACGACTACCACAAACAAAGGTCTGATAGCACGCATGTACAGCGCCTTGATCTGTAGTGATCGACCCCCAAGCCTCCGCCTCAAAGAAAAATGGGAAAAGGACTTCGACAGAGAATTCGACCAGCAAGCATGGGACACACTCAGCAAAACACTGTCCCGAATATCAGTCGCAGCACAATACAAGCTACACCCAATAAAGCTACTTCACAGATGGCAGTACGATCCATACCGGCTTTCGAAAATGTACCAGACCAACAGTCCAAAGTGCTGACGACAATGCGGAATGGACGCCAACTATTGGCACATGTGGTTGGGCTGCCCCAAATTCCGCATATACAGGAACAAAGTCCTAGGATGGATTAAACAGATATACGGCATCGAACGGAAGCCAGCCCCCCTCCTGACCTTATTTGGCTTAGAAGAGGAAGATGCCAGTCTTCCTCTTCACTGTTATTGGCTGCGAGAGTGGGCCTGGTCATTAAATGGAAGTCCCCATACCTCCCAGTTAAAAAGGAATGGATTAAGATTGCAACGAACATTTACACAATGGAGAAAATTACGGCAGCCCTCCACGACAAGTCCGCACGCCATGAGGAAACCTGGTGCGACTTCGCTAACCAGCATATCATACGCCCAAAAGAGAACAATTCAACACATCAAGGGCCGCAGTAAGCAGAACGCACCAACAGGAAGCAAATAACACCTGACACGTCGTAAGCCAACCAAGCCTGTCACGAACTCCGAACCTAAACAGATCACTTGTGTTAAACGTCCCGTCCTGCGCTAATCACAAGCTGAACCTTCGCCACTGAACTGGAAGAATCAGGAAAGCCGCTCTGGGGAGGGACGGGGAAGGGAGAGGGACTGGGATAACTCAACCCAAGTGAGGGGGGAGAGACAATCTACACGAAAGTGCCATTCCAGTTTAATAATAATATAACATTGATGTAACTATGCGAATAAACAAGCACATATCTATATGTACTGCCCTCATGTTTAAAAACCAATAAAATTCAAATAAAAAAAAAGAAAGCTGTGTTACGCTGTAGAAGCGCCTTCCCAAAACATAGACCCCAAGTATCAGGCCTGTGTGTAAAGATACATTAAAATCAACCCCAAACTAGACAAAAAGCAACAGAATACAGGTTACCATTATATAAATAAATTGATAAAGAAACAACACTCTCCATAATGACCACAGTAGAGAAAAACACGGCCAGGCAGCACCTTCTGCATGAACTATTTATTAGAGGGGAATGGGCACAGCAAGATGAGGAGGTCTGGCTAGGAGAAATGATGCAACAGCTCACCGCCATGGACATGGATGTGTGGTGAGACGACAGCCTGTTACATCAAGCATTGAGTGAACTGTATATGACTCCAAGCATTAAGGAGGAACAGATTTTCTGGTCGATTCATGGAATTAATGTGCGCCGAAAATTCCCGCGCAGAGGTGCCAAAACGTGCGATTCGCAGTAAAAGTGCGAAAATCGCAGTGCAACTGCGGAAATCGCAGGGAAACCAGCGCACACCGATTCATGGAAGTCTGTGCGCGAGAAAAACATTGGATGTGCGCTGAAAAAGTGCGCGGCGCACGCCGGCGCACAGGTCATCCAACGGCGTGCGCCACAGCCACTGCGAAATCGCACATAGCGTGGCACACATCACAAAAGTAGGCAGAACACGGGGCGTAACACTCGGAATGGGGAACAACGCGTGAAAATATGGGCGTCACGGGGGAAGTACAGGAGGCAAGTGCGCGGAACACCCACACGCTCGCCTACAACCCGTATTCATGGAATCGAATAGCGCAAACCAGCGCACGGTGAAAGACGCGCACAGGGTCAAACAAGTATGCCACAAGAAAGCAGGCGGTAGCGTCCCTGCGCCTGATATAAATGTGCGCCAAAATGTGCGCTAACAGAAAGCACCCATATACAGCCATGATGAATGGTCCATACAGTGGCCCTCTAGGACAAATGAGGTGCAAAGGGGTACCGATAAACACGGACACCCGCTGTGTGAAAAATAGCGTGTGCGTGTATTACGGGGTTCGCGGGAAGTTCCACACGCGATTGGCCTGGGCATGTGTATTCCGTGTTGCGCGGGAATTTTCACACGTGAATTTGCAGGGTACGTGTATTACGGGGTTCGTGGGAAGTTCCACACGCGATTGCCCTGGGTCCGTGTATTTCGGGGTGCGCGGGAAGTTTCACAAGCAAATTAGTAGGGTACGTGTATTTCGGTGTGCGGGGGAAGTTTCACACGCGAATTAGCAGGGTATGTGTATTTCGGTGTGCGCGTGAAGTTCCACACGCAATTTCAGCAGGGTACGTGTACTCCGGGTGCGCGGCAAATTCCACACGCAAATCCAGCAGCCTACGTGTATTTCTGGGGTGCCGGGGAGTCCCACACGTGAATTGGCCGTGTGGGTCCTCCCAGCTGTTCCCTCTACACCCTCCACGGCCCCTGCAGGCGGCCCACACCACAGGCGACTACATGTCCGGCAGGCAGCCCATCCACCATGGCCATGCCCCCCAGCCAACCCACATGTCGCCTTGCACTACTGCCCACCAACGAATGTCTCCCAGCACCCCCACCCCCCAGCATCCAGGGGAACCCTCCACCAGGCCACCACTCATGTCTCCCTGCACCCCCAACCCCCTGCATCCAGGGGCACCCTCCACCAGGCCCCCACTCATGTCTCCCAGTACCCCCACCCCCCTGCATCCAGGGGCACCCTCCACCAGGCCCCCACTCATGTCTCCTTGCACCCCCACCCCCCACCAGTCAGGGGCACCCTCCACCAGGCCCCCACTCATGTCCCACTCATGTCTCCCTGCACCCCCACCCCCCTGCATCCAGGGGCACCCTCCACCAGGCCCCCACTCTTTCCTACCACCTCCCCACCCCCCAGCAGTGCGATTCTCCTGTGTACGTGTATATCAGGGTTGCGCGTGTAGTCTGACACGCGCTATCAGCAGGGTACGTGTATTACGGGGTTCGCGGGAAGTTCCACACACGATTTCAGCAGGGAACGTGTATTTCGGGGTGCGCGGGAAGTTTCACACGCGAATTTGCCTGTGAGAGTGGGGTACGTGTATTCCAGGGGTGGGCGGGATTATTTACTTGCGACTGGGCCTGGGAGAGCGTGTTACGTGTATTCCTGGGTTGGCCGGGAATATTTACATGCTCGCCTACAACGTGCCAAAAAATAAAAGGACCAATCCTGAAACACGTACGCCAGCATGAAGCAGGCGCACGTCCCGCGCAGCATAAAAGAGTGCGCAAACAACAAACAAGCTCAGACGCCAGGATGAATATTCCATTCCTAGCAGCACTGGCCGTGGGATACCGCAGGAGGAGGAGAAGGATAGTCAGGGCCAGAATCTTCACACCCAGAACCAGCCTATTTGGTATGCCAGATGCCCAGGTGTATGGGAGGTACAGGTTTCCACCACACATAATACTCGACCTGGTCAGTGAGTGGGAGGATGACCTCACATCACCCACCCTGTGCTCCCAAGCACTCAGCCCCCTGGAGAAGGTCCTCAATGTACTGCACTTCTTGTCTACTGGATCATTTCAGCGGACAAGTGCCATAGTGGGGGGGGTGTCACAGGCCACGCAGTCACGGTGCCTACACCAGGTGTTGGCCATCCTCACTGCACGCCCATCAGTCCGCAGGCACATATACCTGCCCAGAACACCTGCAGAAAGGCAGGCTGTCAGCCAGGATTTCTACAGGGTGGCACAATTCCCCAAAGTGCTTGGTGCCATTGATTGCACCCATGTGGCTCTACGTCCCCCCAGGGCATCTGAGCACATCTATAGAAACCGCAAGCACTGGCATTCCATCAACGTCCAGGTAGTATGTGATGCCAAGGGAATCATCACCTCAGTATATGCCAACTATCCAGGGTCCACCCACGACAGCTTCATTTACAGGATGTCAACCCTAAACCGGGACATGGAAGCTGGGCGGCATGGCGATGCATGGCTGCTTGGTGAGTAGAAATGCCACAGCACATGCATGCATGACAGATACAGAGTAATGCCAATACCCCACTAATGATCCCAATCACCACCTCCCCAGGGGACAGTGCCTACCCTCTGAGCACACACATGATGATGCCAATTCGGAACCCCATCACGCCTCCCGAGGTAAGATACAACACAGCCCATATTGCAACACGGGGCATAGTGGAGCGCACATTCGGAGTGCTCAAGTCACGCTTTCGCTCCCTTGACCGTTCTGGCGGGCAGCTGTTATACGCTCCCCCAGTAGTGTGCAGGATCATAGTGGCAGCATGTGTCCTGCACAATGTTGCAACACGCCGGGGCCTGGCTGTGGACATGGTGGTGCCCCCACATCCCCAACCACATGCACGCCCGCTGCGCATGGGAGGGGAAAGGGCACTGGGTGAGGCAGCCCGTACGCAGCTGGTGGCTAATTACTTCACATAGAAAGCACACCTCTGTGGAGTGCACACAGCCCTGGCACATACCATCTGACAATGATGAAAAAAAAAAATTGGTAGCCTCACTACCTGATAATGGCAGCACTTCGAACGCTTCCAAGTATACAGTGTTAGCGTCACGCAAGAGTGTAGGTGCACTGCTTACAACATGGACTCCAGTCCCAAAGTAGACTGCCTTGTGAAGACATGAGAAATGGACCCGCAAATTAGGAGGATGAGATGGATGCAGAGGCACATATCAATACACCATGCAGTGTACAATGCAACAACAATATGCACTAGGAATGTATACACAGTATTGACTACAGAATGCCCACACATCAAATGGGAGTCCAACGTCACCGTGTACGTCAATGTCACTTGGGCACACCCTTTGCAAGCCCATGGAAACGGGAAGCAGGAGGGGTGTGTGTCACACAAACCCAAGCATCTGTCCCAAATTCAGGACAAGCCTGCATGTGCCCAGCCACAATACAGCGTATGCCCACGGGAGCCACACAAGGCAACACACTGTGCAAAAAATCAAAAATAAAAAAAAAAAAAAAGAAAATCAAAAATGGCCATTAATGGGTGACCCAGGAGGTCTGAGGACAGGGTGCACACCAAAACCCACCTGTGTGGATCTTGCGGAGAAAAAACACCTCCATGGGCTCATGGCCTGCACGGCTACCCTATTGTGAGAGATTTGCTGCTGTCGCTCTCCTCACCCTCTGCAGCTGCATCAGGAGGTGGTGGTACTAAGGGAGGCAGCCCACGCAAAGCCGTAGTCTGGTCCTCCATGGCAGCAAGCATGCGGGTGTGGAAGGTCTGGTTCTGGAGGATAATTGTGCGGAGGTCCCCATGCAACAACTCACGGGATGCCCGGACCTCCGCCCTAGTTGCCTGCATCTCAGCTGAGAGCGTACGTGTGAGCCGCTCCAGCTGCTGTTCTGTCCTCGTGTTAGCTGAAGCCTCAAGCTCAACCAGAGTTGCCCTGAGCTGACGGGAGTTCCACCCTCAGGGCTTCCCTGTGGCCCTGGGACTCAATGGAAATGGCTTCCCGCAGAGTCTCCAGTGCCGCCCGCCTGTCCCTGTTGGACGCCAACATGTCCTCCCTGTGTGACTGGCTAATGGAGTCTGTTGCCTGCTGTAGTTGTTCAATTAGCCTTTCTTGGGGGACAATGGAAGTGGCCACCCTATCCATGGCCTGAGCCATCATCTCAGTTGATGCTGCCTGTTGGTTTACCATACCGTATATGGATTGCTCCCATGCGGTATTGCCTGGTGGCGTACGGCCACCGCGTCAGCGGGCACCACACCTGTCTGGGGCAAGGCGAGCTGCGCCTTGCTGTGCCGGCACTGCCTGAGGCTGCAGGACCGCATTCCCCCTCTGATCTGCTGGCCCAGGAACAGGATCAGATGTAGCAGAGTGTGACCCTGCATCCGTAACCACCAAAGGCTGACCTACCAACACTGACATCCCCATTGAGGGTTCAACCCCTGGTGCAGGTGGGTTGGACAGTACAGAATCCCTCCCAGAGACACTTACCTGCGACGGCACATAGGTCTCATCATCCGAATCGACACCTGAATAGAGCTCGGGGGAGGTGCACCCAGAGACACCCCTTGAGATGACGGCCTGCAGCAAGTGTGGGTTCTCACCCATCACCACACCACGTCCCTCACTGGTGCCCGGTCGGGCCTGAGACCCCTCCTGGGTCTGCACCATCTCCACAACCCTAGCAGTATCAAGTGCGTCATCCCCTGCAAAGACATGAAAGAAAAGAAATGGGAACAGGCATTAGCAACACGGAACACAATTAGGGCTGAGAAGCAACAGAAACAGTACTTCATTGAGTTTTCATTGACGCATGTCCCACATGACTATAATCCTCCCATGCATGCACTGTCACTGCGTATGAAGGGGAGACAAATGGCTCACATTGATGACACCAAGATAGAAGACCAACAAATTTGCTGCATGCTGCCTAGCAGTGCCATCACACATTGGCCTGTGATTGGCATGTCCAATACACATACATGACACATGCCATCACACAGATGGGTTGTACCTGTACCCTAGCCATGTCACACATGTGACAATAGGACTGAGAAATGCCTAGTGAAAGTGGTGGAATATAGACAATCAGCCTGAATGAACACAGAATAACATGCAACTATGTTGTGACAAGATGACAATTCAAGGGCAACTGGCGTGAGGTTGGGCTGAATGTCTACTGTTGCCAGAAGGGATACTGCAACACCCAAATCCTGGTGTGCAGAATGTTTTGAATGAAGCACATGGGTGACCCAAACCACTCAGGCAAACACCCCCTCACCTGGCACTCAATCAGAAGCACTCACACACACGCCATGCACATGGATGACACACATATGCATGTGCACTCACCGGACAATGCCTCGTAATCTGGCAGGTCTCCCACGCCTTGGATCTGTTCCTCCGTGACGTAGGTCCCAGCAACATACTCATGTGGAGTGAGTTTTATGTCCTCTGCCGGAGACCCACCTCCAGTCACTAGAGTTGCGGCATGACTTGAGGCCAGCTTTTTCTTTGCTTTGCGCTTAAGGTCATTCCAGCGCTTGTAGCAATCATTAGCTGTGCGCCTCACGAATCCAAGGGCACTTATGAGTTCCGCAATGGTCTGCCAGTGTGCCTGACGTTGTGCGGGTGTGGTCTTGCATCCAGCAGTAATCACCATTTCGCTGTCATGTGCGGACACATACTCCACAAGTGCATCAAGTTCGACCCGATTGAAGCAGGGCTTCCTTGGTGGGCTGGACTGTGTAGCCGTGTCTGGGGCATCAGCCTGTACTGGACGAGCACTCTTCCTCTTCCGCTTGGAAGGTGGTGGTGATACTGAGTGTCCTACGCCGCTCTGGACACTAGGGGCAGGAGCCCCGGTGGACTGTGGACTAGGAGTGTGGGAATGAACACTCACCATGGGAGTTGGTGCAGGCATTAGCTGAAGTGTGATGTGGTCAGGGGGAACGTCAGCAGGATGGACTAGGACCGACACTGTCCTGGCTGGGACACTCAGAGCTGGGGTGGATGGAGCCGCAGCTGCCCCTGCAGCCTCCCCACCCTACCTACTCGGGGCAGCAGATGACATAGCTGCCCCTGATCCACGTGGGCTGGTGACACCAACGTGCACCGCCGCACGTGGCCTAGACCTGCTGACCTGGAAGTCAGCCATGGAGTCACCCATTGCCAGGTCTGGTGCCACAATGGGCTGGTCCAACAAAGCAGGGATGGTGTCAGCCACGTTACCCTCAACTGGGGGGGGGGCATGGGTGTCCCTGACTGGTCACCCACACATGGGGGGCTAGGCGCACCCTGCAAGTCCTGGCCACGTCCCCTACCGTATCCACCATGGCCACCTCTTGTGGCTCGCCCGCCTTTGCCACCCTTACCGCGTGCTCGCCTCCCAACCATGGCACTGATGTTGTTGTGCGTATGGGAGTTGCAGTAAACTATTGTCCTGGGCAATTGGGGGTCAAAGGGGTAGGGTACTAGATGGAATTCGTACCCTAGTGCTCTAGCAAGGCTGAATGTGACCCCTGGGGGAAGATGACGGGTCACGCAACACACAGGCACCCCGAAAAAGGTAGATAATGTGCACGCAACCCCTCCTAGACCACGTGCGTGGAAAGAAAAACCTGCACTACGCTGTGGCACCCAGAAACACAAAAATGAACGTATGCGTGTCACACGCAGCCTAGAATGACCTCTGAAGGGCTAGGCAACACACGGGGCACGCAGAGATGTCAAATACGTGCGCAACTCACCGTCTGCCAGTAAAAATCACGTGTAAAATACGCGCGTGTGCGCGTTGGCAACCCCCCGCCAAAAGAAGAATTGTACGCTGTCTGAGGAGACAGGACAACAGGAGAAGTGAACGCTGTTTGAGGAAACAGGCCCAGGAAAAAGACAAGAAGAGAAAAAGCTGTCAGAGTACGAACTTGGAACGCCGTGAAGTAAATCGCGTGTGAACCGACAAGAAGTACAGATTTCACCCACTCGCTCTCCACGAAAAGCACGTACAAGGAAATGGCGTTCTACACGTACCTTTTAAACATGCCCACACGTCCAGCGTCACTTCCGCGTGTACGCGCTAAGGCCCCATCCTCCAATTACATGTGCTGACACTCTGACGTGCAGTCATTGGAGGTGTAACATGCACCCGAGTACAGGGAAACGCCCGCGCATGCACGTCACAGACGCGCATACGCGCTGTTGGCCTTTGGGCCAATGAATTCGCATACGTGTGCTGACGCGCTTACGCGCTAAGGCCCTTTCCTCGAAGTACACGCAGACGTGCTGGATTTTCACGTGCCAAATCACTCCGTATCAAGCTGGCCACGCGTAAGCACATGGAAGACTAAGCTCCTGCCCAGAAGGCCGAATTACTGCCCCTCAGAGCCCCGAGCACGCTCCCACCTGCCATTTGCTGCTGCCTGATTGCCTGCTGCCCACGTGCCCTGCCATTTGCTGCCTGCACATCAGCCAGGGGTGCTGTTGCTGTGACCAACCCTGCTGGAACCGAAGACTCCCGACTGGGGGTGCAATTGGGGTTCTATCATGTTATTGCCATTTCTAAGTGGGTGGATGCAATACTCGGGTGGGTGTTTGGCATTTGGAGGCTGACCATAAGGGCCAGGGATCTAGATTGTGATGACATGTTGGCTGGGGGACATGTGTGGGGGCCTGGTGGAGGGTGCCCCTGGATGCAGGGGGGTGGGGGTGCTGGGAGACATGAGTGTGGGCCTGGTGGAGGGTGCCCCTGTTTGGTGGGGGGTGGGGGTGCTGGGAGACATGAGTTGGACATGAGTGGGGGCCTGGTGGAGGGTGCCCCTGGATGCAGGGGGATGGGGGTGGGGGTGCTGGGAGACATGAGTGGGGGCCTGGTAAAGGGTGCACCTGGATGCTGGGGGGTGGAGGTGCAGGGGGACATGAGTGGGGGCCTGGTGGAGGGTGCCCCACAGTGCTGGGGGGTGGGGGTGCAGGGAGACATGAGTGGGGGCCTGGTGGAGGGTGCCCCTGGATGCAGGGGAGTGGGGGTGCAGGGAGACATGAGTTGGACATGTGTGGGGGCATGGTGGAGGGTGCCCCTGAGTGGTGGGGGGTGGGGGTGCTGGGAGACATGAGTGGGGGCCTGGTGGAGGGTGCCCCACAGTGCTGGGAGGTGGCGGTGCAGCGAGACATGAGTGGGGGCCTGGTGAAGGGTGCCCCTGAATGGTGGGGGGTGGGGGTGCTGGGAGACATGAGTGGGGGCCTGATGGAGGGTGCCCCTGGATGCTGGGAGGTGGGTGTGCAGGGGGACATGAGTGGGGGCCTGGTGGAGGGTGCCCCTAGGTGCTGGGGGGTGGGGGTGCAGGGGGACATGAGTGGGGGCCTGGTGGAGGGTGCACCAAAGTGCTATGGGGTGGGGGTACAGGGGGACATGCGTTGGTGGGCAGTAGTGCAAGGTGACATGTGGGTTAGCTGGGGGGCATGAGCATGGTGGATGGGCTGCCTGGGACATGCGCAGGGTAGTCCCCTGTGGTGTGGGCCGCCTGTGGGGGCCTGGTGGAGGGTGCCCCTGACTGGTGGGGGGTGGGGGTGCAGGGAGGCATGAGTGGGGGCCTGGTGGAGGGTGCCCCTGGATGCAGGGGGGTGGGGGCGCTGGGAGACATGAGTGGGGGCCTGGTGGAGGGTGCCCCTGGATGCAGGGGGTGGGGGTGCTGGGAGACATGAGTGGGGGCCTGGTGAAGGGTGCACCTGGATGCTGGGCGGTGGAGGTGCAGGGGGACATGAGTGGGGGCCTGGTGGAGGGTGCCCCACAGTGCTGGGGGGTGGGGGTGCAGGGAGACATGAGTGGGGGCCTGGTGGAGGGTGCCCCTGGATGCAGGGGAGTGGGGGTGCAGGGAGACATGAGTTGGACATGAGTGGGGGCCTGGTGGAGGGTGCCCCTGAGTGGTGGGGGGTGGGGGTGCTGGGAGACATGAGTGGGGGCCTGGTGGAGGGTGCCCCACAGTGCTGGGAGGTTGGGGTGCAGGGAGACATGAGTGGGGGGCTGGTGGAGGGTGCCCCTGGATGCTGGGGGGTGGGTGTGCAGGGGGACATGAGTGGAGGCCTGGTGGAGCGTGCCCCTGGATGCAGGGGGGTGGGGGTGCTGGGAGACATGAGTTGGACATGAGTGGTGGCCTGGTGGAGGGTGCCCCTGGATGCAGGGGGGTGGGGGTGCTGGGAGACATGAGTGGGGGCCTGGTGGAGGGTGCCCCACAGTGCTCGGGGGTGGGGGTGCAGGGAGACATGAGTGGGGGCCTGGTGGAGGGTGCCCCTGACTGGTGGGGGTGGGGAGTGGGGGTGCAGGGAGACATAAGTGGGGGCCTGGTGGAGGGTGCGCCTGACTGGTGGGGGGTGGGGGTGCAGGGAGACATGAGTGGGGGCCTGGTGGAGGGTGCCCCTGGATGCAGGGGGGTGGGGGTGCTGGTTGACATGAGTGTGGGCTTGGTGGAGGGTGCCCCACAGTGCTGGGGGGTGGGGGTACAGGGGGACATGAGTTGGACATGTGTGGGGGCCTGCTGGCAGGTGCCCCACAGTGCTGGGGGGTGGGGGTGCAGGGAGACATGAGTTGGACATGAGTGGGGGCCTCGTGGAGGGTGCCCCTGACTGGTGGGGGGTGGGGGTGCAGGGAGGCATGAGTGGGGGCCTGGTGGAGGGTGCCCCTGGATGCTGGGGGTGGGGGTGCAGGGAGGCATGAGTGGGGGCCTGGTGGAGGGTGCCCCTGGATGCTGGGGGAGTGGGGGTGCTGGGAGACATGAGTGGGGGCCTGGTGGAGGGTTCCCCTGAATGCAGGGGGGTGGGGGTGCTGGGAGACATGAGTGGGGCCTGGTGGAGGGTGCCCCACAGTGCTGGGGGGTGGGGGTGCAGGGAGACATGAGTGGGGGCCTGGTGGAGGGTGCCCCTGGATGCTGGGGGGTGGGGGTGCTGGGAGACATGAGTGGGGGCCTGGTGGAGGGTGCCCCTGGATGCTGGGGGGGTGGGGGTGCTGGGAGACATGAGTGGGGGCCTGGTGGAGGGTTCCCCTGAATGCAGGGGGTGGGGGTGCTGGGAGACATGAGTGGGGGCCTGGTGGAGGGTGTCCCACAGTGCTGGGGGGTGGGGGTGCAGGGAGACATGGGTGGGGGCCTGGTGGAGGGTGCCCCTGGATGCTGGGAGGTGGTGGTGCTGGGAGACATGAGTGGGGGCCTGGTGGAGGGTGCCCCTGGATGCTGGGGGGTGAGTGTGCAGGGGGACATGAGTGGGGGCCTGGTGGAGGGTGTCCCTAGATGCAGGGGGGTGGGGGCGCTGGGAGACATGAGTTGGACATGAGTGGGGGCCTGGTGGAGGGTGCCCCTGACTGGTGGGGGGTGGGGGTGCAAGGAGGCCTGAGTGGGGGCCTGGTGGTGGGTGCCCCTGACTGGTGGGGGGGTGGGGGTGCTGGGAGACATGAGTGGGGGCCTGGTGGAGGGTGCCCCTGGATGCAGGGGGGTGGGGCTGCTGGGAGACATGAGTGGGCGCCTGGTGGAGGGTGCCCCTGGATGCTGGGGGTTGGGGGTGCATGGGGACATGAGTGGGGGCCTGGTGGAGGGTGCACCAAAGTGCTATGGGGTGGGGGTGCAGGGGGACATGCGTTGGTGGGCAGTAGAGCAAGGTGACATGTGGGTTGGCTGGGGGGCATGGGCATGGTGGATGGGCTGCCCGGGACATGCGCAGGGTAGTCCCCTGTGGTGTGGGCCGCCTGCAGGGGCCGTGTAGGGTGTAGGGGGAACACCTGGGAGGACCCACACGGGCAATTCACGTGTAGTGCTCTCCGCGCACCCGTGAAATACACGTGCCCTGATGGAATCGCGTGTGATGCTTCCCGCGCACCCCTGAAATACACGTGCCCTGATGGAATCGCGTGTGATACTTCCCGCGCACCACTGAAATACACGTACCCTGCTGATTTTGCGTGTGATACTTCCCGCGCACCCCTGAAATACACGTGCCCTGATGGAATCGCGTGCGATACTTCCCGCGCACCACTGAAATACACGTACCCTGATGGAATCGCGGTGATACTTCCCGCGCACCCCTGGAATACACGTGCCCTGATAGAATCACGTGTGATACTTCCCGCGCACCACTGAAATACACATACCCTGATGGAATCGCGTGTGATACTTCCCGCGCACCCCTCAAATACACGTACCCTGCTGCTTTTGCGTGTGATACTTCCCGCGCACCCCTGGAATACACGTACCCTGATGGAATCGCGTGTGATACTTCCCGCGCACCCCTGAAATACACGTGCCCTGATGGAATCGCGTGTGATACTTCCCGCGTACCCCTGAAATACACGTACCCTGCTGCTTTTGCGTGTGATACTTCCCGCGCACCCCTGGAATACATGTACCCGGATGGAATTGCGTGTGATACTTCCCGCGCACCCCTGAAATACACGTGCCCTGATGGAATCGCATGTGATACTTCCCGCGCACCACTGAAATACACGTACCCTGCTGCTTTTGCGTGTGATACTTCCCGCGCACCCCTGAAATACACGTGCCCTGATGGAATCGCGTGTGATACTTCCCGCGCACCACTGAAATACACTTACCCTGATGGAATCGCGTGTGATACTTCCCGCGCACCCCTGAAATACACGTACCCTGCTGCTTTTGCGTGTGATACTTCCCGCGCACCCCTGGAATACACGTACCCTAATGGAATCGCGTGTGATACTTCCCGCCCCTGAAATGCACGTACCCTGCTGTTTTTGCATGTGATACTTCCCGCGCACCCCTGGAATACACGTGCCCTGATGGAATCGCGTGTGTTACTTCCCGCGCACCCCTGATGTACACGTACCCAGGAAAATCGCGTGTGTAACTTCCCGCGAACCACTGGAATACATGTTCCCCGCTTGGCGTTTGCTGTTTGGCAGCCCTGTGAACTGGTCCAGAGTTAGCGCAGCCCTTTGCGATGATTTGGGAATTTTGAAGGCTTTTCCTTGCGCGAGGGCGTTCTTGGGGGTGTAACTGGCGCTGCTGCAGGGTCGCTGTGCCACTCTGCGCCACGGCTGGTTTTTGAGGCTAAAATCCATGAATACGCTGTGCGATGAAATGGATTTTATAGCATGCGGCTGACGCAGTGTATCGCACGGGGACACTGTGCGCCAGCCGCGTGCGCCACTTTTGTGTGAAATTCTATTAATTACTCTATAAAATGGTCCAATTCCTAGACTACATATATCTCCAAATGGGGATTATGCAGTAGAAAGCTGAAGAAAATAGAACCCTTGCACAAAACCAGTCTGGACTATTAAACCCGTCCAGACTGAATTAAAACTAGTGGAATGGAAAGTTGAGAACTACATCAAACAGCTAAAAGAGGACTTGGCTCTACAACAACAAAATAATTCAGACCAAGAGGCTCAATTAAATGCATTAAGAGTGGAGTGTCAAAAAAAGGTTGACTCTTCGGAAGAGAGTCAACTGAAATTAAAACAACAATTGAGATAAAATAAAGTCAGCACAGAGCAAATAGTTACTTTACAGAATCAGCTAACAAAAATTGGAAGTGGAAAGTAATACATTAATTATGAAAGAACTCCATTTTCAATCAGATTTTGATGAAGAGCGCCAGAAATTAGGCGTCATAACGCAACAAAGGGATGACCTGGCTGAACAAAGGAGCGCTCTGTATCAGGAGACAGACGCCCTATACCAGATAGTGTGCAAATTAAAAACCAATCTGGAGGAAGGGAGTCAGACCTTCAGGGACTGACTGGCATAAAAGAAGAATATGAAAAATTAATGGGACATAGGAGACAAATGGAACTCGAGTTAGAGCAGGCCGTAGAGGCTCAAAATGTGCAGAAAAAGGAGGTTCACATCCTGTAACAGAAATTGTCTCAGTGTTCCCAGACCATACATACATATTCATGAGACTCCCCGTTTTTTGTACAAACCGTTGAGTTGTCATTATTGATTTGGTGTTGGAGAATTAATCTGCACCCCCATCCATCTCACGGGTGCTGCTATCTTGTCTTAAAGTGCTTCTGGGAAATCCCCGACTCTATGGGCCGGTTGGGGGTCCCAGCGTACAGTGTCGAAAACAATGTTATGCAGAAGAGAAGTGTTCATGAAATTATATCAGGATATTCGAGCTGATGGCCTCCCTTCTCCACGTTGTCAGCAAGACGGCGCACTGAAGTTTAGCACAGTCTCTGGCTTCTTGTCGTAATCTGTGTGGCGTAAGCGCTGGAATGCCAGCTCGCTCCGTGTAGTCGGTATTCTAGTTGCACTGTTACCAAAGACTGTTGGGCTGTTTACAGTGGCAGTGCGCCACGCGGTTCTGAGGAATAAACATAAGTTACCTTAAAAAAAAGGTGTCGCCTTTTGGTCATTGGTGGCAAAGGGGTAGGGACGCATGGTGAGGAGGCTGGAGAGATCGCAGCGATGACCACGGAGCGGGCACCTACCACGGAGTTGGCACAGTCTGCTAGTGCAAGTGGTGTGCATCCTGTGAGGATGTGTAAACCCCCTGTCAGGATGAGGGATTATGTGTGGTAGTGTGCAGGGCGCATGTGTTGTTGTCTTCGAGATGTTTTCTGAACTGATACATCTGTGGTGCTGTCTTCTCCCCACAGTTTTCAGCGTTTGTTTTGGTTCTTCCTTATGTTCTGCTTGTTTCTTTCTGAATTCCCTAAGGGGAGAAGATGTGTCGTAATCTGTGTGGCGTGCGCGCTGGAATGCCTGTTCGCTGCGCGTAGTCGGCATTCCAGTCGCACTGTTACCAAAAATCGTTGGGTTGTTTCCCGTGGAGGTGCGCCACGGGGTTCTGCGGAATAAAAAAATAAGTTACCTTACCAAAGGTGTCCGCCTTTTTGTCACTTCTCTAACACGAGGATGCAGTTCAAATCTCAGTATCGGTGTCATGCTGTCATGATGCCTACCCCGGAGCACCAGGCCAGGCCCAGCACCCCCGGGAGCAGGCATCGCGCCCCCGGGTAAAAGCCCAGCGGCCCTTTATAGGGGCTCTTTGGGCTCTGTCCTGGCGCTGTTGGCGCCAGGCTCATGTTGGACATCAGTCCTGGCGCCATAGGCGCCAGGCTTATAAGGGGAAGTGTTTGGTGCACTTACCTGAAGCAGACCATGCTGCACACTCACCTGATGCAGACCATGCTGCATGAAGAACCAAGCCAAATGAGGCTTAGGAGGGACTATTTTTCTGAAGGAACTATTTTGTTACTTGGGTGGGGCTGTGGAAGAATACTCACCTGGAACTTCTTCCAAGGCTATTTAAGCCACGCCCGGACAGCCACACGTGCTTCGCGTTGTTCTGCATCCCAGCAGCTGAACGCTCACCGTGTCTGCTCCTGCACCTGGACTCCAGCCACACCCGCCTCGAACCTGGAACACCTGTAAGGGAATAAGAGAAGAGAAAGGTGAAAACCAAGAACTATTTCAACCTTCTTACCTGCATCTGGAATGTTCACACCAGCATTCCTGAAGGAAGACTTCCATTTAAAAGCACCGCGTTGCTCGCTGCAGCGCCGGTCGCCACATCTCTGCACTGCACCTAAGGGAGAGAAGAAGAGACAAAAGGTGAGCAAGGGAACACAAGAGGAAAGCCGAATTTTCAGCCATATTACTTACCGGCTATTCTTGGTGAACCATTCCACATCTCGGGTCGGCGCCACATCTCTGGCAGGTACCGCACCCCGGCCCCTATGGGGAAAGGACAAAAGACATTACTGGGGAATTATAAAGACATTTAGAGGGGTCGCCCTCATCACTAACTCACCTGATTTTACCCCGGCAATTTAACCCCTCAACGCATCGCCTTTGTTCTGCAACTGAAATAAAGGACAGAAAAAGACAACATAAAAGGAGGCTCACACTTGAACTTTTGCATCTTCATACTTATGGCGTATCGCTCAGTAAAGTCAAGTGGATTTGCCAGCGCCATTCTGAAAACCAGTGAAGTAACTGGACGAACGCGCGCCCCTGCACCAGAAGCAGGATGGAGAGTTCATCCTTCCAAACCATAAGGTGAGCTTAAACCGGGGGTTTTGGAGGAAGTCAGAGAAGAACGAAGGCGGAAAGAGGGGAGCAAGCACATTATTCAGCAGACAGTTAATCCCCTTTCTCATCTGCAGAAGGATATTCCTACGGGCCAGACAAGCAAGATTTGGGGGTTCTGTTCAATCGGTGGTCCGAATTCTGCGCATCACGCTTGAAGAGGCCACAGCAACCCAGACCAGACCAGCGCCTCCGTGGGAGCCAGGTGAGCTTTACAATCGGGGCCTTCTATGTCAAAGTCTCTTTGCCATTCAAAGTCACTTACTTCATAGGGCCTGATGCGACAAACATTCAAAAGTTCCTTTCTTCTCAGGATTCTCATGTATAACTTCTTGGGTGATTCTCGATTCACGCCGGGCCCCCCTCTGCCGGGCTCAGACACCTTTAACACACAAAATCTTCTCGGGTGATTCACTGTTCACCCCGGATCCTCCTTCTGGGTCAGACCCCTTTAACATCTGCTTTTCATTGATCTCCCTCTGCCGGACTCGGACCAACACTCTATTGTTTCCAAAATTTCTTTACTTCAGTAATCGAAGACTTTTGGTTGTTTGCAGGATTTTGTTCAACCCGCCACAGGACCACTTCGATTCAGAATTATTCGCTCTTTTCTTGATGCGCTCTCTTTCTTACTTTCACTTATCGAATTTTCACCTGGATACCTTACAGAGACTTTCAATTGATCACCCACGCGGTTCTGGACCACTCTGTCAAAGATATTGGGCCTTATCACGAGTTGGGTGTTATCCCGGTGGTATTACCGCCAGGGCTAATAACATTACCGCTATTAGCGCCGGATCATGGGTTTGGCAGTACAGTAATTCCCCATTCCCCATTGGGCCTATTCAGGAATTCCCCATTCCCCATTGGGCCCAATGAGGAGTTTTCGGCACAACTACCGCCGGCAATATTATCGCACAGTAATTGCGCTGAAAATCGGCAAATTCCTGGCAAATGGGGGTAAATGCTGCCAAACCTGTGATTTGGCAGACCTTTAAATGTAGCGGTAATAGCAAAATTAGGGGTTACCGCCAAACTTGTGGTGAGGCTGATTGTATCTTGGTTCCAAAGTTCATTCACTCATCAGCAGTTCAACTTCACTTGCGTTTCCTATCACTCTCGTTTTAACAATGTTTGTTCTAGCGCTCGCCATACAACGTTGCTGCTGGCAACCTTGGCTTCAACACAGACCGGTCTTGTATCGGTCTTCCCAACTCACCGGCTGTGTTGATTTGCAGCTTTGAACTTGGAGCCAAGGATGGTACCACGGAGGCTTGTGATTCTACCCGCCTTGGTTACTGACCCAGGCGGACCCCCGGTATCGCCACCAGAGAATGCAGGATTTTTCAGCCTGGTTTCCTGGTCCTACGCTTTCTTCGAGGCCTCCGGAAAGTAACAGTTCTTTGTTGAAAAGGTCAAGGGCATTTCCCTCCTTGCTATCCCATCGGTCTTGTCATTTTTCCTCTTGTGTTAAACTGCCATCTTGGAACTGCTGTTTCTTTGTGTGTTCTGCCTCGCTCAGCGTGAGCTCTTGTGCTCCGCCTGTTATCCGTGTGGGGAAGTCAGGTGTGTGTGATAATCAGTAATTGCCTGAACTTGCCTAACCATTGTATTGGGACACGTCAGGTATACGGCTTGGGTGTTAGTCCATTTTCTCTTATAGCGGGCTGTCCGTTAGAAAGTGTTTGTGTTGTAAAAGGGGGAGAGAGGTAAAGTTCCTATGAATCCTACTTGGTAGGATGGGGAAAAGGTGTTACAGGGAAGGGGATGCCGCATTCACCATCTGGTGTCCCACTCCCACTCCCCAAAGGTGATCCTCCCGCACTGATCCACCCCCAGGAACTGGATCCAAAAGCGATGGCCGTGTCCTGGCCACCTGGATGACAGATCCCCTAGGACTAGTGGGTGAGACACCTTCTGGTTTCTCACACCGGGTATTACCAGTCATTCATCAAGGGGTATGGGACCATTCCAAGAAAATGCAGAAGAAGGTAACTTGGACCCCGCCTGTCAAACCTCCTTTCAGGATTTAAAGGATGGATTGTGCAGGGCCCCAGTTCTGAAAGTGCCAGACTATGGTCAGGAGTTCATTATCCAGACAGATGCCTGTGGTTTTGGGATTGGAGCAGTGTTAGCTCAGCTGAACTCTCAAGGGGTATAGCAACCTGTTGCCTACATTAACAGGCGATTGACAAAAGAGGAAAGGAACTTATCCGTCATTGAAAAAGAGGCTTACACGGTTGTGTGGGCTGTAAAGAAACTGAAACCTTACATCTTTGGGTCGCACTTTACAATCCAGACAGACCACCGGCCTCTTCGATGGTTAATGGCCATGCAAGGGGAGATCCCTAAGCTTCTGCGTTGGGCCATATCCCTACAGGGATTAGATATGGACATCTAGCACAAGCCAGGCTCCCAGCATGGAAATGCAGATGGCCCCAGCCGGTACATTTGCCTTGATGACGAACCAGACGCTCAGTAGCGTGGTGGTTCACATGTTGAGGGTATGGGGCATGTGAAGAATTCAACTATCCGCAGGGTGGGTGTGCGCTCGCATACTAAATACAGTATACGTCAAACAGGCCCACATGGGGCCTGGCTGCAGAGGCCAAAACAAAGGAGACAGGAAACCCCAACATCCCTTTCGTATGCCAGCTCCCGCCTCTCAGTATCAAGGGCAGTGACCTGTCATGTCTGAGACTATTTTGAAAAGTAGTGGAGCTTGTACTTTGTGCCAGCTATCTCATATGTGCAGGTGTGTGTGCTACTTACGTTTTGATACACAAAATAGAACAAAAAGACTTCAAATAGTGTGCTGTGCCATTTTTGATTTAATGATACATTTTCCAATTGTACAATTAAGTTGTTCAGATAGTGCTGGGGTATCTTCAGAATAACAATTATGAAATTTGTCTTCAATCCTTCTCATAGGTTGTGGTTGCTATCCTCTACTTAATTGGTGTCCTCTATATGGTGTCCTCATTTAGAGTCCTCTACACGTGTTTCACCACTTTCATCTAGTGGCTCATCAGGAGGTGAACTATCAGGTATTATATTAGTGATAGTAGGTTTACATCTCTTTGTTGTGTCACTGGCTGATCTCGATCTAGTGAAGTGTATTGTTGGGATTCTCCTTGTACGGTAGAATACCCTAATGAAAAAGCTGGATTAAGATTTCTCCTGCTTATATTAGAGTAGAACGCTGATCCTGGTGTCTGGGACTATGTATTTGCAGTAGTGACCCGCGCAGAGGGTCCCCATTGAGAAGGTACGAGAGTGTGGATTGATGGAGACAAAGTCTGTTCTCGCTGCAGCTCCAAGGGAGACCTGTCGCTTTAATCAGGAATCACAGAGAGCTCCATTAACTTGAGAGACCCTTTGATTCACAACAGACAGGAAGATGGGTGGGACTTAGTATTACATGTTTTCTCCCCTTTATCTTTTCTGTTGCAAAGCACTCTGGTTATGACCTCATGCCTACAGGAGATTGTTGGCCGGACCCAGGGTTGATTCATTAAGGTAGGCTTAGCCTACACCAATCTCTGTGGCCCATTTGGCTTTAACAAAGGCCTCAGCCCCTCATTTGGGCAGATCATCTGAAGACTTTACAAGGAGTAACAAGAAGAACTAATTTGGACTCTGGTTGGAGGTACAGTCTGCCTTACAGCTTCTGCCAGTGAAGGAAGGCCAGGATTTCCAGAGGGATGCAAGATCCCTCGCCTAAACATCTCCCAGGGACCAGAGGCCTCTAGTGACATTTTACGACCCATTGCAATCTTTGTGTGGAAACTAAGTATCCTTGAAGTATTGCGATTAAATACTTTGCCGACTACCTTCCTGTCAGTATCCAGAGTGCATCCCTTTTCCTTCTTGAAACTATCCGTGATCTGCATTCATTTATAGGGTGGGTTATATTTAGATTGCTGTGACGCGCAGCAGCAAACCTTGCTAGCCCAACAGGGCACACAGCTCATGCTAATTAGCAAATAATTGACGAGCATGCCATCTTGGGTGCTAGTTGGACACCGGGCCTCTCTTCTAATTCAGGAACAAATTGAGAACCATACCATACCCGGGCAGGGACAAGAAATAGCACCCCAGACATACTATCAACTTCCCCCAGCAATGAAAAATGAATCACACCACATGCCTTGAGAAAGACCCCCCCGAGTGTCGATACTCGTGTCGACTGACTTCTCACAATAAAGACAGCACCAACAGATTGGTTTGTATCGCTTTATTACGTCACGATTGACATACTGAACAATTAATTTACACAGCGCTCGTGT
This sequence comes from Ambystoma mexicanum, assembly GCF_040938575.1. Lineage (NCBI taxonomy): Eukaryota > Metazoa > Chordata > Amphibia > Caudata > Ambystomatidae > Ambystoma > Ambystoma mexicanum. Next base: position 149,374,194 of record NC_090930.1, on the reverse strand, counting down.
GAAAAGGGCTCAATCTCCCTTTCACAATTTACCTTTTGGAAAACGAAGGCAGTTTCTCATTGGGATCCCACCACCAGCAGCAGGGTATTTTTAGAAGATACAAGATCTGGTGCAGTGATCAACCCATTCTAGTGCTCCTGCATCACTCCAAAGATATTTGTATTCAAGCTTGACAGGACAGTCCCCTTTATCATTGGGTAATAATTGTATTTTGAGTGGATTGTGTCCTCCAACGTATTCCTCATCTTAGATATATTCCATCCAGCTTTAGCTGCTTCTGAAAAATAAATTCAGCAGAGGGTGCCGTGTGTCGATGTCATCATCGAGTCGATGGTCCCTCAAAGGCCTCCGTCGAGGGTGACGTCATCGGGTATACAAGTAGCACGCGCGGCGCCCGTTGGCCTCAGTTCCGTTTTTCTGCGACTACATGTTGCTTCAGAGATTCGACATTCTGTGATGCAGTAAATATATATATATGTATATATATATAGTCGATATGTCATCGACGCCGACTACAACCCCGCAATCGGGTTTCAAAAAGTTTAAATCTTGCGGTTTCTAAAATGTCTATCATAGACCTGTACCGAGAATGTCTGTGGTGTCTCGGGGAAGGCCACGACATGGAGGCCTGTACGAAGTGTCAGGCGGTGATGGGGAAGGCTTTGCGAGAGAGGAAGGGAAAGCTACAGGTAGGTCGTAAATCTGACAGAAAAGCCTCTAGCATCGAGTCGAGATCCCGTGAGGAGAAGTCTCCTCGACGCTAAAGGCATCGGTCCAGGTCCCGAAGCGATTCCCATCGCTCGTCGTCTTCGACAAAAATAATCGAAGAAAAGACGCCACAAGTCCCCCTCCACCTCGTCCTCAGACGAATCCCCGAAAAGAATGAAATGCCCCACAAAACATTCTTCCCCCGAAGAGTGGGAAGCATTCAGAATTAAAATGATGGAGGTGTTTGAAAAAGCCTCGGTCCGCGCCTTCTTCAGAAGCCGGCCGGGAGCGTCATCACTCCCACACTCGCGCGCCCTCGAGTCCGGGTGTTCGAAGAAGGAAGGATCAAGAACCTTCCAGGATGCCGAGCGAGAAAGACTGCTCGAGTCGAGTCGACCGCTCGAGGTCACTGACGCCGACCAAAACCCAACACACCTCGAAGGGCAAATCTTCGAAGATTGCCTCAACACCATCAAAGTCGACTATGTCGACGACCACTATTCCGTCGGCGTCATCGATGCCTTTGTCGACGTCGACCCCGAAGCCCTCGGCGCCAAAGGTTCCAAAGGCTCCAGTTCCGCCAACTCGACCAGAAAAAGGAAAAGAGAAGGCTGTAAGGCCTTCAGGGTCCACTAACACACCTCCTCCACCTCTCCCAGAAAAGGTTTTTAAACCTCTTCCTAGGAAGAATTTTTCAAGTCCTTGAACTCAATTTTTGAGGAACAGGAGAGATCTGATGAGGAGAATGTGCCTTTTGGATTGGAATATGGTACACCAAATGTCCCAGAATGCCTGATTACTGGATGAGGGACCTGGAGGAGTCCTTACATAATGCAAGTGGCATTGATACATCTCCTGAAACAGATTTTGGAAGGCCAGTAGAGCATGCCAGTCCCTCATACCGTCAACTAATGACAAAAGTGGTCGATTATTTAGGATGGGCTAGACCACCAACCCATTTCATCCAGGATGATTTGACTGATATATTGGACCATGGTCCCACCGACAATCCAATCCTACCCTTCCATGTAGCCTTGCAAAATAGAGTGGCCAAAAATTGGGAGACTCTGGATTCTATTCCTCCAGTGAATAAATCCCTTACTTCAAAATACCGCCCTGCCAGTAGCGACCCAGTCTATCTGTCTACACATCCCACTCCCGAGAGTCTGGTGGTCCAGGCAGCCACAGCTTCAAATAAAATGGCGTACCCTACTATCCCTCCGGACAGGGAGGATAAGCGTGTGGATGGCTGAGCACATAAGGTATTTTCAGCTGGGAGTATGGCGTTAAAATCAGCCAACATCACATGTTCCTTGGCAATGTTTTTGTACACTGTGTGGGAGTGCATTGGAATGGCGGCGGAGAACATACCAGAAGCGGATGAAAGGGAAGGATTCCTAGCACTGTTAGAGATGGAAAGGAGGCCATGCAGGAATCCCTTGAATCTGAATTGGACACTGTAGATAGTGTGAGCAGGTCCATGGGTACTAGCACAGTAATACGCAGATTTGCCTGGTTATGGAAGTCGGGTTTCGCACCAGACGTACAGAACCGCCTTCTGAACATGGCCTTTGACGTGTCTCACCTTTTTGGCAGCAAGGCTGACGAGAGTCGTGAGAGGTTGCAGACCTCAAAAGCAGCTGCCAAGTCTTTTGGAGCTGCTATTAGGAAACCTCAGCCTTTTTGTGCGCCACAACAATCTTGGAGGGGATGATCCTATTGTTACTACTCCTCATATGGAAAGACGAGAGGAATGGCCAGTCAAAGGGGCCAGAAAAAGGCCACTTGCGGTGGACGAGGAAAACGTGCAAAGCCAGCTCCAGCTGCAGCCTCTTTGCCATCAGCGGCCGCAGCAACCGCCACAAAACCACTTTGAGGACTTGTATCACAAGACACCTGTGGGAGGCAGGCTGTCACAGTATCTGCAAGAATGGCGAGCCATTATTTCAGATGTTTGGGCTTTAGAAATAATAGCCCAAGGTTACTGCCTTCCTTTTCTAACGCAACCTCAAAACAATCCACCAAGGAGACACCCTTTGACGTTTTCAGACCCGCTCCTACAGCAGGAAGGTCTAACCCTGCTGGAGAAAGGTGCTACAGAGCCAGTACCTGTAGGGGAGAGGAACAAGGGATATTACTCCCCGTATTTTTTGATTCCCAAAAAGGACGGAGGACTGAGACCCATCTTGGACTTAAGAAAGTTGAACAAGCTCCTCAGGGAGGACAAGTTCAAGATTGTCACTCTTGCTCAGATCCTTCAGGCCCTTCAACTTCAGGATTGGTTGGTGTCATTTAACCTCCAGGTTGCTTATTTTCATGTGCCAATTCGTCTTAAGCACAGAAAATGCCTGAGGTTCGTAGTTGGCGACTCACACTATCAGTTTCGAGTCCTGCCATTCGGATTGACCTCCGCCCGAGGGTCTTCACCAAGTTGATTGTGGTGGTGGCAGCGCACCTCAGGAGAGGGGGGATTCACGTTTACCCCTGCCTGGACGATTGGTTGATCAGGGCACGTTCTGCCGAAAAAGCACAGGATCATCTGAAAGTCACCTGCCACTTCCTCCACAGACTGGGTTTCTCCCCCAATTTCAAGAAGTCACAAATGACACCTTCCCAACAGCTCCAGTACATAGGGGCTGTATTGGACACATCCTTGGGAAAGAGCTCGCCTCCCAAGTCAAGGGCTCAAGACATTCTTCAGATGGTTTCCAAATTCCAAAATGCCCAAAATCTCTGGGCCTACGACTTCTTAAGGTTGCTCGGCCTCATGGCATGCTGCATCCTCCTAGTGCCTGAGGCACGCCTGAGGATGAGATCCCTTCAATGGGCTCTAAAGACTCAATGGTCCCAGTTCTCAGGTCAAATGACGGATTTTCTTCACATTCCGAACACGGTTCGGCATGATCTTCTGTGGTGGACTTGCACAGAGAATACCCTAAAAGGAGATCAGTTTTGGCAACCATGGCCGGAGATTACAGTAATGACGGATGCCTCAGTCATGGGGTGGAGAGCTCATGCCAACGATCTGACAATCAACGGTCATTGGTCTCCATCAGAATCCAAACTACACATCAACCCTTTAAAGCTGAGAGCAATCAGACTAGCGTTGAAGGCTTTTCTGCCATCTGTCATAGGAACGAATGTCTATCTAAACAAAAAAGGAGGTGTAGGGTCACTACCTCTGTCCAGAGAGGCAATGCAGCTCTGGTATTGGGCAATTCAAGAAGGAATCTCCTTAACAGCAGTTCATCTAGCCGGGGAGGAGAATATGACGGCAGACGCTCTGAGCAGGCAGAGCACGGTGTCCCACGAGTGGGAACTGGCTCAGGAAGTCATTCAAGAGATCTTCGCCCTTTGGGGAACCCCTCAAGTAGACCTATTTGTGACCGGAATCAACCGCAAGTGCAAGGGGTATTGCTCAAGGGAATTTCCCCCGAGAGGAGTTTTAGGGGACACGTTCGTGGTGGACTGGAACTTCCCACTATTATACGCGTTCCCTCTGATTCCCGTCATTCCTCAGGTCATCAGGAGACTGAGACGGTTCGGAAACCGCATGATCCTAATTCCCCTGGATTGGGCCAGGAGAATGTGGTACCTGGACCTTCTAGACATGTCCATCTGTCCCCCAGTACGTCTTCCTCAAAGAGAGGACCTTCTCTCACAAATGGAGGGTCAGGTTCTCCATCCAGAGGTCAGGATTTTCAGCCTTCACGCTTGGTATCTGAAAGGATAAGATACAAGGATTGGGACTTTCCAGATGACATCATGGAAGTGTTGCTTTCGGCAAGAAGACCAGCAACAAAATCTCTATACCGTTGCCATTGGAAAAGTTTTGCAACTGGTGCAGAGAAAATAATGTTGATCCTTTTCTATGTTCTATTCCGGAAGTACTGTCCTTCCTCTTGTCCCTAGCACATAGAGGTCTAAATGTTGGGACCATTAAGGGTTATCTTGCAGCACTTTCCATCTTCAAGCGCTCGTCAGAAGAATGCTCCTATTTCAAAATTCCTTTAGTAGTACAATTCTTAAAAGGACTCACCAATGTGTTTCCTCCTTATCCTTTCCAAGTACCAATTTCTCAATCTAGTTCTAAAATTCTTAATGTGTGCCCCTTTTTAACCCTTGCTCACTTGTCCATTAAGATAATTGACATGGAAAACTGCTTTCTTAGTTGCTTTAACATCTGCAAGAAGAGTGAGCGAATTGTAGGCACTGTCTTCTGGGCCACCCTATACTGTGTTCCATAGGGACATAGTGGTACTAAGGGTTAATCCCTCATTTTTACCTAAAGTTGTATCCGATTTTCATTTAAATCAGAAAATTGTTCTACCCGCATTCTACCCTCCACCTCATCCTAGTAAGGAGGAGGAAAGATTGCACAGGTTGGACCCCAGAAGAGCTCTACGTTTTTACATTTCTAGGCTTTCCAGGCTTAGAGTAGATAATCAACTTTTCATTGGCTACACCAGAAGGAAATTGGGTCAATCGGTGTCAAAACAAACCATATCACGTTGGATTGTGCTTTGCATTTCAGAATGCTACAGATTAGCAGAGAAAGACCCACCAGAAGGCTTAAGGGTCCATTCCACCAGAGGCATTGCCTCTTCGACAGCCTTTCAAAGAGGTGTTCCCATAAAATCCATTTGTGAAGCAGCATCTTGGTCTTCGCTGCATACTTTTCAAAATTCTATAGTCTGGATGCTTCCCAGTCTAAGGAGCAGAATTTTGGTAAAGCAGTACTATATTCAGCCATTTAAGAGTATCAAGAAATCTACTCCCTCCCCCAGAGAATTGTCCATACTGCTTTGGGAGTCTATCTAAGATGAGGAATATGTTGAAGGACACAATCCACTCGAAGAACAAGTTACTTACCAACTGGTAACGTTCTTTCAATTGGATGTTCCTCCAACGTATTCCTCATCGCCCTCCCAGCCTACCCCTGTGTAGATTTTTCCGGGTTGTTGCCACTTCAACTCTCACAAGGCTGATACCTGATTACCGGCACAATCTACACAGTAGAACAAGAGTGAAGGGGAAAAACAGAACTGAGGCCAATGGGCGCCATGCGTGCCAGTTGTATACCCAATGACGTCACCCTCGACGGAAGCCTTCGAGGGACCATCGACTCGACAACATCGACGCACGGCGCCCTCTACTGAAAAAGAAATTCCGAAGCAGCTGAAGCTAGATGGAATACATCTAATATGAGGAATACGTTGGAGGAACATCCAATCGAAAGAACGTTAGCAGTTGGTAAGTAACTTGTCCTTTTTTCCTGTGTTGCAACTAACCAACAATCCACGACCTTGCAGAGATAAGCCTGCCATTCCACCCTCGTAACCAAAATTGGACAAGGAGTTTTATCATTTCCTTGTGTTTCCAATCTGTTTGGATCCCTTCTGGTGTACTATAAAAAACCCACCTCGCTGCAAAAAGACTCCAATACCATCGGAGAAACTATGCAATGATCTTGCAGACCATTTCAAAAACAAAATCATGACCATCCAACAGACCATACAAAGCAGACCATGCGACGACAATATGCAACCCACCCATCCCTACGAGGAACGCCTGAACAAACTTTGAAGCTTCTCTCAAATACCTACGAGGAACGCCCGAACAAACTTCGAAGCTTCCCCCAAATACCAGTGGAGACATTTCGTCAAACTGGCAAAGAAAAGCAACAAACTTCCCCCAAATATCAGTGGAGACATTCGTCAAACTGGTAAACAAAAGCAACACAACGTTGCCCATAGATCTCTGCCCCCCAGACATATACAAATCAATCCTCTTACAAGGAACACCCATGGAATACTGCAGAAACATCTTCAACCAATCAATCTCAACAGGGAAAGTGCCACAATCCTTGAATTAGCAGGCGTCAAGCCACTCCTCAAGGACACGGCAGGAAACGTGGAGGACCTCTCCAACTACAGACCTATCTCCAACATCCCCTTCCCAGCTAAATTGATGGAAACATACATATATAAAACTACACAAGAATTCATAGAAGAACACTGCCTACTGGACCAGGCACAAGTAGGCTTTAGGCCAATGAGAGGAACGGAAACAGCACTTCTCTCACTTTGGGATGATCTAAAGTCAAACGCAGACTCAGACAATTTATTTATTTATTTATTTGTATTTGTAAAGCGCACTAGCAGCCCACGGGCATCGAGGAGCAGTTGCATGAGATTGCCTTAGTTACACAAAATTGTTTTAGTTACATCAGGATACTTGGCTCTTGGTTAATGTGAGAATGATACAATTCCCATGAAGGTACAGAAAGTCAGACTAGAGAATGCAGAATTCAACATGATTGGTTAGATGAACAGAATGGTTTTAATTAACTTCCTAAAGGCTAAATGAGATTCAATAGCCCTAGCATGGGGGTAAGGCATTCCAATGTGTCGCTTCCACAACTGGGAAACTAGAACCTCCTGCACGCACTGTCTGTGTTTTAGGAACGGAAATCCTATTAGTATAGGCCGTTCTTGTGGGTCTTGTAGGAACCGGCTTAACAACTCTTTGAGCCAGGTACAGAGGTGCCCAGTTGTGAACACATTTGTGTGTCGAGGCGAGAGCTTTGAAGACTATCCTCTCTTTGATGGGGAGCCAATGAACCTGCTTCCTAGTTTCAGAAATGTGTTCTCTTTTGGAGATACCAGTGGCACCCTCAGGGCATTATTCTGGACCATCTGAAGTTTGGTAAGGTTTTTCATGGATGACCCCAAAAAGAGGACATTGTAATAGTCAAGCCTAGATCCAATTATTGCTCTTGCAAAGGTAAGACAGTTTTGTTCAGAACGAAATGGTCTGACTGCGGTATTCAGTTTAGAGTGGTAGGCTGAGGTCGATGCAATGGCGTTAACCTGCCTATTCATAGTGAGATCTCAGTCCAGGTAGAACCCCCAGGGTCTTTACAGTTTGCGATACAGGGATTGGCAAGTGGCCAATTGTAAAGGAGCTGTATTGCGTGTCCAGTTTCCTGAGGGTGGCAGGAGATCCAATTAGCAGAAGCTCGGTTTTGTCACTGTTAAGGCATAACCAGTTTTCTGCCATCCACGTTTCGATGGTCGAATAAATGGACTCTAGGGTAGCCATTTCTGCTTCATAGTCACCCGTAAGGGGAATGAGGACCTGTGTATCATCAGTATAATTTGTGTATATGATGCCCAAGGTGTCCAGGATGTGAAACAGTGGCTTGGTAAACAGGTTGTGCAGGGTAGGTAAGATGCAGGTGCCCTGTGGAACACCACATTTAATGAAGCTTGGGTGGCCACTGGCTGAGTTAGAGAAGACTTTCATGACCCTTTCCTGGAGAAACTAGATGATCCAAGCAATGGCCGTAGGGGAGAAATTGACAGCAGAGGAGAGATGGTGACAAAGGGTATTATAATCCACCAAATCAAATGCAGTGGATAAATCAAGGAGCAGACCGAGGACGGGTTTGCCCGCATCTCTGAAATCGTCCATTTGATTTTTTAAGTCTAGGAGTGCAGTTTCGGTACCGTGCCCCGGATGGAATCCCGACTGCCGGAGGCCAAGCAGGTTGTTTGCCTCAAGTAATTTTGGGATTTGCAGATAATCTGCCTTGTCCAGAATTTTTAAAAGGAAAGGGACTGTTGTAATGGGTCTGTAGTTCCCTGGGACAGTTGGGTTTTTGAGTAGAGGACGTACCCATGCTTCCTTGAGACCAGTAGGGACATGGCCTGACTGGAAAGAGGCATTAATGAATTCTATGAGGAATGGGGTTAGGGGAAGGGCACAATCTTTAATAAATTGAGCCGGGCATGCGTCCCTTTTACTGAAGGATGTTTTAATTGATTTGAGGAGGGCGATAACTTCTTGTTCACTCGTATCCTTGAACGCGAAGGGGGGGGATCACCAGCAGCACCTTTTTGTGATTGAGATATTAGGTGGCTAAGGGCCTGTTGATGGGCTAAGATTTTATTCTGGCGTGTGTTGAGTTTGTCCAACATAACATTTTGGATAATGTTACACCAATCTTCATCTATGTGGAGTGTTGGCGGGGGGTTTGGGGATTGGTAGGAGTTTCCAACTCCCTGAAGATGGCAAAAATGTTCTTGGTTCCTGATTTAGCATTCGCTATCCTAGAGTTGAACGAGGAGGCTTTTGCTTTAATAATGTCTGTTTTATGTTCTTAGGAGATAGTCTTAAAAACTGACTTGAGGGAGTCATTTGAGTTTGCTTTCCAATGGGAGAGCGCTGTCCTTTTCTTGGCCCTAAGCTCCAGCAGTTCTTTGGTGGACCAGGCGTTAGAATGTTTGGAACGCTTGTCTTTTCTCATGGTGACTGTGGCAATGGTGCCAACTGCATGACTGATGACGGTTTTGAACGCATTGGCAACAATTAGTACTACGCTGATACTTCTGGACCTCTCTGCGGCATTCGACACAGTTAACCACAACATCCTCATCACGAGACTGGAAGAAATTGGAATCACTAATCGCGCCTTACTGTGGATCAAATCCTTCCTAAGAAACAGAACAGAAACGATATGGATCAAACCTTTCAAATTCAGCGGCTCCAGCCCAAGAAAGTCCTCATGTGGATGACCACAAGGATCATCCTTCTCCCAACTATTATTCAACATCTACCTGTCTCAACTAATCAGCATCATTAAAAGACAAGGCCTCATCTGTTATAACTACGCTGACGACACACAATAGTCTACAAAATAGAAAACGCACAAAAAGAAAACACAACATTGGGAACTTCCTTCGGGAAATCTACAACTGGATGAACTCGAACTGCCTCAAACTCAACCCAGGGAAAACAGAAATTATGATCTTCACAAAAAGCAGAGAAGACAACCACTACATTCCCAGGCCAACAGAACTTGGCCCAACCCTAGCTCCATTGTCGATGGTAAAAAAAACTGGGAGTCCTGATGGACAACAAACTTACCCTAGAGCCACAAGTAAACGCTCTAATCAAGAAATGCATCTTTCTCCTACGAGCATTAAACAGGATCCTACTATTCCTGTCATTCGCTAACAAAACACTCACCGGCATCGCTCTTGTCATGTCCAGAGTAGACTATGCCAATAGCCTATATCTGGGCATGCCAGAACAACTGTTAAAAAAATCTCCAACGCATACAAAATGCAGCAGCTAGACTGCTCCTCAAATTACCTTGAAGAGGACACATCACATCAGCACTGAAAACGCTACACTGGCTACCAATAAAACAGCAAATCAAGTTCAAATCAATGTGCATAATGCACAGAGCAATCCACGGCCAAGGCGCAGAGTTCCTATGAATAGAATTAAACATACACCGCCCAACAAGGACACTTAGATCCAGCAGCGACATCCGTTTGGAGCCAAAAACAAAAGAACATTTGGAGGATCCTCCTTTTACCACCACTCCCCAAAAACCGGGAACAATCTACCGAAGAACATACGTAACACAAGATATGACCTCCTATTCAGAAAACTCCTCAAATCTTGGATCTTTACCCCGTAACTAGAAAGAATGCCTAGGGGCCCCTTACACCGCTGAAACAATGCTGAGAGAGGATGCTGATCCCCCCCGTCTCCCTAAGCCACTGCCCATCTACTGAAGTAAGGGGAGACCAATGTACGGCATATCCTAGCAACTGAAATATAGAAAGTTAGAATCATATCAAAGAACAATCAGGGCCAGATCAGGATGGAAGGGGAAGGATGGTATGTCAATAATAGCTTGGCCTGCCAAGTAAACACAGGCAATAGAAAGATAAAAAGCTAGAATCATACCAAAGAACGAGCAGGGAGAGATCAGGATGGAAGGGGAAGGATGAAATTCAATAATATTGTGGCATGTAAAATAAACACAGGCAGCAATGGATCGCCGACAAGGAATAGACAGGAAGGGAACCGGGGATTGCAAATTGCCCACTAACCCAATAGCTCAAACTTCTGCATACTTATCTCACCCAAAAAATAATAATATCTTGGCCTGCAAAGTAAACACAGGCAATTGAAAGATAGAACGCTAGAATCATACCAAAGAACGAGCAGGGAGAGATCAGGATGGAAGGGGAAGGATGAAATTCAATAATATTGTGGCATGTAAAATAAACACAGGCAGCAATGGATCGCCGACAAGGAATAGACAGGAAGGGAACCGGGGATTGTAAATTGCCCACTAACCGAATAGCTCAAACTTCTGCATACTTATCTCACCCAAAAAATAATAATATCTCGGCCTGCAAAGTAAACACATGAAGTAACGGTTCACTGACAAGGAATGGCCTGGAAGGGAACCAGGGATTTAAATAACCCACTAACCCAATAGCTCAAACTTCGGCATACTTATCTCACCCAAAAATCCACACAACCACCCTCTCACACAGCAAACCACACGCACTTCACCACATCGCAACAACAAACAATCAACGCATAAGTCACACCTCCAGCAAACGAGATCTCACATCGATCCGATATTCGCAGCCAAGCTAAGCGCACGGTGAAAACCAAACTGAAGCTGCCAAAAGAACACCACCCTCTCACTTTCCTACTCCCTCTCCACCCGACTAACACCCCCACACCTTCTTGTTTGCAGATCCGCCTGAGCGCCTGGAAACCAATTGCGTTGGGGACGGTGCGCGGTACAAATACTTTTAAAATTAACATTAACTAGACGTTTGGGGCTTATTGATGGTTTAGAAACAGATATTCATCCCTGGACCACTGATGTCCCCAGAAGTGGATTCGTCACAGGGAGCAAGGAAGATCCTGCATCAGATGTGCCCGTTAACCATCAAGCCACCAGAATAGCTGGTCTACCGCCACTACCAAGGCGTGAAGCCAATGTGGCCTCTGGTGTTCCTGGATGCAGCTTTCCTGGTTTAAGCTGGTAAAGAACTATGTTATGTTATGTTACTTGGCATTTATATAGCGCCTTATGTATCAGTGGTATGACCTCACAGCGCTGGTAGGTTGAACGACCTCGGGATCCCTATGCCCTAGTGTGTTTAGCACAGGGACCATTGATGTGCTTCTGTGAACCTGCGTGGCTGGGACGTCATTTGGGGGTCACCAGGGGTCGCTGTTGCGACCCCTGGGTTCTCCCTTGCTACCCCTGAGGTCTGCCTTGCTACCCCTAAAGAAAAAGGAAAAAAAAGAAAAACATCTTATTTTCTTTTTAATGCTGGGCTGTGGCCAGAGCCATGAGGCTCTTCATTTTTGGAGTGGCTCACTTTCTTGGGGGTTCCATAAATGTAACACTTTGAGCAGTGATCCTAAATAAGAAAGACTAGGAATAACAAATAATGTGTCTTTCTAAAATTATATACAATAATTGCTAGAATCATTAAAGGTTTATTTCAGGAACACTACAGGGGGTGAGTCACTGATTTAGTCTGTCCTTAAACACCTCAACTCAGCCTTACATCCTTCTGAGGTCGATAAATGAGTACCAACACAGGTTGGATGATATTGTATGTATATATGTTCTATATAAAGCGCTTAAGCGCAAGTCCTTTTCAATAACACCATTATCATTTGGCCTTGGACTTCTACTTGCATTGACAGTAATTTGGCAATATGGGCCTATACACACTGATATTAACAATACATATGGTGATCCATTCTTGTATGAAAAGTATATCACATTATAGTGATTTGCAACCGGTTATAGGTCAAAGGTTCGAATGAAAAGGATCGAATGACAAAAGGGTCCAATCAAAAGGACCGAAAACAAAAGGGCCGATTTTTTTTTTTTTGTATTTTGTTTTTGGGAGGGACCCGCCAAACCCCATTTTTTGTGGTACAAACCACTTTTTTTTCCTATACGAAAACCCAAATATATATATTTTTTTTTAAAAAATTCGACCCTTTTGTTTTAGGTCCTATTGACTCGACCCTATGGCATTTGATCCTTTTGGATTCGAAACTTTGTATTTGTTTTTGTTTATTTGTATTGCGCACCATGCCCACGGGCATCAGGGCACATGTTTTGAAAGGTAGTTACAGAAAAGAGTTACATAGATAGGTCCAAAATTACATTGAATAAACATATTTACATTAAGAAAAAGACATGCATCAGAAAAACTACACAGAAGGTCAACAGTACAGTATAAACAGTGAGTAGCCTGTATGCGATGACCGTTGCCAAAGTTACAGAGCGGAAGCCAGAGCATCCTCTTCGTTTAGCCAACGTTTAGTTCTGTTTTTGTAGGATTGGAAGGCTGGCACATTCCTAAAATCATTGGGTAGAGAGTTCCACAGTTTAGCAGCCAGGACTGGGAAACTCGTGCCTTTAGCTGTCTGAAACTTGGAACTGGGAATGGTTAGTGTGTGCACCTGTGCAGATCTCGAGGGTCTAGTTGCTGAGTGTTGTGTGAAGCATGTGGATAGGTAAGCAGGAGCGGCATTATTTTGTGCCTTGTAGGTAAGAACAAAGAACTTTGAGTGAGATACAAAGTGTAATGGGTAGCCAGTGTAGGTTACACCGGGTAGATGAGATGTGGGAGCGCCCGGGTATGTTAAGAGCAGCCCTGATGGCATTGTTCTGGGTAACCTGAAGTTTATCAAGGTTCCTTTGACTAGCCCCTAAGTAGAGGGTATTGCAATAGTGAATTTTGGACATGATGAGGGTTCTGGCTAAAATCAGGCAGTTGTCTGTTGTCAGGAAGGGGCGACAAGCTGTGATGAGTTTACACGTGTATGAAGATGCTGAGACTACAGAGTTGGTTTGCCTATTAAGAGAGATAGTGGAATCTAGGTAGAATCCAAGTGTTTTCGTGACGTTGGTGACTTTAATAATATTTCCATCAATAATGAAGGAGTCATATTTGGGGCCAAGTTTCGTGAGTTTGAACTGAGAGCCAAGGATGAGTAACTCGGTTTTCTCATCATTAAAGCAGAGCCCATGGTGTGCCAGCCAGGCCTGGATGACCGAGTAGACTGAGTTCAGAGCGTTGACATCGGTCACATAGTCGCCAGTAATAGGGATGAGTATCTGGGTGTCGTCTGCATAATTCGTGTATGAGACACCCAGATAATCAAGAATATCAAAGAGAGGTTTGGCAAACACGTTGTACAACGTGGGCGATACACAGGAGCCTTGTGGGACTCCGCAAGGGACATGTGCTGGGTCCGCCGCAGCTTGGGGAGAGAAGACCATCATGGATCTATTTGCCAGGAAGGAGCTGATCCAAGAGGTGGCTGCGTCAGAGATGTGCAAACAAAAAAGGTTGCAGTTACCCGTGGATAAACTGCACATCCTCCTATTATTAATTTCTATGGGCCTCATTACACAGAAGGCGGTAAGGGTTAACGGTCACCGGTAATGGTAACGGTGACCGTTAACCCTTACCGCGTGATTACGAGGTCCCTTTGCGGGTTGGAACTTTAACGCCTGCTTTTTAGCAGGCGTTAAAAACCAACCCGCAAAGGGACCAGGGTGCTAATTACGGTACCGCAATTTGCGGTACCGTAATTAGCACCTTCCCCATTCCCATTATGCCCTATGGGGCAAAAATGGGAATGGGGAAGGGCAATGGGCGAAGGGGGAATTACCTCCCCGCCAACCTTGGAATAGGGCGGTAATTCCCCTTTCCTCCAAGGCGCTGCCGGTATTTTACCGGCATGGACCAAGGTGCTAACAGCACCTTGGTCCACCGCCTACCGTGTAATGAGGCCCTATAAGTTCATATATAGAGAACGTTGCCTAATCCCATCCAAACATAACAACCCTATTTGAAGAGTATATATTTAAGGTACAAGACAGCGTGTCAGAACTCATTTGTTTAAAATTTATTTCATCATATTTTAATTGTGAACATTTTTTTTTACAAAAAGAGCATATCAAAAAATATATTAATAACACATCTATGAACAAACCAATTGCTAGACAATACACATTTTATCACATCAACCGAAAAGAAGCTCACATCTCATATATCATTCCTTACATACTCTTTCATCCCCATACATACAAACAACCACTCATACTTGTGCAAAAAAAGCAATCCTGGTAGTTTTGTTCTGTGACTCAGAACATCCCATCCATTGGGTGTAACATTTTAACAATTCAAAACATGCCTATTTGACATTATTTTGTTTATAAAAATATATAAAACACTGGGTGGATGTTCCAAAGTGATTATTTATGGACACATATTGATCCCCATATTTTATCTGTGTGAACCCAAGTTAGAGCCAGCTCTGGGAAGAGTAGGCTCTATGGTGTTGTCGACTCGAGTTTCGGGCCGCCAGAACGGTCTATACAGCTTCCGTCTGGTGCACCTCATCAGGACGCATACATTACAAACAAACACAATTTCTAAAAACAAAGTTCTGATTGATGTGAATTGACAAATTTCATTCCATTTCCAAGCTAATTTATTTCGCTTCACAAAATGTTGCAATTGGTAATCCAAGTATCTTTTTTCCTTCCGAAGAGTCGCTTTGGCTAGCAAGCTGTTTTTTTCTCTCTCTCTCCTAAATTGTGAAGAACCTCAGGTAGGTCTCCTCGTGTGTTATGCACAGGCTCCAGCCAACGGCTGCATTGTCTTCTTAGTTATAATGTTGTGGTATCTCATGTGACTTCTTAGGAGTCGGCAACCGTCTCGGGGGACCAAATCCCAATTCTGCAGCGCTGCTATGTGTCAGAGAAGTGAGCAGCTATCTTAAGGGGATAGGCAGAGGATTTGGTGATTGATCAAATCGAATGCTGCAGAGAGGTCGAGGAGGAGTAAAAGAGCTTGTTTGCCCTTATCTTTCAGGTCCTCAATTTGGGTTTTTAGGTCGATCAGGGCTGTCTCCGTACTGTGTCTTGGACGGAAGCCAGACTGGCTAAGACCTATTAGGTTGTTGGTGTCAAGGTAATCTTGGATTTGGAGATAGGCTGCACGATCCAGGATTTTGAGTAGATAAGGCACCCTGGTGATGGGCCTGTAGTTGGAAGGGTTGCTAGGATCAAGGTTAGGTTTTTTAATTAGTGGGATGACCCACACATCCTTGAGATTGTCTGGCACTGTACTCGATTTGAATGATGAGTTAATAAAGGCGGTAATGAATGGGGCGAGGTCATGAGATGCTTCCTTTACGACTGGAGCAGGGCAGGCATCACCTTGGCAGTTAGAAGGCTTCAACTTCAAGATATTTTCAACTTCCTTGATGGTAAGGGGTGAGAAGCTGAAAGTTTTGAATGGGTGCTTCGGAGCGGGGGTGATGTAAGACTGGGGTATGCCCGCTGCGTCCGAGAGGTGGCTTTTTTAATATTAATTTTAGCTTGGAGCAGGGAAATTTTGTTTAGTAATGCTTTTTGTATATTGGATCACCACTCCGCGTCCGGGGTGCAAGTATCCAAAGGAGAAACTGTAGACACTAGTTCCTTAGGGATCTTAAAGAGTTCCTTGGTATTGGATTGAGCTTGTGTGATCCTAACGTTGTATACTTCTTTTTTGGCCGCCAGGATAGCTTCTTTGTACGTGATGGAGGCGGTTGTAAGGTTATTTCTATTGTCTAGTGTAGGAGAGCTTTTCCAATGTGACTCAGCTTTTCTTTTTGTTTTGCGCAATTCACACAAGTGAGGGGTGAACCATGAATTGAGATGGTTGCTGGGTTTCTGTTTGTGCAGTTTGAGTGGGGCAATGGAGTTGAGAGCTTTTAGCATGACGCGTTTGTAGGTGTCAACTAGGGCAGTGGGGTCAGAACACGTGGAGGAGGCCGAGTTCAGTAGAGGGAGGATAAGGGGGAGTAGTTTCTCGACCGTAATATCCTTCTTGTTTCGTGTATAGGTGGGCAGTGCAAGCTTAGGTTTGTCAATGGGTGGGCTAGTGTTAATGGAAAATATTATTTTATGATGATCAGACCACGCACATGGTGTCACAGAAGTTACCTTTAGTGCACAGTTCATGTTTGAAACCCAGTCAAGGGTGCAACCCTTGTTATGGGTGGGTACATTAACATGTTGGGTGAGGCCGAAGTCAGCCAGCACACTGGCTACGTCGTTGGCTTTGGCGGCATTCGTGTCCTGGTATCCTAAGTTAAGGTCGCCAAGTATGATCATTTGGGATTTAGGCTTGGTGCTAGAGGCTAGGATGGATGAGATGTCCTCTACAAATGTTGAGGTAGGGCCAGGAGCACCTATGTAACCATATTTTCTCCAGCATGGGGTCTGGCATGGATTCACATGCTCATGAATATTCCTCGTCGTCAGGCCGGGAATCCTCGGTATAGAAAATAATCAGTATCAGTTTCGTTTCTGATCTGTCTTTCTTAGTAGTAACCAATCACTGGTCTCTGGGTCATACTGCCCCCAGCCAATGACTGCCCTCTCCCTAAGCCCCGCCTCTGGCAACCACCCTCAGATTTTTACCGCATGTTCAAGTATTGGGAGACCTCGTGCTGTAGCTCTCGAGCTTTTGCTGCGTTTTCACGCTTTTTTCAGGAGATTTTCTCATTTTTCGGTTAAATAGAGCCTCAAGCTCCACCGTTTCTACATCTGATCAACGGGGATCCGTTTCGGAGTTTTCTACACCCCTCAAGGGTGAAGATTTCGTCGAGTTACGCTTTTGGAGGATTCCAGAAGTTCTGAGGCCTACCCCGGACATGGCCCAGGAGAAAGGAAGCTCGACGCCTGGGAAGCTGTTCAGGACCTGCCCTGGATGCCAGCTTCAGAATGTTTTCAAGGAGGACGAGCATTCGTTATGTCTCTACTGTCTCCATGAGAACAAGACACACACGGAGAAGGACGGTGCGTTTTGTGGGAACATGTCGGAGCGGACCATGAAGGATCGCCACCTCCGTCTCGCCAACTGGCTGGAAGGGAAGAGCCCGTCAGGCGAGAAGAAGAAAAAGAAGTCCGAGCGGTCTTCTAAGTCCTGTGAGGGCGCCCTGGCGACGGGGGACCAACAAAAGGCCAAGCACCGCGAGTCCGCAGGCACCGGGAGCGTCGAACGGTCGGGCTCCTTGGCTGCCAGGCAGGGCGCATCCTCCCCGGTGCAATCAACCATGAGCCAACGCTCTGGCTCGAGTAAGAGGAAGTCCGAGAACCCGGTGAAGCTTCTGGAGAGGCCCCGGGCAATCTCGAAGATTCCGGCAGAGGGGCAGCGAGGCTCGGACCCTCCCCCCAAGGTGAAGGCCCCAGGCGTATAGAAAGTGACGATGGCCTTAATTCACCCTCCTAAGACCTCGATTGAGGATGTTGCAGCGGCCCTGGCTCAGCCTGTGGAGGCTACGCCAGTGGAGGCGACCTCAGGACCAAGAGTCTCCCTGCCACCGAGTCGTCTTTCAGGCCCATTGAGAAGACCCCCACAAAGTCCTCGTTGGAATAGGTGGGGGAGGGGCAGGTGGCCATCGTGGATACGGACACGACCTCTGAAGAAGAGCTCATCGAAGTCGTGGAAGAGGCCCAGCCAATCGGGAGGGATCCTGACGAGGGCGACGACGAGAGCGACGGCGTCGCCGACTAGGTTCCTCAAGAACCCTCGCGCCCGTTGTTTCCGGCGCCGCAGGACACTTCTGCGGCCATTTTGTCAGCGATTCAGTCCTTATGCTCGGAGATAAGGAGAAGGTTGCCCCTCCCCTCGACGGAGGTACCTGAGCCAGACCCGACGGGGGAACCGGAGCCAGGACCTTCGGAAAGTCCACCGCATAAGAGGAGGAGGATGCATCCCACACCACCTCTCCAACCTCTGCGGCCTGCTCTGCCTTCCCCCCGGTCTACTACCCACGGGGATGATACAGGCACGGACACGGCTACGACAGGTACAGATGACGACAGAGGCGATGACGGGACGTGTCCCCCGTCGCCCCCTGCTCGGGCGTCCCCGCCCGACGAGATTGGATCCTTTCATGCCATGATTTCCAGGGCATCCGAGCTCTTCCAGCTCTGCCCAGAAGAGAAGAAGAAGGAAGGGTTCCTTTACCAACGGTGCAAGGCTAAATGGAAGACGGTCCTCGCCGTACCACTTCTTGATGACATCTGGGATGAGGGGCTCGCCCTCCTCAAGAACCCTGCCACGGCGCCGGCAAAGAGGGACCGGTACGAGAAGAAGTACCGGGTCCCCGACGCTGCCCCCTTGTGCCTTCGGGTGCAACCTACCCCAGATTCGGTCGTCTCTGCAGCGGCAAAGAAGAAAGCTGGGGGGGCATCGGCCTCGACATCAACTTCCCGCTCGGACGGCGAGGGCAGGAAGCTGGACACGATGGGATGACGGGTCATCTCATCCGCAGCGACGACTATCAAGGCGGCCAAAGCCCTGGCTATCGTAGCCCGCTACGACAGGGAATTGTGGTTCAAAATCGCCCCTCTGTTGGACTTCCTTCCGGACGCCAAAAGGGCAGAGGCCCTTGAAATCCTACAGGATGATGAGATTGCTTTGGACCACGCCCTCACAGTGGCAACGGACATCGCCGACACCAGTTTCCGTCAGTTGGGCAACTGCGTTTGCCTGAGACGACGAAGATGGCTCAAGGCGACGGATTTCCGCCAGGACGTTCAAACCAAGGTTTTGGACATGCCCTTCGACGGGAACAACCTGTTTGGGAAGGCGGTTGATGAGTCCCTTCAGGCCATCAAGACAGACACGGAGACTGCCCGGGCACTGGGAGTGCTCCAACAACGACGGCCGTCCTTTCGGAGCTCCGGAGGCAGACAAGGTGCCTCCAAGGGATCCGGCAGTGGCTCCTCCACGTACCGCCAAGTGGCAAGATCTTCGTCCCAGGAAGCCTACAGGGGACGCGGCAAGTCAGGTGGTGCCCGTCGTCGTCGACAGGGAGGTCGAGGAGGCAAGGCGGCCTCCAAACAAGATTGAACCGACCGTGGGGTCGGGCCCCCGCCGAAGCACCCCAGTGGGAGGCTGGCTGGCGAGGTTCGTCAGCGTGTGGGAGTCCATCTCCACCGACCGTTGGGTGTTGGACGCCCTGGCCCAAGGGCACACCCTCGAGTTTCAGAAGAAGTGCCCTCACGTTCCACCCGTGGCCAGGAAGGAAAATCACGTCCCTCAACTACTGTTGGAAGTAAGGGCGATGCTCAAGAAGGGTGCCATCGAGCTCGTCCCAAAGAGGCTTCGGGGCTCTGGAGTTTACTCAAGGTACTTCCTCGTAAAAAAGAAGACAGGAGGATGGCGCCCCATCCTGGATCTGCGACGACTGAACAAGTACATCAAGGCACAAAAGTTCCGGATGGTCACCCTCCAGCACGTGCTGGGACAGCTGGAGGAGGGCGATTTCCTGTCTTCGTTGGACTTGGAGGATGCGTACTTCCACATCCCCATTCTCAAAAGACACCGAAAGTTCCTCAGGTTCGTGGTCCAAGGGTGGCACTACCAGTTCAAGGCCCTCCCGTTCGGATTGAAGTCGTCACCCAGGGTGTTCACCAAGTGCCTCGCACCAGTGGTGGCGCGGCTGCGCCTACCGGGGATCCACATCTACCCCTACCTGGATGACTGGCTCATCCGGGCAAGGACAAGGGAGCTTGCCGTGGAGCACACGGCGAAGACCGTCCAGCTGCTCACGGACCTGGGATTCTCCATCAACTTTCCAAAATCCCACCTGGTCCCGTCGCAAGTCACCCTGTTTCTGGGAGCCAAGCTTGACACAGTGGCGCGGCTGGCCTCACCGTCGGAGGAAAGGACCAGGACCATTCTGGGCAAGGTTCAGCATCTGCTCGCCACGGACATGGCCAGGGTAAGATCTATCAAGTCCCTCCTCGGGATGATGTCCTCCTGCATTTATCTGGTGCGCCTTTGCAGGCTTCGGATGCGCCCCTTACAAGAGTTCCTCGACGCCCGCTGGGTCCAGTCGACGGGCAGCTTCGAGGACAGGATCCCCCTCAACGAGACATTACGTCAGGCGATCCGGTGGTGGGGTACCCACTCTCATCTGTCGGCGGGCACGGACTTTCAGACCCCAGCTCACCAGGTGACGATGAAGACGGACGCCTCCCTGGAAGGTTGGGAAGCGCACTCCGGAGATCTTCACGCGAGAGGCCTTTGGCTCCCGGAGGAGAAGTCACTCCACATCAACATCTTGGAGCTCCGCGCAGTGTTCTGGGCCCTCAGGTCTTTTCTTCCCTCCCTCAAGGGCAAGGTGGTGAGGATCTTCACCGACAACACCACAACGATGTTCTACATCCGGAAGCAGGCCGGAACCAGATCCCCGGCCCTATCAAAGGAAGCCCAGGATCTGTGGCATTGGGCCGTCGCCCAAGGGATGTTTCTGGTGCCTCTTCATCTGGCAGGAATAAAAAGCACGATCGCCGACTCACTCAGCAGAGAGCTGCGTTCGTGCCACGAGTGGGAACTACGCCAGGATCAAGTGGTTCGACTCTTCCAACGATGGGGCGAATCCCAAATCGATCTCTTCGCGACGGCGATGAATTCCAAGTGCCGGAGGTTCGCCAGCAGGTTCCCCCAGCCGAGGAGCATGGGCGATGCTTTCTCGTTCCCCTGGGACGGCCTATTTCTTTATGCGTTCCCTCTGCTGCCGTTGCTGCTCCGGCTCATCAACCAGCTCAAGAGGTCCCGGTGCAGGATGATCCTCGTCGCACTGGCGTGGCCGAGACAGATCTGATTCCCGGACCTTCTGGACTTGTCGACGTCCACACCAGTCAAGCTGCCGACAGACGCAGACCTTCTCTCCAGAGAAGGAGGCGCCATTCCTCACCACAACCCAGAGTCGCTGAACTTGCAGGCCTGGCTCCTGCAGCACTAAAGTTTGGAGGGTACGACATCCCGGCCGACTGCAGAGAGGTTCTTGCAAAGGCCAGGGCGTCCTCAACTCTTGAGTGCTACGGACATAAATGGAAGAGGTTCTCTGTCTGGTGCCGTGCACAGAAGATTAACCCTCTGCAGATTACGGCCCCCCAAGTATTGCCGTACCTACTGTCATTGGCCAAGGCTGGACTAGCTCACGCTTCCATCAAGATACATCTGGCCGCCATCTCACGATACACCAGAACTACGGGACGGGCGTCCTTGTGGTCTCATCGACTGGTGAAGGAATTTATGAAAGGATTGTTCCGATCATTCCCGCCGGTGAAGGCCCCTGCCCCGGCCTGGGAGCTCAACGTGGTGCTGACCAGGCTCATGGGGCCCCCATTTGAGCCTATTCATTCGGCACCGTTGAAGTTTCTGTCGTGGAAGACAGCGTTTCTCGTGGCCATCACCTCCGCACGACGAGTGGGAGAGATCCAGGCCCTATCTTACAAGCCTCCATACTTGACTTTTTATGACACGAGGGTGGTGCTGAGGACGCACCCCTCCTTCATGCCCAAGGTGCGGTCGGACTTCCACCTCAACGAGCCCTTGGTGTTGCCAGTTTTCTTCCCGTCGCCTTCGACGCCGGCCGAGAAGACGCTGCACTCGCTGGATGTAGCTAGAGCGCTGAAGTTCTACGTGGACCGCACGAAGAGTTTTCGGAAGACATCACAGCTGTTTGTGAACTTTGGGACTGTGAATCAAGGGAAGCCTCTCTCGAAGACTTCCATTTCCAGGTGGCTCTCCGGCTGCATAATGCACTGTCACCGGTTGGCAAACCGACCGCTGCCCGGCCGTCCGAGAGCCCATTCGACCAGAGCGATCGCTGCTACCACGGCGTTTCTGTCTGGTGTGCCTCTGCTGGACATCTGCAGGGCTGCGACGTGGAGGTCGACGCACACCTTCACAAGATTCTACTCTGTCGATCGGGACTCCAGGGAGGAGTCCAGGGTCGGGCAAGCAGTGCAGCGCAACCTGTTCGATTAAGGTGAGCCTGGTGAGGAGGTAAGAGATGCTTAATGTTGAGCCTGTTGTCACCTCCCGTGGTTGTGCATGTGTGTACTGCTATGTATTCTCTTATTCATGAGCATGTGAATCCATGCCAGACCCCATGCTGGAGAAGGAACAAGTTACTTACCTGTAACTGTTGTTCTCCAGCATGGGTCTGGCATGGATTCACATGCGAACCCTCCCACCTACCCCTCTGCGGTTCTTCACTTGGTCATACTGCCACTTTATGTGCTACCAAATCTGAGGATGGCTGCCAGAGGCGGGGCTTAGGGAGAGGGCAGTCATTAGCTGGGGGCAGTATGACCCAGAGACCAGTGATTGGTTACTACTAAGAAAGACAGATTAGAAACGAAACTGATACTGATTTTTTTCTATACCGAGGATTCCCGGCCTGACGACGGGGAATATTCATGAGCATGTGAATCCATGCCAGACCCATGCTGGAGAACAACAGTTACAGGTACGTAACTTGTTCCTTTCATAGTGTTCTTAGGAACAATGCTATGTGATACTACTTCCTGTTTTGTCAAGGAGTGAAAGTCATGTTCCATCACTACCTGTGATGTCACTTCGAGTGGTGGTCAAATGACATCACTTCCTGTGATGCCATTGGAGGTCAAAGGTCGTGTGATGTCACTTCCGCTATCCCTGGCATTTTGGTGAAATGACATCCCTGCTGAGCAGGGTGGCTTACTTAAAGTGTGCACAGTGAAGGGCTGGCCTGAAGCTGTGATGCTGTGAACTGCCCACAAGCTTAATTTGGGCTCAGTAAAAGGGGACATCAGTGGCGTATCATTTCATCTCCCAGGACTAATAAAGTAAGAGGCAAATGTAGGTATCCCACTATCCCTAATGGACACTCGGTAGCAGATGTGGCACCCGGTTTGCCCACCACCATGAGATAATGGACGAATAAAGTGTATATCACTCAAGGACAACGTGATCACCGAACAAGACGACACGGAGCAACACAGGTTCGATCCCCGGTCCGCGCTTAGAAACCTCTGGGTAATAAGCGAACCTCTGGGTAATAAGCGCGTTATTAATAACCTATCATATCATCATCATATTGTGGTGTCCCAATGATCCCCAAAGTAATTGATGCTTGAAATGTAACAATGAAGCATAGTTAAAACTGTCATCCTGCAGGTGTATTTGTGCATAAAGCAGATCCAGAAAACTGGTGCTGTCATTTGTTTGTTTTACCCCGGCATGGTTCTAAGTCACATGGTGCGTTACCATGTAACCATGTTAATAAAGAGGCGAGCGGTACTCCCGCTCGCCAGTCGTGTGCCACTACCTCGCTGAGCCAGCGACACAGTGGGGCGGGGGTCTGCCCTGCAGATCTCTTCCGAAAAGGCCCGGCCCTCCTGCCCCCCCAACAAATACTAATTGAGCAAATGACCACAGCCTGATGACACCTGTGTTAATTCTCTGTAAATGGAGCACTAGGCTGCAAGTGGCCACAGTCCACCACCTGCTTGCAACATCTAACCCCTGGGAAGCAGTGCCTTTACTTTGTATGAGAATCGTGGACACATATTTCAATATATATAAATATACACCTGTCTGTCAGAGAGCCCCCAAGCTGGCAGCGAGTTCCGACTTCCTTCTGATTGTGATGTATCGGTTCGAATTGAATTATTTCTCTAGCTCCAGCCTCTTGTGATCTGTGTAGACGACCCGATATTTTTCTTGTGTCCTTGTTTTGCCTGTTCAAGATAAAACAACTAAAACAACGTAATGTCTATTTTAATCTAATGGGTCTTGTGTGTGCTTTCATTGGAAGAATCATGTTCTGTGTAACGTGCGCTCGGTTCCATCATTTAATTTATAAAACAGTATTGTTGTCAGTCAGGTACTTAAAACTAATGTCAGGCATTTGGGTATACACAAACGTTCTGCATATTCCGTAATTCTCTTGTGATATGCATTAACAATATGTGGTTCGGCGAGGAACATGAGAAATGCCTTTTTTAGATGAAAAAATGCTCAATTTCCATGGCACAGTTCGCATATACGTACAGTTGAAAAATATTTTTAAACTCCTTCACTGCTTTTTGCGATGCCCTGTGGAACATATATAAACAGTTTTGACATTCTGTGGGCGTTAGTCCATACTGTTCAAGTTGTGGTACCTGTTCAAATGTTACCGGTCGATTTTGGATCATTTTGTCTTATCGAATAATACGAAATAAATTATTTTTTTTCAGCATCAAGAGAAATAACGTAACATTCAAAATATTTGCCGCGTTGCACTATCGAATTTAGCGGCCCAAAACGAATCCACTATGCAAATGTGCAAGATTGGCCGGAGTGGGAGGCGAATTACATTTTTTTCTGTATTTTTTTCTGTACGAAATGCGGCAAACTGGGCGAAATCACTTTGCCCTATTTTTACTCACAGCAAGAGACTCATAGCATGCTCGTTCGTACAGTTATAGCAAACATGGCTCTGATCTAAGTGGATTGACTTGCACCGAAGGCTGAGCGTTTTAGGGGGGCCTGAAGGCCGGGAAAACAAACATTCACTAAATGTTAGCAAAAGATCAGGCGCACACCCCTAAACGGGCCTACTTTCCATGTGTGCAGTGAATTGTTAAACGACGGTATTCGAAAATAGTGGAAACAATGTTCATGGTGTGTGTGCTATTAGATTTGGTGTATGGGAAATTAGTATTGGAATGGGGAATGCAAAATAATTGCTTGTATGGTGACGTGTTCGATTCCACTGCCACACTCGTTAAAATGCGTATATTTGGAATAATCTGTGGAGTGGCAGTGCCGGTTACATTGCTTACTTTTTACACTACTTTCACGAACAGGGGAGAATTAAATAACATATACATTCAAAAAAATAACGCATAAAAGCTGTGAAATTCTACAAGAGACTATCTCATGTTATTACAGTGGCTTCTCCCAGGCCCATCCATTGTCTCCGAGTGACTTATCAAGTGGGTTGGGGAGTTTTTTTGTTGTTGTTTTGTTTGACAATCCCTCTGATCTTCCCAGGCTGGTTTTTGATCTGAGCTTCTGGGACAAACTGCAAGAGAAGTGGTTGCCTAAACTCAATTGAGGTGTTAAAGGACAGCACACTCCAGACAAAGAAGCTACACGAGATCTTATCGCGCCCCCTTTCACATTCAGGGACACAAGCCAATTGGTTTGGAATTTACAAGCCCTAAACAAATGTCTGGCTTCCTTTCATCTTGGGAGGGCGGGGTAAAGCAGGGGACAGGGACAATCTACAGATGAAGAACTATGTGACTTTTACAACTTCCTCTGGGCATCGGCCTTTCTTTAAATCTCTGACTTCGGACAATAATGAGGTGAGGTTGGGGGAAGGGCGAGCGAGCCAGCAATGCAAATTACAAATTTTAAAAACACGTGCACTCGCCTTCTTCCTCCTTTAGACACACTACCGTTCAACTAGATAATGTCAATGTATTGTGGTTCTGTATTGCCACAGCAGGGTTCCAGTGACATGACATATACCCGGACGAAATATAATTGCCAAGCCCAGTCCCTCCCGATTTAAAACGTGTTCTCAGTTCCTAGACATGTAAGCGCGCAAATAAGAAATGTGCTCCACTTTGCGCCAGTGCAAATTTATATAATTCAGAATGATGTTTATACTTTAAATGTGCGTTCACTTGAAACACTGCAGTAATGGTTGTATTACCCGTCTAATTGCAATGTTGGGCATTTGCCAAATTTGAATGCAGTGGTTGTCTGAATGGCTGTTCCGGTTTAGCAGCATTGTTTATCCTCCCGCTTTGGTAATGTTTGTATATATTAACAGTGCTGGTGGGAGCTGAAGGGGAAAGAAAGGTAAGGAACAGCTAGCCCATTTACCTTAGTCATAACATTCAGAGGGTTGTTTCTTCGGAAGACAATAAAAGCAGGGACAAGGCCTCTTTATTTGCTGTGAAAATCATTACCCTCTCCGGCAGTGTAACTCCCGAAGAGGGAGAGAGAGGGGGGAAGGAAGAAGAGACTAGTCCGCATATCAAAGCAAAAAAAAGAGGTGTTAAAAGGCTACGCCGACTTCAAATGACAGATAGGCCACAAGACCAGGACAATGTACCCAGAAAAGGCTAGACCGTACAATTATTTCACAATCGGAGGGAATTTGCATTAGAACTGGAGCCATAGACTCCTGCCCTCTGAGCCTTCCTTGTGCAAGCACGGTTGTGTCTGGGCCCTTTCAAGAACAAAGGTCGTTGCGGCTCTCTAGAATTATACCCATGGACTCCTGCCACTCGCATGTTCCCAGCAGTGACATTGTATTTGCACGTCTGGAGCTTACACGAACACGTGTGCAGAAAATGCGTTTATAAAGAGATGAAAGGTACATACATTCTGTGCGTTCACAGTATTCGGCTTCACAACGTGGGGGTCATTTGTGAGCGGAAAGCGCAGTTCTGAGCCTCACAGAAAGTCGAGTCCTCCTAAACTCCAGGGGTCTTCCTGTTGGATAACGGGCTCCCTGGTGGTGACTTTGTCATGTCTTGTCACTCTTGTTATGTAGGTTACTTTACAGTGCTTAGGCCACACTAAAGTCGCTTCAAAGCTAAGTGGGGCAACAGAGTAAGAAAGGGAAATGGGCATGCGCAATGTAAGGGAGGTGCAGGAATCAAAGAATTAGGGAGCTGATTTCAGCTGAAAGCCATACATTTACCCCGCACCTTGAAAAGGAGGACATTACTCGACATCACAAAACAGGCATATACAATTGTAGATGGGTAACTGTAAATAAATGGAATGAAACCCACCCAGGGATTTTGAAAGACATCTGATAGACAGAGATAATGCAGCTCGAGTTGTCATATCAAGCCACTTGTACACTGCAGTAGAATATATCACTTTTGTTCAGAGGAACGTATCTGAAATTGTATGTTGTGTATGCACACTCGTTCCCAATACCTGGCCTCCTGCCACCCTTCCTCACGTCGTCCTTTTTGCAGGTACGTCCGCCCCAGGAGGAAAAGGAAATATCCCACGCTCCCACATTTCCAAGCAACTCGCCGTAGCTCCGTGCTGCCTCTTGTCAGCAACGCTAATCTGCAGGGCTGTGTGTGTGGCCGAGAGGCCAACTGCAGAGTGGTGAGCCTCTCTCGAAGAACCCTGGAGCTGCCGGTTTGTTTCTGTCAGATTTGCCTTTCTCATGCCGTTATATTTATTTATTTTTATTTATTGCATATTTGTAAGACGCCTATATAACGAAAGGTGTTTCAAGGTGCCACAAGACAAAACAAGACGGGGGTGGGGGGAGGAGACAACAAGGGAGATAGATAACAATAACGGTCCTACTAGGACTTGTGACATTTGGATCTTGCAAGTGCAGTAACAAGAAGTGCGAGGGAGATGGGGGTGTGGTGGCAAAGTGTTGGTCTGTGCGAAATGCAAAGTGCTAGGGTGGGAAGGGAAGTGCAAGTGAAAGAGGTTGTGGAGGAGGGGGGGGGAAGAGGGCCAAGGGGCTAGAGGAGTACTAAGGGGAGGCCAGGAGGGAAAGTGCCAGGGGTTACATGGGGTGCAGGGGGTGAGGGTCCACATACCAAGTGCGAGGAGGGGGGTGGGAGCTGGACGGGGGGGGGGGGACCTGGTGCCAGTAGAACTCAGAGGGAACCAGGCAGCCAGTCACTGCGGCAGCCGGGGCTGTTAGCAAGAGAGGCGAAGAGGGAAGGAAGAAGAGAAAAGGAGGGTCTTGAGCTTCCGGAACTTAAGGAGATCCGGCTCAAGCCTGAGAGGGGCAGGGAGACCATTCCAGAGGGAAGCTCCTGCATAAGAGAGAGAGATCCACCCCCCACTCTGCTTAGAGAAGCGTCTGATTTTCAGAGAGTTGGAGCTAGAAGAGCAAAGAGCTCTAACACAGAGGTATTTAAGAAGAGAGACTTGGATGTAGCAGGCTCCCGAAAGCCTTATGCATGATGCAAAGGGTCTCGAATTTGTTCCTAGCAGTAACCGGGAGCCATTGGAGAGATTTGAGGTCAAGGATAAGTCTTGCAGTCCTATTCTGGATTAGTTGAAGGGGGATAAGGGAGGAACAAGGAAGATTGAGGAAGGGGCTGTTGAAGTAGTCCAGCCTA
The DNA here is from genome assembly GCF_040938575.1 of Ambystoma mexicanum. Taxonomy (NCBI): domain Eukaryota; kingdom Metazoa; phylum Chordata; class Amphibia; order Caudata; family Ambystomatidae; genus Ambystoma; species Ambystoma mexicanum. Next base: position 149,345,663 of record NC_090930.1, on the reverse strand, counting down.
GAGAGGACCAGAGCTCTGGAGACATTGAGTGTCTGGGAGAAGGTGAGGAAAGGGAAAATGGCTCTGAGGAGGTGCAGCTGATAGTGGGCCTTCTTGGCAAGGTCCATGATGTAAGGAGAGAGAGGAGTCAAAGATGCCTCACAAGAGGGCGAGGGGAGGGGACCCTTGGAGGGCAGCTAGATGGAAGGCGGGAGCTGGGGTCCCAATGAGAAGGATCTCAGTCTTACTGGCATTAAGGCAGAGATCATTGTCAGAACACTATGCCTGATTAGCAGTCCGACAGTCAGGGATAAGAGAGGAGGAAGAGGAGGTAGTAGAGGGAAGCTTGAAGGAGAGCTGTGTGTCATCTGCATAACAATGGAAGTGAGGAGAGAAGGAGAAGATCAGGCTGGCCAGGGGGTAAGGTAGATGTTGAAGAGCCATGGCGAGAGGATAGGACCTTGAGGGACGCCACAGGTGGAGAGTGTGATAGGGGAGAGAAAAGGGCCCAGTTGAACCTGGGGAGGTCGGTCGGAGAGGAAAGAGGTCAACCAGTCCAGTGCCCCACTTGTGATGCCAAGGGTGTCACGGAGCAAATTTGTCAGGGTAGCATGACTGACCATGTCGAAGGCAGAGGAAAGATCCAGAAGGGTAAGAATGGATGGAGAGTTGGAATCAAGATTTGAGAGCATGTCTTCATAGGTGTTCAGTAGAGCAGTTTCCATGCCTTTGGCTGCTCTGAAGCCAGATTGGTGGTCGTGGAGACAACAGATTCAGTGTTTTGGATCATTTGGGAGATGACCAGCTTCTCCAGGAGTTTGCACACGAAGGGGGTAATGGATATAGGGCGGTAGTTAGCCATGCAGGAAGGGTCGTTAGAGGTCTTTTTAAGGAGAGGACGCACAAGGGAGTGCTTCGAGGGGTAACGGGAAGGAGCCAGTGACAAAGGAGTGATTACAGAAATCAGCCAAGGCTGGCACAAGGGAGGCAATGTTGTCCTTGATAGTTCTGGAGGAGCAGGGGAGCACCTGTTTGGAGAAAACTTTCATAGACCTCATCCGGTGCGATGCGCCAGAAAGAGGAGAGTAGGAGGGGGAGGGGGGCCAAGGGAGGCCTGACAGCTGGGGGGTGAGGGGAGGAGGTAGAGGAGAGTGAGGACCGGATGTCCTGAGATTTGGTTCAGATGTGGGAGGCCAGTGAAGTACAGAGGGTCAGGGATGGCAGGGGAGAAGTGGAGAGTGCAGTAGGATTGGCGAGTTCCCTGCAGATTTCAAACAGTTTGTCCGTGTTGTTAGTGGCCCCAGAGATGTGGGCTTGGATATGGGTCCTCTTCTTCGAGCGGATGGAGAGTCTGTATTGCCTTTGGAGCAGGCAGCAAGCCAGTCTGTCAGAGGAAGTGCCTGATGCCCGCCACTTCCACTTCCACTCAGCAGCTCTGCACTTGAGTTTCAGGGAGGCTAGGTCAGAATCAAACCAGGTGTTGCGCTTGGAGTCAGGCTTCATGCAGACCCTCATGACAGGGGCAAGGATGTACAGGGTGTTGGTGATAGAGAAGTGACGATTAGCAAGGGCAGAGTCAGTGTGGTAGTCAGTGGCAGGAGCGGGCGGGGGGATGAAAGTGCACGCAAAAGGAGCATCTGACACTCGCTTCATCGGTCGAATGACGGAGAAGGAGGCTGGCAGTGCAGACAGAGGCTTAGCCGGGAGACCTAAGAGATCCAGGTGATAGGACAGGAGAGCATGGTCAGACCAGGAGAGATGTGTAGTTAGAGGGTTGGAGATGGGGATGTCTGCTGAGATGGGAGCCTCCAAGGTATGTCCGGCTGAGTGCGTCGGACCAGAAGGATGAATAGTGAGGAACAGAAAGTCACAGAGGCTGTGGAAGAGTCCAGTGTCCGAATCAGGAGAGTCAAGGTGAATATTGAAGTCTTCGAGGAAGAGATGGTTGGAGTAGGAGACAAGAAGAGAAGAGGTGAGGTCAGACCACTCCGAGAGGAAGAAGGAGACCGGCCAGGGGTTCTGTAGATGGTGGCGAGAGTTAGAGGGTTGGAGAGACACCAGCACGCAGATGAGGCATTTGAAGGAAGAGTATGTTTGAGTGGGAATGATAGTAGCAGGGACCCATTCAGGGAAGATCAAGGCCACTCCACTTCCAGACCAGTTAGGTCTGGGCGTAGAGAGAATCTTGGAACCTTCTGTGGCAGTGAACCACGTCTCAATGAGGGCGAGAACGAAGTCCTAAAGAAGTAGTTAGACATCAGAGGAGTGTTTAACAGCAGAGAGAGAGTTGAGGGTAGCTAGGCAAAGCAGGTTGCCACCTTTGAACGTCTTCCGAGGACGGGTACAGAGATGTGGTAGAGCATCATCATGCTCTGAAGTTGCCCTCCTCTGCTTCCCTCAGAAGTGAATTTAATGTTTGAGAGACAGAGAAATGTTATATTCCTCTACCGTGACATCACTGGAGTGGTGAATATGAAATGCTGATGCATGAATTCCGAATCCAAAATCCGTTGGAATATTATACAAACTTTACATATTTATGATACACATAGCTTACATTTTTTTGGGTTAGGCAATTTAACATTGATCTCCTTCTACAATTAACGTACATCAATTGACTGGTCACTAATGATCATTTAGCCTAGAACATTCGTAATGACCAACAAGTGAACTTGCCTTATCTGTGTTACCGACTTTCTACAATTGTCCTTTGATTGTCATATGACTGTATATCCTTCAGCAGAGACCCACGAAAAAAATGTGGCCCAGCTGTCACATATTCTCTACCATCTTCAATACACCCCTACACCTTCTCTGTCCACTCTTCAGCTTCCAATGTCTATCGGAGTGCTAGTCCAATAGCACAGCGAGTGCAGAGCCTGCTGTCGCAGGTTCGAATCCTGGCAGGGCCAAACTCAGCCTTTCATCCTTACGAGGTCGATAAATAAGCACTACACACCGTGGGTAATAAGCAGCGCTCAGATACCTGAGGGTTCGTAGCGCTATATAAATGCGAAATTATTATTATTATTATTTATACTAGACTTCTCTGTTTTTCTGTACAGTGCCTAAACACTACATTTTTTGCCTCATGCATTGTGGCGCTCCTCTGTCCCGTTTTTTCAGACCTCAGTCCACTGAATGTCCATGCTTCCTACAGCACTTCCATGTGATTGATTATATGGCAGGAGGCGCTTAACAAATATAAGCTAACATAACATACAATTAATGGTTGAGCGAATGGCTGCAAATGTAATGGATGTTGAATGACTTGGCGTGAATCCCTTGTTGTATGTGTATGGATTGTTTGATACTTATAGTAACGTGGCCTATCATTCCTAATATGTTATGTTATTGTACCAATACCATTGGTATAAGTTAGGCTAGTATAGCAAGCTTTGGTTAGTGTATGTGTACTTAGTGTGCATGTGGTTTTCCATTCATATTCTCCAATTAACCTCATGTATTGTATACCATTTTTTTTAATATCATGAAAAAAGTTATTTTACATTTGTCTACTATATTTTTTTTTCTTCGAATGTATCTTTATTAGCAGTTTTAATGGAATAGAAACGTAACCGACTTACATGGGGTGAATCGGGATACAAACAGTCAAGACTTCGTACCCTCCTGCCCCTCTCCCCCATAGCTACCTGAAATGTTTCTCCCACCTCTGCGCCCCCCCACTCACAGCCCCCACCCCCTTGGCACTTATTGATTGCAAGTAAGTCAAAATGTTTAGTCCTTTCGTTAACCAACATGAGTAGACAGTAATCTGTTAGCTTTGGCACCGGGTCTCAGCAAAGGTGTAATGTCCGTGTTAGACCAACTTTAGTCCATGTCCTACCTACCCACTTTCATTTATTGCTCCGCGCCAAAGCCCTCTCTCTATCACACCCCGCCGCTGGTCACTGTTGAGCTTGCACCCGGCCTCACATGCTTGTCAATAAATTCTCCCCACTCCACTTCCTGTGTCCAGCAGCAATTTTCTCTGCAATATTAATTGCAACGTTGATCCATTCCTTCTTGCTTAGGAGGGTTGCTCTTTTCCACTTTACGGTCAAGCAAGCCCTTGAAGCAAGGAGCAGGGAAGAGGAAATCGTCGGACACCAGACGTAAACCCCATCTACCCCCTCCATATCAAACAGCACCCGTAATGATGATTTAGCCAGGGAAATCCCATCAATCTCTTTAATCCAGCCTAGGACTTCATCTCAATAGATTTGCACCCTGGGGCATTCCCACCACATGTGCCAGTAGTCAGCCCTATTCCCGCATCCTCGCCAACAAATGGGGCTGGTATTCTGAAACATTTTGGAGAGTCTGACTGGATCGTAATGCCACCTATGAAGACGTTTGGTGCCGTGTAGTTTGTATTGACTAGCGGTTGTGCTCTTTGAAACTCCCCTACACAATCAGTACCAACGTGTTGGATCTAAATCCACCTCCATGTTTTCATCCCACTTAGTTCTGAGCCTCTCCGTGAACCGATTGCCCGACACCACCTGAGATGAGTCCCTTAATTGCAGTACATTTGTCTAGGATTTTTTTCCGAAGGGGGTGAGGTCCCTCTGTATCTGTTCTCTCCATTGTGTTCCTGTGAAGACTCCCTTCAGTTGGAGTTACTGGGAGACTGGGAGTTTACCGATGCCCAGGGACTTCTCCAAGTCAAGTATATTGATGAAGTTACCCTCCTTCCAGAGCTTGCCTATCCATTCCAGTCCCGCCTCGTACCATTTCTGGAAGAGTTTGGGGTTCGAAATGGCATGCCTGACCCCTGGCACCCATTGATGACCTAGTGGGGAGGGCTGCGTTGTAACCCCTCTCATATCTGTGCCCGGACTCTAAATGTCCCAACTAGTTCCCAAGATCGGGTGCTTGCGAATTCTGCAAGGGAGTCTGCTTCTCGGCACCCAAAGCCATTCCTCGACTGTGGACGGGCGAAACTGAAAGTTATCCAGCGCGACCCACCGAAGATCCCCTTGGGCCCTGAGATGAAGTATAAGAACTCTGAGCTGAGCTGCTTTATGGTATAGTTTAATATCAGGCAGGAAATACTCCTCCGTTGTCTTTGGGCAGGATCAGGATTTCCCTGGCTATCCTGGATCTCTTCCCCTGCCAGAGAAATCTGTGTATCTGGACAGGACGAAACTAAAGATTGAATACACAGCTAGACCAGGACGGAAGACAAGGACGATTATCAATAGTACCCTGGTCCGAATTACACACAAGCTCCAACAGAATACTGACAGAAATAGATAGCGAGGGAGTAGAAGACTGCTAATCTACAGCACCAATACCAGAGGGGGGGACCAGACACACCCCATCCCATTACACTAAGTTCAAATACAACACAGCCGGGAACACGCCATGCCATCACTCAAAACAATTAGATGTACAAGAAAGGAAAGTGGCAATCAAGATTAACTACAGGAATGCCAATTAAATAGAACAAGACATGCAATGGCCTAGCATACTTATATTTATGTTTATTAGGTTTATATAGCGCTTTAATCCAACCTACTAACCCAATCTCAAATCTCTGCAAACCAATCCACGCAACCAACTCTGGCCTAGCAAACCTGATGCACTTCACCACACCGTAAGTACTAACAAACCACACATAAAGCACACCAACAGCACACGAGGTCTCGCATCGGTCCGATACTCACACCAAAGCTCACCGCACAGTGGACACCAAACCGAAGCCACCAAAAGCACACCACTTCTCTCACTTTCCTACACCCTCTTCACCCGACTAACCTAACCTGCCCACCTTGGTTTACAGATCTGCCTGAGCGCCTGGGGACCAATTCCGTTGGTGACTGTGCGCGGTACAAATACCTCTAACATTTAACATAGCAAACAACTTATGTCCCTGAAGAATGGGTCTGATATTCGAATGGGGAGAATCTGGAACAGGTAAAGGATCTTTGGAAGACCAACCATTTTAATTGCATTAAGGCGCCCCAACCATGATATTGTTAATTTGGACCATTTATCCAGATCAAAACCCCCCATTCACAGCAACACTAGCCCTGGGTCTGGAGTGCACTGCCACAATCACCCTGTGGAATCGTTCCCCAATCCTGCATTTAACAAGCACTGCTCTGAGGAACCCTCACTTCACCCTGTCAAATGTTTTCTCGGCGTCTACTGAAAGGAGAGCGCGGTCCCCCGGGATCCCCTGGGCTTCGTGGACCAAGTGCAAGGTTTTCCTCATTGTGTCGGCCCCCTGATGTCCTTTAATGAAACCCACTTGGTCTGGGTGAATCAGTTTTGTCATATACCCCTCCAGCCTTGCCGCCAACACCCGGGTATAGATCTTGGCATCTATGTTCAGGAGGGAGATTTGGCGATACGAGCCTCACTTCCGGTGGTCCCTCCCTTCTTTATGTATCACCAAAATAAGTGCCAGGGAAAAGGATTCTGGGGCTCTGCCTGTGCTCACTATGTTATTAAATAGTTTAATCATAAACAGGAGTAAAACTGGGAGACATGATTTATAGAACCCTGCTGATAACCCTTCCTCCCCCGGAGCCTTTACTAACGGTAGCCTTCCCACTGCCCTCTTCATTTCTTCCTCTGATATGGGGGCCCCTAAGACACCAGTTTCGACCTCAGACAGCTTAGGAAGATGGATGTCTGCTAGTTATGTATCTGCTTTGCCCTCCCCTGCACTGGTGTCTGATACGTAGAGTTTCTCTTAAAAGGAGGCAAAGACCTCCTGGATCCCTTCTGCAGAGGACACGTGTACTTTATCCCTCCCTTCTATTTCGGTAACCTATCTTTCAACCCGCTGCCCTCTAAATCTTGCTGCCAGGAGCGCGTCTGCCTTATCCACCGTCTCATAAAACATCTGATTCACGAATTGCAGGTTTCAGGTTATTTTCCCATCCTCCAAGAGCCTCAGCTCCTCCCTCTTCCCTCCAAAATCTGCTCCTGATGTCCCACTGTTAGCTCCAGAGCCCTCCTATTAAGTTGTGTTATCTCCTTCCAAAGCCTTTCTTCAATTAGAGCCCTCTCCCTCTTTTTTTCTAGCTCCCTCCCTAATCAGAATCCCCCTCCATGTGGCCTTCCCCGCTTCCCAAACCATTCTTATATCGACCTCCCCTGTGTGGTTAGTGTGGAAGAATTCCTCAATTTCTTCAGTAAATTCAGAGAGAAAGACGGGGTCCCTCCACAGGGACTCATTACAGCTCCACTTTGAGCCCTTGGGGACAGATTCCCCCCCCCCATCCAAGTCAACTGTTACCATGTCGTGGTCCGACCAGGTGAATCTCTGAACCCTGTGCGTTGCCACACAGGTCCCTTGAAATGTAAATGTAATCGATTCTTGTGAAAGTAGAAGGTGTACCCACTTTCCTGCTGATGGAAATGCCTCCATATGTCCCTCCAACCAAATATCTCCATTGTGTCCTGGATCTCCCCATATCCGTGCCTTGGGACCTCTTGTTCAATGGTAGACGACGCTTGCCTATCCAGGGTGATGTCAGCCCGCATGTTGAACTCTCCACCCAGGGACAAGATGCCCTGAGCTCTAGAGCATTTTTTTCGGAAGGGTGAATTTCAGGAATCTTAATTGTCCTTGGTTAGGGGCATAGATCGTGGCAAGTGTAAAGTTCCCCTTATTAATGGAGCCCGAAATCAGGAGTCTGACCAGGTCTTAGGGGCCTCCACTTTAATTGCTCATGTTATTAGAAAATTCACTCCCGCTTTCCGCAGGGGACCAGATCCCCAATATTCCTGGCCGACCATACCACAGGGGATCCTCCGTTCCTCTCCCTTAATGTACCTAGTCTCCTGTAAGAACAGGACATCCAAGCCAGTTCTCAGAAATGACCTTGCTATGAGTGATTATTTTGTTGGGGAGTTCAACCCTCTAACATTGAGGGTTCCTATCCGCAGGCGGTCAGCCTGTGCCCCTACTGCTGTAACTGCCATCATGTGACCCCACTACTGGACCCCCCTCCTTTCCACCTGTTGAGCCTCCCGGTGCCAATTCAGACATCCTGAAGAAATTATACACCAAAAGGAGCAAACCTGTACCAAGGTCCCTTTTCCACCCCTCCCCCCCTGAACTTCCTCAGATTCCCCCAAAGGCGCCCGGTTCTCCCCAGTTATCTTCACTAGGTTGATGCCGGACCACAAGTTGGACCAGTAACAATGGGTCCCTTCGGAACAAAGCACTTAATCTAGTACCCTCTCACTGCTCCCCCGTTTTAACCAACTCTCATAAAACATTAACTCTAGGTCCCCTCAGGCGTCAGCCCCACCCGTGCCTCACTATGAACATACTGAAACTGATGTGTGGGCAGCGGACCCCTTCCAGGGCCCACACCCTTGATCCTCCGTGATCTCCCTGCACACCAGACTCCCACAATCCTTCCAGACCCACTCGAGACTCTCTCCCCAAATTCCACTTCGCCCACCGACCATCGATCCACTCGCCAGCCCCTCCTAATCTCTACCCCCTAACATATCCTGACACCGTAGCTCCCCACCACCCCTCCTCTCCCTGCCTCATTGACCTTGAGCGCCCCACCCCTCCTGTCCACCATACTATCCCCCACGCACCTCCTACTGACACCCCAACAACCTCCATGACCACACCCCATTCCGAAGTCAAGTATATCCTTTTTAATGCCCGCTCTGTAGCGAAAAACAGACACAGCATCTTCAACCTCCTCTCCTGACAAACCTGACCTAGTCTTTATCACTGAAACCTGGTTCTCCGACGACTCTGCTCCTGTTGCACATGAGACATTCCCCCCGCCCAGCTACTCCCTCATCGCACTCAACAGACCCTCAAGAGGAGGCGGCGTGGCAGTCCTCTTCAAATCCCACTTCTCTGTCTCACTCTTGAAACTCAGACATGCATTTCATCATGCAAATCCCTTCTTGTTAAACTCTCACTACCTCCAACTTTCTCCCACAGCTTCCTACTCATTTACAGACCTCCTGGTTATGATGGACATTTCCTTTGTAGCCACCATTCAAGTAAATCACCCCTCCCTGACTGTCCTTGGAGACTTCAATATCTGGTTGGACATTCCCTCCAACCCCATGACCCATTCACTAGTCGACAGTCTTGACTCGTTCAACTTCTCCCTTCATATGAATGGTCCAACCCATTCTAAAGGATACACCCTAGATGCTATCTTCAGCTCCCATGACCTGATACATCTAGCCTCCCCCTTACCACTCATCTGGTCCGACCACTTTGTCGTCCCTTTCTCCATCCTCTCTCCTGCCCCTCCCCTTAACCCTCAGCCTGACTCCCCCCTTCACTGCAAATGCTGGAACAAACTAAAGATCGTCCCTGACCTAGCCAAAGCCCTCCTTCTTAGACCCCCCCTGTCAGGTCCTTAACCATTGACTCCTTCGACTCATGGCTCAATGATTCACAAATTCCTCTCATCCCCTTGCTCCCCTCTTCCTCTCGGCCAGTAGAAATTGTGTCAAGAGTTTTGCCATTTTCCTGGATCTTGGGTAGCCCCCCAGTATTGGGGCCCCCAGTAGAATGGGTTCTGGTTCCATGGGAATCGGCACCTGGGTGCTGTCTTTTACGTTTGGGCACGACCCCCACATATGGACGTAGGACCCAGGCTGTCCACACTGGCACCAGCATTGAGGATCTAAGGCCCGGTTAAAGTGATGCAGGCGTAGCAGAGGGTAATACCATCGCAGCAGCAGTTGATGGGCGCATTCCCGGTTAGTAATGCAAAAGGATGAGGAGTGCGTCCTTGACCAAATATCCACCCACGTTTGGTCTTCCAGAGGGTGCCTTAAATCCGCCTCCGACTGTGCCATGTAGGGGGCCCTCATGGTAAGTGTGCCCTCCTGCAGTAATTTGTAGAGCGTGGAAGTTCTCCCCTTAAGTGGTTGTCCCTTTCGGGTAAGCTCAAGAGGGTTAGGGGTACGCAGCGCCGCCTGACGGGTGTGGGAGCACCATTGTCGCAATTGCATGTAAGAAAACATATCAGTTTCTGATAGATGGAAGGCTGCTTTGCATTGTTCGAAGGAGCGAGGCTGGTCTCCCTCGAAAAGTTGTCCCCGGGATTCAAGTCCCGTTACCCCCCGCTGTCCAGTTTTTGAAATTCAATGGGCGAGACCCAGACGAGAAGGCCGGATTATGAAATATTGGGGAGGAGGGAGCCAACCCCCTCGGGATGCTCTTATATTTTAAAGCCCAGTCCCAGGTTTTGAGAATGTGTTTAGTGGCAGACAGAGTCCCACTCCAAGTCCGGTGCAGTGGAGGTGGGATATGCGGAAGAAAGTGCAGGGGGAGCGGCAAGCAGGACTCCACCACCACCAATTTCAGGCGCCCAGAGGTCACAGCCCATGCCCATACATGTGCCAGCCGTGCTAGTACCTGATATTCACGCAAGTCAGGGACCGCCAGACCCCCTAATCTGGCGCTGCCCATCATAGCCCTCTGGGGAATCCTTGCCTTCTTGCCTCTCCAAATGAACCAGAACATTTCCCTCTGTAAGTGTCTAAGGGCGGGCAATGGAATTGTGATGGGCAAGGAGGAACAGGCATATAGGAACCGTGGAATGTGTTTTATTTTGCAGGCGGCAATACGCCCAATGAGTGAGATCTCTTGTGAGAGCCATCGATCGAGATCGCTCTCCAGCTCTTTAAAGAGCGGGGGAAATTTGTCCGATATACATCTCTAGGGCGAACAGGGATCTGGACCCCCAAATAGGGAATAGCTTTCTTGCTCCACTGGATCGGACACAGAGTTTCTAGTGCCTCCCGCTCTCCCGGCTCTAGACCGATCCCTAGGGCAACTGATTTCCCAAAGTTAACAGTAAAGCCTGCTACCTTCCCAAATCTGCAAATCTCCGTAAGGGCTGGCATTAGCGAGGAGCTGATATCAGTGATGGACAACATCACCTCATTAGCACAGAGTGCTATTTTATGCTGGGAGGCGCCAATGTGAAGGCCTTTGATGTTCGGGTCTAGTCGAATTCGTTGGGCAAAGGGCTCCATGACCAGTGCAAACAGGAGAGGAGATAGAGGACATTCCTTCCTGGTTCCACAGGTCAAGGGGATGGGGTCTGATAGGTTGCCGTTGACTCTGAGGAGGGTCTTTGGGGACTGATAGTTTGCCAGGACGAATTTTTTAAAGTTTGTGCCAAAACAGAAGGCTTCTAGGGTGAGTCGCAGGAAGGCCCAATCCACTTTATCAAAAGCTTTGGTCGCATCCAAAGCCAGCAGTGCCAGCTTCTGCGAATCTTGCGTTGCGACATCTACTAGGTTCAGGGCTATTCGGATATTATCCCCAGTTGACCTATGCATTATAAAGCCCGTCTGGTTCAGATCTATTAGGTCTGGCAAGGCGCTCGCAAGGCGGTTCGCTAGTATTTTCGAGTAAATGTAAGCGTCGATAATTAGTAGGGAAATTAGCCTATACGAGCTATTGTCCCTAGGGTCCTTGCCCGGTTTAAGTAAGAGGACGGTGATAGATTCCTGCATTGATGGAGTGATGGAACCCGACACTCCAAAGGAATTAAAGAGGGTGGTTAGTGGGGCTATCAATTGGGGGCAAAACACTTTATAAAACCTTGTTGTGTATCCGTCCAGGCCAGGGGCTCTAGGTTTGAGGGACTTAATGGCTGCGTCGATCTCCTCACCTGAGATCGGGGCGTCGAGTCACTCCCTGGCAGGCTCCATGAGTCGAGGGAGAGCAGCACCTTGTAGATACTCCTGTTGGTCTACCTGGTTCTGTGATGATGCAGACATTACCTCAGAAAGGTGGGCCACTGTCATGATTCCTGCCCCTCATGTCCCCAGCCCTCCAAGATGTCAGGCTGGAGCCAGGCCACGATCACCTATATGGCCCTCAAGGGCCTCTCCATCCCTCCAAAGACCCACTTGGAATCAGACTTGGCGCTTAGGATAACATTGGGGATTGGACTTGTAGTGCATTGATGGGGACAAGATGGATGCCCCCACATATTTCGGTTCCCAGAACTGCATGTGCAGTCTAGTCTTTTGGGTGTGGTTCAGCCCAGAGACACCTGGGATACCCAGAGACTATTTAAGTCATGCCCAGGCTGAGAAATATGCTTTGCGTTTTCTGCACCTGCAGCATGACACTCACCGTGTTCGGATCGGTCTCCAGTAGGCCTGCATCTTTCTTCTGCGCTCAGCTCCTGCAAGAACAAGAACACCGTTAGGAACAGCCTTACCTTGCGGCGCTTCTGCCCATCATTCATCGCTTCTTCTGTTCTGCGGGCATCTTCGGCGGTGTCATTCCCATCCCGGCACGCGCTTCCTCAGGAAAAGGGAAAAGAACAGAAAAAAGGCATTAGTAAGCATTCTGCAAATCTTTGCTTATTTTTAAATACTGTACGAGCTTCAAACGCTTACCTGAATCCCAGCCGCTCTGTGGGAACTCTGTCTCTGGAACTTCTCATCCATCTGCAAGAGGGAAAAGACACTCCAGGCTAGCGTGGAAACATCTAGAGGCGCCGCATACCGCGCTTACTCACCGCGTTTATTCTTCATAACCGTCATCCACGCTGAAAACGTCGCAGCACCTAAAAGACACAGAAAAAGAACTCAGTTCAATACAAATACGCAAGGGGTGCATCACGCATCGCTCTCTCACTCACCTTCAGCGCTACTCATCTCAGCAGCACGCCGCCATCCCCGGACGCCGGCCATCATCTAAGGAAGGAAAGGAACGAAGTTAGAGAACTGTTCAAAAGACTCATTATACTTACCTGTCGGACTCTTGCCAGTGAAGTAACTAGGCAGCAATGAGCCTGCATCAATCAACGCGCCCCTGCGCTGAAAGCAGGACGGAGAGCACACTATCCAAGAAAACAAGGTGAGATGTGGATTAAAAGGAAGGGTTGGACCCCGGGGAAGAAGGGGTTCAAACACACAGAGACAATATGGAGGTAAACTCTACCAATCCTGTGTTTCAGGCCCAGTCTCCAGTCAAATAGCCTCCACGGAAGGTTCGAGGTCGTAAGAGGTCAGAACAGGCTGAGTGACATCCCCGTGGATACCAGGTGAGTGTTACAGCCACTGGCAGTCGCAGTTTATCTTGTTCCACATATTGCACCTTGCCCTGGGGGTCGCGAAGGCCCATTATAGTGTTCCCTTTCTTCGCCTTGGCTAGCTTCTCCACCAAGAGTTTGTTTGCCTTGTTATTCCTGGCATAGTAGCCCTGCTTAGATTTGGCCAACAGGTGCTACGTTTCCTCTGCATAATGGGCCTCCAGCCTTCTCCGGGCCGCTTGTAGAGCTCGTTGGGACCTAGCCTTTGCGTTTGTGGTCGGCTTCAGCTCTCTGGACCTCCTTTTCGAGATCCATTCGAATTTGTCGTTTGCATTTGTAGAATGCTGCCCCATGTGCAATTAGTTCTCTCCGCACCACAGCTTTCATAGCGTCCCATGTGTTGGCTGGGGAGGTGTCCTCTGTCTGATTGTCCTTGAAAAAGGTTTTGATCACTGTGGCTATGGAGTCCCTCAATGGCATCTCATTAAGAATGGGATCATATAGATTCCACCGGCGTCGAGGAGGTGGATCAGGATCATGGGCTCGGAGGTTCAGAGTTACTAGAGCATGGTCAGAACCCTCGATCCGATGGTTACTTCATCAACGAAAGCCAGAATCTGTGGAGAAGCCAGTAGGAGGTCAATCCGGGAGAAGGTTCTATGCACTTGTGAATAGAAAGAGAAGTCCTTTTCGCTGGGGTAAAGCACTCTCCAGGTGTCTACCACCTCTAGAGTTCGGAATAATCGCAGGAGGCTTGTAGCAAGTTTAAAGTCTCTGGGGCCTGAGGGCTGTGAGCTGTCTTTTGCAGTGTGAGGAACCCCATTGAAGTCTCCTCTAATGATGATTTGGCCTTCAACAAACAGGAGGAGGGTTTCGCCCAGTGCTCTGTAGAATGCCTCCTGACCGTCATTTGGGGCGTAAACCGAGACGAGGGAGTAAAGCTGCCCGAATATAAGACCCTTACCCGCCGTGTAGCGGCCTTCTGGGCACCATAGAGTCTGAAGTATCTGCGATTTCCCCCTTTTGGCGAAGAGAATCGCTGTACCCCTTTCTTGGTTCCGTTGGAAGCCAGGTATTGAAGCGGGAATTGTCTATTGCAGAGACGTGCAAAATCTGCTCGCATTAGATGTGTTCCTTGCAGGAAAACCACTGAGTTTTCCCCATTGTCCAGCCGCTGCAACATGGATTTTCTTTTGGAGGGAGAGTTCAAACCTCTAATGTTCAGCAAGATAAACTTCAACTTCTGGTGTGGAGGGGCTGTGTCCCGGGCATCCGTGTTTCCTAGGAGTGGGGTCTGGGCTTGGCGTGGCTTCTGGGGGTTTTGGTTATCTTGATGTCATCGTGCAGGCATGGTTTTAACATAAGCGTCCAACGGGAGGCCATAACTACAGAATCAAGAGAAGCCGATTTCTCCTCATCGGCGTCTCCCATAGCCAACAGAGCTAAAAGAGTTTGTAGAACATTGTTCTGTATCCTACTCCAAGGGAGTTCTGGTGTCATTCACCTCAGACTTGGGCATGGGCCGCATGAAGCCCGCAACAAGTCTAATAGCTTAGCATAGGGGTCATCTAGCGTTCCGTCCTTTCTGCACCTTCGTCCAAGTCGAGCGCTTCGATTTGGGAGAGGACTTCTCCGGTCTGAGAGCTGTGTGGTCAGGCAGGGCTCCCCCCATCCCTCCAGGAGAGTCGGGCGTAAGATTGATGCAGCATCGTCTAGGTGGCTTATCTTACGGGGGACCCCTTTATAAGAACATTACAATGCAGTTGTGAAAAGCCTGCGGTACCGAATTTTTTGGTCCCGAAGGAAGAGCTTAGAGGTCTCAGGGACCTCCGTTTTTGCATTGTCACCAAGGACAGGTCTTGGTAGATTTGAAGGCGGGAGCCATGGAATGTCAGCTCATCCCAGGATCGCCCTATTGCCATGACAGCTTCTTTGGTAGGATAGAAGTGCACCTGCGTTATCACATCTGGGGGGGGAATCCGTCTCTACCCCGCGGCGAGGCTGCAGTCTTTGGGTTCGATCCAGCATGAGTCGTGATTTGTCCAGGTGTGGCAGAAGAGACTGTAAGAGGTCGCCGACGTATTCAGCAAGGCTCTGGTCCAAGATTGAGGAAGGAACCCCCAGAATCCATAGGTTGTTTCGACGGACCCTATTCTCAAGGTCCTCTTGTTTAAATTCGAAGACCTCATTTTTGTTGATCAGGGCCTGAATAGAGCGTTGCACCTCCAGGAGAGTAGTCAGGTGCACCTGGGTCAGATCCTCCACCTCCCCCAGTCTCTCCTCCACTTCAGTGACACTTTGTTCCGTCTGCTCCAGCTTAGTTGTAAGCTCTGACATGCAAGATCTGAATTCAGCTTTGATGTCTGACATAAAAGCTTCAATGTCCCCCTTGGTTGCCAGCTGTCCCTCGCCTTCAGAGGATGTTTGGGGAGCAGGTTTTGGAGATTCAGGCTTTTTCCCTTTGTAAGCAGAGAGCAGCATAGTGGTGATATCGGCGTTCTTATCAGATTTGAGGTGCTTCGTCATTGCTTCAGGCCCCTGTTGGGTTTCCCTGCGTGGCCTTCAGGAAGCAGATGGGGGCCTCCCGCAGCACTTTCCACTCAAGTAAGGGGGCAGGCGTAGTCCCCTTCAATCCCTGCAGAGCAGGCAGGTGAGAGCGTAGTCCTGGCGTCTGAGGGGAAAATTGACTGTGTCTGTGTCCGGGTCCCTGATGGGCGATGATAGATCAGGCTGGGTTGCTATCAAGGGAACCTCCAGCAAGTGAAAGACGCTCCTGCCATTTGGTGCTGCTTAGGTCGCAACTCCTCAGTGCCGGAGAAATGAGGGAAGCGGCTGGATATCCCTGAACTGCTGAGCAGCGCCGCCAAATGAAGAGGGGGGCTCCGAGTTTCAGAGCCCAGGGTTATGGCGCATGTGAGTTGATCCGCCTCTGAGAAGGCCAAATTATGATATCTCCAGGACGGTAGCTAGGGTGATTTTGGCATGAACAATAGCTGGCCATGCTGGCTATGGCTGGGATGCTGGGAAGCGAGTTGGTCACTGCAGACTTTCACACTAAAGAAATCTTGGTGTGTCCCGTTAAAGAGCAGGTCAGGGTGCGGGATCCGACCCCTGAAGATTTGTCAAGCCTTGAGAGCGTTATTCCTGGTCTAGTGCCAGAGTGAGAAGTTCCAGATATATTGAGGGAGCCCGAAGTAATCCAGGATAGGGGCTACATGGGGTTTCAACAGCAGCTGCGCCCTTGTGGAATTCCGGGGCCCAAACAAGCGATGAAGTCTGGGGGTCTCAAAGGTGGTCGGTCCAGAGTGCCCATTACGTGCTGGGAGCAGATTGTAAAGTGGGCAGCTAGGCTGGGTCTCTGCAAAGTTGGAATGATGTGAAGGCCGTAGCATAGGCGCTGCTCCTCCGCAGCTTATCCCTACGTTGGCATGATGCAGGCTCACCTCAAAGTTACATTACGTTACTAGGCACGGGTGCTGTGCAACTCAGATATCCAGGCTTGTTCTCCCGGCACGTCGGGGGAGAGGAAGGGTAGGCTGCAGTATGTCTCTTGGGCGGCCTCCAAAGCTATTTGCATGGGATGATCGCTGTCCCCCCAGTCCGAAGCTTCAGACTATGGCATGCACCATAGGGTGCGTTCACCAAAATGTCAATAGGTATCTGGAGGGGTCCAGCGTAACTGAGCACCTTCTATTGGCCTCAGCCGGCTGTTTGAGATGGTGTCAGGCCCCCGAAGAGCCGGGGGGTCAGGAGGCGCTTAGGGAGATCGGGAGACGTCGGCCTTCATTAGCAGTCACTCACGTGTAGCAGGCACTCCGGAAGGCGCTGTCCACTTCCATAAAACGGATCGGGATCCAGGAGGTGCCAGGATCGGCTGTTCGATCGGGCACCGAGTGTCGGAGGTGCCGAGGGAGATGGCCAGATAAGACCCTCCTCTGGACGTGCAGTAGAGGCTTGTTTCGTGTGCTCCAGGACCTCGATTCTGCGACGGCGCTTCAGTCGTGACTGAGGGTCTGGTTTGGAACTCAGGTGCTGCGTAGAGGTATCAGGGTAAGAGGATCGGGCGATGCCTTCAGAATAAGCCCTCTTCCGAGCCAGGGATCCGGATCCATGGCGGCGAGGATCTCTCCTCTCCTATGTCGTTGGAGTCTGCCTGCCATTTTGTAGTGCCCGGTGGACAGGCGCTACGAACGCAGGCTGCGTTCAACAGGAGCGGAGGGGCGTTAAATGCTCATATTGCTGTAGGAGATGCTCCAGCTATTCTGATCACCACAGATGGCTTCCTTCAGGAGATTGGTGGTCAGAAACAGCTAATCTCACCAGTATTGTCGCAGGCTTCATGTGGAGGCCATTAGAGGAGCGGCCTCATCGGTGGCGCTCCAGGCCACGGCCCCAGAGGATGAGATTTTGAAGGAGTACCTGTCCACATCCCTGAAGAATGGCTTTCTCCACCATTCCTGATCACCTGCTGCTTCCCCCATTTTGGTAACCAAATGGGAATGGGACCTTGTACTGATTACAGATCCTTAAATGAGCTAACCATTAAAAAACGGATGGGGGCGTGGCTAGAGGGCCATGTAAACTGACATGTTCCCGGAGGAGCTCCTGCTGATCCACCAGTGATCCGGAATAAGAGTGTACATGGAACTACATGCAACAAATGAAAATACTGGTGCATACTTGTGAAACCGCGAGGCTGGCTCGGAGTGTGTTTTTGCTTCGCTGGACACTGTAATTCCGAAGTACTGAGCCCTGGAAGATCGATACGGCTCGCCGAGCGAAAATCCAAGATGGCGAGCCGCCGAGAACAAAGGAGTGAGGCGAGCCTGTAAACAGTCGGTGAAATCGGAGCGCATGTAGGCACCGCAGACGGACCGTGACTGACGGAGAGGCTTTGCAGCAGGACCGGTGTGCGGCACTTGTATGGGCGCGGGTGGACCATACTGTGTGCTATCGGAGAGCAGCAGCGGAGACGGCAAACCCGACAACAACTGTGGGGCACACAGTTTGCCCATTGGCGGCTGAACCCAGCATCTGAATAAGCTGTCTGTCAGCATACGAGACATTGCGCAAGCGCAGAGCCCCTAACACGGCTTTGACTAATTAATACAGAAGCGAGTGGATGCAGGAAGGGCTGAGAACCGGAGCATTTGGCGCCCAGGCGATACAGTGTGGCGATGAAACTCATGACAACATAGTATTACACGTGGACCTAACTGTACATGCAGACTAACACAGCGGACACAGAAAAGGAACAAATGGTTACAGGAGCAGGTCGGATGGAACAGTCAGCAAGACACGTGTAATGAAGGACGCGCAGCATCTGCAGGAGACATGGCTACGTGCCCAATGCTTGCCCATGGCGATGCCAAATAAGCAGTAACAAGGGCGCCCACAAGATCGCAGAGGGCACTGAAGACCGCCGCATGATTGGGCAGGCACACTGGACATACTGCCCTGACAGTGGCATAAACGGGAAACAATTCGGCTAAGGCTGTAGAGAATTCGGTAGTTGGCCTGGAGGCACAAAGGAAAACGGTGCACTGCGCTTCCCCTAAGCCATCTGGGAAGGTGCTCGCTGCGTACTCAGACGTGCACATACAAAATCGCACATTGCCGGCACCGGAGTGGGCCGGAGCAACAAACCAAGGTATGGTGTGTAGTTGGGAACAGGACTCAGCGGAACAAGGAACCGCCTGAGACCATAACCTGCGGAGTGGGGACCTGCAAGACGCAGACTGAAGGGTGGAAGTGTAGGGCCTTGCTGCAGCCCCAGGTGAGGTTTTTCGGTACCAGGAAGTTGCAACGCCCTGCAGCTAAACTCGAGTGGGCCCAGAAGAGACAAAGGCAATTAGAGACCTGCATTAGGCAACAAGGCATGGACAGGGTGTCATCTGTATGCCTATCGTGCCAAACATATGTGCAGCACAAGTGCATAATATGCATAAACACTAGGCAAGGGCGCAGAACTTGCTGACAGAAACAGAAGCGTTGACAACCAGATCAAGAGCCAGGCAAAGTGAGACTGCCCCACGGAAATCCACAAATCCAATTGGCCTATGCAAGGCAAAGGCGTACTATGAGTGCCACGCATAGGTGCACCTGAGTGGCGAGCTACGGTACAACGCACAACCGAGAGGAAAACGCAGGTGCCACCCGGAAGACTATAGTTGCAAAGGAGGCATCCGACAGGGCTTTTAAGAAGTGGGACAAGGCCAAGGCACCCACCCAGAGCGGAACATTGCAATCACAAACAAGAATCGTCGGGTCAGACACAAGGCCGGCTTATGACCACAAACTCCTAAGAGCGGAGGTGGCAACACGGCCCAATAAAGGCCGGTATACAAAGGCAATAGAAGTGGCAGTAACCAGGAGACGTGGGAGAGCACAACACACTCAAGGGACAATACAAATAGCATACATAGACTTAAAACACAGCCTCCCTCATGAACCACAGTTAACAACAAAACAGTCTCGAAGTGCCGAAAATTACACTCTCGATAGCCCAAACTGTGGCATACGACAACATTGAGATGGCGAGCAAACAGACCAAGACAAAAGCGAAACAATCCACGATGGAGGAATATGCAAGAACACCGCAGCCGACAGAAGGGGCAAGGAGCAAGGAGAAGAGCCCCCCCACAGACACTACCACGGCACACAAAGATCAGCAGATCCTGGAAGCGATTGCGGACCTGTAACTAACGTGGGAAACTAAACTGGAGTCAGCCATGGTTGAACTTACGGCAGCACTGGAACTCAGAGTTGGCCCAGTCCAGGAGGAAGTGAATCTACTCAGACAAGATGTCAGGGCGTTAGCAGAACACACAGGCGTACTGGAAAAAGAAATGACCCCAAACACAGCTGCATGTGCGTCCCATACATTGGAGATCCACATCCTGAAACGACACATGAGCAATCTGGAAAATAGAGCGGAAGAAGCGGAGGGATGTGCCCGGAGAAATAAGATACGTATCGTGGGACTACCGGGAGGTGCAGAGTGAGCAAACCCAACGGACTATGTCGAGACGATGTTGCTGCAAGAAATAGGAGGAGGGACGCTCACCCAAGGATTTCCAGTGGAAAGATAGCACAGAGCCTTAACAAAACAAGGAGGCCACCGCCAGGAGTCCCCCCAAGACCAATAATTGCCAAAATCCTGAATTATTGATATAGGGAGAAGATCCTAGAACATTTCCGGAAAGGTGGCACGATACAAAGGGCATCAGCGAATATTACAGCGTACCCGGACTACACAATCTTGGTGCATAGACGACGAATGAACTATGGGTCAGTGAAGAAAATACTGCGAGTGTCAGGCTACAAATACATGTTGATGTACCCGGCGAAACTGAAGGTGGACCACAACAACAGAGCCCTGTTCTTTGACACCTCCGAGGCACGTCAGAGTGGTTGGATGCCCAGAACTGCCCGTCGGAAACAGACAACCAGAAAGAAGACGGATCAGATAAGTAAGACAGCGTTTCGAGATGCTGTAAAACCAGACACTGGGACCTGAACATAAGACATGGCGAAGCCAGCTGGTATAGACATGAGATGGGTTGAATAAATAGATGTGACCAGGCATGGCGCAATAGTGCGAAATTGCAGGAGACTCGAGGGACTCGCTCTCACACCCCCATACACAGTTTAGTTAGGCTACCGATAGTTCGGAAACTCCCTGCTGGGTTCCTGATATCGGTATCACAGAGAAAGGACCAAATGCGGGATAGCCTGAGATCCAGGGATGGAGCTGGGCAACAGTTGGGAACAGGAAGGGCGGGGGAGGGGAGGGAATTGGGAGGTGTGCAGTGAATTTAGTTGGGGAGATTCGGGGGTGGGGGGCCAGTTGGGTTTATGTTGAAATTGGACAGGGAACGAGCTCACATCCACGTCAAGCAAAATCGGAGGGAAGGACAAGGAGGGAGGGAGAAGGGATAAGATATGGATGACAATGGGAGATCTTAGAATAGTAACCTGGAATGTGAGAGGCCTCAACAGCTACCTGAAGAGAAATAAGGTAATGATGGACCTGAGAAGGCAAAAAGTGGATATAGCCTTATTGCAAGAAACCCACCTCACCAAAGATAAACGAGAGGTGGTCAAGAAAAAGTGGAGAGGGACCACCATAGGAGCAACGTTCTCAGCATATGCCAGAGGGGTAATCATTTGGGTGGTGCCACATGTGCCCTTCCAGATGCTACAGGCCACGGTGGAGCCGGACAGGAGGATGGTAGTGATGCAGGGGCTGTTAGAGAACAGAGAGCTGTGCATCATAAACACATATGCCCCTAACCAAGACACAGTGGCCTACTTTAAGAACTATATAGTAAAATCAGTCCCCACATAGGAGGCGCGGATATATGGGATGGGGACTTCAATTGCACGCTGAACCCCAAAATGGACAGGTCAGATACAAAATTAGATAAACCCACCCCGCAGCGAAAACGCTATAAGCCCTGCTGAGAGACTTCGGGCTGGAAGACATATGGGGCCAGCAACACCCGAATGATAGGCACTACTCACACTATGCCGCCCCACACAACCTGTACACGAGACTGGACTACATGTTCGCCACTCCGGAACTTGTTGGGGAAATGACGATTTCAGAATATAAGGCGAGAATATTATCGGACCAGTCCCCTCTGGTCCTGGCGTGGCGACATCAGCCCCCCAGAGCCAGAATCCCAACATGGAGGCTTAGGGCCGAGGCATTGAAGGACACTGCATTCCGAGAGGACCTAAGGGAGGAGATATCCGGGTATTTTGAAAATAACACAGGAAGCGTGGAGTCAGAGGGAACCCTATGGGAGGCCTTTAAGGTGGTAGTGAGAGTGGCGGCCATATCTAAATCTAGAGGGCTCCAAGGGGGTATAGAGCGAGAGTTACAGGAGACAGAAATTAAACTAGAAGTAATTATGAAAAGAGGGGGCACCTCACAGGAAGACGCTGAACAGGTGTGCCAATTACAACAGGCTTGTGGTGGGCTCTGGCAGAGGCTATGTAATCTGAATTACAAAAAATACATCGGAAGGCAACATGCATGGGGGGACAAACCGGGGAGGCTGCTTGCATGGCTATACAAGAACGAGACACCAAGATCAGCAATTAGGGAGATAATGGGAGAAGAGGGCCAAGTCTGGAACACCCAGGAGAGAGTGAACGAGGGATTCCTTAGTTTCTACAAACGCCTCTATGAAGATGCAGGGGAGACTGAAGAGCAGGAGACTCAGGAGACGCTACAAGACATAGGATTACCTAAATTGAATGAGGAAGACAGGGAGAACCTGGATACCCCAATCACAATAGAGGAATGAGAGACAGTGGTAATACATCTGCCCATGAGCAAAGCCCCGGGGACAGACGGGCTCCCTAGTGAATTCTATAAAACGTATAGACAAGAAGTGCTCCCCCGCTATTGGCAATGCTAAACGAGGCCTTTGAGAAAGGGAGACTTATGGAATCTCTGAGGGAGGCAGTAATTATTCCGCTCCTCAAACCTGACAAGCCAAGCACAGAATGTGGGTCGTTCAGACCCCTATCCATGCTAAACCAGGACAGTAAAATTCTCACGGCTGTGCTGGCGAACCGACTGAAGAGGGTAATAAACAAACTCATACACCCCGATCAAACCGGATATGTCCCACGTAGAAGCATATCCGATAACCACAGGAGGCTCCACCATATCATAGAACAGGCAGAGGGCGACCCAAGTGAAATAGCAATAGTCTTGTTAGATGCAGTGAAAGCCTTCGACTCCGTAAGGTGGCCTTGGATGATGGCGGCCTTGAAAGAATACGGGATGGGACCAGGGTACCTGCGGTGGGTGAAAATGGTGTATAGCTCCCCAACAGCCAGGGTCAAAACGGGAGCGATAATTTTAGATAAATGGCAACTTAGCAGAGGTACGAGACAGGGCTGTCCATGGTCCCCAATGCTGTATATCTTTGCACTAGAACCACTAGCGATCTGTTTGAGACAGCAGTACGAAGAAATAGGGGTCCACATTAAGGTGGGGCCGCATTTGATATAATTGTATGCAGGTGATATGCTGCTATACCTGCGGTACCCAGAGGAAAACTTGCAATACATCTTGGAGGTGATGGACCGCTACGCGACTCTTTTGGGCATATCGGTGAACCCCAATAAATCATGCATGTTCCCCCTTGGGAGGTACAGAGGAGTCCCACAGGAGAATTTACCTATCTTGCAGATAGCCTGGCAGACCAGAACATTCAGATACCTGGGGATTAATATATATCACACGATCGTAGACGAGCACAAATATAACATGGAGAGGGCAGTGGAAGGTACAAGAACAGCATGGGGTTCTGGGCAAAGCTCCCGCTAGCCATGGTGGGAAGGGTGGGCTTGCTCAAGATGGTCGTCCTACCTAGGCTACTACACTTCTTCGCAAATATTCCATACATGTTGCCCAAACGCTTTTTTTATTAAACTACAAAATGTATGTAGAGGTTTCCTGTGGCACAACTCCAGAAACAGAGTAGCCCTATGGAAATTACAGAATACGTATGACAGAGGGGGCATAAACCTGCCGAACTTTGAGATATATCACTTGGCAGGGCAGCTACAATATGTCGCTAGGTGGCTGTCGGAAGACGAGACAGCAGAATCTAGATTGCTGAGGGGTGAATGCGACCCTTATTTCCTAAAAGAACTGATATGGCTACCCAAACCAGAGCTGCACGGGCGATCAAGATTGCTGGAACTGTGCTGGAAGACATGGCGCAAAGCATGCCGAGCTGTGGGAAACCCGACCCCATGCTCCCCGCAGGCGCCACTCGTGGCGCTACGCGGGGTGGATGAGCAACTGAGGAAAGGGATCCGCAAACACTGGGAGTCGGTAGGCCTAGCGACCTTAGGAGATATATGGCAAGAGGGGAAGGCACTAGACTTCCAAATGATAGTGGACGAAACTGGGGTACATACGGGGCAATATATCACATATACCAGAATAATGAAACGGGTGAAGGAAACATGGTCTGAAGTAGCATTAGC
Organism: Ambystoma mexicanum; assembly: GCF_040938575.1. Lineage (NCBI taxonomy): Eukaryota > Metazoa > Chordata > Amphibia > Caudata > Ambystomatidae > Ambystoma > Ambystoma mexicanum. The sequence goes on along the minus strand of NC_090930.1, from coordinate 149,321,646 downwards.
AGAACAACCTGACACTGCCATAGAAACGATGGAGGGCACAAAATATCCTGGATCTATCAACTGGTGATGTCAAGAGTGGGTAAGGAGTTGCTCCAATTGAGACAAGACAAGGAGGAGGAGGCGGGAGAACCTATGCAAGACGGTCAGTGGGAAAGAGCCCAAAGATATCATAAAAAGGTGTCTAAGAATGTGAGGCTGCAGCAGATTCAGTTATATGTCACCCATAGGGCATACATGTCCACCCAAAAGATCGCCAGATCCGGGAGTACAGAAGTACAAAAATGCCCCAAGTACGGGGAGGTGAATGCCGGGATGATCCATATGTTCTGGGCATGCCCGAAGGTGTGAAAATTCTGGGAGGAAGTCAAGCTACGACTATCTGAAAAGGGAATTAAGCTAGATGTGGAATCTGTATGGGCATGCCTGATGGGGGGATTTACCAGACCACGCAACCTGAAACATGTTTGCAAACTCAAGGACCTGGCCTACATTCTGGCCAAAAGGAGAATAGCTATGAGCTGGAAAGCAGCTCACAGACCCAGATTAGAGATATGGTGGAACAATCTCCTGAAATGGGCAGATGCCGAGACAGTAGCATGGTATGAGGCAGCCAGCAGAGGGGAGGATGCTGAAGTGGGACCTCTGATAGCATGGAGACAAATGGTTGCCACATTGTCAGGATCCTCCCATGCCGAATCCGGTGAATATGACACGTCCGAGAACGGCGCGGGGGATTAACCCCAAGAGAAGGGAAATCCGAGGAACTGAGGTGGAAGCTCGAGTTAAAGAGGGGGCGGGGAGAAGACAGTAATAAATAATATGTAAATGTATGCTAAGAAGCTTGTAACCGGAAATGTCGGGTGTCTTGGTTATGTTTTGTTTGTTGTAAATATCAATAAAATTTGTTTTTAAAAAACGCATTAAAAAACGTTATTTTCTTCCTCTCATCTCGCTACAGTCGGCCACCATATTTACTAATCTGGACTTGCGGGGGATGTACAACTTCCTAAAATACCCTGGGGTGACACATGAAAAAAGGTGGTCTTTACAGAATACAGCCTATTTGAATACCTTGTGAAGCCCTTCGACTTGTGTAATGCCTCAGTGACATTCCATCATTTTATCAATGAGGTGTTCAGTGACCATTTGGATTACAGCTGGTAAGATAACTCAGGGCGTTGAGTGGTCCTGCTGCGATCTGTGTGTAATCTGCAGGTCGTAGGTCAGAATGCCGGCAAGGCCATCTCAGACTTTCATCTTTCTGAGGTTGATATATTAGTACCAACTGCGGCTGGGTGATATTGTATGTAAATATGTTCTATGTAAAGTGCTTTGGCGAAAGCACTATATAAATAACACATCATTACCATCACTTTGTGTTCGACAAAATCCTGATATATTCTGAAACGTACTATCAGCATGTCCAACAAGTGCGAACAGTCCTACAACCAGCGCAGGTAATCGGCCAGAACAAGACGGAGCAGCGTTCCGGCAAAAAATAACTTGCTGGAGCACCGCTCCATCCCCACACACCCAGATTCTGTGTCTAATCAAGCAGACCACTTTCAGAAGACTCAGCACGATGCTTGTTTAGTCTTCTGAAAGCAGTCTGCTCGTTGTAGTGCAGGTTGCTCCAGCTGCACAACCCGTTCTTGAACGAGCATTTAGTACACAGAAACTGCTGAAGCCTCACATACAGTTTTATATAGAGAAACTGTGTTGTGCAATCCTCCTGGGGCCTTGGCCCTGCCCCCTCTTCCCAAAGCCCCTACCCTTTCCTCCTAAGAGGTGATGGTTCCCACAATAAATGTTTTCCTTTTCCAGCACTGCTTACAACCACAACGGGATAGTCACCTGTATGCGAAAACTGAAGAAGTGTGAGTAACACTAGGATCCAAGCCATCTTGGATTTGCCCTCAGCTGCTTCATTGAAGGCCTTAGAGTCTATCAGGCAGTTTATACATTCCATCTCTGCCATATGTAAGGAAGGCATGGTATCAAACAGTGAAGACAGACACAAGTGAACACAGTTCAACTGTGTTTATTGAACTACAATGGGTTGGAAGAACGCCTATCTAAACCTAAATCTAAAGATGGGAGCAAGCTACAACCATCAAATAATAATAACGCAGTCATAGTGGAGTCTGTCAAAATAAAAGGGCCTCTACTAATAAACCTATTGCCAATCCTTACTTCCAGATACAAAATGGTGTAGGTAGTCAAGCGAACGGACGCGCATGCCAGACCCGGTGAGTTTACTGTTAGATTGTGACCCCCAGAGTGCTCCGTAATTGCCCGCTGGCTAAGTCCAGGGGCATTAAACTCAGAAACGTGATAAACGGAGTAAAGTTGAAGAAGAGGAAACTTTTTGAATACCTAACTAATGTAAATTCTTCTGTTGTGAACCAAGCTGATTTAAAAAAGCACAGATGCAGAATAAGAACCTGATTATCATACCAGAAGAGTGTGATTGTGACATTGTGGGTCATAATAAGAGCCAGCAACAAGAAAGGGCAATATCCATAAAAGGAAAGAGAAACCATCATTGCCAAAGCCAAAAAAGAAACAACCAGGCAATTAAGAAAGAACCAGAATTGCCCAAGTCAGAAGAAGGCAGTTGAGAATGTCAGTGTTAGCAAACACGATTGCCCATATGAAAAGGCGCTTCTAAGAGAAAATGGCTTAAACCCACATTGCCAAAGCCAAAGAAGTGTGAAAGTGAAACAGAATCCTTATCAGCAGTCAGTTAGTGCCAAAGGGGAGAAACAAGAGTGGCAGGAAGGCTGCCCTTCTGAAAGAAGATATTCAGAAGGAGTGGAGCATAACCTGCAGAGAGTGTGGCTATCACACAGGTGTAACAAACAGCAACAGTGTGGTTCTTGTTTCCTTTGAAGAGTTTCTTATACTTGATGTTGTGGAGCAAAAAAGACATTGCTAACCTGTTTGAGCTTAACCTTTACCACAGAAGTACTTGCAAGTTGTAGTTTATTTTGACTTGGCAGGAGAGTACACCAGGTCAGAAAACGGTGTAGTATTTGCATCTGTTCTGGCAGGAGAGTACACCAGAGCAGAGAACTTGAACCCAGTGATTTGACAGAGCCGAGAAAAACACAGATGCGTTCCCTGGCTACTTTAAGAAAATATTTATGCCACAAACATATTAGCTGGTGGTGAGCATATATTTTTCATAATGTCTCTTGGAATTGCGATCCATTGCCTGAGTAGGAATGCATCTTGTTCTGGGTAGATGACGGACTACAAGCGGCCAATGGTGATGAATAATTGTTCCACTGTTTCTCTTGTTAGATGGCTGTAGCTCCAATGCTCCAGTTAAGCCCTCTGAGACCAGACCAGTTGGCTAACATGCTAGGTAAACTTTCTTCCTTTTGTGTATAAGCACTGGCACTTTGGACAATAACTGACAATTTTTTCTGTGAGTCACACTGTGGTGTTTTGGCTTTGCCTTGCGGGTCACGGTTTGGTGTTATGTCATTTAAGCTTCTCTGGGACTTTCTGGAATATACTGTTTGTTCCCAAGCACATGGGGCCTCATTCCGAGTTTAGAGGTAAGTTCCGTTCATTCCCGGTATGGTGCAAATAGCGTGTCCGAGCTGGCAATAGACCGCTAAAAGCGCCCTATTACGAGTTTGCGGGCACAAGCTTTGCGCCATGCCGGTAATGAATTTATTTATTTATTTATTTATTTATTAAATTTATATAGCGCGCAGGCAGCCCAGGGGCATTGTGGCACTGTTACTTGCAAGGAAGACTTAGTTACAATGTGAGCAGGTTGTGCCTTGGGTTACAGTAGGCAGTGACCTGTGATCAGATATACCACATAATACATCATACAATACAATTATGAGGGCTAGGCCATGTAATTGTTAGATGAACAGGGTCGTTTTCAGGGTTTTCCGAAAGGCGGTCAGTGAGGGTTCAGAGCGCAGGGAGCTAGGGAGGGTGTTCCAGTGTACGGCAGCGAGGTACGGGAAACTGGAGCCCCCTGCTCTGGTCCTTTTTACCCTGGGTACTGAGAGCATGCTGGCATAGGGTGATCTAGTGGGTCTTGTGGAGGAGACCAGGTGGATCCTCTGGGAAAGGTACATTGGGGCGGCAAGATGGACACATTTGTGGGTGATGCTTAGAGCCTTGAATAGGATCCTCTCCTTTATGGGGAGCCAGTGGGAAGCTTTTCTGGCAGCGGTGAGGTGCTCTCTCTTGGCAATGCCTTGTGCAGCGCGTAGGGCACTGTTCTGTATTACTTGGAGCTTCTCAAGATTTTTGTTGGAGGTCCCAAGGAAAAGAATATTGCAGTAATCAAGTCGCGAGCCGGTTATGGCCCTGGCTATGTTAGTGCAAGTGTCTTTTGACAGATAAGGTCTGATTGCGTTAAGGAGTTTTGCATGGTAAGCGGCCGAGGAGGCAATGGCGTTTACTTGTCTGGTCATGGATAGATTGGAGTCTAAGTAGACGCCTCGTGTTTTTACCGTGTCAAGTACTGGGATCGTGATTGAGTCAATGGTGAAATGGCTGAACTGAGCGTCAAGTTTCTTGATGGTGTCAGGGGAGCCTACGAGTAGGAGCTCAGTTTTGTCGGAGTTAAGGCAGAGGCCGTTGATAGCCATCCACATTTGAATTGTGTTGTAGATGTTGTTGAGGGTAGCAGAGTCCGTGTCATAGTCGCCTGTCAGAGTGAGAAGGATCTGTGTGTCGTCGGCGTAGTTGGTGTAAGAGATGCCCATGGCGTCAAGGATGAGGAAGAGGGGGCGGGTGAAGATGTTGTAGAGGGTGGGGGAGAGGCAGGAGCCTTGGGGCACCCCACATAGCATGATAGAGGGTGATGCAGTGGCTAGGTCAGAGAAGACCTGCATGGTCCTGCCTTGGAGGAAGGAGGTGATCCATGTAATGGCTTCTTGAGAGAAGTTGGCTGTGGAGGAGAGGTGGTGGCAGAGGATGTCATGGTCTACAAGATCAAAAGCTGCCGACAGATCCAGGAGAAGGAGCAAGACAGGTTTGCCTTGGTCCCTTGCGTCGTCCATTTGGTTTTTTAGGTCGAGTAGGGCGGTCTCTGTCCCATGCCTAGGGCGAAAGCCGGATTGTCTCAGTCCAAGGAGGTTCTGTTCTTCGAGGAAGTGCTGGACCTGCAGGTAGGCTGCTTTGTCTAGAATCTTGAGGAGGAAAGGGACAGTGGTGATGGGGCGGTAGTTATTAGGGGAGGTGGGGTCAAGTGTGGGTTTCTTTATGAGGGGTCGGACCCATGCTTCCTTTAGGCAGGCGGGGACTCTCCCTGTGGTGAAGGAGGCGTTGACGAAGGCTGTTAGAAAAGGGGCCAAGGTGTCTGCACAGTCTTTGATGATGGAGGCAGGACAGGGGTCGCCTTTGCAATTGGAGGGTTTTATGTTTTTCATAATGTTGATCATGTCGTTTTCTTGGACGGTTTTAAACGAGAAGGTGGGTGGGGCCTCAGTGGGTGATGGGGGCAGTGGTGGTGGGGAGGGTGTAGTGTGGGTGGAGAGTGTTAGTTTGGTGTTCAAGATTTTGGCTTGGAGAGAGCTGATCTTATTGCGCATGGCTGTTTGGATGTTGTCACACCATTCTTTGTCCTTAGTGAAGTTTTGGGGGGTGGGTGTGGGGTTCTCAAGTTCCCTGAAAATGGCGAACATTTCCTTGGTGTTCGACTTGGCCTCAGTAATTCTCTCTTCGAAGGATTTAGCTTTGGCTTTAATGATGGCTTTCTTGTAATTAATTGCAAGGGATTTGAAGTTGAGTTTGTCTTTCTCATCCCGTGATGTTTGCCAGAGAGCTAATGCTGCCCGTTTGTCGGAGCGTAGTTTTAGAAGGTCTTGGGTGAACCACGCATTAGCGTGTCTAGTGGGTTTGGTTTTCCGAAGTTTAAGTGGGGCGATGGTATTGATTGCTGCTGTGATGGCCGTATCATAATTTTTTGCCAGAGTTTCCGGGTCGTTGGAGAATGGGGCTGTGAAGGCAGGTCCCTGTAAGAAGGGTAGGAGTCTTTCTTTGGTCAGTTGACGGGCACTCCTTGTAAGGGCAGGAGGCAAGGGAGGAGGGGGGTGGGATGTGGTTGTAGTGGTGGGGATGTTAAAGGTGATGGTGTGGTGGTCGGACCATGGGGTGGGGGTGTTGCCCGTGACTGTGATGGCGCAATTGTGGTGGGCGATCCAGTCTAGTGATCTGCCTAGGGCGTGTGTGGGGTTGTTGATGGTGTTGACGAATCCTAGGGTGGCTAGAGCTGTGTCAAGTGCTTTGGCTGTAGGGTCTTTGGCGTCATTCAGGCCAAGGTTGATGTCTCCAAGGAGAATGGCTTTGGATGACTTTTTGAGGTTGTCCGCCAGGAGGTGGGTGATGGAGGCCTGGAAGTCTCCTAGGGGGCCTGGTGGTCGATAGATGAGGTGTAGGGTGATGGTGCATTGGTGCGAGATGGTGAGTTTTAATTGAAGGTAGTCGCTGTTATTGTTGATAGTTTTGTCAGCCTTTCTGATGGTGATTGAGTATTTGGCTATGAGTGCGACACCGCCTCCAGTGGTCATGCGATCTTGTCTCGTGATGGCATAGCCAGGTGGGAGAGCGAGGGATAGGGCGGGGCCTGAGGCTTCATGTAGCCAAGTTTCGGTGACCATTAGAAGATCTAGATCTAGGGTGGTGAAAAGGTCGTGGATGTCTAGTGCATGCGCATTGATGGAGCGGGCGTTGATGAGGGCACATTTGAGGTGCGGTTCAGGGGTGACATTGATGGTCGGGGGTGGCCTATCCGAACCGGTGGGAGGCATGTTTTCTGGGGTCATAGACACAGATAAAGTGGCATTTGCATCATTAGGTAGCAAGGCAGTGGTAGAAGAATTGCAAATAGCGGTAATTTCATTCAAACCAGTGGGGGGCATGTTTTCTGGGGTCATAGACACAGATAAAGTGGCATTTGCATCATTAGGTAGCAAGGCAGTGGTAGAAGAATTGCAAATAGCGGTAATTTCATTCAAACCAGTGGGGGGCATGTTTTCTGGGGTCATAGACACAGATAAAGTGGCATTTGCATCATTAGGTAGCAAGGCAGTGGTAGAAGAATTGCAAATAGCGGTAATTTCATTCAAACCAGTGGGGGGCATGTTTTCTGGGGTCATAGACACAGATAAAGTGGCATTTGCATCATTAGGTAGCAAGGCAGTGGTAGAAGAATTGCAAATAGCGGTAATTTCATTCAAACCAGTGGGGGGCATGTTTTCTGGGGTCATAGACACAGATAAAGTGGCATTTGCATCATTAGGTAGCAAGGCAGTGGTAGAAGAATTGCAAATAGCGGTAATTTCATTCAAACCAGTGGGGGGCATGTTTTCTGGGGTCATAGACACAGATAAAGTGGCATTTGCAACATTAGGTAGCAAGGCAGTGGTAGAAGAATTGCAAATAGCGGTAATTTCATTCATACGTGTGAGTGACACATTAACAAGAGTCTTAGACATTGAACCTAGCGCCATGCCGCAAAAACGGCTGAAAAATCCTCTACCGTCATGAATCGAACCGTAGCGAACACTACCGCCATAGAGTAAAGCGGCATTAGCGGTGACCGTAAATAGTGGTCATCGTTATTTACGGTCACTGTTAAATTGCGGAACCGTAAACAGCGTCAGCGCAAAGGAACTGGAAGGAGCACGGAGGCCATCTTTAAAAACACAATCCATTGCCATCCTCACCAGACAGGACCCCTGGCAAACTTTCAACACTGTGGAAACATCCCATCATCAAGGATCAATGCCAAAAGCATCAAAAAAGGGAGCTGCCCGCCTCAGGAAGGAGTGCTTCAACCCTGATGAGCTCCAAGTGATGGTGGACACCCTCCACGAGGATGCCGACACCGTATTCAGCAGTGACATGCGGAGGGCGACGGTAATCAAGAAAAAAGAGATCTGGGCTATGGTAGCGCAGAAGGTGAGTGCCGTGGGAAACACCCCCCGCACCACTAAGGACTGTAGAAACCGGTGGGACGACCTGCCCCTGAGGGTGCGGAGCATCCACTCAGCCAACAGAAGCCAGGCCCTGGAGACAGGAGGAGGGCCAGGTTCCCCGATGAAATTGATGCCGTGGGAGGAGACGTGTGCGGCGGCCATGATAGGCCCAGAAGCCATTGAAGGGGTTGGAGACATGGAGTGCGGGGCAACGTCATCCATTGATGGAGGTGAGTGTCCAAAGTCAATATTGCCAATGCATTTGTTATGAAAGTCACTGCTAAGGGCTGGGCAAGGTGTCACGCCATGGTCGGCCACACCCTCCCCCCTTTAAATCATGCCGAAACAAGTGAGACCCAAGCTAGTGCCAGGTGCAAGGCTGTAACCCATATGACACATACCACACGAAGAGGGCCATTCCGCGAGGCACACAGGGCAGTTGATGTAAACAGTGTGCGTGTGAGCAAGCACAGTACCCGGCCAACATGAGTGACACAGACATATGCATGCATCTACCATCCAAGCATAGATCAATGTGCCGTTCACCACCCAAATGCCGACAACCCACTAGAATCTGATTGTGATATTGTAGGCATTTCCAAATGCTGACTCTCTAATCATCACTCATGCCGTCCCTCTCTTCCACCCCCACAGGCAGCGAGCATGACAGCGAGGACCAGGCAAGCACCTCAAGCCACACCACCGACTCCAGCAAGGCCTGTGGAGGGTGCACAACCCCCACCCTTACCCCACCCTGCACTGGCGGCAGACACATGCCCTACGCCGCACTCTGAGGAGTCTAGTGTGGCTGGGGAGATTGCAGCCACGGGCCCCCTCGATGTGCCCGACAGCCCCTCATCCATATGCGGAGCAACGGAGGAGGACACTTATGAGATTGTCCACACATCTGATGTCCTAACCAACCCCCCATGTCTCATATAGTGACTCTGGTGAGAGTGATACACCTGGGTTTACGGGGCAAGGAGCAACACTGGAACATGCCCTGTCCTGTGGCCAGTTCCCTTAGTGACGCACCGGAAAGACATGTGAGCCTGATTCCCAGCGGGCCGACCATATCAGCCATTGATGCAGAGCGGGCTCAGCAGCTCAGAGGCCTCATAAATGACTTTATGCAAGACAATCGGCAGGCCAGGGAGGAGTGGCGGAATGAACTGAGGGCACTGGGCGAGGTCATTACAGTCAGCACAAACCGGCTCTGCGAGGTCCTTGGCTGGATTGCAGATGCCCTGGAGGCTGCACCTCCTGCACGACAGCCCCAGCAGGAGGACACACCTTCTCAATGCTACTCCATCTAGACCAGCCCGCTCCGTCGCTCCCAACGTACATTGCGCCACCAGGACCAGGACATGGCTCCCCCTGGGGTGAGGGTGTGTTTGGGAGTTGTGGGGGCAGGGGGAGGGTGAGGGTAGTGGAGGGTTTGTTTTTCACGTTTGAACCTTCTAATTCAATACACCGGTTGTTCATCAAAAAAACAACAGAGTGAACATTCATCATTGCGCATGTGTCATTTAATGTTGCACAGTGCATAGTGAACATGTATCCCCACACCCAGTGCCCGATGTCCTGACATCCTCACACCCTCTGCTGACTTGTGTGTCAGAAATATTGCCCAATCAATGATTGCCGCACGGCACGTCCCTCCTGTGCATCGGCAGCATGATGCTGTCCTGCCACTTCTTCCTCCTCCACCCCTTCATCTTCATCAGGTGGTAGCAGTTCCATGTCAGGAGGCAGGGGTACGTTCCGCCGGATGCACATATTGTGCAACATTACACATGCCATGGTGATCTTGGACACCGTCTCATGGCTGTAGATAAGTGCCCCACCTGACCGGCTGAGGCAACGAAATCGTGCCTTCAACAGGCCAAAGGTCTGCTCAATCACCACATGTGTACGGGTATGGGAACGATTGTAGTCCTCCTCGTGCCTGTTCTGTGGGTTTCGGACAGGGGTCATGAGCCATGGCTTCAAGGGATAGCCACCATCACCTGCATGAGAGGGGAATGAAGGTAAGTGTTCGTACATTCATGGCGGACAACTGTACTAGTCATACATGGCAGCAGGTGATTTCTGCCCATACACACATGTCCCTGGATGCATTGCCCCCATTTCTGGCCCCGCTGTGTGTCCTGTGCAATGGGATGATGGAGGGGGCAGCATCCTCAGGATGGGTTATGGTGTGCACTCACATATTGTTGCACGTGCATTGTATATGCATGCAGCAGTGTTGGAGTGAAATCATTGATGTGTTGTGTTTTGTGAGATTTGGTAGTAGGGAGTGTTGGCTGTTGTCAGTAGCATATTCGTAATTCTGCACTGATCAGTACATGGTGACTTGCAGCACTCCTATGGGTGTGCTGAACCAGTGACATGCTGTGCTATCCCTGTTAGGCTCAGTTCAATGCACTCCCAGGGATTACTGTCCTGTGTGGTGATATGCTGGAGGCAGCGACATAGTGCATATCCAGAGCATAGTGCTAGATGCCCTTACAGTGTGTGAGGGCCGCTGATGAGTGGTGCATGTGTTGTGGGATGTGGCCTGGTCACCTGTTAGTCATGTAGTGTTAGGTGTCGGCCTTACTTCATCACTGTGGGATTTGGTAGTCATGTGCCGTTTCACTGGCTCTGGGGCACAGTGTTCGGTGAGGTGCACATCGTGCACTGGCGTCAACATTTCCACCCAAGTGGAGTATGCATCCCCCCCACCCCACTTCCCACCCAGGTGGAGTATGCATCTCCCCCCCTTCCCACCAGGGTGGAGTATGCAGGCACCCACCTCACAACCCTGATGCACTGCCATGGCCCAGTCAGGCAACTCACCAAGCAGCCAGGCACGTCGTCCAGCTTGTCGCTCCATATAGCGTGGTAGCGTGGAGTTCCGCAGGACCAAAGAGTCATGAGTTGATCCTGGATACAGCAATGTGTGATGATCTTGCTGGCGTTGCATACCATCTGCACGTTGATGGAGTGGTATTGCTTGCGGTTGCGATACGCCACCTCCATGGCATGAGGGACCACCAACTCCACGTGGGTGCAGTCAAGGACACCTATACAATTTGGCATGCCTGCCAGTGCATGGAAGGCAACCTTTGTATCGAATATCTCCTGGGGAGTCTGTGGTAGGGATATGTAGTCCCTTGTGTGCTTGAGGAGGGAATCCAGCACTTGGTTCATTATCCGGGAAAATAAGGGTTGTGATATGCCATGCATGTGCCCCACTATTTGCTGGTAGGTGCCTGTAGCAAGGAAGTGGAGCACAGACACTACCTTCAGTAGAGGGGGGATGGAGGTGCGTATTTCTATGAGGCTCACTATGTCGTCATGTATCAGGTCCACTATGGTGGTGATGGTGTCACGGTCAAGCCGGTACAGGGTGTGGATCTGCTCTGGTGTTAGGTTGAAGGGGGTGGCTCTGATGCGAGGGATTGGGGGCTGCCGGCGTGGTAACAGTGGCTGCACTGGTGGGGCATGCTGGGCTTGTCTAACCCTCCTTCTCCTCCTGTTTATCCTCTGTGGTGGGGGTTGTGGTTGTTGTTGTTGCTGTTGTTGTTGCTGCCTTGCAAGCAGGGCCTCCAGCTCCAGTAATGCTACTACTATTGGTATCATCTTGGTGTGGGAGGGGGTGTGGTGTGTGGGTGTGCTCCTTTTGTGCTGTGCCAGACTCCATTGCCTCCACCTGTGCTGATCGTGTGCACCTGTGCCTCTTGGAAACACTGCTCAGTGTTCTTAACACCTTCTCGGAGATGCCGGTATTTACTCCATGCCGGTAAGATACTTTTTGGGCTTCAGGAGGCCATTATTTGCATGTCCGCATTACTTGGGAGCAGCTCCGGTTTACGGCAGGCCGCTAATATCGGCATGGTGTGTCGCGCGCGTGACCGTAGACCGCTAGTTACGGCATCATACTTTACGGTGCTGTAAATAGCGGTCTGGTTGGTCAGAATAGCCCGTAGCGGTAAGCGATGCCAGTAATCCTTTACCAGCATCGTTTTGCCAGTAATCCTTTACCAGCATCGTTTTTCCCTTACCTCCAACCTCAGAATGACCCCCACGGTGTAATTATTAAGGATGATAATTGACATCCATGTGTGCCAAATGTCACTGTAATATACGTTGAATGTAGGTTAATGTCTGATTTTATATGTAATCTTTTTAGAATTACTGTATGTCCCCTGATGAAGATGTGGTTTAATTGTGCCAAACACGTCGAAACTGGTTGGTCCTGTTGAAATGCCTGGAAAATGAGACTACAAAAATGAATATCCATTCAAGGAGAGAAAATATAACTTTTCAAAAAATTGTCAATAATGTTGTGATGGTTTTACAATTTGAGTCATTTAGGAATGCGTTTGTATAGAGTGAATGCAGATATGAATATGCTTGTTTAGACTGAGGCACATTGCCCAGTATGACTGTGAGTAATTGTTCATAAACAAATTATTTTCGTTTTGCTGCATTGAATTATGGTCTTTTGATTTGTTCTTCATTTACTCAATATTCCTATTAATTAAGTAAATAACTTTTCTACTTTTGTAAATTATGTCCTTTGGATTTTTCTTTACTTCATGATGCCTTCACACTCAATAGATCCTACTTCAATAGTCTTGGCTTATTCTTTGGACTAAGTTCTGCAGTTCTTCTAGGGGACTGGTAGCTTCCTTATCCTCTTTCTTAGAGATTATCTTTGTTCTAATCAAGTTCCTGCTCTCTATATTGTAGGACGTGTGAAGAATCTGAGGGCATCCTCACTTCTTTCCCCAAAATATCCTCCCACCAGGTGGTCAGGGAAAGGCTGTCGCTTTTGGATCCTGACCCTCGGGGTGGATATGCGAGGGAGGATCACTTGGGAGGAGGAGACTTGGGGAGTGGGGATGAGACAACCTTGGGGAAGACATGGTGCCCTCCATTTCCCTTTCATCAGGAATCAAATGTCCCCTAGGCTTTCATGGGATATTTCCAATCTTTTCCCTATTGTGTTAGAAAACCATTCCTCAATGTATACCACTGTGGTACTGAGACAAGGAAGAGACCACATAGGAACTTACATTTATCCTTTATTGACTCAGGCATACACAAACACAGCCACTCTGGTACTGGGACGAGGAAGAGGGATGCAGAGTACCAATACCATTGTGAAATCTAAGTGAATAGCCTGCACCTGAAGTTAAAGGGGCGGTTTGAATGGCCTGCTGAGGTGAGGCTAATAGAGGAAGCCAGGAGATCGAGATCCCCTGTGGAGTGCTTGCAGTCGGAGGGGCCGGAGGTGAAGGCAGGGAGACGGGTGTCCGAAGCGCTGAGGTGCTGCAGAGTCGATGCAGCAGAAGGAAAGTGCTGCTGGCGTTGTCAGAAAGTCTCGGGTGGCTGGGCCAGGCTGTTGACCTGCTTGCAGAGCCGGGAAAAGAAGCAGCCACGATGGACCAACTGAAGTAGAGAAAGGCACACAAAGACAGCGTACCCGGTGAGTCAAGTGAGGCTGAGTGACTCTGGGACGGTGTGGTGCAAGCCGTGTGATGAAGAATGGGCGGAGCGCCCAAAATTAAGCGAGCAACAGCAGAGGCAATGTGATTGCCGGTCAAAAATTGTGAAATACAGATGTTGCTGAATGAACAGAGCGGTTTGTGAATGCTGAACGGTGTTGAAATTGGGAAGGCCGTGAAAGGGACAATAAAGTAGTAAACTTGAAGCTGAATAAAAAGCCCGCAAGCAGTGTGCAAATTACCAGCAGGAGAGTGAACTGGGAATTTGCAGTTACGTTGTTTTGAAATGAATGAACTGCAATTTTGAATACCAAACCAAAGGAAAGTAATAATGAATGAATGCCACATGAGTGGAAAGCAGCGAAAAGCGGTCCCTGATACAAAGGAACTGTGAATCTTGGAGACTAAAGAAGCTAAGCATTGGTAATTAATTTAAGGAGCTGTGAATTGAATAAACTGAGAAAATTCAAGCATTGACAGAAGTTATAAGCAAAAGAGGAACTGTACAAGTTGAAAGTTGTAGCTGTGGCAATCCCCTGAGAAAGTGTGATAATACAGCAAGTGAATGGTGGCAAACAAGTGTTGACAAGACTGCAAGAAGATAAGTCCAATACCACTGTTGAGCTGAAACAGTGGTGGTGTAACTGTGGAAAAGTAGATGATTAGTTGTGTCGATCACATGTCCTGTAATGGGTGGACTGTGTGGTCCGCCAACTGCACCTAGACTGATGTCTACTAAAGAGAAGCCACTTACACATCTATACATTTATGGTTGAATATCCAGAGAAACCTGTACACTGTGAACTTAAAGTTGAACTTTATGATATTGATGAAAGAGCCAAAAAGCCTGAAAGCTGAGAAGAATCCTGAGAAATTGTGTTGTTGGCAAAACAGTGAGAGACTTGAAAGCGTGGGGAAGGGAGCCCCCGTTTTGATTGAATATGAACTAAACCCTTTCCAACCAAGACCTGGAAGAAGCTCTGAACTTTTTGTTTGCACACTTTCTCATTTGATGCTGACATCCCTAAACAGTTTGAACAAATAGATGTGAGGGCACGTATAGGTTTTGGACACAGGCGGACATTTACTTTGGACTTGCTGACCTAGGCTATCATTAGATTATCATTTTTTAAAAGGTTTGTTTTAAATTAGCATTTAGTTTATTACAAACTTTTAGCTAAATTTAAAAAGATCATTCATTGTCTTTTCCCCTCACAAGTGGGTCTAGAATGTGGTGCCAACCGCAGTCTCCTTCAAGTGTCGCTTGTCTGGTTTTAGATTTCTCTCATTTTATTGTTCGACACTAGATGGGACTCTTTCTGCATTGTCTTTTAGTTTCATCAATGTTGCTTTCAAGAAGTTCACTGTTGCACAATTAGTTCTTTGGTTATCCGCTTGTTATATTCTTTCCCACTACTCCTCAGCATCCAAACCCTCAATGTGTCCAAGTGCAGGGAGAAGATGAATCGAGCGTAGATCTTTAGGTTTTGGGTAGAATAACAGTATATGCTTGAGTGATTCTTCTTTCTGACCACACAACGACATTCATCTACTGCTACTTTGTTATATCTTTTTAGAGTACTGTTGTTATGTAATATATTTAGTCTTAGCCTTAATAGTAGGGTCCGCCCTAGATTGTTAGGACATTTATTCAAGTAACTTTTTGTCACATTCAGTAACCCAATACTGTTGTTAGATAATGTGTGAATTTTAGACATAGCTTGCTTTTCCTGTTTTTCGCCAGTCATCAGCCCATATTGTTTTCTTTATGAGTTCCAGATTTTTGCACAGGGCTTCTTTGGATGTACCGAGGAAACAGAGGTAAGTGACACACTCTAATTTCAGTTCTTGACTGTCCAGTCATCTTCCAATTTTTCTCTTGTTTTGAGTATTTTGAATTGAGGTGGACAGTCTTCTCTGATCACTTTCCTAAACAGTCAGATTTTGTTCCACATGATCTTGGAATAGAGTGAATTCAATCATAGCTTGTGGCGGATTATTTGAACTGGTAAAGATGTTGGTAAGTTTAGAATTCTTTTCCAGAAATAGCTCTCGCACTGGTCCCATATTTCTTCTCTTAATCCTTTATTCGTTTCCGCTCCGTAGATGATGGCAGGAGTTACTTTTTGTTTGAATTATTTTAGAATCGGAAGTAAAGAGAATTTGCCGAATCATTTGTTCAGGGCGACACCTTGCACCATCAATTGATGGAGTTTCTTTTTCACAGACATTTATGAGGACACCTAGATATTTTTGATCAAGGACCGGGCAGAGCCTCTCTTTATCCAGCATCCAAGAGATTTTCTTTTTATTATATTTGTCTCCATATACCATAATTTTAGACTTTGAGGCATTGATCTTTAGAGAGTTTTTATCAACATATTTTTGTAGGATGGTTAGTTTTCTCTGCAGAGCGACCGTAGTCTGTTCTAACAGGATCCGGTTGTCTGTGTATAACAACCACCACAAAGCCTCACCATTGATTTTTGGAGGGAAGGTGGTGCTGTCAGACAGAACCGCTTTTATATCCTCAATAAAGAAGTTAAACAGGGTTGCTGCTGGGGAGCAAGCCTGCTTTAACCCTTTCGAGGTTTTGATCACTCTTGATAAATTTCCCAAATGATCAAGCTTCACTTGCATATTGGTGTTAGAATATAACTCAAGAATCATTTCAAGAAGATCATTGAGGCATGCTTCGTTCTATAATTTCTCCCATAATAAGTCACGATCAATGCTGTCAAAAGCCTGACACAAATCTATACTGGCTGTATAGATTTTCTCTTTTTTTTGCTCAGAGCGATGTTTTAAGAGATTTAGGAGCAGCAGTTTCAAATTACAGCCAACTTCCTTGACAAATCCGGTTTGTCTTTTGTCGATGGAATGAGATGTTTTTATCCATGCTTTTAATCTAGTTAGTATTACCATCACAAACATTCTTCCTACTGTGTCTAAAAGGGTGATTGGTCTGTAATTCACCAGAGCGTGTCTATCCCCTTGTTTGAAAATAGGGATCATGATGGCTAACTTTTTGCGCATTACGAATATTCTGTTGAACCCATTTTTACAGAATTCTGACCAGTTATCTGGAGCTTCCTTCATTAGCGCATTAGAAATCCCTTCAGGGCCCGGGGTCAGGATTTGCTGCTTTTCTTTATCAGATGAAGAATTTCTTCTGTCTAACAAGTTATCCCCCAAGGGCTTTTCTCTGGGGTGCTTTTGCTTACATCATTCGGTGATTCATTCAACTTATTGAATAGCATGTTAAAGTGTATTGCCTATTTGTCCTCTGGTATGGAATTGAGAAGGGTTGCCGTTTCTTTTATTAGTTGCCGAAAGCTCCTCCCATTTGAGTCAGCTAGAGCATCAAGCATTATTTCAGAGTCTTTGAGGTCCAGATTAATTCTATGCATTCTTGTCCAATTTCTGTATTTTTGTTTGCGTTTTCTTATCATCTCTTTATTTCCTTCTGACTTCATATTCTTCAATTCTCTGAGATCTTTTCTTAATCATTTTTTAAAATTTACTATTTCTTTATTGAATATGTGAAGATGATTGAATTTTGGTTTTCCTGGTCCTTAAATGCCATGAGCGTTTGATTGTATTCCACCGAATCCTGTTTTTTTTGTTATTACTCTATTAGATCTTTTGTTGTCAGTGGAACTTCTGTTGGTTTTATTTGAATACGGTTGAGGCCTCCTTCTACCTCAATTCTATGGTTCAATTTTTTTGTGAATTAATTAGAGAATGTTCAAGTCTTATAATCAAGGGGTCATTATCACTCTTCTGGGTTTTTACCACCTCCATTCTTATTATTTCAGGCAATGAATTGCCGGAAACAAAACAATAATCGAGTGTGGGTTGACAACTTCCGTTACACCAAATGTAGGCTGCTGGTATTTCACCAATGATGCTTCCGTTCAGCAAATGCAAATCTCTTAAGATCATCTCTTCCATCCAATCCGCTCCTCTGCAATTTTTTTTATTGCAATTAGTGTTGGTTCTGTTGAATTTCCCAGTTGTTTCTTTCATGCAATTTGCGTTCAAGTCTCTGCAAATCAATATTTGGAGATTCGGTTGGTCTGTCAAGTTGGAATCCAAAAGATTCATTACCATATCAATGTATATGCTGTCCTTGTTCGCATCAGGGATCCAGCTCTCTTACTCCTCTTGGACCTTTCGGCGGCCTTTGATCTCGTCAATCATGAAATCCTCTGCCACCACCTTAAATCAGCTGCACACTTCTCAGATAAAGCTACAACCTGGATTAGCTCCTTTTTAGACAATAGATCTATGCGCGTGTTCTCTCCACTAGCAGCCGCCCCACCTGCACCTGTCTCCTGTGGCGTACCACAAGGATCTTGTGTTTCACCCACATTGTATAACGTGTTCACCAAACCTCTCTTCGATATCTTGGACTATCTGGGTGTCACTTACACCAACTACGCCGACGACACCCAGATACTAATCCCTATATCAGGTGACTACACGGCTGACTCCCTCGCTATCAATGTCATCTACCAGGTCATCCAGGCGTGGATGGCTCAACACGGACTCTGTCTTAATGATGAAAAGACTGAGCTCCTTATTCTTGGTTCGCCACAAAAACTTACCAAACTCGACCCTGCGTTCAAGTCCTTCATCATCGATGGGAATATTATCCCAACCGCCAAGGACACAAAAACCCTAGGGATCTACATTGACTCAACCCTATCCCTGACCAGACAAACTAACTCAGACTCTTCCACCACGGCATATACCTGCAAGCTTATTACAGTGTCGCCCTTTCCTCTCTGCAACCAATTGTGTCACCCTGGCCAGAACTCTTGTATTATCCAAGATTGATTACTGCAATGCACTGTACCTAGGCACCAATTGCTGCAACCTAAACAAGTTGCAAATTGTCCAAAACAATGCGATTAGAGCTGCCCTCAACATTCCCAGGCGCCAACACATATCCGACACCAGACGCAATATTCGCTGGCTCTCAGTCCCACACCGTATCTCCCTGAAAACCCTGGCTCTTACCCACAAATGCCTTCATATCCAATCTCCCTGCTACCTGGCCAACCGATTTGCCCTTCACAACTCCATTAGACCCCGCAGAATGGCTCATTTAAACTGCCTTTTTGGTTCCACGTTTCAATCTCCAAAGATCAGGTGGAATTAGCTTCCCTATCTTGGCAGCTAAACTCTGGAACACGCTTCCTAATGAGCTTAGAGCAGAACCCTCATTCCCGAGATTCAAACACCTTACGAAAACCTGGCTGGCCGCCCAGGACATTTAGCTCTGGGTTCTCTGCTCAATTTGTACATGTATATATAATCTGCTTGTCCTCTCATTGCTATTATTATACCTGTAAATTCTGTATTATACTTGTAAACTTTGTAATTATGGTTTTGTCTGTTTTTCCTATGTTGTAACTAAGTGATGCGCCCGGTTACCCCTGGGCCTGGTGCGCTATACAAATAAATAAATACAAATACAAATAAATACGTTAATGTTCACAATACCGCATAGCAAGTCTTCATCTGTAATTTCTTTAAGACCAGTCGGGGTTCCTTCAACTCCTCCTACTTTGGCGTTGGAGTCAGCATTTTCACAGGATCTTTGACACAGAGAGTATTTCTTGTGATTGCGTGGCTTGAAGTGCCATTTGAGTGTCCCCAAGTCTGAGGTTGAATAATTTCTCTTCTTTGGGTAACAGTCTCCTTTTTTTTCAAACAAAGGGTTTGTATTTTTCATTTTGATATTGGCAGTTAGAACGGAACCCGACTTTGGACTACAGTGTTACGCTCACTTGGTATCCATGGGGACGCCACCCAGCCGTAGGGACTCTGGTATCCTTCTCTGCGGTTCCCAGGTGTGGCCAGCGGGGGAGTTCTGCCTGAAATACAGGAGGGCTATGTTCAAGACTGGCCAACTGGGGTAATCAGCCCCCCACCACCCCGAATGCCTGCAGCCCCTCTGGGCCGCTCCTCACCTTATTGTTAATTCAGGTGTGCTCTCCATCCTGCCTTCTTGGCAGAGGGGCGTTGTCCTTTGTGGGCGAATGTGATCTAGTTACTTCACTGATGCCGGCCCGTTTGGAGTCTTTCAGGTAGGTCTTTTTGCTGTTGTATATTGTTGTTATTCTTGCATGCCTTTCTTGGTTTAATAAATGTCCCTTTCTCTTCCTTAGGTGTGCGGAAGTCCAGTGTGATGCATTGGCTAATTTGGGTCTCGCCGGTAAATGATGGCGTGTAAAGAGCGCTATGATGCGGTAAGTAGGCGCTATGCGCAACGCTGTGAGGCCTTGCCTTTGCTAACCTGTTGTCTTTTCTTTCCCATAGGTCGCGGTGCTCACCCAGTGTGTGGAATTCCGAGGCGATGCTGGTTGAGGGGCGACTTGCGAGGTAAGCCTTTCGGCACAGTTTGTTATGATGTAGAGTTTCTAATATCTGTTTCCTTCTTTTTTTGCAGATCCATCGGTCCGGGAGACGCGCTGATCCCAGGAAGCTGTTCGCAGGAGCTGTGGGCAGCTAACGATGAAAATTACAGGTAAGCTGCTACTGCTAACAATGTCCTTTTGTCTCCTTACAGATGCTGTTCTTCCGAGGTTCTCGGGTACAGCTGAACACGGTGAACGTCACGTTGCAGGATTGCAAAGTAACACGAAGCGTGTTATTCAAGTCGAGTGTGGTTTAAATAGTTTCAAGAAAGTAGTCCAGGTAAAGTAGTTCCTAGGTTACCACACCCAAAACACTATACCGCAGAGCTTGGTTCCAAGGAGCCAAGCTATATGGATGCCTCCATGTTGGCTGGCACTTGAAATAAATTAGTTCCCTAAACACAAGTCTTTATTAAGTATGAGCCTGGCGCCAAAGGCGCCAGGACCGGCCCCAAGAGGGCCTAGGCAATGGGTGCCTATGTTTGTTGGAGACCCGAGCCAAGACCCCTCCTGCCCATGGGCTTGCCAGAGGGGTTTCTGGATGTGCGTCGTGACATACAGAGGTGTATTACTTCTTTCACTTTCGTTCTCTCAATTAACGTGAGTGTGGTGGAATCATGCAAATTAAAGGTAAGCGATTCTTGCTTATTCACACACGTTATAATTGGTTGTAATTCACTTTCGCAACCACTGTTGTTTTCGGTAAAATTTGTCTCCCCCAATTCAGTGCTTTATGCCTCTAGCATACAACGTGGGTGGATAGCGTTTACACTGTATGCCTTCGGCATCCTGGGGGGGCAGATCTCTAAATTCAAACTTTTTGTGGAATGGGAAGGCAAATCACCTTCAGTTCGCTCCGTATCGGAACGCTCAGTTTCACCCGCCGCAACTGTAACGGGCAAGGCGATCAGAGCAGGGAATTCTTTGCTGATGTTCACTAGCTCCGAGACTTCATGGACGTCTTCAATAAACTCAGTTGAGGGGGGTGAGTCTGATGGGGGCGCTATCTGGGGCTGTGCTGTGAAAGCAATAGGCGAGCCGAAAGGAAGCGCCAAGTGACTTTGCACACATCTCGAACTTGTGCCCACTGGAAGGAAGTCATGCAATTTCCGTCTCTTGATTATTTTTCCTCGTCCACCTAGACTAGCCACACTGCCTACCGCACCTTCACTGTTAGAAATCGTGATTTTAGGTAATCCACTTGCACGTACCTTGCTCCTTATTCTTTGGGTGTGAGTTGGATGCGTGTCTTCGTCCATTTTCACAAATGTTGCTTTTCTTGAATTGCGAGTTCGCGGGTTGTGCGAGGCTTGTTGTTCTTGCTTCACACACTCTGCAAACACTCTGCAGACGCTCCACTACAGAGTGGAGGTTAAAACACTCTTTGCTGAAGTAGACACTGTAGAAAGACTCAAAGTTCAGCAAAGCAGGGAACAAACAGGAGAACTTCTTTTGGAGTTCAGCCTCACACTCTGCAACCACTCTGCCTACCATTAGTTTCAGTTAGGTAAGGAAGTCCCACCTTAGCATGGGGCTAGATAGGCCTTATCCCAACCTTTTTGTGATTTTAAATAAAGGTTTGTAGCCCAAACTTTCCACTCCACAGTTGTCTGTGTCTACTTCCTGATGCCTTCACTGACTCCAGACTCCCTTGTATATAGTTCTCTTCTCGGGAATTTTGGTTGCTCAATTCCCAATTATATCTCACCTCTTCTTGTGGTGCTCTTTCATGTATGATATTCATCTTCCAGACCTCACGGGTCTTGAATCCACAAATGTCTCTCTTTGGTTTTGGTTTCTGTTCTCTCTTATCTTCGGTATATGAGTTGACCTTTCCCTTTTCCCAAGGCTATAAGATTCCAACTCTATTTCTTTTGTACTCTGTTGTTTGTGTGTTTCTTTTTATCTCATTAATATAATTTGGATGTAATAAGATTCCAATCTATTCCTCTTTACCCCACGAGCACAGTTCTGAGGTGTTAAGCTTTCAATTATATTTATGTCCCACTCTGGAGTTTGGGTTATTCCTTATCTCATTAACACACTTCTGATTCATCTGCTTGTTTCCAATTCTTTTCACATCAGTACTGGGACATGTTTTGTTCAATTTATACAGAGTCCCTTTTAACTTTCCGGTATTCCCATTCCCTGTATTACCTTCCGTCTTCATGGGTAACATTGCTGGTACCTGTGGAACTTGGAACTCTCTTACGGCTACCTTCTCTATTCACTTTATGCAACATCTGTTTCATATGCATCCTGCTCTCCCCTTGTTGATAGAACTGTTGCCAGGACTTGCTGCAGGAGTTGCTTCCTCCCGCTGGTGGTGTCATTGTGCGAGCCGAATGCCCACCACGATTACTGCATGGTCATGCCACGACCGAACTCTCTGTTACAACTTATTTGTATTTCCTCCATTCTTCAGCAATGGATCTTCCATAGATTTCCATGCTGTGAATGTTCCCTGTCATCAGGCTGGGAATCCCGGGTTAACTATGGTATAATACATTTCCTAAAAGAGAAATGGACTCCTTGAGTGTCCTGCCCACATCGTTGTGGGTGTTTTTGGTCCCTACAAATGGTAGGTCGAGTGTATTGCTCTGCCACTGCAGCTACCCCTTAGATTTCAACTGTCTTCTTTGCTGATAGGAATCCTTGTGTTCGTCTCTCAAAAGAGAGAAATTCTTTTAGCAAAGGTTGTTCGCTTCAAAAATCAAAGTTCTCTTTATAAATCTACAGCCCTTCATAGCGCATTGGCGACAATGATGGAACCACCAACATCTAACATTGTTGTTTCATGCGGAACATGCAGCCTAGAATATGTCTACGAAGAGGACAGGCACCTAGACGGCATATATTTCCTATACCCCAACCATTCATAGGAGGAATGCGACAACGTTGGAGAAATGGAGTTACTGGTAACAAACTACTCCATTCTCCAGTATTGGATCTTTGTGTTGTATAATAACATTTTGTGTTACCTTATGTGAACACACGCAATAGAGGACCGCTGAAGCTGCGGGGCATACCTTATTGGAACAGCCACTGCAGCACTGCTCTTCCCATCTGCGCTTCTTACGCGTGCTGCTGTTGTAGGCAGTAGTGCCTCGTGAAGGTGTAAGGCACCTCCCACGTAGCCGCCTGGCTGATTTCCTTAATGGGCTTGCCCGCCCATAGCGCTGCTGAAGCCGCTGTGGCTCTTGTGAAGTGTGCGCTGGGTGTTGCCTGTAGCGGCTTGTTGACTTTAGCTTGCAGAAAGATTTGGAGATTCATCTTGAGATACCTTGCTCTGTGATCGCTTTGCCTTTATTTGAAGGCCCAAATGCAATAACAAGTTGCTTTGTAGCCCTGAAGGCTTTTGTACGATCGACGTAATACGTTAAGGTCCTCTTGATGTCTAAAGAATGTAATGCTGTTTCGCCGAAGTAGTAGCAGTTTGGAAAAAAGGTGGGTAATGTGATTGTTGCGTTCTTGTGATACTCAGTTGGTACTTTTAGTATAAAGTGAGGATTGGTGGAGAGGATTACCCTGTCCCTGGTGAATCTTACGATTGTGTTGTACCTCTTGTCAATATTCGGTTCATCTTCACCTCCTTCGGCTCTGTTATGTACACAGGTCTTCCGGTAGTTTTCTCGCCTTTCCTCCTCCTCTCGGCTTTTTGCCTCATCTCAGCTTTTCGCATTCTCTCGGCTTTCCGCCTCCTCTCGCTGGTTCTTCTGGTTTGTCATCACTTTTCAGCATCCTTCGACAAAGTCCATTGAAGACCCTGATTTAAAAGGATATTCTCAGTTTCTTGTTGATAATATAGGTTCACTTTATCTTCATGAAACCGATAACGTTCTGGTGTATTAGGCAAGTCCATCTAAGCCATCACTTGGAGGGCTTCAGTGAGTTCCTCACGGAAAGGCTTTTGAGGGTGCAGGGAAAAAAGTCCCCTGCCTGGCTACGTTTTCCCATGGAACATTAGCACATGGAACCATGCAACGTGCTATGGGAGATATATACACGTTTTTGGGAACCAATGAGCAATATTGACTCTGAGATTTCTGGCGAGACGCCGTAAGTATATAGTTCGTAAGAGTTCAAATGTTTGACTTTCACTCTTGTCCGATTCCTTGCAGGTTGCAGCTTGACCCTAGCGAAGAGTTCCTCGTGGCAACCGGTAACATTCAGGTAAGGATTTGTATTATCCAACACAGTTCGATAAAATAATGTCAGTATGTAACCTGTTGCTTTCTCCCTTATTCCGGTGCTGAGAGAAATTATGAAGTCTCGGCAAAATAATGTCTCCGGCGGTAAAATTAGGTAAGTCTATTGTGGTGAGAAGGATTCCCCTTGTTTGTTTGTCCCTTTGTTTCACCTTGCTGTCCTTTTGTTCCCCTTAGGGGCTGGGGTGCGGCAAAGATGCAGTGGAGGCTGCGCCGACCCGTGAAGAGGAATAGTACCCCTGGCGGTAAAATCAGGTAAGTCTATGGGGGGTAACTAAAATTGCCTCTGTTTATTCTCTTGGCTCACCTTGCTGTTCTTGTGTTCTCCTTAGGTGCCGGAGTGCGGCAGGAACATGCATAAGGTTGCGGTGGATAGTGAAGATGATGCGAAGGCCGGTGAGTTCAGCGCGGCGCTGCAGCAGGCGAGGCGACGCGCATAAAATAACTTCTTTCTTCCAGCTCAAAGGCACGGTGGATCGGGAATTTAGGTAAGGATTAAAGGAATTGCTCTTGTTATAACCCTTTCTCCTTCTTTCTTTAGGGTTATAACAAGAGCAATTCTAGGAGCTCCAGACTCGAGGCGGGCGTGGCAGAAGACTGGATGCAGACTTGCAGGCACGGTGAGCGTTACGCTACTGGATGCAGAATAACGCAAAGCGTCTGCTGCTCTTCAGGCGTGGTTTAAATAGCCTCCAAAGTAGTCCCAGGTAAGTATTCCTCCTCGACCCCACCCGAGTAAAAAATAATCCCTAGGTAAAGTAGTCCCTTCCAAGCCTCTTTTGGCTTGGAGCTCTTGCAGCATGGTCTGCATCAGGCAAGTTTGCAGCATGGTCTGCATCAGGTAAGTTTTAATCTATGAGCCTGGCGCCTACGGCGCCAGGACTGACTCTCCATATGAGCCTGGCGCCATAGATGCCAGGACTGCACCCAAATAGCCCCTAGCAGGGGTTGTTGGCTTGCTTGGAATAACTTGATGCCTGCTTCCCGGGTTGCTGGACTTGATCTGGATCCCCGGGGGTAGGCATCATGACAATAACAAGGTAAACATGCAAAGACGGGAAACATTCACCTGAGCCCGGGATCATTTGATTCGTCCGGAAGGCCTGGTTTAAGGACGAGTCCTGGCGTTTCCCACCGAATTGGCGGGTCTTTTAGGACACAACCGAATGTAATGACATGACTGGCCACAATAGAAACACAGGTTATTTAGCACCCGTCTTTCTCGTTCTCCTTTGGACAATGGACCCCTGACTGCCCCGATTTGCATGGGTTCGGCTTCTCCATGGGAAACAGGAGTAGTTCCGTCTGGGCGGGAGGAGGTGCGGATATCGGGATACCGACGTTCGCCACGTCTTTGCCGAAGCCGAGCATCGACTTGCAAGACTAGATCAAGCAATTCGGGAAAACCAGGTGGAAGAGCGGGCACCACTGATAGGATATCTTTCAGGTCGTCCGACAACCCTTTATAGAAGACAGCCGCTTTCTTCTGTTCCGGCCATGTGGTTTCAGACGCCAATTGGTTGAATCGGGCAAGGTAAGTCAAAAGATCCGTCTTGCCTTGACTAATAGCCAAGAACTCCAGATCCGAAGTCTGTGCTTTATATCGCATATCAAAAACACTATTCATGGCTTAGATTAACATGTCAAAGTCATACAAAGCCGGGTCATTTGCTTCCAGCAATGGGTTAGCCCATGCTGCGGCACTGCCACCCAGATGGGAAAGAACGAATGCCGCCTTAGTAGTAGCGTCTGGAAACGCCAAGGGACGACAAAGAAAGTGAAGGCGACATTGGTTCACAAAAGTCCGGCACGCCTTGGGATCACCCAAAAAGCGTTCTGGTGGAGCCAAAGGGAACGGCCCAGGAAGGACAACCGGGGCTGGAGCCAGAGGGGGTACAGGGGGTGCAGGAGGAGGCGCCGCCGCACCGGCATCACCAAACTCCTCGTCATGGGGTAATGGCTGCACAAAGCTCTGTAATACATCCATGCGTTGATGTAAAGTCGCATGTGCAGATGCCATATCGGTACGTAAAGCAGAAAAAGCCTGCATAAGGGCTGCCATTGGATCTGATGCGGCCTCCATAACCGATAGGCGTTTTTTATAGGCTCCTAAATCTGTCGCAACCTAGAGCGGTGTCCCAGTTGTTGCAGATTACACCTCCACACTTTTGGGGAAGCTTCCTTCACTCCGTGAATACGAAAGTCTCTAACGTGATATGCCAAAGACTTTCCCCCCAAGAGCTCAGCCTACAGAGATCAATTACACCTGTTAGGCCGGGGGCTTGAGTGAAAAGGCAGGAGCAGAATCAGCAGAGCTAGAGGGATAAAAGAACAAAACGGTTGTTCAGAAACTGCAGCCATGTAGTGCCGGAAAAAAACCCAGCAAACACCACCCACAATGTACCCACTCTTACCTGCTCCGTAGGGAAAGTATGCCAGGAACCTACTAGTATGGAATGCAGAGACAAGGACGGTATATGGTGAAGGAGGAGTGTACCAGTATTCCAGGAACACCAATGTTGAAACAGCAAAGCGTCCCAAAAAGTGTCCAAAGCAATCCAATGGTGAAGCGGCAAAGCGTCCCAAAAAGTGTCCAAAGCAATCCAATGGTGAAGCAGCAAAGCGTCTCAAAAAGTGTCCAAAGCAATCCAATGTTGAAGCAGCAAAGTGTCCCAAAAAGTGTTCAAAGTAATCCAATGTTTAAACAGCAGAGCGTCCCAGAAAGTGTCCAAAGCAATCCAATGTTGAAGCAGCAAAGCGTCCCAATTAAAGTGTCAAAAGCAACAAAAAAAAACACATGCCAAAATGTGTTTAACCAAGTGATAATAAAATACAAAAGAAATGACCAGGGAAACGAGCGTTCACCTCACGCTAGTTCCCTCGAAGAAATGTTCAAGTTATCAGAGCGTCACAACCTAAGGACTTAGCAATTGGAGGTCGAGGTGAGGAAGCCGGGTTCGTATTTCAAAAGGAGGAAATAGAGGGAGGCAGGTGTTGGGAAACAAACAAGGTCAAAGCAGAGGCAAGGTTGAGATTCTAGCGCCGGGTTTTTGGTATATAAACAGGAATCAGGAAAACAGATGCGCGCAACTAATAACAGATTAGGAGCACCCGATGTTCAAATAGACAGTATTTAAATACGGTCCTCACAGAAGGAACACGGCAACGTAGTACGTGTATGTCACGTGACTACAATAGCGGGAATGATGGGAATTGTAGTTTCAAAGGGCTCTGTGTGCCGGATAGCGATCAGACAAACGCCATGGCAGCCTCCAATTAACGCGGGACGTGACAGTGTCGTCTTGCTTCCAAGGCGAGCACGTTGCCCCTGAGCTATCCTCTCGAGTAGTAACTATCGTCCTATATCACTTCTAAATGTAGATGTAAAAATGTTTACAAACATTTTGGCTACCCGACTACTTAAATTTGTTGGAGAGTTAATTGATGATTCACAGGTGCGATTCATGGTGACAGACAGTTGTATGACAATATCAGGACCTTATTGGATATTATGGGATTGTCAGATCCGAAAGCGGAAGAGATGTTACTTATTTTATTAGATGCTGAGAAAGCCTTCGATTGTGTAAATAGGTCATTCTTAAATTACACTCTGCTTGAGATGGGGTTTGGGCCACAGTTCTTAAACGCTGTTGGAGCGTTGCAGTATGGAATTTTGGCTAAACTTTGGATCAATGATGAGTTTTCATCAGTTTTTCAGTTATTTAGGGGTACGGGAAAGGCTGTCCGCTTTCACCCTTTCTTTTTGATCTGGCCTTAGATCTGTTACTTGCACATATAAGACAGAAACATGGGCCCTCATTACGACCCCTGCGGTAAGCGAAAAACGATGCCGGTAAATGATTACCGGCATCTTTTACCGCTAGGTCTGATCATGGCACGCAACCTTCCACGCCGTAAGTAACGGCATCGCGCAAAGGTAGGCAAATCACGAACCAAGGGGACACGCTCTTAACGCAATCACAAAGGCTGTTAAGTACCTTACCGCCATGGTGCTAATTCCGCCATCGCGAATCAACCTTAAATGGCCATGTGCAGTGTTCCCAGCTGCCACAGGTGCACAGAATCAGCACAGGTGGAGGCAATACAGACTCACCAAGTACAAAAAGAGCACACCCCACCCCTTCCCACACCCAGTCACACTCCACAATGATTCCAATACGACTAGCAATGTTGGGGCTGGAGGACCTGATTGCAATGCAAGTGCTACAACTACAACAACAACAACAACAGGCAGCACAGAGGAGACGCAGGAGGAGAAGGAGGGCAAGGCAGGACCAGCAAGCCCCACCAGCACAGCCAGTGCCACCACGCAGGCAGCCCTCAATCCCACGCATCCGAGCCAGTCCATTCAACCTCACCGCTGAGCAGATCCATACCTTGTACCGTTTGGACCGGGACACCATCACCACCATCGTTGACATGATACACAACGACATCGTCAGCATGATAGAAACACCCACCGCCATCCACCCCTACTGAAGGTAGTGTCCGTGCTACACTTCCTGGCCACAGGCACCTACCAGCACACAGTGGGGCACTTGCATGCCATTTCACAACCATTATTCTCACGTACACTGATCCAAGTGCGCAATGCCCTCCTCAAACACACAGACGACCACATTTCCTTACCACGGTCTGCCCAGGAGATTGCAAACACCAAAGTGGGTTTCCATGCACTAGCCAGCATACCTGGTTGCATTGGTGCCATCGACAGCACCCATGTGGAATTGGTGGTCCCACATGCCATGGAGGTACTGTACCGCAACCGTAAACTATTTCACTCAATCAACGTGCAAATGGTCTGTGACTCCAACAGGATCATCACACATTGTTGTGCCCGATTCCCCGGATCAACCCATGATTCAATGGTCCTGCGGAACTCCACAATACCACGCTACATGGAGCGACATGCAGGGCCAAGATCCTGGCTACTTGGTGAGTCTCATGTCATGGCCATGGAAATGTGAAGTGGGTAGGTGATTGACGTACCAATGCATACTTTACCTGGCTGAAAGGGGGTGGTGGAATGATGCATACTTTACCTGGCTGAAAGGGGGTGGGGGAATGATGCATACTTTACCTGGCTGAAAGGGGGCGGAATGATGCATACTTTACCTGGCTGAAAGGGGGGGATAATGCATACTTTACCTGGCTGAAAGGGGGTGGGGGAATGATGCATACTTTACCTGGCTGCGAGTAGCAGAGGCAATGGAGCCAGCTCATACCCTAAAGCCGTACAAACGTCAACTGACACCTGTACATATAATGCCGATGTAAGCAGCCCTACCATGTGAATGAAGGTGTGTCCCAACCATGACACAACCATCTGCAAGTGCATTGTACCGATTCGGACCACATTGACTTCAACGAAATGCACCTACATGCAATGACTTAAGCCAATACACGGCACCAAACACCATCAACTGAAAGGCCAGTCCCCCATAACTGCGCACAAAGGAGGCCCATGACGGACAAAAACATCAATACACCACTACACAGACAACGAGGCCCCACAAATTTCCCTATCAACATTAGCAGTGCTCAGAGGGGGCCTCATGAGGCTGACAGCAATGTGGCCATGATGAGAGCGTTGATATCACAGGACACCTGCCAGGTCACCAAAACAAACGCCATGAACGAACACAGTGGATGGGCACTCACAAGGCACTTGACCCCCCCTGCATACATTGGTTGATGGCATGCAAAACAGTCCATGAGAGGAATACACATATACCGGTCACATAGTGTGAATCCATTTGTGCATGTAAAAGTGGTACAAAGTAACAGTTGAATGCATGCCATGGTGGCACGTCATGTTTGGAATTTGATGTCATGACTGACACATACATTGTTGCCCACATACAGGTGATGCAGGCTATCACCTGAAGAGGTGGCTCCTTACACCAGTCCGGAACCCACAGAACCAGCACGAGGAGGACTTCAATCGTGCACATACACGTACCCGTGTGGTGATTGAGCAGGCATTCGGCCTACTGAAGGCACGGTTCCGCTGCCTCAGCAGGTCTGGTGGGGCACTCCTGTATCGCCATGAGAAGGTGGCAAAGATCGTCATGGCATGTGTCATGCTACACAATATGTGCATCAGACGAAATGTGCCCCTGCCCCCTGACGCAGAACTGCAACCACCTGACGATGAGGATGAGGAGGGTGGGGATGGGGCAGCACCTCAGGGAGGCAGCGATGCACAGGAGGGGAGTGAAATGCGTCGGACTCTGATCAACCAATGTTTCTAGCACACACGGATGGGGGGTGTCACATGGAGATGGCAATTGGGGCACTGTGTGTGTCTGGGATATGGACACTGTGGACTGTTCACCAATAAATCACACATACGCAATGAGCAATGTCCACACATGTGATTTGTGATCAAGAAAACATTGTATTGTAAATGTGAATTCAATTAACACACCCACTCCCCCCTCCCCCCTCAACTCCCCAACACACCCACTCCCCCCTCCACTCCCCAACACACGCACTCCCCCCTCCCCCCTCAACTCCCCAACACACCCACTCCCCACCCTCAACTCCCCAACACACCCACTCCCCCCTCCCCCCACCCCCTCCGCAAAAGTGCGTGGATCCCT
Organism: Ambystoma mexicanum; assembly: GCF_040938575.1. Taxonomy (NCBI): domain Eukaryota; kingdom Metazoa; phylum Chordata; class Amphibia; order Caudata; family Ambystomatidae; genus Ambystoma; species Ambystoma mexicanum. The sequence continues at coordinate 149,290,928 of NC_090930.1, read as the reverse complement.
GTGTCGAAGTGCCTAATGTGGAATTGATCCACTGGGTGGCCTCTACTGGCAGCCCCCTCTGCCGGCCCCCGGGGCACCCCTGCCTGTACTCCGCAGGTTCCTGGCTGACCTGCGGACGGGGCTGCTTGGGGCAGAACTGGCAGCGGAGGAGGTACTCGGCATGTCCCTCATTCTCTGTACAAGCTCAGAGAGCACGTGCCACACTGCGGCAAGTTCGGCACAGATGTCCTTGCTGGAGGATTGGATGGCTGCCTTCACAGTCTCAGCACATCTTTGCATTTCAGCACTGGCACCTCCACAATCGGCCACATGCTGCGTGAGGAGTGAGGACAGTTGGTGTTGCCTTGTCAATATTTGGTCCAGCGACTGTTGGTATTTTGGGGCATTGAATGATGCAATTGGCGGGGTCATTGGGCTACTCCCCTCCTCCAAACCTCCCACTGGGCATGGAGTGGCTGGCCAGGAGTTATCAGGGGATAGCCCCTGTGTGTTATCAGCTGTCATGATGCCTACCCCCGGAGCACCAGGCCAGGCCCAGCACCCCCGGGAGCAGGCATCACGCCCCCGGGTAAAAGCCCAGCGGCCCTTTATAGGGGCTCTTTGGACTCTGTCCTGGCGCCGTTGGCGCCAGGCTCATGTTGGACATCAGTCCTGGCGCCAAAAGCGCCAGGCTCATAAGGGGAAGTGTTTGGTGCACTTACATGAAGCAGACCATGCTGCACACTCACCTGATGCAGACCATGCTGCATGAAGAACCAAGCCAAATGAGGCTTAGGAGGAACTATTTTTCTGATGGAACTATTTTGTTACTTGGGTGGGGCTGTGGAAGAATACTCACCTGGAACTTCTTCCAAAGCTATTTAAGCCATGCCCGGACAGCCACACGTGCTTCGCGTTGTTCTGCATCCCAGCAGCTGAACGCTCACTGTGTCTGCTCCTGCACCTGGACTCCAGCCACGCCCGCCTCGACCCTGGAACACCTGTAAGGGAATAAAAGAAGAGAAAGGTGAAAACCAAGAACTTATTCAACCTTCTTACCTGCATCCGGAATCTTCACGCCAGCATTCCTGAAGGAAGACTTCCATTTAAAAGCACTGCGTTGCTCGCTGCAGCGCTGCGCTTCACTCACCTGTTCCCGAGACGCCGCCCGGCTCCATCGCGGCTCTCAGCACCGGTCGCCACATCTCTGCACCTAGGGGAGAGAAGAAGAGACAAAAGGTGAGCAAGGGAACACAAGAGGAAAGCCGAATTTTCAGCCATATTACTTACCGGCTTTTCTTGGTGAACCCATTCCACATCTCGGGTCGGCGCCGCATCTTTGGCAGGTACCGCACCCCGGCCCCTACGGGGAAAGGACATTTTTAGCCATATTACTTACCGGCTTTTCTTGGTGAATCATTCCACATCTCGGGTCGGCGCCGCATCTTTGGCAGGTACCGCACCCCGGCCCCTATGGGGAAAGGACAAAAGACATTACTGGGGAATTATAAAGACATTTAGAGGGGTCGCCCTCATCACTAACTCACCTGATTTTACCGCCGGCAATTTAACCCCTCAACGCATCGCCTTTGTTCTGCACCTGAAATAAAGGACAGAAAAGACAACATAAAAGGAGGCTCACACTTGAACTTTTGCATCTTCATACTTACGGCGTATTGCTCAGAAAAGTCAAGTGGATGTGCCAGCGCCATCCTGAAAACCAGTGAAGTAACTGGACGAACGCGCGCCCCTGCACCAGAAGTAGGATGGAGAGTTCATCCTTCCAAACCATAAGGTGAGCTTAAACCGGGGGTTTGGGAGGAATCAGAGAGGAACGAAGGGGAGAAGGGGGGAGCAAGCACACTATTCGGCAGACAGTTAATCCCCTTTCTTATCTGCAGAAGGATAATCTTACGGGCCCGACAAGCAAGATTTGGGGGTCCTGTTCAATCGGTGGTCTGAATTCTGCGCATCACGCTTGAAGAGGCCACAGCAACCCAGACCAGACCAGCGCCTCCGTGGGAGCCAGGTGAGTGTTACAGAATGCGAAGCCTTACTACAAATTCCCACCCAGGCGCTATGGAAACTTCCGAGACTGACCAGTTGGCCCAACTACTGGGGTAATTACGGGCTGAAGTACACGCCGCTCGTCAAGAAACTAATGCTCTCAGGAGGGAAGTGATTGTAACAAAGGAAAGAGCTGATGACCTGGCTAGACAGCTTTTGCAAGGTCAAGCTGGACAAACCCCTTTACCCGGTTCCGGAGGGAACCCCGCTCCTGTGCTTTCCAGTAACCCGGTGCAGATAAATCTACCTGGAAACATGCCGCTGGCCCCACCCGAACGCTTTGCTGGGGACCCCAAACGATTCGCCGTATTCATGAATCAGTGTCGTTTGCATTTCCTGTGCAGACCTGGGGCCTTCCCTAATGACCAGACCAAGGTAGCCTTTGTATTGTCATATCTCAGCGGCAGTGCTGCCGATTGGTCAGTTCCACTGGTAACTCAAGATGACCCGATTCTTCGTGATTTTCAAGGATTTCAAGCAAGCATGGAAAGGTTATTTGCTCGTCACTCCCAGGGGCAGGCTCTAGATGACGAACTTCTATCTCTGCGACAGGGCAATCTAGACCTCCTTTCCTACATTGCAACCTTTAATAGACTAATTGTGGAAACTGGGTGGCCAGAAGATAAAAGAATCACGTTATTTTATCGAGGTCTACGCGGAGAACTTAAAGATGTCCTGGCCCAAGTTGTAAATCCGCCCCAAGAATGCTCAGAATATATAGACTTAGTGGTCCAATTGATTCACAGACTGCAAACAGAAAAGCTGATGGGTCCAAGTTTGAGACCCGGGTGTTAGTCAAGACCCACGCTAACCTCAAGGGGGCTGAAGCCTCTGAGCCAATGCAAATCGGAGGAGTTAAAGGACCTTTAACGCAAAAGGAACACTTTCTACGAGATTGCCCGGCAAGGCCGCCCAGGAAGGTGGTAGGAGCCGCTGATAAAATCCATGAAACCTCTGTATCGGGAAAACGACCCCGCCCGACAAGCGTGGGGGTCCGCTTGCCGAGCTTGAAAACGAACTCTCAGACCTCGCATTTCACTGTGCCAATGGTCCTCGTAGATCCGGACCAGCCTAAGCGGTTGCATGCAATAAAGGCATACATCGATAGTGGGGCTATAGGAAACTACGTGGATCGTGAATTGGTCTCCAGGATTAACCTTCCCCTGCATCTTAAAACCAGCAAAGATGTCATCACCACAGTTGATGGAACCGAAATTGCCTCGGGACCGGTAACACATTCCACAGCTGAGGTGACACTTGTAGGTCCGGACGGCCATCGGGAGGCAGTTGTGTTTGATGTCATCAAGGCTCCACAGTTTCAGGTTATTCTCGGAATCCCTTGGTTAGAGACACATAATCCTCGAATTGATTGGCGAGCGAAGAGAATAACCTTTCCGGAGTGTGCACGAACCTGCTACCCAGAAAATCTGAAGATCAGTCTAGCATCAGTAACCTCTGTCTCCATGCAACTACCTCCGGAATACCAAGACTTTCAGGACGTCTTCTAAAAGGAACAGGCCAACACGTTACCTCCTCACAGATCGTACGATTGCCAAATCGATCTGGTGCCCGGTGCACAACCCCTTGTAGTAGGATTTATGCCCTTACTGAGCCGGAGAATCTGCATTTGAGACAATATTTAGACCAATACCTAGCCAATGGTTTCATTCGCCCGTCAAAGTCTCAGGCATCCTCGGCTTTGTTCTTCGTGCCAAAAAAGAAGGCGACCTTAGAACTTGTATCGATTACCGCGCATTGAACCAGATAACTGTTAACAATCGTTACCCTCTGCCTTTGATCCCTGAACTCCTTGACCAGGTGAAGGACGCTTGCAAATACACCAAGTTAGATCTCCGGGGGGCTTATCATCTGGTACGAGTAAAAGAAGGCGACAAATGGAAAACGGCCTTCCGTACAAAATATGGAGTATTCGAATCCCAGGTGATGCCTTTCGGGTTGTGCAACGCGCCTGCTGCCTTCCAATTCTTCATGAATGATGTCCTTCGGGAACTCATCGATGTCTGTGTTGTCGTGTATATCGATGACATTCTGGTGTACTCCTCTTCGGAATCTGATCGCAGAAAACATGTCAGGGCCGTCCTTGAGAAATTGCGCCAGCACAAACTGTTCGCAAAGCTGGAAAAATGCGTTTTCCATACCACCGAGGTTGAGTTTCTTGGATTCATCCTGACACCTAAAGGGGTCCGAATGGACTCACGGAAAGTGGATGCCATCCTCAAATGGCTATCACCTAGTTCGGTGAAAGGTGTCCAAAGCATGCTTGGTTTTGCCAATTTTTATCGCAGGTTTATCCCGGAATTTTCACGGGTGGTGCAACCCATCACTGCACTCTTGCGGAAGACTAAACATTTTGAATGGACCGAGGAAGCTGAACAGGCCTTTCAGGAATTAAAAGCTAAATTTACGTCCGCACCTATTTTGAAACACCCGCGTCCTGATCTCCCATATATAGTCGAAACCGACACATCCAGCTTAGCCATGGGAGCTGTCCTGTCTCAGAGAGACCCCGAAACCAACCAACTGCACCCCGTAGCATTTTGGTCCAGAAAGTTCTCGCCGCCGGAGATAAATTATGCAATCACTGATAAGGAATTATTAGCCATTAAGTCCGCCTTTAAGGCTTGGCTGCATTATCTTCTTGGCGCCAGGCATACCATCACCGTGATCACTGATCACCGAAATTTACAATATTTAAAAACTGCCAAGGCTCAGTCTTCACGACAGCTCCGATGGGCTTTATTCTTTGCTGAGTTCGATTTTGTAATCACCTACCGTCCCGGCTGTAAGAATGGCAAAGCGGACGCGCTATCTCGAATTGGAATGGGAGAAATGGACACAAACTCAGAACCTGTGCCGATAATTCCCGAACAAAGATTCTTGGGGATAACCACTTTACAAACCCTTGAAGACATTCAAGCACGGGTAAAACTATTCCTGGACTCTTCAGCCTTGCAGGATTGGATCAAGAGGGGATCTGCCTTTTCAATCAACGATGGCTTACCTTACTTCCAAGGACGTTTATTTTTGCCAGAAAAGGAATTGCAAGAACTGGTTATTTCCCGTCATCACGATACTCTGATGGAAGGGCATCCTGGCATTGCCAAAACAGAGGAAAAAATTAAAACGACAATTCTGGTGGCCGTCCTGGCGAAAGGATATTAAATCTTTCGTGATGTCCTGTGGAGTTTGCGCCCAAAACAAAGGTCAAAAAACAAAACCCGCCGGTCTTCTTCAACCCTTAGACATTCCACTAGCACCTTGGCACACCTTGTCACTAGATTTTATCACGGACCTGCCCTCTTGTAATGGATACAATACTATTCTGGTTGTGGTGGATTTATTTTCCAAGATGGCCCATTTTATTCCGTTGAAAGGATTACCTTCAGCTTTTGTTCTTGCCAAGGAATTCCTAGAAAATATCATCTGTCTGCATGGATTCCCGTCCATACTAATCTCCGATCGGGGAAGCCAGTTTATTTCTCATTTTTGGAAAAAGTGTTGTCAACTGGCACAAATCGACGTAAGACTCTCAACCAGCCACCACCCACAGACCGATGGTCAAACGGAGAGAACGAACCAGTCCCTTGAACAATATCTACGGTGTATGTTGCACTAATCGGAGGGTAATTGGAAGGATATTTTATGGGTGGCTGAATATGCATACAATAACTCGATACACTCTGGAACTGGTCAGAGCCCCTTTTATACCCTATATGGACATAACCCTCGTACTTCAGACTTGGACTCACCTTTGAGCCTCGAAATGCCCACAGTGGACCATTTGCATTCTACGATTACTCAAGCCTTCAAGGATGCTACTGCACACTTACAACATGCGAAAGGGAAATACAAAAAGAATGCGGATCTGCATCGAAAGGAGGCGCTTCCATACCAAATAGGGGATCAAGTATGGTTGGCTACCAAACACTTATCGCTCAAGGGACCTCAGACTTTTAATCCAAGGTATTTAGGCCCTTACTCGATCAAAGCTATAATTAACCCAGTGGCAGTCAAGCTAGATCTACCAGCTAACATGCGGATTCATCCCGTTTTTCATGTGTCGCTTTTGAAACCAGTGCAACCAGGAACCAGATTAATAAAGCCACCAGAACCAGTCCAGATAGATGGGGAGCCTGAATTCGAGGTGAAGAACATTTTGGACTCTAAGATCTCAAAATCAAAACTTTTCTATCTAATTGATTGGAAGGGGTACGGGCCTCAGGAAAGATCTTGGGAACCCAGCGACCACGTACATGCACCTCGGCTAGTAAAAAGGTTCCATCGGAATTTCCCGAACAAACCGAAACCTCCTGGGGAAAAGACCTTGGGAGGGGCCTTAGGGGGGAGTGCTGTCATGATGCCTACCCCCGGAGCACCAGGCCAGGCCCAGCACCCCCGGGAGCAGGTATCACGCCCCCGGGTAAAAGCCCAGCGGCCCTTTATAGGGGCTCTTTGGACTCTGTCCTGGCGCCGTTGGCGCCAGGCTCATGTTGGACATCAGTCCTGGCGCCATAAGCGCCAGGCTCATAAGGGGAAGTGTTTGGTGCACTTACCTGAAGCAGACCATGCTGCACACTCACCTGATGCAGACCATGCTGCATGAAGAACCAAGCCAAATGAGGCTTAGGAGGAACTATTTTTCTGATGGAACTATTTTGTTACTTGGGTGGGGCTGTGGAAGAATACTCACCTGGAACTTCTTCCAAAGCTATTTAAGCCACGCCCGGACAGCCACACGTGCTTCGCGTTGTTCTGCATCCCAGCAGCTGAACGCTCACCGTGTCTGCTCCTGCACCTGGACTCCAGCCACGCCCGCCTCGAGCCTGGAACACCTGTAAGGGAATAAGAGAAGAGAAAGGTGAAAACCAAGAACTTATTCAACCTTCTTACCTGCATCCGGAATCTTCACGCCAGCATTCCTGAAGGAAGACTTCCATTTAAAAGCACTGCGTTGCTCGCTGCAGCGCCGCGCTTCACTCACCTGTTCCCGAGACGCCGCCCGGCTCCATCGCGGCTCTCAGCACCGGTCGCCACATCTCTGCACCTAGGGGAGAGAAGAAGAGACAAAAGGTGAGCAAGGGAACACAAGAGGAAAGCCGAATTTTCAGCCATATTACTTACCAGCTTTTCTTGGTGAACCCATTCCACATCTCGGGTCGGCGCCGCATCTTTGGCAGGTACCGCACCCCGGCCCCTATGGGGAAAGGACAAAAGACATTACTGGGGAATTATAAAGACATTTAGAGGGGTCGCCCTCATCACTAACTCACCTGATTTTACCGCCGGCAATTTAACCCCTCAACGCATCGCCTTTGTTCTGCACCTGAAATAAAGGACAGAAAAGACAACATAAAAGGAGGCTCACACTTGAACTTTTGCATCTTCATACTTACGGCGTATTGCTCAGAAAAGTCAAGTGGATGTGCCAGCGCCATTCTGAAAAACAGTGAAGTAACTGGACGAACGCGCGCCCCTGCACCAGAAGCAAGATGGAGAGTTCATCCTTCTAAACCATACGGTGAGCTTAAACCGGGGGTTTTGGAGGAATCAGAGAGGAACTAAGGGAAGAAGGGGGGAGCAAGCACACTATTCGGCAGACAGTTAATCCCCTTTCTCATCTGCAGAAGGATAATCCTACGGGCCCGACAAGGAAGATTCGGGGGTCCTGTTCAATCGGTGGTCCGAATTCTGCGCATCACGCTTGAAGAGGCCACAGCAACCCAGACCAGACCAGCGCCTCCGTGGGAGCCAAGTGAGCGTTACATCAGCGTGCAGGCTACATGGGGACAGGTCGGGGGAATGAGGGTGGGCAGTGGGGAGACATTCTATGTCATCCTCATCATTCCCCACATCACTATCAGAGCAAGCTGCAATGGCAGCAGTCTCCACAATTGTACTGCTTCCTGCAGACACATTCCCTTCAGTGGCCACCAGTTGTTGCATGTCTGTTGCTGGTGGTACCATGCTGCTTGCCTTGGGGATCATCGCTGCCCTGGGCTGTGTTGTGGCAGTCAATTTTGGCTGCTGTGGTTTTTTTTTGGGTCCAGCAGAGGTGGAGGGTTGGTGTGGTGTTGCCTCTGGCCTGGCCTTCTTGGCAGGTGTGGTGCCAGTCTCGTCCTCGCCGGGGTCCGAATGGGAGCCTGTGGTGGAGCAAAGGGGGGAAAGTGTTATTGATGGGTCTGCGGACATTGAGCAGGCATTGTGATGACTGCCATGAATTTGATGAATAGATGGTGCACTTTGGAGGCAGTGACACACAGGTTGTCTCCCTTTTGGGTGGGTTAAGCATGCAGGAATGTGGGTGCCTTCAGTGGAGTGTGCATACTGCATGTGTACAGGGTGTAAGTCAATGATGCCTGTTGGCAGTCTTCTGCTGATGTGTTGCGTTAACCCTATTGGGAAACATTGTGATTCCCATGTAAGTGAACTTTAGGGAGTTTAGCATGGCTTAATTTGAGGCACCTACCTGTGTCACCTGATGTCGGGGCTCCTCTCTCCATTCCACCGACCCCCTCGATGCCAATCGTTGTGGCACATATCTCCTCCCACAGCTCCATTTTAATAGGTGAGTGTGCTCCTCCGCCAGTTGCCATGCCCATGTTTCGGTTGGCCGACAGTATGCTCCTTACACGGAGCCGGAGGTCGTCCCACCTTTTTACGGCACTGTTTGGTGGTGTTGGGTGTTATTCCTACTGCACTGACCCGTTGTGCGACTAGTTCCCATATGGCCTTTTTACGTCCTATTGCCGGTCTGGTCATTTCAGTGGAGAATACGATGTCCGCGTTTTCCTGGAGCGTTTCCGCCAACATTGTAAGCTCTTCCCTACTGAAGCGCTCCTGACGCTGCCGATCGCAAGATTTTTTTACAACTTTCGGCATTGTGGGGATGTGTGGATGTGGGTGAAGTTTTGTGCCAGGTCTCGGGGTCAGATGTGCACTGGTTGTGGAGGATTGCAATGGATTGTGTTTTTAAAGATGGCCGCCGTGCTCTTTCCTGTTCCGGTGCGATGGCGAAAATTCCGGATCCGCTTCTTTACGGTCACCGCTAATAGCGATCATAGTTTTTGGGACGTTACCGTCATGGCGCAGATTACATTGCCGGCATGGCGCAATGCTCGTGCCCGAGAGGTCGTAATTTACCGCTTTTAACGGTTCCAGACCAGCACGGACACGTTAGTTGCGCCATGCCGGTAATGTCCATTACTTACCGCTGGGGTCGTAATGAGGGCCATGGCCTCTGTGGATGGCATGTGGGAGACAGGGAAGTTAAAGTTCTAGCACATGCTGATGATATGACTATTTTATTGGCCAACCCAGTGAGGGGAGGTACGCTTTTGAGGCACATGATACAAGAGGTGGGACTATTATCCGGACATAAAATTAATTGGGGGAAAACTGTAGTCTTTCCACTTAAACAAAGTCCTTCCAATAATGCCCTAGAGGACTGGAATTGTCAGTGGTCGAATTCCAATGTGAAATACTTGGGGATTTACCTTTTACGTGATACAAAGAAAATGGTGAACTTTAACATTGGTAAATTGATTGAGACGCTACAAAGGAATGTTCGTAAGTGGGATCGAATTACCTTAAATATCTGGGCCAAGGTAAATGCTATTAAAATGATGCTACTACCCAAAGATTTGTATTATATACAGTCGCTTCCTCTGAAATGAACTAAAAATTGGTTTAAATGGATAGAGTGTTTTTGGACCTTTTGTGGGGTATAGGGAAAAGGCCAAAGATTCCACGTTTTATAATGGTTTGCAAAGTTCGGGATGGGGGTTTTGGGTATCCGGTTTTAGAGAATTATCAGAGAGGGTTTCTGCTTAAAATGGCTTCTTGTTATTTTTTGGAGAGGAGGAGGTTAGAGCCGTTCTGGGTATCAATAGAAAGAGATAGATTTAGACCCTATTGTCTAGATAGTTAATATTCCTTTGGAAAAATGCCTGAATCTGAGGTAACATTGGAAACTATAGCTGCTACTAAAACTGCTTTGTTGGTGTGGATTTTAGGGTCTGGAGCAGTCTATTTATGTATGGAGAAGCTTCTATTTGGCATAATCCAGGGCTACAAATTGATAACAAAATGCTAAATTGGAGAAGGTGGATCACCAAAGGTATTCTGAAAATTGAGGATGTCTGGAGGGATGAGAAAATGGTTTCCTTCGCAGGGTTAGTGGAGCTATTTGGATTGGGTAATAGGGACTATGGTAGATATAGAGCTTCAGAGAAGGTGTTGATAGAAGGACAGCAGATGCTGAATGTGCCAATGATGGGAAAGCCAAAGATTTGTGAACGGTTTGTTTCACCACCCCGTATGGTGTCAACTTTTATTAAGATGATGCCAATGGAGAATCACATGTAGGAGTCATGGGAGAATCTACGAAGGGCCCGAGCTATGGATCTAGGAAAGGAAGTCCGGTAAAGGTATGGTAGAGGGTATGGAAGGTGGCGGTACAAGCCAAGATAGATCTGAAATTGCTTTATATCCACCAACGAGTTCTAGGTTGTGTATATTGGATTCCAGCACGGGTGAATGCAAGGGGTTTGATAGATAATGATTTATATTGGGGTTGTCAACGGGTGAGGGGATCATTGTTACACATGCTTTGAGATTGTAATAGAGTGATGGATTTCTGGAGGGATGTTCTAGACAGAATTGATGCAACAAGGAATATCTCTTTTCCGCGTAATTCTATGGCAGTGATTCTTTTATCAACTGAGGGTAGATTTGAGAATGCATGCGATTCATCTTGTTGGATTGATAAAGCTTTGCTGATGGCAACTAAACACATTATGAAAGTTTGGAAGACAAGAAAGAAACCTTTGATTGAGAATTGGCTATTGGACATGCAAACACTTTCAGGCTTTGAAAAAGTGCAGTCAGTAAGGCAAAATAGGGAGGGAGAGTATTTGGAACTACGGGGGACTTTTAATGAGTTGTATGGGCGAGTGTAGCTGGGGGTACTGAAATGTAATATATATGTAATAGTTACTTAGGGGTTAGGTGTTAAGGTTGTGGGGGAATTGTGTAGTTTATGTTAAGTCTTGTTGTTTATGTTGTCTTTGTCTTAATTTAATATGGGGTTTTTGGGGTTGCTATAAGTTTCTTTTATGATCGCTTCAAACTCTTATGATATGTTATTTGTAAATATGTTCATTTGAAATTATAGAGTTTGATTTTTTGATGTCATATCAACCCAATGTTTTTGTTCTAATGCATTGTCTATTGATATAATCAAAATAAAGAGGAAACAAAAAGAAAAAAAAGGTATTAGCAATAGCCCCATTCCACAGGTGCACAACTGGCTCCCTGCCACCCTTACCCATTCCCATCAGCTTTCTCGCCTTCTTATTGTCATACCATTGCTGATGACAATTCCTCACTAACAGCGCCAGCCCAGCGGGCGTGACAGGTCATCGGCACTGGCACTTTCACTAAGGATGGCTATGCTCTCATCAGCCGTTTGACACAGGGGCCACCTGCCGTGAATGAGGTTGCTAAAAGTGCAGAATCCTACAGTCTTTCTACGTTAGTCCCAAGGATCCATTATAGAAAAGTCCAGTGCTTGTGACTAGGGCCCTCATTACAAGTTTGCCGTTATTTTGCCAGTTATTCTGTGGAACTGGTGACACTGTTTCTGGCAACCATAACCACGGAATCACTGGCACAGCACAACATCGCAAAGCGCACATTCCGGAATGCCGTAAACGGTGCGACAGAAACACTGTAATCGCCTGGTAAAATCGGTGGCACCGTCAGCATCAGTACCGGACGCACCGTTTACGGCATGTCACTCACGGAAACACCAGCAATGGTAACACCGGCACCGGAAACAACTTCATCGCCAGAACTGGAAGTTTGCTGACAGCCATTTTGTAAAACACAATCCACTTAAAATCACCCAGTTCCTGTAGCCACCCGGACACGCAGACACCAGTGTTGCACCTGTAGGCATGGCATCTAGGATCCCAGAAAGACGGCAGCAGAAGCCACCCTTTTCTGAGCAGGAAATGACCACCCTAATAGACAGCATTGTAGAGCATGCTGCAGAGCTGTTTGTCACGGACCACCGGTGCAGTACACAGCTCAGAAAAAATGCCATCTGGGAGGAGCTGGAGCAGAAGGTGTCAGCCGTGGGACCCTTGCCCCGCACAGAACGCGACTGCCATAAGTGGTTGGATGACCTCCGCCTGAGGGTTCACAACCTGCTGTCGGCCCACAGCAAGGAATGCCAGATCACACTTATGCCATGGGAGGAGAAATGCAGCAGCATGGGTGCAGTCCTCGCGCCTATGGCGCCAGGCTCAAAGATAAAGTCAGTCCTGGCGCCATGGGTGCCAGGCTCATTATTGATAACTTACCTGAAGCAGACCATGCTGCATACTCACCTGAGGCAGACCATGCTGCATGAAGACTCAAGCCAAATGAGGCTTAGGAGGGACTATTTTACTGAAGGGACTATTTTGTTACTTGGGTGGGGCTGTGGAAGAGTACTTACCTGGATCTTCTTCCAAGGCTATTTAAAGCACGCCCGGGCAGCCACACATGCTTCGCGTTATTCTGCTTGCTGCAGCGTAACGCTCACTGTGTTTTCAGCAGCTCCAGTCTTCAGCCACGCCTGCTTCAGTCCTGGGACTCCTGAAACAAGAAGAAAAGAAGGATAAAGGTTAGAACAGGAGTTTTAACTTTAATCCTTACCTGAATCCTGATCCATTTCGCCACGGAACTGAAAGACAGAAGTCCTTGAAGCATTGCTTCGCATTCCTACGGCGCCGCGCTGAACTCACCTGCTTGGCGGTACTTCAGCATTCCATCACGCTCTCTCCATCTCGCGGCCGCCCTCCGACACCTAAGGAGACAAAGACAGCAAGGTGAGCAAGGGGACTCTCTAAGGCTATACAAGCTACCCCCAAGGACTTACCTGATTTACCACGGGAGGTACTCACCTCATCTCGGGTCGGCGCAGTCAACTCTGCTTCATCGCCGTACCCTTGCCCCTAAGGGGAAAACCACAATAGACTTACCTGAATCTTACCAAGTGCCATTTGGAAATCTTCGAGCGGATTAATCGGCAACCTGCAAGGAATTGGACAGAGTGAAGATCAGACATTTGAACTCTTATGAACAATTGGACTTTAGAGTCAATACTGGAACTCACCAATTCCTCTACGCCAGTGAAGTAACTGGTCATCAACGCGCCCCTGCGGTCGACGCAGGATGGAGAGCTCATCCTTCCAAACCATCAGGTGAGACTAAGGAGGGGACATCAAGAGTGATCTGTGGGAAGACAACGGGAGTGGGGAAGGTGGGTTGACACTCAATTCCACGGGTGGTTAATTCCTCTTATCCTTTGCAGAAGAATATTCTTGCGAGCCAGACAAACTAGGCTGAGCGGGCCAGTCCAGTCAGTCATCTCGGCGCTACACGTCACGCTGGTGGAAACAACAGCGGCCCAGTTCCGGCCGACGCCCCCGTGGGAACCAGGTGAGCGTAACAGAACGCAAAGCCTACCCACAAATACCCACCTGGGCGTCATGGAGACCTCGGAAACTGATCAGTTGGCCCAATTATTAGGGGAATTAAGGGCCGAAGTGCATTCCGCCTGCCAAGAAACCAATGCCCTCAGGAGGGAACTGATAGTGTCAAAAGAACGAACTGATGAGTTGGCCAGACAACTATTACAGAGCCAGGCTGGACAAACACCTCTACCAGGACTTGGGGCAAGTCCAGCTCCTGTACCATCGAGTAACCCGGTGCAGATAAATTTACCTGGAGCCGTTCCTTTGGCTCCGCCTGAACGCTTTGCCGGAGACCCAAAAGGGTTTGCAACATCCATGAATCAATGCCGCTTGCACTTTTTATGTAGACCTGGAGCTTTCCCAAACGATCAGGCCAAGGTAGCCTTTGTACTGTCATATCTCAGCGGCAGTGCGGCGGATTGGTCCATTCCACTAGTTAACCAGGATGACCCGATTCTTCGAGATTTCCAGGGTTTTCGAACAAGCATGGAAAGACTATTTGCCCGACACTCCTGAGGACAGGCTTTGGACAACGAACTTTTATCCCTACGTCAAGGTAACCAGGATCTTTTATCTTACATTGCAACTTTCAATAGATTAGTAGTGGAAACCGAATGGCCTGAAGCCAAGCGAATCACATTATTCCATCGAGGACTTCGGGGAGAACTCAAAGATGTTTTGGCCCAAATCGTGAACCCGCCTCAAGACTGTGCTGAATATATAGATCTAGTGGTCCAGCTCGATCACAGACTTCAAACCAAGAAGGCTGACCGAACCAAGTTTGAGAACAGGGTGTTGGTTAAAACCCACGTAAGCTCCAAGGGAGTAGATGTCTCAGAACCTATGCAAATCGGGGGGGTTAAAGGACCCTTAACCCAAAAGGAGAGAGATAGAAGACGGCAACTGCAATTATGTTTATATTGCGCAACTACTGATCATTTTCTTTGGAACTGCCCTGTAAAACCACCCAAGAAAGTTATAGGAGCAGCAGACGAAAACCATGTGAAATCTGACTCGGGAAACAACCACGCCCGGCAAGCGTAGAGGTCCGCTTGCCGAGCTTAAAGAAGGACACTCTGACCTCACATTTCACCATACCCATGGTCCTTGTAGATCCAGAGCAGCCATCACGCATGCACGTGGTAAAGGCGTACGTAGACAGTGGAGCCATAGGAAATGACTTGGACTGGGAATTGGCTACCAGGATGAATCTATCTCTCACCCGCAAGACCACGGCCGATGTTGTCACCACTGTAGATGGAACGGAAATCGCCTCTGGACCCGTAACTCATTCCACTGCAGAGATGACATTGCTGAGTCAAGATGGGCATCGAGAGGTTATGATGTTTGACTTAATCAAGGCCCCACAGTTTCAGCTGATACTGGGGATACCTTGGTTGGAAAAACATAATCCCTGTATTGATTGGCGAGAGAAGAGACTAACCTTCCCAGAATGTGCTCACACCTGCTACCCAAGGAAAACTCAAAACTCAGTCCTGGCCCCAGTAATTCCAGTAGCCATACAATTACCTGTTGAATACTAAGACTTTCAGGATGTCTTCCAAAAGGAACAGGCAAACACCTTACCACCTCACAGATCGTATGATTGTCAAATAGATCTTGTACCTGAAGCACAACCACCTTGCAGCAGAATCTATGCCCTTTCGGAACCCGAAAATCTCCATTTGCGCCAGTACCTAGACCAGTACCTTGCTAATGGCTTCATTCGCCCGTCCAAGTCCCCTGCATCTTCAGCTTTGTTCTTCGTACTGAAAAAGGAAGGCGACCTTAGAACATGTATAGACTACCGCGCACTGAATCAGATAACCATCAAGAATCGATACCCACTGCCTTTGATCCCAGAACTACTAGACCAGGTGAAGGACGCTTGTATATTCACGAAACTAGACCTTCGGGGGGCATATCATCTGGTACGTGTCAAAGAGGGTGACGAATGGAAGACTGCTTTTCGCACCAAGTACGGACTATTTGAGTACCAGGTGATGCCCTTCGGACTATGCAATGCACCAGCAGCCTTCCAGTTCTTCATGAACGATGTCCTCCGAGAGCTTATCGACGTTTGTGTGGTCGTTTACATCGACGACATCTTAGTATACTCTTTATCAGAATCTGAGCATGTAAAACACGTCCGAGCAGTCCTAGAGAAGTTACGCCAGCATAAATTATATGCTAAACTGGAAAAGTGCATCTTCCACACTACGGAAGTGGAATTCCTTGGATTTATTCTGACCCCGAGAGGAATCCGGATGGATACACGAAAAGTGGATGCCATTCTTAATTGGCCTTCGCCAAGTTCAATCAAAGGAGTTCAAAGCATGCTTGGCTTTGCCAATTTCTACCGCAGGTTTATCCCGGACTTCTCGCACATTGTACATCCCATTACAGCGCTACTGCGAAAAAACAAACGCTTTGTGTGGAGAGCGGAAGCCGAGAACGCCTTCCAAGAGTTAAAAGCTAAATTCATATCTGCTCCCATATTAAGAC
Organism: Ambystoma mexicanum; assembly: GCF_040938575.1. NCBI lineage: Eukaryota > Metazoa > Chordata > Amphibia > Caudata > Ambystomatidae > Ambystoma > Ambystoma mexicanum. Next base: position 149,274,834 of record NC_090930.1, on the reverse strand, counting down.
ACCCGCGCCCCGAGCTTCCCTACATAGTGGAAACAGATGCATCCAGTTCAGCCATGGGAGCAGTCCTTTCCCAAAAGGATCCCGAAACTAACCAGCTTCACCCAGTGGCGTTTTGGTCAAGAAAATGTTCAGCCCCCGAATTAAACTATGCCATAACCGACAAGGAGCTGCTGGCCATCAAGTCCGCCTTCAAGGCTTGGCGGCACTATCTACTGGATGCCAGACATACCATCACAGTCATCACCGATCACCGCAACTTACAATACCTAAAGACAGCCAAAGCCCAATCTTCGCGCCAACTCCGTTGGGCATTGTTCTTCGCCGAGTTTGATTTTGTAATAACCTATCGACCAGGTTGTAAGAATGGTAAAGCAGACGCCTTGTCCCGGATTGGAATGGGAGAAGCAGAAATAACTTTAGAACCCGTACCCATAATTCCGGAACAGAGAATCCTTGGCCTGACATCCATACAGACACTGGAGGACATTCAAAACAAGATCCACCAACTCTTTGATTCTGTTGCCCTACAGGACTGGGCAAAGAAAGGTCCAGAGTACTCTGTCATCGATGATTTACCTTATTACCAAGGCCGGCTATTTTTACCGCAAAAGGAACTACAGGAACTTGTAATTTCCCATTACCATGACACCTTAATAGAAGGGCATCCGGGTATTGCAAAAACCGAAGCTAAAATTAGGAAGCAATTTTGGTGGCCTACCTGGCGAAAGGATGTTAAGTCATTTGTCATGTCTTGTGGCAATTGCGCACAAAATAAAGGGCAAAAGAAAAAACCTGCTGGATTATTGCAACCATTAGACATACCACCTACCCCTTGGCATACCTTGTCATTAGACTTCATCACTGATTTACCCCCGTACCAAGGTGACAATACCATTCTAGTTATTGTAGATCTTTTTTCTAAAATGGCCCACTTCATTCCTTTAAAAGGGATACCTTCAGCTTCAATCCTGGCCAAGGAATTCCTTGAAAATGTTGTCCGCCTGCATGGCTTTCCTTCAGTGTTAATTTCAGATCGGGGCAGTCAATTCATTTCACATTTTCGGAGGAAATGCTGCCAACTGGCACAAATTGATGTTAGGCTTTCGACCAGTCACCACCCTCAGACTGACGGTCAAACGGAGAGGACCAACCAGACTCTTGAACAGTACCTCTGTTGTATGCTACATCAGTCTGAGGGGAATTGGAAAGACATTCTGTGGATTGCAGAGTATGCGTACAATAATTTCGTACACTCAGGAACTGGACAAAGTCCCTTTTTTACCATTTATGGGCACCATCCTCGAACCTCGGATTTGGACTCACCCCAGCATTTAGAGATGCCCGCAGTGGACCATCTCCACGCTGTTATTACACAAGCCTTTAAAGAAGCAACCATCCATTTGCAAAAGGCTAAGGAAAAATACAAAAAGGATGCTGATCAGCACAGAAGTGAAGCTCCTCAATACCAAATAGGGGACCAAGTATGGTTAGCCACTAAGCACTTACCACTCAAGGGGATTCGGACCTTTAACCCCAGGTATTTGGGACCTTTTTCTGTCAAGGCAATTATTAACCCAGTGGCCGTCAAGTTGGACCTACCTGCTCATATGCGAATCCATCCCGTCTTCCACGTGTCTCTTTTGAAGCCAGTGCAACCAGGAACTAGGCTAACCACTCCACCTGAACCTATCCTCATAGACGGGGAGCCCGAGTTCGAAGTCAAGAATATTTTGGACTCAAAAAGAGTGAGATCAAAACTCTTTTACCTAATTGACTGGAAAGGTTATGGTCCGTAGGAAAGGTCTTGGGAACCTAGTGACCACGTGCATGCACCTCGTTTAGTGAAGAGGTTCCATCGGGAATTTCCAGACAAACCACGACCAAGAGGGAGAACGACTTTAGGAGGGGCCTTAAGGGGGAGTGCTGTCACGATGCCTGCCCCCGGAAGACCAGACCAGGCCCAGCAGCCCCGGAAGCAGGCATCATGCCACTTGGAGCATGCCCAAAAGCCCCAGTTAGGGGCTGTTTGGGTGCAGTCCTGGCGCCTATGGCGCCAGGCTCATAAAGATAAAGTCAGTCCTGGCGCCATGGGCGCCAGGCTCATTATTGATAACTTACCTGAAGCAGACCATGCTGCATACTCACCTGAGGCAGACCATGCTGCATGAAGACTCAAGCCAAATGAGGCTTAGGAGGGACTATTTTGTTACTTGGGTGGGGCTGTGGAAGAATACTTACCTGGATCTTCTTCCAAGGCTATTTAAAGCACGCCCGGACAGCCACACGTGCTTCGCGTTATTCTGCTTGCTGCAGCGTAACGCTCACTGTGTTTTCAGCAGCTCCAGTCTTCAGCAACGCCCGCTTCAGTCCTGGGACTCCTGAAACAAGAAGAAAAGAAGGATAAAGGTTAGAACAGGAGTTTTAACTTTAATCCTTACCTGAATCCTGATCCATTTCGCCATGGAACTGAAAGAAAGAAGTCCTTGAAGCATCGCTTCGCATTCCTACGGCGCCGCGCTGAACTCACCTGCTTGGCGGTACTTCAGCATTCCATCACGCTCTCTCCATCTCGCGGCCGCCCTCCGACACCTAAGGAGACGAAGACAGCAAGGTGAGCAAGGGGACTCTCTAAGGCTATACAAGCTACCGCCAAGGACTTACCTGATTTACCACGGGAGGTACTCACCTCATCTCGGGTCGGCGCAGTCAACTCCGCTTCATCGCCGTACCCCGGCCCCTAAGGAGAAAACCACAATAGACTTACCTGAATCTTACCAAGTGCCATTTGGAAATCTTCGAGTGGATTAATCGGCAACCTGCAAGGAATCGGACAGAGTATAGATCAGACATTTGAACTCTTATGAACAATTGGACTTTAGAGTCAATACTGGAACTCACCAATTCCTCTACGCCAGTGAAGTAACTGGTCATCAACGCGCCCCTGCGGTCGACGCAGGATGGAGAGCTCATCCTTCCAAACCATCAGGTGAGACTAAGGAGGGGACATCAAGAGTGATCTGTGGGAAGACAACGGGAGTGGGGAAGGTGGGTTGACACTCAATTCCACGGGTGGTTAATTCCTCTTCTCCTTTGCAGAAGAATATTCTTGCGAGCCAGACAAACTAGGCTGAGCGGGCCAGTCCAGTCAGTCATCTCGGCGCTACACGTCACGCTGGTGGAAACAACAGCGGCCCAGTTCCGGTCGACGCCCCTGTGGGAACCAGGTGAGTGTAACAGTGGGTGAGCCAGTCGGGGAGGGGGCAGGTGGGGGACTAGTTGGGAGGGAGGAGTTGGTGGGCTATTTGGGGAGGGGGAGGTGGGGGGACTAGTTGGGGAGAGGGTTGTGGGGGGGCTAGTTGGGGAGGGGTAGGTGGGGTTCTAGTTGGGGAGGGGTAGTGGGCCACATGTTTCTTGTTGTCTTTTCATTCAATTTGTGTAGTGGAGTGTTTTATTGTTGTGCTGCATCGCGTGCAGTGTGGGCTATGGGTCATGTGCAGGTGCTGTGTGCTCAGATGTAGTTTTGTATGAGTTCCTGGCGGGCTGCATGCCAATCCTTGTGATCCCTGTGATGGTGTATTTGCATGTCTGCAGCTGCGTCCACGTCACTGTCATCATCATCGTCCACCAGAGGCATGTCCGGGGGCAGGGGAATATTCCGTCGGATGCACATATTGTGCAACATGGCACAGGCCAGGACTATCTTCCCCACGTTCACAGGCCTATACATCAGTGTCCCACCGGAGCGGTGAAGGCAACAAAACCGTGCCTTCAACAGTCCGAAGGTCTGCTCAATTGTCGCTCTTCTTCTGATGTGCACACGATTGTACGCTGTCTCCTGGTGGCTCTGTGGATGTTTCAAAGGGGTCATCAGCCATGGTATTAAGGGGTAGTCGGAGTTGCATCGAAAGGGACACATTATTCAGGCAACTTGGCTGTGCATGCATGTTGGGATATGGATGTGTGACACATGCATCTGGGCACACAGACACTTCCTACACCCTAAGGTGACTTAAATAGTTAGGACACTGTGGACATTAATATATCACTAGTACATTTAGAGCAATACTGAAGTTGGTGTCAAAGAAAGGTTTCAGAATAAGACAGGAGATCACACAAATATTCTGAAGCAGGTAAGTACTTTTGAACCCCCCAATGCAGAGTAAGTTAACACTTTCCTGGAAGGAAGGTAGAAATACACCACCAGAGGAGAGAAGAGTCATTCAGGGAGCCAGGCCAGCCAATGTCAATTGGGCAAAAGTCTAGGTGAGCTGAAGCACTTCTTGCAGGTAAGTAAAGGTCTTGCACAATGTTTTAGAAGTCTTTGTAGAAAAAGTGGAATCAAGTAGGGCCACAAGCTGGGAGGCTTGTGAGTTGTAGAAGATGCAAGCAACTCTACAGAAGCAACTAAGACAAGTCTCAAATGAGATCAAGTAAGTCTACAAGACAAGAGGTAAGTTCTCTTAGACTGTACAGTACCTTTGGTTAGAAGAAATTGTTCCAGCTGGCTTCTGTTCCCTGTGTGGCTCTGCAGATCCTTTTGTTCCTGGGCCTCAGTCATGGGGACAAGAGGGAGGACATCTGGGGACTCCTGCAACACAGCGGGATGGTCAGCGGCAGCAATGGGCCAACTTCAATTCAGTGGTACTTCGGCATTTCAGCTCCTTGCGTCTGACAGCATATAGCAACATTGCGGTTCTCGGATACCACTTCAGTTTTTCCTTGCTTCTGGGGTCCAGCGCTCTGTTGAGGTGGCTCAGGTTGGTCAGTCCTGCATCAGGGAAGTCCGGTGGATCTTCCTAGCACTCCGGTCCCACTTAAAAGCGATCCACTCGATTTGGTGTTCCTCTCCCTGGCACTTCGGTTGCAGCAGCAGCAGAGGAAGTACAGCCAGCTTCGAGAGGATGTCCAAATGAGTTCACTTTGGAGTTGATTGGTCCCACCAACTCAAGGGGAGAAGTCGTCCTTGCAGGGCTTCTCTTGTCGAGGCGAATTCGGAGCTTTAGCACAGCAGCAGGGCTTCACAGGGCAAACCAACGGTCCAGGAGTTGCAGCAGGCGCCTCTTCCAAGTTCTTCTTCGGATTCCTTCGTCCAGTGGTCGACTCTGCCTTCCAAACCAAAAGCCTCGCCTTTTATGCAGGTTTCTCCCATTCATTCCAGCCTAGCTGTCAATCACACAGCAGGGTGGCTGTCCTTGCCGGACAGCCATCCAGCCAACCACCTTTGGGTGCATTCCTGTAACCAAGGGGATTAAGCACAGGGGGTTTTGGGCACCTCCCTCACTTCCTGCATCTTCCAGGAATACTGGTCCCATTCCACTGTTGCTCATGGAACTCTCCCTACCTTTTTGTCTATAAATACAGGCTTCTCTCGTGAATCCAGCCAAAGACAAAACGAACAAAGAGACCAAACTTGGTTTGGGACGCAGATTACATCTCAAGAAGGACCTTTCCAACAAGAAATGGCGAAAAAAGAAGACTGGGCCATTTTGACAGAATGGGCACCCATGGGTGTTTTACTGCAGCTGCGAACGCAGCCCGCTGTAAAAACTCCTAATGGTAGTTAACTGTAAACCACTGCCACCAGCCTTTAATTGTAGAAAGGGTAACATAAAAATGTTACATGAGAAACTAGACAAAGGAGATACTAAGTAAACCCTCCAGCACCCTAGTGCTGGGTCTAGACAGTTACAAATGTAAGTAAAGTCAATTTCACTTCACTGCTCTTGGAAACAGTAGTTTATCCAAGAGAAGGTATTTAAACCTTTGGGAAATTTAAGCGACTTCTCTGTGCCACTGCACTGAAGGTCCTGTGTGGCACAATACAAAGATGATGCCTATGGAGTTTGTCAGACCCCATACCCAAAAGAAACACAGTGTTTAATCACAGAAAATTACATGAGAGATTGGGAAAAAGGTCTCACTCTCTCCAGGTTGAAAATTGAAAAGTCCTAGAGTCCAGCAAAAGTGCTGGGGGTCTCTAAGGTAGAGAGGAATTAGCACATTTCTGAGAAGTCTCCCTAACAGGTGGTGTGCCGGGACACATGACGCAGGAGAACATCCAGGACCTGCACAAGCAGAACAAGGAGGGGGGCAAGGTTAGAGTAGACAGGTGGGGTCTGTATAGTGGAGGAAGACTTTCACCATCTTGTTTCTCAATGCCTCTCTCCTTCCAGTCACTTCAACTTCCCCTGAAGCAAAGCACTTTGGGTGTGATGTCAGAAGTTTAAGGTCAACTACTTTCAAGAACAGGGATTGGACCACTAAAGCAGGCTAACTTTAATCTACTCACCTGCAGGCTTTTGAGTTGAAAAGAAAGGGTCTCCCACCACGCTTTAAATCATCTTGAAATAATCCTTTGGCCTCCAACCTTTTAAGATGATTTATTTGTACCTCTGTTGGGAGAGTTGATCTTTCCAAAGTCCTCTCCCATTGAGGTGAAGACAGAGTGTCCAAGGCAGAGGGAAGCTCTGTCCCATAACCATCCCCAGGGACCAGTGGGGGTGAACTGCTGCTGGAACAAGCACCTGCCTCTCTGCCAGCACTGTTAGGAACACTTGCATTGTCCATTGTATTGTTCATGTATTTCCACCTTACTATCAAAAGCATATCGTCTGTTAAGCAAAAGACAGAGGACTAAATACGGGCATCCACTTGCTAAGCAACATCCCAGGACACGCTTGCAAATGCCTGTCCATTCGCAAAATGCCCATAACGTGCAAACAATTCAGTGTGGAGCGTAAGCCGCGTACTAACGTCAGCACCCAGAAACATAAAATGCATTGGAAAGGACGCAGAATGCATTGCAGCTCCTGTATTCCCCATTTTGAAGCTACTGTTAGGTGGCGTGTCTAGTAGCACTTCCGCCAACAGAAAAGAAGTACACTGCACCGTATACTTCAGTCAGTGGGCATCTTACAGCATCTTGAGAGCCAAGACAGCTTGGATCCTAGTGTTTTTGCCATGGCACTGCTTGGAGTCGTGTTTTCAAGAACCATTCAACACACCAGGAATCTCAGGTGCTGCCTTTTGCACTCTCCTGATCTTCAAATTGCTTGCGCAGCACCAAAAAGTCTGGTTCTGTGCCTCCGAGCCACAAGACCTGCAAAAACGTACTATTGACTATTAACTGCCCCTTCGTCCGATTTCGGGGCCCTAGAGATTTGTTATGTCACTAATTAATTCCCTTTTTGCATCCAAGAAACATATATTTTTTAAAGAACATTGTGGTTTTTTACTTGTCTTACTCCCCTGATTCATTACAAAGACACTGGCTTAATGGGTGCCCTGCCACTCAAGGTCTGGGGTGAGCCCACATTTAGTCAGGGTGGGGGCTGGGCCGTGGCCCAAATGGAGCTTGCACAGGAAGGAGGCGCTCCACCTCTGGCTTGCTACACACATCAGTCAAGAAGCAGGGCCCCTGCTTCCTGTCTGCGTGCTGTGCTTGACCCGGATGCCTGGATGGAAGGAGGGATGCCTGGAGGGAAGGAGGAGTGTTGCTCACGCAGAACAGATAAGGAAACTTCTTTTTGTTTTTGTGAATGTGTATTTGTGTCTGTTTTGATTGTGTATGTAAGTATGTAATGTTATGCATGTATGTTTATGCGTGCGTGCATGTGAATGGTGCATATATTTATAGGTGGTGAGTGTACCTCTAGTGTGATTGAGAATACAGTGTTTCTGAATGAATTTTCTGGGTGCTTTTGTGGAGAATGTGGTATATGGGTGAGTGACTGTGGGTGAATGGGTATGAATGTGATTAGTTGCGTGAATGTTCTTGGTGGGCACTAGTGTGGGGAATTCAGTGTGTGAATGTGAGAAGGTGTATGGGTGAGTGTCTGGTTGGTGAATGTTTGTGTGTGTGTGTGTGTGTGTGTGTTTGTGAGTGTGAGTGTGAATGTTCTCGGTGGGTGCTAGGGTGGAGATTGCATGGTGAGTTAATGTGAAAGAAAGTGTGTGGTGAATGTTTTTGAATGTGAGTGTATGTGTGTGTGTATTTTTATGTTCTGGGGGGCTGTCCAGGTGGAGACTGCAGTGCGAGTGAATGTGAGAGAAGATGTATGGGTGAGTGACAGGTGAGTAAATTGGTATGAATGTGACCGTGAATGTTGTGGAGAATGCAGTGTGAGTGGATGTGAGAGAAGATGTATGGGAGAGTGAATGGGTATGAATATGATTGTGTCTGAATGTTCTCTGTGGGTGCCTGTGTTTAGAATGCAGTTTGAGGGAATGTGAAAGGTGTATGGATGAGTGACAGGTGAGTCAATGGGTATGAATGTGACAGCGGTTGTTCTAGGTTTGTATCCATGCCCGTCTGTAGAGTGCAGTGTGAGGGACTATGAAAGAAGGTGTATGGGTGAGTGACAGGTGAGTAAACTGGTATGAATGTGACCGTGAATGTTGTGTAGAATGCAGTGTGAGTGGATGTGAGAGAAGATGTATGGGAGAGTGAATGGGTATGAATATGAGTGTGTGTGTGCGTGCGTGTGTGCGTGCGCGTGTGCGTGTGCGTGTGCGTGTGTAAGTAAGTAAAGCCAGTCTAGCCATTGCTTACTGTTGTTGACATTCTATTCTGGCCATCTATGATAAAGCAAGCATGATATGTGTTGTACCTTGGCTAGACTGCCATTTTGGTGCTAGCAGTCTAGCTATTTCATATTATGTCTTCACATTTTGTACCAGGCATCTATTTATTTATTTTAATTATTTATTGTTTGCTTGTTAGACGCTTATACAATAAGAAAATACTGGGGAGGGAGAGTTTTGGAAATACATTAAGGCACAATATTGAAGAGCAGAGGAGGGAGAGGGAACAACCCTACTATGTCTTGTGAGTATTCAGAATGTGCAAGTGCAGGAAGGAGAGGGAAGAGGAGGTAAGTGCTGGGGAGTCCAAGCTCATGGGTGAGCCATAGACGAAGTGCTAGGAATGGTGAGTGCTACACGGTCTAGGCCGCGGGAGTTGTAAGTGTCAGCCTCCAGAGCGGAGGGTGTGCAGATGCAAAATGCAGTGGATAGACAGGATCTGGGAAGAACTGGTGTGGGAGGTCAAGGCCTCGCGGATGCATAAGGGCCAAGGACAACGACTCAGCAACTGTGGGTTTAGTAGAGGAGAGAGGGAGGGAATGAGGAGGAAAAGAGGAAGGTCTTAAGGAGCTTCCGGAATTTGAGAAGATCCTGCTCAAGGTGCAGGGGCAGCAAGAGGCTATCCCAAAGGAGGGAGCCCATAGAGGAAATTGAGCGACCCCCTGCCCTCTGTCTAGCAAAACGCTTTACACACAAAGAGTTGGTCCCCGAGGAGCAAAGTGGTCTAGAGAGAGAGTATTTCGTGAGATAAAGATGAAGATAGTGTGGTCCCCAGGCCCAGACAGCTTTGTTGATGATGAAGAGGGATTTTAATTTAATTAGTGCAGCAACCGGTAGCCAGTGAAGACTTTTTAGTGCAGGAGAGATGCGGTCCCTGGGCTTAGGTCCAAGGATAAGTCTCTCTGCCCTATTCTGGATAAGCTGGAGCTTATCTATGATACAGCAAGCAAGAATATGTGCTATTACATGGCTAGACTGGCATTTTCGTGCAGCCAGTCTAGCTATTTGTTAGTGTGGCATTATGCGTTTTACTGAGCATCTATGATAAAGCAAGCATGATAAGTGTACTAACATGCCTAGATTGTCCTACCCTGAAACCAGTTTGGACGTATTTTCTTATAATGGTATGGCATTTTTAATGGCAATGCCAACAGGAGTATGTTCGTACATGGGGTATTGGTTATAGATTGGCAGAGCCAGCTTGTGCATGTTTACTTAGTATCATTACTGGCATTACGCGTAAAGTAATCATGAGTATGCTCTTATATGGGAATAATGGCATAGATTGGCAAAGCCAACATGGAAATGTATGGGCACAGTGAGCGTGAAAATGTTTTTTTACTGGCATGTGTTTTGGGAAAAGGCATGAAAATGCATTGATTGATTGATTGATAGATATTTTATTTCTATCGCGCTCGTACACAAGTGTTTCGGAGCGCGACAAGGCAAGGGAGGGGAACAGGGGAGAACAAAACAGCGATCTTACTAGGCCCAGTGACATTGAGAACGCGCAAGTGCATGGGAGAGGGGAGAGGGGAAAAGTGCATGGAAGGGGGGAGAGGTGGAAAGTGCGAAACAGAGGAGAAACAGATGAATAACAATAAATAAATAATAAAGGCAACAAACAGTGGTAATGCAGCCAGCAATTTGCAAGTACTAGGTTTAAGGCAGCAGACAGGGTAGGTCTGATAAGTGCAGGAAGAAAAAAAGGGGGGGCTGTATGGGTACAGATACAGACCCCAGTGCAATGGGTGGCCCGGAGGCAGTGCGGGAGGGTGGTAGGATGAGCAGGTACCTGGGCCCAAAAGACAGAGGGTGGCCAGGTGCACGGTGCCAAGAGAAAACAGATCAGCAGGGGAGAGGGGGAGCGAAGGCAGAAGAAAAGAGGAAGGTCTTGAGGTACTTCCGGAACCGGAGATGGTTCTCCTCAAGTTTTAGAGTGGCAGGGAGGCTGTTGCAGAGGGAGGTCCCGGCAGAAGGCAGATCTACCCCCAGCTTGTTTCTTTGTGAAATGACTGACCCTGGGGGAGTTAGAGGTAGAGGAGCGAAGAGCTCGAGACGGGAGGTATTTGCGGAGGTATTTTGGACCCAGGCCCCAGAAAGCCTTCTGGACAATGCAGAGGGTTTTGAATTTAATCCTTGCATCCACTGGGAGCCAGTGGAGAGATTTCAGAGCTGGAGAGATACGATCCCAGGGCTTGAGGCCAAGTCTCGCAGTCCTGTTCTGGATTAGTTGCAGAGGGCGGAGAGTAGAGGCAGGTAGATTTAGAAAGAGGCTGTTACAATAGTCCAAGCTAGAGAGAACCAGAGCTTGGGATATCACGAGCTTCTGGGGGAAGGAGAGGAAAGGCAGAGTACCTCTGAGGAGGTGCAGTCGGAAATTTGACTTTTTAGAGAACTCAGAGATGTGGGTGGAGAAGGAAAGGGTGGAGTCAAAGATGACCCCGAGGTTCTTAGCCTCGCAGGTGGGTGTTGGAGGAGGGCCAAGGGAGGCCGGTCAGAGAGTGAGGGGAAAGGATGGTGAAGGTGTGCCGATGAGGAGGATCTCCGTCTTGCTGGCATTCAGACAAAGATCATTGGCGGCACACCAATCTTGAATGGCAGTTAGGCAATCAGAGATGAGAGAGGGAGAGGAGGTGGCAGAGGGCAGCTTGAAAATGAGTTGAGTGTCGTCAGCGTAGCACTGGAAATTTGAGCAGAAATGCAGTGGGCGAGAGTTGCCAGGTATTGGTTGAAAAGCCAGGGCGAGAGGTTAGACCCCTGGGGAACACCACAGGTAGAGAGGAAGATAGATGAAAGGAAGGACCCAAGTTGGACCTGAGAGGGTCGATCTAAGAGGAAAGAGGTCAGCCAGGCCAGAGCCTGATCAGTGATACCGAGGTTTTCACGGAGACGGTTGAGCAGGATGGTATGGTTGACCGTGTCGAAGGCAGAAGAGAGATTGAGGAGGATGAGGACAGATGGAATGTTAGAGTCAAGGTTGGTGAGCAGATCTTCACCGATGTTTAGGAGAGCACTTTCTGTGCTTCTGGCAGCTCTGAACAGACTGGTGGTCATGGAGACAGCCAACAGAATTGGAATGAAGGTTAAGCTGAGAGATGGCCAACTTTTCCAGGAGTTTGCCAAGAAAGGGAGTAATGGAAATTGGGCGATAGTTAGCTGGACAAGAAGGATCAGCTGTGGGTTGTTCCTGTGCACTGTTGGTAACTTGCATCTATTGGATTTTTTCATGAGTTACCCAACAAAACCTGTTGCAAACTGTCTGGCTTTTACCTAATTTTTCACAGAAAGTGTGCTTTATAATGCACCATTTTAACCCGTTATTGAAAAACATGTCTCGGGGGAGAACCCCCCCGACCATCCCATGTGCTCCTTTTAATTTCATTAGTTTGTGCTCCCTCACCACACTCGGTCACTCTCACATACTTGTTGCAAATATTTAAGCCCCTCCAATAAAATAATTTGCCAGCCCTACTGGTGACTAGTACATTTACGTCCCAAAGGCCAGACACCGTCCCCTTGTTTCTACACTTGTGAAAGACTTAAGCTTTGAATAAAAACATACATCTTTCACATAGTGCAGTGCGCGTGCGTTCCTGCAGCAGCATTATCACCATGGACATTGCGCACACTCGGTGGTCCAGTCTGGACCACGGTGTGACATGTCCCATTCTTTATTGGGGGGATTGGCAGTTGGGGTGGTCCCTCAGCATGGATCGCAGGGGGGGCCTCACATTTTGTGTTACGCCACTGTTCTCAAGAGTGCTGCATTGTTCTAGATTTGCTTATTATCTGTTCTTTCCTCAGTGGGTTTTGTGTAGTGTGTTTTATTAAGTTATTTTGCAGATTATGGGCCTGATTCATGGAATATTTTGCACGGTGCAAAGTACTTTTCAATGGTGCAAAGTGACTTTGCACTACCAACAAACACCCTGATTCATGGAACAGTGCACAGTGGCTGCTCAGCAAAAATACACTTTGCACTGTTCCATGAATCAGGATGGAGCAGTGCAAAATGTATTTTTGCATTGCCAAGTGACTTTGTACATGGAAAATACACTTTGCACTGTTCCATGAATCAGGGTGTTTGTTGGCAGCGCAAAGTCACTTTGCACCAGTGAAAAGTACTTTGCACTGTGCAAAATATTCCATGACCCAGGCCCTATGTGTTTTATTAAAGTATATCTATATTTATAGAACCTTTATTGGACATTCCCTTTATTTTGGACTGTTATGTTTTGCCGTTTGGGTCGCTACTGAATCACATTCACACCCCTGTTAAGAGCATAGCCTTTCCTTGACATACCTTAACACAAAAGGCAAAGGAGGTATATCTCTCAACTGTGTCCGTTTTACCTGTGTTTTGGCTCTTGGTTTGTAGCAGTGTGAGGGCTGAGTGGGCGTTGTAGCCTCTACTCACCCTTGTATTTCTGCAGGGCAGAATCCAATTCATCACAGGGATTAAATGAATTATGGAAGTTGTTGGATAAGACTTTTTTCCGTACTCTACCTTAAAATATGTATCCATGTTCAGACAGGTGCTGTCACTTTCTCTAGACTTCACTTTCTCTGGTCAAGCCAGCTGTTCTGTTATAATATACTAGGATATTATGTGCCTTATTAGGGTGCCATTAAGACTATGGCGCGTGTATGATACACAGTAAATCAGAGAATTGTCTTCTTACGATCTTAATCTTTCATTCATGTAAAATGGCTTTACCATGCATCTCATTTCTGCTCTCTCCTTCTTTCCCTTCTAAAGACACGTCTATCTTCCCACTTTCTCGGTCTTTCACTGAGCTCCACTCTTTCTGCCTCTGACTTTGCCTCATATTTGCCTTCAAATGTTGATAGGTTTGTCCTCTTGTTCCTTGACCTTTTTGCCTTCATCATCTCTGGCTGTTTCCTACTACTTTTTCGGCCCTGTGTAAAAGGGGCTTTGCAGGAATCATTTAGTTCCCATAATTCGGCCCATTTTCGTTAATTTGTATGGCGGAGAGGAGTGGCGGTACACAACTTGCATTGCTGCCGCTCACTTTCTCTCCACCATACCCATTTTCCAGCATTTGCACCTGCATGATTTTCATGCAGGAATAAATGCTGGGGATCTCAACAGTATCCACTTGCTTTACGCACCAGCAAAAAGCAGGCAGGTCCCACAGGGATCAATTGTAAACGCTGCCTGCCATGCATACATGTTTTATTCATTTGCACAGGAGTGCAAAAGGGGAGGACAAGAGGCTGTGTACACAATTGTATGCTGCCTTTTCCCCTCCACCATGCAAATGACGAACATTTGGTTGCAGGGGCGGTTTATGTTGAAGTGTTCCCTTAACGGCTCTCTGCCATCCAATTACGAGCTCCAATAAAATCTAATAAAAGAAGCTCCTTAGTGTCGTGCGGATCTCCGCTCTTCTCATTCCTGTAGTCTATTCTCTCGTTCTTCCTTATTATAAGTTCTCTTTTTTAATTCCTCTACGTACTCCAGGGATTTTCCTTCTTCCTTTAAGCCCATTGTTATTCCACCTATTCTTAAAAACCTCCTCTTAATCACTCTCTTTCTACTAACTATGCCCTATTTGTCGTCTTCTGTTATCAAACGTTCTGTAATGTACAGTCTATTCTCAGCTTTACATCTATCTGGAAGATAGTTTCTTACTTCCCTTTATGCAACTTCTTACTTCTTGTCACGCAAAGAAACCTTCCCTCTGAATTCTTCTTGATTTGTCCGCCATTTTTGATGTGGGGGTCCATACTATTCTTTATTATTCTTTCTTGTATTTGTATTTCTGCTACTGTTCTTTCTTGGTTCTCTTTTTATCTCTCTGGTTGTTCACATGCTGGGCTTGTTTTCTTCTTTACTGCTTTTCTGTGGCATTCACACTTTCATTCTTTTCCTCCCATTGCTCCCAAACTCTGGAATGTTGTCTATTTTACTACGATCTTCTTTCTACATTATCACTCTCCTTTGTTAAAACATCTCCAGTGTTTTTTTATTAAATCCATTTTTCAAACGTGTAAATGTTTCCATTTTTGTGTATCAGTTTTGTGTTATTTTGTACAGCTCGGTGGTGAAAGCGAACTACACATTCAAATACATTAAAATAAAATCAATAAAACAAGTCACCTTGTGCATTTCAAAACCTTAGTACTTATTGCAAAAGGACCTTCACGAACAATCAGTCATGTCCCTTAACTTTCCTTGTAACAAATGTAGAATGAATCTGGAGAAACTTCAATGACAGATGTTTCTTATGCCCGCCAATGGTGATTATCAAGAGCCACGTGCCACTGGGAAAGCTATAGGGCAAAGGAAGTACTCAACAAGATCATTCAAGCAGAGGATAGCGGTTCCAATGATGTAAACATCATCAGTGAGATCTCATCTGGGGCCTTGGGCCCAAGCCTGAAAGTCACATCTTTAGAAAGGTGTAAACAAAATGGAGATATTCCAGTGACAGGTTACTGGTATATTGATTGTTTTGAACCATCCTAACTATGAGGAGAGGTTACAAATATTAACATGCTCATACTAGAACCAGGTGATGGTGATCAAGGTTTTACCAATATTCAGAACCCTGAAGAAAAAGGTATCCTTTTTACGAGGCACAGATTTTTAAGAGGAAATGTACAACTAGGTGTAAAGGTTACCAAATTGAGGTGTTGGATGTCTAGCCGTAAAGTTTTATTTCCCACTGTGCAGAAGTGCTATGGAGAATTCTCCCTTAAGAGATGATCCTGGCATTCTCGATCAATATTTAGCAGTACAGGTTGGGTTAGATCTCATAGAGGTGTGTGATTTCTGGATGAAATGACTTACTAGGAACGGAGGGATAGAGTTAACATATATGGCCAAGGGACAGAATTCATACAAGGGAAAATGTCCATCTACAAACCAAACTGAACACTAAGATCCTGCAACGACATTCGCTGAGAACCTAAACAATACTCAGAGCAGAAATATGGTGGGACAGCATTCTCCTGTATCGTGGCAAAACTTTGGAACTCGCTCCCAAAGGAAATACCAAGAACTAAATTCCAGCCAGGTCGATTATGCCCTGTTCAGGCAAAGGATTCATTATTTTGAAAATGGTGAGAAGGCTGTGAAACTGTTGGCGCATAGATTGAAGGTGGCCGAAAGCGATCGCTATATTGCTGCAATCAGAACTTTGGACAACACATTGGAAACTCAGCAGAAAGGTATCAACAATATCTTTCGTGATTTCTATGAAAGACTTTATGACTCTGAACTAGACTGTGAAAGGGTTAACATTGAGAGCTTCCTTGACTCGCATGTTTCCTCACGCCTGACATCTGATGAGACGGCAGCCCTTGAGGGAAGAGTGGATGTCGGAGATATAAAGTGCGCAATTTCAAAGTTGCCTATGGGCAAGTCTCCTGGCTTAGACTGTCTAATTAATTTTACAAGGCCCTCCCTGATTATGCACTGCATCTCTTGTGTGACGTTTTTAATGCTGCTTTTGAGTCCGCTTCTCTACCAAACACTATGAGAAATGCATTGATTACAGTACTTAGAAAGAAGGACAGGTCCGCTACCAGATGTGGAAGCTTCCGCCCGATCAGCTTAATCAACTGTGACGGCAAAATATTGGCTAAAATCCTGGCTGGATGACTGGAAAAGGTTATCCCACTTCTGGTGCATGACAATCAAGTGGGTTTTGTCTCTGGCAGGGCGGTGGCGGACAACATGAGACGCCTGCTGATGACCATTGAAAAGGGTCGTAACCAGCCTGTTGCTACTGCGGTAATCGCTCTTGATCCCGAAAAGGCATTTGATCGAGTTGAGTGGGATTTTTTGTTTGCATGCTTTGGGAAGATGAACTTTGGGCAAGATTTCCAACGCTGGGTCAAGTTATTGTGTTCTAATCCCTCTGCAAGTGTGTTGACAAATGGATTTATCTCTGATGCTTTCAGCCTTTGTCGAGGTACGAGACAGGGCTGCCCGCTCTCGCCTCTCCTGTTCATCTTGTCTATGGAACCACTTGCGGTGTGCTTGAGAATGGACGCAAATCTTCAGCCCATTATTGGGAATGGCAGGGACAACTTGCTTTTGCTTTACGCTGATGATTTGTTGGTCGCCCTTCAAGACCCTGCTGTCGGTATTGCGCACCTGATGGAAGATGTTCACAGTTTCTCCGTGTTGTCGGGCTATAAGGTTAACTGGAGCAAATCTGAAATCCTGCCAATCAATAATCTATGTCTCCGGCACGCCTGTGCTCAGTTTCAATTTAGGTGGTGTGCAGACAAAATTAAATATCTTGGTATCTGGATTGGTGCGGATATAGTGAAGCTACCTGACATGAATTTTGCATGGCTCCCCGCGAAACTCAAAACAGATCTGGGGAGGTGGGGCCTCTTGAAGTTGTCAACCTAGGGCAGGATTAACTGTATTAAAATGAATTTAACGCCTCAGATAAATTACATCCTGAGTATGCTTCCCATTAGGATTCCAGAGTATGTCTTTAAGGAGATTAACAGACTTTTGCAAGACTTTGTTTGGAATGGGAAACCTCCAAGGCTTGCGATTTGGAAACTTCAGCTCCCATTGAAATTGGGTGGTATGAATCTGCCCAACTTCCCGTATTACCACTTATCATTCTCCACTCGCCATTTATGCAAGGTGGTTGGCTCTGGGGATGAACATTCCGATCTAGTGTCATGGGAATGTGGTGCAGTGTCCCAATTGGATCCTAAAGCCCTCTTGACCTCTACAAACGGTAAGCCCAAAATGGCCAGTGCACTCACTTCTTTTTTACAGGACTGCTGGTGCAATCTCTCTAATCGACTGGGTGCTGATCCCTACTTACATCCAGATGCGTCCGTTTGGAATAACCCGGCATTGAAGTTCCAAGGTAAATCCCTCTTTTGGATTGAATGGTTTGTGGCTGGTGTTAAATATTTTAAAGATTTATTTGAAGATGGCAATTGGATCTCGCATGCTCGTCTTGCACAATTACATGACATGGCGAACTGTTCGTTTGCCGAATTCAGAAAACTGAGGGTGATGATTTCAGCTTGTGTTGGGATGCCGCAATTGACTGTTCAGAGTGCCGCCTGGGCAGCTGTGGAAACATGCTCGAGTGCTGCACACCCCGCTTCTACCATGTATGGATTCCTAAAGGCTGCAAGAAAAGGGGATCCTCGGCTGCCTACCATTTGGGCTGCTGAGTTGGGGGAGAATGTTGCCTTAGGATGTTGGAGCAGGTGCTGTGAGAACACTCACCTGGTGAGTTTGGATTGGGGCATCAGGGCTTCTCAAACAAAATTGCTGTTTAGGGCCTACTGGACTCCGGAGAGGTTGTTCAGAAGACATCTTTTGGACACCGACCTTTGCTGGAAATGTAACTGTTCTAAAGGCTCCCTCAGTCATTTGATTTGGTCATGTCCTAAGACGATGCAATTTTTGGAAAAGATTTGTGAACGGTTGAGTCTAGTTGTGGACATTGCAATCCCCATCAGTGCCTCTCTGCTCATTCCATGCTGGATGATATTGAATTTGGCAAGAAAATTTGGTTGCTGCGTGCATGTATGATTGCAAAAAACATGATATTGAGGTCCTGGAAGTCGAGCCTTTCTTTTAATATTGATGAATGGGTGGAAGAGCTTCTTACTGTCTCAATGTATGAGAAAGCCATTTATAAATGCAAAGATGAAATTGGACAATTCTGGGACATTTGGGGATGTTTTCTTGATGTTTATGGATAATCTTGATCTTTCATTTGGGATTATTGTGTCCCTGATTCTGTGGATTGCTGTCATCTGTCATTGTTCATGGTTGTATACATTATACTTCTGATGCTCTTGTATTTGCCTTCTTCCTGTTTTCTTGTTTCTTTTTCTTTTTCCTCATATTTTCTTTTCTTTGTGTTTCTCTATTCTTTTCCCTTTAATGAGTTGCTTAATAGTAGTTTATGATTTGTTGTTTTTTATACTGCTTACTGTTTACTTTTGCTGTTGATTACTGTTGTGAAAATAAAAGTTTTTGAACCCCTAGGAAATACGAAGAACAGACGATCACCTAAAGTTCAGAGAATTTCTAAAAACGTGTCTCTTTACCTCCCCAAGCTAAAAAGGAAACATCATTAATGGTAAAGTGCCAACACATCACAATAGAAACACCCAAAACAACCGAAACCTGATGTACTGAAACATGGATACCCAGCCAAAATAAAGCATTTCCCTCCAAACCGCCAAAGAAGAATATGAACCCGATAGACCAACATAACCATGGCACAAAGGGCACAGGCGACTCTGCAATAACCCTACTAAAAAAACTCCAATATCGTGCATACCCCCCTGAAATGCTGAACAAAACACATGCATACCTCTATACTGCAGCAAAATCCTAAGACCACCACAAACTGCACACAGTCCGCAGCACCCAACAGGAAACTAAACCAATTACACACAAATACACCCATACACACTCCTACACCAAACACCACATAACGACTACCAACTAAAAACAAACCAGCACACAGTGACAATTTTTCCTGAAATGAAGCTACCAACAGCACACCAAAGCTATCTTGTGCTTTTCCCTCTCGATCCCACTAACTAAGCCTTCCCAACCATCCTTCCTTTTCAGATCCACCAGAGCGCTTGGAAGCAGTGCGCATTGTGAATCAAAATAACGTAACAGAACATTGGGGACAGGTACTAAAGAATGCATATCTTCCTTTTTTAAGTTTTGGCTGAATGTTGTGAAAACCAACTTGGGGGCCAATTATTTCTATGAAGTGTGTACTTTCGGATTCATGTAACAGTACAGCGTAATTTGGTTTCCTGTTTCCTTCCTGAAGAGCATTCGTGCAATAAGGATTTTGCTTGACCCTTACATGACAGCATCAGGCACACCCTGATTTTACGAATGCGTCTGTCATTGCATTCAAAACACTGCCTCTAGTCCCTCCTCACTCTCCAGCTGCATTCTTTAAAAAAGGTGCACATATAAGTAAGCTAGGTTGCAGGATTGAGCTATTTGTCACCCATTTAGACTATAATCTATCGCTTTTATTGCTATTGTTGGAATATTTTTCGTTTTAGAGAACATGTCCCTAATTACTGTTGCCTGGGGAAAGGGAGAAAGGAAGAAGACACGCAGTAAGGTTGAAGGATTGTTGACGGTTCAGTGGAAAGGGGTGCTATAGTCAGATCAGTCTTTAAATGGAGTGGGTTGCCAGGCAGTATCAAAGTTTTCAGTGTTGGCTAATGCTGGTTTAGGGCTGCTTTGGTGCATGGGACCCTTAATACATTACCTTGTGACAAAGCCATTTGTGCAATGGTTGTGTCTTTTTTTCTGGGGCAGTTCTCAAATGAAAGGAATTCGTAGTGGTGTGTGTAGGGAAGGTAATTTATTTCTAAATAAATATAATGATGAAGTTATAATGTGCTTTTTCACAAAATGAGAATAAGGGTTTGTAACCATGCACATTTCTAGCCTTGGATGCTCGCTTGAAGAGCATATTGTGCGTGCACAGAGTTCTCAAATTGTTCCAATGTCGGATGGATTGGCTCAATCAGACCTGCGTGTTGCTTTGCAATCTGGGACATGTACTGCTTGTGACAAATCAAATTCCCGGGCACCAGTGCCCAGTTTCCTCTCCTCTCACAGGAGCTTTCTAGCCGCTACCTCGTTAACAGTGGGAACAATTATAGGGCACATAGAGACTGTGCCGAGGCCTGTGACCTGCGGAATGCCACACTAGCCCCTGACCTCCCTGACACTCTAGTGTTGAGAAACCACAATTGGCCCCCTACCCGCCCCCCCGGAAGGATGGTTGGCAAGAAACACTGATCATGCTGTCTTCCTCGTTATCTTCCACTACCCCACCCTGAAGGTCTTCATTCGGGTACACAGGGCCTAACCCGTCCCCTGGGGTCTTCTCTCCAGCCACCCTTGCTTTTACCCAAGCTTGGAGGCTGGTCAGCAACTCAAGTTTATTAACCTTGTGCTGTGGGAAGTCCCCTCTCTTGAAATAGGACATGCAGGGCATCCTTGGTCATGCCTTTCACAGTCTCTATGTCAAGATCCATGATTATTACAAATACCTAGCCGTGTCTAAATGCAAACAATTTGGCGAGCGAAGCTGGATGAATGGCTACAGGCTGGCCTATAGGGCGGCTCAGGGTTAGGAATCGTTGTCTTAGTGCTGGTTGACAGTTCTGAAGCACTGGTCGAGACTTCTCGGATATCTTTAAGCGACTGTAGAGTAACAACAGTCAGCGTTGCAGTGGGTTGCAACTCGAGGAGCTCGACTGGCTCCGAAATTTCCTATAAGGCACTTCTAACTTCTTCACTGGCCGCGTTTAAGGCGGACTGCCCAAAGCTGAGGAGTGTCTTGCAGGCAGCTACCTTGTCCTTGGTTTCTGTTTCAGAAACTCTCTGGGACTTCCCACCTAGGAAGCATGTTGCAGAGCCTAGCAGGCCACGCTGTTTGCTGGCTGGGTACCGGTTCTGGAGCTGCTGGAGGGTCCTCTGGATTCGGTATCTCCCTCTGTTCCTGGGAAGATGTTTAGGGGAGGGATCTTGCTTCCTTCTTAGAGGTCCTGGCTTTCCTTCACTGGCGGAAGATGTAAGGCAAACTGAACCTTCAACCAGGGTCCAATGATGAGCTCTTCCTCCTGCTTCTGGTGAAGCCTTCAGATGATCTGCCAAAAGAGGGGCTCAGTCCTTTTTTAAAGCCAATTAGATCACAGGGATTGGTGTAGAATAGGCTTACCTTAATGAATCAATCCTGGTTACCCACCAACAATCTCCTGTATGCGTGAGGTCATAACAGAGTGCTTTGCAACAGGAATGGTAAAGGGGTGAAAACATGTAATACTAAGTCTCACCCACCTTCCTGTCTGTTGTGGATTAAAGGGCCTCACTGGTTAATGGAGCGCTCTCTGGTTCTGATTAAACGGCAGGTCTCCCTTGAAGCTGAGGCAAGATCAGACTCTCTGGCACCTGCACATTTCCTATACCTTATGAGTGGGGTCCCCCTGTGGTGTGGACTACTGTAAACACACAGTTCCAGGTATGATAGCTCACTGTCAATCGATACTGAGGGCGGGAGCTGGCTTCAGGTTGACAAAGTGCATATGAAAGGTTGTTGGGGATTCCTGTCTCCTTTGTTAGCCTCTGCAGCCAGTATTTTAATTATGTTAGTCGCTGCCACCAGCTGCAGGTCCCAACAATAGGACAGGGCAGATCCATGGAGCCTTACTTAGTTAATCAGGCAGACCATGGTAGTGGGAAGGTTTTGTCCTCTGCCTTCTGGAGATGCATTGTGTACTCCTCCTGTCATATCAGAGCTAAATATGACAGGGGGGGCTGCGCCAGTAGGTTGTGTCCACCCACAGTACATGAGTCTATGCGTAAGTCATGCAGTGAGCATAGGAAGATGTGTGCGGATTAGGCCCACACATTTTCTGGAGGTTGATCTACCATCATTCAAGTTCATTTAAACATTTCAAAAAAGCCCAGGCGAGCGTACACCCACCGTGCGGCTGGTCGAATTCCTCACAGTGCTTTATTAATTATTATCACAAGATGAAAATACAGAAGAAATAATGGCTGAGCTATGATTGCTTTTGGAATCAAATGGAGCTACATTCTTTTTCAATAAATATGCAGCATATTTACGTTTGCTTCAGTGAAAATACTTCATGCCATGCACTCTTCTTACATTAAATGTCATGATTAAATATGTGCACGTTTACTATTTGTACCCTGTCCTACGTAAAACTGTTGTTCGTGAAAGCTGGTTGGTCGGCAGTCTTTTTGCGAACGGGAGCATGGAAATGTGACCGAATTACCCCCATCCTATGCAAACTACATTGGCTTCCATTCCAAGCCAGGATACTGTTTAAGGCTGCATGGATCATCTACAAAGCAGTCATGGCTAAGCTCCACATATATGTTGGCAAATGCTCCTTGTGCAGCAAATTCAGCAGCCAGGTTGAAACACAACTTGTCTGCAAAGGGAGGACCCACAAACAATTCTTCTCTGGTCATGCAGCCACACTCTGGAATTCAATCCCGATGTCGGCCCCCACAATTCTTCAATTCTGCAAATCTCTCAAAACATGGCTCTTTCAACAACCCCTGACCAAGGACTAATTCCAATGGACACACATACCGACTCACAGACCTCACAGTAGTGCGCTTCTAAAAGTTTCTGGCCCAAATGCCGGCTACCCACACGCTTTACAACGCTCTGCTGCTCTCGAACTAGGTCCGCGCTTTAAACAATAAAATGTATGGGCTGGTTTTCGAGTCTGCTGTGGCTGTTAATGGATTTCCATTTCCAGCAACCATGTAAGTAATTGTGGTCTGTAGGTCAGGAGGCACTGATGGTAGGTAAATAAATGTTAACTTGAGGATCCCTATTACATTTGCCTCCTATTAATAATCAGATACTGAGGTGTTGCGTAAGTATCATTATTATTACTAATATTATTGTAGTTATTTGTACAGACCTAGCTTTGAGAAGCAATGGAGTGCTTCACAGAAGTATACAACATTACAGACACATAAAGGAGCGCTTTACAGAGGTATGCAACAGGACAGATATACTTCAGGGGTGGGTCATAGAGGGGCACAGAGGAGGGGTACAGCTGTACCGGGTGGCAGGGAGGAGGGTGGCGTCTAGCGAATCAGGTGGCGCGAGGGGCGATGTGATGGCCTTGGTGTTGAGGCAGAGAGATTCCTTGAAGAGGTGGGAGGTGGGTCTTGAGTTCTTTTCTGAATTGTAGGAGCGAGTCTGATGCTGACTTGGAGGAGGTTCCATATTCTTGAGGAGTAGGCAGAAAAGGTTTGTTTTCTGGTCCTTTCCTTTTTGCAGTGGCAGATTTCAAATCTGCACATGTCCAGGCTTCTGGTGATGCGCTGTCCGCCGGAGAGGCAGAGTTTCTCTGCAAGGTAGCTGGGTGACTTGAGGATGACTGCCTTATAGATGATGCAGCAGGACTTGAAGGTGATTTGTGTGTGCAGTGGAAGCCAGTAAAGGTCGATGAGGGCCAGGGTGATGTGTTTGTATCTGTGTAGAGCCTTGATGAGGCATGCGGCCGCGTGCAGGACACTTCTCAGGGGCACAAGGGAGGACGACGGGAGTGCATTGTCCCCATCCAGGTGGGATAGGACCAGTGCTTGAACAGTGGATCTAAAGCGGTCCTGGGGGAGGAAGGGCTTGACTTTTTGTAGGAGGGAGTGGTAAGAAAAGCTGTCTCCATTTTCTTAGCTATGTGTGTCTTGAAGGAGAGATGTTTGTCGATGTGGAACCTGAGGAATTTGACGCAGGAGGTGTGCTCAGGTGTGAAGCCCTCAGTTCATGGTGGATAGCCAGGTCTGTATGTCTGGGTGTTCGGTCTTGTTGGTGAGGAGTAGGAATTCATTCTTGGAGGGGTTGAGCTTCAGGAATGCACTGGATATCCAAGATTGGATCAGCGAGAGGCTGGTTTTGAGCCTATGGATGTCGATCTTGGGGTATAGCTATGTGACATTGGTGTATTGGTGGATGTGGAAGTATCCATCTCTTTACACACAGTGCCTATATTCCCCATCATCTTCCCTAACTCTGTCCTTGCCTACATAACTATGTGGGTGTGCAGTGGTGGAGCCAGGAAGGGATACAGGGGCTGCAGCCTCATGGGCTCTTCGTTCGTACCTCAGAACGGCTCCCATTCCCCTACTTCCAAACCCGGTTTAAAAAATATACATTTACAGTTAAACTGATTCTGGCGTCCCCTCCGTGATCTGGGCGGCTTGTTAGGCAACTGTCTGTGCCCGTATGTTTACTACTTCTGTTGCCAGGCTTCCTGAATCTTGTTGTTCCAGAAAGGAGAGAAGACTGATCACTGCATGCAAAGAGGAAAACCCTGGAAAAGGGGTTTTGGGATTGGCCCAGAGTTCAAGGACGCAAACCCAGGGTCAATCTGGAAGTGGCAGAGTCTGAAAAGGAGGAACTATGCTTCCTCGCTTTATGGAGGAGGTACCTGTCTCTCTGATCACAGCTTTTTCACAACATTTGGTGAAATCAATGTTTTGATGCTTTTTTGGCAGCTCTGTAATTGAAGGCAGGGAAAGGATACATATAAGTTGATTCTTAGCATAGCGCGGTGGTGGGTCAAATTTAAAAACCGATTTTACCTCTCCTTGCTGACTCCTTGCCACTGCCTTCCATCCATACAGAATTTGGTTAGCAGTTGTTTGGGGGAGTGCTGCAGGGGGGAGTACATAACCTATGTGCATCTGTGAGTGGGAAAAAGAGTGATTTTGTTTCCATTTCTATTTAAGGTTTATGTAGATGATGTCAGAAAGTTGATTTAACAGTATTATAAGATTTTGCATTTATATTGTCACCATACTGGTTATTGCTGCGCTAAAATTTGTTTTGCTCTGAATTTTCATTTGAATTCTAAAAAATAAATAAATATTTCTTTGTTGCACATATCGGCCTGGTTCATGGTCCATTGCGACATGGGGTGTTTTTTAAGGTGGGTGTGAGACGGGTTGGGTGCCTCTTCAAGAAAGAATTGAGGGTTCAAATAAACAAAACAAGTAAAAAGGCGGTTTCTTGTGCGCCACCTTCAGTCTCAGCGACAGAAGTCCCTGGCTGGAGTGTGCCGTGCCACAAAATCAGTTAGAATACTCGGGAACCCCCCCGCCACCTCCCCGGCAACAGTTAGGGTACCATCTGGAAGCAGCAAGAACACCCACCCTCCCTCACATACTGTGTGTTGTTTTCTGTTCTTAATGCTTTTTTGTTTTCAATTTCAGAACCTCTACAGAGCTATGGGGTGCATGCATCCACTTAAAAAGTGCTAGTTGAGACCACAAGTGCCCAGCACGGCCAAGAGTCAGATCACAACACCTAGGGGTACAAGACCTTCGTGTAGGCTCGAGGCATACAATGGGGGCAGGACATGCGGCTGGGGGTGGTGATTGAGAACAGTAATTACAGCTTCCGGCCGTGGGGCCAAGCTGGTAACAAATTGTGAACATTTTCATGCAAATGGATTGTAGAGATTAAGTATCCCAAGACTTCGGGCACCCGAAGTCTCTCGAGACTTCCAGTGGGATGTGCGAGGCTCGCCCGTTAAGCGCCATTCTGAGCGCATGGTCGTGCGGTTCACACCTCAGCCCTGGCGCTATAAGACTTCAGTACTCCTAATTAAGACTTTTCCCTCACGCCTTGTATATAGTTCATGGCTAGTAAAACACAGTGTTGTAACTGTGTTACCTCATTGCCTTCATTAAGAGAATAAATCCTCAACAACTCACCAAGGCTCTGAGCATTCATTGGGGGCCACAACATGGTTGAGCGCTAACATGGGAAAATGTACAAAGAAAAGGGGTGGTGGTAGGCAATGGGTAGGTTTTCGAAATTGGAGGTTTCAGTAAGGGAATGGGTTGGTAAGCGGTTCCTAGAGGGAGTTCCCCTCACCCCAAACTGAGTGCACTAGCGGCCGACCTTGGGGCTGTTGTCTCAGTGACCTGATGAGGAGGCAAGGACTTCCTCACAAGCACAGAAAGGATGCCAGTTCCGCCTAGAACCCTCACAATGTGACATCATTTGCCCCAGCTCACCCTCCACCCTGGAGGCCCGCACTTCTCCAGCATTGGATCTTTCATGGATTCACATGCTTAGAATATTCCCCGTCGACAGACTGGGAACCCTCGGTACACTTATAAAGCCGTTTCCCATAGGAAAACTTCCGACACTTTTTTGTCCTATCTACGTCGTTTTTGGGGCCGCCCACGCATGCCCCACTAGGACGTAGCGGTATAAGTGCCCCGCCCCGCAGCTCCTTTCTGATTTCAACCGTCTCCAAAGTAGTGGGAGCACCTCGTGTAGTCTACTATTTTGTCTAGGTTGTGCTGTTGGAGTTTTGTCCTGATGTCAGGAAAAGCGCTGTTCCGCCCGTGCGCTACGTGCGGTTTGAAGAAGGTGTACGAGGGGGACAGACATATGGATTGCATATATTGTCTACACCCTCATCATTCGGCAGACAAGTGCGACATATGTAAGGGCTTCTCCCAGAAGACTCTTAAAGATCGAAGTCGAAGACTAGTGGCATGGTTAAACGATGGAGCGGGGGCATACCCCCCTTCGGAGGTGGGCTCCACGCGCAGCGTGGCCTCAGTGTCAAAATCTTCAGGGGCCCCACGCCGCTCGACATCGTCGGAACCCCCGGTGAAGAAATCACGACCGGCGGAGAAGGAATCATCGAGAAGCCATTCTAAGGAGTCTTCGTCAAAGAAAGCCTCGTCATCCTCATCTTCGACGAAGAAAGACAGAAAAGAAAACTCGAAATCCTCCTCGGGCGATCATCATAGATCGACATCGAGTCGAGAAGCGGAGAAGCGTAGGTCGAGTTCAGAAAAGGCAGGAATGCCTCAGGGACCTACACGACCACCACCGTCATCGACGGCAGGGCAGTCGTCGACCACTTCTCTGCCACTGACACAATTGGTCTCAACTGTTCTTGGGCCACAGATGGTGACAGCGACCCCGACGACGGGGCCAGCTTTAGCCTCGTCAATGGAGATCCCGCAAGAGGCCTGGTGACCAGAAGTATTCGACCCGGTTTTGCTGGAGACCCTACTGCAGCAAGAGGCCTTGTCAGTGTCCTCGGGAGATGAGGATGTGAGAGTAGCTGGCCCTGCAGACCTCGGGTTACGAGGGATTACCAGGCCTCTCTCCGAGAGCATTCCGGGGTCTACCCCTCTTCTCAATCCACAGTCACTCTTGTCGCTGGAGGTTGTATCCACGTTACAAACGTTGCTGAAGACACTGGACGAGAGGCTACCTCAAGCAACTCCGGCCAGGTCGGCCATCGACGAACCAGGCCTGTCTCGTCGGCCACCTCCGTCAACCCCCACGGCAGTGCCAGCGGGTGGAGACCTCTCAGCTCCACGCCACGAGGAAGGAGAACTGATAGATTCGGACTCGGACAGGAGAACCTTATCGGATGTCTCACTTTCCCCCTCCAGGGATCCAACCTGGGAGTCTGAGGTGGAATTAGAAACCCCGAGAAGCCCGGCTCAGTCGTCTCCCCCGGACGACATTGGGTCATTTCACGCCATGATGGCCAAAGCGTGTACAGAATTCGGTTTGGCCCAGAAAGAGGAGAAAAAGGACTGCTTTCTTTTCGACCACATGGGAAAGAGAAGACAGACCATGCGTCACCCTTTCTCGGAACCGGCAATAAGAGGTCGCCTGGAGAAAAAAATGTAAGGCCCCAGAAGCTACCCCCAAGTGTCTGTCCTCCCAACCAACCCCTGACTCAGTGGTGTCGGCGGCGGCGGCGAGAAAGGCGAGGGCCCAGCACAAGTGCACCACCCCCCCGGAAAGTGAAGCCAGAAGACAGGATGCCTTCGGCAAAAAAGTGCTGTCGGTAGGAGCAACCACAGTGAAAGCGGCCAATTCTCTGGCCATAGTAGCCAGATACGACAGGGAGATGTGGCACCGACTGGCGCCTATGCTGGAGCATCTTCCGAAAGAACATCGTAAGGCGGCGATGTTACTGGTCAGGGAAGGTGAAGAGGCCTCCAATCATGCCATAAACATTGCAGTGGACCTCGCGGAATCGGGGTTTAAACAGGTGAATAACGGTGTGGTTCTCCGAAGGCAAGCATGGCTAAAATGCACCAACTTTAGACCAGAGGTGCAATACAAGGTGCTGGATATGCCTTTTGAGGGAGACCTTCTGTTCGGCGAGAAGGTGGACGAGGCCCTGAAGGGCATGAAGGAGGACTCGGACACGGCGCGTTCCTTGGGGGCCCTCCAAAGTGGTCGAAGTTTCAGGTCTTTTCGTCCCTTTAGGGGAGCATTGGATAACTCCAGATTCTCGGCATCGAGAGACAGATCCTTCAGTAGACCAGCATACCCCTCCCAGGGATACAGACGGGCTTCTCAAGCGGCAAAACGACGCCAAGACTACCAGGCCCCCATGAAGAGAACAGGTTACTCGTCGTCGACGAGGGATAAGCAGACCAAGGACCAGCAATGACGGGCATCGGAACGTTCTGGGAGGCAGGGTATCGTGCTACATCGATGAATGGGAACAAATAACAACGGATCAATGGGTGTTGGACACTGTAAGATAAGGACATTCCCTGCAATTCAAAAGCAACCCTCCTCACATTCCACCGGCATTTGTAGCTCAACCCTATCTGAGCGTGTTGCAGCAGGAAGTAGCACTTATGCTAGAAAAAGGTGCTATAGAATTGGTTCCGTCGTCACAGAGAGGTCAAGGGATTTATTCCCGATACTTTGTGGTGAAAAAACCAAACAGAAATTGGCGTCCCATTCTAAACCTGCGCGATCTAAACAAGACATTGAAAAGCCTAAAATTCAAGATGCTCACGCTCCAGGAAGTGATCCGGTCAGTTCAGGAAGGGGACTTTCTGGCGTCTCTAGACCTGCAGAACGCGTACTTCCACATACCAATGTGTCGGCGACACAAAAAGTTCCTAAGGTTTGTGGTAGGACGGACCCACTACCAGTTCACAGTACTTCCTTTTGGGCTGAAATCCTCTCCCAGAACGTTCACGAAATGTTTGGCCCCGGTGGCGGCCTGGCTGAGAAGGCAAGGCCATCATGTGTACCTGTATCTTGACGACTGGTTGGTGAGGGGGTCCTCCCCTATGTCGACTCACACAAGTTTGCAGCCCACCATGCACCTCTTACAACGGCTGGGGTTTGCGGTAAACTTCAAGAAAGCCTTGTTAACGCTGTCGAGAAGCTTGGTGTTCCTGGGCGCGCAATTCGAGACCCAGTCAGGGTTAGTGAAGCCATCCCTCGACAGAATCACCAAACTCAATCGATTGGCAGGTCATCTGAAAATCAATACCAGACTATCAGTGAGAAAATATGTGTCGATTCTGGCCGCTATGGCGTCCTGCATTCCTCTGGTGGGCAACTGCCGCCTGTTCATGGGGCTGGTTCAAGAGTTTCTGGCGGACCGGTGAACGCAGGCCCAAGGGCTCTGGTCGGACAAACTCACTGTCGACGACGACGAGCTCCTACTAGTTCTTCAGTGGTGGCAGAGCTTTCAGAATCTATCCAGAGGGGTACCCCTACAGGAGCCAGAGTTTCGGCTAACCATAGTGACGGACGCATCCCTGACAGGCTGGGGAGCACACATGGGCACTCTACAAACGCAAGGTTGTTGGTCTCGGAGGGAGTCTCTCCTGCACATCAACGTTCTGGAACTGAGGGCAGTGCGCTGGGCCTTGAAGTCTTTCCTGCCGCACATCAGAGGGTCAATAGTGAGAATATTGACAGACAACACGACGGCGATGTTTTACTTGAGGAAGCAAGGGGGCACGCAATGCAAAACCCTTTCCACCGAGGCTCAGAAGGTGTGGCATTGGGCTCTGAAACACGATATATCCATCGTAGCTCATCATCTTCCGGGAGTAAGGAACGAGCAAGTGGACTCACTCCGCAGAAAAATGGACCAAATACACGAATGGGAGATGAACAGCGTTCAGTTGTCAAAGGTCTTTGAGAAATGGGGACGGCCTCCGCTGGATCTCTTCGCTACGAAGAGGAACAAGAAGTACTAAATGTATGCCAGCAGGTGGCCACAGGAAGGTTCTCTGTGGGAAGCGTTCTCCTTCCCGTGGACGGACAAGTTCCTCTACGCCTTCCCTCCGTTCCCTCTTAGTAGGAGAACTTTGCAGTGGATACGCAGGTACAGGTGCCGGGTCATCCTAGTGGCACGGTGTTGGCCGAGGCAGCCGTGGTTTTCCAACCTGCTTCACCTGTCAGTGGATCAACCAATAACGTTCCTGAAGGTTCCCAATCTCCTGTCCCGGGACGAAGGAACAGTGTGGCATCACAATCCAGACAGTCTCAATCTCACAGCTTGGCTCCTGACTTTTCGGAATTTGGTGCCTTGAGCATTTAGTTGGATTGGAGAATCCTGCAAGCGGCACGGGCCCCTTCCACCAACAAGTCGTACGCGTGTAAGTGGAGAAGGTTCTGTACGTGGTGTCAAGGACAGACGGGAGTACAACCTCTAAGGGTGACTCCGTAGCAGCTTCTACCGTATCTGCTACACCTGGCGGAGAGCGGATTATCTTTTTCATCAATAAAGGTACACCTGGCGGCCATCTCTAGGTTCACGAGGAGGAGGCAGTCGTCTCCCTTATTTAGTGACAGGCTGGTGAAACACTTCATGAGGGGTCTGTTCCGAACGTTCCCGCCGGTTAAACGTTTCCCACCAACGTGGAGTCTTAATGTGGTGCTAGCAGGGTTAATGAAAGCACCCTTTGAACCAATGGCTACATCAGCGATGAAGTTCTTGCCATGGAAATTGGCTTTTCTAATAGCTATAACATCAGCTGGGCGGATCTCGGAATTGCAAGCATTGGTCGTAGATCCACCGTACCTAAGGTTCTTTAAGGACAAAGTGGTTCTGTCAACTAATCCTCGTTTCATTCCAAAAGTTCCTACGGCTTATCATAAACACTCATCCATTGTCCTGCCTACCTTTTTCGCGACCCCCTCATCGGCTGCGGAAAAAGTCCTCCATACCTTGGACGTGAAGAGAGCTCTAAAATGTTACCTTCATCGGACTCAGCAACAGTCCTACGCAACAACTCTTAGATCTACGCAACAACTCTTCATTGCATATGGTCCGTCGGCGAGAGGAAAAGCAATTTCAAAGCAGGGACTGGCCCGATGGGTCTCGTCGACGATTGCCTTCTGTCATTCCAAAGTGGGAAAACCGCTACAAGGGCGTCCGAGAGCTCATTCCACGAGGGCAACTTCGTCGTCGACGGCGTTGTGGGCAGGAATCCTGCTGACAGACATTTGCCAGGCGGCGGCATGGTCAGTGCCTCACACGTTTACCCGCCATTACTGCCTCGAACGGCAGCATGCGGACGAGATACAAATGGGAAGAGCAGTCTTACGCCATCTGTTTCAATAAGGTAAGCCCTTTTCAAGAAGGGTCTGTACTTATTTTGGCATATGTATATATGGATGTGTGTATGGATATGTATATGTATATATATATATATATATATATTATATATAGGTATTGATATGTGCATGTACTGTTGCGTATTTATAAATTGGCAGTTTTACGTAAGCGTGGTTCGCTATACGTATGCTTAGGAGGGTGCTGGATTGCATTCACACCTCCTCTTTTTCAGGATCACTACTGTGCATTCTATTCAAGATCCAATGCTGGAGAAGGGAATAGTTTCTTACCTGTAACTCAATTTCTCCAGCATTGGTATCTTTCATGGATTCACATGCGCCCGCCGACCTCCCCGGAATGCAATCGACTTGTATAACTAGGTTTTCACCCCATTCTGCTTTGGAGGGGTCGAAATCTGAAGGGAGCTGCGGGGGCGGGGCATTTATACTGCTACGTCCTAGTGGGGCATGCGTGGGCGGCCCCAAAAACGACATAGATAGGACACAAAAGTGTCAGATGTTTTCCTATGAAAGATACCAATGCTGGAGAAATGGAGTTACAGGTAAGAAACTATTCCCTTACCTTACATTGCACTTCACTTGTTGCTCACCCATGAGCACACCAACCCCATTCCCCCTCCGCTCTGCACTTGCACGTTCTGAACACTCACAAGACATAGTAGGTTTGTCTCCCCCTCCCACTGTATTTAATATTTGTATTTATTTATTAGAATTCTTAGAAGGCGCTACATGCCTGTGGGCCTCAGTGCTCATCCATAGAGAAGGGATGAGAGATAAGAAAAGAAGAGATCAAAACAGGGAGAGGTTAGGACAGGCAATTATTCAGCTAGGTGGAAGAGTAAGGTTTTTACCTTTTTCTTAAACTGTGTCACTGATTGGGTTGTTTTGATAGCGAGAGACAGGGTATTTCATTCACGTGGAGCATTGAATTCAAAGCTACAGTCGCCACATTTTTTTAAACGGGATCCCAGCAGTTTAAGTTGAAGATCGTCAGAGGAGCCCAGCATTCTGACAGATTGTTTCCATGATAGCCTCTTAGTAAGATAACGGGGAGCACTCAGATAGGATTTTGTGTCTGATTCTCTACTTCACTGGAAGCCAGTGCAATTCCCTCCTGAAAGTGGTGACGTGATCACATCTAGACCAAACTCAGCCCGAACGGCCCCATTCTGTGTGGTTTAAAGATGATGCAGGTTACCTTGTGAAGTACCAATCAATAGACTATTACAATAGTCTAAACGTGAGTTTATGAGTGATGACGCCATGAGAGACCTATTTTTTATAGAAAGATACGGCCTGATCTGGTGTAGCCGTTTAATTACATGTCCACATGACGAGCAAATCTGAGATACCCGTTTCTTCATCGAAAGGTCGGCATCTAGAGTGACTCCTAACGTTTTAACTGATTTACTCACAGTGATTGTGTTGCCCGCAACCTCAAAATTAACACACTGAGTATCAAGTTTCTTCAATCGAGGACTGGAACCCATGATGAGTAACTCGGTTTTTGTATCACTAAGTGCCAGTGAATTGTGTGCCATCCGGATTTCGTAATAAACACAGTTCACAGTTGCAGTATCCTCCTTGTAGTTGCCAGACAATTCGAATAGGATCTGGGTGTCAGCCGCACCAAGACCGTCAAGAAGATCAAGAAATGGTCTAATATAATTGTTGCGGAGCAAGAGAGACAAACATGACCCCTGCTGAACTCCACATTTAAGCAAGGTGGGATTAGCTTGAGCCTTCTCAGCCGCCACTCTAGGAGTTCTGGGGCCGAGAAAGGATGCGATGCATTTGGCAGCACTTTGTGAACAGTTGGATCTAGTTAGCAGTCTATTGTACAATAGATTGTGATCAACAATATCAAAAGCTGTTGGGGGATCTAATAACATGCTCGTGACTTCTTTCTATAATTCCCACGATGTTTGACTTAAGATCTAAGAGTGCTGTCCCTGTTCCATGCTGGGATCGACAAACAGACTGGTTCAGGTTAAGAAGTTTATTTTATGTATTTCGATCGTTTTTACACCCCTTTGTCCTCTGCCTGTTGCCCTGTAGGCGCTTTGAAACAGTATTTACTTCTTGTATAAGTGCCTAACAAGGACACAATAAATAAATAAATAAGTTAGCTTCTGCCTAATAAAGCATGACGCATGTGCTTTTTTTCCCACACACCTCTTTCTTGTCTGTGTTTTTTGTCTGGGTTCGGGGGTGGGGAGGGTGAGGGTTAGATATGACACACAGGACAGGTTGGTATTTACTGTCTCTTGGCCTTGGGACAGCCCGGTGTGGGTTGTCACTTCTATGCTTGAACCTGGAGCTGTTTGTTGTGCGTGATAGCCCAAAGTATCTGCTGATCATGGTGTGCTGATCTTACTGTAAATGTGAAATGAAACTGCACCTGAAATGCTTCCAACTACAAGTGTTTTCGTTCTTTCAGACAATGGGTGGGGCTGAGGGAGGGGTCCCGGGGTTTAGCCTCATTGTGACATGAAACAGTTCAGTTGATGGAGTCCACCGAAAAATACCTATTTGAAAAGAATTGCCCAGTCGCCATAGAGTGGCAGAAAATAAAATGGCGGAGGAGCAAGCAGAAATCCATGTATATCCTAAATCTGGTTAAAGCACGCATACAGTGTTGAGTTGTGGGTGCTGCCGTTTTCGTGAAAAGAGTTGTGGGATTGGCACCCGGGATTGGCACAGGGTTTGAGGATGTGAACTCCGGTCCAATTCGGAAGTGGCAGATGAAGGATAAAGGAAATAGATGCGGCATAGAAGCT
Organism: Ambystoma mexicanum; assembly: GCF_040938575.1. NCBI lineage: Eukaryota > Metazoa > Chordata > Amphibia > Caudata > Ambystomatidae > Ambystoma > Ambystoma mexicanum. The sequence continues at coordinate 149,240,504 of NC_090930.1, read as the reverse complement.
GATTTCGTATTATGCCACCACATGGGGAGCAGGTGCAAGTGGATCTAGGTCATCTGGCCTAAGCCCCGCCCACCTGGTGCCTTCCTGCCTGACGTTCTTTTTCACCACTTAGCAAGCCCCGCCTACCTGGTGCCTTCCTGCTTCCCGCTCTTTTTCACCACTTAGCAAGCCCTGCCCACCTGGTGCCTTCCTGCCTGCCGCTCTTTTTCACCACTTAGCAACCCCCGCCCACCTGGTGCCTTCCTGCCTGCCGCTCTTTTTCACCACTTAGTAAGCCCCGCCCAACTGGTGCCTTCCTGCTTGCCGCACTTTTTCACCACTTAGCAAGCCCCGCCCACCTGGTGCCTTCCTGCTTCCCGCTCTTTTTCACCACTTAGCAAGCCACGCCCACCTGGTGCCTTCCTGCTTGCTGCTTTGTTTCCCTACTTAAGGAGCCCTCCAGCTTCTTTTCCTTTGCAGATGGGGAGCAGGTGCAAGTGGATCTGTGTCACCTGGTCTAAGCCCTGCCCACCTGGTACCTTCTGCCTGTCAGGCCTAGTATGATAGTCGCTTGTTTTGTTCCTCCCCTCCCTTTCTGCACCCCTCTCCCTCACCTTTTGTTTTTCTCCGGCTCTACCAGAAATGTTGTCAGGCCTATTACGGTAGTCGCCTGTCTGTTTCCATTTCCTTCCCACTCTCCCCCTCCCTTCCTTATCTATGTTTTAGCTCTTGCACTATCTGAAATGTGAAATGTCGTCAGGCCCAGTACTATAGTTAATTTCACATCCTTACTGTTCATGGCCTGTAAGAATGTGGTTGTATTTTCCCTTGTTCCCTCCCTTGCCTTGAAGCGCTGTGAAACACATTGTGTATAGGCGCTGTATAAATAAACGATCATATAATATCATATCATATATATGAAAAACCACCTACCACATCCTAACAGCGATTTTCTTACAGGTATTTTTGTCTTTTTGTTTTTGTAGGATGGCGGTTGCTGTATTAATCAAGCAGAATAGTCATCCCCTCCCCCCGAAAAAAGGCTTAACGCTTAAATATGGCTCCTCGCCACTTTGGAGGTCTAACAAGGCAGTGGTATTTGCTTCCATGTTTGACAGTGCACTTAAGTGCGATTGCTGTGATCCTTAATGCATGCGCTTGACGCAACGGGGTTGGAACATACAGAAGGTCCAATGCGCGTTGGGTAACTGTATTGGAATGCTGGATTGATCAAATATGACGTTGCTTGAGCCTGAAGTTCCTTGTGTGTAGAGAGGGGGAGAGGGCGTCTTGCGGTGGCCACCTATCTGCTGGTCATAGAGTACAGCTCTTGATGTAAATATTAAATACAACTGCAGCCAACTACAAGCGTTTAGCACCTTTCCTTCAGCGGGATGGGTGATGGGCAGCCTAATTGTGATCGGAAAGATTATGTTTAGAAGATGCCCAAAAGTGAATGATTGACCTGCCTGTGTTATGTTTGATCCGATTTCCATAGGCTCATATAATCTTAGATTTGTTGGACTGGCGTTCAATTGTTTTCTGTTTTTTATTGTTGCTTTGCATAGCGCCTTATTGGTAAGCCAAGTAGCTGCAAAGCACACACTTAACATGCGATAATCAATCAGGGTTATTTCTGTGAGAATGGTATGCCTAAAATGAAATAATGAGTGTTTCTCCTGTTCTGACCACACATCTCGTTTTGCAGGTGTTGTAATCCAGTGAGTTTAATACTCCAAGACGTGTGCTTAAAAACGATAATGGCCCCTTTTCTTCATTTGAAATGTAGGCTTTCTTTACACGGGTGTCGGCGTTTTTTTTAATTGAGAACTATGTAACGCCAGTAAACGCCACTAATTGTCTCTTCTACATGTTCTGAATTGCAAAATAATCAGACTTTGAATGTATCCTTTCATCGGATATAAAGTCCCACGCCGCTTTCAACTCTGTAATAAGATGTGTTTCAAACCATATGCATGTATGCTTTAAGAAACGCCCTCAACAGAACACAACGCCTCTGCAACCAATTTACATACCGCCACCTTAGCATCACGTGCGCACGGGACCACGAATGGCCCTGGGGTACCCTGGACGGAGATCACTCAGAAACAGACTACTGCACAGTACCCGGTTACTCCCGAATTGCAAGAATCAACACACACCTCAGCAAAGGTATCTTCTATTTTCCCTCTCTCCAGTCACGTCCCGAACAACCCACCTAAGTGACCCCGACTTCCGGATCTGCTAGAGCAGCGGCGCAAGCTATACATTCCAGTAACATAGAGTAAGCGCCTGCACGTGTGCTCAATCACAAAGTGCCTGAATGTTTCCAACCAGAAGCGCCAACAGCCACCACCAGGTATATGCCGCATGCTATACATTCCAGTAACATAGAGTAAGCGCGTGCACGTATGCTCAATCACAAAGTGCCTGAATGTTTCCAACCAGAAGCGCCAACAGCCACCACCAGGTATATGCCGCATGCTATACATTCCAGTAACATAGAGTAAGCGCGTGCACGTATGCTCGATCACAAAGTGCCTGAATGTTTTCAACCAGAAGCGCCAACAGCCACCACTAGGTACATGCATCATGATCTACTTAAAGAGGCTCACTGGGTTAATGGGCCGAACTAACACTTTTACTGTGATACATACTAAATACAAAAACACCATAAGGGTTATTCCGTTCGTAAAACGCTGACAATCGATTTCATTCTAACAAATTGATACAGTCTCCATTATTGAAATACATTTTTCCGATTCAATTGTAAGGAAAATGTTTCCGTTTGTGCCAATTGCTTGTGAGCCCGATTTTGCACCTTGCTTTAAAAAAATAATTAAAGCGACTGATTTGCTCCCATAAAGTGGCTGGTAGGTTACAATCTCACTCAGTACAAACTCCTTTGTAGTAGGGAGAGCCCGTATTTTTGGGGAAAAGTTTGACATTTTTCAACAAAGTTCTTTCGACCTCACAGTACTTCGAGTATTTTATCAACATTGCATCCATTACTATTCTACTGCAGAATCCCCCAACTCCTGGTGGCTCGACATTGTTGTCAAGTGTGATACAGAGCCCACTTAACCTTCACGGTTATTGCTTTAAGACGTAATTATCGCTTGTAAACCTCTCGGCTCACCTGATGAAGAGGACTGTGCATTCCTCCTCATCCAGTCGTACGGGTGCGGCCTGGGGGAGCTGGAAGAGAGAGGCACCACATTCCCTATGTCCAGAAGAGGCAGGAGGTCTTTGGCAGCAGGGTGCATGGGGCCGTACTTTTGGGAAGTGAACGGGCGGCAAGCCAGAGAGAGGGGAAGATATCAAGCTGGGTGACGCTGGGCTGCAGGGGCTCCATTCCTCTCTGTGCAGCCCATAGGGGCCCCCAACCCCCTGAGCAGTGTCCGTTCTCCTCCATGGGGGGCACGTGGTGGTATCTGGCATAGTCGGGATAGACTTGAGGGGAGAGGAGGCTTTGAGTAGGCAGGCTGCTGTTGGTGCACCTCATAGATCCTGGATACATGCTGCTGTCCTGATCCATAAAGTAGCTTAAGTACATGGTGTGCTGGGGCTGCCTTGAGAGTCTACACCTCCTTCTAGGACATACTGTGTGTGTGTGGGTGAGGGGGGGGGGGGGCGCTTCCTCTGTTGGAAATGGTAGCTTCTGGGCGATACAGTATCGTCTACAGCTGGATTGCGATGGTAATGGTTTACCAAGTTCTTATCTGACTTCAGCTTAATTGCCTGCCCAAAATGACATTTGCATTCAAAAGAACTACCGATCTTCTCGGCAGCTGCACCTTGCACATCTATTTCTCTTAAGAAAAAAGCCTGTTCTAGTTACTTTAACAACCATTGTGTTGGCAGCTCTCTAATGTAAATGTGCTGGAAAAATGAAATTAATTTAAACAAGCATACATTTATTGCACATGAATTATTTGTAAACATATTCATGGAAAACAATGCAAAAGCAATTTGCCTTCTCGGGCCTTTGAAGTTTGAAAACAAAAGAGAGGTTCAAAGAATGCTCATATATACCGTTTAAAACGACACACGTATTAAGTAATATGCGCTTAACTAATATACTTTTTAAAAGTCTGCGTTTATAACAATACAACAGTCTCTAGTATTTACTTGGTAGGGTATTGAAATCATGCACTTTTTCGAAATGAATCATGCCCTTTTATTTGGTTTAGAAATTGTCATATATTTTTCAATATTACCAAGCCCCCTTTTTGCATGCAATTTATTTTGGTTTCTGACTCATGTCAATAACGTGGACATGTGTGCATGTTCTATATGTTTCAACATAAAAAAAATAATAGGTTTGCCTTTTCTTTGGAAAACAACTGTGTGAAGCGACGTAAAATTCATAGCGTACTATGCACAACATGCAAACGGACACGTTTAGTGAAAGTGACAGTTCAAGAAAAAAGAAATGCCCCAGTGGGTAAGGGCCATTTTGAAGCCACACACTGTTCATGGGGGGAACCCCCTGTGCTTGCCTTGGAATCCCGCTGAGCAGCATGATTTAAGCAGTGGGTAATTTGTAGAGGGATGTGCCTGCAAAAGAGGTGCGAATTGTAATGAGCGCGTTTCCTTGTATGAGGTGTGCTCGCTCATTCCAGGCACTGTGCACTTTGGCACCATCTCTCTCTCACACGTTCCCTCTACTTCCAGACAGTGAACACACTTGGGTGTTTACTCAGGGAATAGGTCATGGGGCAAACTGAACAAAGAGCACAAGCGACCCAACCCCAATTACGCGGGAAGCCTTCGAGAAAAATAGCGCCAGTTCGAAGGCAAAGGTTTCAAGTTCACTCTTAACTGCAAACAACAATGTATAATAAATAAGAACCGAACTCAAAAGGGCAACACTGTGTGTAGTAAAGAGCTTGATTTTTGGAACGCCGTATTGTGTGTGCTTCGTTTCTTCAGAGAATCTGGCCTTAAGAGTTATCATTCTAGACATCACTACTCATACTCTGCAAGTTTAAAATGATGAGGTTACAGCATAGGTGGGCTGGAAAACTCAAGTAGCCCTGGAAATGTTTTTCAAAATAGCCCAATATTACAATGTGTGATGCCATTACAGTAAAGCATAAGGGAGTGTAGGACAGAGCAACCACCGGTCCTCCATCTAGATACATCTTTCTCACAGGTCTCACCCATTCAACTTCTACTGATAGAACCTCCCTGTTGATGACAACCTGAGCTCCATTACAATTTGGCGACTAGGTAAACTTGTGCTACTGTGCGTGGAAGCCAAACTGGCAGACACCACCCCAGAAGACCACCCAAACGCCCTGTTATTCAATTAAAATGTTGCCAAGTAAAATGTAGTCTCTGAGAAAATTGGTATGAAAATACCTTTGCTGTGAAAATGTTGGCAACAAAAAGGGTAGTAAAAAAATGCAGACGAAAAGTAGCTAAAATGCAGTGCTGTTAGGGTATGCATGAGGCTTAAGGTGGATGTGGGGGTTGTGATTGCCTGGTATAGTGTCAGGATACGGGCTAAAGTTAGAGCAAAGGTTTTGTTTTGAGTTATAAAAAGAAAGAGATAGGGAGCTTGGGATAAACTTAGGGGTTAGGGAAGAGTAAGGGTTAGGGTAAGCCATACCCATATGGAACCTGCATACAATATACTTTGTATGCGGCAAGGATACATTGGAGTCTCACAGTGCAGGAGAACCGAGCAGTGATCCCCTGTGTTGCTTTTTCCACTACCTACCTGAGAAACCACGCAGAGCAGCGATCGCCGCCATACTTCCAAAACTCCATTCATTTGAATCAGGCAAAATGGCCGGCGCAACAGCGTCCCCACAGCCCCCCGCTTCTGTGTATACCATGGTTGCCTAGCAACGCTTCACAGAGCCTTAATCCAGCCTATCCAGGTCTGCCGGCAGGTGGAAGCCGGCCCTCTGTTGTGAGGTCTGTGTTAGAAGGCCCGCTGTCCGTGCCTGTCAGTGCTAGAAGTACAGCAGGACGCTTACTCCCAGGAACATTATGCGCTTCCAAGACTTAGAAATGCGCCACTCAGACTGATCCTCCACATACCGGTCCTGGCCACTGCCAATTAGGTGTACAAGCCTGACATTGCCACTAGCGCTACTTGCACATAGGGTGCTCACCTTATTCAAGGTAAGACACTACAAGCTATTGCGTCAGCTGTTTAACTGTCAAATATCACATGCTGTAATGGGAGAGCTTTCAATCAATGTGCTTACTGTTCCTGCTGCCTTGCAACAACATTTTATGTGCACCATTAGTTAGCGTACTCATAGTACCTTCTGCACTAGTATTATGTATTTAGTATTCTGCACTAGCTAACCGGATTAAACCGAGTCAAATGTTTAGACTTTCATATTGACATGAACCCCTCTAGCCCACATGCATGTTGCACAAGCCTTTGGTGTTCAGTCACCACCCACCCGTGTGCCTTTAGCCAATAATCTGTAAAGTGAATTGATTTACACTTTGTATATGTTTTTAAATATGCCTGCCGCTGCTTAATCGCCTCCTGTGCCTTGTGGGGTGCATTTACAAGCCCTAACAGAAATCCCCTTCACCTCAAAACCGCATTTCAACAGTTCAACCAAAAACGACTGTGTTGTGGTCTCCCTGGCACGAGTGTAGCAAGCATTGAACACTGCCACAAAAAGAATGGCTGCATTTGCTTTATTTCATTTAAACTATAAGAAAATGACCTACATTCAGAACAGCTCTACATTGGCTGTTCTGTCATCTGAAGAACCCAAATTGCACACTGCATTCCAGACGGCATTGCATTTTCCTTCTGTCATTTTAAACACTATAAAGTGTGCACTCCATTGAAATACACCCCTGCATGCTTTAATTCATCATATTACCAAGAAGTAAGGCAATCCATCTCAAGAACAGCATTGTTGTACTGATAAGATACTTGAAGGGCAAAGAATGCTATTTTTCACTCCACACGGCCGTTTTTTCCTTTTGCTATAAACCGTTGCACTCAAATGACAGCAAAGGAAAGAAATAGCACGTCTCTCTCTCTTTTTCTCATGTCAATATTAAAGAAAGCCTGGGCAACATCCTTTTGAGTCCATAAATCAACAGTGTATGTTAAACCTCCCAGAAGAGTAAGTGAAATGAAACCATGGGCTGCAGAAACCGCATTTGGAAACTTGAAATGCAAAGAAATGAACACATGTGTAAATTTGCTCTTCTGAAAACCAGGAAAATGCCGTTGAAAAGTGAAATGACGAATGACAGCTTGTGCTCACACAGAAATGTTATTGAATATGTGGATGTGGGTTTTGCTATATAATGTACAATATATTTATTCCCTAAGACTTGGTTTCCTTTAAAAAAAAAAAGAAACTCAGAAACCAGCAGAACTGGTTTTTGGCCCAGGCACTGACTTCAAGGATACCCTGCCTTCCATGGAATAAGTTACATCCGCAAATGAACCAGCCAACAAGGACACCTGAAAGGCCCAAGAGTGTGAACATTCACTGCCCCGCTAGACTTCCGGCATCCCTGCAGAAAGGAACAAAGAACCCAATAGGGCTGGAGCATGACTGGGAGGTGCGATTTCCTCCAGCAACCACCCTGAAGGGGCAACTGTAAAAACTTCAAAGGGCATCATAAAAACCCTTTGTTGCAAGCCAGGCCTTGCAGAGATAGTTGGCTGTGGGGGTTTGCAAGACCACCAACACAGTAACAAATTCACCCCATTGACTTTAAAGAACGGTTGTACATTAAGACATTTTCCCCAGCACACTGACTAAGTAGTAATTTGATATTATGCGAGTATTTCATGGGATTTTTAGACAAACAGAAAGAGACCAAGTGCATTTTCCTAGCACTTGGTGAACTGAAACAGCCATGAAAGATGCTTTTCTGGATGAATTATAAATGCCAAAATCTGTAATTACGTGGGAAGATGCAAGATTTTACAGGGAATATGTGTAGCCATTGGCATAATTTGAAATATAACGCTGTGCATAAAAAAGGCAAAATTGTGCCGAAGGGCGATGCAACATCACACAGAGTTGGCAATCAGATTGTCCAATTCCCTGTGACATATGGAATCCACATATATGATTTTTATGATGGTGACTGGTACAGATTTGAAGTTTTGCTCGATAACTAATTTTTGGTAAAAAGTAGCTTTGTGAGACAAAGAAAGGTCATGAATGCAGACACATAAATTATGTCAGTTCCCCTGAACCAATCAGCCCAGGGAAAGGATGGGACACTGGGAGACTGCCCTATCCCAACAGAGGGGTAATTCCAGAGTACTCCCCCTGCCCCTTAGGTTATAAATCTGATGTTGTCACTTTAGCTATATAAGAAGAAGACAGGGAGACACAGAAAAAAATCCACTGACAAGCCACTGAAACCCTGACTTCAAGATCCAGGGAAACACAGATACAACCATCTATCCACATCAAGGCACATACCAGAATACAGGGAGAAAGGAGGGGAGGCAGCTGATCCCATCCAAGAGAGCCCGTGACCAGATCACCTGCCTAGCTGTCCAGCATCCCATCCAGGAGAGCCCAGTGACCAGACCCCTTGGCCCAGCTGTCCCACTGACCAGACCTTGCGTAGCTGTCCAGCATCCCATCCAGGAGAGCCCAGTGACCAGGTTCCTTGGCCCAGGTGTCCCAGTGACCTGTCCTTGCTTAGATATCCAGCACCCCATCCAGGAGAGCCCAGTGACCAGAGTCCTTGGCCCAGCTGTCCCAGTGAACAGACCCCTTGGCCCAGCCGTCCAGAGTGACCAGATCCCTTGGCCTAGCTACCCAGAGACCCCACTGGCTGTCCTGAACCCCAAACCCAAGCTTACATTGTAAGTATCACATCACACAGTCCCCAAATTGCATATCCTGCTCTTTTGAGCCTTGCACCCCATTAAAATCCCAAATTGCTAGTATAATTTGTTCACCTTTCCATAGACAAATCTGTATTAGCCTGTGTACGTTAGTGCATTCCTCTAATAAATCCTTCTATAGCCTGTTAAATCCTTGGTATCATTTTGTAAAAAAATGAATGCATTCCCCTATAAAGAGATTCATGGTGAGCTGGTTGCCATTCGAAATCAAGCACCTCATGTCAAGTGCCTTTCTTTAATAATTATAGCCATTAAAATATAGTCTCAACAGAAATAGTCCTGGTTTAACAAAAAACGAATTTGCATGTGCATTGTGCTTTGCTACCAATTCCGATTTGCATTCATCCCATAGAAAAACCCACACTTTAATCCCATTAAGAGTAACCCCTTTCTATCAGAATCCTGTCTGTTATGTGCCTCTGTTGCTTGTCCTGAAAAACGATTTTTGATTTTGACAGCCAAGCCCTTTCTAAGGCTGCCTGTCATTAAATGCACGGTGTATGAAATAATTGCCATTCTGCAGCGTGTGTTTTTCTTTTGCATTCTCTTCTTTCCAAAATCGATTTTCTTACCTATGTTCACATTGCCTTGGTGCCCTGCTTAGTATCTGTAAGCCTCCTTATTACTCGAGTGTAGCCGCACAAATGTCTGTCCTAGCTCTCCCCAGGGACGTCATTTCACCAAAATGCCAGTGGTAGCGGAAGTGACATCACAAAACCCTTGAACTCTCAAGACATTACATGAAGTGATGTAATTTGACCCCCCCCCCGCTGCCCCCTAAGGGATATCACCGGAAGCAATGGAACATAAGCTTTCACCCATTGACAAAACAGGAACTGGGATCACATAGCATTGTTCCTAAATCCACTACGAAAAATATGGTTACGATATCACTTTAAATGTGATATACATTTCATACAAGAATGGATTGAACATATGTATCATTAAGATAAGTGTGTATAAGCCCATATTAGCAAATTACTGAGAATGCAAGAATACGTCCATGGCCAAATGATAATGATGTGTTATTATATAGCACTTACGTGTAAGTGCTATATATAGAACAAATATACATACAATATCACACAACCTGTGTTGGTACTCATTTATCGACCTGAGAAGGATGAAAGGCTGAGTTGAGGTGTTTAAGAACAGACTAAATTAGTCATTCACCCCTGAAGTGTGTCTGAAATAAACCTTTAATGAGTATAGAAATTATTGTATAGAATTCCTGAAAGACAAATTATTTGGTATTCCTATTCTTTCTTATTTAGGGTCACTGCTGAAAGTGTTAGATTTGTGGAACCCCTGTTCTTTTAAAAATAAATTGTTTTAAGAAGCTGGAACCATTTCTTTTGATGATAAAAGTGATGCACGGAAACAATGTCAATTTCTCAATGAAATTAACTTTATTAACTTAAAATTCTTTTCTCTTTTCCAGCAGTAAAGGATGCGTGTAGCTGAAGAGTCCCTCGGATCCTATGCAAGACTTTCTGCAGCTTAAGGTAAGTGATCTCTGGTGTCTTGTGTTTTCCTTTGAACTCTGTTACCTCTCTTCTTCTTCGAGTTATAGAAAGTTCATCTACTCCTATACATTCTTCTTTCTTTGCAATTTCTTTTCAGGTATCTTAGTTACTGTCTCTTTAAGAATTTCCTTCTGCCCCCGTGGACCTTTAAACTTAAGTATTGTTCCATTTATAAAAGTCACTTGCAACTGTTCCTTTAAGAATAGTCTCTTTCATATCCTTATACCTAAATAGCGTACGTTTCTCTCATAGTCTTCACATTTACTAATCCTCCTTTCTGACTTACAGACTCAGCCCATTGAGGCCCGTGTGTGTGGATACGGTCTGTCGTAGAACAATTGTACGCTCACTTAACAACGTTTATTCCTTGGCTGTTAAAACCGCTTGCGGCAGTCTTTATATTATTGTTACATGAACGAGAGCTGTACCTCTGCGGACTAGATGCTTTGTTTTGGGGCGTGTCACACAGACGATTGGTTCAAATGTAACTGCCCCTCTCTTCTGCTAGTGGGTTTTCTACTTCCTTATGGGGCATTACTCACTTTCTGTCTTGCTTGCGTAGATAAGCTGACTCGACAGCTGCGATCCGCTGCCTCCTTCGACGTTGTGGGTGAGCCACACCCCACTAACTCAACTCTGTCTTCTCCGACATTGCGGTTAAGCCACAGTCCTGCTGCCTCAACTCTGCCTTCTCCGGCATTGAGGGCAAGTCGCCACTCCGTTGAAACAACGCTCGCTTCGGCCTGATCTCCAGTCGAGCGTTGTGCAACAATAATTAACGCTAGCCAACTCGCGAACAGTTCTTTAACTTATAACCGTTTTCAGTGCGCAAAAGCGCAATAATTTCTAACCAGACTTCTCCTTAACTCGTCCGTCTTCAGCTAATAAGCCCACTCATAACGGACATTATCTGAATCTCCGTCCTCAGCTGTAACCTAGCAACGAACACACAGAAGCCCATATTAAAGAAAAGAACCTAAGGAACTCATTCCTGTTTACTAAGCATAAACCTTCCCCATAAGATAATACTAAGGCATGTTTCCCAACATTTATGCACATTTATGCTTATTTTAGCCTTTCAGAATTACAACTTCATCACAGAGGCCTGAACAAGAAAGCAAGCCACTCCAGAAACAAAGAGCCACATGGTGCTGGCCACAGCCCAGGATCTTGCATACATTAAAACATAAAAATAAATGTCCCAAAAAATGTTTTAGGGGTAGCAAGGGAGACCTCGGGGGTCGCGGTTGCGACCCCTTGTGATCCCTAAATGACGTCCCTGGCTATCCCATCACAGTGATAAACTGCTGTGCAAGCAACAAGTGTAATTTTTTATGCCATTTTGCTCACAATTAAGGTTTTCGATTTTTTTTCTGGTCACCCATTTGGGGGTGGTGGGCTGAATTCTAAATTCGATTTTTCCATCTTCATTCTGACTCCTTGCCACTGCCATCCATCCACCAAGAATTTAGTTAGCTGAAGTTTGGGGTGTGAGTGTTGCAGGGGGAGTGCTTAACATGAATGCAATCTGTTAATTTTTAAAAACGATTTTGCTTGTGTTTGCTATTATAAATTTCCGCATATTTTGTTAGGAGTTTGAATTAACTGTATTGTGGGAATTTTTACATTTGTATTGCCACAACACTGGCAGTTGCTGCCCAACTATTTGATTTTGCTCTGATTTTTCATTCTTTGCATTTGTATTCCCACAACACTGGTGGTTGCTGTCCAATTCTTTGATTTTGCTCAGATTTTTCATTGAATCCTAAAATGAATAAATATTTCATTGTTACACACCGGCCTGGTTCATAGTCCATTGCGACATGGGGTGTTTGTTAAGGTGGGTGTGAGACGGTTTGGGGCCTTCTCAAAGAAAGAACCCAAGGTTGAACTAAAGATAAAAAATGTTTTTATTTTGCGCCACATTCATTGTCAGTGGAAGAAGTCCCTGGCTGGAGTGTACCGTTACAGCCTCTAGCCAATAATTTGTGAAATGCACTGATTCACACTGCTTTATATGTTCTTAAATGTGCCAGAAGTTGCTTAACCGCCACCGGTGCCCCCCTAGCCAGAATTCTGAAAAGTGTATAGGTTCACATCACAATGCCAACCATTGTGTAGGATCCCCTCTCAGGATTTTATAATGGTTGGGGTTGTCCAGTAATTTTGCTACCATTGTGTCATAATCGCCTGAATTCATGATGACTGTGGCACCGCCTTTGTCAGCTTGTTTGATGGTCAGTGCCGAATTATTTTTTAGGCCTTGAAGTGCTTGTCGTTCTTGCCTCGAAAGGTTTTGAAAGCTTGGTTTTTCTTCTTTTTCAAGTTAGTGACTATATGAATGACCCGGGAATGAATAAAATACACCTTAGCAGCATTCCTTGAGAGATTGATTCAGGCCATTTTGACACGTTACAAAATATACAAGCGAAGCCCCCACGGGATCGGGGTTTCCTTTTTGAAACTCCTGTTTGAAACATCCGCTATATGTTCGACAATTGAGTAACAACTAAGTAAAGGGGTAAACCACACCACGCCCAGCGTAGTGTTTTTAAAAACAGGATTAGCACTAGAAACCTCCTAATCCTGCAAGCCATCTACTGGCAGTGAACAACCATTGGTGACGTGTGTATTTCATATGCTTTTGTCTTGACACAGGTCACCTGTCTGTTACAGCCCTGCCGCACCGAGGAGGGGGTAAAGTATTGATCACCCACTTTTCCCGACTAGAAATTACACACAGAGGTATAGAACTTAGCTCTCTTACCCCTGTGTTGTCAATACATAGAAAAAGATTGTCCTGAAGAAAGCGTCCCTAACAAACATGAGTTGCTGAAACCGGTAGACAGCAATTGCTACATATGATAGATACCTTCTATACATGAGCAGTTTTTTATCATCCTCCACCTGCCATACTAATAGGAAGACGGCCAAGTGGAGAGTGTTGTACTGTTTGTCTTTTGATGTTGGTCTAACACAATTTCAGAGTGACTGCAACCTGACTTTGTGGTAGCCCTTTTAAAATTACAGTAGATGGGGTGTGGCAAACAATCCTCGGGCAAATAAACTTATACAACCCAGTTGTTCGCCTCATCACGTAAACACTGTTTTCAGATCGGGTACTTGTCTCTTCCCATGCTAACACATAGGGGGAGAGAGTGGTTGACAGGCACATTGATGCAAGGCTGAATGGTGCATAACATCTAGAAGTAGTTAGTGTCTCTTCTTATCCTGTCCCCTGTTTTTGTAGGCGGCCCAGCAGCGCTACACAGGGTCAGAAGAGTCCACAAGGAAGGGACATTTAGAACTCAACTCTATCCTTTCCTGTCTTCCTACACAGCCTTGCCCCTGTGGGAGTTAAAACCCACAGTAGTATCTTTCTCTGTGAGAAATAACTATGCCCTCAACCACGGTGGTTTTATTCCAAAGAACAGGCTGACTACCTGGCTTTGGAAAACAGACTATTCTTTGGTTTCTCTCACTTCAACTCGAATACAGTTGGCAATTGTCCAAACTTTTGTGTTACACACCTGATTTAAGAAGGGCATTCCCTGTTAACATAATTAATTGCCCCCTTATACTTTGTAAAGTCTTCAAGGGATATCCTCCATCACCTGCATGCAAATACATAAAGGTCTGTGTGAGTCACTCTGAGCTGCCACCTTCAGGATTCACAGCCATGGCCTCAGCAATTTGCTGTTGACATGCACATGTCCCTGTATGTATGCACAAATATTATTTAGATGCATTGTATACTACAATATGGTGTGCTAGTCTGGATGGCGTTGAACGGATGATGCAGGGTGATTACTTGCATGCTGATGCGGATGTACTGTGGATGCAGGACAATGTCTTGCCTCCCATGATTGCTGTGTATGCTACTCTGTGCATAATCACACTAGCCACATTGGCACAGTTGCAATCATGTTTGGTCATGCATTGCTTGACATACCCATGGTGGCCAGGTTGTGCGTCTTACATGTTGTCACTGATATACAGCATTGGACCAGTGTGTGGTAGTGATGTGTCATGTTCGGGTTGGGAGGTTCAGGTCAGGAGTGTATAGCTCTGCGTGCATTCTCCACTCACCGCCCATTCCCAACCTGGTGGAGTATTCAGGAGGGCATCCAGCACTTGGGTCAGCATGCGTGAAAAGAGTGGTTGTGAAATGCCATGCAGCTGGCCCACTGTGTGCTGGTAGGTGCCTGTGGCCAGGAAGTGGAGCACAGACACCACCTTTAGTAGCGGGGGGATGGCAGTGCGTATTTCTATAGGGCTGACAATGTCGTCATGTATCATGTCCACAATGGTGGTGATGGTGTCCCGGTCCAACGGGTACAGGGTGTGGATCTGCTCAGGGGTTAGATTGAATGGACTGGGTCTGATGCAAGGGATTGATGGCTGCCCACGAGGTACTACTGGCTGCACTGGTGGTAATTGCTGGGCCTGTCTCACCCTCCTTCTCCTCCTGCGTCTCCTCTGTGCTGGCTGTGGCTGTGGCTGTGGTTGTTGTAGTTGTTGTTGTTGCTGTAGTTGTAGCAGTATAGACATGTCCTCCAGCCCCATGATTGCAACAGCTAGTGGTATTATTTTGGTGTGGGAAGGGGTGTGGTGTGTGGGTGTACTCCTTTTATGCTGTGACAGGCTCCATTGACTCCACCTGTGGTGATTGTGCGCACCTGTGGCAGTTGCCTTGACTGCAGGTTGCTGTTTACGGGTGGTCCGCGGTGCCTGTATGGCCGCCATCGTGCAGGCCCTAATTACCGCATTCGGGATGCCGGTAATTGCATGCCCGCGTGACTTGTGATGTCCTCCTATTACCGGCATCCCGGTATTTACTCCACAAAGGGGCGCATGTACGCGCACGAGCCGGTATCAAGGGGCACGGTACGGGCGGTGGCGGTATTGGCGGGTTCTCGGGTCGTAATGGCCCCGACCCGTTAACGATGCCGGAAATACCATTCCGCCTTCCTATTTTCATTGCCTCCATTCTCGTAATGAGGCCCTATGTTTTCCGTTTTAATTCTTGTACTTATTAACATTGCACACAACACTTTACAGTGCAATGCAATGAGGATACGTTTGTATCATCTTAGCATTTTACACTTTGGATTTTTGGTTACTTTTGTATGTACCTAAAGACAAGCTGATGGCGTTTACCGCATATGGCTACTAAACATGGCTAGAGCCCTAAAATGCCCGTGCCACAATATTTGTGCTTGTTTCTTTGATCACATTGTAGTTTGGTCTTCTCCCTACCATCTCAGGTTAGGAAAGTTTGTATAAGGTCGTGCACGGGCGAGTGCTGCATTTGTGTGTGAGTCTGTGACAGAGGAAAGGGGGTGGGACTGTCAAGTTCCATTCCACATACTTGGTGTAGGACAAATGTGAACCCAGTAGTTGCCACTGATTTGACAACTACTGGCCGTTTGAATGGTGCAAATCCTTACCATTGATGGGATTGGGCTTGTTTCTAGCTCAGATAAGAGGAGGACCTCTGCAGCCATTTCTGCAGATCATTGTTGAAGCCAAGAACCCCTCAAAGAAGAGCAGTCTGCTGAAGATCCGAAGACGACTCCTGAAGTGTTCCAGCATCCCTTCCAGTAGACAGCCCGTGAAGCTCTGCTCCTACGCTTAGTCTTGGTGCCTTCTCAGGGATCCAGCCATTTTGAGCCTTTGCAAGTGTCCCTGGACGGCCCGGTGGGTTGACCAGGTCTCTCGTGTGCTACCTCGCCAGAAGTGCGGTAGTTACGTGTTTCTGTCCGGAACTTCATTGCAACTCACCTTCCTCCAACCTGTGAAGTGTCTTGAAGAGGCCTACATTGGTGGTTCTTGCATTTCTTCATCAACAGAGGTTTTATCTTGCAGCTGCACCCTACCAGAAGAATCCGCGAACCTGCAACCGGGCACCTCTCACCAGATCCAATGACAGAAGATCGAGTTCCCAGAGACCCCCAGACAATCCACATAGGCATTTGGGAAAACCAGAGTCAGGGATTAAGTAAACGCAGCATATCTTTCCCTTCTCTTCTCCATAGGATAATTTTGGGAAAACGTCCCTTTGTCTCCTTATTCCATTCCGCTTACCTTTTGGTCATCGAACCTGGATCAAGTATCCTGCCCCTGGATTAGCCTTGGGTCTGGAAGAAAGGAAAACACATATTTACCCCTGCAAGAATTGTTGTAGACCATTTAAACTATCACCAACATAAGCTTATTGAACTGACCTTAAGAGACTCCATTCTGGTGCAAAACATTGGGCTTCCTGTGACATTTGGGCACGAGGTCCATTCATCTTAGGGTTTGGACTTCTTAATATAGGTTATTGTCTTGTGATCTGGTTACATCATTGACTGCATCTGAAATACTTATCTCCTTTTGCTGATTTATTTATTTGATGTATATTTGAACCAATGGTGACTGTATATATTTGTATCATAGATGTGCTGTGTGGTAATACTACCTGTTAGATTCATTTTCAAGTGTGTTCAGAAGGTCTATAGTAAATAACTGTATTTTTAATACTTTGTCAAGGCATCATGAATTAGACACAGACAACTGGATTTCAGGTTTGGGTTAGAGAATTATATTAACAGAAAAACAGCTGGAAAAAGGCCTACCTTGCCCTATGTTAAGGTGGGATTTCCCTACCTAAATAAACTAAGGATAGTCTGCGTTAGGAAGTCCAAAGTAAAAGCCTGTCTGTGTCCAAAACCTATGCTTGCCCTTGCATTTATTTGTATACAATGTGTAAGGATGTCAGCATCAACATGAGACATGTTCAAATTAAAGTTCAAAGCTTCTTCCAGCTCTTGGTTTGTACAGGTTTTACCTTCCGCCAAAGTTCAAATAGTTGACAATGCAAAGGGGTTCCCTTCCCCAAGTGTTCAAGTCTTTCACAACACAGTTCTTTGTAATACCTTCCAGCTCCTCTGGTTTGGTTATCTTTCACCAAGTTCACAAAGTACAATTCCTTAATTTAAGTTCTTACCAACTTTCCTTTATATTCAATCACAAGCTCCTTTGTGGGTATTTTAAGTGGCTTTCTCATAGGTAGGTGTCCTCGGTCTAGGCACATTTGTCGGACCACACGGTCCAACCATTACAGCTCACGCAACTGTGACACCTGTTTTGCCTCTTCTTCCTTCCTTGTATAGACGTTGCCACTGTTTCAGCTATACAGTGGTACCTGATTTATTCTCATTTCACATCCTCATGATGCTTTATCGTTAATTGCTTTGCCACTATTCACGTGTTGCACTTTAACATATTCTTATGGCTGTTGCCAATGCTTCGTCTCTGATTGCACAGTTCCTTAGCAGCGTAAAATTCCACAAAACTGCTTTTTCTTTTTAACTGGCATATGGTTTATTACAAACCTTTGCCGACTTTTCCTAAAATCGATCTTTTTCTTGTGATCATTGCAGTTATTCATGAAAGTTAAAGCACTCCTAGATATTTCACATTTTGTGTTTGGAGCAGTAGTTACTTATTTAGGTACCATAGGAATGTCTTCTTTTCCGCTCTACCTTTTGTAGATTTAAGTACCAGAATCGCGGTCTTATTCGTATTGATTTTAAGTTTGTTTATTGTTGTATAAGTATTTAGGAGCTGTAAATTCCTTTTTATACAAATTTTGGTTGGATCTAGTAATATTAAATCATCTGCATATAGTAATCTTCTGGGTCTTTGCCCGTTGGTTTTTGGAGAATGAGGTATCTTCGTGAACTGTTAAGGCCATATCAGATATGAATAGCTTAAACAGCTCTGCTGCCAGAGGGCATCCTTGTTTTAGGCCTTTAGTTGTTTCTGTAGCTTCAGTTAGTAGTCCATCTTGGTTCAGACTGACTTTGATTGAGGTGTTTGTGTATAAGGCCATTATTGGTTCTAGGATGTTATCGGGGCACTCCCATTGGCATAGTTTTTCCCAAAGTAGCGTGCAGTCAACACTATAAAAAGCTTGTGCAAAGTCTACTAAAGCCATGTATGTTTTGTTTCCTTTGTGCAGAGCTCTGATCTTCAGTATATTTAAGAGGAATAAATTCAACACACATCCCATTGGCGGACTTCGAAGTGGTTCATAGCTTTACTCCAGACATTTAATCGTTCCAGTAGAAGTGAGGCATAGACTTTCCCTAGCACGTCCAAGAGTGCTATAGGACGGTAGTTTTTTGGGTCATCTCTTGCACCTTTTTTAAAGATTGGTATGATTACCGAGAATCTCCATGATGTGGAAGATTTTTTGTGATAGCTAGTGAGTCTTTTGGTGTTTTTTTTAATATGAAATTGGTTAGCCCATCAGGGCCGGGGGCACGCAAGGTACTTAGTTTCATAATCAAGGAGAGAATTTCGCTGTTGGTTGTTTTAAGGTTCCAATCAGATGTTATAGTTTGCGAATTTTCACGTGTTTTCCCCTGGTTGTTTTTCAATTCTAGAGGTACGGATTGGTGATTCAATCTATGCTTTGGTTCGGAAATGACGTTATACGAGGATGAGTAGAACTTGGTCCACGTATTTTCTGATATTGAATTGCTGACTAATGCTGTCTGCACAGTGATAGTCTCATTCAATATCGACCACAACGTCTTTGTATTTTTGTTTGCTATCACTTTAATCATTCTGTCTGCATCCTGTTGAAGTTGCATGCATTTGTGTGCTATTCGTCAGTTTTTATATTTTTGTTTTAGTTTGTCGATGCTTTTGGTGCTCAAGTTCCCTTTTGGGCCTTCCGAATCGCATTCATTAGGTGTGTTTTTTTGTTGTTTTACGGATTCATCTGTTACATGCTTATGTTTGAAAATTGGTTTCATGTATTTTGAAGTTTCTTGTACAAACGTTTGTAGCAGAGGCACATAATTGCACCAAGTGATTTCGTTTGGTACAGATGTTTCATATGTTTTATGTAGTTGGTCAACTCCTGCAGGTGTGATGTAAAGTCGGTTTCTACCGGAATTAAGATTAACTTGATGACTGTATTTTTGTTCCGAAGGTATGTTAGGCCAGGTCAATGTAAGCGTAAGTAGACTGTGGTCGCTTTTGGTTGTTTTGGTGATCACCAGTTGTTCTACTCGGTCAACTAGGTTACTAGTTGTAAAAAAGTAGTCAATAGTTGAACTGACTAGTCCGTTTGACCAGGTAGTGGCGGGTAAAAGGTCCCCTCTAGTGTTGCCATTTAGCATGTGGAAGTCGCGAATCGCCAATTCACTTTTCATAATTTCTCCTTTTGTTACTTTTAGATTAACGCTGGTATTTGTTGTTCTTAGCGAGGTGATGTTATTTATTTTCCAAAGACATTATGCGTTGAAGTCTCCACAGACTATGGGCCTCATTACACGGAAGGCGGTGAGCCATGGCGCTATTAGCGCCATGGCTCATGCCGGTAAAATACCGGCACCGCCTTGGCGGAAAGGGGATTTACCGCCCCATTCCAAGGTTGGTGGGGCGGTAAATCCCCCTTCCGCCATTGCCCTTCCCCATTCCCATTTCTGCCCCATAGGGCTCTATGGGAATGGGGAAGGCGCTAATTACGGCACCGCAATTTTGCGGTGCCGTAATTAGCTCTGAGGTCCCTTAGCGGGTTGGTTTTTAACGCCTGCAAAAAGCAGGCGTTAAAGCACCAACCCGCTAAGGGACCTCGTAGTAAGGCGGTAATGGTTAACGGTCACCGTTACCATTAACGGTGGCCGTTAACCATTACCGCCTTCCGTGTAATGAGGCCCTATGACTTTCAGATGGTTAAAGTTAGCTAAGCATTCGTCCAGGTTTTCCATCATGGTGTCAATAAATGTACTCGACTCCCAGTCAGCTGGGTTCCAATAAGTGTTCATTATGATTAGTATTTCATAAGATTTGTTTTGCAAGCTGCTTGTTTTCATGATGATAATTTGCATGTTTACATTTGGGTGTCGAATAGAATGTCTACTGAAATGAAGTTTTTTTTTTAACATCATTAATAAACCGGATGAGGCACGTCCTGTTTGATTTTTCTGAGCCGGGTTCAGAATGACTTCATACCCTTCTGCTATTGGCTTGTCAGTCATCCATGTTTCCTGGAAACATAGTATATCGAAGGAGTCGAAGCCTTTTGGGTCGGAGGCGAATAGATGACTGTTGCCTCTTGTATTCCAGGAACCCATAACGATGCTTCTCTTTGCAGGAGATATCTCATTCTATTGCGAATTTGTTGTGTTGAGTGATTTCGCTAACCAGTCCCAATTTCTGGTTTCAAGGTTCGATTTATTTGGTAGATTTTGTGTTGTGATAGTTTGAGCGGTTTTACCAGCTTCCAGTGTCTGTATGGTTATTTGCAGACCATTTCTCTCGTAAATCTCACTAGCTGCTGGTTGTTCATGTGCATTCTTCGTATTTGGTATTCCCAATAACGGTTGTTCTTTTATTTTTTGTAGTTGATGCAGATGATCTTTTTTGTTGACTTGTTTTAGGCCTGCTGAATAGGCTATTGTATCTACTTTAATTCAGCTCAGTATTCAAGAGTACTTGCTTTTCATTCGGTTCGATATTCAAAAGTGCTTGCTTTCTTGCTTTCATTTAAATCGGCATTTAAAAGTGTTTGCTTTCGAATTGATTGTGTCCTCCCACGTATTCCTTATCTTTGATATTTCCTAGTATCCAGCTTGCTGCCTCGGAATTTTTGTTTTTAGTAGAGGGTGCTGTGCGTCGATGCCTGGTCGAGTCGATGTCCCTCAGAGGCCTCCGTCTTGACATCAACGGCATCAAAGGCATAAGTAGGTCGCGCAGCGCCCGTTGCTCTGATAAGATATGATAGGTTATTTATAACGCGCTTAATACCCAGAGGTTTCTAAGCGCGGACCCGGGGATCGAACCTGTGGTGCTCTGTGTCGTCTTGCTTCCAAGGCGAGCACGTTGCCTACTGAGCTATTCCGTTTTTCCGCACTTCACAGCTTTGGTAACTTAACGCTTGGTTCTTCTATTTTCTTTGAGTTTCCTGAGAAAAGTCTTCGAGTTTTCGACGAGATGGCTTCCATATCGGGTCCGCTGACTCCTCTGTCCGGATTTAAAAAGTGCCGAGACTGCGGTGCTAAAACGTCCCTAACGGACCCGCACAGGATCTGCCTGTGGTATCTAAGTGCAGAACATCCGTGTTCGGAGTGTGACGAATGCATGTTGATGACGGCCAAGGCCTTGAGGGAGCGCAGAGGGAAGTTGGAGAGAGGCAGGCCTCAAAAATCTATTACCCCGTCCAAACATAAATCATCTGACAAGTCGAGGCCTTCGTCTCCTTGTCATAAAAACCTAAACGCACCCGTTCCCGTTCGCAAAGTGGGTCGCACCATTCCTCGTCTTTGAGGCATGGCAAAAAGAGGCGCCATAGATCGCCGTCCACTTCCTCATCTAGTTCACCCGAAAGGGTCGTTTGTCCCTCAAAACACAGTACCCCGGCTCAAGGGGAGGAATTCAGAGTGAGTATGATGAAGGTGTTCGATAACACAGCCTTGCCCCCCTCGAAAACACCTAGAGGCGATACCCCAGAAAAAACACCTGGGAAGCACAGAGGCCGCGAGTCCTCGATCCCGGCCGCAGAAACTCCTCAAGAGTGATCTAATCCCTTGAGTCGAGAGAAGGCCTCCATGAAACACAAAAAATCGTCATCATCAATGCTGAAAGAAACCCATAAGGCAAGCCCGAAAGGTGCGTTGGCGATGCCTTCAGTGCCAAAATTGAGGGAGAAGCCATCGAAGCCACAAGCGTCGACCTCCTTGATGCCATATATCCCAATTTCTCCGACACTGTCATCAAAGACCTCAATGTTAATGTCGAAGCCATCGGCGGCTTCGGGGAAACCTTCCAACCCATCGACAATTTTGTCGAAGCCGTCGACATCAACATCGACGATTTCGACACTGTCAGCCCCCATTATGACGTCTGTAGCAAATTCATCTTCTTTTGAGAAGATTTATACACCACAACCTCACTCAGACTATTTTGAAGATACAGAAGAGTCATCAGAGAAGGAAAGACCATTTGGTCTTGAATATGTGACACCTTCTGTACCAGTGGAACTAATATCGGAAGAGTCTCGTATAAAGGACCTGCAGGACTCTCTGTATGAGGTAATTGGTATTGACACTTCCCCTGAAATCGAATTTGGTAAAGCAGATTCAGCATGTCATGCAGAGAGCAACTATAGACAACTCATGACTAGAGTAAAGGAATACATGGGATGGTCCAGGCCAGCACCTGTTTTCGAACAGTGTACAGGAGGGGGAGTGACCTCTGAATGGCCCATAGAATCAGAGCTCGCCCTCGAGTACTTTAAGACGAGATAGCTGCACCTTGAGGTGGATGGGGTGCGGGATTCTCTTACTCCAACACCAATCAATAAGGACAACTTCAATGGTTTGGCAAAGGGGAGTCCGTTTAATGACAAGTACAAAAAACGGGGAAACATGGAGATCAACAATGATACAATGTCCCGTCTCGCTTCAACTCCCAGCAATCTTTGTTCAAACAGCAATAGTTATAGTCGAAATTCGTCATCATTGGCGTGTAACACTCAAAAGTTTGTCATGCAATTCTATTGGTTGGAAAAGGTAACTTAAGTATAGGTGCTATATCTGTATATGGTAACGGAGTGTGAGGATTGGATAACTCTTATCGGGTGAGCGTCTACGCCCTTCCCTCTACATTACTCATGCAACCGTCACTAAAAGTACGATGTCTCATTGGTTCTACTATCTATAGGACCTTAGATTATTTGGTCCACTGTGATGGGCTGGCTACAACCCTAAGCATAAATCTCCACTTTAATTAGCAGCATGCAGAATGGTCACACAGATGCAGGATGCCCCAAGATTCACCCTGCCTCCCTTCCATCAATCAGTACTTTAGGGCTATGTTTCAATTAGTTGGCTGAGGTTGGCCTCGAAACTGTAGTTTCTTGTCAGGGAAAGTCATGGTATCTCCTGCTTTGGGTGACATCAGACGTTGGTACCTCTTCACGCTTGGCTGGTCACGTGTTAGCACACCGTGAATCGGCTTTGTTTTCCTTCTATTTGTGCATTTAATTCTCCTTTTCGGCCGTCACCTGCTTGGGCCCCCTTATCTCGACCGTCACAGGGCAGGCTGCTCTGCTCTTAAGTTTCGATTCTCCGAAGTTACTGTGCGCCTCCCTCTCTTGGTTTGACCTCGATTTCCCAGGCACAACCTGCTCCTTGCTGAGTTTCGATTCTGCTGTCTCTCTTCTTGTTTTAGCTGGAATAAGAATCCTGGCCTGTTTGACCCTTAGTAACTTGGGTTAATTCTGCTTTTGTATAAAGTGGACTGCACTTATATAATGTGCTTCATTGAGGTAGATATATAGTTGGCGCTTGCCGCTCTATTCTTCTACTAAGCATAGCAAGGCGCACTGTTTTCTTAGCTTCTTGCGTTACAAGCCTATTGTCATGCGCCCTTTTTTCGTCAAGCATTGGGACCGATGGAAATTGAGCTGCCATTACTTGTCCCGTTACGTTTGACGTGTTCCTAGGCTGCGGTCTAGTCTTTTTCAACATGTCCACCCACAGCTTATCTGTGCACAGTTGCCGCCGGCTCGCCGCGTTGCAACTGTGTGTGTTTCTCTCCCTTGCTGTTGCCACGCTCCTGGTTATTTCCCTTGCCTTTGCTGAGCCCTGCTTTTCCTCAGGCCCTTGCCCCCGTGCTCTCTCAGCTCCTTCTTTTTCGCCTTCCCTTTCTGCTCGCTTCTCCTCTGGACCACCCCGCGGTACCATCTGTTATCGCTCGCTTTCTCTCCTCTCCTCTTTCCGAGAGGCTTCAGTGTTTCTCCTCGGCTTCTCGCTCCTCTCTCCTGTCTTTGCTCTCTGTTTCTCCTTCACCAGTGTTCCCCCTCTTCCACAAGGACTCTCTCCTCTACTTCTGGGCCGCGACGGACACTTTCTTACCTGCTCGGAGTTCCGTGTCTCGTTTTTGGAGCACCGGCGCCCTTTCCGAGTACATCTCTGCTGCAGGAGGTTTCGTTTTTTTTTGCCTAAGTGGCTTTTTCCCCTTTTTTGGCTGTCATAGTCCCGGGGCCCCTGGTTTCCGGAAATCCTCTGCACCAGTGTGGCGTTGTTCCGTGGCAGACCGTATCTTCTAAAAAAGAAATCGTCAGCCAAAGAAAGAAGAAAGAAGACTTCCAAGGATATCTCTTCAGGTGAGTAGGAGGGGGAGGTAACAGAACTAGAAAGTGATTTGGACATTACTGACAAACCCTCAATTTGTGACACCTATGTACAAGTGTTAGCTGGTTGAATACTTTCATCCTGCGTTACAGTTACGTTTCTTTATATTTCAACATCGTCTCTTCTTCTAGGTCTGTGATATCCTTATCCATGGTGTTTCGTCTTTATGTGTCATCCTTTGGTTGTCGTTTTTCATCTGTACGTCTGTCCAGGCCCTTGTGACATCATCATTCGTCTTCCATTAAGGCCTTTTGAGTTTCTTCTGGGACAGTGTTTAAAAAATCTTAATTTCTTGTCATTTGCTGGTATGGTTGTCTCAATGGATATTTTACTGCCCATGGTTGTCTGGTTATTGGCGCTTCAATAGGTATTGCTCTTCTGATTGGCACTGGCTAGAGCCCTAGTGCGGATCTATGCTAGTTTATTTGCTCATTGTACGTCATATATCTCGGTTTGAATGTTCCTGGTACTTCAAAACGGGCGACTGGAGTGCAGGCCATATTTGGGACCTCCTCTACACTCCACCCTCTTGTCGGTTCATCGACCACTTCCGCGTCCTCCTTGGGGTTCATCTTACTTGGTTCTTCTGTATTCCCATCTTCCTCGTCTTCTGGGTTTGTACATGATGGTTTGAATGAATGTCTCTTCGGCATCCATATTTTTATCACTCCTTTCAGGTTTCCAACTGTTTTTACATGTTCATCTTTATTCCATGTCATTAGCTGACATTGTCCACTTGGGCTGCAATAGATCCATTTTCTGGGATGCAGAAACTTTGTTCCTTCTGGTGCGTACTTGCTGGCCTTCACAAAGTCTTTTATTTCTTCGTCAGTTAGGTCTCTGGGCTTCCATCCTGGCTCGACATCAATCATGATCTTCATCCCTATGACTTTCTTCACAGTTTTCTGGCATTGCAAGATTATTATCTTGATAACACAAAATCCTAATAGTATCATCAATAGCAGAGCTCCCAGAAACTTGAATATGTCTGCCATCCATTGTGGGACCCATGAGAATAGTGATCCAAACCAGCTGTCATCTTCAACTATGTCAGTTTCATCGATCATCTTGTTCTGTAGGTTTGTCAGCATACCTATGGCTTCTGTTAAAGTTCAATTTTCCTCATCGTGAGAAGGTATAAATGTGCAACATGATTCTCCGATTTTTGCACAAACACCTCCATCCATCGCTGTGATCATGTCGAGTACATACCTGTTCTGGAGAGTCATCAGTCGGATTGCTCTAAATTCTTCCTTGATTGCATTGAATCCTTTTATTGCCGAGTTGATCATTTGCAGCAGCTCCCACCTGGTGATTTGTAACCATTTAGTATTTGCTCCAACTTGGAACCTTGGCATGAGGATTGTCGCAAATACTGATGAGGTGAGGCTGAACAGCCTGTGTTCGTATTGGATTGCATGAAATGCTTCTTCTGATTTGTCAGAGAAGTCATTCTCTCTCTTCAGTCGGGATATCAGCTCCACAGACCTCCTTCTCCTCAGGTGAGCATCTGCCTTCGGGAAACTGTCAATATTCAGGTCATTTTTCGGGATCACTAATGCTGGAACGTGGACATTTACTATTGTGCATATGCCTCCCCAGTTCTTTGGCAGTCTGATATATGCTTTGGATCCACACGCCCAATAATGATTTATGATTACTGCTATTCCGTGGGTCATTCCTGGAGCTTCAAAAATTCGTCCACCGTTCTGATTCCGTCCCATTTTTCTTGTGCCATTGTTCCTGAAGCACAATTTCGGGCTTCCCAGTGGCACTATCTGCAGGGGTCCTCCTCTGTCTTCGATCCATGTCAGTAATCTTGTGAGTCTCGGCCATAGAGGTTTGCACAACCTCTGTGAGTTTTCTATTGCTTCCTTGCAGGCTCCAAGGACCATCCATGCTCGGCAGATCACCACTCCTTCTTCCCATCCGTTGGGGGAAGCACTCTTCCCCAAATATGGATTTGGCCTCTGCTCTTCTAAATTTGAGCCTCTTCCGGGGTTTTCCCTTGGACGTTCAGTCTCAGGTTTATTTCTCATCTTATTCCTGCTCCTTTAACTTCAGGTCTTTCGTACCTGATCACGTGATTCCTAGTATGAGCTCTATTTCTCATCTTAATGTCCTGAACATGATCTTTATCGGGGTAATCTGTTTCAGTTGCCCATATCAATGAGGCATCCCTCCCCATGAACTGGCCTCTGGTGTTGCACATTGCTATATGTGACAGGCAATGTGCTGTCGGGACATCAATTTCTACAACCACGAAGATCTTAGATTTCCCCATGCTGTACGGTAGAAGTGCACAAATGAAGCATTCTCCTTCTGAAGTTCGCCTTCCAACTTCTTTCATGTGCTGGTACCAAATGTTGTTCCCTAGATGTGCTGTGCTGTCCAGGTAGTCGTTTAGTTCATTGTTATCTTCATGTAGGCTTCTCTTGATTCTCAGTGTCTTCCTGTAGTTTGCAATAACTACATCCCTAAATGCATCTGTGTGGCTTTTTCTTGCTGGAGGACTCTCAGGTTTTCTGGTCCACGGGCAGGTCTCCTTATCTGCGCCGATGGTGTAGATGGAGGTTTTGCAGTTCTCTCCTTCTCTTCTTGCATCCTTTTCCTGCCATCTATAAGTGCCTTTATCAATCGTGGGCTTGGTACTTGTCCCTTGTGTTGGACTATGCGTGCTGGATAGTACAGCCTCTGTTTTTCTGTTCTTCAGTTCCTCTTGTAGTTTTCTTACTCTAGCTATGTTTGGTAGTAGAAGATCTACTACCATTCGTGTCCTTGCGGAGAGTCCTTCTGCGGCTGTTTCTGTTTTCCGCAGGGCGTCAGACAGCACTGCTTCTGTTGACTCTCCTCTTACTTCGTCTCATTTTTTCTCATCATCTCCTGTGAACGTTTTTTTCAGTAGGCAGTCTTGTCTTCTCTGTTGCTTTTGTTTGAAGTTCTGTGGTCATCGACACAAGGCTTGGTTCGTGTGCATTCAGTGTGTGTGTGCGTGTGGGTGTCAGTGCTTTGTCTTCATGCCTTTTGTGCCGACCCTGTCTCCGGCTTTCCTGCTCATTCATTACCTCAAGTGTGTATGTATCACTGCAAATTACTTTCATTTTCATTTCATTTACTTTACCATCAGATTTTCTCGGGACTGGAATGACTATGTAAGGTCTGGGTGCTTTTGTGGGTTTCATGCGTACATCATCAGGTTAATGACCGTAAAATAATGATAAACACAATGCATAAGTACATTATAGTTCGATAAGTAAGGCGGCAGCATTTTCTTCCAGAGAAGCAAGGGTGCCCCTCAGCTTGTGGGAGGAGCAGGTTACTGTTCTGAGCCCCCATCTCGATCATTTGCCAAGTGTCAATGTTATTGTTTTCCCCCACTCAATATAGTTCCTTGAACAGTTTGTGTCATAAAGTGTCAAGTGCTTCACAAGTGTCCCCCCTCCTGTGGAAGGTAATTGTCTCTTGATGTGGGATGCAGTTCCCCTGCTAGACTATGGAAAAAATAGATTAGACTAACACTTTGGTGAGTCACGTTTACTGTGCAGGTTTCAAAAGTGTGTGAGCTCTCGGTTCACTCTTTTAATCTGGTTCACTCCTGCGGCTGAAGTCAGTATGAAGAAATAGACAAAATGACAAACAAATACAACAAGGCTCTTGACTTTGCTCCCTCGATCTGTCCCTCGGCGGAAAGTTTTTTTCAGAATCCCCCCATATAGAGGCCGATTCATGGAATAATTAGCGCGGCGCAAGTGGCCAAAAACGTGCGAATCCCAGTGGAATAGCGAAAATCGCAGTGCAAGTGCGAAAATCGCACGAAAAGCAGCGCACATCGATTCATGGAAGGCCGTGCGTGAGAAAACCATCGGATGTGCGATAAAAAAGTGCGCGGCGCACGTTGGCGCACAGGCCATCTAACTGCGTGCGCCAGGTCACAGCGAAAATCGCACAGGCCACAGCGAAAATCGCACATAGCGCGGCGCACGCAACAAAAGTAGGCGGAACACGGAGCGTAACACTCGGAATGGGGAACAACTTGCCAAAATGTGGGCGTCACGGGGGAACGCCCACACGCTCGCCTACAACACGTATTCATGGAATAGAATAGGGCAAAAAAGCGCACGCTCAAACCAGCGCACAGGCACAAACACGACCGCCACAAGAAAGCAGGCGGTAGCGTCTCTGCGCCTGGAAGAAATGTGCGCCAAAAGGTGCGCCAACAAATAGCACCTATATACAGCCATGATGAATGTCCTATACTGTGGCCCTCCAGGACAAATGACGTGCAAAGGGGTACCCACAAACACGGACACCCGCTGCCAAAAAATACGTGTGCGTGTATACCGGGGTGCGCGGGAAGTCTCACACGCGATTTGGCAGGGTACGTGGATTTCAGGGGTGCGCGGGAAGTTCCACACGCGATTTGGCCGGGTACGTGCGCGGGAATTTCCACACGCGATTTGGCTGGGTACGTGGATCTCAGGGGTGTGCGGGAAGTCCCACACGCGATTTGGCAGGGTACGTGGATTTCAGGGGTGCGCGGGAAGTAGCACACGCGATTTGGCAGGGTACGTGCGCGGGAATTTCCACACGCGATTTGGCTGGGTACGTGGATCTCAGGGGTGCGCGGGAAGTCCCACACGCGATTTGGCAAGGTATGTGGATTTCAGGGGTGCGCAGGAAGTTGCCCACGCGATTTGGCCGGGTACGTGCGCGGGAATTTCCACACACGATTTGGCTGGGTACGTGGATCTCAGGGGTGCGCGGGAAGTCTCACACGCGATTTGGAAGGGTACGTGGATTTCAGGGGTGCGCGGGAAGTTCCACACGCGATTTGGCCGGGTACGTGCGCGGGAATTTCCACACGCGATTTGGCTGGGTACGTGGATCTCAGGGGTGCGCGGGAAGTCTCACATGCGATTTGGAAGGGTACGTGGATCTCAGGGGTGCGCGGGAAGTTCCACACGCGATTTCATCAGGGTACGTGTATTTCAGGGGTGCGTGGGAAGTTCCACACACAATTTCATCAGGGTACGTGTATTTCAGGGGTGCGCGGGAAGTTCCACACGCGATTGGCCCAGTGCGAGCAGGGTACGTGTATTTCAGGGGTGCGCGGGAAGTTCCACACGCGATTGGCCCCGTGCAATCAGGGTACGTGTATTCCAGGGGTGCGCGGGAAGTTCCACACGCGATTGGCCCAGTGCGAGCAGGGTACGTGTATTCCATGGGTGCGCGGGAAGTTCCACACGCGATTTCAGCAGGGTACGTGTATTCCAGGGGTGCGCGGGAAGTTCCACATGCGATTTCAGCAGGGTACGTGTATTTCAGGGGTGCGCGGGAAGTACCACACGCGATTGGCCCAGTGCGAGCAGGGTACGTGTATTCCATGGGTGCGCGGGAAGTTCCACACGCGATTTCAGCAGGGTACGTGTATTCCAGGGGTGCGCGGGAAGTTCCACACGCGATTTCAGCAGGGTACGTGTATTTCAGGGGTGCGCGGGAAGTTCCACACGCGATTCGCCCAGTGCGAGCAGGGTACGTGTATTCCATGGGTGCGCGGGAAGTACCACACGCGATTTCAGCAGGGTACGTGTATTTCAGGGGTGCCCGGGAAGTTCCACACGCGATTGGGCCAGTGCAAGCAGGGTACGTGTATTTCAGGGGTGCGCGGGAAGTTCCACACGTGATTGGCCCCGTGCAAGCAGGGTACGTGTATTTCAGGGGTGCGCGGGAAGTTCCACACGCGATTGGCCCAGTGCGAGCAGGGTACGTGTATTCCATGGGTGCGCGGGAAGTTCCACACGCGATTTCAGCAGGGTACGTGTATTCCAGGGGTGCGCGGGAAGTTCCACACGCGATTTCAGCAGGGTACGTGTATTTCAGGGGTTCTGGGGAGTACTACACGTGAATTGCCCGTGTGGGTCCTCCCAGGTGTACGCTCCACAACCTCCACGGCCCCTGCAGGCAGCCCACACCACGGGGGACTACCCTGCACCCCTGCTCATGTCCCGCAGGCAGCCCATCCACCATGGGCATGCCCCCCAGCCAACCCACATGTCACCTTGCACTACTGATCAACAATGCATGTCTCCCACCACCCCCACCCCCCAGCAGTGCAGGGGCAGCCTCCACCAGGCCCCCACTCATGTCCCCCTGCACCCCCACCCCCCAGCATCCAGGGGCACCCTCCACCAGGCCCCCACCCATGTCCCCTATCACCACCACCCCCCAGCAGTGCAGGGGCACCCTCCACCAGGCCCCCACCCATGTCTCCCACCACCCCCACCCCCCAGCCACCAGGGGCACCCTCCACCAGGCCCCCACTCATGTCTCCCACCACCCCCACCCCCCAGCCACCAGGGGCACCCTCCACCAGGCCCCCACCCATGTCCCCTATCACCACCACCCCCCAGCAGTGCAGGGGCACCCTCCACCAGGCCCCCACTCATGTCTCCCACCACCCCCACCCCTCAGCAGTGCAGGGGCACCCTCCACCAGGCCCCCACTCATGGCCCCTATCACCCCCACCCCCCCCGCCACCAGGGGCAGCCTCCACCAGGCCCCTACTCATGTCTCCCACCACCCCCACCCCCCAGCCACCAGGGGCACCCTCCACCAGGCCCCCACCCATGTCCCCTATCACCACCACCCCCCAGCAGTGCAGGGGCACCCTCCACCAGGCCCCCACTCATGTCTCCCACCACCCCCACCCCCCAGCCACCAGGGGCACCCTCCACCAGGCCCCCACTCATGTCTCCCACCACCCCCACCCCCCAGCAGTGCAGGGGCACCCTCCACCAGGCCCCCACTCATGGCCCCCATCACCCCCACCCCCCTGCCACCAGGGGCAGCCTCCACCAGGCCCCCACTCATGTCTCCCAACACCCCCACCCCCCAGCAGTGCAGGGGCACCCTCCACCAGGCCCCCACTCATGTCCCCCTGCACCCCCACCCCCGAGCCACCAGGGGCACCCTCCACCAGGCCCCCACTCATGTCTCCCACCACACCCACCCCCCAGCCACCAGGGGCACCCTCCACCAGGCCCCCACTCATGTCTCCCACCACCCCACCCCCCAGCAGTGCAGGGGCACCCTCCACCAGGCCCCCACTCATGGCCCCCATCACCCCCACCCCCCTGCCTCCAGGGGCAGCCTCCACCAGGCCCCCACTCATGTCTCCCACCACCCCCACCCCCCAGCAGTGTAGGGGCACCCTCCACCAGGTCCCCACTCATGGCCCCTATCACCCCCACCCCCCCGCCACCAGGGGCAGCCTCCACCAGGCCCCCACTCATGTCTCCCACCACCCCAACCCCCCAGCCACCAGGGGCACCCTCCACCAGGCCCCCACTCATGTCTCCCACCACCCCCACCCCCCAGCAGTGCAGGGGCACCCTCCACCAGGCCCCCACTCATGGCTCCCATCACCCCCACCCCCCGCCTCCAGGGGCAGCCTGCATCAGGCCCCCACTCATGTCTCCCACCACCCCCACCCCCCAGCAGTGCAGGGGCACCCTCCACCAGGCCCCCACTCATGTCTCCCACCACCCCCACCCCCCAGCAGTGCAGGGGCAGCCTCCACCAGGCCCCCACCATGTCCCCTATCACCCCCACCCCCCAGCAGTGCAGGGGCACCCTCCACTAGGCCCCCACTCATGTCTACCACCCCCCCCACCCCCCAGCCACCATGGGCAGCCCCCACCAGGCCCCCACTCATGTCCCCTATCACACCCACCCCCCAGCAGTGCAGGGGCACCCTCCACCAGGCCCCCACTCATGGCCCCTATCACCCCCACCCCCCCCGCCACCAGGGGCAGCCTCCACCAGGCCCCACTCATGTCTCCCACCACCCCCACCCCCCAGCAGTGCAGGGGCACCCTCCACCAGGCCCCCACTCATGGCCCCTATCAGCCCCACCCCCCCGCCACCAGGGGCAGCCTCCACCAGGCCTCCACTCATGTCTCCCACCACCCCCACCCCCCAGCCACCAGGGGCACCCTCCACCAGGCCCCCACTCATGGACCCTATCACCCCTACCCCCCCGCCACCAGGGGCAGCCTCCACCAGGCCCCCACTCATGTCTCCCACCACCCCCACCCCCCAGCCACCAGGGGCACCCTCCACCAGGCCCCCATCCATGTCTCCCACCCCCCCCACCCCCCAGCAGTGCAGGGGCACCCTCCACCAGGCCCCCACTCATGTCTACCACCCCCCCACCCCCCAGCCACCAGGGGCACCCTCCACCAGGCCCCCACTCATGTCTCCCACCACCCCCACCCCCCAGCCACCAGGGGCACCCTCCACCAGGCCCCCACTCATGTCTCCCACCACCCCCACCCCCCAGCCACCAGGGGCAGCCTCCACCAGGCCCCTACTCATGTCCCCTATCACCCCCACCCCCCAGCAGTGCAGGGGCACCCTCCACCAGGCCCCCACTCATGTCTCCCACCACCCCCCAGCAGTGCAGGGGCAGCCTCCACCAGGCCCCCACTCATGTCCCCCTGCACCCCTACCCCCCAGCAGTGCAGGGGCACCCTCCACCAGGCCCCCACTCATGTCCCCCTGCACCCCCACCCCCCAGCATCCAGGGGCACCCTCCACCAGGCCCCCATCCATGTCTCCCACCACCCCCACCCCCCAGCAGTGCAGGGGCAGCCTCCACCAGGCCCCCATCCATGTCTCCCACCACCCCCACCCCCCAGCCACCAGGGGCACCCTCCACCAGGCCCCCACTCATGTCTCCCACCACCCCCACCCCCCAGCCACCAGGGGCACCCTCCACCAGGCCCCCACTCATGTCTCCCACCACCCCCACCCCCCCAGCATTGCAGGGGCAGCCTCCACCAGGCCCCCACTCATGTCTACCACCCCCCACCCCCCAGCCACCAGGGGCACCCTCCACCAGGCCCCCACTCATGTCTCCCACCACCCCCACCCCCCCAGCAGTGCAGGGGCACCCTCCACCAGGCCCCCACTCATGTCTACCACCCCCCCACCCGCAAGCCACCATGGCCAGCCCCCACCAGGCCCCCACTCATGTCCCCTATCACCCCCACCCCCCAGCAGTGCAGGGGCACCCTCCACCAGGCCCCCACTCATGTCCCCCTGCACCCCCACCCCCCAGCATCCAGGGGCACCCTCCACCAGGCCCCCATCCATGTCTCCCACCACCCCCACCCCCCAGCAGTGCAGGGGCACCCTCCACCAGGCCCCCACCCATGTCCCCCTGCACCCAGGTCCTCACAATCACCAACCATGTGCGTAATGGTCAGCCTCCACTGCCAAAAGGCCCTACCAAGTAACCCATTCACCCACATGGAAATGAAAATTACATGTTACACCCCCAACGTACATAAAGCAAATGAACCCATGTCTGTCACACACAATGGTTGCAAATGAATTTGAAAACACCCAACATGACATGCATGAAACCAATGAGATGATACCACACAGTGAAGTATGAAAACGAAAATGTATTAAATAAATATGAATGCAAATGAAATGAAACAAAGTACAATGCCAATGAAAAAAAGAAAAGGTGCATGTCCGTCCCAAAAAATGAAAAACACCAAATCCAAAAAAAATGTACTTCAAAGTCACATTAAAAATGAAATCAATCCGACAGAAAAAAAATAAAATCCAAACACCATTGCTCCATGGAGAAGAAAAAATAAAATTAAAAAATAAAACAATCCAATGAAGAACTATGTACAATATATCCAAGGGTTCATGAGCCCAACTGAACAAAGGAAACCTACAAAAAACCCTAACAAAAATGCAACTATATACAAAAAGTGGAGCTGTGTCCGTCGACTCCAAATCATAAGAATAAACAAATGAAACCTAAAACTAAAGAACTATATACAAAGGCGGCGGGCAAGTCCAGCGGCTCACTCCGTAGTGTTCCGGGCCAGGGCATCATCAAACTCCTCGTCTATGTCCCGGAGGCGGTCCTGTTCCATGGCCCCGAGGGTCCGCAGGGACGACGCCATCTGCTCCTCCAACCCCCTGCGGATTGCCTCGAGGCACTCGGCCCGCCTCAGGGCCCTCCGCATGGAGTTCTCCGGCCTGACCATCGTGAGCCGCTCCTCTTCCGCCCGCCGCCGCTCTGCACCTATCTGCTGGCCAAACCGCAGCCACACGGAAGACACTTCCTGTCCTGGGTCCTCCTGCCCTCCGGCCGATGCCTGCCCCTCCGATGTTGATGGCCCCGAGCCATGATGCCTCCCACGTTGACTCTGCTGCTGCCTCCGACGCAGCTGCCTCTGCCAGCACGACGGCATCCAGGCTGATGGAATCCACCGACGCCGTCGTGCACGTGCCCTGCCTGATGATGCCGGCACATCCTCCATCTGCTGGGGTACAGTTGCTGTGGTGTCCACCCCTGCTTGACCTCCGACTCCCGACTGTGGCAGGGATGGGATCCCCACCGAGCTGGCTGCATAGGTCAGGGCAGGTCCACAGGGGGCCCTGGTGGCATCTGGGCCGGAAGACGGCAAGGAGAACGACTGGCGTATAGCCTCCACAGAGGAGGAGAGGGCCGCCAGATTGGCCGACACATGCAGGAAACCCCCGAACATGGAAGATCCCAATTGGGCCACGTCGGCACGGTGCTCTTCGTGATGATGTGCGTGCACCTCCCGGGAAGCACGCACGTCATCACGAATTGCACCCGCGCGCATCGCAACCCCAATCAGGACCTTCTCCATACGGACACGGGTCCCCTCGGGGAGTCAGGTGACATGGACATCCCCTCTACCAGCGGACGGGCCTGGGACGGGGCAACCCTGCTGGTGCATGGTGGTGCACTCACAGGGTCAGGGACAGCGACATGCACAGGCCCCTCCACGGTGACCTGTGCTGCCTCCTGCCCCTGGCCCTGGACTGCACCACTTGCACCAGCAGGGATGCCCCCACCAGGCCCCATGTGTGCCCCTGTGGCGGCCTCCTCCTCCTCTGTGGAAACCACCAACCTGGATGGCTCCTCACCGTCTTCCACCGTAGCAGGCCCCTGTGGGGGCTCACCCACCCCTTCCGCTGCAGCCGTGGGGGCATCCCCGCCGCCTTGCTCCACAGCGCCGTCTCCGCCCTCTTCTTCACTAGCCGCTGCGTAGAGGGAGACAAAGAACACAAGCATCAGGGTACTGTACAATGGTCCCCTAGACAGGAAGCAATAGCAGATGAGTACCACTGTCAAAGTACACTTCCATCATGTCCCTCCACAACACATGGGTCAGTCCAGGCAAAACACACACAGTAACAGGCATGGTGCATGCCATGGACATTTCCATACATGTCCAATGGACTCTTGAAACATACAATGATATGGAACTCACATGCATCATGGGTCATGCCTATCACATGCATACACTTCACCTCAGTCACATACATCTGGCCCCATACACCCCAAACACAGCGGATACAAGGGTAACTAGGCTGCATCAGCGAATATGTGCATTGTCACACACATGTGTCATGCATCCATGGCATACACAAGTCACAGACACGCAGGTCAGGCACACAGACATGGCTACCATATATGTGCCTGCCATCAGCACCCATCCCACACCCTCACCCATGTCCAGGAACAGAGACTGCCATGCTCTCATGTCTAGAATCTGCATAGGGCTCCCCATGTGGCATTTAAACACACGCAACAACCATGTGGTTCACACATCACTGGTCGCACATGCATTACCATGATGTCCCTGCACACATACATGCATACATGGCCTATGTCACACATACAGGCAAGTATCAGAGAACCAGCACACCGCAACATGCCCTGTCTCACACAGCAATGCTTGGACACCTACCGCTCAACTCCCGACGGGTCTCCCTCTCAAGGATCTGGGCGTGGAGCGCTGGGCGTACGCGTTCCAGGACCCTCATCTGGATGGAACTCATGCGGCCCCGGCCCCCCTCCACGAGGCGCCGGGCCTTCACGAGGGTCCTGGACCTCAAGTCCTCCCAGCGCTTCTTGATCTTCTGGACGTCGCGGGTTGCCACCCCCTCCGCGTTGATGGCAACCACACAGTCGGCCCAGATCCTCTCCCGTCCTTCCTTGCTGGCGCGGGACGATCCAAAGAGGGCATCATACTGCCCCAGGACATGCTCCACCAGGACACCAACTTCGGTGGCAGTGAAGCTGGTGCCCCTCTGCCCCTCTGGCCTGGGGTTGCCACTGGTGCCAGATGTGGAAGTGCCCGACATGGCAACCCCAGAGGCAGGTGTGGGTGGGCAACTGGGTCCTGGGGCTGGGCTGTGGAGCGATGTAATCCCAGTCGGGAGTCTTCAGTTCCAGCAGGGGTGGACACAGCAACTGGACCCCTGCAGATGGCTGATGTGCAGGCACCAAATGGCAGGGCACGGTGGCAGCAGCAGATGGCACGTGGGAGGCTGCTCGGGGCACTGGGGGGCAGTAATTCGGCCTTCTGGGCAGGAGCGTGGTCTTCCGTGTGTTTTCGCGTGGCCAGCTTGATACGGAGTGATTTGGCACGTGAAAATCCTGCACGTCAGCGTGAAATTCGAGGAAAGGCCCTTAGCGCGTAAGCGCGTCAGCACGCATACGCGATTCTATTGGACCAAAGGCCCTCAGCGCGTAAGCGCGTCTGTGACGTGACCGGCACGGGTGTTTCCCACACAGCACGTGATGACAGAGCACATGTGGAAAGACTGCACGTCAGAGTGTCATCGCGTGTAATTGGACAGCACGTCAGAGTGTCATCGCGTGTAATTGGACAAAAGTGCGCGTACACGCGATTGGCCTATGTACGTGTATATCAGGGGTGCGCGGGCACTTACACACGCAAGTACGTCAGCGCACCTGTATCCCGGGGTGCGCGGGAATTTCCACACGCTATTGGACTGGGTACTGGATTTCAGGGGTGCGCGGGTCACACGGTCGCCTACAACACGCGCAACGCATAAATTTGCGCGCTAACAAAATAACAAGCTCAGACCCAGGATGAACATACTGTTCCTAGCAGCAGTGGGCGTGGGCTACCAAAGGAGGAGGAGGAGGAGGATAGTCAGGGCCAGAATATTCACACCCAGAACCAGCCTTTTCGGGATGCCTGATGACCAGGTGTATGGGAGGTACAGGTTTCCACCACACATAATACTGGACCTGGTGAGTGAGTGGGAGGATGACCTCACATCACCCACCCTGTGCTCCCAAGCACTCAGCCCCCTGGAGAAGGTCCTCAATGTACTGCACTTCTTAGCCACTGGATCATTTCAGCGGACAAGTGCCATAGTGGGTGGGGTATCACAGGCCACCCAGTCACGCTGCCTACACCAGGTCTTGAACATCATCACTGCACGCCCATCAGTCCGCAGGCACATATACCTGCCCAGAACACCTGCAGAAAGGCATGCTGCCGCCCTGGATTTTTACGGTGTGGCACGATTCCCCAAAGTGCTAGGTGCCATCGACTGCACCCATGTGGCTCTACGTCCCCCCAGGGCATCATAGCACATCTATAGGAACCGCAAGCACTGGCATTCCATCAACATGCAGGTAGTATGTAATGCCAAGGGAATCATCACCTCATTATATGCCAACTATCCCGGGTCCACCCACGACAGCTTCATTTACCGAATGTCCACCCTAAGCCGGGACCTAGAAGCTGGGCGGCATGGCGATACATGGCTGCTTGGTGAGTATGAATGCCACTGCACATGCATGCATGTCAGATACTGAGCAAGGTCACAACCCCACCAATGATACCAATCACCACCTCCACAGGGGTCAGTGCCTACCCTCTCAGCCCCCACATGATGACGTCAATTCGGAACCCCACCACGCCACCCCAGGTAAGATATAACACAGCCCATATTACAACCCAGGGCATAGTGGAGCGCACATTCGGAGTGCTAAAGTCACGCTTTCGCTCCCTTGACCGTTCTGGCGGGCAGCTGTTGTACGCTCCCCCAGTAGTGTGCAGGATCATAGTGGCAGCATGTGTCCTGCACAATGTTGCAACACGCCGGGGCCTGGCCGTGGACATGGTGGTGGCCCCACATCCCCAACCACATGCACAGCCGCTGCGCATGGGAGGGGAAAGGGCACGGGGGGAGGCAGCCCGTACACAGCTAGTGGCTAATTACTTCACATAGAAATCACACCCCTGTGGAGTGCACACTGCCCTGGCACATTCCATCTGACAATCAATGATAACTCAACCTGACACTGATCCTGAATGTCTGGAGAATCAACCGTGAAAACCATATCAGCCTGAGATTGTTCACCTGGAAGTGTTACAATGTGTGCATCCCTACCCACACAGACACCACCAATGCAGTTTTGTGAAGAAACACATTCAAGCAGCTAAAATGAATACCCACTTGCAAAATGCAACAAGAGGACAGTGCCATGTCAGCCAACCCATCCCCAGCACCGCCACACGACACACCGTGCCATGTCATGCTATTTGCAGGTAAACAAAGTAATCCCCACAACATGACACTAGTGTCACAATGTACAGTGTCCCTAATTGAAACTTGCAACACCTGAAATGCTCACAGTAATGCAGGACCAACAACAAACTTGAGCAGGTACTACCATTAACATGACATCACAAATGTAATTAATTAGTAGTCTCACCACCTGGAAATGCCTGCACTCCCACCACTACCAACTGTGCAGTGTTGGCGCCATGTAGAGTTGTAGGTGCACTGCTGCCAACATGGACCCCATCTCCAAACTAGAGGGCCTTGTGTAGACATGAGGAAGGGACCTGCAAATTGGGAGGTAGACACAGATGATGAGTTACACATCAATGCAACATGCAGTGTACAACACAACAGCAATATGCACTAGGAATGTATACACAGTATTGACTAGACTACCCACACATGTAGTGGGAGTCCAATGTCACCATGTACGTCAATGTCACTTGGGCACACCCTTTGCAAGCCCATGGAAACGGGAAGCAGGAGGGGTGTGTGTGACTCAAAACCAAGCATCTGAACCAAATACATGACGATCCTGCATGTGCCCAGCCACAATGCAGCGTATGCCCACAGGAACCACGGAAGGCAACAAATTGTCCCAAAAAAATTGGGAAACAAATTATTTAAAAATAAAAATAAAAATAAAAATAAAAAAAATAAAAAATGGCCATTGATGGGCCCGGGGGGGTTGGGGAGGCCACCCAGGAGGTCCGAGGACAGGGTGCACACCAAAACCCACCTGTGTGGATCCTGGGAAAAAAAAACACCTCCATGGGCTCATGGCCCACACGGCTACCCTATTGTGGGAGTATCACTGCTGTCGCTATTATCACCCTGTGCAGCTGCATCCGGAGGTGGTTGCACAATGGGAGGCAGCCCACGCAAGGCCCTAGTCTGCTCCTCCATGGCTGCAAGCATGCGGGTGTGGTAGGTCTGGTTCTGGAGGATGAGTGTGCGGAGGTCCCCATGCAACAACTCACGGGATGCCCGGACCTCCGCCCTCATTGCCTGCATCTCAGCTGAGAGCGTACGGGTGAGACGCTCCAGCTGCTGTTCTGTCCTTTGGTGTGTTGAAGCCTCAAGCTCAACAAGAGTCGTCCTGAGGTGAAGGAGCTCCTGCCTCAGGGCTTCCCTGTGGCCCTGGGACTCTATGGAGATGGCCTCCTGCAGAGTCGCCAGTGCCGCCCGCCTGTCCCTGTTGGACGCCAACATGTCCTCCCTGTGTGACTGGCAGATGGAGTCGGTTGCCTTCTGTAGTCGCTCCATCAGCCTTTCAGGGGGGACAATGGAAGTGGCCACCCTATCCATGGCCTGAGCCATCATCTCGGATGATGCTGCCTGTTGGGTTGCCATACCGTAAATGGATTGCTCCCATGCGGTATTGCCAGGTGGCGTATGGCCACCACGTCGGCGGGCACCACACCTGTCTGGGGCAAGGCGAACTGCGCCTTGCTGTGCCGGCACTGCCTGAGGCTGCAGGACTGCATTCCCCCTCTGATCTGCTGGCCCAGGAACAGGATCAGATGTCGCGGAGTGTGACCCTGCATCCGTAACCACCAAAGGCGTAGCTGCCAACACTGACATCCCCATTGAGGGTTCTGACCCTGGTGCAGGTGGGTGGGACAGAACAGAATCCCTCCCTGGAAGACTCACCTGCGACGGCACGTAGGTCTCATCATCCGAATCAACACCTGAGTACAGCTCGGGGGAGGCGCAGCCAGAGACACCCCTTGAGAGCACGACCTGCAGCACTTGTGGGTTCTCACCCACCACCACACCACGTCCCTCACTGGTGGTTGGTCGGCCCTCGGACCCCTCCTGGGTCTGCACCATCTCCACAACCCCAGCAGTATCAGGTGCGTCTTCCCCTGCAAAGACATAAAAACAAAGAAATGGAAACAGGCATTAGCACCATGGCACACAATGAGGGTTGAGAAGCAAGAGAACCAGTACTTGATTGACACATGTCCCACATGACTAAAACCCTCCCATGCATGCACCCTCACTGCATATGAAGGGCAGGCAAATGGCACACACTGATGACACCAAGATGGAAGATGAACACATTTTCTGCATGCTGCCTGGCAGTGGCATCACACATTGGCCTGTGATTGCCAGGTGAAACACACATGCCATCACACAGATGGCATGTACGATTGCTATTGAGTGAAGATGGAGAGGAGGGCAGCACCTATTCATTCAGTCCAGTTCCCGCATGTAATAGCTTTTCTAATTCAAACAGGTCAGATTTTTCACCTGGAGCTGCCAGTCCAAAATGGTCCAATTGCACAGGGACATGTGTGAACAAATGATATCCAGGTAACAAAGTCACTCCACTTTACCATAGCCATGTCAGACATGTGACTAGAGGACTGCGAAATGCCTAGTAAAAGTGGTGGAATGCAAACAATCTGAATGAATGAACAGTGAAAAATAAGCAACAATGCTGTGGCAAGGTGACACTTCAAGGGCAACTGGCGTGCAGTTGGGCTAGATGTCTACTGTTGGCAGAAGGGATACTGCTATGGCCAAATGCAGCTGCGCAGGATGTATTGCATGAAGCACATGGCTGACCCATAGGACTCAGGCGCACACACTCTCACCTGGCACACAAACAGAAGCCTGTTAGGAGGTGGTTACATTTACTTCATTGAGTTTACAATCACATCAATTCAGCTGCTGCCATGTAACCTAGTTACCAAGGAACCTTTGTTGTTATGATTAAGCAAAGGTTCCACATTCTAGAGCAGAGAGAGAGAGGATTGAGAGCAGGAGGACAGCCACAGCTGGGGGCCTTTCTCATATGGATGAACTAAAGAAATAAAGCCTCTCTATAAAGACAAGCATCAGCGTGAAGCGTGGTCATTTACATATTAACATTGGCGACGAGGATGGGATGCCATTCCCAAAGTTGCCAAATTACGGACCGATATATACCGAAATATAGTTTCTCATCAATTCAGCTGCTGCCATGTAACCTGTGGATCACAAATTGCAACTACCACAGACAGCGCTGACAATATCAGCACAGGTTCCACCTGAAATCACACCTTATAAAATTTAAGTACAAGTAAGTGACAGTGTGGCTGTGTAAGGTTTCCTACCTGGGGGTGACATTAATTAATTCACAACATGGCAAACGTCCCCGCCCCAATTTTCTTCCTGCCTACACCAGGTGAGCCCAGAGTGCGTTGGATAGACTGGAAAGAGGGTTTTCAAAAATATGCACTGGCAGCATTTGGACCCAATTTCTCCAATGAGCGCAAAGAGGCGCTCCTATTTCACTGTTTAGGTGCCGCAGGACAGGAAGTGGTCAAAAAACTACCAGAACCTCCAGACATTCCTGATGGGGGTCCATATGAGAAAACATTAGCAAAATTAGACAAACACTACTGTGTTGAAGAAAATATAATTCTTGAAAGGTACAAATTTGCCACGAGAACTCAAAAAACTGGAGAGAGTATTGAGGAATTTGTAACTGCTCTTAGAGGTTTAGCCATCAAATGTAGATTTGACCATTGTCGAGATGAGCATGTCAGGGACCAACTCATGATTAAGTGTTCTAATGATAACATCAGGAAGGAGTTATGGAAGGAAAGAAATCCTTCTCTTGATAGAGCAATTGAGATAGCGAAAATGATAGAACACACAGACAAATGTATACAAATGCTTCAAGTGGATAATACATCTCAAGATAAGCCCAAAACTGATGACAATGAAGCTGCCATACATAAGGTTTCGAGAGTGATGCAGAGAGGTGCGGCAACTGCGCGTCGCACTTGGCAAATGGGTAGGAGACCTGAGGGTCGCCAAGGTCCCTTTACCAGAGCATGGGGACAAGGATCATCTACCAGAGGGTCGCCCAGTGAGAATGTTACATTCAGGGGTGGCAGGGACTCTGGTTATCCTAGAGGTGCATCAATTAGGAGGTGTTTCAGATGTGGGAGTCTATATCACAAAGCATCTGACAAAGAATGTTATGCATCAAACATTATATGTAATGAATGTGGGGTCAGAGGACACAAGGCTAGATGCTGTAGGAATTTTTATACCGCCCCAAGTCAAATACATGAAGTCAATGCAGATCAAGAATTTATATCAATTGATGATGCTGGTAGAGAAGTTATATTTTCAGTCAATGCCATTGATGGGAAGGTCAAGAAAAAGAAACCATATGCAACTGTGTTAGTTGGAGGGGTGCCAGTATCAATGCTCATGGACAGTGGAGCAGATTATACTTTGATAAGTGTGCAAGTGTGGAAGGAGAAATTTGGATGTTGTACATTGTGGGAGAATGTAGTCAGAGCAAATGCTTATGGAGATGTGCCCATAGACATTTTAGGGTGCTTTGAAGCTGAGCTCCAATTCAAAGACAGGAAGGCGTTAGGGACTATCCATGTAGCCAACAGAGGTGGAGAGCTGTTGTCCTGGAGCGATCAGGCAGAGCTCAAGATAAGACTTGAAGCAAGCCACCCAGAACAGGTTTTGACTGTTGAAGGTGGAAAATCCGGTGGAAAATCGGTCTCGAGCATTGTTATGGAAGGGGCCAGAGGGCATATGAGTGGCACTAAGTTAGGGTGCTTGAAGGGATTTGTGCACAAAATTCGTTTGAAAAGGGATGCCATTCCCAAAGTTGCCAAATTACGGACCATTCCCTTGGCCCTGAGAAAAGATGTAGAGAGTGAATTGAATAAAATGGAAAGTGAAGGGGTGATAGAGAGAATTGATTCCTCAGAGTGGGTTAGTCCTATTGTAATAGTGAGAAAGAGCAGTGGATCTCTGCGGATATGCATAGACCTTAGACACCTGAAT
This sequence comes from Ambystoma mexicanum, assembly GCF_040938575.1. Classification (NCBI taxonomy): domain Eukaryota; kingdom Metazoa; phylum Chordata; class Amphibia; order Caudata; family Ambystomatidae; genus Ambystoma; species Ambystoma mexicanum. The sequence continues at coordinate 149,196,660 of NC_090930.1, read as the reverse complement.
AAAAATGTAGTGGCTGACAAATTTCCTTTACCCAGAATAGATGATTTATTGGCAGGGGTGTCTGATTCCAAAGTATTTTCTCTTATTGACCTCAAATCTGCATATCACCAAGTAGAATTACACCCTGATTCGAGAGATCTCACAGCTTTCATTACCCCTATTGGCCTTTTCAGATGTATAAGAATGCCATTTGGATTGATTTCAGCAGCTAGTGTATTTCAGAACGTCATGTACAGATTACTGGGAGGAGAGAGAGGTGTCATGTGTTACCAGGATGATGTGCTAGTATGTGGGAAAAATGAAGCAGAACATGATAAAAGGTTAGAGAGAGTGTTGAACATATTCAAAGAGGCTGGCCTTACAGTATCGTTAGAGAAATGCATATTCAAAACTGACAAAGTTGAATATCTAGGTCATGAAATTACAGGTGAAGGGATCAAACCCAAAGAAAAGGCCATAGAAGCTATTCGCAAGATGGAAGCACCAAAATCCAAAGCAGATATACTATCTTTTCTAGGTCTGGTTGAATTTTATGGCAAGTTTGTTAGAGGGTTGGCAAATTTGTCAAGGAACATGAGGATGTTGACTCGTAAAGGTGTTACGTTCAAGTGGAATGAATCTTGTGAGGAAGAGTTTGGTAAGATTAAAGATGCTATAGTCAATGCACCCATCTTGAAAACGTTTGAAGAAAGTAGACATTCATTACTATTTGTGGATGCAAGTGACTATGGTATTGGGGCAGTCCTAATGCAGGAAGATCAGGAGGGCTTACACACCATAGCATTTGCCTCTAGATCTCTCAAAGGACCTGAGAACAGATATTCAGTGGTAGAAAAGGAAGCATTGGCTTGTGTCTGGGGAGTGGAAAAGTTCAAAAGATATTTGTGGGGCAGAGAATTCACAGTATGTACAGACCATAAACCCCTAATAGGAATATTTACCAAAGGTGGTCTGGAGGGAGTCTCCAGACGCATCATGAAGTGGGTGACATCCCTACAAGGCCTGCAATATGATATGCTTCACATTAGTGGTGAAACCAACGTAGTTGCTGATGCCTTATCCAGATCAGTAGTGAGAGAAACAGTGTCTGAGGAGTCTCCTCTGACTCGTGAGAAAGGTGTTGAAATATTTCAGGTTCATGAGTCAGTAAAGAAAGAGGAGTGGGACAATGCATGTTCAGAGGATGAATTGTACCAGAGAGTTTTAACATTGGTGACGCAGAACAGAATAAGAAACTATATTGGTGATTTAGGCGGGTTTGCCAAAGTTAAGGAAGAACTCTGGATTGATAAAGGATACTTACATAGAAGACATCAGATGGTTGTACCTATTAAAATGAGAAAATTAATAATTGAGCTAGCTCATGTTGGGCATTTGGGACTGCCTAGAACCAAAGGCTTGGTTAGAGCAGAATTTTGGTGGCCTAATCTTGACAAAGACACTGAAGAAGTGGTCAACAATTGTTGTGATTGCATTGAAGGTAATAAGGGTCTCAGGATTCAAAAAGTACCCATGACTGTTAGAAAGCCATCCACAGTTCCATGGGATGAGGTTGCTTTAGACTTACTAGGGCCTTTCAATATCAAGGGTGGGAGAGACACCTATGTACTGGTTGTCATAGATTTATTATCCAAGTGGCCCGAAATATTTACACTAAGAGACATATCCAGCAGTAGCATCATTAAATGTTTGGAGCAATTATTTTGGAGAGAGGGATTCCCCAGAAAGTGTTTATCAGATAATGGGACCCAATTGGTTTCCAAGGAATTTAGAGAGTTCTTGAGTAACCATGGAATAGAACAAGTAACCACTTCATTATATCATCCCCAGACCAATGGGTGTGTAGAACGCTTCAACCGCACTCTCATGGATGCAATTAGAATTGCGGTAGCAACAGGAGGTGACTGGATCAGGACCATAATGGAGAGAACATTCCAATATAGACTAGCACCACACAGTGTTACGGGTGTATCCCCATTTGAACTATTAAGAGGGAGGAAACCTAACTCACACATGTGTCCAGGCTGGATGGGAAGGTCAAAATTCGTAGGAATAGATCTGGAGGGAGTGAGAGAGAAGATATTTGAATCTGGGGTCAGATCCAAGGAGCAATATGACAGGAAGAATGCTTGTAGAGAATTCAGTCTTGAGGAAGGTGATTGGATCAAGATCAAACTTCCCACCAAGGTGCGCAAAGGTGCATCCATATTTTCACAGCCCAAACAAGTTGTTAAAGATTTGGGATCTTCGGTGCTTGTTAAAGGGGGTGGGGTCTGGAACAAGGAGAGGATAGCAATTTGCAAAAAGGTAAACAACAACTTGTAACTGCACTGCAAGGTATTTAAAGCAATTTAATTATTTCTTCATATAGCGGTGTATCAGATACTATGTAAATAATGAACTACTTATGTTCAATGAAATCTATTATCTAGTTTAGGCAAATACTTATATTTTGGTAAAAGGAAGGGCGGTGTTAGGAGGTGGTTACATTTACTTCATTGAGTTTACAATCACATCAATTCAGCTGCTGCCATGTAACCTAGTTACCAAGGAACCTTTGTTGTTATGATTAAGCAAAGGTTCCACATTCTAGAGCAGAGAGAGAGAGGATTGAGAGCAGGAGGACAGCCACAGCTGGGGGCCTTTCTCATATGGATGAACTAAAGAAATAAAGCCTCTCTATAAAGACAAGCATCAGCGTGAAGCGTGGTCATTTACATATTAACAAAGCCCTCACACACACCATGCACATGGATGACACACACATGCATGTGCACTCACCGGACAATGCCTCGTAATCAGGCAGATCTCCCACGCCTTGGATCTGTTCCTCCATGACGTAGGTCCCAGCGACTGACTCATGTGGAGTGAGTTCCATGTCTACTACTGGAGACCCACCTCCAGTCACTAGAGTTGCGGCATGACTTGAGGCCAGCTTACTCTTTGCCCTGCGCTTTAGGTCATTCCAGCGCTTATAGCAATCATTGGCTGTGCGCCTCACGATTCCAAGGGCACTTACGATGTCCGCAACGGTCTGCCAGTGTGCCTGCCGTTGTGCAGGTGTGGTCTTGGATCCTGCAACAATGACCATCTCGTTATCATGTGCGGACACATACTCGACAAGTGCATTCAGTTCGTCATCCGTGAAGCTGGGCTTCCTCGACGGGCCGGACTGTGTAGCCGTGTCTGGGGCATCAGCCTGTGCCGGACGAGCACTCTTCCTCTTCCGCTTGGAAGGTGGTGGTGATCCTGAGTGTCCTGCGCTGCTCTGGACACTAGGGGCAGGAGCCCTGGTGGACTCTGTATCAGGAGTGTGGGATTGCACACTCAGCATGGGAGTTGGTGCAGGCATTGGCTCAAGTGTAATGGTGTCAGGGGGAATGTCAGCAGGATGGACTAGGACCGACACTGTCCTGGCTGGGTGTGTGAGAGCTGGGGTGGATGGAGCCGCAGCTGCCCCTGCAGCCTCTCCGCCCTGCCTACTTGGGGCAGCAGATGACCTTGCTGCCCCAGATGCACGTGGCATGATGACATCAACGTGCACCAGCGCGCGTGTCATAGGCCTGCTGACCTGGAAGTCAGCCATGGAGTCAGCCAGGTCTGGTGCCACAATGGGCTGGTCCAACAAGGGCTGAGCATGGATGGTGTCAGCCACATCAGCCTCAACGGGAGGGGGGGGGATTATGGGTGCCCTTGACTGGTCCTCCACACATGGGGGGACAGGCTCACCCTGCAAGTAACGACCACGTCCCCTACCGGATCCACCACGGCCACCACTTGTGGCTCTTCCACCTTTGCCACCCTTACGGAATCCTCGCCTCCCAGCCATGGCACTGATGTTAATGTGCGTATGGGAGTGGCTGTAAACTGTTGTCCTGGGCAATTGGGGGTCAAAGGGGTTGGGTACCAGATGGTAATTGTACCCTAGTGCTCTAGCAAGGCTGAATGTAACTCCTGGGGAAAGATGACGGGTCATGCTACGCACAGGAGCCCCAAAAAAGGGAGATGACGTGCACGCAACCCCTCCTAGACCACGTGTGCAGAAAGAAAAACCTGCACTACGCTGTGGCACCCAGTAACACAAGAATGAACGTATGCGTGTCACACGCAGCCTAGAATGACCTCTGAAGGGGTAGGCTACACACGGGGCAAGCACAGATGTTAGATACGTGCGTGACTCACCGTCTGCCAGGTAAAAGAGCGTGAAAAAGGAGCGAGTTTGGTTGGCAACACCCCCGCCAAAAGAAGATTTGTACGCTGTCTGAGGAGACAGGACAACAGTAGAAGGGAACACTGTTTGAGGGAACAGGCCCAGGTAAACCAGTAAAAGAGAAAAAAGAGAAAAAGCTGTCAGAGGTAACAGGGAATACGAACTTGAAATGCCGTGAAGTAAATCGCGTGTGAAACGACAAGAAGTACAGAATTCACCCACTCGCTTTCCACGAAAAGCACGTACAAGGAAATGGTGTTCTACACGTACCTTTTATACAGGCCCACACGTCCAGCGTCACTTACGCGGCGTGTACACGCTAGGGCCATTTCCACCAATTACACGCTTTGTCACTTCTGCGTGTAGGGCCATTTCCACCAATTACACGCTTTGTCACTTCTGCGTGTAGGGCCATTTCCACCAATTACACGCTTTGCCACTCGGACGTGTCTTTCATTTTTTTCACACGCAACATTTTCAAACGTGTGCCCAATTCAACGTGCACGTGACTTAATCGACGCACATACGCTGGCGACGCGTTTCCGCGCTAAGGGCCTTTCCTCGAATTACACGCAGACGTGTTGGATTTTTCACGTGCCAAATCACTCCGTATCAAGCTGGCCACGCGTAAGCACACGGAAGACCACGCTCCTGCCCAGAAGGCCGAACTACTGCCCCCCAGAGCCCCGAGCACGCTCCCACCTGCCATCTGCTGCTGCCTGACTGCCTGCTGCCCACGTGCACTGCCATTTGCTGCCTGCACATCAGCCAGGGGTGCTGTTGCTGTGACCACCCCTGCTGGAACCGAAGACTCACGACTGGGATTCCATCGCTCCACAGCCCAGCCCCAGGACCCAGTTGCCCACCCACTCCTGCCTCTGGGGTTGTCATGTCGGGGCAAACACCATCTGGGACCACTGACAACCCCCGGCCAGAGAGGCAGAGGGGCACCAGCTTCAGTGCCACCGAAGTTGGTGTCCTGGTGGAGCAAGTCCTGGGGCAGTATGATGCCCTCTTCGGAGGTTCCCGCGCCGACAAGGAAGGACGGACTCGGATCTGGACTGACATCGTGACTGCCATCAACGCGGAGGGGGTGGCAGTCCGCGACTTACAACATGTCAGGAAGCGCTGGGAGGACTTCAGGTCCAGGACCCTGAACAAGGCCCGGCGCCTCTTGAAGGCAGCGGATGCCAAGGGGCGCCGGGGCCACTTGTCCGAAGAACAGATGAGGGTCCTGGAACGCATATCCCCAGCGCTCCACGTCCAGGTCCTAGAGAAGCAGACCCGTCTGGAGTCGAGCGGTGAGTGTACATGCATCCTGATTGTGAGCAGTGCGCGTGGTGATTATTCGGTAGTGTGCAGGTTGCACATCTGTTTGTATGGGGTCGAGTATGGGTGGGGGTGTACAGGGCCGTGGGGCTGACACATGCGAGGGCTGTGATGTGTGAGACATGGATGGTGCTTGTGTGTGTAGGCTTGCATGCCAAATGCAGTTGTGTGGGCACACATGTTTGGATGAATGTGTATGTAAGTAGACATGTCCGTGATGTCACGCATGTATGTTGTTTTCGGCTGCATGTATGAGCACTGTGTACATGTGCATGTGTGTGTATTTGACAAGGGTGCAACAGTGATGCAACATGGATGCATGTGACAGCGGTATGTGGAAGCCTGATTGGCAGATGTGACATGGATGCCCGTCTGAACAGTGCGACACTTGGCAGAGGTGTACACATGCATGCAAGTGTGGTGGTGTGTGTACATGTGTGGTGCACTTCCTGTGTTGCATGTGATGTCTGGCTCACCTTTGGCTGCTCATGCTGTTTTATGTGTAGGGATGGTGGTGGCAGTTGCGATATGGCTGTGGTATGCCTCATGTGTGCGAGTTGTAATGACATGTGTGTTGGGGATTGTGATGACATGTCTGAGGTTTGCCAATGCCACTCATGTGCAACTGTCATGTGTGTATGTGTCCATTGTACAGTGCCCTGATGCCTGTGTTTTGTTTCTCCCTGTCTGCAGCGTCAACTGATGAAGAGGGCGGAGAAGGTGCTGTGGAGCACAGCGGCGGGGATCCCACCGCCAGCCGGAGACGCAAGGCCCGGCTCCCCTCCCGTGTTGTCATCTCGTCGGGGAGTGAGGAGTCCGGTGCCGCGTCCCAGGCCGCAGCTGCCGGGGGGTGGTCCAAGAGGCGGAGGTTGGAGTTGGACTCCGCGGCAGCAGAAGGGGCAGCTGGGACCCCACAGGGCCCAACAGGGGAAGATGGCACGGAGTCATCCAGGTTGGTGGGGGGTGTGGTGGAGGAGGAGGCCGTGCAAGCACCAGAGACGGGGTCTGGAGGTGGGTATCCCACTGGTGCTAGTGGTGCAGTGCAGGACCAGGGACAGGAGGCAGCACAGGCCGCCGCGGAGGTGCCTGTGTGCAATCCTGTCCCCGATCCTGTCCCTGCATCATCTTGCACCAGCAGGGATGCCTACGTCCAGACCCGTTTTCAGGCAGGGGATGAGCTGACGTCAACTGGCCTTCCTCTGCCTGCGGACGTGGCTATCCAGGTCTGGGTTGAGCCTGTCCTGGCTGGTGTGGCGTTGCGTCAACGGGCCATGCGAGGTGACCTGCAGTCTTTTCATGGAGAGACTGCACGTCATCTCGAATGGCTCGTTGACCACGTCAGCCTGCTGGGACAGGTCACCCAGGCCGGATTCCTCCGTCTGATGGGGCTTGCTCCGACCCCCTCCTCAACTGGACCCCCTACGCGCCAGTCGTCCTCTGTGCCATCTTCCCACCCATCAGTCACCTGGGTGCCCTGTGGAGCTGCCTCTGACGGTGCGGCCAGGCTGGTGGAGGAGGCATCCCTGCCACAGTCGGGAGTCGGACGTCCAGCACGGGTGGCCACATCAACAACTGCACCCCAGCCGGCGGAGGATGTGCAGGCAGCAGGAGGCAGTGCACGGGCAGAGGCACAGCAGCAGCAGCAACGTGGTGGGAGCCATGAAGGCTCGGGGCCTTCAACATCGGAGGGGCAGGCATCGGCCGGAGGGCAGGTTGACCCAGGACGGGGTGTGTCTTCTGTGTGGCAGCGGTTGGGCCAGCAGATAGGTGCAGAGCGGCGGCGGGCGGAAGAGGCGCGGCTCACAATGGTCAGGGCGGAGAACTCCATGCGGAGGGCCCTGAGGCGGGCCGAGTGCCTCGAGGCAATCCGCAGGGGGTTGGAGGAGGACACGGCGTCGTCCCTGCGGACCCTCGGGGCCATGGAACAGGACCGCCTCCGGGAGATCGAACAGGAGTTCGATGATGCCCTGGCCTGGAACACCACGGAGTGAGCCGCTGGACTTGCCCGCCGCCTTTGTATATAGTTCTTTAGTTTTAGGTTTCCTTTGTTTGTTCTTATGATTTGGAGTCGACGGACACTGCTCGACTTTTTGTATATAGTTGCATTTTAGTTAGGGTTTTTTGTAGGTTTCCTTTGTTCAGTTGGGCTCATGGACCCTTGGATGTTTTGTACATAGTTCTTCATTGGATTGATTTTATTTTTCATTTGACTTTGAACAACATTTTTTTGGATTAGGATTTGGTGTTTTTATTTATTTTAAACGGACATGCAGCTTATCTTTTTTTCATTGCCATTGTAGTTTGTTTCATTTCTTTTGCATTTATTATTTTTTTTAATACAATTTTGTTTTCATACTTCACTGTGTGGTATCATCTCATTGGTTTCATGCATGTCATGTTGGGTGTTTTCCCAATCAATTGCAACCATTGTGTGTGACGGACATGGGTTCATTAGCTTTATGAACATTGGGGTGTAACATGTAATTTCCATTTCCATGTGGGTGAATGGGTTACTTGGTAGGGCTTTTTGGCTGTGGAGGCTGACCATAACGCACATGATTGGGGATTGTGAGGACCTGGTGGAGGCTGGCCATGGTGGCTGGGGGGTGGGGGTGGTGGGAGACATGGGTGGGGGCCTGGTGGAGGGTGCCCCTGCACTGCTGGGGGTGGGGGTGGTGGGAGACATGAGTGGGGGCCTGGTGGGGGCTGCCCATGGTGGCTGGGGGGTGGGGGTGGTGGGAGACATGAGTGGGGGCCTGGTGGAGGGTGCCCCATACTGCTGGGGGGGTGGGGGTGGTGGGAGACATGAGTGGGGGCCTGGTGGAGGGTGCCCCTGCACTGCTGGGGGGTGGGGGTGCTGGGAGACATGGTGGGGGCCTGGTGGGGGCTGCCCCTGGTGGCTGGGGGGTGGGGGTGGTGGTCGACATGAGTGGGGGCCTGGTGGAGGCTGCCCCTGGATGCTGGGGGTGGGGGTGCAGGGGGACATGAGTGGGGGCCTGGTGGGGGCTGCCCATGGTGGCTGGGGGGTGGGGGTGGGTGGGAGACATGAGTGGGGGCCTGGTGGAGGCTGCCCCTGCACTGCTGGGGGGGGTGGGGGTGGTGGGAGACATGAGTGGGGGCCTGGTGGGGGATGCCCATGGTGGCTGGGGGGTGGGGGTGGGTGGGAGACATGAGTGGAGGCCTGGTGGAGGGTGCCCATGGTGGCTGGGGGATGGGGGTGGTGGGAGACATGAGTGGGGGCCTGGTGGTGCTGCCCCTGCACTGCTGGGGGATGGGGGTGGTGGGAGACATGAGTGGGGGCCTGGTGGAGGCTGCCCCTGCACTGCTGGGGGATGGGGGTGGTGGGAGACATGGGTGGGGGCCTGGTGGAGGGTGCCCCACACTGCTGGGGGGTGGGGGTGGTGGGAGACATGAGTGGGGGCCTGGTGGAGGCTGCCCCTGCACTGCTGGGGGGTGGGGGTGGTGGGAGACATGAGTGGGGGCCTGGTGGAGGGTGCCCCACACTGCTGGGGGGGGGTGGGTGTGGTGGGAGACATGAGTGGGGGCCTGGTGGAGGGTGCCCCTGCACTGCTGGGGGGTGGGGGTGCAGGGGGACATGAGTGGGGGCCTGGTGGGGGCTGCCCATGGTGGCTGGGGGGTGGGGGTGGGTGGGAGACATGAGTGGGGGCCTGGTGGGGGCTGCCCATGGTGGCGGGGGGGTGGGGGTGATAGGGGACATGAGTGGGGGCCTGGTGGAGGCTGCCCCTGCACTGCTGGGGGGGTGGGGGTGGTGGGAGACATGAGTGGGGGCCTGGTGGGGGATGCCCATGGTGGCTGGGGGGTGGGGGTGGGTGGGAGACATGAGTGGAGGCCTGGTGGAGGGTGCCCATGGTGGCTGGGGGATGGGGGTGGTGGGAGACATGAGTGGGGGCCTGGTGGTGCTGCCCCTGCACTGCTGGGGGATGGGGGTGGTGGGAAACATGAGTGGGGGCCTGGTGGAGGCTGCCCCTGCACTGCTGGGGGATGGGGGTGGTGGGAGACATGGGTGGGGGCCTGGTGGAGGGTGCCCCACACTGCTGGGGGGTTGGGGTGGTGGGAGACATGAGTGGGGGCCTGGTGGAGGCTGCCCCTGCACTGCTGGGGGGTGGGGGTGGTGGGAGACATGAGTGGGGGCCTGGTGGAGGGTGCCCCACACTGCTGGGGGGGTGGGGGTGGTGGGAGACATGAGTGGGGGCCTGGTGGAGGCTGCCCCTGCACTGCTGGGGGGTGGGGGTGGTGGTGGTGGGAGACATGAGTGGGGGTCTGGTGGAGGGTGCCCCTGCACTGCTGGGGGGTGGGGGTGGTGGGAGACATGAGTGGGGGCCCTGTGGAGCTGCCTCTGACGGTGCGGCCAGGCTGGTGGAGGAGGCATCCCTGCCACAGTCGGGAGTCGGACGTCCAGCACGGGAGGCCACATCAACAACTGCACCCCAGCCGGCGGAGGATGTGCAGGCAGCAGGAGGCAGTGCACGGGCAGAGGCACAGCAGCAGCAGCAACGTGGTGGGAGCCATGAAGGCTCGGGGCCTTCAACATCGGAGGGGCAGGCATCGGCCGGAGGGCAGGTTGACCCAGGACGGGGTGTGTCTTCTGTGTGGCAGCGGTTGGGCCAGCAGATAGGTGCAGAGCGGCGGCGGGCGGAAGAGGCGCGGCTCACAATGGTCAGGGCGGAGAACTCCATGCGGAGGGCCCTGAGGCGGGCCGAGTGCCTCGAGGCAATCCGCAGGGGGTTGGAGGAGGACACGGCGTCGTCCCTGCGGACCCTCGGGGCCATGGAACAGGACCGCCTCCGGGAGATCGAACAGGAGTTCGATGATGCCCTGGCCTGGAACACCACGGAGTGAGCCGCTGGACTTGCCCGCCGCCTTTGTATATAGTTCTTTAGTTTTAGGTTTCCTTTGTTTGTTCTTATGATTTGGAGTCGACGGACACTGCTCGACTTTTTGTATATAGTTGCATTTTAGTTAGGGTTTTTTGTAGGTTTCCTTTGTTCAGTTGGGCTCATGGACCCTTGGATGTTTTGTACATAGTTCTTCATTGGATTGATTTTATTTTTCATTTGACTTTGAACAACATTTTTTTGGATTAGGATTTGGTGTTTTTATTTATTTTAAACGGACATGCAGCTTATCTTTTTTTCATTGCCATTGTAGTTTGTTTCATTTCTTTTGCATTTATTATTTTTTTTAATACAATTTTGTTTTCATACTTCACTGTGTGGTATCATCTCATTGGTTTCATGCATGTCATGTTGGGTGTTTTCCCAATCAATTGCAACCATTGTGTGTGACGGACATGGGTTCATTAGCTTTATGAACATTGGGGTGTAACATGTAATTTCCATTTCCATGTGGGTGAATGGGTTACTTGGTAGGGCTTTTTGGCTGTGGAGGCTGACCATAACGCACATGATTGGGGATTGTGAGGACCTGGTGGAGGCTGGCCATGGTGGCTGGGGGGTGGGGGTGGTGGGAGACATGGGTGGGGGCCTGGTGGAGGGTGCCCCTGCACTGCTGGGGGTGGGGGTGGTGGGAGACATGAGTGGGGGCCTGGTGGGGGCTGCCCATGGTGGCTGGGGGGTGGGGGTGGTGGGAGACATGAGTGGGGGCCTGGTGGAGGGTGCCCCATACTGCTGGGGGGGTGGGGGTGGTGGGAGACATGAGTGGGGGCCTGGTGGAGGGTGCCCCTGCACTGCTGGGGGGTGGGGGTGCTGGGAGACATGGTGGGGGCCTGGTGGGGGCTGCCCCTGGTGGCTGGGGGGTGGGGGTGGTGGTCGACATGAGTGGGGGCCTGGTGGAGGGTGCCCCTGCACTGCTGGGGGTGGTGGGAGACATGAGTGGGGGCCTGGTGGAGGCTGCCCCTGGATGCTGGGGGTGGGGGTGCAGGGGGACATGAGTGGGGGCCTGGTGGGGGCTGCCCATGGTGGCTGGGGGGTGGGGGTGGGTGGGAGACATGAGTGGGGGCCTGGTGGAGGCTGCCCCTGCACTGCTGGGGGGGGTGGGGGTGGTGGGAGACATGAGTGGGGGCCTGGTGGGGGATGCCCATGGTGGCTGGGGGGTGGGGGTGGGTGGGAGACATGAGTGGAGGCCTGGTGGAGGGTGCCCATGGTGGCTGGGGGATGGGGGTGGTGGGAGACATGAGTGGGGGCCTGGTGGTGCTGCCCCTGCACTGCTGGGGGATGGGGGTGGTGGGAGACATGAGTGGGGGCCTGGTGGAGGCTGCCCCTGCACTGCTGGGGGATGGGGGTGGTGGGAGACATGGGTGGGGGCCTGGTGGAGGGTGCCCCACACTGCTGGGGGGTGGGGGTGGTGGGAGACATGAGTGGGGGCCTGGTGGAGGCTGCCCCTGCACTGCTGGGGGGTGGGGGTGGTGGGAGACATGAGTGGGGGCCTGGTGGAGGGTGCCCCACACTGCTGGGGGGGGTGGGTGTGGTGGGAGACATGAGTGGGGGCCTGGTGGAGGGTGCCCCTGCACTGCTGGGGGGTGGGGGTGCAGGGGGACATGAGTGGGGGCCTGGTGGGGGCTGCCCATGGTGGCTGGGGGGTGGGGGTGGGTGGGAGACATGAGTGGGGGCCTGGTGGGGGCTGCCCATGGTGGCGGTGGGGTGGGGGTGATAGGGGACATGAGTGGGGGCCTGGTGGAGGCTGCCCCTGCACTGCTGGGGGGGTGGGGGTGGTGGGAGACATGAGTGGGGGCCTGGTGGGGGATGCCCATGGTGGCTGGGGGGTGGGGGTGGGTGGGAGACATGAGTGGAGGCCTGGTGGAGGGTGCCCATGGTGGCTGGGGGATGGGGGTGGTGGGAGACATGAGTGGGGGCCTGGTGGTGCTGCCCCTGCACTGCTGGGGGATGGGGGTGGTGGGAAACATGAGTGGGGGCCTGGTGGAGGCTGCCCCTGCACTGCTGGGGGATGGGGGTGGTGGGAGACATGGGTGGGGGCCTGGTGGAGGGTGCCCCACACTGCTGGGGGGTTGGGGTGGTGGGAGACATGAGTGGGGGCCTGGTGGAGGCTGCCCCTGCACTGCTGGGGGGTGGGGGTGGTGGGAGACATGAGTGGGGGCCTGGTGGAGGGTGCCCCACACTGCTGGGGGGGTGGGGGTGGTGGGAGACATGAGTGGGGGCCTGGTGGAGGCTGCCCCTGCACTGCTGGGGGGTGGGGGTGGTGGTGGTGGGAGACATGAGTGGGGGTCTGGTGGAGGGTGCCCCTGCACTGCTGGGGGGTGGGGGTGGTGGGAGACATGAGTGGGGGCCCTGTGGAGCTGCCTCTGACGGTGCGGCCAGGCTGGTGGAGGAGGCATCCCTGCCACAGTCGGGAGTCGGACGTCCAGCACGGGAGGCCACATCAACAACTGCACCCCAGCCGGCGGAGGATGTGCAGGCAGCAGGAGGCAGTGCACGGGCAGAGGCACAGCAGCAGCAGCAACGTGGTGGGAGCCATGAAGGCTCGGGGCCTTCAACATCGGAGGGGCAGGCATCGGCCGGAGGGCAGGTTGACCCAGGACGGGGTGTGTCTTCTGTGTGGCAGCGGTTGGGCCAGCAGATAGGTGCAGAGCGGCGGCGGGCGGAAGAGGCGCGGCTCACAATGGTCAGGGCGGAGAACTCCATGCGGAGGGCCCTGAGGCGGGCCGAGTGCCTCGAGGCAATCCGCAGGGGGTTGGAGGAGGACACGGCGTCGTCCCTGCGGACCCTCGGGGCCATGGAACAGGACCGCCTCCGGGAGATCGAACAGGAGTTCGATGATGCCCTGGCCTGGAACACCACGGAGTGAGCCGCTGGACTTGCCCGCCGCCTTTGTATATAGTTCTTTAGTTTTAGGTTTCCTTTGTTTGTTCTTATGATTTGGAGTCGACAGACACTGCTCGACTTTTTGTATATAGTTGCATTTTAGTTAGGGTTTTTTGTAGGTTTCCTTTGTTCAGTTGGGCTCATGGACCCTTGGATGTTTTGTACATAGTTCTTCATTGGATTGATTTTATTTTTCATTTGACTTTGAACAACATTTTTTTGCATTAGGATTTGGTTATTTTTATTTATTTTAAACGGACATGCAGCTTATCTTTTTTTCATTGCCATTGTAGTTTGTTTCATTTCTTTTGCATTTATTATTTTTTTTTAATACAATTTTGTTTTCATACTTCACTGTGTGGTATCATCTCATTGGTTTCATGCATGTCATGTTGGGTGTTTTCCCAATCAATTGCAACCATTGTGTGTGACGGACATGGGTTCATTAGCTTTATGAACATTGGGGTGTAACATGTAATTTCCATTTCCATGTGGGTGAATGGGTTACTTGGTAGGGCTTTTTGGCTGTGGAGGCTGACCATAACGCACATGATTGGGGATTGTGAGGACCTGGTGGAGGCTGGCCATGGTGGCTGGGGGGTGGGGGTGGTGGGAGACATGGGTGGGGGCCTGGTGGAGGGTGCCCCTGCACTGCTGGGGGGTGGGGGTGGTGGGAGACATGAGTGGGGGCCTGGTGGGGGCTGCCCATGGTGGCTGGGGGGTGGGGGTGGTGGGAGACATGAGTGGGGGCCTGGTGGAGGGTGCCCCACACTGCTGGGGGGGTGGGGGTGGTGGGAGACATGAGTGGGGGCCTGGTGGAGGGTGCCCCTGCACTGCTGGGGGGTGGGGGTGCTGGAAGACATGAGTGGGGGCCTGGTGGGGGCTGCCCCTGGTGGCTGGGGGGTGGGGGTGGTGGGAGACATGAGTGGGGGCCTGGTGGAGGGTGCCCCTGCACTGCTGGGGGGTGGGGGTGGTGGGAGACATGAGTGGGGGCCTGGTGGAGGCTGCCCCTGGATGCTGGGGGTGGAGGTGCAGGGGGACATGAGTGGGGGCCTGGTGGGGGCTGCCCATGGTGGCTGGGGGGTGGGGGTGGGTGGGAGACATGAGTGGGGGCCTGGTGGGGGCTGCCTATGGTGGCGGGGGGGTGGGGGTGATAGGGGACATGAGTGGGGGCCTGGTGGAGGCTGCCCCTGCACTGTTGGGGGGTGGGGGTGGTGGGAGACATGAGTGGGGGCCTGGTGGAGGCTGCCCCTGCACTGCTGGGGGGGTGGGGGTGGTGGGAGACATGAGTGGGGGCCTGGTGGGGGATGCCCATGGTGGCTGGGGGGTGGGGGTGGGTGGGAGACATGAGTGGAGGCCTGGTGGAGGGTGCCCATGCTGGCTGGGGGATGGGGGTGGTGGGAGACATGAGTGGGGGCCTGGTGGTGCTGCCCCTGCACTGCTGGGGGATGGGGGTGGTGGGAGACATGAGTGGGGGCCTGGTGGAGGCTGCCCCTGCACTGCTGGGGGATGGGGGTGGTGGGAGACATGGGTGGGGGCCTGGTGGAGGGTGCCCCACACTGCTGGGGGGTGGGGGTGGTGGGAGACATGAGTGGGGGCCTGGTGGTGCTGCCCCTGCACTGCTGGGGGATGGGGGTGGTGGGAGACATGAGTGGGGGCCTGGTGGAGGCTGCCCCTGCACTGCTGGGGGATGGGGGTGGTGGGAGACATGGGTGGGGGCCTGGTGGAGGGTGCCCCACACTGCTGGGGGGTGGGGGTGGTGGGAGACATGAGTGGGGGCCTGGTGGAGGCTGCCCCTGCACTGCTGGGGGGTGGGGGTGGTGGGAGACATGAGTGGGGGCCTGGTGGAGGGTGCCCCACACTGCTGGGGGGGGGGTGGGTGTGGTGGGAGACATGAGTGGGGGCCTGGTGGAGGGTGCCCCTGCACTGCTGGGGGGTGGGGGTGCAGGGGGACATGAGTGGGGGCCTGGTGGGGGCTGCCCATCGTGGCTGGGGGGTGGAGGTGGGTGGGAGACATAAGTGGGGGCCTGGTGGGGGCTGCCCATGGTGGCGGGGGGGTGGGGGTGATAGGGGACATGAGTGGGGGCCTGGTGGAGGCTGCCCCTGCACTGTTGGGGGGTGGGGGTGGTGGGAGACATGAGTGGGGGCCTGGTGGAGGCTGCCCCTGCACTGCTGGGGGGGTGGGGGTGGTGGGAGACATGAGTGGGGGCCTGGTGGGGGATGCCCATGGTGGCTGGGGGGTGGGGGTGGGTGGGAGACATGAGTGGAGGCCTGGTGGAGGGTGCCCATGGTGGCTGGGGGATGGGGGTGGTGGGAGACATGAGTGGGGGCCTGGTGTTGCTGCCCCTGCACTGCTGGGGGATGGGGGTGGTGGGAGACATGAGTGGGGGCCTGGTGGAGGCTGCCCCTGCACTGCTGGGCGATGGGGGTGGTGGGAGACATGGGTGGGGGCCTGGTGGAGGGTGCCCCACACTGCTGGGGGGTTGGGGTGGTGGGAGACATGAGTGGGGGCCTGGTGGAGGCTGCCCCTGCACTGCTGGGGGGTGGGGGTGGTGGGAGACATGAGTGGGGGCCTGGTGGAGGGTGCCCCACACTGCTGGGGGGGGTGGGGGTGGTGGGAGACATGAGTGGGGGCCTGGTGGAGGCTGCCCCTGCACTGCTGGGGGGTGGGGGTGGTGGTGGTGGGAGACATGAGTGGGGGCCTGGTGGAGGGTGCCCCTGCACTGCTGGGGGGTGGGGGTGGTGGGAGACATGAGTGGGGGCCTGGTGGAGGCTGCCCCTGGATGCTGGGGAGTGGGGGTGCAGGGGGACATGAGTGGGGGCCTGGTGGGGGCTGCCCATGGAGGCGGGGGGGTGGGTGAGTTGGACATGGGTGGGGGCCTGGTGGAGGGTGCCCCTGCACTGCTGGGGGGTGGGGGTGGTGGGAGACATGGGTGGGGGCCTGGAGGAGGCTGCCCCTGGATGCTGGGGGGTGGGGGTGCAGGGGGACATGAGTGGGGGCCTGGTGGGGGCTGCCCCTGGATGCTGGGGGGTGGGGGTGCAGGGAGACATGAGTTGGACATGGGTGGGGGCCTGGTGGAGGGTGCCCCTGCACTGCTGGGGGGTGGGGGTGGTGGGAGACATGGGTGGGGGCCTGGTGGAGGCTGCCCCTGGTGGCTGGGGGGTGGGGGTGGTGGGAGACATGGGTGGGGGCCTGGTGGAGGCTGCCCCTGGTGGCTGGGGGGTGGGGGTGGTGGGAGACATGAGTGGGGGCCTGGTGGAGGCTGCCCCTGGTGGCTGGGGGGTGGGGGTGGTGGTAGACATGAGTGGGGGCCTGGTGGAGGGTGCCCCTGGATGCTGGGGGGTGGGGGTGATAGGGGACATGGGTGGGGGCCTGGTGGAGGGTGCCCCTGCACTGCTGGGGGGTGGGTGTGGTGGGAGACATGAGTGGGGGCCTGGTGGAGGCTGCCCCTGGTGGCTGGGGGGTGGGGGTGGTGGGAGACATGAGTGGGGGCCTGGTGGAGGGTGCCCCTGGATGCTGGGGGGTGGGGGTGCAGGGAGACATGAGTTGGACATGGGTGGGGGCCTGGTGGAGGGTGCCCCTGCACTGCTGGGGGGTGGGGGTGGTGGGAGACATGGGTGGGGGCCTGGTGGAGGCTGCCCCTGGATGCTGGGGGGTGGGGGTGCAGGGAGACATGAGTTGGACATGGGTGGGGGCCTGGTGGAGGGTGCCCCTGCACTGCTGGGGGGTGGGGGTGGTGGGAGACATGGGTGGGGGCCTGGTGGAGGGTGCCCCTGGATGCTGGGGGGTGGGGGTGATAGGGGCCATGAGTGGGGGCCTGGTGGAGGGTGCCCCACACTGCTGGGGGGTGGGGGTGGTGGGAGACATGAGTGGGGGCCTGGTGGGGGCTGCCCATGGTGGCTGGGGGTGTGGGG
Source organism: Ambystoma mexicanum (assembly GCF_040938575.1). Classification (NCBI taxonomy): domain Eukaryota; kingdom Metazoa; phylum Chordata; class Amphibia; order Caudata; family Ambystomatidae; genus Ambystoma; species Ambystoma mexicanum. The sequence continues at coordinate 149,179,407 of NC_090930.1, read as the reverse complement.
GTGGTGGGAGACATGAGTGGGGGCCTGGTGGAGGGTGCCCCTGCACTGCTGGGGGGTGGGGGTGCTGGGAGACATGGGTGGGGGCCTGGTGGAGGGTGCCCCTGCACTGCTGGGGGGTGGGGGTGGTGGGAGACATGGGTGGGGGCCTGGTGGAGGGTGCCCCTGGTGGCTGGGGGGTGGGGGTGGTGGGAGACATGGGTGGGTGCCTGGTGGAGGCTGGCCCTGGATGCTGGGGGGTGGGGGTGATAGGGGCCATGAGTGGGGGCCTGGTGGAGGGTTCCCCTGCACTGCTGGGGGGTGGGGGTGGTGGGAGACATGGGTGGGGGCCTGGTGGAGGCTGCCCCTGGTGGCTGGGTGGTGGGGGTGGTGCGAGACATGGGTGGGGGCCTGGTGGAGGGTGCCCCTGCACTGCTGGGGGGTGGGGGTGCAGGGGGACATGAGCAGGTGTGCAGGGTAGTCCCCTGTTTTGTGGGCTGCCTGCAGGGGCCGTGGAGGGTGTACAGGGAACACTTGTGAGGACCCACCCAGCCTAATCCCATGTGTAACTTCCCACGCACCCCTGTAATACACGTACCAAGCCAAATCGCGTGTGATGATTCCCGCGCACCCCTGTAATACACGTACCTGGCCAAATCGCATGTGAGAATTTCCGCGCACCCCTGTAATACACGTACCCAGCCGAATCGCGTGTAAAACTTCCCCTGTACCCCTGTAATACACGTACCCAGCCAAATCGTGTGTGATAATTCCCGCGTACCCCTGTGATACACGTGCCCTGGCTAATCGCGTGTAAAACTTCACGCGTAGCCCTGTAATACACGTACCCTGGCCATTCGCGTGTTAAACTTCCCGCGTACCCCTGTAATACACGTACCAAGCCAAATCGCGTGTGATAATTCCCGCACACCCCTGTAATACACGTACCTGGCCAAATCGCATTTGAGAATTCCCGCGCACCCCTGTAATACACGTACCCAGCCGATTCGCGTGTAAAACTTCCCCTGTACCCCTGTAATACACGTACCCAGCCGAATCGCGTGTGATAATTCCCGCGTACCCCTGTGATACACGTGCCCTGGCTAATCGCGTGTATGACTTCACGCGTACCCCTGATATGCACGTTACCCGCTTTGCGTTCCTTGTTTGGCAGCCCTGTAAACTGGTCCAGGGTTAGCGCAGCCCTTTGCGATGATTTTGCGATTTTGATGGCTTTTCCTTGCGCGAGGCCGTTCTTGGGGGCGTTACTGGCGCTGCTGCAGGGTCGCTGCGATACTCTGCGCCACGGCTGGTTTGGGAGCCTAGAATCCATGAATACGCTGTGCGCGGAAATCGGTTTTAGCGCACGTGCCTGGTGCAGACAATCGCACGCGGACACTCTGCGCCAGCCGCTTGTGACACTTTTCTGCGAAATTCTATGAATTACCCTGATAGTCTCTTCGATGATTGGAAAGTTCCACTTGGAGGATTATTCCATGCAGGAGCATTACCAATTGTGCTATATTTGCTGGATCTCGGATGAATGTGGGGGTGTCAATTTCGATAGGCCTCCCCACTAATTCAGGAAAGTCAGCCACCTTGCGGAAAAAGACTCTGTGCACCAGTCTGCTGTCTTCTAGTGAAAGGGACATTCGTCCTGTCTTGCTGAGTTTAGGATTATAAATTCTTTCCTTTATGTGAACAATGTTTGCACTGTCCGGTCGCGTGGAGTGCGACCAATATGCTGATTTTGTTTAAAAATTGCTCAAATGTTCAATGTTTGCTGGAACGCGAAGAAAGGTCAGCGTGTGTGTGTGGTTCTTCTGACAATAGATGGGCACTCTTCGATTATGCGAAAGAAAAGTGTATTGATGAGTTCATCTAGTATCACCTGTGGTGGAAGCATTTGTGTCCTTATCACTGTACTCCGGGAGTACGATGAAGGCTTCTGCAATGACAGTAAGTCTCTACTGGGGGACACCATAAGTGCTGCAAAACAAAATCTTGGTAATAGATGGACAAGGATAACTGTACCTCCTCTTCATGCATAGGTATTCTTGGTCTGAATAAAAACTCATCAGGGGTTCTCATAGTTCTGTCTGCGAGGCCTGGCACTCCTGCCATAAGCACACGCATGCCATATGCAAAAACATCTGGTTCCAGCGGTATAGCTCTCATGGCTATGCGTCCTGAGTATGCTCTAATTATTTCGCATACAATCGAATAATGCATTCCCAGAGTAGAGCATACTATGCCCTCCTCCGTGAACAAAATCGTCATGTTCAATTTTGTCAGTAAGTCTCGACCCAAAATGTTTACAGGGGTCTGGCGTGAGTATAATAAAGGTACATTCATGTCGCACTCTCCTATGGAGACTGGGAGTGCGTCCGTAAAGGGAACTCGACTGTGAGCTCCTGTGAAACTCCGAGTATCTATGGCCTCGCCGGACAAGGAAAATTTGCCTTCACGTATGCACGAGCGTGTTACACCCTAGTCCATTAAGAAGAAATATTCTTTACCCCCTATAACGACATTCACCATAGGTTCCTTATGAGGGTCTGGTGTCACTGATATGATAGAGCACATCAGGGTTCCCAGTGAGCTGTCCTAGTGTATAAATAAGTTTATCCAACTGTGCACTTGCGGATTTTCCCCATTCCTAGTGTTGCTTTCCCTTCCAGGGTTCTGGGTCTGTGGCAGTTGCGGTGGTGCCTGTTGGGTTTGTCCTTGTGGAAGATTCCCTATATTCTGTGGTTGCACCCCTTGCTGCACTCCTTGCGCTTGCTGCTGCACCGTATGATTCTGTGCAATGCCCTATTGTGGGAAAGCAGGTGGATTTGCTGCGCCTGCTCCCATTCCTTCGCTATTCTGCCACGTGCCTTGACTTCTGCACATGCGTGCCAAATGCCCTGTCAGTCCACACAGCCAACATACTGGTGGTGGTCGGATTATTTGTCCATTTGACATATCCGAATTACCATTTTGCATGGTTTGAAAGCCTCCTTGACTACCTTGGAAACCTCCCTGATTGCTCTGCCATCCTCTTCCTCTAAAACCTCTTCCCCTCGGGTAAAATCCTACGTTACCCTGGTTATTCTGTTGTGGGATAGCCACCTGTTGCATGTTTTGTTCAGCTGCGTTGGTTAGCATGGCTCCTTCAAGAGCATACTTCGATAATTTCTTTTGCACCAGCTTCGCTTCCTCACCCTTTCGAGTCGCCTCCTTTTTTCGATTCATTTCTTGTAACAATCTACAGTAATGTGCGATAGTTAGCTGTATTTCAGCCCAAGGTGTAGCCTCAGCTCCTACCAATTTCTTGAGCTGTTTCTGTACTGTTTCTAGCAACCCTTGGCACAATATGTGGTAAAACACAGATATTGATTTCGTCCAAGCTTCATGCGTTTCGAGCACCCACGCGTCTTGAAAATTCTGGCTGTAAAGTAACAATCTTCTGACTCCTTCATTTTTCGATTCATTATAGCTCCTATATCAGAAGTGTCTGGGTAAAGCACCCATAGCGCTTTCCATACTGCTGCTCTGTCGTGCGCAGTGTTAATTGTGGTTACACCAGGGTACCCTGCCCGTGTCTACACATCGTCTTCTCTCTCACCAAGTATGGTGATCAGGAGACCTTTATTGTCCCCTATAGCTAGTGTGTTTCCTCCTGTCATTTCTTCTAACTCATGTATCCATTTTCCAGCTCCTGTTGTCAGCATTGGAAGCTTGTTCTTCAGGTTTCTCGGTCCATGTGTGGCCATGGAATATATTGTGGTTGTCAGGAATAAAGGTTGGGCTAGGCAGGGGGTGTTACAGTTCAAGCGGTAACACGGGTTGAAAGACATAGGGCCTCATTACGCGGTAGGCGGAGGACCAAGGTGCTATTAGCACCTTGGTCCATGCGGGTAAAATGGTTCTAGGTCATTTGGTCGAATCTAAATGGTCGACAGGACAAATGGTCGATACCAAAAGGTCGACAGGTCAAATGGTCGAATTTTTATTTATTTTTGTTCACATTTTTTTGCTAAAAACCCCTTTTTTTCCCTAAACGAAAACCTAAAATATATATATATATAAATAAAAAAAACAATTCGACCATTTGACCTGTCGACCAAATTGTGTCGACCATTTGTCTGTCGACCATTTGTCTGTCGACCAATTGACTAGACACCGGGTAAAATACCGGCACCGCCTTGGTGGAAAGGGGAATTACCGCCTTATTCCAAGGTTGGCGGGGTGGTAATTCCCCTTTCCCCCATTGCCCTTCCCCATTCCCATTTTTGCCCCACAGGGCTCTATGGGGAAGGCGCTAATTACGGTGCCGCAAATTGCGATACCGTAATTAGCACCCTGGTCCCTTTGCGGGTTGGTTTTTAACGCCTGCAAAAAGCAGGCGTTAAAGTCTCCAACCCGCAAAGGGACCTCGTAGTAAGGTGGTAAGGGTTAACGGTCACCGGTACCATTAACGGTGACCGTTAACCCTTACCGCTGTCCGTGTAATGAGGCCCAAAGACTTCAATTCCCAGCAGGTCCAGGGCGCTGTGTAGTCTTATTGTGTTGTGCGTCGCCAGCTGAAGCCCATTAGGAGGGGCTTATTAGCCGGTAACGGCGCAAGTTATGTGTGCCTTATTTTGGAGGTTCGAGGAAGTAGGACGGAGATTCTGCTGCGTGGGGTTCCATGGCGGCTTGAGGAACTGATAAGGAGGAGTACGCGAGCCGAAACGCTGCCGAACTACGGAATTCCGCTTTTGCTGATGCGTCCGGGTGTCCATAGGGGGCTCCCGAACTAAAGGTAAGTACCCGCACAGTAATGTGCATATTGCTATGGTGCTACTGACTAACTGGTTTGTATGGGCAGTCACTGCTGCCTCTCTACTCAGGGGTTTTTTCCCGCTTCGCGTGTGAACGGATACACATATGAACTGTAACTGAAAATCGCCCTTGTTTCTTTACTACCTGCACGAACGGCACAAAGTGGGCATGATGAAAATATGTTTGTTAGGAGACATGAATCATGTGATGTTCTATGCTGTTAGTGCTGATAACTAATGCTATTTCCAGAGTGCTAACATTATGTATTTTGTTCTACGTGTTTCTGTTGCTTGCCCAAAGGGCCATGTGTAGGTCTTTTCATGCAGGGATGTTATCCCGTTTGTTTGTTCCATTACGCTTAACCATTTGTGGCTGTCTATGTATTCATGTTGGGGTATGCATGTATTAAGATGCATTTCCTGAGTTCAAGGCAGGAATAGGTTGTTGGGACTTATATGTGTGGAATAGAGCAGGTACGGACTAGGAGGATAGGATGGTGTATGCTATTACATGGTCAGGTTAGGGTTTTTCCCTGTGTTTCCTCAGTCCTATCCAAATTAGGTTTTTCCTTATCCCTCTTTCCGGTGTTCCTACTACACCTCCCCATCCACAACCTCTCCCTAATTCCTCTTCCGCCCATTGGCTGCCACGTGGTGTCCTGTATAATAACTACCAGGTACCTGTGCCAACCACGGTGGGAGGGGTTGATTCATTCGGCTTCTGTGGCTCGGGAGAGAGTGTCGAACTCTCTTCCCCTCTTAAGGTGTGATTGTGACATAATAAGCCGCCCCCATATCGGGATATACTCACAACCACCTAAGCCAAATGGATACGACTCCTCCACCTTTAGCCGATGTGCTAAAGGCTCTTCAGGATATTCAAGTAGAATTGGCTCATGCCAGACAAGAATACTGTAACGCTCACCTGACTCCCACGGAGGCGCTGGCCTGGTTCGCGCTGCTGTGACCTCTTCTACGGTGATGCGCAGGATTCGGAAGACGGACTGGACCGGGCCCCCAAATCTGGCTTGTCTGGCTCGCAGAAGTATCCTTCTGTAGGCAAAAATAGGGGATTAACTGTCTGCGGGGTAATGCAATCAGCCTCCCACTTTCCCCTCTCACCCTCCTCGAAACCCTTCTGTGATTCCTCGTAGCGTCTCACCTTAGGGTCTGGAAGGACAAGCTCTCCATCCTGCTTCTGATGCAGGGGCGCGTTGGTATCCAGTTACTTCACTGGATTTTCGGATTGGTGAGAACCAAACTTGCTTGGCTTCCAGGTAAGTTTTTTGATAAGAGGTTCCCCTTGTGTCAATGCATTAATGTACTAATGCTAGTGTCTTTTTCCCCATAGGGGCCGTGGTACGGAATGCCGGGGAACAGGCACCGACCCGAGATGAGAGGTGAAATCCTTGTAGAAATCAGGTAAGTCTTTAATGAGCATTTTTTGGTAATGTCTTTTCATTCGCTCATTAACGCTAATGTCTCTTTTTCCCCTTAGGGGCCGGGGTCCGGAAATGCCAGGATGCGGCGCGGACCCGAAATGAAGAGGGAATGAATCAACAGGTAAGTCTTAACATGGAGATCTAGCTTTCCTTATTCCCTTCTCTCTCTCACCTTTTGTTCTGGTCTTTTTCTCCCTAGGCGCTGGGGCGTGACTGCGAATCCGGATGATCGCTGCTGAACATGGAGGCGCCCAGTAAAGGTGAGTGGAATGCGGCGCTGCAGCGATCGACGCGATGAGCTTTTAAATAAAAGTCTTCCTTTTCAGGATTGTCGGCGAGATGTCTCCGGGATGCGGATTTAGCAGGTAAGGACTTTTCCTTCTTCTGTTCTCTTCTTCTCTTCTTTTGCAGGTGATCCAGGATGCTGGCAGGCGTGGCAGAAGTCATGATGCAGGAGCAGACACGGTGAGCGTCCAGCTGCTAGATGCAGAACAACGCGAAGCACGTGTGGCTGTTCGGGTGGGGTTTAAATAGCCTTGGAAGAAGTTCCAGGTATGTATCCTTCCTCCAATCAGGTATGTATCCTTCCCGACCACGCCCTGATGGTAAATTAGTCCCACAGGTAAAGTAGTTCCTTTCAGGCCTCAAGGAGGCCGGGATCCTGCAGCATGGTCTGCATCAGGTAAGTGCACCCAAGCACATCCATAATGAGCCTGGCGCCTATGGCGCCAGGACTGATGTCTTTTATGAGCCTGGCGCCATAGGCGCCAGGACACTGTCCAAAGGGCCCCTATATGGGGTTGCTGGGTCCTTCCTTGGGGACTGGATGTCCGCTTTCTGGGACGCAGGGCTTGAACTGGCTCCCCGGGAGCGGGCATCATGACAAATACACCACGTTAAAAGCACAAGTTTAGAATTTAGTAGCTCAACGTACTCCGTTAGAGAGGTCTAATGATCCAGCTATGGGAGCTTCTACCAGTCGAAATACTATGGTAATTGTCCAAGCTCCCAGTAGTGTACCGTTGGCAGCTCCCTAACGGTTTTCGGGGGTTCCCCGGAAATATATGATGTTTCTCACCCAATGTCGACTACATTTTTTATGTAAACCTACAGCGTTTGAAACAACTCAGGCAAGAACGGCATTTGTTATCTCCTATCTGACGGGGGATGCAGCGGCTTGGGCTATGCCACTGGTTCAAAAAGATGATCCCTTGTTATACAATTGGGATGGTTTTCTGGTGGAGTTTGGCAGATTGTTCGATAGGCGAGAAGTGTCACTAGCGCAGGATAAAGAATTATTAGGATTACGACAGGGATCATGTGATCTGCTAACGTACGTGACACAATTCAATAGATTGGTGATTGAGACAGAGTGGCCAGTAGCAAAACAGACAGTGCTTTTTTTACCAGTGTTACGGGAGGAGTTGAAAGATGCCATTGCCCAGGTAGAGCCACAACCTGATAATTGTACGGCCATGATAGATCTTGCCTTAAGATTAGATCATTGAATGAGTGAGAGGAAAGGGGACAAGAAAAAACCAGACCCAGTACCGTTTGTAAGATTAGACAGGAGTTGGGGTGGCAGAGCCGGAGAGGGGGATCCCATGCAGATCGGGAGCGTAAGGGGTCCATTAAGTTCAGCAGAAAAAGAGCAACGTAAGAGTAACAATTTGTGTCTATATTTTGGACAGTCAGGTCATTTTATTTGCACATGTCCCAATACTCCTCAAAAAGGTGTTGGAGGAGAGAGGAGTAAGAAGGAAGCGGGAAAAGATATGGGCCAGCCTTAGCGGGAACGGAGGTGACAGGTCCAAAAGCTGCAAGATTCCCGAGATGGGTAGCAAATACAGTGGGGAATAAGACCTCGCATTTGTACATTTTTGTTGCTCTATGTTTTGCAATGACTAAGCAAGTGGTACTAGCTATGGTGGATTCAGGAGCAACGGCCAATTTCATTGATATTACTATGGCAGAACAGTTGGAATTGCCTCTACAGGATAAACAGTGAGTGGAAGGAGTTCAGTCAATCGATGGGTCCCCTTTAATTTCAGGTCCTATTCGAAAACAAATGATGGCTTTGCGCATGATATGTAACTCTGGTCATAGTGAAGAGATTGCTTTTGATTTGATAGCAGCACCACAGTTTGGTTTAATTTTGGGCATGCCTTGGCTGGTGCAACATAATCCAAGTATTGATTGGGAAAAACAGACGGTCTGGTTTGATGAGCAAAGGTGTCAGTCACACATGACGGAATTTGGTCCTGCAGGTTCCTTGGTGGAGCAGTGACACGTAGGGCAGGTGGTGGGAGCAACGGGATTGGAGATTCCTTTACAGTACAGAGATTTTGGTACAGTTTTTGATAAGGGTGGGGCGGAAAAGTTACCTCCTCACTGACCTTATGATTGTGTAATAGAATTGGAGGCTGGGGCCAAATTGCCGTGCAGTCGAATTTACGCACTCACTGAAAAGGAAAATCAATATTTGAGGGAATATTTGGATGAGATGCTGGAAAAGGGTTTTATTAGACATTCCACATCCCCTGTCTCGTCCCCTTTATTTTTTGTTCCCAAAAAGGAAGGAACGTTACGAACTTGTATTGATTATCGAGCATTAAACAAGGTAACTGTAAAGAATAGATTTCCATTGCCATTAATTTCAGTTTTGTTAGATCAGGTGAAATTAGCACAGATTTATACCAAGTTGGACCTGAGAGGGGCCTATCATTTGATAAGAGTACAGGAGGGGGATGAGTGGAAGACGGCCTTTCGGACTAAGTTTGGTTTGTTTGAATATTTGGTTGTGCCTTTTGGATTATGTAATGCACCAGCAGCTTTTCAGTTTTTTATGCAGGAGGTTTTGAGATAATTTATTGATGCTTTTGTGATTGTCTATATAGACGACATTTTGATTTATTCAGCCTCTCAAGAACAACATGTAGAACATGTCAGGGCGGTGTTGAAATGGTTATAAGAGTACCAATTGTATGTAAAGTTGGAGAAGTGTGCCTTTCACACCATTCAGGTTGAATTTTTAGGATTTATACTAACTCCTGCAGTCATTATAATGGACCCTAGGAAGGTGCAGGCAGTTACAGAGTGGCCTTCACCTCAGTGCATAAAAGATATACAATCCTTTTTAGGATTTGCCAATTTCTACAGGAGATTTATTAGCAATTTTTCAAAAATTGTCACACCTATCACCCAGTTACTCAGAAAAGCTGTGAAATTTACATGGAGCCAAGAAGCAGAGAGAGCCTTTCAGGAGTTAAAAGGGGCATTCACTACCACGCCTGTGTTGAAACATCCAGACATGGCAAGGGCTTTTCAAGTAGAGACAGAAGCTAGCAATGTGGCGATAGGGGCCATTTTATCGCAGAAGGATGAGGAAGGAGTTTAGCATGCGGTAGCATTCTATTCCTGGAAATTATCTAGTTGTGAACAGAATTACTCCATCGCTGATAAGGAATTGTTGGCCTCGAGCGGCTTTTATGGAATGGAGACACTATTTGTTGGGGTACAGGCATCGGGTGGTGGTGGTAACGGATCACAAGAATCTGCAATATATTAAGACTGCGCAAACTCTGAGTCACTAGAGAACTCCGCTGGTCTCAGTACTTCAACGAATTTGACTGTCATGATCTCTGCTTCCAAAAGGTCAGAGTTTTCCCATCTCCCTTGGAAGCAGATCCATAACCCAGGTTCCGAGTGCCAACCAGTCCCAATTGGGACCTTTTGGACCCAGTCCTGGCGCCAGTGGCACCAGGCTCATAAATAGGCCCAGTCCCAGCGCTGGAAGCGCCGGGCTCATAATGCTTGGGTGGACTTATCTGCAGCAGACCATGCTGCTTACTTGCCTGCCAGTTGAGCCTCTGATCCTCTTCTGTTTGGAACTACTTTTCCTGTTGGGTGGGGCAGGAGCCACTCCCTAGATTCAGAACACTGGAACTCTTCTGGAAAGCAGGAACTCTTTTCTTACCTAGGCGTGGCTGTGGAAGGAGACACCTAAGCACTACAGGAGGCTATTTAAACCACACCCGATGGATGAATCTTGCTTTGCGTTATTCTGCATCCTCTGCAGCAGAACGCTCATCGTGTCTTCTGCATCTGATCCTGGGCTTAAGGAAAAAGGCTTACCATCCTGAATCCAGTCTTCAGCAACACCTATAAAGACAAGAAAGAACAGGTTAGCATTACGGTCTTCAGGACAGCTCTTCACTTACCTGGTCCATCGGATGTCACCATCGCCAGAACCCTGCAAAACAAGAGACATCATTACTAAAGACTTTAAAGACATTAGAATTACTCGAAACTTACCGTTCGTGCAGTAAATGACGGACAGCAGTCCTCTGAAGTCAAGAGGCCTGCTCCCCTTATCCAGTGAAGAAACTGGTTACAGCACCCTGCCCCGAGGCAGATGGAGAGCACAGCATTGACTTACCTAAGGTGAGAGCGTTAACCTTTGGGGTTCTACAGGAGAAGAGAAAGGGAAGAAGAGAGAGACATTCAATAACCCAGTTCCTTAATCCCATATTTTCTATCTGCAGACATCTTACCCTTCAAGTCAGACATACAGCGCACAGAGGTCCAGCCCAAAGAGCCAGCCGTGTGTTACACATCACCTTTGAAGATACGGTATACGCCCAGTCAAGACCGGCACCTCTACGGGAATCAGGTGAGCGTTACAGAACGCAAAGCCTACCACAAAACTCCCGTCCAGGCGCAATGGAAACCTCGGATACCGACCAGCTAGCCCAGTTACTTGGGGAACTAAGGGCAGAAGTGCATGCAGCCCGTCAGGAAACGAACGCTCTAAGAAGGGAACTGATTATTTCCAAGGAGCGAACAGATGATCTCGCTAGACAATTGCTACAGTCACAAGCCGGACAGACCCCGTTACCCGCATCTGGGGGAAATCTTCCTTCTACATCCTCTATGAATCCAGTGCAGATCAACCTACCTGGGAATGTACCTCTGACTCCGCCCGAACGATTTTCTGGTGACCCAAAGAGGTTTGCAGTATTTATCAATCAGTGCCGGTTGCATTTCTTATGCCGGCCAGCAGCCTTTCCAACTGATCAAGCTAAAGTAGCTTTCGTGCTTTCGTACCTTAGTGGCAATGCGGCAGACTGGTCGATCCCTCTAGTAAATCAAGATGATCCGGTCCTCCATGATTTTCAAGCTTTTCAGCTCAGTATGGAAAAACTGTTCGCAAGACATTCACAGGGGCAGGCCTTGGACAATGAGCTTCTTTCGTTGCGACAAGGTAATCAAGACCTTTTGGCTTATATTGCGTCTTTCAACAGACTGATAGTGGAAACTCAATGGCCTGAGGACAAAAGGATTACGCTGTTTTATAGAGGTCTACGTGGAGAGCTCAAAGATGTGTTAGCCCAAGTAGTGAATCCCCCACAAGATTGTTCGGACTATATAGACTTAGTCGTTCAAATAGATCACAGACTGCAGAGCAGGAAGGCCGATCGTTCCAAGTTTGATGCTCGAGTATTTTCCAAAACGCCAACTCCTTCCAAAGGAGTAGACTCCGGGGAACCCATGCAAATAGGGGGTCTGAAAGGTCCTCTAACACAAAAGGAGCGGGAAAGGAGAAAACAGTTGCAATTATGCCTCTATTGCGGAAACTCAGGGCACTTTCTTTAAGACTGTCCGGTGAAACCTGCCAAGAAGGCAGTAGGAGCTGCAGTTACCAAAGTTACAAACTCTGAGCAGGGAAACGACCTCGCCCGACAAGAATAGAGGTCCTCTTGCCGAGCGTGAAAACCAGTTCCGTGACCTCGCATTTCGTGATACCTGTGGTCCTCATTAGCCCTGATAATCCGGATCGATTACATGCAATTGAAGCTTACGTCGACTGCGGTGCCATCGGCAATTATGTGGATCATGAAATGGTTTTGAGGATGAATCTAACTCTTTGTCCCAAGGCTGTAAAGGACGTCATTACTACGGTGGATGGTACGGAGATAGCCTCCGGGCCAGTAACGCATACCACTCAAGAGGTGACGCTAGTAAGTCAAGATGGACACCATGAGAAGATCGTGTTCGATGTGATCAAGGCCCCTCAGTTTCAGATTATTCTAGGAATACCTTGGTTAGAGAAACACAATCCTCTGATCGATTGGCGAGCAAGAACGGTCCAGTTTCCAGAATGTCTCTCTACTTGTCACCCTCCACCTGGTGTTGCACTGGCAGCAATTTCTTCAGAGACTCCCCAGTTACCTCCCGAATACCTAGAATACCAAGATGTTTTCCGGAAGGATCAGGCTAACTCTCTACCTCCTCATAGGTTTTATGACTGCCAGATAGACCTGATACCTGGATCTACTCCTCCTTGTAGTAGAATTTATGCCCTCACCGAGCCTGAGAACCTTCACCTTCGACAATACCTGGATCAATACCTGGCAAATGGGTTTATTCGTCCTTCCAAGTCCCCTGCTTCTTCAGCTTTGTTCTTCGTTCCAAAAAAGGAAGGAGACCTTAGAACTTGTATAGATTATCGCTCCCTGAACCAGATCACCGTTAAGAATAGATATCCGTTACCTTTGATCCCTGAACTCCTGGACCAAGTCAGAAAAGCATGCATATATACAAAGCTGGATCTTAGAGGAGCTTACCACTTGGTACGAGTAAAAGAGGGCGATGAATGGAAGACGGCCTTCCGCACCAAGTATGGGCTATTTGAATATCAGGTCATGCCCTTCGGACTTTGCAATGCCCCGGCCGCCTTTCAATATTTTATGAACGATGTCCTCAGAGAGCTCATAGATGTGTGTGTTGTTGTTTACATTGACGACATCCTCGTTTATTCTTCATCGGAATCTGAACATCGGAAACACGTGAAAATGGTCCTCGAAGGATTGCGTCAACACAAACTTTTCGTTAAGTTGGAAAAATGTGTTTTCAACGTGACTGAAGTTGAATTCTTGGGATTCATATTATCACCTGGCGGAGTGCGTATGGATTCAAAGAAGGTCGATGCAGTTCTCAAATGGCCATCACCATCCTCCGTAAAAGGTGTGCAAAGCATGTTAGGCTTCGCTAACTTTTACCGCAGGTTTATCCCCGAATTCTCTCGAATAGTCCAGCCCATCACTGCCTAGTTAAAGAAAAACAAACGTTTTGAATGGTCTAGCGAGGCGGAACAAGCTTTCCAGGATTTGAAGACTAAATTTATCTCTGCACCAATCTTAAAACACCCTCGCCCCGAACTCCCCTACATCGTGGAAACTGATGCTTCAAGCCTTGCCATGGGGGCAGTTCTATCACAAAAGGACCCGGTAACCAATCAGTTGCATCCCGTGGCATTTTGGTCCCGCAAATTCTCGCCTCCTGAAATCAATTACACGATTACTGACAAGGAACTTCTGGCTATCAAGTCTGCCTTTAAGGCTTGGCGGCATTATCTGCTGGGGGCCCGACACACCGTTACTGTGATTACGGATCACCGAAACCTGCAATATTTGAAAACCGCAAAAGCCCAATCCTCTAGACAACTCCGTTGGGCATTATTCTTTGCCGAGTTTGACTTCATAATTACCTATCGACCTGGTACAAAGAACGGTAAAGCTGATGCCCTTTCTCGGATGGGAGTGGAAGAACACTTGATCAACCCTAAACCTGTACCAATCATTCCCGAACAAAGAATTCTGGGTGTAATCGCCACAGAATCCATAGAGGAAGTTCAGGATAAAGCCAGGCAACTTGTAACTCCAGCAGACATACAGAATTGGCATCTGCAAGGAAAGGACTTTGCAGTAAAGGACAACTTATTGTATTTCCAAGAACGATTATACCTACCCAGCACAGATTTACAGAAAAAAGTAATCTCTTGTTATCACGATTCTTTAATGGAAGGACATCCCGGTATGGCCAAGACCTCAGAAAAGATCAAGCGCTACTTCTGGTGGCCGTCTTGGAAAAAAGATATCAGAGACTTTATAATGTCCTGTGGAGTATGCGCCCAAAACAAGAGTCAAAAGGAAAGACCAGCAGGTCTCTTACGCCCTATTGACATCCCACCTCGCCCTTGGCATACGCTTTCTATGGACTTCATCACCGATCTACCTCCGTGCTCCGGATACAATACGATTCTAGTAATCGTGGACTTATTCTCCAAGATGGCGCATTTCATTCCGCTCAAAGGCTTGCCAACAGCAGCAACTCTGGCCCGAGAATTTCTCTAAAACATCGTCCGACTGCACGGTTTTCCTTCGGTTCTAATTTCGGATCGAGGTAGTCAATTTATTTCTCATTTTTGGCGAAGTTGCTGTCGGTCGGCTCAAATTGATGTGAGACTATCGACCAGTCACCACCCTCAGACCGACGGACAAACCGAGAGGACCAATCAAACTCTGGAACAGTATTTACGCTGCATGCTGCAACAAACTGAAAAAACTTGGAAAGACATCCTTTGGATAGCCGAATATGCCTACAATAACTCTGTCCATTCGGGAACTGGGAAAACCCCGTTTTTTCTTTTGTACGGCAGTCACCCTCGAACCTCGGAGTTGGATCCCCTCCAAGATCTTGAAACACCAGCAGTAGACTACCTGCATTCTACAATCACCCGAGCCTTTAAGGAAGCTGTTTCTCACCTTCAAAGGGCTAAAGAACAATACAAGAAAGGAGCAGATCAACATCGGAAGGAAGCCCCTCAATATCAAGTAGGGGATCAAGTCTGGTAATCCACCAAATATCTACCTCTAAAAGGGCCACGCACATTCAACCCAAGATACCTTGGTCCCTATTCCATCACTACCATAGTAAACCCAGTAGCGGTCAAGTTGGACTTGCCCCCGCACATGAAGATACATCCGGTCTTCCACGTCTCTCTATTAAAACCCATGCAACCTCAAACCCGACTAACTAAATCTCCAAAACCTATCCTAGTTGATGGAGAACTCGAGTTTGAAGTCAAAAGCATTCTGGACTCCAAGATCTCCAAATCTAAACTATTTTACCTAATTGACTGGAAAGGCTACGGCCCCCAAGAGAGATCCTGGGAACCTGCTGAATATGTCCACGCTCCTCGCCTAATCAAAAGATTTCACCGAACATTTCCTGACAAGCCAAAACCCCCGGAGAAGCCCGGTTTGGGAGGGGCCTTGAGGGGGGGTACTGTCATGATCTCTGCTTCCAAAAGGTCAGGGTTTTCCCAACTCCCTTGGAAGCAGATCCATAACCCAGGTTCCGAGTGCCAACCAGTCCCAATTGGGACCTTTTGGACCCAGTCCTGGCGCCAGTGGCACCAGGCTCATAAATATGCCCAGTCCCAGCGCTGGAAGCGCCGGGCTCATAATGCTTGGCTGGACTTACCTGCAGCAGACCATGCTGCTTACTTGCCTGCCAGTTGAGCCTCTGATCCTCTTCTGTTTGGAACTACTTTTCCTGTTGGGTGGGGCAGGAGCCACTCCCTAGATTCAGAACACTGGAACTCTTCTGGAAAGCAGGAACTCTTTTCTTACCTAGGCGTGACTGTGGAAGGAGACACCTAAGCACTACAGGAGGCTATTTAAACCACACCCGATGGATGAATCTTGCTTTGCGTTATTCTGCATCCTCTGCAGCAGAACGCTCATCGTGTCTTCTGCATCTGATCCTGGGCCTAAGGAAAAAGGCTTACCATCCTGAATCCAGTCTTCAGCAACACCTATAAAGACAAGAAAGAACAGGTTAGCATTACGGTCTTCAGTGACAGCTCTTCACTTACCTGGTCCATCGGCTGTCACCAACGCCTCGCGCTGCATTCCGGCATCTGAAAGACAAAGGCTTACCTACTCTTCGTGCGCTCCGGAGGTCTTCACACTGCATTCCGGCATCTGAAAGACAAAAGCTTACCAACTCTTCGCACGCTCCGGAGGCCTTCGGCGCTGCATCCTGCACCTGAAAGACAAAACAAGGTGCGTTTAAAGACATTGGGGAACTTTAATACTCACGTGCCATTACTCCTTTCCACATCTAACCCAGTGGGTATTCCGGCACCCTGCAGCCGCTCCGAATTTGTACCTGCAAAATAAAAAGACAGTTAGAGCGCATCGTGAAGCAGGCAACAAGCGCTTACTTACGTGCTTCCAGGCGCTTCTATTCATCACACGGGCTCCATCTTCAACTGACTTCAGCCCGTCATCCGCCATCGCCGGAACCCTGCAAAACAAGAGACATCATTACTAAAGACTTTAAAGACATTAGAATTACTCGAAACTTACCGTTCGTGCAGTAAACGACGGACAGCAGTCCTCTGAAGTCAAGAGGCCTGCTCCCCTTATCCAGTGAAGAAACTGGTTACAGCACCCTGCCCCGAGGCAGATGGAGAGCACAGCGTTCACTTACCTAAGGTGAGAGCGTTAACCTTTGGGGTTCTACAGGAGAAGAGAAAGGGAAGAAGAGAGAGACATTCAATAACCCAGTTCCTTAATCCCATATTTTCTATCTGCAGACATCTTACCCTTCGAGTCAGACATACAGCGCACAGAGGTCCAGCCCAAAGAGCCAGCCGTGTGTTACACATCACCTTTGAAGATACGGTATACGCCCAGTCAAGACCGGCGCCTCTACGGGAATCAGGTGAGCGTTACATTGACTTTGTGATCATATACAGGCCTGGGAGCAAGAATGGAAAGGCAGAAGATGCCTTAACCAGACAACAGAATCTAGACAATATAGTGGGGGAAGTAAAGCAATAATCCCTGCAGAAAAGGTCATTGGTGCTATAACTAAGAATTTAGTGGATCAGGTGAAAAAAGGTCTACGACCACCACAAATGAGAAAGTGGAGAGACAGTCATCCAGCCAGAACAGTGCGGGAGGGCCTCCCTTATCATAATGGACGATTGTATTTACCCACTAAAGAGTTGCAAAAGAAAGCATTGTATTGGTGCCATAACTCTCCATTGGCAGGACATTCAGGCAAAGGGAAGATGCAAACAATGCTGGAAAAGTATTTTTGGTGGCCTGAATTAAGAAAGGATGTGGGAATGCATTTGGCTAAATGTGAAAATTGTGTACGCAATAAGGCAGATCATGTGAAAAAGCAGGGGTTGTTACAACCTCTACCTACTCCGGAGAAACCATGGACGCACATCTCCATGGACTTCATTACGGACCTTCCACCCGACCACCAGTTTAACACCATCTGGGTGGTAGTGGACTACCTGTCTAAGCAAGCCCATTTCATTCCCTGTGAGGGCATACCAGGAGCAGGCAAATTAGCAGAATTATTTCTTCAACATGTGGTGAGGTTGCATGGTCTTCCAAAGAGTATTGTATCGGACAGGGGACCGCAGTTCACTTCAAGATTCTTGCGTGCTTTCTGTAAGATGTTGGGAATCAACTGTGCTATCACCCCCAAACGGATGGCCAGACGGAAAGGGTGAATCAAACCCTAGAGCAATATTTAAGGTGTTATCTTGGAGATAGTATAGAATTGTGGGTGCAAGCATTATGGTTGGTGGAATTTACGTACAATAACACTAAACATGCCTCTTTAGGCATGGCACCCAATGAATGTCTATATGGCCATGAACAAAATATGATACCAGAACATTTACCAGAAATGGAACACATTCCTGTGTTACAAGAGCGCAAACAGTTGCTTCTTGGAATCAGACAAAAAGCACGTGCCAATTTAGAGCAAGCAAAGAGGGCAATATAAGGAACAGGCGGACAAACAACGTCAGGCGGGACACAAGTATCAACTAGGAGACAGGGTGTGGTTGTCGAGCAAGAATCTGTCATTGGTGGGGTCTCGCAAATTCATGCCGCATTTTATTGGGCCTTATGAAATCACACAATGTGTATCTGTCACGGCAATGAAATTATGTTTGCCAAAGTCTTTACCCATACACCCAGTGTTCCTTGTATTTCTGCTTAAAGCCGCAGATCCAAGAGTCATCACTAAATGACCCCCGGCAATTGAAAAAGAAGGTCAGATGGAATATGAAATAAAACGGATTTTGGACGCTAAAAGAAGACACCAACAACTATGGTATTTGATTCACTGGAAAGGGTATGGTCCTGAGGATTGTTCATGGGAACCAGCAAGAGAGGTACATGCCCCCCGGTTGGTGAAACAGTTCCATTTGCGACATCCAGAGAAACCGGGTCCTGGGAAGAGCCCTGGGAGAGGAGGTACTGTCAGGAATAAAGGTTGGGCTAGGCAGGGGGTGTTACAGTTCAAGCGGTAACACGGGTTGAAAGACAAAGACTTCAATTCCCAACAGGTCCAGGGCGCTGTGTAGTCTTATTGTGTTGCGTGTCGCCAGCTGATGCCCATTAGGAGGGGCTTATTAGTCGGTAACGGCGCAAGCCAGGTGCGGCTTATTTTGGAGGTTCGAGGAAGGAGGATGGAGATTCTGCTGCGTGGCGTTCCATGGCGGCTTGAGGAACTGATAAGGAGGAGTACGCAAGCCGAAACGCTGCCGAACTACGGAATTCCGCTTTTGCTGATGCGTCCGGGTGTCCCAAGGGGGCTCCTGGACTAAAGATAAGTACCCGCACAGTAATGTGTATATTGTTATGAGGTGCTACTGACTAACTGGTTTGTGTGGGCAGCCACTGCTGCCTCTCTACTCGGGTTTTTTTTCCCCCTTCACGTGTGAACGGATACACATATGAACTGTAACTGAAAATCGCCCTTGTTTCTTTACTACTTGCATGAACGGCACAAACTGGGCATGATGGCAATATGTGTGTTAGGAGACATGAATCATGTGATGTTCTATGGTGTTAGTGCTGATAACTAATGCTATTTCCAGAGTGCTAACATTATGTGTTTTGTTCTACGTATTTCTGTTGCTTGCCCAAAAGGGCCATGTGTATGTCTTTTCATGCAGGGATGTTATCCCGTTTGTTTGTTCCATTACGCTTAACCATTTGTGGCTCTCTATGTATTCATGTTGGGGTATGCATGTATTAAGATGCATTTCCTGAGTTCAAGGCAGGAATAGGTTGTTGGGACTTATATGTGTGGAAGAGAGCAGGTACGGACTAGGAGGATAGGATGGTGTATGCTGTTACATGGTCAGGTTAGGGTTTTTCCCTGTGTTTCCCCAGTCCTATCCAAATTAGTGTTTTTCCTTATCCCTCTTTTGGTGTTCCTACTACCCCTCCCCATCCACAACCTCTCCCTAATCCCTCTTCCCCCGATTGGCTGCCACGTGGTGTCCTGTATAATACCTACCAGGTACCTGTGCCAACCACGTGGGAGGGGTCGATTCATAAGGCTTCTGTGGTTCAGGAGAGAGTGTCCAACTCTCTTCCCCTCTTAAGGTGTGATTGTGACAGTGGTCTTGCTCCCCCCTTCTCTAGTAGCGGAAATTGGAATGCGCAGCCTTCTTTCTCTTCTCTCATAGCTCTACTGTCTATCGCAGGGATAGTATTCCTGCATCACCGTCTACCTGGCAATGTCCTCAATCTGTCTACATAGGGCGGTGACGACACCCCCCCCTGACCATTTGGTGTTCCTTCATGCCGGTCAGACTATGCGGCTGACTCTGATGCCCTTGGTGCAGACTCGCTAGCATCTGACCATCGTACCCCTTTGTCCCTTGGGAGTCCTCTTTCGTGCCTTCTCCCTTCTTCATTTGCCTCCCGCTCCTCCTCTTCACAGTCGGACATGGGTTTTTCCCAATTCACGCAACTCCTTGTGTCGTCATCGTTTCTACTGATTTCTAATCTATCCAGGGACAGTTTGCTACTCCCACTACCTCGGGTGACGTCCTCCGTGTCATATAGCTGAGTGCTCTCCAGGCGCTCGTCCTCTCCTTCCCCTTGGGGTAATTGTTCTAGCCCCATTTCATCATATATTTTATCGATCATTTCCCCGATGCTTCTGGTGTCGAAGTCATCTTCAATATTTGCCCTAGACGTGCCTGGTACTGAGTCGTACGCGGGAAAGAATTCTTCAATGTCTTCCCAGTCTACCACTGGATCAGATTTTTTAACCTCCCTCTCCAAATATTCGAGATCGCGTGCCCTCTGTCTACGCTTACATTCAATATCATCATCAAATTCTTTGCGATTCCTCGCCTCTTCTCTGACTCTATCGTCCTCCCTTCTCTTTTCATTTCTACGTTCATCTGCCTTTCATATCTCCTCATCTCTTTGTCTCCTTATCCTTTTTTCATGTACCCTTTGCTCTTCTTCCAACCTTTGCTGTTTCTGTCTGTCGTGGACATAGGCTGCTCTCTGTTTGCGATCGAGCTGTTTTTCTTGCTCTTCGCGATATAGCTGTTCTCGCCTCAGCCTATCTTTCCTCCTTATCCTTTCGTCCCTTAACTCCTTCTCATTCTCCTTTCTCTGTGCCTCATCTAACCTCTCCTTAGGTCTCGCATCATCACTTCTTTTCCCATCAAATTTCAATAAGATTTGTCCTACAATCCATTCATCTTTTGCGAATGCTATCTCATCAGTTCTGTCTTCACTTCCTTTCCACTTCTTTCCCTCTCTCTCCTTATCGAGATTGTCTGTGCCTGATCCTTTCTTTCATCATCACGTCTCCCCTTGTCCCTCATGACTATGGAGGTGAGATTCAAGTCCTTATCCTTCCCTTGATTATCGTCACTACTGTAAGTAGATGACTCATATGCGGGGTTGCTGTACCCTCTGGCTGCTTTAAGCTCCCTTAATGGGTAGAGTCCCTCAGGCTTACCTTCTTCGGGTTCTGTTTCAGGCGGGGCAGGTGGCGCAATAGGCGTCTCACCCCCCTCCGTGCATACATTTAATATCCAGTCTGCAGGTAGCTCTTCCTCCTTTGGCTGTTCAAACATTTTCCAGAGTTCTAGAACAGCAAGGCATTTCTCTAGCTTCTTGCCTGTATATGTGGCATGCAAGTACGTTGTCATATGTTGTAAAACGGCTTTATATAAAGACCCATTTCATGGCCACAGCATAAACATCTTGTGGGCGGTACCCTTAACCCACTCGGTGCTATATTTCTTAAGCTTGGGTGCGTGTTTCGGCAGTTGCTTACATAAGTGTGCTAATGGAGGTATGTCTTCCATGCTTAAATCTGTTTCTATTCCTCTTATACGATACTTTTCAATGCTTTCATGCAACTTTAACACTTCCAACAATATGAGCGAGCACCAAACACCGCAAGCTCCAATACAATGTTTCTGCCAAAATCTATTATATCACCAATTTACTCAAAAACATCAATCCGTGTGTGATTCCATCTCAAATATCGAATCGCGCAAATCTTAATCAGGTCTCACACAAAACACACAAAAAGAATTCCTTCACATGTGATGGCACAACAGAAGACACTTAACAGACTAGACAGACACCAGCTGGACACAAATATCTCTGCCTCTAATTATTACCCCTACATGGAGTTTAAACGAACCCTGTTCACAACGTCTTTAATTGTGGTGGTAGCCTAGTCGTCCCCTATTATGTGGGGCTCTGAGTTCACGTTTCTTCTGACCGCTATATTAAAGCGCAGGAATGAGGCGAATCCTCTCACTTCTCAGGTGTCCGCCCTGGTTTTCTTCATTTATTCAATTATTCTCGAGTCATTATCCCCATATATATATATATATATATATATTCTTCTCTTCTTCTGACTACTTTGTTTTTTCCACCTCCCTCCTTTACTTTTTTCCTTACTTGTTCTAACGCCTATGAAATTTGCCAAAGCACTCAATGTTTATTTCACTCACCGTTCGCATCGTTCCTCTCTGGACCCTCGGGATCACGCCTCCGTTACCACCTCCTTCAGACTTTCACCTAATCCGCTGCCAGTAGGAATGGGAAGGGTTATGGTTTTTTAAAACGGGTCCCTTCAGGCCCCACTGCTGTTTTGGATCAATTACACTACCATTGTCCATGCGAAGCTTCATAGTCTACTCAGCCGAATTGCGAAGGACTCGTGATATTGCTGAAGACCTAGAGTTACTTTGTGTCGACGGTCAATAGGTGTCTTATTTTAATCAATAATCATTAATCAATGGTTTCTAACCATCCTCTGCTACCAAGTGTACAGGAGGGGGAGTGACCTCTGATCGGCCCATAGAATCAGAGCTCGCTCTCGAGTACTTTAAGACGAGATAGCTGCACCTTGAGGTGGATGGGGTGTGGGATTCTCTTACTCCAACACCAATCAATAAGGACAACTTCAATGGTTTGGCTAAGGGGAGTCTGTTTAATGACAAGTACAATAAACGGGGAAACATGGAGATCAACAATGATGCGATGGCCCGTCTCGCTTCAACTCCCAACAATCTTCATTCAAACAGCAATAGTTATAGTCAGAATTCGTCATCATTGACGTGTAACACTCAAATGTTTGTCATGCAATTCTATTGGTTGGAAAAGGTAACTTAAGTATAGGTGCTATATCTGTATATGGTAACGGAGTGTGAGGATTGGATAACTATTATCGGATGGGCGTCTACGCCCTTCCCTCTACATTACTCATGCAACCGTCACTAAAGGTACAACGTCTCATTGGTTCTACTATCTATAGGACCTTAGATTATTTGGCCCACTGTGATTGGGCTGGCTACAACCCTAATAATAAGTCTCCACTTTAATTAGCAGCATGCAGACTGGTCACACAGATGTAGGATGCCCCAAGATTCACCCTGCCTCCCTTCCATCAATCGGTACTTTAGGGCTATGTGTTAATTAGTTGGCTGAGGTTGGCCTCGAAACTGTAGCTTCTTGTCAGGGAAAGTTATGGTATCTCCTGCTTTGGGTGACATCAGACGTTGGTACCTCTTCGTGCTTGGCTGGTCACGTGTTAGCAGACCGTGAATCGGCTTTGTTTTCCTTCTATCTGTGCATTTAATTCTCCTTTTCGGCCGCCACCTGCCTCGGCTCCCTCATCTCGACCTTCACAGGCAGGCTGCTCTGCTCTTAAGTTTCAATTCTCTGAAGTTACTGTGCACCTCCCTCTCTTGGTTTGACCTCGATTTCCCAGGCACGACCTGCTCCTTGCTGTGTTTCTATTCCACCATCTCTCTTCTTGTTTTAGCTGGAATAAGAATCATGGCCTGTTTGACCCTTAGTAAACTGGGTTAATTCTGCTTTTGTATAAAGTGGACTGCATTTATATAATGTGCTTCATTGAGGTTGATATATAGTTGGCGCTTGCCGCTCTATTCTTCTACTAAGCATAGCAAGCCGCACTGTTTTCTTAGCTTCTTGCATTACAAGCCTATATAGGAGTGTTAGCTGGTTGAATACTTTCATCCTGCTTTACAGTTACGTTTCTTTATATTTCAACATCGTCTCTTCTTCTATGTCTGTGATATCCTTATCCATGGTGTTTCGTCTTTGTGTGTCATCTTTTGGTTGTCGTTCTTCATCTGTACGTCTGTCCGGGCCCTTGTGACATCATCATTCATCTTCCATTAAGGCCTTTTGAGTTTCTTCTGGGACAGTGTTTAAACAATCTTAATTGCTTGTCATTTGCTGGTATGGTTGTCTCAATGGATATCCTACTGCCCATGGTTGTCTGGTTATTGGCGCTTCAATAGGTATTGCTCTTCTAATTGGCACTGGACAGAGCCCTAGTGCGGCTCTCTGCCGGTTTATTTGCTCATCGTATGTCACATATCTTGGTTTGAATGTTCCTGGTACTTCAAAATGGGTGACTGGAGTGCAGGCCATATTTGGGACCTCCTCTACAACAGGACGATTTAACGGACATACTGGATAAAGGACCACAGGAAGACCCTATTGTCCCATTTCACAATGCTCTGCAGAAGAGGGTAACTTCCAACTGGGAAACTCCCAAGGTTGTCCTGGCAGTGAATAAGAGGTTTTATTCTATTCTCAAGACAGTGGACAACCACAGTTGGGGATTGGTAAACCTCTTACTCCGTGGAGTGAAGTCTAATATCTACAAAAAGAAGTTTAAGGTTTTTTCTTAAAAAAAGGGGAAGAAAGTGCCACCACTTACATGGGTATCCTGTCTCACAGATAAGTTTTTAGGCAAAATTAGATATAAATTTTATTAGTCATACAAAATTCATTTTAAAAATAAAAAATTCATCATAAAAAATGATCATATCACATAGAACAAACAATCAATTCTAAAACCACACAAGTAATTCAGCTTCAATCGGTTCTAGTCTCAAATTTGATCTTTTGGTCAACCCGTATGACCCAATCACACTGAGTCCCCTCGCCTCGAAATCAACTTTTGGCTAATTCAGTTCTTAGTTTCCCAAAAACCCAACTTGTACAAGTTTCTGTCCCATTATCACAACAATGTAGGACATTCTTCAGGGGTGTGTAGTGTCTTGTGTAGATCTTATTCAAGATGAAACCACATTTCCAAAATTCTATCTTCTTTTAGAAGTCGGTATACCCTGTTAATATAAAGGAGGCACTATATTACTCTCTCTTATCACAATGTTAGTCCATTGATTATACTAACTTTTTAACCCTTATCCCCATAAGGGTGAAGAAAATGTTATTAATAACATACCTTCCTGACTCGAGGGTTCTCTATCCCGGAGTCTTCTTTCAACCTCAATTGGTTAAATTAAGGCAAATATACAATTAATTAAGGACTTCATGCCTGTGTTCCTGTATCTTCTGTCCTAGTACACAATATACACACGTATTAGACTCTTATAACCCATAACTATGAGCTCAAAAGCCCATGTTTTCCTCATGGAGGCATCTTACCATATAGTTCTAGACTTGTGCCATCCAGGTTTACTCCATCAATACTGTATCCTTTCACTTGGTTCTGAAAACTTCATCTACCCTTCAGGCTATATATACCTGAAAGACATCAAAACGAAAACACAAGACACCTCAGTGGAATGTCCACGTGTTAAAATCTCCTACACATCTTGTTTAAGTTAGCAAAAAACATTACTTACTCATGACTCCCACTGGGGCTGGATATCTTCAATATTGTCCTGCTAGCCCTATCCAGTGTGCTTATCTACAGCACTCTAAATGCTCTTTCCCTTGATAGGAAAAATGTAGGCTTGGTAGTATTCAAATATCCTGCTCTTAACTTAGACCCCGCTTGTTCAAAAAACGAGCAACGAACAACTCAGGAGAAAATCTAGGTCCCGTGTTTGTCCTCGCGGGCAACGCAATGGCGTCCTCACGCCCCACGCGGATCGAAAAAACGCGTGTCGCACAATGGTGACGTCACTACGTCCCGCGATATACATGCGCGAACCCATAACTGGGAATTGAAGTCCCGGGTCGCCCACTAATCCGCCATACTGCTGCAGAATGCTAGTCTGGCCACCCAGATGCCCTTATGACTGTAATTTCATCCTGAAAAAGACCTCACAATAAATGTGAAACACAAAACCATTTCAATTCAAAACACATTGAGTCGTTTCGAATCATTACAGTAGAATCCGCCATACATTCTGAAAAACAGTCGGTATTATACATGTATTGTATACCCTCTGTAACAATTTCTCATATGTCATTAAATATAATATGTGCACATATTCGGCGATCAACATGATCTCTTAGTTTCATCAATCCCAATTCAAAGTGCCCAATGGAAAAAAAGGAAAAACCGAGTCAGAGGTAGCTGCCTAGGTATTATGCCACTCCACGCCTTCATTCAGACCGTGGAGATGGCTTCTGGATAAAAAAATAAGTTTTTGTTCCAACTGTAATAACTTTCTATTGATCGATAAATGTGACTCCCCTTTGACTTGTTTCAGAATCACCCATTCAAATTCATTACTAGTATGTTTCTTTTCAATAAAATGTTTTACCATTGGCGCTTGTTCAACTCTATTCCTAATGCAGCTCCTATGCTCGATCATCCTTGTTTTACATTTTCTGTTTGTCTTTCCTATGTACATAAGTTGACATGGACATTTGATCAAATAAATGACATTACTTGTTTCACAATTTGTGTGTTCTGTCATTTGCCATATTTTACCCAAACCTAAGTCAACTGATGTAGTTTTCCTCGTTTGCTGACACATAGTACAGTTGCCACAAGGATAATGGCCCTGGACTGGTGAAAGGCCCCACAAATTCGTCTGTTGACCTATTCTCTTCTTAGTCTTAACATCATTCCTCATGACTAGCTCACGTACAGTAGTGCTCTTTTTGAAAGCTATAATTGGACTTTTGTATGACTAATAAAATTTATATCTAATTTTGCCTAAAAACTTATCTGTGAGACAGGATACCCATGTAAGTGGTGGCACTTTCTTCCCTTTTTTTAAGAAAAAACCTTAAACTTCTTTTTGTAGATATTAGAGTGAATAAGAGGTTAACAGCCAAATTCAGAGCTTCAACTTCTGACCCTCTATACCTTTTGAAACATCCAACACCAGAAAGCCTGGTAGTACAGGCGTCTACATCTTCTGGCAAACAAAATGCCTATCCCACAATTCCACAAGATAGGGATGACAAAAAATACAATGCCATGGCCAAGAAGGTTTTCTCGGCCTGTAGTATGACATTAAAAAACAGCTGATGCCACGTACATGCTGGCGAGATTTACCCACACCCTTTGGGACTGTATTTTGATGGCGACTGACCACATCGTGAAGGGGAGGAATGAGCTGGTTTCTTGAACATTGTCAAGGATGGGAAGGACGCCATGTGTGGATCCCTCCAGGCTGGATTCGACTTTGTAGACAGCATCAATAGAGCTATGGCAGCTAGTACGGTAATCCGCAGATTTTTTTGGTTGCGGAAGTCAGGATCTGCCCCAGACATTCAGTCCAGGCTTCTCAACATGCCCTTTGATGGCACACATCTATTTGGGAATAAAGCTCATGAGAGTTTGGAGAAGGTGCAAACTTCCAAGGCGGTGGCCAAATCCCTTGGAGCTGCAATAAGGCAAACTCCAAACCGCCCCACAGGTGTGCCCTGGAGGGGTAGGTCCTTTCGCTATTATTCCGCATTCAGAAAATGCAGAGGACAGCCAGTTCAAAGGCATCAAAGACAATTCCCCCATGGTGGACGGGATAGAGGTACGAAGACCGCAACAGCAGGGGCTGCTTTACCTTCAGCCACTGCATCAGCCGCTCCAAAACCTCTCTGAGGTCTTCCACAAGACTGCAGTAGGAGGCAGGTTGTCACAGCATCTGACAGAATGGCAGGCTATTACTTCAGATGCTTGGGCATTGGAAAAAGTGGCCCAAGGTTACTGCCTACCTTTCCTGTAAAAACCTCAGAGTCATCCACTGTGGAACAACTCTTTGAAGGTTCCAGATCTGCTCCTTATGCTGGAGATTTTTACCCTGCTGGAGAAAGGTGCTATCTTGGACTTAAGAGACTTGAACAAGTTCTTCAGGATGGACGAGTTCAACATGGTAACCCTTTCTCAGATCCTTCAGGCCCTCTAGCTTCAGGATTGGATTGTATCATTGGACCTCCAGGATGCTTACTTTCATGTGCCGATCTATCACAAGCACAGACACTACCTGAGGTTTGCTGTTGGCAACTCTCACTATCAGTTTTGGGTTCTGCCATTTGGGCTAACCTCCACCGAGGGTTTTCACCAAGCTAATGGCGGTTGTGGCAGCAAGTCTCAGGATAGGGGGAATTCACGTCTACCCCTACCTGGACGATTGGCAGATCAGGGCCAGTTCCCGAAACAGAACAAGCCCTAGATCATCTCAGCTATACTTGCCACTTCCTCCCCAGGCTTGGCTTCTCCCTAATCTTCAAGAAGTCCCACATGATACCATCACAAAGACTCCAATTCATTGGAGCAGTCCTGGATGCATCCCTGGGAAAAGCCTCGCCACCAGAGGTGAGGGCTCAAGACATTCTGCAGACGGTGACAAAATTCCAGAATGCCCAGCATCTTCCGGGCTTAAACTTTCTAAATTGGCTCGGTCTCATGGCATCCTGCATTTCTCTGGTGCCAGAGGCTCGCCTGAGAATGAGATCTTTCCAGTGGACTCTTAGCACGCAGTGGTCACAGTTCTCAGGAAGGATGTCTACTGATCCCAACCAGAGTTTCACTGGATCTTCAGTGGTGGCCCTGTTGGGAGAACATCTTGAAAGGAGAATCGTTTTGGCAACCATGGCCCGAGATAACAGTAGTGACGGACGCCTCACTAACGGGTTTTGGAGCCCATACCAACGATTTCACCATCAGCGGTCGTTGGTCTCCATCGGAATCCAAACTACACATCAACCTTTTGGAGCTGAGGGCAATCAGACTAGCGCTGTAGGCCTTTCTGCCCTCTGTACGGGGAAAGAATGTCCTGATAATGACGGACAACACAGTGGCCATGTACTACCTCAACAAGAGAGGAGGTGTAGGGTCACTAACAATCTGCAGAGCGGCAATGCAGCTTGGGTTCTGGGCAATACAAGAATGAATCTTTCTACCGGCAGTTCACCTAGCCGGAGAGAAGAACCGAACGGCGGACGCTGTGAGTAGGCAGAGCGCAGTCTCCCACGAGTGGGAACTAGCTCAGGAAGTCCTTCAGGAGATCTTCACCCTTTGGGGAACCCCTCAAGTGGATCTGTTCGCGACCGGTGCCAACCGGAAGTGCGAACTGTTCTGCTTAAGGGAATTTCCCCCGAAAAGGAGCTCTAGGAGACGCGTTTGTGGTGGACTGGGAGTTTCCACTTCTCTACGCGTTTCCTTGGGTCCCCGTCATTCATCACGTAATAAGGCGGTTGAGAAGGTTCACGAAATCCAAGATCCTAATTGCCCCGGATTGGGCCAGGAGAACGTGGTACCCAGACCTTCTGGATATGTCCATCTGCCTTCCGATTCGTCCTTCACAAAGAGAGGACCTTCTTTCTCTCTCTCTCTCTCTCTCTCTCTCTCGGAGTTGATGATGACGACGATGCCATTTTCACTAGATGAAAGGTTTCTTAGTAAAGGAACCGAAACGTGCCGATAATCCGAAGCGTTAGCTCTTGCAGAAAAAGAGAACTGATGCCAACGGTCGCTGCGTGCAGTATATACCATCGATGACATCGACACCGAGGTTATCGAGACGCCCAAGTAAAGCGAGACCATAAGAGAAAGAAGAAAACAGCATAGCGTGAGCAGACGAAGGCCCCAGTGATGTTACCACAGGCAAATGGAGGTAACAGGGAAATGGGGAGACCCGGGAGGCCTCAGGGTAATCATTTCAGGACCATTCACACTCGTCACAGTAATATAAATGAAAGAATAAGAAAACAGAATGATGATAAGAGAAACCTGAGTTATCATTACGGGGCCACTAATACTCGTGCCAGTATTATGAATGAAAGAGTAAGGAAATGAAATGATGAGGAGAGAACAAGCCTGAGTACAATTAATATTGGAAAAGATACTACAGTAAATATTCAAACACCTGAGGAAAGAACCAGAGTATTCAATGAGAGAAACACAAATGCAAGAGAAACTGTGAGACACTTAAGGGGTGAGAGAAACATGCCTGGTGAAAAGAGCAACCACAAATATCTATCTAAGGCCAGCAAAGCTGAAGAGATAGAAAATCACAACCTAAGGAAAAGAGAAAGAGATTTAAAAAGAGAGAAACACAGAGACTGGGTATCAATACCTTGGAAAGAGGGTATGGCACCTTATATGAGCCAAGTAATTATTCAAGACTGAAGAAACCAAATTCCAGGAAACTAAAGGATTGTAATACAGCCTTGAAGGAACTGTATTAACTGATATAAAAGAGTCACAAGGAACTACTTGAAAATGTTGTACTACAAGAGAGGAAAGAAGACGAAAACTTGCAGGAAGCAAGCTCCAGGAGAAGGGAGTCATGCTCCTGTCTTTAGTTGTTGGAATAATGGTAGGGTCAGTAAGGTTTAGTTGGGATGGTGGTCACTTTTCTTTTGGACATTCACTGGGTTTATAGCAAAACACAAGAGGTGATGGTTTAGAATTAATCTTCACTTCTGGCATTGCGCTGGGCAACGCTCCAGACAATCGTTCTTCACCTACCAACCCAACCCATTCCAGAAGGGGAAAGACAATATGCAAATCAGGCTTGGTCCCACCCCAAAAGGGGCAGTCCAGCCCAAACTGCAAAAGACCTCAAGCATCCCCAGACATATTTCGGCCTTGTTGGAACTCATCAGTGAGGAGTAGCATTCACTTGCGACTGACAAGCACCTTAGTTAGTTTGATATGTGGGGAACACCTCATTAAAATAGGACAGGTATGCATTTTGATTATTCTTTAATAAAACCTGCATTGAAATGGCC
Organism: Ambystoma mexicanum; assembly: GCF_040938575.1. Taxonomy (NCBI): domain Eukaryota; kingdom Metazoa; phylum Chordata; class Amphibia; order Caudata; family Ambystomatidae; genus Ambystoma; species Ambystoma mexicanum. Next base: position 149,149,038 of record NC_090930.1, on the reverse strand, counting down.
ACAAAGAGTCAGTGTCCTCTTTCTGATCCGCCACAGTAGCCAGTGGATAGTACGTAATGTTTACATGATATATTCAAATCGCTTAATTCTGTGAAATATTCTTACCGCTGCATTTTGGACTCTTTGTAGTCAAAAGGAGACATATTTTGAAACCCTGAGATTCTCTTCTACGAAAAGAGTCTCAAAACTGTATCTAGAGATTTTTTTAAGAATTCATAGAATTATAAATATTAATAACTTTCTCATATTTCATTGCACCTACTCATCGATTTGTCAGATTGCAAAACATAATTCCCCATTTAAGAAAGGCCTCTCTGAGCACAGTGAGCAAGGGGTCCACATCTGGATAACCCAAGCCTTTAAAAAGCAAAAATCCCCACACATTCAGTAACAAGTATAATTATAATCACACTGTTTTATGTATACCACTCATGTCTAGCAGTGAAATATCTACGAAATTAAGCACCTCCAAGTGCTTTTCTAAAGATACTGTTAGTCATAGAGGCATTATGTTTCATTATAGAAGTACAAAGCTGCAGGCATATGTTGTAACGCATACATTAGGTCACAGAAATCCAAGATGACTTGCAGTATGTTTTCTATGCACTGCTGGGGGTATATTATTAATTATAATACATGGCGGTACCATCACATCTTTCATTCGTGGTCTCTTGTAGGTGAACTTCGAGGTGTGTATATGTTGACTAGATGGTGCTATTTTCATGTACTCCAGCAAGGATATTAATATCCAATTCTGTGGCCCATATGAAATGCTGATGTAGCCACAGCGGCCCGCCTCCCTCTCCTGTCACCCCCAAACGCTCCTCACTATTGCGACCTCTACTTCATTTGTATGGCGTGTTGCTTTGCAGCTAGGTTTGCACCTTAAGTGGTGTCTGGTACATTACTCAGGGAGCTGCCTTTTACGGTGTCCGCTAGTGTTAAGATGGATTCCTAGAATATGGCCTCGTGTACAGATTTTAGAAGGCTACCCTAATTATAGTGAGCAGGGAACGCAGAGTTTAGCCAAAACCAAATCAAGGTAGCAATGGACAGCAGTTAAGGTGTATTCTCAGGAGTGTGTGAGTGAGGTACAGGGCCCGCAATGAGGCCACACAGTATGGCACACAATAATTCAATTTAGACAGGCAAGTTGTGAGGAATCTGAGGGCGTCCTCAGTTTTTTCCACAATATGTCCTCCTCTCAGGTGGCCAGGGAAGGCCATTGCTATTGGAACCTGACCCTGGGGGGTGAATATGCGAGGGAGGACTACCTGGGAGAAGGAGACTTGGGGAGTGGAGATGAGGCACCCGTGGGTGAGACATGGTATCCCCCATTACCCTTTCACCATGGATAAAATGTTCCCCAAGCCTTTATAGGCTATTGTCAATCCCTTCCCTACTTTTCCCATAAATCATTTTCTAATAGACACCAGTTAGGTCCTGGGACGAGGAAGAGACTAACTAGAAAAATACATCTGCTCTTTATTGACATACAAACATCAGTTATGTACTGGAACAAGGAGGAGGCAAGCAAGAGCATGCAGAACTTCCAAGTCGGCAATGAGTGGTCTAGTCCTTTTTGGACCAATCAGCCTAGCGGGAATTTTAAAAGCAGCAAGAACATTGAAAATTGAGTCAGCTGTTGAAGCAGGTGTACAGGGTGGTGGGGGAGAGCAGACCACTCCTGGAAGACGGCATAGCAGACAGAGTGCTCGAGAGCCCCAGCAAGATGCAGAGTGTATGCAGCTGGAAGCAACACTGAAAGAAGCTGGAGGCCTGCGGCGGACGACGGAGCGGGAACCAGCGTGATCACGCAAAGCTTCATTGTGAGGCCCAAGCTACGATAGACGCATCAGTGGTGGAAGCAAAGCCACAGACAGCCGCTGTGGAGACAGAGTGAGGTGCAGCACGAGAGAGAGAGCTTGTGGCAGCTGGAAGCCTCGCTGGAGCTCCGTAAGCATTGACCAGTGAGTCAACCTAGGAAGGGGTACTCCGGGGCGATGCAAAGTTTCACTGGTGCAACCTTTAATGAAAGCCGATCCGAAAGGAAATAAGTACTTTGAGTACCAATTTGAAGGAAAGCAAGAAAGCAAACACTTTTGAATACCAATTTGAATAAAAGCAAGAAGGACAAGTTACTTACCCATGGTAACGTTCTTTCGACTGGATATTCCTCCCACTTATTCCATATCTTTGATATTCCCAAATATCCAGCTTGCTGCCTCAGAAAAAAAAAATTCAGTAGAGGGTGCTGTGCGTCGATGCCTGGTCGAGTCGATGTCCCTCGGAGGTCTCCGTCTTGATGTCGACATCATCACAGGTATAAGTAGTTGCTCAGTTCCCCTTTTGAAGAACGAAGCACTGTCTTGATTTAGAGCACAGACTGTAATTACAAGGGAAGTTTTACCGCGGAGTAGGATGGGAGGGGCGATAAGGAATACGTGGGAGGAACATCCAGTCAAAAGAACGTTACTATGGGTAAGTAACTTGTTCTTCCAATGGATTGTGTCCTCCCACGTATTCCTTATCTTTGATACACTTCCAAAGCAGTTAAAGTATTCAGAGGAGGGAGTAAAATTGAAGTGATCAAGAATGCACAGAGTGCAGTACTGCCTTTCCAAAAACAGACTCTTGGCTATTGGACGAATCCAGACTCTAGTATTTCGTAAAGGTGTGTGCTGACGATCTTGTTGCAGCTGCACAAATATCCTTTACTGCAACTTCCCTGTGCAAAGCAGACAAAGTTGCGATACCCCTGGTCGAGTGAGCCCATAGATGATCTCAGGGTCTTTACTGGCCAGTTTGTAGCATTCTGAAATTGTTAAAATAATCCATCTAAAGGTGATTTGTTTGGTGATGGCTAGACCCAGTTTGTCCTGTATAGCCCACAAACGATCATTCAGCTAATCTGATAATGTAGAAACTCGGTGGATGCCTAGGGTCGAGTCTGTGAAGCTTTTCTTCCTCTTTCCCCGGGTGTGGCGGGGGATAATAGGATGGTATGGTTGTTTTCTGAGTGATGTGAAATTCAGAAACAACCTGAGAGAGAAAGTTAGGCTTCACTTTCAATACCACTCTATCTTTAAAACAGTATGAGGAGGCTTGCAGGATAAAGCCTGTAGCACACTCACCCTTCGGGCAGATGTTATAGCCACTAAGAAAACTGTCTTCAAGGTAAGGAGTCTTAACTGGCAAGAATGAAGAGGCTCAAAAGGAGTACCCATTAGAAAGTTTAAAACAAAATTGAGATCCCACAGTGGGACCTGAAAAGGAGTCGGAGGATAAACATTAGTTAATCCTTTTAAGAATTGAATTACTAGAGGAATCCTAAAATAGGAGACTTCCTCTGCAGTGCGCTTGAAGATGGAAAGCGCTGCTAGCGAACCTTTGATCGTACCAATCTGGAGTCCCGGATTTGCCAAGTGCAAAAGAAAAGATAACACCATCAGTGTATTGCATGAGAAAGGGTCAACATTCTTATCTCTACACCAGCTGCAGAACTTATTCCAATGGCAGCAGTATAAAGATTTGGTTGTTGGCCTTCTGGCCGAAAGCAAAACCTCCTGTCATGATCACTGCTTCCAAGGAGCCAGGATCAGCCCAACGTCCTTGGAAGCAGGCCCCTAACCCTGATCCTAGGCACCAGCCGGTCCGCACAGGGACCTTTTGGACCTTGTCCTGGCGCCGGTGGCACCAGGCTCATCAGAAGCATCGGTCCCGGCACTGGAAGCGCCGGGCTCATCATTGGTGTGAAGGTGCTTGGGTGGATTTACCTGCGGCAGACCATGCTGCTTACTTGCCAGACTCTTAGAAGTCCTCGGTGAACTGGGACTACTTTCTTACCTGGGTGGGGCAGCTCCACTCCCTGGATACAGCACTGGAACTCTTCTGGAAGCAGGAACTCTTTTCTTACCTAGGCGGGGCCGTGGAAGGAGACGCCTCATCACTCCAAGGCTATTTAAACCACACCCGATTGATGAAACGTGCTTCGCGTTATTCTGCATCTGCAGCAGAACGCTCACCGAGTCTGTTCCAGCATTTCTTCTTTGGATCCTGAACCTGCAAGAATTATACTTACCATTCCTGTACCCGAGCAACATCAGCACCTGCAAAAGACCAGAAACAACAGGTTAGCAGAACGAACTTTCACACACAGTGCTTGCTTACCTGATCCATCGGCAGCGGCCGTGTCTCACGCTGCACCTTCGCCGGCAAAGATAAACAGCATTATTATACTTACCGGCACGCTGTGCACTCCAGATTCTTCACGCTGCATCTGCACCTGCAAAGATAAACAGCATTATTATACTTACCGGCACGCTGTGCACTCCAGATTCTTCACGCTGCATCTGCACCTGCAAAGATAAACAGCATTATTCTACTTACTGGCACGCTGTGCATTCTGGATTATTCACGCGGCATCTTCACCTGCAAAGACAACAGCAGTGTCACACTTACCGGCACGCGGCGAATTACGGACTTCTTCATTCTGCATCGTCTCCTGCAAAGACAAAGAAAGAGACAGTAAGAGCGCTGGCCATACTTGCGCAACTCCAGGCGCTTCAGTGCCACGCATAAAAGACTATAAAGACTAAAGGTGTCCAGAAACTTACCGGTCGTGCAGTCAACGACGGTACCTATCCTCTGAAGGCAAGAGGCCCACGTTTCACCAGTGAAGGAACTGGCAACGGCACCCTGCACTAGATGCAGATGGAGAGCCCAGCATTCACCTATCTAAGGTGAGCACGTTGACCTGGGAGGGGGGTTCAACAGACAAGCTGGGAGGAGAGAGAGATGGGGACATTCAACAACCTAGACCTTTAATCCCCATATTATTTCACCTGCAGAAACCTCACCCTTCGAGTTCGACACACAGTGCGGAGAGGGTCGACCCCAGAAGCCAACCGAATCCTGCACATCACGTTTCGTGTTACAGACACCTTCATGCCAAGACCCGCGCCTCCGTGGGAATCAGGTGAGCGTTACACCTCCATTGCATCATCCGGGAGGTCCCAATCTTTGTATCTCAGCCTCTCAGAAACCATGCGTGAAGGCTGAGAGTCCTGATATCCGGATGGAGAACCCGACCCACCTCTCCCCCTCTCTCTCTCTCTCTCTCGCTCTACAGAGAAGAGAGAAGTCAAAATCATCTACGCCATCAGCGCCAAAAGACTCCACGTCGGTGTCCAGTTAAAGGGTTGAAAGCAAAAGGGTCGAATGCAAAAGGGTCGAGTGCATTCGACTGAAAAGTAAAGGATCGAAAAAAAAATTAAAATATATATATCTTTTTTTTTGTTGCTCTAGTGTAGCTTTAAAAGGGTTTTTTTTTTACCCCAAAAACGGAGGTTTGGGGGGGGGAACCCCCCAAAAAAAAATTCAATCCTTTTTTTCGGTCGAATTGACTCGACCCTTTTGTCCTTTGGCCCTTTTTTTTTAGATCCTTTGACCTATGACCTTCCACGTCGATGCCTAAAAAACGCTTCACACCACAGCTGTCGGAGCCCTCGACGCCATTGTCGACGCAAGTCCCAATATCCTCGAAGGATGTCTAGAAAACATTCACTCTACTGCCAAGGAAGGATTTTTTTCAAGTCCCTTTCCTCGATCTATGAGGATGATGAACCACCTTCAGATGAAACGCATCCATTTGGATTGCAGTATGGGACACCAAATGTTTCAGAGACCTTAATATCAAAGGACTCAAGAATAAGAGACCTAGATGACAACCTGCAATCTGCAAGTGGGTTGGACACTTCCCCAGAAATAGAGTTTGGCAGTCCATATTCCTCAGACCATGCTGATGGATCTTACAGACAACTGATGTCTAAAGTGATAGAATATCTGGGACGGAGTAGGCCTGAATCATGTTTTGAGCAGGATGACGTGACTGATATTTTAGACAAGGGACCCCAGTAGGACCCTATTCTACCATTTCATGTAGCTCTGCCAACTGGGAGATGCCAGAGTTAATTCCAGCTGTGAACAAAAAACTGATAATCAATTACCGTGGTTCAAGTAGTGACCCGTAGTATCTAAGATAACATCCAACTCCTGAAAGCTTGGTCGTTCAGGCTGCCACTTCTACATCCAGACAACAGGCGTACCCAATAACCCCCCAACCCTCCAGACAGAGATGACAAGCATTATGATGCTTGGGCTAGAAAGGTTTTCTCTGCCCTTAAATCAGCAAATGCCACATGCCTTGGCCACGTTCACTTTCACCTTATGAGATTGTATAGTGATGGCGGCTGAACATATCCCTAAAGGAGAAGAACGAGATGGCTTTTTAAACATGGTTAAGGATGAGGAAGATGTGATGTGCGTATCCCTCCAGACTGGTCTCGACTGTGCAGACAGTATCAGCAGAACAATGGCGGCTAGCACTGTAACGCGCATATTTGCCTGGTTCAGAAAGTCTGGTTTAGCTCCAGGTGTACAATCTAGAATACTTAACATGCCCTTTGACGGCACTCATTTATTTGGCATCGGCGGAGTTGGACTGAGTTGAGAGCAGTCACTGCAGGCACCAGTGTGTTTTTGCTCTCTACTGCAAAGGAGGACTCAGGATATATAAACCCATTGAGACCGTGGAGCGGAGTGGAGTTGGACAAAGTTAAGAGAAGTCCGCACGAGCCGTGACCCCTGTGTTATGTGTGAGTCATGTGAGCTCCTGATTCAGAGGGGCATGTTTAAAATAACAAACGCTCATGTAAGGTGAGCGTGCTGCATCACATTATTTCCTGCCCCAGAACTTGTGCGTCTACCTCCGCAGCTTTCTTTTTCTTCTCTTCGCTACGGCAGGTCTCTGGTATTTTTCACATGAGCTACCCAGTAATTGATTAATACCGCGTTGCACGAAGAGAGTTATTGTAATCTGATATTGGGCAACGGTAAGATTTACTTCAAATGGATTGTGTCCTCTCACATGTTCCTCATCTTAGATATCTTGTATCCCAGCTTTGCTGCTTCGGAATTTTCTTTTCACCAGAGGGTGCTGTGTTCGAGGCCGCAGAGTCGTAGTCCCTCGAGGGCCGCTGTTGAGCATCGACGTCATCCGCTGTATAAAGTGCTCGAGATGCGCCCATTACCTCAGTTCTGTTTTTCTGAGCACTGCTTCGTTTCACAGAACGGCACACCAGGTTTTTTCTCGAAGATGTCCTCGTCATCTACTCCAACCACACCCAAGACGGGTTTCAAAAAATGTCTGAAGTGTGGTAGGAAAATGTCAATTACCGACCCCCATCGGAATTGCTTTTGCTGTCTGAGCCCTAACCATCGGGTTGACAAATGTGGTTCCTGTCAGGCCATATCCAAGGCTCTTAGGGAACGGAAAGGTAAGCTGGTGGTGGGGGAGGAATCTTGTAGGTCTTCGAAAAGACAAAAAGATTCATGAAAATCTTGACATGGGTCAAGGAGGTCGAAGTCCAAGAGTCGCTCGAGGAAATCCTCCTCGTCTTCATCCAAAAAGGTCGAAAAAGCAACATCACAGGTCTTCTTCCTCCTCTTCCTCCTCGTCTGAGAGAAGGGTCATTTATCCTTCCAAGCACGATTCCCCTGAAAAAAGGGAGGCCTTTAGGGCTTCAATGCTTAAAATCTTTGAGAAATCGGCCCAGATCCCCTCGAAAAAGCCACGTGGAGATCATGTCCCTGTCCACTCCAAAAGTGACAGAGGGAGATCAAAGACCAGGCACGTGAGATCCGACAAATAGTCGAGGGAGTCGTCAGGGGAAAGTTCTCTGACACCTCATGTAAAGGCAAAACCACTGGTGCATAAATCGGGGGTAGCGGAATTGACGTCAAAGTCGAAATCCGACTCGACACAGTCCACGACGATTGCGTCGAAGCCGCCACTGAAAATGGCATCGACATCTTCGATAGTGTCGAAGACTACTTCGATGGCATCAAAGTCTCCTTCAAAGACGTCGAAGCCAGCGTCCATACCATCGACGCCTTTGACGCCTTTATCGAAGCATTCCTTAATACCGATGCCAAAGTCAACGCCATTGTCCAAGCCTAAGTCGGTGCCACCCCCTTTACTGGAAAAGGTTTTCCAGCCTCAACCCAGGCAAGAATTTTTCAGATCTATGACATCTATTTTTGAAGAGCAGTCCTCTGAAGAGGATGTAACTTCAGCTGGGGTTAGGTTTAGAGCCAGGGAGGTTCCAGAAGAGTTAGTAGACCTGAGTATCAAAATGACAAATCTTTATGATTGTCTTCAAAACGCCAGTGGCCTAGACACTTCCCCAGAAGTGGAATTTGGGAAACCAGACCCTGCAGTTCATGCAGATCCTGGGTATAGGAACCTCATGGGAAGGGTATTTGATTTCATAGGTTGGAAAAGAGCTTCCCCAAGTTTCGACCAGGATGATATGACTGATATCCTGACTGAGGGACCTCAAAAAGATCCTGTCCTCCCTTTCCATAAACCACTGCAAAAAAGGGTGATGGCAAATTGGGATACCCTTGATTCGGGTTCGGCAGTAAATAAGAAATGTATGGCAAAGTACAGACCATCTTCATCAGATCCTGAATATCTATCTAAACATCCCGTTCCTGAAAGTTTAGTGTTACAAGCTGCAACCTCCACTAGGCAGTCAGCTTACCCTTCAATACCACCAGAGACGGATAGTAAGTTAGTTGATGCTTGCTCCCGGAAAGTCTTTTCTTCGGGCAGCATGGTCCTTACATCGACTAATGTAACTTGCACTTTGGCAAGATTTACATACACCCTGTGGGACTGTATGACATCAGCGGATGAACACATCCAAGAGAGTGAGAAACGGGATGGTTTCCTGGCGATAGTGAAAGATGGGAAAGAGGCTATGGAGGAATGCCGCCAGTCAGGACTGGACACTGCTGATAGTGTAAGCAGGTCCATGGCATTTAGCACGGTGCTACGCAGATTTGCATGGCTGAGAAAATCTGGCTTTGCACCTGATGTGCAGTCCAGATTACTCAATATGCCCTTTGACGGCTTGAGGTTGTTCGGCAGCAAGGCTGACGAGAGCTTGGAGAAGCTGCAGACCTTGAAAGCGGCAGCAAAATCACACGGCGCTGCTATAAAACAGCCTCAACAACACTCCTACGCAGGGTCATCTTCCTGGAGGAGTCGTTCCTTTCATTTCTACTGTTCTTTACGAAGAGGGAGGGGGCAGGCCAGTCAAAGAGGCCAACAGATAAAACCCCTTCGTGGTGGAAAGGGGAAAGGTGCTAGATCAGCCCCAGCAGCGGCTACTACCTCCTGAGCCACTGCTGCAGCCGCTGCAAAGCCACTTTGAGATCTTCATGCACAAGACCCCGGTGGGTGGCAGAATCACTCGGTATCTGAACGAAAGGCAGGGCATTATGTCAGATGCCTGGGTGCTAGAGATATTGACCCATGGTTACTGCCTTCCTTTTCATCAAAGACCTCAAGATCATCCACCAGGAGCCTACTCTGTCAAAATTCCAGACCCGCTGCTTGTGCAGGAGATTTCAACCCTGCTAGAGAAAGGTGCAATAGAACATGTACCAGTAGTGGAAAGGAACAAGGGTTGGTACTCCCCTTATTTTCTCATCCCCAAAAAGGACGGAGGATTGAGACCCATCTTGAACAAATTCCTCAGGTAGGACAAGTTCAAGATGATGACCCTTTCTCAGATCCTTCAGGCTCTTCAGCTTCAGGATTGGCTGGTTTCATTGGACCTTCAGGATGCTTACTTGCATGTGCCAATCCATCTCAAGCACAGAAAGTACCTGAAGTTGGCGGTTGGCGGTGCTCACTATCAGTTTCGGGTTCTGCCATTTGGGCTGACCTCTGCCCCGAGGGTTTCACCAAGCTGATGGCGGTAGTGGCAGCAAGTCTCAGGAGAGGGGGGATTCACGTCTACCCATACCTGAACGATTGGCTAATCAGGGCAAGTTCACCCGAACAAGCCCAGGGGCATCTGGCCATGACCTGCCACTTCTTACACACACTAGGCTTCTCCTTCAATTACAAGAAGTCACAAATGATTCCAAGCCAAAGATTCCAATTAATCGGAGCAGTCCTGGATACTTCCTCAGGGAAAGCCTCGCCTCCCGAGGAAAGAGCTCACCACATTCTGCAGATGGTAACAAAGTTTCAAAATGCCCAACATCTGCCGGCATTCGATTTTCTAAGGTTGCTAGGCCTCATGGCATCCTGCATTTTTCTGGTGCCAGAGGCCAGATTGAGGATGAGATCCCTTCAATGGGCCCTCGGGGCTCAATGGTCCCAATTTTCGGAGGAGATGTCAGATCGTCTGCGAATCCCAACCAAAGGGCTCAAGATCTTCTATGGTGGGCTTGTAAGGAAAATATCCTCAAGGGAGAACCTTTTTGGCAACCATGGTCGGAGATAACAGTAGTGACGGACGCCTCACTCACGGGTTGGGGAGCCCACACCAACGATCTGACAATCAGCGGTCGTTGGTCTCCATCGAAGTCCAAACTACACATCAACCTTTTGGAGCTGAGGGCAATCAGACTAGCACTGAAGGCCTTTCTGCCCTCTGTACAGGAAAGGAATGTCCTGATAATGACGGACAACACAGTGGCCATGTACTACCTCAACAAGAGAGGAGGCGTAGGATCACTACCACTGTGCCGAGAGGAAATGCAGCTCTGGTTCTGGGCAATGCAAGAAGGAATCTCTCTATCGGCAGTTTACCTAGCCGGAGAGCAGAACACAGCGGTGAACGCTCTGAGCAGGTAGAGCACAGTCTCTCACAAGTGGGAACTAGCTTAGGAAGTCCTTCAAGAGATCTTCGCCCTTTGGGGAACCCCTCAAGTGGATCTGTTTGCGACCAGTGTCAACAGGAAATGCAAACTGTACTGCTCAAGGGAATTTCCCCCAAGAGGAGCTCTAGGGGACGTGTTTGTGGGGGACTGGGTATTTCCGCTCCTATACGCGTTTCCTCCAGTCCCTGTGATTCCTCATGTAATCAGGAGGTTGAGAAAGTTCAGGAAAACCATGATCCTAATTGCCCCGAATTGGGCCAGGAGGACGTGGTACCCGGACTTTCTGGACAGGTCCATCTGCCCTCCAATACGTCTTCCACAAAGAAAGGGCCTTCTCTCACAAGAGAAGGTCGGGTTCTCCATCCAGAGGTCATGACACTCAGCCTTCACGCATGGTTTCTGAGAGGCTGGGATATAAGAATTGTGACCTCCCGGATGAGGTAATGGAGATCTTGCTTTCGGCCAGGCGACCGCTAAAAAAATCCTTATCAGTGTCGTTGGAACAAGTTCAGTAACTGGTGCATGGATAAAAATGTGGATCAATCTTTATGTAATACTCCTACAGTACTTTCTTTCCTCTTACACTTGGCCAATTTGGGGCTACAAGTTGGTACTATAAAAGGATATTTGGCAGCGCTATCTATCTTTAAGCGCTCCTCGGAAGAGGTGTCCTTTTTTAAAATGCCCTTAGTCATTCAATTCTTGAAAGGGCTGACAAATGTGTTCCCTCTGACCCTTTTTCAGGTGCCCATCTCGGATTTGAATTTAGTCTTAACATTTCTTATGTGTGCCCCTTTCGAACCTTTACATTCTTCCCCGTTAAGATTTCTCACTCTAAAAACAATTTTGTTAGTGGCTATGACGTCAGCCCGCAGGGTGAGTGAGTTGCAGTTTCTCTTTTGTAAGCCTCTTCACACCATTTTCCATAAGGGCAAAGATATTCTAAAAGTCAAACCATCCTTCTTGCTTAAGATAGTCTCTGTTTTCCATCTGTCACAGAAAATCACTGTACTTTCTTTTTACCCTCCTCCACACGCTAGTAAGGAAGAGGAAAGATTGCACAGACTGGACCCAAAAAGGGCTCTCCGTTTCTATATTTCTAGACTGGCAAATTTCCGATAATTTGATCAACTATTTGTTGGGTATACTGGACACAAAGTGGGCCTTGGTGTGTCTTAACAAACTCTATCCAGATGGATAATTCTAGCAATCTCGGAGTGCTATCAATTGGCTGGGAAAGAGCCTCCAGATGGGTTAAGAGCTCATTCAACCAGGAGCATGGCAACTTCCACGGCTCTTCAGAGGGGTGTCTCGGTGGAGGATATTTGTGCTGCGGCCACCTGGTCATCAATGCACACTTTTGTGAAGCATTACTGCTTGGACTCTACATCATATCAAGGAAGACTCTTTGCAAAAGCTGTCCTTCATTCAGTCCATGATTGAAATTTCTGGTACTCCCGCCTCCAAATTCTTACTGCTTTGGGAGCCTATCTAAGATGAGAAATATGTGGGAGGGCACAATCCATTCGAAGAACAAGTTACTTACCAACTGTAAAGTTGTTTCGACTGGATGTTCCTACCACGTATTCCTCACCGACCCTCCCAACCGACCTCTCCATACAGATTACGCCAGTTGCACTCGAATTTCCTTAAGAGCCTCAGGACTTTAAACTTTTCAATTCATGAACATAATGGGCCTCATTACGATCGTGGCGGTCCGGAAATAACGGTGGCGGTAAACCCGCCGCCACCGTTGTTTCCGGACCGCCTGATCCCGAACCCTGCAGGCGGGAGGTGATGTTCCCGCCAGGTCTGACCTGGCGGGTTTAACACCGCCCGCCTGCAGGCGGACGAGGAAACAACGGCAGCATTACAAGATGCTGCCGGTGTTTCCATGATCCCGATTCCCATTGAGTCCCATAGGACTCAATGGGAATGGGGATTTACACCATTCCGCCTCCGTGATTCCCGGAAAACCGGGGTTGTGATGCCCCGGTAATTCCGGGAGTCACGGAGGCGGAATGGTAATACGAGTCCGGCGTTAACCAGGCGGTTTTACCGCCTCGGTTAACGCCGGACTCGTAATGAGGCCCAATGTAAGTTTACAAATTTACACTTTTCATAAGAAAAATATTCTCAAAAATCCTCCCACCAAGAACAAACCAGCACTCATCTTAGTCTCGGAAAATGAAACATCAGTATCATCAGAACCGGAACAAACAAGTGAAGGAGAAAATGATAATCTGGAGGGAAACACAGCTCCCAATCAAGAAAACATAGACGAAACACAAAGGCCATACTCTTTTTTTAGAAGAGTACAAAAAACACAAACAGAGAAAATCACAAATGATGACAAAATCGCAGTTTACCATAGACGATCGCATCAAAGACTCGAACAAAGATGGGAGATTAAAAGGGGCCATAGGGGGAGACCAAGCAGCAGAAAACGACGCAAAAGAACAGAGGAGCTCAGCAAGAACAAAGAACCAACCACAAAGAAAAGTCTACTTCTTAACCTTTCAAATAAACAATGCTCTAAACCACTTGAAACAGCTCTCAATAAAGGACTTTCCTTCAGCCCCTCATCTTTCTCGAATTACTTTCAGGAAACCATAGATATATTCAAATTTGGAAGACTTCTTAAACTTAAAAAATTCTTTGCCACTAAAGAACCTACCACAAAAAAGAAAGAAATTACAACAAACAGTATACCTTCAGATTTGAGTATCTCGCATTCCCTTAATACAGTGGGACTACTTAACCTTCAAGAAACCGAAAATGTCCACACAATTGAAACCTTTGCTTCGGATATGGAATCAGATCTAGATTTGGCAGAAACGACATTTTTGAAAAATAAATCATCCTTTTACCCCCATCTACCTTCAGGGAACACAGTGGACATTTTTCAAAAGGTTGTACTAGGAGATTTGAGAACCAACTATCTTCGGAAAAACAAATCAACAAGCAAAATCAAATTCAATCTGACCACATCAGAAAGGAAAGCAATCCAAGAACTGAAAAATGATGAAATCTGACAGTCAAACAAGAAGACAAGGGAGGTAAAATAGTACTCCTCAATACTGAAGACTACATTAGAATGGCAGAAACGCACATCAAAGATGCTAATTGCTACGAAAAACTAACAACAAGTCCAATTCCCAACTTAATTACAACATGGGCTACCAAAACGAAAAATTGTAATGATGAAGGACTTCTAACAGATGAAGAATTCGATTTTCTGAATACAAAACATCCGATCATTGGAAGTATCTATTTCCTACCCAAAATTCATAAAAAATATACAACACTACCAAGCAGTAGACCTATAATCAACAGTTTAGGGTCTTTAACAGAGCCCATTTCAGCCTACATAGAAACTCAGTTGCAACCACATGTTGTGAACCTGGCATCATTCATCAAAGACACAAAAGACGTCATACAACAACTTACCCTTATAAATTGGGAGGCAGACTTCAGGTTAGTAACATTTGATGTAACTGCTCTTTATACAAGTATTATTCACAAAAAAGGCATTGAAACAGTTGAATTCTTTCTGCAAACAAGATCATTCTCCTATTACCATCAAAATAAAATTATTTGCGACATGTTGGATTTCACCCTCAATAATAACCTCTTCCTACTCAACAAACAACTATACAGGCAAAAGCAGGTCACGGCAATGGGCGCTAAATTTGCCCCGGGCTATGCCAACCTCTACATGGTGTTATGTCCGTAGTGCAGGTGCGCATGCGCTAGCCTCGTTCTGGTGGCGCATGCGTGTAAGAAATAAAGACGGCCCGCGAGGCAGTTGCCGCCGGTACCTTGGAACGATCAGACGTGCGTGTCCGAGTCTCATTGCATGCGCATGCTTTGGTTCTAGTACAGGGTGGCCCGAGGCACGGGAAGCCCCATCACACTGGCGACGAGGCGGGACACGAGGAGAAAAACGCCCGACACGTACAATCGTGTTGTTATGGGTATTTCATCTCACGTGCACCACGACCCTCACACGAGTGACGGCGGCCATTTTGTTTATGGTGTTTAAGGCGGTTGCGGCCCGGGAGGGTGCTTGTGCGCTGTCTAAACACTGCGGTAGTCGATCCTTGAAGTTTTGGATGTTCGGCAGTCTCCCCACTTTGGACACGAATATAGGCAGGTTTGCGGCCTCTAACAAGGTCTGAGGTGCCAGTGCGACCTGTGAACATGACGGACAACGAAGGAGAGGCCTCTGGATCAGTGAGGGAGGTGAGAAGACAACATGGTTCATTACAACCAATGCAAGAGTTTGACACCTCGGGGGCCCCCCTCGAAACTAGGCCCGAGATGGCTCCTCTGGATAAAAAAACTTGACATGTTTTTCGCCGCCACCGGAGAAACAGATGATGATGCCAAAGTGGCGACGCTGTTGTACTTGGCGGGTACAGAGGTACTGCGCATATATGAGTGTCTCACCGTACCAGTGGTAAACTACGATGCGGTCAAAACCGCACTAAAGGATCCTTTTATTCCCTTATCCAATGTAGACTTTGACTGGTTTGTCATGTGTGGAGAGAAACAGCATGATGAGGAGACATTGGATCAATTCTGTGCACGTTTAAGACAGCTAGCCACCATGTGCAGATGGGCGGATGCCGAGATAATGATCCGACACGAACTGATCCAAGGGTGCAGCTCAGGGAAACTGCGGAGGCAGGTTTTGAGAGAGCCAGGCATGTCACTGACACAGATTTTGGACAGTGGAAGGATCTACGAACTTGCCGAGAGTAGAGGAGCTAAAATGGACGCTGCCGCACGCCCAGGGAAGATCGAGGAAGCTTTTGCCGTTGGGAGACAATCCCAGACAAAGTCGGGCTGGAACCAAAAGAGGCAGGAACCGACATCTCCCCAAGGAAATGCGGTTATCTGTCAGTATTGCGGATACGATTTGCCGCATTCGGAAGACTGTCCAGCCAAATCGAGGACCTGCGGAAGATGCAACACGCCAGGGCACTATGCCCGGATGTGCAGAGCGGCTGCCCCAGTTGCCACACAGCGTGGACCTGCGAGGGTAAGCGGTGGATATAGGAAACAACGAAGTGTTGCTGCAGTGGAACAGGATGTCCAAAGACTCAACATCGCAGAGGAGGAGGAAGAGGATGAAGAAGTCTTTTTCATTTCAAGTTTGGCGACCGGAGCGAGAAAACGACGACAACCGATGTGTGTAGTCGACATTCAAGGAGTCCCCACGCAGGTACTAATAGAGACTGGTGCCTCAGTATGCGTGTTGGCTACAGAACACTACGAGGCCCTCCCAGGCCCCCCTGCATTGGACCATTCGAGAGCGAAGATTTTCACGTTCGGGGGTGACACTCCCTGCCAATCAAAGGGGTGTTTGTAGCTCCTGAAGCCCGGGAAGGAAAGACAATCAAGGCAAGGTTCTTCGTCATGGACGTCAGCCCGCGGTGCCTGTTGAGTTGTGCAGCCTCGGAAGCATTAGATCTGGTCCATTTTGCATGTGCAATTTATCAAGGTGATATAGACTCACTGTTGGAGAAATTCGAGAATACTTTTCAAGGGATTGGTCGACTAAAAGCGGAACCAGTGCGGCTCCACATAGATGAAACAATCCGCCCAAAAGCATTAAAACACAGACGAATTCCATTCCATCTTCGGTCCCAGGTTGAGGAAGAACTCAAAGCACTGATCGATATGGATATCATCGAAAGGGTGGAAGGGCCGACTCCGTTGGTCTCGCCGATCGTGGTGGCACCTAAGCCCAAACAACCGGGCAAGGTTTGCGATAAAAGGACCATTGAATCTTGGCTCGTCCCACCTCTTCCTCGTGTGGTTCCTCACCAGCACACTATCTCCAGGGAACACGAGTGGAACACGTAAATCTTGAACTGAGTCTGTTGCAGTGTTCCCTTCGGTGTTCTGTGCTGCGCTGCACCCTTTTCGTCGTCGTCGTTGCAGCTGGTCTGAAATTACAGTAAGACTGGATGTCATGCAGTTCAAGTACTTTTGCATTTCGGATCCTACGACCTCTCGGGTTGACTGGGCATCACATCTAGCTCTGTCTCGAGAGGTTAAAGGGGTCCTCATTCTCCTTCCTCTGACAATCTCGTGTGGCATAAGATGATGGTCGGAGCCTGGTTGGTTCCGAAGTGCATACAATGCCAATGGAAGGCAGTGCAACCATCCCCTCTTTAGAGTAAGCTTCAACTTGGCTATCCTTTCCTTTAACAAGCCATTGAGCCTCTCACAAAGCCCATTACTTTCTAGATGATACGCCGACGGGAACTTGTGCTTTATACCAAGCAACAAGCTGATCCGTTCAAAGACTGCATTTACAAAATGAGCCCCATTATCTGATCTCATTACTTCACACACCCCCCACCTAGGGAACACTTCCCTCACTAGGAATTTAGCCGCACAGGTAGAGTTTGGGTGTATACATGGACCTGCTTCTATCCATCTAGAGAATGGACACACCACAACAATTTAGTATCTGTACCCGTTGCATACTTGAATCATGTCAACGTAATCGACATGCAGATGCTGAGAAGGCCCCTTTGGCCGGGGGATATCTTCTCTCATTACTTTTAATGTGTGCACAGCTGTGAATTGCTGGCAGATTATGCAGTTCACCATAAAGAATGCAACATGCTCAGCTAACTTCAGAATAAACCAGTCTTCCGCGAGCGTTGCTGCAAGATTCTATTTTGACAGGTGCATCTGGTAATGCAATTGCTCCAGTGCTATTTTTAGTAGGGCTACAGGCATCACTGGTTTACCAGTGCTGTCTTGCCGCCACAAGCTGTCAGAGGGGTTCAAAGAATACCCTCGATGTTTCCACAGGTTTTTCTCCTCCTGCAGTGCCTCCCCCTGGAGCTCCATTAGTTGTGTCTGACCAAGATCACTATAGGCTTCAGGTGTGGTTCGTGCTATCATATTCCTTTCATGGGTGCACGCCACTTCTACTTCCATAATCGTCTCACTTTTGGTTGCCATACACTTGGCTTCCGTGTCTGCTGCGGGATTTCTGTGTGACACAAAATCTGCCCCTTTTTTGTGGGCGCCGCATTTCACAACCGCTATGCCCACTGGGAGCTGTAGTGCCTTAATCAGCCTGTCCAATAAGGCTGCGTGCTGCACTTGCGTGCCGTCCGCTCGGAGGTAGCCCCTCCTTTTCCAGCGCGCTAGGCCTGCGTGCACTGTGGACGTCTCATAGGCGGAGACGCTGTACACTGTCACTTCCTAGTCTTCGTGATTCTCAATGGCGAATTTCAACGCCAATAACTCTGCAGCCTATGCTGAGTAATGAGATGGTATTCGTGCACTGACGAGTACTCAAAATTCTCCATTTGCTGTGTGCTTCACCACAGCAATGCCTGTATATCTTTGTCCGTCAACTTGATCGACTCTCGACGACCCTTCAATAAAGACGATGGGCCTCATTACAAATCGCCCGGTATGGAAACAACGGTGGCGGTAAACCCGCCGCCACTGTTGTTTCCATGCCGGGCGATCACAACTCCTGCAGGCGGGAGGTGATGTTCCCGCCAGGTCTGACCTGACGGGTTTAACACCGCCCGCCTGCAGGCAGACGAGGAAACACCGGCAGCATTACGAGATGCTGCCGGTGTTTCCATGATCCCCATTCCCATCGAGTCCCATAGGACTCGATGGGAATGGGGATTAACACCATTCCGCCTCCGTGATTCCCGGAAAACCGGGGTTGTAATGCCCTGGTAATTCCGGGAATCACGGAGGCGGAATGGTAATACGAGTCCAACGGTAACCAGGCGGTTTTACCGCCGCGGTTACCGCCAGACTCGTAATGAGGCCCGATTTCTCCTCCTGCCAAGGCATTTTCTTTTACCCTGGGGATTTCATCGTAGAATTCTTCATAATTCCCACAGTCATGTATCGGCTCTCCTTCAGTGACCGGCTCTGCTATGAACGTAGCTGGGTTCACTATTTTACATTGGATTATTTTGATCGATGTATTTGATATGATCACTTCATAAGCAGAAACTCTCTGAGATGTCAATATGCCTTTTGGTTTCTCTAATATCGCAAATAATGAGTGCTCGACGTATAACGTCATCCCATTACAATGGTTGTCGCCTTCTCTATGGTGAACGCTGCAGCAGCTAAACTTTGTTCGCATGGGAATTGACCTTTCATTACTGGATCCAGGTTCCCACTGTAATATGCTTGTACCCCAACGAGGTCCTTTGAGCGAGCACTGCCGTCATGACGCTGCCATTTGTGTGCCAAAACAGGTAGAATTCCTCGGCATAGTTAGGAATTCCGAGAACTGGAGCTGTACAAATCACTCTCTTGAGTTCAGCAAACCCTTTTTCCATCGCCTCAGACCATTCAATTTGTTCCTTTGTCACCTGGGCCTTCTTTAGGGCCTGGAGTAAAGGCTTGGTATACGAGCCGTAATTGAAAACCCATGCCCTAACATAGTTGCACAGGCCTAGAAAGCTCTGCATTTGCTTTATTGTGTGTGGCTTAGCTGTGTTCAATATTGCTTCAGCCCTTTTTGGGGTCACCTTTTTCCCTTCATGAGAGATCAGTTGGCCTATGTACAGCACTTCCTGTTTACAGTATTGCAGCTTTTCCTTGTCAACCTTATATCCTTTGCCAGCCAGTATAGTCAGTAGCTGAACAGAATGGTGCCTGCATTGTTCTTCTGCGGTACTGCAGATTAGAATGTCATCCACATACTGCAAGACAACACTTTCTAATGCAATATTGCATAGGTACATCTGTAGGACTCTATTGAAAATGGATGGGGACTCACAGTACCACTGTGGCAGCCTTGTGCTTTTCAGATGCATTTGTCTGAACGTAAATGACATTGTTAGATCTTGTGAGTCATGGTGCAACGGGATTGAGAAAAAGCATTTTTCAAGTCAATCACCGTGAAATATTTTGCCTCAACAGGTATATTACATAGGATTGCAGCTGGATTAGGGACTAAAGGGAACTCGGCTTCAACAATATCGTTTAATGCTCGTAAATCCTGTATTAAATGCCAAGACCCTCCCTTTGATTTTCTGACAGGATAAGCCGCAGTATTACACAGTGACTCTGACATCACTAAGATGCCCTGGTCCATCATGGCAGAGATCGTCTTAAAATCCCTTTGTCTGCCTCTCTGGACATATGGGGTATTGTCGGATTCTCAGTAAAATGGCTCCTGGCTTTAGTTTAATTTTCACTTCTCCCACCCCCTTCAAGAGGCCTACGTCATAGGGTCCTTTGGTCCATACTGAGACAGGTACTTTAGCTATATCCTCATCAAAATATTCCGGACGCAACAGCGCCAACATCATTCTCTGAGGCAATTCTCTTCTGATCATTTTTACCCAAAATATGAGACTTACTTCCACCCTTGTCTCTTCTGAGTCTGGTTGTTCTTCAAACAGATCGTCATCAGTGACGTCAGTCACTCAATACCCTTCTTCAATGGTGATGATCGCACACCATTGCCTGCCTTCATCATCGTATCCGTCGACCAATGCTACTCTCCCTCGCACTGCTGCAGCATGTATCATCAAGGGAAATACTTGTCCCTCCTCTTCATGCATAGGTATTCTTGGTCTGAATAAAAACTCATCAGGGGTTCTCATAGTTCTGTCTGCGAGGCCTGGCACTCCTGCCATAAGCACACGCATGCCATATGCAAAAACATCTGGTTCCAGCGGTATAGCTCTCATGGCTATGCGTCCTGAGTATGCTCTAATTATTTCGCATACAATCGAATAATGCATTCCCAGAGTAGAGCATACTATGCCCTCTTCCGTGAACAAAATCGTCATGTTCAATTTTGTCAGTAAGTCTCGACCCAAAATGTATAATAAAGGTACATTCATGTCGCACTCTCCTATGGAGACTGGGAGTGCGTCCGTAAAGGGAACTCGACTGTGAGCTCCTGTGAAACTCCGAGTATCTATGGCCTCGCCGGACAAGGAAAATTTGCCTTCACGTATGCACGAGCGTGTTACACCCTAGTCCACTAAGAAGAGATATTCTTTACCCCCTATAACGACATTCACCATAGGTTCCTTATGAGGGTCTGGTGTCACTGATATGATAGAGCACATCAGGGTTCCCAGTGAGCTGTCCTAGTGTATAAATAAGTTTATCCAACTGTGCACTTGCGGATTTTCCCCATTCCTAGTGTTGCTTTCCCTTCCAGGGTTCTGGGTCTGTGGCAGTTGTGGTGGTGCCTGTTGGGTTTGTCCTTGTGGAAGATTCCCTATATTCTGTGGTTGCACCCCTTGTTGCACTCCTTGCGCTTGTTGCTGCACCGTATGATTCTGTGCAACGCCCTATTGTGGGAAAGCAGGTGGATTTGCTGCGCCTGCTCCCATTCCTTCGCTATTCTGCCACGTGCCTTGACTTCTGCACGTGCGTGCCAAATGCCCTGTCAGTCTACACAGCCAACATACTGGTGGTGGTCGGATTATTTGTCCATTTGACATATCCGAATTACCATTTTGCACGGTTTGAAAGCCTCCTTGACTACCTTGGAAACCTCCCTGATTGCTCTGCCATCCTCTTCCTCTAAAACCTCTTCCCCTCGGGTAAAATCCTACATTACCCTGGTTATTCTGTTGTGGGATAGCCACCTGTTGCATGTTTTGTTCAGCTGCGTTGGTTAGCATGGCTCCTTCAAGAGCATACTTCGATAATTTCTTTTGCACCAGCTTCGCTTCCTCACCCTTTCGAGTCGCCTCCTTTTTTCGATTCATTTCTTGTAACAATCTTCAGTAATGTGCGATAGTTAGCTGTATTTCAGCCCAAGGTTTAGCCTCAGCTCCTACCAATTTCTTGAGCTGTTTCTGTACTGTTTCTGGCAACCCTTGGCACAATATGTGGTAAAACACAGGTATTGATTTCGTCCAAGCTTCATGCGTTTCGAGCACCCACGCGTCTTGAAAATTCTGGCTGTAAAGTAACAATCTTCTGACTCCTTCATTTTTCAATTCATTATAGCTCCTATATCAGAAGTGTCTGGGTAAAGCACCCATAGCGCTTTCCATACTGCTGCTCAGTGTTAATTGTGGTTACACCAGGGTACCCTGCCCGTGTCTACACATCGTCTTCTCTCTCACCAAGTATGGTGATCAGGAGACCTTTATTGTCCCCTATAGCTAGTGTGTTTCCTCCTGTCATTTCTTCTAACTCATGTATCCATTTTCCGGCTCCTGTTGTCAGCATTGGAAGCTTGTTCTTCAGGTTTTCTCGGTCCATGTGTGGCCATGGAATATATTGTGGTTGTCAGGAATAAAGGTTGGGCTAGGCAGGGGGTGTTACAGTTCAAGCGGTAACACGGGTTGAAAGACATAGGGCCTCATTACGCGGTAGGCGGAGGACCAAGGTGCTATTAGCACCGTGGTCCATGGGGGCAAAATGGTTCTAGGTCATTTGGTCGAATCTAAATGGTCGACAGGACAAATGGTCGACACCAAAAGGTCGACAGGTCAAATGGTCGAATTTTTATTTATTTTTGTTCACATTTTTTTTGCTAAAAACCCCTTTTTTTCCCTAAACGAAAACCTAAAATATAAATATATATAAATAAAAAAAACAATTCGACCATTTGACCTGTCGACCAAATTGTGTCGACCATTTGTCTGTCGACCAATTGACTAGACACCGGGTAAAATACCGACACCGCCTTGGTGGAAAGGGGAAGTACCGCCCTATTCCAAGGTTGGTGGGGTGGTAATTCCCCTTTCCCCCATTGCCTTTCCCCATTCCCATTTTTGCCCCACAGGGCTCTATGGGGAAGGCGCTAATTACGGTGCCGCAAATTGCGATACCGTAATTAGCACCCTGGTCCCTTTGCGGGTTGGTTTTTAACGCCTGCAAAAAGCAGGCGTTAAAGTCTCCAACCCGCAAAGGGACCTCGTAGTAAGGTGGTAAGGGTTAACGGTCACCAGTACCATTAACGGTGACCGTTAACCCTTACCGCCGTCCGTGTAATGAGGCCCAAAGACTTCAATTCCCAGCAAGTCCAGGGCGCTGTGTAGTCCTATTGTGTTGTGCGTCGCCAGCTGAAGCCCATTAGGAGGGGCTTATTAGCCGGTAACGGCGCAAGTTATGTGCGCCTTATTTTGGAGGTTCGAGGAAGGAGGACAGAGATTCTGCTGCGTGGGGTTCCATGGCGGCTTGAGGAACTGATAAGGAGGAGTACGCGAGCCGAAACGCTGCCGAACTACGGAATTCCGCTTTTGCTGATGCGTCCGGGTGTCCATAGGGGGCTCCCGAACTAAAGATAAGTACCCGCACAGTAAAGTGCATATTGCTATGAGGTGCTACTGACTAACTGGTTTGTGTGGGCAGTCACTGCTGCCTCTCTACTCGGGGGTTTTTTCCCCCTTCGTGTGTGAACGGATACACATATGAACTGTAACTGAAAATCGCCCTTGTTTCTTTACTACCTGCACGAACGGCACGAAGTGGGCATGATGAAAATATGTTTGTTAGGAGACATGAATCATGTGATGTTCTATGCTGTTAGTGCTGATAACTAATGCTATTTCCAGAGTGCTAACATTATGTGTTTTGTTCTACGTGTTTCTGTTGCTTGCCCAAAGGGCCATGTGTAGGTCTTTTCATGCAGGGATGTTATCCCGTTTGTTTGTTCCATTACGCTTAACCATTGTGGCTCTCTATGTATTCATGTTGGGGTATGCATGTATTAAGATGCATTTCCTGAGTTCAAGGCAGGAATAGGTTGTTGGGACTTATATGGGTGGAAGAGAGCAGGTACGGACTAGGAGGATAGGATGGTGTATGCTATTACATGGTCAGGTTAGGGGTTTTCCCTGTGTTTCCTCAGTCCTATCTAAATTAGGTTTTTCCTTATCCCTCTTTCCGGTGTTCCTACTACACCTCCCCATCCACAACCTCTCCCTAATTCCTCTTCCCCCCCTATTGGCTGCCACGTGGTGTCCTGTATAATAACTACCAGGTACCTGTGCCAACCACGGTGGGAGGGGTCGATTCATTCTGCTTCTGTGGCTCGGGAGAGAGTGTCGAACTCTCTTCCCCTCTTAAGGTGTGATTGTGACATAATAAGCCGCCCCCATATCGGGATATACTCACAACCACCTAAGCCAAATGGATACGACTCCTCCACCTTTAGCCGATGTGCTAAAGGCTCTTCAGGATATTCAAGTAGAATTGGCTCATGCCAGACAAGAATACACCACGTTAAAAGCACAAGTTCAGAATTTAGTAGCTCAACGTACTCCGTTAGAGAGGTCTAATGATCCAGCTATGGGAGCTTCTACCAGTCGAAATACTATGGTAATTGTCCAAGCTCCCAGAAGTGTACCGTTGGCAGCTCCCAAACGGTTTTCGGGGGATCCCCAGAAATATATGATGTTTCTCACCCAATGTCGACTACATTTTTTATGTAAACCTACAGCGTTTGAAACAACTCAGGCAAGAACGGCATTTGTTATCTCCTATCTGACGGGGGATGCAGCGGCTTGGGCTATGCCACTGGTTCAAAAAGATGATCCCTTGTTATACAATTGGGATGGTTTTCTGGTGGAGTTTGGCAGATTGTTCGATAGGCGAGAAGTGTCACTAGCGCAGGATAAAGAATTATTAGGATTACGACAGGGATCACGTGATCTGCTAACGTACGTGACACAATTCAATAGATTGGTGATTGAGACAGAGTGGCCAGTAGCAAAACAGACAGTGCTTTTTTTACCAGTGTTACGGGAGGAGTTGAAAGATGCCATTGCCCAGGTAGAGCCAGAACCTGATAATTGCACGGCCATGATAGATCTTGCCTTAAGATTAGATCATCGAATGAGTGAGAGGAAAGGGGACAAGAAAAAACCGGACCCAGTACCGTTTGAAAGATTAGACAGGAGTCGGGGTCGCAGAGCCGGAGAGGGTGATCCCATGCAGATCGGGAGCGTAAGGGGTCCATTAACTTCAGCAGAAAAAGACCAACGTAAGAGTAACAATTTGTGTCTATATTGTGGACAGTCAGGTCATTTTATTTGCACATGTCCCAATACTCCTCAAAAAGGTGTTGGAGGAGAGAGGAGTAAGAAGGAAGCGGGAAAAGATATGGGCCGGCCTTAGCGGGAACGGAGGTGACAGGTCCAAAAGCTGCAAGATTCCCGAGATGGGTAGCAAATACAGTGGGGAATAAGACCTCGCATTTGTACATTTTTGTTGCTCTATGTTTTGCAATGACTAAGCAAGTGGTACTAGCTATGGTGGATTCAGGAGCAACGGGCAATTTCATTGATATTACTATGGCAGAACAGTTGGAATTGCCTCTACAGGATAAACAGTGAGTGGAAGGAGTTCAGTCAATCGATGGGTCCCCTTTAATTTCAGGTCCTATTCGAAAACAAACAATGGCTTTGCGCATGATATGTAACTCTGGTCATAGTGAAGAGATTACTTTTGATTTGATAGCAGCACCACAGTTTGGTTTAATTTTGGGCATGCCTTGGCTGGTGCAACATAATCCAAGTATTGATTGGGAAAAACAGACGGTCTGGTTTGATGAGCAAAGGTGTCAGTCACACATGACGGAATTTGGTCCTGCAGGTTCCTTGGTGGAGCAGAGACACGTAGGGCAGGTGGTGGGAGCAACGGGATCGGAGATTCCTTTACAGTACAGAGATTTTGGTACAGTTTTTGATAAGGGTGGGGCGGAAAAGTTACCTCCTCATTGACCTTATGATTGTGTAATAGAATTGGAGGCGGGGGCCAAATTGCCTTGCAGTCGAATTTACGCACTCACTGAAAAGGAAAATCAATATTTGAGGGAATATTTGGATGAGATGCTGGAAAAGGGTTTTATTAGACATTCCACATCCCCTGTCTCGTCCCCTTTATTTTTTGTTCCCAAAAAGGAAGAAACGTTACGAACTTGTATTGATTATCGAGCATTAAACAAGGTAACTGTAAAGAATAGATTTCCATTGCCATTAATTTCAGTTTTGTTAGATCAGGTGAAATTAGCACAGATTTATACCAAGTTGGACCTGAGAGGGGCCTATCATTTGATAAGAGTACAGGAGGGGGATGAGTGGAAGACGGCCTTTCGGACTAAGTTTGGTTTGTTTGAATATTTGGTTATGCCTTTTGGATTATGTAATGCACCAGCAGCTTTTCAGTTTTTTATGCAGGAGGTTTTGAGATAATTTATTGAGGTTTTTGTGATTGTCTATATAGACGACATTTTGATTTATTCAGCCTCTCAAGAACAACATGTAGAACATGTCAGGGCGGTGTTGAAATGGTTACAAGAGTACCAATTGTATGTAAAGTTGGAGAAGTGTGCCTTTCACACCATTCAGGTTGAATTTTTAGGATTTATACTAACTCCTGCAGGCATTATAATGGACCCTAGGAAGGTGCAGGCAGTTACAGAGAGGCCTTCATCTCAGTGCATAAAAGATATACAATCCTTTTTAGGATTTGCCAATTTCTACAGGAGATTTATTAGCAATTTTTCAAAAATTGTCACACCTATCACCCAGTTACTCAGAAAAGCTGTGAAATTTACATGGAGCCAAGATGCAGAGAGAGCCTTTCAGGAGTTAAAAGGGGCATTCACTACCACGCCTGTGTTGAAACATCCAGACATGGCAAGGGCTTTTCAAGTAGAGACAGATGCTAGCAATGTGGCGATAGGGGCCATCTTATCGCAGAAGGATGAGGAAGGAGTTTGGCATGCGATAGCATTCTATTCCTGGAAATTACTAGTTGTGAACAGAATTACTCCATCACTGATAAGGAATTGTTGGCCTCGAGCGGCTTTTATGGAATGGAGACACTGGGCCTCATTACACGGAAGGCGGTAATGGTTAACGGCCACCGTTAATGGTAACGGTGACCGTTAACCATTACCGCCTTACTACGAGGTCCCTTAGCGGGTTGGTGCTTTAACGCCTGCTTTTTGCAGGCGTTAAAAACCAACCCGCTAAGGGACCTTGGTGCTAATTACGGCACCGCAAAATTGCGGTGCCGTAATTAGCTCCTTCCCCATTCCCATTATGCCCTATGGGGCAAAAATGGAAATGGGGAAGGGCAATGGTGGAAGGGGGAATTACCGCCCGCGCCAACCTTGGAATGGGGCGGTAATTCCCCTTTCCACCAAGGCGGTGCCGGTAATTTACCGGCATGGTCCAGGGTGCTAATAGCACCCTGGATTACCGCCTTCCGTGTAATGAGGCCCACTATTTGTTTGGGTACAGGCATCGGGTGGTGGTGGTAACGGATCACAAGAATCTGCAATATATTAAGACTGCGCAAACTCTGAGTCACTAGAGAACTCCGCTGGTCTCAGTACTTCAACGAATTTGACTTTGTGATCATATAGAGGCCTGGGAGCAAGAATGGAAAGGCAGATGCCTTAACCAGACAACAGAATCTAGACAATATAGTGGCGGAAGTAAAGCAATAATCCCTGCAGAAAAGGTCATTGGTGCTATAACTAAGAATTTAGTGGATCAGGTGAAAAAAGGTCTACGACCACCACAAATGTGAAAATGGAGAGACAGTCATCCAGCCAGAACAGTGCGGGAGGGCCTCCCTTATCATAATGGACAATTGTATTTACCCACTAAAGAGTTGCAAAAGAAAGCATTGTATTGGTGCCATAACTCTCCATTGGCAGGACATTCAGGCAAAGGGAAGATGCAAACAATGCTGGAAAAGTATTTTTGGTGGCCTGAATTAAGAAAGGATGTGGGAATGCATTTGGCTAAATGTGAAAATTGTGTACGCAATAAGGCAGATCATGTGAAAAAGCGGGGGTTGTTACAACCTCTACCTACTCCGGAGAAACCATGGACGCACATCTCCATGGACTTCATTACGGACCTTCCACCCGACCACCAGTTTAACACCATCTGGGTGGTAGTGGACTACCTGTCTAAGCAAGCCCATTTCATTCCCTGTGAGGGCATACCAAGAGCAGGCAAATTAGCAGAATTATTTCTTCAACATGTGGTGATGTTGCATGGTCTTCCAAAGAGTATTGTATCGGACAGGGGACCGCAGTTCACTTCAAGATTCTGGCGTGCTTTCTGTAAGATGTTGGGAATCAACTGTGCTATCACCCCCAAACGGATGGCCAGACGGAAAGGGTGAATCAAACCCTAGAGCAATATTTAAGGTGTTATCTTGGAGATGGTATAGAATTGTGGGTGCAAGCATTATGGTTGGTGGAATTTACGTACAATAACACTAAACATGCCTCTTTAGGCATGGCACCCAATGAATGTCTATATGGCCATGAACAAAATATGATACCAGAACATTTACCAGAAATGGAACACATTCCTGTGTTACAAGAGCGCAAACAGTTGCTTCTTTGAATCAGACAGAAAGCACGTGCCAATTTAGAGCAAGCAAAGAGGGCATATAAGGAACAGGCGGACAAACAACGTCAGGCGGGACACAAGTATCAACTAGGAGACAGGGTGTGGTTGTCAACCAAGAATCTGTCATTGGTGGGGTCTCGCAAATTCATGCCGCATTTTATTGGGCCTTATGAAATCACACAATGTGTATCTGTCACGGCAATGAAATTATGTTTGCCAAAGTCTTTACCCATACACCCAGTGTTCCATGTATTTCTGCTTAAAGCCACAGATCCAAGAGTCATCACTAAATGACCCCCGGCAATTGAAAAAGAAGGTCAGATGGAATATGAAATAAAACAGATTTTGGACGCTAAAAGAAGACACCAACAACTATGGTATTTGATTCACTGGAAAGGGTATGGTCCTGAGGATTGTTCATGGGAACCAGCAAGAGAGGTACATGCCCCCCGGTTGGTGAAACAGTTCCATTTGCGACATCCAGAGAAACCGGGTCCTGGGAAGAGCCCTGGGAGAGGAGGTACTGTCAGGAATAAAGGTTGGGCTAGGCAGGGGGTGTTACAGTTCAAGCGGTAACACGGGTTGAAAGACAAAGACTTCAATTCCCAACAGGTCCAGGGCGCTGTGTAGTCTTATTGTGTTGCGCGTCGCCAGCTGATGCCCATTAGGAGGGGCTTATTAGCCGGTAACGGCGCAAGCCAGGTGCGGCTTATTTTGGAGGTTCGAGGAAGGAGGATGGAGATTCTGCTGCATGGCGTTCCATGGCGGCTTGAGGAACTGATAAGGAGGAGTACGCAAGCCGAAACGCTGCCGAACTACGGAAATTCCGCATTTGCTGATGCGTCCGGGTGTACCAAGGGGGCTCCGGGACTAAAGATAAGTACCCGCACAGTAATGTGTATATTGCTATGAGGTGCTACTGACTAACTGGTTTGTGTGGGCAGCCACTGCTGCCTCTCTACTCGGGTTTTTTTCCCCCTTCACGTGTGAACGGATACACATATGAACTGTAACTGAAAATCGCCCTTGTTTCTTTACTACTTGCACGAACGGCACAAACTGGGCATGATGGCAATATGTGTGTTAGGAGACATGAATCATGTGATGTTCTATGGTGTTAGTGCTGATAACTAATGCTATTTCCAGAGTGCTAACATTATGTGTTTTGTTCTACGTATTTCTGTTGCTTGCCCAAAAGGGCCATGTGTATGTCTTTTCATGCAGGGATGTTATCCCGTTTGTTTGTTCCATTACGCTTAACCATTTGTGGCTCTCTATGTATTCATGTTGGGGTATGCATGTATTAAAATGCATTTCCTGAGTTCAAGGCAGGAATAGGTTGTTGGGACTTATATGTGTGGAAGAGAGCAGAATCAGACTAGGAGGATAGGATGGTGTATGCTGTTACATGGTCAGGTTAGGGTTTTTCCCTGTGTTTCCCCAGTCCTATCCAAATTAGTGTTTTTCCTTATCCCTCGTTCCGGTGTTCCTACTACCCCTCCCCATCCACAACCTCTCCCTAATCCCTCTTCCCCCGATTGGCTGCCACGTGGTGTCCTGTATAATACCTACCAGGTACCTGTGCCAACCACGTGGGAGGGGTCGATTCATAAGGCTTCTGTCGAACTCTCTTCCCCTCTTAAGGTGTGATTGTGACAGTGGTCTTGCTCCCCCCTTCTCTAGTAGCGGAAATTGGAATGCGCAGCCTTCTTTCTCTTCTCTCATAGCTCTACTGTCTATCGCAGGGGTAGTATTCCTGCATCACCGTCTACCTGGCAATGTCCTCAATCTGTCTACATAGGGCGGTGACGACACCCCCCTCTGACCATTTGGTGTTCCTTCATGCCGGTCAGACTATGCGGCTGACTCTGATGCCCTTGGTGCAGACTCGCTAGCATCTGACCATCGTACCCCT
Source organism: Ambystoma mexicanum (assembly GCF_040938575.1). NCBI lineage: Eukaryota > Metazoa > Chordata > Amphibia > Caudata > Ambystomatidae > Ambystoma > Ambystoma mexicanum. The sequence continues at coordinate 149,119,002 of NC_090930.1, read as the reverse complement.
TTGTCCCTTGGGAGTCGTCTTTCGCACCTTCTCCCTTCTTCATTTGCCTCCCGCTCCTCCTCTTCAGAGTCGGACATGGGTTTTTCCCAATTCACGCAACTCCTTGTGTCATCATCGTTTCTACTGATTTCTAATCTATCCAGGGACAGTTTGCTACTCCCACTACTTCGCGTGACGTCCTCCGTGTCATATAGCTGAGTGCTCTCCAGGCGCTCGTCCTCTCCTTCCCCTTGGGGTAATTGTTCTAGCCCCATTTCATCATATATTTTATCAATCATTTCCCCGATGCTTCTGGTGTCAAAGTCATCTTCAATATTTGCCCTAGACGTGCCTGGTACTGAGTCCTACGCGGGAAAGAATTCTTCAATGTCTTCCCAGTCTACCACTGGATCAGATTTTTTAACCTCCCTCTCCAAATATTCGAGATCGCGTGCCCTCTGTCTACGCTTACATTCAATATCATCATCAAATTCTTTGCGATTCCTCGCCTCTTCTCTGACTCTATCGTCCTCCCTTCTATTTTCATTTCTACGTTCATCTGCCTTTCATATCTCCTCATCTCTTCGTCTCCTTATCCTTTTTTCATGTACCCTTTGCTCTTCTTCCAACCTTTGCTGTTTCTGTCTGTCATGGACATAGGCTGCTCTCTGTTTGCGATCGAGCTGTTTTTCTTGCTCTTCGCGATATAGCTGTTCTCGCCTCAGCCTATCTTTCCTCCTTATCCTTTCGTCCCTTAACTCCTTCTCATTCTCCTTTCTCTGTGCCTCATCTAACCTCTCCTTGGGTCTCGCATCATCACTTCCTTTCCCATCAAATTTCAATAAGATTTGTCCTACAATCCATTCATCTTTTGCGAATGCTATCTCATCAGTTCTGCCTTCACTTCCTTTCCACTTCTTTACCTCTCTCTCCTTATCGAGATTGTCTGTGCCTGATCCTTTCTTTCATCATTTCGTCTCCCCTTGTCCCTCGTGACTATGGAGGTGAGATTCAAGTCCTTATCCTTCCCTTGATTATCGTCACTACTGTAAGTAAATTACTCATATGCGGGGTTGCTGTACCCTCTGGCTGCTTTAAGCTCCCTTAATGGGTAGAGTCCCTCAGGCTTACTTTCTTCGGGTTCTGTTTCAGGCGGGGCAGGTGGCGCGGTAGGCGTCTCACCCCCCTCCGTGCATACATTTAATATCCAGTCTGCAGGTAGCTTTTCCTCCTTTGGCTGTTCAAACATTTTCCAGAGTTCTAGAACAGCAAGGCATTTCTCTAGCTTCTTGCCTGTATATGTGGCATGCAAGTACGTTGTCATATGTTGTAAAACGGCTTTATATAAAGACCCATTTCATGGCCACGGCATAAACATCTTGTGGACGATACCCTTAACCCACTCGGTGCTATATTTCTTAAGCTTGGGTGCGTGTTTCGGCAGTTGCTTACATAAGTGTGCTAATGGAGTAATGTCTTCCATGCTTAAATCTGTTTCTATTCCTCTTATACGATACTTTTCAATGCTTTCATGCAACTTTAACACTTCCAACAATATGAGCGAGCACCAAACACCGCAAGCTCCAATCCAATGTTTCTGCCAAAATCTTTTATATCACCAATTTACTCAAAAACATCAATCCGTGTGTGATTCCATCTCAAATATCGAATCGCGCAAATCTTAATCAGGTCTCACACAAAACACACAAAAAGAATTCCTTCACATGTGATGGCACAACAGAAGACACTTAACAGACTAGACAGACACCAGCTGGACACAAATATCTCTGCCTCTAATTATTACCCCTACATGGAGTTTAAACAAACCCTGTTCACAACGTCTTTAATTGTGGTGGTAGCCTAGTCGTCCCCTATTATGTGGGGCTCTGAGTTCACGTTTCTTCTGACCGCTATATTAAAGCGCAGGAATAAGGCGAATCCTCTCACTTCTCAGGTGTCTGCCCTGGTATTCTTCATTTATTCAATTATTCTCGAGTCATTATCCCCATATATATATATATATATATATATATATACAGTCTTCTCTTCTTCTGACTACTTTGTTTTTTCCACCTCCCTCCTTTACTTTTTTCCTTACTTGTTCTAACGCCTATGAAATTTGCCAAAGCACTCAATTTTTATTTCACTCACCGTTCGCATCGTTCCTCTCTGGACCCTCGGGATCACGCCTCCGTTACCGCCTCCTTCAGACTTTCACCTGATCCGCTGCCAGTAGGAATGGTTTTTTAAAACGGGTCCCTTCAGGCCCCACTGCTGTTTTGGATCAATTACACTACCATTGTCCATGGGAAGCTTTATAGTCTACTCAGCCGAATTGCGAAGGACTCGTGATATTGCTGAAGACCTAGAGTTACTTTGTGTCGACGGTCAATAGGTGTCTTATTTTAATCAATAATCATTAATCAATGGTTTCTAACCATCCTCTGCTACCAAGTGTACAGGAGGGGGAGTGACCTCTGATCGGCCCATAGAATCAGAGCTCGCTCTCGAGTACTTTAAGACGAGATAGCTGCACCTTGAGGTGGATGGGGTGCGGGATTCTCTTACTCCAACACCAATCAATAAGGACAACTTCAATGGTTTGGCTAAGGGGAGTCCGTTTAATGACAAGTACAATAAACGGGGAAACATGGAGATCAACAATGATGCGATGGCCCGTCTCGCTTCAACTCCCAACAATCTTCATTCAAACAGCAATAGTTATAGTCAGAATTCGTCATCATTGACGTGTAACACTCAAATGTTTGTCATGCAATTCTATTGGTTGGAAAAGGTAACTTAAGTATAGTTGCTATATCTGTATATGGTAACGGAGTGTGAGGATTGGATAACTATTATCGGATGTGCGTCTACGCCCTTCCCTCTACATTACTCATGCAACCGTCACTAAAGATACAACGTCTCATTGGTTCTACTATCTATAGGACCTTAGATTATTTGGCCCACTGTGATTGGGCTGGCTACAACCCTAATCATAAATCTCCACTTTAATTAGCAGCATGCAGTCTGGTCACACAGATGCAGGATGCCCCAAGATTCACCCTGCCTCCCTTCCATCAATCGGTACTTTAGGGCTATGTGTTAATTAGTTGGCTGAGGTTGGCCTTGAAACTGTAGCTTCTTGTAAGGGAAAGTTATGGTATCTCCTGCTTTGGGTGACATCAGACGTTGGTACCTCTTCGTGCTTGGCTGGTCACGTGTTAGCACACCGTGAATCGGCTTTGTTTTCCTTCTATCTGTGCATTTAATTCTCCTTTTCGGCCGCCACCTGCCTCGGCTCCCTCATCTCGACCTTCACAGGGCAGGCTGCTCTGCTCTTAAGTTTCAATTCTCTGAAGTTACTGTGCACCTCCCTCTCTTGGTTTGACCTCGATTTCCCAGGCACGACCTGCTCCTTGCTGTGTTTCGATTCCACCATCTCTCTTCTTGTTTTAGCTGGAATAAGAATCCTGGCCTGTTTGACCCTTAGTAAACTGGGTTAATTCTGCTTTTGTATAAAGTGGACTGCATTTATATAATGTGCTTCATTGAGGTTGATATATAGTTAGCGTTTGCCGCTCTATTCTTCTACTAAGCATAGCAAGCCGCACTGTTTTCTTAGCTTCTTGCATTACAAGCCTATATAGAAGTGTTAGCTGGTTGAATACTTTCATCCTGCTTTACAGTTACGTTTCTTTATATTTCAACATCGTTTCTTCTTCTATGTCTGTGATATCCTTATCCATGGTGTTTCGTCTTTGTGTGTCATCTTTTGGTTGTCGTTCTTCATCTGTACGTCTGTCCGGGCCCTTGTGACATCATCATTCGTCTTCCATTAAGGCCTTTTGAGTTTCTTCTGGGACAGTGTTTAAACAATCTTAATTGCTTGTCATTTGCTGGTATGGTTGTCTCAATGGATATCTTACTGCCCATGGTTGTCTGGTTATTGGCGCTTCAATAGGTATTGCTCTTCTGATTGGCACTGGACAGAGCCCTAGTGCGGCTCTCTGCCGGTTTATTTGCTCATCGTATGTCACATATCTTGGTTTGAATGTTCCTGGTACTTCAAAATGGGTGACTGGAGTGCAGGCCATATTTGGGACCTCCTCTACAACAGGACGATTTAACGGACATACTGGATAAAGGACCACAGGAAGACCCTATTGTCCCATTTCACAATGCTCTGCAGAAGAGGGTAACTTCCAACTGGGAAACTCCCAAGGTTGTCCTGGCAGTGAATAAGAGGCTAACAGCCAAATACAGAGCTTCAACTTCTGACCCTCTATACCTTTTGAAACATCCAACACCAGAAAGCCTGGTAGTACAGGCGGCTACCTCTTCTGGCAAACAAAATGCCTATCCCACAATTCCACAAGATAGGGATGACAAAAAATATGATGCCATGGCCAAGAAGGTTTTCTCGGCCTGTAGTATGGCATTAAAATCTGCTGATACCACGTGCATGCTGGCGAGATTTACCCACACCCTTTGGGACTGTATTTTGATGGCGACTGACCACATCCTGAAGGGGAGGAATGAGCTGGTTTCTTGAACATTGTCAAGGATAGGAAGGACGCCATGTGTGAATCCCTCCAGGCTGGTTTCGACTCTGTAGACAGCATCAACAGAGCTATGGCAGCTATTGCGGTAATCCGCAGATTTTCTTGGTTGCGGAAGTCAGGATCTGCCCCAGACGTTCAGTCCAGGCTCCTCAACATGCCCTTTGATGGCACACATCTATTTGGGAATAAAGCTGATGAGAGTTTGGAGAAGGTGCAAACTTCCAAGGCGGTGGCCAAATCCCTTGGAGCTGCAATAAGGCAAACTCCAAACCGCCCCACAGGTGTGCCCTGGAGGGGTAGGTCCTTTCGCTATTATTCCACATTCAGATAAAGCAGAGGACAGCCAGTTCAATGGCATCAAAGACAATTCCCCCATGGTGAACGGGATAGAGGTACGAAGACCGCAACAGCAGGGGCTGACTTACCTTCAGCCACTGCATCAGCCGCTCCAAAACCTCTCTGAGGTCTTCCATCACAAGACTGCAGTAGGAGGCAGGTTGTCACAGCATCTGACAGAATGGCAGGCTATTACATCAGATGCTTGGGCACTGGAAACAGTGGCCCAAGGTTACTGCCTACCTTTCCTGTAAAAACCTCAGAGTCATCCACTGTGGAACAGCTCTTTGAAGGTTCCAGATCTGCTCCTTATGCTGGAGATTTTTACCCTGCTGGAGAAAGGTGCTATCTTGGACTTAAGAGACTTGAACAAGTTCCTCAGGATGGACAAGTTCAACATGGTAATCCTTTCCCAGATCCTTCAGGCCCTCTAGCTTCAGGATTGGATGGTATCATTGGACCTCCAGGATGCTTACTTTCATGTGCCGATCTATCACAAGCACAGACACTACCTGAGGTTTGCTGTTGGCAACTCTCACTATCAGTTTCGGGTTCTGCCATTTGGGCTAACCTCCACCGAGGGTTTTCACCAAGCTAATGGCGGTTGTGGCAGCAAGTCTCAGGATAGGGGGAATTCACGTCTACCCCTTCCTGGACGATTGGCAGATCAGGGCCAGTTCCCCAAACAGAACAAGCCCTAGATCATCTCAGCTATACTTGCCACTTCCTCCCCAGGCTTGGCTTCTCCCTAATCTTCAAGAAGTCCCACATGATACCATCACAAAGACTCCAATTCATTGGAGCAGTCCTGGATGCATCCCTGGGAAAAGCCTCGCCACCAGAGGTGAGGGCTCAAGACATTCTGCAGATGGTGACAAAATTCCAGAATGCCCAGCATCTTCCGGGCTTAAACTTTCTAAGTTGGCTCGGTCTCATGGCATCCTGCATTTCTCTGGTGCCAGAGGCTCGCCTGAGAATGAGATCTTTCCAGTGGACTCTTAGCACGCAGTGGTCACAGTTCTCAGGAAGGATGTCTACTGATCCCAACCAGAGTTTCACTGGATCTTCAGTGGTGGGCCTGTTGGGAGAACATCTTGAAAGGAGAATCGTTTTGGCAACCATGGCCCGAGATAACAGTAGTGACGGACGCCTCACTAACAGGTTTTGGAGCACATACCAACGATTTCACCATCAGCGGTCGTTGGTCTCCATCGGAATCCAAACTACACATCAACCTTTTGGAGCTGAGGGCAATCAGACTAGCGCTGTAGGCCTTTCTGCCCTCTGTATGGGGAAAGAATGTCCTGATAATGACGGACAACACAGTGGCCATGTACTACCTCAACAAGAGAGGAGGTGTAGGGTCACTAACAATCTGCAGAGAGGCAATGCAGCTTGGGTTCTGGGCAATACAAGAATGAATCTTTCTACCGGCAGTTCACCTAGCCGGAGAGAAGAACCCAACGGCGGACGCTGTGAGTAGGCAGAGCGCAGTCTCCCACGAGTGGGAACTAGCTCAGGAAGCCCTTCAGGAGATCTTCACCCTTTGGGGAACCCCTCAAGTGGATCTGTTCGCGACCGGTGCCAACCGGAAGTGCGAACTGTTCTGCTTAAGGGATTTTCCCCCGAAAGGAGCTCTAGGAGACGCGTTTGTGGTGGACTGGGAGTTTCCACTTCTCTACGCGTTTCCTTGGGTCCCCGTCATTCATCACGTAATAAGGCGGTTGAGAAGGTTCACGAAATCCATGATCCTAATTGCCCCGGATTGGGCCAGGAGAACGTGGTACCCAGACCTTCTGGATATGTCCATCTGCCTTCCGATTCGTCCTTCACAAAGAGAGGACCTTCTCTCTCTCTCTCTCTCTCTCTCTGTCTCTCTCTCTCTCTCTCTCTTTTGAGAGAGAGAGAGAGAGAGAGAGAGAGAGAGGGAGAAGTGGGTTGGGTTCTCCATCCGGATATCAGGACTCTCAGCCTTCACGCATGGTTTCTGAGAGGCTGAGATACAAAGATTGGGACCTCCCGGATGACGCAATGGAGGTTTTGCTTTCGGCCAGAATGCCAACAACCGAATCTTTATACTGCTGCCGTTGGAATAAGTTCTGCAGCTGGTGTAGAGATAAGAATGTTGACCCTTTCTCATGCAATACACTGATGGTGTTATCTTTTCTTTTGCACTTGGCAAATCCGAGACTCCAGATTGGTACGATCAAAGGTTCGCTAGCAGCGCTTTCCATCTTCAAGTGCACTGCAGAGGAAGTCTCCTATTTTAGGATTCCTCTAGTAATTCAATTCTTAAAAGGATTAACTAATGTTTATCCTCTGACTCATTTTCAGGTCCCACTGTGGGATCTCAATTTTGTTTTAAACTTTCTAATGGGTACTCCTTTTGAGCCACTTCATTCTTGCCCGTTAAGACTTCTTACCTTGAAGACAGTTTTCTTAGTGGCTATAACATCTGCCCGAAGGGTGAGTGTGCTACAGGCTTTATCCTGCAAGCCTCCTCATACTGTTTTAAAGATAGAGTGGTATTGAAAGTGGAGCCTAACTTTATCTCTCAGGTTGTTTCTGAATTTCACATCACTCAGAAAACAACCTTACCATCCTATTATCCTCGGCCACACCCGGGGAAAGTGGAAGAAAAGCTTCACAGACTCGACCCTAGGCATCCACTGAGTTTCTACATTATCAGATTAGCTGAATGATCGTTTGTGGGCTATATAGGACATAAACTGGGTCTAGCCATCACCAAACAAATCACCTTTAGATGGATTATTTTAACAATTTCAGAATGCTACAAACTGGCCAGTAAAGACCCCGAGATCATCTATGGGCTCACTCGACCAGGGGTATCGCAACTTTGTCTGCTTTGCACAGGGAAGTTGCAGTAAAGGATATTTGTGCAGCTGCAACAAGATCGTCTGCACACACCTTTACGAAATACTAGAGTCTGGATTGCTCCACTAGCCAAGAGTCTGTTTTTGGAAAGGCAGTACTGCACTCTGTGCATTCTTGATCACTTCAATTTGACTCCCTTCTCTGAATACTTTAACTGCTTTGGAAGTGTATCAAAGATAAGGAATACGTGGGAGGACACAATCCATTCGAAGAACAAGTTACTTACCCATAGTAACGTTCTTTTGACTGGATGTTCCTCCCACGTATTCCTTATCGCACCTCCCATCCTACTCTGCGGTAAAACTTCCCTTGTAATTACAGTCTGTGCTCTAAATCAAGACAGTGCTTCGTTCTTCAAAAGGGGAACTGAGCAACTACTTATACCTGTGATGATGTCGACGTCAAGACGGAAGCCTCCGAGGGACATCGACTCGACCAGGCATCGACGCACAGCACCCTCTACTGAATTTTTTTTTTCTGAGGCAGCAAGCTGGATATTTGGGAATATCAAAGATATGGAATAAGTGGGAGGAATATCCAGTCGAAAGAATGTTACCATGGGTAAGTAACTTGTCCTTCTTGCTTTATTCAAATTGGTATTCAAAAGTGTTTTGCTTTCTTGCTTTCCTTCAAATTGGTACTCAAAGTACTTATTTCCTTTCGGATCGGCTTTCATTAAAGGTTGCACCAGTGAAACTTTGCATCGCCCCGGAGTACCCCTTCCTAGGTTGACTCACTGGTCAATGCTTACGGAGCTCCAGCGAGGCTTCCAGCTGCCACAAGCTCTCTCTCTCGTGCTGCACCTCACTCTGTCTCCACAGCGGCTCTCTCTGGCTTTGCTTCCACCACTGATGCGTCTATCGTAGCTTGGGCCTCACAATGAAGCTTTGCGTGATCACCCTGGTTCCCGCTCCGTCGTCCGCCGCAGGCCTCCAGCTTCTTTCAGTGTTGCTTCCAGCTGCATACACTCTGCATCTTGCTGGGGCTCTCGAGCACTCTGTCTGCTATACCGTCTTCCAGGAGTGGTCTGCTCTCCCCCACCACCCTGTACTCCTGCTTCAACAGCTGACTCAATTTTCAATGTTCTTGCTGCTTTTAAAATTCCCGCTAGGCTGATTGGTCCAAAAAGGACTAGACCACTCATTGCTGACTTGGAAGTTCTGCATGCTCTTGCTTGCCTCCTCCTTGTTCCAGTACATAACTGATATTTGTATGTGTGTATGTCAATAAAGAGCAGACGTATTTTTCTAGTTAGTCTCTTCCTCGTCCCAGGACCTAACTGGTCTCTATTAGAAAATGATTTATGGGAAAAGTAGGGAAGGGATTGACAATAGCCTATAAAGGCTTGGGGAATATTTTACCCATGGTGAAAGGGTAATGGGGGATACCATGTCTCACCCACGGGTGCCTCATCTCCACTCCCCAAGTCTCCTTCTCCCAAGTAGTCCTCCCCCAGGGTCAGGTTCCAATAGCAATGGCGTTTCCCTGGCCCCTGGGAGGAGGACATATTGGGGAAAAAACTGAGGACGCCCTCAGATTCCTCACAACTTGCCTGTCTAAATTGAATTATTGTGTGCCATACTGTGTGGCCTCATATGCGGGCCCTGTACCTCACTCATACACTCCTGAGAATACACCTTAACTGCTGTCCATTGCTACCTTGATTGGGTTTTGGCTAAACTCTGCGTTCCCTGCTCACTATAATTAGGGTAGCCTTCTAAAATCTGTACACGAGGCCATATTCTAGGAATCCATCTTAACACTAGCGGACACCGTAAAAGGCAGCTCCCTGAGTAATGTACCAGACACCACTTAAGGTGCAAACCTAGCTGCAAAGCAACACGCCATACAAATGAAGTAGAGGTCGCAATAGTGAGGAGCGTTTGGGGGTGACAGGAGAGGGAGGCGGGCCGCTGTGGCTACATCAGCATTTCATATGGGCCACAGAATTGGATATAAATATCCTTGCTGGAGTACATGAAAATAGCACCATCTAGTCAACATATACACACCTCGAAGTTCACCTACAAGAGACCACGAATGAAAGATGTGATGGTACCGCCATGTATTATAATTAATAATATACCCCCAGCAGCGCATAGAAAACATACTGCAAGTCATCTTGGATTTCTGTGACCTAATGTATGCGTTACAACATATGCCTGCAGCTTTGTTCTTCTATAATGAAACATAATGCCCCTATGACTAACAGTATCTTTAGAAAAGCACTTGGAGGTGCTTAATTTCGTAGATATTTCACTGCTAGACATGAGTGGTATACATAAAACAGTGTGATTATAATTATACTTGTTACTGAATGTGTGGGGATTTTTGCTTTTTAAAGGCTTGGGTTATCCAGATGTGGACCCCTTGCTCACTGTGCTCAGAGAGGCCTTTCTTAAATGGGGAATTATGTTTTGCAATCTGACAAATCGATGAGTAGGTGCAATGAAATATGAGAAAGTTATTAATATTTATAATTCTATGAATTCTTAAAAAAATCTCTAGATACAGTTTTGAGACTCTTTTCGTAGAAGAGAATCTCAGGGTTTCAAAATATGTCTCCTTTTGACTACAAAGAGTCCAAAATGCAGCGGTAAGAATATTTCACAGAATTAAGCGATTTGAATATATCATGTAAACATTACGTACTATCCACTGGCTACTGTGGCGGATCAGAAAGAGGACACTGACTCTTTGTGGCCATTTCAATGCAGGTTTTATTAAAGAATAATCAAAATGCATACCTGTCCTATTTTAATGAGGTGTTCCCCACATATCAAACTAACTAAGGTGCTTGTCAGTCGCAAGTGAATGCTACTCCTCACTGATGAGTTCCAACAAGGCCGAAATATGTCTGGGGATGCTTGAGGTCTTTTGCAGTTTGGGCTGGACTGCCCCTTTTGGGGTGGGACCAAGCCTGATTTGCATATTGTCTTTCCCCTTCTGGAATGGGTTGGGTTGGTAGGTGAAGAACGATTGTCTGGAGCGTTGCCCAGCGCAATGCCAGAAGTGAAGATTAATTCTAAACCATCACCTCTTGTGTTTTGCTATAAACCCAGTGAATGTCCAAAAGAAAAGTGACCACCATCCCAACTAAACCTTACTGACCCTACCATTATTCCAACAACTAAAGACAGGAGCATGACTCCCTTCTCCTGGAGCTTGCTTCCTGCAAGTTTTCGTCTTCTTTCCTCTCTTGTAGTACAACATTTTCAAGTAGTTCCTTGTGACTCTTTTATATCAGTTAATACAGTTCCTTCAAGGCTGTATTACAATCCTTTAGTTTCCTGGAATTTGGTTTCTTCAGTCTTGAATAATTACTTGGCTCATATAAGGTGCCATACCCTCTTTCCAAGGTATTGATACCCAGTCTCTGTGTTTCTCTCTTTTTAAATCTCTTTCTCTTTTCCTTAGGTTGTGATTTTCTATCTCTTCAGCTTTGCTGGCCTTAGATAGATATTTGTGGTTGCTCTTTTCACCAGGCATGTTTCTCTCACCCCTTAAGTGTCTCACAGTTTCTCTTGCATTTGTGTTTCTCTCATTGAATACTCTGGTTCTTTCCTCAGGTGTTTGAATATTTACTGTAGTATCTTTTCCAATATTAATTGTACTCAGGCTTGTTCTCTCCTCATCATTTCATTTCCTTACTCTTTCATTCATAATACTGGCACTAGTATGGCCCCATAATGATAACTCAGGTTTCTCTTATCATTCTGTTTTCTTATTCTTTCATTTATATTACTGTGACGAGTGTGAATGGTCCTGTAATGATTACCCTGAGGCCTCCCGGGTCTCCCCATTTCCCTGTTACCTCTATTTGCCTGTGGTAACATCACTGGGGCCTTCGTCTGCTCACGCTATGCTGTTTTCTTCTTTCTCTTATGGTCTCGCTTTACTTGGGCGTCTCGATAACCTCGGTGTCGATGTCATCGATGGTATATACTGCACGCAGCGACCGTTGGCATCAGTTCTCTTTTTCTGCAAGAGCTAACGTTTCGGATTATCGGCACGTTTCGGTTCCTTTACTAAGAAACCTTTCATTTAGTGAAAATGGCATCGTCGTCATCATCAACTCCGAGATCGGGGTTAAAAAAATGTCACGACTGTGGAGTGAAAATGTCCCTTACGGACCTCCATCGGGTGTGTTCATGGTGCATGGGATCCTCTCATTCAGTTTCGGAGTGAGATTCTTGCCTATCGATGACAGCGAAGGCCCTGAAAGAGCGTAAATGGAAGCTAACTGCAGGTAAGTCCCATAAATCACCTTCGACAACAACGCCGAAAAGTCGATCCTCCGACGAGTCGAGAGATGACTCTCCTCGTGGGAAGAAAGCTAAAAGGTCCTGATCACTACTCATCATGCAAAAATAAATCTTCCTCACAATGGTCGAAGAAAAGGCGCCACAGATCGCCATCTTCGTCGTCGAGTTCCTCTGTGGAATGAGACTCGTGCCCTACCAAATCGGCCTCACCGGCCAAGTGGGAGAAGTTCAGACTAAAGATGCTCAAAGTATTTGAGAAAGCGGTCTCAAACCCCTCGAAGAAAGATAAGAGAAATGACAGTGTCAACAAACATGACAAAAAGAGGCAAGGGACAAAACCTGTGCGCCATCAGGCCCGGATGCCCAGGAGAAAACTCCTCACGATCTCTCAGGGGTTCCCTCGAGTAGAGAAAAGACTCCTTTGAAGTCAAAATCATCTACGCCATCAGCGCCAAAAGACTCCACGTCGGTGTCCAGTTAAAGGGTTGAAAGCAAAAGGGTCGAATGCAAAAGGGTCGAGTGCATTCGACTGAAAAGTAAAGGATCGAAAATAAAAATTTAAATATATATATCTTTTTTTTTTTGCTCTAGTGTAGCTTTAAAAGGTTTTTTTTTACCCCAAAAACGGAGGTTTGGGGGGGGGACCCCCAAAAAAAAATATTCAATCCTTTTTTTCGGTCGAATTGACTCGACCCTTTTGTCCTTTGGCCCTTTTTTTTTTATCCTTTGACCTATGACCTTCCACGTCGATGCCTAAAAAACGCTTCACACCACAGCTGTCGGAGCCCTCGACGCCATTGTCGACGCAAGTCCCAATATCCTCGAAGGATGTCTAGAAAACATTCACTCTACTGCCAAGGAAGGATTTTTTTCAAGTCCCTTTCCTCGATCTGTGAGGATGATGAACCACCTTCAGATGAAACGCATCCATTTGGATTGCAGTATGGGACACCAAATGTTTCAGAGACCTTAATATCAAAGGACTCAAGAATAAGAGACCTAGATGGCAACCTGCAATCTGCAAGTGGGTTGGACACTTCCCCAGAAATAAAGTTTGGCAGTCCATATTCCTCAGACCATGCTGATGGATCTTACAGACAACTGATGTCTAAAGTGATAGAATATCTGGGACGGAGTAGGCCTGAATCATGTTTTGAGCAGGATGACGTGACTGATATTTTAGACAAGGGACCCCAGTAGGGCCCTATTCTACCATTTCATGTAGCTCTGCCAACTGGGAGATGCCAGAGTTAATTCCAGCTGTGAACAAAAAACTGATAATCAATTACCGTGGTTCAAGTAGTGACCCGTAGTATCTAAGATAACATCCAACTCCTGAAAGCTTGGTCGTTCAGGCTGCCACTTCTACATCCAGACAACAGGCGTACCCAATAACCCCCCCAACCCTCCAGACAGAGATGACAAGCATTATGATGCTTGGGCTAGAAAGGTTTTCTCTGCCCTTAAATCAGCAAATGCCACATGCCTTGGCCACGTTCATTTTTACCTTATGAGATTGTATAGTGATGGCGGCTGAACATATCCCTAAAGGAGAAGAACGAGATGGCTTTTTAAACATGGTTAAGGATGAGGAAGATGTGATGTGCGTATCCCTCCAGACTGGTCTCGACTGTGCAGACAGTATCAGCAGAACAATGGCGGCTAGCAATGTAACGCGCATATTTGCCTGGTTGAGAAAGTCTGGTTTAGCTCCAGGTGTACAATCTAGAACATGCCCTTTGACGGCACTCATTTATTTGGCATCGGCGGAGTTGGACTGAGTTGAGAGCAGTCACTGCAGGCACCAGTGTGTTTTTGCTCTCTACTGCAAAGGAGGACTCAGGATATATAAACCCATTGAGACCGTGGAGCGGAGTGGAGTTGGACAAAGTTGAGAGAAGTCCGCACGAGCCGTGACCCCTGTGTTATGTGTGAGTCATGTGAGCTCCTGATTCAGAGGGGCATGTTTAAAATAACAAACGCTCATGTAAGGTGAGCGTGCTGCATCACATTATTTCCTGCCCCAGAACTTGTGCGTCTACCTCCGCAGCTTTCTTTTTCTTCTCTTCACTACGGCAGGTCTCTGGTGTTTTTCACATGAGCTACCCAGTAATTGATTAATACCGCGTTGCACGAAGAGAGTTATTGTAATCTGATATTGGGCAACGGTAAGATTTACTTCAAATGGATTGTGTCCTCTCACATGTTCCTCATCTTAGATATCTTGTCTCCCAGCTTTGCTGCTTCGGAATTTTCTTTTCACCAGAGGGTGCTGTGTTCGAGGCCGCAGAGTCGTAGTCCCTCGAGGGCCGCCGTTGAGCATCGACGTCATCCGCTGTATAAAGTGCTCGAGCCGCGCCCGTTACCTCAGTTCTGTTTTTCTGAGCACTGATTCGTTTCACAGAACGGCACACCAGGTTTTTTCTCGAAGATGTCCTCGTCATCTACTCCAACCACACCCAAGACGGGTTTCAAAAAATGTCTGAAGTGTGGTAGGAAAATGTCAATTACCGACCCCCATCGGAATTGCTTTTGCCTGTCTGAGCCCTAACCATCGGGTTGACAAATGTGGTTCCTGTCAGGCCATATCCAAGGCTCTTAGGGAACGGAAAGGTAAGCTGGTGGTGGGGGAGGAATCTTGTAGGTCTTCGAAAAGACAAAAAGATTCAGGAAAATCTTGACATGGGTCAAGGAGGTCGAAGTCCAAGAGTCGCTCGAGGAAATCCTCCTCGTCTTCATCCAAAAAGGTCGAAAAAGCAACATCACAGGTCTTCTTCCTCCTCTTCCTCCTCGTCTGAGAGAAGGGTCATTTATCCTTCCAAGCACGATTCCCCTGAAAAAAGGGAGGCCTTTAGAGCTTCAATACTTAAAATCTTTGAGAAATCGGCCCAGGTCCCCTCGAAAAAGCCACGTGGAGATCATGTCCCTGTCCACTCCAAAAGTGACAGAGGGAGATCAAAGACCAGGCACGCGAGATCCGACAAATAGTCGAGGGAGTCGTCAGGGGAAAGTTCTCTGACACCTCATGTAAAGGCAAAACCACTGGTGCATGAATCGGGGGTAGCGGAATTGACGTCAAAGTCGAAATCCGACTCGACACAGTCCACGACGATTGCGTCGAAGCTGCCACTGAAAATGGCATCGACATCTTCGACAGTGTCGAAGCCTACTTTGATGGCATCAAAGTCTCCTTCAAAGACGTCGAAGCCAGCGTCCATACCATCGACGCCTTTGACGCCTTTATCGAAGCATTCCTTAATACCGATGCCAAAGTCAACGCCATTGTCCAAGCCTAAGTCGGTGCCACCCCCTTTACTGGAAAAGGTTTTCCAGCCTCAACCCAGGCAAGAATTCTTCAGATCTATGACATCTACTTTTGAAGAGCAGTCCTCTGAAGAGAATGTAACTTCAGCTGGGGTTAGGTTTAGAGCCAGGGAGGTTCCAGAAGAGTTAGTAGACCTGAGTATCAAAATGACAAATGTTTATGATTGTCTTCAAAACGCCAGTGGCCTAGACAGTTCCCCAGAAGTGGAATTTGGGAAACCAGACCCTGCAGATCATGCAGATCCTGGGTATAGGAACCTCATGGGAAGGGTATTTGATTTCATAGGTTGGAAAAGAGCTTCCCCATGTTTCGACCAGAATGATATGACTGATATCCTGACTGAGGGACCTCAGAAAGATCCTGTCCTCCCTTTCCATAAGCCACTGCAAAAAAGGGTGATGGCAAATTGGGATACCCTTGATTCGGGTTCGGCAGTAAATAAGAAATGTGTGGCAAAGTACAGACCATCTTCATCAGATCCTGAATATCTATCTAAACATCCCATTCCTGAAAGTTTAGTGTTACAAGCTGCAACCTCCACTAGGCAGTCAGCTTACCCTTCAATACCACCAGAGACGGATGATAAGATAGTTGATGCTTGCTCCCGGAAAGTCTTTTCTTCGGGCAGCATGGTCCTTACATCGACTAATGTAACTTGCACTTTGGCAAGATTTACATACACCCTGTGGGACTGTATGACATCAGCGGCTGAACACATCCCAGAGAGTGAGAAACGGGATGGTTTCCTGGCGATAGTGAAAGATGGGAAAGAGGCTATGGAGGAATGCCGCCAGTCAGGACTGGACACTGCTGATAGTGTAAGCAGGTCCATGGCATTTAGCACGGTGCTACGCAGATTTGCATGGCTGAGAAAATCTGGCTTTGCACCTGATGTGCAGTCCAGATTACTCAATATGCCCTTGGACGGCTTGAGGTTATTCGGCAGCAAGGCGGACGAGAGCTTGGAGAAGCTGCAGACCTTGAAAGCGGCAGCAAAATCACACGGCGCTGCTATAAAACAGCCTCAACAACACTCCTACGCAGGGTCATCTTCCTGGAGGAGTCGTCCCTTTCATTTCTACTGTTCTTTACGAAGAGGGAGGGGGCAGGCCAGTCAAAGAGGCCAACAGATAAAACCCCTTCGTGGTGGAAAGGGGAAAGGTGCTAGATCAGCCCCAGCAGCGGCTACTACCTCCTGAGCCACTGCTGCAGCCGCTGAAAAGCCACTTTGAGATCTTCATGCACAAGACCCCGGTGGGTGGCAGAATCACTCGGTATCTGAACGAAAGGCAGGGCATTATGTCAGATGCCTGGGTGCTAGAGATATTGACCCATGGTTACTGCCTTCCTTTTCATCAAAGACCTCAAGATCATCCACCAGGAGCCTACTCTGTCAAAATTCCAGACCCGCTGCTTGTGCAGGAGATTTCAACCCTGCTAGAGAAAGGTGCAATAGAACATGTACCAGTAGTGGAAAGGAACAAGGGTTGGTACTCCCCTTATTTTCTCATCCCCAAAAAGGACGGAGGATTGAGACCCATCTTGAACAAATTCCTCAGGTAGGACAAGTTCAAGATGATGACCCTTTCTCAGATCCTTCAGGCTCTTCAGCTTCAGGATTGGCTGGTTTCATTGGACCTTCAGGATGCTTACTTGCATGTGCCAATCCATCTCAAGCACAGAAAGTACCTGAAGTTGGCGGTTGGCGGTTCTCACTATCAGTTTCGGGTTCTGCCATTTGGGCTGACCTCTGCCCCGAAGGTTTCACCAAGCTGATGGCGGTAGTGGCAGCAAGTTTCAGGAGAGGGGGGATTCACGTCTACCCATACCTGAACGATTGGCTAATCAGGGCAAGTTCACCCGAACGAGCCCAGGGACATCTGGCCATGACCTGCCACTTCTTACACACACTAGGCTTCTCCTTCAATTACAAGAAGTCACAAATGATTCCAAGCCAAAGATTCCAATTAATCGGAGCAGGCCTGGATACTTCCTCAGGGAAAGCCTCGCCTCCCGAGGAGAGAGCTCACCACATTCTGCAGATGGTAACAAAGTTTCAAAATGCCCAACATCTGCCGGCATTCGATTTTCTAAGGTTGCTAGGCCTCATGGCATCCTGCATTTTTCTGGTGCCAGAGGCCAGATTGAGGATGAGATCCCTTCAATGGGCCCTCGGGGCTCAATGGTCCCAATTTTCGGAGGAGATGTCAGATCGTCTGCGAATCCCAACCAAAGTGGCTCAAGATCTTCTATGGTGGGCTTGCAAGGAAAATATCCTCAAGGGAGAACCTTTTTAGCAACCATGGTCGGAGATAACAGTAGTGACGGACGCCTCACTCACGGGTTGGGGAGCCCACACCAACGATCTGACAATCAGCGGTCGTTGGTCTCCATCGGAGTCCAAACTACACATCAACCTTTTGGAGCTGAGGGCAATCAGACTAGCACTGAAGGCCTTTCTGCCCTCTGTACGGGAAAGGAATGTCCTGATAATGACGGACAACACAGTGGCCATGTACTACCTCAACAAGAGAGGAGGCGTAGGATCACTACCACTGTGCCGAGGGGCAATGCAGCTCTGGTTCTGGGCAATGCAAGAAGGAATCTCTCTATCGGCAGTTTGCCTAGCCGGAGAGCAGAACACAGCGGTGAACTCTCTGAGCAGGCAGAGCACAGTCTCTCACAAGTGGGAACTAGCTCAGGAAGTCCTTCAAGAGATCTTCGCCCTTTGGGGAACCCCTCAAGTGGATCTGTTTGCGACCAGTGTCAACAGGAAATGCGAACTGTACTGCTCAAGGGAATTTCCCCCAAAAGGAGCTCTAGGGGACGTGTTTGTGGGGGACTGGGTATTTCCGCTCCTATACGCGTTTCCTCCAGTCCCTGTGATTCCTCATGTAATCAGGAGGTTGAGAAAGTTCAGGAAAACCATGATCCTAATTGCCCCGAACTGGGCCAGGAGGACGTGGTACCCGGACCTTCTGGACAGGTCCATCTGCCCTCCAATACGTCTTCCACAAAGAAAGGGCCTTCTCTCACAAGAGAAGGTCGGGTTCTCCATCCAGAGGTCATGACACTCAGCCTTCACGCATGGTTTCTGAGAGGCTGGGATATATGAATTGTGACCTCCCGGATGAGGTAATGGAGATCTTGCTTTCGGCCAGGCGCCCAGCTAAAAAAATCCTTATCAGTGTCGTTGGAACAAGTTCAGTAACTGTTGCAGGGATAAAAATGTGGATCAATCTTTATGTAATACTCCTACAGTACTTTCTTTCCTCTTACACTTGGCCAATTTGGGGCTCCAAGTTGGTACTATAAAAGGATATTTGGCAGCGCTATCTATCTTTAAGCGCTCCTCGGAAGAGGTGTCCTTTTTTAAAATGCCCTTGGTCATTCAATTCTTGAAAGGGCTGACAAATGTGTTCCCTCTGACACCTTTTCAGGTGCCCATCTCGGATTTGAATTTAGTCTTAACATTTCTTATGCGTGCCCCTTTCGAACCTTTACATTCTTGCCCGTTAAGACTTCTCACTCTAAAAATAATTTTGTTAGTGGCTATGACGTCAGCCTGCAGGGTGAGTGAGTTGCAGTTTCTCTCTTGTAAGCCTCTTCACACCATTTTCCATAAGAACAAAGTTATTCTAAAAGTCAAACCATCCTTCTTGCTTAAGATAGTCTCTGTTTTCCATCTGTCACAGAAAATCACTGTACTTTCTTTTTACCCTCCTCCACACGCTAGTAAGGAAGAGGAAAGATTGCACAGACTGGACCCAAAAAGGGCTCTCCGTTTCTATATTTCTAGACTGGCAAATTTCCGACAATTTGATCAACTATTTGTTGGGTATACTGGACACAAAGTGGGCCTTGGTGTGTCTTAACAAACTCTATCCAGATGGATAATTATAGCAATCTCGGAGTGCTATCAATTGGCTGGGAAAGAGCCTCCAGATGGGTTAAGAGCTCATTCAACCAGGAGCATGGCAACTTCTACGGCTCTTCAGAGGGGTGTCTCGGTGGAGGATATTTGTGCTGCGGCCACCTGGTCATCAATGCACACTTTTGTGAAGCATTACTGCTTGGACTCTACATCATATCAAGGAAGACTCTTTGCAAAAGCTGTCCTTCATTCAGTCCATGATTGAAATTTCTGGTACTCCCGCCTCCAAATTCATACTGCTTTGGGAGCCTATCTAAGATGAGAAATATGTGGGAGGGCACAATCCATTCGAAGAACAAGTTACTTACCAACTGTAAAGTTGTTTCGACTGGATGTTCCTACCACGTATTCCTCACCGACCCTCCCAACCGACCTCTCCATACAGATTACGCCAGTTGCACTCGAATTTCCTTAAGAGCCTCAGGACTTTAAACTTTTCAATTCATGAACATAATGTAAGTTTACAAATTTACACTTTTCATAAGAAAAATATTCTCAAAAATCCTCCCACCAAGAACAAACCAGCACTCATCTTAGTCTCGGAAAATGAAACATCAGTATCATCAGAACCGGAACAAACAAGTGAAGGAGAAAATGATAATCTGGAGGGAAACACAGCTCCCAATCAAGAAAACATAGACGAAACACAAAGGCCATACTCTTTTTTTAGAAGAGTACAAAAAACACAAACAGAGAAAATCACAAATGATGACAAAATCGCAGTTTACCATAGACGATCGCATCAAAGACTCGAACAAAGATGGGAGATTAAAAGGGGCCATAGGGGGAGACCAAGCAGCAGAAAACGACGCAAAAGAACAGAGGAGCTCAGCAAGAACAAAGAACCAACCACAAAGAAAAGTCTACTTCTTAACCTTTCAAATAAACAATGCTCTAAACCACTTGAAACAGCTCTCAATAAAGGACTTTCCTTCAGCCCCTCATCTTTCTCGAATTACTTTCAGGAAACCATAGATATATTCAAATTTGGAAGACTTCTTAAACTTAAAAAATTCTTTGCCACTAAAGAACCTACCACAAAAAAGAAAGAAATTACAACCAACAGTATACCTTCAGATTTGAGTATCTCGCATTCCCTTAATACAGTGGGACTACTTAACCTTCAAGAAACCGAAAATGTCCACACAATTGAAACCTTTGCTTCGGATATGGAATCAGATCTAGATTTGGCAGAAACGACATTTTTGAAAAATAAATCATCCTTTTACCTTTTACATTTTTCAAAAGGTTGTACTAGGAGATTTGAGAACCAACTATCTTCGGAAAAACAAATCAACAAGCAAAATCAAATTCAATCTGACCACATCAGAAAGGAAAGCAATCCAAGAACTGAAAAATGATGAAAATCTGACAGTCAAACAAGCAGACAAGGGAGGTAAAATAGTACTCCTCAATACTGAAGACTACATTAGAATGGCAGAAACACACGTCAAAGATGCTAATTGTTACGAAAAACTAACAACAAGTCCAATTCCCAACTTAATTACAACATGGGCTGCCAAAACGAAAAATTGAAATGATGAAGGACTTCTAACAGATGAAGAATTCGATTTTCTGAATACAAAACATCCGATCATTGGAAGTATCTATTTCCTACCCAAAATTCATAAAAAATATACACCACCACCAAGCAGTAGACCTATAATCAACAGTTTAGGGTCTTTAACAGAGCCCATTTCAGCCTACATAGAAACTCAGTTGCAACCACATGTTGTGAACCTGGCATCATTCATCAAAGACACAAAAGACGTCATACAACAATTTACCCGTATAAATTGGGAGGCAGACTTCAGGTTAGTAACATTTGATGTAACTGCTCTTTATACAAGTATTATTCACAAAAAAGGCATTGAAACAGTTGAATTCTTTCGGCAAACAAGATCATTCTCCTATTACCATCAAAATAAAATTATTTGCGACATGTTGGATTTCACCCTCAATAATAACCTCCTCCTACTCAACAAACAACTATACAGGCAAAAGTAGGGCACGGCAATGGGGGCTAAATTTGCCCCAGGCTATGCCAACCTCTACATGGTGTTATGTCCGTAGTGCAGGTGCGCATGCGCTAGCCTCGTTCTGGTGGCACATGCGTGTAAGAAATAAAGACGGCCCGCGAGGCAGTTGCCGCCGGGACCTTGGAACGATCAGACGTGCGTGTCCGAGTCTCATTGCATGCGCATGCTTTGGTTCTAGTACAGGGTGGCCCGAGGCAGCTGAGGTGTTTCAGAATGCCATCAGGGGTGCACTGGCGGGTCTAAGGGGAGTGATAAATATGAGTGTCGATATCTTGGTCTTTGCCACCACACATGCTGAACACCTGAAGCGTCTAGAAGCAACCCTGCAGAGGCTGAAAGATCTTGGACTTACCTTACACCGGGAAAAATGCGAATTTTTTAGAGATCGCATTGGGTTTTTTGGCTTTGTGTTTCATGGCAATGGTGTATCCCCGGATCCGGACAAAGTCAGAGACATCAGTCAGGCTGCACCCCCCCAATCGCCGACAGAGGTCCGCAGTTTTCTGGGGATGGTGAATTACTGCGGTCGCTTCATCAAGGGTTTGGCGTCCCTCTCTGAAGCCCTCCGGGCCCTCACGAAAAATGACGCTGGTTGGGTCTGGGGTACCATGGAGCAAGATGCGTTCGATGTAATAAAGAAGGCATTGTCAGATCAGGACACAGTGGCGTATTTTGATCCTGCGGCCGAGTCCGAGGTGGTTGTAGACGCCAGTCCGGTGGGCCTAGGAGCTGTGCTGATTCAGAAAGACGTGAGAGGCGAGATGCTACCTATCGCATATGCGAGTAAAGCCCTCAAGGAGACTGAACGTCGCTACTCTCTAATAGAGAGAGAGATGCCCTGGCTATCTTATGGGGCTGCAGACATTTCAGGTTGTACATTCTGGGGAAACCAGTAACTGTCATCACGGATCACAAACCGCTTCTTCCAATCCTAGCGGGTATGTCCTCGAAACCTCCTCCCAGGATAGAACGGTGGATGCTGGCCCTCATTGAATACAGGGTCAAGTTGGTGTACCGTCCGGGGACGAACAACCCAGCAGACTACTTATCCCGTCATCCTAACAGGGAGAGGGAAGGTGATCAGGGGGATGTGGCAGAGTGCAAAGAATTCGTACAGAATGTCGTGGCAGTTGCCATGCCGGTGGCGTTGGACAGAAATCTGATGGCACAGGAGTCGGCAGACGACGAGGTGTTCAAAATCATCAGAGCTGCAATTCAGAGCGGCGATTGGAGAAGCTTTCTACAGAATAATACAAGGGAGGAGGACAGAGCCCAGAGGGATCTTCAGGCACTGTGGAAAATCCGTGATGAACTCTCCACTTCAGAGGATGGGTTGCTACTAAGAGGCCGGCAAATTGTGGTACCCTGGTCGCTAAGAGCCCGAGTCATAGAACTGGCGCATACTGGACACCAGGGAGTGGCGAAGACGAAGGCGAGGCTGCGCACAAAGGTTTGGTTCCCAGATCTGGAAGCCCTAGTTGAGCGGCATATAAAAAGGTGTTTGCCGTGCCAGGCAGCCAGCCCCGTAGAAAGAGCACCCCCGATAAATTCCATGCAACGAAGCGAGAAGCCGTGGGGCACAGTCCACGCTGACTTTGGGTCAACCGGGAGGGGCATGTACTTTTCAGTGGCAGTAGACCAATGGTCGAGGTATCCGGAGGTGGAGCTGGTTGACTCACACGCCACAGATCACACAATCCTTGCATTAGAAAAGATGTTTGCCACGCATGGTCTCCCTGAAACCCTCTGCTCAGACAATGGGCCACCATTCACTGGGAACCAATTTGCACAGTATCTGAGAGAACGGGGCATACAACATCGGAAGGTGTCGCCGCTGTGGCCCAGGGCGAATGGGGAGGCCGAAAGGCTCATGAGGACCCTCAATAAGGTGTTTCATATAGCGGACAACAGTGGGGTGGAACTGAAAAGGAACCTATTTGAGTTTCTTCGAGAATATAGGTCGACACCGCATCAGTCCACCGGCGTGGCTCCAGCTGAGGCTCTGTTTGGGAGATGTCTGAGGGGCCTCCTCCCGGAGGTAGAAGGTCGGGAGCCAGGGATCATAGACGATGACCGGGTGAGAAGGGAACGAGAAGCCCACAATGCCAAGGAGAATGAACGCAGAGGACTGTGAGAAAAGGACATAGCGGTGGGAGACTTGGTACTGATACGCAACCGCAAGCCAGAGGGGAAACTATCACTGCCATATGAACCCCAACCGTGGTTAGTCACCCACGTCAAATGATCTATGATCACTGCGGCGAATGCACAAGGAACCATCACCCGCAACCAGTCCTTCTTCAAATGATTTGACAGTCGCCTTCCCGAAGTTGATCCGACGAGACCAATGCTGCAGGTGGAAGATGCAGAGGTACCGGATGATGACCCATCCTCGGATCCGCCATTGACAGTCGGGACCCCACCGTTCAGCTCGCCGGCGGAAAGGAGGTACCCGGTGCGACAAGGCCGCGCCATACCTGTTCAGCTCAAAGACTACATTCTAGATTCAGGCGACTGAACAGGTGACGGTCCGTGGCCCAAGAGACGCTATCCAGAAAGTTAACTTTCATAATGTTCATGGTGTACCTGTGAATGTGGTGCAGTTGTAAGTTGTTGTTGTTTTTGTTTAAAGAAAAAAAGGGATGTTATGTCCGTAGTGCAGGTGCGCATGCGCTAGCCTCGTTCTGGTGGCGCATGCGTGTAAGAAATAAAGACGGCCCGCAAGGCAGTTGCCGACGGGACCTTGGAACGATCAGACGTGCGTGTACGAGTCTCATTGCATGCACATGCTTTGGTTCTAGTACAGGGCGGCCCGAGGCACGGGAAGCCCCATCACACATGGGAGCATACGAACTTCAGCATGCATGGAAGCACAGCTCATTCATTGAACATGTAGTCTATTGGGGAAGATGCATAGATGATATCCTTGTGATTTGGAGAGGCAACAAACAATCCTTAAAAGATTTCCACAACTTTCTCAACAATAATGATTTCAACTTAAAATTAACAATGGAAGAAAGCGATCAGAGGATAAACTTCCTTGATTTGGAACTATATATCAAAGAAGACAAAATACATTCAACGCTCTATATAAAACCATCATCAGGCAACAGTATACTCCATGATAAGAGCAATCATCCCTCCCATGTAATAAACAACATCCCATATGGAGAATATTTGCGAATAAAAAGAAATTGCACTAAAGACAAAGAATTCTAAAAACACAGGCAATCAGCCACAAACAGCTTTAGAAAAAACTTCTTCCAGACCGAGAATGGAGCTATTGCAGAACAAAATCAAATCACAAGACACAACTGCAGCAACTCGCAAATTGAGATTCATTACAACTTATAATTCGGAAAACAAATTTCTCAGAAAAATATTATCAAAACATTGGCATTTATTACAATTAGACCAAGATCTTCAACCATTTTTGGATGACCAACCTACAATCACCTTTAGGAAAGCTCAGAATTTGAAATGTATTGTGAGTCCATCACACTTTGTAAGGCATTTGAAACAGAAAGGGCTCTCACAACTGTGGACTGAGAATACACTAAAAGGAAACTATAAATGTGGAACATGTACTATGTGCCAATACTCTGCCAATGGACTCACACAATTTTATTTGCCCAATGGCCAGATCCATCGAATACAAGATTTCATCAACTGTAAAAGTAAATTTGTGGTATATGCGTTAAAATGCCAATGTACCAAAATATATGTAGGTAGCACCATCCATATGTTAAAAACAAGGATTTCGGAACATTTAATAAACATCATGAACAAAGACATGAGATTTCCAATTGGACTTCATTTTCTTACAGAGCATTCAGAAACTCATATGGACAAAATCCAGTTCTATGGTCTGGAAAAAGTAAAACCACTATGTAGAGGAGGAGACAACTGTTAGGGAAGATTTCTTAATTGTGGGTAATTTTCCTTCCATTTGGCAACTCCTAAACCTTTTGCTGTTATTTTCACCATGATCTAGACTTTGCCAGAGAAGTGCAGCCTTCTGCCGCACTCCTCTGGGCTTTCGCTCCATTCTTACGGGGAAACTGACATGCCCTTAAGACAGTCAGTACCGGGAAACGCTGTTTTCCGTAATTTCTTTATCATGTTGCAGCTTTCGTGCAACATGACACAAGAGGGCACTGTAAGCTACGTTACTGCTCTCTTGGGTCTCTAGCCTTCTACAGGCCCTAGATACTCTTTTTGGATTGTAACTGATCGGTGCAAGTGAATCACGGACGGGAATGGTGGCAGCGATCGTTTCTTGTGTTTTTGAGCTCCTTTTGGCGTTGTAAGCGCGTTTCTCGCACTTAGCCCAAAATGGTGGCCTGGCTCCCAAAATGGCCAGACCACGAGGCTCCTTTGTCCTGTCCGCTGACCGTCTTGCCCCCTTCACCTTCCCCAGGTCGAGCCGACCCGGGGCCTTCCTTAATTGTGCATGTACTTTCCTGCGAAACACAGATGCTTTCGCGGGCTTCTACAGGCCTTGTGTGTGCCTCCAGGATGTGGGCTGGGATGTCTGGTCCCAATACACATCCTGGGTGCCAGAGAGTCTAGTGTGGTGTGAATGCCTGGGACCACCGTGGTCCGTGATAGGTCCACTTATGGTGTGAGTGTTTGATGAGCGGATCTCCCATTGGGTCCCCTCCGTTTTGGCGCGAAGGGAACCGTGGATAAGAGGGGGCTGGAAACGCCACTACCATGTCGATCTCCTGAGTTCTCATGAACAAAGGAATACAGGAGCCAAGTATCCTGCAACCACGATGCTGAACCGAGGAATCGCTGGTGACCCGCTGAAGGACTGCTCCTCTGCACTGCTGTCGCTTTGTGAAACCCTTTCTACCTCTGATCGAACCAGAAGGCCTGTACTGGTACTTCGACCCTTGGAATAGCGGGGACAGCTATTCTCGGCATCTCCACCATCTCCTGCACGTAAGCCTTCGAAAGTGTCTCTGGGCCATCCAGCAGACTGACCAGCCTATCCAGGAGTCTTGCTCTGTAACCGCCGTCCGGTTGTGTTGTATTTCGAGTCCTTGTCACTCTCACACGATTTGTACATTGGCATTCCCAGGTCTGAAGTGAGTAGTGTACATTTGGCTGAGATACACACGGCCGCTCCGTTGCCCTGCTGTGGTAACAAACTGTGCGGGCTCACTTCGTTTGGGACATCTTTAACTCAACTCTGTTGCTGCAGAATCTACACGACGACGAGACGTCCCCTGCTCCCCTGAACCTGCCAGTACTGAAACTGACGTGGAGAAGCCTGGGTCTGCTTGCATCGGGGACTGGTGAGTAGCATAGCTAGGAACTGGTCACCCTCCTGCTGTGTCAAACAGCACGCCTTTCCGTACTCGCGCTCTGCTTCTGCCCACAGCGGAGGCTGCGCTTGAGTCGCGGAACTCTGTTCTTCTTCATTTGTGCACCAAACTCAACTGCCTGATTCCCTCGAAGAGACTCCCCTTTTTGCCCGTTGGCACCAGCGTGTGCAACTACTTTTGAGCACAAGGCTCCACTCTTCTTAGGGCTTGGACTTCCTTTTAGTTAGGTGCCTCTGAAGGCGGACTGGGTCTAATCATTATTTCACACTGCCTGTTTTCCTCCCCTTCTAGGTGGACTACACATTTCGTGCATCTAAGGCTTTAGACTCGTTTGTATTTGTATATATATTGTATTGGTTTGGTATGCGTTGATTTACTAGAGTTTTATTGTGATTTCTTGCTACGGTCATTGTTGCAAAGGCCTTGGAATAAATGTGTATATATTTTTAATATAACACCTGTTTGGAGTAATTTGTAAGTGTCCTTGCTTTGTGTGCTCATTGCGGGCTTTCAGTCACCCTCACCCCTCTTGAGACCTAGTCTTGACCGCCGCGATCGCTACCCTGATTGGTCTGGCTTGTCCAGAGGTTACCCTGTTCCAAGTAATTAGGTTGGCCTTCTGAACCTCTGCGCCTCCAGGACAGAGTTCAGAAATCCGTCTTAACAAATTGGTGTACAGCGGTGGGATACGACTGAAGGTATCCAGTGTTGCGCACGAACTAAGGCATTTCAAGTTATTCCTACCAGGACACGTAGTGAATTGTCGTAGTACAACTTTAAAAAGGCCATAGTCCTATCTAACAGTATGGAAACAAATACCTTGTTAACTTTAAATGCTTCCAAATCCGAAACATTGAAAAAGATGTGTGCGGAGAGAGGTGTTTCCTCTCAAGGCACCAAATTGGATATGATCCAAAGAATGGTGGCGTGGCAAGAAGCGCAGCTTGACGCTATAACTTCTGAGGACAGTGCGGAAGGAGGTGGGGCTGCTCTCACTGGTAGAACCGACGGTTCTGCCGCTGCACTGATCCACCGCGACCACGAGGACAGGGAGGATGAGATGTCTAATGTTTCCTCTGCCAGTGTTGATGGGTGTGAGGTGGGACCCTCCTGTGTGTGCGTTGCCCCTTTTAAGGGGATGTGTTTTCCTCACGTGTATGGCCCCTTTAAGAAGGGCCATGACGGTGTCATGGCCCAAGCTAATAAAAGGAGCCTCTGCAGGCACGTGAGGACAGAACGGCTGTAGACTCCGTGGAAGGTTGGTCTGAGTCCGTGTCTCATTAATGCTGTAGGAGGTACAGGCTTGCAGGCCCTGGTGCCATGGGACCCTCGTGCCAGGACGGCGGCCGAGGTCCGCATGGTCAGGACCCTGGCAGGCTGTGCCCCTACCCCGATGGCGCTGGTGTCCCATAGCGCCACGGGGCCTGCCCGATGGACCTGGCAGGCCCCAAACTCCCACAGGCGCAGGGCCTGTTTGGTGCTGGGAGGAAGCAGCACCCTGGGGGCGCCTGCTGGCTGGACATAGCAGGCGACCCCCAACAATGGCGACGAAGGCTGGTGCCCTGTGTGCAAGGAGGCCTCGGCTGCGTGTGTTGCGGCGCCCCTCCCCCACCATGGAGGCGGCCTCTCCCGAGCATCGGAGAGGAGTGAGTGGTGGCTGCGTTGGAAGACTCTGTGCATTGATGTGGGCGGCGTCGGCCGCATGTGGGGAGTTGCCTGCCCCCCACCAACACCTGAAAGGGAGGAAGCTGGCCCCCCGCGGGGAGCAAGAGTGCCCGCGGTGTGGGCCACGATGAGGAGGTGCTGCCCCTCCCCCCCGCGACGGGGAGGTGCGGCAAACATCGCCGCAAGCAAGACAATGGTGCGGGCCCAACTACAATGGGGCCCGCAACAGACACGGGGAGGGAGCTGCTGCCCGCCCCGTGTGGGGGAGGAATGGCTGGGGCCTCGGCCATTATAAACGTAGGGGCGGTGTCGGCCGCTAATAAGATACCCGGCGCCCCCCTTGCCGCCGCAAGGTGATGCGGCCCCGTTTTCCCCCACTGTCTGGAGGTTAATGCGCCCCGGGCCGCAACAAGGAGAACAACGTCGTCACCCGCGATCGGGAGAGGTGCGGCTCCCAAGAAGAAATGAGCGGCATCCGCCGCAATGGTGAGGGGAGCTGCCCCTCCCTCGCGACCTGTCAACAACACATGCTGGCGGCATCCGCCGTGGAGGAGGACGATTAAAATGAGGGGCCTCCAAACAGCTGAGGCGGCCTGACTGAGGAGCGGCATCGGCCGTGATGAAGAGGCGCGCCCCTTCCCCAGTGGTGGGAGGGAGAGGTGTGGCGTCGAGGCCCAAGAGGAGGGGGAAAGGTGCGGGGCAGCCCCCCCCTCAAAGAAGAGATGGAGCGGCTGCAGCCGCAATAACAAGGTGAGCTGCCTGCTCCTCCCCCACCTGCAGGCCGCGAATACAAAGAGTGGCTGCCAGGCAGCGAAAGCGGATGAGGAGGTGAAGTCCCCCCCCCACCCCCAGTCGAGACCTAATGGCGGCATCTGCTGCGATGTGAGAGGCCGCGCCCCCCCAAGAAGAGCTTGGGCGCCCGCTGCCCTAAGGAAGGTGTCAGACACCCGATGCCACCAGCAGCCCACAAGAAGAACTGGGGCGCCTGCTGCCCCCACGAAAGGAGGTGCTGGTGGCGATGCCACGAACTAATAAAGAACTCTCCACCTGGGGAGTGGATCCAACCCACACCCTAACAGTGTCCGCCGCACTCAGGTATCATCTGCAATCGGAGCCCCCGTAGTGATCCCGGGCCGCGGGCGGTGTGTGTGGCAGCGTCGAGGAAGATCAGAAAGGGGAGGAAGAAGGTATGCCCCTGCTGGAGCGAGCACCACTGAAGCAAGGCCCGGCGCACGTGGCGGTGACGAGAGAACTAGAATGCTAGGCCCTGCCGGAGCGGACGCAGTTCCAGCTGCCCGGGCCATGTGGTGAGGAACGAATGGCATGGTGCCCCACTTCAGGGCGGCATTGGGGAGAGCCTCTGCCTGACTTCGGGCCCGGCGGTGGGCGCATCTGGAGGGTGTTTGGTTCTGGGGCAGGGCTGCAGTGCTCAGGGATGGGCCGACCGAACACCTGCCGGGCCCCCAGCATGATCTCGAGCCCGGCGGTGAAGGAAAAGGCGTGCTCCAGCATGAAGAGGCACCTGTGGGTGCATGGCATGATCCTGGGCGACCCCCAGTGGGATCTTGCCCACAGTCGGTGACCATCATGAGGACCAGAGCACACAAACAAAGATGGGCAAATGTGACATCCCTGCCCCGCAGGGCCCAGACTTGAGGTGGTGCCTGGGGAGTGCCGTGCTGCCCAAAGTACCCCAAGGAAGATCTCGCGCCGGGCAAGGGCAGTAAGAATCAAGAGCCCCGCGAGGTCCCAAGATGCCGGGTGGCAATCGAGGTAGCGACTCTGGGGCAGAGGTGCCCCAGCAGCTAGTCCCACGGCACGGCCCGCTCTGAGCACATGGGACACATAACAAACTGCGGCACCGGTGTCCACAGAGCCGCAATGCCTCTACCGGAGGGCCTCCACTCTCATGTTCATTGAGGTGTCAGGCTAGGACGTTGGAGCGAGCGGTGCACTGTACACCAGACTAACAGTGCCCTCCAGGAGGTGCTACATGGGACAGGAGACATTCTGTAATACCGGGCCTTCTGTAAAACCGGGTACCCTTGCCCACGTTCGGTGCCAGTGTGGTCCAGCGGGGGATGTGGCACTGGCAGGGCAGGAAGAGGAAAAGACCCTCCAGGACCGGGGATGAGGCGCGATGCGCAATTTCAAACCAGTGGTGGCAGCCAGACAAGACCTGGCACAACGCTACAGTGAGTGGAAAGGAGGGTCAATCAGCAGAGGAGTGATCATCTCCCGGATCAACGCCATCGAATACAAGCGATTCTGCTCAACATACTAGTAGCCCGGACTGTCCGCTACTGGGAACACCCAGGCTGCCTGCTGCTAATGACACTCTGTGTGCGATGCCATCGAAGGGGCAAGCTCAATGGGGTTTGGTGAAGATACCGGCCGGATCCTTGAGTTCAATCGACGCCGGGGGTATGACCAATTGACCAGGCAGCTCTGGGCCCTAAAACCAAGACTCAGTGCATCAGTGGAGAAATGGGTTGCAGCTCATCATGAGTGCTTGCGCGCCTTGCTGTGTCCCTTGGAGGAAAGAGATGTGCCAGATCAGGGGAGCATCGCCAACCAAAAAGGGGTGAGTGCTGCCATGTCGCTCCGCACTCCATCAACACCACAGTAATCTGTCAACAGCACATGAGCAACCTGGATACCCTGTGACCGGCGTCTCCCTACTCTGCTCTGAACGTCAAGTGACTATGCCGATGTGGCCCCTGGTACCCGCCAGGTGCGGCTTTGCCGGCCGTGAACTACACCATCAATGGACCTGAACTCGGGAAGTGAGTCCTGAACGGACGCTGCTGGGAAATGGACTGGTCTCCTGCTGCCTCGCGATTGGTTGAGGAGGACTCCGTAATCTTGTGTTGTCATGCTGTTGACCTGCATAGTAACTACATGCTTTAAGTGGTCTCACTAAAGAATAATAAGGTGAGGCTGTGATCCCACAGTTGCGAGGTGTGCATGTAATGCCAGCCGCCAACCACGGCGTTTGGTTCTATGTTACCGTTCAGAGCCCCAGGTTAATAAAGGGTTTTGCAAACTATGGCGGAAAGGCCGGTGGTCCTCTGGCACCCCACCTGCCACGGCTGTCACCTGTTGAGTGGGTTTCGAAATGGGACGATATAAGATTAAGTCGGTAATTAGTAGGCGTTAGGTCTTTAATTGTTTGAGTAAGCAAAGTATGGGGTGGTGGAATATCTTATTGTTTGTCTACCCCACAAGTTTTAAACCGACAAGAATGTCATTGTTTTATGTTTTATAACAGGTGGGATGCCTGTGTGTTTCAACATTTGTCTGTTTTTGGTCGTTATGAAAAAGGAGGAGTGTGAGGTGGGACCCTCCTGTGTGTGCGTTGCCCCTTTTAAGGGGATGTGTTTTCCTCACGTGTATGGCCCCTTTAAGATGGGCCATGACGGTGTCATGGCCCAAGCTAATAAAAGGAGCCTCTGCAGGCACGTGAGGACAGAACGGCTGCAGACTCCGTGGAAGGTTGGTCTGAGTCCGTGTCTCATTAATGCTGTAGGAGGTACAGGCTTGCATGCCCTGGTGCCATGGGACCCTCGTGCCAGGACGGCGGCCGAGGTCCGCATGGTCAGGACCCTGGCAGGCTGTGCCCCTACCCGATGGCGCTGGTGTCCCATAGCGCCACGGGGCCTGCCCGATGGACCTGGCAGGCCCCAAACTCCCACAGGCGCTGGGCCTGTTTGGTGCTGGGAGGAAGCAGCACCCTGGGGGCGCCTGCTGGCTGGACATAGCAGGCGACCCCCAACAATGGGGAGGCTATGCTTGAATTCAAGAAGCAAGAGCTGCGGTTTAGGCAGAAGGAGCTTGAGTTCAGCATAGCCAAACTACAAATCGAACAGGCAGAAAGACAGGGATCACCAGTTGGAACTGGCCAAGCTTCAGGTTGCAAATGGGTCCAAGGGTCCTGGACCTCCTCTCATCCACGGTTTCCAAAAGATCTGCTCAGTGTGTACGAGGAAAGGAATGACATTATGGACTGGCTGAATACGTTTGAGTATGCATGTGAAGTTCAACAAGTTGACAATGCTGATAAGATTGCCTGGTTACTCAGCAGACTGCCCCATTCTGGCTGTAGTGCCATTATGGAAATGTCGAAGGCTGAGCGAGCTGATTTCGCAATGTTAAAGCAAACTGTCATTTTAAAGTTTGGAAAGACTCCTGCCCAATATTTAAAACGATTCCCAGAGTACAAGAAAAAAGAAGGTGGTACTTGGGTATCTTATGTCACCGAATCCTTAAAAAACTTGACTGGCTGGGTCGAAGGTTATAAGGTTTCTACCTTTGAAGGCATGATAAATCTTGTCATGCTGGAACACATTTTTGCATCTTCTTCCCCGGAGCTTAAGCAGCATCTGGCCGATTCGGAGGAGATAGATCCTAAGAAGCTGGCCATTGCAGCAGACTTATGGGTGTCACATCGAGTGTCCCATAAGGACAAAACTCATCCTGGTAAGCAGGAGGAAGGGAAAAAGTCCAAAGATAAGGAGGGTGGAGAATCTGATAAATCTTCTCAAAAGGGCCACAAAAAGAAAAATAAGGGTAAGACACAAGAGAACTCACAGGGTAGTCGAGGACAGCCTCCGAAACAGAACTCTGGTTACAATAAGCCTCCCTATGTAAACAGACCCAATGGATCTTGTTTTGCTTGTGGAGCAACTGACCACGTGAAGGGGGATCCCCGGTGTAAAGTTAAACCTTTGGGGGTCCACTCCGCTAATCTGGCCTTCTCCTCCTACGAGGAAGAAGAGATTACAGGAGCATTGTTCTCCTCAGACTCCTTCCCCAGCGGGATAGAAGCTGAGGTAGTTTTAGTTTCCCTGGGTTCCTGGGAGCTTAAAGTCGCAGAGGCTTATGCTAGGATTCCAGATAATACCAAGCACTACTTTAAAGACAGTGTGCTGATCAATGGAGTGGATACTCCAGCTCTTAGGGATAGTGGGTGCAGTCGAACTGTAGTGGATTCTACCTTGGTAGACTCAGAGGAAGTTGCCAGAGCTACTCTGATGCCCACTAAGTTGGCTGACGGCCCACCTCGCATGTTTCCAGTAATACCTGTAAATCTTACTTTAAATGGTACAGCAGTCAGGATTCCAGTGAGCATTCAGAGAAACGTCCCAGGAAAGGTCTTGTTAGGCAATGATCTCAGAGCTTTAGGGCTCGTAGGAGACACTGCCGACAGACCCTGCACACGGTCTCAAACACGGGCAGCATTGGTCAAGAACAATACGCCGCCCCAGCCGAAGGGGAAACCCAAGGCGAAAGGAGTAAACAAGTCAAGACGAGGGAAAGAGAATATTCCCCCGAGCCCGCCTACCACTGCGGTGGAGGAAGTTGGTCAATCGCCCGGGCCTGACGAGGAGGTGGCGATGCCTAAAGTATTTGACCCCAATGACCATCCTGAACTAAAAGACTTGTTAGTAGAAGGTGGCCCTGACAGGGAAGAATTCATTAAAGGCCAACGTGAGGCCTAAGGAGACAGGCCTGCTCCCAGCTTGAGGGTGAACCTCCTGGGATGCATCAGATTTATTGGGAAGGTGGACTCCTGTATAGTGAGCCCACAGAGTCTACAGAAGGGGACCATAGGAGGTTGGTGGTTCCCCTTGCTGTAAGACCCTTCCTCCTGCAATTGGCGCATGAAGTGCCCCTTGCTGGTCACCTTGGTATTAAGAGGACCAAGCAAAGCACTTCTACTGGCCCAAGATGGGGGTGCAAGTAGAAATTCGCTGCAGGAGTTGTGCCTCCTGCCAGTTATCTGGTAAGGTTGGCTCGACAATCCAAGCTCCATTGGTACCACTTCCAGTTGTGGGAATACCATTCGAAAGGGTAGGGATCGACATCGTTGGTCCCCTTGACCCGCCAACATCCTCAGGCAATAGGTTTATCCTGGTGCTGGTCGACCATGCAACCAGATATCCTGAGGCCATCCCATTAAAAACTGTAACTGCCAAGTCAATCGCAAAAGCGTTACTTGGCATATTTACTAGGGTTGGTTTCCCTAAAGAAGTTGTGTCGGATCGTGGCAGCAACTTTATGTCGAAGTATATGCAGGCTATGTGGAAAGAATGTGGGGTCACCTACAATTTCTCTTCTGCATACCACCCCCAGACCAATGGTCTGGTGGAACGTTTCAACAGAACGTTAAAGAGCATGATTGGGGCTCTGGAAGAACCTCAGAGAAGAAAATGGGATCTTATTTTACCATGCTTACTGTTTGCCTACCGAGAGGTACCACAGGAGGGTGTTGGCTTCAGCCCCTTCGAACTTCTGTTCGGTCATCCTGTACGGGGACCCTTAGCCATAGTCAAAGAGGGATGGGAGATGCCCACTCCCCCTGTTACTACCAACGTAGTAGATTATGTGCTGGGGCTCAGAAAACGGATGGTACTTCTGATGGGCTTGGCTAGTGATAAATTGAAGGCAGGACAAGCGCTGATGAAACATTGGTACGACCAGAAAGCTTCCCTCATCAACTTTACACCTGGTCAGCAAGTCCTGATCATGAATCCCATAAGGCCTCGAGCTTTACAGGACAAATGGTCAGGCCCCTACACAGTGGTGGAGCCCCTGGGTGAGGTTAACTATTTAGTGGACCTTGGAAGGCCTGGACAGGCTCCAAAAGTGTTTCACGTAAATAGGCTGAAGGCTTTCGTCCCAAGAGTCGAAATCGCAGCACTGCTACTGGCTTCAGATGTTGAGGAAGAGGAGTCTGAACCTCTCCCCGACCTGTTCCAAAGCGGTCCTTCAGATAGCTCCTTTGAGGGTGTCCGAGTGGCCCCTCACCTGACTTCTAATCAGCAGGCTGAGGTGAAAAGTTTGCTTAGGCAGTTTTGCCCCCTGTTTTCACAGTCGCCTGGTTTGACACCTTGGTGCAAACATAACATAGACACAGGAGACAGTGTACCTACCAAAAGTAGGGGATACAGGATGTCAGACAAAGTACGGTCTTACATTAAGACCGAGGTGAACAAAATGTTAGACCTTGGGGTGATTGAACCCTCTAGTAGTCCTTGGTCCAGCCCTGTGGTTTTGGTTCCAGAGGCAGGCACTTCTGAATTGAGGTTCTGCATGGATTACAGGGCTCTGAATGCTGTCACCAAGACAGATGCATACCCCTTGCCTCGAACAGATGAGCTGGTGGATACTTTGGGTGCCTCCAAGTACCTCAGCACGTTTGACCTCACTGCTGGCTATTGGCAAATAGCTTTAGCAGAACATGCCAAGGAGAAGACAGCGTTTTCTACTCCAGACGGCCTTTACCAATTCAGGGTAATGCCGTTCGGGTTGAAAAATGCACCTGCCACTTTCCAGAGGCTTGTGAATCATGTGTTGAATGGGTTGGACGAATTCTGTCTTGCATATCTGGACGATATAGCAGTTTTCAGTGCCACCTGGGAAGAACATGTGAAACACCTCGGGATTGTGCTCCAGGCTCTTCAGAAAGCACACCTGACCATAAAGGCTAGTAAATGCCAGATTGGACAAGGCTCAGTGGTTTACCTTGGACATGAAGTAGGTGGAGGGAGGAGACAGCCTCTTCCCAGTAAAGTACAAGCAGTACAAGACTGGCCTACCCCCACTACACAGACCCAAGTGAGAGCCTTCTTAGGACTCACGGGGTATTACCGCAACTTCGTGGCAGACTATGGCACCATAGCTACCCCTCGGACTGCCCTCACCACTCTGAAAAAAACCAAGAAGGTAACTTGGACCGACGAGTGTGAGAAGGCCTTCAATGGCTTAAAAGACTCCTTGTGCCAGGCCCCTGTCCTCAGGGCCCCTGATTATCAAAGACCTTTTATTGTGCAGACGGACGCCTCTGACACTGGCATAGGAGCTGTACTATCGCAAGTAGATGAGAAGGGTAAGGAACACCCTATTGGTTTTATTAGTCGCCAGCTTAAGGACAGAGAGCTCAGATGGTCCACAGTGGAGAAAGAATGTTTCTCTGTTGTGTGGGCCCTACGGAAGCTGAGGCCCTACCTCTATGGGACCCACTTCACTGTGCAAACTTACCATAAGCCCTTAAAGTGGCTAATGAACATGAAGGGAGAGAATCCAAAGTTGCTTAGGTGGTCCATAAGTCTACAAGGCTTCGACTTCACTATTGAGCATAGGCCAGGTGTCCAACATAGCAATGCTGATGGGTTGTCCAGAATGTTTAACCGACGTGAACAAGAGACTCATCCAGGGGTGGATTAGTTCCCCCTGTCCATAGTCTGGGAGGGGCGAGTGTTAGGAAAGATTTCTTAATTGTGGGTAATTTTCCTTCCATGTGGCAACCCCTAAACTTTTTGCTGTTGTTTTCACCATGATCTAGACTTTGCCAGAGAAGTGCAGCCTTCTGCCGCACTCCTCTGGGCTTTCGCTCCATTCTTACGGGGAAACTGACATGCCCTTAAGACAGTCAGTACCGGGAAACGCTGTTTTCCGTAGTTTCTTTATCATGTTGCAGCTTTCGTGCAACAAGAGGGCACTGTAAGCTAAGTTACTGCTCTCTTGGGTCTCTAGCCTTCTACAGGCCCTAGATACTCTTTTTTGGATTGTAACTGATCGGTGCAAGTGAATCACGGACGGGAATGGTGGCAGCGATCGTTTCTTGTGTTTTTGAGCTCCTTTTGGCGTTTTAAGCGCGTTTCTCGCACTTAGCCCAAAATGGTGGCCTGGCTCCCAAAATGGCCAGACCACGAGGCTCCTTTGTCCTGTCCGCTGACCGTCTTGCCCCTTCACCTTCCCCAGGTCGAGCCAACCCGGGGCCTTCCTTAATTGGGCATGTACTTTCCCGCGAAACACAGATGCTTTTGTGGGCTTCTACAGGCCGTGTGTGTGCCTCCAGGATGTGGGCTGGGATGTCTGGTCCCAATACACATCCTGGGTGCCAGAGAGTCTAGTGTGGTGTGAATGCCTGGGACCACCGTGGTCCGTGATAGGTCCACGTATAGTGTGAGTGTTTGATGAGCGGATCTCCCATTGGGTCCCCTCCGTTTTGGCGCGAAGGGAACCGTGGATAAGAGGGGGCTGGAAACGCCACTACCATGTCGATCTCCTGAGTTCTCACGAACAAAGGAATACAGGAGCCAAGTATCCTGCAACCACGAGGCTGAACCGAGGAATCGCTGGTGACCCGCTGAAGGACTGCTCCTCTGCACTGCTGTCGATTTGTGAAACCCTTTCTACCTCTGATCGAACCAGAAGGCCTGTACTGGTACTTCGACCCTTGGAATAGCGGGGACAGCTATTCTCAGCTTCTTCACCATCTCCTGCACGTAAGCCTTCGGAAGTGTCTCTGGGCCATCCAGCAGACTGACCAGCCTACCCAGGAGTCTTGCTCTGTAACCGCCGTCCGGTTGTGTTGTATTTCGAGTCCTTGTCACTCTCACACGATTCGTACACTTGGCATTCCCAGGTCTGAAGTGAGTAGTGTACATTTGGCTGAGATACACACGGCCGCTCC
Source organism: Ambystoma mexicanum (assembly GCF_040938575.1). Classification (NCBI taxonomy): domain Eukaryota; kingdom Metazoa; phylum Chordata; class Amphibia; order Caudata; family Ambystomatidae; genus Ambystoma; species Ambystoma mexicanum. The sequence goes on along the minus strand of NC_090930.1, from coordinate 149,081,188 downwards.
GTTGCCCTGCTGTGGTAACAAACTGTGCGGGTTCACTTCGTTTGGGACATCTTTAACTCAACTGCTGCAGAATCTACACGACGACGAGACGTCCCCTGCTCCCCTGAACCTGCCAGCACTGAAACTGACGCGGAGAAGCCTGGGTCTGCTTGCATCGGGGACCGGTGAGTAGCATAGCTAGGAACTGGTCGCCCTCCTGTAGGAGCCCATAGCTGTTCCCCGCTGTGTCAAACAGCACGCCTTTCCGTACTCGCGCTCAGCTTCTGCCCACAGTGGAGGCTGCGGTTGAGTCGCGGAACTCTGTTCTTCTTCATTTGTGCACCAAACTGAACTGCCTGATTCCCTCGAAGAGACTCCCCTTTTTGCCCGTTGGCACCAGCGTGTGCAGGTACTTTTGAGCACAAGGCTCCACTCTTCGTAGGGCTTGGACTTCCTTTTAGTTAGGTGCCTCTGAAGGCGGACTGGGTCTAATCATTATTTCGCAGTGCCTGTTTTCCTCCCCTTCTAGGTGGACTACACATTTCGTGCATCTAACGCTTTAGACTCGTTTGTATTTGTATATATATTGTATTGGTTTGGTATGTGTTGGTTTACTAGAGTTTTATTGTGATTTCTCGCTACGGTCATTGTTGCAAAGGCCTTGGAATAAATGTGTATATATTTTTAATATAACACCTGTTTGGAGTAATTTGTAAGTGTCCTTGCTTTATGTGCTCATTGCGGGCTTTCAGTCACCCTCACCCCTCTTGAGACCTAGTCTTGACCGCCGCGATCGCTACCCTGATTGGTCTGGCTTGTCCAGAGGTTACCCTGTTCCAAGTAATTAGGTTGGCCTTCTGAACCTCTGCGCCTCCAGGACAGAGTTCAGAAATCCGTCTTAACAACAACGGAAAAAGATTGAGACAAAGAGAAGCTTACTGGATTTGTAATTTGGACTGCTGCCACACAGGTCTTAACACAGATTCAGAATTAGGGCACTTTCTGTGATTACTTTGTAACAGAGGATCTATTGTAAATTGTATATATTCTTTATTTTCAGGACAACCTATTGATCTGACCTGTTACATTTAATTTTATTTTTATATATGATTGCTGTCATGAGAAATTTGGGTCTCATATATTGCCATTTAATTTCCTCTTCTATTTTATTTAATCAATTGTTTGTCGATACAGATTAGTATAGAAAGTTGCATTTAAACATTTCCATTTGTTCCTCCCGTAGTACACGTACTCACTATTTCTGATTTATCCTACTTATTTATAATTTTTTCTTTGTATGGTGCTCACTAAAACTAAGGGATATACTTATGTGTCATATATCCAATAGAATCTATTCGTTATCATTTTGTAATTCAGCCCGATCCAAAATGGCGCCTGACACTAAGTGTATCCAACCCAACTCAAACATTGGCGGCCATCTTTAAATCATCGTATATATTGCCATCATTACTAAAAACGCGTTTAACAATTTGGTGGCCATTTTTAAATCAATTAATATATTGCCCTCATCACTAAAAACGCGTCCAACTATTGATGCTCACCTAACACTACATATAATTATTTTCATTTGAGATCCGTACTCCAATCCTTTATATATAAATACATAAAAAGTAAAAAATAAAGATTATGTAACCTTATGATTATTTAGTCTGAAATAGCATAGCGAATGAGAAATGACTATCGAAATCATATTTTTTAAAATGTTTTCATCCTGTATTGTGTTCTACTGACAGCTCGATTCATAAGGGCACTTCCTATCGAACGTGATTCTTTCGTAACGTGTTCCACGTAACGAATACACATTAAACAATTGTATAAATAGGCGGCCATCTTAGAGTCAGTCATGGCCCCACGCTAACATTTTCGAATGAGAAATCGTCTACTCAAACAAGAAGCTCGTATCTACTACCTAAAGAGGTAAGGACCCTTATTTTCCCAGTCTGAAATTAACTAAGCGTCTTAAAAGTAAACAAAAGGAGTACGCTAAACAATGCATCATCTCCTGTTGTCTTTATAGATTACTGCGTGACCAGACGCATTTAAAAGCTTAAAATAAGACTACAAATAATGATCACCATCTTGTAAACTTCCAAAGCGTTTTGAGGAAAAAAAGAAGGGGCATACCAAAAAACGTAATAATGACGCATTCAGACCATTAGTAAGGTGAGCATACTCACTGATACTTTCCTGAAATTTTCTTATAAATACAAATTTAATTTGTATTTGTTTTATTTATAACGCGTAAACCATCAGGCCCGGAGGCATCAGGGCGCACTTTGTACAAAGTTACAATAATGCAAATATACAGACATAAAAATAACATTAACAGAATACTAACAATATTTATATCATCATACAATACGGTGGTAACAGTGCCAATCAGGCTTAACAGTGGATATACCCATAGGGTGTACAGAAAATAGTGCCGGAGGTCAGCAGGCCAGATTATGTAAGACAAGGGCGCAGAGCATGTCTTAGTGCTGGTCAGAAAGCCAAGATTTGGTTTTGGCCTTGAATGTGTTGAAGGAGTCTTCAGCTCTGATTGAAGCAGGGAGGGAGTTCCATAGCTTAGAGGCTAGGACAGGGAAGCTAGTGCCCCCTGCTTTTTGAAGTTTAAACCTAGGGATCGATAGGCAGTGGGTCTGGGCAGTTCTTAAAGGTCGGGAGGTCGAGTGGTGAGACAGCCGACTGCAGAGGTAGATAGGGGCCTTGTTAGCCGAGCATTTGTGCATGAGGGCAAGTGTTTTTAGTGAGATTCTCTGCTTGACAGGTAGCCACTTTAGGATAGTTCTGGATTCTGAGATGTGGTGGTTGCGGGGGATGTTTAGGGCAGCTCGAATGGCATTGTTCTGGGTTGTTTGGAGTTTATTCAGGTTCTCTTGGCTGGTACCTAAGTAAAGAGCACTACAATAATCAATTTTGGCCATAATGAGAGTTCTAGCTAGTGAGACACTGTTAGGGGTGGTAAGGAACAGTCTGCAGGCTGCAATACGTTTGCACGTGTATGCAGAGGCAGATCTGACTGCATTTATTTGTAGAGACAGAGATAGGGTGGCGTCCAGGTAAAAACCTAACGTTTTGGTATCATTCGAGACTCGTATGGTATTACCGTCTATGGTGAATGACTGATAGGACGGCTCTAGTTTGCTCAAACGTTGTGTGGTGCCCAGGATAAGGAGCTCTGTCTTGTCGTCGTTTAGGCAAATGGCAAATGTTATTATTAAAAGGCACAAAGACACATCGTGCATTTAGAAAATCCATTGTAACAGAGCAAACTAGTAACTGCCTTGTTCTCAGTTGTTAAGAAAGTCAGAATTTTTTCTATTAATGAATCATTGATGATTTTTCACAAATAATTTTTTGTTCACTAAAGTACGTTGTCAAACTTTCAAAATGTTCATCTATACCTTTTGTTTTTTATTCTTAACAGAGAATTCCACAATGTATGAAAAATAATACATTTGTAAACTCATGAATTGAAATGAATACCCTCCAGATGAACCAATGAACTTGGGGAAACACGTGTCGAGGGAAGCGTTTGAATCCATTCTTAAAAAGAAAATAAAAATATTTGTTTGACTAAATCTTCAAATTCCAAATATCTTATTAGGTGCGCAGGTTGTATGACTAAAACCATCGACTATTCTTCCAGTTCCTGAAACACTCTGCAGTCTGAGTGATGTAGTCATCCCCTCGTGGCACCCAACAAACTGGTAACAAGAAAACAAACAACTTTTTTTATTAAAACCAGTTCGCCAACAGTTGTCTATTAGGCTGCAAAAAATGTTTCTTCCTCAGGACTTTACAGCATGATCAACTGATGTGACCGTGAACACCGTAAAAACAGAACTGAGGTAACGGGCGCAGCTCAAGCCTTTTATTCAGCAGATGACGTCGACGGCGGCCATCGAGGGACTACGACTCTGCGGCCTCGAACACAAGCGCCCTCTGGTGAATATTCTTTTCCGAACCAGCAAAAGCTGGGAAACAAGATATCTAAGATGAGGAATACGTGGGAGGAACATCCAGTCGAAAGAACGTTACAGTTGATAAGTAACTTGTTCTTCTAATGTATGTGGCGATTACTTGGCTTTAAGCCTTGATTGCAAACTAAGTAAAAGTAGTGACCATACACTTTGTCTGGGATAGCTAATACATATCAAACTACTCTAAAGTATAAAAGATGCCAGGGTTCTCTACTGTCTCCCTGATTTGGGCGGTGACTGCGGGCAACTGCCTTTGAGCTGACCCATTAAAGTTTTTAGGCCAAACTGAGCCACGGCAGTTCTCAATCAACGACTTTATTTCCAATTTCTTGACAAATGTAAGTAATATTTTAGCATTTAAATAGCGTGATGAACCCTCAGGCATCTGGGTGTTGCTTATTATTACCCACGGTGTGTGGTGCTCATTTATCGAGATCGGAAGGATGAAAGGCTGAGTTTGGCCCTGCTGGGATTGGAACCTGCATCTGCAGGCTCTGCACAGATGTCAAAGCAAGCTCTACTCGCTGTGCTATCTGACCGGCTGACTCTGTCTTATTTGTTTAATTGTATTTTAGAGTCTGACCAATTTGATTTTAATGTGTGCTATAACTTGTATTTAACCTTGCATATCACCATGGTACAGCAGCTTATGTTTTATTTGTTGTTATTGCATTTTAGAGGGGGACCAATTTGATTTTAACCTATCTTGTAATTTTCATTTAACCTTGCACAGCTTTTCTCTGTCAAGAATAGCTCATTGAGAAGTGGTGATAAGGCTAACCAACGTACTCATTTGGAAAATAATGGGGTCAAAGCAACACCCTCAAAATTAGAAGTTGATGCTGTGGACACGGAGCCTTCGGCAATCCCAACTGTTTTGACAAAAATGTCTGCCTTTCTCGCAGATACTGCTCTGTTACGCCTTCCTTGCACACATAACAATGTTATAAACCTCAAGGCAGTAAATGATCATTCGAGGGGATTCGGTCCTCCGACGTATTCCATATCTATGACATTAATCACCACAGCTGTGCTGCTTCAGAAAATCTTTTGGCGTCTGCGTCCCGCGTCGACGACGTCGATACGCTGTCTTCGAGGGCCTCTGTCGAGCCGATGTCACTGGATGTTATAAGTAGGACGCACGACGCCCGTAGCCTCAGTTCCGTTTTTTCCGTAAACGTGTTCGCTTCGGAGATTTCGGCGCACCTTGATTCTACTGAATCCTGTTCTTTCTGTTCTTCGAACCTGTTTCTTCATTGCTATCGTATGATGTCTTCGGCTTCTTCCACCCCGTGGTCCGGGTTTAAGAAGTGTCGGGTGCGCGGTCCAAGATGTCGCTGACGGATACGTACAACGCTTGCCTCTGGTGCCTCGGGGAGTACCATGATACGGACGACTGTGTCGACTGCCAATCACTCACATCGAAGGCCTTGCGGGAGCGTAAGAAGAAGCTGTCGGTCGGTAAGGTGGCCAAGCGTTCCTCTGGTCTTTCGACGGACGATTCGGGGGGCGACTCTCTGCATCGTCGCCATGAGTCCAGGGGTTCTCGGCCTGGGAGTCGGTCCCGCCATTCCTCTGCCTCTTCAAGGCACTCCAGGAAGCGCTGTCACAGGTCGGCTTCCCTGTCCTCTTCCGAGGACTCTGCCCGTCGGCGGGTTGCTTGTCCCAACAAGCATTCCACTCCTGATGAATGGGATTCCTTCCGAAAGGAGATGTTGGTGATTTTTCAATCGTAGGGCTCCGGCCGGTCCGCGCTGTCTGAGGACGCCGGTCGTGGCCGTGCTGGAGACACGGCTCGTCCGCCTTCAGGTTCGAGCAGTCTTTGCGACCACCGGGCGCCTTCGAGGTCCTGGTCGAACAAGGATGGTCACTCTAGACATGCCCGTTCCAGGTCCCAGTCCTCGACGCCCTTGAGACTGCGAGAATCTGTGAAGTCTTCGAGGAAGACATCGACGCCGGCGGCGCCGAGGTCGTCGACTGACTGTCTCGGGGCCCCGCCTCTGAGGAAGTTGTCAACGCCATTGGCACCCAGGCTGTCGAGAGACACGCTCAGGGCTCTGCCCTCGAGGCCTGTGTCGACGCTGTCAAAGCTGTCGGCGCCGCACTCGACGTCTCCGTCAACGCCCTCAACGCCTTCTGAGGCGGCCTTGTCGGCGGTACCTCATGGCTCAGTGGCAACCACCAGAAAGGCGATGGCCAAGGCTAAACATGTCTTTGTGCCTTTTTCTGTACCCTCCTTCCAGCCTATGGATTATATTTCGGAGGTGGATGAGTGGTCTGAGGAAGGTGAGGTTCCTGGAGAGGTCCCTGATGACATTGTTTCTGGTCATAGTCAACTTGAGGACCTGCGTCAGTCGCTGCACGACACCAGTGGTCTAGACACCTCTCCGGAGGTGGAGTTTGGTAGGCCGGAGCCTGACACGCATACCGAATCCTCATACCGGTGCCTCATGTCGAGGGTCACGGATTACCTGGGGTGGTCTGCCCACCCTGGGTATTTTCAGCAGGATGACCTGACTGATATCCTGGACCAAGGTCTTCCAACTGACCCGGTGCTGCCATTCCATATGGCCTTGCAGAGAAGGGTGGCTGCGGCTTGGACTTCTCCGGAGAGTCTCCCGGCAGTGAGCAAGTCCTTGCCGAATAATTATCGCCCAGCCAGTGGCGACCCCTGCTACTTGACCACGCACCCTACTCCGGAGAGTTTGGTGGTGCAGGCACCCAGCAAAGCAGTCGTCGTACCCTACCATCCCTCCTGATAGGGACGACAAATGTTTTGATGGCTGGGCGAAGAAGGTATTTTCTTCTGGGGGTATGGCGCTTCAGGCTGCCAACTCTGTTTGTGCCTTGTCTCGTTTCACACACACTCTGTGGAACTGTATTTCCTTAGCGCCTGATCATATTTCTGAAGGGGAGGAACGGGATGGTTTCCTTGCTATTGTGGAGGATGGCAAGGATGCCATGTGTGAATCCGTTCAGTGGGGTTTGGACATGGTTGATTGCGTCAGCCGGTCCATGGCGGCGAGCACCGTAATACGCAGGTTTGCGTGGTTGCGGAAGTCGGGTTTTGCTCCTGATGTGCAAGCCCGGCTCCTCAACATGCCTTTTGATGGTGAACATCTTTTTGGCAGCAAGGCTGACAAGAGTCTTGAGAGGTTGCAGACCTCCAAAGCTGCAGCAAAGTCGTTGGGCGCTGCAGTTCGCCAACCACCGCCTTTTCGTCCTAGGGGACAGCAATGGAGGGGAGGTTCCTTTCGATATTACTCGTCCTTTAGTAAATCGAGAGGAGCTGCAAGTCAAAGGGGCAACCGTAGGAGTGCCAGAGGTGCAAAACAAGGTACTTGAGGTGCCAAGGCCACGCGAGCAGTTGCCTCTTTGCCCTCAGGCACTGCTGCAGCCGCTCCAGCTCAGTCATGAGGCCCATGCTTCTCCAGTTGGGGGAAGGCTGGCGCAGCATCTTGTAGAATGGCGTGCCAATACTTCAGATGTGTGGGTTCTGGAGATCATAGCCCATGGCAACTGTTTTCCTTTCCGGCAGAGGCCTCACGACAGTCCACCAGGGAATCTCTCTTTGAAGAGTCCGGATCCGCTCCTTGCGCCGGAAATTCAATCCCTGCTGGAGAAAGGCACCATAGAACTGGTGCCTGTAGCGGAGAGGAACAAGGGATGGTATGCCCCTTATTTTTTGATTTCAAAGAAAGACGGGGGTTTGAGACCCATCATGGACTTGCGCAGTTTGAACAAGCTCCTCAGGAAGGACAAGTTCAAGATGGTTACTCTTTCTCAAGTCCTCCATGCCCTTCAACTTCAGGACTGGTTGGTGTCTCTCGACCTCAAAGACGCTTATTTTCATGTGCCGATCCATCCCAAGCACAAGAAGTACCTGAGGTTCGCGGTTGGCGACTCGCACTTTCAGTTTCGGGTCCTGCCGTTCGGATTGACCTCCGCCCTGAGTGTTCTCACCAAGCTCATGGTGGTGGTGGCAGCGTATCTCAGGAAAGGGGGGATTCACGTCTACCCCTACCTGGACAATTGGTTGATCAGGGTGCGCTCTCCCGAGCAAGTCCTCGATCATCTGTCCGTCACCTGCCATTCCCTTCACAAGCTGGGCTTCTCCCTCAACTTAAAGAAGTCCCACTTGACGCCAACTCAGCGGCTCCACTACATTGGAGCAGTGCTCGCACGTCCCTGGGGCAGAGTTTTCATCCCCAGGTGAGGGCTCACCACATTCAGCAGATGGTGCACAAGTTTCAACATGCCCAGAGTCTCCCAGCGTTCAAGTTCTTGAGGTTGCTCGGCCTCATGACATCCTGCATTCTTCTGGTGCCAGAGGCCAGGTTGCGAATGAGATCTTGGCAATGGTGCCGCCCTCGGTCACCCTGGACCTTCTGTGGTGGGCCGTCGAAGGCAATCTGATGAGGGGGGCTCCGTTTTGGCTACCCTGGCCAGAGGTGACGATCATGACGGACACGTCCCTCACGGGATGGGGAGCTCATGCCAACGAGCTGACAGTCAGCGGTCGTTGGTCTCCATCGGAGTCCAGACTCCATATCAATCTGTTGGAGCTGAGGGCCGTCAGGCTTGCCCTGAAGGCTTTTCTGCCGACTGTGCGAGGAAAGAATGTCCTGATTCTGACGGACAACATAGTGGCCATGCACTACCTCAACAAAAAGGTGGGGGCAGGGTCACTTCCTCTGTGCAGGGAGGCGATGCAGCTCTGGTTCTGGGCCATCCAGCAGGAAATTTCGATCTCGTCAGCTCATCTGGCCGGAGACGAAAACGAGATGGCGGACGCTCTGAGCAGGCAGAGTGCAATCTCTCACGAGTGGGAGTTGGCTCAGGAGATTCTCCTGGAGATCTTCGCCCTTTGGGGGACCCCTCAAGTGGATCTCTTCGCCTCCAGTGTCAACCGGAAGTGCGAAAGGTTCTGCTCGCGGGAATTTCCTCCAAGAGGTGCCTTAGGAGACCCGTTCATAGTGGAGTGGTTCTTCCCACTGCTGTACGGGTTTCCTCCAGTCCCCGTCACCCCGCAAGTGTTGCAGAGGCTACAGAGGTTTGGTTTCCGGATGATCCTCATTGCTCCGGCATGGGCCCGGAGGACGTGGTACCCGGACCTTCTCGACTTGTCCATCTGCCCTCCACGGCTTCTTCCCTACAGAGATGATCTGCTCTCACAGGAGGGGGGTCAGGTTCCCCATCCAGAGGTGAGATTCCTCAACCTTCACGCTTGGCTTCTGAAAGGTTGAGGTATAAGGATTGGGACCGCCCTGAAGATGTGATGGAGGTGTTGCTTTCGGCCAGACGGCCGGCAACAAAGTCCCTGTACCGTTGCCGTTGGAGAAAGTTCTGCGACTGGTCCAGGGTTAAGAATGTGGATCCTTTTTCATGTGACATTCCTGTGGTTCTGTCTCTTTTGCTTTCTTTAGCCCACAGGGGCTTGCAAGTGGGTACCGTTAAAGGTTACCTGATGGCGCTGTCCATATTTAAGCGCTCATCTGAGGAGTGTTCTTATTTTAAAATTCCTTTAATTTCTCACTTTCTGAAGGGGCTCACTAATGTGTTGCCTCCGTCACTTTTCCAGGTGCTCCATTTGAGCCTTTACATTCTTGTCCTTTGAGACTGTTAACCCTTAAAACTGTATTTTTATTTGCAGTCACTTCCGCTCGCAGAGTGAGTGAGTTACAGGCACTTTCAGATAAGCCACCCTTCACTGTGTTTCATAAGGACAGGGTTCTCCTTAGAGTTCGTCCTTCCTTTCTTCCGAAGGTGGTGTTGGAATTTCATTTAAGCCAGAAGGTTATTCTTCTGGCATTTTATCCTCCTCCACATCCTGGTAAGGAAGAGGAGAGGCTCCATAGGCTGGATCCTAGGAGAGCTTTAGGTTTCTACATTTCACGCATGTCCCGGGTCAGAGCGGACGATCAGCTCTTTATTGGTTACGTGGAAGGCGTTTGGGACAAGCTGTGACTAAGCAGACTTTGTCTAGATAGATTATCTTGGCAATTTCTGAATGTTACCGCTTGGCGGATAAGGACCCTCCGGTAGGCTTACGGGCCCATTCTACTGGGGGTATGGCTGCCTCTACTGCCCTGCAGAGGGGTGTCCCTATTCCTAACATCTGTGATGCAGCCACTTGGGCTTCGGTCCATACTTTTGTACGTCACTACTCCCTAGATTCTATCCATGGGCAGGATCTGGCCTTTGGCAAGGCGGTCCTTTACTCTGCAATTTGATTGGGCATTCTAAATTGGTATATTCTAAATTCTTCTCCCACCTTATTACGTTGGTACTGCTTTGGGAGTCTTTCATAGATATGGAATACGTCGGAAGACCCAAGCCCCTCGAATAACAAGTTACTCTCTTACCTGGTAAAGTTCTTTCGATGGGATGGTCCGACGACGTATTCCATATCGCTTCCTCCCTGCCTACCCCGCTACAGAATTTCTTGTGCGTTTTGCAGCTTACGTTTCCGCAAGGCCTTCTGTGGTCATAATGGCAGTTGGTGCCACACGTTCTGGGGAAAAAACTACACCTGAGGCTACGGGCATCGTGCGTCCTACTTATAACATCCAGTGACGTCGGCTCGACAGAGGCCCTCGAGGACAGCATATCGACGTCGTCAACGCGGGACACAGATGCCGAAAGATTTTCCGAAGCAGCACAGCTGTGGTGATTAATGTCATAGATATGGAATACGTCGTCGGACCATCCCATTGAAAGAACGTTACCAGGTAAGAGAGTAACTTGTTCAATTACTGTACACGATGGCAACACTCTTCTGACTGAAGTTACATTAGGTGCTCTTGAAGCTCGTCGCATTTCTTACTCGTTTGAAACAGGACAAACATTAGATGCAAATCTCTCACAGTCCCCATCATTATTTACTTCTGAACCTGCAAGGTATAAGAATATGGCACCAGTCCCAGATAGTTCCTTCCAAGGTTCGTTGCACAAGTTGGATAGGGATAGTTCACTTTTATCACATATGCCACCCCATGAGGTTCCAAATACCCCAGGATCAGCCCTTCATGCCCTGAATTTTACACTCTCCCAGATGGCCAATTCTTATGATTCAATCAAGGAAGAATTCTGTGAGCAACGTTCCCTCCTAACTGCAATTTCAGCCAAGATGGTTTTTCTGGAGGGCTTTATTTATGGGAAAGTGCAGTGTTCAAGGGATTACACCCAACCCCAGCAGTCGGACATATCGGGACTTTAGGGATCTCAATAGTTTCAAGTCTGAGAACCGAAAGATAAAACGGCCACAAAGAGTCCAACTCATGGCCATGCCAAACATCAGACAGCTGGCAACAAATACAGTGATTTATAAAACATTTGGAGAAAGGAAGAAAAATACAAAAAATATGAAAAATCCCTGCAAACAGTAGCTAAAAGGTTCGCACAGTTTTATGAAGAATTTATGGCATTCCCAGAGTGTGTCTCCTGCAATTGAGGAAGAGCCGCTAGGCAATGATCAGGCTAGGAAAAATGAGCAAATGAACCGGTCTGGCAAGGCATCCTTGTTGACTTCTCGTAAAGTCAAAAGAAAGAGGAAACATTTGCAAAAAGCCAGAAAGTGCTGGCAAAATGGGTCCTATTGACAAATTTGTTAGAAAAACGCAGGGCAAATGGAAAGTATAGATCTTAGTATGTTGTCGGTATACTCGGAGATGGAAAGTATAGGTGAACCGGTAAACATGAACTTGGCCTAACTCGCACCAAAGCATTCAGTAAAGCCCCTGAGGCTTTAGAGAGAAACAGATGTGAGAGAGTTGAAGAGTGGCAACTCGGGGAGGGACACTAGGTGGCCAAGTCAAATGATGCCACCGGTGGCACCGATCTTTCTGCCTCGTGGATGACGACTAAAAGCACACTTCCATCAGACATGGGCCTAAATGGTCGACATTCCATAACTGCGACAGGTAAAAACATGCACACAACATCATTGTTTTTTTGTTTTTTTTTAAACTCTCTTTATTGATCAATTCATGTCTCATCAACATCAGTCATATAGTACATAATTGAGATACAACATCTGATACAAGGCATTTAAATCTTAGAACCAGGGTAGCGTCCAGGTAGAGCAATCATTTGGGCACTCAAGTGAAGTGGGAACACACATTGCTAAACAGAGAAACAAAGGAGCTATAGGTGACCAAACCACCAAGTCACTGAGCTGGTCCAACTGCGCATCAGGAACAGCACCGGGCGACCATCCACCCGCTCGGCCCAGATTTCCTATTAGACTTTGTCATCGTTCCGAGCTATCAAATATGCAGTGAAGGGACTCCAAATATTATATTGCCGGTTCTGTACCCCGCAGAGATTACCATGCTCTTTGTCTGTATCGCTAAACTAGGTCAAATCTTTTCACCCTGTACTCAACCCTGGGGGAATGTATTTGTCCACTTCATCAATATGCAGCGCCTGGCTACGATCATACAAGTCGAAAGCAGTTTCCAATACTGTTTTTGCAAACCACGGGAGCCACCCAAACATGCAGCACAAAAGGTCACAAGGGATAGACTGCCCCAGCATTTCAGAAATGGTTTCCGCCACCCCCTGCCAGAATGCATGCAGTTTATACAAGACCATATTGAATGCAGAAAGTCGGCCGAGTCAGAGTTGTATCTCGGGCAGCAAGCCGTTCTAGTGCTATCAAACTGGTGCATGCAGGCCGGGGACAGATACACTCTATGTAGTGTCTTGAGCTGAATCAATTGCAACGGGATATTGAATGCCCCACTTTGTGTACTGCCACAGAGCACCGCCCCCTGTTTGTCTGTTAAGGGAGTCCCAGTGTCCTCCTCCCATTTCTGTTTGCACTGTAAGGCTTCCTGAGGGGAATCTTGCTTAACTAACTTATAGAGTGCGGAGTCCACCCCCCACACCCCACCCCACTCCCAGGAGAGCACCTAATAAACTTCAACAACAGAGTAGTCATCTGTATTTCCGGTAACACAGTGGACCATTCCCTGAAAGCGGCTCTCATTCTGAAGTACTGTAACCTACGCTGAAAGCCCCCTCCCATCTTTAAAGCAAATAGCTCTTGCGTAACAAATGACCCATTCGGGTACATATCCTCCATACGGCTAATTCCCGCACCCGCCATTCCTGAATAATAGCTTCATCACATGTTGGCGCTAAGCCTACATTCCCTATATTCCAGAGTGAGATACTCGGGTCAAAGGGAAGGACTACCTTAAGCCTCTTCAGGGCTCTTTCCCTGCGTGTAGCGTGCATGCCGCAGGATCAAATTTGCATTTGTCTGACACTCTATTGGAGATCAAGACCCCCTGGAGAGTGGAAAGGTGCACTGAACATTGTTCTATGCGCACATGAGGGGACACCTGGGCCCCAGGCATCCACAGTGATGCAAAATATAGTTCACACGCTAGAAAATATAACTCCACGTCCGATGCACCAACACCCCCCCTGTCCCAGGGGAGAGTTAGTGTGCCCCCGCTGATGCGAGGGCTCTGCGGGTGCCAGGCCAGCTTAACCAGCAGGGCCCATACGTCCATAAAGTAGCAAACCCCCGGCCACACTGGGATGTTCTGAAAGATATATAGAAGTTTGGGGATCACTACCATCTTGGCGAACGCAATCCTACCCAGCAGTGAAAGGGGAAGCCACACAAACTTTCCAACCTCACCTTCAAAGTGTGCAGCTATTTTACATGTTTGCCCTCTAATAGTGTTTGGGCATCTCTGCTCACCTGCACCCCCATATATGTAACTGCCGACTGTTCCCATCTGTATCCTTCAGTGTTTAGGGGTCTAGTCGTGGCCTCGTTCAATGGGAATAAAGTGGATTTACCCCTGTTTTTCCTGAGAGGCCTCACGAACCACGTCACTTCCTGCGATAGCGGACCTAAATTATCCACAGGGTCTTTGAAATATAGAATTGCATCGTCCGCATACAGCGATACCAGCTCTCCAGCACCCCTAACCCCATCGCCAGACCCCTAGTCCCATGGAATTTACACAGCCGGGTTTCCATTACTTCTTTCGCCGCAGCAAAAAGCAAGGGTGAAAGTGGGAAACCTGGCTGGTCCCCCGTCCCAGTTCGAAGGACCAAGACCTCGTGCCACTGATACCAATTCGAGCACTTGACCCTGCATACAACAGTCGTACCGCTGAGAGATAGTACTTTGGGGCCCCCAACTAATGCAATACTTCAAATAAATAACTCCATTCCACAGAGTCAAACACCTTTTCCATGTCAAGCAGGGCTGTTTTGAGGAGGTCGACCTCCCTGGTATGAAACCAGACTGGTCCACATGTATAATGTGTGAGACATACGGGAGCAGACGGTCGCCAAAACCGTAGCAAATATTTTTGTGTCAAGGTTCAACAAGGATATTGGGCGGTACGAAGAGCAGTCAAGGGGGTGCTTGTCTGGCTTCAGTATTAGCATTATCACCGCCTCGCGCATTGTTGGGGGGAGGCGCCCCACCATCATACCCTCCTCCCACACCGATAACATATGCTGAGCCACCTCGGAACCCCACTCCTTGTAGAACTCAGCCGTTATCCCATCCGTGCCTGGTGCTTTGGAAGAGGGCAGGGTACGCATTGCCAGGAGGATCTCGTCAAGTGTGATGGGTACAGCCAGTGCTTCCACCGCCGCCTCGCTCAGCTTCGGCAGGTTCGCCTCCTTGATATAATCCTCTAGCTCTGCCCTAGGCAGCGCTTCACCCCACGATGCATATAGGTTCTCGTAATGGTGACGGAATGCCTCCACTATTGCCTCCGGCCTCACCACCATCTCCCCTTCCGATGTCTCCATGCTCCCCCTTTCTTGCCTAACCATTGCTGCCAACAGTCTGCCCGGCCTACCCTCCTCGCCATACCTACGGGCCATTACCAGGCGCACTAGGTATTTAACCTCCTGCTCTGCAAGATCGTTAAAGCAGTCCACTGCTTCCCTCAGTTTAGCCAGAGATCCAGAACCACCTCCCTTTTCTAACTCCCCTTCGCATCTCTTGACTTCCAACTCAGTTTCGTTCAGCTGCCTATGGATCAGTTTTAACACGCCCAATTCCGGAGAGAGAGACAAACACCCCGAAGCACCACCTTAAACGCCTCCCATACAGAGCTCATCTCGATACAGATCCCAGAATCTCACGAAAATAAGCCTTGACCAAGGCATGTACTTCACTCTTAAAACACTATGGGCCTCATTACACAGTAGGCGGTGGACCAAGGTGCTATTAGCACCTTGGTCCATGCCGGTAAAATACCGGCACCGCCTTGGAGGAAAGGGGAATTACCGCCCTATTCCAAGGTTGGCGGGGCGGTAATTCCCCCTTCCCCCATTGCCCTTCCCCATTCCCATTTTTGCCCCATAGGGCATAGGGTAGCGCAAATTGCGGTACCGTAATTAGCACCCTGCTCCCTTTACAGGTTGGTTTTTAACGCCTGCTAAAAAGCAGGCGTTAAAGTACCAACCCGCAAAGGGACCTCGTAGTAAGGCGGTAAGGGTTAACGGTCACCGGTACCATTACCGGTGACCGTTAACCCTTACCGCCTTCCGTGTAATGAGGCCCTATGTCCGATATTCCCGCAGACTTAAACCTCCAAAAAGGTTGGGATGTTACCTCCTGTTCCGGGTATAATGACCAAAGGACAGGCGAATGGTCAGAGAGTATTCTCGGGGGCGCCGGACTCCGCCACCCAAGTGACCTCCACCACTCCAGACCTCGAGCAGAGGACCTCAAAACATCACCTAAGTATGCGGCAGGACTGATTAATTACATTCTCAAATGTGCAGCCCTTCTTTCTGGGTGAATGGTAAGCGGGAATGCCGCTTATTTCCCTTAGCCAAATAGCTCTCTGTAGGACGTGCTGCAGTGCTCCCCCAATCTAAGTGCAATGTGCTGGGTAAAGCACTCAGAGTCGTCTTCTCCCCAAATCTAGCTCTCGGCCGTCGACCCTAGGGCAGGCCCAGGTCTTCCTTTCTGATCCTTCCGAGTTGATGTGGGGCTGTTCCCCCCTCCCCCCATGCACCTGAATTGATTTGCAGCTCGACTTTAGCACTCCAACGTCAGCGAGATCTCGAAGCGGGGGTCCTGACACACGTTCCTGAGAAATTCGCCCTGTTTCTGAGATGGGCCACCCAGGACTCCCCCTCTCATTGGTTGTTGTCAAAGCTAGCGGCTGCGCCTTGCTCTCAACACGTTTGGGGCATCATGGGTTCACACCAAAGATTGGAGTCAGGGCTGACCAAATCCACAGTAGGCGGCCTCCTACCGCCTTACGTGCACTGCAGGGTCCTCGGCAGTCACCCAATCGCCTTAGGGATCCACTAGCTGTCTTTCTCTACCTCAGCGTCCCAGGGGCTACTGCTATCGCATAGTTGTCCTGACAATGCGAAACTGGAGTCCGAGCATCCGTCCCCAGGTGAGGTTTACATACCCCTTGTATGATGGTGTCTGTGATCAGGCTCACCTCACCCCCACTAAGCAGAGTCTGGCCAGTGGGAGTGAAGCAGGCTCCCGTATAGTTCAAAGTACTTTAAACTGCATCACGTCTTGACTATTAACGAGCTAATCCTTGCTAGCAGAGGCTTTTGTCCTTCAAAGCGAGTGAATCAGTGGGGTACTGTGCACAGTGCATATTATTGGAAGTGCCTACTGACAGTCAGCTTCGTATCATCCGTAGTCTTGTGGACACCGGACTTCATCCACTTAACTGGTGAAACTAGAGTTACAGATTCCTCCGCAGACATGTTCCCAAGAAACTCAGGCCAGAGCACGTAGCTGCCACTGCAGGAAGAAACTCTCCGGCCCCTCGCGGCTCTCCCATCCCTCCGATGCAGGCTACCGATCACCTGCGCCGGTCCCTCTCCCCGAGTTTCAGCGGGCTGACTCACTCACCGCTGAGGGAAACACAGACACGGTCGTGCTTATGTCCTCCAGGAGGTAGAGGTCCTCTGCCGGCTTCCCAGTATCCACAGGCCTGCTCCTCCTCAATCGGCCAGCAGCGTCTTCAGGGCTCCCGCATTGCACTGTTGGCCGCCATGTCGTACCCGTCTCGATGTGTCTCGGTCGCCCCATATCCAGGGGCTGACTTCTCTCCCTCAGCCCACCGCCAGGGTTCTGCCCCACCAGGCAATCTCCTCAGCCAGCCGCGGCGCCGGCCGTAGCACGCGGCTCCCGGGGCTGCCCTGCGGCACCAGCCCTAAGCCCACGTTGGGCTGCACTCCCAGGCCTCCCGGGCCACGCAGCACCTCTGTCTCAGTGCGGCACCGCTGGAGCCCCGTAGACCACCAAACATGGGCCACCAGGTAATGACCCTTTTAGTAGGATTTACCCAGCTCATGGACCAGCTCAGTCCCCGATGGGCACCGCATCAGCCTCTCCTCCTAGCAGGTCTGGCGCAGAGCTCAAAGAAACACAGCCATCTTGGCTGCGGGCTCTCTAGCGCCCCCCACAACATCATTGTTAAATGGACAAGCTGAGGATTCAGTAGTTGACCCAGGAATGTCGAATCTACAGCCTTTCTTGATTCTAGAGCACAAAAGACAAAGATCTTCTCATTTTACCAAGGTTGACTCAATCCTGGACGAGCCTTTTCAAGCTTATTGCCCCGCTGCACAGTCTTTAGATGGAGCAAATATTGCCAGGACCTTGACAACACAAAGGTCCGGGTTAAATGAGTCGGAAAATAAAAGGGATTTAACAGTCGATTTGCATCATAATAATGACCCACTAAAATTAAGATTAAATGGACCTGAAGAGTATAAGGAACATTCTTCCCAATCATCTCCCATGGAGTGTTACCGGGAAGTCAGGCGCCAGTAGGTTTTTTCAAATCTGGTAGCAAGCCGCCGGTATCACCGGCAGGTTTACCGCCAGACTCGAAATGAGGCCCTTGGTCTTATTCAAGTTTATAGTTAAGTGATTGTACTTAGCATAGGATTCTACGGCTGTGAGTAAGTTTTGCAATCTTTTTGGGGTTTTAGAAAGTAACACCAAGTCATCTGCGTACAACAGCCATGGAAGCTTGTATGTTCCAATCGTCGGAGTGTCTGCAATTACTGATCTAAATTGATCTCCTATATCAGATTTGAATAAGTTAAATAGCGAGGCAGTTAGTATACATCCTGGTTTAAGGCCGCGATTGGTCATTATGGGTTCAGAGAGTTTACCATCAATAGTTAGTTGAACTTTGATCGAGTTGTGTGTATGCAGCTGATTGATCAAGGCTAGTATATGAGAGGGATAAGCTGCCTTCTCTAGTTTCTGAAACAATTGATTTCTCAATATCGAATTGAATGCTGCTTTAAAATCGATGAATGCCATGTAAATCGGGTGCTTAGTCTGTTGTCCTTAGCTCTTAATTACCCATAATGCAAGCATATTAATTGCAGTCCCCAGTCCTGGGACAAATCCAGTTTGGTGCATATCAAGAGTTTTAACTTCCTTCCCCCACTTGCAAAAGTCTCTCAGCAGCATTCTTGCAAAAATCTTTCCCGGAATATTAAGGAGGGTAATCGAACGGTAGTTATGAGGAAGTTCACAATCTCCCTTCTTGAAAATTGATACAATAATAGACTTTTTCCAAGAAGGGGAATATACCTTTGGGTTATGACCCTTGAGAAAATAGCATTAAGCACTGCAGCCCACTCCTTTAAAAGTGCTTTCAGCATGTAATTAATAAGTCCATCAGGACAAGATGCAGAAGAAGTGCTTAGCTTTGTTATTTGATAGAGTATATCTGCCTTTTCAAACAATAAATTGCTGCCAGTTGTCCAGAAGGATCGATCGCGAGAGTTAGGCATCATATGAGAGGCATAAAGGTCCTCAAAATGTTGAATCCACGTCGATTTAGGGACATAATTAATTTGTTATGGAGACCGAGTTAACAATTTGCAGCATTTAAAATCCACCAAATTTCTGCACTATTCTTGGATGCCATTGTAGATAACTTCAACTCAGAGTCTCTTTGACAGATGTTTGCTCCATGAGCTTTCTGCCAATTCTTGTATTTCATTTTGAGGACTCGGATGACCTCCAACCTTTCATGTAGTGGAAGGAGGCTCGCTCGTCTAATGGAACTACGTAGTTCAGTTTTCTTCATGGCCACTTTCTCATTAAATCCACGCTTGTGCCTATACTTAGGTGTTCGGTTAAATGAGGGGCACAACTTAATCATGGACATAACTGCCACATAATGACCATCAGACAAGATCAATTCCAAATTAAGATCTCAGGTTCCGCTCTTAGTGTCTGCTCAAATTGTGAGCAGTTGAGCCGGAGACCACCAAAATCTATTACCACCACTCAAAATGTCTAATACAGGCATATACCGTTCAAAACTAACTGGCGAGGTTACCCAGGACCATCTCATCGCCAATAAATCGTGATCACTGTGCAATTGTGGAAGTAGCAGAAAATCTTGAATAACATTAAACTTGCTTCTATCAACAAATATATAATCAATAATGGCGGATTGTTTGGCTCTCCTCCAGGTGGATTTCGGAGGAATATCCCCTTTCAAAGCTCTATTTAACATTACAAGTTGTCAATTTGACATCATGGTCAGCCACTTGGATATCGTTCTGACTACCTTAAGAGAATGATCTAAGAAGTAATGTATATTCAAACAACCTGCTCGGATTGTAAAGGGAATGGAGGGATCTAAAAGAATGAATTCACACATCTGTTCGACATCTTGGAAGAAAGTATTCTCTACCAACATGGTTCCAATAAAGATTCAATATTGCAAGATTGCCAGCTGGAGTCCTTATTTTAACCAGTTGCAAATAAATATTTGGACTGCAGAATCAGCTTTAACAGCTACCATTAGACCAGCAGACGGGCGACTCGCTGGGAGTAAGTATATAGTATATCCATGCCATAGTGGGGACTGAACAAACCATGTTTCTTGTAGTAAGATAATATCAAAGTTATTGAGAGGGTTATGTACTGGGCTTAATAGGTGATTAAAGCCTTAGGTGTTCCAGCTGGCTAGCTTGCAATTTGACAACTTCACAATGTTTGATTGCCATACATCAGCTACATCCTCGCCTGAGTAGAGGGTCCTGTTATGGCATAGAATAGCGTGAGTATGTGCTGAGCCTAGGTTAATTGCTCTACTATGATCGAATACATCTCTAGTGAAGGTCATTCTTAACATCGGGTCTGAACATATGCTTGAATTGTCTGTTGTTCGTATTTGAGTCGTCATCTGCTACTCTTACTTTATTGATGTCATCTTGTTTTAGAATGAAGCCCATACGAAAGAGATCTGCTTTTGCTTTCCATATAGTATTTAATACTATACCAGACCTAATCCACAGTCTACCTTGTGTTAACTCCTCATCATGCATAAACCCAACTTGTGATGTATCTGATGAGAACAGATCTTCAGGTGTTTGTATATCGCTGAAGATCGATAATATACTGGTTCTGTTTAGAGTGTATGTTTCGAAACAACCTCCTCTACAGATCAGTGGCAGCGAATGATGGTTTTTATGTTGGCTCAACTGGGCTTCTTGACCGACCATAGTACTTTTCAGAAGCATTTCTAACTGGGTGTAATTGTGTATAACACCTCCAGTCACCCCATTTTGGGATGTCTCTTTTAATCTATTAGGCCAAGTGGGTAGTTGCATCTTTAGGTTTTCTAGAGGCTTACGGGTTGTACGAAATTTGACAGTTTTTATTCTCTGTTGCTCTAATGTAAGTTATGGGTGATTAGGTGTCTCGGAATCCTTTAATAAATTTGCATGTGAGTTTTTCACCACTTTTTCTTTGTCTTTAGCACGTGCCTTAGTATTAGAAGGTGGCTCATGAAGAGTATTTTTTATTATTCAGATATTCGGCTTCCTGTACTAGGTCGTCTAGCAGTTTATATGTCAATGGTTTTGTCATGGTGTTTAACTTTGCCTTCATCACAGCTTTTCTTGCTTTAGCCATCTTGACATACTTTTTCGCTATTTGGTTACTAGATGTCTGTGTTTGGGTAACCGGATATGTTAAGGACTGAATAGAATTACGAGATCTAATCAAGGATGATTTTTTAGGGGCTTTCTGATTTTTTGTTTTGTTCACCATTTGGAGGCTCGGGAGAGAGGATTTACTGTTAGTACATATCTTAAAGGCAAAAAAGAAGCTTTAGTATTCGATAGCTTTGGCTTCTTCGTCAAACGTAGATCTTGTACGGTCTCTGCAGGTTGTTGAACAAATGCACTGCTGCACTTCTCAACATAATCTTTGTCCTGTGCTTGATCCTGCACTGACAACGCCTTGGCTCATTTCCTGCTCATTAGTGGCAGGGACGGCTAGAATTGTCTGCAAGTCCCGTGGTTCAGGGTTAGCCGAGGTGATTGGACTGTTTGTTCGAGTGCATTGTCGCTTAACAAATCCGTTTTTTCTGTGCGTTCTCTGGACTGCAGGAGTCGCTAGGTCAATGGATATAGCCTGGTTGGGAATAATCTTTTCTATTTGGCTATCAGAGCTTAACATTTTTATAGCAGAATTTGGTTTAGTCTCATACTGCCATGTACAGTAGCTAATTATTGTTATTTAACTTCCTATCCAAAGTTTCATAAAGTTTAGTTAGCGACTGCAGTGCTTTTTTATGGCCCCTAAGGCCATCTCGAGCAGGGGAGTGGACCCTTGGCTTGGTAAAGAAATTCTACGTGGGTGTTGGATTGGCAAGTGAAACCTCTGGTTAATAAGCGGGTTATAAGTACGCAACTAAGACAAAAAAAACAAAAAAGAAATCCTAGAACAGCGCCTTGATGCCCCCGGGCTCTGTGAGCGCTTTAAAAATGCAAATAAATATATAAAAATAAAATAAAAGAAAGAGGGGAGGACGGATTGGAGGAGGGCGAGTTAGACAACATAATTGGTGAGTGTGACAACGTAGGAGAAAGATGTGGCATGTGGGTGGTACCATCCATGTTCATCTGGGCTTCTAATTTCCCATCGTCAGCGGCATCGACAATAACAGTAGTTAGAATTTCAGGTAATATTAGAGCATTTACAGACGTAGTGGCAGGTTGTAAAGTGGGCTCTTGTGAATTACAGACAGGGTCTTTAGTAGTAGCATTCCCAGAGTGATAATTAGTAGGTGTAAGCCGTTGGACCAAAGTGTCTAGCTCGGAGTGTAGTAGAGACAGATAGACATATTACTCAGAATGCATTGCATTCCCAGAGTGATAATTAGTAGGTGTAAGCCGTTGGACCAAAGTGTCTAGCTCGGAGTGTAGTAGAGACAGATAGACATATTACTCAGAATGCATTGCATTCCCAGAGTGATAATTAGTAGGTGTAAGCCGTTGGACCAAAGTGTCTAGCTCGGAGTGTAGTAGAGACAGATAGACATATTACTCAGAATGCATTATAACGTCAACCTTAGAGTTAGCTGATGGCTCATAAACAAGCTGAAGTACTGGTAAAGAAATTAAGGGAGGATGATTGGTGAATGAAGTGGATTCTACAACAACAGAGTATGCGAAGTCAATCAACACTTCATTGTGGATGTCAACAATCACACCAGCTGAACTCTGTACCTTATCTACTTTCTGTATCTCTTCCGGCACTGAGAGCTGAGCTGACTTGAGCGTACAAAACTCTTGTATGTCTGAAATAGTCAACAGCGTTTGTCTCAGCAATCGCTTCGGCAGAGGTTGGCAGCGGGTTTAAGAATGACATATTTTGGGATTCCAAGTGCCCTTACTTTCACCTTAGGTGCGTTGGTAACCAAGTTCGGCATGGCAGATTTCAGAGTATATGAGTTGCTCATTCTTGGAACTTCGCGTTCCTTTCGTAGGACCATGTTATAATGCATTACCAGTACCAAAATTAATGCATCTAAATAAAATGAAATGAATCGGGTAACGCCGAATAACAACTAATGTCTGAGTTGGAATCGTACTCACCGCCTCCCAGCCAAACTGCACAACTGCACTCGATCAAAGCACTCACACAAATACACACGGCCTTCGATTTTCTGAGGTTGCTCGGCCTCATGGCATGCTGCATTTTCCTGGTGCCAGAGGCTCGCCTGTGAGTGTGATCTCTCCAATGGGCTCTCAGGACTCAATGGTCACAATTCTCAGGCAAAATATCAGACCTCCTTCAGGTTCCAAGCAGAGTAGCACAATATCCTCTGTGGTGGACCTACCAAGAAAATATTCTGAAAGGGGAACCTTTTTGGCAAGCATGGCCATAGATAATTGTAGTGACGGATGCCTCACTCACGGGGTGGTGAGCGTACAACAACGATCTGACAATCAGTGGTCGTTGGTCTCCATCAGAGTCTAAACCACACATCCATCTTTTGATACTGAGGGCGATCAGACAAGCGCTGACGGCATTTTAAGCCCTCTATTCGGGGAAAAAATTTCCTGATAATGGTGGACAATACAGTGGCCATGTACTACCTCAACAAGAGAGGAGGCGTTGTGTCACTACCACTACCACTGTGCAGAGAAGCAATGCAGCTTTGGTTCTGGGCAATTCAAGAAGGAATCTCTCTATCGGCAGCTCACCTAGACGGAGAGGAGAACACGGTGTGGACGCTCTGAGCAGGCAGAGCACAGTCTCCCACGAGTGGGAACTAGTTCGGGAAGTCCTTCAAGAGAACTTTGCCCTTTGGGGAACCCCTCAAGTGGGTCTGTTTGCGACCAGTACCAACAGGAAGTGCGAACTGTACTGCACCAGGGAATTTCTTCCAAGAGGATCTCTAGGGGACGCGTTCGTAGTGGACTGGGGGTTTCCACTGCTGTACTTGTTTCCTCCAGTCCCTGTCATTCCTCACGTGATAAGGAGGTTGAGAACGTTCGGGAAACCCATGATCCTAATTGCTCTGGATTGGGCCAGGAGGACATGGTACCTGAACCTTCTGGACATGTCCATCTGCCCACCAATACGTCTGGCACAAAGAGAGGAACTTCTCTCGCGAGTGGAGGGTCAGGCTCTCCATCCAGACGTCAAGACACTCAACCTTTACACATGGTTCTTGAGAAGTTGAGATATAAGGGACCTCCCGGACAACGTAATGGAGATTTTGCTTTCGCCATAAGAACAGCAACAAAATTCTTGTACCGCTGCCATTGGAACACGTTCTGCAGCTGGTGCAGGGATAAGAATGTGTACCCTTTTACATGCAGTACACCTGTGGTGTTATCGTTCTTTTTACACCTGGCTAATCTGGGGCTCCAGGTTGGTACAATGAAAGGGTTTCTGCCAGCGCTATCTATTTATAAGTGCTCCTCTGAAGAGGTATCTTTCTTCAAGATTCCACTGGTTATACAATTCTTGAAAGGATTGATAAATGTCTTTCCTCTGGTCCCTTTTCAAGTCCCGGTTTGGGACATCAACCCAGTTCTAAAATTCCTAGTGTGTGCTCCATTCGAGCCCATCCATGCCTGTCCATTAAGATTGTTGACTTTAAAGCCCATTATTTTAGTGGCCCTTAAATCAGCCTGTAGGGTGAGTGAACTGCAAGCCTTGTCCTGCAAGCCTCCTTACACAGTCTTCTTTAAGGATAGAGTGGTCATTAAGGTTAAACCTACCTCTCTACCAAAAATTGTGTCTGAGATTCATTAACTCAAAAATAATTCAACCTTCTTTCTATCCCCCACCTAATCCTGGAAAGGAAGAAGATAGGCTACACAGGCTTGACCCAAAACGTGCACTTAGCTTCTATAATTCGAGAATGTCTAAATTAAGACAGGACAATCAACTTTTTATTAGATTTTGGGCATGGGGGTTTCAAAACAAACCTTATCTAGATGGATCATCATTCATCCTTGCAATCTCTGAATGCTACAGGTTAGCTGGAAAAGATCCTCCTGAGGGTCTCAGAGCACATTCGACCAGTAGCATGGCTACTTCGTTTACCTAACAGAGGGGAGTCCTAATGCAGGATATTTGTGCAGCGGCCAAATGGCCCTCAGTCTACACATTCACCAAGCACTATAGTCTGGACTCTTCCTCTGGGAAAGTGGTTTTGGGAAGGGAGTGTTACATTCTGTACACACAGGCCAATAGGAACTCCCTCCTCCAGAAATACAAACACTGCCTGGGAGTCTATCATAAGAGGAGGAATACGTGGGAGGACACAATTCATTTGAAGAACAAGTTACTTACCCGTGGTAATGTTCTTTCGACTGGATGTTCCTCCCATGTATTCCTCATCACCCCTCCCAGCCTACCCCGCAGTTGAGTACTGTGTAATTGCAGTTTATGCTCTTTCAGGGTGAGTAGCTGTCGGGCGTAGGATACACGTAAACCGAACTGAAGCCAACTGTTGCAGCGCGCGCTATATACCATCAGTGACGTCGACATAAAGCTGGATATGGAGATATCATAAGTTGAGGAATACGTTGGAGTAACATCCAGTCGAAAGAACGTTACCACGGGTAAGTAACTTGTTGGCGTCTTCCATAACCCTAGTTGGAATATAACAAACAGGAAATCTTACTTAGTCTTTCAGGATGGCAAACCAGAATGTCTTTTCCACAACACTGTTTGGAATATGGCAAAGGAAAGACTTTCCTACTTTTCTGGATTGTTAAACAAATTAATTTTCTCAAATATTGGTTAAGGTATGGCACAAGGCGAGTATTTTCAAATTCTCTGGTTGGCAAAATGTTCAATTGAAACAACACCTTAATATGACAAAGTCTCTCTTAAACACACTGTTAGGACAGATTTTCTATACTCTGGCCTGGTGGACAGATGTATAGAAGGCCAACCTATATTGTGACAGGGACAACTCTTGTGAACTGTAGGCAAACCAGTTCAGGTAGCAGTGACAGGTTGTCTAGGCTAAGTTCTTCAGAGGTGGTGAGCTTGTAAAGGGTCCACAATGAGTTCACATGATAGGAATCACAGATTACACTTGAACAGGATGTATAAAAATACAGTTATTATTTATTGGCCAAAACACACTATAGAAAAATGACTACTAGCAAGTACAGTTATCACAAACCACTGATAAAAATAGATACATATGTACATTTACTTATTATAGGGCATAATACATATCACAAACTCCTGCAACAGAAGGGTAAGATAAGTATTATGCACTGAAGGTCCACAGAGAATGATCCCTACCTTAAATTGTCCAGCCATAAATTGTCTTGGGCCTTTTGCCCAATAGTTTATGTTAAAGTTCCACAGAAAACTGGAAGCTGGAAAAATGTAGGTAGGGTCTCTGGGGTCCAGTTAAGGGGTCTTATGGATAGAGTACAAGTTAAACTAGCTAACAGTAGTAGCCACAACTTTCAGAAGTCTTGCGCAAGCAAGCAATGGCAAAGCCAAAAGTGTTAGAATAAAGGTTTATTATAATCCAATTGACTTATAATAGGAGGATAGGGGCAGGTATCAAGCTCTGTAACTTACCCCCGTACTCCAATTCTTCCCCAGACTTGTCAGGTTGCTTATCCCGCCGAAAGTCGCAGTCTTCGATTTGCAGGAGTTGCAGGTTCTAGCTGATCTCCGATTGGTGTCTTTTACTGTTGCAAGGACTCTCGATGGAAGAATGCAGCAGAACTCGATGCAGGACCCTTCTCAGGACTGGACACAGGTCAGGTAAGTGATTTTAGATGGTGGTCACTGCAGCACAACGTTGCAAAGGGACTGAACTGCCGTGGTCGGACTTTCCCTCCTATCTCGGGTCCCCTTGGTGCTAGGATGCCGATATTTCGCAGAGGTGAGTCTCATAGGGCCAGCTGAGGATCCCCCGGAACAGTGACACCGGCAGCACAGTAGCCCAAATTCAGAGCTGGTCAGCCACAGGACGATCCTGGGACACTTCCAAAGGTTCTTTGTTGCACGGTACTGAGCTGTGGGATGTATTTACCCATGCATCCAAGCCCTACCTCAAAACTGTGCAGTACTGACATGAAAACATCATGATGGCCAGAGCTTCCCAGAAAATGCACAGGGAAATGCAGGAAGAATAGGCTGCCACCCATTTTTGCCGATGTTATGGGCACAGAAGGACACTGCCTAAAACCACCATTGGACTACCCGCACAGTAGTCTGAAACCATTGGGAATGGCAATGCTGATTGCCAAATGCAACCTAGAATTGTGGGGAATTCATTCTTCAATCCCAAAAATGGGTGCAGTACCAGTACTCACCACTATCCAAAAGCCGGCGTTTTAAAACCACCCTGTGTTCCTCTGAAGGCAAGCCAAAGTGTCTATTTTAAACATTGCAACATGTGCAAAATATTCACTGAACACCAGCAGACATTTGGCAGAATGAGGTTTTGTGTGCTTACAAAATCTGGGAAATGAAGAGCCCAAAACAGTGCTTATAACAAAACTGCTATGGAGTCAGCAGTTTAAGTTGCACTGGATTTAAAGACACCAAAATCGAAAATGTTTAGATGAAATGAGTGACCTATGTTTGGTGTCACATGCCTTTGTAACTGTTGAAATGCCATAGTTTTGCACTTAGAATCAGCATTCTAGCTGCATATGTAAAAATGTTTAGTTTTATTTGAATGCAGGAACTGGGGAACAAAAAGTGACATTTTATCTGAAACCTGGCTTAAGGAACTGAATTCTGCCTGGCAACTACCCCCATCAGGAGTGAAACTTGAGTCACAGCTGTGTTCCCAGGCCTAGCTGCCCTTTTGCTGCTCACACTAAGGATATGCCATCTATCTGATAATTGAATTACCTGTGCTCTGCAGGAAAGTGAACAAAGCCCTGTCCTGGCTCAGGCAAAGGTTTTATTGGCAGGAGTCGTAAATGGTCGTAAAAAGTGGCTTCCTCCTGAGGAAAGGGGAGGAGCACTGCCTGTGAGAGCAAGCTGGCTTGGCAGAACTGGATAAACCAGTATTTCTACCTTGTGCTGAGAGGAAACCACACCCCTTTGGAGCCAGAACATAACTTTAAAAAGATGAATAACTCATAGAGCGGACATGTGAAAATTTTATAAATGATACCATAATTCTGGTGATTTTTCTGCCCACAGTTTAAGAGGTTTTTAGAACCGGTGGTATGTTCAGGGGGGTGTTAGCGGAAAAGTGGATATTACTCTAAATGTATGCATGTTAAAAGGCTGAAACTTCATCAGTTAATGTCCATACTCCCTGCGCACATGTATGTAAAGTTGGGTCAATGTCAGAAATTGAAAAATCAGTTAAAAAGTCAATTATGTGCCATTTCTGAATGCAAGCTCTTAGAAACAGCAGATTTGGACAGAGACATGGCTAAATTCAGCCACACCATGTATATGTAATTGGAAGCAACGGTGTAACTGTGAAATATGTCTTTTATTATCAAATATAGAATGTGTGCAATCTGACAGAGGAGTGTCCTATCTGCAAGCCATAAAATGACATCCCTCTGACTCACAGTTCATTCCCCAATCAAATGATAAATGGAAGTTTGACCAATTAGAAGCTCAGAGAGAGGTAGGGTCAGTGATGCTAGAACACACCCACATTCTAAACACATAAAAGCAGACAGACAGGACAGATAGGGACCTTCAATTCCATCTGCAGCGGGACGCTCTGCCGGAAAAATCCATACTTACCTCCATCAACCTCCAGAAAGCCAAACTAGAGACTTCAATCTATCCAGAACTAAGAGACCAGACCAGAGAGAAAGCAGTGCTGTACCCAGAGAGACCCAGACCAGCAGAGAGAGCTGACCCAGATCACTGTGAAGTGCAGAGGCCAGACCAGACCAGACCAGAGTTTAAAACCCTGACCAGATCCGTGACGAGGCCCATTTAATTCAAGAATATAGTGTGAGTACCCAGCAGAACTGTGTAGAACCAATCTCTTAGTTTAAATTCATCTAATTCAATCTATTTTAATCTAAGTAGAACTGTCTCCTAACTGTCACCTGTCATTTGCAAAGCTGTCACTTGTTATTTTCTAGTTGCAAGCTGCACGTGTCTTTTTGAACTTTAAAATTTCAAATCTGAAAAACGACCTTTATTTAATCGCTCATATCTCCGCGACCGTTTGTGCTAGAGACTTGCAGTAACTTTCATTTGGAAGATGAGATCCTAGGCTTTCCTAGGACCCCAAAACGATAGAGATAGTCCTTGTGGTTCCTCTGTAATAGCGCTCGGCGCATCCGCGAATTTTACCGCGATTTGCAAATTTCTTCACATGTAAAAACTGCTGCTGCTTGCCTTCCATTTGCCAGAAATTCGTTTAACCTGCTAATTATCCCTGCATCATTGCTAGTGTGAGCCTGGACTAATATTAACTAGATACCACTCACCCTGAACCTCTGAAAGGGAATTAAAAGCATTTCCAGCATATTTCTCATCCATTGCTAGCACATATCAAAGCATTTTGCCTGTGTTTTCAAAACTCCTATCTGTTTTCTGTAGTGTAAGCTTGCTGGGGTGAACTGATTTACATTGATTGCATTTCTGAGAACTGTGTGTTTTCCTTCCATTTCCTTGCCTTGCATCAAGGGGGGGAGGGGATTGCCAGAGAAAAGTGATTACATTGTTTTGTTGTAATTATATCAAGTTATTTTCTGTACTGCATTCATTGAATATTGCATCCACCTGAGCTTACATAAAGCATCCTCTACCACATTATACTTTTGTTCCTATTTACCAGTGTGCTACCTTATCCATTTCATGTCAACTCATTAGTGATTATAAGAAGTGTGCTAGTGCCAGATTCTCCGTTGTTGATCTTTATCATATCAGATTAAGTGTGCTATTCAGTTATTAATTTATTATAAGGTGTGACATATATATATCTATATTTTAAATTATCAAATAAACCTTTTAAACTTGCAAAACAGAACTACTTCTTGGCTCAGTGGGGTCAGGGGGATTCCAAGAGAGGGGTGTTATATAGGGGTAGTCATCCAGAACGCATGAACTGGACATAAAGATATATCAATAAGGGTTTTCATTCAGTATTATAGACTAGGCGTTGACTTAGCTGTAGTGTTGAATTGAATCCTCTTACAGAGCAGACGTCAGGAATGGATGGTCCCTCCACTCCAAGGGTTGCAGCTCCTTTGCAGGACTGCTAAAGATCTTTAGCAAGACAGGGTTCCTCCAGGACAGCAGCAGAAGTTGGTAGTCAAGCCTTCTTGCAACGGGTCTCTGGTTCCATCGCAGGTCTCACAGCTGGATATGATTCTTGGATCCTTCAGGTTTCTCCAAGATCTCTGAGGAATGGCTGCAGGAGTCCTCTTCTTATCCTAAAAGCCAGGTAAGAGCTGCTGCCCTCATAGCCATTGCCAGCACTAGCCCATTGATAGGCCGGGGATTGTTTAAGGGTCCATCGCTCTGCCCACTCACCCGCCAGAGTCGCACGTCGGTTACCAACCGATCTCACGAGACGTGAATCTTTTTGCACTAACAAAACACAACTTGCCATATAACTTCCACTCCCCCAACCACTCCCCGCCACCTCCACAGTCCCCCACCCGTCCCACCTCTACCCACACTGCCCACCCAACTAGCAGTGACAAGCACCCCCCGCCAAACTGCCCTAAACAACCATTTTACAATGGGTCAAAGCTCCGGAGTGCCGGACACCGCAGCCCAAGTGACCCCCCCACCATCCCAGACCACGAGGGGAGGAACTCTAAACATCTCATTGATATGCTGCTGGACTGATTAATTACATTTTCAATCAAACATGTTGGATACCCATTGGGGACAAAAACAATACAGCCTTATCACTCGATTTACCAGTGACCAATCCGGCCCAGTACTTGACTAATGTAGAGGCACCATCGCAGCCTCACCCCAACACCCGCCCCTCACTCAGGGGGCCTGGCAAGCCACCTCGGCTGGGACTCGAGAAAGTCCTGCACTGCTCCAGGGTCTGTAAAGAAGTGAGCTTGCCCTCCATGTTGGACACGTAGTCTGGACGGGCATAGCATGGCATATTGCATCACACAATCACGGATTTCTCTCTTTGCCGCCAGGAAGGAATGACGAGCTTTCTGGACAGACTGGGTAAAATCCGGGTAGAATGAAACTCTAGTGTTCTCGTAGGTGAGGTCTTCAAGTTCTCTTTCTCTTTCCCTGCGGAGTATAGTATCCCGGACCCGGTAATTCAACAACTGTGCGATGATTGGGCGAGGACTCTAACCCGGTCGGGGAGCCACCTGTGACACCCGATGCGCCCTCTCAACCAGGAATTGGGTAGACAGTGATGGTCCCTGCAGAACTTCCTTAATGACATTTTCCATGAAGACCTCCATGTTCTGCTGCGGGATAGTTTCCGGGACCCCCACACTCGGATGTTATTTCTCTGCGATCTTGCCTCTAGGTTCTCATTTTTCTCCTTGATTATCTTCACATCTCTCTGCAATTCCCAGATTGCCTGTGCCACTTCGCTGCTGGAGTCCTCCAATGTCCCCACCCGGTGCACGACCTCGGAAATCCACCCACTCTCCTTTTGAATACGCTCCTGCATCCTATCAACCTTGTACGCCATCCCATCTAGCTTTGTATTGATGGACGCAAAACCTGATCTCAGCTCTGCCAGCACCAGGCCTAGTTCTGACATCAGGGTGTTTCCGCTTGATCCTGCAGGCACCTCCCCCGATCCGACTGGGGTACTCTGTCAAGGGTTGTCCCGAGACACCATCATCGTCCCGCTCTCCTTGTGCAGCCCTTCCTTCTGGGAAAAGGTCAAGCGGGACTGTTGCTTGTTTCCCTTGGCCATAGAGCTCACTGTATGGTGCGCTGCAGGGCACCTCTAGTGTGGGCGTAACTCAGAGATTGGAAAGACCAGGGGCAATAACCTACCCCAGACCTGGCTCCTGACCGCCCGCTCCTTGTCCGGGTCACCTTTTCTGTTGATTTTGTATTCAGCAGGCACTGCCCTTCTCCTAAACACACCCAGGGGGAGTCACACAACGGTTGTAGCCCTCTGGTGTTGGTAGAACCTAGCTATGGGAGACCAGGCACGCGGCCACCATCCGCGTCTTACTATCGAGGCAGATCGCCAAGAGCCTACCCCTTCCCCAGCAGGCATCTGTGTCAAAGGCCTCGTCTTGATCTCATTTTATTTGGAGCAGTCCAGCACCTCTCTAGGGTCCCGAGCAGGATTCACCCACGCATGCAGAGGGACACCTCCAGCCGTTCTCCGTAGGATTCCAGCCCCATGTTAGGCACCCAGACACCCCAATAATTTGAAAAAATGTTTCCTCCACTGTCAGCCTCCGGGAGGACACTGCACCCACAGATGCGTTTCTGGCTGAACTCAGCCCAGGTACTATACTGTTATTGTTGTGCCGCTAGATCCAGTAATGTAAGCAGCAGCTGGAAGGTGCAGGCTCGCGCGCTCTCTGTTGTCCTCCAGCTCTCAAGGGAGTTTTAGCAGATGGCAGCTTCCTTCTGCTATGGTGGACGGCACGTTAGCTCCTCCTCACTTCTACGGTCTCCCACTGCTCTCAAGAGAGTTTTAGCAGAGGGCAGCTTCCGTTTGCTATGGTGGACAGCATGCCAGCTCCTCCTCACTTCTCTGGTCTCCCAGTGCCGGCTCAGCTCTCCTCAGGCAGACGCTGCCACACAGCACCCTGCCGGGACCTCTCACCGGGCCACGACAGCCTAGATCCTTGTAGCCATGGGAGGTGGGGGCTCCACCACGGTGGCATGCACGCAACAGGATGGGTCCATCTCACCCCAATCATGCTCCGCTGCACGTAGTTCCCTCCAGTCATCAGCTGCACCTGGAGGGCCGCCGCACCATCCACATCCCAATGTGGTCAGTCCCCCTGTTCCACCAGCTGTGGGTGGCTCCCTCTCCCTCCGCTCCTCTCCCCGGGCACAGCTCCACCACTTAGCCTCGCTGCCCGGCTCCAACGATGCTGATGGCCCCCTGGGTTCAGGAGCCGCTCACAAGCACTGCCACGCCTCCTGGTAATGTGCTCCTGGTGATGCCTCAAGGCCGCTCTCCCTCCGCAGGGCCTCCCACTCAGCACGGCACTTCCCGGTCTCCACCCATTTCTCGCAGACAGCTCATAATAAAAGGGCTGCAGGCTTTGATGACAGCAGTATGTATTTCTTGAACATTCAGCAGAAAAATTTGCCGAAATAATAATAATAAAAATAATAATTTTGCATTTATATAGCGCTATGACCCCTCAGGTATCTGAGCGCTGCTCATTATTACCCACGCTGTGTGGTGCTCATTATTGACCTTGGAAGGATGAAAGTCTGAGTTTGGCCCTGCCAGGATTCAAACCTGCGTCAGCAGGCTCTGCACAGATGTCAAAGCGAGCGCTCTACTCGCTGTGCCATCGGACTGGCACTGGCAAATGTTGCCTTTGTCCCTTTAAAAATGACTTCAATGGGGCTGTGTTCTCCTGGGAAACCTCAGCCGTACAGAACATTTTTTGCAACGAACTTGGGGTTGGTCACACTGAGTTACCTGGGGAACCCAGGCGTGGACTTCCTGCTCACTGTGCTCAGAGAGGCACAGCCCCACCTCACTGATAAGGCCCAACAAGGCTGAAACACGTGTATGAGGATGCTGTTGGTACTCTTGTTCGGAAGGGAATAGCCAAAGCATTTTGGTGCTGGACTGCCCATGTGGGCGGGACAAAGACTGATATGCAAATGGATATTTCCCATCTTTGAAAGGTACAGTGAGCAAAAAGCGATGGCTGCGAACTCTCAAAGTGGGAAAAAACCACAGAACAGGTTATCATGCCATGTTCTTTTTTATATGAACTTCTCCCTCAGGGATGAAGGCTAAGGAGGCAGTGTGGACTCCTGAAGGTTTACACTTGCATCTGGGATCCCCTTTCACATGGTCAGTTGACACACAAGCATAACATTTACCAAATGTTATTTGGAATGGGGCCTTCTGCTGACCTCTCTCTGGTTTAGCACCAGAGGTTTCACTTGACTGACCTGGTTTCCCATGGTGATGACCCTTTTTCTGTTTGTGACCCTCTCTTGGGTGGTTGTAATTTGAATTCTCTTTTCCTCATCACAAGACTAAAAGAACTGGGAATAACAGACAGCGCCCTACTATGGATCAAATCCTTCCTAACAAACAGAACAGAAACTGTATGGATGAAACCTTACAAATCCAACAAAAGAGAATCTGCATGCGGCGTACCACAAGGATCATCCTTCTCCCCGTTATTATTCAACATCTACCTTTCTTTGCTGATCAAAATCATTAAAGGACACAGCCTCACCTGCTACAACTACGCCGACGATACACAAACAGTATTCAAAATACAAGACCCTCAAGAAGAAAACACAACACTTGAGAACTGCCTTCGTGGTATATTCAACTGGGTGACCTCTAACTACCTTAAACTCAACCCAGGCAAAACAGAAATAATGATCATCACGTAAAACGGAGGAGACAACCACTACATCACTTGACCAAGGGAACTTGGTACAACCCCAGCCACATCTTCGACTGTAAAAAACCTGTAAGTGCTGATGGACAACAAACTCACTCTAGAGCCACAAGTGAATGCTATACTCAAGAAATGCTTCTTTCTACTGTGTGTGGCAAAAAGGATCCTACCGTTCCTATCATTTGCCAACAAAACACTAACCATCATCACTCTCGTCATGTCCAGAGTTGATTATGCCTACAGCCTAGACCTGGGTATGCCGGAATGACTCCTGAAAAAACTACAACGCATACAAAATGCGGCAGCGAGATTGCTTCTCAAAATACCCCAAAGAGAGCACATCACTCCGGCGCTAAAAACACTACACTGGCTACCAAGAAGACAACAAATCAAAATCAAATGAATGTGCATCACGCACAGAGCAATGCAGAACCAAGCCGCAGAATTCTTGAGAGACAAATTACAGCTACACCACCCAACAAGAACGCTCAGCTCAAGCAACGACACTCGTCTGGAGCCAAAACCTTACAACAAGAGAAAACTGAGAGGATCCTCTTTTTCTCACCTTACACCAAAAATTTGGAACAACCTACTGAAGAATATCTGCAACTCAAGGAACCACCTACTATTCAGGAAACTGCTCAAATCGTGGCTCTTCACTGCATAATTAGATGAACACCCACATGGGCACACACACACACCGGATAACAATGGTGAGTGAAATCGCTGACCGTGGACCCCAACATTCGACCAACTACCTACAGAACCCAAGGTAGACAATCTATGACGTATCAAACTACAAACTAAGAGTTAGCCATAACAGGACGACATTAATGACCAAATACACAACTAAATCTAGAATGAAGACCAAAAGACGATTATCAATAACACCTTTGCCCATCAGTCCCAAACCCAGCAGACCACCGTCAAAATAGATAGCGGGAATGTAGGGGCCGGCCAGACCACAGTACCCACACCAGAAGGAGAAGACTAGACATAGCCTGCCCTCCAACCTAAGATTCAGACGACACAACCAGGAAAAAACGGTGGCACACCGTGACATCTAACCTGATGGATAGATGGCCAAGAATCGAAACCAGCTACTAAGAGAGTACCCACAGATATGCCACCTAAATAAAACAATATCGGCAAGTACCAGCGCATACAACCCACTAACCCAACCTCAAACGTCTGCTTAGTTAACTCACCTGAAAACCCACACAACCTTCTCTGGACCAGCACACCGTACAGACTTCACCACACCACAACAACAACAAACAACACATAAACTGCATCAACAGCACACAAGGCCAAGCTCCGATCCGACACTTACACCAAAGCTCAGTGCACGGTGAAACCCGAGATTAAGCCGCCAACATCAGACCACTCTTCTCACTCTTCTTCTCCCTCATTACCCGACTAACCTACCCCCCTCCGACCCTCTTGTTACAGATCTGCCTGAGAGCCTAGAGACCAACTCTGTTGGGGACGGTGGGCTATACAAATGCCTTTAACATTAACATTCCATCTTTCTTGTGCTGCTTCCCCTCGTCCTTTTTGTGAGTGACCCCAGAATCCTTGTGAGTGGCCTTGTTGGCAACACACAAGTCATCAGCCTTTACTAACATTTTGGGATCAATCTCTTTTCAGTCAACCCAGTGCTGTCTCAGCTCAGGAGAGCAGGCATCAAAGATAGACTCTAACAAAAACAGATTTCTCATTCCTTCAAAGGTTTTCAGTCTGTAACCCTTAACCCAACCATCAAAGTTTTTCAAACATCCACACACGCAGGTAGCCCCAGGGGTACCATCAGCCTTTTAGAGGGTCCTAAACCTCTTAAGGTACTGGGAAGGAGTTTTCCCAAATCTGACTATCAAGGCCAGCTTCACATTCTCATACGCTTGTCTTTCTAGTTCACCCACCTCCATTACAGTATCAGTTGCAACCTAGGGAAGCCTAGACAAAAGCCAAGGAATCAGCTGATTCCCCATGAGACCCTGAATCCCATAATTGTACTCAATGGCACCCAACCAATCAAAAATATAAAGTTTCACATCATATATACCCACTGCTTCTTTAGGCAGGCAAGGCCTCTTGGGACTGGAAGACCTAGAGGACTCTGGGAGGGAAACCTGTTCAAGTGACTGTCTTTTCATTTCGAGATCATGTTGCATTTCCAATTCCTGAGCTTGATGTCCTAATGTTTGGCTTCAGCTTGAGCTTGCAACCTTTTCAATTCCAATTCAAGTCTCATTTTCTCAAGCGACACATATTCTGGCCTCAGTGTTGGACCTTGTGGGGTCACAGTGGACATGGGTTGAGGCAAAAAGACAGGCTGAGGTAAAGAGGGGCTCCTATCCTGGGACTCCTCTACCTCCTCTGACTCTTTTAAGACATTACAGTTAGACTCTGAACTATCATCCCAATATCAATATCCACATTTCCTTGGTTAGTAGATGTTACAGGCCTACTACCAAAACTTTGGTGATTCAAAAACCTTGTAATCAACCCATTTTCTTTCCTTTTACAGTAGGATTCCTAACTTTACACATTTCATTCAGTTGATCTACTGTTATAATGATCAGGGCTTCCTGACTTATCCATATTTGGCATGTTAGAATTGCTGTTCCGATGGAGCTTTGCCTTGTGGAGGTTTAGTTGAACACATGCAAAGTACAATACTCAATATAACAACTCTACAATAGATCCTCACTGCCTGCCACCAGTGTTAGGCAAGATTGTATGTAGTACCCTGGGAGAGACTGCACCAGCCT
Organism: Ambystoma mexicanum; assembly: GCF_040938575.1. Classification (NCBI taxonomy): domain Eukaryota; kingdom Metazoa; phylum Chordata; class Amphibia; order Caudata; family Ambystomatidae; genus Ambystoma; species Ambystoma mexicanum. The sequence continues at coordinate 149,044,119 of NC_090930.1, read as the reverse complement.
TGTCCTCTTGGCAATAGTTAACCCAATCTTTGGTATATATCTGTAATACACAAGTTGGTAGAGTGACTGAGCAGCCAGGCTTATCCCAAGAGGAGTCAATGGGAGCTGTAGTGTTGTAACATAGAGTTTCACAGTGACAAGTATCCAAATAACATTTACACTGAAGGTTTCCTGATTAATTTAACAGTCAGTTGAGTAAGCCATCTTTAGAAGGGGGCAAATATTTAACACTTAAATATACTTCAAAATACACTCTCTCAGTTTCACTAAATCAGTAGATACCCGTTTGGGATGGCACACAGACACTTCCGACACTCTGCGGTGACTTCAATAACTAGGACACTGTGGACATTGATATATCACTGGTACATTTAGATCAATACTGAGTTTGGTGTCAAAAGGAAAAGATTAGAGGAGGAAACAATGGTTCACAGGTTTCTGAAACAGGTAAGCACTTTTGAACCCCCCAATGCAATGTAGATTAACCCTTTCCCAGCTGTACAAGTAAAGAATGTATGACTTTTTGGAGGGACAGATCAAATCACAAAGTCAGAGGTTAGAAAAGTCTATCAGGGAGCCAGGTGAGCCAATGTCAATTGAGCAAAGTCTAGGGGAGTTGAGGTTCTTCTTGAAGGCAAGTAAAAAGTCTTGCACAATGTCATAGAGAGTTTTTGTTGAAAACAATATCACAGTTGGGCCACACGCTGGGAGGCATGTGAAAGGCAGAGCTACAAAAGGCACTAAATGCAAGTCTCTACTGAGAGCGAGCAAACTACACAGCAAGCGGTAAGTACCCCTTAGTTCACAGTACCTTAGGTCTGAAGAAATTGGTTCCAGCTGGCTTCTGTTCTTGTTGTTGTATGGCACACCCTGTTGTTCCTTGGCCTCAGTCGTGGGGACAAGAGGGAGGACATCTGGAGACTACTGCACTACGGTTTGAAGGTCGGCGGCAGCCATGGGCAAAGTTCAGATCAACAGCACTTCATGGTTTCAGCTTCTCGCAAATAGCATCACTGCGGTTCTCGGATACCTTGCCGACTTTCCTTGCTTCTGGGGTCCAGCACTCTGTTGAGATGACTCAGGCTTTATTAGTCCTGATTCGAGGGACTCCAGAGGATCTTCCTGGAGCTCGGGTCCAACTTAAAAACGATGCACTCGATTCTGGTGTTCCTTTCCCTCACACTTGGTTACTGCAGCAGCAATGGAAGTACAGCCAGCTTTGAGAGGATTTCCAGATGAGTTCGTCTTGGGGTCGATTGGTCCCACCAACCCAAGGGAAGAAGTCGTCCTTTGCATGGCTTCTCTAGTCGAGGCGAATTCGGAGCTTCAGCACTGCAGCAGGGCTTCACCGGGCAAACCAACGGTCCAGGAGTTGTACCAAGCGTCTCTTTAAAATTCTTCTTTGGATTCTTTTGTCGAGTGGTCGACTGCCTTTCTTGCAAAATACCTCACCTTTTATGCAAGTCTCACCCAATAATTTGCAGCCTTGCTGTCACTCACTCAGCAGGGTGGCTGTCCTCCAAGGATCGCCGGTCGATCACCTTTGGGTGCATTCCTGTAACCAAGGAGACTAAGCACAGGGAGTTTTGGGAACCTCCCTCGCTTCCCGCCCTGTCAGACACGCTGGAGCCAGAGGGAGGCTCCAGCAGTGAACCGCGCCAAAGACAAAATGAACAAAGGGACCAAACCTGGTTTGGCACGCAGAGTGAATCTCAAGAAGGACCTTTCCAACAAGATATGGCAAAAAAAGAAGACCGGGGCCATTTTGACAAAATGGGCACCCATAGGTGCTTTACTGTAGCTGTAATTGCAGCCTGCAGTAAAAACACAAAATGGTAGGAAAAAGTAAACCACTCCAACCAGTCATTCATTGTAGAAAGGGTAACATAAAAATGTTACATGAGAAAGTAGACAAAGGGGATACTAAGTAACCCCTCCAGCACTCTATGTAAGTGTGTGCTGGGTCTACAAAGGTTACAAAAGGTAAGTAAAGTCAATTTCACTTTACTGCTTTTGGAAACAGTAGTTTAGCTAAGAGAAGGTATTTAAACCTTTGGGAAATCTGAAAGACTTCCTTGTGCCACTACATTGAAGGTGCTGTGTCTCAGTGTAAAATGATGATGCCTATGGAGTTTGTCAGACTACAAAACCAAATGAAACACAGTGTTCAAATCAAAGAAAAAATACATGAGAGAGTGGGAAAAAGGTCTCACTCTCTCCAGGATAAAAATTAAAAGTCCTAAAGTCCAGCAAAAGAGCTGGGGGTCTCTAAAGTAGAAGGGAATTAGCACATTTCTGAGAATTCTCCATAACAGCGAGGAACTAGGTAGACGCAGGAAGCCATCATCCCCAACAGTCGCATAGCTTTGTGTACGGTCACCTGGTGACTGGCTACATAGTGAGAGATCTGGAACAGCATGTTTTAAACCCTCTCGTTGGAGAGAAAGGCGAGGCTGGCTTTGGTGCTGATTAGAGCCCCCAAAAACAGTTTGACTTGATTGGGGTCTAGACTGGATTTTTTCTCATTGATATAGAATCCTAGGTTGAAGAGGAGATCTACCTTCTTTTGTGTATTTGTTTGGCATGTTCTGTACGAATCCCTTGTTATGAGCCAGTAGTCGAGGTAAGGATAGACTGGGATGGACTGCCTGCGCAAGTGAACAGCTACTACCGCCAGTACCTTTGTGAATACCCGTGGTGCTGAGGCGATGCCGAAGGGGAGAACCTTGAACTGATAGTAGGTGTGCTCTAACATGAAGCTGAGGTACTTTCTGTGTGCTGGCAACATTGAAATATGAAAGTATGCATCTTTCATGTCCAATGTGGTCATGTAAACCCCCTGCTACATCAGTGGGATTACCTCTTGTGGTGTTGTCATCCTGAACTTTTGAGGTTTGACATACTTGTTCGCCGGGCACAGGTCTAGACCAGGGTGCATGGTGAGATCCTTTTTTGGGTACAAGGAAGTACACTGAATAAATACCCTTGTTTACTTGGAGAATGGGGACGACTTCTATGGCACCCTTTTCCAGCAGGACCTGAACTTCTTCGAGCAGGATTAGGAGGTGTTCTGGCGACAGGCGTCTGCTTCTCGGTGGATGGTATCGAGGTGGTCAGAGAAACTCGATACAGTACCCGTGGGCAATGGTCTTTAGTACCCACTGGTCTGAAGTGATCCCTTCCCAGACATGGATGAATAATGACAAGCTACCCCCGACTGAAGATGCGTGGTAGGGAACCTGAACCGGTGAGTCACTTTGAAGTGGAGGCAGGGGAGCCTCTATGAGTAGAGCTCCTGCCTCTACCCTTGCCCCTACGAGGGCCTCATTGTTGGTATTGGAGGCTACCAGATGAGCCTTGGCTGGAGGACCAGGGGGTATTCCCAGAGCCGCTTTGTCCTTGGGTAGAGCGGGAAAAGGATTGGCCATGAAGGGATTGGCGTGCGATATAGCCTCCAAGCTGGTGGAATGGTTTAACTGTGATCTTGCTAAGCGGTTTTAGTGTTTTGTGTTCTTTCTTTAGGGCGTCATCAACTGCCTTCCCAAAAAGATTGGAGTCCTCTACTGGCTTGTTGAGTAGAAAGGCTTGAGTTTGAGGTTTAAAACCAGGTGTGTCTTTTAAGTAAGGTTCACTAGGCTAGGATGCGCCCAGCGGTCTCAACCGAGTCCAGCATGTTCTTCAGTATGCTATATGTTACTTGTCTGCCTTCGGCCACGACCGCCAGCAGGCGTGACTGGGTGGTCTCTGGAACCTCTTGAAGATCATCCTGAACTAGGCGCCATTGGATATTACTGTAACTTGCCAGGAGAGTGGTGTTATTTGCGATCCTTGTGGAGTAGGCCACAGAGGAGGTAACCCGCTTACCCAGGGCATAAAGCTTTTTACAGTCTTTGTCTGGAGGGGCTTCCGTCGAGGACAGTGGAACCCCTGCCCTCTTCCGAGTGGTAGTAACCACCAATGAGTCAGGTGCAGCATGACCCCTGATGTATAGGGGGTCGGAAGGTGATAGGTGGAATAATTTCTCAACCTGGGGGTTGACCGCCCATGTGAGAGATGGTGTGGGGTGAAATATAGCCCCAGGATGCCTGAAATAGAGAGGCCAGAGTGATTTATAAATGCCCATTGAAATATACAGCCAGCACAGATGTGGTGATGTCAGACATGGGGCCTATTCTCGGGAGGATAGCTCAGGGGCAATGTGCTCGCCTTGGAAGCAAGATGACACGGAGCACCACAGGCTCGATCCCCGGGTACGCGCTTAGAAACCTCTCAGTATTAAGCGTGTTATAAATAACCTATCATATCATATTGAACCAAAAACAGGCCTAAATCACCAAGGAAAGAAAGTGGGCTGGAAATTCAAAAGTGTGAAGATATGCACAATGCATTTTAGCAAGGAAAAGAAAGACATGCGGCTGATAATGCCATTTTACTCAATGCATGGAGAGCTGCACTTTTACTTAAAAAGATAGCAGTGCGTACATTATCTTCAATGTAATTTTCAATGTAATACCAGATGGTGCTCCAGGCAGCTAAAGTGAAACCAAGCTCATTGCGTTTACAAGAAATACATTTCCTTTTCATTTTTCCCTCATCCAAATGACACCATGCAGAGGAAAATGCTCACTAGACTTTAAAGTTTGAACATGGTTTTCTCATATAACTGCTCTATACATATGGGCAATCCAGAAGTGCTACTAATGTATCTTGAAACTGTGAAATTAAAGAAACTTAGTACCTATGGATAAGGCCCAGGTGCCTTACAAGATGCCATGTAAATTGTATTGAGTGGGAGTTTAAAAAGGCCATTGCTTGCAGGGTACATGATCCGGTCATTTCTCCTAACATCAAACTTAACCTCCAAGACCTTTCCTCTGCTGCCCTCAAGAAAGTGGCTTGGGTGTCAACTATCAATCAGGCACTATTCTCCTATGGGCATACCCCACTCTAGCGTGTAGGACCTTCCCTACTAAGTGGGAAATTATATACGATAAACCAAAAGAAGGTCTCAAACAATCCGATAAAATGTACTCTTTGCAACTCCTCATGATACTGCCATAGTGACTTGGTTTGCTATGTATTGAGAACGTACACAGTATCACAGTGTATCATGTTTGTCATTTTGGAGTATTAATTGTGGTGTCATCAGATGTTGAATGCTGATGAATGTATATTTTTAACATATTTTTTCCATGTGATTTAGCAGGTGGTTATACCTGTGTTTTGATGTATTATTAACTGAATGGATTTATGTTTTTGTAAGGAACATCTGTTTGATCCTTTGTCATCAACCTATATTTGTATTTCAAGGTTGGTTTTCAGAGTGTCATGAGGAGTTGCACAGGGAATATTTTATTGGATTGTTTGAGACCTTCTTTTGGTTTATCGCATAGCTATCAATCAAGGCCATTACTTAAAAATATAGAAAGAAATACACTGCTTAGATGTAAACCACGGTAAAGACAGATAAGGCCATGCCTGTTCTTTCAGCAGAAGTGACATTGAGGTCACAATACCCATAAAATGTCCATTACAGTTTGCTATCAGGACCCTTGCAGGCCTTGATGCGGGAGGCAAACATAAGCATGAGCCAGCCTCTGGCTGGTCATGCTTATGGGAAAATGAAACTGAAAGTGAATAAAGAAAAAACTGCAGTTTAAGTGAATGGAAAAATACATATTATTGCATAAAAAGGGCAGCGTAGATGCTACAACGGTCATTCCAGAATTGTATTAACGGTGACAGTAACGCCCTTTGAACCATGCAAAACGATGTGTGTGTGATAAACATAACTAAAGGTATTAATGAACATTTTATTTGGGCCTTCCCTTGATTCCAAGAGATTTGAAAGTTGGTGTGAGGGGGAAAGAAATAATTAACATGAAAAATATGAAGTGGCATATTTTTCACTGATACAGCTCCTGATTAAATGAAGAAAACCTGTATCTCTGCATAGGAATGGTGTGCCGACTTCAGATTAGCATCATCTGATTTGCCTTAAAATGTAGTTCTTAAAAATATACTCATTTCTGTATCAGAAAACAATAGAAATATGTTTTAAAAATAAAAATTAAAAAAAATGTATGTTTAACAAAACAGAAAAAAAAAATAATAAAATAAAATATACTCATACATGTAAAGATTTGAAAATTTAGGATACTTACCATGTTGATAGATTTTTTTGAGTTTTAAACATGTCGAGCCCACTGTCATTTTGGGATGTTATGTTAATTGGCATTTATATAGCGCTCTATATATCATTGCTATAACCTCAAAGCACTTGTGGGTTGAACGCTCTCAGGGACCACAGTCCAAGTCAGTCGAGAGAGTAGGATGTAATAGGGTGCTTGGGTGCACTCAATATGTGAGCAGCTGATGCAATTGCTTGATGGTAGCTGCATCCTAACTGTAGGTGTGTTGGTATTGAGAGATCAGTTGAATGTGTACAGTTAGATGGTTGGTCTCCGAGACTGCATTCTGGCGGCATTAGGCCTATGTAGGACGTTTTTGTGTGCAGCTAGGCTGATTCTTTTAGTGGGGTGTAGCTGCATTCTAGTAGGGTGTTGAGGTGCTCATGGAGTATCGTTGCTATGTGAGCAGCTAGCCCAAAGTTGATTGGGGTGTAGCTGCGGTCTATTATGTGTTGGTGTAGAGTAGAGAGTGAGCATAGTGATAAGAGAGGTGAGTGTCTGGAATGGATGTTTTATTCTTACGAGCCCACTGTTCTGGATTGTATTCATGCGCTTTGCAATAGCTGCACTCAGTGGGAGATGGGACAGGGGGTACCTAGGCATGTGCAGTGGACTCACAAAGCCGCTAGTTAGTGGTCCTATATCTAGCGCCTGCGGGACGCTACGGTTACCATCAATGGTAACTGTTTTCTGATTCTGACTTGGTCACTTGTTAGTCGCTTTCAGCTGTGTCATTGCTTGGTATCTTCTCGAACATTTGTCTGCAGGTTGTATTTACATTCCACTGTAATTATATTGAAGTCGTGGTCCATGGTGTTGTAGTGTTTTTAGTGTCCCTAGATGGTCTTAACCATGTTTACGGAAATAGACAGTTTTTTGAGCTTTGCGGAACGCCATGTAGTCTTGGGTGTGTTGAATGTGTGGGGGGAGTGAGTTCCACAGTCTTGGAGCCATGGTTGGGACGGCGAATCCTCCAATCCTGTCTGGATTGGAGGTTGGAATCACTAGTAAGAAGGTAGTGCTTGTTCTTAGGGTGAGTGACGGGAGATGGTGTTTAATCTTCTCTTGTAGGTACGTTGGGCCGGTCCTCTGCACAGCTCGGTGTGTAATGCATAGGGTTTTGAAGGTGCCTCTTCATCCTACAGGGAGCCAGTGAAGGGTGCAGAGAGCGGGCAAGAGGTGGTCTCTGTGCCCCAGGGTAAGAAGGTGTTGGGCAGAAGCGTTTTGGGTTCTTTGGAGCTTGTTAAGTTGGTATGCGGGTGCTTCCAGGTATAAGGAGTTGGCATAGTCCAGTCTCGACATAACAATGGACATAACAGCGGAGCGTCGATTGGGTTAGGTGAGACAAGGGAAAATGCGTCTAAGGAGTTTGAGGTGGAAGTGACAGGATTTTGATACATTATTGATCTGACGGGAGAGATTTAGGTCAGAGTCCATAGTGCAGCTGTTAAGACGGATTTCTGAACTCTGTCCTGGTGGCGCAGAAGTTCAGAAGGCCAACCTAATTACTTGGAACAGGGTAACCTCTGGACGAGCCAGACCAATCAAGGTAGCGATCGCGGCGGTCAAGACTAGGTCTCAAGAGGGGTGAGGGTGACTGAAAGCCCGCAATGAGCACACAAAGCAAGAGCGCTTACAAACTACTCCAAACAGTTGTTATATCAAAAATATATACACATTTATTTTAAGGCCTTTAAAACAATGACCGTAGCGAGAAAATCACAAGATCACAATATTAAACCAACACATACCATATCAACACAATATATATACAAATACAACAGTCGCTAGCGTTAAAAGCACGAAATATGTAGTCCACCTGTAAGGGAAGGAAAACAGGCAGTGCGATAACGTTTTAGACTCAGTTCGCCTTCAGAGGCACCTAACTAGATGGAAGTCCGAGCCCTGCGAAGAGTGGAGCCTTGTGCTCAAAGTACCTGCCACACCGGTGCCAACGGGCACAAGGGAAAGCTCTTCGGAGGAAGTCAGGCAGTTCGGGTTAGTGCCCAGCAGAAGGAGAACAGGTGCCGCAACTCAAGCGCAGCCTCCACAGCGGGCAGAAGCAGAGCGCGAGTACGGCCAAAAGGGTGCTGTTTTTACACAGCGGGGAAAAGCAATGGGCTACTGCAGGAGGGTGACCAGATCCTAGCTAAACTACTCACCGGTCCCCGAAGCAAGCAGACCCAGGCTTCTCCACGTTAGTTTCAGCAGCTGGCAGGTTCAGAAGAGCAGGGAACGCCTCGTAGTCGTGTAGAGCAAAAAGACGTCCCAATCGACGAAACCAGCACAGTTTGTTGCCGCAGCAGGACAACGGAGCGGCCGTGTGTATTCGAGCCAAATGTACACTCCTCCCTTCAGACTTGGGAACGCCAAGTGTACGAAGCGTGGGAGAGTGACAAGGACTCGGAATACAACACAACCTGGCGGCGGTTACAGAGCAGGACTCCCTTGTAAGCTGGTCAGTCAACTGGATGGCCCAGAGACACTTCCGAAGGCTTACTTGGCAGGAGATGATGAAGTCGCCGGGAATAGCTGTTCCTGCTATTCCAAAGGTCGAAGCACCAGTACAGGCCTTCTGGTTCGATCAAAGGAGGAAAGGGTTTCACAGGATGACAGCAGTGCAAAGGAGGATTCCTTCAGCGGGTCACCAGCGATTCCTCGGTCCAGCCTCTTGGTTGCAGGATACTTGGCTCCTGTATTCCTTCGTTCGTGAGAACTCAGGAGATCGACATGGTAGTGGTGTTTCCAGCCCCCTCTTATCCACGGTTCCCTTCGCGCCAAAACGGAGGGGAGCCAATGGGAGATCCGCTCATCAACACACATACCATACGTGGACCAATCACGGACCACGGTGGTCCCAGGCATTCACACCACCCTAGACTCTCTGGCACCCAGGATGTGTATTGGGACCAGACATCCCAGCCCACACTCTGGAGGCACACAAACGACATGTAGAAGCCCACGAAAGCAACCACGTTTCGCGGGAAAGTACATGCCCAAATAAGGAAGGCCCCGGGTCGCTCGACCTGGGGAAGGTGAAGGGAGCAAGACGGTCAGTGGACAAGACAAAGGAGCCTCGTGGTCTGGCCATTTTGGGAGCCAGGCCACCATTTTGGGTTCAGTGCGAAAAACGTGCTCAGAACGCCAAAAGGAGCTCAAAATAAACAAAACGATCGCTGCCACCATTCGAGTCCCTGAATGACTTGCACCGATCAAATACCATCCTAAAAGAGTATCTAGGGCCTGTAGAAGGCTAGAGACCCAAGAGAGCTGTAACTTAGCTTACAGTGCCCTCTTGTGTCATGTTGCGCGAAAGCCGCAACACGATAAAAGAAACTACGGGAAACAGCGTTCCCCGGTACTGACTGTCTTAAGGGCATGTCAGTTTCCCCGTAAGAAGGAGCGAAAGCCCAGAGGAGTGCAGCAGAAGGCTGCACTTCTCTGGCAAAGTCAAGAACAAGGTGCAAAACAACAGCAAAAAGTTTAGGGGTTGCCACATGGAAGGAAAATTACCTACAATTACGATCGTCCAACCCATTCAACACATGATTCACAAGCCTCTGGAAAGTGGCAGGTGCATTCTTCAACCCGAACGGCATTACCCGGAATTGGTAAAGGCCGTCTGGAGTAGAAAATGCTGTCTTCTCCTTGGCATGCTCTGCTAAAGCTATTTGCCAATAGCCAGCAGTGAGGTCAAACGTGCTGAGGTACTTGGAGGCACCCAAAGTATCCACCAGCTCATCTGTTCGAGGCAAGGGGTGTGCGTCTGTCTTGGTGACAGCATTCAGAGCCCTGTAATCCACGCAGAACCTCAATTCAGAAGTGCCTGCCTTTGGAACCAACACCACAGGGCTGGACCAAGGACTACTAGAGGGTTCAATCACCCCAAGATCTAACATCTTGTTGACCTCGGTCTTAATATAAAACCGTACTTTGTCTGACATCCTGTATCCCCTACTTTTGGTAGGTACACTGTCTCCTGTGTCAATGTTATGTTTGCACCAAGGTGTCAAACCAGGCGACTGTGAAAACAGGGGGGAAAACTGCCTAAGCAAACTTTTCACCTCAGCCTGCTGATCAGAAGTCAGGTGAGGGGCCACTCGGACACCCTCAAAGGAGCTATCTGAAGGACCGCTTTGGAACAGGTCGGGGAGAGGTTCAGACTCCTCTTCCTCAACGTCTGAAGCCAGTAGCAGTGCTGCGATTTCGACTCTTGGGACGAAAGCCTTCAGCCTATTCACGTGAAACACTTTTGGAGCCTGTCCAGGCCTTCCAAGGTCCACTAAATAGTTGACCTCACCCAGGGGCTCCACCACTGTGTAAGGGCCTGACCATTTGTCCTGCAAAGCTCGAGGCCTTATGGGATTCATGATCAGGACTTGCTGACCAGGTGTAAAGTTGATGAGGGAAGCTTTCTGGTCGTACCAATGTTTCACCAGCGCTTGCCCTGCCTTCAATTTATCACTAGCCAAGCCCATCAGAAGTACCATCCGTTTTCTGAGCCCTAGCACATAATCAACTACATTGGTAGTAACAGGGGGAGTGGGCATCTCCCATCCCACTTTGACAATGGCTAAGGGTCCCCGTACGGGATGACCGAACAGAAGTTCGAAGGGGCTGAAGCCAACACCCTCCTGTGGTACCTCTCGGTAGGCAAACAGTAAGCATGGTAAAAGAAGATCCCATTTTCTTCTCTGAGGCTCCTCCAGAGCCCCAATCATGCTCTTTAACGTTCTGTTGAAACGTTCCACCAGACCATTGGTCTGGGGATGGTATGCAGAAGAGAACTTGTAGGTGACCCCACATTCTTTCCACATAGCCTGCATATACTTCGACATAAAGTTGCTGCCACGATCTGACACAACTTCTTTAGGGAAGCCAACCCTAGTAAATATGCCGAGTAAAGCTTTTGCAACTGACTTGGCAGTTACAGTTTTCAATGGGATGGCCTCAGGATACCTGGTTGCATGGTCGACCAGCACCAGGATAAACCTATTGCCCGAGGATGTTTGCGGGTCAAGGGGACCAACGATGTCGATCCCTACCCTTTCAAATGGTACCCCCACAACTGGGAGCGGTACCAACTGAGCTTGGATTGTCGCGCCAACCTTACCAGACAACTGGCAGGAGGCACAACTCCTGCAGTGACTTTCTACTTGCACCCCCATCTTGGGCCAGTAGAAGTGCATGGATAACCTTTGCTTGGTCCTCTTCATACCAAGGTGACCAGCAAGGGGAACTTCATGCGCCAACTGCAGGAGGAAGGGCCTAACAGCAAGGGGAACCACCAACCTCCTATGGTCTCCTTCTGTAGACTCTGTGGGCTCACTATACAGGAGTCCACCTTCCCAATAAATCCTATGCTTCCCAGGAGGTTCACCCTCAAGCTGGGAGCAGGCCTGTCTCCTTAGGCCTTCCAGAGATGGGCACTCACGTTGGCCTTTACTGAATTCGTCCCTATCAGGACCTCCTTCAACTAACAAGTCTTTTAGTTCAGGATGATCGTTGGGGTCGAATACTTCAGGCATCGCCACCTCCTCGTCAGGCCCGGGCGATTGACCAACTTCCTCCACCGCAGTGGTAGGCGAGCTCGGGGGAATATTCTCTTTCCCTCGTTTTGACTTGTAGACTCCTTTCGCCTTGGGTTTCCCCTTCGGCTGGGGCGGCGTATTGGACTTGGCCAATGCTGCCCGTGCTTGAGACCGTGTGTAGGGTCTTTCGGCAGTGTCTCCTACGAGCCCTAAAGCTCTGAGATCATTACCCAACAAGACCTTTCCCGGGACGTTTCTCTGAATGCTCACTGGAATCCTGACTGCTGTACCATTTAAAGTAAGATTTACAGGTATTACTGGAAACATACGGAGGGGGCCGTCAGCCAATTTAGTGGGCATCAGAGTAGCTCTGGCAACTTCCTCTGAGTCTACCAAGGTAGAATCCACTACAGTGCGACTGCACCCACTATCCCTAAGAGCTGGAGTATCCACTCCATTGATCAGCACACTGTCTTTAAAGTAGTGCTTGGTATTATCCGGAATCCTAGCATAAGCCTCTGCGACTTTAGGCTCCCAGGAACCCAGGGACACTAAAACTACCTCAGCCTCTATTCCGCTGGGAAATGAGTCTGAGGAGAAGGATGCTCCTGTAATCTCTTCTTCCTCGTAGGAGGAGAAGGCCAGATTAGCGGAGTGGACCCCCAAAGGTCTAACCTTACAACGGGGATCCCCCTTCACGTGGTCAGTTGCTCCACAAGAAAAACAAGCCCCAGTGGGTCTGTTTACGTAGGGAGGCTTATTGTAACCAGAGTTCTGTTTCGGAGGCTGACCTCCACTACCCTGTGAGTTCTCTTGTGTCTTACCCTTGTTTTTCTTTTTGTGGCCCTTTTGGGAAGAAGATTTAGCAGATTCCCCACCCTCCATATCTTTGGACTTTTTCCCTTCCTCCTGCTTACCAGGATGAGTTTTGTCCTTATGGGACACTCGATGTGACACCCATAAGTCTGCTGCAATGGCCAGCTTCTTAGGATCTATCTCCTTCGAATCGGCCAAATGCTGCTTAAGCTCCGGGGAAGAAGAAGCAAAAATGTGTTCCAGCATGACAAGATTGATCATGCCTTCGAAGGTAGAAACCTTATAACCTTCGACCCAGCCAGTTAAGTTTTTCAAAGATTCAGCGACATAAGATACCCAAGTACCACCTTCCTTTTTCTTATACTCTCGAAAACGCTTTAAATATTGGGCCGGAGTCTTCCCAAACTTTAAAATGAGAGTTTGCTTTAACATTGCGAAATCAGCTCGCTCAGCCTTCGACATTTCCATAATGGCACTACAGCCAGAATGGGGCAGTCTACTGAGCAACCACGCAATCTTATCAGCATTGTCAACTTCTTGAACCTCGCATGCATACTCAAACGCATTCAGCCAGTCCATAATGTCATTCCTTTCTTCATACACACTGAGCAGATCTTTCGGAAACCGTGGATGAGAGGAGGCCCCAGACCCATGTCCAGGACCCTTGGACCCATTTGCAACCTGAAGCTTGTCCAGTTCCAACTGGTGATCCCTGTCTTTTTGTTTTTCTGCCTGTTCGATTTTTAGTTTGGCTATGCTGAATTCAAGCTCCTGCTGCCTAAACCGCAGCTCTTGCTTCTTGAATTCAAGCATAGCATCCCCATCAACACTGGCAGAAGAAACATTAGACATCTCGTCCTCCCTGTCCTCGTGGTCGCGATGGATCAGTGCAGCGGCAGAACCGTTGGTTCTACCAGTGAGAGCAGCCCCACCACCTTCTGCACTGTCATCAGAAGTTATAGCGTCAAGCTGCACTTCTTGCCACGCCACGATTCTTTGGATCATTTCCAATTTCGTGCCTTGAGAGGAAACACCTCTCTCCGCACACATCTTTTTCAGCGTTTCTGATTTGGAAGCATTTAAAGTTAACAAGGTATTTGTTTCCATACTGTTTGATAGGACTATGGCCTTTTTAAAGTTATACTACAACAATTCACTACGTGTACTGGTTGGAATAACCTGAAATGCCTTAGTTCGAGCGCAACACTGGATACCTTCAGTCGTATCCCACCGCTGTACACCAATTTGTTAAGACGGATTTCTGAACTCTGTCCTGGTGGCGCAGAAGTTCAGAAGGCCAACCTAATTACTTGGAACAGGGTAACCTCTGGACGAGCCAGACCAATCAAGGTAGCGATCGCGGCGGTCAAGACTAGGTCTCAAGAGGGGTGAGGGTGACTGAAAGCCCGCAATGAGCACACAAAGCAAGAGCGCTTACAAACTACTCCAAACAGTTGTTATATCAAAAATATATACACATTTATTTTAAGGCCTTTAAAACAATGACCGTAGCGAGAAAATCACAATATCACAATATTAAACCAACACATACCATATCAACACAATATATATACAAATACAACAGTCGCTAGCGTTAAAAGCACGAAATATGTAGTCCACCTGTAAGGGAAGGAAAACAGGCAGTGCGATAACGTTTTAGACTCAGTTCGCCTTCAGAGGCACCTAACTCGATGCAAGTCCGAGCCCCTGCGAAGAGTGGAGCCTTGTGCTCAAAGTACCTGCCACGCCGGTGCCAACGGGCACAAGGGGAAGCTCTTCGGAGGAAGTCAGGCAGTTCGGGTTAGTGCCCAGCAGAAGGAGAACAGGTGCCGCAACTCAAGCGCAGCCTCCACAGCGGGCAGAAGCAGAGCGCGAGTACGGCCAAAAGGGTGCTGTTTTTACACAGCGGGGAAAAGCAATGGGCTACTGCAGGAGGGTGACCAGATCCTAGCTAAACTACTCCCCGGTCCCCGAAGCAAGCAGGCCCAGGCTTCTCCACGTTAGTTTCAGCAGCTGGCAGGTTCAGAAGAGCAGGGAACGCCTCGTAGTCGTGTAGAGCAAAAAGACGTCCCAATCGACGAAACCAGCACAGTTTGTTGCCGCAGCAGGACAACGGAGCGGCCGTGTGTATTCGAGCCAAATGTACACTCCTCCCTTCAGACTTGGGAACGCCAAGTGTACGAAGCGTGGGAGAGTGACAAGGACTCGGAATACAACACAACCTGGCGGCGGTTACAGAGTAGAACTCCCTTGTAAGCTGGTCAGTCAACTGGATGGCCCAGAGACACTTCCGAAGGCTTACTTGGCAGGAGATGATGAAGTCGCCGGGAATAGCTGTTCCTGCTATTCCAAAGGTCGAAGCACCAGTACAGGCCTTCTGGTTCGATCAAAGGAGGAAAGGGTTTCACAGGATGACAGCAGTGCAAAGGAGGATTCCTTCAGCGGGTCACCAGCGATTCCTCGGTCCAGCCTCTTGGTTGCAGGATACTTGGCTCCTGTATTCCTTCGTTCGTGAGAACTCAGGAGATCGACATGGTAGTGGTGTTTCCAGCCCCCTCTTATCCACGGTTCCCTTCGCGCCAAAACGGAGGGGAGCCAATGGGAGATCCGCTCATCAACACACATACCATACGTGGACCAATCACGGACCACGGTGGTCCCAGGCATTCACACCACCCTAGACTCTCTGGCACCCAGGATGTGTATTGGGACCAGACATCCCAGCCCACACTCTGGAGGCACACAAACGACATGTAGAAGCCCACGAAAGCAACCACGTTTCGCGGGAAAGTACATGCCCAAATAAGGAAGGCCCCGGGTCGCTCGACCTGGGGAAGGTGAAGGGAGCAAGACGGTCAGTGGACAAGACAAAGGAGCCTCGTGGTCTGGCCATTTTGGGAGCCAGGCCACCATTTTGGGTTCAGTGCGAAAAACGTGCTCAGAACGCCAAAAGGAGCTCAAAATAAACAAAACGATCGCTGCCACCATTCGAGTCCCTGAATGACTTGCACCGATCAAATACCATCCTAAAAGAGTATCTAGGGCCTGTAGAAGGCTAGAGACCCAAGAGAGCTGTAACTTAGCTTACAGTGCCCTCTTGTGTCATGTTGCGCGAAAGCCGCAACACGATAAAAGAAACTACGGGAAACAGCGTTCCCCGGTACTGACTGTCTTAAGGGCATGTCAGTTTCCCCGTAAGAAGGAGCGAAAGCCCAGAGGAGTGCAGCAGAAGGCTGCACTTCTCTGGCAAAGTCAAGAACAAGGTGCAAAACAACAGCAAAAAGTTTAGGGGTTGCCACATGGAAGGAAAATTACCTACAATTACGAAATCTTTCCTAACAGCAGCCAAGGTTTTTGACCGTTTTGCAGTGAGATGGGTGGGGGCAGGGGTGCTATGAGAGGGGGGCATGGGAGTGGTTGTGGGAGAAGGGCAGTATTGCTGCACACCATGATTTCTGTTTTATCTGGGTTCAGAAGGAGGTGTTTTTTGTCATATCCAGGGGGTCTGTATATGAGTAGGAAGCTGTGAGTGAGTGTTGATAGTAGTTTGAGTTTTACTAGAAGGGATTTGCAGGTAGCATAACATGCATTGAATTTGGCGTGTGAGATGGAACAAAAATGAGGTCAGGATAGTCAGCAGATAGGAGGTCAAAGATACTGTGGGCCTCATCACGAGTTGGGCTGTAACCCCAGCAGTATTACCGCCGGTGCTATTAGCCCTACCACCAAACCCTGTGGTGCTATTAGCGCAGGATCACGGGTTTGGCGGAACAGTAAGTCCCCATTCCCCATTGGGCCCATTCGGGAATTTTCCATTCCCCATTGGGTCCAATAGGGAATGTTCGGCGCTATTACCGGTAATAGTGCTGGCGGTTATAGCGTCGAAAATCGGCAAAAGCGTGGCAGATTTGCCCACAGCTCAGAGCTGAGGGAAAATCTGCCAAGCCCTGTGATTTGGCGGACCCTTAATTGCGGCGGTAATAACATTACTGCCGCATTTAAGTGTTACCGCCAAACTTGTGATGAGTGTTTCTCATCACCAAGCGGGCATTGAAAAGGAGGCATGTGACTTCATGAGGGGAGGTGATTTTCATGACGTTCGTCGCAGGGAATACTCTGTGTACATGGGTATCCAGTGAGATGGAAGATGGGGTAGGGTCAGTCAGGGTGGTTGAGCAGACTGAGGGGGGTAATGGAGGATCAGGGTGCATGTACAATTCGAGGGTTGGTTGAGTGGGTTAGGTGGTTGGGTGCTAGGGGTTTAGCAGTACAAGGTGAGAAGTCGAGAACAAGGGTGTGGTGATGGGGAGCGAGGGGAGGTGAGTGACTGATGGTATGGGTGGGAAAGGATGGGAGGTTGGAACGATGGAGCCTGCTCTGGGTTAATGTACAGGTACTGGTATGCGGGACAGGGCATCCGCCAGGACGTTCTTGCTTCCTGGCAGGTAGGTAATCTTAAAGTCATATTGCGCAAAATAATGCGCCCATCCGGATTGACGGGAATTGGTACACTCCAATTGCTGGAGGACCTTTAAGTTCTTGTGGTCCGTGCGTAACAGAAATGGATGACTCCCACATAGGAGAAGATTTCGCCATTCTTCACACGTGATTGTGATCACCAACAGTTCCTTCTCGATAACCGAGTAGTTAATTTGACATAGGGTACGAGTCTTCGAGAGATAGGCGACTGGGTGTTCCTTACCGTCGACCTCTTGCAGTAAGGCTGCACCAATCACGGCAGCTGAAGCGTCTGCCACCACGATAAAGCGAAGGGACTGATCCGGTTGGCGTAGGACCGTTGCTGAACAAAAAAGGTTCTTAAGATTCTAGAATTGCCAGCTCCAAGGATGGCTGCCTGAAGGCTGAGCTCCTGCACCTGAACTGAATTGAATTGAATTCCTGCCCTATTATGGCTGATTCTGTCATTTCTGACCCAAAACAACCTGCAAAATGACAGAAGGGGGATGGAGATGAGCCCTCTGATGAGAGGGTGGATAAAATATTGGACCTGCTGACTAAATTGACTCTGCATGTCAATGACATAAAGCAAAAGATGACAAAGGCTGAAGAAAGGTACACTGAACTGACATCTAATTTCCATGGAGTGGAGACTCATTTGAATCACATGGATGGTGAAATCGAAAGTATGGAGGCCCACATCAAGGATCTGAAATGAAAAATGAGAGGTTGTCCCTGAAACTCTCAGAACAGGAACATTTCTCTAGGAGAAGTAACATCCGGATTGCTGGTGTTCGTGAGGACGCTGAGAAGGTGAGACCCATGGAGTTTGTCGAGAAAATGCTGATATCCTTACTCAAATTGGATCCTAAAATGAATCTAGACTTGGAGAGGGCACACAGAAGTTTGGGGACCAAACCGGGCATAGGCCAGCGATCCAGGCATTTTGTGGTGAAATTCTTAAGGTTTCCTGTCAAAGAAATGGTGCTTTAAAAAGCTCGGGACCTGCGTGATTTGTCATGGAATGGCCATAGAGTGATGATTTTTGGGGATCTTAGCCGTGATGTCCTTGAAAAGAGTAAAGAATTCAATGCAGCAAAGGACAAAGCAAAGGCAAAGAACCTTAAATATTATATGATATATCCTGCCATCTTTCGTGTTATTAAGGATGGCAGATTGTTCTCCTTTAATGATAGCAAAAGTGCCGAGGCTTATCTTAGTGACTTGGGACAAGAAGCGGACTTGGGCACAGCCCATGGAAGCAGTTGCTTCAACTTCAACTTCTACTTTCCAGAGGTCTTTCCCTTCCAAGAAGAGAAGAGAAGATGACTTTTTATTTTATGATTTGGTTGCACATACTTTTTTTTTTTTTTTTAATATCTGTAGGCATAGTGTTTCAGTGATTTAACGTTGAAAAGCAGAAAGAAAAAAAGAAAGTAAGAAAATGTTGTGTTTATGGAATCCGTTAAATCTGTTGTATCATCTTGTTTATTTTCGTTCCTTTCATGCTATGTCTTACGTGGAATTAGAAAAAAGGCCATAGCGACGTTGTTGCTCACGCCCGTTTGACACGTCTGTACGTGGACGCGACGCTACTGAGGTGAGACATGGAGATGCAATTGGCGGAATTGGGTCCTGATCCCTGCAAGGCTGACTGCCAAATTGCTGTCCTATGTGGGGCTGACTGCCGACTTGCTGGTGTACAGTCGGCGGAGAAGGAGGAGAGGCGCCCGCCGTATTGCCGCAGGTGAGGAGGCGGGTTGGACATTTGCGGACAGTCATGAGCGGAATGGCTTGGGGGCACTTCCAGTTTGCTTATCGCATGAGACTCCCTTTCTGCTGCGCAACAGTGACGCTCGCTCATAGCATGGCGAACCGGCGTATCATCAGCGTGCAGCTTCGATGGATGTTTCTTTCTTTAATGGGCGCCGCCAGTTTGACTGTGTCCTTCGGTGTGGTACCTCTCCCAGTGCAATCTTGTTTTGTGTCTGAAAGGATGCCTTTTGACATGTTTACTATACAATTTGACTAAAATTGCATCTTGGTTCTTTTCTCCTGGATCTGACCGGCGAACTGCTCCCTGCACTCTCTGAAAATGATTAACTGCCTCCTTAACCACTATATATTTATTTATTTTGTCGACGTGGTTCCATTACTGTCAAGGGGTGTTTCGTTTCAATCTGCTGTGGTGACTTTTGACTTGGTGACGTGTTTTTGGCTGCTTGGGGGCTGAATGTGCCTAGGAGCTCATTTGCCTTCTATGTGTTTTATTTTATGGCCTATTAGCCATATTGTTATAATATTAATATCATCCCTATTTTTACATCTGGGCAATGGTGGCTCTTCATGGATTACCAGGTGGCACAGGCCTTTCATACAACTGTGCAACTGCTCTGGTTCTAGGATTTGTGGGTCTGGGTTTGATTGGTCTTGGGCTTAAGTGGGGGGGGGAGACCTCGTTTTGTGACCCATTTTGGGAATTCTATTAATGATGTTTACTGGGGGAAAAAAAAAATTATATGAAAAACCTACATGTACACAGGTTAAAGGCATGACTGTTATGCTGCGAATACGGTTTCCATCCTCATGCACTATGTTTGTTTCTATGGTAAATTGCTTCATGTCTCTTCTCTTTTTTGCTGACTTCGGTCTCTGTGGTGGGGTCACTGACGTTGAGGGTATGTGGGCTGTTTCTGTATCTATGCTTTTGTTGATGCTTTGTATGGGAACTGAACTGCCCCATCATGCTTTGTGTTCTGGTGTTATAGGAACACATATTGAAGGGCACGTGTTTATATATTTTACATAATTTATGTTTTCTCAGTGATTGGTATTTTGGTGGGCGCTACACTACTTTATTTGTCTGGTTCATGAAACTGGTAGGTGGGGGCGGGAATGGATATTCTTTCAGGAATTGGGAGGTGTATTCAGGTGTGGGCTCTGGAGTGATTGTAATTCTGGAAGCAAGAATAGTTGTATGTATGGTGTTTCAGCATCACCTGGCGGTGGAGCTAGGTGTGTGGTTAGTTCTAAGATATAGGTTTTTAAGTGTTTTATGTGCGTGTTTGTGTTTCTGTTTGTCATGTTTGTCGATGTT
Source organism: Ambystoma mexicanum (assembly GCF_040938575.1). Classification (NCBI taxonomy): domain Eukaryota; kingdom Metazoa; phylum Chordata; class Amphibia; order Caudata; family Ambystomatidae; genus Ambystoma; species Ambystoma mexicanum. The sequence continues at coordinate 149,024,026 of NC_090930.1, read as the reverse complement.
GTTTATTGACTTGTGGGCACTCTTACCACTCTTTCATTTAAACTCCCTTGGATGTCTCTCGTGGATAGGATTACTTATTTGGCTGAACATGGTGCAGGAGGGAACTGAGGATGGCTGAATTGAATGTATGCTCTTGGAATGTTAAAGGCCTCATCATCCCACGAAAGAGGAAGGAGGTGCTGACCAGGTTGAGAAGGGAAAGGGTCGACATTGCTGTAATCCAAGAAACTCATTTGCTTGATGAGTCGACACACCTTCTTAAAAATAAGTGGTTCACGAAGGTCTTTTTAAACTGTTACAACAGTAAATCGAGAGGTGTGGGTATGTTATTGCGTAAGGGGTTGAATTTGGTGGTGGATAAAGTATTGATGGATGGGGAAGGAAGAATTATTCTTGTAGATGCAAAGTATGAAGGTAAATCTGCCACCATTGGTTCTATTTATGGTCCGTGTGCGAGTGGAACTTCTTTTTTGAATGAGATATTGTCACTCCTGAGGGGCATGAATGGTGAATTCGTAATTCTAGGGGGTGATTTTAATTGTGTCATTGATGGAAGATTGGATCGTGCAGCACACTGCAGATACACGGATGACAGTACTAGTAAGGCGTTTCGAAATTTTTTGGACACTCTGAACCTGTTGGATGCTTGGAGATTCATGCACCCTGATGATAGGGAGTTTACCTTTTATTCGCCTGTACATGATTCTCACTCGAGAATTGACTATTTCCTGGTCACAGATAAGTTGAATGACAAAATACATTCTGTCAGTATAAAAGGAAGGTGTGTATCAGATCATTCGATAATGACTATGCGAGTATCTATGGGACAGGAGGATTCAGGGTTTACTAAATGGCGGATGAAATCTTATATTTTACAAGAACCAGCGGTAATTGAATCCCTGGAAGAATTCACAAGAAACTTCTTTGACCTAAATACTAACTCTGCTTCGGATCTTATGGTTTGGGATAGTTATAAGGCGGCCGTAAGAGGGGAAATCATGAACATTACATCTCGGATAAGGAGAAAGGGGATGGTAGAACTTAGTCATTTGGAAGATGGACTGAATGCGGCCCAAAGAAAATATGCGATGTTTCACAGACCTGAGGACAAGGTAGAAATAGGAAGCCCGAGGAAACAGGTTGAGCAAGTGATGGACCTTCAATATGAAAAAGGTGTATTCTTTATGAGGCAAAAATTTTGGGAACAGGGGAAGAAAAATGGTAAGCTCCTATCTAATAGACTTCGTGGTCTCACAGAGAATTCCTTTATTCGAGGGTTGGTGGGTGTGAATGGAGAATTGACAGTTAAAAAAGGTGAAATATGTGAAGTATTTAAGAGGTTTTATACTTCTTTGTATGAAGAGGAGCAATCACCAACACTGGGGGATATGGATTCATTTTTTGGAAAAATTGTTTTGTCCAGGTTGAGTGAAGAACAGGCAGAGGTTGTAGATAGTCTTATTACGGAGGATGAAGTGTTAACAGCGGTTAAACAAATGAATAGGGGTAAGTCGCCGGGTATGGATGGTCTGCCGGCAGAATTTTATCAAGGGCTGAGTAATGTGTTGGTGTCCTTCTTATGCAATTTGTACAATGGTTTTATGAGGGATGGGGTCATGTGCCCCTCAATGAGGGAAGCTTGTATAGTGGTTCTACCAAAACCGGGGAAAGATTGTAGACACTGCGAAAATTACAGGCCAATATCACTTCTGAATGTGGATCTAAAAATCTTTACAAGGATATTGACTAATAGGTTAGATGCATGTGTTGGTAATTTGATAAGTGGCTCCCAGGTGGGGTTCATGAGAGGTAGATACATATATGATCACATCAGGACGGTGGACAGTCATAATTTCGACAAAAAAATGTCGACAGACAAAAATGTCGACAAAAAAATGTCGACAAAAAAAATGTCGACTTTCCTTTTTTTAATTATATATTTATTTTAGGGGTTCGGGAGTTAAAAAAAGGGAAAAAATTTTAAATTTTTTTAAAAAAGGGGGGTTGGGGGGAACCCCCCCATTTCGAAAAAAAAATGCATTAAAAAAAAAGTCGACATTTTTTTTTTCGACATTTTTTTTTCGAAATTTTGACTTTCGACATTTTTGTTGTCGAAATTAACACTATGAACCCATCAGGACATTAATTGATATTATGGGATTGCCAAAATCTACCACTCGAGAAACCCTGTTACTTTTCATGGACGCTGAGAAAGCCTTTCGATAGGGTCAACTGGTCCTTCCTATATCATACCCTTGGGAGGATGGGATTTGGGGATGTGTTTATTAATACCATTAGAACATTGAACTCCCAAAGGTTTGGGAGAATGGTGCTATGTCGTCCTCTTTTTTCCTGTATAGGGGGACGAGACAGGGATGCCCATTGTCCCTGTATCTCTTTAATTTGGCGCTGGAACCGCTCATTGCGTATCTAACACAGGAACCAAGTCTTCGTGGCCTTCAATTCGGAAATGAGGAGGTAAAAGTTCTTTGTTATGCTGATGATATGACTATTGTTTTATCCAATCCAGCGTAGGGGTGCGATAGGCTTAAAAGTATGTTTGATGAGGTGGGTCGGTTGTCTGGCCACAAGATCAATTGGGGGAAGACGGTAGCCTTCCCGTTGGATGTGAGGCAACAACGGGATGTGTTGGGATCGTGGAATTGCCATTGGGAAGCGGGTGTTCTAAAGTATCTGGGTGTTTATTTGGTCAGAGAGTTGAAAAGGATGGTCGGGTATAATGTGTCTAAGGTATTAGAGAACGTGAACAGGGATATATTAAAGTGGGGTCAGTTGACATTGGGGTTGTGGGCTAGAGTAAATGCGGTGAAAATGGTCCTTTTACCAAAAATGTTATATATAATACAGTCCATCCCTTTAAGATTTACTAAAAAGGTCCTTAGTTCTATTGATAAAGTTTTTCAGTCCTTCCTCTGGGGAGATGGAAATAAACCTAAAGTGCCTAAATCTATATTGCTGCATCCTGTGAGACAAGGGGGATTTGGTTACCCTAATTTGGGGAAATATTGTACTGGATTTTTATTGACCTCTTATTTCTCCAATCCGAACATTTATGTGCCTACTTGGCATATTATTGAGAATTCTCAGGTCTCGCCTTATGCCCTAAGTGATCTCTACTCTATGTCTAAATTTCCAAATTCGGGAGCGAAACTGCCATCTATATGTGCTAATAGGGAGGCATTACAAAGTTTTGTGATCAATAGTGGTGATAATGTTTGGATGCATTATGATGCTTCTCTGTGGCATAATATGGGACTGCAATTGGCGAATAAATCCTTGTGCTGGAAAAGTTGGATTAATAAGGGTATACTTAAGATTCGTGATGTGTGGCACAATGGTCGGATGATTCCCTTCTATCAACTGAGGACTTCTTTTGGAATTGGGGGTAGGGAACGGGAACGTTACAGGTCATTGAAGGTTCTTTTGATTGAACGATCCGGTATGCTGGATGATACTATGGTGGAGAGGCCTTCAGTATGTGAGGTGGTTCGCTCCTGCCAGTATACCGTTTCCACATATATAAAACTGATGCCAATGGATAATCGGGAAGCAGTGGCATGGGATAAGCTTCTCCAGGCATGGATTGAGGAACTTAATGTGGACATACCGGTAAGGGAATGGGAATATCTGCTTCAGGTAGGATTGCAGGCGAAATTGGATTTGGGGCTACGTTACATTAGGCAACGGATCATTTCTAGATTGTGTTGGACGCCGTCTAGGATGGCAAAGTTGGGTCTTTTGGAAAATTATTCCTGTTGGGGTTGTGGGTGTGGCAGGGGTACTTTAATACACATGTTGTGGGCATGCTCGAGAGTGTCTGTTTTTTGGTCAGATGTTTTGGATAGGTTGGCCATTGTGGTGGGGGGAACAACTTCCGCGTACCATTTGTTCCACTATTTTATTATCAAATAGGGGTAGGGGCTTGAGGCCAGAAACAATACAGATTGGATTAATAGAGTTTTGGTGGTGGCGGCGAAAACAGGTACTGCGGGTTTGGAAATCGAGGAAGAAACCAAAAGTGGAAGACTGGCTACTGGATGTAAAGACCTTGTCGACCTTCAAAAGGGTTATGTTTTAAAACAGGGGAGGGAGGATCGCTATTCACGGTTGTGGGGGCCCTTTAATGAAATGTATGACTAGGTTTCCAATGTCTTGTGTATGATGGCGAATGTGGATTGGTCATGGGGTTGGATTGAGTGTTTTATACATAGTTGTCTGTTGTGCTTTTTAGTGTGGTCTTGTCTTGTTTGTTGTGAGTCCGAAAATTGTTAACTAGTTGGTTTGTAAATTATTTATTTGTTTTTTTGCTTGATTTATTGTTTTCATGAAATATTATGATTGTTTTGTAACCTTTCTCGAGGTACTGTATTTTACGGTCTATATATTGTATTGGTATTGCATTTTGTTTCTGTGTTTTGTCTGTTTATTCAAAATTGAAATAAAGTGAGTAAAAAAATTTAAAAAAAGAACATGGAAGGCATCAACAGCGGCTTCAGTCCACTTGAATGAAGTGTTGGTTTTCTTCAGTAAATGTGTGATTGGGGGAACAACTCGGGAGAACTTGGGAATTAATTTTCTATAGAAATTCGCCAAGCCCAAAAACCTTTGGATGTCCTTTACGTAGTTGAGGGCCAGCCAGTCAAGGATGGCTGAGACTTTGGCCGGATCCATCTTGATACCCCGTTCTGAAAGTATGAATCCCAAGTAAGGGACTGTGTTAACCTGTAACAGGCATTTTTCAGGCTTAGCCAAGAGTTGGTTCTCTTGTAGTCGTTGGAGTACCTCATGAAGATGACTTTGATGTTGATCGATGGATGATGAAAAAACCAAGATGTCATCTAGGTAGACAATGGTGGTATGGAAAAGTAGATCTGAGAAAAGACAGTCCATAAACAGTTGGAACACGGCATTGACCAACCCAAAAGGCATCACTTTATACTCAAAATACCCAAAAGGGGTCCAGAAGGTGGTTTTCCATTCGACCCCCTGCTCGTATTCTCAACATGTGATATGCTCGCCTGAGATCGAGTTTGGAGAATATCACTGATCCCTGGACGGCCTCAAGAATGTCCTTCATCAAAGGCATTGGGTACCGGTCTCTGATGGTGACACGGGTTTGGCCCCTATAGTCAATGCAAGGCCTGAGTTTAACAGAGTCTCATTTGGGGATAAAGAATAGCGATGCCCAGCGGGAGAGCAAGAGGGTTGGATGAGGCCAGAGCGTTGGATGAGGCCGTTATGGAGGTTGGCATTGTGATGGATTGTGATCCAACGTTAAGAAGGACTGATTTACGAAGGACTGTGGGCAACCTTGGGAACGCTTCCTGTTTATGCTGTCAGCTTCTGTTAGGTTCTTATAAGCCAGTGTTGTTGAGACTTCTTTTGTTTCTTGTCTCTGGTTGCGAGGAGAAAGAGGAAGTAAGTGGCCGTTACGAGTGGGCATATTAGAAAATGCTCCACGATAACGTATAAAGATGGCTTAATTAGAAAAGTTGCGCTGAAGTTGCCGTTTTATTGTATAGTTCGCAGTTGAAGAGCGAAGTGTCCGTGTTGACAGAAGCGCTCCCGTGAAGCAAGGGGAGACGAGAGCGCCGGAGCCTCGTTCGCTGTCAGCAAAGGCCCAGCTGTACAAGGAGAGGCGGGGCTGGAATCATGAGGAGGTCCGAGGAGAGAGAAACGAATGAAAGGCCCTGTTTTCCAGAAGGTGAGAGGCTCGTCCTTTCTGACGGACTGGATACCTTGACAGCGAGGGTGCAGCTGTTCAAGGAGAGGCCGAGCCTCCGGAGAAGCAATCGGAAGCCTTTTATCGGAAGGCGTGAGGTACATCAGCCATAACTAAACAGGCGCTGACAGGGAGCCTCAGCTGACAGATATTACGTGGAGGAAATTGAAGGTCTAGAGAGGGGAGGGGTCACTTCCATCAGTGCCGTGGGAAGCACATGCAGCAGGGGAGAAGTGCTCCGTGGTGTTGTGCCCTGGGGGAGCCCTGTGGTGGTGCACGGGCCTCCCAGGGTCGGGACACCAGCGCGCGTAGGCAGCGCGCAAGGACACACGCCGGAGACGTCTGCTCGTTCCGGTGCTCCGGCGCGAACTGCCCGGGCATGCGCGCTTCGTGTACACAACATCCCTCCTTTTCCCCCAAACAACAAACACATTAAACAGGGGAGCCAACGTGGCTCAAATCAAACTGTACTTAACATGCTTCGTTACTAAGGCTGCCGAGTCCATGATGAAATCTTGGAACCTTTGCGGTGGACGGCGCCCTTCCCTGCGCGGGTACCTGGGCGAGCCTCTCTCGAGGTCCTCTGGCCCCCCAGGGTCCCCGGGCGGTTCACCGCCTTCCTGCGGTGCCTCTGCTGCTTGTCCTTCGGCAGGACTGGTTTCTTCCTCCGCGGCCACGGGTCCTATGCGCTTGAAAAAGGACACGTTTCTGGTTACCGTCCCTCGCACATTCGCAGCTGTGACCATTGACCCTTTGACATGAGTTACTCCCATTGGCTGGGTTTCGTAAGTCATCGAGAGTTTCCCTTCCGGTTTCCTATTCCGGACTAGGACGGTATCTCCTACTGCTATCTCTTTTCCTGGCAGCCTCCGCCTTGTTGTCTCGCTCTCGTTTCTCGCTGATCTGTCTGCTGTCACCCGTGCGCTATCGATCACACCTGGGTGTCGGTCTCCAGCCTCGGGTATCAGCCCTCTGGGTATTCGCTTGAACAGTGCCTCAGCGGGTGCGATTCCGGTGGATCGATGTGGGGTGGACCGGTACTCACGGAGAAAGTCGATTAGGTTGTGTCGCAGGTCCTCCCCTCCATCGACAGAAATACGAAAAATTTTGTTTAGTGTCCGCATGAAACGCTCAACCTCTCCATTGGCCCTTGGCCATAGCGGGGTTACCTTCAAGTGCTTGATGCCTCGTTCCGCGCAGTATCTAGCAAACCGCTGTCCTTGGAACGGCGCTCCGTTGTCTGAGCAAATCTCAAATGGGAACCCATGGGTGGCGAAGATTTTGTCCATCGCCAGGATGGTGTGATCGCTGGCGGTGGATTCCACGAGTTCCACTTCCGGATACCTCGACCACTGGTCTGTGACCACCAGGAAATATAGGCCTCTTCCTGTCGAGCCGAAATCTGCGTGCACCGTTCCCCATGGCACGTTGCTCCGTTCCATGGCCTGAATGGGTGGGCCTCTTTCCACAGGACTCGTGGCCTGGCAGGGGATGCAGGTCCTCACAAACTCGGCTACCCTGTGCTCCAGATCGGGGAACCAGACCTTCAGCCTGAGGCGTGCCTTCATCTTGGCCATGCCCTGGTGCCCTGTGTGGGCCAACTGGAGGACTCTCATGACCAACGACCTGGGGATCACGATCTGGTTCCCTCGCAGCAACAGGCCGTCCGTGGACACCGAGAGCTCGTGTCGAGCTTTCCACAGCAGTTGTAGGTCCCTTTGTACCTCGGGGTTCCTCCTGGCGTTGTTTAGAAGGATGTCCCGCCACTCTCCTGTGGCTACCGCCCTTTTCACTCTTAGGAACGCCTCGTCGGAGTTCGAGTCGTCCGCAATGTCCTCTCTCGACAAGGCCACTGGCAGGGATGACTCAATGACGAGATGCACGGCGTCTCCAGCGTCTGCTACCTCTACGGGATTCTGGGTGCCCCTCGTGCCTGGGTGGCGAGAAAGGTAGTCGGCTGGGTTATGGGTGCCTGGGCGGTAAACTAGCTTGACGCCGTATTCAATGAGGGACAGCATCCATCTTTCGATGCGGGGAGGCGGTTTGGATGACGTTCCCGACAGGATAGGAATCAGGGGTTTGTGGTCCGTAATCACGACGACGGGCTTGCCGAGGATGTAAATTCTAAAGTGTTTGCACCCCCACAGGATGGCGAGGGCTTCCTTTTCTATCTGGGAGTACCGCTTTTCCGTGTCGGTGAGGGCTTTGCTGGCATATGCTATGGGCCTCATGACCCCTAGTTCGTCTGCCTGCATGAGTACTGCCCCCAGTCCCACCGGGCTGGCATCGACCACAATCTCCGATTCCCGGCTGGGGTTGAAATAGGCCATTGTCTCCTGCTCTGACAGGGCTTCTTTGATGGCTTTGAAGGATCGTTGTTCAATCTCCGTCCACTGCCAAGTCACGTCATTCCTCGTAAGTGCCCTCAGTGGTTCCGACAGAGAGGCTAGGTCTTTGATGAAACGGCCGCAGTAGTTGACCATCCCCAAGAAGCTCCGAACCTCCGCCGGTGATGTGGGTGGAGGCGCATCCCTTATGTCCCTCACTTTGCCAGGGTCTGGGGAAATGCCCCCCGCATGGAAGGTGAACCCAAAGAATTCCAGTCGGTCTTTGAGGAATTCGCACTTTTCTTGGTGCAGGGTCAGGCCCACCGCCTGTAGTCTCTCAAGTTTTCTCTAGCCGTTTGAGGTGTTCAATTTCCGACTTTGCGAAGACTAAGATGTCGTCGGACATGTTAATGACACCTTTCAGTCCGGACAGGGCTCCTCTGATGGCATTCTGGAAGACCTCTGCCGCGGATGAGATTCCAAAGTTTAGTCTCTTGTACTGGTAAAACCCCTCGTGAGTAGTGAATGTCGTAATGTACCTCGACTCGGGGTGTAGTTCCAACTGGTGGTACCCAGATCTGAGGTCCAGTTTGGAGAAGACTTTGGCACCTTGGAGTTCTCCGACGATGTCGTCTAGAGTGGGTGTGAGGTGACGCTCCCTTTTGATGGCGGCATTTGGGAGCCTCATGTCCACGCAGATGCGTACCGCCCCCGGCTGTTTCAGCTTTGGGGCTACCACAATGGGCGACACCCAAGGGGTGGGGCCTTCCACTCTTTCAATGATGTCCCGGTCGACCAGCTGTTGCAACTCCTCTTCCACTTGGGCTCTTAAGTGAAAGGGAATCCGGCGATGTTTGAGGGCTGTCGGCCTTATGGACTTGTCGATGTGTAAGCGAACGGGCTCTGCTTTCAGTTTGCCAATAGCCTTGAAGAGAGTTTCGAACCTGTGCAGCATGCTTTTCAGATCGGCGTGGTATACCCCAAACGTGAAGTGGACAATGTCGAGTGCTTCTAACGCCGCACAGCTCAGCAGGGAATGTGGGCTGACGCTGGTGACAAAGAATCTTGCTTTGATGGTGTTTTGTCCATGAGAAACCGGGGCAATGAACACGCCTTGGATGGGAAGGGGCGTATCCCCACCAAATGCATATATTCGTGCCATGGACGCTGACAGCTCCGGTGGGCCAGGCAGGGCCTCATAATGTTTGGTGGCCAGCACGCAGACCGAAGCCCCAGTGTCAATGAGAATGGGGGTGGGGACGTCATCGATGTTGACAGTGCATGTGGGTTGGCGCCTCGTGCCAGGGCCTTTTACGATGCTGGAGATGAAGAAAACTTCTTCCTCCTCCTCTTCTTCTTCCGCGATGTCCAGGTCCTGCAGGCCCTGATCGATCGAAGAGATGCCTCTCACTCTGCGAGTGCCTCCCCGTCCAACTCTCTCCGGTCCTCTTCCTGCCGCAACAGGGGAGGCAGCCCGGCACATCCTGCCGTAGTGTCCCGGTGTGCCACACCGGCCGCACGTTCTCGACTTCGCCGGGCATTCACCGCTGTGGGGGAGGTCATACCCACAGTAGGAGCACGATGAGGCGTTGCCTGGCGTGGGCGGGGTATTAGGCCTTCTCGACGCCCACCTTGACCTTCCTGCTGCTGACCGCCCCACAACAAATGCGTCTTCGTTGTTCTTCGGTCGCGTGGCAGCGTCCATTTTCGCACCTCTGGCTTCCGCTAGCTCATGTGCTCTTCCCAGGTCCAAAATTTGCTGGAGGGTCAAGCCAGATTCTCTCAGTACCTGCCTTCGAAGTTTGCCGGAGCTGCACCCCTGCAGTAGTTGGTTGCGGACCATTTCTTCCTCATCGACCCATCTGCAGGAGGTCGCCAGGTGTCTCAGACGGGCACAAAATTTGTCTAGGGGCTCGTCGTCTAGTTGCCTTTCGGCGCCCATGACAAATCTATCAAAATCCACGTTAGCCATGGGGAGGAAATGGTCTTTGAGTGCCTGCTTGACTGCGTCATACGTGACCACGGGGATGACGAGGGAGTCGTTGATCTTGTGGACTTCTGCGCCTGCCGAGTAGATCATAGTCGCGATTTTGGTGTCATCATCGTTCACCCCCGATGCCCTGAAGAACATATCTAGTCTCTTGACCCACAATAACCACTTTGGGCCCAGCTTGGATGGGGGGCCAGTAGTATCGAATTCAGGCATGGGGGCTAGGGAGCTGCGAGATCTGCGGGGGATTGGGGCAGCGGCACCCTCATCGTCGGTCTCTTCTCCCATTTCTGCGTTACGTACTCACAGTTGTCTTTCTTGAGAGAAGGGCGGCTTGTCCTGGTCTCGTGGTAGTATTGGGGTGTAGAAACCCACTTCTTTCTTCTTAAATACCACAGCCCTGCGCCTGCAGGACTGTGGGTTTTCCAAAAATTGTCTGTGACCTCCAACACAGCTGGTATGTGGCGCACGAGCACCCTTTCGGGCCGCAACCACTGCCGCTACGTGTGAAGAGGGGAGGAGTGAACTCAAAATGGCTGCCGGCGCTCCGCGGGTCCGTAATACGGAAGACTTTCCGTCTCTCCAAAGCTGTCGGAGCACGGAAGCAGTCCGTACCTCCTCGTCGCCAGTGTTGTGCCCTGGGGGAGCCCTGTGGTGGTGCGCGGGCCTCCCAGGGTCGGGACACCAGCGCGCGTAGGCAGCGCGCAAGGACACACGCCGGAGACGTCTGCTCGTTCCGGTGTTCCGGCACGAACTGCCCGGGCACCGCCTTTATTAACTAGCGCGCATGCGCCGGCCCGCTGGGCCGCGCATGCGCGCTTCGTGTACACAACACGTGGCATGCAGCAGAAGAGAGATTGCTAAAACCACTCCAGCAGATCCCCTAATCCTCATTAACCCTTTCGTAGTACTTTGTTGGCACTGAACAGGGGAAGTGAAGGTGTTCATGCAAATGGAGACTGTACAAATGAGGCAAATGGAAGGTACCTAAGAACGTTGGCCACCAGTTATAATTGAAGGTTGCTGAGTACCCAGATTTTAACAAGAAAAGTAAGACAAGTGTAAGGGAGTGTGGAATGAGAATCTAACTGGCACAGTGAGAAGAAGAGAGCGGGACTATAACCGTCATAGAGCAGAACACAAATACGAACAAATGAACGCTATGCATGAAATGTGAGAGGAAGACATAAAGAGGAATTCACTCGCAGATGTGCTTTCTTAAAGAAACCTGGTGGAAGCTGTGTATCAGGTGGATAAAGAACTGTTGGCGAGAAAGGGAAGTTACACATCTTGAAGAATCCTTTTTCCTCGAGTATCCTTTTAAGCTAAAGGGTCTTGCTTGTTGAATCAAAGTCCTTCGTGTGTTTATTTATTCATATTTGTAGAGCGCGCAGCAGCCCGGATGCCTTGTAGCGCTTGTTACAGACAGAATGCTTAGTTACCGGCAAAGGAACAGTGGACATACAGATCGGTTACATACATACAGTTTTGCATACAAGCTTTTTACAGGGGTAGAAAACATACAGAGGGTTAGATGAAAAGGGAGATTTTTTTCCGGAAGGCAAGGAGAGAGCTTTCTGCTCTGATCTCTGGGGGTAGAGCGTTCCATAGCTTGGCGGCTATGTAAGGGAATCCCAGCCCTCCAGCTTTGGCTCTGTTGATGCGTGGGATGTGTAGTTGGTTGGTGTAGTAAGTCCTAGTGGGTCGTGCTGAGTTGGATTTAGTTATAGTCTCTGCAAGGTATGATGGTGCTGTGAGGTTGAGACATTTGTGGGTGAGAGTGAGGATTTTAAATGTGATACGCTCTTGAACTGGGAGCCAGTGAGCTTCCTGTCTGGCAAGGGAAATGTGTTCCCTTTTGGGAAGGCTCAGAGAAGCTCTTAGGGCATTATTTTGCGTTACTTGGAGTCGGTTAAGGTTTTTTGCAGATGTACCTGCTAGGAGGGCGTTGCAATAGTCTAGTTTTGCGCCAATGGTGGCTCTAGCAATTGATCAGTTTCACGTCTGCCCATCATCTGTTGAAAAGCGGACTGCTCATGGCCTCCAAAATCATTTGGCAAGTGAATGATTCAATTCAGGAATCGATGGCAGGTGCCTCTTGAAAGCCTTGTTGGCATGCACACATTTTGATTTGTTTTGCCTTCGCAATGACGAAGAGAAAGCGGCGATGCACCGACTGCCCTGTGAACAAACACTGATGATTAAATTCATCATAATGAGTTATATAAAGCACCTTGTTTCCCAAGTCTGGCCGGAACTGCTTGCTCTCTGGTCAAAGTACTACTTGGAAGCGTGACTGTGTTTCTCAACTTCAGCCGGAAGCCCAGAACACATGACAGCAGAATTCAGGTCCATCCGGTTGCATCTGGCATGTGCTGTGTGGTCGAAGTGTAAAAGTAGTGAAACTATGTTCTTCGACCGCCCCCTTTTCTGCCCACTCCCACCATACTCACAGTCACCTCCCACCGCCCACCCTCTTAAAACCCCATTCCTGGGTCTTTCCTTTCCTACACTGCACCCTGAAACGTGTTTTGCAACAGTTCTAGTAAAACACAATGGCCCTCATTACGACCCTGGCGGAAAGTAACTGACCCGACCGCCATAGCGTAAATAGCGTTTCCGCCATTGCACGATGGAGTAAAGTGCGGCCAATTATGACCCATCGGGCACGAGCATTACGCCATGGCGGAAGTGCAAAGTCCGCGAAGGCGGAAATGTCCCCAAAACGCCCCTCTCCGCCGTCATACGGCGCCCTTGGTGCAATTCCGCCACCCATCATAGCGGTCACCGTAATGAGCGCCAATCGCAAAATACGGTGACCGTAAATATACGGAAACGGAAGTAAAAACATGGGGCCGGAACGGGAAACAGCACGCCGTACACCTATAAAATCAGAATCCCAACACAACCATTAAAAATCTGACCCTGAGACACATCCCAACCCGACAGCCACCCTAGTTATAACAAACAAAATGGGAAAAGTAGCAAAAAAAGCGTGCGACCGCAAGCGGCAGGTCCACTTCTCCCATGAGGAACTCACCGTGCTCACAGAGACCCTCCAGGAGAATGCTGCCGTCGTCTTCTCGACGCAAATGACCAGGACGGCACTTGCGAACAAGAAGGCCATATGGGCCCTGGTGGCACAGCGGGTAAGTGCGGTGGGGACCGCACCCCGCAACCCACAGCAATGCAGAAAGCGATGGGACGACTTGCGGATACGCGTACGGAGCATACTATCAGCCAACCGTAACATTGCCACAGCTACCGGGGGAGGATCGGAATCACCCATCAAGTTGACCCCCTGGGAAGAAATCTGTGCCTCCACCATTGGAATGGAGAGCATAGAGGGAGTCGGAGGGATGGAGAAAGGAGTGCAGACATCCGAAGAATCAGGTAGGTGGGCCAAATAAAACAATGCTAAATCCACAATGTCCAATCATGTGAAGTACCATGTGGCCACATAGTGCAACAGAAACACATGTCCAGGAGAACGGCCACATACATTGGCCTGATAGCGCACTTTAAAAGTCACATTAAATACATAAATAATTAAAAATCCTAAAAACACCCTCTACACGTGCAGCATGCACACCCTAACTGCAGGCTGCAAAACAACTGCATCCTCAATCCACACAGAAATGAAACCACCTCCAAGGCCCTGACCCAAATCACCCTCAGGTACCACCCCAATGCATGTGATACATTGCCATTCCAATTTCCACAGACCCATAAATAACGCTCGCCCTCCTTTACTCCACCACAGGGTCCGAGTCAAACGACGAGCTGCAGGACACCCCTACCAGCACACCTGCAAAGAGGGCCAAGACCAACGGCCAAAGACCCTCCACCTCAGCTGCACGGATCAAGACACGGCAGCAGCCCAAATCAAGTGGCAGCACACAGGAGGGGACTTCAACAGGCACCCCAGCAGCCAGCATGCCCACAACAGCAGCACCACAGGTCCCCCCAATGGATGCCACAGAAGGCACTGCTTCTGATGGCAGCAGCACCATAGGTGACACTGCATTAATGCCAGCATGCTCCGACACAGACAACGGTGCTGTCGATGTAGGACCCATCCATGACCTGTCTCAATCCCCCTGTTTGTTTCATCCCCCACACCATGAGGATACCACACAGGGGCACCCACAAGACGACGACTGGCCATCCCCCACAAGCCCTGTGGCAAGGCAACAGGAGTTGATCAGCCGCTCTGTGACACCACCGCAAATGGCCATGGCCCAGCAGAGGCAACAGTCCCTCGACCAGGTGATCGTGCAACAGCAGCAACTGGCCACGCTCCTCAAGGAGCATGCTGATGAATGTGGGGCTTCTAAGGCAGCCATAGAAACATCTACTGAGACACTTAGGGCACAAATGGAGCGAAGTACAGAGACACTAAGGGTACAAATGGAGAGAAGCACCGAGAGCCTGAGGGGGGAACTGCATGCGACGTCCAAAGACGTATGTGGTGAACTTGCCGCTGTGCGCCGTGTGCTCACTGAGCTCTCACAAACTCTTAGGGACATGCATGGACGTGAGCAGGCAGAGACATCATCCGTTGCAAGTTCCGTCCAGGGCAGCCCCCAATGTAGATCTGGGAGGAACCTGCGCTCCACAGGCAGGGGTGCCCCTGATACCCAGAGAGGGGGCTTGCAATAGCGTCTGCCCACTGACAATGAGCATCTTTGGACACTGGTGTTCGGGGGGGAGGTAGGAGGGTGGAGGGGGGGTGTTGGGCTTACTTGGGTGGCGGGTCGATGGGGTGTGTAACATAACTTCACATATGCTATGAACATTACATAATCATCCAATGAGATGTGTGGACATTGTTCCTTGTGTATGAGTCCTTTATAGGCGTACAGTCCACATTGTGCATGTTCCCGACACACACAGTGCCACAAGTGCCGTGTCCATGCATCAGCCACCAGGCGTGAGTGCTAGAAGCATGAATCTATGATACTCTGACGAATTTCACGGGCCTCCTGTGCCTCGCGGACTCCCTGAGGTGCTGCCACATCCCCAGCCTCATCATGACCATCTTCAGGTGCTTGCAGTTCTGCGTCAGGGGGCATAGGCACATTTCTACGTACGCACATGTTGTGTAGCATGACACATGCCATGACTATCTTTGCAACCTTCTCATGGCGGTACAGGAGTGCCCCGCCAGACCTGCTGAGGCAGCGGAAACGAGCCTTCAGTAGGCCGAATGCCTGTTCTATGACTACACGGGTACGTGAGTTGGCATGGTTGTAGTCCTCCTCATGCTGGTCCTGTGGGTTCCGGAGTGGTGTAAGGAGCCATCTCTTCAGTGGATACCCGGCATCACCTGTATGTGGACAAGATAGGATGTTTGTGGGATGACATTGCTACGTACGCATCCCCCCCCCTTCCTGCCAGGTCATTGCCGCATCACATACCCCACATTATCATGCATGGATTGAGACTCACCGAGTAGCCAGGATCTGTTCCCTGCGTGTCGCTCCATGTAGCGTGGTATTGTAGAGTTCCTCAAGACCATAGAATCATGGGTTGATCCAGGAAATCGGGCACAACAATGTGTAAAGATCCTGTTGGAGTCACACACCATTTGTACATTAAGAGAATGATATTGTTTCCGGTTGCGGTACTGGACCTCCATGGCATGTGGGACAACCAATTCCACATGGGTGCAGTCGATGGCACCAATGCAACCCGGTATGCCGGCAAGTGCATGGAATCCCACTTTTGTGTTTGTAATCTCCAGCTCCGAGCGTGGTAATGAGATGTAGTCGTCTGCGTGCTTCAGGAGGACATCGAGCACTTGCAATAGTGTCCGTGAGAACAGTGGCTGTGAAATGCCATGCAACTGTCCGACTGTGTGCTGGTAGGTGCCTGTGGCCAGGAAGTGGAGTACAGACACCACCTTCAGTAGGGGTGGGATGGCGGTTGGGCTATCTATCATGCTGACAAGGTCAGCGTGTGTCATGTCCACAATGGAGATTATGGTGTCCCGGTCCAAACGGTAGAGGGTGTGGATCTGCTCAGCAGTGAGGTTGAACGGATGAGCTCGGAGGCGTGGGATTGCGGGCTGCCTGCGTGGTGGTAGTGGCTGTGCTGGTGGGCCTTGCTGGCCCTGCCTTGCCCTCCTCCTCCTCCTGCGTCTCCTCTGTGCGGCCGGTTGTTGTAGTAGTTGGTGTTCGTCTTCTTCTTGGAGTTGGAGTACTTGCAGTGCTATCAGGTCCCCCAGGCCCAACATCGCTAGTCCTGCCGGTAGCATTTTGGTGTGGGTGTGGTTGTGGGAGGGGGTTGGGTGTGCAATTTATGTGTTTTCAGGCTGTATAGCCTCCACCTGTGGTGATTCATTCCACCTGTGCCAGCTGCAATCCCCTTTGGGCGAGCACTGTACCGAGGTTCACCGACGGGCGGGGCGTCCCATTTGTGAGTGAAGCCAGTTGCCATTTTCACACACTGCCGCACTACATGGATGAATTTGTGATTTCAAGCGGTCACAGATGCCTTTTTGACGTGATGTTGCAAATGAGGAATTCGAAGGACAGCGCTTTCGGTTTTCAGCTAGCGGCGAGGGGACGCCCACAGGTCTGACTGCAAATATAACGTTCTATTGTTTAATGTCCTTGGGACAGGGGCCATGGCGAGAATGCAATGATTGATATGAATAGTATGGGATGCGCAATAGCGTAGTGCACGATAAGGCAGGACGTTCCCAAATGCATGTTACTTCACATCACTAGAATTCCGGCCTGGAGCACAGTGGATTTTGCAGACTGCATTACGCACAGACTCAATGGAAATTTCAAATGTTATGTGAGTAAATAATCAGGCGTTTCAATACAGGGATGAGGGAATGATGTATGGATGCATGGACAGATGATTTAATAGAGAGTTTGCCATGTACATGGCTTTTTGGTATCTATCCCCTTCCCCTGCGCTATGTGATGCAGAGCTGCCATAGTGGGACCATCGTCTATCTGCCCTTGTTGAACCCTCCCTGTCTCGACGCGCCTTCCAACACTTGTGTCTATGCACGTTACTAATCCCATCTCATGGATTCTGTTTTAACAGACGCATGCACACGAACACTCGTTTGTAATAGTGTTTTCACCTCGATTTATATTGTTATGATTGGCAAGTGATTTTTGGGTGGAAATAATCCTTTTGAGTGGGCTAGCATGCATATGGCTGTAGATTTGGTGTGATCATTGAAGTGAGTGATTCAAATGAAGTGCTGATGGCCATACTATTCTTTTTCATTTCATTTGGGTGACAGGTATCTCCTCCCCTTTTGCCGCTGCCATCTGTATGCCACTCCGGCAGATGGCTTTTACTCCCGACACCTGCTGCTTCGAGTTAATCAGTGGAGCACCATTACGATCTTATGGGACGATCGCCAATGGGCCACATGCCCTTACGCAGTACTAGTGGCTAGGAGCAACATATCTACCTTTCAGCTGGACTAGTGCCTACCTAATGGGACGGGCCTGCGGTTCTAGGCGCTTCCATGTTGCCTTTTTGAACGTGAATGTAGCCCCTGTGTACCATGAAGGAACAGGGCGTCACACAAGGAGTGGCTGGTCATTTATTGCGGATGCAGCCCACAGTAATGTAGTTATTTCGGGGTTTATGACCTAATAGCTGTATGGGCTTGGTGAATTTGATGTGCATTAAAATTTTAGTCTGATGTTAACCGTGTAGCGTTATTCTTTGCATGTAATGTTGCATATTCCTATTTGTGGAGCGATGTATTGTGAGTAGATCTGCATTGGGTTCCGGCTTCTGAGTATAGTTGCGTGGTACTGTACTGGCCGCGTTTGCCTACGAAGCCCAGTAAGGTCAGGGATAGGGGCTGCCATCATGACTGTTTTAATGATGTCATGCTTAGGGGCGGGGGATTAGCTTTTGTGTAACAGATGCCGGTCAGCCAGGTGGATTGGTGGAATGATGTGATTATCAGGAAATGGCTGGTCACAGGTGCCTGTGTTTGCGTGCGTTTCTTGGATGGAGACTGAGGTCATGTCCATTGGAATAGCTTCTGTAATCGTGCCATCTGTGCCCTGCAGCTCCCATTGGCCCCTCTTGAGATGAGCCTGGCTGCTCAGTCACTCTGCCAACTTGTGTGGTACATGCTTATGCTGATGGTTGGTTTGTTTACTGGCATGTGTACAGGGCTGGTGCAGTCTCCCTCAGGATACTGCTTTGAATGTTGCCTTGCACTGGTGTCAGGCGATGGGGGCCTGTTGTTGTTTTGTCTCATGTTTCAGTTCATTTTGCTGTACTTGAACCTTCGCATGCCTGTGCTGCATCAGTACGGCAATGGTGACATGCCAAATATGGATGGCCACTCACAAGGCACTTGGAGCCCCTACATTCATTTGTTCGTTGGCATGCGTGGGTGACTTGTGCATTTCACTGGTTGCATTGTGTGACTTCATTGCACCTACGAGGAGTTGTGCAATGTGGCCAGGGTGTGGTGTACAGGCACTCAGTAGGGCCATTTTTTTTTTTTTTAAATATATTTTTATTGTTTTTTCCAAGAAACATACAACCAGTATCATCAACACGACAATCAATTAAATATCCGCAATAATTCCCATTCCCTCCCTTCCCAAGTGAACCCGGACCGGGGTTACGCAGTCTGCTGCTGGCATTAGGGTGAGCCCGGGCTGTCCGGGTCCTCACCTGAGGTGCTGGCTTCCTTAGGACTGAACAGGGTCGTCGTGAGGGCAATCCACTGCAGGAGGTCCTCCGAGTCATTTATTTTTTGCTGTCTTTGCGCCAGCTCCCAGGCCCCGGTTTCAGCCACAGTCCATCTGCGAAGGTCCTCCCACCATGTTACAAGTTTAGGGGCCCTGGGACACTTCCAGGCCATTGCGATGCGCCTTTTTGCGAGGATGTACATCAAATCTTTGAGCCTGTTGAGAGATTTGTTTTTTTTCCCTCGTGGGTACGAGCCCAATAGACATGCCTTGGGGGATTGCACGTCTAGCGTTATGTCCTCCTCTGCTACCTTGGTCTGAATTTGCGACCAGAAGGTTCGTATGTTCGGGCAGGCCCAAAACATGTGGGTCAGGGAGGCCGCAGGTTCTTGGCACTTGGGGCACCGCACCACACCAGCGCCATTGAATCTCGAGATGACAGCTGGGGTAAGGTAGGCCCTATGGATGATGTAAAATTGGATAAGTTGGAATCGGGCATTCCTAGAAACCTTTTTGTGATAATGTGTTATTGTTTCCCACTCCGTGTCGCCGAATAGTGTGTTCAGCTCGGCCTCCCATTTGCTCTTGCATGTGAGTTCGCTATGTGTGGTGTTGTCAATTAGGATCTCATAAAGCCTAGAGGTTTCGTGTCCCCCTTCTGCCACACCTATCAGGTTCTCTATGGCCTCGTGTCCGGCGCATTGGGATTCTGCATCCGGCCATCGCCTCCTAAGTCTGTCCAGCACCGCCCCGTATAGAAGGAACTGACCCAGTGGGACCCCAGTCAATTCGTGCAGCTCGGGAAATGTGTGGATGCCCTGGTCGTCCACCAGATCGCCCAGAGTGGCGACGCCGGAGGGTTCCCATATATTCCGGATCGCCTTCCGGTCTTCCGGCCTAGTGAACATGATGGCGGCTATAGGGATCTGTGGGGAGTAGGGGTCGGACAGCTTGACCAACTTGCAGGCCCGACTCCAAATTTGAATGCCTAGGCGGATGAGGTGCGCGTCCAGCGTTTTGGGCCTTGGTCCGATCCAGAGGCGGTCCCTGAGCAGCCATGGTGCGTCTGGGGGCTGCAATAGGCGTGTATCCGTCATGGTATCATCAGCCATCCACTGGATCACGTGCTTAAGCTGGGCCGCTATGTAGTAGAGCTCAAAGTCAGGGGTGTTCAGGCCTCCCCTCTCGTACGGTCTTTGAGTAATGTCTAGGGCAACTCTGTGCCTCCCCTCCCGCCATAAGAGTTTCCTACATAGCATGGCCAGGTCTTTGAAAAAACGCTGGGGGATGTTGTAGGGGACGTTGGTGAAGAAGTGTAGGAGACGGGGGAGTGCTACCATTTTAAGGAGTCCCGCCCTACAAGCCATCGAAAGGGGCAATTTGCACCATAGGTCGATTGATTTAGCCAGTCCCTCCTTAGCCCTGCCCGTGTTCAGAACATGTTCGGTCTCAGGGTCCCGGTGGATCACGACGCCCAGATATTTGAACGTAGTGGGTTCCCATTTAAGGGCCAGAGGGGGGAGGTGTTCTTCCTTGGTTCCACTAAGTGCAGCCAGGGGGAATAAGCAAGACTTGCTGTGGTTAATCTGGACCCCTGTACATCTGTGGAACCCGTCTAGGGTTTCCAGGATGTAGGGGAGAAGGTGTTCGGGATCCCTCAGGTAGAGGAGCATGTCATCCGCATACATGGAGACAAGGTGGTTCACACCATTTATCGTTATTCCCCCGTCACCGTATTCCTGCCTAAGGTATGCTGCCACTGGTTCAATCGCTAAGATGTAAAGTAGAGGGGATAGGGGGCACCCTTGTCGAGTGCCTCTGGCCAGGCTCCATTTTTCAGAAAAGGTGTTGTTGGTACGCACTCTGGCAGTGGGGTTGGTGTAAATGAGTTTTACCCAGTTCAAAAAAGCCGTTCCGATCCCCATCTTTGCTAAGGTGGCATAAAGCCATGTCCATCGGACCGAATCAAAGGCCTTAGAGGCGTCGAGGGACACAACTGCATATTTACCGGGCATGCCGTTTGTGCTGTGTATCACGTGGTGCAGCCTTCGCAGGTTCTCGGACATAGAGCGACCCTGCATGTAGCCCGTCTGATCCTGGTGTATGAGGTGTGGGACGGCTGCACGAAGCCTTCTGGCCAGTAATGCGGTGAGGATTTTGTTGTCTACATTCAACATGGATAGTGGGCGGTATGAGCCGCAGTCAGAGCTGTCCTTGTCGGGCTTAAGTAGGGGGATGATGGTGGCTTCAATCATGGTGTCGGGGAGGTGGCCTATGTCGTACGCCTCGTTATATACTTTGGACAACAGGGGGGCCAGTATGTCCTCATAGGCCTTATAAAATTCGCTCGGGAGACCGTCCGGTCCCGGCGTTTTACCCGAAGGCAATGACCTAATGGTGGCTGTGACCTCGTCGGGGGTGACGGGGGCTCCGAGGGGATCTGCCAAGTGGTCTTCCAGGCGTGGGAGCCAGATGGCGTCCAGGGCGTCTTCGATCGCGTGGTCAGGGGGCGGGGCTGGATCGGAGTAAAGGGTTTGGTAATATTGTTTGAACGCTGCGTTGATACCCACTTGCGTGTGGAGGGTCAGGCCGTCTGCATTACGAATGGAGCAAATGGGGTATCTGGGGGCTTCTCGTTTATAAAGCCATGCAAGAAGCTTCCCGGGTTTATCGCCCAGGGCATGATTCCTCTCCGTGAATTTTGTATAGCTCAACTTCCCCAGCGTCTCCCAGTGTGTTAGGCATGTTTGTTTAAGATCAATCCTCTTTTGCAAGTGGGCGGGATCAGGGGACGGGGTGGCTTCGAGATCTTGGAGTTCAGTCTCAGCGTGCGCTAGCAGGGACGTGACGGATTTTAGGGCCCCTCCAGCCGCGGCTATCATTTCCCCCCTAGTTACCACCTTGTAGGCTTCCCAGGCTGTGCCTAAGTATCTGACGCTATCAATGTTGGTCTGCCAGTAATGTGTGGAACCCTCCCTGATTTGTTCGCTGAAGGCTTTGTCCAACAGCGCTTCGCTTCTCAATTTCCACGTGGGGATGGGGGGCCTGGGCGTCGTGGTCACCCACGAGGTCATCAAAGGGGAGTGGTCTGAAAGTACCCTGGCTAGGTACTGCGTGTCCTCAAATCCCGCCACGTGCTCTTCGCTAATGAACAGGCAGTCTATCCTGGTATGGACCTTATGTGGGGGGGAGTAAAAGGAGTAGCCTCTGGTTTCGGGGTTTTGCACTCTCCACAGGTCTTTCAGGGCATATTGCTGCGTGAGGGCGTTCAATATCTTGGCGGGTGGGGAGGGGTCCCCGTGTTTACCATCCGACCTGTCTATGCAAGGGTTCAGGGTACAGTTATT
Organism: Ambystoma mexicanum; assembly: GCF_040938575.1. Taxonomy (NCBI): domain Eukaryota; kingdom Metazoa; phylum Chordata; class Amphibia; order Caudata; family Ambystomatidae; genus Ambystoma; species Ambystoma mexicanum. The sequence continues at coordinate 149,001,923 of NC_090930.1, read as the reverse complement.
GTCACCTCCCCATATCGTTATGCATTCATCACTCGGGGTCAGCCGAGCGTACAGCGAGCGAAAGAAAACAGTGGCATCATGATTCGGGGCATAGGTGCAAATCAGGCGGACGTCCCTCCCCTCTATGGTGCCCTGAACCAGGGCCATCCTACCTTCATTGTCCGTTTTGGTGTGGGTCAGCTTGACTGGGACAGAGGGGGCGATCCATATCAAGACGCCTCTGGCGTAGGTGGAGTAGGGGGAGCCCACTAGGGTGCCCCGCCAGACCTTGGCCAACGCTGCAAGCTTAGGGCCACATAAGTGGGTCTCCTGAAGGAGGGCGATTCCGACCCTGTGGCGTTTCATGTAGGCGTGGATGCGCCGCTGTTTGATATAGCTGTTTAGCCCCCTGACGTTCCAGGACATGACTCTGATCCTCTCAGCCATGGTCTGTGTGTGGTCGTGCGGCTGTGGGAAGCGTGAGGTTGAGGGGTTTGACGAACCTGGTCGTCCTGGTTGCAATTCCGCTGCGCTTGGTCCCGGTCCGGTTTGTGTCCAATTCAAACTGCAATCCCAACTTGGGGTGCGAACCCCCACAAACAACAACGTCTAACTTAACAAAAAACACAACTTCAAACATAACACGTCTAGCGAGGTTGCCCTTGCTCTGACATCCCCGTTTCTGCCCCATCAGACCAGAGTCTTCCGGTGCCCTACGGGCGGGTGAACTCACCCAAAGTATCCTGGGGTTAGGAAAGGGGCTGCCTCCGAAGGTGTTGTCAGGAGGTGCGCCACGACCGGCGCGGCTCCGGTTCCATCAGTGTCGCCACGACTATTGTCATATGAATGTACAATCGGCGACTGCAGTCAACGAGTGGAGAAGTTCCTATGTTGCGGGCGGCTAGGGCCCGCGCTGCTTCCGTTCGATGTCCGGGATCTGTTCTCTGTCCATCCATTCGCAGGCCTCTGCTGGGTTATCAAATAAGTGGGCCTTGTTGTTGCGCAGGACCTTGAGTCTAGCCGGGTAGAGGAGTAGATAGCGCAGGCCTGCTTCCTTGAGTCTCGCCTTGGTGTGGTGGAACTGGGCCCTGCTCCTTTGAACCTGCAGGGTGTAGTCAGGGTAGATTGCTATCTTTGCGGCGTCCCTCTGTATGGATCCGCCCATCCTGGTGAAGGCCAAAATGGATTCCCTGTCCCTATAGTTGAGGACTTTGGCTATTATGGGTCTTGGTGGGGTCCCCGGTGGGGGCCTCCTGGCTAAGGAGCGATGGGCTCTTTCAATAGTGAAGCCCTGCGACAGTTTCCCGGCCCCAATTTCCTGTATGAGCAGGTTCTCGACGTAGTTGGTAGGGTCGTTGCCCTCGATGCCTTCGGGCAGGCCGATAATTCTGATATTGTTTCTGCTGGCCCTTCCTTCGGCCTCCTCAGCCCTGTCCTCTAGGTTCTTCACTTTCTGCGCCAAAATGTCTACATCCTTTAAAAGTTGAGTTTTGGCATCGGTATTGTCTCGGACTTGGATCTCGAGAGCGTCCGTTCTGCCGGTGATAGAGCGCACATCCTGCCTCAGTAAATTCAGGTCGATCGCAACCGCATCAATCTTGTCCTCCATGGTTTTCTGGAGTGTCTTGATGGCCTCTAGCAGTTGGGAGTTAGCTGGCTCGGGTCTCGCGGCGCCCGGCACCTCCACAGGGGCAGAAGCCTCCGCGGGTCCGATCGCTCCAGCGGCCGCGAAGGACTCCATGGTAGTTTGGCGGTGTCTGCTTCGGGCGCCCTTAGTGGTCATGTCCTATCTTCGTGGTCCGTCAGGCCTCGGCAGGCACTACACAGTCTGTGTCCGATGGCGCCGTGCTGGGGATACTTCGTGGGGGGGGTTGTGCGTCGGCCGCCCGCCGGGCTGCGCCAGTGGGCCGCTCAGCAGGGCCCAGTGAGGGTGTAGTTAAGGCCGCATCAGGCGCTCCCCCCTCCGTCTCCTCGCTGCTCTTCTTCGGGACACAGGAGCACAGGTCTCAGCTTAGGCGATCTCTGCCACTTCAGATCGAGTCCCATAAAGGCTGGCCCCTTGCGGGTTCCTCCCGGTCGGACACAGGGCTCCGCTACAGCGTCAGGCTGGGCATCATCATGGCCGCCATTTTCTGTCCTCGTACGACGTTCCGTTTCTTTTCGATGGTGCGGGCCCTCAGAGGGTCGTGAGGCTCCCAAACTTCGTCAACAGGCGGAACACTCCTTCACACGACCTATATTCTGTTTTCAAGTGGCTGCAGTCAAGTTTAAGCGGTAGTTGGTGGCGGATCCATAATCGTATCGAGCGGAGCTGCGCCGAACACGTCCTTCCTACATGGCGGTTAGCCACGCCCCCCTCAGTAGGGCCATTTACGGTTGGTTCACGATGCCGTATTTCTCGCCATGGCAGAATGGTACTTTCCGCCATGCTTGATGGCGTTATGTAAATGTCCGCTAGGGTCAGAATTCGCGTACCGTTGCGCCATGGTGGTAATTACGGTTTTGCATGGCGCGCGTGCGCGTACTTGGTGCAGTTAGCGTTGGCGTTCACTACGGTGTCGCTAATGGCATCGTACTTTACGGTGACGGGTCATAGTCGCAACGAGCGGTATTCGATGGCGGTATTGCATTTCCGCCATCGTTTTTCGATTTCCGCCAGGGTCGTAATGAGGGCCAATGAAAGAAAATGGATTTAAATGACCATCTGTGTCCCCACAGGCCATCCCCACCCCCTCGGGTCCCCTGGTGATGTTCCCTTGTGCCCCCCCCTTCTTGCACACATGTGTTGCCTGTTTTGCTTGATTCGTCTACCCTGCTCCCCCTCCCCCCTCTCCAGTCTACTTATGCAGGAGTCTGTCCCGATACATTCTGGTTTCACCATCACCATCTTGTGGCCAATGCTGGATTTGACTTTTATAGACTTCATTGATTCACAGTGCATCACCCTTTCTCAACTCTCATGCTGGACTTCCTTTGCAGCTTGTACTCATGGTGCCCCTGGATCACGCTGTTCCCGTCAGCATCTTGTATCCTGGCTTGCAACAATATGTGTTACTACTGACTTCTGCAATTGTATTCGCTCTCCCCTCTTGCTTCTCCACTCTTTTTGACTGCTTACTCTCTGTTCTCTCCCTTTCTCCCTTTTCCTAGCTCCTCCCTTCCTCCCCTTACTTTCTTCTATGCACTTACTCTATCAGAATTCTCCCTGGACCTAGTATGATAGCAACCTCTTCTCTCTCCTCCCACCTCCCCTTACTTGTTTTTTGTCCTACCCCTCACACCCTCCAGCACTACCAGAAATGTTGTCAGGCCTAGTACAGTAGTCACCTGTCTGTTTCCATTTCCTTCCCACTCTCCCCCTCCCTTCCTTATCTATGTCTTCGCTCATGCACTATCTGAAATGTCGTCAGGCCGAGTACGATAGTTAATTTCACATCCTTACTGTTCATGGCCTGTAAGAATGTCATTGTATTTTCCCTTGTTCCCTCCCTCGCCTTGAAGCGCTTTGAAACACATTGTGTATATGCGCTATATAAATAAACATATCATATCATAGACAGTTCAGCTTGGATAGGTATGGTTTAATTGCGTTGATGAGTTTAGTGGTGTGGGCTGAGACGGAGGTGATGGCGCTGACCTGTCTAGTCATAGATAGTGTGGAATCTATGTAGACACCTCGAGTCTTGACGGATGTGGAGACAGGGATGATTGTATTATCAATGGTGAAGTTGGAGTACAGTTTGTCTAGTTTGCCTAGTGTCGTTTTTTGACCTAGTATGATGATTTCGGTCTTCTCCCCATTGAGGCAGAGGCCATTGACTGCCATCCAGGCTTGAATGGTGGTGTATATAGAGTGAAGTGCTTGGGCATCACTGTTGTAGGAGCCGGTGAGAGGTACGAGTACCTGAGTATCGTCGACATAGTTGGTATACGTGATACCTAGGTCATCAAGCTTTTCGAAGAGGGGCTTCGTAAACAGGTTGTATAATGTGGGTGCTGTGCAGGAACCTTGTGGGACTCTGCAGTGGATAGTGGTGGAGGCTGCATTGGCTATGTTGGAAAATAGTTCAATTGCCCTACCTTCCAAGAAGGATGTGATCCAGAGAGCTGCTTCATTGGAGAAGTTAGCTGATTGGGTGAGGTGTGAGGTGAGTGTTTTATGATCCACCAAATCAACAGCTGCCGAGAGGGCAAGGAGTAGTAGGAGGGCTGGGTTTCCTTTGTCCATGATTTGGGTGATCTGGTTTTTGAGGTCCACCAGGGCTGTTTCAGTGCCGTGACCTTTGCGGAACCCAGATTGCCTGGTCCCGAGAATGGAGTGTGATTCAAGGAAGTGTTGGATTTGGCAGTGGGCTGCTTTATCCAAGATCTTGACGAGGAACGGCACAGTGGTTATGGGATGATAATTGTTGGGCTGTGCGAGGTCTAGTGTGGGCTTTTTCAGAAGGGGGCGTACCCACGCTTCTTGAAGGCTGGCTGGAATGGTGCCTGTTCTGAAGGACGCATTAATAAAGACTGTCAGAAATGGGACAAGGAGGTCTGCGCAATCCTTTATGAGCTTGGGTGGAGAGATGTCCCCTTTACATGGAAGGTTTAAGGTTTTTGAGGAGGCTGATGACTTCGGGTTCAGTGTTGTCTCCAAAAGAGAAGAGAGGTTTGGTAGTGTTTGGTGGAGGGGAGGAGGGGTCAGGTGTTATGAGCCCAGTATGGTGAGGTAGGGCTTTGTAGTGGTCCTTAATTTCTTTTTTGAAGGAGTTCAATTTTATTGAGCATGGCAGATTGGATACTAGCACACCATGCTTCATCTTTGATGATCTCATCTGGGGTGTTTGGAGGAGAGATGAGTTCATTGAAGATAGCAAAGATTTCCTTTGATTGTGAGTTAGCATTGAAGATTCGGACATTGAAGGAGTTTACTTTGGCTTTGGTAATAGTATCTTTATACTGGCGGGAGATGAGGTTAAAGCAGTTCTTAGTATTGTCACTGGGGTCGGTTTGCCAGTTTTTCAGAACCTTCCTTTTGAGGGAGCGTAATGACTGCAGTTCTTCAGTGAACCAGGAATTATTGTGTAGCGAGTTTCCTTTCCTTTTTGCATTCAAGTGGTGCTATGGAATTGATGGCTGTAGAGAGGGTATCTTTGTATATGTCTGCTAGGGTGTTTCGGATCGTTGGAGAAGGGTGGGGCTAGTGCTGGGATGTTAAGGTAGGGCCGTAGGTTATCCTGTGCAAGTTATTTGGAGCTTCTTACTTGAACTGTGGGGGCCAGTGTGAGGATTTTCGGGGTGGAAGAGATGGGTACGGTGAACGCGATACATTTGTGGTCTGTCCAGGGCAAGGCTGTTTTGGCTGTGATAGTGGTGAGACAATTGTGGTCTGCAACCCAGTCGAGGGTGCGACCTTTGGAGTGTGCAGGGCTTGAGACTTTTTGTGTGAATCCTAGATCGGTGAGCTCTTTAGTGAGGGAGGCGGTGACTTTGTCATTGGAGTCATTAAATCCTACGTTTAGGTCTCCAAGAAGGAGGTTCTTGGTAGAGCGTGTGATGTTATCGCTAAGTAGGTGGGTGAGATGTCCCTGGAAGTCCGATGGGAGGCCAGGGGGGCGATATAGTATGTGAATGTTGGTGGTGTTATTGGGGGACAATGCAAGCTTGACAGATAGGATGTCGGAGTTGCTATCCCATGAATGACTAACAGGTCTGATGGCGAGGGTTTTTTTTACAGATGAGGGCTACTCCTCCTCCTATGTGACCCGGTCTGTCTTGTCTGAGGATGGTGTAGTCAGGAGGGAGTGCGAGAGCGACCGCAGGGCCGGATGCTTCATGTAGCCATGTTTCTGTGATGGCCAGTAGGTCGAGGTTATGGTTGGAAAGGAGGTTGTGTATTTCTAATGCGTGTGCTGGGAGTGAGCAAACATTGAGGAGGGCACATTTAATGTGTGGAGTGGGTGCATTTTTAGGCTTGATGCTGGCAGGGATGCTGCCTGCGTCAGGCGAAATGTGTGTCGTGAGTGTGTATTTTTGTATGTGAGTGTGTACGATGTGTGGGGTGCGATTGTGGGTGGAACGGGAGCCTAGGCGGAGAGTACGGTGGGCTGTGGACAAAGGAAGGTAGATGAGATCTAATGGTTGAGTTCTGTCTCTAGGTCTGGTGCGTCTAGTGGATAGTAGACATGAGGTGGCTATGTGTGAGCATAGAGGTTGTTGAGTGGTGATGAGAGTGGACATGATGGCGTGAAGGTGGGGTGCGGGAGTGGATTGGTGCAGTGGTAGTTGAGTGTAGAGAGAGTTAGTGAGTGTAGTGATATGGTGGTAGGTGGCTACAGTGAGTAAGAGAGCAAATACTGTTGTGATGGATGTAGAGCGACTGGTGAGTTTCTTACAGGGGAGCTTGCTTGTGAGATTGGGCAGCATGGTGCGGTTGATGGCGAACAGAGGACAAATATCACTATAGTCTGCGGACAGCACGGTGAGCAGGCAGCAATGGGCAAAATTGTCATTACAGGCCACATTTATACACAGTGAGAGGGCAGCAATGAGCCAAATGTCATTACAGGCCACAATTATACACAGTGAGCAGGCAGCAATGGGCAGAATATCACTATAGGCTGCGGATAGCCCGGTGAGCAGGCAGCAATGGGCAAAATGTCATTACAGGCCACAATTATACACAGTGAGCAGGCAGCAATGGGCAAAATTGTCATTACAGGCCACAATTATACACAGTGAGCAGGCAGCAATAGGCAAAATGTCATTATAGGCCACAATTATACACGGTGAACAGGCAGCAATGGGCAGAATATCACTATAGGCTGCGGTACTCCTGCAGAGCCTTCTTTTCTTTGAGGGACAAGGAATACATCCTACCGAAAGGTATGAAGGCCCCCGGAACGAGATCAATGCCACAGTCTTCAGGCCTGTGTGGTGGTAAGTCCTGGTTGTTCTTGTCAAGAAACACCTCTTTAACCTGAAGAATCTCTGTAGGCAGACAATGAACTCCTCTAGAGTCAGAAAGAAATGTAGCTACTGACCTGACTGTCTCGTAAGATAATTCCGATGGGCAGGACTTGCGACACAGTGCCGATGCGAACTGTAGTTCCTTGTCCAATCAATTGAGGGATTATGTTTTCCCTTAATCCCCGACGGAAGATAGTATACTGGGCAGCTACAGGCCAGCTGGTCTCTGTCGCAAGCCTCTTGAAGTGCGTAATGTAGGTAAGTAATTCAGTTGTGCCTTGTCCGAAAGTTCCTCACCGGCCACATAGGTGGTTTCTGGCCTTTCAAAAGTTTGTTTGAGCAGCGTCAAAAATGCTCCAAAATCCTGAAGAACTCGACTAGCACTGGTGACTAAAGGCATAGCCCAAGCATGGTCCGAAGCATAGGTGTGAGCCCAAAACGCAAAGTGCACCATACAGGCTTTGAAGAACTCTTTCAGCCATCTTGGTGCCCCATCGAACTTGCCTGACGCAAGTGCCATAGGGGGAAGTTCTGAAGGGTGCTGGTCTCTGTCTGTTATGATTTGCCACAAAACAGTGTTTTCAGTCTTGAGGGACAGTACTTCTTGCGAAAGCCAGTTTACTGCAGTACAGAGCTCCTGAAACTGTTCGGCAGTCGCCATTGGAGTGGTTTGTGGGTGTTGCAAACTGACAGGATGGCCTCCTTTACTGATTTCGTCACTCAATTTCGATAGATCCCCCTCTTCCTCACCTGATTCACTGTAGAGAGGCTGAGTGTCCTTATCCCTTCTTCTTCGTCTTGAACCTCGCTTTTTTTGGAAGAGATATGGTCTCCCTCGGAGGGAAGCCACTATGCCCGCCTGAATAAAGAGGGTGGGCAAGTGGCCTCCCTCCTCCGAGGAAGCCAACAAGAGGAAAAAGCCTAGGCCGGCTGAGAAAAACCTCTTGAGAGCATGGTAACCGATGATCTGGTATAAAGCGGAGAGATCGGTAACAGCTCCTGCAAGCAGCGGGAAGAAGACAGTCGGTACTCCAAGTGATCTGTACGTTAACAAATCCAAGGCAGGGAAAGGCCAAGGCAGGAGGTCTAATGCCGAGCTCAGAGGAAGCAGGGAGATCCACTGAAAGGTGAGTGACAGGAGGGAGTTGCGCTGAAGGGGAGCGCGAAGCTGGTGCAACCAGGAAGGGGAGTGGGAGACCTGCTGGAAACTGCAAGCAGACGGGGGCTCAGAGAGATAGAGAGCGTGAGTCAGATGCAAAGGAGAATCCAGAGCAAAGGTAGGAACAAGTGCCGTGCAAGAACGGCGAAGCGAGGGAGAGCCAGAGAGAAAGCAAGCAGAGCCAAGCTGCTAGAAACAGAAAGAAAACTAGCGACTCACCCAAAGGGATTCCAGGGGTTGCAACACGCTGACCGCCGGGTGCCAACTGGCTAAGGCAGCCCGGCGGCGGTCATGTTTTGAAATGACTAGAGCACGGCTGAGGGAACGGCGATGAACGTGGTGGCACTGTTCAATGGCGCCATAGCTTCCATCGGTTCCACAGGCGCCACTCTAACGGCGCGTGACAAGATCCTTGGCATACTTAATTAAAGTAAATTCATTATTTCCCCTATAGAAATCACGGGATGAGTCTTGTTGGCATTCGGAACCAACAAGCTCTTTCCAGTGTGTTTTGAGCCAGTATAGACATAAAGATTTGTCAAAAGAATTAATCCGAAAACCCTCTTTCCATGTGAGTGTGCAGGATGCAAAACGAAATTCCCCTGGATGCCCTTCATTTTAAATAAGAAGTGTGAAGCCTGGTAGTGCCTATGCACGTGCAGTGTGCAAAACGAAATTGACCCATTGTTCCCATTGTGCTCTGACCAAAACCACAAAGCTCTGCCTGTTATTTTTAGGTGTGGCAAAACAAATGTTCCCATTGCTTTTCTTTCCCTCACATTGCATCTGTGATTAGAATCCCCAAAACGATTTTCCCATTGTGTTCCCACTCTCTGCCACTGGCTTTCAATTCAGAGGGGTCAAGTGTAATTGAAGCTTGAAGGGTGGGGGTTGCTGGGAGAAAAGTATTATAATCAAATCAGCAATCACTGTGTGTCTTGAATTGTTCTTTTTCTGTATTGGTGGGTGATTTGAAATTACATTGTAACTGCATATCTCAGTTTTATCTGTGTGTTGGTGCCTTTACAGAACTCGTTTTTGTTCTTGTGTTGCCACAGAACTGGTGGCTGATGTTAGTCTATTTATCAAATTTGGTTTTAATAAATTGATAAATATATTTATTCTGACTACACACCGGCCTGGTTGTGGCACTGGGTACTTGTTGGGGTTGACTGCGAGACGGGTTGGAGGCCTTACCATACTGAACCTTAACAAAACTAATAGTGCTTTATTGTGTGCCACATTCATTGGGGGGAAAGGAACTCCCTGAGTTGAGTGTGACCGCATAATAAACCGTGACAAGACTGGGGGCTCGTGCTGAGATTGGTAGAGTTTTCACTCATGACAGTCCAGTAGCAGCAGATTATTCATTTAGGTGTAATTGCATTTCAGTGGATAGAAGTTGTGTTGCATTGTGAAGGCACCATTCAGACCTGTACCCTGGGTTTCAGAGCAGTGTGTAGATAGAGGTGTTCATTGAGTTGTCATTGTGAGTACAAACTAAGCAGGAACAGGGTTGAGATTCTGCCCTTGCATGGAGAGCACATTAGGTGCAGAACACATTTCAGAATGAGTACCGTAGAAATCAATATGGCCAGGAAGCATCTTCTATCAAATTGTTTATTAAGGGTGAATGGGTAGAACAGGAGCATGAAATGTGGCAGGCTAGAATGATGCATGAGGCTACCTCTGCAAATGTTGGTATGTGGCAGGATAATGGGCTGTTACATCAGGCCCTGACAGACCTTTATATGACATGGACCAGCAGAGATGAGCAAATTAAAATGGCTCAGCTCACAACATATGTACTTCCATGTGATGATCATGGAAAAAAAGATACCAGGATAGTGTAGCCTCTGCAAAACCAATCTGAGCTTTTGGATCAAGCACAGAGAGAATTGAAACAATTAGAGGAAAAAACACAACAGAGCCAAAATTCAGAGTTAAAATTGGAAAACGGTATTCAGCAGCTAAAAGATAAGTTAGTGACACAGCGGAAAGCGAATTTAGAGTTTGAGGCTTAATTTTCTGCACTGAAAGAGGAGTATCAAGAAAGTGTTGAAAACTTGAGCGCGAGTCAACAAAAACTAAGTGAGCAGGTTGTGCACAATAGAGCCTGCTTATAGGACATTTTTGCATTTCAAACGAAGATTAAACAACTGAAAGATGGGAGTAGCTAGTTGTTAATTAAGTATTTCAATTCTCAGGCATAATTCAATCAAATACGCCAAAATCTGAACACTCTGAAACAACAGAGAGAGTAACTCAGGGAAGAGAATAGCAAATTGTGTCAGGAGAAAAGTGCCCTTTGTCAGGAAGTGTGTCCGTTAAGGACGGACATGAATAAAAGTGAGTTATGTTGTCACAAGCTGACTGACATGAGGGTAGAAAATGAAAAATTAATGGGACATGTGAGGCAAGCAGTGTTTGACATAGAGCAGGCAACACGGGCCAAAAGTGCACAAAGGGAGGAGATTAGCAAAAGAAGAGCTCTGAATATGCCCAGACGAGACAAGCCTCACAGAAGGAAAATAACTCCCTTTGTGAGGAGAACAAGGGACTCAGTGACCAAGTGGTGGCACAAAACAAATTACTAGACGCTACTCAAGCCCTGGTATCAGAGTTGAAAGCTCAGGCCTCTATATATATCACCAAGAGATAAGGGCTGAGAAAAACAAATCTGAGAGATTTCAGAAGTAAATAACCAAATACAGACAGGCTTTGAGGCACCCGACGGTTAGAGTATGGAAAGGCACCCACCGATCACGGAGTGATGACCTCCTTACCAGGGACCTCAAGCCAACTCACCACATTATATACACACGGTGCTGCTAACTTCATGCCTACCAGTGAACAAGAACAGGGGTACATGAGGCAGCTGGACTCAACCAGGCCTAGTCCAATTAAGCCGGAAGGCCAGTCCTTATCAGACATTGGGGGTCATTACGAGGTTGGAGGTAAGTAACGGTCCTTACCGGCATGGCGTAAATAGCGTGTCCGTGCAGTCATTAGTCCGCTAACAGAGGACTATTATGACTTTGCGAGCACAAGCTTTGCGCCATGCCGGTAAGGGCATTACCGCCATGCCGTTAAAGGCACGAAAAATGCCCTTAGCGGCATCATGCATAGCGCAGATAGCACTACCGGCATGAACCAATGCGGCATTAGCGGGTACCGCTAATAACGGTCACCGTAAATAAGCGGAACCAGAAGTCGCGTCATCGCACAGGAATGGGAAGGAGCACGGCGGCCATATTTAAAAACACAATCCATTGCCATCCTCAGCAGATAGGACCTGTGGGACTCTGCTGTTTGTCAGAAAACCTTTTCCAAACACACCACAATGCCCAGGGCCCTTAAGAAGGGAGCTGCCCGCCAGCGCAAGGAGAGATTCAACGATGATCAGTTGGAGATATTAGCCTGGACACTGCAGGAGCATGCTGGGATTGTCTTTGCCAACCGCATGAAGAGGGAGGCAATCTAAAAAAAAAGGAGATCTGGGCACTTGTGGCACAGAAAGTTAGTGCTGTTGGAAACACCCCACGCACCACCAAAGACTGCCATAAGCGCTGGGACGACTTGCGACTCAGAGTAAGAAACATACTCTCCGTCAACAGGAGCCAGGCAATGGCAACATGAGGAGGTCCCAGCTCACCCATCAAGCTGACCTCATGGGAGGAGATCTGCGCCAGCATGATCGGAATGGAGCGGATAGAAGGTGTCGGTGAGATGGAATGTGGCGCCACAACATCGGCCGATGGAGGTGAGTGTCCTAAGAAAACACTGTAATGCAGAGTCTGATGAAAGTCAACCAATATGTCAGTCAAAAGAGGCAAGCCATGGTCCAACACACACACACTCCCAGCAAAGTAGGCGGACGCATCACAGACACATGCAGATGCCTGCAGCAAGGCAATGCCGTACCTGACACATACCACACAAAGATGTAAATGCCATAAGTCACACAGCATGCAGGCCATAACAAATATGCATGTCAGATAGCATAGCTCTTGGCCAACATAAGTGACCCCGACGTATGCCTGCATAACCCAAACATGTACCAAGCAACGTGCACATCCAAACTCAAATGCCTATTACCCTCAATTGTGTGGATGATCAATTGTCCAAATGTATGTATGATGCCTATCAAAACATCACTCATGCCGTCCCTCTCTTCGACCCCCAGAGGCTCTGACCATGACAGCGATGGGCAGGACGCAACCCCCGCGAAGACCACACCCCGGAAGAGGTCCCGGGATGATGCCAACCGCCCTTTGACCTCAAAGGGACAACCCAGGGGCCGCAGTGCACCACCAGGCAAGACACCCCTGCTTGCCAGTACACCGGTGCCGCCAAGGGCAATAGAGGCCGAAGCACCAACACCCATTGGCCGGCCTGAGGAATCAGCCGAGGCACCACACTCTGAGGAGTCAGGTTTGGCTGGGGAGGTGGGTGGCAGCCACAGCACCCCAGGCTGTGGAGGACCCACAGGTTGAGGCATGGGTGCCCATTGAGGATGATGCATCAAGAGTGCTCCGCACGCCCAGTCCACCGGCATCCCCCCACATATCATCCCTTGGAACAGACCACGCCACCACTCCGGAGCAGTCTTGGCAGGAGCAAATGGAAGGGCACTTCAGTCCCATATCGCCGAGTATTGAGGCTGAGCAGGACATCCAGGAACCATCAACCTCCACAGGTGCACCCGCAGGGCCGCAGCGTGCAGAACAGCTGACTGCCCTTGTGCGGCAGTTCGTTGAGGACAACGCACTGGCTAGGCAGGAGTGGCGGGAGAACATCGTCTCTCTAGGCAGGTCCATCTCTGAGAACACCGCCTCCATGGCCAAAATATTTGCTGAAAACAATAGCTGCCTCTGCGACGAGGTCTCCACCCTCCGCCAGGTAATAGGCCGCATAGCCGATGCCATGGAGGCAGGGCGTCTGGATACCCAATTCGAGCAGGCGGCCACACCGTCATCTTCTAGCTCGTCCCAGACGAGCCCACTCTGCAGGTCAACACGCACCCTGCGCCGGCCAGACATACCGCCACCTGGTCCGGGGAGTGTAAATTGATAGTTGGGGCAGCCTCATGTAGGCATTGGAGACTTGATGGGACATGTGTGGGGGAGTTGTGGAGGGAGGGGGGGGGGTGAGGGTGTGTGGGGGAGTTGTGGAGGGGGAGGGGGTGAGGGTGTGTGGGGGGAGCATAAGGGGGGTGAGGGTGTGCGGGGGAGTTGTGAGGGGAGGTGGAGGGGGGTGAGGGTGTGTAGGGAGTTGTGGGGGGAGTGGGGGGGTGGTGAGGGTGGTGGAGGGTTTTTGCACTATTGTTATCATTGTTATATTTAATACACCAGTTGTGTCAAAAGCAAGACCTGAGTGGACATTCATCATTGCGCATGTGTCATTTATTCATATACAGTGCATAGAGGGCATGTACCCACACACCCAGTGGCCTCTGTCAGAAGATCATGTCACCCTCTGCAGCCATGTCTGTCAGTAATATTGTGCAATCACTGACTGACTCACAGCACGTCCCTTCTGTGCATCGGCACCACAATGATGTGCAGCCACTTCTTCATCCCCTTCATCATCACCGGTTGGTACCAGTTCAATGTCAGGGGCACGTTGCGTCGGATAAACATGTTGTGCAGCATAACACATGCCATGATGGTCTTGGCCACCTTCTCATGCCTGTAGAGGAGTGCCCCACCTGACTGCCTAAGGCAGCAAAACCATGCCTTCAACAGGCCAAAGGTCTGGTCAATGACCACATGGGTAAGGGTGTGGGATCGATTGTAGTCCTCCTCATGCCTGTTCTGTGTGTTTCGGACAGGGGTGATGAGCGACGGCATCAAGGGATAGCCACTGTCACCTGCATGGGAGGCATTAAAAGCTATATGTCAGTCGATTGATGATGGACAGCTGTGCTAGTCACACATGTTGGCAGATTATCGTTGGCCACATGCACATGTCCCTGGTTGTATGGACGCCATTTTTAGGCCCTCAATGTGTCCTGTGCCATGGAATAATGGTGTGGGTTGCATCTTCAAGATAATACACGGTGTGCTCTGCCGTATTGTAGCTCATGCATTGTGTACGCATACCGCTGTGTTTGTGTAAATTTAGTGAGGTGTTGTGTTTTGTAGGATTTTCTGATGGGGAGCGTTGGCAGTAGGCTCTGCAATGCTAGGCATTCTGCGCTGATTTTTCCCATGATGACATGCAGCATTTCTGTGGTTGATCCGGGATATCGGGCACAACAATTTGTGATGATCTTCCTTGCGTCACCTTCCTTCTGCACCTGTTTGTAGTGGTATAGTTTGTGATTGCTGTAAACCAACTTCATGGCATGGAGGCCACCTATTGTTTCAAGAATCTCCTGGGGAGTCCGTGGTAGAGATCTGTATTCCGTTGTGTGCTTGAGGAGGGCATCCATAACTTGCTTCTGGATGCAAGTGAATGAGGGTGGTGATATGCCATGCATGTACCACACTGTGTGCTGGTAGGTGGCTGTGGAAAGGAAGTGGAGCACCAACACTACCTTCAGTAGAGGGGGGATGGCGGTGCGTATTTCAATGAGGCTGACAATCGTGTATCATGTCCACAATGGTGTTGATGGTGTCCCGGTCCAGACGGTACAGGGTGTGGTTGTGCTGTGTGGTTGGGTTGGAGGGACTGGCTCTGATGTTTGGGATTGGGGGCTGCATGCGTGGTTACGCTGGCTGCACTGGTGTGGCATGCTGGGCCTGTCTCACCCTCCTTCTCCTGCTGCGTCTCCTCTGTGGTGCCTGCTGTTGGTGTTGTTGCTGGTGTTGCAATGCATGCATGTCCTCCAGCTGAAGTGTTGATGCTACTATTGGATTGATCTTGATGTGGAAAGGGGTGTGGGTGTGCTCCTTTTGGTCAGGCCCAGACTCCATTGCCTCTACCTGTGCTGATGGGTGTGCACCTGTGGCAGTTGGGAACACTGCACATGGCATTTTAAAGTTGGTCAGAGATGCCGGTATTTACGGCATGCCGGAAACCACTTTTAACGCCTTCATGATGCCGGTATTTGCATGTCCGCTTCACTTGTGATCTCCTCCAGTTGACGGCATGCCGCTATTGCCGTTATGATGGCCCGCGTGGCCGCGCCCATGCCGCTAATAGAGGCACCGTTATTTACGATGCCGCTAATAGCGGTTTGGCTGGTCGGAATAGCCCGGAGCGGTAAGCGATGCCGGTAATCCTTTACTGGCATCGTTTATCCCTTACCTCCAACCTCAGAATGACCCCCATTGACGGGTATTAATCTTTACCAGATTTAAAAATACCCTAGCATGTACTTCTGACCAGGAGGGCTCCTATGATGAGAAGATCAGGGTGTCAGACTGGCAGATCCAAAGTTACAAAGGGACCACCTGGTCGGCTTTGCAGACAGAGAAGAACCAGAGTCCAGGCCTCAAAAGCGTATTTTAAAAACCATCACACATTCTGCGAGGTGGGGGAATTCTCCACCATACCCGGAAGAAGGGATAAGGAAGATGAGTACTCCCCTGTGCAAAAAGGGGAACCCAAGGGACGTGACCCTGATAGCCCACAGTGCCACAGGGGAGAAGAGACCAGACCCTGCCATTCTGGGAGGGATTCCCAGTCTCATAGAGGTAGGGAGCGCCTAGAGGACAGGGAGTGGACCACCAATAGTAGCAGCTCTGAGTCAGAGGGTGAGTGGAAAAGGAAGGCTGCCAAACAGAAGAGAGGTCTTGTAAAAGACCCAATTTGGCAAATAAAGGCCATAAAGAGCTTTATGACACCCTACCACAAGAATGCCAAATACTCAGTATGGGAGCATCTAGAACTGTATGACCAAATGGTATCAAAAATGATCAAACTTCCATGGAGTTCGTCAAATTGACATACTCCCCGGAATACTCCAGCTTCTTTGCAGAGTTGGAGGATCAAGATCACCAAAGATTGTCCACCTGTAAGGCAGCTATCTTAAAGCATTTCTCCATTCACAGGAACCATCAGGAGGCCTGCAAGGCGGCCTACAACCTGCAGTGTGGGGAACACCAAGCACCTAGAGAGTTTGTGCAAGAGCTGAAGCGGGCATTTACCCAGACCTCTAGGTGGGTGCACACAAATAGCCGGGAGTTCATTAACACTTACTTCCATGCACTCCTGAAATACATTATGACCCAACAGGTAAGTGACTTCCATGAGCGTAGGACCCTGGATTGGGTGATAGAACAGGCCACCCGGATTTATGAAGTACTAAAGCCCCCTGAGAATAAAAATCCTAAAAAACCCAAACCATCAACACACCCGCCGCTGCAAAGGTGGTGGGGGTGAAAAATACCCCCATATTGGACTTGGAAATGGATGGGCCTAAAAATACTCCTCCCGCTAACACTAATAAGCAGAATGAGAGGCAGAGGAGACCGTCTGATCCAACCCAATCGGGTGGTAGCCAGGCAGGGTATCTGACCATCTGACACTGCCACCTATATCAGCTCTAGATACAAGGGTAACAGACCCATCTTGGGATATATATGGACTCCCACGGCACAAGGGGGGGTTCCAATCAGGTAATTACTGCCCCAGGAAATCTTTCTCAAAACTTCCCTCAAAGAAATACTCCACTCCCCAACTTATGTTTCTTTCTCAGATACCCTTCAAACCCCAACAATCTTCCTCTCTCTCTCCCCGCTTTCAGGACAATAGATTCCCAAATCAGGGAGAAGGGAGACCAATGATGAAGGGTTATCAGGGAAATTCTCAATACCCGAGCTACTCTGGGAGAAGGGACAGCTACCCTTTTCAGGAGCAGCACAGGTATGAATCCAGACCCCCATACCAACCAGAAAGGATGTCTCAACTGGAGCGGCAGGTTTAACATTTGACACAAGACCTGGGTCACATGTTGAGGGCTCAGCAAAGCCCTCCAATGGAAATTGCTGCCTAGAACAGCTCGACATCCGGGCCCGGTCCCCGGAGCAATGACGGGAAGAAAACCCTGACAACCAGCTGATTCCAGAGGAAGGGGCCTGGGGGAGGGGAGATGCAAAGCCCTAGAGGAACCTTCCTTTCTCACCAGAGCAAAACCCATGGAAACATCTTAACCTAAACACAAATCTCCTACCCTCTGAAAAGCTGGAACCTAGGGAACAGGGCGTAAGTAGGAAAAATCAAGAGCAAAAGAAACCCCACTTTGTGGAGGAAGTCTGCATCATCCCGTTCAAAGGGGGAACAATCCTTGGAGGATTCAAGGAAGAAAATCTTCTCTTTCAGGGATGGGAGGATCCCTCCTAAGGAAAAATGGGTCGAGAAGACCCTAAATTAGGCTGGGTAAGTATGGGGACTTACCCAGAGCAACACATTCTTAAACCCCAACAATGTCACCCAGGTGACCCTGATAGCAATGAAGGATCCTCCCCCCAAATAGGTTCGGGGAACTGTCTCCATCAAAAGGGGGACAGCAAAGAATCAGGGGAGAAAGGGGACTTCCCCAGCCAGTTTGTTGCTGGGTGCAAAATCTTCTTTACAGATTACCAGACTCTGACACAGGAAACTTTCCAAGATCACACAGTGTCGGAGTTCAAAATAAAAGAATTAACTGCCAAGATGGCACAAAATGCTAATTTTCTTTGTCCCCTTGAAGATAGAGGAGGGCGATTTTATGCCTCCTTCAAGGTACAGGGTCATTGTGCCTTTTGAGCACTGGTGGATACTGGATACAAGCCACCCTCATGTCCATAAAGGTCTTTGACCAAATTAATTCAGAAAGAGGGAGAGTCACCAAATTCCCCTCACACCTCTTCTTGCACAACTTCAAAACTTCGATGGAAATGATATTTCCATTGAAGGGACTGCAATCTGGAGATCAAAAGTGGGCGACATAGGGTGAAACAGCCGGTGATAGTCGTGACTCTTGAGGGCACACTTCGTCTGCTGGAGAATGACCTCCTCTGGAGGTTATCACCCCTGATTGACTGCGTGAACCAGGTCCTCTGGACTAACCGGCCAATCAAATTAAAACAAAGTACAAATTATGTGAGTTTAAATGGCACATGCCACACGCTTGAACAACGGTCCGACCAAATAGAATTTCACTTTAGGAACAATCAAGTCCCAGGCATCACTGTCATCTATGTAGGAGAACAAACTGGTGATGGGAACCCTTCTCCATTTTTGAAAACTGTAAGTGGCATTCCACACTGGAAGGAAATACTCTGAAATATTATACCAATCCACAACTGAAAGCCCAAATTTCTTGATAAAAGATGATGAAAAACAGCTAAAAGTTTGACTGACATCCAGATAAAGGGTGAACAGCTGTTTTCCCCATTCAGATAAATTACGGTGGGGAACTTTTCTTGCCACAGTATGCCTGAATAACGGAAGAAGCTTAATCGGTGATGCATTATTCAGGAAACTCCCAAAATATCAGGCCATTCCCACGTTTAAGTTGATTGATAAGTGGGAAATGGATCTGGAAACTCCAAATTCCAAGCATCTCCTGCCTAGTAGGTGCATGCTAAAAATTTCCATTGGCGATAAAAGCATAGACCATTATTGTTGGGTTGTGAGAGATGTCCCCTCTACCTTTTACTTACAGTGACATTCTCAATCTATTCATAATTAATTTGGACCTAATTAATTACAAAGCCTGCTCCCGACTGGGGGGTAACCCCCTGGGCTTTGACAACACTGAGAAAACATTTTGGTCAGCTCAATTGCTACCATATGCAGTTAAAGTTCAAATAGGAGAAGAGGTCACCACTCGAGGACAGGTACGACAATTTACAATTCCCCTAAACCTTGAGCGAGGACAGAACCTCAAATACGAGGATGCTTATATAAATTTGAATTATCACCTCCAACAGCAAGGTTTGTATTTACATCCGACACCCCTAGTTGACCTAGTACTTGACACCATTTGAATATTGGTGGATAACAGCGACCCTAAAAGTATCACTTTGGGCGCAGACACCTTTATTGGAATGGTGGTTGATGCCCAACATTATTCTTTTGACTAAGGTAATTAGATCATGGTACCAATTCCAAATGACTTAAAATTTTGATGATATCCCTCTGGAAAAGATCTTCACCCGGCAAAGAGGGAATATCTTGGTGTACTCCTCCTGCCCTTATGGTGGGGAAAAGGTGACCTGTGACATCAGGGAGAATAAGGTGGTATTTCAGGTCAACAGTGACTACCTCCCATCCTTGAAACCTCATGTCCAGGTCAACACCATAACAAGAGATCTCTCTACCCAACTGGAGGATACCGCCAGAATTGCCAAACCTGATGTCTTTCCAGGATTTAAGCAGATGGTTGAACAACAAATCAATCTCGCTGATGCCTGTGAGACAGAGGAGCAAAAGCAGAAGCTGAAACAGGTGTTTTTGGATTTTCAGGATATCTTTGCATGGATTTGTACGACTGTGCTTGCACAGAGATACATTCAACCTCCATACATACGGACCACGAGATGGCTCCCGTATTTGTGAAGCAATACCGGTTGCCTCTAAAATCTATGGAGTCACTCACAGAGATTATTAAAAACTTTGAATCCCGTGGGATAATTTGTCCAGTTCACAGTACCTTTAATAACCCGATGCTGGGTATACTCAAACCCAACGGCCAATGGAGACTTTGCGCCGACCTTAGGGAGTTAAATAAACGGGTCCACATGCCAAGATGGCCCCTTCCCTACATCGATCAGGGACTGGCCCAGATCCAAGGGTCAGCGGTGATCAATGGTTACTGGACAGTACCTGTGAGTAGGGAAGACCAGTACAAACTTGCCTTTACCTTCAGGGGGCAGCAATACACGTGGACCCTATCCCCCTTTGGATACATAAACTCTGGCAATTAATTTAAAATCTTCCTACATAAGGCCATGCACGACTTGGGCAAAAGGGGAATCCTAGCCTATGTAGATGATGTCTTAATCAAGAGCTCATCTGTGAAGGAACACATATCTGAAATACGGTATGTGCTGATCCAGTTACAGAAAGACTGAACAAAACTGTCCTTTCAGATGGTGTAAAACCAGCGTAAACTTCTCAGGGCATGAAATTACCTCTGAGGGACTCAGTCCCCAGGCGAAAAAGGTGGAAGCATTATTGAAATTAAAAGACCCTACTACTCTGCGTGAACTAAGAATCCTTCTTGGACTCACTAATTATAGTAGAAAGTGCATTGAAGGCTACGCAGAGGTCACACAACCGTTGGTCCATTTATTTAAGGCTGGGGTCAAGTGGGAGTGGGGTCCAGAACATCCTGAGGCAGTGAAACAACTCAAGAGAAGCCTTTCCCAAGTACCTTGTTTGGCTTACCCCATAAAGAACAAGGAGTTCTTCTTGAAGACGGGGGTTCTCAAATAGTTGCTTAACAGCAGCATTATACCAAAAGCACGACAAGGTCAACAAAGTAATCTCGTACGCGAGCAAGACTTTGTCCTCCATGGAGGAAAAATTCAACGATTGCGAAAAGGCACTCCTGGCCACGGTGTGGCCGTTAAAGAATTACCGCCTGTTCATCCAGGGGGAGCACATCATTGTCGAGACTCCTCACCAGCCCTTGCAATATCTCCAAAGTAACCAAATCCGAACAGGGAACGTGAGTAATTCCAGAATTACTTCCTGGATTCTGTCCATGCAAGGCTTTCCTGTGGAGGTCAGATATGGCCAAAACAAGAAGAGTACTCTAGCGCAAGGTTTGGCTGATTTGCATGATTGTGCTCAAGAAAACTGTCTCGAGGATGAAAGTCTAAAGAACAAAGACAATATGGAGGCATTCCTTACTTCCCTGCACACAGTCTATTAGGAAGACACGTGCCAGGGGATACCCACAGTTAATGGCAATGGTTGCCTCTACCATGTTCATAATCACAGGAACAAAGAACTAGTGGCTGGCGTTGGGAATGCCTGGGTGAATGATGCCCCAGAGCCCTCTGCTGGGTAAAAAGGTCCCCAAAGTAGTCAGGTGGCAGTGTTGATAGCTGGACATCAAGCCATCTTCACTGCTGTGCAACACCAACTCAATAAACTGGTCATAATCATTCATTCAGATTATGTCAGAAATGGGTTTGTGGAGCACCTGATTAATTGGAAAAATCGAGGCATGCTGTGTGCGAATAACAAACCGCTCCGCATGGGAAATTAATCCAAGCAATTTATGATCTGGTCACCTCGAATGAGATGACATCTATTAGAAAAAGATCAGAGGTCACTCCAGAATAGAGGGACCAGACAAAACTGGAAATGACTTGGCTGGCCAGTTGGCCAAAACCGGAGCCATCCACAGGGATCTTATAGAAACTGAAACCCTGTTGGGGTAAATCCAGGTTGCTGCTGTCACCAGGTCCCAAAACACATGCCCAAAATGAACTCTTGACTGCCCTGTGGAGTAAAGAAACCCCAGATGCTGATTTCATAATGGCGCAAAAAGAGGACCTGATTATTGGGAAATGTTATCAACATATTGAAGACCCCGTGAATTTTCCTTTGACAGAATCCGATTATATCAAGAAAGAGGATCTCCGGGATGTTGATGAAGTTTTCCAAAATATTCTGAATCCAAGATAGTTTGTTGGTACGGACATCCATATCTGAATGTGACCAGTGGGTGGTACCTCCCTCATTCTAAAGCCTGATGTTAAGTCACACCCTTGATTCAGCCACTGCAGGTCATAGGGGGTTTCATACAACTTTAGAAATCTTGTGCAAGGTTGCATACTGGCCACACATGGGTCAGGACCTCGACCTATTCTTAAAGGAGTGTCTTGTGTGTGCTCAGTTTCAGGCACGTTCCCTCACACACAGAGCTCCCCTACAGAAAAGGGGAGTGACACTACCTTGGTCAGATTTGCAAGTCGATTTAATCAGCCCAGTTATGTTATGTTATTTTACTTGCCATTTATATAGCGCTCTATATATCATTGGTATGACCTCAAAGCACTGGTGATTCATGTTGACCATGAAATGCTTGTTTAACAAGTGGGTGGAATGTCTTCCGGGCCCAAATTGCAAGGCAGAGACAGCTGCCGCCCTAATGATCAATCACATCTTCTCTCGTTTCGGTCTTCACCAAAGGATTGAGTCATACCGAGGAAGTCATTTTACCAATGAGGTGATGACAAAGATGTGGGAGATACTTGTGGTAAAGAAAAAACTGCACATTGCCTACCGCCTAGCAGCGGGGGATTTGAGAGATACAATAAAACGATTGTAGACATTTGCGGCGGACTCTGAACCTAGTTGGGACATCCGACTACCGCTTGTGTCCTGATGGCCATCAGGTCTATACCATCCTCTGTTACAAACATGTCTCCATTCGAGCTCATGACTATACGAAAAATTGTGCTACCTCAGCATCTGCTCTATAGAACTCAAGAGCAGACCCTAATCAACGTGTCCACGGCTCAAAAGTAAATTAGAATTTACGAAAACACCTTCAGCACGCTTTTGCATACACTCAGCGAAACTTAGAAAAGTCGGCAGAGGGGATGAAAACCCACTACGACTTATAGACTACCAAGAAAGAGTATGAAGTAGGTGACAGGGTCTACCTGTACGATTTCCAAAGGAACCAGACCAGAGAGCAAAAGTACCTCCCCTCTTTGCGCAGTGCTTTTGAAATTGTCGACAAAATCTCACCTGTCGCATATACGATTTGCATCCCTAAAGGAGAACAGACAGAAGAGAAATGGGTCCATATCAATCAGTTGAAAAGCTGTCATCTCAGACAGACTTTGGGACTGATTGAAGAACCCAGTGAGGGTAGAGCCGAGGAACCATCTGAAGAATAAAGGTAAAGAATGGGTACCCGGATGGAGAAAATCACACATTTACACAGAGTAAAACCACTTTAACTTATCAGCAAGGTACCAAGAATAATTGTCAGTTTATGAATTGTGTACATCACGTAAAATGTAAGGTGTAACTTGTTTGTTGTCAATTCGCATGTCAATACCAGGGAAATTAGTACTGTATGAAATACTTAACTTCTCTTTTATTCTGGGCAGATTAAATAACTCCTTGCCTCTGCAGGCCAGAGGTGGAGGTACTGGAAAGGGAGGGGGTCCAGGACCAAAACCCAAAATCCAAAGAGTGCAGTGCAGACCAGAGCGCCACTCCCTCAGGACAAGGAAAAGAGCGGACATGCTCAGAACGAGATCCCTAGAATGAACACAGGCCACAAGGAAACAGAAACCCCACTCGCTCCTTGCATTTCTCTCTGTCTCATTGACGGTGTGGGGTGAAGTACAGCCCCTGAATGCTAGAACTAAAGACGCCAGAGTGATTTATAAATGCCCATTGAAACATAAGGCCAGCAGAGAAATGGTGATGTCAGACATGAGGCCTATTGAACCAAAAACAGGCCTAAATCACCAAGGAAAGAAAGTGGGCTGGAAATTCAAAAGTGCGAAGATATGCGCAATGCATTTCAGCAAGGAAATGAAAGACATGCGGATGATAATGCCATTTTACTCAATCCATGGAGAACTGAACTTTTACTTAAAGAGACAGTATTGTGTACATTATCTTCAATGCAATAACTGATGGTGCTCCAGGCAGCTAAAGTGAAACCAAGCTCATTGTGTTTACAAGAAATAAAAGAATTTCCTTTTTGTTTTTCCCTCATCCAAATGACAATATACAGAGAAAAATGCTCACTAGACTTTCAAAGTTTGAACCGGGTTTTCTCATGTAACTGCCCTATACATATGGACAATCCAGAAGTGATACTCATGTATTTTGATATTGTGAAATTAAAGAAACGTAGTACCTATGGATAAGGCCCAGGTGCCTTACAAGATGTTATGTCAAGTGTATTGAGTGAGAGTTTAAAAGGCCATTGCTTGCAGGGTACATAAGCCGTCATTTCTCCAAACATGAAACTTAACCTCCAAGACCTTTCCTCTTTGGCCCTTTAGAAAGGGGCTTCGGTGTCAACTATCAATCAGGGCCATTACTTAAAAATATAGAAAGAAATACACTGCTTTAGATGTAAACCACGGTAAAGACAGATAAGGCCATGCCTGTTCTTTCAGCAGAAGTGACCTTGAAGTCACAATTCCCATAAAATGTCTATTAGAGTTGCTATCAGGGCCCTCGCTGGCCTTGGGTGATGGGGAGGCGAACATAAACATGAGCCAAGCTCTTGCTGGTCATGCTTAAGTGAAAATTAAACTTAAAGTGAATAAAGCAAAAGCTGCAGTTTAAGTGAATGGAAAAATACATATGATTGCATAAAAAGGGCAGTGTAGATGCCACAATGGTCATTCCAGACGTTTACTAAAGGTGACAGTAACCCCCTTTGAACCATGCTTAAACGATTTCTGTGTGATAAACATAACTAAAGTTATTAATGAAAATTTGATTTGGGCCTACCATTGATTCCAATATATTTGAAAGTTGGTGTGAGGGAGAAGGAAATAATTCACATGAAAAATATGAAGTGGCATAGTTTTCACTGATATAGCTCCTGAGTAAATGAAGAAAACCCATATCTTTGCATAGGAAAGGCGTGCCGACTTCAGGTTAGCATCATCTGATTTGCCTTAAAATGGAGTTCTTAAAAATATACTCATACATGTTAAGATTTGAAAATGTACGGTACTTGCCAAGTTGATCCATTTGTTTTTAGTTTTAAACATGCTGAGCCCACTGTTATTTTGGGATGACAAAGCTTTCTCCTTCCACAGCTGTCATAACTCACTCCCCCCATCTCCTTTTCCTATTAGCACACAGGTGGGAGATGGGTAGAGAAAATCAACCAATCCCTTTCGCGGGAATAATGATATGTTTGTGATGTCATTTCCATATAAGTAAACCAGTTTGCATTAGAACTGGGATTTTTGTCACTTATTCTGGGAGGCAACCTGCTGCTAAACTCTTGCGAGAAACATCTTAGCAGAGAAGCCTAAATCTTGCAGTGGAGACAGGAACCAAGAGACATAGAAGCTGACTGGGACCCCTTGGATGATTCAAAGGAGGCAATCCTTGACTAACACCCTTGCTGTCCCAGCGGTGCCCTCCTGTTCCCTGATGGCCATTCTATTGTTCTTTTTCTGTATTGATGGGTGATTTGAAATTACATTGTGACTGCATATCTCAGTATTATCTCTGTGTTGGTGCCTTTATGGAAGTCAATTTTGTTCTTCTGTTGCCACAGCACTGATGGCTGATGTTAGTCTAATTCTCAAATTTTGTTAAAATAACTTAAGAAATATATATATACATATATATATTTATTCTGCCTACACACCGGCCTGGTTCTTAGTCCATTGTAGCACTGGGTACTTGTTGGGGTTGGGTGCGAGACGGTTTGGAAGCCTTACCAAACTGAACTAACACAACTAATAGTACTTTATTGTGCGTCACATTCATTGGTGGGAAAGGAACTCCCTGAGTTGAGTGTGACCGATTAATAAACCACAACAATGGGGACGGCAAGGAAGGGGCAAGACGCCACTTTATAGAGTTTAGTAAGGGGATGGCTTGACTAGGTACCTTCTCCTTGAGGATATCCTCAATAAAGTCTGAGTCTGGAGCAGCTTCATGCTTTGCAATTTGATAATTATTGGCTGCGTTTTTTAAAATGGCGTTAAACAACATCTGGTCGTGAACAGGTGGTAAATCCCTCTGTGGAGTAGAAGAAAGGCGATCTAGGCAAATGGCGTCCGGATCAGGCATATGCGTTGGTGGTAGCCAAGGGCCCTGATCCTCCGCCTGATCCTGCATTCAGTCTGGGTCCTGATCAGTCAAGTCTTGTGCAAAAGGATTAAGGTCTTCATAAGAATCCTCCTGTGTTGGGTCATCTGGGACCTCCAAGATATCTTCCTGGTGTCCTTGTGCAGAGATGGGTAGTTTCTGCAATTTGTAAGATATGGGGCAGGAATCCTCCTCTCTGGGTCGTTTGGGTGTAATATAATGTTCTGAAAAGTCAATGAACTGGGCCATTTTGTCCATGTATTGCTCAAACCTCTCCCTAGTCCATAGAGAAGGGGCAGAAAGGTCTGGAGGAGGAAAAGGCTGTCCATGAGGGGGAGATTTTCCCAATGGTATGTTATGTTACATGAATTTCTAAAGCGCACGGTCACCCTGAGGTATCTTGGCACTAGAGGGCTCGACAGACAAAACAAATATCATTCCGCCTAAAACAGAAGTGTCTTTACGGCTTTTCTAAAGGACAGGTGATTGGATAGTTTCTTAATGGCCAGCGGGAGCTCATTTCATAGCACAGCTGCTGCTATGGAAAAGGCTTGTCCTCCAAACCGCACCCACCAATAGGTAGGCACAACAAGCAGAACAGCTGATGCGGAGCACAGCCGTTGATTCGGAAGGTAGCTAATTAACTTTGCAAGGAGGAATTCGCACCCTGAGCGTGCATCGCCCCATGTACGATACACAACGCTTTGAACCTGATGCGTTGGGACACCGGGAGCCAGTGAAGGGTCTGAAGCACTGGAGAGATATGGGCTTCGTAGGGCGTGCCTGTTGCCACATAAGCTGCTATGTTTTGTAAACGTTGCAGTCACTGAATCAGGCCATTCGGCTGCACCAGATATAGTAAATTACGATAATCTAGCTAAGATAGTGCCATCGCTGTCACCTCAGACGGATGGAGAGGGGCAGGGATCCTGGGAAGCACTTTCCTTAATACTTTAAGCTGAAAGTGACCAGCTTGGCAGACAGCTGCTACTTGACTGTCCATGGAAAGCAATGCTGACAGGAGTACACTCAGATTTGTCACCTTATCCGCCGGGACTGGAAGAGAACTGAGAGAGCATGGCCAAAAAGAGGACACCCAGAGTGAGGGGTCAGGAGGACAGCCCACCATCAGCACCTCAGTCTTGTCTCCGTTCAACTTAAGCCAATTGTGGTTCCTCCAATCCCCCACGGCTGCCATAGGCATGACGACATCTCAGCCTGATCAAGATCTAAACGGATCAGGATCTGAGTGTCGTCGGCATAGGAGTAGCACCTGACGCCGAAGGAGTGGTTGAGACACACAAGTGCCCAGATGCAAGTATTAAATAGAATTGGAGACAAGGAGGAAACCTGCGGCACTCCACAACCAAGGTGACAAGGGGCATAAAGAAAAGGGGGCATAGAGAGAGTCTGAGTATGATCCGCCAGGAACGAGGTGAACCAGGCCAGTATCTGCCCAGATATACCCATTGGGCAAGACGTGATAGCAGAATGGGGTGGTCGACAGTGTCGAATGCCGCTGACATATCTAACAGAATCAAGGCACCCACACCACCTGCGGCAACCAGCCTGGCCATACCATCCTGGACAGCGACCAGAACACTCTCCGTGCCCCTGTCAGGGTCCAGGAGGTGAGAAGATTCAAGAAACGTGGAGAGTGAAGGTGACTCCTGGGACTCCAGAAGCTTCGAGAGGAAGGGGAGAAGGGAAATAGGATGGGAATTGGATAGAACAGAGTGGTCAAGTGATGGCTTCTTAAAAAGAGGAAAATCCCTAACAGTTTTGAGCTCTTGCAGGACCAGTCCTGACTGGCAGGAATTGTTGATGACTGCTGTGATCTCCGTCAGAATATCCGGGGAGATCGTTTTGATGACAGCCAGTGGGACAGCATTAGAAGGGGTGCACGACTTTTTTGGATGGCAGCCAATACCATCTCTACGGAAAATTGGGGAAAGGAGGACCACATCGTCGGATCACCATGGTCCACAATTTGAGTAGGATCGTTTTCACTAGTAGAGGAAATATTCATCACAGTGGAAATATTAACACGAATGGTTGTGTTCTTCGTGATAGAATATTGAGAAAGGGCATCACACAGTTCTTGTGTGGGTATAACATTAGGAATCCGGTTAGCTGAGGACGAAAGAGATACATTGTATTACCTGCTTTAATGGCTACCGCATAGGCAACTGAGCAGGCCTTATATTGTACTTTAAAAATAGGATCATAGGCCTTGCGCCATTTGCGCTCTGCCTGTCTCAATTTAAGCTGCGCAGCTTTCAAAGAATCTGAGAACTAAGGCTCGGATGGCAGTCTACGAGGTTGAATGAGACGTAGCGGGGACACTGGCCCTCATTACGACCCTGGCGGAAATCGAAAAACGATGGCGGAAATGCAATACCGCCATCGAATACCGCTCGTTGCGACTATGACCCGTCACCGTAAAGTACAATGCCATTAGCGACACCGTAGTGAACGCCAACGCTAACTGCATCAAGTACGCGCACGCGCGCCATGCAAAACCGTAATTACCACCATGGCGCAACGGTACGCGAATTCTGACCCTAGCAGACATTTACATAACGCCATCAAGCATGGCGGAAAGTACCATTCCGCCATGGCGAGAAATACGGCATCGTGAACCAACCGTAAATGGCCCTACTGAGTGCCTGTACACCACACCCTGGCCACATTGCACAACTCCTCGTAGGTGCAATGAAGTCACACAATGCAACCAGTGAAATGCACAAGTCACCCACGCATGCCAACGAACAAATGAATGTAGGGGCTCCAAGTGCCTTGTGAGTGGCCATCCATATTTGGCATGTCACCATTGCCGTACTGATGCAGCACAGGCATGCGAAGGTTCAAGTACAGCAAAATGAACTGAAACATGAGACAAAACAACAACAGGCCCCCATCGCCTGACACCAGTGCAAGGCAACATTCAAAGCAGTATCCTGAGGGAGACTGCACCAGCCCTGTACACATGCCAGTAAACAAACCAACCATCAGCATAAGCATGTACCACACAAGTTGGCAGAGTGACTGAGCAGCCAGGCTCATCTCAAGAGGGGCCAATGGGAGCTGCAGGGCACAGATGGCACGAATACAGAAGCTATTCCAATGGACATGACCTCAGTCTCCCTCCAAGAAACGCACGCAAACACAGGCACCTGTGACCAGCCATTTCCTGATAATCGCATCATTCCACCAATCCACCTGGTTGACCGGCATCTGTTACGCAAAAGCTAATCCCCCGCCCCTAAGCATGACATCATTAAAACAGTCATGATGGCAGCCCCTATCCCTGACCTTACTGGGCTTCGTAGGCAAACGCGGCCAGTACAGTACCACGCAACTATACTCAGAAGCCGGAACCCAATGCAGATCTACTCACAATACATCGCTCCACAAATAGGAATATGCAACATTACTTGCAAAGAATAACGCTACACGGTTAACATCAGACTAAAATTTTAATGCACATCAAATTCACCAAGCCCATACAGCTATTAGGTCATAAACCCCGAAATAACTACATTACTGTGGGCTGCATCCGCAATAAATGACCAGCCACTCCTTGTGTGACGCCCTGTTCCTTCATGGTACAAAGGGCTACATTCACGTTCAAAAAGGCAACATGGAAGCGCCTAGAACCGCAGGCCCGTCCCATTAGGTAGGCACTAGTCCAGCTGAAAGGTAGATATGTTGCTCCTAGCCACTAGTACTGCGTAAGGGCATGTGGCCCATTGGCGATCGTCCCATAAGATCGTAATGGTGCTCCACTGATTAACTCGAAGCAGCAGGTGTCGGGAGTAAAAGCCATCTGCAGGAGTGGCATACAGATGGCAGCGGCAAAAGGGGAGGAGATACCTGTCACCCAAATGAAATGAAAAAGAATAGTATGGCCATCAGCACTTCATTTGAATCACTCACTTCAATGATCACACCAAATCTACAGCCATATGCATGCTAGCCCACTCAAAAGGATTATTTCCACCCAAAAATCACTTGCCAATCATAACAATAAAAATCGAGGTGAAAACACTATTACAAACGAGTGTTCGTGTGCATGCGTCTGTTAAAACAGAATCCATGAGATGGGATTAGTAACGTGCATAGACACAAGTGTTGGAAGGCGTGTCGAGACAGGGAGGGTTCAACAAGGGCAGATAGACGATGGTCCCACTATGGCAGCTCTGCATCACATAGCGCAGGGGAAGGGGATAGATACCAAAAAGCCATGTACATGGCTAACTCTCTATTAAATCATCTGTCCATGCATCCATACATCATTCCCTCATCCCTGTATTAAAACGCCTGATTATTTACTCACATAACATTTGAAATTTCCATTGAGTCTGTGCGTAATGCAGTCTGCAAAATCCACTGTGCTCCAGCCCGGAATTCTAGTGATGTGAAGTAACATGTATTTGGGAACGTCCTGCCTTATCGTCCACTACGCTATTGCGCATCCCATACTATTCATATCAATCATTGCATTCTCGCCATGGCCCCTGTCCCAAGGACATTAAACAATAGAACCTTATATTTGCAGTCAGACCTGTGGGCGTCTCCTCGCCGCTAGCTGAAAACCGAAAGCGCTGTCCTTCGAATTCCTCATTTGCAACATCACGTCGAAAAGGCATCTGTGACCGCTTGAAATCACAAATTCATCCATGTAGTGCGGCAGTGTGTGAAAATGGCAACTGGCTTCACTCACAAATGGGACGCCCCGCCCGTCGGTGAACCTCGGTACAGTGCTCGCCCAAAGGGGATTGCAGCTGGCACAGGTGGAATGAATCACCACAGGTGGAGGCTATACAGCCTGAAAACACATAAATTGCACACCCAACCCCCTCCCACAACCACACCCACACCAAAATGCTACCGGCAGGACTAGCGATGTTGGGCCTGGGGGACCTGATAGCACTGCAAGTACTCCAACTCCAAGAAGAAGACGAACACCAACTACTACAACAACCGGCCGCACAGAGGAGACGCAGGAGGAGGAGGAGGGCAAGGCAGGGCCAGCAAGGCCCACCAGCACAGCCACTACCACCACGCAAGCAGCCCGCAATCCCACGCCTCCGAGCTCATCCGTTCAACCTCACTGCTGAGCAGATCCACACCCTCTACCGTTTGGACCGGGACACCATAATCTCCATTGTGGACATGACACACGCTGACCTTGTCAGCATGATAGATAGCCCAACCGCCATCCCACCCCTACTGAAGGTGGTGTCTGTACTCCACTTCCTGGCCACAGGCACCTACCAGCACACAGTCGGACAGTTGCATGGCATTTCACAGCCACTGTTCTCACGGACACTATTGCAAGTGCTCGATGTCCTCCTGAAGCACGCAGACGACTACATCTCATTACCACGCTCGGAGCTGGAGATTACAAACACAAAAGTGGGATTCCATGCACTTGCCGGCATACCGGGTTGCATTGGTGCCATCGACTGCACCCATGTGGAATTGGTTGTCCCACATGCCATGGAGGTCCAGTACCGCAACCGGAAACAATATCATTCTCTTAATGTACAAATGGTGTGTGACTCCAACAGGATCTTTACACATTGTTGTGCCCGATTTCCTGGATCAACCCATGATTCTATGGTCTTGAGGAACTCTACAATACCACGCTACATGGAGCAACACGCAGGGAACAGATCCTGGCTACTTGGTGAGTCTCAATCCATGCATGATAATGTGGGGTATGTGATGCGGCAATGACCTGGCAGGAAGGGGGGGGGGATGCGTACGTAGCAATGTCATCCCACAAACATCCTATCTTGTCCACATACAGGTGATGCCGGGTATCCACTGAAGAGATGGCTCCTTACACCACTCCGGAACCCACAGGACCAGCATGAGGAGGACTACAACCATGCCCACTCACGTACCCGTGTAGTCATAGAACAGGCATTCGGCCTACTGAAGGCTCGTTTCCGCTGCCTCAGCAGGTCTGGCGGGGCACTCCTGTACCGCCATGAGAAGGTTGCAAAGATAGTCATGGCATGTGTCATGCTACACAACATGTGCGTACGTAGAAATGTGCCTATGCCCCCTGACGCAGAACTGCAAGCACCTGAAGATGGTCATGATGAGGCTGGGGATGTGGCAGCACCTCAGGGAGTCCGCGAGGCACAGGAGGCCCGTGAAATTCGTCAGAGTATCATAGATTCATGCTTCTAGCACTCACGCCTGGTGGCTGATGCATGGACACGGCACTTGTGGCACTGTGTGTGTCGGGAACATGCACAATGTGGACTGTACGCCTATAAAGGACTCATACACAAGGAACAATGTCCACACATCTCATTGGATGATTATGTAATGTTCATAGCATATGTGAAGTTATGTTACACACCCCATCGACCCGCCACCCAAGTAAGCCCAACACTCCCCCTCCACCCTCCTACCTCCCCCCCGAACACCAGTGTCCAAAGATGCTCATTGTCAGTGGGCAGACGCTATTGCAAGCCCCCTCTCCGGGTTTCAGGGGCACCCCTGCCTGTGGAGCGCAGGTTCCTCCCAGATCTACGTTGGGGGCTGCCCTGGACGGAACTTGCAACGGATGATGTCTCTGCCTGCTCACGTCCATGCATGTCCCTAAGGGTTTGTGAGAGCTCAGTGAGCACACGGCGCACAGCGGCAAGTTCACCACATACGTCTTTGGACGTCGCATGCAGTTCCCCCCTCAGGCTCTCGGTGCTTCTCTCCATTTGTACCCTTAGTGTCTCTGTACTTCGCTCCATTTGTGCCCTAAGTGTCTCAGTAGATGTTTCTATGGCTGCCTTAGAAGCCCCACATTCATCAGCATGCTCCTTGAGGAGCGTGGCCAGTTGCTGCTGTTGCACGATCACCTGGTCGAGGG
This sequence comes from Ambystoma mexicanum, assembly GCF_040938575.1. NCBI lineage: Eukaryota > Metazoa > Chordata > Amphibia > Caudata > Ambystomatidae > Ambystoma > Ambystoma mexicanum. Next base: position 148,969,236 of record NC_090930.1, on the reverse strand, counting down.
ACTGTTGCCTCTGCTGGGCCATGGCCATTTGCGGTGGTGTCACAGAGGGGCTGATCAACTCCTGTTGCCTTGCCACAGGGCTTGTGGGGGATGGCCAGTCGTCGTCTTGTGGGTGCCCCTGCGTGGTATCCTCATGGTGTGGGGGATGAAACAAACAGGGGGATTGAGACAGGTCATGGATGGGTCCTACATCGACAGCACCGTTGTCTGTGTCGGAGCATGCTGGCATTAATGCAGTGTCACCTATGGTGCTGCTGCCATCAGAAGCAGTGCCTTCTGTGGCATCCATTGGGGGGACCTGTGGTGCTGCTGTTGTGGGCATGCTGGCTGCTGGGGTGCCTGTTGAAGTCCCCTCCTGTGTGCTGCCACTTGATTTGGGCTGCTGCCGTGTCTTGATCCGTGCAGCTGAGGTGGAGGGTCTTTGGCCGTTAGTCTTGGCCCTCTTTGCAGGTGTGCTGGTAGGGGTGTCCTGCAGCTCGTCGTTTGACTCGGACCCTGTGGTGGAGTAAAGGAGGGCGAGCGTTATTTATGGGTCTGTGGAAATTGGAATGGCAATGTATCACATGCATTGGGGTGGTACCTGAGGGTGATTTGGGTCAGGGCCTTGGAGGTGGTTTCATTTCTGTGTGGATTGAGGATGCAGTTGTTTTGCAGCCTGCAGTTAGGGTGTGCATGCTGCACGTGTAGAGGGTGTTTTTAGGATTTTTATTTATTTATGTATTTAATGTGACTTTTAAAGTGCGCTATCAGGCCAATGTATGTGGCCGTTCTCCTGGACATGTGTTTCTGTTGCACTATGTGGCCACATGGTACTTCACATGATTGGACATTGTGGATTTAGCATTGTTTTATTTGGCCCACCTACCTGATTCTTCGGATGTCTGCACTCCTTTCTCCATCCCTCCGACTCCCTCTATGCTCTCCATTCCAATGGTGGAGGCACAGATTTCTTCCCAGGGGGTCAACTTGATGGGTGATTCCGATCCTCCCCCGGTAGCTGTGGCAATGTTACGGTTGGCTGATAGTATGCTCCGTACGCGTATCCGCAAGTCGTCCCATCGCTTTCTGCATTGCTGTGGGTTGCGGGGTGCGGTCCCCACCGCACTTACCCGCTGTGCCACCAGGGCCCATATGGCCTTCTTGTTCGCAAGTGCCGTCCTGGTCATTTGCGTCGAGAAGACGACGGCAGCATTCTCCTGGAGGGTCTCTGTGAGCACGGTGAGTTCCTCATGGGAGAAGTGGACCTGCCGCTTGCGGTCGCACGCTTTTTTTGCTACTTTTCCCATTTTGTTTGTTATAACTAGGGTGGCTGTCGGGTTGGGATGTGTCTCAGGGTCGGATTTTTAATGGTTGTGTTGGGATTCTGATTTTATAGGTGTACGGCGTGCTGTTTCCCGTTCCGGCCCCATGTTTTTACTTCCGTTTCCGTATATTTACGGTCACAGTATTTTGCGATTGGCGCTCATTACGGTGACCGCTATGATGGGTGGCGGAATTGCACCAAGGGCGCCGTACGACGGCGGAGAGGGGCGTTTTGGGGACATTTCCGCCTTCGCGGACTTTGCACTTCCGCCATGGCGTAATGCTCGTGCCCGATGGGTCATAATTGGCCGCACTTTACTCCATCGTGCAATGGCGGAAACGCTATTTACGCTATGGCGGTCGGGTCAGTTACTTTCCGCCAGGGTCGTAATGAGGGCCACTGCGTCTGCTGGCTCAAGCAGTGCTTGAGAGAGGGAGGCAACTGGAGCCAGCCTGCACTTAGCAGTGATCACGGAAACCATGCTTTGAGTATCTGCAGTGTGCCATTAGCGCTGCCAGACTCTACCCGCAGGAATCTTAAGTTGCACCCCTGCTGTTTCACACACACAGGTCACCAAAAAAAATGGCCAGTCCACAATACAGGTTCAACTGACTGCAAAGTCAGAAAAGTTTCTTTTGCAAAAACAGATCCAACGTGTTGCCTAACTTGTCCGTAGGGCCTAATACATTTTGATGTAATTCAAGGTCTAACAGACTGTCAAAGAAGAGATTCAGGCTCGGAGACCTAGGGAGGTTGAATTTCAGATTAAAGTCCCCAGGTACCACCAGGTGCATATATTGTACTTGGAGGTCTGCCAAAAGGTCTGTGAAAAGTTCTGGAAAGTTCCCCGGAGGACGAGGGGGACGATATATAAGCAAAAAATAACATATGACCACAGGAGAAATAACACATTTAAAAAGTAGGACTTCCATGGCCAAAAAATGGTGGAAGCTAAACTGGGTGACGGTAATCTCTGAACTGTAGATTACTGCGATCCCACCCCCATACTGGGGTGGCTGTCAGTCCAGATGGATAATGCAGTAGTCAGGGGGGATAGCCTGGACAAGAGCTTGGGCCGAACCAGCCTGAAGTCAAGTTTCTGTCAGGCATAGTACTTCCGGGCGGCGATCTGATAGAAGAAAGCAGATTTCATCCGCATGTGCTGGTTAGGAGCGGGTATATAATAGCATCAGAGAGAGAGGTGGAGCATTTGCCATATTAGTCAACAACTGCTGTGACGGGGCTACCCTAACATCAAATGAGTTGTCGCTCCAACCAGGCGAGAATTTAGTACCTGTAGGGGCGAGCGACAGCAGATGCAACTTAAAATGGTATAGGCACCCATCCATCCCGTCCTTGGCACGGACGGGCACAGACGGGCTTGCCTTAAGTGTGCCCGCTGCGCCTGTCCGCTGCCCAGGCGACCGGCACGGCACATTTAATGCCTGCTGCAGAGTGAAATTAGGCCAAGGACTGCCTCCTAGAGAGACAGAAAGAGGACTGTCCGCTCTTTACGGCGTCCAAATACACAATCTTAAAAGGAGCGCAATGTCACATAAAAAACGCATGTGCGGCGTAAATAATAAACACAAAGTAGTTAAAAATAATCAGACAGTAAAATCAGAACTGTAATAGGGCAGAGTAGAGTGGCTTTATAATGGCCTTCCTGAACCTCTCGTTATGCGGGCGACCTGCACGGCACATTTAATGCCTGCTGCCGAGTGAAATGAGGCCGAGGACCGCCTCCTAAAGAGACAGAAAGAGGACCGTCCGCTCTTTACGGCATCTAAATACACAATCTTACTAAGAGGTAAAGAGAGGGGCCAGATAAAGGTGCCTCGGAGCGCCTCTCTTTTTCAATCTGTTTTTGGCAGACATGGGACCTTTCCTAGAATCGGCTGCATTGGCCAGCCCTACCTTAAATGGGAGAAAGATCTGTTGGCTGGCTTACGCAGACGATATAGTACTTCTAGATAGAACACTAATTGGTCTGCAATGTTGCTAGCGAGACTAAATGAGTATGTTCGGATAAACAAACTAACAGACAACCCTGCCATATCAAACATCCTCATCTTTAAACATCCCTTGTCAAAAACAAAATATAAGAACTGGAAACTGGGGGGCGAATGTATTAGAGTTGTAGAAACTGTAAAATATCTGGGTTATATTATGCACGCCCATCCAGCCCATTACAAGGCAGAATCTGAGATTATGGATAAGGTAACACAAGCTGCATCACAAATGATCAAACTGAACTATAAATTCTGTAAATTTTCCATCCTTCCGCTAGTGAAATATTACCTAGCAAAAGTGGTCCCAGTGATACTTTATGGTCTGGAAGCTAAACCGGGTCTCTGGTCAGCAAACTGGGAAGGTTTTGAAGGTCGACTGTGGAAAAGGGTCTTAGGACTTCCAAGCTGTACATCTATAGGAAGTCTGAGATTCGAGCTGGGCCTAAAGTCGCTGAAGTGTATGGCAGACTGGAAATTGATTTCCCTGTTTCGAGAAATAATTACGGGCAAAGAGACCTCCCTTTATGGAGACCTTAGGTCTCAGAAGCTACAGGGCAAATCATCTCTTTTGGTCTCACTTGGGGAAAAGGTAACAAAGGAACTCATAAAAATAGACCTTGATGAGGAAACCTTGGTCTTAAACCCACTCAAAATTTTTAAAAAAACTGGAACTCTCAGACTGGATTGAAACCATAGAGAAGGTTAGATCAGATCCAGTTCAAAGTGTGTTCTTGAGGGGGGAAAAGGAACTTAGGTGTCTTTCGTGCTTTCTAATGAAATTTCCAAACAGAAAGCTGTGGTCAAAATTCCTCAGAATGAGATTAAATTTGGTCCACTGCGGGGCAGTTTTAGAAAAGCGAAACCAAGGGGATAAGGCAAAAAAACTGTGTTCGATTTGCATAAACCCTGCCAAACACACATTAAGGCATTCACTTATGGACTGTGAAGGCTCATTGTTACACCGGTCAAGACTATTCAGGAACTTCGTGCGCAGAGAGGAGGACATTATCTCAGACCTTTTGTGGGACAGACTTATTTCTGGCATCAATGCCGCGTTGACATCAGCAGCCATCCAGGTGTTAACCAACTGTGAAATAATCATCTAACCAGTATAGCCCAGGACAATAGTCCACCACAACATTGTGCATTCAAGCGATACGTGAAAACATAAAACCAAAAAGCACAAACGCCTTGAAAAGTGGCAGGGTTGGCAAAAAGGAGAACAAAACGTTTTTTTTTCTCTCTGTCTTTTTCTTTTATTCTCTTTTTATTTAGACAAAAAATGTGTACATTTGCAAAGAAATTCTGTAACTTGTTTGATCCTTTGTAAAGGCTCATTGAGCCCAAAAAAATAAAAATAAAACATTTTTTAAAAAAATACAGAATCTTAAAAGTAGTGCAATGTCACATAAAAACCGTGAGTGCAACGTAAATAATAAACACAAAGTAGTTAAAAATAATCAGACAGTAAACTCATAGCTGTAATAGGACAGAGTAGAGTGGCTTTATAATAGCCTTCCTGAAGCAGGAACAGCCTGACCTCTTGTTATGCGGGCGACCGGCACAGCACATTTAATGCCTGCTGCCGAGTGAAATGAGGCCAAGGACTGCCTCCTAGAGAGACAGAAAGAAGACTGTCCGCTCTTTACGGCATCCAAATACACAATCTTTAAAAGTAGCAATGTCACATAAAAACCACGAGTGCTGCGTAAATAATAGACACAAGTAGTTAAACATAATCACACAGTAAAATCAGAGCTGTAATAGGGCAGAGTAGAGTGGCTTTATAATGGCCTTCCTGAAGCAGGAACAATCTCACCTCTCGTCCAATAAGACCTTAGAGAGAGGATGGGGGGCCCTCAGAATAATCCTCTGGACGTGAGGGGGCATCTTTGTATTCTGTGGCCACCGGAATTATAACCGCAAGGCTTTCAACGTTGACTCCACCGAGGCCTTAGGCACTTGTGCGCCCTTGGACGTTGTGTCAACAAAAGTGTGTTTTTTAGGGTGAACGCCCATTCTAGAGATATGCCCAGTCGCATGCGCGTGGAGGGCGTCGAACCACTTGGTTTGGAAGGTGCCATCAAAATATTTGGCGGCCCTGTGGGCATTGTACGTTTCTTCAACGACTCTTGTCTAAGAAGCCTTAGGGGTTGTGTGCTTGTGGTGCGTGGGTGCCCTGTTCGCCGTGGTGTGATTACCCCATAACAGTGCCAGTGGCCTGTCTGTCGGGCTGGGCATTTGGGAGCCTGAGGGCTCCGCTGAGAGGTCTATGGCTTCCAATTCGGAGCCAAGGTTGCTGATGGATTCCTCGTTGTCCGAAAAGACAGCGCCAATGGGGGAAAGGCTTTCGGCCTGCATAGTGTAGGCCGCCCACCGTTTAGTCCTCGTGTCTTTCAATGTTTTCGGTTGAAAGAGCTTACAGGCCTTGCGTGAGCGCCCCGTCGTGGTCGCGAGGAAGACACTGATTGCATCAGCGATGGGTGTCCTTCCAAGGAAACTTGCTGTTGCAAGACGGGCAGAATTAAAAGGGAGTCCTCTCAACAGCAGAGGGTAGTGACAGCCAGACCAAGAAGAGAAAGAGGGGGGTGAAGGAAATACATTCTCAGAGAGGAATAAACCCAGGGCCCTACTTTCCCTACTGTAAGGGCCTGGCCAGAGGGCCGTGGCCACGTTGTCGACAGTCATCGAGCAGTTGTAGATGCATTAGCGGCAGGAAACCCACGAAGCAGTCGTCGAGAAGGTTTGTCAGGAGACTAGACGACCGTAAGGCATGGGGACAACTTTAGCAATATAAAACTCTTCCGAGCTCTGCATACGGGACCAACTAGGTTGGCGGACAAAAACAACCTGAGGGACCTGTAAAGTTTTAAATTCCAGGGTGAGTCTTGTTATTAATGATATTTCTAAAAAGTGAAATGAGCACAGAATTTGTCATCCTCCTCTTACAAAATATTGCAAAGTGTTAAACCCCTGTAGTCCCGTATCTATGAACCTGCATAAGCAGACAGATGTGTAATGTGAAAGGGTAAGGGTGTTTTAACTTTGTACATTTTTACTGGAGAAGATTACATCGCCAGCCCAGAAATAGATGGAGACTGAAAATTGCACACACAGGCACATTAAAAGCTTTGTGCATATTCATAGATGGAAGTAAAAAACACATGTTGAGTGAAGTGCTGCACATATGTGTATTTAAAGCTACCCACACACGTATATTGAAAGTTGCACACACTTGTACATTGGAAGACTACACACTTGTGTGTTCACAGTAGAGTGAATAATCTCTGAAACATTATTTTCCAAATCCAAACCTGCACATACCGAATATATTCACAACCCCACATTTATATAGGGGAGCTAAGTGAAAAAATATATATTTGAAAAGTTGTTTGTTCAAGTAACTTTTCTCCAGTAACATACTTGTCTTGATACTGGGAAAACAGAGGGTAATTGGTGTATGCAAGCTGAAACTGAGGAGCTTAAGGTTGCTTATTGGGCACAAACGATTTGCGCTACTCTGACAAGGCTTCAGATGGGGACTTGTTAGGGCAAATATCTGATAAACCAGACAGGAACAGTCAATAAATAAGACACAAGAGCCTGTGTACGTTGTGTGATTCCAAAACACTTAATATCTCGATATTTGTGTGAGATTCTTTCAGCTGCCTTAGGTATGTTTGTGGTTTACTTTAACCCGTGATAGAAAACAATTAGCACATCATTGAAGGGGTCATCATCCCACTTTTAACTTGTTAGGCCTTTGTGCTTAGATACCTTGGGGTAGGAGCGCATTAACAACTACAGATCATTGTTTATCTACAAAGTATTTTTATTAATAACATTTGATCATCAATATAATATAATTTGATAGAACAACAGAATATATTTACATACAATGATCTAAAACATTGAGGAAACTATTCACACCTTACCTCAAATTTTGTATCATTCATCACATTTTTATTCATCTTTTTAAAGCTTCAAGTGAGCTCTTTGTTCTTGGTGGAATTTACTGGTAGAGGTATATATTGGTAGACAATTGCAAGGCAGCAGCTGCAAACCTATTCCACAATAAGAGGATTCAGTGCATGGAGAGAGGGAATCTGTCATTGTATTTGCATAAGTCAAAAAGCCACGTCTAAGACTTCTTTCAGTTTTATCGAGAAATGTTTGTTTTAAATTATTTCTGTAACTTAAGTCTTCCTTTTTATTAGTTTATATTTATAAAGATACATACAAACATGTATACATATAATTCTGAAAACACTCACAACTTGGTCCCTTTTCCTTAAATTATGTGTCTAGTATAGATTTGCAGTCCATGTAAAGGTTTCATTGTAACCTTTGTTTTCAAAACAAAAATCAACCCAATTGAGTCTTGACTTGGGAAACCTTACAGATTGACCATCTGTCATTAGTGCAAAATTATGTCTTTGGTCTAATACTGGGGAAAAGCAAAAGCCACAATATTTCTTCAAGCCTTAAAATTATGTGTCAGTTCTTGGTGAGAAACATATCTTTTTGCCGCTCCTAAAACACTTTTTGAGGAGCTGGTCTTTCATTCATAACTGAGAAATTATTTTGGTGAGTACTGAACAGAGAGCCTCAGTTTTGTGGAAAACTGTTTTCTTTGGAGAACTAGGCCAATCTTAAATTCTGCTAACAATGGACACCATCTTACATTCAAGGAAACCACAATGGTCATACAGCGACTGTTAGGAGTGTTGTATAGATGAGAAGCCCAAATAGTCAGTGCCCTCTTGATGTGACTTTATAAAAAATGTTTTAGGTGCATTTTCTACTGGCTCTCATTTTTGCTGAATTGACTTTGACATATTATTTCACCGTATGGATCATAAGTCAGCATATTATCAGCTGCAACAGGAATGCTTTCATTTACTCAACCCAATTATTCTTTTGGAACCCAAGTTTGACTGTGTGGTATCCTAGCTACCCCAATTTTCAACATTGTCATGTTAGTTATGGCTTGTAACTGATTGATTTAGTGACACCATCAACCTTGATGCCCTCTGTGAGTGGTGCCTATGCCCGGGTTTGAGAAACCCACTTCTACAACAAAGCATTATCAGATATGTGTCACTATACTGAATATATAGAAACCTCTACTTTGGTTAATTAGTGCTTGTTCAGTGATTGATTCAATCTGTGCCACAGAGTTGTAAGCACGCCTCTAATTGTTACACAACATCCAATTCAAACAGCTAAATTCCTTTAACACGTTTTGAAGTGTGCTCCTACCCTCTAGAACATAAAGTGACATAGGCCCATTGTTAGGTGATTGGCCCTGAGCTTGAGCATTAACTGTATATTTGCATTCTCTGGCAGTTAATGTCCCTGATTTTCCGCCAAAAGTCTATTTACGAAGAAATACATAAATCATTGAAGTCGCAAATAGGGATACCCAGACATGTGCTAGACTGTGATGTTCCACTCTCCATAGTTGTACTCATTGTTCTTGCAAACTTAGGAAACCAGATGTAACCGGAACTGTTGAAGCCAGAAACTAGACATGAAAATACGAGTGAGTTAGGAAGCCAACCTCTTATCACTATTCGACCCGAGATTTTTGATTCCAAATTATAAACGCCTGCCTCCCAATTGTTTGGGATTTTGAAGACATCCTGCTAAAGGAAAAATGAACTTCATCTTCACGTCCACTGAATCAGGATGAAAAAGACCAAAATCGCCCAACCGGTCTCTCCTGAGGCCTTTACAGAGTATGGGCCTCATTACAACCTGCCAGTCCGGGACCGTGCAAAATCCGTGATGGCGGTAAAAACGTTTCCGTGTCCGCAAGGGTGCGGAAAAACCGTCCGATTACACGCTGTCGGTCGCGCGCACCACACGGACTCGGAAACGTTGTTACCGCCGTCACGGAATACCCCACGGAAATGGAAATAACGAAGCCACAAGTGGCGCAAAACCCGTTTCCGCCTCCGCCGCCACGGACACGGAACCGGAAATACCATGATCGCCAAAACAGGAAACAGAGAGGCGGCCATCATATAAAAGCACAATCCATTGCCATCCAGAGCCAGCACAAGCACAATCCTGACTCTGAGAAGCCAAAAGGGACCACCAGCATGTCTGCCAGGATTCCTGCTCAGAGGCAGCGCAAACAGCGCTTCAGCGAGGCGGAGCTAACCGTCTTGGTGGAGCACATTGTGGACAATGCTGAGATACTGTTCAGCGCCGACCAACGGCGTGCCACACAGCAGCGGAGGAAGGAGGTGTGGGCCGAAGCTGCACGCAAGTGCACCGCTGTGGGCGTGGCAGTGAGGAGCGTGAAGGACTGCCACAAGCGTTGGGACGACCTGAGGCTGAGGGTACGCAACCTCATTTCCACGCACCGCCAACGCAGCAGTGGGACAGGCGGAGGACCCCCTTCCCCACTGAGGCTGCAAGCATGGGAGGAGCGTTGCAGCAGCGTCCTCCACCTAGAGGGAATCCATGGGATTGGGCAGGCTGAGGCAGGAGTGAGCCCACCTGCAGATGCCGGTAAGTGCCCAAACATGAATGCCTCATGTAAATATGCAGTTGTGAGTACTGGGCCAAAGGACCCATTAACAATCCCCCCCCCCCAGGCAGTGCATGTGTGGGCCAAAGGACCCATTATAATAATAATAATAATAATAATAATTTGGCATTTATATAGCGCTACGAACCCTTAGGTATCTGAGCGCTGCTTATTACCCACGGTGTGTGGTGCTCATTTATCGACCTCGGAAGGATGAAACGCTGAGTTTGGCGCTGCCGGGATTCGAACCTGCGTTCGCAGGCTCTGCACTGATGTCAAAGCGAGCGCTCTACTCGCTATGCCACTTGACCGGCTCCCCCCAGGCAGTGCATGTGTGGGCCAAAGGACCCATTAACAATCCCCCCCCCCCCAGGCAGTGCATGTGTGGGCCAAAGGACCCATTAACAATCCCTCCCCCCCCAGGCAGTGCATGTGTGGGCCAAAGGACCCATTAACAATCCCCCCCCCAGGCAGTACATGTGTGGGCCAAAGGACCCATTAACAATCCCCCCCCCAGGCAGTGCATGTGTGGGCCAAAGGACCCATTAACAATCCCCCCCCCCAGGCAGTGCATGTGTGGGCCAAAGGACCCATTATGATCCGTATGGCAACCAATATCACTGAATGAAGACACCAGCAATCAGATGCATGTGACTAACACTATTCAATGTACAATCTTAATGACGCATGTGATGCACCCATCTGCCACCACAACAACACTAATTGCATGCCCTTTGTGTCCCCACAGCCGTTTCAAGTGACAGTGATACTGCACAACAGGCCAGTCAATCAGCATCGGCAAGTACACTAGCCACCGCCACCACACAGGAGGATGCTGCCGGCAGTTCTGCACCTCTGGCCACATTACCAGCCACTACAGATGTGCGGCACACCACCACCACCACCAACATCCCCACCGTCTCCACACTGGCTGAGTCCAGACAGGTGCCACGGGAACCTATCATGGCCACCCAACACAACACCGAAGGCAGCAGCACTGCAGAGGGGGCGGCCTGCAGTGATAACAGTGCCCCGCAAGAGCACTCGGAAACGGGGCCACAGGGGGAGATGCCCACATTGGAAGACCTGGGCTCCTTCCATGAGCTGGGGTTCAGCCCCACTTCACTGGGGAGTCCCATGAGGTCGCCCACCCCATCCATGGCCGAACTGAATGCCCGCATGCAGCGGATGGAGGACCAGCAGGCTACCCTCACCCAGCTGGTGGAGAGGCAGCTAGAGGAATCCAGGCTGCAGAGGGAGAGCTACAGCGCCTCAGTGCGTCGCCTGTCGAGGTCCATTGGACGCTTTGCGAGCACCATAATGACCCTTGCACGCCATGTGCGGGAGGGCAATGACCACACCTCCAGGCTTGTGGAGGCCATGTTGGTTGGCCAACAGGCAAATCTGGCACGGATGCCCTCAATCCCTGATTCTGGCCAATCAAACACTACCACCCCATCCAGCTCCACTACTGCCAGTCCGAGAAGGCGCTCGAGTAGGCTAACGGGTCCCTTGGGCAAGGTTGCACAGAAGCGCACATGGAAGTGATGGCATGTGTGTGGGGCAGTGCAGGACACATGTGGACTACAAGGGTGTGAGAGGGGTGGGCACGTTTGGGTGGTGGGGTAGGTAGTTTTGGGGGTTTGGACAATGGGCTCTGGGTGGGGGTGGGCACGTTTGGGTGGTGGGGTAGGTAGTTTTGGGGGTTTGGACAATGGGCTCTGGGTGGGGGTGGGCACGTTTGGGTGGTGGGGTAGGTAGTTTTGGGGGTTTGGACAATGGGCTCTGGGTGGGGGTGGGCACGTTTGGGTGGTGGGTGGCCCCGGGTGTACAGCTTCCCTAACCAATGCACCTTCTTCCCTGTTGTTATTACATCAATACAGCACCATTTCAAATCACGACATACATGTGTGGACATTGATCATTTATTTTGCAGTGCAACTATTAATTCATTGTCGTCACCATGTTTGTGCATTACTGTGAATGTGCTGTGACTCAAAAGTAAATGCGAATCAGGGCATCCCGTGCTCTCTGGCCATCATGTGCACCCCCAGGGGGAGGCGGTGCCATCCTATCCCCATCTCCATCCCCATCTCCATCCCCATCCCCATCCCCATCTTCCTCATCTGCGTCTGGTGGCATTGGGATGTTCCTGTGCAGGCATATATTGTGCAGCATGGCACATACCAGCGTGATTTTGCCCGTCTTCACTGGGCTGTACAGCAGTGATCCGCCAGATCTGCTCAGACAGCGGAAACGGGCCTTCAGCAGTCCAAATGTCCTCTCAATCATTCCACGTGTGCGGATATGTGCCCTATTGTATGCCTCTTCATGCCTGTTCCTTGGTCTCCGTACAGGTGTCATCATCCATGGCGTGAGTGCATATCCCGCATCACCTACATGGGATGTAGATGGGGGAACATGTCAGTGTTTGTGGCATCATGTCCTCATCTGCTGCTGTGCATTCTTGTATCATCATTCATTCATGCATATGTACCATGCATTGTCTGGAGGTATGTTTTGGCCATCACGAGGAATGTCGCTGACTGCATATGGGCCTACACATTAACTTGCATGTTTGCTGTGCCCTGCGGGTGACATTTGATTGTGTGCATGTCCTGGTGCAGTGCTGTCCACACATGGCAGAGTGACTCCACTGTACGGAAGTAGTAAATACACGTCGTATCATTTACACGCCTCTCGTGCTTTTTGGGGCAGTGTTTCAATTGAGGGTGGGTGTCTGCAGTGGCACAGGGTTCATGGGACAGTGACGGGATTGGCTGTGGCAGCGTGTGCACGGGCACATTGTGGTGCCCTGTCATGTCTCCCTTCATGATGTTTGGCATCCGCTGTGTATTTGGTAGATGGAAGGGGGGGATGCATGTGCGGTCACAGCGGCACACTCACAATGCTCATTGGCCTGGACACACACACACCACTCCGACAGGGTTGTAGCATCGTCAGCTGTACTCACCCAATAGCCATGTGCTTTGTCCGGCATAGCGTTCCATGTACCGTGGCAACGTGGAATTCCGCAGTACCATTGAGTCATGTGATGAGCCTGGGAAACGTGCACAGCAGTGTGTAATCAGTTGCATGGCATCACAAACCATCTGGACATTCAAAGAGTGATACTGTTTCCTATTGCGGAACACCGCCTCAATTGCATGTGGTACTGTCAGCTCGACGTGGGTGCAGTCAACTGCGCCTATGCAATTTGGCATGCCTGCTATGGCATGGAAGGCCAACTTGGTGGCAATGACCTCGGGGAGGGTGCGGGGTAGGGCTATGTGTTCCGACACATGGCGCAACAGGGCATCCAGTACCTGTACCAGGATTTTTGAGAAACACGGTTGTGATATGCCGTGCAGCTCACCAACCGTGTGTTGATAGGTGCCAGTGCCAAGGAAATGCAGAACTGAGACAACCTTCAAGAGGGGGGGGATGGCGGTGGGGGTGTCAATTAGGCTGCTGATGTTGTCCTCAATCATGGCGGTGATGTGCAGGATTGTTGCACGGTCCAGCCGGTATAGGGTGTGGATCTGTCCTGGGGTGAGGTTCCAGGGTGAGGCCCTGATGCGTGGTATTGGTGGCTGGCGGCGGGGTCGGGCTGGCTGGGCAATGGGGTTTGCCATAGCTGCAGGGTTGGCTGGTTGCCGCCTGCGCCTCCTCCGCCTACGCCTCCTCCTCTGCGCCATTACTGCCACCATGTGCAGTACTGCCTGTTGGTTGAGTAGGCCCAGTCCCAGTGCTACTAGCCCTGCTGCCTGCATGGTTCTGTGTTGTGTTGGGCTGGGTGTGGCTCTTTTGTAGGCTCCCAGTGGCCTGCTAGGTCCAGCTGGGCTGATTTGGTGCACCTGTGCCCTGATTCAGTTCAGCAGGCAGTGTATAACGCCATGTTCGCGGTGGCGGCGGTTCCGCCACCGTGATCACGGTATTTCTGCCATTTTTTTCCCGGTATTTCCGTGTCCGCGCTAGTTGTGATGCTCACGGTGTTTCGTGTTGCCGGTAACGGAGGGGTTTCCGTGCAGGCGGAATTAAGGAGAACCCTATTTCCGCGGTGGCGGTTTAGGGTGGTGCTATTACCGGGGCCGCGGGTCATGATTGCGCGGACATGGAAACGGTGCCGGTATGGTTTTACCGGCAGTGTTAATTCCGGACCGGAGTACTTGTAATGAGGCCCTATATCTTGTTTTGCAGACCATTGTCCCTGTTATTTTAGGGATGCAGTGCTCTGTGCCCAGGTGGTTTCATGGATACCATCCTAGAATGTGCCTTTCATATGTTGGTTTTTGACCTGATTTTAAAGTTTATGGGGAGACTGTGACCTGCTGCAAACTGCCATTATGCTGTAATCCATTCATGGCTGGCGGTGGATATAAAGAGTTTGTCATGCCATTGTGAGTCATGGAGTCTGCAATTGGGAGTGGGCTTGCAGAAGCCAGGTCGCCCTGCACAGAGTCCAGCCCACCATACTGAATCATTTTCTTCTTAAATATTTTCCTTTCTTTCGCTCTTCGGTTCTGGAACCAGATCTTGATCTGTTAAAATAGAAAATGGTCGTGAGTTTTTAATTTAAAAAAAAAGGCTCTATTAGCTTAAAATAAACGTAATCAACTTAATCATCAAGTGCTAGCAAATATTCAAGTATTCCGAAATATATTATATGTTTAAGCCAACCCCACAAGCTCACATTTTCATTCTTTAGATATCAAGGGTCACTTTTGGGTTAAATATGTCTGGTTCTTACAATATCTTGGTGGTTGACTCGCAGTCAAAGTATGATAGCACTTGTCAGAAGCACACACTTCATTCACACTGCCACTAAATAGTCCGTTCGTATTCTCCTGTTGGGACAGGACACAAGCTAATAGATCCTCAGTTGAAGGCAAACGCTGTTTTCATAGATTAAAGCTTTTCCCTGGTAAACAGAATTCAGAACATGTAATTGCGTACCAGGAAGAGTCAACAGTGGCTGGCCATTATTAGCAAAAAGGCCTGGCTCTTTCTCAAGTTTTGGAGAGCACATAATCTCTTTTTGGAGCACATTTGAAATGAAGCAAATAAAAATAGTTTTAAATCTTTGATATTAAAAAGACGCATAAATATTACGCATTGCAAGTTGTTTTTACAAAGGGAAATGCCTATTTAAAACAGACATGTTAAAACAAGGCGTGACCTCTACATAACCTAAGCACTGTAAAGTTGTTCCATAAGCAACTCATTATTAAATAATATAGTCGCACTGTAAACAGTAGCAGAAACCCTTTCCCTTAGAACAGTAGCCAGTTTTGTACATATTTACCACGGGACATTGCTCAGTTTCCTGACATTTTTATTTTAAAGTTACACGTTGTGCATTTCTCTTTCACCTGTCTTAAGCAAAGTGAACAGGCGCATTTGCTTTGTAGACTGCCTGCGATTTACAATCTTACACTTTATTTGTCAAATGGTAAATTCTGAAGTATGACATTTAAAACGGCGCTGATCACTCCATTCAGATGGCGCTTCTTTTTCGAAATAGAACACAACGTTAACACTGCATTCTATGTTTTTACTGAACATTATTTTTAATGCTTTCCTTATTGTGTATTTTTTTTGGCATTATTTAAACGGTGTACCGAACAAATCCCTGATTTTGTAGGCAAGATACTATATTTTTTAAAAGTGGACTTAAAAGAAAGCTTGGCTCTTCTTAGTAGGACAGGGCTCTGTACTCTGTATTACGAGCTCTAGTCAGGCCTCTATGTCAGCTGCCAGACCAGTATCATTAGTGAAGAGCACAACCCTTCCACAACAGTGCTTCTGCCCGAGGAAGTAGGAGAATATGGATCTAATTCATGGAACCTTTAGCGCGGTGCAAAGTGAATTTGCACAGCCAACAAAGTTCCTGTTTCACAGAGCAGTGAAAAGTGTATTTTTGCAGAAAAAAGTCACTTTGCACAGCAAAAGTACTCTGCACCATGCTAATTGGGCAGTGTGTAGAGTACTTCTGCAGTGCAAAGTACACGTTGCAGCGCTCTGTGAATCGGGGTGTTTGTTGGCAGTGCAAAGTCACTTTGCACAACTCCACTTAGACCTTGAGCATGTGTGTATGGATAAGTATTTGTGATGCAGGAAAATTGCAATGCTTTAGAAGTATAAAGGATAGAATTACCCTAATTTGAGATATAAATTCTAAACTCAATTTATTAACATTCTCAGTCTCACCTAAAAACGTACTCAAAGATTCTGGGTAAGTACAAAGCGCAATCCATAAAGTGACATGTGCTTCCTAAAACATACACCAATTACTTATGCAATCAAGAAAATAACTAAAGCAACTAATGTATACGGTTAAACAAACAGCAATACTCAATACGTGGGAAGGGCTACAATACATATATAACACTGGAAATACATATACAAGACTACAAAACTAAAACTAGTTGTGCTTATTGTTATCTGGTGTTCTGCACAACCTCTCACAAACAACTAATTGATACTAACACACTCCTACCCAGTAGGTTAAAAATTAAAATCCAACATGTTTCATTCCTAAATAAATGGTCTAAATATCAGGAAATTCTTCAGGGGAAAATAGCCTTCTTCATTGTTGACAATTTGACCCACTTAAATTGCAGGGTAGCGTGGAGTATGTCACTAGACAGCAATCCTCAATATGTTGTAATTTCTCATGACAACTATTTTCCCAATAACAAAGTTTGCTGTACAGAACGTTGCTACCTTCTGTAGCTTTTTGTCTGTACAACGACACAACAATTTTGTGTCTTCTAATCGTAAATGGTTCCTGTCTGGATGGGATTCCCACACTGTGTTCCCATGCAATGTTTAATTCGAGCATTCATAGGCGTGGATACTGTTTGCTGGTCTGTCCTCCAGTGAAGGTCTAACTAGCTCTGATTGATCTCTGGTGGAACATGTCATCCGTCCCGGGCTCTTGCTACCTTTACAATTTCGTAAAATCCAACCCTGGTTACCGAAGACCCCTAAATCTGACGATAGTTTAAAAATGTTACAAACTATATACCCCTCCCTCCCCAATCTCGGTATCCCACCAAGCGAAGAAGGGAGCCTTGCCAGAACTTTTAAGAAACTGCTGCTCCTGTAAACTGTTCAGCTTGCCCCTGTGACACGTAGGGGCCAACAGTTCCTTTATTCATGATATTTTGCAATGGAAAAGAGATGAAAAGGAGTGTATGGTATCTTGGTCCTGAAAGATTTAACTAATTCCTCCCACTTATAAAATTTAGTATGGTCATCCTGGTCAACATCATTGTTCATACAAATACAGAGAGTTGTCAGGCCACCAGGGCACATGCATTACAGGACGCATGCATTACAACCTAATCTGGAAGTCTCTTCATAATTCCCCTGTGTTGGTGAGTTTTGGAGAATTCATTACTCTCAGTTGCATCAGAAAATCTTTTCTGTAATTTAAAAACTTCTGTACATTCCTGCCCTTGTCTTAGCCATCCCTCCTCCCCTTGGCGCCTGAAAAGTTTATATTCTTTCGTTAATAATCAAACCCTTGGCATTCGTGAAAGCTTTCCCTTCGCTTCTCCAACCCATATTCTGGCTATACTGTGGCCTTCCCCTCCCCCTTCTACTCTTCTCCTTTCCTTTACTCCTCTTAAACTTGATGACCTCAACCTTCAGTTATCACACAGAATATCGATGTCCTCTTGATCCCTGCCCCATCAAGATTCTTTATCTTGCCTCTACTGTTACTGCTTCATCTCTTCTTCACAACCGAAATGTGTCTTTCTACAGGCATGAGTCCAATTTAAAAAAAAAATCTCTTTATACCTTTTGACCATCAAATTACCAACTAATCTCCCAGCACCTACCAACATTCTCGAAGCCCTTGTTACTTCCCATCTTCATTACTTCATGGAAACGTTCTTTGCTTCACCCTTTTAGGCTGGGCTTCCTTCCATGTAGAGACACTGAGCATGTTTCTCACAACTGTATCTGTTTATCTTAATCTGAACACAGTGTTTGTCCTACTTGATCCGGACTTCTGTCTCCTGGCACCCAGCCCTCCACTTTTGCCCTCCAAACATATCCCCCACACACCGCTGTATGAAATCTCGTGTTTAGAAGTAACAAGGACCTTTCTTTCCTCAGTCACATTCGTGCTTGTATTTCCTCTTGCTTTCATCAGCTCTGCCTTCTTTGTCAGCTTCATACATGCCTTTATTGGCACAGATCTGGTGACCATGTATGCTATGGCCTCTGGGAGCATCCCACTCTCTTTACAACCGCACATGGGTTTTCTTGCTCTGGCACTCGTGGTTCAAATGGGTCTCCTGGCCATTTTGCAGAGAATGCAATGGTCTTAGCATAGCTTTTACAAGACAATGGCCCTCATTCTGAGATTGGAGGCAGCCATGGCCCAATACCGGGTCCGGCACCAGTCTGGTTCAATGGGGACATTGAACCAACCATTCCCAATTCCCATTGAGCCCGTATAGGGCTCAATGGGAATGGGGAAGGCACTAATAACGGGCCCGCACCTGGTCCCTTAGTGGGACCCGTAAAGGACGTGTGGTCAGACCACACATCCTTTAAGGTTCCCGCTAAGGGACCTCAGAATTGGGCAGTAAGGGATTACTTGTACCAGTCTCCTTAACGGTGCCCGGTATCCCTTACTGCCCAACTCAGAATGACCCCCAATGTTTTGTTGGACCAGTTATAATTTAGTGTCTGTGTATATAGCTAGAAATGTAGAAGGCTGTCACAGAGAATGTGTGTGAGGTTTAAGTTGGCATTTAGTAGGTTGCAAACCCCCTCTGTGGTAGATTGAGCTATGTAGGGTGCCCACATTTAGGGGAAGACACTTTTGGTGGCAGTACCAACTTAGAGAAAGACAGACTCTGATTGATGAAGTGTAGGGGTGACAGCAAGTCGGTGAGTGTATACATTCTCTGGTGCTTAGCAAGAGTACTTCAGTCTCAATGCCATTGTGTTGTAGATGGAGGTCAAGTGTTTCAGTGCCCCCTACATTTAATTATACAATTGGCTTGTGAGTTTAAGATGACACTGGGGTGATTAGGAATGTCCAAATAAGGGGAGAATGTAGCTCATGAACATAGGCAGTGATTCTGCACTGATAAGCATTGGTGTGGAGCCTGCTGAAACTAATAACTGAACTGAATGTCTTTAAGCTTGTGCAATAGTGGTATCTTGGTGACACAGAGTCTCCAGTTTACTAGACATGTTTCTTCATATAATTAGACCTGAAAGCAATCTTCCCCACTTTTCATGCTTCTGTAAGCGAAAGTAGTTATTTTGTTTTGTTGTGTGCCATCTTTATAGTTGCACAAGTGTGGAATACTTAAACTAACCACTTTGGCCAGCCGACTATGGATCTTATAGACTGGGGAATTCAGAACACATGTCCTTTGTCATCTCGCTTATGAATCAATGTTTTATGTCAGACTTAGTCGACAAATTCTGCCGAAGCTCGGATGACTGTTCCGTTTTCTAACAAGTGAAGCTCAACTCTAACTGCCTGCTAAATGCAGCCGGTTCGGACATGGGTCAGAGATTAGACGAAGGGGACTCCATTTCAGACAAGTTCAAGTGGTCCACATGTTAGTCTCCAACATTTCCATAACCATGGCAAAGCCAGTAGCAAGACAATCAGAGCTTCTCTTCTAACAGTCCTGTTGTGTGTTCTAACTCATTTGATTCTTGGACCTACTGTGCTTGACTATATTTATGATAATGCGCATCCCAAAAAACGAGTCCTCCTTTCTTTTAAAGGAACTGAGAGAGTTATGCTTCTTCCCTCAGTTGTTTGGATTAGGTGGCCTTCTGTGATTTACTGTAAGTGATTCGTTGTTCTGTTGACCTTGCCTTGCCCACCACACAAGGACCATGTAGATTGGGCTTACCCCTCAGCATATGTCTAAAGGAGCAAACAGTGTTATCATTTCCTCCCCTTGCTCTGAAGGAGTAAGAGATCTGCAGGTCTTCCGGCTTACATCAATGTGAGTGAGGCTGAATAACTAGATTGAGGGATCCAATGTGGTCCTATCAAGGACCACATTGACTCCCTGTTTCCTGGCCTGGCTGACTTTTGCAATCACTCCTTCGCCTATGGAGTCTTCCCATCCACCCTTAAGCACTCCTGTGTGCACCCTCTTCTTAAGAAACCCTCTTCCGACCCCTCCTGCCCGGCTAACTATCGCCCAATCTCCATCACTCCCTTCCTGTGCAAGCTTCTGGAGAAACTGGCTATCTCCCAGCTTAATCTCCATGCTGAATCTGTTTGTAGTCTTCATGACCATCAGTCTGGCTTCAGAGCTGCCAGAAGCACGGAAACTGCTCTCCTGAACATCCGTGAGGACCTGCTCTCGAACCTTGACTCCAACACTCCATGTGTTCTCATTTTGCTCGATCTCTCTTCTGCTTTTGATACTGTCAACCATACCATCCTGCTCAACCGTCTCCGTGATAACCTGGGTATCACTGGTCACGCTCTGCCGTGGCCGACCTCTTTCCTCTCCAATCGACCCTCCCAGGTCCAACTGGGGTCCTTCCTCTCTGACATCTTTTTCTCTACCTGTGGTGTCCCCCAGGGATCTAACCTCTCTCCCTGGCTATTCAACCAGTATCTGGCACTCCTTGCCCACTGCATCGCCGCTCTCTGCCCCAACTTTCAGTGCTATGCGGATGACACCCAGCTCATTTTCATGCTACCCTCGACCTCCTCCTCTCCTTCCCTCATCTCTGACTGTCTGTCTGCTGTTCAGGAATGGTGTGCCGTAAGTGACCTCTGCCTAAATGCCAGTAAGACTGAGATTCTACTCATCGTCACACCCACTCCCTCCTTCCCTGCAGCTCTCTGGCCGGCCTCTCTTGGCCCTCTTCCTGCTCCTACCTGCAAGGCAAAAAACCTTGGGGTCATCTTCGACTCCACACTCTCCTTCTCTCCTCACATATCTGACGTCTCTAAGAAGTCACACTACCAGCTGCACCTCCTCAGAGGTATTCTTCCTTTCCTCTCCTTCCCCCAGAAGCTCACTGTCTCCCGAGCCCTGGTTCTCTCGAAGCTGGACTACTGTAACAGCCTCTATCTAAATCTGCCTGCCTCTACTCTCCGCCCTCTGCAACTTATCCAGAACAGGACTGCGAGACTTGTCCTTGACCTCAAGCCCAGGGACCGTATCTCTCCAGGTCTGAAATCTCTACACTGGCTCCCAGTGGCTACGAGGATTAAGTTCAAAACCCTTTGCATTGTCCACAAGGCCTTATGGGGCCTGGGGCCTAAATACCTTCAACTCTCTCTTACTAAATATCTTCCTTCTTGAGCTCTTTGCTCATCCGTCTCCAACTCCCTCAGGGTCAGCCGCTTCTCCAAGCAACGAGTTGGGGGTAGATCTCTCTCCTCAGCAGGGGCCTCCCTCTGGAACAGCCTTCCTGCCTCCCTGAAACTTGAGGAGAACCATCTCCGGTTCCGGAAGCACCTCAAAACCTTCCTCTTTGCTTCTGCTTTCTCTCCCCCTGTCCCCTGTTAAATTCTTGACTGAAACTGCACTGAATCTGCAACTGACCACTCTCACCGATCTCGGTCCTGGCCCAGCCACTCTCCACTTGCACTGCCTCCCTGGCAACCCCTGCAATGCGGGACTGTCTCTGTATCCCTACAGCCCGCTTTCCCAGCACTTGTCTGCACTTACCTTGCACTTGCCACTCGCTGGCCCTATTATTTAGTTGTTATTCTACTTCCATGTACTGCACTTTCCCCCCTCCCTGTCCCCTTGCACTTTTCCCTTCCCTCCACCCATGCACTTGCGCAATCTGAATGACACTTGGCCTAGTAGGATCGTTGTCTGTCTTCCCTTTGTTCCACCCTCCCTGCCTCGTCGCGCCTTGAAACACTTGTGTATAGGCGCGTTACAAAAGCCATATCATATCATATCATATGTGCCTGCAGTGAAAATACAGAGCCGTTACTTAGCACTGCAACTAGTTGGACTAGGTTAGGTCCATGCTAGCATTAATTCACAGAACTTTTATTTTTGAGCCCGACATTGCAAAATGTTTTTGTGTACGTGTTGTTGTGTGACTTTTTCATTACACTAGTTATGTAAAAAACAAAATATTACAGGAAAATCCTTTCCACGGTGTACTAGAAATAAGATTGTTGATTCAGCCATGATGAACAAAACTTGCTTTTATTCTTATTAAAAAATGAATATATATAGTTAGGCTCGCAAGAATAAACAGTGGTGCAGCACATGGAACATCTGGGATAAGTATACATGGGCACGGTACAGCTAACTTAAAAATGCCCAACATTATAACAAGTTGGTGAAAATAGTATGCTTTTATTTATGTCTCCACTCAAGGGATGTCGACATGTTTTGACATATTTGTGTTTATTTCTGTGGGCATTATTCAGGACAAACCAAGCTGTTAAACACATTATAAGGCAGTATTTCAAAAGGAAATGTGTATAAAGATTGTTACATAATACAACATTTTGTGATATACCCATATGAGGGATTCATGTACCTGTCTTTCCGAGAGCCTCAGATTGGCTGCAAGTTGTGCTTTCCTGGTTATTGTAATGTATCTATTGTAATGAAATTCTTTTTCTAGTTCCAGCCTCTGGTGGTCTGTGTAGACAACCCGATATTTTTCTTTTGTCCTCGTTTTACCTGAAAGATATAATAAAATAATTGTAGGTTACATTTGTATTACTTTCATCAATTCCTTGGAAACAATATCTAAATTACTGAATTAGCAACGGTTTTTGATCTCTTTGGACTCTTGGGGTCAAATTACATAATTTGTGTATTTGAATCAAGACACAAGGGGTACATTAAGAACATTTTTAATGATGGTTAAAAAAAGGAAAATAAAAATCTTATTTCAAATCTGATCTAAAGGTGACAAGCGGATTGCTGGCAAATCCTGCCTATGTTTGTCTATGGAAGAAAATACATTCTATATGAAAATCGCCAAAATACAGGTTCCTGAAGCTGTTTTCAAATATGTTTGAACTAGAATCAACAAGCGTATAAGTATACTATGTGGAAACCCCTCCTTTTTTGAAAAATGTGGCTGTTCAACCAAATGTAGATATCTCTCCAAAATGTTCAACAAAGTTAGTATGTCATCTTTTTTGAGGCTCAAGAATGTGGTATTGGTAGCATCCTTTTGGACGTGAAGTATGATCGCTAATACTGTACACTAGAAAAACGGCACTCCGCCACTAATTGTAACATTCAGTGGAAAAGATACACATCCTATGACAATCTACACACCACACACCCTGCAGCCATTTATTGAGGGATGTATTCAACCACAAATGTTTTTCTAATTTTTGATATATCAGTTCCAGGTACAGTTTGTTTAATTCCAGTGATGTTGAGGATCATTTTTTAATTTCATTAAATGGTGTAGTGCCAATATTACTATAAAGAAAAGTATTTACTAATAATGGAGACATTGTTTTTTTGAGTGTAGTAATAATTCACACTTTTCATTACAGCCTAAAATAACTAATTCATTTTGTATAACACGTTCAATACTTCTAAGCGTGGCACTGCGTTGTCTTGTTTTCAAGATAAGCACGTTGCCCCAGAGCTATCCTCCCGGCCCCTTTTCAGAAAATAAAATTGGACATGTACTGTTATGAAAATATACCAAAATATGTCCTTGCACCTAGGCACCATATGTTCCATTCAATTGCCTAAAATAGATTTTCATAAACCCACCCATCTTGTATATTTTGATTAGGAAATGCTTTTTGACTTTTTACTTGTGCTAGTGTAGAACAACATACGCATTTCGTATTGTTTTTTTAAAAGTTTCAAACTGTAGATTTATGAGACACCTTTCAGTCCGCATTTGTATCAGAAATACAATCATGCTATTTATGGCCTTTGTTTAGTTGCTTCATAACATTTAAGTTGTCAGGCTTAATATTTTGTGACCTAAAATTGCTTTCTTTTTCAGACACTGAGTCATATCTGTCTCTGACGACATCTATCCTGACTCTGTGAATCAGGAACTTAGTTGGCTGTGCAAATTCACTTTGCACCGCGCTAAAAGTTCCATGAATTAGATCCATATTCTCCTACTTCCTCTGGCAGAAGCACTGTTGTGGAAGGGTTGTGCTCTTCACTAATGATACTGGTCTGGCAGCTGACATAGAGGCCTGACTAGAGCTCGTAATACAGGGCACAGAGCCCTGTCTTACTAAGAAGAGCCAAGCTTTCTTTTAAGTCCACTTTTAAAAAGTATAGTATCTTGCCTACAAAATCAGGGATTTGTTCGGTACACCGTTTAAATAATGCCAAAAAAAAATACACAATAAGGAAAGCATTAAAAATAATGTTCAGTAAAAACATAGAATGCAGTGTTAACCTTGTGTTCTATTTCGAAAAAGAAGCGCCATCTGAATGAAGTGATCAGCGCCGTTTTAAATGTCATACTTCAGAATTTACCATTTGACAAATAAAGTGTAAGATTGTAAATCGCAGGCAGTCTACAAGGCAAATGCGCCTGTTCACTTTGCTTAAGACAGGTGAAAGAGAAATGCACAACGTGTAACTTTAAAATAAAAGTGTCAGGAAACTGAGCAATGTCCCGTGGTAAATATGTACAAAACTGGCTACTGTTCTAAGGGAAAGGGTTTCTGCTACTGTTTACAGTGCGACTATATTATTTAATAATGAGTTGCTTATGGAACATCTTTACAGTGCTTAGGTTATGTAGAGGTCACGCCTTGTTTTAACATGTCTGTTTTAAATAGGGATTTCCCTTTGTAAAAACAACTTGCAATGCGTAATATTTATGCGTCTTTTTAATATCAAAGATTTAAAACTATTTTTATTTGCTTCATTTCAAATGTGCTCCAAAAAGAGATTATGTGCTCTCCAAAACTTGAGAAAGAGCCAGGCCTTTTTGCTAATAATGGCCAGCCACTGTTGACACTTCCTGGTACGCAATTACATGTTCTGAATTCGCTCTTCTTAGTAAGACAGGGCTCTGTGCCCTGTATTACGAGTTCTAGTCAGGCCTCTATGTCAGCTGCCAGACCAGTATCATTAGTGAAGAGCACAACCCTTCCACAACAGTGCTTCTGCCCGAGGAAGTAGGAGAATATGGATCTAATTCATGGAACCTTTAGCGCGGTGCAAAGTGAATTTGCACAGCCAACAAAGTTCCTGATTCACAGAGCAGTGAAAGGTGTATTTTTGCAGAGAAAAGTCACTTTGCACAGCAAAAGTACTCTGCACCATGCTAATTGGGCAGTGCGTAGAGTACTTCTGCAGTGCAAAGTACACGTTGCAGCGCTCTGTGAATCAGGGTGTTTGTTGGCAGTGCAAAGTCACTTTGCACAACTCCACTTAGACCTTGAGCATGTGTGTATGGATAAGTATTCGTGATGCAGGAAAATTGCAATGCTTTAGAAGTATAAAGGATAGAATTACCCTAATTTGAGATATAAATTCTAAACTCAATTTATTAACATTCTCAGTCTCACCTAAAAACGTACTCAAAGATTCTGGGTAAGTACAAAGCGCAATCCATAAAGTGACATGTGCTTCCTAAAACATACAGCAATTACTTATGCAATCAAGAAAATAACTAAAGCAACTAATGTATACGGTTAAACAAACAGCAATACGCAATACGTGGGAAGGGCTACAATACATATATAACACTGGAAATACATATACAAGACTACAAAACTAAAACTAGTTGTGCTTATTGTTATCTGGTGTTCTGCACAACCTCTCACAAACAACTAATTGATACTAACACACTCCTACCCAGTAGGTTAAAAATTAAAATCCAACATGTTTCATTCCTAAATAAATGGTCTAAATATCAGGAAATTCTTCAGGGGAAAATAGCCTTCTTCACTGTTGACAATTTGACCCACTTAAATTGCGGGGTAGCGTGGAGTATGTCACTAGACAGCAATCCTCAATATGTTGTAATTTCTCATGACAACTATTTTCCCAATAACAAAGTTTGCTGTACAGAACGTTGCTACCTTCTGTAGCTTTTTGTCTGTACAACGACACAACAATTTTGTGTCTTCTAATCGTAAATGGTTCCTGTCTGGATGGGATTCCCCGACAAGACTGGGGGCTCGTGCTGAGATTGGTAGAGAGTTTTCACTCATGACAGTCCAGTAGCAGCAGATTATTCATTTAGGTGTAATTGCATTTCAGTGGATAGAAGTTGTGTTGCATTGTGAAGGCACCATTCAGACCTGTACTCTGGGTTTCAGAGCAGTGTGTAGATAAAGGTGTTCATTGAGTTGTCATTGTGAGTACAAACTAAGCAGGAACAGGGTTGAGATTCTGCCCTTGCATAGAGAGCACATTAGGTACAGAACACATTTCAGAATGAGTACCGTAGAAATCAATATGGCCAGGAAGCATCTTCTATCAAATTGTTTATTAAGGGTGAATGGGTAGAACAGGAGCATGAAATGTGGCAGGCTAGAATGATGCATGAGGCTACCTCTGCAAATGTTGGTATGTGGCAGGATAATGGGCTGTTACATCAGGCCCTGACAGACCTTTATATGACATGGACCAGCAGAGATGAGCAAATTAAAATGGCTCAGCTCACAACATATGTACTTCCATGTGATGATCATGGAAAAAAAGATACCAGGATAGTGTAGCCTCTGCAAAACTAATCTGAGCTTTTGGATCAATCACAGAGAGAATTGAAACAATTAGAGGAAAAAACACAACAGAGCCAAAATTCATGGTTAAAATTGGAAAACGGTATTCAGCAGCTAAAAGATAAGTTAGTGACACAGCGGAAAGCGAATTTAGAGTTTGAGGCTTAATTTTCTGCACTGAAAAAGGAGTATCAAGAAAGTGTTGAAAACTTGAGCGCGAGTCAACAAAAACTAAGTGAGCAGGTTGTGCACAATAGAGCCTGCTTATAGGACATTTTTGCATTTCAAACGAAGATTAAACAACTGAAAGATGGGAGTAGCCAGTTGTTAATTAAGTATTTCAATTCCCAGGCATAATTCATTCAAATACGTCAAAATCTGAACACTCTGAAACAACAGAGAGAGCAACTCAGGGAAGAGAATATCAAATTGTGTCAGGAGAAAAGTGCCCTTTGTCAGGAAGTGTGTCCGTTAAGGACGGACATGAATAAAAGTGAGTTATGTTGTCACAAGCTGACTGACATGAGGGTAGAAAATGAAAAATTAATGGGACATGTGAGGCAAGCAGAGTTTGACATAGAGCAGGCAACACGGGCCAAAAGTGCACAAAGGGAGGAGATTAGCAAAAGAAGAGCTCTGAATATGCCCAGACGAGTCAAGCCTCACAGAAGGAAAATGACTCCCTTTGTGAGGAGAACAAGGGACTCAGTGACCAAGTGGTGGCACAAAACAAATTACTAGACGCTACTCAAGCCCTGGTATCAGAGTTGAAAGCTCAGGCCTCTATATATATCACCAAGGGATAAGGGCTGAGAAAAACAAATCTGAGAGATTTCAGAAGTAAATACCAAATACAAACAGGCTTTGAGGCACCCGACGGTTAGAGTATGGAAAGGCACCCACCGATCACGGAGTGATGACCTCCTTACCAGGGACCTCAAGCCAACTCACCACATTATATACACACGGTGCTGCTAACTTCATGCCTACCAGTGAACAAGAACAGGGGTACATGAGGCAGCTGGACTGAACCAGGCCTAGTCCAATTAAGCCGGAAGGCCAGTCCTTATCAGACATTGGGGGTCATTACGAGGTTGGAGGTAAGTAACGGTCCTTACCGGCATGGCGTAAATAGCGTGTCCGTGCAGTCATTAGTCCGCTAACAGAGGACTATTATGACTTTGCGGGCACAAGCTTTGCGCCATGCCGGTAAGGGCATTACCGCCATGCCGTTAAAGGCACGAAAAATGCCCTTAGCGGCATCATGCATAGCGCAGATAGCACTACCGGCATGAACCAATGCGGCATTAGCGGGTACCGCTAATAACGGTCACCGTAAATAAGCGGAACCAGAAGTAGCGTCATCGCACAGGAATGGGAAGGAGCACGGCGGCCATATTTAAAAACACAATCCATTGCCAACCTCAGCAGATAGGACCTGTGGGACTCTGCTGTTTGTCAGAAAACCTTTTCCAAACACACCACAATGCCCAGGGCCCTAAAGAAGGGAGCTGCCCGCCAGCGCAAGGAGAGATTCAACGATGATCAGTTGGAGATATTAGCCTGGACACTGCAGGAGCATGCTGGGATTGTCTTTGCCAACCGCATGAAGAGGGAGGCAATCTTAAAAAAAAGGAGATCTGGGCACTTGTGGCACAGAAAGTTAGTGCTGTTGGAAACACCCCACGCACCACCAAAGACTGCCATAAGCGCTGGGACGACTTGCGACTCAGAGTAAGAAACATACTCTCCGTCAACAGGAGCCAGGCAATGGCAACATGAGGAGGTCCCAGCTCACCCATCAAGCTGACCCCATGGGAGGAGATCTGCGCCAGCATGATCGGAATGGAGCGGATAGAAGGTGTCGGTGAGATGGAATGTGGTGCCACAACATCGGCCGATGGATGTGAGTGTCCTAAGAAAACACTGTAATGCAGAGTCTGATGAAAGTCAACCAATATGTCAGTCAAAAGAGGCAAGCCATGGTCCAACACACACACACTCCCAGCAAAGTAGGCGGACGCATCACAGACACATGCAGATGCCTGCAGCAAGGCAATGCCGTACCTGACACATACCACACAAAGATGTAAATGCCATAAGTCACACAGCATGCAGGCCCTAACAAATATGCATGTCAGATAGCATAGCTCTTGGCCAACATAAGTGACCCCGACGTATGCCTGCATAACCCAAACATGTACCAAGCAACGTGCACATCCAAACTCAAATGCCTATTACCCTCAATTGTGTGGATGATCAATTGTCCAAATGTATGTATGATGCCTATCAAAACATCACTCATGCCGTCCCTCTCTTCGACCCCCAGAGGCTCTGACCATGACAGCGATGGGCAGGACGCAACCCCCGCGAAGACCACACCCCGGAAGAGGTCCCGGGATGATGCCAACCGCCCTTTGACCTCAAAGGGACAACCCAGGGGTCGCAGTGCACCACCAGGCAAGACACCCTTGCTTGCCAGTACACCGGTGCCGCCAAGGGCAATAGAGGCCGAAGCACCAACACCCATTGGCCAGCCTGAGGAATCAGCCGAGGCACCACACTCTGAGGAGTCAGGTTTGGCTGGGGAGGTGGGTGGCAGCCACAGCACCCCAGGCTGTGGAGGACCCACAGGATGAGGCATGGGTGCCCATTGAGGATGATGCATCAAGAGTGCTCCGCACGCCCAGTCCACCGGCATCCCCCCACATATCATCCCTTGGAACAGACCACGCCACCACCCCGGAGCAGTCTCGGCAGGAGCAAATGGAAGGGCACTTCAGTCCCATATTGCCGAGTATTGAGGCTGAGCAGGACATCCAGGAACCATCAACCTCCACAGGTGCACCCGCAGGGCCGCAGCGTGCAGAACAGCTGACTGCCCTTGTGCGGCAGTTCGTTGAGGACAACGCACTGGCTAGGCAGGAGTGGCGGGAGAACATCGTCTCTCTAGGCAGGTCCATCTCTGAGAACACCGCCTCCATGGCCAAAATATTTGCTGAAAACAATAGCTGCCTTTGCGACGAGGTCTCCACCCTCCGCCAGGTAATAGGCCGCATAGCCGATGCCATGGAGGCAGGGCGTCTGGCTACCCAATTCGAGCAGGCGGCCACACCGTCATCTTCTAGCTCGACCCAGACGAGCCCGCTCTGCAGGTCAACACGCATCCTGCGCCAGCCAGACATGCCGCCACCTGGTCCGGGGAGTGCAAATTGATAGTTGGGGCAGCCTCATGTAGGCATTGGAGACTTGATGGGACATGTGTGGGGGAGTTGTGGAGGGAGGGGGATAGGGGTGAGGGTGTGTGGGGGGAGCATGAGGGGGGTGAGGGTGTGCGGGGGAGTTGTGAGGGGAGGTGGAGGGGGGTGAGGGTGTGTAGGGGAGTTGTGGGGGGAGTGGGAGGGTGGTGAGGGTGGTGGAGGGTTTTTGCACTATTGTTATCATTGTTATATTTAATACACCAGTTGTGTCAAAAGCAAGACCTGAGTGGACATTCATCATTGCGCATGTGTCATTTATTCATATACAGTGCATAGAGGGCATGTACCCACACACCCAGTGGCCTCTGTCTGAATATCATGTCACCCTCTGCAGCCATGTCTGTCAGTAATATTGTGCAATCACTGACTGACTCACAGCACGTCCCTTCTGTGCATCGGCACCACAATGATGTCCAGCCACTTCTTCATCCCCTTCATCATCACCAGGTGGTACCAGTTCAATGTCAGGGGCACGTTGCGTCGGATAAACATGTTGTGCAGCATAACACATGCCATGATGGTCTTGGCCACCTTCTCATGCCTGTAGAGGAGTGCCCCACCTGACTGCCTAAGGCAGCAAAACCATGCCTTCAACAGGCCAAAGGTCTGGCCAATGACCACATGGGTAAGGGTGTGGGATCGATTGTAGTCCTCCTCATGCCTGTTCTGTGTGTTTCGGACAGGGGTGATGAGCGACGGCATCAAGGGATAGCCACTGTCACCTGCATGGGAGGCATTAAAAGCTATATGTCAGTCGATTGATGATGGACAGCTGTGCTAGTCACACATGTTGGCAGATTATCGTTGGCCACATGCACATGTCCCTGGTTGTATGGACGCCATTTTTAGGCCCTCAATGTGTCCTGTGCCATGGAATAATGGTGTGGGTTGCATCTTCAAGATGATACACGGTGTGCTCTGCCGTATTGTCGCTCATGCATTGTGTACGCATACAGCTGTGTTTGTGTAAATTTAGTGATGTGTTGTGTTTTGTAGGATTTTCTGATGGGGAGCGTTGGCAGTAGGCTCTGCAATGCTAGGCATTCTGCGCTGATTTTTCCCATGATGACATGAAGCATTTCTGTGGTTGATCCGGGATATCGGGCACAACAATGTGTGATGATCTTGCTTGCGTCACCTTCCTTCTGCACCTGTTTGTAGTGGTATAGTTTGTGATTGCTGTAAACCAACTCCATGGCATGGAGGCCACCTATTGTTTCAAGAATCTCCTGGGGAGTCCGTGGTAGAGATCTGTATTCCGTTGTGTGCTTGAGGAGGGCATCCATCACTTGCTTCTGGATGCAAGTGAATGAGGGTGGTGATATGCCATGCATGTACCACACTGTGTGCTGGTAGGTGGCTGTGGAAAGGAAGTGGAGCACCAACACTACCTTCAGTAGAGGGGGGATGGCGGTGCGTATTTCAATGAGGCTGACAATCGTGTATCATGTCCACAATGGTGTTGATGGTGTCCCGGTCCAGACGGTACAGGGTGTGGTTGTGCTGTGTGGTTGGGTTGGAGGGACTGGCTCTGATGTTTGGGATTGGGGGCTGCATGCGTGGTTACGCTGGCTGCACTGGTGTGGCATGCTGGGCCTGTCTCACCCTCCTTCTCCTGCTGCGTCTCCTCTGTGGTGCCTGCTGTTGGTGTTGTTGCTGGTGTTGCAATGCATGTATGTCCTCCAGCTGAAGTGTTGATGCTACTATTGGATTGATCTTGATGTGGAAAGGGGTGTGGTGTGTGGGTGTGCTCCTTTTGGTCAGGCCCAGACTCCATTGCCTCTACCTGTGCTGATGGTGTGCACCTGTGGCAGTTGGGAACACTGCACATGGCATTTTAAAGTTGGTCAGAGATGCCGGTATTTACGGCATGCCGGAAACCACTTTTAACGCCTTCATGATGCCGGTATTTGCATGTCCGCTTCACTTGTGATCTCCTCCAGTTGACGGCATGCCGCTATTGCCGTTATGATGGCCCGCATGGCCGCGCCCATGCCGCTAATAGAGGCACCGTTATTTACGATGCCGCTAATAGCGGTTTGGCTGGTCGGAATAGCACGGAGCGGTAAGCGATGCCGGTAATCCTTTGCCGGCATCGTTTATCCCTTACCTCCAACCTCAGAATGACCCCCATTGACGGGTATTAATCTTTACCAGATTTAAAAATACCCTAGCATGTACTTCTGACCAGGAGGGCTCCTATGATGAGAAGATCAGGGTGTCAGACTGGCAGATCCAAAGTTACAAAGGGACCACCTGGTCGGCTTTGCAGACAGAGAAGAACCAGAGTCCAGGCCTCAAAAGCGTATTTTAAAAACCTTCACACATTCTGCGAGGTGGGGGAATTCTCCACCATACCCGGAAGAAGGGATAAGGAAGATGAGTACTCCCCTGTGCAAAAAGGGGAACCCAAGGGACGTGACCCTGATAGCCCACAGTGCCACAGGGGAGAAGAGACCAGACCCCGCCATTCTGGGAGGGATTCCCAGTCTCATAGAGGTAGGGAGCGCCTAGAGGACAGGGAGTGGACCACCAATAGTAGCAGCTCTGAGTCAGAGGGTGAGTGGAAAAGGAAGGCTGCCAAACAGAAGAGAGGTCTTGTAAAAGACCCAATTTGGAAAATAAAGGCCATAAAGAGCTTTATGACACCCTACCACAAGAATGCCAAATACTCAGTATGGGAGCATCTAGAACTGTATGACCAAATGGTATCAAAAATGATCAAACTTCCATGGAGTTCGTCAAATTGACATACTCCTCGGAATACTCCAGCTTCTTTGCAGAGTTGGAGGATCAAGATCACCAAAGATTGTCCACCTATAGGGCAGCTATCTTAAAGCATTTCTCCATTCACAGGAACCATCAGGAGGCCTGCAAGGCGGCCTACAACCTGCAGTGTGGGGAACACCAAGCACCTAGAGAGTTTGTGCAAGAGCTGAAGCGGGCATTTACCCAGACCTCTAGGCGGGTGCACACAAATAGCCGGGAGTTCATTAACACTTACTTCCATGCACTCCTGAAATACATTATGACCCAACTGGTAAGTGACTTCCATGAGCGTAGGACCCTGGATTGGGTGATAGAACAGGCCACCCGGATTTATGAAGTACTAAAGCCCCCTGAGAATAAAAATAATCCTAAAAAACCTAAACCATCAACACACCCGCCGCTGCAAAGGTGGCGGGGGTGAAAAATACCCCCGTGTTGGACTTGGAAATGGATGGGCCTAAAAATACTCCTCCCGCTAACACTAATAAGCAGAATGAGAGGCAGAGGAGACCGTCTGATCCAACCCAATCGGGTGGTAGCCAGGCAGGGTATCTGACCATCTGACACTGCCACCTATATCAGCTCTAGATACAAGGGTAACAGACCCATCTTGGGATATATATGGACTCCCACGGCACAAGGGGGGGTTCCAATCAGGTAATTACTGCCCCAGGAAATCTTTCTCAAAACTTCCCTCAAAGAAATACTCCACTCCCCAACTTATGTTTCTTTCTCAGATACCCTTCAAACCCCAACAATCCTCCTCTCTCTCTCCCCGCTTTCAGGACAATAGATTTCCAAATCAGGGAGAAGGGAGACCAATGATGAAGGGTTATCAGGGAAATTCTCAATACCCGAGCTACTCTGGGAGAAGGGACAGCTACCCTTTTCAGGAGCAGCACAGGTATGAATCCAGACCCCCATACCAAACAGAAAGGATGTCTCAACTGGAGCGGCAGGTCCAACATTTGACACAAGACCTGGGTCACATGTTGAGGGCTCAGCAAAGACCTTCAATGGAAATTGCTGCCCAGAACAGCTCGACATCTGGGCCCGGTCCCCGGAGCAATGACGGGAAGAAAACCCTGACAACCAGCTGATTCCAGAGGAAGGGTCCTGGGGGAGGGGAGATGCAAAGCCCTAGAGGAACCTTCCTTTCTCACCAGAGCAAAACCCATGGAAACCTCTTAACCTAAACACAAATCTCCTACCCTCTGAAAAGCTGGAACCTAGGGAACAGGGCGTAAGTAGGAAAAATCAAGAGCAAAAGAAACCCCACTTTGTGGAGGAAGTCTGCATCATCCCGTTCAAAGGGGGAACAATCCTTGGAGGATTCAAGGAAGAAAATCTTCTCTTTCAGGGATGGGAGGATCCCTCCTAAGGAAAAATGGGTCGAGAAGACCCTAATTTAGACTGGGTAAGTATGGAGACTGACCCAGAGCAACACATTCTTAAACCCCAACAATGTCACCCAGGTGACCCTGATAGCAATGAAGGATCCTCCCCCCAAATAGGTTCGGGGAACTGTCTCCATCAAAAGGGGGACAGCAAAGAATCAGGGGAGAAAGGGGACTTCCCCAGCCGGTTTGTTGCTGGGTGCAAAATCTTCTTTACAGATTACCAGACTCTGACACAGGAAACTTTCCAAGATCACACAGTGTCGGAGTTCAAAATAAAAGAATTAACTGCCAAGATGGAACAAAATGCTAATTTTCTTTGTCCCCTTGAAGAGAGAGGAGGGCGATTTTATGCCTCCTTCAAGGTACAGGGTCATTGTGCCTTTTGAGCACTGGTGGATACTGGATACAAGCCACCCTCATGTCCATAAAGGTCTTTGACCAAATTAATTCAGAAAGAGGGAGAGTCACCGAATTCCCCTCACACCTCTTCTTGCACAACTTCAAAACTTCGATGGAAATGATATTTCCATTGAAGGGACTGCAATCTGGAGATCAAAAGTGGGCGACATAGGGTGAAACAGCCGGTGATAGTCGTGACTCTTGAGGGCACACTTCGTCTGCTGGAGAATGACCTCCTCCGGAGGTTATCACCCCTGATTGACTGCGTGAACCAGGTCCTCTGGACTAACCGGCCAATCAAATTAAAACAAAGTACAAATTATGTGAGTTTAAATGGCACATGCCACACGCTTGAACAACGGTCCGACCAAATAGAATTTCACTTTAGGAACAATCAAGTCCCAGGCATCACTGTCATCTATGTAGGAGAACAAACTGGTGATGGGAACCCTTCTCCATTTTTGAAAATTGTAAGTGGCATTCCACACTGGAAGGAAATACTCTGAAATATTATACCAATCCACAACTGAAAACCCAAATTCCTTGATAAAAGATGATGAAAAACAGCTAAAAGTTTGACTGACATCCAGATAAAGGGTGAACAGCTGTTTTCCCCATTCAGATACATTACGGTGGGGAACTTTTCTTGCCACAGTATGCCTGAATAACGGAAGAAGCTTAATCGGTGATGCATTATTAAGGAAACTCCCAAAATATCAGGCCATTCCCACGTTTAATTTGATTGATAAGTGGGAAATGGATCTGGAAACTCCAAATTCCAAGCATCTCCTGCCTAGTAGGTGCATGCTAAAAATTTCCATTGGCGATAAAAGCATAGACCATTATTGTTGGGTTGTGAGAGATGTCCCCTCTACCTTTTACTTACAGTGACATTCTCAATCTATTCGTAATTAATTTGGACCTAATTAATTACAAAGCCTGCTCCCGACTGGGGGGTAACCCCCTGGGCTTTGACAACACTGAGAAAACATTTCGGTCAGCTCAATTGCTACCATATGCAGTTAAAGTTCAAATAAGAGAAGAGGTCACCACTCGAGGACAGGTACGACAATTTACAATTCCCCTAAACCTTGAGCGAGCACAGAACCTCAAATACGAGGACGCTTATATAAATTTGAATTATCATCTCCAACAGCAAGGTTTGTATTTACATCCGACACCCCTAGTTGACCTAGTACTTGACACCATTCGAATATTGGTGGATAACAGCGACCCTAAAAGTATCACTTTGGGCGCAGACACCTTTATTGGAATGGTGGTTGATGCCCAACATTATTCTATTGACTAAGGTAATTAGATCATGGTACCAATTCCAAATGACTTACAATTTTGATGATATCCCTCTGGAAAAGATCTTCACCCGGCAAAGAGGGAATATCTTGGTGTACTCCTCCTGCCCTTATGGTGGGGAAGAGGTGACCTGTGACATCAGGGAGAATCAGGTGGTATTTCAGGTCAACAGTGACTACCTCCCATTCTTGAAACCTCATGTCCAGGTCAACACCATAACAAGAGATCTCTCTACCCAACTGGAGGATACCGCCAGAATTGCCAAACCTGATGTCTTTCCAGGCTTCAAGCAGATGGTTGAACAACAAATCAATCTCGCTGATGCCTGTGAGACAGAGGAGCCAAAGCAGAAGCTGAAACAGGTGTTTTTGGATTTTCAGGATATCTTTGCCATAGATTTGTACGACTGTGGTTGCACAGAGATACATTCAACCTCCATACATACGGACCACGAGATGGCTCCTGTATTTGTGAAGCAATACCGGTTGCCTCTAAAATCTATGGAGTCACTCACAGAGATTATTAAAAACTTTGAATCCTGTGGGATAATTTGTCCAGTTCACAGTACCTTTAATAACCCGATACTGGGTATACTCAAACCCAACGGCCAATGGAGACTTTGCGCCGACCTTAGGGAGTTAAATAAACGGGTCCACATGTCAAGATGGCCCCTTCCCTACATCGATCAGGGACTGGCCCAGATCCAAGGGTCAGCGGTGATCAATGGTTACTGGACAGTACCTGTGAGTAGGGAAGACCAGTACAAACTTGCCTTTACCTTCAGGGGGCAGCAATACACGTGGACCCTATCCCCCTTTGGATACATAAACTCTGGCAATTAATTTAACATCTTCCTACATAAGGCCATGCACGACTTGGGCAAAAGGGGAATCCTAGCCTATGTAGATGATGTCTTAATCAAGAGCTCATCTGTGAAGGAACACATATCTGAAATACGGTATGTGCTGATCCAGTTGCAGAAAGACTGAACAAAACTATCCTTTCAGATGGTGTAAAACCAGCGTAAACTTCTCAGGGCATGAAATCACCTCTGAGGGACTCAGTCCCCAGGCGAAAAAGGTGGAAGCATTATTGAAATTAAAAGACCCTACTACTCTGCGTGAACTAAGAATCCTTCTTGGACTCACTAATTATAGTAGAAAGTGCATTGAAGGCTACGCAGAGGTCACACAACCGTTGGTCCATTTATTTAAGGCTGGGGTCAAGTGGGAGTGGGGTCCAGAACATCCTGAGGCAGTGAAACAACTCAAGAGAAGCCTTTCCCAAGTACCTTGTTTGGCTTACCCCATAAAGAACAAGGAGTTCTTCTTGAAGACGGGGGTTCTCAAATAGTTGCTTAACAGCAGCATTATACCAAAAGCACGACAAGGTAAACAAAGTAATCTCGTACGCAAGCAAGACTTTGTCCTCCATGGAGGAAAAATGCAAAGATTGCGAAAAGGCACTCCTGGCCACGGTGTGGCCGTTAAAGAATTACCGCCTGTTCATCCAGGGGGAGCACATCATTGTCGAGACTCCTCACCAGCCCTTGCAATATCTCCAAAGTAACCAAATCCGAACAAGGAACGTGAGTAATTCCAGAATTACTTCCTGGATTCTGTCCATGCAAAGCTTTCCTGTGGAGGTCAGATATGGCCAAAACAAGAAGAGTACTCTAGCGCAAGGTTTGGCTGATTTGCATGATTGTGCTCAAGAAAACTGTCTCGAGGATGAAAGTCTAAAGAACAAAGACAATATGGAGGCATTCCTTACTTCCCTGCACACAGTCTATTAGGAAGACACGTGCCAGGGGATACCCACAGTTAATGGCAATGGTTGCCTCTACCATGTTCACAGGAACAAAGAACTAGTGGCTGGCGTTGGGAATGCCTGGGTGAATGATGCCCCAGAGCCCTCTGCTGGGTACAAAGGTCCCCAAAGTAGTCAGGTGGCAGTGTTGATAGCTGTACATCAAGCCATCTTCACTGCTGTGCAACACCAACTCAATAAACTGGTCATAATCATTCATTCAGATTATGTCAGAAATGGGTTTGTGGAGCACCTGATTAATTGGAAAAATCGAGGCATGCTGTGTGCGAATAACAAACCGCTCCGCATGGGAAATTAATCCAAGCAATTTATGATCTGGTCACCTCGAATGAGATGACATCTATTAGAAAAAGATCAGAGGTCACTCCAGAATAGAGGGACCAGACAAAACTGGAAATGACTTGGCTGGCCAGTTGGCCAAAACCGGAGCCATCCACAGGGATCTCATAGAAACTGAAACCCTGTTGGGGTAAATCCAGGTTGCTGCTGTCACCAGGTCCCAAAACACATGCCCAAAATGAACTCTCGACTGCCCTGTGGAGTAAAGAAACCCCAGATGCTGATTTGATAATGGCACAATAAGAGGACCTGATTATTGTGAAGACCCCGTGAATTTTCCTTTGACAGAATCCGATTATATCAAGAAAGAGGATCTCCGGGATGTTGATGAAGTTTTCCAAAATATTCTGAATCCAAGATAGTTTGTTGGTACGGACATCCATATCTGGATGTGACCAGTGGGTGGTACCTCCCTCATTCTAAAGCCTGATGTTAAGTCACACCCTTGATTCAGCCACTGCAGGTCATAGGGGGTTTCATACAACTTTAGAAATCTTGTGCAAGGTTGCATACTGGCCACACATGGGTCAGGACCTCGACCTATTCTTAAAGGAGTGTCTTGTGTGTGCTCAGTTTCAGGCACGTTCCCTCACACACAGAGCTCCCCTACAGAAAAGGGGAGTGACACTACCTTGGTCAGATTTACAAGTCGATTTAATCAGCCCAGTTATGTTATGTTTTTTTACTTGCCATTTATATAGCGCTCTATATATCATTGGTATGACCTCAAAGCACTGGTGATTCATGTTAACCGTGAAATGCTTGTTTACCAAGTGGGTGGAATGTCTTCCGGGCCCAAATTGCAAGGCAGAGACAGCTGCCGCCCTAATGATCAATCACATCTTCTCTCGTTTCGGTCTTCACCAAATTATTGAGTCATACCGAGGAAGTCATTTTACCAATGAGGTGATGACAAAGATGTGGGAGATACTTGTGGTAAAGAAAAAACTGCACATTGCCTACCGCCTAGCAGCGGGGGATTTGAGAGGTACAATAAAACGATTGTAGACATTTGCGGCGGACTCTGGACCTAGTTGGGACATCCGACTACCGCTTGTGTCCTGATGGCCATCAGGTCTATACCATCTTCTGTTACAAACATGTCTCCATTCGAGCTCATGACTATACGAAAAATTGTGCTACCTCAGCATCTGCTCTATAGAACTCAAGAGCAGACCCTAATCAACGTGTCCACGGCTCAAAAGTAAATTAGAATTTACGAAAACACCTTCAGCACGCTTTTGCATACACTCAGCGAAACTTAGAAAAGTCGGCAGAGGGGATGAAAACCCACTACGACTTATAGACTACCAAGAAAGAGTATGAAGTAGGTGACAGGGTCTACCTGTACGATTTCCAAAGGAACCAGACCAGAGAGCAAAAGTACCTCCCCTCTTTGCGCAGTGCTTTTGAAATTGTCGACAAAATCTCACCTGTCGCATATACGATTTGCATCCCTAAAGGAGAACAGACAGAAGAGAAATGGGTCCATATCAATCAGTTGAAAAGCTGTCATCTCAGACAGACTTTGGGACTGATTGAAGAACCCAGTGAGGGTAGAGCCGAGGAACCATCTGAAGAATAAAGGTAAAGAATGGGTACCCGGATGGAGAAAATCACACATTTACACAGAGTAAAACCACTTTAACTTATCAGCAAGGTACCAAGAATAATTGTCAGTTTATGAATTGTGTACATCACGTAAAATGTAAGGTGTAACTTGTTTGTTGTCAATTCGCATGTCAATACCAGGGAAATTAGGACTGTATGAAATACTTAACTTCTCTTTTATTCTGGGCAGATTAAATAACTCCTTGCCTCTGCAGGCCAGAGGTGGAGGTACTGGAAAGGGAGGGGGTCCAGGACCAAAACCCAAAATCCAAAGAGTGCAGTGCAGACCAGAGCGCCACTCCCTCAGGACAAGGAAAAGAGCGGACATGCTCAGAACGAGATCCCTAGAATGAACACAGGCCACAAGGAAACAGAAACCCCACTCGCTCCTTGCATTTCTCTCTGTCTCATTGACGGTGTGGGGTGAAGTACAGCCCCTGAATGCTAGAACTAAAGACCCCAGAGTGATGTATAAATGCCCATTGAAACATAAGGCCAGCACAGAAATGGTGATGTCAGACATGAGGCCTATTGAACCAAAAACAGGCCTAAATCACCAAGGAAAGAAAGTGGGCTGGAAATTCAAAAGTGCGAAGATATGCGCAATGCATTTCAGCAAGGAAATGAAAGACATGCGGATGATAATGCCATTTTACTCAATCCATGGAGAACTGAACTTTTACTTAAAGAGACAGTATTGTGTACATTATCTTCAATGCAATAACTGATGGTGCTCCAGGCAGCTAAGGTGAAACCAAGCTCATTGTGTTTACAAGAAATAAAAGAATTTCCTTTTTGTTTTTCCCTCATCCAAATGACAATATGCAGAGAAAAATGCTCACTAGACTTTCAAAGTTTGAACCGGGTTTTCTCATGTAACTGCCCTATACATATGGACAATCCAGAAGTGATACTCATGTATTTTGATATTGTGAAATTAAAGAAACGTAGTACCTATGGATAAGGCCCAGGTGCCTTACAAGATGTCATGTCAAGTGTATTGAGTGAGAGTTTAAAAGGCCATTGCTTGCAGGGTACATAAGCCGTCATTTCTCCAAACATGAAACTTAACCTCCAAGACCTTTCCTCTTTGGCCCTTTAGAAAGGGGCTTCGGTGTCAACTATCAATCAGGGCCATTACTTAAAAATATAGAAAGAAATACACTGCTTTAGATGTAAACCACGGTAAAGACAGATAAGGCCATGCCTGTTCTTTCAGCAGAAGTGACCTTGAAGTCACAATTCCCATAAAATGTCTATTAGAGTTGCTATCAGGGCCCTCGCTGGCCTTGGGTGATGGGGAGGCGAACATAAACATGAGCCAAGCTCT
Organism: Ambystoma mexicanum; assembly: GCF_040938575.1. Classification (NCBI taxonomy): domain Eukaryota; kingdom Metazoa; phylum Chordata; class Amphibia; order Caudata; family Ambystomatidae; genus Ambystoma; species Ambystoma mexicanum. The sequence goes on along the minus strand of NC_090930.1, from coordinate 148,928,459 downwards.
TGCTGGTCATGCTTAAGTGAAAATTAAACTTAAAGTGAGTAAAGCAAAAGCTGCAGTTTAAGTGAATGGAAAAATACATATGATTGCATAAAAAGGGCAGTGTAGATGCCACAATGGTCATTCCAGACGTTTACTAAAGGTGACAGTAACCCCCTTTGAACCATGCTTAAACGATTTCTGTGTGATAAACATAACTAAAGTTATTAATGAAAATTTGATTTGGGCCTACCATTGATTCCAATATATTTGAAAGTTGGTGTGAGGGAGAAGGAAATAATTCACATGAAAAATATGAAGTGGCATAGTTTTCACTGATATAGCTCCTGAGTAAATGAAGAAAACCCATATCTTTGCATAGGAAAGGCGTGCCGACTTCAGGTTAGCATCATCTGATTTGCCTTAAAATGGAGTTCTTAAAAATATACGCATACATGTTAAGATTTGAAAATGTACGGTACTTGCCAAGTTGATCCATTTGTTTTTAGTTTTAAACATGCTGAGCCCACTGTCATTTTGGGATGACAAAGCTTTCTCCTTCCACAGCTGTCATAACTCACTCCCCCCATCTCCTTGTCCTATTAGCACACAGGTGGGAGATGGGTAGAGAAAATCAACCAATGCCTTTCGCGGGAATAATGATATGTTTGTGATGTCATTTCCATATAAGTAAACCAGTTTGCATTAGAACTGGGATTTTTGTCACTTATTCTGGGAGGCAACCTGCTGCTAAACTCTTGCGAGAAACATCTTAGCAGAGAAGCCTAAATCTTGCAGTGGAGACAGGAACCAAGAGACATAGAAGCTGACTGGGACCCCTTGGAGGATTCAAAGGAGGCAATCCTAGACTAACACCCTTGCTGTCCCAGCGGTGCCCTCCTGTTCCCTGATGCCCATTCTATTGTTCTTTTTCTGTATTGATGGGTGATTTGAAATTACATTGTGACTGCATATCTCAGTATTATCTCTGTGTTGGTGCCTTTATGGAAGTCAATTTTGTTCTTCTGTTGCCACAGCACTGATGGCTGATGTTAGTCTAATTCTCAAATTTTGTTAAAATAATTTAAGAAATATATATATACATATATATATTTATTCTGCCTACACACCGGCCTGGTTCTTAGTCCATTGTAGCACTGGGTACTTGTTGGGGTTGGGTGCGAGACGGTTTGGAAGCCTTACCAAACTGAACTAACACAACTAATAGTACTTTATTGTGCGTCACATTCATTGGTGGGAAAGGAACTCCCTGAGTTGAGTGTGACCGATTAATAAACCACAACAATGGGGACGGCAAGGAAGGGGCAAGACGCCACTTTATAGAGTTTAGTAAGGGGATGGCTTGACTAGGTACCTTCTCCTTGAGGATATCCTCAATAAAGTCTGAGTCTGGAGCAGCTTCATGCTTTGCAATTTGATAATTATTGGCTGCGTTTTTTAAAATGGCGTTAAACAACATCTGGTCGTGAACAGGTGGTGAATCCCTCTGTGGAGTAGAAGAAAGACGATCTAGGCAAATGGCGTCCGGGTCAGGCATATGCGTTGGTGGTAGCCAAGGGCCCTGATCCTCCGCCTGATCCTGCATTCAGTCTGGGTCCTGATCAGTCGAGTCTTGTGCAAAAGGATTAAGGTCTTCATAAGAATCCTCCTGTGTTGGGTCATCTGGGACCTCCAAGATATCTTCCTGGTGTCCTTGTGCAGAGATGGGTAGTTTCTGCAATTTGTAAGATATGGGGCAGGAATCCTCCTCTCTGGGTCTTTTGGGTGTAATATAATGTTCTGAAAAGTCAATGAACTGGGCCATTTTGTCCATGTATTGCTCAAACCTCTCCCTAGTCCATAGAGAAGAGGCAGAAAGGTCTGGAGGAGGAAAAGGCTGTCCATGAGGGGGAGATTTTCCCAATGGTATGTTATGTTACATGAATTTCTAAAGCGCACGGTCACCCTGAGGTATCTTGGAACTAGAGGGCTCGACAGACAAAACAAATATCATTCCGCCTAAAACAGAAGTATCTTTACGGCCTTTCTAAAGGACAGGTGATTGGATAGTTTCTTAATGGCCAGCGGGAGCTCATTTCATAGCACAGCTGCTGCTATGGAAAAGGCTTGTCCTCCAAACCGCACACACCAATAGGTAGGCACAACAAGCAGAACAGCTGATGCGGAGCGCAGCCGTTGATTCGGAAGGTAGCTAATTAACTTTGCAAGGAGGAATTCCGCACCCTGAGCGTGCATCGCCCCATGTACGATACACAACGCTTTGAACCTGATGCTTTGGGACACCGGGAGCCAGTGAAGGGTCTGAAGCACTGGAGAGATATGGGCTTCGTAGGGCGTGCCTGTTGCCACATGAGCTGCTATGTTTTGTAAACGTTGCAGTCACTGAATCAGGCCATTCGGGTGCACCAGATATAGTAAATTACGATAATCTAGCTAAGATAGTGCCATCGCTGTCACCTCAGACAGATGGAGAGGGGCAGGGATCCTGGGAAGCACTTTCCTTAATACTTTAAGCTGAAAGTGACCAGCTTGGCAGACAGCTGCTACTTGACTGTCCATGGAAAGCAATGCCGACAGGAGTACACTCAGATTTGTCACCTTATCCGCCGGGACTGGAAGAGAACTGAGAGAGCATGGCCAAAAAGAGGACACCCAGAGTGAGGGGTCAGGAGGACAGCCCACCATCAGCACCTCAGTCTTGTCTCCGTTCAATTTAAGCCAATTGTGGTTCATCCAATCCCCCACGGCTGCCATAGGCATGACGACATCTCAGCCTGATCAAGATCTAAACGGATCAGGATCTGAGTGTCGTCGGCATAGGAGTAGCACCTGACGCCGAAGGAGTGGTTGAGACACACAAGTGCCCAGATGCAAGTATTAAATAGAATTGGAGACAAGGAGGAACCCTGCGGCACTCCACAACCAAGGTGACAAGGGGCATAAAGAAAAGGGGACATAGAGAGAGTCTGAGTATGATCCGCCAGGAACGAGGTGAACCAGGCCAGTATCTGCCCAGATATACCCATCTGGGCAAGACGTGAAAGCAGAATGGGGTGGTCGACAGTGTCGAATGCCGCTGACATATCTAACAGAATCAAGGCACCCACACCACCTGCGGCAACCAGCCTGGCCATACCATCCTGGACAGCGACCAGAACACTCTCCGTGCCCCTGTCAGGGTCCAGGAGGTGAGAAGATTCAAGAAACGTGGAGAGTGAAGGTGACTCCTGGGACTCCAGAAGCTTCGAGAGGAAGGGGAGAAGGGAAATAGGATGGGAATTGGATAGAACAGAGTGGTCAAGTGATGGCTTCTTAAAAAGAGGAAAATCCCTAACAGTTTTGAGCTCTTGCAGGACCAGTCCTGACTGGCAGGAATTGTTGATGACTGCTGTGATCTCCGTTAGAATATCCGGGGAGATTGTTTTGATGACAGCCAGTGGGACAGCATTAGAAGTGGTGCACGACTTTTTTGGATGGCAGCCAATACCATCTCTACGGAAAATTGGGGAAAGGAGGACCACATCGTCGGATCACCATGGTCCACAATTTGAGTAGGATTGTTTTCACTAGTAGAGGAAATTTTCATCACAGTGGAAATATTAACACAAATGGTTGTGTTCTTTGTGATAGAATATTGAGAAAGGGCATCACACAGTTCTTGTGTGGGTATAACATTAGGAATCCGGTTAGCTGAGGACGAAAGAGATACAGTGTATTACCTGCTTTAATGGCTACCGCATAGGCAACTGAGCAGGCCTTATATTGTACTTTAAAAATAGGATCATAGGCCTTGCGCCATTTGCGCTCTGCCTGAATCAATTTAAGCTGCGCAGCTTTCAAAGAATCTGAGAACTAAGGCTCGGATGGCAGTCTACGAGGTTGAATGAGACGTAGCGGGGACACTGCGTCTGCTGGCTCAAGCAGTGCTTGAGAGAGGGAGGCAACTGGAGCCAGCCTGCACTTAGCAGTGATCGCGGAAAGCATGCTTTGAGTATCTGCAGTGTGCCATTAGCGCTGCCAGACTCTACCCGCAGGAATCTTAAGTTGCACTGCTGCTGTTTCACACACACAGGTCACCAAAAAAAATGCCCAGTCCACAATACAGGTTCAACTGACTGCAAAGTCAGAAAAGTTTCTTTTGCAAAAATCAGATCCAACGTGTTGCCTAACTTGTCCGTAGGGCCTAATACATTTTGATGTAATTCAAGGTCTAACAGACTGTCAAAGAAGAGATTCAGGCTCGGAGACCTAGAGAGGTTGAATTTCAGATTAAAGTCCCCAGGTACCACCAGGTGCATATATTGTACTTGGAGGTCTGCCAAAAGGTCTGTGAAAAGTTCTGGAAAGTTCCCCGGAGGACGAGGGGGACGATATATAAGCAAAAAATAACATATGACCACAGGAGAAATAACACATTTAAAAAGTAGGACTTCCATGGCCAAAAAATGGTGGGAGCTAAGCTGGGTGACGGTAATCTCTGAACTGTAGATTACTGCGATCCCACCCCCATACTGGGGTGGCTGTCAGTCCAGATGGATAATGCGGTAGTCAGGGGGGATAGCCTGGACAAGAGCTTGGGCCGAACCAGCCTGAAGTCAAGTCTCTGTCAGGCATAGTAATTCCGGGCGGCGATCTGATAGAAGAAAGCAGATTTCATCCACATGTGCTGGTTAGGAGCGGGTATATAATAGCATCAGAGAGAGAGGTGGAGCATTTGCCATATTAGTCAACAACTGCTGTGACGGGGCTACCCTAACATCAAATGAGTTGTCGCTCCAACCAGGCGAGAATTTAGTACCTGTAGGGGCGAGCGACAGCAGATGCAACTTAAAATGGTATAGGCACCCATCCATCCCGTCCTTGGCACGGACGGGCACAGACGGGCTTGCCTTAAGTGTGCCCGCTGCGCCTGTCCGCTGCCCAGGCGACCGGCACGGCACATTTAATGCCTGCTGCAGAGTGAAATTAGGCCAAGGACTGCCTCCTAGAGGGACAGAAAGAGGACTGTCCGCTCTTTACGGCGTCCAAATACACAATTTTAAAAGGAGCGCAATGTCACATAAAAAACGCATGTGCGGCGTAAATAATAAACACAAAGTAGTTAAAAATAATCAGACAGTAAAATCAGAACTGTAATAGGGCAGAGTAGAGTGGCTTTATAATGGCCTTACTGAACCTCTCGTTATGCGGGCGACCTGCACGGCACATTTAATGCCTGCTGCCGAGTGAAATGAGGCCGAGTACCGCCTCCTAAAGAGACAGAAAGAGGACCGTCCGCTCTTTACGGCATCTAAATACACAATCTTACTAAGAGGTAAAGAGAGGGGCCGGATAAGGGTGCCTCAGAGCGCCTCTCTTTTTCAATCTGTTTTTGGCAGACATGGGACCTTTCCTAGAATCGGCTGCATTGGCCAGCCCTACCTTAAATGGGAGAAAGATCTGTTGGCTGGCTTACGCAGACGATATAGTACTTCTAGATAGAACACTAATTGGTCTGCAATGTCTGCTAGCGAGACTAAATGAGTATGTTCGGATAAACAAACTAACAGACAACCCTGCCATATCAAACATCCTCATCTTTAAACATCCCTTGTCAAAAACAAAATATAAGAACTGGAAACTGGGGGGGCGAATGTATTAGAGTTGTAGAAACCGTAAAATATCTGGGTTATAATATACACGCCCATCCAGCCCATTACAAGGCAGAATCAGAGATTATGGATAAGGTAACACAAGCTGCATCACAAATGATCAAACTGAACTATAAATTCTGTAAATTTTCCATCCTTCCGCTAGTGAAATATTACCTAGCAAAAGTGGTCCTAGTGATACTTTATGGTCTGGAAGCTAAACCAGGTCTCTGGTCAGCAAACTGGGAAAGTTTTGAAGGTCGACTGTGGAAAAGGGTCTTAGGACTTCCAAGCTGTACATCTATAGGAAGTCTGAGATTCGAGCTGGGCCTAAAGTCGCTGAAGTGTATGGCAGACTGGAAATTGATTTCCCTGTTTCGAGAAATAATTACGGGCAAAGAGACCTCCCTTTATGGAGACTTTAGTTCTCAGAAGCTACAGGGCAAATCATCTCTTTTGGTCTCACTTTGGGAAAAGGTAACAAAGGAACTCATAAAAATAGACCTTCATGAGGAAACCTTGGTCTTAAACCCACTCAAAATTTTAAAAAAAACTGGAACTTTCAGACTGGATTGAAACCATAGAGAAGGTTAGATCAGATCCAGTTCAAAGTGTGTTCTTGAGGGGGGAAAAGGAACTCAGGTGTCTTTCGTGCTTTCTAATGAAATTTCCAAACAGAAAGCTGTGGTCAAAATTCCTCAGAATGAGATTAAATTTGGTCCACTGCGGGGCAGTTTTAGAAAAGCGAAACCAAGGGGATAAGGCAAAAAAACTGTGTTCGATTTGCATAAACCCTGCCAAACACACATTAAGGCATTTCACTTATGGACTGTGAAGGCTCATGGATACACCGGTCAAGACTATTCAGGAACTTTGTGCGCAGAGAGGAGGACATTATCTCAGACCTTTTGTGGGACAGACTTATTTCTGGCATCGATGCCGCGTTGACATCAGCAGCAATCCAGGTGTTAACCAACTGTGAAATAATCATCTAACTAGTATAGCCCAGGACAATAGTCCACCACAACATTGTGCATTCAAGCGATATGTGAAAACATAAAACCAAAAAGCACAAACGCCTTGAAAAGTGGCAGGGTTGGCAAAAAGGAGAAAACGTTTTTTTTTCTGTCTTTTTCTTTTATTCTCTTTTTATTTAGACAAAAATGTGTACATTTGCAAAGAAATTCTGTAACTTGTTTGATCCTTTGTCCAAAAAAAATAAAAATAAAACATTTTTTAAAAAAATACAGAATCTTAAAAGTAGTGCAATGTCACATAAAAACCGTGAGTGCAACGTAAATAATAAACACAAAGTAGTTAAAAATAATCAGACAGTAAACTCATAGCTGTAATAGGACAGAGTAGAGTGGCTTTATAATAGCCTTCCTGAAGCAGGAACAGCCTGACCTCTTGTTATGCGGGCGACCGGCACAGCACATTTAATGCCTGCTGCCGAGTGAAACGAGGCCAAGGACTGCCTCCTAGAGAGACAGAAAGAAGACTGTCCGCTCTTTACGGCATCCAAATACACAATCTTTAAAAGTAGCAATGTCACATAAAAACCACGAGTGCTGCGTAAATAATATACACAAGTAGTTAAACATAATCACACAGTAAAATCAGAGCTGTAATAGGGCAGAGTAGAGTGGCTTTATAATGGCCTTCCTGAAGCAGGAACAATCTCACCTCTCGTCCAATAAGGCCTTAGAGAGAGGATGGGGGGCCCTCAGAATAATCCTCTGGACGTGAGGGGGCATCTTTGTATTCTGTGGCCACCGGAATTATAACCGCAAGGCTTTCAACGTTGACTCCACCGAGGCCTTAGGCACTTGTGCGCCCTTGGACGTTGTGTCAACAAAAGTGTGTTTTTTAGGGTGAACGCCCATTCTAGAGATATGCCCAGTCGCATGCGCGTGGAGGGCGTCGAACCACTTGGTTTGGAAGGCGCCATCAAAATATTTGGCAGCCCTGTGGGCATTGTACGTTTCTTCAACGACTCTTGTCTAAGAAGCCTTAGGGGTTGTGTGCTTGTGGTGCGTGGGTGCCCTGTTCGCCGTGGTGTGATTTCCCCATAACAGTGCCGGTGGCCTGTCTGTCAGGCTGGGCATTTGGGAGCCTGAGGGCTCCGCTGAGAGGTCTATGGCTTCCAATTCGGAGCCAAGGTTGCTGATGGATTCCTCGTTGTCCGAAAAGACAGCGCCAATGGGGGAAAGGCTTTCGGCCTGCATAGTGTAGGCCGCCCACCGTTTAGTCCTCGTGTCTTTCAATGTTTTCGGTTGAAAGAGCTTACAGGCCTTGCGTGAGCGCCCCGTCGTGGTCGCGAGGAAGACACTGATTGCATCAGCGATGGGTGTCCCTCCAAGGAAACTTGCTGTTGCAAGACGGGCAGAATTAAAAGGGAGTCCTCTCAACAGCAGAGGGTAGTGACAGCCAGACCAAGAAGAGAAAGAGGGGGGTGAAGGAAATACATTCTCAGAGAGGAATAAACCCAGGGCCCTACTTTCCCTACTGTAAGGGCCTGGCCAGAGGGCCGTGGCCACGTGGTCGACAGTCGTCGAGCAGTTGTAGATGCATTAGCGGCAGGAAACCCACAAAGCAGTCGTCGAGAAGGTTTGTCAGGAGACTAGACGACCGTAAGGCATGGGGACAACTTAAGCAATATAAAACTCTTCCGAGCTCTGCATACGGGACCAACTAGGTTGGCGGACAAAAACAACCTGAGGGACCTGTAAAGTTTTAAATTCCAGGTGAGTCTTGTCATTAATGATGTTTCTAAAAACTGAAATGAGCACAGAATTTGTCATCCTCCTCTTACAAAATATTGCAAAGTGTTAAACCCCTGTAGTCCCGTATCTATGAACCTGCATAAGCAGACAGATGTGTAATGTGAAAGGGTAAGGGTGTTTTAACTTTGTACATTTTTACTGGAGAAGATTACATCGCCAGCCCAGAAATACATGGAGACTGCAAATTGCACACACAGGCACATTAAAAGCTTTGTGCATATTCATAGATGGAAGTAAAAAACACATGTTGAGTGAAGTGCTGCACATATGTGTATTTAAAGCTACCCACACACGTATATTGAAAGTTGCACACACTTGTACATTGGAAGACTACACACTTGTGTGTTCACAGTAGAGTGAATAATCTCTGAAACATTATTTTCCAAATCCAAACCTGCACATACCGAATATATTCACAACCCCACATTTATATAGGGGAGCAAAGTGAAAAAATATATATTTGAAAAGTTGTTTGTTCAAGTAACTTTTCTCCAGTAACATACTTGTCTTGATACTGGGAAAACAGAGGGTAATTGGTGTATGCAAGCTGAAACTGAGGGGCTTAAGGTTGCTTATTGGGCACAAACGATTTGCGCTACTCTGACAAGGCTTCAGATGGGGACTTGTTAGGGCAAATATCAGATAAACCAGGCAGGAACAGTCAATAAATAAGACACAAGAGCCTGTGTACGTTGTGTGATTCCAAAACACTTAATATCTCGATATTTGTGTGAGATTCTTTCAGCTGCCTTAGGTATGTTTGTGGTTTACTTTAACCCGTGATAGAAAACAATTAGCACATCATTGAAGGGGTCATCATCCCACTTTTAACTTGTTAGGCCTTTGTGCTTAGATATCTTGGGGTAGGAGCGCATTAACAACTACAGATCATTGTTTATCTACAAAGTATTTTTATTAATAACATTTGATCATCAATATAATATAATTTGATAGAACAACAGAATATATTTACATACAATGATCTAAAACATTGAGGAAACTGTTCACACCTTACCTCAAATTTTGTATCATTCATCACATTTTTATTCATCTTTTTAAAGCTTTAAGTGAGCTCTTTGTTCTTGGTGGAATTTACTGGTAGAGGTATATATTGGTAGACAATTGCAAGGCAGCAGCTGCAAACCTATTCCACAATAAGAGGATTCAGTGCATGGAGAGAGGGAATCTGTCATTGTATTTGCATAAGTCAAAATGCCACGTCTAAGACTTCTTTCAGTTTTATCGAGAAATGTTTGTTTTAAATTATTTCTGTAACTTAAGTCTTCCTTTTTATTAGTTTATATTTATAAAGATACATACAATCATGTATACATATAATTCTGAAAACACTCACAACTTGGTCCCTTTTCCTTAAATGATGTGTCTAGTATAGATTTGCAGTCCATGTAAAGGTTTCATTGTAACCTTTGTTTTCAAAACAAAAATCAACCCAATTGAGTCTTGACTTGGGAAACCTTACAGATTGACCATCTGTCATTAGTGCAAAATTATGTCTTCGGTCTAATACTGGGGAAAAGCAAAAGTCACAATATTTCTTCAAGCCTTAAAATTATGTGTCAGTTCTTGGTGAGAAACATATCTTTTTGCCGCTCCTGAAACACTTTTTGAGGAGCTGGTCTTTCATTCATAACTGAGAAATTATTTTGGTGAGTACTGAACAGAGAGCCTCAGTTTTGTGGAAAACTGTTTTCTTTGGATACTAGGCCAATCTTAAATTCTGCTAACAATGGACACCATCTTACATTCAAGGAAACCACAATGGTCATACAGCGACTGTTAGGAGTGTTGTATAGATGAGAAGCCCAAATAGTCAGTGCCATCTTGATGTGACTTTATAAAAAATGTTTTAGGTGCATTTTCTACTGGCTCTCATTTTTGCTGAATTGACTTTGACATATTATTTCACCGTATGGATCATAAGTCAGCATATTATCAGCTGCAACAGGAATGCTTTCATTTACTCAACCCAATTATTCTTTTGGAACCCAAGTTTGACTGTGTGGTATCCTAGCTACCCCAATTTTCAACATTGTCATGTTAGTTATGGCTTGTAACTGATTGATTTAGTGACACCATCAACCTTGATGCCCTCTGTGAGTGGTGCCTATGCCCGGGTTTGAGAAACCCACTTCTACAACAAAGCATTATCAGATATGTGTCACTATACTGAATATATAGAAACCTCTACTTTGGTTAATTAGTGCTTGCTCAGTGATTGATTCAATCTGTGCCACAGAGTTGTAAGCACGCCTCTAATTGTTACACAACATCCAATTCAAACAGCTAAATTCCTTTAACACGTTTTGAAGTGTGCTCCTACCCTCTAGAACATACAGTGACATAGGCCCATTGTTAGGTGATTGGCCCTGAGCTTGAGCATTAACTGTATATTTGCATTCTCTGGCAGTTAATGTCCCTGATTTTCCGCCAAAAGTCTATTTACGAAGAAATACATAAATCATTGAAGTCTCAAATAGGGATACCCAGACATGTGCTAGACTGTGATGTTCCACTCTCCATAGTTGTACTCATTGTTCTTGCAAACTTAGGAAACCAGATGTAACCGGAACTGTTGAAGCCAGAAACTAGACATGAAAATACGAGTGAGTTAGGAAGCCAACCTCTTATCACTATTCGACCCGAGATTTTTGACTCCAAATTATAAACGCCTGCCTCCCAATTGTTGGGGATTTTGAAGACATCCTGCTAAAGGAAAAATGAACTTCATCTTCACGTCCACTGAATCAGGATGAAAAAGACCAAAATCGCCCAACCGGTCTCTCCTGAGGCCTTTACAGAGTATATCTTGTTTTGCAGACCATTGTCCCTGTTATTTTAGGGATGCAGTGCTCTGTGCCCAGGTGGTTTCATAGATACCATCCTAGAATGTGCCTTTCATATGTTGGTTTTTGACCTGATTTTAAAGTTTATGGGGAGACTGTGACCTGCTGCAAACTGCCATTATGCTGTAATCCATTCATGGCTGGCGGTGGATATAAAGAGTTTGTCATGCCATTGTGAGTCATGGAGTCTGCAATTGGGAGTGGGCTTGCAGAAGCCAGGTCGCCCTGCACAGAGTCCAGCCCACCATACTGAATCATTTTCTTCTTAAATATTTTCCTTTCTTTCGCTCTTCGGTTCTGGAACCAGATCTTGATCTGTTAAAATAGAAAATGGTCGTGAGTTTTTAATTAAAAAAAAAGGCTCTATTAGCTTAAAATAAACGTAATCAACTTAATCATCAAGTGCTAGCAAATATTCAAGTATTCCGAAATATATTATATGTTTAAGCCAACCCCACAAGCTCACATTTTCATTCTTTAGATATCAAGGGTCACTTTTGGGTTAAATATGTCTGGTTCTTACAATATCTTGGTGTTTGACTCGCAGTCAAAGTATGATGGCACTCGTCAGAAGCACACACTTCATTCACACTGCCACTAAATAGTCCGTTCGTATTCTGTTGGGACAGGACACAAGCTAATAGATCCTCAGTTGAAGGCAAACGCTGTTTTCATACATTAAAGCTTTTCCCTGGTAAACAGAATTCAGAACATGTAATTGCGTACCAGGAAGTGTCAACAGTGGCTGGCCATTATTAGCAAAAAGGCCTGGCTCTTTCTCAAGTTTTGGAGAGCACATAATCTCTTTTTGGAGCACATTTGAAATGAAGCAAATAAAAATAGTTTTAAATCTTTGATATTAAAAAGACGCATAAATATTACGCATTGCAAGTTGTTTTTACAAAGGGAAATGCCTATTTAAAACAGACATGTTAAAACAAGGCGTGACCTCTACATAACCTAAGCACTGTAAAGTTGTTCCATAAGCAACTCATTATTAAATAATATAGTCGCACTGTAAACAGTAGCAGAAACCCTTTCCCTTAGAACAGTAGCCAGTTTTGTACATATTTACCACGGGACATTGCTCAGTTTCCTGACACTTTTATTTTAAAGTTACACGTTGTGCATTTCTCTTTCACCTGTCTTAAGCAAAGTGAACAGGCGCATTTGCTTTGTAGACTGCCTGCGATTTACAATCTTACACTTTATTTGTCAAATGGTAAATTCTGAAGTATGACATTTAAAACGGCGCTGATCACTTCATTCAGATGGCGCTTCTTTTTCGAAATAGAACACAAGGTTAACACTGCATTCTATGTTTTTACTGAACATTATTTTTAATGCTTTCCTTATTGTGTATTTTTTTTGGCATTATTTAAACGGTGTACCGAACAAATCCCTGATTTTGTAGGCAAGATACTATATTTTTTAAAAGTGGACTTAAAAGAAAGCTTGGCTCTTCTTAGTAAGACAGGGCTCTGTGCCCTGTATTACGAGCTCTAGTCAGGCCTCTATGTCAGCTGCCAGACCAGTATCATTAGTGAAGAGCACAACCCTTCCACAACAGTGCTTCTGCCCGAGGAAGTAGGAGAATATGGATCTAATTCATGGAACCTTTAGCGCAGTGCAAAGTGAATTTGCACAGCCAACAAAGTTCCTGATTCACAGAGCAGTGAAAAGTGTATTTTTGCAGAGAAAAGTCACTTTGCACAGCAAAAGTACTCTGCACCATGCTAATTGGGCAGTGCGTAGAGTACTTCTGCAGTGCAAAGTACACGTTGCAGCGCTCTGTGAATCAGGGTGTTTGTTGGCAGTGCAAAGTCACTTTGCACAACTCCACTTAGACCTTGAGCATGTGTGTATGGATAAGTATTCGTGATGCAGGAAAATTGCAATGCTTTAGAAGTATAAAGGATAGAATTACCCTAATTTGAGATATAAATTCTAAACTCAATTTATTAACATTCTCAGTCTCACCTAAAAACGTACTCAAAGATTCTGGGTAAGTACAAAGCGCAATCCATAAAGTGACATGTGCTTCCTAAAACATACAGCAATTACTTATGCAATCAAGAAAATAACTAAAGCAACTAATGTATACGGTTAAACAAACAGCAATACGCAATACGTGGGAAGGGCTACAATACATATATAACACTGGAAATACATATACAAGACTACAAAACTAAAACTAGTTGTGCTTATTGTTATCTGGTGTTCTGCACAACCTCTCACAAACAACTAATTGATACTAACACACTCCTACCCAGTAGGTTAAAAATTAAAATCCAACATGTTTCATTCCTAAATAAATGGTCTAAATATCAGGAAATTCTTCAGGGGAAAATAGCCTTCTTCACTGTTGACAATTTGACCCACTTAAATTGCGGGGTAGCGTGGAGTATGTCACTAGACAGCAATCCTCAATATGTTGTAATTTCTCATGACAACTATTTTCCCAATAACAAAGTTTGCTGTACAGAACGTTGCTACCTTCTGTAGCTTTTTGTCTGTACAACGACACAACAATTTTGTGTCTTCTAATCGTAAATGGTTCCTGTCTGGATGGGATTCCCACACTGTGTTCCCATGCAATGTTTAATTCGAGCATTCATAGGCGTGGATACTGTTTGCTGGTCTGTCCTCCAGTGAAGGTCTAACTAGCTCTGATTGATCTCTGGTGGAACATGTCATCCGTCCCGGGCTCTTGCTACCTTTACAATTTTGTAAAATCCAACCCTGGTTACCGAAGACCCCTAAATCTGACGATAGTTTAAAAATGTTACAAACTATATACCCCTCCCTCCCCAATCTCGGTATCCCACCAAGCGAAGAAGGGAGCCTTGCCAGAACTTTTAAGAAACTGCTGCTCCTGTAAGCTGTTCAGCTTGCCCTTGTGACACGTAGGGGCCAACAGTTCCTTTATTTATGATATTTTACAATGGAAAAGAGATGAAAAGGAGTGTATGGTATCTTGGTCCTGAAAGATTTAACTAATTCCTCCCACTTATAAAATTTAGTATGGTCATCCTGGTCAACATCATTGTTCATACAAATACAGAGAGTGGCCACCAGGGCACATGCATTACAGGACGCATGCATTACAACCTAATCTGGAAGTCTCTTCATAATTCCCCTATGTTGGTGAGTTTTGGAGAATTCATTACTCTCAGTTGCATCAGAAAATCTTTTCTGTAATTTAAAAACTTCTGTACATTCCTGCCCTTGTCTTAGCCATCCCTCCTCCCCTTGGCGCCTGCAAAGTTTATATTCTTTCTTTAATAATCAAACCCTTGGCATTCGTGAAAGCTTTCCCTTCGCTTCTCCAACCCATATTCTGGCTATACTGTGGCCTTCCCCTACCCCTTCTACTCTTCTCCTTTCCTTTACTCCTCTTAAACTTGATGACCTCAACCTTCAGTTATCACACAGAATATCGATGTCCTCTTGATCCCTGCCCCATCAAGATTCTTTATCTTGCCTCTACTGTTATTGCTTCATCTCTTCTTCACAACCGAAATGTGTCTTTCTACAGGCATGAGTCCAATTTAAAATAAAATTCTCTTTATACCTTTTGACCATCAAATTACCAACTAATCTCCCAGCACCTACCAACATTCTCGAAGCCCTTGTTACTTCCCATCTTCATTACTTCATGGAAACGTTCTTTGCTTCACCCTTTTAGGCTGGGCTTCCTTCCATGTAGAGACACTGAGCATGTTTCTCACAACTGTATCTGTTTATCTTAATCTGAACAGTGTTTGTCCTACTTGATCCGGACTTCTGTGTCCTGGCTCCCAGCCCTCCACTTTTGCCCTCCAAACATATCCCCCACACACCGCTGTATGAAATCTCGTGTTTAGAAGTAACAAGGACCTTTCTTGCCTCAGTCACATTCGTGCTTGTATTTCCTCTTGCTTTCATCAGCTCTGCCTTCTTTGTCAGCTTCATACATGCCTTTATTGGCACAGATCTGGTGACCATGTATGCTATGGCCTCTGGGAGCATCCCACTCTCTTTACAACCGCACATGGGTTTTCTTGCTCTGGCACTCGTGGTTCAAATGGGTCTCCTGGCCATTTTGCAGAGAATGCAATGGTCTTAGCATAGCTTTTACAAGACAATGGCCCTCATTCTGAGATTGGAGGCAACCATGGCCCAATACCGGGTCCGGCACCAGTCTGGTTCAATGGGGACATGGAACCAACCATTCCCACTTCCCATTGAGCCCCTATAGGGCTCAATGGGAATGGGGAAGGCACTAATAACGGGCCCGCACCTGGTCCCTTAGTGGGACCCGTAAAGGACGTGTGGTCAGACCACACATCCTTTAAGGTTCCCGCTAAGGGACCTCAGAATTGGGCAGTAAGGGATTACTGGTACCAGTCTCCTTAACGGTGCCCGGTATCCCTTACTGCCCAACTCAGAATGACCCCCAATGTTTTGTTGGACCAGTTATAATTTAGTGTCTGTGTGTATAGCTAGAAATGTAGAAGGCTGTCACAGAGAGTGTGTGTGAGGTTTAAGTTGGCATTTAGTAGGTTGCAAACCCCCTCTGTGGTAGATTGAGCTATGTAGGGTGCCCACATTTAGGGGAAGACACTTTTGGTGGCGGTACCAACTTAGAGAAAGACAGACTCTGATTGATGAAGTGTAGGGGTGACAGCAAGTCGGTGAGTGTATACATTCTCTGGTGCTTAGCAAGAGTACTTCAGTCTCAATGCCATTGTGTTGTAGATGGAGGTCAAGTGGTTCAGTGCCACCTACATTTAATTATACAATTGGCTTGTGAGTTTAAGATGACACTGGGGTGATTAGCAATGTCCAAATAAGGGGAGAATGTAGCTCATGAACATAGGCAGTGATTCTGCACTGATAAGCATTGGTGTGGAGCCTGCTGAAACTAATAACTGAACGGAATGTCTTTAAGCTTGTGCAATAGTGGTATCTTGGTGACACAGAGTCTCCAGTTTACTAGACATGTTTCTTCATATAATTAGACCTGAAAGCAATCTTCCCCACTTTTCATGCTTCTGTAAGCGAAAGTAGTTATTTTGTTTTGTCGTGTGCCATCTTTATAGTTGCACAAGTGTGGAATACTTAAACTAACCACTTTGGCCAGCCGACTATGGATCTTATAGACTGGGGAATTCAGAACACATGTCCTTTGTCATCTCGCTTATGAATCAATGTTTTATGTCAGACTTAGTCGACAAATTCTGCCGAAGCTCGGATGACTGTTCCGTTTTCTAACAAGTGAAGCTCAACTCTAACTGCCTGCTAAATGCAGCCGGTTCGGACATGGGTCAGAGATTAGACGAAGAGGACTCCATTTCAGACAAGTTCAAGTGGTCCACATGTTAGTCTCCAACATTTCCATAACCATGGCAAAGCCAGTAGCAAGCCAATCAGAGCTTCTCTTCTAACAGTCCTGTTGTGTGTTCTAACTCATTTGATTCTTGGACCTACTGTGCTTGACTATATTTATGATAATGCGCATCCCAAAAAACGAGTCCTCCTTTCTTTTAAAGGAACTGAGAGAGTTATGCTTCTTCCCTCAGTTGTTTGGATTAGGTGGCCTTCTGTGATTTACTGTAAGTGATTCGTTGTTCTGTTGACCTTGCCTTGCCCACCACACAAGGACCATGTAGATTGGGCTTACCCCTCAGCATATGTCTAAAGGAGCAAACAGTGTTATCATTTCCTCCCCTTGCTCTGAAGGAGTAAGAGATCTGCAGGTCTTCCGGCTTACATCAATGTGAGTGAGGCTGAATAACTAGATTGAGGGATCCAATGTGGTCCTACCAAGGACCACATTGACTCCCTGGTTCCTGGCCTGGCTGACTTTTGCAATCACTCCTTCGCCTATGGAGTCTTCCCATCCCCCCTTAAGCACTCCTGTGTGCACCCTCTTCTTAAGAAACCCTCTTCCGACCCCTCCTGCCCGGCTAACTATCGCCCAATCTCCATCACTCCCTTCCTGTGCAAGCTTCTGGAGAAACTGGCTATCTCCCAGCTTAATCTCCATGCTGAATCTGTTTGTAGTCTTCATGACCATCAGTCTGGCTTCAGAGCTGCCAGAAGCACGGAAACTGCTCTCCTGAACATCCGTGAGGACCTGCTCTCGAACCTTGACTCCAACACTCCATGTGTTCTCATTTTGCTCGATCTCTCTTCTGCTTTTGATACTGTCAACCATACCATCCTGCTCAACCGTCTCTGTGATAACCTGGGTATAACTGGTCACGCTCTGCCGTGGCCGACCTCTTTCCTCTCCAATCGATCCTCCCAGGTCCAACTGGGGTCCTTCCTCTCTGACATCTTTTTCTCTACCTGTGGTGTCCCCCAGGGATCTAACCTCTCTCCCTGGCTATTCAACCAGTATCTGGCACTCCTTGCCCACTGCATCGCCGCTCTCTGCCCCAACTTTCAGTGCAATGCGGATGACACCCAGCTCATTTTCAGGCTACCCTCGGCCTCCTCCTCTCCTTCCCTCATCTCTGACTGTCTGTCTGCTATCCAGGAATGGTGTGCCGTAAGTGACCTCTGCCTAAATGCCAGTAAGACTGAGATTCTACTCATCGTCCCACTCCCTCCTTCCCTGCAGCTCTCTGGACGGCCTCTCTTGGCCCTCTTCCTGCTCCTACCTGGAAGGCAAAAAACCTTGGGGTCATCTTCGACTCCACACTCTCCTTCTCTCCTCACATATCTGACGTCTCTAAGAAGTCACACTACCAGCTGCACCTCCTCAGAGGTATTCTTCCTTTCCTCTCCTTCCCCCAGAAGCTCACTGTCTCCCGAGCCCTGGTTCTCTCGAAGCTGGACTACTGTAACAGCCTCTATCTAAATCTGCCTGCCTCTACTCTCCGCCCTCTGCAACTTATCCAGAACAAGACTGCGAGACTTGTCCTTGGCCTCAAGCCCAGGGACCATATCTCTCCAGGTCTGAAATCTCTACACTGGCTCCCAGTGGCTACGAGGATTAAGTTCAAAACCCTCTGCATTGTCCACAAGGCCTTATGGGGCCTGGGGCCTAAATACCTTCAACTCTCTCTTACTAAATATCTTCCTTCTCGAGCTCTTTGCTCATCCGTCTCCAACTCCCTCAGGGTCAGCCGCTTCTCCAAGCAACGAGTTGGGGGTAGATCTCTCTCCTCCGCAGGGGCCTCCCTCTGGAACAGCCTTCCTGCCTCCCTGAAACTTGAGGAGAACCATCTCCGGTTCCGGAAGCACCTCAAAACCTTCCTCTTTGCTTCTGCTTTCTCTCCCCCTCTCCCCTGTTAAATTCTTGACTGAAACTGCACTGAATCTGCAACTGACCACTCTCACCGATCTCGGTCCTGGCCCAGCCACTCTCCACTTGCACTGCCTCCCTGGCAACCCCTGCAGTGCGGGACTGTCTCTGTATCCCTACAGCCCGCTTTCCCAGCACTTGTCTGCACTTACCTTGCACTTGCCACTCGCTGGCCCTATTATTTAGTTGTTATTCTACTTCCATGTACTGCACTTTCCCCCCTCCCTGTCCCCTTGCACTTTTCCCTTCCCTCCACCCATGCACTTGCGCAATCTGAATGACACTTGGCCTAGTAGGATCGTTGTCTGTCTTCCCTTTGTTCCACCCTCCCTGCTTCGTCGCGCCTTGAAACACTTGTGTATAGGCGCGTTACAAAAGCCATATCATATCATGTGCCTGCAGTGAAAATACAGAGCCGTTACTTAGAACTGCAACTAGTTGGACTAGGTTAGGTCCATGCTAGCATTAATTCACAGAACTTTTATTTTTGAGCCCGACATTGCAAAATGTTTTTGTGTACGTGTTGTTGTGAGACTTTTTCATTACACTAGTTATGTAAAAAACAAAATATTACAGGAAAATCCTTTCCACGGTGTACTAGAAATAAGATTGTTGATTCAGCCATGATGAACAAAACTTGCTTTTATTCTTATTAAAAAATGAATATATATAGTTAGGCTCGCAAGAATAAACAGTGGTGCAGCACATGGAACATCTGGGATAAGTATACATGGGCACGGTACAGCTAACTTAAAAATGCCCAACATTATAACAAGTTGGTGAAAATAGTATGCTTTTATTTATGTCTCCACTCAAGGGATGTCGACATGTTTTGACATATTTGTGTTTATTTCTGTGGGCATTATTCAGGACAAACCAAGCTGTTAAACACATTATAAGGCAGTATTTCAAAAGGAAATGTGTATAAAGATTGTTACATAATACAACATTTTGTGATATACCCATATGAGGGATTCATGTACCTGTCTTTCCGAGAGCCTCAGATTGGCTGCAAGTTGTGCTTTCCTGGTTATTGTAATGTATCTATTGTAATGAAATTCTTTTTCTAGTTCCAGCCTCTGGTGGTCTGTGTAGACAACCCGATATTTTTCTTTTGTCCTCGTTTTACCTGAAAGATATAATAAAATAATTGTAGGTTACATTTGTATTACTTTCATCAATTCCTTGGAAACAAGATCTAAATTACTGAATTAGCAACGGTTGTTGACCTCTTTGGACTCTTGGGGTCAAATTACATAATTTGTGTATTTGAATCAAGACACAAGGGGTACATTAAGAACATTTTTAATGATGGTTAAAAAAAGGAAAATAAAAATCGTATTTCAAATCTGATCTAAAGGCGACTTAAGCGGATTGCTGGCAAATCCTGCCTATGTTTGTCTATGGAAGAAAATACATTCTATATGAAAATCGCCAATACAGGTTCCTGAAGCTGTTTTCAAATATGTTTGAACTAGAATCAACAAGTGTATAAGTATACTATGTGGAAACCCCTCCTTTTTTGAAAAATGTGGCTGTTCAACCAAATGTAGATATCTCTCCAAAATGTTCAACAAAGTTAGTATGTCATCTTTTTTGAGGCTCAAGAATGTGGTATTGGTAGCATCCTTTTGGACGTGAAGCATGATCGCTAATACTGTACACTAGAAAAACGGCACTCCGCCACTAATTGTAACATTCAGTGGAAAAGATACACATCCTATGACAATCTACACACCACACACCCTGCAGCCATTTATTGAGGGATGTATTCAACCACAAATGTTTTTCTAATTTTTGATATATCAGTTCCAGGTACAGTTTGTTTAATTCCAGTGATGTTGAGGATCATTTTTTAATTTCATTAAATGGTGTAGTGCCAATATTACTATAAAGAAAAGTATTTACTAATAATGGAGACATTGTTTTTTTGAGTGTAGTAATAATTCACACTTTTCATTACAACCTAAAATAACTAATTAATTTTGTATAACACGTTCAATACCTCTAAGCGTGGCACTGCGTTGTCTTGTTTTCAAGATAAGCACGTTGCCCCAGAGCTATCCTCCCGGCCCCTTTTCAGAAAATAAAATTGGACATGTACTGTTATGAAAATATACCAAAATATGTCCTTGCACCTAGGCACCATATGTTCCATTCAATTGCCTAAAATAGATTTTCATAAACCCACCCATCTTGTATATTTTGATTAGGAAATGCTTTTTGACTTTTTACTTGTGCTAGTGTAGAACAACATACACATTTCGTATTGTTTTTTTAAAAGTTTCAAACTGTAGATTTATGAGACACCTTTCAGTCCGCATTTGTATCAGAAATACAATCATGCTATTTATGGCCTTTGTTTAGTTGCTTCATAACATTTAAGTTGTCAGGCTTAATATTTTGTGACAGAACTAGACCTAGCTGACCTAGACGGGAAAGCGGAGATACTACACAAATGGATTGCAGATACAATCGACAAGATGGCCCCAGAAAAACCATTCACACCATCAAAAAAAAGAGCAATGGCAAAATGGTTTACCCCACTACTAAGCACCATGAAAAAGGAAAACAAAAAGATGGAAACTGAATGGAGGAAAGATTACAATCCAGACAAAAAAACAATGTTCCAGAAGCACATTCGCGCATACAAGAAGGAAATTCAAAAGGCAAAGAGAAAGCATTATGATGACAGAATCACAAATGCCACCAACACACAAAAAGAAATGTTCCGTATCATTAAAGAAATGAGAAACCCACCAGGCTGTGACAACACCCCAACCCCCTCGGAGAAACTATGCAACCACCTTGCAGACCACTTCAAAAAGAAGATCAATGACATCCGACAAACCATCCAACAGAGACCAACCAGCAGCGACTTACAACCAAACGAACCCAAATCAGAACCGCAGCACAAACTCAATAACTACCCTCAAATATCAGCAGAGGCATTCGCAATGCTAATAAAACACAGCAAGAAAGCGGGCTCACCGATGGATCCCTGCCCCCCGGACATCTACAAATCAATCCTCGGACAAGGAACACCAGCAGAATACTTCAGAAACCTTCTAAATCTATCACTGGCAACAGGGACAGTACCAAGGATCTTCAAATCGGCTTACATCAAACCACTTCTGAAAAACAACAAGCAGGGACGTAGATGACCTCTCCAACTACAGACCAATCTCCAAAATCCCCTACCCAGCCAAACTCCTCGAAACCTACGTATACAAACTAACCGAAGAATACGTTGAAGAACACCACCTGCTAGACCAAGCTCAAGTCGGCTTCAGACCCACAAGAGGTACAGAAACAGCACTACTATCCATCTGGGATGACCTAAAAACAAACGCAGACTCCAACACAACATCTGCCCTTATCCTGCTCGACCTCTCAGCAGCCTTCGACACAGTTAGCCATGACACCCTAACCAAAAGACTAGAAGACATAGGCATAACAGACACAGCGCTACGCTGGACTAAATCATTCCTAGCAGACAGAACTGAAACCGTCTGGATCAAACCCTTCAAATCCACCCCACGAGTCAACGACTGTGGAGTACCACAAGGATCCTCACTATCTCCATTGTACTTCAACATCTACCAAACCCCTGTAATCAGAATCTTCAAGAAACGCAACATCAAATGCTACAACTATGCAGACGACACTCAAATCATCTACAAGATCGAAGACACCCAAGCCGATCATTCAAACCTAACCGACTGTCTAAAAGAAGTCTTCAACTGGATGAATGCCAACAACCTGAAAATCAACCCAGGAAAAACAGAAATCATGATCATATCCAAAGACCAAGAGAAGGAAACCGCCATCCCGTGGCCAACAGAAATGGGATCTATACCATCACCATCTAAGGTAGTAAAAAATCTGGGAGTCCTGATGGACAACACCCTAACCTTAGAACTGCAAATAAACGCAACAGTCAAGAAATGCTTCTTCCTCCTCCACACGGCAAGAAAAATACTACCTTTCCTCTCCTTCACACACAAAACACTCACCATCCTCGGCCTCATCATGTCAAGTATCGACTATGCAAACAGCCTCTACCTCGGTATACCGGAATACCTACTGAAGAAGCTACAACGGATCCAAAACACTGCAGCCAGACTACTCCTCAAACTATCCAGAAGAGACCACATCACCCCGGCCCTAAAAACACTACACTGGCTCCCAGTAAAACAGCGTATCATCTTCAAAACAATGTGCATAACGCACAGGGCAATCAGCGGACAAGGAGCCGAATTCCTACAAAAAAAAATAACAATCTACAAGCCAACGAGACCACTCAGGTCAACCAACGAAATCCGACTAGAACAAAAACCTTACATCAAGAAGAAACTCGGAGGCACCGCTTTCTACCACTTAGCCGCGAAAACCTGAAACAACATCCCAAAATTGATAAGGAACACCAAAGACCACCTTAAATTCAGAAAATTACTAAAAACCTACCTCTTCAACACCGGAGACTAAAACCGAAACAACAATAAGACAAACGAATCATCAAAAAAGGACAGTGACAAACCGCTAGAACCGACAGAAGTACCCTGGGCACCAGCAGGGCTGACGCTGGACACAGGGGTCCACCCGCGAGACCCGGAGAAACGGATACAACTACTCCAGCCAACCCTTACCATCCCCCACCGCCCTCACAGCCACAACTAGGTCCCACGAGGCTGTGGAACAGACAAGATACCACCAATCACCACACAACCGGGTGTATGGACAAAAGCAGCGGCGCTAGTCATGTGGAGGGGGGAGGAGCATGCAAGGTTATTAAGGGAGCGGGCGGAGGGGACAGCTAGATCCTCAAACGGCCTCGAATGGAAAATCGGGCACGTACCTCCTGAGGCTCAGGGTGTACAAGCATCCCGTCGGGTAAGATTACACGAGCCCAACCGGTTTCAGTCCAGGATAGAGATGACTAACGAATACCATTAACAATTTCCTTCTCTGCATACACCTCTCACACTCCAAACCAAACACAACCACAAACCTCTAGCGCAGCAAACCGCACGAACTTCACTACACTGCAACAACAAAACAAAAAAACACATACACTCGCACATCAGCACACGACGACTACCGGCCGCATACACCCCAGGCCCAGCCGACGGAACCACCGGGCTGAGGCTGCCAACAGCACATCACTGCAATCTTGCACTTTTCCAGCCTCCACCCACTAACCCACCATCCCCCCCCTCTTTCAGAGCCGCCAGAGCGCCAGGGGACCACTCCGGTGGTGATAGTGCGTGGTACAAATGACCTTTAACATTAACATTAACATTAACACTGAGTCATATCTGTCTCTGACGACATCTATCCTGACGTCTACCTGACTTGTAAGTGGAAAGGCTAGAATGGCCTGCGATAATGTAATTGGCAGGCATACATGATTAATAGTTAATTTAGACAATGTCCTCTATGACGTGGCATCTTAAAATTGATTGTGGCATTGAAGGCATGCAGATGATTTTATATTTAACTGTAATACTTTAAATCTTACAAAAAAGTATTTTTTTTTACATTTGGAGAGGTGGCTGCTAATTGTTAATGTTATGTTAAAGGATATTTGTACAGCGCACTATCACCACCGGAGTGGTCCCCTGGCGCTCTGGCGGCTCTGAAAAAAAGAGGGGAGGGAGGGAGAGTTAGCGGGAATAGGTTGGAAAAGTGCAAGAAAGCCGTGATGTGCTGTTGGCGGCCTCAGCCCGGTGGGTCCGTTGACTGGGCTTGGGGTGCTTTCCGTTTGGTAGCCGTCGTGTACTGTTGTGCAAGTCTATGTGTGTTTTGTTTTGTTGTTGCAGTGTAGTGAAGTTTGTGCGGTTTGTTGTGCTATAGAGTTGTGGTTGTGTTTGTTTAGAGTTTGAGAAGTGTATGCAGAGGGTTGAGATTGTTAGTGAGTTGGTTATTGATTCATGATTGTGCGCTGGGTGGTCCAGGTTCGGTGAATCGCATGTCAATCATTGAATCACATTTCTATCTAGAAGTTGCGCAGACTAAACTTAAGAATTCTATCTGAGTGTGGTATATGCAAAGAAAAACCCATTTCTGTCTAGATGTCGCACAAATTAAAGTTGAGAGAATTTCTTCTATGTGTGCACATGCTAACATTCACAATCCTATCTAGATACGGCGCAGGCTAATTTTGTCAATTCTAAATGTGACACATGCTAACGTTCACAAATTCCATCTAGCTGGGGCGCATGCCAAGATCAAAAATTCCTTCTGTGTGTGCACATGCTAACATTCACAGTTTCATCTAGATGTGGCGCAGGCTAAGATCAAGAATTTCTTCTGTGTGTGCACATGCTAACATTCACAATCCTATCTAGATACGGCGGAGGCTAATGTTGTCAATTCTAAGTGTGGCACATGCTAACATTCACAATTCCATCTAGATTTGGCGCATGCTAACATTAAGAATGCCTTCTGTGTGTGCACATGCTAACATTCACAATCTCGTCTAGATAATGCGCAGGCGAATGATTATTGCACCTGCCTAAGGTGATATAGGCAAGTCTTGACCGTTATCTATAGGTCAGTTAACATTGGCTTAGCGGACCTACCAATGGTATATAAAGCGCTATGTAAATGCCACGTAACATAACATAGCAGTAGGTTAGTGCGTAGTGCAGTGCAACATTTATAGTGCAGCCAAGAATGTTTTATGTAGGTGGTCATTAATCTCTTTAAATATGCGTGTTGTAATTCTATCGCAGTTAACGTTATGGAGAGGCAGGATAGAGTGGCGAGGGCTTTCTGGAGTAGAGTGATTGCTCTACCTCCTACCCGAGCCATACTTACAGTTTTGTTGGTGTCTATTGGTTGCTGTCTTCCTTTGCTTCCTCTGCGGACACCTGCAGACACTTTCTGGAGCCGCCTTAGTTGGAGCGGCCCTTTGCCTTGGGGCCCTTAGACGCTGGGGCTGCCAGGCAGAGGGCTGCCCTGGGAGGGTTCTTAAAATGGGGCGAGGGGCCAATCGGGTCGCGTGGAAGGGCTAGCGAGGCAGGATTGGGCTTGTGAGGAAGCATGGGGAGTAAAGGCCTACAGCGCCAGGTGCGCTGAATGTGCATTTAAAATAAAATAAAAGCACATTATGGGATTTGGAGGCCCCTTGGCTCCCGTGTGCAGCACAACTCACCTGAACCGCATGGAGGGCTGGAATGGTGCCGGCAGGGACGCCGTGCACTTCGTATTTGTTTGGATGGGGTTCCCCAGCCAATCGGGTCGTGTGGGTGGGATAGGGAGGCAGGATTGGGCTTGGGAGGAAGCATGGGGAGTAAAGGCCTACAGCGCCAGGTGCGCTGAATGTGCATTTAAAATAAAATAAAAGCACATCATGGGATTTGGAGGCCCCTTGGCTCCCGTGTGCAGCACAACTCACCTGAACCGCATGGAGGGCTGGAATGGTGCCGGCAGGGACGCCGTGCACTTCGTATTTGTTTGGATGGGGTTCCCCAGCCAATCGGGTCGCGTGAGAGGGCTAGGGAGGGAGGATTGGGCCACACCGGGCCCAATTGAGAAACAGGGGTAACAAACTTTCTTTTCTTGGGCCTCACACATCTCTAATAAATAGATAACTGTAATGGGCTTTTCTGCATGCTCACTTGAGAACATTTTGTGGCGAGAATATTATATGCTAAAGGTTTTTAAAAGTATGCCTTTTTGGTCAAATCTTCTGAAATGTGTCAGCATTGGTGGGTTAGAAACAAGGACCTTCTAGATACAATCTGGGGTTCCAACAGCAAACTTATCTTTCATTTCACCAATGGGTAGGTAGGTGCAAACAAACTGGTTAGGCTTAAGAGTGAGATAACTGAATTGCCTATTATCGCCACACAAATGAATTGCCGAAGATCTGTCTTACTTCAGCTGTCTGCTGACTCTACTATCTTTCCTGTCTTGCTTCACGTGAAATCCCTGAGCATTATTCTTCACTCTCAGTTCAGTATGGGTGCCTAGGTTATTTCTGCCGTGAGCTCTATCAACTACTGCATCTGGTTTTTCGAACAGAATATTACCAGGAGATGAGAGCTAGTCAGCTAGAGCTTTTTTTTTCACAAGTAGCACTGAAGAGAGAACAAGCTACATTAGTTCCGGAAGCCAGTCCAAGATTTCTCATAAGGTTGCATGATTAACTCAACCCTTTGTGTGTGGAAAGGCCCGACCATGCAGGACTGACTCTCCCTTCATCATCGTAGGTTTACCTTTAGATTCCCCTATTCAATTTAAGTTCAGCCAATGGAGCACGCTTTTTGTCCAAGTAGCTCAGATCTGGATTGCCTTACCTAACGAGCTGCAAATTGTATCAAATCTGTTTATTTCGGTCAATGCTTAGCTTTTGAGTGTGCATTCATCTTGTATGCCACGGTTTGATTTCATTTGTTGCCACATTTTAGTTATTTCATTCTATGGTGCTTTCATACCCTCACTTCAGATATCATTCTAATGTATTAATGTGACAAATTGGATTCTGCCCTGCAGACGTACAAGGATGAGTAAAGGCTAAAATGCCCACTCAGACCTCACACTGCTACAAACCAAGAGCCAACACAATCATAAAGGTAAAACAGGGACAGCTAAGAGATATACCCCCTTTGCCTTTTGTGGTAACATGTGCCGAGGTAAGGCTATGCTCTTAAGAGGGGTGTGAATGTAATTCAGTAGCAACCGAAACAGCAAAGCATTACAGTCAAAATTAAAGAGAATGGCCAATCAAGGTTCTACAAAAATAGACCTACTTTAATAAAACACACCAGCTGCAAAATAACTAAACAGAAACACACTACACATAAACCCAACCCTCACTAAAGAGCCATGAATAAGCAAGGATAGCACAGTGCAACACTCTGGGTAATGTATAAGGGGTGTACGATAAGTGAAAATCCTACTGTTCATAAAAGGATGCTTCTTCGGTGAAAAAAGGTGCAAAAGTGACCTAACCAGTCTATAGTGCTCAAATGAACCAAGGGGTAAGTTATTGGTCAACGGTAGCTCGTTTCAGTTCTTAGGTGGTTCAATGGCATCGGACCTCAGCTTGGGGAAATGGTGGAAGCGGTCAAGCTCTGTTCGGGCACAGTGGATCACGTGTGTCCAAGCGGCAAGCGGGAGTCGAGCAGGCTCCAATGCGGTAGCTTTGTGGCTCAAAGGCGGCTTTTGGCAATGCAGGTCGGCGCGCTCACCAGGATCTCTTCGAGGTCGTGCCTGGGTCGAGACAGGTGTAACCTGTGGTAAGGGTTGATGAGTGAGGCTCTAGCGGTTCCTGACAGTTGTTGAAATGCTGATCCTGGGGCTCCGATGTGCGGTTCTGCGAAGCGGAGGTTCGAGATCGAATCATGGTGTAACTCCTGGTTAGATTCAGCAAGTGACTCTCCAGCAGTTCGTGTTGGGTTCTGGCATCGGTTGATTTGAGCCTAGCAGATGACTGGCTCAGTGAGGGCACGATGCAGCATTGAGCGGCTCAATATGCAAGCAATTGTTCGAAGGTTTAGATGAGTACCAGAAATTGGCATTGCCAGTATCCCTCAGCACTGATGCAACTTGAGGTCAGTTCAACACCAGTGTCAAGGCTGCAGAATGGAAAGCCTTAGCTTATCTGATCACCCAGATGCTGTGAGACCCACTTCGGGGGATTGAGGCAGGATGAGCAAGTTCAGGGTATGCTCTCTTAGCTTCAGGAGATTCTGGTAGGTGCAGTGTGTCAGGTCCTGGTCCACAGCAAGAGTCCCCCCCAATATGCCCTAGGAGTGGGTAGGTAGCAGAACTTTCCAGTGAATCCTTCTCAGGTGATGTTCTAGAGTGTATCAAAGAAGTGGTGGGAGACCGCTTCTTTTAAAGGTAAACATCCAAAGGTGCTTGAGCCAAAGCAACCCTGCTTAGTGGTCCAACCTCTGTTCTTGAAATAAACAGACTTTGCCCTTCTGACATCACACCCAAAGTGCTTTGTGCTACAGGAAGTGAGGAGGGAGGGAGGGAGAGAGGGAGAGAGAGACGGAGAGAGAGAGAGAGAGAGAGAGAGAGAGAGAAGAAAACAAAAATAATAATAATTATCTTACCCAAACTGTACAGGTCTCTTCCTGGCTACATTATCCTCGCCCCTTCAATTTTCAAGAGTCATGGGCCTTTAGAAAAGCAGCACCCTGGTGTGAGACCCAGTCCTTTGTGAATCACGGTGCCATTTAAGTCCTCTTCCCAGGCTAGCTTCCTGTGGAGTGGCTGTCCTGGGGAAACGGTGTTACCTGCCCTTACAATGTAACAAAGCCAGGCAATCCCTCAGGCTACAGTACTGGCAGTGGGCAGTGGGGGTGGGCTTGTCTGGAATTAATATACATAAAACTCCAACGACTGAATTGGGTCCACATGGCTGAGGCATGTGATATAAAATTGAATGTAGCTGCAATAATTATAAGTAGTGCCATGCACCATGCCTTAACTGTGGCATCGTTATATTTTAGATTTCATCCTGCCACCATCATGAGCTACTTATGATCATGATGGTGGCAGGGTTTTGGTACAATGGGTATATCCTAAATGCAACCCCTGCACTGAAGAATTGTGGCTGTCACTACAGCTGTCAAATGGGCACATGTGACCTCTGAACCTGCTCTGTGCCACTGGTCGAGCAGGAGGTGCAAATCAGGAAACTGATGCAGCAGGACCCAAATACACACTATGCTTTTGGCATTAAGTTTATGAAAAGGGTATCTGGTCAGCAGATTACCCTTTCAGGGATGGAATTACTTGCATAATTTAGTTTTTTTAATAATAAATAAAAAAGCCAGGGCTTGTACACACTTTCCAAATGGCAAATCGTCACACACCCCCAGCCAAAGAAAAGTTGAGACTGACCCTTCTAAGGGTCAGGCTCGCCCTTAAGGTGAGAAAATAACCAGATGCCATTTGCGCTAGCAGGTTGAAATCCAGACTTAGGCAGCATGCCCACTTGTCACCCATGGCCTAGTGTTTCCCTGATCCCATCAGACACCTGTGAGGGAGGTATTAAGCTGATCAGCAATTTTTATGTTCAGCTGCACTGAGTCTACTCCAATTCCTGTTGTACAGATGCCTGCCTGGCTTTTATTTCCGTGCCCATAGTCTGGGTATCCTAGAAGTAATGGCCTGCGCAAAACAAAATTTGAGTGCTGGAAGGTTTTTTTGGCCGGCAGAGGCCTACTGATGTCTCTGTGTGTCTGCATAGCCATAGACCGGGTATGGGGTCCACTTGAGACATTATCTTTCCTCTCACAGTGCCTTGCTGATGTGGCTCAGAAATGGCAAACTTCCAGCAATGGCTAGTCCCTGGAGATCTGTCATCCAGGTGGCCAAGAATCGGCCATCGCTATTGGATCCAGTTCCTGGGGGTGGACTAGTGCGGGAGGATCACCTGGACAAGGGGTGTTCGGGGAGTGGAAGTGGGACACCGAAGGTTGAGACGTGGTATCCCCTTCCTTGTGACACCTTTCCCCATCCTGCCTAGTAGGATACTTAGAAACTTTACCCCCCACCCCTTTTCTAACACAAAAACTTTCTCACAGGGTGAACGACAACGGACTAATACCCAAGCCATTTACCTGACATGTCCCAACACAAAGGTCAGGCAGAGTCAGGCAATTGCCGACAACTACACACACCCGAATACCGTTTTCCTTCCCCATAGGAACAAGAGCACACTCCGAGCAAGGCTGAATGCATGAGGAAGCAGCCATTCCAGGACGGCAGTTCAAACGGAGGAGAAAGGCGGCGAGACCTGAAAGGACGTCAAGGAGGGAGTTGCCCTTGCCCTTTTCAACCCAGATCCACAAAGCCTCTGATGAAAGAAACATAAGACTGGGAATTGCAGCTGGCAAATGGTGTGACGGATGTTTGCGGTACATGGAACCCTCCCCCATTGATAGCCAGAATGGGGAGACGCTGTTGCCATTGTGGTACCGTCCTTGACTCCAGCGACAAAGGAACCACCAATGAGCTCAGCACAGTCGGTGAGTCGGAAGAACCCGATAGTCTACCGAACTGTGTTAGACTTAAGGTTGCAGTGGAAACATCAAGAAGATAAATAATCAAGAGGTCTTGTGTGAACAAACTTGGTACCAGAGATAGATTGGACCAGTGCCACGTGGGTGCTCGTTCAGAGGTCTCTAGCTGGTACCCCTCTCCTGAACAAAGAGACTGTGTTGAAGATTGTGAGTAAAGAAACTACAAGTACCAAGAGGCCATAGGAAAGGCTGGTATAAGGTGTTAAGGTGGTCATACAAGGGCCAAGCCAAATCCCTTGTACAATCGAAAGTCCTCGACACATTGCAGAAGTTTTTATATTGTGAAAACAAGTGTTTTGTGCCCGCTGAGGGGAACGCTGTGTGAACTGTGATTGTGTGAAACCCGCGCTTGCCATAGACTGACAGAGTGATCCAGCGAGACGAGATCGCCCTTTGGAAGTCTGTTTAAAACTGGCAAGCACTTTGGGAGCTCTGAGTCTGGATGAGGGGGGCCTCGCTAAACCGAGGAGGTTGTTTAAAAGGACATGGACACTTGTGAATATTACAAAAAAGGACATTGTGATTGAAACGCAATACTATAACTGCGAAGAAGCTAGTTGAGCAACATTGTGATGACAAGTATGAAAGCGACTGAGGGGTGTGTCCACAGTGAGTGGTTGGTCTGAGCCCAACTGAGGGAGGCTGACGACTAAGAGAAGGATCAGAGCCTGGCTGAGGGGGATTCCAGGGTGAAGGGTAATCTCCCAACGTAAAGGTTAACAGAAGGAACTTTTGTTTTGTTGTTTTGGCATATCAGACCCTCTGAAGCAAGATACTTTGCATGAGAAGAGACTTGGGCACAGAAGGCCCTGATATTGAGAAAAGGAACTGTAAGCTTGTGCCGGAGAAGCTCAGGATTGTGCTGTGCGCGAGAGTCCCCCCTTGTCCCATGCTAAAAACATGGGGAAGGGAGACCCCAGCCATAACATTAAGACTTATTATTTTGTGAACACTGCTTTCTTTTCTTGTGAACAGTATCCCACACTCTTTTGTAACATAGCGGTAATGATTGGCAATAGGTTTTCTTAGTATAGGCCCTTTCTATTTGACCAGACTCCACTTGGACAGTATTATTGTTATTGGATGGTCGTAGCTTGCTCCCATCTTAGATTTAGGTTTAGATTAGGCGTTTATCTCACCCATTTTACAGTTTAATAAACACCCTTGAACTGTGATCACTTGTGTCTGTCTTATTTTGATGCCATGCCTTTCTTACACATCTTAGCCAAGAAAGTCAAGCCAATGAAAGACAACCTGCTTCATGGGTTCACGGATGTCTGGGCACCGGTTCTCGAATATGACCAAACTTTCCGCCTCAAACCTATAAACCACAACTTCTTACATACTACTTGCAATCTTAAAAAGGAGACAACCAGACGCGAGGAAAGGGGTGTGAAGGGGGAAATTAAAAGGTGAAAACTGGAAGCAAACCGAGTGTAACTGTTTTATCGATCTCATCGTTTGTATACCTCACTTGCATCCTAATTTAAATAAAGTTGGGGGGAATAATAAATGCAGGTATGGGTTTAAGAAAAATCACTGCTTAGCCAGTTCCAAACTGGATTTCGCAGTGGATCTGCAACCACTCACAACATTCTTGCGCTTAACATGCTAAAAAGGAGCGCCATACGTGAGCGCTTTTGGCTAAAACTATGGAAGTGGACCCTGAGGCCTGTTTTCTGCTTAATCGATACAATTACACACAGATACAGTTGTGCAGTTAAGGCTTAAGGTGGGTTGGCATTATACAGAGAACTTAGAAGCAGGAAGAATATGGCATGAAGCGCTATACAAGATGAAAGTTTAATATGCATTTAAAAAGAAAACACAAAAATAGGCCAGGCCAAATAGAGTACATTTTTAATATATCGATGTACGAATAGTAAAATAATAGACAAGGTCAAAGTAGGTATGCCCCTTAAATGACTTAATGATATCTTGCGATGAAGGTTCCAAGCCACATCCAGTTATCAAGTACCGAATGCCATCCAGAATTACATGGAATATCCCAGTGCCATTAAACATGAAAGTCACTATTGGTGTTCAGGCTTGCAACGCCCGTGGCTATATATCTGAGAAATCCCCTAGTACCAGTTAGATATCAAATATTCCATGGGCATACAATAATACGGCATTGAAATTATCGCTCACCATCCATCCAGGCAATTTTCCGGTACCATGAAACACTCTACTAAAACAAAATCCTGAAATTCAGTGTCAGCATTTGTGGATATGATATGGCATTTATAACCCGCCTATACACAAGTGTTTCAAGGCGCAATGAGGCAAGGGAGGGGGAAACAGGGGAAGAAAGACAACGATCCTACTAGGCCAGGTGTCATTCAGATCGCGCAAGTGCAAGGGAGGGGAAGGAGGAGAAGTGCGGGGGGAAGTGGAAGAGGAAAGTGCAGTACATGGGATAAAGAACAAAAAAATAAATAACAATAAGTAAACAATAATCAAGTTCTGCCAGCAGGTGGCAAGTGAAAGAGGTAAGTGCAGACGTAAGTGTCAAGTGCAGGTAGTGGGACCGTAGGGATACAGAAAACAGTCACCAAGTGCAGGGATTGTCTGGAACCGACTAGCGGGGGAGTGGATCTGGGCCCGAGAACCAGTGCAGTTCCCGTGACAGCCAGGGAATCAGCAGGGGAGAAGAGGAGAAAAGGCGGACGAGAAGAGAAACCTTTTGAGGTGCTTGCGGAACCGAAGATGATTCTCCTCAAGTTTCAGGGAGGCAGGGAAGCTGTTCCAGAGGGAGGCCCCAGCCGAGGAAAGAGATCTACCACCAGCTTTTGTTGCTTGATGAAGCGACTGACCCTGAGGGAATTGGAGGCAGATGAGCAAAGAGCTCGAGAAGGAAGATATTTAGGAAGAAATAGTTGAAGGTATTGCGCCCCAGAAGGCCTTGTGGACGATGCATAGGGTTTTGAACTGTATCCTCGCAGCCACTGGGAGCCAGTGCAGAGATTTCAGTCCTGGAGAGATACGATCCCTGGGCTTGAGGCCAAGGACAAGTCTTGCAGTTCTGTTTTGGATAAGTTGCAAAGGGCGGAGAGTAGAAGCGGGCAGATTTAGAAAGAGGCTGTTACAATAGTCCTGCATGGAGAGAACCAGAGCTCTGGAGACAGTGAGCTTCTGGGGCAAGGAGAGGAAAGGAAGAATACCTCTGAGGAGGTGTAGCTTGTAGTGGACATACGCATAGCAGTTGACTCTCTACACAAATAGTTAAAAAACGATTCTGATTACAGCCACAGAAGCCCTAGTAACAGTACCAGGTACTTTAATACGAGGCATTAAAATGCTTTTTATTGGTGACTGATTTCTAAGGTGCCACACAGCACTGTCTGATGTTTCAGATGATCAAAAGATAAAAGGGCTAGGCTGGAATGGAGTGAGGGTGGAAGGTAACTTTCACCTTTAAAGCCAAGGCCACATATTCCTCCTGCTGTTCACGCTTGCCCAAAGAGTCTGGCTTTCCAGGGTACAGACTCAGGCCGTTCAACAGCAAATTAGAATAAAAGAAACTGAAAACGTGAAATAAAAGGAAGAATACATGGTGGCAGAGTGGAAGAGTGTATTGAAGGCACATTTCCGGTTATTAAAAACAAATCTAATCACATTAAAAACATGTTGTAAATAAAATAGGTATGCAGTGAATAGGGTCAGGGACCTTTTTGAAACCATAGTATATCTAACGATCCCTAATCGGCTGCACCAAATTGTCCATTTCCTAAAAATATGTTTTATGAGGAACTTTACCTCTTTCTATTTCTTTTTTGTTAGAAAAAAACGAATCCCTTCAAGCATATTATACTTTCCTTTAGCTAGAAATTGCCTAATGTGTCCATGGACCGCACCTAAATACAACTTGCTGTTGAAATCAAATCCTGCGCTTTCTCTCCAACATTACTTTGTGTACTAACTTACAATTCTCCAAGTTTGCCTTGGAAACACGACCCAATTATCATAGCGCTATAGGACATACCTGCCTCCTTCCTATTGTAGAACCATGATCTACCTAACCAAACTGACACGCACCCATGCTGTCACAAAACATTTTTCCCCTGCTGCATCTCTACCGCCCTGTGTTTGTTGCATGTACTTTCCCACCGTCTTATCGTCACTTAACTTCACTTATGTTCTTTTTTTTTACAGCAAACTAAGGGGTGAATACTCCTAGCAAGGTTGGGGGAGGGGGGACACAGTACACCACTGAAGGACAAACTTAGGCGCTCTGATACTACTACAGTTGTTATTTGGCGTAGTATAAAAGCATATTAACTTAATACACATCGTTTACCTTCTCAAAGGGTTATTTAAGTATTTCTTTTTGGCATTTTGTTTACTCTGACATGCCACTGAAGCCAATTTGTCATGTTAGTTATTTCTATAGACCCTGTCAGTTCGCTATAGCTTTTGGGGCTATATCATTAATGACATCCGGAATCAAGAGTGCCAAAAATACAAACCCTCGGTTCAAATTTGTATGTAGTGACTTTGTACTGTAAGGGCTAACTGAAGCATAAGGCGTCTCCCCACCTCCTCTCCAAGCTAACTCTAGGCTCCCTTACACTGTCCCGAACCTCCTACGACCTTCTAGACCCAACTAGGGCAGGGCATGGCCACCTGGATGCATTCCTTACTAGCTGTCTTATTCTTTTCCCATACTTTGCCTTGTTCATTAGCTCTTCAATAAATCTCTGGTCTCTGTAGTCAATTGCCGTCTCCTTCCTACTCCACCCCATATCCACTAAAGACCGCTCCTCCCCTCCTTAACTTTCCTGGTTACCTTCTCCTTTACAATGCCTGGTTCATTGAATGTCTCTTAAGTGTAAAGCCACTTCCCTGATGTTCTGATTGAAGTTCAAACACGGTTACCATGCATACTTGCATTGTCTGGTGATCGGAAAGGGAAACGCGTTTTTCTTCACTAGAGCTGGAGATCTATTTGAGAAGGACTGCAGGCTCTCTCAAATACGGATGTAGGGGTGTCTAATGTTTACTGTGCAGGGTATCCCCATGGGTTTGGGTAGTGCAGGGGTTTTAACATTAAGCTGCAGTAGTGGACTGATATATTGAGGAGGATCAAAACGATCAGGGCCTGAGGTG
Organism: Ambystoma mexicanum; assembly: GCF_040938575.1. Lineage (NCBI taxonomy): Eukaryota > Metazoa > Chordata > Amphibia > Caudata > Ambystomatidae > Ambystoma > Ambystoma mexicanum. Next base: position 148,892,726 of record NC_090930.1, on the reverse strand, counting down.
AGGCAGTGTTACTGGCTCCTGCCAAGCGACCAGGACCCCAGGAAAGTGACCCGGTGATCCTGCCCATTCGGCCCTCTGGTCTATCATCCAGTGGCTTGGGTTGGCCCCCTTCAGCCACTGTCCCAGAGTTCCAAAGAGCCAGGACTGGTATTTGTATTTGGTTTGACATTTATAAAGCGCTTTAAGCTTTAAACAAAAGCTTTGTACATAGAACCAAATCAGTGCAGTATATGAAAAAGGAAAAGAAAATGAACAAACGATATAAAATCATGCGTAAGAATGAGGAAGCTAGGTTTTCAAAGAGAGACAGAATTGGGAATAAATAGTAAGGGAACGAAGAGAGGGGGAGCATTCCAATGAAGAGGGGCTTAGAGCGTAAAAGAACGAAAGTGTGATTGAGCACAAGGAGGTTGAGGAACAGAAAGAAGAAATTGAGATTGAGAACGAAAAGAAAAAGCAGGCCTATAAAAAGCAACGACAGAGGAAAGATAAATAGGGGCAAGACCATGAATTGATTTAAAAACAAGACAAAGAAAAATAAATTTAAATCAGGGAATGAAACCAACGCCAGCCAAGCAGTAGCAAGAGGGGAAAAGATAGATCATGAGGGCACAGAAGAAAATATGTCGAATAGACGCACTGAAGACAGACTTGCAAGCCGATAGATAGGAAGGCCAAAAAGACAAGAGGAACAATAAGGAAGTCGAGGAAAAATAAATGCATAGATCAGAGGTTTGGTAGCATCAAAAGTAAGTCGGCAGTGGGTATTCAGCCACAGGTATTGCCTCACCTTTGGCTGCCTTGGTTAGGAAGCCATTGGGATTCTTTGTCCTTCCCTGCATGGTGTCATCTAGTGGGTATTGGTAATGTTATGTGGGAGGATTGGAGCGAACCAGAGGAATGGTGGCTATGGGAGAGGAAAGGAGAGAAGTTGGCTGGCAGAATTAGAAATCGAAATGGCTCCTGGGATAAATGCCGTGGGCCATTAAAAGTCCCTTTGATCTCTGTGAACCTGTGTCATTGAGAAACAGAGGGACAGAGATCTGTTAGCCAGATCCCTGGACTCCATTGAGGTGTTAATATGGAGCACTGGGAATACAAATGAGATACCAGGTGATCTTATCTTAAAGGCCCTTTCACATTGGGGAGCCATAAACAAAGCGCAGACATCCTTTCATCTCCTGAAAGGCCTTAGAAACAAGAAGACTCTCTGGTTTGCAATTAACCATAGGGCCAAAACCATGCAAATTCGAAAGCTGGCCGTGCGTCATAGCGACGTGTGTGTGTTTATATTTCAGTGCAGTGTGTATAAGTGGAGCATAATGGTACTTCCCGTTTTTAGACCAAATGAGGATATTTCATTGCAAGCATAAAAATAAAGGTATTCTGGTATATTAATATGATAACCGCTATTGTTAAGTCTTCCGTTGCAATGCTTGAACTCATTAATTGGAGAAATTAATGTATTGACGCCCTGGTGTGTATAGTCTCAGTGATGTCAGAAATCATCCATGTAAATGGTGGGCATCTGGCTGTTTTTATGGGTCTGGCCTACATAGTGTACCACGGGTTAAATGAGGCAGCCAAATATGTAAGCCCCTCTTTTGATAATGAACAAGGCCAAATTGCCTGTTTTGTGGTGCTCTCCATTACAGATTTTGAAATACTTGTGGTATCACCCAGAGTTTGTAATTCTTGCCTAGACCCCTTCTCTAGAGAGATAGCACCTCAGTCACACCTCACTGATGATAAGCACATGGCAGACACACGTGTGGGTGTATTTGTTGTCGTTCTGCAATGGTAGCATGTTGTCTTATTTGGGTGTTGGACTGTGCATGTGGGTGCGGCCAGACTGATATTCAAATAAATATATCTTCCCTGGTCAGCAACAGTGAGCTAAATAAACCGTGATGATAGCCCCTCGTGTGTGGACACCATCCTAGAGGACAAGTAAATCCAGGGGCTATGCTAATGTCGGGACTGTCAGGAATCAAGGCTAGCTAGCCTTTTGGGTGTAGCCCCTGAACTACTATCTGGGGCAACAACCAAAAGACCTGGGGCTGTAGCCCCTTTACCCCATAACCCAACCCCAGTAACCTGAGAGGCCCCGTATGTTTTCCAATAAAGCACAACCGAACTGTAAGAACTGACCAAACGTCTGAAGACTACTGCTGAATGTGCTCAGTAATGGCAAGAAGACGTCTCAAAGGAACCTTCTACAAGGAACGTAAGTGAAATAACAAGTAACATGTATGGGATTGCACAGGGGAGACTTCTCATTCTCATCCTGGCTCATTCAAGATAAAGCCAAGCTATCCCCATACTCTTGTATGATATGATGATAGTTTATTTATATAGCGCCTATACACAATGTGTTTCAAAGCACTTCATGACAAGGGAGGGAACAGGGGAAAATACAAACATTATTACAGGCCATGAACAACAAGAATGTGACGACGTTTCTGGTAGAGCTGGAGAATTACACAAGGTGAGGGAGGGGGAGGAGAAAAGAGGAAGAACAAAACAAGCGAGACTATCGTACTAGGCCTGATGACATTTCAGATAGTGCTGAAGGGGGAGGGGTGGAATAACAAGTAATTGGGGGGGAGACAAACATGTGTCACTTGGGAGGATAGCTCAGCGGCAACGTGCTCGCCTTGGAAGCAAGACGACATGGAGCAACACAAGTTCGATCCCCAGGTTTGCGCTTAGAACCTTCTGGGTATTAAGCGCGTTATAAATAACCTATCATATCATATCATACTAGGTCCACAGACAATTCTGATAGAGTAAGTGCATAGAAAAAGTAAGGGAGGGGGAGGAGAGAGAGAGAGAAGAGGGAAGGGAGAGGAGAAGAGAACAGAGAATAAAAACAGTGAAAAGACAGCAGAGAAGCAGAGGGGAGAGCGAATACAGTTGCAGCGGTCAGTAAAACACATAATGTTGCAAAGGAACAGAAAATGTAGGCATGGATTCATGGTGATGATGGGCACTGCATGATACAGGGCCAACTGAGTATGAGATCCAGGGGAGGTCCAGCATGAGAGTTGAGGGGGTGATGTGCCAAGAGTAAATGGGCCTCATTACGAGTGTGCTGGCCGGTAACAACCATGTCAGTAAGCTACCAGCACTGTTGTTACCGGACTGGCATACTCAGAGGTCTGCGAGCGGGTGCCTTTCAGCCCGTCAGGTCTGACCTGGCAGCCGGAACGCCACCCGCTTGCAGACCTTGACGGATGCACCGGCACCGTTTTTACCAGAAAGTTTACTGCCGGACTCATAATGAGGCCCACTGCGTCCAAAAGTCAAATCCAAGCATTGGCTAAAAGTCATTGATGGTGAACCCTTCGTGAATCAAGACAACTCCTGCAATGAATGGGGGGGAGAAGAGATCAAGGAAAGCACGGGCAGGGGAGGACAACAAGTGGGGCTAGAGAGGGACGGCGGGGGGCACAGAGAGTGTTTGAATGTCCTGACCATGACTGCCTTGTTTATGTCAAGATGGTAGCTATCAAAAGATGAGTAAAGTCTGTTATGGATAATTAAATGCTGGAACAATGTATATTCTGTTAACAGATTGTATTGCTTTCTTACCTTCTCTGCTGCAGTAGCATATAGCTCAGGGACTGAAAAACTAAACAAATGTGGGTGACCTATTGCTGGCTCAGCAGCAACCACAGCATTGCGCTCTGTACCCTCTGCACCACATTAATCACGCTCTTGGTGACGTCAAGGTGGGGTTCCCATAGACTAGTGGCATGCCATTTTTGGCTCTCCACACGTTTTGGGCTACAGCTCCAATAAGCCCTAAGTAGCACAGTCAATGTTAAGGTATCATGGGAGTCTTAGTCCTAAACATCTGGAGAGCTACAGGGTTGCAGACCCCTGCCTTAGACAAACCTGGAGAGTGTGATGGCTTCTGTCATACCATAATCCTCTTGTTAAGGGAGAAAGGATGACACATCCAGCCCTGGCTCTAAACGTTCTGTGGACTTCAGTATTGAGAGTATTAAAAGGCAAGATACGCTTGCTGGAGTTGCAGTTACTGCGAGAATGACAACCATTATAATTGTTGGTAAAGTCAGACCTAGACAATATTCTATAATATAATCTCTCAATCCAAAAATTTGTATTAATTTTAGAGAGACTGGGCCTAATTGAATGCCACTTTTAGGCTTTGGGGCAGATATCTGCACCAGTAACATTATGAACCAGTCATTGAGAGCTAAGAAAATCCGAGTTATTTTGACGCATTTGTTAGCAGCCTGGAACTCACATCGTCGTGTATGTAATACATAAGCGATTATCTGGCAGGTAACTGCACCATTTGCTGTCTGTGAGAATTGACTACACTCTCAGCAGTAGTCAGACGGAGTCTGAAGTCTGTCAGACTAAATCTGAATCGAGTGCTTGTGGAGATGTTTGTCACCTTGGGGTAAGGGACATTTTGCCACTGCCTCCTTGCAGTTATAGCCCAATAACCTCCGCTAGCTGGTGCACTACAAGGCTGCCTACAACGCTAGGAGCTGAGTTACTGCTAGGATCAAAACTCAAGAGTCCTCGATTAGAACCCTTCACCAGATCTAAATGTGTGCTGTAACCAGGAGTCTGCCACCCGTGGCTCTCCCCGTGATTTACACTGCAACTCCCATGATCACTCACTGTTGACTACACTGGTTAGGGCTGATCACAGGTGTGGTCCAGAACATCTTGAGAGACAAATGTTGCAGACACTTGAGGAATGATACCAGCCTTAAAGTCCTTATCTGTAATTGATTATCATATTATTCTGGAATAGGTTTTAATAAGCCGTAATCTCATCCCTAAACTGCCCGGAGTATGGAATCAGAGGACCACTAAGCAATTTCTGTCCAGTTCTGAGGTTTCTAAAGGGGACCGCAGTATCCACGTCTATCTTCCAGGGTTAGGAGACCGCCTCAGTCACCTCCTCTGCCTTTCTCCTTCCCCTCCCTATCCTAAATGCCCCTCTCTATCTGTACGCCGCAGTAAAAGCGCATGATCCTGCGGGAACCAATGACCCCCAGGAACCGGTGCAAGGCCCTTAAGAATGAAAGCGTTTGATGTTTTCTGGGCTGCTCCCACAACATGAACGAGTCCCCAATTCAATTTAAATTGCTTTATTAGCATGGCGTGCTGTGCAAGCAGTGCCTCTGCTTTCACCGCAAAGGGCTATTTAGAACAATAGTGAAGGGACATGAAGTGACCCCCAGCCCCCAACCTCCCTCCGGATATATGGGGCAGGCGACACTCGCATGCACAGCAAAGGTTACAGCATTTTCTTTCTGCTGCCTGACTGTGTGCCCTAGCCCGACGCATATCGCCCCCCCCCCTCTCTCTGGCCCACTTGTTAATTGGCGCATTTTTTTCACTTCCTTGAAAGGGCAGAGGAATGTTCCTGTGCCTCTTGTATTGGTGTCTCCGGTGGTGTGAAAGAGGAAATGCCTCTGCTCGGGCCTTTGTGCTGCTACATAGCACCTTGGTGAGGAATAGCACCGGGTGTTAGGACATTTATCTACTTCAGGCTCAGATGCGTTTCCCAGAGTTCTGAGGTCTCGCCAAGATGGTGGCCAGGGATGACACAACATGCGAAAAGCAGCAAAAGCGAGAGTCCATCAACTTTGAACCGTTTTTTCCCCTGCATGTTCATTTGAGAAGGTGGCAAGCATGTGTTTTAGATAATTTGGGCACATTACATAGTGACTTGGCATAACACAATCAAAGAAGTATATCAATTGTTGGTAGGTTGTTGCGAAATCATGAAGAAAATGCGCAAACGTGTCCGAAAAGTGGTCCAAAATGCGTTTTATCCAAGCCCAATTATTCATGCAGCAAAAATAGTGCCCAGCGTGAAACGCTTCTTTGCTCTAGGTTAAAAGTAAGTGCACTGCCGTTTGGAAGTTGGTTATTTGATGAATTGCGTGCGTTATGTGTCGGTTTTCTCCCCGTCGCAACGCTGTATGTCATATCTCAGCTTGTGCGTCTTCCCTGGCAGACCTTACAGATGGCTTGCCTCCTGGAACGGCTCCAATCCCTTTCAGCTTTCAGAGCGTGCACCTGTGTTTGAGGGGAACACCTTCCCTTCCCCACAGGGGTAAAAGGAAGGAATGCACGTTCTTACTCCAGGGAGTTCATTGTGTGTTCTCATTATGGACGCTTCGTGCGGCCTCACGGGCAGAAGCCTCTAATGGCGCCGGTGCAAACCCGCAGTTCACCTGCAGTAAAAGGCGCAAGTACAAAAGTGCCTTCAGGCTTCAGACATCATTGGTTCAGATGAAGTTCCCTTTTTAATTATCGGTATTTTAATGTCTGTAACGAGTTTTTGGGCTATTGGTGGACGTTTTGTGAAAATGCAGGGTACGCATTATTTGTCAGGTTAACGTGCTGTAGTGTATTAATTCCAGTGACCCGGGCGTCTATACAATGTACAACGTTAATAGTCGTATTTTGTCTAATTTGTCGCTTGCCTCTGGAATGCACGTCCGTATTTAGTGGTTACTGTCAGTACCCTCTCATTGGTGCAGATTATTGTTGGCACTGCTGCTCGATTAGTCAAAGTTATCGGGAGACTAGGGGGAAACCGGACTAGAGAAGGTGGGGGGTGAACGGGTTCTGGGAAGACAGGGGGAACAGCCGTCCCATTCTCCTTGGACACAGAATAGAGCCTTTGCTTCGGAAGGGCAATAAAAGCAAACCGGGCCTCTTTATTTGCTGTGAAAATCATCACCCTTTCCTGTAATATAACCCCTAAAGAAAAAGAGGGAACAGAGGAAGGGACGTGGCTGCATATCAAAGCAAGAGAGGAGGTGTGAAAAGTCCCTGCTGCCTGGGTGTGAAACAGAGGGTCCACGACATCAGACAATGTAACCAAGAGGGGAAAACAAGCAGACCTCACAACCTGTATACAAAGCGAGCGGAATTAGCATTTGAAGTAGGTCTGGCGCTCTTTCCTCCCCCAAAGCACCAGGCAGAGTAGTTCTCCCCTTCTGCGTCTCCAAAAGAGCTCGACCGTTTCTACGTACATGCGAACTTCTTATGTCTGTTTGCGCCTTCCTGATGTAATGTTGACTTGTCCTGGCGTTTTTTTCTGTGAGCAGCACAGGGGCGAGGCCACTGCTGCTTAGCTCTAGCGTAAAGTTGTCCGAGACTCAACGTGTTAGGATAAAAAACGGAGCACATGTGTATTTTATCAAAATAAAAGAAATTGGCATATTTAACTGATGTCTTGAAATACCAAATTGCCCAGTCATTCGCTACTGAGCTCTCTAGTGTTCCTGGATTTGGACACCATTACTATTTAGCCACCTGTTCTGGCATCTTTTAGCATGCTTGTAATAAAGCATTGTTTATATGTTTTAAATGCAGTGATGGAAGGAAAGAGGGAGCAACTTTGATGTACTGTGCCTATGACATCAGTGTAGACACAAGCACCGCGAAGTCAGTTTGAAGAACCAGCGGGCCACTGGTTCATTAAAGGCCCCAACCCCAGAACCTGCACGGGAGGTATTGAAGAACATAGTTTCCCCTGCACCCCCCCCCCCCCCCCCGCACCCGCCCCCCCCCGGCTTTCACCATTCATTTTGTACCTGTTATTTAAAGCTTGTGACACTGGGTTACACGCCCTGGTCTAGGTGCCTTTCAAATATGAACTTGGGACCCAATGAACATGCAGATGCTGGCAGTGCAGTGTCATTCTGCACACGCGGAAGTCCCGCCAATTTGTTTAATCAATAACTTGATTTGTCTTGCTGTTCACCGAAGCGTTGAGAGAAATATGTGTGACATTTCTGAGGCCCTTTGCGCCCCTATAGTCACAGAGAGAATCAGGTGGTTGTTAAGTGTATTTGTAAGTGCTGTGGTATTGCAACAATAGGTTGCGAGTTGCAGAAATCACACATGAAAATAAAAAGGATTATCATTGTGAATGATTGCCTTGTGTTAAGCAATACACAGGCCTGCCTCGGATGCCGCCAACAAGTGGTTATTGTTCATTCAGTGCCGGTATCTGATATTCAATGGACCCATTTCTCAATATCATTAAAGGGACGCTTTACATTGAACATGTATTGCAGCATAAGCACTTTGGACATCTGTTGCTGAAAACAAAAGAGTATGGGCGTTTGGTCCGGTTTAGAACGGATGACAGAAACCAGGACGTGAAGACAGGTGGCTGGGAACCTGTGCAAAAGTAGGTGTGGGAGTCCCTCTACCTGCACAAACACAGCCCATGGACCTGTTCTTGGGTGGGTGGCCCCTGGGAGAGTCTCAAACACTTTAGCTCACTGTGCATTTCACAGAGGAGACATTTCCATATGCACATTAGTCTTTGTCCCACCCAAAGGCAGTCCAGTACCGAAATGCTGGGCAAATCTCCTCTGAACAAGAGTACCAACAGCAAACCCTAACACGTGTTTTGGCTGAGTCAAGCCTCATCAGTGAGGTGGAGCTTTGCCTCTATGAGCACAGTGAGCAAGGGGTCCGCGTCTGGATTACCCTGGTAACTTAGGGTGAGGCCCCAAGTACCTCAAAATATGCAAACGAAGGTCTGGGAGTCAAAATATGCAAACGAAGGTCTGGGAGTCCCTCAAAATATGCAAAAGAAGTCTGGAGAGTCTCAAGCACGCTTAAGCTCGCTGTGCTTGGCTGGAGACCCCCCTGAGTGGAAGAAATGTCATAGAACATGGGTATTTCGTTCTCATTAGAGGGGCCCCCACACTCCTTTGTAACCTATACCATTCTTTTGTTTTTTCATATTTTTATTGGACGTTTACGCTAGTAGACATAGGGAGAAACAGTAATTTGGCAAGAATTGCACTATTTTTGATCAAGTGGAAGATGTGATCAGAACCTAGGTCACTGAGGGCCAAAGTCGTAAATGTAACCAAGAGATCAAACTTGAATGTGCAAGGAACAAGGCCTCTTTGGGCGCATTCTATTGCAAAGCACATGAGAGTCTATTATAAAACTCGTCTCCATTAAATCCCCACCTCTAACCTCAGATCAAGCAAATTACATGTCAATAAAATATGCAAACAAACCATTGCGATAACCCCATCAAGTTGCAAGAAAGCTGCTTCTATAAAGCATTCGCATGCCAGCTTAAAACGCTGCCCAACCAACCAACCTCCTTAAAGAAAGTCCTCAACTTGTTTCTTTCTAATAAGGTTTTCCCCCACCTACTGTGACCACGATGGGACCTTACTTCTCGTAAAAGAAGGAATGGACTCCAGCCCCCAGTTTTCATCCGAAGCCTGGGGTTATCCACACAACAATCACTGCCTCATTTAGACCTATATTAAAGGAATGTCACCCCAGGATCTACGCTCAAGCAGAGGCTGTAGGTGTGTAGATGGTTGCACCAGAGATGTCGCTATACGTCTGGCTACATGAATTCCAAGCAGAACTCCGAAACATTGTCACAATGTACCCTGACTCTGCTGAGGCTGCTCCCAATCTGTCTCACCTGTTCAAGTGTAGGCTTGTGGGGTGTAGTTGCCATATTCCCGCAGTTCGGAAGGCCCTGCCAGTATGTGATCTGAGAAAGATGAGATGTAAAATCTCTATGCCAAGTGCACAAGAGTGCCAGAATATCTCTCCAACATCTTTTTAGAGTGAACATCTGTCCCTGGACCTTCTGGCCATACACCGTCTACCTATAAGGGGTTCTGTGGGAGATCTCTAGGTTCACGTGTCTTAGCCCTCTTGAATGTATTCTCCCTCTCTATTATAAATGAACACGACTGCATGGCATTCTGCACAGGCCTTGCTGGGTGCTTTTGCTGAAGCCCATTATCTGGATGTCAGGCCCGAGTGGTCTAACTTCTGAGGACATTTAGAAATTGTTTTCGCACACCACAAATTATTTGGTTCCAAAAAATATAAAAACATACTTGCCAACATGACCCGTTGCAATCTCTAGGTGCTTATCCAGTCCTGTTTTTTTCTTTGCATTCGGGACTTGTAGTCCGAGTTTTATAATGGGGAAAGTGGAACTACAAATCCCAGAATGCCAAGAAAAAAACAGGACTGGATAAGCACCTACAGATTGCAATGGGTCATGTTGGCAATAATGCAAATACATAGTGTGTACCAAATTACAACTATAAACCTCATATAGGAACTGGAGCTAATTGAAGGGGCAGTGCTCGAGTCCTTGATTGAAAAATAGTGGCTGGTTCATTTGGTGATCTCAAGTTCTAATGTATATGCCAGTGAGAGGTGCCGGAGCTGGCTTTATGTAGTTTTTTCCTCCTGGCACTTATGAGTTGTGGACCTGAAGGGCCACACAATGGGATTTTATTAGGACATAGACCATATCATTCCTGTGTGCTTTTTCGTGCTCCTCTTAGAATGTTTCTTGTACTTTCCTCCCCAAGGGCCTGATTTTCAACGGGACATTCCCGTGTAAAAACATGTTGAAAAATCAGGCCCGAAGAGTTCACAAGCACATGGATCCCATGAATCGACCACTCCTTCGGTAAATAGCGCTGGTCTGCTCCAATCAAGCGGTCTGTAATGGCTGCAAAGCAGCATGGGCGCTCTATATGAAAGAAATGCTTTAAGAGTAGTCCTGTTTGAGGGGTTGTGGCTTCTCTTGAATGCTTTGCAATACTTCTGGGTTAGTCTGGTGTATTGCAGACCTGCTGACCGCCTTCTTTTGACCAGAGAGAACTAGGGTATTGAGCAGCGAGTCCAACTTGCATAACTTGCTCAGAAGGGTTTCTTGCTGAATCACTCACTATTAGAGGCATACTTCAAATATAAACGTATGGCATTATTCTTATGTTCCTAAAATGCTCTTCGCTTTTATGCAAATCACCAGGATTGGGTGCCTTGAAGAGATGTGGTGCTGCTTGACCCGGGCTGGTGCTCCACCCCTCAGCAACATCTGCATTACCCTCCCTCCCAGCCTCCCCAAAAGATCCCTCCCCACGCAAGATGAGGGAGAGGCACCACAGTGAGGGGATTGCCGCATTATAGGGTGTAACCGTTTTCTTAACAGATGACTGTTTAGTAGACATGATGGAGGCATGCGCGTCACTTTTGTTCAAGCAACCTGTAATATTGTCAGGAAAAAAACGCAGTGCCTAAACCAAACAACAGGTCTTCCTGCCACCCAGGGCCTGGCGATTGCTGGAGCATGCCTGAGAGGTTCTAGCTAGAGGAATGGAACCAAGAACAAGGCTGAAGTCCTCACACCTGACATGGGGCAATTTGAGGTATGCGTTGACCCCAATCACATTTGACTTCAAGCGATGGGGCAACAACAACATACAGTAAAAAGGTGTCTGGACTGCTACATACTTGGGAGCCTGCCCAGCTGTCACTTCTCGCACCTTATGATCGCAACATGTGAGCAGTGCAAAGCTTTGAAGTGGTTTCCAGGGAGTCACGTGCTCGCGCTCATCCGCCATCTCGCAAAACAGCATATATGTGCAGCCACAGCAGAAGCAAGGAACACGTGTACAGGCGAGGGACATCTGGTGTGGCAGCAGTAGGCGGTGAACTGTGCGATGGCAATCTGCGCCCGCTGCCCCTCGCCCCTTTCTATGCAATTAACGAATAACAACTAACAGGAAACGGGGCTAATGCCTCGCTTTCACTTTCAGAGCTTAGCCCATGAAAGGCCCCCTTCTACCGAAATGTGTGTTCAATGTTAATAATGTCATGGAGTGGAGGGTGATGAGAACATTCGAGCAAAGTCAGTGGGAAGGTGGTGCAACGGGTAGGGAGAACTGTACAGGTAAAGGAAAATAGTCTGTGGTAGAAGTGCACCGAAAAAAGCAGTGGAACTGCGGTCTCACGGGGAAGAGGGTAGGCTGTAGCTTAGTGCAACACGTGGCAAGGTGTTGCGGCAGTGAATAAGAGTCCTATTACAACTTTACAGCTGCACAGGGACATTAATGGACCAATGCTTTGTATAGAATGGGGAATATGGTTATAAAAAGTAGAGTAATGGTAAACAGAAAAAAATAAAAGTAGTGGAACACCGCTCCCGACTGCTCCCGCTCACTTCGATCACTGTAAATAGTGCATGGCTTTTACCCAGTGAAGGGTTTCAAAACGAAGGCACTTTGACGTTTGTGTGTATAGGGTACTTTTTTCACAGAGAGGTGAGTGCCCCAAAACACAAGTCGCATATATATACCAAGGCAAAGAAGTGGTGGCTATTTTTTAAAATACACTCGGCATAGCACTAATCTACACCTATCAAGAACGGGCCAATCTGCCGCTTGCGCGAATATGTATATGCGCGGCAGTGATTGGCCGAAGGAGCCTTGCTGCCATTTTCTCCCCTCGGGAATGCAGGCCGGGAAACGGGGTGTCTGTTGTTATTTTTTGCACTTGTGGTAAATGCAGTGAAATTGACCGTGGTCTTTTGGTAAGGGCAAATCTCATTTTCTAAATCAGAGGCGTACTGGTCATACTATGAGTACTGATAAAAGAGACTGCTGAGAGCATGTCATGTGACTGTCAATACATTGCATTGAGCGGTGCACAATGGCTAGGACTCACGGTTTTGTATAATAGGAGGTCGAATCCCAGATTAACCAATTTTGGGGACCCCATTTTGGGTAAATCACTGTGTCAGCGTGGCTTAAGCGCCATCGGCTATGGCCTCGTTGGCTAAATGGGTACCTGCTTAGGTGAGTGTGGTTTCCCCCTGACGCGTCGCGCTCACTTGCCCTGGAAAGGCCGCGCTCCCCTGCGGGCCCCTCGGTGTGACCTGGAGTGTGCCACCCGACCTCTGTGTAATCCATCCCTTCCCCTGCCTCCCGCCAGCAGCCAGGCAGCAGCTGCTGCTGCAGCACGTGCGCTGCTGCCCCTGCCAGCCATATTTCACTGCGCGCGTTCTGCTGTGGCCTCGGTGCATGAATCTGATCGCTCTTGCGGCTGTCACTGCGGAACATGGCATCTACCCACATCCTTCCCCGCCACAACCTAACAATCTCAACGCGCGTGCACTTGGAACGCGGGTGCGTCTCAGAGACATTCGCGTTTTCAAGGGAAATAAAATAGGACACGAGTCATCTTCAACCGAAAATTCCAGATCAACATATAGGAAAGGGTGTGGTAGCAGGAGAGCCACGAGCAAACACTTTTCATGCAGAGTGGAAAATCCCCAAAATTCAGACACTGATAATATCATAAATCGAAAGATTGCGCCAAGCTGGAGACCAAAGAAGGGCTTAATTGGTAACAATAGGCATAGAAACGGGAAAACGGACAACAATGAACAGGCCGATATATACCAACGAAAACATCGACCAGACCGATACGTAGACACACACATGCACCATGCACGACTCTCGAAGAGGAGTTAAACCTGGCGCAACGGCTATTCGTTAATTCTGCTAATTTCACAGCTCGATGACAGACAATGGGGGCAAGTGCCAGTCCAGTATGCCCACATTGCAGTCTTACGGCAGGGCCCAAGCATCCTACCCCGTTCCCCGGTTTTCCCGCTTCTGATAAAACATCCACAGGCGCAGTAGCCAGCGGGCAGACCATGTCGGCAATGCCAGGCCTTTCTACCTAGTTTGCCGCACGTATGACTCAGGGAGCTAAACAGCAGCACGGTCCGCCCGGCTTATCGCGTTCTCTCCTAACACCCGAGGGCATAACATGGCAGCAAAGTGAATCACGTCCACCCATTATTATCGAGGGCAGTGCCCCCTGTTCTCTGGAGTGGCGACACCTGAAGATGTGCCGGCACTTTTAAGCGCTTGTTGTCAGACATCGCACAGTTGGCTCCATCATTACCAGATGTACCAGGGCGCCTATGAATCGGGGTTCCCCGCAGGACAGCGCATGCCTTGAGGTCCCTTTGCTTTGTATGCTTGCTCACCTAACCAGGGAGCCTCGCTAAAGCTTTTAAGGTGTGTTATTTTTGACACAGGGCTGATGTAACAAGGGCACCTCTTTATGCAGATTTGAAACACTCCCTGTTTTCCCATGGATTCATGGCGTCATAAAAGTAAACTTTTTACGGGGTGTTATAATTTATGTTGTTTGCCTAGTAGTTGGTAATTAGCACACCTTACTTTCACTGGCGTGCTGTAAAGGGGAGGAAAAAACCCGTGTCAGGCTAGTAGACTTGTCCACCGATCATGTATCGTGCCCCCTTCAACGAGACCTCGGGTGTTTCTAAGCGCTAGACCACGAAACACCACGCAGTGGGGAAAATCGAGATCTTGTCGGGAATGCTGTTTGGTCCAAATGTTGCAGCGACTATTGGGCAGGGGGGAGGGGAGGGTGGACAGACACATACTTTGATCCATGTCTTTCAAAATTAGGAGTCGCAAAAGCTTTTTAGCCCAGAAATATTGGTTTGCCGTACTTTTGGATTCAGGATGCCATTAGCGGGGGATGCGAATGCGACCCAGTGACTTAAATCATCCACTCCACAGAGGAGAAGCGAGCTCTAATGATATGGAAACGCGACGAGCCATGAGCCCGGGTCATGAGCCCGGGTCGCGCGGGTGCACACTGGCACATCAAAGCAACACATCCATTGATGGCAAGGGCCGGGCAATAAGTCCGCTGCACACCTGCTTTGGCTCAGACTGTATGCCCCTTTCCCCAGAGTTAGCACCTGTTGCCATGCAGCTGGGCAGACTGAAAGGAGCGCAAGTGAAGCATTCCGAATTTCGATTTCAACAGGCGGCACCCCCCAATCGAAGTGTCTAAATGGGGGACTGGGTCTACTCCAATGGAAAGTTTAAAGAAAAGGAACGCACGGCTTTTGGTGATTTTCGGCATGTTCTCTTTGCTCATTATACCATTTTTCATATGTGTGGCGGCAAACTACCGGCATTCTCACAGCGATGTGGGACCTGGCCCATACACAGCCAGGGGGAGGGAGGGGTTCGGGTCACAGTACCTGCGTGCTGCACAATTATGCTGCCTTACTCGGTCACTCGCACTCATCCACACTCATCCCACTCACTCAACCCATTTACTTCATTTTATGGGTAAAAACTGTTTGCTCAATTGAAAAACACTCGGCCTGATTTTACAACGATACAACCCCATTAAAATGCTCTGCAAATCAGCTCCTTAGGCTCCTCGAAACCATGTTTAT
Source organism: Ambystoma mexicanum (assembly GCF_040938575.1). NCBI lineage: Eukaryota > Metazoa > Chordata > Amphibia > Caudata > Ambystomatidae > Ambystoma > Ambystoma mexicanum. The sequence continues at coordinate 148,877,623 of NC_090930.1, read as the reverse complement.
TTCTCCAGATATTTCAGGAGGCAGAGCATTTCTGGGGAAGACCCCGCTCGCTGAAACGTGAAGATGTGTACAGGGTTAACAGCTTGTGGGTGGGCGAGCGGATCTGTGAAGCACACACGCCGTTTCCGCGGAAGCCACGGGGTCTACCCCTGGCGTATGCGCTCCAAAAAGCCGCCCTGGCAGCAGGGCATGTCCCTTTGGCTCCCTCCCGGCTCTGCCCCCAGGACACTCGCCTTTGATCTCTGGAATACCCCCCTTATCTCCAGCCATCTCCTTGTCCACCACAGGAGCTTTATGGGCCGCGCAACGTTACGTATGCGAAGGTGACAGGCCTCTGTGGTGCACGATAGAGCGGCCCGTTTTCCCGGCTAAAAAAAAACAACGTGTTTGCTAAACTGCATATTAGGAACAAGTACCGTTTACAAATAATTGCTCTTTCAGAATTAAAGTTTGTATTCCAGTGGAGAGACTGGCGACTATTTCACCTCACATCGCGATCCCCGACTAGACCTGTCATCGCTGCGAATTTTCAAATGAAGGGCACTTTAGTGCTTGAGCGAAAATTAACGCCATCCTTTTTACGCACTTTTTGCTCTTTGCTTCTTAAGGAACGGAGCAAAAAAAAAAAAATATGACGAGCGACCGTGTTCACTTTTACAAAGGGACGGCCTTGATTGGTTCTTGTAATTAAAGCAACTAGAATAGTGCAACAGCCATCGAAAAGTGGAACATAAATCCGAAATGGCCAAATGTACCGTATCTGGTGAAATTCGGGGGGACGTTTGAACCGCTAATACCAAAACCCTCTGCAAACGCCGGAGTTTCCATGCACTTTCCCCAAGCTGTCATCTCTACTCTTTCCGGAGCAGACTCTCCATGCCCTTCGGAGGGGCCGATTCAAATGGTGAACTATTGCAAAACGCAGGCAGACTCCAGTGGTGTCGACAGTTCTCCCACCTACAACTAAATGTAGGGCGCAAGGCTCGGCCACATACCCACACCATCACATCGCTTGAGAAGGGGGTTCTCCACTCACCCGGCAGCCAGGCTCTTTTTTCTAGTGATGTACGAGAAGCAACACACAGCCCAGAGAAGAAGGATAAAGCCAGCTTACCTACTGAAGTGGACTGGGCGGTTTTCCCCATCCATTGGTAAGGGTTATTCTTGCCAGCCTCCGGCGAGACCTGCACTATGTGAATACCATCCGTAGCCTGTAACATGTCCGCCTCCGAGGGGTGCAAAGAGCCGTAGTCGTGCTGCGGGCTGTAGGGGACTTGCCCCGGAGACAGACCAGAGAGCGGCGTGGAAACCGTGCTGTTGGTGCCAGGTCCGTAAGCGCACCATTCCTCCCGCATCGGACCGTAGTGCGCGCCCCATTCCCCGGGCAACTGCCCATGGTGCTCCATCCGCGGCGCGGGATAGTGGTAGTCCACATACTCGGGGTAGGGCGTGGGCACGAAGGCCTGCGCTGGCGGGACGCTGCTGGTGCACCTCAGGGATCCTGGATACATGCTGGCCTCTTCACCCAGGCACGACGTTCATAACCAGCCTTTGTCCTGCAGGGTCATTCTGCTCCTCAGTGGCGCTCCCTGCCTGTCTGCCTCCTCTGGTGTCCTGGCTGGCCCTATAAATGACTCATGCTAGCTCTGGTGGCTCTTTACTGCACGTGGGGAACAATGGTGTTACCAGGTGCTGGAGGCAAGCGCTTCGCAAGGCCCTGCCCGATGTCAGAGATAGCCGGCCGCCCCCAACCCTCATTTGCATTCGAATGAAGTACTGATTGGACGGGCAACCCCACCTTGTTGTTACATGAGAGCTTGCTGTTGTTTTTCACCGCTTCACTGTTCGTGCCTTGATCTTTTTTTGCTAGACCCCCAAGACCATCGCCCGGTGAGCTTCTGCAGTCTGTTCCTTTACGGTTGACTTTTCCTTATCACCAGAGGGCCAAGGCAGGCATAGCAGTCCTTTAGAAACCTTTAGGACTCAGAGTTCTGTATTACGATTGGCTTTCTCCATAGTGGGACTCGGAGAATAGGGCACCATAGAAGTCACCATCAGAGTGGAACAAAATGGGCCAGACTCTGAAAAAAACAATCAGAATACATTTCTTTGTGAAAAGCAGGAGTCATACTTTCTGCGAATTGATCACCCAGAAACAGCGTACTGAGGCATACTGTGACGAATTGGATTCTGCCCTGCACAAGTACAACGATGAGTAGGGGCTAAAAGGCCCACTCAGCCCTCACACTGCTACAAACCAAGAGCCAACACAATTATAAATATAAAACAGGCACAGTTAAGAGATGTACCACCTTGGCCTTTTATGGTATAGTGGGCCAAGTGAAGGCTATACTCTGAAGAGGGGTGTGAATGTGATTCAGTAGTGACCCAAACAGCAAAGCATAACAGTCCAAAATAAAGTCAATGGGCCTCATTACGAGTCCGGCGGTAGCTGTGCTGGTAAAACCGGCAGGCTGCCGCCGGACTCGTGGGGATTTACCGGCTCTGGACTTGCCGGAAATACTGGGGCATTACAGCCCCGGTGGTCTGGTAATTCCGGAGCCGGCAATCTGTTACTCACCATTCCCGTGGAGTCCGGTAGGCCTCCACGGGAATGGTGGCCGTGGAAACACCGGCACCATGCGGTAATGGTGCCAGTGTTTCCACATCCGTCTGCGGCTGGTCCGCCTGGCGGACGTAACACCACGCAGCCACAAAACTCGTAGTTAGCTGGTCCGGAAAACGTTGCCGGTACGGTTTTATCGATACCATTAAATCCGGACCGGCTAACATGTAATGAGGCACAATGTCCAATCAATGGCTATAAAACCTGGCTGCGGAGCACACCGTTTATAGATGGTTTTGACATTTTTATTAACCCATCATTGAAAGGGGCTAAAGGGTGGCCTTATGCAAGGTGGGATTTGTAACGGCTTTGGTGCTTCGCCTGCTCTCTGGCCCCAACCCAATGCCTATATTTTGGCGGTTGAGTTCTCATGGAATAAGAACTCACGCCTCCCTCTGGAATATTCGCTACTCATTAATATCTATTGGAATCCCTCTGGCATCATCCAATTGGAAATATTTGATGCAATTGAAAAAATCTTGTTTGAGTGGCAGAGGTTCTAATAGTATTATAGTATGTGGTGCCCTGAATTCTATCTGTGAGCTTTTAATGCCGAACGCGGCAACTAAGGGTGGTTGAGATAGACATACCTGATGTAGAGCTAACGCCTGGCGTTTCTCTATTTGAGTCGTGGGGCCTTTCCATGTTGAATTGTTGGCTTAAGTATGCCAGAGGGACTGGGGGTCACACTACAAGCTCACCGTTCTAGCTCCTAGAGCCTAATAAACCTCCCCCCAGTGCACAGATGGAGGACTCAGCCAAGGGCAAGGTAGAACTGTCATTTATTACACAAACAGATAGGGATCTTACAGGACATTCGAAATCTCCCAAACTCACAGCTCCTACACCTGTGCCAGACCATTTTGTTTCATTTCTGCGTCACAACATGGGGCTCTTCCCCAAAAACCTAAAAGCCCGCTTGATTGGGTGAATGGGGTGGTATCACCTATAGCTGGCAGGTATAGATGTTATTTTGTTGATCCTCACATGTCAGATGGTTTGCCTTCACCTTCCCCAAGAAGCTATCTATTACACTGTTGCAGGGTTGCAGGATTACCGGCCCTTGTCCTCTGCCATCCACCCCTGAATTTGTGTTCCCTAATTGACTGTTGTGTTCCCTAATTGACTGGAGCTGATCTGCCCAGGCTTGGGACCCAGCTCTGTTCTCAGCGCTCAGTGCACCTTTTAAAGGTGAAAAGAAAGACTATGTTCCCAATGTAACTGTTAGTACTACCACATTTGCCTGTGAGAGTGCCCTCAGCATTGCAACATTGTTAACTATTCCATGTTTCACTTCATGTCTGTGTTGCTGAGAACCGTTCGTCTTCCCACCGCGGGTGAAAGACCATTTGCTAGCTCGGCTGCATCATGTGATTGAGGACTGCGAAATCAAACTCTCTGGTCTGAAATGTATGAGGATTTATTCTGTTCTTCTGCAGACGGCTCTGTGTATCCTGGCTTCGTAATGTGCTGTTTGTTTCTGACCTTGGCTGCGGGCCCTGGCCTGCTGTTCTGTGCAGCCCAGTTCTGCTTTTCTTCGTCTCTCTTCCTGTGGCCTCATGTAACCTCAATATAGTTATACTATGATTTCTACATATATGTACCGTGCTATGATTCTCATAGGTTAGCCGCGTTTGGTCCTTCCAGGCTACTTACATGATCCTGTAGTTCCATAGGGTTAGTTGCAATAAACGTCTGCAAGCTTGCTCTGCATCTCTTCATTTGCCTTGCGTTTAGTGTTTCTGCACTTGGCTAATGAGAAAAATAATAAAAGCTTTTGACAGTATGTATATGTATCTGTTCTCTATCTACAGAACTGTGTAAGCATGTTTTTCGTGTGAGCATGTGTGTTCATGTAACTTTGTGCATGGCTGCGAGTTCTCTTCATGACTAACATTGCTATGTCATGGTGTCACTAATGACGTCAGCACTCCTGAATTCTCGTTATTAGTCAATCTGATCCATTGAGGCGTTTTGATCCATAATCAGGGTAGAGGCATCTGTATCCATAAAGACGTTGACTGGATCAGCTTTGAATGGCTGTCTAAGACAATATCTGTTTGCATATGTGGAAGTCACTGGCCTTCCTGGTAGCTGTCCAAACAGTGGGCCTCATTACGAGTTTGCCGGTGCAGTAACACCGGTACCAGTAAGCTTGCTGGTACCATTGTTAGCATACCGGCAAACTACGAGTTCTGCTCGCGGGTGCCTTTGCAGCCACCAGGTCTAACCTGGTGGTCGTACCGGCACCCATGAGCAGAACATGATGGTAGCACCGGTACCGTTATTTACGGTACCGGTTCTAACACCTTCCCCATTCCCATTGAGCCCTATGGAGCTCAAATGGGAATGGGGAAGATTTTTTTCCGGAGCCCAGAAAAGGGCAATTAGCGGGTCCGGCAAAGTCGTAATGACCCAGTAATTGCCCTTTTCTGGATGCCGGAAAAAAATGAATACCGGCGGCAGCCCTGCCTGTATTACAGGCATGTCTACCGCCTGCCTCGTAATGAGGCCCAGTGAGTTGCTTTGTGTGTTCTTGACTCTGAGGGCTGTCATATTTATGGGGGTGAAGGGAGACATTCCAGGGACCCTCTTGACCTGGGATAACTTCCCAGCTCTTTAAGGCGATTAGCAATACCCTGTAGATGGATGGGGATGCAGATTTTATTCATACATCAATAATCGAAACGACACAGGTAATTTGGCAAATGGTAGACTGTTTTATTTTCAATGATCTAAAACAGGGAGTACAACGAGCATCCGCTCACTCGCTCGATCCTCTCACTCAATGTATATTATAAAAAAACTGGGTTCTTGTACCCAGGATTAGTCATCAATGACGTTTTAACCTGCGTTACTACCAAGGTCCTCCTACGTAGCAAACTACAAAAACTTATGCTTAGTAATGATTGGCTCTCAATGAGTATCTAAGTAGGTTTTCTATACTAGCCTGCTAAGCCCTCCCCTCAAAATGGCCACTATGAACATCACTAAATGTATGACGTCCCATTGGCTACACAACTATAGGACCCTTAATTACGCAGTGCTCTACAATTGGTTGGCTTCTAACCCCCGTCAGTACTTCCCACCTATGTCTAGCAGCAGGCAGGCTGAACATCCAGGTGCTGGTGAGCTCGCCTTAGCACCAGCTTCCCACCAATTAGCATAACAATCCATCATCACCTCAATGGTCAAGTGTCAATTAGGGCTTTGAAATTCGTCTTTGAGTGCGTTCTTAGCTCTGAGAAATTTAGGGAGTGAAGGCATAGTCTACCCTCGTGCGTAGGTGTGACCACCTCGTTCATCCAACTTCATCCTTCCACGTGACTTAGAGACCATGGAATCCAGCTCCTTGTCCATTAAAAAAAATACGAATTCTTAATAGACCGCTGACGTCTTTTGTTTTTGCCTAGGCCTTCAGAACAGGAGTTCTGTTCTTTCAAATGATTTGTATCCAATGTCAGTCTGCTCCAGTTTGATAAGACCTTGGCTTCTTGGCTCATCCAGCTCTGCCTTCTGAGATTCATTTAGTTAATTCAACTGCCTTTTAAGTGTGACACACGTGAAATGAGGTCTTCTTGTTACTGTTCAGCACTGTTATAATGTGTAGTAGAACCATCCATCCTCTACTTGTTCGATTACATATATGTATATATTGGCGCTTGCCGCAATCTGTTCACTATAAAGCATAAGGCTAGCTTCATGACTACTTTGCTGCTTGCATTTCTTGCTTCTGTACAGATGTAAAATAACTCAATATCTTCATCGTTTCTGTGGCATAAGCTTCTTCACCTTGATCCCAAGATGTCACTTATCCTCAGTACTTTCTTGATGCCTTATAGAATGTCTGCATTCTACGATCTCTGCATCTCTTCTATACATGTCAGCTCGACTCTGTATGACGTCACGATTTATCATTGCCGTTTATCTGCTCTGCTTCTTCAGGAATCTCATTTAAACAACTATCTTACTTTCTCGTGTGCAGGTACGGCTTGCTCAATGGGAACTTTGTCTCCCAGATTCTCTTAGGTATTGATAATCTCACTGGTCCAGCACAGAGTCCATACTCTGTCCTCTGTCGGTTCAACTGTTCTGTGTAGGTCTCATACTCTTGTTTCCACTCCATAGGCAACATAGGCGATATAAGTGAAGTGGTTAAGCTGGGGGTACTTGGCTCCTCCTCTACACTCCCCCCTCTGGGCGATTCATCGACCAGTCTACCATCCTTTACATCTAGGAATCCTCTTCTGAAAAAGAGCTTCTGTGGGACCCAAATCTTTATGACTCCCTTCAGGCAACCTGCTGTTTTGACAAGCTAATCTTTGGTCCATGTCATGTGTTGCCATTGCCCATTTGGGCTGCAGTAGACCCATCTTCCCACGTATTTCTTATGATGCTTCATCTCTCAATTCTTTGGCCTTCCATCCCTGCTCAACATCGATCATGATCTTCATTTCTATTGCTTTCTTTGCTGTCTTCCTGCATTGCGAGATTATCACCTTGATCACACATAATCCAAGCAATACCATCAGTATCAGAGCTCCAAGGAACGTGAAGATGTCTGCCATTCACTGTGGAATCCAAGAAAAGATTGATCCAAACCAGCTATCATCGGCAATGTCTTCAACTTCGTCTATCATCTGACCATGGAGCGTAGTCATCATGTCTATAGCCTCCATCAAGCTTCCATTCTCGTCATCATGATAAGGTATGAATGTGCAACATGATTCTCCAATTTCTGCACAAACACCTCCATCCATAGCTGTGATCATATCCAGCACATACCTATTCTGGAGAGTCATCAGTCTTATGGCTCTCATTTCTTCTCTAATTGCGTTGAATTCTTTGATAGTTCTGTTAATCGTCTGTAGCAATTTCCATCTGGAGCCACTTGGTGTTTGCTCCAACCTGGATTCTTGGCATAAAGATCAGTGTGAACACTGATGAGGTCTGGCTGAACAGTCTGTGCTCATATGGAAGGGCATCAAAAGCCTGTATTGATTTTGCTGAGAAGTAGGTCTCTCTCTTCATTCCTTTCATCAGCTCCACAGATCTCTTCTTTCTCAGGTGAGCATCTACTTTTGGGAAACTGTCAATAATCAGATCACTCTTCGGAATCACCAACACTGGAGCATGGACATTCACTAATGAGCATATTCCTCCCCAATCTGCAGGCAGCCATATATAGGCTCTTGCTCCACATGCCCAATAGTGATCCATTATCACTGCTGTCCCAATGTTCATTCTTGGTGCATCAAAGATTCGTTCTCACTTCTGATTTTCTCCCATTTTTCTTGTACCATTATTTCTGAAGCACAACTTTGCACTTTCTAGTGGAACTATCTACCAGGGTCCTGCTCTGTCTTCGACCCAGGTTAATTGCTTGGCAATACTCGGCCAAACTGGTTTGCACAGCACTTGTACATTCCACACAGTTGATTCAGGATGATCATACACCATCCATGCTCTACAGATGACTACTCCTTCCTCCCAGCCATCTGGTGATAACACTGATTCCCAGATCTGCATCTGGCCTCTGTAATTCCAGTGTCAAATGCTTTCTTCAGTTTTGTTTGGACTGTCAAGTTTTTTGTTCACTTCCCATCTGATTCCAACGCCTTTTTCTCCAGGTCTTTCGTATCTGATCACATGATTCACTGTGTGTTGTCTGTCTCTCGTCTTTGAGTCTTGTACATAAACATCTTCATCTGGATCTGTCCATTCAGTTGCCCATTTGATATAGGCATCTCGGCCCATGAACTGGCCTCTGGTTCGGCAAAGTGCTACGTGTGACAGACAATGTGCTGTCTGAACATCTATTTCCATGGCTATGAAGATCTTAGACTTCCCCATACTGTATGGCAGGAGCGCACACACAACGCATTCTTTCCTTGCGGGTCTCCTTCCCACTTCCTTCATATGCTGATACCAGATATTATTTCCCAAGTGTGCTGTACTGTCCAAGTAATCATTCAACTCGAACTCATCTTCTTTGGAATTCCTTTTGGGTTTCATTCTTCTCTCATGACCTTTCATGATCATTGTCTGAAGCACATCAGCATAATTCTTCCTTTCTGGCCCAAAAAAAGGAACGTTTATCAATGGTCTGGGTGTATTCATGTGTACTATTTGAGTAGGAGAAGGTTAAAAAACGTTTCATTCTTTCAACATACCATTTAGGAATGAAAATGTCACGCAAAACCTCCCCTTGTGACCTTCGTCTAGGAACTGACCTAATATCATGTATCACAGGACCAGGTGTGTTTGCATGTATTGCTTGTGTGGGTTCACCTTCTAACAATTCTTTTCTGTGTTTCTCTTGCGAAGCCTGTTTCTGAAGTCTAATAATAATTTCTAAAACCTTTTTTGCATTTGACCAGTTATCAGAATAATTTATCTTAGACTCAGGCATTGTGTCATCTTTCTTTGGAACAGGAATGACTAGATAGGGTCTTGGCTGCCTAGTAGTTGCCACGGTCATACCTTCCTTCTGCTCAGGAATATTCACTGGAGTCTTAGCTCCGTGCATGTCAATATAATAAGACGTTCGAACCGTGAGTGAAAGCAATGCAATTATGAACAGAATGCAAAAGTAGATGATGCATAAGTAGGAAAATCGACAGCATCTACTTTGTGAACAATGTGGACGCCTTTCTCGGCCAGGCATGACCACATTGCTACTAGCTACACCCATCTTTAATGCCTAAGGAAGGAAAAAATCATTTAAAAAAAAATATTGCAACATCATACACTGCTTCTTGAAAACTGTCGAATTGACTCAGCGCTTTGTCCTGACTGATCAAGGACAAGACCCTTAATGCTCTTTCTGCATCAGTCTTTTCATCTGACAAAATGTAGATGTCTCTGAAGCATGAAGAAATGATTTCACCAATGTTCCTTTTTGCGTCATTTATTTTCACACAAGCTCTATAACATAAAAAAGCTCCCAGTCACTGCCTCAAATTTGTTTCAACCCAGACAACATAATGAATCTTCTTTCAGCTTAAACCAAGAGTCTTTTCTTGACCATTTAGCCTCTCGATCTATCCCTCGAAGGAAAGTTTCACACCACCGTCCTGTGGGTTCGCTCAGAGTATAGGCTCACTTGTATCATAATACCCTCCAAGATCATATTCAAATTTGTAGTGTTTCTAGGATCCCATATAAATGTGAACACATCCGTGTGTCTGCCAACAAGATGCAGGCACTCTTCAATGAGACGAAAGAAATCCCTCCAGACAAGTCTGCGTGCAGCATCAGTTGATATGGGCATTTGTGCTCTCCTCACTGAACTCAGGCAGCTGCAAAATCTGTTCAGCAATAACTATAAGCTACCTTCATATAACTGGACCATTTTTAGGATCTTGCAAAAAATCTGAAATGTGATTAGTTCTCCCCACGAGTGAAGGAAAAGCACACAACACGAAATCAAAATACGCACAAATGACTTGCAGAACGAGGTCATTGGGTAACACCATAGGCAAATCCAAACAGGAACTCGGTGTGGAAGGAATCAGGATATTGTACTATTTTCCAATTGTCAAAACAATGATCAGAATCTGGCATATTTTTCTCTTCTTATCAAGGCTTAAGCATGCCTCAGTCTAAAGTCAATAAGCTACTGTGGCTCAAGAACAACACAATTTTTCCACAGCTCTGCAAAAACTGCACAGAGCTTTCAAATCAGTTTTCCTCACTCTTTTATGAATGACTTAAAGAGTGTCCCAAACAAGCCACAATCCATTGAATTCTTTGATTTTCCACTTGTCAGCTCCTGCGTCCTTTTTCCTCGTGATAGACCTTGTCTGCTCATGCAGTGGTTCTTCCACAAAGCCTGTATATGCTTCCGATGGGTGCGAGGAGCAGTGGGGTTTCTCTGGCATGAACTTGGATGTCCCTTTATGAAAGTTTGTATATGCCTGCTTTAAACTCTGACTGCAGACGGCGTGATGTTTTTCCACAAGGAATGGACCTTAGAAGCGGGATTCGTCCCGCCTCGTCCTTGGATGGTTGCGGATTATGACTGCATCACCGGAGAGTAATTGGGAAAGACAAAGTTTCTAAGATTCACTTGTTGCAGCATCTCCTTCTGTGTTCTGCACTGCCCCGCACCCTCTGCGACATAGCCAACCTGAAATGACAGAGATACTTGAAGTCGTACAGTTCAAATCATCATCTAATTTAATTTCTTTATCAACTTTAACATTGGCTGAACATCACTTCTAATTTTAAATGAAGGGATTTTTATGGGCGTACTCATTCGCCTTCCTGTCACTATCTCATCGGGGGAGATTTCTTAATGCATGTAATGCCAGCGATAGGCAATGCAACCACCCTTTTTCAAGGTAAGCTTCAATTTGGCTATTCCTTCCTTAAACACACAATTGAGCCTTTAGCATATCTCATTACCCTGTGGATGATGAGCCAAAGCAATCCTTGTGCCTTTTACCAAGCAGCAAGCTTATCTCTTCAATTATCTAGTTCAATAAAGGACCATTATCCAACCTCATGACTTCACATACTCCCCATCTAGGAAAGACTTCCCTCACCAAAACATTTTCTACACTGGTGGATTTTGAGTGTGCGCATGGACCTGCCTTAATCCACCCTAAAAAGGGGCACATTACTATAATCATGTATATATATCCATTATATACTTACATCACATTGACATAATTGACATGTAAATGCTAAAAAAGGACCACTCAGTCTTGAACTAATTCCCTTTACCTATACATAGTGTATGCTTAGCCGTGAATTTCTGACAGACTATACAATTTATCATAAGAAATGCAACATGCTCTTAACAAATTCGGTATGAACCAATCCTCAGCACTTAGTTGCAACAAAATATCTCCCTAATTACATGTGCAGGGTAGCTTAGTTATTCCAGCGCCACCTTTTCTAAGCGCTACAAACATCACTGATTTTACAAATGCTATCTTGTCATAATAGTTCAGAGGGGTTTAAAGAACACCCTCTTCGCGTCCACAAATTCGTTTTCTCTTGGGGTGCTTCCCCATAGACCTCCACTAGCTGCATTTTTTACAAGCTATAATAGCCCTCAAATACAACCATTATAATATTCACCATTTCATACACATCACACATCTCCTTATGTCATCATCACTTTCTCTCCAAATGCTACGCGATTGGCCTCAGCATCAGCTAATTAATTTAGATAAATTTTTCTCCTTCTAGTGTGAGCTGCGATTTTAAAGACTGCTGTGCCCACTGGGAGTTGTAGTGCTTTAATGATCCTATCCAATAAGGCTGTATGCTGGACTGGAGTGCCGTTCCCTCGGAGGTAGCCCCTCCCTTTTCAACGTGCTAGCCCTGCATACACCGTTGACGTCACATAGGCGAGTCGCTGTACACTGTTACATCCTGGTCTGCGCAATTCTCAAGCGCAAGTATTAACGCCAATAATTCTGCAGCCTGTGCTGAATAATGAGATGGCAATCGTGTACTTATAAGCACCCAAAATTCCCCATGAGCTGTGTGCTTTACCACAGAGGCATCTGTATATCTCTACCCATCATTTTGATCGATACTCAAAGACCTGTCAATAAAAACAATCTCTCCCCCTGCTAAAGCATTTTCCTTTATCTTAGGGATTTCATCATAGAGCTCTTCATAGTTTGCACCATTGTGCACAGGCTCTCCCTCTGTCATTAGCTCGGCTATGAACATGGTAGGATTCACCATTTTTCATCAAACTATTTTGATCGCTAGATTTGACATAACTACCTCATACGCAGAAGCCATTTGGTCTCTCTAAAATAGCAAATGATGCACCTTTATAAAATAATCGTCATAGAATGCTCTCATGCTCAAGGTAAAAAATGCTCCTGGGTTCAATTTAGTTTTTACTTCTCTACCCCCTTCAGCAAACCTACGTCATAGGGACTTTCGGTCCTCAATGAAACTGGCACTTTTGCTGTGTCTCCATCGAATACTCAGGACGCTTCTGTACTATCATCATCTTCCGAGGAACTTCTCCTTTAATTGCTCTCATCCAATAAATAATACTCATTTCAAATATTACATTGTCATTAGATGAATGATCTCCAAATAGATCGTCATCAGTGACATCACTCAATCTGTAAGCTTTCTCTATGGTGATTGTTATACACCATCATCTGCCCTCATCATCATTTACTTCAAGCAAAGCCATTTCTTCTCGCATTATGGCTGCTTGTAGCTCTATAGGAAAAAACGTGTCCCTTCTCGTCAAGCATAGGTATTTTTGATCTACATAAAATTCATCAGGTACTCTCATCGTCCATGTCGACAGAATGCATAATTCATAATAAAAACCCTGGCTCTTCATGTGTTGCTGTCAGGGCCACTTGTCCTGCAGACGCCATAATAAACTCACTCATGTTTAAATAATGCATTCCTAGTATTGTACACTCTATGCCTCTGTCGGCAAACAAAATTGTCATACTCAATTTTGTCATTTTTAACTCTCGACCCAATATTTTGACAGGTGTCTGCCTCGAATATAGCAATGGCACCAACATGTCACACTCTTCTATAGCAACTGATAATTCTTCAACAACAGAACTCTGCTAATAACTCTTGTAAAACCCACAATATTTATAGCTTTTGCCATACATTGAAAAACTTTCTTCTTGTATACATGAGCGTGTTGCACCGGTGTCTATCAAAAGACAAAAAAACTCTTGCCTCTTATACTGACGTACATCCTATATTCTTCATGAGTATTCAGCGTCATAGATAATATCAAACACACCAAGTCTCCTAGTGAGCTGTCCTATCGTGGGTACAGGCTCATCCCGTTTCCCATAAAAAGGATTCCCTCTATCATCAGTGATACCATACCCCCTTATCCTAGGAGTCTATGACCATCCTGTACTCACGTTTTGTTGGAGCTGCATAAATAACTACTGCGACTTCCTTTATGGCGGATTGACCACTGCTTGCTGGGTCTGCAAGCCTAACTGCACTCTGTGTTTGCATCTGTCATATCATTTGATTCTGAGCAAATCCATCGCCACTCTGCTGCGAATACGCAGGCGGGTTCGATAACCCCCTTGTGAGGGCTGGCCGTTTCACACAAACCCCTGGCTTCTGTACATGCGAGCAAAAATACTTTGTCATTCCACACATCCAGCATATAGGCAGAGATTTCCCACTCTACCTATTCTACCTAATCTAAAACTTACCTTGATTATTTTGGCGCTTATATTATATATAGGTGGGGATAAGCAGTATTTGTGCCAACTTTATACTAAGTTCCTGGTTTTGAAGGTCAGTTCACAGATAGAAATAACTTGCACTGATCAGTTATTTTATGATCACAATAGAATTTTAATTTCCAAGGTTTCAGGTCTCACAGTATAACTCTCAACATGTGTTTCACCATTCAGACATTCTAAATAGCTCATCAGGAGAGATTTTTACAGAATATTATAATCAGTGTTTGTACCTGAAGAATTCAAACCAAAGAAAATTGCATTTGTCAAAAATCAAAGGAATATAGGTCTTGTCTCAATTCATTTAGAAAACAATTGAATTTAAACATAAAAATATCAATTGTCAAAGAGAGGGTTTTATGTCGCCTCATTTGATACTTTTGTCGCCTCATTTGATACTTATTGTGAGCAGCAGTCTCACAATAAGGATAACAACATTTGCATGACAACTTAACCTTGAAAAAAGTGGAATCGCCAGAGCAAGATACATAAGGCTGCAAAGTGCAGATATTTTGGAGGTTATCTTCAGGATTAGCTTGTGGATTCGAAACTGTATATCTGTGCGCTAGTGATAACCCATACATTTTTTTGATATAGTTGATGCAGTTTGGTAATATTAGTTGAGTATATGCAGGTAGTAATCACTCAAATCCCACCAAACTATCCACCCTGGTTGGCACAAATAAAGTATAACAGAGGGATATGGGATGGCGATGCGCTCTGCACCAATGATGTAATTACGATTATTACAAGTATAACAATTTAGTTTGAAGATTTTAATTCAATTGTGAACAGCCGACACGTGTTTCGACATGCTGGTCGTTTTCAAGGCCAATGTTGGTTTGAAAAATGAAATCTTGATAGTCCTGATAATCAGCAATGTATAGGTTAACAGCATCACATTTTGGAGGTTACCCTGATTATTATGCCCATTTCTTTGGTTACCTTGCCACTCTGCTGTATGAAAAAGCCTCTTCCCAGTGGAGTAAACCCATTATTATTCTGATCAAATTATCTTTACCCATCTGGGGCAATAATATATATCTGTGATCTGGCTCCCCTTTTTCTCTAGCAAGGAAAACTGTGATTCACTAAACTCACTCTTATTTCCCATCATTTTTTTATCTCCTATAGTGGTAATTTTCCTGCACCGCCTTCTACCTGGCAATGACCTCGTCCTGCTCATATATGATGGTGATGCCCCCCTCTCACCAAAGAGTTGCCCTTCAAGTCGGCTTGACTATATCAATGGCTCCCACGTTCTAGATATGGGTGCATTTTAAATCTGCCCATTTTACTTCCTTGCCCATGGGAAAGTATTCCTCAGGACCACATGCATCATCTCTTTGCTTCCCGAATTTGTCCATCTCTTTGTTTCACCCCTTTCCACCATTAATCATTCCTCCCTTTCTTTATAATTTTTGTCCTGTTCATCTCGATCTTCCCTTTGTCTTACATCCTTGATGCGTTTACCATCAAGTTTAAGCAAAATCTGACCACCCATTCATTCGCTTTGTATCAGTGCTAACTCATCAGTTTTATCTCTCTCTTCCTTCCATCTCTTCATTCCTCTTCCTAAGTCTAGAGATGTGTTTGCGCGTTCACTTCTTTCCTTCTCGCGTCTCTCTTTGCTTGTCCCTCGGGACCTTAGAGATTACACCTCTCTCAGCATTTCACCCTGGGCCATCGTCAACGCTTTGCACATGCGACTCATACATTAGGTTGCTATACCCTGTCATTGCTTTAAGTTCCCTCAATGGGTATAACCCCTCGTCTTTCTTACTCTCGCTGGGGCGGATGGAGCTGAGGGCTCTTCACCCCCCTCTTTGCATACATTAAATATCCAAATAAAAGGAGGCTTCTCATCTTTCTCCTGTTAGTACATTTTCCCAAAGCTCTAAGCTCACTAGGCGCTTATCAAGCTTCTTCATAGTCGACGCAGCATGCAGATATGCCGTCATGTGCTGCAAAACTGCCTTTGATAGTGACCCTTCTTGTGGCCACGGCATAAACATTTTGTATGCGGTTCCTTTAACCTAGTCTGTACTGCATTGTCTAAGCTTGGGTGCATGCTTTGGCAGCTGTCTACAGAGATGCACAAGTGAAGTAATCTCCTTCATTCTTAGCCCCATCGCTCTTTGGCTCTTTAACGCTTATTTACTTTTATCACAGGTTTAAAACTTTGCTTCAATACTTAACACAACATGAGCGTGCACCAAACGTCGCAGCTCCAATCCCTTAGATCACAATTATTTATTTTAATCTTGCTAAAAAACAATCATCAAGTTTAGTTTAAAAAACAATCAAATTCTTTTTCCACTTTGGCGCTTCTCGTTTATCACTAAGTCTTTAAATATGATGTCATCACAAATACACAAATACATGAAACGAACAGACGAACAAACACACTTGACTGGTCATTTATATTCCTTTCTACACCCCTTCTCTCTGGGTCTGTCTTGCCCTCTAAAATTGCTCCCATTGGAACACAAACCTATCTCTTTAGGACCGCCTTTAATTGGACTGTTTCATAAGTGTTCCGTTATGGGACTATAGATTAAGATGTCTTCTAACACTCTTTAAAGCTTAGGTACAGGGCGTATCCTCTTTATCGTGGCCTCAGTCACGATTTCTCTTTACTTGCTCAGCAACACTGAAGTCAAGTTCTATTCAATATCTCTAATACTCTTATTCTTACGTCACTTCTATCCCGCCTCCCTTTGTTACTATTCTTTCCCCTTAATGCTTCCTTTCATTCGCTGCGCATACATCAATTTGCCATACTCCTTAGTTTTTACTCACCATTCGCATTTTGTCTTCTATCGCTTGTCGGGATCGAACGCCTCTTTTATCACCTCTTCAAACTGTCTGTCCGATCAGCTGCTCGTAGACGTGGGAGGGGATTTTGGGAGAAAGCAAGGGACCCGTCACACCTACCCTGGAGGGCTTTAATAGTTATACTAACCACTATCTATGGGGAGCTTCACGTCCTGTCAGCCAAATGGCAAAGGTTGTGCGATATTGCCGGGACTCTAAAGTTGACTTATGGCGATGGATTTTTTACAAAACCATCCTCTCCGCTACCACGTGACTTGTGATAACTCCCCAGATCTTTAAGGCGAGTAGCAATACCCTGTAGATGGATGGGGATGCAGATTTTATTCATAAATCAATAATCAAAATGACTCAGGTAATTTGGCAAAAGGTAGACTTTTTTATTTTCAATGATCTAAAACAGGGAGTACAACGAACATCAGCGCACTCGCTCGATACTCTCGTCGATGCATATTATACAAAACTGAGTTCTTTTACCCAGTATTAGTCATCAATGACATTTTAACCTGCATTACTACCAACGTCATCTTACGTGACAAACTACTAAAAAGTATGCTCAGTAATGATTGGCTCTCAGTGAGTATCTAAGTATGTTTTCTAGTATGTTTTCTATATTAGCATGAGTCAGTGAATGAAAGTGATTGGTTTCTTAACATCAGGTGGGGCAGCTAAGCCCTCCCCTCAAAATGGCTACTATGATCGTCACTAAATGTATGACGTCCCATTGGCTACACAAGTATAGGACCCTTAATTACGCGGTCCTCTACAATTGGTTGGCTTCTAACCCCCGTCAGTACTTTCCATCTACATCTAGCAGCGGGAAGGCTGGAAATCCAGGTGCTGGTGAGCTCGCCTTAGCACCAGCTTCCCATCAAGTAGCATAGTAATCCATCATCACCTCAATGGTCAAGTGTCAATTAGGGCTTTTAAATTTGTCCTTGAACGTGTTCTTAGCTCTGAGAAATTTAGGGAGTGAAGGCACAGTCTGCCCTCTTGCGTAGGTGTGACCACCTCATTCATCCAACTTCATCTTTCCATGTGACCTAGAGACCATGGAATCGAGCTCGTTGTGCATTTAAAATACAAATTCTTAATAGACCTCTGACGTCTTTTGTTTTTGTCCATGCCTTCAGAACAGGAGTTCTGTTCTTTCACATGATTTGTATCCAATGTCAGTCTGCTTCAGTTTGATAAGACCATGGCTTCTTGGCTCATCCAGCTCTGCCTTCTGAGATTCATTCTGTTAATTCAACTGCTTTTTAACTGCAACACACTTGAAATGAGGCCTTCTTGTTACTGTTCAGCACTGCTACAATGCGGATTGGAATCATCCATCCTTTACTTGTTTGATTACATATATGTATATATTGGCGCTTACCACAATCTGTTCACTATAAAAGCACAAGGCTAGCTTCACGATTACTTTGCTGCTTGCATTTCTTGCTTCTGTACATGTGTAAAATGACTCGATATCTTCATCGTTTCTGTGGCATGAGGTTCTTCACCTTGATCCCAAGATGTCACTTATTCTCTGTACTTTCTTGATGCCTTATAGAATGTCTGCATTCTCTGGTCCCTGCATCTCTTCTATACATGTTAGCTCAACTCTGTATGATGTCACCATTCATCATTGCCGTTTATCTGCTCTGCTTCTTCAGGAATCTCATTTAAGCAACTATCATACTTTCTCATGTGCAGGTATGGCTTGCTTAATGGGATCTTTGTCTCCCAGATTCTCTTAGGTATTGGTAATCTCATTGGTCCAGCACAGAGTACATACTCTGTCGTCGGTCAGTTCAACTGCTCTGTGTAGGTCTCATACTCTT
Organism: Ambystoma mexicanum; assembly: GCF_040938575.1. Classification (NCBI taxonomy): domain Eukaryota; kingdom Metazoa; phylum Chordata; class Amphibia; order Caudata; family Ambystomatidae; genus Ambystoma; species Ambystoma mexicanum. Next base: position 148,859,114 of record NC_090930.1, on the reverse strand, counting down.
GTTTCCACTCGATAGGCAACATAGGCGATATAAGTGAAGTGGCTGCAGTGGGGGTACTTGGCTCCTCCTCTACACTCTCTTCAGTCCCCCCTCTGGTGGACATGTCGACCAAACCACCATACCTAGTTACCCTTGCCTTTGGAAACCATATCTTTGTTACTTCTCCAAGATGTCCATAGTAATTTGTCATGGTCATCGAAACTTCATGGGCCTCATTATGACCATGGCAGACAGCCGTGCCTGTAAACATTCCAGGGCACTGGAAAAATTCTTCCCGTTCCCATTGAGCCCCATAGGGCTCAATGGGAACGGGGAAGCCGCATGCACCTGCACCATTTGTGAATGATGCCGGTGCATGCGGAATGCTGTGCTCGCGGGTGTTGCTCTGCCCGCCACGTCCGACCATAGTTCCCTGACCGGCAAACTTGTAATGAGGCCCCAGGTCATATAACATGCATTCTCCTTCCGGGTTGCACCATACCCATTCCGCTCAGTACTTGTTGTTGTCAAAGGGATCGTCAAATGTTATCATCTTGGTCGGGAACAGTGGGCACTCCTTTATCTTTGCCCTCAGGTTATTTCTTCTACTATCTTGTCCTTTTCTTCTTCAATGTCTAATTCCAGTAGCACTTTCATCCCTATCATTTTCTCAGTCGTTTTGCGACATTGTGTAATACAGATCTTAATGACACACAGTGCTACTAGTACTAATATTAGTGCTTCTAGTAATACTTGTAGTCCGTCTGCCAACCATGTTGGCATCCATGACCATATATATCCAGCTGTAGTCTTTTCCTGTTCCTTTTGATTCCTCCTCCATTTATTTTTCCAACCAAAACTTTATTGCTCAATTCTTTATGCACATACAATTAGCTGTGATTCTTCATGCATTTCCAACCATAACATGTTTCCCATCAACATATAATGTCATAACATTAATCTCTCCCCTCTCCCTTTCGGCCCCGCCCACCCCCTCCTCTCCCCACCACCAGTCCTACAGGCATTCCTTTAGGTCCTTTTAACTGCCTGTGGCTCAGCCCTCTTCTTCATCTATGATTCCTAGTGCTTTATTCTCTGTGGGGGCGTTTAGGTGTCTAACATCTTTGGTAGCATGTCTTATGAAGGGTGACCAAACTTTACTGAATTTCCTCATCGTTTCTCGGATTATTGCAGTCCTCTTTTCAACATCAATTTAATCCCATATTACAAAGTACCATTGCATAATGGATGGCGGCTCCTTCTGTTTCCGTTGCCTGGCTATGCATCTCTTTGCAGCCATCGTTAAGTTTGCCCATAACTTCCCCATGTCCCCTCTCAGACTTCCATGTCCATCAGGTCTTATACCTAGAAGAATCTCTGCTCCCCCAGATTCCACTTCTATTCCCAGTATCTCATTTACCTTACATTTCACCTCCTGTCAGAAGTGCTTTAACCGTTGGCATCCCCCACCACATATGTTCCATTGTTCCTGTTTGCCCGCGCCCCCTCCGACATTTTATGCAACATTTTGTGGAGCCTTCGGGGTGTAGTGCCACTGGTGTAGAAGCTTATATTGTAGTTCTCTATGTTGCACCGATATGTATGAGGTGTGTCAATGGTTTAGCACCCTGTCCCACTCCTTGTCAGTGATCTATTTCCCCTACTATTCTTCTCCCATTTGTGCCTCAGTGTCCCCTCCCCTTCTCTCTCCTCCCCTAGCAAGATCTTATATATTGCTGATATAAATCCCCATTTGGTATCTGCTGACGCCATTAATTTCTCCCATTCCGTATAATCCCTTGTACCTCTTTACATCATTGCGGGGGTTCCCGCCCAATGTCTCACTTGCTGGTATCCAAACCTGTCCCCTTCTTCTAAATCCAGTTCCCTTCTACAATCCGCAAATTACCTAAACTGTGTCCTCTCATAGAGTTCGCCAATCCTCCTTATTCCTCCCTTCACCCACTGCTTAAATCTAATTTATTCCTTGCCTGGTGGGAAGGCCGTGTTCCCAAAAATGGGAGTGTGGGGGACTGACCAGGGAGATAGTTTAAACCTCTTGTAAAGGAGGTCACGCCCTTCCCCCTCAAACTGAATGTAATGGTTATAGACTCTCCTCCCCCTTAAAGCAACCATAGATAACTTGGTAGGGTGATCTATGCCTTTTAATGTGCAGAAAACCAGATTTATAGTGCTATGCAGCAAAAGCGCTTTAAAAACCAATTTATGTTTATAAGGTCAGAATGTTTTAAATAATGGAAGGCTTGTTAAGTAGTACATGATAAGTATATTGTCTAGAAAACTAGGCTTGAAACGGACCAGGTGTCAAGATATACCAGAAATAGGGTAATCCACCATTTTGTGATAGATCACACAGTCAGGTGATTCCTAAAATGGTGGATTGCTGTGAGTCATGATGACACCAGTGGGGATCTTTTTTATAAGAGTTCAGGAAAAGGACAAAAGGAGGGGGCTAGGAGTGAGCAGAACCAGTTTAGACTAGGCTCGAGTGGCAGATGGGCCAGTCGAGTGGCAGAGAGGTCAGCCAATCACAAAGTAGAAACAGGAACAGCTCATTGATCATGCCATATGAGTTAACGAATCAGAGATAGGAAGCGGTTGTCTTTGTGACTAAACCATTAGCTCACCTCCCTAGGACTGTATATAAGGGTGAGTGAACCCGGTGTTTTTGAGCAGAGTTCCAGAGATGTCCCTGAAGTATGAAGTGTATTGCCTGCTGGAAGAGAATAAACTGATGTCTTCTTGAAAACTACCTGAGTCTCCTGCTTGTTCCAGAGTCTTCATTTTTGACCCAAAGGGCTGCCAAGGCCCAGCACAGAGGGGTGGTGGGGCCCACAAAACACTTGGCGAGCCAGCCACTTGTCCTGAGCTGATGTCTTCAGGACTAACTGAACCAAGAAGTTTAGGTAAGCCATGCTATCACCCCTGTTAGGGGGGAGTTGGGAATAAGGCAGGAGGACAGATGGGGGAGGGCATACTGCAGTTTCTAGCCCCCAGAAGAAGAGAAGAGGCTTTCAGGCCTGATAGCATGGCAAAAGGCTTTGTCACTAGGCCAATGAAGGGGACTATTTATTTTTGGCAAATTTCCAAGAGAAATTATTTCAGAGTCCATTTTGGAAAAGTTCCAAGAAATGTAAAAATAAGTGAAAATCCGAGGGTATTAAAAAAAAAATATATATATTATTTAAAAATCCATGTTCGGTAGAAGCAAATAGAAAAAAAATGTCAATTTCTCAAGGAAAAAATTAATAGTCACCTTTGAGAGACAACTCTTAGAAAATTATTTTTGAGGTAATGTTTTAATGGCTTTCAGAAACAACTTTAGACACTCACGGGGAACCCCTCTAAGAAAAATATTTTGAGATTATTTGTTGACGTCATTTCAGACATAAGATTTACCAATTGTAGGGAACCCCCCCTAAGATTTTTTTTTCAGGAAAAGTTATGTTTTTAAAGTGTAATATAAGTAGTTTAGAAAAAGGTACAGAGAATGGGAATTAACTCAAGGCGTTGAACGTTAACGAGTTATTGAGAACTTGACTTGAGTGTTTGCGAGCAAGTATGAGACATCGTGAGAGAGGCCATGTTGAGAGAATATGCCTTGTCTCTAGATTTTAAAAAGTGCTAGCAGAAGCTTTAATTCAGAGCCCCTTAGCGGGAGACATAGAAGATGAGACTGGTTAAAGACAGTCTTAAAGGAATTAGCTTAAGTTCCAATCGTAGCAATTTTAGAAGGCAAGAACAGGTCTTAGAAGAAGTCTGTTATAGGAAAATAAATGTGGCCGGCTGAGTGTGTTTGTTGTTTGTTTTGTTTATGTGTTATGTTTCATGTCCCAATGTGTGCACTGTACATTTTTGTTTATGACTTAAGGGAAAGAAAATGCATTTTTAATTGATAAAAAAAATTGCCATTGAGACAAGAAATAAAAGTGATTAATTATGCAAATGAGTGAGGTAAAAATATATTAAGGATCCAAGTAAACAGGGTCACATTGTTTTAATGTTGATAAAAATGACATTTTGTGAATTAAATGGAAAACACTAGGAAGAAACTGCTTCTCTTTGAGCCTCTGTAAAAAATTAAAGTCCAGCAAGTAAAAGGTTAATTATTACATTTGTTGAAACTAGGCAAGTTGATTTATGTTACGGACCACATACGGCAAGAAACCGCATCCATTTTGATAAGAAAAAGTAGGAAATAAAACTCCCTTTTTGGTGAAGTACTGTTGAAAAAATGCATGAGCACTTTGGAAGCTCTACGATAGAGAAATGACAGCAGGCAGAAGGTTAACACTTTTATATTTATGATGTTAACATCTTCCAGGGCTTGAAAAATGTCCAACGGTATAAAACAGCATTGAATTTTCTTTTAAATTTAGAGAAAAGATTGTGTAATCATGAAATTTGGAGATGCAAATATGCGAAACAGCTCCTGTGTAAAAGCAAAAGAAGATTTACTGTTGACAAATGTGTAGCTGCTTAAAAAAGCTCAGCGGTAGGCCATTGCAAGCAGAAAAATGATTAAATTCTTTACATTAATGAGGTCAATCCCTTTATGTTTTTAAATGTATTTTATTAAAATGATATCGTTTAAATATAAACTTTTCATTTAAAGTGATTACAATATTGGCATTAATTCACGCATTAGAGCAATCAAGTTGTCAAATGAACAGCGATAAACAGAAACAACAGAACAAGAAAGAAAGAGAGAAAACAAAGTAAAGAAAACAGACATCAGAACAGTGGCTTAATTATGCAACTAGATTAGAGTGTCAGATTGCCAAGTTCTAATATGTTGTACAGAAATTGGGACATTGTAAAGATGAGTTTGTTTGCGTGACCATTCATTATCATAGTCCATCTGGGTTCGGTATCGACCTGCTGTGAAGAAATTTCAAAAAATGAACCGAAGAGGGCTCTCCTTTGGGCTAGAGCTGGGCATACCATTTTAAGATGGTATAATGTTTCATGCGGTTCGAGATCATGGCAAAAGCGACTGTATTTCTCCGTGAGAGGTATTTGTCTAGACAGGGCCAGGTTAAATCGTTTCGGTATAAGGTTCAGGCAGATCTTCATGTAGATGTCTCATATTTTGCAGTCGGGAAATATGGACAGATAACCGTATAGATCATTAAAGGCCCGTTTGTCGCCAAGAAATTCGTGGACATCCGGTACTCTGCCTTCTCCTTATTTTGTCTTTATCCAATCGTTCCACATGATTTTCTTTTGCATTTTGTGGTCGAAGGATTAGCGTTTCCAAAGAAATATCCTGGCCAATTGGCGTTTTAGCTCCGATTTCCAGGTTTGTAGGATAGGTGGTTTTGTAGGATTTGCATGGCTGGGGTTTTCTTGTCGGACAGTGTTTTGTGAAATATGTCTAGTTGCTTCCATAAAACAATGGAAGCTAATGATTGCATGGCTATTTCATGCCTTATTCTGGCCATAGGGAAGTTCGAAGAAAGCTTTCGGATTTTGCGCCAGAAAATGGCTTCAAGCTTTAGCCAGTTGATTTTTTGTGCAGTGATCATGGATTTGCTACCATAAGTTATACTTGGGATAACTTTTTGCCTGTAATAAGAGTGTATAGGTTTAAATGAAAACCTGCCATATTTGCGGTGTAATACACAGCCTTGTCTTGCTACGGAATGCATTTTCTCCTCAAGCTTAATAGCCCATTGTTTTTCTGTCTTCGATTGATTGATGAGTATTCCTAGGTACTTCAATATGGAGACTTCATCAAGTTCGTTGCCGACTGGCGTGAATTTAGAGCAATTCGTCTTCTTAGATTGTTGTTTCGGGAGAGTCATCACTTTCGTTTTTTTGGCGTTGATGTGCAGTTCATTGTGTTCCATGTATTTACCCAGGAGTTGTAAGCTGGTTTGTAGGCCTGATGGTGTCTTATCGAGTAGCACAATGTTGTCTGCATACATCGTAGCCAGAACGGGGACAGAATTAATTTTTGGAGGATTTAGAGAGGTATTTTGGAGAAGATCTTCAAAGTCTGCGGTGAAAACATTGTAAAGTGTAGCAGCAAGCGGACAGCCTTGTTTCAGGCCATTTGCGGTTTGAATCGAAGATGTAGTTACCCCCTCTTTGCACAGCCTGATGATTGTAGTTGTATTAGAATAGAGAAGTTTGATTGGCTCAATGATTTCAGTGGGACAGTTCCAGGCTGATAGTTTGTTCTATAGTTTCTGTCTGGAAATAGCATCAAAAGCCATATGGAGATCAATGAAAGCAGCGTATAGAATAGTATTGTTCCTGATGGCTTCATGTTTAATCAGATTTAATAATAGGAGGTTCACGTTGGTGCCTGCATTGGCCGTAAAGCCAGTTTGCCTTGTGGCAAATCTATTTTTTTTTACCCACTTATTTAGTCTTTTGAGGAGAAGCGACGCAAACAGTTTCCCAATGGGGTCCAGAAGGGCTATAGGTCGAAAATTAGCTGGCTCGTCTCGAGCTCCCTGTTTATAGATTGGTATTATAGTGGCAGTTTGCGATGAACAAGGGATCTGATTTAGTTTGTTTATTAAGAGAAAAAGTTGTTCCGTCAGGTTTTCCCATATCTTCTTTCTTAATTATTGCATTAGAGAGCCCGCCCGTGTCAGTCCAGAAAAAGTAGACACCCCTCAATCGTAAAGCAATGTACTTTGTTGGCCGAAGACCAACCGCCTTATGTGTTTACTGCTAGAAATATATAGCCATAAATTTGACTGAAATGCGGCCATTTTAAGGTGACTGGAATCGCCATTTTGTTTTCTCTAACATTTGCCTTTTGCTTTGTGTCAAAACTGCTTTGCTGAAATATTATTCTGCTCCACTGGTGCATAACGCAAGGCCGCGAGAGACATGTTGAAACATAACGCAGTAACCCAGACAGAAATGCCCGGTCTCCTCCCTCACATATCCTTGGAAGTAAGCAGCAAGGCATTCTAATCAGTACAACAGGTGCCAGCTAGTCTCGGAAAACACAGTAGAAATGCTCGAAGCAGACATTAAAAGACTTGAATTATGCTCTTCTTTGTAGCCCCCCTTTTCTGAGCCCTTTAGAGCCCTTTAGAGCCCTGGAGAGCAAGTTGACCCCCAGCACACAAATAGAAACCAGGAAATAGCAAGGCCTGGAATGTGTCTCTCCCCTACGCGTAGCTAGCTTGTTCGCGAACACAGAGGCATTGTGTACTTTAAAACAAAGACTTATGTCTGTAGGCCCACGAAATTGCAAACTGTTGCTAAATGAATATTTGAAGGTGTCATACTCGTCACCATTGTCAATCATCGTACCCAATTCAAGGGCAATGTATTAGGGGCGGTATTGGATGTGTCACTACTGATTGTAAGATGCCTACTTTGTATATATGTAACTGATGTACGACTCTCACTCTCTTGCATCCCCCGAGGTCTGGTAACACACGTCGCAGGAGGTGGGACCCAGTTGGCCAACTGAGACTATTTGCTTTGCAATAAACCCTAGATTTTGGGAATACAACCTCGTGTTTGGCGTATCAGTTTGTGTGTGGTGATTGTGCCTTGTTTCCATATGCGAGGGTCCCTCAGGGGCCCCTTCAAGATGGTGCCCGAACAGGGACCCTCCCCCACTTGTTCCATCGTGTACGTTGTAAGATAAGGAAGGCGGAGAGAACGGCGAGGATGGGACGATCAAGCCGGGATCAAGAGGTGTTCGGGGCGCCCCTGCGAAAGCGACGAGAGACTCCTTTGTAGATCTGCACACAACTAATCCCTGATCAACGTGCCCAGCCAGAGAACAAGAAGGCGAGGGTCCTGAAACGAGGCAGAGTGAACCAAGCTATGCAGACACAATGTCATTGGTTGCATCAGTATACAGACGAATTGCGTCTTAAGAGACGACTTGACTGATCAGGTGAGTCGTGCCCCGATTCAAAGTGATCCTGATATTGGCTGAGAGTTGATTTTGCAAAATCAAACACCCAGTGTAAGGTTGATTAGCCAAAGGTAAGGTTAAAACATGCCTGGGGTATTGTCCACCCTAGCGGGATTTTTCCGCTGCGGTAGACAATCTGGAAACTGGCCAGGTTGTGCCACCCGTGGGAATGCCGGCATATGAGATGTATGTGAAATATGGTGTAGGAGCAATAATGTTTTGTGAGACTTGGCATAGGCAAACCAGAAAGCAGGAAGATTTTCAGTGGCCAAATCATGGGAGTTTTGAGATCACGAGAATAGATAACTTGGAGAAGGTGTTGATGAAAAAGAAAACACGCCCTGTAGCATTTGATATCCTTAGAGACTGGAGGAGGGAAGCTATGCTTCGCTAGAAAAGTAGAGAGAAACATGCACGCAGGCATAAGTCGAAAGCAGAGAGAGTGAAAGAAAAGGAGGAGGAGGAGTGGAATGATAGTTTGAGAAAGACCAATAGGCGCGATCAGTTGAGTATAGAAAAAATATACCCACAATGAGAATTGCATTCATCAGATGAATTGATAAATAAAATATTGACTGATACAAAGCGAGGCCCAAGGGAGGAGACTAAAAAGACTGCGTCAGTAACTATTGCTCAGCCCCTCCCAACTGACCAAATCTCAGCACAGCCACACACCGCACAAACAGCGCCTCCCATTAGTCAGCAAGCGCCGCAACAGACACTTCCCATCATCCCATCTGCACCTCCCTCCCTAGAGATCATTTCTATCCCATCTGCCCCTCCCTTAACTGAACTCGAACTTGTTGAAACAAGAGATGGGGCCGGACAAAGTGGATGTGCAAGAGTGACTCGTAGCGCGATCAGTAAGGAGAGAAGACGAGAGTTACAAGAACAGGCCGAAATGTATATAAACAGGAATGATGAAACGTCAGCGCTAGCTTCAATGTATGACTTCAGGAGGAGCAATGAAAGACAGGTAGTGTTGGAATGCATGGGGGAATATTTAGTGGCGAGATGGAAACAGTTAATTGAAAGGCTACCGCCGCAACGATTTTTGGATTTGAATGCATTAGCACGTTTTAGAGGGAGAGATGAAGAAATAAGGGAACATGTAGACCGACTTTTTGAACTTAAGAATGAACTTGATGATGAATATGCTGAAATGTTTGCCACTCCAGGGTATAGGAGTAAATATATTAGGAGCGATAGGACAGAAGCGGTGGAGCCCTATATACAGCTGCGATATTTGCTGTCATCAAGGCAGACAGGCGATAAACTATAAGTATGCATACGAGAGGCGTTAAAATGGATTTTAGATCCTAGAATCCTCACAATGGAAATACATGAAATATTTGATGAATATCCCTTGCCAATGAAAAGAAAAGCACTGCAGATAATGGTTGAATATTTGATAGACAAAGATATAGATGAGAAGAAAGCCAGCCCCCCTGAAATTATGGCAGTATATAAGAGAGCATTAGAACGTGGGACAGGAGAAACAGCCTTATCACTTGATTTGGGAATATTATTGCATATGAGAGAAGGGGGAGGAACAGTGAGTGCGGTATTTCCCATGAGAGAAGTCCCACCTACATTTGTACCAAAAGTAGAGATTCCTGCATCATGTCGGGTGTATTGACCCACGTTCGAGCTATTATGCTGCAACATTTAGTGGTGTGGGCTTAGAAAATCCAAGACGGCCGAAAAGCCCACATTGCGCCAGAATCCAGGAAAACCACGCAGTTTTTGCGCACACCAAAATGGTCGCCTAACCTACCACCCACCAGTGCGAACGTGATGGGCCAGGAGTGCCGTAAGTGGAATGTGTGCCAAAGGAAAAACAGCAGTGCCTGTTAGCTCAAAAACACTTCGAAATCACCTTTGTTTCTCTGAATGCAAGCTCAAAATGCCCATTTCAAACATTGCAAGATATTCAAAAATCTCATTGAACACCAGCAGACATTTGGCAGAATGAAGTCTTGTGTGCATACAAAATCTGGGAAAAGAAAGAGCCTAAAATAATGTTCATAATGAAACTGGCTGAGCTGCAGATGTCAGCAGCTTAAGTTAAATTGGACTGAAAGCCACTAAAATCTAAATGTTTAAAATAAATGAGTGACCTACTGTTGAGTATCACATAGTTTGCAACTGTTAAATGTCATAGTTTTGAACTTAGAATCAGCATTCTAGCTGCATGTGTAAAAATTGTAAGTTTGATTTGAATGTAGAAAACTGGAACAAAAGTGAAATTTAGCTGAAGCCTGGCTTAAAGAGATTGAATTCTGCCTGGCAACTACCCTCGACAGGAGTTGAAACTTGCCCAGCAGCTCTTCCCAGGCCTGGATGCATTCTGCTGCCCCCACCAAAAGGAGATGACACCTCTCTGATTACATCTGGGGAGTGGCACCTAGAACTGGAAGGAAACAGAACAATGTACTTTCCTTGGCAGGCAAATGCTATATTGGGGGGGGGGGGGTCGTAAAATAGCTTCCTCTTGGGAGAAACTGGGAGGGGCAGTGCCTCTGTGAGCAAGCTGAGCTGGAGGAAGTGGACAAACCAGAAATTCCACCATGTGCTTTGGGAAACCACACCCCTCTGGGCCAGAGCATAATTTAAAAAAGATGGATAATTCATAGTGCAGACTTGTCAAAATTATATCAATAATATCATCATTCTTGTGATTTTTCTGTGCACATTTTAAGAGGTGTTAGGACTCTGTGGTATGTTCTGGGGGGGTAGTAGCGGAACATAGGTTGTTACTCCAAATGTATGTATGTTAAAAATCTGATACCTTAACATCTGATACCCATATTACTTGTGCACATTTGTGTAAAATCTGGAAAAGTTTAGAGGTCGTTATCTGGATGAAAAGGGCAGAATTCTGTCAGAAGTGGACCCAACATCTTACAAAGACAGGAATCGGATGGTTTGGTGCTACAGAAAATATGTTAACTGGACATATAATATTAGAAAAATGGTACATAGATAAATGTGTATTTGGATCAAATATAGATTTGTGTGCAATTTGACAAGGGGAGGGATTTCAGCCAGCCATAAAATAAGCATCACTCTGACTCATCCTGACTCACAACTCAGTCCCCAATCAAGGGAGAGAGGAAAACCTGGCCAATGATAAGTTGTGAGGGGCAGGCTTAGTTATGCCATGCACACACCCATTTTCTAAAGACATAAAAGGAACACCAAAACCCAGGTAGAGACATTCACTTTCCACTTTCTTGCGGAACATTTTGACGGACGACTTCACATCCAGAACATAACTTAAAGCAGAGAGGTCTGGACCACCAGCTAAATCCTTTTTCAGCAGGCCTCAAAATCATTTGCAAATTATTCAAACAGCCGGTCTGAGCTGTCTGATTCTGGCTAGAACCCTGTGCCAGAAACACCCAGAAAAGCAGAGCTGTATCCAGAACCAGAGACCAGACCGCTGTGCAGTGCCAAGAACTTTTGCCAGAACCAGAGACCAGACCGCTGTGAAGTGCCGCTAGCAGACCCAGACCAGATCTCTGTGAGCAGAACCAGTACCAGAGAGAGCGAACTTGACCAGACCCTGACGGCCTATTTCAAATTTATAGTGTGAGTATTCAGCCAGAACTGTGTAAAACCAATCTCTTAGTTTAAGATAATCTAATTCAAACTATTTTAACCTATTAGAACTGCATCATAAGGAATTGTGTGTCCATCCTGTTGATTCAAACCTTCCAAGCGCATCTGTCATTCTGAAACTGTAATTTCGTTTCTGAAAATCTACCTCCACTAAATCGTCTGTATCGTTTTTGCTAGAAGTGAGTTTTAACTTTCATTTGAAAGCTAAGATTCAAAGCTTTCCAACAAGAACCGACCTCCTACTCCTTATACTTTTCCCGTAATCGCGCTTGACGCACTCGGAAAAAGTGCAGCGATTTGCGATTTGGCTCAAATTTCTTCACCTGTCAAAATAGCTGTTGTTGCTAGAACTGCTAAAATTCGTTTTCAACCTGCTAATCCCTCATTGAGTATTGCTAGTGTCGACCTGAACCAACTTCCTACACCTTATACTTTTCCCGTAATCGCGCCTGACGCACTCGGAAAAAGTGCCACGATTTACGATTTGGCTCAAATTTCTTCACCTGTCAAAATAGCTGTTGTTGCTTGAACTGCTAAAATTCGTTTTCAACCTGCTAATCCCTCATTGAGTATTGCTAGTGTCGACCTGAACTAATACAAAGTAGCTATCACCTACTCTGAACCTCCTACCGGAATGAAAATCATTTTTAGCATATGTTTCCCTTCTTTGCATACCACATTTAAAGTACTTTTGCCTGTGTTTAAAATCATCCCTGTTTCTCTAAGCTTGCTGGGGGGAACGGGAACTGTATTGCATTGTGTTTGTATTCCTGAAAACTGTGTGCTTCACTTCCATTTCCTTAGATTGCATAGGGGAGGAGTGAATTGCCACAAGGGCAAAAGTGAACATATTAGCTCTTGTTGAACCCATATCAGTTTATTCCTGTGCTGCATTCTTTTCCATCACTGCATTCCTTGAAATCATAAAAGCATTCTCTGTTACCTCATACTGTCTATACTAACTCCTCATTGATTGTAAAGAAGTGTGCTAGTGTAAGATTATCCATTGTTTATCGACATTACACTCAGAAGTGTGCTATCAAATATTAATTTATTCATAAAAATGTGATATATATATATATTGTTTAATTTTTCAATAAATCTTTTAAATTGCAAAACAAACCTACTTCTTGGCTCAGTGAGGTCAGGGGGATTCGAAGAGAGGGGTGTTATATAAGGGTTTATCATCCAGATTATAACTTGTCATAAAAATATATAATCAAGGGCTTCCCTTGGGCATCCCAGACAAAGGCATTGACTTAGTGGGAGTGCTTTATTGAAGTCATTTAACAGAGTGAGGGCTCGTTTGGGATTTCCGGAGTAGATCTACCACTTGTGTAGCTTAATACCGTGTTAAATCCTGTTGGATCACCACGCTGTGTTACGCTGTAAAGACACCCCTGAAAAGGGAACACTCTCCGGAAACGGTCTGTTTTGCAAAATAAAATACTAACTTCTGTAAAACAGGAAGGCAATCAATTTCCAGAATGACGACCGTGGTAGATATCAAAAGAGCCAGAGAACACCTCTAACATAAGCTATTTGTGAGAGGTGAGTGGGCTCATCAGGACCAGGTGGTCTGGTTGCAGGCAATCGCACCCCAGATCACTGAAACAGGGTCAGACATATGGAGAGATCAGGGTCCATTACATGTGGCCCTGAGCGAACTATATATGGCCTCTAAGGCCAAAGATGAGCACGACAAGATTGCCAGGATAGCGGCATATTTATATTTATATATGGGAGCCATACAGGATAAATGTGCTGAAGGCCAAGATCTGGCAAATAGGCAACTGATGGCATTAGAGAAGGCCCAATCTGATCTGGTCTCTTCTGAGCAGAGGCTGCACAGGAGCCAGGAGTCAGAAAATGAGAGTAGGCAGTATATCATTAAAATAAAAGAGGACATGGTTATACTGCAACAGGAAAAGACAGACCAGGATACCAGATTTCTGGCCTTGCAGAAGGAGTACCAAGAAGGTTTGGACTCCCTACTGCAGAGCCAGAAAAAGCTGGAGCAACAACTAGATTTCAATACTGCGCAGAGCAGGTAGTCACCCTGCAAAGCCACCTAGATAGGGAAAAGGCAGAGTTTGATCAGGAACGCTAGAAAGCTGGTGCCTTTCAAAGGCAGAGGGACGACCTGGCCGCACAAATGCAGGCTCTTGGTCAGGAAAGGGACACCTTAGGCCAGGAAGTCTGCCACTTAAAAGAAAAAATTGAAGAAAATCACCTGGCCCTCCAGGGACTGGGTGACATCCAAAAAGAGCATCAGAACTTGTTAGAGCACACCAGGAGGGTGGAAGATGCTCTGGCAAGAAAGGAACAGGCCAGTAGGGATGGGACTCAGGAGGTAACCAACCTGCTGCAAAGACTGGCCCAGTACTCCAGGACCAATCAGGAGGCACAGAGAGAAAATGAGGCTCTCTGTCAGCACAATGATAGGCTCCAGCAACAGGTAGCCATGCAGGAGAGACTGATAGTCTAGGAAGGCCTTAACTGAGAAACTGAAAGCGCAGGTTCTTGCATTGCAACAGGGAGCAGGGGCTGATAGAGATGAGGTTCGCTGGGAAAGGGAAACACCTGAGCATAACCTCAGGAGCCCTAGTACCAGAGGCCTCTATCTCTCCCAGTCCCTGGACTCTGCCACCCCCATGTCCCCTGGCGCACATGAGCACAGGGCCACAGGGATGGCAGATTACTATCCAGCCAGAAGTATGGGGCTCATAGGCCAGTACCACCCAGGAATGGATGGGCGGGCATCCGGGTATGGGCACCCAAGTACTGTGCAATTTAGTGGGGAACCTCAGGAGAGTAGGCCCCCTAAGGGCATCCTAAAAACCCCTGCCCAGTTAGGTCAGTGGGGGGGGGGGTACCCATCAAATCCTGGCAGCAAGGAGGAATCTGAAGACTCCTCTGAACGTCACAGGACACAGGAGACCAGGTCCCCACATTCTGCCAGCCGTTCCCAGGCTCCCAGAATCCGGGAAAACCTGGAAGATCAGACGGGCACCTCTGGGAGCAGCGCTTCTGAGTCAGAGGATGAATGGACCAGGATGACCCGAACCAAAAAGGCCAATAAGGCAAAAAGAGCCTTTTTTAAGGACCCCTTAAAACAGATTAAGGCAATAAGGAGTGTCATCACCCCTTATCACAAGAACGCAAAGTATTCTGTTTGGGTACACTTGGAGCTCTATGAGCAAATGATGGAGACTTTACATTTGAAGGACAGCAGTAGCTGTATTCAGTATGTCAAATGGACATTCTCCCCAGAATACTCCAGTTTCTTTGCGGGGCTGGAGGACCAAAATCATTCAAGATGGTCCACCTACAGGGCGGCCATCCTGAAGCATTTTTCTGTTCATAGAAATCCCCAAGAGGCTTGCAAGGCAGTCTACAATTTGCAATGTGGGGAGGATCAGGCCCCACAAGAATTTGTGCAGGAATTGAAGCGTGCCTTTGCGCAGACTACCAGAAGGGTGCGCACGGACAGCAAAGAATTTGTCAACACTTTCTTCCATGCCTTGCCCAAATACATAATGACCCAGCTCGTGAGAGATTTTCACGAGAAAAGATCTTTAGACTGGGTCATTGAGCAAGCCACCCGCATCTATGAGGTGCAGAAACCGGTGGAAAATAAGAATCAGCCCAAAAACCCCAAACCGACCAGCACCCCTGCTGCTGCTAAGGTGGCAGAGGAAAAGGTTGCCCCCATTTTAGATTTGGAGATGGGGGGCCTAAAAACCTGCCTGCACCGAATAATTCTAAGCCCAGAAGGCCCTCGGGCCAGTCACAGACAGGGAGTCAAGGAGGTAGTCCCACAAATGGGGTTCCTCACTCCCCTGATTATGTAAGTCCCCGTTACAAGGGAAACCGACCCCTCCTGGGTTATGTGTGGACTCCTCCAGCCCAAGAGGGGGGGGAGATCCAGCCAAGCTTCCCACAGGAGGGCAGAAATTCCCCAAACCCTGGGCAGAACTTTTTCCCCAGGTATCCACCCAACTTCCAGCCCCAAAATCATCCATCCTTCTTTCCCCAATTCCCTGGGCCCAGACAACCTAATCTGGGAGAGGGGAGGCCAAGGGTCGAGGGGTACCCAAATCTTCCCAACTCTGGGTACTACCAGAGAAGGGATAGCTACCCTTCCCGGGATCAGCCCAGGGGAGAAAACAGAACCCTGTATCAGCCTGAGCGGGTTTCCCAGTTAGAACGCCAGGTCCAAAATATGGCACGGGATCTGGGTCACATGCTGAGGGCTCAACAGAACCCTCAGATGAGCATGCCGACGCAGAATGCCCCAAACTCTGGGCCTGGTGCTCCAGAACAATGACGGCGCAGCACCCCGATAACTCACCGGTTCCCAGGGAGGAGGCACAAGTGGAAGGGGGGTATAAAGCCTTGGAGGAAGCTTCCTTCCCCACTTGTAAACAGCCCCTGGAAACCCAGGAACCGGAAACAAAATCTCCTACCCCCGAAAGTCTGCCACCAAAGGAGCACAGAGGAGGTAGGAGAAACAAAGGACCCAAACAGACCCACTTTGTGGAGGAGGTACAGGTCTTCCAATTTGAGGGAGAGGGATCCTCAGAGGATCCTGGGAAAAGGATCTTCTCCTTCAGAGATGGGGGAACTCTCCCAAAGAAAAATGGGTCCCAAGGGATTCCAATCCAGACTGGGTAGATGTGGGGATTGAGCTGTCGCCGCCCATCATTCTATTCCAAACCCAACAATACCGAAAACCCCTGGTTCAAACCCATCCTGGTGACTGCCTCCAAAAAGGGGGGGGGGGGCGCCCAGAACCGGGACCAGGGGAACCCAAAACCGCATAAATAGACTGGGTAGATGTGGGGATTGAGCTGTCGCCGCCCATCATCCTATTCCAGAAACAACAGCATCAAAATCCCCAGGTTCAAACCCGTTCTGGTGACTGCCTCCAAAATGGGGGGGCGGCCCAGGACCGGAACCAGGGGAACTCGAATATCCTCTTTCAAGTTGCCAACATTTTCTTGCAGATTCCCATGACTCTCCACAGAATTCTGCCCAAATCTCTTCTCTCGCAATGTCCAAAACCAGAAAATTAGCCCACCAGTTGTCCAAAAATGTGCATTATCTGTGTCCCGTTGAGGAGAAGGAGGGAAGATACTATGCCCTGGTACAAGTACAAGGGCAGGGTACAATTTTGGCACTGGTGAACACTGGATCCCAAACTACCCTTCTGTCCAAAAAGGCCTTTGATGAAATAAATTCAGGAAGGGGGAGAAATACCAGATTCCTCTCACCTCTCTTCCTGGACAACTGCAGAACTTTGACGGGAAGGAAATTCCCATCGAGGGGACTGCAGATTTGGACATTTAAATTGGGCGACACAAGGTGAAACACCCGGCCATAGTAGTGACTCCAGAGGGCACCCCTTGTTTACTAGGGAATGACCTCCTGAGAAGGTTGTCACCCATGATAGATTGGCTAAACAAGGTCCTCTGGACTCAGACTAGCCGACCAATAAAATTAAAACAGAGTGTCAACCATATTAGTTTAAACGGCACATGATTTGAACAGAAATCTGACCAAGTAGAATTTCACTTCCAGAACAACCAGATTCCAGATGTGACAGTAATAGCAGTAGGACAACAGACGGGGGGTCCTCTCTATTTCTGAAAATCAACCTTCCTTCCAGTTTAAGGTGGTATTCCACACTGGAAGGAAACACTCTGAAATTCTTTACCAATCCACAATCAGACATTCCCACTCCTATAGTCCAGAAAGATGAGAAATCAGCTCAGAGCCTGGCTGATATTCAGCAAATTGGAGATCAGTTGTTCATCCCTGTTCAGTTAAAGAATAGGAAGGACTCTGTTCTCGCCTGAGTGTGTGTGAACAACGGTAAGAGCTTCATCAGCGAAGCCATGTTCCGCCAACTCTCAAAAGATCCAGCCATTCCCACATTCAAACTGATAGACGAATGGGAAATGGATCTGGAAACACCCACTTCCAAACATCTCCTGCCAAGCAGGTGTATGCTCGAAATCTCCATTGGCAACAAGAGCATAGTCCATAATTGTTGGGTCGTGCGAGAAGACACTGCCGCCTTTTACTTAGGCAGTGACATTCTCAATCACTTTGCCATTAGTTTGGACCTAATAAACTTCAAAGCTTGGTCCCGATTAGTGGATAATCCCATGGGCTTTGATGATCCAGAAAAAGCATTAAGGTCAGCTCAATTGCTACCTTACGCAGTTGAAATTCAAATTAAAGAGGAAGTCACCATCCCAGAAAGGACCCGACACTTCTCACTGGAAGTGAAAGTTAAAAGAGAACAAAAATTGAAAAACCCTGATGCTTATATTCATCTAAATGCTTCCCTCCAACAGCAAGGGTTAGGGGTAAACCCAACACCATTAGTCAACATAGAACATGGCACCATTCCAATAGAGGTGGATAACAGCGACTTAAAGAGTATTACTCTAGCCGCAGGCACCATTATTGGAATGGCGGTTGATGACCGACATTTCTCCATTGATTTAGGAAATGAACTGTTAGGACCAATCCCCAAGGACTGTTTTGACAGTGACAGTGATGACAATACAACACCAGACAGGATCTTTACCTGGCATGGGGGGAACTTCCTGGTGTAAACTTCTTGCCCTTATGGTAAGGAAGATGTGACTTGTGACTTCAGAGGGGATGAGGGGATTTTCCAGGTCCATGAGGGCTGCCTTTCCCACCTGAAGCCTCCGGTCCAAATCAGCACTCTGACCAGGGACTTCTTCACCCAGCTGGAGGAGGCCGCTGAGATAGCAAAACCAGAAGTCTTTCAAGGCTTCAGGCAGATGGTGGAAGAGAGAGTCAACCTAGCTGATGCCTGTGTGACTCTGGAACAGAAGCAAAAGTTGAAACAAGTTTTCTTGGATTTCCAAGATCTCTTTGCAGTAGACTCATATGACTGTAGTCACACCGACATCCACACAACAACGATTCCCACGGACCCTGGCATGACTCCAGTGTTTGTGAAGCAATATTGCTTGCCTCTCGCATCAATGGAGTCCCTTACTGAAATAATTAAGAACCTTGAGTCCCGGGGAATAATCCGTCCACTACACAGCACCTTCAATAATCCGGTGCTGGGAATATTGAAGCCAATCGGCCAGTGGAGAATCTGTACCGACCTTAGGGAGCTCAACAAACGGGTCCATACTACGCGATTGGCCTCTTCCCTACATTGGCCAAGGGCTGGCCCAGATTCAGGGGTCACAGGTATTCACTGCAATAGACCTGACCAATGGATACTGGACTGTGCCTGTCAGTAGGGAAGACCAATACAAGCTGGCTTTTACCTTTGGGGGCCAGCAGTACACATGGACCCGGACTCCCTTCGGAGACCTCAACTCCGGAAATGAATTCAACATGTTCCTACAAAAGGCCATGCCCGACCTGGGTGCGAGGGGTAACCTGGCTTATGTAGATGATGTCCTCATCAAAAGTTCAACTGTGGAGGAACACATAGCGGAAATCCGTTATGTTCTGACCCAGTTGAGGGCCGCCGGAGCAAAACTTTCCTTTCAGAAAGCACAGTGGTGTAGAACCCGTGTTAATTTCTTGGGGCATGAGATTACTCCTCAGGGTCTCTGTCCCCAGGAAAAGAAAGTGGAAGCACTTCAGAAACTGAAAGACCCCACAACTCTGCGGGAACTAAGGTGCCTCCTTGGACTGACTAATTACAGCAGAAAGTTCATTGAGGGCTACGGAGAGATCACCAGACCCCTGATTCATCTCTTGAAGGGGGGGGTCAAGTGGGAATGGGGTCCAGAACAAGCCGCAGTAAGACAGCTCAAAAAAGCCTATCACAAGTGCCCTGCCTAGCTTACCCTGTCAGAAACAAGGAGTTTTTCCTGGAGACAGGGTTCTCTAATACGTGCTTGATGGCAGTATTATACTAAAAGCATGACAAGGTCAATAAAGTAATCTCTTAAGCGAGCAAAACTTTATCCTCTGTGGAGGAAAAATTCAACGATTGTGAGAAGGCACTCCTGGCAACGGTGTGGGCATTGAAGAATTCCCGCCCGTTCATCCAGGGGGAACACATCATAGTGGAGACCCCACACCAGCCTCTGCAATATCTCCAAAGCGACAGAATCCGTGCCGGAAATGTGAGTAATTCCCGAATTACTTCCTGGATTCTGTCAATGCAAGGCTTTCCTGTGGAGGTCAGATATGGCCAAAACAAGAAGAGTCCCCTCGCGCAAGGTCTGGCTGACTTGCATGATTGTGTCAGAGAAAACTGTCTCGAGGAGGGGGGGCGTGGCTTGGTAGCCATGTGAAAGGACGTGCTTGTACGGGAGCTCCCGCTGATCCGTACATAATCCGACTGATACCGCGCAAGGACCGCTGTGATTTGGCGAAAATTGGAAGACTGTGTACATGAAGTCCGGCTGCACGCGAGGACACATTTTTATATGGGTCCGTAGTGCGCACGGACACTTAAGAGCCGAATGAAGCACTGGCGGCCAAACCTCGGCGGATGACAAAATGGCCGCCGCCGCTTGACGAGGGGACAAAGGAGCGGTAGATCGGGACCACAACATACGAGCGCCCTCTCAGCGGTACGAAGGGGGCAGCGCGACCCTGCCCACCTGGGGGGAGCGCCGGATAACAGCGGTGCCTGAGACTGCTGGGCGAGCTGAGACTCTCAACAGAGTCGTGGTGTATGGGCACCGTGCCTCCCTGGTTGGGACCGGGGCGCGACCGGAGGGACGCTCCTGACTGGAGACATGTCGAACAAGCCTCTGAGGGCGAAGAATAAACAGCCCACGCTCGACGAATACGCCAAGACGTCGCCTGGCCTGGAGGGTGCCAGGAGCAAGGATAAGGCTCAGACCAAGGAGATGGCCGCCGGTGGTGCGAACCAGGAGGTTCTCGCTGCGATCGCGGATCTGAAGGCGACGTGGGAGACCAGGCTTCAACTTGCTGTGGTCGAATTGAAAACCGCGTTGGAACTACAGGTTGGAGCGGTGCAGGAGGACGTGAACCTCCTGAGGCAGGATGTGCGAGCCCTGGCTGAGCGCACGGAAACTTTGGAAAAGGAGATGAGCCCTACTGTAGCGGACTGCACTGCACATAAACGCGATATCCATGCCCTGGTGCAGCGGGTGGGCAACTTGGAAAGTAGGGCTGAAGAGGCGGAAGGACGTGCCCGGAGAAACAACGTTCGCATCGTGGGCCTGCCGGAGGGGGCTGAAGGCCGGAATCACACGGAGTTTATTGAGAACTTGCTGCTGCAGGAGATCACTGGGGGAGCCCTGTCGCAGGGGTTTGCGGTGGAGAGGGCGCACAGGGCCTTGAGTAGAAGACCACCGCCGGGGAACCCACCTAGGCCTGTGATCGCCAAGATCCTCAATTATCGGGATCGGGAAAGGATCCTTGAGCACTTTCGTAAGGGGGGCACCATACGGCGAGGAGAGGCGACCATTACTGCTTACCCCGATTACACCTTGCAAGTGCAGCGCAGTCGCATGAACTTTGGGGCGGTCAAGAGGCGATTGCGGGCAGCAGGGTACAAGTATATGCTGCTTTACCCGGCCAGATTGAAGGTTTTCTTCAAGACTAAGATGCTGTTCTTTGACACTCCGGAAGAGGCCATGGAATGGCTCGATGCACAAAACTGTCCTCAGGAGCCAGATGAGCGGACGGCGGATGGAACGGGAAGAGATAAGTGATGCTGCGGGCCCGGTTGGGCTATGAACATTGGGACTGGAATATAGTCGGGATGACTCTGTTTGGTAGTGTATGCGTTAGAACTTTGAAACATGGTCCGTGTGCGCGGATACGGAAGTGCGGGAGGGGAGCCTCCGAGGGCTGGTCCTTGTACCCCAGTTTGAGTTTAGTTTAGTCACTGTGTGTGGGGTGACACCCTGTCGGGTTCTCTACTTGGGTTCCAGAGAGAACCGAACACAGGGATGCCTGAGATCCAGGGATGGAGCTGGGCAGTTGGTTGGGTTAAGGGGGTTAGGGGGGTGGGGTGGGTCAGTTTTTATATGAGCCTGGGAGAGAAACTGGTGATGGGGGCCCTTGCGGTAGGGGGGAGGCGAGTGGTCCTGGGAGAGGGATGGGAGCTACGGATGCGTCATGGGGGACCTTAGGATACTAACGTGGAACGTTAGAGGTCTTAACAGCTATCTTAAGCGTAACAAGGTCATGTTGTACCTAAAAAGACAAAGGATAGATATCGCCCTGTTACAGGAGACACATCTGACACGGGATAAGTTGGAACTGGTGGGGAGAAAGTGGAGAGGGACTGTAGTTGGATCCACATATTCTGCCTATGCTAGAGGTGTGCTGATTTGGGTTGCACCACATGTCCCGTTTAAGCTACTTGGGGAGGTTGTGGAGGCTGATGGGAGGCTGGTCATGGTAAGGGGGCTTGTGGAAAATAAAGTAGTGTGCGTTATAAATACCTATGCCCCCAACCGTGACACGGCGACATATTTCAGGACACTGACCACTAGACTGGGCGAGGGGATGGGGGGGCCTGTGATTTGGGGAGGGGACTTTAATTGTGTACTAGACCCCAAGGAGGACAGGTCAGACGACAGGGTGGACAGGCCCAGCCCGGCGGCTAGGGTACTGCAGGCGCTGTTGGTAGACCTTGGCCTGGCAGATGTGTGGAGGACGAGACACCCTGGCGTGAGGCAATATTCACATTACTCGGCCCCGCACCAGTTACACACAAGGCTGGATTACTTTTTCGCCACTCCGGACATTGTCGCGGAGTGTGACCAGATAGACTACAGGGCGAGAGTCCTTTCGGGCCACTCGCCCCTGGTCATGCGTTGGCAGCTTTGTCCCCCACGTGCGCGTATTCCAACATGGCGCCTCAGGGCGGAAGCGCTCAGGGATCCAGTCTTCAGAGAAGAAGTGAGGGAGGAGATTGTTGCTTATTTTGAAATGAACACAGGCAGCGTCAAGTCGGCTGGTACTTTGTGGGAGGCCTTTAAGGTTGTAATGAGGGGGGTTGCCATTGCTAAATCCAAAGGACTAATGGGAGGAGTCCTGGCAGATCTGCGTAGAGCCGAGACTGAGTTGGAGAGAGAGCTGGGGGAGGGGGGGACGGACATGGAGGAGGTCATTAAACTGCAACAGAGGTGCGCAGAACATTGGGACAGGCTTTGTAACCTGAATTACAAGAAGTACGTTGAGAGGTTGCATGCCGGGGGAGACAAGACGGGCAGACTTCTTGCTTGGCTGTATAAGAGCGAGACCCCAAGACCCCCGATCCGGTCAGTTATCACTGAAAAGGGAGTGGAACAGAACACCCAGGAAGGGGTGAATGGAACGTTCGCAGAATATTATCAAGCATTATATGAGGATCGAGAGGGGGGAAGCCGGGAGGATATAGAAGTAGTACTTGAAGACATAGGCCTGCCCAAGATAAGTGACGAAGAGCGAGAGGAGATGGATGCTCCGATCACTCTGGAGGAGCTGCAGGAGATTGTGCGGCAGCTACCCACTTGCAAGGCCCCAGGAGCGGATGGGTTCCCCAGTGAATTTTATAAAGCATATGGGGAGGAGGTGCTCCCGCCCATGCTGGAGATGTTTCATGAAGCATTCGAGGTGGGGCGGTTGCCGGAAACACTCAGGGAGGCGATTATAGTACCGCTCCCCAAACCCAATAAACCGGGACATGATTGTGGCTCCTACCGACCCCTGTCGATGCTGAACCAGGACAGCAAGATCCTAACAGCTGTCCTGGCGGCCAGAATGCGGAGGGTAATAGGCAAGCTGATCCATCCTGACCAGACGGGCTATGTCCCGAACAGGAATATTACCCACAATCACAGGCGCCTTCACAGGGTGGTGGAAAAGGGGGGCAGTGACGACAGCGAAATGGCAATAGTGGCGCTGGACGCGGTTAAATCGTTCGACTCCGTCCGATGGCCATGGCTCCTGGCGGCTTTGGGGCGGTTCGGACTGGGACCATGCTACATGAGGTGGGCCGAGCTATTATATAGTGCGCCTTTGGCTAGGGTCCGTACGGGTGCAGTAGTGTCAGACAGATGGCAGTTAGGCAGAGGTACCAGGCAGGGATGTCCTTGGTCTCCAATGTTGTACATACTGGCCCTTGAACCCTTAGCAGTTTACCTCCGGCAGCAGTATGATCCGGTGGGCATAGAGGTGGGAGGAGAGTGTCATCTTATATCCCTGTATGCAGACGATATGCTGTTATACCTGAAACACCCGGAAGAGAACTTGCAGTATATCTTGGAGGTATTGGAGAGGTACGCCTGGTTGTCTGGCATAGCGGTTAACCCTCAGAAATCCGTATTATTCCCACTGGGCAGTTATGTGGGGATACCGGCGGAGAGGTTGCCGGTGCTGCGGATTCCGTGGGCAACGAGCTCCTTCCGGTACTTGGGCATTGACGTGTATCACACGACCGAGGAAGAACACAAGTATAATACCGAACTAGCTGTGGGAAAGATTGAGAGGTGCATGAGGTTCTGGGAAAGATTGCCTTTAGCAATGATGGGTCGCGGAGCTATGCTTAAAATGGTGGTGTTGCCCAGGCTCCTGCATTATTTTAATAACATCCCGCATATGATACCTAGGAAGTTTTTCGCCAGGTTGCATAGCGTGTGTAGGAATTTCCTGTGGCACGGCACGCGCAACAGGGTTGCATTATGGAAATTGCAGAACTCTTACGAGAAAGGTGGCGTGAAGCTGCCGAACTTTGAGGCCTATTATATCGCGGCGCAACTGCAATATGTGGCCAGGTGGCTTTCAGATGAAGAGACCCCCGAACATAGGCTGCTAGGGAAAGACTGTTCCCCCTTCTATCTGCGGGAGGTGATTTGGGTGACTGGCTCATGGATGAGAGAGCGTCCTAAGATGCTGGCCCTTGGCAGAAACATATGGCGGCGTGCCTGTCGGATGATGGGTGACCCCGCGCCGTGTATGCCGCAGTTTCCTCTGATCGCCCTGGCAAAGGAGGACGGGCAGCTGAGAACTATTATCCGGACGTATTGGGAGTCAGTGGGATTGATTACAATGGGCGACATCTGGCAGGAGGGGACCCTGATGGAGTTCGATGAACTGGAGGCAGGGTCGGGACTACACAGGGGTCAATATGTAACATATCACAGGGTGGCCCGGGAGGTCCGGAGCACGTGGCCCGAAACCACTTTGGCCAATGAACCGGATGCCACGCTGGAGACGATGTATGACGCATCAGAGGGCGGACACGAGGTCTCTAGGTTGTACGAGATGTTGATGACAAAGGTTGGGAAGGATTTAGGGTACCTGAGACTGGAGTGGGATGCAGAGGTGGGGGCTCCGATGTCGGATGGGATGTGGGAACGCGCCCTGGGGTACCATAAAAGGGTATCGAGGAACGCCAGGTTCAAGCAGATACAGCTCTATATTACGCACAGGGCATATATGACCCCCCTCAGAATTTCCAAATTCCTGGGTAGTGGGCGCCAGGCGTGCCCCAAGTGTAACGAAGAGAATGCGGACATGATACATATGTTCTGGGCGTGCCCGGTGATCGCAACTTATTGGGGTGAAGTGGCGCAGAGGCTGGCAGGAAGGGGTATTACACTTAAGGTAGATTCGGCGTGGGCTTGTCTGCTGGGAGGGTATCCCAGGGCGCGTAAGCTTCGGCATGTTGATAAACTTAAAGATCTGGCCTATGTGCTTGCAAAACGTAGGATAGCCATGGAGTGGAAGAAATGTCACAAGCCGCGAGTGGAGGTCTGGTGGCGGGATCTCCAAAAATGGGCGGATGCTGAAACGACAGCGTGGCAAGATGGCAGTATGGCAGGCGATGGGGAAGAAATAGGCTCTCTCATGGCATGGAAGTTGTTGTTAGCCGAACTGTTTTGTGCGGGATCGGCCTCGGCTGGACTTGAGAGCGATGAGGCCCCACCGCACGGAACGGACACTGATGGTGAACACTCTACAGGCTCATAGGGGGGAGGGATGGGGATTGCAGTGCCTTACTTTTTGTTCGTATGGCTTTGTTGTTTGAAGTGTTTTATTTATGTTTCGTTGTAATGTTGTTTGGTTGAGATAAAATAAAAATACATTTAAAAAAAAAAAAAAAAAACTGTCTCGAGGAGAAAGTCTGAAAATCAAGGACAACATGGAGGCATACCTTAATTCCCCACACAAAGTATTTGAAGAAGACAAGTGTGAGGGAATGCCCACTGTCTATGTGGATGGATGCTCTTACCATATTGACAACAATGGGGAGAAATAACTGGTGGCCGGCGTAGGGAATGCATGGGTGAATGAGTCCTCAGAACCCTCCGCTGGGTACAAAATTGGTCCCCGAAATAGTCAGGTGGCAGAATTGATGGCTGTGCATCAGGCCATCCTCACTGCTGTCCAACATCCAACATCAACTCCACGAACTAGTGATAATCACAGATTCAGATTATGTACGGAACGGGTTTGTGGAGCTCCTGTTTAACTGGAAAACCAGAGGCATGTTATGTGCTAATAACAAACCCTTGAAACATGGGAAGTTAATCCAAAATATTGATGATCTGGTCACCGTGAATGGGATTACCATCTATTGGAAGAAGATCAAGGGTCATTCAAAAGTGGAGGGACCAGACAAAACTGGAAATGACTTAGCTGATCAGCTGGCCAAAACTGGGGCCATCCAAGGGAATCTAATAGAGATGAGTTCCTGTTGGGGGAAATCGAGGTCACTGCTATCACTAGGTCCCAGACAAATGCTCACAATGATCTTTCAACTGCACAATGGAGTAAGGAGACCCCAGATGTTGATTTGATTATGGCTCAAAAGGGGATCCAATAATTGGTAAGTTTTACCAACACATTGAGGACCCTGAGAACTTTCCCCTGACGGATACCGATTACATTGGGAAAGAGGACCTTAGAGTGTTGATGAAATGTCCAAAGATGTTCAGAATCCAAGACAGTTTGCTGGTAAGGAAATCCCAAGCTGGCCATGATCAGTGAGTGGTTCCTACCTCATTCCGAAGCCTGATGTTAAGTCACGCCCATGATGCGGCCACCGCCGGTCATAGGGGGTTTCATACAACACTTGAAATCTTAAGAGAGGTTGCATACTGGCCACACATGGGGCAGGACCTCGACCAATACTTGAAGGGATGTCTTGTGTGTGCACAATTTCAGCCAACATCCCTCACACACCGTCCTCTTCTCCAGAAGAGGGGGATGACACTGCCATGGTCAGATTTACAAGTCGACTTTATAGGCCCCGTGATTCGCTCCGCTAGGAGGAATAAGTACATGTTGACAGTGTCATGCTTTTTTACCAAGTGGGTGGAATGTCTCCCAGCCCCAAACTGCAAGGCAGAAACAGCAGCTGCCCTGATGATTAACCACATCTTTTCCCGTTGTGGTCTACCTCAAAGGATTGAGTCAGAGGTAGCCATTTCACCAGCAAGGTAATGACAAAGATATGGGCGATACTGGGGGTCAAAAGGAAGCTCCATATTGCTTACCGGCCAGCTTCTTCTGGGGCAGTAGAACGCTACAACCGGACCATTGTGAGCATATTAAAAAAGTTTGTGGCAGATTCTGGGCCAAGTTGGGATATCTGATTACCTCTGGTCCTAATGGCCATCAGATCTACTGCTTCATCTGCAACTAAAATGTCACCATTTGAGCTGATGACTGGACGCAAGATGGTGCTTCCCCAGCATTTGCTCTACAGAACCCAAGAGCAAACGTTGATAAATGCCTCCACAACTCATGAGTATGTGGAGAATTTAAGGAAACACCTCCAACATGCTTTTGCCTATGCTCAGCGAAATCTAGAAAGATCAGCTGATAGCATGAAGACCCATTACAATTTGAAAACTTCCAGGAAAGTATATAATGTGGGAGACCGGGTCTATCTATACAATTTCCAAAGGAACCAGGCCAAACAGCAAACATTTTTGCCTACCTGGAAGGGACCGTTTGAAATTGTAGACATTATCTCCCCAGTCGCTTACAAGATCCACATCACCAAAGGTAGTTTGGCGGAAGGGGAAGAGAAGTGGGTCCATATTAATCAGCTAAAGTGTTGCCATCCCAGGCACACTCTGCAGCAACTGGAGGAGTCCTCTGCAATACCAGAGGTGGCCGCTCCAGAGTAATTCAGTTCCAACCCTAAAATATTTCACATATAGCCTATACAATTCTATGATTCTTGAATTGAATGCAAATTGTCTCCTGATTAAAAAAAGTGTATATGTTCTTGTCTCCTGATTTAAAAAAAAATGTATATGTTCATGTCTTTTTATTTATAAAATGTATATGCCGCCCCACTATATCAATAGTGGGGGAGAAATGTCTACGAATAGGTATGCCCGCTTTGCTTTGTCATCCTAGGAGATATGAAACCATGGAGACTGACCAAGGAGGACGACCCGGGGTCCGGGAGCAAAGATCCGAGGGGCCCGGGGTACCGCCCAATACTCCCATCAGGACCGGCAAGGAGAACTGATCGATCCACCCTGATGAAGGAAAAGATGCTGAACTGTGCCATCTGCCTAATTGAAAAAGATGCTGAACATTGCCATTTGCGGAATCGGAAGAAGATGATGTGGACTTCCCAGCGCGTGGATCAAAACATCTTTTGCACCCGACTCCCCCTCGACTCGAAATCAAAGTGCAGTCGGGCGGGGGGGTTTTGTCGGGTGTATTGACCCACGTTCGAGTATTATGCTGCAACATTTAGTGCTGTGGGCTTAGAAAATCCAAGATGGCCAAAAGGCCCACATTGCGCCAGAATCCAGGAAAACCGCGCAGTTTTAGCGCACACCAAAATGGTCGCCTAACCTGCCATCCACCAGTGCGAGCGTGATGGGCCAGGAGTGCCATGAGTGGAATGTGTGCCAAAGGAAAAACAGCAGTGCCTGTTAGCTCAAAAGAAATTTGAAATCATCTTTGTTTCTCTGAATGCAAACTCAAAATGCCTATTTCAAACATTGCAAGATATTCAAAAATCTCACTGAACACCAGCAGACATTTGTCAGAATGAAGTCTTGTGTGCATACAAAATCTGGGAAAAGAAAGAGCCTAAAATAATGTTCATAATGAAACTGGCTGAGCTGTGGATGTCAGCAGCTGAAGTTAAATTGGACTGAAAGCCACTAACATCTAAATGTTTAAAATAAATGAGTGACCTACTGTTGAGTGTCACATAGTTTGCAACTGTTAAATGTCATAGTTTTCAACTTAGAATCAGCATTCTAGCTGCATGTGTAAAAATTGTAAGTTTTATTTGAATGTAGAAAACTGGAACAAAGGTGACATTTAGCTGAAGCCTGGCTTAAAGAGGTTGAATTCTGCCTGGCAAGTACCCCCGACAGGAGTTGAAACTTGCCCAGCAACTCTTCCCAGGCCTGGCTGCATTCTGCTGCCACCACCAAAAGGAGATGACACCTCTCTGATTGAATCAGGGGAGTGGTACCTAGGACTGGAAGGAAACAGAACAATGTACTTTCATTGGCAGGCAAATGTTATATTGGGGGGGTCGTAAAATAACTTCCTCTTGGGAGAAACTGGGAGGGGCAGTACCTCTGTGAGCAAGCGAGCTGGAGGAAGTGGACAAACCAGAAATTCCACCAAGAGCTTTGGGAAACCACACCCCTCTGGGCCAGAGCATAATTTTAAAAAGATGGATAATTCATAGTGCGGACTTGTCAAAATTATATCAATAATATCATCATTCTTGTGATTTTTCTGTGCACATTTTAAGAGGTGTTAGGACTCTGTGGTATGTTCTGGGGGGGGTGTTAGCGGAAACTAAGTTGTTACTCCAAATGTATGTATGTTAAAAATCTGACACCTTATCATCTGATACCCATATTCCTTGTGCAGATTTGTGTAAAATCTGGAAAAGTTCGAGGTTGTTATCTGGATGAAAAGGGCAGAATTCTGTCAGAAGTGGACACGACATTTTACAAAGACAGGGATCGGATGGTTTGGTGCTACAGAAAATGTTAACTGGACATATAAAATTAGAAAAATGGTAATAGATAAATGTGTATTTGGATCAAATATAGATTTGTGTGCAATTTGACAAGGGGAGGGATTTCAGCCAGCCATAAAAATAGCATCACTCTGACTCATCCTGACTCACAACTCAGTCCCCCAATCAAGGGAGAGAGGAAAACTTGGCCAACGATAAGTTGTGAGGGGCAGGCTTAGTTATGCCACGCACACGCCCATTTTCTAAAGACATAAAAGGAACACCAAAACCCAGGTAGAGACATTCACTTTCCACTTTCTTGCGCAGCATTTTGACGGACGACTTCACATCCAGATTCCAGACTTTACATCCAGAGATCCAGAACTTAACTCCAGAACTTGAAGCAGAGAGGCCTGGACACCAGCTAAATCCTTTTTCAGAAGGCCTCAAAATCATTTGCAAATTATTCAAACAGCCGGGCTGAGCTGTCTGATTCTGGCTAGAACCCTGTGCCAGAAACACACAGAAAGCAGAGCTGTATCCAGAACCAGAGACCAGACCGCTGTGCAGTGCCAAGAACTTTTGCCAGAACCAGAGACCAGACCGCTGTGAAGTGCCGCTAGCAAACCCAGACCAGATCTCTGTGAGCAGAACCAGTACCAGAGAGAGCGAACTTGACCAGACCCTGACGGCCTATTTCAAATTTATAATGTGAGTACTCAGCCAGAACTGTGTAAAACCAATCTCTTAGTTTAAGATAATCTAATTCAAACTATTTTAACCTATTAGAACTGCATCATAAGGTATCGTGTGTCCATCCTGTTGATTCAAACCTTCCAAGCGCATCTGTCATTCTGAAACTAATTTCATTTCTGAAAATCTACCTCCACTAACTCGTCCCTATCTCCTGAACCGTTTGTGCTAGAAGCGAGTTTTAACTTTCATTGTTCCCGTAATCGCGCTCGACGCACTCGGAAAAAGTGCAGCGATTTGCGATTTGGCTCAAATTTCTTCACCTGTCAAAATATCTGTTGTTGCTTGAACTGCTAAAATTCGTTTTCAACCTGCTAATCCCTCATTGAGTATTGCTAGTGTCGACCTGAACTAATACAAAGTAGCTATCACCTACCCTGAACCTCCTACCGGGAATTAAAATCATTTTTAGCATATTTTTCCCTTCTTTGCATACCACATTTAAAGTACTTTTGCCTGTGTTTAAAATCATCCCTGTTTCTCTAAGCTTGCTGGGGGGAACGGGAACTGTATTGCATTGTGTTTGTATTCCTGAAAACTGTGTGCTTCACTTCCATCTCCTTAGATTGCATAGGGGGGAGTGAATTGCCACAAGGGGAAAAGTGAACATATTAGCTCTTGTTGAACCCATATCAGTTTATTCTTGTGCTGCATTCTTTTCCATCACTGCATTCCTTGAAATCATAAAAGCATTCTCTGTTACCTCATACTGTCTATACTAACTCCTCAATGATTGTAAAGAAGTGTGCTAGTGTAACATTATCCATTGTTGATCGACATTACACTCATAAGTGTGCTATCAAATATTAATTTATTCATAAAAGTGTGATATATATATTTGTTTAATTTTTGAATAAATCTTTTAAATTGCAAAACAAACCTACTTCTTGGCTCAGTGAGGTCAGGGGGATTCGAAGAGAGGGGTGTTATATAAGGGTTTATCATCCAGATTATAACTTGTCATAAAAATATATAATTAAGGGCTTCCCTTGGGCATCCCAGACAAAGGCATTGACTTAGTAGGAGTGCTTTATTGAAGTCATTTAACAATCAGGTACCACCCCAGCGCAGGTAACGGAGGCACATTACACCGCACAATATGTGCACGTCCCCTTCTCCAGACAAGAAGTGAATAACATAAAACAGATGATCCCCTAATATAAGAAAGAATCCGGCGGGATTCTATAAAGAAATAGAGTCCTATCTGCAATCATCCGTGTTCACTATGAGTGATATAGATCTAATATTCCCAGTAATCCTGTCAGCGGACATATGGAAGCAAATAAGAAAAGTGCATGATGAAACGGCCTATGGCGCCACTTGGGTGAATTTGATACTGGAGGATAGGAATAAAGAAGTGGGGGGAAACCGGAGCCAAATATGGCGGCATTACCAGCACGTATAATACAAAAATTGAAAGAAATTGTTCAAGAAAGAAGAATTCAGTGGGACAAATTGACTGCGTGTATTCAGGGCAAGGATGAATTAACTACAGATATTTTTAAAGATTTGAGGAAGTATTCACAGACTTTAGGGGACAGGATGTAAGCACAGAAGCAGGAAAAAGAGTATTTGTTGATAAATATGTGAGAGGGTTAATACTTCGAAATCAAAATTTAATAATGACACCGGAAAGTGCATGGCAAGCAAAAATGCTGAGTGAAGTATTACACATGGCCCAATATTATGAGAACAGAGTGAACACGGAGAAAGAGAAAGAAGTCAAGGATAGGGCGAATTTGAAAACAAGGGTGCTACTTCAGCAAGTGGCGGGACACAATAGAGGAAGAGGAAATGTGCAAGGCAGAGGGAACTCGAACATGCATGGATGGCCTCTGGGATTGAATCAGTGTGCGTATTGCAGAGAGGAAAGTCATTGGCGAGCGCAATGTCCACATCTGTAAAATAGAAACGGGTATGGCCAGAGAAGACAGCATAGGGGTCATTCAGGAACTAATGGGCAAAACCGAAATAGCATGCAGCAGCACCAAAATGGTCAAGGGAATGGTACCCAAAATCAGGGCCAAGCACAGAATCAAACTGCCTTTACCCAGACTCAGAGTCATCAAAACATGCAAAATGGGAATAGAGGAAGGGGCGTGAAGATTTCTGATACCCAATCGGGTGCGTACTATAATAATAGTAGCGATTACACATCGGATAGTGTGTTGTTTCCCCAATAGGACAGCCCAAGACAAGGGTCGGAACCAGTGCCTTTTACCGTGAATCAGAGAGGACCCTACGTAGAAATGAAAGTCGGGAATAGAGAGCACAGTATTCTCGTAGATACGGGGGCACAAAAGTGCTCAATAGATCATCACTTGGTTCCAGAAATACTACTGTCAGGGCAAAGAAATATTTCAGTAGGGTTCGCAGGCACCCCAGTGATAAATCCTGTGTCCCATCCAGTAGCAGTGACATTAGGCCCATTCACTGAATATTGTCCATTTCTCTTAACAGAGAATTGTGGGGAGAATCTTTTGGGGTTAAATCTATTGAAAAAACTAAGAGCAGTTATCCACTGTACGCCAGATGGAGTATTTTTGACCATTTCACCACAGAATATACCAGCATCTGAATTTTTGTCCAAAACCTTTGCCAGGAGAATTGAGTGAAGTGCCAACTTGTATATGGGCAATGAATGACAATGATGTGGGATGTTTGAAGAGCCAGTGAAAATTGCCCTGAAAGAAGGAGTAATGTTACCGCGTATTCCACAGTACAAAATCTCAGCAGAAGGAGAAAAAGGATTGAAAAGTATTGTTTCTGATTTGGTAAGATTGGGGGTGATTGAAGAGATTACGGCAGTACTTGTAACAGTCCCATTCTTCCTGTGTATAAGAAAGGAGGTAATGAGGTACCATATCGTTTCATAATTGATCTGCATGCACTAAACAAGGTAGTAGATCCTCAATTCCCATTGGTTCCAGATGTTACCACAATTTTGACAATGATACCTGCCTCGGCAGAGTACTTTAGTGTTATTGACTTGAAGAATGCTTTCTTCAGCATTCCAGTACACAAGGAAAGCAGATATTTGTTCGCCTTCACGTTAGGAGGACGATTATTCACATTCACACGCATTCCACAGGGCTACACAGAGTGTCTGAGTATCTACAGCAGAGCATTGAAAGAACAGCTAGATATGCTAGAAGTACCGGCAGGTTGTGTATTGCTACAGTATATAGATGACCTATTGATCGCTATAGATACAGAAGAGAATTGTAAGAAGAGTACTTTTTTGCTATTAACACACATAGCAGCGCATGGTCATAAAGCAAGCTTAAAGAAATTCCAATATTGTCGAAAGGAGGTGACTTATTTGGGTTACCTACTTTTGAGAGAAGGGAGAAGACTGACGCCAGAAAGAATAGAGAGCATTTCTGGGATGCCTATTCCAAAGACACAGAAAGGAGTCAGAGCCATAATAGGCATGACTTCCTATTGCCGGCAGTGGATTGTAAACTTTGCATTGATTGTGAAGCCAGTGGTGGAATTGACAAAAAAGGATGTTGTGATGCCTTTGCAGTGGAATGAAGAATGTCAGAGAGCATTTGATCTGCTCAAAACTGCATTGTTTTCTGCTCCAGTTTTGGACACACCAAATTATGAAAAAGTTTTCAGATTGTGTGTACACGAGAGTGAAGGCTGCGCGTTGTCTGTTTTGACACAGGAACAAGGTGGAAGAAATAGGCCCTGCAGCTATTTTTCTTTCGTGCTGGACCTTGTAGCGCGCGCACTGCCACGTTGTTTGCGAGCTGTTGCAGCGGCCGCTGCATCAGTAAAACAAACCGAAGGAATGGTATTGGGGCACACCTTAATTTTGATGGTGCCACATGCCATAGACGTTCTATCGAATAGAACGCAGACGCAACACCTCACCTCTGCTAGATTGACTAGATCCGAAATTGTCCTTTTTGCGCCACATATCCAAATCATGAGGTGTAGCGCTTTGAATCCTGCAGAATTAATGCCACTGCCCACGGAAGAACTTGGTGAGAATGAATCACCTCCCCATGATTGTTTAATGGTTACTGAGGAAGAAACAAAAGGAAGAATTGATTTAAGAGATACCCCACAAAAAGAGCCAGATGGAGAATTGTTTTGTGACGGCTCCTGTTTTAAACTACCTGATGGCAAATCAACTGCTGCCTAAGCTATCACCATGTCGAAGAGTATTGTAGAAAGTAAAATAATCCCCTACAACTATGCACAAGCAGCGGAGATAATAGCTTTAACCAGAGCCTGTGAGATTTCTGAAAATCTTAAGTGTAAACATATATACTGACAGCCAGTACGCCTTTGGCGTGGTTCACAACTTTGGCCGACTCTGGACTGAGAGCGGTTTCTTGACATCACATGGGGCCAGAATCCAACATGGCCCTTTGATTGTACGATTGCTGTCTGCACTTACGTGTCCGAAGCGCCTAGCAGTAGTGAAATGCGAGGCGCATAAAAAATTGACATGCAAAGTGAGAGAAGGAAACGCATTTGCTGACAGGATTGCAAAGCGAACTGCCACTGACTTGAATACCAGAATGTTAACAGTACAGTCTGAGGAAGTGCCCTACATGATAGAGAATGGAATTGCTACTGTCAAAGAGATGCAGGCAGAAGCCACTGCTGACGAAATACAAGGGTGGGCTGAGGGCTTTGCTGAATTAGATCTAGAAGGTTGCTGGGTGGACAAGAAGAGTAGAACTGGATGCTGCCCAACTCCTATGTAACTGCAATGGTCACAATGGCCCACTGCCCTACTCATATTTGTGCCAAAAAGATAGTTCAGCATTTAGCCACAGTATGGGAGAACACACACATAAAGAAAAATGCCGAGAGACTGGTTCAAAATCACGTGCCTACAACACATTGTGGGGAAGGGAACGGTGACTCCAACAGGCAGTTTCGGCCCTCCCTCTATGCCATTCGAGGTAATCCATTTTGATTTCATAGAGATGGAGAGATGCCAAAACTTGAAGTATGTTTTGGTAGTTATATGTGCATTCAGTAAATGGGTGGAAGCGTATCCACTAAAAGACTGTACCGCCATGAGCACGGCAAAAGTGATGTTGAAGGAGTACTTCTCCCGTTTTGGTCTGCCCCGTGTCATATGGTCAGATAACGGTCTGCATTTTGTGGGTGCAGTAATATTACAGATTTGCGCAGGTCTCCAGATTGACAAGCGGTTCCATTGTTCTAGACACCCCATGAGTGCCGGTCTTATTGAATGCCACAACGGTATTTTGAAAGCCAAAATAAGCAAGATTTGTGCAGGAAACAAGTTAAGTTGGGTAGACACATTACCAATAGCATTACTGTGCAGGCAAGAACTGTGCTCTCCCCTTATGAAATGGTCATGGGGAGACCGGCGAATGTTTAGTGTGCACCGCAGCCAAAGCGGTTAAGGGAGCTAGAATACCCTGTGCTCAGCATTTATTGTAATCTTTTAATACGAAAATTGTGTTTTATTCATCAGCAGGTGCAGGAGGCATTACTAATCCGGTATACTGGTCCGGGGCATGCACTGGAACCCGGAGATTGGGTCCTAATTAAGAACTTTAAAAAGAAGACATTGCTTGCACCAAGGTGGCGTGGACCCTACTTAAAGACCACGCAGACCGCAATCCGAGTGGACGGGAGGAAATCGTGGATTCATTACATGAATGTTAAAAAGGTCCCGTCACCATCTGAAAAACTGCCTGATCGAGACGACCAGAAAGAGACAACGGTCCCAGAAACGAAAGAGACGGTTGCCAGTTCTTTGCCACAAAATCTGCCTGATCCTGAAATGAAGCCTGAAAAGATTGCTGTAAAATAGGAAGGGCAAAGAGTGCCCGAACGTTGTCCAGCAGAATCTGCACCACTGCTGGCTGACACTAACCGTGTACCACTGTGGCGCCCACCATCTTTTGTTGCGCCGCAGCCAGAAACAAAATCTGCATCATCACTTTGGCACCCGCCACCATCTTCCATTGCGCCACAAGCTGACTCCGAGCTTAAGTCTGGAAGTGCACCCGCACTATTCATTGATCACACGATACCAGGAGCAAGGCGGTATAATCTGCGGAACCGAAAGAAGGAGTGATCAAATCTTCATTTCTTTTGGTATTTTTGTTGCCTCTGTTTCCTATCATGGATGAAGTAGCAACCGGAGGCCTAGAGGAGAGCGGCGTGAGGGTTGTGCAAATTAGACAGCCCAAAAAGCGAGGCTCCTCGGTGCTGGACAAGAGGGGCTCACATGGTACGAAGGCAATTGATAACTGCTCTGGAGTTCTTTGAGCAATGTGCAAGTGCACATAGATATTGCCCAACGCATAGCAATCCAGGCTGCTAAGAACTGGCAGAATAGACTCCGGACAATGACCGAACTTATTGACACTCGAATGAGTGCAGCAAGAAGAGATATTCACGATGAACATTGTTGAGGAAGAAGAGAGCAAGAGAAAAATGCCGGAACAAGCTTTTGCCCCCTCCTGCACCACTGCTGACAATGAGTTAAACATAGCGAATGGAAGGTTTCAAGAAAGAAGCTATCGAAAAAATTGTATGCTGATCTTAACAATAGTAATGTGCATAATGAGTATAGTAGCCCCAATAACGACAGTACTGGTATTATGGTATTTGGAAGAAATACACCCATTAGAAGTGCTCTTGCCTGTTAGAAACATCTCCACTACTGAAAGCCCGGTTCATGTAATTACTTACACTTTGTCCCCAATGGAAGAAAGACACAGGGAAGGTTATGGGAATAACAAATTACTGTTAATAATGAATATGACAACCTCAATATTAAGAAAAAAGTATTGTTGGGTTTGTGCCCACTTGCCACAGCATGGTGGTAAGGGGATTGGTTGGTATGTGCAGCCCTACCATTGAGTTCTGCATGCTACGCTTCTTTGAGTGCATTATATTATGGGAAATGGAACGAAAGAGAAACTGGTCAACTGGATAGAACAAATATGAATGAATTTGAAGAAATCATTATGAAACCCATAGGTTGTTCCATATTTCACAAGCACGATTGATCACACCGGTAGTGATGCCACAAGACAGATTATTTGTGCCTTATAAATCATCTGTGATCACGTTTCATATGAACCCAGAAGGAAATAAAGATACAGTGCCCCCCTCCTATACAGTAAATTACAGTCCACGTTCTGTTCCCTTTTGTCTGAGAAAGAAGGGTTCCTATTCGGTGGGGACATTCACTAGATGCATGAACATAGCATTCCTTGATAAGGAGGTAGAGCCAATTTATGTAGGAGATCCTATTTATTTTATATGTGGAGAGAAAGCGTATCCCTGGTTACCTAGAAACTGGGGAGGTACTTGTTACTTAGGATTCCTATTCCCTGGGGTATTTCTTTCGAGAACAGCAGACATAGCCAAATTGGCCAGGTCAAGACCTCGGCGAAATGAGGAAGGAGCTTTGATCGTAGAGGACATAGCAAAATCATTCATACCATTTTGGGGCCAAGCAATAAACTCTTAGAAT
The DNA here is from genome assembly GCF_040938575.1 of Ambystoma mexicanum. NCBI lineage: Eukaryota > Metazoa > Chordata > Amphibia > Caudata > Ambystomatidae > Ambystoma > Ambystoma mexicanum. Next base: position 148,821,398 of record NC_090930.1, on the reverse strand, counting down.
ATAAGACGACTGTCCAGAATATTAGAGGAAACAATAAATGGAACAACAGATATATTATATAATATGACATTAGAGGAAAAAGGAATCAGATTAATGTCACTCCAAAATAGGATGGCTCTTGATGTAATTCTGGTTGATCGTGGGGGAGTTTGCAAAATCGTGGGATCAGCGTGTTGTGTATTCGTAAGTGACTCCTCCCCTACGATTTTCGAAGCGATAAGAAAATTGCACGTTTTAAGCTCTGACCTTCACCCCCCTGAAGGGAGTTGGGATTCAAACATAAGCTCCTGGTTCTGGGAAATATTACTATCATGGGGATGGAAATTATTTGCGATCCTAGTAGCAGCGCTAGGAATATTCATGACATGTTGCTGTTGCATACACTGCTTACCTATAATTTGCACTGAAATAAGCGAGGAATGTGTACAGATAATGGAAAGAAAAAACACTACTAAAGCAAGCACTCACGGTAATGATGAATCAAAGACAGTAAAAGAATTCATGTCAATCAATATGGATGACAATGAGGAGGAGACCAGAAGTGAGCAAGATTCAGAATCTGATTCAGATACTTGGTCTAAAGAGAATGCCATGTATGGATAAGGTGTTTGGCATACGGCCAAAAATAGAGTTTTTCAGTCCAGAAAAAGTAGACACCCCTCAATCGTAAAGCAAAAACTGGCCGAAGACCAACCGCCTTATGTGTTTAGTGCTAGAAATATATAACCATATGTTTGACTGAAATGTGGCCATTTTAAGGTGACTGGAATCTCCATTTTGTTTTCTCTAACGTTTACCTTTTGCTTTGTGTCAAAACTGCTTTGCTGAAATATTATTCTGCTCCACTGGTGCATACCGCAAGGCCGCGAGAGACATGTTGAAACATAACTCAGTAACCCAGACAGAAATGCCCGGTCTCTCCCTCACATATCCTTGGAAGTAAGCAGTGAGGCTTTCTAATCAGTACAACAGGTGCCAGCTAGTCTTGGAAAACACAGTAGAAATGCTAGAAGCGGACATTAAAAGACTTGAATTATGCTCTTCTTTGCTGCCCCCCTTTTCTGAGCCCTGTAGAGCCCTGGAGAGCAAGTTGACCCCCAGCACACAAATAGAAACCAGGAGATAGCAAGGCCTGGAATGTGTCTCTCCCCTACGCGCAGCTTGTTCGCAAAAACAAAGGCATTGTGTACTTTAAAACAAAGACTTATGTCTGTAGGCCCCTGAAATTGAAAACTGTTGCTAAATGAATGTTTGAAGATGTCATACTCGTCACCATTGTCAATCATCGTACCCAATTCAAGGGAAATGTATTAGGGGCGGTATTGGATGTGTCACTACTGATTGTAAGATGCCTTCTTTGTATATATGTAACTGATGTACGACTCTCACTCCTTTGCGTCCCCCGAGGTCTGGTAACACACGTCGCGGGACGTGGGACCCAGTTGGCCAACTGAGACTATTTGCTTTGCAATAAACCCTAGATTTTGGGAATACAACTTCGTGTCTGGCATATCAGTTCGTGTGTGGTGATTGTTCCTTGTTTCCATATGCGAGTGTCCCTCACGGGCCCCTTCATCAGAGCCAGTGGGGCGGGAGGCGTTTAGATTGTTGATCATCTCTATGATTTCATCTTGCTCCCACGATATGAACCACTTCTTTGTGTAAAGGTTATCTGGACTAATGAGGTCCATCAGACATGCTTTTTAGATTGCCGAAAAGTGCTGTATCCATTTTTTTGAAGGAATATTAACAGTCAGCATATGCTGGTGCTGAGAGTTATTGTTCAGTAAATTCCAAAGGTCTCTGAGATTATGAGTTTTGTATGATGTCAAGATTGCTTCTGCATCATTTTGCAGTAAAATTATTTGGTGAGATTTCCACCAATTAGAGTAAAAGTGTTTAGCAGCTTGTATTTTCAGAATGTTGTCCGCAATAGGTGTTCTCCTCAAGTGACTCATTGTCTTCCGGAGAAACTTCTTTTTATCTGCTAATTCGGCATTGTATTTGTGTTTGTGCATTTGCGCCCCTTGTGGAGAATTTTGTTTATGGAAGGGAATTAAAAGCCATTCGTAATTCAATTTATAGACCTCAGCCATAATTGCTTGCTGAAAGCGGTTAGGGAGATTTGAGATTTGATTTTGACTAATTTTCAATCTTGTAGATGTACCAAACCTTTTTAGTTGAGTGGCCGGTTGGGTCTCTCTCTGTTGGGCTAAACCCAACCCTTGTATTCTCAGTTGATGATGATCACTTTTAGCTTTTGGAATGGTGTCTATCTTAAGTATTGAAGCATGTAATTCCAGAGATAGGTAGATGAAATCAATTATTGCAGAGGATTTCCCTCGTACCCAGGTGGGTCTGGGCTTGTTTTGGTCAGCAGTGGCATGCTCTGTTAGAATGAGCTTGCAAATGCTAATTTCTTTGGACCATCTCCGAGATCGTATTGATAAGTCTTTTTGGTCAAGTAATTGGGCATTAGAGGCATGGAGATGTATATTTAGATCTCCGCAAATCATAAATTCGATGGACTGGTGTTTGTCAATTAAGTCATCGATTGTCATAAATACTCCCATCATGTCATCGTTGATTGCGGCCGGATTCCAGTATAAATTGATTATTTAAATTAATCTCTCACATCGTCTCGTAGATGAGGGACGATGTTGGTTCACGTGTTTGAATTGTATTTTTATAATAGCATTCTGAATCCATGGATTTATATTCATTGAAGTTATTAAGCTCTAGGCTGGATCGATTTTTATCAAGGTAAGGAGACCAGAGGAAGGTCTGCCTTGTTATTTTTGCAAAGCCTGGTTCATAAAAGATAAGAATCAGTCGTAGCATGGTGTGCCAGACAGCCATGTTTCTTGAAAACATATGATGTGACATAGTCCGAAATCTGGAGATGGTTGGTTAAATAGATGTGTATTCCCTCTGGTGTTCCATGAACATAGCACCCATATGTTGTCATCTTGCTTTGGTGGTTTTGAATTGAAATCCATGTCATGAGACATGTTTGATTGATGTCTGTCGTATTTGCGCCTGATCGGGCGTTTGCTGTAATCAGATCTCACACTGTAAGAAGTGTATTCAGAAGATGAAGTTATGGTTGAAGCTGATAGATGCGTGTCAGCCTGAGCGTTTGGAGCTCGACATTGCGTGGTTGCCTTCACCATTTCTCCTCTCAGTAATTGTTCTTGTTCTAGGGTTTTCTGATTTCGCTTCACATCATTTGTACTCGCTGTAGTGCACTTGCATTTGAATCCCAATTTGAATAGAGTTCTTTCCATTGATAGTATCTTCTCCATAATAGTGATGTCTAAGAGTTCGATACATATTTTATCAAGGAGATCGTGGTCCTCAAATGTCACCACCTTAATGTCTTCTGTACGAATTGCTTTTAGTTGAGGTATTGCCTGGAAGAGTAGCAGAACATTAGTCCTGTTTAATGTCAGGGGAACAGTTCTCTGAATGAGCTTTTCCAACCTCAAAATGTATCAGAGGGCTGACAAATCAAGGGTGGTGGAGGTCATTGCGGGCTGTCAGGTCCTTTTAATCCATCATGGGATCTTGATCTTTTAGTTGGCCCAAGGACCTGTGGTTGGAATAGATCAAATTCTGATGATCTCGTATCATTGTTGTCAATCCTTATCGCCGGGGTTGTGCTCTTATTCATCAAGTAATCTGAGGGTGCACCTGAGATTTCCTCACAAGTGAGGTCAGATGAGAAGGAATAGATAATGATGTATCCATCAATGATGACCAGCGCATATTCGTTGGAGAAGAAAGATATCTTGTTTGTCTCTGAAGAGTCTGGGTCCATATGGGTAGTTAAGTTAAGTCATTCCTCTGAACTATGGTTGTTATGTTTGGAAAGACCTTTAGGAGGGATAATGGCCGGAAACTGTGGCTTCTGTGGTGTGGGTTTAGAAGGGTATTTCTTCTTTTCAAACGCTTCTGGGATCTCTTGCTGGTTATTAGCTAGCTGGACTTGAGATGGCTTTATGGTTTGATGAAAGGCTCTTGACCCAGATTGTCTGTTGGGCTTCTTTTTTGTTTTCCCTTTCGGCAGTGCCAATGCAGTTTTGTCGTGAGAAAAAATTTGAAAGATATCTGCAGGGGTTGTTGGAGCCAAGTTTATTTGGAGGGTTAGCTGCTATTGGTTGTAGTATGGAAAAATTGTCTATAGGAGGCAGTGGGACTTGTGGTTGTCCGGATGAAGCCATTGTTTCTCCTCCAGGTGTAGGACAAGGTATCAGCGGATTTACAGTCACGATAGACATCTGTTTGTGGATAGGAGCTTTGAGCCAAGCCATGACATCGGCGGTCAGTTGCAGTTTTTCATCCCGTTCGCTCGCGCAATCTCAAATAGCCTTGATTGCCAGAGGCGGGTTTGCTCAGCTTCTATATCCAGTCATTTTTCTATGGTGTTTATGAAATTCTCTATGTCTCTCTGTTTAGAATGAATCATATCTAGTAGCGTCGCTTGGTCTCGAGTATTGTCATTGGTTGTTTCATGTAATTTCATAAACGGTATCATTGATTGTGACATTATTGTAATAAGCATGTTTTGTAGGTCTACCATGGTTGTTGTTGTTCTGTGATGGTTAGGGTTGTCAATATCTTCGTTCAGGGGGTGTTACGCTCACCTGGTATCCACGGGTACGCCACCTAGCTCTGGTTGGATGATTTGCACTCTTGAACCCTCTCCCGGTCCCTTGGTAAGGCCTCTGGTTAAAGATGGGTCTGCAATATAGGAGAGCTGGATTCAATACCAGATTGTCTTTATGTTTTCCCACCTCCCTTGGCATCAACTCCTTCCCCCCCTTGGGCCCTCTCCTCACCTTAATATTGTAAAAGGTGGATTCTCCGTCCTGCTCCTCGTGGCAGGGGCTCGTAGATGTGGGGGCGACCAGCGACCAAGTTACTTCACTGGTGCAAGCCCCCCCGTGGTAATCCAGGCCTGCTGCGACTCCGTAGGTTTGCTGCTTTACAGTCTTTATATGCAGTTCTTATGTTCCTCTTAGTTCGAATAATAATGTCTTGCTTAGTTCCTTTTAGGTATGGAAAGGTATTTTGGTGGTGTCATGCAGTTTGAAGGGGAAAGCGCGGTGTGCGCGATGCTGTCCGGTGAGTAATGCGCGATGCGCTGCGTTGTCTCACCTTTTATATTGCTAACTTGTGTCTTTTCTCTCCCTGCAGGTTGCAATGTTCCTTGCTGAGTGCCGTAATGTTCCAGCAATGATACTGACCAGGAGATGACTACCCAGGTAAGAATTTTGTGGCTTTCTTCATTCAGGAGGAAACGTGAGTAAAAGCTTACTAATGCTGTCTTTCTTTCTCCTCTTTCCAGGTTATGGTATTCCAGGATGCATGCAGTGCCGGATGATGGAATCCGTACCTTCAGGTGAGTGGAACTGAAGTCGGCGATGGATTGAAGACAGGATACTGTTCCAGGTAAGTTTCGTAGTGTTCTTTCTCTCTCTGCAGGTCCTTGGTTTCAGGTAAACTGGCAACAAAGAACTGGACACGGTGTTCTGCTGTTTGGGTGTGGTTTAAATAGTCTCAGGTAAAGTAGTCCAGGTAAAATAGTCCCAGGCCTGCCCCACCAAAAGTAGTCCAGGTAAAGTAGTCCCAGGCCTGCCACAGCCAAAAGACTAGACCGCATAGCTCAGTTCCTTGTAACTGAGCTATGTGTGTGCCTCCATGTTGGCTGAACCCCCCCCAAGTTAAATAGTCCAGAGTAAATAGTCCCATTCTAATGTTGGTCTTCATGATGGTTATAAGCCTGGCGACAAAGGAGCCAGGACTGACTCCAAGAGAGTCTTGGATGAGTTTTTAAGGCCTTTGACCTGGACCTAACTGGAAGGCTGACTTGCCAGTGAGGGCCAGGGGCAAGGGTCATGACAGGGGGTTGAGCCCTTTGTTGGCATCTCGTTTATTTGAGGCGGAGTGAAGAAAGATTCTTCATGTTCGTATGTAAATTGATTCGCAGAGGGGTTCTTAGTGTTGTTTCGCTGCTGTGTGAGACTTGATGTTAGATGGTCTTACTAGAGGAGTTGAGGTAGTTTGAAGAGGTGGTTGTCTAGATTGGAGTAGATCAACAAAGACGTCTTTTCTTCTCGCCACATTGTTCATTAAAGATTAAATCTCTGTGATATGAAGAGATAAGCGCGCAGCTTTGGTATTTCTTCCAGGAATTTGAGACAGGTGAGAATCTTTTTTTTTTTTAATTTGTCTTTATTCAGTTTACAAACAGAAGTCATGGCAGATTTCTGAGCCGTGTGAGATAGAAGCCATTTTATTTTAGCACGTTTAGCTCTTTCTTTTTTCGATGTTCCGGGCGGAAGTGTGCATGCTGGCTGACAAGAGTTACTTCCAACAGAGCATTTAGCGCCAGATTCCGTAAGTGAGGCTAGGTTATCCGAAATGGCTTGTTCTGTTTGAGAGTTACATTGTGGCATATCATGTAGGGAGTTCGAAGGGGATTGTAGGCTAACTTCCCAGTAAGTTAAGGGTTTTATTGGGAGGCATTCAATAAAGTGTTGACCGGTAGTTATGTCCTGATGAGGGGAAGTTAGTTGAGCGAATGCCGGGAGTCCCACGGATGGAATAGCGGTGGAGGTTCCGCTAACAGTAGGGGCTTCATGTGGCGTGCCAAGGGCTGAATTAGCTGGACATTTGGCTGGGAATTTCAGTGTTGTTTAAGAATTCATGATCATGCTTGGCTATTTGAGCGGGGCAATCATCCGTATCATGTTGTAGTCTCGACTCGTTGCACTGAATGTGAGACTTTTTGCCCACAAAACGTCTAGTGTCACCCGTGGGTGGTACTGGGGATTTGATGGTAACTCGTTAGCCTCAGGATCAGAGTCTTGCATAGTGGTCAGAGAATGAAGTTTAGGCGTGCTTCGTTCATCTAGACAGAGGGGTAGCAAGGTATCGTTCTTTGTAAATGTAATTCAGTGTTGCTTTGGGTCATTTGGGCCTGGTTTAGATGAAAGGGCAAGTTCATTAAATGGGCTCCGTGCCAGGGCGGCAGGTGTTCCTTTTTTGGATATATCTTTCTGCATTGTTTGTTCAATCGTTAGCTGTGTTACCTCCACTACGGGTGCATGAGCAAGTTCGCACCCAATTTCCCACGCTGTCTAGTTGTTGGTCCAGGTAGGTTGATCAGAATCATACTGTATGTCGTAGCTGGCATGCTGTACCTGGTCGCTGAGATAACAGATGAGTAAAGCAAAATAGGAAACGTGAGTCAAGGATTCACTGTATTTGTGTAAAAGAAGAGAAGCAAGCAGTAGCACAAAAGCGGGTCTTGGCAGAGTAAGACACAGGGTCCTTGTGTGAGACTCTAGAGATGGAGTGTAAGTGTATTCGAGAGGGACAGGTGGCTCGGAGCCCAAGTACAGCAGGACGTCAGTAGGGGTTTGCCTAATGAGTGGGGCACTGCAAGAAATTTCGGTACTCACAAAGATCAACAGGATGGGTGACTGAGTGTGCACAGGATCAAAGGGGCGAGGCCCCCAGTCTCCTGGACACCGGTCTTGATTATTTTTGATCACCGTCTTCAATTGTTGTTGTGAGGAGCTCCGGTAAGAGTATATTCCCACGTGGTTTTGTGGTAATATGGTTTGGTGGTTTATAGATTTTCACAGAATGAAGTTGGGTGGGTGAGTATCACTCTAGCTGTTTGTTCGCTCAGTGCACAATAAGCAGAAGGAAGCAGAAAGCTGGCAAGCAACGAGCTGAACACGGGATCAAATCGCAGGCCCCCGCAGTTTCCCGCATGCCTCTGCCTCGCTGTCTGCGATTGGTGATATGGCACTCTGACAAAAAGTGTTTCCCACAGTTCTCCAGCATGGGGTCTGGCATGGATTCACATGCTCATGAATATTCCCTGTCGTCAGGCCGGGAATCCTCGGTATAGAAAAAAAAATCAGTATCAGTTTCGTTTCTGATCTGTCTTTCTTAGTAGTAACCAATCACTGGTCACTGGGTCATACTGCCCCCAGCCAATGGCTGCCCTCTCCCTAAGCCCCGCCTCCGGCAGCCATCCTCATATTTTTACTGCACGTTCAACTGTTGGGAGTCCTCGTGCTGTAGCTCTTGAGCTTTTGCTGTGTTTTCGCGCTTTTTCAGGAGATTTTTCTCATTTTTCGGTTAAATAGAACCTCAAGCTCCACCGTTTTTACATCCGATCAACAGGGATCCGTTTCGGCGTTTTCTACGCCCCTCAAGAGTTACGCTTTTGGAGGATTCCAGAAGTTCCGAGGCCTACCCCGGACATGGCCCAGGAGAAAGGAAGCTCGACGCCCGGGAAGCTGTTCAGGACCTGCCCTGGATGCCAGCTTCAGAATGTTTTCAAGGAGGACGAGCATTCGTTATCCCTCTACTGTCTCCATGAGGACAAGACGCACACTGAGAAGGATTGTGCGTTTTGTGGGAACATGTCGGAGCGGACTATGAAGGATCGCCACCTCCGTCTCGCCAACTGGCTGGAAGGGAAGAGCCCGTCAGGCGAGAAGAAGAAAAAGAAGTCCGAGCGGTCTTCTAAGCCCTGTGAGGGCGCCCCGGTGAGGGGGCCCAACAAAAGGCTAATCACCGTGAGTCCGCGGGCACCGGGAGCGCCGAACGGTCGGGCTCCTTGGCTGCCGGGCAGGGCGCATCATCCCCGGCGCCATCAACCACGAGCCAACGCTCTGGCTCGGGTAAGAGGAAGTCCGAGAACCCGGCAAAGCTTCTGGAGAGGCCCCGGTTGATCTCGAAGATTCCGGCAGAGGGGGAGCGAGGCTCGGACCCTCCCCCCAAGGTGAAGGCACCAGGCGTCCAGAAGGTGACGATGGCCTTAATTCACCCTGCTAAGACCTCGATTGAGGATGTCGCCGCGGCCCTGGCTCAGCCTGTGGAGGCTACACCAGTGGAGGCGACCTCCAGACCCAGAGTCTCCCTGCCACCGCGGAGGGAGTCGTCTTTCAGGCCCATTGAGAAGACCCCCACGAAGTCCTCGTTGGAAAAGGTGGGGGAGGGGCTGGTGGCCATCGTGGATACGGACACGACCTCTGAAGAAGAGCTCATCGAAGTCGTGGAAGAGGCCCAGCCCATCGGGAGGGATCCCGACAAGTGCGGCGACGAGAGCGACGGTGTCGCCGACAAGGCTCCTCAAGAGCCCTTGCGCCCGTCGTTTCCGGCGCCGCAGGACACTTCGGCGGCCATTTTGTCAGCGATTCAGTCCTTATGTTCGCAGATAAGGACAAGGTTGCCCCTCCCCCCGTCGGAGGTACCTGAGCCAGACCCGACGGGGGAACTGGAGCCAGGACCTTCGGAAAGTCCACCGCATAAGAGGAGGAGGACGCATCCTACACCATGCCTCCCACCTCTGCGGTCTGCTCTGCCTTCCCCCAGTCTACTACCCACGGGGATGATACAGGCATGGACACGGCTACGACAGGTACAGATGACGACGGAGGCGACGACGGGACGAGTCCCCCGTCGCCCCCTGCTCGGGCGTCCCCGCCCGGCGAGATTGGATCCTTTCATGCCATGATTTCCAGGGTATCCGAGCTCTTCCAGCTCTGCCCAGAAGAGAAGAAGGAAGGGTTCCTTTACCAACGGCTTGAGGCTAAAAGGAAGACGGTCCTCGCCATACCGCTTCTTCATGACATCTGGGATGAGGGGCTCGTCCTCCTCAAGAACCCTGCCACGGCGCCGGCAAAGAGGGACCGGTACGAGAAGAAGTACCGGGTCCCTGACGCTGCCCCCTTGTGCCATCGGGCGCAACCTACCCCGGATTCGGTCGTCTCAGCTGCGGCAAAGAAGAAAGCTGGGGGTGCATCGGCCTCGACATCAACTTCCCCGCCGGACGGCGAGGGCAGGAAGTTGGACACGATGGGACAGCGGATCATCTCATCCACAGCGACGACTATCAAGGCGGCCAACGCCCTGGCTATCGTAGCCCGCTACGACAGGGAGTTGTGGTTCAAAATTGCCCCTCTGTTGGACTTCCTTCCGGACGCCAAAAGGGCTGAGGCCCTTGAAATCCTACAGGAGGGTGAGATTGCTTCGGACCATGCCATCACGGTGGCAACGGACATCGCTGATGCCGGTTTCCGTCAGTTGGGCAACGGCGTTTGCTTGAGACGACGAGGATGGCTCAAGGCCACGGATTTCCACCAGGACGTACAAACCAAGGTTTTGGACATGCCCTTCGACAGGAACACCTGTTTGGGAAGGCGGTTTATGAGTCCCTTCAGGCCATCAAGACAGACACAGAGACTGCCTGGGTGCTCCAACAACGACGGCCATCCTTTCGGAGCTCCGGAGGCAGACAAGGTGCCTCCAAGGGATCCGGCAGTGGCTCCTCCACGTACCGCCAAGCGGCAAGATCTTCGTCCCAGGAAGCCTACAGGGGACGCGGCAAGTCAGGTGGTGCCCGCCGTCATCGACAGGGAGGTCAAGGAGGCAAGGCAGCCTCCAAACAAGATTGAACCGACCGTGGGGTCGGGCCCCCGCCGAAGCACCCCAGCGGGAGGCCGGCTGGCGAGGTTCGTCAGCGTGTGGGAGTCCATCTCCACTGACCGTTGGATGCTGGACACCATGGCCCAAGGGCACGCCCTCGAGTTTCAGAAGAAGTGCCCTCGCGTTCCACCCATGGCCAGGAAGGAAAATCACGTCCCTCAACTACTGTTGGAAGTAAGGGCGATGCTCAAGAAGGGTGCCATCGAGCTCGTCCCAAAGAGGCTTCGGGGCTCTGGAGTTTACTCAAGGTACTTCCTCGTAAAAAAGAAGACAGGAGGATGGCGCCCCATCCTGGACCTACGACGACTGAACAAGTACATCAAGGCACAGAAGTTCCGTATGGTCACCCTCCAGCACGTGCTGGGACAGCTGGAGGAGGGCGAATTCCTGTCGTCGTTGGACTTGGAGGATGCGTACTTCCACATCCCCATTCTAAAAAGACACCGAAAGTTCCTCAGGTTCGTGGTCCAAGCGCGGCACTACCAGTTCAAGGCCCTCCCGTTCGGATTGAAGTCGGCACCCAGGGTGTTCACTATGTGCCTCGCACTGGTGGCGGGGCGGCTGCGCCTACAGGGGATCCACGTCTACCCCTACCTGGACGACTGGCTCATCCGGGCAAGGACAAGGGAGCTCGCCGTGGAGCACCCTGCGAAGACCGTCCAGCTGCTCACGGACCTGGGATTCTCCATCAACTTTCCAAAATCCCACCTGGTTCTGTCGCAAGTCCCCCTGTTTCTGGGAGCCAAGCTCGACACAGTGGCACAGCTGGCCTTGCCGTCGGAGGAAAGGACCAGGAGCATTTTGGGCAAGGTGCAGCGTCTGCTGGCCACGGACATGGCCACGGTAAGATCTATCAAATCCCTCCTCGGGATGATGTCCTCCTGCATTTATCTGGTGCGCCTTTGCAGGCTTCGGATGCGCCCCTTACAAGAGTTCCTCGACGCCCGCTGGGTCCAGTCGACGGGCAGCTTTGAGGACAGGATCCCTCTCAACGAGACGTTCCATCAGGCGATCCGGTGGTTGGGTACCCGCTCCCATCTGTCGGCGGGCACGGACTTTCAGACCCCAGCTGACCAGGTGACGACGGACGCCTCCCTCGAAGGTTGGGGAGCGCACTCCGGAGATCTTCACGCGAGAGGCCTTTGGCTCCCGGAGGAGAAGTCTCTCCACATCAACATCTTGGAGCTCCGCGCAGTGTTCTGGACCCTCAGGTCCTTTCTTCCGTCCCTCAAGGGCAAGGTGGTGAGGATCTTCACCGACAACACCAGCACAATGTTCTACATCCGGAAGCAGGGCGGAACCAGGTCCCCGCCCCTATCCAAGGAAGCCCAGGGTCTGTGGCATTGGGCCGCCGCCCAAGGGATGTTTCTGGTGCCTCTTCATCTGGCAGGAATAAAAAACATGATCGCCGACTCACTCAGCAGGGAGCTGCGCTCGTGCCACGGGTGGGAACTACGCCGGGATCAAGTGGATCGACTCTTCCGACGATGGGGCGAACCCCAAATCGATTTCTTCATGACGTTCACCAGCAGGTTCCCCCAGCCGAGGAGCATGGGCGATGCTTTCTCGTTCCCCTGGGCCGGCCTATTTCTTTATGCGTTCCCTCCGCTGCCGTTGCTGCTCCGGCTCATCAACCAGCTCAGGAGGTCCCGATGCAGGATGATCCTCGTCGCACCGGCGTGGCCGAGACAGATCTGGTTCCCGGACCTTCTGGACTTGTCAACGTCCCCACCAGTTAAACTGCCGGTGGACGCAGACCTTCTCTCCAGAGAAGGAGGCGCCATTCTTCACCACAACCCGGAGTCGCTGTACTTGCAGGCCTGGCTCCTGCAGCACTAGAGTTTGGAGGGTACGACATCCCGGCCGACTGCAGAGAGGTTCTTGCAAAGGCCAGGGCGTCCTCAACTCTCAAGTGCTACGGACATAAATGGAAGAGGTTCTCTGTCTGGTGCCGTGCACAGAGGATTAACCCTCTGCAGATTACGGCCCCTCAAGTACTGCCGTACCTACTGTCGCTGGCCAAAGCTGGACTGGTTCACGCCTCCATTAAAATACATCTGGCTGCAATCTCCCGATATACCAGGACTACGGGACGGGCGTCCTTGTGGTCTCATCGCCTGGTGAAAGAATTCATGAAGGGACTATTCCGATCATTCCCGCCGGTGAAGGCTCCTGCCCCGGCATGGGAGCTTAATGTGGTGCTGACCAGGCTCATGGGGGCCCCATTCCGGCCTATGCATTCGGCGCCTTTGAAGTTCCTGTCATGGAAGACAGTTCCTCGTGGCCATCACCTCCGCGCGACGAGTGGGAGAGATCCAGGCCCTATCTTGCAAGCCTCTATACTTGACTTTTCATGACACGAGGGTGGTGCTGAGGACACACCCCTCCTTTATGCCCAAGGTGCCGTCGGACTTCCACCTCAACTAGCCCTTGGTGTTGCCATTTTTCTTCCCGTCGCCTTTGTCTAGTTCTACGTGGACTTCCATTTCCAGATGGCTCTCCGGCTGCATCATGCACTGTCACTGGTTGGCAAACCGATCGCTGCCCGGCCGTCCGAGAGCCCATTTGACCAGAGCGATCGCTGCTACCACAGCGTTCCTGTCTGGTGTGCCCCTGCTGGACATCTGCAGGGCTGCGACGTGGAGGTCGATGCACACCTTCACAAGATTCTACTGCGTCGATCGGGACTCCAGGGAGGAGTCCAGGGTCGGTCAAGCAGTGCTGCGCAACCTGTTTGCCTAAGGTGAGCCTGGTGAGGAGGTAAGAGTTGCTTAATGTTGAGTTGTTGTATTGCTTAATGTTGAGCCTGTTGCCACCTCCCGTGGTTGTGCATGTGTGTACTGCTATGTATTCTCTCATTCATGAGCATGTGAATCCATGCCAGACCCCATGCTGGAGAAGGAACATGTTACTTGCCTGTAACTGGTGTTCTCCAGCATGGGTCTGACATGGATTCACATGCGAACCCTCCCGCCTACCCTCTGCGGCTCTTCACTTGGTCATACTGCCACTTTACGTGCTACCAAATCTGAGGATGGCTGCGGAGGCAGGGCTTAGGGAGAGGGCAGTCATTGGCTGGGGGCAGTATGACCCAGAGACCAGTGATTGGTTACTACTAAGAAAGACAGATCAGAAACGAAACTGATACTGATTTTTTTTTTCTATACTGAGGATTCCCGGCCTGACGACGGGGAATATTCATGAGCATGTGAATCCATGCTGGAGAACAACAGTTACAGGTAAGTAACTTGTTCCTTTTTTTGTAAAGGCAAATACTGCAGAGATTGCATGTACGGGGGTTATATCACGTTCATCACCGAGATTGTTTCGGGCTCCCTTGCACCGAAAATTGGATGGAAGCTAGATGATATCTGGAAAGTTCCTCGGTGGCTGATGTCGTGCGTGAGGGGTTTCGAAGTTCGGAAGGGAGAGTAGGAACATGTGGTAAGAGCGGGAAGAACACTCAGACGGTTTTGCTTCTGAGGCCAAATAGATTGAGGAAGAGTGCTACGAGGGTCAACGGGTAGTACACGGGTCAGCAAGCAGGAGGGTTGAGTTGAGCAGGGAAAGGGTCTCTAACCTTGAGGTAGCGCAAGCTTTCAGCAGCTAGCACGGTAGCGAGCTCTGCTGGTCAAAATGTTGTTGTAACACAGATCTGCTCAGCCGTCACGTTCCGAGATGAGGTTCTTGGTAAGAGAGAGTGGGACCGCGGAGCCCACAGTTCCCTATGACCAGAAGACTCTGCAACCGACTCAGCGACCGACTCTGCGACCGACTCCGCGGCCCACTCCACGGTGTGGGTGGATATTTTAAGAGGCTGTATGGTGGGAATAGAAAGAGGACTACAGCAGTCAGCAGGCATCAGAGTCCAGGCAGCAAAGATCCTTCACAAACTGCACCAGAAGACACTGCGACCGACTCCTAGTACTATCAGTGATGCCGAATCCTCAAGAGGAAACAAGGGTTTACGCTACCATAGGAGGCAAATCCTTTTCTTTTTTTAGTAGACACTAGGGCGACTTGCTCATGTATACGAGAGGGAAAATGTTCGTTATCGGGTAATGCCACGAATGCTCAGGGATTCTATGGTGCTACAAAATAGAGATTCTTTTACTGAGAAATTGCCAGTGTCTATAGGAGAATGTGACATGTCTGTCCCATTGTTGTATTCAAGACAGACATCAGTTAATATATTGGGCAGAGATTTAATGACAAAGTTAAATATGCCAATTTCTTTCACTGATGAAGGCATAGTGTGTTCAACACCAGGAATACACTATTTAAACGTAGGTGAATTTATCATGACATTTCCAGGCAATTAGCTTTGCGAGGAGTGCCTTTAGAACCAGAAGTTTTTCACCATGTGGTATGCATTTTTTTAACGTGGCTACCCGGTATAGTGGGCAAGACTATGAGAATACCTGATGAATTTCTGTTCAGGCCACAGATACCCATGGACGAAGAGGGGGGATGGGTTTTCCCCTTAGGATTGTAGGCAGCCATAGTGCGAGGAGAATTAGCCATGCTTGAAGGTTGGGATCAAGGCAGGCCATGGAGAACAGTGATTGCTATCGGGGAAGGATGTAGATTGACTGACGTCACTGACGAGGATATGTTTGGAGAAGACTGGTCAGATGACGAAGTAGTTTTTGAGATGGGCATTACATATTGGATTAGAACCGAAAGACGAGAAGTCCCACCGAAAATGTTGATAGTGCGGCAGCGTTCCGCATTTTTTGATGAATACATAGAAAAGGTGCCAATTTCTTTATGGACTCTGGGCCCTTATGACATAGTCCTGTTGAAGGGGGTAGGAGACGTTAAGATTAAGTAGAAACTAGTATCGATTTTACCTCGAACAAGGCAGTATCCCATGTCTCGAGAGGCATATGAGGACATTTTCAAGACTATATCAGCCATGATGGATCAAGGCATCTTAGTGATGTCAGAGTCACCACGCAATACCACAGTGTACCCTATCAAAAAATCAAAAGGGGGGTTGTGGCATTTAATTCAGGCTATGAGGCCGATTAACCCGATTGTAGAGGCAGAATTTCCTCTAGTTCAAAATCCGGCGACGATCCTATGTACTATCCCGGTTGAGACGTGATATTTCACGGTGATTGACTTGAAAATGCATTTTTCTCAATCCCGTTGCATAAGGATTCTGAAGACCTTATGTCATTTACGTTAGTCAGACTAAGCTAAAAGTACAAGTTTGCCCTAGGGGTATTGTGAGTCTCCCTCGATTTTCAATAGGGTCATGCAGATGGACCTAAGCAATAATGATTTGCCAAGAGTTGTGCTGCAATACGTTGATGATATTTTGGTCTGTAGCACACCAGAAGAAGAGTGCAGACGAGACTGGATTCAGCTAATGATTATTCTAGGGTATAAGGTGAACAAAGAAAAATTACAGTACTGCCAAGAAGAGATGCTATACATAGGGCAGTTAATCTCACCTGAGGGAAAGGTTACGCGTGAAAGAGTTGAGGCAATTCTGAAAACAGCAAAACTGCACACGATAAAGCAAATGCAACAGTTTCTAGGACTGTAATTATGTTAGGGCATGGATATTTGATTATAGTTCATACAGAAGACCTTTGTTTCAAGTCCTGAATAAGGCACAGGCGAATCAGGAACCAATTTAATGGACTGAGGAAATGGAGGAGGGGTTTGATGAATTAAAAAAGGCAGTATGCACAGCTCCAGTTATTCAGAGTTTTTTTTATTCTCGCACTTGAATGGGACAGTAATGACAGCAGTGCTCACACAGAGAACTGCCTTGGGGTACAAACCCATAGCATATTACAGTGGGATTTTGGACCCAGTAATGAGGGGTCACTTCCCATGCGAACAATCGTTTGCTGCAGCCGCGTTCTCTATTGAGAAATATGCCAGCATAGTAATCGGATGTTGCATGACTTTATTTGTCGAGCATGCTTTGTTTGCTCTTTTGGAGAAACCTAAGGGTACATTAACGTCTCAAAGAGCCTCTGCTTACAAGGTGATTATTTGGAATATGGTGATCAAAATAGTCAGGTGTAAAATGGTGAACCCTGCCACTTCTATAGCTGAACTACTGGCAGAGGATGAACAAGTACATGATTGCTCAAATTATGAGGAGTTATATGACGAAATCCAGAGGCTAAAGGATAATGCTCTTGCAGCAGCGGAGATTCTCTTTATTGATGGTTCTTCAAGGATCGATCAAACTGATGGAGAAAGGTATTCATGTGCCGCTGTAGGGAAGCACAAGGCTAATGGGGAATTTGAAGTAATAATGAGTGCAAGACTACATCTCACTTTTCAGCACAGGCTCCAGAATTAGTGGCGCTGATTGTCGCGCTTGAGAAACACGTAGACCAGGAAGTAACAGTGTACAGTTACTCCGCCTACATGACATCAACCGTGCACACAGGGCTAGCATGTTGGAAAAGGAGGGGCTACCTCCAAGCGGACAGCACTCCGGTGCAACACGCCGCAATATTGGACAGGTTTATTAAAGCACTACAACTCCCAGTAGCCATTGCAATAGTTAAGTGCGCAGCGCACAATAAGAGAACAGACTTTATTTCACGCAGAAACCAAGCAGCGGACGAAGAGGCAAAAAGGGTTGCATATTCATCTGACATAATGAGTTTGGTATGCCTGATGTGAAAGAGAAAATGGTTGTGATGATGGTTGTGAATGAAAGTTTTGATCACTCATCGCAAACACAGCTAATGGAAATTCAGGGTGAAGCCCCACAGGAAGAGAAAGACCTGTGGACACGGAGGGGGTGTTCTTTATCCCCTTCCGAGGCATTATGGCGACAAGACAGCACTGGTAAACCGGTGATGCCTGTATGTAACGCTCACCTGATTCCCACGGAGGCGCAGCTCTGGCTTCGAGTGCTGATGCTTCTTCAATGGTGAAGCGCAGGACTCTGGAGATGGACAGGAAGGGCCCCTCTACTCTGGCTTCTCTGGCTCGCAGGAATATTCCCCTGTGCGTGAAAAGGGAGTATTACCTACTGACTGAGTTATGCTCAAGCCTCCCACTCTCTTCCAACCCTCCACGATACCCTTCCACGATTCCCCGTGAAGTCTCACCTTATGGTCAGGAAGGATGAGCTCTCCATCCTGCTTCTGATGCAGGGGCGCGTTGAAACCCAGTTACTTCACTGGATTGAGGATGGATGGGAGTTCAGGTAAACTTGACTATTCAGGTAAGGCGCTGTAAAAGTTCTGTTGCAAGTTCAAAAGTCCAAGATTAATAATAATGTTCATTGTCTTGTTGCAGCAAGCGCTAATGCTTATGTCTTTTTCCCCTTAGGGGCTGGGGTTCGGAATGCCGGAGATCTGGCGCCGACCCGAAGTGAAACGTGCAGTTCCAGTAAATGACAGGTAAGTTCTGGATGAGCGCTCGGGTAATGTCTTTGCATTCGCTCATTCAATGTCTTTGTCTTTTTTCCCCCTACGGGCTGGGGTCCGGAAAATGCCTGGAAGCGGCAAGACCCGAAATGAAATGGGAATGACCCAACAGGTAAGTCTTAGAAGGAAACTGAGCTTTTCCTATTCCCTTCCTTCTCTCACCTTGTTCTTGTCTTTTTCTCTCTAGGCTCTGGGAAGTGGCTGCGGATCCGGATGATCGCTGCTGAAGATGGAGGCGTCCAGGATAGGTGAGTGAAATGCAGCGCTGCAGCGATCGTAGCGAAATGCTTTTAAAAATGATGTCTTCCTTTTCAGGATCGTCAGTGTGATGTCTCTGTGGTGCTGATTTAGCAGGTAAGGTCTTTTGTCACCCTTTGCAGGTGACCCAGGATACTGACAGGTGTGGCTGAGATCCAGATGCAGGAGCTGACACGGTGAGCATCCAGCTGCGAGGAGCAGAACAACGCGAAGTGTGAGTTGCTGATCGGGTGTGGTTTATATAGCTTTGGTTGAAGTTCCAAGTGTGTATCTTTCCACCGATCAGGTATGTATCCTTCCCCGACCACACCCGGGTGGAAAGTAGTCCCACAGGTAAAGTAGTTCCATTCAGGCCTCAAGAGGGCCTGGATGTAGCAGCATGGTCTGCATCAGGTAAGTGCACATTAAAACAATTGAACACATGTCTAGCTTTATGAGCCTGGCGCCTAAGGCGCCAGGACAGGGGTCCAACATGGGCCCGCTGGCACTCCCCTGGGGGAAATGATGCCTGCCTCTGGGGTTGCTGGGCCGGACCTGGCTCCTTGGAAGTAGGCATCATGACACTGTAGCCTTATTAAGGGTGGCGTTAGAAAAGCTACACTACCCTGCGCATGTCACTAGGGAGACCCTTGCAGCAAAAATTGCAGAGGACGTGTTCGTACCATACCTGTTAGAACACGTTGCATCGTATGTCAAATGCTTTCTGCTGGGCACATGCTGTGAACAGTCAGATGAGTAATTCATGTTACGCTAACCTGGTATCCACAGGAACGCCACCCAGCTGGGTTACTCGCTGGTATGCTTCTCAGCTTTGCCCTGATGTGGTCTGCGGGGAAGGTTCTGCTTGAAAATACAGGAGGACTGTGTTCAAGACTGACCGACTGGGGTAAGTATCCTCCCTCCACCCCCGTATGCTTTGAGTCCCTCTGGCGCCCTCTCCTCACCTTGTGGTAGAATTAGGCATGCTCTCTGTCCTGCCTTCTTTGCAGGGGCGTGTCATGGGCGACTGCGGTCCAGTTAGTTCACTGACGCCGACCCGTTTGATATTGTTCAGATAGATCTAATTGCTGTTCTTTAGTTTTATTGCTATCCTGCATGCCTTTCTTTGTTTAAAATGTCTCTTTTTTCTCCCTTAGGTATGCGTAGCTTCAGCACGGCGAACTGACTTGGTTGAGCCCCGCTGGTAAATGATGGCGCATTAAGAGCGCTATGATGTGGTAAGTAAGCGCTATGCGCAGCGCTGCAAAGTCTTGCCTTTGCTAACCTGTGTTTTCCTTCCTTGTAGGTCACGGTGTTCTTCAGCGCGAGTGGAATGACCGGAGTGGTGCCAGCCGAGAGGCGACCAGCCAGGTAAGCCTTTTGAGCAGTTCGTAATTTGTCAATGTCTCTACAGCTTTCTTTAATGTTGCCTCTATCTTCCTCTTCCAGGTCGTTCTGTCCGGGAGGCGAGCAGATTCGAGGAAGCTGTGCTCAGTAACTGCAAGTGTTTAAAGATGAAGACTGCAGGTAAGATGCTGCTGCTAATGATGTTCCTTTTGTCTCCTTGCAGGTTCTGCTTCTCCGAGGTTCGAGGGAATAGCTGGACACGGTGAGCGTCATGTTGCAAGCTGCAAAGTAACACGAAGCTTGTTCTGCAGTCAGGGTATGGTTTATATAGCCCAGGGAAAGTAGTTCCAGGCCTGCCACACCCAAAACACTAGACCGCATAGCTCGGTTCTTAGGGAACCAAGCTATGTGGATGCCTCCATGTTGGCTGATACAATAAAGTAGTTCCCAAGCACATTGTTGTTCATGGTGTATGAGCCTGGCGCCATAGGCACCAGGACTGGCCCCATGAGGGCTTTTGAAGAGGATGCCAGGCTCTAGAGGCCCGAGTCCTGACTCCACCTGGCCAATGGGTTTGCCAGAGGGGGTTTTGGGTGAGGGTCGTGACATTCCTAGACCAAATGGTTCTTTTCAGCATTTACATATTGATTATGTGGATATGCTGCAGGTCTGTAACGGATATAGGTATATGATAGTGGTAGTGTGCCCCTTCTCAAGGTGGATCAAGGCCGGTCCATGCACACATCCTGATGCCACTTGCACTATGAAGTTCTTAGTCCGAGAGTATTTCCCAGATGGGGAGTATGTGTGGTGTTAAGATCAGATAATGGCCCCCATTTTGTGAATGAGGTGTTTGAGCAAATTAGCTTATTGCTTGGTATAAAACACAACTTTTCTTCTGCCTATCGCCCACAAGCGAACAGTGTATGTGAGAGACTCAACGGTCTGCTGAAAGAGAGAATAGCTAAGTTGAAACTGACACTGAAAAAGGGGTGGCTGCACTGCCTGCCCCTTACATTACATGCATTAAGAGATCAGCCCGGCTCTGACCACCACCTCACACCCCACGAGTTAGTCACAGGGAGGCAAATGAGAACACCTCTAACACTTCCATCGAGGACTAGAAGTGATGCCCAGACAACTGCAGAATTGTTAGGTGATGAGCTACATGCGTACTTAACATATATGACGACTAGTATCTGTCATTTCAGATCAAGTCAAGCGGACATGGTGTCGGTCTCAGAACACAGATGAAGAACATACAGCAAATGCAACAAAAGAACGATGTTTACCTAAAATATTTGCTGGAGATAAGGTTTTAATCAGAATCTTTAAATGAAAGTGGCATTAGCCTTGTTTCAGCAGCCCTTTCATAGGTGAGGACATTACTCCATCAGCAGTTAAAGTCCTAGAGAGATGTGCTTGGATACACCAAGGATATGTGAAAGTCTACACTGGAGAGGCTGCAGCACCCCAACCCATTCAGAAGCAAGTCAAGAAGAAGGAAGTTCAGCACATTCAGACTCAATTGATGACAAGGAAGAAGGGCGCAGAGACTGTCCAGTAGACAGAAAAAAGTGTACATTCGGACTGTGGCTCCCCTGAGACACTCTTTGTAGCTGCTAAGCAAGGAGTGAAAAAAAGCTATTGTTCTTGAGTCACAGGACGTTTGCTGACATTGGACTGTGGAGTGCGGAAGTAAGCAAAATATGCCAGACTTGGATTTTATGTACGACGACTCCCTGACTCATTTCTCACTGAATCATTCTTTGGAGGTGCCTATGGTACTTACCGATGCTGATCTACACAGACTACTTTTTGCTGTCTTCATATTTATACTTAGAGTTTACCCTGCTCTTGTTGGGAGGAGCACTGACATACATACTTTTTTCCAGGATCCTAAGAATGGCCCGACTATTAGACACTTATTGGCAGCAATAATTACGCATATCAGACTATTACCTGAGCATCTTACTGGAGGTACAGATGGTCCTGTCTAATGCTGATGCCTACAAACTACTTGCTATGATCTTTTACTATTTACTTCAAGTTCATCCTTACCTTGCTTGGGGAGACACCAACACGTTTGTGTTCATGCGTGATCCTATAAACCGTCCAGCAATCAGCAAGTTACTTGTGGAAATCATTGAACAGATTCAGCAACTACCGGAGCATCTGATGAGTTTTCCTGAATAAAAAGAGTTTTTCCTTCCCTAAAAAGTAATCACAGACAAATAAACGTGTGGTCCAGAAAGTGAGCAGAGTCAACGACGAGTGGAGAAGCGTTGATGGTGCATAATATATGCCTGTTCTACGAATGTCATTGTTTTTCTGATTCTGCTAATTCACAATGTGTATTTCATTGGTCCCAAGAAAGCAGTGGTCCCTTTGATTCTTCACACTGCAGTTAATTTGGCAGAACTAGACATTGTGAGACAGCCAAGGCCTTATGTGATTTTCCCCACCCCAGTAGCTTATGTGGAGACAACTGGTCCTGTAGCAATAGTCCCTAGAAATCCTTATTCAAGAAGAACCCTTATAGATATCCTTACTGAACATCAGATACAGATTCTGAGAGAAAGAGACAAAGAAAGAGACCTAAGAGAAGTACAAGGGAGGATGATTATAAATTAAATGATTATTTGGACAGTACAGCACATTTGGGGAACAACATGTGGTATCAGCACATAAAAGAGGTGGCAAAGAGACTTCTGAGGAGGATTGCTATGTATGTGTACTCCTGCCTTATGCTATGGGGAAGTCTAAGATATTCATAGCTATTGAAATAGATGTTCAAATGGCTCATTGCCTTGCTCACCTTGCACTCTGCCTTACAAAAGGTCAATACCAGGGCCGAACAGCGTCTTTGATATGGGGGGAACAGAATGGTAGGCACCCTATGAAGATGACTATGTGCAAGATATAAAGACAAGAGAGAGAGAGCACACACCAGAAATCATGTTATAAGGTATGAACAGCCTGGTATGAAGGGAGAAGGAATGAAATGGGAAATAAATGGAAGACTCAATTGTCAAGGAAAAACTGACAAAGAGGTTCGAAATTGTAAAGAAAGAGGTCAGGTGCAGATCTGGGGAACAGTGCTTTCTCCAGATGGTTGGGAAGAAGGCGTGGTCATATGCAAAGCACATGCATTAAAAGGAACGCACAAAACGTGCTGTAGAAAATGCGGAATGTTTGTGCAAACCTCTATAGCCAAGGATTACAAAGCTTTTAACATGGTTCAAAGATAAAGGTGGTCCATTGCAGATAGTGCCTTTGGCTAGTGCAGAACTGTGCTTTAGAAATAATGGCATGAATTCCAAGATGGCCGTACGCGTGTGAGGGTGTCGCGCCCCGGGCTCCCGACCTGCTCCCGTCCGGCTAGATTTTGAGACACCGGCCTCATCTTAAGTAAGCAGAGCAGGCCCATAGGAGCGAGGATCGGGCCCCAGTGGCGGTCCCTTGGTACCAGTGCTGCCGGCGAAGTCGGAGCTGCAACGGCTCGGCCGCAGACGGCCTGGGCCGCACCAGGCTTTTGCGGAGGCGGAGCTCGGGGGGACCCCCCTGCAACCGGCACACGCTAGAGAGGTGCTTGGTCACCTAGAACTGGCAGTGGCCTCGGGATCTGGTGAAGCTGCTTTGCTGGCGCGCCCCCGCGGGCCAACAACAAGAAGGTGTGGTCTGCCCCCCACCCGCCCTGCAGAGGAGGTGCCATTCAAGGACTCTCCAGGCGGTCCATAGCCGCTGAAGGTACGCGGGAAGACCCGGTGGGGGGCTGAGGGGAAGCACTCCGCTCAAGACTTTTCCCATCATTCTGGTGGTGCCTGCCCCAGGGACGAGGGGTCTCCCGGGCCACCCAAGCAGCTTCCCTGGCACCGGCGGTGAGTGATAGCGGCACGGGCCCCGGGGCGGGATGGCTAGGCCCAGGAGGTGGGCGCAGCTCCCGTGAGAGTTGGGGTCGGCTGTCCAACCCGGGGCAGGAACCAGGACTGCCCCGGCGGCCCCCTTGGACAGGCAGGAGGTGACGCAGTCCCCCGGCTCCATCTCCTGGAGGCCGTGAGGGAGGAGAGGCCTGGGAGACACCGCTTGGCTGGACTGGGTCTCCAATGGATTGGGGGCCCACGCAACTAAGCACGTCTGCGAGAGTGCAGAGACTTGGCCCTTCCAGCTGAACCAACAGAGTGGCAGTGGGGACCTGTGAATCACTGTGAGAGCACAGAGTGGTGGTTGTCTGGTGCCCATGGCCCCCTGGGGAGGCCCCCCCAGCGGCAGTCAGAGAGTTTGCTCCTCTCCACTCCTGCAAGTTCCTTCGCTAGCCAGATCGACACCCTACAACCCACCTGGCAACACCCCACGCCTTCTGTGCAGAGATGTCCAGAAGCAAGGGCAAAGATACACCAGCTCCAGGGAAAGGCCCAGAAAGGGTGCGGATGGACCCCTTATGAAATTCTGGCCGAAAGACTTTGAGCCCCCAGAGATCCAGGGAAGGGCCAACGGCACAGAGAATATAGAGGCAGCTACCTCGCAGGAAGAACAAGATAGACCGGTTTCCCAAGCTGTGCTATCGCAATTCATGGGAGCACTGGTAGAGAAGATCACAGCAGCTGGGCAAAAACAGATGGATAAACTCTGAGAAGATCTGGCGGAGGGCCTAAGGGAAATTAAAAGAGAATGAGATGGCCATCCAAGAATTGACAGAGGATGTGAGGAAAGTAGACAACCTGCTGGAAACTCTGGCTGCGGCCACACAAAATCTGGAGCTTCAGGCTGGTGCTTCAGGCGGAAGACTTAGAGAATAGGTCGAGAAGGGCAAATATTAGAGTTAAATCATTACCAGAAAACATTCCGGATCAAGAACTGTCCCAATTGCTAAAAGAGATATGTGTAGACCTACAAAACACTGAGTCGGACACAGACATGCAATTTGACAGAGTCCACAGGGTGGGAATGCGAAGGCCAGAGCCAGGATCAAGACCGCGTGATGTGTTGGTGGCCTTCCATAATTATGCTGTTAAGGAGAAGGTTCTGGAGAAGGCAAGAAGGGCCGCACACATCACCTACAATAGCCACAAAATGTTTCTTTCCCAGGACCTGGCGCAGATAACGCTAATCAAAAGGTGCCGGATGGGCCCAGTCCTGTCCTTTCTACGGTCTCAGCAAATCCGCTATAGATGGTCCCACCCGTTTGGTCTGTCCTTTGTCTGGCAGGCTCCCCGCCACAAGATCACGAACTGCGACCAGGGAATGGCCTTGTTGGGTCTGGAGGATCAGTCCTCAGCCCCCCCCCCGGTGGCGGTGGCTGCTCAGTCTGTCGGATGCAAACTATGGGAATGGTCTACGATCAGGCCCAAACGAGCGAGAAAGGGGGATCAGGGCCCCGAGCCCAGGAAATCCATCAACATTGCAGTCGTGGAAGGCCCTGTGAGAGCGAGGTGCGCCTCCAATGGATCGTAAAGGAATAAAAAGATGCAAGTGGCCCAAAACGAACCCAGGAAGGACGCCAGCTTATGTTGAACTGTAATTGGTTGTGGCCGGTCCTTTAGAGGTGTTTTGCTGTGAGCGGGGAGTGGGGAGGGTCGAGGTCTTGGAATGGGATTGGGAAATCCTGCGTGGGGTGTTTCTGGGTTAGTTATGGAATCTGGCTCTCGTATGGGCTTCACGAGGGGGGCTTGGCGCCAGCCGGATTCACCTGGAAAGGGGTCTGGGGGAGTTATCGGGGGAGGGGGACGGGAAGATCCAAGGTCCAAGAACAGAGGGCCCAACCAGTGGGCCACGGATGGAGTACTCACAGCAAGGGGCGAACGACGTGTGGATCAGGGTGTCCTATTGGGTCAAAAGGGAGCCTCACACATTTTACAAATGGCTAGTATTGATGTATTGAAATTGCTTTCATTAAATGTGAACGGGCTCAATTCCCAGGTAAAGAGGAAGAAGGTGGAGAGATTTCTCAAGCGGAAACAACCCCATGCAGGAGACCCATGTGCAGTCTAGGGACATCCACAGGATAAAATTCCGGGGATACTCACGAGTACTTCAGGCCACACAAGCAAGCAAAAAGGGGGGAGTCTTGGTTACCTTGAAGGATGGGCTTGACCTGACCATCAAGGACATGCAGAAGGATAACCAAGGAAGGTACCTAGCGGGGATACTTGAGGGGAAGGCGGAGTCCTACACGGTGGCAACCCTGTATGCACCCAATCAGGCCCAGGACTCCTATATTTAAAACATCCTCACCCGGCTGGGGAAATTTGCCAAGGCTAATAGCCTGCTAATGGGAGACTTCAATTTAGCATGGGACCCCTCGAAGGATAGGAGTTCTACCTCTTGTGAAGCACAGGGGGGACCATCCGGGGACCTGGTGAAGAAGATGCGAGATCTGGCCTTGGTTCATGCATGGCGTGAACTCTATGGCGACGTGGTGGGATATACTTTCTGTTCACACGCACACAGGTCACACTCACGTATAGATTACATCTGGCTTTCAAAACCACTGGTGGGAAGAGTAATAGCCTTGGAAGTAGGGGCGATTACCCTTGCAGACCACGCTCCACTTACCCTTTCAATAGCTAGACCGAAGGGCCCCCAGGGATTTGGAAATGGAGGTACCCGATCTCGCTGTTCAAGGACCTAATTCTGGTTAAGGAGATTGAGCGGGAAGTAGCGGATTATACCAACCATAATAACTGGGAAGACACGACCCCTCAAATTTGGTGGGACGCCCTCAAGGCCACAATTAGAGGGAGGATCATAGCAATCAAGGCTAGAAGAGAACGGGAGATGAGACTGGAGGAGCTGCAACTAGAAGACAGACTTAGGGACGTCATGGCTCGTATGGGCAGTAGACTGTCAGCAGCCATTAAAAAGGAATATAGGGCAGTGAGAGGACAGCTGAACCTTATACAAACAAGGGCGGCCAAGCGTAATCTCCTCTCTCTGCGTCAAAATTTCTATATTAAGGGCAACAAGGCAGACCGTCTACTGGCCAGAAACCTTAGGAAGGAGGGGAAGAGAGGGGTCCTCCTTACCAAGAATCCTGACATTGAGGGAGAATTCGGCAAATTTTACCCTGACCTTTATAGGTCAGGTGAACCTACCAGTGTGTATCAGGAGGCCTATATACGCGAAGCAGGTTGTCGTCAGATTTCACAGGAGGATAGGGATGCGCTGGAGGTTGAGATTTCCTCGGATGAAGTTAGAAGGGTAATTAACAACTTACTGTCCAGTAAAGCCCCAGGCCGTGATGGGTTTGTTTCCGAATTTTATAATCCCCATTCTTACCAAACTGTTTAATTGCATAGTGTCCACAGGGATTCTCCCCAATTCCATGAATGAAGCCAAAGTCATCCTGTTACACAAGAATGCCAAAGATCCGACAGATTGCGCATCCTACCGTCCAATAGCTTTAATAAATGTAGATGCCAAAATTCATACCAAGGTTTTAGCCAATCACCTGGAAACAATCCTCCCCAAATTAATTCATTGTGACCAGTCGTGTTTTATTAGAGGCAGGCAAAAATTGGACAATGTTAGAAGACTGGCACACCTGGTCGAAAAAACACAGAAAAAAAACATCCCTTCTCCTGGCGATCGACGGCGATAAGGCTTTTGATCGGGACGAGTGGGGGTTCCTGTTTGCTGCAATGGGAGGAATGGGGTTTGGCGCGGGATTCATTACGCGAGTTCAAATTACCAAAACCCAGTAATCCGGCTAGCAATAAACGGCCAAATATCAGCCCCTGTTCGGGTGGGAAGGGGCACTAAGCAGGGCTGCCCAATGTCACTGCTCCTTTACACCCTTCATCTAGAACCGTTCCTGGAGACGGTGAGAGCGACTGAAAATATAGTGGGAGTCCCGTTTGGAGGCAAGGTTCACAAGATCGCTGCTTTCGCAGATGACATGATTTTATCACTGACCCAACCGGTCACCTCCTTGCAAACAGTGGCGAGGGAATTGAATAGGTTTGGCCAAGTTGCTGGGCTAAAAATCAATGCCGACAAATCTGAAGTGCTCTCTCTCTCCCTGACATCTAGCGAGGCCCAGGACCTCAGGAAGGCTTATAATTACAGATGGGTTGACACTTCAATAAAGTACTTGGGAATCTATCTGACCAAGACCACCAGGGATTTATACACGGCAAATTACCCACCGCTCCTTCAGAAGGTGAAATCAAAACTGGTGGATTGGGGGCCCCTCGAAATTTCGTGGTTGGGTAGAATCAACACCTTAAAGATGGCGATCTTGCTCCTGCTTCTATATCATTTCTCGGCCCTTCCGGTCCGAGTCCCGGCGACTTTCTTCAGGGCTCTCCAAAGAATAACCAGTCGTTTTGTCTGGAACCGAAAGCGTCGGAGGGTGGCGGCTTCCCTCATGAAAGCTCTGTCGGACCGGGGTGGTGTGGGGGAGCCGGATTTTAGGGTTTACTATCTGGCAGCACAGATTAGGTTTATTAGAGATTGGCAAAGAAATGACAGATGGAAGGTATGGAGGCTGATGGATAGGGCGGTGGTGGGAAGGGACTTGGAGGGGGTTCTGTGGTTGCCGAGGCACGATAGACCCTCCCGAATGTATTGCAGTGACATAACATCGACTACAGGCAATGCTTGGGATCAAGCCATTAATAGGGCACACATTACCACTTTCCCATCCCCGTACACACCCCTACATGGTAACCCACAATTCACGCCAGCAGCCTCCAATACGTCGGCCTTTGATCTGGGGGTTGCCGGATGGTGCGGGATATGTTGGAGGGGGCGAGGTGAAACAATTTGAGCAGTGTAAGAAGGACTTTGGCTCAGGGGAGAAGCAGAGGTTTTCCTATCTCCAGATCAGGCGCTGGGTCTCCCAGCCTTCGGTTAAGCTGGCGGGCTCTCGTTCCCTCACCCTGTTCGAAAAGTACCTAGACACGGACACGGGAGACAAAGGGGTTGTGTCATCCATTTATAAACATATTAAGCGGGCAGAAACCTTGCAGTCCAGGAAATATATCGTTAAATGGGTGCAGGATGTAGAGACGGGCATAGAGGAACCGGATTGGGTCAATTGGTGGTCTCAGATCCCGAAACTTGCAAGATCCATTCAAATTAGGGAGATCTGGCTGAAACTGATGTTGAGGTGGCACCTAACCCCAATCAGGCTAAACAAAATATACCCCAATGTATCAGGTCCAATGGGCTGACTACCAGGTGTTGGGTGTTAAGTGGGGTCAAAACAGAGGGCTGGACTTATTAGGCCTTAATGGGATGCTGACAACCCTAGCTACTAGACCGGACCGCAAACTTTACGCTATAATGATGCTGGCAGCCGCTCTGGTCCTAGCCTGGAAATGGAAATCGAAGGAACATGAGTGGGTTGCTAAACTGTGGTCCTTGGTGACCATGGAGTGGCTCACCTACTCTATCCAGGGGCTCAACTTGCAGTGCACGTCGGACTGGGCCAGCTTGCTGGCATAACTAAAAGCGGGAGCCCGCCGAGCCTGGAGCCCCAAGGCTATGGAACTACTGGGCATAATTCGCTCACAGGACGAATCAGACGTGTGAAAACTTGTGAGCCTTAGTGCAGCTATCCTTTGGGGTGGCCGTTTTCAGGAACTGGCTCAACTATTCACCATGTCAGCCTGGCCGAGTTAGCATGCATTTTGTTTCTATTCTGTATGACATTGTTATGCTATCAGGGACCTTTTGGATCTGGGGGGGGGAGAAGGGAGGGAGAGGTTGAGTGTTGATACCCTGAGCTTGTGCCATTGGGCCACGGTCGGACCGATTATGGGGTGTGATTTGAGCTGTTGTGGTAAGTTCGATGGGGGAGCTGCAAGAGCATCCAACGGGGACAAGGGGTAAGCAACGCTAGTTCCATCATCCTCCAGCTTGAGCCGTTGTCTGGGTTTAACCACCGTTTGGCCCAGCGGATTTGGCCAGCGGGGTAGTAGCTCCTCCATCATGGTAGTGCGAGGCCACCATCCTGTTTGGATGCAGTTAGAGGCCCTGCATGAAGACGCGCCTTCCTGTCTCGCCAGATGAATTTAGAGAGAGCGGTTTTGATAGTCTTGTACATCTTCGGGGTAGGGTCATCGAGTTCATCTTGATGGCATTGATTCTACCGGTCAAGGATAGGGGTAGGACATCCCAGCTGTTAAGATCTGTGAGTATCGGCTCGATTGTGCACGGATAGTTGATGTTGATGTTGCAGAGTTCTCCGATATGCGCGCTCATGTTGACCCCCAGATATTTGATATGTTCTGTTTGGAGCCGGAATGGAGCGACTCAACTGGTTCCCAAGGGATGTCCCGTTGCAGTGGTAGGATTTCGAATTTGACCAAATTAACCAGATAACCCGACAATGGGCTGTACAGCTGCAGGAGGAATCGCACTCTGGAGAGGGAGGTGGGGGTGTCGCCAATATATAAGAGTAGGTTGTCGGCGTAAAGGGGGACTCGATGTTCCATTCCACCTCTCCATTGTCGCTGCCATTGTGGAACCGACCACAGTATTTTGGCTACTGGTTCAATGGAGAGGGCATAGAGGAGGGGAGTTAACGGGCACCCCTGGCGTGTGCCGGAGAATAAGGCAAAGGGAGGTGATGTGAGGCCGTTGGTGGTTACCATCACATCAGGGTCCGTAAATAACAGGCGGATCAATCTAATCAGAGAGGGAGGGAGACAGACAGGGTAGGACTGTTTCTAGTTTCTGGGCCAGCAAAATGAGCTTATATGATCTGTATTCGTCTTCGAGTCTCCCTTTTTTGTGGAACACCACTATGTTGGCGGTCATCATCGACCCCGGCAATCTGCCATTGTCAGCAGCCTCAGAGATAACCGCGTGGAGTTTTGAGGCAATATCGTCGACCATGCACTTATATAGGTCCATTGCGATCCCGTCGGGGCCCGAAGCTTTGCCCGGGTTTAGAGCGTGGATCGCCCGTCGGATGTCGGCCTCCGTCAGGGGGGTGTCCAGCAACTCATATTGGTTGCGGGTGATCTTAGGTAGTCGAATTGCATTCAAGAAGCCTTGCATCGCCTGCGGGGGGAGTGATTCATGCTTTGCATAGAGGTTAGCGTAGAACTCTGCAAATCTGGAGTTAATGCCAGCATCTTGTACGATTAAGTTTCCTTCCCGGTCTCGGATAGATATGATCGTCGTGGCTGCCTATCTTTGTGTAAGGGCAAGCGACATAAGGAGCAGGGGCTTATCGTTTTTCAGGTAGTACTTCTGGGACCAGCTCGAACAGGACATCTGGACTTTGATGGTTGTGACCTCTTTGATATCCGCTCAGGGTTTACGTATCTGTGTGAGTATTTGCTGGTCTGACGTTGTCTTATGTTGTTTTTCCAGGGCTTGTAGGGCAAGCGTGAGTTGACTCATCTGGACGCGCCACTGTTTGAGTTTATGCGCTCACCTGGAGAAGCATTGGCCTCTCGTGAAGGGCTCGAATGCGTCCCAAAAGAGAAGAGTACTGTATGTAGGCTTGACATTCATGTCCTAAAATATATCTATGTCTTTCCTGATATGTTCAATGAAGTCTGGGTACGCCAGGGCTAGCAGGTTTAGATGCCAATTGGGGGTGCCCGGGGCATGTCAGATAAGGTTAGCTTGACCTTGACAGGAGCCCGGTCAGAGAGTGTGGTGGGGAGTATGGAGCATTCCTCAAGGAGGTGTGTTGCTGAACCTGTGAGTGGGTGTTGATGTAGCAGGCCTTACACTAATATGTAGCTCCCTTCTCTGTCACCTATGGTGTTTTGTATTATGAAGGGTAGCTGGCGATGGATCAGAATGGAAACACCCTGCTTTCCCCGGTAGGGTACATGAGCAGCCACCCCCACCCAGCCCCTCTCGAGTTTCCTTGATTCCCCCTCTTTGAGATGGGTCTCCTGGAGAAAAACGATGTCCACTTTGAGGTCCCTCAGGTGATTAAGAATGCGCCTGCGTTTTATGGGGTGACTCATGCCTTGTACATTTAAGGTTAATAGTGTGAGCTTGGCCATCTGTGTGTCAGGGTAATTAATTCCCTGTCGACTAGGTGGTAGAAATCTGCCCCGTTGCGTTCCCCTGAGGTGCGTTATGTTGAGATGGTTCCATGTGTTAATTTCCCCGCAAAAATATCGCCATATTTTTGCAGCGATATTAAGGCATGGAACCTGCGGGGGACACCCCTGCAACCCCTTCATTATTTTTAAGTGAGCTTGGAACACCCCCGCAACCCCTGCTCCCAAAATCCCCAAAAATGATCCCCCCCCAAAAATATCGCCTATGGCCGTTCCAGACGACGATATATACAGCAATATTTTTGGTGGGGATAATATGTAGTGATACCGTTGAAATAGCGCAGCATGTGCTCCCAATAGATGTCTGTAGCATCCAACCCTGATGTGTAAACTGAACTTTGAACAAATACGGAGCTGTAGAGAATAACATTTCCCTTACAACATTAGGTGTGGGTGTGCTACGCCCAATACCAGGCCATATAGCCCATGCATGGTGTCTCCGAGTGCGGGCCACGTGGGCCGCACCTGCTGCCATGCATAATGAGAATCCCTCTACCCAGCTCGTGGGGTTGCGGGGGTCAGCCAGGTTGCCTGGCCCAGGCAAACTCTGTAGTGATATCGGTATGTGGGTTGAAGTTTCGGACTGCCTGGGGTGACCCGAACCCGGTTGTCGTCGGCGTAGGGGTAGAGGGGATCATCATAGCGATGTTCGTGGGGGCTTGAGTGCTGCAAGGCCATTCCGGCTGCGCGAGCCCATGACCATTCTCTTAGCCGACAGTTCGCAGTTCTCCTCCCTGGGATTAGGTAGTAGTGGTGGTAGTCACAAAGTAAGATGTACCGCAGATGGTGTGCCTCAGGTGTAGTATAGGACCGACCCGGTCATGGTCGTGGGTTGGGCCACTATGGGCTTCTGGGTCCATGATAAGAAGCTCACGGTCCCTGGCAGAGCGTATGCAGGGGTTCAGGTTGTGGGCTCCTTCTGTCCCCGGCCCGGTCCTCTTAGGCGACGTGCCGTTTTCTGCCTTCTGCCCCTGTTCCATGGCACACAAAATTCAGACGAAGACATCGTCTGTGCCACTGGTGGCCCTTGTCCGATATCCTTTGGGTAGTCTGTAGAGACAAGGTTCTGGAGTTGCAGGAATCGTCAGGCATCCTCCGGGTCTTTGTACAAGTGCCATTGATGATCTATCTGGACGCACAAGACTGCTGGAAATTTCAAATATAGTCTCAGTTCACGGCTTAGTGCCTCGAACAGGGGATTGGATCAATTTCTGCGGCGGAAGACCTCCGCAGAGTAATCATTGAATAGCCTGATGGGTACATCTTCGATGTTCACCTGCCCAACCACTCGATAAGCTTTTAGTATCGCCATTTTATGCTGGAAGTTTAAGAGTCTGAGTGTGATCAGCCTAGGGCATTTGCCTGGTGCCGGTTTTGGAATTAGTGCCCAATGGATCCTTTCTATTATCAATTCTCTAGGGTTCTCAATGTGAAGTACGTCTTGCAGAAAATTGTACATGAAAGACTCCAGGTCCGGTCCTTCTGCGTGCTCGGGAAGGCCAATCATCCTTAGATTATTCCATCTAGACCTGTTTTCATGGTCTTCCAACTTAGCAATGAGGCGTTGGACCTCCCTGATGACTCCGCCCAGTTCGGTAGCTGGCGAGTCTTGGTTGTCTTTGAGCGAACTGATGCGTTGCACGTTGTCGGTCGTCCTCTCTGCCTGGATGGTAAGTCTTGCCTGGACATATTGGAGATCGCGTCGAATATCTTGGACTGTAGTATTGGTCTCATGAATGCGCTAACTGATGAGCTTCAATTTGGCTAGGATGGCCTGGAGTGTCATGATGCCCTCTCCCGGGGAGCCGGTTCAAGCCCGGCGTCGCCGAAAGCGGCCATCCAGTACCCAAGGAAGGACCCAGCAACCCCATATAGGGGCCCTTTGGACAGTGTCCTGGCGCCTATGGCGCCAGGCTCATAAAAGACATCAGTCCTGGCGCCATAGGCGCCAGGCTCATTATGGGAATGCTTGGGTGCACTTACCTGATGCAGACCATGCTGCAGGATCCCGGCTTCCTTGAGGCCTGAAAGGAACTACTTTACCTGTGGGACTAATTTACCATCTGGGCGTGGTCGGGGAAGGATACATACCTGATTGGAGGAAGGATACATACCTGGAACTTCTTCCAAGGCTATTTAAACCCCACCCGAACAGCCACACGTGCTTCGCGTTGTTCTGCATCTAGCAGCTGGACGCTCACCGTGTCTGCTCCTGCCAGCATCCTGGATCACCTGCAAAGGAAGAGAAGAAGAGAAGAGAAGAAGGAAAAGTCCTTACCTGCTAAATACTGCATCCCGGAGACATCTCGCCGACAATCCTGAAAAGGAAGACTTTAATTTAAAAGCTCATCGCGTCGATCGCTGCAGCGCCGCATTCCACTCACCTTTACAGGGCGCCTCCATGTTCAGCAGCGATCATCCGGATTCGCAGTCACGCCCCAGCGCCTAGGGAGAAAAACACCAGAACAAAAGGTGAGAGAGAGAAGGGAATAAGGAAAGCTAAATCTCCATATTAAGACTTACCTGTTGATTCATTCCCTCTTCATTTCGGGTCCGCGCCGCATCCTGGCATTTCCGGACCCCGGCCCCTAAGGGGAAAAAGAGGCATCAGCGTTAATGAGCGAATGAAAAGACATTACCAAAAAACGCTCATTAAAGACTTACCTGATTTCTACAAGGATTTCACCGCTCATCTCGGGTCGGTGCCTGTTCCCCGGCATTCCGTACCCCGGCCCCTATGGGGAAAAAGACACTAGCATTAGTACATTAATGCATGGACACAAGGGGAACCTCTTATCAAAAAACTTACCTGGAAGCCAAGCAAGTTTGGTTCTCACCAATCCGAAAATCCAGTGAAGTAACTGGATACCAACGCGCCCCTGCATCAGAAGCAGCATGGAGAGCTCGTCCTTCCAGACCCTAAGGTGAGACGCTACGAGAAATCACAGAAGGGTTTCAAGGAGGGTGAGAGGGGAAAGTGGGAGGCCGATTGCATTACCCCGCAGACAGTTAATCCCCTATTTTCGCCTACAGAAGGATAGTTCTGCGAGCCAGACAAGCCAGATTTGGGGGCCCGGTCCAGTCCGTCTTCCGAACCCTGCGCATCACCTTAGAAGAGGTCACAGCAGCGCGAACCAGGCCAGCGCCTCCGTGGGAGTCAGGTGAGCGTAACATGGAGCTGCGACGGGACATCCATTGTCGCCTTACGTCTTGCGGATCGCTTTGGTGTGGGTGCTACGGTGACCGTATCTCCTGAGGAACCTTGCTGCTTGTTTGTGGTCCCCACTAGCAAACTCTCAAAACAACATCCGCAAGCGGTAGTATGCAGGCCCGGAGTTGTTATTAACGGTGGAATGATGGAGAATGGCACTAGGAGTATTCGGGTGGGGTGCGTCCCCGGTTTCTGTTGGCCAGTCTATGAGCTGGGCGCTGGTCTCTGCAGGGACTCCAGTCTGAATGTGTCATGATTCCTGCCCCTCATGTCCCCAGCCCTCCAAGATGTCAGGCTGGAGCCAGGCCATGATCACCTACATGGCCCTCAAGGGCCTCTCCATCCCTCCAAAGACCCACTTGGAGTCAGACTTGGCGCTTGTGGCACCAGACTCACTCACTCCGATAGGATAACATTGGGGATTGGACTTGTAGTGCATTGATGGGGACATGATGGATGCCCCCACATATTTTGGTTCCCAGAACTGCATGTGTGGTCTAGTCTTTTGGGTGTGGTTTACCCCAAAGGCACCTGGGATACCCAGATACTATTTAAGCCACACCCAGGCTGAGAAACATGCTTTGCGTTTTCTGCACCTGCAGCGTGACGCTCAACATGTTCGGATCAGTCTCCAGTAGGCCTGCATCTTTCTTCTGCACTCAGCTCCTGCAAGAACAAGAACAGCGTTAGGAACAGCATTACCTTGCGGCGCTTCTGCCCATCAGTCATCGCTCCTTCTGTTCTGTGGGCATCTTCACGTCCGATCTGTATTGGAGAAACTCTGTCAACACCAGCTCTACGCCAAGCTCGAAAAGTGCTCATTCCACGTCTCCGAGGTGGAATTCCTGGGCTTTATTCTCAGCTCGAATGGAATCCGAATGGATCTATACAAGGTAGATGCTATCCTGAACTGGCCATAACCAAATTCATTCAAGGGGGTTCAAAGTATGCTGGGTTTTGCAAACTTCTACCGCTGGTTCATCCCAGGATTTTTGCAAATCGTGCATCCCATCACGTCAAGGAAAAGCAACAAAAAGTTCCAGTGGATAACAGAAGCCGAGGAGGCTTTCCAGGATCTCAAAGCAAGATTCACATCTGCCCCAATCTTATGCCACCCTCGCCCTGATCACAAAAGGACCCAGAAACGGGGCAGTTACACCCTGTTGCCTTCGGGTCACGTAAATTCACACCCCCTGAACTCAATTACACTATCACAAAGAACTCCTGGCCATTAAGTCGGCCTTTAAAGCATGGCGGCACTACCTCTTAGGCGTCAGACACACAATCACCGTAATACCTGACCACCGGAACCTCCAGTACCTAAAAACGGCAAAGGCCCAATCCTCACGACAACTATGTTGGGCTCTTTTTTTTTTGCTGAATATGACTACGTGATTACATTTCGACCAGGGGTGAAACACGGGAAGGCCGATGCCTTTTCCCGTATGGGGGTAGAAGAGCAAGGGTATCAGACCCCTGACCCAATAGCAATCATCCCGAGTGACAAACTCCTAGGAATCACAGCAACCATAACTCAGAAAGAATTACATGAAGAAATCCAAAACCTGATGAGTCCGGAGTAATTACAAGCGTGGAGTGCGCAAGGAGAACATTACATGATAAAAGATCAGTTGCCCCACTTCAGGAATCGTTTATTCTTACCAAACCAAGAAGTCATGTCCGGTTATCATGATTCCTTGATCGAGGGCCAACCCGGAATCGCTAAAACCCTAGCCAAGGTAAAACGAAATTATTGGTGGCCCACGTGGCGTAAAGACATTATCCAATTCATCCTATCTTGTGGAGTGTGTGCTCAAAACAAGTCATCCAAGCAGAAACCGGCTGGGCTATTACAACCATTGGAAATCCCACCAGCACCCTGGCACACGTTGTCCCTCAATTTCATTACTGACTTACCACCCAGTCAAGGGTTTAACACTATTCTTGTGGTTGTGGACCTATTTTCAAAAATGGCACATTTCATTCCTCTTAAGGGGGTCCCAAATGCTTCCACTCTGGCAAAGGTATTTCTTGAAGGCATCGTACGGCTCCATGGGTTTCCTTCAGTTTTGGTCTCAGACCGAGGTACTCAATTCGTATCTAACTTCTGGAGAAAATGCTGCTCTATGGCCCAGATCGACTTCCTGCTATCCACCAGTCACCATCCCCAAACGGATGGTCAAACTGAGAGGACAAATCAGATGCTCGAGCAGTATCTGCGTTGCATGTTACACCAAGCCGAAGGAAGCTGGTTCGACCTATTATGGATAGCTGAATATGCTTATAATAATTCCCTACAAACCAGCACTGGACAGACACCCTTTTATACCATGTATGGCAGGCACCCACGTACTTCTGAGTTGGACGTTCCTACAACCCTCAAAATACCAGCAGTCAAAACCTTGCACACAACCATTTCTCAAACCTTTAAAAGGGCAGTTGAACACCTACTTCAATGCGGCGGTTTTCCCACCGGGCGTAAATAGCGCTAACGCCAAGGCCTCCAGCGGACAATCCGCCAAATCACGAGTCATCGTGCACGCGCCCCGGTCCATGGTGTTATTGCAAATAGCGCAAACCTTTAAATCCGGCGCACCGTGCGCTACCGCCATATCGCGCTCATAGCGCGCTCTTTTAGCGCGCGGGAAACGCGTCACAGCCGGAACGGGAAACAAAGCGGTGGCCATCTTGGAAATCACAATCCGTTGGATATCACAGCCCCTGGAAGCCATCCACGCCATCCAACCCCAAAACATGTCTCAGTAGCGCACTAGGGGCAAGACTGCCCTGGACAGGGTGAGAAAGCCCAAATTCAGCGACCAGGAGCAGCTCTACTGGTTGAGGAGGCCGAGACACACCATGAGGAGCTGCAGCAGCGCAAAACAAGTGGCCAGCGCAGAGCATAAATTTGGCGCACCATCAGCCAAAAGGTCACCGCTGTGGGGCGTGTGCCCCGGGATGGGGAGGATTGTCGCAAGCACCTGAACGATCTGCGCGTGCAAGTCCGCGGCATCCTGTCACAGCATCAGAGTGCAAGCAGGGGCACTGGAGGAGGCCCACCTCCACCCCCACCCGAACTCACACCTTGGGAGGAGAAAATGAGTGCCCTGATAGATGTTGGCACCATCGAGGGCATTGGTGGAGCGGAGGCAGGCACTGGCCTTGATTCAACTGTAGGTGAGTCCCACCCCCGAATGAATGCAGCTGAAAGTACCACACATGCAGACCCTGAGTGAATGAATGCAAAGAAATGTGTGTGAGGAACTGCATACACCCATAAGTGAGGACTACATCCATTGAACGTTAGTGCTGCCTAGACGACCCTGCACGTGCAGTGCATGAATGACAGCGGCAGGGGATAGACATCCATAGCCATAGGACAGCTATGTAGAGTTTGAGTGTGCATGAATACACCCCCAAAACCCTAAGCGCAGTGCACCCCAACCACGCATGCAATCTTGTCACTCCGACATTCCAATGTAGTGTACCTCCATACCCACTCACAACAAGCACCACATGAAGACAGAACAGAATGCAAGTTGAATGCGTGATTGATACTGTCTTCAATCCCACTTGTTGGCATGAACTGCATCACACAAATATATGTAGCATTGAACTCAAACCACACCCTATGTACCCCACAGGCACACGTCGATCCCAATGGGATGAAGACACCAACACAGCGCCCACGGCAGCGCGCCTCCACCAGCACCACCACCCCACAAAGAGGCCGCATGGAAGGGAGACGACCCAGGCCCCTTCACCCCAACGCAGCCCCACCAGACAGCAGCAGCAGCCACATGCCCGCAGGGAGGCCACCGCCAGCTCGCCCCAAGCCACCAGTCACAGCCCCGATGCTGAGGGACTGAGCTATGGATTGGAGCCCGATGTGGGAGCAACACCTCCACATGCCCATCATGCAGGAGGACAGCACTCTCCCGGAAGCAGTGACGCCGAAGGGATGGTCACACCCCAGGGAAGCCCAAGGCCAGGCACACAGCATGCACAAAGCCCACATGGGCCTGTGCATCGTGTCCGCACACCACCGCCGGATGAGGACACGCCATCATATGGCAGCCCAGAAGGCCGGCACTCAGAGCCTGGCAGCCCAATCCAAGCCGGCGCCATGTCCCCATGCAGCCGCCCTCCCCGACAGCGCACAAGTCGCAGGCCAGCACATGACACATCAGGGGTGCCCTTCGTCACAGGGGCAGCAGTGATGGACCGACTCAACATTATTGAGGCCAAACAGGCCAGGGCGGAATCAATGGCCAAGGTGCAGAGCTGGCGCATCAAGGCTGTCAGTGCATCTATACGGCATGGATGCAAATACATAGCGCGTGACAATGCGCGCACACGCAGAGTCGTCGAACAATGTACCTCTGCCCTGACAGGGTTTGGACAGCGAGTGAGGGAGTTGCGCGAGGCAGTCTCAGCACTTGCTGAGCAAACAAGGGAGGGAAACAACCTCATGCAACAGCACATGCTGGCCGCCGCTTCAGTCCCTTCAACATCAACCACACCCACGGAGGGTTCCCTCGAGCCATCTCCTAGGTGCTGGTCTATGCGCCACCTGAGGACACGCACACCAGAGGGGTCCGGAAAAGGAAAGCGCCCACGACCATCCTAGTGGTGCATGGCATCATTGTTGGTGCCCTGATAAGACATATGCGCCTATCTGCACAGTTGAGGGTAGTTCACTGGGGGTAGAGGGGATTGTGTCCTGGGGGTTCACTGGGGGTAGGGGAGGGGGGATTGTGTGCTGGGGGTTCAATCGGGGGAGGGGAGATTGTGTGCTCTGGGTTCACTGGCGGGAGGGGGGATTGTGTGCTGAGGGTTCACTGGGGGAGGGGGGTTTGTTGGACTGAAAATAAATCACGTTTGAAAAATCACAAGGCATGGACAGTAGTGATTGTTGACAAATCCAATTTAATGTTGAAGTGACATCTGTTCAATTTACCCATCACCCGTGTTAGTTAGAAAAATGCATCAATCAATCCATGTCTGGCCAACCTCCCCTCCCTCAGCCCAAACCTTTGTGCATGTGCAACACCTTCTGGCACGTCATCACCCTCACTCCCATCCTCAGGTGGCTGCACATGAGCATCAGGGGGCAGTGACACATTTCTGCGACAGCAGATGTTGTGCAGCATGGCACGTCAGTACAATTTTGCCAACTTTTTCTGGTGCATACATCATTGCCCCTCCCGTGCGGTCGAGGCAACGGAAGCGTGCCTTCAGCAGTCCAAATGCCCCCTCCACGCAGATCTGTGTACGAGCATGGGCAAGGTTGTATGCCCGCTCCGCTGCCGTGTGTGGATGACGCACAGGGGTCATGAGCCACGTGTACTGGGGATATCCAGAATCGCCTGCAGGGGAGAGAAAGCCGGTATGGGGACAAGGTAAGTCCAGTGGGTGTGCAGAGCTCTGTCATCAGTGTCATTTTGCCATACTTGGCATTAGGTCTACAACATTGTGGAGTGTGCTGTTCTACGGGCACAATTGAATCAATGAGGTACTCTCAACTTGGTACGCCTATGTTTCTGGATGTAACAGTACTCATTCACTTGTCGCTGGGTAAGGGGGCCCTTCCATCTACTTCTGCATGACAGAAGTGACTGCCTCATGTGTCATTGCAATTCCATTTGGCTGCAGTTGCATTTGCTAGTTGTCACTATTCTGTACTGTTCTCCGTGCATTGGCTTGTCCATTCTGGGGACAGTGTTTGTGGGATGTACATTGCCATTACTTAGGCTACTTATGTGTGGTGCATTTGTGGATGTGCCAACTTATGGGTTGGAATTTCATTACAGGCGGTCGGGCAGGGTGGGATTTCTGTTCTGTGTCAGCGTTGGGAGCCATGGTGCTACTCACACAGGAGGCTTTATGGTGGTAGGCCTTCAATATGTCACTGCTGTGTTGGACATGCCCAAGGTTTGTCGTGCAAGCTGCTTGAATGTGAATGCTGCAGTAATGGTGCTGCCTATTGGGAATCATGGATTTCGTGACGAGCACCATCAGTTGTGGATTGACATGCATTATGGTATGCATTTGTACTCACCCAGCATCCATGTGTTTTGGCCTTGGTGCCTTTCCAAGAGTACTGTTGCGCAGGACTATGGAGTCGTGGGTGGATCCTGGGTAGCGGGCACAGCAGTGGCTGAAGATGAGGTCAGGACCACATGTCATCTGCACATTGAGGGAATGGTACTGTTTCCGGTTTCTGTAGGCTGCCTCATGTGCCTGGGGTGGTACGAGTGCCACATGTGTGCAGTCCAGGGCTGCTATTACATTCGGGACTTGGGCAATGGCATAGAATTGACCCTTCAGCTGGTGCACCTGTGCCTGTGTGGCTGGCAATGCAATGTGCACGTTCACATGATTCAACAGTGCATCGAGCACCTGTCCCAGCATGGCACTGAATGTGGACTGGGCCATTCCATGCATCATGGCAACGGTATGTTGGTAGCTCCCAGTCCCAAGGAATTGTAGCACGGACACGAGCTTCACTAGGGGAGGTACTGCTGTGCTGGGGGCTATGCGGCTGCCGATGTCGCCCTGGATTGTGTCCAGCAACTGGGTGATGGTTGCTCTGTCAAGCCGATATTCCATCACCAACTGGCCATCAGTCAGGGCCCAGGGTGTTGGCCTGACCCTGGGGATGGCTGGCCGCCTTGCTGGTGCTGCTCTCCTCCTCCTTCTCCTCCTTACTGCCACCTGCACTCCCAGGTCCCTGGCCTGGTTGGCTGGCCTCTGTAGCTCCAGGCGCAGCAGGTAGAAGTCAACATCAAGGCTCCCGGCTCCAAATGGAAGCATGGTGTTGGGGAGGGTGTGTTGTGCATGGGTGGGTCCTTTGTAGGCCTCTGATTTCCATTGGTTTCAGCTGGGCCCTTATTGCTGTCTCCTCCCTGCTCCTGCTGGTGTAATGGTGTTGGGGAGGGTGTGTTGTGCATGGGTGGGTCCTTTGTAGGCCTCTGATTTGCATTGGTTTCAGCTGGGCCCTTATTGCTGTCTCCTCCCTGCTCCTGCTGGTGTATTGGTGTTGGGGAGGGTGTGTTGTGCATGGGTGGGTCCTTTGTGGGCCTCTGATTTGCATTGGTTTCAGCTGGGCCCTTATTGCTGTGGCCTGTGTTCTGTTACCTCCAGTTTTTTGCTGGAGGTATTTTCGGCGGATTATCCACCACTTTTCTGGCGCTAATTGCGCCTACACCGGACTCCTGATTGCTGATGTTTTAGCGCGAATGGTTACTGGCGCTTTTACAGCCGACGCTTGTACAGCCGGCTGTACTTGCGCCGGCTGTAATGGCGCCGGCGGTATTTGGACTCGTGATCCGACAGACCATTAAATCCGGTGGTAATAGCACTACCGCCGGATTTAAGGGTTACTGCCAAAGTCGTGATGAGGCCCAGAGTCTGGCTGGCGTCTAAACACGTGTCCAATAAAGGAGCCTGAACTTTCCATCCAAGATACCTGGGTCCATTCACCGTCACCTCCGTGATAAATCCTGTGGCGGTCAGACTAGCTTTGCCGTCAAACATGCAAATTCATCCTGTGTTCCACGTGTCTCTCCTTAAACCTGTTCAACCTGGGACCCGGGTAGCAACGCCACCGCTGCCAGTAGTAGTCGCCGGGGAGCCAGAATTCGAAGTCAAGGACATCCTAGATTCAAAGTACGCCAGATCCAA
The DNA here is from genome assembly GCF_040938575.1 of Ambystoma mexicanum. NCBI lineage: Eukaryota > Metazoa > Chordata > Amphibia > Caudata > Ambystomatidae > Ambystoma > Ambystoma mexicanum. The sequence continues at coordinate 148,778,949 of NC_090930.1, read as the reverse complement.
ATTATACTACTTAGTAGACTGGAAGGGGTATGGTCCACAAGACAGGACATGGGGGCCTTGTGAGTACATCCATGCACCTCGCTTGCTTAGACGATTTCATCAAAACCATCCAACCAAACCAGGACCAGACAGAAGAGCCACCTTGAGAGGGGCCTTGGGGGGGGGGGGGGAGTGCTGTCATGATTCCTGCCTTGCATGTCCCCAGCCCTCCAAGATGTCAGGCTGGAGGCAGGCCACGATCACCTACATGGCCCTCAAGGGCCTCTCCATCCCTCCAAAGACCCACTTGGAGTCAGACTTGGCGCTTGTGGCACCAGACTCACTCACTCCCATAGGATAACATTGGGGATTGGACTTGTAGTGCATTGATGGGGACAAGATGGATGCCCCCACATATTTCGGTTCCCAGAACTGCATGTGCGGTCTAATCTTTTGGGTGTGGTTCAGCCCAGAGGCACCTGGGATACCCAGAGACTATTTAAGCCACACCCAGACTGAGAAAGATGCTTTGCGTTTTCTGCACCTGCAGCGTGACACTTGCCGTGTTCGGATCGGTCTCCAGTAGGCCTGCATCGTTCTTCTGCGCTCAGCTCCTGCAAGAACAAGAACACTGTTAGGAACAGCCTTACCTTACGGCGTTTCGGCCCATCAGTCATCACTCCGTCTGTTCTGCAGGCATCTTCGGCGGTGTCATTCCCATCCCGGCACGCCGCTTCCTATGGAAAAGGGAAAAGAACAGAAAAAAGGCATTAGTAAGCATTCTGAAAATCTTTGCTCATTTTTAAATACTGCACGAGCTTCAAACGCTTACCTGAATCCCAGCCGCTCTGGGGGAACTCTCTCTCCGGAACTTCTCATCCACCTGCAAGAGGGAAAAGACACTCCAGGTTAGCAAGGAAACATCTAGAGGCGCCGCATACCGCGCTTACCCACCGCATTTGTTCTTCATAACCGGCATCCACGCTGAAAATGTTGCGGCACCCAAAAGACACAGAAGAAGAACTCAGTTCAATGCAAATACGAAAGGGGTGCATCGCGCATATGCGCTCTCACTCACCTTCAGCGCTACTCATCTCAGCAGCACGCTGCCATCCCCGGACGCCGGCCATCATCTAAGGAAGGAAAGGAACGAAGTTAGAGAACTGTTCAAAAGACTCATTATACTTACCTGTCGGACTCTTGCCAGTGAAGTAACTAGGCAGAAACGAGCCCGCATCAATCAACGTGCCCCTGCGCTGAAGGCAGGATGGAGAGCACACTATCCAAGAAAACAAGGCCCAGTCTCCAGTCGAATAGCCTTCAGGGAAGGGTTCAAGGTCGTAAGAGGTCAGAACAGGCTGAGTGACGTCCCTGTGGATACCAGGTGAGTGTTACAGAACGATTGGGTCCAGTCATGCTTGCTGTGGAGTAGGCCCTTGTGGGGTGGGGTGGACGGGGGCCAAGTGTGACGGCGGGTGTTTCATACCAAGCCAGCTGCCCAGGAGGAGCACTCCAAGCAGCTAGAGTGACTGCTGCACTGCCTAAAGTCCTGTGCAGGCTGTGCCAATGGTAGGGTCCGGTCCGCACTTGTTCTGTCCCCGGGCCCGGTCGCCTAGGTACGTGGTGGTGCAGAGGTGTGATTCCAGCGGCTCGAGGGGTCACATCAGTTTCGTTTGGACAGCCGATGTGCCCCCTGTTCTTTTGGGCGCGTCCTCCAGTGCTGAGAAGTTCTCAGTGCAGCGATGTGAGTTGGGGCCTTCCCGCCCAGTGTATGCTCAACCTCTGTCTAGGGTGCTCTGTGGCGCCAGTCCCTCAGGTCGGTAGGCCACAATGGTTGTGAAGGTGGCCCGTGGGTGGCAGAGTGGCATTGTGGCTACATATGCCCTTCAGGCCTTTGCCCTCTTTCTCGCCTGGAGTGGATTGGACTCCTATGTCACCGGGTCTTGAGGCACAGGGCAGCACAATGGTGGAGTATGATCCTGGTCCACTTGGGGGCAGCCCGCCCCGGGTGCGTAATTACGGCTGGATCGTTAGGGGAAGCGTGGCACCCCAGGCCCTGCCTCATCCCAGGCCAGGGGCGTTTTAAATTCCTGGACTTGGTAGCAGCACCATTGTTTTCTGTGCAGTAGCATTATTCCTTGCTAGCCACGGGGGTTCTCCTCCCACGGGCTGGGCCAGCCTCGGACTCCCAGCGCCCGCCACCCGCCCCGTGGCGTCTCTTCTCACCTCAATTGTGCTGTCCAGCTTTCATATTGTGCAGATCCTGGTCGGGTGGAATGGGGCACGCCGCCGCACCCACGTCGAGCTCTTCAGTGCTCGGCAGAGGTTTCTTTGCTGTGGCGGGCTCAGGCTTGGGCGAGGAGCCTTCAGCTGGCGGGATTCTCCCTGGGCCGGATCAACCCGCTCTCGGCAGTCAGTAATATTGGTGGGTTGAGGGATTGGTAGACGGCCCCCCGCCAGAGTCTACCGAAGCTCGGATCCACAGGGGTGCTGCGGTTCAGCTCCTCGATCCCTCAGCCTGACCGGGCGCTGCGCTGGAGCGGGCGAGCCTCTGCGTGGTCCTCAATGGCAGGGCTGTGTCAGCTGGAGGCCGCCCTCGTCCGTGTCGCAGATGCTGCCCCTTGGACCAGGCAGGCGACCGAAATTTCAGGAATTGCCCAGCATGGTTCCGCTTACTGCTGTGAGGTTTTCCCCGCATATCGGGGGGGCGAGAAGAGTAATTATTTGTTAGAATGGCGGGCTCAAGCAGAGCTTCACGGATCCGTGGCCATCATGCTCGTGCTCTCGAGAGCCCCCACAATTAATATTGAGTTTTGACTATAAGAGTTGTGTTTTTATAATATGCTCTGAAAGAAATCGAGCTATCGTCAGTTGATGTCCGTTGTAACTCCCTGTTTCAGACAATTGCAAATAAAACAGACTAGGTTTTACCAACTTCCTGAGTCGTTTTTGATTATTGATGTTTGAGTAAATTCTGCATCCTCATCTATCTCTAAGTATTGCTACCTCGTCTTAAAGGGCCCTAAGTCTATGGGTTCATAGCTGTGCTGGACTGCTTGCACATTGAGCTGGTGGTCAAACATGCTAATGAGGAAGTCTACCGCAACTGGAAAATGTACCACTCATTGAACGTCCAGGTTGTGTGTGATGCAGACCTAATAACCCACTGCAGTGTACGTTTCCCTGGATCCATTAACGACTCCATGCTCCCAGGGTACATGGCACAATAGAGAGAAAGCAGACCTGGCTGTTGGTTGAGTGAAAGTACCCACACATAGCATGTGCACCGTGGAAGGGGGGTTGTCCAGTGTCACCAGTGCAAGTGCATTATGCAAAAGTATGTACACAGATTGCATGCATGAGTGGGAGGGAATGTTTGGCATGTAGGGCATGGGCAAATGGAAGGACACACCATCACAATTTGTGCACAGATGGACAGGCACATCACATGCACTACAGGTTCCAGAATTCATTGTCCCCATGTCACCTACCCCAGCATGTACACACTGTTCACATCCCCACAGCCATGTCAGACAAATTTGAAATAAAATAAAGTACCAGTGACAATCAAACGTATAATTAGGTAACAGAAGTTCAAAACAGATACAGATATAACATCAAATAACTTCAGGATAGAGTCTCAATGTATTATTCAACTGAAGTTTGATCTACAATGATCCATGTGTTGTTGCCTAATAACCTAGCAGCAAGAAGAACTCTCTGACAGGTAGCAGCTGCTCCCAAGGGCAAGGGCTATATCTTGAAATACTCCTACCCTAGATAAATCGACACACCTAGAAGCCCTGAGTGAATTAATTACGGGTGAGCGAAGAGGTAAGCAGTGGTTTACCTAATATTACAATTAAAAAAAAAACAAAGAGAGTATATCTGGATACCACATTGAACTTGTAGCCTGATACAATTGATATGTATTTTCTAGACTTCATCATCCATAATTGGACTAAAGTCAAAATTGAAGGAATATTGATGATCCCAGTTTCCAAATGTAGACTACATCCACTCCCAGGGTGCTTTCTTTCTTTACCCCATACTGTTGCAGAGAGTTCTTCTTGCTGCTAGGTTATTAAGCATTCATAGGACAAACCTATTTTTTACTTTTCTCCAACAGCCATCCAATTTTTAACGCACAATCTGCTGTGCTCCAGGAAAGATCAACTTTGATCAACCATAAAGTCTAAGTGACCATATATAATCCTCCCGAAGAAGGATTCAGATGCAAATAGCGAACTGAAACATGTCGAGTGGATGATCTAGTAACTGTTTGCACTTGAACAAGACATGGATCATTGTAGATCGAACTTCAGTTCAATAATACATTGAGACTCTATCCTGAAGGTGGTTGATTTTATATCTGTATCTGTTTTAAACTTCTGTTATCTAATTATAAGGTTTTTATGTCACTAGCACTTTATTTTAAAGTATTTTTATGTTTTGTAGAGATTATAAATTGTTTATCTTTTTAATTAATTTTGTGAATAAAACTGTTTTTTTCTATTGAATTGATGATTTGATATGGATGTTATGTTAACATCACAGGCCACAGGGGCTGGTGCTGTTCCCGGACCAATGTGGTTACAGGCACTGGAAATCTGGTGCGTGCTGGGCCGCACTCCTCAGTGGAAAGGGGGAGGCTGCGTGGCAGTCAGGTGTGTTGTTGATATTGGGGCTTCATGTGCTCACAGTCCTCAAAGGGTGTCCCGCTCCGGTCTCCGCAGCACCTACTCCTTGGATTCCCTCCATGTGCAGGAGCTAGATTGGGGAGGAGTGTCCACCACCTTTTGCCATCCACTGTCTGTGATGTGCAGAAAGGAGGTTCCTAACCCTCAGGCGGAGGTCATCCTACTGCTTGTGCCAGTCCTTCACTGTGCGTGGGGTCATCCCCACAAAGGACACCTTTTGTGTCACTTCCTGCCAGATCTCCATCTTTAGCTGCTGGGTTCGGCGGTGCTGGTCCATTGAACAAAGCTCCCCAGCATGCTCAACTATAGTATCGGTGAGCATGTGCACCTCCGCCTACAAGTAGTGTGGCTTGCGCTGCCGGGACTCTGGGATGCAAAATGCCATGGTGAGGCATTGATTTCTGGAGTCAGGAGGGGTGATGGCTGCTGGCCAGTTTCCTGTTCCGACGATCACGTAATTTCCGGTCCGAGAGTTTCGGCGATGGTATTTGCGGTGGCGCTGTTTCCAGTGCTGCTGCATCTGGCATGGTCATGCCGGAAACAGGGGCACTGGCAAACTGGGTGATAGTGCAGCCGGCATATGGCCTTTTCCCTGGTGTTACCATGATGCCAGTGTCACCGTTTCTGGCATGCCGGAATGCAAGGGGCTGACAAACCGTAATCGGCTGTTGAATCCGGCGCTATGGTGTGCCGGAAACGGTGGAACCGGCCTAACGATAACACCAGGAATTTACCTGCATACTTGTAATGAGGCCCATAGACATTTATTAACAAAATGTGGGTTGAAAAAAGGCCTCTCTTTCCCTAAAGCTAAAAGGGGTTTCCCTACCTCAAAGGAAACTAGTCAAATTGTCAGGCAGTCAAAACTATAATGTCTGTCACTGTCATGCCCAAAAACCTACTACTATCCCTAACGTTAACAATATATGGTAACTGTGCAAGGATGGTCCCTTCCCAAAGCAAAAAGTGTTCCTTATGTTTCAAACAACAGTTTCGCTGGTAATAATAAGTGATGCAAAATAATGTTTAAAAAGGTAAGTTTCCAAATGCTAGGGTTGTGCTCCGTTCACCTAAACCTCTTCTTAAGTCACAATACTTAAAGAGGGATTGTTAGCTTCACAGTTCTTGTATCCTATCAGCTTGGCACATCTGCTACCAAGTGTAGAACTCCCTCTCTTTTGTTACAGGGTTCTTAACATTCTTATTCCTCTTTTATCAAGATCCCAGACCCTCTTAGTTTTGAGTGTGGGTCCCAGACTTGCACAGTTGCATTGTATCCGTTTGGTTCACTCTCCTCCCAAGTATATAAAGGTCACTTTTTCACTTTAGGGTCCCAGACCCTCTCTTTTATCAGGGTGCCAAACCCTGTGGATTTTTGGTGTGGGTCCCAGACTCGCACCGTTGCGTTGTATCCACTTGATTCACTCTTGCTGCAGCCAAGTATACAAGTGTCTCTGATTTTCTTCGGTGCCCCAGACCCTATTTTGGTTAGGGTCCCAGACCCTCTTGCTTTTGGGTGCAAGTCCCAGACTCGCACAGTTGTTTTGTATCCATTTGGTTCACTCTCCTCCCAAGTATGTAAAGGTCACTTTTTCACTTTAGGGTCCCAGACCCTCTCTTTTATTAGGGTGCCAAATCCTCTGGATGTTGGGTGTGGTCCCAGACTCGCACCATTGCATTGTATCCACTTGATTCACTCTTGCTGTTGTCAAGTATACAACTGTCTCTGATTATCTTCGGTGCCCCAGACCCTCTCTTTGGTTAGGGTCCCAGACCCTCTTGCTTCTGGGTGCGGCTCCCAGACTCTCACAGTTGTGTTGTATCTGTTTTGTTCACTCTCCTCCCAAGTATATAATTGTCACGCTTTCATTTTAGGGTCACAGGCCCTCTCTTTTATTAGGGTGCCAACCCCTCTGGATTTTGGGTGTGGGTCCCAGACTCGCACTGTTGCGTTGTATCCACTTGATTTACTCTTGCTGCTGCCAAGTATACAACTGTCTGGGATTCTCTTCAGGGACCTAGAACCTCTTTTTGTTCAGGTTCCCAGACCATCTTTTTCCAGTTCCTCAGCTCACCCAGATGCTTCCCCAGACCTCACACAACTCCTGGGCAATCCAGGTACCTGTCAGCCGTCTTCTTGGTGGTAGCGGCTATTCGCGGACAGCTGTGTTCTTCTTATAGGCTGCTGTAGCATTTGAGCATCCAGCGGGGTCTGCAACATCCCTGAAGACGAAGGCTTCCCTTCAGCTGCACGCTCCATCTCTTCCACGCTTTGTCTCGCGTCCAGGTAAGGCTCCCGCTTTTTCCTTTTCAGTGAACGGATCTCACTTTTTCACTTCTCCCCTCCGTTTGTGTTTGAACTCCGATGGATCTCCTGCGTTGGATCTTCTGTCTGAGGCCTTCCGGAGTCTGTTGCGATGACAGACACGAGGCAAAAAAAGCCTTTTTAAGGCCTGCTCGACATGTAATCTGAGGAACGTTTATCCGGACCACGACTTGAACATACCATATAATCTGCCAGTCGTTCTCATCCAAGATCCGCAAGGACCACCACTGCAGCTTAGTGACCTGGTTGGATGAAGGTGCTTCTGACTCAGCCTCTGTCCATAGTTATGCCTCTGCGAGGCACAGCAGACTCCAAGAGCACACTCCTTCATCAAGCTTCACCTCACGCCATCTTTTCGCTGATCTCTCCAATGGTGGAACCGTCAGCCCAGTCTCACTCAGGGAGCACCTTTTCGTCTTCTGTAACATCAAGCCACAGTGACCATGGATGCCTCCCTAGAGGCTTGGAGAGCCCACATGGGAGAATTCCACGCCAGAGATCATTGGCTTCCAGAAGATAAACTCTTACACATCCAAGTCCTCGATTTAAGGGAAGTGTCCTGGGCCCTGAAATCCTTTAAACTGCAGCTGCAGAACACGGTAGTTTGCATCGTCACCACCATGTTCTATATCCGTTAGCAGTATGGGACCCGCTCTCCATTTTAGTCTACAGAAACACAGGAACCGTGTTAATGGGTGCCCACACACAACATTTTTCTGATTCCTTTCCATCTGTCAGAGATCCACAATATGATTGTGGATTCGCTCAGCATTGAACTTGGGTCATTCCATGAACGGGTAATTCACCCAGGCCAAGTTCTTCACCTCTTCTTCAAGTGGGGATCGCCGGAGACCGACCTGTTCACTACAGCGACAAACAGGAAGTGCAACAAGTTTGCGAGTTTCACCAACAAGGGAGCAATGGAGACTTGTTCTCATTCCAATGGGAAGGACTGTTCCTTTACGGTTTCCCTCTGATCTCTCTACTATCTAGAGTTGTCAGTACACTCAAACAGATCTGTTGTACGATAATCCCGGTGGCTTCAGCCTGTCCGCAGCAAATTTGGGACTCAGACATGCTTCAACTGTCAGTGACTTCATTCATCAGATTAGCCCCGCTCCCAGACCCAATCGTCAAAGGCGGCGGATCAGTGCTACACCACGACCCAGCATCCCTCAACTTGACAGCCTGGCTCCTTCAGCCTTAGAGTTTGGCAGCATTCTGCTACCACCAGAATGCAAGAGGATCCTAGCCAGGGCAAGACCAACATCTACGTTGTGCTGCTACAAAAGCTAGTGGAAACACTTTACCAAATGGTGTGCAACTCAGCAACTGAATCCGTTACACGTTCAGGTGGCACAAGTCTTACCATACCTCCTGTCGTTGGCAGAAGCTAGGCTACCACACTCTTCCATAAAGGTGCATTTAGCAGCCATCTCATGCTACACGCGTGCCAGAGGTACGCCTTCCTTCTGGTCTCAGAGGTTGGTTAAAGATTTCCTCAAGGGACTGTTTCTCACTTTTCCACCCATTGGAGCTCTTGGCCCAGCTTGGGAACTCAATGTAGTCCTCTCAAAGCTAATGGGTCCTCCCTTTCGAGCCTCTACATAGAGCCTCACTGAAGTTTCTCTCCTGGAAAACAGCATTAATCATTGCCATTACTTCAGCTAGGCGGGTAGGCGAGGTCCAAGCCCTCTCCTGCAAAACTCCCTACTTGAGTTTTCACCAGTCTAAGGTGGTCCTTTGCACAAACCCGTCCTTCATGCTTGAAGGTTCCTTCTTCTTTCCACCTTAATGAACTCTTGATCTTACAAGTATTCTTTGGCTCTCCTCCTTTCTCTGGCAGAGTGATCCCTACATTCTCTTGATCTCACCCAAGCCCTAAAGTTCTCATACAAAGGAGATCACAAAGTTGTCACAACTGTTTGTTGATTTCGGACCTGTTGGCAAGGGCACTGCCCTTTCAAAGTCTTCCATTGCACGGTGGCTGTCAGTGTTAGTTTCCCACTGTCATCATCTGACCAACAGGCCTCTTCCAGGAAGACCAAGAGCACACTCAACGAGAGCTGTGGCTTTCACTACAGCGTTCCTGTCCAGTCTTCCCCTGCTCAGCAACTGCGGGGCAGCCATGTGGAGGTCTATTTAAGCCTCACATGGTTCTAATACATTGATAGGGATTCCAGGGAGGAGTCCCGAGTTGGCCAGGCAGTGCTTTGCAACCTGTTCCCATGAGGTGAGTGTTCCATAGGTGAGTTTGGTTGCTTCTGTTGAGCTATGCCTCTGTTAATTTTGTTGTGTTTATGTACCGCTGTATAATCGTGTTCAAGAGCATGTGAATCCATGAGAGATCCAATGCTGGAGAAGGAACAAGTAACTTACCTGTAACTCCTGTTCTCCAGCATTGGTATATTTCATGGATTCATAGTGAATTAGGGGTTTGGAAGAGGTAACTTGCGCTCAAACCCAAAATATGTTTTAGCACTTTAAACAGTAATAATACTGTTATCAGTTGGTTGAATCAAGAAAGTCTTTTAATTGATGAGAGTGTACAGCCGAAACGTGTTTCGACCACCTGGCCATGTCTCATTTTACCACCCCCCATTGTTATATACCTCTCAAATCTAACCCGTCTAAGAAGGTTGCAGCAGAACTTCTGATTTTACTCAATAAATGGTATGAAATGGGCTTTCTAACAGATGAGGAGAGAGCATTTCTGAAAAATATGGAGCCTACCATGCCCACCCATTACTTCTTACCCAAAGTCCATAAATCATTTGCTACATTACCTGAGGTCAGACCGATCATGAGTGGTATAGGTTGGGCCACGAGGGCCTTTCAGAATATTTGGATGAAGCTCTTAAACCGTTCGTCATGGATATGAAATCCTATATCGGAGACAGCAGGCATGTGTTGCAGTTTCTGAGGTCTCTAGCCTGGGAACCAGATTTTCTATTGGCTACTCTAGATGTTTCACAGTTGTACACCAGTATTGATCATCATTTGGCAATCCAAACTATGGATTATGTATTTCGTGATGCCTCTACATCTTACCTGAAGCATACTGAAATGCTTAAAGATTTCTTAAGATTTACACTGTCCAACAATGTTTTCTGTCACGGAATTCCCCCCTTCTCACCTGAGATCGCTCCTTGCAGGATTTCTTGGAGGAAGTCTTGTTGCGCACAGATCGGGTTTTGTACAAGCCCACGCGAGTCTCCTCTGACTCCAGCGTGCGTTCAACGTTCCAGGAAGCTCTGATGCTCAGGACGTCCAGGAAGCGAGGAAGTGTACATGAAGGCGGCACACGAAATCCGGGAAACAAGGTAAGAGAAGAGGGAGGAATGAATTGGGGAATTTAGAGGGTCCGGGAACCAAGGATAGGTGAATAGTTCAGCGAACTACGGAGCACACGTCTAGTCACTACCAGCGATAGCGTTGAGACACGCGGGGCTGCGGGGGCATGGTCTATTTGTAGAATGTGCTACATCCGACGTGGAAGCTGGTGCAAGGCGTACCACGTTAGACAGCCATGTTGGAAGTATCAAAGAGTGCAAGCCCCATTGTGACAAGGACCAGGAAGTCCAAAAGGGGCGCGTTCTGTGGATCATGACAGTTTTCATCTTTAATGACCAGTATTTTGTCCAAGCAAAGGGAGTTGCAATGGATGCCAAATTTGCTCCATCCCAGGCAAATCTTTTTATGGCTTGGTTTGAAGATGTTCATATATACAATTGTAATGAGTACAGCAACATTCTCATTCGTGCCTCAATACACTTGTCTATAGGCGCGTAATCAATGCCATATCATATCATATCATATCATTGGGTGGCAGCGTTTTATAGATGACATTTGGATTGTATGGAAGGGATCTCAAGAAACCTTTGCTGAATGTGTGGGTTCCATTAATGAGAATAATTTTGGGATCCAACTTTCAGGTCAAGCTAGCCCCTCCCACATTGACTCTATTCAGACTAAAACGTATTGTAAACCTACTGAAGTCAATTCTGTGCTCTATGCACAGAACAACCACCAAAAATCCACGATTAATAATATTCCAGGTGGGGAATTTTATCGGGCCAGGAGGAACTGTAGTCGTGATACAGACTTTGAAGAGGACACCAAACTACTCACACAACGGTTTTTGAATAGAGGATAGAAGCCAGATGTTATTAGATATGCTGTTACCAAATATGCTAGCAAAAAACAATCTGATTTCTTAGAAGGGGGAATAAAATCGAAACAGGCACCCCAGCACATAGCGATCATTACACAATTTTCAGAAGACTCATCTATACTGTATTGTTTAATTTCCAAATATTGGCATATTCTGAAATTAGATAAGGATCTGCAACCCTTTTTGTCAGAGAACCCTGAATGTATCTACTCCAGGGCACCCACTATTAAACAGAAAGTAAGCCTTTCGTTCATGGGTAATACGGAAGGAAGTAGGTAGAGACATACATTGGCTTAAACAGACCAATGGTTTTTTATAAGTGCGGTAATTGCAATTTTTGTAAATACGCCCATGAAAACTGTAAAACCTTTACTAATGATTTAGGAATTGAGGTTAAGATCAACAACTTTATAAGCTGCAAGTCATACTATGTTGTATATGCCATCATTTGCATATGCGATAAGTTATATGTGGGTGGTACTATAAAACAATTGAGAGTACCTATACAAGAACATTTGGCTAGTTTGCGGAATATTGAACCTAAATCTCCATTAGCCATGCATTGGCAAGAGTTTCACCAGCTTAGTAACAAAGAAGATTTACGTTTCATTGGACTTATTAAAGTTAGACAATGAAAAAGAGGTGGGGACCTTAGGCTCAGACTGATACAATCAGAAATGTAAATTAATTTGTTTTCTCAGATGTACTAGCATTGGTTTAAATTGTGACCATGAAATGCATGTGCTCTTGTAACGAGTCGTTAACTCAAGAGCTTACTTTGTGTATACTATGTTACTTTAAGTGTGGCCACTCTGTTCTAACCTTAGGACAGTACACCTAGAGACTGGTAGTGGTATTTTCTATATTTCCAATACATATTTTTATTCTTCCATACAAGACTTTGCCTCATTACGAGTCCGGTGGTAACCATGCCGGAAATTCCGGCAGATTACTGTCGGACTCGTATTACCATTCCGCCTCCGTGATTGCCGGAATCACCGGGGCATTACAACCCCGGTGACCCGGTAATTCCAGAGGCAGAAATCGGTAAATCCCCATTCCCATAGAGTCCCATAGGACTCCATGGGGATGGAGACCATGGAAACACTGGCTCCGTCTATAACAGAGCTGGTGTTTCCATGTCCGCCTGCAGGCGGGTGGTGTTAAACCCGCCAGTTCAGACCTGGCGGGAGTGACACCTCCCGCCTTCAGGACTCTTAATCAGCCGGTCTGGAAAGAACGGTGGTGGCGGATTTACCACCACGTTCTTTCCGCACCTGCAGGGTCATAATGAGGCCCTGATATTGTCGCCCTTTTCATGTCTTCATATATGTATTTTACATATGGGCACTACAACACCACCATTTGTTAACATACAGGACTCTGTCTCACTAATATGATATGATATGATATGATATGATATGGCATTTATAACGCGCCTATACACAAGTGTTTCAAGGCGCGACAAGGCAGGGGGGGGGGCAAGGGGAGACAGACAATGATCCTACTAGGCCAGGTGTCATTCAGATCGCGCAAGTGCAAGGGTAGAGGGGAGGGGAAAAGTGCAAGGGGGAAAGGGAGAGGGGAAGTGCAGTATATGGTTAGTAGAATAGCAAAAAATAAATAATAAGGGCCAGCTGGTGGCAAGTGCAAGGTAAGTGCAGACAAGTGCTGGGAAGGGGGGCTGTACGGATACAGAAACAGTCCCACAGTGAAGGGGTTGCCAGGGAGGCAGTGCGGGGGAGAGTGGCTTGGCCAAGGACCGCGTTCGGTGGGTGGCCCAGTAGCAGATTCAGTGCAGTTTCAGTAAATTTAGCAGGGTAGAGGGGGGAGAGAAAGCAGAGGCAAAGAGGAAGGTTTTGAGGTGCTTCCGGAACCGGAGATGGTTCTCCTCAAGTTTCAGGGAGACGGGAAGGCTGTTCCAGAGGGAGGCCCCTGCTGCGGAGAGAGATCTACCCCCAACTTGTTGCTTGGAGAAGCGGCTGACCCTGAGGGAGTTGGAGGCGGATGAGCGGAGAGCTCGAGAAGGAAGATACTTTGGAAGAGAGAGTTGAAGGTATTTTGGCCCAAGGCCCCAGAGGCCTTGTGGACAATGCAGAGGGTTTTGAACTTAATCCTCACAGCCACTGGGAGCCAGTGTAGCGATTTCAGTCCTGGAGAGATATGGTCCCTGGGCTTGAGGCCAAGGACAAGTCTCGCAGTCCTGTTCTGGATGAGTTGTAAAGGGCGGAGAGTAGAGGCAGGCAGATTTAGATAGAGGCTGTTACAGTAGTCCAGCTTCGAGAGAACCAGGGCTCTAGAGACAGTGGCCCTCATTACGACCCTGGCGGAAAGGGGAAAACGATGGCGGAAATGCAATACCGCCATCGAATAGCGCTCGGTGCGACTATGACCCGTCACCGCAAAGTACGAAGCCATTAGCGACACCGTAGTGAACGCCAACGCTAACTGCACTAAGCACGCGCGCGCGCGCCATGCCAAACCGCAAACACCACCATGGTGCAACGGTACGCCAATTCCGACCCTAGCGGACATGTACCTAACGCCATCAGGCATGGCGGAATGGACCATTCCGCCATGGCGAGAAGTACGGCATCGCGAATCAACCGTAAACGGCCCCACTGAGTGCCTGTACACCGCTCCCTGCCCACAAAGTACAACACCCTGTAGGTGCAATGAAGTCACAATGCAACCATTGAAATGTACAAAGCACCCATGCATGCCAACGAACAAAAGAAACACAAGAGGGGCCAATGGGAGCTGCAGGGCACAGATGGCACGAATACAGAAGCCATCCCAATGGACATGACCACAGTCCCCCCCCCCGAAACGCACGCAAACACAGGCACCTGTGACCAGCAACATTCCGAAAATCACATCATTCCACCAGTCCACCTGGCTGACCGCCATCTGTCACACAAAACCCAATCCCCCGCCCCTGAGCATGACAACATCCAAACTGTCATATAGGCAGCCCCCATCCCTGACCTCACGGGCTCAGTAGGCAAACGCGCCCAGCACAGTACCACGCAACTAAACCCCGAAGCAGGAACCCAATGCAGATCTCCTCACAATACATCGCCCCACATATAGGCACATGCCACATCACTTGCAAAGAAAAACGCTGCACGGCCCAAATCAGAATAGAAATTTAATGCACAACAAAATCACCAAGCCCATACAGCCATCAGGCCATGAACTCCAAAACACCAATCACCATTGTGGGCTGCATCCGCAAGAAATGACCAGCCACTACTTGTGTGACGCCCTGTCCCATCATGGTACACAGAGCCACAATCACGTACGAAAAGGCAAAAAGGAAGCGCACACAACCGCAGGGCCGTCCCAATGGGGAGGCACTAGTCCAGCTGAAAGGCCGAAATGTTGCTCCGAGCCACCAGTACTGCGTAAGGGCATGTGGGCCACTGGCGATCGTCCCATAAGATCGTAATGCTGCTCCACCGATTAACACGAAGCAGCAGGTGTCGGGAGTAAAATCCATCTGCAGGAGTGGCATACAGATGGCAGTGGCAAAAGGGGAGGAGATACCTGTCAACCAAAAGAAAAGAACAAGAACAGAATGGCCATCAGAACTACATTCGAACAACTCACTTCAATGAGCACACGAAATCCACAGCCATATGCATGCCAGCCCACTCCAAAGGATCATCAACACCCCAAAGCCACTTGCGACTCATAACCATCTATACCTAGTTGTAAACACCATCACGAACGAGTGTACCTGTGCATGCGTCTGCCAAAACAGAATCCATCAGATGGGAATGTTAACGTGCATGGACACAAGTGTCTGAGGGCCCGTCGAGACAGGGAGGGCTCAACAAGGCCAGATAGACGATGGTCCCACTATGGCAGCCCTGCATCACATAGCGTAGGGGAGGCGGATAGATCCCTAGAAGCCCTGTACATGCCAAACTCTGCACCAAATCACCTGCCCATGCATCCATACATCATTCCCTCATCCCGGGATCAAAACGCCTGAATAATTACTCACATGACATTAGAAACGTCCATTGAGTCTGTGCGTAATGCAGCCTGCTACATCCACAGTGCCCCAGCCCGTAAATCCAGTGTTGTGAAGTAACATGTATTTGGGAATGGCCGGCCTCATCGCCCACGTAGCTATTGCGCATCCCAAACTATTCATATCAATCATTGCTCCCTCGCCATGGGCCCTGTCTCAAGGACATAGAACAATAGAACGTTATATTTGCAGTCAGACCTGTGGGCATCTCCTCGCCGCTAGCTGGAAACCGAAAGCGCCGCCCTTCGAATTCCTCATTTGCAACATCACGTCGAAAAGGCATCTCTGGCCGTTTGAAATCACTAATTATTCCATCGAGTGCGGCTGTGTGTGAAAATGGCAACTGCCTTCACCCACAAATGGGACGCCCCGCCCGTCGTTGCAACTCGGTACAGTGATGCATGAGGGCCCACCGTTACTCGAGTACTACGTTCCACTGACCCTTCACAAGTCCGTTCGCGACTGCACAGATAGTATGGGAAACAATGGGACCACAGCAGAATGAACATATCAACCAATCTTACACGCCCATCGGGTACAAATACATGATTGCAATAGCAAGATACCATTACCCGAATTGCAGCGTAGTGCGCGGGACGTGCTCGGCCAAAGGGGAGAGCCGTTTGCACAGGTGGAATCAATCACCACAGGTGGAGGCCATACAGCCTGAAAACACATAAATTGCACAGCCAGTCTCCTCCCACAACCACAGCGAAATGCTACCGGCAGGACTCGCGATGTTGGCCCTGGGGGACCTGATAGCACTGCAACTACTCCGACTCCAAGAAGAAGACGAACAACAACTACAACCAGCCGCACGGAGGAGACGCAGGAGGAGGAGGAGGCCAAGGCAGGGCCAGCAAGGCCCAGCAGCACAGCCACTACCACCACGCAGGCAGCCCGCAATCCCACGCCTCCGAGCACATCCGTTCAACCTCACTGATGAGCAGATCCACACCCTCTACCGTCTGGACCGGGACACCATAGCCGCCATTGTGGACATGACACAGGCTGACCTAGTCAGCATGATAGATAGCCCAACCGCAATCCCACCCCTACTGAAGGTGGTGTCTGTACTCCACTTCCTGGCCACAGGCACCTACCAGCACACAGTCGGACAGTTGCATGGCATATCACAGCCACTGTTTTCACGGACACTATTCCAAGTGCTCGATGCCCTCCTGCAGCACGCAGACGACTACATCTCCCTACCACGCTCGGAGCAGGAAATTACGAACACAAAAGTGGGATTCCATGCACTTGCCGGCATACCGGGTTGCATTGGTGCCATCGACTGCACCCATGTTGAATTGGTCGTCCCACATGCCATGGAGGCCCAGTACCGCAACCGAAAACAATTTCATTCCCTGAATGTACAAATGGTGTGTGACTCCAACAGGATCATTACGCATTGTTGTGCCCGATTCCCTGGATCAACCCATGATTCCATGGTCTTGAGGAACTCTACCATACCACGCTACATGGAGCGACACGCAGGGAACAGATCCTGGCTACTCGGTGAGTCTCATTGCATGCATGATGATGTGGGGTATGTGATTTGGCAATGTACTGGCAGGAAGGGGGGGGGGTGTGCGTACGTATCAATGGCATTCCACATCCTACGTTTATCGTCCACATACAGGTGATGCTGGATATCCACTGAAGAGATGGCTCCTCACACCAGTCCGGAACCCACGGGACCAGCATGAGGAGGACTACAACCATGCCCACTCACGTACCCGTGTAGTCATAGAACAGGCATTCGGCCTACTGAAGACTCGTTTCCGCTGCCTCAGCAGGTCTGGCGGGGCACTCCTGTACCGCCATGAGAAGGTTGCAAAGATGGTCATGGCATGTGTCATGCTCCACAACATGTGCGTACGTAGAAATGTGCCCATGCCCCCTGACGCTGAACTGCAAGCACCGGATGATGGTCATGATGAGGGTGGGGATGTGGCAGCACCTCAAGGAGTCTGCGAGGCACCGGAGGGCCGTGACATCCGTCAGCATCTCATTGATGTATGCTTCTAGCACTCACGCCTGGGGGCTGATACATGGACACGGGACTCGTGGCACTGCGTGTGTCTGGGACATGCACAATATGGACTGTACGCCTATGATGGCCTAGTACACAAAGATCAATGTCCACACATCTCATTGGGTGATCGTGCACTTTTTATGGCATATGTGATATCATGTGGAACACCCTATCGACCCGCCACCCAAGTGAGCCCAACACACCCCCTCCACCCTCCTACCTCCCACCCGAACACCAGTGTCCAAAGATGCTCATTGTCAGTGGCCTGTCGCTATTGCAAGCCCCCTCTGCGGGTATCAGGGGCACCCCTGCCTGTGGAGCGCAGGTTCCTCCCTGATCTACGTTGGGGGCTGCCCTGGACGGAACTTGCAACGGATGATGTGTCTGGCTGCTCACGTCCATGCATGTCCCTAAGGGTTTGCGAGAGCTCAGTGAGCACACGGCGCACTGCGGCAAGTTCGGCACATACGTCTTTGGACGTCGCATGCAGTTCCCCCCTCAGGCTCTCGGTGCTTCTCTCCATTTGGACTCTCAGGCTCTCGGTGCTACTCTCCATTTGGACTCTCAGGCTCTCGGTGCTACTCTCAATTTGTGCCCTTAGCGTCTCTGTACATCTCTCCATTTCTGCCCTAAGTGTCTCTGTTGATGTTTCTATGTCTGCCTTGGTGCCCCCACATTCATCGGCATGGTCCTTGAGGAGTGTGGCCATTTGCTGCTGTTGGACGATTAACTTGTCGAGGGACTGTTGCCTCTGCTGGGCCATGGCCATTTGCGGGGGTGTCACAGAGGGGCTGTTGTCCTCATGTTGCCTTGCCACAGGGCTTGGGGGGGATGGCCAGTCGTCGTCTTGTGGCTGCACCTGCGTGGTATCCTCATGTTGTACGGGATGGGACAGACAGGGGGATTGGGACAGGTCATGGATGGATCTGACCTCGACATCCCCGTCTTCTGTGTCCGAGCATGCTGCCATCAATGGGGTGTCACCTATGGTGCTGCTGCCACCAGAGGCAGTGCCTTCTGTGGCATCCATTGGGGGGACCTGTGGTGGTGGTGTTGTGGCCATGCTGGCTGCTGGGGTGCCTGTTGATGTTCCCTCCTCTGTGCTACCACCTGATTTGTGCTGCTGCCGTGTCTTGATGCGTGCAGCTGAGGTGGAGGGTCTCTGGCCGTTGGTCTTGGCCCTCTTTGCAGGTGTGCTGGTAGGGGTGTCCTGTGGCTCGTCGTTTGGATCGGACCCTGTGGTGGAGTAAAGGAGGGCGAGGGTTATTGATGGGTCTGTGGGAATTGGAATGGCATTGTATCACATGCTTTGGGGTGGTACCTGAGGGTGATTTGGGTCGGGGCCTTGGAGGTGCTTTGATTTGTGTGTGGAGTGAGGGTGCAGTTGTTTGGCAGCCTGCAGTTAGGGTGTGCCTGCTGCACGTGTAGTGCGTGTATTAGGGGTTTTTAATTATTTATGTATTTATTGTGGGTTTTAACGTGCGCTATCAGGCCGATGTGTGTGGACGTTATCCTGGACATGTGTTTCTGTTGCACTATGTGGACGCATGGTGCTTCACATGGATGGACTGTGTGGCTTGTTATATCTGGCCCACCTACCTGAATCTTCGGATGTCTGCACTCCTTTCTCCATCCCTCCGACTCCCTCAATGCTCTCCATTCCGATGGTGGAGGCACAGATTTCTTCCCAGGGGGTCAACTTGATGGGTGATTCAGGACCTCCCCCGGTGGCTGTGGCAATGTTGCGGTTGGCAGAGAGTATGCTGCGGACGCGTATCCACAGGTCGTCCCATCGCTTGCGGCATTGCTGTGGGGTGCGGGGTGCGGTCCCCACCGCACTTACCCGCTGTGCCACCAGAGCCCATATGGCCTTCTTGTTTGCAAGTGCCGTCCTGGTCATTTGCGTGGAGAAGACCACGGCAGCATTCTCCTGGAGGGTCTCTGTTAGCACGGTGAGTTCCTCACGGGAGAAGTGGACCTGCCGCTTGCGGTCGCACGCTTTCTTCGCTGCTTTTCCCATTTTTCTTGGTTTCGCTAGGGTGGTTGACGGGGTGGGGTGTGTCTCAGGGTAGTGTTTTTAGTGGTTGTGTGGTTTTAGTGTATTTATAGGTGTACGCCGGGATGTTTCCCGTTCCGGGCCCGTGTTTTAACTTCCGTTTCCGTATATTTCCGGCCACCGTACTTTCCGGTAGGCGCACACTGCGGTGACCGCTAAGAGGGGTGGCGGTATTGCACCTGGGGCCCCGTACGGCGGCGGTGTGGGCCGTTTTGGGGTCTTTTCCGCCATCGCGGACTTTGCACTTCCGCCATGCCGTGGTGCTCGTGCCCGATGGGTCGGAATGGGCCGCACTTTGCTCCTTCGTGCAATGGCGGAAACGCTATTTACGCTGTGGCGCTCCGGTCAGTCGATTTCCGCAAGGGTCGTAATGAGGGCCAGTGAGCTTCTGGGGGAAGGAGAGGAAAGGAAGGATACCTCTGAGGAGGTGTAGCTGGTAGTGTGACTACTTAGAGACGTCAGATATGTGAGGAGAGAAGGAGAGTGTGGAGTCGAAGATGACCCCGAGGTTTTTTGCCTTGCAGGTAGGAGCAGGAAGAGGGCCAAGAGATGCCGGCCAGAGAGCTGCAGGGAAGGAGGAAGTGGGTGTGCCGATGAGTAGAATCTCAGTCTTACTGGCATTAAGGCAGAGGTCATTGGCGGCACACCATTACTGGATAGCAGAAAGACAGTCAGAGATGAGGGAAGGAGAAGAGGAGGCCGAGGGTAGCCTGAAAATGAGCTGGGTGTCATCCGCATAGCACTGAAAATTGGGGCAGAGAGCGGCGATGCGGTGGGCAAGAAGTGCCAAGTACTGGTTAAACAGCCAAGGAGAGAGGTTAGATCCCTGGGGGACACCACAGGTAGAGAAAAAGATGTCGGAGGTAATAGGACCTGTACCGGTTCTTGCTTAATAAAACAAGATATTGTGGGCTTCATGTACTTATACATATAATTTACATATGGGCATTAAAACATCACCATTTGTTAACACTATTCAGCATGTATCACATTCTTCCTTCTTGAACAACATGAGTCTTCCACAAAATATTTGCCTGATAGATCTCACTTGTATTAGTTCCCAACCATTGTAACAACACTGTGAGTTCTTCACTAATCACTTGTTCAGTATATCTCACTTATATTTGGTCATAAACATTATATTTGTTCAATCCAAGGTTATTCTTGACTAATGTACGTCTAGGGACAGAGATACTCACTTTCTAACTTGGAACGTTCTACACCAGTGTTAACATTTGACGTCACACGCTGTATGTATTTCTGTTTTTTATACTGCGCGGGTACTTTGAACGGGCTCTATCTTTTTCGGGCATCTGCCAGAGTAAACAACGTGTGGGATTTATCCCTGTGACTGCAGGTAATGCATATGGTTACTGGCGACAGAGATATCTGATTATTGATCTTGTGTATCTTGGCTGCATCATGACTATTACTCACTGTTATGTACGCCTTATTTCCCGCTACGTGGTGACGTAAGGTGCTGTTAATAAAAGCCCCGCCCATGCTCATCGGAGGCAGTTCCGGGTGTTCCACAGCACAGACGCGTCCACGTCTCTTATTTTGCCTGGCGCTGCGCATCGGGGCCTTCAGCCTACAGGGCCATGTATTAGCCTCCTCCCGCCGACGCATCGGCCGAGGAGGAGAACCTAACACTGGCAAAGAAGGAACGGGATCGCAACACACATGCAACGCCCAACAAATCAAGCCCTCGGCAACAAACACATTTTTGGAAACACAGTGGGGGGCCCATCCCCCACCCAAAAAAATAATAATAATATTTTTTGGACATATTTCATCATTCTTTGCTACCTCCCCTGCATCAACATCGACTACCAGGCGGCCTGCCACAAACCATGTAACACCCTGAAACACCAACAGCCTGCCACAGAAACACACACACAGAAGTCTGGTGTTTCCAACGCCTACCATGCTACGCTGGTGCCAAGCAAGGCCACCCACTGCCTACCAAGGTGAGGGGGACTCAGCACACGCTTGTCTGAACAGGCCCCACTTCCACATATAATGGCGACCGGTGTTTCCACTCCTAGGCCCAGCACGCCCTCAAGAATTGCGGCCACCCTCTCACCATCTATGCCACACACGCGATCACAAGGAGGAATGATGATGGCGCTCAGCCCCTTCGACCCATACACCGGTCCCTCCTCAGTCGGTCCTCGGTGGCAGTTATGGATCCCAAAAGTCGAGATGGCCATGGATTGCAAAGACATCACCACGCCCGGGAAGATGAGATCGCATCTCCTACTCAATGTCGGTGACAAGGTGTTGCGTATATTCAACTCACTTGCAGTAACGGATAGCGCAGACGCCTACCAATCAACAAAAGATGCCCTCACGGCTCACTTTTTGCCCCAGCTAAACCTGGACTACGAAGCATTCATTTTTTGCACCACCATCCAGCTAGAGGACGAGACACTTGATGCCTACCACACCAGGCTCAGGAAACTCGCAATCTCATGCGAGTTCAACAACGTTGAAAAAGAGATCCAACGACAATTAATCAATGGAATACACTCAGAAAAACTATGAAGGATGGTGCTGAGCGAGAAGGTTATCTCCCTTACCAGGAACTTAGAACTCGGATGCCAGAGGGAGCTATCGCAAGCCAGGGCGGCGCACATGGGCACGACCCTGCAAAAGCTTCAATCGGCATTGACGATGGCGACAGTGGCACAAATCACAAACCGCCAACAGCCAAGAGACAAGGCCAGCGGCACGAACACCCCTCCCTGGTGGCAGCCGAGAATTCCAGGACCCTCAGAATGTGGATGGTGTGGTGGACCTCACCACGGAAGAAGAGATTGCCCAGCTCAAGGCACCACATGCGGGGCATGTGGCCAGAAAGACCACTTTGCAAGGGTCTGCAGATCGGTTGGGCCACGCCAACACCCCCAAACGGTCCAAGACAAAAACACTGGGAAGAAGAAGAAACAAGCCAACGCCTGCCGAGTCGAAACAACCAACTCGTCAACCGATGAGGAGGGGGACGATAACGATAACTCCCAAAAGGGAACAGAAAATGAACAATAGAAAAAAGGTAAAAAGGTATACCTAGTGTCAGCATTCGACTACAGAGGCACTGCGACCACGAAAAGACAGAGAAGACCAAAATGCCAAGTGTCCATTCAAGGCCAAGAAACGCAGATGACAGTCAACACGGGGGCGTCAGTTAACGTCATGCTCATGACCGTGTTCAGAAAACTACGCTTCCTACCAGCTCTACAAAAGACTGACAAAATATATGTCGTGAATGCAGGCATTGAATGTCTACTGAGCAGAGATGCGGCAGAAGACCTGGGACTCATAAGCTTCATCTGTGACGTGACAGACACGACAAACATCACCAGCATACTGGACAAACACCCGAACCTCCTCTAGGGCATCGGATGCCTCAAAGGGAAATCCATCAAGCTACATATAGATGATTCTGTACAACCAAGAGCAGTGCGCCACCGAAGGACACCATTCCACAAAAAAAACAGGTCGAGAAGGAACTTCGGGCACTCTAGAAAGCATGCATCATTGAAGAAGTAACCAGACCAACACCATGGGTATCACCCATGGTCGTGACCAGAAAACCCAAACAACTTGGGAAGGTGAGAATCTGTATTGACATGCGCCTCCCCAATGCAGCCATCAAACGGGAGCGACACATCACCCCCACACTCGATGAAATTATAACAGACCTCACCAGATCAAAAATCTTCTCCAAAGTTGACCTCAACGCTGGATACCACCAACTGAAACTCCACCGGGACTCCAAGTATATCTCAACATTTTCCACGCAACTTGGCTTACGCAGTTTCAAACGGCTCAGTTTCGGAATTTCCTCTGTGGCCAAAGTATTTCAACAGGTGATCCAAGAGGGGATTTGCGGCATTCCGGGGGTACTCAATGTCAGTGATGACATTCTCATCCACGCCAGCGACAAGGAAGAACACATACATCACCTCGACATGCTACTTACCAGGCTGGAGAGCGCAGGGCTAACCATTCACAAGGACAAGTGTGAATTCTTGAAGGAAGAAATCTCTTTTTTTGGTTATGTGTTCAACAGCGCAGGGATCTCAGCGGACTCTCAAAAAGTGGCAGACATTCGGGCTGCCTCTCCCCCAACCACATCCACGGAGGTACGAAATTTCCTGGGGATGGCAACTTACTGTGGGAGGTTCATCCCCAACCTGGCGACCATATCCGAACCACTGAGGGAGCTCACCAAGGCCAACGCTAAATGGGTCTTGAACACCACCTGCCAAGAAGCATTTGAATAAATCAAAGCGTCTCTCTCGGCCGACACCACCATGGCATACTATGACCCCACGTTGCTGACTGAATTATATGTCGATGCCAGCCCTGTTGGACTAGGGACGATCCTGATGCAAACTGGTCACACTGGGGAATCGCTACCTATCTCATATGCCTCCCGTCCTACGGAGCAACGCTATTCGCACATTGAAAGGAAGCGATCGCAGTACTGTGGGGCTGTCGCCATTTCCACCTATACCTGTATGGCCGTAAATTCAAAGCCTACACAGACCACAAACCCCTTCTCCCCATATTCACAGGATCATCATCGCACCCCCCTGCCAGAATAGGGAAATGGTTGCTACACCTACAGCAATATGATTTTGAATTTGCATACCAACCTGGCAGCGGCAACCCAGCAGATTTCCTGTCCAGGCACCCCAGAGCGGCCACGCCGGGAGAGGTACACGTAGCTGAGGAGACCGAGGAGCACATCTGCCAAGTCGTTCACACCATGAAACCTAAAGCAATCAGCAATGAAGATGTTACATAAACCGCGCAAGCTGACCCATGTTGTGATCTGGTCAAAGACTCCGTCATATCTGGCGATTGGAGATCCTTCCTTCGGCACACACACAATCGCACAGCCGAGGCAAAGGAGTTCCTCACCGGCATGTTTGCAGTAAGGCAAGACCTGTCGATCACTCGGGAAGGACTCATACCAAGGGGGACCCGAATAGTCATCCCCATAAGCCTAAGGACAGAACCTTGGCATTGGTCCATGAAGGCCCCCAAGGCAGAGTGAGGACAAAGGCCAGAACCAGACACTGTGTATGTGTCCCACATATCGATGAAAAAGTGGAACAACTCATTAAAACATGCCATCCATGTCAAATCACGAGCGCCCCGCCGTATCCTGCGCCCATACTGTCGGCTGTGCGGGGTCATCCAGATGTGACGCCACCAGCATTGACTTTTGCAAGATACAAGAAGGCACATACCTGCTTGTGGCCATTGATGACCACTCTAGGTAACCAGAGGTTGAAATCGTGTCATCCACAGCAGCGGAGATGGTAATACCGGCGATGGAGAAGATATTCGCTGCCCATGGCCTCCCACGACGCATCCGGAGCGACAATGGCCCACCCTTCCAGGGCGAAGAATTCAGGAAATACCTAGCAGACCTCAACATCCACTACCACCACATAACACCAAGATGGCCAAAAGTCAACAGAGATGTTGAAAGATTTATGCACACCCTCAATAAACTATCCCGAGCCAACTCGAGCCCCTGGAGGGTGGACTTGTACAGGTTTCTTAGAATCTACAGAGTGACAACCCACAGCACCACAGGGATACCCCCAGCAGACATCATGTAGGGGACGTTAATCAACTCATCCATTCCACACCACCCAAGCAGGGGTGCGGACACGTACGACAGTGCGCACACACACCAAAGAAGGACTGTGGCGAATGAACGCATGAGCATCAAGAGACACGCCAGTAAGTCCAAGCACCGAGTCGGTGACCAGGTAATAATGGTCTGAAACCCGTCCAAGTTGAAGCTGGACACTCAGTATGACTCTGCACCATGGACCATTACACAAAGACGGGGAACCATGATAACGGCCACGAGAGGACAAAGACAGGTCCCAAGGAACGCATCATGGTCCATGATGGTACAGAGACAACTGTGGACGGATGGAGAACAGCAACCCGTGGAAGAGTCTGATCAGTCAAGCGAGGTTGAGCACCACCATCATGAAGGTGGAGCAACAATGGACAGCAGGATAGATGAGCTGCCGGGCGAACCAGAGGAGGCAAGCCCCAATGATGAAGGTGAGCAATCGAATTAGAATCAGGGGGCATCCAACAGGGGTGGGCGTTGTGCTCTAAGAACTGCACCCAAACCCCCAGAAAGACTAAAAGACTATGAATGGTAGTAGATCAACCCGGAGTGGCATGTGAAACCCCAGTTCAGAGTAATGTTGGGAGCCTGTCATTATTTTAATGTTTTGTTAGAAGAAAGGAGGAATGTTATGTACGCCTTACGTCCCGCTCCTTGGTAACGTAAGGCGCTGTTAATAAAAGCCCCGACCCCGCTCCGCGGAGGCAGTTCCGGGCGTTTCTCAGCACAGGCGCGTCCATGTCTCTTATTTCGCATGGCGCTGCGCAGCGGGGCCTTCATCCCACAGGGCCCTGCATTAGCCTCCTCCCGCCGACGCATTGGCCGAGGAGGAGAACCTAACACTCACCTTTACTAATGGTGTTTAATCTGTCTTTATACTAATACGTTTTAGTGCATTAATTCCCCAACCAATTCCATGCAATATATATATATATATATATATAATTTTCTTTTTTAACTCTGATTACATGCGGACCAGGGCAATCTTGTACCGTGACGGTTTTACAACAATACGGACCTTTCTTAGTAATATTGACAATTTTATTCAGACTCTCTCCTAATCACATCATACATATTTTCATTTCTTTCCATTGTTTCAGGACAACATCACCAAATCGCATGCTAATCAGCAGCCTTCAAATCGTGGCAACATATATATACAGACAGCACTAGCTCCGTTTTTGTGAATGGTATTAAACCATTATAAGGTATGTTTTTTTATTAGTATACCATATTTTAGGATTGAACTGCTCCTTTGGCTTCTTTATTTTTCCATGTGTGTTCAAACTCACACACGGTTTACTTGTCTCTCTTTATTTGATCTTTCAAATATAGTGTTCCTTGCTCACTGAAAGACGCTCTGGTAAGCTTGATCTTTTGGATTAATCACACTGACTCGTACTGCCCAGTTTTACTTGGGCAATGCATGGCACTCATACGTTTTCATACAAGATTTTAGCCTTCGACTTGATCCATGATATGGATCCAATAAATTAACCACTATTCTCTGATTTTTTCTATTGTTTGGGCCAGCCCCATTTTTTAGATTAGATGATGCATGACATTTCATTCATTCATTCATTCACCTATAGTTCAGTTATTTAGAATATCTCTATGGCACGGGCCACGTAAATCACCCTTTCTCACTTGGGATATCTGAGGTGTGTGGTCAATGGTTTGAACAGACGGGCTGCACCTATACACCTATATAGGTGAACAAGGGATTACACGCCTGCACATATATTGTACTTTACTGGCTTCAGATGATTTTATAAGAAACATTATTTTTCGCTTTCTGACCTTTGCCTTATTTTTTTGTACATCCCTATATCCGTCTACCCAAAATCCCTGCCCTGATCTGTGATGCCAATGGTATGTTCTTATGTCTTTTATATTCCTTTGTTTTTGTAATTCTACATGATATTCATGTTAACTTCGATATGGATGTTTTTTTTATTTGTTCAATCTACTATGTTGATATGTCTCATGTCTGAATTGTCCAATATCAATATGTTACATCAGCCTTGATAACGACTACGTGTCGGCTTTACACTCATCAATTAAAATACTTTCTTTGATTCAACCAACTGATACCAGTATTATTACTGTTTAAAGTGCTAAAACGTTTTTTGGGTTCGAGCGCAAGTTACCTCTTCCAAACCCGTAATTCACTATGTTCAACTTTACAAACCTTGTGGGTGGTTTCTGGGAGGAGTGAGCTTGCTGACGCCCGTTTTTTTCTATCTACACAATATAAAGAAGAAAGTAGTAAATAGCACACAGGAGTTTGGTTGGACCCACACATTTTATGAATTCTCATGCAACCCTCCCCTCCTACCTTGGAGGGGAGGGTTGCATGTGAAGAGCTACTATGGCTCTTCTTGGCTCATTCTCCCACATTTTGTTCGCTGCCATATCTGAAGATCGACACCAGGGGTGGACCTAAAGGGAGGATAGCTCAGGGGCAACGAGCTCGCCTTGGAAGACATGGAGCACCACAGGTTCGATCCCCGAGTTTGTGCCTAGAAACCTCTGGGTAATAAGCGCTTTTTAAATAACCTATCATATCTGTCTAATTGGCTGGGGCAGTATGACCAAAAATGACTGTAATAGAACACTAACGGTACAAGCAGTTTAACAAATGTAAAGGTAAACTGCTTTAATGTTAGACAATTACCAGCCTGACAGGGAATTTTCAAGAAAATGTGAATTCATTAAAAAGATACACAAGTTGGAGAACAGGAGTTATAGGTAAGTAACTTGCTCTTTATTCTGTCCCTTTGCTGCTAAGTATCATGTCGCTCCCCATTTTGAGGACAAATACACTTTCATGTATGCTGTTAGTCCTATGCGATATCACTGGTGTACACCCCCTGAGCTAGCTTGCAACCTGAAATGTAATATTATTATTGAATAATATTTGATCAAGTCACGTTTCTCCCGTTTAAATAAAATACGTCATGAAACTTGAAAGCCTCCCACTCCAATCCATCGTGTGTTCCTGAAAGATGCTAATTTGTCTTTGTAAAGGATGTTATTTAGGTTAGTAGCTTTGTGCAATAGCACCATCATGTGGTCATTTGTTTTACTACAGTTGTATTTTTACATTTCTGTTTAGTCCCGTTTAAATTCTCCATTTACGCAGCTCACCATTAACAACTCTACACGCAGACTCATAGACTCTGCAGATCGACATATTTACAGACGTGCTTTCAAAATGTTCATGACATATATTTAAAAAAACATATTGGAGCACATTTTCTAAAAAGTCGTGAGAGGCACAGGTAGCTGTACCTGAAGGCAAACAGGGCCCTTCCTTAATCTAATCTCCCGTATTCTTTGGTTTTTGCATGCCATAGTGCACATTGAGTAAATACTGCCTGTTGGCGGGCAGTGTTTGCAATTGATCACTATGCAATCCTTCTGTTTTTTGCTCTTTTTAAAAGCAAGTGGATTCCCTAGGGATCCATAGATTTATCCCCAGGAAAATGTCATGCTGGCATAAAACCAAGTTGCTTTTGGAGGCAGAAGCGGAAGGAGTGGCGGAATCATAACTTCTGTTCTCCGCTTTCCATTGCTTTTACAAACCCCAAAAAATCCCCAGAGTGTCAATACATTTGTCTGCTCCGAACTTGGAACATGACCATCATCAAGTGCATCAGGAGTAACTACAACTCACTCAACCACTGTATAAATATGAGATGATATGGCATTTATAACGCGCCTATGCACAGGTGCTTCAAGGCACGACAAGACAAGGGAGGGGAACAAAGGGAGAACATACAACGGTCCTACTAGGCCAGGTGTCATTCAGATCGCTCAAGTGCGTGGGAAGGGGGGGGGTGGAACAGTGCAATACAAGAAGATAACAATAAGTAAGTAGCGGCCAGTGCAAGTAAGTAGAGCAAGGGTAAGTGCGGACATCCAGTGTCAGGGGGTGGTAGGGGGACTGTAGGGATACAGAAACAGTCCCCAAGTGCAGGGGTTGCCGGGGGGGGGGGCAGTGCAAGTGTGAGACGCTGGCAGGGGAGGGACCTGGGCCCGAGATCAGAGTGTGTCCAGGTAGCCAGTGTAGTTCAGTTTTCAGCCAGGAGGTCAGCAGAGGAGAGGAGGAGAAAAGGCAGAAGCAAAGAGAAAGATTTTGAGGTGCTTCCAGAACCGGAGATGGTTCTCCTCAAGTTTAAGGGGGGGGGGCTGTTCCAGAGGGAGGCACAAGCCGAAGAAAGAAATCTACCACCAACTCGTTGCTTGGAGAAGCGACTGACCCTGAGGGAGTTGTCAGCGGATGAGCAAAGAGCTCGAGAAGGAAGATATTTAGGAAGAGAGAGCTGAAGGTATTGAGGACCCAGGCCCCAGAAGGCCTGGTGGACGATGCAGAGAGTGTGACACTCATTAACCTCCCAATAGGATAGCAGACTTCCAGATTGGAGCGTGACAGGAGCAAAGACATTGCTTCTTGACTAGAATAAATCTCCATGGCCGCCAGTACTGGTCTGAAGACCTTCCTCATCCTAGCTACACAATAAAAGGAAGTGTTCCAAAACTTTGTTGTCTTTAACTTTACAATTGTAGTGCATTGAGGCACTCACTCTGCCGTCCCAACTTTATTTGACGTTACTTTAGTGGAAACAGGTGCAATCTAACACGAATCATAGCACTTCTAATCTCAAGGTACTTGATTTCATTTATATAAGGTGGAACCTCAGAAGATTCAACTAGCAGCATATTGAAAGTTTGCAAATTCATAGTAGTCACCTCTAACGCAGCCCTCAGCACGCATAAAGAGAAGGTTTATTTTGGGAAATACAGTTTTCCAACTAGAACATCAATGTTATTAATGCCACGGATCACATTTGTCTCTGAGATCCAGGTTGCAGACCTCTGTTTCAATAGTTATTTCTAATTAACTGTGGGGTGCTCAGTTTGATCAGGACTGCTGATCAGAGAATTGGGGTGTCTGCATTCATATTCATAAAATGGTAGGAGAAAATATCAATGTGGATTGTAGAACTCTGTGAAGTTTTATCTAGTGAGGAGTACCAGTCAAATGGGCCTTCCATTATTGTTTGATCTGGCTTTGGAACGTTTACTGCAGGTTTACTGCAGGCCATCAGAGGAGCAGGCACAGTGACTGAGGTGCACGTTGGTGGGAGTAAATGTGAATTGTAACCATGTGCAGAAAATGTTTTACTTCTGCTCAGGGACCCAGAGGCCCGCTCTGTCTGCTTCCGTATATGTTGAAGGTAATAGCATGGTCTCGGGTCATACATTAAAACTGGTGAAGACAGAGGCCGTACCAATATCAACGACTTGTCGCAGGGGTCGCATGCCCAGGTGTGAAATCAAGTGATGTGAGAACAGGATACAGTACCTTGAAATAGATAAACTGAGGAGGTCTTGTCTCACGATTTTAAGTCCATCATGACCAAACTTAAGGGTGATAGTGAAAGATGGGATCTGTGGCACTTAATCCTATGGGGCAAGGTTAACGTAACTAAAATGGATGTTTACCCAAGGTGTCTTTATCTTTTTGGTTGTGTTTCCTTCAGACCCACTAAGTATTATCTCAGATGCATACAGGACACTTTACACACGTTTATGTCGAGTTGAAACACGAAGGATTGTCAGACGAGGTACTGAAGATGCCTAGAGCCAGGAGAGGTTTTAGGTTCCCTGACCTCGAGCTATACAATGGACTGAGTATGTTGAAGGTGTTGTTGAGGCGCCCCGGTCTTTGGTGGAGAGATTAGCTGAGTGGGGTAAGGGAGCTTTTAAGGTGCTGGAGAAGAGTGCTGTTTCTGACGAGGAAGTAAGTATTTGCTATGTCCCCACCTTGGAATAATTCCCTATTCACAGATTGTTGGAAAAGGCTAAGATGAAAATCATGGATGGACAAGGCAATTCAGACTTTGCACTAGGCCATAAAGGTCAGGTCTTTATGGAGTTGCAATTTCTCTAGGTGGAAATGCAAGTTGTTGGCAAAGTCTCCTTTGAGAGGCATTAGATGTTGAAAATGTGAAGTTAGTTTTGATAGCTAGATTTGGGAAAACTCCTTCCCAGTACCTTAAGAGGTTTAGGGCCCTCAAAAAGAATGATGGTACCCCTTTGGGTACCTGGGCATGTGCCTGTTTGTAGAACTCAGATGGTTGGGTAAAGGGTTAAAGAGTTAACGCTTTTGAAGGAATGAGAAATCTGTTTATGTTGGAATCTATTTTTGATGCCTGCTCTCCTGAGCTGAGACAGCATTTGGCTGATTCTAAAGAGATTGATCCCAAGAAGCTAGCAAAAGCCGCTGACTTGTGGGTTGCCAACAGGGCTACTCACAAGGATTCTGTGGCAACTCAGAAAAAGGAGGAAGGGAAGCAGCAAAAGAAAGATGGTCAACGAAAATTCTATTACCTCCAATCCAAAAGAGGGCCCCAAATAGAAAAGGGTAAGCCACAAAGGAAACCAAATCAGGTTAGTGATACCTCTGGTGCCAAACCAGAGGGAGGTCAGCAGAAGCCCCCATTTGACAAAACATTTGGAAAATGTTATGCTTGTGGGTCCACTGACCATGTGAAAGGGGATCCCAGATGCAAGGGTAAACCTCCAGGGGCCCACACTGCCTCCTTAGCCTTCACCTCTGATGGAGAAGTAGATATGGCAAGTGTAAACTTTCAACTACTGGCTGAAGACGCCATTGGAGTCTCTGCCAGTGTTTCATTAAGGAGGAGTTGGAGAGTGCTCCTTCCCCCAAGCCAGTGAGAGCCACTGAAGGAAAATGACACACATGATGACAGAAGCTTCTGATAACTTGAAAGCAGGCCAGGCTCCGGTGAAGTATTGGCATGACCAGAAGGCCAACATGGTTGAGTTTATTCAAGACCAGCTAGTTCTAGTTATGGTTCCTACAAGGCAGAGGGCCTTACAGGAGAAATGCATTGGACCCTTCAAGGTTGTGGGAAAACCTGGAGAGGTCAATTATTTGGTGGATTTAGGCAATCCTAAGGAGGCCCCCAGGGTCTTTCACGCCAACCGTCTAAAAGCCTATGTCTCTACACCCGAAGTGGGAGCTTTGCTTCTAGCCTCTGCTCAGGAGGAGGAGAGTGAACCTCTACCTGACCTCCTCAGGGGACAACCTTAAGATGGGAAGATAGAAGGAGTTAACCTCTCTTCTAATCTGATACTGGAACAACAGGAGGAGTGCAAATCTCTGTTAAATCAGTTTGCCTCTCTGTTTTCACTATGACCAGGCTTGACCCCTTGGGGACAGCATGATATTCTCACTGGTGACTGTTTACCTGTTATAAGCAGAGGTTATAGGATGTCAGACCATGTAAGAACCCACATAAAGGAAGAGGTCAACAGGATGCTTGATCTCGGGGTAATAGAGCCATCTACAAGTCCTGGGTTTAGTCCAGTTGTGCTAGTACCAAAGGTAGGATCCAAGGAGTTGTGATTCTGTGTGGACTATAGAGCCCTAAATGCAGTCACAAAGACTGATACCCATCTTTTACCTAGGACAGATGAGCTGGTGGAGAAACTTGGTTCAGCCAAGTACCTCAGTACATTTGACCTAACCTCAGGCTATTGGCAAATAGTTCTGACAGACCATGCCAAGGAGAAAACTGCATTTTCGACCCTAGCAGGCTTCTACCAGTTTAAGGTAATGCCTTTTGGATTAAAGAATGCACCTGCTACATTCCAAAGGATGGTGAATCAAGTTCTGAATGGGATGGAGGACTTCTGCATGGCATACTTCGATGACATTGCAGTGTTCAGCCCTACGTGGAAAGAACATGTTGACCACTTAGGATACATATTGCAGGCTCTTGAGCAGGCCCATCCGACCATAAAGGCAAGTAAATGTCAAATTGGTCAGAGCAAAGTGGTCTAGCTTGGACATGAGGTAGGAGGAGGTGAAATAAGGCCATTGCCTAGCAAAGTACAAGCTGTACAAGAATGGGCCACCCCTACTACTAAAACCCAAGTGAGAGCCTTCTTAGGTCTCACTGGATATTATAGGAACTTCATAGAGAACTATGGGACCATAGCTTTTCCCTTGAATGTGGTCTCCTCACCCAAATTCCCCAAGAAGGTCAGGTGGAATGAGCAGTGCATTTGAAGGACTTAAGAAAGCCCTTTGTCACGCTCCAGTCCTAAGAGCTCCCGCTGCAGCCAAACCTTCATTGTGCAGACAGATGCTTCCAATACAGGTATAGGTGCAGTTCTGAGTCAGCTTGATGAGAAAGGCAGGGGAGCTGAAGGAACCTGAGACAAGGTGGGCAACCATAGAACTTGAGTGTTTTGCCATTGTGTGGTCTCTGAAGAAGTTTAGACCATACTTGTATGGATCTACATTTGTGATTCAGACAGACCACCAACCCTTCAGATGGTTAATGCAGATGAAGGGGGAAAATCCTAAATTGTTAAGATGATCAATCAGCCTACAGGGGTTTGATTTTACCATTGAAAACAGGTCAGGGTCTAATCATCAAAATGCTGATGGTCTCTCCAGAATGTATGAGCGACTGGAGTAAGGAGATACATCCAAGGTTGGATTAAATCCTCCTGTCCCTTAGTCTGGGGGGACGAGTGTTAGGGAGAACTCTCACAAATGTGTTAATTCCCTTCTGCTGGATTTTTGTGGACTTGATTTTTTACCTGCAGACAATGTTAGCCTTTTTTCCACTCTCATGTATTTTGACATGTGTTTTACCTTGTGTTTTCTTTGGTTATGGTGTTTAAACCACTCAATAGGCATCATCTTTTCATTTGTGTCACACAACCCTCAGGGCAGTGGCACAGGGAAGCCTTTCAGGCTTTCCCAAGGTTTAAATACCTTCTCTGGGATAAACTACTGTTTCCCAGAGTAATTAAAGTGAAATTGACTTTACTAGTCTTTTACATTCTTAGACCCAGCACACCCTATCGTACAATAGAGTGCTGGAGGGGTTACTTAGTATCCCCTGTGTCTAGATACTTATGTAGCAGTCAAATGCTATCCTTCCCTCTCAGAATGGCTGGTGGCAGTGGTTTTACAACGAACAACCATGATTTTTCCCGACCGCAAACTATCCGTAGCTTCAGTAATGTTAAATCGCGGGAGCCATGTTTTTCAAGATGGTGTCTGAGCCCCCTCTGTAAAAACAGGCCAGGGTCTTCTTTTTTCACCATTTCTTTTTGGAAAGGTCCTTCCAGAGTTTGTCTCTGCATGCCAAACCAGGTTTGGTCCCTTTGTTCCATCGCCTTTGGCGGCCTTCAGGAATGAAGAACGCATATGGTGCCGAGTGTCTGGGGTGGGCAGGAAGTGAGGGAGGTGCCCAAAACTCCCTGTGCTTAGTCTCCTAGGAGACCCAAATGCACTCTGTGGTGATTGGCTGGCTGAGTGTCCGGCAAGGACAGCCACCCTGCTGCGTGAGTGGCAGCTATGCTGGAATGAATCGGAGAGAACTGACTAAAAGGCGAGTCTCTTGGCTTGGAAGGCAGAGTAGACCACTGGAACAAAAGAACCGAAGACGAGCTGGAAGAGGACGGCTTCTGAAACTCCTGGAACGGTGGTTTGCCCGGTCAAGCCCTGCTGCAAGTCTGAATCGCCAAGTTCATCTCGACAGAGAAGCCCTTCAAGGACGACTTCTCCCTTTGAGTTGGTGGGACCAATCAACTCAACGGTAAGCCACGTAGATACCAATCTCAGAGCTGGTTGTATTTTCCTCAGAGTGCTGCAGGAAACCGAATAACCAGGGAGATGGACACCAGTTTGTGTGCTTTAGTTACAGCTACCTGAATCAAAGTTTGCCAGTTGCCACTTTTTGACCAGTCGCCGTGCAGTGCAGGAGTCCCTTGACATCCTCCCTCTTGTCCCCACAACTGAGGCACAGGAACAGCGAGATCTGCAGGAACTGCCAGGAACAGAAGTCATCAGCTGCATCTTTTCCTTCATTGTAAAGTACTGTGAAATAAGACGGAGAGTACTTACCTCTCGCGGTGAAAGTGCTTAAAACCTTCGCAACTTGCAGGCCTAATCAGCTTGTGACCCAACATATGATTCTTCTTTTTACAAACTACTTCTAAGAACTTGTGGAGAGACTTTTCCGTTGAATTACCAGAACCGCTTTGCCCTATCCAATACTTTTGCCCATTGAATTTGGCCTAACCTATTGAATTGAACTGACTCTTCTGGTGAGCTCAAAATATCTACACTGTCTAAGAATAATTGTAACCTTTCATGTTCTAATAACCTTTGCCTTTTACTCCTCTTGAAAAGTATTCTGAAATAGTATTGAAGTATATGTGTGTGTGTTATATAATTGCCTCCTTCTTATGAATGTTTTATAACTGACAGATAAATAAATTAATAAGTATTTATCAAAGAAACCTTGAGTGTAAGAGTTTATTTGAACACTTGTGATTGTAGACCTCTGTGTAACATCATTACTGCTCACATTCCCCTCTTGAGATAAGCCTGGCTGCTGAGGTCCGCTACCAAAACTGTGTAGTACAGACTTATACCAAAGGTTGGTTTGCTTACACCTGTAGTCATAGTTGTGTGTAGTGGTCCCAAAGGGTACTGCATACAAACTCTGCCTAACAGTGCATACCTCGCTAATGCAGGCGCAGGAGTAAGGGAAGTTAAGGCACCCTTAGCGAAGCAGAGGAGGCCATGGGTCTAGGGAGTGCAACGCCACAAGCTACAGGAAGGTCCTTGAGTGGCTGCTTAGAGCGGTCGCTGAAATTGAATGGGATCTGGATGGGGGGTGTATTTCAGGGGTGCGCGAGAAGTTCTACACGCGAATGGCCTGGGTGCGTGTATTTCAGGGGTGCGCGGGAAGTTCCACACGCGATTGCCCTGTGCGCGTGTATTTCAGGGGTGCACGGGAAGTTTCACACGCGATTGGGATGCGTGCGTGTATTTCAGGGGTGCGTGGGAAGTTTCACACACGATTGGGCTGCGTGCGTGTATTTCAGGGGTGCGCGGGAAGTTTCACACATGATTGGGCCGCGTGCGTGTATTTCAGGGGTGCGCGGGAAGTTTCACACGCGATTGGACTGCGTGCGGGTATTTCAGGGGTGCGCGGGAAGTTTCACACGCGATTGGGCTGCGTGCGTGTATTTCAGGGGTGCGCGTGAAGTTCCACACGCGATTGGGCTGCGTGCGTGTATTTCAGGGTTGCGCGTGAAGTTTCACATGCGATTGGGCTGCGTGCGGGTATTTCAGGGGTGCGCGGGAAGTTTCACACGCGATTGGGCTGCGTGCGGGTATTTCAGGGGTGCGCGTGAAATTTCACACGCGATTGGGCTGCGTGCGTGTTTTTCAGGGGTGCGCGGGAAGTTCCACACGCGATTGGGCTGCGTGCGTGTATTTCAGGGGTGCGCGGGAAGTTTCACACGCGATTGGGCTGCGTGCGTGTATTTCAGGGGTGCACGGGAAGTTTCACACGCGATTGCCCTGGGCGTGTGTATTACAGGGGTGCGCGGGAAGTTTCACACACGATTGGCCTGGGCGCTTGTATTTCAGGGGTGCGTGAGAAGTTCCACACGCGATTGGCCTGGGCGCGTGTAGCACAGAGGTGCGTGAGAAGTTCCACACGCGATCGGGCCTGGTGGAGCGTGTGCGTGTATTTCAGGGGTGCGCGAGATGTTCCACACGCGATTGGCCTGGGCGCATGTATTACAGGGGTGCGTGAGAAGTTCCACACGCGATTGGCCTGGGCGCGTGTAGTACAGAGATGCGTGAGAAGTTCCACACGCGATCGGGCCTGGGGGAGCGTGTGCGTGTATTTCAGTGGTGCGCGAGAAGTTCCACACGCGATTGGACTGGGCGCGTGTATTTCAGAGGTGCGCGAGAAGTTCCACACGCGACCGGGCCTGGGGGAGCGTGTGCGTGTATCTCAGGGGTGCGCGAGAAGTTCCACACGCGATTGGCCTGGGCGCGTGTAGCACAGAGGTGCGCGAGAAGTTCCACACGCGACCGGGCCTGGGGGAGCGGGGTACGTGTATTTCAGGGGTGCGCGAGAAGTTCCACACGCGATTGGGCTGGGTGGGGGTATTCCAGGGCTGCGCGGGAAGTTTTACACGCTCGCCTACAACACGTATTCATGGAAACGAACGTGGTCAATTCGGAAACACGTACGCCAGTAGGAAGTAGGCGTACGCCCACCCGCACAGCATAAAAGTGCACGCAAACAACAAACAAGCTCAGACGCCAGGATGAACATACCGTTCCTAGCAGCAGTGGCCGTGGGATACCGCAGGAGGAGGAGGAGGAGGATAGTCCGGGCCAGAATTTTTACACCCAGAACCAGGCTTTTTCGGATGCCTGATGACCATGTGTATGGGAGGTACAGGTTTCCACCTCACATAATACTCAACCTGGTCAGTGAGTGGGAGGATGACCTCACATCAACCACCCTGTGCTCCCAAGCACTCAGCCCCCTGGAAAAGGTCCTCAATGTACTGCACTTCCTGGCCACTGGATCATTTCAGCGGACAAGTGCCATAGTGGGGGGGGTGTCACAGGCCACGCAGTCACGCTGCCTACACCAGGTCTTGGCCATCATCACTGCACGCCCATCAGTCCGCAGGCACATATACCTGCCCAGAACACCTGCAGAAATGCAGGCTGTTGCCCAGGACCTCTACAGGGTGGCACAATTCCCCAAAGTGCTAGGTGCCATTGATTGCACCCATGTGGCTCTACGTCCCCCCAGGGCAACTGAGCACATCTATAGAAACCGCAAGCACTGGCATTCCATCAACGCCCAGGTAGTATGTGATGGCAAGGGAATCATCACCTCAGTATACGCCAACTATCCAGGCTCCACCCACGACAGTTTCATCTACAGAATGTCTACCCTAAACCGGGACATAGAAGCTGGGCGGCATGGCGATACATGGCTGCTCGGTGAGTATAAATGCATGCATGTCAGATACTGAGTAATGTCACAACCCCACTGATGATACCCATCACCACCTCCCCAGGGGACAGTGCCTACCCTCTCAGCACCCACATGATGACGCCAATTCGGAACCCCACCACGCCACCCCAGGTAAGATACAACACAGCCCACATTGCAACCCGGGGCATCGTGGAGCGCACATTCGGAGTGCTCAAGTCACGCTTCCGCTCCCTTGACCGTTCTGGCGGGCAGCGGTTATACGCTCCCCCAGTAGTGTGCAGGATCATGGTGGCAGCATGTGTCCTGCACAACGTTGCAACACGCCGGGGCCTGGCCGTGGACATGGTGGTGCCCCCACATCCCCAACCACATGCATGCCCACTGCGCATGGGCGGGGAAAGGGCACGGGGTGAGGCAGCCTGTACGCAGCTCGTGGCTAATTACTTCACATAAAATCACATCCCTGTGGAGTGCACACAGCCCTGGCACATACCAGCTGACAATCAATGATGATTGTTACTGACAATTATGATGTGTCAATGGACAGTCAACTGTCACAACCATACCAGCCTGAGATTGTACATCTGGAAGTGTTCCATTGTGTGCTTCCCTACCTACACAAACAGCACCAATGCTGTGTCCAAAAGACACACTTCTATGCTGCTAAAATCATTACCCCCTTGTAAGACACAACATGACAACAGTGCCATGTCACCCAACCCCTCCCCAGCACCGCCACCCAACACACCATGGCATGACATGCCATGTGAGAGCAAACAAAGTCATCCCCCAAACATGACACGTGTCACAAAGTACAAAGTGGAAACTGGCCACACACAATATGCCCACATAAATGTAGAAACAACAACACACGTGACCAAATACATACCACAATACAATCGACATAGCATAAACATGACAGTACTAAGGCAAAGGATATGTAGTCTTACAACATGAGAATGCCAGCACATCCACCACCTCCAACTGTACAGTGTTGTTGCCACGCACATCTGGAAGTCCACTGCTCACAACATGAGCTCCATCTCCAAAGTGGACGGCCTTGTGAAGACATGAGGAATGAACCTGCAAATTAGGAGGGAGACATGGATGCACAAGCACACATCAATACACCATGCAGTGCACAATACAACAACAATATGCACTAGGAATGTATACACAGTATTGACTACAGACTGCCCACACAGCTCATGGGAGTCCAACGTCACTGTGTAATTCACTGTCACTTGGGCACACACTTTGCAAGCCCATGGAAACGGGAAGCAGGAGGGGTGTGTGTCTCACTGACCCAAGCATCTAACCCAAACTCAGGACAAGCCGGCATGTGCCCAGCCGGAATACAGTGGATGCCCACGGGAGCCACACAAGGCAACACACTGCAACAAAAAATCAAAAATGGCCATGTGTGGGCCAGGGGGGTGGGGGGGCCACCCAGGAGGTCCGAGGACAGGGTGCCCACCAACAGCCACCTGCGTGAATGTTGCGAAAAAAATACACCTCCATGGGCTCATGGCCTGCACGGCTACTAAATAGTGGGAGATTCACTGCTGGATTCGCTCTCCTCAACCTCTGCTGCTGCTGCCACAGGAGGTGGTGGTGCCATGGGAGGCAGCCCACGCAATGCCCTAGTTTGGTCCTCCATGGCAGCAAGCATGCGGGTCTGGAAGGCCTCGTTCTGGAGGGATATGGTGCGGAGATCCCCATGCAACATCCGACGTGTTGCCCGGACCTCCGCCCGAGTTGCCTGCATCTCTGCTGAGAGCGTACGGGTGACGCGCTGCAGCAGCTGTTCCGTCCTGGTGACAGTGGAAGCCTCAAGGTCCACAAGAGTCTGCCTGAGGTGCCGGACCTCTCCCCTCAGGGCTTCCCTCTGTCCCTGGGCATCTATAGAAATTGATGCCCTCAGATTGTCCAGGGCCGCCTGTCTGTCCCTGTTGGACGCCAGCATGTCCTCCCTGACTGATTGGCAAATGGAGTCTGTTGCCTGCTGTAGTAGCTCCATCTGCCTTTCTGGGGGGACAATGGAAGTGGCCACCCTCTCCATGGCTTGAGCAATCATTTCTGATGATGCTGCCTGTTGGTTGGCCATACCGTAAATGGATTGCTCCCATGCGGTATTGCCTGGTGGCGGACGGCCACCGCGTTGGCGGGCACCACACCTGTCTGGGGCAAGGCGAACTGCGCCTTGCTGTGTCGGCACTGCCTGAGGCTGCAGGACTGCATTTCCCCTCTGAACTGCTGGCCCAGGAACAGGATCAGATGTTGCGGAGTGTGGCCCTGCATCCGTAACCACCACAGGCGCACCTACCAACACTGACATCCCCATAGTGGGCTCTATCCCTGGTGCAGGTGGGTCGGACAGAACAGTATCCCTTCCATGAACACATACCTGCGAACCCACATAGGCCTCATCCGAATCAACACCTGAAAAGAGTTCTGGGGAGGTGCAGCCAGGGACACCCCGGGACAGTATGGCCTGCAGCAAGAGAGGGTTCTCCCCCACCACCAAACCACGTCCCCCACTGGTGACTGGTCGTGCTTCAGATCCCTCCTGGGCCTGCACCATCTCCTCTCCCTCAACAGCATCAGGTGCGTCATCCTCTGCAAAAACAAGAAAGACAAAAAATGGAAACAGGCATTAGCACCATGGCACGCTATTAGGCCAGACAAGCTACAGTACCAGTACTTGATTTACACATGTCCCACATGACTATAACCCTCCCATGCATGCACTGTCCATGGGTTGGAAGGGGAGGAAAATTTCAGACACTGATGACACCAAGATGGGAGAGCAACACATCAGCTGCATGCTGGCTAGCAGTGCCATCACACATTGGCCTGTGAGTGGCATGTCCAATACACATACATGACACATGCCATCACACAGATGGCATGTACCATGGGCATGTCATATATGTGACAATAGGGCAGAGTGATGCGCAGTAGAACCAGGTGAATTCCTACAATCAGCCTGAATGAACACAGCTAAATACGGAACAATGTGGTAGCAAGATGCCACTTCAAGGGCAACTGGCGCAATGTAGTGCAAAACGCCTACTGTGGCCAGAAGGGATACTGTAATACCCAAATCCCGGGGCACAGAATGCATTAGAAGAAGCACATGGGTGGGATAAAACACTCAGGCACACACACCCTGACCTGGCACTCAACCAGAATCCCTCCCACGAACTACATACACATGGATCACACACACACATGCATGTGCACTCACCGGAGAATGCCTCGTAATCTGGCAGTTCTCCCACACCTTGGATCTGCTCCTCTGTGACGTAGGTCCCAACAATATGCTCATGTAGAGTGAGTTCTATGTCCTCTTGTGGAGACCCACCTCCAGTCACCAGATTTGCGGCATGACTTGAGGCCAGCTTTTTCTTTGCCCTACGCTTAAGGTCGTTCCAGCGCTTGTAGCACTCAACTGCTGTGCGCCTCATAAACCCAAGTGCACTTATGCTGTCCGCGATGGACTGCCAGTGTGCCTGACGTCGAGCAGGTGTAATCCTACACCCTGAAGTGACCAACATTTCGGCGTCATGTTCGGACACATACTGCACAAGTGCATCCAGTTCGGCATCATTGAAGCTAGGCTTCCTTGGCGTGCTGGACCGTGTAGCCGTGTCGGGGTCATCAGCCTGTACTGGACGAGCACTCTTCCTCTTTCTTTTTGTGGGTGGTGGGGATCCGGAGTTCCCTACGCCGCTCTGGACACTAAAGGCAGGAGCACCGGTGGACTGTGTAGTAGTAGTGTGCGCTGGCACACTGACCACATGACTTTCTGCAGGCATTAGCTGAAGTGTGATGATGGCAGGGGGAAACTCAGTCTGATGTACCGGGACCAACACTGTCCTTGCTGGGGGAGTCAGAGCTGGGGTGGACGGAGCTGCAGCTGCCCTTGCAGCCTCCCCACCCCGCCTACTCGGGGCAGCAGATGACATGGCTGCTGTACCACATGGACTGGTGACACTGGCTTGCGCCGCCACCCGTGGCCTAGACCTGGCGGCCTGGAAGTCAGCCTGGGAGCCACCCTGTGCTAGGTCAGGTGCCACAACGGGCCGGTCCACCAAGGGCTGAGCAGGGATGGTGTCAGCCACGTTTCCCTAAACCATGGGGGGGGATGTGTGTCCCTGACTGGTCCTCCACACGTGGGGGGCTTGGGGGAGTCTGCAAATCCTGGCCACGTCCCCAACCGCGCCCACCACACCCATCTCTTGAGGCTCGGCCACCTTTGCCACCCTCATCACTTGCTCGCCTCCCAGCCATGGCACTGATGGAGTTGTGCGTATGGGAGTTGCAGTGGACAATTGTCCTGCGCAATTGGGGGTCAAAGGGGTAGGGTACTAGATGGAATTCATACTCAAGTGCTCTAGCAAGGCTGTATGTAACCCCTGGGGAAAGATGATGGGTCACGCAACGCACAGGCACCCCTAAAACAGAAAATGACGTGCACGCGACCCCTCGTA
Organism: Ambystoma mexicanum; assembly: GCF_040938575.1. NCBI lineage: Eukaryota > Metazoa > Chordata > Amphibia > Caudata > Ambystomatidae > Ambystoma > Ambystoma mexicanum. The sequence goes on along the minus strand of NC_090930.1, from coordinate 148,736,586 downwards.
GACCATGTGCGTGGGAAAAGGAACCTGCACTATGCTGTGGCACCCAGAAACACAAAAATTAACGTATGCGTGTCACACGCAGCCTACAATGACCTCTGAAGGGGTACTCTACACACGGGGCTAGCACAGTTGGTAAATATGTGCGCGACTCACCGTCTGCCTGGGAAAAGAGCGTGAAAAATACGCGCGTGTGCGCGTTGGCAACACCCCCGCCAAAAGAAGAATTGTACACAGTCTGAGGAGACAGGACAAAAGGAGAAGTCAACGCTGTTTGAGAAAACAGGTCGAAGAGAAAATCAGAAAAATAATGACAGAGGTAACAGGGAGTACGAACTAGAAACGCTGTGAAGTAAATCGCGTGTGAACCGACAAGAAGTACAGATTTCACCCACTCGCTCTCCATGGGAAGCACGTACAAGGAAATGACGTACTACACGCACCTTTTAAACCGCACCACACGTCCAACGTCACTTCCGCGTATACGCACTGAGGCACTATCCTCCAATCACGCGGGCTGACACTCGGACGTGCAGTTTTTGGTCTTGTAACATTCCCCAGGGTACAGAGACATGCCCGCGCGTATCACGTCACAGACGCGCCTGCGCTGTCAGGGCCTTTGGTCCAATGGAATTGCGTACACAGGCCAATCGCGTGTGGAACTTCTCGCGCACCCCTGAAATGCACGCGCCCCGGACAATCGCGTGTGAAAACACCCGCGAGCCCCTGAAATACACGCACCCAGGCCAATCACGTGTGGAACTTCTCGCGCACCCCTGAAATACACACACACGCTCCCCCAGGCCCGATCGCGTGTGAAACTTCTCGCGCACCCCTGAAATACACACGCCCAGGACAATCACGTGTGAAAACACCCACGAGCCCCTGAAATACACGCACCCAGGCCAATCGCCTCTGAAACTTCTCGCGCACCCCTGAAATACACGCACACGCTCCCCCAGGCCCGATCGCGTGTGGAACTTCTCGCGCACCCCTGAAATACACGGGCCTAGGACAATCGCGTGTGAAAACACCCGCGAGCCCCTGAAATACACGCACCCAGGCCAATCGCGTGTGAAACTTCTCGCGCACCCCTGAAATCCACGCACAGGCTCCCCCAGGCCCGATCGCGTGTGGAACTTCTCGCGCACCCCTGAAATACACGCGCCCAGGACAATCGCGTGTGAAAACACCCGCAAGCCCCTGAAATACACGCAACCAGGCCAATCGCGTGTGAAACTTCTCGCGCACCCCTGAAATACACACACATGCCCCCCCAGGCCCGATCGCGTGTGGAACTTCTCGCGCACCCCTGAAATACACGCGCCCAGGACAATCGCGTGTGAAAACACCCACGAGCCCCTGAAATACACGCACCCAGGCCAATCGCGTGTGAAACTTCTAGTGCACCCCTGAAATACACGCACACGCTCCCCCAGGCCCGATCGCGTGTGGAACTTCTCGCGCACCCCTGAAATACACGCGCCCAGGACAATCGCGTGTGAAAACACCCGCAAGTCCCTGAAATACACGCACCCAGGCCAATCGCGTGTGAAACTTCTCGCGCACCCCTGAAATACACGCACACGCTCCCCCAGGCCCGATCGCGTGTGGAACTTCTCGCGCACCCCTGGAATACACGCACATGCTCCCCCAGGCCCGATCGCGTGTGGTACTTCTTGCGCGTGTAGAACTTTGGCGCACATTTTTTTCCTGCACAGGGACGCTACCGCCTGCTTTCGTGTGGCGGACATGTATGGGCCTGTGCGCGTCTTTGGCCGTGCGCTGTTTTTCCCTATTCGATTCCATGAATACGTGTTGTGGGCGAGCGTGTGGGCGTTCTGCGCCCTTGCCTCCTGTACTTCCCCCGTGACGCCCACATTTTCACGAGTTGTTCCACATTCTGCGTGTAACGCCCCGTGTTACGCCTACTTTTGTTATGTGCGCCGCGCTATGTGCGAATTCGCTGTGGCCTTATCGCACGGCGTTCGATGACCTGTGCGCCAGCGTACGCCAGAGTGCGCAGCACACTTTTTCAGCGCACATCCCACATTTTGCGCGTGCACGGACTTCCATGAATAGATGTGCCATGTTTTCTGTGCGATAATCGCACTTGCACTGCGATAATTGCACTTGCACTGCGATTTTCGCTATTTCACTGCGAATCGCACGTTTTCGCACACGTGCGCCGTTTTTTCGCCGCACACGATTCCATGAATCGGCCTGTAAGTGTAGGACACACCTATTCACGGGGCGTAAAACCATCAGTTACCTTTAGATTACTTTACAGTTAGTCAAGGGTAGTAGACCATGTCAGTCATACAGTGACACTCAGTTAAGGAATCACTTAGTAAACCAACCCTGTTACCAGGATACTTTTTTCTGAATAGTGGAACATAGATTCAAGCAACAGTATAAACCTATAACTACATTCAGTATAACACACAGTTATACCAGGCGAGTAAGACCCTATGTTGCGACATACATTTACCGTTTTCAGATCAGTGGAACACAGGTAAGCAATAACTCTTTAACTTATTTTAGGATGGCACACAGCTATTCAATGTAAGTGCAACCTAAGGCAGACTTATTCTAGACAGGCTAAACAGCAGGTCAGGGGAAGCAAGACCCAGTTGGTATACTTTTACATTTATATCCCAAAAGAAATAGTAAAGGGAATCGGACAGCAGTACTTTTGGGAAGAGTTACAACCAATTCACAGGTAAGTAAAAACAACGTATATATACACTTTTCAGAATGGTGAAACACACTCAAGGTAAGTAAGGACTTTTGTAACTGTTCACTCTCAGAGTGACAGCTAGCAACCAACTCTTTCACAAGTAAGTAACTTTAATAAAACATGTTATACTTTTCAAGGCAGAATCCGTTTCTTACCAGTCCTTCCCTAGTCTATTGCATGAGCTCTCTGAGGCAGAAGAGGGACCCTAGTGGTGTAGGAGACAGCTGTGGGCAGGGTGAGAAAGGGTTCAGCTGCAGGCAAAGTCAGAGTTCCTGAGGAAGTCTCTTCAAACAAGTAGGTATTTTACTTTAGAGTTAGTTAGGGTGCAGGGACTTCTGTGACGACACCCTAGGAAGATTCCAACAGTGGGCCTGGGTGAACTGGATGAGAGGACTCCCAATCACAAAAAACACCCCAAAGCTATACAGCAATCACACAGGCTTAAGATAAGTAAATACCCCAGCCAACACACTACCTCAGCACAGAAGAAGAGTTTGCAGCGGGGGACGGGGAGGACTTCAGGATCTGCAGCCAAAAACACAGTAGATTAATTGCTTGTCATGAAGGCTGAAGCCAGGACACTCAAAGGGATTTTGCAGCAGGGATCCTCAGGGAAGGCTCCAGTTTAGTTTTGTTTAGTTTCTTTATTTGTACCGCGCACCGCACCCTCAGGTAACTGGGCGCTTATAGCTTATACAAGAGTTACAGAGAGTTTAGAGAGCAACAGACAAGAAAACAGCAGAAATAAGTGCAGGTCGACCATAGTTACATGGGGGTCGAAGATGAGAGAATCAGTTACAATACCAAGCAGCTATTGTTACAACAGGCATAAGGATACACAGCGTGAGGTAGCTGATCACTCCTATTTCTTACCAAAGAGTCAACTCTTTACTTTGGCTCTGAAGGTCCAGAATGAAGGTTCCAATCTGAGGCTAAGGGGTAGGGCATTCCACTGCTTGGCAGCTAGCACAGGGAAGCTCGCTCCCCCTGGTCTTTTTAGAAGAAATCTAGGAACTGTGATGAAGAGTTTCTTCATGGCTGGATGCTGCTCTGTGGTTTTAGCACCCTTTTCAGGAGCCAGGAGAAAAATGAATATCACCAGTCAGATTCTCCTCTCTAATCTGATCCAGCACTCTGCTGCGGGATCTTCAAGGACTTAAACCTTGTCTCTGGAGAGCCAGGAGGATTCCACCAAAGTTTCAGCATGAAGTGGGATGGCTCAAAATGCAATCATTGAGTCTAGTGGATTTCACCAGGCTCTGATTCGGGGATGTCCTTTTCGGGATTCCGAGGTCGATTGGAAGGAAGGGTAACAGCAGGCTCCGGCTACGCAGCAGGCTCTCTGGTCGCTGGAAATTTCTATTGTGGTTGTTTCTTTATCTTCCTCTTCAGTTCCAGCTCCAGTGGCTGACTTGTCAGCAGCTTCCAGGTTCGGAGTATTTAACAGGAACTACAGCACAACCTCTGCAATCTCTCTCTGCATTTTAAAGAAAGGGGCGGTCTGGCTGTCCAATCAGGTCATCCAGCCCCCTACTGGGACTGGGCACCTTTCAGACAAGGTGAAAGACAAAGGGCTGCAGAGTCTTGGACTCCTCCCTCACTTCTTGCCTTCTCAGATACTCTGGAACCTTGAAAGGAACACAAAGGATTCCTGCCAAAGACAAAACTCCCACAGAGGTTGTTTTCCCCTAGAATGGCAGAGGAAGACCTCAGAAACTACAACCAAGCAGGAAAAGGCAAAACAAGAAGGATCCCACCATTTTAGAAAAATGGTGCCCCTTCTGTGCATTACCGAGGCTGAATTAACAGCCTGCGAGTAAAAATGACTAAAAGTCATAAAGGTAAAACCACTGCTACCAGCCATCCAAACAAACTTGCAATTTTAACACAAATGTTACAGGTAAGTAAGAAAGGGGATATATTGTATCCCCCCAGCAATCCACATAAGGTGGGGTGTGTTAGCTCACTATGTAAAATGTAAAGGGGGATGAAAATCCCTCTTTAGTACTTGGTAACTGTAGTTCATCCAAGTACATGAAAGAGAAATTAACAGGTGAGCCCAGAGGGCAGCTCAGCCTAAACCCACAAGTTGTAGGAAACTACAACTTCAACCATACACTATGGAGAGACATAAAAAGGTCACCTATAAAAAGAGTAGAAGACTAGGTGAGAGGGAAACTAGATTTCCCTTCACCTAGGGACAAAGCAAAATAGTTCTAAACTCAAGTGGCCTACAGAGTGGCAGCTAATGCATTTTATCTCTGAGGAGGGGTCCCCTGAGCCGACCTCTCTTGCTGCAGATTTAAGAGCCTCATCCTTTTTACAAGGTGGCTCAGCTGAGTCTGACAACAGCTTTTCTGCTACACTCACTGGTAACACGCCCTACTCGGTACACAGAGGTGGGACTTTCACACCTATCCTTTGTCTCATGTTCCCTTAAGGCGTTTAGATATGGAGGTCTCTTCTCATATCTATTTGAAAGCTTGTCTCACCCAACTATAGTTACTTATTTCCGCCACATCCTATCCAAGATCACATGATAGCCATTCTTGGGAAGTCTAAAAAGAACCCAGGGGATCTGATCTCTCTCACTCAAACAAAACATTTTACAAGTAAGATCAAATGTTTTCAGCCATACAATAATATCACACTCCAAGTCAGGCAGACTTATCAACTCTGGGATCCTGGAAGCTTCTGGCTCATCAGCCCCTGAAAAATAAGAACAGTCCAAATAATCCTTTTCCATTGATATGCTAGAATCGTGTTCCATTTTTCAGATCTTTAAGTTAAGTCCCATTAGAAGTTTCCTTTGGTTGACTTCCATGAATACAAAACAAGTTATATTAGAGGGTGAGGTAGGGACAGGAGAATTAGAGGGGGGTTGAGCTAACGTTATCCTCCTGATCAGAACCTTCCTATTCATCCTCCGAAGAATTTCGACTGGTACCTAAAACATCCTCATTTTCACTCTCATCGGCATTTTCATGATTTGATATAGGTGAGTGGCATATCACACTATTGTCCCACAACTTATGTAATATTCCCAACCTACTTCCTTTATCAATGAGGCTAAATCCTTTACAGAATGCACACAATGGGCCTCATAACAAGTCTGATGGTCTGGAAATAAGGGTGCTGGTAGCAATGTACGAGCACCCTTCATGAACCTACCAGGCTATGAGTATGCCTGCATGGGCCGGTGCTCCCGGCAGGTCTGGAATTTTACAGAAAGCCTTTATCATTGAGGCTAAATCCTTCACAGAATGCACACAACGGGCCTTTATCATTAAAGAAAGGGACGGTCGTGATGTCCAATCAGGACAGCCAGCCCCCCATCGAGAGGGCTCCTTTTAGGCAAGGTGAAAGACAAAGGGCTGCAGAGATTTGGACTCCTCCCTCGCTTCCTGCCTTCTCAGACACTCTGGAGCCTTGGCAGGGACTACAAAGGATTCCTGCCAAAGACAAAAGTCTTGCTGAGGTCGTTCCTCCCTACTATGGCAGGGCAAGACCTCACAAACTACATGCAAACAAGAAATGGCAAAAAAAGAAGGATCCTACCATTTTAGAAAAAGGGCGGCCCTTCTGTGGATTACGGAGGCTGAATTAACAGCCTGCGAGTAAAAAGTACTAAAGGTTATAAAGGTAAAACCACTGCCACCAGCCATTCAAGCAAACTTGCAATTGTAACCAAAATGTTACAGGTAAGTAAGAAAGGGGATACTTTGGGCCTCATTACGAGTATGGAGGTAACCATGCCGCTTTTAGCGGCATGGCTACCCCCATACCCGGTACTGGCTCCGGGTTCCAGGAATGAGGAATTACCGGGCCATTCTGACCTTGGAGGGCCCGGTAATTCCCTTTCCGGGAACCTGGACCCGGTACATCCCCATTCCCATTTGAGCCCACATAGGGCTCAATGGGAATGGGGAGGATGGTAACAACGGGCCCGTTAATGACGGGCCCGTTGTTAGCATCCTGGTCTGCTAGCGGGTCCCGCTAAGGACGCCTGGTCTGACCAGGCGTTCCAGAGCGGGACCCGCTGCAGACCTCGTAATGAGGCGGCCGTAATGAATGGTGACGGTCCCTTACCGGCACCGCTCATTACGGGTCCGCACTCGTTGTAATGAGGCCCATTCTATCCCCCCAGCACTCCGCATAAGGTGGGGTATGCTGGTTCACTATATAAAAAGTAAAGGGCAATGAAAATCCCTCTTTACTATTTGAGAACTGTAGTTCACCCAAGTACATGAAAGAGAAATTAACAGGGACCCCAAAGGGGCAACCCCGCCTAAGTCCAAACATTGTAGGAAACTATAACTTCAACCATACACTATGGAGAGACATAAAAAGGTCACCCATAAAAAGGGTAAACGACTAGGTGAGAGGGGATATAGAATGCCCTTCACCTAGGGACACGGGGAAATAGTTACCTAGTCAAAGCAACATGTTCTGGGGTGGACACAGGTCAGGAAGATGTATCATCGGTCTGAACATCTTACCTAACACTCGTCTCTCCAAGATTAAGGGACAGGAGGATCTGATCCTTTCCTGGATGGACATCTTGTCGTAGTCGATTAAACCTACTGTGGAGTCCATCAGAAATCTTTTTATAACTTTTTTTGAATAGCTTCTTAACAAACTATAGGATCTGCAATCATTGCTAGGCAATTTGCTCTTTTTAAAAGAAGGGGTCTGAGAAGGACAGCGGTTTTTGGGGGAGTTGGAGAATTTAGGGAGGAGGGTTTTGATTGTGCCACTGGCCATGCCCGAAGACCGAGTCCACTATATATTTTACAACAGTTCCAGGCCACTATCCATGGCCTTTAGCCATGGCCAGTGGCCACGGCCTTCAGCTATGTCCACTGCACTTGTTTCTTTTGGGCCACGAGCCAGGGCATTCAGCCCTTACCAGTGGGCACGGCCTTTGTCGGTGGCCACTGTATATTTTAAAACACTAATGGCCCATTAGCCATGGCCTTTGGCCATGACCACAATACATGTCTTTCTAGCCCACTAGTCAGGGTATTCAGCCCTAGCCAGTGAGCACAGCCTTTGTCCATGCCTACACTATATTTTAAAACACTTCGGCTGTGACCACTATACAAGGATGAGATGCAAGGTTCTAGCATTCCTCTACAAGATTCTAAATCCACCAGATCATTAAGTCTATAGCAACCTTAATGTGCTTCTGAAGGGTGGGCGTGTAGTCAAGCTGTCTAATTGGTTTTAACAATGTAAAGCAATTGTGCAACAATGTGATCGCTCTGTTGACTAAATGGAAAGTACTTTGCATTTAGTGGACTATACACCATATGGTTTGCTGGTGCAATTGGAAGCACGTGGTAAGTATGCCCTGGAGAATGATCTGAAAATAAATATCACGAAAACAAAAGTCATGGTTTTCAACCCAAATAGGATAAACAAAAAGAAATTAAGTTGTAAGCTGAATGGTGTTAAGTTGGAGCAGGTATGTGTGTATAAATACTTGGGGATTGTGATAGATGATAGATTTCAGTGACACAAGCACTACGAATTAGTGGCATTTTAGGCCCTGCAGGTAGACCACATAATCAGTCAATTTATTGGGAGACATGGTTGGTTTTCTCCACATATGTACTACTCCTGTATAACTCTACGATTTTATCCATTATGCAATATGGTGTGGAGGTATGGGCTAACAAGTTTCTGAAGCGATTGAAAACGCTGGAAGGGGAAATCTTAAAATCACTGTTTAGACTGCCTACCTCCTTACCATTGGATTTTATATTTTTAGAATTTAAGCTCAATGGAGTAGCGACTTTTGTTATATATAAAAAGGTTATATGTTTTGTAACTCTAAAGGAATTAGACGACAATCTTGTTACTAAAATATTTTTTTAAGTTGTTTTTAGAAAGGACAGTTGGTAAACAGGGATGCATTGACTCTATAGCAGCAACACATAATAAATGGATTCCAACTCTTGCAGAAGAGGCCGTTACATTGTTAAAAATAAAGTTATGAAACATTTGAGGATTTTCAGTAAATTCAAACCTGGTTAATCTATGTACTAAGGTAAATAATGCATGTTTTGTGTAGTATTGAATCAAAAAAAGTTCCCTGACGTATTTAGATGCCTTTTCCACAAGTTATAGGCTTGGGAGCTGCCTCAGAATTAGATTGAACATTGCCAGATCATTAGAAGTGATGGTGGCCAGATTTTACATTTATGGAATGCAACGGTTGTGTAAATTGTGTGGAGTGCAGTGCCTGGAATTGGAATTATTTTCAATTCCTGAAATTGGGACTTAATTCATAGACCTCAAGAGGGTGAAAGATTGAATCAGCCATTCCTAAACTGTGAAACGGCAGATCCCAACCAGATCTCAAATGTGAGCGAACTAATTGTTAAACGATTCTCCTAACATAATGAAACCTATCCCACTTTTCGCTCATTTACCCCTGCAATCTTCACCATTGAAACCCCTTCTGCCAAACCTAATTTTCACTTTGTCATATATCCTTGCGTTGGCCCGGTGCATACTTTCGCTTCCGTGGATCTCTGCATTACAAGCAGGATGGCACAGGGGTACAATCAAGGGGAGTAGGCTGGACAGTGCATGTGGGAGTGATTAGCGTGGAATATACCACTTTTGCCAGCAGAGCTGAACTAAGGGGCAACTTTGAGTCAGAACTCCACCACTGCATAATATGGTGCATATACCCATTTCAAAACCATCTGTTAATTGACCTACAATCGAATAACTCTTGGCTTTAGAGTTCTAATGCTTCCTTGAGTCTCGACTTCCCGTTGGCAATGAGCATGTTGTGAGCCCCACAGATGCTATCATGCATGATGTCACTCCTTCCCCCTGTTCCTGCCCATGCCAGTGAAGTCTTTAGTTCCACGGAACCAATGGATAACCATCTTAGCCACATGCGATTCACAGTATGGCTTTCTCCTCCACCAGGAAGAAGGCTATGTTACTCAATTCAATGGGTGTTGAGGGTCATAGGATTTTCAACGGACTGCAAACTGTGCTTAGAATCTACTAAGGATGACGATGATTATGAAGAAGCCATCAAAAGGTTAACAAGACCGTTTGATAATAAAGAGCATTTAATATCACCCACTATAACAGTTCTACACCAGGCCACGGCTACCAGGGGAGTTGGCAGAGGAATACATAGTTACATTGAGGGAACTGTCTGCAGACTGCAACTTTCACACACATGCAGAAGACCTCATAAGAGACATGCCACTTGTGCACTCCAACAGTGACAATGTGCAGAACTCTTCTTACAGGAAAATGACTTGTCTTTAGAGCACTACATATTTCCAGATTCATTAAGGAGACCTCAACCAGAAAATCGATTGCCAGTTCTAATATCCAGAGTTGCTTTCCCTGGATTTTGAACCCCACATTTCTACCCAAGAGGAAAACTCAAAGCCTTTTTGAGAGACATGAAAGCTGAAAGCACAGCACGAGGTAAGCATGATGCATTAACACGTACCACACATGAAGGGACACAAGATACCCAGCAAGATACAGAGAATGTGTAGCCTGATAAAAATAGCAGATCTGGCAAATGTTTGCCCACCAAAGTACCAGAATGCTATTGCCACCCTCTTAGATGAAGAAATTGACAATTGCCCCCACAGACATTGAGGAGGACACTGTCTTATGTATCCAAAGTGTTACAGGTAAGAAAAGGTCCAAGCTGCATTGCATACTTCAAGTTGATGGTAATTATGTCTAGTTAATGGTCATCTCTGGTTAAAATCTAAGAGTCATTCTACTGCAGATGTATGAGACCGTGGTCGGCAGAGAGGTCTTCCAGGTAAAATTCATATACATAAAACCAACATCTTATGGGGGATTGAGAGTGAAACTCTTAGGAGACAAGAAATATCAAAACGTGTAGAGGCTGCTCAAAAAAAAACACACACACACACACACACACACACACACACACACACACACACACACACACACACACACACACACACACACACACACACACACACACACACACACACACACACACACACACACACACACACACACACACACACACACACACACACACACACACACACACACACACACACACACACACACACACACACACACACACACACACACACACACACACACACACACACACACACACACTCTCTCTCCCTCTCTCCCTCTCTCCCTCTCTCCCTCTCTCCCTCTCTCCCTCTCTTTCTCTCTTTCTCTCTTTCTCTCTTTCTCTCTTTCTCTCTTCCTCTCTTCCTCTCTTTCTCTCTCCCCTCCCTCTCTCTCTCTCTCTCTCTCCCTCTCTCTCTCTCTCCCCCTCCCTCTCTCTCTCTCTCTCTCCCTCTCTCTCTCTCTCCCCCTCCCTCTCTCTCTCTCTCTCTCTCTCTCTCTCTCTCTCTCTCCCCCTCCCCCTCCCTCTCTCTCTCCCTCCCCCTCTCTCTCTCTCTCTCTCTCCCTCCCCCTCTCTCTCTCTCTCTCTCTCTCTCTCTCTCCCTCCCTCCCTAGAAATTGTCATCGGCCCCAGAAGAGAAGATCAGGTTCAGACACAAGCAAAACAATTCAATTCTAGCAATCACCAAGAAATCTTCTCCAACTCATTGGGATGCATATGGAACAAAGAACACAAAACTACGTCAGTGTACCATTCCAATCAAGCCTAAGTGGAGACCTGCACTGACCAAAGCAAGAGTGAGCGTCAAGTTGCTTGCCTGGACGTTGCTAAAAGACTGGATAATAGAAGCCGTCGAGGTGACTGAATGGCTGAGCCCGGTTGATCTTTCAAATGTTGCAAGATGCGAAAGAATTCACAAAGTTAGAGCTTCATGAGGCATATAAGCATGTGAAACTGCATCTCCTCCAAGCATTTTGCAACATTTGTCACACCGTTCAGAACATTGCGGTAGAAATGTGTGCCCTTTGGGCTCTGTTGTCTGTGATCCAGTGAACAATGGACTCACTGTTAGATCATGATATCATCCTGGAAATCGGCAACATTTAAGTCATCACCTATAGAAAATCAAAGGAAGACCCCAACACCACTCTGAATATAGTGCTTCACAAGCTTAAGTTAGCTTAGGTAAAACTGTGCAAGTAAAAATTGCCTTTCAAAGAGGCTTAGTGGTATACGTTACCTGTGCTACTCCATATCAGCACAGGGTATCAGACAAAAGAACAACCTAAAGTGCATCATCACTATTGCACCTGCAACGCATAATAAGGAAGAAATTCATTCCTCTGCCTAAGTAAGAACTGCGCCAAATTCTTGCCCATGTGTTTAGAGAAAACAAACCACTGAGGATACTCTCTTTGAGATGAGACAGGATTGAAATGGGGTCTCACACAGGAGGAGGCTTTCTGTGCAAGCAAACAGAACACCCTCTATGCCCCTAGTCTACAATTCTTCAATCAACCTTTCATGACATTACTCACTGTGGATGCTAGTGTGTGCAGCCTTGGGGCTACACTCACTCAGAAGCAGCAGAACCGTGAATGTTTCATGGCCTTCACATACAAAACATCATCCAGAGCAGAGGGAAATTACTCAGTTATAGAAAAAGAGATATTTCCTGGGCAACAGTGAATAATGAAAGCACGCCCACAAACGCTCAAGCCAGAAAAAATCCAACTCGCTAGGGAAAAAAGGCCAAGGGATTCTTGCAAGGATAACTGGTTTCAATCACACAAAAAATAGGTATGCCAGGAACGAGGTGTGCTGCATAAGAACGGTCTGCCGAAAAATGGTACAAGCAGAATGTTATTAGGAAACAAATTGTCATCAGTGATGAAAACATATACAGTAAAAACCTGCGTGGCTGGTTGGTGAGACCATAAACATGGCCAGCCCGCTGCATAGGAGATGCTAGGCCATTGGCCTCAGGCCCATCCGTCCGTCCATCACATGGCGTCTGCTGTGCTCATCTCCAGGGAACCAGGATTGAGTTCGCAATTAGTTACTGTGTAGGACAATGTTACTCTATCATTATGGCGTGCACCTGGGAGGGTCGGGGACTGGCACAGGGGTAGGCTTAAGATCGAGCTGACCAACACATTCTTCACTCCTTCAGTATGGCACTATCCACACCCAAGCTTCCACCCTCGCTTTGGACTATAATTTATTCCACCCTGTACCTCACATTACAAATCTTGCCATTATGAAATAAGATGGACTGGTCGTGTTCTTTTAGATCTTTTATGGCCCTATGGCCAGTGGGTTTATGGTTGGTGGTCTGGGGTCACCTGCTATCATGGAATTCAGGGGTCCTGGACTGGGACAGGTATGGGTGTTATAACTCATGGTTAGCTGGGTGGGGGTTGGGTGACTGCTTTGGCCTGGTTGTTATAAACGTGCACTGTGTGGCGCCTGGTACTGTCTTGCGGCCTTGCAAGGCACATTCCTTCTTGGGATAACACGTATTAGCAACAGTTATGGAACAAAGGAAACTTTATATGGAGTTCTAGCAGCATGGGTCTCTTTATCATCAGCGCTTGAGCCTATTCAGGTTTCTTCATTAGGCTTGTGGTCAGTGTCTTCCATGCAGTCATGCAGGCCCCAATGTTTCTACCATAACTACAAAATGGCACCTGTTTAAATGGGTTTGTGCAGGGTCCCTTAAGATGCCCCCCCTGGTACATCACACTTATATTTATAGAATTTCCCTTACTGTAAAGCACCTAGGGGGGTGGGATAGGTTCATTTTCTTCCCAACAATATCTGCACACATGTATGGGGAAGAAGGATTTGCCTTCTCACCAAGCATAAGCTACTGGTTGACATACGTATCCCACAAGGTACACAGATATCCACCAGAGACTAGGCAAAGCTTCTATGAAGCTGCAAGACAATACATTTGAGGAATAAGATTTACCTGGCTGGAGAAATGGACAAGTGAACTGTATGTCCAACTGCCTGACACTTTGGCAGCAGCTGACACCTTCGTCTACGATGAGTGTGTATAGGAGGTGCCAACCCCTCCACCCTCAACTGAATATAGATAACATGATAGGCAGAGATAAGTTCACTCTCCCATCCATCATTGCAGAAATCAGGATTAGAGTGCCTTTATGAAAAGTAAAAAGTGCGCATGGCAGTGCGCATGTTTGGGTTGGGATGGCCCAGGAAATTAAGGGTACTTTAAATGTTACACACACTCCATAAGTGCACAAGTATACAAAGTGAGAGATGCTTAATTAAATAAATAATAGCTTCCTGAAGGAAAATACAGTGTCAGACAAAAATATATTTCAGAATGAATACTCAAGCACAAAAAGGTTTCCATGCCTAAGCCAGGTGTGGAGGAGAATGACCCATGCCAAGAGTTAGTTTTCAGACAAGCAACAGCAGCTGATACATTGGAGATAGTCTTTGGCAACATTTTACAGTGAGGTAATTAGGTTTGCTAGGTTAAAATTGGAAATTGGCAGAAAAAGCAGACAAGATTGTGTTGAGGCCAGATAAATAAGGGAAGTTTAGATACATTTATCTATGTTCTTATTGAAGAGGGCACAATGTGTGTCATACAGACTATTGTGAGAGCCTAGCTGTATTATGTTGTTGCCATATATAGAGTGTATATATTTCTCCAACAGTATAGAGCTCTAACTGACTTGGCAGGACCTCAGCAATCAGATAAGGATTAGATATCTGTACGTGAAAATGTTTTTGGCAAGAGTTGAGCACTGTCATAGATGTGTCCAGACAAGTCTAAAATAAGCATATCAGTTTCATGCGTCAGAGAAAATTGTGGATGCCAGGTATGCTAATGTGGGTTTGTTGTACACAAAACCTATGCTATCCAATGATACTGAAGGAATGTTTTTTCTCTGACTAAGGGGATCTATCAGAAGCATACCCTGTACAAGGTAGTCATTTGCTTAAACATGTTGCATCATCCAAAAAAGAGTATAAAGCAGGATAAGGAAAAAATATCTTTAGGTGTGTGTCTTGTTATTCGAACATATAAAGGCAATGATGAAAAGCTCCCAAGCGTCTGATTTTCTCTTATCTCTTTCTAAATAAGTGTTCATAGATGCCTGGTTCTTGAAAAGATGGGAAGCAAGAATCCCTGGTCAGGTGCATCTTTGCTACCTTACACTGTGAGACAATACCTCCTGTGTGATCGGACAATTATGGAAACAGGCTGAAGCAGAATGTGCTGAGACCAATACGGTGATGGTAGATGGGTGGCAAGATGAGTGAGTTCTCCAGTCTCAGAACTTGCAATGTTGAATGATATGTTGTTCAGAGGTGACAAGATCGTACTGCCTGTATCCATGAGGAAGAGCATACTAGGGCTGGGTCATAGAGAACATATAGGCAGCACCCTCAACAAGAAGAGAGTTAGGAATCCTACTGGTGGCAACAAATGGATCACAATGTCGAGTGGATTGTTGAAGCTGTCAAGAATGCCTCAACAGTGACAAAAGATTGTCTCCTTGGTGAGTTCCCTTGCACTTAAAAAAAGTAGAGCTTGATTTTATTGGTGCATTTGACAACATGAAAGAAGAGCATTTATTTGGAACAATCTAAGTGTGTTATTTTTTTTTGTATTATTTTTTTTGTTTGGCTGATTAATCAACCTTCCAACAAAAAAAAAGGAATTCAAGAAAATTCATTCATCTAATATACAGAGTTAGAAAATGTACATTTTTATACTACACAAATATATTCATTTGTACAATTAAAACATTATTTCGTCCAATTAAGAGGGAACAATAATATAAAAAGAGAGGAAAAATACTAGCAGGAAGTTAAACAAAAAACATACTGCTGTTAAAACATTCTTAGTGTATCAAATAGAGCAGTACGAATCACATAAATATAGCAGTAAAAATGACCTAGTCTATTTTTCTATTTTCTCCTCTCGAGGTAAAATAATATTCACATATTGCACCAGAGCAATTTTTACTGTAGTTCTAGGGCTAGTGAGTATAGAGCACCATATTTCATCTTCTGACAAGGAGCAGTTAATATAAAACAAACCACTAAGGGTTCTATCTGAGTTTGATTTCTACAGAATCGACACTTATTCAGAAATTTTGGAATAAGCCCTCTTCTTGCAAAATTTTCATTGGTAGAGCATAAATTCAATCTTCTTCTCAACAATTGCATACTAGCATAATAAGAGGGGATCCGTGTTAGATAACTTTCCATATTACAAAACCTTTTGTGTCCAACTACTATGATGTTATAATCCACATATTCTTGAATACTTATCCAATCATACTTATAGAACAGTTTCTTTGCCTTTTCAGGGTTCGTTATTAGATATTCGACTGAGATGTTTGCATCAGTTAAAGCATCAATAACACAATTGTTCCATAGTTTCGGGAATTGTTCTGTAGGATTAAGCACATAACAAGCTATTGTGCTCAAAATATTTGCCGCTGATAGTCCCATTACACATTTCCTATAGAATCAGCACATTTTCCATTTCACCTGACTATATATAGAGATGGCTCCTAATTCATACCGTAATAATGGTAAAGGAGTGCAGTTAGGAAGTCTCAATACTGCTTTCCAAAATAGAGCTCCGTATCGATCCCAATCTTTTCTGTGTCTGGGCATCATAGAGTCAGAACCATATATCAATATGGGAACTGCCTTTTGTTGGAAGAATGACATGATATGCGATAAACTAAATTTACCATTTTTATATGTTAGTATTTTTGCCTGCGAAATCAAAGTTCTCATCTTGGCATACAACGTTGCTACATATGTACTATTGTTATTGGCACCTGAGAATGATATTCCCAAATATTTATAGTTAGATACTACCGCAAGTTCAGTATTCTGTAATTTCCATGTGTAATTGGCCATTTTGTTGTATTTAACACTCTGACATATTACAATTTGAGTTTTTTCACAGTTACTAGTCAGATTACTTTCAGTAGTATACTCAGCTAATTTATTCAGCAGATTCTGCAGCCCTCTAGGAGATTGATATAGGAGGACAAGGTCGTCCGTGTAACATAGCCATGTTATTTTCTGACCTCCCAAGTTACGTGCATCTGCAGTGCTCTCCTCAAATTTGCCTCCAATGTCCATTATGAATAAATTTAACAGGGTGGAGGCCAAAATGCACCCTTTTTTTCAGCCCCTGCTCGGTCTTAATTCTAGCATATAAGAGACCTTCTAACATAAGCCTGACCTGCATAGTCATATCAGAGTGTAACATTTTAATAAGGAACAGAAGTGAAGCTCGACATTAATAAGATTTCAATTTGGTGAACAACAATTGTTGGTTAATCGAATCGAAGGCTATGCGAAAGTCAACAAACGCCATATAGAGATTTTGATTCTGCTCTAGGTATTTGATCTTTAGCATATTAAGAGTAATTATAGTGGGAGAAGTTCCCAAACCTGTAGCAAAGCCCGACTGAAAAGGGTCCCTTTTGTCTTTGCTCATAGACCACATGTTTAGTTCTTTCAAAATGATGCGACTATAGATCTTACCAGGTGCATCTAACAACGCAATGGGTCTATAATTTTCAGGATTTTGAAGGTCACCCCTTTTGTGAATTTGGAGGATTATAGAATGTTTCCAGGATGCTTGTAAGCATTGGGAATAATTGATCTGTTCAAATATGCAAAACAAAATGTCAGCCCAAATTTCAGGATGTTGTTTCAAAGTTTTATTTGAGAGACCATCTGGGCCCGGAGCTCTAGATTTGCTTATTTTATTAATATAATATAAGATGTCCTCTCTTTCAATATTAAGATGGAAACATTCTGGTCGTTTGTTTTCATAAGCCTTACTCATCAAGGATGGTTTCATGAAAATCTTTGTAAAATGCTTTACCCAAACATACTCAGTTACACTGTTAGCCTGCATCAACATTTGGCAAGTAGATGTAACCTGATTTAATGTTTGCCAAATTTGAGCTGTGTTTTTATTCTGTAGTAATGACAGCATTTTTTCTCCGCCACTTTGATAGAGACAAGCCTTATGCGATCATATCCAGTTATTATAGGTTGTTTTTGCTTTGGTCAAGGCTAAGGATCTCATCTTAAAAGGGAGTCGCAGAGGCTCACGCTTTTTCTCTCCGAAATTGAGCTTTCCTTGTTCTCTCCTCGGCATCAAAAGTGTGATTTTTCTGTTTCTGTCTCCCTGGGTTGGGCTTATTTGTGCTGTAAATTTGCATGAGATCATAGTATGACATATTGCAGAGTGTACCATTGGTTACCCGAATTAAAGAAGTTGAGAGACAACGTTTCTCCGAATTGAACTAAAGCATTCTCCGACCAAGACACACAATTTAAACTATTGTTAATGGTCATTATTTTTCTAAATAGTTTGAACTCAAATTCATCACCACCATTGTTGACGACCTCAAGGAAATCCTACAAAGAGAAGGGTTACCAAAGCAAAGTGTGACTGACAATGGTATTCAACAGGTTTACAGGGAAATTAAAAATCAACTACTGCCTGTTTGCATTTCCCAGCTCAAGGCTGCTTTGTACCACCCCCAGGCCAATGGCCAAGTGGGACAGCAAATAGGTTCATTTCCATCAGCCTGTAGCTTGCGCATATCTCCAATAGAGATGCACTTGGGGCTGCCATGGAAGTGTTGATAGCACATAGACTTGGACCTAACCTTATACTGGTGTCTCCTGTTTCCAGGTCATGAGCGGAAGGAGAGCCTACCACACACACTAATTCCATCCTAGTTACCAGGCATAAGAGGGAACAAGATGATCTCAGTCGAAGACATCTCGTGAAGGGTGAACAACACACACAAACCCAGAAAGACACGTTATGACAAAAGTTAAATCAGCAAGAAATCCCACCTTCCGAGTTTGGTCAAGAAAAATCACAAGTTTCCTGGAACTTTGTCTAATTATGTACCCCGTCCCTGAAGAAAAATTGATGTGGAACAAACCATGTGTTCAAGGACGATGAGAAGGTGTGGAATGGGGAAAGGGTAGCGCTTTTCCTAGGCTGTGGATGTGAAGCACCATTCGCAAAACCCTCCATCACCCACCTACACATTCAGGCAATGACCCCACCAATCCGTCAAGACGGAGCAACACTGCTTCTCAAGACCATGTCGATACCAGGTCGGTTGAAGACAAGGGACATGTGGTGAAACTTTAGTGATTCAAATGGAAACTAACAGTATTTTCTCTGTATAGACTTCTTGTGAGCCTGCCGTAGACAGCAACAACCCCCGAGGGGCAGTTCAGGATGAACCATAATCTCATCCCTGAAGAATGAGAAAACTGGCAGCGAAGTACACTAACTGTGAATTCAATCACATCCAGAGATGAGGTACCTTTTACAAAGAAAAGGGGGTATATTGTGGCCCTGTGCTGTGTCACACTCACAGTAATCCACAGGAGAGGCGTGGTGGGACAGCACATGTGCAAGCAGTTACACATGTTGATGAGCTGAGAAAGTGTCGCGAGCAACCAGTGCATCACAATTCTGGACTTACAAGTGCTCGAGTTCTCACATTCAGTCCCTCTCCGACAGAGCCTAACGTGTGCCATTCCTCCTTCTCCCATCCTTAGAAGGGCAGAGAAGAAGAGCACCATGTGGCGCTGACAGTGGGGTGACCCACAAACCGGTCCCCACAGAATCCTGCAGGCCGAGGAGACCTGTGAAGCCCACACTTCCTGACAATCCACCATGGGTGTATGATATGATATGATATTTTCTTAATAGCTCGCCCATACACAAGTGATTTAAGGCTTGAATGCAGTAGAGGTACATGTAGTTGAAGCCCCAAGATCTTACGTAACTTTTCGGTAGACTGTGCGGGAACAAGGGGGTTAGTTGCTCTCACTTGCAGTCAGTTGACGGTGGATACGTCAATGATGTTGGCCTCTAGCAAACCACCAGTATTTGACCAAGCAAACTGCAATCTTTGCACTCTCACGCATGGCAGCCTGCAGGCCCCGTCTATTGTTTTCTACATGCTACATCCCAATGGCAAGCCCAGTACCATATTGAAGATTCGTAACCCGGACAGCGCTCCCTGGAATGGGCCATCCGGATGGGGGGGGGGTTGGTGTCCACCATGCAAACCTGCCCCCAACCTCGTCCGACATCATCCACTTTGGTGTTGGACCTTCATTCTCCCTAGATCCCTGTCTTTTAATTCATTAAAGTCACTGCTCTGAGAACTGGGACCTGACAAGGATTCGACCTAAAGCCTGAGGCAGCACCAGAAAGTGGCACAAGCTAAGTTATCAGGTGAGGACCATAAGGCTTAGTTACCCCACAAAATATGGACAAAATAATTTCGAAGTGGGACTGCCTGGGCATATTAAATGCCTGTACGAGGATCGGCGCACCTAGTGCACTTTATGTATCATTTCGACCCCACCTCGTATCTACTGGAAATGGTTGTGCTGAATGCTGTTTTTGCCTGTTGACCTGGTGACAAAGACAAGGGGGAGAGGTGAAAGGGTCTGTAAGTACCCTTTTAATCTGTTGCTCGTGTGTTGGGAGTGCACACCTCGGGTGACATAACCTTCGTATGCCTTCAGGATAGCCAGAAAAGAGAGAGGATGGGGGTGGTCTGTGGCTGGAGGGCACATGGCTCTGCAGCTCCCATAAGGGGCTGGCCCTCCTATGACCGCCTATGGTGAATGGGCCATACCCCAATACACCATGGTTTTACTATTATCACCAGCTACTTAATGAATCTCTTTAAACCTTTTCCTCGTTTATATTTCGCAATGTAATCATTACTGCATGGGTTAAGCTTACTGCGGGTATATTTCTGTTTTTGAAAAAGTTAGTCCTTTGCCTTTTTCCAATCACCTAGTCCTTCGGATTTGTATGGTAGCGATTTTTACGTGGTAACTCTTGCTTATTCAAAACACCCGTTATCCTCACATACAGGTTACAGTCAAGGGTGTAATGAGTATGGTTGCTGTTCTTCTGCGAAGTCAATAGTTCCCAGTGCTGCTTTTTCTAATGAACCTTGAAAGAGGGACCTTCTGCGCCCATCCCTTGCTCTGATATTGAAAATCTCTCATGAACTGAAAAGCAATATGATGGTGCAGAAAAAAAGTTGGTGGTTTTGTGGATCCAAGAGATATTGCATCTTTCAACTAAATGAATCTTGGATCGAGGTTCTCCTGCAGCTACAACTGGATCAGCTAAATTTGCTATTGTGAAATATCAAAAGTCATTTGAGTTAATGTCATTGTGTTTTGTCATTGTTTTCTGCCAAGCTCCATCATTCGAATTATACTTTGTTTTTTTCGTTCAGCAGAAATCTGTTTAGGTTCCTCATTTCCCACAAGTCTGTTCTACTTATCCAAATCTTTTCTTTGACAATTACGCTTGGCATGTATCGAGCTTCTCATGAGTTACCCAAGCCTATTCTCATCCGCTGTCAATCACAGATATTTTCAGTCTATCCAAACCCCTTCTTATTATTTGAATAAAATAGCATATAGGTACTTGTGGTGTTCGATACCTATTTTGTTTGGCATTCTATAACATGATGTTAGCGCTTAGTGTTACATTTTGAGTACAGGCTCTTTCAAATTGATTGCGGAAAAAAAAAGTTGTACATTCTCTGCAGCTGTCAAGGGCATTAGTTGATTTATATATGTATGAATGTATGCATGTACATGTATGTGATTTAAAGAGCACAGCCTTAGCTTGAAAGCAACATGAGTGTTGCACAAGGAGGATACACCCAGGGGATTACAAATAGGGTGCAATAAAATTGATAGGTGCTATCAGTGATTGCAGAAAGAAGGAATTAGGATAATTGTTATGTGCGTGATTTGGACCTCGGTAATTTGCCTAATGAATTGCTAATTGAAACCTGCTTTATAGCCCTAAAGATTAAATATGCAGGAATGGTTCTGGAGTAAACTTCAGCTGACTAGTTACAAATGGTTTCTACAGTTGCAGCATATGGGTGGTTGGACAGTGGGCAATGTCTGATTAGTGGAACAAGAAATCATTTTTTGGATAAAGAGAAACATCAACTGAAAATGTCCCAATCCTGCCATCTTGCCAACAGGAGGTGCTACTGCAGAGCATGAAGGATCCAGTCTTTTATGTGTAAGGGTTGTGATTCGTTCAAGCTTCAGCCTAATTAAAACTGGTCTGCGGTGTTGGGCTGGGAGGATAGCTCAGGGACAACGTGAGTGTCTTGAAAACAAGCCAATACATAGCAACACAGGTTTGAATCGCGGTCTTGTATTAAGCACGTTATAAATGAACAATTATTATATACTCCAGCACTCTCGAGGTCTATTGTAGAATGTAGAGTGTTATTGCTATTTAATAATTTTTCACACTGGTTTATACAAGAATTAAAAATGTACAGTTTACCAAATTCATTGTATCATTTCACATTAGTACATTTCATTACCCTTAGCATACATGACAATCCTGTATTTTACTTTGCTTTATCTGCTGCTTCTTCCACTAGGTTAGTGATTTCTTGCCAACGTCCAATGGCCGCTATGTTCAGGGATTGCTGTGAGCCCATCAGACACCTACCTCAGAACATATCCGTTTCCAGGATGGATAGAATATGTATGTGAACATCTGCCTAGTGATACCTTTCTCTTAGTATTGAGTATTTAGCACTTAGGGAGGAGATGCCTCGTGGTTTCCTGGGTATATTTTACTTTGCATAACCTGCAATAACGTTCCACATGTGGGATTTTTAGATGTGGTCCTATCACCGGCAAACATGCTAAGAGGTTGAACCGCAATAACATTAACTGCCTTCTGATCAAAGGGCTAGGGAATTTCAAAAGGTAGTGTAGCATCTCACCCATTATGAACGTTTTCTCCACTAGGTCCTGGGTTGTCTTGTATTTCTCTAATTCTGTAAACACCAGTAATTATACAGCAAATCCACTTCCCCCCACACCCCTGCACCTTGGAATTGCTCCTCAAACTAAATATGGCTGTTAACATCACGTCTATCTTTCCTGTGCCTTGGTCCGACCACTCTTTCATTGAGTTCTGCCTCTCCCACTCCCCACCTGAAAGTAAGCCAGCAATGGCGTTACCGCCCATCCTCTCCCACAACATGTGTATGCCTTCCAAAGTCCAACATTGCTCAAACACATCTCTCAACCCCTCCCCACCGAATACCAAACTGGCCCACGCCTCTTGTATCTCAGCTGCCCTCTCATGCACTATCAACTAACATGCCCCACTAAAGTCTAAATCTACAGAACCTGACAGAAGGGTGAATATTTGGTTTACAGATGACCTCATCGCCCTGCGCCGACTCAACTGAGCCAGCGAGCACACCTGGAGAAAACCCCCCACAGATTTAAATCGTGACACCTTCCTCACTGCCTCCAAAGCTTCAAAAAACACCCTCATCACGACTTTGCCATCCTTTAAATAACTGTAAAACCCTACACCCACCACCTCTTCTGTCCAAATTGACACAAATTGGTGCTCAACCTTCCAATCAGGAACAGGTAAAATTGAAAATCTTAAACTCAAAATCACGGAGAAGAAATTACAACTTCTAGCCAAACACACTGTACTGTCTCCAAGCCCCAACTCACCCAACTGCAAAGGGGGTGAGTGCCCAGCCCACATAGACAAACTATGCGCAACCACCCTTGCACCTGCTATAGCAGACTTTGTGAACACCTCTGTTGCTGCCAATAATGTCCCTACGTGCCTCAAAGCAGCATGGGTTTCCTCACTCATCAAGAAACCATGCCTAGACTCCACCCTCCCCACGAATTACCGACCCAAAACTACAGTACCTTTCCTCCTGAAAATCCTTGACCGCATAGCCTATTCCCAGATTCAAATCTATCTTGAACAACACCAACTGCTTGGGTCCATACAATCAGGCTTCCGGCCTAACCACAGTACAGAAACATTGCTTTTAGACCTCAAAATACAACTCGACAGCTTCCGGGACTCAGGCAATATTGCCATCCTGCTTCTCCTTGACCTCTCAGCAGCCTTTGACCTTGCTGATCATGACATCCTCTGCCAACACCTTGTGTCAAACTTTCACTACACCTGGGAGGCAGCTCTCTGGATCAAATTCTTCCTACCTGACCGCACTTGCAGTGTCTACATGAGAGCCGCTACATCCGATCATATCCCTGGTCCTGCGCTGCGCCCCTCAGGGCTCGTGCATTTCCCCTGCCCTCTATAATACTTACTCTAAGCCCCTCTTCGATCACCTGGATAATTTGGCCATTCCTTACACAAACCTTGCGAATGACACACAAATCCTTCTTCCAATATCAGGGAATTACGACCAGGACATCAAAACAATTTACCAAACATACAGTGTCATTCAGACTGGATGGCCATCCATAATATTTGCCTCAACAACGAGAAAACTGAACTGCTACTTGTGGGCTCCTCTCACTGCTCCCTGGACCCCTCCTACTCGTCCTTCCCCACCGACAGAACATCCATCCAAGTCTACGAGCACATGAAGACGCTGGTGGTCTACCATGATGTAGAACTACCCACTACATTAATGTTCTTGCCTCCACCACTGCCTACACAGACAAACTCATCACCCTGAGCAGAACGTTTATCTCCCCAAAGAACTGCCTTACTCTCACACAAGCCATTATTGGCAGCAGACTTCATTATTGCAATGCTCTTTTTTCAGGCATGTCTTCCAAGAACCTGGCCGAATTACAAATACTACAAAAAAATGCACTAAGGGCGGCACTTGTTCTAAACCACTCGGACCACATTTCTACCACGAGAAGAGAGTTGTACTGGCTACCTATCAAAGTAAGAATCGAATTTAAAACATTGTCCATTGCCCACCGTTGTCTGCATCAGAATGCCCCCACCTATATTTTCCCCCGCATCTCAGGCAAATCAATGGTGCGTCACCGGCACGCCTCCCCTACCATGAGCTGCGTACGCCTGGATTCAGTCGTAACTGAGTGGGGGAATCCAGTTTCTGCATCACCGCGCCCACCCTCTGGAACGCTTTCCCTGGACACATTAGAAATGAAACATCAAACCTTGCCTTCAGAAAACTCTTGAACACTTGTCTCTTTAACAAGTATGCATAACCGTCTCTGTAATGTCTTTCAAACCTACTTATCCTGTACCAGCATCGTGATACCATCGGGTTTGGGCGCTACATAAATGCAAAAATAAAATTAAAATAAATAAATGAAATAAATGCTCTTACAGTTATCCCGTGTCTTAGCTTTGTCTGCAATTACTTACTCGGTGCAAAAGTGTCTTTCTCCTAGTTAATGACCCAGTCAATAGTTTCAATAAATTAAATGCATTTGGCTCTAGTGTAGTTAAGGAGCTCATTGTCCTGTCCTTGTCTAATTCCCTTTCCAGGAATTCATGTGTAGGGATTTCACGTGTTTTGTAATTTTAAGGAAAATCCCACAGCTTCTTATTTTCCACATGGTGTACAAAGAAATAAGTCTGATCACCAGACGAATTAGGCATACCTCAATAAGTCTCAATATTCTTCTTCATATGACCCTTTCTAATCAAGTTATTTTCCTTAGGTTAAGGTAGTCCGACCATAAATGACGGTTGCTATAATGCATTGTTTATGTACCAAGACAAGTCCCTTGATAGTAAAGCCAGCCAGGGTTTTAAGAACATTTCTTACAGCAGCAAGCTTCCTCAAGGCTTTCATATTTAAATGCTGGTAAAGACCCTCCTCTGATGTTTTGCTTATGATGTAGGACCCAAGATATGTGTAATCTGATATCACTTCAATTTTGTTCATGTTAATAAACCTATCATTCTTGGTGTGTTTTGTTTTGGTCCCAAAACGGAAGATAGCTATACACTTTAAAAAAAAAGCAAAACTATGTAATTTAGCCTACAGAATTTGCTCAGTGCTGTAAGGGATTGGTGCAGTTTATTCCAGATATGTTCAAGGAAGATTCACATATCGAGGAGACTCTAGGGAAATAAGCATAAGAGTGGGTCATCCCTAGACCATTAACCATAATGGAATCTACAAGACCCATCCATTAACACTCTACAGCATAGTTTGTGCTTTACAAAAAGTCTGAAGAGACATAGTTCCAATAATGAAGGATTTGTGAAAGAAGTTAATAGATCAGGAGAAAAGCTACTATAGCGTGGCTATCCAATCCGTCAAAAGGGTGAAGTATAATGACAGAAAAGCTTTATTAGAGCATAAGCCAAAGGATAAACAACGCGATTACATGGTTTCTGTCAGCACCTTTTTTTACGATGTGTCCAATAAAATTAAGAGAGCAGTATTGAAGAACTAGAACATTTTTAAAAAAGAAATAAAACCTTTGCATAAGCCAATTTTTGTCTTTAAAAGGAGCACAAATCTAAAAGATCAGATAATGAGAAACGACATCAGTATTAAGAAAGGTAATAATTAGAACCTATCATATATGTGGCATTTCAACAAGTTAATTGGATATGCCTTGTGTGGACAGTGTAGATGCTGTGAACTTACGACGAGAAGAAGGGAATTCGACATAGGTCTACCTAGGATATGGCAACAAAATTGTAATTAGTGAAATGGTGGTATACGCTATTTGGTGCCCATGTGGACTAATGTACATTGGGAAGACAGAAAGGAAAGCGAGGACGAGAGTGATAGAACACAAAAGCTGTATTAGAAATAGGATTGGATTCTAGCAGCTCCTCTTGGCGTTGCTAGGGTGGGGGCTAACGGGGCTATAGCCCCTGGTCTTTTGGTTGCAGCCCCGGATAGGATCTCAGGAGCTACAGCCAAAAGGCTAGCTAGCCCCCAGTCTCAACAGTTCCGATATCAGAGTAGCCCCGGGTCTTTTCCAGACCTAGCAACACCCGTGAGGAACACTTTAGTGAAAAACAACATAAACCAGATGATCGTAGGTGGACAGAGCTAAATAAGGTGAGAAAAGATGGGACAGCTGACAAACAGCGACTGCTCCGGAAAGAACAAGAGCTAATATTTCATAACCAGAAGTTATTTGGTAGGGCTCAATGACTGTGTTGAGTGGCAAACAATGAAATAGAGATGTGATGTGAGGGCTCTAGTTGTGTCAAGTTAATGATTCTGTAATAAGGCAATGAAATGAATGGCAACTTTGTATGAGATCTCATGACCTTGTGAGTACAATAAAACCTAGATTAGAGGAATGGACCTCGCTACGCTATAGCGTATTACGTAGGTATAGCTGACATGCTAGGTTTGCAGTCAAATAGGCAACAACAGTATGCATCGCCATTCGCAGTATATGCCATGGGAAAGAACAGGGAAACGTTAGCCGAAAAAGGCATATGGCACCAATTAAGCTCCACGGACATATGGATGCTCACATGAACAAGTTGAAAATGATTTATATGGCATCTGGATGTTAGACGTTGGAAGTAAGTACCATACACCTATGATATAGTAAAGAAGGCTGTGGTCTATAACGTCAAAAGGCTGTGTGAGTCAGACGCTGACTGAATTACTTAATTTGTCATTTCAGCAGCTCATGCAAGCATTCCTACTGAAGATGAAAGCCACGTGAGTTGATCTGAACTGTTTGGCTTTAGCAAAATATTCACATTTTGTGACTGTGATAGCACAAGTAACCATGTGGTGTCTGGCTATACACTCTACAGGTGGCTGACTGGCTGAAGAATGGTGGATATGGGCACAATATGGCAAAGAGAAATATTCCAGCTATATGTGGATGCTTCATTGTGGCATTGTTCTGAGAAGAATGCGACTCCAATACATATCATGTCATCACTGCGAAGTAAAAAATGCAAAATGCAAAAATGTCGAATTTCGAAATCTACGTTTCCTTCACAATTATATGTGGGGGGTTAGGTTCATAAAAAATATAAGGGGAGTATGGGAAGGGCTGCGGGGAGTCCCCCGCATATAATTGGTGGAAATGGTCAGGGGAAAAGGAAATGTGTGTTTGCAGTGATGGCATAGATCCACTCCAATACAGTAGCGAATAGAACACAAACATCGAAATATTGGGTTGCAGGAATGTGCGGCAAATCAATTGTACATATTGGTTTATGGAAGAAGGATATAATTGAGTGAAGATGTATGTAAAACATCCCATTATATGACCACTGATGAAGTTCCTAGTACAATAAGGTTTTTATGAACGAGAAACGTGTTGTGTTTGGTTAGCAGTGTGTATTGATCAGGATCATGAATTGAGGGATGACAGGAATGTACATATGTCTAGCTTTTCAGGACAGTTGGGTACATCGACATTGAGTGTTGGTGCATAGACAAAGAGTGGAAGTGGTTACAAAGTTAGCAAATGGGAATGAGTGAGATGTATGAACGAGGTATGTAGGTATTGATGTAAAAATATGTTTGATAGTGGAACATTGTACTGGATAATTTATTGATATGAAATATGGTTGTACTAGCACTTGGAAAGAAATTGCTGTCCGTTGAGATTGTTTTAAAACTTGGGTCATTTATTTTTGTAAAGCACAAACCACGCTGTAAAGTGTTCCTGGATGGGTCTTGTAGGCCATTATCTGGCCATGGATGACAACATCATCCGTGCATGACATCATATTTAAGTGAGCGCTGCATCATTTGAGGGGAAAACCTCTCACCCCGCTCATTGGGTCTTTCATGTCTGAAGTAGGAAGATTGGATTGTAATGGCGCCAGTACACATCCTTGCCTCATCCCTATATTTGTATCCACAATTCCGTAAAGAGGCCATCACTGTACAATCTTCCTCTAACCTCTGTACCAGTAGTTAATTGGATTAGCATATTCAGCAGGCCAGCATCTATTCCACAGTTTCGCAATTTATTCCACAAAAAGGTTCTGTTAACACCATGAAACGCTCGACTAAAGTCTACAAATGCAACGTATAATGCAGGGTTCGTACCTAATTTTGCTTGTCTTGTTAAAGTTCTAAGAATCAATATATTTTGGCTCATTCAGAGTTTGGCAGAAATACTGCGGTGATACCGTTACCGCTGGATCATGACCTGGCGCGTGCAAGTGCACCCCTCGGCGTAAACTGTAATACCGTCCGGTGGTATTACCGCAGACAATGGCCATTGGGCCTTAATACTGCCAAAATACAACAGTATTACCGTTACCACTGGCACACCCGATATTAATGCCTTTAAAAAAAAGTCACAGCCAGAACGGGAATCACAGCAGTGGCCATCTTGAATCCACTCTGAATCTCCCATTTCCTGTTGCCATCTGGACACTATACTTGGCGAAGAAACATGTCTCAAGACAAGTGAAAGGCATGCATCCCAGAACTCAGGCTGCGGAAGCCTAAATTCACAGAATCAGAGCTTACTGCACTTGTTGATGCAGATGTTGAGCATGCTGAGGAGTTGTGTTGGAGCAAGCAGAGAAAGACCTCTGCTCAGAGTAAGGTGGCTATATGGGCAGACATCATGGCTAAGATGACACTGTCAGCACTGTTCCACGTGAGGCGGTGGACCACCGCAAGCAGTGGAACGATCTTAAGGTGGGGGTCTGACGCCTGACCTCACGACATAGGAGAGTGCTGCCCCAGGAGGTGCCATAGTGGAACCCCTCAACCTCATGCCGTGGGAGGAGAAGTACAGCTCCATCCATGGAGGGCATAGAGGGCATCATGATTGCAGAGGCCGGAGCAGGAAGGCACAGCGATGGAGGTAAGTCTATCAGACCCCATGTACATGTGAATGCAGTGGCCAATAGCATGCGCCCCCCAGCATAGATGCGCCCAATGGGCAAGGAAATGGGCAAACACATGGCAATCACAGCAAATGAACAGTGAGTACACGCATGTGCCAGGGGAGGCGGGTAAATGTAGTAATGTATTCCCAACAGGTACACAGTCCACGGAGAGTGACGAGTTGGACCCTCAACTTCTGTCACACCATCCACCTCCACCCCTGCACATGCCAGACCCATAGCCAGCAGTAGGAAGCAGCACAGCAAGGCTACCACCACCCCGTACCACCACATATCTGGAGGGACATCACCATCTCCACAGCGGTACACTGTGGCCTTTCCACCGGCCATGCAGGTGGCCTGGCTGCTAATGAAGCTGCCACAGGCAGCACCTGTGGCAATCCACACTGCAGTCTTCGCTCCAGCTTCAACACAGTGGGGTACCAGCATGCCCACCTCTCCATCACGGGTAGTGCAGATACAAGACCATTGTGGCACAGGCAGCGTCCACACCACTGATGAGGAGGAGCAGGACATGGGAAACCACTCCTCTTGCTTCAGCCCAAACCCTCCACACAACCTACCATCTCTGCCTGTGCACAATATGGCGGCTGTACGGTCAATGCTAGATGCCATTGATCGGCTGCAGGCATTGCTTGAGGCACTGGAGGGATAGCATGTCCACCATATGCAGGCCATGAGGGACTGCCTGCAGGGGTGTACCCCCCGGATGTTCCCTCAGCTAGGCCACCTCTGCCATGACCACAGTTGGCCAGAGTGCGGGAGCACATAGAGGCGATGCCAGCCTCAGCTGAGACACTTTATGCATGCATGCAGCTCACCATGCAGCATCTCTGGGCCCAGGGGTCAGAGCCCTCCACCTCTGTTACCACCACAGAGGGCTCACAAACCAGCACCCCAAGGCACCGCTCACAGCACCACCTCACTACAAAGCTGCTGGAGCAGGCTTCTATGCCCTAGAGGCACCGGAAGTAACTGGAAATTGTCTGACACTGCAAGGGTGTTTTTGGTCTGTTTTTGGGAGGGAGGGGATGTTGTGGGTGGGGTTTTGGGGGAAGGGGAGGTGTTTTGGTGATGGTGTTTTGGATGGATTTTTGGAGAGGGTTTTTAGGGAGGGGAAGGCATTTTGAGGATGGTGTTTTGGGTGGGTTTTCCGGGAGGGTTTTTGGTGGGTTTTTCGGGAGGGTTGTTTGACATTTGCAAATTAAATAGTTGTTCTCTTACAGCAATGCTAGGACATTCCCTATTATGTGCAAGTGTTTAATTAATAATGTGAATATATTCAGAGGTACGTAGCAAGTGCATGTCAATTGTGATCAAAAGAAATTGTCATTCAGTTCTTTTTGGATCAGGAGACCATCCCTACCCGCTTCCTGCTCACTGTGTGGCACCACAGCATCTGCATGTACTGAGCCCTCCTCTTCTGGGAGTGACATGTCCTCATCAGGGGGCAGGGGAACATTCCGCCTGATGCAAATGTTGTGCACCATGGCACAGGCAAGTACAAATGTGCGACCTTCTCTGACCTGTACATTATGGCCCCTCCAGGAAACAAGCCTTCAACAGGCTGAAGGTCCACTCAATGCAGAGCCTGATCAGGACGTGTGCCTCGTTGTAGGCCACCTCCTGTGGCATCTGTGGTCTCTACACTGGTGTCATTAGCTATGGTAGCTGGGTGTATCCAGAGTCACCTACATGGGCAAAGTTCATAGGTGTCAGTCACAAAGCATTGTGGATGTGTTGCCCATTACAAAGGCATTTTGATAGACAGTCTGTGCTTGCATCTCACAAGTATTGTCGCAGAACATGATTTATCATACAAGTACTTGCCTATGGAGTCATTCACTCAGGGGGTACATTTGCTCTGTCGTGGAACATCATGCACACAGCTGACAGTCAGCGCTTGTTGCTTTCAGGGTCTGTGATTGACAGGGCAGCATGCCATGGCACCTGTGTTGGGCCAGTGCATTGCTCCCATGCATGTGCCCTGATGGGTGTTTAGTTGTACTTGTGCAGGTTGTTTACATCTATTCCACGATGGATTCACATCCTTGGTCACCTGAGTACATGGCATTAGATTTGCTAGTATCGCATTCCTTAGTTGGAGTGTTCAAGCGTGTTGCTCCATATGTAGTGTCGTGAACTGGACATTTGGAATCAACAAGTACGTTGAGGCCATGTACTCGTGTTATTAGGGATTGTGTACAGGGGAAGGCCAACTGAAATGTAAACAGGATCTTTCCCAGTGAAAATAACAAAATAACAGTGTCTTCTTCCTTCAGTGTCGTTTGCAACAGTTTTCTCAATGTCAGGATGCGAGTTCAAACAGTCAAATTGCAGCTACTGTTTCCAAATGTCTCAGGAAGGTTATCTCACTCCCCAGTCAAATATGTTGCAAACCTTTCTTCAAATGGATTGTGTCCTCCCACGTATTCCTCATCTTTGATATTCGATATCCAGATGCAGCTGCTTCTAAAAAAAAATGTTTTTTTCCGGCAGAGGGCGCTCTGCGTCGATGCAGTCGACTCGATGTCCCTGCGAGGGCCTCCGTCTTGAGGATGATGTTAGCGAAGGTATATATGGAACTTGCAGCGCCCATTGGCTTCAGTTTCATTTTCCTGAGTAAGCTTACGGTTTGAGAAACTACGCCATGCTTCTTTTTGTTATAACTATTCTTCTTCGACATCTACTACCCCGAAGACTGTTTCAAAAAGTGTGTGGACTATGATTCTAAGATTTCGTTAACCAACCCACACCAAGTCTGTCTGTGGTGTCACCGCAAGCAGTGGCACGATCTTAAGGTGAGGGCCTGACCTCACGACATAGGAGAGTGCTGCCACAGGAGGTGCCACAGTGGAACCCTTCACCCTCATGCAGTGGGAGGAGAAGGACAGCTCCATCCATGGAGGGCATAGAGGGCATCAGGCATAAATGCCATTCAATGACCGTAAAGGCTCTGAAGGAGAGAAAAGGGAAATTGGCAGTAGGTAGAAACCCCAAAACGTCCTCATCAACTACCTCGTCAAAGAAACCTTCTTCCGACAAGCCTAGAGGCGACTCTCCTCGAAGGAAGAAGGTTAAAAGATCATGGTCGAGGAGTGGCTCCCACCACTCCTCATTATTGGTGAGGAAGTCAAAAAAGAGGCACCACAGGTTGCCTTCTGCGTCATCAGACACCTCCCCTTACAGGGTATCTTGTCCTATGAAAAGCTCCACACCTGTCGAATGGGAAGCATTTATATCTGAAATGCTAAAAATATTTCAAAAGCAGAAACCCTTGTCAAGCCATGCTCCTAACGCGCCTTCCAAAGAAGCCGGTAAGGAAAGGGCTTGAGCCAAATCCTGTGCCCCATTGAGCCCGGTACGAAGGCCAGATCCTCATTGAGAGCCGTTGAGGTCTCGACGTGATGACAAGTCATCGAAGCATCCTTCGAGCTGTAAGTCCAAACATAAGTCGAGGTTGAGGTTGTCTACATCATCGACGCCAGCTCTGCCCTCAACACCGGCAGCGGCATCGACGCCATCTCCGCCTTTGACGCCAGCCGTTTCCGTCGATGCCAACCGTGCCATCTAAACCAATGGCACCACCAAAGCCGAAAAAGATTGACGACTCTTCGAGCGTCGAGTTCACAGTTTCTTAAGCCTTCAGTGCCTATCCTAGACAAGACATATATTCCTTTAACAAGGATAGATTATTTCAAATCTCTCATCTCAATTTATGAGGAAAATTAGCCATCAGACAATGATGCGTCTTTTGGTCTTCCATTTGGTAAATGTGCCTGAGAGCTTTAAGTCTAGATAGAAAGATATTTATGATAATTTACAAATGGCCAGTAGGGTAGACCTGAAGCTGGTGAGCATGCAGATGCTTGTATAGACAGCTAATGTCTAATGTTGTAGACTATTTCGGGTGGAGTAGGCCTAGCCTCCCCTTTGAACAGGATAATCTGACAGACATCCTTGATAAGGATCCTCAAATGGATCCTATTTTACCATTTCATATTGCTCTCCAAAAAAAGATGGCAAACGGCAGATGGCGGCAAATTGGGAGACACCAGAAACTAATCCGACAGTAAACAAAAACCTGACCAAAAAATACCACACTTCCAGTAGTGACCCGGATGACTTATCAAAACACCCCACTCCAGAGATTCCAGTGGTAGAGGCAGCTATGGCAACTTCCAAGCAGGCAGTTTATCCAACTATCATTCCAGACAAGGATAACAAGAGAGTAGATGGATGGGCAAGAAAAGTATTTTCTGCGGGGAGCATGTCTCTTAAATCAGCCAACTCCACATGGGCCCTAGCAAACTTCTCATTCTCTCTATGCGACTGTATTTCCATGGTGGTAGAGCACATTCCCGAGGGGGCAAAAGAGTCAGGTTCTTGGCTATTTTTAGAGACGGCAAGGAAGCCATGTGCAAGTCTCTAAAATCAGGTATGGATTCTGCTGACAGCATCAACAGAGACATGGCAACAATCACCGTAATATGCAGATTTGTGTGGCTGAGGAAGTCGGGATTTGCGCCGGATGTGCAATCAGACTCCTCAACATGCCTTTTGACGGGTTTCACCTTTTTGGCAGCCTTGAGAAGTTGCAGACCTCAAAGGCTGTAGCCAAATCCTTAGGTGCTGCTATTAGGCAGCCTCAGCCTTTTCACCCGAGTGGACAGCTTTGGAGGGGAAGATCTTTTCGCTACTACTCCTCAGTTGGAAGAGCGAGAGGAATGGCTGGTCAAAGAGGCCAATGAAGATTCCCTCGTGGTGGACGAGGGAGAGGTGCAAAGCCTGCTCAAGCAGGGGCATCCTTACTAACAGCCATTGCATCATCCGCCTCAAAACCTCTCTGAGGTCTTGAGTCAAAAAACACCAGTGGGAGGCAGGCTGTCTCAGCATCTGAAAGAATGGTGAGACATTACTTCGGATGCTTGGGCATTGGAAACCATAGCCCACGGTTACTGCCTTGCTTTCATTTAGAGACCTCAGAACCATCCACCGGGGAGCCACTCTTTGAGGGTTCCAGTTCCGCTCCTTGTTCAGGAAATTTTAACCGTGCTAGAGAAAGGCGCTATGGAACTGGTGCATGTAGTGGAAAGGAACACGGGATGGTACTCTCCTTATTTTCTAATATCCAGGACGGAGGACTGAGACCCATCTTGGATTTGAGATCCTTAAACAAGTTCCTCAGGAAGGACAAATTCAAGATGGTCACACTTTCTCAGATCCTTCAAGCCCTCCAACTCCAGGATTGGGTGGTGTCATTGGACCTTCAGGATGCTTATTTTCACGTGCCAATCCATCTCAAGCACTGAAAAGTATCATGATATGTTTTGAGTTCTGTCATTCGGGCTGACCTCCATCAATTTTTTGGAGCTGAGGGCAATCAGACTTGCGCTGAAGGCTTTTCTGCCCTCTGTATGGGGAAAAAATGTCCTGATAATGACAGACAACACAGTGGCCATGTACTACCTCAACAATAGAGGAAGTTTAGGGCGACTATCACTGTGCAGAGAGACAATGCAGCTCTGGTAATGGGCAATTCAGGAAGGAATCTCTCTATCAGCAGTTTACCTAGATGGAGAGGAGAACACAGCAGCAGGTGCTCTGAGCAGGCAGAGCACAGTCTCCCACGAGTGGGAACTAGCTCAGGAAGTCCTTCAAGAGATCTTTAGCCTTTGGGAAACCCTCAAATGAATCTGTTCGCTACCAGGGTCAACCGGAAGTGTGAACTGTACTTCTCCAGGGAATTTCCTCCAAGAGGAGCTCTAGGGCACGTCATCATAGTGGACTGGGAGTTTCCACTCCTGTACGTGTTTCCTCCAGTCCCCGTCATTTCTCATGTGATCAGGATGTTGAGAAAGTTCGGGAACCACATGATCCTAATTGCCCCGTATAGGGCCGGGAGGATGTGGTACCCAGACCTTCTGGACATGTTCATCTGCCCTCTGGTACATCTTCCACTAAGAGTGGACCTTCTCTCGCAAAAGGATGGCCGAGTTCTCCATCCAGAGGTCAAGACACTCAGTCTTCACGCATGTGAACAGAAGGTCCCTCGGCAACTCATCAGCTTCTGGCACCTGTGGACTCTGGCACTGGGACAGGAATAAAGTAACAGACCCCCGGGTACAGGTTCACAGTCATCTTTAATACAGGTTCAAAAAGACACGCTGGAAGGCACACAGCGCTCCTGAAATCATGCTTATATAGGCCTTTTCAATGACGCAATACTTTCATACAATTTCAGAATGCATATCTGATTGGTTCTCTTAACCAGAATAAAAACCCTCCTTATCTTTGATATGTTGGTTTATCTGTCACTCACAAGGCCCACATTAGTCACTCTTGGTAAGCTCTGACTGACTGACACATTGGGCCTCATTGCGAAGTGGGCGGAATGGGTTTAACGGCACTGGTGCTGGTAAACCCATTCCGCCCTCTTAAGAGGTTCCCTTGCGGGACCCGCTCTGAACGTCTGGTCAGACCAGACGTCCTTTGCGGGTCATGCAAGGGGACCAGGGAGCTAATAACGGGCCGTTAAAAACGGCCCCGTTATTAGCTCCCTCCCCATTCCCATTGAGCCCTATGGAGGCTCAAACAGGAATGGGGATGGGTTTTTTGAATGAGGAATTACCTCCAAGGTTGGAATGGCCCGGTAATTCCTCATTCAAGGAACCCGGACTCGGATCCGAGTTTGGAGGCAGCCATGGTGCTAATAGCACCATGGCTGCCTCCAAACTCGTAATGAGGCACATAGACTGATAAGCTTATTTTATGCCCAGCCAGACACAATTACACATCCTTTAACTCCTGCCAAGGACCAATCCCTATCAGCTTCTCGAGGTCCTGCCAAACTTAATTTGCAGCTCATACTGTGGAAAACCTCTTGAGTTCATTTGTTTGTTGCCAACTAACGCAGCCGATCTGTACTAATTGGTAACTTTTCTTGCCTTTATCTAATTTACTATCAATCATGTCTGCTTTTGCCATGCCAAGTTTCAAATGTAATCTCCAGACCCAGTTATTTCACAGCAAGATGCTGCCAAAGACCTTCTACTATGTAAGCATGATTCAGCCCTTTTGACATCTGTTCCCAAGACGCCATTGTGTATTTTGGCATTCATTTTTATCCAGTTTCCAAAATACATTTTACATATCCATGATGTGTCTGTAATACCTGAGTTACTCTTTACTTCCTGAGTCATTCTGACCCCAAAAATATATGTCGCCCCACATGCACTCTTATACCTTCAAAAAACACTATAATTCTGATTTTTGCAATACTCGAACCATTGATCAGCCTATCATATTATCTGTGCTGAATTTGAGAGGGGGATAGGGGGTCTGGTACCCTCATACACACCCCCCTCTGGTCAGTATTAGAGCTCTGCTCAATACATGACCATTACACCCAGTGTCCACCCTCTCCCATATAGTGTACCTATACATTCCTGTCTCCATCACCCCTCAATGTGGTGATTTCATCTCAACATGGGATGTATCATAAAACACATTTCTACGGAATTAAGTGTCTTCAATCATTTTGTAATCTAAAACATAAGTGTATCTCCTTTTGTCTAAAGATCATTGCAACGTTTTGCCCTCTTTGAACTTTTATGCATGTATCCTCAAAAAATAACTTTATTTGCTCCTTTCTGGATCCCACCCCCATTACCCAATTAAATGTAAATGTGACATACACAACAGGCGATTTTGGCCACCACGAGAATCGAGAGAAATCATTCCTTGAGGGAACCCACCAGCCCATCGCTCTTGTTCTGTTCATGTGCAACATTTAGTGTTTACATCCACCTTTTCCCTTTCTCCCACCCCGTGACATTTCCTTGTTCCTGACCTCTTTCCATACACATTTTCTTCCATCGGTACATCTTTCACCTTATTCATCTTATTTTAGCTTATTTTGCATCCACAGATTTTCCTTATGTTTAGTCCATTTATATACTAGTCCTTTGGGCTGCTTTGCAGCAAGTTCGCAGGCCCCTTAAATGCATTAGGGCAGTTCCTTTGATTTTCATTGTCTTTTACATCAGAGTACTCAAACTCTCAATCTTCTGATTCGAAGTCAGATAGTCAGTGGAGGGGCATTTGATTGTTTCTGGGGAACACAAGGATGGGGTAGTCTCATGGGGAGAAACTTTCACAAAAGCGATTGCAGCTGGGCATCTGGCTGGGTCCCTCGAACCCCTTTTCATACTGGCCTTTTCTCCCTGCTCGCAGGATCGGTTGCCGTCAATCACCTGGTGTGTAGATTTCTCCCGTCCATCTGTAATATAAAACTGAATGAGTTTCTTGAAAAATAAGTGTATCTTTATCGTCAGTACTGCCTCCTCAAACCCAACCCTTAAAATACATGATGTGTTTCTTTTAAACACTCCTGCCTCCTAAACAATCTCTACTGCAATTTCTCTGTTTCTATTATAATAGGATGGCTGCTCCTTTCACTCCTTTCGCACATCTTAGTGTTACTTTATACTTAATACATATTGCTGATACGCGGTTTGGCTACAATCTGAGGCCATAACATATATTCAGTTTTGCCTTTTTTCTGGCATCGCCCTATTTTTTCATGGGCCTCTCTCTTTTTCCAGCAATGTTAAATAGCAAAGGAAACATTTTCTCTGTTGTTGTTACTTTTTCCCCACTGATTTACACAGTCGCCTTAAAAAATAATAAAAGACAGACAGCATAACAAATTGAAACATTTTTCAAAAAAGGATGTGTTTTCTTCAATCGCTCCCCTTCTTTCTTCTTGGTGCATCCGTAGCTGACGAAGAAGATGCTGGTATAGGTTCCTGCTCCCTGTAGAAAACCTAAGTAGAGGCAAAAGTCATAACTTCTTTTTTGGCAAAGCAATCAGTTATTCCCTCAAGGTGGATCTTTGCTCCTTCCTTTGGATCAAAAGTGTTTACTGGGGTCATCTCTTTACACTCTGAGCCCACTCAATGATTGGCTTGCTTTTCTGAATGGTGCACTTTTTAGTTGACCTGCCTTTAATGTAGTAACAGGCCTGTGTTTCTTTAGTCTCTTTTGCTATGCTGAAAATGTTCTTTGTACTTTTGAAGTCCTACTCCTGATGGTGTGGAACCACAGTCGTCTTCTTTCTTTACTGTGTTTATTCTGTTGAGACATAATTAACATTTTCTTCGTCGCCCTACATACACTAACCTTGCCTATCCCTGTTTTTTGGAACCCAACACTGTTCCTATTAAATGCATGCAAGTGTAACACATAGGCATACTTCATTTTGCCTATCCTCAAAATGTTTATGCATTTGCCAAATGCACCTTTTTGGCATTTCTCTGTCCCCAGAATTACTAAAAGGTTACTCCACCTTCTAAATAAAGGTCTTCTTTATTCTTGTCATTAGAGATGGCCATACTTGTATATCTATGCTATTCTATGCTCACATCTGGTTGTACCTTTCTATCTGCTATCTATGTAAAATACTGCATCACTTACTGCCTTTTTTCTGTACTCACCTGGATCCTCTTACTCCTAATAATGATCAATAAAGTTTGTTCACATGCCTACTGTGTCAACTGATACTTACCTTTTCATTTTCTACTTGTCCACTAATATTTACCTTTGTCATAATATAATGTTTCTTCCCATTATATTGCTATACTCTGCTAAGGTCATGTAGACATTCCTCCCATGCTCATAAAGAAATGACAATAATTATCAAAATACGCTACACTAATCAATTGTAACCAGCACCATCCATTGTGCTTATTGTTTGCAGATCTGTAAATTTAACCAGACCTTCCTTTATCACCCTTGTCGCACAATGTCACATTGATCCTTTATTTGCACCTTCTAGCAACTTGTGCTTTTTTCTGCTTTAATATCCATTCATTCATTCATTATTTATTCTCCTGAATTGACATTAAACTTTTAGTTTGAGCTTCTTCTGCGCTTTTTTCTTTATTTGTTTTATGATTATCTTATATTCATTTGTAGTTGTATTTATTTGTATTTATTAAATTTATAGAGCACTTTAATCCAAAGCCATTTACATAGCAACAACAAGATTACATAGAAAAATTGGAAGCATAATTATAAACATGAGACAAACCTTCAAATAACAATACGTAGAACAATTTAACTAGGTCTGTAACAGTGAAACAGAACAGAGGAGGAGTAAGAGGAAAGCAAAAGTCTAACTATAACACACACCTCTCAATATTTTACTTATTTATAATCCCTCAGATGCTGCACTTTTTATTTTGTTCCCCTGTTCCTTTCAATGGGCCCATGCCATAAGGGCCAGTGTTTCACAGGACAATTGGCACTCTCTCCAAGTCTTCCTGAAAATATGCTGGGTGCTGCTGAATTTTTATCATTCTCTGTGGGATTTCCCCTTATCTCTCTTTTTATCCAGTATGTGGTGCTCCTAAACACCACTTCATCTGTTGAGTCCTTGTTAGGAGGTGTTTAGACTTACATCATTGTGTTTATACTTACATCATTTCAGCTGCTGCCATGTAACCTAGTTACCAAAGAATCTTTGTTGTTATGATTAAGCAAGGGTTCCAGATTCGAGCAGCAGAGAGAGGATTGAGAGCAGGAGGACAGCCCACAGCTGGGGGCCTTTCTCTTGGATGAACTAACTAAATAAATCCTCACTAAAGACAAGGATTGCAGTGAAGTGTGGTCATTTACTTATTAACATTGGCGACGAGGACTGGGCCAAGGAGAAAAGGCCCCCAGCAGCAGCAATATTGATTACAGTTTGGATGCAACCGGACGGAGCGGCACACTACATGTGTAATAGCAGGCGAGAAACACGGCCATTCTCCTGGAGCGGAGTAAACCAGTAAGGTGTATCCTGGAGCGGAGTACGAATTCTGAGGAAGAAGTCAGTGCCTGGGAGTGAAGTGAACCACGAAGGAATCCTGGAGCAGAGCACGAATACATAGGAGGTTGATTTGTTGTTTGTGATTTGCAACTACGAGAGACTGCGCTGACAACACCAGCAGAGGTCCCACCTGAGGTCACTCACTATTTGGATTGCCATTGCTTTGATTACTCACTGTCTCGCCGTTACACACACGGCCGCGGCTTGCAGTTGTTTATCTTTGAATGGAACCCGGCTGTCAGGTGAACGAATAGTCGACCTAGCGAGCGAGGAATTCTTGGAATGTTGCAGCCTGGGGTCACGTCAGCACGCAAGTAGACTAAGGGACGTGGAAACGTGGCGGCCATTTTTTACGTCGTGTCAATAATACGTTTCGAACAAACGAGACTGTCGAGTACTTTGACACACAGCAACTGGTGGTGCAGTTGGACGCCGGACCTGGAACGGTGGATCACACAGGAATTTACCTGGTGGGTGCACACTTTGAAAAATTAAGTACAGTTGAGTGACATTGTGGCTGTGCAGGGTTTGTTGTCTGGGGGTGACATTCTTTAATTCACAGCATGGCAAATGTCCCAGCCCCAGTTTTCTTCCTTCCTACACCAGGTGAGCCTAGAGTGCGTTGGATAGACTGGAAGGAGGGATTTCAAAAATATGCACTGGCAGCATTTGGACCCAACTTCTCCAATGAGCGCAAAGAGGTGCTCCTATTTCACTGTTTAGGCGCCGCAGGGCAGGAAGTGGTCAAAAAACTACCAGAACCTCCAGACATTCCTGATGGGGGGCCATATGAGAAAACATTAGCAAAATTAGACAAACACTACTGTGTTGAAGAGAATATAATTCTTGAAAGGTACAAATTTGCTACGAGAGCTCAGAAAACTGGAGAGAGTATTGAGGAATTTGTAACTGCTCTCAGAGGTTTAGCCATCAAATGTAGATTTGACCATTGTCGAGATGAGCATGTCAGGGATCAACTCATGATTAAGTGTTCTAACGATAACATCAGGAAGGAGTTATGGAAGGAAAGAAATCCTTCTCTTGATAGAGCAATTGAGATAGCGAAAATGATAGAACACACAGACAAATGTATACAAATGCTTCAGCTGGATAATACATCTCAAGATAAGCCCAAAACAGATGACAATGAAGCTGCCATACACAAGGTTTCGAGAGTGATGCAGAGAGGTGCGGCAACTTCGCGTCGCTCTTGGCAAATGGGTAGGAGACCTGAGGGTCGCCAAGGTCCCTCTACCAGAGCATGGGGACAAGGATCATCTACCAGAGGGTCGCCCAGTGAGAATGTTACATTCAGGGGTGGCAGAGACTCTGGTTATCCTAGAGGTGCATCAACTAGGAGGTGTTTCAGATGTGGGAGTTTATCTCACAAAGCATCTGACAAAGAATGTTATGCAACACACGTTGTATGTAATGAATGTGGGGTCAGGGGACACATGGCTAGATGCTGTAGGAATTTTTATACTGCCTCAGGTCAAATACATGAAGTCAATGCAGATCAAGAATTTATATCAATTGATGATGCTGGTAGGGAAGTTATTTTTTCTGTCAATGCCATCGATGGGAAGGTCAGGAAAAAGAAACCATATGCAACTGTGTTAGTTGGAGGGGTGCCAGTATCAATGCTCATGGACAGTGGAGCAGATTATACTTTGATAAGTGTGCAAGTGTGGAAGGAGAAATTTGGATGTTGCACATTGTGGGAGAATGTAGTCAGAGCAAATGCTTATGGAGATGTGCCCATAGAAATTTTAGGGTGCTTTAAAGCCGAGCTCCAATTCAAAGACAGGAAGGCGATAGGGACTGTCCATGTGGCCAACAGAGGTGGAGAGCTGTTGTCCTGGAGTGATCAGGCAGAGCTCAAGATAAGACTTGAAGCAAGCCACCCAGAACAGGTGTTGACTGTGGAAGGTGAAAAATCTGGTGGAAAATCGATCTCGAGCACTGTTATGGAAGAGGCCAGAGGGCAAATGAGTGTCACTAAGTTAGGGTGCTTGAAGGGATTTGTGCACAAAATTCATTTGAAAAGAGATGCTATTCCCAAAGTTGCCAAATTGGAAAGTGAAGGAGTGATAGAGAGAATTGATTCCTCAGAGTGGGTTAGTCCTATTGTAATAGTGAGAAAGGGCAATGGATCCCTGCGGATATGCATAGACCTTAGACACCTGAATAAAAATGTAGTGGCTGACAAATTTCTTTTACCCAGAATAGATGATTTATTGGCAGGTGTGTCTGGTTCCAAAGTATTTTCTCTTATTGACCTCAAATCTGCATATCACCAGTAGAATTACACCCTGATTCTAGAGATCTCACAGCGTTCATTACCCCTATTGGCCTTTTCAGATGTATAAGAATGCCATTTGGATTGATTTCAGCAGCTAGTGTATTTCAGAACGTCATGTACAGATTACTGGGAGGAGAGAGAGGTGTCATGTGCTACCAGGATGATGTGCTAGTATGTGGGAAAAATGAAGCAGAACATGATAAAAGGTTAGAGAGAGTGTTGAACATATTCAGAGAGGCTGGCCTTACAGTATCGTTAGAGAAATGCATATTTAAAACTGACAAAGTTGAATATCTAGGTCATGAAATTACAGGTGAAGGGATCAAACCCAAAGAAAAGGCCATAGAAGCCATTCGCAAGATGGAAGCACCAAAATCCAAAGCAGACATACTGTCTTTTCTAGGTTTGGTTGAATTTTATGGCAAGTTCGTTAGAGGGTTGTCAAATTTGTCAAGGAATATGAGGATGTTGACTCGTAAAGGTGTTACGTTCAAGTGGAATGAATCATGTGAGGAAGAGTTTGGTAAGATTAAAGATGCCATAGTTAATGCACCCATTTTGAAAACGTTTGAAGAAAGTAGACATTCATTACTATTTGTGGATGCTAGTGACTATGGTATTGGGGCAGTCCTAATGCAGGAAGATCAGGAGGGATTACACACCATAGCATTTGCATCTAGATCTCTCAAAGGACCTGAGAACAGATACTCAGTGGTAGAAAAGGAAGCATTGGCTTGTGTCTGGGGAGTGGAAAAATTCAAGAGATATCTGTGGGGCAGAGAATTCACAGTATGTACTGACCATAAACCCCTTATAGGAATATTTACCAAAGGTGGTCTGGAGGGAGTCTCCAGACGCATCATGAAGTGGGTGACGTCCCTACAAGGCCTGCAATATGACATGCTTCACGTTAGTGGTGAAACCAACGTAGTTGCTGATGCCCTATCTAGATCAGTAGTGAGAGAAATTGTGTCTGAGGAGTCTCCTCTGACTCGTGAGAAAGGTGTTGAAATATTTCAAGTTCATGAGTCAGTAAAGAAAGAGGAGTGGGACAATGCATGTTCCGAGGATGAATTGTACCAGAGAGTTTTAACATTGGTGACGCAGAACAGAATACGAAATTATCTTGGTGATTTAGGTGGATTTGCCAAAGTTAAGGAAGAACTCTGGATTGATAAAGGATATTTACATAGGGGACATCAGATGGTTGTACCTATCAAAATGAGAAAATTAATAATTGAGCTAGCTCATGTTGGGCATTTGGGACTGCCTAGAACCAAAGGCTTAGTTAGAGCAGAATTTTGGTGGCCCAATCTTGACAAAGTCACTGAAGAAGTGGTCAACAATTGCTGCGATTGCATTGAAGGTAATAAGGGTCTCAGAATTCAGAAAGTACCCATGACTGTTAGGAAGCCATCCACGGTTCCCTGGGATGAGGTTGCTTTAGACTTACTAGGTCCTTTCAATATCAGTGGTGGGAGAGACACCTATGTATTGGTTGTCATAGATTTATTATCCAAGTGGCCTGAAATATTTACACTAAGAGATATAACCAGCAGTAGCATCATTAAATGTTTGGAGCAATTATTTTGGAGAGAGGGATTCCCCAGGAAGTGTTTATCAGATAATGGCACCCAATTGGTTTCCAAGGAATTTAGAGAGTTTTTGAGTAACCATGGCATAGAACAAGTAACTACCTCATTATATCATCCCCAGACCAATGGGTGCGTAGAACGCTTCAACCGTACACTCATGGATGCCA
The DNA here is from genome assembly GCF_040938575.1 of Ambystoma mexicanum. Lineage (NCBI taxonomy): Eukaryota > Metazoa > Chordata > Amphibia > Caudata > Ambystomatidae > Ambystoma > Ambystoma mexicanum. The sequence goes on along the minus strand of NC_090930.1, from coordinate 148,692,285 downwards.
TTAGAATTGCGGTAGCCACAGGAGGTGACTGGGTCAGGACCATAATGGAGAGAACATTCCAATATAGACTAGCACCGCACAGTGTTACGGGTGTATCTCCATTTGAATTATTAAGAGGGAGGAAACCTAACTCACACATGTGTCCAGGCTGGATGGGAAGGTCAAAATTTGTAGGAATAGATCTGGAGGGAGTGAGAGAGAAGATATTTGAATCAGGGGTAAGATCCAAGGAGCAATATGACAGGAAAAATGCTTGTAGAGAATTCAGTCTTGAGGAAGGTGATTGGATCAAGATCAAACTTCCCACCAAGGTGCGCAAAGGCGCATCCATATTTTCCCAGCCCAAACAAGTTGTTAAAGATTTGGGATCTTCGGTTCTTGTTAAAGGAGGTGGGGTCTGGAACAAGGAGAGGATAGCAATTTGCAAAAAGGTAAACAACACCTTGTAACTGCACTGCACGGTATTAACTGCATTTTACTTATTCCTCCACATAGCGTTGTATCACATACTATGTAAATAATGAACTGTTTGATTTTCAATGAAATTGTTAATCTACTTTAGGCAAACACTTATATTTTGGTAAAAGGAAGGGAGGTGTTAGGAGGTGTTTAGACTTACATCATTGTGTTTATACTTACATCATTTCAGCTGCTGCCATGTAACCTAGTTACCAAAGAATCTTTGTTGTTATGATTAAGCAAGGGTTCCAGATTCGAGCAGCAGAGAGAGGATTGAGAGCAGGAGGACAGCCCACAGCTGGGGGCCTTTCTCTTGGATGAACTAACTAAATAAATCCTCACTAAAGACAAGGATTGCAGTGAAGTGTGGTCATTTACTTATTAACAGTCCTCTCTAAAAATGTTGTCATAAGTGATATCAGTCAACTTACACCTTTCTTTGAAAACGATCACTGTTCTTCATATTCTACCCTCATCATCCATTCATTAGAATATTGCCATTTCCCCTCATACTATGGCTGCATCTAATTCTGCAGGGATAGTCTGTCCCCACTCTTTGTCCATAGGTATCCGTGATTTTGAACACAAATTCATCAGGCATTCTCACCAACTTCTCCACTAGGCCAGATAGCCATGTTAATAGAATGCTCACCTCATAAGTAGAAAAACCTCCAATTCAACTGAACAATCTCGCAGAGCCAGTTGCCCTGCGAGTGCCAGTATAAAATCGCTGCATTTAAATAGTGCTTTCCAAGAGCAGAACACACTATCCCTTGGTCATCAAATAAAATCATCATTTTAAGTTTTGCCATTAAATCCCTCCATAAAGTACTAACTGATATCTGTCACAAGTATAACAAAGGATCAGTCATGTCACATTCTTGCATAGAGACTGATTATTCATATATAAAAAAAAGAAACTCAACTTGTGGCTTCACAGAACCCTTAATTATTTATGGCAATTCCCACCATTAGATACTTTTCCTTCCATGTACATGAATGTGCAGTCCCAGTGTTTACTAACAAAGCAATGGTTTCGCCTCCTATCATCACATTAACCCGTGGCGGGCCTAATATCTCTGAGAAGAAATGAACAAATATGCACACCTAAGTAATTCAGGAAAGGACCTGTTTGGTGTTTTTTTGATTTGTAAAGAGGTGCAGAGGAGAGAGCCACAACCCTGACACTAGGTTGTGAGTTTTAGAAAACAAAGGAAGAGCGGGTATCCAAGGTTGTGGACCACTCGCGTCCCCTGCACACTCAAGGTACTGTAAAGACAGTCAATAGGTATAGTTTTCTAGGGGAAGGTATGTATCAACATGTTTTAGGAGGAATTTCTTACAACTAATTCTAATAGTGGTTGTTTTCTTAATACAATTTTGGTATATCTGCAAAGAAAATGTAAGAGTGATATTACTACAACCTGATACTATATGGTAATGTTCATAACAGATAAACTTCACAATAATTTCAAGAGCACCAATATTTGTTTATTCACAAATATTATTCTGTTGGTAATTATAGATATTACACGTATTCACGTACATAAAATTTAATCAAAAAGTGTATATATTGTATATAATACAAAAAATGTGCAAATATGTAACAGTCTCTGTTTTTTCACAGGTAATGGTACATAGCATTCTCAACGTGTTTCGGGAAAAAATCCCTTTATCAGGAGTGATTATTATGGTTCCTCAAAGTCTATTCATCTTCATAAACCTTCATCATTTTCTAAACTTCAGTGGAGAGTTTTTCAGGGTATCTATAAGAGAGATCATAATTCTCAGAATCTGTCTTGCTCACATTTTGCAGTTGGTGTATTAATGGGTCTACTATACATCATACGCTTTCCTACCTCGCATAGATGCCCTGAGGTTGTCTCTAATGCTCGACTGTCAGCAGTAGTTCAGGATCATTTTCAGTAGTTCATAAAGGTAAGTAAATCGCCTAAAATTCAAAAAGTGAATCTCCTTAGTACCAGGGTAATGCATTTTAACAATGTGTAGTGTATATATCATATGGGGGAAGATAAGGGGTAACAGAGAAAAGTACCTTGAATATGGGTCTGTAAAAGATTCCTGTAAAGATGGCTTGTCTAGCCCGGGTATCCAGTGAATCGGGATGGAGTTTCCATTTACTGTAGATGGTTAATAAAAACATCAGGGGAGTACTAGTATCTCTGGATAATAAGCACAAATATGTGCATTAAGTATGTTAAGTAAGGGAAAGGCAGCTTACCTGCCAATTAAATAGGTCCTATGAGATAGGTGACAGTTCAGGGTGCCCTTAGGAGGGTAACTCTTTGCTCAAGTGGATCTCCTATCAGAGGAGAAAACAGAGTATGGTGCGAGATAGTTAGCCATCAGTCAAGGACTATATAATGGCCCATAGTTAGATATATAATGGACTAGCCATAGAGTCTTACCTTTAAAAGATCTTAGTGGGAAGTAACTGGAACCTGGAAGATCATCTCAGAGCACCAACTCGAAGGAGAGTGCTGTTGTGTCAGAGGCTCGAGTAGCGAGCACTAAAATGGCGTTTGGCGTCGTCAGCATGAATATGTCACCTATGTCGTGACGTCACATGTGAACATGTGACGTCACTACGTGATGACGTGACGCTACGGCACCGCGCTTAGACTGACGCGAGTATTATATGATGTTGATTATGGGCAGATCCATCCATTCAGGGTGCAGTCTGACTACACGGTAGTGTGAAAAAGAGGGTAAGGAGGTCAGAGCTGGTTTGGTGCTAAGCCCAAACAGTGAGATAAAGAGGATGGCCCAAAAAGGGAAAATAAATAAATGTATACTGGTGTCCCATAAGAACCGCAGCATTCAAGGTTGACAAGAAAACTGGGCAAAACGTACAGATGGTAGTCATGTACGGTGTAAAGGGGGTACAATGTTAAAATCAATATGGTTGGGAAGATATCCCAAAAGAAACTTAAAAGCGTGCCAAAATGATGTTCAAGGAGAACAACATGGACAGTAAGATGGACAATACATCATATCTATAGGTGACTGGGATACAGTATCCATATATATATTTGGAAATCAGACTGGAGGGATCTAGGGACTACTTGTTGAAATGTGTATGTGTATGGCTAGATGGCGGTATTAGCCTATAGGATAGGGGATTTGGCTAGAATAATCTACCAATGATCAAGTGGTGGTACATACAATGTAGATGCACAGTTGGACAAAGAGTTAAACACATTTGCTACATTTAATGATATGTTCTTAGCTCAACCTTAGGGCACCTTTGCTCACAATCTATTCCAATGAGTTGGGTCACCAGATGAGTGTACTTACGACCATCAGTTTAGAGAATTATTAATACATCTGTTATACATTTAGTGACAGACATTTCTCATGAAATAAATCAATTTAAACAGTCTAATAAGGGTTGGCTAACCTTATTAGTTGTGGACCACAATGTACTGCAAAACTATGTTAGGACTATCATATTCGAGATGTGCACTGGTTATATTAAGTACCCAAATTCAATGTAGAATCGATTCTGTATAAAGCCTGTCTTGTTTAGGGTGTTCACTGGTTCTGTATGTTGTAGTGATCATTTATAAGAAGGCCCCTAAGTGGAAATCTTTGTTCATTCCGTAAGGGTTCATACTGTCAAGTTTGTCAATCCAGTACAGTTCTCGTTGGTCGGATCCTTTGGCATAGTTGCCACCTCTTGGTGCTTTTGTGACGACTTCTAGTATCTGGAACGTAATTGTGCCACTGTGTGTCTGTTTTCGGTGAAATGTCGCACCACAGGTGATCATTCATTCTTTGTCCTGATGTTGCTTTTATGCTCATTGCACCTCTCTTTCATTTTCCTTCTTGTCTGACCCCCATAGTAGATCCCACATGGGCAACTCAGGGCATAGATGACTGACTTAGAGTCACAGGTGGCAAAATGTTTCAATTTGATCTTCGCGCCTGTTCTAGGATGTTTCATGTAGTCCCCTTTGGTGATATTGTTACAATTTCCACAATGTAGACATGCAAAAATTCCTAGTTTTCTGGTGTGTAGTATTTGTTGTTGTTGTGCCGGGATACGTTCTGCTCTGACCAATTGGTCCCGAAAATGTCTCCCTCTTTTGTAAGCGATTAGTGGTGGTTCCGGAAAGAGTTTCTGTAGATGGGGATCCATCTGGATGATCCTCCAGCTTTTTCTTATCAGGCGAGTGATATGATGACTTTGACTTGAGTATTTGAGAGTATATAGGAACGGTATCTCCTTGTGTTCTGGTTTTATATCTCTGATAATTCTGAACACATCAAGTTGTCCTGTAAGCTGTCATATTGTGGTTGAATGTATACCTCTGTTCCTGGGAGAGGATTTCCTCCTACCACAGTGGCACCTCCTATTCTGGTCAATACCTGTTCTGTGTTTACATATCACTAAGTCTGCATGGGTGCTCGTTGCAACTACCCTTGTAGTGAATTCATTTGCACTTGCTCTAGCTGCTGTACCTGTTGCACTCTGGGCGCTTGCGTTTGATACAATGTCTGATCCTGGGCGCACCATTTCATAGCTTGTGGGCCATATGCTGGAGGATAAACTGTCCCCCCTCTTGAGAATTGCCCATTTTGTACGCATCCTTGGCTCCCGCATGTGTGCGCAATGTGCACTGTCATCCCACATGTCCAATACCCAGGAGGACCCTGTCTAACTAGTCCCCGCTGGTTAAACCCTCCTTGTATATTCTGACTCTCATTCAGCACATTCTGAAAACCGCCTCTTCCTCTATTTCCCATTCCTCTGCCTTGTGGCACAAATCCATTCCCTTCTTCGCCAATCTGGCACTGAATATTTGCCTGTAATGTACCCACTGCTTGCTGTATTCCCAGTCCTTCTCCAATTTTGTCAATACCGCCCCTTTTATGGCATATATTGACAATTCTTTCTGAACTAACTTGGCTTCCTCAATTTTCCTAGCATCGTCTTTCTTCTTATTCTTCTCCTGTAACAGCCGACAGTGATGCACTGTAGTCAACTGCTGTAGCTCAGGTTACGGTTTTGCTTCCATTCCCACTTGCTTCTCAAATTGCCTCTGGATCTGCCCAGGCAATCCCTGACATAAAATGTGGTAAAATACTGCCACTGTTTTTCACCTCGGCTCGCCTGCTTCAAGAGTTCAGTGCTCCTGAATATAAGAAAGCGGATCTTCATCCTCTTTTATTTAGTCTTCAAAAAATCTAACTTCTTTTATATTATATTTTAGAAAAACATAATATCCCTAACTGGTGTTCCTAATATAAAGCGGACGCATCCTGTATGTATGTGTGTATGTTCTTATTGTAGTATTGAATTCCTTCTTCTGGCTACCCGTGTGTGTTTTGTGTGCATTGAGCCTGAAATCCATTGCTTGCCTGTATTTCCACAAAATCATGTGTACATGTGTGTGTGCACGTGTGTGTGTGTGAATGTGTGTGTGCCCGTGTGTGTAATCTTTGCGTTGGTGCGTTTGTGGGCATGTCTGTGTGCATCTGTGTGTTCATGTTTGTGTGTGTGTGTGTGTGTGTGTGTGTGCGTGTGTGTTTGCGCGTGTGTGTTCATGTGTGTGTGTGCATGTGTGTGTGTATGTATCTGTTTTACTTCCCCTCTCCTTATAAGCATAGCATGACAGATATTCTAACCTTAATCATCTCTATTTCTTTCCCCCAATAAATCAATTCATCTCATATAATAATAACCCATGTCATGCTTCAATATTTGTGCCAAGCCTCCCTTATTCTTAGAAATCAGGCCAATCAGGGTGTGTACTTCTATAAAAAAAATACTCCTTTATGTGCTCAAACCGTTTAAAAATACTAGTGTACTTTCACGTGTGTCCTTCATATCTTGATCCCTAAACTAGTGCACATTATCTCCTAGTTATTTACTGAGGTCTCTCCTCAATACAACTGTTTAAATATATCATGCCCCTTGTCCATATTGTGTGTGACCTTAACCCCAGTGCGCTTTGCGAGCACTTCTCCTCATTACCAACTGCTTCCTTATTCAAATAATAAGTTTTGCATCAATACATGCTTTTCCAATATTTTTCCCTAAAAGGTGTTTTTGTGTCATTTATTCTTGCTATCCCCCATAAATATTCACTGTGTTTAGCTTAATGTAATTCAATACTGCATCAATGTATTTTTTACTGTAATTTACACTCATAATTACATTTCTATTCTCGGCACACCCTTTCACTATTGTGTGATTCTACACACATTTATTCCTTTTTCTTCTTCAACCACCTCTATATTATGTAGTTTATATTGTATAGTGGGGGAAACACTGTCCTCCCTCTTGAAGCCTGTCCATTCTGCCCTGGCCTTGTTGCACATGCCTGAATATGCATGTATAACATCTTCATGACTCTGCATTATTTATGGTGCATATCCCATGCCTTCTGTCTGTACTCAACTACCAATATTCTCACCATTCTGGTCACCCACAACACTCTCCTGTGCTTTCACTTCTTCTTTATTTCTTTCTTTTTTTCTTTTTATAATGCACTGAAAACTCTTAGTTAAAACACCTTTCCTCTCTTTTTATCATCTACGCAATTGGTCCATACATGTGCTCTTTCCAAATGTCCCATACATCACCAACAAAAAACGGCTGCTTGCCAAACATTAAATTAAAAATCAGGGGTGGCCCAGTGTGTGCCCAACACAAAAGCATCCAACATCAACCCCAAAAAATGACCAACCAACCCCCTAAAAATGGGAAGTGACCTGTGTGACCCTAAACAGTGACTCAATGGGGCCTCGCTCCAGCTCGCACACGCACAATAACTGGGAGTAGCTTTCCATTGAGAAACAGTATATTCAAAAATAAAGCTCAACCACATATAACTTTCCTGTCAAAAATCAACAATTTCTTCCAAATATACACCCTTGCTTGACTAAACAACCAGGGTTTTAATTACTTCACAATATATTAATCCAATTTAGTGCTTTTCTCAGCATCTGGTTTCAATAACCACGCATTAACCCCATGAAAAAATGCTGTTTTTTCAAAACGTACTCATTTGTCAATTACTCAGTGGGTGTCCACCAAATCAACCCATAATTGAGCGTCCCTACTCAGGACACATACATAATATATATATTGTTAACCCCACAAAAAAGAACAAATTATTTTAATGGGTTCTGGTTCAACTCTTCATTTCCATAAGAGTCCGTATCAGCCACAGGGCACTTCCGAGCGTAATACTAAAAAAATTTAATTTTTAAAAACTGCACAAATAAACCATTAAACATATTTCTTACATACTTATACACATATCAACTCCATCTATACTACTTTTGGTCACATTTCTATAAATCTTCATTCATTTTCCTGTTTTATTTGTTTAATACATATACATGTATTTTTGCCATTCTTTGCCAATACAAAACAATATTTGCTCCTTCTACGTGTAAAACTAGTTCTCCAGCATGGGGTCTGGCATGGATTCACATGCTCATGAATATTCCCCGTCGTCAGGCCGGGAATCCTCGGTATAGAAAAAAATCAGTATCAGTTTCGTTTCTGATCTATCTTTCTTAGTAGTAACCAATCACTGGTCTCTGGGTCATACTGCCCCCAGCCAATGACTGCCCTCTCCCTAAGCCCGGCCTCCGGCAGCCATCCTCAGATTTTTACCGCACGTTCAAGTGTTGGGAGTCCTCGTGCTGTAACTCTCGAGCTTTTGCTGCGTTTTCGCGCTTTTTCAGGAGATTTTTCTCATTTTTCGGTTAAATAGAGCCTCAAGCTCCACCGTTTCTACATCCGATCAACGGGGATCCGTTTCAGAGTTTTCTACGCCCCTCAAGGGTGAATATTTCGTCGAGTTACGCTTTTGGAGGATTTCAGAAGTTCCGAGGCCTACCCCGGACATGGCCCAGGAGAAAGGAAGCTCGACGCCCGGGAAGCTGTTCAGGACCTGCCCTGGATGCCAGCTTCAGAATGTTTTCAAGGAGGACGAGCATTTGTTATGCCTCTACTGTCTCCATGAGGACAAGACGCACAAGGAGAAGGACTGTGCTTTTTGTGGGAACATGTCGGAGCGGACCATGAGGGATCGGCACCTCCGACTCGCCAACTGGCTGGAAGGGAAGAGCCCGTCAGGGGAGAAGAAGAAAAAGAAGTCTGAGCGGTCTTCTAAGTCCTATGAGGGCGCCCCGGCGACGGGGGCCCAACAAAAGGCTAAGCACCGTGAGTCCGCGGGCACCGGGAGCGCCGAACGGTCGGGCTCCTTGGCTGCCAGGCAGGGCGCATCCTCCCCGGTGCCATCAACCACGAGCCAACGCTCTGGCTCGGGTAAGAGGAAGTCTGAGAACCCGGCGAAGCTTCTGGAGAGGCCCCGGTCGATCTCGAAGATTCTGGCAGAGGGGGAGCGAGGCTCGGACCCTCCCCCCAAGGTGAAGGCCCCAGGCATCCAGAAGGTGACGATGGCCTTAATTCACCCTGCTAAGACCTCGATTGAGGATGTCGCCGCGGCCCTGGCTCAGCTTGTGGAGGCTACACCAGTGGAGGCGCCCTCAGGACCCAGAGTCTCCCTGCCACCGCAGAGGGAGTCGTCTTTCAGGCCTATTGAGAAGACCCCCACGAAGTCCTCGTTGGAAAAGGTGGGGGAGGGGCTGGTGGCCATCATGGATACGGACACGACCTCTGAAGAAGAGCTCATCGAAGTCGTGGAAGAGGCCCAGCCCATCGGGAGGGATCCCGACGAGGGCGACGACGAGAGCGACGGTGTCACCGACAAGGCTCCTCAAAAGCCCTCGTGCCCGTCGTTTCCGGCGCCGCAGGACACCTCGGCGGCCATTTTGTCAGCGATTCAGTCCTTATGCTCGGAGATAAGGACAAGGTTGCCCCTTCCCCCCGACGGAGGTACCTAAGAGGAGGAGGACGCATCATACGCCACCTCTCCCACCTCTGCGGCCCGCTCTGCCTTCCCCTGGTCTACTACCCACGGGGATGATACAGGCACGGACACGGCTACGACAGGTACAGATGATGACGGAGGCGACGATGGGACGTGTCCCCCGTCACCCCCTGCTCGGGCGTCCCCGCCCGATGAGATTGGATCCTTTCATGCCATGATTTCCAGGGCATTCGAGCTTTTTCAGCTCTGCCCAGAAGAAAAGAAGAAAGAAGGGTTCCTTTACCAATGGCGCGAGGCTAAAAGGAAGACGGTCCTCGCCGTACCGCTTCTTGATGACATCTGGGATGAGGGGCTCGCCCTCCTCAAGAACCCTGCCACGGCGCCGGCAAAGAGGGACCGGTACGAGAAGAAGTACCGGGTCCCCGACGCTGCCCCCTTGTGCCTTCGGGCACAACCTACCCTGGATTCGGTCGTCTCAGCGGCGGCAAAGAAGAAAGCTGGGGGGGGGATCGGCCTCGACATCAACTTCCCCGCCGGATGGCGAGGGCAGGAAGTTGGACACGATGGGACGACGGATCATCTCATCCGCAGCGACGACTATTAAGGTGGCCAACACCCTGGCTATCATAGCCCGCTACGACAGGGAGTTGTGGTTCAAAATCGCCCCTCTGTTAAACTTCCTTCCGGACGCCAAAAGGGCTGAGGCCCTTGAAATCCTACAGGAGGGGGAGATTGCATCGGAACCACGCCATCACGGTGGCAAAGGACATCGCCGACACCGGTTTCCGTCAGTTGGGCAACAGCGTTTGCTTGAGACGACGAGGATGGCTCAAGGCCACGGATTTCCGCCAGGACGTACAAACCAAGGTTTTGGACATGCCCTTCGACGGGAACAACCTGTTTGGGAAGGCGATTGATGAGTCCCTTCAGGCCATCAAGACAGACACAGAGACTGCCCGGGCACTGGGAGTGCTCCAACAACGACGGCCGTCCTTTCGGAGCTGCGGAGGCAGACAAGGTGCCTCCAAGGGATCCGGCAGTGGCTCCTCCACTTACCGCCAAGCGGCAAGATCTTCGTCCCAGGAAGCCTACAGGGGACGTGGCAAGTCAGGTGGTGCCTGTCGTCGTCGACAAGGAGGTCAAGGAGGCAAGGCGGCCTCCAAACAAGATTTAACCGACCGTGGGGTTGGGCCCCTGCTGAAGCACCCCGGTGGGAGGCCGGCTGGCGAGATTCGTCAGCGTGTGGGAGTCCATCTCCACCGACCGTTGGGTGCTGGATGCCCTGGCCCAAGGGCATGCCCTCGAGTTTCAGAAGAAGTGCCCTCGCGTTCCACCCGTGGCCAGGAAGGAAAATCACGTCCCTCAACTACTGTTGGAAGTAAGGGCGATGCTCAAGAAGGGTGCCATCGAGTTCGTCCCAAAGAGGCTTCGGGGCTCAAGAGTTTACTCAAGGTACTTCCTCGTAAAAAAGAAGACAGGAGGATGGCGCTCCATCCTGGACCTACGACGACTGAACAAGTACATCAAGGCACAGAAGTTCCGCATGGTCACCCTCCAGCATGTGCTGGGACAGCTGGAGGAGGGCGATTTCCTGTCGTCGTTGGACTTGGAGGATGCCTACTTCCACATCCCCATTCTAAAAAGACACTGAAAGTTCCTCAGGTTCGTGGTCCAAGGGCGGCACTACCAGTTCAAGGCCCTCCTGTACGGATTGAAGTCGGCACCCAGGGTGTTCACCAAGTGCCTCGCTCCGGTGGCGGCTCGGCTGCGCCTACAGGGGATTCACGTCTACCCCAACCTGGACGACTGGCTCATCCAGGCAAGGACAAGGGAGCTCGCCGTGGAGCACACTGCGAAGACCGTCCAGCTGCTCACGGACCTGGGATTCTCCATCAACTTTCCAAAATCCCACCTGGTTCCGTCGCAAGTCGCCCTGTTTCTGGGAGCCAAGCTCGACACAGTGGCGCGGCTGGCCTCGCCGTCGGAGGAAAGGACCAGGATCATTCTGGGCAAGGTGCAGCGTCTGCTGGCCACAGACATGGCCAGGGTAAGATCTATCAAGTCCCTCCTCGGGATGATGTCCTCCTGCATTTATCTGGTGCGCCTTTGCAGGCTTCGGATGAGACCCTTGCAGGAGTTCCTCGATGCCCGCTGGATCCAGTCGACGGGCAGCTTTGAGGACAGGATCCCTCTCAACGAGACGTTCCGTCAGGCGATCCGGTGGTGGGGTACCCGCTCCCGTCTGTCGGTGGGCACGGACTTTCAGACACCAGCTCACCAGGTGACGGTGACGACGGACGCCTCCCTGGAAGGTTGGGGAGCACACTCCGGAGATCTTCACGCGAGAGGCCTTTGGCTCCTGGAGGAGAAGTCTCTCCACATCAACATCTTGGAGCTCTGTGCGGTGTTCTGGGCCCTCAGGTCTTTTCTTCCCTCCCTCAAGGGCAAGGTGGTGAGGATCTTCACCGACAACACCACCACGATGCTCTACATCCGGAAGTAGGGCGGAACCAGGTCCCTGGCCCTATCCAAGGAAGCCCGAGATCTGTGGCATTGGGCCATCGCCCAAGGGATGTTTCTGGTGCCTCTTCATCTGGCAGGAATAAAAAACACGATCGCCGACTCACTCAGCAGGGAGCTGCGCTCGTGCCACGAGTGGGAACTACGCCAGGATCAAGTGGATCGACTCTTCCGACGATGGGGCGAACCCCAAATCGATCTCTTCGCGACGGCGACGAATTCCAAGTGCCGGAGGTTCGCCAGCAGGTTCCCCCAGCCGAGGAGCATGGGCGATGCTTTCTCGTTCCCCTGGGACGGCCTATTTCTTTATGCGTTCCCTCCGCTGCCGTTGCTGCTCCGGCTCATCAACCAGCTCAAGAGGTCCCGGTGCAGGAGGATCCTTGTTGCACCGGCGTGGCCGAGACAGTTCTGGTTCCCGGACCTTCTGGACTTGTCAACGTCCCCACCAGTCAAGCTTCCGACAGACGCAGACCTTCTCTCAAGAGAAGGAGGCGCCATTCTTCACCACAACCCGGAGTCGCTGAACTTGCTGGCTTGGCTCTTGCAGCACTAGAGTTTGGAGGGTACGACATCCCGGCTGACTGCAGAGAGGTTCTTGCAAAGGCCAGGGCGTCCTCAACTCTCAAGTGCTATGGCCATAAATGGAAGAGGTTCTCTGTCTGGTGCCGTGCACAGAAGATTAACCCTCTGCGGATTACGGCCCCTCAAGTACTGCCGTACCTACTGTCACTGGCCAAAGCTGGACTGGCTCACGCCTCCATCAAAATACATCTGACTGCAATCTCCCGATATACCAGGACGACGGGACGGGCGTCCTTGTGGTCTCATCGCCTGGTGAAAGAATTCATGAAGGGACTATTCCGATCATTCCCGCTGGTGAAGGCTCCTGCCCCGGCGTGGGAGCTTAATGTGGTGCTGACCAAGCTCATGGGGGCCCCATTCGAGCCTATGCATTCGGCGCCTTTGAAGTTCCTGTCATGGAAGACAGCTTTCCTCGTGGCCATCACCTCTGCACAACGAGTGGGAGAGATCCAGGCCCTATCTTGCAAGCCTCCATACTTGACTTTTCATGACACGAGGGTGGTGCTGAGGACACACCCATCCTTTATGCCCAAGGTGCCGTCGGACTTCCACCTCAATGAGCCCTTGGTGTTGCCAGTTTTCTTCCTGTCGCCTTCGTCACCGGCCGAGAGGACTTTGCACTCGCTGGATGTAGCTAGAGCGCTGAAGTTCTACATGGACCGCACGAAGAGTTTTCGAAAGAAGTCACAGCTGTTTGTGAACTTTGTAACTGTGAATCAAGGGAAGGCTCTCTCGAAGACTTCCATTTCCAGATGGCTCTCCGGCTGCATCATGCACTGTCACCGGTTGGCAAACCGACAGCTGCCCGGCCGTCCGAGAGCCCATTCGACCAGAGCGATCGCTGCTACCACGGCGTTCCTGTCTGGTGTGCCCCTGCTGGACATCTGCAGGGCTGCGATGTGGAGGTCGACGCACACCTTCACAAGATTCTACTGCGTCGATCGGGACTCCAGGGAGGAGTCCAGGGTCGGCCAAGCAGTGCTGCGCAACCTGTTTGCCTAAAGTGAGCCTGGTGAGGAGGTAAGAGTTGCTTAATGTTGAGTTGTTGTATTGCTTAATGTTGAGCCTGTTGCCACCTCCCGTGGTTGTGCGTGTGTGTACTGCTATGTATTCTCTTATTCATGAGCATGTGAATCCATGCCAGACCCCATGCTGGAGAAGGAACAAGTTACTTACCTGTAACTGTTGTTCTCCAGCATGGGTCTGGCATGGATTCACATGCAAACCCTCCCGCCTACCCCTCTGCGGCTCTTCACTTGGTCATACTGCCACTTTACATGCTACCAAATCTGAGGGTGGCTGCCGGAGGCGGGGCTTAGGGAGAGGGCAGTCATTGGCTGGGGGCAGTATGACCCAGAGACCAGTGATTGGTTACTACTAAGAAATACAGATCAGAAACGAAACTGATACTGATTTTTTTCTATACCGAGGATTCCCGGCCTGACGACGGGGAATATTCATGAGCATGAGAATCCATGCCAGACCCATGCTGGAGAACAGCTGCTTTGACTTGAAAAGCTATCTTTTTCCAAACCTCCACACAGCTTTGAATTCCTGAACCTTATTTAATTACCTCTTAACTCTGTCAGCTTCTTATCTTTTAGCCTTGGGAACGAGCCTTGATCACAAGGTGTAAGTCATCATCTAACAGGGACCTGTCCTCTGCGCCACCTAGGTTACTTCGACTGAAGTTTATGATGACTTTTACTGGCCCCCTTGGGCCAGGTTATTCTCTTGAGCTTTATCTCTTTAAACTCTCTTCAATTACACTTTAAAACGCTCTTCGTTTATACTTTAAAATCAACACTGTTACTTTTCTAAACTACTCAGTTACTTTCGCATTAATATATACATACCATGTTAATTCTTCCTTTGCCTCTGTCCCCCACAATACATACCGTAATCCACAGACGTCAAGTGCTATTATCATGCTGACAGCCATGGGGAGACCTCCTCTGACAAAATGAGGGCACACTACAGATTAATTTACTTACCCTGTCACTTTCCCTGGGCCTCCCCCCATCTCTGTCAGAATGTCAACATAAGCCTGGGTTCTTGTCCCTGGAAGATTTTTTAGGGTCCCCAAGAACAGTCGCCATGTGAACAGAAAGTCCCTCTGCAACTCATCATCTTCTGGCATCTGTGGACTCTGGCACTGGGACAGGAATAAAGGAATGGATGCCCAGGTACAGGTTCACAGTCATCTTTAATAAAAGTTCAAAAAGACACACTGGAAGGCACAAAGAGCTCCTGAAATCAGCTTGCTTATATAGGCCTTTTCAATGACACAATACTTTCATACAATTTCAGAATTCATATCTGATTGGTTCTCTTAACCAAAATAAAAGCACTCCTTATCTTTGATTGGTTGGGTTATCTGTCACTCACAAAGCCCACACTAGTCACTCTTGGCAAGCCCTGGCTGACTGACACATAGACTGATAAGCTTATTTTAGGCCCAGCCGGACACAATTACACATCCTTTCACTCCTGCCAAGAACCAATCCTTATCTGCTTCTCGAGGTCCTGCCAAACTTAATTGGCAGCTCATACCGTGGAAAACCTCATGAGCTCATTTGTTTGCTGCAAACTAACGCGACAGATCTTTACTAATTGGTAACCTTGCTTGCCTTTATCTAATTTACTATCCTCATGTCTGCTTTTCCCCTCCAAGTTTCAAATTTAATCTCCAGACCAAATTGTTTCACAGCGAGATGCTGCCAAAGACCTTCTACTATGTAAGCATGATTCAGGCCTTTTGACATCTGCTCCCAAGATGCCATTTTTTATTTTGGCATCCATTTTAAATCATCTCTCAGTTTGTTTGGCCATACTATCAAACGGTGAGTCAATTTACTTTTGAGCATAACTCATTTTCTATCCAGTTTCCAAAATACATTTTACATATTCATAATGTGCATGTAATACCTGAGGCACCTTTCGCTTCCTGAGTCATTCTGACCCCAAAAATATATGTCACCCCACATGCACTCTTACCTTCAAAAACACTATAATTCAGATTTTTGCAATACTGGAACCATTCATCAGCCTATCATTTAATCTGTGCTCAATTTGAGGGGGCAGGGGGTCTGGTGCCCTCATACACATGGTTTCTGAGAGGCTGAGATACAAGTAGTGGGACCTCCCAATGACGCAATGGAGATTTTGCTTTTCTTCCAGAAGGCCAGCAACAAAATCCTTGTACCGTTGCTTTTGGGACAAATTCTGCAGCTGGTGCGAAGACAACAATGTACACCCTTGTCTATGCAAAACACCAGAAGTGTTATCTTTTCTACTATCCTTAGCCAATCTGGGGCTCCAGGTTGTAACAATTAAGGGCTATTTGCGGCGCGATCCATCTTTAAGCGCTCGTCAGAAGAATGTTCATATTTCAAAATCCCACTGGTGACACAATTTCTAATGGGACTCACCAATGTGATCCCCCCCATCTCCTTTCCAGGTTCCATTTTGGGACCTTAATCTGGTACTAAAATCTCTAATGTGTGCAACCTTTGAACCTTTACATTCATGTCCGTTAAGGTTGTTTACATTTAAAACCATTCTCTTGGTAGCATTAACTTCAGCCCGTAGAGTGAGTGAATTGCAGGCTCTTTCATCCAAGCCACCCTTTACTATCTTCCACAAGGATAGGGTTGTTCTGAGGGTTAAGCCTTCATTTGTACCCAAAAGCATTTATGATTTTCATGTAGAGCAGACCATTGTATTGCCCACTTTCTATCCTCCACCTCATCCTGGCAAAGAGGAGGAGAGATTACATAGATTGGATCCATGCAGAGCAATGTGCTTTTACATATCTAGATTATCCAAACTTCGTATTGATGATAAGCTTTTTATAGGTTATGCAGGTCACAAACTGGGTCAGGCCTTATCCAGATGGATCATTCTGGCAATTTCAGAATGCTACAGACTGGTGGGCAAGGATCCTCCAGAAGGATTAAGGGCACAATTCACATGGGGCATGGCTACCTCTACAGCCCTGCAAAGGGGTATACCGATCAAAAACATTTGTGAGGCAGCTACATGGTCTACTATTCACACGTACACAAAGCATTACTGCCTTGAGTCTTCCCTCGTTTAGGATGGAAGCTTTGGAACAGCTGTCCTCATTTGGTTCATGGAAACCATTGAAAACTAAACACTTACTCCCTCCACCAAACAAACACTGCTTTGGGAGTCTATCAAAGATGAGGAATACATGGGAGGACACAATCCATTCGAACAACAAGTTACTTACCCCTGGTAATGTTCTTTCGACTAGATGATCCTCCCACGTATTCCTCATCCCCCTCCCGACCTACCCCACAGTAGAATTTCCCAAGCTATTACAGCTTTTGCTCCTTCAAAGCTTAGTACGGTAATGTGGTACGTGGTTATGTGGGTAGTTTCTACTCTAAGAAAAACATAACTGAAGCCAATGGGTGCTGCGCGTGACATATATACCTTTGATGACATCATCCTCAAGACAGAGGCCCTCGAGGGACATCGAGTCAACTGCATCGACGCACAGCATCCTCTGCTGAAAAAGAACATACATTCCGAAGCAGCTGAAGCTGCATATCGAATATCAAATATGAGGAATACGTGGGAGGCACATCCAGTCGAAAGAACGTTACCAGGGGTAAGTAACTTGTTCTTCTGCTCCTCTGAAGCTAGTTGCAGGCTTTCTGGGGTCCCCTACCCCAAGACTAAACCAGTCCTTAATGTTCTGTCAGATCTTCCGGGGTGGTTTAGGGATCTTTTTGGGGGTCAGCAAGGAGGGAGGCAAAAGGACTACTCCCCAACCTTTGTTCTTGACTTGGTTCTTTCCACCACCTCTCTGAGCTATCACTAAGCTCCCTGAGACCCACTGGAACCTCCTCTACCTTTGTAAACCTACCTAGGGCCTGACCTGGCCCTCTCAAACCTCCTACGTCTAAATTACTAAATTGCTCTAGCTTCTTGCCTCTCCTTTCCGTATTTTACTAAACTCTTCCCAAAGCTCATCAACCCTTAAATAATATTCCTTACTCTGGTCAACTGAAACTGTATCACTCTGTTTCCTCACTTTTGCCTATGCCCTCCTCCTGCTCATTTCTCAATGTCTTCTTACTACTACTTTGACCTTTTGTCAGTGCCTCCCATTCCACTTCGGGTATTACTTTCTCCTGCCAACCTTCTCATATTATTCAATCCTACTGTGAAAACAATTAAAATGAAAAATAAATGGAGGAACCAAATTAAAGGCCATAAAGCTAAGTTGTATCAGGCAGACGGTGAAGCGATGCAAGCTGCTCTAAGAGATTCTACAGCCAGATCCTTCTGGGACTTCCATCCTCCCTACTGTCAATACTCTACCATTTGCATGAAGGTTCTAAATTACAAGTTCGACTAAGTAACATGGGAACCCCAACACAGGCGATTAGTGCTACCAATGGTCTGCATCAGGGTTGCGTTTTTGCTCCCACAATATTTAATTTATATGTATCGAATGCTGGTGAAGTGTTAGAAACGGTTGCCTTTGTGCCACCAACTGTTGAGGGAATTAAGGTATCTTAAACCGCTTATGCGGATGATTTAATGTTAATCGATCATACTCTGCGAGGATTACAACGCTTATTAATCGCATTTAGAGATTATACAGTTGCAAATTCACTTTTGATAAGCGCAAAAAAAAAAACATAATTCTGCGGTTTCACCATAGCCCTATAAGAGGAAAAGTAGTATGGTTCCTGAACCATGAAAGGCTGAGCGTGAAACCTCATCTGCGCTATTTGGGTTACCCAATTTTCGGAAATAAAAGGAAGATGAATTTCAGGAAATTTATGGATGCAAAGGTGCAGATACAAATTATCCATCTAAGAAAGATAGATGCAAAATATGGGAAATTTTCATTTGTTTCAACCTTGCATTATTACAAAAGCAATTTGATACCGCAATTCTGCTATGGGCTGGAACTGTTTCCAAAGTGGGCAATTGAAGAAATGGATAGATATGAGGCAAAGATATTGATATCTGTGTTTAGATGTATACCTAAGTGTTTGTCATTGGAAGCCTTACACTATGAGCTGGGCTTGAGCTCCATTAGGAGTATGGTAATGTGGCGACGAGTATCTTTATTTAGGAAACTAATTGTTTGCCCCAAAGATACCATTTACGACCTGCTGGGTAAGGGGATACGAACTGGAACGTGTGTCTCAGAATATTTAAAAGAACTGACAAGAGAATCCCTAGCGTATTTAACTTCATTTAGTGCAACGTATGAGCTGCTCATATTTAATCCAAACAAAGCAAAAAAACATGCGGAACAACTAGATTGGAACATTACTTGTGCTAAAGTTGCAGGAACCAAATTATAAAAGCACTTGGTTTCTGGGTACAAAATCGGTGGTAGTATGGAAACATACCTGGTTAAGTTTCTGGATAAAAGATGGCGAAATTAATTCATGCGTTTCAAATATAATGTGTTGTTGACAGGTGAAATCACAGACCAACGGGAAAGGGGGGAAGGAATACCATCTTTGTGCAGGTTCTGTGGCACTTTTGGGCTGCCTGAAACCTTACAGCATCTTTTGATTTATTGTGCTTCATTGCGAAGTGATCGTATATTACATTTTTTAAAATTTGTAAATGGGGATAATGTGGACCTTGACAGACTATGGTTTGAAATGTTATACGGGAGTGATCCCTTATTGCACCTTGCGGTAGTAATATTTCTACGAAATATCTGTTTATTAGTACCTTAGCATGGTCTGAGTAAATGAACTGTATTTCAATGTATATGTAGCGCTGGTTTGGTTAGCTGCCGAAGAAACTTCAAAAATATTCATTGGATTTTTAATCTTCTGTATTTTGATATATACTAAATGTGTTTTAAAAGTTTATGTATTGTAAGTTGAGTTGCTAATATGTACTTAGTTTTCTGTTGTATACTGTAATGTTCTTTGTAAAGGGTATGTATAACCCATACAAATAAAGATATATATATATTATTCAATCCTTCAATTCCACTGCAAGATTTATTTCCTCCTTTTCTATTGTTCCTACTTCCTTCTTTAACCACACTCTGGGTGTTCCTTTCACATTGTGTGTTATTTTCTACTCCCCTCTTTAACTCCACTCTGAGGTTTTCCTCCCCTTTTTGCCCTCTATTCCTACAACATATTTCCAACCCTCTCCTGGGTTTACTTCTTCCCTGTTTTCCTCTGTTACTAATATGGACTTAGAATCCACTCTGGGTTTTCCTCCATCCTTCTGTCCTCTATTTTGAGTACTGGGTTACAATCCCCTCCTGGGTTTGCCTAACCCTTTCTTTCCTCTTCTTTGTGTACTGGCCTACAAGCCCCTTCTGGGGTTGCTTCACCACTTATTTCCTTTATTGTAGGTACTGACCTACAAGCCCCTCATGGGTTTGCCTCAGCACTCTTTTCCTCTACTTCAAATATTAGCTCACAAGCCCCTCATCGGTTTGCCTCAGCCCTCTTTTCCACTACTTCAAACATTAGCTCACACGCCTCTTGTTGGAGTGGTCAGGAAAGGTCCCAATGCGAAAGAGGGGTTCACGTTGCGCGCACCATATTGGTCGCTGGGGGAGCGCCAAAGGCGGCACGATGTTGCAATTTTACATGTATTCAGCAGAGTTAATGAGAATGGGATTTGCGTTATTTTAGGTGTTACTTTGTGTTTAAATTGATACATTTAAGAATTGCATGCATGCAGAAAGATACATTTCAAAATCACCAATGAAATATAAATGCAATCTGAGTATGGTGTGCCACAGAGCGCCTAGAAGCTGGGCATTGAGGAGCGTCATAATGCGTTTGCGAGAAAGGGGATTTGTTATGAAGAAACCACTGTGAAGAGGACACGGTAGTTTTAAAACATGCATGCACCGACATACATACAGGTGGGTGAAGGAATACATGTTGAGGACAGTTTAGGGAACGTGGTGAAAATATACCAGTCTATAGGCTGTGTGTTTTTCACAGTTTGGCCAGGCACTTCAGCCAGGGCTTTGCGAGGTGAACTCTGTGACTGGAAAAACTGGTTTTGCAGGGTTTGGAGGCCGACGGAGAGGAAAAGAGTAACCGCAACATTATCAGATTGTCAGCCACAAGAGGCCCAGGGTTTTTATGACTTGGCAGTATTGCTGGAAGGAGATGCAATCTTTTAAATCCATGGGAGTTTGTTATTTATTGTTCAGGGGAATCCGGCATTTGCTTTTGACCAGCAATAAACCTGAAGTGAAGAGATGCCTGGGGGCAGGGTTGACCGATACTTTATGGGTTTCGATTGTTTTCTCAGGATTGTGTTCAGAGTTCATGCATGTTGAATGGATAGTTGGTTCGAGATTATAATGAAACAAGGATGCCTGCAAGTCTGAGTCAGTGAGATAGTTGTCACCAGTGCAAAGGAAACTTATTTACTATCCCCCCCCCATATTGTTTGAAGTGTCCTTGCAAACCATGTGCAGTCACGTCTGGGGTGAGAAGGTCCCAAGCCAGCTGGAACATGTAATAAATTATGTTTTTGTTTAAATGTGTAACTATGTGATGATGTCACAACCTACCATGGACACATCCTAAAAGGTGGTGTGCTGTACAGATGAGCTGAAGATGGTAGTTAAGATAATTGTGACCAATGAGAACGGGGGAATTGGAGAAGATTGGATTTCTTTTGTATAGGATTTGACCAATCATATGTGGGGGGTGGTTTGTAATAAAATAAATGGGAGTGTTTTAACTGTTGCAAAAATGTACATAATGTGTCAACTTGTGTGGTTCAGGGAGGTTTGCGTTAGTTTGAGTCTATAGAATCATCTAGCCCCTCCCGACTGATTGTACAATGAACTTACATTACTTACAAACGTGTACTCGCTTCTTGTGGGCCTGCTTTTGGTTAAGGTGATTAGAGGCCCATCCGCACACCCTCCTGGGTTTTCCTCACCTTCAAATCTCACCACTTTCTTCTCCTCTATATGGATGAACTCTTCCTCTCTCCCGCTGCCTTTTCTGCAGCTCCTCTCTCTGGCAGACTCCTGTCTCCAGTATTCCAGACTCCTGTCTCCAGTATTCAAAATCTCTTTGGCGCTGCTCCTCTGCAGCAATCTCTCTTTTCCAGCCTTCTCCAACCCAGAGCCACCTGCTCCTGTCAACTCTCCCACTAGATTGGGCTGCTGGGCTTATATAGCAACACTCCCACTCCCCTGATAGAAATTACGACTGATAGTCTGCAGTTGTGAGCATTACGGTATGAGTGTTGGGTTTGGCTGGTATCTCTCACTTCCTGGTATTCAGATGGAGGCTTGGAGGATTGGGCTGACTCTATATAAACCCTGCTGGCCATTTTAAAATTCTGTATGAAGTCAGAAGCTGAGGAGGCAGCTTGTGTGATAGACTGCATGCTGTGCTGCTGTTGAGCCGGTAAGTGGGTTAAGGGTTGTCTAGGGGTATTTGGGTTTCTCCTAGTGTCTCCCTGTCCATGAAAGGGTTTGTTAGGGCTTCCTGTGCATGGAAGGGACAACTTAACCTCCCTGATCTGTTCCGGGTTTTCTGATTGGGAGAGAAGGATATTGCGGGTGCGGTTTGTATTTGTGTTTGGTGACTGGTTTTCTGGGGACTTTTCTGTCTTAAAGGAAGGGATTGGATGGTTTTCCAGGTTTACTGTATTCCTAGACCCTAATTCCGCTTCCCGGATCCAGTCCGGGTTATTGTTTTGTTTCTCTGGGGCATTATGGAAAATGTATATTCCCATTATTTAAATAATAATTTAGTTTATCTGAGAAGGCAGCTCCCTGTGTTTCTTTTCTCATGGTTGATAGACAGAAGTCCCAGAAGGAGACTTTGTCATAATAGGGATGTGTAATGTTGCATTGTGGTTCCTGTAGTCCAATGTGTGTGTTCCTAGCCTTTTGGGTAAATGTGCATTGGCCATTTACTGCAGCATTGTCACTTATATCGTAGTCCTGCAGCTTGTAATCTGTCATGTGCGGGGGTTGAGGGCAAATCCTGCATGTACAGGGCTTTGACAGGGCATGTATTCTTGTTGTGGTAATCCACCTCCTCACATGGCATGTCAATGGTGCTGCAAGAAAAGTCTGTGTGATGGCACTTGTACTCACCCAATATCCACGTCTTTTGCCCTCTGTGCCTCTCCATGTATCCTGGCAGTGTGCTGTTCCCCAGGATCATGGTGTTGTGGGTGGAACCAAAGATTCATAGGTGACCCGGACATTCAGGGAGTGGAACTGCTTCCAGGTTGTGGTATATCTTTTCAGATGCCAGGGGTGCCACCAACTCTACATCGGTGCAATCCAGAGCAGCAATGACGTTGGGCATGTGGGCTGCTGAATAAAAATGTACCTTCATGGGGTTCACCTATGCTGGGTGGTGGGCAGGGAGGTTTACTGGGAGACATGGTGCACGAGTGCTTCTAGCACTGTCCAGCATGCCTACAGTGTGCTGGAAGGTGCCAATTGCCAGGAAATGCAGGAGCGACACAAGCTTCAGCAGTGGTGTAAGGGTGTACTTATGCTGATCCTGCTCTCTGTCAACCTATATCAGGGTCAGCAGCTCAGCAATGGTCTCCCTGTTCAGCCGTTACAGGGTGAATAGCTGGTTGTCTGTCAAGGACAGGCCCATGGTGATGGCCTGACCGGGGGTATTGACGCTTGCCTTGCATGGCGTCTCCTCCTTCTTTCCTCTGCGTCCTGCTCTTCCAGCCTATGCAGCTCAATGCAGAGCTGGAGCAACTGCATGTCCATGTGCACAGAAGCCAGTTGCGACACTATGGTGTTGCAAAGTGTGTTTGGGGACGGTGTGGGCCTATGTAACATCCCTGAGTGGATTGGGTGCAGCGGTGGTTTCATTTCCATCACCTTTATGCATTTACCTCCACATTTTAGGTGGATGTAAATGCACTGTGATTTTTGCGCTGTTTCAACATTATTACTGCCATTTCACAACATGTAATATGGCGGTAATACAGTTTTATGATTTCAACAGTATTTCCGTCTCCGTTCATTCCAACGGCGGTTATGATAATGATGTGATGTGTTCATTCCATTAGCGGTAAGACCGCCAACAGTAATACAGTTGCCTCCTAATTCGGTGGAACAGTAAAAGTGGTGGGAATACCGTTACTGCCACTTTTAACATATACCGCCAGACTTATAACGACCTCCATTGTGTACTGTCGAGCAATGATTTCTAAACCCTTTTTGACACACATCCAACAGGATTCTCCTGTTAGCCCATGCACTCAGATCTTTTAATAAAATAGTGGCAAAGACTTTGCTGGTCACGTCTAGCAAGGCTACGAGTCTATATTTATTTATGTTCTCTGTGCCTCCTGCTTTATGCACTGGAATTAGTAAGGATTGTTGCCATGAATAAGGAAATCTATTGTGTGTGGTTATAACCCAAAGATAACGATGCAGGAACTTGGCCCAAAGAGCAGGGACGTCATTTAGGTGTCGCCAGAGGTCGCAACTGCGACCTCTGAGGTCTACCTTGCAACCTCTGTGCTCACCCTTGGGACCTCTTTTTTTTGTTTTTGTGTAATGCAAGCTCCTGGGCTGTGGCCAGCACCATGTGGCTCTTTACTTCTGGAGTGGCTGGCTTTCTTGTTCAGGCTCCTTAAAAAAAGATGAAAAATAAGAACAGGAGTGCCACAAGTCTAACACGTTCAGCACTGACCCTAAATAAGAAAGAATAGGAAAACCAAATAATGTGTCTTTCTGGAATTCTATACAATAATTGCTAGACTCATTAAAGGTTTATTTCAGGCACACCTCAGGGGGTGAGTCACTGATTTAGTCTGTTCTTAAATGCCTCAACTCAGCCTTTCATCCTTCTGAGGTCGATAAATGAGTATCTACACAGGTTGGGTGATATTGGGTGTATATTTTTCTATATAAAGCACTTAAGCGTAAGTGCTATATAATAACACATCATTATCATTTGGTCATGGACGTCTGCTTGCATTCACAGTAATTTGGTAATATGGGCCTATACACTCTGATCTTAACGATACATATGGCGATCCATTCTTGTACGAAATGTACATCACATTATAGTGATATCGTAACCATATGTTTCGTAGTGTACAATGCTATGTGATGCCACTTCCTGTTTTGTCAACGGGTGAAAGGTCGTGTTCCATCGCTTCCCGCGATATCACATCGTGGTGAGTCAAATGACATCACTTCCTGTGATGTCATCAGGTGTCAAGGGTCGTGTGATGTCACTTCCGCTACCCCTGGCATTTTGGTGAAATGACATCCCTGTCAAAGAGCAAGGTTCTCCTTCAGGATAATATTACTGAGGCCACCTGGTCCTGGTGCCTTTAAAAATGGTTTCTAAATCATCTACATCGTAATTTCTTATGTCATAATGGTCTCCAGGGCAATCGAGCATCTCCATTTCTTCATTGTAACTGGACTTTTTTATATGCTATGCTATGGTAAAGGACATTTATATGGCACACTATCACCATCAGAGTGGTCCCCTGGTGCTCTGGTGGATCTGTGAGGCAAGACGCTAGGGTGATTTAGTAGGGCATAGCGGGAAAAGGCTGAGAGAGAGTTGTGATGTGCTGTTGACAGCTTCAGTTCGGTGGGCACCGTTCGCTGAGCATAGGTGTGATTTCTGTCGGTAGCCTGTCATGTGCTGTTGTGTGAGGCTATTGGTGATTTGTTTTGTTGTGGCAGTGTAGTGAAGTATGTGCGGATGGCTGTACGGTAGAATTGGTAGTGTTTGTTTAGCGTGTTAGAGGTGTATGTAGAGAATTGAGATATTAGTGGTTGGGTAAGTGGGCCGCTCCAACGTACCTCCTTGCCTCAGTCAGCATTGTTAGGCGTCCCTGCACGTGATGCGTATTAAGGCGTTCCGTGATGGGTCTTTCTCCAAGTTCTGTGCAGAGTTGTGGCCTGTCTGCAGGACTGTCTACTGGACTGTTGAGCTAGTTAGTGGTGAAGTCTCCCCACACCCCTCGGTAAGAGCAGGATCACTTACCTCTGAGATTAGGGCGACTCCTGGGCTCTAGAGGGCACTAGTTAGGTCATCGCTCCCTCGTCTTTGCCTATGCTACCCTTTGTTCGTGGTGCAGTCTGGGACGTGCCCGTCTCATCACAGATGCCTCAGATATGTACAACCCATTGATCTGCTGTTATGATATTTATTAATAACATGGCGGAGCCCGCCGTATCATTATTAACAAGTTCCAGACTTTTTTAGAGCCTTTTGTTGCTAACGTTTTTATTAATAATTGCTACTTCTTGGTCTTGATTGATTTTTTATGGTTTTTCAACCAGTTACTATATCTGTGCTTTAGATGTTTTATAAGCCCCTGCTGTTCTATTGGTACATTATTCTGTTTTTTGCACTTCTCTTATGGTACGTCTGCGTTCTCTCTTCCTTCTATCACTATGTCATAAGTGTCCTGTTTGAGGTTCTTTGTTGTTATCTGCCATCTCGTGCCCCATGCATTTATTGTTTTAGTCAACCATCCTTCTACTTCATAAGGGGTATTTTTTCCCTTCACAGTCCGCTTCCCAATGAAGGCTTATATTCCGATTCATATCTCTTATTGTTTTTGTCCTCCATATTTGATTCCCCTGACAGGTAATGTTGACATCTCCCTCAAGTAATTTAACTGTAACCTGACATATGTTCCATTTAACCTAATGCCCAGGCTGGCATGATCACTGGCATCTGATTTACAAATAGAAATGTCACATACCCAGTCCCAAGGCTTATGATCAATGAAAAATAGTTCAGTGTGGCCTCTCTTTTCCCTGCATGCCACGTAGCATTGCCAGCCGAGTACCTTGGAGCTCTTCCATTCAATATAATCATACTTTGGATATCCATAAAGTTAAGTAGTTTTTCCCCAAACCTATTGCCTTTGGTAATTTAGCTTCAGGGATTGTACAGGATAAGAGTAGGTATCACTTGTTGTCATAGGGTTCTCCAAAATGTGCATTAAAGTCCCCCCATGATAATAGACTTGTCCTGATTACTTAAACCGCTGTCTATCTGAATCTATTCTCTTCTATTAACTATTAAAATGTATAGAAGCACGGCCCCATCTGGTGAACTGTGCACATTGATTATAAGTATGCAATGCTTTGAATTTACCTGAATTTTGCCAGCCATAAATAGGGGGAGGCTATTGAGCACTCCACCTCCTCATACTTCAGTTTATTGCTAATTCCAATTATTATACCATCTATCGGCAACCCAAGTTGCCTTTACTAGCGTACTTTGATGTTATGCTAAAGCTGTACATGTAGAGCCTGCTTCATTGAAGTTTCCTGGAGTATAAATATGTCGGTTTCAGATAGCGTTTGACGAGAAGTAGATGCTCTGAGTAATTGTCTAAATACTGTAGTATTACAGTAAACGATTTTAGTATATTTCCTCTTGTTGCTACGATCTACAATTGGGCCTAGGTTGTAAGATAGCTGGGAGCCATGCCAAGTGTACATTCTCGGAGCGTCAAATGTACGTTTATCACTTTGGTCTGTTTCGATCTTCCTACCTTCCTTAGAGCAGATCATTTTTACTATACATGGGTCATCGAAATTGCGAAACTTTAAGGGCTCTTCCATGGTAATCTCATTTCCCATTTTTCAGACTAATTCGCAGTGGTTTAATGTGAGAGACAAACATGTGCGTAGATTTACAATGCACCATTGTTGTCCTGACAAATAGTTTTGTGCAGTGCTCCACATATTCAATATCGCTATGATTGAGAACTCTCAGCTCTGGTCAGGCCCGCCATCGACAGTCTTAATTAGCTCCACTGTATTGTGAAGCTGTCAGAAGTACCATTAGGGGTGATATCATCTGTATGCACCAATGCATTTGTTCTAACCATCAAGTTTTGACTCTTGGCAGTATTATTGCATTCTGCTAGTATTTGTTCACAGATTCCATCTCACTCTGGTACCTAGTTACTTGGTCTGAGGAGGTCGGGCAGTTGCTTTCAGGAAAGGGCTTCACCTGGCCCCCAGTAAATTGTCTTCTTTCTCGCATCCAGGGGAGTCAATGGATTTTATTAACCAAGCATCCAGATTGCTTGCTTTCAGTTTATATCTTTTCTTATTTCTTTTCCTGCTTTCCGCTTGTTAACTGGTGCACTGGATGCCTATTCTTCAATCGTTATGTTTCTGTTAGTGACATAGGCTTGTTAATGCTTATTTTGTTTTTTTTCTCTTTTTTATTTTTTTGTCATCTTTTGTGGTTTGACATACTGAGCCCCCGCAGGTGACATAACATCTTTTTCTGAAATTGTCCCGAATTTACCAGATCCCGATCCTCACTGAGCTCCTCTCCACAATTAGTAATGCTGTTTGAGATGATTATGTAGGGGAAGGAAGAGACAACCTCCCTTGCATGATTTCTTGTTGAGTTTCCTCTTTAGAGTCGGCAAAGTTGTTAACTTGTGCCACTGCTCTTCCTCGCCCAACCCTCTTTCCATAGCTCCTCCATACATGTTTGAACTCTGGGTGCTGAAAGAGGCCCTTTCCATTAAGGAATGATTGTTATATAAGAGCCCCTTGATGCGCCCACCATGGCAAATTGATCTCGCTGTGTACTTTGCGTTCTCAAGCAAGCTTTTACCACAGTTTATATCAGAGGTTTTTACGCATCTTTGACATTTTTCGATTTCATATTTTCCGTATTGGGGTTGAGGTTTGTATGCTGGACATCTCTGTTTTATCATAGCTCTCATACACCAAATTAGGCGAGCCGCTCAGATTACTCAACTCCGCTCCGCGGGTCCGTATGGTTCTAATGGTGTGTAGCACAGCAGAGACCTTTTGCAAACTACAGCAAATTACCTCGGTGTCCACTCGTCCTCGTCCAAGTACTTACTTCATGAGGCCCCTGCCGGTCCAGCAGCGAGTTATTGTCTATCGCTGCACAAGATAACAGACTTGCAGCGATCAAACGAGAGTTTCCATTGTTTTTATCACTGCCTCTTCCTTCTCCAACTGATATGGGATTTGCTGGTTCAAAAAATTTGATTTCCGTTGCTTTATATGTGATGAGGGAATTACTTTTACTCCCTGTCATTTCGCCCTTCTTGTTGTGATTTTTCTTTGCATTTTTTGATGCTGTTGTTTGATTAAGCACGTTATACTTCATTTTAACTTGAGTGCCAGTATAATCTTAGGCAATGCCTCTAATGGAGTCTTACCGTCATGAACGGAAGATGCTGTCACATATCCCAGCGCTCGGCTTCTGCTGCTGCCTGCAGACTGCTAAACTACCATAGCACTTTGCACTCTTCCAGCAATAGTTCCAGAGACTCTCAAGTCCTTCCCCTCAGTAACTGAAGACTGCTACACTACCATAGCACTTTGCACTCTTCCAGCAATAGTTCCAGAGACTCCTTCCCCTCAGTAACTGAAGACTGCTACACTACCATAGCACTTTGCTCCTGCCTGCAGACTACTGTACTACCAAAGCATTTGGCGCGGCAAGCGCTTTTTGAACTCATCGCCTCCAGGGACGAAACGAGCGAGGGAGCAGCTCGTATAGCACGCATAGCACGTCCTCCAGCAGTAGTTGCAGAGGCTCTCAAGCTCTTCTCCTCAGTAACTGCAGACTGCTTCCTTAATATACACATTCAAAGGGATTGTGTCCTCCAACGTATTCCTTATCTTTGATAATACGTCTCCAGCTTGCTGGCCTCGGAAATTTTTTCTCTGTAGAGGGCGCTGCGCATCGGCGTCCGCCGAGTCGATGTCCCTCGACAGCCACCGTATCGGCGCCGACGTCACCATTCCCATAAATAGCCACGCACGGCGTCCGTTGCTCAGTTCCATTTTTCCGCGCTTCGTGGGGCCTCGGAATATCGTTGATCAGTTCAGTCTGATAAACCTCTTATAAACCCTCAATAAAACCAACTTGTTCTCGATGGCTTCTTCATCCGAACCGACGACTCCGCAGTCCGGCTTCAAAAAATGTCGAGACTGTGGAAAGAAAATGTCGATAACGGATCCTCACAGGATCTGTTTGTGGTGCTTGGGAGTCGAGCGCCATTGTTCGGAGTGTGAGGACTGCATGTCCATGACGGCGAAAGCCTTGAAGGAGCGCAAGGGGAAGCTCGAGAGAGGTAAGTCAGTCAAAACCTCCTCGAAAGGTTCTTCGGCCGAGTCGAGGCATTCGTCTCCTCGCCATCGAAAGCATTCCCATTCTAGGTCTCGAAGTAGCTCCCGCCACTCGTCGAGATCTAGACACTCAAAAAAGAGACGTCGAAGATCCCCTTCCTCGTCATCTTCTGTTTCCCCAGAAAGGGTCTCCTGCCCCACAAAACACAGCTCTCAGGCTGAGTTGGAGGAATTCAGGAAAAAAATGCTAAGCGTCTTCGAGAAAGCGACCTCGACCCCCTCGAAGACAGCTGAGGGTGATACCCTGGGTGAAAAACCCAAAAAATCGAAACACCGCGAGTCATTGCACCCGGCGAAAGAGTCCACCCGAGAGCGCCACGGGCCATCGGGTAGGAAGTCACCACCTTGACGCCGTCGTCGAAGATCCCTTTGACGCATGGATCAGTGCCATCGACGCCGTTGTCGAAGGGTTCTTCAACGCAACGGTCGATCGAATCGACTCCATCGTCGACGCCGATAAAAGAGAAAACCACGGCTACTTCACAGCCAACGGTTATAACCAGAGCCTCCAGCACGACGCCGTGAACGTCGTCGACATCCTCGAGTAGGATCCCGATTCTCTCGAGTTCTTCGAGGCCTCTTCCAGTTTTCTCAGTGCCTTTCTTGGCGCCTTTGAAGCCTTTCACATCGGCGTCGACGACATCGACATTTTCCCGCCCAATAATGACGAGTTTGGCTCCTTCTGCCTTAGAAATGGGTTTTACACCATTTCCGAGGTCAGAGTACCCCA
Organism: Ambystoma mexicanum; assembly: GCF_040938575.1. Classification (NCBI taxonomy): domain Eukaryota; kingdom Metazoa; phylum Chordata; class Amphibia; order Caudata; family Ambystomatidae; genus Ambystoma; species Ambystoma mexicanum. Next base: position 148,661,939 of record NC_090930.1, on the reverse strand, counting down.
TATTATCTTCAATCTATGAAGAAGGGGAGGATTCTGACCAAAAAAGACTCTTCAGGCTAGAAGACCACACCACCTGTTTCAGAGGATTTTACCTCGGAGGAAAGAAGGTTGAAAGACCTACAGGAATCATTACATGATGCAAGTGGGCTGGACACTTCCCCAGAAGTGGAATTTGTCAAACCAGACCCAGGGGAACATGCCGGAACTCCCTATAGAACCCTGATGGCAAGAAATATTGAATTCATGGGTTGGTCTGGGCCTTCACCTGTTTTTCAACAGGATGACCTTACACTCACCCAAACCACTCTGAGGTATTTCCACACAAAACACCTGTAGGGGGCAGGTTAAATCACCATCTGACGGAATGGCAGGCTATTACGTCAGATGCTTGGGCATTGGAGACAGTTGCCCAGGGTTACTGCCTACCCTTTCTACACATTCCTCAGAGTCATCCACTGGGGCACAGCTCTCTAAAAGTTGCAGATCCGCTCCTCTTGGAGGAAATTGTAGACCTGCTAGAGAAAGGTGCCATAGAACCGGTATCTGTAGCGGAGAGGAACAAGGGCTGGTACTCCCCTTACTTTCTCATACCGAAGAAGGACGGAGGACTGAGACCCATCTTGGACTTACGAGAATTAAACAAGTTCCTCAGGAAGGGCAAGTTCAAGATGGTAACTCTCTCTCAGATCCTTCAGGCCCTCCAGATCCAGGACTGGCTGGTATCTCTGGACCTCCAGGATCCTTTTTTCCATGTGCCAATCCATCTCAAACACAGGAAATACCTGAGGTTCGCAATTGGCAGCTCTCATTATCAATTTCGAGTTCTGCCATTTGGGCTGACCTCTGCCCCGAGGGTCTTCACCAAGCTAATGTCGGTAGTGGCTGCAAGCCTAAGGAGGGAAGGGATCCACGTCTACCCATACCTGGACGATTGTCTAATCAGAGCTGTATCTTCGGAACAAGCTCAGATCCAGCTAGATTATGTCTGCCACTTCCTTCACAAACTGGGCTTCTCCCTCAATTTAAAGAAGTCACAGATGAAACCATCACAGAGACTCCAGTTCATCGGAGCGGTCCTGGACACTTCCCTGGGAAAAGCCTCGCCACCAGAGGTGAGGGCTCAAGATATTCTGCAGATGGTCAACAAGTTTCAAAATGCCCAACATCTCCCAACCTTCGACTTTTTGAGATTGCTAGGCCTCATGGCCTCCTGCATCTTCCTTGTGCCAGAGGCTCGCCTGAGAATGAGATCTCTCCAGTGGGCACTAAGGACCCAGTGGTCACAATACTCAGGAAGAATGACAGATCTCCTCTGGATTCCGGACAAGGTAGCCCACAACCTTTAATGGTGGCCTATCCAGAGAACATCTTGAAAGGAGAACTGTTTTGGCAACCATGGCCGGAGATAACTGTAGTCACAGACGCCTCACTCAGGGGGTGGGGAGCCCATGCCAACGACTTGACCATCAGCGATCGTTGGTCTCCATCGGAGTCCAGACTACACATCAACCTATTAGAGCTGAGAGCGATCAGACTAGCGCTGAAAGCTTTCCTGCCATCAGTACAGGGGAGAAATGTCCTGATAATGACGGACAACACGGTGGCCATGCACTACCTCAACAAAAGAGGAGGCGTAGGGTCACTGCCACTGTGCAGAGAGGCAATGCAGCTCTGGTTTTGGGCAATTCAGGAAGGAATCTCTCTATCGGCAGTGCACCTAGCCGGAGAGAAGACTTTGACAGCGGACGCTCTGAGCAGGCAGAGCACAGTCTCCCACGAGTGGGAGCTAGCTCAGGAAGTGCTTCAAGAGATCTTCGCCCTTTGGGGAACCCCTCAGGTGGATCTGTTCGCCACCAGCACCAACAGGAAGTGCGATCTGTTCTGTTCAAGGGAATTTCCTCCGAGAGGAGCTCTACGGGACGCGTTCGTAATGGACTGGGAGTTCCCACTCCTTTACGCGTTTCCACCAGTTCCTGTTATTCCTCAAATGATCAGGAGGTTGAGAAGATTCCAGAAAACCATGATCCTAATTGCCCCGGACTGGGCCAGGAGAATGTGGTACCCGGACCTTCTAGATATGTCCATCTGCCCTCCAATCCGTCTTCCACTAAAAGAGAATCTTCTCTCGCAGAAATCGAGACATCAGAACCCTCAACCTTCACGCTTGGCTTCTGAAAGGGTGAGGTACAAGGATTGGGACCTCCCTGATGACGTCATGGAGGTGTTGCTTTTGGCCAGAAGGCCAGCAACAAAGTCTTTATACCGCTGCCATTGGAACAAATTTTGCAGCTGGTGTAGAGAAGAGAATATCGACCCTTTTTCATGTGGTACACCAACGGTGCTATCGTTTCTGCTCTACTTGGCAAACTCAGGCCTTCAAGTTGGCACTATAAAAGGCTATCTCGCAGCGCTATCAATCTTCAAGCGCACTGTGGAGGAACCATCGTATTTCAAACTACCCCTAGTAATACAATTTCTCAAGGGATTAACTAATGTGTATCCTCCAAGACCATTCCAAGTTCCCTTATGGGACTTAAATTTAGTCTTAAATTTCCTAATGGGTACTCCCTTCGAACCACTCCACTCTTGTTCGCTGAGATTTCTTACTCTACTGTCCTATTAGTAGCACTAACATCTGCTAGGAGGGTGAGTGAATTACAAGCTCTATCTTGGAAACCCCCCCCATACAATTTTCCATAAGGACAAAGTTGTCCTACAGGTGAAGCCTAATTTCCTCCCAAAGGTGGTTTCTGAATTTCACATCACTCAGAAAATTTCCTTACCTTCATTCTACCCTCCTCCCCATCCGGGAAAGAGGAAGAAAGGCTGGACCCAAGGCGAGCTCTAAGCTTTTACATCAGCAGACTGGCTAGGATTAGGCAAGCAGACCAACTGTTTGTAGGATACTCAGGTCACAAGTTGGGACTACCCATAACAAAACAGACCATTTCCAGGTGGATTATTTTGACCATTCTGGAATGTTACAAACTGGCAGGGAAAGAGCCACCCCAGAATCTTAGGGCTCATTCAACCAGGGCTATCGCAGCCTCTTCGGCCCTCCAAAGAGGGGTACCGGTCCGAGACATATGTGCGGCTGCCACATGGTCGTCCGCACATACATTACAACCTGGATTCCTCCACTAGTCAAGAGACCAGATTTGGCAAAGCCGTATTACATTCGGTCCATTCCTAAAAGGGATACATGACATTATTACTCCCACCTCCAATTACATACCACTGCTATGGGAGTCTATCAAAGATAAGGAATACATCGGAGGACACAATCCCTTCGAAGAACAAGTTACTTCTTACCTTGTAACGTTCTTTCGATGGGATGTTCCTCTGACATAATCCTTATCGCCCCTCCCATCCATCCCCGCAGTAATACTTCCCTTGTGGTTGCAGCTTACACTCCTTCAAGGTCAATAACCAATTCAGGCATGTCTTATCTTATGCTACGAAAAGGAACTGAGCAACGGATGCCGCGCGTGGCTATTTATGGGCATGGTGACGTCGGCGCCGATACGGTGGCTGTCGAGGGACATCAACTCGGCGGACTTCGACGCGCAGCGCCCTCTAAAGAGAAAAAATTTCCGAGGCCAGCAAGCTGGAGACGAATTGTCAAAGATAAGGAATACTTCGGAGGAACATCCCATCGAAAGAACGTTACAAGGTAAGAAGTAACTTGTTCATCTGAAGCCTCCCGTGGCAGCGGTACCGCTCTTCTGGCTCCAGTCTAGGCTTCCTATCGTACTTCTCAGTGTGTGCTTCACAGGGTAAATTACAGAACCAAATTCCAGTCCAAAATCCATTTCATTCTATTCAGCCTTGCCTTCACTCAAACAATGCAAAGACCACAGTCAAGTATTGGAGTCTAATGTGCTTGCAGCTGGGTCAGATTCCTGTCTCTTTCACCTGTGAGCACGCCTTTATAAACCCTCTGTTTTATTAGTTATGTTCCAGAAACTGTCTTATTACCCGGGCCCTTGCTACTCTGAACGAGGTCCTGAACCACTGACTTGTTTGTTCCACTTTTTTCATGATTAAAAGAGCAATCTGAACTCCTTTCCAGCTTGGATGTTGATTTGTAAACACCCTGTTCTCCCTTCCGCAACCTTGCTTGCAAGCCCCCTGTTTCTGGGATTGAAGCGCCCCGTTTACTGCTTGAAGCCTATTTTATAAGCTCTCTGTTTACACTTGCACATGTCTTACATGGTGCTGATCTCTGTACCCTAGTCTCTCGTGAAGCACCACTGTCATGTTTCCAGTTTTTAGGTATTATATGTTAATGTTAAAGGATATTTGTACCGCGCACTATCACCACCGGAGTGGTCCCCTGGCACTCTGGCAGCTCTGAAAAAAAGGCGGGATGGGGGGTGAGTTAGTGGGAATAAACTGGAAAAGTGCAAGGGAGCAGTGATGTGCTGTTGGCAGCCTCAACCCGGTAACTCCGTTGGCTGGACTTGGGGTGTTTTCCGGTCGTTAGTCGTTGTGTGCTGTTGTGCGAGTCTGTGTGGTTTGTTTTGTTGTTGCAGTGTAGTGAAGATTGTGTGGATTGTTGTGTTATAGGCTTGTGGTTGTGTATGGTTACAGTTTGAGAGGTGTATGCAGAGGGTGAAATTGTTAGTGGGTTAGTTACTAAGGCAAATGCTAACAATCACAGTTTCATTCAAGCGTGGCACATGCCAACCTCCACGATCCCTTTCAGACGCGACACCAGCCAACGTTCACGACTACATCCAGATGCGACGCCAGCCAATGCCCACGACCATGTCCAGGTGTGGCACATGCCAACACCCACCATTCCATCTAGGCATGGCACAATGCAACCTGAATACCAGACGGTGCAATTTAAAGAAGGATACAGCTAGATTTGAGAGACCTGCGTAGTGGGAGAGAGACCCATCAATGCAACCTGAATGCCAGACAGTGCAATCTAAAGAAGGATATAGCTAGATTTGAGGCATTGGTATAGTGGCAGAGAGGCGTGTCAATGCAACCTGAATACCAGACAGTGCAATTTAAAGAGGGATACAGCTAGATTTGAGAGACCTCGATAGTGGGAGAGAGGCCTAGAATTATTATAACATCATTCTGTTTCCTGTTGCTATTAGGAATAACCACACTTCAGTTTCCAGGTATAGTGACAACATTCAGTTTTGCCTTGACTGTGTCCATGATGGTGGGTGGTCATAATTTCGAAAAAAAAATGTCGACAGACAAAAATGTCGACAAAAAAATGTCGAAAAAAAAAATTTCGACTTTCGTTTTTTTAATTATATATTTATTTTAGGGGTTCGGGAGTTACAAAAAAGGGAAAAATTAAAAAAAAATTAAAAAAGGGGGTTGGGGGGGGAACCCCCCCATTTAAAAAAAAATGCATTGAAAAAAAAGTCGACATTTTTTTTTTCAACATTTTTTTTTCGATATTTTGACTTTCGACATTTTTGTTGTCGAAATTATCACTGTAAACAGTCCACGATACATTGCTACCAGTTTTCAATATCATTTCATGTTTCCCTGATAGCGCCAAAGTCTAGTATAAGGCCCCCACTTTGTTAGCCTTAGTCCTAGATTGAGCTGTTGCATGAATGTTTGAATTGGTTTCCTACTTATTCTGTTCTTTCCTTCTCCTGTGTCACCTTTTTCAGTATTTCGAGCCCTCTGTTTATGTTTTATTGTCCCATGCCATACAACAATTTCTTATTTATTTTCTTATAAGGATCTTATCAAAATCTTATATGATCTTAAATAAATCTTACTTCAAACGTATACGATTTTATTAAAATTCAATAAGTATTTCGTAGTCAAATAAGTTCTTGTTTTGTTCTTATTATTGTTCTGAAAATCCCACTAGTTTCTCACAAGTTCTTAAAAACGACTTATAAGCATCTTACAATGCATGTTTGTATGTGCAGCCACTGACTGCTAAATCCAGCCAATCTATTTCTTAGAAATGTCATCTATTCCTTCTTAGCCTTTGGCTGCTTAACCAGACATTTTCACTTTGTGGTCTCTTGTGATTTGTATGTTTCAATTAGTTATTTATTTTTTAACAAGGGTTCCACTGAGTAGATGCCTTGCACAAGGAGATACAACATTAGTTTTCTTACCCAGAGAAATGCTTGGTCGCTGGGTCAGAGCAATGAATGCAATGTGTTTTCGTGATATCTCTGCAAGTTTGAGGTTTGATCACATTTACGCAGCCAACAAACTATCATTCATTCGATGGTGGTTGTCTTACGGCTCTTAACAAGTCTGCCTTTCTTCTGTTCTCTTGCCCTTTGCCTTTGCTCTTATCTCCTGCTTTGTTTCTTTGATTCTGTTCATCGTTTGAACTATTATGTTAATTTGCCATTGCAAAAGTGGTGTACTAGTTCTATGAGTGTCTGCACTTCTTGTGTTCTTTACGTTGAAGGCTCAATCCAGCTCCAGTCAAATATTTCAGTCGGTTCTTATCTCTGTCCATTGTAAAGGCATTGTACAGTCGTATTACACACGTCTGTCCATTGGCTTACTGCTCTACCCATTGTGACCTTATTCTGGTATATGCTAAATTATTACTCCTTCGGAAATCGTTTGTTAAACTCTATGTGGAGGACTCCCTGACCTTCTTGTTTGGCCTTTGGGTCGCGACAAAAACAATAGACCTCAGTAATCACAAATAACCAGTTCCTAATTACAACTAGAATCAATTCAAATTTGCACTATGGCTATTTCAAAGAAGTCCAAAACCCCATATGCCAGAAACTAGATCTAGTAGGAACCAGTTGGAGTTGGTCAACTGGCATTTACACCATAAGTAAAGCATTTGATTTAGGGTGCCTTTACCTTTCAGCTACATTAGTCTCTCCTTTATATACTCTGGTTGCATTAATAATCCGTTTTACTTAAGTATTTGGTAGTTAGAATCAAAGCCTTGATGCATCTTATTTTAAAGGGTGCTATTTTGCCAACTATAAACAATGCAGTAAGTCATTTTGTATGCAAACAAGCATGTTCACCTAACTACACTATCATATTTTACTTGCACTTTGAATACATTGGCCCAACTCTCTGAGAGTCAATCGCTTTTCCAAGCAAAGAGTTGGGGGCAGATCTCTTTCTTCGGCTGGGGCCTCCTGCTGGAACAGTCTCCCTGCCTCTCTGAAACTTGAGCAGAACCATCTCCGGTTCCCGAAGCAACTCAAGACCTTTTTCTTTGCTTCTGCCTTCTATCTTCCTCTCCCTTGCTGATCACCTGCCTGTTGCATGCACTGGTCACCTGGGCACCCTCTGAATTCGGGCCCAGGTCCCTGCCTGTCCAGCTGCAATCCTGCACTGCCCCGTGGCTCCCCTGCACTTGTGTTCTGTATCTGTAACCCTACAGTTCCCTCCCTTGCACTTATTTGCCTCCCGTTGGAGGCACTTATGAGTATCTGCACTTGCCACCGCTGGCTGCACTTGTTTGTTCTCCTCTGTCCCGCACTTCCCCATCCGCCCCCTCCATCAGCACTTCCCACCTCCCCCTTCCCTGCTCTTGCGCGGTCTGAATGCACAAGGCCTAGTAAGATTGTTGTTTTGTCCTCCTTCTGTTTCTCCCTCCTTGTCTTGTCGCGCCTAGAAACACTTGTGTAAAGGCGTGTTATGAATGCCATATCATAATATAATAGTAATCTTTCAAATTGAATTTCTAAGGTCAAAAGTGTTGGTTGCTCAAGGTGCAGAAACATGCTCCTCAGCGCATGCCTCTTCCTCTCTGCATGGCATTACCACTTTGTCCCTTTTTTCATGACTACGTCCCAGTGCATACATTATGAGGGTGGTCAACTTCCAAAGACAGGGACGCAGCTGCTCCTCTTAAAAGAGAAACAGGGATATACATCCTCCCTCTTCCAATTACGTCTCCTGGGTAATATCAAGATATACTAAATAGTGATGATAAAAAGCAGATTGGAGACAAAGGGTTAATATAATGAATACTAATAATAAGAGATACGAAATTTACCAGCATGTCATGAGTACCTAAACAGTAATCACATCCATAATCACCATAGAGTCCATAGAGTCAACATAATGCATAACTGTGAAATGTAATGTAGAGAAGAAGTGTTCAGAGCAGCATCGAACCCTGCCTAACCAGAAGATGCCAATGAATTTGTCACATGCATCTTGTAGTATAAACAATGTGTCAGAAAAAGTCGCTGCTCTGCACATTTCAGGTATTGATGGCTCTTAGCAGCTGCCCAGGAAGCTGCCATGACCCCTTTTGGAGCACCAAAAGAGGAAGATTAACTGTGTCTAGCTAGGAAAAGCCTTAGAACTGGCCTACCCGATTCTCTTCTTCAGAGCGGAGGTTGCTGGGACCCAGTATGCTATATCTGGAGGCAAAATAGAGCACATGGGCCAATAATCCAGCTCACAGTTAGCTGGGTCACTGATTGTTGAGAAGAACATTGGAATCGAGGTTTACTCTAAGAGGCAAAGAAAAAGGCAAGGTATAAAAGCCACTTAACTAAATGGTAGTCTCTGAACTGTGTGATTGAACCAATATGATAGCTGTTCTAACAGTGGTGACTGGTGATTTATTTAATTGGAGGGGATAACTGTTTCCCATGAACATGCAGGAGTAACCAAGCGTGCCGAGGGAGCCCAAACCAAGATTGATGCCTTTGTCCACAATACATGCTTTCATCCTGGCTGATCCCATAGATGTCCATGCTGTCTGTACCAACACATATCAGTGTTCCCATATAAGAACATTCTCATGTCTCCTTTACCCATGATGCCAGAAGAGATAATGTAAGACAACATGTCCAAGCTGACTCTGCCAACATATTCCAATATCCCCAAATAAGAATAAACTCAAGTTGTCTTTTCCAGTAAAAAATGCCTTACCACTAAAAGAACCAGAGACTGTGGAAGGCGGGCACCACCCTAATTAATTTGAAAAGTGTTTGCAAAAAAGACCCCTACATTATTTATTTTTCTTTTCAATGTGTTTTTGTCTTATAAAATAAACCTTTCACAAATACAGTTTATACAGTAAAAAAGAAAATTCACAGTTAAATATTTAAGACATATTAAGTAAGGCTACCAGTAATTTGGTCGACAACCAAATGGTCAAATGACCATTTGGTCGACACCAAATGGTCGAAATCCAAATGGTCGAATTATTATTTTTTTTTACTTTTTTTTTATTTTGGGGGGGGTTCACCTCCCAACCCCCCTTTTTATATATTAATTTTTTTTGTAACCAAACAAAACAAAAAAAATATATAAATAAATAAAAATTAAATTTCGACCATTTTTTTTCCAACCATTTGGTTTTGACCAAATGGTCATTCGATCTTTTTTTTTCGACCAAATGAGCGGACACCATTATCAGTACATTAATATTTAAAAATCATTGATTGTATTCCAAAATATTTAATAAAAAATCATTCAGTGCCAAAATCACTGCCACTCCATTTCGCCACCATCAATCGAGACCAACATAACTCATTTGAAGCAAGTGGGCCAAGGTGGAGGACTCTTTGGTCTACCACTGCATACTGGACACTGCAGTACAGTGTAAAACTAGATGTTTCATGATTTCTGGTGTACTTTTGTTGTTGCAAAACCTACAGTGAGTGGCTTGCAGACACTTGCCCCATTTTCCCATGCGCTCCAAAGTGGAAAGTTGGTTTCAGACGGAAACGTATATACAATGAACGAACCTTTGCACATGGGAATAAGTGGATGTATTTGGGCAAGTTTCCTCTTTTTCTTGGGAACCTAGCATATTCCTTGTGAGTGGAGTAAGCATCCAAAGAATCTACTGTCTCGGCCAATCTAGCATAAATAGCTTCCTTTTTTGTGACCACTGGTCTCCCGGACAGCTCTTCCTCAGAAGACCCTATCAAATTAAAAATAGCACCCATCCTTTTTTTAAAGTTGGTTATGGATGCCACCGAGCCATATGACGTGTCAATGCTTAGGTCTTTGTATAATGAGTTCCGTGACGGATTTTATAATTTGGCATACTCTGCTAGTTTCCTCCAAGTAGCCCATCTAGACAATGGCCCTCATTCCGAGTTTGGAGGTAAGTAACGCTCCTTACCGGCATGGCGTAAATAGCGTGTCCGGGCAGTCACCAGTCCGCTAATAGAGGACTATTACGAGTTTGCGGGCACATGTTTACGCCATGCCGGTAAGGTCATTAGCGCCATGCCGTTAAAGGCACCCAAAATGCCCTTAGCGCCATCAAGCATAGCGCAGATAACCCTACCGACATTGTCCAACGTGGCATTAGCAGTGACCGTAAATAGCGGTGACCGCTAATAACGGTCACCGCTATTTACAGTCACCGCTAAAAAGCGTAACCGGAAGTAGCGTCATCGCACAGGAACGGGAAGGAGCATGGCGGCCATCTTTAAAAACGCAATCCATTGCCAGCCTCACCACATAGGACCCCTCGGACTCTGCTGTTTTTTGGAAAAGATCCACTTATAACACCACTGTGCCCAAGGCCTTGAAGAAGGGAGCTGCCCGCCAGCGGAAGGAAAGGTTCAATGAGGATGAGCTGCAGATGCTGGTAGACACACTACAGAGTCATGCTGCCATAGTGTTCTCAAATAACATGAAGAGAGAGGCAGTACTGAAGAAGAAAGAGATCTGGGCACTTGTTGCACAGAAGGTCAGTGCTGTGTGGAACACCCCACGCACGATAAATGATTGTCACAAGCGCTGGGACGACCTGCGATTGAGGGTATGAAACATCCTCTCAGTGAACCGCAGCCAGGCCATGGGAACAGGAGGAGGTCCCAGTTCCCAAATCAAACTCACCCCATGGCCAAAATACTATGCATGTCAGATAGCACTGCTCTTGGGCAACATGAGTGCCGCCGACGTATGCCTGCATAAACCACCCATGTATCAAAGAACGTGCTTATCCAAACACAAATGCATATATCCCCCAATTGTGTGGATGAGCAATTGTCCTAATGTATGTATGATGCCTATCAAAACATCACTCATGCCGTCCCTCTCTTCGACCCCCACAGGCACTGACCATGACAGCGATGAGCAGGATGCAACCCCTGCACAGTGCACACCCCGGAAGAGGTCCTGGGATGACAGCAACTGTCCTTCGACCTCGAGGGGATAACACGGGGGTGCCGTGCACCAACTGGCAAGCCACCCCAGGTACCCATAACACCGGTGCCACCAAGGCCCATAGAGGGCGAAGCACCACCACCACCACCACCACCCATTGGCCATCCTGATGATTCATGCGAGGCACCACAATCCGAGGAGTCGAGTTTGGCTGGGGAGGTGGCAGCCACGGCACCCCTGGATGTGGAGGACACACTGGACGACATATGGCTGCCCATGGAGGACGACGTTTCGGAAGTGGTCCGTACCCCAACTCCACCGGCATCCCCCCAAGTATCGTCCCTCGATACAGAGCACGCCACCACCCCAGAGCAGTCTGGTCAGGAGCAGACGGAGGGACACTTCAGTCCAATTTTCACAACTAGGGAGTCAGAGCAGGCTGGGCAGGACAGCCAGGGGCCGACTACCTCCACAGGTGCACCCGCAGGGCCGCAGCGGTCTGACCTGCGTACTGCCCTTATGCAGGAGTTTGTCCAGGACAACAGACTGGCCAGGCAGGAGTGGCGTCAGGACTTAGCGTCTCTAGGCAGGTCCATCACGGACAACACTGCCTCCATGGCCAAATCATTTGCTGACAACACCAGCCGCCTCTGCAAGGAGGTCTCGGCCCTCCGTCAGGTCTTAGGCCGCATAGCGGATGCCATGGAGGCAGGGCATCCCGCTATACAATCACAGCAGGTGGCCACACCGTCTTCTTCCAGTTCTACACAGACAAGCCCGCTCCGCAGGTCGGCACGTACCCTGCGCCGGACCAGGGAGAGCCAATTAATCATCAGGGCAGCCTCATGTAGGCTTTGGAGACTCAATGGGACATGTGTGGGGGAGTAGTGCGGGGAGGGGGGTGAGGGTGTGTGGGGGAGTTGTGGGGGGAGCGGGAGGGGAGGGTGGTGGAGGGATTTTGCACTTACATTTACATTGTTACATTTAATACACTGGTTGTGTGAAAAGCAAGACCTGAGTGGACATTCATCATTGCACATGTGTCATTTATTCATTTACAGTGCATAGTGTAAATGTACCCCCACACCCAGTGCCCTCTGTCCAACCATCATGTCACCCTCTGCTGCCATGTGTGTCAGCAATATTGTGTAATCACTGACTGTCGCCCAGCACGTCCCTCCTGTGCATCGGCACCGCGATGATGCCCAGCCACATCTTCTTCTTCCCCTTCATCATCGCCAGGTGGTAGCAGTTCAATGTCTGGGGGGAGGGGCACGTTACGGCGGATGCACATATTGTGCAGCATGACACATGCCATGATGATCTTAGCCACCTTCCCATGCCTGTAGAGGAGTGCCCCACCAGACCGGCTGGGGCAGCAAAATCGTGCCTTCAACAGGCCAAAGGTTTGCTCGATGACCACACGGGTACGGGTATGGGAACGATTGTAGTCCTCCTTGTGCCTGTTCTGTGGGTTTCGGACAGGGGTGAGGAGCCACGGCTTCAAGGGATAGCCACTATCACCTGCATGAGAGGCAATTAAAGGTAAATGTCAGGCGAAACATGATGGACAGCTGTACTAGTCACACATGCCTGCAGGTTTTCGTTGGCCACATGCACATGTCCCTGGATGTATTGACACCTTTTTCAGTCCCTCAATGTGTCCTGTGCCATGGACTAATGGTGTGGGTTGCATCTTCAAGATGATACATGGTGTGCACTGACGTCTTGTTGCACATGCATCGTGTACGCATACAGCTGTGTTAGTGTCAAATTAGTGAGGTGTTGTGTTCTGTGAGATTTATGTAGAGGGATCGTTGGCAGTAGTCTGTGCAATATTGGGCAGTCAGCGCTGATCATTACCATGGTGACATGCAGCACTCCTGTGGGTGTGCCAGCCCTGTGCCAGACAGTGGATTCCCTAGTAGGTTCAGTTTGATGCACTCACAGGGATGCTTGTCCTGTGTGGTGATATGCTTGAGACAGCAACATAGTGCATATGCACTGCATGATGCTAGATGGCACTATGGAGGGTGAGGGCTGCTGATGAGTGGTGCACATGTTATGGGTTGTGGGGTGGTTTCCTGTTAGTCATGTAGTGACAGGTGTCGACCTTACTTCATTCCTATGGGATTTGGGTGTCATGTACCGTTTGTGATGCTTTGGGGCACAGTGTTCGATGATGTTCACATTGTGCAGTCACATCAATATTGGCAGCATTGTGGTGTGTGCATCTCTCTCACCATTTCACTGCCATGTGCCAGTCATGTAACTTACCAAGCAGCCAGGCACGTCGTCCAGCATGTTGCTCCATGAAGCGTGGTAGCGTGGAGTTCCGCAGGACCATAGAGTCATGAGTAGATCCGGGATATCGGGCACAACAATGTTTGATGATCTTGCTGGCGTAGTATACCATCTGCACATTGATGGAGTGGTATTGCTTGCGGTTGCGGTACACCACCTCCATGGCATGCGGGACCACCAACTCCACGTGGGTGACGTCAAGGGCACCTACACAATTTGGCATGCCTGCCAGTGCATGGAAGGCAACTTTTGTATCAAATATCTCCTAGGGAGTCCGTGGTAAGGATATGTAGTCCCTTGTGGGCTTGAGGTGGGCATCCAGCACTTGGTTCAGTATCCGGGAAAATAAGGGTTGTGATATGCCATGCATGTGCCCCACTGTGTGCTGGTAGGTGCCTGTGGCAAGGAAGTGGAGCACAGACACCACCTTCAGTAGAGGGCGATGGCAGTGCGTATTTCAATGAGGCTCACTATGTTGTTGTGTATCAGGTCCACTATGGTGGTGATGGTGTCCCGGTCCAGACGGTACAGGGTGTGGATCTGCTCAGGGGTTAGGTTGAAAGGACTGTCTCTGATGCGGGGGATAGGGGGCTGCCGGCGTGGTAATGGTGGCTGCACTGGTTGGGCATGCTGGGCCTGTCTCACCCCCCTTCTCCTCCTGCGTCTCCTCTGTGGTGGCGGTTGTTGTTGTTGTTGTTGATGTTGTGACAATGCAAGCATGTCCTCCAGCTCCAGTAATGCTACTACTATTGGAATCATCTTGGTGTGGGAGGGTGTGTGGGTGCGCCCCCTTTGTTCTGGCCCAGACTTCATTGCCTCCACCTGTGCTGATTGTGTGCACCTGTGGCAGTTGTGAACATTGCTCAGGGTATTTTACGGTAGGTGGGCGATGCCGATATTTACGGCATGCCGGTAACCACTTTTTCCGCCTTCATGGAGCCGTTATTTGCATGTCCGCTTCACTTGTGATCTACTCCAGTTTACGGCATGCCGCTATTGCCGGCATGGTGGGTCGCGTGACCGCGCCCATACCGCTATTAACGGCATCGTACTTTACAATGCCGCTAATAGCGGTCGGGCTGGTCAGAATGGCCCGTAGCGGTAATCGATGCCGGTATTCCATTACCGGCATTGTTGTTTCCTTAGCACCAAGCTCGGAATGACCCCCAATGAAATTAAACTGAACTCATGCCGAATAACAGCATTTGGAAAGAAAGTAGATAGATGCAAAGTGTACTTCCAAAACAATCCTTTTAGAGTGTTTAAATAGGGGCCTATGACGGTAAGAAGAATATCCAGTCCGTAAAGGATTGTTGGTTCAACCTTGGACAAAAATAATCTAGTGAGAGGCATAAGAGCGTACCTACACAATTGGGTGTAGATTCTTTTCATTTTAGAAAGCAGAGGTTCAAATGTTCCTCTCAAGTTGGCTCTTCAGACGGCATTTGAAGTGGTGTTGGACAGATCGTAGCCCTAGTATCTCATCGACAGGACCCTTTCCATTGAGTGGCTACCCACGTTCCAATTAAATGTTTTGGGCCATGTTCTTGTTGTAAGAATTATGACCTTAGATTTTGTTCAGTTCTTTAGGTTATTGTCCACGGCATAATTAAAGGAGAGGTTTAGTTTCCTTTGTAGCCCAATCAGGGTTTTGTCAAAGAGAATAAGGTTGTCCGCAAAAGCCAACCAGTTCAGATTCAATGACCCCAGTTTAATGGGATAGGTGACAGACTGGGCCCAAAAACCATCAATGTCAGAGGTGTATCGATTGAACAGGGAGGGGGCCAAAACACAACCCTGCTTCAGCCCAACAAAAAGTGGCACTGAGGCTGACAGAGCCCCCTCCCTGGTCAGTGTAACCCTCAAAGAAGGCCCCAGTTTGAAGCACTGCCAGCAGTTGAACGATCTGCAGTGGTATATTCCAAGAATAAAGTTTGTTCCATAGATTGGGTCTGCTGACAGTGTCAAAAGCACTTGACATGTCGATAGATGCCATGTAGGTAGTACCCGCCACACCATTTCTCACTGCTGCCAGCACACACAACATCACAGCGGCGTTTAGAGAAGTCCCCATACAAGACCGAAAGGCCACCCACTATTGAGACCACCTGGTTTAGGTCTCTCGGAAGGAGGGACGCAAATGTTTTGCTTGTTGCGTTTAGTACGCGATCGGCCTAACGTTTCTGGGATCGTTACTGTTCCCCTGTTTATAAATCGAGATAATGATAGATTCTATTAACACACTGTAGATACAGGTTAAGTATTTAGTTTGATTAATTCATGTTGTGTATATATGAATACAGTTTATCTCACCTTCCAACCATTCTTTCTAGCCCCTCTTAGAGTAGCTAACCCCTAGTTTGCGGGGGTGCGCCGCTTATCTAGGGTGATATGATATGGCATTTATAACGCGCCTATACACAAGTGTTTCAAGGGGCGGGTGAGGGGACAGAAGAAGAAGCTTACCCTAATTAATAGAAACAAGAGACAAAAGTGCCAAAATGGCTTTTGTAAAAAGCACCTTCAAGACTTTACTTGGTCTGAAAGGTGTTGGAAGTCATACGTGGTTGTAGTAACTTTTAATAATCCAGTTTGCGACTTTCCACATTTGTTAAAAACAAGGGAAATTAAAAACCAGGCTCTGTGGTTGAAGAACAGTGTGCACCATGTACTGTGCACTAGGGTTCCTATAGTGTGTGCTCCTTAACTGTTGGGGTCCTTGTCCATAGGCCGACCGTTTTCGGTGATTTATGTCATTTGGTACCACTTTCTTCAGGGCCACGGTCCTGCACTCGGCACCGTAAGTGGGTTGCGACCACAGTGAGTCCCTGCGCCTGTAAAGGAGAAGGGGGCCAGGGAAAGAAAAGAGAGAGCAAGTGTCTTAGTTGTTTTACTTGCAAAGCAGAGATGTTCGATGCTGCAGTAAATAGACTGCTATAGTGTTCTTACCTTTAATGCGCTGTGCCGCACTGTGCCTCAAACCCTTGACTCTTAGTTGCCTCTTTGAGGTCGGACTGCTGAGTAGTCCTGGTTACCTGTATGCGTGAACATATATTGATGTCCCCTTCAGGTACATAGGTAATGAGGGTATTTTTGTGATACATAATTCATTATTCATTTTTCTAGTTTGCTAACTGCAAAAGAGACATGTACTTGCAATTGCAAGACATGCCGTACCTACTGTATCTTGATAGCATTTGTATGTTGAATTTTTGACTGTTAGGTGATTCCGAGTGCTGTGACACTCAGTGGTCTCGCATAGTGCTGTACCGCATATTTATCTCGCTTTCAGGAGTGCACACGTACGCCTCATTGCTGGATGCAAAAGGCAACGTGTGTGCATGTTGGCTTGAAGCGATCTCCGTGCCTATTATGGGCTGGGAGGAGATGGGGTTTATGCACGTAGGTTGCAAATGCGTGAGGGGGCTTACCTCTAGTACAGCAATCACTCTGGCTGTGATGTCCTTGAGTTTTGTAGTCCGCTGTGGCTCCTGTAACGTGCACTATTTACCTGAGTTGTTGCACTTAAAGTGCATGCATGGAGCTAAAACACTAGCTCATTGCACATGCGTACGAGATAGGAGATTGATTGCTGCCTGGACCTCCATCTTGGAAGGTCCGAGGTGCGGCTAAAACATAAATAAAGCTTGCCTTTGCTTAGCGATCGCTCTATTTATCGAGGTGTGCACATGGCAGCTTCATCTCGTTACAGTGCTATATGTTGTGTATATATGAATACAGTTTACCTTGCCCTCCAACCATTCTGGCAGAACTAGCCGTTACCAAGAACTACTCCATTTTTGAAAAAAGAATACTACAAACAAATATCAGGCATGGCTATGGGCGCGACCTTCCCACCGAGTCTAGCAAACCTCTATTTAGCAGACTTCGAGAATGAAAATATCTATAGCCCGACCAATCCATTCTCCGTGAGCACGGTATCTCAACGATATACTAATGATATTTTAGGGCACGAATGCAGGCATCAAAGAATTCATGACCTAGATTAACTCAAGAAACAGATTTCTGAGTTTCAGCAACAGACACAGTAGGTCAGAAGATAACTTCCTGGACCTGATACTATATGCTGAAGCTGTAAGAATAAAAAGCCAATTCTTCCACAAACCCACGGGCAGGAATTCTCTTCTACTGTTACATTGCGGGCCCCCAGCACTGGCAATATTTGAAATATTGACAATAGCTCCCTTTTGGAGCTCTATTATTCACTTCACAATAGTTCTGTGGACATAGTTACGAACGCTTCAGCAGTGGTGGCAACAACTATCATGGGCCCAGCAGCTCTAAGAGTAGTTTCTCAGAACACTATTCAGCAGTTATCCACCACCCCCGTGTTATATCCTGATTCTGAGGATGCAGACAATTTAAGCTTGGACAGTGTGGAATCCCTTGATACTACTTCCAGGATGGCAACACTCCAATTCTCAGTAAAAAGTTTGCTTAAACTCTGTGGAAGGATCCATGAGGATTTACAGTCACAGAGCGAATTGGTTACATGGATTGTAAAGCATACTGATCAGACAGAAACCTGAATCTTTTAATGGTGTGGCAAATAAAGTTTATAATAAATTGGCTGAGTCTATTATCAGTACAGTTGAAGGGGAGGGTGAGGTTAATGCACTGGTATCCCCAGATATGAATGACAAGGCAAATGTTTCCAATGCCACTTCTGAAATCTATCAATCACGGAAGTAGCAGTGGCTACTGAGGCGTCAGAAGGTCAGTGAGGTGAAAATTAGCATCAAAAGTCAGCAGAGTTGGTGGACCCTTTAAATTCCACTATTATATTTGTATCAAAAAAAGAGTCCAAGAAATTAAGAAAGAAAGAAAAAAAATTGCAGCAAGAAAAGACTTACAAAGACTATAGCTGGTTGATCAATGAAAAGGAAGCTCCAGTGACGGAGCAAGCCAACCCAGAGTTTCAATCTATAACCAAGATGGCAAGTGATGTAAATACGCCTGAAGGAAGATCTCAGCAAATTGGCATTGCGGGAAAAACTGGGAGTCAAGGAAGTCATGTGAAATGTAAATTAGTCATAAGGAGAAAAGGTGAGCTAGGTCTGGATGAAAACATATTCATTATAATGAGTATATTCCCAGACCAGCATAAAAAGAGAATATATCGATTTGACCTACTCCATGTGTTTCAACAAATACCACCACTATGAGTTTTGAATATTCAAGACTTTGATTTTGTAGAGCCGCTTGATTTAGCTGATGGGAGTTCCTTGCAGATTCATTGTTGCATGGCGGACACAGCATCACTTATTCGCTCCCATTTGGATAACTTACACAAGACGGGATTTGATTTAGATGTACTAGTCACCAATGTGATAAAAGTGAAGGTTTGCAAAAAGTTAATATTGTTGGTAGCTGTGCAGCTGTGATCAGGCCCACTAACAACAATGACAACATGCAAGGTTGGGAATTGTTAATGGGTTCTCTGCCTGTGAAACCTAAATTGAGTGAATTAACCTGCATGAATGCACAAGGTCAAAAAAACTTGGCTAGTGAATTAATTGCAAATGATGATTTTATTCTGTAGGAAACATGGTTAATATCTCCATTGCATATTGACGGCTTTTGAATTTTTCAGGTCCTTGCTAAGAAAGGGCCTTTGGGGTGACCCTATGGTGGATTAATAATAATCTTAAATCTAGATAGATGAGCTGTTTAACTTTTGCGGACAATGTCCTGGCCACTGAAGTCCAGTTGTCAGACAATTCACCTAAACGCCTACTCATCATAAACATCTATGATCCTCCTAGAGCAGGTTTAACAGACTCGATTTTTGAACATGTTACTTTGATACTGGGTAAGTGGGGTCATGAGTGTAAAGATGAGTTGGTTTTATTAGGTGGAGATTTTAATGGGAAATGATATGATAAAACTGCTGGTGCTCCATATGAAAACGTGAAGGGAAAAGGTATTATGGCTCATAAAGTGTCTAATAGCCGGGGTAGACTCTGGTTGGAATATCTTCATGATTGGGAGTTAACTATGCTAAACGGGCGGACAGAAGGTGATTGTCCAGCTGGCAATACCTGGAATAACGACAAGGTTGAAGCCACCTTACATTATTTCTTTGGCAGTAATGACCTAAACCAATATGTCAAATGTTTGAAAGTGCGTACTTCGGGATGGAGCGATCATGGTATTTTGTCTTTAAATTTGCACTTTCTCATGTAGGACCAAGCTATATGCAAATTGGGGGATTTGGCTGTTAATCATGAGGGTAATCAATTAAATTGTTCTGATGTAATGTAAGAAAGATCACATATTTTCTCTCAGACTTAAGTTGTAGATTTCTCCCGAACTTGAATAATCTAACGGTGAATTAAATTGAACCGTGGTTACAAAGTTTGACTATGAAATTTGGGTTTTCTCACAGTCACTATAGTGTTTTAAAATCTTAAATGCATGGTAAGGTGTTTGATAGGAATATAAGGGACGCCAAGCGCCGGGAAATCAGGCAGGTAAAAAAATCAGGAATGGAGGTGTTGAAAGTAGTGGAAAGGATTAGAAAAATAAAAATAATCATTGAGATTTGGTAGATAGATGGAATAATTTGTGTATAAACGCCCAGTGGCAGTGTATGTTTTCAGTTATAAAATCTGGCAATGTGCGATCAATGTGGAAAATATTAAGTGCATCCAAGGGCTCAAAAGATTGAATAATTGTGAACACTATTAATAACGATTGCTGGGAGCATTACATTTTTAAAACATTAATGTAAATCCAGGGAAAACATCTGTTACGAGTACAGGTTCTGTTGTTGGTCACATAATATAGACCAGGAAAGTATCCAAACTGTTATCGGTAAACTAAAGAGATCGAGGGCTCACGGCCCAAATGGCATGGCAAGTGTGGTGCTCAAAAGAGGCCCAGATATATGGGTCAAGCTATTGGAAACGCTTTACAAAAATGTTTGTCATAATCAGACTATTCCAGATTCCTGGTGTCGTGCCTTGCTGATTCCTGTATATAAGAAAGATGCCTGCTCATCACCATCGAATTATAGACTACTTTTAATGTTAGAGCTGATCGAGAAAATATTTGCTGCCTTTGTCCTAAAAAGGCTTCAGTTGTGGATAGATTAAAATCGTATTCTTGAGGTATTCCGGACTGGTTTTAGACCAGGCTCATCCACCTCACATAACTTAAGATTGGTTGATAGGTTAACCGCTAAGGCCCTATGAAAGGGCAGTCCTGTATTATATGCCACATTTGTGTATTTTTGGGCTGCCTTTGATAGGGTTAACCGCGGTGCACTGTGGGGTTATTTGGACAGGATCGGAAGCCCTGCTGATTTTTTAAAAATGATTAAGCTATCACATTTTGACACTATGGTACAAGTAAGAACAAGTAGTGAGGGTCATTTCACGAAGTGGCTTCTGTAAGGGAGGCATGGTATCACAAGTATGACACTGACACAAAAGTTACAAGTTTCAAAACCTTTATTAGATTTTTGGGGTTTGGAAAAACTCCTACGTTGCCCATTAGCTAGGAAGAGAGTTGTCTCTACCATCAAATAATAAAGAAAACACAGTCCTAGTTAGACTACGCCAAATCGTCAAATCAAAATGGCCTATAATAACAAAACCTAATGCTTGCCCTATCTCTTATACAAAAGGTGTGTAAAGGGGAATGTGTATGCAAAGGAAAGTCAGTGTTATAATATAAGGATCAAGGTGGCTGAGTCAGGTCTCCTCCCCCAAGTTGGACAGCACAGGGTAAGGCGGCCCCTGTAAACAGCATGACACACTCTGGCTCATGTTATCAAAAAAAGGCAGTTCAAAACGTGGGTGGAGGCCCGCTTGGCCTTCCACGTTAAAGTAACTTATTCCAGCTTTCCAAAAGTTCTTTCACAGTTCAACAAAAGTTCACATAGGTCGCCCTCTGTCAGGCTCAGATCTCTTTAGGCATCAATAGTTCATGTAGATCTCCCTCAGATGGGCTCGGACCTCGTAATCACAGCACTTGCATGGGTTCCTTTCCCCAAGCTTCATTCACATTCTTTAGGGGTTCCCTTCCCTTAACTTATTAGATGTTTCCCGTCTCCCTCAGGCAGGCTCTGACCTTTCACTGATGTTGAAGACTTTTGAATGTGTGAGGCTTTTACCATAGACCTCCACAGGACCACTTTGACTTTCACTTCAGCTCTCCCTAATGTTATTTACCCCAATGTCTCTTGGTATTGGTAGTTCCACATCACAATCAGAAAAGTTCAAAGAAATGTTCCTCTTAAAGCAATCACTGTTTAACTTCCCCTTTTCGTCTGGGTTAATTTTGACCAATGCAC
Source organism: Ambystoma mexicanum (assembly GCF_040938575.1). Classification (NCBI taxonomy): domain Eukaryota; kingdom Metazoa; phylum Chordata; class Amphibia; order Caudata; family Ambystomatidae; genus Ambystoma; species Ambystoma mexicanum. The sequence goes on along the minus strand of NC_090930.1, from coordinate 148,640,239 downwards.
ATTTCAAAGTTCGTTCACTTTGCCGCTTTATAAAAAGACTTCAAACATTTTGCGGGGACATTCGACGGACCACTCTGCTACTCTGTATCACTGGCTTCAGAGTTTTCGGTAACTTAAAAGTTCATTACTGGTTTGCTTTCTTTCGCGTCTCAGCATGCTCTCAACCTTCAATTGTGAGATACACTGTTGGAGATTCAATCTTTCCTTGACACAAACCAGCCTTTCATGTCTTTCACTAACTCACTGGTTGTGTGCATTCCTTTCTTGTATCTGCGGCTTTGATTCACGAGTGAAGGTTGACACCACAGGCTTGGCCTCACCTCCCTAACTCTGTCGTTCACCCGGGGGGGGGAATTGCTGGGGTCCTTGAAACACAATGCAGGCTTCTTCTTGTCTGGAATTTGTCTTTCTCTGCGTCTCCTCCACGGTTTCCCAGAGGCAATGACCTCCTGCAGGGAACTTCAGGGTTTCCCTACCCTCCTCTCTGGTCCGTAGATCGGTCGTCCTGCTCCAGTGGGTTCACCTTCTCCCCGGAAGTTCTGCTCCTTCTCGTGTCTCACCTTTCTCAGAGTGTGTCTCTATGTTCTGCCTTTTATCTGTGTGTTTGTTTGTTTGTTTGTTTATTTGGTAATGTGCTCCAAACCCTTAGGTAGCTGGGCGCAGTGTTTACAAGAATATTTGAAGCTTAGTTACAACATAGAAAAGGTGAGTACAGAGTATAATGCAATTACAGTGCATACAGTAGGAGTGCAAGCTGCAGGTAAAATGGTACAGGTACGGTGCACACATGATATCAGGAGTGTCATACACATGGAGTCACACAAAGGTATTTGAAGCTAAGTTACCATGTAACAGGTAGGTGCGGAGCATGAAGCAATTACACAACATACAGTAAGTGTGCATGATGCAGGTGGAGTAGTATGGGTAGAGTGCAGAAACAGTGTCAGGAATGTAGTACACATGGAGTCGCGTGGAAATTCCTAGGGTCAGGAGTGCCAGGGAGTAGTGGGCAGGCAATTACTAGATGACCTGGGTGCAGGGCGATTACTAGATGTCCTTAGCATGAAGCCAATTCAGTAAGTTGCGTCAAAATCTGTGGGGGGAGGTAATGGGTATCAGATGTATGTGATTAAGGTCAAGTGCCTGACTTTGCCTGACCTGATTAACAGGCCATGTCCAATGAGACATGTAAGTGTTAGCCTCTTTACTCTCAGTCGCCCTCTTCCTCAGCCTAGTGTTTGTGTAGAAAGGGGGGCCGTTGGGAAGTTGGAGAAGCCTAGAAAATAGGATTGGGTATGGGCACGGGAAAGGGAGTATACTGCATCTCACCATCGATTGCCTCACCCCCACTCCCCGAAGATCCCCCATCCAGGTGATCCTCCTGCACTGGTCTACCCCCAGGGTCTGGATCAAAAGGCAATGTTCTTGCCCTGGCCACCTGAGAGAGAGATGCCCGGGACTAGTAAGTGAGACACCCTTTGGTGTCTCACATACCATTCCCCTATGCGATTTGGCCATATCTGTTCTCTTCTGGACTTTCCCTTTTCTAGGGTTTTGAAGAGAACAGTTAGATGAAAGGTCCAGGGACCATTGCATACTACTCTGTTGCTCTTCCTTTGGTCCCGGTATACACTGGGAGCTGATGGTATTATTTCCCGAATATCTCATACAATCTGAGTGAGTTGTTTGCTTCCTTAAGTATTCCCTATCAGAGTCAATCATGGACTCATAGTGGGTCACCCCATCCTTGAAGTTCGATTCTGTCCAGTCCCATGTCGGAGATGTGGGAGCACAAAAATCAGTTAGCCATTGGGGTATGAGGTGAAAATTTGCATGGTGAAGGTGTTAGGTTTGGAAGGAAGGTGGAACATTTAGGGAATTCCCTGCCTATGATGACCTCTTCTGGAAGCCCTGGGATAACGGGTGATGAAATGAGCATTGGCTCCCCTCTAATATTAATCGACACAGGTATTTTGTTGTCCCCATGCATGCAGGTAACCCTAATTAGTTTTGGCTTCTCAGGGTCTGTTGGTGAAACTAAATTGGCTCTTACTGCAGTTTGTTTGCTATCGGGATTTATTAAGGCTTTTTCCACCTTTCCGTGTGAAAATGCATCTATTTTGTGGTATTCTCTGTTAGCCTAGGCATTGAAGTGCGCCATTCAGATTGCATTCGGGTTTCTTTGCTCTCTTACTGGGTTTTCATTCTGCAAGCAGAAAATGATCACAGCCTGAACGGCTGGCAAACGTGTCTCTTCAAGTAATGCTTAGCTAATGGAATTTACTAGCTCGAGCCTTGAACAAGCAGACACAGACAGACAAAGATAAAGGGTAGTTTATGTTCTTTCTTGTCTTCTGCTTTCCGAAGCTAATCACACAACTCATGTTTAGAAAACATAATGTACTATGATGTACCATGCACATTCTTGAGAGGAAAAGCTAATTGAACTACCGAGCCGAAATGCAAAATGCCCTTTTTTCGTCTAAAACAAACATTGAGAATGAAGCACAAGGAATCTTTCCTAATGAGAACATGGTGAACTTCCTCACTCTGAGAACAGTAAATTGTACAGGAGTGACGCAGAGGTACCCTGTGTCACCATGGAAAATGCCAGCGTTACGTGCGTCGTAAACTATGTATTATTTCAGCAACCAAAGCCGATTTGAAGTGTATTTAAGGCTGCCTGTCCCTCATGTGAATTGCTCAATTTCTCTATGACTGTGCGCAGACATAGCTGAACTTAACTTGGGTCTGCCTAAAGCGAGAATAAACTCTTGTTATATGTTTGTTTCGTGACTGGGCTGTTCTTCATTTTCTTGCAGTTACTCATTTTGGGACTAACAAATGGCGCCCGGACCGTGGGGCCTCTTCCAATGACAGCCCATTGCTTTTGGAGAGTGGTGTGGACGGATCAAGACCAATGAGTAACGGGGGCCCCTGCTAGGAGACTTTGTTTCTCGCAGTCTGCTACTCGTGATCTCCGTTCGCCCGAGGTTGTAACAGCGAGATTCCCAGACCGTATGCAGCAACTGTGTTTTGCTTTTTGAGAGACCACCAGCCACAAAGGGGTTTTTTTTTAATTGATGGGGGATTGATTTCATTTTGATCAGGTGAGTTTGTTTCAAACTGAAACTGTTTGGATATTTGTTTGGATAAAATATTTTGCGCAATATATTTGCCAGGTAATAATCATTGTTTTTTATAAAAATGCCTGGTTTCAGTAAATTGTCGACTTGTTGGGGAGTGCTATGTTGCAAGAGAAGGGTCACCTGCCTATGAGATGTATACAAAGTTTGGATTAGGAGCTATAGTTTTTAATGGTATTTGGCATTGCCAGACCAGACATTAGGCAGATCTTCAGTGGACTAAATTGGGAAGTTTTGAAATAAATTGAATACAGTATTTGGAGTCAGGACTAATGAGTAAGAAAGCGAGACCTGCTGCCTTTGATGCGGTTAGGGATTGGCGAAAAAATAAGCCACCCTGTCAAATGAGAAATTATATTGTGCCTCCTATTGCAACGAATATGTGTATATTGGCCTACGCCAAGCTGATTGTAAGCCACTTGCAAAGAAATCCGTGTTGCAAGGTCCTGACCTTAGAATCAATGTAAGCCGCCATTTTAGGTTAATCTGCCATTTTAGGTTCGCTTTGTAAAGTTACCCTGTGAGTTAAAATGGTGGACGATGTCATTCCGAAATACAACATGGCCGTCTTGACCTCTGTCTGTAGCCAATATGTAACTTGCCTGCAGGCCACTTGTTGGGGTCGTGAACTGAGACGTTGTCCTTCGTTGACCTGTGTGTAAAGGATTACTCACGTCAATGAAACTAATCCACGAACATATGTTAAGAACAATGTATTCAAATACTGAACTGAGAACACTTGTTTAACTACATTGTATTAATGTTTGAGAAGACCTGTATGGGAAATCCCAAAATACACAGTTGCTGTGTAGGCTTGTTGACGTATGTATTAAAGGCAAACTAGTTACATGTGGATATGCAAACTCGGCATGAACCCTAGATCAGTAATGTATTAGAGGAATATTAACCCGAAGTAGGGTTGGACATCGTGTTCGCATATGGTATAAAAGAGCAACGAATTCTAATGTACAGCGTCTCTCACTCAACACATGAACCACGCTGGAGTTCGCTGAGTTACACTGAGGGCGGATAGCTATCTGATTTTGTTTTGTTCTTTGTAACTGATTCAGTATAAATTAAAGATCTTTGTATGTTCCTTTGTAACCCGTGTTCGGTGTATTTCCTTTTGGGGTACTGAGCCTCGATATTTTGATTTTGTTTTCACAGTTGGCGCCCGAATAGGGACCCTCAAGATTGATGCCGGATTATCGAAGGTTGACCCTCGCTATCGGACCGGGATCGGACAATGTTACAAAAAGGGGCCCCACTGAACGAGACGCGATACCTCAGCAGTGCTGCACGACCCTATCCCTGGCCGATTAGCTTGTGGTCCGAGTACGGCATCTTGACGAGGGTCCACTTATCGAGGCGGGCAGATTTGCCGAAATCACCACACACGAGATAAGATTAGTTAGGTAAGATTCTTTGAAATCTGATCGGACCTCCTTAGGAAATCGATCAGGTGAGTCGTGACTCTTAAATAATCCTGATAATTTGATTTTGGTGTATTGTATCTGCAGACACAATTATTGACCAGATAACACCAATAATTTGATATGCCTGGGAAATTGTCTACCTGCTTCAGGGCGTTATTCTGCAGTGATAGACAATCTTTGGAATTTAGCCGTCCATCACCACAGGAGTGGTCGCCGGCGTGTACTATGTACTATAAGCATGGCATTGGAAGTATAGTGTTTAATGATATTTGGCACAGACAATCCAGACATGCCTCCGAACTTCAGTGGCCAATCAATGGTAGTTTTGAAATCCCTCGTATTGAGTATTTAGAGTCTATTCTATTAAAGAAAAAGGCTAGACCTGCAGCATTTGATGTTTTGCAGAATTGATAAAAAGAAGCGTTGGAGCAACTTAAGAGTAGAGAAAAACATGCGCGTCGTCATAAAACGAATGCCGAAAAAGCATTATTGTATGACCAAAATAAGCATTCGAAGGGATTGTGTCCTCCGACGTATTCCTTATCTTTGATAATTCATCTCCAGCTTGCGGGCCTCGGAAATATTTTCTCTGTAGAGGTCGCTGCGCGTCGACGTCCGCCGCATCGACGTCCCTTGACAGCCACCGTATCAGCGCCGACGTCACCATGCCCATAAATAGCCACGCGCGGCATCCGTTGCTCAGTTCCGTTTTTCTGCGCTTCTTGGGGCCTCGGAATATCGTTGCTCAGTTCAGTCAGATAAACCTTCTACATTTACTCGAATATACCAACTAATTCTCGATGGCTTCTTCATCGGAACCGACAACGCCGCGATCCGGCTTAAAAAAATGTCGATACTGCAGTAAAAAAAAACGTTGATAACGGATCCACACAGGATCTGCTTGTGGTGCTTGGGAGCCGAGCATCATTGTTCGGAGTGTGAGGACTGCATGTCCATGACGGCGAAAACCTTGAAGGAGCGCAAGGGGAAGCTCAAGAGAGGTACGTCAGTCAAAACCTCCTCGAAAGTTTCTTCAGCTGAGTCGAGGCATTCGTCTCCTCGCCGTCGAAAGCATTCCCATTCTAGATCTCGAAGTAGCTCCCACCATTCGTCGAGATCGAGACACTCAAAGAAGAGACGTCGAAGATCCCCTTCCTCGTCATCTTCTGTTTCCCCAGAAAGGGTCTCCTGCCCCACAAAACACAGCTCTCAGGCTGAGTGGGAGGAATTCAGGAAGAAAATGCTAAGCGCCTTCGAGAAGGCGGCCTCGACCCCCTCGAAGACAGCTGAGGGTGATACCCCGGGTGAAAAACCCAAAAAATCAAAACTGTCATGATCTCTGCTTCCAAAAGGCCAGGACTTACCCAACTCCCTTGGAAGCAGACCCATAACCCAAGTTCCGAGTGCCAGCCAGTCCCAATTGGGACCTTTTGGACCCTGTCCTGGCGCCAGTGGCGCCAGGCTCATAAATATGCCGAGTCCCAGCGCTGCAAGCGCCGGGCTCATAATGCTTGGGTGGACTTACCTGCAGCAGACCATGCTGCTCACTTACCTGCCAGTTGAACCCCTGATCCTCTTCTGTTTGGGACTACTTTTCCTGTTGGGTGGGGCAGGAGCCACTCCCTAGGTTCAGAACACTGAAACTCTTCTGGAAAGCAGGAACTCTTTTCTTACCTAGGCGTGGCTGTGGAAGGAGACTTCTAAGCACTACAGGAGGCTATTTAAACCACACCCGATGGATGAATCTTGCTTTGCGTTATTCTGCATCCTCTTCAGCAGAACGCTCATCGTGTCTTCTGCATCTGATCCTGGGCCTAAAGGAAAAAAGCTTACCATCCTGAATCCAGTCTTCAGCAACATCTATAAAGACAAGAAAGAACAGGTTAGCACTACGGTCTTCAGTGACAGCGCATCTCTTACCTGGTCCATCGGCTGTCATCAACGCCTCGCGCAGCATTCCTGCATCTGAAAGACAAAGGCTTACCTACTCTTCACGCGCTCCGGAGGTCATCGCACTGCATTCCGGCATCTGAAAGACAAAAGCTTACCAACTCTTCGCACGCTCCGGAGGCCTTCGGCGCTGCATCCCGCATCTGTAAGACAAAAGAAGGTGCGTTTAAAGACATTGGGTAACGTTAAATACTCACGTGCCATTACTCCATCCACGCCGAACTCAGTGGGCATTCCGGCATCCTTCAGCAGCTCCGAACTGGTACCTGCAAAATAAAAGGACAGTTAGTGCGCATCGTGAAGCAAGCAACAAGCGCTTACTTACGTGCTTCCAGGCGCTTCTATTCCGCATACGGGTCCATCCTCAACTCACTTCAGCCAGTCAACCGCCATCGCCGGAACCCTGCAAAATAAGAGACAGCATTACAAAAGACTTTTAAAGACATTTGAAATACTCGGAACTCACAGTTCGTGAAGTAAACGACGGACAGCAGTCCTCTGAAGTCAAGAGGCCTGCGCTACCTATCCAGTGAAGAAACTGGTTACAGCACCCTGCCCCGAGGCAGATGGAGAGCTCGGCATTCACTTACCTAAGGTGAGAGCGTTAACCTTTGGGGTTCTACAGGAGAGGAGAAAAGGAAAGAGATAGGGACACCCCAATAACCCCAGTTCATTAATCCCATATTTTCTATCTGCAGACATCTTACTCTTCGAGTCAGGCATACCGTGCACAGAGGTCCAGCCCAAAGGCCAACCGGGTCCTACACATCACTTTTGAAGATACTGTAGTCGCCCAGTCAAGACCGGCGCCTCTGCGAGAATCAGGTGAGCGTTACAGAACGCAAAGCCCACCGCAAAACTCTCGCCCAGGCGCTATGGAAACCTCGGATACCGACCACCTAGCCCGGTTACTTGGGGAACTAAGGGCAGAAGTGCATACAGCTCGTCAGGAAACGAATGCTCTAAGAAGGGAACTAATTATTTCCAAGGAGCGAACAGACAATCTTGCTAGACAATTGCTACAGTCACAAGCCGGACAGACCCCGTTACCCGCATCAGGGGCAAATCTTCCTTCAACATCCCCTATGAATCCAGTGCAGATCAACCTACCTGGGAATGTACCTCTGGCTCCACCCGAACGATTTTCTGGTGACCCAAAGAGGTTTGCAGTATTTATCAATCAGTGCCGGTTGCATTTTTTATGCCGGCCAGCAGCCTTTCCAACTGATCAAGCTAAAGTAGCTTTTGTGCTTCCGTACCTTAGTGGCAATGCGGCAGACTGGTCGATCCCTCTAGTTAATCAAGATGATCCGGTTCTCCATGATTTTCAAGCCTTTCAGCTTAGTATGGAAAAACTGTTCGCAAGACATTCACAGGGGCAGGCCTTGGACAATGAGCTTCTTTCGTTGCGACAGGGTAATCAAGACCTTTTGGCTTATATTGCATCTTTCAACAGACTAATAGCGGAAACTCAATGGCCTGAGGACAAAAGGATTACGCTGTTTTATAGAGGTCTACGTGGAGAGCTCAAAGACGTTTTAGCCCAAGTAGTGAATCCCCCACAAGACTGTTCGGACTATATAGACTTAGTCGTTCAAATAGATCACAGACTGCAGAACAGGAAGGCCGATCGTTCCAAGTTTGATGCTCGAGTATTTTCCAAACCACCAACTCCTTCCAAAGGAGTAGACTCCGGGGAACCCATGCAAATAGGGGGCCTGAAAGGACCACTAACACAAAAGGAGCGGGAAAGGAGAAAACAGTTGCAATTATGCCTCTATTGCGGAAACTCAGGGCACCTTCTTCGAGACTGTCCGGTGAAACCAGCCAAGAAGGCGGTAGGAGCTGCAGTTACCAAGGTCACAAACTCTGAGCAGGGAAACGACCTCGCCCGACAAGAATAGAGGTCCTCTTGCCGAGCGTTAAAACCAGTTCTGTGACCTCGCATTTTGTGATACCTATGGTCCTCATTAGCCCTGATCATCCGTATCGATTACATGCGATTGAAGCTTACGTCGACAGCGGTGCCATCGGCAATTATGTGGATCATGAAATGATTTTGAGGATGAATCTAACTCTTTGTCCCAAGGCTGTAAAGGACGTCATTACTACGGTGGAAGGTACGGAGATAGCCTCCGGACCAGTAACGCATACCACTCAAGAAGTGACGCTAGTAAGTCAAGATGGACACCATGAGAAGATCGTGTTCGATGTGATCAAGGCCCCTCAGTTCCAGATTATTCTAGGGATACCTTGGTTAGAGAAACACAATCCTCGGATCGATTGGCGAGCAAGAACGGTTCAGTTCCCAGAATGTGTTTCTACTTGTCACCCTCCACCTGGTGTTGCTCTAGCAGCAATTTCTTCGGAGACTCCCCAGTTACCTCCCGAATACCTAGAATTCCAAGATGTTTTCCGGAAGGATCAGGCTAACTCTCTACCTCCTCATAGGTCCTATGACTGCCAGATAGACCTGATACCTGGATCTACTCCTCCGTGTAGCAGAATTTATGCACTCACCGAGCCTGAGAACCTTCACCTCCGACAATACCTGGATCAATACCTAGAGAATGGGTTTATTCGTCCTTCTAAGTCCCCTGCTTCTTCAGCTTTGTTCTTCGTTCCAAAAAAAGAAGGGGACCTTAGAACTTGTATAGATTACCGCGCCCTGAACCAGATCACCGTTAAGAATAGATATCCGTTACCTTTAATCCCTGAACTCCTGGACCAAGTCAGAAGAGCATGCATATATACAAAGCTGGATCTTAGAGGAGCCTACCACTTGGTACGAGTAAAAGAGGGCGATGAATGGAAGACGGCCTTCCGCACCAAGTATGGGCTATTGGAATATCAGGTCATGCCCTTCGGACTTTGCAATGCCCCGGCCGCCTTTCAATATTTTATGAACGATGTCCTCAGAGAACTCATAGATGTATGTGTTGTCGTTTACATTGACGACATCCTCGTTTATTCTTCATCGGAATCTGAACATCTGAAACACGTGAAAATGGTCCTCGAAAGGTTGCGTCAACACAGACTTTTCGCTAAGTTGGAAAAATGTGTTTTCAAAGTGACTGAAGTTGAATTCTTGGGATTCATATTATCACCTAGCGGAGTGCGTATGGATTCAAGGAAGGTCGATGCAATTCTCAAATGGCCATCACCATCCTCCGTAAAAGGGGTTCAAAGCATGTTAGGCTTCGCCAACTTTTACCGCAGGTTTATCCCCGAATTCTCTCGAATAGTCCAGCCCATCACCGCCTTGTTAAAGAAAAACAAACGTTTTGAATGGTCTACCGAGGCGGAACAAGCTTTCCAGAATTTGAAGACAAAATTTATCTCTGCACCAATTCTAAAACATCCTCGCTCCGAACTCCCCTACATCGTTGAAACTGATGCTTCGAGCCTTGCCATGGGGGCAGTTCTATCACAGAAGGACCCAGTAACCAATCAGTTACATCCCGTGGCATTCTGGTCTCGCAAATTCTCGCCTCCTGAGATCAATTACACTATTACTGTTAAGGAACTTCTGGCTATCAAGTCTGCCTTTAAGGCTTGGCGGCATTATCTTCTGGGGTCCGACACACCGTTACTGTGATTACGGATCACCGAAACCTGCAATATTTGAAAACCGCAAAAGCCCAATCCTCTAGACAACTCCGTTGGGCACTATTCTTTGCCGAGTTTGACTTCATAATTACCTATCGACCTGGTACAAAAAACGGTAAAGCTGATGCCCTTTCTCGGATGGGAGTGGAGGAACACTTGACCAACCCTAACTGTACCTATCTTTCCCGAACAAAGAATTCTGGGTGTAATAACCACACAATCCATAGAGGAAATTAAGGATAAAACCAGGCAACTTATAACTCCAGCAGAAATACAGAATTGGCATCTGCAGGGAAAGGACTTTGCAGTAAAGGACAACTTATTGTATTTCCAAGAACGATTATACCTGCCCAGCACAGATTTACAGAAAAAGGTGATCTCTTGTTATCGCGAGTCTCTAATGGAAGGACATCCCGGTATGGCCAAAACCTCAGAAAAGATCAAGCGCTACTTCTGGTGGCCGTCTTGGAAAAAAGATATCAGAGACTTTATAATGTCCTGTGGAGTATGCGCCCAAAACAAGAGTCAAAAGGAAAGACCAGCCGGCCTCTTACGCCCTATTGACATCCAACCTCGCCCTTGGCATACGCTTTCTATGGACTTCATCACCGACCTACCTCCATGCTCCGGATACAATGCGATCCTGGTAATCGTGGACTTATTCTCCAAGATGGCGCATTTCATTCCACTCAAAGGCTTGCCAACAGCAACAACTCTGGCCCGAGAATTTCTCGAAAACATCGTCCGACTGCACGGTTTTCCTTCAGTGCTAATTTCGGATCGAGGTAGTCAATTTATTTCTCATTTTTGGCGAAGTTGTTGTCGGTCGGCTCAAATTGATGTGAGATTATGGACCAGTCACCACCCTCAAACCGACGGACAAACCGAGAGGACCAATCAAACTCTGGAACAGTATTTACGCTGCATGCTGCAACAAACTGAAAAAACTTGGAAAGATATCCTTTGGATAGCCGAATATGCCTACAACAACTCTGTCCACTCAGGAACTGGGAAAACCCTGTTTTTTCTTTTATACGGCTGTCACCCTCGAACCTCAGAGTTGGATCCACCCCAAGATCTTTGAACACCAGCAGTAGACTACCTGCACTCTACAATCACCCAAGTTTTTAAGGAAGCCGTTTCTCACCTTCCAAGGGCTAAGGAACAATACAAGAAAGGAGCAGATCAACATCGGAAGGAAGCCCCCCAATGTCAAGTAGGAGATCAAGTCTGGTTATCCACCAAATATCTACCTCTAAAAGGACCACGCACATTCAACCCAAGATACCTTGGTCCCTATTCCATCACTACCATAGTAAACCCAGTAGCGGTCAAGTTGGACTTGCCCCCTCACATGAAGATACATCCGGTCTTCCACGTCTCTCTTTTAAAACCCGTGCAACCTCAAACCCGACTAACTAAATCCCCAAAACCTATCCTAGTTAATGGAGAACTCGAGTTTGAAGTCAAAAGCATCCTGGACTCCAAGATCTCCAAATCTAAGCTACTTTACCTAATTGACTGGAAAGGCTACGGCCCTCAAGAAAGATCCTGGGAACCTGCAGAATATGTCCACGCTCCTCGTCTAATCAAAAGATTTCATCAAACATTTCCTGACAAGCCAAAATCCCCGGGGAAGCCCGGTTTGGGAGGGGCCTTGAGGGGGGGTACTGTCATGATCTCTGCTTCCAAAAGGCCAGGACTTACCCAACTCCCTTGGAAGCAGACCCATAACCCAGGTTCCGAGTGCCAGCCAGTCCCAATTGGGACCTTTTGGACCCTGTCCTGGTGCCAGTGGCGCCAGGCTCATAAATATGCCCAGTCCCAGCGCTGCAAGCGCCGGGCACATAATGCTTGGGTGGACTTACCTGCAGCAGACCATGCTGCTCACTTACCTGCCAGTTGAACCCCTGATCCTCTTCTGTTTGGGACTACTTTTCCTGTTGGGTGGGGCAGGAGCCACTCCCTAGGTTCAGAACACTGGAACTCTTCTGGAAAGCAGGAACTCTTTTCTTACCTAGGCGTGGCTGTGGAAGGAGAAACCTAAGCACTACAGGAGGCTATTTAAACCACACCCGATGGATGAATCTTGCTTTGCGTTATTCTGCATCCTCTGCAGCAGAACGCTCATCGTGTCTTCTGCATCTGATCCTGGGCCTAAAGGAAAAAGGCTTACCATCCTGAATCCAGTCTTCAGCAACATCTATAAAGACAAGAAAGAACAGGTTAGCACTACGGTCTTCAGTGACAGCGCATCTCTTACCTGGTCCATCGGCTGTCATCAACGCCTCGCGCAGCATTCCTGCATCTGAAAGACAAAGGCTAACCTACTCTTCACGCGCTCCGGAGGTCATCGCACTGCATTCCGGCATCTGAAAGACAAAAGCTTACCAACTCTTCGCACGCTCCGGAGGCCTTCGGCGCTGCATCCCGCATCTGTAAGACAAAAGAAGGTGCGTTTAAAGACATTGGGTAACGTTAAATACTCACGTGCCATTACTCTATCCACGCCGAACTCAGTGGGCATTCCGGCATCCTTCAGCAGCTCCGAACTGGTACCTGCAAAATAAAAGGACAGTTAGTGCGCATCGTGAAGCAAGCAACAAGCGCTTACTTACGCGCTTCCAGGCGCTTCTATTCCGCATACGGGTCCATCCTCAACTCACTTCAGCCAGTCAACCGCCATCGCCGGAACCCTGCAAAATAAGAGACAGCATTACAAAAGACTTTTAAAGACATTTGAAATACTCGGAACTCACCGTTCGTGAAGTAAACGACGGACAGCAGTCCTCTGAAGTCAAGAGGCCTGCGCTACCTATCCAGTGAAGAAACTGGTTACAGCACCCTGCCCCGAGGCAGATGGAGAGCTCGGCGTTCACTTACCTAAGGTGAGAGCGTTAACCTTTGGGGTTCTACAGGAGAGGAGAAAAGGAAAGAGATAGGGACACCCCAATAACCCCAGTTCATTAATCCCATATTTTCTATCTGCAGACATCTTACTCTTCGAGTCAGGCATACAGTGCACAGAGGTCCAGCCCAAAGAGCCAACCGGGTCCTACACATCACTTTTGAAGATACGGTAGTCGCCCAGTCAAGACCGGCGCCTCTGCGAGAATCAGGTGAGCGTTACAAAAACACAGCGAGTCGCTGCACCCGGCGAATGTTTCCACCCAAGAGCGCCACGGGCCATCGGGTAAGAAGGCACCGTCTTCGATGCCGTCGTCGAAGATCCCTTCGACGCATGGATTGGCGCCATCAACGCCGTTGTCGAAGGGTTCTTCGACGCATCGGTCGATCGACTCGACGCCATCGTTGACGCCGACATCGACGCCGATGAAAGAGAAAACCACGGCTACTTCACAGCCAACGGTGATACCAAGAGCCTCCGACACGACGCCGAGACCGTCGTCGACATCCTCGAGTAGGATCCCGATCCTCTCGAGTTCTTCGAGGCCTCTTCCAGTTTTCTCACTGCCGTTTTCGGCGCTTTCGAAGCCTGTCACATCGGCGTCGACGACATTGACGTTTTCTCGACCATTAATGACGAGTTTGGCTCCTTCTGCCTTAGAAATGGGTTTTACACCTTTTCCAAGGTCAGAGTAACCCGGATTATGTTTAATCTATGAACAAGGGGAGGATTCTGACCAGGAAACCTTCGGATTGCAGAGGACCACACTACCTGTTTCAGAGGATTTCACCTCTGAGGAAAGAAGGTTGAAAGACCTACAGGAGTCATTACATGAGGCGAGTGGGCTGGACACTTCCCCAGAAGTAAACCAGACCCAGGGGAACATGCCGAAACACCCTATAGAACCCTGATGGCAAGGATTATTGAATTTATGGGTTGGTCTGCGCCTTCGCCTGTTTTTCAACAGGATGACCTGACAGACATATTAGACAAAGGTCCACAGGAGGATCCTGTGGTCCCCTTCCATGCAGCCTTACAAAGAAAGATTTCATCTGATTGGGAAACTCCTGAAGTTATCCCTGCAGTCAATAAAAGATTGTCAGCCAAGTACAGGGTAGCTGCGGCTGACCCTGAATACTTATCAAAACACCCGACTCCAGAGAGCCTGGTGGTTCAAGCAGCAACTTCATCAAGCAGCAGGTCCGCTTACCCTACTGTCCCACAGGATAGAGATGACAAGAGGTACGATTCTATGGCAAAAAAAGTATTTTCTGTTTGTAGTATGGCGTTGAAGTCCATCAACGCCACCTGTACGCTCGCCAGGTTCAGTCACACACTGTGGGAGTGTGCTTCATCAGCGGCTGACTGCATACCCGAAGGAGAGGAAAGGGAAGCCTTCCTTAACATTATTAAACATGTGGCAGTCACTTCAAACTGGCATCGATTCCGCTGACAGTATCAGCAGGGCCATTGCGGCAAGTACGACAATCCGCAGGCATGCGTGGTTGCGAAAGTCTGGCTTTGCTCCAGATGTACAGGCCAAACTTTTGAATATGCCCTTTGACGAATCTTCTTTATTCGGTAAAAAGGCTGATGACAGTCTGGAAAAGTTGCAGACATCTAAAGCAGCGGCAAAATCGTTAGGAGCTGCAATCCGCCAAACTCCTTTTCGCCCCTCAGGAACCTCCGGAAGAGGAAAGTCCTTTTACTATAATTTCGCATTCGGGAAAGGCAGAGGACAGCTGGCTCAAAGAGGCCAAAGGAGATCCACCCGAGGTCGATGGGTCAAAAGTACTAAAGCCGCAGCAGCAGCTGGTGCCTCTTTACCCTCGGCATCTGCATCAGCCGCCCCCAAACCACTCTGAGGTCTTTCCACACAAAACACCTGTAGGGGGCAGGTTAACTCACCATCTGACGGAATGGCAGGCTATAACGTCAGATGCTTGGGCATTGGAGACAGTTGCCCAGGGTTACTGCCTACCATTTCTACACATCCCTCAGAGTCATCCACCGGGGCACAGCTCTCAAAAAGTTCCAGATCCGCTCCTCTTACAGGAAATGATAGACCTGCTAGAGAAAGGTGCCATAGAACCGGTACCTGTAGCGGACAGGAACAAGGGCTGGTACTCCCCCTACTTTCTCATACCAAAGAAGGACGGAGGACTGAGACCCATCCTGGACTTACGAGAATTGAACAAGTTCCTCAGGAAGGACAAGTTCAAGATGGTAACTCTCTCTCAAATCCTTCAGGCCCTCCAGCTCCAGGACTGGCTGGTATCTCTGGACCTTCAGGATGCTTATTTCCATGTGCCAATCCATCTCAAACACAGGAAATACCTGAGGTTCGCAATTGGCGACTCTCATTATCAATTTCGAGTTCTGCCATGTGGGCTGACCTCCGCCTGAGGGTCTTCACCAAGCTAATGTCGGTAGTGGCTGCGAGTCTAAGGAGGGAAGGGATCCACGTCTACTCCTACCTGGACGATTGGCTGATCAGGGCTGTATCTTTCGGAACAAGCTCAGATCCAGCTAGATTATGTATGCCACTTCCATTACAAACTGGGCTTCTCCCTCAATTTAAAGAAGTCACAGATGATACCATCACAGAGACTCCAGTTCATTGGAGCGGTCCTGGACACTTCCCTGGGAAAAGCCTTGCCACCAGAGGTGAGGGCTCAAGATATTCTGCAGATGGTCAATAAGTTCCAAAATGCCCAACGTCTCCCAGCCTTTGACTTTTTGAGGTTGCTAGGCCTCATGGCATCCTGCATCTTCCTTGTGCCAGAGGCTCTCCTGAGAATGATATCTCTTCAGTGGGCACTGAGAACTCAGTGGTCTCAATTCTCATGGAGAATGACTCCTCCGGATTCCGGACAAGGTAGCCCACAACCTTCAATGGTGGGCCTATCCAGAGAACATCTTGAAAGG
The DNA here is from genome assembly GCF_040938575.1 of Ambystoma mexicanum. Taxonomy (NCBI): domain Eukaryota; kingdom Metazoa; phylum Chordata; class Amphibia; order Caudata; family Ambystomatidae; genus Ambystoma; species Ambystoma mexicanum. Next base: position 148,624,262 of record NC_090930.1, on the reverse strand, counting down.
AGAACTGTTTTGGCAACCATGGCCAGAGATAACAGTAGTCACAGACGCCTCACTCACAGGGTGGGGAGCCCATGCCAACGACTTGACCATCAGCGGTCATTGGTCTCCATCGGAGTCTAGACTACATATCAACCTATTAGAGCTGAGAGCGATCAGACTAGCGCTGAAAGCTTTCCTGCCATCAGTACAGGGGAGAATTGTCCTGATAATGACAGACAACACAGTGGCCATGCACTACCTCAACAAAAGAGGAGGCGTAGGGTCACTGCCACTGTGCAGAGAGGCAATGCAGCTCTGGTTTTGGGCAATTCAGGAACGAATCTCTCTATCGGCAGTCCACCTAGCCGGAGAGAAGAACTTGACAGCAGACGCTCTGAGCAGGCAGAGCACAGTCTCCCACGAGTGGGAGCTAGCTCAGGAATTCCTTCAAGAGATCTTTGCTCTTTGGGGAACCCCTCAGGTGGATCTGTTTGTCACCAGCACCAACAGGAAGTGCGATCTGTTCTGTTCAAGGGAATTTCCTCCGAGAGGAGCTCTACGGGACGCGTTCATAGTGGACTGAGAGTTCCCACTCCTTTACGCGTTTCCACCAGTCCCTGTTATTCCTCAAATGATCAGGAGGTTGAGAAGATTCCGGAAAACCATGATCCTAATTGCCCCGGACTGGCCCAGAGAACATGGTACCCGGACCTTCTAGATATGTCCATCTGCCCTTCAATCCGTCTTCCACTCAAAGAGAATCTTCTCTCGTAGAAGGGAGGTCAGGTTCTCCATCCAGACATCAGAATCCTCAACCTTCACGCTTGGCTTCTGAAAGGGTGTGGTACAAGGATTGGGACCTCCCTGATGACGTCATGGAGGTGTTGCTTTCGGCCAGAAGGCCAGCAACAAAGTCTTTATACCGCTGCCGTTGGAACAAATTTTGCAGCTGGTGTAGAGAAGGGAATATCGACCCTTTTTCATGTGGTACACCAACAGTGTTTTCGTTTCTACTCTACTTGGCAAACTCAGGCCTTCAAGTTGGCACTGTAAAAGGCTATCTCGCAGCGCTTTCAATCTTCAAGCGCACTGCGGAGGAACCATCGTATTTCAAACTACCTCTAGTAATACAATTTCTCAAGGGATTAACTAATGTTTATCCTCCAAGACCATTCCAAGTTCCCTTATGGGACTTAAATTTAGTCTTAAACTTCCTAATGGGTACTCCATTCGAACCACTTCACTCTTGTTCGCTGAGATTTCTCACGCTTAAAACTGTCCTATTGGTAGCACTAACATCTGCTAGGAGGGTGAGCGAGCCACAAGCTCTCTCTTGTAAACCCCCCCATACAATTTTCCATAAGGACAAAGTTTTCCTACAGGTGAAGCCTAATTTCCTCCCAAAGGTGGTTTCTGAATTTCATATTACTCAGAAAATTACCTTACCTTCGTTCTACCCTCCTCCCCATCCGGGGAAAGAGGAAGAAAAGCTACATAGGCTGGACCCAAGGCGAGCTCCGAGCTTTTACATCAGCAGACTGGCTTGGATTAAGCAAGCAGACCAACTGTTTGTAAGATACTCAGGTCACAAGTTGGGACTACCCATAACAAAACAGACCATTTCCAGGTGGATTATTTTGGCCATTCTGGAATGTTACAAACTGGCAGGGAAAGAGCCACCCCAAAATCTTAGGGCCCATTCAACCAGGGGTATCTCAGCCTCTTCGGCCTTCCAAAGAGGAGTACCGGTCTGAGACATATGTGCGACAGCCACATGGTCGTCCGCACATACGTTCACAAAATTTTACAACCTGGATTCCTCTGCTAGTCAAGAGACCAGATTTGGAAAGCCGTATTACATGCGGTTCATTCCTAAAAGGGATACATGACATTATTACTCCCACCTCCAATTACATGCCACTGCTATGGGCATCTATCAAAGATAAGGAATACGTCGGAGGACACAATCCCTTCAAAGAACAAGTTACTTCTTACCTTGTAACGTTCGTTCGATGGGATGTTCCTCCGACGTATTCCTTATCGCCCCTCCCATCTATCCCTGCAGTAATACTTCCCTTGTGGTTGCAGTTTATGCTCCTTCAAGGTCAATAACCAATTCAGGCATGACTTATCTTATGCTACAAAACGGAACTGAGCAATGGACGCCGCGCATGGCTATTTATGGGCATGGTGACTTCGGCGCCGATACGGTGGCTGTCGAGGGACATCGACTCGGCGGACATCGACGCGCAGCGCCCTCTACAGAGAAAAAATTTCCGAGGCCAGCAAGCTGGAGACGAATTATCAAAGATAAGGAATACTTCGGAGGAACGTCCCATCGAAAGAACGTTACAAGGTAAGAAGTAACTTGTTCTTCTGAGTCGACTAGGAATATGGATAGGGCTTTCTCACTTAGAATTCAGAAAATCTATCCTTCCAAAGATCTTCATGTTTCCGATGAATTCATAGACAAATTATTAAATGAACAAAGGCCTGGTGCCTCTGCGCCACCTCCGTATGTTCCTCTTCCTGCTGCTTTGCCTCTTCCTGCTGCTATTCCTGCTCTACCTGCTGTTGTTCCTGTTGTTCCTGCTCCTCCTAATGCTCCTCTTCCTCCAGTTACTATTCCTCCACCTATTCCTCCACCTCTTCTTATTACACCAGTAACAGTACCTCCATAGAATTTGCATGCTCCATCTCTTCCAAGGTGTCCTGTGCCGCGGGGTCGAAGGTTGTCACTCGCAATACTGTACCACCAGAAACGTGATTTGATTGCATGGGCTAAGCATTGTATGGAGAGGAATGATCAAGCTAATGTTTTTGCCACACTTTATAATATGGATAATTTTCCTGAGAAAAATGTTTTTATTGAAGGTTTAGGGTTTAATTTATGTGTAATGTGGGGCAAATTAAATAATACAGATCTCCCGCAAGGATTAAGGGATGTAAACACTTTAGCGTTTTCAAGAGACACTGTGGAGAAAGTTAATGAGCATGTCGAGAGGTTATTTGAGTATAGAAAGGAGTTGGAAACGTTACAGAATGAGGATGACGAGGGGGAAAGTATCTATGTACAGAAACGGTTCCTTCCTTGTCGAAAATCGATATCTGAGGAAGCACGAATTTGTATGAAGGACGCGCTTAGATGGATTTCAGATATGTCGATAACTCCAGTTGAGGTATATGACACATATACTCAGTATATGCCAGAAATGCAGAGGAAAGTGATACAGGTAATGATAGAGTACCTACAGGATGATTGTATAAAAAGAAAGATTAGTTGTCCCACAGAATTATTGAGTATTTATAAGAGAGCTTTTTCACTTGACACTTCTTCGACTGCTTTAGCGCTCGACTGGTTGAGATTCCGGCCGATGCTGCACAGGGTATAGTCTCTGTGAACATTCCTGCACATTATATATCAGAGTTTGTTCATGTCCCGTTCTCAAGACAGGAAGTGAATACTATTAGACAATCTATTCCTGATGTTAGGAAAAATCTGACAGGATTCTATAACTAAATAGAGTCCGTCTTGCAGTCCTCAGTGTTCACCTTAGGCGATATTGATTTGTTATTTCCTGTACTCCTGCCCGTAGATTGGTGGAAACAAGTTAGGACTATAGACGACGTATCAGGGTTGGGAGATACATGGGCGAACATAACTAGATTTGATGGAGAAAGGCCAGCTGGTGAAAGACCGCCCCAGGTGATACTGACTTTGCCTGATAGAATCATTGCAAAATTAAAAACCATAATTACTGAGAAAATAATTATTTGGGACAAACTTACGGCCTGTGTCCAAGGGAAGTCTGAGGGTGCTACCGAGTTCTTCAATCGGTTCGAACAGGTATTCTCAGATTTCAGCAGACAAGACCTAGGCACAGAGTCTGGGAAAAGGTTATTTGTGGACAAATTTGTACGTGGATTGCTGCCTGACATCCAGTCACAAATTATGTCTTCTGAGAGCGCTTGGCAGGCAAAGTCCCAATCAGAAGTACTGCATATGGCTCAGTACTATGAGAATCGTGTCAATAATGAAAAAGATAGAGTTGAAAAGTGAAAAGGTGATTTAAAGACTAAAGTACTATTACAGCAAATTGTTAGAGGCCCCAGAGGGGGTAGTTCGCAGATTAGAGGTCAGTATGTTCCACAAGGGAATGTGCCCTTGGGTCCTGTGAACATTAACCAGTGTGCTCATTGTTGACAAGAGGGTCATTGGTGTGCCCAATGCCCTGTCCTTCGACAGAGGTCGAACAACACATTTGGGAATATGGGTAGACGATCCAGAGGTCGCCCGGGTGTAGGGGGCCCTGGTAGAGGTCAGTTTGCACAGGATCCTCTGTAACCTTTTTCACAGGATAATCAGACTTCGAGTGCGGACACTAGGAACATATATGATCATCCTTCTGCTCCATATCTATCTGAAGAGCTTCCTTTTGACGATATTCTGTTTCATTAGGATTGCCCGAAGCAGGGTTTGGAACCTACATCTATTCCCGTCAATCAGAAAGGTCCCTACGTGTAAATGGTGGTGGGAAATAGGAAACATCAGTTTTTGATACATAATGGAGCGCAGAAGTGTTCCATTGATCATTCTCGGGTTCCAAACATTCCACTGTCAGGGCAAACCAATGTTTCTGTAGGGTTTTCTGGCACGACAGTTGTTTGTCCAGTTTCTTCGCCGGTACCCATTTCTTTGGGTCCCTTTATGGACCACTGTCCATTTCTGTTGACTTCGAATTGTGGAGAGAATTTGCTGGGGTTGAACCTGTTAAAAGAATTAAATGCAGTGATTTGTTGTTCTTCTGATGGAGTGTGCTTGACGATTTCACCACAGCAATTTTCTGTCTCGCAATTCTTGACTAGACCTTTGCCACCAGAATTCATTGATGTACCAGAGAGTTTATGGGCTGTTGACGACAACGATGTTGGTGTTTTACAGATTGAGCCTGTTAATATAGTTTTGAAACATGGGATTGCACCGCCACGCATTCCCCAGTATAAGATTTCAGTTGAGGGCGAGGAAGCTTTGAAATGCATTGTTTCTGATTTTGTGCATCGCGGGGTGATTGAGGAAATTTCAGGAAGTTTGTGCAATAGTCCGACTTTACCCATGTACAAGAAAGGCGATAATGCAATTCCATTCCGTTTCATAATTGATCTACGTGCCATTAATAAAGTCATTGCTCCGCAATTTCCAATTGTGCCTGATGTGACGACAATATTGACCATGATTCCAGCTACAACTACTTACTTTAGTGTTGTGGATCTGAAGAATGCTTTCTTTAGTATTCCTATACACAAAGATAGTAGATACTTGTTCGCGTTCACCTTAGGGGGACGCTCGTTCACATTTACTCATGCACCTCAAGGGTACAGAGAGAGTCCTAGCATCTATAGTAGGGCTCTGAAAGAGCAGCTTGATACCCTTGAATTTCCCTCTACTTGTACATTGGTTCAATATGTTGATGACTTGCTTTTAGCTGCTGACTCTGAGAGCGCTTGTAAGGAGGGCACTGTGTTGTTGCTTATAAATCTAGCTAAGCATGGTCACAAAGCTTCGCTTAAAAATTTTCAATATTGTTGCCAGGAGGTCGCCTATTTAGGCTATCTCCTGTCAAAGGAGGGAAGAAGATTGACAACTGAAAGAATAAAACACATTTCTGGCATGTCTGTCCCAAATACACAGAAGGAAGTTAGAGCCTTGACAGGTATAGCTTCTTACTGTAGGTTGTGGAACCCCAATTTTTCACTAGTGATCAAACCGATGTTGGCTTTGACGAAGAAGGGCATTTCTTTGCCATTGCTGTGGAACGCGGAAAACCAGCAATCGTTTGATTTGCTCAAGACTGCATTATGCTCTGCACCAGTTTTGGGCACACAAAACTATGAAAAGGCCTTTGTGTTGTTTGTGCATGCAAGTGATGGATGTGCTTTCGCTGTATTAACGCAGGGACATGGAGGGAAGAATAGGCCGTGCGGTTACTTTTCTTCCGCCCTCGATCCTGTAGCATGCGCTTTGCCAAGATGTTTGCGAGCTGTCGCTGCTGCTGCTGCGTCTGTAAAACAGAGTGAGGGAATGGTCCTAGGCCATGATCTAACCCTGATGGTGCCTCACTCTGTAGATGTTCTACTGAACCGAACCCAAACGCAACACCTCACTTCCGCACGGTTGACAAGATTTTAATTGATCTTGTTTGCTCCTCACATCCAAATTAAGAGGTGTTGGGTTCTTAATCCGGCTGAACTCCTACCTTTCCGCAAGGTACTATTTGCGGCGATGAAGAGTCACATGACTGTCTGTATACTACCGAACAAGAGACAAAGGGTAGAATTGGTTTGAAAGACACTCCTTTGGATAATCCACAAGGAGAGCTGTTTTGTGATGGCTCCTGCTTCAACCTTTTGGATGGTACATCCACAGCTCCTTATGCAATCACCACATTAAGCACGGTCGTGGAAACCAAGAGAATCACGCATAACTCTGCGCAGACCGCAGGGATTATAGCATTGACCCGAGCTTGTGAACTTTCCGAAGGGCTTGCAGTAAACATATATACTGATAGTCAGTATGCCTTTGGGGTGGTTCACAACTTTGGGAGACTTTGGTCAGAGAGAGGGTTCTTAACTTCACATGGCACTAAAATCCAACATGGCCCTCTAATAGTACAACTGCTCTCAGTGCATGCGCTCCCTATTCAGTTAGCCATTATGAAATGTGCAGCACATCGAAAGATTACAGATGACGTAGGAAAAGGGAATGCTTTCGCTGATCAGATAGCTAGACAAACTGCTACCGATCTCCGTACGGAGATGTATGTTTCAAGCGAGACTGTAAATGCTTATGCAATGGACAAGGGTGTTGGGTCTGTACGGGATATCCAAGCTGATGCCACGTTAGAAGAATCCAAGAGGTGGGCTGAAGGCTTGGGGAAACTTGATGATGACAGGTGTTGGGTGGACATAGTTGAAGCGAAATGGCTACTCCCTGACGCATATGTAATGATGATGGTCATCATGGGCCATGGTCCTACGCATGTGTGTGCCCAGAAAGTAACAAAGATGTTAGAGAAAGTTTGGGTAAATGACAACATTTTGAAAACTGCCCAACGCTATGTTCAGGATTGCATGATTTGCCTACAACACAATGTGGGAAAGGGGACAGCAACTCCAAGGGGAAGTTTTGGGGCACCCTCTGTCACCTTTGAAGTCATCCATTTCGACTTTATTAAAATGGAACGCTGTAATAATATGAAGTACGTATTAGTGGTCATCTGTGCTTTTAGTAAATGGGTTGAGGCTTTCCCTGTCAAAAATGCTACAGCCATGACTACGGCAAAAACCATGTTAAAAGAGTACTTCCCACAGTTTGGGCTACCAAGAGTCATCTGGTCAGACAATGGTCCACATTTTGTTGCTGCTGTAATTCTGCAGATATGTGCGGCATTACAGATCGACAAACGGTTCCATTCGGCCAGACACACTCAGAGCGCCGGACCAGTAGAAAGACACAATAGTATCATCAAGAACAAGCTCGCTAAGACGTGTGCCGGCACTAAATTAAAATGGCCGGACGCCTTACCGATCGTGTTATTATCCTTGCGTACAACCCCTCAAACTAAGACTGGGCTCTCTCCATTTGAAGTGGTAATGGGGAGACCTACCAATATCTGGAACCTTCCTAAATGTAGATCTTTGAGAGATGTTGAAAATGTATTACTTTCAGATTATTGCAGCCAGTTGACTAAAACCTGTATTTGATTTATCACCAGGTGCAAGAGGCTTTACCTGTGCGATACGAGGGCCCGGGCAACAGCATACAGCCAGGAAGCTGGGTGCTCATCAAGGCATTTGAGCGCTCTTCCTGCCTTGCACCTCGCTGGCGGGGCCCATTCCAGGCCCTGTTTCTGGAAGAAAGAACTGGATCCACGCGTCGCACGTCAAGAAACTTCCTCACCCAGTGCCACACGATACAGAAGGAACAGAACCCCTCGCTAACGCTGCAACCAACGATCCCAAAGCAGTAGATAGCACTGAGAGTGTATCGGAGAATCTTTCTGAGCCCGTGAGGCTTGGGAAACCAGCCATTTCCTCTCCACACTCTCCAAAAGTTTTGCCTCCGGAAACTGCTGTTTCAAATTCGGCATCTTCACTTGTCTCTGATACGTTGCTTCCAACGGGAAGTGATGACACATTGTTTCCGGATCAATCAGTACCGGGAAAAGCAAGGTACAATCTGCATCCAAGAAAATAGACTTACGGCACGGTTTTGCTGTGCATCTGATAGACTTACGGCACGGTTTGGCTGTGAATTCGGAGAAGGAAAGAATCATCCAGGGCTTGTTTTTGCCCAAATTTGAGAAAGGGGATTCTGTTGGCTAGGGTTGTGGAAGGACTAAGAAGTCGCGCGGCCGGGAAGTCGCCAGCTAAAAACACTGGGGTTGGTCGTTTGAAGACTACAATACCTGCCACCGCTACTGCTTGTATGGGACTTGTAAATGACTTGTGTGACCAACCGGGACAATGGACAATGCACCTGGGCCCCGAAAACGTATTGCTGTATTTTTATAATGATGTTTGGTTTTATAATAGTCACTGTCCTAGGCTTATGGTACCTCGAGGAAACTGATCCTTTAGATTCCTTGTTACCGACTGAAAATGTACCTACTGTTCCTACTCCCTTTTTACATTTGCATACTTTGTCCCCTAGGGACTCCCAGCATAGACAAAGGTACCACAATAATACTCTGCTACTTATCATGAATGCTACGCATGCCATTTTTAATAAGTCTAATTGTTGTTCTGCTCACATTTACCGCAACACAGGGATAAGGGGTTAGGTTGGTATATTCATCCTTTACCTTTGACAACTGCTTGTTATGCTTCTCTTAGAGCATTGTTCTTTGGCCGTTGGAATGATAGCATCTCGGGGAACTTTGATGGCACTAATTTGAATAGCTTTGAGAAACGTGTTCTGACTCCCCTGGGATGCTCGCTTTTCGCAAATAGGAGTAAGCCCAACGTTGCTTCTATTAGGCCTTCCGACAGACTGTCTCGTCCTTTCCAATCTTTGATTTCCTTTAAAATGGCTCCGATAGGCAATAAGGATGCCATGCCTCCTTCTTACACTGTTAACCATAGCCCCGATTCAGTTTCTTTTTGCATACAGAGGAATGGTTAAGTCAATGGGAGATTTTAAAGGTTGTGCCAACCTTGCAAATTTGACTGTGGAAGACAGACCTTTGTATGTAGGCGAACCTGTCTACTTTGTTTGCGGTAATGCAGCATTTCCATGGTTGCCCAGGGATTGGCAGGGAAACTGTTATTTACGGATCCTGTTACCTGGGGTGTTTATAGCTAGTACAATAGAAGTTTCAAAGGCTCGTCCACGGCGGGACGTGAACGGTGACACTCCAGCACAAATCTTGGGAGATATAGCAAAATCAGTTGTGCCATTTTGGGGGCAAATAGCGAATTCTGAGGATATCAGAAGACTAGCGAGAGTACTGGAGAGAACCATCAACCGGACCACGGACATACTCTATAATATGACATTAGAACAGAAAGCGATAAGGTTAGTAGCACTCCAGAACCGGATGGCATTAGATGTCATTCTGGCTGAACGTCATGGAGTGTGTAAATTAGTGGGGTCCGCTTGCTGTGTTTTCGTGCCAGATTCCTCCCCAACTATCTTCAAGGCAATACAGAATCTGCACATCCTTAGTTCAGAAGTGCATGTTCCCGAGGGAAATTGGGATCTTAGCGCTTGGTTCTGGGACTTCATGCGATCTTGGGGTTGGAAGGTACTTCCGGTCTTACTGATCGTTTTGGGAATTCTGTTGTTCCTTTGTTGTTGTATTCAGTGTCTACCTAGTATTTGTTCGATGCTAGGGGGATGTTGCGCACGGTACGATAGGACATAAAGTGTATGCCCCAGATAAAACTTCCAAGGAATATGTGTTAAAGGAAATTTTAGCGAATGACCTGATGGCAATAGATATTTCTGACAGCGATTCAGGGTGCATGGACGATGATGCATGGAGTTATTTGCAAAGAGATCAGAAGTAGTTTAGCACTTGGCTTAGGCCAAAAGGAGGGTTTGTCAAATGAGAAATTATATCGTGCCTCCTATTGCAACAAATATGTGTATATTGGCCTACGCCAAGCTGCTTGTAGGCCACTTGCAAAGAAATCCGTGTTGCAAGGTCCTGACCTTAGAATCAATGTAAGCCGCCATTTTAGGTCAATCCGCCATTTTAGGTTTGCTTTGTAAAGTTACCCTGTGAGTTAAAATGGTGGACGATGTCATTCCGAAATACAACATGGCCATCTTGACCTCTGTGTGTAGCTAATATGTAACTTGCCTGCAGGCCACTTGTTGGGGACGTGAACTGAGACCTTTTCCTTCGTTGACCTGTGTGTAAAGGATTACTCGCGTCAATGAAACTAATCCGCAAGCATATGTTAAGAACAATGTATTCAAATAATGAACTGAGAGCACTTGTTTAACTACATTGTATTAATTTTTGAGAAGACCTGTATGGGAAATCCAAAAATACAAAGTTGCCGTGTAGGTTTGTTGTCGTATGTTTTAAAGGGAAACTAGTTACATGTGCATATGCAAACTCGGCATGAACCCTAGATCAGTAATGTATTAGAGGAATATTAATCCGAAGTAGGGTTGGACATCGTGTTCGCAAATGGTATAAAAGAGCAACGAATTCTAATGTACAGCGTTTCTCACTGAACACACTGAACCATGGTGGAGTTTGCTGTGTTGCACTGAGGGCCGATAGCTATCTGATTTTGTTTTGTTCTTTATAACTGATTCAGTATAAATTAAAGATCTTTGTATGTTCCTTTGTAACCTGTGTTTGGTGTATTTCCTTTTGGGGTACTCAGCCTCGATATTTTGATTTTGTTTTCACAACTCAACGCCTCAAATGTATGGAGAAATGTGCATGCAGGCTGAAAAGGCATTAGCGCACGATCAACAGAAGCAAGACGAGGCTATGTTGGGTATGGATAGGGGGTTCCAATTAGAGGTACAGAAAATATACCCGTCAGAAGAATTGCTTGCACCTGATGAATTAATAAATAAACTGTTGAATGAAAGGCGAACACCTCCTACCGCACCTCCTCCGTATGTTCCACCTCCACAGCCACCATTACCAGCACCAGATACACACTCAGGTGGTTGGCCCCCACCCTATTTGGCACAGGATTTACTTTTGCCATTAGTAACCTCTGCCACTTCCCAGCATGCTTCACACCCTTATGGATATAAGGGTCACGCAGTTAGTTTAAGTAATGGACTAGTACTGTGACATTAGGGAGTAATATAGTGCCTCTTTTTTATTAACAGGGTACACCGTCTTTGCAAGAAGACTGTTGCATGGTAATACAGATTCATCTTAAATAGAATCAACACAAGATACTTCACACCCCTGAAGAATGTCCTACATTGTTGTGTTTAAGGGACAGAAACGTGTACAAGTTGGGAATCTACAACATACAATTTAGAATACGGAATTGCCGAAACATCTAAGGCAAAGGGATCTCAGTGTGATTAGGTTACACGTGTTGACCTAAGACTAAACTTATGATTAGAACCCACTTATGTTGATTCACTTGTGTTGTTTTAAGGTTTGTAAACTGTTTTATGTGATATGATTATTTTTAAGATGGTTTGTTATTAGAAATCGACTTTGGATGATCAATAACATTTTTATTTTTGAGTACTACAGTATGACTTAACTGTCAGACAGGATACCCATGTGTGCTTGGCACTTTTTAGGAACTGAACTTCTTTTTGTAGATAACAGTCCTCTGCCACTTCCAACACACTTCCTGTAGCGCCTAGCGATCAAAGAACTGTAACCTGCAGTGCAGTACCTCTAGCACGGAGAAAGGCTTTACAGAAATGGGCAGAGTTATATATACAGGACAGCGACCAAACAGCCACTTCTGGCTCTTGACAGATCACTGAGGTATCCCTTAACAAAATGTATTACTCGAACAAATGGGACAATACTTAGCTCAGATGTAGGGTCATTTTACTGATTCCACCCTACCACTGGAGTTGCAGGATTTGAATTTCTTGTCATGCACTAGAGACACACCATTGAAAATACAGGAACACATGTCAAAATGATTTACCTTTAAACGAGAGCTAGATCAGCAGCATCAATTAAAATTAGATAGAGATGTACAAAAGACATCCTACATTCAGAAAAGATTTTTAAACGCACCAAAAACTGTTAGTAAAGAAATGCGCATCTGCACGGAAGACGCGCTTAGATGGATTACAGTTGCCTCTATCTCACCTATCGACATTCATGACACTTTTAGTCAATATTCATCCTCCGTGCAAAGGAAAATATTACAGGTTATGGTTGAATATTTGCAAGACGAGTGTCTTAAAAAAGAATTTGTGTTGTCCTGCAGATATTATGGTAATATACAAATGCACGTTTTCCAATGACACTCGGCTAACCTCATTGTCTCTCAACTTAGCTTTGCTCCTTAATAAACGCCAGAAAGTGGAAGCTGGCATTAACGGTGCAGTTGCAACAATTACCCCTGCACACTATATCTCGCAATTTGTACATGTCCCTTTTTCAAGGCAAAAAGTAAACACTCTTAAACAGTCTATCCCTGACATTAGGAAGATCCCCACAGGGTTCTATTAAGAAATAGAGTCTGTATTGAACTCCTCGATTTTCACTTTTGGAGACATTGGGCCTCATTACACGGAAGGCGGTAAGGGTTAACGGTCACCGGTAATGGTACCGGTGACCGTAAACCCTTACCGCCTTACTACGAGGTCCCTTTGCGGATTGGTACTTTAACGCCTGCTTTTTAGCAGGCGTTAAAAACCAACCTGCAAAGGGACCAGGGTGCTAATTACGGTAACACAATTTGCGGTACCGTAATTAGCACCTTCCCCATTCCCATTATGCCCTATGGGGCAAAAATCGGAATGGGGAAGGGCAATGGGGGAAGTGGGAATTACCGCCCCGCCAACCTTGGAATAGGGCGGTAATTCACCTTTCCTCCAAGGCGGTGCCGGTATTTTACTGGCATGGACCAAGGTGCTAATAGCACCTTGGTTCATCGCCTACCGTGTAATGAGGCCCATTATTTCCTGTCATCTTGCCTGCAGATTTATGGAAACAGGTTAGGTCTGTAGACGATGTACCTGTTATTGGCGATACCTGGGCTGCACTCGAACTAGCTGATAGGTCAAGAAAAGCTGTTGAGAAACCTCCACAGAACATATTTATATTACCGAATCAAATCATGACCAAACTCAAGACTTTGGTGCCTGAGAAAAGAATCATTTGGGATAAATTAATTGCATGCATAGAAGGGAAGACAGAGGGAGCCACAGAGTATTTTAACAGGTTTGAGCAAGTGTTTTCGGATTTCAGTGGTCAGGATTTGAGTATGGAACCATGAAAGAGATTGTGTGTGGATACATTTGTATGTGGGTTATTGCCTGACATTCAGTCTCAAATCACAGCCTCTGAAAGTGCATGGCAGACTAAGTCACAATCTGAAATTCTACATATGGCCCAGTGTTATGAGAATAGGTTGAACAATGAGAAGGAGAAGATTGAAAATAAAAAGGTTGACCCAAAAACTAGGGTGCTCTTGCAGCAAATTGCAAGAGGACCATGAGGAGGGAATGCTCAACAGAGAGGACAGTTTACCCCAAAAATAGGGACTGTAAATGTAAACCAATTTGCATATTGTAAGCTGGAGGACCACACAAGGGCACAGTGTCCGATCCTTCAGCAAAAAGCAAATGGAATTCATTCCCTATAGAAGGTCGAGAGCACGTAGCAATGGCATGTAAGGACCAAATAGAAATCAGTTTTCCCAAAAGCAGCAATATGATAACAATGCAGGGAGCCAAGATGGGCAACAGAATACTAGAAGCACAAATGTTTTTGACAACGCTACACACACATATTTTACTGAAGATTTTGCATCCAATGACATCTTGTTTCGCTAGGACAGTCCGAAGCAGGGTCTGGACCTACTCTTATCCCCATAGACCAGAAAGGACCCTACGTAGAAATGAAAGTTGGGGATAGGGCTCACACTTTTCTGGTGGACACAGGAGCTCAGAAATGCGCTATTGACCATGCAAAGGTTTACCCAGTGAATTGCACCAGGTAGATACACATTTATGGTCGATAAATGACAATGATGTAGGAATTCTAGACGTTGAACCAGTGCGCTTAGTTTTTAAATCCGGTGTAACATTGCCTCGCATTCCACAGTATAAAGTTTCAGTTGATGGTGAGCAAGCACTTAAAAGTATTATTTCTGATTTAATACATCATGGTGTGATAGAATAAATCTCGTGTAGCACATGCAATAGCCCTGTTTTGCCTGTTTATAAGAAAGGTGACAATGCTTTACCCTACCGTTTTGTTATTGATCTTCGAGCGATTAACAAGGTAGTCACACCACAGTTTCCCATTGTTCCCGACATCACCACAATTCTGACTATGATTCCTGCAACGGCAACACATTTCTCAGTCATTGACCTGTAAAATGCATTTTGTAGCATCCCCATTCACCCAGATGGCAGATACTTGTTTGCTTTCCACCTTGGGGGACGCTCCTTTACTTTCACATGAATACTGCAAGTATACACTGAGAGCCCTAGCATTTACAGTAGGGCACTTAAAAACTAGATACACTAGAATTACCTTCCACTTGCACACTTTTACAATACATTGATGACTTACTTATTTCTGCAGATTCAGAAAGCGCTTGCAAGGAGGGTACTATTTTGTTACTAGAGCATCTAGCCGATAATGGTCATAAAGCCTCTTTGAAGAAATGTCAGTATTGTCAACAGGAGGTTGCCTATTTAGGCTATCTCCTGTCGAAGGAGGGAAGGCGCCTTGCACCTGAAAGGATACAGAGCATCTCTGATATGGCGATACCAAATACATAGAAAGAGGTTAGGGCTTTTATCGGAATGGCTTCCTATTGCCGGCACTGGATTCCAAATTTTTCACTTTTGATTAAACCTTTGTTGACATTGACAAGGAAAGACATACCATTACCTATACCTTGGGATACAGATTGTCAAAACGCTTTTGATCTGCTCAAAACTGCGCTATGTTCTGCACCGGTATTGGGCACACCAAATTATAGCAAGGAGTTTGTGTTGTTTGTGCATGAGAAAGATGGATGTGCTTTGGCTGTTTTGACACAGGAACATGGAGGAAAGAACCGGCCACGCAGCTATTTTTCCTCCACGTTAGACACTGTTGCACGCGCTTTGCCGAAATATCTTAAGGCTGCAGCTGCTGCCGCCACCTCAGTTAAACAGAGTGAAGACATGGGTCACTCCTTAACCATGATGGTGCCTCACTCGGTAGATGTACTACTGAATAGAACGCAAACTCATCTCACATCTGCCCGGCTCACGAGATACGAGCTAATATTATTTGCACACCACATCAAAATTAAGAGATGCTGTTCTTTAAATCCGGCTGAGCTTTTACCTTCTCTAAACGAGAACAGTACTAATGGCACAACCACCCCATGATTGTCTTTATGTCACTGAACAAGACACCAAAGGGAGGATGATCTAAGCGACACACCCTTGCCATCCCCGGATGGGGAAATATTTTGAATTGGTTCATGTTTCAAAATCGCAGACGGCACTTCTACCGCCGCTTATGCAATTACCACCTTAGACACAATTATCAAAAGCAGGAGTATTCCTCACAACTCTGCCCAGGACACAGAGGTAATCGCCTTGACTAGAGCATGTGAGATATCCCAGGGGCTTGGAGTGAAAACTTATACTGACAGTCAGTATGCCTTTGGAGTAGCTCACAACTTTGGGAGACTATGGGCCGAGAGGGGATTTTTAACTTCTCATGGTATTAAAATTCAACATGGTCCTTTGATAGTACAACTATTATCAGCATTGGCACTGCCTAAACAACTAGCCATAAGAAATGTGCAGCACATCAGAGGGGGACTGACTATATTGGGAGGGGGAATGCATTTGCAGACAAGATAGCCAAACAAACTGCCACAGACCCGCAATCAAGAATATGTATGTGTTGGACTCTGCTAGGTGGGTTGTTGAGACTGGGATGATGGAAGAGGGCATTAGTAGCGTGAAAGAAATTCAGGCCGAAGCAACAGCCAAGGAGATTGAACTATGGGGTTCTGGCCCAGCAGGGTTGGATAGTTAGGGTTGTTTGGTTGATCATGAGAAGCAGATGTAGATGCTGCCCAACGCTTATGTAACAGCTGCAGTAACTATGCCATATGGGCCAGCTCACATTAGTGCCAAAGGTATCTGTAAACATCTAGACCCAGTATGGAGTAATGACAACATTCCCAAAATTGCAGAACGACTACTTCAGAACTGTATGATCTGGCTACAACACAACATTGGAAAGGGAACACCAGCACCTAAGGGTAGTTTTGGACCTCCTTCCATGCCATTTGAAGTTATTTATTTTGACTTCATTGATATGGAGTGATGCCAAAATTACAAGTACGTGTTAGTAGTGATATGCGCATTCAGTAAATGGGTTGAGGCTTTCCCTTTAAAAGATAATACGGCCATGTCCACTGCAAAAGTCATGCTAAAAGAGTACTTTCCTAGATTTGGATTACCTAGAGTAATATGGTCCGATAATGGACCTCATTTTATTGCTGCTATCATACTACAGGTATGTGAGTGGCTACAGATTAAGAAGCGTTTCCATTTTGCAAGTCATCCACAGAGTGCCGGGTTAATTGAACGCCACAACGGCACCTTTAATAAAAAGCTAGTGAAGGTGTGTGCACACAGCAAACTGAAATGGTTTGATGCCCTATTACTAGCACTGTTATCTATGAGAACTACTGCCCAGGCAGAAACAGGACTTTCTCCCTATGAAATAGTGATGGGGAGACCTGCTTATTTATGGAACGCACCCAGGCCTAAGAAATTGTCAGATATGGAATAACCACTATTGTCTGATTACTGTGACCAGTTAACTATAAATCTGTGTTTGATTCACCAACAGGCCCTGGTCACTGCATTCGACCTGGTGATTACCTACTGGTGAAAGACTTCGAGCAGAAAATCCAGTCTTGCAGCTCGTTGGAAAGGACCCTATCTGGTGCTACTGGCTACTCAGATGGCTGTTCAAGTGGATGGGAAGAAACACTGTATTCACGCAGCACACCTGAAACGAGTGCCTTTGCCTTTGCGCTATGACAAATGGGAGAAGGAGGAGGACAAAGATCTTGAAACCAAGTTTGTGCCTTTCAGTGACGGCACATGTCCTGGTCCTGAGACCAAGCAACCTGATCGTCCAACACTTTCACCACTTTCTTCGGATACTGATCCTTTTGTTCATGGATCATTCTGTACCTTGAGCAACCGTGTACAACCTTCGACCACAGAATTAGCTAGAGGGTGACATTTTGTAGTTAGGAAAGTATGGTAAGAATACTGCACCCACAAGAAACCAAGGTTCTTCCCTCTATTCACCACAAAGACGCAAAACGCAAAAATGCTTGTTTGGAGGCTGAGGGGGGCTGGGAAGAGAAGACTACATGATTTGACTTGATTTGATTTGATTTGACTACAAGAAGACTAAGAGCAGGATTGGCCACGTGGTCAGGTACCACCCACATATGAACTTATAGAGCCTGTTTCAGTGAGGCATCTTAAAGACTATGCCACTGTTTGGGGCATGTATAAACGAGGACATGGAAAGTATTGCCACTGGACAAAACCCGTCCAAAGGACTATGGTCCACAAGGGAAAATACATAATCCTAATTATTGTAGCATCTGTTATGCTCATACTGATACCTGTGTTATGGTTTTTGGAAAGCTCACACCCTCTCAGCATACTGTTACCTACGGTCAGCCCCACTACCTTGTCTCCTCTCTATATACACTCACATACTCTTCGTCCCCTTGATCTCGAACACAGGGAGGAGTATCTCAACAACACCCTCATCCGTATTATGGATGATACACATGCTATCCTAAACAGAACAAATTGCTGGGTATGTTCTCACTTCCCACAGAATGGTGAGAAAGGGTTAGGTTGGTACATAAATCCACTCCCATTGTCAACTGCTTGTAATGCTTCTTTTAGAGCTCTTTTGTTTGGTAAATGGAATGATAGTACCACTCTGTAACTTTGATGGGACAAACATCACTGAGTTTGATCAACAAGTATTGCTGCCTCTAGGATGCTCTGTCTTTGCTAATAAAAGCATAATCCATGTTGCCTCTAGCAAATATACAGATAAGAGATCTTGACCCTACTAATCAATGATATCATTTAGAATGTCACCAGTAGGAAATAGGGAAGCAACTCCACCATCCTAAACCATCAACCATGATCCTGATACAGTACCATTTTGCTTAAAGAAAGAAGGTTCCTGGTATATGGGTACATATGACAAATGTATGCACACTGCAATTTTTGATAAACGAGACATGGCCCTTATACATCGAGGGACCCATTTACTTTGTCTGTGGGAAACAAGAGTATGCATGGTTACCCAAGGATTGGCAGGGAACATGTTACTTGGGGATACTGCTGCCAGGAGTTTACATACCATCAACTGCAGAAATATTGAAACATCACCCTAGGAAAGGGATCGACGATGACACAGCGCTCCAGATATCAGGGGATGTAGCAAAATCCATGATTCCATTTTGGGGACACATAATAAACTCTTGAGATATTAGGAAATTGGCCAGAGTATTAGAGAAAACCATTAAAGAAACCATTGATATATTGTTTAATATGACATTAGAACGAACAGCTATTAGATCAGTTGCTCTTCAAATCAGAATGGTCTTTGATGTTATGTTAGCTGAGCGTGGATGAGTTTGCAAATTGGTCCGGTCAGCATGTTGCGTTTACATACCTGACTCCTCCCCTACTGTTTCCAAGCTATCAAAAGATTACATACACTGAGTTCTGAAATTCATGTCAATGGGGGAGATTGGAACATTAAGACATGGACTTGGAATCTATTTAGAACTTGGGGTTGGAAGATATTCTATGCACTTGCCATTTTCGTTGGAGTCATCTTGTTCTGTTAATGCAGCATGCAATGTTTGCCAGTTTTAGGTTCCATACTAGGAAACTGCTGCTCTAGCGCTCTGGAAAAATTGAAACCTGTACCTTATCCCCATGTTGATATAACTAATGCCTTGATCATTCAAGATGTGGAAATCAAACAGTTTATGGCTATCGATATATATGATTCTGACGATGTATGGCTTCAATGTGTTAGCTTAAGCTAAAAGTAGGGTTGTTGAAAATGCATCTATTTTGTGGTATTCTGTGTTAGCCCAGGCGCACAAATTGAACTGCGCCATTCAGGTTCCATTCAGCGTTCTTTGCTCCCTTACTGGGTTTTCATTCTGCATGCAGAAAATGATCACAGGCTGAACGGCCGGCAAACGTGTCTCTGCGAGGAATGCTTAGCTAATGGAATTTACCAGCTCGAGCCTTGAACAAGCAGACACAGACAGACAAAGATAAAGGGTAATGTATGTTCCTTCTTGTCCTCTGCTTTCCGAAGCTAATCACACGACTCATGTTTAGAAAACATAATGTACCATGATGTACCATGCACATTCTAGAGAGGAAAGCTAATTGAACAACTGAGCCGAAATGAGAAATGCCCTTTTCGTCTAAGACAAACATTTATAATGAAGCACATGGAATGTCTCCTGATGAGAATGTGATGAACTTCCTCGTTCTGAGAACAGTAAATTGTACAGAGGTGAGACAGAGCGAGGTACCATGTGTCACCCGGGAAAATGCCCACGTTACGTGGGTCATAAACTATATATTATTTCAGGAACCAAAGCCGATTTGAAGTGTATTTAAGGCTGTCTGTCCCCCATGTGACTTGTTCAATTTCTCTATGACTGTGTGCAGACATAGCTGAACTTGGGTCTGCTTAAAGCGAGAATAAACTCTTATTATATATTTGTTTCGTAACTGGTGTGTTCTACATTTTCTTGCAGTTACTCATTTTAGGACTAACAGTTTTATAAGGGAATTCTGTTGGTGATTGACATAAACACATGCTAACTGATTCTGTAATTTCTTCCGGATCTTCCCATTCTTCACCTCTCAGGCATCCTATCTCCACAGTTCTTCCCTTTGCTGTTTTGGACATTGTCTTGCCATTTAACTGGTTTCTCTGCATGAGAAACAGATAGGGGAGGAAGTTTAATGCTTTTTGATCCTTCTCTTCTGGTCTCCGATTGGAGTCTGGTTTCTAGTCTTTTTATTTCTACCCTTTCTTACATCATCCATTCTTTTGGTTTAGAAAGGGTTCCCCCACGCTCTGATGTGTGTAGCATAAAGCGGTGCAATGGTTTTTGATCTTTTCTATCCTCTCCTTTATGTAGGGCATGGATTGCGCTGTTCCAATGGCTAGCCTAAGACATGGTCTATTTAGCTGCAACACCGCCTTTTGTAAATATGGAGGTAAAGAGTTAACAAATTGTTCTAGGGTTATCATTTCTATCAGTTCATCCAGAATTTCTTTAGCCACCCATAAAGATATTGGGCCTCATTATGACTCTGGCGGTTGCCGTTTCCGAAAAAAGAAAATCCCCATTCCCATCGAGTCCCAATGGATTCGATGGGAATGGGGAGGACGGATGAACCGGCACTGTGTGCAACGGTACCGGTGCATCTGTCAAGGTCTGCGAGCATGTGCCGTTCCGCCCACCAAGTCAGACCTGGCGGGCTGATAGGCACCCACTTGCAGAACTCTTAGTTTGCCGGTCCGGAAACAACGGTACTGGCAAGTTTACCGGTACCGTTGTTTCCGGACCGGCAAACTCGTAATGAGGCCCATTGTATTTTTAATTTGATCTCCTAATTCTAATGGGGTTTCTCCTGGATTCAGTCAGATACTTCGTAATGTTTTCCTGTATAAGTTGCTGGTCTTACCTACTCTTTTAAGAAGTCCCTCTTTAATCGAGGTAAAGATGGCGGCCACAGGGAGATTGCATAACTGGTAGGAAGTTTGTAATTCCCCATTCAGAAACGGTCCCATGTAACAGATGTTTCCATTTTCAGGCCATCCGAATTGCTCTGCTAGCCGGTAAAAATTCGAAAAGAAATTTCCCAGATCTTCTCCATCTTGATACGGTTCCAATACCCCCTGAGGTAATAGGGGTTTGGTCTGTAAAGCCACTAAGTGTTCTAAGCTTGACTGGAGGTGGTTTTTGGCTTGTATCTGATGGGCAGCCAGTTGTGCTAGCACATCCTCTATTGAGGCCATATTTTCGGGGGGTGTGAGAGGCTCCTCTGTTATACCTTCAAATTCTGAAAAATAAATGCTCTCAAATGCTTCCAAGGAAGTTTCCGAATTTTCTAGACTTTCGGGCTTGATTCTGATTGATAAGGAGATCTTGGAGCATCGGGATTTAAACTGAACAAGCCTGAACCTGAAGGTAATTCAGCTCCAAAGAAAAAGGTTCTGGAAAAGGGGGGCTCAATGCACTAGGTCTAATAAAAACCCAAGATGGTCTTACCTTTAGGATTATTTGACCCCACTGCTGTATGCAGTAGTGAGAAAGAGGAAGGGTATCTAGTAAAACGTGGCCTTGAAAGAATACATCTTATTGGATGATAGGCACATGGATTTGGGAATAGAGAGCCTCTTTAATGCTGAAAATTTCATCAGAACTCTGCATTTCAACAATTTGTTTCTCCCCTTCAGGTGGTATCACGATAATCAGCATGGGGTTTCAACTTCTTTCAATTGACTAGTATCCCACTGCTAACACTAGATTTAAGGGAGGCATGGTATCACAAGTATGACACTGACACAAAAGTTACAAGTTTCAAAACCTGATTAGATTCTTGGGGTTTGGAAAAACAGTATGCCATGATACTATCGAATTATGAAACAAAGAATGAATTTTGAACGAACCCAAAACATCTAAAAAAAATAACACATTTTTTTAAAATGCACATAAGTGGTTGGGAATGGGAATAGTAGTTTTTGGGGTGGGGAAAAGTATTAAAAAGAAAAAAAGGGGGGCTTGGAGGTGGGGACTCCCCCAAAAACATTGAAAAAAATATATATATTTTTAGATTTTAGATGTTTTGGGTTATTTAAAAATGCATTCTTTGTTTCATAATTCGATAAAATCAAATGTAAACTGGAAAAACTCCTATGTTGCCCTATAGCTACGATGGGAGTAGTCTCTATCATCAAATAATAAAGAAAACACAGTCCTAGGGGGCATGGCTTGCTATGGAGCTGTAAGGAGACCCTGAGAGGAGCTCCAGGGGCTGATCCGTATGAAGATCTGTTGGTGTATGGGCACAACATAATCCAACACATATGAGTGTGTTGGAAGGTTTGTGGAGCACTTATTCGAAGTTTCACATGGTTTGCTTGTCCCAACTGGCTGCGAAGGAATGAAGACTTTGTGCAAAAAGAAGGCAGAATGTCGGCTGACCTTGGGCTGGCGAGGGTCGGGAAGCTGTGAATGGAGTGAAGTCGAGGAGGCGCAAGATGCCGACTACGTGGGCCCTGGTGCCGTAGGGGGGACTGCAAAGAAACTGCCCAGAGGACTTTGATGCTGCATTAAGGAGCCCTATGGTCAGCCGGCATGGGTGGCAAGAGGTTTGGAGGGCAAACAGCCAAGCAGAGAACGCGGCCCTTGTTTGAGCGACGCCCGGGTCCTGTGGAGAAGCAGGCCGCAACATTGCCTGTGGTCGCAGCAGCGAAGCGGATACCGCGGTCCTTGATTGAGGGACAGCCGGGTCCTGCTGAGAAGGAGGGCGCAACCTGGCCTGAGACCGGCAAGCCCTTGCTGGACTGAAGGGCAGCTTTTCGTGGACGACACAGGGTCAGCTGTCGGCCCGCGAGCCGGGTGAGAAAGGCGATGTGTGCAATGGGTGGAAGTAGACGCATACGGCGAGTAACAATATTGACTGCAGCCTGCATGTAGAGTTCCAGATGCTGTCGGCCGTTACGTAGTTAATGAGGGAATGCTTGAGGAGGGATACACGGCCCATACTGCATCATAAGGGCTGACACAGCTAATGCCTACAGGACCCCTTTGGCTCGCTGCAGAGTATATGGCTGGGGGGGGGAGCACAGACTGTGGTTCACCCCAAGGATCCATTTGAACTGTGTGTACTGGAGCGATTTCTATGCATGGACACAGAGCAGAGAATAGCGAGGACCCCCGCTGGAGAAGGGATAACTTGGCAGCCTGATCTCGGGCGAGACAACTGTATGCAAGGTTACACATGAGGAAGCTAAATGTTGGAGAAACCCTTAAGGCCTGCTAAAACAGGGCAGGAAAGATTGCAAGGTAGGCAGACAAGGCCTCCCTTACAGTGTGGGGGTTCTGCCGAACGCGCAGGAATGTTTAGAAGCCTGGTCCCACCTGCACTGAATGGCTGGGCAACTGTCGAGAAGAACCCCTGAGGAACGCAATAAAGGTAAAGGGGAGAGGTCCCTGAGACTTGCCCTGACCCATGAGGCACTTCTGAGTAAACGCTGCTGGTGGCAAATAAGAACTTTGCAGTCAAGTAAGAGTCGTGTGCACGAGCCAGGTGCCATACAGCAACAGTGTAGATGAAGGCGCAGCTGCAGCTTGCCAGGGAGCACCCGGTCTAACAGCCTGAGAGGAGACATGTACCCACATAGTCGGTAGCCCGTAACAGCACCCTGCCAAGACACTTGGGGTGGGGACAGAAGGGCAGGTAGCTACGGGTTATAGTGAGGGAAACGCTGCACACCAGAATTAACCTGCGGAAAAGGGGTCTCCTTGTGGGCCAATCTACGGGAAAACACAGCCTCAGTGTATAGTGGAGTATCTTGAACAGGGACGGTTGGATCATACCACTTGTTTACTGCTGCAACACACAAGAAAGCACGGATGCCTTCAAAAGCTGCCAAGTTGAGAGCCGCCCAAACGACCATGGACGCCGGTTGCGGCCATGACGTCATCACAAGAGAAGGAAGGGGATCCCGCAGAGAGGCACAATCATGTGCTGCTGGCGATTGCTGACCTAAAAGCGGCATTGGGAACACAGATAGAGGCAGTCAAGATAGACGTCGGACTGTTACATCAAGATGTCAGAAGCCTGGCAGAGCGGTCCTCAAGTTTGGAAACACAAGTGACCGAAAATGCAGAGGAGCTTCGGGAGACGAGCAACAAGGTTCATATTCTGAAGCAGAAACATAGTCTCCTCGGAAGAAGAGCAGAGGACGCGGATGGGAAGGCCCACAGGAACAATGTCCGTATAGTCAGCCTGCCTGAGGGGGAGGAAGGCCGCGACCTCGTTATGCATACTGCGACCTCGACTGCAAGAAGATCCTTTCATTTTCCAGACACAGGGGTATTCTTTGCAGAGCCCCTGCAGATTTGGCAGTATATCCTGACTATACCTTTCAGGTTCAGAAGAGCTGCACGCAGTTCTTGGCGGTTAAGTCAAGACTGAGATCGGCCGGCCTGAGATATTAGTTGATTTATCCAGCACACCTGAAAGTCCTATACAAGAACCGTGCCCTCTTTTCAATCTCCCGGGGGAGGTGCAAGATTGGTTGGACAGGGAGAAGATATACCCTTTTGCAGGTGACAGAGGTACCCAGGACAAAGATCAAGGAGCAACGAGATCGGCGGAGACAGAGGGATGATTTGGGCCAGACATTGTCACGTTTGCTCAGGCCCGCCACGACTAGTGTGCCGGGTGGGGGCCCAGGATGAGCGGGCCGTCACCTGGGCAGCTTTGGTGTTTGGAATGACTCTCTCCACTTTTTCATGACTCCTCCGGCCTACATTGGATCGTATCCTCCCTAGAGGGGGATACATATTTTCAGACAGGGAAGCTAGGCCCAAAGTAATAGTGGTTCGGTCCTCTTGCCTCTTTGGGTCTCTCCTTCCCCCCCCCCCCCCGATGTTTGGTGTTGGTTTTTGGTTTTCTGTTACTTTTTAGACACTTGATTTTTGTGCCCACCCACTGCGCACAAGCCTCTGGTCTTTTGCACCATTGCCGGCCGCAAGAAGCGGATAAGCCCAAGCATAAGTGACTATGTGGGGCAATTGTTTTCGAGGGAGGGAATTGGGGGATGGTTTGCCTGAACATAGCCCTGAGGTGGACTTTGGTAAAGAGGACGTCTGTTGGTCGCGGTCCGGTATAAACAAACTGTGTCTGTTGGGTCTGTGAGGGGGGGCCCGTTTCAAAGTATGCATTATCAATGGTTAGTTCCTTAAATGTACTTACTTGGAATATAAGGGGCTTGAAAAATTTTGTAAAGCAAAATAGAGTTTTTTCCTTTTCGAGGAGAAGTAAAATTGATATTGCGCTGTTGCCAGAGACACACCACACTTAACGGCTCATAAACAGGCCTTGTTATCTGGTAAATGGTGTGGCCAAGTGTTTGGTTACCCCTATTCGGTATACACCAGAGGGGTCCTGATTTGGATATCGCCCTCAGTACCCTTCAGGGTCACCCAGGTTAAAACAGACAATGAAGGCAGAATGGTGTTGATACAAGGGCTCCTGGAAGACCTAGAGATATGCTTCATCAATACGTATGCCCACAACCATAACTCTGCAGGGTTTTTGCAATCGCTATATCATAGGCTTAGCCCCTATAGAAATGGCAATGTTATATGGGGAGGTGACTTCAATTGTACGCTAAACCCGACATTGGATAGATCTGACACTAGGCAATACAGACCCGCCCCACAGGCCAGTTCCCTGCAGACGCTCCTGAAAGCATTTGGCCTAATAGACATCTTGAGGACACTGCACCCGGACACCAGGCACTATTCTCATTTCTTTGCTCCACACGCAGTCCACACCAGGATTTACTATTTATTTATTGATCAGGAGATCGTAGACGGTTTCACACTTACTGAGTACAGAGGTAGCCTTCTGTCAGACCATGCTCCCCCCTGTCTGTAATGACAGTACGGACCCCCTAAACCCTCAATACCCATGTGGAGGCTCAGAAGTGAGTCTTTACATGACATCCCATTCCGTGACCACATCAAAAAAAGCATTGTTGAGTATGTCAATCATAACCTGGGCAGCGTCCCCAGTGCGGGCACACTGTGGGAAGCCCTCAAGGTTGTCATTAGTGGTGCCGCCATAGCAGAATCCAACAGTGTTCAAGCCAGAGTGGGAAGGGAGCTAACATCAGCTGAGGACCAGCTACGGAAGGCGGAGCAGTCCCATGAGGGTCAGAATGGAGATGGGGCAGAGGCAGTGCGGTTCAGAAATAAGTGTCTAGAGTGTTGGGAAAGACCGGGGAAACATAATTATGCTAAGTATATTGAGAGACAATATAAGGAAGGCGATAAATCAGGCAGGCTGCTGGCCTGGGTATACATGAGGGAGGAGAATCGGAGCCCAATACATATGATACAAATGCAGAACAAGGTTCTATGCCATACACAAGTGGGAATTAACACAGCTTTTAAAGAATTTTACAGTTCCCTCTATCAGGAGGGACCACAATGTCACAGGTACATATAAGGAAGGTATAAGGAAGGTGTTGGACGGGATAGACCTGCCTCACCTAAGTCAAGAGGCGATTCAGAGTTTGGACGAGCCCATCACATTAGAAGAAATACGATGCACGATCAGGGCATTGCCTACAGGCAAGACCCCAGGCTCGGATGGCTTGCCCAAGGAGTTCTACAAAGAAAATATAGACGAGATTGCCCCCCAGCTCCTGAGCACATTTCAGTATTCCTATGAGAAGGGAGTTCCTCCCCTCAGCCTGAGAGAATCGATGATCATCCCTCTCCTTAAACCACAAAAGCCACCCACGAAGTGCAAATCGTACAGGCCTCTATCCATGCTCAATCAGGATAGTAAGATCTTGACGCCCACCCTGGCGAATCAGCTGAAGAGGGTGATCCACACGATTATTCACCCATATCAGACAGGCTATGTGCCAGGCAGGAAGATGTCCTGGAACCTGTGTAGGCTACATCATGTTATAGATCACACAGCGTCCTGGGAAACCCCATGTGCAATAGCAACAGTTAACGCAGTTAAGGCGTTTGACTCGGTGAGGTGGGAGTGGCTCTATGAGGCGATGCAAAAGTTAGGCTTTGGGCATACATTCTTAAAATGGGTGCGGTTGATTTATACTCAACCAGTCGCAATAGTAAAGACTGGTAGTCACATTTCGGACTCTTGGGAGCTAGAAAAAGGGACCAGACAGGGTTGCCCGCTGTCCCCATTGCTTTACATCCTGGCCATGGAACCAATAGCTCAATATTTGAGGTCAGAATACCTAGAAGTGGGCATTGTTATAGATGGGGTTACCCACCTAGTATCATTGTATGCAAATGAAACCTTATTGTATAGTCAGAATCCGGAGGATAACTTGATTAGGGAAGCCCTGTTGCTGTTTGAGGAATTGTCTGGGATAAAAATAAGCATAGAAAAGTCCTCCTTGTTCCCATTAGCAGATTTTGCTGGAAGAAGAGTGCTCTCACTCTCGGTTTTGGCAGTAGGATGGACAGTGGACACGTTTAGATACCTGGAAGTTGACATATACCACGACCCCGAGGCGGAACCTGTCAAAAACACCTTGCGCACCTTGGAGGGCGTTAAGAATTCTATGAGGTTTTGGAATAAACTGCCCCTAGCGGTAATAGGTAGAGGAGCCCTGTTGAAAATTCTGGTTTTACCTCGGCTGTTACACTGTTTTGTGAATGTCCCATACTATATACCTAAGCCCTTCTACAGGTAGCTAGACTCAATATGTGCAGGTCTCTCGTGGCAGAACGGCAGGTCCAGGAGAGCGCTGCCCTCCCTACGGAGGCCCTATGACGAAGGAGGAATCAGGGTTCCACTCTTTGAGTTGCATTACCTGGCGGGACAACTGCAATTTGTGGTAGACTGGCTGGCAGATGACCCCAACCCTGACACATGGAAGCTCATGCGTACAGTGCCACACTTCTATTTAAAGGAATTATTATGGGCTAAGAGGCCACAAGCACGCATTGGGTCGCTTCCCGTGTCTTTAGGAATGCAAGTGTGGGAAAGGGCTCTCAAACACATAGGGTTTATTGACCCGATCTCCGTACAGATTCCCTTGATATCCGTAGTATCGACTTCCACACAAGCACGGCTGGGGATACGAGCTAGTTGGGAACCCAGCAAAGTCGTTACGATCGGGGACCTATTAAAGGACACAGCTTTCATACCAATCGGTGAATTAGTTGACACTATTGGGATACAACAGGGCCAACACTTATTATATTGCATGCTTAGGATGGAGATCAAAGGCGTTGGCACACATGGGGAGAGTCAATGGGAAAGCATTCTGTTGTGGACATCCTGTACGACATATCAGAGGGCGGAAACACCATATCCAGGATATATGATTTAATGCTTACGGGTGGTCCCCCGCACCATTGGCAGTCAGATGCAAGTGGGAGGAAGACTTCAAAGCCCCTTTCTCAGATACATAGTGGAAGGAAATTCTGGAATACCATAAGAGAGTGTCCCGGATCGCTAGATTACAACTGATTCAGCTGTTTGTGACACATAGAGCCTATCTAACCCACAAGACAATTTCTCGTTTCACTGGATCTGGAACTAGACTTTGCCCGCAGTGCATTTCTGAGGAGGCTAGTATACTACACATGTTCTGGCATGCCCCACTGTAAGGAGAAATTGGGAAGAAGTAGCAGCCAGAATGTATAGGGATTGCTGACGCTGGATGTTATCTTCCCCGGGGCATGTTTGTTGGCCCATTTCCTGCGATGAAGGATTTGGCATATATACTGGCCAAATGCAGAATTGCGATAGCATGGAAAGCACTGCAGGGCCCTAAAATAGAGGATTGGTGTCGGGATTTGAGACAGTGGGCGCAGGCTGAGACCGAGGCTTAGAGGGGGGTGCCGTGAAAATCTTATGGTCTTCGATTATGGACAGTGACTGGTGGTTAAATGATGTAAGCATGGAAATTGCTCTCCTGAATATCCTAGAAGATCTGCTCTCCAACCTGGACTCTAACAGTCCCTCTGTCCACATCCTTCTTGATCTCTCTTCTGCCTTCGACACAGTCAACCACACCATCCTCCTCAACCGTCTCCGTGATAACCTGTGCATCACTGATCAGGCTCTGGCCTGGCTGACCTCTTTCCTCTCTGCTCGACCCTCCCAGGTTCAAATGTGGGGTTGGCCAGGGGTCTAACCTCTCACCCTGGCTCTTCAACCGATACCTGGCAACTCTCGCCCACTGCATTGCCATTTTCTGCTCAAATTTCCAGTACTACACTGATGACACTCAACTCATTTTCTGGCTGCCCTCGACCCCCTCCTCTCCCGCTCTCATCTCTGACTGCCTAACTGCCATTCAAGATTAGTGTGCCGCCAATGATCTTTGTCTGAATGCCAGCAAGACTGGGATCCTCCTCATCGGCACAACATCTCTATCCTTCTCCCTCACCCTCTGGCCGGTCTCCCTTGGCCCTCCTCCTACCCCTGCCTGTGAGGCCAAGAACCTCAGGGTGATCTTTGACTCCTCACTTTCCTTCTCCGCCCATATCTCTGAGGTCTCTAAAAAGTCAAACTTCCTACTGCACCTCCTCAGAGGTACTCTGCCTTTCCTCTCCTTCTCTCAGAAGCTCACTGTCTCCCAAGCTCTGGTTCTCTCTAGGTTGGACTATTGTAACAGCCTCGTTCTAAATCTACCTGCCTCTACTCTCCGCACTCTGCAACTTATCCAGAACAGGACTGCGAGACTTGTCCTTGAGCTCAAGCCCTGGGATCATATCTCTGCAACCCTGAAATCTCTTCATTGGCTCCTAGTGGATGCAAGGATTAAATTTAAAACCCTCTGCATTGTCCACAAGGCTTTCTGGGGCCTGGGTCCAAAATACCTTCAGCTATCCCTCCGCAAATACCTCCCCTCTCGAGCTCTTCGCTCCTCTACCACAAACTCCCTCCGGGTCAATCGTTTTTCAAAGAAACAAGCTAGGGGTAGATCTCTATCTTCTGCTGGGGCCTCCCTCTGTAACAGCCTCCCTGCCAATCTAAAACATGAGGAGAACCATCTCAGGAGGAAGAACCTCAAGACCTTCCTCTTTGCTTCTGCCTTCGCTCCCCCTCTCCCCTGCTTATCTGCTCTCGCTTGGCACTGTGCACCTGGCCACCCTCTATCCCCTGGGCCCAGGTACCTGCTCACCCTGCCACCCTCCTGTACTGCGTCCCGGCCACTCCGTGCAGTGGGGACTGTATCTGTACTCATACAGCCCCCACCAATTTTTCTTCTTTTTCTGCACTTATCAGACTCACCAATTCTGCTGCCTTAAACACAGCACTTGCCACTTGCTGGCTGCACTACCACTGTTTATTTCCTCCTTTTTCTATTTATTTTTATTTATCTGCTCTCCTCTGCTCCGCACTTTCCACTCTCCCCCTTCCATGCACTTTTTCCCTTTTCCCTTTCCCATGCACTTGCGCATTCTCAATGTCACTGGGCCTAGTAAGATCGTTGTTGTTGTGTTGTGTTCTCCCCTGTTCCCCTCCCTTGCCTAGTCGCGCTCTGAAACACTTGTGTACGAGCGCGATACAAATAAAATATCATATCATATCATATCCTAAGCTAATGCAAGTCACGGGCTAGTGGAGGAGGCAAATTGGGGGGAGGGAACCAGGGTGGGTAGGGTTGGTTTGTTGTGGTAATAGGTCTTAGAAAGACTGGTTTGTTTGCAGTGGATAGTTCTCTGTTTGATTTATTTGGTTGTGTTAATTGTTTGTATATTGTGAGATAAAAACAATAAAAACTGTTTTAAAATCAAAAATTCAAGAAAACACAGTCCTATTCAGTCGATGCTAGATCAAAATGGCATATAATAACAAAACCTAATGCTTGCCCTATCTCTTATACAAAAAGTTTGTAAAGGGGAATGTGTATGCAAAGGAAAGTCAGTGTTATAACATAAGGGATCAAGGTGGCTGAGTCAGCTCTCCTCCCCACATTGGACAGCACGGGGTAAGGCACCCCCCGTAAACAGGATGACACACTCTGGCTCAGGTTATCAAAAAAAGGAAGTTCAAAATGTGGGTCGAGGCCGCTTGGCCTTCCACGTTAAAGTCACTTATTCCAGCTTTCCAAAAGTTCTTTCAGAGTTCCAGAAAAGTTTACATAGGTCTCCCTCTGAAGGGCTCGAGCCTCTCAAGGCATCAATAGTTCATGTAGGTCTCCCTCAGTCAGGCTCGGTCCTTTATACCAAAAAGTACCTGATTCAACGTCAATCTCCCTCAGCCGGGCTCGAACCTCGTAATCACAGCACTTGCATGGGTTCTCTTCCCCAAGCTTCATTCATATTCTTTAGGGGTTCCCTTCCCCTGACTTATTTCATGTTTCTGGTCTCTTGCAGTCAGGTTCGGACCTTTCACTGATGTCGAAGGATTTTGAATGTGCGAGGCTTTTACCATAAACCTCTGCCGGACCACTTCGACTTTAACTTCATCTCTCCCTTAATGTTTTTTGCCCCAAAGTCTCTTGGTATTGGTAGTTCCATACCACAATCCGAAAGTTCAAAGAAATCTTCCTCTTCAAGCAATCACCTTTTAACTTCCCCTTTCATCAGGCTTAATATAGAGCATTGCACATTTCAAAGTTCGTTTACTGTGCCACTTTATAGCAAGACATCAAACATTTTGTGGAGAAGTACGAGTGGGCTATTTCCTTTCGCTGGACAACTTGGCTACTCAGTATCACTGGCTTCACAGTTATTGGTAACTTAAAAGTTAATTACTGGTTTGCTTTTTTCACGTCTTCTCGGCATGCGCGCAACCTTCAATTGTGAGATACACTGTTGCGGCTTCATTCTTTCCTTGACACAAACCGGCCTTTCATGTCTTTCTGTCTTTCGCTAACTCACTGGTTGTGTGTCATGATGCCTACCCCCGGGGATCCAGATCAAGTCCAGCAGCCCCGGAAGCAGGCATCAAGTTATTCCAAGCAAGCCCAACAACTCCTGCTAGGGCCATTTGGGTGCACTCCTGCAGTCTGTGGCACCAGGCTCATATGGAGAGTCAGTCCTGGCGCCATAGGCACCAGGCTCATAGATTAAAACTTACCTGATGCAGACCATGCTGTAAACTTACCTGATGCAGACCATGCTGCAGAGCTCCATGCCAAAAGAGGCTTGGAAGGGACTACTTACCTAGGGACTATTTTTTACTCGGGTGGGTTTGGGGAGGAATACTTATCTGGGACTACTTTGGAGGCTATTTAAACCACGCCGAAGAGCAGCACACGCTTCGCGTTATTCTGCATCCAGCAGCGTAACGCTCACGGTGCCTGCAAGTCTGCATCCAGTCTTCTGCCACGCCCGCCTCGAGTCTGGAGCTCCTACAATAAGGGAGAAAGAAGGAGAAAAGGTTAGAACAGGAGCAATACCTTTGATCCTTACCTGGATTCCTTCGAGCCGGAAGAAAGAAGTTATTTGATGCGCGTCGCCTCGCCTGCTGCAGCGCCGCGCTGAACTCACCGGCCTTCGCAGCATCTTCACTATTCACCGGATCCTTCTGCATGTTCCCGCCGCAATCCGGCACCTAAGGGGAACACAAGAACAGCAAGGTGAGCCAAGGGAATTAACAGAGGCAATATTAGTTACCCCCCCATAGACTTACCTGATTTTACCACCGGGGGTACTATTCCTCTTCACGGGTCGCGCAGCCTCCACCGCATCTTCGCTGTACCCCAGCCCCTAAGGGGAAACAAAAGGACAGCAAGGAGAAACAAAGGGACAAACAAGGGGAATCCTCCTCACCACAATAGACTTACCTAATTTTACCGCCAGAGGCATTATTCCCCGAGACTTCATAATTTCTCTCAGCACCTGAATAAGGGAGAAAGCAACAGGTTACATACTGACATTATTTTATCGAACTGTGTTGGATAATACAAATCCTTACCTGAATGTTACCGGTTGCCACGAGGAACTCTTCGCTAGGGTCAAGCTGCAACCTGCAAGGAATCGGACAAGAGTGAATGTCAGACATTTGAACTCTTACCAACTATATACCTACGTCGTCTTCCCGGAAATCTTAGAGTCAATATTGTTCTGGAACTCACCTATTCCTTCGAACCAGTGAAGCAACTGGTTATCTACGCGCCTCTGCACTCAATGCAGGATGGAGAGCTCATCTTTCCAAACCATCAGGTGAGACTATAAGAGGGGACATTAAAGGTGATCAGTGGGGAGAACAGCGGGTGTGGGTGTTAATGCTCAACTCCACGGGTGGTTAATTCCCTTTCTCCATTTGCAGAAGAATACTCCTACGGGCCAAGCAAACAAAGCTAGGTGGGCCAGTCCAGTCTGTTATCTCGGCACTACGCATCACATTGGTGGAGACCGCAGCTGTCCAGTTCAGATCGACGCCCCTATGAGAGCCAGGTGAGCGTAACATTGTGTGCCTTCCTTTCTTGTCTCTGCAGCTTTGATTCACGAGTCAAGGTAGATACCACAGGCTTGGCCTCACCTCCCCAACTCTGTCACTCACTCGGTAGGGTCACTGGTGTCCTTGACACACAATGCAGGCTTCTTCTTGTCTGGGATTTGTCTTTCTCTGCATCTCCTTCACAGTTTCCCGGAGGCAACAACCTCCTACAGGGAACTTCAGGGTTTCCCTACCCTTCACTCTGGTCCCTCGAACGGTCGTCCTGCTCCAGTGGGGTCACCTTCGTGCAGGAAGATCTGCTCCTTCTCGTGCCTCACCGTGCTCAGAGTCTATCTCTATGTTCCACCTTTTATCCATGTGGGGGGAGCTAATGGGTATCAGATGTATGAGATTAAGTTCAAGTGCCTGACTTTGCCTGACCTGATTAATGGGACATGTCCAATGAGGTATGTATTAGCCTCTTTACTCTAAGTCGCCCACTTCCTCGACCCAGTGTTTGTTTAGAAAGGGGGTAGGGAGAATTGGGACATTGGAGAAGGGGGGATACCGCATCTCACCATCGGTTGCCTCACCTCCACTCCCTGAAGATTCCCCACCCAGTTGATCATCCTTCCCACTGGTCCACCCCCAGGTTCTGGATCCAAAGGTGATGGCCGTGCCATGGCCACCCGAGAGAGAGATCCCTGGGGACTAGTAAGTGAGACACCCTTCGGTTTCTCACACTTCCAACAAACATGGGGGTCAAACAGGAATGCCTGTTGGACCCCTGTTATTTAATCTCTACTTGGCAGATCTTCCTGCAAGACTCTACTGTGTGCCAAATTGCCCTCCTAAAATTGGAAATGATCATATTGTATGACTGCATTATGCAAATGATCTTGTAGTCTTTGACCATACTTTTATGGCCATGTCAAGAACTGTCATTGAATGATGCTTATATGCAGTGTAAAATGACCTTGTTATCAAATTTGACAAAATAAAGCCTTGCAGTTTTCAAATAGGTTGACAAAGAAGCCTGTATTTTCAACGGTTCAGGGCGATATCGAGTATGTGGACAGCTATCTCTATCTGGGTGTAGAGATTAGTAGATCATTAGATTATCCTGAAATGGAGCAGAGAAAAAGCAGGAAAGCGACTTTGCTCAGTGTTTTATTTTATGGTTTTGCAAGAAAGAACTGTGGGTTATAGTTTAAAGGGACGGTTGATATTATGCAAACAACGCTTTTCCCTGCAATCCTTTATGGATTGGAATCCCTGACCTTAAAGGACTTGAGTTGGTTAAATGTTATTGAAAGAAGGTTCTGGAAGAACATTTTGAATCTTCCCCAAGTCTGTACCAATGGAACAGTATCCCTTCAAACGATGGCTCTAAAAGGAGGGGTGACTCCTGTTTAAAGGCAAAGCACTCCTCTAAATGTCCTTTATTGTTACGGTTGGGGGTAAACTTTGGTACTGAGGCCAAAAATAAAACTGGCACCTGAATAAATGGCTGTTTGCACAAACTGGTTGGACCCATAGCCTAGAAGCTACTGATGATTATTATCAATAGAAAAAAATCTTCAATGAGAAAGTAGACATATGTAATTGGAAATTAAATTACACCCACTTATCTAAATTGAAGCACTATCAGGTTGTTTCGCAGGTGCCTCATAAGCATACATCGCCACAGCTATCTATAGAATTAAAATCCCCAGCTTCTGCTGTTAGAAACCTGATGTTAATATTGATGTAATGGGCTCTTGATTGAGGCTCCCGATGCACAACATATAGTGTTGTATCTGTAAACTGAAACATTTATTGGAAACTGCCAAACATGTTTTAACGGAAGGCAAGTCCCTGGGTACTGTGTATATGTGTAATTTATGCTCTTTTGTAAGTGAATATGATACCAATAAGAGCCAAGAGTTTTGTAATGATTGTCTAAATACTATATTAACGTCTCTTTGTAGGTATTTTATATTGAAGTAATTTATGTGATTTTAATGTTTTATGATGTATGTATGAAATGATGTGTTTTAATTGAAATAGGATGGAATGATATCTGTTTACTGTAGATCATATTTTGTTTTTCTTCATACTTATTGATGTGTAATAATGTGAAACTAGACACATTGACATTAAATTAAATACATTCTTTGTAGATCTTTTTTGCTGCAACACTGGCTTTTTGGCAACCGATTTTGACACATACCATACATCGAATTGACACCGGATCTCTAGGAACCTCTTTCACTTGACTTTGGCTGTGACCACATGCC
Source organism: Ambystoma mexicanum (assembly GCF_040938575.1). Lineage (NCBI taxonomy): Eukaryota > Metazoa > Chordata > Amphibia > Caudata > Ambystomatidae > Ambystoma > Ambystoma mexicanum. Next base: position 148,588,565 of record NC_090930.1, on the reverse strand, counting down.
TGCCTTTGGTTAATAATTCTATTTGTAATCATCTAATACTCTGGATTGTATTAGTACAATGGTTTTGACAAAATCATGCTTCTTCATGGTAACAGAGGATGTACATTCAGTCATCTGCACCACCACCAAGCTTAAAATAATGTTAGTGTCTAAATCCTGGAAGTGATATGCGCATTAGTTAGCTGAAAATCCAGGACTGTGGCACTGTCCATAACCTGCAAGCCAAAGTATTTTGCCAGCAAGAGCCTTGTCAAGTGTTACCTACTCTAGATTCCAGGCATCATGTGTTGCAGGGGATAAGTCATTGTGCTGTTATTTGTAGTACAAGTGTACAAGAGGGGAGTGACCTCTGACGGGCCCACAGGATCAGGACTCACCGTCAAGCACTTTGAGACGAGATAGCTGCACCTTGAGGTGGATGGGGTGCGGGATTCTCTTACTCCAACACCAATCAATAAAGACAACTCAATGGTTTGGCAAAGGGGAGTCCGTTTAATGACAAGTACAAACAACGGGGAAACATGGAGATCAACAGTGATGCGATGGTCCGTCTCGCTTCAACTCCCAAAATCTTCTTTCAGACAGCAATAGTTATAGTAAAAATGTGTCATCATTGACGTGCAACACTCATAAATTTATCATACAATTCTAATGATTGGAAAAGGTAACTTAAGTATAGGTGCTATATCTGTATATGGTAACGGAGTGTGAGGATTGGATAACTCTTATCGGGTGGGCGTCTACGTCCATCCCTCTACATCACTCATACATAACGTCACTAAAAGTACGACGTCTCATTGGTTCTAATAGTTATAGGACCCTAGATTATTTGGTCCATTGTGATTGGGTCAGTTACACCCCTGGGCATAAATCTCCACTTTAATTAGCAGCATGCAGAATGGTCACTCAGATGCAGTATGCCCCATGATTCACCCTGCCTCCCTTCCATCAATCAGTATTTTATTGCTATGTGTCAATTAGTTGGCTGTGTTCAGCCTCGAAACTGTAGCTTCTTATCAGGAAAAGTTATGGCATCCTCTGGTCTTGGGTGACATCAGACATTGGTACCTCTTCGTGCTCGGCTGGTCACGTGTAAGTACACGTGAATCTGCTTCATTTTCCTTCTATTTGCGCATTTGATTCTTCTTTCGGCCTTGCCACCTGCCTGGGCCTCCTTATCTCGACCTTCAAGGGGCAGACTGCTCTGTTCTTAAGTTTTGATTCCCCGAAGTTGCTGCTCGCCTCCCTTCCTTGGTTTGACCTCGAATTCTCAGGCATGAGCTGCTTCTTGCTAAGTTTCGATTCCGCTGTCTCTTCTTACTCTTGCTGGGATATGAATACTGGCCTGCTCGACCCCTAGTAACCTGGGTTTAATTCTGCTCTTGTATAAAGTGGATTCGCTCCTATATAATGTGCTTCGTTGAGGTAGATACACGGTTGGTGCTTGCCGTTCTATTCTCCTACTAAGCATAGCAAGCCTCACTGTTTTCTTAGCATCTTGCGTTTCGAGCATATGTACAGGCTTTAACTGGTTGGATATTTTCATCCGGCTTTTCCGTTTGAGTTTCTTTATACTTCAATATCGTCTCTTATCCTAAATCAATTAAATCCTTATTCATAACATTTCGTCTTTGTGTGTCATTCTTTGGTAGTTGTTTCATTCATCTGTACGTCTGTTCAGGCCCGTGTGACGTCACCATTCGTCTTCAATAAAGGTCTTTTGAGTTTCTTCTGGGACAGTGGTTAAACCGTCTTCGTTTCGTGTCATTTGTTGGTAAGGCTGTCTCAATGGATATCTTACTGCCCATGGTTGTCTGGTTATTGGCACTTCAATAGGCATTGCTCTTCTGATGGGCCCTGGGCAGAACCCTAGTGCGGCTCTCTGCTGGTTTATTTGCTCATCATACGTCACATATCTCGGTGTGTACGTTCCTGGTACTTCAAAATGGGCGACTGGAGTGCAGGCCATATTCAGGGCCTCCTCTACATAAGGTTTTCGAAAGTAACTCAAGCCCAAAAAATGTGCGAAACTGAAGATTTTTGAAAATGGGGTGCCACTAAATGACTGCACACAAGAAATAGGTACATTTACCACTGGAACTTTCACAAATGCTAATTGTGCGGGCCAAGAAAAAAAAACTGCTTTGTTTGCCCTCACTGCTTTCTAGAAGGATAAAGTCTTTTGAAAGTTACACATGGTTTGCCACACTGTTCCCATGTGTTGAAGTGCTGCATTCCAGCATCTTCTATCAGGCAGCACTCAAATACCATGTATTTGGGTCCCCTCAAAAGCAACTGATCAGCCAATTTACTTTCTTCTCCAGCATTGGATCTTTTAGATTCACATGCTTGAATATTCCCTGTTGTCAGACCGGGAATCCTCAGTCATTTAAAAATAATTACATACATACATTATTTCCATAGAAAAAAGGCAATGAGAGTTGCCCACTATGTCCAATGGGACATACACTTGTGTAGTCCCTCCACCTCACTTTGGTCTTTTACAACCCTAACCAATGAGGTGGCAGGGCTTAAGCTCCACCCCAATCAGCCATCTTCAGATTTTTCACTGCAGTCTAACAGACAGGGGGAATCCTCCAGCTCTCTGAGCTTTCTTTGATTTTACTATCTTTATCTATTTAAGCTACATTTCAAATTTTATTCTATCTTGTTCATCTAGTCAAGGACTACTATTTGTGACTTTCTGAGATCAGAAAGCACAAGATTTCAACTCTTTTTCGTCGAGTGAAGAATTACTTCAAACCATGGCTTAGGTAATAAGAAGAAGAAGCCTTCCTTGTTCAAGGATTGCAGCAGATGCAGAAAGAAGCTAGTGTACATGAGAGCTCCACATGGACAGTATAGCTACTGTTTATACCATTATGCTATCCGCCAGTGTGAAATTTGCAAAACTTTCACCAACAAGACTTTACAAGATAGGCACAGGAGGCTACTATTACATCTGGAGTCCAAGTGCCACTCCTCGGATGCGGCATTTGCCAAATCAGCCTATGTTACATCTCACAAACCATCTGAAAGACAAACATCTAAAAGAAGGGCCTCTTCAGTGGAAAGGGGCACCTCCCCTACTGGCAAGAGCAAGAAAAAGGTAGAGAAGAGCTCCCTCACACCTTCCTTGAGCTATGTGGGTCAGAAAAAGCATCATACGGAAGAATAAAATACCTCAAAAGTTAAGGAGATATCTACTAAGTCTTTGTTGGGGGAACGATCAACTACGGGACCGTCGTCTACGAGTGGTAATAATAATAAGGGGTCGTCAACGGCCAGGCTGTCCATAAAGGAAAAGCCATATACGAACACGCCCCAAATGTCCTCATCGACGAGCAAATCCTCGTCATCTAAATCATCGTCGACGAAGCAGTCGTCGACGAAGGCGAAGGAAACACACCATTCGTCCACAAAGCTCTCGTCGAGGAACCAAAGTCACAACACTTGTCCATGAAACCATTGACATCAACGTCAGCAGGGAAAAGCAAGCCAGAAGACCCGTCCACGGGCACCCTGTCAGTGGCAGGAACGCTGACCACGGAGGATAACACAAATAAGGCTAAAGACACGACTCCAACCACTCCAGGAGGACAGGAAGAGCCTGTGATAATACAATGATCACCAATCAAGGAGATGGTAGAGTTACCAGATATCATTCTGCAAGAGGAATTCTCTGACACTGAAATCATGGGGGAACAACCCATGTACACCCCTAAAGAGAACAGTCCACGCTACCACTCAGGACGCAACAGACCCATATGATCCTATGCGGGTGGAGTCCATGCAAAGAATCATAGATGAGTTCAATAGCCGAAGATCCCAACCATTTGCACCATCTGCCCCCAAACATAGAAATGCATCGGCAAACTCGAGGAGCACAAGGTCTCCACAAAGGGACAAGTGACCACTTTACAGTACGCTGAGAGGCTCCCCCACCAGTAGTAGAGCCCGTAAATGCCCATGCTCTCCTGAACCACCTCACAGGTCCAGAGACAGACCACTGTTACGCAGTGCTTCACCAACAAGAATCTTACCACCAAGATCCTTATCCTTGCCTAGACCGAGGAGACCCTCGCCAATTAGGGATCCAACTATAGTACCTTCAACTGCATCAATTTCAGATTGGTAGGAGGATCCGTTCAGAGAATTCACAGACGCAGAGGAACCAGAGGAAGGAGAGATTACACACGACCCAGACACACAGTGAATGGGATGACTATGTAATAGAGAAGCCAAGAAAACGTGATTCCCCTGTGGAAATATCACCACCGGATGACCTGGTATCATTTCACAACATCATTGGCAAGGCAAAGGTAACCTCAGAGAAGAAGAAAGCAGTCCTATACGAACACACGGATAAGCGAATAAGGACGTTCAATACTATCCCTCGCATAGACACATCTGGGATGCAGGAGTGAGAATCTTTTCTAAACCTCTGTCTGCGCCCGCTCTGGTATCACGACCAGACACGGCCCCCCTATGTTTAAGGGGGCACACAAAACCTGACTTGCGGCAAGAAAGACACTAGCAAACCCTTCGTCACCATGACAGCACCACCTGACAAGGAAGGACGAAAACTTGAAGCCATGGGCAGGGAAGTTTCATCATCAGCTTCCCTAACCATAAGGACAGGTAATGCTCTGGCTATGACAGCTCGATTGGACCGGGAACTCTGGCTTTGTATATCAAAGTTAACCAAGCACCTACAGGCTGAATTCCAAGAGGAAGCAAGGGCAATAATAACTGATGGTGAAGCCACATCTGATCACATGATTGATGCAGCGGTAGATGTTGCCAGATCTGGTTTCCGTCAAATGGCCCACAGCACAGTCCTAAGAAGACAGGTTTGGATGAAGGCAACCAATTTCAGACCAGAAGTCTAAGCACAAATTCTAGAAATGCCCTTCGACGAGCATGACCTCTTTGGTAAGAAGATCGATGATCATCTTAAAGGCATTAAGTTGGACACAGACACAGCCAGAGCTATCAGCTCACTGAAGATAAAGACAAATACTGATGCAACTTTCCGTCTTTTCGAGGCTCATCCTCCAGATTCAGAGGTTACAACCGACCGGCCTATGGTCAGAGAACACAAGGCAGTACCTTCCAAGACAATAAATATCACCAATCTACGACCAGATTCAATACCCAAGAGGCAGACGTGGCTCAAACCACGCCAAAACACAATCTAAACAGAACTGACAATTCATACCTATCCCTCCCACAGCACACCCTGGTGGGAGGAAGGATAAGCCAACATTACCATCATTGACAGTACATCAGACAAGTGGGTGTTATAAGTCATTCGCAAGGGCCACACAATCTAATTTTTAGATCAACCACACTCCCTTCCGCCCCAACCACCCAAAACACACCTGATGAAACATATGAAAAACTGAAAGTCGCAAACTGTTCCAAAAAGCAGCCATAGAACCAGTCCCAGTAGACAAATGGGGAAAAGGATTCTATTCCCGGTTCTTCCTAATCAGGAAAAAGAACGGCCAGTGGAGACCAATATTGGACCTAAGGGCGCTAAACAAATTTGTCAAGTCCATCAAATTTAAATTGACATCATTACAAAATGTCCTTCCATGGCTAAACAAAAATGACTTTCTAGCAACTCTGGATTTGGAAGACACATACTTCCATATCCCCATCCACCAAGCACACAGAAGATTTCTCAGGTTCTCAGTGGGAGATGCACACTTCCAATTCCGAGTTCTCCCCTTCGGCCTAAGGTCGGCACCAAGAGTCTTCACCAAGTGCCTGGCACCGATGGCAGCAAACCTCAGACACTCAGGAACAGAGGTTTTTCCCTATCTAGACGATTGGTTAATAAAGGCAAGTTCGTTCAACCTCGCAACCGCGGTGGTTGCAAGGACAATGAATCTCCTGAAAGATCTAGGATTCTCCATAAACAAAACCAAATCCTGCCCAATACCTGCCAAGACAGCTCTCTTCCTGGGAGCAGAGCTGAACACCTTCATCCCCAGGGTACGACCCTCGGCAGCCAGAGTATCCACGATGCTGCAACTAATTTAATGGTTCCTTGACAGCACAACAACCACGGTATGATCTTTCAAATCGCTCCTGGGCATGATGTCCTCATGTATATACCTCATTCCCAACTGCAGACTACACATGAGGCCAACACAAGAGACCCTGGACCACCAATGGGCCCAAGCACACTGGTCATGGGTAGATATCATCCAACTTCCACCAAGCTTCCGCAAAGCACTTCTATGGTGGTGCACACCACAAAATCTGTCACAGGGAATGCCATTCCAAGCTCCCACTTTGACACTTCTTCTCCTAACGGACGCGTCCCTGTCAGGCTGGGGAGCACACATGGCAGAACTACAGACAAAGGGCATGTGGTCAAACCAAGAGTTTTGACTACACATCAAAGTCATGGAGCTCAGAGCAATCTGCTGAGCACTGAAGGCCTTCTTACCTGCACTAGCAGGGCAAGTAGTAGCGATTCAGACAGACAACACAACCTCCATGCATTATACCAACAAGCAGGGAGGCACAGGATCAGAGATGTTATCCAGGGAAGCACAGAAGTTATGGACATGGGCGCTACAGCACACTGTCCAGTTGAAAGCAGAACACCTGCCAGGAGTAGACAATGTCCTAGCGGACAAATTGAGCAGAGATTACACAAGAAAGAGACCCAACGGATATTCTGCATGTGGGGACATCCAGAGATCGATCTCTTCGCCACCAAAGAAAACAAGAAATGCCACCTGTTCACCTTGTGACCCATAGGACCTATCACTGGGGGACACATTCTCAATAACCTGGACAGGCAAGTTCCTGTATGCCTTTCCACCGACTCCAATGATAGCACGAGTGCTGCGCACAGTGAAGGAGCAACCGTGCAGGATGATACTCATAGCGCCGGAATGGGCTCGACAAGTGTGATACCTGACCCTCTGGCACCTCCCCCAAGGGTCATCAATTTGCCTGAGAGCGCATCATAGTTTGCTGACGCAACAGAACTGCAAGGTTCTCCACTACGACCCAGGGAGCCTGTCGCTCAAAGCATGGTTCCTGAACAGTGAAAATGTGCGAACCTAATGCTTCCTTCAGAATGCTGGGACATAATTAAAGCATCTAGAGCTCTGTCCACACGGACCACACATGTTCGAAAGTTGACCCGTTTCACTAAATGGTGTGAAACTTCACATATAGATCCGCTCACTACATCAGTGGAGCAAGTGTTACCATATCTACTACACCTGGGAAGAACGGGGCTCTCCTTGCCCTCCATTAAAGTACATATGTACCACAAACCCTAATCAAGCATCATTACTCACCAATCCAGCGATTAAAATCTTTCTTAAGGGATTGCTACGTACCTTCCCACCAACGCCAGAACTGTTGGGACTCATGAAGTCACCCTATGAACCCATCCATAGGTGTGACCTGAAATTTCTGTCCTGGAAAGTTGCCTTTCTAATAGCCATCACATCGGCCAGAAGAATCAGCGAACTGCAAGCCCTCTAATCAGAACCACTGTTCGCCCTATTCCAGAAGGACCCCGTCATCCTCAGGACACATCCTCAATTTTAACCAAAGTTGTATCGGAAATTACACTCTCGGAGCGTATTGTGCTCCCTACTTTTTTCAGCAACCTCACTTCAAGGGCAGAAAAAGCACTGAACTCGCTAGATGTTGCGCGAGTCCTCAATTCTACATTCAAAGTACCAAGGAGTTCAATGCTGCCACAAGGCTTTTCGTGGCTTTCTCAGGTCTCACGAAGGGACAGTATGTCTCTAAGCAAGGTCTCTCATGCTGGTTGACTAACTGGATAAGCCATTGCCATCAGTCTAATGGTGACCCGCTCACTAGATCTCCTACAGTTCACTCCACCAGGGGAAGAGCAGCCTCGGTCGCATTCCACGCAGGAGTAGCGATAAAAGACATTTGTAGAGCGGCTACTTGGAGCACGCTACACACATTCGCCAAGCATTATTGCTTGACAGAAGACATCAACAAGGAATCAGTGGTTGGACAGGCGGTCCTCCACCACCTATTAGTTTAAGGTAGGAGCAGCCTTTTCTCCCGCCTTCTCTAGTAAATGTGATTTAAGTTGATTTGCTATGGTTTGTTTGTGTGTTTGTTTATTGAATTTGTAAAGCGCACTGGACCCGAAGGTAGCAGGGCGTAGCAAGGACATGCAAAGCTTACAAAGTTACATAATGGTAAACAGTATACATTGACAAGTGAGATACACGAGTTAGAGTTCAGAATGTGTCGTTACAAGATTTCAGCAAAGTTATTTACATTGTAATGTGCAGAGGTATACAGTGCTATGCATATATAGTAAATGTACAGGGAGATTTATTTACATAGTAATATACAGATTTTTACACTCTAGGGGTGGAGTGCCATGTAGTACAAAGTTAAAAGGGATTAGTCTTCAGATAGATTAAGGTAGGTGATAAGGTTCTTTCTAAAGAGTGGATATGGTAGATTAGCTCTCAACTCGTTTGGCAGTGAGTTCCAAAGTTTGGCAGCCTTTACAGGGAAGCTGTTGCCGCCGATCTTGGAAGACTTAAATCTTGGTACCACCAGACAGTTTGAGTTGACAGCTCTAGTGGGCCTGCTGGAAGTTTTTCTGGACAGTTTATTGATTAGGTAGCTAGGGGCAGCGTTATGTAATGCTTTGTGTGTCAAGGATGCTATTTGTAGTTGAATTTTGTTGTGGGTAGATAGCCAATTAAACTGGCGTCTGATTGCAGTCAAGTGCACTCTTTTGTTGATGCCTAGTGCAGCACTCAGAGCGTTGTTTTGTAGGATTTGGAGTTTTTGGATACTGACATTGTTAGCGCAACTGTATAGAGCATTACAATAGTCTAATTTGGAGAGGATCAGAGCTCTGGCTAGTATAATGCAACTATATTTGGAAAGGAAGGGCTTGCCAGCTCTAATAAGCTTGCAAGTGTAAGCCGTGGAAGAGGCTTAGGATTTCAGTTGCTTGTTGAATGACATAGTGGCGTCCAGGTAAAAGCCTAGGGTTTTTACCTCCTTAGAGATTATAATGTTGTTGCCGTCAATGATAAAGGAGGAGTATTCATGGCCTAATTTGGATATGTTGGAGGGGGTGCCAAGAATTATAAACTCTGTCTTGTCTTCATTCAGGAATAGGCCATGTGTGGCCATCCATGCCTGAATGATGAGGTAGGTCCTATTCCCCAATGTCAAGTCCTTGCCATGATCCCCAGAAAGTGGGAGGAGAATCTGTGTGTCATCTGTATAGTTAGTGTAGGTGACACCCAGAAGGTCCAAATCATCGAACTACGGCTTGGTGAATATGTTGTACAAGGTTGGGGACACGCAGGAGCCCTGGGGAACTCCGCACATGATTGGGGTGGGGTCGGCCGCTGCTGATGGGGAGAATACTCTGATATTCTGTCACTCAGGAATGACTCTATCCATTTGACTGCATCTGGGGAGGAATGGGCTGCTGAGTCAAGGTGTCTGCAGAGGACCTTGTGGTCCACCAGGTCGAATGCAGCTGCGAGATCAAGTAACAACAGAAGTGCTGCTTTCCCTTTGTCTTTCAGCTCATCGATCTGTGTTTTCAAATCTATCAGTGCAGTTTCCGTCCTATGTAACGGGTGGAAACCTGATTGTCTGACCCCTTGGAGTTTGTGTAGCTCCAGGTGCAGGTGTTTTTGGATCTGCGAGTAGACAACTTTGTCCAAGATTTTAAGAAGAAATGGTACCGTTGTGATAGGGCAGTAGTTTGTGGCGATGAGAGGGTCTAGAGTTTGCTTCTGCAGGAGTGGGAGGACCCAAGATTGTTTAAGATTGACTGGGACGGTGCCTGAGGCAAATGCGGCGTTGATCAATTTTGAGATGAATGGAGAGAGGTCTCTCGCAGCATCTTTTATGATGTGTGCCTGGCAGACATCTCCTTTACAATTAGATGGTTTTAGTGATAGGATGGTTGGAAGTGGAATCTATTATTATGGCCAATGATTTTAGTATTGGTTAGGAGAGGATTAGTTGGCTGTGATAGGTTCGGGGAGTCTTTCTTATTCTTTATTTTAGTTTGTAGGGTGTTTATTTTGTTGGTTAATGCTTGTTGGATCTCTCAGCACCAGGTCTTGTTTTTGATGTAGATATCAGGTATGGAAATAGGGGACTCTAGTTCTCTTAGTATTCCGAATAATTTTTTCATATTAGAGTTGAGTTGGCAATACGTTCGTTATACGAGTTCTGTTTTGCCAGACACATTTCCTTTTTGTAGTGTGATGCCGAGGACGTTAATTTTGTTTTATTCTCGCTGGACGGACAGAGCCGCAATGCCGTTTCACATTTTCTTTTTAGTAGCCGCAACTCCTTTAGTTGAGGGGAGAATCATTTGTTAAGGTGTGCTTTAGGCTTGCTTGGTCTACGTTTTAGGGGGGCAATTTTGTTCAGTGTGGAGAGCATAATCCTATTATATTCCTGACCAAGGTGCTAGGTTCAAGGTTATCTGGTATGGTATGCTGAGGATTAACCTTCAGGGTGTAACCATTTTGGTCATACTTAACTGCTTGGTATTATCTTCAAGGATGTGAATCTATGAAATATCCAATGCTGGAGAAGTCTTAGTTACTTACCTGTGACTGTATTTCTCCAGCATTGGTATCTTTCATAGATTCACATGCGTCCACCCGCCTCCCCTGATAGGCTGCTCCAAGGCCCGGCAGTCATCATATATGTAGTCACTAGACGGCTCAAAATCTGAAGATGGCTGCCTCGAGTGGAACTTAAGCCCTGCCATCTAATTGGTTAGGGTTATAAAGAACCAAAGTGAGGTAGAGGGACTACACAAGTGAATTTCCAATTGGACATAATGGGCAATTCTCATTGCCTTTTTCTGTGGAAATAATGTATATATATATATAATCATTTATAAATCACAGAGGATTCCCGGTCTGATGATGGGGAATATTCAAGCATGTGAATCTATGAAAGATACCAATGCTGTAGAAATACAGTTACAGGTAAGTAACTAAGACTTCACCTTCACATGTGGTGGTGACTTCCTCCTCACTCTCCATGCTGTAGTCCAGGTCTTTGTCCTCATTATCAATTGGTACTGAGGCTGTGTTATGCCAAGGACTAAGGCACAGACTGTAGATTGTGATCAAATACTTTATTCAGATCACTAGTAAGGAAACGACCCCCAGCCGGGGAACGATCAACTGTCCTCTAACTGCGGGAGCTCCAACACTCTCACATTATTTTTTATTTGTATTATTTGTTTATGGTTATTAATAACCTTTACAAAACTTAAAATCACATTAGCAAATCAATACAACTCATGACAACATATACAGTAAAACCATCTTCAACATATGCAACAACAAAGGCAATTAAAGAATGATTATAAGAGATGATGATAAAAAAGATAAATAAGCGAAGCATAGACACCTAAGACATAACATAACATAATGGCAGAATTCCAGATTTAGAACTTTACAATTCATTTTATTTTCCTAATTGATCACACTCATTTCCATTTCTGCCCCCAATTTCCATACATTTCCCAAAAAGCTGATTATCGCCATTTGTAGCGGTTTGTCTTTCCCATGTAATATTTTCCACCACAGTGATTTCAAATTAAGTAAACTAGTAGAAGCAACACATTTACTAAAACACTGTATCCGTTTAGTTCTCAGAGTTAAACAGTCTAACATCAAGTGCTCTAGAGTCTCTACAACTCACTGCAGCTTTGCAACAAATCTAACTCTGCTCTCCGAGCAAATAATACTTCTCTTGTTGGGAGAACATTACACCTAAATCGCATAAAAATATGCCTGACTGATTTGTCGGGGAACAGGGTTAAATAAGGTTCCACGCATCCCAGCTTTTTATAATGCGATACCATATGTTTGTGAAAGCGTGTAGCCACTACCAGGCTCATTGTGTTGTCCCAATCCCCCCATTCCAAGCATTTCTTTACTTTAGCATGATTAAACATTAGAAGTTCCAATGAAATGTCCAGGATTCCTAAATAGCCCATACATTCTTCTTTGAAATCACGTATGTGAACCGAGGTAATGTTGTTACTTTGTATGCCCGAGCCCAAAAGATCATAGATAGTGTCTCTGGAAGTTGTAACCAGTTTCCTAAGGAGTGCAAGTTTTTTCCAAATTATAGTACACGCAAAGGAATTTTGTCCCAGTTCATAGCGTAAAACTGCCAACGGTGTACACTTCGGTAGATACAGAAAGATTGACCTTAATAAGCGACCCTCCTATTTAGGCAGTTCATCCATGAACCATCTAGGGAACAGCTCCAGTCCATAGCAAAATTGTGGTAAAAGTTTCTTCTTATAGAAACGTAAAGCAGGTATAATTGAGAACTTGCCAAATTTGCTATCAATTTCTTTTAGTTGAAGCATTAGTGGTTTAATTTTGGCGTCAAGATATTCTCTATAGTGAGACTTCTGCTTGTTTCAAAAAATGGGATATCCCAGGTATCGTAGTTTAGACTTTACCACACTGTTTTATATGGTTCAGAAACCATGAGAACTGTTTTACATAGGGGCGTAGATGTAAGCGTATTACAACTGTTTTATTTTCGTTAATCATTAAATGATTCCCGAAACCTGCACAACAAACGCTGTAGTCCAATAGGCGTATGATCGAAAAGCATAAAATCATCTCCATATTCAGTCCAGCAGATTTTAATTCCTTCAACCAACGGAGATGCAAAAGCAGCCTCTTCCAGTCCCTCCTTTGCGTCTGAGACATACAGGTTTAATATAGTTGGAGCAAACACACATCCCTGACGCAGACCATTCGGAGCATCAATCAATGTGGAGAGACAGCCCTGATTGTTAGGTCTGGCCTGCAATTTAGATCCCTCGTGTAGATGTATTAGTACAGAAAAGAGTGCCGCTGGCATACCCAGGTGTTTAAGCTTTCCGCAGAGCAATTATCTATCTACTTTGTCAAAGGCCATTGACAAATCAGTGGTGGCAATATAGATTGGCGCAGCCTCCTTCTTTCATGCGTTGCCCTGCATAACAGTCAGCAAGAGTCCCCCCACATCCGACCCCACATTTTTCCTGAACCCAAATTGGAGCCTAGACAGGATACCTCTAATATTTATCGAACGATGTATGTGTTTTAGGGTGATTCCAGAGAAAACTAGAGTCCGCATCCAATAGGGCAATTGGCCTACATTGAGCGGACTTGAACGGTCACCTTTCATATAAATAGGTACCACATAGGAGATATGCCAGGAGGTAGAAATAATGCGAGTAAATAGTATATCTTTAAACAGCACAAACAGTATCTTTGTACACAATTGCTTATTATGCTTAAAGATAACATTTGCCAATCCATTGGGGCCTGCTACCCTAGACCCAGAGGCCCTATTTATCAAGGTACCAATATCCTCCTGCCAAACCTCTATATTCCATTCAACATCGCGCAGAATCAGGGAAGTTTGCTGATTATACTGTCCAGATTGATATAGGTTACCAGAATTCCCAATCCACTGTTGATTTGATATAGCAGTAGAAAGGCCTGCCGTATTCAGAGTTGCTTTGTTGTTTACCAGTGCCCAGAAAGATTTGGATGTATTATCTTTCAGTGCACAAAGAACAGTTTCCCCATCTATCTGGTACAGTATTGCTCTTCGTTTCCTGATCTTACTTTTCCAGCAGTTACTGATCTTTTTCTTTAGTGATAATTTCACTGCAAATGGAAGTACAGTTTTAGCCAGCAGCCTTAGTTCCCTGGATCTCTTATTTTTAAATGTTCTAATGACAGAATCATAACAACGGGTGTGTTTGTTAACAACAGAACCTGGCTTAGATGCCACTGCCAAGTGCGAGATTACGTTTCCGACATAGTGTGAGAAGCTGTCTTTAGCGTACAGGATGTGTTTTTTCCAAGGCTAGAGGAGTTGAAATCAGTTAGGAATACCGCATTAGTCCTCTCCACATTGCCCCTGTGCCATACAATCCTTGTTTTTGCCATGTTAGTTTCTATATTTGCTTGGCAACTGTGAGCTCCAGCCATACCCCAGCTCCCTTCAAAATTCAGATGCAGCATCTTATGATCACTACAGTCCATCTTCAATAACTTAAACTCCTTCACTAAACTTATAAGTGAATCCGTAAGAAATATATAGTCAATGGCACTGGTTAGGCACCCTCTAAACCATGTTGTGTATACATCTTTGCCTCGTAGGAGTCCCATCGCATTAATCAGACCCCATGAATCTAAAAAGACCCTCCAATGGTGCCCATGCAAGACTTTGTTGCCCTGGCTCCAGACTGGAATCCCTGTACCATCACCCTTGGGGTATGAGATATCACAAATAATTTCAACATTGAAATCCCCAGCAATTATTATCACCAGACTTGTAGATATTTCTTGGCATTTCAACATCAAATCCCCCAATTTTGTGAGCTTGTTTTGAATGTCCGATTTCAAACTCCAATAGATGTTTACAATCAGGAGATTACAGTTCCCAGTAAGCAAGCTGGATTCAAGCCGCACTAGCAGTCGGAGGCACCAGTCAAGGATCTTGTAAGATTTTAGAATGTTAGGACCCAGAGATGTTGCAACTGCAGTCATTAGGTCTCCTGCTGGTCTTCCAATAGGGCCCTATTTTCCCAAATTGATTGCACAATAAAGCCATCATGTATAAAATCAGGTGTAAACCAAGTCTCATGTAAGCATATGATGGTAAACTCTTTAAGTATAGTGCAAGTTTCAAGGGAGTTCCTCAATTATCAATTTCCCCTTGAGTTCCAGCTTACAAGTGACAATAGATGGAATCTCTCAGTGTTAAGGCCAACCATCTGAGATTTGGATCACCAAAACTACTGCTAGTTTTATTACCATTCGGGCAGACAGTCTCAACCACCTTCGGCCACCCACCCTCCTGTGCCGAATTTCCCCCATTCCATAGCCACCCTATCCAAGTCATAGCCCGGCTTGTGGAATGTACTGCTTTCCTTCAAAACTGCCTCAGCGATTATGTGTGAATAAAACACAACCCTCACGTAATTGTATCTAATAGGGTGCACAAAATCAACCAGCTTAATATCCCCCGTAGTTATGAGGGATAGGCTGGGAATTTCCCCAAACAACGCCAGAACTGTTGGTCTATTAAGAGATGAAGGCCCTCCATTTTTGAATAGATAGTGCAGAAATATGCTAGGGGATTCAGGACTGCTAAAGGGCCGATAATTGATTGCCACTGACCGTGCATCAAAATGGCCCGATGTTGGCTGCACTGCTCGCGGACAGAAATCCGGGCTGTCTGGGCCCAACCTATCACCCATAGCTTGCATAGTTGTTCCTTCTTATACACCAGCATCAAAATGTACACCATTAGGTACTGGGTCCCGAGTTGTGTCGGCAGTATTTATTTTCTGAAATTTATTTTGTTAGTTTACAGCAAGACTATATGCCGGGTTTATTACCGAACTTTCCTTAGGGGCTGTATCCATTTTAGCTGTTGATGTATTCTCATGCCCATCAAGCATTATCTTTATTACCCTTCTGATGACCCGTTCCATCATCGGGCCATCCTCTGTAGGGTTTTCTTCTACATCCACTCCTTTTAGATCCTCACCCCTGTAGGAGTTAGCACCAACTTGTGTTTCCATAACCCCCCTGTTTGACTGAGGTTGCAGGAATCGATTTCGCCCTAATTAATTTGCCTGGAAACTTAGATCAGACACCCTGGGGCTATTAGTGATAAGCAAGGGTTGTAGATTGACACCACTTTCTACAGAATGTGCTGGATCCAGAGCATTTGTTGAGGTCTGGTCAAAATCCCCCATCCCTCCCCTCCCTTCCCTGCAGATGCACTCAACAGGTTATCCTGGGTTCCCCCAATTATCAATTTGAGCACATGCATCTGCTTCTCAGGGGTTCATTATGTTAAGTACCGGGGGAGCCATAGGTGGATCCATCCTTTTTGTTTTCTTTGGGAAGACGTTTAAAAGACTCCCCTGCATATTTAAATCAGGCAACATAGCACCCCCAGTGTTATTGGGAGGGCCTCTGAGAGAACACTTGGTGCCCTTGTTTTTTAAATTCTCACTCAACGAGCCCCGGACAACAGTCCCCCCCGACCCTCTACACAATATCACATCCTCTCCCTCTTCATCTTCAATAGTTTCAGTTCCCGAAGCTTCTGCTTCACCTCGTATTAGCCAGCGCCAGTTATTCCTGGCGACTTTGTCAAGCTTTCGTTTATGTCCGGAAGCATTCTTTCTCTTCTGCGGAATTGGTTTCTTTCTATTATTTTTATTTTTATTTTTATTCTGTTTTGGCCGCTTTGGAGGGCTACCTCCATTCTCTGTTGCATTAGTAAGGCTGTTACCTGTATTATCATTCTTGAGGGCAGCATACTTAGCTGCAGCTATTTCACTTGGGCAGCCAATAGTCGTGGACACCTTTACCTTTGGTGAAGCATTAGGAGAGTCTGCCCTTGCCCCGCTAAAGGCCCCATAGATTCCAATGGGGCCTCCACTGGATCTAGGAGGTTCATGTTGGCCATCCCGCATCTACCAATTGAACAGTTTTGTCTTTGCATGGCAGCAATAAGCTGCTTTAAAAGAATGGTGTGGAGTGTGAGTTCATTTAGAACCAGACAATTAACTGATTCCTCTTGAGCCTGCCCCCCAGAGTCCTTTCTACCCGAAGGTTGGGCCGAGGATTGCTCCCATTCTGCCTCCTTCCCCAATGGGTACTGTGACAGTGCCAGCAGAGAGCTGTTGATGACTTTGGGGCTGTGAGCATTCCCATTTTGGGCCAGGAAAGGGGTTTCTTCAGATTGGAACACATCTTCTGGGGTCTTGATTACTTCCCCCGAGTCTATTAACAGAATTGATTCATCCACTACCCCCCCACACTCATTCGGATTAGACACAGCCATTTCCGCAGGAGACGGAGGAGAAGGGGGTAGAGGTAGCTTACAGGCCATACTCATGGTACCTTTAACTGGCGACGAAGATCAAAGGAGCAGACAGAATATCATCAAATGGCCTGACCACTGCCCTGGATTCTCTCCTTGTCATTGGTACAGTCCTTTTGTATGTATAGATCTCACGCTTATTTCTCCTCATACCGTATACATAGATGTAAATATCCTGCTTCCGAAAAGCAGAGCGAACTAGTATTAGGCTCAATGTTTAAAGATGTGAAGGCAGGCGCTCTGTTACCAGTCTTTAGCTTCTCCTCCTAACGCACGTTTTCATGACTTCATCAATCTTCAGGGAGGCTGAGTTTCTTTGTTTTTTTGAGGCGGGTCTGCATTTCTGATTCAGGTGTGAGAAGTTAATTAGCTCTGAGGATTCTGGTACTTGTATTTTTCGCACTTGATTTTGCTGGCAGGTGACTGGAAACAACTCCCTGCATAGCACAAATCTTCCCCTTGATGGTGGAGGGGGAAAGCCATGGTTGTGGCTCTCCAATGTAAGGCATGATGGCCCTGCTGCACTGCCTTGTGAGCCCGGGACTCCTAGAACAATGTTTAAAGATGTGAAGGCAGGCGCTCTGTTACCAGTCTTTAGCTTCTCCTCCTAATGCACGTTTTCATGTCTTCATCAATCTTCAGGGAGGCTGAGTTTCTTTGTTTTTTTCAGGCGGGTCTGCATTTCTATTTCAGGTGTGAGAAGTTAATTAGCTCTGAGGATTCTGGTACTTGTATTTTTCACACTTGATCTTGCTGGCAGGTGACTGGAAACAACTCCCTCCATAGCACAAATCTTCCCCTTGATGGGGGAGGGTGAAAGCCATGGTTGTGGCTCTCCAATGTAAGGCATGATGGCCCTGCTGCACTGCCTTGTGAGCCTGGGACTCCTGGATCAATGCTTAAAGATGTGAAGGCAGGCGCTCTGTTACCAGTCTTTAGCTTCTCCTCCTAACGCATGTTTTCATGACTTCATCAATCTTCAGGGAGGCTGAGTTTCTTTGTTTTTTTCAGGCTGGTCTGCGTTTCTGTGTCAGGTGTGAGAAGTTAATTAGCTCTGAGGATTCTGGTACTTGTATTTTTCGCACTTGATTTTGCTGGTAGGTGACTGGAAACAACTCCCTCCATAGCACAAATCTTCCCCTTGATGGGGGAGGGGGAAAGCCATGGTTGTGGCTCTCCAATGTACTAGGCTCAAGTATGTCAGGGAACTTAATCTGTCAGCCAAATTTAGAGCTACAGTACCTTAACCCACGGCAGCCGCTATCCCGCGACCACGCCGAACAGCCCAACAGCAGTTGCAGGGCACTTCGGGATGCGCGTGCTGATGCACGTGCACCCGTGATTTATGCTGGGCGTCGGGTCGCTTGGAGGCAGGGGGCATGCACACAGGCAGAGAATCTGTGGAAAAGGAAAGTAAATCAACGTAAGTTTCCCGCCCAGTAATTGTAAATACTATGAAGAGGCTCTACACTCAAGACACAGCAAGGCAGACACAGACAATAGAGTAGTCCAACAAGTAGAGCAATAGGTGAAATCAGTAAAGTCTACTAATATTTACTCTGGTAATGGAAGTTCAAAGAGCTGTTTCGCCGTAAAAAGTAGCATTAAGGCTTCCTCTAGCGCATAAAGCTCCCCAGGGTGGCGTTTGGAGGAAGGCAATTCCACGCAATTTCTAACAGGCAAAATCAATGGAGGCACAGCGAAAACAGCACAGACAGCAGGTACAGCCCAACAGCACTTGCAGGGCACTTCCGGATGCGCCTCACATTACATTCTCTACCAGAACCTAGTGATGCTGATGTTGATGCTGATGCGGTGCATAGCAACCATGGCTCTGATGTAATCAAGAACTATGTATAGTGAACAATAATAACTAGATACAGTAGGGAATAATAAATAGATGAGGTGGTAACTATCCTAACACCTCCTCTCCTTATTATTCCAATAACAATATGTAACAATATGTAACACCACCGTTCCAGCTATGAAATGACTTGTCACATCATCACACCCCTCTCTCCAACCATCCTCTCTTTCTTTATTCCAGACACCACCACCTTGAACTAATACAGAGGAGCCTAAATCCTTCACAACTTGCTTGGGCTCTGAGAACACTGAGGCCCCCTTTTGCACCTTGGTAGCAAGTTTGACTTTGATCCACTCACCCTCCTTGACTTTGAACTCCCTGCAGCAATTCCTCTGATCATATCGCACTTTAGCTCTGGTACTAGACTCTACAATCTCCTCTCTCACACTCTCCAGGTCCATACCCACACTCCTAGATTTGCCAATCCAAGCAGGACATATATGTGAGTTGGGTCTTCTCCCCTGCAACACTTCAAAGGGAGATACTCCCGTCCCATTGTGAGGAGCCAGCCTGTACTGGAAAGTTCTTTCCATCACCGTCCTTATCCAATCGCCACCAGTGGCAACAGCAATTCTAATCACCTCCATAAGAGTTCTGTTAAAACTTTCAACACAACCATTGCTCTGAGGGTGATATATTGATGTAGTAACCTGCTCTACTCCATATTTGTTAAAGGAAATCCTTAATTCCTTAGACACTAGTTGTGACCCATTGTCAGATAGGCATCTCCTGGGAAACCCTTTCCACCAAAACAACTGCTCCAAGAACTTGACAATGGTGTTGCTGGAAATATCTTTTAACACACAAACTTCATGCCATTTTGACAACAAATCCATAACTACCAACAAATAATTGTCTCTCCCACTTCCAATTTTGAATGGACCCAATACATCTAAAGCAATTTCATCCCATGGCACCCTGGGGCATTCCCTCAACACCATATGTACCTTCTGAACCCTGAGTCCTTTATCGCCCTCAACGCATTCCATACAACCCATAACTTGTTCCTCTGTATCTTTATCCACTCCTGTGCACCAAACTTCTGCTCTCACCATGCCTTTTGTCCTCACTACACCCAAGTGTCCAACATGAGCCAAATCTACTACCAAGTTTTTCATTTTATATGGTACAACCATCTGATGTCCCCTATGCAGATAATCCTCCTGAACCCACAGTTCATCCTTCACTTTGGCATAACCACCCATCTCACCACTGTATTTCTTTATGTTTCCACTAATCACCAATACCATAATCTTTTAATATACTGCATCTTCTACACAAGCAGTATCCCACTCATCTTTCTTCAATTTCTCATGGACTTGAAATATCTCTACCAACTCCTCTGAACATCGGGAAGGCTCAATAGTCTGGATTTCCTTCTCCACTGATCTAGACAGGGCATCAGCAACCACATTACTGTCACCACATACATGAAGCATCGTAAACTGTAATCCTTGCAAAGCAGTTACCCATTTCATGATGCGCCTTGAGACTCCTTCCAAACCACCCTTGGTAAAAATCCCAACTAAGGGTTTGTGATATGTGCAAATTGTAAACTCCCTGCCCCACAAAAACCTCTTAAATTTCTCAACACCCAAAACACATAATGCTAGTGCTTCCTTCTCCACAACTGAATTTCTACTTTCTGGTCCCTTCAACGATCTAGATGCAAACGCCACTGTGTGCAATCCAATGTGATCCTCCTGCATAAGCACTGCACCAATGCCATAGTCACTGGCATCCACGATTACCAATGGGCGTTTCCCTTCTACAAAAATTTTCAAAATGTGTGCACTAACAATGGATGACTTGATTTCCTCAAACTCTCTCCTGCACTCATCATTCCACTTAAAAACAACACCTTTACGAGGAAGCATTCTCATGTTCCTTAACATCTCCGGCAAACCCTTGATGAATTTCCCATAAAACTCCACAAGACCAAGGGTGATAAGACATCCCCGCTGTCATGATCCCTGCTTCCAAGGGGTCAGGACTTGCCCCACGACCTTGGAAGCAGGCCCATAACTCTGATCCCAGGAACCAGCCAGTCCCGATTGGGACCTTTTGGACCGTGTCCTCGCGTCAGTGGCGCCAGGCTCATGATGGTGACCGGTCCCGGCACTGGAAGCGCCGGGCTCATATCTCATATTAGGTAAGAGTGCTTGGTGGACCTACCTGTAGCAGACCATTCTGCTTACTTACCAGCTAACTGGTCTCCTGATCATTCTCTGCCTGGGACTACTTTTCTGTCTGGGTGGAGCAGGAGCCACTCCCTGGAAGCAGAACACAGGAACTCTTCTAGAAATCTGGAACTCTTTTCTTACCTGGGTGGGGCCGTGGAAGAAGACGCCTAAGCACTACAGAAGGCTATTTAAATCACACCCGATTGGTTTCACGTGCTTCGCGTTATTCTGCATCTGCAGCAGGACGCTCACCGCGTCAGCTCCAGGAAACCTCCAGCTCCAGATCCTGTGAATACGAAATAACCTGCTGGGATCCAACCTTCAGTCTTCTTCAGTCTTCTGCAGCTCCTGCAAGACAAGGGCACAGGTTAGGCTAAAGCAAAGGCAGCGAATCTACTTACCTAATCCAACGGCAGCATCTGAAGCGCCTTTTTCTGCCTTTCTCTTCCGGCATCCGCCATCTGCAAAGAGAAAGAACCTCGGTCAGTAATATTTAACTACAGAGCCTGCTTACCTGTGTTACGCCCATACCAACTCAGCTCGCGCTGCATTCCGGCACCTGCAAGGCAAGATACTTCGCTTAGTAACGCTTAGTTACAAGACTGCTCACCTGTGTTACGTTTGCTTCCAATCTGTTCGCGCGGCTCCTCGGCACCTGCAAAGACAAAAGAGACATTACGGTGCATTCTACAGCGCTAGAACAGTCTTTCTACTTACGTGCCATTAGAAGGATAATCTTCATCGCCACAGCATCTGAAAAGGGAAAAGACATAGACTTAAAGACTTAAGACTGTTGAAAGAGAAGAGAACAATCTAAAAGGAACTTTATTACTTACAAGGCACGCTTGTGCATTAACGGCGTCTTCGCTCTCAGCAAATCCTCTGCTATCAAGAGGCAGAGCTCGCATCCAGTGAAGCAACTGGACCCAGCTCCCCTGCACAGGACGCAGGATGGAGAGCCCGGCAATTACCTATATAAGGTAAGCGCAATATCAACCCAGTTCCACGGGAAAGAAAGGGAGAGAGGGGCAAGGAACTTTCCAAACCTTCCAAACACTAATACCTTGGTTTAACCTTGCAGACATCTCACTCTCCAGCTTAAACTGTCGGTGGGAAGGGGGCCCAGTCCGGGAGCAAAACAAACCCTGCGCCTAACACTGAAGACAGTATCCTCGCCAGATCAAGACCTGCGCCTCCGGGGGAACCAGGTGAGCATTACAGAACGCGAAGCCTTACCACATAATTCCCGCCCAGGCGCAATGGAAACCTCAGACACAGACCAGTTGGCCCAATTACTCGGGGAGTTGAGGGCGGAAGTACACGCTGCATGTCAGGAAACAAATGCCCTAAGGAGGGAGTTAGTGGTCTCCAAAGAGCGAACAGACGATTTGGCTAGACAATTGCTGCAAGCCCAAGCTGGACAAACTCCTCTACCAACCCCAAGTGGGGGCCATGCTCCTCCAGCTTCCTCGAATCCGGTGCAAATCAATCTACCAGGAAATATACCTTTGGCTCCGCCCGAACGCTTTTCAGGTGATCCAAAAAGGTTTGCTGTGTTCTTCAATCAATGTCGCTTGCACTTTTTGTGCAGACCCGCCGCTTTTCCAACGGACCAGGCGAAAGTGGCCTTCGTGCTCTCTTATCTCAGTGGCAGTGCCGCAGATTGGTCTGTTCCTTTAGTGTCTCAAGATGACCCCATTCTCCATAACTTCCAGGACTTCCAAGCCAGTATGGAGAAACTGTTCGCAAGGCACTATCAGGGACAGGCCTTGGACAATGAACTTCTTTCACTATGACAGGGCAATCAAGATCTTCTGACTTATACTGCATCATTTAACAGACTAGTGGTGGAAACCGGATGGCCGGAGGATAAGAGAATCACACTGTTTTACAGTGGTCTGTGTGGGGAATTAAAAGACGTTCTGGCTCAAGTGGTAAATCCTCCACAAGACTGTTCCGAATATATCGATCTGGTAGTGCAATTGGATCATCGTCTACAGAATCGGAAAGCCGATTGATCCAGATTTGAAACCCGACTTTTTTCAAGGCCACAAAGTTCTACAAAAGGAACTGATTCTGTGGAACCCATGCAAATAGGGGGTGTAAAAGGACCTTTAACCCAAAAGGAGAGAGAAAGGAGGAGACAGCTGCAATTATGCCTCTATTGCGGAAACTCAGGGCACTTTCTTCGAGATTGTCCAGTGAAGCCCAAGAAGAAGATAGTAGGGGCGTCTGATAAAGGTACCAAGAATTCTGAGCCGGGAAACAACCTCGCCCGGCAAGTGTAGAGGTCCGCTTGCCGAGCTTGAAAACCAGTTCTTTGACCTCGCATTTCATCATGCCCCTGGTCCTCGTGAGTCCTGAACAACCTAATCGTATGCATGCCATTAAAGCATACATTGATAGTGGCGCAATCGGGAATTACTTGGACTGTGAACTGGCCGCCAGGATGAATCTATCTCTTTGTCCAAAGACGGTGAAAGACGTCATTACCACCGTGGATGGGACGGAAATAGCTTCCAGACCCGTAACTCATACCACCATGGAAGTAACGTTAGTAAGCCAAGATGGGTATCAAGAGAAGATCGTGTTTGATGTGATCAAGGCCCCGCAGTTTCAAGTCATCTTGGGAGTTCCTTGGTTGGAGAAACACAATCCTCAAATTGATTGGCGAGCAAAGACAATCCGGTTTCCAGAATGCGCTTCTACATGCTACCCTCAGCCCTCCACCAAACTGGCTGCAACTGTTTCTGAGAGTCCACAACTGCCTCCTGAATACCAGGAATTCCAAGATGTCTTTCGGAAAGACCAAGCTAATTCTTTGCCTCCCCACAGATCATACGACTGTCAGATAGACCTGATTCCCGGATCCACTCCTCCGTGCAGTCGGATTTATGCCCTTACTGAACCTGAAAATCTCCACCTAAGGCAATATTTGGACCAGTACCTGGCTAATGGATTCATCCGTCCTTCGAAGTCCCCGGCCTCCTCAGCTCTGTTCTTCGTACCAAAAAAGGAGGGAGACTTAAGAACGTGTATAGACTACCGTGCCCTGAACCAGATTACAATTAAGAACAGGTATCCATTGCCATTGATCCCAGAACTACTTAACCAAGTCAAAAACGCCTGCATATATACTAAGTTGTACCTCAGAGGAGCCTACCATTTGGTGCGAATAAAGGAGGGCGATGAATGGAAGACGGCCTTTCGTACCAAGTATGGACTGTTCGAGTATCAAGTGATGCCTTTCGGGTTGTGTAACGCACCGGCCGCATTCCAGTTCTTTATGAATGACGTGCTCCGTGAACTCATTGATGTGTGTGTAGTTGTATATATTGACGACATTCTGGTTTATTCGTCCTCTGAGGCAGAACACCAAAAACACGTCACCGCAGTACTGGAGAGGCTCCGCAAACACAAACTTTTTGCAAAATTAGAGAAGTGTGTCTTTCATGTCACTGAGGTAGAATTTTTGGGATTTATTTTGTCACCTAACGGAGTTCACATGGACTCGAGGAAAGTAGACGCAATCATCAAGTGGCCCTCACCAACATCTGTAAAAGGGGTTCAAAGTATGTTGGGCTTTGCCAACTTCTATCGCAGGTTTATTCCAGACTTCTCTCGGGTAGTTCAACCCATTACAGCTCTCCTCAGAAAAAACAAACGTTTTGAATGGTCTACCAAGGCAGAACAAGCCTTTCAGGAGCTAAAGACTAAATTTACCTCCGCCCCGATTTTAAAACATCCCCGCCCGGAACTACCTTACATCGTCGAGACTGATGCCTCCAGCCTTGCTATGGGAGCAGTGCTTTCACAAAGAGATCCAGAAACCAACCAGTTGCACCCCGTGGCGTTCTGGTCTCGCAAATTATCAGCCCCAGAAATCAATTACACCATTACCGATAAGGAACTGTTGGCTATTAAGTCCGCCTTTAGGCCTGGCGGCATTATCTCCTAGGAGCCCGACACACAGTCACTGTCATTACTGACCATCGTAATCTACAGTATCTTAAATCAGCCAAAGCTCAATCCTCCAGACAACTTCGCTGGGCATTATTTTTTGCCGAATTTGATTATATAATCACCTACCGACCAGGCAATAAGAATGGTAAAGCGGATGCCCTCTCTCGAGTTGGAGTAGATGAACACATGGTTAACCCTGAGCTCGTACCTATTATTCCTGAACAAAGAATCCTGGGTCTGATCGGCATGCAATCCATTGAAGAAATTGAAGCCCAGGTTAAACAACTTGTAACTCCAACAGACATACAAAAATGGCAGCTTCAGGGGGAAGACTTCACAGTAAAGAACGACTTATTATACTTCAAGGAACGACTTTATCTACCCTGTACCAGCTTACAAAATCAAGTCATCTCTTGTTATCACGACTCCTTCATGGAAGGACACCCCGGTATGGCCAAGACCTCGGAAAAGGTCAAGCGTCACTTTTGGTGGGCATCTTGGAGAAAAGACATCAGAAACTTTGTCATGTCCTGTGGCGTGTGCGCCCAGAACAAGAGTCCTAAGGAAAAACCAGCAGGCCTCTTACAACCAATTGAAATCCCACCTCATCCCTGGCATACCCTTTCCATGGACTTTATCACCGACTTACCTCCCTGTTCCGGATACAATACAATCCTGGTAATCGTACACTTATTTTCAAAAATGGCACATTTCATCCCACTAAAGGGGTTACCGTCAGCAGCAATCCTGGCTCGAGAATTTCTTGAAAACATCGTTCGGTTGCATGGCTTTCCTTCAGTTTTAATCTCAGACAGAGGAAGTCAATTCATCTCCCACTTCTGGCGGAGTTGCTGTCGGTTGGCTCAAATTGATGTGAGGCTATCCACCAGTCACCACCCACAAACCGATGGTCAGACCGAAAGGACCAATCAGACTTTGGAACAGTACCTACGCTGCATGCTGCAACAGACAGGAGGAACTTGGAAGGACATCCTTTGGATAGCCGAGTATGCTTACAATAACTCAGTCCACTCTGGAACCGGAAAGACCCCGTTTTTTCTTTTGTATGGTAATCATCCTAGAACCTCTAACCTGGATCCACCTCAGGATCTTGGAACACCAGCAGTTGACCACCTACATTCAACCATCACCCAAGCCTTCAAGGAAGCTACTACCCACCTCCAAAGGGCCAAGGAACGATACAAGAAAGGAGCAGATCAACATCGAAAGGAAGCCCCTCAATACCAAATAGGAGATCAAGTCTGGTTATCCACCAAATATTTACCCCTTAAGGGACCACGCACCTTTAACCCAAGATACCTAGGACCCTACTCTGTCACTGCCATAATAAATCCAGTAGCGGTCAAGTTGGATTTACCCCCTCGCATGAAAATGCACCCAGTCTTCCATGTTTAACTACTAAAACCTTTCAACCAGAAACCCGATTGACTAAATCTCCTGAACCTATCCTAGTCGACGGAGAACTTGAGTTTGAAATCAAAAATATCCTGGATTCCAAGATCTCCAAATCAAACCTACACTACCTGATTGACTGGAAAGGCTACGGCCCCCAAGAAAGATCTTGGGAACCTGCAGAACATGTACATGCACCCCGACTAATCAAGAAATTTCATCGGACATTTCCTAACAAACCAAGACCTCCGGAGAAGGCAACCTTGGGAGGGGCCTTGAGGGGGGGTGTTGTCATGATCCCTGCTTCCAAGGGGTCAGGACTTGCCCCACGACCTTGGAAGCAGGCCCATAACTCTGATCCCAGGAACCAGCCAGTCCCGATTGGGACCTTTTGGACCTTGTCCTGGCGTCAGTGGCGCCAGGCTCATGATGGTGACCGGTCCCGGCACTGGAAGCGCCGGGCTCATATCTCATATTAGGTAAGAGTGCTTGGTGGACCTACCTGTAGCAGACCATGCTGCTTACTTACCAGCTAACTGGTCTCCTGATCCTTCTCTGCCTGGGACTACTTTTCTGTCTGGGTGGAGCAGGAGCCACTCCCTGGAAGCAGAACACAGGAACTCTTCTAGAAATCTGGAACTCTTTTCTTACCTGGGTGGGGCCGTGGAAGAAGACGCCTAAGCACTACAGAAGGCTATTTAAATCACACCCGATTGGTTTCACGTGCTTCGCGTTATTCTGCATCTGCAGCAGGACGCTCACCGCGTCAGCTCCAGGAAACCTCCAGCTCCAGATCCTGTGAATACGAAATAACCTGCTGGGATCCAACCTTCAGTCTTCTTCAGTCTTCTGCAGCTCCTGCAAGACAAGGGCACAGGTTAGGCTAAAGCAAAGGCAGCAAATCTACTTACCTAATCCAACGGCAGCATCCGAAGCGCCTTTTTCTGCCTTTCTCTTCCGGCATCCGCCATCTGCAAAGAGAAAGAACCTCGGTCAGTAATATTTAACTACAGAGCCTGCTTACCTGTGTTACGCCCATACCAACTCAGCTCGCGCTGCATTCCGGCACCTGCAAGGCAAGATACTTCGCTTAGTAACGCTTAGTTACAAGACTGCTCACCTGTGTTACGTTTGCTTCCAATCTGTTCGCGCGGCTCCTCGGCACCTGCAAAGACAAAAGAGACATTACGGTGCATTCTACAGCGCTAGAACAGTCTTTCTACTTACGTGCCATTAGAAGGATAATCTTCATCGCCACAGCATCTGAAAAGGGAAAAGACATAGACTTAAAGACTTAAGACTGTTGAAAGAGAAGAGAACAATCTAAAAGGAACTTTATTACTTACAAGGCACGCTTGTGCATTAACGGCGTCTTCGCTCTCAGCAAATCCTCTGCTATCAAGAGGCAGAGCTCGCATCCAGTGAAGCAACTGGACCCAGCGCCCCTGCACAGGACGCAGGATGGAGAGCCCGGCAATTACCTATATAAGGTAAGCGCGATATCAACCCAGTTCCACGGGAAAGAAAGGGAGAGAGGGGCAAGGAACTTTCCAAACCTTCCAAACACTAATACCTTGGTTTACCCTTGCAGACATCTCACTCTCCAGCTTAAACTGTCGGTGGGAAGGGGGCCCAGTCCGGGAGCAAAACGAACCCTGCGCCTAACACTGAAGACAGTATCCTCGCCAGATCAAGACCTGCGCCTCCGGGGGAACCAGGTGAGCGTTACACCCTTTTGACTTGGGTGCTCCCATCTTCTTTATGGCTTCAATAGCTTCCTCCTTCGGTTTAACACCTTCCCCTGAAATTTCATGGCCCAAATAAACTACTTTATCAGCCCTGAATGTACATTTCTCCATAGCTACTGTGAGACCGGCTTCTTTCAAGATTCTCATAACTCTCTTTAGGCTCTCATCATATTCTACCTCATTGCTCCCACACACAAGTACATTGTATAGATAACACATTACACCATTCTCACCCCCCAGAGGTCTATACATGATGCTCTGAAAGACACTCGCCGCAGAAACTAAATCAAACGGCAGGCGTATGCACCTGAAAAGGCCAACTGGAGTGATAAAAGCTGTGAGATCCCTAGACTCTGCATGCAACTCCACTTGATGGTAAACCGATTTTAAGTCCAAGATTGAAAACACTTTGGATCCAGACACCCCCACCAATAGATCATCTGTTCTAGGTAGAGGAAATTTGTCTGCCACCACCATGCTATTTAAGTGTCTGTGGTCAATGCATAACCTCAAAGAACGATTGGATTTCCTGACCACTACTATAGGACTATCCCATTCTGATGCTTCTTTCTTCTCAATCACCCCATCCTTTTCCATTTTCTTCAAATCTTTCTCCACATCCTCCCTGAGTGAGGGAATGGTGCGCAGTTTCGCAGTCTTGGGCAACACACCTTTTTTTAGTCAGATTTTGTGCACAAATCCTCTCAAACACCCCAACTTATTAGTGATGTTCTCCAACTGATCATCATTGGTTTCCACACTCTTCACCGATAGCACTTGCTTTGGATGACTTGCCTCAAGCCTTATTTTTAACTCTGCTTGATCGCTCCATGAAAGTAGCTCTTTACCCCTGTTGGCAACATATATGGTTCCTGTAGATTTCCTCTCTTTGAATTGTAGTTCACCTTCAAAACTCCCTATAATCTCTATAGGAACATCCCCGTACGCATTTGCAGGATTTTCCCAGAGCGTGCAGCAGTCAAACTTCTCCTTCCACACTTGTACACTAATCAAAGTGTAATCTGACCCACTATCAATGAGCATTGAGACAGGCACTCCACGAATCAACACAATGGCATAAGGTTTTTTCCTTTTCACTTTCCCATCAACAGCATTCACTGAATACACAACTTCTCTGCCACCCTCACTGCAGAATTAATTCTCATAATCTGCACTGACCTCATGCACCTGACTCGGGCCAGGACCAACATTTTTGCAACAACGGACAAGGTGCCCCCTCCTGCCACAGTCATTACATATTATATGTACTGCAAAACAATTTTTGTCAGACTTTAAATGTGAAAAACTCCCACATCTGTAACACCTCCTTCCCACAGACCCCTTGAACTCCCTGGACAGTCCAGCATCTCTGAAATCTCTTGAAGCGTTCGTCTCCCTTGACATCCCTTTGGTGTCCTTTAACGGTAACCATTGACGTCCCCAACCTCTGCCAGCCGAAGATTTATTCTCCTGACGATCCTCAATCCTTTTTCCACTATAGTCTGGCCGCCTTGCAGTCCCACTTGTCCCTTGTCTTTGAGCAACTTTCGACACTTTTTGCCCCACTCCTTCACTTTCCTCTGACTTCAGCCTTTCACTAGATGCATCAGAGATCCTATCTGTCTGAAGCGTCTTGATGCACTTGTCAGTGTCTTCTACAGTCTTACAGTGTCCCTTAGCCATCTCAATCGCCCTGTCCAAAGAAGGATTCCTCTCTTTCCATAGCTCCTTCCTAATGTTGTCGTTGGAGCATTTGATCATTAACTGATCCCTTAGATGCTCATCCTGACTAAACCTGTACTTGACTGCCAGACCCCTTAAAGCTGTAATAAAGTCTTCTATGCTTTCTCCACTTTTTATATATTTATATATTTACAGGATAATGTTCTCCTCAATGCAATAATGCTTGTCTAACTTCGCCAACGTCTTCTCGTAGGGACCTGCATCAGGATTGACAACAGGTTCTGGTAACTTCTTAAATACTTCCTGACCTGCGGAACCCAAACAATGGAAAAGCAATGTCTCTTTGCGTTCCTTTGAGAAGTTAACCCCAAACACAGCTAGAGTATATTTGTTGAAGCCCTCCTTCCAATCTGCCCAACATACCCTGGGCTCACCTGGAACTGTAGAAAAAAAACTGGCGCAGGTACATTTGCCATGCCTTTACCTACACTCACGTTGCACAAACCAATGCACAACTCTCCAACTGCAAAAATGTACTAAAAGAGAATATGGTTTCGAAGTCAGCAACTACCATGCACTTGGTGGTGTGTCTTCACTCACGTATGACTGTGCCCAGTACTCTGCCACCCACTCACCCGAGCCGAGTGCTTGAATCAGCTGGACCCCCCAAGTGTTTCTCTCTTCTCGCTGCGGTCCGCGTAAGCCTATGAGCTCCAGTGCACTGTTTAAAACATTGTCTAACCGACGAGGCAGACCAATCCAAAATGGCCACCACATCGTTGGGTCCTTTCCTCTATGACTGTGATGATGTAGTACGCGTAAGTCTCTCTAGACCCTTGAGCGTGTCACTCGCAGCACAGTGCCCATGCACGAGCGCGTCCCTTGGCAACCAGTAACCGTGCATAAACACTGCGCAAGCTGCAGTATTTTGGCTCGCACTGAGGAGAACCTCAAATTTCACCGCTGCAACTGGTGCAGGACACCAGGAGCAGTGACAATGGACCCACAGAAGTGCCAGTACACTCATCAATGTGAAGCCTAGCACCATGCACCTTAGACACTCTTCTGTCTTCCTCTCTTCCGTGGAATCTACTTCTTCTGCCGAGCTTGTTCCACTTCCCTTCCTTTTTTTTTTTCTTCGCCGAGATCCCTCTTGACACTCTGGCAGCTCAAAACATGTCAAATGTCCTGCTGGTAGCGTGTCACTGCTTCTGGCTGTAACATCCAACGGATCCCCACTTCCTGCAATCGGGGTCTGCGCATACACGCTCTGCACTGTGCCGGGGGTCGTCTCTGCCAATCCTCAAACCCTCGTCGCCAATTGTTATGCCAATGACCCAGGCACAGACTGTAGATTGTGATCAGATACTTTATTCAGATCACTATTAAGGAAACGACCCCCAGCCGGGGAACGATCAACTGTCCTCTAACTGAGGAAGCTCCAACACTCTCACATTACATTCTCTACCAGAACCCAGTGATGCTGATGCTGATGCATTGAGTAGCAACTATGGCTCTGATGTAATCAAGAATTATGTACAGTGAACAATAATAACTAGATACAGTAGGGAATAATAAATAGATGAGGTGGAACCTATCCTAACAGGTGGCCTCTGTGGTTTCTAACGGGGATCAATCAGGTGTCTGTGATTCAAAAAGCGAAACTCAGAAAACTACACCCGGATATTCCGCTATTCCTTTAGTAGGTGTTGATTGTGTGAATGACTCAGCAAGAAATATTGCGGCCTCTTGGAGGGCCAGTTGTGGAGGACAAGGTGTTGAGTAGCAATGATCCCTCATCGCTTTCCACTTTCATTGGTGATATTCAGCTGAAATTCTGGCCACTGCACAGGGGCGTCTTTCATCTCTGCATTGGGTCAAGAATACAACATTTCCTTCAACAGTTTGTCCCAAGTCACCATAGATTCACTTCCTGCATCCCTAGTTTATGGTGCTGTTTGAGTCGTTCTGTTCTTCTTTTTGCTAGGCCTCTATGCAAATGGAAAAAATAATAATTGTAAGCAGGGTTTATTTTTTATTTTTTGTTTTTTAATGTTTATTGGTTTCACAGGATTAAAACCTTTTACATCATCATCAATTCATCAAACATCTTCATCAATTCATCCTGCAATTAAACCCTTTAACATCTTTATCAATTCATCTCAGTTCTTTAACAGTTCATCTTACATTTAACATTTAATATCCATTGACCCCATACAATTAATTAAAAATACAATTTAGGTGTAAAACTTCTAATTTGTTCTCTATATTATTCTTTGTCTTTCAACACATATTCCATTAGTTTCATCACTGCCAATGCCAAGCTTGTCTTTTCCCCCAATAAGACTCATTCCAATCATTCTTCAGCCAAATTTGGTTTATGTGGCCCTGCAGGACTGATATGATATGATATGGCATTTATAACGCACCTATACACAAGTGTTTCAAGGTGTGATGAGGCAAGGGAGGGCAGTAGATGGAAGAAGGAAACACTGATCTTACTAGGCCAGGTGACATTGAGATTGCGCAAGCGCAGGGGAAGGGGCAAGGGGAAAAGTGCAAGGGGAAAAGTGCAAGGGGAAAGCGAAGTGCAGTACATAAGATAAACAGTAAATAGATAAATAAATAAAACAAAAACAAAACAATAAAATAAAATAAGAAGTGCGCCCAGCTGGTGGCGGGTGTAAGGGTAAGTGCAGACATCAGGTGTCAAGGGCTGGCAGTTGGCTGTAGGGATACAGAAACAGCCTCAGAGTGCAAGGGTTGCCAGGGAGGCAGTGCAGGTGTGCAAGCAACTGGCTGGGAGGGAACCTGGGCACAAGAACAGAGGGTAGCCAGGTGACCAGTGCAGTTTCAGTTTCAGCCAGGAGTTCAGCAAGGGCGAGGAGGAGAGAAAGCAGAAGCAAAGAGGAAGGTCTTGAGGTGCTTCCGGAACCGGAGATGGTTCTCCCCAATTTTGAGAGAGGCAGGGAGGCCCCAGCCGAAGAAAGTGATCTACCACCAACTTGTTGCTTGGAGAAGCGACTGACTCTGGAGAGTTGGAGGTGGATGAGCGGAGAGCTCGAGAAGGAAGATATTTAAAGTTGAAGGTATTGAGGCCCTAGGCCCCAGAAGGCCTTGTGGACAATGCAGAGGGTTTTGAACATAATCTTCGCAGCCACTGGGAACCAGTGCAGAGATTTCAGTCCTGGAGAGATACAATCCCTGGGCTTGAGACCAAGGACAAGTCTCACAGTCCAGTTTTGGATGAGTTACAGAGGGCGGAGAGTAGAGGCAGGCAGATTTAGAAAGAGGCTGTTGCAGTAATCCAGCCTAGAGAGAACCAGAGCTCTGGAGACAGTGAGCTTCTGGGGGAAGGAGAGGATAGGAAGGATACCTCTGAGGAGGTGCAGCTGGTAGTGTGACTTCTTAGAGACGTCAGAGATGTGAGGAGAGAAGGAGAGTGTGGAGTCGAAGATGACCCCAAGGGTCAGGGAGCAGGAAGAGGGCCAAGAGAGTGACAGGAAAGGAGGGAGTAGGTGTGCCGATGAGGAGAATCTTGGTCTTACTGGCATTAAGGCAGAGATCATTGCCGGCACAAAACTCCTGGATAGCAGACAGACAGTCAGAGATGGGAGAAGGAGAAGAGGTGGCTGAAGGGAGCCTGAAAATGAGCTGCGTGGCATCCGCATAGCACTGAAGGTTGGTGCAGAGAGCTGCAATGCAGTGGGCAAGAAGTGCCAGGTATTGCTTGAATATACAGGGAGAAAGGTTAGACCCCTGGGGAACACCACAGGTAAAGATAGAGATAGAGGTGGAGGTCTTGATCTTACTTCTGTTAGGGCCTTACATGAGGTTAATATATGAAAAACTGTTTCCACGCTGCCCACTACCCCACAATATCTACAGTGTGAATATGCCAGTTCAATTTGTTTACTCGCCAGTTGGACTTCTCTAGTGGCCAAGACGTTGAATCTGCAACTGAACAGCAGGTCTCTGTAATGGGCTGATGGAAAGGTTTGGAGGTAGTTTGGCAGTTGGCTCAGGCCTTTCTGCTCCATGTTCATAATTGGTCTCAATTTATCATTTCCCCGCCCTCTGTGGTTTCTATCCAGTCTAACAATTGTAGCTTTGTTTCACTTTGGTTGGATTGGAGTTTAATTCCCCCATTTCAATATCCACTTTGAGCCTCCACCGAATAAAGCCCCTCTCTTGCTCACCGTCTTGCATTTTAAGGATCGAGAAAGGGACTAGAATATCCGCCCGTCGTGCATTTCCTATATAGTGTTATTGTTTTCCACAGCACTACAGACGGCAGCGATTGGAGCCTCAGCTCGTATCTTATGGTGGTCATAGGTAGGGAATTTGGCAGTTTCAAGATCTTCCACCAAAAGAAACCCTCCAATATTCCCCACACTTTCCATGATAGGTTTAACAGCGCTTCAGCACCATAGGTCAAAATATGATTCACTTGCTGTCTTTCGAATGTAATGAGGGGGTTCAGTGAATAGCAACCATATCTTCTGTGCCATGCCGCACCCTATATTTTCAGCTTTTTCAACTTCTCCCTCAAAGATGTATACTGGCCTTTGTCATCTATCTTCTTATTTATCACTATGCCCAGGTAGACCATAGCATCTATGATCCCCAGCTCTCGGGCCTCCACTCTCCATACAAACTTCTCCTTCTGTTTTATGTTTGCCGATGACATAGCCAGGACTTTGGATTTCCCCCACATTGATCCTCATACCATTTTCTTTAAGGTAGTTGTAAAAAGCCTCAATCCTTCTCTGTAGACCAATGGGGGTTAGGTCATTGGCGTATAGTATACAGGGAACCTTGGTCGAGTTTATCCTGGTTGGAAAGGCTCTGATAGCTTTTTGCGATTCATCAAGGTCTGACATACACAGACTAAAAAGCAAGAGCACCAATATGCATCCCTGCTTTAGTCCACAATATGTATAGATTTTCCTTGATGGATGTCCCTTTGCAGATAGTCTTACTTGGATTGAGGTGTTAGTATATAGAGCCTTTATGGCCACTATTAGATCTACCGGGCAGTTTCATTTCGTCAACTTAGACCATAGGCGTTGCCTATTCATCCCGTTGAAAGCCTGTTCTAGGTCCATGAAGGCCACATACACACAGGGCATTGACTCCAGTACCCTCTTTTTCAAGATGTTGATAATGAGAATATTCAGCGAGGTTGCTACTCCATTGACAAACCCGGTTTGTCTGGGGTCTAGTCTACCTGTTTTTATTGCCCATGCATTTAGATCTCGCAGTAAGACAGATGCAAACAATTTTCCCATGGTGTCCAGAAGGCCAATCAGGCAATAGTTTTTTGGATCGCCACAATCGCCCTTCATGAAAATGGGGACTACAATGGCTTCTCGCCAAGCAGATGGCACTTGCTTAGTCCACATTATATGTCTGAACAGGGATACCACCAATCCTCCCCATTCCCCTATCTTCTCCTTTAGAACATGATTTGAAAGCCTGTCAGAGCCGGCTGCCCTAGAAGAGCTAAGTTTACTTATCATGAATCTTGCCTCTTCCTCTTCGAATACAAAGGACCAGCTCTTTGCTCCCCTCCTATCTCCTATTTGATTTTTATTCCTACTTCCATCAAACAATGTGGAGTAATGCGATACCCATCTTTCTTGGTTACTTGTCCCATCATATGGGCAGGTCTAAAATTACCCCCATTATTCAGGAGCTCCCACAGGTTTCTTGTATTTTTCAAGCAGACAACTTTCAACTTTTTCAGCATCCTTTTGCATTCTTATTGCCCTGGAAGCCTGTATCCAAGTTCGATTTTTCTGTGTTCGGGATCTTATCTTCTCATTCATCCAAGCGCCACTTTCCCCCTGTAACATTCTAACGTCTGTTCTAAGATCTCGTCTTGCCCTTACCAAAGTGTGGTCATAGGCATGCTTTGGACGTATATCTGTTTTGCCTCCTTTGTTATTCACTTCTCTCTAATCTTTCAGAATCCATAAATATTCCACATTGCTTTGGAGGATAGCTCAGGGGCAACATGCTCGCCTCTGAAGCTAGACGACGCGGAGCAACACGGGTTCGAGTCCCGGGTTCACGCGTAGAAACCTCTGGGTATTAAGCACGTTATAAATAACCAATCATATCATATCATATTGATTCTCTGCTATGGAGCACTCACATTGCCTGGCAATCTTTCTGACCTCATTCTGTTTTATCCTAAGCCTATTATTTCCCTGTGTCACCTCTACCGGGCTCATTTTCTTCAGAGGCTGTACAGTCCCAGTTTCAAGCAGGGAGATGGCTAAAAGGTCATGATCACTTAGGAATTGCTTCACTATTTCAATTGTTTCCACCCGTTCAATAATATTTCTTGAAACAAAACAATAATCCAAACATGATCTCTGAAGTCCTATTCCCTATGTACAGGCACCTGGTATATCGCCTTTTTTTGTGCATTGAGCATGAACAGTTCTCGAGCAGTTGTTTCAGACACCTAGCTTTGTGCTCTTTCCTCCATTTGCAGCTCTTTTAATGGCCAGCCTTTATTGTTCAACAGTCGAATATTCAGGTCAACACATATAATAATACAGCGATTTTCCCATTCGATCCTAGCTTTGTCTACTTAACTCATTATTCATTTTGTGAAGTTCCAAAACTTCACAGCTTCTGCTGTTCAAATACACATTTATTAGTAGATATTTAGTTACCAGTGGAGGGATCCCTCTACTTAGTTTTAGAATTTGTACCTAAGGTTTTGAATTGGTTTGGCTGATTATTGCTAACCCCATATCAACCTTTATCATTGTTAAGAGACTTGAGAAGGGTCTCCCCAAGATGCTTTGCAGGCTGGATTTAAATGTGATTCATTGCCTTCACATGAGAGAGTTGTCCTAAGCGAAGTCTCCTGGCAACACAGAATATCATATTAAAGATTGTGATTCTTTTTAGAAAACAGTGATTTGAATCCTCTTGCATTCCAAGATCTGATGAGATGCCTATTGTCTTCTTGGATTGTACCGGTCTAATGTTGTTTGGATTCCCCAAAGCCCTGGCTAGCCAATCCCAATTTATTTGATTATCTCCTTGTTGTTTTTCGGTTTCATGATCAGATCCACTCCTCTTTTTTTGGATTTGGTTCTCAATGGTAAAGGTGGGAGGTATTTTTGTGAAAGGTTCGACTGCTTTCCCTTTAATGCTTCTTCATCATTAGTTTTCCCTTTTCTAGTTACAGGGATATTCTTTGAGCAAGGCTCAATCGTTCTTTTTTCTATCACCCTTTTCAAACCTGATTTAATCATCTTCTGATGATCGCTCAATTCATAGCCCAGAGGTAAAAGTTTATCACTATAGAATAACAGAGCCTCCTTGATTAATTGGGAGGCAAGATGGAGTATCACCCAGTCATTTTTTTTTCTCCACCACAAACTCCACCACCTTGATGTCCTCCTTAGATGCATGTCTGAGCGCTGGAATGTATTGCAGAAGCTTCTTGACATTTCTACGATTCAAGACAGGAGCATTTGTTCCCGATATTATTCTCTCAAGGTAAACTTTTAAATCTTTCTTATGAGCTACGGGATCAGTTCTCATGTGTTTCCTGTTTCTCTGATGAAGTTCTGTGGTCATGTCTGCCAGTTTTTTATTTTCTTTTTTTCTGCCCCTTTTGGGCAGAGAGCACCCACTCTCATCTCTCCCAGAGCTAGTCTTTTTTCTTCCAATGTTTTAAATGATTGTTCATTTTTTGCTGACAGTCTCTGCTTATCTCTATCCACGTGTGTCACATTCGATCTTATTTGCAATTTTGGAGTAATTTAATTTACTTGTCTCTCAATTTTGGCCCAATCGGATCGACTTAAGTTATTCCACTCTTTGTCTTCTTCCTCCTTATACATTATTTCCATCAAATCACTTTCTGAAGAGGTATCACTTTCCTCTCCCCGGTTGTTCTCAGGCCGTAGGGTGCTGGTTTAGAAAACCTGGCTGGGAGGTCCTCTTGGGGCATCACCAGTTCTCTTCTCGGGCGTTTGGAAGATTGACTCATGTCTAGGGGCGCTGGTGTTCTTATGTTCCTCTTTAACCATTAGATTTTCTCTTTCACACTGTTTCTGGATTTTTTTGTTTATTTCTCCTATTAGCCCTAATTTATTCTATTATCAGAAATCCCCTCAGGGCCTTCAATAGGTTTAACTGGTTGGAATATCGAGAACATGTTCACTTCATTCGTTGGGTTCTCTGGTAACCGGTACCTCCTCTATTTCCAGATCAACACTTGAATCAGATGATGTGTTGCGAGTAGGTTTACGAGGCTTCAATCTAGTTTTATCTGTGTTCTTTACTTGATCCTGTTTTCACTGACTCCTCATCCATTTGCAATCTTGTAAGATTGCATCCATCAGGAGTGCTTTATCATTTGATTCTCGTCTCGCTATATCAGATAGGCGGTTCTGCCTTTGGATAGAGGATTCCGCTTCTTTATTCAATCCTTCTTCGACGTTGGTGACAAAGCCTTCCAGGCCAATCATTTTTGTCTGCACCATCACAATTAGGGTGGCCCGATCTTGTGGAGAGTTATTCATTGATTCATAAAATTTGGTGAAAGGAGTTAGCGAGAGGGTGAGGGCAGCCATCATCGTATGCTGAATATGACTCAACTCTTCACTTGTTGGATTCACTTCCCTCTTCCAACCTTTATGTGTGAAGCTGGACAAATTATGTTGACTTGCCATCGAATATGAAGAACTACTGCTGTCCAGCAGTCTATCTTCAAATAAGGAGCCATTCACTTCCTGCTCAGGGAACAGCATGGCACAGCTGGTAGAAAGATTAAAGGGACAATGTGTCCCACCAGCAATCACCGCTTGCCTTCACTTTGCTCCACTTCGCAGAGGGGGCTGGTTTTAATGTATCTCACTTCCTGCTTACGGCAAACACCACTTGCCTCCACTTTCACTTATCTGTGCTAACTTTAAAATCCAAATCGTATCAAATCAAACTTTACATAGTAAAAAAATTATTGTACATAGAAGGAGTTTTTTGCAATTGTGCTCTAGCACATTGAAGCATCTCTTGTGCTAGATGGAATTACCAATAAAGATTTCAGACCAAATAACCAGACAGACTCAAAGAATATGGCAAAGTACTACTTTAATCTCAATTGAATAAAGCAGGATGAACTGATGAACAACGGACTGATGCTTGCACACTCACACAAAAACATGATTACACAGAGATCTTATACCCCAATATGCATCATCTATGATGTCATCCTATGTGGCAAACTGTAAAACCTAATGGCGGGAGGGATTGGTTAGGGGAACATATCTACTTATGGAATACATTTGTGTTAGTACTTCATTGGCTGACCGTTATCTGTAGGACACGCCTTGAACTACCTCTAAATACCTATGCTACTGATTATAGTGGACAAAAAGGCAGCGGATTGGTCTATGCAACATTGTATAGCAGGTTGGCCCACAGACCCACTGATTGGTTGGCATTCCCACCCAACCTTGGACATTTGGCTCGGCTAGCAGCACGTAGGGAAACCGAAATCCAGGTGCTTGAGTCACGTGAGATTACTCCCCACTTTCCCAATAATTCCATCATCTCTCATCAGTCTGACCATAAGCCAAAGTTTCCTTTCTGCATTTGACCGTGTAGTTTTCTCTGTGTTCTGGGACATTCAAGGGAAGGGATTATGGACACAACACTATCTTTATCCACAGCTTAATGAATAGCCCTTGTTTTCGACTTCTGCATCAAGTGTGAGGAGACCGCAAATGTGTCCATTTCGACCTCTTTTTTACTGCTATTTGATTCAATTATACCCAATGTTTTTTCTCATTTGGCCTCTAGAGACCTGCTCACTCCATCTTGTACGAGCCTTATTTACTGTTAATTGTCCAATACTTGGCTCTTGCACATGTAATCTAAGAGAAATATGTCTCATGCTCATGGCTTATCCGTCTGCCTCCCTTTGTGCTTTGCAGCTATTCCTTGAAATAGCATCCTTGATCCCAGGCCAACATAGATTCCTCTTCGATTGCACACAAAGCTGTTTTCCAGCGTCTCCTGACTCTGTAGCACTGGTCTGTTTCTGAGGTAGCTGGAATTAATCTCTGCATGAGCCGACGTTCATTTTCCTGTCATGGCTGTCCTTCCCACGTTATATGTTCCTCTATAGCAAGCTTCTATATGTCTCATCTACCTTGCGTTACTGCATATTTACACTTATTGGTCCACAATGGCCGCACCCCCCTGACACCCTGAGACGTATGACCCTTGGTCATCCACTGGCTCCTCCACGTATCCCACCTATCTCTATCTTCACTATCAATATAGAACATTACTGCTAACCTAAATGGTACACATCCACAGATGTATCCCTCCAATGCTACCTTGTGCCATTGCCAACTTCTATACTAGCCTGAGGTTCTCTGCTTGATGCTACTATATGCTCGCTACTGCAGCGCCACCTACTAACCGACAGCTAACCACACATTGCCAATACCTACCCTGTGACATAGTTGCTAGCTCTGTCACTATGCATGGCCTAGGCATTACCTCCACCACGGCTTACCGCGCACTGTGTCTCACCCTCAAACTACTAGCTTTATCAGGAGCTTACTCACTAGTTCACAATACCTTACCAATAGTCTTACCACTTGCCTGCCCACACTCTCATCCTCTGCCCCTCTACATGCCACAGCTCACACTCAACATGCCTTACACTTCTCATGCACATAACCTTTGCAACTCTCCCCCCATCATCCAGCACCAACACCCTATTCTGCCCTCAGCCACTGCAACACACTCTACCAACCCCTATCTCACTCCCCCGCGCTCTGGCTTGAACACTTTGCCACCAAACCAACGCCCAACCAACCGTGCACGGAACCCCTGAGGAATTTCAGACTCGGATCTAGACTCCCGCATGTCTCCCACCGCCCTCATCACCATACGAACATCATCAATCATCAAGCATACCGACCTACCGCATCATGCGACAACACTACACACCTCCCCTCTGGCTACACCCTTAGTGGACTCAAATCTAGATGAAAGTACCATATCGCACGTCCCCAAAATGTCTCTCAAAGCTGCTCTGATCAATGCCAGATCACACACAGCACATGCACTCGATATAGCTGACCTCATCACAACCCTCGACCTTAACCTCATGGCCATTACTGAAACCTGGCTCCACAACGCATCAGGACCCTTACTATCCCTTGCTATCCCGGAAGGCTACACCATCATCAGAAGTGATCGCAACACCAACCAAACAAACGGAGGTGGCATTGCCATAATACATAAAAAGATCATCAACCTCCGCCTCTCCCCTGTTCACCAAACCAGCTGAGCTGAACTACTCACAGCAAAATTAGCCATCACTCCCAATCAAACTATTACACTCCACCTCATCTACAGGCCCCG
This sequence comes from Ambystoma mexicanum, assembly GCF_040938575.1. Taxonomy (NCBI): domain Eukaryota; kingdom Metazoa; phylum Chordata; class Amphibia; order Caudata; family Ambystomatidae; genus Ambystoma; species Ambystoma mexicanum. Next base: position 148,547,325 of record NC_090930.1, on the reverse strand, counting down.
TGCCCCTTATCCACGTTCACTGACGACCTATCCTACATCCTTGCTGACAATACCAAGACCAAATCCCAGATCATCATATTAGGTGACCTCAATTTAGGCTTCCAAGGCCCCCAATGACGCCTCAGCCCATGACATCAACAACTTGCTCCTTAATCTAGGCTTCACACAACGGATCAACATGCCTACACATTCCAACGGCAGGACCCTCGACTGGTTAGCTGATCTAAATTGTGGCATTAATGTGGAATCGAACCAACCATGTGCGTGGACTGACCACCACCTAATCACCTTCAGTATCCCAGCCAAAATGCTCCATACTACGCCTGACATCGCACCCGCAACTAAGAAACAAGCGTAACATAACCTGCGCTAAACTACTCCCTCTCATCCTCCCAGCTCTCAATGAACACTCAGCCTCTTGCTCCGACCCAACAGTCTTGGTAGACACATTTAACCAGACCATGCTGGAAGCTCTGGACCTTATTGCCCCCATCAAACCTAGAAAACCTAAACCACGGGCCCACCTCAACTCCTGGTTCACACCACAGTTGAGAATCCTACGTAAGGAAAAACGGACCCTTGAAGCACGCTGGAAAAGCAATCCAACGGAAATGAATAAAGCCAGTGTAGCGTTAGCCACCCTGAATTATAAAGAGGCTATACTTCAGGCCAAAAAAGATACATACAACATGCTCATTGAACTAGCTAAATCAAACACCAAAGAATTATTTAGAATACTAAAGGAACCGGAAACCCTTGCCACTCCCCCGGACACCTGTACCAAAGACAGTACATGGTGTACCAATATTCAGAAGGCACTCCAATCCGAAATCAATGCAAAAAAAAAACAACTCTGCAAATCGGCCTGAAACCCATAATCCCGCAGGTCAGCAATAACACCAAACTTGACCCCCCAAACTCATTAGCTTCTCTCCTCTTTCCATCACTGAAGTTGAACATATCATCAACAACCTTAAACCCACTAATTGCCAGGTGGACCCTGGTCCTGCTGCCATTACCAAGGAGGCATCACACCAACTAGCGCCCTTCATCACCACGTTCATAAATTCCTCATTCAGCTCTGGAACTGTACCTGACAACCTGAAGGATGCCTGGGTCATCCCACTCCTTAAAAAACCTACACTGGACGCCAATATACCCACTAACTACCGACCCATAACCACGGTCCCATTCTTGCTAAAGATTCTTGATCGTGCTGCCTACCTGCAGATTCAAGACTATTTGGAGACCAACAATCATCTGGGACTGAGGCAACCCGCATTCCGTCCCCGCCATGGTACAGAAACTGCCCTTATAGATCTCAAAACACAGATTGAAGACCTTAAAGACAAGGGTAAACTGGCCCTTCTACTCCTCATAGATCTATCTGCGGCTTTCGACCTAGTAAATCATCAAATCCTCTGCCACGACCTTAAAACAGCCGCCCACTTTTCAGATAAAGCAACAACCTGGATCACTTCTTTCCTAGAAAATAGATCCATGAGGGTCTTCTCTCCTTCTGCCACTGCTGAACCCTATCCAGTCACCTGCGGGGTACCACAAGGATCATGTGTCTCTCCGACACTTTACAATGTGTTTACGAAGCCACTCTTGGATATCTTGGACTATCTGGGTGTCACCTACACCAATTATGCAGATGACACCCAGATACTCATCCCTATTACAGGCGACCACCAAACCGGTACTATAGCCATTAACTCTATCTATCAATCATTCAAGCATGGATGTCGCAACATGAACTCTGTTTGAATGACGAAAAGACTGAGCTCCTCTTCTTAGGCTCGCACCAAAAACTCAGCAAACTAGACCAGGCATTTAAATCTTTCGTCATTGATGGTAATACTATCAAGGTCGCTAAGGATGCTAAAACACTTGGCATTTATATAGACTCCATCTTCTCCTTGACCAGACAAACTAACACAGTATCTTCTGCTGCTGTATACACATGCAAGCTCATTACAGCTTGCCGACCATTCCTATCACCAGCCAATTGCACCACCCTAGCCAGGACACTGGTTATGTCGGAAATTGACTACTGTAATGCCCTCTACCTTAGCACTAACCGATGCAATATCAATAAGTTACAAGTCATCCAAAATAACGCTATCAGAGCGGCACTCAACATCCCGAGGAACCTTCACATCATTGACACCAGACGGAGTATACGTTGGCTGTCAGTATCCCAAAGAGTATCACTTAAAGCGCTAACACTAACACATAAAAGCCTTACCAACCAAGCACCTAGTTATCTGGCCAGCAGATTTACTATACATACTACCAAAAGACCACTTAGAAGAGCCCAAACCGACTGCATCTCCATACCACGCTTTAATCTCCAGAGATCTGGACGGTGTAGCTTCCCAGTCCTGGCAGCAAAACTATGGAACTCTTTACCGAATCCTCTCAGAGCAGAACCCTGCTTCCTGGCCTTCAAGCGCAAAGCCAAAGCCTGGCTATCTGCCCAAGACCGGCCTTGACTCTGACCAACACTGACGCTAACTTGTAAATAATTATCACCTGATTGTCATATGTATATAACTTGTATAACCTGTATATTTTCCCAAGTGTACCTGCTGATTGTACTGATTCTGCTTTGTATTATGTACCATGTCTGTAATCTAAGAGATGCACCCAGATGCCCCTGGGCCTGGTGCGCTATACAAATAATAAAAATACAAATACAAATGCACAAGTTACTTGATCTTCTTTTGCATTTATGATTACTTTATCATTTTGTACATGTTTCTCTTGTCACTTCAGTTACATTGTCATCCTTCAGTATTCATATATAGTTTCAGTATGTCCTCATATATCTTCTTGATGACATCACTCTACCCTTGTCAGATGTCACTCTGCACTACATGACGTCCATTGGTGCGTGCAGGCATCCTTCCACTCTTTCAGTGCACGGGTACATTCGGTATGTTTGGCTGCGTGAATATCATCTCTAGTTCACTCGATGTGGTATAGGGACAACACAGGGGGTCCCACATACAGCTCTTCTCCTGCTGTTCTAGTATGGCTCATGGCTTATCCGTCTGCCTCCCTTTGTGCTTTGCAGCTATTCCTTGAAATAGCATCCTTGATCCCAGGCCAACATAGATTCCTCTTCGATTGCACACAAAGCTGTTTTCCAGCGTCTCCTGACTCTGTAGCACTGGTCTGTTTCTGAGGTAGCTGGAATTAATCTCTGCATGAGCCGACGTTCATTTTCCTGTCATGGCTGTCCTTCCCACGTTATATGTTCCTCTATAGCAAGCTTCTATATGTCTCATCTACCTTGCGTTACTGCATATTTACACTTATTGGTCCACAATGGCCGCATCCCCCTGACACCCTGAGACGTATGACCCTTGGTCATCCACTGGCTCCTCCACGTATCCCACCTATCTCTATCTTCACTATCAAGATAGAACATTATTGCTAACCTAAATGGTACACATCCACAGATGTATCCCTCCAATGCTACCTTGTGCCATTGCCAACTTCTATACTAGCCTGAGGTTCTCTGCTTGATGCTACTATACGCTCGCTACTGCAGCGCCACCTACTAACCGACAGCTAACCACACATTGCCAATACCTACCCTGTGACATAGTTGCTAGCTCTGTCACTATGCATGGCCTAGGCATTACCTCCACCACGGCTTACCGCGCACTGTGTCTCACCCTCAAACTACTAGCTTTATCAGGAGCTTACTCACTAGTTCACAATACCTTACCAATAGTCTTACCACTTACCTGCCCACACTCTCATCCTCTGCCCCTCTACATGCCACAGCTCACACTCAACATGCCTTACACTTCTCATGCACATAACCTTTGCAACTCTCCCCCCATCATCCAGCACCAACACCCTATTCTGCCCTCAGCCAACACACTCTACCAACCCCTATCTCACTCCCCCGCGCTCTGGCTTGAACACTTTGCCACCAAACCAACGCCCAACCAACGGTGCACGGAACCCCTGAGGAATTTCAGACTCGGATATAGACTCCCGCATGTCTCCCACCGCCCTCATCACCATACGAACATCATCAATCATCAAGCATACCGACCTACCGCATCATGCGACAACACTACACACCTCCCCTCTGGCTACACCCTTAGTGGACTCAAATCTAGATGAAAGTACCATATCGCATGTCCCCAAAATGTCTCCCAAAGCTGCTCTGATCAATGCCAGATCACACACAGCACATGCACTCGATATAGCTGACCTCATCACAACCCTCGACCTTAACCTCATGGCCATTACTGAAACCTGGCTCCACAACGCATCAGGACCCTTACTATCCCTTGCTATCCCGGAAGGCTACACCATCATCAGAAGTGATCGCAACACCAACCAAACAAACGGAGGTGGCATTGCCATAATACATAAAAAGATCATCAACCTCCGCCTCTCCCCTGTTCACCAAACCAGCTCAGCTGAACTACTCACAGCAAAATTAGCCATCACCCCCAATCAAACTATTACACTCCACCTCATCTACAGGCCCCGGGCCCCTTATCCACGTTCACTGACGACCTATGACAACCTGAAGGATGCCTGGGTCATCCCACTCCTTAAAAAACCTACACTGGACGCCAATATACCCACTAACTACCGACCCATAACCACGGTCCCATTCTTGCTAAAAATTCTTGATCGTGCTGCCTACCTGCAGATTCAAGACTATTTGGAGACCAACAATCATCTGGGACTGAGGCAACCCGGATTCCGTCCCCGCCATGGTACAGAAACTGCCCTTATAGATCTCAAAACACAGATTGAAGACCTTAAAGACAAGGGTAAACTGGCCCTTCTACTCCTCATAGATCTATCTGCGGCTTTCGACCTAGTAAATCATCAAATCCTCTGCCACAACCTTAAAACAGCCGCCCACTTTTCAGATAAAGCAACAACCTGGATCACTTCTTTCCTAGAAAATAGATCCATGAGGGTCTTCTCTCCTTCTGCCACTGCTGAACCCTATCCAGTCACCTGCGGGGTACCAAAAGGATCATGTGTCTCTCCGACACTTTACAATGTGTTTACGAAGCCACTCTTGGATATCACGGACTATCTGGGTGTCACCTACACCAATTATGCAGATGACACCCAGATACTCATCCCTATTACAGGCGACCACCAAACCGATACTATAGCCATTAACTCTATCTATCAATCATTCAAGCATGGATGTCGCAACATGAACTCTGTTTGAATGACGAAAAGACTGAGCTCCTCTTCTTAGGCTCGCACCAAAAACTCAGCAAACTAGACCAGGCATTTAAATCTTTCGTCATTGATGGTAATACTATCAAGGTCGCTAAGGATGCTAAAACACTTGGCATTTATATAGACTCCACCTTCTCCTTGACCAGACAAACTAACACAGTATCTTCTGCTGCTGTATACACATGCAAGCTCATTACAGCTTGCCGACCATTCCTATCACCAGCCAATTGCACCACCCTAGCCAGGACACTGGTTATGTCCGAAATTGACTACTGTAATGCCCTCTACCTTAGCACTAACCGATGCAATATCAATAAGTTACAAGTCATCCAAAATAACACTATCAGAGCGGCACTCAACATCCCGAGGAACCTTCACATCATTGACACCAGACGGAGTATACGTTGGCTGTCAGTATCCCAAAGAGTATCACTTAAAGCGCTAACACTAACACATAAAAGCCTTACCAACCAAGCACCTAGTTATCTGGCCAGCAGATTTACTATACATACTACCAAAAGACCACTTAGAAGAGCCCAAACCGACTGCATCTCCATACCACGCTTTAATCTCCAGAGATCTGGACGGTGTAGCTTCCCAGTCCTGGAAGCAAAACTATGGAACTCTTTACCGAATCCTCTCAGAGCAGAACCCTGCTTCCTGGCCTTCAAGCGCAAAGCCAAAGCCTGGCTATCTGCCCAAGACCGGCCTTGACTCTGACCAACACTGACGCTAACTTTTAAATAATTATCACCTGATTGTCATATGTATATAACTTGTATAACCTGTATATTTTCCCAAGTGTACCTGCTGATTGTACTGATTCTGCTTTGTATTATGTACCATGTCTGTAATCTAAGAGATGCACCCGGATGCCCCTGGGCCTGGTGCGCAATACAAATAATAAAAATACAAATACAAATGCAAAAGTTACTTGATCTTCTTTTGCATTTATGATTACTTTATCATTTTGTACATGTTTCTCTTGTCACTTCAGTTACATTGTCATCCTTCAGTATTCATATATAGTTTCAGTATGTCCTCATATATCTTCTTGATGACATCACTCTACCCTTGTCAGATGTCACTCTGCACTACATGATGTCCATTGGTGCGTGCAGGCATCCTTCCACTCTTTCAGTGCAAGGGTACATTCGGTATGGTTGGCTGCGTGAATATCATCTCTAGTTCACTCGATGCGGTATAGGGACAACACAGGGGGTCCCACATACAGCTGTTCTCCTGCTGTTCTAGTATGACAGCAGTGAGGGGGCGGGAGTTAGGGTATATGCGTCTACCTGCTCCTCTACACAATAGTGTATTTTGATCATTCCTATAAACATACCCTGTTTTATGGTGTCTAGGGAAACAGTAGCTGTGCCAATCTAATGCTGCAATAGAAACATGGCAATACATACAAAGTATATAATCAATTGATCAAACTAATTTATTCATTTGAGTATGTTTGTAATTCAGAATTATTTTGCACTTTTATATATATGAAGAATAACAGAACAATAACCAGGATTGACGATATTCCTAAATATTTACAAACACACAAAGCTAAAACCTTTCAAGTCAATCCGTTCCCTAATGGTCCACATTAAAACTTGAATTCAATACACCTGTTGTATTTGTTCCACTTGTGTTTCGTTGTGTTGCCCTTGCATGGAAATCGACTCATTTTAAACCACATAACATGATTGAAGTATGAACCAATATGGTTACCTGTAATGATTCTGTTGTTATGCATTGGTATTTGGACTTTAGAGACAGCCATACCTTTCATTAATTATAAGTGTTGCTTTCAACATGACTATATACTCCTTTACATGTACAACCACCAATCAAAAACTAGCTCTGTTTAGTCATAGGATCTGTAAAGATGACTACCCATTACAGTGTCATCCTTTAGCACAACAAGAGTAGAGATAAGTGAAGAAAAGGATAAATAAAAAGTATGTTCAATAACAGATGCTATACATTCTATAACATGTATAGATATAAACGTATGTAGTATACTGACAGTGTTGATTAATACTCGGATTTATCAAACTTTCAAGATGATACCAATAACAGAAATAAAATACATTACCTGCTGTACTTCAGTAAGTAATAGTGGATTTAAATGATTGTTAATCAAATGGTTACTCCATGAGTTGTGAGGGGTCAGAAATGTGAAGAGGATACATTTTAGAGGGTTTTTCAAACAATGCCATTTTATTGAACCAAAAATGTAAATCCAACACCTCTCTTGGCCTACTTTAACAGAGATTCCCCTGCCTAAATAAACTAAGTAAAAACACTCTAGATGGGTTCAAAATAACAAACCAAAAAGTGTCTTTGTGTCGGCATCCCTCCATCGAGCTCACCCTTGCCAAACACACAGTTGCTTCCCCTTTCTCACTATGCGAGATTCAACTTCCTTAGCTTTCCAATTACGTGCCGGTCAAAGACTTTCGACTACACAGGTGGTTTTGCTAGACCCCTGTATGACCAGTTTGACCATTTCCTTGCATTTCTCCTAGGGCCTTTTGGTATTGGTAGTTTCAACAATAGGGGAATCATCCAGAGTCTCTCGAGTGAGCACCCATGTGGTGCCGGGCCCCTCTGCAGCTGGTTTTCCAGCAATTGAACTTGACAAATGGGAAGAGTAGAACTGATTTTGAGAAGCGTTTGTGTGCGCGATCTAATAGCGCATGTAATGATGTTTCAGATGGGATGATGCGTAATTGGTTCCAGACCCTGTTAGTTGATGTGATCTCTCTGCCTACCTGCTTTGGCACTTTGCAGTTTTGCTTCAGGCGAGATGAAGGTGTTCTCTAAAGCTGCAATAACGGTGATGTATTAACCTAAGTCTATACATGTATCTATGTGTAATAAGTTACATTTATTGTATTGTTTCATGTATGCTTATGAAGTATGAATAAAGGGCCTGTAAAGAGCCACTTATATTATAACTATTGGTCTAAGTGTGCATCATTGCCTTCCTGATTCTCGGAACTTTCATTCCATGTAATAGTGTGAATAGTTATTCTGAGGTTTATACACGTGTTTGGAAAGCAAAACAGACAGCGACAGACTTTCGGCCATTCTGACAATTTCCTTAGTTTTCTTAGAGGCGGGGACCTCCTCGTAGATTTAGCGACAGGGAGGCATTTTTCCAACCCTTTTTCATATAAAAATGTTTCATGCCAAAAACATGCCACCATTGTGTCTGAGCCCTACTTCTGCGCCCTCACACCATCCTCTGTGAAGTGGTGACCCACTTGCGTTTCTGTTTTGTAGATACTGGTTCTGCATGTGAAGCTAGATTCCTTTGAGTTGTGCACTGTCCTATGAAGGAGGTTCATTCTTGCTTCCTCCTTGACCAGTGTCCCACACCCACTGTCAGAGGTTTGTTAAAGTTAGCCCTGCCTTTGGTTTGTGGGAGGGTGTCAAAGGGATGTGATGGGAAATGTCTCTGGGAACAGGCAGGGCGTTGATATATTTATTGGCAGGGACAGCCTTCCAAGCAGATACCGTATACAGGGCGTCTGCAGTGTCCATTTGGCCAATGGCATGTGAAGCTAGGTTCCTTTGGGTTGTACATTGTCTGCGGAAGGAGGGCCATTTTCGCATTCCTTCTTCACTGGTGACCCACAGCCATTGTCAGATGTTGAGTAAAGTCACGCTTGCCTTCGGGGCATGGTGTTAAAACGATTGCGAGGAGAATGATACCTTTCCTGGCCAACACTATTTAAAAACTGTTTCCAAGCGCAAAGAAGCATCCAGACTCCCAGTGTATACTCAGCACATTAAAAAATCAAATAAAATTATACGAACCTTGCTTTCTGCCGTGGATCTGACATCTGCAGCCCATTTCCACTTCCGTGTCATTGATGCACCACAGAGTAATTCAATCCTTCTTTTTTATTGTTTTAATTACATGCTCATGTCTCCCAGTTAAACCAGCAAAAAGAAATTCGGGAAACCTTTATTGACTTTGTAAATTTTAAAAGAACAATATGGCTAGTCACCTTAAAATAGAGCAGATGTTGCTTCAAACATTCAGCAAGCAAAAAGGAGTTCTTAATATAAGACACAACCATCTTCTCCTCTCAAAAACATGCACGCCTATCTGATCTGGAATGAACCAAGAACTGCAAATGATGAGGTTTTCTGTCTTTCCTTTACCCCATCCGTCCTCGGGGCGTCACAATGCTATTAACCTATGTAGGTACCTTTAACAATAAATACATACAATACATATCAGGCTTTTTAGGCCGCATTACATTTCAATTGGATTTAATCTGTGACTGTTTCTATTTTCTTTGGCATAGTTTTTTGCATAATCAATGGCTACTCTTGAGGGCAGTGCGCTCCTTAACGCCATCCATGTCAAACAAGATTACATTGTTTTTTTTAAAAAAAGGTTGTAACTTTTGGCGAATTGAAACGCATTGTAATGTAAACACTGTTGTAACAACCATAGTCGGTTCAGTTCATGAATGGAGGATAGCACAGGGGCAACGCGCTGGTCTTGGAAGTAAGACCACTCAAAGCAATAGAGATTCGAACAATAGAGATTAGAATACCAAACTCAGGTATGGTATAAGGCACATTATAAAAAAACAATTAAATAAATCAATAATAGCTTTATTTCATATTTAATATATCTTTGCATACAGCAACAAACCTGAATATATCTTTGACAGTAATTAAATCATACAACAAAAAAACCCGTGCGAATTCCCAGTGCAAAATGAGATTAACAACATAGATTCTCTATAAGGCAGTAGCATTTATGTTAAAGACACAGAGGAAAGCATTATTGCATTATTTACAAACAACTATTCGAGGGGACCAGTCCACCTCGAGGCCCAAAGACATATGGGCTCCCCTCAGAACATACTTAATGTCGGAGGAAGACAAGACAAGGACCACGAGAACTGGAACACCCCCTGCATGACCCATTATATTCTGTCTCCATCCTCTCCCCTCTCCCCCCCAACCCCAAATGTCGTATAATTTGTTGCACTGTATACCTATGTCATGCATGCATGCTGTATTGCCTTACGTGAAACATGACCTTCCCGCAATGTTAACATGCCAGTATTAAATAAAGTTTTAAAAAAAAACAACTATAAGCAGCAAACGAATTTCACAGAAGAAACTACATCTCCCAGCCAGAAAAACCTGAACTTTCCTGTAGTTTCATTGAGTTGGTAATTTAAAACGAATGTAACTCATTCCGCACTGTTTTCAATCCATTGTCTGCATATCATCCCCGGGACTCTGGTGTAACCAGTCCGAATGGCTCACACAGGGGAAATAAACGTCTGACCTCTTTGTGGCCATCTACAGTTCTAACATGAATAACAAACAGATCAACCGATGAACAAAGGTACATCAAATGTCACACCTCCCTAAGGATGCTATTGCAACTCCCAATTCTGGTTGGCTTAAGATAGTGCCTACAAAAACAAAACACGTTACCTGTCGGGAGGGGACTAATGCTAAAGGCAACAGACAATATTAAGAACGTATGTGATTAAGATACAAGCCATATAACATTAGCACAGCATAGGGTAGGTCATGAGTTGCCCCTGTGTCTTCAATAGAATGTGAATGCCCTTAAATGACATAACATGGGGAATCTATTTTCTATGGCAAAACCCAGAGGCAAGTATTATGCTTGTTTGAACCTTCCTCACCACCAAATATGCAACATCCTCAGTCGACTTAAAATAGAACTCCTCAAATGCTGAGTTCCTCATTAAGAGTTTGGCGTTATTTGTGTAGGGAACACTGTCAAAACCCATTTACTACTATCTCCAGGAACCCTCCAGATTCTGAGGTGGGGTTATTCCTGATTATGTTATTCCATCTCCATCTAATTATTCGGGCCATAATAAGTTTAGGATTTGTGCCGGGTTAGGTATTTGTAGTTGTTTATGTGCTACCACCCAAAAGTATCTTAAGCGATGTGACACCAAACTGGCAGGCTTATCATACCTTTAATGTAGAATCATCTTGATTTTTTTTTTAAATGAAATTGAAATAGATAATAGTGCTATTCTTTAACAGAGTTTCATTTTGGATCTGTCAAAACAGAGAATGACCGGCCCTGGAAGTGCAGAATCACTACGGTAGCCATTTTCTGCCTATTTAGGAGTGGGATGAAATATGCCATTTAATATGATTTTCTATACAAAATGGGGCTGTACCATAAAGACTTATGTCCAATGGTGGTTTAAAGTGAACCTTTGACTGTTCTGGGAGCCAGTGTAGAATCATAAGCATGGAAGAAACATAATTCCTTCTGCTGTGTTGGAGTCTATGCTAGCTGCTACGTCTTGGTCACAGTTTTCTGATTGTGCTTTTGGTAGCAGTTATTGTATTATTTTCTCCAAAAAGCTGGCCATAGGCATACAAGGCTACAGCTCTGCCACTCAGTATACAAATATGCCTCTCCCTCGTTATCATGTAACTTCTTGTTACAACATTCCCGGCCCAGACCTATTGGTGAACTGAGAACGAACCAGGCTTCTTCAAATATCAGTTTAACATCATAAAAGCTGTAAATGCTACGAGTGACATGATAAACATGGGCCATGATGCCCGTCTCACTATGTCCTGTAACAAGATTGAACATTGGATAACCTCCTTCTCACATAATTACGCCACCGTTTATACTAACATGCTAGCTCCTGATGCTAAACCAACTAATATATTTGACGTTGAAATTAGAGATGCTAAAAGAATTTTAAGAGCAGAATTTAAGACGTTACGCAAAAATTCCATCACATGGGATAGCTACCTGATCTCAAGTAAGAAGCGCAAAAACGCTTTTAGATCTTGCCTCAGACAAAAACGCTATTCAAATGAGCTAAATGGCAAAAAACGGTTCAAATACTTTGCACAGGGAAATCCCGCACTATATGGAGCCTACTGAGACAGGCCAGGGCCCTTAATAATCCTATCGACACAGGCAATTGGGAGGAATTTTTGAGAAGTCGCAATAACTATCCAACAGGAATGACCACGGAGACGATAATCTGAAAACGCCCCTCTCCCCCCTTTAAGGTGACTGTGGAATCACTGATTACCATGATAAAAAAAACTCAAATCATCGAGAGCGCCCGGGCCCAATGGCCTAGCGAATGTTATATTAAAAAGCAAACCGGAATATTGGGCAGAGGTCCTGAAAATACTGTTTGATAAAACTCTGAATGGTGGCCTCATTCTGGAATCATGGCGAACAGCAATCCATGTCCTCATTTATAAAAGAGGAGACCGTACAGATCCTTCGAACTATTGTCTATTGTCCATGCTTGATTCCACGGGCAAACTATTTGCGACATACTTCATGAGCTTCAAATATGGATGGAGAAAAGATCTTAGATCAATTTCAATGCGGCTTCAGGAGTGGATATTCTACCGTGCACAATCTGATCATTATGGACATACTTCGTAATAAGGTCAGATCGCCTGGTAGCCCTCCACTATACATCTTATTCATTGATTTTAAGGCGGCCTTTGATCTAGTGCCAAGAGATTTGCTGTGGACCAAATTGGAAATCATGGGATGCACGAAGGAAATATTATATTATCTTAGACAGCTACACTGGAACACCACAGTTTCCCTAAAATTAGACGCCAAGGGTAACATGACCAACAAGATCGATCAAACACGTGGCGTAAAGCAAGGCTGCATGACAGCACCGATATTATACAATCTCTTTGTGCACGGCATACCGAAAGCTTTATCAAAAGTTCATAACTGTCCACCAAAGATTGGTCCCGCACACTGTCCAGTTCTTGCTTATGCGGACGATTTAGTCATCATGGACCATACAATCAGTGGTCTTTGAAATTCTGCAGAGGCATTATGAGCTATCCCCATAGAAACGTCCTTACAATCAATCTGGATAAAACCCAGATGAAGGTCCTCAGTAATAAGAAGATAGCACGAGTGAGTCTTCAAATACAAGGGTCTATTATACAATACACACCCTACTATAGATATCTGGGAATTGAGATAGAGCCCAAGGGCCAATACACTATGTGTAAGCAAGCTCGTATTACGCAAGCTGCTCAAATCAGTGCCCTGATATATCATTTTTCCACTTCCCACTGCGGATATACAGTCTGGGCTGCAAGACAACTATATCAACAGGTCTTAACCCCCATGACCACCACCTATGGACTAGAAGCCTTGCAGTTGATGGACTTGGATTGGCTCCAGATACTAGAGGGGAAATTCTGGAAGAAAATACTCTGACTTCCGAACTGCATACCAATGTCTATCCTCAGACTTGAACTGGGTCTCATTTGCCTTAAAGTGCAAGTACTCAGAAAAAAGGCTGAACTTTACCTAAAGATGTCTCTGCAAACAGATAATCTCCTGCTGAATGCTATGCACAACGAAATCAATAAATCCTCCACATTCCCTCCCATGAAATAACAGATGGCGGACTACCTGGAAAAGATTTGCTGGATAAATAGGCCCAATGGGATTCAAGCCATTACAATGCGTGCTTTGTCTAAAAAATATGAATTAGACGACTGGATTGAAAACTATGCCCACTTGGAAGACCTGAAACATTATAAATGTGTCCATCATATGAGATACTCATTCAAGAAACCAGCTCCCTATTTATCTCTGTGCCCTTCACCACGGTTGAGACGATTTATCCTATTGCTGAGGATTGATCAACTACCGATACTGGCTATTAGCGGGATTATGAGTAATCTTACCAAGTCAGAACGTTCCTGTCGGCTATGTATGAATAGAACTATCACTGAATCTGGTAAACACGTACTAACTAGATGCCCTGTCATGCTAAAAACCTATGCAACATGCTGTGGAGACTTTGTCCACCGAATGGACTGCATCAGCAGCGACGACTTCTGGCTGAGGGTGCTTAATGCAACAGGAATTAAGCTTTATATTGCATTATACAATGTGTGGATGACTATTGAGAAACTATTGGATATATCCATATAGAGATTCTCTTCCTTCTAATTATCGATGGGACTAAAACTAGTTTAACGGTCGATGGGACTACCTAACGTCTGTACTAGTAGTCGATATGCAAGTACCATACAGTCTCAATGTGAATTCTACAAAAACATACTGTATATAGATGTATAAAGTATACATGTTAAGGGATTGTTGAAATATAATTTAGAGGAATTTCAAACTCACTTCTTAACATTATTCTGGAATAAGACCATTTACTTTACTTACTTATTTAACACAGTTAGTCTTTTTATCTCATCTTTGCTTGGCTAATTTATTATATTAAATGTGGCTTTCTTTATTATGTATATGTTTAAAGAAATCATAATAATATTTTATTTTGTAATTGTTTTATTGATTTATATGTGAAAAGCTTATGTTAAGCTATAACACATTAATAAATAAATTAAATTATTCCACCAAGAGCGAGGTTACTGATATTCGACCCTTGCCATGGCCGTTTAAAGCTCTCTGTTTGAGAAAGTTCACCTTTTTAACAGATTCTAATTGAGACTTCAACGTTCTGTTCCCGGATTTCAATATCTGAAATTGTCACTGTGACTGGTTCCATATGTTTGTGAATTAAATGCAATTTGGTGCTCATTACACACACTTTCTATGATACATCTGTAATGTTTTGCACTTAGGACTTAATCTAAGTAAAAGTGCGGAAGCCACTGCAGCTCACTTCTGCATTTCTTCCTCGAGACTTACTGCCCACCTTGGCTCTCTGGATGAAGCTAATTCTCTCCTTTTATACTGTTTCTTTCCTTGTTTGTTCGTCCCTCCGATGCAGTGGCTTTACTCTCTGCACCCTGAGGTCTCAATTGCTTTTATCGCTTCATTATTAATATATATATATATTTAACGTTTCCAAAGTCTTATCACAGAGCTCCACCCATTTGCGACCAATTAGCAGGCTTGCACCACATGACCCATGGGTTGACCTGGTTTTTAGACTGTTTCGAGTACAGATATTCAAGTGCAACACTGGTGTTGTGCGTGCAGTTCTTATTTGTTTTCAATGATTCATTGTTATGATCTGTTTTAGGTACAAGCTTTTGACTAAAGTTATGGATGGTGAAGTACAGATAGATCAGCTGTTGCCCAAACGCAAGCGATTGAGTGACATAGGGCCTCATTACACGGATGGTGGTAAGGATTTACTGGTACCGGTAAAATACCGGTACCGCTAAATCCTTACCGCCTTACTACGAGGTCCCTTTGCGGGTTGGGGGATTTAACGCCTGCTTTTTGCAGGCGTTAAAAACCAACCCGCAAAAGGGACCCAGGGAGCTAATTACGGTACCGCAATTTGCGGTACCGTAATTAGCACCTTCCCCATTCCCATAGAGCCCTATGGGCCAAAAATGGGAATGGGGAAGGGCAATGGTGGAAGGGGGAATTACCGCCCCGCCAACCTTGGAATGGGGCGGTAATTCCCCTTTCCGCCAAGGCGGTGCCAGTATTTTACCGGCATGAACCATGGCGCTAATAGCGCCATGGTTTCCGCCATCCGTGTAATGAGGCCCAAAGTGTATTGTAAAACTACTTGATGATGTAAGAATTCGAAATAAAGAGATAACTCTTCGAAAATACAACTGCAGGAGAAATAAAACAATGTAATTGCAAGGTGCTGTCTGTCATGTTACAAGAAGTGCACAGACAAAGGTAATCTTGATAGACTACAGGCCAGATACAAAAAACAACTAGCAGAACATTTAGATGTTGGTGACAACTCACTGAGCAGCAAAGAGCTTCCCGGTAAAAGATGCCAAAGTACCAGTGTGTACCAGTGTGAAATTAGAAAAAGGGCATGATTTTCTTTTAGCTAGATCTGAAGCTAGGAAACATTCATTGCATACTGTTTGCACTGAAGATGTGTGCCAGAAGGTGTATGATACTGTTCAGTTGAGTGTCACCGAATGTGCCAGAATGTGCAAGCCATGTAGAAATGTTTGTCTATTAGAGGTCGTTTTGGACGTAAGGTTGCCACACGTGTTAAAAGAGAAAAGATGATATTGCGAACATCCCTGAAAAGACTTTCTGAAACCAAATGTTTTGCCATATAGAATGCCCTCCTCGGGCTTCCAGTAAGGGACACCATCACTGTAAGCAATCCAGCTTTCAGCAGCAGAGTTGGGGAGAGCAGGTCACACGACTTCACTATTCCAACCTTCTGCCTGCCTTCCACTACTTGATCACGCCTTCCATTAAGCGAGTGATGTAAGCTGATCAAGTCTCCACTAGCAGACGTGGCAAGAGCAGGTCATGTGATCGTGCTTCCAGTGCCAATCCCAGGCTTCATTTAAGCAGTCTCCCTTAGGCATCCTCATCGCCCAGGAGGCTCCCTGTTTGTGCCAGTATGGGCTTGGCATGGCCAAGGGCCAGACCCTCTGCGCCCTGCTACTACACAATCAGTTACGTTACCATTAGATTCAATGAAAACTGTTACTTGGCAATTCCGTCTATCACACAAGCACTCTGTCGCTTTCCACCTCACCTACTGACCACTTCACCATTGTGGCACCACCCTCAATGACATTATGGACTTCAGTTCCTCTGAGGGCGTTCACCCTACAGCTCGTTGGGACCACACCCATGGTGAAAGGCACTATACAAATGATGAAATTAAATGTCAGTCTCTTACATGACCAACATCTTCCTTGCAGACTTCAACTTCTCTATGGCTACGAAAAACACTAGAAATGCATTCCTATGCCTGGCAGAATCGCTGAACAAAACCCATTAGGGGAAACACTGTACCCTCTTCTCCCCTCCTAACCTGTGCAGACCCATCACACACGACTGGATAGCCCAGACAGCCATCTTTTTCTCAAAATCACATTCCGTGAAAGACCACCAGAGTCAGGATAAACGCCCCATGGTGGTACATCATGCCTTACATTTTTTTTAGTAGAGGAAAATTAAAGTGGAAGAACAACTTCTCCCATGTTAATGTCACTGTAATGTTAGAAACCTTTAGCCAAAGCTCAAAGGATTTAGCAGATGCTTTAGCTCTGGGGAAATTGGGCCTCAGCAGACTCAAACTGGTCACAACCTGGTATGCTCAAAAGCTCTCTATCAAGAAACGGTTCATGAGAGATCTTGAGAATGCCCACAAAATGGAGGTCCTATCAAGACCTTTTGTTCCAAATAGCAGACCTTTATATCCGAAGTTAATGCTACTTATTACACCACTGCCATTACGGCAACCTTTAACAGGAGCAAAGCCCTTTTTTGCAGCAGTCGAGCAGTGCTCAAACCCAACATCAGACTCAGAGATGCCAGAATCACAGGAGAAGTATGAGGCTATCAATAAGTTATTTACAATCAGGTTCTACATCAAAATCTCCACATCCTCTCATACCTTAACAAGCTTCTCTGTCCTCTCGCCCTAGGACCTCTTTTACACACTTGCATCTTTAAAACAGACATCTTACACCAACATCAACCGCCTGGCCACTATCCTCAAAAAAACATAGCGGTCCTACCCTAACGGCTCTTCTTAGGAGAGTTAACACCTCGTTCAGCCAGGGTACATGGCCAGATTACCTAAAAAGCAGGCTTTTATGCCGACTACTGAAAAAAACGACCTTCGACCCGGTAGACATAGCAAACACGCCTATGGCGAGCCTCCCATTTTTCAGCTAAGTCATCAACAAAGTTGTTGCAAATCAACTACTTGCAAAATCGAGCAGCTTTGTCTGCTTCTGGTGTTCTGCTACAAATGCCGCGCTGAACGGCCACCATCCAGGTGGCTGACGACACCCTTTAGATTATTGATAAAGATGACTTGTACCTTTTAGTTCTCTTGAACCTCGTGTCTGTGTTTATCATGGTGGACCATGACATCCTTGCACACACAATCGCATTCTCTGACACTGTCCTGATATGGTTCACAACCTACCTATCTGGCAGCTACAAGGCTGTCAAGATGGGCTATGTCAGGTCTGAATGCTGCCCTATCACCTCTGGGGTTCCTCAGGGTTCCATTTTCTCCACGGTCACTTTAACCCTCAATATGGAACAACTTACTCATTTTTAGATGACCCCAATATTGCGATATACCAGTATGCAGATAATACACAGGTCTACCTAAAGGTCAATGGTCAGCTAGATATTACATGCCTTATTGCTCATGCCTCATTAGAATGTGGATGACAATTTCCAACTTATAGCCTAAAGCTTAACCCCGCCAAGGCCAAATGTGTACTCCTGGGCCCCCACTCAAAGCAGGAACCCATTTAAATGTGGCTTGGAAAATATACACCTGGATGGGTTCAACCCTCAATTCACCTCAGTGCAAAATCCCTAGGCTGCATTCTGGATATCAATCTATCCTACCAACAACATTTTAAAAAGAAGGCTCAAATGACTTGGTACCAGATCCCTCTACTCTGCAGGCTAAAGCCACTTATTCCTGTCTTCAGAATACCAGAACAGTGGTGCACGCCCCAGTGATTTTGCTTATTGACAAGGTAATGCCCTCCTCTGAGGGATCCTTGCTGCTCACCTGGCCCCCATCAATGTAGCCCACCACGCTGCGGCTCACCTCATCACTGGCTCTAGGAAATTTTACCACATCACCCTCACCCTACACGAATCACACTGGCTCCCCATCCCAGCTGGGATGTCATTCAAAACCACTTGCCTCTCTTACAAGGTAACCACTGCCGGTACACTGGCCCAAATAGCACCTCGTGGCACATGGTCATCTCGCAGCAAGATCATCTGCAGACTGGAAACTGCACTGGGTCCTAAGGAGAAAACTAGGAAACAACCCTTCTCCTTCTACGCTCTGGTCCTCTGGAACTGAAGACTCCATATAAGGCAGCTAATGTTCTACAGAAAACCATCCTGCCAGAGGAGAAGTGGAAGTTCACTGGATCCGTCACAAAGGCTAAAATTACAAACGCAATATCACAAGAAATGTTATTCTTTGTCAAATGGTGTATAGGTGGGAGAAGAAAGTTTATGTAACGCTCACCTGGTATCCATGGGGACGTCACTCAGCCTGTTCTGACCTCTTATGACCTCGAACCCTGCCCTGGAGTCTACTCGACTGGAGACTGGGCCTGAAACACAGGATTGGTAGAGTTTAACTCCCTATTGTCTCTGTGTGCTTGAACCCCTTCTTCCCCGGGGTCCAACCCTTCCCTTTGATCCACAGCTCACCTTGTTTTCTTGGAAAGTGTGCTCTCCGTCCTGATTTCAGCGCAGGGGCGCGTTGATTGATGCAGGCTCGTTGCTGCCTAGTTACTTCACTGGCAAGAGTCCGACAGGTAAGTATAATGAGTCTTTTGAACAGTTCTCTAACTTCGTTCTTTTCCTTCCTTAGATGATGGCCGGCGTCCGGGGATGGCGAGGTGCTGCTGAGATGAGTAGCGCTGAAGGTGAGTGAAAGCGCGATGCGCGATGCGACCCTTTCATATTTGTATTGAACTGAGTTCTTTTTCTGTGTCTTTTAGGTGCTGCGACGTTTTCAGCGTGGATGCCGGTTATGAAGAAGAAATGCGTTGAGTAAGCGTGGTATGCAGCGCCTCGAGATATTTCCAGTCTAACCTGGAGTGTCTTTTCCCTCTTGCAGATGGATGAGAAGTTCCGAAGACAGAGTTCCCCTAGAGTGGCTGGGATTCAGGTAAGCGTTTAAAGCTCGTACAGTCTTTAAAAATAAGCGAATATTTGCTGAATGCTTATTATTGCCTTTTTTCTGTTCTTTTCCTTTTTCCTTAGGAAGCAGCGTTCCGGGATGGGAATGACACCGCCGAAGATGCCCGCAGAACAGAAGAAGCGATGAATGATGGGCAGAAGCGCCGCAAGGCAAGGCTGTTCCTAACAGTGTTCTTGTTCTTGCAGGAGCTGAGCGCAGAAGAAAGATGCAGGCCTACTGGAGACCGATCCGAACACGGTGAGTGTCACGCTGCAGGTGCAGAAAACACAAAGCATGTTTCTCAGCCTGGGCATGGCTTAAATAGTGTCTGGGTATCCCAGGTGTCTCTGGGCTGAACCACACCCAAAAGACTAGACTGAACATGCAGTTCTGGGAACCTAAATATGTGGGGGCATCCATCTTGTCCCCATCAAAGCACTACAAGTCCAATCCCCAATGTTATCCTATGGTAGTGAGTGAGTCTGGTGCCACAAGCGCCAAGTCTGACTCCAAGTGGGTCTTTGGAGGGATGGAGAGGCCCTTGCGGGCCATGTAGGTGATCGTGGCCTGGCTCCAGCCTGACGTCTTGGAGGGCTGGGGACATGAGGGGCAGGAATCATGACAGTTTAATAGTTTACAGGTTGAATATGTACATTTGTACCATAATATTTGTGCTTGTACACACATTCTTATCTATAGGTGGTTAAAAGAAAAGCAGGCATGTTGCTATTTGCCTAATGATACATTTAAAAACTTGCAGCAATTTCTTGTTCAAGCTTGTGCATAGCTTGGGTTCTTCACTCGACTATGAGACAAATAGAGAAGGAGAAGGACTCCTTTAAGGAGGATGGACTGGGGACTCAGGGAGGGAGGGGACTAGAGGGGAAAGGGCAGTTGTTACAGAGGACGAATAAAGAGAAGGTCAAGAGAGTTACATGGCTCCCATGTCTATTCTTGAGAGTCTATCAGGGGCCAAACAACTGGCGACGAAGCGTTACGTCCCCATGCTGCTGGACGACGCTGCCGGGTGCCAAAACACAGGACCGTATGGAGGCAGTTGCGACCGCGGGTGAGGAGTACCCAGCAGAATGTCAGAGAAGGCAAGGAGAGCCGTCGCAGAAGGACTGCACAGGAGAAAGCCAACCCGAGAAGGGATAGCCAGCAGCAATAATCGGAGAGCAGCAGGAGGGAGAGGAAGACCCAGCATACGAGGCAGCCAACCTGAGAAGGAATAGCTGGCAGGAGTCATCAGAGTGCAGCAAGAGGGTAAGGAGGACCCAGCTAATGGACAATGGTAAGCTGCGCAGTACAAATGAGCCTGCGGAATGCACGTGGCTGCACTAGGCGAACAGGGCGTGCAGATGTAGAAGACCCAACCCACATCAGAGGCAATAGGGGAAGCGCAAGCGCACCAGCATAGGTGTAACAACGCATGTGCCCACCACACTACGCCACCAGGGAGGCAACCATTGGAAGAAAACAAGAAGAAACCGAGAGAAGGAGAGCACGAACACAGCCAAAGACACCACAGGGAACCACCTTGTGAACACTGAGGAGAGGCTGACTGGAGACAGAGTGTGGGACGGACGCCTGCACAGGCCAACATTCCCAATCAAACTACAAAGTACAGGAAAGTGTGAGAGACACCAACGGAAGCCCAGATACGCAGACGGGCCACACAGCAAACACAGCACACCCATAAACCACCAAAATGACAGAGGAGGCACGAACAGCCACAGGTGTGGGAGCAGGAGCCCAGGTCATCATCGGAGCAGGGCCTGTCTCCAGAGCAGCTTTCCTACGGCAACTCAACCCATTTACGCTAAAACCACCTCATGACACCAGGGATAGGGGTGGGAAGAATGGATGGAGGAATTAGAGGATTTTATGAGAGCCATAGGAGACCAAGACACACCCAACAAAATAGACATTTTGCCAACCTAGCTGGGAAGGAGATCAAGGGGATCCTAAAGACAATCCCGGCGCAAAAGCAAACTACCTACGCACGCCTGATTTTTGCCATCAACAGGAAACTAGTCATGCTACCTAACAGAGACTACCAGAGAAATCCATTCAATCAATGTGTACAACTACCACACAAGACTGTAGGGGAATTCGTCATCAGGCTCCAGTGAAAAATCACCTACTGTGACTTTGCCAACTTTAACGATGACGAAGCGATCAGACTCAGGATAATTGAGGGATGCACCTCCTCACTCTTTAGAAAGAACCTACTGAAAAAGCCCCTCTCACTACAAGAGATAATCGACCTAGCCAGGGTATACGAACGAGTGGACGTGCAGGCGGCAGCCGTGTAGAACCCAAAGAAAGGTGACACATTTGCAGCAGTATTCACAGGACCCGACGGGAACACGGCAACCCAGGAATGCCAAGCAGACAAGATCCCCGAAGCCCACACTGACGAGCCCAAGGAGACAAGCAATGCTATAGGTGTAGATTGGAATTCCCTCACAGTGGTCAATGCCCAGCCATAGGTCAAATGTGCATGAGATGTGGCCAGGAAAACCACTTTCAGCCGATGTGCAGGGAGAAATCCCCAATGCTTGCCACCTGCAGACCGACTGCACCGTCAGGCCCGGTCAGGAGACTTGAGCAGCTGAGAGGGCCTGGTCGCAGGCCATACCACGACCGGGACATCATGAGAACAACCCAAGACAGAAATATAACGACATATGAGGCCCAAACAGGAGTCATCAGAGCAATTATATGATATGATATGATATGATAGGTCATTCATAACGTGCTTAATACCCAGAGGTTTCTAAGCAGGGACCCAGGGATCGAACCTGTGTTGCTCCGTGTCATCTTGTTTCCAAGGCTACCATGTTGCACAGGAGCTATTCTCCCAATGGAAGATCTCAACATGGACCCACTGATGCACTACTCAAATGCATATGACTACTAGCCCAACCCACCCGCACGCTACTCCCTCGACCAAGGACACAGCCACGACCGACGTTAGCATGTACCCAGTACCATATTACGCCATGACCCATACGAGAACGCAGGGTTGCATGGAACAATAGAGCAAACAGACGACCAATACTACACTCACGACAGGTATAGCAAAGAATATCTCAGACTCCTCACTGGCACCTCGGACGGCAGCAGAGCTCCGAAGGTTGCCGCCCGAGTCGGCAATCTAAGTAACAAATTAATTGTGGACACCAGAGCAACAGTCAATGTCATGAATGAGTGCCTCCACCAAGCCATTGAAGATGCCTACCCACTATGCCCATTCCAAGCTTGCATATTTCAGTAGAGCGCAGCCCACCCACTCCAATCGAAAGGACAATTTCAATGTGAATTGGTCCACAAAGGGCAAAGAGTGCCCACCACCATACATGTCATCCGTAGCCCTATAACAGGACGATTTCTTCTCAGCTATCGGACCGCCAGAGCCCTGGCCTTGATCGACATCCAGCATGACCAATCCAAAGTCATCCAGGGCCTCCCTCCAGGGGCACAGATCGTGGGCTCAATGTCCTGTCACGAAATGAACATCAAAGAACTTAAATCCCTATTCCCAAAGCTACTCAATGGGGTGGGCATGCTAAAAGACAACGTCATATCCCTCCACATTGACCCAAAGGTCAACCCAGTGCCTCAACACCCTCGCAAAGTCGGATTCCACCTACAGGCTCAAGTCACACACAAGCTGCAACTACTCCTCGACAACAACATCATCGAGAGAGTGTATGGCCCCACCCCATGGGTGTGATCACAAAAGTGATGGGTGGAAGGTTTTGAATGAATCTGTACCACTGGCAATGCTCTGGGCAACCTCCCACACCACCATTTTTTAGCCTGTCTGCGCCATTGCAAAAGGGGTCCAGCCATATGCAAATCAGTCAGGTACTGCCACCAATGGTAGCAGCCCAGCACGAACTGCTAGGCCAGGTCCCCTCTGCACAGAAACACAAGCAACCCCTGACATGTTTCGGCCTTGTTGGGCCTCCTTAGTGAGGTGCACCTTGGTTCCTTATGGCGCAGCGAGCAAGTGACCCACCTCTGGGCATACCCTCTCTCACATAGTGAGACAAACTGTGACCACAAAAGTGATGGGTGGAAGGTTTTGAATGAATCTGTACCACTGGCAATGCTCTGGGCAACCTTCCACACCATCGTTTTTTAGCCCGTCTGCGCCATTGCAAAAGGGGTCCAGCCATATGCAAATCAGTCAGGTACTACCACCAATGGTAGCAGCCCAGCCCGAACTGCTAGGCCAGGTCCCCTCTGCACGGAAACACAAGCAACCCCAGTCATGTTTCGGCCTTGTTGGGCCTCCTCAGTGAGGTGCAGCTTGGTCCCCTATGGCGCAGCGAGCAAGGGACCCACGTCTGATCATACCCTCTCTCACATAGTGAGACAAACTGTGACCACAAAAGTGATGGGTGGAAGGTTTTGAATGAATCTGTACCACTGGCAATGCTCTGGGCAACCTTCCACACCACCTTTTTTTAGCCCGTCTGCGCCATTGCAAAAGGGGTCCAGCCATATGCAAATCAGTCAGGTACTGCCACCAATGGTAGCAGCCCAGCCCAAACTGCTATGCCAGGTCCCCTCTGCACGGAAACACAAGCAACCCCAGACATGTTTTGGCCTTGTTGGGCCTCCTCAGTGAGGTGCAGCTTGGTTCCCTATGGCGCAGCGAGCAAGGGACCCACGTCTGATCATACCCTCTCTCACATAGTGAGACAAACTGTGACCACAAAAGTGATGGGTGGAAGATTTTGAATGAATCTGTACCACTGGCAATGCTCTGGGCAACCTTCCACACCACCGTTTTTTAGCCCATCTGCGCCATTGCAAAATGGGTCCAGCCATATGCAAATCAGTCAGGTACTGACACCAATGGTAGCAGCCCGGCCCGAACTGCTAGGCCAGGTCCCCTCTGCACGGAAACACAAGCAACCCCAGACATGTTTCAGCCTTGTTGGGCCTCCTCAGTGAGGTGCAGCTTGGTTCCCTATGGCGCAGCGAGCAAGGGACCCACGTCTGGGCATACCCTCTCTCACATAGTGATACAAACTGTGACCACGAAAGTGATGGGTGGAAGGTTTTGAATGAATCTGTACCACTGGCAATGCTCTGGGCAACCTTCCACACCACCGTTTTTTAGCCCGTCTGCGCCATTGCAAAAGGGGTCCAGCCATATGCAAATCAGTCAGGTACTGCCACCAATGGTAGCAGCCCAGCCCGAACTTCTAGGCCAGGTCCCCTCTGCACGGAAACACAAGCAACCCCAGACATGTTTCAGCCTTGTTGGGCCTCCTCAGTGAGGTGCAGCTTGGTTCCCTATGGCGCAGCGAGCAAGGGACCCACGTCTGGGCATACACTCTCTCACATAGTGAGACAAACTGTGACCACAAAAGTGATGGGTGGAAGGTTTTGAATGAATCTGTACCACTGGCAATGCTCTGGGCAACCTTCCACACCACCGTTTTTTAGCCCGTCTGCGCCATTGCAAAAGGGGTCGAGCCATATGCAAATCAGTCAGGTACTGCCACCAATGGTAGCAGCCCAGCCCGAACTGCTAGGCCAGGTCCCCTCTGCACGGAAACACAAGCAACCCCAGACATGTTTCGGCCTTGTTGGGCCTCCTCAGTGAGGTGCAGCTTGGTTCCCTATGGCGCAGCGAGCAAGGGACCCACGTCTGGGCATACACTCTCTCACATAGTGAGACAAACTGTGACCACAAAAGTGATGGGTGGAAGATTTTGAATGAATCTGTACCACTGGCAATGCTCTGGGCAACCTTCCACACCACCGTTTTTTAGCCCATCTGCGCCATTGCAAAATGGGTCCAGCCATATGCAAATCAGTCAGGTACTGACAACAATGGTAGCAGCCCGGCCCGAACTGCTAGGCCAGGTCCCCTCTGCACGGAAACACAAGCAACCCCAGACATGTTTCAGCCTTGTTGGGCCTCCTCAGTGAGGTGCAGCTTGGTTCCCTATGGCGCAGCGAGCAAGGGACCCACGTCTGGGCATACCCTCTCTCACATAGTGATACAAACTGTGACCACGAAAGTGATGGGTGGAAGGTTTTGAATGAATCTGTACCACTGGCAATGCTCTGGGCAACCTTCCACACCACCGTTTTTTAGCCCGTCTGCGCCATTGCAAAAGGGGTCCAGCCATATGCAAATCAGTCAGGTACTGCCACCAATGGTAGCAGCCCAGCCCGAACGTCTAGGCCAGGTCCCCTCTGCACGGAAACACAAGCAACCCCAGTCATGTTTCGGCCTCTCTAGTGGTCGTCCCAAAGACTACGGTCGCCTTTGCCTATGCGTAGGCAAATGCATACCGAAAACTGCAATTCAAAGAGAGAGGCACCCAGGACCCAACATTGAGGACATGCTAGTGAGGCTAAACCAGGCCACTCTTTTCACCAAGCTAGACCTTAAACAAGGATACCACCAGCTGGTGATTGACCCACCTCCAGACCGATCACTACTTTTTCATCGCACAAAGCACTGTTCCGCTACAATCGGCTCTACTTTGGCATATCCTCCACTATGGAGATATTTCAAGAGACAATTCACAGACTGATATCTCCAGTGCTTAACGCCCTCAACTACAGAGACAACATTCGCATCTTTGGCACCACCCATGACCAGCACGACCGTGCACTGAAAGCGGTGTGCAACATCCTACACAAGGCTGGGCTTACCCTCAACGGACCGAAGTGCGCCATCAACAAACATAGCATATGATTCTTTGGCCACATCTTTCCGGACCAGGGCATCAGGGCTGACCCCGAGAAAATCAGCACGATCGTTGGCCTAGCCCCCCCCCACAGGAGTTGCCGATCTACGATCATTCCTAGGTATGGCAGGCTACTGCGCCCACTACCTACCGAATTATGCCACCCTCACAGACCCGCTCCGAAGACTCCTCAAAAAAGACTCCCTGTTCGAGTGGGACACGCGATGCCAGGAACACACCATAAAAGAAGAACTTGGCAACAATCGTCAGCTTGCCTACTTTAACCCGGAAAGGGAGACAGAGCTCACTGTTGATGCCAGTCCCGTTGGCCTGGGGGCCATATTTGCCCAGACGGACCCCAACGGGCACCACAAGTAAAGAATCATTGCAGATGCCAGCAGAGCCCTGTCGCCCGTTAAACAGGCATATTACCAAGCTGAGCGAGAGAGCCTAGCAGCAATATGGGCCTGCGAGAAATTCCATCACTTCATCATTGGCAGAAGATTCACCCTCATGACTGATCACCATGCGCTGCTCTCTTTGTTTGGCAACCTCAAAAACAAAATGCCACCACACATCGAAAGGTGGGGCATCAGACTCCAGGAGTATGACTCCCAAATCATCCACAAACCTGGGGGAGACATCAACCCGGCAGACAATCCATCCCCAAACACCCGTAAGAGAAAACAGAGGACTCCATAACACAGGAGGCAGAAAACTACATTTCATACCTTTCACACAACGCCCCCCCCCTGCCATCACTAAAGAGGCATTTGCCGCTAAAAGCAGAGCAGACCCCACTATACAAGCAGCGGCGTGCCTCACCAATGCAAACAAGTGGAAACACCTCAGCATGGAAAGATTTGTGAACTGTGAAGTGGACAGGAAAGAACGGGAAAGGATGGCCAAAATACAAAATGAACTCGCCTCTACGGAACAAGGGATACTTTTATGAGACAACCACCTAGTTGCCTACTTGCTGACTTGTTAAATTGTCGCTACCAATGTTCTGCTGTATGACCAGTACATTGCTTTATTGCTCCGGAGCTAGGTTTGCGCTATAATAATAATGATAATTATGATAATGAATGCAGTATTCAGTAATCCTATCTCCAAGAACCAATCAGAGCTTATTTCTTCAAAGCAATGCTGTGCTTTCACATGCATTTGCATGTTCCAATATAAATTCAAATATGCAAGTTCCATATCAGGCAGCTAATTTACAACAGAAAATGTTCCTGGCAGTGTAGAAGTGAAAATTTACTGGATCCATTATCCAGGGCAAAATTACAAAACCAATATCACAAAAAGTGTTATTCTTTTTCAATGGTGTATAGATGGGATCAAAATGTTTCACATATTGCAGGTAAAATATGCACGTTTGAACCATAATACTGCTTCCTGCTCAGAACTCTTATGTACAAGTGGCTAGCAGAAAGGCGGGCCTCACATGGTGCCTTTATTTCAGGAAAGTTAAAACACATTTGAACTTTCAATTCAGGTTGCTGTTAGCCTAATGATACATTTGAAAACGTGCATAATTTTCTTTGGTCAAACTTGAGCATGGCTTGGGTGACCTCGATCGGCTATGAGAAAATTCTCCAGCTTGAGACAGCGTTTCCTAGTGAACTTCTAAATTGTATGGAAGTTAATGGAGGAACATTTGTCCAAACCCCCTTTCCGTGTAACACCACAAGGCAAATTAACCTTACAGAACAAAAGCCCTTGGTAGCAATGCAACCTGTTATTAAAGAGGAGTTTGGGGATTGGCACTGAGTTCTTTGTTGTTCTCCTCTTAGCCAGATGGTACATGTGAATTACCAGTGTGAAGTGCTCCCTGTTTGACGAAAAGTACCTCCATCTATGGAATTACGGGCAATGGGACACGAACCACATATAACTTTACACCATTGCCACCATCAATCATTATTGGTGTTCTGCCCACATATGCACAAGGACTATATGTATCCAATTCATTGGTGTTTATGGTTATGAGGAGCAAGAGGCCCATCATCCTCGGTAGCACCTCTCTCCATGTTTAAGTATTAAATCAATGACCATAAGAGACGTGCTGAGCCCTGCCTTCCGCCTGCACTGCATGGCGGTGGTATGTGTAAGAGCTGTAATACAGCCATTACTACTTTCAGTTATTGAACTCTTGGTCCCTGTCAAGCCCACCAAGGATATACACATCGATTATTAGACCTCCTAATACTCCAAACCTGAGGGGCAACCAAGTCTTGTTCTGTTATCTGCTCTCTGGATAATCTCTACTCCCTTCCCAGTAAGGACTAAGAGTGATTTGTCTCTCAGTACATTCTGCCTGTGGGGCAGCGCTCCTGTAAACTAAACATGTGGACATCTGTTCAGATATTGTCTGAAACCAGTGGCCACTGTGGGTGCTACTCTCATCTGCATTCTCTTTCCCTCATTGCTTTTTTCAATCAAGGTTGTTTTGTAGTACCACAAGAATCACATGGGGTGCAGGGTGTACACACCCTTCACTTACTACATAGAAATTGTTGTCTACTAAGTCCTCTGTCAGTCATTGGGTTTGTCATCAATGAATAAGTGGTTGTGATAGAATCACCACCATCGCACTTGGACAGATTGGGATGCACTGTAGGGAATTGTCATGGGAGGAATTGTGCCATGGCCATGTCTCACGCTAGAAGGCCAGGTGGGGGTTCTCATGCATTACTCCGGGAAGGCAATCAAGAACAAGACCGGGAATTCACTCTGGAAGGACCTGAAGGAGGGGCGGGTATAGCGAATGGATGAATTATAGGATGGGCCGCCCATGGTAAAGGTAACAATTGAGAAGGTTCAGGAAGATTCACCAGGCTATCCGCCTAGAAGAGCGTGTAAGTACAACCCGTGATTTTCTAGTTGCAATTAGTTGAACCATATACTGTCACTCTCGGTAACTGTTATATCGCAGCTTCAAGAATCAACAGAAGAAGCCAATACCTGATCGGGCGCACATACAAAAATCACCACCAAATCTGCTAGGCACGTATAACTCACCCCTCCGGTGGACACTGGCCGCAGGCATGGCTACCCGCACACATCAGAATACAGCAAGGGCTATGACAAATGTAGTCCTGCTGGTCACATAATTCTCTGCCTACTTACATCAGACTATGCCTCAACAACTCTGACATCAGTATGCAACGAAGACCTGTGACAAATTCGGGCAGGTTGAAACCATTGTGAGTCTTCTGCACTCACGCCATCTCCTGACTCCTCTCAGGACCCATCCACATACCTGACCTCATGGGTTGCTCTCTACCGGAGCCTGGCCAGTCCTGCTAAGCCTTATTTGGCCAAATGCACACACACATTCTAATTTTACTCCATGCACTCCAATGCTCTGGATTTAAGTCCCCGAGGGCGTTCCAACCACCGGCTGATTGAGACTATGATAATAGTAAAAGGCGCTATATAAATGACAGCTACAATACAATAATGATGCCCATTCATTTTCTGGGCTCCTCACCCTTATCTACACACATGAATTAAGTCCTCTCTCCTGATTCACATAATAACAGTTTTGGGCAATGCTGTAGTGCCGCACAAAGCGAGGCAGGGTAACTGCTGTTACCATCAGCACGCCCGGAGAGGGGCTGCCAAACCTCTCCCCCTCCCTGCTCCTCTCCTCCCCCCAAGTTGAAGAGACACGCAGTCTGGACAACACAATGCTGAGGAAGGGTGAAGTGTGAGCAATCACCTCACCCTTCCTTCATGCAGCAAGGTGCTAAGCACCTCAGGAAACCAGCAGGCAGGCAGGGATCAGATTCAAAGACCTGCACCCCCCGGGGGACCAGATAGTCGGCTATCCGGCCGGGGGCTGAAACATAACAGCCCCCACTACTATGCATATGAAAGACCAAGGGCTCCCCTGGGTCTTATAAATACAGAGCAGCAGGCTCTGAGAAAACATAAAGACCTTGAACGGGGACCCAAACACACAGGAGGTGCACTGTTTACTCAGTGCCTTTCAAAACCTTTGCTTCTTTAGCAAACTCTTTCAAGTTCGCTGTATTCCCAGCGTCTTTACTTTTCTGTGAGCATTGTACTGCTCATGAAATTTGCACAGCCGGGAGACGAGCGGTGGGTTTTTTAAACAAACAAACACAGAAGCTGGGAGTTTCCACTTACCAGCGCAAATGAAGAAACCTGCAGCAAAGCCCGGCAGAGGCAGCCTCTTCAAGAAAGCGTGTCAATTTCCAAGGTAAGCCGCCTTGTCGGCCGCCGAGCACGCGTTAGGAACACTGTTTTCTAATCATGAACAAGCAAAATAAACATCCGCGAGACAGCCGCGTTCCCCGGCAGATTTCGACCGCGCGCAGCATGATTTATTTACTGTAAAGCATCGATTTTGAAAACACAGAGGCCGCGAGGAAACCCTGGGCCGGGGGAAATTTTTCTTAGTATAGAACGAAATCCTGAAACAGGTCCCTGGTTCATTCTCAAACATAGACTTTGCCCGTGTTATATTAATTTATTTCTGGCATAAAACGAGTTGGTGACTCTAAAAACCCAGGACAAAAGTGGGCACGCACAATTTATTGCAACTAACTGCTCCCAAAATACAGGCATGACAATTGAGGGGAAGTAAAACAGAATAAATCCTTTGTGGACAACATTAAGCAGTTACCCAAAACGGGTAAACACCATCGCCAAATTCGAACTGGTCACATAGCACAGCGATTAGAGCTCGCGCCTTGACACACATGCAGAACCTACTGACCCAGTTTCGAATCCCAACTGGGAAAAACGCAGCCCTTTTTTGACCCATAGCACTAGTTAAATGCCAAATTATACAAAAAAAGTGCAACAATTAGAAAGCTTATTTTTGACATCTGTATAGAGGCTGCTGACACGAGTGCAAATCCCTAGAGGGCCAAACACAGCCTTTTACAATATTTTCCTTTCTAATCAAAACAGGCTGAAAGGAAAGCATGGGCCCCAAACGAAAATCACGGAGACCCAAAACACCAGCAGAGAAGCCCAAATCGCCCACCTACTGGCAGCCATCGAGGCAGCAGAACACTACGGATGGGCCTGGGTAAGGGAAAATATGTACAGCCTACCAAAAGATGGGACCCCTTCACCACCCAGTCAAGATGATGTCATACCTCTATCAAAGAGACAGAAATTGACAGATGGCCCTAGAAAAGGTAATAGAAAACTGGCAAAATTGTGTGATAATATGTCGGAAATGCAACAGATATTGCGGGAAATGAGGGAGAAACAAGTTCCCCAAACAGGGGATCAGAGGCCCTCAAATCACAATAGAACCATTGAGCCTATCATATTGGTGAAGCCCCTGCACCAGCAACAACCCAAATAACAGCCCCAACCACACCAG
The DNA here is from genome assembly GCF_040938575.1 of Ambystoma mexicanum. Classification (NCBI taxonomy): domain Eukaryota; kingdom Metazoa; phylum Chordata; class Amphibia; order Caudata; family Ambystomatidae; genus Ambystoma; species Ambystoma mexicanum. The sequence continues at coordinate 148,515,316 of NC_090930.1, read as the reverse complement.
TGACACAAGCACTGTAACGCCAGCAGCAGCTAGCACAACTGCTCCAGCAGCAGCCACGGCAGACCCAACAGGTACTTTGAAAAAATGGGCAATCCCCAGTACAGAAACATTGGGCCAAACTGGGCAACATAACAGCAACCCAGACATAGCAAAGATCTGCAATGACCAATTAGAATTGAAATTCTTTCAGACTGAAATACTGAATAGATATAAAAGATGCCTAGCATGGAATATTGATACCACAATCAAGGAAGCCATTTGGGCCAAAGAATTAATAGACATATTTTCACTGATAGAAGCCCAACGCAAAGGTAAGGATCCCTTCAGGGATCCTAAAAAGATAGAAGAGAAAGCGATAGCCAGAAACGCCCAGTTAGAACAGAATTGGGACAACTGGCTGCAGGCCTTCGCTATCTTGGCAACAATATGTGAGGAGAAATTCTCCAAAGTTGGCAGAACACTATGGGCTTACATGGATAAAATAAGAGAAGTGAAAATCGCTCAGAAAGGGAAGACCTGGCTAGCATATGATATCAGATTTAGGAGAAGCAAGTCAGAGTGGTCAGCCATAGAATGGGACGAGGTCCAAAATGATTTATATATGTTAAACACTGAGCCTCCAGCAGAAGAAGAGGCACCACAGGACTCCTCCAAATGTAATAAGAATACTCAAGGTCCCAGAAACAACGATAATGACAAGTATAAAAAGGGAAAACAGCCTTTTTGGAAGAACCAGCCATGGGCAGCGAAGTCTAATATCCACAGGCAGAACAAAAACCATTCTGCAAAAGCCAGCATTCCATGCAGGGATTTTGGAAAGAACCAGTGCACCTGGGGTAAGGAATGCTGGTACAAACACGGTGCACAAACTGCAACGGCGACCACGCAGCAAGCAATTGCACCAGACTGCCAGCCAAAAATTCAAAAGATTAGCAACAACCATTCCTCTACAAACCTAAGACTGGCACCAGGCAGAACCCCCATCAACCCAAACAATTTTAGAGAAGCACTCACCAACTACCCAAACAGGGAAACCAGCGAGGCAATCTGGCTGGGCTTTACCAGGGGTTTTATCATCCCCTTTAAGGGTACAGGGTCACAGAACATCCCATTGAACTTAAAGTCATCCAGTGACAAACCCCAAATAGTGGAGAACAAAATCAAGAAAGAACTGCTTTTAGGCAGCATAGCGCGACCCTGGGACCACATGCCCCTAAGGACTATTTAATATCACCTCTAGGTTTGGTCCCTAAAAAAGAACCAGGGAAAATTAGGCTAATTCACCATCTATCCTACCCCAAAGGCCAATCACTGAACGACGGCATTCCACACACGGAATCCGCAGTATCCTACACACTTTTCCAGGAGGCGGTAAGACTCATACAGGAATGTGGCAGGAACGCCCTGATGGCCAAACTGGACATCGATTCCGCTTTCAGACTTTTACCAGTCCACCCAGATTCCTAGAAATGGTTAGGTTTTACTTTTAACAACAAATTCTATGTCGACAGATGCCTCCTTATGGGGTGTGCAGTATCCTGTGCCCTATTCGAGCAATTCAGCTCTTTTTTCCAATGGGCTTTTCAGAAAGAGAGACCAGGGACCAAAGTGGTACCTTTATGGTTGTGGGCCCAGCAAACTCAGAAGAATGCCATGGGGCCCTGTTGAAACTAGAAAGAATGGCTGCACAGTGGGGCATACCTCTAGCAATAGAAAAAACAACCAAACCAGCCACCAATATAATTTTCCTAGGCATTGAGATTGACTCTGCACAAGGACTATGCAAGATCCCGAAATCAAAATTTGCAGAATTTGGGAGGGCGGGGGGTGTGGCCAGCGGGCTCAGCATGGAGACGTGATCCTTGTGAGCTCCCGGGCCACCAGCAGAATCCTCCAAAATCCTGAAGAAAATTGTTGAAACGGAGGCGAACAATTACATCAAACAAGAGCAGACAGCCGTCGCTACAATCTGCTGAAGTTGGGAAGCATTCCACTGACCAGATCCCGAGAAATCCACAGTGAAAGAAATATCGTGACCGGCACTGGTGTGAATCCAAGATGGCTACTACGCGGCAAGTAAGAGGAGCGGTCGCAACGGACTAGCACCCTCAGAGGCAAACAGCGCTGAAGTGCGGAAACGCTGGGGAGCCCGGAGAGGTCGGAGACGCTTCGCATCGTCACTGTTGAAGCGGCCGCCAGGGGCCGGAGACGGGCGCCCCCTTGAAACCAGAAGCAGCTGGGGCGGTCAAAACAATGAATGGTCAGCGGGGCCCGATCCGGGATCCGGCGGCCCTGAGGTGGACGCGAGTGGGAGAGCCCTGATCCCCCGCTCAGCGACTGGAAAAGGCAACAGAGCCCGGAACACTGCCTCCGCGCCAATACTGACACTCGCGGGCACTCCGTATAACGTTGAGCGCCTGCTGACATCCTGCAGAGTTAAGCTGGTAAGGAGAGGGGATGGTTGGATGAAAAAGCGGGACACAGAACCAAGAAGGGCATCAAATTGCGCGAGGGGTAAACGGACCCCCCCACTTGGCCTACAACACTGGCTGTACAAGGACTGTTGAAATGAGGAAGGGGTACAGAGGTAGATCCTGAGATAAAGGGTACAGGCAACAAACAAGTTCCCCAATACAAACTGCCAGTAAAGTAAGAAGCAACCAAGGGGAACGGGACCCAACAAGTGCAAAGGGGGCAGGGGAGGACATACGAACCCTAGAAGCGAAAGTTGGGCAAAGGAGGGAACCCCCCGCCCCATCCAACCCGGCCGAACAAGACTTCCCCAGGCAGCGCCTCAGACCGGAGCACAGACTGCGACAACCCCTATAACCAGAGGGGGAAAAGTGGAGGCGAGACCCACAAGCCAACCCAACAGCCGGCGGCACATACTGGTAGTGAAGCGCACCTAAACAAGAGCAATAGAATACAATAAGAGGAGGCTCCCACATAGTTAATAAGTAGCCGTACAGGTGCACAGCACGCTTTGGATACCAGCTTCCCTACAAAACACAAGCGGCACTGAACAGACTATCCCACAGGACGAGCCAAAACTCTAAAGGCTGCACTATACACAGCAACAACAAGCCAACAGACAACAGCTGCAATGGGCAAAGATAAGACGACAACAAAAAAAGTGACCAATCAGAGCACGATGGAACAATTCACGACCACCAACATTCCTCCACCAATGGAATCAAGCAGGTCTGAAGATACACAAAATCCTGAAGAAAACCTATCCCTAAGAGATGTGATGAACGCCATCACCAACTCGCGAACCTCTATGGAAGTCAAAATGGACGGCATCTCCACCGAAGTCTCCCTGCTGCGCCATGATCTTCAGAAGCTCTCATCCCGCACTGGAGAGGCTGAGACTCGTATATCTGTTGCAGAGGACGAACTGAAAGGTATGGGTCAGCAAATGAATAGAGCACTGGAATGTATAAAGGTACTGGAGAGCAGGGTAGAAGAGGGAGAGGGCAGGTCAAGGAGGAACAACATCCGCATTCTTGGCCTGCCCGAAAAGGCTGAGGGGGAGAGCATGGAACTCTTTCTAGAGCAATGGCTTGCTGATCTATTTGCACCCAAGACCCCATCGAAACTGGTCTCAATAGAAAGGGCACACCGAGTCCCAATGGGCAGGCCGGTTCCTGGAGGACAGCCGCAAACTGTGGTAGCGAAGATCCTTAACTACAGAGATCGAGATGCAGTGTTGCAAATGGCCAGGACAAAGGGGGAGATAACATATAACGGCTCCAGGATCGGTTTCTTCCCAGACTTCACTAGAGAAGTGCAGAAAATGAGGCAATCGTTTGACCTCCCTCAAAAAGCGCCTTCAGACAATAAACATGAAATATGGTCTCCTGTTCCCAGCTCAGCTGAAGATATACCATAATGGCACGACAATACACTTCACTGACCCCAAAGAGGCATGGACCTGGGCAGAGAGAAATCTGAAAGGAGACTGGAATCCACGCAAACAACAAGAACCCAGAAGAAACAGGCCACGGCTAAACGAACCACCAGAGAGACCACCCCACCAAGAAATGGATGCGATACCACAGAGAGAAGACGAATGAATGCAAAGGCGGATGAATGATGAAAACATACACGGCATGAAACCAAACAGACTTTGTTTGACACATATTGCAACCGGAAAATGAATGCTGGCAGCCCACAGACCAGCATGACACAACCCCCCCACAGTAACAAGTGCACACCGAGGTATTCCCAATACCAAAGAGACCTAAGCACTTAAAATTAGTTTTATTGGTTAAATGTTTTTGTTCAATGGGCGACAGATGCTTCAGGTGGGGATGGAGTACGGGGAGGGGGAGTTGGGTGTTACACAGGTATTCAACTGACACCTGGCTCAGCAGGGCTACAGCAATCATAGCAAACATGAAGATCGCAAGGGAAGGCCATCCGCAAATAGCACCGAACCCAAGGAGTAATGGCCACAACAGGAAATAAAGCCAAAAAACTAGCCTTCATGACATGGAATGTGAATGGCCTGGGAACCAGCATAAAGCGAACACTAGTAATGCAATATTTAAATTCGGCACAACCCAGATATAGTGATGCTCACCTAAATGCATCTGGCAGGCACAAACTGCCAATTCTTCAAGAGAACCAAGTATAGGACGGTAATCCACGCAGGCTTCTACATGGGCTCGAGGGGAGTGCTAATATTGATAAACAAAAGAACCCTGATCGACATAACTAAAGTAACACAAGACCCTGGAGGCAGATTTGTATTCATGCAAGACACACTATGGAACCAAACCATAGCCATATTAGCAGTCTATTCGCCCCCAGCACTCATGGCAGCCTTAATTGAGGAGATTACACTGATAATAGTAAACAACCCGACAGATACATTGGTAATGGGCGGAGACTTTAATGAGGTGATGAACATCAGTGAGGATAGTACACATACAAGAGGGAGAAATCCGGCACTACCAACCAAGCTTGCAACCTTTACGTCAGCACTGTGCTTGAAGGACGCATGGAGAGACCTTCATCCAGCGGAGAGGCAATTCTCGTTTCACTCAGGCGCACACGCGTCGATGTCCAGGCTGGATTACTTTTTCCTCCCCGGTGAAAATATACACAAAGTGATAGAGGCGACTCTACACCCCAGAGGGATTTCAGATCACTCCCCACTCACGATGCTGCTTGAGACAGAGAGGCCCCAGCCTCCACCGAAGTGGCGATTGAATGCATACTACCTAGGGTTCCCGGAACTAACAGAGAAAATTCAGGAGGCAACCACAACATACTTGGAACTAAACCACTACTCAGTGGTTTGATGCGGGGATAATATGGGAAGCATACAAGGCAACTCTGAGAGGCGAAATTCTGAGCTGGACAACAGCACACAAAAAAGCGCATCAGCACAACGTGGAGAACGCAGAAGCAGAGGTGAAACGTGCTGAGGCGAATTTCATAAGCACGGGAGCGGTGGAAGACAACACAACCTTACAAGTGGCGCAAAAGACGTTACATAATGTGGCACTGACATGCGCAAAACAAGCGCACAGAACCATACGTGCCAGACTATGCGAGACGGGAGACAAAGCCAGCAAGATTCTTGCATGGTTGGAAAGGAGAGAAGAGGGCCACCTCCAAGTGCGCTGGATAAATACCACAAACACTGAATGGGCCTCAACGGACTCAGATATTGCGGAGGCCTTTGCAACCTACTATGAAAAGCTATATGCCCCATCGACGACCCCTGCAGCTCCCAGCATAATGGATATGCTAACTATTCCAGCACTAAATGAAACACAGAGGCTGGAACTCAAAGCCGAAATAACGGAGGAAGAACTGACGACCGCCATCTCCCAGCTCCAAAATGGGAAAACCCTGGGGCCCAATGGCTTTCCAGTGGAAATATGGAAGAAAATTGGCACCGCAGAAGTGGCATCAGATATGCTTAAAATGTTCTTGCATGCAAAGGAAAAAGGAATCCTCCCTCCAGATCTAAGAAAGGCCAGTATAGTGGTAATACACAAGGAAGGCAAACCTCCAGATGCATGCAGCTCCTACCGACCAATCTCCCTTATAAACATTGAGGCGAAAATACTGCCAAAAATACTAGCCAATAGACTACAGAAAGTGATTACCTGTTTGGTCCACCCGGACCAATGCAGCTTCATGCCACAGAGATCCACGCGAATTAACATTCACAGACTTCAAACTGCCATCGAAAGATCACCGGCTCTACAGGACACACTGGCACTCCTCACCATGGACTTTGAGAAAGCCTTTGATTCGGTCCACTGGGAGGCCCTGTGGCTCATAATGTGTAAAATGGGATTCGGAGCTCAATTCACAAGCTGGGTCAAACTCTTATACAATGCCCCAACAGCAGAAATTAGAGTAAATGGCTGGTCCTCACGCAGCATAGAGCTTGGGAAATGTACTAGACAGGGATGCCCCCTCTCAGTGATGTTATTTGCACTGGCAATTGAACCACTAGCGATAATGCTGGGAGAGTCCCGGGATTGGAGGGGGTTCCACTGGGCACAGAACTAGGAGGACAAAGTGTCCATATATGCGGACAACCTTCTAATCTACCTAAGTGACCCAGCACTCTCTTGCCCCTATCGTCACAAATATACTAAACACCTATGGGATCTTTAGTGGCCTAAGGGTAAACTATGATAAATCCTTGTAATTCCCAATCAAGGGACTCGACCCAGCGACTCTAAACAACTGCCCATACAAAACTGAAAAAGAGCAGTTCCGATACCTCGGGCTACAGATCACGATAGATCTAACACAATATACAGAGAAAAACCTACATCCAATAAGAGATAGGTTTATGAACGATGTGAGGCACTGGATGACTCTCCCGCTCACACTGCTGGGTTGAGCTGCCCTATTCAAGATGTTGGCACTTCCCCGGTTTTTATACATCCTGCAGAACGCACCACTATATATACCAAAAATAGAATTTCGCAAAATAAATGAGACGCTTAGGAAACTGCTGTGGGTATCCTCGAATTGTGCTGAAAACCCTACAGCGCTCAGTATGGGAGGGAGGAATTGGACTTCCACACCTACAAACGTACTATTGGGCAGCCCAAATGTCAGTAGTGAATGACATCCTACATAACGACCCGATGCTACCACACAACAGAGCAGACACTCAGGCGGAGCAGGGGATCACCCCGATAGAAAACCTTTATCAAAAAAGAACATGTCAAAGCACAGCCACAATGGCCGCTCAGAGAACACAGATCTGGAGAGATGCACATAAGCACCTGGGATGGGAAGGTCACACTGAGACAACCCTTGTGGCATAACAAGCATCTTCCAGAACTTAGAGGGATCCCCAAGTGGCCGGCATGGGAGAGGCTGGGATAAAAAGGCTAGAAGACATGTTGAGGGATGGAGAAATAAAGTCTTTCCAAGCCCTAAAGGACGAATTCAATCTTCCTGCCACAGAACACTTCCATTATAGGCAAATGAGACACGCACTTACCACAAGTGAGATAGACCTCCCTAATGTACCAGAGTGCACCCCGATCGAGAGAAACATAGTAATGGAGCGAATTGACCACAAAACTACATCTACAATGTACAATGCAATCAACTCATTTGCTACAATGGAACTCACAGAACTTAAAGGGAAATGGGAGAGAGACGTGGGTCCAATTCAATCAGAGGACTGGACTACTACCCTCATGTACCCCAGGGAGACAGCAATCTCTGCCTGAATCAGGCTGATCCAACTAAAGATCCTACACAGGATATATTATCCCAGGGAGGCCTTGCATCAATGGGGAAGGGCGACAGATCCCAACTGGCTACGGTGCCAACAAATGAGAGGAACCTTCTTCCATATCCTATGGGAATAACCACAAATACAAGACTTCTGGCAACAATGCTGCGACAGACTATCAACAGTGGATGGCCGTGAGATACCGATGGACCCCAAACTTCTAATATTGGGGATAGATGCAGATATAGAACTATCCAGATTCGAAAAACTCATGTTGGCAACATCCACAGGGCTTGCAAAGAGGAATCTAGCTGAATTATGGGGCTCGGCCTCCCCCCCCACAGAACGAGAAATGGGTAATGGATGTAGACATGTGTGTGCCAATGGAAACAAGAGTGTATACCACAAGATGGTGCCCAGAGAAAGCGGCCAAGAAATGGCAAAGATGGGAGGACAACTGAAGGCATGTAGAAAGGAGCCTAAGATCCACTGAACTGCCGAAAAAGAACTCATGCAGGCGATCGAGATGACCCTAAAACTCATTGGGCGTAACAGAACTACAGTATAAGGGGAAAGGGGAAAGAAGCCAAGCACCAAGAAGAAGTGCATACCTGTGTGTTTAAATGTATTGACTAAGTTTTAATTAGTCTCTGTTTTGTTTGTTTGTACCTATAAAATAATAAAAAATATTTTATCCATAAAAAACAAAAAATTGCAGAACTCCTGGAGAAAATACAAGCCCTGACAATAAAAGACAAGGGCACAGTTAAAGAAAATCAATCATTAGCAGGCAGTCTGAACTTTGCTGCCAGAATAATCCCTCAAGGGAGGGTATTTTCCAGAAGTCTGGAATTAAAAACCAAATCACTCACCAAACCCCACCTACACATCCGATTAGGTGCAGAGGTGAAACAAGATCTGGAAATTTGGGGGAATTTCCTCAAAAATGTCAACGGGATCTCACTTTGGCGAACGCCTTTGTATACATGGACAAAAAGGGTCCTTTTCACCAATTGCGCCGGGAGCAAGGGGTTTGGAGCCATACTTGACTCAGAATGGGTGGCAGGACACTGGCCCAGCAACAGATAGGGTGGACAAAAAACATCACCCTCCTAGAAATATTTCCCATCTGGCTAACATTATACATCTGGGGCAGGCAGCTAGCTAACACGGAACTCTTGGTCTGGTGCGACAACATGGCAGTAGTAGGTTCCATAAACAGAAGGTCCACTAAATGCCATTTAGTTCTAAAAGTCCTATGAGCCATCACAGCAATCACACTACAAGAAAACATTGTGGTCAAAGCAAAGCACATTGCTGGGGCAGAGAATAACATTGCAGATGCTTTATCTCGCTTTCAGTGGCCAAGATTCCGGGAGCTAGCGCTGCACGCCCAAGAACAGGTGACCCCTATACCGGCGGAATGCTGGGAAATAATGGGAAATCAAAAATAACGGCATCAACGCCAGCGCCAGAGAGCCCAGGCCGGGATGCCCAACAAGAACCAGGCCCCTCAAAAACGGGTACCAATAAAATAACGGCATCAACGCCAGCGCCAGAGAGCCCAGGCGGGATGCCCAACAAGCACCAGGCACCTCAAAAATGGGTGCCAATAAAATAATGGCATCAACGCCAGTGCAAGAGAGCCAAGGCCGGTATGTCCAACACGAACCAGGCACCTCAAAGATGGTTGCCAACAATTCCCTAGGCTTCCTCACAGAGATGGCAGGGAAAGCACTGGCAAGCACCACCGCAGCTCAGTACAGTAAGTGCTTGCAAACAGTTTTTAAAGCCATAGGCATAAAACATGTAGAGTTAATAACGATCAAAGACATAGAAATATTCTTAAAATGGGCACATGAAGAAGGCTTTAAGAGAGATTGGGCTAAAAGAAACCTAGTTGCAGTCTCATATTTCTCAAAAATACGGGGTGATTCGGATCCTACCCAAAGTGCCCTCATTGCTTATGCATTAAAGGGTTGGGGCAAAATAGAGGGCCCTCAGGTAGACACCCGCCACTCCTTTGATTTCAGCAAACTGGTACAAATTGCAAACCAGCTGAAAGCCATATGCGGGCATCCATACGAGATCTTATTGTTCAGAACAGCTTTTTTCCTGGCATACTTCGGGGCTTTCCGAGTGGGAGAACTCATTGCTTCCAGCACCAAGGCCACCAACGGGCTGGGCGTCATGGAAGTCAGGGTCAGACAGGAGAGCGTCAGCATAGAAATCCAACAATCAAAAACTGGGGCAAAAAGAACCATCAACATTTGTTGCATCGATGAGGCAGTAAACTGCCCGGTATATATTACCAACCTCTACTATGCACAAAGACCCAAGGTTGGGGGGAGGTTTTTGATCCATAAGGACACCTCGGCACTAAGCCGCTATCAATTCAAAGGGGTGCTGATGAAGGCAATTAACAATGCGGGGTGGGACCCCAGGGGTTTTGGCACCCATTCCTTCAGAGTAGGTGCTGCCACCTCAGCATGGCAAGGAGGTTTAGCTCCCCAACAACTAAAAAACATAGGGGGCTGGAAATCAGATTGTTACAAAAGGTACATCAGACCGCAACTAATATAGCCAGCCATCCTCACCCTTTCTTTCGCCCCCCTTCATACAGAAACACCAGGCGAAGGGAGGACCACGCTTCAATCAGCATGGATAGTCGGCCACTCTTTTATCTTCAGGACGGGCCGATGGGCAGAGGAGACCAAAGAAAGGCCACCGTTCAGGAACACCATTTCCTCATGGTGAGGTTACAGAGGCCTACGATGGGCGGAAAAACAGAGACCCGCCAGAATTTCTGATCACACACCCAGGGGGCAATGACCTAGTATCCTTTGGGAGGAGAAAGTTACTTGAGGACATGTGTTCCTCCCTTGCAGGTATCTCACATAATTGGAAAGGAGCGGAAATATACTTCTTGGCCATCCTACCCAGAAAGAAATGGCCAGGGGCCAACTGCTACAAATCTGTAGACATTTCTAGATGAAAAATCAACAGGGGGGTAGAAAAACGTTTGCACAGCAACAGGACTGGGCTTCATAAAGCACCCAGCCATTACACTGGATGACCAGGACCTTTTTCACAAAGACGGCACCCACCTATCAATCAAGGGCATGGAATATTTCTTTCGAGAAATCACAGCAACTCTAGCCTCCAGGTGTTGTCATTATGTTACATCATGATATGTGATTATTGTTATCTGCATAACTGCATAATGGCAGTCTGGCCATAACCATATCTGTACAATAAAACCTACGGCCTTTTATTGCCAACACTTGACAAACAATGTGTCGGACAAATTATTCTGGGTGAGGGTATGGGATCGGCATTTTATAAGTATGCATGCATATGGGTTCAGCAGTTATGGGCAATGCTGTAGTGCCGCACAAAGCGAGGCAGGGTAACTGATGTTACCATCAGCAGGCCCGGAGAGGGGCAGCCAAACCTCTCCCCTCCCTGCTCCTCTCCTCCCCCCAAGTCTAAGAGACACGCAGTCTGGACAACACAATGTGAGGAAGGATGAAGTGTGAGCAATCACATCAACCTTCCTTCATGCAGCAAGGTGCTAAGCACCTAAGGAAACCAACAGGCAGGCAAGGATCAGGTTCAAAGACCTGCCCCCCCCCCCCGGGGCCAGATAGTCGGCTATCCGGCCGGGGGCTGAAACATAACAGCCCCTACTACTATGCATATCAAAGACCCAGGGCTCCCCTGGGTCTTATAAATACAGAGCAGCAGGCTCTGAGAAAACACAAACAGTTTGTGGACCCTGAACGGGGACCCAAACACACAGGAGGTGCACTGTTTACTCAGTGCCTTTCAAAACCTTTGCTTCTTTACCACAAAACCCTCCCACCCTACAAACAAGGGAGAAGAACAAAGAAAAAGAAGTACAGGGCACTGTACAGGGCCCACAACAAGTCGTGGGACATGAGAAGGCGGGCACGGGCCAGATGGGGTAACCCCAAGACCCGGTGCCCAAAAGTATGTTACATCATGATATGTGATTATTGTTATCTGCATGACCATATCTGTACAATAAAACCTACGGCCTTTTATTGCCAACACTTGACAAACAATGTGTGAGACAAATTATTCTGGGTGAGGGTATGGGATCGGCATTTTATAAGTATGCATGCATATGGGTTCAGCACTTATCCTGTTATTATGTGATTTGAATTGAATGGATTGGATAATCTGAGACACTCCCAAACGGGACTCCTCTCTGTCAGGGAAACCAGGTCTACACCTGCCTCTGTCCTCTCACCTTCTCCCAGCAGGGCACATCCTACCAAAATAGTTTCCTATCATGTCCACAATCCTCAAAGTCATTGACACAGTAAACTGCCAGCCACACAGTCACTAAGGAACATCTACTCAATGTCAGTCTACCAGGGGACACCATACTGCCATCTACACTGAAGTACCCATCACTGCAGTTCAAGACTACCCAACTAATTCAAACTCAGCATGACATCACACCAGGAAATATCGATTGGAAGGCTAAACCCTGCAGTACCAGGCAGTGTTTGCCTATTTCCCGGCCAGTAAAATAGAGAACAGCATTCTGAGCCCAGAAAATGTGGTTACATTTTTTCCCCTTTGTATCAAAATCCAGAGTCCAGTATGTGGCTAGTGGTTTTGGCCCTTCTCGGTTCCACGTTAATTTACACTACTTGATAAACTCTCAGTAAACAGTGCACAATGCCACACTTCGTCTTAACGAGAGAATATTTAGCGGCTGACAACCAGTGGAGTAACTTTGATGAAAATGTTGGGGGGGACAGGACATCTGATGGAAAGATGCCCCAGCCAAATGAATGGGGACAAAATGGTGTGCCATGAAAGTTGGGGGGACAAACAACCCTGTCCCCCCCTAAAATTACGCCCATGCTGACAAATTTTACAAATCAAACATAATTTCTACATTCGAAATTGTAGAGTTTTATGGCATGTTTTTTTCGCTTACAATACAGTCTGTGGAAATTGACCACACTACAGATGGGAAAGGTGTTCACAATTACTACTAGCTTCCGGTTTATTCAACCTTTCCATATTCATTCTATAATCAGTAGAATCCAGGTCTGGCTGTACAGTATGGTAGCAAATGCATTAACTGGGGTCTTTCCATCCTGCATTACATTTATCCACATTTATCCACATACCTTGTATAATATTAGTAGACACATTGTTACAGGTTTCTTCCACTTATAGGGCACTATAGTTTTCTTCCTTCCTCTAACTAGAGGGTGTTCACCTAGAGTAGAGTGCAATCTCCCCTCGGTTCACCACATTTCTTACTCCATCAGTTCATCAGGCAGTATCTCATTTCATTTGATATAGTCCATTTTAAGTGGTCACATTTCCTGATGGCTTATAAAAAGCTAAAACCTTAATAAATGGCAACAAGCTACCTGCAATAAAAACAAAACGATGCCAGCAGCATAAACCAATCCTTTCAAAAATGGAAATAAACTCCCACCTTGAGCAATGCACAACAATGATCGGTGTCAAAATAGATGCATACTCTTCCCTGCAATCACAATATAGAATACCTTTGCTGAAATAAACACAGTTAAAGAGAAACACAGACCCAGCAAAACTGTACAAACATTAACAACATCCAGCTGTTATGATTCTTTTTCTGGACAAAAAGAGGAGGCCCTAAAGAGGAGGCCCGACTTCGGTATGTCGTGGTCTTCTTCACATCCATGCCATCATCTCCAGTTTGGCTAATGAGAGCAAACTACTACCATGTGAATAGATGCACCTATTGACGGGTCATAGACTCTGCAGGTATGCCTTCAGTTGGGACACAGCAGTACCTGCAGTCGTTCTGCTGCTGTTTTTCATTATATTTGTGCAGTTCCAACCTTATCCAGTTCTCTCTCTCCTGTTCCAAAATGTATATAACCCACCCGAAACTCAGGGGTGTCCATTACCGTGCATTGTCTTTCTAGTGCAGTGTAGAGCGCCAAAGGGGAGAAAAAGCATCCCGTTACATCCCATCGACCAACCCAGGTCATGCCTCCAGACGTCCGCACGTCCTGCTTCCTGGTATCTGCCAGGCATTTCGTCAAAAGATAGCATAGACAGCTTGCCGCCTCTTCTACACTCAGGGTGCTCACCAGGTTGTTGGCATACTCACGCTGTACATTTCAATAGACGAGATGAACAGAACAAATGGTTTTACTCGCTGGCTCCCACTTGGTTGTGAGGGGTTTGCTGGCAGTGGCCATGGAGCTTTATTTAATTCGGGAGGAGCTCCAGGGTGCGTCCAAAGGCAGACATAGATGTCCACCAGCCACTCTTCTGCTGGGGTCGACTTCAGTCGTTTGCATGCCACATTCAACTCAGCACACTCCAATCACCTACTCATGATCACCTACAGGCTCCACCAGAAACCATTATTAAAAAAAAATATATTATTAGGGTATTTATTGAGCACAGACCACTGCCCAAACTCATTCCATGCTCCAAGCATTGGGTGCAATTGGAAATGATTACTGTGAAATTATCAAGGTAATGAGGAATTTGAAAAAAGAAATGTAACACCTGCAGCACCTACATCTACTGGGCAGGTGGCAATGGGTGTTTGGTACCAAATGTTTGGAAACAAATGAATGGTGTAATATGACCAGTGGCCATGGCTAGCGGGCCTTAAAGAAAGATATTGGTGCAACATGAGCAGAAGCCACGCTTGAAGCCCATAGATAATGAGACACTCAAGGAACTATGCAACATGTACAGGCCGTGGCTAGCAAGAACTCAAGAAGCTATCCCACATGTTCGGCCGTGGACACTGGCCATGGCTGAAGGCCATGGCTAGGAGGCCCAAAAGAAATGTATTGGTGCAACATGTTCATGGGCCAAGGCCAAAGGCCATTGCTTGTGGGCCCTGAGAAAACAATTGCATAACACAACTCTTGAAATTCAGTGAAACACCATTAGTTATTACAGAGTTAAGGTCATCAGATTTAATGCAACAAAACCCCTAAAAGTCATTTCAAGCAAGTATACTTTAACTATGTGCCCCCTGTTTCGCAGTGTGATGAATCCCCAGGGGGGGGCCCTTCCCATGATGCCAGGCAGGTGAGGCCGCTACTCGATTGTCCCTCTGGGGTAGTACTTAGAGGTATAGGCAGGAGCAGGCCTGCTCACCCCACCGTCCTTTACCCTGTCGGCACATATACATGTGCCACATACAAAATATCAGTAGTACTGGGACGAGGAAGAACATAGGCAACCCAGGGGTGGCCCAAAGTATGAGTCCTGGTATGAAGGAGAGCAGGTGTACCTTGTAGAGAAGGCTCAGAGAAATACTGGGATGAAGAGGAGAAGCAGAGGCACGAGGAGTACTCATAAGAACCACAATGATCATTCTAGTGGTTACTGGCTACTCATTGTTCCAAGTACAATAGAAAAGGAACAGAGACTCAGGAAGAGACAGAGAGGCACTGCGGTTGAGAGGCCAGAACCGCAGACAGCAAGGCTGGGAGGGTGGGGGGGTGAAGCTGCCCATCGAGTGGTGGACGGTAGTGACACTGGCGTCCATACCTGTTGTGCTGAGGACGGGCACACTGAGACAAGCAGGAGAGGCAAGTCCATGAGGGGAGAACGCTGTGCGACGCCGACAAGCAGAGATGCACAGTCTGGCCTGGACTAAGTGCAGCAGAGCGGCTGGTGGCAGCAAGACAATAGTAAGAGGCAAAAAAAAAGCTGTCCGAAGACTCGGAGAAGCCCAAGAACGATGCCACAGATCAGGAGCCCGAGACCAAGGTACAGAGGCTCCCTGGGTCCATGAATGGGTCTCGGACCCAAATGCAGGAAACCATGTTGAAGGGGTCTCGGACCCAAACACGGGAAACCATATTGAAGGGGTCTGGGACCCAAACATGAGGAACCATATTGAAGGGGTCAGGGACCCAAGCAGGAGAAGCCATATTAAAGGGGTCTGGCACCCCAACGAGGGAAACCAAACTCAAGGGGTCTGGGCACCTAAGTAGTACCTCGCTGGGGAGTATACCAGGACTGTCTACCGAGCCATTGAAAAGGATCCACCTTCAGAAAGGCCAGGGGAAGGGAGACATTCCTCTACCTTTGTTGAACCGCCAAGAGAAGCCTGAGAAGGGCCAGGTGAAGGAAGACATTCCCCCTCCACCTTTGTTGAACTGCTACGAGAAACCTGAGAAAGGCCAGGAGAAGGGAGACATTCCCCCACATTTGTTGAACCCCCAAGAGAAGCCTGAGAAATGCCAGGGGAAGGGAGACCTTCCCCCACCTTTGTTGAACTGCTAAGAGATACCTGAGAAAGGCCAGGGGAAGGGAGACTTTCCCAAGACTTTATCTCCCACAAATAGGGCTGGCAACTTGGTTTACCTGTTACTGTTTGAATTTATCATGACTGCAGATTTTGATACATTTACCTCAAGGACAGGATTGCTCATAAAAGCTGCATTAGCAGTAACTAGTCCATAAAGGGAAATGAGGTTTCGCGCAATCAACTCTGTATCATCAGCATACGTTAAGATAGGAATGCGCAAGTCCACAAAACGAGTAACATCAGCACTACAGCACATTAAAGTCTCATACAGTCTGTAAGGAGAACAGTAATGGGGCAGGAGTACATCCCTCTCTCACTGCAGTGCTGCCCTGGAACCAAGGAGTGCAATGCCCTCCAATCCCTGAACGTAGTAGAAGTATGGCTAAGACTCTCATGATCTCTTCTGGAAAATTAAGGTCTCATTAACAGGACCCAACCATAGCACAGTTCACTTTGACAAAAGTAGTTTGTAGGTACATGAGCGCTAAATAGATGTTAATTGTATACAGATGAATCTACATATTGTTTGACCAACATCATATGCCTTTTTTTGTTGTCCTCTCTGATATATATGTTGTTGCTCTAAAGGCATAAATTGCTTTTCTGGGTTTTCTTTAAGGTACATTTGTTTTTTCAGACGATTTATCTGCAATTTATTTGTTCATTGGTGTCATAAATTGTGCATAGCTAGAAGGCACTGGATGTTATGGTGAAATTATGTTTTCCAGCAATGGTTCTTACATGGATTCACATACTTGTGAATATTCCCCATCGTCAGACTGGGAATCCTCAGCAATATTAAAGCAGTTTCGCTTTAAACCTTAACCTTAAAAAAAAGAAATGTATTGGTGCAACATGTTCATGGGCCAAGGCCAAAGGCCATTGCTTGTGGGCCCTGAGAAAACAATTGCATAACACAACTCTTGAAATTCAGTGAAACACGATTATTTATTACAGAGTTAAGGTCATCAGATTTAATGCAACAAAACCCCTAAAAGTCATTTCAAGCAAGTATACTTTAACTATGTGCCCCCTGTTACACAGTGTGACGAATCCCCAGATGTTGTCACTTCTCCCCTGGGGGGGGGGGGGCCTTCCCATGATGCCAGGCAGGTGAGGCCGCTACTCGATTGTCCTTCTGGGGTAGTACTTAGAGGTATAGGCAGGAGCAGGCCCGCTCACCCCACCGTCCTTTACCCTGTCGGCACATATACAGGTGCCACATACAAAATATCAGTAGTACTGGGACGAGGAAGAACACAGGCAACCCAGGGGTGGCCCAAAGTATGAGTCCTGGTATGAAGGAGAGCAGGTGTACCTTGTAGAGAAGGCTCAGAGAAATACTGGGATGAAGAGGAGAAGCAGAGGCACGAGGAGTACTCATAAGAACCACAATGATCATTCTAGTGGTTACTGGCTACCCATTGTTCCAAGTACAATAGAAAAGGAAGAGAGACTCAAGAAGAGAGAGAGAGGCACTGCGGTTGAGAGGCCAGAACCGCAGACAGCAAGGCTGGGAGGGTGGGGGGGTGAAGCTGCCCATCGAGTGGTGGACGGTAGTGACACTGGCGTCCCTACCTGTTGTGCTGAGGATGGGCAGATCAAGACAAGCAGGAGAGGCAAGTCCATGCAGCTGAGAACGCTGTGCGACGCCGACAAGCAGAGATGCGCAGTCTGGCCTGGACTAAGTGCAGCAGAGCGGCTGGAGGCAGCAAGAGAATAGTAAGAGGCAAAAAAAAGCTGTCCGAAGACTCGGAGAAACCCAAGACCGATGCGAAAGATCAGGAGCCCAAGACCAAGGTACAGAGGCTCCCTGGGTCCATGAATGGGCTCGGACCCAAATGCAGGAAACCATGTTGAAGGGGTCTCGGACCCAAACACGAGAAACCATATTGAAGGGGTCTGGGACCCAAACATGAGGAACCATATTGAAGGGGTCAGGGACCCAAGCAGGAGAAGAAATATTAAAGGGGTCTGGCACCCCAACGAGGGAAACCAAAGTGAAGGGGTCTGGGCCCCTAAGCAGTACCTGGCAGGGGAGTATACCAGGACTGTCTACCGAGCCATTGAAAAGGATCCACCTTGAGAAAGGCCAGGGGAAGGGAGACATTCCTCTACCTTTGTTGAACCGCCAAGAGAAGCCTGAGAAGGGCCAGGTGAAGGAAGACATTCCCCCTCCACCTTTGTTGAACTGCTACGAGAAACCTGAGAAAGGCCAGGAGAAGGGAGACATTCCCCCACATTTTTTGAACCCCCAAGAAAAGCCTGAGAAATGCCAGGGGTAGGGAGACCTTCCCCCACCTTTGTTGAACTGCTAAGAGATACCTGAGAAAGGCCAGGGGAAGGGAGACTTTCCCAAGACTTTATCTCCCACAAATAGGGCTGGCAACTTGGTTCACCTGTTACTCTTTGAATAGATCATGACTGCAGATTTTGATACATTTACCTCAAGGACAGGATTGCTCATAAATGCTGCATTAGCAGTAACTAGTCCATAAAGGGAGATGAGGTTTCGCGCAATCAACTCTGTATCATCAGCATACGTTAAGATAGGAATGCGCAAGTCCACAAAACGAGTAACATCAGCACTACAGCACATTAAAGTCTCATACAGTCTGTAAGGAGAACAGTAATGGGGCAGGAGCACATCCCTCTCTCACTGCAGTGCTGCCCTGGAACCAAGGAGTGCAATGCCCACCAATCCCTGAACGTAGTAGAAGTATGGCTAAGACTCTCATGATCTCGTCTGGAAAATTAAGGTCTCATTAACAGGACCCAACCATAGCATAGTTCACTTTGTCAAAAGTAGTTTGTAGGTACATGAGCGCTAAATAGATGTTAATTGTATACAGATGAATCTACATATTGTTTGACCAACATCATATGCCTTTTTTTGTTGTCCTCTCTGATATATATTTTGTTGCTCTAAAAGCATAAATTGCTTTTCTGGGTTTTCTTTAAGGTACATTTGTTTTTTCAGACGATTTATCTGCAATTTATTTGTTCATTTGTGTCATAAATTGTGCATAGCTAGAAGGCACTGGAAGTTATGGTGAAATTATGTTTTTCAGCAATGGTTCTTGCATGGATTCACATACTTGTGAATATTCCCCATCGGCAGACTGGGAATCCTCAGCAATATTAAAGCAGTTTCGCTTTAAACCTTAACCTTAAACAAAAAAATGGCTGCAACTTATATAGCCCTTTGCTATCACTTTGGGTAATACTTCCCCAACCAATGACGTTTGTCCCCCTTAGCTCCACCCCAGGTAGCCATTCTCAGATTTTGTATTGCACGTCTATGTGTTGGGTGTCCTCATTATTCGCCCCTGCAAATCTTTGACCTTTTTTTCATTTTTGCTCAACGATTCTTCATTGTTTCTTCATCCTTCGCCACATCAGAACCATCAGAGGGTGTTCTGGCTGTGGAAATCTTCATAGTTGAGGCCTTGTCCACGTGGCAATGGTGGATGCCGGTAAAAAGGCACTGTCTGGTACTGGCACAAAATGAGGCCTCAGGAATGTTTTCGCAGAAGCTCGGTATGCGAAATGTCTTTACTGCCTGCATCTGGACCACAAAATAGAGAGCAGCACCATCTGCCAGGAGTTTTAATCGAAAACCCGGAAAGACCTCCACTGATGGTTTGTCACATGGTTGGAAGAAGGTGAGAAGGCCTCTGACTCAGCCTCGATCCCAAGTCATGCCTCAGCCAGGGTTGGCAGGCCTGAGCACAAAACTCCCTCTAAGAAGAGGTTGAGATCCCATGAGGATACTTCTTGGGGGGAAGAAACCTAAAAGGGCACATGGACATGAGTTGCACAGTTCAATTACCCCTCTGTCGACAGCTACAATGGCTGCCAAGGCTGCGTCTAAATCATTGACCTCGTCAGCTGCCCCGGCAGCGAGGAAGGTCTTGTCAACGGAGCCATCCTCCATCACGGCAAAGGTTACACCGATGGCGGTAGATGACGGTGGTCGCTACTTACTCATCATCGGCGACGGGAGCATCGCAGTTCAGCCGCTCATCCATGAGCAAGCACCGTCCTTTGTCAACGAAACACAGCTCGTCAACTTTGATTCTGATGGCTACTCTGTTGACACCCCCACCAACCGCTCCGTCGATGACCCCGTTGGCCACTTCGTCAATGAGCTGTATGACCGAAACGGATATGGCTTTGTTGTCACTGGCCATACCGATACAATCATTGACTACCTTCTCTATGATCACCACCATAATATCCAGAGTTGTGCTGCCTCCTAGGCCGGCTCCTACGCTTCCCACTAAGGATACGCCTCTTTTCCACACTGTTGTCCATTGCCGCAGCGCTTTTGGGTGACAAAATCGTAGCTGAAACTTTCACGGATTAAAAGACCGCAGATTAATTGTACGATTATACAAAACGTTTGCAAGAATCAGAATGTATCTATAAAGACAATATTTTGTAATATTAACGTGTGATCCAATAAATATGAATAATGTGCGTGCTGTGTGTTAGGTGGGCCTACAGTACCTACATGGATCACTCAGTCTGCTGCTTTATTGCTCTGAACTTTGCCAGAAGTCTGTTCTAACTTTCTCCAGCATGGGGTCTAGCATGGATTCATATGCTCATGAATATTCCCTGTCGTCAGGCTGGGAATCCTCGGTAAAGAAAAAATCAGTATCAATTTCGTTTCTGATCTGTCATTCTTAGTAGTAACCAATCACTGGTCTCTGGGTCATACTGCCCCCAGCCAATGACTGCCCTCTCCCTAAGCCCCGCCGCTGGCAGCCATCCTCAGATTTTTACCGCACGTTCAAGTGTTGGGAGTCCTTGTGCTATAGCTCTCGAGCTTTTTATTGTGTTTTGCGCTTTTTCAAAGAGATTTATCTAATTGTTCAGTTAAATCGAGCCTCAAGCTCCACCGTTTCTACTTCCGATCAATGGGGACCCGTTTCGGAATTTTCTACGCCCCTCAAGGCTGATGTTTTCGTCAAGTTACGCTTCTTGGAGGATTCCAGAAGCTTCTGAGGCCTACCTCGTGGACATGGCCTAGGAAAAGGGAAGCTCGACACCCGGATCCAAGCTGTTCAGGAACTGCCCTGGATGCAAGTTGCAGAATGTGTTCAAGGAGGACGAGCATTTGAGATGCCTCTACTGCTTCCACGAAGACAAAATGCACGTGGAGAAGGACTGTGCGTTTTGCATGAACATGTCGGACCGGACTATGAGGAATCGTCGGACCCGTCTCGCCAACGGGCTGAAAGGCAAGAGCCCATCAGCTGAGAAGAAGTTTGAGCGGTCTTCTAAGTCCTGTGAGGGCGCCCCAGCGATGGGGGCCCAACAGAAGGCAAAGCACTGCAGGTCCGCGGGCACCAGGAGCGCCGAACGGTTGGGCTCCTCGGCTGCCAGGCAGGGCGCATCCTCACCGGCGCCATCAACTACGAGCCAACGCTCTGGCTCGGGGAAGAGGAAATCCGAGAACACGGCTAAGCTTCTGGAGAGGCCCCGGTCGATCTCGAAGGAACCAGCCGAGGGGGAGCGAGGCGGTGACCCTCCCCCCAGGTGAAGGCCGCAGGCACGCACAAGGTGGTGAAGGCCTTGATTCACCCGGCTAAGGCCTCTATCGAGGAAGTCGCTATGGGCTTGGCACAGCCTGTGGAGGCTACCCCAGTGGAGGCGACCTCAGGGTCCAGAGTTTCCTCTGCCACCACAGAGGGAATCCTCTTTTCAGCACATCGAGAAGACCCCTGTGAAGATCCTGGTGGAAAAAGAGGGGGGGCTGTGGCCATTACGGACACGGACACAGCCTCCGAGGAGGAGCTGGTTGAAGTCTTGGAGGGCCTCGACAAGAACGTTGAGGAGGCCCGGTCCCACGGGAAGGATCCCGACGAGAAGGATGACGAGAGCGAGGGTGGCGTCAACGAGGTTCCAGTGGAGGAACCATCGCGCCCATCGCAGCCTGAGCCGCAGGAAAACTCAGCGGCCATTTTGATGGCAATCCAATCCTTGTGCACGAAGATAAGGACGAGGTTGCCTCTACCCCCCGATGGATGACCCAGAGCCGGGCCCGTCGGGAAGCCTTCCAAACAAGAGGAGGAGGATTCATCCGGCCCGCCTTTTCAGCCTTCACGGCCCTCCCAGCCTTTGTCCCCGTCTCTGGGGATGACACGGGAACAGATACGGCCACGACGGGGACGGATGACGATGTTAGTGACGACGGGACGGATCTCCCATCACCGATTCCTCGGGCCTCCCCGCCTGACGAAATTGGCTCCTTCCACACCATGATTGCCAGAGCATCCAAGCTTTTCCAGTTCTGCCTCGAAGAGCAGAAGAAGGATGGCTTCCTCTACCAACGGCACGAGGCCGCTGCTAGATGACATCTGGGAAGAGGGACTTGCGCTTCTGAAGAACCCGTCCACGACGCCTGCCAAGAGGGATCGGTACGAGAAGATGTACCGGGTCCCTGACGCAGCCCCCTTGTGCCTGAGGGCACAGCCGACCCCGGACTCGGTCGTCTCGGCAGTGGCCAAGAAGAAAGCGGGGGGCATCGGCTTCATCTTCAACTTCTCCACCGGACGGCGAGGGAAAGAAACTGGACTCCATGGGACGGCGAGTCATCTCGTCGGCGGCGACGACGATTAAGGTGGCCAACGCCCTAGCGATTGTGGCCCGCTACAACAGGGAATTGTGGTACAAGAAGGTGAGGTGGCATCGGACCACGCCATAACAGTAGCCACAGACATTGCTGACACCGGTTTCCGCCAGTTGGGCAACAGCGTTTGCCTTAGATGGCGGGGGTGGCTCAAGGTGACGGATTTCTGCCAAGACGTGCAAGCCAAGGTTTTGGACATGCTCTTCGACGGGAATAATCTGTTTGGAAAGACAGTGGATGAGTCACTGCAGGCCATCAAGACTGACACAAAGATGGCTCGGGCCTTGGGGGTTCTGCAGCAACGGCGTCCGCCCTTTCGGAACTCTGGAGGCAAGCAAGGTGCCTCCAAAGGATTCAGCAGGTACTCCTCGACGTACCGTTAGGCGGCCCGCTCCTCGTCGCAAGAAGCTTACATGGGACAAGGCAAATCAGGTGGATCTCGCCATCGTCGCCAGGGAGGCCAAGGCGGCAAGTCTGCTTCCAAGCAAGACTGAACCGGCCGTTGCGTCGGGCCCCCACCGAAGCACCCGGTGGGAGGCCGGCTGACGAAGTTCGTCATCATGTGGGAGTCCATCTCCACCGAACATTGGGTGCTGGATGCCCTGGCCCACGGGCACACTCTGGAATTTCTAAAGAAGTGCCCCCGAATTCCTCCCGTGGCCAGGAAGGAAAACCACGTCCCTCAACTGCTGTTAGAGGTATGGGCGATGCTCAAGAAAGGAGCCATCAAGCTCGTCCCAAAGATACTTTATACTCAAGATACTTCCTCGTCAGAAAGAAGACAGGAGGATGGCGTCCCATCCTAGGCCTGCGTTGACTAAACAGATACATCAAGGCACAGAAGTTCCGGATGGTCACTCTCCAGCATGTGCTGGGCCAGCTGGAGGAAGGCGACTTCCTATCGTCGTTGGATTTGGAGGATGCGTACTTTCACATCCCCATACTAAAAAAACAATGAAAGTTTCTCAGGTTCGTGGTCCAGGGACGGCACTACCAGTTCAAGGCCCTCCCATTCGGATTGAAGTCGGCACCCAGGGTATTCACCAAGTGCCTAGCGCCAGTGGCGGCGCGGCTGCGCCTGCAGGGGTTCCACGTCTACCCCTACCTGGACGATTGGCTCATCCGAGCATGAACAAGGGAAATCGCCGTCGAACACACAGTGAAGACCGTCCGGCTGTTCACGGACCTGGGATTCTCCATCAACTTCCCCAAATCCCACCTGGTTCCATTGCAGGTTGCACTGTTTCTGGGAGCCAGGTTTGATACAGTAGCACGATTGGCCTCGCCATCGGAGGAAAGGACGAAGGCCAACATGGGCAAGGTGCAGCGTCTGCTGGCCACGGATGTGGCCAGGAAGAGGTCTATCAAGTCCCTTCTCGGGATGATGTCCTCATGTATCTACCTGGTGCGCCTGTGCAGGCTTCGAATGCGCCTTCTACAGGAGTTCCTTGACGCCCGTTGGATGCAAGCGACGGGCAGCTTCGAGGACAAGATCTCGCTCAATGAGGTATTCCGCCAAGCAATTCGGACGTGGGGGACCCGCGCGCATCTCACGGCGGGCACAGACTTTCAGAACCCAGCACACCAGGTGACGGTGACGACGGATGCCTCCCTGGAGGGGTGGGGAGCGCACACCGGAGATCTTCACGCGAGACGCCTCTGGCTCCCGGAGGAGAGGATGCTCCACATCAACATACTGGAGCTCCGAGCAGTGATCTGGGCCCTCAGGTCGTTTCTCCCATCCCTCAAGGGCAAGGTAGTGAGGATCTTCACCGACAACAACACCACGATGTTCTACATCCGGAAGCAGGGAGGAACAAGATCCCCAGCCCTGTCCAAGGAAGCCCAGGATCTGTGGCACTGGGCCGTTGCCCAGGGGGTGTTTCTGGTACCCTTTCATCTGGCAGGGACAAACAACACAATCGCTGACTCGCTCAACAAGGAGCTGCGCTCGTGCCACGAGTGGGAACTGCGTCAGGATCAAGTGGATCGATTCTTTCAACGATGCGGCAAACCCCAGATCGACCTGTACGCGACGGCGACAAACTCCAAGTGCCAGAGGTTCGCCTGCAGGTTTCCCCAGCTGAGGAGCATGGGCGATGCTTTCTCGTTCCCCTGGGACGGCCTGTTCCTGTAATACTTCCCTCCGTTGCCGTTGCTACTGTGACTCGTCAACCAGCTCAAGAGGTCCCAGTGCAGGATGATCATCATCTCACCAGCGTGGCCGAGGCAGATCTGGTTCCCGGACCTCCGGACCTTCTGCACTTGTCAGCATCCCCACCAGTCAAACTGTCGACGGACGCAGATCTTCTCTCCAGAGTCGCTGAATTTGCAGGTCTGGCTCCTGCAGCACTAGAGTTTGGAGGGTACAATATCCCGGCAGACTGCAGAGAGGTTCTTGCAAAGGCCAGTGCGTCCTCAACTCTCAAGTGCTATGGACACAAGTGGAAGAGGTTCTCTGTCTGGTGCCGTGCACAGAAGATTAACCCTCTATGGATCACGGCCCCTCAAGTGCTACCGTACTTACTGTCGCTGGCCAAAGCTGGACTAGCTCATGCTTCCATCAAGATACATCTGGCAGCGATTTCCCGATACACCAGACTGCAGGATGGTCATCCCTGTGGTCTCATCGCCTGGTGAAGGAGTTTATAAAAGGACTGTTCCGATCGTTCCCGCCGGTGAAGGCTCAGTTGAAGTTCCTGTCGTGGAAGACAGCGTTCCTTGTGGCCATCACCTCCACATGACACATGGGAGAGATTCAGGCACTATCCTGCAAACCTCCATACTTGACTTTTCACGAGACGAGGGTGGTGCTGAGGACGCACCCCTCCTTCATGCCCAAGGTGCCGTCGGACTTCCATCTCAACGAGCCCTTGGTGTTACCAGTTTTCTTCCCGTCGCTTTCGTCGCCGGCCGAGAGGACTTTGCACTCACTGGATGTAGCTAGAGCACTGAAGTTCTAAGTGGACCGAACAAAGAGTTTTCGGAAGACATCACAGCTGTTTGTGAACTTTGGACCTGTGAACCAAGGGAAGGCTCTCTCGAAGGCTTCCATTTCCAGATGGCTCTCCAGCTGCATCATACACTGTCACTGGTTGAAAAAACTGACCGTTGCCTGGCCGTCCGAGAGCCCATTCGACCAGAGCGATCGCTGCTACCATGGCGTTCTTGTCTGGTGTACCCCTGCTGGACATCTGCAGGGCTGCTACGTGGAGGTCGATGCACACCTTCACGAGATTCTACTGCATCGACCGGGATTCCAGGGAGGAGTCCCGAGTCGGCCAGGTAGTGCTGCGCAACCTGTTCGCCTGAAGGTGGGCCTGGTGAGGAGGTAAGAGTTGCTTAATGTTGAGTCTATGTAATGCTTAATGTTGAGCCTTTGCTACCTCCTGCGGTTGTGCATGTGTGTACTGCTATGTATTCTTATATTCATTAGCATGTGAATCCATGCCAGACCCCATGCTGGAGAAGTATCTGTAACTGTTGTTCTCCAGCATGGGTCTGGCATGGATTCACATGCCCCCACTACCTGTCTCTCTTGACACAGTGCCTTCTAATGGGCAGGAACTACAAATCCGACAACATGCATACCCAGTACCAGCTTAAGACTGCCTTTGGAACCGAGAGAACTTGGAGGCAGACTCCTTTGGGTCCATAGACGTGCCAGCAAACACTTCAATGGCAGATACGCCACCAGAGATGTCTGCCCAATTTGTTGCTATGGATCAAGGGACTCGATGTGCCTCAGGCTCAGATTATTTTGCCTCCTCTATGTCACTGTCTCCTTCCCTCCCGCCACCACGGCTATTATTGGCCGTGTTGCGTAAAATAGAGGAAGGGTCAGGCGAGGATAAAGATGGAATGTTCGAGGAAATAAATCAAGTTTTCTGTATTTTGGTTTCACTGTATGAGGATTTTCCCAGAGAGATCAAATCAAATACAGCCCTCCATGAATCTTTATTGTTTCAATTTGACAATATGAATATTCATGCAGCTAAAGGGAATTCCTCTTCACACACAAAAGTGGATCAACAGAGCTGTGACCAGTGCCAACGAAGGAAGCATTTGGTCCGGTTGCCAAAGTTGCTGAAGACTTTTTGGAGGCTCATACTCTGAGTGGTGTGAGTCAGACTAAGTTGACTCAGATGGCTGCCCCTATTTCTTGTTTGCCCGATCACAGTGTGCAGGCGGAGAGGCAATTGAAAGCAACAGAATTGATACAGGAATCAGCATCTCAGCAGATTTCGGAGCCTTATGACTCGAGTGTCAAGCAGGTTCATTTTGCCACAGTGCCAAGCGCTATTATCCAGGAGGATCCAGCCGAGGTCTCAGTGGAGAAAATATTAAGTATGGCTTTGATTAAGAACCCTTGTGCTTAGGGAAAACCCAGGGGCAGTATAAGATTACAGCCAGCACTGATGAACACATCTAAAAACTTGCCAGCTAAATCCTTAAAAAAGCAAGCCGCACAAAGTTTCATTAAATCATTATTTTCACAGTCTACAGTCAAGGCGGCCTTATCCCAGATGGATTGGGTGGGAGTGAAGGGTGCTTCAGTTGCCGAAGTTAGTAATTCCCCAGGACTGCAATTGGGGAGTATGCAACTGGAGGGGAATGGAGTGGCTGCATGGGAAGCAGAGGGCTCACATGCTTATCCAATGACAGCTTTGGTTGCTAATGGGTCTTTGGAAATAGAGCCGTGTATTCCACCATTACAGCCAATGCCTAACTCTATGATGCAAGTTCAAAGTATGGCATAAGGGGTTATGGTATTACCTCCTCCTAAGCCTCAATCAGCCCCCCTCCATCAGCCGTCTTGTGGTGATCCTGCAGGAACACTTGCCTTTGTGACCAACGGGCTTGTGTAATTTGAATTCTACAAGACATCTACATTCTCAAGAAGATTTGTTGACTGTTGTGATTGAAAGCGTGATCCCTGAAACCCGTTCATCATTATTGAATCAAACAAACTTACTGTCCCTTTTACAGGAGCTACCCTTGTTGGGTGGTATCAAGTCCTGCGATGTGGAGAGAGTGTTATTTCCGGATCAAGTATGACTGGACCAAGTTGTGATCTTTTTCAAATCGAAACTAGTGATGGATACACTTTTGAAGAAACGTGACAACTTCAGATGCCTGGCAGTTGATTTGTTACCTCATAATGTAAAAACTGGGAAGAAGATGGCCCAGTCCCGTGGGTCCCAACAGGGCCTTGCAGCAAATTACCATCTACATTTTGGGTCTAATAATGTTGAAGAGCAAGTTTTGGCTTTAAAAAGGAAAATAACGGCCTCAGAAGAAAGCCATGATTGGTCTTGGCCTACTCTGCAGCCTCTGACTTACACTTCTGGTCATTGCTCTAATGGGCTAGGGGACACCGATGTTGTAACAGATGTATTATTTGGTGTCCTGTCAGTGTTGTCATTCAATTCAAGAGGCCATGTCCAGCTTTTTACTAATGCTCTCTTGTCGGGTTTGCTTAGGCAACATAAAGTTCTTGTTCTTCAGGAAACGTGGCTTAAGTTACAGCCAGCCTTTGATGGCTATGAGGTGTTCCATCAAATGGCTGGCCAGGGTGTGAGTGGTTGCCCATATGGTGGCTTGCTAACTATGTTCAAAACTTCCCGTTATATTAAAGTTGTGGCATGGTCTGATGTAACCTTTGGAGTACAGGCAACTCATATTAGATTATTGAGTATGGTACAGGTGAATATTTTGTTGATTAATATCTACTGGAACCAGGGTATAGAGGCACTAGCGGAAGTGATAGACTCCATTTCCTTGTTTGTAGCAGAATGGTACAACTCTACACCATCAGGTCATATTTTGGTGGCTGGGGATTTAAACTCAGACTGCATCTCTACTGAGAATGTGAGCCAAATCTCCATACCGAAAAAGGACTCAAAAATCATGAATGGTAGGGCATGGATGTATTGTCACACAAGTATGGGCCTCTATCCATTGAATAGTATGGTCAAATGTGATAGCCCACCTTCTGTAACGTGGTCTAACGGTTCTAGTGCCTCTATTATTTATAATGTTTTCATAGGACCTTGGTTGCTGGAACATTGCTTCCTTCTTGAAGTTAAGAGAACAGAGTGTAGTGATCACTCCATCCTGTCGGTCTTTTTTGATCACCTGGTATATTTAGCACTCCATACTTCCAAAATGGCAGGAGGGGGAACACTCACTCTTAACACTCAGGGCAATCGTTTGAATTGGACCTTGCATATGCTGGCTAAGGCCAATCAAACACTTGTTGGAGTGATTGAAATGAAGTCCGATCAGCAAAAGCGTACCTATTTTTCTGTGGACAATTTTGAATGTTTTATTACCAGTGGACTTGCCCCAATTGTTCCTAGGGCTGGTAAGGGGGTTTCTCGCCCCACCTCACCTTTACACACACATACAATAGGGAGCTGGTTCATACAAAAAGAATACTCAGATGTGTGAGAAACTGCATTAGAAACGAGCCTCTCCTCTCCTAGCCTGATAAAATCATCCAAATAAGGAAAAATGTTCAGGGGTAAAAATACTGGCTTCGTGGGTCTAGAGCCTACCGTCTACAATTCGATACAGAAAAAATGCTAGACGTATTGATAGATACAATCTCCAAGGCCTTCTGGTCACTAATAAATACCATTGGAAATGCTCAGGTGGGGAGACTAGTTAATGCGGTTTCAGAAGAGGACAGGGTGAACTATTTTAAGTCATTGCATGCGTTGCCCCCCTCATTATGTAACGATAATGATAATGATTTGTTATTTATATAGCGCCTTAATCCAAAGCACTTTACAGAGCACATATTTACATACAATATCACCCATCCGAAGTTGGTACCCATTTATCAACCTCGTAAGGATGAAAGGCTGAGTTGGCCTTGCCGGGATTCGAACCTGCAACCTGCATCTGGGATGGAGAAAGCGTTCTCCCAGGATGTACCATTTGACTTTCCCATCTGTCAAGCCAAACTGATTGATTTAATTGGTTCTATCAGTAACTCTCGGGGCCCAGACCCAAATGGGCTAACAAATCAACTTTTTAAATCAAATCCTGTGATATGAGCAGAAATTTTGAATATTCAATTTGTAGACGTTATGAAGCTGGAGCAATTTCTGCCTACTTGAGAGAGAGGCCTTATCATTCTGATTTACAAGAGGGGGGATAGCACTCAACCAAGTAATTATCGTCCTAAAGCCATCCTCGATGGAAACTCATTTCAAAATGGCAAACAGGGTTCAGGAAGGGAATGGGGACCCAACTGAAAGTAACTGTAATTGTTTATTTGTAAAGCGCCTATACGCAGGTGAGGTGCTTCAAAGCGTTTATGGCCTATTACTCAAGTGTTTTCAGGGACAAGCCTGGTTAAAGGAGGGGAAATTATGTTTTCCTTGCCTCCTTTGATTTGGCAGCAACCTTTGACGCGATAGATCACGCCTTGCTTTGGCGCAAGCTTCAGAAATGGGGCATTCCGGAAGGACTGTTGAGACATCTAGTTGCTCTGCATGACAACTCGACTATACAAGTCAACCTTAATCACCAAGGCACATTGTCGCGCCCCATAAAAACATGCAGAGGGGTATAAAAGAAATGAACACTGCAGAGACTCTGGTCTACTTGGTCCCCCTTCCAAAACTCTGTCGAAGAAAGAGAAGCTTATTTTCTCAAATCTCAGGATCTTAAAAACTTTTGTATCTCCTGACAGTCAGAAGCACAAAAGGGGGGGGACTCTCATATGGGGACGTTTTAGCGGAAAGGACAAAAGCCTCTGGAACCTAGAGGAAAAGGATGTGGGTGGGGGAGGAGGAAGAAAGTTAAGAATTAATAATTGGAGACAGTTTACACAGCAACGGGTGACATGAACCCTGAATGAAAATTTGGTTTATGCACTGTGATAACAAAGTGTAATGAATATATGTTGTAATTGATTATCTCTATCAAAAAATAAAAAATAAAAATGGTTTTAAAAAAAAACATGCAGAGGGGTAAGGCAGGGGTGCGTGGTAGCCCACTTCCTGTACAACATGCATATGGCTGATTAAGAGTATTGCTTGCGGCCGCTGGCCTTAGCAACTCCAAGAATTTCAAATATGAGGCCTCTATATACTGGCTATGCAGATGACTTTCTAATTTTTGACAATACACCAATAGACCTTCACGGAGTGTTGGATGATTTCTCTGCCTTTGAAAAAGCGAACTTTTTGTCTATCAATTCTTGCAAGACAAAAGTTATGCATCTTGCAAATAACAGAAAAGAAAGCAAGTTCAATTTAAGTGGCATTGAGACCCGGTGGAGAGGATTAATTCTTTCCTATATCTTGGCTTCATGTTTACTTCCAAACCTTCTACTAATTTAATCATGGCTTCACACTAAAGCAACACAATTAGCGAATTATCTTTATAGGGTGGATTCCAAATTTGGAAAACTTTCTTTAGTCCTGTGCAAACAGTTCTTTGAAGGAAAAGTTGTCCCGAAATTATTATACGGGATAGAGATATACAATCCGGTTTTGCTAGATTATCTCCCGTATCTTGAAGCCTTCATGTGGACAGGATTTTCGCCTTCCACCTTCTATGCCTCATTCAATTATTCGGTATGAATTAGGCATTGTCTCACTTAAGGTGAGAGCTTTTTGGCGTTATTTATCCTTGTATGGTAAAATGCTATTACCAATACCTAATTCCCGGTGGTGTGATTTTGAGCAAGCATGTGATTTGGGGGGTGTGCGAAATAAAAAGGCTTGCCGTTCTGTTGTTGAGGGAGACAGGCTGTACTGAGTCTGATCTGGTTGGTAATCCCGACAAAGTAAAACAGGTATTAGGCCACCACTGTACCATAATTTCATGCTTACTCATCCTTTAGCCATCTAAAATACGATCATAAAAAGCAAGGAACCTTTGCATCATATTTATTGATTTATTCTAGTAAACCTACGTGGTCCACCTTCATGCGATTTCGGTTAAATATGTTGTGTACTAAGGAAACCCTGTTGAGATATGGCCTGGTTGAAGAGAATGGTGTTATTTGCAGATACTGCCAACAGGAAAAAGAAAAAGAAACAGCGAGACATCTGTTGTTATCATGTACACCCTTGCAACAGATAAGATCTAGAGCATTTTATAAGTTTACCAAGGATGAACTACATCAATTGTAAACGTGGTTTGATTGACTTCTGAATGAGAATTAATTTTACAATTTATTTATTTTATGGAATCAATGTCCTGATTAATACAGTGTTTTTTTCTTTTATAATTCTGTTTTTTTGGGAAAATGTTATATTGTTTGTATTTATGTTTCCTTGAAAATATGTATTTTAAATGTTGAATTAAATGTTAACCGATAAAACAAAACAAAAAAGAAATATGAATAATATTGAAAATTGTAATGACAATGGAAATGAGAATATGTACACTAGAGAGTTAATAGAAGATCATTTTAATTGGTTAGAGAAACACCAATAAGCATATGAGGAAAAAACCATTAAACAGACGTAATTTGATTTGTGAAGAGAAAGATTGATACTGCATTTTAGAGGCAACAGAAAAATCAACACAGACTAAAAGTTCACTGACTTATATAATCAAATGCAGGTAAGGAACTATAAATTAAAATTATTAATGAAAAAGAAATAAATATTACAAATACCGAAGAAACGAACATGTAAAATAATTAATAGTACAATTATATGTTTTGTTGATATAGGAAAGAAAATCAATAATGGAAAAGGCTAATTTAATTGTCTTGTGCAAAGGGAAAAAACAACTCTGTCAGTCAGGATACCTGTATCATTTGGAACGATCGCATATCGCTTAATGAAAAAAGTTGGTGGAAATGTGTGGAATATAGACATTCTGATTGCAGAGGAAGAGCGTGTACATCGAATTACTGTATCGTATCCATAAGAGAACACAACCACAAACCACATTTTTTCAAAATAGAAGTAAAAAAAAAATAACAACTAAAAAGAAAAGCATAAGAAGAGGCTACAAGTGGCCAAGTCGTGCAATAAATATTAGGTGAATTACTGCCGCATTTAGCAGGAGAAATTACGTGTTCCAAGTTATTAAAATGACAGGTAATTTATTAAAGAAGTTTGAAAAGTCACCTGCCAAAAATACCAACAACCATTAGTGATTAGTTATACCAGACAGTTTTAGAATGACACTAGAAGGAGAAAACATGTTTTACTTTGAAAATGACAACATAGAAAAGAAATATCTAATGTTTGCACCCAAGCAGAATCTACAAAGTTTAATGGCAAGTGAAAACTGCATGTATTTGTATTTATTGTGTTTATATCGCGCTTTAATCCAAAGCACTTCATGTAGACACCAGATTGGAGAAAATAATTGTTCTCAATGGTGTATGTTCAAATGGCCAACAAAACAGAAATAAGCTACCAAGACATTTTTGAAAACCTAAAAGAAAAAAAGCCTGAATCTTCCAAAAATCCCAAAACATCTAGTATGGATTTCAGACTTTAAGCAAGTAATGCAGTGAAACACATTTTTTTTTTTAAAAAAACTGATATGCAGGGGCGTTACTTCCATTCCAACCAAGCGTTGTGGCGAAACATACAAAAACATAGGCTGCAAAAAAAAATACAGTACAGACAGTGAGTTTCAGTTCAATGTGAAAAAACTATGCATATTATTGTTTGTACAAAAGAAAGAAGCAATTAATAAAAATATGCATACAGTGAATATAAATTATTATCAACAACATGAATCAGTATTGACAAGTTTCTTAAATTACTTCGAAGAAACATGCATAGAGGCACAAACCAGATTTGGAAGGAAACATCCAAAAGTTAAAATAAAATACTGGAATTGTTATAGAGCCATTTTCAACAAAAGTCCAAAAACAAACAATAAACTGGGTGGATGGCACCATGGATTAAATGTAGCAATGGGTCATACCAAACCAAGCATTTGGAAATTCAAAAGTACTATACAAAATGCGCAAGCCATGCAAGAAAACGGCATAATTCAGAAATTAAGTGGGAAAAATCTACAAAAGAAAATAACAAAAGGTGTGGAAAACTTGATAGAATTAAGAGAAATATTTGATAAATGTAACACAAAAAGATTAAGTGACTACTTTACAAGCATGGCTTTCAATATAAACTGACTAGTGCTCTGAAGTGATAAAAAAACAAGAAGTGCATAAAGACGAAAAAATAATTAGAGAGGTTTTGTTAAAAAACGTACAGTTACTTTACAAAGTTAAACATGTCAACTGTAACAAGGCAAGATCATTTGAGTTTGGATAAAAGTTAACATAAATTAAGTGTTTAGTATATTAATTAAAGTTAAATAGTTGTTTACCAGACGTAGAGTCCTGATTAATCCCTCAGAATACAAATCCACCAAAACAAGGTTCCAAAAATGAATAACATCCAAGTCCATCCAAATAGAACTGTTGTAAATCTATGGAAAATAAACATCAAAATCCATCGAAATAAAACGAACATTAAAATCCAAAAAAATGCAAAGAGTGGATTAAAAATCGTCTGTGAAGAAAGCATCCTTGTAAATTCATCCCGGAGAAAATGTAGAACATCCATGAAAACCCAATCTATCCGAGAACAAATATTGAAAAACCATTAAAAACCGGTGAAGAAAAAGAGAAAAAAACAATCCATGAAATGCAAAAAATAAATCCCCGGAGAGAAGAGGTTAAAAATCCATGAGAAAAAAAGACAAAAACCCAAAACCCAATGCGAAAAAAAACACTTGCAAGACTCGCAATCAAGAATGCTATAAGAAAAATTAATCAGGAAATCAAAATAAGTCAAATAACATAATGGGACTACACCGAATACAAAAATAAACTGACTGTAACGTATGACCTCTTGCGGACAAACACGGAAATAACAATTGTATTGAATACTTATATTACAAAGACTACGTTTAATATAAATAAAACATTAGATGTTTAAATAGAATACATTTTAGTGCATCTAATTTAATTAAACAAAGAAATTCAGAATTTTAACTTATACAAACCTTTGGTACATGCTGAAAACGAACAAATAACCTAGAAGGTCTTCTGTATTTGTTCTTTTTGGGTAGTTCTGGCCACAGCGACACCACCATTCCATATGCTACAAGGGGATATCTTATCAGACTATGAGCCTTTGGAGGTTTCATCTTCAGATCAAGAAGCGATAGGCGGCGATCCTGACCCCATTCTACCAGCTCCTCGACCACCAGTACAGCCTTCGGTCCCTAGACCATCTGTTCCGGCCCCAGCGCCTCTTACACTGATGGACTTGTCACAAGACATTTTGTCCACTTTGCAATCTCTGGTGACAGAATTGCAGCAGCCACTACCTCCATCAGCCCCTCAAGGTTCCCCTAGGGGTAGTCCCTCCAGACCAACCAGACCACATGAGTTTCCTCAGCCTTAGCCGCCTCGACCAGTGCTGTAGGAGTTCTTGCACACCGTGGCCCTCACCGTCACAGATACTGGTCCGGACACAGACACATCTCAAGGTACCCAGCCTACTGATGAGTTTGACAACTCGGTACCGGAAGATGGGGAAAACCCTCATGAGAATCTACCCCTTCTATGCATGATGCTCTCCTGCATCTCCCTTGTTCCTTACTGCAGGCTACCTATGAGACCGCTCCAGGAATTTCTGGATGCCAGGTGGAAACAAGTATCAGGCTTGTGGAGTGACAAGTTTGCACTCAGCCCAGAGTTTCGACGATCAGTACAGTCGTGGAAACATCAGCAGCACCTGGCTATGGGTGCCCCTTTTTCCCACCGGCCCTCCAAGCCACTGTAACTACCGACGCCTCTCTGGAGGGTTGGTAGGCACACACAGGTCAACTCTATTGCAGAGGCCTCTGTCTACAGGAGGACAAGGAATTTCACACAAATGTGTTAGAACACTGGGGAGTGTTCTAGGCTCTCAGGTCTTTTCAACGCTAACTGCAGGGGACGTTGGTCTGCATCTTCACTGACAATACGACCACCATGATTTACATCAGGAAGCAAGGAGGGACCCACTCTCCCGTCCTTTCCAAGGAAACAAAATCACTATGGCACTGGGCGATCACTGAAGGTATGTTCCTCATTCCATTTCATCTGTCCGGGAACCACAACCCGGTCACGCATTCCCTCAGCAGGGAATTGTGGTTTTGCCACAAGTGTGAAATCCGTCAGGACCAAGCTCTTCGGCTGTTCTCAAGAAGTGGTCAGCCTGAGATAGACATGTTCATCATGGCAAGCAACTCCAAGTGCCACCAGCTATCCTCAAAAGCGAAGTCTACCGAACGTTTTCTCTATCCTTTGGGACGGTTATTTCCTATACGTGCTCCTACCTATCCCGCTCATTCTGCGAGGACTCAAGGTACTCAAATAGAGCCAGTACAGGATGATTGTGATTGTTCTGCCGTGGCTGAGGTAAATCTGGCCTCCGACCTACTCCATTTGTCGGTAGCACCGTGCATCAAGCTTTCCCCTCTACCACAGCTGCTGTCCAGGGAAGGGGCGCCGTCCTGCATCATAACCCAGCATCCCTGAAGTTGACGGCATGGATCCTGCAGGAATTTGGACACTGCCAGGTACCCTTAGAATGGTGTAAGATTCTGGCGTCCTGCATCATAACCCAGTATCCCTGAAGTTGACGGCATGGATCCTGCAGGAATTTGGACACTGCCAGGTACCCTTAGAATGGTGTAAGATTCTGGCCAAGGCAAGAGCTCTGTCGAAGCTCTCCTGCTACAAGCATAAGTGGAAGACGTTTTCCATTTGGTGTCAATCTCAGCAACTTAACCTTCACTGTATTAAGGCTGCTCAAATCCTACTGTACTTGCTGTCATTATCAAAATCTGGCCTTGCACATGCTTCAATAAAGCTTAACTTGGCTGCCATTTCTCGCTACACTCGGACTGCTGGTAAACCTTCTCTTTGGTCGCATGGGCTTGTTAAAGAGCTTCTCAAGGGTGTGTTCAGGGCTTTTCAGCCAGTTAGAGCATTCGCTCCAGTGTAGGAACTCAACGTGGTTCTCTCTAAACTGATGTGCCCTCCATTTGAACCTCTGTACCAAGCTCCTCTGAGGTTTTCTCTTGGAAGACCGAATTCCTGGTTGCTATTACATCAGCCAGGCATGTTGGAAAACTAAAAGCTCTTTCTTGCAAACCACCATATTTGACTTTTCACCAAACTAGGGTAGCGCTTTGCACTAACCCTTCATTCATGCCAAAGGTTCCTTCAGTACTTCATCTCAACCAACCCATAAATCTTCCAGTGTTCTTCGGATCTCCTACCTGTTCGACAGAGAGTATGTTGCATTCACTTGATGTTGCCAGTGCCTTGAGGTTTTACATTGCATGCACAAAATACTTTCGCAGGACTTCACAACCCTTTGTTGCTATGGGAACTGCTGATAGAGAGAAGGCTTTGTCTAAGGCTTCCATCTCCAGATGGCTATCTGGCTGCATTTCTTATTGTCCAGTGGCTTGCAAAGAGGACTCTGCCGGTCAGACCAAGGGCACATTCCACCAGAGGCATGGCTGCTACTATGGCGTTCCTGTCCGGTGTTCCCCTGATAGACATCTGCAGGGATGCTACGTGGAGGTCTGTCCACACCTTCATAAGATTCTACTGCCTCAACAGGGATTCCAGGCAGGAGTCTTGTGTCGGACAGGCAGTGCTGCACAACCCTTTTGCTTGAGGTAAGTGATTCAGAGGTGAGCTATCATTGCTTCTGTTTGAGCTGTACCCCTTCCCATGGTTGTATTGATTTATACTGCTGTTTAATCATATTCATATGCATGTGAATTCATGTAAGATCCAATGCCGCAGAAGGGAAAAGTTACCTACCTGTTACTCCTGTTCGCCAGCATTGGTATCTTACATGGATTCATATGTAACCCTCTCTCCTACCCCTCTATGGCTCCTCTTTGGTTCCTACTGCCATGCTATTGTGCGCTTTAAATCTGAAGATGGCTACCAGGGGTGGAGCTAAGGAGGACAAACATTCTTGGTTGGGGCAGTATGACCCAAAGAGATTATAGCAATGGGCTATATACGTGTCGAGCAGTTTTTTAAGCTTTAAAGCAAAACTGCTTTAATATTACCAAGGATTCCCAGCCTGCTGGCGGGCAATATTCATAAACATGTGAATCTATGTAAGATACCAATGCTGGAGAACAGGTGTTACAGGTAACTTGTTCCTTACTGTTAATGGAACCCAATTTATAAAATAGTTAAACGGGTCATTTTCAGAATAAAATGGTAATGTTTTCTGCTGACTGTAATGGTAATAGTAATTTGCACTTTGGATAGAAGAATTTTAGAATTATGGAAATTAATCAGAATGTACAAGTGTTAGCCAATGTTTATTTATACAGTTGTGTTTTCTATTGCACCATAGAAACCGTGTGCCTCAATGTTTGCTATTTGAGTGCATTCCATGTCACCCTCAATGTCTCTATAATTTCACTCTGCAGCCCCATATGCCCCCTTTCCACTTGATATTGGGTGGGTTTCTTGTTTCGTGCTGGGTACACGTGGATTCTTTCTGTTCAGGAAATGTATGTTCTGATATTTTCATTGTTTATTATGTTTTACGGGTACTACTATGTCGTTGTGGTTTGGTGAGATTACATTTGTAGCTATACTTGCTACCTCTAGCAGTTCCCTCTTTACCATTTTGTCTCTCGTCTTCATTTAGTCATTTGCCCTCCATTTTTCTATTGTTATAAAATGTGTAGCTGCTTTTCTTTTTTCCCAATGGATACGCATGGTTACTCACTGTTTGATTAACTGCATCTAATAAGCATACTGATATGTTCATTATTTTTTGTTATGTTAAGTGAATGCAGTCATATACGCTTGTGAAGCGATCAGGCGGCCGTGAGAATGCGGTCGGCCACTAAAAGATTGTGGCCACGTTTCCAGTTCCCAGATTGTCAAGACACACCCTCGCTGGGTGCGAATGTTTATCATGTTCAATCGATATTAGCTTTTGGAGGGCAGGAAACAATATCAAATATGATTAGTGTTTCATTACCACTGCCTCACTGTTCCTCGTCCTGATACCTGCTGTATGCCAGAAATAGGAGTCGGACCACTGGACATGGTTAAACAGGAAGTATTATTAACTCAAATGAAAAGTGCCTCACCTGGCCCTACTGCTACAATAAGGTTCCCTATTTTTGACTGAAACAGAATGGTGCTCGTCAGGCTGTTCAGCAAAAGTAAAAGTCTGTCCTCGGTCCAAACCCTAATCTAACTACACACAAATTATAACACCTATAGTAAATGCTTGCTAGGTTGGGATTTCGTACCTGACCCCCTCCTTTGTTAATAGTTCTTGAAAATAAATGTTTATCACAGTTCTCTGTATTTGACCTTTGCCAACAGTACCTTGTACAAAGGTCACCATGTTTTGCTGCTCATGAAAACACAATTTCCTTCCCTTGTGTTTCCCAAATAAAATGGTTTCACTTTCAGTCCTCCACAAACTTGAAAGTTTAACTGAAACAGAAAAAAGATTACGTGGGGGGTGCTGTTGAGCAGCCTAGGAAATGGCTGCTTAGTTTGTATGCTCCGTTCCTGCTCACCAGAATCCGACTGAAATCGCCGCTCATCCGTAACATTATATACCATCTTGGTCAAGTTTTCTCCTCTAACAGCCTCCCCGTCGTGTGGACGAAATTGCAAGGAAAATCGGAGCCAGCAAGCTGTGAAGCGGCATCCCGACCCCGCGGCGGATTGCGGCTTTCCTTCGCCGGCCCTGTCGCGTGGCCGCTGACCTCATTTCCCCGCCTGGTGGCGCCGAGCTGTCGGGTGCCGGGGCGGCTTGCTGCAGGTTTCCCGGGCGCTCAGAAGTTGCAGGGACCTGATCCCGGATCGAAACTGAAGCTGGAATCGGATGAACTCCATGGCCTGAGGCGCTGGCTCTGTGTGCGGCCGGTTGGGGCATGGGGGAGTGAAGAACACGCTTGCTCTTCCTCCCCGGGGGGTCTGTCTGCGGGCGCTGATACTCTGCTGCGGTAGGATCCTCTGCTCCTGAAGATCGTGCTTCACCCGTGCGGGTGCCTGGCCTCTGCCGTGGGCTGCTGTGGCGGGCGGACGATGCTGCCTCACATCCAGCCGCTGGCCTTCCCATCGGCCCATGGTCCGGGCCCGTTCCCGCCTGCATCACTTTCCGGGATTCGAGGTTGCGTGGATCCACCCGCTATCAAGATTACAAGGTGGGTGCTTGGAGCGCTGTGGACCTCTTTATCCCTCTTCGTGTCGCCCCGCTGGGCCCCCCTCCAACTACCCAGAGGGGCGCTCTTCGCCCAGTGACCCGGACAGACCAGAGGCGAGACTGGTTACCCGGGGCCTGCTCTGCCTCCCCTGGCCTACCAGTCCTGGTGCTGGTGGATCCGCCTGCTGGAACCAGATGAACCCCCCTTTGCCACCTTCTGGATCTCCTGGCCGGCGTTCTGCCTGCCCCCTCCTGCGCTTTGCTGATAGCGAATCTACCGGGCCGGCGAGGTGGGCATCGGTGGCGGTGGGCTGAATTGTGGCCTAAGTGCCCCCGGCTGTCGCCTCCTGCGCCCTGCCCCGCCTGGGGTGACCCCCATATTCTGGAGCTGCTAATCTCCTATGGCTAAGGCGCGATTGGTGGGGTGACATCAAGGTGGGAAGCGCCTCATTCCATCAGTACACACAGCTGCAAAAGAGCCACCACCTCACCTTGGTGGGGTCCCCCCACCCAACCTACTCACAGCTCAGGCCCTATCATACCTCGAGGCAACACTGCCATGCGGGGGCTTGCCTGGTCCCCCCGGCTTTCTAGTCTCATCGGGGCTGCGGCAGCGGTGGCGCACCTACGAGCCCCCACTAAATTGTCTGCCGCTCAGCTCCCTGCCCATGGTTGCTCCGCTTTCACCACCCGGCCGCAGCCTGCTCACCGCCAACCCAGTGGGGTAAACTCCAATACCATCTATCTTGGGCTATATACACGGTGCACCTCCTGGCCTGCTACCACTCCCCAATTGGATCGTTTGATGCGCGGCTGCCGCCTTCCAGTCAACCTAATCGCGGCCCCCCACCATAACAAAGCCCAATAGATCGAAAGGGGCTGGCATAGTGGGCACCATGGACAAGTTCACCAAAGCTGCGCCCAGGCCGGACCAGGCTTCCCCCTCCACAACACAAGATGAGAGCGATGTCATGCAGGACCCCCCACACCCAGACTTGACCGCGATGATGGAGTCCATGGCCAAAAACTTTGCGGCCTTCCATGAAAAACTGGACGATATAAATGCGAATGTAGCTTCCCTAAAAGCTAAACTCGACCAGCATGAATCCAGGATTGCCGAGGCGGAGCAAAGGATAGGAGCCGGTGAGGACAATGTTCATACCCTGCAAAATACAGTCACTGAGCTGGTCCGCGACATGAAACAGGTCAAAGCTAAGTGTGACAACCTTGAATCTAGATCTCGCAGAAACAATATACGGATAGTGGGGGTCCCTGAAACCGCGCTAAAAGGTCGAATGGAACTTGCGGTCGAACAACTTATCAAAGACCTCCTCGGCAACCCTGAGCTCTCACCTTTCTTCACAATTGAAAGAGCACATCGCTCACTGGCACCCCGGCCTAAACCAGGGGATTTCCCTAGACCAATAATTGCTAAACTGCTGAGTTATAAAGATAGGGACCACATACTTCGGCTGCCCAGAGAGAAGGGGGAGCTAAGGCTAGACTTGCAAATCATCAGGATATTCCCAGACTTCTCAGTGGGGGTGCAGATGGAGCGACGCCAATTTGGAGGGGTGAAAAAAATGCTGAGAGATAGGAAAATTGATAATGCTATGCTCTTTCCAGCTCGCCTAAAATTCACTCACCGCAATAAACTGTACTTTTTCACAGTCCCAGAGGAGGCTGTCAAGTTTATTGAGGCACACATCCCGTTGGGGGATCCCCCTGTGGAATCTATGGATGATAACTACCACTGGGGCCCCGGCCCCCCTACTGCGGACCTCGGGGCTGAGGCCTGCCTATTGTCTCCCGCCCTGCTGGGGCGAGGGCCCCCCCTCTCTGTCCTATGTTGGGCCTGGAATTGCCCATATACCAGTGCGTCAAGAACACAAGTGCTGTGAGGGGGCATGCCCTTAGCTCCCCGGTCTACAATACTGTACGCCAGGTCTGAATTTCGAGAGGCCAGGCCTCACGGAAATACATTGGCCCCTGGGAACATCTGCTTAGCCTCCTATGCCTTGTAACGTAATTGTTATTGCCTGTACCTGTGGCTCATCATCCGCTCATAATTCTTTCTGTTGTCTAACCACAATATGTCAATCCTTCTCCCTGTCCGCCTATTATTCAC
Source organism: Ambystoma mexicanum (assembly GCF_040938575.1). Lineage (NCBI taxonomy): Eukaryota > Metazoa > Chordata > Amphibia > Caudata > Ambystomatidae > Ambystoma > Ambystoma mexicanum. Next base: position 148,473,274 of record NC_090930.1, on the reverse strand, counting down.
CTATCGTAACGAGCTATGCTGAGTATCCTCACTATGCAACTGTTTGTTCATCAGCTGATGTTCAGTCCTATATGGTATCATCGAGATTGGTATTAGTACATGTGAGCAGAACGACAGCGGCAGCCCCCACTGCAGCTGCAATCACCTCTGAGTCTAAATGTTTATGTTTTGGCCCCGGTTGGGCGATTTCCCTTGCGCTGCCGAGTTGGGGATGGCGCGCAGTTGTTCATTTTGAGGGTGGGTGTCTACACACTGCTGGTTGGGTCAGGGCGGTGAGGGGGGGGTTGAAGAAGTTGAGGTAGGTTATATACAAAATGGCGGAGAAGTTAAGACCGGCTCTAAAGGGTGGCACTCTTGTGCCGTTGCAGCATACACGGCGGTGATCAGTGACAGATCCTTTGCTTGGGATGTTCCGTAGTTTGGCAGTATGGCGGTTAAAATGATGGGTTGGAATGTTCGGGGGCTGACAAATTTCACGAAGGCTCCTAGGATCACGGCCTATGCACAAAGGCATGGGGTCAAGGTCCTCCTATTACAGGAGACGCATGCTCTGAAACACTTATCGTCTAACATTGCACATACCTGGGGTCTCAATAGATACTATACTCAATACTCCACTCAAGCTAGGGGAGTCCTGACCCTTATCCATAAGTCATTAAACTTCACACTCCGCACATCCCACATCGACACGGAAGGCAGATATGTGATTCTACACTGTACCTTAGCTCATGAGGAATGCTTGCTGGTCAACCTATATGCTCCCAATACTGACTCCCTCGAGTTTGTTGACAAGGTGTCCGCCATTCTAACAAGATATCTAGACCACCCCATCATATGGGGGGGGGGCATGAACCTGATACTCGATAATGTCCTAGACAGGACAACGACCACTCGCAGAACCACAACTCGTGTGGCCAGGCGACTCCTTTTTCACATTGACTCTCTAAATTTACACAATGTATGGGGGACGCTCCACCCTCATGAAAGGGACTATACTTTCTATTCAACGGTACATGATAGTTCCTCACGAATTGATTTATTCCTCTTGTCTGGCAGCTTAGTGGGTAGAGTCTTAGATGTCAGGATCCTCGCACGCACGTTATCTGACCATTCCCCTGTGCTACTAAAGATCCAGCTCGGCAACACAAAACCGTCGCGACCCGTCTGGCGCTTTAAGTCTGCCGCCCTGTCTGACATTGTCTCCAAAGCTGAGATATTAGCGGATATAACCACATTCTTTGAAAAAAACAGCGCATCTGATACACTTGAGGGGGTCAGATGGGAGGCATTTAAGGTTTACATCAGGGGAATGTGCATCTCTAGGGAAGCAGGTGTCCTGAAAGCCATAAGGCAAGCCCTAAATAATTCTGAAACTAAACTCAAATCCCTCGAACGGGAGGACCTCGCCTAGCGGGGATCAGAGCTGAGCTGGAACAGTTTGAGTCACATGCTGTGAGAGAGGTGCAATATCATGCTCGTCCTATTGCCGCCCGTAGATATGGAGAGGGAGACAGACCGGGTAGAACCCTGGCCAGACTATTGCGAGCGGAGGGTGGTAAGACCCGAATTTATTGCATTATAGACGAGCAGGCACAGAGGCACTGGTCAGACCAATCCATCCTTGACACATTTGCTAGCTTCTATGCCAATTTGTATGGTCCCCAGCCTGAACACTCAGCCCAGGACTTGGACGACTTCCTGGAAAACATCCCCATGACCCTTATTTCCCAGGACACCAGAGAACGTCTGGAAGCTCCGTTCACCTTGGATGAGATAATCCAGGTGATATCAGACCTTCCCAAAAACAAGGCTCCTGGTCCGGATGGGCTCACTTCTGAGTTCTACCAGGAGCACGTGGCTGCACTGGCGCCAGCGCTACACGGGGTCTGGCCGAGGCGCTTCGTTTAAACATCCTCACCCCCTCCTTAAGGGAAGCCTTAATAACAGTCCTACCCAAACCTGGAAAACCCCCAGAGGAGTGTGGATCCTATAGGCCCCTATCCCTCATTAATACTGACATGAAAATCTTTGCCAAGATAATCGCAAACAGGTTTCTCCCTTTCATGTCCCACATGGTCCATGCGGACCAGAGTGGGTTCATTCCTGGTCGATCCACGGCACTCAACATCCGCCGCCTATTTAACGTGATGGCCAGGATTGACCCGAACGCTGATGCTGTGGCGGTAACATTAGATGCCCAAAAGGCTTTTGATATGGTCTCGTGGCAATATTTATGGGCTGTTCTGGAGAAAATGGGAGTAGGCCCAAATATGGTCTCTTACATAAAGCTCCTTTATACGGGTCCGCTAGCTAGGGTCCTTGTAAACTATGTTCCCTCCTCTCCCTTCACGCTTCACCGTGGTATGCGCCTGGGATGCCCATTTTCCCCCATCCTCTTTGCGCTCGCCATTGAACCCATGGCTGACCATGTTAGAGGGCGCCACATCAATAAAAGTATTCGGTTAATTGACTCACCGGAAATCATCTCACTTTACGCGGATGACGTTCTCTTATATATCAGAAACCCCTCCACATATCTGGAGCCTATCATCTGTGACATTACCAATATAGGCACTTACTCCGGTTTCACAATAAATTATTCTAAATCTGAAATTTTCCCTCTTACTGCAGCAACTCAACAACCAACATGTGAGTACCCCCTACGCTGGTCCCCGGAGGGAGTTCGGTATCTCGGGGTTTGGGTGACAATAACCAAACCTTCTCTACTAACAGACAATTATGAGGCTGTGGCTCAGCTCGTCACTTCCAAGTTTGCCAAAAGGTGCAATCTGCCACTATCCCTGGCGGGCAGACTCTCTCTAATAAAGATGATAGTGGCCCCCAAGCTCCTCTACGTCTTCACTAACGTACAAGTCTGGCCCGGGATTCAATACTTTAAGAGGCTCCACTCTGAATGCGCCCAATTTCTCTGGCACTCGGGGTCGGTCTGCAAGAAGTGGCAGCATATGACCTTACCCTATGATAAAGGGGGACTTGCAGCCCCAGACCTGCGTCTGTACCGGAATGCGGCGCAGGCCCAACACCCTTCTCATTGGTACGCGTTTCAGAATCCGCCCCCACATGTAAAACTTGAGAAATTGGCGGGAGGTGGGACCAACATCATGACCCTATTATTGCACCGCACATTCCAAACAGACGCCCAGGCAGACCCGGTGGCCACCACGATCAGGGCTTGGAATAGTATCCTGTGCTCCGAGCAGGAGCGACATCCGTACTATAAGTGGCTTCCCATGTGGCAATTTCCTGGACTCCCCTCCACACACGACCAACACCTCTTACGACACTGGGAGAATCTCGGCTATCGAGCTCTAGCTGACCTCTTCCCTGATGGTAAGTTTGTCACCCCTCAAACATGGCGACCAGAACACTCCAACTCCCTGCTCGAAATGTTGCAGTACTACAGACTTAGAGCTGCGGTTCGAGCTATGTGGCCCTCATACCCAGAGGAGCCCCCAGAATCACCGAACTCCGGTACATAGCAAACTCTGAGGGCTCCAAAGGTATAATATCCAATTTGTACAAAATGCAGCTGGGAAAAACAGTGCCTGGTCCCTCAAACCGCGTGAAGCATGGGCTAGGGAACTTGAAATGGAAATAACCGAAGATCTGTGGGGCAAAATGTGTGCACATACGCGCATGGTCTCCCTTAGCACCAGATTCCGCTGCATACAATTCAAACTTCTCAACAGGCTCTACTACACACCATATAGAGTGGCGAAATTCACAGGTACCCCAACTCACACATGCCCTAAATGCAAATCTTCCGAGGCAGATCACATACACATGTTCTGGTCCTGCCCTGCAATCAACACATTCTGGGTGGCTGTGTCGGGGGCGCTCTCCGAAATAATTGGTTCCCCGATGGAGATGGACCCACTTGCCCTGATGTTTGGTATTTGGGAGGGGGAAAATGTAAGGAAAATGTCTAAGTTCTTAAATGCGAGCGCCATTGTTGCTAAAAGATGTATATTGCAAAGTTGGAAGCGCCATAACCCCCCCACCCTTACGATGTGGCTCAAAGCCCTCACCTGGATACAAATGTGCGAAGAGGAATACATTGCAACCTTGCCACTCACATCACGCCCCAAAAATGTGTGGTCAGTATTCTGCAGCTACCTGAACAATAGAGACGAAGTAGAGTGGAGCTCTACCCCTCCACTAATACGGCCTACTATGCCATGAACATTGTAACTTTCCTTCCTTTTGTTCTGTTTGTGCCAATCCAAGACACTAATCGTCCTCTTCCTATGAGGTGGCGCCTAGCCATGTTGTGCTGCCTATTGTGTTGCGATATTGATTGATTATTGCTATGGATTTTATGCTGCACCTGTCTTAACTTTCTGCCAATAAACAAAAGTTTAAAAAAAATTAAAAAAAAAAGATTACCTTTCTCATCCCCTTCCAAATAGGCAGTCTTTATATCAACAGCCCTCTTTCCAGAGTAATTACATCTCTTCTTAGAGTTGTAGTCAGTGTTTTGAACTATGGTCAACTTTCTCTTAGCGACCTCCTGGCCCTCTTCTTTATGCTCCATTTCCGTGTCTTTGCTTGGTCGATTTGGATATTTTATGGACCCTCTAGCCCCGTGGTTTACACCCCACTTGGATATTTACTCAAATTTAATATCCATCCTATCTATATGATTGGTGCCTTTATCCCCTTGGGTGGATAAATCAGCCTTAAGGTGGACTAGCATCCCTGTTTTCTTGTGAGTTGTATGTATCTCTTCGTGGCGTCGATGACTAACGTTCTCTTGAGAGCATTGTAAATAAATTGCCTTATGCGCCACACAAAGGGTTTTGTGGATGATCCTCTACTCTACTGCGTGCTAATGTAATCTAGTCAAATCAAGTTTACTATGAACCAATGACTTCTGCTTGAGCAGTTTTCCCTTTACCTAGATTATTATTGCTCTGCAGAAGCTGGAGCTCATATTTTGACAAGTTGATTTGCTTGGAATTGCAATGATCTCTCCATGATGGAATGAGGCGATTAGTCAACATAATTTGTTTTGAAATTGAGATTAAATGTAAACTATGATGGAGCAGGTTCTATTGGGAAAAAGTGGATTTTAAAACACCAGATATTTGAGATGCCAACAGCAAGGGTGAACCCAGTTTATAACCCAGTTTCTCCACTGCCTGTACTGGAAATGGGTGTATGCCCATACAATTCGTTCAGAATACCGCTGATGAAAAGGCTGGAATGAGATTAGAAGCTCAGTTTTAACACTGTTAAAATTTAGCAGCTAAAGTAAATCCACTGATCATTAAATTCCATGCACTTCTGAAAGTTATTCTAAACTGCACCTGACTCTTCCTCCAAATGGAGGAGTATCTGCGTGCCATCAGCATGTATATAAGAAAGGAATCTGAAGGATCCCAGAAAGATGCCACCAATGATAGACACAAATTGAAAAGAGAACACAGGCCCAGTCCCTGTGGAACTCTAAGGACTTATCGATGTGCAGAAGGGCAACTAACAACAAAAACCTGAGGCTCTACCGAGGAGGCCAGAAGTCAGCGTCAGAAGCGGCCATTGAAGATCCTAGTCAGCTATGCCTTGAAATATTCTTTTAGTTCTGTACTTTAATGCAGGGTATAGAATACAGAAGGTCGTTCTTCATAAAGGAATAATCTGGTTGATGTATACTTTTAGAGCCTGAGAAAGCATCCTGTGGGTTTGAAAGCTAATGTAGCAGCCCAAAATATGTGCTAGCCTAATAAGTTTAGTTTAGTTTAGTGTATTATTTGTATAGCGCCGCCTCACCCTGGTACTTTGCACTCACAATATTGCACGCTGTTTTAAAATAAAAGTAACCTTTGGGTCACGCTATGTTTCAACATTACCAACTTCTTCAAGAAAGACCTGCTACTTTACACATACCATAAAGGGTAAATTGTCTCGTGGCACTAATAGGTGGTACAAGTACCTAGGTCAAATGAATGAATCTGAGTCACCATTGAAAGGATTTTGACTGGTGGCCTGCATATCTCTCTGTGGCACACGCACGCACAGACACACACACACACCCTACACTGATCATTGCTTGGGTTTTATATAGTGTAATCCAAGTAACGAAACAATGGAGCACTGGCCATTGCATTGCAGGTTGTAACATAAGAGTTAAGGAGAGGGATGCTATATGTGGCACAGCATATTGTGGACTTCGGGGTGACCTGTGATTCAGCAACACCAGGACCTTAGGTGGCACATAGCTATTGATTGAAGTGTAAAGACTAAGAACCTTCCTGACGTGCAAGAGCATTGTCACGGTTCAGAGTTCCACCTCGATGATGTTCCACAAGGCAGGAACACAGCTTGCTTGCGAAGGCTTGTTTCCCTTTTTCCCCTTGTGTGCCAGTTTCCTCTGAAGCCTGGGGTTGGCTTGGATCCTCGAGGAGCGTTGCCCGCGGAATCATGGTCACACCGTCCCTCGGTCCTGGTCAGGGGGGCCACTTTTATTAATTAAAGATGTGAATCACTTGTAGTGATCACTGATTGCAAGTTAAATCTTCTAATAATTGAACCTTTCAATTGTCACCTCTCATTTTGGATTCTGTGATGTATGCCAAAAATGATCGAACAATCCACCTTTTTCTTTTCGTTCTTCAAAGAGCAAACATATGGAATGGTTCTGTCTTTTGATGACTCACAGCAATGTTGGTGCTCCAAATGTCTGCCACGTCTGCATGAAATTGGTCCATGAAGTCTAAGAATTGAATACAGCTAGAAAACGATCCTTTACCAGCGATGAAGGGCCTTGTTTGCTCATGTTTATGTGCTGAATCTGCAGATGAAACCAATCAGCTCTAACATATTTCCCTATTTAACAACATTTTGGCTGAGATAAAGAAACATGTTTCCCTGTGGCTACATTTAGAGTATGTAATGGTGTTGTTGTTGAATGTTGAACTATTTCTATTTGAACCACACACTTTGGGGCCTGCAAAGTATTAGAATGTCAGACCTCATTTACATTAAGATTCTGACTGCATTCTTTACCCCGCTCTCTGAAGTCGAGGCCTGGGTGACTAAGTCCCAGCTTGTACACATTGTTGATTTGCTCTTGATTCAAGAGGACACATCTGCTGCAAAGCATGTATGAGAAATGACACAGGAGCGATCTAGCAGGTTTGGTACTAGCACTCCCAGCAAAGACTTAGGGCCTGATTCACAGAGGCGTTTTGTACTGACACAATCCCATAGGAAAACTGTCCGTGAATCAGGCCCTTAACATCTTCATCATTTAGCCACTAGAATAGGGCTCCTGAGGCCACTGGTGGATGACCATTGTACTCCGCAATATCTTGCAGAGAGGTCATCCTCTGTGGTATCTTACGCACTCGTCAAAATCATTGGTGGGTGGATCCTGGGTGTCTATCTCATATTGTGTAAAAGTGTGGCTGGTAAATCAATATCTTTTTGAGATTTCATGTGCATGGAAACATTCATCTGAGATATTCCGTAGATTAATTTAGATTTATTAATCTAGATTCGCAATTATCCAATCTTGGGTATGCTTCAGAGAAGCCCAACAAATCATTTGTGGGTGACCACCTGCCAAAAATATCAATGATGTCTTCCACTGATATCATAGCTGTGCAGCAACACACATGATAACATTAAGCTTTTACCAAGCTCAAGAGCAGATGCTGATTGTTTGAGTGTCTGACAGAACTGGCTTTCTAAGTCTGTATACGCCCTGCTAGGGTTCCAGATTGCTCCCCTTGCACCATAAAAAAACCGCCCTTCAGTGCATGGAGCCTGACGTGGCAAATAGGGCAATGCTGAAGAAAATAGACCTACTGTTTCCATAAGGACAATCCAGTAGTGACTTTACCGCGTATTGCCCTGCAACGCTGTTATGTCCCGGGACATATGGTCAGGGAGTACTCAGGCAATCAACCGGCTAACCCCCAGTAGTCCACAAACTCAGTAATATGATAAGTCTGTTTTAAGCTGGACTAGCGTCTCTGTTTTCTTGTGAGTTGTATGTATCTCTGTGGGGTCGACGACTAACGTTCACATGAGAGCATTGCAAATAAATTGCCTTATGTGCCACAAAACAAGTTTTGTGGATGATCCTCTACTCCACTGCATGCTAATGTAAACTAGTCAAATCAAGTTTACTATGGATCAATGACTTCTGCTTGAGCATTGTGCCTTCACCCAGAATTGCAATGTTCTGCAGTAGCTGGAGCTCATATTTTGTCAAGTTGATGTACAGGGAATTGCAATGATCTATCCATGATGGAAATAGGCGATTAGTCAACATAATTTGTTTTGAAGTTGAGATTAAGTATAAACTATGATGGAACAGGTACAATTGGGGAAAAAGTGGATTGTAAAACACCAGATATTTGAGATGCCAACAGTAGAGGTGAACCCAGCTTCTAACCCAGTTTCTTCATTGCCTGTACTGGAAATGAGTGTACGCCAATAGATTTCGTCCAAAATACCACTGATGAAAAGGCTGGCATGACATTAGAAGATCAGTTTTAACGCTATTAAAATTTAGCAGCTAAGGTAAATCCATTGGTAAACCAGGTGCACTGAGCTTCTGAATATGCCTTTTAGCCCATTAGTGAGTGCGTGAGCAGCGTGTCTGTGATTGTTCGTTTTGATATCTTGTCTTCTTGGTTTTCTGACATGTGCTTGACAACTGATTGTGCTTAGATTTCTATTTAGAATCCGTTGATCTTCTTGGTTTCACATTATCTGGTTTACTCTCTAGGCTGCTGAAGGTGACACAGTCGAACCAGCTTTCTGGATAGAAATGCCGTATGGGTGCTTCTGTGGAATGACTACTCTGGTCACCATATCTCGCCTTCGTCTGCTGGTCTATCCTTCTATCATTTTCATGGTGGACCATGTTTGGACTGGTGTGGTTTCCTCCATGGAATTCCATCCCTTACATTTGCTGTTCTGTTCAGCACTAGGAAATTGCTACGTGCACCTGCTGTTACCCCAGGGGATGCTTCATTTGGAAACAGAACTACTTTCTGGACATCTTTGGATGCCACACTGTCACTTAGATTGCGTTCTCTTGACGCCCGGGACCAGCCGCTTGCAGACATTTATGCACAGCCAACTCTTCTGTAGTGAAACCAGTGCCTTGAATGGCTTCTCAGGACTCTGGACTCTGACTTACAACTCAGGGAGTGAAAATGTACATACGTTCGTCTGAGTCTATCCGGTTTCTCTGTGATATGTTGGTTTGAACAAGGTTGGTGGAGAACTTATGGTTTGTATGGTTTATGGTAGTGGGCTGATGTTTACTAAATTGTGCTTACTTCTTCCTTTGCAGCTAGAGAGAGGGCCGTGCAGCATTCCTCCGGATATGTTTTCCCATAACCACAAACCCCCTCACCCCCCAGATGTTGTATCCAGATTTCTCATGCAGTTTTTTCAAAAGGGAAGTCTTGCTGTCCCCCTTGGGCCATGCTGTGAGTTGGTGACTCCAGTGGAGACAATCATTGAATTCCCTTGAGTTGTATAAAGACCGATTATCACCTAAATGCCTAACTAGTTTGAATGTTGAGACAAACGTTCAGACAAGTGCTTTAGCTTTTGACTGGTAAGGGTAAGGGTAATGGTAATGTTTATTTGTAAAGCGCATATACACAAGGCAAGTGTTTCAAAGCGCTTAAGGAGGGTCGGAACATGGGGAAAAAACAACTGCCGTGGAGAACCCTTGAAATTCTGAAACAATAATAGCCTGCACAGGCAGAGTAAGTGCATATAATACAATTAACAGTTGAGACAACAGCAAATAGGTCTGACGACTATTCTGCAGTTTTCCCAAGTGCAATTAAGGAGTGAAGACAGGGGGCAACAGACGGACAATCTTCAGGCAAGGTGCATTCGGATTGTGCAAGTGCAGAGATGGTTATGGGGGGGAGGTGGAGTGGGGGACAAGTCTTGGGGTTAGGGGGGTCCAGTGCACCCAGTCGGTGGAAAGTGGGTAAGTGCAGAGAGAGCCACTCTCTTGGGTCATTGCTCAAGTGCAGTAATGAGGAGGCGAGTGCAGGGTCCGGAGGTGAGTGTGAGAGGACTGGCAGGGGTGCCGGGGACCTATGAGACTCTGAGGTACACCAGGCGGCCAGTCAGCAAAGCTGTACAGAAAAAGGAGGGAGAGAGGGAAAGAGCAGAGGGGTAGGTTAGCAGGGTAGAGAGAGAGAAGGAAGAGAAGAGGAAAGTCTTGGGAAGTTTCCGGAACTTAAGGAGATCAGGCTCAAGACAGAAGGCGGCAGGTGAGGCTATTCCAGAGGGAGGCCCCGGCTGAGGATAAAGATCTCCCTCCAAATCTCTGCTTAGAGAATCGGCTCACTCGCAGAAGGTTGGAGGTAGATGAGCGGAGGGCAGGGAAGGGACAGTATTTAGGTAGGCATCGTTGCAGATGGGTAGGTCCCAAGCCCCAGAAAGCCTTGTGGACAATGCAGAGGGTCTTGCACTTGATCCTTGCAGCCACAGGGAGCCAGTGGAGGTATTTCAGCATCAGAGAGATGCAGTCCCTGGACTTGAGGCCAAGGATAAGTCTTGCAGTTCTTTTTGGATTAGTTGCAGAGGGCGCAGAGCAGAAACAGGGAGGTTGAGGAAGAGGCTGTTGCAGTAGTCCAGCCTGGAGAGAACCAGGGCTCTGGAGACAGTGAGCCACTGGGGTAAAGAGAGAAAAGGGAGAGTACCTCTGAGTAGGTGTAGATGATGGTTAGACTTTTTAGAGATGTCCGAAATGTGGGAGGAGAAGGAGAGAGTGGAGTCGAAGATGACCCCAAGGTTTTTGGCCTCACTGGTGGGCGCGGGCGCAGGGCCAAAGGAGGCCGGCCGGAGTGAAAGTGGGAAAGCAGCAGCAGGGGTCCCAATGCGAACGATCTCAGTCTTACTGGTGTTGAGTCAGAGGTTGTTTGCAGCACACCATGACTGCTCTAAATTAGACATGGGTTCGATAATGACTAGTAAAATGAAGCCTGATGAGGACCCGGCTGAATATATATGATCCATACAAGAAATGTGAACACAGGAAAATAAACAGTCTTGGCATGACAAAATACTTTTGTTTTATCACATTTTAGTGAGGGGGCTCCCCGCAGATGTGCAGATTCTTTTAATGAAGATAGTGGGAGTTGAGGCAAAAGGGTGGCCTTAGAAACAGGTGAAAATCGTACATTATTGCAACAGAAAGCAAGAGAAGGATAAGGAGACAGCTGATAATGCAACAAAAGCTGAAAATAAATGAGTTCAGAAAAATCTGGCTAAAATGAACATGGATGGAGCAGTGCTCACAGGACCAGTTATCATTCCATAGGCGCAGCAGGTGGGGGTTCCCAGTATCAACAGTAATGCAACCAGGAGCATTAAAAGAGTCAGGAAATAAAGGGGAACCAGAAAGGGATATGGTTGACCAAAATTGGGTTAATCAGACAAGGAATAGTGTGAACAGAGCCAATTTAAGGAGAAATACAGAGGTAAGTAAATGACCATTTTTTTGACTGCCTATAACAATTTTGGTTTATGTCACAGATGAAAGTTGTGGATCTCGCGTGAAAACCAGAGAGATGTCTGCATGGCCTTAAATAGGGGGGGGGAAAGAGGCAAGTACTAATTTGCACTAAAAGGGCGTGGACACACAGTTGATCATTACTAAATAGTAAGAGGATACAGGTGAGTAACAGAAAAAGAGGTAGAAAGATAGAAAGAGACACATTGCCTTCAAGTGTGTAGTCATTTTCCCAAGATAGGTGCAATCAGGTGTGACGAGAGTAGAAAATAGATGAAAGCATGGCCACTTCAGACAAACGCAGAACATAGAAGTCAAATTGAAGGTGGGTAATTATTTTTGTGTTTATGATGCCAAAGGGGCTTGATTTGGCAAGGGTATATAAATGTTTAGAAGTGGCAAACACTGTAGTTTTATGATAAAAATTGAGGCACATAGTAAGAATTGGTGTCATAGTCTAGAAACACAGGGTTAGACTTGATTAAGTATAGAGGGATAAGGAAGAGCAATTGTGCAGCAAAGTGCTTCTATTTGTCTCAACAGGATGAAAGCAAAGCACAAAAGAAAAGACCATTGGCCCAACACAATCAGGAGAAAAATAGAGGAACAAAGGCATGGAGAATTTACAGCTGAGCATCAAGCACGTTCAGAAAAGCTGTAGAAGCACGTTCTGATAAGCTGAATGAAGAATTTACAGCTGAGCGGCAAGCACATGCAGCAAAGCAGAGAACAAAGCCCAAACATTGAGTATTATATAGGGTTGTTGAGAAGTAGTTGTTTTTGTGCACCAACGAGTAAGGGAGGGCCCTAAAATGGGCTGAAAGAAATTGTCATGATGCCTACCTCTAAGGAGCCAGGCCGGGCCCAGCAACCCCAGAGGCAGACATCATTTTCCCCAGGGAAGTCTCAGCGGGCCCAAGTCGGGGCCCTTTGGACTCAGTCCTGGCGCCTTAGGCGCCAGGCTCATAGCGGACCCCAGTCCTGGCGCCTTAGGCGCCAGGCTCATAGAAGAGGATATGTGTTTAAGTGCTTGGGTGCACACTTACCTGATGCAGACCTTGCTGCTTCATCCAGGCCCTCTTGAGGCCTGAATGGGACTACTTAACCTGTAGGACTACTTCACCACCCGGGTGTGGTCGGGGAAGGATACATACCTGATTGGTGGAAGGATACATACCAGGAACTTCTTCCAAGGCTATTCAAACCCCACCCGAACAGCCACACATGCTTCGCGTTGTTCTGCACCTAGCAGCTGGACGCTCACCGTGTCAGCTCCTGCATCCTGACTTCAGCCATGCCTGCCAGCACCCTGGAACACCTGCAAGGGGAGAAAGGAAGAGAATAGGAGAAGAAAAGCCCTTACCTGCTAAATCTGCATCCCGGAGTCATTTCTCCAACGGCCCTGAAAAGGAAGACATCATTTTAAAGGCATTTCGTTTCGATCGCTGCAGCGCTGCATTTTACTCACCTTTGCAAGGCGCTTCCATCTTCAGCAGCGATCTTCCGGATTCAGCTACGCCCCGGCGCCTAGAGGAAAAAAGACAAGAACAAAGGTGAGAGGGAGAAAAGGAATAAGGAAAGCTCAGTTTCCTTTTAAGTCTTACCTGTTGGATTATTCCCACTGCATTTCGGGTCCTGCTGCTTCCTGGCATCTCCGGACCCCGGCCCCTATGGGGAAAAAAGACAAAGACATTGAATGAGCGAATGCAAAGACATTACCTGAGCGCTCATCCAGAACTGTTTCACTTCGGGTCGGCGCCATATCTCCGGCACTCCGAACCCCGGCCCCTAAGGGGAAAAAGACATAAGCATTAGCGCTTGCTGCAATTAGACAACGAACATTATTATTAAGCTTGAACTTTTGAACAGAACTTTTACAGCGCCTTACCTGAACAGTCAAGCTTACCTGAACTCCCATCAATCCTCAATCCAGTGAAGTAACTGGGTTTCAACGCGCCCCTGCATCAGAAGCAGGATGGAGAGCTCATCCTTCCAAACCCTAAGGTGAGGCTTCACGGGGAATCGTGGAGGAGGTATCGTGGAGGGTTGGAAGGGAGTGGGAGGCTTGAGCATTGTTCCACAGTTGGTAATACTCCCTTTTCACGCACAGGAGGGTATCCAACGAGCAGGGAAGCCAGAATAGAGGGGCCCTTCCTGTCCATCTTCAGAGTTCTGTGCCTTCGACGCCGCGCCTCCGTGGGAACCAGGTGAGCGTCACAGAAATATAGAAGTGAATCTAGAAAACATGTTTTGTTTGCAGCAAGGAGAAGGGGTTTAAGTTAGGAAGAAAATGTGACCCTCTTGCCAGTCCCCGAACAACCTTTGTCTCTATTTTGATTTTATACAGACAACAGGGATCCCTGAGAGAAGCTGTCCTCATCTGCTACGGATGCGCCTAGAAGAGGGGAAAAGAAGAAGACGCCCTTCTTTTAATGTCTTTCTCATATGTGTTTATTTGTTGTTTGCTATTTTTGTCTCCCTGGTTTGAACATATCGACCTCAGGAGACAATGTGTCCCTCGAAGGACAAATATTGTTTAACGAGAAAGCCCAGATGTCATTAGGGCAGAGAAAAATGAGGAGATTAAAAAAGAAAAATATACAATATATGTTTATTGAAAACATATCAGGTCCCAGCAGGCTGACCATACAGTAGAATATGTATAAAAAATTGAGAGAATTAGTACCTTTAATATAAAAAAAATGTTAAAAAAATTTAAAACTGTGTTGGATATAGTTTGTCTAGGAGGCAGGAATGACCCAAAAATGTTTTTAAACATAGTTTTTCTAGGAGGTAGGGATGTCCAGAAAATATATATTTATATGTAGTTTGTTTGGAAGGCAGGTGCAGTTTCCCATAATATGCAACCAAGGTTTTTAAGGTGATGGGCTGACAAGAAATGTACTGATAATAGAGACATATTTACTTTCCAAAAGAAACTCATTCAGCTTTTATATTTCAGGTGAACAACGAGGGACCTATGTGGCTCAGAAAATTGGCCAACTACATAAGCAGCGTGAAGTCACTGAGGAACCCAACTACATGCCCGAGTTCCAATCATATGTGTCCACAGCTGTTTTCTGCACAAACTCCCCCATCCTTGTGTTGCCTTGCTAAGAATGCCCCCACTTTTGAACTTGTTCCAATGACAATTGGAACAAAAAATAAGAGTGCTCTATGGAAAAAGAGACACTCGAACGAGAAAGAACTGGCCTATGAAAGTAAAGGTCCCAAGGACGTGCTGCAAGGCAGCTCAAAAGGAGAACAAAGTCAACAGGACACAGATGGTCCACAGATGTCAACCAAGATGAGTCGGGTGGAAGATTTAACAGCAGCAAGAAAATAAAAAATGAACTTTGTGTATTTTAAGAGATACATGGACAAGACAACGGGAGCAAGGAAACAGATGTTGTGGGGTGGGAGTAGTAGAAAGGATGTGGATGATGAGCCATGATATGGCGAAAATGTATGCAGATAATGGGCTGTTGGGTTACCTTGTGTAGTGACTATCTCTCAAAAAAGACATAGTGGCTATAAAATTATCTGAGGCATATAGTTAGTTTAAAGTAAACTGGGGAATGGAGGTAGGGCTCAAATAAAAGTTAATAAAAGTAGTGTTAGGGACACATACATGTTTTAGACTAGCAGAGTATAATATGTTAGTACTGACGTTGTAGAAATGTGATAGGATAACTCTCAGATTAAAGTACAGTTACCTGTAAAAAAGGGTGATTAGGTCAGAAATGTGTAGGTACATGACAATTGAGGAGGGTGACATGGGTGTGGTTGTAAGTATTGAGTAGACGACTAAATACTGTACAAGATGGTGGAGTGTATAGGAATGACTACCACCTCCCTCAAACTGAATGTAGTGGAGATAGTGCTTCACAGCAAAAGTGCTTTAAAAACCGAGTTATGGTTATAAGGTCAGAATGTTTAAATAATGAAAGACTTATTAAGTAGTACATGCTAAGTATATTGTACTAAAAAACGACTTGAAACAGATTAGGTGTCAAGATATGACCAGAAATAGGGTAATCTACCATTTTGTGAGGTCAGGCAGAGTCAGGCGATTCCTAAAATGGTGGATTGCTGCGAGTCATGATGACACCAGGAGGGGGCCAGGAGTGGCTAGAGCCAGTTTAGAGTAAGCTCGAGTGATAGATGGGTCAGTTGAGTGGCAGAGAGGTCTGCCAATCACAGAGCAGAAATAGGAACAGCTCATTGATCATGCCATCTGTGTTAATGAATCATAGATAGGAGGGGGTTGGCTTTATGATGAAACCATTAGCTCACCTCCCAAGGACTGTATATAAGGGTGAGTAATTTCATCATTAAATAGCAGAGTTCCTGAGATGTCCAAAATGTATGATGTGTACCTGCCTCCTGGAGAAATAATGCCTGATGTCTTCTTGAAACCTGCCTCAGTCTCCTGCCTGATCTAGAGTCTCCTTTTTGCCCCAAGAGATGCCAAGGCCCAGCAGATGGAGGTATTGGGACCCTCAATACATTGGTATTCAAAAGCATGCTTACCGCATATATGCCTGCCAGTCCGGTGTCTCCCACACTCACCAGTCTGACCTTAAGGCGTTGCAAGGTCTTTGCTGCCACGTGTCTCTGTTTTCCAATGCGTGGCCCCATCTTCCTCTCGCAGCGGCTGTTTGTGGCGCGGTTCCCAAACGATGTTCCACTTGCAGGACAGGATTCCTGTGACCGTTTGGCTCTGTAATACCGGTCTCCCTCTCACAGGCTGCTACTGGCTTCCAGTACACCTTGGCTTTGCTTCCTACTGTATAAACTCTGCATCTGCCCATGGGCTCGAGTTCTCCTCTTGCCACACTGCTGACCTGGAGTTGCTTTCCCGGCTGCTTCCTCGGCCGTCAAAGCGGACGTGACCTCCACAGCTGACTCGGCGTCCACAGCCAAAAAGGACAAGACCGCTCACCATTAAAATGGTAGTCCTGCTTTATTCGTGTTGTCCTCATTGTCTCAGTACTTGTTTGGGGTAGATATGTGTCTGCATTAATACAATGGGAATGTGTTGTTCCAGTTATTCTCTTCTTCGTCCCAGTATCCAGATGAGGTTGATATGTGTTTACATTAATAAAATGAGGATGTGTTGTTCTAGTTGTCCTATTCTTCATCCCAGTAGCATACTGGTGTGTTTTGGGGACGGTTTTAGCGGCACCACAGGGAAAGGGCTGAGAATAGCCTATAATTGCTTGTGGTATGGAAGGTTTATTGTGAAAGGGAAATGGGGCACACCTTGTCTCACTTGAGGATGATCTCTCCACAATCCCCAAGTCTCCTCCTCCCAGGTGATCCTCCCTTGCATATGCATCCCCAGGGTTGGGATCCAAAAACAAGCCTATTTTTATACTTTAAAGAATGTTTGAATTGCAAAGTAGGCACTCCATGCCATGATTTGCAATATTTAGAAGTTGCTGAAATTATATATTATCACAGTTTGGTATAGGTGGTGACATGGCCAGTAAGCTGACCGTAAATGATGGGGCCTGTCCTGCCCTTGAAGGAGAATGTGGCAGCTGGGAGGGAGCCAGTCTTCAGCCTTCCCCTTGTGTCTATATGTTTGAAGGCAGACCCTTCACTTCTGCCAGGCCTCAAGGTACATAACTGGCCAGTCTTTCTTTTATTTTCCAGAGCATGAGGCAACAAGAAGTAAAAGCTGTCTCTCAATTCAGGTAGCAGCAGGAACATTCACCACAGCCTACCGCTAAAGCAAAGCCATGATGCTCCAGTAGGCAAGCCATATGCTGATGAGAGAACACACCCACTCAAAATAATCTAAATGACAGTGCTGCCAACAGAACCAAGCAGCAAGCCCACAAGGTGGAAGTTGGTGGGTTAAAAGCTGTGCTATGATGTTTTTTCACACATAAACACCCAAAGAGGGAGAAGGAGACAGATAATTGGTTAAGGGAACAGTTTCCAATCAGCAGCATATTGGTGGGATTTACACAGGAAATAGGAAGGGGTGCTTTTGGGTTCTAAGGATGAAGTCAGAGGAGGAGAAGGAGGCAGACCAAGAGACCAGCATGAGTAAGAATGAAGCAGCAGAGGCTTTTATTTGAAAAGGTGAGGCATTGGTTTAGTGAGTGTAAGGGTACTGCAGTGTGAGGGTGGGTGTTTGTGTGGCGAGTGTATATAAAGGCCACAGTAGAGAGTGTTGTGAAACGTATTACATATGGGTAAAAGGAGGGTGTTCTTAGAGTAAACATGATGAATGGCACACATTTTAAAACTGACGTCATGTTGGATACGCAAGAAAGAAGTGACCATAGTTTGCAAATAGCGCATTAAGAAAACATTTTTTTTTAAATCACGCTCGTCTTACATATGGTGAAGGACTACAGGCCCTGGAGTGGGCACTATTGCAGGAAGATTACTTTCAGTGGAGTACGATTTTTACACTGGAACTCACCAATCTCATCTTATACAACAACTATTTCCGCTTTCAGAAAACCTATCACCTTCAGAATTCGGGCAATGGCTCCTGTTTATGCTAATCTCTTTATGCACTATTTCGGGACACAGTATATACTCGAACATCCGATATGGGCCAGTAAATTGACATTCTGGAAAAGATATATCTTAACACATGCCACCCGAGAATTAAGTTCACGTTAGAAGTAGGAACCCCACATGCAAATTTCCTTGATTTCAAGGTGACCTATTGTGAGGAATTCCACCATCTTCACGGGGAGTGTGCACTCCCCCGGGCTTTTTTGAAGTTTTGTACTTAAAATGAATGATGGGAGATCAACCTCAGAAAATGTGTCAGGCTAATCCGCGCACATTTTCCTTTGCTCGCAGGACAAAAACACATAGGGCTTCATTCCGAGTTTGGCGGTAGCCGTGCCCTAAATAAGGGCACAGCTATCGCCAAACTCGCTACCGGCACCCGCAAATGGGCCATTACCGGCCCATTACGAGTTGAATGGGCCGGTAATTGCCCATTCGCGGGTGCCGGTATGGCCGGACTCCCGATCCCCATTCTGCCTAATAGGGCAGAATGGGGGTGGGCAGGATGGTTGCACGGCACCATTTATAACGGTGCCGTGCAATCACGAGTTCTGCTCGTAATGTGGCGGTATTGTAGCAACGGCCCGGTACCACTAATGAGGCCCATAGTCTAGTGTACTCGGGGGGGACACAGCCTACAGGTGCAGTTCTCCCTGTCACATTTAGCTGGAATATGACAGCCACGGGTACATCAAAGCATCTCTGAAGGGGGGAAGGGAAAATCTTCCTCCAGTCATGGCCATCCTAATTAAAATATCAAATGCCCCATGGATCTGCCCTGTTCTATTGTCAAAGTTCTGTGTGGTGGTAGTGCATACCGAGGAGAGTTAAATGAAAGCAGGCCTGCGATAGGGCCTGGTCACAGAACCAACACAAGGGACAGGAAACAGAACACCTCTTTGATATGCAATGGGTCAGCTTGAAGCTAGCTCCCAACCCTCTGTAAGGGCAATGAATGTCATGTCTGGCACAACAGTTTACAGTAGGCAACCCCTGCAGGGAAGAATTATGTGATTTTATGTAGGCACAAAGTCTGTTCTCGACACAAACATCAAGGCAGACCTGCGCTTTGATGAGTCACAGAGAGCGTAATTAACCAGAGAGACACTTTGATCCACAATAGTCTGGAAGATGGGTGGGACTTAGTAGTACATGTTGTCACCCCTTACCTTTCCTATTGCAAAGCACTCTGGTTATGACCTCACACATAACAGAAGATTGTTGGTAGGGACCCAGGATTTGTTCATTAAGGTAGGCTTAGCCTGCACCAATCACTGGGGTAATTTGGCTTTAGAAGAGGGCTGAGCCCCTCACTTAGCAGATCATCTGACGACTTCAAAAGGAGTAAGAAGAATGACTCATTTGGACCCTGGCTGAAGGTACAGTCTGCCTTACAGCTTCCACCAGTGAAGGAAGGACAGGATTTTCAAGAGGGAAGCAAGATCCCTCCCCTAAACACCTCCCAGGGAACAGAGGAAGATACCGGACTCAGAGGACTCATCCAGCAGCTCCAGAACTGGTACCCGTCCAGCACACAGCATGCCCTGTTAGCTTCTGCCAGCAAGCTTCCTAGGTGGGAAGTGCCAGAGATTCTCTGAATAAAGGACAAGGCTGTTGCCTGCAAACACTCACCTCAGTTTTGGGCTGTCCGAATTAAAGGACGACACGAGCCCTGCGAAGAAGTTAGGAGTGTCACAACAAGCATCACCAGCATCCATCTTATAAGGACATTTTTGAGATGGTCGAGACCTCAAACCACCATTGACTATTGTCATGCCTCAGTCGCGCCTCGACCAGTGTTCCAGATCTGCCAACTACCACAGAGAATATGATTCTTGACCCTGAGCCGCTGTGTAGGTCAGCCTGCATTTGTCCATCCAGCCTCGCTTGCCAGACTGACTGCTGCCTGGTACTCGCAGCTGCCTCCTGTCTTTAACTCTGCTGCAGGAGCTGCAAAGCGTCCTGGAACCGACATGATGCTGACGAGCACCAGGATCATCTCAAGCACCGGGTACATTGTGGTTCTGTCCCCCTGGTCCTTCTCTGAAGTCCCCTAGTGACATTTATGACCCCTTGCTCCCTTGTTGTTGAAACCAAATAACTTTGAACAGTTAAGACTGATTGCTTTACCGACTACCCTCCTGGTATCCAGAGTGCATCCCTTTCCTTCGTGAAACGGTCTGTCCTCTGTGTTCCACAGGGTGGGTTGTATTTTGTAGTGTGCTAGAACTGTCTGATGTAATAATAATAAAGTAGATATTTTTATACTACCTTAACTGGACAGTCTCTTTTATCATTGGGTAATAATTGTATTTTCACTGTGCTGCAACTAATCAACGATCCACAACCTTTCAGAGATAAGCCTTCCATTCCGTCCACGTTACCAAAATTGTACAAGGAAGTTTATAATTTAGTTGTATTTCCAATCTGTTCAGATCCCTTCTGGTGTACTAGAGGTGTGGGGCTGATTGACATTAGACATGTCTTTTGCAGGTACTGGGTTTAGTCTACAATAGAACAATCACAAAACAGATACTTACTATTTGTGTTTAATGTCTGAGTAATTCAACAAAGAACATAAACTTAAGGTAACCTCACATGGTTATTACACCTTCATTCAGCTAGATGGTCTTTCTTAAAACAATCCTGTGAATCCCATTAGTAATGCATATGAATAAGGTAATACGAATTCAGAAATATGTATTAGAGGTGCTTACCTCTCTGTCCCCAGGGGTATGACAAGTGAGGTTCTTAGATCCCTACAAAACATAAGCTAATGAGTGTACTAGTATGGTACCAACTGGTCTAAATAAAACAAATGAAAAAAGGTATCGAAACTCAAAAATATTAAAGACTATTGGGGGTGCTTACCTCTCTATCACAGAGGGTAAGTAAAATGAAATCCTTAGATCCCAGCAAGAACATAGGATCATAAGTGCACTAGTTTCATATAAACTGGTCTCAAGTCTGATCTAAGAAAGTGTCATCCAAACAGGTGCTCCCCTGCTCCTCCAGAACCATCAAAGACCACATTGACACCCTTGCTTCAGCCATGGCCAATTTCTGCGATCACTCTTTCGCCACTGGATCTTTCCCCTCTCTCCTCAAGCACTCCCTTGTGCACCCCTCCTCAAAAAACCTTCTGCCAATCCTACCTGCCTGTCAAACTATCGCTCGATCTCTATCACTCCTTTCCTAGGCAAACTCCTGGAAAAGCTGGCCATCTCCCAGTTTACTCTCCACACTGAATCTGTTGGTTGTCACCATGATTATTAGTCTGGCTTCAGAGCAGCCAGAGGCACGGGAACTGCTCTCCTGAACACCTGTGAAGATCTGTTTGCTGATCTTCACTCCAGCCTTCCTTCTTTCCTCATCCTCCTTTACCTTTCCTCTGCTTTTGACACTGTCAATCACTCCATCCCGATCAAGTGACTCTGTGAGAACCTGGGCATCACGCATCACGCTCTGGAGTGGCTGACCTCCTTCCTCCTGGACTGACCCTCCAAGGTCCAACTTGGGTCCATTCTCTCCACGATCTCTATCTCCACTTCACTTGTGGTGTTCCCCAGGGCTCTAATCTCTCACCCTGGCTCTTTAATGCGTACTTGGCCCCACTGGCCCACCTGATCGCTACCTTCTTCTCTAACTTTCAGTGTTATGCGGAAGACACTGAGCTCTCCTTCAGGCTCTCCTCAGCGTCCTCTACTCTCTCACTCATTCCGGACTGTTTATTCATAATCCAGGATTGGTGCGCCTCCAACGACCTTTGCCTTAATGCCAGTACTACGGAGATTCTTCTCATTGGGACCCCTGCTCCCGCTTTTCCTCTTTCACTCTGGCCACCCTCCGTGAGCCATCTTCGTGTGAGGCAAAACACATTGGTGTCATCTTCGACTCCACCCTCTCCTTCTCTCTGCACATCATGGACCTTGCCAAGAAGGCCCACTCCCAGCTGCACCTCCTCAGAGGTAATCTGCCTTTTCTCACTTTCCCCCAGAAGCTCATTGTCTCTCAAGCCCTGGTTCTCTGTAGGCTAGACTACTGTAACAGCCTCTTTCTCAATCTTCCTTCCTCTACACTCCGCCCTCTGCAACTAATCCAGAACAGGACTGCAAGATTTATCCTTGGCCTCAAGCCCAGGGACCATAACTCTCCAGCCCTGAAATCTCTCCAATGGCTGCTGGTGGCTGCAAGGATCAAGTTCAAGACCCTCTGCAAGGCTTTCTGGAGCAGGGCCCGCACTGCATCCAACTCTCTCTTCTGAAATACCTTCCTTCTCAAGCCCTTTGCTCAGCTACCTCCAACTCTCTGAGGGTCATAACATTCTCCAGGTAGAGAGTGAGGGTTTAATATCTCTCATCCTCAGGTTCCTCCCTCTGGAATGGCCTCCCTGCCCTCTCAAACTTGAGCCAGACCTCCTGAAGTTTCAGAAGCAGCTCAGCCTTTCTTTTTCTCCTGCTTTCTCTCTTTCCCTCCCCTGCTGACCAACTGTCTGCGATGGCGACTGGTTGCTTGACTACCCTCAGAGTCTCACTGGGTACCAGGCTCCTCCATGATCAGTCTCCCCTGTACTGCCTTTCGGGCCTACCAGGCAATTAGGGGCTGTAATTGTAACCTCTACAGTCCCCTGCTTCCTTGCACTTACCCAGATCTGTGCTTACCTGGCTGCACTTACTCAGAGCATTGCTGCCCTGATTGCACTTCCCCCTCCCTGACACTTCCCCTTCTCCCTTCCCCCTGCACTTGGCATTGTCGCACTTGCACAATCTGAATGACACAAGGCCTAGAAAGATTGTTTCTCTTATTCTCCATCTGTCTTCCCTCCCTTGTCTTGTCGTACCTAGAAACACTTGTGTACAGGCACGTTATAAATGACTTATCATATCATAACCGTAAATTCAAAATAAAACGCCTCAGTTTTTGTGTGCATATTTTTGTTAAATAACTACAAGCTCTCGATGGTGTAAAGCCCTGAGATATGTATTCCAGGTATCAACTCTTTGATGCCAGGCTATCAGAATGCCTTACTCGATTCCAGTTAAAGGACTTTAACTTAATATTGTGAAGAAAATGACCAGAGCTATCCATCTTGATCAACCCTAAACCAATATTTGTTAAATGGCCTTGAACCGTATTTACCAAATAAAGTTGTGTCAAGTTCCCCAATCAAAAACACAAATTTGTTGCGAACATAGCCAAAATACTAGCTGGGGAGTCACACTGTTTCAATTGCTTTATATTCATTATTAGTTTGCAACTGGCAAGCTTCCACCTCATATAATGGGACTCATCTCCCAATTCGTGTCTTAATACTCAATATGGATCTTAATAATTTCCCTTCTTGGATGTCAAGCCATTCCACCTGCTTCTCTGTAAGACACAAATAGCCAGGCATAAGGCATAGCCGCTTTCTAAACCAGATTGGTAGCCCTTCGTGCCTGGAAACTGAGTTCCTTATCTGAAAAGATGTGTCTTTAGACGTTTCCTGAACGCAAGGTGGTTGTTTTCTGTTCTCAGTGCTTCAGGAAGATTGTTTCACAATTGAGGGGCCAGAACCACAAAAGCTCTACCCAAACCAGATTTCAGTTTGAAATTAGGAACAGACAAGAGACTCTTACCTACGGATCGTAACCGTCTCTGGGGGGCATATGGCACTAAACTGTTCTTTAGGTAACCTGGAGCTTTGCCGTAGAGGCACTTATGCACCAATTAGAAGGATTTAAACTTTATTCGTTCCTCGACTCTAAGCCAGTGGAGGGACACTCTTTCGCTCGTTACATGATCTCTCCTCTTCAAATTTCTGACTAGCCTGACCGCATCGTTCTGAATCACTTGGCATCTAGCTAAGTCCTTGACAGAAGCCCCAATCAGAAGGGCATTTCCATAGTTGAGCCTTGCTAAAACAATGGCTCTGGCTATAGTGGCCAGATTACCTTCATTTAAGAAGGGCTTGATAGCTTTCAATAGCCTGAGGTAATATGCCGTATTTTTCTGTAGATAGTTGGACTGGGCATCAGAATTGACCGCTGAATTTACCATCATGCCCAGGGTTTTAACTTGGGATGACACTTGAATTTTGGCGTCTTTGATCTGAAAAGATTTATATTCCACCCCAAGTTTAGCTAACTGGTGACTAGGTCCAAACAACATCAGTTCAGTCTTCATTTAGACACATCCAGTTAGCCTGCATCCATTCGTCTATTATCCTATAGATTTTCCCTGTTGTGACACTATCTGCAGCATGATTTCCCTCCAGCTCCAGAATAAGCTGCGTATCGTCTGCGTAGTTCGTAAAGAACACTCCAGCCTTGACTAGGATGCTACACAGAGTACGCATATATATATTAAACAGCATAGGTGGCAGGCTGGCACCCTGGGGGACCCCGAAAAGAATAGAGCAAGAGTCAGAAAAGCTACTTCCCCAGTGAACTCTGGCTTGGCGGTCAGATAAAAAAAGACACCAGCCACTCTATTGCCTTTTCAGAGCAGCCCACATTTTTCCTGAGAGCTTTGATAAGGAGTTGATGGTCTACCAGATCAAAATCCGCGCTTAGATCCAGAAGCATCAACATCCCTACTTTGTTCTTATCCACCACACTCTTTTGGCTAAAAAGGCCTTCTGTACAATATCACAATCAACCTCTGTAGGCATAAACGGGGGGAAAGGATCCACTTTCTCTCCAGAGCCCTTTTTTCCCTCTTTGTCATAAGGAGCTCGGTGGTGGACCACTTTTGATTGTTGTTGTTTTTCCTGACTAATTTAGTCTAAAGAGGTGCCTCTATCTCCACCAACTCTTGAATATGCTTAGTGTATTTATCTAATAGGGTAACACAATTATCTTGCTCGTGAAAAGAGTGCATGATTTTGTCAAGGCAAGGCTGAAGTTGTGCGTTGTTCAAGTTTTTAAAATTTCTACTGTCTACTTGAATATGAGGATTATGTTGAGGGGGAGATATCAGTAGTTTTAGACTCGAAGAGACCAAATAGTGATCGCTCCAAATACATGGCATAGTTTTACAGTCCTGGATTAGTGTGTTGTATCCGCACATCCAATCCAACTGATTCCCTTGAGGAGTTCTAGGTTCTTCATTTTCAACCAGGAAATTAAGATTGTTTAGTGCTTTTTCTAAGACAGTGGCTCCCTTATCATTCTTGTTCCCACGCCAGTAATTAAAATGTCCTACCACCATGGTAGACACATTTGTAGATTTTAATGTGGTCAATTGTGAGCAGAGTTCCAAGGTAAAATCCGAGACCAACGCCGGTGGTCTGTAAATTACTATCAAGTTAAAACAATTATTGGGCGAGAAAACCAGTTCCAGGTGCATTCCTTCACACCCACTGCAGCAAAGGTTTACCTTGAAAAATGTGAGGTTATCCTTTGCAATATTTGCAACCCCACCACCACGACCGTGCTGTCTATTTTCAGTGTCGACAGTATAGCCTTCCGGTACAGCCTGCTCACATGTCAGCCCGATAGGGTCTTTGAGCCAGGTTTCTGTCACGCAGAATATATCATAGTTATTGTCAGTAATCAAGTCTTTGATATTTACAGCGTGTTTGGTCATGGAGCATGTGTTTAGAAAGCCCACTTTTAATCTAATATACCGCTCAATAGGCTTCTGTGATGGAACACTACTTTAGTGTTGTTGATTTTAATATTTTCATTGTCTTTAACCCCCCCGACGACCCTTCCCACCCTTTTGCAACTATAACCGGCATAGAGCTTAATCAAGCTATACCGATACAAAGGGGTGAGTAATTGCCTTAGAAAACGGAAGGACTTCTGAAAGAGGGGTTGCAGAGAAGAGCACACCCTGAGTAAACCAGAGTTAACTGGCCCCTACGCGCCGGCGCTTACGCGCCTGACATGTCACTTTATGTGCCCAGGAACTACAAGAACTCAGGGAGTTGGAGTTTGTTACAGGTAAAATCTGCCTAGCAACAATCAATTGCTGAGAAGCCGGAACGGAGCAAAGCTGTTAAAAGTGCTTGTTTCCCTGCTACAGAGCAATAGTTCAATTTAGCAGATCTTTACATACAAAGTGCCAATTTAAAATATTTCTGTTACCACCCACAAACAACCCGACTTGAAACTATTAGACCCACAGTTTCTTGTTAAAAAGAAGAGAGAAGGGGAGTACATGAAGAGAGTTAGGGATTGGTTGTGTTGTGGTGTCGTCAGTGATTAGCCCCCGGTGTCCTGATTGGTCCATCCGCGAGCCCCCAAGCATGGGACCATCGTTCTTCCCAGCTCGCGGTGTACCTGGTGTTGGCAACAATGTGTGACTATGTGTCAGTGGTGGACAATGGACAGGTGTTGCTACTTGCTGTTAGAGCGCTCTTTTCTCATCGCTGCCAGTGTCTTACTTGTTTCTTCTTTGTTGCAGGCTGGGTCACAGACGTGAGACCCCAGAGCATATTTAGTCATTGGAGCTTGGCATCATATCAGGTCGGCCTGGTCACGTGTTGAGAGACCGTGGCTGAGGCAGAATTACGGGGATTTGATTTTTATTCCTGCTCCGAGGGGTCCATAGCAGTAGCAGGTGTGGCCTTGGTGTCTAGTGCGCAGCATGTCGATTGCAACTTTGCGACCTTGGCTGTGAGGCTCTCGTCAGGGTTGTTATGCATGATCAGCACCTTCTAGCTCTGTGTCAGCTGCTCTGCTTCGGGTCTGGGGACTCTGGTTTGTGGCCTACCCTGGTCTGGTTATTTGTGGCGGTATAAGGTTCATAAGGCGAGGGTCGTGAGGGTGCAGATTGGTTCCTTATTCGTCAGTCCATTCACAGGGTCTTGTCTTCAGGGTGTTAGTAGCATGAAGTGTCTGCAAGCATGTACACAAGCTCTTCTTAGCGTCTTGCGTTTCTGCGATGCGGTAGTTGACCGATGTGAAAAAATAATAAGGATGAGTGTACATGGTCCTCTAAGTCATAGCACTGAGCGTGTTCTTCGTGTGGGTTGGTGTGTGTCTGGTCCAGGTGCCTGGCAGCACATGTTTTACAGTCCATTGCAGCTATGTCGTCATGTCATCTCTAATGATGGCAGTATTGGTTTGTGATGTTTAGTCGAGCTGGTCCACATGGTCGGCCTCAGCTCCACCTGGGTTTCCACCTCGTGCTCTGGATGGGGTGCGGTTGGCTTGTGGAGGCGGGGTGTGGCCACGATGGATCTTGACGTCCGAGGCGGCAGTCAGAGGGTCGAACTCATCCCGCTGCGGGTGCTTGGGTCTTGACCTCATTGGCCATAGTTTGTATGAAGGTCGGGGGAAGGGACCATCCCATTTTCTCCTCTTCAGTCCCCCCTCTGGTCGACTTGTCCACTCTTTTATCTCCTCGTGCTCGCCAAAACTTCGTTATTCCCACCAGGTGTCCGTACCGATCCACGTGATCTTCAAACGACCAGTACATATACACACATTCACCGCCGAGCTTACAATAAACCCATTTCCCAACATAGCTCTTCGGATTCCGTGGATTCTCAACTTTTATTGATGGTGGGTACAAATCTGCTTCCACTATCTGTTGGCGCAGCCGTTCGCGTTCCTTGATGATGATGTCTGTGTGTAGGTCATCTTCAGCGGGCATTAGGACGTGCATGCCGATCATTTCCTCTGCAGTACGCTTTGACCTTGCCATTCATTGTTTTATTCCTATCAGTGAAGCCATTCCTAGTATCATGCATCCTGCCAAAACTTTGAGGCCTTCTGATAACCATGATGGCATCCACGACCAGCTGTATGAGAACCAGCTACCATCCTTTTTCACCCCCTTAGCTTCTTCTTCCATTTCTTCGTGCCTTTTGGCCAGTTGTGATACTGCTACAGATAGAGTGCCGTTGTCCTCGTCGTTCGCAGGAATGAACATACAGCAGGAACTTCCAATTTTGGCGCAAACTCCTCCTTCCATTGCCGTTAGAAGCTCCAGCACATACCTGTTCTGTAAGGCCACCATTCTTATTGCCCTTAGTTCTTCTTTTATTGCGTTAAATACGTTTACTGTGATCGTCATCATCAGCTCCCATCTGGTTATCTGGAGCCATTTCGCATTTGCATATGCCTGCACTTCTGGATGCATTACGGAGGAAAAGAACATTGCAGCTCTACTGAACAATGTGTGCGCTGGTGGGATGTCACTCAGTGCTGTTTCTGATTTTCCACTGAGGTAATTTCCTGTGAGAGGTTCTCCTTGTCTTTTTACTCTCACCAGTGTTTTTTCTGTGGTGGTATCACTCTGTGATGTGCTGCCAATTTGTCATAGGGACCTTCTTTTTCTTCTATTTCCCTCATCCATCTTAGGGAATTTTTCCAGGTTGATGTGTTTCTGCGGTATTACCAGGGAGGGTACCTTGATGTGTACCAAAGTACATATTCCATTCCATAGCTGTGGTAAACTGTTGTAGACTTTTGTTCCGCAGGTCCAATAGTGGTCCATCAGTACTGCTGGCCCCGCTCCCCTCAGGAAGCTTTATCGTTCTTTTACAACCTTCGTTCATTCCAACATCAACTTCCCCATTGTGCTGGTAACATAGCATGGGGGATGCAATGGGAATTATCGTTATGGGTTCCTCCTCCTTGTCCAACCATGTCAGTAGTGCCACACTCTTTGTCCATTCCTTGTAGCATTTGTCGTTTCCTTCTTGTACAGTTGTCACTGTAGATTTTGCCAACGTCTGTATCTTGCTTCCCACAACTCCATCCGCCCATCTGGTCTTCGTATACACCTTGCCATAGACCGGTATCAGCAGTCTTTCCCAGCATCCCGGTTCACCTCCAATCTCTCTTGCATTCCATTTACATGGCAGGCAGTTCAGTGCTACTTCCTTTGTCTGGTCTGTCGGTTACGGACTGTAGCCCTTCGGGCAGCTGCCAATAGTTGTCTTATATCGGTAGTGTTTTGATGAAGTTCTCTTCGTATGGATACGTTGACCTTGGTTTCCATTTTAGTGATGCCGTTTTTCCTTGGAATCGTCCTCGTGTTTGAAACAACGCTAAATACAGGAGGAATTCTGCTGTGGGCGCTGGTACTTCAATTGCCACGAATGTTACAGAGGTGCTCATGGCGTATGGGATCAATGAGCACACGTAGCAGTTGTCCTTTGTTGTGTCCTTACCAATTTTGAACATGTGTTTATACCACATGTTGTTAGAGACGTGTGCGGATTCTGTAAGGTATGTTTCCACCCCATGCATATCCATGAAAACACTACGTTTACCTCTTTTTACGTTTAGTCCTGTGCTACTCCTACCACCTGACAGTGCTCCTTGCAGCTGGGGTAGGGAATATGTTAGTATTGGATTTTGCCGTCACCTTTAAAGTATAGTAGGCCTGCCAGACAGCGGCGGTTATCAGACCAGTGGTCAAAAATATCCCCAAAATTTTTATTACAGTTGCAATAACCACTGGCACGTTTACTCTTACCTGTGCTGCTGTCCTGCAGATATTATACTTTAGATGATAGAGGTGCCCGCCTGAAAATCTCTAAAAATCAGTGTTATTTTCGTTAGTGTTTGTTATTCAAGCCCTGCGTATCAGGTGATCATTCAGTGTCCAGGTGAAAAGCTCCTCCCACACCTTCCTTACCGTTCTATCTCTCAGAGCAGGTAAGGCTGCGTGGAGGTGTGGATATGAGCATACTATTAGTAGGAGAAACGCTTTGTAATAAACGCGTAGCCGTCTGGGCCTTAAGTGCTTTGGCCTTTTAATTATATATTCAAATTGGTGTGATAATGCTTCTGGGAGGTCGTCAGTGGGTAGCATTTGAGCCTGGGCAGTAGCTGATGTTTTTAATCAGGTATTTGCATACAATAATTACAATGCGCAATACCTGCATGTGCGAGACAAAAAGGAGAAGAGAGCATGCACGTGTTTGCACAGTGGTGTGTGTATTGCAGATATCTTTGTCTGTGTTTTCCTTAAACTTAATTTTCTCATTCCGGTGTCACCATTATAGTCACAATTTATTAGTACTGCCGTGGGGATGTTTTGTGTCTGGGATCTCGTCACCATGTGATGTGCTATGGGTTGCTGTCCAATTATGTTCTTGGGTGTGTCTACCGCATTTGGTGCGTTGCTTTCGTTGTCTGTTGTTGCTGAAGTGTTGGCCCTGTCGCTGCAGTGGTGGGGCTTGGTCTGTGCTTTGTAGGGCTTGATGTTGTGGATATGTGTCCAAACGTCCTTATCAGCCAACTTAATGGCCTTGGGGGCCCCTCGTTCGACTGTATGGGGCCCCGTAAATCTAGGGGCGTTCCACTTTCTTCAATAGTTTCTAAGGAGAACTGTGTCTCCTTCTTTCACTGTCCACTGTCCCGTTTGTTCCTAGTTGTCGGTTATTTCCAGTGGGGTGTTCTCCGACCAGCTCTGTGTCCACTGTATCTGTTAAGAGATAAAAGAAGCAATACCCAGGGAAGAGACATAGGGCCTCATCACAAGTTTGGCGGTAAACCTTAAATCTAGCGGTCGCGCTATTACCGCCGGATTTAAGGGTCCGCCAAAACAGGGCTTCGGCGGATTTCTCCCCAGCTCTGAGCTGGGGGGGAAATCCGCTGAAAGTTCACGCTATTACCGCCGGTGGGAAATCCGCCAGCGGTAAGAGCTTGAAAATTCCCCATTGAGCCCAATGGGGAATGGGGCATTCCCGAATGGGCTCAGTGGGAATGGGGAATTCCATTACCGCCAAGCCCGTGATCCGGCGCTAATAGTGCTGGGGGGTTTGGCGGTAGGGCTAATACCGCCAGCTGTAATACCGCCGGCGTTACCGCCCAACTCGTGATGAGGCCCATAGTCGTACATTTCTTCACCAAAAACAGTATTTGTTCCTTCACAGTCATTATTGCTCTTGTGAGTGAGGTGAGTGGGAGGTGCATTTGGCGTCCAGTCACCACCTTGTGGGGTGTGAGGTGGTGGTCCGATCCAGGCTTGTTCCTCAGCTCAATCAGAGCCAGAGGAAGGCAATAGAGGCAACTCTTTTTGGTTGCTTGCTGTGTCTTTGCTATTGCTTCTTTCAAGAGGCAGTTGAGGTGTTCACAGATGCCGTTGGCTTCTAGGTGGTACGCACAGGCAAACTTGTGTTTGATCCCGAGCAGGGCAGTTATGTGCTGAAATAATTCATTTGCAAAATGGGGTCCGTTATCTGATCTCAATCCTTTGCAGACCGCCCACCTTGGGAAGACCTCCCTCACTAAGAATTTTGCTGCCCTAAATGCATCTGCATGGGAGCACGGGCCAGCCTCAATCCACCTCGAAAAGGGGCATACTACTACGATCATGAATCGGCATCCTTGACATACGTTGATCATGTCGACATAGTTAATGTGCAGGTGCAGGAAGGGTCCTTCAGGCCGTGGTATTGTACCTTTGATTACTAGCTGCGTGTGACCTGGCCGTAAATTGTTGGCATGTGAGACAGTTGCTGATGAAGTTTGCAACATGTGAGTTTAGTTCGGGACAGAACCAAGATTCCTTTATTCATGCTACAATGACTTCCTTTCCTATATGAGTGGGATGGTGCAGTTGGACCAGTGCTGTTTTTAGTAGGGCCAGGGGCATCACAACCTTTCCTGTGTTATTCTGTCTCCATAGCGCGTCTGTGGGGGACATAGTGCATACTCTTTTTACCCACAGCTCCTTTTCTGCCATTGGGACTGCCGCCTGCAGTTCCATGATTAATGTCTCTGGGATGTGCGTATACCCATCTTTCATTATCATCTGTTTTGCCCTCCCCTTATCTTTTTGTTTTTCTTGGATGGCCCACACTACGCCAAAGTACGCAGCATATTTTGCATGTGCGTCTGCTGTTTCATTACCTCTGGATATTGGGTCTTCCCCATTCGTGTGTGCTTGACACTTCACTAGTGTCACCTCATCTGGATATGTTATTACTTCTATTAGTTCACCCAGGAGGAGAGCATGTTGTACTGGGATACCGCCTGCTCTCCTAAATCCCCTCCTAAGCCATTTTATTAGGCCAGAGTGCACCGTAGAAGTGACATAGGCACTGTCGGAATATATGGTTACTCTCTTGCCGTTGC
This sequence comes from Ambystoma mexicanum, assembly GCF_040938575.1. Lineage (NCBI taxonomy): Eukaryota > Metazoa > Chordata > Amphibia > Caudata > Ambystomatidae > Ambystoma > Ambystoma mexicanum. The sequence continues at coordinate 148,441,183 of NC_090930.1, read as the reverse complement.
TTTCTTCTAAAGCCAAAATGAGAGCTACCAATTCTGCTGCTTGTACTGAATATTGGTGGTGTAGTTTAACACATTTCACCGGTACATATGCTCCTGTCCTCCTTATATCATCACTTTGATCAATTGTTGATGACCATATCAGTCTGAAAACCCCAAACCCCTAACCATCGTGTTGCCCCCCCTTGGGCAACCAAGCTGCGGTCTTCAGACAATCTTTAACAATCTCCTATTGGAGGTGTGGATCACTATACACCCCCTTTGGCTGCATTCATATCAGGCCCCATGTGCACTGTGTACTCCTAGATTACGCCAAATAACATACACCTATCTTACTACCGTGGACAATAACAAATAACACTAAAACACAAAGAAAACACAAAGAATCGATTCAATTTATAACAATGGGATACATTTATTTATATACACACAGCTAAGCATAATACATGACAATGCAGGCAGTTCTAATGCTATGTCTAATTTGCACCTTTTATACTTCTGGTGCAAAGCTACCATGCAGTATCTATAAGCCTTTCAGGTTCCTAATGTAAGCCTGTGCTGCAAATGTCTAATGTGTGGTTCTAATGCAATCTACTGCAAGCGCTAGTCATCCATCACCTTCATGGGTAAATCCACACCATCAATCCAAACCCTCCACAGTCTCCTCTCCCAAAGCTCTGTGTGTGTGTGTGTGTCTGTCTGTCTGTCTGTCTGTTCTTATCAATCAATTTAAGCCTGGGCCAAACCCATACTTCCCATTCTGCTGTCTTTCCAGCCAGGCCTCAAGACTGCCAACTGCCAAGCTCTCTCTCTGCCTCATCGATCTCATCAAGGCCCATCAGTCTGCTGCACCAAGCACCATCTCCAGCCAACTCTCTCTCTGTGGCTCTCCCGATCTCTCTGGCCAACTCTCGATCTCTCGTGCAGTCCCCTCTCATGCAGACTCCAACAACTCTTCAGAACTCACAACTCTCCCGAACTCCTCTCTCCCTCTCTCTCTCCAGCCCTCCTGTTTATAGTCTCCAATGATGCACAGAATGTCTAAGAATGTCTCTCTCTCAGCATTTAGCAAAATGCCTGCCTGTCTATGTTTGCGTGTTCCTTGCAGGGCATGTCCTTTGTGTGCTGTCAGCGTGACCTCATATCTCTCCCTCTTGGCCTTCCGAGGTTGTTGCGAAATACATCATCTATTCCCTGTTTCTCCATTCTCTCCACTGTAGGCTTCACTCTGCATTACAAAATGCTCTTAGGCCCCATCCCTCTCATACAAAAGCACCTTCTCCCATCTCTCCATCGTCACTCCCTTCATGGCCCCAACCCTCGGGGTTCTCTCCGCGAAGCACACCAGCCAAGCTGATAAGCTTCCCTCTCGGACAAGGATTCATGTTATCTGTGTATGTCTGCCAATGTTTACGAACCGTGTACTATAACATTTCTCCGCACTGAGCAACTTCTGTCTTTCTCCATCAAAAAATGGCTCATAGGCCTCGTGTCTCATTCTGAATGCTTCCTAGTGTTTACCGCAAATCTCTCGCAATGCAAGCGCTAACTACATAATGCAAACTCATTCTAAGTGACTCAACATACATACATACATACATACATACATGACATACCAAACATATCTCTAAATGTGTCTCTACAAAGCATAACAATGTGTGAATGGCTTTTCAAATATGACAGTGTGTGTGAGGTGCAAGCAATGCATTTTCTCTCTCAGCCTAAGCGCTATTACTAATGCAAGCATAGATGCATAGCAAATCATGGTGAGTATATGTTGTGTCTCTAAAACACTACATGGCACTTCAAATATGTGCAAGGGCAAGTGTCATTCTATTTGCAAATGGACAATGTGCAAAATGGCAACATGTTTCTCTCCTAATGGCAAGCACTATATGAGGCAATATCATTCTAAAAGCATATTGCAAATGCATACAAAGGTGACAGTCTAATATGATTGGATAGTGTCTACTTCAGCAATGTACTAATCAGAACTAAACAGAATACAATAATGGAATGATTCAATAGCAAAGATTCTAATGATTCTTTAACAGTGAGTCTAATAATGGGTAATTGTTCTTCTACAGATACTAATGAGGAGTCTAACGATAACAATACCAGGCTCCTCATTTTATCAGATTCACAACCTATCAATGTACATTACCTCACCCCGTCTAGAGCATTTTCTTCTACCTTTCGGGTGGATGAGTAGTATTCGATTGCATGTGTACAATCGTGTGCAAATCCCCCTTCTGCCACTTCCTCTGCTATGAACTGTGCTGGGTTGACATTGCTGCACCTTACTATTTTCAACTCAGGTCTCAACAAAGTAATTTCATACCTTGTTGCTCTCTGAGTAGTCAGTGTGGTTTTTGGTTTGTGCAGGATTGCAAAGAGTGCGTGTTCCATGTATAGTGTGGTGGAGCAACCCATAGTAATTGAAGATGATTTTTCTACTTCGAAAGCTGCATCAGCCAAGTGCTGTTCGCACGGAAAGTGCTCCATTATTTTCTGGGTCTAAGTGTCCGCTGTAGAATGCTATTGGTTTGTGTCCCATGCTTGTATTTTGTGTTAGTACTGCTTTCATTACTGCACCATCGCAATGTGAGAAAATATAAAACTCATTGGCCCTCATTACAACACCGGCGGTAACCAATGGCGCTATTAGCACCATGGTTGCTGCTGGTATTGTAACAAGTTCGCCATGGTGCAATGGGGAATTACCACCCCATTCCAAGGTTGGCGGGGCGGTAATTCCCCATGCACCATTGGCCCTTCCCCATGCCCATTTTTACCCCATAGGGCTCAATGGGAATGAGGAAGGCAGTAATTATGGTACCGCAAATTGCAGTACCGTAATTACCTTCAAGGTCCCTTTGCGGGTCCCTACTTTAATGGCTGGTCCAGACCAGCCATTAAGGTCGGGAGCCGCAAAGGGACCTCGTAATTAGGCGCTAAGAGGTTAATGGCGCCGCAGCCTTTTACGGCGCCGTTAACCCCTTAGCGCCAGGGTCGTAATGAGGCCCATTTTCATAGTTGGGGGGTGCCCAGGACTGGTGTTGTTGAAATGGCCTCTTTAAGTACATTGAATGCATCAGTCATTTCTCTTGTCCATCCCAACTTTCTCATCCCCCTCTGTGCCTCCCTGAGAGCCGCCAGTAGGAGCCCTATGTATGTGCTGTAGTCAAAAACCCATGCTCTGCAGTAGTTACATAGGCCAAGAAATTGTTGCAATTCCCTGATCGTTTGTGGATGTGGCGTGTTCCTTATTGCTTGTGCCCTTTGTGGTGCAATGTTCCTTCCTTTCTGTGAGATAACCTGTCCTATGTATAGGACCTGTTCCTGACAGTACTGCAATTTCCCCTTGCCAACCTTGTATCCTTTCTCGGCCAGTACTGTGAGCATTTTCACAGAGTGCTTCCTAAATTGTTCCTCATTGGTGCTGCAGATGAGAATATCATCTACATACTGCAACACCATGCTCTCAAGCTCGACATTCCCCAAGTCCATCTGTATGACTCTGTTAAAGATGGATGGTGACTCGCAGTATCTTTGGGGTAGCCTAGTGTGCTTCCACTTTGTGTTGCGGTATGTGAAACTTGTCAGATCTTGGGAGTCAGGGTGCAGTGGTATTGAGAAGAACGCATTCTTGAGGTGGATCGCGGTGAACCGTGATGCCTCTGCTGGTATTCCACCCAATGTTGTGGCGGGGTTAGCTGCTACCGGGTACTCTGCCTCTACAATTTGGTTAAGTGGTCTCAGATCGTGTATGAAACGCCAGGACCCTCCCTTAGCCTTGCGCACTGGGCAGCATTGCTCCCTTTTTTAGTTTTATCTTCACCCCTCCAATACTCTTTATGCATCCCACATCATAGGGACTAGTAGTCCATAGTGAGGCGGATACAGCGGCTAAATCTTTCTCATATAAGTCTGATTGTGTGGGGACAGGTGCTTCTAGCGCCATTGCTATTTGCTGGGCCACCTCCTTGTATGTCACCTTCAACCATACGTAGACGTTCATATAGAACACCAACTCTCCATCTCCTACTTCGTCTGAGAATAGTTCCTCATCTGACACCTGCGTCAGCCTGCATCCTTCTGCTAGTACTATCACAGCCATCCATGCCTTTCCTTCCCCATCCTTGGCGTGAACCACAATCCAATCTTTGTTTGCTACGATTTGTATTTGTATTTGTTTATTTGTATTGCGCTCCTTGCCCTGGGGCATTCGGGCACACAGTTTCAAGAAGATGGTTACATACATGATGATACAGCAAAAACAAGTACGAGAGCGATAAGGTGAAACAATACATAGTGAATCAAGGCAGTGCAGGTGTTGCTAGTACATAGGCGCTCCACCGGATGTAGAGATATGCGAGTGGTAAATAAATTACAGGGTATGTTATAGGTGTAGAACTGTTACATGGAGTGAGGTGCATCGAGTGCGAAAAGCCAGAGTTTGACATTATTTTGAAGGTAAGGAAGGCAAGTTCTGCTCTAAGGGCAGTGGGTATAGTGTTCCAAAGTTTGGAGGCGAGGACTGGGAAACATACTCCCCCTGCTGTCTGCAATTTGAAGCTACGTATGGACAGCGTGTGCACATAAGCTGACCTCAAAGGTCTATTAGCAGAATGACGAGAGAATCAATTGGCCAAGTATTCTGGCGCTAGATTGTTCTGAGCCTTGAAGGTTAAGGCTAATGTTTTCAGGTAGATTCTGTGTGCAACCGTGAGCCAATGTAGGCTGCGTCTAGTTTCAGAGATGTGAAGTTGCTTAGGAATGTTAAGGGCGGCCCTGATGGCATTAATCTGGGTGACTTGTAGCTTGTCAATGTTTCTTTGGCTAGTGCCTATTTAAAGGGCATTGCAGTAATCAGCTTTTGCCATGATTAAGGTTCTGGCAAGGATGATAAGAATTTCAGTTGTCAGAAACAGTCTGCACGCTGTAATCAGCTTACATGTATAGGCCGAAGCAGACACCACCGCATTGGTCTGTCTGGTAAGAGAGAGTGTTGAGTCCAAATAGATGCCAAGAGTTTTAGTTACTTTGGATACTTTATGATGCTTTCAATGTCTACTGATATTATTGCCCCTTCCTCCTCACTCGCCGGCATTTCTGGCCTAAAGAGGTATGCTGCTGGTCTCCTCCATACCTTGCCTTCAATCCCTGGTAGCCATGCTATTGCCATGTCTGTCCCGTATTGGAAGATCTCCCCGTCCACGGGTTCTGCCCTCGCCACTGTCTTGCAACAGTAAGCCTGAAGTATGTGTTGTGCCGTGAGAATGTGTATGCCTATGTGTTACTGACAGGATGGGCCACAACAAGGACGTCTGTGAGCTGTCCTATTGGGGTTATAATGGTTGTCCTTTTCCTGTGTAGGGGTTATGCCCCAGTATTGTTACTCTCCCCATTTGGGTCTGTGGTATTGGCGTGTCCATGGGTTGTTGTGTGTTGTCTTGTACTTGTGTGAGCTGTTGCACCGTGTGGATGTGTTGTTGTTGTGCCGCTGTCATTTTCTGCTGTGCTTGGTGCTGAGCTGGTTGGTGTTGTATCTGCTGTGTTGTTGTTTGCACGTATGGTTGCTGTTGTGGCTGTGGTTGTGTCAGGTCTCCCCATCCTGCTTGTGTCGGCCGTGCCCTGCATGTGCGTGATACGTGCCCCACTAGTCCAGATGTCCAGCACGTGGGTGGCTCCCGAGCTTGTCATGGGTACCCTCCTGTGCTGTCCAAATACCTCTGCTGTCCATATTGGGAATACCCTCAGAACCCTCCTCCTTGCTGGTGTGCTGCTGGACCGAACCCTCTCCCTCTAGTTAACCCTCCCCTACCTCTGTAGTTGTTTGTGTAGCCGTTACCCATTTGTGTGTATCCTCCCCCTCTGGGTGGTGCATATAGGTGTTGTGCCGTGTATGGGGGCGGGGTTGTAATTGCTGAGTCAGAATGGGTACTTGCTGTGGTGGCGTTGCTGGTGGTTGTGGTTGTTGTGCATGAGCTGGTGCTGGTGGGGTGGGGCCTGGTATGAGTGCCCTTTCTAGGGCATATTTTGACAGCTTCTTTTGGACCAGTTTTGCCTCGTCTGCCTTTCTATCTTCTTCTTTCTGTTTCATCTTTTCTTGCCATAACCTACAATGGTGTACTATTGTTAATTGTATCTCTAGCCACACTTGTGCTTCCATCCCCACCAATTTTTTCAACTGCCTTTGTACTGGTTCTGGGAGTCCCTGTATCAGTATGTAGTAAAATATAGCTAATATTTTGTCCCACGGCTCCTGCGTTTCTAGGCGCCACTTCTCCTGAATTTCCTGGATGTAATTAACAGGGTCCTCATCCATGCGCATTTTACGTGATGTAATTGCCCCATGTCTGAAGGCCCGGGGTATTGTACCCTCAGCGCTTGCCATTGCGCGTGTCTTCAATTTGCAAAGGGCAATCGGTTGTGTGATGTGTCGCTGATGGTAACTCCTGGGAATCCTGCCCTCCTCCAAATGTCATCTGCAGCATCATCCAAAATTGAAATTAATAGCCCTTTAACACCCCCAACCGCTAACCTGTGCCCTGCAGTTAGTTTTTCCATTTCGTATATCCATTTCCCCACCCCTCCGCTTAAAGATGGTAGTTTACATTTAATGTTGTCTTCGTCTGCATGCTTCCATGGGAAATATTGGGGCCTTGTCCCGCCTCTCTCCAAGAGTGGCATCTGTGTTTATCCTGTTATCTCCTCAGGCGTGCGTCTGTGTGGTGTAATGTGTATGTTGTTACTCTCCTCCTCGATATCAGATTAATCATCAAGAAAGTCAGTATTGTGACGTGCAGGCTGTGTGTCCCATATGCCCTTATGGCCCCCACATTGACCCACCTGGCCCTTGTTGTGCGCTATTGCTGATCCTTCTATTCTGCGCCCCGGGAGGTCTCTAAGTCTGTTGACATATGGCGTGTGCTTGGCTGGTGTTGTTACTGTTTGTATTGTCTGTTCTCTCTGTGTGCTTCTGTCCTCCCGTCCAGCTGTGTCTTCTTCTTGTGGTCTGCATTCCCATAACGATCCAGTGCCTGTGCGTGTATTATACAGATTGCTATGCCCTTCTCCGCTCCCGTCACTCGGTCCTCCGCACGATCCTTCCTCCTCCTCATCACTACAGAATCCCTCTGAAAATGTCAATTTCACGTGCGGGCGGGGGTGTCGTAATGTTACTGTTTCTAAATCTATGTCTGCGTACTTACTTGTATCCTATGTGTCTCCCCCATAGGGGTGTTACGGATGCTTTGCCACTGCGTCCGTCCGTCTTACTGGTTGTTGCTTTGTTACTTTCTCTTAACTTTTGGTTGCCTGGTTGCTCATCCTCACTCTCTAACTCTGCTCTTGCTCTGAGAAGTTCTTTCATTATTGTGTCACTTACCTGTCCCAACACCCTTGCATCTCTATCCTTGTCACCCCTTCCCCGTCCTCTCTTGCTAGTATGCTCTCTATTATTCTCCCTTCCTCGTACTTACGTGCGCTTTCTGACAGAATCCTTTTCTTCCAGAGAGTCATTTCCCTGTCGTTATCTTCCCATTCCTCTTCTTTCCTCCTAATCTGCCGTTGCTCCATGCGCGCTACTCTTTCTGCAGTTCCCTGTATGCGGTCCTCCTCCCTCTTCCTTTTCTCTTCCTCTTGCTGTTTCAATTCCGTTTGTGCTTCTTCCTGCAGCTGTACCTTTCGCTCGAGTTGTTTAGTAAGTAAGCTTCGCACCTCCCTCAATTCTGCTAGTTTTGTCTCCAGTACCGCCACTTCTTTCTCTGCCATTCTCCCTGCTCGCCTGGTACTTAGCCCACTCTCTCTCTGCGTGTGTCCGATCTCCCTTTTGTCTATTTCCTGCATCACCTCCTCTTCCTTTCCTACCACCGTTCCAAGTAGCTTCAATAACACCTGCGCTGCTATCCATTCATCTGGTCCTATACTTGCTAGGTCTAGCTGTGCTGTCTTTATGCCATTAAAGTTCACCTGCGTCTCTTTGGTGTCTACTGTACCCCCTGTACTCAACTCCTTCTGGTAGTGGTCTTCCTGCGTGTACAGAGGTGGGCTGAGTCGGCTGTATGCAGGGTTTGAATATCCTTCAGCAGCTTTTAACTGGGGTTGTGCTGCTTCTCTGAATTCTCTCATTGGGTACAGACCTTATGTCTCTTTCTTTACCTCCTTTATTGGGTATGACCCCGCTGCCTCCTCCTCGCTCTCATCAGCGTTCTTTGCTGTGTCGCTGGAAGGGGGAGGAGGAGCCGTTGGCGTACTACACCCTTCCCCTCCGCACACCTCCTCTTTCTTTACCTTCTGCATGCTCATCATCCCCGGAGTATATCCCTGAAACATTCTCCAGAGGTCGAAAACCTCTGAGTGGCATGCCAATTTCTTCCCCTTGTATGTGTTATGTAGATACGCTAGCAGTGAATGTTGTGCTTCCAGTCTAAAACTACCGTTGGGTGGCCATGGTAACCGTATCTTTTCGTCTGTACACTTGGTCCATTCGGTACTGTATTTTACTATTTTGCCCCTGTGCGGTGGTAGTGTTGTGCAGATGTGCTGGAGTGGTGTAGTTAATGTGTGGAACCCATTGTTGGATCCTAGGCCGTAATACAAGGACATTTTCAAATATGCAGATATATATATATATACCACCGTTACCTGGCCCCTTAGTTGGGGACTTCCGACTCTTCGCTGTAAAGGAAAGAAGTTTTAGCGTTGCAATACACTCGTACTGTTCACTACCACTCTCTTGTTATTCGCCGTGCTATTGCCCCTCAACACACCTCCCTTTGGAGCTAGGGTCCCCTTTGACCCGTGGCGCTTGAGGCCCCCTGCGTCCTCACGCCCAGCGCTGCGTGCTTTTGAGCCACCCTGCCTTGTCAGTGCGGGCGCTATTCGGCACGCCTATGTTGCTCTTCTAACCCCTCCTCCTCCTTCTCCCTAGTCTCCCACTGCCCATGCAGCGTATGTCTGTACCTTTCCCCTCCCACAGATTGCACCGCTGTTCAGCGCAACCCCTTCGATTGAGGACGGGCCTGCGTTCTCCGTGTGCAGCCGCCTGCTCATCTTTTACCCCCGCTTAGCCGCCTGCTGTGGCTCCAATTTCGCTTAGGGGAACCGCGATGTCCTATGCAAGCCCTATAGGTAACTTCACCATCTAGTGCAACGTATTATCGATACACACAGTTGCAATATATAATGTGTGCCAATTTCAACAGTAGCAATCCCCACAATCCCGACAGCTGTCTTCCCACCGCACCTAGAGTGGAGTATTCATTAATTACTTTTGTTAATAGAATTGTGCAGCACCCGCTGCATCGCCTTGCGTGTGATACGCTCCCTTGCCAGAGGAGCTTAACCAGCCAACTATCTTCCGCACTGAGAAACAATCTAGCTACCTCCTGCGGGAATACGTCATCTATTCACTGAGCTAAAATGCTCAATTCACAGGGATCCTCATCTATTTACTGAACTATAACACTGATTCATAGGAATACTACACCCCCGTACATGTGTTCGTGATCTAAACCAATCAGAGCAACCCTCCAGTGAACACGTAGGAGCTCAGTGCCCCACCCAGTATGCTCAACAACCCAATAAGGTACAGTCTCTGTTCCGTTTCTTACTACACTTCACTTATCGATCACCGCTTATTGACCAAATTTTGAAACACTGTAAAAACCGCGCTCCATCCTATTCACAATTCCTCCCGCCACCCGCACAACATTGTATTGCTGATTGTGTGTGCCATACTCACATCGGGCTCTCGCCTGCCGGTGGTGCTCAGCTGCAGGCACCCCTCCCAAACTGCTCGCTGCCTCCCCTCGTCTGGACCACGTCTGGACACTCGCCAACCGTGGGCGGTAAATTTCTGAAGTCCGCTCCTGACGGCCAATCTCCGGATTGCGCAGTCCGGTCGACTCGCAGTTCCACGATGGTCCTGCAATCCTCCAAAGGGGGCAACGGCAGAGGCGGCCGCGTTGCCAGGCCACCTTGACCAAGCAGTCTCGCTGTGGTTTATCTCAGGATCTCAGGAGTGCCTCCAACTTGTTGGGGTAATTTTCTGTAGGTCGGCAGAGCCGTCCGCGGACCCCCAGAGGTGGGAAGGCCCCAACTCCTTCCGTGACCCAAAGGAGTCGGAGGCACCCACAAGAGCAAAGAGTTACTGATGTTTATTGCACAGAAACAGACAGGGACAGGTTCGTGGAGCGTAGGTACCCAGGAACTTCTCATTCGAGATGGGCTCGCAGGCCCATTTTTTAGTAGAGTGACGCCACAATGTGCATCACCTATGAAAACTCATCCCCAAACCTACCGCTACCCCGGGTTGGTTCCCCGAGTGGTAGGGTCAGTATAGGACAGTATAGGAAAGACTGTTCGTTTTGGAGAAGAGGTCAGGTGGTATGCTTGGGTCGTCCCTACGAATTGCTACATAAAGATAGTTACATGAAGAGAGTTAGGGATTGGTTGTGTTGTGGTGCCGTCAGTGATTAGCCCCCCGTGTCCTGATTGGTCCATCCGTGAGCCCCCAAGCCTGGAACCATCGTTGTTCCCAGCTCGCGGTGTACCTGGTGTTGGCAACAATGTGTGATTATGTGTCAGTGGCAGACAATGGACAGGTCTTGCTACTTGCTGTTAGAGCGCTCCTTTCCCATTGCTGCCGGTGTCTAACTTGTTACTTCTTTGTTGCAGGCTGGGTCCCAGACGTGAGACCCCAGAGCGTCTTTAATCATTGGCGCTTGGCATCGAATCAGGTCAGCCTGGTCACGTGTTGAGAGACCGTGGCTGAGGCAGAATTACGGGGATTTGATTTGTATTCCTGCTCCGAGGGGTCCTTAGCAGTAGCAGGTGTGGCATTGGCGTTTAGAGCGTGGCATGTCGATTGAAATGTGACCTTGGCTGCGAGGCTCTCGTCAGGGTTGTTCTGCATGATCAGCACCTTGTAGCTCCGTCTGAGCTGCTCTGCATTGGGTCTGGGGACTCTGAGTTGCAGCCAACCTTGGCCTGGTTATATGTGGTGGTATGAGGTCCATAAGGTGAGGGTCCTGAGGGTGCAGATTGGTTCCTTATTCGTCAGTCCATTCACAGGGTCTTGTCATCAGGATGTTAGTAGCATGAAGCGTCTGCAAGCATGTACACAAGCTCTTCTTAGCGTCTTGCGTTTCTGCGATGCGGTAGTTGGCCTATGTGAAAAAATAATAACGATGCATGTCTGTGAGTGTACGCGGTCCTCTAAGTCACAGCACTGAGCGTGTTCTTCGTGTGGGTTGGTGTGTGGGTTGGTGTGTGTCTGGTACAGGTGCCTGGCAGTATGTGTGTTACAGTCCGTTGCGGCTATGTCGTCATGTCATCTCTAATGATGGCGTTATTGGTTTATGACGTTTAGTCGAGCTGGTCCATATGGTCGGCCTTAGCTCCACCTGGGTTCCCACCTTGTGCTCTGGATGGGGTGCGGTTGGCTTGTGGAGGCGGGGAGTGATTGGCCATAGTTTGTATGGAGGTCGGGGGAAGGGACCTTCCCATTTTCCCTCTTCATAGTCCAAAAGGTGGAAGCCTTGGTTGTGGAGAGTGCGATATGAACTGAGCAAATAATGTGTGGGTCAGCATGATCCTCTCCATGTGCCAGTCCCCGAGTTTCCCAGCTGCACACCATAATGATAGAGTAGCATTGTCGACCTTCAGCCCCTGGAGAGATGAGCCCAGTTGACCCCACGTGATGGAAGACGGACGAACGGGGCTGGGGCTAATCACAACCAAGGCTTCCAAAAGGTGGAAGCCTTGGTTGTGGAGAGTGCGATATGAACTGAGCAAATAATGTGTGGGTCAGCATGATCCTCTCCATGTGCCAGTCCCCGAGTTTCCCAGCTGCACACCATAATGATAGAGTAGCATTGTCGACCTTCAGCCCCTGGAGAGATGAGCCCAGTTGACCCCACGTGATGGAAGACGGACGAACGGGGCTGGGGCTAATCACAGCCTAACATCCCCTAAGGAGGAGGCCCATGTATAGGGTCTCACCAACCAGCCACACAGGTTTGTACTGTATGTTGACACAGTTATGACGATGTGTTGCCTTATAACCTTCTGCTTGTACCATTTTCTGGGCGAACATTCTCGAGCAAAAGAGTTCTTTGCTTGCATCCTTATTTTTGTGCTATTAAAACTTGTTACCCTTGCAAGACATTTCTTGACCATTTCTCACTAGCAAGTTGTATTTTTTCTGGCGTGAGCGTACATGGGTGTGCCTCAAGACCCTCTACAGATCCACCTCCGGCTTTATGAAACATTTCACCACTACCTACGATGTCTTTTGAGGTTATGTTAAGCTTGTATTTTATCGGGCTCTGGGCACAGTAAAAGGGCAATCCTAGATATAAATAATTATTCTCTACATCCAGATCAACATCACCTATGTGCATCGATACGTAGAGGCCAGACGGCCGTTGTCCTGCAGTGCCTTTACTCTGGTTGATCTTAAATTGGTTTGCCACCGCGTATTGAGCGAGTGCCTCCATGGATCTCTGGAATCCCACTGGGGTACGATCCAGCAGAAACATATCGTCTGCGATCCATGGAACTGCAGTCATACCAATATGCGGTAGGAAACTACTGCACATACGCAATGCCTCACCCATGTCTGCAACATAGCGGTTAAACAATAGGGGTGCAAGAATGCACCCCTGCTTGAGTCCTCTATTTTCAGCCATTGGTGCTGAGACTGCACCTTCTTCCGAGAGTCTCACACAGACTGTGGTGTCAGTATAGAGTGCCTTAACAAGGTACAGCAAGTGTTTCTTGATAGCCCAGCCTTCCAATGTAGTCCACGAAATAGGTCTCACAACACAATCGAAGGCTGCTGTGTAATCGACAAAAAACAAGTACAATGCCCCAACTGAGCCCCCCAGTACATCTGCTGCCAAAAGGTGAAATGCCCACATAGCCTGGGTGGTAGAGCATCCCTTCCTAAAGTCAAACTGCAAAGTCTTTAGTAGCTGTCTTTCTTCAACCCAGCTGGATAACAGTTGCAGCAAAACTGTAGCAAAGACTTTGCTGCTGGTATCCAACATTGATAACAGTCTATAATTGCATGGCTCTGCACAATCTACTTTCTTATAGACTGGTATCAATGTGGAATTGCGCCAACTCCTGGGTATAGCCCCAAAAATGGTGATATCAACAAGCATAGCATTTTTAAAAAAGTCACCCAATAACAAGGATTATTCATCAGGACGACATTAGCAATGCCATTGGGCCCGGGGCACGAGATGGTCTCAGCTTGGTGAGGATATCGAATATTTCACCCTCATTAGTTTGTACCCTACATTCACCTTGCTGGGGAAGTATTAGTCTGGGGTATCTGGTCGATGCCGAATCGTCCCAGTATAATTTCCTCACATGTTTAAACCAGTCCAATTCACTGACACCACAGACCTCTTTTGGGGCAGATGCCGCAAGATGCGTGCCACGATGCCCTAGGGTTTTGCGCTCTTAACAAATGTAAAAATAAATAAATAAATGCCAAAATGTACACGCATCCTTAGTCCTGATCAGCGTAATTGCCATTTTCCGAATTAGCTGAACTGAGTCACTGCTTGTGCAATTATATCCAATTCTTGCAATTGGTGGTAAGAGGCCCAAACAAGGTCTTTTTCGCACTTATTGAGAGTTGATTATTTCTGTCGATTGCCACAATCCTCTTCCGAAAGGCTTGTTTCTCCTTGTGTATATTAACATCAAAAAGGGGCATTATCAATTTACCACTTAGAACTAACCAACGTGGTGAGAACCAGTTGCGACTTGCCAGGTTAACCCCAGCCGCTGTACACCTACACCAGTTCCCCACACACCTTAGGCATAAACCACCCTAGCTGCTTACATGTTATAATTTATCAAACATGTCCAAACCTTGGGGTACGTACCCCGTAACATCAAAACCCTATCCTAACTGCAGTCTTACACTAACACCCATCCATAATCCACGTACTATTACACTAACCATGTCTACCAAACTCCCTGACTCTAGTACTGTCTAACCGACCCGCTTCCTTCCATCAGCCAATTTCTACCACCCTATACCCACACTCACCACCTATCTTGACAGAGAGGTATACTGACCACTCCTCCCAGTAATAAGACGGAAACCTACCAACTCCGGACCTTGTCTCTGAATGCCTCCTATTACTCACCCTGCCCACTCGACTCTAGAAATAGAAGACTAGCTACTCGAACTAAGCTTAAGAGGGCCATAACCTCAACCACCATTCCAACTACCAGTCGAAGGAACTCCTTTCTCAACTACAGAACTGCCTACTTCACCACCAAAAATCCTACACCCTGCACGATCAATGCCAACACCAGGGTCCCACCAAACACCACTAATCACCTCTAAACCTAGCAAACCTGACACTGCATCCTAGTCACCTGCCCCAAAGACAGGCACAGCAGACACACCAGTGCACATCACGAATTCTAAAGCAACGTGATTCCTGGGGGCCCTGTTTAATGCTAGGTCATGCTTAAGATATTTCAGATATCATTACTACCAACAATCTTGATTTCATTGCCATAACCGAAACCTGGCTTTATGCAGCGGCAGGCCCCACCCTTTCGCTCGCTATCCCGGAAAACTACACTATCTTCAGGAATGACCGAACCAATGCCAAAGGGGGGGGAGAAGCTGTCATTGCTAAGAATATGCTCAACATAAAAGAGATTCCCAATCTTACTTTCCAATCTGGCAAATAACTTTCCATCAAGATGGCCTTATCACACACGGCTACGCTCAACATTCACCTAATTTATAGACAGCCTGGCGCCATATCGTCATTTGAGGATGACATTACTCAACTCCTGTCATCTAACACTAAACCCAGCCCTCAAACCTTTCTTCTGGGTGTCCTTAACTTGGGCCTAAACGACCCGAATGACAATAATGCCCTTGCTATCGACCAACACCATCTCAGTACTAGGCTATACACATCAGATTAATAAACCAACACACATTAAAGGCTGCACACTCGATTAGTCAGCGGTGCACTATTGTGACATAAACATAACCTCCAATGCCCATGGTCTGACCATCACCTCATCACATTTACCATTTCCAATAATTGTGGGACACAGATCCAAACACCTACTGCACCAGCAGCATTATCAAGAAATAAATGAAACATTACAGCTAACAACATCCTACCTTTGCTTCACCCCTTAACGTCTTACCAAAACCCAGGGACTAACGAACCATCTATTATGGTAGACCTGTATAATCATACTATACTCACAGCCATCGACAAAGTAGCTCCGCTATCTATGTGCAATGCTAAACCAGCAGCACACCTTAACACCTGCTACACTCCAAATCTAAAAACCATGCGTAATTCGAAGAGAATGGCGAAAGCCAACTGGAAATAAATACCTAACGATCTAACCAAACCAGTGTTTCTTAAGGAGGCTAAACACTACAAACAGGCAGTTACACAAACTAAAAGTTCCACTTACAATGAGAGAATAACTAATGCCAAATCAGGAACTAAATAACTTTTTGCCATCCTGAGAGAACTTGGCACCTATTGAAGTTTGCAACAAAGACCCTAACTTTTGCACAGGCATCCAAAAACAATATAAAATCTGCCTTAGCAATGCAAGTGTCTCCTAGTCATGCCAGTCAAACTACAACAGCATTATTCATATTTTCACCTGTCTGCAATTCAGAAATGTTGAAAATTATTTCCAGCCTCTGTGGGATATATTGACCCACTCAGCTGTGCTTTACCGCATGGCTATGCTACATTTTGTGTAAGAAACAGCAAAATGGCTGTGCTGACTACTGTGCGCGCCAGGATCTCAACATTGCATTTTTACAACAACGAAAATAATGGCTGCATTGCCCTGCCACACACATTTCAGCCAGGGTGGAACAGAGTATACACTGCAGGAATGTTCCAGCATGCTCTGCAACATTTAACATGGAATTAAGTGAAATAGGCAGCATTGCCTTGCTGAAAACCCCCAAAATTCCCTTTAAAATGACACCTTTTTCATTCGTTAAAAGTGCTACTTGACGCTGAACTCATCTATTCCTTATGGAACCACTGTGATTTAAAAGGCCCTGCAATGCCCAGGATCATCCATTGTGTCTCAGCAAAACCGGGCCTAATTTCTGAATGACAGCCCCTGTTAAAACTAACTTTGAAAAATTAACCAAAGACTTTGCTTTCACTCGCACGGGAATGCCCGCGTATTTCTCCACAATGTATCAAACATTAGCTGCCTTCAAAAGAACTTCAACTATCTGAACCTGGTCAGTTTCATGTATCATAGTTCAGATAAATCTCATGCTTCCAGGAAAATGACTTTGGCTGCAAGGCAGTATTGCAAAGGCAGATGGGGCTGCCAAATCGAAATGAATGAAAGAAATGTTAGCGGTTTTTAACACATGTGGTAAAATGGGTTTTGCTGACTGAAGAAAAAATGGCCTATTTAAAAGTAGATTGTTAATGAAAGCCTGCTTACTTAGCAATGTAAAAGGATTATGTGGCTGGTGATAACATACACATAGACTATTTTCATTCCACCGGTTTGTTAAATCAAGACTCAGAAATAAGGAAATAAAGACTTTTAAATCAACTGGGCTGAGTTGGCAAGCTCTAAAAAAACCTGTTCTTCCAGCTGTTAGCCCTGTAACTTCCTTTAGAATTGCAGGCACACCATAAACTTCCATCACAGGAAAGCGCTAATTGCCAGCTTCAAAAACTTTGAATGGGCCAGGACAAAGGAAGTTCACATGCTCATCAGACATTCGTCTGTGCTCCAGCCTGGGACAATAGCAGGCTGGGACACTCACCTGTCAAGTGTGAAGGGGCACTAAAACCTTCAATTAAGACTGGAGATCCCACTTTGTCTTGGAGGAAGTGACAGTTGGTGTCAGTTGGAGGAAAGAAAAAAAAATGAAGTGACAATGGACTTCCCTTTGGTTTCAAAGGCTATTTTATAAGCGAACTTTAAAGACGTTTAACTCTGCAGCAAGGATTAGTAAAAATGTGAAAAGTTCATAGTTTGAAATCTAATTTTATGTTCTTTCTGTTACAACTTGGTAGAACTCATTACCACATGGGGAACAGAAGTTATAAAATATGACAGGTTACGGGGAAAGTATTAATGTTGGAAACATAAAGTTTTGTACATGCATCTGTGTGTAAAATTGGGGAATTTTAGGCCAAATCTTTCATGTTTAAAATCACCAAAATGTTTCAGAAAGGTGAAGCGAGGTCCCACAGACTTGAGGATTGGACTGATCTGTGCAGCACAAAATATGTAACCTGTGTATCTGATTTACTAAGAGGTTGCAACTGCATAAACATCTGTTTGTGGCAAAATTAGATTTTCAGTAAAGTAAATGTGGGAGTGTCTAGATACTGTAAAAACCACCTCATAAACATGACATCACTTTTCTGATATCCAACCAATTGTGAGCAATGCGGAGACTATGCCATTGCCCAATTCTATTGTTAGGGGCGTGGGTAGTAAATCCTGCCCCTGTCATATACCGTAATGATGTCATCTGGCATTATAAATAAGGGCCCTTGACAAGCACTCAAGGCACTGATTCCTGACTCTCTTCCTGAATTTCTGTGTGGCGTCCGGTTCCTGGTTCCTTCATCCTGTTTGATCTTGATTCCAGATTTTCATTGCAAAGCCAAGGCCTATGCATTGCTGACCCCATTCCCAGCAAGGCCTCAATCTGAAACCTCAAATTCTAAAATAAAATGCTGATCTGTAGTATCCAGTAACCAGAAGTGCCAGTCCAGTGCAGTTCGGTGACCAGAATTGCACAGCTGATCTGTCAGGCTGAGTTTGCCCAGCTGTCCTTTGTTAGAACAGACCCGTGTGGTGACCAGAACCCTTGACGTTCCAAAATCCAAAAACTAAAGTGGACTGCAAGTATCAATAGGAACCATAGAAAACCATAGTATGTCTTGCCTTGTCCTATCCCAATCTCTAAACCATCATATCCTTACCTTAATAACTTGTAACATTGTCAGAATACTTATTGCAACACTGTCATTGATTTATCTTGCTAAACATCATTTCTTTAGTCATTTTTATCTTGTCTTGTAAATCCTAAGCTATCAATCCTATTTCGAGTGATCGGACTGGTTCCGCCAGGGCGTGCACTGAGGAACTAGGGTGGAACACATGAATCAACCCTGGAGCTTACTGTGTCCCTCTTTGGTGTTCTAGCCTGAATGCTCTAGTATAGAGTAAAACTGTTCTTGTCCAAACTGCATTTCTTTTCTGTTTTCACTACCAGATTTTTCTAAAAACGCCTCTTATTCTACATTGCGTATCTCCCTCAGTTTAATAGCTAGAGACTTCATTTCACTTCTTGATTGTACCTAAGATCTATAGCTACACCCCAACCAAACCGCACTCCAATTTCAGGCGGGAATTGCAAAGTTTGCTAAATTTCCAACATGTCTTTTTGAGTGCAAACTGCTTTAAATTTGCCATTCATTTTCGAATTGTATGCTTTTACTCAATCTATTGCTTATGACTGCTTATGACAGTGTTGCCCCCGCAAAGATTTGTACTGATTTAAGGATTTTTGCACACATTCATTGTTTTATTCCGACATTTCCGGGTGTCATTTTAAGATTGCAAGAGTTCAAATCCGTTTTCTCTCTTGTTTGGGGAGGGAAGGTTGGATTTGAATTTTGTTTATTATTCCTCAGTCCTGATTGCCTGCGCCTTCCTTATATCTATTTAGAATTGAATATTTGTGGGTTGAGGCCTATTGCAGGGGGAAATCCTAACTTGAGTACTATCTCTCCAAAAATTCAAAAGTATCTCTATTCTCTGGTGTTTTCTATCTGTGTTGCCAAAGGATTAATTTAAGTGCATTGTTCACATTCCTATTTGTTATTGTCACCCCATTGGTGATTGCTTCCCCCATATATTAAAAGGTGTATGATTTTCTTGAATTTCTAAATAAATAAATAAGTATTGCCTTTACCAACCAGCCTGGTTCCTGGTCCATCGTGACCCAGGGTATTTGAATAAGGTGTGTGATATGAGTGGTGTATCTCTCAAGTATTGAACCTACATATATATAACAAAATAGGCATTTCAGTTGTGCGCTGCATACTAGGCTGAGACCAGGGTGTATCGCCTGATTGAAATACTTAACAACTCAAACCATCAAGATGCCAAGGGGACCACTGCCCGGCTGCGGTCATCAAAGACTGTGCATCAGATCTGACTCCTTTTTATCACGAATCTAATCAACGGCTCCCTTGAAAATAGCACAGTCCCTAGCAATCTTAAAGATGCTTGGGTTCTCCATTTGGTAAGAAAACCTACCCTAGACCCAAAACATACAGACTAACTACAGACCGATCATGAAAGTACCATCCCTCCTCAAAATATTGGATACAATAGTGTACCTCCAGATCCAAAAATACCTTGAAACTAACAACCTCCATGGTCTACGCCAATCCGGGTTCCGCCCAAGACATGGGACGGAAACAGCACTATTGGATCTAAAAATTCTAATCGATGACATTAAGGAAAATGGCAAATTGGCCTTCCTCCTACTACTTGACCTTTCAACAGCGTTCGATCTAGTCAATCACAAAACTATCTGCAACCATCTTGCGAAAGCTATCCAAAGGATTCAATCATTCCTTACGGACAGAACAATGAGAGTATTTTCCTCTAGTGCAACAGCCCAGCCTACCCTGGTCACCTACGGTGTACTTCAAGGATTGTGTTTCTCTCCTATGCTCTATAATATCTTTAATAAACCCCTCTTTGGCCGCCTTGATTACTTGGGTGTCACCTACACTAACTATGCAGATGACACTCAAATTCTCATACCAATCTTGGGCTGTCATAACATTGACTCTGCATCACTAAACGTAATCTATCAAACTATCTAGTCTTGGATGGCCCATCACAGATTATTTCTGAACGTATGTCTGAACGATGAAAAGACGGAACTCCCCCTCATAGGAAGATAATACTGCTTGAACAAACTTGACGACTACTTCAAGGCCTTTAACATAGACGGTAACACCATTAAAGTGTCGAAGGAAGTAAAAACACTAGGATTCTATCTGGACTCTACCCTAACGCTAACCAAACAAGTCAATGCAACAGCAGCTTACACGTCTAAGCTTATCAATGCTTGCAGACCCTTTCTATCACCTGCTAGTTGCATCACCTTAGCCGGAGTCCTCATTTTATCAAGGCTGGACTATTGCAATGCCCTCTAGGCCGGCTCAAAGAGCTACAACATCAAAAAAACTACAAGTGATATAAAGGAACACTCTTAGAGCTGCTCTAAACATCCCTAAAAAACCATATCTCCTTAAAAAAGAAGGAACGCCCACTGGCTACCCATCCAGGAATGCATACTATCAAAACACTCACCTTGACGCACAAATGCTTACATAAATCTGCCCCTAAATACCTGGCAGATAAAGTTACAACCTTTCAACCTAATAGGCCTACACGCTCAGCACACTAGCTATTACTTTCTATCCCCAGATTTAAATTGCAGAATGCCGGAGGCAGCAGTTTCCCAGTGATAGCGGCCAGACACTGGAATACATTACCAGCCACACTTAGGTCTGAAGAATTCTTCTGGACCTTCCAAAAACAGCTAAAAACCTGGCTTTTCTCACAGGATCCACTCAATAAATCTTGATTAGTAGTTAGCACTGTAAATACAAACAGGATCAATGGAAGCTAGATTATGGTATCATCTCTCTTCCTGTAAACATATGTCACTAACTCTGCATACATGCATCTTTTTGTAACCTTATGCTTTACTAAGAACTGTACTGTAACTTGTAACTTTATGCTTTACCAAGAAAAGCGCCCAGATGCCCACACGTTGGGTGCGCTATATAAATTGCATAAATAAATAAATAAATACATAGCACTACGTGTGGGCAAATCAGTCCGTACATGTCTCTCCTCAACACCTAGTCCATCACATCGGCCCGCGCGCCACCGGACTCACTAGATGCTGTCTAACCGACTCCTCCCTGGCACCCTGTGTAGTTGTAACCCTCCTCTGTGCTCCTCTGTATCCTACACCCAGCTGCATATCGGTTTTGGTTGTTACCTCTGAAAAGCACTCCGTTATGCATATGTACTGTTGCATACCCCTGTGAAGCGCTCTGTTGTGTATTTGTGTTGTTGTATACCTCTGTAAAGTGCTCTGTTGTTTCTCAAAGCTAGGTACACACTCAATAAATACCATAATAATATTAATAATAATTAAAAATGTGCATTATCAACAATGAGCTGCAAAATGGCAGGTGAATGGGTGTCCCTTCTCGGAAAAATACATTTTCTGGGACAAATATTCTGCAACGGCGACAGACTGCAACAATGTATCTAAGGACCAGGAGAAGGATTGCACAGTCAGATGCCAATATGGGACCCAAGACCCCATACCTTCCCACAGCCTACAGCAAGACACATGCATGGAGCCATGCTAGTAAAGAAGTGTTCTTACATCAGATGTAGAGGTCCCAAAGGATAGACATGTGTTGACATTCTTGCCCTGTGCACAAGTCCCATGCTGGCCCTGCAACGCATACAGGCATATGTCCTTGCAAGGACTCACAATGCATAGTCGTTCATCACCGGACACACAGGTACTCGCAACATACCCACCTGTAGTCTGATTGTTTCCCAAAGCAGAACAGCCTGATGCCCACGTAACATCCCTTTCAGACCCTCCCTGTGCAAAATACTAGAAGGATGGAACAGGGCACCCATATTCATAGTCATCCAGCGAAGGACTCAAGACCCCCATGCAAATTCTAATGAGCCATTGAAGGTTTGATTCCCTCTCCGCTAATCAGTAGAGGTAGGTTGCAATAAACAGTGTGTCCTTCATTGTTGCAGAAGAGCCATTCAACCCACAACCCATAAGGCTGGAGAAACAAGGCCCCATTCACCCTATCAACATAGCTGGAATTTCCAAGGTCAGTGTGTACTTCCAGGATGTAGGCAGGCCATGGCAGATGCGTACAGGAATACATGACACCTAGCACCATCCTGCCCACCCACTCCATTGTAATACCATGTGCATTACCCATCCACGTGGGAGCCTGCTGTTGCGGCGCTTACTCTCTCGCCCATGCGTGGATGTGACGCAAGATGATGCTGACCTGATGTATAGACCCATTAATGGCCAGGGCACTTCCATGTCAGCAAATCACACTCCCAGGAGCTGCATGTCCTTATGTCGCATCATCGATGGAGTGGACACACTCTCTCCATCACATGACTACTCACTTGATATTCATGTGAATGCACATTTTCATCATGACAATCACACGGACACTGTTATTCCAAATAACATACATGCATTGACCATGTGCAAGTTCAGGCTCAATATCATTCCACCCACCACACACAAACACACATAATAAAATGGACAAAAGCCATGGATGGCACATGAAAAAAGTATATTGTACAACACAGTGTGGAAAGCAATGGGGCAAAATGGTGCACATGGACAGGGAATATATGAATGGAAGGGTGAGTGCAGGTAAATCAACCTACATAGTGAAGGAGCAATACACAGAGGAAATCAGTGGTACAAGTGGCAACAGAAACATGAAGATGAGCAAACAATATACAATGCACACTCTGCAGGGAGAGTGAAATGGGATGGACACATTGGATGCCATGATATACAATCACTGGTCTCCCTCTGACCGCTCATATTAATTATGATATGATATAATATGTCATTTATAACACACCTGGACACAGGTGTTACACTATGCTCCACAACTACCACCTCAATCTCCTCTTCCTTCACCTTGCCATGCCGGGGGCAACTGGGTTGGCAGGATGGAGGAAAAGAAGAAGTAGGATCCTGCTGCATGTCCCCTCTGGCCACCCCTGGGCTTAGGAGGAGTCAAAGTGGCCGAGAGCGTGGGGGACCTGTTAGGCGAAGGGGCTGTCTGTGGGGTGGGGCCACCTCAATCTCCTCTTCCTTCACCTTGCCATGCCGGGGGCAACTGGGTTGGCAGGATGGAGGAAAAGAAGAAGTAGAATCCTGCTGCATGTCCCCTCTGGCCACCCCTGGGCTTAGGAGGAGTCAAAGTGGCCGAGAGCGTAGGGGACCTGTTAGGCGAAGGGGCTGTCTGTGTCTGTGACAGATGTTGTTGGATGACACAGACAGCATCCTTAATAGCCCTAAATTCCCCTCTATCTGCCCGCAATTCTGCTCTAAGGCCTGTGACCTCCTCCCTCAATGCCCTCTGTTCCTGGAACTGTCGCTCCCCTGCTTCCCTCACCTACCTTGGCACTTCCTGCAAGCCCACCCTGATTATTTTTGCAGGACCCCAAGCAACTGTTCATTGTACTTCACACTGGTAATTCCAGGTGTGGGGACCTGAGACATGTTGACATCAGGCTGGTCCCCTGTAGGTGCAGTGGCAGCGGTCACTGTGGCGGGCACAGTTGGCTGTATGAGGGGGCAAGCTGCAGCCAGCACAGATGGTCCGGGTGGCGCAATGGATGTTGTGTGCCCCACTCCACAAAGAGTGTTCCCGTTGGATACAACGTAAGTGTAACTCATGACGCAATCAGCATCAGACCTAATCATCTAATTCCTAATGTACATGATATGTGTGTTATGATGATACTGGTTGTGTGTAAATAGTTGCTGCTTAGCTCCATTATAGGCATCTTATAGAGTGTTCCATTCATATGATGTAGGTAAGGTTCCAAGCAGAACCTCACGGGTTGGGGTGTGCTGTAGAATGTTTATCTTTGATATTAGTTCTGTTTCAGTTGTAGTGTCCCAGCCCACAGTGTGGTCGTGCTGGTGGTCTGTACCTAAGAAGCTTGTAATAAACCCAGATTCAATCTTCTAATTGCTATCTGTCTTTCCTTCATTGGCTACAAGGATTTGGACATAGACCCCTGGCGCTGAAGAAAGATATCCTGCCGTTGTCAGTCACTGTGAAAGAAAACCGTGGCAGAGAACATAAACGTTGCCAGAGAGCAATGTTACTGCCGCTCCGCCATCCGGCATTAGTAGCGGCCAACGTGGGAACAAGAGAGTTGTCTCTTTGCAAACAGCAAGCAGCTATTTTCCAAAGTAAAAGGAACTGCTCTGCCCCGTGGCGTACGTAGCAGCCAACGATCTGTGAGCATAGAGGGTTCCTGTGCGGGGGAGGATCTGTGAGTTTAGAGGCCCCATTGGCTTTTCATGCCAAAGATTGTTAAAAAAAACATCGGTGAGGCCAAAATATGGAGCAAAAGAAACGAGGAACAACTTACCGAGTATATGTCAAGGAACGGGAACGCTCAGTCACCCATTGAGCCTCCGATTTCAACACGCATGCATGAAAACGCCTGAATGACATATCGGGATGAAAAACTAACGCAAATGTGCAATTCAAAGCCAGGATTCTCAGAAACGGACAAAGCTAATTCCACATGCCCAGATGTGCATTAAATACTCAAGTGTGACCGAACATTTAAAATAAACACTATAAATCAAAAAAAAAGAAAAAAAGAAAGAATCAAAAGTTTGAAAAGGAGCGAAAGAGCGAAACAAAATCTTGTGCACAAAAGTGTAAAATAAATATTTGCAACACAGCATTACAGTGAGTGCAAAGAGAGCTAGGAAGTGGATACGAGATGTTATACAATTTAAAAACAGTTAGAAGCAGAGCAGTGATATCACAAGTGACCAAGGGCAGAAGAGATACAAGGAAATAAGAGGTCCAACATTGTGAATAAAGGACACGTACCCACATAGCAAAACATCATGGCGATGACAGGCTTACCAGGGCCTTCTTTATTCATGGCGTGTCCTGGAAACCCAAAAGTGAAATAGGCACAGTGGAAGAAAGGGTTTAAGCATTACATCAGAGCGGCATGCGGAAATTCCCTTTCTATGGACAGAAAAGTAGACTTACTCATGCATTTCCTAGGATATAAAGGCCAAAGGATATATGACACGCTCCCAGACTTTACAGAGGCTGGTCAAGGGGATGGAATGTCGGAGTTGGACATCGCGTTGATGAAACTAGACATACATTTCAATCCAAAAACTAGTACGATACCTGAAAGGTATAACTTAGCAAGAACTGGGTGAGAGCGTAGAAGCATTTTCTACGGCCTTAAGACATCTGGCTCTGTCTCGCGAGTTCAAAGACTCATTTGACAAACACATTCGGGACCAATTTATGATTAATTGCAACAGTAACAGAATCCGCAAAGAACTATGGTTGAGAGATGAACCATCCTTGGAGGAAGTTTTGAGCATTGCAAAAAGAGTGGAACATTGCATGGCATTTGTGGCAAAGATATCTGACAAGATAGTTCTCAAGGGAAGGTTGAGGTTCTCAATGTGGTGGCATCAAAGCAGAAAAAAGAAAGGGAAAAGACAAACCTCATTTTAAAGAAAAAAGTGGATTTCAAACCAAGTAAATAGAAAGGCGAGAAAAGGGATGAAAAAGAAAGATTGTGTTTCAGGTGTGCCCGCAATACACATTTCGCTGCCTCTCTTGCATGTTCAGGAAGAAAAGCAATTTGTGCCAAATGTAAAAGGAGAGGTCACTTTCCCAATTGTTGCAAAAATTATCAAACCAACCAGAGGAAAGTTATGATGATTAATGATGATGAGGGAAATGTGTATTCGGAGGACGAGGAAAAGGCCAATGTTGAAAATATTACTGTGAATGTAATTCTGGATGATGATAATGAGTGTGAGCCCCCCTATGCCAATGTAAAGTTAAATGGTAGGAGTGTGTGGATGATGGCTGATTCATGGTCTAAAATATCCATGATGTTTAGGAAAGTTTTTGAGGAACAAATGGGTGGAGGTGTGAAGAATTTACTCAAACCGGATATAAATCCGGGTGGTTATAATCAGGATCGGATAGAGTTACTGGGATATTTTGTAGCAGATTTTGAGTTGAAGGGAAGGTCTGTCAAGGGAAAAGTCTATGTTACTAAAAAGGGGATGACACTGTTTGGTTGGCGTGATCAAAAGAGATTAAAGGTGAGATTGGATCCCGACCAGGATGATCAAGTTCTGCAAGTAGACACATCCATACACATTGAAGATGCACATGAAAGGGTATTCATGAAGGGAATTGGCAAGGTGAGTGGGATGCAGCATCAGATTGTGTTGAAGAAAGGAAGTGTACCAGTGAATGCCAAATTGAGACCTGTGACTTTGACTTTGAGAGAAGAGGTGAAGAGAGAATTGGAGAAATTGTTGAGAATGGGTATAATTGAAAGGGCCGGGGGAGTGGAATGGACGTCCCTACTGGTAATTGTCAAGAAACCCTCTGGGGATTTGCGGCTATGTGTGGATTTGAGAGAAGTGAATTGCTCAGTGGTTGTTGATAGGCATCCCTTGGCCAATATGAGCGAAATGCTGTCCATGGTGGGTCAAGGAAAAACATTTTCTAAGCTAGATATGGCATACACCTATCACTAGGTAGAACTTGAAGAAAAATGTAGAAAGTTAACAGCTTTCATTGCACACAAAGGTGTTTTTCAGTACAGGGTGATGCCGTTTGGCCTTGTATCGGTCTCCTCTGTTTTTCAGAGGATAATGGACACATTATTTAGCAAGATTGATGGTGTATTCTGCTTCCATGATAACATTTTGGTGTCAGGAGAGATTATTGCAAAGCATGATGGAAAGTTGCCCGAATTTTTAAGGATATTGAGTGATAGAGGGATTACATTGAGGAAAGAAAAATGTGTATTTCGTGTTGACAAAGTGGCATATCTGGGCCATGAAATTTCAGCCCAAGGTATAAAGCCTAAGTGTTCCTTAGTGAGTGCCATTAAAGAGGTGGTGGAACCCAAGAATAAAGGGGAGTTGCCTTCCTTCTTGGGTATGCTTGCATTTTATCAAAAATCCATAAAGAATTATGCCGAGAGAGTTACCGAAATGAGGAAGTTGTTAAGGAAAGGAGAAAAATTTATTTGGAATAAGGAATGTCAAGTAGAGTTTGAAAAGATCAATGAGAAAATCGATTTAGCTGCTCCATTGAAATAATTTGATACGAGGAGAAGGAGTATACTTACCGTTGATGCAAGTCATGTAGGGTTGGGGCAATATTATCCCAAGTCATTTCAGAAGGTGAAGAAGAAATTATAGCTCATGCTTCAAGAGCCTTAAGAGGTGCAGAATTAAGGTACTCTGTGTTGGAGAAGGAAGCTTTGGGTTGTTTTTGGGCAGTGGAAAAGTTCAAGAATTTTGTGTGGGGAACACATTTCATCATTAAAACCGATCATAGACCTTTGAAAGCGATTTTTGAAAGTAAAGGTTTAGATAAGGTCTCTAGAAGAGTAGCTGGATGGGTCACGAGGTTCCAGTGCCATAGCTTTGATGTGATGGTGGTGTCAGGAAGGACAATGTGTTCGCTGATTGTTTGTCGAGGCTAGCTGGAAGGGAAGAAGAGAAACACCCCGATGAGAATATTGAGTTCGTATTTGCCACGGGTGATTGTATTATAAGTAAAGAAGAATGGATAAGGTCAGTAGAGAATAATGAGGTTTTGTCAAAGGTGAAGATTTATGTGGAGAGCTGTTGGGCAAGAAAAGTGTAGTTGGCTCAGAAGGAGAGGCCATTTAGGAAGTTCGGGGAGAATTGAGTGTTGAAAATTGAGTTGTGCTTCGGTGGAGTAGGGCGGTTGTACCAGAATATATCAGACCACGCATAATTGATATAGTTCATAAAGGACATATCGGTATCATTAAAACAAAGGCTGTGTTGCGGGCAGATTACTGGTGGCCTGGGTTTGACAGAGAGGTAGAAAAACGATTAAAAGATTGCGTGGCTTGATTGGAAAGTTGCAAGGGCGTCATGGCAAAGAAGCAACCCATAATGCTCAATGATGTGCCTTGTAAAGTGTGGGATAAGGTAGCTTTAGATATACTTGGACCCGTGGAGATGGGTTTTGGACAGGCAGGTTTATAATTGTGTTAGTGGACATGCTTTCCAGATGGTGTGAACATAAGATTGTTAGAGATATCAACAGGGAGAGAATAGTTTCCTTCTTAAGTGAGATTTTTGTTTGGAAGGGAAGGATTCCCAAGTTGTATTTTAACTGATAATGCACTATGGTTTATAGGAGGGTGCTTTAAGGGGTTTGTGAATGGATGTGGTATTGTCCATAAGAGAGCAGCCTTATAACATCCTGAAGGGAACAGATTGGTGGAGAGGATGAATAGATGTATATTGGAGGTTATCAGGTTGGCGGGTGTGTGTGGTATGGATAGGAAGTTGGCTGTTGAAGAGATAATTGGCCTCATTACGACCCTGCCGGTCCGGAAAGAATGGTGGCGGAATGGTATTACGGGTCCGGCGGCAGCCTGCCGGTTTTTCCGGCACGGCTACCGCTCGACTCATAATGAGGCCCAATGTGTTCATAAAGGATAGCACCACATTCTGTCACTGGTGTGGCCCCGTTCAAATTAATGAGGGAGCAAAAGGGGTATTCGGAAGTGTGTCCCCAATGGCTAGGGAGAGGAGATTAATCGGATTGTGTGATTGGAGAATTGAGGAAGACTCTTAAAACAAAAAAAGTAACAGTATGTTATGAGGGAAAATATAAGAAGGGGAAATAAGGAACTCCGTGTAGATTGTGGGGATTATGTGAGAATAAGGAAGGCAGTAATAAAGAAAAAAGATGATCTTCTGTATTCCGTTCCCTTGCGTGTGGTTGCGGTAATGAAAGGGGCCGTAAGAGTGAGCGGGGACAGGTCTGGAAAAAAAATAGAATAGCTGTGGTGAGAAGAGCTTGTGTGTCATAAGAGAGGGAGATATGTTATGATGATACTGGTTGTGTGTATATAGTTGCTGCTTAGCTCCATTGTAGGCATCTTATAGAGTGTTACATTCATATGAGGTAGGTATGGTTCCAAGCAGAAGCTCACAGCGTGGGGTGTGCTGTAGAATGTTTATCTTTGATATTAGTTCTGTTTCAGTTGTAGTGTCCCAGCCCACAGTGTGGTTGTGCTTGGGGTCTGTACCTAGGAAGCTTGTAATAACCCCAGATCAAACTTCCAATGCTATCTGTCTTTCCTTCAATGGGCCTCATTACGAGTCAGGCGTTAAGGGGTTAACAGCGCCATAAACAGCGCCGACCCTTAACACCTGATTCCGAGGTCCCTTTGCGCCATGGTGAGTTTAACGCCTTTTGCAGGCGTTAAAATCCATGGCGCTAAGGGACCATGGTGCTAATTACGCCACCGTAATTTACGGTGGCGTAATTAGCGCCTTCCCCACTCCCATTATGCCCTATGGGGCAAAAATGGGAATGGGGAAGGGTAAATGGGAAATGGGGATTTACCGCCCCACTCTCCTTGGAATGGGGCGGTAAATCCGCCATCCACCAAGTTGTAGTTTACACCATGGTGGTAAGGGTACGACCCAGGCGGTAGCTTACCGCCTGGGTCGTAATGAGGCCCATTGTGTGTTAATTGATGGTGCAAAAAATGGACCAACGGATGAAACTTTTTATTTTGATTGTCCGAAAATTTATAATGAGTACTTAACAAGATTCTTACAAAGACCAAACTAAAGAGTGTGCATTACATGACATCACAAATACATGAGAATGGTGAATTAATTAGTACAGAAAGAAAACATGTATGAACATAATAACAATGAAACACATAAGACCTTATATGTACTAGGAGCGAAAAACATTAAAAATGAAAGACACAGAAAAAGGTGTCAGTTAGCAAATGTGAGTGGGTGCAATTAGTCTTGCACAAAAACGGACTTGCCCTGACTAAGGTAGGTGTGAATCACAAAGTTAGGATTGCTACATAAGTTTGTAGACACTTCGTTTTTCAGTGAATCAATGTTGAGCCAATATTATACTTATTGGAACTGGAGTAGAAATGTAGTCTAAATGAAATCTATATATTGGGACAGGAACAAAATCAAAATTGAGTGTCGCAGGACACAAATGTGCCCCAGGCAGGGCGACAGAAGGGGTGTAGCTGGCATGGGGGATGTGGACGATTCTAATAATGGCGCCAGTTTTTCCCATGGTTGCGGTGCAACTGCCAATCAATATCCCCCCTAGGGGCAGTCGAACGCAGGTGAATCGGTCAAGGGAGGATTTCCCTTGTGGAGATATGGACGCTCATTCCATACAATCATACCCTTTTCCCATTACTCACCCCATACCGGACTCACACAACACATCACTGACTTCCCATATATTGTATTGTAACCCCAGTCCACTTCCAA
Source organism: Ambystoma mexicanum (assembly GCF_040938575.1). Taxonomy (NCBI): domain Eukaryota; kingdom Metazoa; phylum Chordata; class Amphibia; order Caudata; family Ambystomatidae; genus Ambystoma; species Ambystoma mexicanum. The sequence continues at coordinate 148,410,918 of NC_090930.1, read as the reverse complement.
CTACTGAGACGAGTAAGAGCCAAGGAGTTATGAAGGTTAAAACTGGGAAACCAACACAATATTCTGGGCCTCGTTCTCAACCGGTGGACCCCATAAAGACTGAAAACAGACCAACATGACTGTCAACCTGGCCCAGCCAGAAATCAAAAGACATTGGAGTGAGTGCTGGTCGAGACTGGAGAGAGAAAGGCCGACGTGACTGCAGGGTGGCTGACCTTCACTGGAGACTGGAAGAGCAGAAGATGGGCTTGGTGTCTGCCGAATCAAGCTAAGGGGAACCAAGGTGAGGCAGTGGTACAACCTCAAACCAGAGGTGGACCAGGTGGTCCAGTGCTGAGACTTCAGGTAGCCTGGGGAAAGACCTTTGGCGAGGCAGCGATATGCCTTCAAGCTGGAGGTGGGCCATGCGGTCCTTTATCGAGACTTCAAGGAGCCTGACACCAAATTACTAGCCAGGCAGTGGCACGACCTTGAAGCCAGGGTGGACCATTCGGTCCTCTAAGTACGCTGAGACTGCAGGGAGCCTTGAGACGGGGAATCGCTGTGGAAGTAGCAAGGAAGAGAGAGCTCAAGAGAAGCCAGACCGTCACACTTACTGGCCCAGACGGAGAGAAAACCATAAACAGAGGCGTCAGAGGTAACAGGGAGTATGGGCTGTGCAACCAAAGTGAGAGGCGGAGTTCAGACCCGATTGAAGATATAAGACCTTGGGCTGTAACCAACAGGCAGTTAATCAATAACAGAAGAACTTCGGGATTGGGAAATATTCTCCTGAGTGGATGGCATAAATCCACTGAACTGTGTAAAACCACAAACTGTGTATTTAGAGGAGGAAGAAAGCTCAACGTTCACTTAGAGGAAAACAAGAGTAACTATACCAATTGATACAGATAATACGAACTGGGAAAGGCATTCTCCCAGTTCAGCTCTACTGTCTCAATAGGACATTTGTATTTAAGTTACCTAAGCTAGGAGGAGGTAGTCATCCTCCTAGTGGAAAATCTCTTTTATTTTGTTTGACTTTTCCTTTGGGTCAACTAGGAGGGCGAAGTCATCCTCCTAAATGGACTTTATTTCATTACAAAAAACCCTTATTGAGGAAATTGATTCTTTTTGATGAAACAACACAAAGCCAACATCAAGTGTTATGCGAGTTTACCGGCTAAAGCATCAGTGTGCAAACCAGCTGACAACTGCCATCCACTGACAGTAATAAGGGGGCTACATTATGCAACCCCGAGTAGCTGAAAACAGCCCTGGAAAATTGAGGGCTGAAGCCCCTTAAGCTCTCCTTCTCTGTCCAAACATACTGGAAGGGAGAAAAACATCCATCATAAAGGGAACCACCCATCCACGCCCCAGCAAACCTCATCACAAGCAAAAGCGAAAGAGGGTAATTTAAGAATCGTGAACTCTTGAGCTCAACCTTTGTTTTGACATCCTCCTAGGGGAGAACTGTTCTTTTTGTTAGAACGTTACACTCAGTACTAGGGTTTAACTAGAAATTACAGATGGAGGACTTGGACATTTATTTGGACATTCTGATGACGTGAACCTGAGGTTTGTTTTCCTTTTAGGGACAACCCCGTTAGAAATAGGGAAAGGTAGGCATTTTTCTTTTTGTTAATAAATCTCTTTTCAGCAAGTTAAAAGATATGGAACTGCTGAAAGTTATATATTCAGGAATTCATTTATGCGAATCCGATTCAACCTATGGCCCATGAAAGATATAATGGCCAAATGTAAAACAATCAGAATGCGAATGTATGTAGGTTTTGTAGGTCTCCGACTGAAAAACAGACCCTGAAAAATGTACTGACAGAATGTGCTAGCCTACTGGGGTTAAGGGTACATTATTTCAAACACATTCTAAAAGCCTATAGAGTTATTGGGCCTCATTACATGGAAGGCGGTAAGGGTTTACCGGTACCGGTAAGGGTACCGGTACCGGTAAACCCTTACCGCCTTACTACGAGGTCCCTTTGTGGGTCCTCCCTTAACGCCTGGTTTTTACAGGCGTTAAGTACGGGACCCGCAAAGGGACCTTGGTGCTAATTACGGTACCGCAATTTGCGGTACCGTAATTAGCACCTTCACCATTAACATGGAGCCCTATGGGGCTAACTGGCAATGGTGAAGGGGCAATGGTGGATGGCGGAATTAGCGTCCCCACACACCTTGGAATATGGCGCTAATTCCGCCATCCACCAAGGCGGACCCGATAAGGTACCGGCGGCGACCATGGCGCTAATAGCGCCATGGTCTACCGCCTTCCGTGTAATGAGGCCCATTGACTCTGACATATTATGGTTGATGATCCATAGTGGGTATCTCTCATGTGTGAGAAATGCTGCAGTAAGGTTCCTACATGCCCTGAAATTGGAAGAGTCCTGATTCTGTTTAATGATAAAGGATTATCATACAGTGATAACCATAATTTGTTTCCTTGTTCTTCCTTCTTGTAACCTTTTCCTTTTTTAAAAAAAAACTGTACGTCTTACTTAAATTTGTAAGAAATATGATATGTTTTAAATGTTGCTGATAAATATGTATCATGAAGTATAATTTTATTGATTGAATGTAAACATTTATTTTAATACTTGATTTTTGTGTATATAAATATTGTAAAGTTGGAAACATTTCAGCTAAAGCAATAAAAAAAACTAAAAATAAAAACTGTAATACACCTCATCCTCTGTCTCTGACTACTTCTGGCACTGTTAAAGACAAGGACACGGGACATGGAGCTGGCCTCAGCCAGCTGGCTGTAGGACACACAGACATAGAGAGAGAGGGCAGATCGAGCATGTCAAAGCACATGAGCCACAGCAGACAGGGATACAGTATATCCTGTCCATGTACCTGCATATCCTGTCTGCTGTCACTCCTGTGCCTCTTTATGCCACACCTGGGCCAGCAACTCTGTCAACACCACCTTCACCACACTCCTTGTGTTCCACCTGGCAGGTAGGTCGTAGCGCTGACACACGGCTGTGGTCTTTGAACATGGGGTTACTGGAAACAGAGGCTGCAAGAGAGGAGAAAGGGATACATGAGAAAATGCACACACCAACGGACATACAGCACATACATGTGGTGCACACATCACGTCCACACGGCCAACAGACATCAGCCACATTTGCATATGCGGACACCAAGCTAAGTCTACCCTGCGTTGGGTGTTCAGAGGACATGCTTATGGCACAAATACCTGGGGAATGATAGGCATATCAGGCACATTGGCAGGCTGTAGTGGACAATGATGCAGGGGACACCTACTGGACACATGCTACTGCCTGTCAGTCCAGAGGACGCTGTGGTAGTCCTCTGGGAAAATCCAACATAGGACCCAGAGTTCCAGGGGGCTGATACGCAGGATGAATCCTCTGGCCCCACCCCTAGTAACGTCTGTGCCTTCATGCCAGGGGTCACACAAGGTCATCCCAGGTCATTTATCACTTCTTTGGTGTTGCGCTGGTACACCCCAAGCAATCTGATGGGCCTTCCACTTTGGTGTGCAGTGAGCTGCAACCAGTGAGGTGCTGATATTGGACAAGCACCTCTGCCCCCAGGAACTCCACCTCCTGTTGATTGAAGTTGGGTTTTCGCAACCCATGAGGTGGAGAGGAGTCGTTTTCCCCGGAAGTTGGAGAAGCATCCTACAGTGTTGTGGGGATCAGGGTGGTGGGAGCCGTCGTTGCTGTCGGTAAGGCAGTGCCTCCCTCCCCACTGGGGTACTCCACTGGTCCAATGTGGCTGGAGTCGGAGGAGGTTGTGCATGGGACAACCCATGCTGTCCTCGGCTGGGGCAGCTGAGACATTGCGCATGACAGGGTGCACTGGTGATGGTGGGCCTGGCGGTGTCCTGCCCCAGCTCCTGGTGAGCCCCTCACACAGACTGGAAGGTACCTCCTGTGGGTCTGTGTCCATCCTGCCTCCACAGAATTTCCTGCTCCCTTCCATGTCAGCTGATGGCCACGTGTACTGGCAGGGTCTGTGGGGTGTACTCAAAGGCCACAAACCAACGGAACAGAAGGGTCTACTGAAATAAAATGACCTGCCAGCATTTATAACAAAACCTTCACACTGGAAACAGGCCTATTAAGGCAGACTGTGGAGTTTCTGCAAGTAACACAAGGAAGGACAGTGTGAAAAAGACCTACCTGTCATTACAAAAGGAAAAGCAGCATTTGAATTCACAAGTGGCAGAAGAAATTCAAAGGTCCCTTTTTACAGTAAATGCAGGCATATATCAGACAATGAAAAGATAACATTGAGGACCCTGGTTACAGGTGGGTCGGTCAGAAGGACTCTGACTGGTAAGCGTGCTGCCATCTAACATTACAGCCTTGCGCCCTCCGCTACCATGTCACTGTTTTTACCGCTTGTTTCACTGACCTAAGTTCCACTCTGTTTGAATCCATGCACTCTGATCCCTACGCATTGTGTTATTTAGACCCTTGATACACTAGGTCTCTTATCTATCACTGTTCCTTGATACCTACCTACTGTGCATCTCAATCTTACGCCTCCTCTATATTATAGTGCTTATGTGCCCACTGTGTTTAGAGACCAGCTGCATTGAACCTAAATTCATGCCTTATCATGCCCCCTGCAGTATTGCTATATGACTCCTTTCCTCTGGGTTATCCAGGCTCATGCACCTGAGATATAGCCACCGTAGTATGTATATACCACCATCTGTGTTCTCCTCGACCAATGCAGATTCTGCCTATTAGTCGAACTTGCCTATCTGCGTGTACCCAGCCAAAGTTGATCTTGCCTATTAGAGTGTACCCAGCCAAAGTTGAACTTGCCTATTTGCGTATACCTAGCTAAAGTTGAACTTGCCCAGTGGCGGGCATCTTCAGCCCTTGTCAATCCGGCCTACCCAGCCTTAGATCTCACCTTTAACCAAGACCATGCTCACCTGGCTCACACTCATCATGTACCCTTCCTGTGTCATGGAAGATAGTTTACCTTGCAGCGGCAATAACTATATAGCTTTCAGCAATGTCCTTGCCAAACTTGGTTGCCTGAGACAATCCCCCATCCCCTGTCCCACACCCTTCCTGCCCACTAGGTCACTCTTCCCACCTAGCTACCTCCAAAACTATACCACCAAAGATAGTGACTGTCCAGCTAACATACTAACCAACACTATCTCCGATAGTAGACTGTGTCACCCTAAACCAAGTATTCCATGCGTGATGGAGGGCACCTATCCTAGTATTAAGCCCAACCACATCAAACCCAGGAAGCACATTCACAGTCAACCCTAACCTCACAGCCTGGAACAATAGACTAGGCACCAGACTCCCCCTCATGACCAGTAAGCTTCTTGTCAAACCCCACACCAAGACTAAGACAAATGATACAGCTTCTAACAAGCCTAAATCAATCCCCCTAAAAGGAGCACTACTAAATGTCAGGTCCCTCTTTGCCCATCCCACAGAAATTGCTGACCTCATCTTGACTAACAATCTTGACTTCCTCGCCATAACAGAAACTTGGCTACATGAGGCAGCAGGACCGTACTTAACCTTAGCTATTCCCGACAAATACTCCATCCTCAGAGCCGACATACCCAATGCTTGGGGAGGAGGTGTAACTATCATCTTTAAATCCTCTTTAGACCTCAGAGCAATCACTTCCTCTCCACTAAAATCCTATGAGCACCTTACAATCAAGTTGCAAACCTCTCCCAATAGCACTATCTCCATAAACTTAATATATAGACCCCTAGGTCATCCTGGAGCCTTTGAGGAAGACATCACCTCTCTAATAGCTGAGAACTCTAAGCCATCAGCACAAATGATCATCCTCAGAGATTTTAACCTTGGTTTCAATGACCCTAATGACTCCCCAGCCTCCTCCTTAGCTAACGCTCTAGCTGAGCATGGCTTCAAACAACTTAGCGCTCTACCTACTCAACAGAAAGGTAGAATCATCGACTGGGTAGCTGCTCTCAATTGCGGTATGACCTGCAAAGTGAAAGGAAGCGCCCCCAAGTTAGCACGATCCTCCCCGCAATGGGAGACAATAATGGACACTCCCGTAATGGGAATAAGGCCAAGACAGAGTGCGGGTGAGCGTAAGTGGGAGTTTATCAAAAGAATATGGCATGCAAAGAACTCTGCAACCTCCGAGAGCGCTCTGTCTGACAATAGCAAAGACAGGCGTATTTCTAATACAAAAAACGTCATCAGAACCTACACACTATAGGGGGCACAAGTTAATTGGGATTGGGTGGCGTCGACTAACTATAGGTGTTGCTGCAGCTTGGTTGGTCCGGGTGGGAGGACGTCACTGGTCAGCCTCGTGGGTAGGGTTGGGCCTGGCAGGCCGGCTTGAGGTCATCCGGGCGGTGTTGGTTCGCTGGGGCAGCCTGTGACAAAGATGAATACCTTCCCTGACTTGGGTGCCCTAGATCATGCACATTGCAGTTACTTAAAACCCCATATCTAACTGCTACAGTAAATCTTTCAATCAAAGAAATACAACACAGGAGGAATGCACCTTGTGAGGGGTCTGGTGGTCATCTATTGGATTTACCGGTGTTCTGACGTCTGGTATTTCAGGTCGAGGGGCTGGGCTCTGGGGCCTGGTCCGAATGATACATGTCTGTCTGCTGCGTTAGAAGTTATTATATAAATGGGTCTCTGTGTCTTGTCCCGGCGTTGGGGGTCGTCTTTGCACGGGGTCATGATTCTTGGGGTGGTCTGGGGGGGGGTTATGGGATTTACGAGAGGGTGCTGGTAGATCTGTGGATTCAGACGTGGGTTTATTACCGTGCTGTAAATAACACAGGTGGCGGGCTGTGGCCTTGGGTGCGGTACTGGGGCCTCTGATTCTCTGAAGCGGCTCCAGCTTGGTTGGGGGAGGAGAGGGAGCGCGGCACATGCCTTAGCTTCTTCATCTGGCAGGCTTCGTAGGGTGGGAGGGAGAATGGCCTTGCATATATTCACAAAGGTTTTTTTCCTCGTACGTTGCTGACTTTTGAATGCAGAACTTTTATAATGTTTTGCCTTATTTTGATACTTCTTCAAACACACATTTATATTTCAATTTTGTTACACATTTCTTCAATACATTCGGTCCGAGTACCTTTTTATTACATGATATTATATCTACTACAGTGTTTAAGTATTTATATACATTCGACGGTACATGAGGTAGAACTATGTTATGGACCACAGAGATTGACGGTTGCCACTATGGGTGACTTTAAGACGACATATAGGGGTTCATGTGTATACATATGACTTAAAGATACTCCCTCTGTGATCTAGCAGCATTAGTACAGTCACAATGTGAAGTCATATAAACATTTCACTTTTACGGCTAATTCATAGTTTGCAGATTCTGTTTAAGAAGAGCAGTTCACTAATATCACCACTTGAATTCATTTCTGCGTCGCCCTGGCCTCGCGGCCCAGGTCACACGGGATGCAGTATTACATTGTGAACGACGAAATGTTACAGTGTTAGCATCTCGGGTTAGCTCATACCCGGCTTTCTCATGGGAACGCGCTCGCAGCGGATCTACCATAGTGCTGCGGCGGCAGGGATGCTTGGAAAGCCCTCCAAAGGTGGGGGGCCGCGCTACAGTGTGCTAAACTCACGCCATCTTTGCTAGACAAGATGGCTTCTAGGCCTAACTGAATTTTTGTATATGCAGGGAACGGATACGTGTGGGCAATGTCGTCGGCGGGTGAACCCTCCTCCACCTGGGCCCGGGTGGCATGAGGGGACGCCCACCGAGTCATGGTCCTCACCTGGGGAGAAGGCTGCAGGTGAGGAGGGCCTCGCGGCCAGTCCTCCCCTACATTTCCCCCCTTTCGTTACTAAAGTAACGAATTCTTTAGCTCTTCCAATCTTCTACATTCTTGTTCCTCTATCACTGCGTCATCCCATGCAGGTGTTCCTTTTCTAGGCATCCATGCCCTACATACTCCCCTCAAGCTCTCACCTCTTCTAGCATACTCGTCTGGTGTACATGTTAAATATATACAGTCACCACTTTCTTCCAAGTCTACCCAGACCTCCTCATACCATTCCAGTTCCACATCTCGGGGTTCTTTGATAGTGGTGTGCCATAGTTTGTCTACTATGTACTTGTCACGGTACATAGGCACTAACTGGTACCTGGGAGTGTTATCTGCTCCTGTCTGTACATGTACTTCTTGTGTCGCCCTCATTGTACCACCAGAGTTGCCCATTGTCACCATCATCATTGCGCCGTTAGGGACCGCATTTGCACAACATCGGAGGCCCACCTGGCACAGGCAGAACGCCACGAGGAGAAACACCACAGCTGGTACCAGAAATTTAATTGTCATTCCAAGCCAAGAGGGAACCCAGGAGAAGATATTGTCGAACCACGTGCTGGCTTCTGCTCCACCTTCCATCTTCATCTTCTCTCCCAGATTGTGTACTGCTTCGATCACGTGGGATAAGGAACCATTCTCCGCGTCTTCAGAAGGTACGAAAGTGCAGCAGGCACTTCCTATTTTTCGGCAAACACCTCCGTCCATCGCAGTCAGCAGGTCCAGAACATACCTGTTCTGCATGGTCATCAGACGTAGAGCTCGCAGTTCTACTTTTATTATGTTGAACCCTTCTTCAGTGTCATTGGCTAACTGAATTAGTTCCCACCGTGTTATCTGGAGCCATTTTGCATTTGCCCTTGCTTGGACACTTGAGATCAGCGAGGCAAAGAATGTTTCTACAGAGCTGAACAGTCGGTACCTGTCTGGGATCTGTGCCAATAAATCGGATGAAGCTTGGGATATGTAATTTGATGCCCGTCTGTTCCGTGATAGCTCTTCTCCCTTCCCTCCGGAGGACAGGACATAGAGGTGTGATTTTGCAGTAGGAGGAACCGCACCCTGGTGCATGTTCCCTGGCGTCCTTTTATTTTCATCAACGTGGCTTTCTGGAATCACCATTAGGGCCGAGTGCAGTGTGGCCATCGAGCAGCTGCCGCTCCATGCCTGGGGAAGGTGCAAGTAGGCCTGGTTCCCACATACCCAGTATGTGTCCATTAATGCGGCTGTTCCTTTTCTCATGTCTGGGATGGTGAGAGTCTTGTTGCAGCTTTTATTCGTCCCTATTGCCACTTTTCCTTCTCCCTTAAAACATAGTTCGTTCTTGATCTCACTTTGTAGTTTGAAGGGTTTCTCCATTGCTGTTACCCATGTCAGTTTGGAAATGTGCTCCTTCCATACTGGTGTGCATGTTTCTTCTATCCATCGCATCCTGGCTGGTTGGACACCTCTCAGTGCTTCCGCTTTGCACAGTACTTCTTCATCTTTCCATTTGTTTTCAGAAAATAGTGTCCCTTGTATCGCAAAAAATGGTTCTTTGAGACATACCACTCCAGCTGCTTTTGGATAGCACGTTTTTTCCGTCTGTATAATCTTGAAAGTGACGTCGTGTGCCTGGAAGGTGTTTTTTATTCGGCATAGCGTGAGATGAAGGAGACACTGGGCATCTACAATGGGCAATTCTCTGGGCAACAACACTTTAGGTGTGCCTGATGCATGGGGAATAAGCGAGCAGACATAACAGCTCTCATTAGTCGTTTGTTTGGCTGTGGCACTCATATCAGCATACCATTTATTTGCTTGGTGGGGGTGCCGGGGGTCTTCCATTTTGTCTAAGCCTAACCCATAGTACTCATCATACCCCCTCCTGCTTGTCTCTCTTTTCCGCCTACTATCCTTGCTTCTCCTACGTCTGCTTTTGGTAAATGAAAAAATGGGCCCCCCTTCCTCCTCCCCACCCCCCTTGTCAAACTTCTGATATGTTTCCTTAGGTTCTGTCATAGTTATAACATTCCCATCTTCCTCAATAAACAACAAATCACTTTCTTCTAATGGGGTGGGGAGGGTAGTGGGGCTGCTATACATTTCAGGTGTGGACATTGTGTTGTTTTCCATCTCTGTTTGTATACCTCTTGAGTTTGACAGGGCGACAGTTGGTGGTTCAGTGTAGTAACCCCATACAAAGTGTGATCCATCCCATAGTAAAAAATCACCTTCTTTTATATTTACACTTGTAGTTGTATTGCTCCCCAGAGCTCGGGTAATGTTACTCCCCCCTCCCCCCTCGGTCATCTCGATAGAGATGAACGCTATAAACCAATACGTCACCAGGCAAAACATTGATAGGAAAAATATAATAACACAAATTGACAATCCGCATTCGTATGAATATGTAAGTCTATCTATCAACACTTCTCTAATCCTAACAAATCTATTAGTTGCAGGCTGCCCATTAGATGCCATGGTAATTCCTGTTTGAGATACAAAAGTGCATTAAGTACAGACATGTAAACATTTCCCGGACGTTATTAACTTTTTTTTTTTTTTTTTTTCCATAAAGCATGGACGTGGGTAGGGGAAGGGTTTGTTTCCACAGACAAGGGTATTTGCAATCAATACGTTTAGATCATTGTACAATATATATAAAATCTTCTTCAAAAGAAAGAAAAATTTCAAGAAATGAGAGAACAAGGTTTTTCTTTTTCCGTACGAATGCCATGTGATCAGTTGCATTCATTGTCAATCGCTGCACATACACAAAATCACCTTTACTCATTCTCCATAACACCACTGTCTGCTGTTGCCTGTGCCTCGTCCTGCACCTCACCTTCCACGGCGCTATAGGCTCTGCGTACGTCTGTCAAATGCACCCAGTATCTTAGGCCCTTCACCTTTACTGCTGTGGGCGTGCAAAACACTACCTCATAAGGGCCAAGGAAACGTGGCGCATTCCACCTTCGCACAAAACTTCTGACATATATAAAGTCACCTGGCATTAGCTGTAATTGTTTGTCAGGCAGTGGTACCCGTTCTGTTGTATTCCCCTCCTCTCTTGTAGAGGGGGGGGCGAGTTGCTTCGCTATAATGCGTGCTGCCCGTGTTAGTTTTTTCAAGTACTCTGTGAACTCCTCTCCCAATATCGCTGCGCTTCTGTGTGCATCAGAACGTTCACGGAGAGGCGAGTGCGCTGTGTGCATTCTCCTTCCCGTGACGATCTCATGCGGGGACAAATGGTGGTCTTTACTTGGCTGATTGCGCAATTCGAACAGGGCCAAGGGTAGGCAGTACATCCAGGTCTTTTTAAGGGAAAAACACAGTTTTGACAATCTGCTTTTTAACAGGCCGTTCATCTTTTCCACTACGCCATTACTTTGAGGATGATAAATCGAGCATAATTTGTGCTTTATTCCCAATAACGTAGTCACTTCTTTGAACAGTTCATTAACAAAATGTGTGCCATTGTCTGAGCGAATAACTTCGCAAATTCCCCAGCGCGGGAATACTTCCCGTACTAGGAACTTTGCGGCGCCCTTCGCATCAGGACGCGCACAAGGACCTGCCTCCACCCACCTTGAAAATGGACATACAACCACAATCATGTAGCGGGCCCCATTACATCTTTCTCCCATGTCTACATAATCGATGTGGAGCTCTCTAAATGGGCCATTTGGTTTTGGTATCGTACCCCTTAGTGTGCGCAATGTCATACCCGAGTTATAAATTTGACATGTCGTGCATTCCAATGCCAGCCTTGTGATGTGTTCCTGGAGGCAAGGTGCAAACCAATCTTCTTGTATCTCCGCCATTATGTGTTGTTTTGCGTTATGTGCGGGGAAGTGTAGTTGTTGAAATGCTATTTCTAACAATGTGACTGGCATCACTGCTTTTCCTGAACTTTCTTGTCGCCACAATAAATCCGTCGGCGATTTGCTGCATCCCCTCTTATTCCACAGCAATTTCTCTTCTGCACTTGCTCCCTCTTGCAGCTCTATTATTTATTGTGTAGGCATCATGTTGTATCCTGTGGGGACCTCTTGGCTTGCTGTGTGGTGTAACATGTACTCTCCTACCTCACCTTTCTGAAAATATGAAGCTTCTTTGGCGGCGGCGTCTGCTGCCGCGTTCCCCAAAGATATAAGATCTGTATTTGTAGTGTGGGCTTGGCATTTTACGATGGCCACTGCCGTGGGTTCTTGCAGGGCCTCAATCAGTTCTTTCAATAATTCTGCATGCTGAACCGGTGTTCCATCTGCTCGTCGAAACCCTCTCCGCCCCCACCGTGCCAGCCCTCCGTGTACTGTTGTTGTCATGTATGCTGAGTCTGTATATATTGTCACTGCGCATCCCTTAGCTGCATGCAATGCTTCTATTAGTGCTATTAGTTCGGCTGCTTGGGCTGAATAGTGTGATGGGAGGCGGTGTTGCACTAGTGTTTCGTATTCACCTTCCTCTAATCGTACCACTGCCATACCCACATGTTTCTCTCCTGTCTCCATGTCTATTGAGGCTGACCCGTCCACGAAATACACCTCTCCTTCGTTGAGGGCATTCTCAAAAATCACCTGGTCCTGACCTTCGTCACCTGTGTATGTTGCACAGTTGTGGTTCTGCATGTCTTCTATGGTGCACGCCTCTGTGATGAATGTGGCTGGGTTCACTGTTTTGCATCTTACTATATGGATGTTTGCACTGGACAATATTATTTCATATGCTGTGGCGCGTTGTGTTGTCAATGTGCTCTTTGATCGCTCTAATATTGCAAAGAGTGAGTGTTCCACAAATAGTGTCACAGGACAGCCCATTACTATCGTGGCACTTTTTTCAATGGCGAACGCGGCTGCAGCTAGTGATTGCTCGCACGCGAAATGACCTTGCATTACTGCATCTAGAGTGCCACTATAGTAAGCCAGTGGCTTGTGCCCTAACGATGTCTTTTGTGTCAGCCCTGCTGTCATCAGTGTTCCTTTGCAGTGCGAAAATAGGAAGAATTCGCGCCCATAATCTGGATTTGCCAGTACTGGAGCGCTTGATATCAGCTCTTTCAGTGAGTTAAATGATGTGTTCATTTCTTCTGTCCATTCTATGTGTTTGTTTTCCTGCTGGGCTTCTTTGAGTGCCTGTAATAAGGGCCTTGTGTATGCTGCATAATCCAATATCCATGCTCGGCAGTAGTTGCACATACCCAGGAATTTCTGCATCTCTTTTACTGTTTTGGGCTCCCCAACTGCTCTAATCGCCTGTGCTCTGTCTGGTATGATCCGCTTGCCATCCTTTGATATCAGCTGTCCCAAATATAGGACCTCTGTCAGGCAGTATTGTAACTTGCCCTTGTCCACTTTGTACCCTTTATTGGCCAATAATATCAGGAGTGTTATTGAATCCTTTCTACACTCTTCCTCAGTTTGTGCACAAACCAATAAATCATCAACGTACTGAATCACCGTGCTTTCTACAGACAAGTTCCCCAGATCTTCATGTAGTATCCTGTTGAATATGCTTGGGCTCTCGCAATATCCTTGTGGTAGTCTGCAATGTTCGAACCTCCTCCCCCCTAGTGTAAACGCTGTTAAGTACCTGCTCTCTTCTGCTAAGGGAATCGAGAAAAATGCATTTTTCAAGTCAATGACCGTGAAGTGGGACGCTGTCTTTGGAATATTGCATAGTATTGTCGCCGGGTTCGGGACTAAAGGGAACTCCTTCTGAATCACATCATTGAGTGGGCGTAAATCTTGTATCATCCTCCATGAACCTCCCTTCGCCTTTTTAATCGGGTAAATGCATGTGTTACATGGGGAGTTTGAGGGCACTATTATTCCTTGCGCTAGCAGTGCATCTATTGTCTCTCTGATCCCTTCTTCTGCTTCGCGTGACAATGGATATTGTTTTACCCGGGGTAGAATTGCTCCCTGTTTCAGTTTTATTACCACAGGCTGAACCCCATGTAATAACCCCACATCATGGGGGCCATTTGTCCATATGTTAGTGGGTACTAACCTCATGTCGTCATCAAAAAATGCATGTGGTGCTCCTACTACTGCCATTAATTCAACTTGAGTTTTTCTGGCTGTAACTACAATGTCGCACGGCATTGCTAGTTCCATCACTATTTCGCCATCTGTCTCAGTGTCGGAAAATAGCTCCTCGTCCGATAGCTCCCGCAGTGGGATATTTGCATTTGTACACAGTACTGTCCGCCACTCGCATCCTTCCATGTCAATGCCAATCACACATATTCTGTTTGCTGACACGTGTACTGCGTGTAAATCCAACGATAGCACTGACCCGGGAGCTGTATCGGGGCTCGCTATGGGGCGGAAAAGGAATTCGGCTGGGATCCTCCAATCCATCCTTTTTAGTTCTGGTACTATAAGAGCCAATGTTCTCATGCCCTCAATAAACATCTCCTCGTTTCTTGGTAACCCTCTGATCTCCTGCATGATTGTGTGGCCATGTATTACTGCCATTATGCGGAGGGGACATATGCCAGGTGTTGAACATACGATACCACTTTCTGTGAATGATATTGTCATATTTAGTTTGCTTAAGAGATCTCTCCCCAGCAAATTAATGGGCGAGCGTTCATAATACAGTAAGGGTGCTTTCACTGTTTTACCCCCCACTGTCACATCCAATGCCTCTGTGTAAGGAACTTCAATTACAGCCCCAGAGAACCCCTGCGTCTCTAAAGTTTTATTAGATAACGGGAACCGGCCCTCTTTAATACATGATTTTTCCGCTCCCGAATCCACCATGAATATGAATTGCTTGTCTCCTATCTGCGCTCCTATCAATGGTTCCTCTGATGCATTGTGGGTCGTAGATAGTACCGGACACGCAAGTGCTCTCTGTGGGCTGTCCTATGCGGGGTGTCTCATTGCCCCCCCTTGATCAAAAATGTTCCCCGAAACTACTGACACGCCGCTATAAGGTGCGGGGGCAGGCGCTCCATTAGCTACTGTGGCGAAAGTGTTACCTGGCGTGTATTGTATATTGTCATTACTCTGTGGGTGGTTTTGTGTTCTGTACTGATGTCCGTGTAGTTGTGCGTTACTTCTTTGTCCTGCATTTTCTGGTTGCTGGTATTGTCCCATGGGGAGGCCGTATGGGCTTCCTGGGTGGGGGTGACGTACTGCTCTGTCTCCTGAAACCCGTTGTTTTGTCTGCTTCTGCACTCCCTTGAGTAATGTCCCCATCTCCCACAATTCCAGCAGCTCCCCTGTGGACCTCTGGGACCCTGCCACCCATTTCCTCCCATTCCTCCATACCCTTGTCCTCCTCTTCGGCCCCTGTACCCACCTCTTCCCCCTCGTGGGGCCCACTCTTGCCACGCTAAACCTCCGTTCTGCTCTTGCTCGCTCCACTGTCGCTGGCCTTGTCCGGCCCAATTAGCTGCTATTCTCCCTTGTATTGCTATCTGCCCCTCCTCCCCTTCGTCTCCCTCCCTCATGAGTGGGAGCCCTGCTACTGCTGCTGCAACTTTCACCAGTTTTGATTGTACCAACTTTGCCTCGTCTGCCAACCTTTTCTGTGCTACTTCCCTCTCTCTCTCTTTTATCCTTTTGCAATGGTGCACTATTATACTTTGGATCTCTGGCCACCCCTTTGCTTCAATGCCCGCTATTTTATCGAGTGCCTTCTGCACCTCTTTTGGGAGCCCTCTCTTAATGATAAAATAAAATAGAGATGTGGATTGGTGCCAGGGTGTGCCCGTTTCCGCTCTCCACATCTCCTGCACCCGGAGAATGTAATCCATAGCATCTTCCCCGTCATTCATTGTACACTGCATTACTGACTGTAAGTCTGGAGTATCTGGGAACGTCTCCCGCAGCGCATCCCAAACCCGTGCCCGCACTGTATTAAAAGACGCTCCATCATGACGGTCACAATCTAATGTCACTGCCGGGAAACCAGCCTTAACCCATACCCTGTCTGCTTGATCTCCTACTGCTGATACTAGTAGGCTTTTCACATCGCCTACTGCCAGCGGTATGCCGGCAGTATGTTTCTCGAATGCATATATCCACTTGCTCGCCCCTCCGGACAACGGGGGCAGTAACTTCATCAAATTAGCTTTATCCATCTGGGCCCAGGGTATATAGTTTGGTCTTCCTCCCCCTCTGTGTATTAGTGGAAGTTGTAATTTTCCTTTTAACGTTGCGCCCTCACCCACTTTGGTCGTCGCTGACCCCAATGACGCCATCCTCCCCACTCTATTCCTTAGTCGTCCCATCCACTCGTCATCTATTGTTCCTAGCGAGCATGCACCGTCCAGCTCCTCGCTTTCCCCTCCTACTGCCATGCTCAACCTATCACTCTCACCTATTTCGCCTCGGACATCACATAGCAGGTCCTCTCTGATCCCTGTCTGCCGTGATACATCACCGATGCTCCCCTCTGGTGTTTCCACCTGTATTATTCTTGTCGGTTCTTCCTCAATTCTGAACAATATTTCACCCTTTTTCCATCCTTCCTCAATTTGTCTACTTTCACTTGATGTTCTGGATACACGTCCTGATCGAGTGGGAGTGCCTGCTGTACGCTCACATATGTCTTTTATTCTTGAGAGTTCATCCTTTGCTATCGAGAGCCTCGATTCTAAATCGCTCGTTAGCTTTTCTATGTCCCCTCTTTGCGTGCTTGTCTGGGCACGCTCTCTAGTGCTTTCGTATGGTGGGGGGGCTGTTGGTCTTAGGGGTGTAGTAGTTGTAGGGGGAGGCACATAAGTAGGATCACTATATCCTGCTGCGGGGGCCGGTTTATGTAATATCGGGTACAAACTAATCACCTCTACAGGTTGTTCTGTATTTAGTTGTTCCTTCTCCTCTCTTGGAATCATCAATGGGTTATCTGTGGTGGAAGGTAGATCAATATTTGGTGCCGGAGCTTTGGGTGGGGGTATTTCCTCAAATAGTCTCCAGAGATCTAATATCTCCTTCCTGTTTTGCCACTGTTTGCCCTTATACTTGAGGTGAATGCACGTTCGTACCATATCTAGAACGCTTTTTTCAAAAGACCCCCCCTCAGGCCAAATCTGGGGCAATCCTTCCCCTTTTAATTCTGTTACCCATTGATCGTGGTATTTCTTTATTCGTTCAGCGTATCCCGGTAAGCTCGTACAAATATGTGACAAGGGAGTCTCTGCCCCCATATTCTAAATCACTAGCAACGACCGTGTCCACCTCCTTTACTTTTAGTTAGGTGTAGATATGTGTATGTATACCTTTATGGCACAGACAAGAGCGGACGTCTCAAAGATATCACCCAATTTTATTCACTGCGCAAATCCTTTCTCACTCACCATAGCTCATCTCCTTCCCATTCCCATACACTCTCATGTGATTTCACTTGCAACTAATCAACTACTAGTTATGGCCAACACTCTCTGGCACCACCTCGCGGTCAACCGTTCGTCTCCAATACTCACACGGTGCGCGCACCCCTCACAGTACTTTCCCACTCACACCTCGTCTTTTTCCTCCCTTTCCTCCCTGGCCAGCTGTGCCTGTTTTTCTGCTATGGTTACTGTGTTCACGTCTGTACGTGCCACTACTTAATCCCCACTCCTACAAATGTGCTCCCTACTTTATAGTTCTTCTACAAGTATATTTATCTTATACCCTTTTCACTTTCACCCCTTACCCCGTGGAACGGAAACAAAAGAAATAGAAAGAGTAGCAATCACTAAAAGTATCCTAAGTGTCTCCCTTTGCCAGACACCAATAACTTATTTTTTACTTCTTCATATATTCCCAGTACTAGTTTAGATAGCACTATGCGGCGCCGCCTTCCACCCCCTTTCGGAGCTAGGTTCCCGTCACTTCTACTTCTTCACTTACTTCTTACTCCTAATGGCCATATGCAAAGAAAAGATAAAGAAAGTTTTAAGACCTGTCTTTAGTAGACACCCGTGATTCCCTCCTCTATCTGCCCACGTTCTCCTGTTCACAAGTTCCCCTCCCCTTCCCTTTATGATCGCTCGCACTCGGTACTCACGTGCCCGTCTTGAACCGATAGTCTCCGAAACTGGGTCCGTCCAGGCGGTGTTGCCTTTCTGCTCAACAGTCAGCCCCGGCTCCGGCGAGCGGTACTCAAAGGGGATTTTGCAACCGGGATCCCGTACCCCTTCTAGTTTGAGTGCGCACTTCTAAGCGTACCGGTCGCCGTTGGCGGGTAGCTTCCCGGAGCCGGCTCACCGTGCGTTTCCCTTTTTGACCGGAGATTCTCGTGCCAAAAGGGGGTCGTTAAAAGGAGTTCATGAAAAATAATTTGGAAATATCACGTCGGGGTCACCACTGAAAGGAAGCGCCCCCAAGTTAGCACGATCCTCCCCGCAATGGGAGACAATAATGGACACTCCCGTAATGGGAATAAGGCCAAGACAGAGTGCGGGTGAGCGTAAGTGGGAGTTTATCAAAAGAATATGGCATGCAAAGAACTCTGCAACCTCCGAGAGCGCTCTGTCTGACAATAGCAAAGACAGGCGTATTTCTAATACAAAAAACGTCATCAGAACCTACACACTATAGGGGGCACAAGTTAATTGGGATTGGGTGGCGTCGACTAACTATAGGTGTTGCTGCAGCTTGGTTGGTCCGGGTGGGAGGACGTCATTGGTCAGCCTCGTGGGTAGGGTTGGGCCTGGCAGGCCGGCTTGAGGTCATCCGGGCGGTGTTGGTTCGCTGGGGCAGCCTGTGACAAAGATGAATACCTTCCCTGACTTGGGTGCCCTAGATCATGCACATTGCAGTTACTTAAAACCCCATATCTAACTGCTACAGTAAATCTTTCAATCAAAGAAATACAACACAGGAGGAATGCACCTTGTGAGGGGTCTGGTGGTCATCTATTGGATTTACCGGTGTTCTGACGTCTGGTATTTCAGGTCGAGGGGCTGGGCTCTGGGGCCTGGTCCGAATGATACATGTCTGTCTGCTGCGTTAGAAGTTATTATATAAATGGGTCTCTGTGTCTTGTCCCGGCGTTGGGGGTCGTCTTTGCACGGGGTCATGATTCTTGGGGTGGTCTGGGGGGGGGTTATGGGATTTACGAGAGGGTGCTGGTAGATCTGTGGATTCAGACGTGGGTTTATTACCGTGCTGTAAATAACACAGGTGGCGGGCTGTGGCCTTGGGTGCGGTACTGGGGCCTCTGATTCTCTGAAGCGGCTCCAGCTTGGTTGGGGGAGGAGAGGGAGCGCGGCACATGCCTTAGCTTCTTCATCTGGCAGGCTTCGTAGGGTGGGAGGGAGAATGGCCTTGCATATATTCACAAAGGTTTTTTTCCTCGTACGTTGCTGACTTTTGAATGCAGAACTTTTATAATGTTTTGCCTTATTTTGATACTTCTTCAAACACACATTTATATTTCAATTTTGTTACACATTTCTTCAATACATTCGGTCCGAGTACCTTTTTATTACATGATATTATATCTACTACAGTGTTTAAGTATTTATATACATTCGACGGTACATGAGGTAGAACTATGTTATGGACCACAGAGATTGACGGTTGCCACTATGGGTGACTTTAAGACGACATATAGGGGTTCATGTGTATACATATGACTTAAAGATACTCCCTCTGTGATCTAGCAGCATTAGTACAGTCACAATGTGAAGTCATATAAACATTTCACTTTTATGGCTAATTCATAGTTTGCAGATTCTGTTTAAGAAGAGCAGTTCACTAATATCACCACTTGAATTCATTTCTGCGTCGCCCTGGCCTCGCGGCCCAGGTCACACGGGATGCAGTGTTACATTGTGAACGACGAAATGTTACAGTGTTAGCATCTCGGGTTAGCTCATACCCGGCTTTCTCATGGGAACGCGCTCGCAGCGGATCTACCATAGTGCTGCGGCGGCAGGGATGCTTGGAAAGCCCTCCAAAGGTGGGGGGCCGCGCTACAGTGTGCTAAACTCACGCCATCTTTGCTAGACAAGATGGCTTCTAGGCCTAACTGAATTTTTGTATATGCAGGGAACGGATACGTGTGGGCAATGTCGTCGGCGGGTGAACCCTCCTCCACCTGGGCCCGGGTGGCATGAGGGGACGCCCACCGAGTCATGGTCCTCACCTGGGGAGAAGGCTGCAGGTGAGGAGGGCCTCGCGGCCAGTCCTCCCCTACAAAAGCCCCCCAAACCCTTGCATGGCCTGACCACCATCTCATCTCTTTAGATATCAATATCAACAACCCAGATACAAAAAAAATGCCCTACTGCTCCTGGCCTGTCCCACAAGGAATAAGCATAACATCACTGCTGAAGCCCTAATACCTTTGGTCCTCCTCATGGTCAAAGCACTTCCGGCCACGGTCGACCTCAACCTACTGGTCAATACCTACAATGTTTCCATGGCCAATGCCATCGACACCATCGCCCCACTGAAATTGTGCAAAGGAAAACCTAGAGCTCATTTGAACTCCTGGTATACCCTCGAACTCAAACTATTGAGAAAAAAGAAAGCTAAGCTAGAAACACTTTGGAAAGCGACACCCTCGGCTGAAAACAAAACCAATCTTATTAATATCTCCTCCTTATATAAAAATGAGATAATTCGCACAAAGAAAGAAGCCTACAGCGTTAGGATAAACAAGGCAGGATCCTGCACCAGAGAACTTTTCAATATACTGAAGGAATTAGAAAATCCGAATCCACCTACAGATACTTGCACGAAAGACAAACCCTGGTGCACTAGTATCCAGAACACCCTCGCCAACAAAATCACAGGGCTCCAAACCAAAATAGAGTGTAAACAACAACAACTCACCAGTAGCAAATCCACCAGCTTAAGTACACCAGCGCCCACTGACACCAATCTAGGCTTTACATTCAAGAAGTTTACTATACCAGAAGTACAAAAAATTATAGCCTCTCTAAAACCATCCAATTGCAAAGGGGACAGCTGCCCCGCCCAGATTATAAAAGACGCAGCCAGAGACCTATCCCCTTTCATCACCAAACTAATAAACCTGTCTTTCTCCAATAATTCATTGCCTAACAACTTGAAACAATCTTGGGTTCTCCCACTTCTAAAAAAGCAATCACTGGATCCGGCCATACCCACCAATTATAGACCCATCACCACGGTCCCATTCTTGCTAAAAATCCTTGACAGAGTTGTCTACCTGCAAATTCAGGCCTACCTAGAGACAAACCAACTATTAGGAATACGCCAATCTGGCTTTAGACCTCAACATGGAACAGAAACTGCCCTTGTTGACCTCAAAAGTCAGATTGATGAAATCAAAGATAAAGGTAACGCCGCCATCATACTCCTTTTAGACCTGTCAGCAGCCTTCGACTTTGTCGACCACAATATCCTCTGCAACCAACTATCTTCCGCTGCTCACTTTTCCGCTTCTGCTGTCATGTGGATTCAATCCTTCCTGGCTAACAGAACCATGAGGGTCTTCTCACCAGTAGCGGCAGCTGACCCTATCCCTATTACATGTGGTGTCCCACAAGGCTCATGTGTTTCGCCCACTTTGTACAATATATTTACAAAGCCACTCTTTGACAAAATGGACCATCTGGGTGTCACCTACACCAATTATGCAGATGACACCCGGATGCTCCTGAACCTCTCAGGCAACTAAAATGCTGACGTCATCCGGATTAACAAAATGTTTACCATCATTCAGGCATGGATGGCCACCCACGGCCTCTGCCTGAATGATGAGAAAACTGAACTTCTCCTGGTCGGCTCACCCAATAACCTATTGAAACTCAGCCCCAACAACAGTAGAATTATCATCGACGGCAACACTATTCCAATTGTTAAAAGTGTGAAAACCCTTGGCTTTTATCTTGATGCCAACACTAACCTTTCCAAACAAATCAACATGACTGCCTCAGCCACTGCCTACACCGGTAAGCTGATCAGGGCCTGCAGACCGTTCCTGTCCTCCAACAACTGCCTCACATTGGCCAGGGCTCTTATACAGTCCAAACTGGACTATTGTAACAGTCTATACCTAGGCGCAAACTAATCCATAATGAATAAACTACAGGTACTCCAAAATAATGCGCTACGAGCAGCACTAAATATCCCCAGGCGAGAGCACATCTCCTCCACCAGAAAATCGTGTAAATGGCTCTTCATACAACAAAAAATTTACCTAAAAACCATCTGTCTCACATACAAAGCCATAAACCATCTAGCCCCTCCTTATCTCACCAACAAATTTACCTTGAAATCTGTTGCCAGAATCACTAGATCTTCCAACACACTATGCCTAACGGTGCCCAGATTTACCTTACAAAGAGCTAGAGGATCTAGTTTCACGGTCCTTGCCTCTCAACTTTGGAACACCCTACCTCTCGACATCAAATTTATCGAGTCCTTTCAGTCATTTAGGAAACAGGTCATTAGCTGGTTACTGAACAAAATCTAGCATTTACCATCGTCTCTCTACCATGGCTGATGTTACTAACTATACCGTAATTATGTTTCTACGTACAAACTGTATATATGTATAATTGTAAACTGTATATAATGTACCATGTAACCGTGTACCAAGCTCCCTTTTACCTCAGGGACCGGAAGCGCTATATAAATAAATAAACAAACAAACATGAAAAACAGGAGTTTCAGAAAATGATACCAAACGGCTTTGCTTGAGTATTTGCAGTTTAAAGCAAGACATGAGAAAAATGTTCCCCTGCTAACATAGAGATGCCAGGGAAAGGACATATGACCTCATCCTGAGTTGGGCAGTATCATGGCGCTAATTGCACCAGGATACCGGCCAACGCTATTAGCATTACCACAACTTGGTTTGGCGCAATTTGCGCCAGATTCTGAGTTGTGGTGGGGGGATAAATCCCCATTCCCATTGAATCCATTGGACCCGATGGGTGTTTCTTGGAATTATTAACGCTGGCGCAATTAGCTTCCGCTTGCAGTTAGTGGAAGAGCGAGTGCAAAAGAGTGAGGCTGATGTGATCAAGCAGACTGAGGTCTGAAAACAGGCTCAGAAAGAACTCACACAGCTTGAAGATAAAGTGCAGTAGAGCGAACGTTTGATTTACAACAAGAAAGTCTCAGTGAGCAACTACAGGAGGAGCTGAAAACACAACAGCAAGCCAGTGCACAGAGACAGATAGAATTTGCTGCACTGCATAATGCATGCACTTAGGGTGCAGACACTGTAAATCGCCTGCATTCCCAATTGAATGACCTGACTTGACATAACAGAGCCTTGTTAGATGACATTATGGCCCTCAAACAACAAATTATGGAATTGGAAAGGGAAAATAGTCAGTCCATCATTAAAGAGATGGACTCACAAAAGGAGTTTGATGAAGAATGTAAATATTCAGAAGCAGCAGAATTCACTACTGGTCAAAGACCAAGATGCATTCAGGTTGAAAGTGTATGCAGAGAAGGAATAGTCAGGTCCTCAGGAACTGGCCAGAATTAGAGAAGAAAGGAGCTAGTAGGGCATGTGAAACAAATAGAAGCTGAACTATTAGAGGCAGCGAAATGCAGGGATGAACAAGAGAAAGATTATTCTCCTGAAGGAAAAGCACCTTGAATATGCTCACAGAGGGAGAATTATTCACTTCAGCATGAGGTGCAGGGAACAAAAGATCGGTTGTTAGCCCGGAGCAGGGTGCTTGACACTAATCAGGCCTTAGTGTCAAGTTTAAAAAGTCAGCTCTCTGACTACCAAAATGAAATAAGGAAAGAGATACAAAGGTGTGAGAGTCTCATGAAGGAAATTGAAAATTATAAACAGACCCTGAGGCACCTTGACCAATCAGGATATGGGACAGGGCCCACTGATCAAGGCGAGGCGTCCCTCCCAGGAGTCATTTACAACCTCTCATATACAAATGGGAACCAACCTTATGCATGCCACCTTTCAAGAACAGGATGACATGAGGCAGTTAGACTTACCCAGGCCTAGCCCAACTGATCCAGAAGGCCAGTTCCTGTCTGAAATTGATGTGTATTCATCTCTACACACGAAAGGGAGGGTGGCTGGGCCAGGGTGTCCTGGGAGGCCAAAAGGAATCTTGTGAGTAATTCTGACCCACAAAACTCCTATAATGACAAGATCAGGGAGTTAGACTTGCAGAAGATGAGGATACAAACTGACCACCTGGCCTGCTTCTCTGGAAGAGAAAAGCTAGAGATTCAACCCAGGAAGAGCTTATTAAAAACCTTAATCATTTAGGAGAATGGGGGGATTTCCCCAGACTACCAGAAAGGAGGGAAGAAGAGACTGAGTGTCATCCTGGGCCTAAAAGTAACTACTGGAAAGTGACCCTGAGAGCTCACTGCGGTCCAGGCGAGAGGAGTCTAGATCCTATGACTCTGGGAGATATTCCCGATCACATAAAGATAGGGAGCATCTAGAGGACAGGGAATGGAGTACACAGAAAATGTATGGGCTCAGGTGCAGAGGAAGAAAAAGGCAGGGAAACAGAGCAAGGGTTTTGTGAAAGAGATCAATCAAGGCCATATAGAGCTTCCTGACCCATACCATAAGAATGCCAAGTATTTGGTATGAGAGCACATGGAACTTTATGAGCAGATGATGGCATCATTCCAGATCCGAAATGATGTGAATTGCATAGCATTTGCTAAATGGACTTTCTTGCCTGACACAGAATACCACAGGAGGTCTGTAAAGCTGCATATAATTTGCAATGTGGGGAGGATTACACACCTGGATAGCTAGTGCAGGAACTAAAGCATGCATTTGCTCAGACCTCCTGGGGAGTCAACACACACAGTAGGGAGTTTGTGACCACCTATATCCATGCGTTCCCCAAATATATAATGACTCAGCTGGTGCATGACTTTCAAGAGCACAGGACTCCGATAAGCCCGGTGGAGGTAACCTGGGCAAAGAATCGTCATTCACTTATCCCAGGAGGCGTGATACTGCTTAAACACTCTCTGTACCAGCAGAGCGGCAGCAGAGTGGCTACAGAGTATTTGGTTGGTGATTGGCGGGGAACTCTCTACTTTGTAGGAGTCTGTCTTCACTAGCTACATTCACTTATCCAAGGAGGCATGACACTGCTTAAATACTCTCTGTACCAGCGGAGCGGCAGCAGAGTGGCTACAGAGTATTTGGTTGGTGATTGGCGGGGAACTCTCTACTTTGTAGGAGTCTGTCTTCACTAGCTACATTCACTTATCCAAGGAGGCATGACACTGCTTAAATACTCTCTGTACCAGCGGAGCGGCAGCAGAGTGGCTGCAGAGTGTTCAGTGTCTCGGCATCTCAACATCGTAAGACTGCTGACCTTCCTAGCTGTCACTGCCGGATTTAACTCCAAACATAGCGAGACGGAGGCGGAGGTGAAACCAGAGGAACTGCAATTCCTGGAGCAGCCAATTGAGTCTCAGATCACTGCACGCCTGCTAAGAAGCGGCTTTTGGGAACGATCAGAACCTTCGCCTACTCTAACCCTTACAGGAGGCTTGGCTGCCCTGCTTGCAGGTAAGAAAAAGGGGTCGCTAATGGAGCACAAAGGTGATGTAGACGGTAGTGGCCCCATTATGATTTCCCCCACTGAGCAGGGGGCAGCGGCTTCGGAAGCGGCGTCGGAAGCCTCGAAAAGCCCTGGAAACTCTTGAACACTTTAATGTGCTGGAGGATTCTATAAGTATCCTGCCACTAGTTCATATGGTAGACTTTCAAAGCGTATGCATAAAGCAATTGCTAGCTACTCCAGAGACATTTTTGGAGAGGGCTGTGGCGGACACAACGAACAATGCGATCACAAGCATCGTCGCTCCCTCATTCATCCCGGCCTCCATTCCAACAACAAAAACCAACGCTCTGCCGCTTGCTACAGAGTGCAGCCCAGTCCCGTCGTCCAAATTGGAGCCAGGGAGAGTAAGTATGAGTAGTTTGCGGCTACCGGACCCCCATCAAAATCCCAATACTCCCAAAGACAGTATTTCTACGCAGCTGGGCAGCCCAGCTTGTGAGATAACTATCCGGGAAACATTGGAACAAGTTCAAAATGACCCAGAAACCAATGTTAGGGATGTCAGGGACGATACAGCTGACTTAGACTGGGGCTCTGAACAAAAAGACTCCCCAAACGCTTACTTCTTGTCCACACGGTCTACATCCTTTCCGGCAGGAGCCAGTACAACTACTACAGTTAACAAGGCAAATTTGTTGAATATGTCCGACAATTAACATAGGCTGTGTCATCCAATGGAATTGGCCAGATTCGAGGTAGGTTTGAAACACATAAGAGCGAGCTGCCCCAAACCTTGCCATGTCAATGGGCCCGTTGGCAAAATGGAAGTGGACGGGTTTGAGTAGAAGCGAAAAGCATGCCTATTCTGGTATGCCCCTAAAGAAGGCGATATCATCTTTAGGTGGGAAAGTCGAGGCTGTAATGTTTCCACCCCAGTTGTATAGAAAATTGGATGCAAGATAGGAGTGCACTGCAGAGACGTTGTCATCTGAAGGTGCACCATTAGACTTAACCAATGCGGAACTCCTCGAAGGTTTAGATATGGTTGAGGACAATACACCAAAACCAAAGATGGCGGGATGCAAGACTCCAAATAAAACGGGCACGATGCCTAACTCGAACTCTGATTCTTATAGGCAAAGAAATAAATGCTGAAGGCTGTCATCGGAGTATGAAGCGAAGATGTGGGATGTTTCAACCCACTAGTCCAGGCCCTGCAACATTACTGTGCATTGCTTGCAGCAGAAACATTAGAATGGCCGCCGGAAAGCATGCTGCTCGCTAAAAATCACCAGAAAGTGCGCAGTAAAAATCTGAAAAACAGGCCGCCATCCACTTTTGCCTATGTCAGTGGGAACACAGTAGACCACTGCCAAAACTCATTATTTTGCTGCCCACAGAGAAAAATCATTGCAAAAGAAAACACGGAGCTGTTTTAAAAATCAGTTTTTTCCCTGGCTGTCAAAATTGCAAAAATCATGGCTCACAAACCACACAAAAAGATCCAACCTCCTTGTTGGGTTCTGAACATCATTCTACTTCGAGAATCCGCAGAAATACAATGTCCACAGAAGTATATATATTATCTGAACAAAGTCCACTTTTGAGGATGGTTGAGCTGGACGAAATCCGTTAAAAATGGGTTTAGTACCGTTACTCACCTCTGTCAGAAGCCGGCGATTTAAAACCTGTCATGTGTAAGGTTGTACATTGAACTCAAACTATGCCAAAGAAAGACTTGCTATCAGAAGCCTAAGAGGTGGATACAATTCAAAACTATATTCTAAAAAGGCTTGAAGTAAGAAATTGTTTGATGTATTTGTTAAAAATGTAAGTTATATTTTAAGACAAGTCAATTTCAGACATTGGGTTTAAAAGTTAAAATTTCCCACACTGGGCTTCAAACACATTCCACACCTCCTCCCTAAAAAAGGAATCTGTTCTCCTGTGCTCTGCTAAAAAACTGGCATCTGGTGTGAAAAGGAACTGGGTGGGGCACCCTGTCCTGTTGCTCTGTGTTCAGACAAAGGGCTCCTTTGAGCTGAATGGAGATGCTAATTTGGGGCATAAATAGAAACTGCCCGGGCAGGAAGGAGGCCATGTGACTCTCTGACTCAGCCAAGATCTTGGAGGCTGGCCAGACTGAAAATGTGGATTTGACATTGGATTAAATATATGTTTAAGGAAAATACTTCTAAAATATTGTACCGAACTGACAAAAATATGAAACTTAGAGATTATTAAAATGAAAAACTCACCCACAGTTTAAAACTAATCTGGAATCTGTGCGATGTTCTGAGACTGAACCACAAACGTTTTTAATATTGCTGCTATTGTGGTTGTGCTACGAACATGACAAATTACAGAAGTATGACCAGATGGTATGTGCATGTATATGTAAAAAATTGTACAGATCCGAAAATGTGTAACCAACCAAAAGAGCGAAAAACTGTCATTTGTGACCCGTAACTCATAGGAACATGGGACTTGAACAGAGACGTGCCTTAATTAATCTGTGATGTGTATATGTAATATTAACAAGTTGTGCATATGGGAAATATGTTTTTGGGGAAAAATAGATTTTCTAAGTAAAAGCAAAGGGGAGGTTCTTCCCTAGGTTGTAAATGGCATCATCACTCTAACACATGATGACACACTGTTCCTTTCTCAAATCAGGGGACAGGGAATATTCTGACCTATCAGATCATTAGAGGGCTGAGCATAGACAATCAGCCTCCCCACCCACTTTGTAAAATGGATAAATAGGGACTGTTGAGGACCCACACACACATTCCACTCATCAACTGATTTCTTGGCGAAGCACCCTGCAGGAAGATACAGGCTCCAGACCAAGATCCAGACATAGGCCCTCATTACAAGTCAGGCGTTAACCCTTAACGCCTGATTCACACTTTAACGCCTGCTTTTTGCAGGCGTTAAAGTCCAAGGCGCTAAGCGACCTTGGTGCTAATTACGGCACCGTAATTTACGGTGCCATAATTAGCGCCTTCCCCATCCCCATTATGCCCTATGGGGCAAAAATGGGAATGGGGAAGGGCAAATGGTGAATGGGGAATTACCGCCCCACTCACCTTGGAATGGGGTGGTAATTCCGCCATCCACCATGGCGGAATCCGGCATGGACCATGGTGCTAATAGCACCATGGTCCACTGCCGGACTTGTAATGAGGGCCATAGACTCTAGAACCAGACTCTAGAACATTGAAGCAGAGAGGCCTAATCCCAAAAGCTGAACTCTTCTCAGCTGACCTTCAGAATCTTTTGAAACCTGATTCTCACCCCTAAACTTCCAAGGGGCACCACAAAATCCAACAGCCTGGCTGAGCTGTTTTGCTGTTCTAGCTAAGAACCCCATGCTAGAACCCAAGATCCAGATCCGTCCAGCAGAGCTGTATCCAGAACCCGTCAGATCCAGTCCAAGAGGCCGCGCAGATCAGAGGGCCTTGTTGAGAGCAGAACCCAGTGCCTGAGACCTGTCCGGTGGCGAGAGAATCCCAGCCAAACCCTTGACCAGAGCTTTGACAGGCCCATTCCATTACAAAGCCATAGGAGTGAGTATTTAGTCTAGAACTGTCCATAGTCATCTATTAGTTTAAAGTAATCCTATTCAATCCATTTCAACCTTTCCAGAACTGCATCATAGAATCTTGTGTCCAACCTAAATTCTTCTCATTATAGTCTGTGATAATTGTAGCGATAATCATCTATGCGCTGATATTTTCTGAAGAAAGTCAAGTGTCCTGGCGCACAACAATCCAAGTGGAAGGCGCCCTGTTCTGGTGGTTGTCCCGTTGGGTATCTTGTACTTTCACAGCCCCCTAGCATAAGTCCATATTGGTTCCTAAATCTTTAAAGCACATCTTTCATTTTGAAATCTTGACTCTGTTTCTGAAAAATCTACCTTCACAAAAACCTCTGCAACTTTTGAACCGCACGTCCTAGAAACGAAAAGTAAATGTCATTTTGAAGCTAACATCCTCAGCTTTCCAACGACATTCCAATTCTTGATAGTTTTGAAATTTCACTCCATAGAAAAACAGCTGTTTCTTGATTCAACTTCTGAATTTTGTTTTCCATTTGCTAATCATTCTACAAATATTGCTAGTGTTTACCTGACCCAATCCAAAGCAACTCTCAGTAATTCTGAATCTCCTTTAGCGAATTAAAGTCATTTTTAGCATTTTCCCATTCATTGCAAATCACATTCAAAAGCATTTTGACCTGTTTTTAAAAGCATTCCTGTTCTATCTAAGCTTGCTGGGGGAATCGGGATTGAACTGCATTATTGATTGTTATTCCTGAAACCTATGTGCTCTCTTCCACTTCTTCATATTGCATACTGGGGGGAGTGAGTAATAACAGGGGGAAATAGTGATTATATTGTCTTTTGATTGAAGTCATATCAAGTTTTATTTCTGTGTTGCATTCTTTCCTATCATTGCATTTCCTTCAACCATACAAAGTATTCTCTGATATATTATTTTTCCTATTCCTACTCCTAACTGATTAAAGAGATTGTTGATATTGTAATATTACCCATTACTGATCATTGTTCGTATTCATCAGTGTGATATTCAGATATTATTCATATTCATAAAAGTGTAATCTATATATTGTTCAATTCTTCAAATAAATCTTTTAATTTGCAAAACAAACCTATTTCTTGGTTCCGTGAGACTGGGGGGGTTCAAAGATAGGGGCGTTATATAAGGGTACATCATCCAGAATTAAACAAACTTTCGACATAAAAATATATAAATAAGGGTTTCCATTAGGCATCCCATCCTAGGCATTGACTTAGTTGGAGTGCTGGATTGAAATCACTTACAAAGATAACCCCAACCATTGAAGATGGTAATCCGTGTTTAGACCAGAATACAAAAGGTGGTTTCCTAAGTACACAAAACATCATTGATGACTAAGGGCCTCATTACACGGATGGCGGTAAGGATTTACCGGTACCGGTAAAATACCGGTACCGGTAAATCCTTACTGCCTTACTACGAGGTCCCTTTGCGGGTTGGGGAATTTAACGCCTGCTTTTTGCAGCCGTTAAAAACCAACCCGCAAAGGGACCCAGGGAGCTAATTACGGTACCGCAATTTGCGGTACCATAATTAGCACCTTCCCCATTCCCATTGAGCCCTATCGGGCAAAAATGGGAATGGGGAAGGGCAATGGTGGAAGGGGGAATTACCGCCCCGCCAACCTCGGAATGGGGTGGTAATTCCCCTTTCCGCCAAGGCGGTGCCGGTATTTTACTGGCATGAACCATGGCGCTAACAGCGCCATGGTTCTCCGCCATCCGTGTAATGAGGCCCTATATCTTCATTGTGGGGGATCGCTACCATTTAATGATGGAAAACCTCAATTAAGTCACTCAGGAATGTGGCTGATAACCTCAAATCAAGAGATTTGACCTGGGCATCCGCCAGAGACCGAAACTGCGGAGCGGCCAATAGTCTGTATCTGCTTAAATCCCAGTAAGACATTAATAAATTTGAAATGACATTGCAACCGCATACCGAGGTGATGGACCTGACTTGTGCCCTATAGCGAAACATGGAACCAGGACGCCCGATTCCATTCGACCTAGCCTTCCTTATACAAACGTGACCAGCAGCCAGGGGGCTAGGGAAAACCGGACATCTACGGGTAAGCTAGCTGATACGTTCCATTCAAAATCAGCAAAGCACGACTCGTTGGCTCTAATGTCAATGATTACAATTGCCTTAGCCCCTTTTATGAAGTTATATTAGGACATTCATGACACTTTGGCTAACCATACTACCTTCCTTGCGATGCTCCATACTAAGAGGATCTTTGTGGAGGGTTTCATCACGTCTAAAATGCAATTGGGGGATATAGAAGAAAACTCTTCTCAAGCACAACCACCGGGCCCATTAACCCTGATTCTACCTAGCTTGAGCAGCCGAGTGCCAGACCTCCAGTCCCCTAAAAAAGCACTCGCAATTAACAACAGAAAGAAACACACGCTGGAGAAAGGAACCTGCCCGAAAACCTACCCTCTGTTTGGCTCGAGGATGAAAAGTTTGTCCTCAAGATCATCGAAACAGCTACCTCACCCCTATGGACATGAATCACGCTCTTTTTTAAAGAAATTATCATTCCCACCCAAAAGCAAAAAAACCTAAAGAGAAAACTAAAATCAAAAACAGTAAGAAAGCGCTCGTAACAAATCCATCTGAACCACCCCAGAATGTTTCTGCAGATTCTCAAAAAGAAGATGAAGACAATCCTCTTCTTGACCTTTCAGTTTATTCAATCGAATCAAATCAGAGCGCCATTAAGCAGTTACCTGCAGATAATGCAGGACAGCCGGCCCTAAGAATCAAATGCCTAACGGACGATGAGCCCAAGACTCTGGAAGACCTAACTGATGAAATGGCGTACCCAGAGGATGAACAGCCCTTCATTACCCTAGCAGACAAAAGAGGCGGTTGATTGAGCGAATGAACGACAGAAAAAAATAGATTTTAACCTTTGTCCATAATAGAATGTTCATCGTCAAGAAGTGTAGGAAATAAGCGGACCGTCCTACTTCCGACTCAGAAGGAGCCAAAGCAACAGAGCTACCGTCTAAGGCAACTGTAAGGCGAGCACTTGTAGCCCCCTCTAGACAATCAAAGAAACAGGGTACCAATTTAGAAGCCAGAGAGACCCATACGTCAAAATAAAGGGAAAGCAACCGGTATAACACTGCTACCAAAATAGAGAAGGACTATTCTCGTTTAGTCAGATTGGAAAGAATAAGTAGAGACCAAGGGAAGATCACCTTAAACTGTCATAACTTGGTCAAGTTATGCCACTTTATCCCACTACTAAGCCAAATTACCAGTGATGACTTTTCAGTGATCGAATTTCAGAGAGAGGCAAGAGCCGACCTGGTATACTTACATCTGACATCTCTAATTGTCAAAAACCTATTCCTAACTGCCTTACCAAGCTTCTTAGCCATGGGCTTTGAACCTACAGATTTGGCAGATTTGCAGGTCCAACCTATTATTTACCAGGAAAGGTCAGCGGTAAAAACAGGCCAGGAAGTAAGGCCAAGAGACACTATAAAGTCAACTACAATGCTCTTGCCTAAACAACGTAGCAAAGACCCATCTCAACAGCCGTATCATCAAGCATCTCGAGGGACTTCAAAACCAAAATCAATGATCCATGTAATATCTGCTAAGTGCGCTGAAGACATTGAAGTGCTGAAGTCCAAAAGAACTGTTCAGCAGATCCAACAAGCTAAAAGAGCCATAGGGGAGTCAACATGGGCATGGCTCCCTACATTATTGGCCCCGAACCAAAAACAATAACCATGACTCCCAGAAAAATCCCAGACCAAGAGGGTAGCCCTGCTGTCCTGGAACACACAAGGGTTTTATCACCTTTTGGATGCAGGTGCACTCTGTTGGGATGACTGGGACTTTTTATGCCTGCAGGAAACTTGGCTATTGTTGGAATCTTCCCTAGATGGCTTTTTGTTTTTTTTAAACCCTGCAATCCAAGGGCTTGCAGGTAGTCCCCGTCCTGGCCTGTTAATTGTTCAGTAAGAC
This sequence comes from Ambystoma mexicanum, assembly GCF_040938575.1. Taxonomy (NCBI): domain Eukaryota; kingdom Metazoa; phylum Chordata; class Amphibia; order Caudata; family Ambystomatidae; genus Ambystoma; species Ambystoma mexicanum. The sequence goes on along the minus strand of NC_090930.1, from coordinate 148,378,037 downwards.
ATCACAATACGAGACAGTGAAGCACACAAAGATGGGCCAATTTCTCCACTATGTAATATTGAGAAAAATCCAGGGGTCGAAAGAGATGAAGATTTCACCAGCATACCTCATCATAATCAATATCTACTGGAGCGTGAAAGGAATGACTCCTTTAGAGATGAGAGATAACCTGGCTAAAGCCATTGATGAGGCTTACGCTTGGCCAAACTTGTCCATCATCCTCTGCAGAGATTTCAACACGGCCTTCCGACCTACAAAACAACTTCAAGAATGGGATATTGAAGAGATGTGTACAAGTAATCCTGACAAAATCATTCTATGGACCGAATTGATGTTGAGCTGCGATCTCCACTTATTAAACGGAATTCATGAAAAGACGCCCAAAGTGGAAAAGGGGGTTATTGACATCAATAATTGACTACATCTTTGCCTCTGATAATCTAACAAAGAACATAGAATATATTGAGGTTGTAAATTCAGCGAAAAAGTGATCATAATTGGTTAAACATTATCAAACGTGCAAGTGGAAGTTACAAACAGTGGCCATCATCTTAAACTTAATTCATATGCTGTCAGCCAAATTTTAGTCTCTCTTTCGACTAAGATAAATGACGGTTTCTTGAGTAAAGCCACGATTCCTGCGGACTACACAGCTATCCTTGAGACCTACCGAACATCGAGAAAAAGCCTCAGGAAAGACTGTACCCCCATACTTATGATAAGGCACTAGTGACCAAGAGGAACACGATGAGACGGCTTTTGCGTGAACAGACCAAGAGCACACCATCTAATATAAGGGATATGGAAATCAGAAAACTGAGGACCAATTACAGACCATGGTGTATCAGCCATAGAGCAATATTGTAACGCTCACCTGGTTCCCACGGGGGCGCTGGTCTAGTCTGGATTGCTGTGGCCTCTTCTAGCGTGATGCGCAGGACCCGGAACACCGATTGGACAGGACCTCCAAATCGTGCTTGCCTGGCCCGTAGGAATATCCTTCTGCAGATGAGAAAGGGGATTAACAGTCTGCAGAATAGTGTGCTAGCTCCCCCCTTTCCCCCTTCCCCCTTCGTTCCTCTCTAACTTCCTCCAAACCCCGGTTTAAGCTCACCTTATGGTTTGGAAGGACGAACTCTCCATCCTGCTTCTGGTGCAGGGGCGCGTGTTCGTCCAGTTACTTCACTGGATTTCAGAATGGCGCTGGCAAAATCCACTTGACTTTCCTGAGCGATGCGCCGTAAGTATGAAAGTTCAAAGTTCAAGTGAGGCCCCCTTTATGTTGTCTTTCTAACCTGTGATCTGTCCTTTATTTCAGGTGCAGAATGAAGGCGATGCGTCGAGGGGTTAAACTGCCGAGGTGAGTAGTGATGAGGGCGATCCCTCTAAATGTCCTTATCATTCCCCAGAAATGTCTCTTGTCCTTTCCCGATAGGGGCCGGGGTACGGTACCTGCCAACGGGGCGGCGCCGACCCGAAATGTGGAAGAAAAGCCGGTAAGTATTATGGCTGTTAATCAGGCTTTCCTTCTGTGTTCCTTCTGCTCACCTTTTGTTTCTTTCTCTCTCCCCTAGGTGCAGAGATGTGGCATCCGATGCTGACAGCCGCGATGGAGCCGGGAGATGTCTCAAGGACAGGTGAGTGAAGTGTGGCGCTGCAGCGAGCAACGCAATGCTTTTAAATGGAAGTCTTTCTTCAGGGATGCTGGCGAGAAGATTCCGGATGCAGGTAAGAAGTTTGAAATAGTCCTTGGTTTTCACCTTTCTCTTCTCTTCCTTCCTTGCAGGTCTTCCAGGTTCGAGGCGGGCGTGGCTGGAGTCCAGGAGCAGGAGCAGACACGGTGAGCGTTAAGCTGCAGGAAGCAGAACAACGCGAAGCATGAGCTGCTGTCTGGGCGTGGCTTAAATAGCCTCCAAAGAAGTCCCAGGTATGTATCCTTCCCCAACTAGGTATGTATCCTTCCCTGGCCATGCCCGAGTGAAAAAATAGTCCCTATGAAAAAATAGTCCCTTTCAGGTCTCAGGGAGGCCTGGAGCGTGCAGCATGGTCTGCATCAGGTAAGTGCACAAAACACCTCCCTTTATGAGCCTGGCGCCTATGGCGCCAGGACTGATGTCCAACATGAGCCTGGCGCCAAGGGCGCCAGGACTGAGTCCAAAGAGCCCCTATAAGGGGCCTCTGGGCTTTTACCCGAGGGCATGATGCCTGCTTCCGGGGGTGCTGGGCCTGGCCTGGTGCTCCGGGGGTAGGCATCATGACAGCACTCCCCCCCAAGGCCCCTCCCAAGGTCGTTCCTTCTGGAGGTTTCGGTTTGTTTGGGAAATTCCGATGGAACCTTTTTACCAGCCGAGGTGCATGTACGTGATCACTGGGTTCCCAAGACCTTTCCTGAGGCCTGTACCCTTTCCAATCAATTAGATAGAAAAGTTTTGATTTTGAGATCTTAGAATCCAAAATGTTCTTCACCTCGAATTCAGGCTCCCCATCTATCTGAATCGGTTCTGGTGGCTTTGTTAATCTGGTTCCTGGGTGCACTGGTTTCAAAAGTGACACATGAAAAACGGGGTGAATCCGCATGTTAGCTGGTAGATCGAGCTTGACTGCCACTGGGTTGATTATAGCTTTGATCGAGTAAGGGCCTAAATACCTTGGATTAAAAGTTTGAGGCCCCTTGAGTGATAGGTGTTTGGTAGCCAACCATACTGGATCCCCTATTTGGTATGGAGGCGCCTCTCTTCGATGCAGATCCGCATTCTTTTTGTATTTCCCTTTCGCATGTTGCAAATGTGCAGTTGCATCCTTGAAGGCTTCAGTAATCGTAGAATGCAAATGGTCCACTGCGGGCATTTCAAGGCTCAGAGGTGAGTCCAAGTCTGAAGTACGAGGGTGATGTCCATATAGGGTATAAAAGGGGCTCTGACCAGTTCCAGAGTGTATCGATTTATTGTATGCATATTCTGCCACCCATAAAATGTCCTTCCAATTACCCTCCGATTGGTGCAACATACATCGTAGATATTGTTCAAGGGTCTGGTTCGTTCTCTCCGTCTGACCATCGGTCTGTGGGTGGTGGCTGGTCGAGAGTCTTACGTTGATTTGTGCAGTTGACAACACTTTTTCCAAAAATGAGAAATAAACTGGCTTCCCCGATCGGAGACTAGTATGGACGGGAATCCATGCAAACGGATGATATTTTCGAGGAATTCTTTGGCAAGAACAAAGGCTGAAGGTAATCCTTTCAACGGAATAAAGTGGGCCATTTTGGAAAATAAATCCACCACGACCAGAATAGTATTGTAACCATTACAAGAGGGCAGGTCCGTGATAAAATCTAGTGACAGGGTGTGCCAAGGTGCTGGTGGAATGTCTAAGGGCTGAAGAAGACCGGCGGGTCTTGTCTTTTGACCTTTGTTTTGGGCACAAACTCCACAGGACATCACGAAAGATTTAATATCCTTTCGCCAGGAAGGCCACCAGAATTGTCGTTTAACCTTTTCCTCTGTTTTGGCAATGCCAGGATGTCCTTCCATCAGGGTATCATGATGACGGGAAATAACCAGTTCTTGCAATTCCTTTTCTGGCAAAAATAAGCGTCCTTGGAAGTAAGGTAAGCCATCCTTGACTGAAAAGTTAGACCCCCTTTTGATCCAATCCTGCAAGGCTGAAGAGTCCAGGAATTGTTTCACTCGTGCTTGAATGTCTTCAAGGGTTTGTAAAGTGGTTATCCCCAAAATTCTTTGTTCGGTAATTATCGGCACAGGTTCTGAGTTTGTGTCTATTTCTTCCATTCCAATTCGGGATAGAGCGTCCGCCTTACCATTCTTATAGCCGGGGCGGTAGGTGATCACAAAATCGAACTCAGCAAAGAACAAAGCCCATCGGAGCTGTCGAGACGATTGAGCCTTGGCAGTTTTTAAATATTGTAAATTTCGGTGATCAGTGATCACGGTGATGGTATGCCGGGCGCCGAGGAGATAATGCCGGCAAGCCTTGAAGGCGGACTTAATGGCTAATAGTTCCTTATCGGTGATCGCATAATTTATCTCCGGCGGCTAGAACTTTCTGGACCAAAATGCTACGGGGTGCAGTTGGTTGGTTTCAGGGTCTCTCTGAGACAGGACAGCTCCCATGGCTAAGCTGGACGCGTCGGTTTCGACTATATATGGGAGATCGGGACGTGGGTGCTTCAAAATAGGTGCGGACGTGAACTTAGCTTTCAACTCCTGAAAGGCCTGTTCGGCTTCCTCGGTCCATTCAAAACGTTTATTTTTTCGCAAGAGTGCAGTGATGGGTTGCACCACACGTGAAAACTCCGGGATAAACCTGCGATAAAAGTTGGCAAAACCAAGCATGCTTTGGACACCTTTCACCGAACTAGGTGATGGCCATTTGAGGATGGCATCCACTTTCCGTGAATCCATTCGGACCCCTTTAGGTGTCAGGATGAATCCGAGAAACTCAACCTCGGTGGTATGGAAAACACATTTTTCCAGCTTGGCAAACAGTTTGTGCTGGCGCAGTTTCTCTAGGACGGCCCTGACATGCTTTCTGTGATCAGATTCCGAAGAGGAGTACACAAGAATGTCATCGATATACATGACAACACAGACATCGATGAGTTCCCGAAGGACATCGTTAAGGCTGCAGGCGCGTTGCACAACCCGAAAGGCATCACCTGGTATTCGAATAGTCCATATTTTGTACGGAAGGCCGTTTTCCATTCGTCACCTTCTTTTACTCGTACCAGATGATAAGCCCCCCGGAGATCTAACTTGGTGTATATGCAAGTGTCCTTCACCTGGTCAAGGATTTCAGGGATCAGAGGCAGAGGGTAACGATTTTTAACAGTTATCTGGTTCAATGCGCGGTAATCGATACAAGTTCTAAGGTCGCCTTCTTTTTTAGGCACGAAGAACAAAGCTGAGGATGCCGGGGACTTTGACGGGCGAATGAAACCATTGGCGAGGTATTGATCTAAATATTGTCTCAAATGCAGATTCTCTGGTTCAGTAAGGGCGTAAATCCTGCTACAAGGGGGTTGCGCACCGGGCACCAGATCGATTTGGCAATCGTACGATCTGTGGGGAGGTAACGTGTTGGCCTGTTCCTTTTGGGCGACGTCCATCTTTGTTGGTTTTAGGACGCAGATGGAGGTTTATCCTAGAGACCAATTCTCGATCCACATAGTTTCCTATAGCCCCGCTATCGATGTATGCCTTTATAGCATGCAACCGTTTAGGCTGTTCCGGATCTACGAGGACCATTGGCACAATGAAATGCGAGGTCTGAGAGTTAGTTTTCAAGCTCGGCAAGCGGACCCCTACGCTTGCCAGGCGTGGTCGTTTCCCGATACAGAGTTTCCAGCGGCTCCTACCACCTTCTTGGGCGGCTTAACCGGGCAATCTCGTAGAAAGTGTCCAGAGGACCCACAATAAAGGCATAATTGCATCTGTCGTCTTCTTTCCCATTCTTTTTGAGTTAGGGGTCCTTTAACACCTCCGATTTGCATAGGCTCCGAGGCATCAGCCCCCTTGGGGTTAGCGTGGGTCTTGGCCAACACCCGGGTTTCAAACTTGGACCGATCTGCTTTTCTGTTTTGCAGCCTGTGATCCAATTGGACCACTAAGTCTATATATTCAGTGCATTCTTGGGGCGGATTTACAACTTGTGCCAGGACATCTTTAAGTTCTCCGCGTAGACCTCGATAGAATAACGTGATTCTTTTATCCTCTGGCCAACCAGTTTCCACAATTAGTCTATTGAAGGTTGCAATGTAGGATAGAAGGTCTTGATTGCCCTGTCGCAGAGATAGAAGTTCGTCATCCAGAGCCTGTCCCTGGGAGTGTTGAGCAAATAACCTTTCCATGCTTGTTTGAAATCCTTGAAAATCACGAAGAATCGGGTCATCTTGAGTTACCAGTGGGACTGACCAATCGGCAGCACAGCCGCTGAGATATGACAACACAAAGGCTACCTTGGTCTGATCATTAGGGAAGGCCCCAGGTCTGCATAGGAAGTGCAAACGACACTGATTCATGAATACGGCAAATCGTTTGGGGTCCCCAGCAAAGCGTTCAGGTGGGGCCAGCGGCATGTTTCCAGGTAGATTAATCTGCACCGGGTTACTGGAAACCACAGGAGCGGGGTTCCCCCCGGAACCGGGTAAAGGAGTTTGCCCAGCTTGACCTTGCAAAAGCTGTCTAGCCAGGTCATCAGCTCTATCCTTTATTACAATCACTTCCCTCCTGAGGGCACTAGTCTCTTGATGAGCGGCGTGTACTTCGGCCCGTAATTCCCCCAGTAATTGGGCCAACTGGTCAGTTTCGGAAGTTTCCATAGCGCCTGGGTGGGAATTTGTAGGAAGGCTTCGCGTTCTGTAACACTCACCTGGTTCCCACGGGGCGCTGGTCTAGTCTGGATTGCTGTGGCCTCTTCTAGCGTGATGCGCAGGACCCGGAACACCGATTGGACAGGACCTCCAAATCGTGCTTGCCTGGCCCGTAGGAATATCCTTCTGCAGATGAGAAAGGGGATTGACAGTCTGCAGAATAGTGTGCTAGCTCCCCCCTTTCCCCCTTCCCCCTTCGTTCCTCTCTAACTTCCTCCAAACCCCGGTTTAAGCTCACCTTATGGTTTGGAAGGACGAACTCTCCATCCTGCTTCTGGTGCAGGGGCGCGTGTTCGTCCAGTTACTTCACTGGTTTTCAGAATGGCGCTGGCAAAATCCACTTGACTTTCCTGAGCGATGCGCCGTAAGTATGAAAGTTCAAAGTTCAAGTGAGGCCCCCTTTATGTTGTCTTTCTAACCTGTGATCTGTCCTTTATTTCAGGTGCAGAATGAAGGCGATGCGTTGAGGGGTTAAACTGCCGAAGTGAGTAGTGATGAGGGCGATCCCTCTAAATGTCCTTATCATTCCCCAGAAATGTCTCTTGTCCTTTCCCCATAGGGGCCGGGGTACGGTACCTGCCAACGGGGCGGCGCCGACCCGAAATGTGGAAGAAAAGCCGGTAAGTATTGTGGCTGTTAATCAGGCTTTCCTTCTGTGTTCCTTCTGCTCACCTTTTGTTTCTTTCTTTCTCCCCTAGGTGCAGAGATGTGGTGTCCGATGCTGACAGCCGCATTGGAGCCGGGAGATGTCTCGAGGACAGGTGAGTGAAGCGTGGCGCTGCAGCGAGCAACGCGATGCTTTTAAATGGAAGTCTTTCTTCAGGGATGCTGGCGAGAAGATTCCGGATGCAGGTAAGAAGTTTGAAATAGTCCTTGGTTTTCACCTTTCTCTTCTCTTCCTTCCTTGCAGGTCTTCCAGGTTCGAGGCGGGCGTGGCTGGAGTCCAGGAGCAGGAGCAGACACGGTGAGCGTTAAGCTGCAGGAAGCAGAAAAACGCGAAGCATGAGCTGCTGTCTGGGCGTGGCTTAAATAGCCTCCAAAGAAGTCCCAGGTATGTATCCTTCCCCAACTAGGTATGTATCCTTCCCTGGCCATGCCCGAGTGAAAAAATAGTCCCTATGAAAAAATAGTCCCTTTCAGGTCTCAGGGAGGCCTGAAGCGTGCAGCATGGTCTGCATTAGGTAAGTGCACAAAACACCTCCCTTTATGAGCCTGGCGCTGGGCTTTTATCCGAGGGCATGATGCCTGCTTCCGGGGGTGCTGGGCCTGGCCTGGCCTGGTGCTCCGGGGGTAGGCATCATGACAAATATTATACCAAAACGACGTGGAACATATGCTGAGATCCTCGAACAATAAATCTTCAGCCGAAACTTGGTCCCTTATTAGATCTCTTAACCAGAAGCAAACTGCCTTACAAACCAACATTGTCTCTGAGGCAGTAGCGTCATACTTTTTTGGGAGCTCTATATGCTCCACCAAGAGGGGAACACCAACATGTGGCCAAAACATCAGTGGCATGGGCTTTACCTTTTTATTTGGATGATCTTGTGTCACTTATTAAGAGCCTGAACACCTCAAGGGCCCTTGGTCCTGACAGCCCATCTAACATCACTTTAAAAGAAAAACCAGAGCAATGGGTCCGGATCCTAAAATTGGTGCTTAAAAATGTGCTCAGGGAAAAAACCATTCCCCCATCTTGGAAAACAGCGCACATCATCCCTATCTTTAAAAAAGGCAGCCACTCAGATCCAGTGAACTATTGACCCATAGCTCTTTTAGACGTCTTGGGTAAGCTATATGCCACCTTGCTACTTAAAAGGCTTTCGGACTGGTCACAGGAAAAAGAGCTAAATGACCGGTTTCAAGCTGGCTTTGTTAAAGGCCTTGGCACGGGCCACCAGGTTTCCTGTTAAACCTATTAAAACAGAAACCAAAGAGACCAAAACTAAAATCGATGTAGCTTTTGTAGATTTCATAAAGGCCTTTGACAGTTTGAACCGTGAACACCTATGGGTCAAGTTAGAAGCCAAACAATGTCAGACGGATCTTTTAGACCACATCAAAAGTCTGTACACAGGCACCTCTGTACGCATCCGCCTATCTATCAAAGGCGACCTGATGGATGAAATCCCTATGTTCAGAAGGGTAAAACAGGGTTGTGCCTTGGCACCAGCATTATATAATTTCTACATTGCTGATCTGGACGATTACATGAGCACACGTAATAGCTTTCCACCAAAGTTAGGGACCATGAGAATAACGCACCTTTTGTACGCGGATGACCTGGTGTCGATGGACTATACGCCACTGCTGCTGCAAAGGCAATTAGATCAACTATTTAAATACGCCAAACTAACAACAAACAACCTGGCGACCAATAGAAAGAAAAAATAAATCATGGTACTAGGACAAGAAAAGCTGTGTAAACCAAAACCCCAATATCGATGGCTGCTGAACAATATGGAAATAGAACAGGTGAGCTGCTTCAAGTATCTGTGGATATTGATTACCACCTGCAAACAAAGACTCTGATTTGTTTGGGCAACATCTTAAAAAGGCGGATATGCTGGCTTCACAGGCATCCCTACTGAAGAGAAAGTATTGTAAGTTCTCCATGAAGCGTCTTATTGACTTCTACACAGCGAAGGTCGTTCAAGTCCTAACTTATGGTGCAGAATGTTTTGCGGAACTTCCGGCCACACTTTGGTCCCGAATGGAGGGGGCCTTTGGAAAAAAGTGTTGGGGCTGCCGTGTTCAATCCCTATTCAGGTGGTGCAGAAAGAGCTTGGTCTATGTTCACTCAAATCAGCAACAGACTGGAAAGTGCTCAGTCTGTTCCGTAAATGTAGCTGCCCTAACCCCCCATATATGATCGATGGGATTAGTAAGGCGCTTGGGTCTAACTCTATTAAATATTTATACACCTGGGGAACCTATGCCGCCCAACTCCTTGAAGACTCAACCTGTACGATCAAGGCTTTGATGATTAACCCAAGTAGCGTGAAAACAAAACTAATTGAGGCTGACTTTTACCTTGACGGGGTCTTCCCCGTTTTCCCAAAACACTTTATTACTGCTATACAACCACCACACTGTGTCTTAAGAGCCCATGGTGTGATTTCCCTAATGCCTGTTTCTGGTGTTGCTCCCTCCTCTCCATCCGTTTACCATTCTTCCTCTTTGTTTACCTCTACTACATTCCTACACTTTCCGAGCACACAGAATCATAGCCTATGCTAGCATGGAGCACCAATTTTCTTGCTTGCGGTTCAAGTTCCACTTCCAAAACAACACCTCCCTATGTGAGGTCCCCATGATATCTTTGATGACTGCACTGTCTACTTTAAAAAGAAACTGTCCCGACTTCCACTGATCCAACCCTGTCTCTGCTACTTGCTCGTTAACTTCTTCCTGCGCTTCTCTTCTTTGCTGCCTTACTTGTGCCAACTCTCTCTCCACGTGCTGCAGTGCTTCCTCTAGACTTCTATGTGCTTGATTATCTAACTCCATTCTCAATCGTTCCTCTATCCTGCCAGTTGGAGGCGTTATTCTATCTTCTACTTCCATTCTTAACCACACTGCTGACCTGGCGGTTGGAGGTGTTATTTGTTTCCGCTTTACCTCTGCTGGGGTGGAGGATTGAGATGATGGAAGATCATATTGGGGATTAGTATATCCCGATGTGGGCAATAGAGGAAAACCCCCATAAGGTGGTGGGGCGGTAGGGGACTCTGAGCCTTCATACACTCGCCCTACTTCCCCAACCTTAACTCCATGGGCCTTCCCTGCCTCCTTGAGCAACCTCTCTAATTCTAGAATACTCTGCCATCTTACCAAATTCTGTTCCTTATACCTTGTTGATAAGAAAGTATACATGTTTTCCAATATACCCTTATCATGCGTTCCCTCTACGAACCAGGATTTGAACATTCTACCCTTAGTCTCCTGTACCCACTCTCTGTGGTACTTCAGTATCCTTTCCTTGTATCTTGGAAGCGACTGACACTTATGATCCAGAGGAGTCTTCATACTCCAAAATGACCCTTTTCTAACAAATATCCCAAAACAAATACCTAAACACTGAGTCAATCCAGCGGTATGAAAAAAATTACTAATATTCAGAAACAAAAGTAAATTCTTTCCCCCCAAATTCTTTGGATCTTTCAATAATCACCTCATTCTCGCTCACCCCACAATCAACATCCGCAAAACTAATCCACATAAACACTCCCACACATAAAACAACATAATATCAACAACAACAAAAAACACAATTGCCATGGTTCCTCAAAAATATTGTACAGGGGGTGCAAGCTCCTCCTCCTTCATCTGGAATATAGATAAAATGATAGGTAGGCCAAATAGTTCACTCTCCTGTCCATCATTTAGAAATCAGGATTACATTGCCTTTATTAAAAAGTAAAAAGTCACAAACTTGGTTTGGGGTGGCACAGGAAATGAAGGGTGCTTTAATATGACACACTCCATAAGTGCACAAGGATATATTCTGAATAATGTGTTTACAAAATGCTTAAATAAATGAAGAATATAGCTCCCTGATAAGAAGGAAAGAACAGTGTCAGATAAATATGTATGTCAAAATGGATGCTCAAGTGCAAATGAGTTCCAGAACTATAAACCATGCCAAGGCTTTCCAGATAAGCAATAGGGACTGATGCACTTGGAGACAGTTTTTGGCAGCATCTCATAGTGTGATAATGAGGATTGTTAGGTTATAAATGGAATTGGCATAGAAATCAGACAAAATAAGATGAGCTTAGGTAATTAATAGAAGCTTAGGTACATTTATCTATGTTCTTATGGAGAAGGAAACAAAGGGTATCATGCAATCTAATTTGAAAGCCCAGCTGTATTATTTTAGCACCATAAAATAAGAGGATATATATTTTCCAATGGTGTTAAGTACCACAAATCTTGGCATAACCTCAGTAAATAGATAAGGTGCAGACATTGATTCATGAGAAATGTCCTTGGCAGTAGTTGAGCACTTTCATAGTTGTGTCCAGCCAAGTCTAAAATAGGCATATTAATTTATTGCATCAGGGATAAGCTGTGGATGCCAGTTATGCTAAATGTGGAATTATTGTACATGTGCTATAAGTTATCCTATGGAAATGAAGGAATGTTTGCCCTTTAACTAACTTGGCCTATCAAAAGCCTACCATTTTACAAGGTGCTAATTTGCAAACAAGTGTTGCGTAATCTTGAAACATCTATAAAGATAGGTTTGATGCAGACATGCATTTGAGTGTGTTCTTTTTTCCTTATGATTAAAGACATGTACTCCCAGGCGTCTGTTTTTTTCCTGTCTCTGGGCCTCATCACGAGTCTGGCGGTAACCCTTAAATGCGGCAATAGCGCTATTACTGCCTCATTTAAGGGTCCGCCAGATCATGGCTTCGGCTGATTTCCCCCCAGCTCTTAGCCGAAATTTCACGCTCATACCGCTGGCGGGAAATTCGCCGGCGGTAAGAGCGTGAAATTTCCCCATTGAGCCCAATGGGAAATGGGGTATTCTCGAATGGGCCCAATGGGGAATGGGGATTTCCAGTTCCGCCAAACCCGTGATCCGGCTAATAGCGCCGGCAGGTTTGGTGGTAGGGCAGATAGCGCCAGCGCTATTAGCACCGGCATTACCGCCCAACTCGTCATGAGGCCCTCTGCCTGGAGGATGAGTGCATGAGAATCCATGGATGTCTGATTGGGGGGGTGGAGGACCTCCTACGAAATATATCTCTTCTACACTTTAAGTATAAAGTAGTACAATGTTTTGTACTACAACACCATCTCGGCCTGCTTTACAGGAGGCTCTCTCTCTTTGTTATCACGAGTACAGCACCTTATACTACAATGCTGTCTTTCCCTGACTCTGGGAAGATCTCATTTCACTACTTTGAATACCGAAAATAATAAACGAAGTAAAAAATTGAAAGAAGGACTTACAACATATTACAACTCACAATTCCATGCATTTGCTCTACACTCACAATTTGCCTTTCTCTCTCGTATTCACTCTCAACTACCTTCCTGACTCTATTAATTCTCAATAACCTCTCTGACTCCATTCAACCTCACACATTCTCATAATCCCAAGTAATCATTTGTCCTCTTCCCTCTCAGTTTTCTCGCAAAGTGCACTTACATAATATATGCATCCTCTGAAGCTCTCTGAAGCTGCGCCTCTTCAATTGAACTGGGCCACAGCACCTTACTTCAGCGAACTGGCAGATCTTTACTCAACATGGCGCCTGCAAGCCATTCTTGATGTGCACGGAAACTGATTACTGCAGACAGGCGTCGCAGCCCAGTATGCAGTAAGGAAACCTCCCAGTTTAGAGGGCTTGGAGATCGCACCGGGTTCACCAAATGTAGAAGCGTAACTCCAAAATCCAATATGAAAAAACAGCTCCAAGGAGAGTGAATGCACTTTGTCAGAACAAGCAAGTATCAACACACATACAGCTTTTATACGCAGAATTACATGATTTACATATTTACACATTCTAGTTGCATCATCCCACAATACCCATTCGCTAACCCTATACATAAAATCTAATTAACCCTTACATTCTCTAATCCCATTGGATACATGTTACTAAGCATAATTCCCTTTTCACGTGGTCTCTGACATCCTGAAACATAATCAGTTTATAACCTCAGAACAGTTATGCACTATACGGAAATAAGTTCAACCGACAGCCACTTACTGGTTCTCCCCTATTATTTTGGCTGCTATACAGATAAAAAGGGCGGTGGAAAGAGGATGGAGAATAAATCCATATGGCAACTCGCTAGCTCTTCATAAGGAAGCTGTCAAGTCCTATAAAGATGCTATCATAGCGGCAAAAACAGCCAATCTGGAAAAGCGTATTCTACGAGCTATGTCAAACACTAGTGAGCTATTTAGAATACTGAACGAGCTTAAAGGAAAAAAACAGGAGCCTCAAATAATTGCTGATGATGCCTGGTGTCAAAAATTGCACAACTGTATGACCCAAAAAGTCAGACAACATTTAGACACTATCCCGAACATTATTCAAGCTAGTCAGTGGATGAGTACAGATACTGGAACTCATGACCCTGACACAGATACTGAGTTTGATTCCTTCTCTTTCAAACATGTCTCAGTCAGCGCACTGACTGCACTGGTTGCTAATATCAAACCAACTCAATGTAAAGGCAATGCTTTTCCGTCCTCTTTGTTTAAGGAATTGTTCCTGTAGTATTGCTTTACCAGTGACGTCACTCGTGAATCTGTCCTTTCAGGAGGGGAAGGTTTCTGATTGTATAAAGGAGTCCTAGATCACCCCTTTACTAAAAAGGGAGGGCTTAGATCCCATGGACCCTCTTAACTATCGTCCAATAACAAACGTTCCGTTCCTTTTAAAAATCTTCAACAAGGTAGCCTGCACTCAGTACAGCACATTTGTCGAAGAAATGGACCTTCTATCCAGCAGTCAGTCTGGATTTCGAAAGAATCACGGAACAGAAACAGCCCTGGTGGAAGTCAGATCTGCCATTGCTGGAATTGTTGATCAAGGCAAACTAGCTATGCTACTGTTGTTAGACCTGTCTGCCGCTTTTGATCTTGTGGATCATGATAAGCTGGCGGACAGGCTAACAAGACAGAAAATGCACCAAACTGGCTGATAATTGGTTCCGATCTTTCTTGGGCCCTCAGAGAGCTAAAGTAGCTGTGGGGGAATGTAAATCTCAAGAAGTCCTACTCTGCTGTGGTGTCTTGCAAGGGTCTGGCATATCACACCTGCTATACAACATCTATTCTAAACCATTCTTTGCTGTATTGGACAATATGGGTGTTAAACATGTGATCTACGCTGATGACACCCAGATCATCTTGGAACTATGGTGATTATGAGGCAGATTCGCTTCTTATCAGTGGGGTGTTCAATGTCATTAAAGACTGGATGGGAAAAAACTCCATGGCATTGAACAACAACAAAAAACAAGCTCTTAATTGTTGGAAGTCCAGCAAAACTTAAGCTCCTAGATCCCCAACATGCGGCCTTCCTTAATGGAGGGGACCGAATCCACGTGTCCAGCCAGGTTAAAACCTTAAGAGTGTTTTGTGACTGCCACATTGATTTTAAAAAGCATGTCGGTTATGTGACCTCTAATTGCTCATATATGAGACAGCTCCTATGGCAAATTAGGCCTCATTTGTCAGAAGACAACAGAGTTAAGTTAGCTGCAGCAACCATTAATTCCAGGCTTGACTATTGCAATGGTCTTCTGGCCGGCACTACACAGACAAACGTCAGGAAATTGCAAGTTGCCCAGAACGGGCCAGTAGAGCCATCTGTGGCATTAGACAATGTGATCATGTCTCAGACACTGGAGAAAACGTCATTGGCTGCCGATACAGCAAAGGATCCTTTTTAAAACATCCTGCATGGTCTACAAATGTCTTGCCGGGAATGCTCCTGGTTATCTCAAATCCCGTATTAGTAGATTGTTGTGCAGACGGGTGCTGCGGTCTAATAATAGGGATTTACTCCTGCAACCTCGCACCAGACTTAAAGGTTTTGGAGATCAGAGTTTCAACGCCTGGGGTCCAGGAGGCTGGAACAATCTACCCCTATCAATCAGACAACGGCCTTTGCTGGAACAGTTTAAAAAAGCCCTCAAAACTACCCTATTTGATGGTGGAGAAATCTAATTCCATCCCTACCTGCTTCTCACGATGACACGGTCTCAGCGCCTCTTAATGTACCTTTTTATGTCTTTTATGTTTGTATGTTCTGTCAGCGCTCTTACGCCCGCGGGCGAGTTGGTGCTTTTTAAAAATTCTATAGAATAGAATAGTTAACTTGTCCCATTTATCGGAGAAACATTAATCGCATACGTGATGTGCAAAGCTTCTGTCAGAATTCTTCAAAACAAGAGGAGGGAGAGAAACAAATAATTATTATTTTGTTGAGAGGCAGCTGAATACGCCATCTGTATCTTCTGCCCCTCGCCAATACTGCATAGGTGAGAAAACGTACTCACTGAGGCAACCGTACTGCTCTTATCCCAGGCAGGCACAGCAGGACAGAGGGGCAATTTAAGCAGAAGATGGCAAAAGCAGTCAAACTACTGTTGCAACAATACATATGCATGTATTAGACACAAAGCAAATGTGCGCTAAACAGGAAGAACATATACTCTGGGTAAAATATGCATGCATACATGAACAATATTAACATAGCATCCACAAGACATGAAGAAAACTAACATGCCTAATGCATAAGGTGAATGCAACATAAACGACACGCAAATATAGCTCACTAATATAGAAACAAAAGGGTAATGGGGCAGCCATCTCCTTTGAAATGGAAGCAGCAGCATGCTTTTAGTTAAACAAAATGCTGAATCCACAAAAATACATATCCGTGTAGAACTCAGATAGGAGTTGGCAACTGGTGCCAAGGATTCCGAGAAAATAAGGGAGGGTTGGAGTAGAAGAACAAAGGCACAACATAGGGATTCCCAGGACGTTGGCTGGATACACCCAGATTAATTAAAGTTTTATAAGAGTACAACCAGCCTGTGTAGGCCAGTTGCATAAACACGGCAAGCCAAAAGACACCATGAAGAATAACGCAAAAGTGTCCCCCGGTGGCAACAGAAAACACAGCACTCACATTAGTAGTAGCTTAAATCCCAATAAATAGGAGATCATTCCATTTCAAACATGGTCTCATCACATGTGATGTAAGAGGATTCAATTCAACACTACAGCTAAGTCAATGCCTAGTCTGGGATACTGAATGGAAACCCTTATTGATATATCTTTATGTCCAGTTCATGCGTTCTGGATGACTACCCCTATATAACACCCCTCTCTTGGAATCCCCCTGACCCCACTGAGCCAAGAAGTAGTTCTATTTTGCAAGTTTAAAGGTTTATTTGATAATTTAAACAATATATATATATATCACACTTTATAATAAATTAATAATTGAATATCACACTTAATCTGAGCAGTAATCAATAATGGATAGTCTGGCACTAGCACACTTGTGAATAGGAACAGAAGAATAAGGTGGTAGAGAATGCTTTATATAAGTTCAGATGGATGTAATGTTGAATGAAAATGCAATACAGAAAATACTCAATATGATTTCAACAAAACAATGTAATCACTTTTCTCTGGCAATCCCCTCCCCCCTTTATGCAATGCAAGGAAATGGAAGGAAAGAACACAGTTATCAGAAATGCAATCAAGTGTAATTCAGTTCACCCCAGCAAGCTTAGACTACAGATGTTTGAAACACAGGCCCAAAATGCTTTTATATGTGCTGGCAATGAAGTGAAAAATATGCTAAAATGCTTTTAATTCCCCCCTAGAGGTTCAGGGTGAGTGGTATCTAGTTAATATTAGTCCAGGCTCACTCTAGCAATGATTCAGGGATGGTTCTTAAGAGGCAAACGAATTTTTAGCAAGGAAAGCAATGAAACTGTTGTTTTCACACGTGGAGAAATTTGCAAATCGCGGCAAAATTTGCGAGTGCGTTTTTCGCGAGTGCGGCAAAAGTGTATAGAATAGGAATGCGGTTCTAGGTTCGTTGAAAAGCCAAGATTCCCAGCTTTCAGAGGAAAGTTACTGCAAGTCTCTAAGACAAACGGTCACGGAGATATGAGCGATATGGTAAAGGTCGTTTTTCAGATTTGAAATTTTAAAGTTCAAAGTGACAAGTTACAGCTTGCAGCTAAAATGACAAGTGACAGCTTTGCAAAATGACAGGTGACAGTTAGGAGGCAGTTCTACTTAGATTAAAATAGATTGAATTATATTATTTTAACTAAGAGATAGGTTCTGCACAGTTCTGCTAGGTACTCACAATATATTTAGAAATAGAATGGGCCTCGCCACGGATCTGGTCAGGTTTTGGACTGGACTCCGGTCTGGTCTGGGTCTCTTCACAGTGATCTGAGTCAGCTCTCTGGTTCTGCTAACAGCGGTCTGGGTCAGCTCTGCTCTGCTGGTCTAGCCTCTCTGGATTCTGGAGATTGATGGATTTGAAGTCTGGATCTCTGGATGTTGTATGGTCCGGCAGCATGCTCCGCAGCAAATGGAATTGAATGTCCCTATCTGTCCTGACTGTCTGCTTTTATGTGTTTTGAAAATGGGTGGAGAGGCTAGCTTCCTAGGCCCTACCCCTCTCCACTTGTCATTGGCCACTTCATCCTCTTCTCCTTGATTGGGGGAATGAAATGAAGTGTCATCATGATGAGGTCTGTTTATGGTACAGAGAACCCACCCCTGTCAAATTACACACAATCTATATTTGATCAAAAAGACATATTTGCACAGGTACACATTTGTTTTAAATTACATGCACCCATCACATATCACAGGAGGTATACCCTGTCCAAATCTGCTCTTCCTGGGAGCTTGCATTGAGAAATGGCAACATATTTCACTTTTTGGTCAGGTTACCAATATCAGATTCTTACTCAAATTTACCCAAATGTGTGCAAGGCATGCAGGCATTAATTGATGAAGTATCAGACTTTTTTCACATGCAGACATTTTAAGTAATACCCTCTTAACTGCTGGTTTGCCCCCAGAACATCACACACATTGGAGTTTGGGCTTGAATTGAAGGTACATTTTTTAAATTAAGGCTCTCAAAGTTATACGTTTCTGTCATTTGATTACAAAGAGTTATCAGTGTTTCTGTAAAATATATATTTTGCTTTCAATTCAGTTCTCAGAGTGTTGGAGTCCGCCTCCAAGACTTGGGTGGGTCAGTCACATGTGTCTTCTGGCAGGCAGGCCTTTGTTGACAGGAAACAGTCAAAATCAACATATCCTATTCAATTGCAAGAGCCTATTGTGTGGTCTCCAGGAGGCTCCCAGCCAGTCTGCCTTCTATCAATCAAGAGGTCATGTGAGATTCTAACTCCTGGTGTGAATCTCTGGAGGTGAGAGGGTTTCCCAGGCTTCAGGCCTCTGGGAACAGCATGTGGCTAATTTTTAATTAAAATGCAGCCTTTGAAGTCAGCTGAGTCAAATCCCTTTGTCAGCAACTGCACTCAGTTCTCCTGTCAGAGTTTAGACCGCTAGCGCCGCCTTGAGGATTTTGTTGGTACTGCATGCAATTTTGGGATCTTTCTTGGATTAATGCATTCTAAACAGGAATGGTTCTTACATGGTAGTAAATAATCCTTGCTTAACTTTGTTTTGATGGGGCTCCTTACAGTAAGATGGTTATGTGGAACCCCACAAAGGGTTGAATCTTTAAAGTGGTCCAATGAGTCACGATTTCAGCAACTTTTTGACATCAGTAACAGTGGATTTTGTTAACAAAGATCTTTCTTTACACTGGTGGGTGGCAAGTGGTTCTCCTGGATTCTGGCGCACTTGTGGGCTTTTTGGCCATCTTGGATTTTCTAAGCCCACAGCACCAAATGTTGCAGCATGATAGCTCAAACGTGGGTCAGGACACCCAACAGATCCCCCCACGTGACTGCCCTTTGAATTTGATTCGATGGGGAGTCGGGTGCACAAGGGTTTTGACCCACGCACTGGTCTGTCCGCATAATCTTCTTCCAATTCTGCAAATGGCACGGTTCAGCATCTTTTCCTCCATCCAGTACTGATCGATCGGTTCTCCTCGCCGGTCCTGATGGGAATATTGGGCGGTACCCGGGCCCCTCGCGTCTCTGCTCCCGGTCTCCGGATCGTCCTCCTTGGCCCGTCTCCAGGTTTTCTTTCTCCTAGGACGACAAAGGAAGAGCGGCAATACCTATTCATGGACATTTCTCCCCCACCATTGATATAGTGGGGTGGCATATAAATTTATACTCAAAACATATGAACATGCACATTTCTTTTTGCATTCAAAAACCAAAACACCCACATTGAGAAACTCAGAATTTGATAGGCGATATGTAGAATATTTTAAGTTAGGACTGAATTAATCTGAGACAGCACCCTCTAGGATTCCAGAGGATTCCTCCAGTTGTTGCAGAGTGTGCCTGGGATGGCAACACTTCAACTGGTTAATGTGGACCCACTTGTCTTCCCCCTCTGCCAAACCGCCTTTGGGGATGCGGATCTTGTAGGCCACAGGGGAGATTTTGTCTATAATCTCAAAGGGTACCTTCCATGTAGGCAAACATTTTCGCTGTTTTGCCTGGTTTCTTTGGAAGTTGTATAGATAGACCCGGTCCCCCACCTGATATTCCTTCCTGGAAGTTTTCAGGTCATAGTGGGTCTTCATGCTATCAGCTGATCTTTCTAGATTCCGCTGAGCGTAAGCAAAAGCATGTTGAAGGTGTTTCCTTAAATTCTCCACATACTCATGAGTTGTGGAGGCATTTATCAGTGTCTGCTCTTGGGTCCTGTAGAGCAAATGCTGAGGAAGCACCTTCTTGCGCCCAGTCATCAACTCAAATGGTGACATTTTGGTTGCAGATGAAGGGGTAGATCTGATGGCCATTAGGACCAGAGGTAATCGGATATCCCAACTTGGCACAGAATCTGCCACAAACTTCTTTAATATGCTCACAATGGTTCGGTTATATCTCTCTACTGCCCCAGAAGAAGCTGGCCGGTAAGCAATATGCAACTTCCTTTTGACCCCCAGTATCTCCCACATCTTTGTCATTACTTCACTGGTGAAGTGGCTACCCATGTCTGACTCAATCCTTTGAGGTAGACCGAAACGGGAAAAGATGTGGTTAATCATCAGGGCAGCTGCAGTTTCTGCCTTGCAATTTGGGGCTGGGAGACATTCCACCCACTTGGTAAACAAGCATGTCACAGTCAACATGTACTTATTCCCCCTAGCAGAGCGAATCACGGGGCCTACAAAGTCGATTTGTAAATCTGACCATGGCAGTGTCATCCCCCTCTTTTGGAGAGGCGCGCGGTGTGTGAGGGATGATGGCTGAAATTGTGCACACACAAGACACCCCTTCAAGTATTGGTCGAGGTCCTGCCCCATGTGTGGCCAGTATGCAACCTCTCTTAAGATTTCCAATGTTGCGTGAAACCCCCTATGACCGGCGGTGGCCGCATCATGGGCGTGACTTAACATCAGGCTTCGGAATGAGGTAGGAACCACCCACTGATCGTGGCCAGCTTTGGATTTCCTTACCAGCAAACCGTCTTGGATCCGGAACAGTTTTGGACATTTCATCAACACCCTTAGGTCGTCTTTCCCAATGTAATCGGTATCCGTCAGGGGAAAGTTCTCAGGGTCCTCAAGGTGCTGGTAAAATTTACCAATTATTGGATCACCCTTCTGAGCGGTAATCAAATCAGCATCAGGGGTCTCCTTACTCCATTGGGCAATTGAAAGGTCGTTGTGAGCATTTGTCTGGGACCTAGTGATAGCAGTGACCTGGATTTCCCCCAACAGGGACTCAATCTCAATTAGATCCCCTTGGATGGCCCCGGTTTTGGCCAGCTGATCAGCTAAGTCATTTCCAGTTTTGTCTGGTCCCTCTACTTTGGAATGACCCTTGATCTTTTTCCAATAGATGGTCACCTCATTCGAGGTGACCAGATCATCAATGTTTTGGATCAACTTCCCATGTTTCAAGGGTTTGTTTTTAGCACATAACATGCCTCTGGTTTTCCAATTCACCAGGTGCTCCACGAACCCGTTCCGTACATAATCCGAATCTGTGATTATGACCAGTTCGTGGAGTTGATGCTGGACAGCAGTGAGGATGGCCTGATGCACAGCCATCAATTCTGCCACCTGACTACTTCGGGGACCAATTTTGTATCCAGCGGAGGGTTCTGGGAACTCCTTCACCCATGCATTCCCTACGCCGGCCACCAGTTCTTTCTCCCCGTGTTGTCCTTGATTTTTAGACTTTCGTCCTCGAGACAGTTTTCTCTGGCACAATCATGCAAGTCAGCCAGACCTTGCGCGAGGGGACTCTTCTTGTTTTGGCCATATCTGACCTCCACAGGAAAGCCTTGCATTGACAGAATCCAGGAAGTAATTCGGGAATTACTCACATTTCCGGCCCGGATTCTGTCACTTTGGAGACATTGCAGAGGCTGGTGTGGAGTCTCCACTACGATGTGTTCCCCCTGGATAAACGGGCGGTAATTCTTCAATGCCCACACCGTTGCCAGGAGTGCCTTCTCAAAATCGTTGAATTTTTCCTCCACAGAGGATAAAGTTTTGCTCGCATAGGAGATTACTTTATTGACCTTGTCATGCTTTTGGTATAATACTGCTGTCAAGCACGTATTAGAGAAACCCGTCTCCAGGAAGAACTCCTTGTTTCTGACAGGGTAAGCTAGGCAAGGTGCTTTTGAGAGGCTTCTTTTGAGTTGTTTTACTGCCTCGGCTTGTTCTTGACCCCATTCCCACTTGACACCCCCTTCAGGAGATGAATCAGGGGTCTGGTGATCTCTGCGTAGCCCTCAATGAACTTTCTGCTGTAATTAGTCAGTCCAAGGAGGCTCCTTAGTTCCCGCAGAGTTGTGGGGTCTTTCAGTTTCTGAAGTGCTTCCACTTTCTTTTCCTGGGGACAGAGACCCTGAGGAGCAATCTCATGCCCCAAGAAATTAACACGGGTTCTACACCACTGTGCTTTCTGAAAGGAAAGTTTTGCTCCGGCGGCCCTCAACTGGGTCAGAACATAACGGATCTCCGCTATGTGTTCCTCCACAGATGAACTTTTGATGAGGACATCATCTACATAAGCCAGGTTACCCCTTGCACCCAGGTCGGGCATGGCCTTATGTAGGAAAATGTTGAATTCATTGCCGGAGTTAAGGTATCCGAAGGGAGTCCGGGTCCATGTGTACTGCTGGCCCCCAAAGGTAAAAGCCAGCTTGTATTGGTCCTCCCTACTGACTGGCACGGTCCAGTATCCATTGGTCAGGTCTATTGCAGTGAATACCTGTGACCCCTGGATCTGGGCCAGCCCTTGGTCAATGTAGGGCAGAGGCCATCGGGAAGTATGGACCCGTTTGTTGAGCTCCCTGAGGTCGGCGCAGAGTCTCCACTGGCCGTTTGGCTTCAATATTCCCAGCACCGGATTATTGAAGGTGCTGTGGACTGGACGGATTATTCCCCGGGACTCAAGGTTCTTAATTATTTCAGTAAGGGACTCCATTGATGCGAGAGGCAAGCGATATTGCTTCACAAACACAGGAGTCATGCCAGGGTCCGTGGGGATTGTTGTTGTGTGGATGTCGGTGCGGCCACAGTCATATGAGTCTACTGCAAAGAGATCTTGGAAATCCAAGAAAACTTGTTTCAACTTTTGCTTTTGTTCCAGAGTCACACAGGCATCAGCTAGGTTGACTCTCTCTTCCACCATGTGCCTGAAGCCTGGAAAGACTTCTGGTTTGGCTATCTCACCGGCCTCCTCCAGCTGGGTGGAGAAGTCCCTGGTCAGAGTGCTGATTTGGACTGGAGGCTTCAGGTGGGAAAGGCAGCCCTCATGGACCTGGAACATCACCTCATCCCTTCTGAAGTCACAAGTCACATCTTCCTTACCATAAGGGCAAGAAGTGTACACCAGGAAGTTCCCCCCATGCCGGGTAAAAATCCTGTCTGGTGTTGTATTGTCCTCACTGTCACTGTCAAAACAGTCCTTGGGGATTGGTCCTAACAGTTCATTACCTAAATCGATGGAAAAATGTCGGTCATCAACCGCCATTCCAATAATGGTGCCTGCGGCTAGAGTAATACTCTTTAAGTCGCTGTTATCCACCTCTATTAGAATGGTGTCATGTTCTATGTTGACTAATGGTGTTGGGTTTACCCCCAACCCTTGCTGTTGGAGAGAAGCGTTTAGATGTATGTAAGCATCAGGGTTTTTCAAATGTTGTCCTCTTTTAGCTTTCACTTCCAGGGAGAATTGTCGGATCCTTTCTGGGATGGTGACTTCCTCTTTGATCTGAATTTCAACTGCATAAGGTAGCAATTGAGCTGACCTAAATGCTTTTTCTGGATCATCAAAGCCCATGGGATTATCCGCTAATCGGGACCAAGCTTTGAAGTTTATTAGGTCCAAACTAATGGCAAAGCGATTGAGAATGTCACTGCCTAAGTAAAAGGCGGCAGG
Organism: Ambystoma mexicanum; assembly: GCF_040938575.1. Lineage (NCBI taxonomy): Eukaryota > Metazoa > Chordata > Amphibia > Caudata > Ambystomatidae > Ambystoma > Ambystoma mexicanum. Next base: position 148,354,570 of record NC_090930.1, on the reverse strand, counting down.
GACGTCTCGCACGACCCAACAATTGTGGACTATGCTCTCGTTGCCAATGGAGATTTTGAGCATACACCTGCTTGGCAGGAGATGTTTGGAATTAGGTGCTTCCAGGTCCATTTCCCATTTGTCTATCAGTTTGAATGTGGGAATGGCTGGATCTTTTGGGAGTTGGTGGAACATGGCTTCGCTGATGAAGCTCTTACCGTTGCTCACACACACTCGGGCGAGAACAGAGTCCTTCCCATCATTTAATTGGACAGGGATGAACAACTGCTCTCCAATTTGCTGAATATCAGCCAGGCTCTGAGCTGATTTCACATCTTTCTGGACTATAGGAGTGGGAGTTTCTGATTGTGGATTAGTATAGAATCTCAGAGTGTTTCCTTCCAGCGTGGCGTACCACTTTAGACTGGAAGGAAGGTTGATTTTCAGAAATAGAGAGGGCTCTCCATCACCAGTCTGTTGTCCTACTGCTATTACTGTCACGTCTGGAATTTGGCTATTCTGGAAGTGAAATTCTACTTGGTCAGATTTTTGTTCAACCATGTGGCAGGTGCCGTTTAAACTAACATGGTTGACTGGGGTCTAACTCTGTTTTAATTTTATTGGTCGGCTAGTCTGGGTCCAGAGGACCTTGTTTACGCAATCTATTAGGGGTGACAACCTTCTCAGGAGGTCATTCCCTAGTAAACAAGGGGTGCCCTCTGGAGTCACAACTATGACCGGGTGTTTCAACTTGTGTCGCCCGATCTTAATGTCCAAGTCTGCAGTCCCCTCAACGGGAATTTCCTTCCCGTCAAAGTTGTGCAGTTGTCCAGGAAGAGAGGTGAGAGGAATTTGGTAATTCTCTCCCCTTCCTACATTCAGTTCGTCAAAGGCCCTTCTGGACAGAAGGGTAGCTTGAGATCCAGTGTCCACCAGTGCCAAAATTGTACCCTGCCCCTGTACTTGTACCGGGGCATAATATCTTCCCTCCTTCTCCTCAAGGGGGCACAGATAATGCACATTTTTGGACAACTGGTGGGCTAACTTTCTGGTTTTGGACATTGCTAGAGAAGAGATTTGGGCAGAATTCTGTGGAGAGCCTTGGGAATCTGAAAGAAAAAATTGGCAACTGGAGATCAGAGCCATTGTGGGTTCCCCTGGCTCCGGTTCCGGGCCGTCCCCCCCTTTTTGGAGGCAGTCACCAGGATGGGCTTGAACCAGGGGATTTTCTTGCTGTTGGTTCTGGGATGAGATGGTGGGCGGCGGTAGCTCAGTCTCCTCATCTCCCCAGTCTGAATTGACATCCCTTGGGACCCATTTTTCTTTGGGAGGAGTTCCCCCATCTCTGAAGGAGAAGATCCTTTTCCCAGGATCTTCTGAGGATCCCTCTCCCTCAAATTGGAAGATCTGTACCTCCTCCTCAAACTGAGTCTGTTTGGGTCTTTTGTTTCTCCTACCCCCCCTCTGCTCCTTAGGAGGCAGACTTTCAGGGGCAAGAGATTTTGTTTCCGGTTCCTGGGTTTCCAGGGGCTGTTTACAAGTGAGGAAGGAAGCTTCCTCCCAGGCTTTACACCCCCCTTCCCTTTGTGCCTCCTCCCTGGGAACCGGTGAGTTATCGGGGTGCTGCCCCCGTCACTGTTCTGGAGCACCAGGTCCAGAGTTGGGTGCGTTCTGCACCGGCATGCCGATCTGAGGGTTCTGCTGAGCCCTCAGTATGTGACCCAGATCCCGCGCCATGTTTTGAACCTGGCGCTCTAACTGGGAAACCCGCTCAGGCTGATACGGGGCCCTGTTTTCTCCCCTGGGCTGATCCCGGGAAGGGTAGCTATCCCTTCTTTGGTAGTACCCCTGGTTGGGAAGATTTGGATACCCCTCCACCCTTGGCCTCCCCTCTCCCGGATTCGGTTGTCTGGGCTCAGGGAATTGGGGAAAGAAGGGTGGAGGATTTTGGGGCTGGAAGTTGGGTGGATACCTGGGGAAAAAGTTCTGCCCAGGATTTGGAGAATTTCTGCCCTCCAGTGGGAAGTTAGGAGGGAAGTTCCCTGGGTTAGGTGCTTGGCTGGATCCCCCCCCTTGGGCTGGAGGAGTCCACACATAACCCAGGATGGGTCGACTTCCCTTGTAACGGGGACTTACATAGTCAGGAGAGCGAGGGACCCCATTTGTGGGACTACCTCCTTGACTCCCTGTTTGTGACTGGCCCGAGGACCTTCTGGGCCTAGCAGTATTAGGTGCAGGTAGGTTTTTAGGCCCCCCCATCTCCAACTCTAAAACGGGGGTGACCTTTACCTCTGCCACCTTGGCAGCAGCAGGGGTGTTGTTGGCTTTGGGGTTTTTGGGCGCATTATTTTTATTTTCTATTGGCTTCTGCACCTCATAGATCCGGGTCGCCTGTTCAATGACCCAGTCTAAAGATCTTTTCTCGTGAAAATCCCTCACAAGCTGGGTCATTATGTATTTGGGCAAGGCATGGAAAAACGTATTAATAAATTCTCTGCTATCCGTGCGCACCCTTCTTGTGGTCTGTGCAAAAGCACGCTTTAACTCCGGCACAAATTCTTGTGGGGCCTGATCCTCCCCACATTGTAAATTGTAGGCTGCCTTGCGAGCCTCTTGAGGATTTCTATGAGTAGAAAAATGTTTCAAGATGGCCGCCTTATAGGTGGACCATCTTAAATGATTTTGGTCCTCCAGCCCCGCAAAGAAACTGGAGTATTCCGGGGAGAAGGTCCACTTTACATATTGAATACAGCTTTGGCTGTCCTTCAAATGGAAAGTCTCCATCATTTGCTCAAACAACTATAAGTGCTCCCAAACAGAATACTTGGCGTTCTTATGATAAGGCGTGATGACGCTCCTGATTGCCTTAATCTGCTTTAAGGGGTCCTTAAACAAGGCCCTTTTTGTCTTATTGGCCCTTTTGGTCTGGGTAACCCTGGTCCATTCATCTTCTGACTCAGAGGCACTGCTCCCAGAGGTTCCCGTCTGTTCTTCCAGGTTTTCCCGGATTCTGCGAGCCTGGGAATGGCTGGCAGAATGTGGGGACCTGGTCTCCTGTGTCCTGTACCGCTCAGAGGAGTCTTCAGATCCCTCCTTGCTGCCAGGATTTGATGGGTACCCCCCCCACTGACCTAACTGGGCAGAGGTTTTCAGGATGCCCTTAATGAGCCTACTCACCTGGGGTTCCCCATCAAATTGCACTGTGCTTGGGTGCCCATACCCGGATGCCCGTCCATCCATTCCTGGGAGGTACTGGCCTATGAGCCCCATGCTTCTGGCTGGATAGTAATCTGCCATCCCTGTGGCCCTGTGCTCATGTGCGCCAGGGGACATGGGGGTGGCAGAGTCCAGGGACTGAGAGAGATAAAGGCCTCTGGTACTAGGGCTCCTGGGGTTACGCTCAGGAGTTTCTCTTTCCCAGCGAACCTCATCTCTATGCGCCCCTGCTCCCTGTTGCAATGCAAGAGCCTGCGCCTTCAGTTCCTCAGTTAAGGCCTTACTAGACTCTATCAGTCTCTCCTGCATCGCTACCTGTTGTTGGAGCCTATCATTGTGCTGGCAGAGAGCCTCATTCTCTCTCTGCGTTTCCTGATTGGTCCTGGAGCACTGGGCCAGTCTTTGCTGCAGAAGGGTTACCTCCTGAGCTGTGTCCTTATTGGCCTGCTCCTTTCTTGCCAGAGCATCCTCCACCTTCCTGGTGTGCTCTAACAAGTTATGGTGTTCTTTTTGGAGGTCACCCAGTCCCTGGAGGGCCAGGTGATTTTCTTCCATTTTCCTTTTTAAGTGGCAGACTTCCTGGCCTAAGGTATCCCTTTCCTGACTAAGAGCCTGCATCTGTGCCGCCAGGTCGTCCCTTTGCCTTTGCAAGGCACCCGCTTTCTGGCACTCCTGGTCAAACTCTGCCTGGGTATCCAGGTCTTTCAAAATCAGTTTATTGCTCTCTGCCTTCTCCCTATCTAGGTGGCTTTGCAGGGTGACTACCTGCTCAGCACATGCCCTATTGAAGTCTAACTGTTGCTCCAGCTTTTTCTGGCTCTGCAGTAGGGAGTCCAAACCTTCTTGGTACTCCTTCTGCAAGGCCAGAAATCTGGTATCCTGGTCAGCCTTTTCCTGTTGCAGGATGTCCATATCCCTCTTTATTTTAATGATGTGCTGTCTACTCTCATTTTCTGACTCCTGGCTCCCCTGCAGCCTCTGCTCAGAAGAGACCAGGTCAGATTGGACCTTCTCTAACGCCATCTGTCGCTTATTCGCCAGATCTTGGCTTTCAGTACATTTATCCTGCATGTCTCCCATATATAGGTACAGGTATGCCGCTATCCTAACCATCTTGTCTTGTTCATCCTTAGCTTTAGGAGCCATGTATAGTTCACTCAGGGCCACATGTAAGGGACCCTGATCTCTCCATATATCTGACCCTGTTTCAGTGATCTGGGGTGCGATTGCCTGCAACCAGACCGTCTGGTCCTGATGAGTCCACTCACCTCTCACAAATAACTTATTTAAGAAGTGCTCTCTGGCTATTTTCATGTCTACTAAGGTCGTCATTCTGGAATTTGAGTTCCTTCCTGACTTACAGAAGTTTGTATTTTATTTTTGCAAAACAGACCTTTTCCTTAGAGCGTTCCTTTGAGGAGTGCTTTACAGCGTAACACAGCGTGGTGATCCGACCGGATATGTGTATCTGGTCAGCTGGCACACTGTATTAATCTGCACAAGTGATAGATCTAACCCAAACGTCCCGGACGAGCCCCCAATTTGTAAGAGGATTCAATTCAACACTACAGCTAAGTCAATGCCTAGTCTGGGATACTGAATGGAAACCCTTATTGATATATCTTTATGTCCAGTTCATGCGTTCTGGATGACTACCCCTATATAACACCCCTCTCTTGGAATCCCCCTGACCCCACTGAGCCAAGAAGTAGTTCTGTTTTGCAAGTTTAAAGGTTTATTTGATAATTTAAACAATATATATATATATATATCACACTTTATAATAAATTAATAATTGAATATCACACTTAATCTGAGCAGTAATCAATAATGGATAGTCTGGCACTAGCACACTTGTGAATAGGAACAGAAGAATAAGGTGGTAGAGAATGCTTTATATAAGTTCAGATGGATGTAATGTTGAATGAAAATGCAATACAGAAAATACTCAATATGATTTCAACAAAACAATGTAATCACTTTTCTCTGGCAATCCCCTCCCCCCTTTATGCATTGCAAGGAAATGGAAGGAAAGCACACAGTTCTCAGAAATGCAATCAAGTGTAATTCAGTTCACCCCAGCAAGCTTAGACTACAGAAGTTTGAAACACAGGCCCAAAATGCTTTTATATGTGCTGGCAATGAAGTGAAAAATATGCTAAAATGCTTTTAATTCCCCCATAGAGGTTCAGGGTGAGTGGTATCTAGTTAATATTAGTCCAGGCTCACTATAGCAATGATTCAGGGATGGTTCTTAAGAGGCAAACGAATTTTTAGCAAGGAAAGCAATGAAACTGTTGTTTTCACACGTGGAGAAATTTGCAAATCGCGGCAAAATTCGTGAGTGCGTTTTTCGCGATTGCGGCAAAAGTGTATGGAATAGGAATGCGGTTCTAGGTTCGTTGGAAAGCCAAGATTCCCAGCTTTCAGAGGAAAGTTACTGCAAGTCTCTAAGACAAACGGTCACGGAGATATGAGCGATATGGTAAAGGTCGTTTTTCAGATTTGAAATTTTAAAGTTCAAAGTGACAAGTTACAGCTTGCAGCTAAAATGACAAGTGACAGCTTTGCAAAATGACAGGTGACAGTTAGGAGGCAGTTCTACTTAGATTAAAATAGATTGAATTATATTATTTTAACTAAGAGATTGGTTCTGCACAGTTCTGCTAGGTACTCACAATATATTTAGAAATAGAATGGGCCTCGACACGGATCTGGTCAGGTTTTGGACTGGACTCCGGTCTGGTCTGGGTCTCTTCACAGTGATCTGGGTCAGCTCTCTGGTTCTGCTAACAGCTGTCTGGGTCAGCTCTGCTCTGCTGGTCTAGCCTCTCTGGATTCTGGAGATTGATGGATTTGAAGTCTGGATCTCTGGATGTTGTATGGTCCGGCAGCATGCTCCGCAGCAAATGGAATTGAATGTCCCTATCTGTCCTGACTGTCTGCTTTTATGTGTTTTGAAAATGGGTGGAGAGGCTAGCTTCCTAGGCCCTACCCCTCTCCACTTGTCATTGGCCACTTCATCCTCTTCCCCTTGATTGGGGGAATGAAATGAAGTGTCATCATGATGAGGTCTGTTTATGGTACAGAGAACCCACCCCTGTCAAATTACACACAATCTATATTTGATCAAAAAGACATATTTGCACAGGTACACATTTGTTTAAAATTACATGCACCCATCACATATCACAGGAGGTATACCCTGTCCAAATCTGCTCTTCCTGGGAGCTTGCATTGAGAAATGGCAACATATTTCACTTTTTGGTCAGGTTACCAATATCAGATTCTTACTCAAATTTACCCAAATGTGTGCAAGGCATGCAGGCATTAATTGATGAAGTATCAGACTTTTCACATGCAGACATTTTAAGTAATACCCTCTTAACTGCTAGTTTGCCCCCAGAACATCACACAAATTGGAGTTTGGGCTTGAATTGAAGGTACATTTTTTAAATTAAGGCTCTCAAAGTTATACATTTCTGTCATTTGATTACAAAGAGTTATCAGTGTTTCTGTAAAATATATATTTTGCTTTCAATTCAGTTCTCAGAGTGTTGGAGTCCGCCTCCAAGACTTGGGTGGGTCAGTCACATGTGTCTTCTGGCAGGCAGGCCTTTGTTGACAGGAAACAGTCAAAATCAACATATCCTATTCAATTGCAAGAGCCTATTGTGTGGTCTCCACGAGGCTCCCAGCCAGTCTGCCTTCTATCAATCAAGAGGTCATGTGAGATTCTAACTCCTGGTGTGAATCTCTGGAGGTGAGAGGGTTTCCCAGGCTTCAGGCCTCTGGGAACAGCATGTGGCTAATTTTTAATTAAAATGCAGCCTTTGAAGTCAGCTGAGTCAAATCCCTTTGTCAGCAACTGCACTCAGTTCTCCTGTCAGAGTTTAGACCGCTAGCGCCGCCTTGAGGATTTTGTTGGTACTGCATGCAATTTTGGGATCTTTCTTGGATTGATGCATTCTAAACAGGAATGGTTCTTACATGTTAGTAAATAATCCTTGCTTAACATTGTTTTGATGGGGCTCCTTACAGTAAGATGGTTATGTGGAACCCCACAAAGGGTTGAATCTTTAAAGTGGTCCAATGAGTCACGATTTCAGCAACTTTTTGACATCAGTAACAGTGGATTTTGTTAACAAAGATCTTTCTTTACACTGGTGGGTGGCAAGTTAGGTAACCATTTTGGTGTGCGCACAAACTGCGTGGTTCTCCTGGATTCTGGCGCACTTGTGGGCTTTTTGGCCATCTTGGATTTTCTAAGCCCACAGCACCAAATGTTGCAGCATGATAGCTCAAACGTGGGTCAGGACACCCAACAGAAACCCATATTTGAAGAACACTGCTTATTCATTAGAAAAAAACACAGAGAGAACACCTTCCATACTCCCTGCATGTACACACAGACACAAGGTGGCACACATGTTCAAATAAAAAGAGATTGCCAGGTCTCGTGGCTTAGGAATGAGGGATGGTAACTTCTTTAATGATCAATGAACTGTCCGTGGGCCTCTCTCCCGCTAACGCTTGTCTGGCTCATGTCTTGACGACCTGTCAATTGTCCAAGATTGGTTAGTAAGAAACCAACCAATCAAAACAATGTTATTCCACCCATGACATAGCTTGCCAACCAATCACTTGGTATAGGGATAATGTATTTTTACCTTGTTCAATTTAGAGGTGGTTCCAGGTGGAGCTATCAGTTACACGTAACCCAATCACATATTTAGAACATATAGAGTCCATATGTTGTCAATCCCACTAATTTATCCCCAATCCCCATTGCTTTTTGTAACTAAGATTATGTTATGATGTCAGTGACGACAAAGTTGTAGTATATAAACAATTGTTTTCCATGTATCCTCTTAAGAGTGACAAGATTGTAATGCTTGTATGCTGTCCCTGCTTTATTTAGAGATGACAATGAAGCTGCATTTTGCTTAGCACTTTTTCTTCTCCGTGTTTGAGTCAGATTTGGTTTGGCTCTGAGTCCCTTCAGTAATTTGGGACTTTCATGGGCCGTCTTAAAACTTTTGATCAAGCAATAAACCTCTTATCATCCCAGACGTGCTGGCGCCTCATATTGTTCCTTCACGTCACCTTATTTTCGACTACCATCTCAGATTATATAGCCTCCAGTTCAAACGAAACCCATCAAACACCATCAAACTCTGCCCTCCAGCACCTTGAAACACTTGCGTATAGGCGCGTTATAAATGCCATATCATATCATATCATATCATACCTCTTGCATGTGTTTTATAAACTAACACCAAGAACTCTGTGCTCCCTGTAACAACAAACCCATCTAGTCGTAAACCCATGGCCTAATGGCACTTCAGTTCATCCTCAACTCAAGCGACCATTTGATGTTAGCATCTGCCCAAATGCAGTCTGCTTCAATGACCTGGTCACCTAGCTCACCAGGCCAAGCAACGTTCATCACCATAAATCAAGGACTGCGGCCTATGCAAACTCCAGATATGAGAGAACTGCAATCTGGGATATTTCCATATCACTCGCAACAAAACCCTACTGTAATCATATCCCTAAACATGTCTTAATTCTGAGCCATTGTCAAGTCCCACGTATACATTGTTTAAGACTACCACATGCCCTCACAGATATGTTCCCTTCAGCAGACTTCTATTGTAAAGTTCCTCGCTTCCCACCTCTAGGCACTACACGTTGTCCACCGCACAATAGCATTGTTCTGACACGACTTCTTATTATGTCATTACATGATGCAAATCTAAAATGAATCCAGAACTAAACAAAAGTAACATTTATCCCAATTCCTCTAACTACACCAAACCCATACTAAATTGGACATTGCATCTAACCCAGCTGCACCATTGATCTAATACACGGTGTGCAACGCAAACTTCTTTTCCGCGTTGGGACATTGTGAATGTGCATTCCAACAAGAGACAGACTCAATACTGTCATGCTAAGTGTGCAGGAACACCATGGTTGTACAATGACAGTCTTTTTAAATGTGAACTCCACACAAGCTTTTCACTGGTGTCCATACGTTCTATCTCAGATGCCGAAATACACTGTTTATATGTTGCTTCTCTCTTGCTTTCAGGTGAGATCCGTTGTACCAGTTATGACATTGATGATATAAATTATAGCATGTGTGATGTCATCAATGATGGGCTTTATCAGTGTGTTCATCAGCTGTGCAATGGGGTCACGGTGGCTTAGCTTCAACCTCCTGCCAAAGTTTAGGGATTTCTTGCGTTAAATGAACTACTTTTTTTCCACTGAATTCCACAAGTTTTGTTGCACTGAGCTTATTCACCTTAACTGTCTCAACGTTATTTCACTGAATATACAACATACAGCCTACGAGGATTTAGACTATACATTTGGGACGAAATCCTTATAAAATCATTATTGAATGTATTATTTGGCTGCTTTTTGTAAAAATACATTATGGGGAACTGGTTGGCTTGAGATCTGGGTGCTGTTTGTTACCCATATGATTTGCGTGGTATGCCACCAGTGTGGACAGTCCATGTTCCCGTCTGCCTACAAGCCTCCTCCCTGGATAGAGGGGATTCGGATCGCCAAAAACTAGGCAGGTGGACTGAATAGCTTGGAGGAAAATCAAGGCTACCTAAAAAAATGCAAACAAGGGGCTAAACTATGAAGCAAATCAGAAGGGACTTGAAAGAGCCTCGCTACGTGTTGGATGGATTTGCTTTTCTGTTGGTTTTGATGCTTTCCAGAAATGTTTCTGAGTTGGGTTTGTGTTGCAGGAGCACAAAGCTGCGACATGAGGCAATGAACTTACCACAGTCAAGCCACAAAGGGCCGCTGGAGGGATACGTTGAACAAATGATCTGACACAATAATTCTGTTTAGTTTCTGGGATTCAAAAGATTTCTATAATATGACTAATGGCTTTTGGAAGACGCCTTCCCTGTTGAGATCAAGCACAGTTTATTCATGCAGAGCACTTGAACACGAGCCTGATTGGCAGCCGTGTAGGAAACGGAGCTACACGAACTGAAACACATTTCCTTGAAGGTCGCAGCTGCGCCTTTTATTATGAACACATACGTTATCAGTTTGGATAACACACAAGAAAGCCAGGTGCTTGCAGATGTGCTGACCATTGAAACGTATAAATGAAGAAGTTTTAAGGCAGCAGAACAATTGTGTTTGCTCTGAAAAAAACGTATAGGGTGTCATTTTAGATCCATGCGAATTGTAAGAGTAAGCAGGTAAATTAAGGCGTAAGTGGCGTATGCGGATGTCAACGTTGTTTTGCGAGCAGAGTGAGGTATACAAAGGGCAATACGTTTCCTCCACCTTATTCCTGCTCTGTCTGAAAAAACACCCACTTTCACACCTACGTGAGACTTTTCAGGCTGCCATGAAACAAATGGAATCCAATTGCCCCCACATGCATTTAGCAATTTCTAAAAGTAGGTAGATTCCACAGAGTCTGTTGTGTATGCCATCTGGGAAGCATCATTTGCCAGTGGCTTTTACATTTTTTACAACACCAAGAGTAAAAGGAAAGTGAAAAGGCTTTTTTCTTTTTGCTTCTATGAAATTTAATGTTGCATGCCGAGGGACCCGGCATCATGTAAGTGCTATCATTGACGGACTCGTGCATGCATTCACTTTGCGAAAATGCGCCCCACAGAGTATCCTGGGCTTAAAAAAGTGACACATGCAGTATAGTCCATAAAGGGCCTCATTCTAATACGGCTGAGAATCCGTCAGATTCTCATGATTGACTGTACAAGAGAGTCTGGTCTAGCCCTAGTTTCCCATGCCTGTCCTCGCTTCATGCAAGATGTCTGTATGGATCTCTGCTGTGCATTCATGGTGGAGCTCAGTAACTGCAGGAAGATTTCCGGTGAGGGGTTGAGGATTTCTGGCATGGTAAAGAAGACCCTGGAGTTAACTTTGGCTCTTAGCTTCTTCACAGGCATCAGGCAGTATGAGACAAAACCCTCACGAAAAAGGTGGACACATTGATGTTATCTTCTAAAGCTTTTACAGCACACCAGTCAACATCCTAATGGTCTTACAGGGCCGGTATCTTGTCCAAGAAATTGTTGTTTTGTGTCCAACTGTGTAAACAGACCATAATCTTAGGAGGAAGAAAAAAAGGAAAAAGGACGAAAGTGAGGGGTAGGGAACAGGAATAGGAAAGGAATGCACAGAACGAACAAATTAAGAAGATACAATGAGTTCAGGTAAAGAGATTGTGCTTGTATAAATACAGGCGGGGCACGCAGTGGTAGACCGTGGATCAAATCGAAGCTGGTCCTAAAAGGGGGAAGATAAGACATCTTTTGGTAAGAAGGAATTTTCGAACGGAGGTAGTCTACAGTACATTGGAAGGAAGTACAAGAATTAGGAGTTAGGTGATGCCCATGTGTGATGTTTGAGTGATGGCCCAGAGAAGTGCTTGTGAAGCCCTTGGTAGCCAGAATTGTCAGGTGGCGCTTTTTAGGCATCCTCTGTAAAACCCAAGGATATAATAAGGGACTGCCAGGCCAACTGCCAAAAGTTACAGTGGTAAGGATTGGCCGTGTAAATAAGCCAATCCTCCCCCTTACCATCTATAAGGTCAGGAAGTGGTGCAATGGTGAGGTACAATATAGCTCCTGAATGTCACAAATAAAGAGGCCAGAGTGATTTGTGAAGTCCAATTGAAGTATAAGGCCAGCACAGAAATGGTGATGTTAGACATGAGGCCTATTGTACCAAAAACAGGCCGAAATCTCAAAGGAAAGAAAGAGGGCTTACATCTCAAAAGTGCAAAGATGTGCACAATGCATTCCAGCAAGGAAAAGAAAGAATGTTGCTGACAATGCTGTTTTACTAAATCCATGGAAAGCTACACTTTCTACTTAAAGAGACAGATAGCAGCGTGTACAATATCTTTATGCAAAATGAGACTGCGATCCCAAAATCTCAAGTGAAACCAAGCTTTGTGTATTTATAAGAAATAAAATGACTCCTTTTTTCACATCCTAAATGACAGTATGCAGAGAGAAGTGCCTACTGGGTTTCAAGGTGAACATGGGTTCTCATATAACTGCCCTATACATATGAACAATCCAGAAGTGATACTCATGTCTTTTGCAACTGTGAGATTAAAGAAGTACATTACACATGGATATAAGGCGAGGTGCCTTATAAAATTTCACGTAAAAGGCATTGTGTGTGAGTTGAAAGCCATTTCTTTCAGAATTCTACATGCAGCCGTTCATTTCTCCTGAAATGAAACTTTAACCTCAAAGACCTTTCCTCTGCTGGTACTGGAGAGGAAGGTCTAGTTGTCAACAATCAATCAGGCCCATTGCTTAAAAATATAAAGAAATACACTGCTCTTGATGGAAACAATGGTGGAAATAGATAAAGCTGTGCCTGTCTTTTCAGCAGAAGTGACCTTGAGGTCACAACTCCCATAAATTGTGCATTAAAGTGGCAGCCAGTGCCATTATAAGGCCGAGAAGGGATAGGCTAAGATAAACATGAGCCAGCATCTGATTGGCCACATGCTTATAGGGAAATGCAATTTAAGAGCACAAAGGTGGGGGCCCGAGTGAGCGAGCCATGTGTGCTGGAGTTTAGTTAATAGAAAAATACATTTGATTGCAAAAAAAGCACAACATATATGCCGCAACGCTCATTCCAGACTTTTATTAAAGGTCACAGTAACCCCCTTTGAACCATGTCAAAATGATTTATGTGTGATAAACATAACAGAAGTTATTAAGGAAAATGTGATTTGGGCCTACCCTTGATTCTGAGAGATTTGAAAGCTGGTGTGAGGGTGAAGGACAAAATTTACATGGGAACTATGAAGTGGCATATTTTTCACTGATACGGCTCCTGAGAAAACAAAGAAAAACCATATCCCTGCTTAGGAAGGATGTGCCGACTTCAGATTAGCATCATCTGATTGGCCTTAAAATGGAGTTCTTAAAAATATATCCATACATATAAAGATTTGAAAATTTAGAGTACATGCCATGTTGATAGATTTTCAAAGTTTGAACATGCCAACCCCACATGCCAGTTTGGTATGACAAAGCATTCTCCTCCCTCAGCTGTCCTAACTCACACCCCTCATCTCCTTGTCTTATTAGTACACAAGTGGGAGTTGGGTAGAGAAAACCAACCATTCCCTTCCGTGGGAATCATGACAAGTTTGTGATGTCATTTGGCCTTTAAGTAAACCGGTTTGCATCAGAACAGAGCCTTTTCACTTATTCCGGGAGATAACCTGCTGCTGAACTCTTGTGAGAAACACCCAAGCAGAGAGGCCCCAAATATTGCATTGGTGACATGGACCAGGAGACATATAGAAGCTGACTGCGACTCCTTGAAGGCGCCAGAGGTGACTAACCTTGACTGACACCCTGGCTGTCCCAGAGATGCCCTGCTGTTCCCTGATGCCCATCACAAGGCCTCTTCTGTAAGTAAAACTATCCCAAAGTCATAAATTGTGTAGACCCTGCATTTTTCAAGTATTGTTCTAGTTATTTCCCCATAGCAAAATACCCTGTCTGTGTAGATCCTTAGCATATTTAATTAAAGTAAATCAATAAATTCCCCTATAGAAATCACGCTATGTGTTTTGTTAGCATTCAAAATTAACAAGCTCCTCCCAGTGTGTTTTGAGCTGGTATAAACATAAGGATTTGATTGACTATTTGTAAGAAAACCCCTGACTTCGGTACAGAAGTTGGGGGAGGAAGGGGTCCTCAATCCAAAAGAATGAATCCGAAAACCCTGTTTCCAAGTGAGTGTGCAGAGTGCAAAACAAAATTCCCCATGGATCCCCTTAATTTTAAATCAGAAATGTGAAGCCTTGTTTTTCCTTTGTATGGATAGTGGAAAAAATGAAATTGCTCCTTTGTTCCCATTGTGCTCTGACCCAAACCACAAAGCCCTGCCTGTTCTTTTTTACACATTTTTACAAATTTTACCATTGCTTTTCTTTCCCTCATATTGCATCCGTGGTAATAAGTGAAAAACGATTTACCCTCTTGAATCCCTTTTCCAAAGAGTGCATTTCTAGCAGAACTTGGTCATTGAACCCAAAACAATTTTCCCATTGTTTTCCCACTCTCTGCCACTGGCCTTCAATTCAGAGGGGTGAAGTCTAATTGATGGTGCAGGGTCGGGGTTGCTGGGAGAATAAGTATTATAACCAAATAAGCAATCACTGGGTGTCTTGAAGTGTTCTTTTTCTGTATTGGTTGGTGATTTGAAAAGAAACTGGGGGAAATTGTGACTGCATATCTCAGGATTATCTCTGCGTTGGTGGCATTACAAGAGTCATTTTTGTTCTTGTGTTGCCACAGCATTGGTGGCTAATGTTAGTCTGTTTGGTAATTTTGGTTTCAATAAATTAATAAATATATATTATTACTACAAACTGGCCTGGTTCGTAGTCCATCGTGGCACCGGGTATTTTTGGAGGTTGGGTGCAAGACAAATTTGAGGCCTTTCCAAATTGAACCTGAATCAAAATAATAGTGATTTGTTGTGCGCCACCTTGATTGGGGGAAAAGGAACTCCCTGAGTTGAGTGTGACCATGTAATAAACCGCAACAAAACTGGGGGCTCGACTGGGATTGACAAAGAGTTTTCACTCGTGACAGTGCAGTATCAGCAGACTATTCATTTGGGTGTTATTGTATTGCAGTGGATGGAAAGTTGTGTGCATTGCGAAGGCTCCATTCAGACCTGTGCCCTGGGTTTCAGGACGTTGTATAGATAGAACAGTGTTGATTTGAGATGTCATTGTACTTATAAACTAAGCAGGAACAGCTTTAATATGTTTGCCCTTGCATAGAGAGCATACTAGGTGCAGAACACCTTTCAAAATGAGCACCGTAGAGATCAATATGTCCAGGAAGCACCTTCTATACAAATTGTTAATGAAAGCTGAATGGGTAGAACAGGAGCATGAAATGTGGCAAGCTAGAATTATGCAGGAGGTTACCTCTGCAAATGTTGATATGTGGCAGGATAATGGGATGTTACATCAGGCCTTGACAAACTTTTATATGACACAGACTAGCAGAGATGAGGAAATTAAAATGGCTCAGTTCACAGCATATATGTACTTCCATGTTATGATCATGGAAGAAACATATCAGGATAATGTAGCCTCTGTGCAAAACCAGTCTGAGCTTTTGGATCAAGCTCAGAGAGAGTGAAACAATTATAGGAAAAAGCGCAAGAGAGCAAAAATTTCAATGTTGAAATTAGAAGACATTATTTGGCAGCTAAAAGATGAGTTAGTGACACGGCAGCAAGTGAATTTAATGCGAGAGGCTCAATTTTCAGCACTGAAAGAGGAGTATCAAGAAGGTGTTGAAAACCTGAGAAGCGAGTCAACACAAATGAAGCTGGTTGTTCACAATAGAGCCTGCTTAGAGGACATTTTTGCATTTCAAACGCAGATTAAAGAACAGAAAGCTGAAAATAGCCAGTTGATCATTAGGGATGTGAATTCCCATGGGGAATTCGATCAGATGTGCCAAGATCTGAACACTCTGAAACAACAGATAGAGCAGTTCAGGGAAGAGAATAGCAAATTGAGTAAATATAATAGGGCCCTGTGTCAGGAAGTGCATCAGTTAAGGACGGACATGGAAAAAAGTAAGTTATGTTCGCAGGAACTGACTGATATGTGGATAGAAAATTAAACATTAATGGAACATGTGAGGCAAGCAGAGTTTGACATAGAGCAGTAAACACAGGCCAAATGTGCACAATGGGAGGAGACTAGTCTCCTGCAAAAGAAGAGGTCTGAATTCGCCCAGACAATAGAAGCCTCACAGAAGGAAAATGAGTCCCTTTGTGAGGAGAACAGGGGACGCAGTGACCGAGTATTGGCGCAAAATCAAGTGCTAGAAAGCATACTCAAGCACTGGTATCAGAGTTGAAAACTCAGGCCTCCATATATCCCCAAGGGGTAGGGGCTGAGAAAAACAAATCTGAGAGGTTGGAAAATGAAATAGCAAAAAACAAACAGGCTTTGAGGCACTCTGACCAGTTAGGGTATTAAAATAAGGTTGCTCAGTACTATAGGAGGATATTACATGAGTTTATTCAAGTAGAAGGATTGGCCCACTGGCTCTTCAACAGCACAACAACAAATGTCTGTTATAACATTTCTCCTTAGCATCTTTCCACCAGCATTCCATGTTCAATGTTGCAGTCTCCCCACACATATCGCAGAGATGGAACATGAAACATAGAACACCAAATTAGTGGAAGATGAAACGCTACACACCTCCCTTCTGTATACATATTTATAACACAACTAAAATCTTTACTAAAATTTGGAATATAAGGAAACACAACAATACAAAAAATAACATATGATGTACAGAATATGCAATATTACAATGTGTTATTGATTGTCTTGGAAAACAGTTTTACATTTTATAATTTGCAGAATGGCCTAGTATTAGCTCACGTAATCCTACAACGTTTGGTACGGGAAACAACTTTCTCTTCCAGGAATTTTCCTTTCCCAGATGTATTATCCTTCTCATATTCCTCACTACCTTTAACCATATTACTACTCCTGGTCACTTGCTTAGAACACTTGCACACCCTGTTCACGTTCCACACTCTACCATCTGAGACTCTTACAGCTCCATGGAATCTTTCTAGTACTTGTATAGGTTCTGACCACTTCATTTGTTCATTAGCATTGATTTGTGGAAGCTTAATTCTCACCCAATCACCCACTTTCACACAACATTCCTTTACAGCTTTTCTCGCATCAAAAACATATTATATTACTTCTCTGTGAGATATTTTCTCTCTCACATCCTTAAAATCAATGTTCTTTTTGCACGTTATGCCCAACCACGAAGGACATAGTCTTGTGTTTGGTTTTCTACCTCTCAGCATTTCAAAAGAGGAAACCCCTGTTGTGGTGTGTGGTGTAAATCTATGTGCAACAACAGTTTCTTCAACAGCTTTTTTCCAAGTAGCATTACTTGCTAAAGCACCCCTGATACTGTTCTTTATCACCTTGTTGAATCTCTCAACGATACCATTTGTTTGGGGATGATAGATTGTACTCGTTCTATACTCAACTCCATTGTCTTTGAGAAATGTTTTCATTTCTTCTGATTCCAATTGTACTCCATTGTCGGTAATATGTGTTTTGGGATAACTTTCCCTTTCAAAGATTACATCCAAAAATGAAATGATATCTTTAGAACAAATATTCTGCACCCACTTAATCTCCACCCAACTAGATAGCATGTCAATGAGCACTATACAAAATCTCAAAGTTCCTTGACTTCTCACTGGACCAACAATAACTAGTCCTACACATTCCCATAGTATGGTGGGTATAGACATAATAGTCATAGGTTCTTGCTTTGCGATGTACTCTTTGGCAGAGTCTTCGCAAATAGAACATTCTCTAATGAGCCTTTCCACTTCTAAATCTATCCCGGCCACCAATAACCTTGCCTGACAAGTTATTTTGTCTTAGTCATACCTTGGTGTCCTTCATATGCTAACTGTAGTATCTTCTCTCTTATTCCGATGGGTGGATATAATTTGTCACCCCTCAAAATGAAACTCTTATTAATATGTAGTTCATCAAACACATGTCTGACAGCCTCCGGATGCTCATCTTTCCTAATCTCATTACCTTTTGCTCCTCTTTCCAGCCGCTCTTTCACTCTTTTAAGAACTTCATCTGATGCCATGGCTTGTGCCCAATCATCTTCTGATACTATTTCTTGATATACATTTAATATTTGTTCCTCATCACTTCCATCATCATCCGAGCTATCAATAATAATGGTTAATCTTGACAAACAGTCAGCACATTTTTTTTGAAACCAGGAACAAATTCCACATCCCAATTATACTCCTGCAAACCTGCTACCCATTTTCTAATGCTTGAGTAAAATGTATCTAATCCTTGGGTAGTTAGAATCTCCTTGAGTGGTTTGTGGTCCGACCTTACCACAAACTCTGTTCCCCAAATGAACGAACAAAATGTCTCAATGGCCCCTTTTACAGCCAACGGATCTTTCTCAATGGTGGAATAATTGCATTCCGCTTCCATCAAAACTCTTGAGGGAAACTTGATAGGATACTCTATTCCACCTTCTATTTGTGATAACACAGCCCCAAACCATGATTACTGGCGTCTGTGGTGAGAATACTCTTTTTGTTGGGATTAAACGTTTTTAATGTGGGCACTGTTTAAATCCACCTTTATCTTACTGAATTCACATTCACACTGGTCATTCTAGTCAAATTTCACATGTTTCTTTACTAGTTTTCTCAGATGAAAGACTTTACTTGCCAAGTCGGGGATAAACTTGGCATAATATTCAGCCATACCCAAAAAATGAGATAAACTTATCTTTACTATCAGGACTGGGAAAATTGAGAATGGTGTTCACTAACTCTTCTTTAGGTCTGATACCTTTATCAGAATCTCATGTCCTAGATATTGTATACTGGATCTGTAAAATTTACATTTATCCTTACTAAATGTAAGACCAGCTTCTTTAAACATATCTAACACTTTATGAATCCTACTGTCGTGGTCTTTTTAGTCCTTTCCATAAACTAACACATCATCGTGGAAGCATAGCACCCCTTGCATATGATGGAACAACTGATACATTATACGCTGCAACACAGCTGCTGCAGATATGAGCCCAAAACGGCATCCTTTTACATTAAAACAAACCCTCTGTGTTAATGAAGGCAGTATTTCTAGAAAGGGGATGCAATGTGTTCTGATGGTAGGCAGATTTCAAATCTAATTTACTAATTATGTGTGCATCTTTAATTGTGCCTAGCATTTCAGCTGTGTTAGGTAGGGGATGCCTATTGGGAATCACGTATTTGTTCACACATCTGAGATCAATACACAAACTCAGTTTCCCGTTGGTTTGTGTACTATTTTTATTTTTTTATTCTTTATTTGTTTTGGTTTATAAAAACCTTTACAAAGTTCACACACAAAGATACAACCAATACTTTATCTTTTGCGTAATCTCACAAATACAAATAATCAGAGACCAAATTAATTACCATACATAATTCATAAAAGGAAAAAAAAGAAAACCTATAGCACAGCTAAGCAAGAACGATAGAAAAGTTAACTTCGTATTGAAACTTTAAAACAGAGCACACATTTTTCTCCGAAAAATTGCAACCCTGATATTTAAATTGCCATAACTATTGTGTAGCATTTTGTACCAGATAAATTCTCTGTCCACATTCGCCGTGTTATGCACATATTGACCAAAGTATAGAAGTCTTTGTTCCCTAAGTGCTGGACAGACCAAAAGTATATGTTTCAGGTCCTCAACCATACTTTCTATACAGCAAAATCTGCACCATGACCACGATCCTTGAACAGTCAATCTAATTGAATTAATCTGATTTGTCGGGATTACGTTGAATCTAAAACGCATAAGATCATTACGAATTGTTTTATTTGGGTACTTAGATAAGTAGGTCTCTATCGCTGGAAACCATTTGTTTAAAGCACACAATTGTTGATACAATTTTGAATTGAGAATAGCATTTTTTGTTTGTATCCAATCAAACCCCAAAATACTTTCTTTCACCCTTGAGGGGTTGTTCATTAGAGAGGTAACTGACATACCCAAAAACTACAGACTTTTTAAAATGTCCTCATTCAACAAAGAAATAAAAGGATTTCCTATATCCCAACCAGCATGAGTATACAATGAGTTGGTCTCTACGGAGTTACACTTCCTCCACAGCATCATTCTTTTCCAGGTAACCAACGCCTGCAGAGAATTTAGCCCCAGTTCATATTTAATTAGATGGTAAGGAATACATTTCGGTAAGAGGTACATAACTGATTTTCAAATATAACTTTCTATATGTGACCACTCTTCTTCAGATCTTGCAGAATGAAATTCTGCTCCGTATGTTAAGCGAGGAATGACTTTTTTTGTATAGTATTCTCTCAAAGGGGTCATTGAGAATTTCCCAAATTTTGCATCAAGAGCACGCATTTGCCTAATGGCAATATCCACCATCAGTTTCAGTTGTGTCCTGAGCAGAGGTCTCCAGTTCGCACCAGCAATTACAAAGCCAGGGTACTTAAACTCCAACTGTGCTTTAAGTCGGGTGGTACCCGATAACCACAATAACATGTTTGACTTTTTGTTCTTCCTACCTAGGCGGACTATCACTGTTTTAGCAGGATTCATTTTTAATGCTATTGAATCAATGAACCCCTGAAAGGCAGTAAGCATTCTTTGCAGTCCTACCTTAGTGGTAGCTATGATGAGAAAGTCATCCGCATATGCTAACCAGGCCAGGCGCGTATTCAAGAGTCTAGGGGGCACCAGTCCCTTATTTAAGAGCGCCTGATTCGTGCCACTCACATATAGATTGAAAATTGTGGGTGCTAATCTACAACCCTGGCGCAAACCGTTTTGTATAGTAAATTCATCAGAAAGGGTGCCCTCTGAGTCTAATCTGACTTTCACAGCAGTCTGGGAGTAAATTGCCCTTACTATATCTAACAGGATTGCAGGCATATTTAGATCTCTTAGTCTTTTCCACAGAATGCTCCTGTCCACCAAGTCGAAAGCGGAGCTCAAGTCCATTGAAGCTACAAAAACCGAAGTATCAACCTTCTTCATTGCTTCAGCTCTCAAGCAATTCAGAATCAGCCCCCCACATTCAGTACCCATGTTTTTCCTAAAACCAAATTGTCTCATGTCCAGTTTCTGTTTATCGTCTATCCATTTCTGGATGTCTCTTAGAACTAATGATGAGAACAATTTAGATTCTGGGTCGGCGATGGCTATTGGCCTGTAGCTCGTGGGACTTAATCGGGAGCCCTTTTTAAAAATAGGGATAATAATAGATACCCTCCAGGACAACGGGATAGTTTTAGTTGTTAATATATTGATAAACAAGAGAGAGAGTATGTTTGCCCATAGTTCGGGGTTACACTTAAGGATTTTGTTGGATAAATTATTTGGACCGGGTGCTGCTGAATTTTTGGATTTGACAATTACGTTTTTTATGTCCCACGTGTTAAAGTTCAAAAGCCATTCCGGTTCATGCTTCCATGTCAAAGATGCCGCTTCTTTATTAACATGGTACAGATTAGCAAAGTGTCCCCTCCACATTGATTCATTAATGGGGTTCAGAAGTACCTCTTTCTAGGGTTTATCCAGATTATTTATTAAATGCCAAAAATGTCTTGAGTTAACTCCTCTCAAGGAAGATAGCATAATTTCCCCATTTCTCTGGCATCTAATTATCCGATGGTGTATGGACCAATTTTTATAACTTTGTTTGATTTTTTTTAATTTTGTCAGTCATAATTAAAAAGGTAAGCCCTGATTTCTTGATATGTCTAATCTCCTTCCTCATCCTACGCTTTTTATCCCTGACTTCCCCATCAAAATTATGGGATTTCCATTTCATATCCAAGTTCGCATTATTGCGTCGAGTCCCCAGTTTTGAGAGGGAACTATTAATATAATCTGTGAATTTAAGTGCTGAATAGGTCGATATCCTCTTTAGTTTAGAAAAGGTCTCCAGATCTTCAATCATGGAATTAGCAAAATTTACTCGACTTTTCCCCCGTCCATATGATTCGTTTCCCTGTGTAATTTACTTTCAAATTATAATTAAACATCATTTTGGGATCAGTTGATTCTATTGTACCAATCTGCAGAATTAGCATACAATGATCACTCAAGGTATTCTCAACGATGTCAAATTTACCCGAATTGTTAAACAAATCTAATGAGCATATGACATAATCAATTATCGAATGGTAGCCTCTGGCTTTCCATGTTGGACGAGGATTTACCAGTATTTCCAGACCCCAGACCTCAGAAAAGTGAGACCATATTCTCCCCCTACATTTCGAATTCCCTACTGATTGCGAAGTTTCATCCAAGTCGTTGATCAGGACCTCTCCAATTAAACGGTCCTCACGAATAACTGCATTAAAGTCACCCACAATCACAATCTGTCCACCTTCATTTACAAGCAGCCAGTTCTCTAAGAGGGATCCTAGATTACTTAATTCCAACCATAATTGCCTGTCCGAGTGTTCAGCCGGATTCCAATATATATTTACCAGCAAAAAGGGTGTAACCTTATTGGTAAACAATAACGTGAAACTCACAACCAGAAAATGATAAGCAAAAGCCCATTCACCCATATTTATAGGAATCAAATGATTCTTTACAGCAATTAATAATCCTCCTTTCGGTCGACCTCTAACTCCCCCTTGTGCACATAATGAACATACTGTAAAACCCTCCCAACACAAGGGGACCCTTGACCAGGTTTCTTGAATAAACACTATATCATATTGTGCCAATTCCCTCATTAAGGTTAGGTTGTGTAAGAGATTCACCGAACCGCTTGAATTCCAGCTAAGAAGTTTCTGAATTCGGTTTTCATAAGCTAGAGTGGCTTCCCTAGTTTTTTAAGAGACTCAATTGACTCTCGCAGAGTCAAGGCTAGCCATCTCCAGTCCTGTTTTTCTTCATTCTCAGGCACATTACCACACACCCCCACCTCCCTTTTTGCTGAAACCTCCTTCTGTGGTCTATTATCGTATCGTATCGGTCCTAATTTGTGGGGTTGGGTCTGGGCATATTCAAATATATCGAAACCTCTACGATGAAATTGCTCCGCATCTCTCATCATTAGGTTTCTGACCACAGGTGACGACGGGGTCACAAGGCAAACATAATCAAGCCTCTGCTTGTGCATATAGTCAACCAAATAAATATCAGCTGATTCAATCAGACTTAGGTTCGGGATCTGCGCCAGAAGCGACAATATGAAGGGTCTATTGAGGGGGGTATTAGTTTGATCCGTAAATAACGTTGTCAAGACCAGCCCTGGTAGATCTGGTTTTACCGGATCTTTCAGATCAAGTATCGGAAATGAATGGAGCTGGTCAGTCTCTTTGACACCCTTAACTTCACTTTCAAAACCACCCCCATCCCCACTCAAACCCATACAATATTCTTCGTAAGTGCCCTCCCTCTCATTATTCTGACACGGTTCCTTACCGAGTTTGAGTGCCTCCTGAGGATGTTTATCCCTTAACACTCTAATAATGGATTGATAAAGGGCATCATCATTCATATTCTCTTTCGTTTTCCCTTCAGTTTTCTGATGAACCTGCTGCCCGTAATTACAGTTATCACTGGAGTGCCCATTCCTTATCAAAGGTTCACTCAAATGTTCCACCCCCTTGTTGGACCCAGTCTCTAATTGAGAGCCTAATAGCCTGTTAGGCTCACTGACATCATTATAGGACATCTTACCTCCATTGTTGCCCCCAATGTTCTCTTCTTGACCCAAATTACACACTCTAGTATTACCCAAGGCCAAGTTCTGATTAATTTTAGGTTCTTTCCCCTGGGCAATTTTCCAATCCCTACTACCAAGACCAGTATTAACAGAAATAGAGACCACATCTTGACTGGCCCTTTGTCAGTTACTGTTTCATTCATTGCAATGGTCTTACTTTTTGTCATGGGTCTATCCGCTCGGGTCAAATGATTTGCCTCTTTAGACTTTAAGCGCCTTACCATATCTGCCATATTTTCCTGCGGCTGAGCCACATTAAAGATTTCGTATAGGTCTTCCCTATTATTTTTGTTTTTCATTGCTTCCCATAGTTGTTTCTCCCCATCAACATAGACACTTTGAGTGGATTGGTCCATAACCTTTATGACTCTTGGAGTATCCACCTCTGTTATAGTTATGCTTTGTTGTTGACTATGTGCCCAGGGCGATGATTCCTCACTCTCATCCACCTGGATTACATCTCTCAAACACCTTCTAGATGTTTTAGCTATTCCACCATTTTTATGAATATTTTTCTTTTTTTGCTTTGCAATTTTTTTTTCCTGTCTTTTTGACAATTTAAATTCGGGCATCACATTCTCACACCCTTTTAGGTCATTTTTGGTTTTCAGGTTACTTTTTTCAATTTCATCCTGAAAAGTACTCTCCACTACCCCATTTGGATCAGTTGTCTGCTCTTGGGAATCTTCCAAAATAATTATCTCTGTTATAGGAGGTATCTTTGTGCTACCCGGGGTCCCAAGCTCCCCTTTCCACTCCATATTATGTTTCCATGCCTTTCTCAGTGCATCTGACAGTTTATCTGGTAATACTCTGAATTCAGATGCTAAATTGGCTAGAAAATCTGTTTGCTTGCGTAATTCAGACAAAATTAGTCGGCTAAAGATGGTCATCATTACAGAAAATTCAGAGGCCGAAGAGTTCGCACTGATAGAGAAGTCCAGCAAATTATAATTCACATTGCCTTGAGAATCATTTTCATTCACATGAGAGATGTTTTCATATTCATTACTTGTATTTGGAACCTCCCCTTTTAGCTGCACATTATTAATTAGTTCGACTTCTCCAAAAAATAATTGGGAAGGATCAATATTGTGAGTGGTCAATATTGTCATCCATTTGCTTCTCCAGTAAAGAACATTGTTGCGTGCATTGTAATAATTCAACCTCATCCTCATTAGGTTCTGGCAACGGTAGCGCTGCTGCTCGAGCTAAGCTCGCTGTTCTGGTACTTACTGCCATAAAGAAGTCAGCTCTCGCATCTTTGCGGAGTGGAAGTTTGGCTTTCCCCATTTAGCAAGTTATACAATAGTGTCCAAATTGCACAGTAAGAACACACCTTCGAGGATCAAGGGACTACCGTAAAGCCAACACTGATTTCTCGTACCCCATACACCGGCCAGCAGCCTAACAGCCCAACAGCCGCACTTCCAAGCACTTCCGGATGCACACGCCGGATGCGCAAGCACCAGTGCTTTTGTGGAAGTGGCTGTGGGCGTGTGAGCAGGCGGTGGGCAGTGGGCGGTATCAATAGGTGGAGCTGGAATCAAGGAAAGAGCACAGTAAGTAAAACTCGCTTCTTCGCGAGTCCCGCGGTCAAATTTTCAATAAAGAAAGTTAAAGCAATATATACCCTCAGATTCAAAGTCCACCAAAGTCCAAAATAGAGCACGTTTCACCCGTAGAAGAGAATGCCGAAATTCAGCTTGCCGACGACGCCAGGACAAGCACACCCAGGAGCAGAGTAACAGGGTCAACAGCCCAACAGCCGCACTTCCAAGCACTTCCGGAGGCGCGCGCCGGATGCGCAAGCACCAGTGCTTTTGTGGAAGTGGCTGTGGGCGTGTGAGCAGGCGGTGGGCAGTGGGCGGTATCAATAGGCGGAGCCTCAGATTCAAAGTCCACCAAAGTCCAAAATAGAGCGCGTTTCGCCCGTAGAAGAGAATGCCGAACTTCAGCTTGCCGACGGCGCCAGTCCAAGCACACCCAGGAGCAGAGTAACAGGGTCAACAGCCCAACAGCCGCACTTCCAAGCACTTCCGGATGCGTGTTTGTGTACTATTACTAAAGATGAAACCCATTCAGACGATTCCACTCTTTCAATCACGCCATGTGCTTCCATCTTCTCAAGTTCTCCTTTCACAGCTGATTTTATCGATAAAGGAACCAGCCTCACTTTTTGTACTACACGAATGGCATCATGTCACATTATAATTCTATGTCTAAAGTTCTTTAAACTGCCAAGTTCCTCCCGAAACACTGAGTGTTGTCCAAGCAGTTCTGATGATGTTTCTTGGTCAACAACATATACTACTTCCTCGGCATTTGGATCAAGTTTTATTTTCAGTCTCATTTGATGGCACCAGCTCAACAGTGGTTGCATTCCCTTTTTCGAGACATACATTTTACCTTCATCTTTCCACCAATATTCCATGTTCCATGTTCCAGTTTCCCTACACATATTGCAGGGACGGAACATGGAACATAGAATACCAAATTAGTGGAACATGAAAAAGAGTTTGTGTAAGATCGGACCACAAACCACTCAAGGAGATTCTAACTTCCAAAGGATTAGATAAAGTTTCGTTGAGAATTAGAGAATGGGTAGCATGTTTGTGTTGCTAGGGCAACCTCCCGCTTTTGATTGTGGAAATCTCATGCATTAGATATGATAAAGATCAATATCTTTAAATCAAATTTCCTTTGAAATTCTTGGCATATAGCGTGGGCTTATTTGATTTTGCAAGTAATCGACTCGCGGTGCATGTAGAGTTACTTCAACATCCAGAGTCACGTACGGATGTGTTTATCTCCAGCTCCAAAAGTGCTGTAACTCACACTTTCCGAAAATCGCTCACAACTTCATGTTGTGCCCTTTGCTTCTGCCCTTTTTTGGGCACATCTTCTGATCAGCTCTTGAGGTCTGTGGCTCACACATGATGCTGTTAACTATATTCTTGGTGTGAACGGATACTCAGTGGGCTGCCGTTTCGATTCACAAGCCCATCCTCGTCACCACTGAAATAAGGTTGCTTAATACCATAGGAGGATATTACATGAGTTTATTCAAGTTGAAGGATTGGCCCACTGGCTCTTCAACAGCACAACAATAAATGTATGTTATAACATTTCTCCCTAGCATCTTTCCACCAACATTCCATGTTCTATGCTCCAGTCTCCCCACACATATTGCAGAGATGGAACATGGAACATAGAACACCAAATTAGTAGAATATGAAATGCTACACATATGGAAAGGCACCCCTGATCACGGAGTGATGACCTCTTAACCATGGACCTCAAGCCAACTCACCACCTTATATGCACAGGGTGCTGCTAACTTCATGCCAGACAGTTTTCAAGAACAGGCAAACATGAGGCAGCTGGACTCAACCAGGCCTAGTCCAACTGAGCTGGAAGGTCAGTCCTTATCAGACATTGATGGGTATTCATCTCTACCCAGATTTAAAAAAATACCCTAGCATGTACTTCTGACCAGGAGGGCTGCTATGATATCAGACGATCACTGTGAGAAAAGAGGTGAACTACTAGGCCCGCCGGGCCTGAGAGGCTATTCAGTTACACCCATCCAGGACCAACCGGGCCGCACTTAGATGCCTTGAGAAAGACCCTAGGTTGAAACACGTGTTGGAAATTCATGACATGCAAATAGCATATAAACAACATGCTACTCTAAACAAGCCTGTCTGCCCATCTGGGGCGACTATTGTGATTTGACCAATGCAACAATAAATCTGACCAACTTTAATCACCCAACTGTTTCTAATTCTCATTGAAATAAGTTACATAGAGATTACGATACCATTTTCTGGCAAATGCCACAACCAGCGCCATGGCAATCGAGGTTCCAACCCCTATTTTCCTGCTAACTTCATGCTTGCCAGTTTTCAAGAACAGGCAAACATGAGGCATCTGGACTCAACCGGGCCTAGTCCAACTGAGCTGGAAGGCCAGTCCTTATCAGATATTGATGGGTATTCATCTCTACCCAGATTTAAAAATACCCTATCATGTACTTCTGACCAGGAGGGCTCCTATGATAAAAAGATCAGGGAGTTAGGCTGGCAGAAACTAAAGTTACAAAGGGACCACCTGGTCTGCTTTGCAGACAGAAAATAACCAGAGTCCAGGCCTCAAAAGAGAATTTTAAAAACCTTCACACATTTAGGGAAGTGGGTGGAATTCTCCACCATACCCGGAAGAAGGGAAGAGGAAGATGAGTACCCACCTGTGCGGAAAGGGGAGTACAAGGGAAGTGACGCTGGGAGCCCACAGTACCACAGGGGAGAAGAGACCAGACCCTGTCATTCTAGGAAGGATTCCCAGTTCGATAGAGGTAGTGTAGTACTGCGCCAGATCCGCCGTCAGTCCAGGAGACCAACCGGACTACAGGCACGGCTTGCAGGGTAATGAAACCTGTCCGGCCAGGGCTCAGGCAAAAAGGCGGAATGCACAGCAGAGCTAGAGGGAAGGAAACAAGGTCATCATTAATTACCGTTGTTCATGGCATTAAATCACTCCCTCTACCCTCTACAAGACCCACAATATTACCTGTGTGAATTCCTTGGTTTATGGAATACCTACTTGTGGCAACGCACAAGGCAAAGTGGAGGAGCACGTTTTCTGGTGCCGCCTTTGATTGTGTTCCAGTGAAAGGGTTGCTAACGCCCCAAGACCAGGCAAATGGGATTCCCTGACCCGGGCGGCACGAGGACGCTACTAAGGAGGTGGCAGAAACACAATCCTGGGTAAAGCAGTAAAGAGTCCCAACAAGCCAAAGTGTTGCACAAACAGCAAAGCGTCCCAGCAATCCAAAGGTTGCCAAGTGTCCTGTTATTCCAAAAGCTTGTGCAAGCGGCAAGGTGTTCCAAAAAAAACACAACAAAACAAAAATAAACCAAGTTCGGAAACAAACAAGGGCAGAGTGTTATGAAATGCCTCGTTACAAGAAAAAGTTATTTACAAGACTTAATACTCTACTCGAGGAGGGGGCGTAATAACGGGAACTGATCAGTGATACAGAGCCCAGAGCCAGGAAGGGAGCCGAGCACTAGAGATAAGGAAGGGAGTCCAAAGGCAGTCCGGTAAGAGTTCTGTGGTCCATTAGGCAAGGCTGATCGGAAAGGCGTCAAAGCAGAATCAGGAGGCAGGAAACAGAGTCCGAGAGGCAAGCAGGAGTCAAGAACCAGGTAAACAGGGAAAACTAGAAAGCTTCAGATAAACGCTGCTCAACGTGATACAACGGTTTGGGAGCATCGGCTTTCTGGGGGTGAGGCTTGATAAAGGAAGTATGTTTTGTGCGAGGCTTGGAACGCATACAAAGAATTGAGCGTTCCAAGAGCGTGCCACACCCAAGTCCCATTGGGAAGTGTAGTGCTCTAGCTGCGCCGACCCCGGCGTTGCTGCAATTGCCAGGGCAAGTGCCAGGATGTTCCCCCACGGGCATGAAAATGCCGTAGAAATGCAGGAGGCATGACAGGTAAGGAGTGCCTAGAGGACAGGGAGTGGACTACCAATAGTAGCAGTTCTGAGTCAGAGGGCGAGTGGACTCAGTTGCAGCGGAAAGAAAGTCTGTCAAACTGAAGAGGGGTCTTGTGAAAGACCCAATTTGGCAGATAAAGGCCATAAAGAACTTTATGACTCCTTACCATAAGAATGGCAAATACTCAGTATGGGATCATCTAGAACTTTATGATCAGATAATGACTTCATTTGGTATCAAGAATGATACGAATTCCATGGAGTTCGTCAAATGGACATTCTCCCCGGAACACTCCAGCTTCTTTACAGGGCTGGAGGACCAAGATCACCAAAGATGGTCCATCTATAATGTGGCTATCTTAAAGCATTTCTCGATTCACCGAAACCCTTATAAGGCCTGTAAGGAGGCCTACAACCTGCAGTGTGGGGAAGCACCTAGAGAGTTTGTGCAAGAGCTGAAACAGGCATTTGCGTTCATTAACACTTTCTTCCATGCGCTCCCGAAATACATTATGATCCAACTGGTAAGGGACTTCCATGAGTGTAGGACCCTGGATTGGGTGATAGAACAAGCCACCCAGATTTATGAAGTACAAAAGCCCTCTGAAAATAAAAATAACCCTAAAAACCCCAAACCGTCAAGCACACCTGCTGCTGCAATGAAAGCAGAGGTGAAAAATACCCACATATTGGATTTGGAAATGAGGGGTCCTAAAAATATTCCTCCCGCTAACACCGATTAGCAGAATGAGAGGCAGAGTAGCCAGACAGGGTATCCAACCAATGATCCATCTGACCCTGCCACCTATATCAGCCCTAGATACAAGGGTAACAGACCCATCTTGGGGTATGTGTGGACTCCCCGGCACAAGGCGGGGTCCAATCAGGTAAGTACTGGCCCAGGAAACGTTCCTCCAAAACTTCCCTCAGGAGGGAAGAAATACTCCATACCCCAACCTAAGTTTCTTTCCCAGATACCCTTCAAACCCCAATTTTCAGAACAATAATAATAATAATAATAATTTTGCATTTATATATAGCGCTATGAACCCTCACGTATCTGAGCGCTGCTTATTATTACCCACGATGTGTGGTGCTCATTTATCGACCTCAGAAGGATGAAAGGCTGAGTTTTGCCCCGCCGGGATTCGAACCTGCGTTAGCAGACTCTGCACCGATGTCAAAGCGAGCGCTCTACTCGCTGTGCCACTTGACCGGCATTTGCATGTTTGCGTGGGTTGTAATTGGCACCTATTACCGGCATGCCGGTATTTCCTGCCTGAAGAGGTGCGTGTACGCGCCTATGCCGCTATTTACGGCACAGTAAATAACGGTGCCGTTAATACCGGGGTTGTGGGTCAGAATGCTACGGAACGTTAAATGATGCCGGTATTTACATACCGGCATCATTTTTCCCTTACCGGCATACCTCGAAATGAGGCCCAATGTACCTTGATGGAGGCATACCATCTTTTTTCTCTCTCTTCAGTGGACAATGAAAATGTGCATTTTGTGCCAGCTTGGCAGTTAATTCTTTTATATTGTACTCTGACACTGTGTGATCTTGGACAGATTTCTGTATTGGAGTCTGGAAATCTGTAAAGAAGATTTTGCACCCAGATATCTTTGGGATTTGGAAGTCCCCTTTTACCCCTGATTCTTGGCTGTACCCCTTTTCCTGGAGAAAGTTACCTGAGCCTGTTTGAGGGGAGTATACATCAGTGCTTTCAGGGTCATCTGGGTGACATTGCTGGGGTTTAAGAAGGTCTTGCTCTGGGTTAGTCTCCATACTTACTAAGTCTAAATTAGGGTCTTTTGGGGGCTATTTTTACTTGGGAGGGATTCCTCCATCCCTGAAAGAGAATATTTTCTTCCCTGAATCCTCCAGCGCATCTTCCCCTTTGAACGGGATGATGCGACTTCCTCCACAAAGTGGGTTCTCTTTGTCTCTTGATTTCTCCTACTTACTCTCTGTTCCCTAGGTTTCAGCTTTTTGGGGATAGAAGATTTGTGTTCAGGTTCAGAGGTTTCCAGGGGTTTTGTTCTGGTGAGAAAGGAAGCTTCCTCTAGGGCTGTGCATCTCCCCCCCCTCCCCCGAGCACCCTCCTCTGGAACCTGTTGGTTGTCGGAGGTTTCTTCCCATCATTGCTCCGGGGCACCAGGCCCAGATGTTGAGCAGTTCTGGGCAGCAGTTTCCATTTGAGGGCTCTACTGAGCACAATCCTTCTCTCTCTCCCCGCTTTCAGGACAAACGATTCCCAAATCAGGGAGAAGAGAGACCAAAAATGGAGGATTATCAGGGAAACTCTCAATACCCGAGCTACTTTGGGAGAAGGGACAGCTACCCTTTCCCGGGAGCAGCAAAGGTATGAATCCAGACCCCCCTACCAACCAGAAAGGATGTCTCAACTGGAGCGCCAGGTCCAACATTTAACACAAGACCTGGGTCGCATGTTGAGGGCTCAGTAGAGCCCTCAAATGGAAATTGCTGCCCAGAACTGCACAACCCATGCAAACATGCAAATACCGGCATCGCGAACCTG
Source organism: Ambystoma mexicanum (assembly GCF_040938575.1). Lineage (NCBI taxonomy): Eukaryota > Metazoa > Chordata > Amphibia > Caudata > Ambystomatidae > Ambystoma > Ambystoma mexicanum. Next base: position 148,322,933 of record NC_090930.1, on the reverse strand, counting down.
GTAATAACGGGCTGCATGATGCTTGCAAAACAGGCCGCAAACAGCAACCAAGATACAAGGCAGCTGTCACAGGTGCACACAATCCCCACAGGTGGAGTCAAAGGAGGCTGTGCCAGTATGAACTGAGCACACCCACACACCACAACCCCCCCCCCCCACAGGTGTAGGCAATGTAGAGTGGCCCAGCACAAAAGGAGCACACCTACACACCACACCCCTTTTTACACCAAAATGCTGCCACTAGCATTTGCAATCATGGCGCAGGAGGACATGCCTATACTGCTACAACTACAGCAACAACAGCAACAACAACAGCAACTACAGCAGCATGAACAGGCAGCACAGTGGAGACGCAGGAGGAGAAGTAGGGTGAGACAGGCCCAGCCACCAGTGCCTTGTAGGCAGCCACCAATCCCTTGCACTAGACCCAGCCCATTCAACCTAACCCCTGAGCAGATCCACACCCTGTACCGGTTGGACCGTGACACCATCACCACTATAGTGGACATGATACAGAACGACATTGCCAGCCACATACAAATACGCACTGCCATCCCCCCACTACTAAAGGTGGTGTCTGTGCTACACTTCCTGGCCACGGGCACCTACCAACACACAGTGGGCCAGCTGCATGGCATTTCACAACCACTATTCTCACGCATGCTGAACCAAGTGCTGGATGCCCTCCTGAAGCACGCAAGCACCCACATATCCCTACCACGGACTGCCCAGGAGATATCCGAAACCAAAGTAGGCTTCCATGCACTGGCAGGCATGCCCAATTGTGTTGGTGCCATCTACTGCACCCATGTGGAATTGATAGTCCCCCATGCCATACAGGCGGTGTACCGCAATCGCAAGCAATACCACTCCATCAATGTGCAAATGGTATTTGACTCCAGCAAGATCATCACCCATTGCTGCGCCCGATTTCCTGGATCTACACATGATGCCATGGTACTGCGCAACTCCACGCTACCCCGTCACATGGAGCGACATGCTGGTCCACGTGCCTGGCTGCTCGGTGAGTTGCACAATAGGCCCATGGCCATGCTGTGGGGTACTCATGTGTGCGGATGCAGAAGGGGGGCTACTGCACCCGGGTGGGAAAGGGGGGGGATACTTCACCAGGGTGGGAAAGGGGGGATACTTCACCAGGGTGGGAAAGGGGGGGTCAATAGTACACCTGGGTGTCAACAGCCAGTGAGTGGAGAATGAATATAGAGCTAAACACTCCTCACCTGACCCAGCCAAACGGAAAATGACACATCACTGGGCCACATATCACAAATAATGCATATGGATGACAACAAGTAAGAGGCACAACCGGGGCACCATGGTAATAGCAAGCAATGGATGACTGAATAGGATGGCAACTGTGGCAATACGGCTAGTGTGACCATGCATAGTGAAGAGTATACAGCATGAATTGGAGGCTAAACATTGTCGCACTGCCACAGTACATCTGCCTCAGCATACACCCTGCATCATCTATTCAACCCCATCCAGTGTTCCACACCTCTTTACAGTATACATTCCATATAGGTGACTATTTGGTACACGTACAGGGACATGTGCATGCCCACACCAAATAGCTGCTGCCATGACCGTGCTCCCTGAAGGTGGCAGTTCAGAGTAACACACACCTATTTGTATCTGCTTGCAGGTGATGGAGGATATCCCTTGAGGCCGTGGCTACTTACCCCTGTGCGGAACCCGCAGAACAGCCACGAAGAGGAGAACAATCGTGTGCACACTCGTACCCGTGTTGTGATTGAGCAGACCTTTGGCCTGTTGAAGGCGTGGTTCCGCTGCCTAAGCAGGTCTGGTGGGGCACTCCTATATAGGCCTGAGAAGGTGGCAAAGATCACCATGGCCTGTGCCATGCTGCACAACATGTGCGTCCGAAGGAATGTACCACTGCCACCTGACATTGACATGCATGGGCCGGGTGAGGATGAAGGGGATGGAGACGGAGGCGAAGGAGCCCCCCTGCCAGTACGTGATGCACGGGACGGCCATGCTGTACGCCAAGCACTAATTGACAAATACTTTTGAAACACAGGGACGATGAATGACTTGTGTCAGTCAGACACTGGGCCAATGTGAACATGCACAAAGGGAATGTTGGTAGTTGGGCACTGAACACCGTAACACATTAAATGGATGAACACGAAAAATAACAATGTCCAGCCATGGATTTTTCTCATCACAACTTGTGTATTATTTGTAACAGCAAAACTGTGCCCACTCCCCCCTCCCAGAACCCCCAACAAACTCCCTCACCCACCCCACATACCCCAGTAAATAGGCCAACAAACTCCCTCACCCACCCCACAGATCCCAAATGTCCCCATGTGTGCAACAAACAGTGTTGCCTTCCCCATTGTAGTTCCTCACATTTTATCATTTCCCATAATGTCATTTCTTTGCCATGGCCGAGCGCCGTGTGCTCCTGCGCGTTAAGCGCGCAGGGCTTGATTGCACCGAGGTGGAAGGGGTTGACGTGGTGGAGGTGTCTATTGTCAGTCCCCTCGCTGGGCCATGGTGTGGCTGCTGCACTTGCGTGATGTTCGCAAGAAGGGACTGGGTCAGTGACCCCATGCACTCCCTGAATGCACACATGGACGCCTCCACGGCCATTGGCAGCAATGGCCGTGGCTATGGCCTTCATGGCCTCATCACCAACGACAACCTGTTGTCGCATTATCTGGAGCATTTCTTCTTGGCGGGCCTCTACCCTTGCCAGACGGACCTCGAAGGGGGTTTCAGCCGCAGGTGTACTGGTGGCTGGCGGGGTGGTGGAAGGCAGGGTGGTGGAAGGCAGGGTGGTGGCTGGCGGGGTGGTGGAAGGCAGGGTGGTGGCTGTCGGGGTGGTGGAAGGCACCTGCGTGGGGTCCTCATCCTGGGCACTGTCCTCCTCGAAGATGCCAATGTCCGAATCTCCAAGGTCGGAGTCATGCAGACATGGGTCATCCTGGCTCTCAGTCTCCGCAGGTGGGGGGGTGCTGGCAATGGGCGTTGGGCTGGGCGTTCTGGACATTACCTCTGCCTCTTCAGCCACCTCTGTGGACACGACGTCCGTGGTGGCCGGCGGAACAGCTACCACTGTCGCAGCAGGTGCCCCCTGCAGGGTTGATGCCTTGCGTGGCACACTGGGTGTGGCTGCAGGCAATTTCTTGGACGAGGGGGTGGTGGTGGCCCTGGTCCCCTTGTGTGCACTGGATGTGCTCGCACCCCTGTCCTGTGTTCCACCTTCCTCATCGGTGCCTGGGAGATAGAAGAGATGCAGGTCATCAGTGATGTTGCCAAATGGCAGCTGTGATGTTTTGCGGTGTGATATTTTCATACATTCAGGCACATTTTAATTTCTGTTGTGTGGCATTTGGAGTACTGAGGGGACATGTTGGCAATCATTGCATGGCTGGTGGCATTGGATTGTTTTGGTGTCTGTGGGTGGGGGGCCATGGGCATGGTTGGGTTATGTTGCACCTCTGTTGGAATTGGAATTTTCACTCATCATGCGTGTGGTGCAGGGGGTGGCACTCATTATTCTATTGATGTGTTGATGTCGCCTTGGGACATGCATTGGCGTGCCTAATCTGACTTCAACATCACTTGTGTCACATCATGTTTTGTTATACGTGGATGTGATGGTTCACTCACCTTCCTCTGTTGTAGTTGCTGCGCCAAACTCCTGGTCTCCTATCCCCTCTTTGGATTCCGGGTCAATAAATCCACTTGCGGTCTCCTCCCATGCGGTGAGCTTTACAGGGGATTGTGTGGCACCGCCTGTCACCATTGCGGCCCTCCGGTCCTCCGCCAGGATCTTCTGGACCCGGAGGCAGAGTTCATCCCAGCGCTTTCGGCAATCCCGTACGCTCCTTGGGGTGCTCCCCACTGCCGACACCCTCGTAGCAAACCCCTGCCACACCTCTTTTTTTTCGGGTTTGGGCCGCATGCTTAAGGTCTGTGCTTCTGATGATGTCAGCATGCTGTTCGAGGGTGTTTGCCAGCATTGTCAGTTCAGCATCACAAAAACGCTGCTTCCTCTTCCTTTGGGTGCTTTTTCTGGTGGCCTTCGACATCCTGATTGAGTTGGGGCACTCCACAACAACACAGGTGTAGTGGTGGTTATGGAGGATGGCAATGGATTGTGTTTTTAAAGATGGCCGGCGGGCCAATTCCCGTTCCTGCGCGATGACGTAATTTCCAGAGCCGGTTTTTATGTACACGGTGATACCATGCCGGTATCACTGTGCCGGTATTCAGGTGTTGGTATGAAGCGGTAACGCTATGGGCGGGCCGCGCGATGCCGGTATATGGGGGTTGGTGGCACTTTACCAGCATGGCGGGATTGCCACTACCGGCATGAGGAACGCGCGTGCTTGCGCACTCGTAATCACCCGCTGTTAGCGGGTTCATACGTGCACGGACACGCTCATTCCGGCATGCCGGAAATTGAGCCGCTATTACCGGGCAACTTGTAATGAGGCCCATTGTCAATGTGCATTATCAGCACTGGTGGATACTGGATCCTAAGCTACCCTCATGTCCAAAAATGCCTTTGACCAAATAAATGCAGGAAGGCGGAGAGTCACCAAATTCCCCTCATACCTCTTCCTGGACAACTCCAAAACTTCAATGGGAACGATATTTCCATTGAAGGGACTGCGCATCTGCAGATGAAAACTGGGCGACATAGGGTGAAACACCCATTGATAGTCGTCTCTCCAGAGGGCACACTTTGTCTCCTAGGGAATGACCTCCTTCGGAGCCTATCACCCCTGATTGACTGCGTGAACAAGGTCTTCTGGACACAGACTAACCAGCCAATCAAATTAAAACCAAGTACACATTATGTGTGTTTAAATGGTACATGCCACATGATTGAATAACGGTCTGACAAAATAGAATTCCACTTTAGGAATAATCAAGTCCCAGGCATCACTGTCATTTCTGTAGGAGAACAAACTGGTGATGGAAACCCTTCATCATTTTTGAAAATTAACCTCCCTCCCAGTTTTAAGTGGCATTCCACACTGGAAGGAAATACTCTGACATTTTAAATCAATCCACAATCTGAAGAAAACACAAATCCCATGAATAAAGATTATGAAAAACCAGCTCAAAGTTTGACCGACATCCAGAGAAAGGGTGAACAGCTGTTTTTCCCCATTCAGGTAAATTAGGGGGAGGAGCCTGTTCTTGCCAGAGTATGCTTGAATAACGAAGAAGCTTCATCAGCGAAGCATTATTCAGGAAACTCCCAAAAGATCAGACCGTCCCCACATTTAAGTTGATTGATAAGTGGGAAATAGGACTGGAAACTCCAAATTCCAAACTTCTCCTGCCTAGCCGGTGCATTCTAAAAATTTCCATTGGCGACAAAAGCATAGAACATAATTGTTGGGTTGTGAGAGATGCCCCCTCTGCCTTTTACTTAGGCAGTGACATTCTCAATCGATTCACAATTAATTTGGACCTAATTAATAACAAAGCCTGGCCCGACTGGGGGTTAACCGCATGGGCCTTGACAACACTGAGAAAGCATATCGGTCAGCTCAATTGCTGCTGTATGTCGTTGAAGTTCAAGTGGGAGTAGAGGTTACCATACCAGGACCGGTGCAACAATTTACAATTCCCCTAAAAATTAAGCGAGAACAGAATCTCCAAAACAAGGACGCTTACATAAATCTGAATGATCAACTCCAACTGCAAGGTTTGTATTTACATCCGACACCGGTAGTTGACCTAAAACATGACACCATTCAAATATTGGTAGATAACAGCCACCCTACAAGTATCACTTTGGGCGCAGACACCTTTATTGGAATGGCGTTTGATGCCCAACATTATTCTATTTATTTAGGTAATGAGATCATTGGGCCAATTCCAAATGACTGTTACAATTTTGATGATGATATGCCTCCAGAAAAGATTTTCACCCGGCAATAGGGGAATTTCTTGGTGTACTCCTCCTGCCCTTACGGTGGGGAAGAGGTGACATCTGACATCAGGAAGCATGAGGTGGTATTTCGAGTCAACAGTGACTACCTCCCATCCTTGAAACCTCATGTCCAGGGCAACACCATAACAAGAGATCTCTCTACCCCGCTGGAGGATACCGCCAAAATTGCCAAACCCAAGGTCTTTCCAGGCTTTAAGCAGATGGTCGAAGAACGTATCAATCTCGCTGATGCATGTGAGAGAACGAGGAGCAAAAGCAGAAGCTGAAACAGGTGTTTTGGGATTTTCAGGATATCTTTGCCGTGGATTCGTACGACTGTGGACACACAGAGATACATTCAACCTCCATACCTATGGACCCTGAGATGGCTCCAGTTTTTGTGAAGCAATACCGGTTCCCTCTCACGTCTATGGAGTCACTCACAGAGATTATTAACAACGTAGAATACTCTGGGATAATTCGTACAGTCCACAGTACCTTTAACAACCCGGTACTGGGGATACTCATACCTAATGGCCAATGGAGACTTTGCGCAGACCTTAGGGAGTTAAAGAAACAGGTCCACATGTCAAGATGGCCCCTTCCCTACATCAATCAGGGACTGGGCCTGATCCATTGGCCAATGGTGTATACTGCCATTGACCTGACCAACGGTTACTGGACAGTACTTGTGAATAGGGAAGACCAGTACAAGCTTGCCCTTACCTTCAGGGGGCAGCAATACATGTGGACCTGAACCCCCTTTGGATACATAAACTCTGGCAACAAATGTAATATCTTCCTACATAAGGCGATGCCCGACTTCGGTGAATGGGAAACCTAGCCTATGTAGATGATGTCTTAATCAAGAGCTCAACTGTGGAGGAACACATAGCTGAAATACGCTATGTTCTGACCCAGTTGCAGAAAGCCAGAGCAAAACTGTACTTTCAGTAGGCACAGTGGTGTAAGACCCATGTGAACTTCTTAGGGCATGAAATCACCCCTGAGGGTGTCACAAACTTTACCCCTGTCCTGGGAGCTCAGGGCCTCTGGCCCTCACCCCAGTATTCCTGCAAGGCCCCAAGGGCCCAGTCATGCCCCTCTCGCTTGTCTTGGAGCCAGTCCTGGCGCCTTTGGTGCGAGGCTAATATGGCATGTGGAGTTTCTATTGGGGAATGGACCAACATGGCTGCCCCCACAAGGATCGACGGGAAACTGCATCATGCAGTCTAGCATCCAGGGCGTGGTCTGCCCTGGAGGCACCTGGCATACCTGCTGGCTATTTAAGCCACACCCAAGCTGAGGCACACGCTACGCGTTGTTCTGCACTTGCAGCGTGACGTTCACCATGACCTGCTCACAGCATCCTTGGCCTGCATCGTCTGGAAGAAGAACTACACCATTATTCTTCCTTACTTGTTCTGCATCCAGCATCTCACTCATTCCGGAATCTTCACTAGACCTGATCTTCCTCCGCGAGCAACATCCTAGAATGGAGAGACCAGAAGGGAAATAATTAGTGAGCGTTCATCTTCTGACATCATCATCTCCAGACTCTGCTACTTACCGAAGCTCTCGTGGAAGTTTGACTGCCGCCTGGACATCCTCCATCCTACGCTCCGCTTCCATCTGGCCGCATACCTTCCAGGACTTCTCGGCGACCTGTAAGGAAGGACAGCACAGGTTAGCCTTATTCAAAGACGCTCACAGCGCCGCGCTTTGCGCATTCTCTTACCCTCTCGAGCACTGCCCTCGCCATTAGCTTGATGTCTCCATCACCCTTCTGCATCAACGAGAGAAGGAGAAGGTCAACAGGGCAATAACAATCACGAATACTCATTCTTCAAAGACTCAAGACTTACCTCAAGAGGGGAGTCGTAGCCAGCTTAGACTCCCGGGCCCACACCAGTGAAGTAACGCAGCGAAAGGTGCCCAACCATGACGCGCCCCTGCACAGAACGGCAGGATGGAGAGCGCACCTTAACGAAATACAAGGATCAGCCCATGGCAGCGCGAGTCCCCGGGGAAGGTGAACCAGTTCCAGAAGCAATCCGGACCCGTCGGGTGGCATCCCTGTGGATGCAAAGTGAGCGTTACAGAATGTGAAGCCCAACATAATAATCCACCCGGGCGCCTTGCATGGAAACCTCAGAAACTGACCAGTTGGCCCAGTTGTTGGGGCAGTTACGTGCACAGGTACATTCAGCCCGACAAGAAACCGATGCCCTGTGGAGAGAACTAATTGTGGCCAAGGAACAAACTGATGATCTTGGCAGACAACTCCTTCAATCGCAGGCCGGGCAAGCCCCGTTGCCCGGAATCAGCCCATCAATGCCAACCCAACGAGCAATCCGGTCCAGATCAATCTACCTGGGACAGTACCACTAGCTCCACCGGAGCGTTTCTCGGGGAATCCCCGAAGATACGCGACCTTCATGAATCAGTGTCGCCTCCACTTTTTGTGCCGACCTGGGGCGTTTTCCTATGATCAATCGTGTGTGGCCTTCGTTTCATCCTACTTGAGTGGTAGTGCAGCAGATTGGTCGGTGCCGTTTATCAGCCGGGATGATCCATTGTAACACGATTTCGAGGGCTTTCAGTAGGAGCTGGATAAGCTCTTTGCCCGTCGCTCACATGGGCAGGATTTGGATAACAAACTTTTGACCCTTCGACAAGGATACCAGGATCTGTTGGCGTACATAGCCACCTTTAATAGACTGGTGGTCGAAGCAGAATGGCCGGAAGACAAACAGACCACCTTGTTCCACCGAGGCATGCGAGGGGAGTTAAAAGACGTTTTGACCCAAGTAGTGGACCCACCCAAGGACTGTGGCGAATTCATAAATCTGGTGGTGCATCTCAACCACCGGTTGCAAGATCGGAGAATAGACTGAAGCAAACCGGATGCACGCCCCATGGCCGTGCGCCCCAAGGAGCATGCCCAGTGGGGATCTGAGGGCACCACTGTAACGCTCACCTGATTCCCGCAGAGGCGCCGGTCTTGACTGGGTGAATGCCATATCTTCAAAGGTGATGTGTAACACACGGTTGGCTCTTTGGGCTGGACCTCTGTGCACTGTATGTCTGACTCGAAGAGTAAGATGTCTTAGGTAAGTGAACGCCGAGCTCTCCATCTGCCTCGGGGCAGGGTGCCATAACCAGTTTCTTCACTGGATAAGGGTGCAGGCCTCTTGACCTCAGAGGACTGCTGTCTGTCGTTAACTGCACGAACGGTAAGTTCTGGGCACTTCAAATGTCTTAAAAGTCTTTTGTAATGATATCTCTTGTTTTGCAGGGTTCCGGCGATGGCAGATGGCGGGCTGATGAGAGTTGAGGATCGAACCCGCCTGAGGAATAGAAGCGCCTGGAAGCACGTAAGTAAGCGCTTGTAGCCTGCTTCACGATGCGCACTAACTGTCCCTTTTATCTTGCAGGTACAAGTTCGGAGCTTTAGAGAAGCTGAAGGGTGCTGGAATACCCACTGGATTCGGCGTGGGAAGGAGTAATGGCACGTGAGTAATAAAGTTGCCCAATGTCTTTAAACGCACCTTCTTTTGTCTTTCAGATGCGGGATGCAGCGCCGAAGGCCTCCGGAGCGTGCGAAGAGCTGGTAAGCTTTTGTCTTTCAGATGCCGGAATGCAGTGCGAAGACCTCCGGAGCATGCGAAGAGTAGGTAAGCCTTTGTCTTTCAGATGCCGGAATGCAGCGCGAGGCGTTGGTGACAGCCGATGGACCAGGTAAGAGATGCGCTGCCACTGAAGACCGTAGTGCTAACCTGTTCTTTCTTTGTCTTTACAGGTGCTGCTGAAGACTGGATTCCAGGATGGTAAGCCTTTGTTCCCTTAGGCCCAGGATCAGAAGACACGATGAGCGTTCTGCTGCAGAGAATGCAGAATAACGCAAAGCAAGATTCATCCATCGGGTGTGGTTTAAATAGCCTCCTGTAGTGCTTAGGTGTCTCTTTCCACAGCCACGCCTAGGTAAGAAAAGAGTTCCTGCTTTCCAGAAGAGTTCCAGTGTTCTGAACCTAGGGAGTGGCTCCTGCCCCACCCAACAGGAAAAGTAGTCCCAAACAGAAGAGGATCAGGGGTTCAACTGGCAGGTAAGTAAGCAGCATGGTCTGCTGCAGGTAAGTCCACCCAAGCATTATGAGCCCGGCGCTTCCAGCGCTGGGACTGGGCATCTTTATGAGCCTGGTGCCACTGGCGCCAGGTCAGGGTCCAAAAGGTCCCAATTGGGACTGGCTGGCACTCGGAACCGGGGTTATGGGTCTGCTTCCAAGGGAGTCGGGCAAGTCCTGATCTTTTGGAAGCAGAGATCATGACAGCACCCCCCCTCAAGGCCCCTCCCAAACCGGGCTTCTCCGGGGGTTTTGGCTTGTTAGGAAATGTTCGATGAAATCTTTTGATTAGACGAGGCGCGTGGACATATTCTGCAGGTTCCCAGGATCTTTCTTGGGGACCGTAGCCTTTCCAGTCAATCAGGTAAAATAGTTTAGATTTGGAGATCTTGGAATCCAGGATGCTTTTAACTTCAAACTCGAGTTCTCCATCAACTAGAATAGGTTTTGGAGATGTAGTTAGTCGGGTTTGAGGTTGCACGGGTTTTAATAGAGAGACGTGGAAGACCGGATGTATCTTCATGTGAGGGGGCAAGTCCAACTTGACCGCTACTGGATTTACTATGGTAGTGATGGAATAGGGACCAAGGTATCTTGGGTTGAATGTGCGTGGTCCTTTTAGAGGTAGATATTTGGTGGATAACCAGACTTGATCTCCTACTTGATATTGGGGGGCTTCCTTCGGATGTTGGTCTGCTCCTTTCTTGTATTGTTCTTTAGCCCTTTGAATGTGAGAAACGGCTTCCTTAAAGGCTTGGGTGATTGTAGAATGCAGGTGGTCTACTGCTGGTGTTCCAAGATCTTGGAGTGGATCCAACTCCGAGGTTCCAGGGTGACTACCGTATAAAAGAAAAAACGGGGTCTTCCCAGTTCCCGAGTGGACAGAGTTATTGTAGGCATATTCGGCTATCCAAAGGATATCTTTCCAAGTTTTTTCAGTTTGTTGTAGCATGCAGCGCAAATACTGTTCCAGAGTTTGATTGGTCCTCTCGGTTTGTCCGTCGGTTTGAGGGTGGTGGCTGGTCGAAAGTCTCACATCAATTTGAGCCGACCGACAGCAACTTCGCCAAAAATGAGAAATAAATTGACTACCTCGATCCGAAATTAGAACTGAAGGAAAACTGTGCAGAAGGACGATGTTTTCGAGAAATTCTCGGACCAGAGTTGCTGCTGTTGGTAAGCCTTTGAGTGGAATGAAATGCGCCATCTTGGAGAATAGGTCCACCATTACTAGGATCGTATTGTATCCGGAGCATGGGGGTAGATCGGTGATGAAGTCCATAGAAAGCGTATGCCAAGGGCGAGGCGGGATGTCAATAGGGCGTAAGAGGCCGGCTGGTTTTTCCTTTTGACTCTTGTTTTGGGCGCATACTCCACAGGACATTATAAAGTCTCTGATATCTTTTTTCCAAGACGGCCACCAGAAGTAGCGCTTGATCTTTTCCGAGGTCTTGGTCATACCGGGATGTCCTTCCATTAAAGAATCGTGATAACAAGAGATTACCTTTTTCTGTAAATCTGTGCTGGGCAGGTATAACCGTTCTTGGAAATTTAATAGGTTGTCCTTCACCGTAAAGTCCTTTCCCTGCAGATGCCAATTCTGTATGTCTGCTGGAGTTACCAGTAGCCTGGCTTTATCCTTAACTTCCTCTATGGATTGTGTGGCGATTACACCTAGAATTCTTTGTTCGGGAATGATAGGTACAGGTTTAGGATTGATCAAATGTTCTTCCACTCCCATCCGAGAAAGGGCATCAGCTTTACCGTTTTTTGTACCAGGTCGATAGGTAATTATGAAGTCAAACTCGGCAAAGAATAGTGCCCAAAGGAGTTGCCTAGAGGATTGAGCTTTTGCGGTTTTCAAATATTGCAGGTTTCGGTGATCTGTAATCACAGTAACGGTGTGTCGGGCCCCCAGAAGATAATGCCGCCAAGCCTTAAAGGCGGACTTGATAGCTAGAAGTTCCTTATCAGTAATAGTGTAATTGATTTCAGGAGGCGAGAATTTGCGGGACCAAAATGCCACGGGATGCAACTGATTGGTTACTGGGTCCTTTTGTGATAGAACTGCCCCCATGGCAAGGCTCGAAGCATCAGTTTCAACGATGTAGGGGAGTTCTGGGCGAGGATGTTTTAAGATCGGTGCAGAGATAAATCTAGTCTTCAAATTCTGGAAAGCTTGTTCCGCCTCAGTAGACCATTGAAAACGTTTGTTTTTCTTTAACAAGGCGGTGATGGGCTGGACTATTCGAGAGAATTCGGGGATAAACCTGCGGTAAAAGTTAGCGAAGCCTAACATGCTTTGAACACCTTTTACGGAGGATGGCGATGGCCATTTGAGAATTGCATCGACCTTCTTTGAATCCATACGCACTCCGCTAGGTGATAATATGAATCCCAAGAATTCAACTTCAGTCACGTTGAAAACACATTTTTCCAACTTAGCGAAAAGTTTGTGTTGACGCAATCTCTCGAGGACCATTTTCACGTGTTTCCGATGTTCAGTTTCCGATGAAGAATAAACGAGGATGTCGTCAATGTAAACAACAACACACACATTTATGAGCTCTCTGAGGACATCGTTCATAAAATATTGAAAGGCGGCCGGGGCATTGCAAAGTCCGAAGGGCATGACCTGATATTCAAATAGCCCATACTTGGTGCGGAAGGCCGTCTTCCATTCATCGCCCTCTTTTACTCGTACCAAGTGGTAGGCTCCTCTAAGATCCAGCTTTGTATATATGCATGCTTTTCTGACTTGGTCCAGGAGTTCAGGGATCAAAGGTAACGGATATCTATTCTTAACGGTGATCTGGTTCAGGGCGCGATAATCTATACAAGTTCTAAGGTCCCCTTCTTTTTTTGGAACGAAGAACAAAGCTGAGGAAGCAGGGGACTTGGAAGGACGAATAAACCCATTCGCTAGGTATTGATCCAGGTATTGTCGGAGGTGAAGATTCTCAGGCTCGGTGAGGGCATAAATTCTACTACAAGGAGGAGTAGATCCAGGTATCAGGTCTATCTGGCAGTCATAAGACCTATGAGGAGGTAGAGAGTTAGCCTGATCCTTCCGGAAAACATCTTGGAATTCTAGGTATTCAGGAGGTAACTGAGGAGCCTCCGAGGAAATTGCTGCCAGTGCAACACCAGGTCGAGGGTGACAAGTAGAGACACATTCTGGAAACTGAACCGTTCTTGCTCGCCAATCGATCTGAGGATTGTGCTTCTCTAACCAAGGAATTCCTAGAATAATCTGGAACTGAGGGGCCTTGATCACATCGAACACGATCTTCTCATGGTGTCCATCTTGACTTACTAGCGTCACTTCTTGGGTAGTATGCGTTACTGGTCCGGAGGCTATCTCCGTACCATCCACCGTAGTAATGACGTCCTTTACAGCCTTTGGACAAAGAGTCAGATTCATCCTCAAAACCATTTCATGATCCACATAATTGCCGATGGCACCGCTGTCGACGTAAGCTTCAATCGCATGTAATCGATCCGGATGTTCAGGGCTAATGAGGACCATAGGTATCACGAAATGCGAGGTCACGGAACTGGTTTTAACGCTCGGCAAGAGGACCTCTATTCTTGTCGGGCGAGGTCGTTTCCCTGCTCAGAGTTTGTGACCCTGGTAACTGCAGCTCCTACTGCCTTCTTGGATGGTTTCACCGGACAGTCTCGAAGAAAGTGCCCCGAGTTTCCGCAATAGAGGCATAATTGCAGCTGTTTTCTCCTTTCCCGCTCCTTTTGTGTTAGTGGTCCTTTCAGGCCCCCTATTTGCATGGGTTCCCCGGAGTCTACTCCTTTGGTAGGAGTTGGTGGTTTGGAAAATACTCGAGCATCAAACTTGGAACGATCAGCCTTCCTGTTCTGCAGTCTGTGGTCAATTTGAACGACTAAGTCAATATAGTCCGAACAGTCTTGCGGGGGATTCACTACTTGGGCTAACACATCTTTGAGCTCTCCACGTAGACCTCTATAAAACAGCGTAATCCTTTTGTCCTCAGGCCATCGAGTTTCCACTATCAGTCTGTTGAAAGACGCAATATAAGCCAAAAGGTCTTGATTACCCTGTCGCAATGAAAGGAGCTCATTGTCCAAGGCCTGCCCCTGTGAATGTCTTGCAAACAATTTTTCCATACTGAGCTGAAAAGCTTGAAAATCATGGAGAACCGGATCATCTTGATTAACTAGAGGGATCGACCAGTCTGCCGCATTGCCACTAAGGTACGAAAGCACGAAAGCTACCTTAGCTTGATCAGTTGGAAAGGCTGCTGGCCGGCATAAGAAGTGCAACCGGCACTGATTAATAAATACTGCAAACCTCTTTGGGTCACCAGAAAATCGTTCGGGCGGAGCCAGAGGTACATTCCCAGGTAGGTTGATCTGCACTTGGTTCATAGAGGATGTTGAAGGAAGATTTGCCCCTGATGCGGGTAACGGAGTTTGTCCGGCTTGTGACTGTAGCAATTGTCTAGCGAGATCGTCTGTTCGCTCCTTGGAAATAATCAGTTCCCTTCTTAGAGCATTCGTTTCCTGACGGGCTGCATGCATTTCTGCTCTTAGTTCCCCAAGTAACTGGGCTAGCTGGTCGGTATCCGAGGTTTCCATAGCGCCTGGGTGGGAGTTTTGCGATAGGCTTTGCGTTCTGTAACGCTCACCTGATTCCCGCAGAGGCGCCGGTCTTGACTGGGTGAATGCCGTATCTTCAAAGGTGATGTGTAACACACGGTTGGCTCTTTGGGCTGGACCTCTGTGCACTGTATGTCTGACTCGAAGAGTAAGATGTCTTAGGTAAGTGAACGCCGAGCTCTCCATCTGCCTCGGGGCAGGGTGCCGTAACCAGTTTCTTCACTGGATAAGGGTGCAGGCCTCTTGACCTCAGAGGACTGCTGTCCGTCGTTAACTGCACGAACGGTAAGTTCTGGGCACTTCAAATGTCTTAAAAGTCTTTTGTAATGATATCTCTTGTTTTGCAGGGTTCCGGCGATGGCAGATGGCGGGCTCATGAGAGTTGAGGATCGAACCCGCGTGAGGAATAGAAGCGCCTGGAAGCACGTAAGTAAGCGCTTGTAGCCTGCTTCACGATGCGCACTAACTGTCCCTTTTATCTTGCAGGTACAAGTTCGGAGCTTTAGAGAAGCTGAAGGGTGCTGGAATACCCACTGGATTTGGCGTGGGAAGGAGTAATGGCACGTGAGTAATAAAGTTGCCCAATGTCTTTAAACGCACCTTCTTTTGTCTTTCAGATGCGGGATGCAGCGCCGAAGGCCTCCGGAGCGTGCGAAGAGCTGGTAAGCTTTTGTCTTTCAGATGCCGGAATGCAGTGCGAAGACCTCCGGAGCATGCGAAGAGTAGGTAAGCCTTTGTCTTTCAGATGCCGGAATGCAGCGCGAGGCGTTGGTGACAGCCGATGGACCAGGTAAGAGATGCGCTGCCACTGAAGATCGTAGTTCTAACCTGTTCTTTCTTTGTCTTTACAGGTGCTGCTGAAGACTGGATTCCAGGATGGTAAGCCTTTGTTCCCTTAGGCCCAGGATCAGAAGACACGATGAGCGTTCTGCTGCAGAGAATGCAGAATAACGCAAAGCAAGATTCATCCATCGGGTGTGGTTTAAATAGCCTCCTGTAGTGCTTAGGTGTCTCCTTCCACAGCCACGCCTAGGTAAGAAAAGAGTTCCTGCTTTCCAGAAGAGTTCCAGTGTTCTGAACCTAGGGAGTGGCTCCTGCCCCACCCAACAGGAAAAGTAGTCCCAAACAGAAGAGGATCAGGGGTTCAACTGGCAGGTAAGTAAGCAGCATGGTCTGCTGCAGGTAAGTCCACCCAAGCATTATGAGCCCGGCGCTTCCAGCGCTGGGACTGGGCATCTTTATGAGCCTGGTGCCACTGGCGCCAGGACAGGGTCCAAAAGGTCCCAATTGGGACTGGCTGGCACTCGGGACCGGGGTTATGGGTCTGCTTCCAAGGGAGTCGGGCAAGTCCTGATCTTTTGGAAGCAGAGATCATGACAACCACGGAACCAATGCAACTAGGAGGGGTTAGGCCTCCTTTAACCAAAGCCGAACGGGATAAGAGGAGAGAACAGCAGCTATGCCTGTACTGTGGAAAAGCAGGCCATTTGCTTAAGGAATGTTCAGTTAAACCACCAAGAAGAACCGTAGGGGCCACAGACAACGAGAAACCAAGTGAGGAGTCGGAAAACTACCAAGCCCGGCAATTGTCGGGGTCCAATTGTTGAGCGAAGAAATCCAACTACACACCTCCCATTTTGTTTTGCCCGTGATCCTAATCACCCATCAACAGTCATCAAGGATGCATTCATTAGAAACGTACATTGATAGCGGAGCAGTGGGGAACTACATGGACCAGGATCTTGCGGCAAAGATGGGGCTCCCACTCTGTTCGAAGCCCATCATAGAGACTGTAACCACTGTAGATGGCACTGAAATCGCCTCCGGTCCAGTGTCCGAGTGTACCACAGAACTCACCCTCTTATGTGAAGATGGCCATCGGGAAACTACCACCTTTGATCTCATCAAAGCACCGCAGTACCGGTTAATCGTAGGAATGCCGTGGCTGGTCGCACATAACCCACGGATCAACTGGCGTGCCTGAGAGTTGGTCTTCTCCCATGACTGCACACACACCTGCTATCCCAAAGGGAGAAAAGGGAAGCATGCCAGTTCACCTGTCCAGGAAGGTACAATAGGTGTCCTAGGCACGGTTGCCACCTTACCAATTCAATACCAGGGCTTTCAAGACGTGTTCCAAAAAGAACAAGCGAATACCTTGCCAACCCATAGGCCCAACGATTGCCAGATTGACCTGATCCCTGGAGCCCGAATTCCGTGTGGCCGTATCTATGCACTCACCGAACCTGAGAACCAACATCTGAAAACATATCTGAAGCAATACCTGGCCAACGGTTTCATCCGCCTTTCGAAGTCAGCGGCAGTGTCTCCCTTATTCTTCGTACCGAAGAAGGAAGGAGAATTGAGGACGTGCATTGACTACTGTGCATTGAACCAAGTCACTGTCAAGAACCGCTACCCCCTACCTCTGATCCCGGAGCTGCTAGACCAAATCAAGGAAGCCCAAATCTACACGAAATTGGACCTTAGTGGGGCCTACCATCTTGTGCGCATTAAAGAAGGGGATGAGTGGAAAACGGTGTTCCGAACCAAATACGGCTTACACGAATACCAAGTGATGCCGTTCAGCCTATGCAATGCCCCAGCCGCATTTCAATACTTCATGAACGATGTTCTGAGAGAACTGATTGATGTCTGTGCCTTAGTCTACATCGATGACATCTTGGTGTATTCAGCTTCAGAACAAGATCATGTCAGGCATGTACGGGCCGTTCTTACTAAAGTCCGTCAACATCATCTCTACGCCAAGCTTGAGAAATGCTCATTCCACATTACGGAAGTAGAATTCCTGGGTTTTATCCTCACTCCAAAAGGAATCCGAATGGATGTGCACAAAGTGGATGCCGTCCTCAATTGGCCAGCCCCAAGCTCATTCAAGGGAGTCCAGAGCATGCTAGGTTTTGCTAACTTTTACTGCAGTTTCATCCCAGGGTTCTCGCAAATAGTACACCCGATCACGTTACTATTAAGGAAGTGCAATAAAACGTTCCGATGGACAGAGGAGGCCAAAAAAGGCCTTTCAGGAACTCAAGGCAAAATTCACCACCGCCCCAATCTTACGACACCCACGCCCGGACCATCCATATGTGGTGGAGACTGATGCTTCTAGTGTGGTGATGGGTGTGGTGTTATCACAAAGGGACTCACACACCGGCCAGCTACATCCCGTGGCGTTCTGGTCACGAAAATTCTCGCCGCCTGAGCTCAACTACGCCATCACGGATAAGGAGCTACTGGCCATTCAAGGCCGCTTTCAAGGCTTGGCGACACTACCTGCTGGGAGCCTGACATACAATCACTGTGATAACAGACCACTGAAACCTACAATACCTGAAAGGTGGAAAGGCTCAATCTTCTCGACAACTACGATGGGCCCTATTCTTCGCGGAATACGACTATGTAATCACTTATCGACCAGGAGTCAAAAATGGCAAGGCTGATACCCTTTCACGCATGGGCACCGATGAGGTGGTGTATATACCTCCTGACCCCGTGGCCATCATTCCAGGGGAAAGACTCTTGGGCATTACAACTACGATGACACAAGATGAGTTACTGTATGAAGTCCGGCAAGTATTAACTCAGGAGCAGCTACGAGAGTGGGGTTCAAGAGGAGAAGACTATAGCGTTAAAGACCAACTGCCTTACTACAGAAATCGGCTATTCGTGCCTGTAAAAGAACTGCAAGAACAGGCCATCTCAGAATATCACGACTCCCTCATGGAAGGCCACCCAGGAATTGCCAAGACCCTGGCCAAGGTGAAACAGAGTTATTGGTGGCCAACGTGGCGCAAGGATATAATTCAGTTCATCACTTACTGTGGTATCTGTGCTCAGAACAAATCAGCAAAGCAAAGACCCACTGGACTTCTACAACCATTGAACATTCCGCCAGCTCCGTGGCACACATTATCACTTGATTTCATCACTGACCTACCTTCCTGCCAAGGTTATAACACTATACTAGTGATTGTGGACCTGTTCTCCAAGATGGCTCATTTCTTCCCATTCAAAGGGCTACCAAATGCATTGGGTCTCGCTAGAACCTTCCTAGAACATGTGATACGGCTGCACGGGTTCCCTTCAGTCTTGATTTCAGATGGAGGTACCCAATTCGTGCCCAACTTCTGGAGGAAGTGTTGCTCGATGGCCCAAATAGACATCTGATTATCCACTAGCCATCACCCCAAACGGATGGTCAAACGGAGAGGACGAATCAAACGCTCAGGCAATACTTGCGTTGCATGCTTCACCAAGCAGAAGGGAGTTGGAAGGATCTATTGTGGATTGCTGAGTATGCCTAAAACAACTCCCTACATAGCAGCACTGGGCAAACGCCGTTCTTTACTGTATTTGGAAGACCCCCATGCACATCAGAACTGGACATCCCCGCGACTCTGGAAATGCCAGCCGTCACGAATCTACACGCAACTATTTCACAGGCCTTCACGAGAGCCAAAGAACATCTGCAGCAAGCCAAAGCCCTCCAAAAGAAGTATGCGGACCAGCATCGCACAAAGGCCCCTGACTACCAAATAGGGGACATGGTATGGTTAGCTTCCAAACATGTACCTCTAAAAGGAACCCGGATCTTCCGCCCACGGTTTTTAGGGTCGTTCCCAGTCGAATCCATCATAAACCCAGCCACGGTAAAGCTGACGTTGCCAACCCACATGCGGATACATCCAGTGTTTCACGTATCCATCCTGAAACCAGTTCAGCCTGGAACCCGAGTAACTACCCCACCAGGGCCTGTGATAATTCAAGGAGAACCGGAATTTGAGGTAAAGGACATCCTGGATTCCAAGTATGTTAGAACGAAACTCTACTACCAAGTGGACTGGAAAGGATATGGTCCGCAGGACAGGACATGGGAGCCCAGTGATTACATTCATGCTCCATGCCTGATTCGGCGCTTCCACCAAGAGTACCCCACCAAGCCGGCACCAGACAGACGGACCACCCAGAGACGGGCCTTGGGGGGGAGTGCTGTCACAAACTTTACCCCTGGCCTGGGAACTCAAGGCCTCTGGCCCTCGCCCCAGTATTCCTGCAAGGCCCCAAGGGCCCAGTCATGCCCCTCTCGGCTGTCTTGGAGCCAGTCCTGGCACATTTGGTGCCAGTCCTGGTGCCTTTGCCGCCAGGCTCATATGGCATGTGGAGTTTCTATTGGGGAATGGACCAACATGGCTGACCCCACAAGGATCGACGGGGAACTGCATCATGTAGTCTAGCATCCAGGGCGTGGTCTGCCCTGGAGGAACCTGGGATACCTGCTGGCTATTTAAGCCACGCCCGAGCTGAGGCACGCGCTTCGCATTGTTCTGCACTTGCAGCGTGACGTTCACCACGACCTGCTTGCAGCATCCTTGGTCTGCATCGTCTGGAAGAAGAAGACCTTACCTGTTCTGCACCCAGAATCTCCCTTCTTCTGGAATCTTCACTAGACCTCGTCTTCCTCCGCGAGCAAAATCCTAGAATGGGAAGACCAGAAGGGAAATAATTAGTGAGCGTTCGTCTTCCGACATCATCATCTCCAGACTCCGCTACTTACCGATGCTCTCCTGGAAGTTTGACTGCTGTCCGGACATCCTCCACTTTACGCTCCGCTTCCATCTGGCCGCATACCTTCCAGGACTTCTTGGCGACCTGTAAGGAAGGACAGCACAGGTTAGCCTTATTCAAAGACGCTCACAGCGCCGTGCTTTGCGCATTCTCTTACCTTCTCAAGCACTTTTAGGTGTGGCAAAACTAATTTTCCATTGCTTTTCTTTGCCTCATATTGCATCTGTGGTTATAAGTGAAAAACGGTTTTTCCCCTTAAATCGCTTTTCCAAAGAGTGCATTTCTATCAGAACCCACTCTCTGCCACTGGCCTTCAATTCGGTGAAGTCTAATAGATGTTGGAGGGTGGGAGTTGCTGTGAGAAAAATTATTATAACCAAATCAGCAATCACTGGGTGTCTTGAATTATTCTTTTTCTGTATTGGTGGGTAATATGAAAAGAAAGGTGCGGGAAATTGTGACTGCATAGCTCAGGGTTATCTCTGTGTTGGTGCCATTACGGAAGTCATTTTTGTTCTTGTGTTGCCACAGCATTGGTGACTGATGTTAGTCTGTTTGTTAATTTTGGTTAAAATAAATTAATAAATATATATTCCTACTACACACCGGCCTGGTTGCTAGTCCATTGTGGCACCGGTTATTTGCTGTGGTTTGGTGCGAGACGGGTTGGAGGCCTTACCAAATTGAACTTGAATCAAAATAATAATGATTTGTTGTGCGCCACCTTGATTGGGGGGAAAGGAACCCCCTGAGTTGAGTGTGACCTCTTATTAAACCGTGACGCAACAGCCTTAGCCGCAGTGCCCACACTCTTGAGGTAGAACACCAGAAAGAGAGTATGGCCGCAAGAAGAGAAAGAATGCCGTCTTTGGTCCTACAACTGTGAGAGGAATGAGATCTGTCTGTCACTGACAGCGGTGGGATCTCGAGCATTGGCTCCCAAGAGCTGAGGGCAGGAACATCTGTAGCCAGGACGGCATACAGTACAAATGTATTTGATCCCTACTAGTCCGCCTAACATATCAACATGTGTACATGAGCATATGCCATGTGGAGAGCCATCTATCAGTCATGTTCATAAGAACACTCAAATGAAAGTACTTCCCCCACCCAATCCTGACAATGATGTGCACCCATTATAGTTTGGACGTGTTGCACTAACGAAAATAATAGTAAGTGGCACTACAAGACCCAGAAGGCACTGTAAAATGCTCCCAAAAAGCATACCTGGAAAGCTCCATTGCAACACCTCTCCAACCAACCTCTCCCCTGAGCCAAAAGACAAAAAGCATGCAAGGGGTGTTGGATGTTGATTTCACATTGCCAGCAATGTTACTTTCTGCTAGACCTGCAAGTCATAAGGTCAGAAGCATCCAGGTTATTTCGATGGTAGCTCCCCTCTTGAACAGTATCAGTAAAAGTGTAAACCATCCATCCAGGTGTGCCGCTGTATAATGCATCCATGCTTTTGTACAGATGCATGACCCAGCGACATAATGAGATGAATCGAAAAAAACCTGATCATCTCTATGTGTACAAGTCATTTAGCATAGTGGCCAAATATGGTCTCTCTACATTAAGATTTTGTTCGTAAACAACAACATTTTGTGATTTTTTTAAGGGAACAGAGGTAAGTATCGTGCATTTAAATCTCTTTTCTTTTCTAACAGTAGCAAGTAAGCCATACACAAAAAAAGAATTCACCCGGGACTACACATCCTATATTTCCAATGGTCATAAAGTCTCCCGGTGTTTCATCCAGATCAGCACATAACAGGCTTCACCCACAACCAGACGTCCTGCTTCTTTAGTCACTGAACATCCCAGTCCAGCGCCATCAGCTATAGGTTCCCTGTCTTAAAATTGCGGCAAAAATGGCCGTGAATACAAAATATTGCGGAAAAAATGCTGTGGTTTTGCCACCACAATCATATAAAGGATGCAGGCTGGCACCCCTGCAACCCCCAGACCCATTATACCATTTAAGAGGGCGGGGGACACCCCGCAACTCCTGCTCCCCTTAAATGGTATAATGGGGTACACCTTTACCGGGTCAAACCACAGCATTTTTATTACCTGATACCCAGCTTATCAAGTCATCCATGAGTATAGGGCCCCTGTTTAAAATAAAACCCAGAAGCGTAAATCAGACTGAGCACAGAAAATGAGTGAGACGTACCAAACACAAAAACATCATGTGGTGGGATAATACGCGCCCTTGTGCCATTAATAACATCTTGACTTTTCATTATGAAATTAGGCAAATCACCATTTAAAGACATGGCAGGGGGTCTTCCTATTTTGCAAGCTTACATCTTAGATAGCACACAGAAAACATATGCTCAAAAGATTTGCAGTAGAAAATTCTAAATCCAACATTATGCCACTCTAATACTATGCAACTGCCCAGTAGCCCTTAGAAATCATGGCAAAATGTGCCCCAAAAGTTGGGACATCAATCCTGACCTGAGCAATCATCCATGTGATTCCTCTAGCCAAAGTAGGACAGTACACCGGTCTATGAGGCACCTTGAAGGAAATTAACAATTGGGATGAAGAAGAACTTAGGCCCCTGGTTGCTGTCTCAGAGTATTTCAGACATTGGACTACACACAAAAGAGGGAAATATGGAACAGCAGGGTCTGCACCATGTCCTGGTACCCTATGAGATCATAAACCGAACACCCCCTGAATAAAAGGAACAACACCTCAAGTCTAAGGCCCTGACCTCAGATACCCTTTCAAAAAGATCAAACACAATGGTCACAATGCCTTCATGGAAAGGGTCCCTGTAAGGAGGCCAATATTGAGGCAATATTAACCAAGGCGACTGGCCAACCCTGTCCGTAATGGCCCGCTGCCCAAGTTAAGGGTCTTAGCGAAGTGGCGCCCTACACATATGCTAATGGTATTTTTGTTTTACTTTTGTGGCGCAGCCCGGTGCCGTGCAGTGCTGCTGTCAGTGAAGTCTGTTTACATTGTTGATGACTGTGACGTTATCAACATGACTTCGCTGACAGCAGTACTGGGCAGCGCAACAAAAGTACGTTTCTTTTTACACCATGAGCACCCATGTAAGAAACTACACAGGTGCTAAGTGGTGAAGGGGGAGCGAGTAAGGGAAGCACCCTAAACCAATGAAAATGGTAAATTAGACCAAGTATAACAATCGAACTGCGCCACGCACAAAAGATTTCTGCCCCAAAGTAAGGTGTACAGTTATTTAATCCATGCCATGAACAGCCTGACACGTGTTTCGAGCGTAGCTCTTCCTCTGAGGCTGTTAAAGTACATAAGGTCAAGCATATGTAAAGATGTACATAATAGTTAAGCAAATCTATTCAAAATGCATGGGTCAGGTATTGGTGGGCAACAAGTTGTCAGCATAGTGTGTAATCAGCAAATACACAATTAGCAAGCATGGATTGTCATCATTCATAATACAGGTTAAAAGAAAATAAATATGCATTTAGCAAAGAGTATTCATGTGCCATTCATAAGAAAAGCGATACGCAATATTCATATTACCCAGTCAGGGATGACATCAAGGTACTCCAAAACAAAGAAGGAGAGAAAAATACAACAAAACCTGCAGTTAGCAAGATGGGTAGGTAGGCAGTCGTAGAATAGGTCTGTTCAATAACCATTAGTTATTAGTTCAATAGCATATGCCAGAAGGAGACTGCATATTTACCACGTATTCTGCTCCAAATTGAAACACTGGTTGTTAAAAAGAAAAAATGAGTATGGATCAAAACCCGAAATAATTCCAGCGTGAGATGGTATGTGGCACTATTGCAAGCAAAAAATAATAAATAAGTATCTCTTACCAAATATATAAGTGAGCGAATCAAAGCCGAAATCAGAAAAGCGTAACTAGAAGAGAAATTACAATATATACGCTGATTAGCGTCCTCTCCACCATAACGAGACATGTATTTAAAAGTTATAAATCATAGTAATGGTACCTTGATTAACTTGTAGTTATCATTGTAATTATATCTGTGGGCTGCAGCGATTCCGGAGAGCCGGCATAGTTGCAAAAATTAGGTGTCAACAAGGCATCAGTCTGTAATTCCAGCGTGCAACAATTGTAAAGACAAAATGAAATAAATGGCAATTGCCTAATTAGCTTAAAAGTAATACAATTAGCCATTAAATACACTAAATTTATTCAGGGATCGTGTGCAGGTTCACACATCCTGCTTACCTGCCGATCGGCGAAAAATGAGTCCAAGGGAGAGCGCTGCCGCGTCTCCAAGCATCTATATCTTAAAGCTGTAGCCTATTACTGCAACACTAACGGCGACCACTCACGCCGCCATCTTGGGAGTGTCGCGGTGCAGTCGTATTGCCCCCAATCCAATGTTAAAAGTAAGTTGCAACAATAGAGCCCAGCTGATCAGAGAAAATGAAAAAAGTAGTCATAATAATATTGAGCTATGTATATTAGGCTAGCAGAAAATATTGGCCAAAACCATTATAAGAAAAGCAAAAAAATATATAAAAAATAATACGAAAAACGGTGTCACAGCGGCCATGGGGAACCGCTGCACTTCTAATTTTGTATGAATGTAAGCAATTCGTCTTGAAAATGGTAGGCACTCGTGCTTTCCTCGGTTAATAGAGCCTGCGTTCTGAGTATTTTCATTGGTTTACTGCGCTATCCAGGGTGCTAATGGAATAAATACAAAACCAAATATATTTCCTGTGAGTGTTTAAATTGAATAACCCCCAGTAGTCTACAAACCAACAGATGTTGACCCATGCAAATAGAACATCCACCTCACAATGCTGGGCAGAGATAGCAAACGTGGAAACATCTACCATCAGATTTGAATGCGTGCCAATTCCCCAAGAAAATGAACACCTAAACTGCAGATGCCACACTTGTTTCCAACTACCTTTATAGACCCCAGCAACCCTTTCCATATCACCAGAGCTTGTGATTCCCATAGGAAATCTGCAGCCACAGTGGGAAATCTGAACGGCCCGAGAACCTCCAGGCCATCAATTTAAGAGCTTTGTCCAAAACCAGAGGATAAAAGAGCCCTTCAAGATTGGACAGTAGATTGCTAAAAGAATCACAAGCACATTGTAGTGGCCCCCAATGATTACAGGAAACTTGAGTGAGGTGGAGGTGTTTATTGAGACACCTTGAAGTAACATGGTTGGGGGGAGTTTGTCCACAGTAGGAGGGTATTACTCAGTTAGGTTCTGTTAACACTGTACAGTTAACTTCATTGCACATGGAATTGCTGGATGGTATTTACATCCCCTGACTGCTAGAGCTCCCACGTTGCTTGCCTTCAGCCATGGCATTACACTCTGCAGTCCAGGGATTTGCTGGAAGGGGCACACTTCAGAGGGAGGGCTGATTCCGTCTTTCAAGAGGAACGCCGAAGCCCGGCTGCCTTTTTGGTGCCTTGCTCCGACTCTGCTGGTTCCCCAGGTCCTTGCGCGCTTCCCGCACATAATCTCGCGAGATCTTGCGGCCCAGCGAGATCTTGCGTGAGAGGTCCTCACACACATTGGTGCACAACTCATGTGTAATAGGATGTCGTAGAGAGACAGTCAAAGAGGTGTCATCAGGGTGAGAGAGGCTGACTGGGTGTAAACCTGATCCAAAATCCTTGTAAAAAAAAGAAAAGGAAGGGAAAAGCGTTCAGCATGTCATGAACCCAAATCTGAAAAAATGCATCTGCTGTCATGGCCTCTCAGCCAGGCTTCCATCACACAAACAGGCGCAACTGAGTGTTCAGATGGGATGCAGAAAGGTCCAAGGACGTTAGAAGTTGAACCCAGAGCCCCACAAGCTTTGAAACACAGAGAAAAGAAATACACCAAAAACTGAAAATCATATGTTGCCTGAAACACCAGTTTGCCGTATGATTGTCAATGCCTGGCAGAAACTGTGCAGGAACCATGGTTTTCTGTGAGAGACAAAGGTCCCCAAAGATTCTTGAAAGATCCACAAGTGATTTTGAGCTGGCTCCCCAGCTTGTTTACATAAAAACTACTGATAAGTTGTCCTTTATCAAAAACAGCAAACATTGGACTTTTTCCTTTGTGAACCCGCAAGGAATTCTAAATGGTTTTCACGCGCAGGCAACTCACTGAAAGACCATGGCCCTTCAGGCAAGGTGTCTCCACACTTGGCTCCCAAACCTGCCAGGCTGGCATTGGACTCTAACAGCAGACTGTGGGAAGAACCAAAGATGGCTCTTCCATTCCATGCTTATATGTGGGAGAGCCACCCACGGATCTCACTACTTGTCTCATGATTTAGGGAACCCAATCTGCATAAGTCCTGTCCTGAAGCTTAGGCAGCCCCCTCCAGACCGGACAACCCCCACAGCCAGCCCCCTCCAGACTGGACACTACCCCCCAGCCCTCAATAAAACTCTATCCATGTAAACAAAAAAGTCTCTCTTTAGGGTAGACAAGGCCTAGGGATGAAAAAGTGGTAACACACTTGGCTACTTCTTTAAGATACTGCCCTCAAACAGCATATGGTCATTGTGCTGAAATAGAGTATCAACATTGCCCCCCCAACTTGGAAATAATCTGTGATATGATATGATAAGTCATTTATAACGCGCCTGTACACAAGTGTTTCTAGGCTTGACAAGACAAAACAAAACATCTTACTAGGCCTTGTGTCATTCAGATCAAGCAAGTGCAAGGGGAAGGGAGAGGAGAAGTGCAAGGGGAGGGAAGGGGACAGTGCCATAAGCAAACTCAAGTAAGTGCTGCCGGAGTTTCCAGTTCTAAGTAAGTGCCAGGAGGCAGGGGACTGTAGGGTTTCAGATAGAATCCCTAGGGCACGATAGGCCTGGAGATGGTGCATCAGGCTACTGGTCGTGAATGAGCCTGGTCCCCATAAGGTTCAGAGGGTAGCCAGGTAACCAGTTAGCGAAGCAGATCAAGAACATCAGCAGGGGAGAGAGAGAGCTAGAGAGAAAGCAGAAGCGAAAAGGAAGGTCTTGAGTTGCTTCCAGAACTTGCAGTGGTCCTGCTCATGTTCGAGAGAGACAGTGAGGCTGTTCCAGAGGGTGGCACCAGCTGAGGAGAGAGATCTACTCCCCACTCTCTGCCTGGAGAAGCATCTGACCCTCAGAGAGTTGGTGGTGGATGAGCAGAGGGCTTGAGAAGGAAAGTGCTTAGTAAGGGAGAGTTGGATGTAGTGTGGTCCCCAGAAAGTCTTCTGGACAATACAGAGGGTCTTGAACTTGATCCTTGCAGCCACAGGGAGCCAGTGGAGAGATTTCAGGGCTGGAGAGATACGATCCCTGGGCTTGAGGCCAAGGATAAGTCTTGCAGTCCCCTTCTGGATTTGTTGTAGAGGGCGAAGAGTAGAGGCAGGAAGATTTAGAAACATGTTGTTGCAGTAGTCCAGCCTAAAGAGAACCAGGGCTCTGAAGAAAGTGAGCTTCTGGGGAGCTGCCCCAGGCGTTTGACCTCACTAAGCCTGGTAATCTAGGGCCCAGATGGGTCAGATGAATGAAGGACTTCAGAGTATATGTGGGGGCGATGGCCCCGTGGATGATGAACACAAAAAGAACATTCTAACTATAGCAGTAGGAGCTGCAGTATGGGGCATACTATATGAGTTGGTTGATGAGGAGAAGGCAATGCTTCAAGAGATCGTGAAGCTCTTGACACATATTTTGTGCCACACATCAACGTGGACTATAAAGATATATCTTTCACACCACCATGCAGGAGAAGGGTGAGACTATGGACAACTATGTCATGTGACTCTGCATCCGGACGAAGCACTGCACATTCCACCGCTACTCAAATGACGAAGCTCTGCACACTCAAGTCATTGTGGGGTGCGAGTCTGCGGAATTTAAAAGGAACCTCCTCCAAAACAACAGACACTCAAAATCCTGGCAATGACCCGCACCAACTCGGCAGTAGCACAACAGGTGGTAGGACTGGGTCAAGTGAAAATGTTATTGGACCCCAGAGATCAAGAGGTCATTAAGAAGCTGACACCCACAACACCTGACAAGGTCACTCACCACACAAAATCGTGCTACATGTGCGGCTATGAATTCCCTCACAAGGGCATGTACCCAGCGCTGGGCCAGAGACGACCATTTCAGGGCTGTCTTCAGGAACACCCCTGCTTCAAACACCCAAGCCATCTCCTCAAGAAGCAGCAGGCGCCTTCCCAACCATCGATCAGACGATAGAAGGTCAAGCCGTGAGTATAGAAGATACTGTCCCTCAGACGCAGACAGCAGCCCACAACAGTCAAGACGGTCACACCGGTCCCCTAACAGGAAGAGCGCACATGGACCCCGACGGAGCGTACGCTATGTGGAAGTCCGCTCACCATCAGGGAGCGACTCGTCGTCGTGGCAAGATGGCCAGAGGAGGAAAGGGTACGTGTGGGCACTAGGAAATGAGACAGCAAAGGAACACAGCCCCATATTGACTCTCCAAGTTCACAACATAACAAAGCATTTCCTTATTGACACCGGAGCGACAGTAAATGTCCTGAGTGAGGAGGCTTACAATCGACTCCCACATGCACCAAAACGGATACCCTCACAGGTGGCTATTTTCCCCTATGGCTCGAACCTTGACAACAACTTGTGCACACAAATCACACACAGCCCGCATCCAACTACAAGTACTTTCCACAGAGGCCAATAGTGGAGCTATCTTAAGTTTTAAACCAGCCGTTGACATGGGCTTCACCCACATTCTGTACCGTATGATGACCCAAAAGTACCTGGCCCTGGGAGGGGACATCACAAAAGAATTCCCAAACCTCTTCAAGGGTTTGGGCAAATAACGGAACTGCCAGGTGAGACTCCATATCAACCCGGAAGTTAGACCTGTCGCTCAGCATTACAGGGGCATCCCTATAAATATACAAAAGCAAGAGGAAGAGGAGATATTACGCCTATTGGACCTTCATATCATCAAGCCAGCAGTGTGGGCCACCCCTTAGGTCTCCCTAATTGTACCAGTCCCTAAGAAAATGGTGAAGGATCTATCCATCTCTGTGTGGATATGCACCGTCCCAACATGGTGATCCAGCGAGAGCAACACCAAGTGCCAACAATAACGAACATGATCCACCTCCTTAACGGGGCAACCACATTCTCAAAACTTGATCTTAATAAAGGCTACCAGTTGGAGTTGACCCGGGAGTCACGATATATATCACCACCTTTGTGACCCACATGGGTCTCCTCCTCTACAAGCACCTGAATTTTGGCATATACTCAGCTGGCAAGATCTTTCAGGAAGAGATCAACCAGGTAATCAAGCATATCCCGGGGTGTCTGAACTACAGCAATGACATTCTAGTGTTTGGCAAAATGGCAGAGGAACACAACAACACCATGCACAATGTCTGCATGGCCCTAGAAGCGGCCCATGTAACGCTCAACAAAGACAAGTGAGAATTTGCCAAGTGGAGCCTCAAGTTCTTTGACCACATATTTTCAGACCAGGGAATGCATCCGGCCCCAGACACGGTCAAAGCCTTACAAGAAGCCCCCCATCCTGGGAACATATCGGATCTCAGGTCTTTCCTAGGATTGGGAATTTACTACTCCCGTTATACATAACATATTGCGAAAGTGAGCACCCGCTCCGGTAGTTAACCAAAGAAAACCAAGACTTTGTCTGGACACCTGAATGCGAGGCTGCATTTACAGAAATCCACACAGGCATTGCCTCAGCCACCGACATGCATACTTCAACTCAGCCAAAGAGACGGAAGTGATTATAGATGCATGCCCGGTAAGACTAGGTGCAATACTCACAAAATACGACCCCAGGAGCCTACACATCAAGAAGGTTGTGTCATATGCAAGCCACAGTCTAACCACCAACAAGCAGAAATACTCACAGGCAAAAAGGGAAGCTTAGTGGTCACCTGTCCTTGCAACCATTTCCACCTGTTCCTATTTGGAAAAGCATTTACAGTGGTACTGACCACAAGGCCCTTCTCACCATCTATGGTAACCCACAAGCCCGGATGCCACCAAGAATGGAAAGATGGGGACCCTATCTCCAGGAATGCAAATTTACCATCCATCACAGGCCGGGGAAAGACAAAAACCCAGCTGACTACCTCTCATGCTACCCTACTGGACCCCTATATCCCGAACCTTCGATTTCAGATGAATATTTACAGTACGTCATCCACCAAATGAGGCCATTCCCCATAGCTTGGAGGACGCTTCAGCAGGAATCAGCAGAGCATCCTGTTCTATCGATCATAGCCAAATGCATCAGTCAAGTCAAAATGAAACATGCAAAAGAAAGGGGAAGGCACCAAGCATGACATCAAAGTCATGTCACTCATTCAGGAAGAGCTCACCACCACTGAGGATTGAATCATCATGGATGGTTGCAAGATTGTCTTTCCCCAGTCGCTATGCCAGCAAGTCATTGATCTGGCCCATGAGGGACACAAGGGGGTGTTTCAGTGAAGAAGTTGCTGCGACTGAATATATGGTTCCCAGGTCTGAGCAAGCAGGTGGAGGCCACTCTAAAAAAGTGTGCTATTTGAAGTGTGGTATCGCCGCTCCCCTGACCAAACCCACTGATGATGGCTCCTCTCCCGAGCGGAGTATGGGAAGTACTGGCAATTAACTTTTTTGGGCCCCTTCGGGATTTCACCTACGCATTAATGATAATCGATGAATACTCAAGATACCCAGAGGTACAAATGGTGCCATCCACAGTGGCAACGGCAGTCATCCTAATGATCACCGCAGCAGATGACGAAGGTAGGGAGATCACGAGAAATGTGTTGCACTTCAGGGAATGTCGTGGTGATATAACATCTTGGGAATTCTCATGGGAAGATCTTGAGGACCCAGAGGATACCTGGGTCAGAGAAGATTCTGATGACTCATACTAGGGGGACGAGGAAGCCATAGGCGAAGAAACCACAGGAGACGACAATGAAGGAGCATCAGACAGATCCCCTCATCGCAGCCCAGCCGACGAGAGAAGGCCGCCCAGTCAGAGCAATGACTAAACCCAGAAGACTCATTGAAGAGATGGGATGGATCTTGACTAAGCATTTAAAAAGGGGGAGGGTTGTCACGTCTATGTTAAGTTCTATCCACATCGTTATGTGGAAGGTGGGGTTAGGGCCGGCGCGGGACATGGGAGGTAAGAGGATGTGACGAGGGACAGAGGGGAAGTTAGTTTCATCCGTTGAAGGTGAAGTTGAGAGCGGTATCTACCGTGTGGGCCTCCCTTCATTTCAGCATGGGCGGCGCCCAGGGGGCTAGCGTGTATACAGAGCATTGGAGCCTGCCCGCTCCATAAAATCCCTTGTGACTGGCTATGACTTTTTATAGTTTGCAGTGAGAGCCTCCCAGCATCTTATTTATATTGCATTATCCTCTTAATTTATTTGACATGGCTCTTGTCAAAATGCGCAAATATGGGCTGCGCAGCGAGAGTATTCGAGCTGGTAAACGTACATGCAACCCGCCTACAGCATGTGACCATTCTAATGGGCCCTTTGTCCAAAAAAATACAAAATGGACATGGCTCTGGAGGCCCAGCTAAGGATCACAGGATTCTTTGGAGTTGTGCCCTTGACAACTGAAGCCAGTGAAGGCCCGGAAGCTGTGTTAACTTTACCAAGCATTTCTACTATTGACTCTGTAATGGGCAACAGTGGGGGTGTGCACTGACAATAACAATTCTCTGCTGAACCTTTGTTTTAGCCTGAAGAGAAACTCGCTAGGTGGCCCGAGTAGGGATTTGAATTCTTCACAAGAGCAGCACAGGAACATAATAGGTACTAATCTGTTTGCAACGTTTGACCTGCAAAAGTTAATTTCCTCTTCTAGCTCGTTGGATGAT
This sequence comes from Ambystoma mexicanum, assembly GCF_040938575.1. NCBI lineage: Eukaryota > Metazoa > Chordata > Amphibia > Caudata > Ambystomatidae > Ambystoma > Ambystoma mexicanum. Next base: position 148,290,776 of record NC_090930.1, on the reverse strand, counting down.
GACAGCGAGGTTGACACTTCTCTTCAATCATTTGATTTAATCTCTGAAGAGGAGAAACTATCTACTCTGTTAAGGATTTTAAAGAGGTGTCACACTCCAGACCAGATCTCTTTCTACTGGCCAGGGATGCTGCGCACAATTAAAACGCTTTTAAGTTTATGTCCTTCATATTCCATTTTTGAGAAGGCAGCTAACCCGTCTCACACCCTCCTTAACATACACCTCGTGTCGCAATAGACCATGATCCAGGCTGGTGTGTAATAATGAAATATTTATTTATTCAAAATTTTGAATAAAAATCAAACACATTGAATATAGGGCACAGTCACCAGTGTGGTAATAAGAACACAATAAAATGATAGGATACACTTAGTTTAACTTTCTAACATAAGATATACAATGCACAATGGAAAGTAAACAAGATCACTTTTTGGGTAGCGCTTTTAAATGGTACCACAGTTAAGCATTTCCCCTGCAACACACCCTCAAACCCCTGTTAACCAAATTTTGAGTGGGTGGAGAGGAGTAGCAGGGAGCCAAGTATACTAAGCAAAAATCGTAATTAAAATCCGACCTACCACCCCTGAATGGGTGGCCAAACTCGGATTGAGCTCCCTTGAAAAATGAGCAAAATGGCACTCAGACTTACTAAATGGTGATTTTACATGTGCAGTTGAATGAATAAGGCAAAAATGTATGTGGCTATACTTAAGAGGCAAGAAAACTCGTAAGCTACAAGGCAATGTACTAAACAACGGGCATGCAGCGTAGAAAATCGACTTTGGCAAGAAAAACAAAGTGCAGCAAGAATCACACGTGGCAAAATTGCAATTGCTTCATTTGACGGGTTTAAAATAGCAAAACGGCTTGGAAATTAGCTAAAAAACACACACGGAAATCGGTTTTAATGCTAAGGTACAAAGGCACATAACAGGTATGATATGAAAGTGAAAGGGTCAAGATGCTCTCGGGTGAACGTTGCGCGCTAGAAATGCCAAAATCAATCAATCAATCAAAGGGTGACTCTGGATGGGTGACAGTATGGAATTCTTAATTGAAAATAAATAGGATTTTCTAATGAGAGCAGTTACAAATCGGATTTTCTAATGAACGCAGTTACACAGGCAGAATCGGTTTTAGGAGGAAAATGACAGGTTCTACTAAGACTATATTTTAGTGGCTAGATTATCAATGTAGAACACTGCCTGCAAAAAGGTTAATTTGCAATTTTAACCCATTCACGCTGTGTGCCTCTTTATATGGGAATTAATTCATTTATTCAAAATAGTACTAAGGATTTATACAACGGACTGAAATGGTTTGGAAAGAATGGTGCTAACACAGGGAGAATAACACCATTTTTCTAAGTACAGGATACACAGAGGATTATGGCAATTTTAAGAATTGACTAGGATACTTATAGGATTGCTTATAGGGTTTCTTATGGGGTTGGACACATTGGGCCTCATTACGACCCAGGCGGTAAGTTACCGCCTGGGCCGTGACTTTACCACCATGGCGTAAACTATGTTTACGCCATGGTGGTTGGCGGACTTACCGCCCCATTCCGAGGTTGGCGGGGGCGGTAAGTCCCCAATCCCCATTTACCCTTCCCCATTCCCATTTTTGCCCCATAGGGCATAATGGGAGTGGGGAAGGCGTTAATTACGCCACCGTAAATTACGGTGGCGTAATTAACTCCATGGTCCCTTAGCGCCATGGATTTTAACACCTGCTAAAAGCAGGTGTTAAAACCTCCATGGCGCTAAGGGACCTCGTACTCAGGCGGTAAGGGTCGGCGCTGTTTACGCTGCCGTTAACCCCTTACCGCCTGAGTCGTAATGAGGCCCATTGCAAGGTAACAAAGCAATGGATGCAGCATTTGGGTTACTGGGGGAAGGGTAATACTTACAAAAAGCACTTGAATGGGGTAGTTTGGAAAGCCAGCCAGGTTGTTGGACAGTGGAACAGGAATCTGGTCACTTGGGCAACAGCTGGGCTCTCCTCTAGGGACACAGTGAGGCAACCGGGGTCTGGTCTCAGTGGACAGTGGGGTGCATCAGCTGGGCAAAGCAGGTAGCTGGGCAAAGCAGATCTGGTTGCTGGATAATCCCAAAAGGGTTCAGCAGCCTTTCCCCCCCTTTTCCCTGAATTATTGGGATTTTGGTAGGGTTTAATTCTGGATAAGAGGTTCAGCCTGGATAAGAGGTTCTGTCTGGATCTGCTACCTCTGGCCTGGCTCTGGAGTCTGGAGTCTTGAAGGGTGAATGTGGAATGTCTGGATCTCTGGAGGTTGCGGGTGGATTATTGAATCTAGATTTTTGAATGTCCTGAATTTTGAATGTCTCCTCCTTAAATAGGCCGGATGACATCACAGGATTTTTACTATGTGGGCAGAACTAAGCTGGACATACCTCTAAGATGGATAGGTCAGCCTGAGGAGGTTGCCGCCTCCCTGTAAGCAGATTGGACTGAAGGAAGTGACTCAGTTTTAGTGTGTGTGTTTTTATGAGGTGCTTTGTTATACCACAGTTACTTTTGCCAAAATCAGTTATGACACAAAATCCTCATATTTATAAACGCCACCCTTATAAAAATTACCATATTGACATGGAGCATACTATTCCAAACCCTAAGTTTGTACGATGCTGTTTAGTTCTTCTGGCAATCTTTCGCAATTTTTATGGCAAATATTTCCCCTTAAAATATACAAATGGGTACACTGAAACTTATCAATATCGGACATATTTGAATTTCAGTTTCATAATGGTACCATTTACACTCCCCCGGCAATGTCATTTACTGGCGTTTGCGTCCCCACATGCCAGGAAGATCTGCATCATCTGATTTTCATGGCGCACAAATTACATTCAAGCTGTCAAAACTTTACATTACTGCTTCTTTAGGTTACTAAAATAAATGCTTTAATATCTTGAGTCTCTTAAATTAAATGGGCCGGCTTTGTTTCCAAAAGTGGGTAGTTATTTCAACCCCCAAGCAGATATCTTGCTCTGGTCAGCTTTGCACAGAGGTTGCCATGGTTTCTCATTTGAAGTCCTTCATTTTGAGTGCAGAGGATTTTCACACTTCTAAGGGCAGCACATGGGTTGGGGTCCCTCTTTGTTCTTAGGAGCATCTCTGCCATGCAGTCTGAGGCACCCTGTAATTATGACACTTGGCAGTCCAAAGAACTGGGTTCCTGTCCTGGCAGTAGGAAATCACAGAGAAGTGCGAAATGTGTCTTTTGAGCTAAACTAGTCTAACAAGAATGCCTGCCTCAGTTAGGCTGTTGAAGTTCTTTTTGTGAAGAAAAATAAAATGACACAGAATTAAATCTACCTATATTTTTGCAGCTTTTCTTCCCAACATATATAGTTTTGTTGCTGGGCATGTTACAGTATTATTTCCATTTAGCCTCGATCATGTCCTTTCATTTCTCTGCAAGGCAAATTAACACAGGTTCATTTTACTTTCCCTGGTCATTTACAAATGCGATTTTCCTTGCATCTTCATTCTGAACATTTCCATAGCTCTGGTCTATTTCTTATACACAGGGATCTGTTCAAGAAAAGAGTTCTTTGAAACTGACATAAGCAAAGGGAGAGAGAGAGCTTCTTGTGAGGAATTTTGCCTGTGTTACTTTGTTGCAAGAGTAGATACTTACTGTATGGCCTGAAACAAATTTCTCTGCTCATTCACAGTTTTTACTTGACACACAATGCCTTTGTTGGGGAGAAGGTGGACCCTCACCAGAACCTCTGCGGGTCCCGGGGTATGGGAGGCCCCAACACCTCCCATTTTGCCCAAGAAGGAAATGCAGCAGAATCCAGCAAAGAATCAGCATGTTCCGAACTGTTATATTTCTGGGCAGCAAAGAAAAAACACACAGGGCTTCCTTCGTGCACAGAGAAACTCCCGGCACCGTCTCTGAGAGCCTGGCTTGCAAGCCAGCTTTGTAACACACTGCAGGCTGACTTCACAAAATTGGACCAGCTCCCTGAAACCTATCTCATCCTGAGATTGGCTGCTAAGTGGGAGGTGGCCCATATAGGAGGCCTGATCATTGGACCTTTGGACCTTCGTGTCAGAGGGCTTACCTAATTCTAAAATTGTTGCATTATGAATTTGTTCTCATTAGTTTTAGCTCAGCAGGCTTTGCGCCCCTGTGCCCTCAGCGTTCATTGGCCAGAGCTGAGCCATTCTTGTTACAATTATGTTTCAAATGATGTCTGGATCTTGTGAAAATGTCTTTTGTTCCCAGAGAAAAACCACTGGGCTCTGGGTGTTCTTCTCTGAATTACTCGTATTTTTGAAGAATTAAAAATGCTTGTCTGCCAGAGTTCACTGTCGTTCAAAGAAAGGAATCTTATCTTACTGCAAGGCCTTGAGCTGCTCCTGGGTTTGCGAGGCGCATTGCTGAACTCAGCATGAATCCCCGCTGCGGCTGGTGTTCAGTGAGACAAGTGTACTTGGCTGTAATTTTCCTGAAGCATGGCTTTACACTGTGCCATTTGATAATGCATGGATTGGTGAGTTATAGTGCTGTTAGGTGAATTCATGTGAGCATCTGCAAGCCTTTAAACAGGAATTCTTGTGTTTTGTAAATTCTGTCTGGTGGTACTGCTGCATTTGAGGCTTGTAGGTTGCAGTGTTGGGGAAATGGGTGTCTTTCAGCATATTTGTCACCCATGGGCACACTGGGGCCTGGTGCAAAATTATGAGTGCGCTCATTATTCTTCCTGCTGTTCTTTCTGTTGATGTGCCTCGGGTGAGGGGGCAGGAGTTTGATCTCGATTTTCCCTCATCAGTCCCCCCTCTGCTCGACTTGTCGACCACACCACCAAGCAACATTCATCTTCTTCCAGTCAGTATATCTTTGTCAATTCTCTGAGGTGTCCATAATTGTTCACATTATTGTCGATGACCAGTACATGTAGGAGCATTTTCCTTCTGCATTCCAACATACATCCTCTGATCACAGCGATTGTCCACCTTTATTACTGCTGGAACCAGGTCGTGCACCGTTATCTTCTCCCCTAGTCCAACTCTTCCTTTCACCATGTCTTTTATTGCTCCTCCTATGCTCACATCCATCAGAATTTGTATTCCGATCACTTCTTCTGCTGTTTTCTCGCATCTTGCAATGGATCTTGATCTTGCACAATGATGCTGCGCTCAGTACTACGGCTTCAGTTATCATCTTCAATCCACCAGCCAATCATGATGGCATCCATGACCATGGAAACGCTAGCCAGTTCTTGTCTTTCTCTGTTCACATGTGTTTTCTGCTGAACAGTCTTTTGTCTGCTGGTACTTCATCCAATGTTGCTTCTGATTCACTCGAGAAGTAGTTCCCCCCTCTTTTCACTCCTCAGTCTGTTTCTCTTCTTCCGTTGTTTGGGCTTTTGGTGCTTTATTCAGTCATCTCGTCTTCCTTCGGTTGTTTTCCATCTTGGGGAAGTCGTCATGCCTCATGTTTTCCTTGGGCATCACCAACACGGGCATGTAGATGTGCACCAATGAGCAGTCTCCTCCCCAATTCGGTAGCAGTTTCTCTTGAGCTTTAGATCCATATGCTCAATAGTAGTCCATAAGCACTGCTGTTCCTGCTCTCATATCCCTACTGATCTCAACCTTCTTGCATCCAACATTTACGTCCACTTCTTTTCACTGTTGTGCTTGTAACATAAGGCCAGTGCTTTCAGAGTGTTTATTGGCATATGTCCTTCTTCATTCTTCACCCAAATCACCATCTTCGCACTCTTGTCCCACTCCGTTAGGCACTTATCATATATTTTTCTTTGTTTTTGTTTTTTCTCTTTTTTTTTCTTCTTTCAGCTTGCTCACTGGTGCATTTGCTAGTTGTTTCTTCTGTCTCTGGCCCCTTTGCTACATACAGTTGTTCTTCAATGAGCTGCCAGTAGTTGTTCATCATGGGTAGTGTCTTGATGTAATCTTATTTCATAGAGGATTGCCTCCTTTTACATCAATCTCAATGTTGCTGTCTTCCCTTGCAATCTTCTTCATGTTTGGAACACTTTGAGATACATGGGCGTCGTGCTTTGCTTTAGGTATTTCTGTTGCAATCAATTCTCTCAAGACTCTCGAGGCATAGGTGATTAAAGAACAGTCAGGACAGCTCTCCCCAGTGGTGTACCTACCAATTTTGTACCTGTGTGCATGTTGTTGGTTACTTCTGCTATGTGTGTGAGGTGTATGTTTTACTACCTTCGTGTCTGAATTTACACTGCGCTTACCTCTCATTACTTTGGCAGCAGTCTTTTCCCCACCCTCTGACACCGTAGGTCTTCCTGCTTGGGTTAGGGAATGTTAGTAGGGGGTAAAGCGGTAATGCTCACTATTACATATAATTTTCAAAGGACCACCCCCCCTTATTCCGTTCATCATTAACAGTCCCATCATGATGATCAGAGTCCTTATTGGCTTGCCCATAACCACTTACACTGCTGGGTCCTTGCAGCTGACGAGATGATAAAGTTGCCCGCCTGAAAAACGCAAGAAAGGCGTTAATAGGTTAGTACTTGTTAGTAACATGAAGCTCTGTGAACTAAACAATCTCTGAGGGCAAACATTAAACCTCCCTCCAGACATTTCTTGTTGAGGGTTTCTCAGTGTAGGTCGGACAGGATATGCACTGTATTCAAGTTGGGGAAATGTTTGGGCTAGGTATTCAATGGAAGCAAGGAAATATACTTCAGGGAAACATGCTCTAAGGGGTCTGGGTTTTCTGATAGAGTAAGCAAATTGAGTGGGAAATGCTTCAGAATGGTTGAATGAGTAGGCCTCAGGGTGATGAATGGGAGGTAACATCAAGGAAATTTCCTACACAATTTTAACAGCATACATACGCAACAACCTGCATGTGCGAGGAAAAGAGAGAGAAGAAAACAGTGTTACAGCTGTCGGGTGCACAAAATATAATTTGAAGCCTATTTCAGCAAGCTATGCGCAGTGGGGTGTTGGTCCCAATTCTAGCTGCTTGTGTGCGTTGGACCATAGGATGGCCAGGTTTCCCTAACTCGAGAGTGTTTGTGTTGTTTGTAGTTCATGAAAATCTGCTGCATTGGCCCTGTTGATTGTTGCTCCCTCATTGCCAGAGTGGCTACCGCATTGTAGGGCTTGACGCCTTACACATCTAACAAAGTCTATCAGGAGGGCAAAATGTCCCACTCCAGTCCCTAGCCATTAGAGGATAGTTGTCCGTTGTCTTCCGGCCCACCCTGGGTCCTTTGCATCTGGCGAGAAATGAAAAAGAAGCCCTTGAGGCCTGAGAATTTACATGTTCTTCAGTTTCTTGACACCTAACTTCTCTGCACTACTCACACTATTCTGTGTCCTAGTGGGAGGAGCCAAGGGTAAATGTATGCACTGTCCTGTCACCACCTGATGGGCGTTGAATGGCGGTCGCACCCTAACTTGTTGCATAATTCAAAATTTACCTGGAAAATGGGTAGACAACCACTGTCCTGTAGCTGTATCCTTAACACATCTAGATCATCTGCACTTAATTAAGGTCAAACTATTCATGACACACTTGGATCATATACACGCAATTTAGATGGTGGTGTACAAATGGGCCTTTGAGTCTTTGTATTTACTGTACTTCACTTTAAGCTATTTATATTGGCACCTTTGTCCCGGGGACATTAGGTGCTGACAAGCTAAACAGGGAAACATCAGGGTGATAAATCTGTAACATAGGGCGGCTGTGTGTCTAAATTAAGAGGATCATGTTCCTTAATCAAGAGAATCGCAGGGTTTTTAGATCTTACTTCTATGGCTCCTCTCACAACTTCTCAGGGCGTGCCCCGCAGTGAACTGCAGGGACTTTAAGCTGGTACTAATGATATTTGCTTCCAAGTATTCGCTACTTGCCCCCCCGTTTTTATCTCTTTTTTTCTTTTTGTTTTTGTTCTCTATCAATCTCAACCATTACAATTTACTCCCATGCCCTGTATCCCACCCCATGTCCATTTGTTAAACCCTACTCTGTTAATTACTCATTTAAGTCTAGCATTGTATTACTCCACTACTTTTATTTCTGTTGCAGTTAGACAATATGTTTCTCCCCTCATGACCTACTCCCAAATTCTAATACAACCATTATTCTCCAATTCGTGCAGCAATGACCTATTTCCCTATGTGTGTCGGCTAATGCATTTGTGCCAGTGGTGTGTTCAAAAGCGCTAGTGGCATTACTACTTGCACTGTGTTATTTTGTCACCAAAGGGTGTCTGTTGGGAACATGGATCATCCACTCCTTACCCAGAGTTCTCTCCTCCCGGAGTGCAGCTCCCCGCAATTCCATGATATGTGTCTCTGGTGTATTGTTGTACCCCACTCACATCACCATGTTCCTCACTCCTCTCAGGGCAATGTGTCTCTCCTTCAGTTTTCTGCGCTGTGTTCTAGTGCCAGTGTGAGAGCTACTAGTTTTGCTGTGTGTGTTCAATAATGAGATGGCAATCGTGCACACCTAACCTACTCACTTGTCCTGCCTTCCCTCAGTCTCACTACAGCATTTCCTAACCTCTTAACCCCATCAGTGTGATCGATAGTGAACCGTCAATAAAAGGCACACCTCCCCCCTCAAGTGCACCTTTCTCCACCTTGTGTGTCTTATTCAATTGCTCTGTTATTTGCGTATGCATGAGCCCAGTCTCCTTGCTGAAAGATGTGTGCTCAGAATGTAGCTGAATTTACTCTCTTGCAATGCACTATCTTTATGCACCCCCCTCTGTACCGTGCACCCCCACTATGCCTAAACAATCTTCCTTACTTTCAGCATGTGTATGCCTGGTGTTGAACAAGTTATGGCTTTGTCTGTTAATAAAATGGTCATATCCAGTCTGCTCATGATGTCACAAATGTCCCTTCCCTAATGGATGGCCTAGTCGCCCCACTGTTACCCAGAAAGGAAAATGTTTTGTTACCTATCACCACACCTATGCAATTGTCCTCCGCATGATTGAGTGTGCGTGTGAGACACATCAAGCTTGTCTGGGGGCTGTCCTATTAACAGTATAATGTCAATCCATTTCCTTTGAAAGTGTTGTTCCCCACCAAGATGAACGCTCCCAGTCATCTAACCGGTACTGTTGCTATAGTGTCAGTGTTCTGTATGTGTGCTGACTGCTGTGCAGTGCCCCAGGGTTGAGTCCTGGGGTAGTGGTGCTGTCATTTGTTGTGTCTCTGTCTGTGTCTGTACCTGTAGTGGTGACACTGCCTGTGTTGATGCTTGTGGTGGCTGCTGAAATGATCCCTGTATCTGTCCTTGCTGCTGCTGGCCAAGGGCATAATAATTTCCCTGTGTCCCTGCATACTATTGTTGTTCCTGATTCCCCCCCCCATTTTGCTTTGCTACCCCGAAATGACAGGTTCATGAAACATGTCCTAAATGCCCGCAGATCCAGCCCTGTAGTGACTCCCTCCCCTGTCCTGAAACACCCCCTGGAATGTTTCCTGCATTCTGTGGTCCCTGTTGTCCATAGCCCCGAAATTCTCCCTGATTGTGGTGCACCTGTGGTCCAAACCCGCGCCCTCCTTGGAGTTCCCCACTTCTTTGAACCCTTGCTGGAGCCCACCCTGCCCCACGTATCCTCCCCACATGGGCGGGCCATATTGTGGTGGTTGTTGATACTGTTATTGTGGTGCTGGTGCGTGTGAGTTGGAGCTGGTTTTAACTGCCCCTTCCTTTGCATACTTTAAGAATTTCTTTTGTACCAACTTGGCCTCATCTTCCTTTCTCTGCCTCTGCCGTTTGTTTAACGGTCTTCTCTTGCCACAATCTACAATACACACAGTCCATTTCTACTAGGCTATACTTGCTGCCTCCCTTCCATAACCCCATGCATGCTGCACCACCCCCTACTGAACCTCTATCATGTTTGGCTGTCCTGTCTTGTTCAGTCCTTCTCTCCTCCTCCCATCACTTGCTTTCCCATTCCAGTGCAACCCACTCACTGACCACTTTTATGGGCCGCTCATCCTCCTGCTTTTGTGCCCATTCCCTTGCCATCTATCGCTTCTCCACGCTCCTTTCCCATGATCTCCCTCTCATCCTTCCTCCTCCATTCCCTTTCTTCCCTTTCAAGTTCCTCCACTCTCTTCCTGTGTCTCTCCTTGCACTGCACTTACATTTCCCAGTTCCTCTCCCTTCTCTCTTCTCCCTCGATTTGCTCTGCCAGGTCAAGCTTTTTACGCTCCTTCTCCCCACTCTCTATTGCTGTGGTCACTCCTTCCACCTCCCTCATTGTCTTCCCTTTAATTTTGAAAAAATATTTGCTCTGCTATTTGTTCCTCTATACCTGTGCCTTCAACTCTGCTTTCATGCACTGCAGCCCTCCCTTACTCGCTCCTGTGCTGCTAGTGGGTTGTTCTGCACCTTCCTGTTTTTCCTCTTGAGTGTATTGTGATTGTTTGTATGTGGTGTATAAATGTCCTTCTGCTGCTTTCAGTTCTCTCATGGAATGCATTCCTGGCTTATTATTTGTGTCATCAAATATCACACTCCCGGAGGTGCAGAAGGGTGAGACCCCTCTTCCCTCTGCTCGTGCTGGTTCAGCATCTGCTGACGCCTCACCACTTTCCTTTCCTTCATGCGCCACAGTTCAACTGTAGCCAGGCGCATTTTTCAGCCTCTTTCCTGTGTAAGTGCTGTGTGTGTGTGTGTGTCAGTAGCAATTGCTGCATGCCTCTGGAGAAGCCGCCTATGGGCGGCCATTGTCTTATTTATTTGCCTTCAGTACTTTTGAACCATTGTACACTATGCATTACTAACTTATCTTGGCATGGAGGCTATGTCCTACATAACAGTTGAAGGGGAGTAATTTCTCTGCTACCCCTAAATGCATTATGCTTTTACCTCACCTCAAGTTAAGAATTTCAAAAATCCGCTGTACAAGGAGCAAAAGTTAGAAAATAATGTAACATTTCTCTTTTTGTTTATTGTTTTTGCCTTTTTTTTCCCTTACATTTCTATGAGCCTTCTTGGCTCTGCACCTTAGCCAGTGCACTCCACGTGCAGCCCATCTTCACCAAACCATTGCCTTCTCCGGCACACCCCCACAATCTTGCCCATGTGCCTTCCACACACCGCCTCTGGGCCACCTCTCCTGCCTCTCCAAATCCACACCAGTAGCCCCTCACACCCAAAAATCTGTATCCTATGCATCAATCTAAAGGTGACGTCACCAAACTAAAAACACAGTACAAAGGAACAAATGCGCATACACATAACAACAACCCATTGCTTCCAACCCCACACAAAACCCCACAAAGATCCCAAAATAAAACCCCAGAATCCCACAGCTGTCTTCCCACTCACCAGAGTGGAGTATTCTCTTTATTCCCCATGTGTTTGTTTTAAACTGCAACCGTGGCGTTGCCTCACGAATGATACACCTCTTTCCAGGGGACTTAACCAGTCAAACACCTTCCGCAATCTAGGATATCTCTAGCTAACCAATCACAACAGGAATACATCATCCATGCTTGAGACTACAACGCCCGACTCACAGGTATACCTCTATTTACATACTTCTGCAGTCCAAGCCTGTCAAGTCTATAGTCCTGGTTGCTCACCAGAACCTTTTACCTCGAAGACCGAACACTCCCTACACACAAAATCTTCAGTCCCTATCCAGACCATACACTTAACAGTTCTACAACATACTCAATTAACAATACTTCCTAATACTTAAACATTTGCCCATTGTTACCCCACACAATCACACCCTCCCCTCAAAGCCCATGTTGCTGGTTGCTTGAACTTGTACTTACATTTCCTATGCTGCACTGACACTTGCTCTGCTACCGGACCCCCCATCAAGGCGCTTCACCAGACCCCTTCTTCTGCAGGGCTCTCACCTGCCCTTAAGCGGGGTATTTCAAAGTGGCCCCCTATGCCTTTACCCGGTTATGCATTTTCTGGTGGTCTTCAGGTGCAGGTGAGGGTCCCACAGCTTCCTTGGGTCTGCGGCAGGGAGGGCTGTTCAATGCAGGGCTTGTGCACGCAGTGCCCATCCACCAAGGGCCTTACAATGAGCAATGAGCCTCACAGAGGGCACCGACTTGTTGGGGAGAAGTTGGACCCTCACCAGAGCTTCTGGGGCTCCCAGGGTCTGGGAGGCCCCAACACCTCCCATTTTGCCCAAGAAGGTAATGCAGCCGAGTCCAAGAAAGAAGCAGCATGTTCCAAACTGTTTTATTTCTGGGCAGCAAAGAAAAAACACACAGGGATTCGTGCACAGAGAAACTCCAGGCACCGTCTCCGAGAGCCTGGCTTGCAAGCCACCTTTATAACACACTACAGGCTGACATCACCAAATTGGACCAACTCCTAGAAACCTATTTCATCCTGAGATTGGCTGCTAAGTGGTAGGTGGCCTATAGTTCCCTTATAGGAAGCCTGATCATTGGACCTTTGGACCTTTGTGTCAGAGGGCTGGCTTGGCTGATCCTCCCCCCTTACCTAATTCTAAAATTGTTGCATTGTGAATTTGTTCTCATTAGTTTTAGCTGAGCAGGCGTTTCGCCCCTGAGCCCTAAGCGTTCATTGGCCAGAGCTGAGCTATTCTTGTTACAATTATGTTTCAAATGATGTCTGGATCTTGCGAAAATGTCTTTCGTTCCCAGAGAAAAACCACTGGGCCCTAGGTGGTATGCTCTGAATTACTCGTATTTATGAAGAATTAAAAATGCTTGTCTGCCAGAGTTCACTGTCGTTCAAAGAAAACAATCTTATCTTACTGCAAGGCCTTGAGCTGCTCCTGGGTTTGCGAGGCGCATTGCTAAACTCAGCATGAATCCCCACTGCGGCTGGTGTTCAGTGAGACAAGTGTACTTGGCTGTAATTTTCCTGAAGCATGGCTTTACACTGTGCCATTTGATAATGCATGAATTGATGAATTAGTGCTGTTAGGTTCATTCATGTGAGCATCTGCGAGCCTTTAAATAGGAATTCTTGTGTTTTGTAAATTCTGCATGGCGGTACTGCTGCATTTGAGGCATGTAGGTTGCAATGTTGGTGAAGTGGGTGTCTTTCAGCATATTTGTCCCCCATGGGCACACTGGGGCCTGGTGCAAAATGATGAGTGTGCTCATTATTCTTCCTGCTGTTCTTTCTGTTTATGTGCCTCGGGTGAGGGGGCAGGAGTTTGATCTCGATTTTCCCTCTTCACCTTTCAGGGAGGAATGACCCTCCTTTGATGGTGTTCATCTTGACGATAACTGGGTATAGCTGTTTTACTGGAACCAATTGTGAAATGTTGAAAAGATGGACATAGTACCAGTGCAAAGTTGTTTTACATAGCACATCTTCTTTGTCAGTTTGAAGTCTTGAGCTGGCAGCATAGCAGCGCTGTGCCAGGCTGCCTTTGAATTCTTCTTTTTGGTGCACATTAAGAAAATAACTGAGCCATTCTTGGAGTGTTCTATGTTCCATCTCGCCTCATATGTGCTCAAAAGAGCCAGCGCAGCCATTATTTTTGGTAACTGCTGAAAATGCTGTTTTGATGCAAGGGAATAGTGCTCAGCAAAGCCAGTGCCGCCATTTTTCTTGTAACTGCTGAAGAATCAGTTTGGTGGTCCAGGGGAGTTCTGCTGGGCTGGTAAATGTACCCCACAGAATCCCCCCCCCCCCGCTTTCCCGGGACTTCTTGTTGAGGGAGAGTAGGGCAAAGTGGGGTTCATCGGGTGGAGCTCATCTTTCATCGGGGAGCGGTATGCCACAACCCTCCCTTCGTCTTTCGTTGGATGGTATGGAGCGACAGCTTTCCTTCCTTCCCTTTCTGGGTTCCCGGGGAGGCCCTTATCGGTCTAAGAGGGAATGGAATTAAAACTCTAATAGGAGATAGATAAAAACAGGTTTTAGAATCTTTCACTGACTGTCTTCCTGGAAGGATGACATCTGTGGGACAAGTTATACATGTATAATTATCAGGAATCTTTGAACAATGTCAGAAAACAACATACTTAACAAAGACATGATTGAATTTTACACCATAGTTACATTACATTTTTCTGCAATAACACTGAAGAAAAGTACTCCCTGTTAGATAGATATACCTATGGACCTACCTATTCCCTTCTGCTTTTTCTTTTTCTTTTTTCTCATTCTCCAGATGTCTCCTCTATTTGACTTTCTCTTGGCTCCTCAATCAGCTGCAAAGTGTGTCTGGGGTGACAACTTTTTAACTCGTTAATGTGGACCCATTTCTCTTCTGACAGCTCTCCTTTGGGGATGTGGATTCTGTAGGCGACAGGTGAAATTTTATCTACAGTTTCAAAGGTCCCGCGCCAGGAGGGGAGAAATGTTCTCTCCTTAGTTGGGTTCCTCTGAAAATTGTACAAGTAGACCCTGTCTCCTGCTTGGTAATCATTTTTGGTTGTTTTTAAATCATATTGAGTTTTCATCCCCTCTGACGATTTCTTCAGATTTCGCTTAGCACATGCAAAAGCATGCTGAAGGTGTTTTCTTAGATTCTCAACGTATTCATGTGTTGTGGAGGCGTTTATCAGTGTCTGCTCTTGTGTTCTATAGAGCAGATGCTGAGGTAGCACCATTCTTCGTCCAGTCATTAGCTCGAATGGAGACATTTTGGTCACAGAAGATGGTGTAGATCTGATGGCCATCAGGACAAGTGGTAATCAGATGTCCCAACTTGGTCCAGAATCTGCTACAAACATTTTTTAGAATGCTCCCAATGGTTTTATTGTACCTCTGAACTACCCCACTAGAAGATAGGCAGTATGCAATGTGAAGTTTCGTTTTTACCCCAAGTATCTCCCATATTCCCATATCCTTGTCATCACTTTGCTAGTGAAGTGACTTCCTTGGTCTGACTCAATCCTTTGGGGTAGGCCAAAATGTGAGAAGATGTGGTTGATCATCAGGGCAGCTGCTGTTTCTGCCTTGCAATTTGGGGCCGGAAGACATTCCACCCAATCGGTGAACAAGCACGTTATGGTTAACATGTACTTGTTCCCCCTAGAGGAGCGAATCAGGGGCCCGATCAAATCTACTTGTAAATCTGACCAAGACAGTCTCATCCCCCTCTTACGGAGGGGAGCTCGGTGTGTGAGTGAACTTGGCTGAAATTGTGCACACACAAGACACCCCTTCAAATATTGGTCGAGGTCCTGCCCCATGTGTGGCCAGTATGCAACCTCCCTCAATATTTCCAGAGTAGTATGAAACCCCTGATGACCGGCTGTGGCCATGTCATGGGCATGACTTAGCATCAGGCTTTGGAATGAGTTAGGTGCTACCCACTGGTCACATCTGGAAATGGATCTCCATACCAACAAACCGTCTTGGATTCGGAACATTTTGGGACACTTCATCAACACCCTGAGGTCCTCTTTCCCAATGTTTTGGACAACTGATCAGCCAGGTCGTTTCCAGTTTTGTCTGGCCCCTCTATTCTGGAATGACCCTTAATCTTTTTCCAATAGATGGTCATCCTGTTAGAGGTGACCAGATCATCAATATTTTGTATGAGCTTGCCATGTTTGAGTGGTTTGTTATTTGCACACAGCATGCCTCTGGTTCTCAAATTGATCAGGTGCTCCACAAACCCGTTCCGGATATAATCTAGATCAGTGATTATGACCAGTTTGTGGAGTCGGTGTTGCACAGCACAGTGAGGATGGCCTGGTGAACTGCCATCAACTATGCCACCTTACTACTGTGGGGACCGATTTTGTACCCAGCAGAGGGTTACGGGGCATCATTCACCCAGGCATTCCCAACGCCGGCCACCAGTTCCTTTTCCCCGTTGTTGTCAACATGGTAGGATCACCTGTCCACATAAACTGTGGGCATCCCCTCGCATTTGTGTTCTTCATAGACTTTGTGCGCAGATTTCTGCTATGTGTTCCTCCACAGTTGAGCTTTTAATCAAGACATCATCCACATAGGCCAGGTTACCCCTTTCTCCCAGGTCGGGCATGGCCTTGGTAGGAAGATGTTGAATTCATTGCCAGAGTTTATGTATCTGAAGGGAGTACAGGTCCATGTGTACTGCAGCCACCCGAAGGTAAAGGCCAGCTTGTATTGGTCCTCATTACTGACGGGCATGGTCCAGTATCCATTTGTCAAGTCAATGGCGGTGTACACCTTTCACCCCTAGATCTGGGCCGGCCCCCGGTCAATGTTGGGGAGAGGCCATCGGGACATGTGGACCAATTTGTTCAGCTCCCTAATGTCTGCGCAAAGTCTCCATTGGCCATTTGGTTTTAGAATTCCCAGAACCGGATTATAAAAGGTGCTGTGGACTGGACGAATTATCCCACAGGACTCTAGGTTTTTGATAATTTCTGTCAGGGACTCCATAGATGCGAGAGGCAAGTGATATTGCTTCTCAAACACAGGAGTCATTCCAGGGTCTGTGGGAATTGAGGTAGTAGGTATCTCGGTGCGACCACAGTCGTAAAAGTCCACAGCAAAGATATCTTGGAAATCTAAGAAAACCTGTTTCAACTTTTGCTTTTGTTCCTCAGTCTCACAGGCATCAGCGAGGTTGACTCGCTCTTCAACCATTTGCCTGAAGCCTAGAAAGACTTTGGATTTTGCAATCTCAGCGGCCTCCTCCAGGTGTGTGGAGAGGTCGCTGGTTAGGGTGTTGACCTGGACAGAGGGTTTCAGAAAGGAGAGGCAGTCATTGTGGACCTGGATTATCACCTCATCCTTCCTGATGTCACAGGTCACCTCTTCCCCCCTGTAATGGAAGGGAGAGTACACCAGCAAATTCCCCCCTTCCTGGGTGAAGATCCTTTCTGGCGGTATGTCATCTTCATTGTCATAGCAGTCATTGGGGATTGGTCCTATCAGTTAATTTCCTAAATCCATGGAAACATGCTGGTCATCAACCGCCATTCCAATAATGGTGCATGCGCCCAGAGTGATACTCCTGAGGTCGCTGTTATCCACCACTATTGGAATGGTGTTGTGTTCTACATTGACTAATGGTGTTGGGTTTAACCCCAACCTCTGTTGTTGAAGATGTGCATATGCATCTGGAGTTTGTAGTTTCTGTCCTCTTTTAATTTTTAAGTCAAGTGGGAATTGTCGGGTCCGTTCTGGGATGGCAACCTCCTCTCCGGTTTGAATTTCAACCACATACAGCAGCAATTGAGCTGACCGAAATGCCTTTTCAGAATCATCAAAGCCCATGGGATTGTCCCCCCAGTCAGGACCAGGCCTTGTAATTTATGAGGTCCAAATTAATTGCAAACCGATTGAGAATGTCACATGCTTAAATAGAATGCAGCAGGGAAATCTCGCACGACCAAACAATTATGCTCTATGCTTTTGTCACCTATGGACATTTTGAGCACACACCTGCAAGGCAGGAGATGTTTGGAATTGGGAGTTTCCAGGGCCATTTACCATTTATCAATCAATTTAAATGTGGGAATGGTTGGATCTTTTGGGAGTTTCCTGAACATGGCTTTTCTGATGAAGCTCTTTCCATTGTCCAAGCACACTCTGGCGAGAACTGTCACAACCCTCGCCCAAAACCCCCTCTGGCAAACCCATTGGCCAGGTGGAGTCAGGACTCGGGCCTCTATAGCCTGGCATCCTCTTCAAAAGCCCTCATGGGGCCAGTCCTGGTGCCTATGGGGCCAGGCTCATACACCATGAAAAACAATGTGCTTGGGAACTACTTTATTGTATTGTCAGCCAACATGGCATCCACATAGCTTGGTTCCTAAGAACCAAGCTATGCGGTCTAGTGTTTTGGGTGTTGTAGCCTGGGACTACTTTGCCTGAACTATTTTGTTGGGGCTATTTAAACCACACCCGAGCAAGACAACATGCTTTGCGTTACTTTGCAGCTTGCAACGTGACGCTCACCGTGTCCAGCTATTCCCTCGAACCTCGGAGAAGCAGAACCTGCAAGGAGACAAAAGGAACATCATTAGCAGCAGCATCTTACCTGCAGGCTTCATCTTTAAACACTCGCTGCTACTGAGAACAGCTTCCTCGAATCTGCACGCCTCCCGGACAGAACGACCTGAAAGATGAAGATAGAGGCAACATTAAAGAAAGCAGTAGAGACATTTACAAATTACGAACTGCTCAAAAGGCTAACCTGGCTGGGCGCCTCTCGGCTGGCATCATTCCGGACATTCCACTGGCGCTGAAGAACACCGCGACCTACAAGGAAGGAAAACACAGGTTAGCGAAGGCAAGACTTTGCAGCACTGCGCATAGCGTTTACTTATCACATCATAGCGCTCTTAATGCGCCATCATTTACCAGCGGGGCTCAACCAAGCCAGTTCGCCGCGCTGAAGGTCTGCATGCCTAAGGGAGAAAAAAGAGACATTTTAAACAAAGAAAAGCATGCAGGATAGTAACAAAACTAAAGAACAACAATAAGACCTACCTGAACAATATCAAACAGGCCGGCGTCAGTGAAGTAACTGGACCGCACTCGCCCATGAAAGACAATGTGCCCCTGCAAAGAAGGCAGGACGGAGAGCACGCCTAATTCTACCACAAGGCAGAACCTTCCCCGCTGACCACATCAGGGCAAAGCTGAGAAGCATACCAGCGAGTAACCCGGCTGGGTGGTGTCCCTGTGGATACCAGGTGAGCGTAACAAGAACAGACTCCTTCCCCTGATTTAACTGAATAGGGAGGAACAGCTGTTCTCTAATTTTCTGAATGTCAGCTAAATTTTTAGCTGGTTTTTCATCAGTTTTGACTATAGGATTTAGATTTCAGATTGGGAATTGGTATAGAAATTCAAAATATTTCCTTCCTGGAAGGAAGGTTGATTTTCAGGAATGGAGAGGAGTTCCCATCACCAGTTTGTTGTACTACAGCAATTACTGTAATGTCAGGTATTTGATTATTTTGGAAATGAAACTCAATTTGATCAGATTTTTGTTCAACCATGTCCTGAATTTAGCTGCGCAAATGCCCTTTTTGACAGAAGAGTGGCTTGGGATCCAGTGTCCACCAGTGCTGAAAATGCACATTGCCCTTGCACTCGGATGGGGGCGTAGAATCTACCTTCTTTCTCCTCCAAAGGGCAAAGGTAATGGGCATTTTGGGAAAGCTGGGCGGTCAATTTCTTTATTTTGGACTTCGACACAGTGAGGTTTTGGACAGTTTTCTGTGCTGGAGTTGGTCAATCTGTAACAAAAATTTGGCATCCTGAAATAGGTGGGATTTCGAAATCCCCTTTTTCCCTTAGCTCTGTGCTGCCCCCTCTTACCTGGTGGCAGTCACTAGAAGCACACCATGGGCTTATTGGATTTGGACAATTTGTCCTAGTTACTTTCCAGCCGTTAAGGAATTATGTTTTACCACAAAACAACAGTTTTTGGAGAATGATGCGTAAATGATACATATATCATTTGTTGGTTAGCTATTTTTTATCTACACACAGGCTGTCCCTGTTAGGGCTGACCCAATACCTGTTTGGTTAGCTGTTGTTCTTTCAACAGGGATTACTTCGGAAACAGAGCTGATAAATTCTCTGTAGTCAATTCTGCTTAGCTAGATCCACACTGATTAAAAATCAGGTAAGGTCGAGAAAGCTGGTAGTCTTCTGAGATTCAATTTGAATTATATTGTATCTCAATCTTAGTCCTTAAGGCATAATCTGCTCCTGGATTTGCTGTCTTTGTTTTAATAACCAGCTAGCACGATTGTGGTCTTGGGCTGTTGAACTTTTTCTGATGAAGGTGTTGTAATTTGACTCTGCACGGCAGAGTACAACAGCTTTGGAAGCTAAAAATCCCTAAGTGATGGAAAACGAGAACATTTTTCTTGCTGCTAAGTGTCCTTATTATTCTTTGGTGGACATCCTTCAGGCATGAGAAAGCTTGCGCCTGGCAAGGTCGACCGGTTTCGACGATCTGATGTTTGGGATCGTCTTCTTCAGGACCAATGGTTGTTTTAGAGAATTCAATTCAATGAAACAATTGTATCTTCATGTGTCTCCTCTGATGACACACCTTCTGCTTCCTAAGTGGGAAACCAAAAAGGGAGAGTCAGGGGGTTGGCCTATGTGCCCAGTGTCAAGTATCTATAATTACCCAGAGACCAGGTGATTGTGATTCTAGACCTGTGATTAATCAGCGGCGTGCATAATTTAGGGGTCCCCAACTGTTGGGCTCCTATACAAGTACTCAAACATGCAAGGAAGGGGTGAGGGAAGGTGGGAGGGAGTGACGCTGTGCAGCGTGCTCGGTTCCAATATGTTACCTGATGTTAGGTATGTGGGCTTTTTAGAGTGCCCTTAATCAATGGTGTGTATCACCCTGTTACTGTGGAGTGATGATGTTTGTAACTGTGCTCACCAGTGCCTAAGGGTGATTATGCAGCATTTGGCAGTGTGTCTGACATACTGACCTTAGTTTCCGGACTGATGGGGAGGAGCAATAAACATGCAGCCTCCTCCTAAGTGGTTTGGTCATTTTGTAAAAAGCAAGCTGTAGGTGCGTGCTACATAATATCTTGCTGGATGGATACGAGTTAAAGCAGGCCCAAACATACCTTGCAGTCTGTCTAATTCTCCCAGACTTATGTTGTTGTCGCTACCACAGTGGTGTGCTGGATCCCGTTGAAGGCAATTCCTAAGGAAGAGCGCACACTAGTGAGTGCCCAATCCCCATACTACACACACAGATGATCTATTGCTGGCTATATGAACAGAAGTCATAAGGCTGTTCAGCCTGACTCAAAACAGAGAACAAAGTAACACCATGGTCCTACTGTGCTACAGCTTCCGCTGAGTGTGCATTTCTGAAGGTGTGTGGGCCACTGCTAAGGTCCGTAATGTGGCACGAATAAGTGTGTCCTGGGAGAGGGAAACATCAAATAAGTATCTGGGTCTATTTGATAACGCTGTACTCGCGAATATCAATGATCGTACGCTTAACCAGGAATCGCAGAAAAACGTAAGTTTCTGTCGGCTCGCGTCCTCTGTGCCGTGTGTTAGGCTGCCTCTCTGTGGGTTTGGACGGGCAGAGCGCCTGTTATTAAAGCACTGCAGCTCTGCCGGCATGCGAGTACCGCCATGTTGGAATGGGCTAGATCCTATTCTCTATTAATGGTTCAGTGGTGCTAACTGCTACTGTTGTGTACGAACCATGTATATGAACTACGCGCATGCCGGCAGAGCTGCAGTCTAGTGACTAGCTAGGCAGTCACTAGAACCAGTTGGTGGATGACAATTCTGGGGTTCAGGGATGGGTGATTCTGAATCAGTTGCCACCCCTACCCAGTCTGCATTCTGGTCTCTCGGGACCCATTTTTCTTTGGGAGGAATTCCCCCGTCTCTGAAGTATAGGATTTTCTTTCCAGAATCCTCCAAGGATTCGTCCCCTTCAAACTGGAGGACACTGACTTCCTCCACAAAATGGGTCTTTTTGATGCTTTGTTTCTCTTCTGTTCCCTGGGTGGCAGATTTTTGGGGGTAAGAGATTTTATTTCCAGTTCCGGGGTGTCCAGGGGCTTTTCACGGGTGAGGAAGGAAGTTTCCCCTAGGGGTTTGCACCCCCCTTCCTCCCGTGCCTCCTCCTCTGGAACCGGTGGGTTGTCGGGGTTCTATCCCCGTCATTGCTCTGGGTTCCAGACCCTTGGTTTGAGGGGTTCTGAGCCACCATGTTCATCTGATGGTTCTGCTGAGCCCTCAACATGTGTCTCAGATCCTGAGGGAGGGTCTGGACCTGGCGCTCCAGTTGGGACACCGGCGGCGGCTGGTACGGGGGTCTTTGCTCAAACCTAGATTGTTCTCAGGAAGGGTAACTATCCATTCTCCCAGAGTACCCTAGGTACTGGGGATTCCCTTGGTAACTCTCCACCCTTGGCCTCCCCTCCCCCTGGTTGTCCTCTAGGTTGGGGGTTGAAAGGTACCAGGGGAAGAAAACCCAGTATTTGGAGGATTAATGCCCTTCTGAGAGAAATTGGGAGAGAAGTTTCCTGGGGCAGTACTCACCTGGTTGGATCCCCCCTTAGGCCGGGGAGTCCATACGTACTCCAAGATAGTTCTATTACCCTTATACCTGGGACAGATATAATTGGCAGAGTTAGAGGTCACATTGGTGGGGTTAGCTACCTGACTACCACCTGCTGCTGATTGATCAGATGGACTTCTTTGCCTCTGATTTGGCTGGTATTGAGAAGGTGTATTTTTAGGCCCCCCCCATTTCTAGGTCCAAAATGGGGGCAACCTTCACCTCCGCTACCTTAGCAGCAGCAGAGTGTTGGTTGGTTTGGGGTTTTTTGTTTGATTTTTGCTTTCTGCATGT
The DNA here is from genome assembly GCF_040938575.1 of Ambystoma mexicanum. Lineage (NCBI taxonomy): Eukaryota > Metazoa > Chordata > Amphibia > Caudata > Ambystomatidae > Ambystoma > Ambystoma mexicanum. The sequence continues at coordinate 148,268,481 of NC_090930.1, read as the reverse complement.
TTTTGGACCATATAGATTCAGGTAGCCTGCTCTATTACCCAGTCCAGGGTCCAGTTATCATGAAAATCCCTTACCAGCTGGGTCATTATATATTTTGGGAGCGCACAAAAATAGGTGGTTATAAATTCTCTAGTATTCGTGCGCACCCGCTTGGTAGTTTGCGCAAAGGCGGTTTACAAATTCTCTCCTCACTGCAGATTGTAGGCCACTTTCCGAGCCTCCTGTGGGTTTCTGTGGGTGGAAAAGTGATTCAAGATGGCCGCCTTATAGATGGACCACCTTGAATGGTTCTGGTCTTCCAGCCCCGCAAAGAAGCTGGGTTACTCCGAAGAGAACGTCCATTTGGCATAGTCCATGCAATTCTGGCTATTTTTGTGATATAGGGTAATGACATTCCTAATAGCCTTAATCTGCCTAAAGGGGTCTTTCACTAGAGCTCTCTTTTGTTTATTGGCCTTCTTTTGCTGCTTCACCTGAGTCCATTCGCCCTCAGAGCTGCTACTGTTTGAGGTCCCCTCGCTATCTTCTATGCGCTCCCTGATTCTTTGAGCTTGTGAGTGGCTCGCAAAATGGTGGGGCCTAGTTTCTTCTCCCCTGTTCCACCTTGGGCTCTCTGGGTCACTCCCATTGGACACCCTCTTTCGCAAAGGAGAGTGGTCATCTGACTCCTCTCTGCTTCCAGGGTTGGTGGAGAATCCCCCCCACTGCCCTGATTGGATGGAGGTTTTTAAAATGTTCTTTTGGGGCCTCAATTCACGCTCTTTTTGGTCTGCAAAGCAGACCAAATGATCCCTTTGTAGATAATGCTTCTGCAGGTCTAACTCACTGAGTTTCTCCTCATAGGAGTCTTCCTGAGCAGATATATTGGCCATAACATTTAGGAATCTGTACAGGGACGCCCATCCATCAATCTCTGATGGGCGGCGGCCCACCTGTTCAATCATGCTCGACCAACTAAAGTCTGGCATTCCCAGGATTCCCGGTTCTTGCGAACATGAAGTTAGCAGTACCTGGTGTATCCAAGGCAGTAAATGACTTGGAGACCCCTAGTACAGAGGGCATAACACTGTGATCCGGGGTGGCCCTGTACCTCTCTCCTTGTTCAGGGTCCCTCAAGTTTTGATCTCGCCTACCATACTCTTGTTCTAACAGCTCCAGTTTCTTCCTCTTTGGACTGAGGCATGCTTAAGCCTTGATAAGACGAGAAATATGCCAGACTTTGATCGTGGCTTTGATAACTGGAAAATAGCGCAGTATCCCGATTCGTTCCATACTGAGTTCTTTACGGATTTGCCCATGTTGTTATCCAATGCCAACGTTTCAAGGATTATATTTGAGGTTTTTGTCTATGTGCTGCATTCATATCCAGCAATTGTGGGGAGAAATTCTAACATTCGTGTTTTCTTGCAAGATCCTAAAAATGGCCCGATTGTAAGGAGACTACTTGCAGCAATCATCGAGCAAGTGTTACAGTTACCTGAGTACAGTGGAGATAGCACACATGCCCCTATCACCTGAGGCTGCACACAGACTTGTCAGAAAGGTTTTCTTTAGTCTGATTGAAGAATACCCATATCTTGTTGGCAGACGCAAAGATGTGCTCACATTCCTAAGGTATCCCAGAAACACTGAAAGTCTGAGTGAGATCTTGGAGAGAAAAATGATTCAATTGAGCCTATACAATGAGAGAACCCACAGGACGGTGGTGTGAAACTTTCCTTCGAGGGACAGATCGAGAAGGTTGCTGGTAAAGACAGACTTTTTGTTTCATGCTGAAAGAAGTTTGTCATGTCATCTGGACTAAAACAGATTCAAGGAGTTGATTGGGAGCTGTTATATGTCGTTGAACTGGCCTAGACATACTGAGAGCAGCTTTCTTCTTGCTGGAGACATTTATATTTCGTATGATCAAAAACTGGTTCCAGAGAAATAGAGATCGAGAGTTTGTTCTTATTATTCAGCAAGCAGATAGTGGATCGACGACCAAAGTGTTGAGGCAAGACAGCAACTTCCAGGAGGAGTGTACAATGCTGATGTATTAAAGATTACTTTTTCCTTCCTCAGGCAATAAAGATGGGCAGCACTAATAGTAATTTTGTGAAACCTGATGTAGAAAGGCATGCACGTTGTCCAAGGAATAGGTGTTGTACATCAACATACCTTTGCCTTATTTATGGTTGTGTTTTGTTTATAATCATACTGCTCTCACTCACAGTCCGCACATCCTACTACCTTGATATACATGGAGCTAAGACTCCAGTGAGTCTACCTGAGCAAAAGGAAGTAGCAATTGTGGCAACTACTAAGCACCCAAGACCCTATGTAGTTATTCCCGTTCCAAAGAAATATGACCAATTACCTGAGTCTGAGATAAGTGCCATTAGCAATCATTCACATGCGAGAAAGGTTGTAGAAATTCTGTTTGGACACAAAAAACAGGCCTGGCAAGATGGGTAAGATGAGAGGTTGCCAGACAATGTGCCTATACAGATAATGCATGAAAAAACACCTGATCCTGTGGTGAATGACCCAAAGGTGTCCCCAGAAGACAGACACACATGGAGATTTTGTGAGACATTTTTATGCCCAAATGGTATGATGAGAGGATGAAACTCTCTGAATGTTCTCCTACCTAGGGAACACATGTAGGTGTACCCCGTCCACTGACAGATGTGCCTATGATTTATCCAGAAAGAAGAAGTAATGCCGGTACACTTCATGATATGATTATTGAAGGTCACATGAGGAGAATGAGAACTAAAAGAAACACTCAAGAAGATGATTTCGAGTTAAATGATTACCTGGACAGTACAGCACATTTTGGAAATAACATTTGGTACCAGCATATGACAGAAGTAGGAAGAAGGATCTCGAAAGAGGAATGCTTTGTGTGTGCACTCCTGCCATACAGTATGGAAAAGTCTAAAATCTTCATAGCTATCGAAATAGACGTCCAGGCAGCTCATTGTTTTTCACACATAGCGCTTTGCAAAACCAGCGGTCAGTTCATGGGTCGAGAAGCCTACCTCAAATGGGCAACTGAATGGACAGATCCAGATGAAGATGACTGTACAGAATACCAAGACAAGAAACAGAGCCCATACCAAGAATCATGTGATCAGATTTGAGAAGCCTGGAGTAAAAGGATCTGGAATCAGATGGTAAGTGAATAAGAAATTGAGGTTGCAAGAAAATCTGCAGACGACGCTCGAAGATGGAAAAATAGAGGCCAAATGAAGATCTGGGGATCTGTGTTATCAACCGATGGATGGGAAGAAGGAGTGGTCATCTGCAGAGCCTGGGTAATCATTGGATGCTATAAACCACTCATTGACATTATGCAGAATGGCTGCAAGCCATAACGGCCAAGACTTGCTAAGCTGCTGACTTGGGTCGAAGACAGAGGAGGACCCCTGCAGATAGTGCCATTGGAAAGTTCAAAGCTGTGCTTCAGAAATAATGGCACAAGAAAAGTTGGAGAAAATAAGAATTGTGGGTCGAATCTTTGATGTTCCAGGAATGGTACACGGTACAGCAGTGATTATGGATCATTATTGGGCTTGTGCAGCCAGAGCCTATATCAGATTGCCTGCAGATTGGGGAGGAATATGCACACTGGTGAATGTCCATGTTCCAGCTTTAGTGATCCCAAAGAGTGATTTGCACATTGACAATTTCCCAAAAGCAGATGCTCACCTGAGGAAGAAGAGATCTGTGGAGCTGATAAAGAGGATGAAGAGAGAGAACTATTTCTCAGCTAAGTCAATAGAAGCTTTCGATGCCATACCATACGAGCATAGGCTGTTTAGCGAGACCTCATCTGTGTTCACGTTGATATTCATGCCACTATCTAGGTTGGAGCAACCACTAAGTGGCTACAAATCACCAGATGGGAATTGCTGCAGATAATTAACACAACAATAAAAGGATTCAATGCGAAGAGATGAGAGCCATAAGATTGATGACTCTTCAGAACAGATACGTTCTGGATATGATCACTGCCATGGATGGAGGTGTTTGTGCAAGAATCGGAGAATCATGTTGCACATTTACACCTTCTCATGATGATGAGAATGGAACCTTGACAGAGGCCATAGACATGCTAATGAAACTCCATGGCCAGATGATAGAGGAGGTAGAAGACATTGCTGATGACAGCTGGTTTGGATCACTCTTCTCATTGGTTCTACAATGGATGGCAGACATTTTCTAGATCCTTGGAGCCCTGATAGTGATGATATTGCTTGGATTTTGTGTGATCAAGATAATAATCTTGCAATGGAGGAAGACAGCAAAGAAAGCCATAGGGATGAAGATTATGATTGATGTCGAATCAGGATGGAAGCCCAAAGACCTGACAGATGAAGAGATCAGAGACTTTGTGAAGGCCGGTATCCATGCACCTGAGGGGACAAAGATCCTGTATCCGAAGCATCATAAGAAATATTTGGGAAGATGGATCTACTGTAGTCCAAGTGGACAGTGCCAGCTTATGTCATGGAATAAGGATGAGCATGTGAAAACAGCAGGATGCCTGAAGGGAGTCATAAAGATATGGGTCCCAAAGAAGTTGTTCTTCAGGCCAAGCAGCCTGGATGTGAAGGATGATGTGGGAGTGGTTGATGAATTGCCCAGAGGGGGGAGAGTAGAGGAGGAGCCAAGTACCCCCACCTCAATTGACCTGCCCCTTTTACCTGTATGCTGGAAACCAGAGTATGTGACATATTCAGAACAGCAGAATCGACAAAGATCAATGTATGGACTTAGTCCAGTACCAGTGAAAGGGCCAGTACCTAAGAGAATCTGGGAGCCAAGGTACCCATTGAGAAAACCTTATCTGCATACAAAGAAATATGATGGCCATCTGAACGAGATCCCTGAAGAAGCAGAGCCAATAAACGGCAAGGATGAATGGCAGTATTACTAACCATTGCCAAGTATATGTTCCATGGAGCTGAAGATGAAGTACATAAAGGAGATGCAGTGATCAGAGAATGCAGATATTCTATAAGGCATCAGGAAAGCAACACGGATAAGTGACATCTTGGGATCAAGGTGAAGAAGCTTATGACACAGAAACAGATGAAGATATTCAATCATTTTACACATGTACAGATGCAGAGGAAACAAAGTAGCAAAGTAATCGTGAAGCTAGCTCTAAGCTTATAGTAAATAGACTGCGGCAAGTGCCAACGTATACATACATAGGGATGAGAGAATTATGGATGTTTCCACTAAAAATATTATAGCAGGTTGGACATTAGCAAAAGGCCTCAGCTCAGATTGTCGCAGTTAAAAAGCAGAAATGTAATTACAAGCAGAGTATCAGTGAAAGGCGAGGCTGAGTGAGCCAAGAAGCCACGGTCTTATCAAAACTGGAGTAAACTGAGTTTGGATACAAAATCGTGTGAAAGAACAAACCTCCTGTTCAAAAGGAATGAACATAACAAGGAAGACGTCAGCGGTCTATTAGAAAATAATATTAAATACACAAAAAGGCTCGATTTTGTGGTCTCTAGTCACATGGAAGCATGAAGTTGGATGAACAAGATGGTGGCAGCTACGCACGGGGGCAGATTGTGCTGCTTACTCCCTAATTTTCTCAGAGCTAAGAACACTCTTGTGTTCAAAGGTGTAGTTCAAAGGCCTAATTGACAGTAGACCACTGAGGTGATGACAGATTGTTATGCTAATTAGTGAGAAGCTAAAGTGAAAGCAACCTCACCAGCATCTGGATGGCCAGAAGTACTGAAGGTGGATAGAGTGCCAACCAATTGTAGAGGACCTGCATATTCAGGGGTCCTATAGTGTGTAAACCAATGGGACGTTGTGTATTTAGTGACATTCATAGTGGTCATTTTGAAGGGAGGGCTTAGTTGCCCCACCTGATGTTAGGTAACCAATCACATAGTTACACTTTTTTAGACTAGTATGGATCATATATTTAGATGTTCAATCAGAACCAATATCCCATGCTTATAAGTTTTTGTAGTTTGCCACGTAGGATGACGTAATACACATGTGATTTAGACATCATTGATGACACTTTTTGCTTATAAAAGTGCAGTTTTTTCTTATAAAAGTACTTTGAGTTTGAAGATCATGTGTTTGCGTTGATGTTCGTTATGCTCCCTGTTTTAGATAATTGACATTAAAACAGTCTTCCTTTTGTCAACTTCCTGAGTCGGCTCTATTATTGATGTATGAGTAAGGTCTGCATCCCCATCCATCTCGAGGGTAATTGCTACTCATCAAAGGGGCTGGACTATCCAGTTCACTTGGATCAACACTGGCAAAACCAAATTACTATACAAATCTCTAGCAAATTAGCTCAAGAAATTCCCAAGCAAATACCACTGCGATCATATGCTCCGGATAAGGCTAACTGTTTACCCCATAAATGAATATCGACACTGAAGAGGGAAACGAGGAGTAAACAACTGAGTTTGCAGGAAAATTGGAAACTGTAAGAATCTTCATAATCGTATGTCCCACAGTAACAGAAGACAGAACACTGTTTCTTTGCTAAAAAATTTCAGGAATTCAAGTCCATGACGGCGGAAGACTGGTGGAGAGAGTTTTACAAGGAAAATAAACAGGACTAGTGTGCGCAGGAGTCAACTTCTTAAACAAACTAATGAAGGATCAACAAGAAACAAGGCACAACAACAGCAAGGAGGAATACTACAAAGGGGGAGGGGCTTGATCCAGTAATGAACGTCGAAAAGAATGCAGAGATTTTTATCAAATAGTGTAGTAACTCAGGAAGTAAAGCCCTAAGTGTGCTGTGTAAAAAGGTCACAAGTGCTCTTAATGTGTAAAAAGGTTTTGTATTAAACTAAATCACAATTAAAAAAATAAGAACATGAATTTGGGTCTATGCTTCACTTTGGGACATTCTCTCATCTGCTCCGCGTATCTTTCTTGCTGAGAGATTAGCTTTTTTTTTAACATATTTCGAGAGAGAGATTTAGTTCACAGCCAGAAAGGGGCTAACAAGTGCATCCTGGTGAAATCTCTGTTATTGTGCCAACCATTTTGGAGGCCAGAGATGGTGTCTAATTTGGGGACAGGTTTGTAAATTATTTTGTTTCCATGCTGCTTGGTAAAATTACATGTTTTTACTTTTCTGCTGCAATTACATTGGTAATGTTGCTTTTTGTTATTCTTTTTCTGAATCCTGCCCTTCACTGCGCGTCAAAGGAAATCTACATGTATGGAGGTAGACCTGTTGGCATTGCCAGTGCTTGTTTGTCCATGATTTTCTGCTCGGATTACATTAGTGTGCAGTACTGCTTTCCCAACAGAGAAGCATTCATCTTTTTTTTTAAAGGATTGCTTCGGTTCTTAGCAAGGAGTACGAGACATTTGTTTTGGATTATTTGTACAAATCGTTTTTGGAAGAAAAGGTTTCAAAACATAATAAATCAGATTAGCTGTCCTTGATTCTGTTGGGGCATGCACACTTGCAGTATCTGGAGGGCTGGCCAGCAATTCTACACCAGCATCAAGTTTCTTCTGTTCAGACGCCCATATGATGTGTTTTGATTTGCTGTTTGATGGCTTTAATAATTGTACACTAACATCTAGATGACAAGCAGATGTCCACGCGGGACTGGCACTGGGTTTAGAGGAAAATTGTTCCTAATCCATTACAAATGTGGAGCATTCCTATCCGCTGAAAAATGTTATTTGGAGGGGAAAAGGGCTGGTACACACCACAGGCACAGCTTTTAGTATGAAAAATACTTTATTTTTTTATTTTTTGTCAACCTTCACTTTCAATGATCGCATCATGATCTCATCTTCATACCCATTAAATATAATTTACAAACCGATATTCACTCAAATCAGCTGCTCCCCACTTTGGAAGTATTATTAAACGTCCAACCTTGGCTTAACAGCCCTCTTTCCTTTAACCCTGGACCTAATGCCTCATTTACCTCTAGGCCAACTTTATTGCACCACTCGGGATCTAACGTTCTCTTTCTGGGTCCATTGTCCTCATCATCTTGACCTAAGTTTGTCTGATTGATCAATTGATCTGTATTGCTCTCGGCCACTCATGCCTTTCACAAACAGAGAAAACAGCATTTACCTTAGAGGACAGAAACACAAACAGTACAATGCAACAGAAGAAGGACATGTCTGTGCATGCTATGGAAAGCGAGGCCGAATCTCTTCCTGAATGCGAATGAGAGTAATTTGTGCAAAGCCTAAAAAAACAAGAAATGGGTAATACACGGTGGTCACTGGTGAATTTTTGAACTGGAGGGGATAAAATGTATAAGCCGAATATGTGTGAATGACTGTGCATCACGAGAGAGGCCATACCAAAGAAGAAGGGTTGTGGGGGGTTCGCCCCCAAGAATTTTTTTTAAAATAATGGGTTAGAATAGTGCTTATTACAACACGTTCTGTGAAAAATTGGGCAAAAATGTTGCAATCGGTTTTGTTGATAGCACATGAAAAAGCCCAGTAGACTCAAGTCAGCAACAGTGTACAGTGCCATTTTCCAAAGCATCTTCATGATGCCTTTGTCCACAAAATATGCCAGGATATAAAACATTTTCACGCGGGCTGTGCCCATACATCTCCATGCAGGCAACAATATATACCAGTATTACCATCCAATGAACTACACTGACTGCACTGTTCCACCACCACCACGCCATGCCCTACAGTGGAATCGATGTGTAAAAATCTCCAGCATGTTATGTGCATGGCATTTGTTTAGCACCTTCTGGCATTGGTATGGCCTCAAAGCGCTGTTTGGATGAGCGCCCTTGGAGGACCGAGTTGTGGGGTGTGAAGGAAGATTCTAGAATGTGTGTGTGCATTAATAGCAGCACAAAGCTAGGTAGGGTGGCTGAGTACCTGATAGCACCCCATGTAGATCTGGATAGTGGATGGGTGCTGAGATAGACTGATTGGAGAGCCTGAGAGTCAAGGAAACTGGTCATGTACACAGCTAAACCGAATGTTATCGTGGCACTCACCTGCATTCTATTGTGACGAGTGTTGTGAAGTCGAGTAGTGACTAATGTGCACATTGGACATGGAATGCTACACACCCAAATGGTACAAAACAAGTTAATCGAGTCTCATGCACAATACTCACTTGACACTTGAAACAGCATGGCACTCCTGTCCATGGCCATGTCACTCAAAAAGGCCTTTCTGACACCTGTCTGACACTGACGAATAAGTGGAAGGGTCAATAAAAGCATGACAAACACGTAACACTAAACGTGCACTTGAATGTGGGAGGGAGGGTAGCTCAGCGGCAACGTGCTCGCCTTGGAAGCAAGACGGCATGGAGCAATATGGGTTCGATCCCTGGGTCCACGCTTAGAAACCTCTGGGTATTAAGCACGTTATAAATAACCAATCATATCATATCGATCCTTTGCCCTCACCAGGTGATGCCAGATAGCCCATCCGCCCGGCCAATGATGCCACTGCACAATCCAGGCAATCATCAGGTGCCATGTTACAACAATGCCCACACCTGCACTTTCAACATCATTGAAAGGGCTCTTTAGTGCATTAAAGAGCTACTTCCGCTACCTGCACTGATCTGGCGGTGCATTCATGTATTGGCCAGTAAAGGTGTGCCAGATCATTGCCATGTGCTGCATGTTGGACAATGTGGCTTTCATACGCATCAACCCCCCCCTTACCGGATGTGGCCATTATAGATGATGAGTCTCATAGCAAGGGCGATGGTATCAATACACAGCACATATTACACTAGGACATGGACAGCAGCAAGACAATATCAATTGGCTTATGCTTCATGGTGAAGAATTGCAAAACGTCTTCTGGCAGAGGTGAGTGTATCCATGAAAACAATGGCACTTACTACTCTCCAACCACCCCACTCCTCCAAAGAAACCACCACTCAAGGTCATATAACACAACCTTTCCAGCTACTCAACATTATTGGACAAGGAATACAATTTGGGGGAGAGAAGTAGTGGCAGCCTGTGCCATGCAAGAAAAGAAAGCTTGACATAAAGTCGAAGGCACTTCCAAAAAGAGTAAAAGAGTAAAAGGTCCATAAAAATATTCCCAGGAAAAGTTCAGGGAGGTGTGCAGGTCGGGTCTAGCAATGAAAAACGCAACAGGGGAAATAAAATATGGGCATCATAAACAACACAAATACAATTCCAAATTGAAAGGAAGAATTAAGGGAAGGCATCAAACTTGGGTGTGGGCCACTTACCCGGGTGTGGCCGCTTTGCCTGCGGGCCCTGTCTGGTAGGACTAGGTGGCTGGGGGACCTGCCGATAGCATAGGGGGATGCTCTGCTGAGGGTGGGGGCCAGTTGTATAGGGATGAAGACATGGTCGAATCAAGGCAAGGGAAAAATCCTGGAGGGGCAGCAAGTCCATGATGGCAGTGTGGGACTGTGTATGCTGCAGGCTGATCTCCACCATCCAGTTGCAGAGAGGACCCACATAGGGGTTCAAATGGCACACTGCTGCTGATGAGGGACTGTCAGCATTGCAAGCAGCCTGGCTGTGTCTAGAGGCCTGCTCTCAGGCCAATTGGATGTCTTCCCTGGCCCCAACCGGGGGCCCTGATTGCCAGCGCAACCGCCTGACTCCTGGCAAGCTGAGCATCCTTAATGACCACAACTTAGGCCTCAATTGTCAGTGCAGCCGCCTGCTCCCTGGCACGCCGAGCATCCTCCCTGGCCTCTCTCCTTGCTGTCATTGCCTCGGCCAAATGCTCTTCACGCAACTTGTTGGAGCCACCAACACCTGGTGCACATCCTCCAGGGACTGTTGTAGAACCCCCAACATTGTTATGTTATGAGGATTTATAAAGCATACTACTGCCACAAAGCATCTTGGCGCTGGGAAACCACAATACGGACCACAACACTCTAATCTAGAAAAAAAAAGTTTTAAGGGACCGTCTAAATTCATGATGATCCACAGCCTGTTTTCTTCCGGGCGGCAGGGAATTCCACAGTTGGACCACAGCGAAAGCTTAGCCACCCATCCTAGTACGCCTGTAGGTTGGGCTCACCAAAAGACCCGCTGTCCGTGAGCGCTGATCGCGCACCGGCCAGTAACAAACACATTTTTCCTGCAGATAGTTGGCCCTGAGCCCCTGCAAGGCACGGTGAATGAGGTACAATGATTTAAAGTCAATGCGATTGGATACGGGAGCCAATGCAGGTGCCGTAGAGTGGGGGTAATATGAGCTCCAAAAGGAGATCCAGTGACCACCTGTGCTGCCCGATTTGGCAGCAGCTGTAGAACCTGGATCGGGCCGTTTGACTGGGCCAGATATAGTGAGTTACAGTAGTCAATTTGACTAAGAATGAGAGCAGCTACTACTGGTGGGCAAACTCTAGGAGGAATAAAAAGAAGCACCTTCCGCAGGACGCTAAGCTGGAAATGCCAAGTTTTACAAACTACTGCCACTTGCTGAGTCATAGACAGGGCAGCCGAGAACATCACCCTCAGATCTTTCACTCCCGGGACAGGGGCTGGGAGATTCCCCAGCGATGAAGGCCAGAAAGCAGGCACCCAAAGTGACAACCCCATTGGTGCATCTACCACCAACACTTCCGTCTTGTCCCTGTTAAGCTTCAGCCAGTTCTGGCCCATCCAACCCCCACGGCCTCCAATCAACCTGGTCGAGATCTAAACGGACCAGGATCTGTGTGTCGCCGGCATATGAATAGCACCTGTGGCTGTAGGAGCGGGTGAGACCCAAAAGAGGCTGGTTGTAAATATTAAAAGGTATTGGGGACGGGGGAGCCACCAGGGGGCGCTGAGATGTACTGATGCTTCTCAGCTATCCTCCTCCACAAAGGCTGAATTAAGGCATTGAGCCCCCCTTAAACCCCTAAGAGTGAGGACCTGTCCCTCCCAGGAGCACCCTAAGATGAAGCAGAGCCTGAGGGAAAAAATCCTGGTCTCTCTACGGCCCCGAAAAGCTGCGATCCGAGTACTTGCAGTAGTCGCAGATATTTCACATCTACTATCTCGTGCACCCCTTCCAGGAAGAACGGCAGGCAACAACAGAGTCCAGAGGCCTAAGCCAGACAGGCTGTGTCCCAGCCCTTGAGGTACCCCTGTACCACTGTCCTCGGCGCTGGGGGTCCTACGGGGGAGGGCTTGCTCCAGCGGGTGGGCTCGTCCTGAAGAGCCGACATCTCCTGGTACTCGGAAGTCAAAGCTTTCGACCGAGGGAATCCTTGCCGCCCCGGCCTCGACCAGCAGGGGCTCTGCCATAGTTCGCAGCATGGGGTACCAATCCTGCTGGGGGGATGTGGGGTCCGCCCCCCCGCTACACCATCTACCGTTGTTGCCCACTGGAGCCTGTCCGCTCACCCCCTGCCGGTGACGGAATCCAGAGGAGCTCTCAGTGAAATAGGGCCCCGCGGACGGGCTTCCCCGGCCTCCTGCCACAACGAAGCTGAGTCTTAAGCCTGATACCCCCGAGGAGAGAGATGGAGGTGGGGGCGCATGGAGTCCCGGATGCTCTGCTGAGGACCCAGGTGGTGTCCCCCCTGGCGGGTTGTGGTGGATATCAGTGCTGCTTCTGAGGCCTGCTGCGGCCTGCTGCGGGCGCACTTCCATCCCGGAGGTGGTCCTGGCATCGACCGGGAGCTACACGACATTGGCAGGAGGTGAGGTGCCTTCTCCCCGGAGTGTGGCCTTGAAGGAATTGGCATCTTGTGCTCCCCTCGAGGGGCGGGCAAGTGCTCAGTGCCGTCACCCTGCCTTTGCCTCTGGAGGTGTGGCCTGTGCCTGCAGTCCCATGCCCAGTCTTGATTACCTGAGGTCCCGGTGCCCGCCATTTCCCCGGTCTGGGGAGGACTTTTGGGGACATCGAGAGATACTGAAGAGGAACCTCTCCCGCCTCGGCTGCCCGATTCTGTTGCATCTGAGACAGACCCGCGGGAGGAGGGCACAGCGGTCCTCTCTGCAGAGCCCTGGTTTGCTCTCTACCAACCTCAGAGTCATACGTTCGAGCGCTTCACTGTGACCACCAGACTTTTGGTCATCACCTCCATGCCTCCCCCAGTGGCCACAGAGGGTGGCTCTGAACCGGACACTTACGCCCCCCTGCTGCTACTCCTTTTCTGTCGACCTGACCACAGAGGGAGGCCTCCCACCACATAGGCCCCCGAATAGGGAGCAGAGGCCTCCCCTTCATATACAGGCCTCCGCAGGCAAGGGGTGAGAGAGAGGGGGATATAATTGTACCTGGCGACAGCCCCTTCTGTGTAGTAGACCCGGTGGCAACCAAATAACACAAAAGCGACTCCGGGGAAACTTTAGATGGCTCTGAGATTCATCCCCGTAGCAAGGCTTACGACATCTTCAAAACTAGAGAATCTCGTGGCCTCCATGTTATACCCCCTTTGGGATGAAACACACCACACTTCTGACTACCTTAACGAACCAAACAATTATGTCTTTAGATAGTACATACAATTATAATACGTTATTAAATTGGCAATTCATGAACATATTCATGTAATCTTAAAACTAAGTGCATAGCACTTATCTTTTAAAAACACACAATTTATTTCATTTTCTGTTTTTTAGATTTTAAAGTGCAATTAAATCTATACACCTAAACTTTTACCTTTTAAAATGTAGATATAAAAATACAACCCTATACCACAACCTATTATGCTCTAATACTGGTTGCCTAAACAATATATAAGACCCTGTATAGTGATAAACACTCCTAGTTTGTACAAAAGACAGTCCCTATCTTGTAGGATACTCTCTTACAACACCCTATACCCTTGATAAATTAATCCTCATGTGTACTGACATGCGGTTCTAATCAACTTAATAACTCATTATTAAATGTTGGCTGTAATGCAACACATTGGAAAACCCGACATGTTTTGTTCTTTGTCAGCAGTTAAAATTATATAAGAACTTCTTCAGGGGCAAAAATAAGCAATTCATCAAGCAGACACAGGTCTTAACACTTTTAACACCATGTAAATATTCTTTCTTCTTCGTGGTGTACTTTACATAACCTAAGGGGGACAACTTAGAAAAACAGCCATCAATTAAGCTGTACATTTTTACAAAAAAGCCCAAATTCAAGCAGGAGCAGCAAATATCCTACTGAAGGCTTACCGTATTGGCATTCACAATTAATGCTTTTAAACGGATGGGTAGACTTGTCTTCTTTGTAGACAAAAAAAGATCTGAAAACACAAACACACCAATTGGTGGGGACGGCATCCATTGAGTCACACTCCAACACAACACAAACAAGTGCCTCTTTGAACTCGACTGGCTAATTCGCCTCAAAAGTTATTTCATAAAGGATTGTTACTAGATGCATCGTTACCGCATCACCTGAAAATTCCATGCCTCTTATGACCTAACTGACAATTACACATGCCAACCATAATCCTCTACTTCCAAAAGCTAAAGACTAAAACAAAACTGTTAGATTTGCAGCTATTATCGCTCCGTCTTACCACTAATAGTTACTATTTGTGCTAAACATAAGCAAAAACATGATGTCTTAGTTATAGAATTACTTTCTATTAGTAGCACTCATATGATTGGCAATGATAATAATGGTGGCATGTAGCTTACCAATTAAAGAACGGCACCCTTCCTCCTGCACTAAGTCTTCGTAGGACGGTCTTGTCAAGTGCAGTAATAAAGTCCCTTGGCATTCGCGCTACATGCGTATTCTGCCGAAATGGGATGCCATGGGCATTAGCGTCTTACTCGCAAACTTCCACCTGTATAACAGAACCAGGCATTAGAAACCACTCGATTCGGGAATGCGGTAAAATAACAACTCGCTTGTCCAATGGGCAGAAAAGAGGCTATTAAGAATGCAAGAAGTTTAACACTGAGGGCCAAACGAGTCAACATGGGGTGCGACAAAGCACTTCCTACTAACTCGCGCAGTGTCTGGAATGGCGTCTGTCTCCTGTCAGCCTGAATCACGTTCCTGGTCACCTGATCAGCACGCGTACCGCGTCCACTTCATTTAAAGTTGTGGCTCGAGGAGATCCCTGGTTTCAGGGCAGACATTAGCAAAATGCTGGATTCCTTAGATAAAAAGGTGGACTCCGTGGACGACCGAGTCCAACCCCTTGAAGCAAACCACAACTCGGTCGACCTCCTCGAGACCCAAATAGACATGCGCTTATCAGAACTGGAAAGGAGGGAGGAGAAATACACCCTCAAACTGGATGACTTAGAGAACAGGGAGCGCCACAGCAATCTGCGGTTCTTGGATGTCCCAGAGCGTGAAGGAGGTGGATATCGTAAGGATCGTGAATGCAGTGATTAGCAAGTTATTCGACGAGGGCAACACCAGCAAGCCAACTATTGATAGGGCTCACAGAGCAGGTGCCGCCACCAGGGGACCCAGGTCAATACTGGTGAAATGTCCCTACTACTCGGAAAAAAACAAAATCCTGGAACTGGCTCGGAAGAAAGGTCTGATCGTCTGGGAAGATACAAAGATCACTATCTACCAGGATCTTTCTGCTCTCACCTTGGCACAGCGTTGATTATGCGGCCCCATAACGAAATGGCTCAAACCCAAAGGTGTGAGATACAGATGAGGTCATCCATTCTCCCTCTCCTTCGAGTATGACGGCTACAAATACTCCCTGGTCACAGAAGATGACATCCAAAGGGTGACCCGTGAACTCCTGGGTGAGCCCACCCCAGGGGATGACCTAGTACGCAGAGGGCCAAAAGCGGCGGAACCCCGAAAAGCCAACGGATTCACTGAAAGGCTCTGAGTCTGCGGCAATAGAAAATTCAGGAGAGTGGCTTTGGCCTCCCCCAGCCCTGCTAACGACTAACTATCCTCTTTTATCACTTCACACTACAACAACGAGTGGGGAGGATTGAATCCCACCAATGGCCTTGGGAATTCCGAAGCAGACCCTGGTCCATTGTCCCAAGATGGCCCTGATTGCAGTTACGTTCATTCTTGCTGGTGACTTCCCTCGGGGGAGGGGGGAAGGGGTTCTGACGTATGATGATTCGGTTTATGTTATGGTGGAGGAGGCTCAGAGAATTGCTGGTTATTGTTGTTTATCATCCTGGTGGAGGTGGGCAATAGTGCCTGATCACATGACATCACTGATGTCGCAGATAGTTCAGGCACTTGGGCAGGGTGATGGGCGGTTGGGGACCTGTTTTCGTTGTTTCAGGGTTTCTATTGTTTGATTGCACCGAGGGGAGACCTGGTTCTGTTGGAGAGCGCTTTTTCAGAGGAGTTTCTGAAAGAACCAAGCCAGGTAGGGGAAGTGGGTCACATGTGCGCTCCTAGAGGGCTCTTGGGAAAATGGTATCCCCCTGATGGCTGATGCAATTCAGTCACTGACGTTGGGTTCGCTAAATGTTCAAGTATTGAACTCTCCACATAAGAGATCCTAAGTGGTGAAGGAATTTAATAGGCTGAAACTTCACTTTTTATTTCTCCAAGAAACTCACTGGGCAAGGGGTAGGGAAATGTTGCTTAGAGCCAAGTCCCCACAGGAAGTCCACCATGCATCATACATGGCCAAGAAAAGGGGATTAGCAATAGTTGTGTCCCCTAAAGCGCACTTTGTGCCATGTTCCCAGCGTAAAGACCCAGAAGGTCACTTCATAATGGTCAAAGGGGAAATCAGAATCTCTTCCAATACCCCGCCTCCCTCCGCAGAGAGCGGACCCCCTGGAAAGGTCCATCACACCCCTGGAGGTGGTGGACACTATCGGCAACATGAAAGGGGGCACCACACGGGTGACGATGGCTTCACTGTTCTCTTCGATAAGTATTTTCGCTCCACTCTTGCCCCGTTCTTGTCTAAGCTATTCAACGCAACCCTTGACTCGGCAACCCTTCCTTAGTCCATGTTATCAGCCTGTATCGTGGTTATCCCGAAAGAGGGGAAGGACCCGACGTACTGCCAATCCTACCATCCCATTTCCCTATTAAACACAGATGTGAAGATCCTAGCTAAGTTACTTGCTAATAGGCTGGCACAACATCTCCCTTCTTTGTTCCACGGGGACCAAGTTGGATTCATCCCGGGTAGACAGGGGTCTGATAACATCAGAAGGACCTTGGACCCGATGCACAAATCCTCCAGTAAAGACATGGAAGCTTATCTCCTCTCTTTGGACTCTGAAAAAGCCTTTGACCGGGTCGAATGGTCATACATGGGCAAAGTTCTGCAAAAGATAGGTCTGGGAGAAAGATTCTGTGGGTGGATTGCATCTCTGTACAATGGCCCCACCACCAGAGTGGCGGTTAACGGCACGGTTTCTGCTCCGTTCTCCCTCTCCAGAGGGACTCACCTGGGCTGCCCTATCTCTCCCCTCTTATATGCCCTCGCAATGGAGCCTCTGGTCATAGCCATAAGACAGCAGGAGCAGAGCTAATGAGAAGGACCACAAACAGCTGAGAGCCAGGTGATAGCACACAGGCTCAACAAGACTGTGCTCAGTCTTTTAAAGGAGCAGCGTGCAGGCTCAGAAAGTGGCAGTGCATGGGCTCAGAGAGGGTGAGAGTAAACAGGCTCTACGAGAAGGTGGCACACAGACTTAGAGTGGGGCAGGAAACAGGTTTGGAATGGGATAGCACACAGGCAAGGAAGAGGCAGAGCACATGCACAGAAATGCTCAGTGCCAACGTGGCAAAGGAATAGGTTCAGACATAGAGAGCTATCAGGGGATAGTGGGCTTCGTGTTGCATGAAATACCATGAGGCTATAAAGCTGTTTGGTTATAGGCTTTTTTTTAATCTTGACATAACAAGTCTTTTTGCACTCTTTCGGAAATCTGCTCACTCCAGAAAAAAAGCCCATCAAGCTCTTCCCCTCCTCTCCCTTTTTACTAAAACATTTCTTTCAAATTCCAAAATGCTACTGGAGCAGCGTATGTCCCCCAAAGCCACAAGCCCTGTGCTTCCCATGATGAACACACAAGGGCAGAAGAACATTGTGAGGTTTAAGTCCCTGATCCTTCAGGTAAAGTATAAAGATATCCAAAAGTGGATCAGTAGAATGGGATGACACTGAATTAGATTTTAGTACATATCAAATTTTATTCGGTAACCTTATCACCAGAAAAGTTAATCTTAATATCATAAAAGTCAATAAAAAACACTTAATATATATCATCATTCACAACCACATACCGGACTCATTCAGCATTCAAATATAAGAAACAACCAAATATTTGGTACATCAGAAAACATTCAGAATATTATTCTGCAAAGTCTCCTTCAATTATTACAAAAGACAGTGACCCAGTCCCTGATATCAGGTGTCGTTCTATATCTATTGCCACAATTTGGCCAGATAGCTTCTCACAACAAAAAACGTCAACACGTGTTTCGGTCAGAGACCTTCTTCAGGACGTAGGGCTTGGAGGGGGTCCTTCGCCCTAATCTCAGCGTATATGGGCCCGTATTACATCTAAAAAAATCATAAAAACATGGTGTCATCCCTATTTCTTAATAACGGTGACTCATAGTGTCACAGTGTGCAAGAATTTAATCAACACAAAAAATCCCTACTCACCCCCTGATTCCAACTTCAGGGAAGTTGAACGGGACAGCAGAAATAAATCCTCCACTTGCAACAGTATATATGCTGTACCTGTGGAACCAACAGAAACACACCTCAGTGTTCTTGACAATAACTACATAAATGTGAAAAAACCAGCGAGAAACTGCCCCTACATTATACATAAGTATACTTCAAGTACAGGCCCGTGTATATGCATAGTATAAAGAAAAGATTATAACACTTACAAGAACCGATGGTGCAGATTGGAGATCCTCTGAAAAAGGCGATTCACCCAAGCTCTCGGACCCGCATAGTCAGAACCAAGTCTTCCTTCTGGCACTTAATCAATAAGCCAGCCCCGAGGCTAAAAACAGAGCACATAATAATGGTGCCTTAAAAATAAACCCTTGAACACGGGGCGTGGAAAACATATATACACATAAAGTGTAGGATGCAGCCACTAGCCACTACACTCCTACGCTACCCCTGTAACCAAATGTGAGCACCAATTCCCATTTGAAATGCCGTTTAAAATGATAAAATGTATAACGGTATAAGCATGTCTAACTGTTAAGAAAAGTAACAGTTATGATTGTTCAGTTGTGTGCAATGTGGCGTGCCGCACACCGTGTGTTGGAAAGAACTCATGGAGACCTATGAAGGCAAATGGAAACCCCGCTAAATCCCATGTGGTTGTCTTGAAAGTGCAGCATTGTGTGTACCCTCAACTCTATGGACTATATTAAGAAAGTATCTAGCGGGGCCTCAAACACATCTCAAGGTCGCGCTCGCTCGAGAGATCAGCGCTTACCTCGTCTCGGAGACTGCAGCCTCCTTCGTTCGGGGAAATGCACAACAGAAGCCGTGTACTCTGTCTCAGCGTCGGCAACACATCCATACAGACTAGACATAGTCGAAGGACTGTTTATTCAATAAATGCCGAAGACACAACAAACGGACTAAAAAGGGATGTAGCATCCATTCGTCGGTGCCGCGGCATTCAAAGGACTAAATGGCACAAAAACATTATTTGATTAGAAAAGATAATGAAGAAAAATTGATTTAATTAAAAAGGGGAAAAAAAGCACACAATAGGTCTGCCGGGAGGCTTGATGGAACTTTTATGGATTTTAGGGAGTATGTAGAAGGCCGCCCTTTTCGAAATGGATTAGTGATGAAGAAGGTCGTTTTCTGAATAAAACCGGTTCGAAAAGGGCGGCCTTCTACATACTCCCTAAAATCCATAAAAGTTCCATCAAGCCTCCGGCCAGATCTATTGTGTCAGCCATCGATTCATTGTTAGAACCGCTATCGATCTATGCAGAGTTTTTTCTCAAACCGTTTGTACAGGAGATGCCATCATATGTGAAAGACTCAACCCATATGATTAATATTATTAACGATATTGAAATCGACGAAGGAGACATCCTTGTTACCATGGATGTCGAGTCGCTGTACACTGCAATTCCACAGATGGAGTGCCTACATGTGCTGGATTAATATTTGAACAAAAGAACCAGACCTCATTTGCCCCCCACTGAATTTGTTCAAGAGTGTATTAGGCTAGCAATGACTGTGAACTTCTTTTTATTCAAAAAACAACTCTATAAACAGGAGAAAGGGGTCAGCATGGGGCCACTTTTGCCCCTGATGTTGCCAATCTCTATATGGCTGACTATGAAGATAAATTCCTACTGGGACAACACAACCTGCTCATGACCCACCCCACTCTCAATGCACATCTGAAACTTTGGCATCGCTATATCGATGACGTTTTTCTCATTTGGAGGGGATCCATTGCATCTCTCACGCAGTTTCATGAATGGCTAAATCAATGTGATATGAACATAAAATTCACGATTGAATACAGCCACCGTCAGGTCAGTTTTCTTGACCTTGTGATTAAAAAGACGGGGAACCAATTAGCAACCACTCTTTTCAAAAAACCTACTGATAAGAACTCCCTACTACATTTTAATAGTTTTCATCCAGCCTGTTTACGGTAGAACTTACCATATGGTCAGTTCCTACGTATTAAACGAAATTGTTCCGAGAAAGACGAGTTTAAGCTCCATGCAGAACAACTGAAGGTGAGACTGGAAAAGAGGGGGTATCCAAGAAGGTTGGTGAAAGCTCAAATGAAAAGAGCTGAGAATACTGACCGTGAGATCTGTCTAACCACACTAGAAAGACAGAAGGATGAACGTCTTGTATGTGTGACAACATTTAATCCACTGAGTGGGGATGTAAAAAGAATTATCAATAAACTTTGGAATTTGGTCAAACAACCGGGATCACTTATGAAGAAACCCATGTTTGCGTTCAAACGCAATCAAAATCTTAGACAAAGATTGGTTCATACATATAGAGAGTCAGTAAGGGAACCCACTATTAATGATCAATGGGGACTGCCACCCATTGCTGGACATTTTAAATGCGGGAAATGTGTTGCATGCACCCTCACTGAAACGAAACGAGACTTCCAATATGGTCAGAGAACTTGGAAGATGAATTGCCATACCAATTGTCTGACTAAAAATGTTGTCTATATTATCAGATGTCCCTGTCAACTCTTATATGTGGGTAAGACCACACATCAAGTAAGACAGCAGATATCAGAACACAGGAGCTGCATACGAAACAAAGTGGCGGATAAGCCACTAGTAGAACATTTTACTAAGATGCAGCATAAAGATACAGATATGAGGTGGGTCGTACTCCAACACATCAAAAACAATACGAGAGGGTGTGACATTGGGATAACCCTACATCGTATTGAGCAAAAATGGATTCACACTCTTAATACAGTCCGTAAGGGACTGAATGTTTCAGTGGAGTGGAATAACCTGGTTATAAGGAATTGAGTTCTAATTTGATATGTTGGGTCACCAATAACATACAGTGAGTGGTGGCATATCTGTGGTATACCCTATATTGTTTTATTCACAATGTTATGTCCGCATCAACTTAGCGAATTGATGTTTGGGTAATATGTGGAACGAGACAGTAGTCATTCATATTGAACACACATATGAATATGCAATTATGTCATTAAGAGACCTATATCCGTTGTTAACGAGGTAATATAGTGTTGTTTTAAAGTCTACTCTTATATAGGACTATAGAGGGCATTCGAGTGAGTTCTGTTAAAATATCCTTAACAACTGCCACCATATGTATTTTATATAAACCATGTTTGCTACTAACTAGGTAATGGGGTGTTATTCTAATATATACATCTACACAAGATTGTAGAGTGCATTAGTGTGTGTTCTGGTTGAAGAATCCTTGGCAACTGCTATTATTTGTATTCTGTAGTAACTGCCATTATCTGTACTTCTCGGCTATGCATGAAGTAAAGTGCAGTGCCGATCTTCATGCTTATTTTGGCCTCTGGACCCAGTTCCTCAAACCAGGGAGTGAAGCTAAATACGCCATCATCTTAAGCCCTTATTATGTGGCTTCTTTCCACGTTCTACAAAATGTTTTTTTTTTTTTTCTTCATTTGAGGTGCCCACAAATCTTTGTCTAAAAATCGGGGATGGGTTCATCAACCTGAACACAAGAGACTGCCTCATGGGCTTTTTTCCCCCTTTTTAATTAAATCCATTTTTCTTCATTATCTTTTCTAATCAAATCATTTTTTTGTGCCATTTAGTCCTTTGAATGCCGCGGCACCGACGAATGGATACTACATCCCTTTTTGGTCCGTTTTTTGTGTCTTCGGCATTTATTTAATAAACAGTCCTTCAACTATGTCTAGTCTGTATGGATGTGTTGCCGACGCTGAGACAGAGTACACGGCTTCTGTTGTGCATTTCCCCGAACGAAGGAGGCTGCAGTCTCCGAGACGAGGTAAGTGCTGATCTCGAGTGAGCACGACCTTGAGATGCGTTCGAGGCCCCGCTAGATACTTTCTTAATATAGTCCATAGAGTCGAGGGTACGCACAATGCTGCACTTTCAAGACAACCACATGGGATTTAGCGGGGTTTCCATTTGCCTTCATAGGTCTCCATGGTCTCCATGAGTTCTTTCCAATACACGGCATGCAGCACGCCACATTGCACACAACTGAACAATCATAACTGTTACTTTTCTTAACAGTTAGACATGCTTATACCGTTATACATTTTATCATTTTAAACGGCATTTCAAATGGGAATTGGTGCTTACATTTGGTTACAGGGGTAGCGTAGGAGTGTAGTGGCTAGTGGCTGCATCCTACACTTTATGTGTATATATGTTTTCCACCCCCCGTGTTCAAGGGTTTATTTTTAAGGCACCATTATTATGTGCTCTGTTTTTAGCCTCGGGGCTAGCTGATTGATTAAGTGCCAGTAGGAGGACTTGGTTCTGACTATGCGGGTCCGAGAGCTTGGGTGAATCGCCTTTTACAGAGGATCTCCAATCTGCACCATCGGTGCTTGTAAGTGTTATAATCTTTTCTATATACTATGCATATACACGGGCCTGTACTTGAAGTATACTTATGTATAATGTAGTGTCAGTTTCTCACTGGTTTTTTCACGTTTATGTAGTTATTGTCAAGAACACTGAGGTGTTTTTCTGTTGGTTCCATAGGTACAGCATAGATACTGTTGCAAGTGGAGGATTTATTTCCGCTGTCCCGTTCAACTTCCTTGAAGTTGGAATCAGGGGGTGAGTAGGGATTTTTTGTGTTGATTAAATTCTTGCACACTGTGACACTATGAGTCACCGTTATTAAGAAATAGGGATGACACCATGTTTTTATGATTTTTTTAGATGTAATACGGGCCCATATACGCTGAGAATAGGGCGGAGGACCTCCTCCAAGCCCTACGTCCTGAAAAAGGTCTCTGACCGAAACACGTGTCGACGTTTTTGTTGTGAGAAGATATCTGGCCAAATTGTGGCAGTAGATATAGAACGACACCTGATATCAGGGACTGGGTCACTGTCTTTTGTAATAATTGAAGGAGACTTTGCGGAATAATATTCCGAATGTTTTGTGATGTACCAAATATTTGGTTGTTTCTTATATTTGAATGCTGAATGAGTCCGGTATGTGGGTGTGAATGATGATATGTATTAAGTGTTTTTTATTGACTTTTATGATATTAAGATGAACTTTTCTGGTGATAAGGTTACCGAATAAAATTTGATATGTACTAAAATCTAATTCAGTGTCATCCCATTCTACTGGGAACAAGGCAGCCATATGCACACTTTTCACTTTGACGCTGTGTGCAGATACCTTGCACCCCCGCTATCCTGTGATAGGAAAGAGGTCATGGGCCTGATTCATTAAATGTTTATCACGGTGCAAAGTGACTTTGCACTGGTGTAAAGTGACTTTGCACTGCCAACATGCCAACAAACACCTTGATTCACAGAGTGGTGAAAGTGTATTGCACACGTGCAAAGTCAGTGCAAAGTCATGTTGTACTGCAAGAATACCGTTTGCACCACTCTGTCAATCAGGGTATTTGTTGGCAGTGCAAAGTCACTTTGGACCGCTCTAAAAATTACATGCATTGGGCCCCAGGCCTCCTCCAAATACCTCGCTTAGAGTAAGAGGATGCCTCCAATGCATTTGGGTGCCATCTTGGAGGAGGAATAGGACAACACACACCACAAACATAACTTTCGGTGTTACATAAACGACTTTACATCTGAAGGATTTTGTGGAGGGTCACTGCCACCGATCAAGTCACAAAATCAAATATTGTTAAAAAACGTTGTTTTCTTGAGGCACACATAAAATAAATATGTTCCTTTGTAGAGGAGCAGGTGGATGCCTCTTCTCTAGTCCCGGCCCATCACCACCTTCTTATTGTATTAGCAGACGAAGAGCTGCAATTGGAAACCCATGCACGAGTTGATGCGACATGTCCATACCTCGTCGATTGTATGAAAGACGATATGCACTCAGACAACCATTCAGAAGATACCCTCACGTTGAGACAGTGGAAGGAAGTTACAAAGAAGGATACCCACTGCCAAAGTACCAGAATGCAGCTATGGGAATTATGGATGAACGCTAAGTAAAAGTCTGACGACAACAGAATTATGTCATGAAGAAGATATATAAACCCATGTGGAAACGATATGAAAATACTTAAGACTGATGACGTAATTAAGCACAAAGAGAAACATGTACCTAAAAATGAAGTAATCATGCAAATAAGAAAATGAAGTAACTTACTGACCAATAACTGTAAATTCGCTGTAACACTAGGTAGAAAAAGCATATAGAAGCTTGCTAAAAATAGGTATATACATAACGTTTTGGACGGTAATTGGCACAAAATGGACGACGGCCTGTGTTAAAGAATAAACCCAGCTACCTAAAAATAAGAGCCTAGGATTGAAAATTGAAGAATTAATGAAGAAGCTGTTTTCATGTGCAGAATAATGGAGTACGTTGGCCTGAAGTCAAGGAGGTGATTTTGAGAGATGAGTGCAAGGCACAAAAGGATTGAATGAACAGACCATTTGCATCAGATCTATTTCTGCTAATATTAGGAGGGAAAATGACATTTGCAGATGCCAAGTGCTGGACAAATATGAAGGGAAAAGCCCATGTGAGGTGGCGTGAGCAAGTCTCTTAAGGCTAGTTGCGGTAATGACACCCTGTTTAATAAAATCAAATAGCAGTAAGAGAGGATTAAATTGATAAAATTGTGGTATCAAAACATGTGATAAAGAACTCAAAACAAAGACGATTCATTTGAGCTTGAGTTAAGATAGTGGTGTGCTCACACCCCCTAGAATATCCCAGAACATTGAGCAGAATACAAGGTCAACTACGAACGACAGACCTTGGCTAAGGATCAGGTTGATGAAATGCGATGGACTAATTGGGAAAACAAAGAATAAGTTGATGCTGCTTGAACATCTAGGTATCGTTCTGTTTGTGTTCTGCTAAGGAGCCGAAAGTACAAGTTTGGATAGGGTTTCCAACCAATCAAAAGGCCTGCCATGCACTTTCATACACAGTGTTGCTGTTGCCATGTTCTCTGATATAATCAGTATGTGACGTATGTAGATGTAGCATAGGGCATGTCCTACAGGCAACGTGCAGCAAATGAGATATTAACCCACATATGATTCTATAAGTTGATATGTTCCCCTAATCCAATCCCTCCTGGCGATAGATTTTATGAAATGCCATATGGGATGATCTCATACATGATGTATTTGAAAGTATATAAACTTTCTACAAGCAAAATTATTTGTGAACATTGAACATCTACTTTGATAGCTGTCATATCACCCTGCTTTCTTTCATTGAGATGAAAGCAGTGTTTTACCATCTTCCTTTGGTGAGTGCGGTTATTTGTTCTGTGATATTTACTGGTAATTACATCTAGCACAAAGAAGACGCTTCAAGGTGCTAGAGCACACCTTCTCAGGTCCTTTTCTTTTAAATGAACTTTCTCTCATATAGCACTCACTGTGATCATTAAGACTCAATGCTCATGTTGTTCTACATTCCTTTAATCATGGTCTTGGAACGGCTTGTCAATCCTGCTCTTCTTTATTGGATAATGTCTCCATCTCAGCACCTCTTGGCTGCGATGGGAAGCAGCAGGAATTCAACTCCCAGAAAACTGTTGACTTGCACTTCCTTGCACCACCTCGGAACCATACACTCTGTTTCATGAAGAATTAGTTCCATAAAATCCAACCAACCAATCTTATTTGTTTGGGACAAGATTTCCTAAAGCAATTCGTGGTTAGCCTTTTCTCTCTCAGCGCCTCTTTCACCTCATCGGGGAGTCATCAGACTGCAACTCTCAGATGTTACTCTTTCAGCACCTCTTGCACCTCATCAGGGAGTCGTCAGACTCCAACTCTCAGATGTTGCTATCTCAGCACCTCATCGGGCAGTTGTCAGATGTTGCTCTCAGCACCTCTTGCACCTCATCAGGGAATCGTCAGACTCCAACTCTCAGATGTTGCTCTCTCAGCACCTCATCGGGGAGTCGTCAGACTCCAACTCTCAGATGTCGCTCTGTCAGCACCTCTTGGACCTCATTGGGGAGTCGTCAGACTCCAACTCTCAGATGTCGCTCTCTCAGAACTTCTTGCACCTCATCGGGGAGTCATCAGACTCCAACTCTCAGATATCGCTCTCT
Source organism: Ambystoma mexicanum (assembly GCF_040938575.1). NCBI lineage: Eukaryota > Metazoa > Chordata > Amphibia > Caudata > Ambystomatidae > Ambystoma > Ambystoma mexicanum. Next base: position 148,241,818 of record NC_090930.1, on the reverse strand, counting down.
CAGAACTTCTTGCACCTCATCGGGGAGTCATCAGACTCAATCTCTCAGATGTTGCTCTCTCAGCACCTCTTTTGCATCATCGGGGAGTCGTCAGACTCCAACTCCCAGATGTCACGCTCTCAGCACCTCTTGCACCTCATCGGGGTGTCATCAGACTCCAACTCTCAGATGTCGCTCTCTCAGCACCTCTTGGACCTCATTGGGGAGTCGTCAGACTCCAACTCTCAGATGTCACACTCTCAGCACATCTTGCACCTCATCGAAGAGTTGTCAGACTCCAACTATCAGATGTCGCTCTCTCAGCACCTCTTGCACCTCATCGGGGAGTCGTCAGACACCAACTCTGAGATGTCACACTCTCAGCACCTCTTGCACCTCATCGGGGAGTCGTCAGACTCCAACTCTCAGATTTCGCTCTCTCAGCACCTCTTGCACCTCATCGGAGAGTCATCAGACTCCAACTCTCAGATGTCGCTCTCTCAGTACCTCTTGCACCTCATCGGGGAGTCATCAGACTCCAACTCTCAGATGTCGCTCTCTCAGAACTTCTTGCACCTCATCGGGGAGTCGTCAAACTCAAACTCTCAGATGTCACGCTCTCAGCACCTCTCTCGCTATGTTGGTGAATACATATCACGAGCCCTAGAAGACATTTCACTGCGGATTTCTTGAAGTTCCTCAGCACTACACGCTTTGCCTTGTGAAGTGTAAGAACCAAAGCTTTCAATACACACTTTTTTTTCTATCTCTCTCTCTCTCAACATTGAGGAGTAGCTGGACACCACCTCCCAAAAAACAGCTCACTTTGATTCTCTCAGGCCTTTTGGCCTCATAAAGTGTAATAAACAATTAATCCCCAAAGCGTTTCCTGCTTTTTCTTTTTCTCTCTTCGTGCCCTTGCACAATGTTGGGGAGTAGCAGGACGCCAACCCCCAGAAAGCAGTTCCGTGAGACTTCTTAGAGCCACACCCTTTGCCCTGTGAAGTCTAACACACCTCTCACCGTTTCTCTTCCTCTCAGTGCCTCTTGCGCAAGCGACTTTGTGGAATAGCAGGATTCCAGTCACCAGGAGACAGTTCACTTGTCTTTATTTGGAGCCTTCTTGGCACGTTAGACTTTTCCCAGTGAAGGTTGACAAACAAAACTTCCAGCAACTACTTTGCTGCCTTTCTTTCTCTCAGTGGCTCTGCACAATATAAAAGGGTGTCTGGGCTCCAACTCCCACAAGTCTGTCCCCTTTGGTTTTCTTGCGACATCTCAGCAGCACACATTTTTTCTTGGAAGTGTCAGAAGCAATCCTTCCAATAATCACTTGCTGCTGAGCTGAGAGAGAGATAGAGTTTTGAGGATTTGTCGGACTCGGCTTATAGACGACTCAAGAGGTCTGTCGGTGAGGTGGACTGGTCGGACTCTTTTGACATAACTATTTTTCTGACGGATTCTAATAGACAGGGAGGTGGTTTAGCCAGTAGGTTATACAAACTTTTTGTGTCGTATTTTCGGAGCAATGACAATTTACGGGAAGTGTGGAGCGAGAGGATTGGGTCTGATATTGATCTTGAGGCCTGGCAGAATATATGTGGAAATGTCTCCTTATGTTCGCTGAATCTGGGCGAAAGGTCTAGACAAATTAAGATTCTGAACCGTGTGTATTGGTGTCCGGAAACATTGCATTAAAGGGCCATGGCTGACAATGCTGATTGTTGGGGTTGTACTCAGGAAGTTGGATCATTGGAACACATGCTATGGAGCTGTGTGCGGGTCAGGGATTTCTGGATCGACATTTGTGATGTATGTGTCAGAATTTTGGGTGAAGGGTGTGTCCTGGACTTTAAGACAATGATCCTGGGGGATGATTCTGGGCTGGCTGATGTCAGCTCTTCCCTCAAGAAATGGCTTTTTAGAGCAACCATTGTTGCGAAAAGGTTGATCCTTCGAGGATGGAAAAGTCGGATTCCTCCGTCATTTGAGGAATGGGTTCTGGAAATGCATGGTCTGTCGAGAACAGAAAAATTGATCTACAAATTGAAATGTAAGTTGTCTTCATATGAAAAGATATGGAATATGTTCAATGACTTTGTTTGATCCGGTTTTTTGCTTATTATTCTTCTGTACTTTGATGTTGTTTTTTGTATATACTTGTAAATAAATAAATAAATAATAATTAAAAAAAAACAATAATCACTTGTCACTCCTTCTTTTTCTATCTCTCGGAGGATCTCGCGACAGTTTGTGGAGAGACGGGATTCAGAAACCCAATGTACTGTGCTCCTTGTCCTCCGTTCAATGTCTTAGCATCCTACACACTCTGGTGCAGGGTGGCCGACCCACAACCGCCAGTATACGCCACTCTTGCTCTGATGATTTCCTAACACCTTTCCTCCTCTGTGGACACCACTCTGTGTCCAAGCCTTCCTTCTCTTGCCACACGTTCTCCTTTCCACTCTGGCCATCATTCTTGGCATCCGCTTCTTCTAGCATGTACCATCCCTCTCCCCGGACCTGACTGCCCAGTTTCCCCCATGGGCCCAGCTTCCCAGCAGCTTTCTTGAGGCGTGAACTCGCCAGCACAGTAGCACATTGGCGTTCCGCGGTCTACTCGGCTTGTCCTCGCTCGCGGTTCTTTCTCACATGCTTCTCAGCTCACCACAGCTCTATTTTTCTTTTGGTTTCTGCTCCACCTCTTTTCCTTTGCTTTGCTGAGCTACAGAGCCAGTCAGCCAGGCATAGACAAGGACAACAGACATACAAAACGACCTCTCTGTCTCAGCTGGTGATGGCTCTCCACCACAACATCCTTGCCTCATTTGATTACAAACTAATAATACTTTTCAAAGTAATACATCACATCTGCTAACATACGCATCACTAAACATCAACATCCCTCCACCATTGGCCAAATGGACCTAATCTGGACACCACCTAACGGCCATGCCACAGAACCTTACAAATGCTCTACAAAGGCTTTCTAATTTCCATCATTCTGAATACAATGGTTCTCTTTTCAAGCTAACATCTCTGTAATCCACAAATATGTGTTATTTTCTTGTAGCTAACACTAACCTGACCACCTTTGGACATGGCAGCCTAGCTTTCCCTCTTAATCACCTTTGACAAAATCTATAATTTGAAGACAACAATGCTGACATATTTCGTACACATCCATTTTATTTTAGCTACACCATGTGGACTCTAGTCTCGTGTGCAACCTTTTGGATGATGCAGAGATATGAATAAAGGTATTCCTTAAAATACTCATTCTTGTCTAGTCTGCTCACATAGAATATGGACAGAATATAGAAAAGTTGAATATGTCTTCATTGAAGCTTGAGTTTCCATATCCTTGGCTGCTGTACCTCCTTGATGGCATGAGGTGGCATCCATTACTCAGGTATACAGCAGCTTTCCCCGCAGCTCACAGGAATCAGTTATATCAGTTTCTGTACCAACTTTCAGGATTCAGTACCGAAATGATTTGAGGTCACATATACACACACCATTTAGCTTCAGCTACACACCTTTCTGCGTAGCATGCTTGCTTGACCCTGAGGAAGACAGGGCAATGAAGTAGTCCAACATGTCGAAACATGCCTGTCATATGCCTCTGGAGCATCATGTGGTCTTTTCTTTAAATATGCAATTGTAAAGCAAGCAATGTGTGGACTATTGTAAAACCATTTATACATCTATTGATGAGTCCTAAGAAAGAAGAAAGAATTCCACACTTAAAAACTTCTGACTTGACAACGTTATTATTTTTACCTTTTCTCTATATTGTTTGGCAATGTATGGGTGCTTGAAATGAATGAGATACAAATGCTGATTGAATTATCGTTTTTTTTTAAATGTCTGTTATGGCTTTGGCTTTCTACAAACACCTTTTGATAAAACCTTCACATACAAATTCCTTTATGTTACATATAATTACAGTGCATTAGGTTACACATACAATACGGTTACAAGTGATTTTAACGAATAAAATTGCATAGAATGCTGTAATAAGGAAAATGTTATAACGAAAAATATCGATTTGTTATGTTTTAATTTAGGGAGGAGGTGTCCCCATTTCCCTATGCTTTTACACCCGCCCCAAACCCCTCGACGCACGTTTTAACCCCTTAAGCCACCCCATATACATATTAAACAAAAAATTTGATAGTTTTCGTTATAACATTTTCGTTATTACAGCATTCTCTGTAATTTAATTCGTTAAAATCCCAGCATACCGTACAATACACAACTCAAATTGACTAACAAGAAGAAAATGTATCTTTTTGATTTTCCTATCACCAGGAAGGGTGGTTAATTCTCAGTTTTCTAATTATCTATCAATATTTTTAACATGGTTACATGAAGTTCTCAAAGTATGATTCAAAATCCAAGTTGAATAATTTATATTTATGTTTTTTATATATTGGGTATTTATAATGCGGCTATACAGCAAAAGGTGTTTCAAGGTGCAACAAGCCAAGAAGACGGGCTTGGGGGGCAGGGATGAAGAAAAACACAAACCGTCCAATTAGGCCTTGTGTCATTCGGATCGTGCAAGTGTAGTAACAAGAAGTGCGGGCGAGACAGAAGGGGGGGGGGAGTCCCAGTCAGGCCGGACAAGGGCCCATGGGTTAGACGAGTGCAAGGGGAGGCCGGGTGGACAAGTGGCAGGGTAATGCAGAGAGTGCAGAGGAAAGAAGGTCCAGGAGATAAGTGCGAGGGATGGGGCTGGAAGGGCTCAAGGGGTGCAGGACCAGCCAGGCTTGTGCCCATGGGTTAGACGAGTGCAAGGGGAGGCCGGGTGGACAAGTGGCAGGGTAATGCAGAGAGTGCAGAGGAAAGAAGGTCCATGTGATAAGTGCGAGGGATGGGGCTGGAAGGGCTCAATGGGTGCAGGCCCAGCCAGGCTTGTGCCCATGGGTTAGACGAGTGCAAGGGGAGGCCGGGTGGACAAGTGGCAGGGTAATGCAGAGAGTGCAGAGGAAAGAAGGTCCACGAGATAAGTGCGAGGGATGGGGCTGAAAGGGCTCAAGGGGTGCAGGACCAGCCAGGCTTGTGCCCATGGGTTAGACGAGTGCAAGGGGAGGCCGGGTGGGCAAGTGGCAGGGTAATGCAGAGAGTGCAGAGGAAAGAAGGTCCACGAGATAAGTGCGAGGAATGGGGCTGGAATGGCTCAAGGGGTGCAGGACCAGCCAAGCTTCTGCCCATGGGTTAGACGAGTGCAAGGTGAGGCCGGGTGGACAAGTGGCAGGGTAATGCAGAGAGTGCAGGGGAAAGAAGGCCCATGTGAAAAGTGCGAGGGACACTGCCGGAAAGGCTCAAGAGGTACTGGCCCAGCCAGGCTTGCGCAGATGCCCGGAGCCCAGAATGGCAAGGGCGGAATGGGGGTGGGGGTCAGGTGAGGCCACGTGCAGGGGTAGACTGGTCGAGGAGGGCCTGGTGCCCTGTAAGAATCTGAAGGAACCAGGCAGGCCGTATTGTTTCTTCTCTGGAAAAACATGTCTTGTTTTGAACATTTCTAGAGTTTTTAGGCTACCCTTCATTGTTTATATGAATTACATTGTTTCAGAGGGACTGTCCTTCACTGACAGAAACACTGTAACAGCCAATACTGCATAAATTCACCACTATCTTTCAGACCTGCCAAAATAATCATGGCCGCCTAATCCCGAGGCTAAACAGTGCACAAGATGGCCTCAGAAAAAGATAGTTTTTAAAGGTGTTTTATTAAAATGTTCAACAACTGGTCGGGGAAGACTGGGATGGTGTAAACTAAGGGGGTCTGTACAGCTCTCTCGACCTCCTGTGGTCCCCCTCCGCCTTAGCCCATGAACTCCTGACCCCCAGAATCTCCTCAACTTGTTCTAAAGAAGGTAACCCTACAATCTAAGTCATTCTAATCTTGACGGGGAAACCTAAAGGTTATTGCATTTTCTATCTAGCTCCCTCACAGACCTTCTAAGAAAAACCTCTAGGCTGTTCCTGATGTCAGTAGGGGTTCCCTTCCAGTCTCACCCCTTCTCTCTCTCTTACAGATTCTATCTCTCTGTTTACCTCTATCTCCTCTCTCCTCCCTGCTTTATCATCCTCATCTCCCTCTCACTCTACCTATACCCCTTTCCTTCTCTTCTCACTTATCTCCCTTCCCTCTTTTCTTCTATCTGCTATCTGCTCGCCTCTCTTTCTACTCTCTCTTCTCTTCCACCACCCTTGCACTGCCTACACCTCTCCCCTCTCTTCTTACTCTTCCCCTATCTCTTTACCAGCCTTGGACCCTTCCCCAATCTCATCTCCTCTCACTCACTGCGCTCCCCACTCACTCAAATGCTCCTCTCACAGTCCCCTACCTAAGCCTCTGTGTATTAATCGTACCACACTCTCTATGCCTTTCTCCTCCAACAAATCCCACCCCATTCTTCTTCATTCCACCCTGAACACTACTTCTACTAACATTGTGCACTCTCTCCACACCCTCGTACCATACACTCTCTTTATCACTTTCACTCTCTCTTTAAATCCCCTAACACTTCTCACCTCGCTCTTTCTTTCTCTTTCTCAATCACCTTTAACGCCTTCCTCACCACCTTGCATTTAACTTGTACCACTCTCTCCTAAACACAATACCTTCCCTGCACTCTCTCAGAACACTGCCACAGTCTCCTCAGCACTCCACTACGCTGTCTGCCTCCACCACTGATCCACCACTGCTCTACCTGAGCTCACTAAACACCTTTCAGTTTCTGTTCCGTATTCCATTCTTCTGGTTCTGGGCTGGGTTTTTTGGTAGCATTCAGGTGCATCATGGGAATTGCGGTCCTGAGAAAGACAAAAGAGAGTTCTGGACAGAAAGGAGTCTGACAGGCATTGTGGAGGGGACAGCGGTACCCTCAGACATATATAATTCACAAACAAGGGGGGGCAGGGCTGCCCCCCTAAATCTTCCTCACCCCGCCTCTAGGGTACGATCTGCTCTGGCATAGACAGTGGTAGACCACCCACCCCAGGTCAGTGGTCCCTGTTCCCTCTGACGGGGTCATGACCCTGACTCAGTCACATCAACTTCATCATCGTGGGGGCTTTTTAATTTGATTCCTGGGAGGGAGTGAAGCCATGGCATTTCTGCTGCACCTGTGACTCTGCTCACGACTTTCCGACTCCTGCCAATCTGTTGTGAAGAACTTACTGAGGGGGGCTGGATGATGGTTCTCCTCCTCCTGTGCCCTCCCGAGAGGAGTCATATGGTATCCTACAGCATGTCAGAACGTCAGAGAGCTGCTTTCATCAGGAAAATGTGAAACAACACTGATCAGATTCCGTCTACTGACCTAACAAACTCACTAATCGTAACTTGTAAAACCAAAAGAAAACATCAACCATTTGCCAAAAGGTATAAATGTTCAGAATCTCTAACGGGCCGCTGATGCATGCACTAAGAGTGGCACCACTAGAACCAAGGGCCCTCTGCCTCTTTGATCCCCATCCTAATCGTCTATTCTTTTAATCTAACCTAATGCTGTTTTGGCTGCCTTTTGATAACTGGCTCTTGCTTTATTTATTTTTTATCGCAGACGGACTACAGTTATCCATGATTTCTCCATGGTTGGACATGACCATAATAGCCATTATTTGTCTATGATATGAACCATGTGTAATCCACATGGAATCCTCATTGGTTCATTAAATATTATGCTGTGTGCAATTCTAATCACCAGAATACTGAGCGTGTTTCACCATGGTGCATTGCTAGTCAGAAAACTGTGTGTTCATGAAATGTTTCTTTGAGCTTCTGAGTACTCCCTCATAGCTTTCAATAGCAATTGCATAGCCCTCATGCAATATAATTAAAACTTTGATGCCCCCTGCCAGGGTGGACATGGCGTTTAACGGCCAGCCAGCCTGCGCTTTGGTAGGTCCGGATGAAGGTAACCATAGAAAACATGTTCATAAATGGCTGCCATTATCCAAAAAGGGACGTAGTCCCTTGCCTATTTTTATAGCGGCGGCCATTTTTGTTTCTATTTTTTTTTCTTCAACCGCATTGGGCGGTGAAGGCACATTCGCACCCAGAAAGGCAGATTGTGATTGGTTAACAAAAACACCTAATTTGCAAGTCACACATTTTTATTTGCTTGCTTCAATTGCTTATGGTTTGGAGAGGGACAGTGCAGGAACTAATGGCTGAATGAACGAAATCCATCCATTAAATTCACCATCGAACATAACAAAAGGCAAATATTTTTCTTAGATTTGGCAATTTCATAAACCCACCATGGTAGCCTAAAAACAGTTCTCTAGAGGAAGCCCACGGACAAAAACATGCTCTTAGACTATAAAAGTTTCCATCCTCGGAGTTTAAAAGAGGGATTCCCTTATGGACAATTCCTACAGATCCGTAGGAATTGTACGCAAAGGGAGGCATACGAAGAGCATGGGAAGATATTGAAAATAAGGCTAAAAGATAGAGGATACCCGTCCACCACAATACACCGTGCCTACAAGAGAGCACAACATACAAACGGAGACACCTGTCTACAGCCCATAAAGAAAAACACCTTGGATAAAATAACGTGTAAGCACTTTTAGTCCTATAAGCAGCTTACTCAAAAAAACTATTCTCAAAAACTGGCAGATGATTAAAACAGATGACTTTAATCCTTCGACACCGCGTTTTGCCTTCAGAAGGCAGCAGAATTTATGGGACACATTGGTTAATACGTTACCGGATACAACACAGAAAAAACAGTTACAACTGCCACTGTGGGGTCTACCCCCAGTGGCCAGCCATCATAGATGCGGCAAATGTTCCATCTGTGGACAAACCAAATATATGAAAAGCATTCTTTTAAGGAACAAAGTCATTCAGTTGACAGGCTTTACCAACTGCCTCACCCAATGGGCGGTATATGCAATCAAATGTCCCTGTGACCTGGTCTACATTGGAAAAACAAAAAGGCAAATCAGGCAGAGGATTTGTGAACACAAATCATGCATTGAGAACAAAATAGACACTAAACCACTTGTAGCCCACTATACATCTAAACAACACAAATGCACAGATATGCTACGGTGTGTACTTCAGGTCATCAAACAATCCCCCAGAAGTGGCAACAGAGACCTGTCTTTACAAAAATGCGTGCAAAAATGGATATACAACTTAGATACAGTGAAATATGGACTCAATGTATTGGTTGAGTGGAATGTGTTCATTTAATACTACTCCCCATCAAATATGATGTCCAATAGTCTGAACGAACATCATCACAAGTCTAACATTCAGAATCACCCCTTTGGAATTGGACATGGTGACTCAGCATGTGAAAGAGAAGATCTGTTCCTCGTTGAGGGCACATACGAGAACGCATAAAAAAGAAAAAATCTTTTTGGTCTCTGCAATAGTGAAACGGAGTTGATGAGACAAACACACAAATGTCTCTACCTGAATAAGCGCTTTAAATAATGAGCATCTACAATGTTGTGATACCTTTACAATAAATTATACTAACATGCAAGCTCACAAAAAAACACAAGTCAGAAACCAAGGCCATCCCGATATAAACAAGCGGTATATGTCTATAGATGAGTTTATAACCGAGCAGAAGGTTTGGACATCGCAGCCCCCTATACAAATCACTACGGTAATAGGAGTTAAGGACGCTAAAGAAAAATTGACCAACTGCACTGGATCTGACACACACCATTGAAATGTCAGATGAGAGCTGCGAAAAGAAAATATGAAGATCATATCATAGAAAAACATTTGTATGTAAGACGGCAACTAGGTCACACCTATACACAGAGTTATACGGTAAAAGCGACATAGGACGCTGCGAAAAGAATATGAAAAGTCAACAAATGTTGTCGATAGTGGACAGCTCGGCAAAAAAATGATTGAAGAAAAGAAATGCGAGTAATTGAATCTCCAAGTGTAAAATCAGTATTTAAAAATAGTATTGAATATCAGAAGCTGATCACGTGACATTATGTTCCAAAGTCACGTGACCGGAAATCTCACAAGAAGGGAAAACAAATAGACTCCACCTCTGAAGCTAGGCGATGAGCTGGGTACCGAGAGAGTGGACGTATTTAGATGGGAGTGCCCTAATACCATGGTAAGAATATAGGTTGAGTATAATCTATCACTGAGGGATGCGAACTAATGTTTATCCGGGTGACACAGATGAAGGCAATTGTATAGCGCATGTCGGGGCTGCCATAAAGGGTTCTAGCATTAAACCACAAGGACATATAAAACCATCTCTCCAAAAATAGGAGAAGTCCCAACAATGTGCACACGAAATGCACAAAAATCGAGCTATGAAGTGTAAAATAAATAAACATGCTGAAGAAAAAAAGGACCTTTCTTCAAAAAAAAAAAAAATAGCACCATGACTACCTCCAAACCCTATGGACCTCATTACGAGGCTGGCGGTAGCCGCGCCCTTATTAAGGGCACGGCTGCCGCCAGTAATGAAATTTTACTGTGCCCATGGAATCGGCCATTACCGGGTCATTCCGACCTTGGCGGACCCGGTAATTGGCCATTCTATGGGCCTGGTAAAAATTGATCCCGATTCCCATTTGAGCCCAATAGGGCTCAATGGGAATGGGGAGGGAGTTAACAACGTTAATGACGGGCCCGTTGTTAGCTCCCTGTTCCCCTCACGGGACCCGGAAAGGAAGTCTGGTTTTATCAGACGTCCTTTCCGGGTCCTGCGAGGGAACCTCGTAATAGGGCGCAGTGGGTTTAACGGCACCGGAACCATTACTGGTGCCGTTAACCCATTCCTCCAGCCTCGTAAGGAGGCCCTATGTGTCCTGCATTAGGTAATTAGGCAGAGCCTTACAGTGCATGCAGCGAGGAAGCTGCAGCTCCAGAGCTTAACAGGGGTGACCTGCCCATCTGCCACAGTTCAATCCAGGGTCTGGAGCCAGACTGCAGATAAGGGCGAGAGCAGATACCGCAGACCCACAGAAAGATGGCATGATACAAGAAATCTAGTATGTGCTAAACCTGAGGTATTCCCTCAAAACAATGCATTTGGAAATAACGAGGGTGAAAACGTAGATTGTTTTTTAATCGAATTTTCTGACTTTTTTATGCACTTTTTTTCACAAAAAATAGATAGGAGATTGGGTAAGGGAATAAATAAAGTGTGGGGGCGGGGGCGGGGTGGGGGGTGTATTCGGGAGTCTCCTCCTGCCTTTAAAATAAAAAAGAGCAAAAAAATAAAAGGCTTTATTGAAATTCATTTAAAACGAATTCAGTGGTTTCCGCTTCGTTAGTATTTATGCAGAAGTTCAACGTAGAACCCAGCCGCAGTGCCTTTAATCTCTGTCGCTGGACAAGGTTTAGAACATCATGAAGTATGCAGAACCTCCAGCTCTTGTGCAGCAATTAGCAGCATTACTCAAGGTCTAGTAGATCTCACCTACATGTTGAGCCTTTTACCTTCTAAAGGAAACCTATTCATTTGGAGAAAATTGCATCTCAGGGTTGGTTCTGCTGTTCTTCTGAGATCTACACAGTGCTTAATTAGTAAGAAAAAGAAGTACCAGGACCCAAATATTTTCTAGCACTCATGTGACACTGCGGGTGGGGACCACTGCTGCGACCACTCATAGCTGCTCCCCACAGTGTCGACATATTTGGGGTTACACTAAAGCTCGCACCTGCGCTTTGTGGTTGATGGATGCACTGACCATCACCATAATTAAAGTGAGTCTGAGACAAGAAGTGCCGGGGCTCAAAAATAAGTGCCAGGGCTGGGCCCTAGCAAATACCCCCACACATTAAGTACTGTCTACACCATTCCCAGCGACAGAGATTAAAGGCACTGTCGCTGAACCACAATGCAGCACGCTGAGGGGGGACAGAGCGATTTGCCAAGCAGCCAGCATGAAGAATGTATTTGTGTATTTATATAGAGGAAGGAATTTGATTGGGAGTTGAGGGCAAATGGTGGGTGTCAAGAATGCAGTTCCTCAAGTAAAGTGTTGGCACCACTGCCTTGGGAGAGGAAGAGACAGTGGAAGTGCTGTAGTGGGTTGCTTAGTGGGCTGGCTGCTTTGGGGTCATAGCAGCTTGTGTGTGTGTACATGCACCCTGACTCCTCATCAGGGGGGTTGTGGGTCAAGGCTGACACGGGATTCATGTTTGATCAGGAGGGTTTTGAGACGAGCAACTGATGGATTACATACACAGTGCGAATGAGAAGTCTTTTTCACTATCAAGCATCAACTGGCCAGCCCAGCAGAGCCAAATGTCATTCAAAAGGGGCGAGCTACTCCCAGTAAGCTGCGGTTGGCAGAACTAAACTGATGGAGACCAACTGACACAGAGCAGACTTGAGAAGCACTGTCTGAGCTTCACCAGAGTGGTGGGGTGGCAAAGAGAGGGAGGAAGGAGAACGCTGCTGAGAAACTATTTATTGTGCGGCATTGACTCAGTGCCCAGTAAAATAATTCCCTATGCACCAGGTCTAGCAAGTCTTGAGTTGAGGCCTCACTGAGAGAGAAACGTCATACCAAAATCTGCCACTGGTGAAGAGGTTGTGAGTGCAGTCCTTGAAGGCTCACAGTCACTAGAGTGAGTCGAAAGACTTGAGGCTGAACACGGAACATCTAGGCAGCTGATCAGCTGATGAAAACTGAGACCAGAGAAATGGAAAGAGTAACCGATTCTGCATGTTATGTTGATTTACACCGTACACCGCTGCCATCTGCATGGTCTCCAGACACTCACATGGCTCTGTAGGAAAGTGGGTGGTATAGGTTAGTGGAAGAAGAGGGATAGGATAGAGGTTGTGCTCTTCTCTTGATGTTAAGAACAACAGATCAATCAGCACACCCGATTTTTACACAAGAGTAGTTCATAAAATTGTATAGTGAGAATTAATTATTTTAAGGTGCGGAGGAGATAAATAACAACCCTGGCATGTGGGATTTTATAACTAAACAAAAATAAATATCAGGACTCCTCACAGAGCCTCCCATAGAGTGCAGACGACGTGAGTTCCCACATTTGGGAACTTGATTTACTGTATACTTCTCTTGATGTTGGCAGAAACCAAGAGAAACTGGCGTCTGTGCATGTCGGCTTTCTGAGTTTGGTTGGATTGTGTGCATTGGACTTGGGTCCGGAGTGGTAATGTCCAGTGTCTAAGTTGTTTGTTGTTTGCAGCTGTTTACTCACTGTGATGGATGTGTGTAGTTTTGTGTGTGGTAGTGCTAGCCCTTAGGGTGTGTGTTTACAAGGGAGGTTTGCGGTAGAGGAGCAAGCAGCAGGGGGTTGTTAGTAGTAAGTGGTTGTTTTATTGTCGGTTCCTCGGTCCATACTGTCCCATGATTGCCTTGGGCCCTGGGTGTGAGTTGTGGTAGGTGCATCTTTTTTGTGCTTGCCTCGGGGAATGAATAGCCATGTTTTCATTTGTTTTCTGAAGGTTAGGTGATCTTTTGTCATTCTTTTTTCCTTCAGTAATGAGTTCCATAGATTGGCTATCAAACGGGAGAATGCGGTTCCTCCCGAATTTCATTTTCTCTTAGTGTTTCATTTCAATTTGGATGTCGTTGCTCGATCTTAGGTTTCTTTCTGGTTGTAGCGGTTGATTTTGGCTTGGAGAAATTTGACTCCTTGTCTGTGTAGTGATTTCTGCGCGATGCAGAGGACTTTGAAGTTAATGCGTTTTTTACTGGAAGCCAATGTAGGATTCTCAGGGCTGGTGTGATGTGGTCTCTTCTGTTTAGTCTCAGGAGTAGTCTTGCTGCAGTATTTTGAATGTGTTGGATTTTTTTTATGAGGTGTTCTGGCATTCCAAGGTAGAGGCTTTTTGCGTAGTCTAGTCTCGATAATACCAAGGAGAGGACTGCTAGGGTTATGTGTGGGAGGTGATGTAGGGTAGTATCCCACAAATTTGTCACAGGAGGTAGAAGGGTTTCTTTGCTATTGTGTTCACTTGTAGTTCAAGTGCGAGTCTGTTGTCCATGAGTATTCTTGAGGATGCCTCTGGTTGGATTCCCGTGCATGGTGGCCATCTCATGTGTGTGTGTTGCGTTATCCTCAGGGAGGGGGAGATTATTATATCTGTTTTGTTTGAGTTCAGTTTGATATTGTTGATTGCCATCCAGGTGCATATGTCCATGACGCAATTGTTGAGGGCTTTGTCTGGGTCTTGGGTTGTGGTTATCTTGAAAATGAGTTGGGTATCACCTGCATATTTGTAGGCGGTCAGTCCATGGGTTTGAATGAGATTTATTCGGGGGGGCATGTAGATGTTGAAGAGGAGTGGGGAGAAGCTGTATTCTAGTGGTACCACACAGGTGATGTTTTTGGTGTTAGCTGTAATTGGAGTTAAGTATGTTCTTTCCATTCGGTTGGTTAGGAAGGAATTTAGCCATTGTAGAGCAGTTTTTTATGCCACTATTCAGAAGAACAAGTGTGCAAGGTTGTTCATGATCTAAAAGCCACTTCATGTGCAGGTGATGATTGTCCCACCAACATCTTTAAGACTCACTAGATCTTCTTGTTCCCTGGGTCACTAAGCTAATCAACCTATCTTTTGATGAGGGTATTATTCCATCTTCTTTTAAAACTGCTTGGGTTACACCATTGCTGAAAAAAGACAATTTGGATCCCTCAATCACAGGTAATTATAGTCCCATAACTAATGTGCCTTTCATTTTAAAAATTCTTGACAGATTGGCTTATATTCAGCTTCAGGCTCATGTGGAGGAACATAACATTTTAGGCATACGACAATCCGGCAATCGAGCACGGTATGGCACAGGAAGTGCAATGCTTGACCTTATGTCCACTCTGGCTGGAATGGCAGATAAAGATTATCCTGCATTGCTGATGCTTCTGGACCTCTCAGCAGCCTTCGATCTTATTGATCATGTTCTACTGGTGACCAGGCTCTGAGAGGTTGCCAATTGCTCCACCTCAGCCTCTTATTGGATTGCTTCTTTTTTAAGACCCCGCTCATTACGGTTGATAGGGAACAACCACTCTTCCGCCTTAAAACAAACCTGCAGTGTCCCTTAGGGTTCCTGCTTGTCACTGCATCTTTTTAATATTTACATCTGGCCTTTGCTTGACTTACTGAACATCCTGGGAGTCCAATATGCCAACTACTCTGATGATACCCAGGTTGTTCTTCAGCTCAGCGGGCACTACAAGCAGGACCTCACTGCTCTCAACATCATCTATAATGCCATCCAGAATTGAATTAACTCCTTAGCCCTAAATAATAAGAAGACCAAACTCATGATCGTTGCCACCAATAACATTTGGAACAAGCTTACACCTGACTATTCCGATTTCTTGAGTGCGGATCACATTATTCCGGTTTCTAAGAAGGTGAAAACCTTAGGAGTAGTCTTGGATTATGTTCTGTCAATGAAGCCTCACGTATCCTATGTTCGGTCTGTATGCGGCTTCATTAACAAGCGCATACAATATATTCGACCTTTTATCACCTCCGAAAATTGCGCATTGCTGTAAACTGCGTTAATCAATTCCAGGCTCGAGTACTGCAATAGTCTGTTTGCACCATCTTCAAGCTCTCTCGTCGTACACATATCTCTACATTCAGGAAAACCTTACATTGGCTCCCCGTAAACCAAAGAATTTCACACAAAGTTCTCACCTTAGCTCACAAGTGCCTATCTTTCTCATGCCCAGTATACCTATCGGATCGTACTAACAGCAAGACGTCCATTAGAAATCTTCAGTTATCTGTAGCACCCACACTTGTCCAGCCAAGATTCAAACTGGTTTGTTTTGGTGGCACAAGTTTTGATGTCCAAGCCCCACTTCTTTGGAACTCCCTTCCTGTCTCTATATGCCTTATTGATGACTATTTCTCATTTAAAAAGGCCGTTAAGACTTACCTTTTCAATCTCAGCCCTGATTAAAGTGCTCCTGTTCTCTCTTGCTTCGCCGTGGTCTGATCTCATTGCTTGTTTGTGCGTCATGTCTGGTTTTATGTGCGCCCTGAGGCCTACGGGCATGTGGCGCGGTACAATAATAAAAGAAAAATAATAATAAATGTTCCTCCAGTCTTTGGATTAATGCAGTGTTTTTGATCGTTTCGAAGGTGCCTGATATGTCTAGTAGTATGAGGGCCAATCGGATGCTGTTGTTGGCGTTTATTTTTAGGTTGTCCCATATGGATAGAAGTGCTGATTCTGTTCCTTTCATGGGTCTGATGCCGACTTGGGAGTGGTTGAGTTCTGTTGCTTTCTACATGGTTGTGTGGTATTTTATAGATGTGTTCAAGTAGTTTAGCTGGGTAGGGTAGGTTCAATATAGGTCTGTAGTTGGTGGGGTCTTCCGCATGTCCTGTTTTGTTTTTTAGAAGGATTTGAACGTTTTTGGTACTATTCCTGAGTTTAGGGATAGGTTCATTAGTAGCCGGAAGTATGATGCTGGTGTTCTGTGCCTGGAAGGTAACGCCAAGACTGCCTCAGACCCTGAATCTGTGCCAAGCAGTGAGGCATTGTAGAAACAAGAAAGAGGAGAAGAGAAGCAGAACCAGACAAGATACACATTCGAAGAGTTGTGTGTTGGGCACAACAGCCATGGTCAACCACATTCGCCATTGGCACATTGATACCTATAACCAGGGCTGTCACATGATGTGGTGAGGGCCGGGGCAAAACATTTGGTGAGGCCCCTTTTGAATTAAGCACTGGGCCCGCGGCAGCACCTTCGCAAACAGGGGACTCGAGAAATCTCTCCTTGAGTTTGTGTGGAGGAACCCAAATATGGTTTATTACTACAACTACAAATCAACTACAGCAAAGTTAGATTTCTCTACTGAAGAAAGGTTTTATGCCAGACTAACCTTTGTATCATAGGCATAAACATATCCAGGATGGCATGAGCAGTGACAGATGGATGATGTACAGTGGAGGCTGGTGAATTTCGGAACTGAAGAGGCTTAAATGTTTGTGCCAATTATGCAGGATCGGCAGAGCACAGTGAGGGTGCCCAAAGCAAACAAGGGTTATTTGAGGGGGTTTCTCACTCACAAGAAAATGTTTGAAACATCAGGTTACACTTATGCATTTTACAGCACTTTCTTTGTAAAATTGGGTAGAAATCCATACAGTTTGCAATTTGTTTTGTATGGAAGCACATGGAACAACCCAATAGTTGCAAGGCACCAACCGTGCACAGGAACATTTTCCAATACATTTCATGCCGCCGTTACACACAACAAATGCCAGTATAAAGATATATTCATGCTGGTTGTTCCCATGTGGTCCATGCAGGCTGCACCAATATATGCCATTATTAGCATGTACGCCGGCCCAGCCAGTAAACATGCCATGCCACAGAAAGTATGTCCAGGCTGACTGTGCACCATAAGTGTTATTACTGGCTCGATTGGCCTAAATTCAATGTGGGCCAATTTAGCTAAGTAGTATGTTTGCTTTAACCTTGATGCACAGTCCTGAAAACATGGGTAAAGCAAAACAAGCATTGGCAATCCTAACAGTTCGGGCTTTCATGTAGGCATGGTAAAGGCACTGCTGTATTGGTATTAAATGCCTATTGATGGTAGCAGGTGCAAACTGGTTTGAGTACCTGAGCATCTAATAGCAGTGCTGGCAAATGCCTAATACTTATGCACAAGCCAAAACTGTTGGCTTTGCCAATGTTTGTTTTGAACAGGACTTCAGTAAAAGACACATAGGGTGCAACACCACTGAGCGGATCAGGCTCTAGCCCTCTCCCGAAGTTTTGGGTTTTGTTGACTCGACCTGGCTACTTGGGCGGAGCCAGCCCCTGGCTATGGAGGGCTGAAGCACTCCCACTTTGAGGCAGAAGGCCTCTCTCAAAGTGTCGCCAGCCCGTATCTCTCGTTATGGAGCGGCAGCAGCATCAAACATGCAGAGTACAAATGCCTATCCATGCAATATCAACAGACTCACTTTGATAAGGCCAAAGTCTTAACTTCTGGTCTCAGCTTTTAGATGGGCCAACTCTCCAGAGATTAGCATAGCATTATGAAAGTAAAAAGCCTCTGAATTAGGGTGAAGGGTACAACTAGTGGCCAAAGGGAAGGTGGGCTAACTATTCAGCTTCCTAGCTGGGCTCAGGGCATTCGGAGGGAAGTGGGAGATGGGCTGGTTGATGATGTGAGATCCACGATGGTGGTGATGGTGTCCCTGCCCAGGCGGTACAGGGTGTGAATTTGTGCAGGGGTGAAGTCGAATGGACTGGCCCTTATGCGAGGGATTGGTGGCTGCCTGCAAGGACTGCACTGGTGGCATTTGCTGGGCCAGTCTCACCCTCCTCCTCCTCCGTCTCCTCTGTAATCCCTGGTGTACTGCCTGCTCAAAGAGTAGCAGTGCAGGCATGTCCTCGAGGCCCCTGTATCGCAACAGCTAGTGGAATCATTTTGGTCTTGGAAGGGGTGTGGTGTGTGGGTGTGCACCTTTTGTGCTGGGCCAGACTCCATTGCCTCCACCTGTGCTGATTGTGTACACCTGTGGCAGGTCTGAGCACAGCAGATTGCCATTAACGCCTGTCCTACGGTGCCGGTGTTAACGGCAGCATGGTGACCCTTCTTACCGGCATCTGGATGCCAGTAAGTGCATGTCCGTGCGACTCATAATGTCCTCTTCCTTGTGGCATGCCGGTGTTACTGGCACAGCGACCGCGTATCCGAGCACAGTCCGGTATGGTGGTGCACGGTCACATCGGGCCCGTGTCGATGCCAGTAAGACCGGCATTGCAGGTCGTGATGGCCCAGTCCGGTAAACGATGCCGGTATTGCCTTATCGGTATCGTTATTACTGGACCGCCAACCTTGTAATGAGGCCCAATGAGTGTATGTAAATGTTCAAGAAAGCCTTCTTTTCTATTGTAGAAGTGAACTGTTAGGAATTATGTATATTGAATTAACATACATTACCAGTTGCTAAATAGAAAGAAAGATCCACCATGGCTCTGTGTTCTATTTTGCACATCATGTGAAATTGGACAAATGCAGTTGAAATATGGCTTGACCTGTGTTCTTGAAAAGCAGTTTCCATGACCAGGGTTCAGGCATCTTTTATCTGAGCACAATCCGGATGTATTGTGCTTGACTGAAACCTGGTTGCATGAATGTTCGGTGCCAGCATTAGTGCAAGCTATCCCTGTTGGTTATAAAATCATCCATCTTGATCGAGTCTCCTCCCATTCAGGGGTTGGGGTGGCGATCATTTTTAAAGCTAATTTTGGGGTTACTGCACTGTCATTGTCCCATACTTTAGTGATGGAAGCGTTCTTGTTGAGTCCTGTCATCATTACTTACTTGTCACTTTCTTTTTGTTTATCGTCCTCCAGGATCATTCACTGGGTTCTTGGAACCTTTTATTAGACTTAGTAGCAGAGCTACAGATTAAATGTTCTCATTTTATTGTGCTTGGAGATTTTAACCTTAAATATAATGGTCCACGGGCCCCAGTTTTACACTCTTTTTTTAATAGCTTGATCAATCTAGACCTACATCAATTTGTATCTGAACCTACCCATAAGATGGGGAATACACTTGATCGGATTTTGGCCAAACAAACTCAGCTTACTTTGTCTTCGGTTGAGCCCGTGCTGTGGTCTGACTATTATCTTCTGACTTTTATTATTAAAACGGCCCTGAGGTCACTGAGGAGTCTTCCTTCTAAAGTCTGGCAACGTAGTTGGCGTACGGCTGACCGTCAGGCTCTTGTGTCTTCAGTCAGAGCCAACTGTGATATAACCTTGGTGGTTGATCTATCTGTGATGTCTCGTTCTTTGCGTGCGGCAGCTGACGAGAAGGCCCCCTCTTAAGCTTATTCAGCCACAGCTTCCGTCGGAGCCTTGGTTCTCAGAACAGCTCAATTTGGCTCGACTTAAGTTAAGACAGGCAGAACGAAAATGGCAAAGTGCTATGATCCATGTCTTAGGTTACAACATAAGGTCTGTGCTGCTGCCTATTCTGTGGCTATTATGGCTGCAAAGAGGTCATACTGGGAGCAGAAAGTGGAGCAAGCGACATACAAACCTAAATAACTTTTCTCTGTGGTCTAATCTTTGACATCCACAGTGAACAGTCTACTGTGAGGCCTTCTCAGGAGCTTTGTGACTCCTTGTCTCCGTTGTTCATTACTAAGGTTGTCTCTATTAGGGCTAGTAGAGCAGCAGCAGCATTGTTATCTGCCCCTGTTGGGGAGCTACCAATTGTGAGCAGGGCGATAGCACCTGTGGGATGGTCTCTCTCTCTCTCTTAAGTTCACTGAGTTGCAGATCTCTGATGCCATTTGTTGCCTTAAATCAGTGCCCTAGCTGACTCAGTGCCGTTGGTATTACTGAAGGAGATACTTTCGCTGATCTACTTAGCGAATTCACAGCAGCCATAAATGTTTCCTGTCGGTCGGGTTTCATTCCTCAGGAACTGAAGGTAGCAACAGTTATCCCTCTTCTTAAAAAGCCTTCTCTTGATCCAGCACTTCCTTCTAATTTCCGGCCTATTTCACTTTTGCCAGCTTTTATGAAATTGCTGGCCTAATTTCACCATTACTATCTTCTTTTTTAGAGTCATCTGACATGTTCGATCCTGCTCAATCGGGCTTTAGACCCGGTCGGGGTACAGCAAGTGTTCTAGTGTCAGTGCAGGATGATATGGGCTGGTTGATGCAGGGGGCTTGTGGGTGCCCTGATTTTACTTGATCTGTCAGCTTCATTTGACACCGTTGACCACCCCACCCTGCTGACCTGTCTCATCCAGGTCGGAATCTCTGGCCAAGTACTGGCCTGGTTCACGTCTTTTTTGACAGATAGATCCCAAAGACTTTCATTCCTTCCTTTTTTCTCATGTCTCTGTTCCCTTGGGTGTGGGGTTCCTCAAGGCTCCACCTTGTCTCCCATTCTTTTTAACATCTACATTTGGCCGTTTGTGTGTCTCATCTGTTCCTTCGGTATCAGCTGCTATTCTAATGCCGATAACACTCAGATCCTGATCCGGTTAGATCTTGATCAGGATGAGGTGTC
This sequence comes from Ambystoma mexicanum, assembly GCF_040938575.1. Taxonomy (NCBI): domain Eukaryota; kingdom Metazoa; phylum Chordata; class Amphibia; order Caudata; family Ambystomatidae; genus Ambystoma; species Ambystoma mexicanum. The sequence goes on along the minus strand of NC_090930.1, from coordinate 148,220,808 downwards.
ACCGTGCTTGTACCGGTGCATGTCTGCCATGGGAGACTGGATGAACCACAACTGGCTGAAGTTAAATGGAGACGGATGCAGGTACTGGTGGTGGGCTCTCCCCCGATCCCACTCTGTGGGTGTCCTCCTCTTGGCGGTCTTCCTTAGGCCCGCTACCAATCCCAGTTTTTACAGTTAAGAATCTGGAAGTGGTTATTTCATCTACCCTTGCGATGGATGCACAGGTGGCAGCTGTTTGTAAAGCCGGTCACTACCATTTTAAGATACTGCAGAAGGTTCACCCTTCTTTACCTTTGAAACTTAGGCCCCTGGGGGTAGCAGCTTTGGTTGTGAGTCGGCAGGATTATTGTAACTCATTATATTTAGTCCAGCCTAAAGGACTGATCCAGCGGCTCCAGCGCCTTCAGAACCTGGCTGCACGAGTGGCTACTGGATCCCCTTATGGGGTACAAATCTCTCCCGTTCTATGGTCCCTCCATTGGTTACCAGTGGTCCAATGCGTTAAGTTTAAGGCATTCTGCCTGGTCCATCATGCTTTGCATGATGAGGGTGCAGAATATTTATGAACTAAATTCATCCACTACTGCCCTAATCGAGAGTTGAGATCTGCGTCTGGCGGCTTGCTTTGCATGCTGTCTTTCCGCCGCTCTCGCATTGGAGGCTGGGCTTTCTCTGTGGCTGCAGCACAGTTGTGGAATGCCTTGCCATTTCTGCTGAAAAGTCTGCCTAATCACTTGGTGTTCAGAAGATCTCTGAAGACTTATCTTTTTTAGATGAAGCCCATCAGTTGTTCCTTCTCTCGCTCAGCGGTATGATACCCGTGACCGTGCGCTTTATAAATGGACTTAACATAACATCTGTCCGAAGGTATATCAGCAATCAATAGAATCCATTTATATGAACAGATTAAGATAGTTTATTCAGAGCATATGTTAAAATATAAAACGAAAATTGTCCGTTTAACATTCCACAATACTTACATTTGACGTGTCCAACAGTTTATGAGCCAAGCCAGGTCACAAATGTTATGGATTTGAGCCTTAACTAATACAATAATTCAAACAAATAGGTGTCCAGCAGACTGTGACAGTTTGAACCTCTTTCTCAGCAATAAACCACCATCTCTGATTTTCATTTTTGATGGCAGGGACCCCAAGTTGCTTAAACCAGCCTTTAAAGTAAATAATTAGCTTAGATGGGAACCTCGAATGCTCAGAAAAGAAAAAACGAAATTGCAATATTTAATTTTAATTTTAGCGTGCCCCAGAAGTGTAATCACCTTTTTGATTATATGTTGGGAACACTTTGTTTTAAAAATGAAAACAGATTTCAATCCAACAAAGTATTTCCCATAATATAGATCCGAACACGATATAGCAGCATATGTGAATTAATAATAAATGTACATATTTCCCTACCTTTCTCATTTTACAATTCAATGAAACATGCAGAATATCAACAGATTCAGAAATTCTCTTGTGATTTTGAATATGATAGCCTCAATAATGGGAGGAATTCATAACAAAGGTATGGAGCAAAAATGTAAATTTGAGTTTAAATCTGACCATTGTTGCATAGAAAAATACATAGGTCCAATCAAAATAAAGGTGGGGGAAGAGGGGATAAATGGAAGTGCTAGTATCTGAAGAGAAGCAATGATAAGACCCGTCCAATCAGAAAATGCAACTTCAAATGCCAAGGCATGGGCAGAGGCCATCACTTATTTAAGGCCAAACACACAGAAAATAGAGTGAATTCTTGCGAACACTGTATACAAAAGGGAGCTTTCTGAAGGAGGAGTGCTGAGGGAGATTTTACCTTGGATCGAGGTGATTGGGATGCCCTTCAAAAGGCCTTTTGCAGAAGCTTTGCCCAAGACAGGACCAGATTGCCTGAGTGGGTTTTGTAAGCAGGGGCCAGACTGAGAACAACGCCTTCCTGGCAGAGAGTTCCTGGAGCCCATAGCTGCCCAGTATCTTAAAAAAGAAACCAAAAGTTAGAATAATAATCCCTGTGCATTTAGATGTGTGTCCCAAGAATTAGTAGCAATGTAAAGTCTTTTAAGGCAATCTTTTACTAGCTATGCATTGAACGGAAACTGGGCTGTAAGGGAAACTATATGGAAGTATATTTAAAAAAGTGTGCCATAAAATTCATAACCATGCAGAGTACCTAATATTCTTTGACTGTAGTCAAATAAATCAATGCCTGAGTTTTCACTGTGATAATGTATGTCTGAATTTGTGAAATAGTGCACAACAGATTTACAGATTTGTAGGAAAGTATTCAACTTCTTGACCTGTGGAAACCATACTTCACATAAAAAGAGAAATGTGAGGAAAGCGATACCCTTGATCTGGCATAGGATGTAGCTTGTTTTGCCCATTGCATCCTCAAGAAAATGATGTCAATTTAAATGCCCAGTATCATTTTTCCAAATATTATGGTGTAGAAAAGGAAGAATCTGTATTACACTGTGTATTAACCTACATTCTGTGGCCTCCAAAATAAAAGCCTCTTTTGAAACTCAAGCCTACTGACAAAGCAGTTCAACATCACACCCGTTATTTTACATACATGACAAACTTGAAACCAGTAGTCTACCACATTTAGAGTAGAATTATCTTACGAATAAGAAAGCTATGTGTGAATTCAGTGCATGTTTTTCTCTAAAGTCAACACTTGTCGATGGTATTAGAGAAACTCAAGTGAAATGAAAAATGTTAATGTTTCTCTGATGACAAGGCTAGTGGTAATTTTAGAGATTCATTTAAATATTTGTCTAGAATAGTTATTCAGATTTGATGTTAAATTAATGGGTGTTTCTGTGTATTGTGAATCTAACTAAAGGGATCATAGCAGGCAGGTTGTTTTTTCTTTTCTGTAGGCAAGCTGCTTGTACTTATTTGTAGAGAATATTGTGGGTGATTTTTATAGCATAAATATAGATGACCATTAATTAATTTTGATGTATTAGTTTAAATAATGCCGAATATTCAGATCAAATAGAGCCTGTTTCCTGTCCCAGAAATGTGGGCATAGATTGTTGTGGATTGGGGTGTTAGATCAGACAGCACCTCACTGTACATAGAGTATGTAAATTAGAGTCACTTACACATCACACTGCCACTCAATTGCCTGTTACACACATCCCTTGATCAGTCTATTGGTACGTTCAAATAACCGATTGCCTTGAGGATAATAGAGGTATTGTTCTGTGGGTGAGTCCTGATAACTGCAAATGCTACATCATTATCTGGAAAACACATTAAACCCCATTAGCATTGAGGAACTCTGACATACTTTATTATCTCCAAAGATTACACCTCCTCACTTGCTAAAGCCTAATCTTGCCACCATGGAATACATCTGCTGTTTTGGAGGAATTTGGAAGGCTCCTAAAACTAAAGGGGCACCACACACTCCCACAGCACATCAAGGCAGGGAGCACAGAGCAAAAAAAGTTGTGGGTGACCAAGTTCTTATCATCCACTTTTCATTTACCACATTTGCATATACAGTTCCTCCAACCTTCTTGCTCCCCACCACTGACATGCCCTAATCTATGATGTTAATAACATAGTCACAAAACATGCTTTGACACTTCTCGCAAAAGGCAACTCTTATGCAGGAAAGGTCCATCGGTTTCCTACAGCAGCATCATTGCACCCAAAACTACACTCTTGTTCCCCATGTCATTTAAGTGTAAGAAACTGTGAACATGTGTAGCATTTACAGTTAATCTATTGTTGCTTCCATCTTCACCACATGGACCCCATTCTATGCGCTTGATTATGCATAGGCTTTCTGGGAGAACTGCTCGTAAATATACACCCTTATTTGCGAGTCCATACAACGCCCTCAAACAGCTTTACACTCCACGCCCATCATACCCAGAAGACCCTGATAACCCATCTTTATGAGTTTCCTCTGCACAGTCATCTGCAGTACGAACTGCTCACTCTCACACTGAACTCAATCTCCAACTATAATTCAGATATGTCTTTGGTATATCCCTGTTACACACATGCCACGTTATTCTCACATGTACTCCCTCATATTATGTACCCTTTGATCTGATTCAATTCCCCATCTTTTCTGGTCTCTTGATCCCAGCCTTGATTGGTGCAAGCAGTGTCAGTACTATTCCCGTAGCCTACAAACATTGACATCCTATACCAATTCCCTCACCATGGCTGGTTCATCATTTCTAGCAGCAAAATTAATAAGCAGTCTACCCATATCATCTGCTCTCATGGTATGTGGTTCACCACAAATTGGGGCGCTGCCTGCCCCATTGCCATTGAAAAGGTGCGTAAATTAGTTGTGGTGTGCTTTTCCCCAATAGAAATGTACAGAAATTCTCTTCCATCAAATATGGTGTAGTCCCCCTCTTGACACTATGGGTCATCAGGCAAGTGACTCAGGGAGATGGGTGTCTCGCTGAGCCAGGGGATGATGGGCCCAGGGTGAAATGATGAGGATCCCCAGGTCGCTCTCTTTCTGGCTCCATTTCAATGACAGGGGATGGTCACATGACCACTAAATTCCCTCCTCTATCTGTAAATGTCCCAATAAATGTGCCAGAAAAACGCCCAATGGTCCTGTGGGTCATCAAATCCATTGACCCGAACGAGCAGACTCACCAAACACAGATCTTGCAAGGAACCCAAAACGAAGTTGTCAAACTGATCCCAAACCTTCCCAACTGTAATTGCTGAAATTACATACACAGCAGCCAAACACAGGCGTGTTCCTCCCCAAAGCTGCTCTCTCTGGCAGTGCTTATGCACACGTGTAATACAAGTTGGCTGCCAAAGTTCATGTCGCTTCAGGCCCGTCCTGTGAGCCTCTTTTTCACATACAGAAAGTTAAAGGCCACAGCCAATCATCGCACAAAGACCACTGGGAACCACAGTTGTAAACCCTCAACCCAAGTCCCACTCAGAGGGAGATAGATTCACCCTCTGCAAACCATGATATGATATGATATGTTTATTTATATAGCGCCTATACACAATGTGTTTCAAAGCGCTTGAAGGCAAAGGAGGGAACAAGGGAAAATACAATGACCTTCGTACAGGTCATGAACAGTAAGGCTGTGAAATTAACTATCGTACTCGGTCTGACGAAATTTCAGATAGTGCAAGAGCTACGACATAGATAAGGAAGGGAGGGGGAGAGTGGGAAGGAAATGGAAACAGACAGGCGACTACCGTACTAGGCCTGATGACATTTCTGGTAGAGCCAGAGAAAAACAAAAGGTGAGGGAGAGGGATGCAGAAAGGGAGGGGAGGAACAAAACAAGTGGCTATTGTACTAGGCCTCACAACATTTCAGATAGTCCTGGAGCGATGGTGGGGGGTAAACAAGTAAGGGGAGGTGGGAGGAGACAAACAAGGTTGCTATCATACTAGGTCCAGGGACAATTCTGAGTAAGTGCATAGAAGAAAGTAAGGGGAGAAGGGGAGGAGAGAGAACAGAGAGTAAGCAGTCAAAAAGAGTGGAGAAGCAAGAGGGGAGAGCGAATAGAACTTCAGACGTCAGTAGTAACACATAATGTTGCAAGCCAGGATACAAGATGAAGATGGGAACAGCATGATTCAGGGCCACCATGAGTACAAGATGCAAAGGAAGTCCAGCATGAGAGTTGAGAAAGGGTGACACACTGTGAATCAATGAAGTCCATAAAAGTCAAATCCAGCATTGGCCACAAGATGGTGATGGTGAAACCAGAATGTATCAGCACAGACTCCTGCAGACGTACGCTGGAGGAGGAAGCGGGGAAGGGGGAGGGGGAGCAGGGTAGAAGAAGCAAGCAAAACAGGCAACACCTGTGTGCGAGAAGGGAGTGGGGCACACAGGAACATCACAGGGGGACCATAGGGGGTGGGGATGGCCTGTGGGGAGAGAGGGAGTAAACACATGTTGGTGCATGCTTACCTGCTGTCTGAGCAGGGGGTTGGGCCCTGGGTCCTCCCTGTCCGAACAGGTCCAAACAGGAATTGCACTTTTCTTCGTCAGCCCTTCCCTTCGGACGCCCGGGTGAGAGGCGCCCTTGATCTAATAGTTAAGAGAAGGAAGGAAGAGGCAGGGCTAAGAAGGTGGGTGGGGCTTAGGCCAGGAGACCTCGATCCACTTGAACCTGCTCCCCATCTGCAAAGGAAAAGAGGATGGAGGGCTCCTTAAGTAGGGAAAAAGAGCAGCAACCAGGAAGGTGCCAGGTGGGCGGGGCTTACTAAGTGGGAAAAAAGAGAGGCAACCTGGAAGGCACCAGGTGGGTGGGGCTTAGGCCAGGTGACCTAGATCAACTTGCACCTGCTTCCCATCTGCAAAGGAAAAGTGGCTGGAGGGCTCCTTAAGTAGGGAAAAAGAGCGGTAACCAGGAAGGCACCAGGTGGGCGGGGCTTGCTAAGTGGGGAAAAAGAGCAGCAACCTGGAAGGCGCCAGGTGGGCGGCTCTTAGGCCAAGTGGTGAAAAAGAGCGGCAACCTGGAAGGCGCCAGGTGGGCGGGGCTTAGGCCAGGTGACCTAGGTCCACCTCCACCTGCTCCCCATCTGCAAAGGAAAAGAGAGTGGAGGGCTGCTTAAGTAGGGAAAAAGAGCACCAATCAGGAAGGCATGAGATGGGCGGGGCTTACTAAGTGGAAAAAAAGAGCGGCATCCTGGAAGGCGCCAGGTGGGTGGGGCTTAGGCCAGGTAGCCTAGATCCACTAGCACTTGCTCCCCAACTGCAAAGGAAAAGAGGGTGGAGGACTCCTTAAGTAGGGAAAAAGAGCGACAAGCAGGCAGGCACCAGGTGGGCGGGGCTTGCTTAGTGGGGAAAAAGAGCGGCAACCTGGAAGGCACCAGGTGGGCAGGGCTTAGGCCAGGTGACCTAGATCGACTTGCACCTGCTTCCCATCTGCAAAGGAAAAGTGGCTGGAGGGCTCCTTAAGTAGGGAAAAAGAGCGGCAATCAGGTAGGCACCAGGTGGGCGGGGCTTGATAAGTGTGGAAAAAGAGCGGCAACCTGGAAGGCGCCAGGTGGGCAGCTCTTAGGCCAAGTGGTGAAAAAGAGCGGCAACCACGAAGGCGCCATTTGGGCAGGGTTTAGGCCAGGTGACCTAGATCCACTTGAACCCCCCCACTGCAAAGGAAAAGAGGGTGGAGGGCTGCTTAAGTAGGGAAAAAGAGTGGCCACCAGGAAGGCACCAGGTGGGCGGGGCTTGCTAAGTGGGCAAAAAGAGCGGCAACCTGGAAGGAGCCAGGTGGGCGGGTCTTAGGCCAGGTGGCCTAGATCCACTTGCACCTGCTCCCCATCTGCAAAGGAAAAGAGGGTGGAGGGCTCCTTAAGTAGGGAAAAAGAGCAGCAACCATGAAGGCACCAGGTGGGCGAGGCTTGCTAAGTGGGGAAAAAGAGCGGCAACCTGGAAGGCAGCAGGTGGGCAGGGCTTAGGACAGGTGACCTAGATACACTTGCACCTGCTCCCCATCTGCAAAGGAAAAGAAGCTGGAGGGCTCCTTAAGTAGGGAAAAAGAGCGGCAACCAGGAGGCACCAGGTGGGCAGGGCTTGCTAAGTGGGGAAAAAGAGCGGCAACCTGGACGGCGCCAGGTGGGCAGGTTTTAGGCCAAGTGGGGAAAAAGAGCAGCAACCTTGAAGGCGCCAGGTGGGCGGGGCTTAGGCCAGGTGACCTAGATCCACTTGCACCTGCTCCCCATCTGCAAAGGAAAAGAGGCTGGAGTTAGCAACGGGAACATGCAGATTAGTTAGGGCGGGAACATGCAGATTAGTATGAGGTTGTGGGTCAATGGAGCAGTTTGTAGTTGTCGATTGGAGGACTTTGTAGAGCATTACAACAATTTTGGAGGTGTGTAGGCTGCTAGAGGATTTAGGGGGTAAGGTGTGAGGAGGAGATAGTGACGAACTGGAGGAGGTGGTAGTGTTAAAAGCAGGTGGTGATAATGGGGAAGGTAATATCGGGACGAGGTGATGAGAGGTAGGAGGGCTTTTGAGAGTTTAATGCAGGAAGAAGTGACATTGGGAGGAGGTGGTGAGGGTTTGAAGGAGAAGAAGGCAACATTAGGAGGAGGTTGTGAGAGATTGTAGGAGGAGGGGTTAACATTAAAAAGCGGGGGAGAGATGTTGAAAGAGGAATAGAGAAGACTGAGAAGAGGTGGTGAGTGTTTTGGATTGGAAGGTATCACCTGTTGAAGATTGGATGGTTTGGAGGAGTGGAATAACATTACAAAGAGCTAGAGGGCAGTAGTTGATGATCATTGGAGGAGGCAAGAAAGAGAGCAGGCAGCTGCAAGGAGTCTATATTGGCACAAGGCAGGCGAAAAAGGTGGCAGATCAGTTACAGCGATCAGACCAGGTAGGTGTCTTGAAGCCAGAGGGACCTAAGGTGTTTTTGTGTACTATGTGAATAAAAAATCAGAAACCATACTTCCCGGGCCCAATGATTTGTGCATCCCATTCGGCCTTCCGTGCCTACAAACAGAAGCCAACATCTCCTTCTCTATGTCAAAGTAATGTCTTTCCAATAATCTCAATATCCTCAAAGCAAATGTTTCTATGACCCTTTCCTTGGTACTTCTATGAGAGCATAACTTTATCCCATATACAGAACTTTATCCCATATACAGCGGTGCTGAAAACTCTGTACTACGTTCAAATTCTTGAAGTGCTGGTGCCTCAATTCTTTCCTTCCTAATTTGCTGGAAATATGTGTTCTCTTCTTTACCCCATCCAAACACTATACACTTCATCATTATCAATTTCAAGTGCTCCTCGAAGAATGCCAAATCATGGATGGCCTTTGTATATTACTTCCTCTCTGAAGTTCCTAGGCTAGTCTTAGTTGTTTTGTGTAGGCAGTTCTGAAAATGGAAATAACATGTCAGGGGGAGACCTCAGCGACTGAGTGCAGTAATAGAGCACATGCCACCCTAGTGGAATCCATGGAGGTTCCCACCCCATGAAAAACGTTTTTAGGCAATAAGCCCTGAGCCTGCGGGCCATTACCGCATAAGGTAATGCCCCCAGGCCCATAGTTAAATGTAAAAAAAAAGGCTGCTGGGAAGGGTAAACGAAGTCCGTTTTCCTTTTCCATGGCAGCCATTGAAGGAAATAGGGAAAAAAGTAAACAAACAAACTGGCCAACATGGTAAGGGAGAAGGGCCTACATGTAGTCCCTTCTCCCTTTCCATGGGGGCCATTGAAAAAATAGGAAAAAAAGTAAATGAACAAAATGGCCGCCATGGGAAGGGAAAAGGGACTACAAGTAGTCCCTTCTTCTTTTCCATGACGGCCTGTCACAGATCGGGAGCGGATGCGCTGGGGACAGAGGTGTTCCCAGCGTGCCCGCTCTCGAAACTGACAGAAAGGAAGTTAAGTGCAGGGGGAGTGGGAGGGAGAAGACTTACCTGATTCCCTGGCGAGGGGAGATGGCGGCTGCCGGCCGTGATATGGCTCATGGCAGCGGGATTACCGTGTGGTAATGCACACATTCTGAGCCTCCCGATTGCTGGGAGGCCGCCACATCCCCCTCACCAGGTACTAATAAAAAAACAGGTTGAAATGGCACTGAGCACAGGCACCCCTCCCCAGTCGAGGCATTTCACCTCTGGTGCTGTTGCTGCTGGCTGGTGATGCTCCAGATTTTGTCCACTCTGTGCTGGGTGTCTCTCTGCTCTTTTAATGGTACTGGTGATTTTGCAGTGCTGATCACAGTAACTTGCTAATTTGTGTTGAGTCAGTGTCCAATTTCGCACTTGTGTATCAATGCACCAAATGCTGGCTACATACCAGAAGAATAAAGCACAGTGCTCAGGTTAACAATGGGCTGCATGTGCATGCTGCGTGCCCCTACCTGCAAAGACATAGCAGAGCTAGAGCTGTTTGTGTGTTGACGATATTACTGAAACTATCATGGCTAGCTCTTTGCTTGCTACTTGCACCTCATTCCAAATCTGCTTAACTGCTGCCTGCACCACATGCCCAAGTCCCCCAGCCTGATAATGGTCATTATAGTAGAGGAACAGCAGCAATGTAATGAAGGTTGAATGGACCAGCGTGCAGCCATAGTCAACCCAAACACCTATTGCTGTTACATTCCATTACATTGTTATGCATGAAAATGGATAACCAGCTCAGCAGTGCCAGCATGGCTCATCAGGTTCATGAATACCAATGAGCTGGCCCTGGATGAAGAGGCACATGGCCTGTGAACATGGTTGCTGCTTGTTATGTGACCATGACTGACTAACATGTAAAATAATAAGGCTTCCATAACAACACTCACTATTCAAACTGAGTCTGAGACAATAAGTGACAGTGCTCAGGAATAAGTGCCAGGGCTCATCCCTGGCAAACATCCCCACAAGTTAAGCACTGCTTCCACTACCCTCGCACACTGGCTTTGTTGAGTAATGAAGGAAGCAGGAATTGACCTAACGTTATTTGGGACTTACTCACCATGGGTGTCATAGCAACTAAGTAGGTTCTCTTTGGAGAGAGCTTAGAGGAGGTTCTCAAAGCAGCTAATTGGTCACAGGAGTCAACCTTCAAGACATTATACCATAAACATATATTGCATATTGCACATAAAGTATTTGAAGGGTTTAAACCAGAGGCGTAGAGAGGGTAGGGGCTGAGCGCACAAGGCCCACCCAAAATCAGTAAACCTGTTAATGCCCACTAAGCAGCACTGTGTGGGAATTTGCAGATGTTAATGTCACTGCAGTGGGACCAACTACATTAGCTTCTGGCACCAATTGTCAGGCAATCCTGGCTAAGCCTCTGCTTTAAACTTGTATAATATCAAGCCCCTGATCTCTTAATAGAATCTAAATCCCCAACCATGATCGTGTGGAAGATTAGCTGTTGTATGAAAGAAAACCGTCTCCTTGGCCTGCGGCAATCTGGCTTCCGCCCACGACACGGCACCGAAACGGCTCTCTTGGACCTAAAGAACCAAATGGACGATCTAAGAGACGCAGGGAAACCTGCTCTCCTTCTGCTCCTGGATCTATCCGCCGCCTTTGACCTGGTGGACCACAACACCTTGTGTCACCATCTAGCTACCCAAGCTAACTTTTCCCCCAAAGCTTGTGAATGGATTTCCTCCTTCCTCCAAGAAAGGGCCATGAAAGTCTTCTCCGATTCAGCCTGTGCCACCCCTAGCCACATCACCTGCGGTGTGCCTCAGGGCTCATGTATCGCGCCCACGCTCTACAACCTCTTCACGAGGCCACTGTTCAGCATCCTTGACTCCCTGGGCATCTCGTATACTAACTATGCGGATGACACCCAGGTCCTCATCCCACTCACAGGCACCTACCTGGCGGATACTAAAACTCTTACCACCATCTACTCCACTATCCAATCATGGATGGCAGACAACTGGCTATGCCTCAATAGTGAAAAAACCGAACTCCTCCTCATAGGAGCACCTTCCACGCTGGGGAACCTCGGTGTACAGTACTCTTCCTTCACTATTGACAACATTCCCATCAAGGTCTCCAATCATGTGAAGACACTCGGAGTCTACCTAGACTCCGACTTGTCAATGGATAGACAGGTCAATGCCATTGCCTCCTCCTCAGCCTATTACTCGAAAGTCCTCAACGCTGCCAGACCTTTCTTGTCACGCCAGAATTGCCTCACCATTGCCAGGGCAATAATTGGATCTAGGCTGGACTACTGTAATGCCCTACTCGTTGGGACCTCCAATAAGAACCTGGCCAAACTTCAGCTAGTTCAAAATAATGCACTTAGGGCGGCCACAGGCACCGCGAGAAAAGACCACATCTCAGAAGTCAGAAGACAGGCACACTGGCTTCCGGTGAAAGAGAGGATTGTTTTCAAAACACTCGCCCTCACCCACAAATGCCTCCATGAACTTGCTCCACCCTACCTGACCCAAAGAATCACCAAGCACTCTGCCACCAGACCATTAAGAACGTGCTATTCCAACACGATTGTCACGCCCAAATCACGCAAGGTGCGCGCCGGTGGTGCCAGCTTTCCCACGCGGGCCGCCACCCACTGGAACGCACTGCCACCTCACATCAGAATGATTGAATCCCACCAAGCCTTCCGCAAAGCTGTTAAAACCAAGCTCTTTGTATGAAACGTGCATTCTTTCACTGTATTATGATTATCATTCTTCACTTGTAACTATGCCTGTAATTGTGTATCCATAAGACCTCTCGTCTCATGCATATCTGCTGAATTAAGAATCCAACACCTACTTGTAACAGCGCCTCGATGTCCATGGGCTGCAAGTGCGCTATACAAATGTGAATAAATGAAATGAAATGAAATGAAAAGTGGGTCTCTACTGGTAAGATTCAAAGACCTTAATTTGATACTTCTTCCACACTTGTTACAGATAGTGGCACTCCCTGGGAGCCCCTACCACTGTTACGTGCAGCACGCTTCCTAAGTGGATATACAGTTGTTCCGGCAATCATGTTATATATCTACACCTATCGCGAATTTTCGGCCGGAGAGGTCAATTATTTGAGTACAACCGAAAAGCTGAGAACTCGCCATGCTCACATTAGTCAGTAGTATTTAAAGACAAAAACCACAAGATTAGAATACATTTGGATATAATCTAAACATTATTTGTAACTACATTCTAAGCATTCTATTGGCTCCTGCCAAAATAAAACAGTCACCACAAAGGGCCCTATTTTATTAGGATATTACATGTCCCCATTCTAATTGGTAAGTACATCTCCCCACTCCCATTGGTTAGCACAAAACATGTTACATTTTCATGTGCATCCCCCAGCAGGTGACCTAATTGTGCTGGATCAGCAAGAAGAGAGAAATCTGCCACCCCCAGCAATAAACTAAATGCAAGGTCATTCGCCTCTGTGAGAACAGATACTTGGTGTCCCGTGTCACTCCCAGCAATAAACTAAATGCAAGGTCATTCGCCTCTGTGAGAACAGATAACTTGGCATCCTGTGTCACTCCCAGCAATAAACTAAATGCAAGGTCATTCGCCTCTGTGAGAACAGATAACTTGGCATCCTGTGTCACTCCCAGCAATAAACTAAATGCAAGGTCATTCGCCTCTGTGAGAACAGATAACTTGGCATCCTGTGTCACTCCCAGCAATAAACTAAATGCAAGGTCATTCGCCTCTGTGAGAACAGATAACTTGGCATCCTGTGTCACTCCCAGCAATAAACTAAATGCAAGGTCATTCGCCTCTGTGAGAACAGATAACTTGGCATCCTGTGTCACTCCCAGCAATAAACTAAATGCAAGGTCATTCGCCTCTGTGAGAACAGATAACTTGGCATCCTGTGTCACTCCCAGCACCTGCAGTTCTCCCACGTTAAAGCCTGCCAGTGTTTATTTATGTATTTATTGGCCATTTGTAAGGCACCTATACAACAAATGGTGTTTCAAGGCGCATTCCTGTCTGCCTCTGCCAAGGCCAAAACCATGATTTCATAGTGTGCTCAACTCCCTCGGAAGCATCCCACGAGAAAGTGTACCCCGGGCCTAACTCTTAGAGTAATAGCTCATATCTGTGCTGCCTGGCCAATCTTTCACATATTTGGGAGCTTGAAGACTCTCTGAGATGTGGTAGAAACAAAACTTAATTCAGAATGGCAGATACACTAAACTAAAATGGCTGAATGTTGAGAGGCCTATTTCTTGATATAATGGTTGATATGTGTGCAGCTAGTTCATTCTTTTGCATATTTGACAGTCCATAGGCTCTCTAGAGTGATGCATTAACAAGGCCCAATTCAATAAAATTAAAAGACCCTTTTGTTAACAGCAATTACGCAGACAATATTTTCTCTTACGTTGAGGACGTTGCACTCCCTTATTTACATTCCCCCCTCTAGTTAATTTATTAACTACACTAGCTTTATCTTTCATCTTCGCAAATGGAGTCTTTGTTACCCATACTTTAAAAATAATTATTTGATCTCCTGTGTATTCTTCTGGGCTGCATATTAATAAACGGCAGTCCCCATCCCCTGCAGGATCGACATATGATTCAAAATAATTCTCAAGACATCATGGTACTCAAACAATGTTCCTGGGGGACCAATTGGTTGATATATTTTAACCATGCAAGGCTTGTCCATGCAAGTCTCAGTGCTATTTTTGGTGTGGGTATTCTTCTGAAGGGGAGTGCCATCAATGGCTTTTAACGTGAGAGACATTAATTGTCATTCTTTAGCCATCATTGCTTTAGCCATCATTGTCTTGCAGCATCCCAGAGCTAATCGACAGGTGTAGGAAAGAACAAATAATATGATGATAAAAGGAAACAATATTTCGAGGAGGTTACTCATCCACAAGGGCACCCATGAGGAAATGGAGGAAAACCAGTCCTCGTCCTGCGCCCCGCCTTCTTTCTCCATGGTGGTGCGAAAGTGTGCAGTGCATTTATTGTTTGTGTAATGCTTTCATTTTCTGCATCATTTCAAGGTGTGTAAGTGCAGCAGGAAATGCCTATCTTTGCACAGTTACCGCCCTTCATGGCAGTCAAGAGGTCCAGGACGTACCGGTTTTGCAACGTGGTTATCCTTATTGCTCTAAGGTCTTCCTTTGTAGTATTCAGCCCATTCTCTGCATCATTGGCCATATGAATTAATTCCCACCTGGTGATCTGCAACCATTTCACGTTTGCTTCTGCTTGCACTTTGCGAGTGAGAAGAGAGGCAAAACGCCTTTCTGTTTTGCTAAATAGTCGATATTCTTGCAGTGTCACATTTAGCTTCTCGCCTGACTCTTGAGACAGGTAATTGCTGCAGCATTGACGACGCAAGATTAGAGATTGGTGGACCCATTGGGGAAATAGATACATATGCTTAGTCATGGGATCCTTGTGGATGGCAGTAAGGTTGACATCAGGTACCACCAATATGGGAGCTTGCAATGTGGCCATGGAGCACAGTCCTCCCCAGAATGGTGGCAGTTGGGTGAAGGCCAGTCCTCCACACACCCAATAAATGTCCATGAGTGCTGCGGTGCCTCCTTGAAGGTCAGGAAGGTAGACAGTCTTGTTGCAATTGGTATTGGCTCCCACAAAAATGCTGCCATTGCCTCTGAAACACAACGAAAACTGTGTACGTTTCATAATTCCTATAAAAAAATCATGCTGATTTTTCCACATTAGACTTTTTTCATAATTGCCCAAAGTCAGAAAACAAGACTAATTTATATTTTGCAGCACATCATTGCTTATTCTGCAACCAGTCATCCCCAGGAACCATGTGCCTATGCAGTAGATTGCTACCTGCACCTGCAAGCCAGACCTATTTCCACAATGAGATTGTTTCAGCCCTGCATCATTAAAACATTTGGATTCAGGAAACGTTGTTAGAAAGAACCCACTCTTCTTTGCAAACCTTTCCCATTCCTCAGTCATCTGTGCCTGCTCCCGCTTTCCATATATTTGTATATGATTACTCAGCCCATTTACTTCTGTGTTCATTTCTTGCTGTAAATAATTGTTATCGTATACTGTGTATTAACTGCACACCACTGAATGTAGACATTATTTACCTGGACAGTGCCTCATACTCCGCATAAAGTCTGGTGAACTAAGCATATTGCCTCACTTATCAGCAACTCTTGGGATGTGGCTGTAGCATTGGGGATCAATTCCCAAACAAAACAGGGGCCACTCTATTTCTCTCTCCATACCACCCGCATGTGGCAGAATCACATGTTATCTTCTGCGTGGTGATGCACATCATTAGAATTGTCTGGAATAACACTTGGATTGGCAATATCCCTCTTAATTCTTGTTATAGAAACATTCATTTTTGCTGATGCATTGTCATTGTTAGTAGCATTATAAACCCCACCCTTCTGAGGGACTAAACACATACAAACCAGTATGGGAAAACAAGATGCAAAAAGAAGGGCCAAATAAGGCATATAATACCTAAGTTCAGGGGCGTTTGTCTGGTCTTCTGGTGAAACATCGACTCACCCAAATGGATGTGTGGCAATTAAGACTTTACTACCCTTGTCATTCCCCCTCCTCCTGCTGTTGGAGAGGGGTGATGGAACTTTTGTCCTTCCTGACATCACTGAGCTGTACCCATTGCTTGTGTCCTGCTACTTTGACGGCTGTGGGAGTAGTGTAGATCACTTTGTAATGTCCAAGAAATTACAGTTCCTTCCACCTGTGCACAAATTGCTCACAAAGACACTGTCATCTCAAATAAGCTGTTGTAGCGGTGCTTGTGTTGAGTCTTGGTGCTGCAGTGATGAGGTGTCAGGCAGTGCTGGAGCTAGCACTTGGCGTTGGTGTGAGATATAAACCTGACAGATTTGGTTAAGTGCCTAAGATTTCCCTGAATCTCTTCTCCTAAAATCTGTGCAGATTTTAGTGCATTGGAGGCTGTCCGTGTGGAGGGTGAGGTGGGTGCAGCCTCCTTACCGTTATCATTTTGTGTGGAGTGAGGTGAGGATCTGACCCTGGCTGTTTGCACAGTGCGAATAGAGTGATGGGCAGCCAATGTAACCAAGACTTTCTTTATGTGTCACAAAGCTTAGTCAGGCTTTGTTTCAAGAGGCTGTTCATCCCCTCAACCATCCTGTTGGCCTGAGGGTGGTAAAACAAATACAATTGATTGGAGTTTAAAGGATGTTGGGCCCCTGCACTAACTGGTAAGATTAGGTACTTGCTATAATGCGACCTGCGTCCTGGCACTTTGGGAACCAAATCTCCAAAGTTCCCAATGAGTGAGTTTCTGGATGGTTTGACAAACCTTGTTGAGTAATGGTGCTGGTAGGTGGTTCTTAACCATTGGTTGTAGTTGTGAATTAGTTAGTGCTTGGATATTGAAATAATGGAGCAAAACTCCTGACTTCTTGTCATCAGTGAAGGTTTTAATGTTGTTACACACATAAACCAAGTGCCTAGAAGAACATGCTAGGTACAGCTGAGAGGCGAGCCAACACATGTTTTGACCGTAGTCTATATCATGGTAGGTGATCCTGTATAGGATTGTAGTGCCCTGTGAGTACTTCCCAGTACTTGTGGGAGGTATGCTGGATAGCCAATCTGTATAGGTACAAATGGTGCCTGTATTGCGTTTGTCTGTATGTAGCTGCTGGGTCCCCATCTCCTTCATTGTGTGGGCCAGAATGGAATGCATGTCGGGTCTATCAGGTACATGTCCCTAACACTCTCCACACTTATGCTCAGCAGTTATTAAATGCGGTGCCATCATTAGTGGTGTCATTTAACGTTACTCCTGGATACCCCATCTTTTTCCACATCTTGTTTGCTTGTTTCCCTAATAAAGAGGCAAACATACTTTTTAGGTCTCCCACAGCTAAGGTGATGCCAGCGGTATGTTTCTTGAGGGCATAAATCCACATGCCTGCTCCTGCTGTAAGGGAGGGCAAGGCGTTCATCAAGTTTTGCCAATGCATGTGAGGCCAGGGCACATAGTGTGGTCCCCTAAACCCTTCTGGAGCAATGGTAACTGTGTTCCCTGCTTGTTGTGTTGGGTGACCCAGACCTGTTTCTTTGTCTTAGCTAGGGCCATCCGACCGGGTAGCAGTCAAAGCTTTCTCCTGTATGGCCTCATCTTGTTCCCTAAAACCCCTGTCCCTGCCCCCATCAACATCCCTATCTTGAGATCCCTCGCCTGCACCGCACACACTACCCATATCATCTAGGGACGTGTCGTCAATCTCTTTACGTCTTTACTATCGATCTTAAAGAGAATTTGTCCTGTCCTCCATTCATCAGCAGAAATAGGCATGCACAGTCCCTCTCTTTGTTCCTGTTGCTGGTTTATATTCCCCCAGCTCATGATAGCTCCCTCTCTGTCTTTTGTATTGTGTCCTGTAACTGTCGGCGAGCCTGGTCTCTAATTTCTCTAATCTGTGAATCTCTGGTGAGATCCCCCTGATTTCCCTGACCTTGCTCCCCCCTCTACTGGAGGATAAAATGTGGGGTTGGGGTATCCGACAGCAGGTCGTTGGGGGTAGGACCCATATGGGGGTGGCAGGTCACTTATCTGTGGCAGTGACGGGGTGCTTGCTTTTTTACCCGTGTCAAAGGTATTTTCTTTATCTACAAGCATTTTTCATACACTCATACACTCAGATTCCTCAACCTTTTCCCCTTATATATTGCTAAAAAATAGGTATGCACAGTCTCCAATAAACCTTTATCATGGGTGCCTTCTTCAGGCCATGGTATAAACGTTTTTCCTATTGGTCCCTCCGCCCACTCTTTGTTGTACAACCGAATCTTGTCTTTATACTCTGGGAGCACTTTATACATGTGCTCCAAAGGTGTGTCCATCTTATTACAAAACTCTGTCCACACGGCCCAATGGCCACACTTTCCACCAAAATGTCAAAGGTTCCTATCTTTAATACTCACAATCTAACAATAGAACCATTTCACTCATACAATTGCTTCCACACCTGACAATAAGAAAACCTTTGTTTGGACAATTACTACAGTTATCTGACTCCAACACCTTGCTATAAACAATTTCGACCTATAATAGACAAAAACAAATACCTTTATGTACACATTTATTAACACATTTAAAATACACTGATTTACACAATGATGTAGATCCTTCTCTGTCCCCTTTCCTTGAGATGCGGGTACTACAACCTCCTAGAGTTCCCTTGCACCTCAGATCCTAGGAATATCATGTTGTTGTATAACAGGATGATCACTTTATGCACAACGTTGTCTTTCCTCATAAAGAGGAGCTTTTCCAATACTTCTTCAATACGTGTACAATAGCAAAACTTACAGGAAAGACGAGAGAAAGAGAGAAAACACTGTACCTTATGCAATCCCTGCTCTCGACTTACTAGGCAATCTCCTAGGCCTCCCGACACCGCATCCTAAAAACATCCTGCACAGCCCAGCCTGGCACCCTCAATCCAGAAACCAGGCAGACCTTTAGGGCAATACGGCACTTGCCCCCAGCTCCGTTGATACACACATAAGCTGCACTCACGAATGTGGACGCTGTGGCCTGGGGCATGCAGCAGGACCCGAGCTTCCTCAGGGGGCACTGGAGATCACATTGGGGTCACCAGATGAAAGCGAAGACCTTTAGTTGTTTCCAGCAAAAACAATAATGTGAAGCACGAGATGAGAGGAAACACAGGTTTATTACAAAGATTAACATCCAGGTGAGGTCAGTCAGTCGCAAAGGACCGAAAAGCTGAGAACTTGCCACGCCCACTTTAGTCAGTAGTATTTCAAAACAAAAACCACAAGATGATGATACATTTGCATACAATCTAAACATTGTTTGTAACTACATTCTAAGCATCCTATTGTCTCCGGCCTAAATAAAACTCAAGTCAGCACAAATGGCCCTATTCTAATAGGTTAGTACATTTCCCTATTGTCATTGGTTAGTGCACCTCCCTACTCCCATTGGTTAGTACAAGAACATGTTACATTTTGATGTGCATCCCCCAGCAGGTGACTTAATTGTGCTGGATCAGCAAGAAGAGAGAAATCTGCCACCCCCAGCAATAAACTAAATGCAAGGGCATTTGCCTCTGTGAGAACAGATACTTGGTGTCCCGTGTCACTCCCCGCACCTGCAGCTCTCCCATGTTAAAGCCTGCCAGTGTTGTTATCCCATTTGTGTCTGCCTGTGCCACGACCTAAACCATGATTTCATAGTGTACCAAACTCCCTCGGAAGGATCCAATGAGAAAGGGCACCGAAGGCCTAACTGTTCGATTTATAGCTAATATTTGTGCTGCCTGGCCTTCCTTTCACATATTTGACATCTCAAAGGTTCTCTGCAATGCGATTGAAATGAAACTTAATTCACAATGGAAGAGAAACTTAACTAAATAGGCTAAACGTTTAGAACCCTATCTCTTGATACAATGGTTAATATTTGTGTGGCTAGTTCACTCTTTCGCATACTTGACAGTCCATCGCCTTTCTAGAGTGATGCAAAAACAAAGACTAATTCAATAAAATGGGAAGACCCTTTTTGTTACTATGAATACCACAGATGATATTTTCTCTTGTGTTGAGGACGCTGTACCTCCATACTTACCAGGTGCATCTAATCGAGTAACACAAGATGTATATGTTTGTGGTAAAAAGACCTGTGATGGATTGTTCTATCAGCTGGAGGTTGATATATTCAGTCGCAGTGATGTGTAGTTCCAAACCGTACAGAAAGTTCTTCATGATAATGTATAAGCTCCAGAAGGTTGTGTTCATGCAAAATCTGGCTTCCCTGCATATCATTTCTATGTTGCTCTTACACTGGTGGACTACAAAATAGAGGGAACATGTATTTGTTTAGGCCAATGAAGTTCCAGAACTCATTTGATCTACTATCCATTGTCATTCATTTATACAATGATCTATTATGGATTATTTGCAAACAAAACAAAATATGGGATAAATTCCCCCGCCAGACTTTGGGGACTGACAGTGAGGTGGTTCAATGGGCCAGATACCACCCTAAAAAAGAGTATGCTGGACCTGGAGGTGGGCGGTGTTGAGGAATTCCCAGACCAACTTCACTGGGCCATCATCCTAAGGCAAGAGAAAGTGATAGAGATAGCTAATCCCAGAGCGTCTGACAAGCTAACAGTTGTGAAGAAGGGAATCTTACTCACAAACACAGGGCTTACTTGGGTAAGGAGAATCAAAATCTAATAGTAAATGACCCAAAGAATAACAATTGTTCAAAAGACCAGAACCAGGGAGAGCTCAAGGTCTGAATACACAGACCCATAAACTCTCCAGATATTGCCAATACCGACTGCAGAGGCCCACTAGAAAGAGAAAAAGAAGTGGTGAGAGCTTAAGAACTTGCTCCCGTCTAAAGCGCTCAAGTTATATCCTCGCACTAGATAATCTGCAGGGGCACAATTCCAACAAAGCCACACATGACTCACAGAACCGGAGGCTTAGCCTCCGGTAAGTGCCGGCAAGTGCAGTTCGTTCCGCAGTCACCCCGTGATCGACACTAGAGAATAAGCATGCTGGACAAGCCAGCAATCACTATGGAAACAATGCCACCCACTATAGAAATGTTAAACCAAGCACCCGGGAAGAAAGCAAATCAAACAGTAATGTATTCATTAGTATACAAACCTCTACTCACAAAATGGTGGACAGCCCATTTCTAAGTTTGGTCCAGCCCCCTTTCTAGATAGTGCCTGTTGCATCTTATCTTGTCTACCAGTAATTCATCAATATTATCAAATAATGCGCTGAGACAGCATCTCTGTATGTCATCATGTATTCATCCACTTCTACAGATTAACTTCCCTTTTCCCTTCCTCCCCCCACAAGCCCCTCCCCACCTTCCAGGTTCTACCCTCTACATTCTACATTTTATTACGCCACGACAACCCCCCTTTACTTATCATTTAAGCTCATAGCCCACATGCCCGCCAAGTCCCCCATCTACATTTGCTTACCCAGGCGTGAACACTTCTGTTACTCAGAACCTTTAAATAAAATGGGGCCAAACAAGTTCTTCGCTTTCCTTGCAGAGCATTTATCAGCTGAGTTTCTGGTTGGTCTGCAAGGTGTCAGTATCATATCAAAGTTCAATTTCTGCCAGGCGCTGTTAAACTCTTCACCAATAGATGTAAATGCAGGCACACAGTCCAACATCTCTCTGACCTCAGAGAAACTCTCAATCAAGAATGTCCCCACCCCTCCCCAGTCAAAGAGACATTGTGTGATTCAGTGGAAGGTAGCATATTCTCTGCTGCATCTGTCATACTCTTGATACAGCTCTGTATTCATACGTTCTTCCTCAATTGGCAGGTTTTGGTAAGGATCCCCCAACTGTGTTCTTCTCTCTTGATCTTGGTATGACTGTACACTCTGATCATGTTCTTCAGTAGCATGCCCAGCTGTTTCTATTTGCTTGCCCTCCATCACCCTGACGAATTCTGGTTGTTTTTGATACGTTGCTCTAGTGGTGTTGGGCTGATGGCATGTTTGGTCACGATGCGACAGCATCTCGGTATGTCATCCTTCATTCATCCTCTTCTACAGACTAACTGCCATTTTCCCTTCCTTTCCCCATGAGCCCCTCCCCACCTTCCAAGTTCTACCATATACATTCTACATTTTATTACGCCACAACAGTGCCATCAGCTGAAGCCATTATAACAGACCAATTCCAAAGTTACAGTGATTTACATAAGCATGTGAAAATCCTTGCAGAGAAGGCAGCCACAGTGAAGAGGCCACAGTCCTATTTTATCCCCAACCCTTGGTCCCTCTTTGCTGATTGTTTGAGAAGGAGCATAGATGGAAGAAAGTAATGAAGGAGGAAGTTGAGAGGTGCAATAAGTAGAGTGAACATCAGGAGTTTATGAAAGAGGATATCGGGAAGTTCAAGGATGGGAGTGTGGTGAAGCCCAAATGCCAAGATGGAGCTATGCATGAGCCTCCATGGAGCTCCACAAAACACCATTGGGCTAGGGCCTTGTAGTTCCACCCATGATTATATAAATGGGGCCCTTTCCTGAGGAATTTTAAATTGCAATTCGATTTGCATGCTGAAAGTTAGTCATCCAAGGTTCCTCAACTCGTTTCTGGATGCTCACTGCCTCCTTTTGTCCTGCTCATTTTGGCTGCTATTCTTGAGGTCTGAGGGTCCACTTTAGAGTTCCTCCTTGAATTCTGGTCTCCACCACAGACATCTAGGTTCTGCTCTTACCACCCATCAGCATACTCCTACCTGGCTTAATTCTTGTCCCCTCTTTTAGCTATCGTCCCTGCAGTCTGCCCTGACATGGGGTAGCAGGAAGGCTTTCCCGGGGGCTCTTAGCTACTGGCTGGATTTCTGAAAAGGCACTGTGTAGTGATCTGGATTCCCTGTTTACCTTTGTAGTAAGGAATGGAATGTTGGGTGAGTGACATGGAATGTAGCCTGTGAGAATGTTGATGTATGGTTGAGTGTTCTGAGTCAGTTGGAGATATATAGCTTACCTGAGAGGCTGCCGGTGCATGTTATCTTAGGCTCCGATGAACTTGACTTAATAAACCAACATAATGTACTGGAACTTCAATAAAGAAGTAACTGGAACATCATCTGATGTTAGACTCATCACTGGGAACCCAGAGCTTTCCAATGGTGACAAGGATGCTGGCTGTGCTGGGGGGACAGCAGTAAGGATGGCACATGCACAGTCCCCAACCAAAGAAGATCCTCTCAGATAGGGGCAGCAGCGCTTATTGTCAGTAGGCGCAGAGGGGCCCAGTGTAGTAGCCAGTGGTGCAGGATGTAGAAGGTAGCACCAGGGCCTGGGGCCAGTGGGCCTGCCAACTGGAGAGCAAGCAAAGGAAGAGATGAGCAAAAGACTGCTAATATTTAAATGATCTTGGTGGGGCTAAGGGCCCATGGACAGAACAGTAAAGGGGTTTGGAGCCCAGTTTTTCAGTGTTTGGAGGGGCATGGAGCCCAGAGGCGCTGTGTTGAGGGGATTTGGAATCCGTTTGCAGCGTTTTGGAGTGGCCAAATTACTTTGTCTTAGGCACAAAACGTGTCTTAACTCTCTGTTGGTGTGCAGTGGGAGTGTACAGTGAATCTGACAAAATGGAACTTCAGAACTTTGGTGGGGGAAATACAGTCTTACTGTGAGGCAGAAGTGAAACTGGATGCCAAGCTGCGCTGTTGAACTGAGCAGTGGAGAGTCCCTGAAGAAAGCTCTGTTGGTTATGGATTTGCGGAGCATCTGTGGGCAGTTGGGAGTGCAGTGGGCTCTATGGCAGGAGAGGCTAGACGTTTTGGAGGCTTCTGGTGAGCGGAGCACCTGGGGGGCCGTTAGTGACGGAGTGAAGATCGGGGCCGTGGAGCTTGGTGCAGCGAGGGACGTGCTGTAGCTGCAGCGACCATTGTTACAGGGAGCTCTGCCTCTCTCAGCGGTTGAAGAGGACTGATGATGTTGTTTGGAGCGCATGGGGTGTTGGCAATGGTCCCGGTATCAGAAGTCATCGTTCGGAGGCTGTTGTTGTGGAGAGTGTAAGAAGTTGGAATGTTAAAGTAAAGGACCCTATGACGTGGTCCGGCATCGTAACTATATCTATTTCCTGTTGTGGGTGTGCCATGAAGAAGATTCGAGGAGAGTCGTATTGGTGCGACTATGTGCAAAAGAAAAAGTGAAAAAATACTGTGGCAATGCGGAGTGGGCGCCGGGACACGAGCAGTAGGAGGGAAGTGCTGCAGTCCGTGGATTGTTCCCTGAGGGGCTTTCGGAGTGCTTCTCAAAGGAAGTGGAGCGGAGCGCATTTGGTCGTTGGCCCGGAGCGCATTTGGTCGTTGGGCCGAGTAAGCGCAGCAAATGAAAAATGGGGCCGTGTCCCCATAGTTACTATTGCTGTGTTGTGAAGGACTGTTCAACAGGAGATGAATTACATTAGAAGACCTCCAGTCATTGTGCGTTGGTTGTTTGCACTTTGGCGAAAGATGTTTGCATAACAGTAGTGGTTTGAGTTTGTTGACACATTAATTAGCAATGAGTTAGTGACATTATAGAAATGTGTGTTAATATGTACGTTGAGCAACTGTAGTGTAGAATGTTGATGTATGGTTGAGTGTTCTGAGTGAGTCAGTAGGAGATATGTAGCCTACCTGAGAGGATGCCGGTGCATGTTATCTTAGGCTCTGATGAACTTGACAGAGTTAACCAATACAATGCACTAGAACTTCAATAAAGAAGTAACTGGAACATCATCTGATGTCAGAGTCATCACTGGGCACCCAGAGCTTTACATACTGGTATAAATTGCATTACATGTCTACAATTTTAACAGCTCTAAACTCTAAGCCAAGCCACATAGCTAAAAGCAGGCGTTAAAGTACCAACCCGCAAAGGGACCTCGTAATAAGGCGGTAAGGGTTAACGGTCACAGGTACCCTTACCGGTGACCGTTAACCCTTACTGCCTACCGTGTAATGAGGCAGTTAGTCTTGACCGCCTGCCATAGCTACCCTCATCTGTCTGGCTTGTCCAGAGGTTACCCTGTTCCAATAAACTAGGCTGGCTATCTGAACCTCTGCCCCTCCAGGTCAGAAATCCATCTTAAGAGTTGAACACCTATCTAAACCTAAATCTGAGGATGGGAGCAAGCTATGACCATCATATAAATAACAACGCAGTCCTAGAGGAGTCTGTCAAAATAAAAGGGCCTATACTAATAAACATATTGCTACTCCTTACTTCTAAATATAAATGGTGTGAGATAACAATGTACGCAAAATAAAAGTTTCAGAGAAAGAATATGCCAGGATGGTTGAGAAGTTGGCTCCCTTCCCCGTGGTTTCATCACAGGGCAAGGCACACACTCTAGATTCTTGGCCACGAGATACTAATTCAAAACATAGGCACCAGGGCCTTCTACAAAAGTCTCTCTCCCAATGATAGTCTCTTATTCCAGAAGGCCTGATGTAACAAACAAAACACACAAGTTTGTTTCCTTTGAAAGGGTTTTCAAATTCACAAGTTCACAACTGGTCTCCCTGGTTCGGTTTCGGACCACGGGTCCCCCTTGTTTGGGCTAACACCCTTTTTCCATAATGTTCACAATTTTTCTCTCTCATTCGGGTTCAGACCACGGATCCCCCTCGTTTGGGCTCAGATCCCCTTGATATCAGAATCAAAGACTTTCAAATATGCAATGGGTTTTGCTTAAACCGTTGCAGGACCACTTCGATTCACTTGACACAATTGTTCTCATCATTCTTCTATTTTCTTTCTCTTGGTGGGGTACCTTACAGAGACTTTCGAATGAATACGCACGCAGTGCCGGACCACTCTGTCAACGGTATTGTCTCCTTCCTTCTCAAGTTTAAACATTCATCAGCAGTTTAGCTTTACTTGCGTCTTTCATCACACGCATTTAAGAGTGTTTGTTCCAGCGCTTGTTATACAATGTTGCCGCTTGCCACCTTGACTTCAACACAGACCGGTCTTGCATCGGTTTCCCCAACTCACTGGCTGTGTTTATCTCTTCATTGCTTCTTTGTTCGTGGAGTCAAGGACAATACCACAGCAGCTGCTGCTCCTCCCCACCTTGGTCAGTTACGCGGGAGGGCCCTTGGTATCTCCAACACACAATACAGGATTCTTCAGTCTAGTTTCCCGGACTTACGCTTTCTGACTTGAGCCACTAGTCCTCACCGCCTGGGAGGAGAAATGTAGCACAGTGCTGGACCTTGAGCGGATAGAGGGAGTCGCAGTGCGGAGGCAGGTGCCAGCAGCCAGGAGGTGAGTGAACCCACGTCCAACAAATGCATGTTCAAATGATAGCCCAGCATAAGATGCCCCAGTGGACAGGGACACAAGTCAGCAGGCCCAGAAGCTGGGTCTGAAAACAGGGCATAGTGACGAGGTGGCACATCAGCCACCCTTCACAGCAGCCATGGGGCAGGGCACCAAGGGTAGCCCTGAGCATCACAGCAGCGGCAAGGACAGTCAAGTGAACCAAACAAATGCCATGCGCACCACACCCCTACTGGAGCACACCATATGCCAGCGGGATTGAGGTGCGTGAGCGACCACAACACCGTACAGCAGTCACACCAGCATGTTGTGGGCCTAGTAGTGACAAACACATCCCACACACCAAAACGTGCCCATCCTGCCAATCACTGTGCACCACAGTATAGCCCTGCTGGCTGCACAGCAGTGCCCCATAGAGCCATGACAGTGAGACACCCGGTCCCCCACCATGTGAGTGACACCCGGGAACGGGATGTGGGGCCATGAAGGACCACAAAAATGCATGTCCGACAGAAGCTATCCCAGCATGTACACCCTGCCATACCCAAACATGCGCCAATGGGCAACAGGCCATGGGTCATACACCCATCGCCACAAGCAACCCCATGATGATGGGCCCACATGCATCCTCCCGTGACCAACCATGCTCATTTGGCCATATGTGTGAGGGAAACACTGTGTCCCATAGCAATTGTGCTTTGCGTGCCAACACGCGTGGGGGAACCATACCTGACAACATATCCTATGTCCCGTACAGGCACTCACGCATCGCCAGAGGCTTCAGAGGAGGAGGAGGAGGAAGAGGAGGAGGATGATGCAGGCCCATAAGAGAGTGGCGCATCCAGGCCCACAAGGTTTGCCACCACCCCGCAATGACTGACATAGGCCACACCAGGGCAGATGTCCCAGCGCATAACGCCACAGCAGAGAAGGACCAAGGCAACTCCCATGCCACAGGCCACCAGGAACACTACAGTACACACGGACACTGAAGCCACACCTGCTGGCAGGGTGAATGAGGAGCCACAGGGGGACAGCACACCGGTGTCACCACCTGCCGAAGGTCCACAATCCTCAGAGAGCCCTCCACGTTGCAAGCATGCACGGACACCAGAGGCGGATGTTGACACTCCATCATGTGACTCCCCTGCATTCAGCCCTGAGTAAGTGCATAGCCCCTTAACCCCATAGTGCAGTCCAACGCAAAGCTTTCTGTTGTAGAGGTTCGAGAACATGGAGCGTCGACAGCAGCAGATGGAGGAGATTCACCACACTCACTCTGCACACCTGCAGGCCATTCTGGACAGTATCCATGGGGCTACCCGCAGGGTTGTGCATGCCATGGCACGGAACAGGGGTGAGAAGACAGCCAACACGTCCACTCTGACACTGTAGGCACAACGGGTCAGGTAAATGATGGCAGAGCACAGAAGTGCAATGGCAGCAGAACCTGGGGACAAACGCCGTTCCATCCACCTCCACCTCCACCACATCCACACCCACACCCACAGAGGGGTCACAGCAGGGCACGCCGCGGAGAAAGTCACTGCACCTTCTGTGCCCAAAATCACCAGGGGCCGGTAGGGGGGGAAGAGGCCACGATTATGAAGGACTCTGGGGCACTGATTTCCATGCACAGCCATGCTGGGGAGTTGGTGGTAGAAAGGGGGATGGGAATTGTGTGATGGGGAGTTGATGATGGGAGGTGGAGAGAGAATTGTGTGATGTGAAGTTGGTGGTGGGAGGGTGGAGGGGGGATTGTGTGATGGGGAGTTGGTGGTGGGAGCGGGGAGGGGGGATTGTGTGATGGGGAGTTGGTGGTGGGGGATAGTTAGGGCAATTCATGGCATAAAAACCATTAAACTTGATCAATGCGAGGGCATTCCTGATTGTGTCCTTGTTGTGTTTATTGTTTGGGTGGTGTAACACAGTGGTGCATGACTTGTGCAATGTGAAAGTGTCAAAAAACATTGTCTATCAGTCCCCGGTGTGCCATTCTCCCATCCCTCGTGTTCTTTCTGGCAATGTGTGCATTTGCCTTAGCCACAGGCACCGCTTCCTCATCCTCTGGGGGTGGCATGTTCACGTCAGAGGGTAGTGGGACATTTCCCCTCAGTCAGATTTTGTGCAGCATGGCACACACAAGTACCATTTTACCCTCTTTCCCTGGTGCATACATCAGGGCTCCACAAGTACATTCGTGGCAGCGGAAACGTGCCTTTAGAAGACCAATGGTACGCTTGTTGCACACACGGGTACTGCTGTGTTCACCTGCATAGGGGGAGGCACAGGCATTAGACACGGTGTAGGAGGTGGGGGTGGTCTTAAACAATATAAGCTCTTGTGCATGCACATGGACCTTAGTTTCATGGCATGTGTATATTCCATGTCTCTGCATGTAGTGTCACTCGTGTCATGCAGTCATGGTGCTTCACGTGCACCCTGTTCCCTGGCATCATGTGTTATGTAAGGTGTCTGTCTGTGACATGTGCAGTGGACATGGTGCCTGCCATGTGGCATTGTATTTCCACCGTGCATGTGGCATGCTGGGTTCCCTGCCAATGGGTGGCCATTGTGGGCTGGGCACACACGGGTGTATCTCTGTGGTACTGGCAGTGTAGTTGTTTGGGGTTATATGGCCTTTTGTCAGTATTGATTTGGTAGGTGGATGTTGCATTGTGGTACATGTAGTCATGTTGGTGTTTATAGTTACTACTGTATGTGTACTGCTGCTTCACCATGCAGGTGAGTCTGACATGTGCATGCTCCCTATCCTGTACTGTGACGATGGTGCGGGAGGAGGTGTAGTACAGATTGCCCATTCACTTATCATGATAACCTTTGTGTAGTCATTTGCATCCCCTCCTACCCCCCATTTGGACATGTGCTTGGTGGTGCATGTGTGCTGGCTTCTCTACTCATCCACTATCCAGGTCCATTGTCCTCTGTGCCTCTCCATGTATTCTGGTAGTGTGCTGTTCTGTAGGCCCATGGCATTGTGGGTAGAACCAGGGTAGCGGGAACAGCAGTGGGGGATGTACAGGTTGGGGTCGCAGGTCACCTGCATATTCAGGGAGTAGTAGTGCTTGCGGTTTCAGTAC
The DNA here is from genome assembly GCF_040938575.1 of Ambystoma mexicanum. NCBI lineage: Eukaryota > Metazoa > Chordata > Amphibia > Caudata > Ambystomatidae > Ambystoma > Ambystoma mexicanum. The sequence continues at coordinate 148,191,445 of NC_090930.1, read as the reverse complement.
ACTGCTTCGTGGGCCTGGGGAGCCACCAGTGCAACATGGGTACAGTCCAGGGCAGAGGTCACTTTTAGCATTTGGCCAAAGGCATAGTACTGTGCCTTCATGGCATTGACCTGGGCTGCGGTGGTAGGCAGTGAGATGTGGTGTTGCACTTGCCGTAGGAGGGCTTCAAGCACCTGGCCGAGCACTGCGCAGGATGTGGGCTGTGCCATGCCGTGCATCATGGCCACACAGTGCTGGAAGGTGCCAGTTCCGAGGAATTGAAGGACGGAGATTAGCTTCAGCAGTGCGGGCTGTAAGTGACTTCAATGCAGCACTCCAACTAAGTCAATGCCTAGTCTGGGATGCCCAATGGAAGCCCTTATTTATATATTTTTATGTCAAAGTTCTTTAAATCTGGATGATGAACCCTGTTGTAACGCCCCTCTCTTTGAATCCCCCTGACCTCACTGAGCCAAGAAGTAGGTTTGCTTTGCAAATTAAAAGATTTATTTGAAGAATTAAACAATATATATATCACACTTTTATGAACAAAATAATATTTGAATAGCACACTTATGAATATGGATGGTAATCAACATTGGGTAATATTACAAAATCAACAATCTCTTTAATCACTTAGGAGTATGAATATGGAGGATATGGTAGCAGAGAATACTTTATGTGATTCAAGGAAATGCAATAATGGGAACGAATGCAACACAGAAATAGACTTGATATGATTTCAATCAAAAGATAATATGGTCATTTTTTCCCTGTGACTACTCACTTCCCCCCTATGCAATATGAAGAGATGGAAATGAGGGCACACAGGTTTCCGGAATACAATCAAGAAGGCAGTTCAATTCCAGTTCCCCCAGCAAGCTTAGAGAAACAGGTATGATTTTAAAACAGGCAAAAATACTTTTGAATGTGATTGCAGTGAAAGTGAAAATATGCTAAATTGATTTTAATTCACTAAAGGAGATTCAGTACTAGTGAAAATTACTTTGGATTGGTAAAGGTCAACACTAGCAATGATTAATGAATGATTATCAAATTGAAAACGAATTTCAGCAATTGAGAACAAGAAACAGCAATTTTGACAGAAAATGAAATTGAGCCAAATTGCAATTCGCTGCAATTTTTCTGCGTGCGTAAATCGCGATTACAGAAAAACTATAATGAATTGGAATTTCGTTTTGGGTTTGTTGGAAAGCTCAGGATCGTAGCTTGAAAATGACAGTTACATTTCGAAAGTTACAGAGGTTTTTGTGAAGGTAGATTTTGCAGAAAGAAAGTCAAGATTCCAAAATGACAGATCGCGCTTTACTGATTTGGAATCAACAGGATGGACACAAGATTCTATAATTCAGTTCTGGACAGGTTAAAATGGTTGGAAGAGGATTACTTTAAACTAAGAGATTTGTTATGGACAGTTCTAGACTAGATACTCACTCCTAGGCTTTGGAATGGAATGGGCCTCGTCACAGATCTGGTCAAGGGTTTGGACTTCACTCCCGCCACCGGACAAATCTCAGGCCCTCTGGCTTCTGCCCTCAGCACTGCACGGCGGTCTGCTCGGTCCCTCGGACTGGATCTGAAGGGTTCCGGATACAGCTCTGCTCTCTCTGGGTCTGGATCTTGGTTCTAGCACAGGGTTCTTAGCTAGAAGCAAACAGCACCGCCCGGCTGTTGAAAGGTTTGGTTAGGCCCTGTGGAAGTTTAGGGGTTCGAATCAGGTTTGCAAAAGATTCTGAAGCCTGCTGAAAAGGATTCAGTTTTTGGTTTAGGCCTCTCTGCTTCAAGGTTCTAGAGTTTGGGTTCTAGATTTTGGTTCTATCTGTAGTCTGGATCTATGTGGAGTCTGGAGTCTGGAGTCTTCCTGCAGAGTGCTTCGCAAGACATCGGTTGAAGAGTGGAAAGAGTGGGTCCTATCTGGGTCTTAGCAGTCCCTATTTATGTGTTTCCAAAGGGGGTGGGGAGGCTGATTCTACATGCCCAACCCTTTAAGGATTTGATAGGTTAGAGGATTCCCTGTCCCCTGACTGGAGAAAGGACCAGCGTGTCAGAATGAGTCAGAGTGATGCTGTGGTTATGGCTTAGCTGAAATCCCTCCCCTTTGCTTTTTCATAGAAAATCAATTTTACCCAAAAAACATATTTCCCAGATACACAAGTTGTTCATAATACATATACACATCACAGATTCATTAAGGCATGTTTCTGTTCAAGTCCCATGTTCCTACGAGCTTGGGTTCAGAAATGACCACTTGTTCGTGCTTTTGGTGAGTTTCCCAATATTGGTTCTGCACCAGATTTTACACAAACATACACATCCTCTCTGGGCATTTTACTGTAAGTTCTTATGTCCATAGCAACAACACTGCAGCTGCAATATTAATAATTCCGGGGTTTGGTCTCAGAACATCACACGGGGCCCAGTTTAATCTTAAATTGTGAGTGAATTTTTCATTTTAACCGTCTCAAAGTTGTACATTTTTGTCAGCTTGGTACACTTTGTTATAAGCAATTTTATAAAACATATATTTGCTGGGCCATCTGAATCCACAATGGTTTGTCTCCGCCCCCAGAGCTGGCTGACTTAGAGGGTCACATGTCTTTTTACCAGTCACACCCAAATCAGCATATTCCTATTCATCCCAAAGCCCCCATTGTCTTGACTGAGAGCAGCAGGCCAGGGTGCCTTGGATAGTTCCTGTTCACACCAGTCTGTCAATCTCTTGGCCAAGGGCAGAAGGAAGCTTCTTTTGTCCAGGGAAAAGGTATGGAATCTGTTTGATCCCAGTGTGGGAAACTTTTTAACTCTGCAACCAATGTCTACAAATTGTCTTGTCTTACAATATAACCCACATTTTTAATACATACATTAAACAATTGCTTCCTTCAAGTCATTTCAGAATATAGTTTTAAATTATCTCCACCCCTTAGGCTTCTGATAGCAAGTATTTCTTTGGCATAGTTTGGGGTTCCATGTTCAACAAGGAAAATGGTTTAAAATGCCGGCTTTCTGGTAGAGGTGAGTAATGGTATTGCACCCATTTTTGACAGTTGTCTTTCCATCAGTATCTTTAAAAGGGATTTTGCTTGATAGCATATGATTCTTGCTGATATTGTATTGATGTGGATTCTTGCAGTAGAGTAATGAGGAACACCCAACAAAGAGGTTGGATCTTTTAGGTGCTTTGTGAGCCATGATTTTAGCACATTTTTGACAATCAAGAAAACGGATTCCCAAACAGCTCTGTGTTTCCTTTGGCAATCAGCATTGCTATTTCCAAGTGGTTTCAGGCTACTTTGTGGGTAGCCCACTGGTGGTTTTTGGCAGTGGTCTCCTGTGCTCACTAAGATAGGCAAAAGTGGATGGTGGCCTATTTTTTAGGTTTTCACTGTGCAATTTCTGGTGATTTCTGGCGAGCAGCATGCTCTCCAGTGGCCATTATGATGTTTCTGCTGCCAGCAATGCACAGTGATGTTGCAGGGCTTGGATGAGTGGGTTGGTACATCCCATAGGGCATAGCTGTCCGGATGTTGATCCTGCTCCCTATGTTGTCCTGTATTGTGGTGAGCAGCTCTGTTATGGTGTCTCTGTTGAGGCGGTACAGGGTGACCAACTGGCTGTCCATGAGGGTCCAGGGTGAAGGCCTAACCCTGGGGATTGGTGCACGTCTTGCCTGGGCTCTCCTCCTCCCCCTCCTCCTCCTTCCTCCATAACCCCCCATGTACTCCCTGTACCCTGGCCTGGTTGTCCTGCCTCTCTCCTTCCAGCTGCAACATGAGCAGCTGCCTGTCCCAGCTCACAGTGGCTAATGGCAGTATGGTGTTGGAAACATTGTTTGGGTTCGGGGTGTGCCTTATGTAGCACTCTGGCATGGGTTGGGATCACCTGTGGCTTCATTCCAGGCACTTTTGCTCATTTACCTCCAGCTAAAAGCTGGAGGTCACTGCATTGTGTTTTCGGTGGTATTAGCGCCGGTTTTCATCACTAATACCACTGCCCATGTACTTGTGATGCGGCTGTGTTTGCGCCTCATTTGGCCGGCTGTTGTTGCACTGCCTGTAATAGCGCTGGCTGTGATAGTGCTGGCTGCTTTTACCGCCGGCGCAATTTGCTCCGGCTCATGATCCGGCCGAGCAGTACTGGCGGCACTAATTCCGTTGCCCCAACTTTTAAGGGTTACTGCCAGATTTGTGATGAGGCCCATAGATACATGCCCAGACCACTGGACCATGCAACACTCCAGCTAGCCCGATCTCCACTGTCAAAGTGGAGCCCATCATCCAGTACTACACTAACATTCCATACAAGCATCCAAACATCCAAACAAACAGCTAACAAACCACCTCACACCTTAATGGAGAACCTGCAAGATTGCTTGTTGCCAGGAGAAAGGAGCCCTGCTTCCCTTCCAAATGAACAAGAGATGAAAATCTAATTTGGAGACATACTATCAGCCACATATACGTGTCTAGGTAGAGATCACTTGGCAGATGACCAGAAGAAGGATCCAGAAAAGATCCAAAAGACAAAAAGCAGGAAAAAGGGGAGGTATTCTATAGTCAATTTGACAAAACCAAACCAGAACTACCTTATCAAATCAATGGAAAGGGGGACGGTAGCACAATTCAAACCTCACCAATATAGTAGAGGACGATTATAGGGCTGGCGGCATCAACCATGACAGAGAAACCTCCCTTGAAAGGGAATGTTTTACTGTAAACAAAAATCCAATTTGACAAAGGGCAGCCTGATTATGAAAGCTCTTGCTTAGCACCATACACGGAACGTGCCACCATTGGCACAGAATCATACACCTTGCCAACCAGTGTGGGAATGCTCCACACGCATATAGGTGCCTGGCTAAAACCCAGAAGAAGAGCAGGGCCAGCATCACCCATCAGCACCCAGGAATTGTAAGGTCAGCATCACCCATCAGCACCCAGGAAGAGCAGGGCCAGCATCACCCATCAGCACCCAGGAATTGCAAGGTCAGCATCACTCATCAGCACCCAGGAAGAGCAGGGCCTGCATCACCCATCAGCACCCAGGAAATGCAAGGTCAGCATCACCCATCAGCACCCAGGAAGAGCAGGGCCAACATCACCCATCAGCACCCAGGAATTGCAAGGTCAGCATCACTCATCAGCACCCAGGAAGAGCAGGGCCTGCATCACCCATCAGCACCCAGGAAATGCAAGGTCAGCATCACCCATCAGCACCCAGGAAGAGCAGGGCCAGCATCACCTATCAGCACCCAGGAATTGCAAGGCCAGCACTTGTTCCGTGAATATTAAACGCTTTCCTTTTTCACTTATATCTGTGATTAGATCAGGCTTATTTTTTAAATAAATGATTGTTGACCTCTCTAAACTGTGACTAGTGCCTTTGTTGTAATAATTTGAAAATAAGCAAAAGAAAAGCATGACAGTTGCTTGCAGGGGAAAATGAAGCGAAAACACTTGCAAGCGACACTGAATTATTTACAAAGACTCTCAGGGCTTTAAATTCACTTTCTTGAATCTAATAACCGGGATAGCTTGACGCTTGAAATATGAAGCTTTATTTATTTGAGTGTTTCTAAGCCCACGCAGGGGTGTGACAGAACATTGTGCAGGGATATTAAAGATCAATATAACACATAAATAATATCCACATCAAGAAGGGAAAGCAAAGCAGAAAAACAGAGTCTTGCAGCAGATGTGAAAAAAGAGCAACCGTACTGGGCATCTGAGCAGGGCAGACAGGACACTGGGCATGCACACCTTGGTTTCAGGCAAAGATTTAACACTATTAGTAAAGAGCAGCTCAAACCCTCTCTGTCCCAACCTTCAGCATCACTCTGAACCCATAATCATTATCTTCACTTTATTGTCTGTGTTCAGTTTTAACCAATATTTTTCCATCCAGTTGGCGTACTCTGTCCAAAACTGACCAGGGATACAGTGATGTTTCAGGATTGCCCTACAATGAGACACGCATTTGTTTCTCATCCACATACAAGTCATGCCTCTGGAGGATAATAGCCGGGGGTCTGACATGCATATTGAACAATAGAGGGGAGAGGGCTAATCCATCTGTGAGCCAAAAGGAACCTGGAACAGGAACCTATGCTGAACTGCTAGAACCTGTAGCACATCCATTCAAGAAGCAATCAGTTCCTGATCCCCCAAAAAGGTCCAAGAATCCCTCACTCTCTGTGAGTGGTAATATCAAAGGCTATTCAAATGTTTATTTTTCTGCTGCTGTTTTCTCCTTAACCGTGAAGAGCCTATTTCGCGGTATCAAGTCTGCACGGGGCACTACTAATGTCGGGTTATGAAGTGTCACCAGTGTACAAATTCCATTCCAATTTGATGGTAGTTGGGCATATGCTCTTGCTCTGCACACCCACCAATTGTCCATAACAGCAGCAGCCCCCTTCTGCAACGCTGCGATGTCCATCGACCTCCTGCAGCCGGTATTCTTCCCCAGCATTATCGTTCCATTGGCTCTAAAACATACAAAATATTGTGTCAGTGGCTTTATGTTTTCTGGACGTGTGTTTTCGTTTATCCACGTTAACACATGTATGTAACTGTTCCAAATGTTCTTACATCTAGCATTTATTTTCTTAACCACCCTTTCTTCAAAACCCACCAACCCTTCTGCACGGCACTGTGCCAACCCTCTTTCCCATTTCCCACTGTGTAACACGAAACCTGGATTTGCATCAAGGGCCTGGTGTAGCACCATGGCACATAATTCCATACAGAGGTTTTACAATATATTCTTTTATGGACAGTGGCCACCTGTGTTCCCTTTTGGGCCCCTTCTGTTACATATTCCAGAACCATGTGCTTAATTTTCCTGGGCCATGCTTTCCAGTTGTACAAAGTTGTCCACGTACACCTCTTCCCCCTCATTATTTATTTATTTATTAGCATTTATAGAGCGCACATCAGCCCTTAGGCATCATGGCGCTGTTACAAAGACTTGTTGGTTACAATGAAAGTGGTAAGCATAGCAATAGCTGGCATATTGGTTACATGCAGAAGCTGGCATAATGGTTACAGGGCAGCTGCTTTAGTTTAATGGTTACAAGAACCATGGTACATATGGTGTATGCAAGGTTACAGTAGGGATTCATTGCAGTTGAAATTATATACATACTTAACTTGCATTGGGTGTAGTAGTTGGTAACTTTCATGACTTGGAAGTTATTGGAGCAGCAAAGGGGCATAGCTGTGGTTAATGCTAGGGTAACGAAACAAGTTAGTTGAACAGAGTGGTTTTAAGGGCTTTGCGAAAGATGAGGAGGGATGGTTCTGCTCTGAGTTAGGGAGGGCATTCCATAGTTTCGGAGCAATGTGTGGGAAACCTAGACCTCCGGTGTTAGCGCTTTTGATAATTGGGACTTGCAGTTGGTTGGCAAGGTGACTTCTTTTGGGACGGGTCGAGCTGACTCTGTTGATGGTTTCCGCTAGATAGGATGGCGCTGTGAGATTCAGGCATTTGTGTGTGATAGTTAGCATTTTGAATCTGACCTGTTTTTTAACGGGTAGCCAGTGATCGGCTCGTCTGGCTGGAGTTATATGTGCTCTTTTGGGCTATGCTGAGGGCTGCACGTAGTGTATTGTTCTGCACTATTTGGAGTCGGTTGAGGTTTTTGGCTGAGGTGCCTGCGAGGATGGCGTTGCAGTAATCCAATTTAGCTCCGATGGTAGCACGGGCGATGGAGAGGCAGTTTTGAGGGGAAAGAAAAGGTTTGTTGGCATTAATGAGTATAGTTGTGTGGGCCGAGGTTGAGGCAATGGCGCTGACCTGACAAGTCATGGACTGTTGAGTCTAAATAGACGCCAAGGGTTTTTACGGTGGAGGAAACGGGGATGATGGTGTTGTCAACAGTGAAGTTGTCATATTTTTTGTTTAGTTTGGGCAAGATTTCTTTGAGACCCAAGAGTACAATCTTGGTTTTGTCCCCGTTAAGGCAGAGGCCATTTATTGCCGCCCAGGTTTGTATGGTGGTGTAAATTCGGAGGAAGGCTGCTGCGTCTTGGTCATAGTCACCAGAGAGAGGGAGCAGTACCTGTGTGTCGTTAGCATAATTAGTGTATGGTTCATAGACATAATTTCGAATACAAAATATTCGAAAGTCAAAAAGTCGAAAAAAAAACGTCGAAAAAAAAAATGTCGAATTTTTTTTTAATGACGTTTTTTTTTCGAAATGGGGGGGTTCCCCCCCCCAACCCCCCTTTTTTTTATTTTTACCTATTTTTTTCACAGAAACTAGAGCCCAAAAATAAAAATATCAAAAAAAATAACAATTCGACATTTTTTTTTTCGACATTTTTGATTCGACTTTTTTGACTTTCGAAATTATGTTTTCGAAATTATGACTGGACACCTTAGTGTATGCTATGCCGAGCGAATCCAGTAGGTCAAACAGAGGCTTGGTAAAAAGATTGTAGAGGGTGGGGGCAGTGCATGATCCTTGAGGTACTCCGCACTGTATGGTGTCAGGGGATGATTGGCCTGGTCGGAGTAGACTTTCATGGCTCTGCCTTCAGGGAAGGAGGTTATCCAAGATGTGGATTCTTTGGAGAAGTAGGCAGCGTTGGAGAGGTGGGAGGTCAGGATGTTGTGATCAACGAGATCAAATGCTGCAGAGTGATTTAAGAGAAGTAGGAAAGCTGGTTTGCCCTTGTCCATGATGTTGGTGATTTGGGTTTTAAGAATGGGCAGCTTTGTCAAGGATTTTTAGGAAGAAGGGTACAGTGGTGATGGGGCGGTAGATGTTGGGGCAGGTGGGATCAAAGGAGGGTTTCTTTAAGAGGGGGCGAACCCACAATTCTTTGAGGCTTGTGGTACAGTTCCAGATGAGAAGGAGGCATTGATGAATGCCGTAATGATGGGGGTAAGAGTGTCAGTGCACTCTTTGATGACGGTGCGAAGGTTTGATGTGTTGGAGAAGCACAAGGACTTCCCTTTCTGTAACGTCTCTGAAGGAGAAGAGTGGAGTGTAAGGATGAAGAGGTGAGGGGGTGAGCGGGGGTGAGTTTCCCTGGTTGGGTAAGGCTTTGTGTTGAGAGTGGATTTTTCCTTGAAGGAGCTTAATTTTGTTGAGGAGGGCTGCTTGAATGCTGGAGCACCAGGCTCCATATTTCAATATTTTGTCTGATTTGGTGGGAGGGGAGATGAGATCTTTGAAAATATTGAACATTTCCTTAGTTTTGGAATTGGCATTAGTTATTCTGAGATTAAAAGATTCGGATTTGGCTTTGTAAATAGCTTGTTTGTATTTAGAGGCGCTAGCTTTAAATTCCGATAGGGTGGAGGGAGTGGCCGAAGATTGCCATTTAGCTAGGGCTAGGCGTTTGTGGTTGCATAAGAGTGCTAACTTGTCACAATCTGGAGAATGACTTGAAGTCACCGTAAGGGTATTGTCCAAATGCTTCACTTTCCCACCCGAGGCACCACTCTCCTCACCTGAGTCTTCAGGGTCTGAGGCTCCGACGCCGTGTCTGTGGGCAAGGTAATCCTTTTTACTCTTCGTTGTGAATGCTCTGACACGGAATGAAGCCGTGGTGGAACTCTGTATTGGTTACCACCTTGGCTCCGTTCCCGTATGCAGGCGGGTAAGGGGAAAAAGCCCAAAGGCGGAAAAAACCCCTGAGTTGTAGTCGTGGATTGCGATGAGAGATGTAGTTGTCGCTGTAGTGGTAGTGAAATTCAATTGCCTCGGGATCCTTTAGGTAAACAAATCGAAGATCCTTCCGGAGAGGAAATGACAAGGAAGGAAAGAACACTGGCAAGTAGCCGGTAAGCGTCAAAACGCAGCGGCAGAGGGAAACCGGCGGAGGAGAGGAGCCGCCAGGGAGACGGGAAGGAAGGAGAAAAGAAGGGAGAGAAATCCCCAGAAGGGGGAACAAGAGCGAGCGAGAGAAAAGCACTGGAAGCGTCTCACCGTGAAAACGAAAGGAGACGGTTGCAACGCAAGGAATCATGGGAAGCAGGAAGTAAATAGGCGAGACGAAGAACAGAGGAAAAAACACTAGACCGTAAACAGAGAAACGTGAAAAAAACGTGGTGGCAGTGTTAATGGCGGCGAAGCCGTAACAACGGCATCCATCGCCAACCAAGAGGGTTCATGACAGTATGCCCCCTCTTACTGCCCACCCCGCCCGGCTTACCAGGATGGCTCTGATGAAATTTAGCTACTAGGCGGGGCGCTTTGACAAAATGCACAGGTTCCCAGGAATCTTCAGACCTGGGATACCCCTTCCAGGAAATGAGATATTGTAAACGTCCCCGGTAGTAGCGGGAGTCACGGATTTTAGAAACTTCATACACCTCCTGGGAGTCTCTGGGTGAAATGTCTTGCAAGGGTTTAGACCTAAAATGTGGTTCAGTTCGTGATTCTTTGAGAAGGGAGGTATGAAACACCGGGTGCACCCGGCGAAGGTAGGAGGGTAGTTGAATCTTGTAAGCCACCGGGTTGATTCTTTCTAGGATGGGAAACGGGCCCAGGAACCGAGGAGACAACTTGGAGGACCGGATCCACCTTGGTAAATATTTGGTCGAAAGCCATACCTTCGTCCCTTTAGTCCAAGTGGGGGCCGTTTGGCGATGTTGATCAGCAAGGGTTTTGTAGGTTCTAAGGCTCCTCGCTAGACTGTCTCTGGCCGTCCGGTGAGCCTCAGAAATTTCCGATAAAGCAGCTCCGGCAGCAGGAGAGTTACTGGTGTGAGAAGCAATGGGCCAAATGGACTTGGGATGAAGTCCGTAGTTGCAGTAAAAAGGAGAGATACCCGTGGCAGAGTGTTTGGAGTTGTTGTAGGTGAATTCTGCCGTGGGGAGGAGTTGTACCCAATTATCTTGGAGTCTATTTATGTAGCATCTGAGATATTGTTCCAGAGTGGAATTGAGTCTTTCCGTCTGACCATTAGTCTGGGGATGGTAGCCAGATGAAAGAGCACGGTCAATACCTAACCGGGAACACAAAGCCTTCCAGAATTTAGAAATATATTGGCTACCCCGGTCCGAAGTAATCTTATCGGGCAAGCCATGAAGACGAAATATATCTCTGGCAAAAACTTCGGCCATGCGATTGGCCGTAGGTAAGCCCTCCAGTGGAGAGAAATGGGCCATCTTGGTGAATGAATCTATAGTTACCATGATGCAAGAACAGGACTCTGATAAGGGTAAATCCACAATGAAGTCAGTAGACAAGTTCCCCCATGGCCTTTGTGGTATGTCAGGCTGAGTGAGGAGACCTAACGGTTTGCCAGTTGGATTCTTTGCCATAGCACAGACTGGGCATGCTTTTATGTATGACTGGACTTCTCGTCGAAGATTGGGCCAGAAAAACGAGCGTTTTATGAGTTCAATGGTGTTTGCCTGGCCTTGATGTCCTGCAACTCGGCTGTCATGGCACCAGTAGAGAATCCTCTTGCGTAGATGTCCTGAAGGTATGTAAAGTCGGTTCTTGTAGAACCAGAGACCATCTTTGGTATGAAACTGAGACGCCAAGCATTTGTCTCTAAAGCAGGGTTCAGAGTCTGAAGCTTCTTTGAGTTCCTGTAGAAAAGTGTGAAGAGGTGCCACTATGCGAGTAGATGGAAAAATAAGTTCGGTAGAGAGGTGGCCCGAACCAGCAACCAACTCCTTGCGAGACAAGGCGTCGGCTAGGACATTCTGAGAGCCTGGTAAATAGGTAATGGTGAAATCGTATTGGGAAAAAAAATAAGCCCATCGCGCCTGGCGAGAGTTAGCACATTCGAGGGACTGCAGGACCTTTAGATTCTTATGATCCGTGCGAATGATGAAGGGAATACTGGCACCCAATAACAGATGTCGCCATTCCTCACAGGCCAATTTCATAGTTAGTAACTCCTTTTCAAGGACGGTATAGTGAAGTTGACTGATGGTCAGAGTGCGAGAGAGGTAGGCGACTGAATGTTCTATACCTTCGAACTCCTGGAGCAAGGCAGCACCGATGGCCGCGGAAGAGGCATCAGTTTCCACGATAAACTGTTTAGTTTGATCGGCCTGGAGCAATATGGGTGCTGAGCAAAACAAAGTTTTGAGATGTCTGAAACTAGACTCTGCCGTCGATGACCACACAAAGGTTCCAGATGATTTCTTGAGAAGTGTGGTTATAGGTAGCACCATCTCGGAGAACCGGGGTATAAATCTTCTGTAAAAGTTTGTTAAACCCAAGAATCTCTGAACCTCTTTGACAGAGGTGGGAGAAGACCACTCTAAAATGGCAGACACCTTGCGAGGGTCCATGGAGATACCCCGGTCAGACAAAATAAACCCCAAATAGGGAATGCTCGAGACCCCGAACTGGCATTTTTCAGGTTTGGCTAGTAAACTGTTCTCCTTAAGTCGAGAAAGCACTGTCTGGACATGCTCTTCGTGTTCTTCCTTGTTGATGGAAAATACAAGAATATCGTCTAGATAGATGATCACTGAAACAAATAAGAGATCCGAAAACATGCGGTCCATAAATCTTTGGAAAACTGCGGGAGCATTAACTAGCCCAAAGGGCATGACTCTATATTCAAACAATCCGAAGGGTGTTCGAAAAGCCGTCTTCCATTCATCACCCTTAGCAATGCGCAATAAATGGTATGCATTGCGAAGATCCAGCTTAGTGAAAATGTGAGCACCTTGAACCGCCTCAAGAATGTCTGTGATGAGTGGCATAGGATAGCGGTCTCTGACAGTGACCTTGTTGAGACCTCTATAATCAATCCAAGGTCGTAATTCTTTGGAATCCCTCTTGGAGATGAAGAAAAAGGGAGCTCCGGCAGGAGATTTTGAAGGTTGAATGAGGCCATTGTGCAGATTCACATCCAGGTAAGTTCGTAAGACCTCCTTCTCGGATCTGGACAAGGAAAACATACGACCGAACGGAACCAGTGCGTTGGGCTCAAGATCAATAGAGCAGTCCTCAGGACGATGGGGTGGTAAAGGTGCTGGCTTGACTTCTGTGAAAACCTCTCTGAAAGCCTCACCAAGATGTGCCATATTATGGACAGTTGAGGATTCCTGACAAGAAGCAGGGGTGACCTGTAGTTGTAGATAAGATTGTTGAGGAATACAATGCTTCTTGCAAAACTCAGACTCGAAACGTAGCAAATTAGATACCCAATCTATTTGTGGGTTATGTCTCCTGAGCCAAGTGATTCCCAAAATAACTGGAAAATGGGCAGCTCTAATGATGTCAAATTTAAGACTCTCCACATGCTGGGAAATTCGGACTTCTAGCTCCTCAGTCGTCTGCGTTATGGGTCCTGAAGACAAGGGAGTACCATCTACACCCTCCACCTTCTGGTCTTCGAGTCTAGCTAGCCTTTTGAGGCCCACCTTGTCAACCCATAAGGTATCAACGAAGTTACCGGCTGCTCCGCAGTCTAAGAGTGCCAAAGTCTCTACGAGCTGATCTTGGATCATCACGCTGATATTGATAACCATGAGTCTGGAATCTTCAGGTGTCTTCTTTGTGGATACAGCCAAAGAAACGTAGGGACTGGAAGATTTAGATAACCACCGGTTTTCTGTCCCTTTTAAAACCGGGGTGATTCGTTTCCCGAACGCCGTGGAGGTAGTTCGGAACAGTCCTTGAGCAGATGTTTGTCAGACCCACAGTAGGCGCAAAGCCCTCTTTCTCTTCGTCTTCTTCTTTCTTCCATGGTGAGTGGTGCTCGGGTGGTTCCAATCTGCATAGGTTCTTCACTCTGTTTAGAAGATGGAGGAAGAGTGTTGGATGATGTCCCTATGGTAGAGGGATTTTCTCTGTAACGTCTTCTTTCATTACGTCTCTCATGGAGACGATGTTCAATCTGTAGGACGGAGGATAAAAGATCCGAAAAAGAGGCAGGTCGGGGAGACCGGGCTAGTTCGTCCTTTATCTCCTCTTTGAGACCTCTACGAAAAATGGCAAATTGTGCCTGTTCAGGCCAACCGGCCCCTGCCGCCAGAGTCTTAAATTTAGTAATGTAGGTGAGGAGATCTGAGGCTCCCTGTTTAACATCCAGGAGATCCTCACAAGCAGTGTAGGTGAGTTCATGTCTTTCAAAGGATTCTCTGAGAAGAATCTTAAAATTCCCGTAATTCTGTAGAACCGGGTCTTCTCCTGTCACAAGAGGTGTAGCCCACGCAAGGGCATTGCCCACCATATTCGAAATGAGGAAGCCAACCTTAGCCTGATCAGAAGAAAACATATGAGGGCGGAAAGTGAAGTAAATAGTGGCAGCTTCCAGAAACTCTTTAAGTTTTTTGGGAGAACCGTCGAACTTCCCCGAAGATAGGGCCATAGGTGGCAATTCTGGGGGAGGGGAAGGTTCTTTGCCCAAAACCAATTGTTTTAATATCACATTTTCTGCCTTAACAGTCTGAAGCTCTTGAGAAAGGGACTGTACAGCTTTCCATAGTTCTTGGATTTGATCCTGCAACTGTTCTGGAGTAGCCATTGGTATCTTCGGGCGTTGCAAACTGTCACAATCTGGAGAATGACTTGAAGTCACCGTAAGGGTATTGTCCAAATGCTTCACTTTCCCACCCGAGGCACCACTCTCCTCACCTGAGTCTTCAGGGTCTGAGGCTCCGACGCCGTGTCTGTGGGCAAGGTAATCCTTTTTACTCTTCGTTGTGAATGCTCTGACACGGAATGAAGCCGTGGTGGAACTCTGTATTGGTTACCACCTTGGCTCCGTTCCCGTATGCAGGCGGGTAAGGGGAAAAAGCCCAAAGGCAGAAAAAACCCCTGAGTTGTAGTCGTGGATTGCGATGAGAGATGTAGTTGTCGCTGTAGTGGTAGTGAAATTCAATTGCCTCGGGATCCTTTAGGTAAACAAATCGAAGATCCTTCCGGAGAGGAAATGACAAGGAAGGAAAGAACACTGGCAAGTAGCCGGTAAGCGTCAAAACGCAGCGGCAGAGGGAAACCGGCGGAGGAGAGGAGCCGCCAGGGAGACGGGAAGGAAGGAGAAAAGAAGGGAGAGAAATCCCCAGAAGGGGGAACAAGAGCGAGCGAGAGAAAAGCACTGGAAGCGTCTCACCGTGAAAACGAAAGGAGACGGTTGCAACGCAAGGAATCATGGGAAGCAGGAAGTAAATAGGCGAGACGAAGAACAGAGGAAAAAACACTAGACCGTAAACAGAGAAACGTGAAAAAAACGTGGTGGCAGTGTTAATGGCGGCGAAGCCGTAACAACGGCATCCATCGCCAACCAAGAGGGTTCATGACATAACTGATCTGAGTTGAGGTCACTGACCACAACTGCACAGTTGTTATAACCGATAATTCAGCCCTCCCATGGATGGACCACCATTGCATACAATTTACTATCCCAACTAAGTCCTCCACCAAAGTACTCTTGTACGCCCCTCCAGCCACAGTGAGAAGTTCTAAGAAACTCAACAAGGACAACCTCCTCCCCTTTCTAGACATTCCCAAATTCAAGCTACACTTCACCAACAACCCCACTGTACTCACCAACATTTACTCCCACACTCTTACCAATGCTATTGACACCATAGTTCCGTTAGAGGACAAGAAAGAAAATAAGTCTATGCACACTAACTCCGGGTTTACAGATCAGTTATGTCATGAACCCTCTTGGTTGGCGATGGATGCCATCAGATCTACCCCTTCATCTGCAACTAAAATGTCACCGTTTGAGCTGATGACTGGACGCAAGATGGTGCTTCCCCAGCATTAGGCCAGAGGTAATCGGATATCCCAACTTGGCTCAGAATCTGCCACAAACTTTTTTAATATGCTCACAATGGTTCGGTTGTATCTCTCTACTGCTCCAGAAGAAGCTGGTCGGTAAGCAATATGTAGCTTCTTTTTGACCCCAGTATCTCCCACATCTTTGTCATTACCTCGCTGGTGAAATGGATACCTCTGTCTGACTCAATCCTTTGAGGTAGACCAAATCGGGAAAAGATGTGGTTAATCTTCAGGGCAGCTGCTGTTTCTGCCTTGCAGTTTGGGGCCGGGAGACATTCCACCCACTTGGTAAACAAGCATGTAACCGTCAACATGTACTTGTTTCCTCTAGACGAGCGAATCACAGGGCCTACAAAGTCGATTTGCAAATCTGACCATGGCAGTGTCATCCTCCTCTTTTGGAGAGGCGCACGGTGTGTGAGGGATGATGGCTGAAATTGTGCACACACAAGACACCCCTTCAAGTATTGGTCGAGGTACTGCCCCATGTGTGGCCAGTACGCAACCTCTCTTAAGATTTCCAGTGTTGTGTGAAACCCCCAATGACCGGCGGTGGCCGCATCATGGGCGTAACTTAACATCAGGCTTCGGAATGAGGTAGGGACCACCCACTGATCATGGCCAGCTTGGGAACATCTTTGGACATTTCATCAACACTCTAAGGTCCTCTTTCCCAATGTAATCGGTATCCGTCAGGGGAAAGTTCTCGGGGTCCTCAATGTGTTGGTAAAACTTACCAATTATTGGATCCCCCTTTTGAGCCGTAATTAAATCAGCATCAGGGGTCTCCTTACTCCATTGTGCAGTTGAAAGATCATTGTGAGCATTTGTCTGGGACCTAGTGATAGCAGTGACCTGGATTTCCCCCAACAGGGACTCTATTTCTATTAGATCCCCTTGGATGGCCCTGGTTTGGCCAGCTGATCAGCTAAGTCATTTCCAGTTTTGTCTGGTCCCTCTACTTTGGAATGACCCTAGATCTTTTTCCAGTAGATGGTCATCCCATTTGAGGTGACCAGATCATCAATGTTTTGAATTAACTTCCCATGTTTCAAAGGTTTGTTATTAGTACATAGCATGCCTCTGGTTTTCCAATTGACCAGGTGCTCCACGAACCCGTTCCGTACATAATCCGAATCTGTGATTATGACCAGTTCGTGGAGTTGATGCTGGACAGCAGTGAGGATGGCTTGATGCACAGCCATCAATTCTGCCACCTGACTACTTCGGGGACCAATTATGTATCCAGCGGAGGGTTCTGGTGACTCATTCACCCATGCGTTCCCTACGCCGGCCACAAGTTCTTTTTCCCCGTTGTTGTCAACATGGTAAGAGCATCCATCTACATAGACAGTGGGCATTTACTCACATTTGTCTTCTTCAAAGACTTTGTGTGGGGAATTGAGGTATGCCTCCATGTTGTCCTTGATTTTTAGACTTTCGTCCTCGAGACAGTTTTCTCTGGCACAATCATGCAAATCAGCCAGACCTT
The DNA here is from genome assembly GCF_040938575.1 of Ambystoma mexicanum. Lineage (NCBI taxonomy): Eukaryota > Metazoa > Chordata > Amphibia > Caudata > Ambystomatidae > Ambystoma > Ambystoma mexicanum. Next base: position 148,174,232 of record NC_090930.1, on the reverse strand, counting down.
GCGCGAGGGGACTCTTCTTGTTTTGGCCATATCTGACCTCCACAGGAAAGCCTTGCATTGACAGAATCCAGGAAATAATTCGGGAATTACTCACATTTCCGGCCCGGATTCTGTCACTTTGGAGATATTGCAGAGGCTGGTGTGGAGTCTCCACTATGATGTGTTCCCCCTGGATGAACGGGCGGTAATTCTTCAATGCCCAGACCGTTGCCAGGAGTGCCTTTTCACAATCGTTGAATTTTTCCTCCACAGAGGATAAAGTTTTGCTCGCATAGGAGATTACTTTATTGACCTTGTCATGCTTTTGGTATAATACTGCCGTCAAGCACGTATTAGAAAACCCTGTCTCCAGGAAGAACTCCTTGTTTCTGACAGGGTAAGCTAGGCAAGGCGCTTGTGAGAGGCTTCTTTTGAGTTGTCTTACTGCCTCAGATTGTTCTGGACCCCATTCTCACTTGACCCCCCCTTCAAAAGATGAATCAGGGGTCTGGTGATCTCTGCGTAGCCCTCAATGAACTTTCTGCTGTAATTAGTCAGTCCAAGGAGGCTCCTTAGTTCCCGCAGAGTTGTGGGATCCTTCAGTTTCTGAAGTGCTTCCACTTTCTTTTCCTGGGGACAGAGACCCTGAGGAGTAATCTCATGCCCCAAGAAATTAACGCGTGTTCTACACCATTGTGCTTTCTGAAAGGAAAGTTTTGCTCCGGCGGCCCTCAACTGTGTCAGAACATAACGGATCTCCGCTATGTGTTCTTCCACAGATGAACTTTTGATGAGGACATCATCTACATAAGCCAGGTTACCCCTCGCACACAGGTTGGGCATGGCCTTATGTAGGAAAATCTTGAATTAATTGCCGGAGTTGAGGTATCCGAAGGGAGTCCGGGTCCATGTGTACTGCTGGCCCCCAAAGGTAAAAGCCAGTTTGAATTGGTCCTCCCTACCGACAGGCACGGTCCAGTATCCATTTGTCAGGTCTATTGCAGTGAATACCTGCGACCCCTGAATCTGGGCCAGCCCTTGGTCAATGTAGGGCAGAGGCCATCGGGAAGTATGGACCCGTTTGTTGAGCTCCCTAAGGTCGGCGCAGAGCCTCCACTGGCCGTTTGGCTTCAATATTCCCAGCACCGGATTATTGAAAGTGATGTGGACTGGACGGATTATTCCCCGGGACTCAAGGTTCTTAATTATTTCAGTAAGGGACTCCATGAATGCGAGAGGCAAGCGATACTGCTTCACAAACACTGGAGTCATGCCAGGGTCCGTGGGAATTGTTGTTGTGTGGATGTCGGTGCGACCACAGTCATATGAGTCTACCGCAAAGAGATCTTGGAAATCCAAGACAACTTGTTTCAACTTTTGCTTCTGTTCCAGAGTCACACAGGCATCAGCTAGGTTGACTCTCTCTTCCACCATCTGCCTGAAGCCTGGAAAGACTTCTGGTTTGGCTATCTCAGCGGCCTCCTCCAGCTGGGTGTAGAAGTCCCTGGTCAGAGTTCTGATTTGGACTGGAAGCTTCTGGTGGGAAAGGCAGCCCTCATGGACCTGGAAAATCACCTCATCCCTCCTGAAGTCACAAGTCACATCTTCCTTACCATAAGGGCAAGAAGTGTACACCAGGAAGTTCCCCCCATGCCGGGTTAAAATCCTGTCTGGTGTTGTATTGTCCTCACTGTCACTGGCAAAACAGTCCTTGGGGATTGGTCCTAACAGTTCATTTCCTAAATCAATGGAGAAATGTCGGTCATCAACCGCCATTCCAATAATGGTGCCTGCGGCTAGAGTAATACTCTTTAAGTCGCTGTTATCCACCTCTATTGGAATGGTGTCATGTTCTATGTTGACTAATGGTGTTCGGTTTACCCACAACCCTTGCTGTTGGAGAGAAGCATTTAGATGAATATAAGCATCAGGGTTTTTCAATTTTTGTCCTCTTTCAACTTTCACTTCCAGGGAGAAATGTCGGGTCCTTTCTGGGAGGGTGACTTCCTCTTTAAGCTGAATTTCAACTGCATAAGGTAGCAATTGAGCTGACCTAAATGCTTTTTCTGGATCATCAAAGCCCATGGGATTATCCGCTTATCGAGACCAAGCTTTGAAGTTTATTAGGTCCAAACTAATGGCAAAGCTATTGAGAATGTCACTGCCTAGGTAAAAGGCGGCAGTGACGTCTCGCACGATCCAACAATTATGGACTATGCTCTTGTTGCCAATGGAGATTTTAAGCATACACCTTTTTGGCAGGAGATGTTTGGAAATAGGTGCTTCCAGGTCCATTTCCCATTTGTCTATCAGTTTGAATGTGGGAATGGCTGGATCTTTTGGGAGTTGGCGGAACATGGCTTCGCTGATGAAGCTCTTACCGTTGTTCACACACACTCGAGCGAGAACAGAGTCGTTCCCATCATTTAACTGAACAGGGATGAACAACTGCTCTCCAATTTGCTGAATATCAGCCAGGCTCTGAGCTGATTTCACATCTTTCTGGACTATAGGAGTGGGAGTTTCTGATTGTGGATTAGTAAAGAATTTCAGAGTGTTTCCTTCCAGTGTGGAATACCACCTTAAGCTGGAAGGAAGGTTGATTTTCAGAAATAGAGAGGACCCCCCATCACTAGTCTGTTGTCCTACTGCTATTACTGTCACGTCTGGAATTTGGTTGTTCTGGAAGTGAAATTCTACTTGGTCAGATTTTTGTTCAACCATGTGGCAGGTGCCATTTAAACTAACATGGTTGACACTCTGTTTTAATTTTATTGGTCGACTAGTCTGGGTCCAGAGTACCTTGTTTACGCAATCTATTAGGGGTGACAACCTTCTCAGGAGGTCATTCCCTAGTAAACAAGGGGTGCCCTCTGGAGTCACTACTATGACCGGATGTTTCACCTTGTGTCGCCCAATTTTGATGTCCAAATCTGCAGTCCCCTCGACAGGAATTTCCTTCCCGTCAAAGTTCTGCAGTTGTCCAGGAAGAGAGGTGAGAGGAATGCAGTAATTCTCCCCCCTTCCTGCATTTAGTTCATCAAAGGCCCTTTTGGACAGAAGGGTAGCTTGGGATCCAGTGTCCACCAGTGCCAAAATTGTACCCTGTCCCTGTACTTGTACCGGGGCATAGTATCTTGCCTCCTTCTCCTCAAGGGGGCACAGATAATGCACATTTTTGGACAACTGGTGGCCTAACTTTTCTGTGGAGAGACATGGGAATCTGAAAGAATAAGTTTGCAACTGGATATTGATGTGGTTTTTGGTTCCCCTGGTTCCAGTTCTGGGCCGCCCCCCCCTTTTTGGAGGCAGTCACCTGGATGGGTTTGAACCACGGGTTTTCGGTCTAGTTGGTTCTGGGATAGGATGATGGGCGGCGACAGCTCAATCCCCACATCCACCCAGTCTGGATTGGAATCTCTTGGGACCCATTTTTCCTTGGGAGGAGTTCCCCCATCTCTGAAGGAGAAGATCCTTTTCCCAGGATCCTCTGAGGATCCCTCTCCCTCAAATTGGAAGACCTGTACCTCCTCCACAAAGTGGGTCTGTTTGGGTCCTTTGTTTCTCTTACCTCCCCTCTGCTCCTTGGGAGCCAGACTTTCAGGGGCAGGAGATTTTGTTTCCGGTTCCTGGTTTTCCAGGGGCTGTTTACAAGTTGGGAAGGAAGCTTCCTCCAAGGCTTTACACCCCTCTTCCCCTTGTGCCTCCTCCCTGGGAACCGGTGGGTTATCGGGGTGCTGCCCCGTCATTGTTCTGGAGCACCAGGTCCAGAGTTTGGGGCATTCTGCACTGGCATGCTCATCTGAGGGTTCTGTTGCGCCCTCAGCATGTGACCCATATCCCGTGCCATGTTTTGGACCTGGCGCTCAAGTTGGGAAACCCGCTCAGGCTGATACGGTGTTCTGTTTTCTCCCCTGGGCTGAGCCCAGGAAGGGTAGCTATCCCTTCTCTGGTAATACCCTGGGTTGGGAAGATTTGGGTACCCCTCCACCCTTGGCCTCCCCTCTCCCGGATTAGGTTGTCTGGGCTCAGGGAATTGGGGAAAGAAGGATGGATGAGTTTGGGGCTGGAAACCTTGTGGATACCTGGGGAAAAAGTTTGGCCCATGGTTTGGTGAATTTCTGCCCTCCTGTGGGAAGTTTGGAGGGAAGTTCTCTGGGTTAGGTGCTTGACTGGATCCCCCCCCTTGGGCTGGAGGAGTCCACACATAACCCATGATGGGTCGGTTTCCCTTGTAGCGGGGATTTACATAGTCAGGGGAGCGGGGGACCCCATTTGTGGGACTACCTCCTCGACTCCCTGTCTGTGACTGGCCCGAGGGCCTTCTGGGCTGTGAATTATTTGGCGCAGGCAGGTTTTTAGGCCCCCCCATCTCCAAATCTAAAACGAGGGCAACCTTTACCTTTGCCACCTTGGCAGCAGCAGGGGTGCTGTTGGTTTTGGGGTTTTTCTGCGCATTACTTTTATTTTCTATGGGCTTCTGCACCTCATAGATCCGGGTGGCTTGCTCAATGACCCAGTCTAAAGATCTTTTCTCGTGAAAATCTCTCACGAGCTGGGTCATTATGTACTTGGGAAGAGCATGGAAAAATGGGTTGATGAATTCTCTGCTGTCCGTGCGCACCCTTCTGGTGGTCTGCGCAAAGGCATGCTTCAATTCTTGCACGAATTCTTGTGGGGCCTGATCCTCCCCACATTGCAAATTGTAGGCTGCCTTGCGAGCCTCTTGGGGATTTCTATGTACAGAAAAATGTTTCAAGATGGCCGCCCTATATGTGGACCATCTTGAATGGTTTTGGTCCTCCAGCCCCGCAAAGAAACTGGAGTATTCAGGGGAGAATGTCCATTGACGTACTGGCTGCAGCTACTGCTGTCCTTCAAACGGAAAGTCTCCATCATTTGCTCATAGAGCTCCAAGTGTTCCCAAACAGAATACTTGGCGTTCTTATGATAAGGCGTGATGACACTCCTGATTGCCTTAATCTGTTTTAAGGGGTCCTTAAGCAAGGCCCTTTTCACCTTATTGGCCTTTTTGGTTTGGGTAACCCTGGTCCATTCATCCTCTGATTCAGAAGCACTGCTCCCAGAGGTGCCCGTCTGATCTTCCAGGTTTTCCCGGATTCTGCGAGCCTGGGAATAGCTGGCAGAATGTGGGGACCTGGTCTCCTGTGTCCTGTGACGCTCAGAGGAGTCTTCAGATCCCTCCTTGCTACCAGGATTTGATGGGTACCCCCCCCACTGACCTAACTGGGCAGAGGTTGCCCACTCTCCTGGGGTTCCCCACTAAATTGCACTGTACTTAGGTACCCATACCCGGATGCCCACCCATCCATTATTGGGTGCTACTGGCCTATGAGCCCCATCCTTTTGGCTGGATAGTAATCTGCCATCCCTATGGCCCTGTGCTCATGTGCGCCAGGGGACATGGGGGTGGCAGAGTCCAGGGACTGGGAGAGATGAAGGCCTCTGGTACTAGGGCTCCTGAGGTTATGCTCAGGCGTTTCCCTTTCCCAGCGAACCACATCTCTATCAGCCCCTGCTCCCTGTTGCAATGCAAGAGCCTGCACTTTCAGTTCCTCAGTTAAGGCCTTACTAGACTCTATCTGTCTCTCCTGCATGGATACCTGTTGCTGGAGCCTATTATTGTGCTGGCAGAGACCCTCATTCTCTCTCAGTGCCTCCTGATTGGTCCTGGAGTACTGGGCCAGTCTTTGCTGCAGGAGGGTTACCTCCTGAGTCCCATCCCTACTGGCCTGCTCCTTTCTTGCCAGAGCCTCTTCCACCCTCCTGGTGTGCTCTAACAAGTTCTGATGCTCTTTTTGGAGGTCACCCAGCCCCTGGAGGGCCAAGTGATTTTCTTCAGTTTTTCTTTTTAAATGGCAGACTTCCTGGCCTAAGGTGTCCCTTACCTGACTAAGAGCCTGCATCTGTGCCGCCAGGTCGTCCCTTTGCCTTTGAAAAACACCAGCTTTCTGGCGCTCCTGATCAAACTCTGCCTGGGTATCCAGGTCTTTCAGGATCAGTTTATTGCTCTCTGCCTTTTCCCTATCTAGGTGGCTTTGCAGGATAACTACCTGCTCAGCACATGCCCTATTGAAATCTAATTGTTGCTCCAGCTTTTTCTGGCTCTGCAGTAGGGAGTCCAAACCTTCTTGGTACTCCTTCTGCAAGGCCAGAAATCTGGTATCCTGGTCAGACATTTCCTGTTGCAGGATACACATGTCCTCTTTGATTTTAATGAGATACTGTCTGCTCTCATTTTCTGACTCCTGGCTTCTGTGCATCCTCTGCTCAGAAGAGACCAGGTCAGATTGGGCCTTCTCTAACGCAATATGTTGCCTATTTGCCAGATCTTGGCCTTCAGCACATTTGTCCTGCATGGCTCCCATATATAGATACAAATATGCCGCTATCCTAACCATCTTGTCGTGTTCATCTTTACAAGCTTTAGGAGCCATGTATAGTTCACTCAGGGCCACCACTCTCCAGATATCTAACCCAGTTGCAGTGACCTGTTGTGTGATTGCCTGCAACCACGCATCCTGGCCCTGCTCAGTCCATTCTCCTCTCACAAATAGCTTATGTAAGAAGTTCTCTCTGGCTATTTTGATGTCTACCAGTGTCGTCATTCTGGAATTTGAGTTCCTTACTGATTTACAGAAGTTTGTATTTTATTTTGCAAAACAGACCGTTTCCTTAGAGCGTTCCTTTGAGGAGTGCTTTACAGCGTAACACAGCGTAGTGATCTAACCGGATATGTATCCTGTCAGCTGGCACACTGTATTAATCTGCACAAGTGATAGACCTAATCCAGAATCCCCGGCTACGAGCCCCCACTTTGTAAGCGGATTCAATTCAACACTACAGCTAAGTCAATGCCTAGTCTGGGATGCTGAAGGAAACCCTTATTGATATATTTTTATGTCCAGTTCGTTTACTCTGGATGACCACCCTTATATAACACCCCTCTCTTAGAATTTCCCTGACCCCACTGAGCCAAGAAGTAGGTTTGTTTTGCAAATTAAAAGGTTTATTTGAAAATTAAACAATATATATATATATATCTATATATATATATATATAGATATATATATATATATATATCACACTTTTATAATAACTTAATATTTGATAGCACACTTGTGAAGATGATAGTGATCAACAATGGATAATGTTACAGTGGTACACTCTTTTTGATGGCTTAGAAGTGATATAGAGAGCATAAAGTAGCTGAGAATGCTTTTATGGCTTCAAGGACAATGCAATGATGAATGAAAATGCAGTACAGAAAATAAACTTGATATGACTTCAACAAAAGACAATGTAATCACTTTTCTTTGACAATTCACCCCCCCCTCCCCTTTATGCAAGGTAGGTAAAGAGATGGGAGGAAAGCACACAGTTCTCAGGAATGCAATCAAATATAATTCAGTTCCCCCCTAGCAAGCTTAGAGGAAAACAGGTAGGAGTCTTAAACACAGGCAATATACTTTGATGTGGTTGCAATTAAGTGAAAAATATGCGAAAATTGCTTTTAATTCCCTATAGGAGGTTCAGGGTAGGTGATAGCTACTTTGTATTAGTTCAGGATCACTTTAGCAATGCTCTATGAATGATTGTCAGGTTGCAAACGAATTTCAGCAAAGGAAAGCAAGGACAAATATTTTTACACTTGGCTGAAATTAAGCAAAATGTCAAATCGCAGCAAATTTAACGGAGTGAGTATGAGTAGCAAGTCGGTTTAGAGCTTGTTGGAAAGCTTAGAATCTCAGCTTCAAAATAATTTAGTAAAGGTAGTTTTTCGGATTTGAAATTTTAAAGCTCAGAATGACAGATGACAGTTTTCAGGTTTAAAGATGACAGAATGACACGATTCTAGGAGGCAGTTCTAAATAGGTTAAAATAGTTTGGATTAGATTATTTTAAAGAGATTGGGTTTTGCACAGTTCTGGTGGTACTCACACTATATTTTGGACAGGAATGCGACTTCGCCATGGATCGGGTCAGGATTGTACTGCGGTTCCCTCGCCACGGACGGTCTCGGCCTGGTTCTGCTCACTGGATAATTCTACCTTCTGGGTCAGCTCTGCTAGCGGCACTGCACAGCGGTCTGGATCTCTGGATCTCTGGATCTCTGGTTCTGACAAAAGTTCTCGGCACTGCACGGCGGTCTGGTCTCTGGTTCTGACAAAAGTTCTTGGCAAAAATAATGAATAGTTTGCAAATGATTTGGAGGACTGCTGAAAAGGATTCAGCTTGTGGATTCAGGCCTCTCTGCTACAAATTCTGGAGTTAATTTCTGGTCTCTGGAGATTGATGGATTTGAAGTCTGGATCTTTGGATGTGAAGTCTGAAGTCAAAATGCTCCGCAGAAAGTGAAAAAGAGAACCCCTATCTGGCTTCCAGTGGCTCTTTTTATGTGTTTAGAAAGTGGGTGGGTCGGCTAATTCTGCATGCCCAACCCACTAAGGGTTCTGATAGGTTGAAGAGTTTTCTGTGCTCTCACTGGAGAACAGAGTTGTGTGTCAGAGTGAGTCATGAGGTGTCATCTTTATGGCATACAGAAAGAACACTCCCCTTTGCTCTTACCTTGGAAAATCATTTTCATAACTAAACACCTTTCCCAGATACACAAGTGGTTGACATTACATACACACATCATATATCACATAAGGTAGTCTCTGTTCCAACTCTGATGTTTCTAAGAGCTTGGATTAAGAAATGGCAACTTATTTTCGTTTTTAGTGGGTTTTGCAACATTGGTTTTTCATCAAAAATTACACAAATGTACACCCCCCTTCTACCCATATTCCAGTACTTTACTAGGTCTCTAGCATAAACCCAGTGTCTGTAATATCAATAAATAGCGGGGTTTGGTCCTAGAACATGGTACAGAGTTGAATGAAGTCTTGAATTATTGTGGGTACATTTCTTAGATTAAGGTTCTCCAAATTGCACATTTTTGTGAGCTTAATACAATATTTTAGAAGCATTTAACTTAAACATATATTTGCTGCAATATGATTCCACAAAAGTGTCTGAGTCCACCCCCAGAAACTTGGGAGTACCACATGTCTCTCCTCTCCCAGGCAGGCCTCTGTTTACAGTCCACAAAGAAAATCAACATACCCCATTCAATTGCAAGAGTCTATTGTGTCGGCTGAGGTCAGCAGGCCAGGTGCCCACTCTGCATTTGGTTAGCATGAACCTGTGATTTCCTGGGCTGTTGTGTGGGTCTCTGAGGTGAGAAGGTTTCCCAACCTCTTGGCCTGTTAATGCAATCAGATTGTCTCTGGGAACAGCAGGTGGTTAAGAGTTTTCATTACCCAGCACGCCTTTGAAGTTTCCAGCTGTCTCAGGAGGCTGATTAGCTTCTGAAGTAGCAGTTCTCCTGTCAGAGTTTAGACCGCTAGCGCCGGTTTGTGGACAAAGCTGGCACTGCACCCATTTTTGGGATCTGTCTTGAATTAATGCATTTCAATAGAGTGGTCTTTTTTTTTGTTGATAGTATAGGATCCTTGCTTAACATTGTTGTGATGGCATCCTTACAGTAGAGTGGTGATGTGGAACCCCCAACAAGAAGGTTGTATCTTTAGAGTGGTCTTGTGCCCATGATTTTAGCAACTTTTTGACATCAATAAAAATGGATTTTAAACAGAACCATCTTTCTTTGCACTGGTGGGTGGCAGATTAGGTGACCATTTTGGTGTGCGCAAACTGCGTGGTTCTCCTGGATTCTGGCGTGAATGTGGGTGGTGACAGCTCATCCCCACATCTACCCAGTCTATTGATTTAGTTTGTTCTGGGATAGAATAATGGGCGGCGACAGCTCATCCCCACATCTACCCAGTCTATTGATTTAGTTTGTTCTGGGATAGAATAATGGGCGGCGACAGCTCATCCCCACATCTACCCAGTCTATTGATTCAACATGGGTCAAAACCCTTGACAATCTGCTTCTCTGGTCAATGTGTATTGTTTTGCCTGGGGCAGCAGGGCTCCTTGTTTCAGTTTTATTTTTAATTCCCCAATCCGTGTGGTCCATTTGTCTATAATTTATCTGGCACCTCTGTGAGATCTCCCTCTGTTTGTTTGTTTTTCTTCTTCACCGTGTCAGAATGGGCACCAGTTTTTCCACTACCTGAACTGGGCACGGTATCTGTATCTGGAACACCATCTTTCCTTCCTCCTTGTCATCGGCGAACATTTGTTTATCCGACACTCCTGTAATAGTCAAAGTGGGGTCAATGTACAGCACTGTTTGACACTCCATGTTGTTGTCATCATCTGTGCCACACAGAATAACCATGTCATTGCGTATTACTACTTCTTCCAATTGTAACATTGTTGTTTTCCCCTTTAAGTCATCCTTCTGACATTGTGGTATGAATAGGAATTTTGAAGCCATTCAGAACATCTTCCCCTGTATTCCCGGGACCCATCCCAGCAGAACTTCAACCCCATACAGGAACATGCTGTGATATACTGGCTGTGCTTGCAAGGTGCTTTGCGCTTGTGCTGCCAAGAGAAGTGCTACTTCTATAATAATAAATGCTGGGCTTGGAGCACACCATCCCTTTCTATGTGAATTATATAGTTGCACTCAGTGAGAAAATCTCTCCCCAATATGTTGATTGGTTTGTGTTTGTAGCATAGTAAGGGAGCTACGAGCTGTTGCATCCCTATGGTTAATGGTAAATCTCTGTTACTGGCACTACGACCACCGCCCCAGAAAATCCTTGCATATCCATGACTTTGTTAGATAGTGGAAATTCCCCCTCTCTAATGCAGGATTTGGTTGCTCTGTATCTATGAAAAATGAGAACTCTCTGAATCCTATTTTCACTGTACCTCAGGTTTCTTTTTCGGGGTCATCAGTTACTGTTAGGAATGGACACGCTACAGGCACTTAAATACCAGACACATGATCTTAATGCAAATTCTCTGTCTTTTCTTCTGTTCTTGACATACAGAATTCAACTTGGGAAGTTGATAAATACATTTTTAATATGTTGAAAACATTCTTGTTGGTAATCCACAATGCCCCCCAACCCCTGCCCCCAGAAGCTGCCACTGCCTTTGTGAGATGCCCTATCAATATGTGTCCGTAGCCAGCTTCCACTCTTCAGTGAATACTGAGTGAATATACAAACAGGGCTCTTTAAGCATGGCCTGCAGGCTTATGGCCATGCCTGGAGGACATGTGTTAGGAGTATGACCTTCAGATATACCCTGGGCATAGTCACAATAGCAACCGTGCACACTGAGCATGGAATGTGGACCTGCCCAGAGGACACTGAGCTTGTGGCATGGACTCTGGCTATGGCATGGGCACAGAAAACATAACAAGCATGGCCCTGTGGAAAGGCCACTGTTTCCGTTCATGTCCTTTGGCCAAACCCACAGTAAACTTACAAATATTGCTGCCTCTGCATGGCTTATTTCCATTCCCAGATTCAGTTAGCATACAAGCAGTGCACTCTGGGCATGGTCAAACACTGTGTCCGGGGCAAGGGCAAAGTGACCGTACCCGCAGTGCACGCTCGGCATGGCTGAAGGCACAGTATCCCTAGATTCCAATGGCTCATCCAATTAAGAGGCTAATCCATCCCGCGGTTATTACAGGACAGTCATGCAAAGTATCACTATGGAAATTTGAATGCGATATGTTTTATTCTGATCCACATAAAGATCTTGCCGGAACCACATGAACGTTAACAACAATAATCAGAGGGATAACATGTATTGCCTGATGCCTGCAGTTCTGACCAAATGGGCCAATGCGCAATTAGGAAAAGTTTTTGGAGATTCCCATATAACTTTGCCACCTAGCATGAACATTCCAAAAAGTGTGAAATAGATTGCTTATGTATTTTGGAGAGTGTCATGCAATTTCCTCCACTGGGGACAAAGTATAATTATCCCACAGTCACTCTTAGTTTGTAAGCGGATGCAGCGATTTGCTTAGCTCTGCTCCCATGGCAACTGTTGTAACGTAGGCAACGAGCTAAAGGGCTCCATGTAGATGGAGCAGGGTCTGAGGCTGTTTAAAGATGATCTGCCTGAAACGGCAGCCAGTGAATCTTTTTGAGCATGCGAGAGATGTGGTCGACTTTCCTGATGCAGGCACTTATGCTGCAGCGCGTTGAGTGGTGTGAAGGCTGAGGTGTTGACATCTATGAGGGGTGCATTGCCTCCATCCACGTATGACACCACTAATGCTTGGCTGGGGACCCCCAAGACATGGCCAACTATGCAAATTAGCTGATGACATCATTTAGCGACCTCTAGCGACTTTTAGGACAGCCAATAGCTACTTTGCTTACTGAGGAGTTGGCAACACTGCCGCTCGCCAGTCACCGTCTAAAGTAGTATCTGTGAAGTAACTGCTGTGCGGTGCACAGACCATGGGCCTACAAGGCCGCCTGCATGATGGGGCATCCTTACCACATGGGGGCAGGAGACTCGGCCCCCTAACAACTAGCGCCGAGGGTCCCTGGCCCCATGCAATGCCACGTCATTCACCAGGGAAAAAAAAGAACAGAGAGGAAGCAGGACGTGTGGTCAGCGCGCCCTGCAGGGGGAGCCAGGCCATGCCCATCGCGGCCCGAGAGCCGCTGCTAAAGCACGGCACTCGGCCCCCTGGAGTCCCGCCTGGGGGAGAGAAGTGGTGAGGGCCGCTGCAATGAAAGTTTGATCTCCGCCTGGGGAGTGAGCGGCGTGGCCTCACATCACAAAATAAAAGCACCCTTTTCCACCTGCCTGAGGGAGAGTTGGTGGCACGGCACTGCAATAAAGATATGTTGGTTCCGCTTGGAGGGAAGTGCTCCCACAGGGGGGCATAGGAGCGGCCTGTGGTGCAATATACAGTGTAGTTCCCACCAGGGCGGGGGGAGAGAGGCTGCAGGGCGGCATTAGCCAACGCATAGGAATGTACATGATCCTCCTACAGAGGGACGGGAGGAGCAGCGCGTCTTCACTGCCCTTCAAAGGGGTGAAGTCTCCCACCTGGGGTGGAAGAGCGAGGCGCAGCCTCCGCCGACACCACAGGTGGCTGTATAGAAACATATCTCCTGCCTGGGCAAGAGTGTGAAGCACAGCCTCTCCCGGTGCTGTGAAGGTAAACAAAATAAATGGAAGAATGATGGGGATTGTTGGCGGTCTCCGATGGGCCGCCTCCGTGAGCCCCCCACCCCCTGTGGTAATCAGACACAGAGACGGAGATGTTGTCGGTGTGGGCTCCCCGGTGAACTGACGTCACCAGGAGCCGCCCCGTTTATTTAAACTGGCACGCGACGGAGTTGACGTCACTCCGTCGCGTGCGTACCCTTAAAGGGGCAACGCCACACTCCTCCTTTTCCATAACAACAAATTGGAAATAGGAGTACTTAACTAGCACACATCTATGACACATATCACTCTATAAGTTTCAACAAAACCCCCATTTATTGACAGCCACCCCGGATCCCCCGTGTGTACCTGTCATGGCCTGACCATTAGTCCCCGGTCAGCCTCCCAGCTCAGTCCGTAACATAGTCACTGAGACGGGCAGGTTTCCCACGCCCTGATCTCAGGGGGTACCTCCTGCCACCGTCCCTGGCTGGTGTTCCTGGACCGGGTCCGCCTCGAGCGGGTGATTCCACTACGGCGTGTTCTCCCCCACCTTCATCCAGAGCGCCTTCCCCTTCTCGGTTGTCCGGGTTGTCCACTCTGGGGTCACCAATCTTCCTGAAGAACGACGCATTCCTGGTTACCGATGAAGTTCCATCCGATGCAGTCACCCTTGACCCTTTTACGGCCACCACGTCCAGGGGGGCGGGTTCATACGTGAGAGACAGTTTTCCATGAGGGTGACGATTTCTTACCAGCACCTCATCCCCCAGCGCGATGTGTGGGGGTCTGAGCCCCCTCCGGATGTTCTCCATCTGTGTCCTGACCTGTCTGTCCTCTTCCACCTGCTCATTGTCGATGACGGCGGGGTCTCTGTCCCCCACCTCCGGTATGACATCTCTCGGGCACCGCTGGAATAGTGCTTCTGCCGGAGCCACCCCCGTAGACGAATGAGGGGTGGTGCGGTACCCTCGTAGGAATACGTAAGGAGCCCTCTGCAAACACTCCCCTCTTCCATGGGCAATGCGGAACACCTTGTTGAGGGTGCGCATCATTCGCTCGGCCTCCCCGTTGGCGCGGGGCCACAGTGGGGTGACCCGCCGGTGTTGAATTCCATACTCTTTCATGAGTTCTGCGAAACTCTCCCCCTGGAATGGGGCTCCGTTGTCCGAGCACAGCACCGAGGGGAGGCCATGAGTGGCAAAGATCTTCTCTAGCGCCACCACCACGTTCTCAAACGCCACTGAGTCTATAAACTCAACTTCCGGGTACCTCGACCACTCGTCTACCACCACTAGAAAATGCGTGCCTCTGGATGTGGACCCGGAGTCGGCGTGCACCACTTCCCATGGTCGAGTCCCACGGGGCATTGCTTCAATGGATGGTTCTTTCTGGGCCGGGGCCGCCGCCTGACACCACACACAAGAGGCCACGAACGCCTCCACCTTCCGCTCCAACTCAGGAAACCACACCTTCTGACGGAGGCGAGCTTTGGTTTTGGGGGCCCCTTGATGCCCTTGGTGCGCCAGCGCGATGACCTGTGCCACTTTGGCCTGGGGCACTACGATCCTTTCCCCTCTTAGCAGTAGCCCCGACTCGGAGAACGTTAGTTCCTCTCTCACTCTCCACAACTGCTCGAGAGTGACCCTGGCCTCACATGTTCTTCGCTCCACCGCCTCCAGCACTGTCTTCCAGGCACCCTTCTGCATGGCCTCCTTCAGGATGGAGAAACACTCGTCGCCTTTCGAAGCCGCCTCCAGTTCCTCCACCTGCATGGAGTTCGGTGTTGCAGTCTCTATGACCTGGCAGACGTGTTCGTCGGCTTCCTCCGCCGACGCCGACACCTGCGAGTCGTTCCTGGGGTGTCGCGATAGGTAGTCCGCCGCATTGTTGGCACCGGGACGATAGGTCAATGACACCCCATACTCCAGCAGGGCGAGCATCCAACGCTCAATCCTCACTGGCGGGCGAGATGACGAGCCCGCCATGATCGGCAACAGCGGCTTGTGGTCAGTGACCACGGTCACAGGACGCCCCAGAATGTAGAGGCGGAAGTGCCGACAGCCCCACAGCACCGCCAGGGCCTCCCTCTCGATTTGAGAGTAACGTTGCTCAGTGTCAGACAGGGCCTTGCTGGCATATGCTATTGGCCGGACCTCCTGATCTTTTCCCACTTGCGTGAGCACTGCCCCTAGCCCATATGGGCTGGCGTCCACCACGATCTCCGTCTGCAGGCTCGGGTCAAAGAATGCCATGGTATCATGCGCCGCCAACGCCCCTCGAATATCGTCAAATGCCGCCTGTTCCAGAGGGCCCCACTGCCAGGTGGTGTCCTTCTTGGTGAGCGACCTCAGGGGCTCAGAGCGGGATGCGAGATTTCTGATGAAACGGCCGCAGTAAGTGACCATCCCCAGAAAACTCCTCACCTCCGCGACATTTTCGGGCGGGCGCGCCTCCTTGATGTCTCTCACTTTGCGGGGATCTGGTGACACCCCATCCGCCTTGAATACGAACCCAAAGAATTCGATCTCCGTCTTCAGAAATTCGCATTTGTCCTTGTGTAACGTGAGGCCCAGCAGACGTAGCCGTTCAAAAGTCTTGGACAGGCGTGACAGATGCTCCGTTTCCGATTTGGCGTACACCAGGATATCGTCGCTGATATTAAGGACGCCCTCCAGATCCGCCAGTGCACCTCTTATTATGTTTTGAAAAACCTCCGCTGCCGAGGACACCCCAAAGCTTAGTCTTTTATATCGATAAAGACCCCGATGTGTGGTAAAGGTAGTAATGTACCTGGACTCGGGGTGCAAGACCACCTGATGATAGCCCGATCTCAGATCGAGCTTAGAGAAAAACCTTGCACCCTGCAGCTCCGCAATAATGTCATCGATGGTGGGGGTGAGGTGTCGCTCCCTCTTTATGGCCTTATTAGGCAGCCGCATGTCCACACAAATTCTCACAGCATCGGGTTGCTTGGGCTTGCGGGCGATGACAATGGGTGACACCCAGGGGGTGGGTCCTTCAACCTTTTCAATTATGTCCAACCCCACGAGGTTGTCAAGTTCACGATCCACCAGATCCCTGAGATGGAAAGGGACCCGTCGGTGCTTCAGCGCCACTGGTTGTATGGATTCATCGATATGGAGCCGGACTGGCTCACCCACCAGCTGTCCAATGCCCTCAAACAGGGATCCATGTTTGGCCAGGAGGACCTGGATGTCCTCTAAGTATACTGCGTATGCGAACGTGACGATGCCCAGTGCCTCCGCCGCGGCACAGCAGAGCAGGGTGTTGTCGCTCACCGGTGTAACGTAGAATCGAGCCCGTATGTGTGAGTCCCCATACTGCACATCGGCCACGAACACACTGTCTAGAGGCAAAGGCCGGTCCCCGCCGAAGGTGAATATGCGTGCCCTCGGCGCAGCCAGCACGGGCGGGGCCAGCATGGTCTTGTAATGCTGGCGGGCCATTACATTTACAGAAGCGCCAGTGTCCACTAGCATCGGCACAGAGTTTCCATTAACCAGCACATTACACCTGGGTTGTCTTTTGGAGCGGGACTTGAGCACGCTCACACTGGACACGAAAAACACGTTCTCCTCATCCTCGTCCTCCTCCTCCTCCTCCTGAGGGGCTCCTTCGTCACCCTGGTCCACCTGGGCAACGTTGGAGGCCCTCTGGGGCCGGAAGAAGCCGGCTCGAACTGGTCCCCTCGGCACAATTTTGGGGGCGGCAGACTTACACATTCTGGCGAAGTGGTCAGGGCCTCCGCATCTGCCACACTTGACACCCGTTGCCGGGCACTCCGCGGGGTGCGGGAGATCATAGCCACACTTCGGGCAGGAGATATTCGACCCCTGCGCGCGCTGGCTCTGATTGTTCATAGGGCGCCTTAACCCGCGGCCTATTCCGACCGCACAGATCTCCTCCACCTTGGCTGGGCGAACACCCGCTTCCATCCTGATCGCACGCAGTTCAGCGACCTCGTGGCATCTCCCCAGTTCTAGGATGCGAGGGAGGGTGATGCCCGGCTCCCGCAGGATCTGGCGTCTCAGTTTCCCAGAGCTGCACCCCTGAATGAGTTGGTTCCTAATCATGACCTCGGGGTCATTCCAAGCACACGGTGCTGCCAGACGCCGCAACCGCCCAACAAATACATCCAGAGTCTCATCATCTTTTTGGCGAGCCGTTCCCATAAGAAAACGTTCATAGTCCGCATTGGCCATTGGCAGAAAATGGTTATGGAGTGCCTCCTTTGCCGCAGCAAACGATCCGTCCACCGGCTGCAGGGACATAAATACCTCATGCACCGCCGGACCAGCCGAGTACAGGAGGGTGGCCAGCTTGCCGTCGTCCGTTGTTTCCATTGTGGCCCTGAAATACATCTCCAGCCTATCCATCCACATCTTCCACCTCTGTCCCAGGCCCGATGGAGCACCCGAGATATCAAACTCAGGCATTGGCTGTAGGGACCCCGGTGGTTTCGGCGGAGGGGCAGGTGGAAGCACAGGCGGTACTGGACCCACAGCAGCAGGAGCAGCAGCAGCAGCAGCATCCTGGTTCATGGTGGAGAGCGCACAGGCACCCCACAAGATTGGCAAGAAAGGGGCCGCAACTCACCACTAGCCGTGATCTTCGTGAAGGTGTCACTCCAGCCAGCATGCAGACAATGATGTGTCCAAAAATTGAGTAGAGGAAGGGACAGACTCCTAGTGCAACAGCAGGCTCCCCATGGAGTTCCCCTGCCTCTGCTCGACGATAATGGTGGAAATTGTCAAAGTTTACTCATGAAATTGACATGTGCTGTGTTCAGCGACCATCCGCCGCTGAAGTTTCCAAAAATTAAGCCCGGATGGCTCACCGACGCTTCGTTATGAAGCCGTGAGACTCCGAGGCCTGTTCATCAAAATGGCCGCCAGCCGCGTGCGTCGCTCCCTTCTCTGCGGTCGGAGTTCGTCGCGCGCTCACACACGATCATCTGCGCTGCGGCGAAACTCCCCCGCGTGTTCCAGGAAGCGATCCCGGTCTCGTCGCCACTGTTGGCGGTCTCCGATGGGCCGCCTCCGTGAGCCCCCCACCCCCTGTGGTAATCAGACACAGAGACGGAGATGTTGTCGGTGTGGGCTCCCCGGTGAACTGACGTCACCAGGAGCCGCCCCGTTTATTTAAACTGGCACGCAACGGAGTTGACGTCACTCCGTCGCGTGCGTACCCTTAAAGGGGCAACGCCACAGGGATACTCCTGCATGGGGGCCATGCAGGACTGCGACAACCTGCCCCAGGAGCGTATGGGAGAAACATTAACCCATAACTCTCCCATCTGGGAAGAGCAGCAGCGTGGCCTCTGTTGCATAATGAGAGGAAGGCGAGTAGCATTTGTATTCCCCACCCAGGGAGGGAGAAGGAAAGACTATAGGCAGAGACATGTGCTGCGAGTAGGTCTTCTGGTTGGGGGAGCTGTCATAACAGCAGCCTGCCCCGCAGCATGTAGCCAAGGTACTCCTGCCTGGGCGAGAGCTAGTGGCCTGTGCCGCTAGAGTAACATTGAGTACTCCTGCCTGGGCGAGAGCAGGTGGGCCGTGCTGCTACAGTAACGTTGAGTACTCCTGCCTGGGGGAGAGCTGGCGGCCCATGCCACTACAGAAACTTGTTAGTGCTCCTGCCTGGGGGAGAGCAGGCGGCCCATGCCGCTACAGTAGCTTTCAGTGCTCCTGCCTGGGGGAGAGCAGGCGGCCCATGCCGCTACAGCAGCTTTCAGTGCTCCTGCCTGGGGGAGAGCAGGCGGCCCATGCCGCTACAGTAGCTTTCAGTGCTCCTGCCTGGGGGAGAGCAGGCGGCCCATGCCGCTACAGCAGCTTTCAGTGCTCCTGCCTGGGGGAGAGCAGGTGGCCCATGCCGCTACAGTAGCTTTCAGTGCTCCTGCCTGGGGGAGAGCAGGCGGCCCATGCCGCTACAGCAGCTTTCAGTGCTCCTGCCTGGGGGAGAGCTGGCGGCCCATGCCGCTACAGAAACTTGTTAGTGCTCCTGCCTGGGGGAGACCAGGCGGACCATGCCGCTACAGTAGCTTTCAGTGCTCCTGCCTGGGGGAGAGCAGGCGGCCCATGCTGCTACAGTAACGTTGAGTACTCCTGCCTGGGGGAGAGCAGGCGGCCCATGCCGCTACAGCAGCTTTCAGTGCTCCTGCCTGGGGGAGAGCAGGCGGCCCATGCCACTACAGAAACTTGTTAGTGCTCCTGCCTGGGGGAGAGCAGGCGGCCCATGCCGCTACAGTAGCTTTCAGTGCTCCTGCCTGGGGGAGAGCAGGCGGCCCATGCTGCTACAGTAACGTTGAGTACTCCTGCCTGGGGGAGAGCAGGCGGCCCATGCCGCTACAGCAGCTTTCAGTGCTCCTGCCTGGGGGAGAGCAGGCGGCCCATGCCGCTACAGCAGCTTTCAGTGCCCCTGCCTGGAGGAGAGCAAGCGGCCCATGCCACTACAGAAACTTGTTAGTGCTCCTGCCTGGGGGAGAGCAGGCGGCCCATGCCACTACAGCAGCTTTCAGTGCTCCTGCCTGGGGGAGAGCAGGCGGCCCATGCCGCTACAGCAGCTTTCAGTGCTCCTGCCTGGGGGAGAGCAAGCGGCCCATGCCACTACAGCAGCTTTCAGTGCTCCTGCCTGGGGGAGAGCAGGCGGCCCATGCCGCTACAGTAGCTTTCAGCGCTCCTGCCTGGGGGAGAGCAGGCGGCCCATGCCGCTACAGTAGCTTTCAGTGCTCCTGCCTGGGGGAGAGCAGGCGGCCCATGCCGCTACAGCAGCTTTCAGTGCTCCTGCCTGGGGGAGAGCAGGCGGCCCATGCCGCTACAGCAGCTTTCAGTGCTCCTGTCTGGAGGAAGAGTCAGTGTTGCAGCTCCTGCTGCAACTGCCACAAGTTGTGAATAGTAAACTCTTGACTGGGGAAGAGGAGAAGTGGCACGCAGCCACACAAGTCCTATGCTGCCACACAAATCGACAATAGAGGTGTGCCAAGGACCGCCGCCACTATTCTGGAACAAAAATAACCCTGCCAGGGGCAAAAGACAGAAGAGCACCTTGCCCCTCTGGACACTTAATACAGGCACTCCTGTCTGGGGGAGAGGTGCAGTGCCTCGAGTAGAGTCACTCCTGTCTGGGGCAGAGGTGCACTGCCAAAAGAAGCTTCTGCCTGACGGAGAAGAGCGGACCATGCCACTACAGTTGACGACCACTCCTGCCTGGGGGAGAACAATGGCTCGGCAAGAACCAATGCCAAGCGGCTTTCACAGGAAGCCAACCGTGACTCTGCCTATCCTTGCGGCCAAAGTGCCAGGAGCAAGTCATTCACTTGGTACGTCCCCAAAACTGTCAACGGGAGAAGAGCGGCGTGGCAAGAACCACCACTGCATTGGCTGTACCACAGATCCCATGAGAGTGACGTCCCGCCTG
The DNA here is from genome assembly GCF_040938575.1 of Ambystoma mexicanum. Lineage (NCBI taxonomy): Eukaryota > Metazoa > Chordata > Amphibia > Caudata > Ambystomatidae > Ambystoma > Ambystoma mexicanum. The sequence goes on along the minus strand of NC_090930.1, from coordinate 148,153,703 downwards.
GGTGGGGGGGCACAGTTGGTGTGACCTGGACCGCAGCGACCCCTGACTGGGGGAGGCAACAAAGGATGCAACAGCCTTGGCCCAGCCGCAGCTCTCCCGGGAGAGACGGCTCGTGTGGGTAGGCAAAAAGGCGAGCCAGGAAAGGCGGTGTGGCCCAAGTGTACTGCCGTCAACTGCTGCCTGGGGAGCCTGGCCACAGCACGGATGCGGAGGGGCTGCCGCCAATGCGGTAGCGAGAAAGAACTCCCTCCTGGTAGAACCCAGCTGCGGCCATGCATGCTACCGTCAGCTAGTCTCCACCTGGGGGGGTGTCGTCCCCTTACCCCTATCCTCATGGGGGAGAGGGGGCTCAAAAGACTCCAGACTATGGTCTGCTGCAAGGAAGGACCACTCAGGCCCCGCTGGAATAACCATTTTACAGCATCTGGAGGCTGAGAAGACCTTCCACCAGCTCTGTAGCGCCTGCCTGCATGCTCAGCCAAGACGTGGCAGAGCCTTGCTGGCAAGATGGCAGTCGATGTGGCCCCCGGCATCTCCATGCACAGCTTTGCCAGCTAGTGGAGCGCACTCCATCATGGATGAGCAGGCACACAGGGACTGGCCTGTGACCATCTGCCAATGTGGCCCTGGTAGCCCCGGTATCCCCGGTGTGGCTTTTCCGGCCTGTGGGGTGATCCCCACTTTCTTGTGGACTAATAGCGTTTACAGTGTTAGAGCTTCAAAGGTGTGCTTCCCACCAGTGTGCATATGTATGTAAATACATACTATGACAGTGAGGCGTGTTTATGATGCAGAGACACGTTTAAAGTAGGCCCAGTATAACAACGTGTCATCAGTGTTGGCCGGAAATGCAAGTGGGACAAGTGTTTACCATCATCACTCTCACGAGGATAAACTGAACCGCCCAACCTCTGGTAATATACCCTCATAGATAACGTACATAGTAGTGTGTCAAAATGACCCATGAGGTCAGCGTGAGTTTTGAGCTGTTTTTGGAGCCATGCCATCTTAAGTTGTTGTGTGATTTATTTGTTTTGCCTTTGGCATGGGATGTTACATCATATGCAACAGGCTACAGGGCTTGTGCCTAGTCACATGATAAGGGTCACATGTGTGAGCATGTGACCCGCACCAATAAAGGTGCCGAGCGGGCTTCCGTTCGGCAGTCACTGTCTAAAGCTGTGTCACGCACAGACCATGGGCCTACAAGCCCGCCCCGCACAATGGGGCATACTCACCACATGGGGCGGAGACACCAGCCCCCTAACAGCAACATTCTCTGGTTTCGTTTCGTGAAATTGACATATCCCACCCATTCGTGGCATACGCTCCATAGGATTAAGAGCTGCTGCAGAAGGCTGTTATATCCCCATTCGATAGGCTTTGGCAGCACAGGATCTGAATTCATGATGGTGGCCTGGAGCATATTTCTCAGCTTGATTTCTGCCAACCTCATTCTTGGATTTAGATTAGAATTTGGTTCTGCACACTGCCCTTGGAACAACTGCAAAATATTCTTATAGCTTTAATTACAATAACCACTAGATAGATTTCATCAAAGCACACAGAAGACCCAGACAGTACCTTCTTGAGGGCACACATTCCCTATGGGAGTTTGCGCGGGAAATGCAACTTTTGGACCCCTTTGCATAACATTGGCACTCCTGCACAAAACATCACAAGGCATTCCATAAAAAGTCAGATTCATATTTTGTTGGCACGTTTCCTTCGGTTTCGCAGAAGGGGACCAATGATAATAGCACCTCAAAAGGTGCTCATCCTATAGGGAGGCCGCCTTATCCATCCCTGCACTGGCTGAATTGGCAGGGTTGGAGGAAGTGACATCCCATGCCTGATGACATCACTGACTTCTGACCCCACCAACATCACATGAAGTGATGCCATATCACCTTTTACCCTGGTGACACCACAAGAAGAGATATTGCAAAATTAAAAAAGAAACAATAAAAATGACTAATAAAATAAATAATACTAAAGCAGACAAAATTTTAGTTTTCAACCATTTATTAAGTACAATTCTTTCACAGTATTATAAATGCAATCATGATATGCTGGGGTCAAATAAAGCATACCCATTATAGGCCAGGAGCACTGCTGCTTTATTATGCCAGTAGTGTCTCATATAGTCAGGCACTGCCATCTCATATCTGTTAAAGCCACAACTGTGAAGTATGCATTTATGGCTTTAAAATATGCACAATACAGCCTCACATTCCACGTACTGCTTTAAAATGCTAAGTACTACCCAATAGTGCCATCTTATACCAGAATAAGACTCATTTTGAAAGGTTAGCGAAAATGAATCCCTGTGCAGTGAAGTTATATGCCCAGGATCACACTTGTTGGTCAAGGGTCGACGCAACTACGACCACATCACCTCGGCCCTCATCGACCTTCACTGGCTCCCACTGTACACACAAATCACCTTCAAGTCCTGATGCATCAACTATAAGGCAGTCTCCCTCAAGTCACCCAGCTACCTCGTGGAGAAACTCTGCATCTCCGGTGGACAGCGCACCACCAGAAGCCAGGACACGTGCAGACTTTAAATCTACCAATGCAGAAAGCAAAGGACCAGAAAGCAAGCCTTCTCTGCTTACGCCCCAAGATTATAGAACCTCCTCCCCATCAGACTCACCCCACACTCCTAAAATTCAGAAAAGAACTCAAGACCCACTTCTTCAAGGAGTCTCTCCTCCTAAACACCTAGGCAATCACGTCACCACCTCGCGCCACCTGACTTGCTAGACGCCGCCCACTTCTCTCCACCTTGCCACACGATACAGCTGAATCCCTCCTCTGTGCCCCTCTTATCATACCCCCGCTATATATCTGTTCTGTTGTGAACTCTGAAAAATGCACCGTTATTCATCTTTATTGTTGTATGGCCCTGTAAAGCGCTCTGTTGCTTCTCGAAGCTAGGTCTGCCTTCAATAAATATCATAATAATAATGATAATAATAATAATAAAAGCAAAGACATCTGGAAACGTGCCTATTTCATTGTCTGGAATATATATTTATGTGTTTATGTTTATGTTTATTTCTTTATAGTGCGCACCGCACCCAAAGGTATCTGGGCGCCGTACAAGATAATGCAGAATCATAGTTACACAGGCAGAAATAAATCACTTATCTACAAATACAAATTCAAAAAGAAATACATTCAAAATTACAGAAATAAAGCAGTATGACAATTATAAATACAACACAGAGAATGTAGTATATGTACATGATAGAGCAGGTGCACTAATAGGGTTTATCATTAGTAATACGCCAGTTCTTCATTTTGTTTCTGAAACTACAAAGGGATTGATTAGTTCTGAAGTTGGAGGGGAGAGTGTTCCAAAGTTGGGTGGCAAGTACAGGGAAGCTGTTACCTCCTACTTTTTTCAGTTTGTATCTAAGAACTTGTAGACAGCCAGAACTAGCTGATCTGGTAAGTCTGGCGTATTGTTTCAGAGCAAATTTATCCGAGAGATATTGTGGGGCTGAACTATTAAGGCATTTGAATGTTAGTGATGCAGTTTTAAGTTCAATTCGTTCCTTTATGGAGAGCCATTTGTGCTCCCTTCTTAAGGAGGAGATTTGCTGTCTGCGAGGAAAACTCAAGGCTGTCCTGAGGGCATTGTTTTGCAGAATCTGCAATTTTTTGATGATATATTTGTTGGCTCCCAGGTAAAGTCTGTTGCAGTAGTCAATTTTCGATAGGACTAGGGCTCTATCCAGGGTGGTGCATCTTTTAGTAGAGAGGAAGGGTATACATGCTCGAATGAGCTTGCAGGTGTAGGCACAAGCTGAAGCTGTGGCGCTAACCTGTTTTCTCAGGTTTAGGGAGGAGTCTAGGTAAAAACCCAGAGTTTTTACTTCACTGGCTACTTTAATAATGTGGCCATCGATTTCAAATGATCGATATTGGTCACCTAGTTTGGTAATGTTAATGGGAGTGGCTAAGATGAGGAATTCTGTTTTATCATCATTCAGGTGGAGGCCATGTGTGGCCATCCATGCCTGGATGATGAGGTAGATTCTGTTAATCAGGGCTAGGTCCCTGACATAGTCACCTGTCAGTGGGATAAGGATTTGGGTGTCATCAGCATAGTTCGTGTAGGTGACACCCATGTAGTCCAAGTCATCAAACAATAGTTTGGTAAATGCATTATACCTGGTCGGTGATACACACAATCCCTGTGGGACTCTGCATGTGATAGGGATCGGGGTTGCAGCCGCTGATGCCGAGAATACACTCATCGACCAATTACTTAGGAATGACTTGATCCATGCTGTGGCTTCTGGTGAGAAGTGTGGTGATGTGGAGGAGAGGTGGTTGCATAGGATCTTGTGGTCAACCAAATCAAAGGCAGCCGATAGCTCGAGGAGAAGCAGGAGGTCTGAGTTGCCTTTGTCTTTAAGGTCGTCAATTAGCATTTTTAGGTCAATCAAAGCAGTTTCAGTGCCATGTTGTGGCCTGAAGCCTGATTGACGGAGACCTAGTAGTTTATTAGACTACAGGAAATCTTGTAGTTGATTGTAGGCTGCTTTATCTAGGATCTTTAACAAGAATGGGACCGTGGTAATGGGTCTAAAGTTAGTAGGAATGTTCGGGTCACAAGATGTTTTTTTTAGCGGAGTAGCACCCGTGAATTCTTCAGGTTGGTTGGAACAGGGCAGGTATGGAAGGAGGTGTTAATCAGAGATGTAATGAAGGGGGCGAGGATACCGCCGGAATCTCCTTGGCAATTGCAAGGTTTGAGGGAATCTATGATTTTTCCTACTTCTTGGGGTGATACTGGAGTGAATTTGAATATTTGCGTGGGGGTGGGCTTCTTAGGGAGTTGTTTTAGGGAATTGTCTTGCGGTGGCAAGATACGTTTTTTGTCAGAGATTTTCTTTTGGAGCATTGTAATTTTATTGGCAAGTACCTCCTGGATTTTCGTGCACAAGGCTTGGTCCTTGACACAATGGTCTGTCGGGGGATGGGGGGGGTAGGTGATTCGAGTTCTCTGAGGAAAACCGAGTTCGCGGGTGCTGGAAATGGTCTTATCAATCCTATCATTGTAGGAGTTACGTTTGACTGCTAGTATTTCATGTTTGTAATTGGCAGTACTTTTTAAGAGGGTTTCTTTATTGATGGTGGATTTGCTTTTCCATGTGGCTTCATGTTTCCTTTTTGCTTTTCTAAGATCTTTAAGTTTAGGGGTGAACCAGGCGTTCACATGAGCAATCGGTTTACTTTTGCACTTTTGCACATTTTCAAAGGTGCAATGGAGTCTATGGCAGTATTGATAGTTTTATTGTACAGCTCTACTAATTCCTAAGGGTTAGAAGGAAAAGAAGGCGTCAGCAGGGGTTCGAGAAAAGGTCTAAGATTATTAATCGTGATGTTTTTCTTATTTCTGGTTGGAATAGGAGAGCTACAACTTTTGTCGTCACTGGAGACAAGCAGTTTAGAAGAGTAAAGGTTAGTAAGCTATGGTCGAGTCCAGGGTAAAGGCTCGATGGCTGTGATATTGGTTGATCAGTTAAGGTGTGCAAGCCAATCGAAGGTTCGTCCTTTGTCATGGGTAGATAGGAGAACTCTCTGGGTGAGGCCTAACTCAGTCAGGGAATTCGCTAGGAGCAAAGCCGAGTGGTCGGCTGGGTCATTAAACCCCAGGTTGAAGTTGTCTAGTAGGAGGATTTGTGATGAAGGTTTGGTATTGGCTGAGATAATATTTGTGATGTCATCTTCAAAGGAACCTAATGGACCTGGGGGGCGGTAGATAAGGTGCATGGTTAATGTTTGTGACGAGGAAAGCGGCAGCTTTACAGACAATAGTTCACATGATGAGGTGTGGACATGGTGGCTAGCTCTGAGGTTAAGCGAGGCCTTTGCAATGCCTCCCCCTCTAGTTACTTCCCTATCTGATCTGAGAACAGTGTACTTGTCGGGCGTGGCAATAAGGAGGGATGGGCCTGCGGCTGCATGTAGCCGGGTCTCGGTTATTGCCAGGAAGTCTAATTCTTTATCAACTATCAGGTCAGCAATTTCCATAGCATGAGCAACTAGGGATCTTCAATTGATTAATGCTCCAATTAAGGTAGTGCTAGTATTAATGGTGGAGGTTTTATTTTTAGTGGGCATGGGCTTTGCATACAGAATGTATGGCATTTTTACACTTTTTACTCGGTGGCTTTGTGATACAAGCCTTGAGGTCATTGGTTGCAGTAGTGGTAGAGAGTAGATTGTAAGATCTGCCTAGTCTTGAACCCAGTCCAGTGTTTCTTAGTTGAGTTGGGCATGGGACGTTCACAGTTAGAGATGTGGAGCTCAAGTCAGTGGATCCTGGGATTTTGACTGGGGTGATTTCCCTTGCCCTAGTCTGGATAGTCGGGATAGATGGCTGTAAGGTAGTATTTATTCAACATGCCAAAGGTGCATCTCAGCTTAAGAGGAGGTAAGAAGGGTGTAGGTTTGATATTGTGGCAGTCTTTGAGTGGTGGTAGAAACAGAGTCGGTTTAATTGTGTTGTCCATTAAGTTGGGGCTGGGAATAGTTATAAAGTTACAAGGTGTTCGTATTGCAGACCTAGGCATAGGGTAGGCTAGTGAAGACATTAGTGCTGTGGCGCTTGAGATACAGATTGCTGGATACAGGCTTACACAATGTATACCGCTGTGGCATATATTATGGGAACACATTTTGCAAGACAGTGCTTGTACAGCAAGATGAGCAAAAAGGACAGAGTATCACAATGGCTGCTTTGCAGTACAGGAAATTAAGCAAGTAGCAGAAAAAATATGTGAACAAAACATAGGGTTCTAGTAATGTGCGTAGAGACATTCTATGAATGTTGCATGCAGAATCGAGGGTAACACAAAAACAACGGTTTTGTAGGAAAAATGGTATTCAAGGTGCATCAGATGTATGCCAAACAAATAAGTGAGTTGAAGTGCTCACACTCAATTACATGAAAAGGTGGGCCACCTGACTCGGCGTACCTAGCCCTAAGGAAGAACACCCTGACCCTGACGGGGTGCCTTTCCCTGGGTTACGCATGATGTATCGCCTACTAAAATGATATAGAGGAGAGTACTGTCCCTCAACCTTCTATACTGGTGGCGGTGTCTGAAAACAGACACGAGTAGTCCAACAGGGACATCTAAAAAGTGGTAGACTTCAGCAGGTTAGGCAGCGTGCAACAAAACTGTATATTAGATCTTGAGGCTGCTAAAATGTATGGATACAACCTGCGAAACAGGTCAACTGCTTATATTCCATCCAGAATGTATAGCTTTAATGATTCCCGTAGGTCATTATGGTTGGAGTGTAAAACAGTACTGCTGGAGACACCACTGGAGGGTGCATTAAAAACAAACCCAGCCTAAGGGCTGTGGGGCTAAAAAATGGCTCTTGTAAAAAGGTGTAGCTCGCTCTGTGAAGGTGAGTGTGCTACAGTAAGCAATTTTTTAAAGAATACAGTCTCTTAAGTTGGTGTGAAAGAGATCACGGGTAGGTCATGAGAGCCCTCATGACCGAAAAAGGTCGACCGGTTTCGATGGCATGGGAGATTCAAACCATCTTCTTCAGGACCGTGACATGAAATGCAAACAAATTTGCCAAATGTTCAGGTAGATGCTGAACAAGGGGATGCTGGTGTCTCCTGTAGGGAGACAGGAGGGAGGGGGAAAGAAAGAGCAGGGCAATCAAACAATGATGAAAAACAAGCACCAATAGTGTGCAAACATACAGGTGGTGCTTGTCATGCGTAGAGTAGAGCATGTCTAAGCAACAGAACTACAGCGGTCAGAAGTTTACAGGAATGGTGGAGGTGCCTGGACACCTGTGTAGGGTCTCAACGCCAAGTGTGAAGGAATACGGGGACAACGAGGTGAGGCGGTGGTGGGCCGTGAAAAAACGAGTCTCTCCAGGTGACAGACGAACTGCTGCCTAGGTAGTGAGGGGCAGCAAGTGTGCTAGTGTGGGAATTAGTGCACTACAGAGTAGGAAAGGCGTGAGCCTCTGTGTGGTCCATAAAGAGGGGGGAGCTATCCCAAAATGGTGCAAGTAAAATAGAGGGGGCTGAACCTACCTCTTCGCCAAAACCTCTAGGCATAAGGTCTGTCTGGGAGGCGAGGGATGACACTGGTTTGTTTACAGCATCATGCTGGTGTGGAAGGGTCAAAAACCTGCACAATCAGGTGGTAATGTACCCGAAGAAAAACAAGAAGACCACAAAGTATAGGTGGAAATGGCTCAAAAAACCATGGCTTTATGAGTTAGAGTATAAAGCCAAAGTGTCTAGGGGTGTGCCATACCTTTAGAGCTGTAGCTGCTGGGCTCCGTAAAATCCGTGTGCTGTATCGAGCTGGTACAGCTCGAGACTGGCGTTCTACAGAAAAAAGGCCCATCGCCTATAAAAAGGAGCGAGCAACGTGCTCGCATTAGTTGAGGTGGCGTCGGCGTCGGCGTGACGCAGCTGGCTCCAGGGAAACGCCTCGAGCGTTCGGAGCCAGCAAAAGTAGCCCAAACGCCTCTCGACAGAGTGGCAGAGCGCGCTTGGGTTACGAAGGATCGGGCGCTGAAGCCCGATCTCATGTGGCAGAGACTCGATGGGATGGGGGAGGGGGAGGGAAAGAAAGGGGGGGGTGGGGGTCGGGAGTGCAAAGAGGGGGGGGGAAAGGAAAAAATAAAAAAAATTAATAATAATAATAGAGGGCAACTATTGGCACCAGAAGGACTAAAGAAAAAGGGGGGGTTGGAGGGGGGAAGGTGGGACGGTTTTTTTTAAGGGGGGGGAGGTGGGGAGAGGGGACAAAAGACCGGATGGGATGGTCAAGATTGCTCCTGAGCCCTGGGCAGTATGAGGAGGGTATGCCTCATAGGACTCATGGTATGTCTAGAGGAGTGAAGTTAGAAACAAAGGAGCACTATTGCTGTGCGTGAGATAGGTGATTCAGGACAGCACTGCTAGTTCGTGCCACTGGATTTGTTCATTCAGACCTTCTGAATAGGTCTTGAGTCTATAAATCCACATCTGTTCTCTTTTGAAAAGTATATTGTGGTAGTTGCCGCCTCTACGGGGCGGCGTGACTTTTTCAATGATGGTCCATTTGAATTGGTCCGCAGTATGTCCTTTAGATGTAAAATGAGTCACCAGTGGTGCAGTGAGTTTGTTCGTTCTTATGCATGATTTGTGTTCGGTCATGCGGGTACGAACTGGGTTCAGGTTGCATGGGCAAGTGATCATATAAATGACGCCCTTGGTGTTGCAGTTGGTGAATGTGTTCTGTGTCCATGGTGTTTCCCAACCTATTTCTATCTGCGTGGTTCTAGAGGTCTGAGCGCACATGGAGCAATTACCACAGGGTGCATGGCCTTTGATGGATGGGGTATTCCAAAGGGTCCCCTGCGTGAGGGCATCCCTGGGTGGACCCGGTGTAAGGGTTTTAACAACCTTGTCTCTCACGTTGCACCGTCTCTTGAGGGCAAACCGTGGGACAGGGATGGTAGATTCGCCTGTATTGAGAATGGGCCAAAGTCTTTTAACTTCCCGCTTAATTTTATTCAGCAGAGGTGAGAAACTGAATACTGCTGTGAAAGTGTTGGACTCACGTGGTTTAGTATGTTGTTGTAAGGTAATAGAACGTGGAATGTTCCTAGCTCTCTTACAGGTGTCCTTAATAATCCTCCTGGGGTAACCTCTCTCGGCCAGTTGTATTTGCAGTTGTTTAGATTGTCTGGTGTAGTCCGGAGTCTGTGTACACAGCCTCCGATAACGTAAGAACTGTTCAAAGGGGAGATTGTCTCTGAGTGCCTTGGGGTGGTAGCTTGAATAACAGAGCAGTGCGTTTCTGTCTGTAGATTTTTTGTAGACGCTCGAGTGAAGGTTCCCACTAACTGCTGAGATGGCAAGATCAAGGAAGTGGGTTTTGGATCTATGTCTCTCCAACGTGAACTTGAGGTGTGGATTGAGGGAATTGAGCCAGATGTGGAAGGCCTCTATCTCGTGTTCTAAGCCTCGAAATATCACAAAAATGTCATCGATATATCGCCGCAATATAATTAGGTGTGCGAGATACGGATTAGTCTCTGGATAGATGTGTTGGCGTTCGAATGAATCAACATATAGATTGGCGAGGCTGGGGGCGAAGGTTGCCCCCATCGCAGTTCCTGAGATCTGTTGGTAAAATGTGTCTTCAAAGAGAAAAAAGTTCTTGGTCAATGCTATTTCTGCAAGAGATAAGATAAAATTAGGCGGGACTCCATGGAGGTCCATACCTGAGTATAACAACCTGCTGAGCATGTGCAGTGTTTCCTGCTGCGGTATCCGGGTGTAGAGGGATTCTATATCAATGGTGACTAGCCATTCTGTTTCTGGATGGTATGTGATGGTATCTAAAAGAATCAGCATATTTGTGGAGCCTTTCACATAGCTAGTCATTTTTGGGACTTGATCTTTGATAAAGAAATCCACATATTGTGAAAGGGGTTCCAGAACAGAGCTAATTCCTGAGACAATGGGACGGCCTGGTGGGGGAGTGAGCCCTTTATGAATTTTTGGAAGAGCATACATGGCAGGGGTCCGGGGGTGGGGGGGGACAGAAAAGCAGCTTCCCGAGCGCTAATGTGTCCCTCGGCTTCTGCCTCATAGATGATAGGTGCTATCAGAGCCTGCAAACATGGAGTAGGGTCTCTCGGTAGAATACAATAGCTGTTTGGGTCATCAAGGAGGTTGGTGACCATTGTGATGTATTTGGTGGTATCCATAATAACAATGGCACCCCCTTTGTCTGCTGGTTTTATCACGATGTCTGGATTGTTGGCTAAGTCTGTTAGAGCTTGCAGTTGGGGTTTGGTGCAGTTATTGTGGATAAATGGAATGTTGGATTCAAATTCGGAGATCTTTTTGAGCAGTGCCTGTTCAAAAGTAACTGATTCTGCGGTGTTTGCACAATGCGGTGGGAAGTACTGTGATGGAGGGCGTAGGCCCGTCACATCTTTGTCTTCGTAGGTGTGGTTTGCAAAATACTGACTCAGTCGTATCTTGCGCATCAATTGAGTAACTTCTACCCTGGTATGGAACGGGTCATAGCGGGCTGTAGGGATGAAAGCTTAGCCTTTTTGTAAAATCTCTTGTTCGGATCTGGTAAGAATATGGGCGGATAGGTTCACGATAAGTGAGGGAGAAATGGAGGTATAGCTCCCTGTCCCCGGCTCCGTGTGATCACTGTTGGCGGGGGGTGGTTCTGCCACCGTGTGCGGTTCTGGCCTCTCCCGCGCTGTCCTAAAAAAGGAACCGCAGGGGGGGTGCCTTGGTTGGAGCTGTTGAACTGTACTCTCTTGTTCTGCCATCTGTTGTTGTTAGAGCTAGTGCTGGAGTTGCTACTTGAGCTATTCCAAGATCTGTTGGAATTAGACCTTTGGAGATTTTGGAACCGGAATTGTGCAGCGTCTCGTCGAGCTTGTTTAGCTTCCTCAGTAAAATACTCTTCTGCTACATATGGGTAAACTTTTACATGCGTGAAAGCTGCAAGGTCCTTCTTTAATTTAATAATCTTCCTATTCAGGTTGTTGTCTTTAAACTCTTTCAATGTGGTTTCTAGGAGAGTGAGTTTGGCCGAATAGGTGTCCGCAGCGATTTTGGTTCTAAGTGCCTCGCTTTTTTCATTCAGTTCAGTCAGTAGTTGATCTGCGACTGTTTTGGCAGTGTTGATGATGAGTATAAGCCAGTCTCTGGTACATTTATTAGCTATGAAAGACCAATCTTTCCTGAATTTGAGATTATCTAAGAAGATGCGTGGTTCGATACGTATGATGAGGCCATTAGGTGCAGCATGGGCCCTCAAGTATTCAGTCATAAGTGCACCGTGTAATTCGGTGCGGATGATCTTCTTTTTAAGGATTTCAATATCGTTCCATTCATCATTGTTGGTGATGTTCTGCGTTGTGAGATCTAGTCCCAGAAGAGAAGGGTTGGCTAAAATGCCATCTACCAATTCTTCTGCGAAGGCTAGATAGTGGCCGTCGGCCATTTGTCAGGGTGGGGGAACTGGAAGGGGGGGCAGGGGAAGTGAAAAGAGGGGATGGCGTGGAGAGAGCAAACACAAAAATACTGTGAACAGATGGCAAGAGGGAGGAAGGTCCTATCTCTTGCGTGGGTAGAATCAATCTATCCCAGCAACTGGGGTCAGTTGCGTGAAGTAAATCCAGAAACAACAGGGAGAGCTTATAAAGCTAAGGTGCACGGTACAACCGTGTTTGTCCTTTTAACCGTTAACAAAATCACATAGGGTAACACAAAAACAACGGTTTTGTAGGAAAAATGGTATTCAAGATGCATCAGATGTATGCCAAACAAATAAGTGAGTTGAAGTGCTCACACTCAATTACATGAAAAGGTGGGCCACCTGACTCGGCGTACCTAGCCCTAAGGAAGAACACCCTGACCCTGACGGGGTGCCTTTCCCTGGGTTACGCGTGATGTATCGCCTACTAAAAAGATATAGAGGAGAGTACTGTCCCTCAACCTTCTATACTGGTGGCGGTGTCTGAAAACAGACACGAATAGTCCAACAGGGACATCTAAAAAGTGGTAGACTTCAGCAGGTTAGGCAGCGTGCAACAAAACTGTATATTAGATCTTGAGGCTGCTAAAATGTATGGATACAACCTGCGAAAGAGGTCAACTGCTTATATTCCATCCAGAATGTATAGCTTTAATGATTCCCGTAGGTCATTATGGTTGGAGTGTAAAACAGTACTGCTGGAGACACCACTGGAGGGTGCATTAAAAACAAACCCAGCCTAAGGGCTGTGGGGCTAAAAAATGGCTCTTGTAAAAAGGTGTAGCTCGCTCTGTGAAGGTGAGTGTGCTACAGTAAGCAATTTTTTAAAGAATACAGTCTCTTAAGTTGGTGTGAAAGAGATCATGGGTAGGTCATGAGAGCCCTCATGACCGAAAAAGGTCGACCGGTTTCGATGGCATGGGAGATTCAAACCATCTTCTTCAGGACCGTGACTTGAAATGCAAACAAATTTGCCAAATGTTCAGGTAGATGCTGAACAAGGTGATGCTGGTGTCTCCTGTAGGGAGACAGGAGGGAGGGGGAAAGAAAGAGCAGGGCAATCAAACAATGATGAAAAACAAGCACCAATAGTGTGCAAACATACAGGTGGTGCTTGTCATGCGTAGAGTAGAGCATGTCTAAGCAACAGAACTACAGCGGTCAGAAGTTTACAGGAATGGTGGAGGTGCCTGGACACCTGTGTAGGGTCTCAACGCCAAGTGTGAAGGAATACGGGGACAAGGAGGTGAGGCGGAGGTGGGCCGTGAAAAAACGAGTCTCTCCAGGTGACAGACGAACTGCTGCCTAGGTAGTGAGGGGCAGCAAGTGTGCTAGTGTGGGAATTAGTGCACTACAGAGTAGGAAAGGCGTGAGCCTCTGTGTGGTCCACAAATTTTACATCTAAAGGACATACTGCGGACCAATTCAAATGGACCATCATTGAAAAAGTCACACCGCCCCGTAGAGGCGGCAACTACCACAATATACTTTTCAAAAGAGAACAGATGTGGATTTATAGACTCAAGACCTATTCAGAAGGTCTGAATGAACAAATCCAGTGGCACGAACTAGCAGTGCTGTCCTGAATCACCTATCTCACGCACAGCAATAGTGCTCCTTCGTTTCTAACCTCACTCCTCTAGACATACCATGAGTCCTATGAGGCATACCCTCCTCATACTGCCCAGGGCTCAGGAGCAATCTTGACCATCCCATCCGGTCTTTTTTCCCCTCTCCCCACCTCCCCCCCTTAAAAAAAACCGTCCCACCTTCCCCCCCACCCCCCTTTTTCTTTAGTCCTTCTGGTGCCAATAGTTGCTCTCTATTATTATTATTAATTTTTTTAATTTTTTCCTTCTCCCCCTCCCCCCTCTTTGCACTCCCGACCCCCCCCTCCCTTTCTTTTCCTCCCCCTCCCCCATCCCATCGAGTCTCTGCCACATGAGATCGGGCTTCAGCGCCCGATCCTTCGTAACCCAAGCGTGCTCTGCCACTCTGTCGAGAGGCGTTTGGGCTTCTTTTGCTGGCTCCGAACGCTCGAGGCGTTTCCCTGGAGCCAGCTGCGTCACGCCGACGCCGCCGCCGCCTCAACTAGTGCGAGCGCGTTGCTCGCTCCTTTTTATAGGCGATGGGCCTTTTTTCTGTAGAACGCTAGTCTCGAGCTGTACCAGCTCGATACAGCACACGGATTTTACAGAGCCCAGCAGCTACAGCTCTAAAGGTACGGCACACCCCTAGACACTTTGGCTTTATACTCTAACTCATAAAGCCATGGTTTTTTGAGCCATTTCCACCTATACTTTGTGGTCTTCTTGTTTTTCTTCAGGTACATTACCACCTGATTGTGCAGGTTTTTGACCCTTCCACACCAGCATGATGCTGTAAACAAACCAGTGTCATCCCTCGCCTCCCAGACAGACCTTATGCCTAGAGGTTTTGGCGAAGAGGTAGGTTCAGCCCCCTCTATTTTACTTGCACCATTTTGGGATAGCTCCCCCCTCTTTGTGGACCACACAGAGGCTCACGCCTTTCCTACTCTGTAGTGCACTAATTCCCACACTAGCACACTTGCTGCCCCTCACTACCTAGGCAGCAGTTTGTCTGTCACCTGGAGAGACTCGTTTTTTCACGGCCCACCTCCGCCTCACCTCCTTGTCCCCGTATTCCTTCACACTTGGCGTTGAGACCCTACACAGGTGTCCAGGCACCTCGGCCATTCCTGTAAACTTCTGACCGCTGTAGTTCTGTTGCTTAGACATGCTCTACTCTACGCATGACAAGCACCACCTGTATGTTTGCACACTATTGGTGCTTGTTTTTCATCATTGTTTGATTGCCCTGCTCTTTCTTTCCCCCTCCCTCCGGTCTCCCTACAGGAGACACCAGCATCCCCTTGTTCAGCATCTACCTGAACATTTGGCAAATTTGTTTGCATTTCAAGTCACGGTCCTGAAGAAGATGGTTTGAATCTCCCATGCCATCGAAACCGGTCGAACTTTTTCGGTCATGAGGGCTCTCATGACCTACCCGTGATCTCTTTCACACCTACTTAAGAGACTGTATTCTTTAAAAAATTGCTTACTGTAGCACACTCACCTTCACAGAGCGAGCTACACCTTTTTACAAGAGCCATTTTTTAGCCCCACAGCCCTTAGGCTGGGTTTGTTTTTAATGCACCCTCCAGTGGTGTCTCCAGCAGTACTGTTTTACACTCCAACCATAATGACCTACAGGAATCATTAAAGCTATACATTCTGGATGGAATATAAGCAGTTGACCTCTTTCGCAGGTTGTATCCATACATTTTAGCAGCCTCAAGATCTAATATACAGTTTTGTTGCACGCTGCCTAACCTGCTGAAGTCTACCACTTTTTAGATGTCCCTGTTGGACTACTCGTGTCTGTTTTCAGACACCGCCACCAGTATAGAAGGTTGAGGGACAGTACTCTCCTCTATATCTTTTTAGTAGGTGATACATCACGCGTAACCCAGGGAAAGGCACCCCGTCAGGGTCAGGGTGTTCTTCCTTAGGGCTAGGTACGCCGAGTCAGGTGGCCCACCTTTTCATGTAATTGAGTGTGAGCACTTCAACTCACTTATTTGTTTGGCATACATCTGATGCATCTTGAATACCATTTTTCCTACAAAACCGTTGTTTTTGTGTTACCCAATGTGATTTTGTTAACGGTTAAAAGGACAAACACGGTTGTACCGTGCACCTTAGCTTTATAAGCTCTCGCCGTTGTTTCTGGATTTATTTTGCGCAACTGACCCCAGTTGCTGGGATAGATTGATTCTACCCACGCAAGAGATAGGACCTTCCTCCCTCTTGCCATCTGTTCACAGTATTTTTGTGTTTGCTCTCTCCACGCCATCCCCTCTTTTCACTTCCCCTGCCCCCCCTTCCAGTTCCCCCACCCTGACAAATGGCCGACGGCCACTATCTAGCCTTCGCAGAAGAATTGGTAGATGGCATTTTAGCCAACCCTTCTCTTCTGGGACTAGATCTCACAACGCAGAACATCACCAACAATGATGAATGGAACAATATTTAAATCCTTAAAAAGAAGATCATCCGCACCGAATTACACGGTGCACTTATGACTGAATACTTGAGGGCCCATGCTGCACCTAATGGCCTCATCATACGTATCGAACCACGCATCTTCTTAGATAATCTCAAATTCAGGAAAGATTGGTCTTTCATAGCTAATAAATGTACCAGAGACTGGCTTATACTCATCATCAACACTGCCAAAACAGTCGCAGATCAACTACTGACTGAACTGAATGAAAAAAGCGAGGCACTTAGAACCAAAATCGCTGCGGACACCTATTCGGCCAAACTCACTCTCCTAGAAACCACATTGAAAGAGTTTAAAGACAACAACCTGAATAGGAAGATTATTAAATTAAAGAAGGACCTTGCAGCTTTCACGCATGTAAAAGTTTACCCATATGTAGCAGAAGAGTATTTTACTGAGGAAGCTAAACAAGCTCGACGAGACGCTGCACAATTCCGGTTCCAAAATCTCCAAAGGTCTAATTCCAACAGATCTTGGAATAGCTCGAGTAGCAACTCCAGCACTAGCTCTAACAACAACAGATGGCAGAACAAGAGAGTACAGTTCAACAGCTCCAACCAAGGCACCCCCCCTGCGGTTCCTTTTTTAGGACAGCGCGGGAGAGGCCAGAGCCGCACACGGTGGCAGAACCACCCCCCGCCAACAGTGATCACACGGAGCCGGGGACAGGGAGCTATACCTCCACTTCTCCCTCACTTATCGTGAACCTATCCGCCCATATTCTTACCAGATCCGAACAAGAGATTTTACAAAAAGGCTTAGCTTTCATCCCTACAGCCCGCTATGACCCGTTCCAGACCAGGGTAGAAGTTACTCAATTGATGCGCAAGATACGACTGAGTCAGTATTTTGCAAACCACACCTACGAAGACAAAGATGTGACGGGCCTACGCCCTCCATCACAGTACTTCCCACCGCATTGTGCAAACACTGCAGAATCAGTTACTCTTGAACAGGCACTGCTCAAAAAGATCTCCGAATTTGAATCCAACATTCCATTTATCCACAATAACTGCACCAAACCCCAACTGCAAGCTCTAACAGACTTAGCCAACAATCCAGACATCGTGATAAAACCAGCAGACAAAGGGGGTGCCATTGTTATTATGGATACCACCAAATACATCACAATGGTCACCAACCTCCTTGATGACCCAAACAGCTATTGTATTCTACCGAGAGACCCTACTCCATGTTTGCAGGCTCTGATAGCACCTATCATCTATGAGGCAGAAGCCGAGGGACACATTAGCGCTCGGGAAGCTGCTTTTCTGTCCCCTCCCACCCCCCGGATCCCTGCCATGTATGCTCTTCCAAAAATTCATAAAGGGCTCACTCCCCCACCAGGCCGTCCCATTGTTTCAGGAATTAGCTCTGTTCTGGAACCCCTTTCACAATATGTGGATTTCTTTATCAAAGATCAAGTCCCAAAAATGACTAGCTATGTGAAAGACTCCACAAATATGCTGATTCTTTTAGATACCATCACATACGATCCAGAAACAGAATGGCTAGTCACCATTGATATAGCATCCCTCTACACCCGGATACCGCAGCAGGAAACACTGCACATGCTCAGCAGGTTGTTATACTCAGGTATGGACCTCCATGGAGTCCCGCCTAATTTTATCTTATCTCTTGCAGAAATAGCATTGACCAAGAACTTTTTTCTCTTTGAAGACACATTTTACCAACAGATCTCAGGAACTGCGATGGGGGCAACCTTCGCCACCAGCCTCGCCAATTTATATGTTGATTCATTCGAACGCCAACACATCTATCCAGCGACTAATCCGTATCTCGCACACCTAATTATATGGCGGCGATATATCGATGACATTTTTGTGATATTTCGAGGCTTAGAACACGAGATAGAGGCCTTCCACATCTGGCTCAATTCCCTCAATCCACACCTCAAGTTCATGTTGGAGAGACATAGATCCAAAACCCACTTCCTTGATCTTGCGATCTCAGCAGTTAGTGGGAACCTTCACTCGAGCGTCTACAAAAAATCTACAGACAGAAACGCACTGCTCTGTTACTCAAGCTACCACCCCAAGGCACTCAGAGACAATCTCCCCTTTTACAGTTCTTACGTTATCGGAGGCTGTGTACACAGACTCCGGACTACACCAGACAATCTAAACAACTGCAAATACAACTGGCCGAGAGAGGTTACCCCAGGAGGATTATTAAGGACACCTGTAAGAGAGCTAGGAACATTCCACGTTCTATTACCTTACAACAACATACTAAACCACGTGAGTCCAACACTTTCACAGCAGTATTCAGTTTCTCACCTCTGCTGAATAAAATTAAGCGGGAAGTTAAAAGACTTTGGCCCATTCTCAATACAGGCGAATCTACCATCCCTGTCCCACGGTTTGCCCTCAAGAGACGGTGCAACGTGAGAGACAAGGTTGTTAAAACCCTTACACCGGGTCCACCCAGGGATGCCCTCACGCAGGGGACCCTTTGGAATACCCCATCCATCAAAGGCCATGCACCCTGTGGTAATTGCTCCATGTGCGCTCAGACCTCTAGAACCACGCAGATAGAAATAGGTTGGGAAACACCATGGACACAGAACACATTCACCAACTGCAACACCAAGGGTGTCATTTATATGATCACTTGCCCATGCAACCTGAGATACATTGGAATGACCATTAGGCCAGTTCGTACCCGCATGACCGAACACAAATCATGCATAAGAACGAACAAACTCACTGCACCACTGGTGACTCATTTTACATCTAAAGGACATACTGCGGACCAATTCAAATGGACCATCATTGAAAAAGTCACACCGCCCCGTAGAGGCGGCAACTACCACAATATACTTTTCAAAAGAGAACAGATGTGGATTTATAGACTCAAGACCTATTCAGAAGGTCTGAATGAACAAATCCAGTGGCACGAACTAGCAGTGCTGTCCTGAATCACCTATCTCACGCACAGCAATAGTGCTCCTTTGTTTCTAACCTCACTCCTCTAGACATACCATGAGTCCTATGAGGCATACCCTCCTCATACTGCCCAGGGCTCAGGAGCAATCTTGACCATCCCATCCGGTCTTTTGTCCCCTCTCCCTACCCCCCCTTAAAAAAAACCGTCCCACCTTCCCCCCCCCTGCCCCCTTTTTCTTTAGTCCTTCTGGTGCCAATAGTTGCCCTCTATTATTATTATTAATTTTTTAAATTTTTTCCTCCCCCCCCCTCCCCTCTCTTTGCACTCCCGACCCCCAACCCCCCTCCCTTTCTTTCCCTCCCCCTCCCCCATCCCATCGAGTCTCTGCCACATGAGATCGGGCTTCAGCGCCCGATCCTTCGTAACCCAAGCGCGCTCTGCCACTCTGTCGAGAGGCGTTTGGGCTTCTTTTGCTGGCTCCGAACGCTCGAGGCGTTTCCCTGGAGCCAGCTGCGTCACGCCGCCGCCGCCGCCGCCTCAACTAGTGCAAGCGCGTTGTTCGCTCCTTTTTATAGGCGATGGGCCTTTTTTCTGTAGAACGCCAGTCTCGAGCTGTACCAGCTCGATACAGCACACAGATTTTACGGAGCCCAGCAGCTACAGCTCTAAAGGTACGGCACACCCCTAGACACTTTGGCTTTATACTCTAACTCATAAAGCCATGGTTTTTTGAGCCATTTCCACCTATACTTTGTGGTCTTCTTGTTTTTCTTCAGGTACATTACCACCTGATTGTGCAGGTTTTTGACCCTTCCACACCAGCATGATGCTGTAAACAAACCAGTGTCATCCCTCGCCTCCCAGACAGACCTTATGCCTAGAGGTTTTGGTGAAGAGGTAGGTTCAGCCCCCTCTATTTTACTTGCACCATTTTGGGATAGCTCCCCCCTCTTTGTGGACCACACAGAGGCTCACGCCTTTCCTACTCTGTAGTGCACTAATTCCCACACTAGCACACTTGCTGCCCCTCACTACCTAGGCAGCAGTTCGTCTGTCATCTGGAGAGACTCGTTTTTTCACGGCCCACCTCCGCCTCACCTCCTTGTCCCCGTATTCCTTCACACTTGGCGTTGAGACCCTACACAGGTGTCCAGGCACCTCCACCATTCCTGTAAACTTCTGACCGCTGTAGTTCTGTTGCTTAGACATGCTCTACTCTACGCATGACAAGCACCACCTGTATGTTTGCACACTATTGGTGCTTGTTTTTCATCATTGTTTGATTGCCCTGCTCTTTCTTTCCCCCTCCCTCCTGTCTCCCTACAGGAGACACCAGCATCCCCTTGTTCAGCATCTACCTGAACATTTGGCAAATTTGTTTGCATTTCAAGTCACGGTCCTGAAGAAGATGGTTTGAATCTCCCATGCCATCGAAACCGGTCGACCGTTTTCGGTCATGAGGGCTCTCATGACCTACCCGTGATCTCTTTCACACCAACTTAAGAGACTGTATTCTTTAAAAAATTGCTTACTGTAGCACACTCACCTTCACAGAGCGAGCTACACCTTTTTACAAGAGCCATTTTTTAGCCCCACAGCCCTTAGGCTGGGTTTGTTTTTAATGCACCCTCCAGTGGTGTCTCCAGCAGTACTGTTTTACACTCCAACCATAATGACCTACGGGAATCATTAAAGCTATACATTCTGGATGGAATATAAGCAGTTGACCTGTTTCGCAGGTTGTATCCATACATTTTAGCAGCCTCAAGATCTAATATACAGTTTTGTTGCACGCTGCCTAACCTGCTGAAGTCTATCACTTTTTAGATGTCCCTGTTGGACTACTCGTGTCTGTTTTCAGACACCGCCACCAGTATAGAAGGTTGAGGGACAGTACTCTCCTCTATATCTTTTTAGTAGGCGATACATCACGCGTAACCCAGGGAAAGGCACCCCGTCAGGGTCAGGGTGTTCTTCCTTAGGGCTAGGTACGCCGAGTCAGGTGGCCCACCTTTTCATGTAATTGAGTGTGAGCACTTCAACTCACTTATTTGTTTGGCATACATCTGATGCATCTTGAATACCATTTTTCCTACAAAACCGTTGTTTTTGTGTTACCCTATGTGATTTTGTTAACGGTTAAAAGGACAAACACGGTTGTACCGTGCACCTTAGCTTTATAAGCTCTCCCTGTTGTTTCTGGAGCATGCAGAATCGACTCAGGGGTAGCGCAGGTATTGTAGGGCCGTAAAGAGACACTTTGAATAACGCGACATACAGAAGTCCATAGTAGTAAACTAAGCCTCTTGTATTATGAGGTGGCTCTGCGTATTCGATCATGGCTAACCAGCACGGTACTCTACGTGAGCGCTAACCGAGGGCTGGAGTCGAACTTCAATGCATCAAGCGTGGAGGAGCGCCAAGTGAATGGATGTGGGGCGCATACATAGGCAGAGCTGACTAATGCAGGGTATGCAGAGAGGTCAGATGTCACATAATAATACAATTATAGGGTATACGAGCAAGCACAATAGTAGCACGTTGTTATGGGCAGTTTACTGTATGAAATCGAGGGCAGTTGTGTAAGTTGCTCGATGGGCACGAGCATCGGAAAGGGGTGTCATGCAGAAGCTAAACATAGCAGAGTGCAGGAAGATTTAGGCAAACGGTACATATTGGTCATGTGGGCAGGTAATGACAGGGGACAAGTCCTAAAGATTAAAGTGGGGGGACTCATCAACAAACACAATCAAATGTGACGTGGTCAGAAATTAGCACATCAAGGTGAAATTTGCACATTTCATTAAATTGGCTTTGCATAACCACCCAAATTGAACAGGACGAATGGCATTTGCCTTTCATAAAATCAACACACACACAAAACCAAGATAGGATATTTTCTTCTAATAGTGATTTTGAAAACGTTAACATGTGTGCATGTTTTAAGCTCCAAGAACCAATACAAATGTTTTCCCTGGGACTTGCAGTACCGAAATAGGATACTTCACCTTCATTTGTTTGTTATTTTTGATCAGGTTATATAGTGCAGTGGTGAAGTGTCCGGCCTACAAACCTGGCGACTGTGGTTTGATCCCTGAGGTCTTCATTAATTCAAAGAGGACATCCATGTTTCTCTTTTAGCTGGGGGGGGACTGAGTCCACCCTCTGAATAAAGTGGGGGGACTCCATCCCCTCGCGTGTACCCTCGACTTGAGCCCTGGGTAATGGTGTACTCCTTCTTGAAGAATAATTCACGCCATTTGCGGGGTCGCAATGTTCAGCGTTCAGTACTGTGAGCGATATAAGCTTAAGGCGATCCAGAGAGAGTGCATACGTTTTTGATCAGAGTGAAGCACTGTTCTGGTCACAGCGTGGGTGAATGGCACAAGATATGGGTGCGGGGGTTACATGAGTTGTTAACATGAGCAGTTGGTTCAGATGGGCTGATGTGCTTACCCTTGGTAGCGGTGTAGATAGGACTGGTAGAAAGGGACTGGGTCTGTCGGCCGTCTTGGCGTGGACAGGCGCAGATAGTAGGCCTTCGAGAGGAGGGCACGGCTCATGCCTTCCGGTCGACTTGTTTGTTCGACGGAAGAAGGTCTCACTGCCCAATCAGCTGGTTGGGCTCTGCAGGGAAGGTGAGGTAAACTAGACTCATTCTTCATAAGACAAGAACCAGAAGGTAAGTAGTTTACATGTAGGTTTATTCTCCAGTTCATAAGTAGAGAAAGCACTGGGACACCCATCCAGCCCAGCACATTAGGTCGAACTGACACCAGTAGAACCCAACACTCCAAACATCCATCAACACTCCACATAGAATGTCAGTGACAGCACCACACCATCATAACACACATAGCCATAATCAGGCCCCAGCACAGATTATGACAGAAGGTTGCCAGGCAACGTGGGAACACAATCAGGCGGCCGCCATTTCCGAACGGCTTTTCAATATTAAATCACTTTGGGGCTCTGCAGCGATTTCTGGTCACTGTGTTACAACGGAGGCATCGGTCGTAGGCACGTGTTGCTGTCTTGGTAGTGTTCTTGCAGCAATGAGTAAAACAAATGCAGGAGGCAACCTACGCAACTGGATGCGAGGATGTATAGTAGGTGGAAGTTGCGCTGCCTACCATACTTAGATGATGTACATTAAATAAACGTACATTAGGCCACTTCTCCTACCATCCCATCTCCTAACATCCAATCTTTAATTTTACACTAACATACTTTCATGAGTAGACACAGTTGTTTGCTTGTGTTCAATAAAGGAAAGTGCTGCTAATATGTTGACTTTACACTGACAAGTATTCCACACTGGGCTCAACTTCAATACTTACTGGCTTTCTCTCCTTCTAGGTTTAAAACCATACATTTCATTGCGAATTTGTATTTTAGAGGATGAACTTTCACCACTGGAGGGCAATGTTGCTCTGTGGATAAAGTATTCTTTGCTCCTCGACTTCATTTAGTTAAGTCATTATTTTAGTAAATCTGTGTTTCCACTTTATTTCTCTGAACAAACAAGTGAACCCCTCTACTATTTAGATCAAATGAGAGGTGCTTCGACAAGGGCTTTTCAAACACAACAAAACTAAAAGTCTCTGCACACGGTTCGCTGTTAAAAAGACGCACATACGAGGCGCTCTTAAAAAAGGGCCGCTTTTTCATGCCGCTCCGCAGGGTCCTCAAATGGGCCAAAAGCATACATGCCTTTCTTTGTGGGTTTCAGTTCATAATGGGGTTCATCCAGGACTACAAGTCCCAGAATGCAAAGTTAAAATCAGGACTGGTGAAAAACTCCCGAATGGAATGGATAATGTTGGCATGTATGGGGCCCAACTCTGACACCTTAGTCCTCATGCAATAGGTATGATTGGAAAGTTAAGATGTGTGTGAGAGATGGAAGTAGACAGGCGGTTCTTAGGAACCTTGGGCCGTGCACTGGCACTTTTATTTACATAATTCTATAGAACACCACTTGATCTGATATTCAATTCGCTAAACAAATTGTCAAAGTTGTGATGCAAACAATTGATCAAATGTAGCAATCAGTAATTATTATAAGATGAAGAAAACCTGACAAATGACAGGAACACAAATAAATTAATAACACTTATCAACAAGCTGTAAATTAAACAGTGCGGTGTGTAACAATGTTGTATTGTCATCAACACACCTGAGCCAGCAGGTAAGTTATAATGGTTTATTAGTTAAGTACACAGCAGGAAACACCGGCACATCCTTGCCAGCCAGCTCTCTATCTTCAACTGCCCCCCATGAAACACATATTTAGATGACAACACTCTAAGGACAGTGACATCACCTCATTCCACTGACATCACCACTCCAGGGAAGGAAATGGAATAGAGGGAAGACATAGTAGGGAAGACACTCATTATAACACTTCTCCCTCCCTTCATTTAATAATAGGAAAGCACCAACATTGGTAGAGTCTTAGTCATTCCTACACACAAAGTACCATCCTACACAATACCGATACAAATACGCGTGGCCACCACGTACCTGCCCCAACAACACCCAAGCTCATATGAACACGAGACCCAACCCCAGGAAACGGTCCACATGAAGCCCATTCACACACCAAGGCCAACAACAGAGTACAAACACTCCACACTACCATAAAGGTACAAAAGCGCACTGACACCACTGAAAACTAGCTCCCCACTAATAAAACCCAGAAGCACAAAGTGGGTGGAAATATAACCTTGCACAATGACACCTCTCAAAAGGAACACAGATTCAAGCGACAACACTTTAACTACCCACTGTCCACCAATAAACTCACAAAAGAGGAACCCACCGACATGAAATAAGGGCTGCACCTCCCTTCAACTGAACTGGAATTACTCTCGAGGAACAAAACAATAAAACAAGCACTCCACCTGCTTCAAGCTGCCCCTTGAAGCCTAGGGCCTGCCACACCCCAGCGTCCCCAAAAACGGATATACCACTAACAACCACGACCCTCCAGTGTGCCTACAACCTTCCACCCTGGTCTGCACCCCAGGGCACCAGGGCTGCCACCCCCGGGCACTAACCCAACTCAAAAGGGCAACCACTGGGCACTAACCCAACTCTAATGAGCAGCAACAAGTACAACTAACAACATCAGTTCCCAAAAAACTCCCTAAACCAGGGAACACATTAACTACGACCACAACCAAACCTGAAAATACAATGCAAATCTAGTCCCTGTGAAACAACGCACAAGCTCACCAAAAGGATCTAAAAAGACCCCCATATCACGATGCAACCTAGACACCACACCTAACACCGTGGGACCCCTTAGTCCCTGCCAAATACAAGACACCGCTACACCCATGGGACCCCTAGTCCCTGCCAAATACAGAACACCTCTACACCCATGGGACCCCTAGTCCCTGCCAAATACAGAACACCTCTACACCCATGGGACCCCTAGTCCCTGCCAAATACAGAGCACCTTTACACCCATGGGACCCCTAGTCCCTGGCAAATACAGGACACCTCTACACCCATGGGACCCCTAGTCCCTGCCAAACGGAACACCTCAACGCACCACAGGACCCCTAGTCCCTGCCACATAGAACCTCCACACACCACAGGACCATAATCCCTGGAAAACTCAGTAAACCTCTATACTCCCCGAGACCCCAAGTCCCCGCCAAACACAGTACACCACCCCTAATGTGGTACCCCCAGCACCGGCCAGGCTACCACGGTGGTCACACCCACCATAAACGTCCAAAATGGCACACACCACCTTACAATGGAACTCCTAGCACCTACTAGGCTAGCACAGTGGTTAGCACACACACGCACCACAACACACGCACAACCAACATGCGCACTCACACCCACGCAACACATGAAAATATCACTGGAGTTCTTAAATCAATGGCAAATGTTCAAAGGGCATAACACCATAATTATTGCAGGATTCTTCACACACTGGCGTGAGCTATAGAGTAAACACCTCTCTACTTGAAAAACGAGATTTGGAATAATTGTCACAAAGCGTAAATGGCAAAAACGCCATCCAGGTTAATGAAAACCAAGTTCCCAATGCACATCGGTCAGTGCGACCCACAAGTCCCGGAGCAGAAAGGCCCCCCCATTCACAGATTAATAATATGACATGGTGGAGAGCACTCCGCCAATGCCCCAGTCCAGCCCAACCTGGAAGAAAACACGTTAACAATACAACAATGCGACACATTATACTTTGCATTTAAAAGTTCACATCCTAGAACAAAAACGGGCCACTACATAA
The DNA here is from genome assembly GCF_040938575.1 of Ambystoma mexicanum. Lineage (NCBI taxonomy): Eukaryota > Metazoa > Chordata > Amphibia > Caudata > Ambystomatidae > Ambystoma > Ambystoma mexicanum. The sequence goes on along the minus strand of NC_090930.1, from coordinate 148,127,363 downwards.
ACACACACACACTCCCTCACTGGCCCGACACCTATAAGTAGACCGAACACAAAGAGGCCACAACACACCCACAAGACACCGCTCATACAGGCCTCAAAACTATGGCACAGACCCGGCGACATTAAATTGTCCCCCCCGCTACGGTCTGCCATGCACCTCTCCTCCTGGGCTCCGACAACATTTCACCTTTACTCACGGAACCAGGAAACAGTCCATCTTCTTGCTTGATGAACAAAAACGTTGTCCATATTAACGTGTGAGCCCTCTCCTGTAAGGACCCGCGGTGCTTGACACAGCGTCCAAATGTTATTATATGGCAATCCTTTATCAAAGTCCTCCCCACATCAAACGATGCATAGCACGAAACAGACACCCGATTGCTCCTCCTTCCGCACTCCGAAAGTTCTCCGCAAGCAGTAAAAACATGGTGACCATTCTCAGCGTGCATTCGACATGCTACGCATTCCCTTGTTCCCATACGTTCCAGACGCTCATGCTGGAACGCTCCATCATGGCGTGCAAATGTCATCATTTCATCGCCGCCTCCACCAAGTACACGTTTCAGACACCTCCCAACAGGGCAATCAGATGCGCCACACAGGCGTCCATCCTTCTCCACGCCCGATCCATCTGCGATGCGGGTAACCCTCCAGAAACACTGCGGAATGGCCAAAACGCGCTCGGGCATGCATGCACCCCGATCTGCACCACCTGTGCTCGGGCATACGTGCACTGCCTCGATCCGCACCACAATCTGGGCACTCTTGCTCACCCAAACAGCTGGACCTCCTGGCCGCCAGCCTCCGCTGCTGCTCACGACCCCTTCCTTGTCTGGGAAATGGGGCAGAGCATCTCAACAGGCAACAGCACGAACCGCCGATAGCTGGACCTCCCGGCCGCCACCCTCCACCGCTGCACCCGATCCCCTCCTGCTCCTGGAAGCGGGGCCAGAGCGTCTCAATAGATAATAGCACAAATCTTCACCCCCTCACAAAACAGAAGGAGCAGGCTGTAGAGCACAACTGCACTGCCTTTGGACCAAAACTTGGCTCCCTGCACTGTAAAGGGTCCTTCAACATCCAGGACCCGGCTCCAACTGTAAACGAGCCTCCTTCCTCCAGCACTACCCGGCCTGCTGGGCTGCAACTCCGGTCCAGACCTCCAGAGCTGCACAGCTGGCTGCTTCCCAGGATGTGGACACTTGGAGGGCGGTGTCCTGATCAGCTGCTGTCCCCTCCACGACAGGATCCCATCCTCATCGCCAGTGTAACAATGTCGTATTGTCATCAACACACCTGAGCCAGCAGGTAAATTATATGGGTTTATTAGTTAAGTACACAGCAGGAAACACCAGCACATCCTTGCCAGCCAGCTCTCTATCTCCAACTGCCCCCCATGGAACACATATTCAGATGACAACACTCTAAGGACAGTGACATCACCTCATTCCACTGACATCACCACTCCAGGGAATGAAAATGGAATAGAGGGAAGACACAGGAGGGAAGACACTCATTATAACACGGTGCTGGGTCAAGAAATTATGGAAATAAGTACTCTTGTAATACATGTCCCGTGAAGGTCATTTAGGGAAGCTAGGTGTGCCAGCGTCTACTTCTGGCATCACAATGACATAACATCACATTTAATCAAACTGCAAAAACAGAGACTGCACACACTCATATACACAGGAATTTGGCGACCAGACAATAGTTAGTCTGCAGATTCAAAGGCAAGATGGTATCTTTCCTTCTTCGTAAAGTGCAAAGCAGTTGTTTCTATGTACATTTAGGAAGTTAACATGTTTATGCAAGATGTAGAAATGGCTCAGTTTATTAAGTGATGACCTCTAGTTAGTGTGTTGCTCCTGCATCCCATCTCAATGAATCCCACTTGTATAATACATTAGTACCCCGCGAGGGACAATCAGATTGTTACAAACGATCTGATTGGCCCTCGGCGGGTCTTTACCTGCCCGACAAGGTACCGCTCATCGATGTGTCCCTCAGAGTTCCTTCCGGTACTGGCCACCATGGCCATTATCTTTGTTTACTTTTTTTTTTCTATCTTTTTAGTGGCCGCCATGGACATTTTTAAAAAGTAAACAAATAAGATGGCCGTTATGGAACGGGAGAAGCTATACATATTCCGTATAGTTCCTTCTCCCGTTCCATGACGGCCATCTTCTTTGTTTACTTTTTCAAAATATTTTAAATGGTCCACATTGAAAGGGAGAACAGACTTTGGGCCTCATTCCGAGGTTGGCGGTAAGGGGTTAACGGCGCCGGTAAAGGTGCCAGAGCAGCCAACCCCTTACCGCCCCATAACGAGTCTGCTCGTGGAACACGGTGAGGCCCCCTGGTAAGGCTCAGGGGGGGCCAGGCCTAAAAAGTGTTTCAAGGTTCAACCAGGCAAGGGAGGGGCCACAATGGGAGGACAAGACCAATGATTTTACTAGGCGTAGTGTCATTTAGATCATGCAAGTGCACAACAAAGAAGTGCAGGGTAGAGGGCATGGGGGAAGTGCAACCAGAGCAGCGGGGCTCAGAGTGAAGTGCAAGGAGAGGCTGGGGCTACAGGTAGCAACCCAGCCAGGTAGTGCAAGGAAGCCAGGCGTCAATGCAAGGTGGGCCAGGTGGCAAGAGCATGGGGACTGGTCAGGAGGGGGGGTCTGGTGCCCTGTAAGACTCCCAGGACACCAAGCAGCCAGTCAGCAGATGGAAGAGGAGCAAGGGTAGGTTAGCAGGGGAGAGGGAGTGAGAAAGAGGAGGAGTAAAGGGAGCTCTTGAGGAGTTTTCAGAATTTAAGGAGATGTGGCTCAATGCGCAGAAAGGAAAGGAGGTCTTTCCAGGGTGAGGTACCTGCAGAGGAGAGAGATCTACCCCCCATTGAATGCTTGGAGAAGTGACTGACCCGCAGAGAATTGGAGTTAGACAAGCGGAGGGCTCTAGAAGGAAGGTATTTAGGTAGAAATAGTTGAAGCTATTGAGGGCCATGGCATCAGAAAGCCTTGTGGATGATTCAGAGGGTCTTGAACTTGATCCTTGCAGCCACAAGTAGTCAGTGGAGGGATATTAGGGCCTGAGAGATGCAGTCCCTGGGCTTGCGGCCGAGGATAAGACTTGCAGTCCTGTTCTGAATGAGTTGAAGAGGGCGAAGAATAGATTTAGGCAGATTGAGAAAGAGGCTGTTGCAGTAGTCCAGTCTAGAGAGAACCAGAGATCTGGAGACAGTGCGCTTGTAGGGGAAGGTGAGAAAAGGGAGAATACCTCTGAGGAGGTGCAGCTTCAAATGGGCCTTCTTGACAAGGTCCGTGATGTGGGGAGAGAAGGAGAGAGTGTAGTCAAAAATGAACCCACGGTTTTTTGCCTCACAAGTGGGTGAAGGGAGAGGACCCAATGAGTGTGGCCAGAGTGAGGAAGGAAAAGCGGGAACAGCGGTCCCAATGTGAAGGATCTCAGTCTTACTGGCATTAAGGCAGAGATCACTAGAGACAACCAACAGATTCAGTGTAGAGGGTCAGCTAGGAGAAAGCTAACTTCTCCAGGAATTTGCCCAGGAAAGGGGTGATAGAGATTGGGTGATAGTTTGCCGGAAAGGAGTGGTTGGTAGAAGGCTTTTTAGTAGAGGGTGCTCAATGGAGTGCTTGAGAAGAGAGGGGAAGGAACCAGTGGTGAAGGAGTGATTGCAGAAATCGGTCAAGGCTGGAGCGAGGTAGAGGCAATGTTGTCCTTAAGAGTTCTGGAGGAGCATGGGGTCACCTGTCTGGATGAGACGTCCATAGACCAGACTTATCTAGAAACATCATCATGTGTTACAGGAGAGAGGGCCGAGAGAAGGAAGGTAGGGGTGGCCAAGGAAGGCCTGAGAGAGGTAGAGGGCACAAGAGGATAAGAAGATGTGGAGAGGTGGAGCCAAGTACGCCCACCCAATGCTCCTTCCCCATGATGCCTATAATGTGAAACAGATGCATTGCCAGTGAGAATGCCTATACCAAAGAGGATCCTGGGAGGAAGATTTCCATTGAGAAAGCAGTATATACATAACACGACAATATGATGGACATTTGAATGAAATCCCAGAGGAAATGGGAAAAGCAAGCAAGAAAACAGACAGGTGACGTCATGAAGAGCAGAATCGATGCACCCAGAAGAGATGCAGAGACGAGAGAACTCAAGTATTCTATAAACTCGAAATTGAAGATGTTAAAGATTATTAACATTTCGGGCTCAAGATGAAGCTGCTCATGCTACAGAATAAATAAAGAAGATATTAAGTCATTTCACAATTGTACAGAAGCATCAATGCAAGTAGACAAAGTATTCTTTGAGGCTGGCTATTTAGTGAATAGATTGCGGCGATGCAACAACGTATATACATAGAAAATGTAAGGACGATGTATGATTCCACAATGCGCTTTGGCAGAGCTGGATTCCGAAAGCAGAAAGACGTTTTTAGTATGTCACAGTTAGAAATTGAAAACTCAGCCATGGAGGTGGATCAAAGAAAGGTTTGGTTGGATCAACACCAAGAAGTCAAGGCCGCCTTGGACCTGGATGTGTGCACAAACAATTGGAGATTGTGTGAAAGAACAGAGCTCTAGTCTCTAGTGAGGGGCGAGAACATTGAAGAAGTCAGAAGTTCATCAAATTGTAGTATTTTCAATGCAGCAAGACTCAAAATTGTGGTCTACAGTCACGTGGTCAGATTAAAATAGACACTATGATGAGCTGTATCAAAACTGAGAAGACAGAGTATGCTATACCCCCTCCTGTACTTCAGCACAGAGAACATTTCCAAGGCCGAGTTTAAAGCCTTAATTTACTAGTAGGCTGCAAGTGTGATCGTGGATGCCAGGGCTAATTGGTGGGAAGCTATGGTTGTGACCAGCCCACTGGCACCAGGATGCCAGCCTGCGTGCTGCTTACTCATGTGGAATATTACAGACGGGTACAGGGTTGGCAACCAACTATAGAGGGACATGTAATAGAGAACCCTATAGTTTGTGTAACTAATGGGACGTTGTGTATTTGATAACGTTCATAGTGACCTGCACAAGAGGAGGGCTTATTTTCCCCACCTGATGTTAGAAACCCAATCACTTTCCCTGACCAGTATGGAACGTATACCCAGATGTTCCTTGTCAGACTATCACCATTCCAAGTAGTTTTTTGTAGTTTGCAACATAGATTGACGTCAATAATGACGAGTTTTCAGTATATAATCTGAAATGTGATTGACGTCAATAATGACGAGTTTTCAGTATATAATCTGAAATGTAAAGACTGAGCAAACACGTTGATGTTCATTGTCACTCCCGGTTTTAGATAACTCATATTAAAACAATCACACTTTGCCCACTTCCTGAGTCCGTTTTGGTTATTGATGTTTGAGTAATATTCTGCATCTCCATCTGTCTCTAAGTATTGTTACCTTGTCTTAAATGGCTGGGTCAGACGCCCCAGTTCATGTGGTAGCAGAGGATGGTTACAAACCCATTGATCTAGTAAACTTTGGGGTCCTGGGAAATATCGGACGTTCTCCACCATTTAACTGGAAGAATGTAAGGCTCCCTGTAGATAGCAGTGGTTAGTTTAAAAATCTTGCAAGTATTGGTGGGACAGGTAACTCGTTTTCAGGCGGAATCCCCTCCCGACAGCTACAGGAAGCTGAGCGACTGAAGGCTGAAGCGGCTGGTGTGAGGAGGAGACAATCCCCAGGGTCGGAAGTCGAAGATATGAATGGTGAGTAGGCTGAGTGAGGTGGCAAACTGAATGAGTATCAAGAGAGGACGAGTGATAACCGGGATAGCGTAACGGAGGGTTGGTTGGGGTATTTTATCATTTATTTATTTGAGACGATGAGCGTCATAAGTGTGAGACGATGAGCGTCACGGTATAAGGTATTGTTATAAAGCATCTTCTGTAGACTTCTTAGGGTTATTTATAAGCACTTTATCATAAGTTACATAAGATGTTATGTTTGAGAGACCACCGGGCCCCATCACCCAGGCTCAACTGACCAGGCTGGAACCCTGGGGCATGATTCATTACCAAACATTCCGCAGGCTCACTTAGCATTCCAAGATAGGACACATCAACATTCCTGCAGGCATGCACTGGCAATAAGCACATCATAACACATCTCCTCTCTTTCGAATAACAATCCAAACAAGGGGAAGCCACATAATCACGCATTAAGTTATAATCCCAAACATCTTTTGGAGGGACGTTACACAAAAGAACAGGTGTCACTGCATCTACATTAAACTTCCGTTTTCACAACATCAGAAACTTGAGATGCTTCGCTACCATTTGAGAGCTTCAGACTTCATGCTCACTAAGGTGGGGTGTGATCCCACTTCATGCTCACTAAGGTGGGGTGTGATCCCAACCCCTTCACCACTACTCTATCTTGAAACTTCACTCTTTTTTAACTTGGGACGAAATCCCTACACATGCTTCAGACTTCAAACTATGCTGCTGGTTACAATGGGACGCTATCCCTTCTCCAATGGGACGCTAATTAATTTGGGACGAAATCCCTACACATGCTTCAGACTTCAAACTATGCTGCTGGTTACAATGGGACGCTATCCCTTCTCGAACGGGACGCTATCCCTTCAGACAGTGGGACGCTATCCCTACTCATAATGGGACGCTATCCCTATTTACCATGGGACGCTAATGCTATCCCTACTCATAATGGGACGCTATCCCTATTTACAGTGGGACGCTATCCCTACTCACAATTTTGGGACGCTATCCCTATTCACAGCGGGACGCTATCCCTACTAACAATGGGACGCTATCCCTATTCACAACGGGACGCTATCCCTACTAACAGTGGGACGCTATCCCTATTTACCATGGGACGCTACCCCTACCCACAACGGGACGATCTCCCTTCTCCAACGGGACGCTAACCCTACACACACTGGGACGCTATCCCTATTGTTAAAGTGGGACGTTATCCCTTCTCCAGCGAGACACTATCCCTAATTCAATTGGACGCTATCCCTTCTTCAATGGGAGGGTATCCACACATGCCCGCACCACTCAACAATGGAGATCAGCTCCTACTTCATGCCAATTAACTTTTGTTCTTACACATTCTCCTAACTGTGCCATCGTAAACACATATTAATACATATACCCTTTAAGACCATATTGCAGAGCAAAGCAATCCTAAAAGTCCATACTGGTTTCCAGCCGCAAACCTAAAATGCCTCAACAGAGTTAGTGCTAGCTCACATCTTCATACTAACATTCGCATAAACTCTCTTCTGCAGCCATTAGTGCATAGGAATTGACTCCTATAAGTCCATGTTGCAGTAGCAACGTACCCTGAAATGCCTCAAAGGAGTTAGTACCCTGAAATGCCTCAAAGGAGTTAGTGCTAGCACACTCGGGATCTCTTTCTTGTTCTCTTTCCTACATCACCACGAGTACTTCCATCAACTCTCTACAAAGCCAATGTGATAACACAGCCTTAACATGAACGTTAACTATAAGCTCAAATTTCAACAAAAATTCAAATGATACATGTCAACAGGATGCGTGTATGACGGCTAAGCACTTTCGTACAACCCCGAAGATTCTCACTGTGCGCTCACCTCTCATGCTCAAACACACACATTTTTGACACTTTATTGCCATTTTCCTGCATACAAATGCATAAAACTAATACAGCTTTGAAGCATGTCATTACATTGCACACTTCCCCGTCGGGCATCTCCAGCTCTAGTTACCGACATACTGCATTACAGTCATAGCAGCCGGGCCCTTACACTTCTCGCACCCCGCCGGGATGACATGTCGCACATCTCTTGTAGCATCATCACATTCGCATATTTCTGGTTCATCTACCTTGGCTCTGATTAATACCAACAATGCTTTCCCTACTACACGGAAAGCAGTACATCTGAAAAAGGGTACATTCATTTTCCATGGCTTGGACAAAAAAACCCGTACCCTCTACCGACTAGATGTTTACGTCTGGGCAATCTTACCCTAAGAAGTCTACAGAAGATGCTTTATAACATTGGCGACGAGGATGGGATTATTCATAAGCACTTTATTATAAGTTACATAAAATGTTATGTTGGAGAGACCACCGGGCCCCATCACCCAGGCTCAACTGACCAGGCTGGAACCCTGGGGCATGATTCATTACCAAACATTCCGCAGGCTCTCTTAGCATTCCAAGATAGGACACATCAACATTCCTGCAGGCATGCACTGGCAATAAGCACATCATAACAGGTATATAGACAAAGAGTGATATATATATATATAGGAAGCCCATTAACCTACATCAAGGACGTTTAGAAGGAGCTTGGCCTAAAATCCAAGTGGATGCCTAGGCTACAAACAACAACGGTGTCATTAACGAGGACAGCTCATACTTCATAGGAGTTATTTTTAGGGGAAGAAGTAGTCCCGAAGAGTGGGGAGTAGAGAACATGTGGGCCGGCCATTTGGTCAGTGTTGTCTGTTTATATGTTGCATTAGATATATGTGGTAAGGAAATGAAAAATTGAAAAATGAGGAAAAAAATAGACTGTGGGTGGAAACAATGAGATTTGAAGAAATCGGATTATTATTTCATTAGTTTAACTTATAATGTTCAATGTATAGGTAGACTGAAGTAAAACGTGATACAGAGGCTTGGATCTGCGACGATTGGTGCACGCTCATATTGTATTATTTTTCTGGAAAGTATTTTTGTGACATAATGAAAAGTGGTGATAGTCAATTGTGACTAAGTCATGATGGGGGATATTACCCCGCTCATACATTTGTGCAGAAAGCTGCCAAAACACGCTCCCAAGCATAAGCAATATATTGCAGACTGGGTTAAGGGTACAGCAGATAAAATGTTCATGCCATGGCCACAAGGGGGATCGTTGTCTAAAACGGTCCTCCAACATATGACGACATACCTGCATGCAGCATATATGGGAAAGAAGTTAGAAAAAAGGTTAGCAAGCTTAGAGCTTTGGAAGATGTACCAGGAGGACTGGATGCATAACAAGTGTAAAGAGCGGGGTGGAGAACCTTCTACTCCTCCTTGTGCGCCTGAAGTAAATGGCGATAGCGTGAAAAATGAAGGATTATAATCCCTTAAAATAGCTCAAGGCAACGACAGGGTATAGTAATTCAATTTATAAGTCACCTGCATGTAGCAGCGAGGAGAGTCCCGAAAAGACTTTAGAAAGTGATGTGATTCCTAAAGTCCCACGAGACAAGGAAAGAAGTGACCGATCAGGCATGTATCTAGACATAGAGAGAGAAATAAAAAGATGTAAGGGAGAGAAAGACAAATCTGACGAGGTAGCGCTCATATAGAACGAATGGATGGGCGGTCAGATATTGCTCAAATTTGATGGAACAAGCATTGGGGAAGTAAGGCAAGAAGAAAATCAGGATGAACAAGACGAAAAAGACAAGGAATGAGAAAAACGATTGAAAGAGGAAGAGTCTAAAAGAAAGGACAGAAGAACAAAGAAAGTATGATAATAGACAAAGAGCAATCGAAGAACGAGATAATCTAGAAAATAAGAGAGAGGAAGAGGAAGAACAGAATTTAAGAGATAGAAGGATACAAATATGAAGAGATGAAGAAATGCATAGAGCAAATGAGAGAAGACAGGTGAAAAGACAGGAAGAGGAAAGGGTTAGAGAAGAATCTAATAAACAGAGGGACGTTGATGAAGAAATGGAACGGAAGAGAAGGCAAAGGGCAAACGACATTGATCACACAGAGAAAGAATTAATGGAGCCTAATCCAGTAGTAGCATGGCAAGACATAGAAGAATTATTCCCGACACATGAGCCAATACCTGGTCCATCTAGAGCAAATCCAGAAGATGATTATAATAGAAGCATTGGGGATAAAATTGATAGGGTTTATGATGACATGAGTACCAAGAAAGAATCAAAAAGCAATGAAAGTACGCAGTTGCAAGGCAAAGAGGGAAGTTTGTTTAGCCTGAAGCATAGAGCTTTGTCTTTGGAACCTCCTGACTCTGAATAGAGACGAGAAAGAAGAGAGTCACACAAGTTGGGGACAGGATATGTCAGATGAAGATAGAGAAAACTTCCGTGGGGAGGAGGGCGCCAATGCATATGGTTCTGAAGGGTGTTCTCCTACGGACAGAGAATTAAGATGTTCAGATCTAGTCCTACCTGCCACATCATATAACATCACTTACTTGAACGCTTGAACGTTCGTATTTGTTTGCCTTGCTGCTGTGCATACGAACTTGCGCAGACTACTTCCTACTTTCTGACTACCAGTCAGCCTCTTGCAAACTACATATCCCAGCAGCCTTTGTGCTGAAATTGAAACGTCAGGCGCTTCAGCGCCGGCGCTTCTGGGACGGTGCCGGTCTACGCCGGTCCCGGTGGGCTCTGCATTTAAAAGCTCCACTTTCCCTTCGGACACAGGTTAGTTAGGTTGTGAACTACAGGTCACGCTTTTTGAAAACCAAGAACTTTGATTGATAGTTTACTAGCTTTGAGCCATTTGTTTAAGAAATAGGAGTACAGTATTTAACTTGCTGCATTTAAAATCGACTCAGGGAAATACCACCATCCTAGTTTGAATGTGCCTTTGTTTGCTTGATTGAGATTGTGTGTAATCACGAGCATTTCGCATTGTTGAAGTCACGTGCAATTCGCATTTGTTGAAGTCGTGCCACATCATATAACATCACTTACTTGAACGCTCGAACGTTCGTATTTGTTTGCCTTGCTGCTGTGCATACGAACTTGCGCAGACTACTTCCTACTTTCTGACTACCAGTCAGCCTCTTGCAAACTACATATCCCAGCAGCCTTTGTGCTGAAATTGAAACGTCAGGCGCTTCAGCGCCGGCGCTTCTGGGACGGTGCCGGTCTACGCCGGTCCCGGTGGGCTCTGCATTTAAAAGCTCCACTTTCCCTTCGGACACAGGTTAGTTAGGTTGTGAACTACAGGTCACGCTTTTTGAAAACCAAGAACTTTGATTGATAGTTTACTAGCTTTGAGCCATTTGTTTAAGAAATAGGAGTACAGTATTTAACTTGCTGCATTTAAAATCGACTCAGGGAAATACCACCATCCTAGTTTGAATGTGCCTTTGTTTGCTTGATTGAGATTGTGTGTAATCACGAGCATTTCGCATTGTTGAAGTCACGTGCAATTCGCATTTGTTGAAGTCGTGCCACATCATATAACATCACTTACTTGAACGCTCGAACGTTCGTATTTGTTTGCCTTGCTGCTGTGCATACGAACTTGCGCAGACTACTTCCTACTTTCTGACTACCAGTCAGCCTCTTGCAAACTACATATCCCAGCAGCCTTTGTGCTGAAATTGAAACGTCAGGCGCTTCAGCGCCGGCGCTTCTGGGACGGTGCCGGTCTACGCCGGTCCCGGTGGGCTCTGCATTTAAAAGCTCCACTTTCCCTTCGGACAAAGGTTAGTTGGGTTGTGAACTACAGGTCACGCTTTTTGAAAACCAAGAACTTTGATTGATAGTTTACTAGCTTTGAGCCATTTGTTTAAGAAATAGGAGTACAGTATTTAACTTGCTGCATTTAAAATCGACTCAGGGAAATACCACCATCCTAGTTTGAATGTGCCTTTGTTTGCTTGATTGAGATTGTGTGTAATCACGAGCATTTCGCATTGTTGAAGTCACGTGCAATTCGCATTTGTTGAAGTCGTGCCACATCATATAACATCACTTACTTGAACGCTCGAACGTTCGTATTTGTTTGCCTTGCTGCTGTGCATACGAACTTGCGCAGACTACTTCCTACTTTCTGACTACCAGTCAGCCTCTTGCAAACTACATATCCCAGCAGCCTTTGTGCTGAAATTGAAACGTCAGGCGCTTCAGCGCCGGCGCTTCTGGGACGGTGCCGGTCTACGCCGGTCCCGGTGGGCAACGGCCATCGGCCCTACACTCTGCCCAATTACATCCATATAGAACCAACAAAACGGGTAAGAAATGGGCTTTTCAAAACTCTTACAGTTGCTAACCGACGCAAATAAAATTGAAAACGAAAGACTGGTTAAATGTTTTCTTGACAACAGAGAGAAATCTCTGAGCCTCTCCTCTCCTGACAAAGACCTAGGCACAGACACTCTGCCTAATGATACACACTCTCAGACCATTTCCAGACCTACGACCCATGCTAACACGAACTTAACACCCACCTGCCCGGGAAACAATAATTTGAAAATCGCACTACTAAACACCAGGTCACTCAACAAACACTCACAAGACGTGCATGACTACATAACCCATGACAATCTGGACATACTTTTCCTCACGGAAACTTGGTTGCAAGAACCAATAGGCCCAACTATCGATCGCGCCGTTCCCCACAATTATAACATTTACTATGAAAATAGGACATCAGGTAAAGGAGGTGGGGTAGCTATAATAGCTAAACAGACTTTGAAACTATTCCCTACTAAAATCCTTTGCCCAGGTTGCGAAGTTCTTCACCTAAAACTCACGCCCTCTAACAACCATTGTATCAACCTGATCGTTCTATACAGGCCCCCCTCCTTAACCTCTGACTTCAATGACGATTTATGCCACATTCTGAATAATCTCAAGGGAACTAACACCGGAACTATTCTCTTGGGCGATCTGAATAGATGGCGAGGTAACCTCTGCGATAAAGAGGCTATTAGCCTAGAAAATGACCTAACAAACATCAACTACCACATCGCCAATAAGGGCTCCACTTGCACCTCGGGTAATCAACTTGACTGGATCATTATAAATAATGCTAAACTGACAGTGACCAATACTACTCCATGCATCTGGACAGATCACTTTAAAGTCGAAGCTACACTCCACCTCACGGTCAAAACCGATCACTTTGACAATTCCCCTAAACCAGTTTTAAGCAGAAACCTCAAGAAAATCACTCATGACATTCTTAAAGATGGCCTCATTCATGTCATGAATAACACTGCTGACAATGATTCCTGCCAAAGCATCATCCGCAAATTCAATAATCATTTCCGGGAGATTCTCGACAAATATGCGCCATTTAAAAATAAACAGGTTCGCCCCAACCCCAACCATCAGCAATGGTACACACCGGAATTGAGTACTTTTAAAATAGCTAAAAGGAAACTAGAAAGAATATGGAACAAAACCCCTTCAGAGGAAAATAAAGAAAACTGGAAAAAGTGTGACTTCTTATACAGAGCCAAACTTGCTGAAGTAAAAAAAGAATACTATAACACTCAAGTTACCAGCGCTTCCAACGCCACCGGAAAACTGTTCCAAATCCTTAAATCCTTCGAAAAACCACCCACTCTCTCTTCACCCTTTCAACCAACCCTGTCTGACTGCAAAGCAGTCCAACTGGCTTTCTCAAATAAAATCAAAAAGGCTAGAGATTCCATTATAAATCGCAAAATATCAGATCCGCCACCCGTGCAACCTAAGATGACACATCCGGCTCTAGACATTCCTAAATTCACATTCTTGCCAGTTTCTATTGAAGACATGAACGACACCCTCTCTTCCATAAATTGCACTACCTGCGCCGAAAACATCATACCTCCCAAACTGATTCTTGATAATACTGAAATCTTCTCCCCTTTTCTCTGCCGTATGACAAATGCTTCCTTCAGGGACCGGAAGGTACCGACAGAAATCAAAACAGTCACAGTCACCCCCCTAGTCAAGAAACCAGGATTAGATCAACAAGACCCTGCCAACCTTAGACCCATTACTAATTGCAACTTTCTTCTGAAGGTCCTTGACAAAATAGCGACCAGGCAACTACAAGATTATGTAGATCATCACAGCTTGTTACACCCCCAACAATCGGGCTTTAGAAGTGCCCACAGCACTGAGTCAGCATTGCTGGACTTACAGACAGAAATGTTGAGCATCCTGGACAGAGGTAAAACAGGGCTGTTAATCCTCTTGGACCTCTCGGCGGCATTCGATTTGTTAGATCACGGAAAGCTCCGAGAGGCCCTAGGCGCAGCTGGTAACTGCTCCCATGATGCAATAGATTGGGTGTCTTCATTTTTAGAAGACAGGAACTCAAAAATCAATTGGGCAGGTCATTCCACCTCACCCAATCCTGTAGATTGCGGCGTCCCCCAGGGAGCCAGTTTCTCACCCTTGCTCTTCAACTTATATATCCGCTGCCTTTGTACTCTTTTATCTCAGCTCGGAATTTTTTTCACCAACTTCGCTGACGATACACAGCTCATTTTAGAGCTGAGCGGAGACCATCACGCAGATAACGAGAAGCTATCGGCTATTTACGACATCATCGAAAACTGGATGATTGCACACTGGATGTGTCTTAATAGCTCCAAAACGGAACTCATGACCTTCGGAAGCGCTAAAGCCTTAAACAATCTTGGTTCGGATTACTCCACATTCACTATAAAAGATTCTACCATTAAGGTATCTAATAAGGTTAAAACACTAGGTATTTACTTACAATCCTCCTTAGGTGCAGAAGCCCAAACCGCTTATTTAAAGCGAAACTGTCAATACTACCAAAGGCTTCTATGTCAGATAAGACCTTTTCTTAATACCAAGAACAGCACCACGATAGGGAGAGCCACCATACTATCCCGCTTAGATTATGGGAACGCGTTAATGCTCGGCGCCAGCAACAACTGCCTGAAACAATGTCAGATTATCCAGAATAATGCTGTTAGGTCCATCACTAATAAATCCAAACGTGAACACATCACCAAGGACAGAAAAGATCTTCATTGGTTGGCTGTAAAGGAACGGATCAAGTTTAAATCACTGATCCTAACCCACCGATGCCTATATGGCACGGCACCTGCATACCTTAAGAATAAATTCAGCTGGTATGAGCCTAGCCGTAGCTTGAGATCTGCAAAACAAGGATTGATCAATCCCAGCCCTCCAGGTAAAGCCACTGGTCTCGGCCGAGCTTTTCCGAACCTGGCGACTTTCCACTGGAACAAACTGCCTTGCAGCCTCAGATTGGAAAACAACCTCCAACGCTTTAGGAAACAATTGAAGACCTTTCTCTTCATATAATTAGACAACCTCCACACCGCTTCTAGTTGCCATCGTTCTGCTTCCTCCCTCTCTATGCTCTCTATGTGTTGTCCCGTTCTTCTTCGTCCTTGTGTCCTTGTCGCGCCCTGATGCTTGCGAGCTTCGGCGCGTTACAAATAAATAAATAAATAAAATAAATAAATAAATACCTAAATCTAAGACTTCAGAGTCTCTGGCGTGGCTAGATCAGCCTAAAGGACGATCCCATACTGTGAGAGGGGACTTGCCACCTTATGTGAGTAGACTAAAGGTCATTACCAGGAAGAAGATGGTGTGGAACCATTGTTCCTGCTATGGACAGGCAAACGATGGGGGATGAATGCGAGTTTGAGATTTCGCAATTCCCATTGTTAGCGAAAGGAAGGGTCAGACCACAGTATATACCGTGGCCCCAGATGGATAAGGACAATCTAAAGTGCAAACTCCCGAGTTTAACGTCAGGTGCCGGAAAATGGATTTATGAATTAGAGAAAATGACAGTAGGAAACATGTTAGCTATAGGGGACATTAAGGGTCTTCTAGCAGCTGTACTTGGGGAAACAACTGATGACATTTGGTCAAGAGCAGGATACGCAGGCGTCACTGCTAAGAATACTGCTGATGATGGAGCACCATTCATTAATTGTAGAGCAGCAGTCTGGAAAGCGTTTCGAGTACAGTATCCAGACACGTCATATATGAGAGCTATAATGGCATGAAAGATGCAGGAAGCAGAGGATCTGTTGATTTATATTCAGAATTTCCAAGAGAGATAGAGCTTAGAAACGCACAAGCCGTGGGAAAAATCTATACCTGTATTCTATCATACATTGGGTCATGCGCTACCAGAAAAGGTACAGAGACAGCTCAAGAAGCTGGTGGGTATGGAAGCAAAACCTTGGCCAGAGATACAGTTGACAATAGTGCATCATTTGTTTGTTTGTTTGTTTGTTTGTTTTTATTATTTGTAAAGCACACCTGACCCGTGGGTAGCAGGGCGCAAAGCAACAAAAGGAGTGTACAACTTAAGTTACAGAGCACGCAGTAAATGAATCCAACTAGGTCACAGTGTTGGAAGAATCAAACATTTGGACCAATACAACAAAGTATAAAGTATAGGTGAATATACATAATTTACAAGTTGTAGATATATCTAGGCATAGAGGTGAGAGGATATACAATGTATACACAATTTACAGTAGGCGCGGCAGTGGAAGAGATTAGATGTCATAGCATTAGATTTCATGTTCCTTGATCCAGCGGATGTTATTAGCACTGCATTGTGGGTAGGGAAGGTCTTCCCTAAGAGATGGTGGTAAGGAATTCCAAAATTGTTCTGCTTTGACAGGGAAGCTATTCCCTCCAGACATAGTACGTTTGAATCTTGGGACAAGGAGGAGATTTGAGTTGGCCTTTCTAGAGGGGTGGCAGGAAGTCGGTCTGGTGAATCTCGTTATCAAATATTGAGGGGCCGCTTGGTGTAGGCATTTATGGATCAGAGAGACCGATTTAAGGAAATTTTATCTTTTGTAGAAAGCCAATTGTACAATATTCTAGTCTCTGAGATATGTGCTTTCTTCGGGAGGCTCAGGGCTGCTCTTAAGGCATTGTTTTGTAAGGTTTGAATTTTATTTGTAATGTATTTGTTACTGCCTACGTAGAGTGCGTTGCAATAATCCAACTTGGATAGGATCAATGCTCTGGCTAGAGTGATGCAGTTGTTTGGTGAGAGGAACGGTTTGGATGCCCTAATGAGTTTACACGTATAAGATGTAGCAGAAACCATGGCATTGACTTGTTTTTTGAAGGTGAGTGTCGAGTCTAAATAGAATCCTAAGGTTTTAACCTCCTTAGCTACGGTGATGATATTATTGTCAATGACAAAAGAGGAGTAGTTTTGACCTAATTTATTGAGGTTGGGTGCGGTGCCTAGGATGAGGAGTTCAGTCTTGTCATCATTCAGGCATAGACCATGAGAGGCCATCCATGCCTGGATGATAAGGCACACTCGATTTACAAAGGCCAAATCCTTGTCATAATCCCCCGTCAGCAGAATGAGGATCTGTGTATCATCAGCATAGTTCGTGTAGGTGATACCCAAGCCATCTAGATCATCGAAAAGGGGCTTTGTAAAAATGTTGTACAAGGTGGGGGAGACGCAAGAACCATGTGGCACACCACAGGTAATGGGCATAGGGTCAGCGGCCGCTGAAGGGGAAAAAACCTGCATAGTGCGGTTGTTGAGGAAGGACTGGATCCATTCAGTTGCCTCCTGGGAGAAATGAGCTGCCGACTGTACGTGTGTGCAGAGGATCTCGTGGTTGACCAGATCAAATGCAGCTGAGAGATCGAGAAGTAACAGAAGTGCTGTCTTGCCCTCATCTCTCAGCTCATCTGTCTGTGCCTTAAGATCGATAAGCGCAGTCTCGGTCCCGTGCTGAGGTCTGAAGCCTGACTGTCGGACTCCTAGGAGGTGGTTGAGTTCAAGGTATTGTTGAATTTGTTGGTATGCTATTTTATCAAGAATTTTGAGAAGAAACGGCACTGTAGTGATGGGACGGTAGTTGGTAGGGATGGCAGGATCTAGATTCATTTTGTTAAGGAGTGGGAGGACCCAGGATTGTTTCAGATTGTTAGGTATGGTACCGGCTGTAAAGGATTTATTTATTAGTTTAGTAATAAATGGTAAGAGTTCTCGAGCTGCATCTTTTATCAGTTGTGCAGGGCATAGGTCCCCATGGCAGTTCGAAGGTTTGAGTGCAAGAATAACTTTTTCAACCTCTTTGGTAGAGACTTCACTGAAGTTGAAGAGGGGGGTGGGCACAGGAGGTGACGTCCGGGTGGGATGAGATGGAGTAGAACTGATTTTAGTTTGCAGAGAAGTAATTTTATTGGCAAGAGCATTTTGAATATCTGTGCACCAGTTTTTGTCCTTGATGCATGAGTCAGGTGGCTGGACGGGAGTTTCTATTTCTTTTAGAATTGAGAAGAGCTCTTTAGTATTAGATTTCGCTTGAGAGATTCGAAGGTTATAAGAGGTTTGTTTTGCAAGGATAATTTCTTTTTTGTACTGGGAAGCTAAATTACTTAGGTTTATCTTATTAATTTCAGAAGGATCTGATCTCCAATTTTTTTCATAGCGTTGTTTCTCCTGTCTGATAGCCTTAACGTGAGGAGAGAACCAATTGTTCACATGTTTTCGAGGTTTGCTCTTTCTCACTTTGAGAGGTGCTATGGCATCAAGGGAGGATAGCATTACTTTATTGTACAGATCTACCATGGTTGAGGGATCTGTATGGTCGGGAATAGTGTTGAGAGTAGGTAGGATCAGAGGAATAAGGTTTTCAGGAGTGATGTTTCTCTTATTTCTAGTTGGGACAGCAGGAGCTATGCTGTTAGATTGTAGCGGTGGTGTGGGCTCTAGGGAGTATGTGATCAGGTGATGATCAGACCACGGCTGTGGAATTATAGATGAGATTGTAAGTGGGCAGTTATCCGCAGCTAGCCAGTCCAAGGTTCTACCTTTGATATGGGTAGGAGCTGTGATTTTCTGAGTGAAACCTAGTTCCTCTAGGGTGTTATTGATTATAGTAGCATTAGTGTCTAACGGGTCGCTAAGACCAAGGTTAAAATCTCCTAATAATAATGCTTTGGGAGGAGTTCTTGAGATTATGCGATATAATATTTGTGAGTTCATCTTCAAAGGATCCTAATGGACCAGGAGGTCTGTATATATCAGGTGAATGGATACAATCTGCGTATTAGATAGAATTAACTTAGCCGTTAGGGATTCACAAGAACTTATGTTGTGTGGTGGTGAGAGATTCACTGATAGGTTGGTTTTAGCTATGATAGCAAGGCCACTACCTCGAGAGGTGGTACGGTCGAGTCTTAGGAGGGTGCAGTCGTCTGGCAAGGCTAGCATAATTGCTGGGCCGGCTGCTGGGTGGAGTCAAGATTCAGTAACAGCTAAGAAGTTTTCATTGTGTAGTAAGTCAGCTATGTCAGTAGCATGAGCTACCATAGAGCATGCATTTATAAGAGCAGCTCTCATTCCAGACTGAACTGGTTTCAAGATTGCTAGTTGTGTTTTAGGTTTGCATTTCGGGAGAAGGATAGGTTCTCGGAAGAGTCTGCTGTTAAGTTGGAGTGGGTGCCGGTGATGGCTTGAATTACGCAGGCTGCGAGTGGCATTACTGTGCGCTGGTTTGGTTGAAGGGTCATAGAGCCTAGGTACTCTAGCAAGTAATTTAAGGTTCCTCTGTGAAACAGTGCAGGGTATGGTAATCATGGCAACCTGTTTAAGGGCATTCTGCGCTGGCGCAGGTAGGGGTGGATTAAGGGACATGGTGTGGTCATGTAGGCTAGTAATGTATAGGAGAGTCCTTAGTAGGACAGTGTAAAGCATTGGGAAATACATTGTATACAGAGAACTTGTAAGGAATCAAGCAAAGTATAGCCGATGTCACTACATAATAACATAGGTATAACACAAGGCAAATGTAGAGACCAAGTGCTATTCAACGGAGGCTGCCGTTTGTTGCCGTTCATTGCCGTTTGTTACTAGAGAAAAGCCGAAAGAAGGTAGGAAGCTTGAGGAGGCTAAGTTGGTGCAGAAAAAGTTATCAAAGTATGCTATAGAAGGGGTGATGTTAACTAGTGGAGAAGGGCGGGGAGAACAGCAGACAATGGGTATGCCACAGGTGAATTACCAAAGGCAGGTCAATCAAGGAGGGAATGGATTTGTATCACAAGGAAGGGGAAACTTCGGCGGAAGAGGAGGATTTCAGAACAATTAAGGGAACTTTCAGAATAACTAAGGTGGGTTTCATCGTATACAGAGTGATCATCAGGGCATGCAGGGAGGGCAGATTCTGAGACTTCTTCCTGTATGTTGGACATGTGGAATGACAGGACATATAGCACAAGCATGTGGGAGTCAATGGTATGTACAGAATGGGAGTTCTCAAGAGGGGGACCACTTTTCCACCTGCATGTGACACACAAAATAGGGATGGGTTTGCCCAAAATCAAGCAGTGTATCAAGTACAAGTGCTGAGAACACAACAGGCTTTGCAACCACATCAAGCACCATTGAGTCCGCCACAAGGACAGTCACAGCATGGCTCCATGCAAATACAGCAGAGTGCACACAGGGGACAGTTACTGACTCCTGGGATACAGGGTGTCACAATCGAAGGAGGAAATCCTTTCACTGGCACAGGAATAAGCATGTACCCACAATAGGACAACACACTGGGTGACTTGATATGTTCAGTACTATCCATAACACCAAATCCTCAAGAGGAACCAAGGGTTGACGTTATGATAGAAGGCAAACCCTTTTCTTTTCTAGTAGACATAGGTGCGACACGCTCATGTATAAGGGACGGAAAATGTTTACTCTCGAATAATGCCATGAAAGCTCAAGGTTTCACAGGAGCTACAAGTAGAGTTCCTTTTACTAAAGAATTACCTGTCTCTATAGGAGAATGTGATATGTCTGTGCCATTGATGTATTCAAGGCAGACACCAGTTAATATACTTGGTCGAGATTTGATGACGAATTTGAATATGATGATTTCTTTTACTGATGAAGACATAATGTGTTCAACACCAGGATATATTACTTAAATGTTAGTGAATTCATTATGGCATTTACAGGGCAAATAGACATATGAGGGGTACCATTAGAACTAAAGGTGTTTCATTATGGGGTATGCATTTTGTTAACATGGCTGCCTGGTTTAGTAGGTAAGATTATTAGAATACTTGATGAGTTTCTCTTGAGACCAGAGATTCCCATGGACGAAGAGGGGGGACAGATTTTTCCCTTAGAACTGCAAGCAGCTGTAGTACAAGGGGTCTTGGCTATGCTCGTAGGATTTGATGACATGGTCCCATCATGGAGCACAGTAATCGCTATTGGAGAAGGTTACAGATTAACTGACGTCACTGATGAGGACATGTTTAAGGATGACCCATCTGATGACGAAGTAGTGTTCGAGATGGAGATAACATATTGGGTTACAGCAGAAAAACGTGAGATTCCACAAAGGATGATGATAGTGAGACAGCGTCCTGCATTGTTTGATAAAGACATGGCAAAAGTGTCCGTTTATTTATGGACTACAGGCCGTTATGATGTAGGCCTATTAAAAGGGGTTGGAGAAGTTAAGATTAAACTGAAGCCAGTAGCAATTTTACCTTGAGCACGACAGTATCCTATGTCTCGAGAGGCAGACAAAGGTATTTTTAAGATGATATTCACCATGATGGATCAAGGCATTTTAGTGATGTCAGAGTCACTTTGCAATACCGCAGTGTATCCTGTGAAAAAATCAAAGGGGCAGTCAGGTCATTTAGTGCAAGACATGCGCCCAATTAACTAGATTGTAGAGGCTGATTTCCCTCTAGTTCCTAACCCGGCAGCGATCTTATGTAGTATCCCTGTTGAGGTGCGATATTTCACTGAGATTGATCTGAAAAATGTATTTTTCACAATCCCGTTGCATAAAGATTCTCAGGATCTGACGTCATTTACTATCGGACAGACTAACTTAAAATGCACGTGATTACCTCAGCGGTACTGTGAGACTTCATCGATTTTTAACAGAGTCCTGCAGCTGGACTTAAGCAATATTTCAGACATTACTGCAAACATTACTCAGTCCAGCTGATGATTATTTTAGCCGAGAAGGGATATAAGGTAGACAAAGAGAAACTACAGTATTGTCAAGAAGAGGTGTTATGCATAGGAGAGTTAATTTTGCATGAAGAAAAGAAAGTTACACCTGAAAGGGCTGTGGTCATTTTGAAAACAGCGAAATCGCACACGATAAAGCACATGCATCAATTTATGGGACTGTGCAATTATGTGAGGGCATGGGTATTTGATTATAGTTCCAACACAAAGCCATTGTTGCAAGCCTTGAAAAATGCTCAAGCAAGTCAGGAAAAGATTGTATGGACTGAGGAAATGGAGGAAGGGTTTGATGAATTGTAAAAGGCAATTTGCACTGCTCCAGATTTAGGGATTCCTAATTATTCTGAGGAATTCTTTTTATTTTCGTACACAAATGGAACAGTTATGACGGCAGCACTCAGGCAGAGAACTACATTGGGGTATAAGCCTTTAGCATATTATAGTGGGATTTTGGATCCAGTAATGAGGGGTCACTTCCCCTGTGAACAATCTTTGGCAGCCGACACGCTCGCAATTGAAAAAGCTGCTAGAATAGTGATGGGGTGTTCCATGACAATGTTTGTTGAACATGCATTATTTGCTGTTTTGGAAAAACCTAAGGGTACGTTGATGTCCCAAAGAGCTTCTGCTTATTAGGTGGTCATATCGAATACAGCGATTAAAATAGTCAGATGTAAAACAATGAATCCTGCCACGTTTGTAGCCGAACCACTGGCAGATGTCGAACAGGCACATGATTGCTCCAAACATGAGGAGTTCTATGACGAGATTCCGAGGGTGAAAGAATGCTCTAGCAGCTGGGGAGATTCTCTTTATTGATGGCTCTTCGAAAAGCGATCAAACTGATGGGCAAAGATATACAGGTGCCGCTGTGGTAAGGCACATGGCTAATGGGGAATTTGAAGTATTGATAAGTTCACGATTACTGTCCCACTTTGCAGCATAGGCTGCAGAGTTAGTGGCGCTGATGGTCTTGCTTGAAAATAACGCAGACCAGGAAGTAACAGTGTACAGTGACTTATGTTACGTCAACAGTGCACACAGAGTTAGGACGTTGGAAAAGGAGGGGCTACCTTCGAGCAGATGGCACTCAGGTGCAACATGCCGCCTTATTGGACAGACATATTAAAGCACTACAGCTCCCAGTAGCCATCATGATAGTTAAGTACGCAGCGCACACTAAGAGAACAGACTTTATTTCACGCGGGAACCAAGCCGCAGACAAAGAAGGAAAATTAGTTGCATACTCAGAGGATATCCCGAGCTTTGATATGCCTGATGTGAAGGAGGGAATGGCGGTGATGATGATTATAAATGAAAGTTTTAATAACTTGTCGAAGACACAGTTAATGGAAGTTCAAGGTGAGGCACCACAGGATGAGAAAGTGGAAGCAGAGGTGTGTTCTTTATCCCCTTCTGAGGCATTGTGGTGACAGGAAAGCACTGGTAAACCAGTGATGCCTGCAGCCTTATTAAAGGTGACGTTGGAACAGCTACTTTACCCTGCACATGTCACTAGAGAAAGCTTCGCAGCAACCATTGCGGAGGAGTGCTTCATACCAAATTTGTTAGAACACATTGGCCCTCATTACGACCCTGGCGGAAAGTGACTGACCGGACCGCCACAGCGTAAATAGCGTTTCCGCCATTGCACGATGGAGCAAAGTGCGGCCCATTCCGACCCATCGGGCACGAGCACCACGCCATGGCGGAAGTGCAAAGTCCGCGATGGCGGAAATGACCCCAAAACGGCCCACACCGCCGCCGTACGGCGCCCTACGTGCAATACCGCCACCCATCATAGCGGACACCGCAGTGAGCGCCAACCGGAAAGTACGGTGACCGTAAATATACGGAAACGGAAGTAAAAACATGGGCCCGGAACGGGAAACAACACCCCGTACACCTATAAAACCACAAAATACACACAACCACTAAAAACACCACCCTGAGACACATCCCAACCCGTCATCCACCCTAGTGAAACCAAGAAAAATGGGAAAAGTAGCGAAGAAAGCGTGCGACCGCAAGCGGCAGGTCCACTTCTCCCGTGAGGAACTCACCGTGCTTACAGAGACCCTCCAGGAGAATGCCGCCGCCGTCTTCTCCACGCAAATGACCAGGACGGCACTTGCGAACAAGAAGGCCATATGGGCCCTGGTGGCACAGCGGGTAAGTGCGGTGGGGACCGCACCCCGCAACCCACAGCAATGCAGGAAGCGGTGGGACGACCTGCGGATACGTGTCCGTAGCATACTTTCTGCCAACCGCAACATTGCCACAGCCACCGGGGGAGGATCGGAATCACCCATCAAGTTGACCCCCTGGGAAGAAATCTGTGCCTCCACCATAGGAATGGAGAGCATAGAGGGAGTCGGAGGGATGGAGAAAGGAGTGCAGACATCCGAAGAATCAGGTAGGTGGCCCAAATAAAACAATGCCAAAACCACAATGTCCAATCATGTGAAGTACCACGTGCCCACATAGCGCAACAGCAACACATGGCCAGGAGAACGTCCACACACATTGGCCTGATAGCGCACTTTAAAACTCACAATAAATACATAAATAAGTAAAAACCCCAAAAACACCCACTACACGTGCAGCAGGCACACCCTAACTGCAGGCTGCCAAACAACTGCACCCTCACTCCACACACAAATGAAAGCACCTCCAAGGCCCCGACCCAAATCACCCTCAGGTACCACCCCAATGCATGTGATACATTGCCATTCCAATTCCCACAGACCCATTAATAACGCTCGCCCTCCTTTACTCCACCACAGGGTCCGATCCAAACGACGAGCTCCAGGACACCCCTACCAGCACACCTGCAAAGAGGGCCAAGACCGACGGCCAAAGACCCTCCACCTCAGCTGCACGCATCAAGACACGGCAGTAGCACATATCAAGTGGCAGCACACAGGAGGGAAAATCAACAGCACCCCAGCAGCCAGCATGCCCACAACAGCACCACCACAGGTCCCCCCAATGGATGCCACAGAAGGTACTGCCTCTGGTGGCAGCAGCACCATAGGTGACACCCCATTAATGGCAGCATGCTCCGACACAGAAGACGGGGATGTCGAAGTCAGATCCATCCATGACCTGTCCCAATCCCCCTGTCTGTTCCATCCCGTACACCATGAGGATACCACGCAGGGGCACCCACAAGACGACGACTGGCCATCCCCCACAAGCCCTGTGGCAGGGCAACATGAGGCGAACAGCCCCTCTGTGACACCACCGCAAATGGCCATGGCCCAGCAGAGGCAACAGTTCCTCGACCAGTTAATCGTGCAACAGCAGCAACTGGCCACGCTCCTCAAGGACCATGCCGATGGATGTGGGGGCACTAAGGCAGACATAGAAACATCAACTGAGACACTTAGGGCACAAATGGAGAGTAGCACCGAGAGCCTGAGAGTCCAAATGGAGAGTAGCACCGAGAGCCTGAGAGTCCAAATGGAGAGTAGCACCGAGAGCCTGAGAGTCCAAATGGAGAGAAGCACCGAGAGCCTCAGGGGGGAACTGCATGCGACGTCCAAAGACGTATGTGCCGAACTTGCCGCAGTGCGCCGTGTGCTAACTGAGCTCTCACAAACCCTTAGGGACATGCATGGACGTGAGCAGGCAGAGACATCATCCGTTGCAAGTTCCGTCCAGGGCAGCCCCCAACGTAGATCTGGGAGGAACCTGCGCTCCACAGGCAGGGGTGCCCCTGATACCCGCAGAGGGGGCTTGCAATAGCGACTGCCCACTGACAATGAGCATCTTTGGACACTGGTGTTCGGGGGGGAGGTAGGAGGGTGGAGGGGGTGTGTTGGGCTCACTTGGGTGGCGGGTCGATAGGGTGTTCAACATGATATCACATATGCCATAAACAATGCACGATCAAACAATGAGATGTGTGGACAATGATCTTTGTGTACTAGGCCATCATAGGCGTACAGTCCATTTTGTGCATGTACCAGACACACACAGTGCCACGAGTCCCGTGTCCATGTATCAGCCACCAGGCGTGAGTGCTAGAAGCATGCATCTATGAGATGCTGACGAATTTCACGGCCCTCCTGTGCCTCGCAGACTCCTTGAGGTGCTGCCACATCCCCACCCTCATCATGACCATCTTCAGGTGCTTGCAGTTCTGCGTCAGGGGGCATGGGCACATTTCTACGTACACACATGTTGTGTAGCATGACACATGCCATCACCATCTTTGCAACCTTCTCATGGCGGTACAGGAGTGCCCCGCCAGACCTGCTGAGGCACCGGAAACGGGTCTTCAGTAGGCCGAATGCCTGTTCAATGACTACACGGGTACGTGAGTGGGCATGGTTGTAGTCCTCCTCATGCTGGTCCCGTGGGTTCCGGACTGGTGTGAGGAGCCATCTCTTCAGTGGATATCCGGCATCACCTGTATGTGGACGATAAACGAATTATGTGGAATGCCATTGCTACGTACGCACCCCCCCCCCTTCCTGCCAGGTCATTGCCGCATCACATACCCCACATCATCATGCATGAAATGAGACTCACCGAGTAGCCAGGATCTGTTCCCTGCGTGTCGCTCCATGTAGCGTGGTATTGTTGAGTTCCTCAAGACCATAGAATCATGGGTTGATCCAGGGAATCGGGCACAACAATGTGTAATGATCCTGTTGGAGTCACACAGCATTTGTACATTCAGTGAATGAAATTGTTTTCGGTTGCGGTACTGGGCCTCCATGGCATGTGGGACGACCAATTCCACATGGGTGCAGTCGATGGCACCAATGCAACCCGGTATGCCGCCAAGTGCATGGAATCCCACTTTTGTGTTGGTTATTTCCTGCTCCGAGCGTGGTAGAGAGATGTAGTCGTCTGCGTGCTGCAGGAGGGCATCGAGCACTTGCAATAGTGTCCGTGAGAACAGTGGCTGAGAAATGCCATGCAACTGTCCGACTGTGTGCTGGTAGGTGCCTGTGGCCAGGAAGTGGAGTACAGACACCACCTTCAGTAGGGGTGGGATGGCGGTTGGGCTATCTATCATGCTGACAAGGTCAGCCTGTGTCATGTCCACAATGGCGGCTATGGTGTCCCGGTCCAAACGGTAGAGGGTGTGGATCTGCTCATCAGTGAGGTTGAACGGATGTGCTCGGAGGCGTGGGATTGCGGGCTGCCTGCGTACTGGTAGTGGCTGTGCTGGCAGCCCTTGCTGGCCCTGCCTTGCCCTCCTCCTCCTCCTGCGTCTCCTCCGTGCGGCCGGTTGTAGTTGGTGTTCGTCTTCTTCTTGGAGTTGGAGTACTTGCAGTGCTATCAGGTCCCCCAGGGCCAACATCGCGAGTCCTGCCGGTAGCATTTCGGAGTGGGTGTGGTTGTGGGAGGAGACTGGGTGTGCAATTTATGTGTTTTCAGGCTGTATGGCCTCCACCTGTGGTGATTCATTCCACCTGTGCAAGCTGCTCTCCCCTTTGGGCGAGCACGTCCCGCACACAACGCTGCAATTCGAGGAATGGCATCTTGCTATTACAATCATGTATTAGTACCCGATGGCCGTGTAACATTGGTTGATATGTTCATTCGGCTATGGTCCCATTGTTTCACATGCATTCTATGCAGTCGCGAACAGACTTGTGAAGGGTCAGTGGAACGTAGTACTCGAGTAACGGTGGACCCTCATGCATCACTGTACCGAGGTTCACCGACGGGCGGGGCCTCCCATTTGTGAGTGAAGGCAGTTGCCATTTTCACACACAGCCGCACTAGATGGATTAATTTGTGATTTCAAGCGGCCACAGATGCCTTTTCGACGTGATGTTGCAAATGAGGAATTCGAAGGGCGGCGCTTTCGGTCTTCAGCTAGCGGCGAGGAGATGCCCACAGGTCTGACTGCAAATATAACGTTCTATTGTTCAGTGTCCTTGGGACAGGGGCCATGGCGAGGATGCAATGATTGATATGAATAGTTTGCGATGCGCAATTGCGAAGTGGATGATGAGGCCGGACGTTCCCAAATACATGTTACTTCACAACACTGGAATTACGGGCTGGGGCACAGTGGATTTTGCAGGCTGCATAATGCACAGACTCAATGGAATTCTCACATGTTATGTGAGTATGGAAACAGGCGTTATCATTACGGGATGAGGGAATGATGAATGGATGCATGGACAGATGATTTGATACGGTGTTTGCCATGTACAGGGCTTCTTGGAATCTGTCCGCCTCCCCTGCGCTATGTGATGCAGGGCTGCCATAGTGGGACCATCATCTATCTGGCCTTGTTGAGCCCTCCCTGTCTCGACGCGCCTTCAGACACTTGTGTCCATGCACGTTACCAATCCCTTCTGATGGATTCTGTTTTCACAGACGCATGCACAGGTACACTCGTTTGTGATGGTGTTTTCACCTCGATATGGATAGTTATGAGTCGCAAGTGGTTTTGGGGTGGTGATGATCCTTTGGAGTGGGCTAGCATGCATATGGCTGTGGATCTAGTGTGATCATTGAAGTGAGTTGTTCGAATGTAGTTCTGATGGCCATTCTATTCTTTTTCTTTTCTTTTGGTTGACAGGTATCTCCTCCCCTTTTGCCACTGCCATCTGTATGCCACTCCTGCAGATGGGTTTTACTCCCGACACCTGCTGCTTCGTGTTAATCAGTGGAGCAGCATTACGATCTTATGGGACGATCGCCAATGGGCCACATGCCCTTACGCAGTACTAGTGGCTCGGAGCAACATTTCGGCCTTTCAGCTGGACTAGTGCCTCCCTATTGGGACGGCCCTGCGGTTCTAGGCGCTTCCATGTTGCCTTTTCGTACGAGAATGTAGCCCCTGTGTACCATGAAGGAACAGGGCGTCACACAAGAAGTAGCTGGTCATTTATTGCGGATGCAGCCCACAATGGTGAAATGTGTTTTGGAGTTCATGGCCTAATGGCTGTATGGGCTTGGTGAATTTGTTGTGCATTAAATTTCTATTCTGATATGGGCCGTGTAGCGTTCTTCTTTGCAAGTGATGTGGCATATTCCTATTTGGGGAGCGATGTATTGTGAGGAGATCTGCATTGGGTTCCAGCTTCGGAGTATAGTTGCGTGGTACTGTGCTGGGCGCGTTTGCCTACGAAGCCCAGTGAGGTCAGGGGTGAGGGCTGCCAATATGACTGTTTGAATGATGTCATGCTCAGGGGCGGGGGATTAGGTTTTGTGTAACAGATGCCGGTCAGCCAGGTGGATTGGTGGAATGATGTGATTATCGGAATATTGCTGGTCACAGGTGCCTGTGTTTGCGTGCGTTTCTTGGTGGGAGACTGAGGTCATGTCCATTGGTATAGCTTCTGTATTCGTGCCATCTGTGCCCTGCAGCTCCCATTGGCCCCTCTTGTGATTCTTTTGTTCGTTGGCATGCATGGGTGACTTGTACATTTCACTGGTTGCATTCTGTCTTCGTTGCACCTACGGGGAGTTGTACTATGTGGCCAGGGAGCGGTGTACAGGCACTCAGTGGGGCCGTTTACGGTTGATTCGCGATGCCGTACTTCTCACCATGGCGGAATGGTACTTTCCGCCGTGCTTGATGGCGTTAAGTACATGTCCGCTAGGGTCGGAATTCGCGTACCCTTGCGCCATGGTGCTAATTACGGTTTGGCATGGCGCGCGCGCGCGTACTTGGTGCAGTTAGCGTTGGCGTTCACTACGGTGTCGCTAATGGCATCGTACTTTACGGTGACGGGTCATAGTCGCACCGAGCGCTATTCGATGGCGGTATTGCATTTCCGCCATCGTTTTTCGATTTCCGCCAGGGTCGTAATGAGGGCCATTGCATTTTATGTAGTAAATTGCATCATATGTCAAATGTTTACTGCTGGGCACACGCTGTGAAACAGTCAGAGGTGTTATTCCTTGACCAAATGGTCCTTTTCAGTATTTGCATATTGACTATGTTGACATGCTGCAGGTCTGTCATGGTTACAGATATATGATAGTGGTAGTGTACCCCTTCTCAAGGTGGGTTGAAGCTGGCCCGTGCACACATCCGGATGCCACTTGCACTGTGAAGTTCCTAGTTCAAAAAATATTTCCTAGATGGGGAATATGTGAGATATTAAGATCAGATAATGGCCCACATATTGTGAATGAAGTGTTCAAGCAGATTAGCTTATTGCTTAGTATAAAGCATAAGTTTTCTTCGGCTTATCACCCACAAGCCAACAAGGTTTGTGAGAGACTCAATGGCCTGCTTAAAGAAAGGATAGCCAAGCTTAAATTAATGTTGAAAAAAGGATGGCTGCATTGCCTTGCATTATATGCGTTGAGGAATCAGCCAGCCTCTGACCATCATCTTATGCCCCATGAACTAGTAATGGGGAGTTGAATGAGAACGTCTCTCACTCCTCCATTGAGGATTAGATGTGATGCCCACACAACAGCAGAATTGTTATGAGATGAGCTACGTGCTTACTTAACATGTATGACTACAAGTATCTCTGTCATTTCAGAACAAATCAAGCGAACGGGGTGTAGGTCTCAGAACACAGATGAAGGCCATACAGCAACCGGATCAAAAGAACTTTTATTGCCAAGATTTTTCCCTGGAGTTCAGGTGCTAATCCGCAATTGCGTCTGCAAATGGCACCAACCCATGTTTAATGGCCCGTTCATTGTGGAGGATGTTACTCTATCAGCAGTGAAGGTTCTAGGAAGACGCGCTTGTATTTTCCTGGGAGACGTGAAGATCTACAGTGGTGAGACCACCACACCCCACCCCATTCGGAAGCAAGTCAAGGAGAAGTAGTTCAGCATGTGCAGACGAGATCAATGACAAGGAAGAAGGATGCAGAGACTGTTCAGTAGACAGATAAGAGTTCATTGGACTGTGGTTTGTTCGAGACACTTTGTAGCTGCCAAACAAGGAGTGAAAGGAAAAAGCTATTGTTCTTGAGCCACAGGAATTTGTTGACATTTTAACTGAGACATATTGAACTCTTGAAAAGAAATGCCAGACATAGAGTTCATCTTTGACAGTTTGAAAAGGGAACAGTTCCCCAATTCCTTTCTCACTGAATTTCTCTTTGGAAGTGTCCATGGTGGTGCTGTTTTTCTCTTCATTATTCATGCATATCCATCATTGGTTGGGAGAACTACTGATGTTCATGTATTCTTGCAAGATCCTAAAAATGGTGCAGTTGTGAGAACATTGCTCACAGCTATAATAGAACCTGAGTAATGTATGGAAAACACAAATGCCTCTCTCTAATGACAATGCAAATAGACTAGTTGGAATGGACTTTTATTTCTTGATTGAAGAACGCCCGCATCTTGTTTGACAACAACCGACACTCGTACATTCCTGAGAGATCCTAGAAATCAATTGGCAATCAATCAATTGCTACGTGACATAGTTAAACCAGTGCGTTTATTTTCTGAGACATCATGACAAGCATCTTATTGATGAATGAAGATATTCAATACTTACTTGCCCTAGTCTTTTATTATTTACTGGAAGCACATCCTCATTTGATTTGGAAAAAGGCCAATTATTTTTAATTAATCAGGAACCCTATCAAAAGTCCTGCCATCAGCCAGTTGCTTGTGGACCTCGTGGGACAGATCCAGTTATTACCATAATATTTTATGAGGTTATCTGATTAAAGTTTGGTACAAAATGGGTAACATTGATAGTAACAACAATGTGGCAAACAACGAGAGACCGCCACGCTGTGCAAGAGGCTATTTTTGACCGGGTGACCTATTGGTATATCATATATACATGTATTATGCTTATTATTATTCGACTTTCTCTCACAGTATGTACTGTCTATTATGTAGATCGGAATAAGGCAGTAGTTCCTGTGTATCGTCCTATGCAGCAGGAGGGTACAGAAGTGGCAAGTGTAAGACCACCGAGACCTTATGTGATTGTTCCTACTCGAGTAGCTTATGTGAAGGCGCCTGGTTCTGAGGCAATTGGCACTAGACATCCATATGAAGGAATGTCTCTTATAGATATTATTACTGAGTACCAGGTACAGAAACTTAGAGAAAAGCAAAGAACGAGACATTTTCTGACTGATGTTCGACCAGTAGCACATATAAAGACACCAGTTCTACTGACAAATGTTTCTATGATTCTCCCAGCAAAAAGGAACTATGCAGAGATACTTCATGATATGAGAATGAGAGCTCATGAGGCAAGGGGGAGACCTAAGAGTAGTACAAGTGAAGATGATCATGACTTGAATGATTATCTAGACAGTACAGCACATTTGGGAAACATCATTTGGATCCGCACATGAAAGAGATAGGCAAAAGAACCTCAAAGGAGGAATGCTATGTATGTACACTCCTATCTTATATTATGGGAAAGTCTAAATTATTCGTAGCCATTGAAATAGATGTTCAGACAGCACACTGTCTATTTTACATTGCACTTTGCCGAACAAGAGGTCAATTCATGGGCCAAACAGCTTATTTAGCATGGGCAACGGAATGAGCAGATCCAGTGAAGATAACTATGTGCAAGACATAGAAACAAGAGCAAGAGCCCACACAAAGAATCATGTGATAAGATGTGAAAAGCCTGGAGTGAAAGGGGCTGGAATTAGATGGGATGTAAACAAAAGACTTGAAAGTCCAGGAAAATCTGCAGAAGACATTCGAAGATGGAAAAACAGAGGCCAGATGAAGATTTGGGAATCAGCGCTTTCTCCAGACGGATGGCAAGAAGGAGTGGTCTTCTGCAGAGCATGGGTAGTGATGGGATGCTACAAACCGACAATTGACATTGTAGAGGATAGATGCAAACCTCTTTGGCCGAGACTTACTAAACTACTGACATGGGTCGAAGATAAAGGAGGGCCGCTGCAGATAGTGCCTTTTGCTAGTGATTCAGAAATAATGGCACAAGAAAGCTTGGAGGAAACATGAACTGTGGTCGAATCTTTGGCCTGCCAGGAATGAGTATAGGAACAGCAGTGATAATGGATCACTATTGGGCTTTTGGATCCAGAGCTTATATGAAGATGCCCAAGGATTGGGGAGTTCTCTGTTCTATAGTGAATGTTCATGTTCTAGCATGATGATTCCTAAAAGTGACCTGAACATTGGTGAGTTTCCAAAAGCAGATGCTCACTTGAGCAAGAAGAGACCGGCTGAACTCCTAAATCAAATAAAAAGAGAGAACTATTTTTCAGCCAAGTCAATAGAAGCTTTTGATTCTCTTCTATATGAGAACAGACTGTTAAGTCAGACTTCATCGATATTCAGATAATCTTTATGCCAAGGATCCAGACTGCAGCAAATACCAAGTGGTTACAGATAACCAGATGGGAACTTCTACAGATGGTCAACACAACTATCAAGGGATTTTATGCTATTAAAGAAGAACTGAGAGCCATACGACTGATGACTCTTCAGAATAGGTATGTCTTGGAGATGATTACAGGCATGGATGGAGGTGTTTGCGCCAAAATTGGAGAATCATGTTGCACGTTCATACCTGCTCATGACGATGAGAATGGCACCTTGACAGAAGCCATAGAAATGCTGACGAAGTTACACGTCCAAATGATAGACGAAGTGGAAGACGTTTCTGACGACAGTTGGTTCAGATCACTTTACTTGTGGGTTCCACAATGTATGGCAAATATGTTCCTTGGAGCCCTGATAGTGATGCTGATGCTTGGATTCTGTGTAATCAGGATAATAATCTCACAATGCAAGAAGACTGCCAAGAAAGCTGTGGGAATGAAGATCATGACTGATGTCGAGTCAGGATGTAAGACTAAGGAGCTGACAGATGAAGAAATCAGAGACTACGTGAAGGCCAGCATCCATGCACCTGAGGGGACGAAGTTCCTGTATCCAAAGAACCACAGAAAGTATGTGGGGAAATTGATTTATTGCAGTCCCAATAGACAATGCATGCTTATGTCTTGGAATAAGGATAAGCATGTCAAATCAGCAGGATACCTGAAGGGAGTAATAAAGATGTGGGTCCTGAAGAAACATTTCTTCAGACAAGGATGTCTAGATATGAAGACTGATGAGAGAGTGGTCGATGAATCGCTCAGAGGGGGGAGTATAGAGGTGGAGCCAAGTACCCCAGTGCAAAGCTCCTCCCCCATGAAGCATATATGTCGGGAGCCAGAATGTGAAACACATGCATTGCCAGTGAGAAAACCTATACCAAAGAGAATCCTTGAAATAAGATTTCCATAGAGAAAGCTTTACATGCATATATGACAATATGATGGCCATTTGAATGAAATCCTGGAGGAAATGGGAAAAGCAAGTGAGAAAGCAGACTGGTGACATCATGAAGAGCAGAATCGACACACCCAGAAGAGATGCAGACGGGAGAACATACATATTCTATTAACTCTAGATTGAAGGTGTTAAAGATGAGCAACATTTCAGGCTCGAGATGAAGCTGCTCATGCTACAGAATAAATAAATAAGATATTGAGTCATTTCACAATTGTACAGAAGCAGCAGCGCAAGTAGACAAAATATTCTTTAAGGCTGGCTATGTAGTGAATAGAATGCAGTGATGCACCAATGTATATACATAGGCAATGTAAGGACTATGGATGATTCCACAATGCGCTTTAGCAGAGCTGGATTCCGAAAGCAGAAAGACGTTTTTAGTATGTCACAGTCAGAAATCAAAAACTCGACCATTGAGGTGGATCAAAGAAAGGTTTGGTTGGATCAACACCAAGAAGTCAAGGCTGCCTTGGGCCTGGATGTGCATACAAACAATAAGAGATCGTGTGAAAGAACAGAGCTCTAGTATCTCGTGAGGGGCGAGAACATTGAAGACATCAGAGGTTCATCAAATAGTAGTATTTTAAATGCAGTAAGACTCAAAGTCGTGGTCTACAGTCATGTGGTCAGATGAAAATAGACACTATGATGAGCTGTATCGAAACAGAGAAGACAGGGTATTCTATACTCACTTATGTTTTTCATCACAGAGAACATTTCCAAGGCTGAGTCCAAAGCCTTAATTGACTAGTAGGCTGCAAGTGTGATGATGGATGCCATGGCTAATTGGCGGGAAGCTATGGTTGTGACCAGCCCATTGGCACCTGGATGCCAGTCTGTTTGCTGCTTACGCATGTGGAATATTACAGAGGGGTACAAGGGTGCCAAGAAATTATACAGGGACACGTAATAGAGAGCCTTATAGTTTTGCGTAACCAATGGGACGTCATGTATTTGATGATGTTTGTAGTGACCTGCACTACAGGAGGGCTTGATGTTAGAGACCAAATCACTTTCTCTGACCAGTATACCCAGATGTTCCTTGTAAACCTATCACCATACCAAATAGGTTTTTGTAGTTTGCAACGTAGATTGACGTCAACAGTGATGAGTTTTCAGTATATAATCTGCTTTTTTTATATGTTGAATTGAGTGTGAAGACCGAGCGAACGCTTTGATGTTCGTTGTAACTCCCTGTTTTAGATAAATTATATTAAAACAGTCACACTTTGCTAACTTCCTGAGTCTGTTTTTATTATTGATGTTTGAGTAACATTCTGCATCTCCATCTGTCTCTAAGTATTGGTACCTTGTGTTAAAGGGCTTGGTCAGATGCCCCAGTTCAGACAGGAGTGCAGATAGGATGTCCTGGGTTTTAGTGGTGAAATGAGAAGTCAGAGTCATGCAGAGGGCCTGGGTGGGTCTAGAAGAGGTAGATACTGCAATAGTATTGGCCACCTCCTTGCAGATTTTAAAAAGTTTGAGAGGCAAAGGCGGCCACTGACACTCGATTCAAGGGTTGAATGACCACCAAGGAAGGTGACAGTGCTGGGTGGGGCTTTAACAGGGGTACAGTTTGCTTCAAGTGAGAATAAAGAGGGAAGTGGTCAGTCCAGGAGGGAGGAGTAGTAAGAGGATTAGAGAGAGGGCTGTCTGAACATCCAAGGTGTGTCCGACTGAGTGTGTCGGACCAGAGGGTAGAATGGAGAGGGAAAGAGAGTTGCATAGGTTGCAGAAAAGCCCAGAGGAGGAGTCTGGGGAGCCCATATAAATGAGGAGAAGCTGAGAGGTAGAGGAAAGGAGAGAGGAGGTGAGGTTAGCCCATTCAGAGAGGAAGAGGGTGACCCAGCCAGGTAACCTGTAGATGGTGTCCAAGGTCAGAGAGAGGCTGGGAAAGAAAGAGAGTCTGCGGACCAGGCATTCAAACGAGTAATAGGTCTGAATGGGGATGATGGAGGCAGCTATCCACTCAGGAAAGATCAGGGCCACTCCCTCTCTGGGCCTGTTGGGCCTGGGCTCGGAAAGGATCTTGTAGTCCCCAGGGCAGAGTGTGTCAAAACTCATGACAGAGCTGACCTTGAACCATGTCTCAGTAAGAGCAAGAACATCCAGGTCAAGGAGTTCAAGGAGGTGGTAGATGTCTGACAAGTGTTTGACAGCGGAGCGAGAGTTGAGATTTGCCATGTGGAGCAGGTTGCCACTTTTGAAAGAAAGTTGAAGTGAGGGCCTGGGGTTTGCATATCTATGGCAGCTAGTTACCAGGGCCTGAGGTTTCTGCCTACTAGCTCCCTTTGAACTTTGTTCATAATAATGAGTGAAATCACCAGACCGCCCCTACTCTTCATCTTCCAATTCCCAGATCATTGTTGTATTGTTGTACACAGTGCACAATGTATCTTTGAGAGAGAGAGAGAGAGAGAGATAGAGAAAGACAGAGGGAGAGAGAGAGAAAGAGAGAGAGAGAGAGAGAGAAAGAGGGAGAGAGAGAGAGAGAGAGAGAGAGATGGAGACAGAGAGGAGCAGAAACCTATGTATAGGGGCATACAGAGAAAGTGAAATGCAGCTGTCTGCAAGGCCAGTGGTAGGAAGTGGGGAGGAGACTAGGCTTCGTGGCCATGTTAGGCCTTTGCATGCTTTGCTGCAACTTTCAATTTTTTGTTTTGCCTGATCATGTCTTGCTAGGCCATGTTGTGCATTACTACATGTGGCTTTATTGTCTATGCCATTTGCTAACCTGATCAACATTCTATTTTG
The DNA here is from genome assembly GCF_040938575.1 of Ambystoma mexicanum. NCBI lineage: Eukaryota > Metazoa > Chordata > Amphibia > Caudata > Ambystomatidae > Ambystoma > Ambystoma mexicanum. Next base: position 148,090,592 of record NC_090930.1, on the reverse strand, counting down.
TAGCCCATATTTTGATGCTCCTAGGTGCCCTACTGTGATGCTGTCTCCTGGAATATGCCTGCAGGTGTCCCACTGTAATTCTGCTCTTGTGTGTCCCACTGAAATCTCCCCTATGTGAGGAGTTGCTCTCTGGTGTGCCCCTGTAATATGGCTAACTGGTTCCCAATGCAAGTAGTGCCCGCCCATGCATTTTGCTATCCAATATTCAATGTAATTCACGTGACTGGCTCTGAGACAGTCCACATTGGCCTATTAGCATGCTGAGTTGTTCCTAGGGACCGCACTGAGGCTCTGCCCTCTTTGGAATACCTACTCTGACCTTCACTAGCAAACTATGATCTCCCACCGTCTACTTGGTCCCCAGTGCTGCATGCTCCCTATGTCTTCCACTCGTTACCATGTTGTCCCGCTCTGATCCAGAAGTAACTGCTGTACACTGTTCACTGCCAGAGATACCAGCCCGATCAAGTATATCTCAGTGCGTATCCTTTCAAGTACCTTATCTGGAGAGTACAATAACTGAGAATTCACCCAAGAGGCACCTCTTCAGTGATGCTACTGTGGTTGTACTGAATGAATGCTCAGAATTGCCCACCAGATCCTCAACTAACCCCCATGAACCTACACTCTCAGCCTCTATGCCTAAGCCCATTGTATGCATACAATCTAAGCCATGCACACATGGCAATTGAATAATATGTATTTATTTATAGAAAATGTAAAAGGCACCACCTTTGAATCTTGGTCACTTATAGGTGATAGGATAACCCTACTGTCGAATGGGAAAATTATATCGTGCCTCCTATTGTGATGAATATATGTATATTGGCCTACGCCAAGCTGCTTGTAAGCCACGTGCGAAGAAATCTGTGCTGTAAGGTCCCGACCTTGGAATCAATGTAAACTGCCATTTTAGGTCTATCCGCCATTTTAGTTTCTCTCTGCAAAGTCACCCTGTGAGCTAAAATGGTGGACAGAGTCATTCTGAATGTAACATGGCCGTCTTGACCTCTGAGTACAGACTAATGTGTAACTTGCCTGCAGGCCACATGTTGGGGTCATGAACTGAGACCTTGTCCTTCGTTGACCTGTGTGTAGAGGATTACTTGTGCCAATGAAGCTAATCCGTGAGCATATGTTAAGAACAATGTATCCAAATACTGAACTGAGAACACTTGTTTAAACTACATTGTATAGATGTTTGAGAAAATCTTTATTAGAAATCCTAAAGTACACTGTTGCCATTAAGGCTTGTTGGCGAATGTATTAAAGGCAAACCCTAAGTGTACAGATGTGTGAACTCGGCACGAACCCTAGATCCGTAATGTATTAACCAATATTAATTCACAGCAGGGATGAACATCATGTTCTCAAAGGTATATAAAGTGTGACTATTCTAATGTACAGCCCCACTCACTGAGCACACCGAACCACGCTGGAGTTCATTGTGTTGTACTGAGGGCCGATAGCTATCTGTTGTTTTGTCCTTTGAAACTGTTCAGTATAAAATAAAGATCTTTGTATGTTCCTCTGTAACCCGTGTTCGGTGTATTTCCTTTTGGGGTACTCAGCCTCAATATTTTCTCTTTGTTTTCACAGTTGGCGCCCGAATAGGGACCCTCAAGATTGATGCCGGATTGTCGAAGGTTGACACACGCTATCGGACCAGGATCGGATGGTGTAAACGGGGCCCCTTTTTGAAAGAGACACGACACGACACCTCAACAGCGCTGCACGACCCGATCCCTGGACGATTAGCTTGTGGTCCGAGACGGCATCTTGACGAGGGTCCACTTATCGAGACGGGCAGATTTGCCGAAATCACCGAACACGAGGTAAGATCAGTTAGGTAAGAATCTTTGTAATCCGATCGGACCTTCTTAGGATTGATCAGGTGAGTCATGACCCGATTCTTAAGTATCCTGATAATTTGTTTTGGCGCATTGTATCTGAAAATACAATTATTGACCAGGGAAAACCAATATTTGGATATGCCTGGGAAATTGTCTACCTGCTTCAGGGCGTTATTCCGCAGCGATAGGCAATCTTTGGAATTTAGCCGTCCGGCACCACAGGAGGGGTCGCCGGCTTGTACTATGTACTGTAAGCATGGCATTGGTAGTATAGTGTTTAATGATATTTGGCACAGACAAACCAGACATGCTTCCGAACTCCAGTGGCCAATCAATGGTAGTTTTGAAATCCCTTGTATTGAGTATTTAGAGTCAATTTTGTTAAAGAAAAAGGCTAGACCTGCAGCATTTGATGTTTTGCAGAATTGGAAAAAAGAAGCTTTACAGCAGCTTAAGAGTAGAGAAAAACATGCGCGACGTCATAAAACGAATACCGAAAAAGCGCTGTTATATGACCAAGATATACAGTCTGAGTCGGCTAGGAATATGACAGGGCTTTCTCACTTGGCATTCAGAAAATCTATCCTTGTAAAGACCTTCATGTTTCCCACAAATTTATTGACAAGCTGTTCCTCCACCTGCTCCTCCGCCTCTTCCTATTGCACCAGTAATAGTACCTCCATTGAATTTACCTACTCCCCCTCTCCGAAGTGGTCCAGTGCCGCTTGTAGTCGATCAGGGTGCGGGGTCAAGGGTTGTCACTCGTAATACTGTACCTCCAGAGATGAAGCAGAATTTGATTGCATGGGCTAAGCATTGTATAGAGAGGGATGATCGAGCTAATGTTCTTGCCACACTTTCTAACATGGATAATTTTCCTGAGAATGTAATGTAATGTGGGGAAAATTGAATAATGCAGATCTCCCACAAGGGTTGAGGGGATCTGAACACTTTAGTGTTTTCAAGAGACACTGTGGAGAAAGTACATGAGCATGTTGAGAGGATATTTGAGTATAGAAAGGAGTTGGAAAGGTTACAGAATGAGGATGACGATGGGGATAGTATGTATGTACAGAAACGGTTCCTTCCTTGTCGTAAATCGATATCTGAGGAAGTACGAATTTGTACGAAAGACGCGATTAGATGGATCTCAGATATGTCGATAACTCCAGTTGAGGTATATGATACATATAGTCAGTATACGCCAGAAATGCAGAGGAAAGTGATACAGGTAATGATAGAGTACCTGCAGGATGAATGTGTAAAGAGAAAGATTTGTTGTCCCACAGAGTTATTGAGTATTTATAAGAGAGCTTTTTCACTTGACACTTCTTCGACTGCTTTAGCGCTCGACTTGGCTCTGTTGCTTAGTAAGCGTTCGGAGTTGCCCACTTTTCAGTTACCTATGAGAGAGGTTCCTCCGACATTTGTCCCGAAGGTTGAGATTGCGGCCAATGCTGCAGCGGGTACAGCTGCTGTGAACATTCCTGCAATTATGAATCACAGTTTGTTCACGTCCCGTTCTCAAGACAGGAAGTGAATACCATTAGACAATCCATTCCTGACATTAGGAAAAATCCAACAGGATTCTATAAAGAAATAGAGTCTGTCTTGCAGTCCTCAGTATTCACCTTGGGTGATATTGATCTGTTATTTCCTGTACTCCTGCCCGTAGATTTGTGGAAACAGGTTAGGACTATAGACGACGTACCAGGGTTGGCAGATACATGGGCTAACATAATTAGACTTGATGGAGAAAGGCCAGCTGTAGAGAGACCGCCCCAGGTGATACTAACTTTACCTGATAGAATCATTGGGAAATTGAAAACTATAATTCCCGAAAAGAGAATTATTTGGGACAAGCTTACAGCCTGTGTCCAAGGGAGGTCTGAGGGTGCTACCGAGTTCTTTAATCCGTTCGAACAGGTATTCTCGGATTTCAGTGGACAAGACTTAGGCACTGAGTCTGGGAAAGATTATTTGTGGACACATTTGTGCATGGATTGCTGTCTGACATCCAGTCACAAATGATGTCTTCTGAGAGCGCTTGGCAGGCGAAATCCCAATCAGAAGTACTGCACATGGCTCAGTACTACGAGAACCGTGTCAATAATGAAAAAGATAGAGTCGAGATGAGAAAAGGTGATTTGAAGACTAAAGTATTGTTACAGCAAATTGTTAGAGGCCCTAGAAGGGGGTAGTTTGTAGATTAGAGGTCAGTATGTTCCACAAGGGAATTTGCCCTTGGGTCCTGTGAACATTAACCAGTGTGCCTATTGTCGGCAAGAGGGTCATTGGCGTGCACAATGCCCCGTCCTTCGACAAAGGTCGTATAACACATTTGGAAATATGGGTAGACAATCCAGAGGTCACCCGGGTGTAGGGGGCCCTGGTAGAGGTCAGTTTGCACAGGATCCTCAGCAACCTTTTTCACAGGATAATCAGACTCTGAGTGTGGATACTAGAAACATATTTGATCATCCTTCTGCTGCATATCTCTCTGAAGAACTTCCTTTTGATGACATTCTGTTTCGTTAGGATTGCCCGAAGCAGGGTTTGGAACCTACGTCTATTCCCATTAATCAGAAAGGTCCCTACGTTGAAATGATAGTGGGAAATAGGAAACATCTGTTCTTGATAGATTCTGGGGCACAGAAGTGTTCCATTGATCATTCTCAGGTTCCAAACATTTCACTGTCAGGGCAAACCAATGTTTCTGTAGGGTTTTCGGGCACACCAGTTGTCTGCCCCGTTTCTTCGCCGGTACCTATTTCTTTGGGTCCCTTCACGGACCTCTGTCCATTCCTTTTGACTTTGAATTGTGGAGAGAATTTGTTGGGGTTGAATCTGTTGAAAGAATTAAATGCGGTAATTCATTGTTCTTCTGATGGAGTGCGTTTGACGACTTCACCACAGCAACTTTCTGTCTCTCAATTCTTAACCAGACCTTTGCCGCCAGAATTCAGTGATGTACCAGAGTGCCTATGGGCAAATGACGACAATGATGTCAGTGTTTTACAGATCAATCCTGTTAAAATAGTCTTGAAACATGGGATGAAGTTGCCACGCATTCCACAATATAAGATTTCAGTTGAGGGCGAGCAAGCTTTGAAATGCATCGTTTCCGATTTTGTGCATCGAGGGGTGATTGAGGAAATTGCAGGTAGTTTGTGCAATAGTCCAATTTTACCCGTGTACAAAAAAGGTGATAATTCCATTTAGTTTCATAATTGATTTGCGTGCCATTAATAAGGTCGTCGCTCCGCAATTTCCAAATGTGCCCGATATAACAACAATATTAACTATGATTCCGGCTACAACTACTTACTTTAGTGTTGTGGATCTGAAGAATACTTTCTTTAGTATTCCTATACACAAGGACAGTAGATACTTGTTCGCTTTCACCTTAGGGGGACGCTTGTTCACCTTTACCTGTGCACCTCAAGGTTACACGGAAAGTCCGAGCATCTACAGTACGGCTTTGAAAGAACAGCTTGATACTCTTGAATTGCCCTCTACCTTTACACTGCTTCAATATGTTGATGTCCTGCTTTTAGCTGCCAACTCTGAGAGCGCTTGTAAGGAGGGCACTGTGTTACTGCTTATTCATTTGGCTAAACATGGTCACAAAGCTTCGCTTAAAAAGTTTCAATATTGTTGTCAGGAGGTCGCCTATTTAGGATATCTCCTGTCAAAGGGGGGAAGAAGATTGACACCTGAAAGGATAAAACTAATTTTCTGGCATGTCTGTCCCAAATACACAGAATGAAGTTAGAGCCTTGATAGGTATGGTTTCTTACTGTAGGTTGTGGATCCCAAACTTCTCATTAGTGATTAAGCCAATGTTGGCTTTGACGAAGAAGGGCATTTCTCCGCAATTGCCGTGGAACATGGAGCACCAGCGTGCATTTGATTTGCTCACGACTGCATTGTGCTCGGCACCAGTTTTGGGCACACCAAACTATGAAAAGGTCTTTGTGTTGTTTGTGCATGAATGTGATGGATGTGCTTTGGCTGTATTAACGCTGGAACATGGAGGGAAGAATAGGCCATGCGGTTACTTTTCTTCCGCCCATGATCCTGTAGCATGCGCTTTGCCAAGATGTTTGAGAGCTGTCGCTGCTGCTGCTGCGTCTGTAAAACAGAGTGAGGGAATGGTCCTAGGCCATGATCTAAACCTGATGGTGCCTCACTCTGTAGATGTTCTACTGAACAGAACTCAAACGCAACACCTAACTTCCGCACGGTTGATGAGATATGAATTGATCTTGTTCACTCCTCACATACAAATAAGAGGTGTGTTCTTAATCTGGCTGAACTCTTACCTTTCCCGCAAGATACTGCTTGCAGTGACGAAGAGTCACATGACTATCTGCATACTACCGAACAAGAGGCAAAGGGTAGAATTGATTTAAAAGACACTCCTTTGAACAATCCACAAGGGGAGCTGTTTTGTGATGGCTCCTGCTTCAAACTCCCGGATGTTACATCCACAGCTGCTTATGCAATCACTACATTGAGCTCGGTCATGGAAACCAAGAGAACCACGCATAACTCTGCGCAGGCCGCAGAGATTATAGCATTGACCCAAGGTTGTGAACTTTCTGAAGGGCTTACAGTAAACATATATACTGATAGTCAGTATGCCTTTGGGGTGGTTCACAACTTTGGGAGACTTTGATCAGAGAGAGGGTTCTTAACTTCACATGGTACAAAGATCCAGCATGGCTCCCTAATAGTACAACTGCTCTCAGCGCTTGCGCTCCCTACACAGTTAGCTGTCGAAAGATTATAGATGATATAGGAAAAGGGAATGCTTTCGCTGATCAGAAAGCTAAACAGACTGCCACCAATCTCTTTACGGATATGTATGTTTCTAGGGAGACTGTAAATGTCTATGCAATGAATGAGGGTGTTGAATCCGTAAGGGATATCCAAGCCGATGCCACATTAGAAGAATCCAAGAGGTGGGCTGAAGGCTTGGGGAAACTTGATGATGATGGGTGCTGGGTGGACATAGTTGAAGGGAAATGGCTACTTCCTGATGCATACGTGATGATGATGGTCGTCATGGCTCATGGCCCTACACATATATGTGCCCAGAAGGTTACAAAAATGTTAGAGAAAGTTTGGGCGAATGACAAAATCTCTAAAATAGCTCAGCGCTATGTACAAGACTGCATGATCTATTTACAGCACAATGTGGGAAAGGGAACATCAACTCCAAAGGGAAGTTTTGGGCCACCTTCTGTCCCCTTTGAGGTCATCCACTTTTATTTTATTGAAATGGAACGGTGTAATAATTTGAAATATGTGTTAGTTGTCATCTGTGCTTTCAGCAAATGGGTCGAGGCTTTCCCTGTCTAAGACGCTACAGCCATGACTACTGCGAAAACCATGTTAAAAGAATATTTTCCCAGGTTCGGGCTGCCAAGAGTCATCTGGTCGGACAATGGACCACATTTTGTCGCTGCTGTAATCCTACAGATATGTGCGGCATTACAGATCGACAAACGGTTCCATTCGGCCAGACACGCTCAGAGTGCCGGACTAGTAGAATGACACAACGGTACCATCAAGAACAAGCTCGCTAAAACGTGTGCCGGCACCGATCGTGTTACTAGACATGCATACAACCCCTCAAACTAAGACTGGGCTCTCTCCATTTGAGGTGGTAATGGGGAGACCTGCCAATATCTGGAACCTTCCTGAATGTCGATCTTTAAGGGATGTTGAAAATGTACATCTTTCAGATTATTGTAGCCTGTTGACTAAAAACTTGTATTTGATTTATCACCAGGTGCAAGAGGTTTTAACTGTGCGATACGAGGGCCCAGGCCACAGTATTTGGCCCGGAGACTGGGTGTTGACCAAGGCATTTGAGCGTTCTTCTTGCCTTGCACCCCGGTGGCGGGGCCCATTCCAGGTCCTGCTGGTCACACAGACGGCGGTGCGTGTCGCAGGCAGAAAGAACTGGATCCACGCAACGCATGTCAAGAGACTTCCTCGCCCAGTGTCATACGATACAGAATAAACAGAACCCCTCGCTAACGCTGCACCCAACGATCTCGAAGCAGTAAATAGCGTTGAGAGTGCATCGGAGAATCTCGCTGAGCCCGTGAGGCCTGGGGAACCAGCCAATTTGTCTCCACACTCTCCAAAAGTTTTGCTTCCGGAAGTTGTCGTTCCGGATCTTGCATCTTCACTTGTTCTTGATACGTTGCTTCCAACAGGAAGTGACGACACATTGTTCTCGGATCAATCAGAAACAGGGACAGCAAGGTACAATTTACGCCCAAGGAAATAGACTTACGGCACGGTTCGGCTGTGCATTTGGAGAAGGAAAAGAATCATCAAGGGCTTGCTTTTTGCTCAAATAATTGTTTGAAAAAGGGGATTCTGTTGGCTAGGGTTGTGGAAGGACTAAGAAGTCGCTCGGCCTGGAGGCCGCCAGCAAAACAAACATTGGGGTTTCCGTTTGAAGACTGAAATGCCTGCAACTGCTACCGCTCGTACTGGACTGATACATGATCGTGTGACCGGCCGGGAAAATGGACAAATCATTTGGGCCCCGAAAACGTATTGCTGTCTTTTTATAATGATAATTGGTTTTATAATAGTCACTGTATTAGGCTTCTGGCACATCGAGGAAGTACATCCATTGGAGACCTTGTTACCAACTGAAAATGTAGCCACTGTTTCTACTCCCTTCGTGCATTTGCATACTCTGTCTCCTAGGGACTCCAAGCATAGACAAAGATATTACAACAATACATTGTTACTTATCATGAATGCACACATGCCATTTTTAATAGGTCCAACTGTTGGGTCTGCTCGCATTTACCGCAACATGGGGATAAGGGGCTAGGTTGGTATATTCACCCTTTACCTTTGACAACTGCTTGTTATGCTTCTCTTAGAGCACTGTTCTTTGGCCGTTGGAAGGATAGTATCGTGGGGAACTTTGATGGTACTAATTTGAATAGTTTTGAGAAACGTGTTCTGACGCCTTTGGGATGCTCGCTTTTTGCAAATAGGAGCAAGCTTAACGTTGCTTCTATTAGGCCCTCTGTTAGACTGTCTCGTCCCTTTCAATCTTTGATCTCCTTCAAGATGGCTCCGATAGGCAATTAGGATGCCATGCATCCATCGTACACTGTTAACCATAGCCCCGATTCAGTTTCTTTCTGCATACAGAGGAATGGTACTCAGTCAATGGGAAATTTTAAAGGTTGCGCCAACGTTGCAAATTTGACTGGGGAAGACAGACCTTTGTATGTAGACAAACCTGTCTACTTTGTTTGCGGTAATGTAGCATTTCCATGGTTACCCAGGGATTGGAAGGGAACTTGTTATTTAGGGTTCCTGTTACCCGGGGTATTCATAGCTAGTACTATAGAGGTTTCAAAGGCTCGTCCACGGCGGGATGAGAATGGTGACACTCCAGCACAGGTTCTGGAAGATGTAGCAAAATCATTCGTGCCATTTTGGGGACAGATAGCGAATTTTGAGGACATCAGAAGATTAGCGAGAGTACTGGAGAGAACTATCAACCGGACCACGGACATACTCTACAATATGACATTAGAACAAAAATCAATAAGATTGGTAGCACTTCAGAACCGGATGGCATTAGATGTCATTCTGGCTGAACGTGGTGGAGTGTGTAAATTAGTGGGGTCCGCTTGTTGTGTTTTCGTGCCATATTCCTCCCCAACTATCTTCAAAGCAATACAGAATCTGCACGTCCTTAGTTCAGAAGTGCATGTTCCCGAGGGAAACTGGGATCTTAGCGCTTGGTTCTGGGACTTCTTGCGATCTTGGGGTTGGAAGGTGCTTTCGGTCTTGCTGATCATTTTGGGAATTCTATTCTTTCTTTGCTGTTGTATCCAGTGTTTACCAAGTATATGTTTGATGCTAGGGGGATGTTACGCACAGGCGATAGGTACAATAGGACATAAGGTTTATGTCCCAGATAAGAACTCCAAAGAATATGTGTTAAAAGAAATGTTAGTAACTGATCTAATGGCAATAGATATTTCCGACAGTGATTCAGGTTGCATGGACAATGATACATGGAGTTGTTCGTAAGGGGATCAGAAGTAGTTTTAGCACTTGGCATAGGCCAAAAGGAGGGTTTGTCGAATGGGAAAATTATATTGTGCCGCCTATTGTGATGAATATATGTATACTGGCCTACGTCAAGATGCTTGTAAGCCACTTGTGAAGAAATCCGCGTTGTAAGGTCCTGACCTTAGAATCAATGTAAACCGCCATTTTAGGTCTATCCGCCATTTTAGGTTTTCTCTACAAAGTCACCCTGTGAGCTAAAATGGTGGACGGAGTCATTCTGAATGTAACATGGCCTTCTTGACCTCTGAGTACAGACTAATGTGTAACTTGCCTGCAGGCCACATGTTGGGGTCATGAACTGAGACCTTCGTTGACCTGTGTGTAGAGGATTACTTGTGCCAATTAAGCTAATCCGTGAGCATATGTTAAGAACAATGTATCCAAATCTAATGTACAGCCCCACTCACTGAGCACACCGACCCACGCTGGAGTTCGTTGTGTTGTACTGAGGGCCGATAGCTATCTGTTGTTTTGTCCTTTGAAACTGTTCAGTATAAAATAAAGATCTTTGTATGTTCCTTTGTAACCCGTGTTCGGTGTATTTCCTTTTGGGGTACTCAGCCTTGATATTTTCTCTTTCTTTTCACACTACTAACAGACATCAAACAGGAAAATGCTACACCGCAACAATCAAGTTAAACATCACATTCCTGGCCAATGCACCCCAGCACTAAATGCAGGAAAGGTTCACCTCTGAACACAAATGCCTCTATGCTCTCGTCTCATGACAGCTAGAAACAATCCCGCAATCAGAGCTCAGGGCACTCAAGATCTGCACACATTGACACAACAGCAAAGCTTAACTTGTGTTGTCCCTCTCTCACCACTAACCCAAAATCCCCCTTCCCTTTCTGCTTTCAGATCCACCAGAGTGCCTTGAGACAATGAAAATGACAGCGGCCTCCTGTATGAATACTGAAACCATGACATGACATATTTTTGTGCCCATAGGCATCCCAGTCTTTTGTAGGAAATGTCTGCCATTGAATTAGATATGTTGTTTGTGACTATCGATCTCATGCTATCTATGATATCTGTGACTGAGGTGTCTATCTTGTTCACTTTTTGCAGCAATTTCTGACATTCAGCAATTCTATCTTCATGTGGAATAATGGAATAAAGGGCAGGGACATCCAATGTGACCAGGAGTGCATCCAGTGGTACATAGTCTACCTCTTGACTCTTTCTGAGGAAGTGTGTTGTGCCCTGTGTGCAGTGGCGTCTCTAGGGTTGCACAGGAAGGGGGGGGCACAGGCCCCTCCTCGGAAATCCTGCAATACCCTTTGTGTCCCCCTTCCCTGGGCTACTCTCTCAGTGCTGCCAGTTTAACTCTGGTCCTGCAATGGCTCACAGAGTCATGGAAGTAGAGGTCCAATGTGACAAGCATTGGGATATGGTCAGAGGTGCAACCCAAGGCGCCTTTCAGGTGCCTGCAGCATGGAAGGGACAAAAGGTGCTCTTAGCACCTTCCTGATGGTGACCGTTTCCACCGTCGGACAAAGAGGCTTCAAAAGGAAACCACATCAGGCTAACCGGGCTGTCCTCTCAGAGGAAGGAATATGGGGTGGGTGCGCTGCGTAGGGAGGGTGGCCAGTCTGAGGCTGACCAAAAGTTCTAACACCTAGAGGCCAAACCAGCCTGGCCTCTGGCACTTTTTAGCTAATAAAAGGCAGCATTCTGCCATAGGGAAGGAACAGGTATTCACCTGTGCCCCTAATGGAGGCAAGCTGATCGGAGCTCAAGTTCTTCTTGCCCACCCTTCACTCCCATGTTCAAAAGAAAAGTAAAACAAATGTGTTAAAAAGAGTAACTAGACAAAGGGGTGTGGATATTAAGGAAATACCTGCAAACCTCCAAAAGGAGGGCTGGGGGGATATCACTGAAGAGAAGAAAGAAGAATGGATAAAACACATCTGGCAAGCCTAATAAAACCAGCGAGGGGATTTATGGCAAAAACAAATGGTACAAAGCAAAGGTCAAGCGATTGTGCATAGTGGAGCAGAGGATAAAAACTATAGGACCGAACTCGCGGGCTCAAAGGGACCCATAAAAGGCGGCACGGTCCAGGGCAGAGGAAGACTCCATGGTAAGAATGGAGCACCAGCGGGAAATGAAAGAGTGGACAAAGCACACATAGACCCGGTCCCGGTTAAAACGCTAGGCGCATCTGGGCCAAATAGTCTTGAGTTGGAATGGGTGAAGTGAAGTGGGGGCTTTCACCCCTCTTGTCCACGTGCTACCAAAAACCATCCATTGGAATGTAATGGTTGCAATATTGTGTTATATAACAAAGCCGGCAGCCTTTTACTTTTCCAATACACAGCATTGTCAATTTTTTATTTTAGTCATACGTGAATGTATTTAGTGGTTTAGTTATCTCCAGTGCTTATCCCGGCCGAGACCCCAGCTTCACTGAGGGAAGCAGGGAGATTGGAGGTCTAATATGCTGTCATCCTTTCCCCAGCCATCACATGCGCGTTTGCAGGTATTTTGACCAGCCTGTTTCTTTCTTCTGTCCTAGAGGCATCAGAGTGGCTCCATCTCTGCAGAAGACACTGCTTTAAAGGATCATATCTTGTTTTTGGTTGACCGCTGTTATAGCGCGCACATTTACACACACTGTGCTCCTCTAGTTCACATGCCTGCTCTGGATATTCTCAGTGCTCTTGCTATTTTGCACTATAAAATGTCCACACATAGACACTGCTGAGAAAGGAACCCACAGCCACAATTGTGATCTGCACAGACCTTCCAGAAAAGTACCCACAGCCAGATGCGAGATGCACAAAAAGATCGGACACACTATGGACACTGTATCATTTCAAAGTGCATAAAATGGCAGGTGTCCATTACCAGCCAATGACAAGAGGCAACATCTGAACAAATGTCCCATGAAGGCCCAAACTTAACTGGTGCTGCGTGTGTGCTTCTAGAATAAAAATGTACCTTTGCATTTCTTAAGTCGGAAACATTAAGAACATCTTGTCCAAAAGAATTCTCTCTTAAATGGGCCATCACTGGTAAATCGCTCCTACTTTAAATGCTCTGCTTGAAGAAAGAAAGTGATAAGCAGTCTTCAAGGGCTCCCTCCCATTCCCCCAGCATTGTCTGCCGCTGGGAGGGGGTAATTGTATTTAGAGGGTCAGAGGTAGGGCTCGGCGATATATCGAGTTTTGGAGATATATCGATATATATTTTAAATATCGATATAGGATGAGACAATCTCGTTAAGATCAAGATACAAAAAAGAAAGAATTGCTTTCTGTATAGATGCATGATTTTTATCTCCCAAAGGCTTCTTTGGACTACTTTGTCCACGTCAATTTGGGAAATGCATACACAGTGACCTTTTATAGGCGGCGCCCTTACTTTTGTCTGTGCCCCCCTCTGCACGCCCCTAAATTTGATTCCTGGAGACGCCACTGCCTGTGTGGAATTATCTGCGCCCATCACCAGCTGTTTGAGGATGGACTCTATATATTCAGTTATGGCTTTGGTTAATACATTTAGTACAGCGATGATCAGGCGGCCAGGATTTCCTGGATTGTAGATATTGGGAGCAAATTGAAAGTCCCAGTAGTTGGAGTGTTTGGTATCAGGGGTTTGAGGTGTTCCTCTGTGCTGCTTGGTATGGACTTGACAAGTTGTTCCAGAGATTCTTTGTACACCAAGGTGGAGTCATCACTAAGTTCCTGGTAATAATTTGTGTCAAAATGCTGCCTGTATGCTTCCATTTTGTATTTTGGTGTTTCCATGACCATAACAGAACCATATTTGTCAGCTGGTATTATTATAATTTCCTTGTTAGCTTGGAGTGCTCTTATTGCTCTTCTCTCTTGGGGGCGAGGTTGTGTTTAGTCACCTGTTTGTTGAGTATGTGTTTTCTGGTACAGTCATCTAGGTTCCATCTTTTAAGCTATGGCCACATGGTGGTGTCCTGTTTGAGCATTTTATGTGCCATCATAATTTAGAGAAGCCCTTGCTTACTTGTTTCTGCACGTGGAAGTATTCTTTGAGACGCAAGTGTCATGTGTAGTCTTTTATTTCCCCTCAGAGTTGAATTTTGTCTCCTTGCTGGGAGGTACAAAAGGTCAGTCCCTTGGAGAGTACAGACTGTTCAGCATGTGGAAATGCAGCACTTCAACCAGGGAAGTTGATGTCTGATGAGGACACCCATCCTATGAATTCCACAATTGGAGCTGATCAACACCTCACTACCACCTAATCTGGTGGTAAATCCTACTGACTGACAGACTGAGTGGTAGTAATGGTAAATGAGTTTGGTGATAATTCTAGTGGAAAGATTGCAGAATAACCACCACACTCATTATTAATGAGTCCCTATGAATAACACATGGGGCAAGTCAAGTAGAATTCTGGTGTTACTTGTTACAAAGGGTAACACAAAACAGAAGATCACTTTAAGCGCAGATTACAAGGGAAATATAGTTTAGAAGCAACATCAGATTACTGGATTATGTGAACGGTTTCATACATAACACTCATTCAGTCTCCCCTACCAGACCCAGAGCAGACAATTGAACCTCTGCAGGAAATTGGGTAAAACTGCTTTCTAAATTCGGATTCCCTAAGCTTGAGGAGACATTGCACTACAAGAGGAACAATTGACTATGGAATCATTGGGCACAGAGAAGACCCCAAGGAAGTGATGATCTACATCTTCGACGGATTTTGTTTGACATTTTTATCACTTTTTTTACCGCAGATTCCCCCCCAGAAGCCCTTGCATCCCCTCTTCTGTATACCTTACCCATACTTACCATCTGTTACTAAAAAAAAGAGATAATAAATTCAGCGACAATGCACTCTGAAAGTTGCTATTCAGGAAAAGTGTGGCATAGCGTAGAACAGCCCGCTTGTCATATTTATAATCTTTTCTGGTACAACGGGATTCAAGTTGGTGGTAGGACCCAAATTGCTTCCTCTTGTTGTCCCATCCAGACCATATCTTCTTGAGGGATATTGAGAGATTTGGAATAAGTTTGGTCTTAATATATATTGGAGCAAATCCTACACATACCCTCTATGAATGACCCAAAAGCATCTTCATGTGTGGCAAATAAACTGGGCATTGGAATCATCCTAGTATTTGAGTATTTGCCCTTAAGGCAAGTAAAAGGTTAGATGTCGGAAACCTCTCAGTGCATTGATGGGTGGGATTGACATAATGTGACTGAAAAGAACAAACCAGCCAAACCTGTTGGTGCGCAGGGACACAGTTTGAGGTGGGGTAACATTAACTTTTCAAATTAAGGGGATAGATGCTGACCAGGTGTATTTCAGATTTATTATAACACTTCAGCAAAAGGATGTGAGGTGATCTTGATATTGTGTTTACCTTCTAGAGTACTTTCCACCTGGTGATGATCGCGTACGGGATCCAGATGCGTAGAATGAGTGAATGTCCTTCTGAAACCACCTGAAGGAAGTTTTAAGCTACATGTATTGTGGACATGAATTTATATATCTGAAGCTGACATACCTATTGAAGATAAGTTCTGAACAGAAGCTAAATGGAAACATATTCATCTTAACTAACATTTTCTGGTTCATCTGACACAAGGTTACACATTAAAGCATAGACTGGTGTCCGATCCTTTTGAACCCCATGCCCCAGAAGAAGCCTGACATTGTTTGAACAGTAGAGTAGTGCCCACGTCACAACATTTGAAGTTATAACTAATGTCAAGGCACCCCAATGAAATTCATTAGCAGAAAAGTGAAGTTTAGGTTCATTCATAGGAATCATTTACACCGCGCATGCTTAGGGTATGGCCTCATACTTGACATTTTTGCCTAATATTTTACTTATTCCATTCTGGCCTACAGTCCGTTTTCCAGAACTGCCTATGACTGAGTAAGAACCACATTGGCAAATGTACCAGTGACCCGTGTGCATTTGCACACTTTCTTACTTTGCATATTTGTCCTTTTAACGTTTTGATCCCTTTGTTTTCATCATTGACTTCCCTTTTCTGCATTATTAGATGCTTTTAGAACACAATGTTTTCCCACACACACAGTGATTATAGTACGGCTTCTTGGCTTCTGTTTGATGATTTTATACATGCACCCAGTGAGAGTTGGTAAAGGTATGAACTAACCTTTGCTCACTGTGCCTTAGAGAGGCTCAGCTTTACCTCACTGAGGAGGCCCAACAAGGCTGAACCACATGCCTGGGGTCGCTGATGCTACTCTTATTCAGATGAGAATTGCCTAGCATGTCGGTGCTGGACTGTCCCTGCGCGTGGGACCAGACCGATATGCAAAATTAGTATTTCTCCTCTGGGAAGGGTGCAGTGAGCTGCAATGTGGTTGTAGACCCTCCTGAGTGTAAGAGAAATTCTACAGAACAGGGTATTTGACCCATGTTCATTCTCAGTAGAGGGACTCCCACACCCTTGCCTAACAGGCATGAATATAGTTTATACTATTGTTGGCCTACTTATTTTCTATTTTTATTTCCTATGCTTTTATTTATCTGTTTACTGCTTGGACAGATTGTTGAGGACTCTCCCTGTTTACATGTCTTTGTCCTTCTTTTTCATTTGAATTTTTTGTGCACGCAGATACAGCTCAGATGATGGAATTTGAAATGCACTGGCTTTATAATATCTGTTCTCTCTTATTATCTTAATTTGTACTAAAACCTTGGTTCATCAATATTGTGAATGTGTTTATATCACTCAGGATATAGTTTAGAAAATGAGATGTTAAGACTTGATGCCTGCTTAAATATAAGGGTAAGTGTGACCTATTTGGTGAGCACGCAGTCAGCGCCCATGTAAGAACTTTTGGCACCCTAGGTGAAAGATAATTTTGCCTCCCCCACTACCACCCCCATGTGTCCTCATCACTTCACATGCATGTGTTGCCCCGTATTCCCAAGCCACAGTTTCTCCATCATGTTTTACACATGAACATAACGGAACAATTAAATCACTCTCTCGTACACACACAATATATAATATACAAACTGGATTAGAAACTACGCCCAGATAAGGAAGGATTAGCAATACAATAGGCAGAATCACAAAGAATCTATGATCTCAGCAGAATTGAAAATAATGACCATCAGACATTCCTTACCTTTCCGCACACATTTGTGCCTCAGTGAGGAATTGTCTTGGCTATTATGAGCCACTTTACAAACATTAGGCATCACTTCGAAGGTTGGTGCAAGGAGGCTATTGCTTCCTTACACCAACCTCACTGGATCTCTGCGCGCACCCCCGGTTGTGAGATGGCACTGGCACTGGCTATGGTTGCCATTTCTCTTTCTTGGCTCCGCCTCCACCTGCATGCATTAAGACACCACTAAAGAGAGCGGCAGACACTGCAGCTCGAGTCAGTGAAAGTGTGAGGGTCTTAGTGGCTGTGGCTCTCCGTTTTGCTACCGCCACTGTCAGCTCTGTTTGGTGGCAGCCCCCTCAAAACCTCTTTCCAGATATCAGGGATGGCAGAATAATACCCTTTGCTTGACTGCATCACGGGCGACTGGATTGAATTCCTTTGGTGTCTCAGAGAGTGAGAGGAGAACAGGAGTGAGCCACCCCCCTCATAGCCAAGTAGGTGGAAAGCAACATCAGGTGTTTTAGGAAATCCCCCTGGTGAAAATTCTTTGGCAAGGATGATGACCGCCAATGGGCTGCCATTAGAGACTGATATGAAAATGGGGCAGTGTCTCTGCCTCCTATGCAGGCGGCCATGCGATGGAATGACGATGTGATGAACACTCTGGTTCCACCAGGTTTTCTAAATAGGTGCTTTATTGTGCTGTGCAGCTGGGGTACAATTTTACTGGCTCAATGGTCTTTACAATATCACATTTTTCACAAACTGTTCAAAAAGGTTGTCACAGTTCTACTCGGTTTGTATCATAAAGTTATTAACTGTTTTTCATGAATGCGTGCCACATGACTTACTAATTCACTAGCAGGTACGGTACTAGAACAAACAGTGCACACGTTATTCACACAGAGAAAAGACAAGACAACACATGCAGCAGACGTTCAAATTTCCCTGACAATCAGGAAAGGTACAATTTGGTTACCAGAGCAAGTTAACCTGCCACAAAGTACGGGAACCGCATAGGGAGCAGAAGTAAAAGCTTTCATCTCACACTGGACGGATACATAATGGTCAGCAACACAGCAAATTACTATCACACACCAAACGCTCTAAGGCACCACTGTATCTATACTCCTCTTTCCAACTCTACAAGCCTTCTCGTAATCTCTGCTCTGCCTCCTCGACTGCAGTTGTGGCATCCGTCCCTCCCTGTGCTTTCTCTCGTTTCCACTCGTACTCTCTGCTTGCTCCACTTGCATGGAATTCTCTTCCCCTAGACATCTGAGAAACAGTCCACACGGATTTATTCAAACCCAAATTAATAGCCTAGATCCTCGCCTCCGAGTCACCCTCTTAACCTCTCATCTGCCTTCTATCTAACATTTCTCCCTCACCTCTAACCTGCCTCTGTACCTCACTTTCTCCGTCTCCACTCTAGCACTTCAACCATGGTCACATCCCTAGGACTGTACTGCTGGCTGTACTGCCTATCTGCACTTAAAATTGTCCAATATTGTTTGCCCTTAATCTATGTATGTCCACCCATGTATTGTCCCTGGTTACCTTTCCATTTACTTCCCTCCATCACCCGGTCAGTATGTCACTCAAGCTCGCTCCACTGTAAGAAGCTGACTGCTTCCCGTCAAATCTGATTTCTTATCTATTGTACATTCTTTTGTGATCAAAAGAGCTTTGTTCCTGCCTGTATATAAATAAATAAACAGGTACAGGGTGGGAATGATCTGGTCCAACTTCCTTCACAGGCCCCATAATTCACAGTCTAGGCAGTGGTGCTGCAAAGTTTCCTCAGAAATACAGCACATACAGTTACTATATGCATAAGAGCATCAGAGGTTTCCCTCACGCCAGAGCAGGTACAGGCACAATAAAGGCAGGACCAGCACAGGCTTTCCTCAAACATGTACAACATAGACCAGACCATTGCAAGCTTTCCTCTAAATCCATTAAGAACTGTTGTGGTAGGGTCAGTCAACACTTTCCACGAACAGGTACAGCATGTGAAGGGCTACTTCCTGCTTCCCTAACCAGCTTGTATATATACAGCATGGACAGGGCGAGTGCAACATTCCATCTCAAACAAATACAGAATTTATACAAGAGCAAACTTCTCTCATGAATGGTTGGCATGTTCAAGTGAAAGTTGCTTCACAAAAAAGCCAATGCAAGCGTCCCTCACAAAAACTACAGGTATAGAGTGGAGAGGCCAGTCCATGTTTCCCTCAAAAGCCAGTACAAGTACAGCATGGACAAGTCTACTACATGCTTACCTCACAAATATAAACCTAGACAGGAAGGGTAGATCCAGACAAGCTTGCCTCACAAACAGACACAGTATGTGCAGGGCTACTGCAGGCTTCCCTAACAAATAGGTACACTATGGGCAAGATCAGTGCAAGTCCCATGCAAACAGGTACGCACACAGCATGCCAGCGCTAGTGTAAGTTTCACTTACAAATGTGCACATGTACAGTACTGGCAGAGCAGCTGATTGGGCCTATGCAAACTTCACTCAAATGAGTACATTTCTACCACAAATAGTAGAAGTGCAAGCTACGCTCACACCGTGTTACAGGTACTGCATGTGCAAAGCCAGTGCAGGATTTTTGTCTAAACAAGTACATGTGCAGCATGGTCAGAGTTATGGCAAACCTCTCAACAATGAACTTGTGCAGTACAGACAGTGACAGTGTAAGTTTTGCTTGCAAAGAACTGGTATAGCATGAGCTCTAGATCCAAGCTGCCTGCTAGCTCACATGAATGTGGAGAGCAACACTTCTATATGACCCTCTAACCCAATCAGCAGCACCTACCAGTGACCGTTTGCTGGCTAGGGAGTGAGGCAGATCCAGGGGGAGCGCAGAGCAACCTGCATGTTGTCTGCACTCTGTCCCTCCAATAGCTCTTTGCCATACTTACTTGGATGTGGGTGGAAGAGGATGCGGTGGTAAGGCCAGCAACAACACACACACACAAAACCATTGCCCATTGGAAAAAGTATCCTCTCCCAAGTCTGCCCAGTATGGCAACTAGCCAATCTCAGGCTGTCCAAGGAGATGGGAGGAGACAGCCAGCGAGAACTTTCTATGACTGCAGGGGAGTGCAGCTTGGCTGGAGCTTGTGTGGCCCTTTGCGGCAAAGGTGCACTGCAGGCAATAGGCCATCAGCGTCCTCTATGTTAGTAGCACGCCCAGTGGATTCTTACTTGTTCTGGCTCTGCTTTTAAGTGCCATTAATTTGGAGGGTCAATCCTTTTCTCTACAATGAAATTGCTGACCTGCGAATGATTCAATTTGTTTAATACTTTTCACAGTAAGTTTAAACTTTGACCAGAATTATAACATCAGAAGACCCACATAAAACTTTGACAGGTTGGGTGCTATGCATTTACTTTTAACACGCACATATTCTCAGCCAGCATGCTTATCGTGGATTTATAACCTTCACTAGATATAAACATACTGTCAAAGACAGCAAGATTTGACCAAAGCGATTCAGTATTGCTATGAAAGTAACCACAAAAAATTGCTAATGAAATTGGCCATCTTTAGAAATGCCAGATAATTCTTGCAGCTGTGAGAACATCTTTCAAATAGCGTGTGTGCTTAAAATACCTTTAAATTCAAGTAGTTTTAAGTTACATGAATAAATATACATTACTTTCACTTGAGAACAAACGCTGCAACAAGTCAAGTGTGGGGTGAGTACTAAGAGTCAGCCCTTCCAGCATTGCTTAAAAAGTTATATCTGTCAGGTTGTTCATGTTGCACACTTTGACCTATTCTGAGATTATGTGGATAAGACCCTTTACCTCCTTTTTGCTGAACATGCATGAGGCCCCTACACCCACTACATCTGCCCCCTGCTCCTACCTGAGAGATATACCTGCCTGGACCATGCTTTATCCCCAGAAGTTGCAGGCAGGTTCTGAAATGATGCCCGACTTTCCTGGTGTGAGTGCCCTGGTTCTGACCCCATTGATTTATCAAATGTTCTTCCTGGTAGGCCATCATGATTTTATTTGAGCTAGACTATGTACTGTGCCGCTCAAAATCGCATGTCAAAAGGTAGGGGCCCTGTTTCCACTTCTGTGTTAGAAACTCCTAGAAATGTGAGCACTGTGATTTGCAGCGGGGCACCGCCTAATTGTCAGAAGATATTATGCAGCTACTTTATTTCAGGTTGGTTTACATTTCTTTCATAGAAGCAGAGAGCAAAACCTGCTCTTTGGCGCCCCCAGCTGGCCAGCACCATAGGCAGCCGCCTAGTTTGCCTAGTGCTTGCACCGGCCCTGCACGCAGTACTCTGGGTATATATTGCATATTTCCAAGGATCCTTGGACCAGGGACTTTTTCTCTGCAGTGCTCCACTCTTGAAATAAATATAATTCCTACTTTCATGTGTTCAAATCACAAATAAAAGTAACAGTGCCCACCGTAGCATCATTGAATGGCTCATACTTGCATTTTTTGACACTAAGAGATTGCCTGGCTGACCTACATGCATTTGCACTGATGTCAGATCCTTTCAGTTGGTATGGGACGGTCCAGTAGTTTAGCAGTTTTAAAGTTGTTGGTTGAGAATGCCACTAGCAAGTGTATATTGTTGGGCCTGTTACCTTTCTGACTTTGACCAATTAAATGGAAAAAGTAAAATGTTTGTATTAAAGTTTCAAGTACTAAATGCATGTACATGATATAGTGGGTCAAGGGCACAGTGCTTGACGCCATCCTGGGACTTCCTGGCTCCCGCATCCTGCTTGGCCACGCCCCTTGGATGTAAAGAGTCACCGGTAGCTCTGCAGCGGTGAAGCCTGTGGCGGGGCAAGGGCACGACGTTTGGCACCATCCCGGGACTTCCTGGCTTCCTGGCTTACGCCCCCTGGACGTAAAGAGGAACTGTTAGCGATGTAACGGGAAGGCCTGCGGCGGGGCAAGGGTGCGGTGTTCGGCGCAGCAGGCTGCACCGGCAACCTGTGACAGCAGTGATAGCTGGGTTCTTTCATGCAAACAGGGTGCAGGGTGTGTGGCAGAACACTGTGCCATCAAAACCAATTCTGAAGTATCGGCCCATAAGCGAGGTCCCCGTCTGGTCCTTGTATGGAAGTTCACCCCTGAGGCAAAAGCAAGGTGAGCCAAAGTCAGGACGGTGCCGGGGGGGACTACTGTTGTTGCTTGGTTAACGCAGAAACGTTTGAAGAGATCATCCTTCTCTCTGTCTTCCCCGCCGCCTCCTCCTCCTCGGAAGAGGAGTGCTGGGCTTCCCCGGATGTCCGGAGGGCTGTCCTTATATATCTGGAGCAGAGCAGGGACTAGGAGTAATAAAGATTACCAGTAAGTAATCCAGACATTACCTCAACCTTCTTAGTCGAGGCCATTTGTCTTCGTAATGAGGTGGTAACTATTTACTACATAAGCTTGTACTGCGGATTATCGTATGGGAAGGAAAATACCGCCAGCATCTTAATATGGTAGTAGTAAAAAAAGGTGATATTTACTACTATTTTTACTGCTACGCGAGACTCTTAATTGAGCCACAGAATGAATAAGAAATACCGGAAAATGTAAATCATATGAAAAGACACGAGAGCACCTCGACTTTATTCAAAGATGGCGGAGAGCCCAACTTTTAATGGAACCAAATAAATCAGAACATTCCAAGTTGCTAAAAGTATGACACCTAACATGAATTCCGAGAACACACAAAGGAACGGGAGGTGTGTTAATGCACATGTTTAGTCTTGCACAATAACGTGCTCTTTCTGGCATGTCACTTTTGACATATTTATTATTGTCTGGGTTTGTAAATCAAAGCACAATAAACGAGTATGAGAATAATGTCTGCTTTTAGCAAAGGCCCATAATAAAGCGAGTGTTACTTGAACAATAGGGCGCTGAAATCAAACCGTAAACCGGTGGACATGCGAAGGAGCTTAACTTTCTGGCATGCAATGATAAGATAAATTCATGTTTTAACTGTGTCCGGAAATATGACTACCTTTGGAAGAGATTCGCAGATCCAGCTGGTCACTATCAGCAATAATGGTGTTGCCACTCTATGCTTCCCGCATCGGATAACTATGTTTATCTCCACACCGCGCCTACCTATGAAAACATGAAGGCCTCATTATGAGTGTGGTGGTAAATCAGCGGTAAATCTGATAATTTCCTGCCCAAATCAAGTATTAGCTAGACTTGGTGCCATGGCATTACCACAGAATAATGAGCTTGGTGGAGAAAATCCATATTTTTGGAGTCCATAGGACTATGGTGGATTTTTGCCAGATTTACCGCAAGCGGTAATTTTGTGCAGTAAATTCATGGATTTTTACACTTAAAGTGGAGGATTTACCTCTAGCAGCATGCTGAAGGTAAAGCCTTCACTTAAAGGCCAAACTCGGATTTCGAGTGGTGCGGTAAAAGTGGTAGTCACTGCCACACTCATCTCCTTTCCTGAAAAGGTACAATCAAATTAAGAAAAAAATGCCCACCTTCTCAACACTATTTCATCATTAGGCACAGAAGGCTATTTAATGAGGCTACTTTGCATTATTGCACATGGTGCAGTGGTGGTGTGATCAACAACACATACCGTAACATGCAGACTTTTTGAAATTCTGCCTTCTTCATTAACTAACACGTTCATGTTTTTCCACCAGTACGGCGGTAAAGTGTTAATAATTCAGAGGTTCTCAGAATTTGACTTGCAGAAATCGGAGATGAAAATCCACCATACTCGTAATCAGGCCCTAAGCTGAATGTTGGCAAGGCATACAGTACTGGGTAGCTTACGTGTTAAGCGCTCACCTCTGACATGAGCATGCGCTACCCAAGGTCTTATCACAGCAACCACCAAAAGTGGGAAGATTCTAGCAATGAGATCTATATACATTTAGATATTTTCATTATTTAGCAATGTTAGCAACTAACCAGAAGATTTCACTGATTGTATACTTTTTATGTTATAAATGTGAGGGATTGCTAGCAAAAACTAAAATCAAAAACGAAAGTTCATGCCTGGCATTCTCTGCAATGCCCTCCCACTGAGCACGCCTCGTGTCATTCCACTCCCATCCTCCATGCTGCCATTTGCTTTATTATGGGCTTTGTGAATATTGAGCCCGAGCGCACACATATGCTCATCGATCTTCTCTGACACCTTCTGGTCCAGGCAATCCGGTATGTTTCTGGCCCTCGAGGCCTGGAGTTGGACAACCAAATCTGGACGGTCAAAGCTCCTTCAAGCTTTCTTGGGTCAACGTCATGGCTCTCAAGTTCAACTGACTCACCAACCTGGCGACCTAACTCTCCACGTCCGTAGGGGCCCATTTCCATGCATAACAAAGGGTTTTTTGTGAGACGTGTGACCTTTTTTTTTGCGACCCCCTGAAAAAGAGCAAAATTAAGTTTTTTCTGAATTGTTTATTTATTTCTTATTTTTTAATGGGGGAGGGTTCAACCTCTTATACTCTCCTTTACCCCACATTGCCATCCCACTTTCTTCTTCTTCACCCACATTTTTCCTCCCTTTACTTATCTTTCCATATCAACCATCATGTGCATGGCATCTATGGAAATGTGCCAGTATTTGTTTTACCAATAAGTAGTTGAAGGATCCCCTTTTGTCTCCATCACAGTTTTCACAGGTGGCCACGCCCCCTGTTTCTGGTCTCAGCGCTGCCCCTTTTGATTTGATATAAACTTAATATAAAATTTGATATCAAAAAGATATCAAACATTTTGATATCAATTTGATATCAAATGTATATTTTTATAGAAAGTAGTTTAATTTTATATCAAAGGATATAAAATGTATATTTTATATAAAGTGGGTGCACATTTTATATCATTTGCTATAAGTGAATATACATTGTATATCAAAATGCTATAAAGCTGAAAGCATCCAGCGGCAGTGTTGTTTGCATGAGGCTTGACAGCGAAGTGAGTTCTGAAAACGTGCACTGTGAATGTAGGGTTTTGGAGAGTGATGCAGTGATGATGTTGCAGAGGGGTCCCACCCGATGTGAATGGAAGCGGAAAATTATATCAAGCAATTTTGATATTTTTTCTATACAAATGTATATAAAAATTTATTTAAACATTAATATTTTTAATATAACAATGTATATATAAATTTACATAAAAACGCATATTTTTGTTATAATAATTTATATACAAATCAATATAAAAAATCATATTTTTATATAGAACAGAAATGTATATAAAACATCATTGTTTTATGCAACTTTTTTATATGCAATTTTGATATAAAGTTCCCTAGAAAAATGATATAAAAAATATTTGATATCAATTGTGAAATAAAAATGGATATCATTGGTATATGAACTGGCTTTGGTACAGAGTGTAAATAGAGACTGGCACGGTCGCCCTAAGTGAATTTGCTTTATAAGTAAAGTGTGCTTCCCACAGCCTGTACAAAAGTTCAAACTACTGGCGTTGACAAGGCGTGTTTCTTTTAAATAATGAAAAACTGTTTACTTTAGAAGTAAACTGTGCTTCCCAGAGACCATACAAAAGTCAAACTATTGTTTTTATTGAATTTACAGCATCTCTCTCACAGCGTACATGTGTCCCTGTGCTGCCCTGTGACCCAGCAGACAGTGCTGCTGTGGGGTTTTATCTATGACAAGACCTGTGACAAGTACATGAGGATGACAAGATAGTGATTCGACCAGCAGACAAAGGGGGAACATTGTTTATTATGAATACTAAGGATTATGAAGAAGAATGTGACCGTGAACATAGCGATAAACAAACATGCTTAAGGTTATCCCACACAAGAAATACCTTGCAACGTAAGAATATTGCTCAAACATTTGGTAGATTTAGAATGGATTAATGACAGAACAAAGAAATACTAACATAACCTATATCACAGGAAACTTCCCTTTTACCTCATACCTTAGATCCACAAATCACTTAGTAAACCACTAGGAAGGCACATAGTAGCTGACACAGTTAGATTCTACAACCTTTCGGGATCTACATTGACTCAGATTTCCAATTACTCAAGGAGGGGTCATTTTATTTGAATTACAAGTAGACACATAACCAAAGCAAATAAATCCCTGAAATTCAGCTTCAAGAGTGGTAGCCTGTTCACGTCATTACTGGGCACCTGTGGTCTGAAGGAGATAAGGGTTGAGCCGTCTCTGGAACATACCGTGATTTGGAATAGAAGGAGCAGAGGTGATTCCAGTATTTTCAGTCTGAGGTCGGAGGTGCAGCTTGTGTGCCTCGTGGCATCTGATTTTTCATTGAATGTGCCTGGGTCAGAGACATGCACATCACGCGACGGTTAAGATTTATTAGTGTATCAATGTTAGCCAATTATCTACTAGTATTCAATAGTGACAATATAGCGGGACACATGCACAGGTGAAAGGCTTAGGTAAGATGTGGCCAATAGGTCCAGGGACTATTAGCATGTCATGTAGGTAGTAGCCATTGCGGGTGGTGGGATGACAATAAAACCTATGTATGATAATGTGCGGTCTTCTGCTATATAACCTGTAACTCCTTGGGGGGTGATGCGCTCTGCGTCAGTTCACTTCTACGGGACCGTCTGAGACCTTTGCCTGTAATAAACCCTGTTTCCCCTTGCAAAGTGGTGCAGTGGTTGTTTGGCTTTTTGGATTATTCTTATCGTATGTTTTTTTTGGGTCGTAAGGGTGTAGAAGTCAGAGATCGAGACACTGGTGGCATGGTTTTGGTTGTAGACTTTTATTTAACACAAAAAAGAGGGTTGGGGAAATGCTTCTCTTTCCCTAACACTAAGAGGGGTTTCCCTGCCTCTAAATAACAGTCTAAAGAGTCTTGCAGGATGTCCAAATGAGATCTGCCCACCGTCGTGTCCAAAACGTACTTCTAGCCCTCACACTATGAACTAAAACTAAAGTGAAAGGATTCTCTTCTTCAAAGTCTGGAACACTGCACTCAAAGTTCCAAAAAGTGCAGAAACTAAGTTCTAATAGACTTTTGATGGATCCAAAAACATGGTCTCCAGTTGAAGTCGAAGTCCTTCCCTTCAAAAGGTTGTCGATTTCCTTTTAGCAATAAAGTTCCAAACTATACAAAACAAACTTCCAATTATCAAGAATGTCTTTCACTTATTTACTTTTGCTTCCCAGTTCATAAAAGGTTAGAGAAAGTGTTTCCTTTCCACTGGTTTCTCTTCTTCTCCTTTCACAGCTAACCTGGTTTGTGTTTCTCCCATGTAATGTGACTCTCCTCTTGGATTACTTTCTTGTAGATAAAAGTCTCTGAGGGAATGCTTTTCTTCTCCAGCTTTCCTTCTTCCTGTATTCACAGTCAACCTGGATACTCCTCTTTCAGGTACTGTGATTATGAAAATTAAATGTTCACACTTTAAAGGTAATGGTTGCTTCCCTTTTCTCTTCTGCCCAATTAATGCTTTCCCTCTTCACCCACCTACTGGGACTATGAAGATGAACAGCTGTAGTATGGGTCCCAGACTCTCCTTCTTGCTGTAAAATCTTCTTTAAGTAGCCTTGGTTTACTTGCTTGCCAAGTATGACAGTTGGTGTATTTTCCTTCAAACACTGTCAACCTGGTTTATCCTTCCCCAGGCACTGTGACTATGAAAAATTGATAACTGAATTGTGGGTACGAGTCCCAGATTCGCCTGCTTTCTGAAACTCTTCTTTTGGTAAACCTGGCTCACTCGCATAACAAGTATTACTATATGTGACTTTATTTTGTAAGGTCTCTGTATGTGGGTCTCAGGCCCAGTTCTTGGAATTCAGTGCCCCTCAGCCACCATCTCTTCAGGGCCCAGGAGCCTTTTTTGCCCATTTGTGTACCTTGTTTCTGCTTTGCGAGAGATTCAGCTCTGTTTGTTGTTCCGTGTAGCAACCTCGGGACGTGTGGTGTTCTGTTGCTCTTCCAGAGTTCTGCAGCAAATCCGCCAGACCAATCTGCTGCAGGGAAGCGTCCTCGCTTCCATGCACTCAGGTCTGCTTTCATACTTCACACGCCTGCTTGCTGTTTTGTTCTCATTCTCGGGATCTGCTTCTGCTTTCCATCTCGCGTCCTGGAGCCAACTACAGCGCACCAGCATCTGCGGTTCCTCCGGAAAGGACTGACCTCCATATTCAATCCTTCTTCCCTTTTTATTCTCATATTGAAATTGACTATCCAAGATAGTCTGGACCATTCACCTTGGTCCCGCGGGTTGATCTTCATAACTTTGCACATCTTCCTCGTCTTAGTATCGGTATCCTCATTCTCCATATGATCATCCACGTTCTCCTTCATCCCAGTGGAGTCACAGTTTAAGTTAGATGTGCGGCCCCTACTCTTCCTTGTCCCAGTTCTCTGTAACGAGGGAAAAGGATCTACCTTATACACACATTGGTTGATAGGGTTTACAGATCCCTGGGGAGTGTAGGAGGTGGATGAAGCTGGGATATTGCCGTGGTTATACCGCATCTCTCCTTTGACTGTCATCCCTCATTCCACAGAAGGTATCCCTCCCCTTGTGATACTGCCACAGTGCACCACACCCAGGGGGACTATTGGACTGTGGCCGCACCGCTCTGGCCACATGTGAAGAAGGGTTCTCCGCTCTGGGAGAAGGGACAAATTCCTTGGATTCGCGAAACGTCTCTCTACAAAATGATCAGTTTGATAATGTAAGTTCTGTGAAGGCCATGGTTATTTAAACTAAATTCGAAATTGAGAGCAAATTAAGAGGAATCATCTCTATTCCTAAAAAAATAGTGTGAATGTAAATCCCAGCAAACCCCTTATTCTGAAACTCCATAGGGTACTCATTTGGGAAGTCAATGGGGAAGGATGCTTATCTGTTCAATACAAAATAATACATTCTTTCAAGTTCGGTAGGGGAACTGAAGCTGTGTGTGTTTTAAACTGAATACATTACTTCCCAAGCCCAAAAACCTACTGAAGTGGAAATAAGCATACTGTAAATTGCACGCACATGTTAGTAGCCCACAGTAGCACATTTATGCTGGAAGTAGGAAATATAAGACCTGCAACAATCATCTAATTTTATACATATCTGGTGGCCTTGGAAAATCAAAATGTTTGCCCAATTTGCAAATCTAATTTCAAGCGAAGTCGAAGCCTGCTTCACTTTAAAAACATAATTGGAGTGTGGAATGCAGCGTGGAAAGTGGAGCGAGAGATGGTCTGCAATGGTAGAGGTCTGGATGTCTGATTTCTCTGTCCACTGTCTGCTGAGGAGACAGACCTGCAGCGCAGTGGAAGCCTGCTTCACTTTAAAAACCCAATCACCATGCAGAGCGCGGTGCAGAAAGTGGTGCGAATAGTAGTCTGCAGTGGTGGCAACCTGGAAGCACGATTTCTCTGGGCACTGATGAGGTGGAGCTGCCGCAAAGTAGCAGCCTGCTTCACTTTAGTAACTCAATTACTGCGCGGTGCACACTGTGGAAAGTGGAGCAAGGATTGTCTGCAGTGGTCTGCGGGAGGCCAAGGTAGCCGAGGTAGCACCCCCTTCTTCGGCTGAGGAGTGACAGTAACTCTTACCATCCTTTCTCCATACCGACTCAGGTAACTTTCACAGACTGCCCTCAACCACACGGAGAGTCTATTTGTCTCTGTTTACCTATTCAATGGCATCTTCCAGTTATAATCTGCAAAGCAATTCTGCATCATCCGCCTCTTTACTGATGTATCCCCTTTCTGAATGTATTGCTGCTAAATCCTTAAATGCTATGATCTTCATTGGTCAGTCTTGAAGCACTAGCCCCCGTTACCCCATGAGTATCACAAATGTGGCCTCTCCACGGGGTGGCCTAAAGTTAAAACAGGCAACCATGACTTAGCTTTGCCAGCTCAAACCTGGTAACGACTTACAGGATTTTCAGACAGCGGCTCCAATAGAGCCTTTACCCGACATTGCGCATGTTGGTCTTTAGGACCCTCTCGTATTGGATGTTCCTTTTATCGGTCTTTGCAGAGAAATGGAGGATGATCCACTCTCCTCGGGTCTCACCGTTCCTGTTATCATGCTGGAGCCTAATACACACACAGCAATGCCTAACCTCACTCCATTCATAAACTCAAACTCTTAATGAACTCAAGATTAAGAATGTATTCCCTTGCAAAACTTAATACTCTGGGTCTGTACTCGGTCGCTGCTTTGCATTTAGGGCCTCATTACACGTAGTGCGGTAAACCATTTTGCTATTAGCACCATGGTTCATGCCGGTAATTTACCGGTACCGCCTTGGAGGAAAGGGGAATTACCGCCCTATTCCAAGGTTGGGAAGGCGGTAATTCCGTCTTCCGCCATTGCCCTTACCCATTCCCATTTTTGCCCCATAGGGCTCTATGGGAATGGGGAAGGCACTAATTACGGTACCGCAAATTGCGGTACTGTAATTAGCACCCTGGTCCCTTTGCAGGTTGGTTTTTAAAGCCTGCTAAAAAGCAGGCGTTAAAGTACCAACCCGCAAAGGGACCTCGTAGTAAGGCGGTAAGGGTTTACCTTACCAGTACCGGTAAACCCTTACCATACTATGTGTAATGATGCCCTTAGTGTTAGAATCCATCATAATGCTCTACGATAATATCAAAGACTCTTGTTTTACAAAATGCAGGGCATTTACACACAATACTTGACAGACTCAATAAAGATCAAGTTAATTCTAATCAAAGCAAAAATTGTGATACTCCGTCAAGGGTTTCTGTCTTGGAAACTACGGCTGATGAAGACTTTAATCTGGATCTGGATATTAGCCACTTGCAAAACCCCTGTCAAACAGTTTCCAATCCACTGAGTATGTCCCTGGACCTGTTTGCGACCCAAAGTAACGAGAGCCTGGCTGAAAATTCAATTATGCCAGATGAAAATCTAGCTATTGCTGATCAGGTTGAGGTACACAGACATCTGCCTACAAGTGGGGTGGGGGGAAATAAGAGCATGTCGTAAGCGGGAAAATAAATTAAAAAAACTCCTTAATCCAAAGGGAAGCAGGAAGAAATCTTCATGAAAATTTCTGACACACCTTCCGATGACTAACGAGTTGATCTGAATACCCTGGTATTCAACACCAATCGAGAGGATGAAACACCTTCACCTATTAACAACAAATCTAAAAGGGCAAAAAATGGAAATGAAAGCACTAAACAAAATTTCACAGCCCAAAATCACCACCTTCTTAACTGTAAATAAAGAGGGGAGTGTGCCCCCGGAACAACTTTGCTACCGGACCGGAGTGAAGCTACTCAAGACAATTGTAGAGGAGGTACCAAATACGGCCCACACTCCAACCGTCCATTTTGAAGTACCAGGAACGTTCATGACGAAATATGTGACGTATGATGACAAAATAAACCAGCAGAGAGCCGCAGTGGGGCTCTGTCCAGTACCTATCAGAAGAACAGTATCTAGTGAAGTACCAAGACCAAGGAAAACATGGACAGTAAGGTACCCATTGAGAAAACCATATCAACAAATGAAACAAAATGAAGGTCACCTGAGTACAGTCCCTGAAGAAGCCAAAAAGGTCTTAATGGAAGACATCACAAGAACCCGGACTGACCCACATATAGAAGATATGATGACCTGAGAATGATGTAAGGAAATGAAACACCATGGACAAGGGACATCGTGAACCTAAGATGAAAGAACAATGTGAAATGTAAGAAACTTATGCTATGAGCATGACAAAGATGGTCAACCAGTTTATGCATGTACATATGCTTGGAACGCAAGAAAGCTAAGAAAATCGTGCGGCTTGCTATTCTTAGTAGTAAGATAGATTGCGGCAAGTGCCACCTATACATATCTACCTCAAAAGAAGCACGTTGTATAAGTACACTTCCACTATGCACAAAAAGCAGAATCAACCAAAGGTTACTAAAGGCCACACGAGGAGAGCTTCATATTTAACAAATCAAGAATAAAAGGCAGAAACGAAACTCAGCAGAGGCAATTCATGCCAGAAAAGCCAAGGCCGTATCAGCTAAAATAGATGAACAGTAGCTACAATTAATGAAACAAGGAACAGAATATCCTGCTCAGAAAGGTCAAGATAGGAAACTGAAGGCAGTTGGTGGGCAAATCGAAAATCAAATACACAAATTACATGGAGAAGAAGGTGATTTCACAGTGTCTGAATCATGTGACCAGCCGATTGAGAAGAAGTGAGACTTTCACACATACGCATGGCAGTGGGTCAGGCAAAGATATCAGAACTTTTTCAGACAGGAGAAGCAGTCTTGAGGCCAACCACAGTGAAATAATGGACACATGGCCATTAAAGTGATGAGTGATTGTAACAATTCTTGGAGGAAGGCCGAGGGAGCTGGTGGGCACCCTGCACCTGACTGACCATTCTGCATGCTGCTAGGCAAAGTGGAAAAGTATGAGTGAGGTTGGTGCCAACCCAATCATAATGGACTAAGTAATCTAGGGTCCTATGGTTAGTAGAACCAATGGGACGTCATACTTTTAGTGACGTCTACAATAGCCATTTTGAAGGAAGGGCTTAGATGCCCAACCTTACAGTGTTTACCCAATCCCCTTACTCCGTTACCATATACAGATATAGTACCTATATTAAAATTACCTTGCTAGAACCAATAGAATTGCATGGCAACTTTTAAGCATTACACGTCAGTGATGATGAGATTTTAGTATAAATGATGTGTTTTTTATGAAGTTCGTTGGAGTTGTGAGGCGAGAGGGAAGATCACGCATCTGCTGATATTCATGAGACTACCCGTTTTTTCTACTTGTCATTAAACGGACTCCCTTTGCCAAACTGTTGAGTTGTCTTTATTGATTTGATGCTTGAGTATTAATCTACATTCCCATCCATCTCACGGGTGCTGCTATTCCATCTTAAAGTGCTATTGGGCAAACCCAAGCTCTATGGGCTGGTTGGGGGTCCTGGTGCACACCATCCCAAGACAAATTGGGATACATCTGCAAATGGAGAGGAAGTAGTTATCTGAAACTCTATTTTTCAGAACTGCACAAACTTAAGCTCAATGATATTACCTAAAAAGAAGTCTCAAGACATTCACATTGTGACTGCTATATGGTCAAGCAACAGGGTCGGACTGGGACAAGAAAAAGGCCCGGTCACCCAAAATAAAGTGGCCCACCCCTCGCCTCAAAAAAGTGGCCCACCTCTCGCCTCACTACCCTTGACCTCTGATGACATCACCGGAAGTGATATCATTTGATCCCACCCCAAAGTGACATCCTGGGAAGCGATGAAACACAACCTTTCACCCCTTGACAAAACAGGAAGTGACATCAAATAGCATTGTCCCTAAGTACACTAAATTACTGGGACTCCAAGCAGACGTCCAAGGCCAACTGATAATATGTTATTGTATAGCACTTACGCTTAAGCTCCTTTTTATAGAGCAAATATGCATACAATATCACCCAACCTGTGTTGGTACTCATTTATCAACCTAAGAAGGATGAAAGGCTTTTGAAAAAAAAATATATATATATATTTGAAAAAAAAAGAAAATATTAAATTTTTCTTTCTTCCAAACCGGCCCAGGCATGGCCAAAAACCGGCCCACTCCCCAGAGATGATTTCGGCCTGGCCACAGGCAGAAAGGCCAAGGGTCCAATCCGACCCTGTCAAGCAAACCTACAGAAACAATGGATTATGATCCTTGCATTGTTGGTTTTGAAAATATAATCCAAATGTATGACTCTCTCCAACTTAATCGTTCAAAACTGCTTTCTTTATTCAGGGAGATCCCAGCCCCAAGAGCTCTACATTCAGGAGAGATCGACCTGGTGGCAATCCCAGATATGGGCAGCAATAAACCTGTTGCCTACTTTTATTCCCGCCTCGTTGCAAAACTGGTGTGGGATCAATCAGATGCTGTTAGGCCTATGGGAGCTGACGTCATCCATTTCAGAGACCGGGATCAATTTGACACCTTTTAAAATTTCAATGATGGTTTAAATATGATTGTGCCTCTGGAATCAGCGGACATCTTAGGCAACAATAAATATCCAATTGTCTCCATCATTAACTCTTTAGGAGGAATACCACAAATCAACAAGACTCCAACTGACTGGTCATGGCTTTAAGAGGTGATCTGCAAGAATATTCGCCGGTAGCCAATCTCATCTTTAACACCAATCAAATAAAATTCCTTTCTTGGAACTGTTGTGAACTCAACAACTTCCATGTTTTGACTTATGCTTCATCCTCTGTGTCGGACTATCATATTAATATGTTCCAGGAAACAATGCTCTCTTCTGATCTGTCTATACATGGATTTCAGGTGTTTTCACAAGATGCAATTAAAGGCAATTCAGGCAATCTCAGGGGGTTTAGCGATTGTCATTGACCTCAGAGTCAAACATCACCTTATTTATATTAAGTCTACCATTCCTGGAATACTGACTCTGTGTCTACATCTTCCTGTCTGCCAGCATGAGCTTCTTATAATGAAAAGATACTGGAATCCCACTACAGTGCGTCTTAGTGACTTTCAACAGTCACTAGCAGAAATCCTTGAAATCTAGCTGATTGATAGCCATGAGGCTAACAAATTACTGCAGGAGATTTCAATTCCATTTGTGCCACAGACTCTGGAAAGGACTGTAGCCTTTTGATTTCTATGGTGAACTCAATGTCCAAGCTGTAAGGTAGACTGTGGTGTTACTTTCTTGCAAATTGGGTTTTTACATCCTATTGCCTGAGACTTGGGATAGGGATTCATGTATTTACACTGGTCTAGAAATGACTCCCAATCTTGGATAGACCATGTTTTTGCCTCGGCAACTATTTTACCATGCTGTTCATACTTAGAAATTAACAAGATGTCAGTGAACGATCATATGCCCTTATCTTATATGTGCTCCCTTTTTAGAAATTTGTAAACAAGGCACACAGGTTAGATGGAATCCCTATTTATTTGACAAATTTACAATTTAGGTTAGAAGATTATTTTCAGATTCCAAAAACATACCATACTTCTCCTGTAGGTTTTTCCAGGAAACGATTGCTCAGTGCTTGAATAGATGTCCTGCATTGAGCTCTCATGCTCATGCTTTGGATGAAATTGTCCTAAGCTAGAAAGTAATAAAATCAATTATTCCTTAAACTAAGTGTGCAATATTTAGAAAGAGCGATGTTTACTCTTAAAAAAAAGAAAATAATGCAACAATTACGTAATAATTTAAAAAGGCTGAAAATCCATTTGAGCAATAGCGTCAGCCTAATATCTGTGGAGCACTTGATAAAAGAAAGATTTGACTCCTTTTTGGAAATTAACCGAGCAAGGTTGAAGATATCTATGTTTTAGCTGAGGATGTCTGGAATTACCACTATGATAAAACATTCTCAGAGCCTGTAGATAATGGTTGTCCTATTCTTCCAGCGGATGTCTCAAGGGCACTGACCTGGATTACGACTGATGTGGAGGAAATCTGTTCTATCACGGTCAAAGTGCACGAAAAGAAGTAGTGGAATTATGTTTCCTGCTGGCCTGCCCTGCTCCTCACAAACTCCATCGTTATGCCCCCTCACACGCACATACAAATCCACAAACCAATGCACCTGCTGTTAAAGGCAATGTTCAGTGCATTGCACAAAGTGCAAGTTTGAACTGCTTCCTACACGTTTATTTTTAAATGAAACCATTCCGAAAGGTTTCTTTTTAAAATAAAACTTTAGGAAGAGTACAACTAAATTAAAAAAGTAGAGGAGCACTGTTCCCAACTGCTACTGCCCTCTTTGACCACTGCCTGAAATATGATCCAGTTTTATGGTCAAATATCTTATCCAATCGCTTTCAGGAAATTCTCAACACTGTTTCTGTCCCCACTTCATGGAGTCTGTCAGACATGATTTCAATATTCAAAAAGGGTGATTGGTCTGATCCTTCCAACTACAGACCGATTGTCCTTTTGGATGCAACTAGCAAGATCTTTTCTAATTTGATTCTCAAAGAATTGGAATTATGGGTGGACAACTAAACATTCTTACACACCACTAAATAGGATTTCAAATAACAGGTGGGAACATTTCTGAATGGCACTATTCACGCCCATATTAGGGCAGCTGTTTCTGGTGGCTCTATTGGGATGGTCTATGTGGCCTCACTTTATATATCTAGCGTCTTTGATAGTCATCAGGCAAAAACTATGGAGGAAAATGTTGGATCGTGGGATCCCT
Source organism: Ambystoma mexicanum (assembly GCF_040938575.1). Classification (NCBI taxonomy): domain Eukaryota; kingdom Metazoa; phylum Chordata; class Amphibia; order Caudata; family Ambystomatidae; genus Ambystoma; species Ambystoma mexicanum. Next base: position 148,054,301 of record NC_090930.1, on the reverse strand, counting down.
CCCGCTCTAATCAAGTTGATTATGATGTTGCACCACAAGAATGCCTTTATCAACACGTATACGTCTTTTTTAACACATATACTGTGGGCGATTGTTTTATTAAATCTTAACCTCTCCATCTAATTCATTGATTATAGCATTGCATTCCTTGCTAGAAGGGAATGTCCTACCTTATTTGACTCAGTTTGGAACCACCATGAGATAATCTTTAATACGAATTGGTTCTGACGAATTTGCTCGCATTGAAAATCCTCCTCTAGCTAAAAAGAAATTATTCGATTTCTAATGGTGTGAAACCATAGATAAATTGAGCACCTATTCTTTCTACAAGGAGTATATTTGTTTTCCTAGGGAAAGGTTGACACTAGCTAGATACATTACTCTTTTCCCAATGTAAAAGTTCAGAGTATATATCTAAGATTCAAATTCAACTTACTTCCCACAATGCTTGGGATCCAGAACACTCGCACTAATGTACCTAAAACATGTAGGTCGTGTAAAAATCCTAATAGTATCGAATCGATTCAGCACCGTATACTATTTTGTGGGAGCAGTCGACTCGCCAAGGAACGATGTTGTATTCATTATAACGATTTTCAAACAAATGATGGGGACAGAGATTTATTGACTGATTTGATGGTGGTTAATAGTATTCTTTTAACTTTTAACTTGTTAGACTTATATAGGATGTTAATGGCAATATTCAAAATGATAGGAACTCAATTGTAATTATTTTACATAGTAATTCTAAATGTTCTTTTTTATCAGTCTTTTGTGACTAACTTATTTAAATGTTACTATGTTTGTACACTTTCTATACACTTTTAAATCTAACATTTTTTGATATAGTGAAAAGTTTTTATTTGTAAACCAAGTCACTAATAAAAACAAAAACAAAAAATCTAATTTCAAGTATAATTTGGAAATGTTTAAAAGTGAAGTCAAAATGTTGATATAGTGACTGAAAAGTGGTAGAAGTGTAACTAGAATGTCCAATGTAATTCAGAACTTAAGATATACATATGTAATTGATCATGAAAATAGATGCATGTGTGAGAGAAATAGTTAAATTTATACCGACAGGTATTTTTCATTTTTGTGTCAATCTGCTTGTGATTGAATAACATTGTGTTATTATTACAGTGACGTCCCCTGCATACAGCTGGAAGACCACCTTTGCTTTGTTTTCACCTTCAAATGTTTTATTTAAATAAATTAGTGTGTAAACCACTTGCCTGATTCTTTCTTAGAATTGTGGGGTGTAACTGTATAATTAGGGGGAGTTACATTGGCAATGGTCACCTGACGGATAATGATACATTGACCAGAACATATTTTACATTAGCATTGGCTGTAATCACTAATACTGCCAGTGGTAAACTTAATGGCGCATCCTGATTACCAAATTACAGCTGTAATGGATGCAACATATGCATATTTAATCAAATAATGGAAACAGTATTTTATTAAATCCACATACTTCTCATCTGGATGATGGTAATTGATTGTACAGTAGAGGTGATAATGATTCTGTACACTTTTCTCTAATGACCCTAGTATGCATTGCATTGCAATAGAGCAAGCAGGTGGCCATGCAAGATTCCAACTGTCTCCCCTCTTTGAGGATCCCCCTGCAGGAATTTCTTTTCAGCAATAAATGGAAGCCTCTGCACTCCCTTTCGCTACAGAAACATACATTTAAAAACGTATGTGAACTAATGTTCCCAGTTGATCCCCCACCTTGTAATGATGCAGTCACCATGCTTGGGGTTGCTTGTGTTTCCGTGCAGAGGGGTTCTGGCCTAGCAGTTTTGGCAGGGCTGGACCTGTGGCTCAGTGGACTAATGCATTCACTACAGGGGTCTGTGTTTGACTTGATCATCACAGGTTCAAATCCCGGCAGGTCCGCTCAGCCCTTCATCTTTCTGAGGTTGATAAAATGAGTACCATTAAGTTGGGTAACAATAAACATCGGATATTAGCAACAAGATGCCCCTTTGGGGGTGAACGTGCGCTTTTCGAATACACCTGTTATGTTTAGGGCTGCTCCCATTGGAGGCAGTACCTGCCTGAATTGCATGTGGCTGGACCCCTTTTGCAATGGCGCCGAGTGGCTAAATAACTGTGCTGTGGAAGGTTGACCAGAGCATTGCCAGTGGTTCAGATTCATTTAAAACCTTCCACCCATCACTTTATTGGTTTTAGTTAGTCTGCCTAAGTGAGAGAGCATATGCCCAGACATGGGTTCCTTGCTCGCTGCGCCATAGGTAACCAAGCTGCACCTCACTGAGGAGGCCCAAAAAGGCTGAACCTTGTCTGGGGTTGCTTGTGTTTCTGTGCAGAGGGGACCTGGCCTAGTAGTTCGGGCAGGGTTGCTCCCATTGGTGACAGTACCTGACTGATTTGCAAATGGCTGGACTCCTTTTGCAATGGCACAGACGGGCTAAAAACAGTGGTGTGGAAGGTTGCCCAGAGCAATGCCAGTTGTTCAGATTCATTCAAAACCTTCCACCCATCAGCTTTTTGGTTTTAGCAGTATTTACTGCCAGCGGTACCCCCTTAGTATATCACCTCCAGTAAATACCCACAAGACACTAATGTGGTGGACAGTAAAAGCGTCTGTATTTGTGAAATGTTGCCTGTCTTAGCGTTACCACCATAGCGGCCAGGAGGTCCTAATTTGTAAATGAACAAAAATGTGTTCCTGCCCTCTCATGGTAACGGGGAAGAAAGGATCTTAGAATAAAGTGCTAGCAGTGCCTATTGGAATATGGACATGACGATCTTGCAGGGCACAATGGAAAACTACCATAAAGTGTTAAACTGGGCATAACTGTGTATAAGTAGCTGAGCAGGTGATGCAGAAACATGGCATTTTGTGTACGTACCTTTGATGTCAGTGCCTGGGATATTGCCAAGGTTTGGTTACCTAAGCTCTTGAAATCAATACATGGATACCGGGCACGTATCTGGGGTTCTGATGGCAATACATATCAGTATCATGAGAATGTTGGCTGTTGATGGCAAGGACTGGTATATGATAGCAAAAACAGCCATGTCATTTGAGGACTACGGCATCTCACACCTGCATTGATTGAAAATGTCAGTTATTTACGTCGAGACAAGGAGTCTGCAATCTGTAGCTTTCCAGATGTTTTGGACTACCACTCCTATGATCCCAGGCAGTTGACTATGCTGGTTGGGCCTGATGGGAGTTGTAATCTAAAACGTGTGGATCATTGACCTGCACTATCACCTGCATTGACCAAAGTATTAGAGAGTTCAGAACCAGCGTTGACCTACACTATCACTAAGTTCAAAACCTGCATTGATCAAAGCACAGAGAGTTCTGAACCAGCATTGACCTACAAAATCACTGAGTTCAAAACCTGCACTGACCACACTATCAGAGAGTTTAGAACCAGCATAAACCTACACTATGAAAGAGTTCAAAACCTGCATCCACTACACTATTGAAGAGTTCTGAAGCAGTATTGACCTACAATATCACGGAGTTCAAATCCTGCATTGACCAAATTATCAGAGAATTAGAACCAGCATGGACCTACACTACCAAAGATTTCAAAACCTTCCTCGACTACACTATTGAAGAGTTCTGAACCAGCATTGACCTACAATATCATATCACTGAGTTCAAAACCTGCAATGATCACACGCCATTAGTGAGTTTAGAATAAGAATAGTCCTCTACTATCACAGACTTCAAAAACTCCCTGGTCCCCACTATTATTAATTCTGAACCAGCATTGACCTACTCTAATACCGAGCTCAAAACCTGCCTCGACAAAACATTTACAGAGTTCTGAAGCACAATTCAACTTGACTTCGTATTCCGTGCTCTTTGCCTGTCAGTTTACTTTCGGCACAGGAAAGTAGGGAACACCAGCTACAAGACAGCTTATGCTTGAAAATAAACATACAACTGTTATTGATTTGGGAAAACAGGAAGGGTGTTTGGTCGTTTTACAGAGACAGAAACAAAACAATTCCACCCAGTCTGCAGAAGCTGGTTTGTACTACCCGCATCCTTTCCATGGCAAACCAAGGCGACTGAAGGTTCAGAGAGTTCATAAGGAAGGAAGTCCCATCAGCCCCAGTCAAGATTAAACAGGGACACGGATATCACCCTTTACCGTAGGATGCATCTAATCACGCACAGACATCACGACTCACGAGAAGGGAGCAAATGCTCCTAGCTTCATATGCATTTCTCTTTTGCAGGAAATAATTGTTGGAATTTCTAAAATACGTGGTACACTGTACATTTTCTAAAGCATTTATGCCATCTCTCTCTATATGTCTGCTTGAATTCAGTATTTGTAAAGCCAAACTGCAATATAATGGACTGATTGATAAGGAACAGCTGTATAACGCCTTTGAGCAAAGATTGCGTCTAGGCAATGATCCTAAAAGTGTTGTTGCTTGTTCCCATACTCTAATTTAGGGGTCCAGAGTTGAGTTAAAAAAGACAATGGTTCGCCCCCTTTGCGGATTGCAAGGCTGAGGGAACGCTTGGTCGCACAAACAGAGAATCCCTGATCCCTCTCTTTGCAAAGGTACTTGTGGGGGTGCAGAAGATCTTCCTGCCCGGGGGCATCCCATTTTGAGGTCTCAGTGAGATCGGCTGGTGCTTCACCGGATTCAAGTCTCAACGGCAAAGTAAGACCACTAAATATCACTCGGTCTGCTGCAGGGGTTAATTCAACTGAAATCTTGCCATAGGCACTCGAACACATTTCCTAAAACCTTTGACAGTTGCATTGCACATTATTGCCCTCTCTGCATCTTAAGGCTTTCGACCATACCAAGCTTTGCAGCTGCTCAATCTAGATTTTAAAATGCCCAGTGACTGCTTGGTGTTCATCAGCAATAAAAAAGAGAAATAGGAGCTTGCGGCAGTAGAATTGACCCGATAGGAGAGAGTGGGGCTATCATCTAGAGTAAGACCTCTACCATTAACCCTCTACTGGAGGAGAAATGTTCCCCAAAAGGGAGTGATAGTTCCCTGACGGTCTTAATGCTTGATTTAAGTTTCCCTTTATATGGGTAAAAGTCAGTGGCCTCCATCTTTGCCCTTTGTCGTTCGGAGGCATAGGAAGGCAACAAGCAGAGGCAGTAGCTCGGCTTTGCTTTCCTCCTCTCTCTCGGATGAACACATGGTTGTAGACCTGCATGAGATCTTCACTCAGGCGTAAAACCAAAGATTCCATTGGGTTTAGCACCTGCTAATGGCCAGGTGGATTCCATAGAATTCCATTCTAAAATGACACCTGACAAGCATCATTTGTACGCAGCGCTGTATATCTCTCTTTCTTTGCTCTTCACTAGCCCACACCACTTTGTAAGTGACAAAGATTGCATGCAGGAGACCCGCAACACGTAAGTGTAAGCATTGATGCTCCTGTGCCTGCAATTACTATTAGTTATAAAAATGACTCCCACTGTCCATTCTTGTTCGCGATCCCCGGGATCCCATTAGATAACATTTCATATGAATTTGCACCTCAGTATTCCATTGCCTTACACCATCGTTGTTTCCTATAGCCGCACAACAGCTCTGCTTGGTCAGGGTCATCTTAAGTAATGTTTAGGCCCAAGGCACAAATGCATTTGGTCCCCCCCATCCTCGAACCAAATAAATTAAGTGATCCAGAATCTCTGGTTGTGCCCTCCCTCCAGTAAGATTGAAACCCATAGTTTGATACGCTGCGCCGTAGCAACCGAAATATGCATTGGCACTCCCTTTCATCTTCAGGCTTGCTGGTAATCAGAAGAATAGAACATTTTCATTCCCAGGGCAACATTAGCAGTCCCTAATGAGGGTACCTGGGTACCAGCATAAGTACAGGAAACATTATAACGATCCACGTGGAAGGTGTAGTATAGATTGAGGACCCTGAAAAGTAGCCATTTGAAAAATGTACACATAGAGAGAGAACTCAACGAGAAAGGTACACATACCCCAGCATAGAGAGAGAACTCATATTAGCATTCTCACAGAATGTAAAAGTGCTCAAGCATGGAGGCAGGTTGCAAGCAACGCGAAAGGTACACATACCCCATCATAGAGTGAGAACTCATATTAGCATTCTCACAGAATGTAAAAGTGCTGAAGCATGGAGACAGGTTGCAAGCAACGAGAAAGGTACACATACCCCAGCATAGAGAGAGAACTCATATTAGCATTCTCACAGAATGTAAAAGTGCTGAAGCATGGAGACAGGTTGCAAGCAACGAGAAAGGTACACATACCCCAGCATAGAGAGAGAACTCATATTAGCATTTTCACAGAATGTAAAAGTGCTGAAGCATGGAGACAGGTTGCAAGCAACGAGAAAGGTACACATACACCAGCATAGAGAGAGAACTCATATTAGCATTCTCACAGAATGTAAAAGTGCTGAAGCATGGAGACAGGTTGCAAGCAACGAGAAAGGTACACATACACCAGCATAGAGAGAGAACTCATATTAGCATTCTCACAGAATGTAAAAGTGCTGAAGCATGGAGACAGGTTGCAAGCAACGAGAAAGGTACACATACCCCAGCAGAGAGAGAGAACTCATATTAGCATTCTCACAGAATGTAAAAGTGCTGAAGCATGGAGGCAGGTTGCAAGCAACGAGAAAGGTACACATACACCAGCAGAGAGAGAGAACTCATATTAGCATTCTCACAGAATGTAAAAGTGCTGAAGCATGGAGACAGGTTGCAAGCAACGGGAAAGGTACACATACCCCAGCATAGAGAGAGAACTCATATTAGCATTCTCACAGAATGTAAAAGTGCTGAAGCATGGAGACAGGTTGCAAGCAACGGGAAAGGTACACATACACCAGCATAGAGAGAGAACTCATATTAGCATTCTCACAGAATGTAAAAGTGCTGAAGCATGGAGACAGGTTGCAAGCAACGAGAAAGGCACACATACCCCAGCATAGAGAGAGAACTCATATTAGCATTCTCACAGAATGTAAAAGTGCTGAAGCATGGAGACAGGTTGCAAGCAACGAGAAAGGTACACATACCCCAGCATAGAGAGAGAACTCATATTAGCATTCTCACAGAATGTAAAAGTGCTGAAGCATGGAGACAGGTTGCAAGCAACGGGAAAGGTACACATACACCAGCATAGAGAGAGAACTCATATTAGCATTCTCACAGAATGTAAAAGTGCTGAAGCATGGAGACAGGTTGCAAGCAACGAGAAAGGCACACATACCCCAGCATAGAGAGAGAACTCATGCTCAAGCATGGAGTGGTACACATACCCCAGCATAGAGCGAGAACTCATATTAGCATTCTCACAGAATGTAAAAGTGCTCAAGCATGGAGGCAGGTTGCAAGCAACGCGAAAGGTACACATACCCCAGCATAGAGAGAGAACTCATATTAGCATTCTCACAGAATGTAAAAGTGCTCAAGCATGGAGACAGATTGCAAGCAACGAGAAAGTTACACATACCCCAGCATAGAGAGATAACTCATATTAGCTTTCTCACAGAATGTGAAAGTGATCAAGCATGGAGACAGGTTGCAAGCAACGAGAAAGGTACATACCCCAGCATAAAGAGAGAACTCATATTAGCGTTCTCACAGAATGTAAAAGTGCTCAAGCATGGAGATAGGTTGCAAGCAACGAGAAAGGCACACATACCCCAGCATAGAGAGAGAACTCATGCTCAAGCATGGAGTGGTACACATACCCCAGCATAGAGCGAGAACTCATATCAGCTTTCTCACAGAATGTAAAAGTGCTCAAGCATGGAGACAGGTTGCAAGCAACGAGAAAGGTAGACATACCATTGTATATAATAGATTGTGGATATGCATTACAAGCTAATAGAAAGGTACATGTGTGCTAACATAGACAGAGATTAGGAGAGAGCTTTAAGGGTTTTCAAGTGGTATCAATATTAGTCAGTGAAGAAACACATGACTTTGTGGTGTGTAACTTATCATGGCCGCTGTTATTGTACATGAAGCAACATTATCGCTTGCTACACCACGAGTGAGACTTTTTTTGAAGAGCATATCCTGAAAACAAAATGATTCTAAGGAGCTGACAATTTTGGAACTTTAAAAGGCCGGCAATTTTGGCAGGTTAGGCACCACAAGATAAAATAAATTGACCATGATCACACGCATATCGTTACGAGGTGAAGCAGGGATTTGAGCCAATCTATCATTACATCACTTGAGACATTATTTCCCCGTTCTTATTATAGGGCAAGGTGCAATTATTGGTGGAAGGTTGACTTTCATGAACTAAAATAATACCCTGTTCTGTAGAACTGGCTTAGAAAATGTCCAAATCATATAATCACCCAACTTGTCAATATTGTAAAAATAAAACGGTACAGAAGGATGTTATTCAAAAGGAGAATGATTCCGGCTTCATGCTTTCAATCTACAAGGTAAGTGTACAAGTACCAGACTGTTATTTGTGAGCTTAAAAGATTTCATCTGGGATGTTCTATTGTATTTTAAAGGTCTAAATACACCCAACACATAGAACTGTGGGCTGTTATTTAGGAAGTGCCAAAGTAAGTTTGAAATTTTATAAAAAAGTAAACCATTTCTTGTAGCAAATAGGCACACCTGAACATATTCAAACAAGAGGCCTGCAACGTTTGGTCAGCTCTGTTCCATCTAGGACCCCTTCACTCAAATGGCCTACTTAAGAAGAAAGACATGCAATGGGATCAATAATATTAGCACCCTGGCAGAGGGTGCCAGCCAATCAATTGGCTAGGAATGCAGGCTTGAACCGCGTTGCAATGCAGTGCAATGCAGGTGCAAGCCGCATTCCATACCGCGTGGCGGCCGGCTGCCTCTGCTGCCATCTTCCCCCCCACCCTCCCTTCCATTATTTTTTTTATTTTATCCCCTTTTCCCACCCCCACTTACCTGTTTGTTGTGGCGGCACAGGCCACTGCTGCAGCTCCTTCCCTGCATCTCTGGCCACCATAGAAAGGGAAGAGGGGCTCCAAAAAATGGCCATCTTAGAAAAGCATTCCGTTCGGGCGCAGAGTTCAGTCTGCAGCAGTTGGAGCTGGTGAGCTGCAGCTACTGTCTTGGAGTGATTGGGAAAGAGTTTTGACCTGAAGTGGGTCTTTGTTTCTTTCCTTGCTACTGTGCCTTTAACCAACTAAGCCCAACTCCCTTTAAAAACTCTGGGAAAGCGCAGAGCGTGCACGGAGTTCGTGCGCAGAGTTCAGTCTGCAGCAGTTGGAGCTGGTGTGAGGAGCTGCAGCTATTGCCTTGGAGTGATTGGGAAAGAGTTTTGACCTGAAGTGGGTCTTTGTTCCTTTCCTTGCTACTGTGCATTTAACCAACTAAGCCCAACTCCCTTTAAAAACTCAGGGAAAGCGCAGAGCGCGCGCAGAGTTCAGTCTGCAGCAGTCCGCAGCAGGTAAGCATCCAACAATGGCCGAGGCAGGTCCTTTGACATGTTCAAAGCTAAAACAATCTTTACAGCCACAGGCGAATCTCTCAATCGACAATATTCCACTCCGTGAGGGGAGGCGCTCTCTCTCATGTGTGACTTGGGGGGTATAATTGGTCACGTGAACAGCAAGGAGATGTGCTGTCTGATACTCCACATACCGAGCAAACATTGAGTGCTAGTTTCCCCGCCTTCCCCTCATTAGCGCAACTGGCAACAAAACGGCTGTCAAGCTCAGCCCATTTCACTCCACAAAACAGCTTTGGAGTTAATGTTGAGGCAGTTGCTGCGGTTGCGGGTGCCGAGGATGGTACTGGAGGAGGAGGGGGTGTGCATACAAATGGAGGGACCGGGTTGGGGGCAATAGCATAGATGCTGTAGAACACGGAGAGGTATGTGCCGATAGCGTCACATGTCCAAAATTAAATGAATTTTTAAATGACGGTGAAAGTGTCAAAGTGATTGAAATCAATGCGGCAGCCTTTGATTCCCCGTTCGATGTAACGGACATTGAGCTTCTTGAATTAGAGGTCCCGCCTTTATTGAGAGAAGGGAATTCAATAAAATTTAACTACCCGCCTGTTGAAGGCGGAGTCAAAGACCCCGATGTGGAAAGGCATTCGAGTAAAAATCCTCTGGTCCCTAAAATCAGATGCAATAGTACGCAAGACGGTGCATATCGCCATGAACACTTAGTGATAAACATCAACACATCCAACAGTGGATTTGACTTTGCAGGTCGTGAGGCTCGACTAACTGAGCGTTTAAAAGCCGATTTTGAATTAATGAAGAGCAAGCTGGTGGAGAGCTTCTCAGCTACAAATAAGAAAAAACGTAGAAATGCAAGAACCGATATCCTGCAGGCTCCTGGAATGAGCAAAGGTCTTGCAGACCTTCTAACAAGTCCGGAAACACAACGCCAACTAGAGGTTTCTGTAATAAACACGGAGCCATCATCAACACGAAAACAAACGCACATCACACCTGTAAACATTCAAAACAAGCAAACTGGGTCATCCATGCAGGCAAGAAAGGGAAGCAGACTTACTGTGAAGCAGATGGTAAGCTGTTCCACACCAGAGCCGGCGAGTTTTCTTGACGCAGCTGGTCCGATGCCTCGAGTTGCCGTGGGAGCACTAGCGCGAGACGGAGGAAAGCTCACTAGCGAGATCGATGACACCCAACATATCGATGCGGAAAATGAGCTGTTAGCAAAATCCAACCTGTCAACCGCGGCTGCTATACAATTACATAATAACGTGCTGGCTGCAACGTCCTTGGCGCTGATCCCATTTATAAAACTTTATGAATCTCTGCATGAGGAATTGCAGAATACAGTGCGCAAATCGGCCACTTGAATGAAAAAATAAGTAAAATGGAAAGCGTAAACACATTATTTCAACAACATCTAAAAAGTGAAGCCACCAAAGCAACGTCCTTGCAAGTTCAATTAAATGAACAAGCCAGAAAAGACAATATTGAAGAAAACACTTTAATGGAGGCGATGCTAAGCTGCTTACAGCAAGTTAGAATGAATGCAAATAGTGAGCCGTCAACAAACTTCAACCCGAGGGTACATCAAAAAAATGTGGAAACGCAGGTCGATGGTGGCACGGATGGCGGCAGCACGTTAAATGCACTTGGTGGAGAAGAGTCCTCAGATCAATTGATACGGTCATCGGACATGCATAGACCGCGACATCAGGAGAGTGCAGAGCCATCAATAGGCACTAGTCAGACAGGACAAGAGGGGGGTTGATGAAACTGTAACCCCAAATACAACTGAAGCAGTTGCTAACACTCAAACAGAAAAGAGAAACATTGATACTGGAAGCGGGACAAACACCGAAAAGTTACCTGAAAAGCCCCACTGCTCCACAGACAAATTAACATGTGGCATATTTAGCGGTGCTGCTAAAAACCTCATAAGAGACACACAAACCACTCAATGTAATGCGGGCAGGCAGTGTCCGGCAAAAGAAACTGAAAAAAAGAAAAATATTGGAACAGCAAAAAAACAAACAAGCGGCTCTAGAAAATGTATACGTAATCTGCCAACACCAGTTAAACAAAGTCTTTTCACAAGAGAGAAACAGGGTGCTTGCAAAGAATCAGATAAAGAAAAAAGTCTCATAAAAATAGCTGGAGTAACTCTAAAATCTAACCTAACAAACCCAAAAAAAAGAACGAGACTTGACTCAGATAGTGACTCAATTCAAACAATGAAGTCATCAGTGGACCTCTGTGATTTGTCGACATATTCTGACGATTGTGAAGAGTGCAGTGATTCGGTCATCCAAGAGTCGGATGAAATGAGTCAGCCAAACTTGGTGGAAAGTAATGAAAGAGCGGCTAGACAACTTCTAACGCCACCAATTCCAATAACTACAAAAGAAGATGAGTCCCAAAGGCATTTGGGGCACACAGTGATACATAGGAAAGTACTTGGTATTCAAGCAAGTCCTGAGCTAGACACTGTAAGCAAACCCCAGGCGACATTAAATCCGAAACAAACACGAGCACAATCACAGAACAAACGGCTCCTTGTGGAAAAAACAAAAGTCGACTGAAGTAAAATCGATGTCAGGGAAAATCCGGATTGAAAATATATTCAACGATGACAATGGCGTCAACTTAAATAGAATTTAATTCGCCTCCTGCATTCAGTACCGATATTAAGGACGGTGTCCACCCAAGACATCAGTATCATTGAATATACTTCAGAGGAACGAGCTGACCAAGTCCTACAGCATATAAAATCAAAGGCAGTGCATAAGACTATAATGGCTGTGAAAGACGAATTAATGTTCTTGGGGTTTGAACTTTCAGAAGAAGAACAGGTTGCACTCAAAAGTCCTCGTGGTTCAAATAAGGAAACAAAAGCAAAAGAAATCGATGAAGAGCGTAGAGTTGCAATAATGAAACAGCTAAAAACACTACAAACATCTCTGCTGCAATCTGGCAGGGAGACAACAAGAATGAGAAAGTATTAGCTAGGCACATATAAGCAGGAAGGACCCTCTACGTTGATATCTTGGAACACGAGAGGTTTCCAACATTTATTTAATGATTTCCCAGTGGACCTGACAGAAAATGTTGCCATTTGTTTACAAGAGACATGGCTGCGGATTCCACTGATAAAGGATGGATACTTGACATTGCTTAATCCAGCTAAGAAAAACGTCCAGGGTCGTCCCTTCTCAGGCTTAATGACAATGCTGAAAAATGGCACAAACTGGGAAGTATGTGAAAAAGAAAATCCAAATAGCTTTGTACAGGAGACCTTAATTCAAAAATTAAACGTACAGTCTACGAAAACACAATACTTGCTATTAATCAATATTTATTGGAACCCAGCAAAGATCAGAGCTGAGAAGTTTATCTCATCAATAACAACGAGAATCGATAAAAACCAAACCAAACATCACGATTTATCGATTATCATATGTGGTGATATGAACCTAATGTGGTTCAATGATGAAAAGAAGTTCATCTCAGCCACATTGAAGGAAGCTCGGAAAATAACTGCTAGAAGAGCTCGATGGGATAACGAAATGGACGCAAGAGATTGCGATATGGTCAATGGACACGTAACTGGCGATATGCCACCAAATTTTACCTGGCAAAACTTTGGTCATGAAAAGATCTTAGACTACATATGGGGCTCAAAAAATCTATGGAACAAGATCTTGAAACTAAGAATTGTGCCGACTGTATATAGCGACCACGATGTGTTGGGGATGTCATGGCCATTAAGCTAAAAAGTGGAAGTACTGAATTGCAAACAAATATTGGAAGTAAATCAAGGGCGAAAATGGCTCAGATTAAAAGAGAAACAAATAACGTGCCTGACAGAGGCCTTTCAGTCCCTATCCAATACAACATGTGACTCGACAAATTATGTACCATTACTGCCTTATCAAAACATGAGCGGATCTCAGAATGTAAAAAACTCAAAAATACACATGCATGAGTGGAGCAAAAGTGTAAAGGATCAGAAGAAACAGCTTAATAAAGATATAAGAGTGCTAAAACGCAGTCTGGGAGTCGACTCTCATAGCCTAATAAAACAACAAAGGCAAAAATACCAGAACTGGTTAAAAGCATTTTCCTGTATGCGAGATCAAGAACGAGATGAGATGATCTTAGCCCTAATTAAATCGAACAATTCGAGAGAGATTTGGCGCATCTTAAATAGGGGCTCTGCAAACCAAACGGATATGTTGGCAAATGGGGTCGCCGAGGGTGACTGGCAAAAGCACTTTAAAGGTGTATTTTCAAAGACTGAATCTGGAACACCAACTGCATCGGAAGCAGAGGTAACGCAGTGGGAGGTGTTGGAGAGCGAAGAAGCAATACAAAATGCCATTGGAAAGTTGAAAAACTCCAGAGCTGCAGGGCCTGATGGCATCTCCAATGTGATGCTAAAATCATATAAACCTGAGTGGTCCATCTTTATAGCAAAGCTGTTTGACAGAATCGCGAAACAAAGAACACTACCAGCCTCCTGGACGGAGGCGATCATAGTGCCAATTTTCAAGAAGGGTAATCGGGCTGACCCGGCCAACTATCGCCTGATTGCCCTCCTTGATAAAATCGGAAAGATAATGGCCACCTTTCTCCAACAAAAATTAACTACGTGGGCAAATAACAACGGAATTGCAGACCGTCGACAGACAAGTTTCACAAAAGGAGTCGGGACGGAGATCAACCTGACTATGATTAATATGCTGAAATTAGAACCCATAGAGAAGGGAACAAACCTGTTCTTCGCCTTCGTGGTATGCAACATGCCTTTGATACAATAAATCGCAAACCGTTATGGAGAAAACTTACAAACTGGGATTGCCCAGCAAACATTCTACAACCAAAAAAGGCATTTCATTCAAATACTTCAATTTGTATCAGGATAAATGGAAAGGGAGATTTATCAGAAGCAATAGATACAACTAAAGGGGTCAAACAGGGCTGCCGTCTGGCTGCCACTTTGTTTAAGTTGTTTATCGCTGATATCCCAAATGTCCTAACAAATGTAAAATGCTTCTCTCCAAAAATTAACGGACACCAAATCTGCTGCGCAACATATGCCGATGATCTTGTCCTGATTGACTCAACACAAATAGGGCTACAGCGATTGCTATCAGGATTGCAAAGATACATGGAAGAAAATGAACTGAGAATAAATGTAAAAAAGACAAAGATTATGAAGTTCGTCCCAGCGAAAGGAAAAATAAATAAAAAATTCAGGTGGAAGATCGATAATGAAGTAATTGATGAAGTGGCCGAAATTTGCTATTTGGGAGTAGTGGTAAATAGGTCGATTCGAGAAACAAGCTGGGTACCATACCTATTTCAACGGATGGAAACGTTCTCCCTACAAGGAGCGAGAATCCACACTCTATTTGGAAAGTTCAGTCTAACTCCAGTTCGGCAGTTCTACATGCAAAAAGTAATTCCTGGTATCCTTTTTGGAGCAGAAACAAAATTTGGACACAACTAGAGGGAACTTTTTTGGCGGCGAATCCTAAGATTACCCAAATATATATCAACAATTATTATTAGGCATGAACTGGCACTGGAAGAGCTATTTTGTTCTGTGGTCTGGACATCACTAGTGATACTACGAAAAATGTCAATCGACAGCCCAGAACCAGCATATAAAATACTTGCGCCAACAGGTACTAGTTCATACACCGGCCTACTCAAGAATTGGATGCAAAAGTTAGAGAAAATCCTGCAAGCAGCAAATATCCAGATGGCAACCTTGCTATACGAGCCTCAAAATGCAAAAAAGAAGCTAAAACAGTGGTTTTGGATCCAAATTCTGTCTATATATAACAAATTGCCACCTGCTTTAGAACTTGGGCCCACAATGAATCAGCTGGAAAACATGCCACAGTATCTGCAACAATTCTCGTCACCATCGCAATGGGTTTTTAAGATTGCGCTTGAATGCATATAAAACGAAGCAAATGCTGGTGGTGCGTCATATGGAAAACACAAAAGATGAAGTATGTAGATTCTGTATGGACAACATTGAATCACTTAAACACTTAATAACACTTAATGACAGAGTGTAATGCACTAAAAGACCAAAGGTCAGCCCACTTGAGCCAATTTGCACCAGCAGGTGAAAACATGGATGAATGGTGGCTCAGGATTTTAAGTGGAAGCTCTGTGCACCTAACTTGCTCAGTAATAAACTTTCTAGATGAAATCTTGCCGTAAATTGAAATGAACCAATCTCTTTTCACCTGCTGAACAAACCAATGTCCTAATTGTGGTCCAATACTGAAAATTCTATTCTTCAAGTTTGTGTTGTTTATTGTTCAAGGGGATGACTTAAGGAAATGGCAAGGAATCAGTTGTGATAAAAGTTTGAATCAAACTAAATGTAACAATAAAAAAAAAACTTTTTTCTTTTTTTTTAGCATCCCGGGTTACCACTTTGCTAACGCAGGGTGGTAATGGAGTTAAGCACCCGTTCCAGGGGCTTCGATTGGGCTTTTTGCTTGGGCCGTTGGGCTGTTAACACCCGTTCCTGTGCCTGGAACGGATGCGTAACGCCACATGAATAGTAAGTGAGAAGGCAAACCTTCTCACAGAAGGCAGCAGAATACTATCCAGTGAGAGAACATACATTGTCCAGGATCTCTGTATCATCTTCTGGCTAAGCCAGTCTTGAATTTGACTACCTAATCACCTCTCCTGATTAGCACTTTATGCTCTTTACTAGTGCCGGCTGCCACTTTTTACAACCCTTGTTTGGAGGGACCAAGCTCTAGACTGGCTACACTGGCTTCATACTGATGCTAAGTTACATTTTATAGCTAGCGCTACCTGCTGCAGGTACATTGTTTTGTAGTGTAGTAGGTGTGACTGTCATACAAGTATATATACATGCAAGTTTATCAACCTTAGGCATAGGAAAGAAAGCCTGGGTGTACCTTGCTGGAATTTTGAACAGTGACCTGGTCTATGCACAGACATGTCTGTAATGTGCATTTCAACTTTCTGGACAGCTTGTGATCAATATCATCCCCACAGACGAGTGAGAATGCTATAGAAGTTGTGCCATAGTGAATGGAGAAACTGGGGCAGATTCTCAAAAATGAGGGCAAATAAAACAAGTGCAGAGAATACATCTTTTCATTCTCAGAGTTCACCTGCACATTTCAGTGGTGGCTGTATCCCTGCGCAGCGATGCGCGGTCCAGCCCCCTTAAATACATTAGTGTCGGGAACGCACTGCCCACACGAATGTGTAACAGTCTCTCTGCACTCACGTAGGGCCTTGAAGCGTATATTAGTGTCACAAGCACTAAAGGGGCCTGAGGTGCCGTAAAAAATAAAAATGAATATCTATCCTTGCCTAGAGGTTAGAAATGCAGGTTAACGCAGCTGCTCTCTCACACTTCAAAGAAAATGCAGGGAAGGTTCAGAAATGAACCCATCGTGCATTGCACCGTCTCCTCCGTCGTGTCCAAATAGACACTGGGGAAGGGCTTTCATTTTTGCGCAGTTGAAAGCGCATACCATTTGTGGATTCGGATGCGCATTGAAATGCACATTTCATCACTTGCGCCAAAGAAAAGGTTTTAAAAAATGGCCCACTGCGTGCACTACAGTGAAGGCCGACATTTTATAGGAATAGTGGTACAAACAGAATGTACTTGTGAACAACATCAGGTTTAAAGCTTCAGCAGCGCACCATAAAACATCTTATTTAAATATTAATATTAAGAATTTTAAAACTGTGCAAATGGACTGCTATGTCTTACGCCGTTTTCCTATTTTCTTTAAAATGTGTTTATTTGTTTTTCTAATTTACACAATAAGCAGTATCCATGTGATACCCAAATCCCATCGGGAATACATTTAAATTAGTTGCACTAGTAACTCTAAACGAGCACTGCAATTTCAGCTACTGTAACATTCATTTAAGGCAGGATGCAAGAAAACAATAGCTCCTAAGAAATCAGGCATCATCAGCCGGGTCATCCTCGGAGGGGACGAGGGAGGGAGCAAGGGAGGGGCAACTTGCAACATTCTACAGTTTAGGCAGTGTACACCTCTCATTGCCACAGCAACACGCTCCAAACCCACTCAGATATAGAAGTCATTTCAAGTACACCAAATCGAGTCTCCAGCAGGTCAAAACAGGGCTAGGGAATATTTTCTTTAGTACTTGGAATCATTTCTTAGAAGCTACTCGTCTTCTTCCAGTGGTTCAAGAGTAATCTTTTTGCAACATTTTAGGTTCTGGTCAGTCATTTCCTTGATGTTCGAGACAGTGCTGGATTTTGGCGAAGGTAAAGCCACGGTGTGTATAAGTGTGCTGGGCTGTTTGGCTGCATTTGCTGCTCTCCTGCTCTCCTACAAGCAGTCGGCAAGGAGAAGGTTGCGTTTAGTCGTACCACATTTGGATTTTGTGGACTCTTGATGAACTAAACCTACTTTTGATTCAGACTCGATTTCAGCCCCTGTTCTGATCCTGCCGAAGGCCCCGCCCACTCCCCGCACCGATTGGAGCACTCCCGCTTCAAAAAACACGGGTACGCGCACCGCGCGCGCACCGAAGTGTGTCTAAGTGTGCTGGGCTGTTTGGCTGTTCGGCGGGTCGACAGGGCGTCAAGTAAAATTCTTGAAAGATGCCCCTTTGACTTTCTCATGAGGTTTACATGAATTCAAAACGCAGTGTGTTTTCTATGTTAGGAACTATTTGTTCCTTGATTTAACTGCACGTATTTCTGTGTAACTTTGTGTTTGTACTCGAATCTGGCACTACTGCGTTTACAATACCATATTACTCTATTAATTCTACTACTCCAAAACCTATAGTGGTCAATTCGAGGGGGCCAACATAATCAACCACCATTGTTGGTATCTGATAGTAAGCGAATAGCAAAATGGTGGTTAGTCTACGTTGCAGTAAAAGCATTGCAGAAGGGAATTCTCATATAGGGATGAATGCATCAAACCCGGTGCTATTACATGACTCTGATTTAGAATCAAATACAATTGCACCACAGGCATCGGCATTCGATGCTGGCATAAATGATACCAACAACATTCCATACAGCATGCAATCAATGGCAACAGAACCTAATGATGATAAAATCAAACACCCTCCTTTCGGTACACCTAATGTATCAAATGCTGACGCAGTGTCAACCAAAACACCCATTAATGCAAAAACCTCTGTTGTAGCAATTCAAAAGATCAAAGAAAAAGATTCACATGGGTTCTCGGCATTTGTAAAGCAAGATGATAAAAACCATGTGGCTCCCAAAATTATTTCTGATGTTTCTTTCCTGGCCCCTGCACTGATTGGCGAATGGGAGAAATGTTGCAGAATTTCTCTTACCCCGAACTCACCGGTAGTATTCTTACCATCGGAAGTTGAACAAATCTGTTTGCATAATATACAGGAGGGACATTCTATGCACTCTTTTGCTGGTACTGAACCCTACCATCATGAACGAGTGAAGAGACCCTCCTGTAGTTCACCCACATTTTGCAAAATATCTAATGGCCATGGGCCTATACCGGTTCGCACTCAAATGGTGAATGAAACATTTGATGAAGACATGTGTTATGAGGCAGGGGCGTGTCCTATTCCAGACAAAACTCTACGATCTAAGTCCCAAGGTCAGAATAATTTAGCAACTTTCCGGTGATTTCTTCCCTTCTAAATCTATTGGACAAGGGTCATGATTTAACGCACATGCATATTAACTCCTTAAAAGAAGTGGTGTTGGATCTAACCAACAAAGTAGCTAAAATTGAGGGTATGCTGATTTCTCAATCTGCAGCTCATTCAGAAAAACAAGCACTTGTTGATGCATGCTTATTGAAAGCTCTGTCAGCTAATGCTCAGACGTGCAGGAATCAATATTCCCAAACAACTGCATCTCCCCAAATTATGATATCAGAGCAACGCACGTATGCGAGAGCTGTCGTGGAAGGACCTAAGGAGGAATGCACTCCCTTGGAATGTCCAGTGTCATCCATTCTTTTGGATGAAGTTGAGCAAAACTCACGGAGATTGGATGAGTTATCTTGCTTACTAACAAGACAGCATTTGGAATTAAAATTCGGTGGGGGCCGACTTGAGGAGTTTGTTGATGCAATTGGCTCTATGCCTCTTCCACAAGAACCTGTACTCAATAGCCCATCACCCTTAGTGAATGCCATTATTGAAGCTGTAGAAGAACAATTCAGAAGCGATTCTATTATCGTTGAGAATCTGGTCAAATTAAGTGAAAAAGGAGGTGCTGTGAGCAGTGAATGTGAGGACAATGATTCTGAAGGGACTCAGAAATTATTTATGTCACGCAAAATGAAGCGTGCCCACGTTAGGGCAATCAAAAGAGAAAATAAACAGAAAAAAAGTTATCTAATGCTCAAACAACTCTGGACTCAAAAAAAATGATTCAAGAAAATAGTAAAAATAATAAGAAAAACAAAAAGAAGGTGAAAACTGCTGTTGATGTGGTTGAGATACAATCATCCAATTCATTTTCAGGTTCTGCAAATGAATCAAAGATTGACTTGACACAACTGAATGAAGAATCCGAGGTGGTTCTAAATGTGGCTCCTTTAGTCGGTTCACACCCCCAAACAAATAAAAAGGGAGCCTACATGAGGAAACCATTGGATGATTTGGGGGTGGGTGACTTGGGACAGATGTCTCAAGGTCGCCTATCGACCTTTCATCCCTTCATTGGGAAAAAAACCACGGCATTAGGACAGATGAAAGACCAAACTCCTGATACGAATTTGGGTGCAGTTCCCAAACAAAGAAAGGTATGCGCTGTGAAGATAAAAAACAACTCTTCAAGGAATATGGATAATATTCAATCCGTTGAGGACTTTGAAAGACACAGTACACATCCAGTAAATCAGGTAGATTCAATTGAATGTGAGGGGGCATCCAACACTGAGGCACTAGAAGCCGCAGACACCAGGGAATCTGATGAGAGCAAACATCCTTCCCGAGGCAGCCCTGAAAAAGGTGAAACTAAATATGTATTCAACAGAGACATAAGGTATTTTCTGGGTTGGTCCAGTGATCAGGCAATCAATGGCAAACAAAGGCTAAATAGATTATTTCTGTTTAACATTTTTAAGGATAGTCCTCAATTGAGAACTCTCCACACGGATGACATTGAGTGGTTGAGATTGGCAAACCATAACAATCTCAGAATGATTTGTGCTCCTCACTCAGCAATGATACTCAGGTTATTGTGGGACCATAGAGAGGACTTCAACTCCTGTGGGCTAACACTACACCTGTTCAGGACTATTGAAGAGGCAGAGGAATTTCTAAATGAAGTATTAAAACCGAAGCTAGAAATGGGGGCCTCTCAAGCCACTCCATTAGCTGAGTCTGAACAAACTGTTGAATTAATCTCCAAAATATCAGAACTGGTGGGAGCCACTTCTAACATTCCGTGGCTTGCCCCTTTAATGACTTCTATTCTTGAATTCTCCAATAAGCAAGATAAACCATAGACAAAAAATGCTACTGCCTCGAATACACAGAGTCTCAAAATATTGTCTTGAAATTGTTGCGGGAAAAGGAACTTAGAGAATTGGTCCTCCAACTATGTAACATTGGGATCTCCCACAATTACACTATTACAGGAAACTATGTCTGTCAATGAACTGAATATTGAGGGATTTTCTAACTTCTGTTTACCGGCTGTAAGAGGTGTAACTGGTCGGCCGTATGGGGGCATTGCTATACTTATAAATAATGTCACAAATCACAACTCGAAGGTTATTTTTGCAAAACATGGAATGTTAGCAATTGAGTCCCTCCTTATTGGTGTATCGACCTGTGCATTTTTAATTGTATGTTTGTATTATAATCCCGCTAATTCCTCGATTGAGGCTGCATTTGATAACATGGATGAGTTACTCGAGCAAGCTATGGTTAGAAACTCGAATTATATGATTGTCATTGGGGGTGACTTTAATGCTGTTTGTGCACCCCCAACATCTAAGTTAATTCACAAGTATAAGCCTTCATCTAGTGCCTCAGTGACTCTGGGGAAGCGTTGGGTCTCCTATTTCAAACAATGGAATATTCAACTACTGGATTATGAGACTGGTGACCATAAAGGGACTTGGAAGAGGGGGATTCAATCCTCCTATATTGACTATTTTTTTGTCTCCTCTGTATGTATGCCCTTGGTAAATAATGTATCAATCCATAAACAGACCCAGAGTGACCACTATCCATTAAGTACAAGTATAAGATGCCATTTGGCATCCTTGAATAAAGATGTTGCTCTGGGATTGGTGACCCTCCATCGAGCACAGACTTCTGTGGGATGGCATCCGAAAATGTGTAGAAAACTTTCGTTTCTGCTCCAAAGAGATGTAATTCGTGTGTCTAGTACTGCAGATCTATTTACTAAAGCACGCAGAAGAGAAGAATGGAACTCGATCATAATTAAGGAACATATTGAATATCTTGCCCAAAAAGCGAAAACCCTAAACTTAACCGGTGAAAGTGGTTATGATTCAGTAATAGCAGTGGCTAAAAAAAATCGTTGTCTGCGTGCATTGAAGCAGAGACATGTGCAGTACACGCACTATGACGTTGCCAAAAATAAGATTATGAATTATTATAGGCATGAAATAAAATCTATACAATTTAAAATTAAGCTTTTAGTGAATCAACAAATGATGAAGCATCTCATTACTCATGATACTAAGAACATTTGGGCTATACTAAATGGCAAAAAGGGGGCGTTGTTGCATGATTTTGGTTCACCAATTGCTTTGTCCACATGGATTGAGTATTTCAAATGTAAATACAGTCTGCCTTTGAAATTTATAAAGTATAACTCAGGCATACTTGAATATAATTGTAAGGAACACTTATTCTTTTCCTTGAATGAAATTATTGACGCAATCAACCATCTTAACTACTCTAAGGCGGCTGGGCCTGATGGGCTGCCTGCCTGTATTTTAAAAGATGACCCCCATTTTTGGGGTGCCATTCTCTACACTAAGTTTGCCTATATTCTTTCGACTAACTCTATCCCTAAGTCATGGCTCAATGCCATAATCATTCCCTTGTACAAGAAGGGTAATCCCAAATTACCTATGAATTTCAGGCCAATTGCACTGATGGACGCCTCTGAAAAAGTTTTTTCCATAATCTTACTTCAACGTCTCCAAAACTTCATCGAAACAAAAAGCATATTCTCCAAGTTTCAAACAGGGTTTCGAAAGCACATGGGGACTTCGTTAAATGCTCTCATTATTTCACACATATTTGCACAATCTAAAACACCAGAGTCTGGGGCTGTCTATATGGCAGTATTACACATGAGCAGTGCTTTTGACTCAGTTATAAGAGAAGTATTATGGACAAAACTTATAAAACTTGGTTTCCCAAAAAGAATGGTTCAACTGGTTGCAATGCTACATAATCATACAACGTATCAAATAAGAGTAAATAGGGATGTTGTTCTTACAGTTCCCATCATGACCATGACAGGAGTCAAGCAAGGCTGTAACATGGCCGCCACACTGTTTAATCTATATATCTGCGACATGGATATGTTGTGGAATGAAAGTGGCATGTTCCCTGTGAAATTAGGGAATCTGAAAATTTCGTGGTTATGTTTCGCAGACGATATTTTATTGTTTGATCGAACTCCCAGTGGACTACAACTGAAACTTGATCGATTCTCTAAATATGCAGCATCACATAATTTAACACCAAACTCTTTGAAATCACAAATTGTTGTATTTCGTAACTTCAGAAAAATTAAATCGTACAACTGGCAACTAAATGGTATTGTCATTGAATGTGAAAACACAATTCGATATCTTGGGTACCCCTCTAAATGTCCAGTACTCTCTTAAATTTTGGCAATCATATTTAAAGACGAAGGTGCGCCCACTAGTATCCATGATGAAGGTTTTGTTAAGAACTATCTGTGAGTTCTCGTTGCTACCGTTGATCAATTTCTATCTGTTGAAAGTTGAACCAATCCTTTTATATGGTTTGGACATGTGTCTTCTCGATGTGGGCGGCATACTAAATCAAACTCAGGGTAATGTATGGAAAAGCGTGATGGGGCTATCTACATCAATCCCAAATTCAATCATTAGACATGAACTTGGTCTATCTTCTCTAGCAGCCAGATGGTCTTGGAGAAAACTATCACGATATGCAGATATCATGGCGCCTTACAAAAATTTGTGGTACATGGATTGAAATGGGTTATTTGCTTCACCTAAATTAAAATCTATGAGCTTATTTGTTAATGAGATGAACTACATCCTAGATGATTGCGACTGCACGATTTTAGATCTCATTAGGCAGCTTCCTAAAGTTAAAAGGAATCTTCATGATCGTGATTGGTCTGCAACCTTGGATTGTAACAACTCATATAAATCTTATTTCGAATATGCTAGTAGGCTGCGAAAAAGATAGTCAAGATCACCCTATCTGGTGTTATGCCCGTCAAGTAAGACACGTCGAGCGTACTTAAGGTTTAAATTGAATCAATACCACACACTTGAGAGAATTTATCACTGGCAAAAATTTAATGGTGCATTTACTAATCAGCACTGTCGTTTTTGCGATTGTGGGTTTACTGAAACCTTGAAACATCTTGTAGTTGATTGTACTTTTTTTTAACATGACAGAAACAACTATTTGGGGATATTTGCTCCAAAAGATATGGGCCCTCATTACGACCCTGGCGGTAAGGGGTTTGCGCCAGCGTTAGCTGCGCCGACCCCTTACCGCCAACTACGAGTTCCCATAGCGCCATGGTCACTTTTCCGCCCGCTTTTTGCGGGCGTAAAAATCCATGGCGCTATGGGACCTTGGTGTTAATTACGCCACCGTAATGTACGGTGGCGTAATTAACGCCTTCCCCACTCCCATTGAGCCCTATGGGGCCGAAATGGGAATGAGGAAGGGTAAATGGGTCAATGGGGACTTACCGCCCCGCCGACCTCGGAATGGGGCGGTAAGTCCGCCATCCGCCATGGCGTAAACGGACTTTACGCCATGGCGGAAAAGTCCGCCGATGGCGGAAAAAATCCGCCAGGGTCGTAATGAGGGCCATGGACATTTCGAAATCTTTGCTTTGGGATAGTTGTATGTATGGTGGGAGCAGGGCACTGATCATTTCGGTAGTACGTCTGTTGGGTAAAATTGA
The DNA here is from genome assembly GCF_040938575.1 of Ambystoma mexicanum. NCBI lineage: Eukaryota > Metazoa > Chordata > Amphibia > Caudata > Ambystomatidae > Ambystoma > Ambystoma mexicanum. Next base: position 148,029,633 of record NC_090930.1, on the reverse strand, counting down.
AACTGTACTGGAAAGTGTAAATGACAATCCACCCATTTCTATTTGAATTATTATTATTATTATTATTTTTAGTAAATGTCCTGGTATGGTTTTTGGGTAGGTTAAACCATGATCTTGGTAACTAAAAGCTTGTTCAAAGAATTGATTGATGAATCCAATCTTACAACTTCTCTCTTCCTGATTGCAATGGTAACGAAATGCTTGTACAAGGGAATGTTGTTGAATCCAATTTTATTAATTCTTTTGTTGATTGCAATTTTAGATGATCATGTTTGAAATTTTAAAGGTTCATGTTTACAGAATAATGTTTGTAAAAGTTTTCTTTTTGTAAAACTATATACAAAATGAAATTTCTTTTAAATACATTTTTTTTTTAAAAAAAGCTACGGTAGGGTTCGTGGAACAGCTTCAGGCGGTATCAATTCTAGTCACAACCTCAGACTAGAGCACTTGAACCCATTAAACACCCCTTCTATTTATGGGGCCAACAGATATTCTGATCAGGAATGTCAACCTTGTACATCTTAATCTACAACCAGCACTGGTGGGAGACAATGGGCCTCATTACGAGAATGGAGGTAATGAAAATAGGAAGGCGGAATGGTATTACCGGCATCGTTAACGGGTCCGGGCCATTACGACCCGACAACCCGCCAATACCACCACCGCCCGTACCGTGCCCCTTCATACCAGCTTGGGCGCCTACACTCACCACGTAGCGGAGGAAATACCGGGATGCCGGTAATAGGAGGACATCACAAGTTACGCGGGCATGCACTTACCGGCATCCCGAAAGCGGTAAATAGGGCCTGAATGACGGCGGCCATACATACCACTAGCTGTTGCAATCATGGGGCTGGAGGACATGACTGTACTGCTACAACTACAGCAACAACAGCAACTACAACAACAACAACTACAGCCACAGCAACAGGCAGCACAGAGGAGACGCAGGAGGAGAAGCAGGGTGGGACAGGCCCAGCAATTACCACCAGTGCAGCCTGTAGAACCTTGTGGGCAGCCACCAATCCCTCGCATCAGACCCAGTCCATTCAACCATTCAATCTAACCCCTGAGAAGATCCACACCCTGTACCGGTTGGACCGGGCCACCATCACCACCATTGTGGACATGATACATGACGACATCGTCAGCCTTATTGAAATACACACTGCCATCCCCCGCTACTAAAGGTGGTGTCTGTGCTCCACTTCCTGGCCCCAGGCACCTGCCAGCACATAGTGGGTCAGCTGCATGGTATATCAAAACCACTCTTTTCATGCATGCTGACCCAAGTGCTGTATGCCCTCCTGAAGCACGCTAGCACCCACATATCCCTACCACGGACTGCCCAGGAGATTGGCAACACCAAAGTAGGCTTCCATGCACTGGCAGGCATGCACAATTGCGTCAGTGCCCTCGACTGCACCCATGTCGAATTGGTAGTCCCTCATGCCATGGAGGCGGTGTACCGCAATCGCAAGCAATACCACTCCATCAATGTGCAGATGGTATGTGACTCCAGCAAGATCATCACACATTGTTGTGCCCGATATCCCGGATCGACACATGATGCCATGGTCCTGCTTAACTCCACGCTACCCTGTCACATGGAGTGACATGCTGGACGACGTACCTGGCTGCTTGGTGAGTTGCCTGCCTGGCCCATGGCAATGCATCTGGGTTGTGATGTGGGGGAATGCATACTCCACTTGGGTGGGAATAGGCGGTGAGTAGACAATGCACTCAGAGCTAAACACTTCTGACCGGAACCTCCCAACCCGAACATGACACATCACTGCTACACATTGGACCAATGCCGTATATCAATGACAACATGTAAGATGCACAACCAGGCTACCATGGGTATGTCAAGCGATGCATGACTAAACATGATTACAACTGTGTCAATGTCGCTAGTGTGATTAGGCACAGAGTAGCATACACTGCAATTATGGGAGGCAAGACATTGTTCCTCATCCACAGTACATCCGCATCAGCATGCAAGTTAACACCCTGCATCATCTGTACAACGCCATCCGACTAGCAGACCATATTGCAGTACACAATGAATCCAAATAATCTTTGTGCATACATACAGGGACATGTGCATGTCAACAGCACATAGCTGCGGCCATGGCTGTGAATCCTGGAGGTGGCAGCTCAGAATGACTCACACAGACCTCTTTGTACTCCCATGCAGGTGATGGAGGATATCACCTGAAAGCGTGGCTACTTACCCCTGTGCAGAACCCGCGTAACAGGCATGAAGAGGAGTACAATCGGGTTCATACCTGTACCTGTGTCATGATTGAGCAGACCTTTGGCCTGTTGAAGGCGCGGTTCCGCTGCCTAAGCAGGTCTGGTGGAGCACTCCTTTATAGGCCTGAGAAGGTGGCAAAGATCACCATGGCCTGTGTCATGCTGCACAACATGTGCATCCGGAGAAATGTACCACTGCCACCTGACATTGACATGCATGCACTGGGTGAGGATGATGAGGATGAAGATGGAGGAGAAGCAGCACCCTTGCCAGTATGTGATGCACAAGATGGCCGTGCTGTACGCCAATCACTGATTGACGAATACTTCTGAACCACAGGGAGGGTGATGGATATGCATCAGTGCTACACTGAGCACTGGGTCCATGTGGACATGCACACAGGCTATGTGGGGAGTTGGGCACTGTGCACTGTCATGAATAAAATGAATACACACGAAATGAACAATGTCAAGGCATTAAATGATTTTTTACACAACGGGTGTATTAATGAAAACTACAGAAAAGTGCCTCACCCCTCCACCACTCACATGCCCTCCTCCCTTCCCCCAACACACCAAAACTCCCCATACCCCCAATGAACTCCCCATTCCCTCAATGAACTCCCCATTCCCCCAATGAACTCCCCATACCCCCAATGAACTTCCCATTCCCCCAATGAACTCCCCATACCCCGCAATGAACTCGCAATACCCCCCAATGAACTCCACATTCCCCCCAATGAACACCCCTTTATTCCCCTATACACCACCGACAGCACCTCCCCCACTCCCATTGTTGTCCCACACTATTTGCGTGCTTTCTTTGTGTCCGGGGCAGCATTTCGGACTGCCTCGCACTCCGCCTTGTCAGTCGCACAGGGCTGGAGGGTGCAGAGGATGCAGGTGTGGAGGATGGGGTGGATGCTGTAGGGATTGGCTCGGCTGGCGCAGGTGTTGCAGTATGTATTGCAGTATGCCGGTCAGGACCTGAGTAACGGCCCCCAAACTGTCACGCATCATGACCGCAGAGGCATTTATGGCAGCAGTATTCCCTGCAATGGTCTGAGCGTTCTCTCGCGTTGTGTCCTCTCCATCAGCCACATATTAGCGAACAAGTTCAAGCATGGAGTCCTGCCTTGCCTCCACCCTTGACAGCCGTGCCTCCAAGTCAATGGGAGCAGCAGAGGTTGAGGGTGCTGTGGCTGGGCGTGCAATTACAGGGCTGGCCTCGGGGGGTGGGGGGTACTGAGGTCAGAACTGTGCAGTGCAGGATCCGCAATAGGGCTGGAGAGTGTGGCCTGAGTGTGGGGTTGGGAGGTGGACGGGGGGCTTGGGGTGTGTGGACATGCCACATGGATTAAGCCTTCTTGATCCACATACTCCTCCGCTCCTATGTCAATGTCACTCAGTGGGGCTGTGGCTGCTGCCTCACCCATGGAACTTATTGCAGCAGAATGGGTGCCACTGGCCTCCCCTTCCACTTTTGTTGGCAGCTCTGTGCTTTCAGTCTCATCCGCTGCTGTGGGCCCTCATGTGCCGGCATGGCCTGTGCACTCGCCCTGACTTGTACTGTGGGCCACGTTGCTGCCCCGGAGGTGGTTTTGCCAGTGTCAGGTGGTTTGGCCCGGGACGTGGATGGCCTTGTGGCTGGGTCTTGACGGCCATCTTCTCCATCGGTGCCTGGGGGGAAGTAGAGATGCAGGGCATCAGTGATGGTGTTACATGCAAGATGCATGGGATGTTGTTGTGGAATTTTTCATTTCTCATGCATTTATATCTTACAGTTGTGTCACACAGCGTAGTTTGAAGGGGGGGCATTTTGACATTAGCCGTGACGTCTCAATTCGGCAATGCTGCATGCCAGGTGGCATGCCATTGTATTGGGGTTTGTGTGATGTATGACATGGGAATGGTCCCTGTGTGTTGGCTGTATGTTGGTAATGGGATTGGAACTCAGCATACATTTCAATGTGGCAAGGTTTGGGCCTCCATCTGGACATGGATATGTTAATGTGTGTGTGATGGGACATGCATTGCCTTGCCTGGGCTCTATTCCACATCACTTGTGCTACGTCATGGTTTGCCCTACTGGGGTGTGCAGGGTCACTCACCTCCATCTCCAGATGTTGCAGCACCCGTCTCCATCTCCCTGAAACCCTCAATCGACTCCATCTGGATGGTAGCGCTGCATGTCTCCTCCCAGAGCATGAGTTTGACCGGGGAGTGGGCACCCCGTCTGTGGCCATGGCCTCCTGACGTTTGCTGGCTAGGATGTTGCGGACCCTGAGGCGGAGGTCATCCCACCTTTTCTTGCAGTCTTTGACTGTGCATGGGGTGGTGCCGACTGCAGACACCTTGCGAGGTACCTCCAATCATATCTCCTTCTTCCTCTGCTGCGCCTCCCTTTTGAGGTTATGAGTGTTGATCGCATCAGCATGGGCAGTAAGGGTGTCTGCCAACATGTTCAATTCCTCATCAGAGAAACGCTTCTTGCGCAGACAGGGGTTGGTTTTTCGGGTTGCCTTAGACATGTTCTTTTCAATGGCCCTGGTCTCTCCTATGCAACACTGGTGGTTTGGGAGGATTGCAATGGATTGTGTTTTTAAAGATGGCTGCCGGTGCATTTCCCGTTCCGACGCGATGACGTTACTTCCGGATCCGGTATTACGAGCACGGTATTTACATGGTGTTATTACCGGGTCGGTATTACGGGATGCATCCTAGGCGGAGGCGGTATCGGCAGGTCCCGTGATGCCACTATCGGGGGGTTGGAGGGCCTTTAGCGGCATGGCGGTATGGTCATTATCGGCGTGCGGTTTCGCGCGTACTCGCGCACTCATAATCAGCCACTATTAGCGGCGTCAAACGAGCACGGACCCGCTACTTCCTCCATGCCGGTAATGACCCGGTTTTTAGTGCACTTCTTGTAATGAGGCCCAATTGCCTTGTTGCATAAACCTTCACGAAAGGCGCTCAATGGCACACTTTTCCATCCACGCTTCCATCGCCTAGTCAAGTTCTTCTCAAATTCTGTGACCTTGAAAATGATCTGATATATCATGTGAAGGATCAAGAGTTGATGAAGAGGGTCTACAGGTCGGTGTAGCCATGTTTAGCAGCCCTGAGAGTCATGCATCTAAAAGCATGCATCAGAATCAGTGCTTCATTATTTTATTTATTTATTTATTTATTTATTGTGTTCCACAGTACAAATGTACTTTTAACACATTAGATAGAAAATATCCATAAAACCAGTGAATACATAATCAAATCATACAATTCAATACCAAATTCCCATTTCATACAATTCATCAATCAGATACATACAGAAAGATATTATATAAGATATTAGTGCTTAATTATTTCAGACACCTTTTAGTGTAAGAAAGCCACAATCTTCAGTTTAGCGTGGAGTGACATGAGCGGACAGCTGCATGTATCTTGTACGCACTATGGAGACCCTCAAAAGGAGAATCCCACAATGTTTACAGGTAGGATAGCACAACAGCGCAGAAACATAAGGGGAAGGGCAAAAACAATAAGAATATAGAACAATATGCAGTATCACATCAGAAGGATGCCAGCTTTTTAGGATGAAATAATGATGTCCAAATCAGAAACTGTCCTCTGGCACCAAACCTATGGTCATTCTTCTGACTGGTGAGGGCACGACAAAAGGGCCAACCAAAAGCAATTCCTAGACGTATAATGCGCCATTAGCTTCAGTATCTCCTGAACTCTCCTCTCATGGAGGCGTAAGCCCTCTGCCCCAGGCCAAAGCATCACAGAACAAAGGAATAACAGGAAGGGTCCTCTCATGCATGTACTCAGGACATGGTGGAGGAGTGGTTGTGGCAGTGATCAGCGGGATGCTGCGGCTGCTGATGCGTGGTCTAGAGAGGTGGGAGAGCCCACCTGGGCCCCTTCTGATCGCACACAGAGGAACACATAGCACATCCGGTTGAGGTTTGCTTAATCAGTGTTATTCCACGTATGTTAAATCGGATCAGTAAGTCAGCCCATGTACGCTAAAACATGTGATAATGCTCACCAGTGCGCTCCCTCATGACATGGGGGTGGGGTTTATTAACGACAACTCTCCTGCCATGAACATGGCGTAGCTAGCAGCACCTCCCTCTTCTGCTATCCAACCTCTAGTAGAGACCCCAGAACACTTCTTCCCTTTTTACTCGTAAGGCAATGCTGAAACCCTCACCTGTGGCTGTGGAGACCCACCTATTTATCAAACTTCTCTTTTTTTTTAATTTAAAATCTTTTATAGTGAAGGCAACAGACGCAGTACAACCATAAGAATGTTTCCATTACTCAAAAAATTACAATTTAAACGAAGTAAAATAGTAGGCATTAACAACTGTATCCAAAATAAAAACAGATCAAGACCATTGGAAACAGTTACAAATAAACACATCCACGCACCCTACTGAGCTCAATAATATTCTGGAGCAAATGAATAAAGGGAGGCAGAGCATTCCAAGCAAAGGGGTACCCGCCAAAAAGGCCTTCACTGACAAGTGCGTGTAATTAAAGGGGGTAATCACAAGACACAGAAGGTCAGTAATCCAAGTGAACCGAGATCCTCCAGAAATGTTTCATTTAGCTGCAAGGTAAGTAGATTTCTCCAACGCTACTGGCTTCTAAGGAATGCAGCCAATTCAGAAAAGTGATCTAAGATTGGGAGGCAATGAAGTGAAATTAAAACAGGAGCAATGTGGTAAAATGTTCAAGCACCAGAACTCAAACGAGCAGCTGAGAGCAAGACAGCCTACAGAGGGGCCAAGATGGAAGCAAGAAGGCTCACGAAGACGACATTTTGCCGACCAATCATGAAGGAACTAAGGTCTGGACTGCAGTTCAAAGGCCTGGAAGTATGAAGAAGGAATACCAAGTTTTATTTTCTTGAAGTTGTTTGTCATGGCGCTTGCCGACTACCCCATTTGTTGGCAAGGGTGTGGCACTTGGGCTCTATGGTTTATTTCTTATGGCCATTTCCATTTTTTGAAAAATACTGGAACCAGATAGTCTCTTCTTTGGAGACAACCCAAGGATACATGATAGAGAAAATCTTCTGCTTTGTTATTGTTTGGTAAAAATATTAAAAAGTGTGTTTTTGACAGCGTGGCTATACTGGAACCTTTGCACATTGCTTTGTTCATCTCTTGTCTTGGAAAACAAAAGATCTGGCTAGTTCAGGTTCATTAATTGTTTTTAAAACAATGACGATTTCTTGAAAGGAATGGCTATGAGAGCTGTTTCTAATAGGATAGACAAGCTAAAGTTGATGTTAGAAAATAATCATATGAACTTGGATGTTATTGGCAGTCCAAACATACCTATCTATCTGTATTTGATAGTTTGATACTTATTTCAAAATATACCCTGTATTGAGGCTAGTTTCTAGGTACATACAATATTGCTTGCTCATTCTTAAACTGACATTTCTTTTGTCCCTATCTGTTTTTCTAAGAAATCTTTGTAATTTGAAAAACAAAAATTGAAACTGAAGATTTGCCGACGATTTACTTTCTCTGGAAAGTACACAAGACCCTTACTACTATACCGGAATGCAGACCAATCCTCAGCACCATCGGTTCGGTTACCGAGCCGATTGTGAAGTACGTTAACAACATACTTGTCGCGAGGTCCCCAAAATACCAACCTATTTGAGAGACACTATGCACACCTTACTTATCCTCAAGGAGGTGATCTGGGTGAAAGGGGCCCCTAGGGGTCCCTTACCTCTATGGAAACAAGGCGAGTCACCACACACGATAGATACGCCAGACACGAGGTTGTATTCCCAAAGCTAGGGTTTATTGCAAAGCAAAAGTCTCAGTTGGCCAACTCAGTCTCACGCCCCGCGACGTGTATCTCTAGACCTCGAGGGACGCAAGAGAGTGAATTACGTACATCAGTTACATATATACAAAATGCATTTCAAACAATCAGCTATGACATGTTTAACACCCCCCTTTATTGGGTTTCTTTGAACTTGGTGTGATGATGGACATTTTCGACAACTATGACACCTTCAAACATCTATTCTAGTAACAATTTGCAATTTGTGAGTGCAGAGGCATCTTTCAGTTGTTGAACAGAACACAGGCTTCTGTTGTTGGAAGCGAGCTACATACGGGGGGGAGAGTTGCATTCCAGACCTTACTATCTACGAGGTGCTATTCGTGTCCTGGGAGCCGACATGCTCTAACGGGGCTCAGCAAAGGGGGGGGGCATAAGAAGAGCATAATTCAAGCCTTTAGCTGCTTTATTCTAACATATTCTACCATATAGCGAGACTGGCTGGCAGTTGCGAAATGATTAAATGCCCTGCAGCTCTGCTTCAAGGCTACATTCGGGAGGGAGCCGGGCATTCTTCCTGGCGCTGCCTACATTGTGTTTCAACAAACTCTTGTTATCCTCGTGGCCCTGCGGCCTTGTCCTTTTACGTGCAGACAACAATGTTTTACAGTCGAGCAGTGTAAGCGGAAAATGTACTGCGAAGCAATAAGAACAGAAAGCAATGAGCAATGGTTAGAAAACAAAATGGCGATTCTTGTTACATCAAAATGGCCGTTCATTGGCAAACTCGGAAACCTATATTCTGTCATATCGTGCATGAGCCGGTTGGCCCACAGCCACCAAAATACGTTTGCGGTCACACAGTAGAGGTATCCATTTTTCTAGACTGACAAACCCTCCTTTGGCCGTATGACAAACGTCTCATCTATTTATTGAAACCTCCTCTAGTGGTGATGAGTCTGAAGTACTTATGTCTGAATTTTGCATGCTATCCTAAACATCATCGCCTTCATCAATATCTATAACCATCAACTCTTTTACTGTTTTCATCTCATTTGTGTCTTGGTCAGCTCGACCATGAGTTTGTTTTTTCCTCGTCATCATATGCATACATCCCTCCGTACATCCCTCAGTTACCTCAGCGCAAACTATTGGTAGGCAGTGTATGCAACAACAGCACGTTATGAATATTCCAAACACCACTACTAATATCGAAATCAACTTCCATCCCCAAGAACGCAGTATTCCCCAAAACCAAGACCCTATTCCCCAGCTTCCTTCTTCAGTAGGGAGTTCGGAGCTTAGGACATGCATTTTCTTTATCGCTTCAAAGATCATAGGGGAATAGTCATCTACATATACGCAACACGCTGATCCCACTATTTTGCAAATTCCCCCACGATTAACCAGGATTACATCGAGAGCTATTCTATTTTGCAGCGTCATTAACCTGATTCCTCTTTCCTCCAACGCCATGTTAAATAGTATATCTGTCGTTGTGTTTATGGTATTTTTTAGTATTCTTGACAGCTGCCTTATATTATAGGAGTTCACTATCTGCCCTAAAAATGGAATGAATGATTTTGCTACATCAGTTGCTATCAAAACACCCTCGTCAGTCCTTTTGACTCTAGTTCTGGATAGTCTGGCCATGTCTGTTTCTAAGAGGAATACTCCTGGGAACAGTAGACCTAGGTAACATGTACCTCCCCAGTTTCTGGGCAACCAAGGATATGCTTTCTCTCCAAATATAAAATAAACTGGATCTCCCACATATACTGGTTCTATTTCCCATTTCAATACCACTGTATTCATGCACCCAGTATATGTTCAGACTGAAAAAGAGCCTTTCTTTTTTAGACAAAAAGGGACAGTTCTTGGGCTATAATTCACCGTGTAAAATGGGGGGATTGCATCTTGGTCCCCTTCTGTTCTTACACGCAACGTCATTACAGATGTCTTTTCTGGTGGGGACAATCTATCTGGTCTATTTTGTCGTGTTATCTTTCGCGTACTTTTCCTCGTGGGCTCTGGGGCCATTACTTGTGCTTTATGGAATATGGAACAACCCACAGGCTTCATTATTATTTCCTCAAACTCATTCATGTTGGTTCTGTCCAATTGACCCGTACTACTCTCATTCCATTTCCCATAGAACATTGCACCTAAAGATGCACTACATGCAGAACTTAATGGTAATGGCTGTACATACCACCTTTCCCAGCATGCGGTGGTAAATGGGCACATACCCAGCAATTTGTTTTCTTCAGAATTGCATGTGTATCGTTCATGATTAATAACAATGTGTTATTCCCGAAACCTTCCCTGTGTCTTTCTTCCATTGGGGCAGGGTATAAGTAATCACTTGAACCGGGCTTTCAGTAGTGGATATATTAACTATTGGTAAAAACATTTCTAATGGGTGTATCGATTCCACATATAATATTAGGGCTGTCGTTATTGGTGCTACCACGCTCATAAAGCACATAATTATCGTCAGTGCCAGCATACAATTCGTTTTACCATGCGTTTTTCTTAAGCTTACAGTCTTTATAATTGACTCATTCTCAGAAGTGGTGCAGGAGGAGGCTGGAGCCGGTCCCGACATGTTTCTCATCGTCCTTCTTCTTCCTTATTACAGTTCGTCGTGGATATCTGTCTTCGTTGCGCTTGCTCTGATGTCAATAAGTTCAACGGAATTGTCACAGTTCAGTTCTGACAGTCCTTTATAGCCTGAATTTGCTTATTTATTTTTAGGCAAGATCACTTGTCCTTTCTCATACTGCTCAGAGGACCTTTCATCAGTTATCTTATTGCCTTAGTACCATGTGCGCCCAGCTTGTCCGCTCTGGTTCCTGACACATGTACTTTTTATGATCGCACAGAGGAGCCGCGAGTCTTGAATTGTCCGACTTGCACAATTCTCACGCTTCTCTCCTCTACACCTCTTGGTCCTTCTCCGTCCATGAGCAGAATCAGAGGTTGACACAAACGCCAAAAGAACTGTGGATCACTTTGTCTTTCGAGGCCGCAAATTGTATCGCCTCACTCCTGGTATCGTGTGATCCGTGAACAGTGCCGGTCCACTTCCAGATTCAGGCTCAAAGTCAGCCTGTGGTGCTACTGCAGGTGCTGGTGTGCGCCGCGCCAGTGATGCAGATTCGGTCTTTGGCGTGCTGGCAAGTGCTGGTGGGCGCCAAAGGGGTACACGTTTCGTTTCTGATGGTATTTGCAAGGCAGATTTCGTGTCGGCCAACAGTGATGTCGATTCTGCTGGGCAACGTTGGGGCACTCTTTGCCCTTCCCCCTTTTTGGCAATCGTCTCAGGCTTTGTTTCGAGTTTCACTTCTCGTTTGGGCAGATTTGGTGGCTGCTTACTGGCAACAGTTTCTTCCGTTTCTGGGACCGCTATCTCTTTCCAGTCATCTGGGTCAGGCAAGTCTTTCAGTGAAGTTGAAATCTTTTTGGCGTGGGTGGCATGGATCCACGACTTCCGTCCATCCACCCGTATCGCCGTCTGCGTTGCCAAGAGTACTTGATAGGGGCCGCGCCACCTGGGTGCTAACGATGACTTTCTTTCAAAATTCTTTAGGAGCACCCAGTCTCCTGGCTCAAGCGCGTGCCCCGGACCGGTGTATCTCACTGGTAATGCCTCCTGCACCTGCTGATGAATCAAACGCAATTTCTGCATTAAAAGGCCACAATAAGTACTAAGCACAGGATGTTCTACCTCACTAAGTCGTTTTAGCTGAGGTGCGCACCAAACATTTGCTGGCCTCCCCATTACGATTTTGTACGCTAAGAGCCCAGTTTTAGCCTGTACAGATGTACGCATGCATAATAGTGCTATTGATAATGCATCCACACAACTCAACTTGCTTCCCGCACATATTTTACTGATTTTCGATTTGAGAATCCCGTTGTGCCTCTCCACAAGACCGGCTGAACTCGGATGCCTTGAACTATGGAATCTCTTAACAATCTGAAGACCCGCACATATCTGTAACACCACTGCACCCACAAAATGTGGGCCATTATCGGACCATAAAACACGGGGCAAGCCAAATCGGGAAAAGTATTCCTCAAGCATTACTTTTGCCGTGCTCATTGCTGTGCAGTCCTTCAAGGGATATGCCTCCACCCACTTACTGAATGCACAGATCGCCACTAAGAAGTATTTTAAGTTTTGACATCCTTCCATCTCTATGAAATCAAAATGAATCACCTCAAACGGCATAGAGGGCGGGCCAAAACTGCCTATTGCAGTCACTGTTCCCTTTCCTACATTGTGTTGTAAACACGTGATACAGTTCTGCACCAACCTCTCTGCATTCTTCTTTATGTTTACATTCTGCCATACTGTAGATAGGTGCTGTATTATCTTTTTCGCACAGATGTGGGTAGGGCTGTGAGCCATTGTGACCATTGCAGTCACATAGGAATTTGGCAACATCCAGTTTCAAGTTCCCTTGTCCACCCAACAACCTTCCAGATCTAACTCAGCAGAGCCCTCTGTCCACCCTTGTATTTCATTGGACGTAGCTTCGGCCTGCATTTCTTTGACAGTGGCAACTCCATTTTCTATCATAGAGGGTACTTTCTCCGTCTGAACCATCATCATTTTGGTATTTAAATCAGTGGCAGTTTGTTTCGCTATTCTGTCTGCAAACGCGTTTCCCTCTCCTACTTTGCATGTTATCTTTTTGTGTGCCTCGCATTTCACTATTGCCAGGTGTTTTGGAAGCGTGAGTGCAGACAGCAATCGTACAATCAAAGGGCCATGTTGAATTCTGCCACCATGTGATGTCAAAAAACCTCTCTCAGCCCAGAGTCGACCAAAGTTATGAACCACCCCAAAAGCATACTGGCTATCAGTATATATATTCACATTCAAATTCTCAGAAATCTTGCAGGCACTGGTTAATCCTATTATCTCTGCGGCTTGTGCCGAATTGTAGGGGATTCTTTTGCTTTCTACAACGCTCTCTAGGGTAGTGATAGCATATGCGGCAGTTGTTGTGCCATCTGGTAATTTAAAACATGAGCTATCACAAAATAACTCTCCATCTGGCTCTTTCTGTGGGGTATCACTTAAATCAACTCTCCCCTTGGTTTCTTCCTCAGTGACCATTAAGCAATCGTGGTGGGGGTGATTCATTCTCCCCAATTTCTTTTATGGGTAGTGGCATTAATTCTGCAGGATTCAAAGCCCTACACCTCATAATTTGGATATGGGGCGCGAACACGATAATCTCATATTTTGTCAATCTAGCAGAGGTGAGGTGTTGTGTCTGTATCCTATTTAATAGAACGTCTATGGCATGTGGCACCATCAGAATTAAAGTGTGCCCCAATACCATCCCTTCCATTTGATTCACTGATGCAGCAGCCGCCGCGACAGATCGCAAACATTGTGGTAGTGCGCGCGCTACAGGGTCCAGCGCAGAAGAAAAATAGCCTCATGGCCTATTTCTTCCACCTTGTTCCTGTGTCAAAACCGCCAATGCACATCCTTCACTTTCACACACAAACAGTCTAAAAACCTTCTCATAATTCGGCGTGCCCAAAACTGGAGCCGAGCATAATGCAGTTTTCAATTGATCAAATGCTTTCTGACATTCCTCATCCCACTGTAAAGGCATAACCACATCCTTTCTAGTCAAATTCACCATCGGTTTCACAATTAACGCAACATTACCAATCCATTGTCGGCAATATGAAGCCATGCCTATTATGGCTCTGGCTCCTTTTTGTGTCTTTGGAATAGGCATACAAGAAATACTTTCTATGCGTTCTGGCGTTAGCCTTCTCCCTTCTTTCGAAAGTAGGTAGCCCAAATAGGCCACCTCCTTTTGATTATATTGAAATTTCTTCAAACTAGCTTTATGGCCATGTGCCGCTAGGTGTGACAGTAGTAATACAGTGCTTTCTTTACAAATCTCCTCTGTGTCTGCAGCTAACAATAGATCGTCTATGTATTGCAAGAGTACACAACTCACTGGTAATTCTAGCATGTTTAGCTGCTCTTTTAATGCTCTACTGTAAATACTCAGACTTTCCGTGTAACCTTGCGGAATCTGCGTGAATGTAAATGATCGTCCTCCTAATGTGAACGCGAACAAATATCTGCTGTCCTTGTCCACTGGAATGCTGAAGAACTCATTTTTCAGATCAACTACACTAAAATATTCTGCTGAAACAGGTATCATTGTCAATATTGTAGTGACATCTGGCACTAAAGGAAATTGTGGATCTACTACCTTGTTTAATGCATGCAAATCAATTATAAAACGGTATGGTACTTCATTGCCTCCTTTTTTATAAACTGGAAGAATCGGGCTGTTGCATGTACTGCCTGTAATTTCTTCAATTACCCCTAATTTCACCAAATCTGTAACAATACTCTTCAATCCTTTCTCACCTTCAGCTGAAATTCTGTATTGGGGTATTCGCAGTAGGGTAACACCTTCTTTCAAAATGATCTTTACTGGCTCTATTTTCAAGCATCCTACATCATTGTCATGCATTGCCCATATACAGGTTGGCACTTTACTTAGTTCTCCTGGTAAAGTTTCGGACATGAATTCTGACACAGGGGCATCGTGTAAAATGCCCGTCTGCTGTGCAATGTATAACAGAACCTAATTTTTTCAACAAATTTAATCCCAACAGGTTCTCCCCACAATTTTCTGTTAAAAGGAAAGGACAATGTTCAGTGAATGGTCCTATAGTAACTGGGACTGGTTTGGACACTGGGTTTATGACTCGTGTACCTGCGAACCCTACGGAAACATTATTTTGCCCTGACAGTGGTATATCCGGAACCAAGTGGTGGTCTATTGAACACTTTTGCGCTCCTGTATCTACAAGAAAGTGGTGCTCCTCATTCCCGACTCTCATTTCTACGTAGGGTCCTCTCTGATTCACAGGAATAGACACTGGTTCCGACCCCTGTCCTGGGCTGTCCTATTGGGGAAATAACACATTGTCCGATGTGTAATCATTGCTGTTACTGTAATACGTGTTTGGCTGTGTATTGGAAACGTTCCCACTTTTTCCTCTATTTCCCCCACTTTGGTTTCCATACTGTTGGTTTTGTTGTCCCTGGCTCTGGTTAGGGGCATTTTGGTTTTGGGCTTGGTTTTGATATTCTCCATTATTGTGGTGCTGCTGCATACTATTCCTATTTGGTCCATTCGCTTCTTGGTGTCCTCTATGCTGTCTCCTCTGACCAGACCCATTTCTATTCTGCAGATGCAGACATTGCGCTTGCCAGTGTCCTTCCTCCTTACAATATGCACACAGATTTAGTCCCACTGTTCCCCCATGCATATTCGAATTGCTCCTTCCTTGTGCATTCCCTCTCCCTCTATTGTGTCCTACTACTTGCTGCAGTAGTACCCGTGTTTTCAGATTTACCCTATCCTTCTCCTCTTTTTCTTTCGCCGCCGTCACTCTGTGCTCATAATATTGGGCCATGTGTAATACTTCGCCCAGCGTTTTTGCTTGCCATGCACTCTCTGATGTCATTATTAGATCCTGGATTGGAAGTTTTAACCCCCTCACATATTTGTCAACAAATAACCTTTTTCCCGCTTCCAAGCCCACATCCTGCCCACTGAAATCTGTGAATACTTCTTCAAATCTGTTAAAATAATCTGTAGCTAACTCATCCTTGCCTTGTACACATGCAGTCAATTTGTCCCATTGAATTCTCTTCTCTGGGACAATTTCTTTTAATTTCTGCACTATACGTGCTGGTAATGCCATCAGGTTCGGTCCCGGTGTTCCTCCAACCGCTTTCTTCCTGTCTTCTATTATCAAGTCCGCCCATGTGGCGCCAAAGGTCGTTGCGTCATCCACCTTTCTTATATGTTTCCATATGTCTGCTGGCAGGATCACTGGGAATATTAAGTCTTTGTCACCCATGGTAAGCACGGATGATTGCAGGCAGGACTCTGCAAAAACCTTGTAAAACCCTGCAGGATTCTTTCTTATATCAGGAATCGTCTGCTTTATGTTGTTTACCTCCTGTCTGGAAAAGGGGACATGCACATATTGGGCGGTGTAATGGGCTGGTGTTACCTGCGCCGCTACATTGCCCACTGCGGGAACCTCTACTTTGGGCACAAAGGGAGTTGGGACCTCTCACATTGGAAATGCCCCACTTACTGTCCCTCCCCCTTCTCTCATGTGTAACAATATTCCCAGATCAAGCGATAGGGCTGTTTCTCCTGTCCCTCGCTCTAGTGCTCTTCTATATACTGCCATTATTTGGGGTGGCTGGCCTTATCGCTTTTTATATCTTTGTCTAATAAATTTACAGCCATTGACTGCAGTGCTTTTCTTTTCATGGGCATGGAATATTCATCAAATATCTCATGTATCTCCATTGTGGGGATACTGGGATCCGACATCCATCTAAACGCCTCTCGTATACATACTTTTAACTTGTCGCCCCTCTGCACTGACGACATTGAATGTCGTTGTTGTATATACGGCTCTACAGTTTCCTTCCTATGTCTTCCGATATCCCTACTCCTGTACCCAGGTGTAGTAAACATTTCGGCATAATCATTATCTAATTCATCTTTAAGTTCAAAAAGTCCATATACATGTTCTCTCACTTCTTCATCCCTCTCCCTACAGCGTGCTAATGCATTCAAATCTAACAATCGCTGCGGTGGTAATTTCCCAATTAACTGTTTCCATTTCTCCACCAAATATTCACCCATGCATTCCAACACTACCTGTCTTTCGTTGCTTCTTCGGAAGTCATACATCGAAGCCAATGCTGCCGTCCCATCATTCCCATCTATATACCTCTCTGCCTTTTGCTGCAATTCCACCTTCCTTTCTTTGCTGATTGCGCTGCAAGTTACCCTCGTGCATCCCCGTTGTTCAGTCCCGCCTCTTGCCCCCGTTGTTTCAACTTCAACCCCGGGAGGAACGGACAGTACCGAGTCTGTGTCTGAGTCGGGAGGTGCGGATGGGACGATGGGAACAGGGAGTGTCTGTTGTGGGCCTGGTTGGCTGATAGGAAGTGTTACGTGCGCGGTCTGTGGCTGTGGGAGGGCTTGCTGTGGGAGGGCTTGAGCTACCGGAGGGAGAGCTTGGGCTACGGGCGGGCTTTGGCCAATAGTTACTGACGTGTCTGGCCTCACTTCTGATCTTGGGCCTTGTTTTGTATGGGTCAATATGTTTTCTATCAATTTATCTGCTATGTGTAATTCTCGTTGTGGATATATTTTTTCTATATTCAACTGGTCATGCCTACCTGCCCTTCTTAGACTCTCAGTCCACTCCTCCTCTTCTTTCTCTTCCGCTACTTCACCTTTTGACTTATGCCTGCGCGCATGCTTCGCTCTACTTCTAAATCGGAGCATTGCTTACCTTCTCCAGTCTTTAATAGACTCAAATGCTGCAGGACGCGCTTTCTTTCTTATCAACACCCTTTCCAAGTTATCTATTCTCGCTATCTCAAAACTACCATTAATCGGCCACTGATGGTCTTGTTGCTTTCTGGTTTGCCTATGCCAAGTCTCACAGAATATTATCGCACCCAATACATACATCTCATACGCCGGCGTTCCCCCAGGTGGTAAAATTTAGCCATCTTCCAAAGATTGTCTACCACAGCGGAAAAACCCTGCTAGGGTGGACAATACCCCAGGCATATTTCAACCTTCCCCCTGGTTAATCAACCTTACCTAGGGCATTTGATTTTGCAAAGTCAACTCTCAACCAATATCAGGATTACTTTGAATCGGGGAATGACTCACCTGATAAATCAAGTCGTCTGTATACTGACGCACCAAATGACGTCGTGTCTGCGTTTCTTGGCTTCCGCCTCGTTTCGGGACCCTCGCCTCCTTGTTCTCTAGCCAGGCACTTTGATCAGGGATCAGATGTGTGCAGATCTGCAAAGGAGTCTCTCATCATTTCTACAGGGTGCCCCAAACACCTCTTGATCCCGGCTCGATCGTCCCGTCCTCGCCGTTCTCTGCCTTACTCAATTACAATGGCCCTCATTACGACCCTTGCGGAAAGCGACTGACCGGAGCGCCACAGCGTAAATAGCGTTTCCGCCATTGTACGAAGGAGCAAAGTGCGGCCCATTCCGACCCATCGGGCACGAGCACCACGCCACGGCGGAAGTGCAAAGTCCGCGATGGCGGAAATGACCCCAAAACGGCCCACACCGCCGCCGTACGGCGCCCTAGGTGCAATACCGCCACCCCTCTTAGCGGTCACCGCAGTGTGCGCCTACCGGAAAGTACGGTGCCCGGAAATATACGGAAACGGAAGTTAAAACATGGGCCCGGAACGGGAAACATCCCGGCGTACACCTATAAAAACACTAAAACCACACAACCACTAAAATCACTACCCTGAAACACACCCCAACCCGTCAACCACCCTAGCGAAACCAAGAAAAATGGGAAAAGTAGCGAAGAAAGCGTGCGACCGCAAGCGGCAGGTCCACTTCTCCCGTGAGGAACTCACCGTGCTAACAGAGACCCTCCAGGAGAATGCTGCCGTCGTCTTCTCCACGCAAATGACCAGGACGGCACTTGCAAACAAGAAGGCCATATGGGCTCTGGTGGCACAGCGGGTAAGTGCGGTGGGGACCGCACCCCGCACCCCACAGCAATGCCGCAAGCGATGGGACGACCTGCGGATACGCGTCCGCAGCATACTCTCTGCCAACCGCAACATTGCCACAGCCACCGGGGGAGGTCCTGAATCACCCATCAAGTTGACCCCCTGGGAAGAAATCTGTGCCTCCACCATCGGAATGGAGAGCATAGAGGGAGTCGGAGGGATGGAGAAAGGAGTGCAGACATCCGAAGATTCAGGTAGGTGGGCCAGATAAAACAATGCCAAATCCACACAGTCCATCCATGTGAAGTACCATGCGTCCACATAGTGCAACAGAAACACATGTCCAGGAGAACGTCCACACACATCGGCCTGAAAGCGCACGTCAAAACCCACAATAAATACATAAATAATTAAAAACCCCTAATACACGCACTACACGTGCAGCAGGCACACCCTAACTGCAGGCTGCCAAACAACTGCACCCTCACTCCACACACAAATCAAAGCACCTCCAAGACCCCGACCCAAATCACCCTCAGGTACCACCCCAATGCATGTGATACAATGCCATTCCAATTCCCACTGACCCATCAATAACCCTCGCCCTCCTTTACTCCACCACAGGGTCCGATCCAAACGACGAGCTACAGGACACCCCTACCAGCACACCTGCAAAGAGGGCCAAGACCAACGGCCAGAGACCCTCCACCTCAGCTGCACGCATCAAGACACGGCAGCAGCACAAATCAGGTGGCAGCACAGAGGAGGGAACATCAACAGGCACCCCAGCAGCCAGCATGCCCACAACACCACCACCACAGGTCCCCCCAATGGATGCCACAGAAGGCACTGCCTCTGGTGGCAGCAGCACCATAGGTGACACCCCATTGATGGCAGCATGCTCGGACACAGAAAACGGGGATGCCGAAGTCAGATCCATCCATGACCTGTCCCAATCCCCCTGTCTGTCCCATCCCGTACAACATGAGGATACCACGCAGGGGCACCCACAAGACGACGACTGGCCATCCCCCACAAGCCCTGTGGCAGGGCAACATGAGGCGAACAGCCCCTCTGTGACACCACCGCAAATGGCCATGGCCCAGCAGAGGCAACAGTCCCTCGACCAGTTGATCGAACAACAGCAGCAACTGGCCACACTCCTCAAGGACCATGCCGATGAATGTGGGGGCACTAAGGCAGACATAGAAACATCAACTGAGACACTTAGGGCAGAAATGGAGAGAGGTACAGAGACGCTAAGGGCACAAATTGAGAGAAGCACCGAGAGCCTGAGGGGGGAACTGCATGCGACGTCCAAAGACGTATGTGCCGAACTTGCCGCAGTGCGCCGTGTGCTCACTGAGCTCTCGCAAACCCTTAGGGACATGCATGGACGTGAGCAGGCAGACACATCATCCGTTGCAAGTTCCGTCCAGGGCAGCCCCCAACGTAGATCTGGAAGGAACCTGCGCTCCACAGGCAGGGGTGCCCCTGATACCCGCAGAGGGGGCATGCAATAGCGACAGCCCACTGACAATGAGCATCTTTGGACACTGGTGTTCGGGGGGGAGGTAGGAGGGTGGAGGGGGAGTGTTGGGCTCACTTGGGTGGCGGGTCGATAGGGTGTTCAACATGATATCACATATGCCATAAAAAGTGCACGATCAACCAATGAGAAGTGTGGACATTGATCTTTGTGTACTAGGCCATCATAGGCGTACAGTCCATATTGTGCATGTCCCAGACACACGCAGTGCCACGAGTCCCGTGTCCATGTATCAGCCACCAGGCGTGAGTGCTAGAAGCATACATCAATGAGATGCTGACGAATGTCACGGGCCTCCGGTGCCTCGCAGACTCCATGAGGTGCTGCCACATCCCCACCCTCATCATGACCATCATCAGGTGCTTGCAGTTCAGCGTCAGGGGGCATGGGCACATTTCTACGTACGCACATGTTGTGGAGCATGACACATGCCATCACCATCTTTGCAACCTTCTCATGGCGGTACAGGAGTGCCCCGCCAGACCTGCTGAGGCAGCGGAAACGGGTCTTCAGTAGGCCGAATGCCTGTTCAATGACTACACGGGTACGTGAGTGGGCATGGTTGTAGTCCTCCTCATGCTGGTCCCGTGGGTTCCGGACTGGTGTGAGGAGCCATCTCTTCAGTGGATATCCAGCATCACCTGTATGTGGACGAGAAACGTATGATGTGGAATGCCATTGATACGTACGCACACCCCCCCCCCCCTTCCTGGCAGGTCATTGCCAATTCACATACCCCACATCATCATGCATGTAATGAGACTCACCGAGTAGCCAGGATCTGTTCCCTGCGTGTCGCTCCATGTAGCGTGGTATTGTAGAGTTCCTCAAGACCATAGAATCATGGGTTGATCCAGGGAATCGGGCACAACAATGTGTAATGATCCTGTTGGAGTCACACACCATCTGTACATTCAGGGAATGAAATTGTTTTCGGTTGCGGTACTGGGCCTCCATGGCATGTGGGACGACCAATTCAACATGGGTGCAGTCGATGGCACCAATGCAACCCGGTATGCCGCCAAGTGCATGGAATCCCACTTTTGTGTTGGTTATTTCCTGCTCCGAGCGTGGTAGAGAGATGTAGTCGTCTGCGTGCTTCAGGAGGGCATCGAGCACTTGCAATAGTGTCCGTGAGAACAGTGGCTGAGAAATGCCATGCAACTGTCCGACTGTGTGCTGGTAGGTGCCTGTGGCCAGGAAGTGGAGTACAGACACCACCTTCAGTAGGGGTGGGATGGCGGTTGGGCTATCTATCATGCTGACAAGGTCAGCCTGTGTGATGTCTACAATGGCGGCTATAGTGTCCCGGTCCAGACGGTAGAGGGTGTGGATCTGCTCATCAGTGAGGTTGAACGGATGTGCTCGGAGGCGTGGAATTGCGGGCTGCCTGCGTGGTGGTAGTGGCTGTGCTGGTGGGCCTTGCTGGCCCTGCCTTAGCCTCCTCCTCCTCCTGCGTCTCCTCCGTGCGGCTGGTTGTAGTTGGTGTTCGTCTACTTCTTGGAGTCGGAGCACTTGCAGTGCTATCAGGTCCCCCAGGGCCAACATCGCGAGTCCTGCCGGTAGCATTTCGGTGTGGTTGTGGGAGGAGACTGGCTGTGCAATTTATGTGTTTTCAGGCTGTATGGCCTCCACCTGTGGTGATTGATTCCACCTGTGCAAACTGCTCTCCCCTTTGGCCGAGCACGTCCCGCGCACAACGCTGCAATTCGGGGAATTGTATCTTGCTATTGCAATCATGTATTTGTACCCGATGGCCGTGTAAGATTGGTTGATATGTTCATTCTGCTGTGGTCCCATTGTTTCACATACTATCTGTGCAGTCGCGAACAGACTTGTGAGGGGTCAGTGGGACGTAGTACTCGAGTAACGGTGGGCCCTCATGCATCACTGTACCGAGTTGCAACGACGGGCGGGGCGTCCCATTCGTGGGTGAAGGCAGTTGCCATTTTCACACACAGCCGCACTCGATGGAATAATTAGTGATTTCAAACGGCCACAGATGCCTTTTCGACGTGATGTTGCAAATGAGGAATTCGAAGGGCGGCGCTTTCGGTTTCCAGCTAGCGGCGAGGAGATGCCCACAGGTCTGACTGCAAATGTAACGTTCTATTGTTCTATGTCCTTGAGACAGGGCCCATGGCGAGGGAGCAATGATTGATATGAATAGTTTGGGATGCGCAATAGCTACGTGGGCGATGAGGCCGTCCGTTCCCAAATACATGTTACTTCACAACACTGGAATTACGGGCTGGGGCACTGTGGATTTAGCAGGCTGCATAACGCACAGACTCAATGGATGTTTCTAATGTTATGTGAGTAATTATTCAGGCATTTTGATCCCGGGATGAGGGAATGATGGATGGATGCATGGGCAGGTGATTTGATACAGAGTTTGCCATGTACAGGGCTTCTTGGGATCTATCCGCCTCCCCTACGCTATGTGATGCAGGGCTGCCATAGTGGGACCATCGTCCATCTGGCCTTGTTGAGCCCTCCCTGTCTCGAGGCGCCCTCAGACACTCGTTTGTGATGGTGTTTGCACCTCGATATAGATGGTTATGAGTCGCAAGTGGTTTTGGGGTGGTGATGTTCCTTTGGAGTGGGCTAGCATGCATATGGCTGTGGATTTCGTGTGATCATTGAAGTGAGTTGTTGGTATGTAGTTCTGATGGCCATTCTGTTCTTTTTCTTTTCTTTTGGTTGACAGGTATCTCCTCCCCTTTTGCCACTGCCATCTGTATGCCACTCCTGCAGATGGATTTTACTCCCGACACCTGCTGCTTCGTGTTAATCAGTGGAGCAGCATTACGATCTTATGGGACGATCGCCAATGGGCCACATGCCCTTACGCAGTACTGGTGGCTCGGAGCAACATTTCGGCCTTTCAGCTGGACTAGTGCCTCCCCATTGGGACGGCCCTGCGGTTCTGTGCGCTTCCATGTTGCCTTTTCGTACGTGAATGTGGCTCTGTGTACCATGGGGGAACAGGGCGACACACAGGTAGTGGCTGGTCATTTCTTGCGGAAGCAGCCCACAATGGTGATTTGTGTTTTGGAGTTCATGGCCTGATGGCTGTATGGGCTTGGTGATTTTGATGTGCATAAAATTTCTATTCTGATTTGGCCCGTGTAGCGTTTTTCTTTGCAAGTGATGTGGCATATGCCTATTTGGGGGGCGATGTATTGTGAGGAGATCTGCATTGGGTTCCAGCTTCGGGGTTTAGTTGCGTGGTACTGTGCTGTGCGCGTTTGCCTACGAAGCCCAGTGAGGTCAGGGATGGGGGCTGCCAATATGCCAGTTTGAATGTTGTCATGCTCAGGGGCGGGGGATTGGGTTTTGTGTAACAGATGCCGGTCAGCCAGGTGGACTGGTGGAATGATGTGGTTTTCGGAATATTGCTGGTCACAGGTGCCTGTGTTTGCGTGCGTTTCTTGGTGGGGGACTGTGGTCATGTCCATTGGGATGGCTTCTGTATTCGTGCCATCTGTGCCCTGCAGCTCCCATTGGCCCCTCTTGTGTTTCTTTTGTTCGTTGGCATGCATGGGTGACTTGTACATTTCAATGGTTGCATTGTGGCTTCATTGCACCTACGGGGAGTTGTACTTTGTGGGCAGGGAGCGGTGTACAGGCACTCAGTGGGGCCGTTTACGGTTGATTCGCGATGCCGTACTTCTCGCCATGGCGGAATGGTACATTACGCCGTGCCTGATGGCGTTAGGTACATGTCCGCTAGGGTCGGAATTGGCGTACCGTTGCACCATGGTGGTGTTTGCGGTTTGGCATGGCGCGCGCGCGCGTGCTTGGTGCAGTTAGCGTTGGCGTTCACTACGGTGTCGCTAATGGCTTCGTACTTTGCGGTGACGGGTCATAGTCGCACCGAGCGCTATTCGATGGCGGTATTGCATTTCCGCCATCGTTTTTCGATTTCCGCCAGGGTCGTAATGAGGGCCAATGTTATGCAATGGAACAAGTGGGGGAGGGTCCCTGTTCGGGCGCCATCTTGAAAGGGGCCCCTAGGGGTCCCTTACGTCTATGGAAACAAGGCGAGTCACCACACAAGATAGATACGCCAGACACGAGGTTGTATTCCCAAAGCTAGGGTTTATTGCAAAGCAAAAGTCTCAGTTGGCCAACTCGGTCTCACGCCCCGCGACGTGTATCTCTAGACCTCGAGGGACGCAAGAGAGTCAATTACGTACATCAGTTACATATATACAAAATGCATATCAAACAATCAGCTATGACATGTTTAACACCCCCCTTTATTGGGTTGCTTTGAACTTGGTGTGATGATGGACATTTTCGACAACTATGACACCTTCAAACATCTATTCTAGTAACAATTTGCAATTTGTGAGTGTGGAGGCATCTTTCAGTTGTTGAACAGAACACAGCGCTTCTGTTCTTGGAAGCGAGCTACATACGGGGGGAGAGTTGCATTCCAGACCTTGCTATCTATGAGGTGCTATTCGTGTCCTGGGAGCCGACAGGCTCTAACGGGGCTCAGCAAAAGGGGGCCGTAAGAAGAGCAGGATTCAAGCCTTTAGCTGCTTTATTCTAACATATTCTACCATATAACGAGACTGGCTGGCAGCTGCAAAATGATTAATTGCCCTGCAGCTCTGCTTCAAGGCTACATTCGGGAGGGAGCCGGGCATTCTTCTTAGCGCTGCCTATGTTGTATTTCAACAAACTCTTGTTATCCTCGCGGCCCTGCGGCCTTGTCCTTTTACGTGCAGACAACAATGTTTTACAGTCGAGCAGTGTAAGCGGAAAATGTACTGCGAAGCAATAAGAACAGAAAACAATGAGCAATGGTTAGAAAACAAAATGGCGATTCTTGTTACATCAAAATGGCCGTTCATTGGCAAACTCGGAAACCTATATTCTGTCATATCGTGCATGAGATGGTTGGCCCACGGCCACCAAAATACATTTGCGGTCACACAGTAGAGGTATCCATTTTTCTAGACTGACATCAGAATCCCATTACCTTTTGGTGACACTGGATGTCAAGGCACTATACACGCAATCGACCATGCCTTAGCACTCAATGCTGTTGACTTTACATATGCACAAACCTCAGCATCTTTTTATTCCCATTTGAAACTAACTAAAGAATTTGTGAAGTTCTCGCAAACTAATGCAGTTTTCATATTCAATCAGGTCTACTACAAACAAACAAAAGGAATGCCATGGGAGAGAAGTATGCACCAGCAATGGCAAATATGTTCATGAACCAATACAAACAGGTACATGCTCTTTCCAACTCAGATTTTAAGGATCTGATCTACAAATGGTATCGCTACATCGACAATGTGTTGATGATATGGTCTGGAACAACAGACCAATTAGACGCCTACAAAGAAAACCTGAATACTAATCAGTTCAGTATCAAACTCACAGGAACACACAGAGGACATTCCATCAATTTCCGGCACATAAATATCACTGTGGATAATCAAAGACTGTAAACCACCACTTACAGAAAACCCACTGAGTTTAACTCACTGGCTGCCACCGTAGAGCTGTAATTGACAACGTCCCCAAAGGAGAATTTATCAGAGCAAAAAGAAATTGCAGCACATGGAAGTCATTCGATGGAGATTGCAACCTGTTACACAATAGATTCTCTGAGAGAGGATACACGGATGAGGCAATAGGATCAGCTATCTGCCTGGCAACGAATAGAGTCTGCAAAACACTACTGACTCCTAAAACCAGAACTGCTCCACTAGATGATGTTATCAGATATGTGTCACGGATTCCACCGGGATAGCCTCAAGGTGCAGAAAATACTCAGTAAAGATTGGCACCTCCTCAGTATTGACACGGATATCCAACAATGGTTACCAGCCAAGCCGCAACTGTCATATACAAAAGTGCCCACTTTACGCACCATGCTTAGCCATCATACATGGCACCAGCGGCTACAGTGAGACAAAACTGGTTGTCATCGACACAAGCAGCAGGTTTCCACAAATGTGGCTCTTGTTCCATGTGCCCTCATGCAAAGAATGCCAACCCGATTAACTTTTTTCGCACTCACAATCACAAAGTCACCCAGTTCATCCATTACAAATCCAAATTTATTATCTGCACTTGTAAACTCAAATACATTGGCAGCACAATCGGGGAACTGAGAACAAGGATCAGAGAACACCTGGCTCTACTGAATTCACAGGATGGTTGAGACCCCATGGCGCCGCACTTGCAGGAGAAACATCAATGGGCAAGAAAGAGGATATCCGATTCATGGGGCTTGAAATGACCAAATGTGTCCCCAAAGGTGGAGACAGGAAACTCAGACTATGACAACGAGAGACTATGCTAATATGCAAATAGAAAAGTGTTAGCCTAGGTCTCAACACAGACCACAAGCTCAATGTCTTCCTATAACTACCACTACCATTGTAACTGTGTATGATATTTGTATAACAGCACACCAAAGGGCTTACCAATGTATAAAGAAACCCCCTGTCCCACTCCCAACTTAGCCCAACGCCCTCACCACTGAGGCCATAACCATCCTGTCCCCACATTGGTCACACACTCATGCCGGAGGTTAGAGGCATGCCGCCTGGACCAAACCACCAGACCATATATATGGTTCCATATGCAATGCATGTTGTTGGATTACAACATTGGTAACCCCACCCTGTCAACCCTCTTTCAACACAATGTACCTTTCAATACCTTCAAGGCTATATGCTCTATATGATACACAAATTCCACAAGTCAGTTTGCAACTGCACATGGTCTAAACCACCCCACCCCCACTCACACATTGGCCTTCAATCATACAGGCCAGCTCTGCACAACGCATACTATATGCTTCTTCCCAGGCTTCCACCATGCTGTGTGTATACCCACCAAGCACACACATGCCATCCCCTGGCCAACCACTAGCAGCATGACAAACATCTGCCAGGCTTGATTGCCATGCCATGTGCATTTCCCTATATAACAAACCCCCCACCCCGCTCTCCAGCTATCACTCGCTATTAGCATCCAGAACCCTGCAAGCTGCACACAACTCGCTAACCAGCATATATTAGCAATGCACAATCTCATCTTTCTACCGAACATAGCAGTAGAGCGCACTAAACATTAGGAAACTGCACGTCATGGCATTCCCTCTCAGTTTGCCGGCGTCCGGTTCCATGACAACCCAGCAGCGAATCAAAGTAGACACCTGAAAAAGCCGCTCAACCAATCAGCGACACCCTTATACTTTAAAGATCACCATCAAGATGGCCGACGGGATCAACAGATTGCTTTGACCAACATCTCATAAACAGAGGCCTCAGTGGCCCCACAGGTAAGTCCTTCCCGACCTTGCCATGCACACTTTGATGCTCGCATTGAGGATCCCCTCTACCCCCCCTTTTCACTGTTGCACATGGCTTGTCTTCCTATGCATGGCACGCACCTCGCTCCAACTATCTCCCTGCGCGCTCCCACCCTGCACCACTGCCTTAACAGGGATCACCGGACCTGGGTACCATTGCAACTGCCCTGCTAGCCACTCAGACCTAACTAGCACCCCGACTAAACCCCCCCCCCGCTCCACCATCTCGCAGTCCACACACTCAGGCCATGCACTTTAAGCGTGACCGTGTCACTCTATATGAGACAGCACCACCGCATGGCCCACACCACATAGACCCCACACCAGATGACTTTACTGGAGGTAAGCCCTAATCTGTATCGCTCTCTGCCGGGTCACTGTGCCCTTACATGCCATCTCAACCCACAACCTACACGCAGCATGCATCATGCAGACCCTGCCACAGGCTAGCTCCCAACTGGACTGCTCCCCATCGTGTACAGTGTACCTCCACACCGAGGATACCTTGTCTCGTAATCCTGCAAGCGCATCGCATCGCATCAAGTACACAGATGCACCAACTCACCCGACCTCCCTCCCCTCACGTCCTCACGCGCACCCTCAACCCCCAGGTTCATGGAACCATCATCAGACCACATAATTGCCTACTGCAAGGCGCCCCTTTACCTCAGCACCAGGGCACCTCGAGCACTATTGCAAACTTAACAATAACAGGTATCATACAGCCCCTGGCCCACAGTTATGCAAGACAGGCTATGACCACTCGCCGCCCTTCCCCCTATCACACCGTCCGTTGGCACCCATGGCTGCTACCCAACTCTCATTCAACCTGCCACCTACACCTTCAGACCATGACACCACCCACTTTTCTTCCTCCCCCTAGATGCTATCCTGCTCCTTACCCAAGGACCATTACACCACTACACCCTATCGGTAAGACCCTTTAAAACCAACCATTTTTATTTAAGGCAGGATACCCACAATGTCTATAACAAATTTGTCTTCTTTTTCTCACCCTTTTAGTCTCTCATTGGGCCTCATTACGAGGCTGGTGGTAGCCGTGTCTGTAATACAGGCACGGCTGCCGCTGGTATTTTATTTTTTCCGGTGCCCAGAAATGGGCAATTTCTGGGTCATTACGGCCTTGTCGGATCCGGTATTTGCCCATTCCTGGGCGCTGGAAAAAATTCTTCCCTATTCCCATTTGAGCCCCATAGGGATCAATGGGAATGGGGAAGCCGGATGCACAGGCACCGTTATGAACGGTGCCGGTGCATCTGAAATGCTGTGCTCGCGGGTGCCTTCCTGCCCGCCAGGTCCGACTTGGTGGAATGAAAGGCACCCGTGAGCACAACTCGGAGTTCCCAGACCGGCAAACTTATAATGAGGCCCATTATGTCAATACGTACCCACCTGTGTCATCTAATAAATTATCACTGATGTAATGTCGAACTATGTATATGTATATGTATGTCATGCCACATTCAATAAGCACCACTGTACTATATACATGACAAATGATGTAGTAATGTAACTTGAACATGTATGACTATCCAACCAATTATGTTTTCAACTACCATCAAGCAACTCCCGGCAAACCACCACATCACCACATCACCAATTGGCACCATCACCTTTACACAATATCACAGCCTTGATAAAGACCCATTGGTCGAAACACGTGTTGGCTTTTTTCTCATGTGAATGGCAACATCGGTGCTCAGAAGACCGCGGCAACCGCTTGCCCATTAAAAACCAATACTACGCACACTAAACAGTTTCCAGATGCCCACGATGGAGGCACCAGTACAATGAGCGAAAACTACTTTATCGAGCGTCTAATTTGACGAGGTTCCGGCACCCTCTTCCCCTATCTTCTTAAAGTAGTCACAAAGCTTAATGCCAAACTGTATACTTGTACCATTTTGTAGATGATTGGGAAACCAAAATTGTGTTTACACATTTTCATGAAGAAATCGAGTGTGGCTGTTTTGAAGTGTCATCACAGTTTTGATAAAGAAGAACTTAACTTTGGCAAACTGTAATTTGGCTGCCTACATTCCTTCACTCTAAGATGCTGGATTAATAAGGTAAGATGTGTCAGCAGGCAGCTGCATGATGTGAAAGGGTTTCTTTATTGTCAATTACACATTTATAAGGAAACAACATGAGAAAGTGATACTCCCTTTCTGTAAGGGCCTATTTTCGGCTGTGTATACTTTTACGTAAGTACTATATAGTTTAACCAGCTGCTGAAATGCCTATAATAGGTGCGCAGCAGAATGTATACTCGTGGTGTCTAATATGGATTTCAGTAAGTTCAGTTATGCACCCAATGGCTGGCAGACCCGTTTGGGCCCAAACCTTCCAACAACAGTTTATAAAACACAGAGCACTGTCTAAAAGGGACTGTTTAGCAGATCTGACTTTCATGGGAGAATGAAATGAGCTCCTAAAGTGTCCCAAAATCTGATCGATTTACCCGACGAGATGGAAATCCATCACACTGCCTCCAAATCCAAATGTCACAGGAGAAAAAAATAATCCTCCTAAACAGTCAAAGAGGCTCTTGGAATCTTTATCTGCTTGATTTTCCTTACTGTTCAAGTCAGATTCTGCCCCCCGGTAGTCTGCCCTTAGAGCAGAGGGGACAGTGAATGTGCGCTCTGATCCTGAATTCCATTTCCCATTTCAGTTAATCTGGATAAGTGCCTGCTCCCTGTCTTCTGATGCCATGGGTGTATGCCATTGTATAAAAACATGCTGGAGCATGGATGCCTTCACCGCTGTGTAGGCGAAGCAAGCCCTGTAAAGATGGCCACCCCAGGCACAAACAGTATCCAGTGTGCCTCCGTGAAACGAGGTGATTGGTCAGCAGCAACATATAGCCCCACATCTGACCATAACCGGATGGAAGAGCCTGCCATTCATAAATGCTGTGATTCAAGACTGTCTACACTCTCTGCAGCTTCGCATCGAGATCCTCATTGGGACCCACAAACATGCTGGTGCAGGTTGCCCACACTCCTATGTAGGTGAAGCAAGCCCTGTAAAGATGGCCGCCCCAGGCACAAGCAGTATCCAGTGCGCTTCTGTGAAAGGAGATGATTGGCCAGCAGCAATTTATAGCCCCACATCTGGCAAAACCGGATGGCAGAGCTGGCCGTTTATAAAGGCCATGATTCAAGGCTGTCTACACTACTCTGCAGCTCTCCACTGTTCACCGCGGCAATCGCATGTCGAGCCAAATCCTGATTGCCCTCTGCAACACCAGAAGAAGAACCAACTCCTTGTGACTGAAATTAGAACTGCAGTTCCCCGCAGTTCAGAGTTGCACTTCACGCCAGACCCGGACATAGTCGTTGAATAGTCAGTAAGCCTACGAGAATCTCAAGGTAAGCGCGCATTCAGCTCCTTCAACAATGCTGCTACAATCATATGTGCCAATCATGCTATCAGCCCATTATCACCATCCAGCCCTATCGTGTTGCCCCTTGCCTCTCACGGACCACTATACCTCCCCTAACTACAGCAATGCCCACTCTCCCTTTCTCACGCATGCAGCAGAATTCTAAGGTACCCGCTCGCAACTGTGCACCCCAGCACCACCAACCCTTCCTCATGAGGCCTCCTGCAAGCCTTACCAGCCCACAAAGACTTACCGACCGCAACCGACCTGAGGCACAGCTGATAGATGCAGGGCGGATGTTTGCTCTGTTCAATACATTGTTGCAAACACAGCCAAGCGACCAGTAGCCCAGTACACACACTGCACAAGGGCAATTCCTCATCGCCTGCATGACAAACTCCCCTCACCATCAGCCACCCCCCCCCATTCACAATAAGAAATGAAAGAATCCTATATAGATCAGCCCGCATAATCACAACCTATGCTCAGTCCATTTTCACTAGAAACATCAGGCTGGCAAGCTGCACCCCAACCTGTGACACACCCAGCCATCCACACTGATCCCACCATCTTGCCCAAGCCAGCACCATCCGAGCTATCCACTACCGCGAACAAGTCCCCTCCCAAGCTACAACCCACCACTGCTATATTGGACCAAGCTACCTCTAAAGTCTCTGAGATCCAGTACACCCAATTAAAGGGAGCTTTGATCAATGCAAGATCAGTACCTGACCATGCCATGGACATCCATAATCTCATTGCATCACGTAACCTAGACCTCCTAGCCCTCGCTAACTCCAGGCTACATCCAGCCTTGGGCCCGGTACTATCCCTAGCCATTCCCCCTCAGTTCACCATCCTAAGAGCAGACAGGCAAGATGCCAGGGGAGGCCGGGTGCCCCTCTAAGTGAGACAGAAACAGTGATCTGCTCTCCCTAACACTCAACATCTCCTAAATTAGCTAAATGTACTATACAGGCCACCAGGATCCCCAGGCACCTTCGAAGACCATCTCATTGATCTCCTCAATGCCAAACTTAAAGCCATGTTCAAAGTGATCCTCTTAGGATATGTGAAGTTGGGCCTGAATGACCCTGCACTCAAGGCTCTAGGCTTTACATTCTGCATAAACACCCCCCATGACGATGATATGCAAATTCTGCGACCCTCACTGGAAACAACATGGACGACTCCCACGCCCCCAACTCAATCTACTCAACTATCCAGGCTTGGATTGCAGCCAACGGTCTTTGCTTAAACAATGACAAGACAGAAATCCTGAATCATCAATCATAAAAAACCTCTGCCCCCAATATGTTAACTTCATTATTGACAATTTATTGATACCAGTCTTCTCTTCAGTAAAGATCCTAGATGTCTACCTAGACTCCTCACTTTCCCTAACACGACAGGTCAACGCCATCGGGACATCAGCTGCCTACATGACGAAGCTTATTAATGATGCCAGACCATTTCTTGCCCCCGCCAATTGCCTTACCACCGTGAGAGCCAACCTCGGAGCGAGACTGGATTACTGCAACACCCTTTTTGCCGGAACGTCCTCGCACAGCATTCATAAACTACAAGTGATCCAGAACAATGCCATCAATATCCCCAAAAGAGAGCACATTTCTCAGGCAGGAACGAATGCCCACTGGATATCTGTCAAGGAAAGGATCATCTTCAGAACACTCTCGATCACACACTGACGCCTATGCTACTCGGCACCTCTTTACTTATCCCAATGTTTCCCCAAAGTTCAATCCTCCAGACCCACCAGGAGGGCCTACGTCCACTGACTTGTTCTGCCTAAATCTAAGTGAGCCAAAAGTGGAGGCGCCAGCTTGCCCTCTGTAGCCACCTGCCAATGGAATCTACTCCCACCGCATCTGAGGCAGGAACAATCGTATTGGGCCTTCAGAAAAGCCTTGAAAACCTAGCTCTTTACTTAGTACCTAAGACACGTTAGCCTCTAGTACTAGTTCCTTTCCTTTCCCCTTCTCCAAAATGTACAGTTACCTGGTTGCAACAACGCCTCCATGCCCTTGGGTTCTGTGCGCTTAATAAGTGTAAAAATAAATAAATACTTAAATAAATAGTAGCCCGCTATACCATTATATATGAAATCATGGAAATATGACCACAGGAATACTCAGAATTCATTCATCTCTCACCCTGGCCCTTCCTGATAGTCACGTGACCACTGATATGGCCACAATAGTAGTGGAGCTCTGAGTTTCAAGTCCTCATTTAATATAAATGCCCTTTCACCACAACGTAATGTAATGTAAGTGCTCTTGTATTGCACTCCTTTGCCACTATTGGTGCCTTTACTGCGCTTGACTCTGCAAGACAAAAAGGGGTTGGGAAGGACTTGGGAGAGGCAGATGTGAAATCTGTGTTGTTGATGGGTGCAGGGTGGAAGTATCCAGTTTCTTTGTGCCAATCTGCCTTCTATTGAGTTTTCTGAGAAACTTATAGCTCAGGGGCAAAGTGTTTGTTTCGGAAGCAAAACAACACAGAGCAGCACAGGTTTGAATCACGGTCCCACGCTTAGAGACAGGTCTCTGGCATTAAGCACGTTATAAAAGATAATTTATTATATTATCCATGGGGAAGAGCCCAAGATCTGATAGACTACAGTGCTTTGGGTCTCATTAGCTGCTGATGTGAGAGAGAACGACAGGGCAAAAGAGGGGAGCTTAGTCGTGGCTCAGTTTGGTGACCATCTGTGGGGGGGGCTGTGTGTGGAAGGTGGTAGGAGAACTTAGTGGTGAGTCAGTTGACCGGAGAAGGGCGGGAGTAGACCTTACAAGCCAAAGCAACTGTTTGGAAAGATTTCCCTTAGGTGCAATTTTCCCTCCATTTATGAATCCACCAAACCTTTTGCTTTTGTTTGGCTCTTCAGCTGCGCTCCCCTAGGCTTTTTCCCACTTGTTATGGGGAAACGGACACCTCCTTCAGGCTGTCAGTATTGGGAAATTATGTTTCCCTTAGTCTTTGACTATGTTGCCATTTCTTGGTAACCTTTTATCCACGTGCCAAGTACCTTACAGTACCGCACAAAGGGGTCCTTTTGTTTTATGGCCGTAGCCACCCTCTAAGGAGTTTTTGGTGTTTGTACAAGTGTGCCTAGGACTAAGTGGTGGCAGAAGTTTACTTTTAAAGTATGTTTATTTAATTTTTATGGACCATACCGCATTTACCGCGTTTAGCCCAAGACTGTGGCCGGTGATGAAAATGGCCACGCCACAAAGTCTTTTGTTCTGTCCTTCGGCCATTTTGTCACTTTGCCTTCACCCAGGTCGAGAGACCCGGGTATGCCTTATTTGGTCATGCAGCCTCCCACGAAAACTGCATCTTTTGCAAATGTCATGTGTGCTAGTGCCCAGGAAGAGGGTGGGCACTGTCTGGTCCCAATCCACAATACTGGTGGCAGTATGTCTGGTAGGCCTGAACGATTGCCCCACGCCTGGCGTGCATTCAAGAGAGCAGATCTTCCATTGGTTATCCTAGATTTGAGCGCAAAACACATCTTGGATAAGAGAAGGGGCTCTGCATCCATTCCAGGTCGATCACCTGAAGTTCAGACCAAGTACAGAAGGAGCCAACTATCCTGAACAAAAGAGCAGACTTGTGGAACTGCCGGAGACTTGCTGCCCACTGTTGTCCCATCAGACTCCTGCCTTTGTATCATACCAAGAAGGCTTAGAAGGGTGCTTTGACCCTTTGGAGTAGTGGGACCAACTACTCTCTGCACCTCTTTCTAACCCTCACAAATAGCCTCTTCGGAAGTATTCATGGGCCATCCAGCGAACTGACCAGCTCGAACCCGGGGTATCATACAGGAACGCCACCATCCTGAGTCAAGACTCAAAAACTTTGGGAATCACTTACTTGTGTCCCTGGGCCCTCTCTCGCCAAAACTCATTGTCCTGGCTCCTTGGGTAGTAATTTATCAGAGTGTGCCACGTCACTGGCATTTGCGGCCCCTCTGTCACAACACTGTGGTGACTGTTGCTGTAAGTGCCTGCAGACCTGTCCCCCGTGTCCTGAGATGTGCTGCACTGGAACTACCCTTCTCCTTTCTTCGAGAGCTGAGAAAAGGGTACTGACCCGCTAAGGTCGATCGACCTGTCCCCCAACTGCTGAGAGCCGGAGCATCCTGTAACTGCGGGGTTGAACCTACTAGAGAATTGGACCAGACAGGCAAAGTTTGGCCCGGACTGTGTCAAGAGTCGTGGAGTAGTTGCATTACTTACCGGTTGCCCCCTGGCACAGCCATCTGTTTTTACGCACGAGAATCCCTGAAAAGATACTCACTTTAGCTGGGCTAGCCTGCGTTCCCCAGCTATTCTTGAACACCGAAAGTCCCTCTATCTGCAAGGATTAGCGCTTTATTCTTCATCACCTCAACCCCCTTCCTGAACAGTTACAGCTCCCTGAAGAGAACCCGCTTTTGCCTTATGCACGACCGTGCATTGTTAACATACTGCTGTACTTTTAGCATAAGGCTCCTCTCTTCTTAGGCTGCACTGCATAAGATGGGATTGACTTCGAATACCTGTCAAATGTGATATCTGTGTTGAACTTAACTCTTCTGTTGCAGGTTGTGGTTATTTTCTCCCCTTTCATCTGCATTAGGCTAAACGCATTTTGTATATGTGTCACATAGTAAAAAGTGTGTGTGGTAACTGTCTTATTATTACTGTGGTTTATTTGTGTTTAGTTATAAAGTTATAAAGGGGTGGGTCACATATCAGAGTGTGCCGCTGATGGGTAAGTAAGGGGGTGGGTGGGATCGGGCTATCCAAAATGGCTACAGAACAAATAGCATTCAGTAATTTCTTCTTCTGTCATTTCGGATACATGAAAATCACCCAAATTCAGGAAATGGGCAGTCTGGAACCTTACCATGAGCTACCTGCTAGGGGTTATGGGAGTCAGGACCTATTGGTTCAGATAGAGGGCTGCTTGAAATCGGAGGAACGTAGTCACCCTTTTGACCTACCTTAGTATGTAGGTTGTCAGGCTGAGAGATAAAATAGCAGGGTCTGATATTCTTAGTATCTGTTTTACTGCCAGAGAGGGTATTTTGCTTCATATTCTGCTATTATTCCCTTATTTGGTTTGTTAGATATGAATTTGATTGCTGAAGATCTAAACATGGGTTCAATGACCTTCTGATTCCAAGACCATATACCTATGACTTTCCTTCTGGATAATGGGTTTGAACGTACAGCCACTGCTCCGTCTTAATCCAACACCCCATAAACCAGGCTTGGAATAGTATGGCTACTATTACCAACTGAGACAAAGAACATCTTAAGGTGGATGCTATCGCTCCTTTGATTGCCATGCTATTACAGGATAAGCAGCCAATTCTGACAACTAATTGCTTAATCATGTAGTACCAGGCTTGCAACAATGTTAAAATAGCACGTTCCTCAAATGCAATGTTATAAAACTATCTCATGAAAGAAGCAATGGTTTGGAACTAAGCAAACCCAAGGCCAATGCCAGAAATGCTGAAAGAAAATCCATTATTTGGTTATTTGATACAACCTTCATCAATGGCCGGATTGTGGCTGCTGACAATTACACAAAAACACTACTCAAAGCACTCAAACAATTCGCCAGTCCCATAAAAAGGTGTTATGGTGCACTGAGGTAGTTGCAAATGTTATTCACATGTTAAATGATTAAGCTCAATTGAAAGGTCCTTCAAGTCATTATTCAGATCAGACTTCAGACTGAACACTTCATACCAAGAAACACTTTATTTACATCCTATTTGTATCCTTGAAGCTTGTGCATAATTAAGAAATGTGATCACATTGTCCTGGAGACGATTACCTGCCCCAAGGGATAAAGGAGTATTCTGACTATCTGACCAT
The DNA here is from genome assembly GCF_040938575.1 of Ambystoma mexicanum. NCBI lineage: Eukaryota > Metazoa > Chordata > Amphibia > Caudata > Ambystomatidae > Ambystoma > Ambystoma mexicanum. The sequence continues at coordinate 147,992,740 of NC_090930.1, read as the reverse complement.
CATAAACTGCTCATACTTGACATTATCAAGAATGGCTGGGTTAACCAACTATTAAAAAATAACCCTCTATGGGCTTGGTTATTTATGCCAACTACAGGCCTATTAGTACCATTCCTTATTAAAATTCTGGCCAAGGCAACTACAATTCATCTGCAATAATTTGTAGAAGAGTCGAGAGTATTGCAATCTGGCATTAGGCCAAACTAAGGGGCAGACATAAAGGGAATATTGATGCTGTTGGACTTCTTAGCCCGACTCCACTCCACTGACTACTGGATGCTTTCAGCTAGAAGAAAGGCAATGGCTGGTGTACATTGCCAGATTAATCCCAGTGGAGGTCTCTAGGCAGTCGAACTTTCCAGCCTCCCCCCGGGAAAATTATCTCCTAATAAATTCTTTATTTTACCAACCAACAATTTTGATAAACCAATTGTATTACACAAAACTAAACATTAACAAACAATAATGTTATTAAACCATTTTTTTTACATTTTAATAAACCAAAAAACTTGAAATATTCACTTTCCTCAATTTGTTTGTGGTGAAAGCTTTTTGGATAAAGAGCGACGACAAACAATATTTACGCTTTGTTCAAGAAAATGAAACAATTCTTAAGTCTCAGCCAAAAATGAGCACAAGTGCCTGAACAAGATAGATTAGTTATGTTGTAGTAGACAGTGAAGTTAATCAAACTTCATTGTAACTCAGAAAAGCTAACTTACTTAGTAACGCAGATGTCGGGTATATATACTCGTCGGTGTTCTCGAAGCTTCTACTCACAAATATTCTATTCGGGTCTGGAGTCGGCGGGAACTTGTGACACACTAACTTACAGAAATCTCTGTTTCTGGAGATTTCTCATGCGCACGCAATGCTCCAGTGGGATAACATTGAACTAAGTAGTGTGCATGTTGACTGCTAAATGGAGATGACCATCTGTACTCTACATTGCACGTATGTAGTTTGCACTGGATTTTTTTAATGAGCTTTTAAGAGACAAACTGTAATGTGAATCTGATGTCTGGTTTATGTACTTTAAGTAGTTAATGGGTACATTACATTAATACAGTATTTTCCCTATACAGTCTTTAATGTAAAGTGTTTGTTTCTTTGAGTTGATTACTTTTTTCTATCTTTTGGAAACAATTTAAGAAAGCTTGATTGTAATTTTCTTTCAAGAACAAATCATTATCATTTTGATCCGTTGTCGCGGGGCCCCTGAAAGGAGTGGGGCTCATAGGCCGGTGCCTACTTTGCCTAATTGGTAACCTGGCACTGCTGGGATATCTGACCTGGCCATGAAATGGATGATCTGGGGTCGATCATCTAGAGCAGAGGTCTACAAACTTTGGTTTCACAGATGTTTTGGCCTATATATCTCATCAACCCTAGCCAGTACAGCAAATGTTGAAGGCCATGGGAATAAATGTGCAAAACATCTGGATAGTGACACCTTGCGGACCCCTGATCTGCAGGTAAATAGGAATCTGCTGGATCTTTTGCATCGGGATAGGACAAAAATGTCCAACCCCTTTACTGCGAACCCGAAAATGGGCGCTTCTTTTTGGATGAATTTCTGCACTTTTACGCACAAATATAGATGGTAAGTGGGGTAGAGGGATTAATTGGGAATGGGGGTTTGGGAGGCTGCGGGGTGTCACCCCCCATTTATAAGTGCAAAAAGGTGCAAAAAACAGAAACAAAGTTGGGATTTTCAGGATTCACATTAAAGAATTCATTATTTTCACATAGATTCTTTCACATCTACAGTAGACTTGTGGGGTCCCACAGGGGTCTTGTTTACCACCCATTCTATTTAATATGTATATTAACCCACTCCACAATATTGTCATTAAAGGAGTGGGTTTTCATATTTATGCAGACAATGCAATGGTTGAACTCAATACACACAGGGGAGGTTCTTGCAAAAAGAGGACTTGGCGATGCAGCAACCCATTTGTGCCAGGTATGCAAGAATGCAGAAGCACAAACCACTGGACATCTATTAATGGATTGTGAAGGCACCTGGCAAGCAAGATCAGCCCTCTTTGGAACATTTGGTTTTGAATCAACACACTACATCCCAGAAATATTTTGGGAGAGACTGATTTCCGGACACTCACAGGCCATGACGATAGCAGTAATTCAGATGCTTGAAAGATGCAAAATAGTGCGCTGAATGGCCAGGTGAACGTTTGTTTAAAACGCTAAGCAGATAACGCAAATTGTGGAAATATTTTTAAAGATATTTTAGGTGAGGAGGGGAAAGGAAGTTGAATCTGGTTTATGGACATGATTTATTGAAAATTGGTTTCAATGAGCAATTGGAAAAATGTTATGTTAGCTAATGTGTTTTTCCTTTTTCTCTTTCTCCTGTTTTGTTGTTTCCCATCTCTCATGTTTTATGTACCATTGAGATTTTCTTGATGAGCTTTAATGTTTTTTTTATGTCCTTATGAGTTGCTTTCTTATGGATGTAAAACGTTATGTTAACCAAATATAAACAAATAAAAAATATTATTTTGATCCGTTGTCGCGGGGCCCCTAAAAGGAGTGGGGCCATTAGGCCGGCGCCTACTTTGCCTAATTGGTAACCCGGCACTGCTGGGGTATCGGACCTGGCCAAGAAATGGTTGATCTGGGGTTGATCATCAATATTGTCATTAAAGGAGTACGTTTTCATATTTATACAAACAATGCTCATCATCCTGACTGTCTGAAGACCCCGCCCACAACTAGTCCCAGATTAGAAACGTCTTTGATCTAATTGAAGCCTAAATTCCTCCTATTGGTTCTGAACACCACCGGGGGAAAAAAATAAAACTGGACATGCGTATTCACAGATGTCAATGCGTACAAGCTCCCGTCCAGTTACGAAAAATCCACTCTAGTTATTTTGATTCAATGTTTAACCACTGGCAGAGAACATGGGGCTGCCTGTACTTTTCCAAAGTACTGACAGAAAGACTCAACTCTTCATCCTTCAAAGGTCGATACATTGAGTACCATGTTGGGTAATAGAGGCAGCTAAATGATAGTGCTTAGAAGTCCAGCAATCCGGCGGGAAGAACTACATCTAAAACATCATATTTTTATTATTTCTATGCAATGGTGGAAATTAAGAAACGAATAGTTTTCTTTGTAATCTGGCTCAAGTGGCTTCTTTTGAGTGGCGCTATCACGGCCTAAGTGGAAGCCTGGCAGCTCTGCTGGGAGGTGTTCATGCACGCTCTCTGAAATGCAATGTTTACATGAGCCTATCACTGGCACTCGCTCAACGTTCTGTTCTGGCGTTATCTCTCTCAGGCCAGACTTACTGGGTGAACCCTTAAGTCTCTTCAACTTTTAAGTGCCAGCATCTCTGCATCACCTCTGCAATGATAAGGCAATCTCTGCAGCCTTGACTTTTCCCTCCGCTGTCAAATCCTGGCTCTTGGAGCAGGCGGCTTATGACACACGGTATAAAAATAGCGCTGCTCAGCTTAATGCAGCAGGAAATTAGAATTCATCACACAGGCAGGGTCTGTATTCACAAGGAAAGGTTAATTAATCCGCAAAGAGCTTTTCAAGTTTTACACTCAATGCATCACTTTTTTTAAATTTATTTCGTAATTGGGTGAGCTGGCAACTCTAACTTTTAGACCTCTTTTTTCAGTGCACGTTCTTCAAACTCTAACTTTTTTTTTGCACGTTCTTAAAATTCTTTTAACTTAATTTATAACAAGCAGAATGAGATAAGCTAAATATATTTTCCTAGAATTTCATATGTAGGTGGAGCATTGTAAATAAGCACTGGAAAAGACGGTAACTCTGCCTTTGTAACTGTGGAGGGTTGCTTGTGGTTTGCTGTGCTTTAAAAAAGGAAAACAAAAACATTCCCACACGCTTTGCTCACACAGCCCTGAGCCAAACCTATTGGCATTGCCAATGCTTGTTATGAGCAAAATCTGCAGTGTCAGCAGGCTGTAGATACTATGAGACCAGGTAATTGCATGTGTCCCTATTGTAAGCACGTGGGTTGATCAAACATATACAAATCCTTTAAGTGAAGCCACATCAATGTAGAAGAGTGGAAGATATTCCAGAGCAGGAGTGGAACTCTGGGTAACTTCCACTTTGGAGTGAGGTGCCCCCGGCACACTATTTTGCATCTCCTTTGGATGCTGTCCATCAAAAATGGGATCTTGCCATGAGTTAATTTCCTGGCTTTGCAAGAATATAGACATGAGAGTGTTAAAGTATCTGATTTTGGAGAGACAGAGGGTCCCACTACCCATGTGCTCATAAGAACATGCTGGAGTGGCATGCAGAATCCCCCTCATGCCACCCTTTCACAACCACTTTCGAGAATTTTGTGCACCTGGTGTGAGGAATTCGACTATCCGCATGGTGGGTGTGCGCTCGCCTGGTTTTTTTTGAAATTCTTAATGAAATTGAATGATGGTAGATCAACCTCTGAAAAATGTGGGGCTAATCTGCACACATTTTCCTATGCTCGCTGCATGACACACACATAGACCTGTGTACTCTGGGTGGCCAGGCTACAGGCACAGGCACAGTCCACCTGTCATATTTAGTTGTGATATGACAGGAGGAGTACACGATGCATCTCCATAAGGGGGAAGGCCTATTCTTCCCCATTCCATGGCCAGCCTAATTAACTAACAAAGGCTACATGAATCCGCTCTATCCTTTTGTGGAGCCCTGTAGCTGGTGGCAGCGATTTGCGTACTATTCACAGGGTAATTCAAACAGGCCCACCTGGGGCCTGGCTGCAGAGGCTAACAAAGGAGACAGGAAACCCCAACAACATTTCATATGCACTGTGTCAACCTGAAGCCAGCTCCTGCCCTTAGTATCGATTGACAGTGAAATGTCATGTTTGGGACTGCGTGCTTACAGAAGTCATCCCGCAGGTGAACCCCATTCATAATGTACAAGCATGTGGTTTGCAGGAGCCAGAAAGTCTGGTCTTGCTGCAGCTTCAAGGGAGACCTGCCGCTTTAATCAGGAACAAGAAGGAGCTCTATTAACCAGAGGGACCGTTTGACCCACAACCGACAGGAAGGTGGGTGGGACTTAGTATTACATGTTTTCCCCCTTTACCTTTTCTGTTGCAAAGCACTCTGGTTATGACCTCACACACACAGGAGATTGTTGGTGTGGAACCAGGATTGGTTTGAAGAGGAGGAGCCAAGTGCCTCCACCGGAAATACTGCCCCTATTCTGACTATATGTTGGAAGCCGGAAATTGCAACATGTACAACGCCAGTAATGATCCCTATACTGCGAAGATTCCTCCAAACAAGCTATCCATTGAGAAAACCATACATGATGTATCCACAAAGAGAGGGCAGTCTCTTAGGGGAAATCCCTGCAGAAGAGTGAAGATAAATGAAAGAGAAGCAGAGATGACGTACCAAAAAGAGACCTTCTAGAATCTGATGACGAAGTCCAAAATCGAGTAACATTTCATATGCGGAATGAAGATTGCGCGTGTGAAGAACACTGAAGAAAATGCAAGCCGTTTTATAATTGTACAGCTGCTGAAGCACAAGTAGACTAAGTAATCTTAAAGGCTGGCTATATGTAGAGATTTGACTGCAGGCGATGCCGTCAATATATTCTAACGAACCATAAGTATGATTATAAAGTTAGGTTTATGAAGCATGAAAAGAACAGAGCCTTGCGAATATTAAAACATTAAAACTTGAGCCCACCCCAGTACTTGTTAAAAAAAGGCATCCTACAAGAATTTAAGAATAAAAATAGAGTAATTAAGATTATATCTTACAACCAATTAATTTGTGAACTTATAAGATCGATCTGCAAACATAACACTAGACTGATATGGTCAATTATCAGGCATCCAGACTCTAGTACCAAGGATTTTTCTACAAACATAATTCCTGCTGAGGTCTGGGAAGCGCATATCACAAACAAGTATCAATTGCCAGCTCGTTTTGGGGAATGTATTTATCAGTCACCAACTGGCCATAATATGAATGCCGTCAAGTGGACAACACAAGGTATAGAGTGGGCCATTGGCAGGCTTACCCACTCTAAAGCAGCAGGACCAGACGGCATTCCGCCTTGCGTATATAAGGCTGAACCGTTGTTATGGGCAGGAATTCTTACGATGAAATTTGATTTGATTTTGCGGACTCGTAAGATACCTCAAACCTGGGTAACCTCAATAATCGTACCCACATTTAAAAAGGGCGTTCCTGGCAACCCCGACAATTACCGTCCCATATCTCTTATGGATGCGGCCGCAAAGGTCTTTGCCATCTTGATTCTGCATGACATGTAAAAGTACATTGCACTCCATAATACATATTCAAAATTCCAAACAAGCTTCCGAAGAGGTATGAGCACTGTGCTGAACGCTACCACTCTTGCGCATATTCTAGCTGGCTCTAAAATAAAAGGAGCATGTCCAGTGTATATGCCATGCATCGATATGTCTAATGCATTTGACACTGTGGTAAGAAATATGGTGTGGAGGAAGCTGTCTGCCCTTGGTATTCAGGCATTTTGATCATTTCGATGGGCCAGCTCCACACAAAGGGCCTCATCACGAGTTGGGCGGTAATGCCGGCGGTATTACCGCCAGCGGTATTAGCCCTACCAACAAACCCCCTGGCGCTATTAACGCCGGATCACGGGTTTGGCGGAGCGGTTAGTGCCCATTCCCCATTGGGCCCATTCCGGAATTCCTCATTCCTCATTGGGCCCAATGGGGAAATTTCGCGCTATTACCGCCGGCGGATTTCCCGCCGGCGGTAATAGCACCGAAAATCGGCAAATTTGCCGCAGATTTCCCCCCAGCTCAGAGCTGGGAGGAAATCCGCCAAGGCAATGATCTCGTGGACCTTTAAATGCGGCAGTAATAGCGCTACTGCCACATTTAAGGGTTACCGCCAGACTCATGATGAGGCCCAAACACTGCATATTCGATTAGACTAACTCTGGCAGGTGCAAGGACAAAATTAGTGCGAACACATCTTGGACTGAAGCAAGGCTGCAATTTAGCTGCAGCCTTATTTACAGGGTAATTCATAGAATTTCGCAGAAAAGTGTCGCAAGCGGCTGGCGCAGAGTGTCCGCGTGCGATTGTCTGCGCCAGGCACGTGCGCTAAAACCGATTTCCGCGCACAGCGTATTCATGGATTTTAGGCTCCCAAACCAGCCGTGGCGCAGAGAATCGCAGCGACCCTGCAGCAGCGCCAGTAACGCCCCCAAGAACGCCCTCGCGCAAGGAAAAGCCATCCAAATCGCTAAATCATCGCAAAGGGCTGCGCTAACCCTGGACCAGTTCACCGGGCTGGCAAACAGCAAACGCCAAGCGGGGAACGCGTATTGCAGGGGTGCGCGGGAAGTTCCACACGCGACTGGCCCCGTGCAAGCAGGGTACGTGAATTTCAGGGGTGCGCAGGAAGTTCCACACGCGATTGGCCCAGTGCGAGCAGGGTACGTGTATTTCAGGGGTGCGCGGGAAGTTCCACACGCGATTGGCCCAGTGCGAGCAGGGTACGTGTATTTCAGGGGTGCGCGGGAAGTTCCACACGCGATTGGCCCAGTGCGAGCAGGGTACGTGTATTTCAGGGGTGCGCGGGAAGTTCCACACGCGATTGGCCCAGTGCGAGCAGGGTACGTGTATTTCAGGGGTGCGCGGGAAGTTCCACACGCGATAGTCCCAGTGCGAGCAGGGTACGTGTATTTCAGGGGTGCGCGGGAAGTTCCACACGCGATTGGCCCAGTGCGAGCAGGGTACGTGTATTTCAGGGGTGCGCGGGAAGTTACACACGCGATAGTCCCAGTGCGAGCAGGGTACGTGTATATCAGGGGTGCGCGGGAAGTTCCACACGCGATTGGCCCAGTGCGAGCAGGGTACGTGTATTTCAGGGGTGCGCGGGAAGTTCCACACGCGATAGTCCCAGTGCGAGCAGGGTACGTGTATTTCAGGGGTGCGCGTGAAGTTCCACACGCGATTGGCCCAGTGCGAGCAGGGTACGTGTATTTCAGGGGTGCGCGGGAAGTTATACACGCGATAGTCCCAGTGCGAGCAGGGTACGTGTATATCAGGGGTGCGCGGGAAGTTCCACACGCGATTGGCCCAGTGCGAGCAGGGTACGTGTATTTCAGGGGTGCGCGGGAAGTTACACACGCGATAGTCCCAGTGCGAGCAGGGTACGTGTATTTCAGGGGTGCGCGGGAAGTTCCACACACGATTGGCCCAGTGCGAGCAGGGTACGTGTATTTCAGGGGTGCGCGGGAAGTTACACACGCGATTGGCCCAGTGCGAGCAGGGTACGTGTATTTCAGGGGTGCGCGGGAAGTTGCACACGCGATACCAGCAGGGAATGTGTATTTCAGGGGTTCTGGGGAGTACTACACATGAATTGGCCGTGTGGGTCCACCCAGGTGTACGCTCCACAACCTCCACGGCCCCTGCAGGCAGCCCACACCACGGGGGACTACCCTGCACCCCTGCTCATGTCCCGCAGGCAGCCCATCCACCATGGGCATGCCCCCCAGCCAACCCACATGTCACCTTGCACTACTGATCAACAATGCATGTCTACCACCACCCCCACCCCCCAGCAGTGCAGGGGCAGCCTCCACCAGGCCCCCACCCATGTCTCCCACCCCCCCCACCCCCCTGCCACCATGGGCATCCTCCACCAGGCCCCCACTCATGTCCCCCTGCACCCCCACCCCCCTGCCACCATGGGCAGACTCCACCAGGCCCCCACTCATGTCTCCCACCACCCCCACCCCCCAGCAGTGCAGGGGCAGCCTCCAGCAGGCCCCCACTCATGTCCCCCTGCACCCCCACCCCCCTGCCACCATGGGCATCCTCCACCAGGCCCCCACTCATGTCCCCCTGCACCCCCACCCCCCTGCCACCATGGGCATCCTCCACCAGGCCCCCACTCATGTCTCCCACCACCCCCACACCCCTGCCACCATGGGCATCCTCCACCAGGCCCCCACTCATGTCCCCCTGCACCCCCACCCCCTGCCACCATGGGCATCCTCCACCAGGCCCCCACTCATGTCTCCCACCACCCCCACACCCCTGCCACCATGGGCAGACTCCACCAGGCCCCCACTCATGTCTCCCACCACCCCCACCCCCCAGCCACCAGGGTCACCCTCCACCAGGCCCCCACTCATGTCACCCACCACCCCCACCCCCCTGCCACCATGGGCAGACTCCACCAGGCCCCCACTCATGACTCCCACCACCCCCACCCCCCAGCAGTGCAGGGGCAGCCTCCAGCAGGCCCCCACTCATGTCACCCACCACCCCCACCCGCCTGCCACCATGGGCAGACTCCACCAGGCCCCCACTCATGTCTCCCACCACCCCCACCCCCCAGCAGTGCAGGGGCAGCCTCCAGCAGGCCCCCACTCATGTGCCCCTGCATCCCCACCCCCCTGCCACCATGGGCATCCTCCACCAGGCCCCCACTCATGTCCCCCTGCACCCCCACCCCCCTGCCACCATGGGCATCCTCCACCAGGCCCCCACTCATGTCTCCCACCACCCCCACACCCCTGCCACCATGGGCATCCTCCACCAGGCCCCCACTCATGTCCCCCTGCACCCCCACCCCCCTGCCACCATGGGCATCCTCCACCAGGCCCCCACTCATGTCTCCCACCACCCCCACACCCCAGCAGTGCAGGGGCAGCCTCCACCAGGCCCCCACCCATGTCTCCCACCACCCCCAGCCCCCAGCAGTGCAGGGGCAGCCTCCACCAGGCCCCCACTCATGTCTCCCACCACCCCCACTCCCCTGCAACCAGGGTCACCCTCCACCAGGCCCCCACTCATGTCTCCCACCACCCCCAACCCCCTGCCACCAGGGTCACCCTCCACCAGGCCCCCACCCATGTCTCCCACCACCCCCACCCCCCAGCATCCAGGGTCACCCTCCACCAGGCCCCCACTCATGTCTCCCACCACCCCCACACCCCAGCAGTGCAGGGGCATCCTCCACCAGGCCCCCACCCATGTCTCCCACCACCCCCACCCCCCAGCATCCAGGGTCACCCTCCACCAGGCCCCCACTCATGTCCCCCTGCACCCCCACCCCCCTGCCACCATGGGCATCCTCCACCAGGCCCCCACTCATGTCTCCCACCACCCCCACACCCCTGCCACCATGGGCATCCTCCACCAGGCCCCCACTCATGTCTCCCACCACCCCCACACCCCTGCCACCATGGGCAGACTCCACCAGGCCCCCACTCATGTCTCCCACCACCCCCACCCCCCAGCACCAGGGTCACCCTCCACCAGGCCCCCACTCATGTCACCCACCACCCCCACCCCCCTGCCACCATGGGCAGACTACACAAGGCCCCCACTCATGTCTCCCACCACCCCCACCCCCCAGCAGTGCAGGGGCAGCCTCCAGCAGGCCCCCACTCATGTCACCCACCACCCCCACCCCCCTGCCACCATGGGCAGACTCCACCAGGCCCCCACTCATGTCTCCCATCACCCCCACCCCCCAGCAGTGCAGGGGCAGCCTCCAGCAGGCCCCCACTCATGTCCCCCTGCACCCCCACCCCCCTGCCACCATGGGCATCCTCCACCAGGCCCCCACTCATGTCCCCCTGCACCCCCACCCCCCTGCCACCATGGGCATCCTCCACCAGGCCCCCACTCATGTCCCCCTGCACCCCCACCCCCCTGCCACCATGGGCATCCTCCACCAGGCCCCCACTCATGTCTCCCACCACCCCCACACCCCTGCCACCATGGGCATCCTCCACCAGGCCCCCACTCATGTCCCCCTGCACCCCGACCCCCCTGCCACCATGGGCATCCTCCACCAGGCCCCCACTCATGTCTCCCACCACCCCCACACCCCTGCCACCATGGGCAGACTCCACCAGGCCCCCACTCATGTCTCCCACCACCCCCACCCCCCAGCCACCAGGGTCACCCTCCACCAGGCCCCCACTCATGTCACCCACCACCCCCACCCCCCTGCCACCATGGGCAGACTCCACCAGGCCCCCACTCATGTCTCCCACCACCCCCACCCCCCAGCAGTGCAGGGGCAGCCTCCAGCAGGCCCCCACTCATGTCCCCCTGCACCCCCACCCCCCTGCCACCATGGGCATCCTCCACCAGGCCCCCACTCATGTCCCCCAGCACCCCCACCCCCCTGCCACCATGGGCATCCTCCACCAGGCCCCCACTCATGTCTCCCACCACCCCCACACCCCTGCCACCATGGGCATCCTCCACCAGGCCCCCACTCATGTCCCCCTGCACCCCCACCCCCCTGCCACCATGGGCATCCTCCACCAGGCCCCCACTCATGTCTCCCACCACCCCCACACCCCAGCAGTGCAGGGGCAGCCTCCACCAGGCCCCCACACATGTCTCCCACCACCCCCACCCCCCAGCAGTGCAGGGGCAGCCTCCACCAGGCCCCCACTCATGTCTCCCACCACCCCCACCCCCCTGCCACCATGGGCAGACTACACCAGGCCCCCACTCATGTCTCCTACCACCCCCACACCCCAGCAGTGCAGGGGCAGCCTCCACCAGGCCCCCACTCATGTCACCCACCACCCCCACCCCCCTGCCACCATGGGCAGACTACACCAGGCCCCCACTCATGTCTCCCACCACCCCCACACCCCAGCAGTGCAGGGGCAGCCTCCACCAGGCCCCCACCCATGTCTCCCACCACCCCCACCCCCCAGCAGTGCAGGGGCAGCCTCCACCAGGCCCCCACTCATGTCTCCCACCACCCCCACCCCCCTGCCACCAGGGTCACCCTCCACCAGGCCCCCACTCATGTCTCCCACCACCCCCACCCCCCTGCCACCAGGGTCACCCTCCACCAGGCCCCCACCCATGTCTCCCACCACCCCCACCCCCCAGCATCCAGGGTCACCCTCCACCAGGCCCCCACTCATGTCTCCCACCACCCCCACACCCCAGCAGTGCAGGGGCATCCTCCACCAGGCCCCCACTCATGTCTCCCACCACCCCCACCCCCCTGCCACCATGGGCAGCCCCCACCAGGTCCTCACAATCCCCAATCATGTGCGTAATGGTCAGCCTCCACAGCCAAAAAGCCCTACCAAGTAACCCATTCACCCACATGGAAATGGATTTCACATGTTACACCCCCAATGTTCATCAAGCTAATGAACCCATGTCCGTCACACACAATGGTTGCAATTGAATGGGAAAACACACAACATGACATGCATGAAACCAATGAGATGATACCACACAGTGAAGTATGCTAACAAAATTGTATTGAAAAAAATTAAAGAATGCTAAAGAAAGAAAACTAACTACAATGTGAATGTGAAAAAAAAGAGCTACATGTCCGTATAAAAACACAAAACTGCAAATCAGAATCCAAAATAATTATGTCCAAAGTCAAATGTAAAAACATCTCCATGCAAAAAATAACTATGTACAAAACTAACAAGGGTCCATGAGCCCAACTGAACAAAGGAAACCTACTAAAAAACCTACCTAAAAATCAACTATATACAAAAAGTGGAGCAGTGTCCGTCGACTCCAAATCATAATAAGAAAGAAAGGAAACCTAAAACTAAAGAACTATATACAAAGGCGGCGGGCAAGTCCAGCGGCTCACTCCGTGGTGTCCCGGGCCAGGGCATCATCGAACTCCTGTTCGATGTCCCGGAGGCGGTCCAGTTCCATGGCCCCGAGGGTCCGCAGGGACGACGCCGTGTCCTCCTCCAACCCCCTGCGGATTGCCTCGAGGCACTCGGCCCGCCTCAGGGCCCTCCGCATGGAGTTCTCCGCCCTGACCATTGTGAGCCGCGCCTCTTCCGCCCGCCGCCGCTCCGCACCTATGGCGTGGCCCAACCGCTGCCACACGGAAGACACTCTCTGTCCTGGGTCCCCCTGCCCTCCGGCCGATGCCTGCCCCTCCGATGTCGAAAGCCCCGAGCCTTCATGTCTCCCACCATGTTGCTGCTGCTGCTGCTCTGCCTCTGCCCGTGCACTGCCTCCTGCTGCCTGCACATCCTCCGCCGGCTGGGGTGCACTTGTTGATGTGGACACCCCTGCTGGACCTCCGACTCCCGACTGTGGCAGGGATGCCTCCTCCACCAGCCTGGCCGCACCGTCAGAGGCAGCTCCACAGGGCACCCAGGTGACTGATGGGTGGGAAGATGGCACAGAGGACGACTGGCGCGTAGGGGGTCCAGTTGAGGAGGGGGTCGGAGCAAGCCCCATCAGACGGAGGAATCCGGCCTGGGTGACCTGTCCCAGCAGGCTGACGTGGTCAACGAGCCATTCGAGATGACGTGCAGTCTCTCCATGAAAAGACTGCAGGTCACCTCGCATGGCCCGTTGACGCAACGCCACACCAGCCAGGACAGGCTCAACCCGGACCTGGATGGCCACGTCCGCAGGCAGAGGAAGGCCAGTTGACGTCAGCTCATCCCCTGCCTGAAAGCGGGTCTGGATGTAGGCATCCCTGCTGGTGCAAGATGATGCAGGGACAGGATCGGGGACAGGATTGCACACAGGCACCTCCGCCGCCGCCTGTGCTGCCTCCTGTCCCTGGTCCTGGACTGCACCACTAGCACCAGTGGGATCCCCACCTCCAGACCCCGTCTCTGGTGCTTGCACGGCCTCCTCCTCCACCAAACCCCCCACCAACCTGGATGACTCCGTGCCATCTTCCCCTGTTGGGCCCTGTGGGGTCCCAGCTGCCCCTTCTGCTGCCGAGGAGTCCAACTGCAACCTCCGCCACTTGGACCTCCCCCCGGCAGCTGCGGCCTGGGACGCGGCACCGGACTCCTCACTCCCCGACGAGATGACAACACGGGAGGGGAGCCGGGCCTTGCGTCTCCGGCTGGCGGTCGGATCCCCGCCGCTGTGCTCCACAGCACCTTCTCCGCCCTCTTCATCAGTTGACGCTGCAGACAGGGAGAAACAAAACACAGGCATCAGGGCACTGTACAATGGACACATACACGCATGATAGTTGCACATGAGTGGCATTGGCAAACCTCAGACATGTCATCACAATCCCCAACACACATGTCATTGCAACTCGCACACATGAGCCATACCACAGCCATATCGCAACTGCCACCGCCATCCATACACATACAACAGCATCAGCAGCCAAAGGGGAGCCAGACATCACATGCAACACAGGAAGTGCACCACACATGTACACACACCACCACACTTGCATGCATGTCTACACCTCTGCCAAGTGTCGCACTGTTCAGACGGGCATCCATGTCACATCTGCCAATCAGGCTTCCACATACCGCTGTCACATGCATCCATGTTGCATCACTGTTGCACCCTTGACAAATACACACACATGCACATGTACACAGTGCTCATACATGCAGCCGAAAACAACATACATGCCTGACATCACGGACATGTCTACTTACATGCACATTCATCCAAACATGTGTGCACGCACAACTGCATTTGCCATGCAAGCCCACACACACAAGCACCATCCATGTCTCACACATTACAGCCCTCGCATGTATCAGACCCACGGCCCTGTACACCCCCACCCATACTCGACCCCATACAAACAGATGTGCAACCGGCACAATGCCGAATAATCACCACACGCACTGCTCACAATCAGGATGCATGTACACTCACCGCTCGACTCCAGACGGGTCTGCTTCTCTAGGACCTGGACGTGGAGCGCTGGGGATATGCGTTCCAGGACCCCCATCTGTTCTTCCGACAAGTGGCCCCGGCGCCCCTTGGCATCCGCTGCCTTCAAGAGGCGCCGGGCCTTGTTCAGGGTCCTGGACCTGAAGTCCTCCCAGCGCTTCCTGACATGTTGTAAGTCCCGGACTGCCACCCCCTCCGCGTTGATGGCAGTCACGATGTCAGTCCAGATCCGAGTCCGTCCTTCCTTGTCGGCGCGGGAACTTCCGAAGAGGGCATCATACTGCCCCAGGACTTGCTCCACCAGGACACCAACTTCGGTGGCACTGAAGCTGGTGCCCCTCTGCCTCTCTGGCCGGGGGTTGCCAGTGGTCACAGATGGTGTTTGCCCCGACATGACAACCCCAGAGGCAGGAGTGGGTGGGCAACTGGGTCCTGGGGCTGGGCTGTGGAGCGATGGAATTCCAGTCGAAAGTCTTCGGTTCCAGCAGGGGTGGTCACAGCAACAGCACCCCTGGCTGATGTGCAGGCAGCAAATGGCAGTGCACTTGGGCAGCAGGCAGTCAGGCAGCAGCAGATGGCAGGTGGGAGCGTGCTCGGGGCTCTGGGGGGCAGTAGTTCGGCCTTCTGGGCAGGAGCGTGGTCTTCCGTGTGCTTACGCGTGGCCAGCTTGGTACGGAGTGATTTGGCACGTGAAAATCCTGCACGTCAGCGTGAAAACCGAGGAAAGGCCCTTAGCGCGTAAGCGCGTCAGCACGCATACGCGATTCTATTGGACCAAAGGCCCTCAGCGCGTAAGCGCGTCTGTGACGTGACCCGCACGGGTGTTTCCCACACAGCACGTGATGACAGAGCACACGTGGAAAGACTGCACGTCAGAGTGTCATCGCGGGTAATTGGACAGCACGTCAGAGTTTCATCGCGTGTAATTGGACAGCACGGCAGAGTCTCATCGCGTGTAATTGGACTGCACGTCAGTGTGTCATCGCGTGTGATTGGTGGAAATGGCCCTACACGCAGAAGTGACAAAGCGTGTAATTGGTGGAAATGGCCCTAGCGCGTACACGCCGCGTAAGTGACGCTGGACATGTGGGCCTGTATAAAAGGTACGCGTAGAACACCATTTCCTTGTACGTGCTTTTCGTGGAGAGCGAGTGGGTGAATTCTGTACTTCTTGTCGTTTCACACGCGATTGACTTCACAGCGTTTCAAGTTCGTATTCCCTGTTACCTCTGACAGCTTTTTCTCTTTTTTCACTTTAACTGGTTTACCTGGGCCTGTTCCCTCAAACAGTGTCCCCTACTACTGTTGTCCTGTCTCCTCAGACAGCGTACAAATCTTCTTTTGGCGGGGGTGTTGCCAACCAAACGCGCTCCTTTTTCACGCTCTTTTATCTGGCAGACGGTGAGTCACGTACGTATCTAACATCTGTGCTTGCCCTGTGTGTAGCCTACCCCTTCAGAGGTCATTCTAGGCTGCGTGTGACACGCATACGTTCATTCTTGTGTTACTGGGTGCCACAGCGTAGTGCAGGTTTTTCTTTCTGCACACGTGGTCTAGGAGGGGTTGCGTGCACGTCATCTCCCTTTTTTGGGGCTCCTGTGCGTAGCGTGACCCGTCATCTTTCCCCAGGGGTTACAATCAGCCTTGCAAGAGCACTAGGGTACAATTACCATCTGGTACCCAACCCCTTTGACCCCCAATTGCCCAGGACAATATTTTACACCCACTCCCATGCGCACATTAACATCAGTGCCATGGCTGGGAGGCGAGGATTCCGTAAGGGTGGCAAAGGTGGAAGAGCCACAAGTGGTGGCCGTGGTGGATCCGGTAGGGGACGTGGTCGTTACTTGCAGGGTGAGCCTGTCCCCCCATGTGTGGAGGACCAGTCAAGGGCACCCATAATCCCCCCCCCCTCCCGTTGAGGCTGATGTGGCTGACACCATCCATGCTCAGCCCTTGTTGGACCAGCCCATTGTGGCACCAGACCTGGCTGACTCCATGGCTGACTTCCTATGACACGTGCGCTGGTGCACGTTGATGTCACCATGCCACGTGCATCTGTGGCAGCAAGGTCATCTGCTGCACCAAGTAGGCAGGGCGGAGAGGCTGCAGGGGCAGCTGCGGCTCCATCCACCCCAGCCCTCACACACCCAGCCCGGACAGTGTCGGTCCTAGTCCATGCTGCTGACATTCCCCCTGACACCATCACACTAGAGCCAATGCCTGCACCAACTCCCATGCTGAGTGTGCAATCCCACACTCCTGATACAGAGTCCACCAGGGCTCCTGCCCCTAGTGTCCAGAGCGGCGCAGGACACTCAGGATCACCACCACCTTCCAAGCGGAAGAGGAAGAGTGCTCGTCCGGCACAGGCTGATGCCCCAGACACGGCTACACAGTCCGGCCCATCCAGGAAGCCCAGCTTCACGGATGACGAACTGAATGCACTTGTCGAGTATGTGTCCGCACATGACAACGAGATGGTCATTGTTGCAGGATCCAAGACCACACCTGCACAACGCCAGGCACACTGGCAGACCGTTGCGGACATCGTAAGTGCCCTTGGAATCGTGAGGCGCACAGCCGATGATTGCTATAAGCGCTGGAATGACCTAAAGCGCAGGGCAAAGAGTAAGCTGGCCTCAAGTCATGCCGCAACTCTAGTGACTGGAGGTGGGTCTCCAGTAGTAGACATGGAACTCACTCCACATGAGTCAGTCGCTGGGACCTACGTCACGGAGGAACAGATCCAAGGCGTGGGAGATTTGGCTGATTACGAGGCATTGTCCGGTGAGTGCACATGCATGTGTGTGTCATCCATGTGCATGGTGTGTGTGAGGGCTTCTGTTTGTGTGACAGGTGAGAGTGTGTGCACCTGAGTCGTATGGGTCAGCCATGTGCTTCATGCAATACGTCCTGCGCAGCTGCATTTGGCCATAGCAGTATCCCTTCTGCCAACAGTAAACATCTAGCCCAACTGCACGCCAGTTGCCCTTAAAGTGTCACCCTGCCACAACATTGTTGCCTGATTTTTCACTGTTCATTTAGTCAGATTGTTTGCATTCCACCACTTTTACTAGGCATGTCGCAGTCCTCTAGTCACATGTCTGACATGGCTATGGTAAAGTGGAGTGACTTTGTTACCTGGATATCATTTGTTCAAACATGTCCCTGTGCAATTGCACCATTTTGGACTGGCAGCTCCAGGTGAAGAATCAGACCTGTTTGAATTAGAAAAGCTATTACATGCGGGAACTGGACTGAATGAATAGGTGCTGCCCTCCTCTCCATCTTCACTCAATAGCAATGGTACATGCCATCTGTGTGATGGCATGTGTGTTTCACCTGCCAATCACAGGCCAATGTGTGATGCCACTGCCAGGCAGCATGCAGAAAATGTGTTCATCTTCCATCTTGGTGTCATCAGTGTGTGCCATTTGCCTGCCCTTCATACGCAGTGAGGGTGCATGCATGGGAGGGTTTTAGTCATGTGGGACATGTGTCAAACAAGTACTGGTGCTCTTGCTTCTCAGCCCTCATTGTGTGCCATGGTGCTAATGCCTGTTTCTATTTATTTGTTTTCATGTCTTTGCAGGGGAAGACGCACCTGATACTGCTGGGGTTGTGGAGATGGTGCAGACCCAGGAGGGGTCCGAGGGCCGACCAACCACCAGTGAGGGACGTGGTGTGGTGGTGGGTGAGAACCCACAAGTGCTGCAGGTCGTGCTCTCAAGGGGTGTCTCTGGCTGCACCTCCCCCGAGCTGTACTCAGGTGTTGATTCGGATGAGACCTACGTGCCGTCGCAGGTGAGTGTTCCAGGGAGGGATTCTGTTCTGTCTCACCCACCTGCACCAGGGTCAGAACCCTCAATGGGGATGTCAGTGTTGGCAGCTACGCCTTTGGTGGTTACGGATGCAGGGTCACACTCCGCGACATCTGATCCTGTTCCTGGGCCAGCAGATCAGAGGGGGAATGCAGTCCTGCAGCCTCAGGCAGTGCCGGCACAGCAAGGCGCAGTTCGCCTTGCCCCAGACAGGTGTGGTGCCCGCCGACGTGGTGGCCGTACGCCACCTGGCAATACCGCATGGGAGCAATCCATTTACGGTATGGCAACCCAACAGGCAGCATCATCCGAGATGATGGCTCAGGCCATGGATAGGGTGGCCACTTCCATTGTCCCCCCTGAAAGGCTGATGGAGCGACTAGAGCAGGCAACCGACTCCATCTGCCAGTCACACAGGGAGGACATGTTGGGGTCCAACAGGGACAGGCGGGCGGCACTGGCGACTCTGCAGGAGGCCATCTCCATTGAGTCCCAGGGCCACAGGGAAGCCCTGAGGCAGGAGCTCCTTCACCTCAGGACTACTCTTGTTGAGCTTGAGGCTTCAACACACCAAAGGACAGAACAGCAGCTGGAGCGTCTCACCCGTACGCTCTCAGCTGAGATGCAGGCAACGAGGGCGGAGGTCCGGGCATCCCGTGAGTTGTTGCATGGGGACCTCCGCACACTCATCCTCCAGAACCAGACCTACCACACCCGCATGCTTGCAGCCATGGAGGAGCAGACTAGGGCCTTGCGTGGGCTGCCTCCCATAGTGCAACCACCTCCGGATGCAGCTGCACAGGGTGATAATAGCGACAGCAGTGATACTCCCACAATAGGGTAGCCGTGTGGGCCATGAGCCCATGGAGGTGTTTTTTTTTCCCAGGATCCACGCAGGTGGGTTCTGGTGTGCATCCTGTCCTCGGACCTCCTGGGTGGCCTCCCCAACCCCCCCAGGGCCCTTCAATGGCCATTTTTGATTTTATTTTTATTTTTATTTTTATTTATTTTATTCCCAATTTTTTTGGGACGATTTGTTGGCTTCCGTGGTTCCTGTGGGCATACACTACATTGTGGCTGGGCACATGCAGGCTTGTAATGTATTTGGTTCCGATGCTTGGGTTTGAGTCACACACACCCCTCCTGCTTCCCGTTTCCATGGGCTTGCAAAGGGTGTGCCCAAGTGACAGTGAATTACACAGTGACGTTGGACTCCCATGAGCTGTGTGGGCAGTCTGTAGTCAATACTGTGTATACATTCCTAGTGCATATTGCTGTTGTGTTGTACACTGCATGTTGCATTGATGTGTAACTCATCTTCTGTGTCTACCTCCCAATTTGCAGGTCCCTTCCTCATGTCGACACAAGGACCTCTAGTCTGGAGATGTGGTCCCTGTTGGCAGCAGTGCACCTACAACTCTACATGGCGCCAACACTGCACAGTTGGTAGTGGTGGGAGTGCAGGCATTTCCAGGTGGTGAGACTACTAATATTTAACATTAGTGATGTCATGTTAATGGTAGTACGTGCTCAACTTTGTTGTTGGTCCGGCATTACTGTGAGCATTTCAGGTGTTGCAAGTTTCTAATAGGGACACTGTACATTGTGACCCTAGTGTCATGTTGTGTGGATTACTTTGTTTACCTGCAAATAGCATGACATGGCACGGTGTGTGGTGTGGCGGTGCTGGGGTTGGGTTGGCTGACATGGCACTGTCCTCTTGTTGCATTTTGCAAGTGCGTGTTCATTTTAGCTGCTTGAATGTGTAACTTCACAAAACTGCATTGGTGGTGTCTGTGTGGGTAGGGATGCACACATTGTGACACTTCCAGGTGAACAATCTCAGGCTGATATGGTTTTCACGGTTCTTTCTCCAGACATTCAGGATCAGTGTCAGGTTGAGTCATCATTGATTGTCAGATGGAATGTGCCAGGGCAGTGTGCACTCCACAGGGGTGTGATTTCTATGTGAAGTAATTAGCCACTAGCTGTGTACGGGCTGCCTCCCCCGTGCCCTTTCCCCTCCCATGCGCAGCGGCTGTGCATGTGGTTGGGGATGGGGGGGCACCACCATGTCCACGGCCAGGCCCCGGCGTGTTGCAACGTTGTGCAGGACACATGCTGCTACTATGATCCTGCACACTACTGGGGGAGCGTACAACAGCTGCCCGCCAGAACGGTCAAGGGAGCGAAAGCGTGACTTCAGCACTCCGAATGTGCGCTCCACTATGCCCCGGGTTGTAATGTGGGCTGCGTTATATCTTACCTGGGGTGGCGTGGTGGGGTTCCGAATTGGCGTCATCATGTGGGGGCTGAGAGGGTAGGCACTGTCCCCTGTGGAGGTGGTGATTGGTATCATTGGTGGGGTTGTGACCTTGCTCAGTATCTGACATGCATGCATGTGCAGTGGCATTCATACTCACCAAGCAGCCATGTATCGCCATGCCGCCCAGCTTCTAGGTCCCGGCTTAGGGTGGACATTCGGTAAATGAAGCTGTCGTGGGTTGACCCGGGATAGTTGGCATATACTGAGGTGATGATTCCCTTGGCATTACATACTACCTGCACGTTGATGGAATGCCAGTGCTTGCGGTTCCTATAGATGTGCTCAGATGCCCTGGGGGGACGTAGAGCCACATGGGTGCAGTCGATGGCACCTAGCACTTTGGGGAATCGTGCCACAGCGTAGAAATCCAGGGCGGCAGCATGCCTTTCTGCAGGTGTTCTGGGCAGGTATATGTGCCTGCGGACTGATGGGCGTGCAGTGATGATGTTCAAGACCTGGTGTAGGCAGCGTGACTGGGTGGCCTGTGATACACCACCCACAATGGCACTTGTCCGCTGAAATGATCCAGTGGCTAAGAAGTGCAGTACATTGAGGACCTTCTCCAGGGGGCTGAGTGCTTGGGAGCACAGGGTGGGTGATGTGAGGTCATCCTCCCACTCACTCACCAGGTCCAGTATGATGTGTGGTGGAAACCTGTACCTCCCATGCACCTGGTCATCAGGCATCCCGAAAAGGCTGGTTCTGGGTGTGAATATTCTGGCCCTGACTATCCTCCTCCTCCTCCTTTGGTAGGCTACGCCCACTGCTGCTAGGAACGGTATGTTCATCCTGGGTCTGAGCTTGTTATTTTTTTAGCGCGCAAATTAATGCGTTGCGCGTGTTGTAGGCGAGCGTGTGACCCGCGCACCCCTGAAATCCAGTACCCAGTCCAATAGCGTGTGGAAATTCCCGCGCACACCAGGATACAGGTGCGCTGACGTACTTGCGTGTGTAAGTGTCCGCGCACACCTGATATACACGTACATAGGCCAATCGCGTGTTCGCGCACTTTAGTCCAATTACACGCGATGACACCCTGATGTGCAGTCCAATTACACGCGATGAGACTCTGCCGTGCTGTCCAATTACACGCGATGAGACTCTGACGTGCTGTCCAATTACACGCGATGACACTCTGACGTGCAGTCTTTCCACGTGTGCTCTGTCATCACGTGCTGTGTGGGAAACACCCGTGCGGGTCACGTCACAGACGCGCTTACGCGCTGAGGGCCTTTGGTCCAATAGAATCGCGTATGCGTGCTGACGTGCTTACGCGCTAAGGGCCTTTCCTCGGTTTTCACGCTGACGTGCAGGATTTTCACGTGCCAAATCACTCCGTACCAAGCTGGCCACGCGTAAGCACACGGAAGACCATGCTCCTGCCCAGAAGGCCGAGCTACTGCCCCCCAGAGCCCCGAGCACGCTCCCACCTGCCATCTGCTGCTGCCTGACTGCCTGCTGACCACGTGCACTGCCATTTGCTGCCTGCACATCAGCCAGGGGTGCTGTTGCTGTGACCACCCCTGCTGGAACCGAAGACTCCCGACTGGAATTCCATCGCTCCACAGCCCAGCCCCAGGACCCAGTTGCCCACCCACTCCTGCCTCTGGGGTTGTCATGTCGGGGCAAACACCATCTGTGACCACTGGCAACCCCCGGCCAGAGAGGCAGAGGGGCACCAGCTTCAGTGCCACCGAAGTTGGTGTCCTGGTGGAGCAAGTCCTGGGGCAGTATGATGCCCTCTTCGGAAGTTCCCGCGCCGACAAGGAAGGACGGACTTGGATCTGGACTGACATCGTGACTGCCATCAACGCGGAGGGGGTGGCAGTCCGGGACTTACAACATGTCAGGAAGCGCTGGGAGGACTTCAGGTCCAGGACCCTGAACAAGGCCCGGCGCCTCTTGAAGGCAGCGGATGCCAAGGGGCGCCGGGGCCACTTGTCGGAAGAACAGATGGGGGTCCTGGAACGCATGTCCCCAGCGCTCCACGTCCAGGTCCTAGAGAAGCAGACCCGTCTGGAGTCGAGCGGTGAGTGTACATGCATCCTGATTGTGAGCAGTGCGTGTGGTGATTTTTCGGCATTGTGCCGGTTGCACATCTGTTTGTATGGGGTCGAGTATGGGTGGGGGTGTACAGGGCCGTGGGTCTGACACATGCGAGGGCTGTAATGTGTGAGACATGGATGGTGCTTGTGTGTGTGGGCTTGCATGGCAAATGCAGTTGTGCGTGCACACATGTTTGGATGAATGTGCATGTAAGTAGACATGTCCGTGATGTCAGGCATGTATGTTGTATTCGGCTGCATGTATGTGCACTGTGTACATGTGCATGTGTGTGTATTTGTCAAGGGTGCAACAGTGATGCTACATGGATGCATGTGACAGCGGTATGTGGAAGCCTGATTGGCAGATGTGACATGGATGCCCGTCTGAACAGTGCGACACTTGGCAGAGGTGTAGACATGCATGCAAGTGTGGTGGTGTGTGTACATGTGTGGTGCACTTCCTGTGTTGCATGTGATGTCTGGCTCCCCTTTGGCTGCTGATGCTGTTGTATGTGTATGGATGGCGGTGGCAGTTGCGATATGGCTGTGGTATGGCTCATGTGTGCGAGTTGCAATGACATGTGTGTTGGGGATTGTGATGACATGTCTGAGGTTTGCCAATGCCACTCATGTGCAACTGTCATGCGTGTATGTGTCCATTGTACAGTGCCCTGATGCCTGTGTTTTGTTTCTCCCTGTCTGCAGCGTCAACTGATGAAGAGGGCGGAGAAGGTGCTGTGGAGCATAGCGGCGGGGATCCGACCGCCAGCCGGAGACGCAAGGCCCGGCTCCCCTCCCGTGTTGTCATCTCGTCGGGGAGTGAGGAGTCCGGTGCCGCATCCCAGGCCGCAGCTGCCGGGAGGAGGTCCAAGAGGCGGAGGTTGCAGTTGGACTCCTCGGCAGCAGAAGGGGCAGCTGGGACCCCACAGGGCCCAACAGGGGAAGATGGCACGGAGTCATCCAGGTTGGTCGGGGGTTTGGTGGAGGAGGGGGCCGTGCATGCACCAGAGACGGGGTCTGGAGGTGGGGATCCCACTGGTGCTAGTGGTGCAGTCCAGGACCAGGGACAGGAGGCAGCACAGGCGGCGGCGGAGGTGCCTGTGTGCAATCCTGTCCCCGATCCTGTCCCTGCATCATCTTGCACCAGCAGGGATGCCTACGTCCAGACCCGTTTTCAGGCAGGGGATGAGCTGACGTCAACTGGCCTTCCTCTGCCTGCGGACGTGGCCATCCAGGTCCGGGTTGAGCCTGTCCTGGCTGGTGTGGCGTTGCGTCAACGGGCCATGCGAGGTGACCTGCAGTCTTTTCATGGAGAGACTGCACGTCATCTCGAATGGCTCGTTGACCACGTCAGCCTGCTGGGACAGGTCACCCAGGCCGGATTCCTCCGTCTGATGGGGCTTGCTCCGACCCCCTCCTCAACTGGACCCCCTACGCGCCAGTCGTCCTCTGTGCCATCTTCCCACCCATCAGTCACCTGGGTGCCCTGTGGAGCTGCCTCTGACGGTGCGGCCAGGCTGGTGGAGGAGGCATCCCTGCCACAGTCGGGAGTCGGAGGTCCAGCAGGGGTGTCCACATCAACAAGTGCACCCCAGCCGGCGGAGGATGTGCAGGCAGCAGGAGGCAGTGCACGGGCAGAGGCAGAGCAGCAGCAGCAGCAACATGGTGGGAGACATGAAGGCTCGGGGCTTTCGACATCGGAGGGGCAGGCATCGGCCGGAGGGCAGGGGGACCCAGGACAGAGAGTGTCTTCCGTGTGGCAGCAGTTGGGCCACGCCATAGGTGCGGAGCGGCGGCGGGCGGAAGAGGCGCGGCTCACAATGGTCAGGGCGGAGAACTCCATGCGGAGGGCCCTGAGGCGGGCCGAGTGCCTCGAGGCAATCCGCAGGGGGTTGGAGGAGGACACAGCGTCGTCCCTGCGGACCCTCGGGGCCATGGAACTGGACCGCCTCCGGGACATCGAACAGGAGTTCGATGATGCCCTGGCCCGGGACACCACGGAGTGAGCCGCTGGACTTGCCTGCCGCCTTTGTATATAGTTCTTTAGTTTTAGGTTTCCTTTCTTTCTTATTATGATTTGGAGTCGACGGACACTGCTCCACTTTTTGTATATAGTTGATTTTTAAGTAAGTTTTTTAGTAGGTTTCCTTTGTTCAGTTGGGCTCATGGACCCTTGTTAGTTTTGTACATAGTTATTTTTTGCATGGAGATTTTTTTACATTTGACTTTGGACATAATTTTTTTTGATTCTGATTTGCAGTTTTGTGTTTTTATACGGACATGCAGCTCTTTTTTTTCACATTCACATTGTAGTTAGTTTTCTTTCTTTAGCATTCTTTATTTTTTTACAATTTTGTTAGCATACTTCACTGTGTGGTATCATCTCATTGGTTTCATGCATGTCATGTTGTGTGTTTTCCCATTCAATTGCAACCATTGTGTGTGACGGACATGGGTTCATTAGCTTAATGAACATTGGGGGTGTAACATGTGATTTCCATTTCCATGTGGGTGAATGGGTTACTTGGTAGGGCTTTTTGGCTGTGGAGGCTGACTATTACGCACATGATTGGGGATTGTGAGGACCTGGTGGGCGCTGCCCATGGTGGCAGGGGGGTGGGGGTGGTGGGAGACATGGGTGGGGGCCTGGTGGAGGCTGCCCCTGCACTGCTGGGGGGGTGGTGGGAGACATGAGTGGGGGCCTGGTGGAGGGTGACCCTGGTGGCAGGGGGGTGGGGGTGGTGGGAGACATGAGTGGGGGCCTGCTGGAGTCTGCCCATGGTGGCAGGGGGGTGGGGGTGTTGGGAGACATGAGTGGGGGCCTGGTGGAGGATGCCCATGGTGGCAGGGGGGTGGGGGTGGTGGGAGACATGAGTGGGGGCCTGGTGGAGGGTGACCCTGGTGGCTGGGGGGTGGGGGTGGTGGGAGACATGAGTGGGGGCCTGCTGGAGTCTGCCCATGGTGGCAGGGGGGTGGGGGTGGTGGGAGGCATGAGTGGGGGCCTGGTGGAGGATGCCCATGGTGGCAGGGGGGTGGGGGTGGTGGGTGACATGAGTGGGGGCCTGGTGGAGTCTGCCCATGGTGGCAGGGGGGTGGGGGTGGTGGGAGACATGAGTGGGGGCCTGGTGGAGGATGCCCATGGTGGCAGAGGGGTGGGGGTGGTGGGAGACATGAGTGGGGGCCTGGTGGAGGGTGACCCTGGTGGCTGGGGGGTGGGGGTGGTGGGAGACATGAGTGGGGGCCTGGTGGAGTCTGCCCATGGTGGCAGGGGGGTGAGGGTGGTGGAAGACATGAGTGGGTGCCTGGTGGAGGATGCCCATGGTGGCAGGGGGGTGGGGGTGGTGGTAGACATGCATTGTTGATCAGTAGTGCAAGGTGACATGTGGGTTGGCTGGGGGGCATGCCCATGGTGGATGGGCTGCCTGCGGGACATGAGCATGGGTGCAGGGTAGTCCCCCGTGGTGTGGGCTGCCTGCAGGGTCCGTGGAGGTTGTGGAGCGTACACCTGGGAGGGCCCACACGGCCAATTCACGTGTGGTACTCCCCAGAACCCCTGAAATACACGTACCCTGCTGAAATCGCGTGTGTAACTTCCCGCGCACCCCTGAAATACACGTACCCTGCTCGCACTGGGACTATCGCGTGTGTAACTTCCCGCGCACCCCTGAAATACACGTACCCTGCTCGCACTGGGCCAATCGCGTGTGGAACTTCCCGCGCACCCCTGAAATACACGTACCCTGCTCGCACTGGGCCAATCGCGTGTGGAACTTCCCACGCACCCCTGAAATACACATACCCTGCTCGCACTGGGACTATCGCGTGTGTAACTTCCCGCGCACCCCTGAAATACACGTACCCTGCTCGCACTGGGCCAATCGCGTGTGTAACTTCCCGCGCACCCCTGAAATACACGTACCCTGCTCGCACTGGGCCAATCGCGTGTGGAACTTCCCGCGCACCCCTGAAATACACGTACCCTGCTCGCACTGGGCCAATCGCGTGTGGAACTTCCCGCGCACCCCTGAAATACACGTACACTGCTGAAATTGCG
Organism: Ambystoma mexicanum; assembly: GCF_040938575.1. Taxonomy (NCBI): domain Eukaryota; kingdom Metazoa; phylum Chordata; class Amphibia; order Caudata; family Ambystomatidae; genus Ambystoma; species Ambystoma mexicanum. Next base: position 147,965,802 of record NC_090930.1, on the reverse strand, counting down.
TGTGGAACTTCCCGCGCACCCCTGAAATACACGTACCCTGCTCGCACTGGGCCAATCGCGTGTGGAACTTCCCGCGCACCCCTGAAATACACGTACCCTGCTGAAATCGCGTGTGGAACTTCCCGCGCACCCCTGAAATACACGTACCCTGCTCGCACTGGGCCAATCGCGTGTGGAACTTCCCGCGCACCCCTGAAATACACGTACCCTGCTCGCACTGGGCCAATCGCGTGTGGAACTTCCCGCGCACCCCTGAAATACACGTACCCTGCTGAAATTGCGTGTGGAACTTCCCGCGCACCCCTGAAATACACGTACCCTGCTCGCACTGGGCCAATCGCGTGTGGAACTTCCCGCGCACCCCTGAAATACACATACCCTGCTGAAATCGCGTGTGGAACTTCCCGCGCACCCCTGAAATACACATACCTTGCTCGCACTGGGCCAATCGCGTGTGGAACTTCCCGCGCACCCCTGAAATACACGTACCCTGCTGAAATCGCGTGTGGAACTTCCCGCGCACCCCTGAAATACACGTACCCTGCTCGCACTGGGCCAATCGCGTGTGGAACTTCCCGCGCAACCCTGAAATACACGTACCCTGCTGAAATCGCGTGTGGAACTTCCCGCGCACCCCTGAAATACACATACCTTGCTCGCACTGGGCCAATCGCGTGTGGAACTTCCCGCGCACCCCTGAAATACACGTACCCTGCTGTAATCGCGCGTGGAACTTCCCGCGCACCCCTGAAATACACGTAACCTGCTGAAATCGCATGTGGAAATTCCCGCGCACCCCGGTATACACGCACACGTATTTTTTGTCAGCGGGTGTCCGTGTTTGTGGGTACCCCTTTGCACGTCATTTGTCCTGGAGGGCCATAGTATAGGACATTCATCATGGCAGTATATAGGTGCTATTTGTTGGCGCACCTTTTGGCGCACATTTCTTACAGCCGCAGAGACGCTACCGCCTGCTTTCTTGTGGCGGTCGTGTTTGTACCTGTGCGCTGGTTTGAGCGTGCGCTTTTTTGCCCTATTCTATTCCATGAATACGTGTTGTAGGCGAGCGTTTGGGCGTTCCGCGCACTTGTGCCCTGTACTTCCCCCGTGACGCCCACGTTTTGGCAAGTTGTTCCCCATTCCGAGTGTTACGCCCGTGTTCCGCCTACTTTTGTTGCGTGCGCCGCGCTATGTGCGAATTTCGCTGTGGCCTGTGCGATTTTCGCTGTGACCTGGCGCACGCTGTTAGATGGCCTGTGCGCCAACGTGCGCCGCGCTCTTTTTTATCGCACATCCGCTGGTTTTCCATGAATCGATGTGCGCTCCTTTTCGTGCGATTTTCGCACTTGCACTGCGATTTTCGCTATTCCACTGCGATTCGCACGTTTTTGGCCACTTGCGCCGCGCTAATTATTCCATGAATCGGCCTCTGAATCTCTATATGCGATTTAGACAATCTATGGGCTGATGAAAGGGTGTTCGCAGCAAGACTTAGAATAATGAGGATACATTGGTTAGCATTTGAGGACGACATCCTCCTCTTCGACCTTACACCATCGGGTCTACAAGCAAAGTTGCATTTATTTTAGCACTTTGCGTACCATTATAATGTTAGACCTAATGCAACCAAAACCAGGATGATGGTCTTTAATGCTGGGAAAAAATTAAAACAGTACAGTTGGAAACTTAGTGAAGTTTCTATCGTTCCATCTATTGAGATTATTTATCTCGACTATTTTGTGACCAACGCAGCATCCATCAGTCTTTGGAACGATAGAGTGAAGTTGAAAACAAGGCCTCTCTTGTGCCAAATGAAGCTCATTTATTCCAAGTATTACACATTTTCTCTGGTACCTTTGCTAGAATATTTCAATCTTAAAGTTGAGCTGGTGATTTTGTATACACTTGATATATGCTTGTATAACGTCAATAAATAATTGGACATACTGCAGGGACGTTTGGTGGAAGCGGCATTGCATCTTTCTTTAGCCATACCAAACTGTATAATAAGGCACGAGTTTAGCTTAGTGTCATTGGCCCTCATTACGACCCTGGCGGAAATCGCGGTGCTAAATGCACCGCGGAGCACGGCGGAAAGCTGCCGATAGCGCCATGGAGGTTGGCGGATTTTCCGCCCCATGCCGACCTTGGCGGGGCGGTAAATCCCCATTCCCCATTTTACCCTTCCCCATTCCCATTTTTGCCCCATAGGGTATAATGGGAGTGGGGAAGGCGTTAATTGCGCCACCGCAAAATACGGTGGCGTAATTAACATCAAGGTCCCGTAGCGCCATGGATTTCTCTGCCCGGAAAAACCAGGCGGAAAACGTTCCATGGCGCTACGGGAACTCGTAGTAGGGCGGACGGGTCCGCCGCGAATAACGCTGGCGTAAACCCACTCCGCCAGGGTCGTAATGAGGGCCATTGTCATGCAGAAGGGAGTGCCGAATGTTAACGAATTACGCCAAAATGCTTGATCCTCCCAAGAACTCCTTGTATCAGGATTTTTCTACAATGTTGTCGGGCACTAATACAGGTTCTGTTATGCAGTATCATGGGAATAAATTTAGCAGATTAGAAGAAATTACGAGATATTCTACATACACTGAATATGCTAAATTCACTCAGAAAAGGGATATAAATGGCTCATATGTAGTTATGTTTCCTTGTCATCTGGTGCGTAAGTACTATATACACTTTAGATTGAATCAAATTCACACCAGGGAACGGACCCAGCATTGGCGCGATGCAATTGGCAACAAAAAGGAGGTTATATGCCGCTTTCCTGGGTGTGGCGAACCAAATGAAACATTAAAGCATCTAGTCCTTGAATGTGGGCAATTCAAGGTTGCGAGAACAAGGTTCCTCATGAAATTTGTTAATATTGAGTTTGAGGATTCTCGCACATTTCTTTGGAATAGGATGATGCATGGGGGGCATAACCCCCTGATATTTGCATTGGTATGTCTATTAAAAGCAACAGAAGATGACTTGGGAAATTATGAGTAATGAGCCATGGAGAAACACGGTAAACATGAACATGATGTCATTGTTTAATAATGGCCCTTAAATGTGTATAACACACATATAGGTATTGTCGCAATGAGCAATATTTTGTGTATGTTTAAGTTAACAATTTGGTTGGAATCATTGAAACAACTTCACTGGTATCTTTTTATATTCATTGCCTCTTCAAGTAAACTTTAATGCTTAGCAAAAATAAGAACCCGGTGAGACAGACGTTAATTCCAAATGTGACCCTTACATGTTTTTTGTTATCAGCGCCCTGATGCCTGCGGGCTGCCGGCGCTTTATAAGCACCCATAACATAACATAACATTGTAAGATTGATTGTTTAGGTGATTTTATATGTAAATAAGTTAACCCTATATAATTATTTTGGATTGATTGTTGAAAGGATTGATGTAATGTATGTTTTTAATGTAATATATATTATGTATTTGTAAGAATTTTGTAAAGGTTCTTGAGAACCAGGAACAAATTAAGAATAGAAAATTATATATATATATATATATATATATATATATATATATATATATATATATATATATATACATATATATGTATATGTATAGAATCTGGACATCGCATTTTAGCAAACCAGCACCTCATGAGCAAACTGGCTGAAAGTGTGCAATATTCCAGAAGGGTACAAGCGTGCCAACCAATTGTAGAAGGCCATGTAGCAAAGAGCCCTATAGTTTAAGAGCCAATGAAATGTTGTGTATTTGATGACAATGAAGATGACTTGCACTAGGGGTGGACATAGTTGTCCACCTGACTAGAGAAACCCAATCATAATCCTATCCCCCATAAAAAGTATACCTAGATGTTCCCTGTAGACCGACGATAATCCCAAGTAGGTTTTCTTAGTTTACCACGTAGTATGATGTCAATGATGATGAATATTTGCTATAAAAGTATTGTTTTTTATGAACTGCTTCGAGAGATATGCTGTGTGACGTCTGTTGATGTCCATTGTACTCCCTGTTTTAGACAATTGATATTAAAACAGCCATGTTTTGCCAACTTCCTGAGTCTGTCTTATTATTGGTAAAAGAGTGAATTTTGCATCCCCACCCATCCAATAAAGCGTTACCTCACTTAAATGGTCTACAGGTTCATGTGGTAGCAAAGGATTAAAATAGCCATCGATTAGTAAGTTTCCCGTATTTGGGATAATCGGACACCTTCTGCCATCTAGCCGGAAGATCGCGAGGTTTCCTGCGGAGAGCAGCCGATATAGAATACTTGCAAGAAAATCGATGTAGGTGGGACATGCCCCTCGTTGACAAAATCCCTCCTGGTATCCACCGGCGCTTAGCGGACGGAAGGCGAAAGTGGTAGATTGGAGGAGGGGAGACGTTACCGAAGGCCTCGAGCTGAAGAGCAAATGGCGTGTAGGCTAAGAGGAATGGAAAAGTAAGGGGATGGCTGTGTGGTAACGTAGAAAATTAACAGGGGGTTGTTTAAAATATAATGAAGAGCGTTTAAAGTAAAACAAAGAGCGTTTCAAGTAAAACAAAGAGCGTTTTGAGAGCCCTGTTTCCTTCCTCATGGCAGGTTTAGAAGTAGTCATTTCAAACCCCAATCGGGGTATAAATAGGCGGCACATAAACAGGTTTATGATAGGGAATGACTCAAACTCCAATCAGTGTATTTTAGGGGCTAGGTGAAAATGAGTACCATGGTATATATGTGAAAAGTCGATTAGTCTGTCTGTCTGTGTGTAGTGTATTTTGCAATTGAAAAGAGGTGTCGATGAGCGACAAGAATAAGCTGTGTAAAGTTGAAGTAGAGATTAAACGTTACTGCCTATTTCGAGTCATTGTCAGCGCCGACCAAAAAGTAGGATGAGATAATTGAGAAATAAAGGCTTTGAGCGGCGATGGTTGTAGCGCGCTCATATTTGTTGTTTTTCTGAAACGTATCTGTGTAAACGCTGGTAAGTATTGACAGTCAATTGAGACTCGTCACAATGGGAGAAGGTAGTCCACTGATACGCCTGTGTAAAAGGCTGCTGAATCATTTGTCTAAGCTCAAACAGTAGAGTGTGGAGTGAGTAAAGGGCACAGCATGCAAAATGTTCATGCCATGGCCGCCAGGGGATTACTGTCAAAAGCGGTATTGCAACACATGACCACATACCTGCATTCTGCTTACACGGGGGAATAAATTGGAGAAGTGGTTAGCTATTTTAGAGCTCTGGAAAATGTACCGGGAGGACCGGGAGGACCTGCTTCCTGAGGAATGGATGCTTAGCCAGCATGAGGAGGAAGGTGTCGAGCCTTCGGCTCCCCTTACCTCGCCAGAAATAAATGTTGATAGTGCAGAAGACGTAGGGTTATATCCTTTAAAGGAACTAAAAGCGGTGACAGGGTATAGTAATCCGATATATGAACTGCCTGCTTATAGCAGTGATGATAGTCCAGAAGAGACTGGAAGAAAGGAGGAGATCATTAAGATCTTGTAGAAAAAGGAGGAGAAAAGCAAACGATTGAATGTAAACATAGAATAGAACGAGAGATTAAGAAATGGAAAGGAGAGAAGGATAGAGGTGACGAGGTAATGCTCATGTAGAACAAATGGATGGGAGGAGAAATATTACTCAAGCTCGATGGGAAAAGTATCGAGGAAGTCAGGCAAAGGGAAGATCAAGACAAACAGGATAAGAAAGACACGGAACAAGAACAAGAGACTGAACGAGGATGAGCATAAGAGAAATAGTAGACAAAGGTGAGAACAGATGTATCAGGAGAACAGCAAAAGAAGGACAAAAAGGTGAGGAGCAAAGAAAGTATGATAACAGGCAGAGATCAATCGAAGAACGGGACAGGCAAGAAAGGAAGAGAGAAGAGAAGGAAGTGCAGGAATTAAGGGATAAAAGGATGCAGAGACGAAGGGAAGAGGAAGAACAAAGAGCGAATGAAAGAAGGGAGGAAAAAAGACAAGAAGAGGAAAGAGTCAGATGGGACGCGAGAAAGCGAAGAGAGTTAGATGAAGAAATGGAGTGAAAAAGGAGGCAGAGGGAGTGCAATATTGACCACATTCAGAAATAATTAATGGAACCAAGTCCAGTAATATCATGGAGCAATATAGAGGCGTTCCCCCTGTCACAGTGAGCAACGCTTGGGCGCCATTCAGAGAATTTTGACATGTGGAGCATCGGAGAGGGATTGATAAGGCCTATCAACACATAAGAGAAGGTAGTAAATTAGAAAGCCGAGGGAAGGGAGATTGATCCCTGGTCTTCCAATCACAAAGTGAAGAAAGAGACCCGTTCAGTCTCGAGCATAGAACCTTGTCCTTAGACATGCTGACTTTAAATAAGGGTTAAGGGGATGAAAGCCATACTAGCTGGGGCTAGATATGTCAGACGAAGAGAGAGAAACCTTGCATGGGGAGGAGGGAGGAAGTGCATGCAGTCCTGAGGGATGTCTGCAGACAGACAAGAAAGTAAGATAGTCTAATCTAGAGCAGCCTAAAGATAGGATGCCAGATCCTATAGCCTATCCAGACCATCCTAAAAGACGATCGCATAGCGAGAAGGGAGAGTCACCAACATGTGTGAGCAGGCTGAGGTCATTGCCAGGAAAAAGGCGATCAGGACCATTGCCCCCACTATGGATAGGCAGACAATGGGATCCAATTGCAGATTTGGGCTCACGCAGTTCCCTTTATTGGAGAAAGGAGGGGCCAGAATTCAGTATATTCCATGGCCACAAATGGATACAGATAACTTGAGATGTATACTTGCCAGTTTAATGGCGTGTGCAAGGAAATTGATTTATGAGCTAGAGAAAATGACAGGGACAAATACTTTAGCAATAGGGGACATTAAGGGTCTCCTACCAGCCATTCTTGGGGAAAGGGCTGATTACATTTGGACGAGAGCAGGCTATTCAAGTGTCATGCTACATGCCACAGCACACAACAGAGCGCCATTTAACAATTGTAGAGCAGATGTCTGGACTACGCTTAGAGTACAGTATCCTGACACGTCAGACATGGGTGCAATTACAGCACATAAGATGAAAGAAGATGAAGATCTGCTTGCTTACATTCAAAGCATTCAGGAACAGTGGACTCTTGAAATGCGGAAACCGTGGGAAAGACAGTGGCAGTATTTTACCACATTTTATGTCAGGGATTTCCACAGCAGGTACAGAGACAGCTCAAGAAGTTAGTGGGAATAGCAGCAAGGCCGTGGGCATGAATACAGTTCACCATAGTTCACCGTCAGCTGTTGCAAGAGAAAAATAGGAAGAGGGAAGATGCCAGAAAACTTGAGGAAGCCAAGTTAGTTCTGAAGAAATTGTCAAAATATGCCATGGAAGGGGTGTTGTTGACAAGCTGAGAAGGATTGGGAATACCGCAAGCAGTGGTACATTGCAGGCCAATAATCAGCGCCAAATAGATCAAGGAGGGAATGGGTTTATGCCACAAGGCAGAGGAATAGGATACAGAGGAAGGGGTGGTTTTCAGAATAATCAAGGCGGTTTTCAGAATGTGAAGAATGATAATCAGAATGTGCAAGGAGGATTTAATCAAGGGGGGCCAGTTAGAAGAGCTCCTACTGTATGTTGAACATGTGGGATGACAGGGCGCATTGCACGCATGTGTGGAAGCCAAGGGTATATACAGAATGGGCCATTCTCAAGAGTGGGGACAGCTTATCTTCCAGCATATAGCTCACAAGCTAGCGACGGATTCGCCAAGATCAGACAGTGTATCAAGCACAAGCACCACAGATGCAACAGGCATTGCAACCACAAGAAGCACCATTGAATCCACTGCAAGGACTGTCCCAGCAACACCCATGCAGATACAGCAGAATGACACCTAGAGTAGGGGGTGTCACTGTGGTAGGAGGAAGTCCCTTCACAGGTACAGGGATATGTATGTATCCACAAAAGGACAGCTCACAGGGTGACTTGATGTGTTCAGTAGTATCGGTGACACCAGACCCCCAAGAGGAACAAGGGTTGATGTGACGATAGGAGGCACATCTTTTTCTTTTTTAGTAGACACTCGGGCTACTCGTTCATGTATACGAGAGTGAAATTACCCAATATCGGGAAATGCCATGAATGCTCAGGGATTCTCTGGAGCTACAAGTCGAATTCCTTTCACTGAGGAATTACCAGTCTTCATAGGACAGTGTGACATGTCTGTTCCATTATTGTATTCAAGGCAGACACTGATTATCATTCTAGGACGAGATTTAATGACGAAGCTTAACATGACAATTTCTTTTATTGATGAACGTCTAGTGTGTTCTACTCCACTGATACACTATATGAATATGGGCAAATTTATATTGCCATTTACAGGGCAAATGGCTCTGCGAGGGGTGCCATTAGAGCCAGAAGTTTTTCTTTATGGGCTACGCATTCTGTTGACGTGGCTACCCGGATTAGTGGGAAAGATTATGATAATACCTGATGAATTTCTGTTCAGGCCGCCGATACCTATGGATAAAGAGGGGGGACAGATTATTCCCATGGAGTTAGATGCAGCTGTAGTACGAGGGGAAATTGCCATGCTAGAAGGAACAGATGACGAGGGCAGGATATGGAGAACAATGATTGCTATTGGAGAAGGGTATAGATTGACTGACATCACTGACGAGGATATGTTTAGAGATGACCCATCAGATGATGAAGTGATATTTGAGATGAGTATTACATATTGGATCAGAATAGAGAAAACAGAGATCCCACAGCGAGTGGTGATAGTGTGGCAGTGTCCAGTATTTTTTGATGAAGACTTGGAAAAAGTGCCAAACTCTTTATGGACTACAGGTCCCTATGAATAGGCCTATTGAAGGGGTAGGGGAGATTAAGGTTAAGCTGAAGCCAGGAGAAATTTTACCTTGAGCAAGACAGTACCCCATGTCTCGAGAGGCGCAAGAGGGTATTTTTAAGAACTATGTCAGCCCTGATGGAACAAGGTATCTTAGTGACTTCAGAGTCACTGTGTAATACTGCGGTGTATCCGATTAAAAAATTGAGGGGAGGGTTGTGGAGATTCATACAAGATATGAGACCGATTAACCAGATTGTAGAGGCAGAGTTTCCTTTAGTACTGAATCAGGTGACAATACTATGTAGTATCCCAGCAGTAGCACAATATTTTATGGTGATTGACTTTAAAAATGCGTTTTTCTCAATTCCTTTGCATAAGGACTCCCAAGACCTGACGTTGTTTACGTTTCGACAAACTAGATTGAAAAGCAATCGTTTACCTCAAGGGTACTGTGAGTCTCCATCGATCTTTAAAAGGGTCCTCCAGGTGGACTTAGGCAATATTGATATGAACAGTGTTGTGATACAGTACGTAGATGATATTTTGGTTTGTAGCATGACAGAAGATCGGTGCAGACAAGACTTGATTCAGTTAATGACTATCCTGGCAGACAAGGGATATAAGGTAGACAAAGAGAAGTTGCTAAATTGTAAAGAAGAAGTGTTGTGTATTGGCCAGTTGATCGCACATGAGGGAAAGAGGGTCACACCTGAAAGAGCTGAAGCAATTATGAAAACAGCAAAACCACACACAGTAAAACAGATGCAACCGTTTTTGGCATTATACAACTACGTTAGAGCGTGGGTGTTTGATTATAGTTCGTACACAAGACCCCTTTTTCATGCTGTAAAGAAAGCACAGGTGAATAAGGAAAATACAGAATGGAGTGAGGAAATGGAGGAATGGTTTGAGGAACTGAAGAAAGTAATTTTTCCAGCTCCAGTTTTAGGGATTCCCAACTATGCTGAAGAGTTCTTTTTATTGTCACACACAAATGGGACAGTCATGACAGCAGTGCTTACAAAGAGGACAACATTGGGGTACAAACCCCTGGAATATAACAGTGGGATTCTAGATCCAGTTATGAGAGGACACTTTCCTTGCAAACAGTTGCTGGCAGCAGCTGCGTTCGCAATAGAGAAGTCTACCAGTATTGTGATGGGATGTTCCATGACACTTTTATGTAGAGCAGGCTTTGTTTGCCATTTTGGAAAAACCTAAGGGTGCATTGACCTCTCAGAGGGCGTCTGCGTATGAGGTGGTTATATCGAATCCAGCATTCAAATTAGTCAGGTGTAAAATAGTGAACCCTGCCACATTTGTAGCCGAGCCTATGGTAGAGGGTGAGCATGTGCATAACTGTGCTAGTAATAAGGAATTCTATGATGACACACCGCATGTAAAGGAAAAGGCCCTGTGTGGAGGGGAGATTCTCTTTATTGATGGAACATCAAAAGTTATTCAAATGGATGGGGAAAGGAATTCAGGTGCAGCTGTAGTAAGGCACAGAGAGAATGGGGAATTTGAGGTGGTAGCAAGTGCAAGGCTACCATTTCACTTTTCAGCGCAAGCAGAAGAATTGGTAGCGCTTATTGACACGCTCAAGAAACACAAAGGGCAGGAAGTGACGGTGTACAGTGACACCGCCTTTGTGACATCGAGCGTACATGCAGGGCTAGTAAATTGGAAAAGGAGGGACTACCTCCGAGCGGATGTCACTCCAGTGCAACATGCAGCATTATTGGACAGGCTTATTAAGGCACTACAACTCCCAGTAGCCATTGCAATAGTGAAATGCGCAGCACATACTAAGCAAACTGACTTTATCTCTCGCAGGAACTTAGCCACAGACATAGAGGCCAAGAGGGTTGCATATTCACCAGATATTTCAAGTTTTGATACTCTAATGTAAAGGAAAAAATAGTCATGATTATGACAGTAAATGAAGAGTTTAATCATTTATCAAGAACACAGTTGATGGAAGTTCAAGGTAGTGCGCCACAGGAAGAGCAAGAATTGTGGAAATAAAGGGGGTGCTCCTTGTCCCCTCTAAAGCAATATGGCAACAGAACAGCACTGGAAAACCGGTGATGCAAGTAGCATTTTTAAGGGTAGTGCTTGAACAGCTGCACTACCCTGCGCATGTAACTAGGGAAAGCCTTGCAGCAGCTATTGCAGAGGACTGGTTCATACCAAAACGGTTAGAACACGTTGCATTTTATGTAGTAAATTGGATCATATGTCAAAGGTTTACCACTGGGCATACACTGCAAATGATCAGAGGAGTGATTCCTCAACTGAATTGTCCTTTTCATCATTTACATATCGATTATGTTGACATGCTGCAAGTATGTAGTGGATACAGTGGTGGTGTGTCCCTTTTCCAGGTGGATCGAAGCAGGTCCATGTACACACCCTGATGCCACTTGCACAGCAAAGCTTTTAGTTCGAGAAGTCTTTCTCAGATGGGGAGTTTGTGAGGTGCTGAGATACGATAACGGGCCCCATTTTGTTAATTAAGTATTTGAACAGATTAGTCTGTTATTGAACTTTCAGCACAAGTTTTCATCTGCTTATCACCTGCAAGCGAACGGGATATGTGAGATACTCAACAGTCTTCTTAAAGAGAGAATTGCGAAACTCAAATTGACACTGAAGAAGGGATGGCTGTATTGCCTGCCCCTTGCATTATATGCATTAAGGCAGTGATCTCCAACGTGTAGCTCGAGAGCAACATGTTGCTCGCAGAGCCTTAAATTGTTGCTCGCCAGTTGCTCTGGGCAATGGTGTTCAGGTGCTTAAGGGATGAGACCTCCGTAGCAGCCAGGATAGAGTCCTGGACTGTGCGAGAATGTTGGCAAATGAGCCTGCAATGTAGATGCAAGATTTGAGTTTGTTGCCACTATGCACATTATTTTTCAGTACATGCCGTTACTTATTATAGTAGTATCATTGTTAAAACGTGTCATCTTCAGATATTTTGCCAAGCTGCCAAATGTGTTAATTAGCAAAATAATTGAACCATGTTCCCATGTTTGTGTCCTGGAGAAAATTGTCATATTTTGTTCCTTTCTACAGTTAGTAGGAGGATAATCGACATATAATTGGCATGCATGCTCAACTTCCTTTTATTAAATAATTTGTGAAGGCCCTGCTTTTTGTACAAGTGTTTGCGTTTGATTCCACCATGCACTAAAGTTATCTGAAATATTACTTTTAGTGTCACCTCCATTTATTATTAAATAGTTTCTTAGTGGAAGAATTGTCACAGTTTGATACTCTGTCCATCTGGCATGCGGATAATAGGCAGATAAGGGAAATGCACGCCACATGTTTCATAATTAATTTGCCATATATTAAAATCCAATTAAGTTTCTGTTAATAAGTTTAAATTAACAAGACAATTAATTCATCCAGAAACCTAGTTAACACCACCACACACCTCTATGAAGTGGTCGTCAAATGCTCAATGTTTTGGCCAATGTTTGTTACCAAGTTTTGTGTAAAACTCCTTTTGGACAGAGAAAAGAGGCTCCAAATCCTACAAAAAATTATGTTTTATTCCTAACCACTTTTTCACCAATGTAATAAGCCCCATGTGCTTTAAAATACACAATTTGCCATTACATGCCAACATAATTCTTAGGAGGTAACCTCCAAAGCCGCACTGTAGTGATCAGTGAAGCCCATCATGTAATGACCAATTACTCAATTAATATTGAATCATATTTCTCCATTAAGTTAGCAACATTTAAAAACATGTACCATATTTTTTATAAACTTCACATCGAACAAGCCCAGAATAAAACAGCAGCTTTAATATATTCAAGCTATAAAAACCTGACCCTTACAATAATTATATAAAACCTAGCTTCAATGCATGCCCACGCTTATGCCAAACACTGAAACAATGACAAATTAACAGAAATTGAACCAAATCTCAATTGACCCGCATTTTGAAGGCACACTTTGTGCTTCCTCATGCACAGCTTCTTCATTTATTGAGGGTTGGTAAATTTAAACGTACCTTTCAGCATCGGCCTTCTGCATTCTGGGATCTTATTTCACAGATTTCACCTGGCCGTCTTCTATGAGGGTAGCTTATGTATATTTTGGACATGTACCTCTCGCCCCATCAGACAAGCTCTTGCTTTAAAAGTTATTTTGAGTTGACTTAATGTGCCAAATTTGGTTATATCCCACCCCCTATACAAATGGACGGTGCGTTAAAATTCTCCATAGTATAAGAATTCTTCTTTATCAGGGTAGGCTGCAATCACACACTGAAATTCACTTTATGATTTGCAGAAAATCCTGAATGTGCTTTAAAAAAATAAGTTACAAATCTTTAACTTGACCAAAATCTTCAAACCGAATACAAATAATTTAGCTCATAAAGCGCTGCAAGGTGTACCTGGAGGGAGACCTGCTATTTGGCACAGGAATTTATTTTGCAACCCCTCCAGGACATGACCGTTCAAACCACCACAGATTTCACTGCTATAAAAAATCATGGAATATACCTTTGCCTTATAAAGCTCCAGGCACTTGTGGATCTGAATGACCCAGGCTTCAAATAACATTTTGAAAAGCCTTTTAAAACCTAATGATGCCCTTTCAGCTGTCTTCTCAAAATGCTGACCCAAGCATCACTCTTTGAGAAGAGTAGGCTTAAATTAACTTGAGACTATCTCCTCATCTCTACATAAATTTAAAAAAACAGCTACAAGGTTTCACCTTTTTCCCGAACAACATAATTTGGTCATATTTTATTTAAAACTATAGTTCCCAAATATTAGTTTATAGCAGGCCCTGTTGCAGACCTGCCGGCGTTGAGCCAAAATGGCTGTGTCAGCAGCATAAAGAAGTGTGCTATAAAATGTATCCTTCAGAGAGGATGGGTTAACTTTTCTAAGAGAAGTACTAGAGTCAAACAGCCTCATCACGAGTTTGGCGGTAACCCTTAAATGCGGCAGTAACGCTATTACTTCCGCATTTAAGGGTCTGCCAAATCACAGGTTTGGCTGCATTTACCCCCAGCTCTCAGCTGGGGGTAAATGGGCCGGGAAAATTCCCATTTTCGGGACCCAATGGGGAATTACCATTACCGCCAAACCTGTGATCGGAGGGTTTGGCGGTAATGCTATTAGCCCAGGCAGTATCTCGGAAGTAATACCGCCGGGATACCGCCCAGCTCATGATGGGGCCCAAAGTCTGAAAGGATTACATTGTTGCCAACTAACATCTTTGTTTTTCACCGTTAATTCACCCATCTTCCACATGGGACAGACGGTGAGATGTCTGTGTGTCACATTCAGATAATATTTAATAAACAAATAGGGACCCAATAAAATGCAAATTTTGCCACAAGATATGTCTATCAATCAAATCAGATGGTCTCTCCAAATCTGAAAAAAGCCACAAATAATCTTCCTCCCTTAACCTTACCGTATTTCTCCACGATGGTTCTCAGAAGGAAGCAGTGGTCCACTCTACTAAGCCCTTCCCTGAAACCTGCTTCTGGCCAGCCGTGTACACATCACTCATTAAATCATTAATCCATTTTCTATTTGAGATTATTCTACATTCTACATCGAACTTTTATATAACCTGGAACTCCTGAACTGGGGGACACCATTTGCCAAAAGCGCTGTGCTGGATAGTTTCAACCAAAAAACAAACTGGCAATTTCCTTTGTGGCCTCTGTACTGTTTAACAGTTTTAGGAGAATATCTTAATTTCTTGTGAATTGGTAAGTCTTTCCAAAGCCTCCTTGTCAAGCTTAAGCACAGCCAACCAGCCCCTTTGCCTGTCAGACATCTTCTTGGTGCCTACCCCATGCCATTGGAAAATTACCTCAGGTGGATAGTGATCACTCTCTGTTCAATAAGAAATGGAAAACTGCAGAACATTCCTGAATAAAAACAGTCCACAATACAGTAATCAATGACTGAGAAACAGTATTACTGGTCTTGTATGCTTAGGACTGCACCATTTGCCACGAAAATGCTGGAAAATCCCTGGGCAGAATCCTAAAGTACACCTGAAAATCATTCTTCCATTTGTGACCAATTTTACTGTCCAAACATTGGCACTACATTTCTTAAAAATATTTAGCTCGAGAACCTGGAGTCACTGGTAATGTTTATATAGTCCTACAATATTTTTGAACAACTTGATTGGTCCCATCTGTCTAAAACAGTCCTACTGAGCACTCAAGCTCCTTAACATTTCCTGTAAACAACCACTTATTGTCAAAGGAAGTTAAAGCGGCCAAATGGTTTAAATCATTTCTGGGACCCAGAATAGTGGCAGTGGTAAAAGGGAATTTTATCTCACTTAAAAGCTTGCTGACGTACGGTGTCCCCCAGGGGTCTTGTCTGTCCCCTTTGCTCTTTAATATTTTCTTTGTCCCCTTTGCTCTTTAATATTTTCTTTAAATTCTTGTGCAACATGTTGTAAGCATCGGGTGTCCGCTTTACCAACTACGTTGACGACACCCAATTGGTGTATGAGCTGTCTGGAATTTACCAAAAGGACGCTCAAAGAGTCAAGGAGTTCTGCGCTTTCCAAAAAATGGATGGCGACAAACTCATTAGCACTTAACGAAGAAATAAATGAACTTTTAATAGTCGGTACCTCCTAAAAGCTAAAAGAATTGGATGACCTATACAGAAATGTTAGAATGAATAACAATATTATGGTATCAGATCACGTAAAAACGTTAGGCATCTAAATGGATTCACAGCTCTCATTTAAGAGACAGAAGACTTATTTAAAATCCACCTGTGCCTTTAACTCTAACTTACTTTGGCAAATGTGTCCATATCCGACTCAACAAAATCTTGCTGTGATCGCCGGTGCCATTATTAATTCGAAATTAGACTATTGTAATAGTCTATTGATGGGCAGTTCCAAGACTAATATCACAAAAATGCAAACTATACAGAATGGAGCGGTCAGGGCTGTTTTTGGATTGAGTCAACGCTCTAAGATCTCATTAGCTAGGAGGAAGCTACATTGGCTCCCGGTCGAACAGAGGACCAAATTTAAAGGTGCAGTTACAGTCTAGAAATGCCTAGTTGGCACTGCACTGAATTATCTTGCCAGTAAGATAGAGAAAACACCCATTAGAAGAGACCTCAGTTCTAATAATAATCATGATTTGTATCAACCACGTCAAACCCTTAAAAGAGTAGGTGGCACTAACTTTACTTTCTGGGCACCAATGGTCTGGAATTCCCTGCTGCTTGCGCTCAAGAACAGTGGGTCTCTCACTGTGTTTAAGAAACAACTTAAGACCCGATTGTTCAATGAAGGAGCAGCTTAGAGAACGAACAGTTTACTCTGTCGTTTGCCTAGGATATTAGATCCGAGTTGTAGCTTTTCTGTGTACTATGTGGTCTGCCTTTGTGAGCACTCTGAGCCCGGCGGGCGATATAGTGCCATATAAAAACAAATAGATAGATAGATAGATAGATAGATAGATAGATAGATAGATAGATAGATAGAAAGGCCTTGCAGATTTACTTCACTAGAATGGCAAGTGTTCTACATAACTGTCAAGTAGTACAAATTAAAATGTTCTATTGGCAGTCTTACATTTTATTACATTTCTAATTTATGTTGCAATCACTTATACACCAAGTGAGTGCCGATATGCTCTGTCGAAGAATGGATGTTGCTCACCATTCCATTTGATATCCAAATTTTGCTCATTGTGTACAAAAGGTTGGGGATCCCTGCATTAAGGAATCAGACTGGGCGGACCACCATCTCACACCCCACGAGTTACTGATAGGGAGGTGAATGAGAACGCCTTTGGCTCCTCCATCGAGGAGTAGAAGTGATGCCCAGAAGACTGCAGAATTGTTAGGAAATGAGTTATGTGCTCATTTGACATGTATAATCGCTAGCATCTCTGTCATTTCAGATCATCTCAAACGCCAGGGGTGGGGGTCGGTCTCAGAACACAGATGAAGACCTTCCAGCAACCGGAGCTTCTGAACTGCTACCTGTATCTAGACTTTTTATCGGAGATGTAATCCTAATTTTGAATTTCACAAGGAAGTTGCACGATCCCCGGTTTTCTGGATCGTATATCGTGGAGAATATTAATCCATCCTTGAGTTTGCCTATAAACTAGATTTACACAGGATTAACCTTTATCCTTTTGTCTTTATTCAAGTAATACACAGCGCATAGGTATCTGGTCTATTTTGCTTATCAGGTGATTAGTAGACAGGAGCACAAGTGTTGGGAACCAACCGGACACTCTTGACTCTCCAGTACAAATTTCATTTCCGAGGAGGGATCAGGCTCCCCCCAATTTCTCTCCACCAGACTCTCGAAATTGTCACTGAAGCAGTGCACTTTGCACACAAGATTTTGCAGAAGCTTCATGTGAACCTCCAGCTTGGAGAGCATCTGTTGTATACATGGTGCTGTATGTTGGGAGTGGTGGTGGCAGAGTAGCAGCTTTAGTCCACTCAGCATTTTGAGCAAGTGCACGTTCAAATCCTTTGCGAACTGAAGAGTTTCTTGGGAATCACCTGTTGATGAGAATGCTACACATGTTAGATTATTTGGACACATCACCATATACCACAGCAGGACCCATTGCATGAAGTCTCAGACAAAAAGGTGATACATAGAAATACAGTGTGAGGTTAACACTGTGCAGTGACATGACATATTGCACCTGGGCTGTATGGAGGGAAACATTGCATTACCTTAAGTGACAGAAGAAACAGCGAGAGTTAGAGAGGGAGAATGAGTAAGTAAGAGAAAGAGAGACCTACAATATACAGGGAAAGCGAGAGAGGTACAGTAAAAACGTCATTGACATACTCTACAGTAATGGAACAGTATGAACGCAGCATGTACTGTACCATTTGCAGTGCCTCAATTAAGCATGGTCCAGCCAATATCTTGTTTCTGCAGGTGGGTGAACTCTGATACCTGGTGGCCTCTGTTAAGGAAAAACTATATTAGAATATTTGGGCACATGACCAGAAACATGCTGCTCGCCTGTGTCTCCCACGCCTCCCAACAGATGCAGTCCCCCACACTCTCTTTCTCTTCTCTAAGACAACTTAACTCTTGGCCTCTGCTCTATCCTTTGCTGCTCACTTTGACCTGCACAATGGCTGCCACCAACATAGAAAAAGGACTTGCACATGTTGTTTTCTTTTAAAGGGAATTAGCCATGCACTGTTGGTGCACACCCAATTCTCTTTAAAAACAGTACATATAATATCAATCTGGAGGGAGTCCCTTAGAACTAATAGAGTTAAGCGCTGGGTTGGAGGGCAGGCTTCTCTTATGTCCACCATGGCTTAGGCTAGTGTGCTGTTATTGTCCAGGCCCGCACCCCACCTAGTCGTTAATACTACAGTAGTAGAACATAATGCATGCAGAATGTTCTGGCATGAACTGAGAAGGTGAGAGAGGTAGAGAAAGATAGAGAGGGGGAGAGAGAGAGAGAGAGAGACAGAGAGAGAGAGAGAGAGAGAGAGAGAGAGAAAGAGTATGACATGTTGTAGAGGGAGAAATAAACAGTTACATAATCTGCAGTAATAGAACCTAATGAGTGCAGAATGTACTGTATCATTTGCAGTGCCTCTCCACATGATAGTGCAGCCGAGATTCTGTTTATGCAGACAGGTGAACGCTAACTCTTGGGGGGCTCTGTTAAGGAAAGAAACATGTCTTGGGTTGCTTGAGTGTCCGTGCAGAGGCGACCTGGCCTAGCCGTTTGGGCTGGGCTGCTACATGCATATGGCTGGACCCCTTTTGAAATGGCACAGACAGGCTAAAAAAATGTGGTGTGGACGTTTGCCCAGAGCACTGTCAGTGGTTCAGATTAATTCTAAACCTTCCACCCATCACTTTTTTGGTTGAAGGAAAGAAACAAGTCAGAATATTTAAGCACATCTCCACATACATAATGTATCAGAAAACATAGTGTGAAGTTAAAGAAGAAATGGCCAGAGTAATAGCGTGAACAAGAGAGGGAGGGAGAAACAGAGAGAGAGGGAGAGAGAGAAACAGAGAGAAAAAGAGTCAGAGATACAGTGGGTGACAGACATTGGTAACAATTGGCATTAGGATTGGTGTGTGGCATACACTGAACAGTAACATATACTGCAGTGAACACTTCTTCTTCTATTCCACCTTTGCAGGTTTGTTGAGTGGTTTTTAAGATTATTTGGCCAGCAGGACCCTTTTGCGTTTAAGGGGCAGGAGTGGTCTTTGAAACAATGACCAATTAAAGCAGAGTTTGCGTAGCAGGGTGCGCACATTGTAAAACTTCTTTACTTCTATGGTTGGGAGTAGTCCAATAATGGGGTGAACGAAGAACGATGATACATTGCAATATTGCCTGTCCTTTGGAACACACTCTGTCCTTTGACCAGACTGCAAAGACATTCATATGCAAATTAACTCACACCCACAGATGAGCAAAGCTGAACGTGAGGAACAAACAGTGAAGTCTTCTTTTTCGTTGGTTGAGGGGGTGAGCGAAGACAGTGTCTGTCTATTCTTAGAGTATCTGTTCTGTGTTGTGTCTAATATGAGGCAGTGGAAGCATTGCTTTTCACTGTGGCCTCTATGAAACTATAAGCATGCAGCTGGCATTAAACCCTGTCCTACGGCAACCTTTTTTGTATGGAGTGACAGGATTTACATTATTTTAATATTCAAAACAACACTAGGGCAGATCTGTTCAAAGTTTGCACATACAAGATAGTCATAGGATGTTTCTGTAGCTTTGCTTGAGGGACGTTAGACAAGATATGGAGATACATCCTGGGATCCAGTTGATTGAGGGGTAACTCAGTTGATGAGGTGTTCACCCAATTGATGAGGCTCTGACCAGATCCATACCCTGGTCTCCATCTATCATGGGTATATCAGATCAGCGTTCAACCATGGCTATGTTACACTCTGGCCCCTCTCGCAGTACACCTATGTCCAGGGCCAGTAGAGAAGGAGCGGGTGCTCACTCTATTGAATGTCAAGTAGATGCCTAGTGGTGAAATGATAGACAATGTCTCGAAAGACTGTGCATGATCAATATGGAAGATGGTGTCAGGAAGGGTCCCCATGACCATGAGGGGTTCATGTTGCGTGCGCCATATTCAAGACTTTGTGTGCGGCGAACTGGGTGCGATGTTGCAATTTCATATGTATCCAGTGTAGTTAATTATGGATGGGATATGTTACTTTTAGCTTTACTTTTTGTTTAGAATTGATTCATGTCAGATGTTCACGTGTGCAGAAAGATAAAATGTTAAAACCACCAAATGTAACATGAACACGATTCACACACAGGGTGCTCTAAAGTACTTTGAAACTGGTAGATGGGTGGGGGGGTTTAATGCGCATGCGAAGAGGGAGTCTGTCCTGAACACCCCCAGTAAAAGAGAAGTAATATTTATTAGACATGCACACCGAGGAACTCACCAAGGGAGTTTATATAAATCTGTGGAGTGGAGTTTTGTGAATGTATTCAGACTTTGCAGCTAGCCGTTTGTGCGATGAATTTCAGTTAGCTGGGAAGTACTGGTTTTGCAGGTTTGTGGCTAACAGAGAAATATAGGTAAACCAGTGGAAGGTCAGCCGTCAATCAGGACACAGGTTTATGGCCTGATAGTATCACAGAAAACAGATGTAATCTCTTGAATGCATGGGAGCTTGACAGAGGGTTTTGCTATTTGTTTTTGATCAGCAGTAAAGCGTGGGGTGAAACAATGCTCGAGGCGAAAGTGATTTAAACCCAGGAGTTTCAATTGTATTCTCAAGATGTGCCCTGTGTGACAAAGTCGCAGTTGTTTAGATTACAATGTTCCAATGGAGACGGAGAACCAGGGGTGGATGAGTTAGGTATTGCTAGTTCAAAGAAAACCTGTTTACTCAGCCTTCTTCATGTCACCTGAAATATTTATGCAAACCATGAGCAATTAAGATTTAAGGTTAAAGGGCTCAGGGCAGTTATTACTAGTAATGAATTATGTTTGCACACAAACGTTTAACTGTCTGATGATGTCATGATCTACTAGGGACAAAACCTAAAAGTACTGTGTTTTACATATGTGCTGAAGATGGTAGTTAAGGTAATAGCTACCAATTAGAGTGTAGGAATTGGAGAAAGATGGGATTTCTTTGGAGAGGTGTTGTCCAATCACATGTGGGGGCTGGATTGTAATAAACTATCTGGGAATGTTTTAACTGTGGCAAAAATGTATATAATATGTCAACATATATGGTTCCTTGAGACTTGGGTTATTGTGGTTCCACGACACCATCTAACTGCTCCCAGACAACTGTACAATATACTTGCTTTACATAAAAACAATGCACTCGTTCCTCAGGTGGTGGGCCCACTTGGGTCGAGGTAATTAAGGGTCCACCCTCACTATGGTTAGGGACCAAACCAGTGCCACGCTCTGTTGCTCGATACATTCAAAACACGCTCACAGGTACTGTAAATGTACTTCTTTTCACAGTCCTCCACTGGGGCTTAGTTTTGTACTTTGCTGACCATCATACCTCTCTGTTCCCACACTGTTTGAGCTCGGTACTCTGTGACTGTGGTCACTAAGAGCAGAGCACAAGAAGTAAATACCATTACAGGGATGGTAGTAACAGCAAAAAATAAGGATATTTAAAATACCTCTTACTTTTAAACCACCAAAATACATGTTGAGATCACATAGGATATGTATAGCATTATAAGTGATTATCAGGAGTTCCATCCTGATCGTGTACGGTCCTTCTCTTTGCTTGAAATACAGGGAGCAGCTTTACACTAGGAATCCCTAAAAGACCCTTAGTCCTAAGGCTATTCCTGGTGATCTTGAGTGGAGCGATCTGATCTTGTGGGACCTTTTCTTTCTCTCTCTCTCTCTCTCTCTCTCTCTCTCTCTCTCTGTCTCTCTGTCTCTCTCTAAAAGGGAGATGGAAACTTCCTCAGTAATTATTACCCATTCCCCTTACTGGATGGCATGAAGAAGACATTCTTTGGCAAACATATCCTTTTCCCTCCATAGGACAGAATTGTAGTGTGGTGAATGTCTTGGTGTATGAGACATACCTCTGACTAATGAGATACCCTAGCCTATCTTATTTTATGTAGACCACACTGATATTGGGGCAACAACTAAGGTGACTCTCTTAAAATTGGTGGCTGGATGTGCCTCTTGTTTTTCCATTGGGTTCTGATTATTAACTCAGACAAAGCCAAGGTGATGAAGTTAGAGGCTAGGAAACATTTTGAGAAAATGTTTTTAGTGGGAGAAGAACATCTTGATGAGGTCAATTACTATAGCTATTTCGGCATGTGCTTTACTGCCAATGGGACCTGAGTGCAACAAAGTAATTGAACTCAAAACACAGCGACCCAAGTTACTAATGAAATAAAGTGATTTAATAAAAAAAACAGGGTCAATACTCAAAATATGAGCTACCCTTCAAGTCTACCAATCAAAGACAGTATCAGAAGAAACCTATGGATGGGAACAATGGAGCTTCCCAAGACTCATAACCACTGGCTAGAAAGGAAAATTACATTTTAAAATTATTGATAAATACCCCTTCATCAACTCATACCTCTTTGTTGCTTTGTGAGTTGGTGGTTAAGGGATTACATTGGCAAACTGCCATCAAACCTCTACTTTTCTGGATGAGTTTATGGCCAAGACCTCCTGAGGGCACCTATAGGACTCTGATCAAGGAGGTTGTTGCCTGGAAGAGATCTCATGCTGCTCATGGTTTCATTATGTAAAGCATTGTCTCGATCAGCTTGATCGATCCCATAATATGTAATATCCTTTTAAACAATAATCATTATCCAGTTCTAACATATTATGCATTGTTTCTTGCTCTTTGAAAGCATTATATATATCGCCATGCAAATCATTGTTTAAGTATTTTCAAGTTGACTGCACTTCCCCTGTCCTCTGTGCTCAACATCTGCAGGCACAACCTTAGTGCATGTAAGCAAACAGGTGTGCTCTTCTTTGTCTGTGATGTGATGATAAGCAAGTGGCACTCCTCATCAGCATTACACAGACACAGAATGCGACCAAACATTAAGCAGACACAACAATACGCACAGCACCAAATGCTATATGGATGTTAACATGTCAACAGCACTAAACATGCAGAACGCGCCACACATTCAAGCACAGCCAAACAGTGGAGATGTAGTACAGAAGCCGCTTCTCAACTCAGAACAATCTGAAGAACCGTGCACTCCAGTTGCATTAACACCACTCTCCAAATCAACCAACACAACATGAAGGCCCCGTTAACAGGACTAAGGGCCTCATTATGACCCTGGGGCTAATGGGTTAACGGCGCCGTAAAAGGCTGCAGCGCCGTTAACCCATTAGCGCTAGATTACGAGGTCCCTTTGCGGGACCCGACCTTAAGGGCTGGTCTATACCAGCCGTTAAAGTAGGGACCCGCAAAGGCACCCTGGTGCTAAGTAAGGTACCGCAATTTGCGGTACCGTACTTAGCGCCTTCCCCATTCCCATTGAGCCCTATGGGGCAAAAATGGGAATGGGGAAGGGCCATGGAG
Organism: Ambystoma mexicanum; assembly: GCF_040938575.1. Lineage (NCBI taxonomy): Eukaryota > Metazoa > Chordata > Amphibia > Caudata > Ambystomatidae > Ambystoma > Ambystoma mexicanum. The sequence goes on along the minus strand of NC_090930.1, from coordinate 147,942,381 downwards.
GAAGAGGGAATTACCGCCCCGCCAACCTTGTAATGGGGTGGTAATTCCCCCTTTCTCCATGGCGGAGTCGGTAAGTTACCGGCATGGACCATGGTGCTATTAGCACCATGGTTTTCCGCCTGGGTCGTAATGAGGCCCTAAATGTATGCAGAAACCAGAAACACGTTGAAACACAACCAACCACAGGAAATGAAGCACACAACTTATCGGGTCCATGGCAATATTGATGACAATGGGCCCCATTATGGGGTCAGTGGTAAGACCTGCCGGTAGGCAGAGGGCTGCTACCGACCCTGCAACACTGTTTCTGCTGCCTGATATCCCGGTGCTACTGGGACATCATGACAGGCGGAAGAACGGTAAATCCTCATTACCGTGGACTCCCATAGTACTCCAAAGGAATGGGGACACTGAAGCACTGGCACTGTTGTTAGCAGTGCCGAAGCTTCAGTGAAAACACTGCCAGTAGGGCCTGAAGGACCTGGTAGGTCAGGCCTGCTGGGAGTACTGTGCCCCTGCCGGCATGACTCGTAGTGTTTTGGTTCGTAAAGGGTGCTGGTACATTGCTAGCAGCACCCTTATTTCTAGAACGCCAAACTTATAATGAATCCCAGTGTCTCACTCTCCAACAGAACTACGCAAAACAGAGCACAAACCAGAATCATGTAACAAACAGCAACATACACATTACAGTGCCCAAGAGATCGGATGTAGTGGTACTAATCACATCAACCAAACTATATGGCACACAAGAAACAACACACTCTACTTGTCCACTGCATTTTACAACTGTTTAGCACCATCTCAAACATTCCATACGATGATTGCAGACAATCAGGAAGCTGTATTTACTCCATAGACCCTGAAACCAAGAGGACACTCCCATGGCTCCTATCAAGATCCAGATTCTCAGATTCAAACTGAACCTTCAGATGCACTCACTATGCCTGTGCAAAATTCACAAAGATCAACCATCACAGGCGTGCTCAGTGAAATATTAAAACCACACAAGCATGTTGCTTGCACACTATGGACTAAGGGATTGCCAAATCTAACAAGCCAACAATGGAACCACTACTCACAATCCCCTAATAACAACAAACTACAACTCCCCACTTCCTGCCTGCATGAAAAATGCAGAGTTTTACAGTAACCAACATTACAAACAGCCAACAACTCTGCAAGGTCTTATCGATGACAGATGTGCGATTAATGAACATTAAATTGAAGCAACTTATTTGTTAAAAAGTTTTAAGATAATCCATACAAATGTAAACACAACTAATCATTTAAATCCCAACCTCATATATCTCATTAAAACATGTTTTGTTTAATTATGTGTTATAGCATATCAAATTGGTGGTTGAAGCATTATATGGTAGTGATGGCAGTTGCAGGAATATAAAGGCATCTCTTGTCATAAAGTTCCTTCAGGTATCTTATTTCCGTTGTTTGTGGGGGTATGCAGAACACTTTGCAGTTCACCTTTGGGTAGTGATATACCCTAAATTTGAAGTCAGTGTAAGTCCAAGTTCACTCTTTGCAACATGTGCCATATCCTTTATCTGGGAATTGCCAGTACCTGTATTACGCAGACCCCTCATCACTGATCTGAATGGAGGACAGAGCACTACTTTAGCATACTTACAGCCCATCCCTAACCCTATGCACATTCCTTCGCAAAAGGTATATATCCTAGAACAACATTTGGCCTAAAATGAATAAATTGACGAAGGTCTTCCGGGCAGGAGAAGGTGTAACATGATGTACCCACTTTGCACGTATTAGGCATTTGTGCCTTTTGCTTGTTGTCATGTTCGAAAGGGACATCTGCCTGATTGCGGTGCGCTGACAGATGTTGGAAAATAAACAGTTGAAGTAATTTATTTAAAAGGCAGACTTTATAATACCAATACACAGTGACACATTGGGGGTCATTACAACCCAGGCGCTATTTGCGCCAACTTTACCACCATGGTGTAAACTACATTGTGGATGGCGGATTTACCGCCCCATTCCAAGGTGAGTGGGGCGGTAAATCCCCATTTCCCATTTTCCCTTCCCCATTCCCATTTTTGCCCCATAGGGCATAATGGGAGTGGGGAAGGCGCTAATTACGCCACCGTAAACTACGGTGGCGTAATTAGCATCATGGAAGGTTAGCGCCATGGATTTTAACGGCTGCTAAAAGCAGCCGTTAAAATCAGAATAGGCGTTAAGGGTTAACAACGGCGTTAACCCTTAACGCCTGGGTCGTAATGAGGCCCATTTTCTTTCAACCATTTGAAACCCGTAGAAAGTCTAGCAGAAAAGCAGCCGTTAAAATCAGAATAGGCGTTAAGGGTTAACAACGGCGTTAAGCAGAAATGTATTTCGATTAATGCCCATCTTGAAAGTTTATTGCTCAGTACACAAACCTTCTCAGCAAAGCAAATCTCTGCCATGTATGATTTCCCAAGCTTAAAACATCTAGCACAAGAAAACAAAAATTAGAATTCTATGACATAAAAAAAAACTATGTGCATTTTCTAGGACTGCAAATCTCATTTACCTAAAGTAGCATAATCAATGATAATACTAGGCTCAATGGTACTGTTCAATGCATTTCCCACATATGCAGGTACTTGGAGTTCTTGCATTAGAGATTTGAAATGGCATGCCGGAACCTGGTGATTAACATTATAATTCAAAACTGCAGAGAAACATAATTGGAAACACTTTGTGTCGTCTTTACATTGCTTAGCCCAGATATTTAGAATCAGATACTTGAATAGTTCTGGGCCTCCCTTCCAGTTGGATCGGGATACAAAATATGTACATGTTATGGTCAGACACCTTTTAAGACTACTTTAAAATTCTCTTTCATTGTATACAAGACAAGCTTCAAAGCAGAGAAGCTACACACATCTATTTCAGGCACCCATCAATAATGACAAGACTTCATTTTCAAAGACGCTCTGTGACCTCTTCATCACCTCTCAACAACAAATATGAATTAGACTAGGACAGGTGGATCTCAGCTTTTGATATGTTGTAAATAAAAATAAGCTCTATCAGAATCGTAATACTGAATGATATTTTGTCATTTCGCGAATGGCTTAAAAATGGCGAAAAAATGTGACAATTCCATCATATAACATATCAAAATGTTTGCATCGGAATGCAGAAACAAAAAAAATTATATATTTCGTCAAGGTTGCTTAGATGAATCAGAAAGTAGAGCACACAAACAATATTAGCCTCTCTTCAGAAAGAATAAGCTCCCTCCCACATTTTTGGTCATGTGGAAAATAATTCACTCCTCTCTAACAAACCCGGGGTAGTATTAGAAGCCATTGCAGAGCAAGAGAACTGACTCTTAGCAGATCACCTTCGAGTTCATGAGACCTATCCATTGAGAGAAGGAAGTCAGAACAGCTAATAGAGGGATGACCAGCCAGCGCTAGTTGATGGATTCCAAAGGGGCCCTCTGAATTGAGAGTTTCCTGACAGGATGATGACTTTCTGACCGGTTCTCCCAGTTGCATCTTAAAATGTAAATCAAGAGATTCCCCAAAATAGTCAATTCAATTCAATTGGGTTTGTTTCAGCAGGCAATGCCATAAAAGCAATTAATCAACACAATAAAAACACCAATTCATTTCATACAGTGACAGTTTCAGAAATGCACATACAAGAAATAACATATATTCTAATAACGAGATAAAAAATATACATTATCTATAAACTGCTAAAAACTGCTAGCATGTGCACGTAAATTCATAAACTAAAAGTAAAATGTCTGTCAATAGGTCACGTTCTTGTTCAACCTATGTATTGTACACAATAACTGCTGCCTGTTCCTTTCCCTACCTGCCTATCTGTAGCCCCTAGTCTCAGCACCAACAGTTCTACTCATCGTGATGTGCCTCACAATGATTGCTCCTCTGCTACGCTCTAAACTTCCTGCTTCAAAAGTAAACGAAAATCAATAACTTATAACTAACTTTCTGCTAATTTCGAATTTAGGAGTACTTTCCAACTGTCCACCCTTTGTTTTATACTGCTGTTGAGTGCTTTTTGCTAATTTTGAATTTAGGAGCACTTTCCAACTGTGCACCCATTGCTTTTGTACTGCTTTTGAGTGATTTCTGCTAATTTTGAATTAGGAGTACTTTCCAACTGTGCACCAATTGTTTTTGTACTAGTCTTGAGTGCTTTCTGCTAATTTCGAATCTGGCAGTACTTTCCAAATGTGCACCCATTATTTTTTACTGCTTTTGGGTGATTTCTGCTAATTTTGAATTAGGAGTACTTTCCAACTGTGCACCCTTTGCTTTGTACTGCTCTTGAGTGCTTTTTGCAAATTTCGAAATTAGGAGCACTTTCCAACTGTGCACCCATTGTTTTGGTACTGCGTTTGAGTGATTTCTGCTAATTTCGAATTAGGAGTACTTCCAACTGTGCACTCTTTGTTGTACTGATTTTGAGTGCTTTCAGCTAATTTCGAATTTAGGTGCGTTTTACGAACTTGTTAATTGCTCTGAAACTCTGGTCATTTCCAGTGGTGACATTATATTTCTGCATAGTGCCTCTGACCCTCTCCCCTACTATCCTCTGACCCCCCATTTCTGTCTCCCCCATGGTGCTCTCCGTCTGTCCAATCTTTTCTAGCAGCGTCTCCATCTCCTATCCTCCTAAGTCTGGAAGGAATAAACTAAAAAAGGCACTCCCGAGATCCAACCCTGGTCTGCTCATCGCAGAAACCTACGTCAGTGCTTCCTCCAAACAGACTATTACAGACATTCTTTTTGCTGTCTCCTCCTCTAACCTTTTGACCCCCCCATATGGTCTCTGTCTACTTTCTCCTCCTCTCCCATTACTGGTGGCACCAGATGGGAATTGCTCTTTGCTCACGTCACATCTGCCAAATGCACCATTAATGTCTATCATAATAGCACTGTCATGGCCCAAAGCACTAAGCCAAACCTCCTCCTTCTTGACAGGCATTTTCCTTCTCTCTTCAACTTCCCACCCTCTCCTTCCACACCTCATTCCCTCCTCCCCCCTCCTCCCCAGTGGTGTCACCCCACCCCTGTACCTCCTATCGCAAATCTTTTAAAGGGGGCACCCAGCTTCACTTAGCTATCCTCAATTCTTGCTCTGCTATCAAAAACTCCTCTGACATCTGTCACCTCCTTGAAGACCTTGACCTTGACGTCCTTGCCCTCACTGAGACATAGTGTAGAGGAGGAGCCAAGTACCCCCACCACAACCATCTTGCCCACATTGCCTATATGTTGGGAACCAGAATAGGAGACACGTGCAGTCCCAGTGAAAATGTGAATACCAAGGAGAATCTTGGAGGTGAGGTTCCCATTAAGAAAGCCATACCTGCAAACAAGACAGTATGATGGCCATTTGAATGAAATCCTGGAAGAAGCAGGAACAATGAATGAAAGAGCAGATTGGTGACAACACACACGAAGCTGAGCTGACAAACATTGAACAGATGCAGAGACAAGAGAATGAAAACATTCTATAAGGCATCAGGAAAGTATCAAAGATAAGTGACATATTGGGCTCAATATGAAGAAACGTATGCTATAGAAATGATGAAGATAGCAAGTCATTTTACACGTGTACATATGCAACGAAACTCAAGCAGACAAAGTATTCTAAAGGCTGGCTACGTAGTGAATAGATTGCGGCATGCTCCAACATATACATATATAGGAATCAAGTAAAGGATGGATGTTTTCCACAACGTGTTATAGCAGTGAATTGGGTGATCTCTCAAACAGCCCTTTAGATGAGTAGCAGTACCCTCGAGATAGATGGAGATGCAGATTCATACTCATGCATCAAATAACTATGACAACTCAATAGTTTGGCAAAGGTAATCCATTTAATGACAAGTTCATGAAACGGGGAGTACAACAGACATCTGCAACCGCTCGATCTTCTCGCATTCTCCACTTTTAGAAAAAACACAGTATTTATAGCAATAATTTGTCATTGCTGACATCATTCTACGTGGCACAACCTAACATGCAACGTGATTGGTTTTAGGACAGTACCTTTAACAAACGTCTGTATGTGGTAATGGGGATAGGGGACTGGATAATCAATGTCAGGTGGGGCAACTAAGCCCTCTCTTCAAAACGGCCACTATGACCATCCTAAAAGTACAACGTCCCATTGGATCTACTCACTATGGGACCCTAGATTATATGGTCCACTATGAATGGGTTGGCATGAACCCCACTCATACTTTTCCATCTATGTGTAGCAGCACGCAGAAAGAACATCCAGGTGCAGAGGAGCCCGCCTTCACCTCAGCTCCCCACCAATTATGCTACCCTCAATCATCACTTCAGTAGCCATGTGTCAATTACTGCTTTGTATTTTGACCCTGAGTCGGCTCTGTGGTCTTGAGAACTTTTAAGGAGTATGGGCATGGCGGAGATCCATGCGTAGGTGTGAAAGTCTTACTCTTCTCACCTTATCACGTGACTGGACACTGTGAAATCGGCTTTTCTCTGTTTCTTTTTGTATATTTGATTTGTTTCTACCAGTTTCTACCAGTCCTCTGCCATCTGTGGCTTATCTTGATCTTTCTCAACAGGATCTTCTGTTCTTTTCTCCTTAATTATATCCAATGTCAGCCTTTTCCAGCCAGATAAGATCTCAGCTTCTTGGCATGATCATCCTGAGTTGGGTTTCGTTCTGTCTTGAGTCTCGATTTTCTTTATGCAACACACTCCTTTTGAGGCCTTTAGCAACCTTTTGTTCAATTCTGCTTATTTATATAAAGTACTTTTGAGGTATATAGTTGTACATGTTGGCGCTTGCTGCAGTCTATTTACTACTAAGCATAATCAAGCTTCACAATTTCTTTGCTGCTTGCGGTTATTTGTATCCGTACACATTTAAGCAGACTGAATAGCGTCATCATATATGGCATGAGTTTCTTCATTTTGGTATCAGCTTCTTCATCGCGGGCTCAAAATGTCATTTATCCATAGTCTCTCGTCTTTTGTCAGTATTCTCAGGTCATCATATCTTCTATATGTGTGTCTGTCCAATTTCACATGACGTCACCATTCACCTTCCTTCATTATCTTCTTGGCTTCTTCGGGTATTCCCTTCTGACAACCGTCATTCTGTCTTCACTGTAGATATGGCTTTCTCAATGGATACCTTACTGTTCATGTTTTCTTAGGTGTCGGTACTTCAATAGGTGCTGTTATTCTGATAGGTACTGGGCAGAGACCATGTGCTGCTCCCTGCTGGTGTATCTGTTCATCATACATCCCATATTTTGGTGTGAAAGTACCGGACACTACGAGGGGGCAACTGGAGTGTGGGCGATACTTGACACTTTCTCTTCACTAGAGCTAGACTTAAAGATGGAAGACCTATTTTCCAGTGTGTCACAGTTGAAAAAGCAATTGAATTACAGAAGTAGATCTCCGAAAGGCGAGTTTGGATGGATACCAAGAAGCTGAGGTCTTATCAGACGTGGATGAGCAGAAAGTAGTTACAAATCGTGTGAAAGGACAAAACTCCTGTTCAGATGGCACAGACAAAACAAAGAAGATGTCAGAGGTCTTTAAAAAAAATAGTATTTTAAATGCACCAGAGCTCGAATTTGTGGTCTCCAGTCACATGGAAGGATGAACTTGGACGAACATGACGGTCACACTTACGCATGAGGGCAGAGCATGCCTTCACTCCCCGGTATTCTCCAGAGCAAGGAACATTTCCAAGGCCAAGTTCAAAGCCTTGATTGACAGCAGACCACTGAGGTGATGATGGATGATATGCTAAATTGGTGGGAAGCTATCATTATGACCAGCTCACCAGCACCTGGAAGTCTAGCTGCGTGCTGCTAACGTAGGTGGACAAGTAATGACGAATGCAAGAGTGCCAACCAATTGTAGGGGACCACATGATTAAGAGCCCTATAGTTTAGATCCAATGGGACGTTGTGTATTTAGTGACGTTTTTAGTGACTTGTTTAGGGGTAGGGCTTAATTGCCCACCTGACCTTAGAGATCCAATCACATCCCTGTATCCCATAGAAAGTATATGTAGATGTTCCCCTTAAGCCTATCACATTTGCCACTAGGTTTTAGTAGTTTGCCACATAGGATGATAGTAGTAAATACGTAGGGTCACATCATCCGTGATGAGTTTTTAGTATATAATGTTTGTATTTTCTAAAGTAAATTGAGTGATTGTTGTGCGGCGTCAGATGATGTCCGTTGTAACTCCCTGCTTTAGATAATTGATATTAAAACAGTTAACCTTTTTCCCCAACTACCTGAGTCATTTTGATTATTGATGTTTGAGTAACTTCTGCATCCTCATTCTACTCATTTTTAATTGCTACCTTGTCTTAAATGGCTGAGGCAACTCCTTCAGTTCAATGGTTTAAGGCCAGCTCTGAACACTGCTTTTGACACTATTCTTCCTGAGGCCTGCAAGATCCTGTACAAATCCAGAACCTGCGGTCTGACGGTGGAGTGGCTCTGATCTTCCCTGAGTGGTTTCCTGCATCCATCATCCCCACTCAAGCCTACTCATCCTTTGAACACCTAGTCTGCCGGCTGTCTCCTACTGTCTCTGTTACTCTCACTACCATCTACAGACCCCCCGGACCTACCCCCCTTTTCCTCTCAGAATGGGTCGACCTCTACTCCTCTCTTCTTGCCTCCTCCCCCAAACTTATCTTCCTTGGGGACTTCAACATCCATCTTGACACCCCTGATGTGGCCACTGTTCTCTTCCGTGACCTCTGCAACACTCTCTCCCTCACTATCCTTCCCTCTGGCCCAACCCACTCTGCCGGGATCTCCTTGGATGCTGTCATCTGAACAGATATCCCTCTCTCCAACCCTGTCACTATCCCTCTGTCCTGGTCTGACCATGCTCTCCTCTCTTCCCTTCTTGATCTCTCCTGTCCCCAGACTCCTCACCCAGCACTGAAGTGTGTGTCAGTCTCTGCTTTTGCTTCCTCCTTCATCCCCCAGCTCCCCCTTCTTTGGACTCTCCTTCTGAATCTGTTCTTTCTAACACCCATCTCTCTTTCTCTAAAATCCTGGACACCCCGGCCCCTGTCATGAAGATCTGTATGAATCCTCCAAATTCAACTCTTGGTATGACTCTGATTTAGCCGCTTTGTAACTAAAGTGGAAAGAGACAGAGCGGAAGTGGCAGTCATCTAGCTCATCCTCCGTCAAACCAGCCTGCTGCCTACTCCAAAGACAATGCATTCGCTCTATCTGTTCCAAGAAGAGAGCTCCTGTCCATGCCTGCATCTCTAGAGCCACCAATAACACGTCTGAACTCTTTAAAATCTGCAAGGAACTTGCCAACCCTACTGCAGTCTCCTCTTCTCCTCCTCCCTCTCAAGCCCTCTGTGTTAAGTCCCATTACCGCTGTTGGTCTCTTTAGCTTCGCAGCAGAGCATGCCGCGCTCTATTCCTGAATCCTCCTAAGATGGCCACTGTGTATGCCTGCTTCGCTTCACCAGTAGACTGTGGAGGCCTACGTTCGGCGTGGATGCCGGCAGATGATCACATGACTTCATCTAGTGACAGCAGTTCCGCGATCCGATGCGTCGCTACTCTCCAGCAAGACACTCTGTAAGTTTTCCGTTCCTAGGAGTCTTACTTGTTTTAGTTCAAGCTTTCCTTCTATCTCTCCCTTGAAATTTGGAACCGTTTCTTCGCAGTTCCCAAACTCTCTTCCGCTAAAAGGCTATCGATATTCATTTTCCACAGAAACGTCTCAACTTCTGGATCCCGTACTGTTTCCAACGCCTTCCCTTGCAAGGACTTATCTTTTGAGGACTTCAGTAAGAGAATCTTACCCGATTAATCACCCAATCTTATCCTTCCTCTACTCATTTACTAACTCTGATATTTCCCGCAGAGCCTTTGCCCTACTTCAGACGATCGGGTCCTGTTCGGACATGAAACCTTTCCACGCGGAACTCCTGTCTGCCTTCCACTTCAGCACTTACAAAGTAGGTTCTCTCCTTCTATCTTAAACCTTTCAAATTAGAGGGTACTTATTCTCTTCTCTCCTTTCCCTAACAGAAAGGCTTCAGAACCACCATTGCACTAAATACAGTTATCCTTTATCCATAACAGGAGGGTTGTGTCCCGGGGTTCACTATTCATTACTCTGAAGTTATATCTAGAAGTAACATCTCTTTCTCTCTCACTATAGACCTATGAGAGGAGTTTTTTGACAGATTGTATGCTTCGTACCACCGCCATTGGATCAGATACAACTTCCCAGATCCCTGAACCGGAGACTCTGAAGCTACCACACACTGTGCCAAGTCTCTTCCACATCGATCGTGGTTTTTTACCCCAGAGGGTTTCCCTGGAAGTTTTGCCTATCACCGTGTCTGAGGAGGTGGTAAGGCTCCCAGGGGGATTCTTAACTACTTCATGCTGCTCACTGCTATCGTTTGAACAGGTTGGTGGATTCTGCAGATTCCGTACTTGGGCATATTCAGAAGTATATTCATAGTTTTAACACTCTGCTCAGCACTGGCCACCCACTTTTCCTTCAACACTCTTGAGATCCTGTCTTCTCTGTCATCTGTGCCCCCCTCTGCCATTCCTATCTTCTCCCACCTCTTTTAAGTGCTCTCTCCCCCATACTCTCCTCTCTCTCTGCCATTGCACCAGATGAGATCTCTAGAGTTATCTGCTCTATTAAAGTCTCCTCTAAACAGGGCTCCCATGCTCCTCCAGAACCATCAAGGACAACGTTGCCACCCTCACCCCAGCCTTGGCTGACCTCTGCAACCACTCCTTGCTACACGCTCTTTCCCTCAACTCCTTAAGCACTCTCTTGTGCAACCTCTTCTGAAAAAGCTGTCTGCTGACCCTTGTTACCCGGCTAACTATCGCCCTATCTCTATCACCCTGTTTTTTGGCAAACTCATGGAGAAGCTGGTCATCCCTCAATCGACCCTCAACACCAAAATGACTGGCTGTCTACTTGACGACCAGTCCAGTTTCAGGGCATACAGAGGCATGGAAACTGCTCTCCTGAACACCTGTGAAGACCTACTCTCTAACATGGACTCTAACACTCCATCTGTTCTGATCCTCCTTGATCTGTCTTCCACTTTTGACACAGTCAACCACTCTATCCTTATAAACCGTCTCAATGATACCCTGGGCATCACAGATAGGGCACTGGCGTGGCTGACCTCCTTCCTCTCTAACAGACCCTCCCAACATCTAACTGGCCCACCTGATCTTCACTTTCTCCCCTCATTTCCAGTGTTAGACAGACAACACAAACTCTCTTTCAGGCTGCCTTCCCCCACCTCCACCTTCTCCTTCTCATCTTCCTCCCTCACACCTGACTGCTATTCAGGCATGGTGCTCTGCCAATGATCTCTGCCTTAATGACAGTAAGACAGAGATCCTTCTCCTTAGGACACTTGCTCTCCATTTCTCCCCTACCCCCTGGCCAGACTCCTTGAGTACTCTCCCCTCACCCACTTGTGAGGTAATAAACCCTGGGATCATCTTTGACCCCTCTCTCTCTCTTTGTCTCCACACATCACAGACCTTGCCAAGATGTCCAATTTTCAGCTTCATCTTGTCAGGGGCATTCTACCTTTCCTCACCTTCCCCCAGAATCTCAATGTATCCAGAGGCCTGGTTCTCTCTAGGCTTGATTACTGTAATAGCTTTGTCCTCAACCTCCCTCTTTCCTCCCTTTGCCCACTTCAACTAATCCAGAATGGGACTGTGAGATGTATCCTTGGCCTCAAGCCCAGGGATCGCATCTCTCCAGCTCTAAAATCTCTACACTGGCTCCAGGTGACGACAAGGATCAAATTCAAGACACTTTCCATCATCCACAACGCCTTCTGGGGCCTGGGACCGCTCTACATCGAGCTTTCTCTCCCAAAATACTTCCCGGCCAGAGTACTTCAGTCTTCTGGCTCCAACTCTCTGCAGGTCAAACGTTTCTCCAAGCAGACAGTGTGAGGTAGATCCCTTTCCTCGTCTGGTGCCTTCCTCTGGAACAGCCTCCCTCCCCTCCTCAGACTTGAGCCGGATCTTCTTAAGTTCTGGACATTTCGCATGACTGTTCTCTTCCTTCCGTCTCCCCCTCTCATGCTAAAATCTCCATCTGCTGCTGTGACTGGGGTCTTGCCCCTTCAGAGTCACACAGGGGCCAGACCACCCCCACTTCCCATGAGTCCCCCCAAAACTCTTTGCCAGCACTTGTCCTCGGGCTCCCATTCCTGGACTATGCCAACTGGTACTCCCTGTCCACTTCTCTTTTCCTCCCCTCCCCCATCTTTCCCCTGGCACTTGCTGCCTTGGCCCATGCAGCACTCCCACCCATGCGGGTACCCCACTCTTGCACTTCTACCTCCCACACCCCTGCACTTATCACCTTGTCATGCACTTGCACTGTAGGTTTGTCACAAGGCCAATGTAACCGTTTCTTTGTTGTACTTTTGTTCACATCCCACACCCAGCCGATTTTGTCTTGTGGCGCCTGGAAACACCTGTGTATAGGCGCCATACAAATGTCCAATAAAATAAAAAGAAATAAAATGTGTAGCACATTCATTGACAGTAACATGTCTCCAGTGCAGAACTGATTCAAAGTACACAATACATACAATAAACGTTCCAAAAGCATTTAAATAGTACATTGAAAGTCTCCAATTAAAAAATTGTATGAACATTAGACCAGATCTGATCTGTTGGCTAAATGCTGGCTCTCAACCATATGCAAGGCAAATCAATGAATTCATGACATTCACAAAGTGCAATTCGAATCCTACAGGGTACAATCAAACAGTTATAAAATGCTATTGCCTAGGCCGTTCGCCATCTTGTGCACTGCGCTGGTTCTAAAATGCACTCCTTAGATTCTATTGCATTATGGGAGTGCCTTCCTTCCGCGTATTATGGTAATTTAGCTGACCTCCTTTTCCTAGCCCTCACGAGATAATTGCCTGTAGAATGTACTACCAGGCTATTTTTTTAGACGCTACATCCCGTCACTGCCTGGGCAGTAGTTCTGATGGATCTGGCCCTGAAAAGGAGTTTCAAATATCTTTTACTTAAATCTAGGTATTGCAGACAAATCAATGCAAAGTGAATAGTACTTTCAATTTGCTCTGCACAAAAGGGACATGCTGCAGAGACAATGCTTTCCCACTTATTAAGGAAATATGCCACAGGAAAGATGCCCAAGATTAACTTAATGTACAGTGATCTCATTGGCTTGGGACATACAATGTCCAAGTAAGCTTCATAGCCAAAAGCTTGTTTCAAGCCCCAATACCTGATTAACTGGGTGGATTAGCCTAGTTTGTTTAGGACCTTAGATTCCATTTTTGTCATACAGGCATTTTTTTATAAGCAGTTTGGAATTTGCATCTATTGGGCCTGGTCTAATAATTTGTCAACCTAATTTCACGAAGCTCCTTCTTTATATGGGCAAGCCAAGGTAATAACCTACCACCCTCCTGTGCTTAACATACCTAGGTTGGCCTCCCTATACGTGACCAACCTTCCAGTAGTCCTCCAGATCCTTGACCATTAGTATACTGACTTGGCCTTGCATATTGATTCCATTCTTTGTAAATTAGTTTCCAGATAAACTGGAAGGTTGGGTGCATTTATAGGTAATCCAAGAAGGATCTTCAGATATTTGTTCTCAATAGCTGAGAGATTGGTGCAATTGATAACTCCCCATAGTTTGACTCCATAAAGGGCCGCCATCTTACCCTGGAACTTATACGTTTCTAAAGAGACCCTGACTGCCACATTGCCAGGTTGCCTTGTTAATCTTGCTAGGGCCCCACTGTATCTTTGTATCTTGCCAGTGTTAGTACCCAGCTGGCAACTTGCTCGTCCCATCTATAGTAATCTTTGACCCTAAGGCCTAGATAATCGTACGATTCAACCTGCTCAACGGGCCCTTCATTCAACTCAGGTTTTTTCTTCAGCCGTGTGCCCCTAAAACCAAATGACTTTGTTTTTGCACGTTAATAGTTAGTTCGCCCATTCGACTCACAGAACTCTATAAAAGCATTACGTTGTGACCTGAGCCCTGTGAGTGCGAGGGAAAGAAGGACAGCGTTGTGTGTGAAAATGGGGGAGCATGTCCCTAGCCAATACGGGGGCGTCTGATGCGAAGCCTGTCATTTTCTCTATGACTCCATTTATAAAAACATAAAATAACTTTGGTGCGGAAACGTACCCTTGGCAAACCCCCATCTCAAGTCCCACAGCTTTGGTAGTACTACCATTGATACCCCACCTGATTACTACCTCATTCCCAGTATAAAGAATTTGGATGGCCCTTAGTAATGATGGGTGGATGCCGAGATTCAGAAGACTATCCCACAGCCTACACCTTGGGACACTATCAAGTGCAGTTTTAAGGTTGATGTTATGATGTATATGCATCAGTGTATGATTCTGGAATGCTCATTCCAGAATCATACACTAAGCGTAGGTGGCGGTGAGAAGTCTGCCCTCCTGGGGACTTCCTTGTTACAATAAACTAGAATATATATTCATAAACTACTGAAGCAGTGAAGGTATTATTTATCACCAATTGGCGACAAGGAGCTGTTCGCCTTTACAAGGAAGTCCCTGGCTGTGACCGAGGGTGTCTATATCAACGAACCCAACCGCGAGTGAACAGGGGCCGACTGCAGAATCTCAAGCATCACGTTGGATAAGATAAAAGAAGTCAAAACTATACTGTAAGTGCGGCAGTGGGAAAAGGAAAGAAAAAAAGGGTGAAAATACCTTTGTAGTCAGACATTTATGTGGCGCAGCATTTTACAAACAGTGTGCGAGCTACTAAAGTACCTAAAGAAATGTCTGGTACGTGCCGCCATTTTGGGACTGCAAACCCAGGTTGCCATTCGGACCACATAAACGTTACACAAACGAAATAAAATGTTGAGTGCGGGTGTAATGAGGCAGCGAACAAACATTAAAAGCCATATCACAATGTTTTGTCACTGACAGGATAAAGACGTTTGTCAGCCAATTTCCCACAAAAAAGGGTTTTGTTTAAATTGACTCATAGAATGAGTACATGTCGGATAATATTGTCACAGTGGGCGATGCTATGAGGAAGTGTGTAAACATAAACACATCAAATTGACAAAGAACTTCTTCCATAGAAAGATTGCATAAGTGCAACATGCAGAACATTATAGCCCCAATACAATGAGTACATGTGTGTAATGATGCCACAGTGAGCGATGCTATGAGAAAGTGAGTAAGAATAATCACCTCAAATTGACAAAGAACTCTTTCCATGGGAAGTTTATACAAGTGCAACATGCAGAACATTGCAGCCCCAGTACAATTTTCGGCACATCCTGGTAATCCAATATGCACTTGGGAACAGTGGCAGGACAGTTTTCAGGTGTACCTAAGAGCAATTGGAGGGGCTAAATACAATGATGACTTGAAGGAAGCCACGTTGTTGAATTGTGTGGGTGCAGAAGCTTTGAGGATTTTTAGGACATTGCCTGATTTAGTGGATACAGAGGAGGGTTCTGGAGACTCCGCCAGCAGTATTAGGAAATATGAGACAGCAATGACAAAATTAACGAAACATTTTTGAAATAAAACCAACATTGTTTTGGAGGGATACAGATTTTTCTCAAGGAAACAAAGTAAAGGGGAAAGTGTTGACACTTATATAGCTGCATTGAGAGGTCTCATATCGTCGTTCAATTTTACTGGGGTGGCAGATTAATATTTAAGGGACCAATTCATTTTACATGTGGCAGATCCCCGCATTCAGCAACGTTTATGGCAGGTGAAGGACCTGACGCTGGAACAAGCCGTTGAAGTAGCGAAATCAATGGAACTGGGAGAGAAATGCATGAGGGAAATACTGAACAAGTCAGAGAGTTGTGAAGTGAAGTCTGTGCAAGATATGCATGATGGGGAACATCATAAGGATGAGGAAGCATTAATTAGTATTGTAAGAAAAATGGACAAAACTGATTTTGGTATGCGTGCCAGGAAAGATAGAGAAACCACGAACATGATGCAAGGCAGATGCTACACATGTGGTTGGTATAAACAGATGAATATAGAAAAAGATTGTCCTGCAGCTTCTGCGGAATGCTATAGATGTGGTCAAGTTGGACATTTTGGTAAGGTATGCCGGAACACCAGAGGAAGAGGCAGGTTCAATTCACATTCCATGAGCAGTGTGCAGAGGAATGGTGTTCGTTTTGGAAGAAGTAATATGACAAGTATAAAGGCAATAGAAGAGATAGGTGGTCCAAGTAGTCTACTAGCAGTTACAAATGGATTTGAAGAGGAAGTACACATTCTAGCTTTCACTCAAACTGAAGGAATTGTGGGTCCATGGGTGCCTAAGTTTATCAATGGTATATCGCTGCAAGTGATGGTTGATATTGGCTCTCTGTATACAATGGTGGATATGAAGACATTCCTTAAAGATTTAAAAGGAAGAATGGAGGACTTGCAATTAAGAAAAGTAAGAGCAACCGGTTTTGGTAAGACACCCATTAACATTATAGGTTACACATGGGTACATCTGGATTTTGAAAGAAGGAGAACCTATTGCAGGTTGTACGTAGCTGAAATGGGTTTTCCATTGTTGGATGGTGGGAACAGGCGTCGCTGAGAATCAGGATACATCCAGCTGAAAGTGTACCCATTTTAAGTATTACAGAAAACAGTTATGACACCTCTGAAAATTTAGCTAGAAGCTTTCCGAGAATATTCAATGATAACGTTGGCACTTTAAAAGGGTTTAAGCATCGCATTGTACTCAAAAGAGGCGACAAGCCAGTAGTTCACAAAGTAAGAAACATACCGATCGGCACCAGGGAGGCATTACAGAAGGAGTTAACAAGACTATGTGAGCAAGACATAATAGAACCGATTGAGAGTTCTGAATGGTTATCACCAATTGTCATTGTACAAAAACCAGATGGGTCGATCCGGATGTGTGTCAATTTGAGAGACCTTAACAGCAGTATCTGGGTTGATCGACACCCGCTGCCAAATATTGGAGAAATGCTCACCACGATGAAACCGGCAACATTTCTTATGACACTAGATCTATCTTCAGACTATCATCAAGTGGTACTGGATGAGGAATCCAGGCATCTCACATCTTTTATTACACCATTAGGAGCATTCAGGTATAAGAGGATGCCATTCGGGCTAGCGTCAGCAGCAGCTGTTTTTCAGAGCTTGATGCATCATCTGTTTAATGGCCTCCAAGGAGTACACTACTTTCAAGACGATATACTTATATCTGCAATGTCAGAAGATGAACATGATGCAAAGTTATTGGGTGTACTACAAGTTATCCAACAAAAAGGCCTCACGCTCAAGACTGAGAAATGTAAAGTAAAAAAAAAGAAGTAACTTACCTGGGTCATTGTATAAATGCTGATGGCATAAAACCCAAGGAAGCTTTGGTGGACACAATTCTGAAGATTCCAGATCCAATCAATAAAGATCAGCTCCGGAGTTTCTTGGGACTGGCGGAATACTATTCAAAATTTGTAGATGATTACTCAGACAAGACAAAACAGATGAGGGAATTGATGTGCAAAGGCACAAGATTCTCATGGTCTGATGAATGCAGGAAGGAGTTTAATGAAATCAAAAGTTGATCAATAAAGCACCAACCCTCAGAATGTTTGACTAGAGTGCCAAGACTATGATTTCAGTGGATGCCAGCAATGTTGGTTTGGTGGGTGTTTTGGAGCAGGTGCAGGGAGGAATGATGGTTCCGATTGCTTTTGCTTCCAAAATTTTTAGAGGGGCAGAGAAAAATTACTCAACTATCGAGAGAGAAGCATTAGGAGTCAAATGGATTTTGGAACATTTTAAAGGACTCATTTAGGGTATTCCTGTAGACCTTAAGACTGATCATAACCACTCATGCATGTGTTAAATTCAAAGAACCCATATTTGACATCTCCACGAATAAGGAGGTGGACATTAGTCATCATGCAATACAATGTTAAAGTGAAATATACCCCGGGAAGGACCAATGTTGTGGCTGACTGTTTTTCTCGGCTACCGTGTAATTCTGAATATGATGATCATATTAATACTGATGAGTTAACAGAAGAACAAGGTACGGAATGTATCATAGCACACATACATCCCAGCTTCTCAAAGGAAGATTGGATCAAGGCAGTGAAGGATGATGTGGAACAAGGGCATGTGAGGAGAGCAATTGAGAATGGTTGGAAAGATGTGGATGTGTGCATCAAGTAGTGGGAAAAGATAAAAGATGAGATTTCCAGTGATAATACATGTATTTACCGAGGTGACCGCATAATCCCACCAATAATGCTGAGAGAGAGAATAATGGAGATCGCTTATGAGGGTCATGTGTGAAGAAGTCTTACCAAGAGAAGGGTGAGAGAAGCATACTGGTGGCCTAATATGTGGAGTAAATTAGAAGCTTTGGTTAAAGAATGCACTGCATGTGCGGTAAGTGATAAAGGGAAAATGACTCGAACCACACTGTTGCAACCTGTGGAAATACCGAGCTCAGTATGGACTAAGTTGGCTATTCACGAATTGAACACAAGCCCACAAACCAACTTCCTTACCCTTCTGCTATGGCGAGATATTCAGATGCCTACAGACCTATTCTTGTATGATCCCTTTAACCATCAAAGAAAGGGGAGTGAACGACCATGTATTATCAAAAATGTACATATTTAAATTTTATCAAAATCTCATTATGGTAAAAACAGCATTTTCAACTACACTTAACCAAATGTGTTTCTAGGACCAAAACAATCATCAGAGAATGCACGCAACTTAATTTCAATTGCATTTCCTCTTGGTGCTGTCTTCAGGGCACTTAGTCTTTTGTGTATGTTCCCATTGCTTCGTATGTCTTCACACAATGTTAGCCATACATCTAGTTATCTTTCTCTTAACTTCTCACTTGTAACAGGTTATTTTTCTTCCCCGTATTGTGTTTATTTCAGAACCACTTCTAAAGGTGGATATCCCTTTGTGCCGGCTTATCTCCGCTAGGATCTGTGGCGGCATCAACTTTTCCTTTTTTGCCGTGCGTGAAGCACTATGCTTAATGTCACTTCTACTAGACCCGGCCGTATCTGAACCTGTGTACGGTCCTGCTATGATCCGTAATAATCAGGTCTTGTGCTCTCTCTCACGTGTCCCGGTAGCTTGCTTCGTGGGGAGTAGAGGGTTAAGTTGGCTATTGACATAACTGGCCCTTATAAAATGCTTGGATGCCAAAAAATATATTTCATTGTGTTAGTAGATTATACGTCTAAGTGAGTAGAGTGCAGAGTGGCTGAAGGCACTGTTACGGCTCCGAAGGTGATGACATTTTTGGAAGAAATTTTCAACAGAGAAGGTGACCCACAAGAATTGATATCAGATAATGGAGTCCAATTTATATCACTAGAAATACAAAACTTCTTAAAAGAGCGAGCTATCAAACATAGAACAACGGCAGTGTATCATCCAATGGGAAATGGATTAATGGAGAGGATGAATCGGTTTATAAAAGGGATCATTCAACTGGCGATTGCTAACAGTTTACCATGGAAGGAAACGCTCAAAGAAGCACTTAACACATATAGAGTCACTCCACACTCTACAAAAGAGGAAGAACCATTCACTCCTATGAGAGGAAGAATAGCTACCAATAAACTCAGACCTGCTTGGTTGTTTTTGAAAAAGAACAGAGAAATCAATCTGGAGGAAATTGTAGGGAAGGTAAAAAAAAGACAAGATGAGTACAAGAAATATTACGACTGGCAAAAACATATGGTAAGAGAGCAGATTGAGAAAGGAGATTGGATTAGAATAAAAGAACCCAAGTAAATATTGAAAGGGGAGTCAAAATATCGGGACCCCCAAAAAGTGGTGGAGTGTTCTGGGAAGTCAGTACTTCTAGAGGATGGCAAGAAGTGGTCTTGCATTGATGTCATACGTGCAAGAAATGGAGATACTGTGGAGAATGATGCAATTCAAAGGCCTACTGGAGAGATGTTTGGTAACAATCATTTGTCTTCAAGAAACAGAAGAGTTGTGCAGAACTGCATGCAGGATTTTATTTATTACTGAACATTGGTGGTGCGGCAGGCTGAGAACCAAATATATCCGTGAGAGTGTTGCTGCAGTTGATTATATCCTTTACGAAATATTGAGATACTTTCAGTTTGTTTATTAGCATTATATTATTTGTTACTTGCAGTATATAGTCTGCTCTACATCCCATTTAGATTATACTAGTATTCTGCAATATTCTATATCATTCCAGTTTTCCTCCATTTGTTTCCCCATCCAATATAGTTTTGTTTCAGCCATGTTGTATATTACTCTTTGTTCATATATATGAAAAAAGTGGAGAGGGAGATGTTATGATGTATTATAGTTGCATGATGTAAATAGTTCGATGTTCTGATGCATACGCATCAGTGTATGATTCTGGAATGCTCATTCCAGAATCATACAATAAGCGTAGTTGGCGGTGTGAAGTCTACCCTCCTACAATAAACTAGAATATATATTCATAATCTACTGGAGCGGTGAACGTATTATGTATTACAGTCGATGAACACAGAATATATGCACACCTTCCACATTTGTCACACCATAATCGCAGACGCCGGCCTTGGTTGATAGTGATTGTACTACTCTGAAAGCCAGCCTGCAGATGACTTAATACACTGTGATCCTCTATCCTGGTCTCAAAGTCCCCGAAAACAGCTCTAGCAAAAATCGTCCCCCCGGCATCCAGTAAGGAGATTGGCAGATAATTACAGGGAACATCCCAGCCACGCTTTTTGTAGATTGGCACAATCTAAGCTTGGGTCAGGGAGGCAGGAACTGTATTAAGCTTCAGTGCTGCGTTAAATAACTTGGTTAAATAGGGAACCCAAACAACAGGGGCCTTACCTACTTTTTGACTCAGGAGTTTGATACTAACTTTCTCTTTGCTCAGAACTAGTGGGGAGTGATTAGTTGCATTGTCGTAACCATGCTCTAGGCCCAGGTTCACCTGGCTTTCAAAGACTCTATTTTCATGGCATAAGTCCTTAAAATACTCTAACCCTACCTGTTCGGGTAAACAGCCCTGGATTGTGCTTTGGTCCACTGCGTGACCAGTTCCCATTATTTCCCTGAATTTGTGTGAGTCCTTTGTATTTATGGCTGTCAACATGGAATTCCAGTGCTCCTCGGGATATGCCAGTGTCTTGGTCTTAATTAGGTTTCGATAACACCCCAACATGGAATTCCAGTCCTCCACGGGATATGCCAGTGTATTGGTCTTAATTAGGTTTCGATAACACCCCCTAGCTTTGCGTAGTGCTGTGACCCCCTCTGCAGAACCCCCCTTGTTTGTCCAACTAAATAAACCTCGACCAGGCGGCATTCCCCATCATACCAAGGCATCTTGTGCTGCTGGTGCTGCTTAACTGTTTTATTGGGTTTGGTAAAAACCCACCAAGACTCTTGGTAAGTTTCACATGTGCATCTACTATTTCAGCAGAGTTGTCAGGGTCAATAGCAGAACATCCTTTCAATGATGGTAGAATTCTGCTATAAATAACAGGAATCTATCTAGATCTAATCTCGTCCATTTAATAGTGTGCCTGGCATGACCAATTATATAAAATACTAGATCAGGTCTCTCAGCTGCCCCCGACTCAACAGCTGCCTCTGACTCAACCCCAAGCAAGGCACCATCCACTGTGAAGACCAGAGTGTGATGGCCACTTCCGACTCTTGGAGTTACTTCAAAGTTCTTAATTAGCGCCCATGATTCCAGGTTTACTTGTATGTAATCTATAAGTCTCATGCAGGTACCACCATTAAAGGTTTAATTCGCTGGGCTTTACCCCAGGAACCTACCATTACAAGCCCTCATATTTGTCACCATAACCACACTAGCCACCTCTTCCGCATGCCTATATTTTATCAGCTTTTGAGGCATTCAATTCATCTACTCACCAGACCTTATCCTCCTCCTCCAAGATATCAACCATGATCTCTAGTGCCCCGAATTGTAAATTGAAGTCCCCCATGACTATGGTTATTATTTGACTGCAGTTGTTCACCCTCCAAGCATCTAACCTCTCCCGAAGGAGGGAGAAAAGCCTCAATCCTCCTACTGGAAGCTGCTGGTTGTATACATTAATGAGAAGTGCCTTGGTGGCATCCACGAATGTCATGTGTAGTTCCAGGAAGTCTTTTGACCCATAGTCAATACCTCTAGTGATCCATATTAGTACTCCCCTGCTTGGTCTACCTCTCTTGCCTTGGACCGCTGGAATGGTGAAAGTGGCTTAACCTTGCAGGTGTGGTGCCTCTGTCACCAATCCCCATCACTTAGGTACTTATTAACCCCAACAATATTCCACGAAATAATGCGCACCTCAGGCCCTGAAGATATCTCAGCAGCTGGAGCAGCAGAATTATTGTCATAAACAACTCCACTTACTAAGTGCTACCATAAACAACTCCAACTTGTCACCATATACAGTAGACAGTTCATATATGTAGGCAGTGCATATGCAGTAGATCGTGTATCTGCAGTAGACACTATCTTTGTGTGATCTGGTTTTAAAAATTACTAGTAGAAATTACTCGTTCTCCGAATGGGTTCTGTAGACAGACATGACAACACTCTCAACAATTGTTGATAATCAATACTAGAACGGCATTCCATCCCATATAAAAGTTATGGAGGATGTTCACCTTGTGCGGTATTTATTAGGGAAATTCGACGTCTAGTGTCATGATATCCAATACAATATGCTGGATCCCCATTCATTTGCAGACACTCTGCTAGAGTTGATATAAGAGTACCATGAATTAGCTAGGCTTAAAACAGGATCTAAAATAACAGTAACGATTTACCGCCGCAGTACTAAAGTATTGTAAATGCTGCAGGCATCTCTCATTCTTACAGAAGAGCAGATACTTGTTCCTATTGAAGTGCTTTTCAGAGCAGTAATGCGGCAGTGCTGGGAGTGTTGCAGCCCCACAGGGTCATCTGTGTGGAGTATGATGTGTGGGTGTGTGTCATGCAGCTGTGGGGGCGAAAGCGCCTATAGCTTAGATACCACCAGAGGCAATCAGCATTAGGATATTTGTAGCTGGCATTACCAGCTTCTGAGGTGTTGCCATGGGAATCGCAGTATGAATCGCAAACTGTTTCTGCATCTAAATTTAGCAGCGAAGTGCCAGGGGATTTTCGGGTGACCTCCTATCCCGAGAGCAGATAGCACACTCCTGCAAACTCACAAGGCGAGCACTGCCAACTCTGAATATGTAAATGGAGGCGGGAGAGCTCTGCTTAGCAGGCCATCACACACTGGCTACACAGCTACTGCTGCCAGCTGTGTTCCCATCTGTCCCCATTCTTTCTCTGCCACCTGTGTGAGAAAACACTGTGCACACACCCCTGTCAATGAACACCGCAGGGAAATCTTCCTCTGTAAACACGGACAAGCAGTGCATTTTTCTATTACAGAATATCTATTTTACTTTGTTTCGATTCGACCTGCTTTAAAACTTACAGTACACTTATTAAATATGCAAGTAACTTGTACTTTAACAGCAGAGCATGTGTATAGTTTCTGGTGGTTTATATAGAGTCGACTATAAACACAATCGCTTTGTAGCTAGCGCCATATGTAAGAAGGAGAAACGGCTTCATGGCTGTGGAACATTCATATCAGATAGGGAGGGAGAACAGCATGAAAGCGGAAGGGGAACAAGGGAATTTGTGGCAGAGGACCTGTGCGACGACATTAATCCAAGATGCCATGACGGATACTCATTTTGCTTTTGAGCTGTAACTGCTTTTGGAGTGGCTCTATGAAAAGTGTGCTAAGTAAGTTTTTTGTTAAACATGATCAAACGAATACAAAAGTTCATTTAAGGTTTTTTTAAATATCTTTTACTGTTCCCAAGATATAGCCTCATAAATTATTGCTACTTCATCGCAAACCTTTGACTGTATGCTAACTAAATTAGAAAGTTTGAAATAATATGAAACTTTCTCGTTGAAATATACTATTTATTAAACCTTGATAAATACATTTGAATAGAGAAACTAAGGTTTTACAGGTCTTCTTCTGAGTCCAAGAGTTCCTTTTCATCATCTACAAAATCGTTGTTATCACAGACCTCTTTGTCGCCACAGCACTTACACAGTTCTGTGCACCTTAGTGGCTGAGCTTGGCATTTGCAATGCACAGCCCACCGTCCTTTGAAACATGCACACCGTGCCAGCTGTATGATTGATTGTGGTGCACATGGAAGCATACACATAGTAGGAGAATATTGATTATCTGCCTTCTCCTACACTCGAACTGTGATGGCTCTGGGAGATTCGGGTGTTGAGGTTCGCTGTGTCAACCCTCTATCACTTAGCAATGAGTCCTTAAGATATATGGTATTAGAAAAGATCTTGTTGTTGGCAGATTTTCACTTTCCATCTCTTTTTTGTGAATATCCACCAACGCAGTTGTCCAATGCTCGAAATCATTGTCCCTGGAGAGTAGGCTTAACAAATGAATCACTCTATCAATCGTTCATCTTCCTTATCAAATTGTTCTAGACATCCAAGTCTTCCCAAAGTTTCAAGGATTTCTTTTTCTGAACTCTTGAAAACTTTCCTGAAAGATATTTTTCCTTTAATCGTAAAGCACCCAGTAACATCACACCATGAAAAAGCATGAAGGCCTAGAAATGCCTGCACTTTTGTAGGTCCTAAGCAGGAGCCCACACATTTGAGATCTATACATTTTCTATTATTTCCAGTTCCTGTGGCAAAAAAGCTGTCAGATAAGAAAAACGAGTCACACCCACAAAGAAAGGACAAAAACATTGGTATCAGGTGAAAAAATGTGAAGGGTAGTAGCATGAGTATGTGATACATAAAGGGAGTGAAGAATTATTTGTAAGTCTGCGTCCTCATGTGTGCTTTCAAGCCTGCAATATAATTTCCATCTGAGGAATTGGCTTCTTTTCTCAAACTGGCTACCAGGCTTCTTGGTATCCTGTGTGCATGCAGAATTGCTTTTTGAGAGGTAAGCAGTTAACTCATCTTTAATTTTAAAATGCAATAGCAGGGTTCCCATGGAAAATGTTTAAATATTTGTAGAATCTGTGATTTTATATTCAATAGGTGTTGCTTTTCCTTGAGAGAATTTTCTAGATAGGTATCAAATACTAAATACGTTTCATTATACTTGAGTATATAAGGTTCTATTTTCCTGTTGAATTCAATTGCAGGGTCATGCCATGTCTTCAAATAGGACGGTTTCTACAGTGCTTGCAATTCTGCCATTCCGTCAAGGTCATCTGCTTGATTTATTTATTTATTTATTTATTTATTTATATAGCGCTTTATACCAAGGCGCTGTTTTCTCTGGTACAAATTCTAAGGATGGCAGCCACACACTTCTTGATGTGCCAATAAGTGTTTTATTCAAGTTACATGGAAAGAAGAGACCCCCAACTCATCCACTGGAGGACAAGTAGCCAACTGATATAAACTAAAGATTAACATTCCACAGCAGAGAGTAAACAATCTACATTTCATCCCAATGTCCCACAACCCCCAGACAGATGCATTGCAACACAAATTATCTGTCCTCAGTAACAAATGATGAGACCTTTGTCATGTTGTTAGAAACCTCTGTATGTTGTTCCTCTTCCAGTATCTTCATCAGCTTGCTTTTGATTGCAGCTAAAATCATTGTACTATCTAAGTTGAACATTGATAGAGGTCCTGCAGAGAATTTGTAATTACTCAAGCATTCCTGTAATCAATGCCAGTTCAACTTTGTGAAGCAACCAGCACATGTGTGAACAAAGAACAATCTGCCTTCAGCTGCACTACGATATCAGATACTTTGTTTTATCAACTTTGCATGCACTTTTACACAGCTGAAGTTTCTCTTTCTTCATTGGTGCCCACAAGTTACAACTGTCTGATTCATTCCGGCCTTCTTTACTTTAAAGCTGTCGTATATTTGGCAACCTTTTTCTGCCATTCTTGATGTGACCTTCTGAATGTATTAAACACAACTGACTTTGTCGAGATATTGATGAGTTCTTTTCCATCATAATACACAGGATTAGTCAATGTCATGATCGAGCTGTAGATCTGTTGAACATCTTCCTTTTGTCAGGTTGCTTTGGATGCTATTATGTGGTGATGTTTTGACCATTTGTAATCTGTGATTCCCACAATTTGTTTTGCTTCAGGAGAGGCCTGTTCCTTTTGAGTAATATTAACCACACCACCTAGTGTTTTTGTTGCCCTGTTATTATGTTCCGGGGCTTCATCTGAACCTAAAGTACAAACTTGTGTCTTTCTTACTACCCAATTGCCTTTCTGAAACTCACTCCACAGGTCTGAGTGTTTGAGTTCAAGCACAAATGCTTTCATTTTGTCCATCACATTCAAATTTGTCTGAATTGTCAGAACGTAATTATGGACTGATTTTGTTTCTTGGGAATCATCCACTTGTAAACTTTTAAGTAACTTCTTAAGCTCAGGTTCTATCATTTCCTTGATTCAACATGCTCTTTGTAGAATTCATCGATGATGTATTTGAAAAGTGCATGCCTTAGTGAAGTCTGTGCTTTAACTGCTCTCCTCACACACTTCCCTGATAGAACCTTCGACACAAAATTCACATCATAAAGTACAGTTAAAGTGGCCTTAATGCCAGTACCATCCAAAACAAAACAATGGCTCGAATCATCGTCATTATTATATGTAGCTCATCTGGTCTAAGAATCCAGTTCTTTGACAAGTCTTTTTTAGCCATAGCTAATTTTAAAACAGGCTTGTAAAGGCCAAGATCCAATGTTACAACTGTTGTCGATTCTGGGTCAACAACAGATATTATGTTCTCCAACTTGTTCATGAATGTGAACTATGTTTGTGTGCTGGGTGGGGTGGCATTTTTGTGTGGGTGGGAGTACACAGACTCTAGTTTCTTTAGTTGGAGGATCAATTATAATGGAATTGTAAGCTGACCACTAGTGAGTGTTTCTGACTATGTCTCACATTCATAAGTCTTGGTGTCTTCAGTGAGATTACAATGTGCATCCAGAAACTCTTCATCAAAACATTCTTAAAAATAACTCAACAGCAAGATTTCCACCATCATCTAAAGTAGGTCCTCAAGCCTGTTGGAATCTAAAATAACCTTATTCCTCTCTGTATAATCAGTGATTTGACTGCTTACAAGGATTCTGTGTTCTACACACTTTGGGAATGTTGCAGAACATGTCCTGAGACAGGTACTGAGGAATCCTCTGCAGTGATCAAAGTGATGATTATCCTGATATTTCAATTGGGCTTAGGACATCTGACTCCTCCTTCTACTGATAGACAACCTTAGCTGTACCATGCAAAGTTCCTTTACCATACAGAGTATCCCTGAGTAAGTCAACGTTGTCAGCAGCACAATATACACATCCGCCTCTGACCAACTCGGAGGAAATGTAAGATCCTTCGCACTCATGCATGCGTTTTATTACCTCTGTGGCTATCTGTGTGTCAGACCGATGGACTCTGGTGTAATCTAAAGTAGCTCCCATGCTATGCAGAAATATTAAAATGAGACGAGCTGCCACTTGCACAGCATTTCTGCTTGTATGCCGCGTGGTAGTGATGCTCACGTAGGAAACCTGTCATGGTGATAGAATTTCATACATAAACATCTGTGACCATTTGCAGTGGTATCCTGCTTTTCTGAATTACTTTTCATATCCCTCTGTCCTAGACAGAATCACTTGTAAAAAAGAACAACTTCTTTTGGGACACGATCTGCCAAATTCACTTCTTGAAAACATCCAGTGAATTTCCCTTTTTCACACGTTATTACGGCTGTCTGTAAAGTCATAGCTGCTTCTAAAAGGGTTCTCAAATTTTTCTCAATAACCTCAAATTCTTCTTCTGCAGGCAATAGTGCAACATCTGCTGTTACTTTCAGTGAGGCTCATTGGGGGTCATTACGAGGTTGGAGGTAAGTAACAGTCCTTACCGGCATAGAGCAAATACCGTGTCCATGTAGTAAAGATCCCGCCAATAGAGGGCTATTACGAGTTCATGTGCACAAGCTCAGCGCCATGCCGGTAACAACATTACTGACATGCCGCTAAAGTCCAAAAAATGGCCCTTAGCGGCATCATGGAAAGCACAGACAGCACTACCGGCATCAATGGATACGGCATTAGCGGGCACCGCTATTAGTGGTGCCCACTAATAAGCAGAACCAGAAGGAGCATCATCGCACAGGAAGGGAAAGAGCACGGCGGCCAACTTGAAAAACACAATCCATTGCCGCCCTCAACACGCAGGACCTGGAGCATATTTCTGACTAATGATATCAACCTTCACCACTACCATCATGCCCAAGCCTGTAAAAAAAGGCACATCCTGGCTGCGCAAAGACCGCTTCAATGAGGACGAACTGACTATGCTGGCAGAGACACTGGCAGACAATGCAGAGGTTGTTTTTGCCAACAGCCTCAAGAGAGAGGCACAGATAAAGAAGAAAGAGATCTGGCAACTTGTTGCCCAAAAAAGTCAGTGCTGTAGGCAACACCCCCCGCACAATCAAGGACGTTCGCAGGCGATGAGACGACCTGCGCCTGAGAGTCAGGAACATTCAGTCCGCAAACCGGAGCCAGGCCATGGCTACTGGCGGTGGTCCTAGCTCACCCATCAAGCTAAGCCGGTGGGAGAAGATCTGCGCCAGCACGATTGGCATCGAGGCCATATTAGGTGTGGGTGAGATGGAACATGGTGCCACCTCATCGGCGGATGGAGGTGAGTGTCCTAATAAAACACTGTAATACTAAGTATGAAGATACTCCACCAATGTGTCTGTCCAAAGAGGCAATGCATGGCCCAATACATACACATTGACACATCCCTGCCTAGATGCTGTCCACAGCACAGACACATGCACATGCATGCAGCATGGCAATGCCATACCTGACACACACCACACAAATATGAAAATGGCATAAGTCACACTGCACGCAGTCCACAACAGAAATGCATGTCACATAGCATATGCCAGCTCCAACATGAGTGACCTTGACGGATGCCTGCATGCTCCACCCATATAGCAAGCAATGTGATCATCAAAACTTTACTGCCTAATCCCCTCTAATGTGTACAAGAGCAATAATACCAATGTATGCATGATGCTAGTCAAACCATCACTTATTCCGTCCCTCTCTTGGTCCCCCACAGACTCAGATCCTGACAGCGAGGCCCGGGACTCACCCCCACAGGCAAAAACTCCCCGGAAGAGGGCCAGGGAAGAAGGCAACAGGCTTTCCACATCGAAAGGCCCAGACAAGCCACGACAGCCACTGAAGGGGCAAAGAGCGCAGGATACCACAGCACTGGTACCGCTAAGGCCCATTGCTACAGTCTCCACAACTCCTGTGTCACCTGCACAGGAGACAGTGGGCGATGGGGCAGATTCAGCAGAGAACAGCTCTGTTGGGGAGGCGGCAGCTACGGCAACCCACACAGACGATGATGCGTAGGGCCAGCTGTGTGTTCCTGTCGAGGACGACTCCTCAGACCTTCCTGCAACACCCAGTCCCGCACCATCACCCCAGGTCACACCTGTGTACTCAGATCATGACACCACACCAGAGCATTCTGGAGGGGAGGCCGTACAAGGCAGCATGAGTCCCATAGAGGACCCACATGGATTTGGGGATGTTACACATGCACCCTCCACCTCCACTGGTGTACAGGCAGGGGTGCAGCAGAGAGAACATGCAGTGCAGCGCCAGGAGGAGCTCACAGCCCTAGTGAGGCAGTTTGTTGTAGACGGTGCCCAGGCAAGGCAGGAGGGGCATGACAACACTGCGTCCCTGAGGCAGGCCATTGAGGCAAGCACTACTAGAATATGCGAGGAGGTGTCTGCTCTGAGGCAGTTCCTCTCCAGCATAGCGGATTCCTTTGCTGGCTGAGCGTCTGGCCCCCAGACTGGAGCAAGCGGCCACCCCTTCTTCTTCCAGCTCCACCCAAACCAGCCCCCTACGCAGGTCAGTGCGCACCTTGCGCCGATCAGACATGCCGCCACCAGGTGCAGGAAGTGGAAGAATGTAGATGGGGCAGCCTGATTAAGGCAATAGACGCAGACACATGAAGCATTTGCTTGGACACCATGTGTGGGGGAGTTGTGGGGAGAGGCTGAGGGAAGCGAGGGTGTGTGGGGGAGTTGTGAGGGGAGGGGGAGCGGGGAGAGGGTGTGTGGGGGAGTTGTGGGGGAGGGAAAGGGGAGAGGGTGTTTGGGGGAGTTGTGGGGGGAGGGGGAGGATGGAGTGGGTGTGTGGGGGAGTTGTGGCGGGAGGGGGAGGGAGGAGAGGATGTGTGAGGTGGAGAGTTTGAGCACTTAATTCCATTGGACAGTTTAATACACCCCTTGTGTACAAATAAAATCTTGAGTGGACCATCCTTATTGCATATGTGTCATTTATTGATATACAGTGCATAGTGTACATGTACTCCCACACCCAGTACCCTCTATCCCACTTTCATGTCACCCTCTGCCCCCATGTGTGTTAGAAATATTGTGCAATCACTGACTGACGCTCAGCACGTCCCTCCTGTACATCAGAACCGTGATGATGTGCACCCACATCTTCTTCATCCCCTTCATCATCACCAGGTGGTTGCAGTTCAATGTTAGGGGGTAGGGGCACATTCCGTCGGATACACATGTTGTGCAGCATGACACATGTCATGATGATCTTGGCCACCTTCTCATGCCTGTAGAGGAGTGCCCCACCCGACCGGCTAAGGCAGCGAAACCGTGCCTTCAACAGGCCAAAGGTCTGCTCGATGACCACACGGGTACGGGTATTGGAACAACTGTAGTCCTCCTCGTGCCTGTTCTGCGGGTTTCGAACAGGGGTGAGGAGCCACGGCTTCAAGGGATAGCCACTATCACCTGCATGAGAGGAAATGAAAGGTATATGTTAGTTGATTCATGATGGACAGCTGTACTTGTCACACATGCTTGCAGATAATTGTTGGTCACATGCACATGTCCCTGGTTGTATGCACACATTTCTCATGCCCTTAATGTGTTCTGTGCCATGGTCTTATGGTGTGGGTTACATCTTCAAGGTGATACACGGTTTACACTGTCTTGATCTTGACGCATACCTCTGTGTATGTGTTAAATATGTGATGTGTAGTGTTCTGTATGATTTTCTAACTGACAGCGTTGGCAGTAGTCTCTGCATTATTTGTATTCAGCACTGATTATTCCCATGCTGACATGTTGCACTTCTGTGGTGGTGGCAGCCTTGTGACAAGCAGTGGATTCCCTTGGTGGTTTTGTTCAGTGCACTCCCACGGATGCTTCTCTTGTGTGGTGATTTGCTGCAGACATTTACATAGTGAATATTCAGAGCATGTTGCTGGATTGTGTTATGGAGGGTGAGGTACGATGATGGGTGGTTCACGTGTTGTGGGATGTGGGGTAGTTTTTAGTTTTGCATGTTGTGATAGGTGTGCAGCTTACTTCATTGCTATGGGATTTGGTTGTCATGTTCAGTTTGGGGTGCATTGGGGCACAGTGATTTGTGATGCGCACATCGTGCTGTCACAACAACAATGACACCATGGTGGTGTGTGCATCTATCCCCCCATTTCACTGCCATGTGCCCGTCATGCAATTTACCAAGCAGCCAGGCACGTCGTCCTGCATGTCGCTCCATGTAGCGTGGTAGCGTGGAGTTCCGCGGACCATTGAGTCATGAGTTGATCCGTGAAATCGGGCACAACAATGTCTGATGATCTTGCTGGTGTCCCATACCATCTGCACATTGATGGAGTTGTATTGCTTGCGATTGCGGTACACCAACTCCATGGCATGCGGGACCACCAACTCCACGTGGGTGCAGTCGAGGGCACCAATACAATTTGGCATGCCTGCCAGTGCATGGAAGCCAACTTTTGTATCAAAAATCTCCTGGGGAGTCCGTGGTAGGGATATGTAGTCCCTTGTGTACTTCAGGAGGGCATCCAGCACTTGGTTCAGTATGCGAGAATATAAGGGTTGTGAGATGCCATGCATGTGCCCCACTGTGTGCTGGTAGTTGCCTCTAGCAAGGAAGCAGAGCACCAACACTACCTTCAGTAGAGGGGGGATGGCGGTGCATATTTCAATGAGGCTGACAATGTCATTGTGTATCATGTCCACGATGGTGGTGATGGTGTCCCGGTCCAGACGGTACAGGGTGTGGATCTGCTCCGGGGTTAGGTTGAAAGGACTGGCTCTGATGAGATCGGCATACCAGTCTAGGGTGTACTGACGATAATGAAATCTGACCAACCCCACCCAATCGTCCCTCTACACAGGGGTGGAGCGGGGTCCGGCCCTGTGCTATCAGTATATGCAATTTAAGGAGACTGACATTTTTGCGATTTTTCAAAAATAGGAAGTTATGACACAAGGAAACATAAACAAGCCTATAGCAGACACCCAAGTGCTTGTTGACTACAGACCCGTTAGTGGTCCACTCAACTCTCTTCTTAATACTCTAAAACCTTTTCATGACATTTTTTGGATTAACCTAGGGACATTTCTTTCTTTGTTGACATAATATACCAAAAGAAAAGTCAGTTATGCATTTTCTTTTTTTGGCTGATGGTGGAAGTTCTACTTTTAAATGACTTTTGATATCTGGAGGTATCGACATTTTGAAAAACTTGATTTTACTGAAAGATAGAATCACTTTTCACGCTTCAACTGCTCTTAAATCATGTTCTAATTTTCTTGCCAATGAACGGATCAGTAACAAAATAGAAGGAAAAAAATGTTAAAAATCACTAATAAGGAACAATAAGAGATATCAAACTCGTTTAAGGGCCTTCTTTATTTCTTCATTATTTTATGGTGAATAAACAAATGTCCTTAGATAATATTTGATAGGATCACTCTTAAAGGATTCATAAATCAAATTCTGATTCATAAATAGTAGCGGCTGCCATCTTGGATTAATGACTTGACACAGGCCCTCTGCCACAAATTCCGAAAAAACACCTGGTAGGTAATACATGCTTATGTGCTTCATTTACAATGAACCTCCGGTATTCATAACTTGCTTTCATTCAATATCCCATGGAATGACATATGCCCCTCAACTATAACTTCTTTCTCTTCTGACACCAGATGGCCAGGGGCTTGAAGAGGCATATAATAAGAGATTGGAAGGGCCGGAGAAGACAGGTAGGCGCCAGAGGGATAAGGGTTGAAGACTTTTTGTCATAGTACATAATTTCTGATCAGAGATCCATGCATGTCAGCATCTTCATTGTTACTGTTATGTTATTTGTCTTTTATCCTGCGCACCTCACCGCTGCAGTGGTCTTAAAGCTCTAAGCCTTGTCTAGCGACTCGTGACCCCGCCCAGGATGGCAGCCAGACCATGATCTGTGGAGTGAAAAGGAAATGGGGCAAATAAAGCAGGAAAGTGGAAGAGTGGGAAAGCCTGGGACACATACATGTACACACTTAACTCACAACGTACATGGAAATGAAAACTTAAGTGTGAGTGATAGGGATTAATTGAACGAATATATATTTTTTAGTGCTTTGACAAGAAGAAAATGTATTAAAAGTATGGACAAGAGATTCCCTAATTGGCCTACAGAACTTTCACAGAGGCAAGTGCTAGTGCGGTGGTGATATCATGTTAAATAACTGTGTGGTTGCGTGATGGCCTTGCAGTGTGTTCAAGAGTGCCTAGGGATTGTGGAGGCTACTAACATGATGATAATCATATAGGATTCCCTCCCGCTGAAAGCCAGAGGGGTTCTGGTAAAGCAATCCATGCTGTTGAATGTGCCAGAGCCACCAAGAGGGTGTGTGCAGAACGAGAGCTTGGGGACACAAGAGTTTGAAAAAGGAGCTCCTCCACCCTAGGCCATACTCGACTGGTTTTGCATGGAGAAAAGGGAATGCATTTCACTCTTGTATGTAGTCAATTGGTAAAAAAAGTCACTGGAATGCACTATGAGAGTACTGAATTAGAGTTAAGATTGTAAAATTACGCATTGCAGGCTAGCTAGGTCAAATAAACATTCACATTAAGGACAATATTTTAGAAAGCCAACTGTCCACTATAAGGCCTGATAGCAGAGTATGCCTGGCACTTTAAGCACAGGGTTTGAGGAATGTCTACACTTGATAAGTATATTCAAGCGATGCACTCTTCTCTTTACTCCATAGGAAATGAATAGCCAGTTAAGCTTGGAGAAACTACGGGCACTCTTAAAATAATAAAAACACATCCACCCACACAATAAAAGATGAAGCAATTCTCAGAACAAAGTTTCAAATAAAAATATTTACTACAGTTATAGCCCACAGAAAATATGATTTTTCAATACCAGGGCTGAATGAAATCTAAAATGGTTGGACAATATTGGTTTCTAATTTGGGCATAGACACTACTTGACTGCCTGTTCTATAATTAATTAATTAATTTAGTATTTATTTATATATAGGAGGAACAATGCTCTTTTCATCACAAAAGAATGCATAATAGATATGAAATCAGATTTGACAGGAAGCAGTGAGCTTCTTACAATGGGGTGAGTTTGAGGGACACTCAGACCAGGTTGTTGAGGGGTGTACATGCAACAGTCACCAGGGACAAAACATAAGTGGACATACACAGATTAAGGACAAATCAACAATGGACATTTTTAAGTGAAGGTAGGTGGTACGGCCAGCTGTGATCAGGATGTGAGCATTCATGATGGGTGAAGTGCTAGAGTGGAAGCCGAGGAAGTGAGGGACAGAGGCCGGTTAGAGGCGAGGGAAAAATGTTAGCTAGCAGGCAGATGAGAGGCAAGTTAAGTGGCTAACTCAGAGGCGAGGAAATAAGTTTGTTTGGTTTTGAACAAATCTGTATGGACTGTTTCTCAGATATTTGGGGAAAGAGTATTTCATGCAAATGGAGCAAGAAGAGAGAAAGAGCTGAAGCGAGATGCAACACGGGGAAGGTGAGGAGTCACAAGGGTAGTCGAGGATGCAGAGCAGAGATTACGCAAATGATTGTAGAGGTGGATAGAGGAGTATAGATACAGTGAAAACAACTGCGTTTGTGGTATACAGGCCGCATGGAGCGGCTAAAATATTAGGAAACAACAACGGACGTGGCAACGTGTCTAGCGTCTCTGATCATGACAACAGAGGCCTAGGAGGCCTAGGGGGCCTTTGCCCCTTTGATGTTTTCAAATGTGATGTGGCTCGTACAATGATAAGTACGAGCTGAGGTGTGTAAATGCAGGAGTTGGAGGGCGGGTTGCCTAACTGTAATTCTTTTCAATCGTGTTTGGAATTTTTCAACCACTACAGTGGTCTTTGTACCACATCGCAAATATTGAAATCAGAGGGCATGTAGGCCAATCTAAGATCATGCTGTATAATAACCACACTGCGCCGTGTGTTTGGAATGTGGCAATGGCATAAGTAATTCAATGAAAAGGAATGGACATTGCTATTCTTTGCATTGGCTGTATTATGAATAAATCATATTTTTGCACTGTGCTAATAAATTATCAATAGTGTGGATGGTTCAGAACCTCTTAAATGAATATGAGGTACCCATGCCTCGGGAACAGGTATGGTCAATGCATGGACAGTCTTCGACAAGCACAGCAGGTGCTGTTCTTGAATTTAGGGATTGATGAACGCATGAAGTTTGTGATCCGTGTTTAGCCCCTTTCTAGTGGCCTGCGATGTGATAACAAATGTTTTCGAAGGTCTCCGAGATGAATCCTTGTTAACTATTGAACAATTGAGAATACTTTCTAGTGGAGTGGTTACGTGTATAAGAAAGCACAGTTTGGTTTCAAAGGTCTCTGAGTGCTGGGCACGTTATAAAAGGCAGTCTACGAAGATATGAAACAACGGGACTTGAATGAAAACTTTAACAAATATATCTTCATGATTATAGAATTCCGAACTGAAGGAAGACTTAATAAATAAGCAGAACTGTTACCTATAAGGATTATACATGAATGGAATTTTAAAATTAAAAAAAGAAAACTCAGAAAGGAATGAAACTTTAATCCAAGTGAAATCTATATATGCTGAATCTTCAAGTGAAGAGAACTTTGCATTTAAGTGAAATCAATAACCTTCAAGTGAACAGAACTTTGAAACTTTGAATTTTAGTGAAACCAATAAAAACTGAACTTTAAAGTGAACCACTTTAACAGTGCAAGTAAACCAAATATATGCGTATCTCTGGAGGTGAACCTTTACTTTGAATCAAAAGAGGCATTTTAAACCAATATACTTTGAAGCTGAACGCACTCCTACTTTGAAGTTTAAATATTACTCAATATATTTGGACAAATACTAATCATGCAAAGAAGACGCAAGTGGGGTGCAGAACTTTAGGAAACCTGTAAATATTGTTGCAACATTGAAACTAAGTTTTGGGGAAGGCAATCCTGAGGCTTCAGAATGTATAGACTTGCAGACGAAGTCTCAAGATACCTTTGTGTTTGAATCTGTGTTATTTGGAAATCGGGGAAGGGAGCTTGGATTCTTGGTTAAAACTCTATCATCATGAACCCAAGGCAATCCTGATACTTTTGTTGGAAGTGTTTTATACTTGGAGAAAGGAGCTGAAAGGAAGCTGTGAGCTGGACGGAGTTCCGAACCGAAATCCCACCATACTATAGGGCAAGAAAGGCTTTTCTCCATCCTGACTTTTAAGTTAATAACTTTTTATTTCTAATCCAGAATATGTTGTCTGTGTCCAACTCCAAGATGCCATCACACTTTCCACTGCTTAATTTCACCCCTAAGTCTCAGCATCCTCATATATGGGTCACCCCATTCATATGTTCTCTCCACACAGACACGTGTTGGCTGCTGCGCAAATGGAGGCGTACCCCGTCGCATCATGACCTGCAACTCTACCTCTCTGCCCTGAACTCTCTCAAGTGCACTCTTGATAGAGTGAAAAGGGAATTCTGCCCAACTATCATAGACTCTCACTCCAACCATCTTCCCCGGCTACAGGACACCCTAAACTCCCCCCTCTCTCCTCTATTACTATCACCTATCAAGTATCACTCTCACAACTAATGCCCTAGCTGAATACTTTGCTGCTAAAATTTCCAAAATTAGACACACTCTCCTGACCTTCCTCACACTTCCCCTACCATCACCCTCTGCCTCTATCTCTTACTTTAGTCACACTAATACTGACAAACTCCTATCTCTACTGATGACGGCTAACCCCTTTTGTGCGCCATCAGCCACTCTTGCTCCTCAGCTAATCAATCCAATAGCCCCTTTAATGGCCTCTCACCTCACTGAACTCTTCAACTCCTCTTAATTCCCTGCTGTTTTTGAAAAAGCCACAGTCATCCCTCTCCTAAAAAAGCAATTTACCGGCTAACTTTTGTCCTATGTCTCTCCTTCCGCACCACTCTTACGTGCTCGAAAGGGTTGTGTTCAACCATATTACCCATTTTTTAGACTCCACAACCTTCGAGAACCCCTCCCTACAAGAAGGTTTCTGCTCATGTCAATGCATGGAAACTGCTATCAAAAATGTGTCCAACTTCAGTGCCTCTGCTAAGAACTCTGATCTCCTTAATACTCTCATTCTTCTTGGGATTCGCGAACAGGCCTCCTACCACACAGGCACTCCTGGGTCGGCTTCTGTCCACAGGAGAACAAGCACTGCGAACACCAGAAAAAGGAACAACCACTCTGCATGGCTCCCTTTCCAGTGTTCGATCTGTTCCACAGAGCCCCAGCTCCCGGGCCGCACTTCAATGAACCGTCAGCATGCTTCACAAAAGCAGCTCCCTGTATTTTCAGGTGGCCTCTCCACTGCTGCTACACCCGCGCCACCACCTCTCCTGACATCATTTGATTGGGGTTCCTTTTATACACCTGCAGCCCTTTAACAGGGTTCATGTGCTAATTTGTAAATAGCCCAGCAGGCCTCTTTCTCGTCCCAGCACCAGAGTGGTAAAAACACCTAGTCTTCTTTACTCCTGCTGCTTCTTCTTCGTTCCAGTACTGTCAATGGCTATATGTGAAAAAGTCAAGGGAGCTAACTTACAATAACTCATGAATGCTGAGGAAGGGTTGGGTTGGTCGTCAGTAGGGAACGGGGGATACCACATCCCTCTCAAGGGCCTCCCACTCTTAGTCCCCAATGACCCTCCGCCGAGGTGACCCTCCCTCAATTGTCCACCCACAGGGTCAGGATCCAAAATCGATGGCCTTTCCCTGGCCACCTGCTGAGAGGACCCATGGGAAACAGGAGTGAGAATACCCTAAGGGTTCTCAAGACTTCAGAGGCGAATAGGTCCTATAGCAAGGATTGGAACCTGGAGAAGTCAGTGTTGGTGGAAGAGGCATTGGGTGTGAAGGAGGAGTTTGAGAACTGTAGGTCAGAAAGAAAGTGCAGAGTGACAGAGTGGAGAGCATTGTCACTAAGAAAAGACTGACGTTCAGATTTCTGAGAAGTGGTTTGAGAGGGAAGGTTAAAATAAACTGAGAGAATGAGGTGATGTTTAGTGGAATGAGAATCAATGAGTTGCCCAAGATCATCAAAGAATGGTGCAGTTGGACCAGGAGGGTGATGGATGGAGACGATGTGAACCGAGTGAGGCAGAGCAATAGTGGAGATGGTGAATTCAAAAGATGTAGGAGAGGATGTGGCATTGGACATTTGTGAGGTAGCGAGTAGGTGTTCGATGCCTCCACCTCTGCCAGTCACTCGAGGAGAGTGAATAAAAGTTAGTGTAGGGCCACCGAGTGGCAGTGTCAGATGGAGAATTCCAGGTGTCAGTGATCGCAAGAAGGTCGAGGGGAGGAGAGCTGGAGTGAAAATAGTCAGTGATAAAGGAGGTTTTATTGCATACAGACCGAGCATTCCAAAGTGCAATGTTCAGTTGATGAGGTAAGGAAGAGTAGAGAAGTTGAGTCTCAGAGAAAGAGAGGTGAGGTGGATAGGTGTTAGAGGAGGTAGTTAGCTTGTCAGCTTTGTTTTCTGGGAGAAGGTGGAAGAGAAATGACGTAGCAGGGAGTTTTGAGTTTTATTGTAGGGATAGGAAAGAAGGAAGTTGCAGCGTCATTGGAGAAAGCATAGGGAGAGGTCAGTAAGAGAAGCAGGAGTGAATGCATTATAGGTGAGTAGCACAGTGTGGAGAGACAGTACAGTAATTAGGAAGCTTGGGGTACTCTTAGATGCAAGTGAGAAAGGCAAAAGAAAAGGCTAATAAGATAAGTTGAAAAGAGGCTGGTCATCAGATGGTCTTCATGCAAATGTCCAAAAAGACAGCAAAAAAAGCCTGAATGGGAGATTTTGCCCAATTTCAGGTGTTCGAAAATTGCAAACAGCTGAAAGGTTCGACCAAATCCCCCATTTGGTGCTAAGGGCATTGCAGGGACACAGCGAGCCGGCGGCACACAGCGTAGTGTGCCTCCACAAGGTTAGTAGGTGGGTGGGCACGGGGGCCAAGTCAGAAATGGTCAGGGGAGAATCGACTGAAGGTTATTTTGGAAAAATAATCTTTGCTCTTTTCTCCCTCGAACATTTGTGTCACAGGATTGTAACCCTGATCGGTATTCAAGCTTCACTGTTCTGCCCATTTACTGGGATGCTCCTATCTGGATGCCCCTAAGGAGTTCAGAAGGGATGACACATACTCTTGTCGCTTTATCGCCTAGTTCAACAGTGGTTAGTCTCTGATATTATTCCAGGTGTTGCTATGTTGAGGCGATTTCTTTCTGATTGGTGTTCCCAGAGGAGCCTCTTGTGGCTTCAGGTGGAGATGGGGTTGATCTAAGATGGCTGCAGGAAGTGATGTCATCAATCCAAAATGGCCACTGGAAGTGATGTCACCTATTCATAACGACCACTGGCAGTGAAGTTCCAGAGAGAAAGTAAAGCCAAAAACCAGAAATGATGACACATGCTCTTGTAACCTGATTGCCTAGTCCATCACTGGTTGGTCTCTCTGATATTGTCCCTGGTGTTGCTGGAATTAGGAGATTTCTTCCTAATTGGTGTTCCCAGAGGATTCTGCTGTGGCCTTTAGCTGGAGATGGAGATGTCAGACTTGTTGGAAACAATGATTAAGGCTTAGGTTTCTCCAATTATCTGTTTCGGTTGGACTACTGGGGTAGGCAGGTTTAACTCACAATTTCAAGGAATCAAGTTTACCCTCATGACACCCAAGTTTAATGTGTTAAGGACTAGATATCATTTACTGTATTGACTATGGCAGACACCAATCACAGGACCGGTTATACCACATTCAATCTGAGAAATCCCAAATGTCAGAAGCAATTCCAAATAAAATGATGCTATGTATGATTTCAATTATAATTATAAATCACAAAGCACATACACCTTGTGCTATGTTCCCTTTTTCAGTGATATTGCTTTTAAGCAAGGTTTCCAAAATACTTTAAAATACTGTTATTAAATTGACTATTGGGAAAATGTCCAATTAATCCTGGGGCATAGGCACTCATTTATGTTCTGTCTGTCTTTCACAGGCCCAGTACACGTGAGGACACTAACTGGTCTCAGACAGCTCTGTCATGTAAGACCTCCCTCTAGTGTTTGCACCTGCACCAAAATCCCCTTCACGTAATGTGGTCCTGCTTTGGGAAAGGTGTCTGCATTCAGTCCAATCTGGGTAATGCGTTTTAAAGACATTTCCCTGTCAGATGCACCCAGTTGGAATACAATCTGCCTCTCTTCCGCTGGTCAGGGCTCTCTTGCTCCTTTGTGTGCCCAATAATCTCCCTGATTCATGTGTTTTTGATCTCTCTTAAATACCCAACAACCTCCATCCACAAGCTCGAGTCAAAAATGACGAATCTCACAGCCATTTATTTCCTATTGGCTTGTTCGCAGCAGAAGGCTGCATACATGAGTGTCTTCATTCCTGATTTGATTTCCTCATAGGATCTCCCCCTAACATTTGACATCACGGAAATACAGACTTTCAGGAGAATAATGCCACAATTCTATAAATCTAGATTCTGTGCTTCTCACAGTTTACGAATTACATGTTTCTTGGTTTCTCACTGGCCAAACAGTATCCCAATCCATCCCATCTCTCTAGAATGTAGCATTGCAGAGTTATAATTATAATATTTTAGTTGTAAAACATAACTTAATGATGTTAATCTTCACGCGTATAGGTGCATTGAATGCAGAATAAGGTCACAATAAGGCACATATGTTTGTTTTTGTAGAAGGGCACTGTATGCTGAAATATAGCATTTCAGGTGGTTCTACATTTTATGCAGATTTAAATTAACTTTAAAACTTATTGACACTACAATAAACTAAGGCTCAGCTTAATTTTGTCAGCCCATTTTCTATGACACTCACGTGACTTGGGATACAACATATAATGACTTCCATCTAGGCAATGTATCTTGATTTCTATTTTTAGGGTGCTTTAATGGGAAATATCACTGATTTAATCCCCTCCATCCCCCCCCCCCCACCACCACAACAATCCCACACCAAAATCTAGGACAAAATAAAAACTGTTTTAATCTGAATATTCTGTTTAATTTAAAATAATAAATCCAGAAATTAAAGAATTAAAGATGGCTCTCTAACTTTTAATCTTGGAAAAGCCACCCACAAAATTCTATATAAATATAGTTAGTTTATCTACAAAAAAGAAATGCAACCTGCTTGCTAATATCTTGCCAATGTTTAAATGAACAATGTACACAAATATCCATACGTATAAAAACAAATCTGAGGAACTATTCTTCAAGACAAAAGATTAAAAATCTCGCCAATTCTCGAATATGAACATACAAATTGACATCTGACATAAGACTTAAAAAAGTACAAACGCATTTTGCTGATAATCTTTAGGTTATGGAATTCTTTTTATTTTTTATTTTATTTTATTATTATTGTGATAGTTGTATAAAAACCTTTTACATAAAAAAACAATAAAACAACAATACTTTCAACATTCAGTACCACATCAATTATGTATCATTCTCTTAAAAACATGTTATTCATTAAATAACTTAATGGTTCATGTATAACATATGTACAATATACAATACATCGAATCAATCCAAATATCAGTGACGTTTGTGCTACACATTATAAGCAATGGCAAAATCTATTTGAGGAGATTGATAAGGGGTTACAGCACGGAGGCCAGCCCATAGGCAAGGTACATTTCTAATCTCCGCTACATCAAAAAGTGGGCTCAGTCCCTAGAGAGACACAGTTGGAGCAGAGCCCCGTGTGGCACAGATGCCCCTTGCGTCCCTGATCTTCGCCAGTGCTGGTCTGCACCTTGGAGGATTACAGCACCACTGAAATATAGGCATCCCTGGGATCGTCATAGGACCGGCATCAAGGAAGAGCTGAGGGCTCATCATAGCATGCCAGTCTGAGACTTGTGTAGAAAAGTATTCAGCTGGAGAGTTGTAGTGCAGGAAGTCCTGTCCGGAAGAAGGCGGTGCTGGGCTGCAGTCTGTACTTGAGAGTCTGTCCTTGATCTCAGTGAAACCAGAGGGTGGAGCCTCAGTACAAAATCCACAGTCTAGCGCGGAGCATGCCGTGGAGTTGTACTGCAGAGGAGTCTGCTGTCTTTGCAGTCCATGAAGGCTGGAAGACGGAGACAGATGGTTGAAGTCTGGGCATACCCTGGGAGTTTGGCGATGTAACACTGCGCCTAGTGAGGGACGAGGAGCTGGCCTGCAGTGAACTTTAGCTGCTTGGATCTTGTTTTGGCGTACACCTCTTACCTCCCAATACCATTGACCTTCCCCTCTTTCTTATCTTAGATCGCGGACTGGTACTGGCTGGGTATTGCCCCCTTCATTGTGACCCTCTGTCTTACTCGATTTGCCATGTTAATACGTGAACACAACTCACTTCAAAATGGCAAATGGTCCTTGCACCTGCCGAAAATTAACAATCAGAGACGAAGAAGCCATTCAACGCCTGGAAGTCGGGCCAGAGCCAAAACGGGGAACACCTAATATGAAATTCCCATTTAAAAATGCTTGAAATTGGAGAGTGAGATGTGCGACCCAAGTCCTGGTAGAACAGGAGGGAGAACCGACGTCAGTCATTGCCCCCCTCATGATAATAGCTGTAAGGAGCCACCTGCGTAAGCTGATACCAAAGAGGGGAAGATCCAAGGAGAAGACTATGTACTCAGAACACCTAGATGGATACCGAACAGTGATGGATTTCGAGGAAAAGGATGTGGTTTTGAAAAGTGTGACTATTGACTGGGAAGAGGACAATGTGTTTCTTGGGGAAATATTTGCACGTCCGGAGTGACCAGACTATGAGTGCCTAAGGGGGAGTGACTCTAGTGTAAGGCCAATGAGAACAGCCCCCCAACTATGTATTGACAGATTGGGCTTCCTTGAAGCCCAACACTCTTCATTCTGCTCGATTATGGAGGGTTATACAGGACATTAATTCAACCTTGGCCTGGCAACGAAGACTAAGTGACTCATTCTCTATTAAATGCTCTATCCCAAAGGCACAGACGGTGAACTTGGAGGCGAATTCAATACTGAACCAGCAGAGTAATACTGGTTTACAAGAGGTGGCAGCTGGCCCAGGTGTCAGGGAGGAAGACAACCCTTCACCCTGGGCCAAATAATGATGGCAGAGAGAGATTCTTCGAGGGCGGACGAGAGAAGGATTGCTTTGGCTCCACAGCAATCATCTATATCCACCTCTGTGTCTGTAAGAAGAGATTTTTCCTTGGTGAGCAATGGATCGATTAACAATGACCAAACTCCCTTACTCCCTCTGATCCAAATTCTGTGCAGG
The DNA here is from genome assembly GCF_040938575.1 of Ambystoma mexicanum. Lineage (NCBI taxonomy): Eukaryota > Metazoa > Chordata > Amphibia > Caudata > Ambystomatidae > Ambystoma > Ambystoma mexicanum. The sequence continues at coordinate 147,898,441 of NC_090930.1, read as the reverse complement.
TGGCATTGGCTATAACTCTAAACCCATTCATCAACCTTTATGAAACCCATTCACCAAACTGTGTGAAACCCTTTATGGAACCCTAACTGAGACTACAAACGATCAAGGAGCCCTGCTGACAACCATCCTCACAAAAATGACGAGTCTAAAGGCTCTCTCTGGATTTCTTCAGCCACGATATAGAAGCAGACTAACTTCCCAATGGCAATCAAGGCTTTATGACTTGGCCAGAGGGGAGGAGGCCGATGGCGTCCGTTGTTGAAGCTATGAAATGGTTGGGAGCATTTTGAGAAAAATAACTCTATAAAGAGGGGAAGAGGCAGCAAATGAAGATTTTAAAGGAACCTAACATGGAAAGTGAGATCCCTGATATAGAGTATGACAGGCCAGCCAGGGGGATGGTATGCCCTACGCCAAAGAATTCAAGGATGGAGATTGAACGCCAGGTGAATGACCCAATGGCATTAACAGCCCCTAATAATCCTAATTCTGAGAGGACTCTGGTAGCACCTACTGAACAGAAGGGACCGATGCCGATGGGCAGGATCGATCCAAAGTATATTACTACTGAAACCAGACCATTTTCGATATTTGAAAAGGCCAGCAGGCAAGATGCTAGTTTTAAAAAAGGAAAAACTCAAATGGAAAAGAAGTCAAAATCAACGAAAAAGCAGAAATCAAACGAATCAAGAGCGTTCCTTAGGAATCTAACAACCCCTGAAGTCCAATCTGCTAAGGTAAGTTAATGAGGGAAACACTACTAATAAAGGAAAATAAATATCCTTCAATGTAAGGGTAAAAGATAACGAGCCTGTGGAGGAAATAACCGAACTGGAGGAGATCCCCTAGGAGAATCTATCAACCTATTCTGAAAGGATAGAAGACACAGTTGGGCAAAGAACGCAACATACCCCTGGGAAGATGAAAGTCAGGAGAAGGGCAGTATATCTATGGTTGTGGAAAGCTTGCTGCTAGCAAATTTCTCCAGGGCTGGGTCGGCTCCTCCTGCCTTGTTAAAGGACCCATTCCAGACCTTAGAAACCAGGAGACTGGCGTTGATGAGAAGACCTCGGAGGGAAGATCCTGTAATCAAGGAAGAATGAAAAAGAAAGGAGAGAATGATGCCACGAAATACAGCAGACTCAAAACAGTCCCCTCCGAGCCCAACTATTTCAGTCACAGTTGAAAGGATCATTCCTGCTAAAGATGGCTTAATTCTAAATAGAGGCAATATTCTGAAAGTACTTCATTGCGCACCCAAACTTAGAAATATTAAATCAGAGGACATTAAAAAAACCTGTATGGATTGGGTAATTCTTCATGTATCTTCGGGCTTGGGAAAAACTGTTCTCTTGGAAGCAATGCAGAATCTTTTACCCCTGGGTTTTGAGATTACTGTCTCCCTATGTTGGAAATCTGTAAGGGAAAGGATGGTTCAACGCCCGACGTATTTTAATTTTCCATCCCTAAAAAAAAAAGAATGACGCCCAAGAATTTAAATTCCTGGGGCGAAAGAAAGGGTTAGAGGAAGAAAACATTTTGGAAAAAACCCTTTTTTCCTTGAAGGTTACTTTAGACTGCAGATGTGAAGATCCAAGAAGACTGACCCCGAAACAACGCACCAAAGTAAATTGAGCCAAGACTTGTCTTGCCTAGCGAGTTTGTTGGCGAAAAGTTCAGGGAAATAACAGCAAAAGGGACAACTAGTGTGTCCGCTATGTTTGGGGTCTTGGAACACAAGAGGATTCCTACATTTGCTTAATGATGATTAGTTGCTACTAAAAAAAAATGATGAACTTGGTTATGTAAGAAGCCTGTGTGTGATGGTTTTGAAGTGTGTTTTTATGTGGCGTTAAGGAGTAAAAAAAGAATGGCCATCAGTGGGCCTTATGACACTGTTAAAATTGGGACAGGATTATAAGGTGTAGAACGTAAAGAACCTGAATACTTTCATGCAGCGGGTCATGTTAAGCTGGCAAGGGCCTTCATTTAAGGAGGTGTCTGTCATAGTGGTTTACCTCTATTGAAACCCGGTGGGAATTGGGGAGGAAGATATTATGAGCACTGTCACAGCTCTAATTGATGAAGTCTAACGTGCAGGTGAAAGATCCATTAATTATAATCCGTGGAGACCTCAACATAAACTTTATTAAGGGGATTGGCATTCTAATCCCTTTAGCGAGGATGACTAAGAAATCAGCCTTATGGGTGAATGAGTTGAAAGAAAGAGACATTTTTATGCTGAATAGCCATATAAAAGGGGACATTCCAGCTCAACATACATGAGGTAGAGTTAATCAGCAGTCCCATCTAGATAATTTTTTTGTCTCAGGAGGGATCTTCAATCTACTGAACATGCAGACTGTGGTTCCGATGGTAGAGAGTGACCATCATTTGCAGAGGAAAATTGGGCGACCCATTTCTCTCAATTGCGGGTGGCGACAAAGGGGGTTTTTTGCATAGGGACTAGAACCGCGAGAAAGAAGTCGTCCATTGAATTTGCCAAGGAAACTATCCTCCATGTAATAAAGAGCCTGAACCCCTCACATGCAGCAGGACTAGATGGTTTGAGCAATGATCTTATTGGACAAAATGTGTAGGCTTGGGCTGATTTCTGCTTCCATTATTCAATCAGATCTTGGAGGAAAGAAATGTTGCAGCGTCATGGAAATCTGCGTTGATCGTCCTAATATTCAAGAAGGGCAATAGGGAAAATCCTGGCAATTACAGACCTATCGCCCTCTTGAATACCCCGGGGAAAATCTTTGCCTCAATCCTGCTGCAGTATTTAAATCGTTGGGCATGTGAAGTTGGCTGATTAGATCCCTGACAAACTGGTTTTGTCAAAGGGGTGGGCACTTCCCTTAACCTCTTAATATTAAATAAATTGAAATTAAGGGCCTTGAAAACTAAAGCTAAGCTATGTGTTGCCTTTATAGATCTCAACAGGTATTTGATAGCATATGCGGAGAGATGTTACGGGACAAAATGAGTGCTTGTGTATGTCCTTCCGACTGTTTAGAGGCGATTAAAGCTCTATACTCTGATATGGAAATCCAAGTAAGAATATCTAATAATGGTGTGTTGTCCAGGAAAATACATACATCCAGGTGGCTGAAGGAGGGCTGCCCGCTGGCCCCAATACTCTTTAATGTATACATCTCAGATATCTCAGAGAGTCAAGCAGGAGTGCAAGCATTTCCACTGACAATCTATGGTCAGAAGGTCCCCTGGATTATGTATGCAGACAACCTTGTAATTATGGATCAGACGCTGATTCGACTTCATCGAAGACTGAACCAGCTAGCAGCGTATCTGAAGGAGAATGGTCTACATGTCAATACTAAGAAGACTAAGCTCATGGTTCTACTGACAGGCAGAGGAAAAAGGGCTCCCAAATGTAGGTGGTTTGTAGGTGATGAGATTCTGAAATATGTGAACCTAGTTGGGTGTATCCGTCAACTCTAGAGGTATTGAGACAACGGTTGGAGAATGCAAGAATGAAATATAAAAGGTTGACAATGCAGGCCTCTATGTTGCATAAGAGGTATGGGAAATTCTCAATAGCACTTGTAGAGACCTCCTATAAACAGAAGGTTGTCCCCATCCTCATTTATGGAGCAGAGACTGCATTTCATTTCGCAACACAATTTAGGGAGGGCTTGGAGAGTTATCACTGGAAGCGGGTTTTGCATCTGCCTCAATCCTTACCGATTGCCTTAATTAGATATGAACTGGGCCTGCAATATGTGGGCTCAATTATTGGTTGGAAAAGTCTAGCCTTATTCAAGAAGTGTGTGGAACTGAACTCACCTCGCTCCTTTAAGATATTGAGTAACAAGGAAATGGTGATAGGGATTTGCTTTTAGACATCTGGAAGAAATAATCTATGGAAAGACTTTTAAACCTGTACTTAACGAGCGAAATCCTATTGGAAACCCGTCTTAAGGCAAAGAAGAAGATAATGATTCATGACTGGATAAATACTCAATAAACAATGCTCAAGTATAAACTGACCCTAAAGATGGTGCTATGGAGGAGATCAATTAATCAACTCCAGACTTACCTTATCAAGCTTCCAGCTACCAATATCTAGACTTGATCATACGATTGAGACTGGATATCCCCCTCACTCGAGAGGTTCTGACTTCACGGAGACAGATACAAAAAACAGAGGACTTTAGTAGGCACTAATAATGGAGAATAACAAATGTTTGATCATGACATGTTCAGGGTTAAAAATGTTAAGAAGGAAATACATGAGTGATGTGGGAAAGGATTTTAATTCTCAATAACTGGAAGAGTGGTGAAACATGTTTATAGTGGTTGAAAAACCACTAGTAATGTTTGCAACAATGAAATTCATGGAAGTTATTTGATAGAGTTATGGAGGAATGCAATGACAGTTGTGATTTGAAGATTTTTTTATTGCTTTCATGGTTAGGATGTACATAGGTCCGACATGTTGGACCTGAATGTTGTTACGATGTGAGATGTTATTTATGAAATTTTGTAATAAACCAGACATGAAAATAAAAATAAAAAATAAAAAAAAGATAGGGGTTATGTAACAATTGTAAAAGGAGCATGAGCTTCAAGTGTTTCTGTTCTCATATTCCAGAATCAAGTAATTTAAAGATTCTAGTGTATTTGATACAAATGACTCATCCTATTTTATTTACCAATCTCTCTTCATGCGCCCTGCATCTCTAAAGAACCTAGGAGATAAAAACAATTATGTTTTTTAATAGGAAATTATGTTTGCCAATTAAATGTGTTGAAGGTCTTCAAATAGTGATGATTTCAACACACTCCACTCCTGTGAGTAGAAGAAATGCAGAGATTCTTCTAGTGTCTAAGAGAGCAATACGTCAGTAATTATTTGGATTTGATCAGCCTACATTTTATAAAGTAACGTTTGCACTATGGACTAGGTAATTTGGATTCAAATATTATTTCATTAAACAAAATGCAATATTATCAATATTATCTCAGCCCAGATAGAGCAATCCTTTTTCAGAACAGAATTGAAGAGACACATTGCTCTAGAAACATTTAACTTAAGTATCTTGTATTCGATATAAAATGTAGAAAAATATTCCTTCTATATTGGTAGGGCTTTTCAATCAATGGTATCCTTATTCTCCAAGCAGTCCATTTTTTTAAAAAAAGCGAGCCACCCAAAACGGTTCTAAAATCGAATTAGATTGAATTATCATTTCACTGGAATTCAATTTGTTCAGGCATTTCCAGACGCAAGATGTTTGTTTTTTGCTTATATTTATAAGCATGAGTTCACTGCCTTGCAAATGCAGTACACTTTTATGATCTGCTATACAATTTTTATAATTTTGTTTACATTTTTTTGAGCTTACTTTTACTTCAAGTTCCTGTCTGCTTTTCAATATTCCCGCGTCTTCTGTGAATTTCCAAGTCAAAAGCATGAGATTTATTCACTCCAATTTCATTATTTGAATTTGTTTGGTGCAAATATCTTAAATGGCTGTTCAATCAGTATTTCAAAGTTTTCAGGTGAAAATAATAAAGATTTAAATGTAATTCACTTAATTTTCTCAGACACCATCAACAAGTGTTGGCATCAGAGAAAATATTAGTTTCACATACGGGATTCTTATTCTAGGGCTGATATAACTCTAAAATGTGAGAAATTATTGTTTTCTAGCTCGGGCATGGATACACAAATATTTGCTAGGGATAATTTGATTACTTTACCTACAGAGGTTTAGGATGGAAGCTGGTATTGTGGAGAGCAAAATATTCCGATGTATTAAAGGGTCACACCAGCATGAAATCATTCAAATTGAGTAGAAATGAAATGAGCAAATTAGCTTTACTTGCAGTAGGAGTGTGCTTATGGCAGAATCCTGTCTTTTCTGTGCAGTGCTTTTTGGAATAATGAATTTGCTTATTTGTATGAGGAAAGAAGGGGAGGAAAATAATTGACTTTCTATTCCCTTTGGGTGGTAGAAAACTCTGTTTACGGTTTTACTTTTATGTAAATTATGTGCTTAACAGGCCAAGAAGATAATCCCTGAAAACATGTGAGTCACGCTGGAGATCATGCTTGCAACAAAGTAACACAGGGAATTAATTAATAATGTATTACTGTCAGAATAATTTGCCCAGCAGAGTCTTTGATTCTGGGGCATTCTGTTTTAAATATACTTCAGCAGATGTTCATTTTCAGGGCAGTCCCCCTCTAGTGAGACTAGATGGAAACATGTTTCCTCAAAATATGTTCATTTGTTATCTGGGATTTAATTGATTCTTGGAACATGTATCTAAATGCACTGGGATTGTTGAACTCCCTTTTGGTTTGTCTTTATAAAGGTAGGTGCTTCTGGCTTAGGAACGGTTTCTGTACTTTTCTCCTCCTGGAAAAGGCTTTTTTAAGGAGTATTCTATCTACTATATTTAGATGCAATCCCAATCAGCTCTTCTCCTGTTGGGCAAGCTCTCTTCCTCTGCTGCTTTCTCAAGAACTCCCTCAACTTCCTTTGTGTTGAAATGTAAGTACTCACCACTCTCCACTGATACAGCATCATTTGACGTATCAGTTTTGGATTGTTCCTAGCCTCTTATAGGTTGGTTTCACATACCAACACCCCCAAAAATCCTACCGTTTGCTTTGATTGGGCCAATGTATTTGTCCATGTTATAAGGGGTTATATTTAGCTCCTCCCCTCAGGATATATGATCAAATTGGATTAAAATATATCACTCCCTTACAAAATTCTCTGTGGACCTGTGCATTGTTGAGGCCTATGTATTTATAATCACAATAATATTCTGAATACAAAGACACCCCTCCGGTTTTTGTAGTTGCAAGCATAAAGGAGATTTTGTAATGTGTGAATCCCTCACCTCTAACAGCCTATGTCTCTCACGTCTTCTGCCTCCATTCTAGCACTTCACCCATCGTGGTCATGTCCCGAGGACAGCTGGCCGTACCGCTTACCTGCTCTAAAAAATCTCCAATGTTGGTTGTCCTTAATCTATGTATGTCCACTTATGTATTGTCCCCAGAGACTGTTCTAATTACTCACCTCACCAATCTGGTCAGAATGTACATCAAACTCACCCGATTGTAAGAAGCTCAATGCTTCTCATCAAATCCGATTTCATATCTATTGTACTTTCTTTTGTGATCAAAAGAGCACTGTTCCTGTATATAAATACATACATAAATAAACAAATATGAATGCTGTGAGAAACCTGAAGGTATTCTCTCACCTGCTCCCTCAGGATCTTCCCTTTAGGTGGCCAGGGTAGGGCCATCGCTTTTGAATCCCGACCCTTGGACTGGACAAGCAAGGTAGGATCACCTGAGTGGAGGGTCACAAGGGATTGAGAGGAGAATGCCGAAGGGCGAGACATGGTAATTGCCCATTCCCAATAATACCCAAACCCACTCTCCGTTAGCCTTTATGGGGTATTTTCAATCACACCCCATCTCCCCGGCCCATTTCCAATAAACACTGAGACGAGGAAGATGCAATTAAGATCAATGAAGATTACCCATAGGAAAAGCCTTGATAAACAAGACAGGACCTACTACTACAACCTATCACTACAACCTATCACGATTACCCCACTAATAGAGTCAGGCAAGGTCAGGCATTTTACTCCAACTGTGCACACCTGACTCCACTTGACTCTCCCCAACACTATAAAAGGTGTTGTTTTGTCAAAAGCAATGAGCGAGCTGGGGATGCCATCCGACCCGAGAAGATAGTGTCAGGAGCTGAGGGCTGGAGGAGAACGGCGTGCGGATACGCTGGCCCATTGTCTATGAGGGGCTGCAGCATGGCGAGGGAGCTGTGCCTCCAAGGAGCCGGATGGAGGCTGCCTGCATCCTGCTGGCAGCACTCAGTGGAATGCTCGTTCCCTTGGGTCCTGCACCAGTCCCAAGGGTGTCTGAGGGGCAGGTGGTGAGACCCTAACCTCAATCCCACCTACCCTGAACAGACCGCTTGTCAAAGCGATGCTGCCCAGTGAGTTTAATCAAGGTCAATGAGAGAAACTCGGGAGCTTGCATGTGGCTGTAGTGGAGTGGGAGGAAGGCACTGAAGTAAAGCAGCATAGAGTGAAAGTGACAGATTTGAAAATGCATACGCATAATACAGAAAGCACGCAAAAATAATGTAGGGCAGCATGAAGGTACAGAAAGCCGAAAGCAAGAGAGAGCATAGCGAGCAGAAAGTCAGAAAGAAAGCTCAAAGGAAAGTGTGCTGGGGCGCTGAAATAAGAGGAAAGCCAACTTCAAAGAGTATAACAGAAAAAAGGGTGCCAGTGACCCAAAACAGGAAATAGGGTGCGAGCGACCCGACAGATTGGGAAAGTGAATGAAAAGGTGAGAGAAAGTGAAAAGAGAATACAAGTAACCCAAAGGTGGAAAAAGGAAAGTATGAACAACACAGGAAAGTGATTAAAATGTCCAAGAGTGCATGTCCATAGAAACAGAAGGTGCCAAGGTCACGACAAAGACAAGAGAAGAGTGCAAGAGGCATGACAAGATAAAAAGAAGGGCGCACGTGTACACCATACAAAAGAAGGCGTGCAGGAGGCACAGTGAAGTGGATAAAAACAGAGAGAAAGAGAGTGCCAGAAGAAAGGTACAGAGAGTAAGGAGAGGGGCTGAAGGTCAGAGTGGTCATACTTGGGAAGAGCAAAGAGTCCAGTGTTCGAAAGTCTCTGGTACCACCCCAATGTAAGAATTGTTTAGTGAAAAATACATCACGACCAAAAGAACTTTTGTTTGTTAAAAGATGAAAGGGGCTTGAGCTTGGAGAAGTGAATCCTGAGAGGCTTAACCAGGATTGTGTAAAAGAATAAAGGTACAACCTGACCAGAAGAACTTTATTTGTTAAAAGATGAAAGGGGCCTAAGCTTGGAAAAGGTAACTCTGAGAAGCCTAACAAAAACTGTCCAAGAGACATTGTTGAACTTTGCAAAGAGAGGCCTGCACTTCGGGAAGGGAACCCTGAGAGGACTGGCCAGAACCGTGTATTTTTGTTTGGAACCAGAAGAGTCAGAGTGTGGGGAAGAGAACCCCAAGAGACCCAGAGACTTTGTGAACTTTGTTGATTTGCTGCATTTTTCTTTTCTTGAACCACTATTTTTCTTTTAAGATATAGTTTCTCTAAGAAGACTCCTTATCACATTTTGTCAAAGAGTGAGGGCAAGCACATGTATAGAAACAGCCGGATATTGATTTTGGACTTTCAGGCATCGATTTCCCTTAGAAACGTCAATTAAGGGAACAATACCCTTAGAGTTACAGCCAGCTGGGCATTCCACCAACCCAACAAAGTTTTATAAAGAAAGGTTTTCAAACTATTACCTTTGAGTCTGTGTCTCTCTTGATACCGTGCCTGTCTCACAATGAATTTATAATTTATACATCTTAATAAATGTATTTGTATGTATTTGTTTGAGGAAGTTTTGCTGAATTAAAATCTAGTCTTGGTTTTTGAATCATGTAAAGGGTTCAAATGTTAGAGGCAATATGTTTTTTAAATAATTTTGCAACTTTGAATGCACGTCATATTTAAATGTCTACACATAACATGTTTTGGTTGGAGCTTTGAAATTAACAAAGTAAATTTGCTGATAGATAACCTGGGAAAAATGTATTCATTCAATATACATGGTGCTTTTCATGAAGCCGGCTGGTAATGGATGATACTTTTGCTAGGTCAGGGTTCAGGGTCATATGTGTTCATCTGTTATTTTTGAAGTGTCAATTGCAGGCTTACCATGCATCCTGAACTCTGGCCTTGCTCTTCTCATAAAATGGGGAGCTCCATGAACGTTCTGAAAGTGAAATGCAATTAGCTTATTGTTCTAGTATTTTCCATGAAATAATTTTCTTCTGAGTGCACACATCATTGCCTATTCACTTATGTTAATAGGTTACTCAATGATTAATTGGATTGTCTGTTTTACAGACAACCGACCACTGAACTCCTTAATTTGAGAGCTGGGCCCTGGATAAACACATGTCAGTTTACACTAGGGTTCAACTAAATCTACCATTTTATAGTTACATATAAAAAAAATGCTATGTGTAATTCTTTCTGGATTTCATTTTAATAAATGTAGGCCTTGTGAACAAGTTTCCCTTAATCTATAAAATGTACAAAGCACATCGACCTGTCATCTTCTTGCAGGATAATAAATTGGGTTTTTTATACAAATGCCTACACAATGAAATTCCCTTTGCATCAGGCTTTCTGTTGGGAAAAGAAGCACTTCCTTATATGTTTAACATTATGTAACAACTTTCAAAATGCACCTAGTTAATTAAATACATTTCATGTATTGAAATAGTTTTGACACAGAGAAATATGTTCTTTTAGGGCTTGCTTTGAATAGCCATTCACTGTGGAATGCTTTTAGATTTAGGGACTCATCACGAGTCGGGCGGTAATCTGGTGGATTTCCCACTGAGTGGTTGTCAAGGGATTTGACCCATTATTGAATCAATAGACTGGGTAGATGTGGAGATGAGCTGTCGCCGCCCATTATTCTATCCCAGAACAAACTAAATCAATAGACTGGGTGGATGTGGGGATGAGCTGTCGCCGCCCACATTCGCGCCAGAATCCAGGAGAACTGCGCAGTTTGCGCACACCAAAATGGTCACCTAATCTGCCACCCACCAGTGCAAAGAAAGGTGGTTCTGGTCAAAATCCGTTTTTTTTAATGTCAAAAAGTTGCTAAAATCATGGGCACAAGACCACTCTAAAGATACAACCTTCTTGTGGGGGGTTCCACATCACAACTCTACTGTAAGGATGCCATCAAAACAATGTTAAACAAGGGTCCTATATTATCAAGCAAAAGACCACTCTATTGAAATGCAGTAATTCAAGACAGATCCCAAAAATGGGTGGCGTACCAGCTTTGTCCACAAACCGGCGCTAGCGGTCTAAACTCTGACAGGGAAACTGTATTTAGGAGTTGCAAGAGGGGCAGGGACTTCAAAGCCTGTTGGTTAATTAAAAACCCCAGAGACTCACAACAGGAGGCAGGATATCACATGGCCCTTCTGAGTGAGAGGGAGGGGGTTTCCCCTTCATCCTGGAGGAGAGAGACAATAGCCCCTTTCAGTTGAATGGGGTATGTTAATTTTGAATGTTGACTATAAACAGAGAGCTGCCTGTGAGCAGAGACATGTGATCCCTGACCCACCCAGCTTCAAGGGGCGGGCCAGACTTGAGTGTGGATTCCTATTGCAGCAAATATATATTTTATAGAAACATTGATAACTTATTGTAACAAAATGACAGGAATGTACAACTTTGAGATTCTTAGTATGAAAAATGCCCTCACGATTTGAGTCCAAACTCCAATTTTTACAGTGTTCTAGGACCAAACCCCGCTATTTATTGATTTTACAGACACCGGGTTTATGCTAGAAACCTAGTAAATAGCTGGAATGTGTGTAGAAGGAGGGTGTACATTGGTGTAATTTTTGATACAGATTTAACATTGGTAAACCAATTAAAAACAAAATTAAGTTGTTATTTTTTTATGCAAGCCCCCAGGAAGATCAGAGTCGGATAAGCATGGACCATAAGGAATCTGTAATATGTACATGTAATTTCGACAAATTGTGTATCTAGGAAATATGTATTTGGGTCAGAAATAGATTTGTGTGCAATTTGACAAGGGAAGGTTCCTCTGACCATAAAACCTACAGCATCACTCTGACACTCCATTTCTTCCCCCCAATCAAGGGAGAGAGGAAAGCTTGGCCAATGATAAGTGAGAGGGGCAGGCTTAGCTAGGCCCAGGCACACACCCATTTTCAAAACACATAAAAGGAACATTGAAACCCAGGTAGAGACATTCACTTTCCACTTTCTTGCGGGACGCTTTGCCGGGAGACCTCAGACTTCACATCCAGAGATCCAGACTTCAAATCCATCAATCTCCAGAGACCAGAAATTAACTCCAGAATTTGTAGCAGAGAGACCTGAATCCACAAGCTGAATCCTCTTCAGCAGGCCTCAAAACCAACCAAACTATTCAACAGCCAGGCAAGCTGTTTGAATTCTTTGCCAAGAACCTTTGCAAGAACCTGAAGCAGTATCCAGAAAGCAGTGCCAAGAACTTTTGCCAGAACCAGAGACGCTGTATCCAGAACCGATAACAGAACCGGAGACCCAGAGACCAGATCGCTGTGCAGTGCCGCTAGCAGACCCAGACCAGATCAGATTGCTGTGAAGTGCTGTGCGTAGAACCAGTCCAAGTGGCGAGAGGACCGCAGCCAATCCTGACCCGATCCGTGACGAGGCCCATTTTAACCTATTTAGAACTACCTCATAGGAATCGTGTGTGTCATTCTGTCCTTTTTAAAGCTGAAAACTGTCATCTGCTATTTTGAACTTTTAAATTTCAAATTCGAAAAACTACCTTCACAAAATCATCCTAAGAAACTAAGCTTTCCAAATAACCTAGAACCGACTTCCTACTCCTTATAGTGCCTCCGTAATTACGCTCCACACGCGCGACTAATTCGCTGCGATTTGACATTTGCAATCATTCCAGCCACGTGTGAAAATATTTGCCTTTGCTTTCATCCTTGAAATTCGTTTTTAATCTGCCAATTACTCATAGAGCATTGCTAAAGTGAGCCTGAACTAATACCAACTAGCTATCACTCACCCTGAACCTCTACAGGGAATTAAAAATCAATTTTAGCATCATTTCACTTCCTTGCCACCACATTCAAAGCATTTTGGGCCTGTGTTTTAAAATCATATCTGTTTTTCTCTAAGCTTGCTAGGGGAGGACTGAATTTTGTATTGTATTTGATTGCATTCCTGAGAACTGTGTGCTCTTCTTTCCATCTCCTTATATTGCATAAAGGGGGGGAGTGAATTGTCAAGGAAAAGTGATTACATTGTCTTTTGTTGAAGCCATATCCAGTTATTTTCTGTACTGCATTTCATTCATCATTGCATTGTCCTTGAAGCCATAAAGACATTCTCTACCACCTTATTTTTCTTTTCCTATTCAAAGGTAACCAAGAACTGTGCTACTGTAGGATTACCTATTGCTGATTACTGCTCATATTCACAAGTGTGCTATTCATTATCAATTTATTTATAGAAGTGTGATATAGATATATATATATTGTTTAATTTTTCAAATAAACCTTTTAAATTTGCAAAACAAATCTATTTCTTGGCTCAGTGGGGTCAGGGGGATTCTAAGAGAGGGGTGTTATACATACAAATATATGAATAAGGGCTTCCCTTGTGCATCCCAGACAAGGCACTGACTTAGTGGGATTGCTTGATTGGAGTCACTTAAAAAGTGGGGGCTCGTGCCGGGAAATTCTGGGTTAGATTTACCACTTGTGCAGCTTAATACAGTGTGCTAACTGACGGGATACATACATCCGGTCGGATCACCACGCTGTGGTACGCTGTAAAGCACTCCTCAAAGGGACGCTCTAAGGAGAAGGTCTGTTTTGCAAAATAAAATACAAACTTCGGTAATTCAGGAAGGAACTCAAATCTCCAGAATGACGACACTGGTAGACATCAAAATAGCCAGAGAGCACTTCCTACATAAGCTATTTGTGAGGGGTGAGTGGACTCATCAGGACCAAATGGTCTGGTTGCAGGCAATCGCGCAATAGGTCACTGAAACAGGGTCAGATACATGGAGAGATCAGGGTCCATTATATGTGGCCCTGAGTGAATTATATATGGCCCCTAAAGCCAAAGATGAACACAATAAGATTGTTAGGATAGCGGCATATTTGTATCTATATATGGGAGCCATGCAGGATAAATGTGCTGAAGGCCAAGATCTGGCAAATAGGCGACAGATTGCGTTAGAGAAGGCCCAATCTGATCTGGACTCTTCTGAGCAGAGGCTGCTCAGGAGCCAGGAGTCAGAAAATGACAGCAGACAGTACATCACTAAAACAAAGGAGGATATGGATATGCTGCAACAGGAAAAGGCTGACCAGGATACCAGATTTCTGGCCTTGCAGAAGGAGTACCAAGAAGGTTTGGACTCCCTACTGCAGAGCCAGAAAAAGCTGGAGCAACAACTGGACAGGGCATGCACAGAGCAGGTAGCCACCCTGCAAATTCGATTAGACAGAGAGAAAGAGGAAAGCAATAAATTGATTCTGAAAGACCTTGATACCCAGGCAGAGTTTGATCAGGAGCGCCAGAAAGCTGGTGCCTTCCAAAGGCAAAGGGAAGACCTGGCGGCACAGATGCAGACTCTTAGTCAGGAAAGGGACACCTTAGCCAGGAAGTCTGCCATTTAAAAAGAAAAACTGCAGAAAATCACGTGGCCCTCCAGGGGCTGGGTGACCTCCAAAAAGAGCATCAGAACTTGTTAGAGCACACCAGGAGGGTGGAAGAGGCTCTGGCAAGAAAGGAGCAGGCCAGTAGGGATGGGACTCAGGAGGTAACCCTCCTGCAGCAAAGACTGGCCCAGTACACCAGGACCAATCAGGAGGCACAGAGAGAGAATGAGGCTCTCTGCCAGCACAATGATAGGCTCCAGCAACAGGTAGCGATGCAGGAGAGACTGATAGAGTCTAGTAAGGCCTTAACTGAGGAACTGAAGGCGCAGGCTCTTGCATTGCAACAGGGAGCAGGGGCTGACAGAGATGAAGTTCGCTGGGAAAGGGAAACGCCTGACCATAACCTCAGGAGCCCTAGTACCGGAGGCCTTCATCTCTCTCAGTCCCTGGACTCTGCCACCCCCATGTCCCCTGGCGCACATGAGCACAGGGCCACAGGGATGGCAGATTACTATCCAGCCAAAAGTATGGGGCTCATAGGCCAGTACCACCCAGGAATGGAGGGACGGGCATCCGGGTATGGGCACCCAAGCACAGTGCAATTTAGTGGGGAACCCCAGGAGAATAGGCCCATTAAGGGCATCCTGAAAACCTCTGCCCAGTTAGGTCAGTGGGGGGGTACCCATCAAATCCTGGCAGCAAGGAGGGATCTGAAGACTACTCTGAGCGTTACAGGACACAGGAGACCAGGTCCCCACATTCTGCCAGCCATTCCCAGGCTCGCAGAATCCGGGAAAACCTGGAAGATCAGACGGCCACCTCTGGGAGCAGTGCTTCGGAGTCAGAGGATGAATGGACCAGGGTGACCCGAACCAAAAAGGCCAATAAGGCAAAAAGGTCCTTGCTTAAGGACCCATTGAAACAAATAAAGGCAATAAGGAGTGTCATCACGCCTTATCATAAGAACGCCAAGTATTCTGTTTGGGAACACTTGGAGCTCTATGAGCAAATGATGGAGACTTTTCATTTGAAGGACAGCAGTAGCTGCATCCAGTACGTCAAATGGAAATTCTCCCCAGAATACTCCAGCTTCTTTGCGGGGCTGGTGGACCAAAACTATTCAAGATGGTCCGCATATAGGGCGGCCATCTTGAAACATTTTTCTGTTCATAGAAATCCTCAAGAGGCTTGCAAGGCAGCCTACAATTTGCAATGTGAGGAGGATCAGGCCCCACAAGAATTAGTACAAGAATTGAAGCGTGCCTTTGCGCAGACCACCAGAAGGGTGCGCACGGACAGCAGAGAATTTGTCAATACTTTTTTCCATGCCTTGCCCAAATACATCATGACCCAGCTAGTGAGAGATTTTCACGAGAAGAGGTCACTAGACTGGGTCATTGAACAGGCTAACCGGATCTATGAGGTGCAGAAGCCCATAGAAAATAAAAGTAATGCGCAGAAAAACCCCAAAACCAACAGCACCCCTGCTGCAGCCAAGGTGGCGGAGGTAAAGGTTGCCCCGTTTTAGATTTGGAGATGGGGGGCATAAAAACCTGCCTACACCAAATAATTCACAGCCCAGAAGGCCCTCGGGCCAGTCACAGACAGGGAGTCGAGGAGTTAGACCCACAAATGGGGCCCCCCGCTCCCCTGATTATGTAAGTCCCCGCTACAAGGGAAACCGACCCATCCTGGGTTATGTGTGGACTCCTCCAGCCCAAGGGGGGGATCCAGCCAAGCACCTGACCCAGGGAACTTCCCTCCTAACTTCCCCCAGGAGGGCAGAAATTCACCAAATCCTGGGCAGAACTTTTTTCCCAGCTATCCACCAAATTTCCAGCCCCAAAATCACCCATCTTCTTTCCCCAATTCCCTGAGCCCAGACAACCTAATCCGGGAGAGGGGAGGCCAAGGGTGGAGGGGTACCCAAATCTTCCCAATCCGGGGTATTACCAGAGAAGGGATAGCTACCCTTCCCGGGATCAGCCCAGGGGAGAAAATAGAGCCCCGTATCAGCCTGAGGGGGTTTCACAACTGGAGCGCCAGGTCCAAAATATGGCACGGGATCTGGGTCACATACTGAGGGCTCAACAGAACCCTCAGATGAGCATGCCACCGCAGAATGCCCCAAACTCTGGGCCTGGTGCTCCAGAACAATGAAGGGGGCAGTACCCCGATAACCCACCGGTTCCCAGGGAGGAGGCACAAGGGGAAGGGGGGTGTAAAGCCTTGGAGGAAGCTTCCTTCCCAACTTGTAAACAGCCCCTGGAAAACCAGGAACCGGAAACAAAATCTCCTACCCCTGAAAGTCTGTCACCCAAGGAGCAGAGAGGAGGTAGGAGAAAAAAAGGACCCAGACAGACCCAGTTTGTGGAGGAGGTACAGGTCTTCCAATTTGACGGAGAGGGATCCTCAGAGGATCCTGGGGAAAGGATCTTCTCCTTCAGAGATGGGGGAACTCCTCCCAAGGAAAAATGGGTCCCAAGAGATTCCAATCCAGCTGGGTAGATGTGGGGATTGAGCTGTCGCCGCCCATCATTCTATCCCAGAACCAACAAAACCAAAAACCCCTGGTTCAAACCCATCCTGGTGACTGCCTCACAAAACGCAGGGGCGGCCCAGAACCGGAACTAGGGGAACCTAAAACTGAATCAATAGACTGGGTAGATGTGGGGATTGAGCTGTCGCCGCCCATCATTCTATCCCAGAACCAACAATACCAAAACCCCATGGGTCAAACCCATCCTGATGACTGCCTCCAAAAAGGGGGGGGGCGGCCCAGAACCCGAAACCATTTCCAGTTGCCAACTTTTTCTTTCAGATTCCCCAGGCTCTCCATAGAATTCTGTCCAAAACCAGGAAGTAAGCCCACCAGTTGTCCAAAAATGTGCATTATCTGTGCCCCCTTGAGGAGAAGGAGGGAAGATACTATGCCCCGGTACAAGTACAGGGGCAGGGTACAATTTTGGCACTGGTGGACACTGGATCCCAAGCTACCCTTCTGTCCAAAAGGGCCTTTGATGAACTAAATGCAGGAAGGGGGGAGAATTACTGCATTCCTCTCACCTCTCTTCCTGGACAACTGCAGAACTTTGACAGGAAGGAAATTCCCGTCGAGGGGACTGCAGAGTTGGACATCAAAATTGGGCGACACAAGGTGAAACACCCGGTCATAGTAGTGACTCCAGAGGGCACCCCTTGTTTACTAGGGAATTACCTCCTGAGAAGGTTGTCACCCCTAATCGATTGCGTAAACAAGGTCCTCTGGACCCAGACTAGCCGACCAATAAAATTAAAACAGAGTGTCAACCATGTTAGTTTAAACGGCACCTGCCACATGGCTGAACAAAAATCTGACCAAGTAGAATTTCACTTCCAGAACAACCAAATTCCAGACGTGACAGTAATAACAGTAGGACAACAGACTGGTGATGGGGGGTCCTCTCTATTTCTGAAAATGAACCTTCCTTCCAGTTTAAGGTTGTATTCCACACTGGAAGGAAACACTCTGAAATTCTTTACCAATCCACAATCAGACACGCCCACTCCTATAGTCCAGAAAGATGTGAAATCAGCTCAGAGCCTGGCTGATATTCAGCAAATTGGAGAGCAGTTGTTCATCCCTGTTCAGTTAAATGATGGGAAGGACTCTGTTCTCGCTCAAGTGTGTGTGAACAACGGTAAGAGCTTCATCAGCGAAGCCATGTTCCGCCAACTCCCAAAAGATCCAGCCATTCCCACATTCAAACTGATAGATAAATGGGAAATGGACCTGGAAGCACCCAATTCCAAACATCTCCTGCCAAGCAGGTGTATGCTCAAAATCTCCATTGGCAACAAGAGCATAGTCCATAATTGTTGGGTCGTGCGAGACGTCACTGCCGCCTTTTACTTAGGCAGTGACATTCTCAATCACTTCGCCATTAGTTTGGACCTAATAAACTTCATTGCTTGGTCCTGATTACCGGATAATCCCATGGGCTTTGATGATCAAGAAAAAGCATTTAGGTCAGCTCAATTGATACCTTATGCAGTTGAAATTCAGCTTAAAGAGGAAGTCACCATCCCAGAAAGGAACCGACAATTCTCCCTGGAAGTGAAAGTTAAAAGAGGACAAAAATTGAAAAACCCTGATGCTTATATTCATCTAAATGCTTCTCTCCAACAGCAAGGGTTAGGGGTAAACCCAACACCATTAATCAACATAGAACAGAACACCATTCCAATAGAGGTGGATAACAGCGACTTACAGAGTATTACTCTAGCCGCAGGCACCATTATTGGAATGGCGATTGATGACCGACATTTCTCCATTGATTTAGGAAATGAACTGTTAGGACCAATCCCCAAGGACTGTTTTGACAGTGACAGTGAGGACAATACAACACCAGACAGGATTTTCACCCGGCATGGGGGGACTTCCTGATGTACACTTCTTGCCCTTATGGTAAGGAAGATGTGACTTGTGACTTCAGGAGGGATAAGGTGATTTTCCAGGTCCATGAGGGCTGCCTTTCCCACCTGAATCCTCTACTCCAAATCAGCACTCTGACCAGGGACTTCTCCACCCAGCTGGAGGAGGCCGCTGAGATAGCCAAACCAGAAGTCTTTCCAGGCTTCAGGCAGATGGTGGAAGAGAGAGTCAACCTAGCTGATGCCTGCGTGACTCTGGAACAGAAGCAAAAGTTGAATCAAGTTTTCTTGGATTTCCAAGATCTCTTTGCGGTAGACTCATTTGACTGTGGTCGCACCGACATCCACACAACAACAATTCCCACAGACCCTGGCATGACTCCAGTGTTTGTGAAGCAGTATTGCTTGCCTCTCGCATCCATGGAGTCCCTTACTGAAATAATTAAGAAACTTGAGTCCCAGGGAATAATCCTTCCAGTCCACAGCACCTTCAATAATCCGGTGCTGGGAATATTGAAGCCAAACGGCCAGTGGAGACTCTGTGCCGACCTTAGGGAGCTCAACAAACGGGTCCATACTTCCCGATGGCTTCTGCCCTAATTTGACCAAGGGCTGGCCCAGATCCATGGGTCACAGGTATTCACAGCAATAGACCTGACCAATGGATACTGGACCGTGCCTGTCAGTAGGGAGGACCAATACAAACTGGCTTTTACCTTTGGGGGCCAATAGTACACTTGGACCCGGACTCCCTTCGGATACCTCAACTCCGGCAATGAATTCAACATTTTCCTACATAAGGCCATGCCCGACCTGGGTGCGAGGGGTAACCAGGCTTATGTAGATGATGTCCTCATCAAAAGTTCATCTGTGGAGGAACACATAGCGGAGATCCGTTATGTTCTGACGCAGTTGAGGGCCGCCGGAGCAAAACTTTCCTTTCAGAAGGCACAGTGGTGTAGAACCCGTGTTAATTTCTTGGGGCATGAGATTACTCCTCAAGGTCTCTGTCCCCAAGAAAAGAAAGTGGAAGCACTCCAGAAACTGAAGGATCCCACAACTCTGCGGGAAATAACGAGCCTCCTTGGACTGACTAATTACAGCAGAAAGTTCATTGAGGGCTACGCAGAGATCACCAGACCCCCGATTCATCTCTTGAAGAGGGGGGTCAAGTGGGAATGGGGTCCAGAACAATCCGAGGCAGTAAGACAACTCAAGACAAGCCTCTCACAAGCGCCTTGCCTAGCTTACCCTGTCAGAAACAAGGAGTTCTTCCTGGAGACAGGGTTCTCTAATACGTGCTTGACGGCAGTATTATACCAAAAGCATGACAAGGTCAATAAAGTAATCTCCTATGCGAGCAAAACTTTATCCTCTGTGGAGGAGAAATTCAACGATTGTGAGAAGGC
Source organism: Ambystoma mexicanum (assembly GCF_040938575.1). Lineage (NCBI taxonomy): Eukaryota > Metazoa > Chordata > Amphibia > Caudata > Ambystomatidae > Ambystoma > Ambystoma mexicanum. The sequence continues at coordinate 147,878,314 of NC_090930.1, read as the reverse complement.
ACTCCTGGCAACGGTGTGGGCATTGAAGAATTACCGCCCGTTTATCCAGGGGGAACACATCATCGTGGAGACTCCACACCAGCCTCTGCAATACCTCCAAAGTGACAGAATCCGGGCCGGAAATGTGAGTAATTCCCGAATTACTTCCTGGATTCTGTCAATGCAAGGCTTTCCTGTGGAGGTCAGATATGGCCAAAACAAGAAGAGTCCCCTCGCGCAAGGTCTGGCCGACTTGTATGATTGTGCCAGAGAAAACTGTCTTGAGGACGAAAGTCTTACAATCAAGGACAACATGGAGGCATACCTTAATTCCCCCCACAAAGTCTTTGAAGAAGACAAGTGTGAGGGAATGCCCGCTGTCTATGTGGATGGATGCTCTTACCATGTTGACAACAACGGGGAGAAAAAACTGGTGGCCGGCGTAGGGAATGCATGGGTGAAGGAGTTTCCAGAACCCTCCGCTGGATACAAAATTGGTCCCCGAAGTAGTCAGGTGGCAGAGTTGATGGCTGTACATCAGGCCATCCTCACTGCTGTCCAACATCAACTCCACGAACTGGTCATAATCACAGATTCGGATTATGTACGGAACGGGTTCGTGGAGCACCTGGTCAATTGGAAAACCAGAGGCATGTTATGTGCTAATAACAAACCTTTGAAACATGGGAAGTTAATTCAAAACATTGATGATCTGGTTACCTCGAATGGGATGACCATCTACTGGAAGAAGATCAAGGGTCATTCCAAAGTAGAGGGACCAGACAAAACTGGAAATGACTTAGCTGATCAGCTGGCCAAAACCAGGGCCATCCAAGGGGATCTAATAGAAATAGAGTCCCTGTTGGGGGAAATCCAGGTCACTGCTATCACTAGGTCCCAGGCAAATGCTCACAATGATCTTTCAACTGCACAATGGAGTAAGGAGGCCCCTGATGCTGATTTAATTATGGTCCAGAAGGGGGATCCAATAATTGGTAAGTTTTACCAACACATTGAGGACCCTGAGAACTTTCCCCTGACGGATACCGATTACATTGGGAAGGAGGACCTTAGAGTGTTGATGAAATGTCCAAAAAGGTTCCGAATCCAAGACGGTTTGTTGGTAAGGAAATCCCAAGCTGGCCATGATCAGTGGGTGGTTCCTACCTCATTCCGAAGCCTGATGTTAAGTCACGCCCATGATGCGGCCCTCGCCGGTCATAGGGGGTTTCATACAACACTTGAAATCTTGAGAGAGATTGCATACTGGCCATACATGGGGCAGGACCTGGACCAATACTTGAAGGGGTGTCTTGTGTGTGCACAGTTTCAGCCATCATCCCTCACACACCGTGCGCCTCTCCAAACGAGGGGGATGACACTGCCATGGTCAGATTTGCAAATCGACTTTGTAGGCCCTGTAATTCGCTCGTCTAGATGAAACAAGTACATGTTGACCGTTACATGCTTGTTTACCAAGTGGGTGGAATGTCTCCCGGCCCCAAACTGCAAGGCAGAAACAGCAGCTGCCCTGATGATTAACCACATTTTTTCCCGTTTTGGTCTACCTCAAAGGATTGAGTCAGACAGGGGTAGCCACTTCACCAGTGAAGTAATGACAAAGATGTGGGAGATACTGGGGGTCAAGAGGAAGCTACATATTGCTTACAGGCCAGCTTCTTCTGGAGCAGCGGAGAGATACAACCAAACCATTGTGAGCATCTTAAAAAAGTTTGTGGCAGATTCTGGGCCAAGTTGGGATATCCGACTATCTCTGGTCCTAATGGCCATCAGATCTACCCCTTCATCTGCAATTAAAATGTCACCATTTGAGTTGATGACCAGACGCAAGATGGTGCTGGCCCAGTATTTGCTCTACAGAACCCAAGAGCAGACACTGATAAATGCCTCCACAACTCATGAGTATGTGGAGAATTTAAGGAAACACCTTCAGCATGCTTTTGCCTATGCTCAGTGGAATCTAGAAAGATCAGCTGATAGCATGAAAAGCCACTACGACCTGAAGACCACCACGAAGGAATATACTGTGGGAGACCGGGTCTATCTATACAATTTCCAAAGAAACCAGGCCAAACAGTGAACATTTTTCCCTACATGGAAGGGACTGTTTGAAATTATAGACACAATCTCCCCTGTAGCCTATAAGATCTGCATCCCCAAAGGTAGTCTGGCGGAAGGGGAAGACAAGTGGGTACATATAAATCAGCTAAAGTGTTGCCATCCCAGGCACACACTGCACCAACTGGAGGAGTCCTCTGCAATACCAGAGGGGACCGCTCCAGATTAATTCAGTTCCCATCCTAAAATATCCCACATATAGTCTCTAAAATATTATGATTTGAAAAATGTTTCATATTATATCTTGTTTTTCAAAATAAGAATGCTATATCTCTTGAGTTATAAAATGTACATGCCGCCCCACTAGATCAATAGTGGTGGAAAAATGTCTATGAATAGGTATTGCCGCTTTTGCTTTATCATCCTAGGAGAGAGGAAACCATGGAGACTGACCAAGGAGGATGACCGGCGACCGGGAGCAGAGATCCGAGGGGCCTGAGGTACCGCCCAATATTCCCATCAGGACATCCTTTACACCCGACTCCCCCTCGACTAGAAATCAAAGCGCAGTCGGGCGGGGGGGCTTGTCAAGTGTTTTGACCCATGTTGAATCAATAGACTGGGTAGATGTGGGGATGAGCTGTCGCCGCCCATTATTCTATCCCAGAACAAACTAAATCAATAGACTGGGTGGATGTGGGGATGAGCTGTCGCCACCCACATTCACGCCAGAATCCAGGAGAACTCAGCAGTTTGCACACACCAAAATGGTCACCTAATCTGCCACCCACCAGTGCAAAGAAAGGTGGTTCTGGTCAAAATCCGTTTTTTTAATGTCAAAAAGTTGCTAAAATCATGGGCACAAGACCACTCTAAAGATACAACCTTCTTGTGGGGGGTTCCACATCACCACTCTACTGTAAGGATGCCATCAAAACAATGTTAAGCAAGGGTCCTATACTATCAAGCAAAAGACCACTCTATTGAAATGCAGTAATTCAAGACAGATCCCAAAAATGAGTGCAGTACCAGCTTTGTCCACAAATCAGCAGTAGTGGTCTAAACTCTGACAGGGAAACTGTATTTAGGAGTAGCAAGATGGGCAGGGACTTCAAACCCTGTTGGTTAATTAAAAATCTTAGCCACCTGCTGTTCCCAGAGGCCAAGAGGCCGAGAACTCTTAACACCCCAGAGACTCACAACAGGAGGCAGGATATCACATGGCCCTTCTGAGTGAGAGGGAGGGGGTTTCCCCTTCAGCCTGGAGGAGAGAGACAATAGCCCCTTTCAGTTGAATGGGGTATGTTAATTTTGAATGTTGACTATTAACAGAGAGCTGCCTGTGAGCAGAGACATGTGATCCCTGACCCACCCAGCTTCAAGGGGCGGGCCAGACTTGAGTGTGGATTCCTATTGCAGAAAATATATATTTTATAGAAACATTGATAACTTATTGTAACCAAATGACAGAAATGTACAACTTTGAGATTCTTAGTATGAAAAATGCCCTCACGATTTGAGTCCAAACTCCAATTTCTACGGTGTTCTAGGACCAAACCCCGCTATTTATCGATATTACAGACACCGAGTTTATGCTAGAAACCTAGTAAATAGCTGGAATGTGTGTAGAAGGAGGGTGTACATTGGTGTAATTTTTTTATACAGATTTAACATTGGTAAACCAATTAAAAACGAAATTTAGTTGTCATTAAAACCTACAGCATCACTCTGACACTCCATTTCTTCCCCCCAATCAAGGGAGAAAGGAAAGCTTGGCCAATGATAAGTGAGAGGGGCAGGCTTAGCTAGGCCCAGGCACACACCCATTTTCAAAACACATAAAAGGAATATTGAAACCCAGGTAGAGACATTCACTTTCCACTTTCTTGTGGGACGCTTTGCCGGGAGACCTCAGACTTCACATCCAGAGATCCAGACTTCAAATCCATCAATCTCCAGAGACCAGAAATTAACTCCAGAATTTGTAGCAGAGAGGCCTGAATCCACAAGCCGAATCCTCTTCAGTAGGCCTCAAAACCAACCAAACTATTCAACAGCTGGGCAAGCTGTTTGAATTTTTTGCCAAGAACTTTTGCAAGAACCTGAAGCAGTATCCAGAAAGCAGTGCCAAGAACTTTTGCCAGAACCAGAGACGCTGTATCCAGAACCGATAACAGAACCGGAGACCCAGAGACCAGATCGCTGTGCAGTGCCGCTAGCAGACCCACACCAGATCGCTGTGAAGTGCTGTGCGCAGAACCAGTCCAAGTGGCGGGAGGACCGCAGCCAATCCTGACCCGATCCGTGACGAGGCCCATTCCTGTCCAAAATCTAGTGTGAGTACCCAGCTAGCACTGTGCCAAAGCCAATCTCTTAGTGTAAAATAATCTAATTACAACTATTTTAACCTATTTAGAACTACCTCATAGGAATCTTGTGTGTCATTCTGTCCTTTTTAAAGCTGAAAACTGTCATCTGCCATTTTGAACTTTTAAATTTCAAATCCGAAAAAACTACCTTCACAAAATCGTCCGTATCTCTGGAACCGTTTGTCCTAGGAACGAAATGTAACTGTCATTTTAAAGCTTAGAACCTAAGCTTTCCAAAGAATCTACCCCTTATAGTGCCTCCTTAATTTCGCTCGACGCGCACAACTAATTTGCCGCAATTTGACATTTGCAATCATTCCAGCCACGTGTGAAAATATTTGCCTTTGCTTTCATCCTTGAAATTTGTTTTTAACCTGCCAATTACTCATAGAGCATTGCTAAAGTGAGCCTGAACTAATACTAACTATCTATCACTCACCCTGAACCTCTACAGGGAATTAAAATCAATTTTAGCATCATTTCACTTCCTTGCCACCACATTCAAAGCATTTTGGGCCTGTGTTTTAAAATCATACCTGTTTTTCTCTAAGCTTGCTAGGGGGGGACTGAATTTCGTATTGTATTTGATTGCATTCCTGAGAACTGTGTGATCTCCTTTCCATCTCCTTATATTGCATAAAGGGGGGGAGTGAATTGTCAAGGAAAAGTGATTACATTGTCTTTTGTTGAAGCCATATCTAGTTATTTTCTGTACTGCATTTCATTCATCATTGAATTGTCCTTGAAGCCATAAAGGCATTCTCTACCACCTTATTTTTCTTTTCCTATTCAAAAGTAACCAAGAACTGTGCTACTGTAGGATTACCTATTGCTGATTACTGCTCATATTCACAAGTGTGCTATTCATTATCACTTTATTTATAGAAGTGTGATATATATATATATATATATATATATATATATATATATATATATATTGTTTAATTTTTCAAATAAACCTTTTAAATTTGCAAAACAAATCTACTTCTTGGCTCAGTGGGGTCAGGGGGATTCTAAGAGAGGGGTGTTATACAAGGGTTCATCATCCAGATTATAACTTGCCATAAAAATATATAAATAAGGGCTTCCCTTGGGCATCCCAGACAAGGCACTGACTTAGTGGGATTGCTTGATTGGAGTCACTTACATGGTATTTGTGCTAACGCCAAGCCCCCCTGCGGAAAGCCCACCAGATCACGAGTACGCGTGCACGCACACAGGGACATGGCGAGAAGGCAAATAGCGGTCGACGTAGAAATTGGCCAGGAACCCGTAAATCCAGCGCACCGTGCGCTACTGCCGTGCCGCAGTGTTATTAGCGTGCGCTAATAGTGCGCGGGAAACACGCCGGAACAGGAAATTAAGCGGCTGCTATTTGGGAAATCACAATCCGTCGAATATCACAGCCCCTGCAAGCCATCCACCCCCGTGAAGAGTGAAAATGTCACAGGAGCGCACTAGGGGCAAGTCAGCCCTGGACAGGCTCAGGAAACCCAAATTTAGTGACCAGGAGCTGGCCGTACTTGTGGAGGAGGCAGTGACCCACCATGAAGAACTACATGGTGCACAGCAGAGCAAGACAAGCAGGCAGTGCCGGGCGCAGATCTGGCGGAAAATCAGCCAGAGGGTGTCTGCTGTGGGGCACGTGCCCCGGGATGGGGAGGACTGTCGCAAGCGCCTAAATGACTTGCGTGTCAGAGTATGTGGCATAGGAGTGCAAGCATGGGTACTGGAGGAGGGCCACCACCCGAGCTCTCACTCTGGGAGGAGAAGATGACAACGCTCATTGACATGGGTGTAAAGACTGGAGGGGGGGTCTGCACTTCCGCTCTCTATATGTTAGAGGGGAGGCACAGAGACCCCTGCCAAGATTCTCTATTACAGTAGCAATGGATGAGCAATCAAGGCCTAGCTTCTCGGGAGGTGATGCAGGCTGGTTCTTAAGTACAGTGTAGTCCCCGAGCACCCACGAAGGAATGTCCACACACTGTATCGGTTACAACACAGTCTTTATATAATGAATAGTCAAAGGCATATACACGATCACGATAACTCACTTTGTGCTCTGAAAATCAACAATGGTAAATATGTACAATTCTAAAGTGGTACCACTAACGTTATTAGATCTTATTAAAGTGCATATGGTCAGAATGACACACAGATCAAAATAAAGAGGAAAACCAGCAGTAGAGAGAGGAAGGAAAGCAGGATGGTTGAGCAATTGGCAAAATACAGGTAACTACCGTTAAACACAGTTCTGTGTGGAGATCCCCCCACCTGGGCAACCTGTAGAAGAAACATACAAGCCTAGTCCATATATTGTTCACCCTTAGACTTCCCAATAGTTCGGCAACCCCAAAGTACCTTGGTGTTGTAGCGTTCCACGTCAGGGAAATCGACAACCCTTCTTGAGTGTCCTCCCTTTCAGGCAGGAGTCACGGGTCGTCGAACGTCCGACGGAGAACAGGTCGAGCTACGACGGTGAAGTGGCCGCGTCGTTCCTAGCGGTGCTCGTAGACGGGGAAGTGTAAACGTCCTGCAAGACGGGGCACCTCGGTGTCGATAGTTCTGGACCACAAAGAGTTGAAGAACTGTGGCCCAGCAAGGGCGTCGAGTCGTCGGCGTCTCTGTGGTCTTTGGGTGGCGGAAAACCCACCGGTGGATGCTCATCGGCGCGTCGACGGTCAGGCCTTCTCCAGCGGGATACAGTGGCAACGATGCGAGCGAGAGCGTCCTTGGATCAACGAAGTTCTTAGGCAACGGGAGCAAGGCGGTTCCAGTCTGCGACGGCGGTCGGCGACAGTGGTGGACAGCAGTCCGGGCGCTTCTCCTTGGAGTTCCGCAGCAGTCCCCGTATCGGGTCAGCAGCCTGTCAAAGGTCTGTCTACCAGGGAGTTTAGGCAAAGATCAGCTGTGCATGATGGTCCTTCGTAGCTCAGGAAGAGGGCGCCTTATCAGGTCCTCTCTGGGTCAGTCCTTGAAGCACCGCAGCTTTCAGATTGCGAAGGAGAGCAACAGCAATTCTTCTCGTCCAGCAGAACTCAAGGTTAAGCTTCACTCCAGTTACTCGTCGTAGTGGACTTCAGCTTCCGAACACGATTCCTAGCAGTGATAGGTCCCCAGATATACTGGTGATTCCCATTCATTCCGCTGGGTCGCACTAAAGCATCCAACCACGACTATGGGCATTCATGCAGGCAGGCAACCAATCAGGCACACAAGGTATTCATGCCATTCACTTCTCTCCAGACACTCACAACAAGTTATGTGTATTGGGACAAGTACCGAGCCATTCAACACTCCAAGCTGCATTCATACCGGTTTCGGGCAGGGCTGTCGCAACCATTGTGTCAACCACCAGATACTAGACAGCCACAACATAGAATGTATATTCGTCACACACTCCATTCACCCAGGTCCCACCCACAGGCGTACCCACAACATACGGTCATTGAGAAGGCTCCAGCCAGTTTGGTCGGCACTTTCCCATACTACCATATACGGAACTTCCACCCAACAGCCAGTCAGGGGGAGGGGACAGAGGCAGGGCTTCCCGGGACTTCGGGAAGATCAAGATAACAGATGATGGAAGGCAAGAGACCATGGGGGCCATATTGTCTCCATCAGGAATCTACCGATTCAATGACAGGGCCTGGGCATCCCAAAATGGAGGACGCTCAGGGCACCAGTCATTTCAGCACAGAGCTGCCACCAGCCCATACCCTGCTCTGTGGGTCACACACAGGTGCCCAAAAACATACACTAGGGGCACAGGGTTGTACCCCAACCCATGGGTGCCATAAAGGTATCCCACGGGTCCGTTCACCAAACCAAAAAAGGAGCGAGAGCTGCACCGCCAGGAGTCCCACATGCACTCCTGTGCGGAAAACACGACAGAACACTTGATAAAAAGCAGTAAAGGACAAAGATATGGAGGCCCTGTCCCTCTGATGCATTTCCAGCATCACAATGGGCACCATAGAGGGCGTTGGAGGAGCGGAGGATGGCACCGGTATCCAGAAGGCTGCAGGTGAGCCCCCCAAAATGCATGAACCTGTAAGGCCCACAAATGCAGACCCTGAGTGAATGAATGTGCATGCAATGTGCGTGAGGCACTCTAGACACCCATAACTGAGCCCTTGTACCACTGTACCGTAGCGCCCTCTAGACTCCCCTGTACGTGCACTGCATCAATGCAAGGGCCAGGGGACAGACTTCCATTGCCCTGGCACAGCTACGTGATGTGTGAGTGTGCATGAAAATCCCCCCAGCAACATGGGCACGGTGCATCCCCAGCACGCATGTGATGATGACACACAAACATGTCCGTGCAGTGTCCCTCCACAGTGACACATTCCACCAATCACAACATGGGGAGTGAACATAATGCAAGTGCAATGCATGATTGTTACTGTCCACAATCCCACTTGAAGGCATGATATGCATGATACTTATGTAGGCTGCCCTGAACTCATACCACACCCTATGTACCCCACAGGCACACAGCGATCATCACAGGCCAACGATGACGGTGACGAGGCCACTACATCACAGCGCCCAAAGCAGCGCTCCTCGACCAGTACAACTACACCACAAAGGGCCCGCCCGGAAGCAACCCGACGCCGGACCCATTCCACGTCACCACACCGCAGCCAGACGGCTGCAGCACCCACATGACCGCAGGGGGTCAGCGCCTCCTTCACCCCAACCCATCATGCAGCCACTGGATGTAGAGGGAGCCACCAGTAGGTCATAGCCCGATGAGGGACAGACGGCTACAGCTGCACCTCAGCCAGAACTGTTGAGCTCACCCAGACGCAGTGACACAGAAGGAATGGCCACACCTCAGGGGAGCCAAGAGCCAGTAGCACAGGAAGCACACACCCCACGTGTGCGTGTGCATCGTGTCCACACACCAGAGCCTGATGTCGATTCTCCATCATATGGTACACCAGAGGATAGGTACTCGGACCACATCAGCCCCATCCAAGCTGCCAGCATGTCCCCATGTAGCCCCCCTTCCAGGCAGCGCACAGCTGTCAGCCCGGACCCCGTCACACCCGAGGTACCTTTGATCAGGGGAGCTGCCGTGATGGCACGACTGGACGTAATTGAGGCCAAACAGGCGAAAATAGAGTCCATGGCCAATGTGCACAGATGCCACATCGCGGCCATCAGCCGAGCCATACGGAATGCCACTAAGTACATGGCCGGAAATAACACGCAGACCCGGAAAGTGGTGGAGGGACGCACCACCGCCCTGACAGGTTTTTGGCAAAGGGTACGGGAGTTGTGCGAGGGACTGTCTGCTCATGCAGAGCAGACAAGAGAATCCAACAACCTTCTCCGCCAGCAGCTGCAGGTCACAGAGCCATCCCATCGACCTCTACCACGCCCACAGAGGGGTCCCTGGAGTCTTCACCTAGGCGCCGGTCAATGCGCCACCGGAGATCCCGCTCACCAGATGGTCCCAGACTTGGAAAGCGCCCGCGACCATCATAGATGGACATGGCACCATTTTCGTGGGCCCTGAGAACATGTACCTAACTGCACTGTTTTGGGGGGTTCACTGGGGGGAGGGGGGATTGTGTGCTGGGGAGTTCACTGGGGGGGATTGTGTGCTGGGTAGTTTATTGGGGGAGGGGGGATTGTGTGCTGGGGAGTTCACGGGGGGACAGGGAGGAGGGATTGTGTGCTGGGGAGTTCACTGGGGGAGGGGCCATTGTGTTCTAGGGAGTTCACTGGGGGAGGGGGTATTGTGTGCTGAGGAGTTCACTGGGGGAGGGGGGATTGTGTGCTGGGGAGTTCACTGGAGGGAGGGGGATTGTGTGCTGGGGAGTTCACTGGGGGAGGGGGGATTGTGTGTTGGGGAGTTCACTGGGGGGAGGGGGGATTGTGTGCGGGGGAGTTCACTGGGGGAAGGAGGATTGTGTGCTGGGGAGTTCACTGGGGGGACAGGGAGGGGGGATTGTGTGCTGGGGAGTTCACTGGGGGGAGGGGGGATTGTCAAACATTTAATAAATCACGTTCCAAAATCATACAAAGCATGGACTTTCATCCCATCGACCTCTACCACACCCACGGAGGGGTCCCTGCAGCCTTCACCTAGGCGCTGGTCAATGCGCCACTGAGATCCCGCTCACCAGATGGTCCCGGACTTGGAAAGCGCCCGCGACCATCATAGATGGACATGGCACCGTTTTCGTGGGCCCTGAGAACATGCACCTACCTGCACTGTTTTGGGGAGTTCACTGGGGGCAGGGGGGACTGTGTGCTGGGGAGTTCACTGGGGGGGATTGTGTGCTGGGGAGTTTACTGGGGGAGGGGGGATTGCGAGCTGGGGAGTTCACTGGGGGAGGGGGCCTTGTGTGCTGGGGAGTTCACTGGGGGGAGGGGGTATTGTGTGCTGGGGAGTTCACTGGGGGGAGGGGGGATTGTGTGCTGAGGGGTTCACTGGGGGGAGGGGGATTGTGTGCTGGGTAGTTCACTGGGGGAGGGGGGATTGTGTGCTGGGGAGTTCACTGGGGGAAGGGGGGATTGTGTGCTGGGGAGTTCGCTGGGGGGAAGGAGGATTGTGTGCTGGGGAGTTCATTGGGGGGACGGGGGAGGGGGGATTGTGTGCTGGGAAGTTCATTGGAGGTAGGGGGATTGTCAAACATTTAATAAATCACGTTCCAAAATCATACAAAGCATGGACTTTCATGATTGTGATCATGTGCTCTTTAATGTACAAGTGATATTTGTTACATGTACCCATCAACCGTATCTGAGTCCCTTCTCAATCAAGCCCTGTCTGACCAACCTCCCCTCCCCTACCCCATTCCTGTGTACACATGCACCAGCTCTGGGCACATCATCATCTTGACTTCCATCCCCAGGTAGCTGTACATCGGCATCGGGGGACAGTGGCACATTCCTGCAACTGCAAATGTTGTGCAGCATGGCACATGTTAGGACGAGTTTGCAGATATTTGAAGGAGCATATGTCAATGCCCCTCTCGTACGGTGTGGGCACCAATAGCGTGCCTTCAGCAGTCCAAATGCACTCTCAACGCATATATGTGTTCGTCCATGCGCAATGTTCTATGGCCGCTCAGCTTGAGTGTGTGGATGACGCACAGGGGTCATGAGCCATGTGTACTGGGGACATCATGAATCACCTGCAGGGGAGGGAATGCAGGTATGAGGACAAGGTTGGTTAAGTGGGTGCACAAGGCTCAGTAATCAGTGTAATTGGCAGCAGAATCAAGTTTGTGTAAATAGGTCCTGCTATCTCATTGCTATGTTGCCATGCGCACTGCGTCTTTCAGGACATATGTGGTCTGAGTCTTCATGTGTATCACACTCATCTGGTACATGTGCACTACTGGTCATATGGGCACTTCCATTGTTGTGTGTGGTGTGCAAGGGGCAGCATTGGATCGATGGACTACTTACTGTTAGCACCACACCCATGTCTAGATGTGTCAGGTCTGTCCCTTGTCGCTGGATGAGGGGACCCTTGCATCTACATGTGCATGCGACATGTTGTTTGGCCATGTGTCATTGACATTCCCTTTGGGTGATGTTGCGTTTGCCGATTTACACTATTATGTACACTTATCCTTGCTTGTGATTGGCCAATCAGCACTCATTGCTTCAGGGATGTACATTATCATGGATCAAGCAACTGGTGTGTTGTGTTGTTGTGCAGGTGCCTACTTTTCGGGCACCAATGCCATGACTGTCGGGTGGCCAGGGTGGGATGTCTATGGTGTGTCAGGGTGGGGAGCAACACTGTGACACACACAGGATGCATTGTGGTAGTTGGCCTTCCATATCTGACTGTGCTCCCACGTGTCTTTGCCATACAGACCGGCTGATTTGTTCCACATGTCCAAGGGTTCTTGTGCAAGGGAAATGCATGTGAAAGCTGCTGTGCCAGTGCTGCCTATGTCTTCTGCTGGCATACATGGATTTCATTGGATGTCTCCACCCCCCCATCAGATGTCATCTGACATGCATTTCGGACTTCATTTGAACTCACCCAGCATCCATGTGTTGGGGGCTCGGTGCCTTTTCATGTACGGTGGCAGGGTACTATTGCACTGGTTCATGGAGTTGTCGGTGTATCCTGGATAGCGGGCACAACAGGTGGTGAGGGTTAGGTCAGGTCTACATGTCATCTGCACATTCTTGGAATGGTAATTCCTACGTTTTCTTTACACCGCATCATGTGACCTGGGTGCTACTAGTTGTACATGTGTGCAGTCCACGGCTATGACGTTCATGTCTTTTCCAAAGGCATGGCACTTGCCCTTCAGCTGGTTCACCTGTGCATGTGTGGCTGTCAATGCAATGTGCTCATTGACATGGAGCAGCAGTGCATCCAGCACCTGTCCCAGCACGGCACTGAAGGTGGACTGGGCCATGGCATGCATCATGGCAACGGTGTTGGTAGCTGCCAGTCCCAAGGTATTGTGGCACGTACACAAGCTACACGAGGGGAACTGCAGTGCTGATAGCCATATGGCTGCCTATGTCAGCCTGGATTGTGTCCAGCAACTGTGTGATGGTTGCCCTGTCCAGCCTATACTCGGTCACCAACTGCCCATCAGTCAGGCCCCAGGGTGTTGGCCTGACCCTGGGGATGGCTGTCCGCCTTGCTGGTGTTACTCTCCTCCTCCTTGTCCTCATGTCCACCACCCCCTGTGCTCCCAGGGCCTTGGCCTGGTTGGCTGGCCTCTATAGCTCCAGGCGCAGGCGGTAGATGCCCATGTCAAGACTCCCGGCTCCAAATGGCAGCATTGTGTTTGGAAGTGTGTGTCGTGCATGGGTGGGTCCTTTGTAGGCCTCTGATTTGCATTTGTTTCACCTGGGCACTTTTTGCTGTCTCCTGTGGTCTTTTACCTCCAGCATTTGGCTAGGGGTATTTTCAGCAGATTTTCCGCCGGTTTTCTGGCACTAATAGCGCCTACGCCATACTTGTGATGGCTCTGTAATTGCATGATTGGGTGCCAGCGCTTTTACTGCCGGCGCTATTACAGCCGGCTGTACTTTCGGTGGCTGTCATAGCGCTGGCGGTATTTGTACTTGTGATCCGGCGGACCCTTAAATGCGGCGGTAATAGCGTTACCGCCGGATTTAAGGGTTACCGCCCAACTCGTGATGAGGCCCTCAGTGTTTAGTGATCTGGGGTTAACTGAAGGTAGTAGATTTTGTTTGCACAGATATGTCAACCATTAATTATAAAGTTAACCTATCACGCAAACAGATGGCAGTCTAGTAACAGTCCATGGTTTCAAGTTAATTGATATATTTACAAGGAATGAGAACGTGGCTCAAGATATTTATGAGGGTCCCTCCATTTGATTAGACAATGGGCTTTCCAATTCCACATTAACCTGTATGTCATGCATCTTCCCCTACAGCCAATTAGTTTTAACAGATTATTTTTATTTGAATACCACATTCTTTTACAAAGTGTTCTGAACACACAGGGTATTTCTTTGTAATGTATAGGATATTACTTTTCCTATTTAACACACATTTGAGTTTGTGGTGCATATTAAAAAACCGGTACATGGAGTTATATTATATAATAGTAAGCCCACGTGCACTTAATATATAGATTTCATTATTTATATTTGATGCCCTTGCTTTACATTTTTTCTTTATTTTATATATTTGAAAGCATTTTACATTATTTGTTGAAAACATCCTACACTGTCAATTTCTTTTTAAAGTGTAACTTTTTAAAGTGTAACCTCTGCTGTCCTACTTGCATTTCTATCCCTCAAACATGGCTAGAAACGCTGATTTTTATAGTGGCATGTCATAATGGCAAGTCCTTTAAGGATCTGTTCAGTCACTGTGAAATGCACCCACAGCATCCATATGAGTACTGTGAGCCTGCAAATCATTAGTGTTGGGAGCGCACTGCCAACAGACATGTATGCAAGTGGGCTGTCCAGCTCATAATTCTTGCTGCAGAACAGCCCCGCGGAAAGGTACAGGTCACCTTTGAGAATTATGAGACTTGCACATTTCTAATAAAGGGGTATGCAAAAACAGTGCATCCACTGTGCTACGTTTAGATGACCCATATTTTTGAGAGTTGAGCCCTGTAAGTCTGGTGTCCATCATCTGCATGTGTGGAAATCTACCAGTAAAAGATTAAGAGAGGTCGGTCGGCCTTACTGCCAGAGACAATCACTACACCTGTGTCCAGATGTTTATTACACTCTCATTAGCCCTTGCATATTCCTCTTTCATTGGGGCTAGAAACTCACAGTATTTGAGGAATGACTTTAAATTGGTTCTCATCCTTATTGTCCAGCTACACTGACCAGGCAAAACTAGCATCCTTTCTTTCTGCCACCAAAATACTTCATGTGTTGTCCGACACAGTTTGGAATTAACAAAGGTTCCCTACAGCCGCATGGCACTAATGCCCAACATTCTTGGCTAGCACATGTATGCGGATCACAATGGATTCCCTTCCAGACACACTCTAAAAAAACATTGGGCCTCATTACAACTCACCCGGTATGGAAACAACGGTGGCGGTAAACCCGCCGCCACCGTTGTTTCCATGCCGGGCGATCACAACTCCTGCAGGCGGGAGGTGATGTTCCCGCCAGTTCTGACCTGGCGGGTTTAACACCGCCCGCCTGCAGGCGGACAAGGAAACACCGGCACCATCACGCGATGGTGCCGGTGTTTCCATGATTCCCATTCCCTTTGAGTCCTATGGGATTCAATGGGAATGGGGATTTACACCATTCCGCCTCCGGAATTCCCGGGTCACCAGGGTTCTAATGCCCCGGTAATTCCGGGAATCACGGAGGCGGAATGGTAATACGAGTCCGGCGGTAACCAGGCGGTTTTACCGCCTCGGTTACCGCCGGACTCGTAATGAGGCCCATTGTGTTTTTCTAATGTAAGCAGAAGTGGGCCTGCTGGTGCCTAAAATATAATTGCGAGCAGGCTTGTTGTCAGATTAAGGGCCTAGTTCACAGAAGCGTTTTATAATGGCAAAACCCCATTAGAAAACACTCTGTGAATTAGGCCCTAAATGGCCTAAATGGTGATAGACCATTTCTTTTCTTTTTCCTGTCTCGTTTAACAGTATTTTTCCCTTATATGCCATTGCAGCCATTATCATGGATTCAGCTCTGTGGTTTGCATATGAGAGGCCCTAAACCCTTAGGATTAATGTCTCCAAAAGCAACTCTGTTCCCTGTGCAATTAACTTTGCATGGTTAGTTGTGCAGGTACCACTGGTTGGTGGGAGACCTTTACCTACTTAGGCCTAGTATCATACATCTTTACACTAGAATGCAGAGCATTCCCTGAAACATTTCATGCACATTAGACCACATTAACTAACTGATGTAATAGATTCTAACATTAATATAATTTGAAATTAATAGGCAAACATCTACTCCTTTCCAATGAATGGATTTAAAACATAATTTGCTTGTTTGCAGTGCTAGATCAAAATGTCAAAAATACTCTTCAATCGCCATGCAGTCCCACAGTAATAATCGAGAATGGACAGCTTTGCAAAGTCTGCCAGCCGCTCAGGACTATGGTTCATGCTTGCTTGCAGGAGGACATGTTTGTGACTTGTGCTGATGGATTTTCATTACCCTTTGCATTGTTATTGCCATTCTGTGCACTGAAAAGACCGTGCAGCACTCCGACAGTGTTCCAAGATGGCAAATACACTCTTTTACGAAAAACTGCTATCAACTGGACTACATTTCTCATGAATGTAGGACTCTTCACATGCATGACCATTACTGTTTATTAGAAGACACATTCCACTTTGAATGTCATTCTGAGTCTGGGGTTTTATTTTGCTATTGAAGACTGGAGATATGGTTATTTTATTTATTTCAGAGTTTTAGAAAATGCAATGGTCAGTTTGAAGTTAATGCAGATTGGTTTTTATAAAACATACATAGTCAGAGGGTTGGGTAGACAAAGTGGAACTGGGAAGCTATATTGTTAGGGAGAGTTTGAACTCAGATGTCCATAGCAATGAAGTACTGAATACGAGAATACGAGAGCTCTAACACTTATTTGAATTAATGAATTAAAAAAACATAAAAGGTGTGTGACAGCCTGATCAGAGTTGCAACAGAAGACCACAGGATGTTTAGAGAAATTAAGGCACTTCATGTTTTTCATAAGGCAAGTAAACTCAAACTTTGGAGAGCTACTAATCAGATGACTGAATGATTCATTTTAGGTTTAACTTGATCTCTTGACAGGTAAAAAGGTAAAAATGTAATTAATGACTGTATGTACCAAGCAACAAATCTGGATTTAACAGGGATTCAATACAGGCTCCTCTGCAGATCAGTCACACTTGCTTGCTTTTCTGGGCCTATGGATCAGCCTGACAGCTGTATTGGCCAGCTGGAGTAAAGACAAGAGTGTGGCTGGTTACTCACATGAAGACCTTTATAGTAATCAAGTCTACAATTGGATCTGATTTGAAGGCCTAATTAAGATAAGGTAGATATGATTTGGCACTTACCATAGCTGAATGCCACACATTACCACCTACTAATAATCAGAGTGTTTGAGAGGGAGGGGCTGTGAACCAAAATCTTACAATTATGTTTCCCACTGCAAGGGGGTTCTAGCTTGCAGCTGTCATAATCCTATTATGACACACCATGTTCAATGGGTCAATTGAAGCAAGGAAATGGGCCTTTTGTGGTTGTGAGATACTGAAGGAAACCAGTAAGACCCTGTCAAATGCAAATCGTATTGTCATACAATGTTTTGGGATTGTTTGGTAAAACAAGAAATTGCCATTTTCCTGCTAACTGCTAATCTATACAGTTTAGCCATGACAATATAAATAAACATTGCAGAAGTGGATGAGATGCTGGTTTCAGGAGGATTTTCCCAATTTAGCCAGAGGAGGAACAGAGCTAGGGCACACCTTGTAAAGTGATTCCAAAAGGGATGAGGAGAACCATATGAGCGGGTAGTCCAGTGCCTTTCTATCTAAAGGACATCGCAGTTGAATGGGACCTGATATGTCCCAGAGGCTGAATCCTTTCCACACACTTTAATTTGACTGAAGAAATATAAGTGAGACCCCGAATCATTGTGTATTTGAAATATCCAATCCCTTAGTAATTGAATCCTAGGAAATGAGAGCGATTTCCTCCCCAGATAAAATAACCTACTAATTTCCTGAGTTTTTTCCAGAAATCATATGGTCTCCTGGAATCTGTGGACTCTGAGGCAAAAGAAGCCACAGATTTGGAAATTAAAAGACTTCCTGTACTAGAGGAAGTTTTAATTAAATGTCATGAAATAGAATATTTTTCTCAAGAATTCAAAATACTGGATGAGAACATTGATAGGAAATTCAATTTTTAGAAACCAGTCATTCACAGTGCTTCATTCCCTCAAATTCCCTTTTGCCCACATTACACAGACCTAAAACAAAAACACTCTTGCCACTACTTAGGTCCTCTGGCTTGTCTCAGGCTATGCCTGCTTTATGTTATCTGCTTTCAGCCGCTACGATGCCAGTGGCCTGGGGCACGGTGGACTACTTGAGAAGGGCCTGGTATCGGAGAGCTAAATTCACTGTCCAAAATATGATCAAACCCTGAACATTTTATTGAATCGTTTGGAAGCTTCCTGTGGATTTTATCTTGATTTACACACATGCACATTTTAATCTTTTTTTATACATATGTAATGTTTGTAAGTTAAGGCTGTGGACTTTAAAAAAAAAAATGTTGAATTGGATTTTGTATTACTATGCAGTTCTATTTTGTGTATGGTTTATGGATAATTTGCTTCCGAATAAACTTAATATAAAAAAAAAGAAATCAACATGTGCCTACTTAGTCATAACTTGAGAACTCAAACCCTTTCAAATCTCTGTTCATGTTCTTTGAATAGGAACCTCGCTGTTTTATAAACTGAAATCTTGTGAATTTCCTTTTAGACTCTGAATACAAGTATATGCAGATATCCTTTTCTCTTGCATCGCTCAATAGAATATTTCTCTCACAATTCTTAATTGTTGGTCTCGAGTTATAGGCTATTTTAAATGAAGAAATACTGTGTTTCAACTAGAATCCCCAAGCCATACACAGCTCATAAGTGAATGTGATTGTTTTCTTTTGTTGATAATTGTTTTTTCTTTACAAATCAAATTTTTCATTGAAGGTAAACGCTTAAGATGATTGATGCATTGTGAAATTAAATACCAGATCACATTATACAGAATGCCCAGTATATCCAATATTTGGTCGTACATGCATGTATAGTTCTGTGAATAAGCTAAACAAAGAAAACTTGATGTTCTATGCATATAGACCCAGAGTAGCACCCCTGTTCTTCAACGGAGATGGCACACACAGGGAAAAAGGAAACTCCAAGAAATTTGCCTCGCAAATAAAGCTGCCAGACAGCAAAACCATTCATGAAATCTTCAGGTTTAATCAGACATGCAGTCACATAACGGAAAGAAAAACGGTACAACGCGTTTCGTAGTGCACTCGCTACTTGATCACGTACATTTTAAAATGTACACAGTAATGTGTTAAAATACTTCTTGGTAGTCTCTATGGTTTCATTTTTCCTGCTGTCCTTCTTTCCTTTCTTGTTTCTTGTATTGTAGTTCTTCTTTGATGTTTATGTCCCTAGCCACTTGAATAAAGACTGTGCACTCAATTGTGTATATAGTTAAGCGCGGCCACTATTTTGAAATTGTTTCCATGGTGGAAAAAGAAAGCGGGAACAGAATAACACATTCATATCAATGGAATTCTAGTACCACTGTGAATACAATATTTCTCAACATGATGATATTATGTGATTCAAGCCCACATTGTATGGCATTTTTAGTGACAAATAGCTTTTATAGGAAATGACATGACAAAAAGTACCATTCATTTTAAGCAGTCACAACTTGTTGCAAATAACCCAGTGCTCGCAAAACTGCACAGTGCATGTTCATTCCAGTTCACTTTGAACATTGTATATGGGCATATAGCGATGAGTTCCCGACATGAGGACACCATACAGTTAGAGCCTCCATTTTATGGCATTATGTGAATCGTGCTACATTCGTCGGAGAGCGACATGTGATGAGAGTGTCCTGTATCATTTACACTGAGTACATCTAATAAAATACCAAATGGTCTGGGGTAAAAGGCATGGTGCAATTCCTTAAAGCAGTGATACAATCAAACGGTCAGTATTAAACAATATATAGAAAAATGAAGTGCCATCCGTTTTAAGCAATCACAGCTTGTTCCCAAGTGCCGAGTACTCACAGTAAAGTGCATACTTCTGCCAGCTCGTTTTGAGCATTGCATCCTGGCATATTACAATAGTTTATCAACATGAGAACATCATACAATTAGAACCTCTATTATGTAACATTATAGACATCATGTTGCATTTGCCAGAAAAAGACATTTCATAAAGTGTCCTGTGCTCTGGGATAAGGTGCAAAGTGCAAAACCTTAAAGTAGCAATGCAATCAATTGTTCAACACTAGACAATATATGTATAAGGCAAAATACAATACAATTTAAACAACCACAGACAATTATGAAATTTCTGATATTTATAATAAAGTGCACTATTCATATTCATTCCGGTTAGTAGGAGCATCAACCCCACTCTAAGACAAACAACGCCTAAAACTTTTTTGTTTTTCATACTGCCATGGTTATATAAGGTGCAACATCGCATTCCATTAAAACTCTAATTTAACAAAAAGGTTCACTCATTATTTGGCATTAAAGTGCATGGTGCATAAAGGGTTCGTGTTTGGTCGATGTGGTGTCGAAAAGCCCTATTGCACATAGCTCATAGACATGAACATATAAAAACAACAGATTTCAGAAAAAAAGGAGAAGGAAAAAGTAAAAACAAAAATAAAGATAAAAAAAGGGAAGAAGAGAGGAAAAAGGAAAGAAGCCCAGAAGTATCCAATATTTCATATTTCGCATAAGGGTGCAAAGCTCAGTATGTATACCCAGTATCAGTATTTGTCAACTTGTGCACCACCATCAATGCCAAAGAAACAGTAATGAAAATATATCTTATCTTTAGGGGAAACTTCTTAAGTAGCTTCCTGATGGAGAAGAGTCATTCAAAAGACATTCCGAAAAAACATAGAAACCATAGATGATGATATAAATGATAACATTAAATGATAACACGGAAAGGCCAGAAAATCAAGTTCACAAATCATGAAAACTTGAGAAACAATAAAAAAAGATAAACCATCTCCTAGGGTGACAGTTAGGTAGCATAACAGACATGCAGAAACAGGAAATATCAATTCATCCATATAGATGTTTGTTGGGCTTATTGAACTCGGCGAACTCGGACACAAATATTTATCTAGATTGCAAGTTCAAGTCCCCAAGAAAGTATAGTGTTCTTCATCTAAATTGTGTCCTTTGGATTTTTTTGTTTCAAAATCTAGAATAAATCTAGTTTCCATCTGACACAATTCAAGTTCACGATTCTCACCACAAGCTTTTTCCTTAATTTGGTGTAGCTCAAAAAATCTTAGGTTTTCAACTTTGCCCTCATGTAGATCTCTAAATGTATGGCCATGAGGTAGGACAGATGAAAGTTTTTATCGCTCTCATATGTGTAGAATCCTTAATTTTAATTTCCCAATTGTGCTTTCCACGTTCCATAAATTACATGGGCATACAAGGGCATATATAACAAAATCTGTGTTGCATGTCATTCTTGTCTTCAAATCTACCGTATGGCCTAATACAGGATGTTGGTAATTAGTTCTGTTTAGGGCATGCTTGCAGGCCTTGCATTTAGTACATTTGTAAAAGCCGGCAGAACTGGCCAAGAGAGGACATTCACACTTTTAGTTAATGGAGACATGAAGCTGCTGACAAGTGAATGTTTGATAGATGTTGATTTTCTGAAAGTTATGTTTACTGTTCACCCAAAAAGGGAGAAAGAGCTTCATCTAGTGTTAGCATGTGCCAGTGTCGATGCATAATTTTACATATAGTGCTTGAATGGGTACCATATGTGAGCATTAGTCTGGTTTCAGAATTGTGTTCTTTAATTTCTGTGGGTATTCTGTTTGTAGATAATGGAGATGCTCAATTTAAGTTGTGCGCTTTATAGTATGCTCTTTCTAGAATGGCCTTTGGATATCTCTGTTTTACAAGGTTTTGTGCAGTTTCCCTGCATTCCTTGTCAAAACCTTCCAGTTCTGTACAATTCCATCGAATCCTCACAAATTCCCTATATGGCCTGCTCCACTTTAGTGATGTAGGATGATTACTTCTGGCATGTAATGGCATATTTGAACTTGTGGGTTTACGGTGAAGTTGAGTTATAACCCCTTCTTGCCATGATTTAACCTGAACATCCAAAAAGATCACTGACTCTCTATTGTGTGTCTCTGTAAATTTAAGGTTCAGAGTGTTCACATTCAGTATTTGGACGAAATCAAGCCAATCTTTTTCCTCTCCACTCCACAGAACAAAAAGATTGTCAATAAATCGAAGCCACAGGACAATCTGATTGGTATGATAACTATTGCCATCCGTCCATACTATAGACTTCTTCCACCAGCCCATGATCAGATTGGCGGATGATGGAGCAAAGCTAGTGCACATAGCTGTCCCCCGTAATTGATTGTAATATTTGTCATCAAATAGGAACACATTGTTTGTTAGGCACATGTCTATCATTTCCATTATCATTTGTATAAGCAGGTGGTAATTTAATGACCTACTGTCGAGAAAATATTGATATGCCTTTTTTCCATCGCAGTGCTGTATAGAAGTGTAGAGCGAGACCACATCCAATGTAGCAAACATGAATTTCTTTTCCCATGCTATTCTGTTGATTTGACTGAGAAAATGTTTGGTATCCCGAAGATATGATGGCAAAGTGAACACCAGGGGCAGAAGTGTCTCGTCTATGTATGTTGAGACATTCTCTAGTGATGCTCCATTAAGGACTACCAGGCGGATGGGTAGTACTCTTGTAAAGTTTGGGGAGGAAATAGATGGTCGGCATGATGGGACTTTTCTTGTGTAGAAATGTACAGTTGTCTTCATCCAGGATACCTAGATTTGTCCATTTGGCTAGAAAGTCCTTGAGTTTGTTATTCATTTCCTCTGATAGATTAGCTTCTAACTTCTCATAGCAGTTGATGTCCATGAGTTGCCTATTGGCCTCCAAAATATAATCTTTTTGTTTTGAATCACAATGTTTGTGCCTTTGTCTGAGGCTTTCATATCCAAATTCTCAAGATTTTGTAATTCTTGTAAAGTTTCTCTTTCTTTTCGTGAGAAATTGTGCTGATTTTGCTTTTTTGTAATCTAGTTTTTTTAAGGTCATGAATTACAAGACCTTATATATTATTGAGACAAAGGCAGACAGCTGCAGTGTTTTTTCACCGTAACCTTAATTCAACTGCAGAGTTCCCCATCATTTTATGTTATCGCCTGGAATAGAATTGGTTGGTTGGACAGAAACAAAGATGCAATCATCAGATATATGAGCAATCTGGATCCTGCATACAAAAATAGTAGTGCCTCTAATCTAATTATAGAGTAGATTAGCATGATTACCAATCACTTTTAGAGCAGACGGCTGGGTGGCACACATGTTTATCAGTACAACAAAGCGTTAATTGGATGAAAAAAAAGAACTATTAGACAGGAGACTAGAAAGGTGAACAACCTATCTGTAGATAGTCAGAATAAATATCCTATTGCAAGTAAAACTTTGGAATTGTATTTAAATGATGACTGTACTGCTAAAAATCCTGTTAGTCCACAACCTACTTATCCTTTGAATCTCTCTTTTGATAGGGATACATTGGTTGATATGATAAGTAAGCCTAAGGAATCCAGACATCTGGATCCAGGTGGTGTTTCTAACCTAGTTATGCATGAAAACTCGGAACCCTGGGCAGATATATTGCTTATTCTGTATAAGAAAATAGTGGAACATGTCAAATTCATGACACTTGAAAGATATGCCACTTTATTCCAATCTTTAAAATGGCAAAAATGACGACTGAAGGAAAATAGGATCCTTAACAAATTACAGGATTTTATCCTTATTGGATGGTCCAAGCAAAATCTTTGCCAAGTTTCCCTTATTAAAGATTGAAAAATGGATTGCGTAAATTCACATTCTAAAATGCTTTCAGGCGGGCTTCATGAAGGGCATACCAGCAAATGACAACATATCTATTCTCAACTCCCTTATAAGACAAGCTAATGTCAATGCTGCCATACCATTATGTATTTTATTTGTGGATTTTGCCTACGCATTTGACATGATCAATCGTTCATTATTGTGGGATAAAGTAAAGTGGCTAAATATGCCGATCAACTTACTTGTGGCCTGTCAACTACTGCATGAAAACAAAATAAATAAATTAAATATTAAATAGACATGTCTTACGTATCAGTGTGTGGTGTCACTTCTGCTACCCCTAGTGTTTGATGGACTGATTTCCCTGGCACAACCCCTGGGACTGTCACTCAGTATCAAGCATGCACAGTGCTCCATTTCAGGTGTGCTGTGCATGACTGAACGATTGCCTACTGTCTGCAGGAGCACTTAAGCCATTACGAAGGTCTAAGGGCCATTACTGGTTTGTACGGCCTATCCACCAAGCTGTATCACCTTTAACATGGTGGGATAACAACTGCGGCCATAAGGGCCATTGTTTTGAAGGAACAGAACAACAAATCAGAGGACGACCAGGGAACTGGAAGATGTAGCTCCCAACCAAGCCTTTCTTCTATGTCCATGGTGGTCCTAAGGGACAAAGGGCAATGGTAGACGGAAGCAGAGGGAGCATGCAAGGCACTATCTGTGGGGAACGGTAGGTGGTCTTTTTAACACAAGCCTGTGGACACTGATTGGCTGCTGGCCCCTCTCTGGGTTCTCCTAAAGCATTATTACCTCATACATTTTCAAGCCCAAGTTGGCTCTGACATCTTAAAAGTCTGTTCATTTCTATTTACCAGAAATATCTCAGCAGAAGGTAATAAGATATTTTTTGAAATCTGCAAAAGCTACTTAATAATTTCTCTGGGATTCAGTCAATGCTAAATCTGTGTGAACACTGGCATAGAATTCGGGATTCCTGTTTGGGCCAGATTGAATAGTCCTTCAAGAATAGTGTGCAGATGGATTGCCATTAACACATGTAGTATTCTGAGGGACTCTGACCCATTATAACTTTGCTGCAAAATCATCCCAGACAAGCAGTATTTTGAACTGTGCATTGAATATATCACTTGACGCAGCGATCCTTCTCACCACATTACTCATGTAAAGAAATGCACTTCTGACCCGTGGAGAATCGATGCGCCCACTGGCCAGTAATGATGCTCCTCTGTGTTGTACACTTCCCATTACTAAGAGGGTGAGAACGTGAGAATCGCATTCACAGCCGTTCGTGATCCAATTGAATCCTGCATTATTGCATCTCCTATATGTGCGGGACACATTAAAACAAATAATGTCACCTCCTCCTTCTGCTTTGAGGTACAATTATAGAGTAATACATCCGTTGATTAGGAGACATCGGAACACCTAATCGTGCAGTGCTTATTGTACGCACGCATACTGAGTGTGGCATTCTATGCTCTTATCTGTACTTATTGACTGCCAGACCTACCTGTAACCTTGATCGACCCACCTGCAACCTTCATCGACCCACCTGTTGATGTTTTATGTATATATGCCTGCAACATGCTTAAGTTTTCCAGTGCCCAGTTACCTCAGGGTTAGGTGCGCGATACAAATAATAAACAAATACAAAATACAAATACAAATAAACAATACTGCCTGTGTTATTTATTGTACACGTTGTAGGCATATTTAGCCCTATCTCTTTTACCCAATATGTGTCCCTGTAATTAAGTGACATTTCTGGACTGGTACAATTAATCTCTGAACTTTCATTTTATTACTGAGGTGTATACTACACTGGTCACCTGGTCAATTCCTTTGGACGGAGGGGCACACAATATTTTCCAATGCTGGGAGCATCGAAGGCAGTGAGGAAACAAAAATAATCAAAGGAATTATTTTGGTAGGGGGCAATTTTCTCTTCCCAAGACATATTTTTTTGTTTTTAAAAATGAGTGAAACGGTGAACTTTTTATGTAAAATTGCATGAAAGGTCATGGAATTTACAATCAGTTCTGTAAGATACCACAGGAAAATCCAATGGATGCTAGGTCACCAGTACACATCTTCCAACTGGTATTTTTATTTGTATATATTTAAAGAATGGGGACCCCAATTTCACAAATATGAGCACAAGTAGTGAGCCAATTTAGGATGGTGGGAACAAAGTGGGGTATAGACCCGGGACAACAACAAAAATAAAAGATAATAGAAACAGGCGATTTACAAAGGTAAGCTATTGCTTCAGCCTAAATAGGTGTTTGATATACAAACTTACAGAATTAAGTGGCACTGGAGGCATTAGTGGGTTCAGGTAGGGAGGATGCGGGGGAGAGGAGAAGACTCTTCCTCATGGCGACTCAGTGAAGTTGAAGCCGAGATTTGAAGAGATCCGCAGTCGGGCTGGCTTTTATTGTGAAGGGCAGAACGGTGTAAGGGTCGTTACTGACTTGTACGGCCTATCCACCAAGCTTTATCACCTTTAAACATAGTAGGGTAACAATTGTGGTCATAAGGGCCATTGTTTTGCTACAGATGGAATGACGACAAGGCAAATGGAAGATGTGGCTCCAAACCAAGCATTTCTTCCATTTCCATGGTGGTCGTGAGGGACAAAGGATAGACAGATGCAGAGTGAGCATGCAAGGCAGTATCTGTGGGGAACAGCAGGTGGTCTTCTTTTATGCAAGCCTGTGAAAAATACTCACCCTGCTCCAGCGGAACAGTGTGAGTAGCAAAAAAGAGTGGAAGTAAGAAGAAGCACACGGAGGGCATGGGACAGTGAGGTAGATCACAGAAGAGGAGCAGGAGGATGAAAGACAGAGAGCTATAACACATCTTGACAATGGCCCTCATTACAAGTTTGCTGGTCCGGAATTAGTTGTGCCGGTAAAACTGTACCGGCACCGTTTTCTGGATTGGCAAACTACGAGTTCTGTGGGTGGGTGCCGTACTGACAGCCAGGTCTGACCTGGCGGGTGGAACGGCACCCACACGCATAGATTCACAGAAACAACGGCTATTAAGACCGGCCACCGGGGTTGTAATGCCCCGGTAAATCCGGCAAGTCTGGCGCCGGTACTTCACTATGGGTCTGGCGGCAGCCTGCCAGTTTTACCGGCATGGCTACTGCCGTACTCGTAATGAGGGCCAATGTCTGTGTCCACAATAATTGTCTTTCTTCACAGATGTGGTCCCAGAGCGAATATATCAAGTGTTATTAAGAAGGACTGTACAGTAGCACACAATAATGTATTTCTTAAGGATATATTTTGAGTCCTCATTAGAAACATTACACATTGCATGGTGATTTGCAGTTATTTGCATAAGGACCCATGCATATCTCGATCAAACAAAACATTTTCAACAATATACTGTTTTCGTGTAAAAAAGATGCAGAACATTTTATACCAAAAACAAAAAAATAAAACACTGCTATTGTTTTCCCACTATTTTATCTTGTGTGGTGATTGTGAAAAAGTGAGTGAATTTCTAATTTACATTATTTAAAAGAAAATATTATAATCTCTGGTTCATAATATCAACAGATTGTTCCTAGATGTTGAGTTCAATAGGCACATAATGTAGTGTGGGACCTAATTGCCCGTACCATGAAAGCTGCCAAAAAAGATGAACTTAAAGAAACAGAATTTTTTTTATTACAAACTCTACAATAGCTAATGCCAAGGATATCCATTGGCAGCAATTCATCAGCCAATAGATACATTCATGAAAGACACACGTAATACATTGAATGAACTCAAACAAGGCATTACAGAAAACAATAAAGAAACTAGAAAAAAACAGGTTTAAAGTTCAACCTAACAATTTTCCTACATCAAATAGGTGTAGGAGAATATTTAAACAAAATACAAAGAAAAAATGTGTTACTTTTTCAGACTTGTCGCTCAGCAGCTCATTGGGCAAAGAGGAGTGACCAGGGAATGCATACCAATAAAACCAATACCCTGAACAGGACACAATATTTTTAGGCAAAGGCACACAAAGGTGAATAAAGTACAAAACCAAATGTAGGGCTGCCCAAAGTAAGGATTTCCTGGACAATTCAATGGAGATTCAATGGACAATTCAGTACTGATTCCCTGACAATTCAGTAGCAGGAGGAAAGCATACAGTAGATTAATCAAATTCATATCTTCAACCTTGCTAATTACAACCTAGTTAGGAATAGTTTTAAAATCCTGCCAAAAGGTCTCTTATTAATGCTAACTTAAACACCAAACAATAACGCCCAACAATAATCAAACAAAAACTTAGTTAAGACAGATCTTTAGAAACCTAAGACTTACTGATTATTTTAAGAAACATCCATACACTGAATCATTCATTATATGTGTCAGCCTTAAAACCACCATCAACATTTATTCC
The DNA here is from genome assembly GCF_040938575.1 of Ambystoma mexicanum. Taxonomy (NCBI): domain Eukaryota; kingdom Metazoa; phylum Chordata; class Amphibia; order Caudata; family Ambystomatidae; genus Ambystoma; species Ambystoma mexicanum. The sequence goes on along the minus strand of NC_090930.1, from coordinate 147,850,304 downwards.
TCCAGGTACCACATTACAACACAAATTGCTTAACTTAAAAACAGTTATTCAACAAATAGATAAAGATATGTCTTGAATTAATTTGAAATACAACATATATTTCTTTTCTCCAAATTAGCTTGGTATGACCTCTAAATACTAAAAGATAACATAGTTCTGGTAATAAAACTGGTAGATACAGAGAGGAGCAATAAAGATTTAGAATTTCAAAAAATAGGATCACATGGTATTTTTATTCGTAAATGATGTCTAGGCACAGAAATATCCAAAGAGATCCAACAAATAAAATTAAATCAGAATTACTTGCTTTAAATGAAACAAGAAGAACATGCTAGTCTAATAGAGTTTGAGTTCTTGAACGATGAACACACAAAAACATCAATTTTTGATATCATACCCAAAATACAGAATGATCTACACAATCCTCCTGGCAAACTATTTGTTTCAGGATGTACCAAAACATCTGCGGAAATATGTGGATTTTTTCTGATTCTCCTGCAAGAGAATTTTTACAAGACACAATAGTCGTCAAACTCCAATGAAAACAGGGACTTTGATGATATCACTGAAATCCTAGTTTCATTTGATGAGGAGTTTCTTTGCAGTAACATACCACAAAATAAAGAAATACACTTGTTGCCATCCTAGAAGATAGCGATCATCCTCCCACTGTAGTGTGCCTCAAAATGTCATTATATAGGAATACTAGCAAAAAGTACCCGTATTCCGCCTGGGTTCTGTAGACAATTTGATGATACTGCAGAACACTCTCATCAATTGTTGAAAATCATGGACCCTGTAGATCACTGTTATTAGTCATTTATCACTTCATATGCTTTGCACCCTGAAGTAAAGTGCACTGGGAATAGGCGTGTGTGGCTGTCTGACATACCCCGAAGCAGACGTGGAGGGGAGGCAAGCTGCAGCATACTGGGACCTTCTGTGTACTCTCCCCACCTGTTGCCTCACCCTGGTGTGGTGCAATGCATTGCAGTGAAAATATCAGAGAAACAGTATGTCCTAGGGCCTTGAAACCTGTTCCTCACATCAAGACACTTACAATGAGCTTTGTCTGGTCCTTCTTCGAGCACATTGATGTTTCACCGATTTCAGGCAACCGTCTCACGTGTGGACGGGCTAAAATCCAGAGAAGGGGGGGTGCCCAAATGTCATGTATCCAGTAATGTCCAGAGCATCCTAACAGGAAACTATGCAGAATGTGGTTCAGATTGGGTGAATGGTGTGAAATGGTATAAGGAAGAAATGAAGCAATGTTCTGCTTTATATATAAAGAGATATAGAGATTTTCACTTGTGAAGGTAAATTTGGTTTGCAAATAAGAGACACTGGAATGGGAACTTCATTTGCATCAAACTTGGCCAACCTATAAATGGCATCCTTTGATGAAAAAACATATTTTTAAATAATCAATACAGACACAATTTTAAACAATAGAAAATAGTTATTGATCATATTCAAGTGATCTTCCATGGTTCCAAGAAGACCTTGAACAATTCCATGTATGGCTCGATACCCATAACCCAAATCTGAAATGTGCAATTCTATATGATAAAGAAATATATCCTTTTCTTGGAATATGGTTACAGTTTCAAAATAAACTACTATACTCTACCTTTGACAGGATGCTTACAGACATTAACACTCTACTGTCCCTTGACAGTCAATGCCGAAAAGCCTGGAAAGAACATGTACTATTCAACAAGCTCTTAAGGGTAAGACATAATTGCAAACTCCTCACAGATTAAAAATAATAATCCATTATCCTGGCAAAAAGATTGAAAGCAAGTGCTGTCCTAAAAGTACAATTTAAATACTCTGAAGAGAGCAAGTGTAAGGGATGCAGATGAATGAGCTATGTCGAAAAAAACAAAGGACGGAAAATCCAAAATAATTCTATCTGCCAATATATTGACAACATATAGACATCAGGTAGGAAAACCAGCCTTAGAAAGCGGCTGCACCTCTTCCAGCAAAAAGCATGGGGCTATCCATAAAAACATTGCTTGCATTTAAAAGAGCAAAACATCTCAAAGACCACCTGGAAAGATCACACCAAACATAAAAAACAATATAGCATTCTTGAGCAAATATTGGGCCCCCCAGGCTTGCAATGTCATTATCCATGTGGTAAATGTTCAGCCTACCTATTCACCATCAAATAATCCATATTTGTACCGAGCACTGCGGCTTAGACCTTACAGAAACTCTCACATTGCAAAACATCACATGTGGTCTTTATCATCAAATGCCATTGTGAAAAGATCTATGTGGGTATGCAAACATACAACATGAGTACTAGACTTTGTGAGCATAGTTCTAGAATGAGGCATAAAGCATTGCATACCAAAGGTAAAACAATACATAGAGAAGAACCACTCTGCAGATGATTTATCTTGGAATATTGTAGAGACCGTAAATCATTTCCCCAGCCATTGTGTATTATTGATCAACTGCTCCATACAAAAAACAAATGTGGATTCTTCTTCTAAGGAGTCACATAAATGGTTTTAATTAGCAAGTGGAGTGTCAAATACTAGTCATAGGCCAGTGCTCCATCACAACGAGAAAAACTAGTACTGCCAAGTCTATAATGGGAGAAATAGCTTATAGGCAATGGCCAATTTGTATGCCTGTAAGTGCTGGCTGTTCCTATATGTTTAACCATATTTATGACAATATTCCTACTAATTTGGCACTAATAGCTTCTGGCATCCTACTTGAAATGCAGGACACATTAGCAGACAAATGTGGAAAGCATTCTTACTCCCATCATATCCCAAAACATCCTTCCATGTCACAGATAGCAATTTGTCAGGGAACCTCATTTACCCCAACATGGCATAACATCTCTCAGCATTCTCTAATTTCAGACACAGCTACTAACAGAGTCGCCTGTCACCATGGTTCTTATGTAGTTTATTGCCCATAGTATAGTGACCTGCTTGGCATAGTCCGCCTTCCAAAATAGTCATCCTGCCTTCAGAGGTTTTGTTGTCGACATTAACATTAACACAAACATAAAATAGATACCCACATCCATTATAAACAGGAAATGAGACCTTTTGGCCTCATCACAAGTTTGGTAGTATCATGCTGGTAAATCCGGCGGGATCCCACCAAATGGAATTACTGTTACAGGCTCTTGGTCTGCCAGAATTACCGGCAGATTACAAGTGCCGTTAAGGGGAGGTACTCCCCATTCCATGGTGTCCCATAGGACTACATGAGGGGAGTTGCTTGTATCACCGGCACTGTTAATAACGGTGCTGGTAAAACCAGCCATTTTTGCTGGTGGGGTGGTGGAATTACCTCCAGCTTTTGGCTGGAGGTTATCCCAGCCAACCCACTGGAAAAACCTGGAGTTTGCCGTTGCAGAAAACATGCCAGTAAACAAATTACCAGCACATTAATTCTGCACCGGTAAACTCCTAATGAGGCCGTTTGCCTTACCCGCTTGCAGCCCTACTGGGCAGTGTCCTACCACCAATATGGCTTTCCACCTGTTATCGGTATAGTTAACAACAGTTATACTAAACAAAAAATCGAGACCTGCTCTACACAAATGACACAACGTCCTTTTATGTGGTAGACTCTATATAGCGCTCAAGGGGAGAATATTCAAGGCCTGGATTTTAGACAATAGTTTTGAATATATCTTGGATTGATCTTTCAACTCTCACTCTAGGCTCTTTACTAGAAGCCATCAAATGAAGCCTACTACATAGCAATGAATCCAACAAATGCTACACCAAGGCTTTTCACTTACATCTAGCAGTCTATGATATCCTGCTGCAGGCAAGATGCTTCTAGCAGGCATCTAATCTGCTTCTAGCAGTGTATGATATCCTGCTGGAGGCAAGATGCTTCTAGCAGGCATCTAATCTGCTTCTAGCAGTGTATGATATCCTGCTGGAGGCAAGATGCTTCTAGCAGGCATCTAATCTGCTTCTAGCAGTGTATGATAGCCTGCTGGAGGCAAGATGGTTCTTGCAGGCATCTAATCTGCTTCTAGCAGTGTATGATATCCTGCTGGAGGCAAGATGCTTCTAGCAGGCATCTAATCTGCTTCTAGCAGTGTATGATATGCTGCTGAAGGCACATTATGGAAATGAACTATTCGCTCTCTATTTGGTATTCAGATGAATAGTAATTGCACTGTTCTGTACAACCCCAATTGAGATACGCATGTATCCCTATATTTAAACACATCAGGGAAGCTCTGCTGTTGATAATGCACTGTAACTACAATTATTTCAAACTACTGTAGAGTCCTTCTTAATAACACCCTAGACCGATTTAAATGTTCCCTATCACGTGATATATTTTCTCCTAAAATCAAGTGCTTCGAATTACTTAATGGCTGGCATCCTCAGCACAATTATAAGAGCAGTGGCAAATATGTCAATAGACCAAATTATCAGGGATAGCGGAAGTGATATCAATCACATGGTGGTGACATCGAGAGAAGTGAAATTGCATGACTTTTGAACTCTCACATCACAGGAAGTGACATCACATGAGCTTTGCCCTGATGGCACTGGAGGAAGTAATATTGCCGGTATGCTAACCCAGTGGGTTAAGTGCTCGCTGCTGTGATCTGTGTGCGATCTGCAGGTCGCAGTTTTGAATGCCGGCAAGGTTGACTCAGCCTTTCATCTGTCGGAGGTTGATAAAATTAGTACACATTTCGATTGGGTAATATTACTTGTGTATAACAAAATGGATATATGTACAGCGCTAAAATGATAACTAGTTAACTAAAGCACACACCATAGTGTAACTAATGCCCTGCATTGATATGTTGTGGGCGAGATCCTGATATGCCAGGAGCACAACCAGCAGAACCATAATAGGCCAGGGAAAATGTCTCCTTATGCCAGTAGGTTATTCTGTTGTTAGAAAGACTTTAATTTGAAAGACTGAAGTTTGTTCCTGCAGTTTTCATCGATTTGACCAAATACATATACTTATACATACACATGTGTATGTGCTGCCTGTAGTGGTAGGGGAGTAGGGAGATTGAGACGCATGGCATGGGGTAGGGAGGTGGGCTAAGGGGAGGGATGGGACTCCCAATAATAAAATAAAGGGTTGTATTCACGTCGACCAAAAGTGGTTAACCAACCGCAGACTTTCAAACTAAAATCTTTGAATAGACAAAGAACCATGGGTGCAGCCTCATATGGTCAGTTACTGCCATCTTAATCCAGTTACAGTCATATTTCATCCACCTGACCCCTGGAACACAGGAGTGTACCCCTGCGATGATGGAAACACGCGGAACTCCGTAGGACCAAAGCCCTCCAAAGATGGCCGCCTGCAACAACACCACCTCCATGGCATCCAGCCCCAACACTGCCGCAGGCCTGGATTGGCCATGCGCTGCCCATCCAATAAGGGGATCTCACCCTGGCCGGCAGGTGAAGCCGTGCAGCGAAGGCTGTGTGCAAAGGCCTGCTACACTCTCGGAAGCTCTCCGCTGCTCGATGTTGCCGACCCCCTCCGGAACCTGCTGCCTCCGGGTCACGCATACACCAGGTAAGCCACTTATTTCCCCACAAGGCCTTGGCTCCTCCTATGGCCTTTCCGTTGCATGGATTCCATGCGCGATCCCTACATGTCGCATAGAACGGGCCATAACCAATCCCACACTCTTCATCAGACTCGACCGCCTTCGCGCGCGCCCCTTCCCGATGACCCACAAATCCGTACCCACGACGACCACCTACCGGAACAGCCTGTTATGCTGGAGAATCCAAACCCCCACCCACTGAACCACTCTCACCTACGCTACGTGCCCCACACCATTACCAGCACCCCACATGGCCAACATTCCATGTAATACCGCTGCCACTATGACCCTCTCAGCAGGAAGGCTGAGGGTCCTTAAAAAGGCCATCTATACTGCCTTATGCAGCAGCTTGCCACTGGCACCGCCGGCAACAACTTACAGTGCACATGCTTACCCACCCCTATGGGTGCTCCAGCCTCTCCGCAACTGGCTTCAAACTTTGATGATAATAGCCACACTGTCAACAACACTTTTACGGCTGTCTACGCAACACATGCCGGCAGTGCCACTGCTACCCCAATGCCTTTTGATGCTGGCAGCCTCCTGATGCCTAATGCAGTGAGCACTCCTCTGATGCCTGATGCTGTGAGCACCCCCATGATGCCTGATGTTGTTGCATCCTGTTTATGCCTAATGTTGTTAGCACTCCTTTGATGCCTGATGCTGTGAGCACCCCTAGGATGCCTGATGATGCTGGCAGCCTCCTCATGCCTAATGCAGTGAGCACTCCTCTGATTCATGATGTTGTGAGCACCCCTATGATGCCTGATGCTGTGAGCACCCCCATGATGCCTGATGCTGTGAGCACCCCCATGATGCCTGATGCTGTGAGCACCCCCATGATGCCTGATGCTGTGAGCACCCCCATGATGCCTGATGTTGTTGCATCCTGTTTATACCTAATATTGCGAGCACCCCATGGAGCCTATTGATGTGATCACTCCATTGATGCTTAATGCTGTGAGCACCCCCATGATGCATGAGGGTGTGAGCACCCCTATGATGCCTGATGTTGCTGGCACCCTGTTTATTCCTAATGCTGTGCGCACGTCTCTGGAGCCTAAAGAAGCCAACACCCCCATGCTACATGATGATTTCACACTCCACACCATCCCTGCCATCTATGCACAGCACATCATATTTAGGTATGCTCTCATCAACGCACGCTCCCTCTCGGCACATGCCTTAGACATACACAACCTTATCACTGCGCATAACCTCGATCTTCTGATGATTACAGAAACCTGTCTCCACGAAGCCTCTTGCCCCACCTTAAATCTAGCACTCCCCTCAGATTAAACTATCTTCAGACAAGACCGCCTGCACTTGAAAGGAGGGGATGTTGCTCTCATAGCGAACGAGTCCATACCCATCAGAACTATTGAAAGGACAGTCGAGAGCAACAGCAACTACCTACTCCTCAAACTCAACTCTTCTCCAAACTGCACCATCACCCTCCATATTGTCTATGGCCCCCCGGACCCATAGCCGACTTCTAAGCAGCCCTGACACACCTCCTCTACGACAACTTAAAGAAATCAACAAAGGCCATCCTCCTAGGCGACCACAACCTTGGCCTCCATAACCCCGAAGGCACTTCGGCTAAATCATTTGATAATGCGCTCGAACGCGTAGGTTTCAAACACTCCATCACAGACCTCACGCACATCAAAGGCTAGCACACCACAACTGATCACTTACTATCAGTGCTAACTCATCCTCCCCATGGACCGACCACCACGTCATTCTATTTGACATCTCCACCCCAAGAATGAGCACTCGCCCACTATGCCTCTCCCACACGCTCTCACCAGGAGTTCTCACCAGCTTACCAAAGAAAGGCTCTTACCCCACCTACTAGTCCCGGCATTCAGGCCTACCTTCTCCAACGACCTCGATATATTGGCGCAAACCTATAACACCACACTGAAACTAGCAGTGGAAGCCATTGCCCCTCTAGTGCCTCGGAAAGCCAAACCTACAAAACACTCCAACACTTGGCTCTCCCCAAGCTACTAGAACTCTGCTCCAAAAAACTGACTGCACTCTCCCTCTGGCAAGCAAACCACCTCGACTCAGCCAAAGTAAAATTTCGCAAACTTGCTAAGGAATATAAAATAGAAAGCGTCCAAGCCAAAGTCATGTCCTTCAAAACAAGGATAGACAACGCCTAATCAGACTCCAAAGAAATCTTCTTCTTTTTCAGGGAACTAGAAACACCCACTCCCCCACTCAGACTAACACCAAAGATGAAGCCTGGTGCAACAATATACAATCAGCCATGCTTTGCAAATTAGACACCCAGCACAGCAACATCAAAGCCAACCAGCACACACTAGACCAACCCAAGCCGTATCACACAGCCGCCGTTACCTATAAGGCCAGCGACACGCCTCTCTTCTCTTTCAAGGACGTCAACGAACTGGACATCATTGCCCTCATGAAAAATATCAAACCCTCTAACTGCAAAGGTGATATTTGCCCGCCCCCCCAATTAAAGACTGTGTGGGCACACTGCACCCTTCCTTACCGCCTTCATAAATGCTCCCTTCGCGGCCAGGTCTGTCCCAGCTTGCCTTAAAGAAGCATGGGTGTGCCCCCTGCTAAAAGAAAACTCACTTGATCCTACATCCACTGGCAACTACAGACCCATAACCACTGTCCCTTTCTTGCTACAAATCCTGGACAAGGCAGCTTACCTACAAGTCTAACAGTTCCTTGAAGCCAACAGCCTCCTCGACCTCCATCAGTCTGGCTTCCGCCCTGGGCACGGAACCGAAACAGCCTTACTCAACTTAAAAAATCAAATGAATGACGTCAAGGACTCAGGCAAACCTTCCCTACTCCTCCTCCTGGACCTGTCACTGGCTTTTGACCTTGTAGATCACAAAATTCTGTGCCACCACCTCTCATCTTCAGCAAGTTTTTCACCCAGCGCTGCAGCTTGGATCACATCATTCCTCCAAGGCAGAGCCAGGAGAGTCTTCTCTGACTAAGCCTGCGCTAAACCTGATATCTTTAAATGTGGAGTACCACAGGGTTCATGTACATCCCCCACATTATATGGCAACTTCACCAGACCACTCTTCAACATTCTGGATTCGCTCGGCATCACCTACACTAACTATGTGGATGACACACAGGTCCTCCTCCCCTTATCGGGCGACTATGAGTCAGACGCCAAGAACCTCAATTCTGCCTACTCCACCATCCACACTTGAATGGCAGAGACCTGGCTGTGCTTGAACGAAGGCAAGACAGAACTAATCCTGATTGAAACACTAAAGAAACTGAATAACCAATACTTGGTCTTCACCATTGACACTATTGACACAATTAAAATCCCAGTATTACAGGTTGTAAAAACCCTCAGAGTTTACCTGGACTTCAACATCTCCATGTCCAGGTAAGTCAACGCCATTGCATCTTCCGCAGCCTACCACACAAAGCTTCTAAACGCAGTCAGACCCTTCCCGACCCCCGAAAATTGCCTCACCATCGCAAGAGCCATAATTGGATCTCGACTAGACTACTGCAACGTCCTCTTTGCTGGCACGTCAGTAAAAAACCTGGAGAAACTCCATACCATCCAAAATAGCATGCTCTGTGCTGCCTTTGGCATCCAAGAAGGGATCACATCTCAGCTGTTAGAAAACAAGCCCACTGGCTACCCATCAAAGAACGTGTCCTCTTCAAAACACTTGCCCTAACCCATTCATGCATCAACTACACAGCCTACACTACCTAACACAAAGAACAAACAGACCTCTCTTCTCCAGACCAACTAGAACACCATACACCAACCTACTCATAGTGCCCAAAGTGAAACTTACCAGAATTGGTGACGCCAGCTTCCTGTTCTTCGCTGCTATGCAATGGAACTCCCTGCCAAGCCACCTCAGAGCAGAATCATTCCACCTCGTCTTCAACAAAGCCATCAAAACACTGTTATTTGCCTGAACCTGCTAGCTGATCACCCATCGCACATAATATGCTATGTACATCAGGACAATACGTAATTGTAAAGTAATGATCATACATGCAACACATTTTGTACGCTCCATGTAACTAAGTCTTTTTCTCCCTGTAACAGTGCCTTGATGCCCTCGGGCTGTTTGTAAATAAAATAAAATAAAAAAATAAAAATGTACAGCTGATGCCAACAAGCCATCGTCAAGTACAGATGCCCAATGTATTGTCATCTTCTTCTAATTATCGACAGCGTGGGCGGACCCACGCAGGCGTTTCCCCATCCAAAAGGATGATGTGCACCTCCCCACCAATCTTACACACAACCCTCACTTTCACATAACTCCTCCCACCGCCCCGTCTGCCCCACAAAATCTAACAGCACACTGCTCCTTTCTCTGCCTCTCACCCGACTCCTCCCAGCAAAGCCTTCCCACCCAGTTCAGCCACTCCCAGCGCAGACATCCGAACCTTCATCAACTCTCTCTCCTCGACATGCCTCTCACATGCAAGTAGAAAATGTCCCACAGTCTCAGGCACCCCACACACCACACAGTCCCTCGATTCACGCTTCTCCACTCAAAACAGACTGTCATTCAGCCCCACGTGCCCTATCCTCAACCGATTCAGCATCACCTCATCCCTCCTCCTCCATTCCAGTTTCCCTGCATCCACCTTCACAGACACTTTCTCACGAACACCAAACATCCACCTGCCCTTCACCCCACTCTCCCATCTCTCCTGCCACTCATCCATAACCCGCTTCACCACCACAGCCTTCACCTCATCCACACACTCAAAGGTATCCTCACATCAACCGTTGCATTGTCATCTGATGATAGATAAAAACCATTAGGAAGGGGCCAAGGCATGGTATGTAAGGTAGCGGCTTACATGTGTAGGTGCTACCCTCATATAATAACATGGTATGTAAGGTAGCGGCTTACATGTGTAGGTGCTACCATCATATAATAAGTGCTTGCCAAATTTACCTTAAATGCCATCTAATGGCAAGTATGGCCATCATTTATAAGGTACAGCATCACTGATCCTAGTACTGCCAACACATGGAATGTACAGTCTACAATTTGTACGCACTACTATTATTTTGTTATGCCAGGAAAAGCCATCATCAGGGCCATGATCTCCAGCCTGCAAGACTATTTAAAATTAAGGTCAATACTTGGAGGGTATGCCTCCTTTCAATCCTGTAATCCTGTGGAAGATAGTGACCCAACCACTAAGCTTTTGTGGGTTGAGGTTATATACCACCTTATTCACTGGATAGCAATGAGTAGCTATGTCAGAAGGCAGAACCAATGCACTCCTGCCTAATGTTAAATGATTGAATGTGAAGGAGACGCGAGTAGTCAACAAAGGAAGAACAATCACATTTTCTTGTAATTCTCATATTCAAGTGGCGTCTTTTAACAGTTAACATTGTCATATCATAACTGTGCATCAAGGGTAAAAGAAATATTAAAAGTGTTATTATATGGCTACACTGGCCAACTTTCTATGTATGCCAGTCTAGCCATGTTATAACACTTCAAATAATACTTATGTTTGCTTTACCCTTGATGCTCGGTACTATGCATCAAGGGTTAATCAAAAAAATAATGCCGTGCCCACAGCAGCCCCACATCTAAATGTAGGGGCCCGCTGAGTAGGGCTGCTAAATTTATGGTTGGGGGTAGACACGCACACAAGCACAAATACAAACCTCTTACCCATTATTAAAAACACTCCTTGCGTACATGCATTCATAAAAACAAACACACCAACATACACGCACACATACGTGCATGTATACAGATATACACATTGCATTAAAAACAGACTTACCTTACCTGCATGCACCCTCCACATGCGCCACACCATCATGGATGACCTCTCTTCTCTGCAACATGAACATGCTGACTGACAGAAGGGAACTCCTCTTCTGGGAAGGGAACTCCTCTTCTGTCAGTCAGCATGTCTCTGCTGTTAGCGCAATAATGAGAGGTGGCCAGTCTTCTGCCTCCCTTTCACCTCTCATTGCAGACAATGAAAATGCATAGCGGAAATATACCCCTACCCAGAGCCACACAGCGCAGTTCCCTGTGCACATAAAACGTGCAGTTGGACTGTGCTGCCTGCCACTCCGGCATGGTGGGCGCCACTTAGGTGAGGAGACGGTACCCCCCCAGCCCATAGTATGGGCGACCACAGATCAGGAGAGATTGGGCCTCATTCCAAGATGGCCAATCTGGTAGAAATGTGGTGGTATCAACAGATACCAGCACTTTTACTGGGCCAGCAACCTACGTGTGAGACGGAAAACCAGTGCCGGATACACAGGCACCAGTAAATAAGGATCTGCAAATAAAGGCGCCAGTGAGTCCGGCGCTGATGAGCACTGGGCGTCCCCCTAACTGCTGGTGGTATTAACGCCACAACGGCAACACCGCCACATCCTGAGGCTGACTCTTCCAGTAACACCGCCAAAGAAATGGCAGTAACGCAGGCAAATCCTCCTGAAAGCAGGTGGCAAATGACAGAAAATGCATGCAGGTGTGGGATATTAGGCCACAGGAGCACCCAATGCATCCAGGTGCACCCAAAGCAGCATGGAGGAGTTGACAAAGGCCAAACCTTCAACTGACACACTTCCAAACATCACAATGCTGCCATTAACTGCTGTCAGCATTGACCTGCAGCTGCTCCAGGCCATCATATCGCTGCAGAGCTGGAGGACCAACAGAGGGCCCAATAGGCATTGGACAGGAGGGCGAGGATGAGGAATGAGAGGAAGAATAGGAGGAGCAATGTAAGGTGTGAACCATTACTTCCATTTATGGCCCACACCATGGACCCTCAGTGACATGCAAATCCTAACCCTGTACCGCCTTGACAGGGAGAGCATACCATATTTATTTATTTATTTATTTATTTATTTATTATGATATAACCCATATAAGTCAACTTTTCATAAACAAAAAGAATTCATTCTTAACAGACATGTAGAAAAAACATACAGGTACAATTCAAATAAAACAATAAAAACACTTCTGTGGAGGTAAAATATAATATTAAAGGTTCACTAAGCCAATCTTGTGCAATATTTCAGAATTTCATTAGTTAGAAGAGTTTCGTGCCCTGCAATGAATCTCTCCCAAAATTCATCAGTGTACAGGCTTTCCACCCTGTGAACAAAGCGTGTCAATGATAGGACTCTTAATTCTTCTGTGACAGAACAGTCCACCATAATGTGCTTGGCCATTTACATAGATCAAAGGCCATGACATCAAATGGTATATGTTTCCGGGTCAACCTTATTTCTCCAGTAGGCAGGAGATTTAACTGAAACCTCAGAAAACGTAATCTGCCTTGTGAATTGGGAAACTTTCTCAGATATTTTGCTAGATAGACCCTAGGTCTGTCTAATTCAGACAATGGTTTTGCAACTCTGGAAGTTTGTGCTTGCGTTATGGTGGTGATCCAGTCACATCTAAGCATTAATGTTCCGATTTTTTTTGGATACTGCTTGAGGTTATCCTCTGTGCAATTAATGCGATTAAGCACTTTCTTGGCCTCGCCTCCTCGTTCATTTAAGAAGTTCTTTGAATTATTGTTTACTACTGTGTTAATATTTTCAATCATGGAGCCTGGCCGAGCAAGAAGCACAGTTCTAAAGAGTGTCGAGGATTTGCCGTCTACTTGGGTCTGGATAGAGGACAGACCAAGCTCATATCTTAGGCAATAGACTGCAAGACTCGAGGCTAAGCTGAATATTTTTTTCCAAATCTGGCCTTCCAGCCGTGCCCAGTTTACATTTCTGGTCATGGGATTGATTTCAATACCATAGAGCAAGAAAGGTATTACCTTTTTTTAAAAAATAAAACTTTACTAATGGGGGAAGATAGAAGCAAGAGAATGAAAACAGTAATTTCTTCATTTGGCTAATGAGATGGTCAGCCTTTACATCCAGGACAGACTCAAATATGGCCAGTGTGGGATACACTCTAAGATTAAAACCTAGATATGGTATCTCTTTGAGAATTGGTATTGTTTGTTCATTAATTGCCATGTGAAATGAGGGGAGTGTTTACTGGCCCTTTTGAATTTGACTATTTGAGATTTTGCAGGTTTGATGACTAGATCATTGATGTTAGCATAGCTCTCCAATGCATTTAGCATTCTATGAAGACCAACGGGAGCGTAATCTAGCCCCGCTAGTTCATCTGCGTAAGCAATCCAGTTGAGACTTTCTCAGCTTGGGCTATTAAACACAGACGGAGCCTTTCCCAAATCTGCCAAATATAAATTGAAAAGGAGGGACGCAAGTATACACCCCTGACAAACCCCTCATTCTGTAATTATGTCCTTAGATAAGTACCCTTCAAGATTTAATCTGGCCTGGAGTTTTGAGGTGTTATGGAGTGAGACTATAATAGCTAGGAGAGGCATGGGAATTCCCCAGGCCTAGAGTTTATGCCACATGTGTCCTCGGTTTATGGTAACAAATGCCTGTGATACGTCCACTCAAGCTCCATACAAGATCGGGCCCAGGATATTTCGCATGCCATTGTCATTAATAATCCATTTATGATATGATATGTTATGATTGGTTATTTATAACGCGCTTAATACCGAGAGGTTTGTAAGCGTGGACCTGGGGATGAAACTTGTGTTGCTCCGTGTCATCTTGCTTCCAAGGCGAGTGCATTGCCAGTGAGCTATCCTCCTGAGATGGAAGTGCTCATGCCCTTTTGGAAACCCAATCGATGGTTAGAAAGAATACCCTTGCTCTCAACCCATGCTTCCAGGTCTTTAAGTATAAGGCCTGGGAAGATCTTGCTGTCGACATCCAGCAGGGTGATCGGGCGATAGTTTTTGGGATCAGCCCAATTGCCCATTTTATAAATAGGGATGACGACTGTTCGTTTCCATGACTCTATTATGATTTTGCATCTAATAACTTCCCTGAACAACATTTCTAGGACAGAACCCCATAGATCTATGTCAAGTTTCATGACTTGGTTGGAGAGCCCATTTGGACCAGCTTCCCGAGAACAATTGGACTTTTTAATGAGCTCCTTTATGTCCTCCTTTGAGATGCTAACTTGCCACAGGGTACTTGCATGAATTGTGAATGTCTCATCTGTGGGTTTGAGGTACAAGTTGCCAAAAACATTGCACCATGAGGGCTCAGAAACAGTGTTACCCTGAAGCATTCCTTGGGGGGATATAAATTGTGTGCTATGGCCCAGATGTGTTGTGAGTCTTTTTGATGTAATGTGTCAAGCATTAATTCGCCATCGTGTACCAAAGTACCAAAGTATATTGACAAGTTACCCAAGAGTCATATTGTCTGATGTTAGGATTCAACATGAATATGTTTAATGGATACGCTCGGGTCCTTACCTATGGGCCCCGGGGCATTATCTGAGTCGGTAATGTCCCCGACGCTCGGGTTCTATTGCTTAATTGGTATTGAAGTTGGATGGTCTGTCTACAAATGAATGCTCTACACAGACAGGTGTAAATGCAAGAGGTAATAGGATAAGTTGGTCCCAACAGAATATCAATAAGGCAGGTATTTATATGTCTGTGTGTAGTGGAAATGAGATAAAGGCCTACCTGTTGACGAGATTGAGACATGGATAACAAGGCGGTCGACTAGATTTGCAGCCGTAAAAGGAGGGCTTGCATACAGTTCTCATAATACGCATCTTCGCAATTATGATCAAAAAGATCAGGGAGGCTAAAGGAATATGAGTAGAGCAGTTCATGAAGTGAAAACACAAGTAGGCCTCATAGGTAATCCCCATCAGACAATTAGTGCACAAGTGCAAATCATTGTAAATCTTCTAAAGCAAAGATGCTAAACGCTTCTATTGGTGTATCTGTATGGACACATCTAAATCAGGTGTTTGGCTCTATAAATAATTAAATTCGGGACGACCATTTTGAAGCAGGCAGCATTCAAATACAATTTGATGCAGAAGAAATAAAGACATTGATAAAAA
Organism: Ambystoma mexicanum; assembly: GCF_040938575.1. Classification (NCBI taxonomy): domain Eukaryota; kingdom Metazoa; phylum Chordata; class Amphibia; order Caudata; family Ambystomatidae; genus Ambystoma; species Ambystoma mexicanum. The sequence goes on along the minus strand of NC_090930.1, from coordinate 147,834,731 downwards.
GCCTAAAAGCCAATATTTGTTTAAAAAGAAATCCTGAAAGTTGATCAAAATAATTGTCTGCATTATTCAGCAAATCTTGTGCAACAGGAATAATTCCATACTTGTTGAAGCGATCTTTGCTGATTCCTAGTTGCAAAAAAGGCAGGCGGAATAACCCAGCTAACTACAGGCTATTAGCTATGATGGATGCACCAGGTAAAAGGTTCGCATCTCTGATATTGCAATACCTAATAGAATGGGTAAAGACTAACAACATTTTAGACAACTTTCAAATGGGCTTCAGGGCTGGTTCCAGTACCATTCATTGTATAAGACCAATGGAAAGGCTTATTACAAAATTCCAATTCAAAGGCAGTCCCTCCTTATTTACCGTTATGGTAGATTTTAGTGCCGCGTTTGACTCGGTTATACGTGAGAAATGATGGTTATATATGGAGGCCTATTGCTGCCCTGATTACCTATTGTGGGCCACGCGTGGCCTGTGTACGGATACAATGGTGCAGATGAGGTTGGACAGCCGGGGGGTCATTTACGCAGCCCGTGGCCAACAGTAGTCGGGGTCAAGCAGGGATGCGTTTTGGTACCCCTGCTTTTTAACATTTATTTGGCAGGCTTACCGATTAAACAGTTAAAAGTATAAAACTGCGCACCTAAAGAAAATGGAACCAAAGTCATATGCGTATCCTTTGCTGACAATATTGTATTGAGTGACTGTACATATTCAGGAATAAAAATAACTATACACAAAATACAAAGATATGTGGAGGAGAATGGGCTTGTCATAAACTATGAAAAGAAGGAACTATTGTTACTCTCATAAAAGAAATGAACTGTCCCTAAATTGATGATTATAAATAACCAGATCGAACAGGTTTATTGTTATAAATACTTAGGAATTCAGTTAACTGCTAAATGTGACTATGCGGACCTTATCTCTGAAAAAAGGAAGGCCTTGACTAGGGCGGTCAACTCTTTGATAGTATTTCGCGGGACACTTGCCCACAAGGCGGTGATGGCGTCACAACGTCATTCACATTTGGCCCGCCCCTTTTTTAATTTACATTTTTTTAATGGCTCTTAATTCCTGGCTTAATTGAAAAGCAAATGGTCTGTCCTTGGGAGGTGATGGTCACGTTGTTTAACTGCAAACATGACCATCATGACCCCAGGAACAAACCATTAGCATTTGAATGAAGCCAGGTGTCGAGCGTTACAGCTCGACCTGCAGGCTCAAAAGGAGCCAGGGCTGGAGAACCGCCTGGAGAAAGAAAGCAGCAGGTGGCAGCGCCGTGCTGTGTAAATGCCCACTTCAGTTTGCAGAGTGGCTGTGCTGGAGGCAGGTTGTCCTGACGAAAGTCGGGACAACCTGCGTTCCGCACAGCCACTGTGCAAACTGTGGGACAGAGTCCCTAATTGCGGGACAATCCCGCGAAATCCAGGACAGTTGGCCACCATAGCCTTGAATCTAACCGCAATCATTGCTAAGTGCACAAGGGAGTTTTCTGGTTTGAGTCTTTGTGGAACATTGACACTTTATAAGCAATGATTTTGTTACACTCTTTTCTTTGGTCTTGAGACTTTGTGCATTTGTGATCTTACATGGCTAAAGATTATAGAAGGTATATTTTGGAGGAGAATTCTAGGCCTCGGGCTGAGCGTTCCCATGGGTCTGCTAATGTTGGAACAAGGCCTGCTTTCTCTACCATCTCAAGCCATTGAAAGACATTGGGGCCGATTCATGGAACAAATGTGCACCGAAATTTGTGACGCAAGCTGGCGCAAGCGTGAAAAATCAATCAATGGAAGGCCCTCCGCGTGTTTCCCCGGGATGTGGGCCAAATCTGTGGGTGGCGCACACAGGCGCACACGTCACTTCAACATCCCGAAAGCCGTGCACGACACGCACAGCGAAAGCGCACAACATGTAGTGCACACACCAAAAAGGGGGCGGAACACGTGGAATGGGAACAAAGCGTGAAAATGAAGGTGTAACTGGGGAAGTACTGCTGGAAAATTAACGGAACGCCCACACGCATGCGAACAAGACGTATTCATGGAATCGAATACGGGAAACCTGCGCATGCCAAAAGACACGCACAGGCGTAAACACGTCCGCCACAAGAAGGCAGGCGGAAGCGTCCCCGTGCAGTATAAAAGTGCGCGCAAACAACAAACACGTATATACAGCTACGATGAATGTCCCATTTCTTGCAGCACTGATCGTGGGACACCGCAGGAGAATGAGAATAGCCAGGCCCCACATTTTTTTGCCTAGGACCAGCCTTTTTGGGATGCCTGATGACCAGGTATAGGTTTCCACCTTGTATGATCCTAGACCTGGTCACTGAATGGGAGGATGACCTCACATCACCCACCTTGTGCTCCCAAGCATTGAGCCCCTTGGAAAAGGTGGTCAATGTCCTGCATTTTTTGGCCACTGGGTCATTTCAGCGGACAACTGCCATAGTTGGGGGCGTTTCACAGGCCATGCAGTCACGCTGCCTACACCAGGTGTTGGCAATCATGACTGCGCACCCCTCAGTCCGCAGGCACATATACATGCCCAGAACACCCGCAGAAAGGCAGGCCGTGGTCCAGGACTTTTACAGGGTGGCACACTTCCCCAAAGTGCTCGGTGCCATAGATTGCACCCATGTGGCCCTACATCCACCTAGGGCCACTGAGCACATCTATGGACACCGCAAGCTGTGGCATTCCATCAATGAACAGGTTGTATGCGATGCCCATGGAATCACCACCTCAGGCTATGCAAACTTTCCTGGGTCTACCCATGACAGTTTCATATACAGAATGTCTGCCCTGAGCCAGGACCTGGAAGCTGGGAAGCCTGGCGACACATGGCTCATTGGTGAGTACAAATGTCTGTGCACAGGCATGCATGACACACACAGACAAATACACAACCCCAACTAATGACAACCATCCTCACCTCCCCAGGGGACAGTGCCTACCCTCTGAGCAACCACATGATGACGCCAATACGGAACCCCACCACACCACCCCAGGCAAGATACAACGCTGCCCATATTGCAACCAGGGGCATAGCTTCCGCTCTCTTGACCGCTCTGGCGGGCAGCTACTATGTGCACCCCAGTAGTGTGCAGGATCATTGTGGCAGCATGTGTCCTGCACAATGTTGCAACACGGCAGGGCGTACTAGTGGACATGGTGGTGCCCCCACATCTCCAACCACAGGCACAGGCGCAGCCCATGGGAGGGGAAAGGGCACGTGGCGAGGCAGCCGGACCCAGCTTGTTACCACATTTTTCACCTAAACTCCCACCCCGGCGGAGTGCACACAGGCCTGGCACATACCAGGTGACAATCGATGATGACAAAGAGACAGTCAACTGTCACAACCTTACCACCCTGAGAATGTTGCCACGGAAGTGCTACATTGTGTGCATCGCTAGCTACTTAAACATAACCAATCCTGTGTGACCAAAAGGAACACATGCAAGGTGTATATCACACCGCCCCTCTGCAAAACAGGCCATGAAATCACTGGTATGTCACCCAAATCCTCCCAACCCACATCACCCTTGTCTGCCACACCATGACATGGCATGCAACAGCAAAAGAGCAAACCAAAAGCCCAACACATGACCAATTAGATACAAAGTGACACGTGATAAATGGAAAGAGGCCTGAGACAATCACACCTGACATGGAATGTGATGAAATGACTGACCAACAACCTCCCACACATAGAAAGTCATACACAAATGCATGCCACCAGCGGTACCATAAACAAAAGATAGAATGCCTGTTGGCATGCACATTGGCCAAGCCAAATCCGCAAATCCCTAACCCGTGTGCTGTGTGTGTCTCCTGCAACACACTGCTCAGCACACAGCACAGTGAGCAGCCATTGTGTTGGGGATACACCTTGAGCATCATATAAAATGGACAAGCCACAAAAATTACCTATTGACGCATGTATACGATCCCCAAATGGTAAGTAATCATGCGCTGCAGTGACACAGCATGCCAGAGAAGGAAATCTGTGTGCATGTGTGGGCATGGAAGGGTGGTTGTATGTGTGGTGGAGCATTGTGTAAGTGGTTGTGTCAGTAGGGACATGCACTCAATACATGCATGTGAAATCAAGTGACCCTCAGTGTCCTGTACACATCACATGTGAACATTTGCTATGTGTACACCCCAGTACGTAAAACCACAACAATCCCCTGACACCTGAAAAGTAAACCCAACACAGGAACAGCCATTGACCAGCGTAACACATCATGTACATAGTACCCCACAATGATAAAGTCAGAGAGTGCCCAAACACTGTAGCCCAAGCGTACTGTCCAACAACAAAAGGCCTTCCCTCATTTACTCATCACCATGACCTTCAGAAGAACTGTGTCTGGGGTCCGTTGCCTTCTTCCTTCTAGTCTACCTGGCTTCAGGATCCCCCTACCCCATTGGTTTCCTTGTTCTACCTTGCGTGTACATAGGGTCCAGTCCCCTCACAGGCCACCTTGACTGGTAAAAATACCAAATCGCAGAGAACTCCAAGCAGCCAAACCCCCAAACCAGGGAAAAAGCCTGTAGCCACCAAAAAAACCCTGGTAGTCTTCAGTAGATGACTTGAAGTCGCTGAATATGGCCAAGCACATGTCCAAGCAGAATGAGAGAAGAACTACCAAGGTAGCACAGTTGAACAATGGTTCAACAGGATGGGTAGCATTTTCAGTACACAATAATCAATGAGGATGCAACAACTGATGGCTAGTGTCACAGCTCCGGTCTCCAGGCGCAGGAGTGGCACGAACCAACCACCCCCTCCGCGGTCTGGGCGCCTGCAAGGTAGAACTTAGACAGGCCTCCGAGACCCTGGCAGTCGAAAGAGGGTTAGGGATTCGTTGTTTGGATAGCCATCGGTATTCAGGATAACCGGAAAGAAGGTCAGGAGAGGGGTGGTGGATGGGCAAGGGAAAGTAGGCAAAAGACAACATACAACTATTGACAATTACACATACTCAATCAGAGAAACCATGTTCTTCATGCACATTGTACAAAATGGCTCAAAGGTGAGACAAAGCGAGACGTATCTCTGGGTTGATTGCTGGCCTCCTGCATGCGCACTCTAAGGTCCGGTAACAGGAGAAGTTCAATGCTGCAAAGAGAGTGTGAGGTATTAATCTGTGTTTGTTTTCCCCACACACACATAACACCATTCATGCCTCAAACTTAGTGACTCTTCCCCAAACAAGCACTCTTGTCTGCTGCTTTGTTCGTATACTTTTGCCTGCCCCTGTGATGGTTCATACACTGTTAATGCGGTAAGGCAGCCGCACGTGGCTGTAACGCTCACCTGATTCTCGCAGAGGCGCCGGTCTTGACTGGGCGACTACCGTATCTTCCAAGGTGATGTGTAGCACCCGGTTGGCTCTTTGGGCTGGACCTCTGTGCACTGTATGCCTGACTTCAAGAGTAAGATGTCTGCAGATAGAAAATATGGGATTAATGAACTGGGGTTATTGGGGTGTCCCTATCTCTTTCCTTTTTTGCTCTCCTGTAGACCCCCAAAGGTTAACGCTCTCACCTTAGGTAAGTGAATGCCGAGCTCTCCATCTGCCTCGGGGCAGAGTGCTGTAACCAGTTTCTTCACTGGATCGGTAGCACAGGCCTCTTGACTTCAGAGTACTGCTGTCCGTCGTTTACTGCACGAACGGTAAGTTTCGAGTAGTTCTATTGTCTTTAAAGTCTTTAGTAATGATGTCTCTTGTTTTGCAGGTGCCGGCGATGGCGGATGACGGGCTGAAGTGAGTTGAAGATGGAGTCCGTGTGATGAATAGAAGCGCCTGGAAGCACGTAAGTAAGCGCTTGTTGCCTGCTTCACGATGCGCTCTAACTGTCTTTTATTTTGCAGGTACGAGTTCGGAGCGGCTGCAGGGTGCCGGAATACCCACTGGGTTAGAGTAATGGCACGTGAGTATTAAAGTTCCCCAATGTCTTTAAACGCACCTTGTTTTGTCTTTCAGATGCAGGATGCAGCGCCGAAGGCCTCCGGAGCGTGCGAAGAGTTGGTAAGCTTTTGTCTTTCAGATGCCGGAATGCAGTGTTAAGACCTCCGGAGCGCACGAAGAGTAGGTAAGCCTTTGTCTTTCAGATGCCGGAATGCTAACCTGTTCTTTCTTGTCTTTATAGGTGTTGCTGAAGACTGGATTCAGGATGGTAAGCCTTTTTCCTTAGGCCCAGGATCCGATGCAGAAGACACGATGAGCGTTCTGCTGCAGAGGATGCAGAATAACGCAAAGCAAGATTCATCCACCGGGTGTGGTTTAAATAGCCTCCTGTGGTGCTTAGGTGTCTCCTTCCACAGCCACGCCTTGGTAAGAAAAGAGTTCCTGCTTTCCAGAAGAGTTCCAGTGTTCTGAATCTAGGGAGTGGCTCCTGCCCCACCCAACAGGAAAAGTAGTTCCAAACAGAAGAGGATCAGAGGCTCAGCTGGCAGGCAAGTAAGCAGCATGGTCTGCTGCAGGTAAGTCCACCCAAGCATTATGAGCCCGGCGCTTCCAGCGCTGGGACTGGGCATATTTATGAGCCTGGTGCCACTGGCGCCAGGACTGGGTCCAAAAGGTCCCAATTGGGACTGGTTGGCCCTCGGAACCTGGGTTATGGATCTGCTTCCAAGGGAGTTGGGAAAACCCTGACCTTTTGGAAGCAGAGATCATGACAGTGGCCCCGCGCTATATGGAAGGCCATGTGTTAAGAATCACACATGATAGAATGGTCCTTGGGTGAGCTGCTAGAGGTGTGTGGCAAGGTGTGACTTCAGTACAAGTCGCGTTCTGGCAGCCGTGGATTTTTATAGGTAGCGCACGTGGCAATTTGCATATGCTAATGATATGCACTGCACTCGAGTTTGTGCGTCGCTGTGTGCCCCCACTGGCGCTGTATTAGTTTGTGGCTAGGAACGCTACTGTGCTAATAACCTAGCTTCTATGGATCAGCAGGGACTCGAGGATATGGGCGACGGCCTCTGCGTGTGCTCCTGACAACTTGGAAAGCTTCTTGGCATTTGCTCCTGAGCGTGGCTTAGCTGTACTGTGCGCATCTCCCCCAACGCCTGGCCAAGCTCCCCAGCACTGGCGCTACTTAGCTTGCATGTGTGAGGGGCCTGGAGGAAGGTCGGCTGGGGCATGGCCCCTCGTGCTGCTCACCTTGGTTGGAGCTCCTGGAAACACGTCTGCTTCTGTCGGACGTCTGAGCACAAGCCCTGTTCTTCTACTTGTGCGTGAATGAGCACGTGTGCCCCACCCAACGTGGCAAGGGTTAGTAGTTATTTGCCCGGTGTCTGCTGGGAAAGGTAGTCTGGAGGCTCCTTTTCCTGCAGAAAGGGCATAAAAGGCTTTAATAAGGCTGGAAAGTTTTATGTGTGTGTCTTCATGCTGCTTGTTACTGGGCCATGTCTGAGACCTACATCTGACCTCCTCCCACACAACCCCAGGTTCTGTACCCTGACAGGTAGAACTGGAACTTGAGTAGAAACTAACCAAGGAGGCTGGCGCAACTGGATGGTTGAGCTGAAACCCAATCAATCCTTGATAGCGTGAACTAAGAAAGACAGAGACAGCACAAGTCTGGAAAAGCCCAGAGAATGCAAGATAGCCGGAAACAGCTGACAGCAAGTTAAGAGCCACAACAGTTGAATAGCATTGGCAAAAGCCAACACTCAACATAAAAGCATGGATGGAATATATGAAAGACAGGAGGAGTGACAGAGAGATGCATTTGAACAGAAGTGTACTGAGGCAAACCGAGGCAGTGTAAGAGTATTTGGAAATAACTGCCCGAGAGACAGGCGGCCAGATCTGCCACAAGGACAGTAGCAGGAAGAAGAACAGGGAGTAAAGGCACCAGAGTGTGAAAAACAAGTAAAAGAGCCGTAGTCCAGTAGGAAAACTGTGCTGTCAGGCAGCATCAAAGTCGTAGAGGGAAGACAGACTCAACGTGCCATCCAAACAGACCAGAGCGTAGTAGTAGTACAGGTGGACATCTCAGGTGAGGACTGGACTGTGAGTTGCGTCTCTTGGGTCACATTCCTAATGCATCCACCTTTGCCACAATCCCCAGGGGCTGTACTCAACACGTACCAACTTGACATTGTCACCACCTGGCCCCCTCCCACCATCAGTGTGAGATTGACAGCTAAAGGGTACAGGCTACCGTCTTCAGCATGAAGTGCATCAAACACATATACAGGCAAGAAATGAACATACATCCCAATCAACATCAATAAATGGACAGTTCAATAATGTACTCACCAAAATTGATTGCAGCCATGCAGTGGAGAAAACATCCATAATCTCCACTAGGGGTGTTAACACAAGTAGTACAGCAGCAGACAGGCCACAGATATGACAAAAATCCAATGCTGTTGTGTAAATGGTTGTAACACCGAACCATCCTTGTGAGCCCATGGATAGGGGAAGCAGGAGTGGCATATGAGTGTCAGGACCCAATGCTGCAAACACATACACGAGACAAGCTTGAATGGGCCCAGCTGGAACAGACAGTGGATGCTTTCAAGTGCCACAATGCACCACACCGTCACATGAATGCACAATAGACAAACTATTTTAAACTATATTAACTAATTAAACTAACTATAAAAATAGAAAATGGCCACATATGACCTGGGGGGGAGGCAACCAGGAGTGGGGAGGTACGGGGTGCACCTCAACACCCACATGCCATATGTTGAGATAAAAAAACTCCATGGGCTCAACGCCTGGGCGGCCTGACCTGTGTGGGAGATAAGTTGTCGTCCTGCTCACCCTCTGACTCAAAAGGTGGACATGGCACAGTACCCTGACCGTGTCTATGCGCAGCTTGCCCCTCCTCGGCAGCAAGTCTGAGGGACTGGTAAGCCTGGTCCTGTGTGGCGATGACACGTAGGTCAGCATGCAGCACCTCACGTGATACGCGTGCTTCCTCTTGCAAGGTAGCACGTGTAACACAGAGTTCTTCGTGCATGGCCTGACATGACATCTGGAGTACCTCCCAGCAAGCACGTAGCCCAGCTGAGATGATATTCTCAAGCTGCTTCAACCTCTCCTCTGTCCGCTGCCTCTGGGTCATGTTGAGCACACCCAGAGTAGATCTGAGGGATCGATGGTCATCCCTCAGGGCCTCCCTGTGTGCCTCTGCGTGAGCAGCAAGTGCTTGATGCAGAGACACTATTTCAGCCCGGCCTGCCCTGTCTGAGGCCGCCATGCCCAGCCTGAGCGAGCGGGCCATGGACTGTGCTGCCCGCTGCTGGAGATCCACCTGCCTAGCAGGGGGGATCATGGATTGGACCACACGTTTCATGCTCTGAGCGATCTTATCAATTGCTGCCCCCTGTTGTTCCGAATTGGCAACCATGGCTTGCTCCCACTCAGTATACCCCGGTGGCGCACTGCCACCACGTTGCTGGGCCTGACGCCTGCGGGGCCCAAGGAGCAGCAGTCCTCTTTGGTTTGGCACTGCCCGCGGCTGCAGGACTACATCCCTCTGTTGACGTGATGCCCCAGGCACATCAGCAACTGGTGTGGAGTGTGACCGTGCGTCCCGATCCACCACAGGTGGAGGTTCCAACACCGTCTGGCCCCTCAGTGCAAGTGTCGCGGATAGAGGGTCATCCACATCAGAAACACTCACCATCGACGAATGGACATGACACGCATCCAACTCCACATTGTTGTCAGAGTTATCATCCGAGCTAGACCTATTGCCAGCCCTGGACACGATGGTCTGCAGCACAAGTGGGTTCTCGTGGCCTACCACCCCATGACCCCCACTTGTGCCGGGTTGCTGATGTGATAGCAACCCCGTGTCAGGATTGACATCACCATCCTCTGGCTCCATTGCGTCATCATCTGTAATGTGGAAAAAACAAACATGAGTACACATGTCAGAAGCACATAACCCACACACATATATACATCACATCGACAGCCAACGCATGAAGCAGACATGTCACACACAAATGAAATTCCGGCATGCATCCAGTGGCATTGATATGCAAACACATCCCAAAAGCAGAAATGGATGTGTGTAAATAGCAAAGCCTACACATGTACAGAATGTAGTATATCACCTCCATCACACAACACCTTTGTCAGGCACATGTCACAGGCAGAAATGACAGATGGCAACAAAGAGATGGCACATACAATAAGCATGTCTGAACTGCAAAATGGCCACAGCTGCAAGTGAATCCAAACACACCATGACACACGTAATATGCATGTACACATGCATCACTAAACCATCATCACCAATATAGCTTCATCCATCTGCAGCTCGTCCCGTACCGGGCGTCATGGGCCATGTAGACATGGTGAATGTCCCGAGCAAAGTGAGGACCTGCAACCAGGCATGATGGACCATAACGCCCAATACGGTCTGAGCTGCTGGCCATGAAGCCTCCAGAACACCCCTCAGGGCCTGATTGGGCACATTGTGCATTGATTGTGCCCTAAAACATTATTCAGTGTGTCAAATCATCACGGCCAGGCCCCACCAGATTAGCTAAGTGGGCCTGGACGTACACATACTGCACCACAGTGCACCTTCAGGATTGTGCCAGTTGAACATAATGGGCGGAATGCTGAAATCACAGCAGCATTAACGTTAATCAACTACATTTTAGTCATACAACAAAAAAGCTGCAGAGAACACATGTGTAAATGAACACGTTCACAGACACATAAGTGAGTAGCCGCAATGTTCCACTACACAATGTTGAAGCTGCTTGCATATGCACGTGGGAAAGTGTTAAAAAACACCTGTTTCCCTATACACCTGTATTGTGAACATGAACACCAACCAATACAGCAAAGCAAGCAGCTACAACGCTGCTTGCTTTGATGTATGTGAAAGTGTACACATACACACGTGCAGGCAGCTCCACAGTCATTACAACCCGAGTGGCAGGCTACAGTAAATCTGCAGCCTATACTGGTTAGTATAGGCCACATATTGACCTATCAACTTTGCTAAACACCCAATAGGGTGTTTCAATACTGAGTTCATGGCCCTCATTACAACCCTGGCTTTGGACCATGGTGCTAATAGCACATGGTCCATGCCGGTAATTTACCGACTCCGCCATGTCGAAATGGGGAATTACCGCCCCATTCCGAGGTTGGCGGGGCGGTAATTCCCCATGCCGCCATGGCCCTTCCCCATTCCCATTTTTGCCCCATTGGGCTCAATGGGAATGGGGAAGGCGCTAAGTACGGTGCCGCAAATTGCGGAACCGTACTTAGCACCAAGGTCCCTCTGCGGGTTGCTTTTTAACGCCTGCAAAAAGCAGGCGTTAAAATCGCCAACCCGCAAAGGGACCTCGTAATCAGGCGTTAAGGGGTTAACGGCGCTGCCACCTTTTACGGTGCCGTTAACCCCTTAACGCCAGGGTTGTAATGAGGGCACATGTGTCACAGGATGCACCTGTGCCTGTGCCTTTCATGACAGTGAAGGGATGACAATCTGACCATACATCCCAGGTCACTTTGACATTGTATCAGTGAGTAGGCATGTAGAACGGTGTGACATGGCTCAGAAGTGGCTTGGTGCAGTGCAGAGCATGTGCACATGACAGTTATCTACATCAACAAGTACATTATGATGGCAAACAATAAACAAGAAGGCAGTGTAAGTGCAAGGTCAGGCATCACGTGCAATGTGCATGCAATGGGTTGCATGGATACAGGCACCCCCCCTCCCACCCCCTTAGTGAAAATGCAGGGAGGCATTGCATGGCAGTGAAAGGTTGACCAGATAACTGTGTATTGACAGACAGTGTTGAGTACGTCAATTGCATCATCTGAGTCAACTGACAACACAGCCGATGAGAATGGAACAGTGAGCAGGACACATGATGAACCCTCTGTAGTACACCCATTTGTGCAGAAGGCACTACACCAGTTTGACAGAGTCAGGGCTCCTGAGACAGAGGGAGGCCTGTGCCCCACACAGACTATGACACCCTAAACATGTGCGTGATGCCGGACTGAGCCACAGTGAGCATGGAATGGATGATGAAATGCCATTTAATGCATGTCATCCTGGACATGTACTACAATGATCATCCTGCAAGGGACACATAGGGGGATGCATATAATGGACATGGAGCATGAACATGGGCACTCATGTCCCTGCAGAGCATCTGACATCTGCACAGTCTGAGTGAGACACCCTGCATCAAGGACATAGGCTGTACAACACAGTATGTGTCTGGCAGGTTGGCAGGGGGAAGTGTGCATGTACACAGGAGCGTTGAACAGGCCATTGCAGTATTCCAACATGTTACCCACCAGTGCAATGGTGTAATAGTGGTGCAGGGGGGTGGAGCGGCAAGGGAGCATGCATACGTGGAGTACCAGCATGCAAGCAGAAGACACATGCATGTCAGTCATGCGATGACAGTCCGAGTGCTGAGTGGAAAGACACCTCAGGCTATATGCAGAAGGGCCAGTGAGCTGGACCATGGACCGGAGGGGCAGCCGGGTGACTAGCATGTGAGTGAGTAGGCTGCAAGTGTGGTGAATAGGACAGTCCCTGTCTGCACTACATGTCCAGCATGCTGCACAGCAGGCACGCATTAGTGAAGCATTGCATGACTCGCAAATGAGAACCATGTACACATAGCATGTATTGGCAGTCAAGCACAACACATCACACAAGCAAACCACACATGCCATGGACAAGCATGCAAAAACACTCACTGCACGGGGCTTTAAAATCCAGCATCTCTCCCACTCCTTTGTACAATTATGCCGGTATGAACTCCGCAGTGATCAACTCGTGCAGAGTGAGTTCTTCCTCCTGAGGTGGTGGCCCACCGCCAGTCACCCCAGTCATGGCATAATTGGAGGCACGTTTTAGCTGAACACAGCGTTGGAGGTCATCCCAACACTTTTTGCACTCCTGAGCTGTGCGCACCTCATGTCCGAATGCACTAACACTCTCCACAACACGCTTCCAGTGGTCTCAACGCTGGGCAGCCGTAGTGTGACAATTTGGGCCCACTAGCATATCACGGTCGTGTTCCGACACGTAGCCCACAAGGAAGTCCAGTTCCTGCTTGCCGAAAGGCGTCTTCCTCGACGTGCCGGAGGCCGGAGCCGTGTGTGGAGTCCCAGCCTTTTGTGCAGGTGCAACCTTCCTCCTCTTGGGCAGTGATCCGGACCCTGACTGGCAAATGCCGGCCTGATCAGTAGGGGTAGTGGCGCTGGTGAATTGAACCGAGGGAGTGGCAGGTGGAACAAGGACGGAAGCCCTGACTTGCATCAGTGGCTGCTGGCTGCCCTTGACTGGACATCCGCTGTGCCAAGGTCATTGACAGGGACTGTCCTGGATGGTAGACTCACAGCCGGTGTGGTGTCGGCTGCATCTGCCCATGCACTTGCCAACACCCGGCTGCTCGGGGCAGCAGATGACAATACTGCCCCAGGGACATGTGCCTCGGTCAGGGCAGCCCTGCGTGCACTTACGGTGTGCCTCCTGACCTCCTGGAAATCATCCTGGGACTCTTCATGTGCCAACGCAGCATGCGATGGCCGACCCTGAGCTTGGGTGGTGGTGTCCACAGCTGCACCTGCAGCTACCACTACCTTTGGGCCCATGGCAGTCGATGAATCGAACTGCCGTTTCACATGGGCGCAAGTGCCAGATGCAAGAGCTGCATCTCCCAGAACCACAGGGGGTGGTGGCATAACTGTACCAACACGTGGAAGAACATCCTGCCCGAAGTGGCGCACCCCTGCCTCTTCCCCCTCTGCAGCCACCCTGGACACCTTGGAGTCCCCCTAATCCCTGGTCACCCCGGCCATGTCCCTGACCACGCCTGTCAGGTGGAGTAAGCCCAGCTGAGGCGCCTCTCACCTTTCGTGGCCTCCCAACCATGGCACAGATGTAGTAGTGCCGGCACAGATGTAGTAGTGCCAATGGGAGGTGTACACAACAATTGTCCTGGGCAATTAGGGTGAAGGGGGTGGGATACTTGATGTTAACAGCACCCCTGTGTGCCTGCAATGCTGTATGTGACCCTGTTGATGAAGTGATGGGTCACGCAACGCTCAGGCACCCCAAAACTGCAGTACAATTGTGCACATAACCCCCATGTGTGAAATGAACCTCCCGCAGTACACGGTGGCACCAAGGGACACGAAAAACACGTACACGTGGGACACGCAGGCTACTATGACCTCGAAAACGGATAAGCGATACACAGGGGGACCCGCAGTGGGAAAAATAAGCATGTGCGACTCATCGTCTGACCAGCGTGGTAATGAAAAACACGCATAGCCAATGCCCCCGCCAAAAGAAGAGATACGTCCTTGATCTGCTGTGAAGTAGTGATGGAGTGTGAAACAACCAGAAGTAGCAACACACGCATCGGTCTCCACAAAAGGCACATACAGTGAACTGCTGGCCCCGCTCACCTTTAACCCGTGCCGAGGGAAACACCTGCGCGCGTCATGTCACTTATGCGCTTAGGCCCTTTCCTCGAATTACATGCATTAACACGCGGACGTGCTGTTTTTTCACATGCTGGATCACTATGCACTCGTGCCGAGGGAAACGCCCGCGCACGTTACGTCACATGCGCGCTTATGCACTTAGGGCCTTTCCTTGAATTACACGCTGACGTGATGTTTTTTTCACGTGCCAAATCACTCCGTATCAAGCTGGCCACGCGACAACACACGGAAGACCACGCTCCTGCCCCAAAGGCCATTTTCCTGCCCCCCAGAGCCCCGAGCCAAATCCCACCAGCCATCTGCTGCTGCCTGCTAACCACGTGCCCTGCTATTTGGTGCATGCATGTCCGCCATCTGCAGGGGTCCAGTTGCTGTGACCACCCCTGCTGGAACAGAAGACTCCCGACTGAAGTTCCATTGCTCCACAGCCCAGCACCAGGACCCAGTTGCCCACCCACACCTGCCTCAGGGGTTGCCATGTCGGAAGAAACACCATCAGTGATCACTGGCAACCCCCACCCAGAGAGGCAGAGGGCTGCCAGCTTCTCAACAGGAGAGGTTGGCATCCTGGTGGAACAAGTCCTGGTGCATCATGATGCCCTCTTCGGAAGAACACGCGCCGACAAGGATGGACAGAGAAGGATCTGGACGGACATCGTGGTTTCCATCTACGTGGAGGGGGTGGCAACCCGCGACATACCACACGTCCGTAAGTCCTGGGAGGACTTCAGGTCCATGACCCTCAGGAAGGGCCGGCGCCTCTTGGACGTAGCGGATGCAGAGGGGTGCCGGGTCCGCCTTACTGACGACCAGATGAGGGTCCTGGAACGCATACGCCCATCTCTTCACCTCCAGGTCCTTGAGAGGTAGACCCGCCTGGAGTCGAGAGGTAAGTGTCCATGTGCACTGATTGGACACAGTGCATGTTGAAGTGTGCCAGGGTGTGCAGGATGGACATATGTCTGGAAAGGCCCATGTATGGATGTGTATGTGCAGGGACATGAGCCTGCCGCATGTGAGTCCAGTCGTGTGATGCACAGCAATGGTGCATGTGTTCCAAAGCATGATGCACAAATGCACCTGGAGACGCACACATGTTGGCATTTCTGTGTAAGTACTATGCCATGGTTGGGGTGTGACACATGGATGCTGGTTCCACCTTCATGCACGTGTACGGTGTACATGTGCGTGTGTGTGTGTTTGACATGTGTGCGACTGTGATACACCATGGATGCATGTGACACAGACATGAGTTGCCGGTGATTCCACTGTGACAGTTGGTGGAGATGTACAGATGCATGTCTGTCTGTTGGCTTGTGTGCATGTGTTTGGCACTCCCCGTGTTGCTTGTGACGTCTGGCTTACCTTTGGATATTCATGCTGTTGTGTGTGTATGGATGCTGCTGCCTGATGTATCATTCCTGTTAATTTGTGCACATGTGTGGGTTCAAATGATATGTGTCTTGGGGAGTGTGATGTCATCTGTGAAGTTTGACAATCCCACTCATGTGCAACTTTCATGTGTGTATACGAACATTGTACAGTGCCCTGATGCCTGTGTTCTGTCTCTCCCTGTCTGCAGCGTCAATTGATGAAGAGGGCGGAGACGGTGCTGTGGAGCACAGAGGCAGGGATCCCACCGCCAGCCGGAGATGCAGGGCCCAGCACCCCTCCCAGCTTCTCATCTCTTCGGGGAGTAAGGAGTCCGGTGCCGTGTCCGTGGACGCAGCTGCCGAGGGTACGACCAAGAGGCGGCGTTTGGAGGTGGACTCCTCGGAAGCAGTAGGGGCAGCTGAGCCCCTACAGGGGCCTATGGAGGAAGATGGCACAGGGTCATCCAGGTTGGTGGGGGGTTTGGGTGAGGAAGAGGCCGTGGAAGGTCCAGGCACGGTGCCTGGAGGGGGGATTCCACTGGTGCTAGTGGTGCAGTCCAGGGTCAGGGACAGGAGCAAGCACAGGTCGCCGCAGAGGTGCCTGTGTGTAATCCTGTCCCTGATCCTGTGACTGCATCATCCGGCACCAGCAGGGATGCCTCCGTCCAGACCTGTTTTCAAGGAGGGGATGCGCGGACAACAACTGGCCTTCCTCTCCCTGCAGACGTTGCAATCCGTGACTGTGTTCAGCCTGTCCTAGCTGGGGTGGCGGTGCGCCAATGTGGGATTCGGGATGACGTGCAGGGTTCTTGTCAGGACAATGCACGTCATTTCGGATCCCTTATTAGCCGCGTCGACCTACTGGGACAGGTCGTCGGCACTGGGTTCATCCGTGTGCTGGAACTCCTTGCGACCCCCTCCTCAACTGAACCCCTTATGCGCCAGTCATCCTCCGTGCCATCTTTCCGTCCAAGTATCACCTCGGCCCCCTATGGAGCTTCCCCTGTGCCAGCAGCCAGGCTGGTGGAGGACACAACCCTGCCACAGTCGGGAGTCGGAGGTCCTGCAGGGGTGGCCACCCCACCAACTGGACCCCAGCAGATGGAGGACGTACAGGCATCATCGAGCAGGGCACGTGCACGGCGGCCCCAGAGGATTCCATCAGCCTCAATGGCGTTGCGGTGCCAGAGGCATTTGCATTGGAGGCAGCAGCAGGCTCAGGGTGGGAGTGATGATGGCTCGGGCCATCAACATCACAGGGGCAGGCATCGGCCGGAGGGTAGGAGGACCCAGGATTGGGAGTGTTTTCCATGTGGCAGCGGTTGGGTCAGCAGATAGATGCGGAGTGGCGGCGGGTGGAGGAGGCACGGCTCACTATGGTCAGGGCGGAGAACTCCATGTGCAGGGCATTGAAGCGGGCTGAGTGCCTTGAGGCCACTTGCAGGGAGTTGGAGGAGGCCATGGCTGCATTCCTGCGAGACCACGCGGACAGGGAAGAGGCCCGCCTCCAGAACATAGACGTGGAGTTTGATGATGCCCTGGCCCGGAACATCAAAAAGTGAGCGTAGGACTTGCCCACCGCCTTTGTACATAGTTCTTTAGGGTTAGGTTTCCTTTGTTTTATGTTTTTATTTGGAGTTCATGGACATTGCTCCACTTTATGTACATAGTTTTTTATTCATAGGACTTTTTTTGTAGGTTTCATTTTGTTTGTGGATCATGGACCCTTTGGACTTCCATTGTATATAATTCTGGACTTGTACATACTTTTTTTCTTCGGCTATCCCATGGATCAATGTTTTTTTTTTATGTACTTTATATGGACATTGGCAATGGACCACGTGTCTATTTTCCTGTTGTGGATTTTTGTTTTACATTGGATTTTTTGTTGGTTTGTTTTTGCTTTCATTATTTCTTAATTTGCAAATTTGAATTTTCATTATGTATTTTCATTACGTTTTTTAATACATTTCATATGCCTTCATTATTGGCGTTGTTTTGCGCATGTCTCTATGAGCATTGCCTCAGTCATATGTTGCCACTGTGTGGCTCTGTTGTACATTCATGCATGGCCATGCTGGTTCTTTTAAGACTCTAATGTCATGGGTAATTTGGGAGTGGGTGCAGTGGATGGTTGCGTGCTTGTACTGGGGGTAGGGGGGATTTGGGTTGGCATTAGGGCCATGGGTCTGTGTTGTTATGACAGGTTGTTTGGTGGGCCATGTGTTGGGGCCTGCTGGCATGTTGTTGTCACTGGGGGTGGGGTGGGGGACATGAGTCGGGGCCTGCTGGCAGGTTGCCGTCACTGGGGTTAGGGTGGGGGACATGAGTCGGGACCTGCTGGCAGGTTGCCGTCACTGAGGGTGGGTTGGGGGACATGAGTTGGGGCCTGCTGCCAGGTAGCCGTCCCTGGGGGTGGGCTGGGGGACGAGTCGGGGCTCCCAAATGCATGGTGCCATTTGGGCTGCCTGCGGGTCATGGTCTTGGGCTGCCTGTGGGGCATGGGGGGGGGCACACCCGGGTAGGCCCACAGCGCAAAATCGTGTGTATTACTCCCGGCGCACCCCCGGAATACGCGTACCCCGCTCGCGCCAGGCCAATCTCGTGTAAAAGTCCCTGCACACCCCGAAATACGCGTGCCCCACTCGCTCTTGGCCAATCATGTGTAAAACTCCACGCGCACCCCCGGAATACACCTACCCTGCTCGCGCCAGGCCAATCGCGTATAAAAGTCCCTGTGCACCTCGAAATATGCATACCCCACTCGCTCCAGGCCAATTGCGTGTGAAACTCCACGTGCACTCCCGGAATACACGTACCCCATTCACGCCAGGCCAATCGCGTGTAAAAGTCCCCGTGCACCCCAAAATACACGTACCCCACTCACTCTAGGCCAATCACGTGTAAAATTCCATGCGCACCCCGGGAAAACACGTACCCCGCTCGCGCCAGGCCATTTGCGTGTAAAAGTCCCCGCACACCCCTCAGAATAAATGTACCCCACTTGCACCAGGCCAATCACGTGTAAAACTGCACGCGCAACCCCAGTATACACGCAAGCAGCCCATCCACCCTGGGCATTACCTGCAGGCAGCCTATCACCCCTGGGCATGCCCCACAGGCAGCCCATCCACCCTGACCATGCCGTGCAGGCAGCCCACACCACAGGGGGGACTTTTTCCATGCGTTTTCGCTGGCGCGAGCTGGGTAAGCGTATTCGGAGGGGTGAGCAGGGATTTTTCCACTTGTTTTTGCTGGGGCGAGCGGGGTATGTGTATTCGGAGGGGTGAGCAAGGAGTTTTCCATGCATTTTCGCTGGCACGAGCGGGGTACACGTATTCCGAGGGGTGCATGGGGAGTTTTCCATGTGTTTTCGCTGGCGAAAGCGGGGTATGTGTATTCGGAGGGGTGAGCGGGGAGTTTTCCACATGTTTTCACTGGCGCGAGTGGGGTACGCGTATTTCGAAGGGGCGCGCAGGGAGTTTTCCACGCGTTTTCACTGGCACGAGTGGGGTACGCGTATTCCGAGGGGTGCGCGGGGAGTTTTCCACGCTTTTTCACTGGCGCGAGCGGGGTACATGTATTCCGAGGGGTGTGCGGGGAGTTTTCCATGCGTTTTCGTGGTTGGGGGGCTGTATGCTGGTCCACTGGCCTTTGCGCCATGTACTGGATTTGTGCAATGTTTTTGGTGCACAGGGCGGGGTTGGGGGCATGACTGGCACTGCTGTAGGGTCTCTGCGCCACTCTGCGCCACGGCTGATTATGGATGTTAGTATCCATGAATACGCTGTGTGTGCAAATGGGTTTTGGCTCATGCGACTCGTGCAAACTAGCACACACGCCCTCTGTGCGCCAGCCAGGTGCGCCACTCGTGCGCTAAATTCTATGAATTACCCCATTGTCTACTCTACATAAAATCAAGGTCAAACCCCGAATGTCCATTATTGACACTATTAGGAGGGAAACAATGTGCAGGACGATAGAATGCTTTTGAGAAATTGGTGTTGGAAGCCGGTTTGGAACACTAACTATTACGATCTACAAAAAAGCTTTGTCACAAAACTAGTTCGATGAGATTGGTCAAATAATTACAGACAGCTAAATTAAAAAGCTATAATGAAATACATAAACTAGTGCATGCATTCAGAGTTCATCAGAGATATTTCATGACATGTTCATCTCCAGGTTTGCGCAGGTTAATATTATTTCTGAGAACCATCAAGCTACCATTATTGGCTTGCATTGCTTCTGAATTAGCTATTGCAAAAAAGGACGGAATATGCGGTAGGTGAAGAATAGAAGGGAAGCTGGAGGCAGCTCAACACGTTTTAACGGAATGGTGCACTAATGGCCGCTGTACCTGAGCATGCTGGGGAACTTTGTACATGAGTACAATAGCATCAAGAGTGACCAATTGTGGTCTAACTGCCTGGATACAACAAACAAGTCCCTGCACATTGCACTTTATCATCTTTGGCAGAGGATTGAACAGTCTTTTAAAGTTTTAGGTTAACTGATAAGTGGACTTGGTATTACTGAGGATAATTTTTTAAGGCAATTGTTACACTGATGCAAGAATCATATGATAGAAAAGATTGATGCTACTCTTGTAATGAAATTTACATTTTGGAATACGTTTTTTAAAGTTTTAATGGTACAGGATTAACTAATTTATCATGGTATTGTACGATGCCTTTTATGTAATATGTGAATATAAATGACTTCGGTAGTGTGAAAGGTTCGTAAGAACTATAACACAATAAAGAAAAAGAGAAAAAGAGAAAGTAACTAGGGTAGCCATGTAGATGTTGTTACTGGGGAGGGGTGAAAGGCTGCATACCTGAGGGACACTGCATGCAATCTCCAGCAGGGGATTTACACTCTGTTTAAGAGACATTAGGTAGTCCATCTTCAAGCTTCTCTAGCTCATAGCTCATCTATTCATCAGAAGTTCATGGCTGATTGTGCCAAAGGCAACTGTGAAGGGGGGAAAGATGAGGTCCCTTGGTGCGTCTGAGTTTGCACTGTTTTAAGGTTACTACGGATGGTCCAACGGATAGATCCGGCTCCTCTCCTTATTTGCCTGAATTCCAGCTGTGACCGATGTAGGATGCTGTTAAATTCCACAAAGGTAAGTTGGTACTTGTGTTTTTGAGGAGTCTACCTGCGTACGGCAGATTGGAGATTAGCCAGTAGTTGGCAGGGCTAGTGGAGGTCAGTGGGCATAGATTTGGTCTTGTAAATCGTGGTTTGATGTACGCTTTCTTTAGGGTTCGAGGGTCGATTCCATGTTCAATCAAGCTGTTGAGTAGAGTCCAGAAGAGATGGGTGGATTCCAGTTGTGGCAGAACGGTATTGGAGATCTATTGTGGACACGGGTTCTCTGGTGATCCTACTGGATTTCTGGATGTGATTAGTACCGAGAGATCCTGCTTGGTGAGGGGGCACAATTCTGTCAATCTTTAGGGGGTGTTGTCCATATAGAGATTGGAGTGTTTTCATCGCCCAATGTAGTGTGCCTGTGAGTATTTGTGTTACTTGGTTGTAGAAGTGGGATGAGATGGTATCACAGAGGTGTTGTAATAGTATAGGTTCTTTCATGCAGGAATGTGTTTCTCAATTCCTGGATAATTCTGAACATATTCTTTTGTGGGTATTTTTCTAGCTCAATTTGGATGGCATTGTAAGTATTTTTAGTGTACAAAATGTATATCCTGTAGACTGAAAGTTTACAGTATTAGGACAGTTTGTGAATATTGCAGTCGTGTTTCTTCCATAAGTGCTCCTTCCTTCGATCTAATTTTTTAGATTGTTTGTGTTACTATTGTTGTGTATTTTTCTTATGAGTGTTGTTCAATATGATTGCTATTCATGTGTTATGTTATGGTATGTTATGTTAAAGGATATTTATACTGCACATTACACCTCCAGAGTGGTCCCCTGATGCTCTGGTGGATCTGAAAAGCAAGAGGGTAGAGTAAGTCAGTGGGACTGAGCGGCAAAAGTGCAAGAGAGATATTATGTGCAATTGACAGCTTATGTTCGGTTTACACTGTTCGCTGAACGTAGGTGTGATATTTCGGTCGGTAGTTGTCATGTGCTGTTGTGCGAGGCAATGTGTGTGGTTTGTTTCATTGTTTTGGTGTAGTGAAGTGTGTGCATTTTGTTGTGCAATATAGGTATGGTTGTGTTATGTTTAGCATTTGAGAGGTGTAAGTAGAGGGATGAGATTCGTTTGTGGTTTGGTTAGTGTTGGAGCTCCATCGTACCTCCTCATCTTCGTCCACCTGTGGTACGCATCCCTGCCAGTGTCGCGTATTGTGTGAAGAATGTGTATTATTTCTTCTGGTTTACTGAGGTGTCATGAGGTTCTCTCCGGCGTTGCGTTGTCCTGGGATGAAAGTGGGACCTCTTTCTTGGTACTTTATCTGCATTAAAATATTTCAGAAGAATGGCAGTTTGGGTGAGAAACTTAAATCATATACAGTTGCTCCCCCATGGGAGAGGGAAAGGTGCAGCTACTGTGATCATTGCTTCCTTGCAAAATATCCAATCAAGTGTATGCCCTGCACTGTTGGTGGGTGCTCTCATGAGTTGATTGAGGTGTAAGGGTTCTAGGTTTGCTAATAGATACCTGGCTTCCTTTCCAGCCATGACTTAAAGTTTCCCAGAATGGTTAGATGATCTGCATCCAAACAGGAAATAGTCACTGTGTTGGAGAACCTGCTTGTGAATGTATTGTTGTAAGATGGGATGGGTGGGCTGGTAGATCAGTAGAAAGATAATTGTTTCTCTGCGGGTGAGGATACATTGTACCATGAGCAATTTGCATGCAACAATGACCCAAGCAGCAATGTCTTTGCATTGATATGTTACTCGTGTATGATGGAATAACTTCTCCTTTTTTGCATGAACAGTTGCTAAAACCACCTTGAAGGATGATAGAATTGCCTTAAGTAGGACAAGAAGATAATTGTACATCATCCAGGTCTCTGTAATGGAGAGGAGGTTGGCGTCACACTGAACACAGGTGTTTTAGATTTCAGGACAAAGTTTTGGAAATAGATCAGGTGTTGATGACGAAACAGGTGGTTTGGCATTTAGTTTTGCTGTGACTGGTCCATCCATTGGATTGTTCCTGGGTGGTTTCTGTCAAGTGCTTTGCTCTGGCGATGCCTTCTGTCCCATTGAGCATGTGCTTATGGGTGGTTGTTGTATTTCTTTTTCATGGGTTTTGTGGGGAACATATGGGGAGAAGTGCGATGAGGATGGTTAGGAGATTTATAATAGGGTTTTGTTTGTGGTCCTGACTTGGGTATCTGTAAAAGGATCTGTGGAGCGAGGCTCTAGGTTTGGTGATATTCAGGGTCCATGCAGGCCAATAGTGTGCGGCATAAGATAGGTACTGACTCATCGTGATATCACTGTAGAATCTAAATGATGCTTGTAGAAAAGCACAAGAACAATACAAAATAACATTTATACCCTAAATGTTAATTACGTGGACAATATTAAAAATGACACTGTATTCTACTGCACCATGCCCATTGCAAACAAGTCTGGTATTTGCAATCATTGTGTTTGTGTGCCTTTTAATGATGAGCAATAGCTGTGAATAAAATCAAGAGTTCCACAATTTTGGCCAACATGATTTTTGTAGAAGAGCAGGTAGATGCTATCTCACCAATTCCCACCCCCTCACCACCGTCATATTGGAACAGTCAGAGGAAAGCAATAGACGGGACCTCCTGCATCATTCCCATACCGCTTTGAGTGTACGAGAGACGTTATGCACTCAGACAACCATACATGTACCCTCACACTGAAAGTGTGGAAGGATGGTGCATGGAAGAATGCTACATGTAAGGATGTTGCCTGCCGCAATGTCAGAATGCATGAATGAATATCATGGACGGACGTTAAAATGAAATCTGACAGGGACAAAGTAATGTCATAAAAAGATATAGGTACCTATGCTGAAAAAATATGAAAATACTTAAGAGTAACTATGTAACTGAAGCACTAAGAGTAACATGTACCTAAAGCTAAAGTAATAATGGATCCAAAGAAGATGAAGTAACTAACTGACCAACAACTGTAAATATGCAGTAACGCAAGGTAGAAACAAAACTTATAGAAACGTTCTATAGAGGAATATGTAACGTGGCAAGGGAGGCCATAGTAGGAAAATGGATACTGGCTCACGGTGAACATAATCAAGCTAACTCAGAAACAGGCTGAGGCTGTAAGAATCAGGAGACCTGCAAAAACAGCTCTGTGTGCAGAGCCGACGATGAGTCAAGATTGGTCCTGAGCGAAGATGCTATTTCGAGGGATAAGCACAGAGCATAAAGGTAGTACATGCATAAGCTCTGAATGTGTGACATTCATCAAAGATGAAGGAAGATAAAAACATCTGTGAGAGCCAAACTGCAGGTCAATTAAAGGATACAAAGTTCATGTGAGATAGAGTGAGCAAGTCTCTAGAGGCCAATATCAGCAACAGAACCCTGCATAATTAAATCAAATAGCAGTGAATAGAAGGCTGAAATTGAAAAATTCATGGTCTCATCACATGTGACTCAGAAGTCGAAAACAAAGACTATTCATTGGAGCCATAAACTAAGATAGTGATTTGCTCACACTCCCTTGAATTGATATGAAAATACTTAAGAATAACGGTGTTCAATGTTCCAGGACAGTGAGCAAGCACAGGTCAACTACAAACAGAAGACTTTGGCTTTTGGCCTACCCATGAGAGATGATGAACTAATTGGGAAAATTATGGGATTCAAACACCTATGTTTCATTTCACATATGTGCTGCTAAAGACCCAAAAGTCCAAGGTTGGGATAGTATACCAACCAATCAGTGGGGTTGAGGGACAACCTAATGTCCAATGTATCATAGACCAAATTTACTGTTGTTTTGTCCACTATAATCAGTACTGTCAGTGTTTAGAGGTAGTTCAAGGCGTGCCCTACAGATAAGGGGTAGTCAATGATGCACTCATCCTTATATGTTCTATAAGGAGATAAGTTCTCTTAACCAATCCCTTACCTTGACCGGTTTTGTATTTTGCCACATAGAATGACGTCATAGATGACGCATATTGGGGTATAAGGTGTTGGGAAGGAAGGCCTGCATCTAATCAAGCTTCTGTGTGAGAGTGCATGCATCAGTCCGATGTCAGCCAGTTGACCCTGTTTTATGAAAGTGATAATAAAGTAGTACTTTGCCATATTCTTTGAGTCAGTCCATTAATTTGGTCTGAGATCATTATTGTAATTCCATCTTGTACACAAACTCTTCAAGGTGCTACAGCACATTTTCACTCTAAATCAAGCCCGAACGTATCCATAAAAAGGAACCAAGACTACTGTAAGCGAATGGCAAGGCAATAAGAGCCGCATGTCTTGCAAGGTGTCTGTTACAGGTTTTAACAGCTCCATGATGTCATGAGAACCCATTTGCCCTGACATGAGGAAAATGCGAAACATGTTATTTAGCCACAGTTAATGTCTATTCAGAGAAAATCTAATACAGAACGAAGAAATGTTTGATTGCATCGAAATGCTACTTTACTAAAACTACGTGAACATATGCATGTTTACTAAAAGTATGAGCACATGTCACATATGAAAATTGTGTTCTATGCAGAAATATAGACACTTGAATGGGCTAGTTGTCGACAAATATGGCCGTGAAGAAAGTCGATTTATAGTGAAACATATTTTGGTCAAATTTGTGAAATTATTGATCTCGTTCACTTCTAATAATACTCATTAGAAGCCACTGACCCAAACAACATTTGCAGACATCAGAAATGTTTTCTGTTGGCAAGGCTAGATAGAATACTACGGTTTTCACCCCCGCTGTGGGGTGCACACGTCCTTTAACGGCCCCAGCCCAAGGCTCAGTGACCCCAGGGTGAAATCTATTCGCACACTGGGGTTTTACCAGGGTGTACATTGTTTCTTTTTTCCTCGGGGGATTGGGGCAAGTGACACCAATCTACAGAGGAAAAATGAAACAACAAAGATGTCCGCTGCCATAGAGTAAAGGGACTAAACCCCTTTTCCATGTCTATGGCGGTGGCCGGGAGTGGGAGGAGCGCTGGGACCAGAGCACAAAGCTCCGATCCAGCCGGTAAGTGAGGAGGTAGAGGTTTGGATTGTTTTGTGGGTTGGGGAGGTGAGGAGGCAACAGTAGAGGTTCACGGGTTGCCTCCCCACATACAAGAAAATGTTACCTTCCGTGGAAGGGCCTCGGGTGGCTGGAAAGCGGGCGGAGAATGCATGTTCTCAACCGCAGTGCCAGCCGACCTGATTGCCTATTCACACTTCCCTGGGTGCAAATGTTAAATTCTTTATACTGGCAATGTAGGTGATGGGACCAGCTATAGATATTGGAGAGGGTGGCCTTGAAGTCACTGTTGCTGAGGGCTATATATTGTGATCTGAGTAGGATGATAACATCCAGGTGGGTGGGTGTCATCCTGGAGGCACGAGGCTCATTTTATCCAAGGAGTACCTATTTTCTGCAGTGGCTTTTGAGGCGAAATCGTATTGTTTCCAGAAGGTCGCAATGTGATGAGGTGAGGTGATAGCTGTAGGCCGGGTGCTCAGGGATCATGGGGTCTGCCTGATGAGATGCCCAATAACTGGTTTGTTGAAGTCTTGCAATTGCTGATGGGTTTAGGAGCTGCTCTTGCTCTGTTGTCTTTTCTCTTTCTTCTCTTAGTGGTGGTCAGTGATCAAAATGTAGGAAAAGAAGTAGTTGAATTATGTTCCCTGCTGGATTGCACCCATATCCCACAAACCCCATCACCACGCCCCCTCCCACACACAATACAAACCCCCAAACACATGCATCTGCTGTTTAAGGGACCGTTTAGTGCACTGCAGTGCAAGTTTCAACTTCTTCCTACGCTTTTATTTTAAAACAATACCATTTTGGAACTGTTTCTTTTTAAAATAAAAGTATAGGAACATTAAAACTTAAATTAAAAAAGTAGAAGAGCACCGCTCCCAACCGCTCCCGCCTACTTCGACCACTGGTGGTGGTGGACGACACAATAGCT
Organism: Ambystoma mexicanum; assembly: GCF_040938575.1. Taxonomy (NCBI): domain Eukaryota; kingdom Metazoa; phylum Chordata; class Amphibia; order Caudata; family Ambystomatidae; genus Ambystoma; species Ambystoma mexicanum. The sequence continues at coordinate 147,807,768 of NC_090930.1, read as the reverse complement.
AGCCAGACTATATCTGTTCTTTTCTTCTGGATTGAGAACCTCCAGGGTTGATGGTCTTGGTTGGGTCATGCATGGGGGACAGGCTCTGTTCCAGGTAAGTCTACACGTTCCATGTGGTTACCACTGTATGGTCATTATTGAATGGGGTCAAGGGGCTTCCAGTGTTGATATTTTTAGAGCAGACTACTGTGTGATGGCTGCCTGTTGCTGTGATCTTACATCACCATTCAGGATTGAGTGTGTTCCTGGCTTACTGATGGTGCTTATACTGACCTTAGCTTTTCAAGACCCTCTCCAGAGTGGCAATGTCTGCTAATCGTGGCATTTGAATATTTGTTTTTGTTTTACATACAGTGGTGTAAAGTATTTGCAGTTACAGCCAGAAGTCAGAAACCAATAGGCACGTATCAAAGACCACTGTAAGGAGGGTGCTGCTTGCAATCGAGGTCATCAGAGCACTCTAGATTATTGTAATATCCTCTACCTATGGTTAAATAAATATCAGCTATGTCAACTGCAATTGATCCAAAATAAAGCAGCAAGATTTATTCTGTCATTCAAACTCCCAGTCCATACTCCACACCGCAGGAATCTGCTCTCTGTTACAAAATAAATCTCAAAGTCAATTGCCTCACATTTTTGAATATTCAAAAATAATGCTTCTAAATACCTGAACTCGTACGTTAGCAATTATGTAAATGCACAGAAAGGTCTGGGAGCCCCTCTACCGAGAACAAACAATCCAGACATGGACTCCTTGCTCACTGTACTCTGAGAGGCACAGCTCCACCTCACTGATGAGGCCCGACTAGGCCGGAACACGTGTCTAGGGTTGCTCTTGGTACAGAGGAGAATTGCCTAGCATTTCGGTGATGGACTGCCCTTGTGGGTGGGCAAAGACTGATATGCAAATGGATATTTCTCCTCTGTGAAAGGTAAAGTGAACTAAAACGTGGTTGTAGACCCTCCCAAGTGGGCACTGTCCCATAGAACAGGTTATTTGGCCGTGTTCGTTCTCGGTTGAGGAGCTCCCAGACCTTTTTGTGCATTTACAATTATGTACTAATGAGGTTACAATCAGATGGTAACAGTCACGCCTCTTCCCTGGAAGGTATGGTAGCATTGGAGGCTCCATTGAAGGGCTGTTACGTTCCTCCAGCAGTAGCAGTCTAGTCTTTGTTCTGCCTTGGCACATTAAATTCTAGCCACACCACTCGCTCCGAACGTTGCAACTTTCTTGGTTCAGAATGCTCGTAGCTTGCTACTTTCTCTGCTTGTTACACTTTTGCCAACCTGGTTCCTTCCGCTTCGGCAGGTACTCCCGTACGCTGCCCGCTGTGTGTTCCCTCCTCACTCGTAAAGGGTGCTTACTGGCTCTCGCCTTTCCCCTCTCTCCTCCTGTGCATCCTGGTCTGTCTCCCCTTTCATCCTGTATTTGTTCTCTGTTACGCTTACCGTGGTCACCTCGTGGAGTTAGCTATCTTGGTTTCTCTTCTCTTGGTTTCGCTCTCTCTGTCCCCGGCTTGGCTCCGTTTCTGCAGACCAACCCGCGGAGTCAGCCATCACGTACAGTGTTCTCCCTCTCTCTCTGGACGCCATACTGTTTCATTCCCACACGGGCGGCTGATTCAACTTAGCCCGCACCGCACCACCTGTGCTCTTTTCTTTGCCTTTCTGGTTGCGGATGCAGTCAGGTTGTTCACCCCGTCCTCCTACTGCCTCCGCTCCGCACCATCTTCCTTTGTTCCACATACACACTCAAGCTTCCATACTCACCCACGTGGTAGTGGAGGCTGCACTTCTCCCAGCTAACGTAGATGTTACTAGACCATCAGACAACCTGCTGTACCATCGAACAACACATGTTTTTTCTGCCTACATTGCCTTTTTCCCTGTTCTGGGACTGGCTCCTCAGAGTTCACCTTGTCCCTATTTCCTATCTCGGTCAAGGTGGTCTCTGGGGGAGCTCATCCCTATCTCCACGAACAAAAGAAGGAGAAGAAAGAAAAGAAGATTAAGGAAGAAGAGGGGTCCAAGAAAGTTCGGAGAAGAAGCTTGTTACCCAGCACAGCTCCACTGAAGACCCAGGTGAGAAGAGTCAGAGGGAGGATCTTTCAGAGCCTGATAGTAACAGCCTAACAGCACCTAGGTTTAAAAGTATGAATCAAGGAGGGACGTCCCTTGGAGTGCTAGATCCAAAGCTCTGAAGAAACCTCCCTTCACCCTTAAAAACAGAACACAACCTCAAGGGTTTCAAAAGGAATGTGAAACGGTGGCTCTTCGCAAAGAACACTTAACGTATAAATGTCCCCACACACATGAAGCAACTAACCTTTCTGTCTCCCTTCCTGACTCATACTTATCACCTGCATCCATTACCTACTGGTGTTCCCTCCCAACAAATGGCTGCACTTAGCTATTACCTGCTGATCTAGAATCATCCCACCTGAGCCCAGCAAAGCTTTACCTGACCTGTACCATTGTCTACCTGATCATGACTTATTGGAATATCAATACCTCGAGCGATATCTTACTCCTGTAACTCATGATGCTGAAAGCAATCCACCCTACCAATGCAGACCTCTGATACCACTGTACATATGCTGGCTGCTTGGGTTTGCATCCATATCCCATGCTGTCTAATTCACATGTATATGCCATATCTGTATATGTCATACATACGATTTCTTATTTTCTTACAGGTGCTTTGAAGAGGAAACCCCCAATAGTGTGTGCTTTACAAAACTCAAAATAAATAAATATCAGGATGGTACAAACCTAGGGCCCATTGGTTTGCATTAAAAGGATTAGTTCAACATTCAATATGTCCCAAATCGGGCTATGACACCCCCTTGGAGATGTCACAGTGTCAACAGGGTCTGACCTCAGGAAGGTTGCATTGTGGGGTTCAAGTAGGATACAGAGGATGCAGTTTAAAATCCTCTACTGGGTTTTTCAGTGTACGCTTGCTCCAGCCCCACCTTATCCCAGTGTGTTGCTGAATTGGTGGTACATACGATCAACACACAGCAACCTTCTTGTAATCCCTCATACTCGCTGTCATTCCTGGGGTGATAGGTGTTTTGCAGTAGTTGGTCCCATGCTATGGAACAAGTTCCCTGTTCCATGAAGCATGCTGATACCCCATCTGCTTTTCGGAAAAATCTCAAAACCTTCCTTTTCTGCTGATGACTGGATTTCTCCGTTTAACTGTCCGCTTTTTATAAATCTGCGCCAAGGTACAGGGTCTCCTGTCCGGTCCCTTGGGATCCACATGGCAAATGTATACAAACACAAATACAAGTAAATAGCATACATGGGAAGTTTCATGGTGCATGTTTCCAGGGTGCCAATCCCTCAGTGTAGTTTGGCTGTGTGCCAGTGTCCTAGGGGCAGGCATTACCTCAGCTGCCTACCATGCCAAACTCCTCAACGCAGTCAGACCCTACCTTTCCAATGACACCTGCACCAATATAGCAAGAGCTATTACTGGATCACGGTTGGACTACTGCAATGTTCTCTTCCTAGGGACCTCCACAAAAAATCTTGAGAAACGGCAAGTTATTCAAAACAATGCCTTACGTGCATCACAAGGCATTTCCACAAGAGATCACATCACTACCGCCAGAAGAGCCTCCCACTGGCTGCCCATAAAACAGAGGATCATCTTCAAACCCCTGACGCTCACCCACAAATGCATTCACCTCGCCACATCAGCATACCTATCACAAAGAACCCACCTGGCCTCATCCTCAAGACCAACTAGGACCCCCTATGCTAACCTTCTCACCGTACCCATGGTAAAAAGAGCAAGAGCAGGTGGTGCCAGCTTCCCCTACCTAGCCGCCCTGCACTGGAATGCCCTCCCCACTGCCCTGCGAGCTGAACCCTCACTCACCGCCTTCCGCAAAACCTTGAAAACCACCTTGTTCGCCTGATCACCACACCCCTGCCATGATGGATTTGCTAACCATGCTCGTTTTTATGTATAACATGTACTACATCTCTGCGCTCCACTGTTGTAATTTATGCATATGTAACTAAGTTTGCTGCAAGTAACAGCGCCATAATGCCCCTGGGCTGTCTGTGCGCTATATAAATGTAAAAAAATAAATACAAAATAAAGAAATAAATTACAGAGCAGCAGGGGGTGAATCACAGGCTCACGGTTCAACATATCAGGGTGAAAATGTTATGCTTATGTTATGTTTATTGAGTTTATATAGCGCTTTACACCAAAGCACTTTACAATACAACAACAACAATACAAAAGAAAGAAGCATATTTACACACTTGAAACAAGCCAGTGGTACAGTACATAGAACAATTTACTGAAAGGACTCAAAAGGAGGGGGCGGGTGTTCCCAGATGGTCTTGACACGCACGGGTAGTTACAGCAGCCAATAAAAGGGCATCGGGGGTGGAAGGCACACACTATGCAGTGTAGACCAGAAGACTGCAAATATAGCAGGGCAAGTCAGCAGGGAAAATCATCAGTAGTAGGGCAAGCAGGCTGCTTTGACAAACCAACAGGATGCCACTATTTCTGTGCAAGCCAGGAGAGAGCCGATACCACAGTTTAAATTATACACAGGGCGTTTGTGTCAAGGTCGCTTGCCAGTGGAGTAACTATGCTGAAAATGTTGGGGGGGGACATGACCTCTGAAGAAAAGGTGTCCCAACCAAAGGAATGGGGACATAATGGTGTGCCATGAAAGTTGGTGGGGAACAAGCACCCCCATATCCCCCTAAAATTACGCCCATGTCGCTTGCCTAGAGTATGTGGCCAGGAAGGGTGGCAACGTATTAAAAGGGTGAGCCAGCAAACAAGCATCACTCTTAGTCATTCCCATGTGTCCACCAGAGAGGGATAAACCAGAGGATCTGCCCAAGCCTTCATGGGAAGTGGAAGATTGGCTGATAGATTATACAGAAGAAAGTTGTCACAATCTGGAGAGCAATCTTAACAAAAAGGGAAGGACACAGTCAAAGGCAACAGCCTGGCCTGGGATACTGTTGAGCATTCTTCAAAGCTCTCTTTGTCCCCCAAGCATGCATCACTGGACAAACCATCCACGAAAGAAATGCCTGGCAGTAACTGCGTCCTTTATGGCCTGTTTACATCAGTTTATGAAGGAATCACTTGGCGACAAAGGTGCCATCCACGCTGTAAATAGGCAACACCGGTTGGCCAACAGCACAGTGATGGAGCACCCACTCCCATGGGCCCCTTTCCATCAAGACACCATCAATGAAGTGCCGGTCAATATCACATTACAAACAATAGGATCATGTCCCCAGGGAGACAAATACATAGGAGATGTTCCTGCATGGTGCTTCTGTGAATTTCAGTGGCATTAACATTCACTTGGCTGAACCTCTGTCTTTTTTAGCCCACTGTTCCATCTGCGCCAGGATTCACTTTATTTGTGGTGTGCGCAATAATAAATAATAATTCAAAATCAATCAAACCAGGGAGTCGTACCCATTGCGCCACCCAAGAATATAGCAGAGATCTTTAATCTGCCGCTCTCCAGATGCAGAGGCCTATGACTTCCATGATCCTTCACCATTTACTATGCTCTTTAGGCTTGATGGGAACTGTAGTTCAAATAGCCAAAGGTTGCCGACCTCGTGAATATAGTGCCCAATTGCAGAGAAGACCACATCCTTACAGACTTCGAGGATTCTTTCGGCAATCATTTTGAGAAATGCGAAATGAGATTATAGCATCAATAAAGGACCTGAAGTTGTTTAATGCTTCGCAAAACTCTCATTGGCTGCTGAGAGATTTTTGCATGGTTTGTGCAGGCATGGGATCTCTTTTCTTTCCACTTACTAAGAATTCCTCTCTGGCGCGCTTTCAGAATCCCTTTTTCAATTTTCCAAACCCCAGGCACAGGAAAGCCAAGAATTGTAGGGGTCATTCAAACAACACTGACAATTCTCAAATAGACGCTACTTGGTTTGAAAATGTTCTGTAGAGAAGTATTTAAACAATAATGATTGCGTGACCTTGGGCCCAATGAAAGTCCATCCATCATTTGAAATATGCAGGTGCTCGATAAGCGCATCCACACGCCTTTGTCTTGGATTCGCTTTTCTACGTTTCTCAATGAAGCCCTGATGTTTGCTGCTGGAAATGTAATGGAGTGCAGGTGGAGTTCAGGATATTAGCCAGAGGTTGTGTCTATTTTTAACAACTGATGTTTCTCAACGTGAACCACAATATGGGAAAGCGCTCTGTGGGTGTCGGCTGCAAATCCGTAGTCAATTGCTGTTTCCTTTTTGGCAAGGCAGGCATCCGTACTGCTAGGCACTTCCGGTTTCCACTCTGCGGTCGCGAAGAACAATCCAATCCAATGGAGTACCTGTAGCTTTCCATCAGTCCCTTTCAGAGAACAGCAGCAGTTTCAAGATAGCTCTGGGCCTGGTTACGAGTTTGGCGGTATTGCCTCTGTTGATAAAGGAAGGCTCCATTATGGCAACAGTCATGTTCAGCGGGATTTAGATTCCTCGTGATTCCTCATTATGGAATCCCATTGGTCTCCATTGGAGACATTCGTTATTCCTGCATGCAATAATGCTACATCAGTCACTACCGCAATTGTAAGTGTGATGTTTGTGGGCCCGAATACCCTTTGCGGGAAAGCGAGACTTACACATGACACGGAGACGCTGTGTGATAGAACCTTCTTTACTGGATACAAGGAACGAACTGCTGCATATTTGCGGCTTTCTCTACTGCGCATGTGCCTCCTAGCTGTGCGCCGGGCATCTGCAGCTGCCTGTCTTGAATCCCGGCGGTGCCGGGCTACACGGATAGGGCAACTCCCCAGGCGAAAAACAAAATACCTTTGAACCTTCTCACCCTCAAAACATTTTGATCCCCTCTTCGACGAGGCGCACTGTCTTCTTGCTGCATCTGACAGGTCGGGACGCAATCTTCCACTGCTCATGGGTGATAATGGGCCGGTGGCCCGAGTTAAAGGCCAGAGTGAAGCAAGAGCTTTTAACGAGGACCCTGTGACATTACCACCTGTTCTAGACCTTGGAACAGGGACAAGCCTAATTTAAAGTGTTTTAATTCCGTGAATGGGTCGCCTCGCGGAGTCCCATTCACAGAATGAAAAGACTGTTCAAAGATGGCCACCATGGAATAGGAGTCCCTATTCCATTTCTATGGTGACCAAACCGAAGTGTAGTGGAAGGTGTGCCAGTAGCTGTGACAGTGGCACTCACCGCCACCGCAATCGGGTAAGTGGGGAGGCGGGGAATTTCCAAAAAAAGGAAAAGTTTCAATCTGTGTTCCTAGCCTCCTGATTGGTTGTCTCCTCCTTGCAGGGTGCTAATAGTGCTTACAAGCCCTTGCAGCCTTTTTAATAGCAGCTCAGAAACAGAAAATGGGACATAGCATCTCATGGGAAGAAGCATTTATTTAGCTCTAGGTCACTTCCCTATTTCAGCCCTTAAAGAAAGAACATGATGTTGTGATGATGTCTTGTCTGTCCTTCCACTGGCTTCCTGTATGAGTGATGGAATGTTGAAGAGTGTTTGAGTGATAGCTCAGGGGAATGTTGTGGTGTGACCCACACGTACGACAGCACATCTATGTTCAACACATCAACATGACATTTCTTGCTGCCAATCATCCTTTAGGTCACAATTCAGTATCAGCCTGAACAGTCACAATGTGTTTGCTTCTGCTTCATTATGCCTGTACAAACTAACAGTTCAGGCATTTCTTACAACGGATCAAACTCAAGTCTCCCTGGACTAATGTGTTGGGAACAAAATTGCCTAACCCTCCCACTGAGAATCGTCACTTATGCCTGGTGAGTATTCTAGCCCACCGGCATCAGTGCAGCCTGTCCTTTGGCTCAAGGGGTTTGCAGGCTCCCCCTTTTTCAATGGTGTTGATGCCTTACTCCTTGTGCACAAACAGAACAACAGTCTAATCCATTTGCAAAAGGCTCTCCAAGGGACATTTCCCAATTGCAGGAAGAACGAGGAATATGATTGTTTGCAAACCATATAACTCTTCCTAATGTCATCAATAGCTAGCAAGATTCTAAAAGCATCCTTTTCTGTACATGACCTCGCTATAGATGTACAAGATATACAGTGTCTTCCAGGCATAAAAAGTAGTGGCCCAGTGTTTTAAAAGTTGTTTATGTCTGTAAGTTCTGCAATGAATCCAGCATAGTCCTCACAGAACCCCTACCTAAAGTCTCTTCCCTGGTGGCCTGGGGAAAGCAGCCGCTACCTGATCCTAACCCTGGGGTGGTATTGGCCGGGAGGATCACTAAGGAGGAGAAGGGGCCGTGGGAGTGGTAGAAATCTATTGGGTGAGACGCTGTATTTGTCCCCATTGGAGGAAGAGATGCCAGTGATGTCAGAGTGAGATGTCTTGTTCTAAGGTTATTGACCCTGGGGTTGGCAATGCTTGTCTCAATCAGTCATTTATTAGACACAAAGCCCCTCATAAAGTTTCTCACATTTATAAGGGTAAGAACTGCTGCAGTCAACAGAAGGACAGGTTTTAATGGAACTAGCAATAATAGACTCATTTTAAAGGTCCTCCTGGAAACATGATTAACGATAAAAGTGATTTTAATTAATTTAAAAGTGATATGAATGGAATGAAGCTAATTGTAACATTACAGACTTCAAGTGTCACAATGCCATAATTACTGGGACGAGGACGAGGGATCTGGAGGGTTGCATTGTCTAATTGTTTCAGACCCACACCTGGGAGGGACTAGGGAATATAAAGAGCCCTCTCAGGTGCAGGCCAGGAGTTGTTGGCGTAGTTGCAGTTGTTTCAATAGAGGGATGAGTGCTGCTTGTGACTCCACATTATGGCAGCAGCTGAGATTGTGGGGCAGCAGAGACACCAGAGCCACCGTGTGCTGGAAAGCAGATGCTGGTTTCGAGAGGGTCTGGGCACTCATGAACTGTGTCTGCAGAGTTTGTGTGGCAGGAAGCTCTGATACCAGGGTTCAAGTCCTAAAAAAAGAAGTGGGGGTACTGATTTACAAATGCAATCGGATGCAACGTTGCCAGATATTAGCATATCGGTGTGAAAAATGCACATTTCATGGAATGGATTTGCATAACCACCCAAATTGCATGGGACAAATGGCATTTGTCTTTCACAATATCAACACACACACAAAACCAAGAGCGGATATTTTCTTCTAATAGTGTTTCTAAAAACGTTTAAAGGTGTGCATGTTTTAAACTCCAAAAACCAATACCAATATTTTCCCTGGAGCATGCATACCCTTTAGCTGTTTGTTATTTTGCATCAGGTTATATAGTGCAGTGGTGAAGTGTCCACCCTGCGAACCTAAAGACCGTAGTTCGAGCCATAAGGTTGGTGTTAATTAATAAATTCAAAGAAGACACTCAAGGTTTCTCATTTTTTGCTGTGGGGGACTGAGTCCCCCGCGTGTACCCTCGACATGAGCCCTCACTGATACTGAAAGCTTTCCCCCTGAAGATTCCATGTGCTGAGGCTGCGCGGTGGGAAGCAGTCATTTTGAATACTTTCACCAAAGTGAAGTGTGCTCCTGTAGCAGGTGAGCACCGGAGCTCTTCTGGACCAATGACTGCTCTTTCCACGACTAGCACAGACTGCAGGGGGCAGGAGAAAGTGACTTACCTGGAAGCGGGAAGCAGAGAAACATGAAGACATGAAGGCAGTGGAGTGAGCAGTACCCGACGAGTTCACTACTTCAATGTGACCCCAGAACGCGCTGTTATTGCCAGCTGGCCTGTGCTACTAATTTTGGATGCCAAACTAATGCTAAGAGACCGAAGTGGAGAAGTGGGCCTAACTATGCATGCCAAAACATGGCTTATCAGCTAAGGTGGCATAATAAGAACATTGGGGGCAATTGTAATTCTGAAGATGGGAGAAACCACCATTGCCAAAGCCAAAAGAAGGCATAAGGAAAAGACCTTTACAGCAACCAATATTGTCCAAACCCAAATAGGGCAGTTAAGAAGAACATTTGTAGATACTGTTGCCACCAACAGGAAGAGGCAATAATAAAGAAAAACCCAAAGAAGCATTGGACAGACCCATGAAGAGAGAGGGTGATAAAAAAACATTATCGGCATTATGTTGATAGAAGAGTGGGGAAGCAAGTGTGGAGAAGGGTGAAACTAACTACATCAAGGAGTTCATATTCATCCAGGAAAAGGTAGTTCAGACTGAAATTGGTTTTATTCATTTTGTTGAAAATAAACTACTTTGTTGTAGCAGAAGACCTGCCATCCTGATAATCAGGAGTAGAGGAGCTTAGTCTGCAGTAGAAGTGCCATAAACAGCACAACTGTGGTTCATGTATTTACAGAAGTAGTGCCTTTTTCTGAAGTTGTTGAAAGTAAAAAGACTTTCTTAAGTTGTTGGCAAATGAACTTTACCACAGAAGTACTTGCAAAAGAGTGAGATGTTTATTGTCCGGGCAGGTAAGTGGACCAGGCGGAAGATATTAAAGTACTGTGTTGCGGATAAGGACTGTGGAGAAGGAGAAGTGGCAAAGCCACTACCTTATATTGTGAATTATTGTTGCAACAATTTGACAAACTATTTCTGTTGCCCTTAAGAAACCGTGGAAGTATTTTGGTTCTGAAGAAGAAGTTATGTTGAACTTTTTGTTATCAGTGGAAAACACAGATTTGTTATTTCTGTTGGAACAATTTAAAGACCCATTGAAAGACTTGTCGGAGCAAGAATAACATTGTTTTCCAGAATTGTGTTATAAACTGAACTTTACTATTTTGAACTGTGGATACAAAGTCCCTGCTTTGAATCTGGGGAAGGGAACATTACCCAGGTCACAAGGAGAAACCGTTATTAAGTATATGTTTGATACAACTGTGGTTTTGTTATACTTTGAATTGCCATACATTTCCTTCACATGTCTACTGTATTTATAAGTGTGAGGGACAGACTTCTTTTGTCAGAGCATTTCCTTTAGTTATTTTGAGAGGCAGAGAAATTCTCTTTAGGGTAGGGACAGTGAGGCATTTATCAAACCCTTTTAAGTTAATAAAATGGCATCTTATGAAAAATCTTCACGAAGTTGTCCGCCTCACATTTCTGACCCCTCACAGGTCAGTACGCTTTTCTGTCCCTGCTCAACCATGCCTTTAACATGAAACATATTCCATGGTCTTGGGGCAGTGAAAATATATTCATGATAATAATTCCAGATACACCCACTCACCCTAACCAAGCCAGTGTAGGTTCATGTAGCACCATATCCATTTTAAACTGCAATTACAATAATCTGTGCATAAGTTCAATCAAGTTTATGAATAAGGGAACTTTGAAGCCGAGATCCGGAATTGGATGTAACTCACACACTGTAGAGTAGTCAACATCTCCCCTTTTGACTTTGTCACTGGCAAATGTGCCACTGGATTGCCAGAAGGCTTTTCATCTGGAATCTTGCCAGTTTCTTTGGGGTACTCTGAATATGATGGGGGTGGGAACAGTGTTGTAATATAACATTGGGGGATTTCCCTGCAAGCCCTACTGAGCACCCCCAGTCTTCTTGAAGAAGAGTATTCTTCAGAACAGACTCTAGGGCTGTCTTGGGTCACCACTCTTGCCTAATGATTATGTTGATCATGCTGCCACAGCGGTGTGATGTGGACTGCACTGGGTGAAAGATCTAAGGTTTTGATTTAAAGCTTACATTTTACACCCAACACCCAAATGTTTCACCTGCCATTTTGTGCACCTAGTAACATGATTATGCACATGGCATTAGCAGAGGCAGCTTTTGGTGCCAGTGGGTGAGTGATCATGAGTGGGCATTTGCACTGTAAACGATGCAACTCAGTGACAGCAGGTGAATATCTTTAGTGCAGGGACCTTAATAAGGGCACAAGAGAGCAAGCATTGCAAGAGAGTTTTAAGTAATGTAAGGTTAATCGGGTGTTTCTCCAGAGAAAATGGAAATTGAGCTTTTTACAACATGTATTTTTAGATAAATGGATTAAAAAGTGATACAATGTGCCATTGGTGCTCAGAGGCAATGCATGCAAACATCCAGTACATGCCATGTGACCAACAGTACGCAGGAGCATTTGAAAAAACAATGTATGATGCCTGAGATCACAGCATATGTCAGCATTACCAGTGCAAATCATTGTTATGCAGCTTTGCTCACAATATATCTCAGCATTGCCAGTGTAAATCATTTCATGGAGCTGAGTCCATGATATATTTCAGCATTTCTAGTATAAAGCTCTTTTATTTTATATTATAAAATGTTACTGATTATGGCGCACATCTAGCTGAAGAGCAGGGGAGTGTGTTGTGTCCACTATCTATATGATTATGGTCACTGTAAATAGCTTTTATGAGGCTTCCACGCAATCTAGTGTCATGCGCCGCCGAGCCGATTGGCGGTTACTTCCGCGATGGAAGCTCCGGCGCCGACCGTAGTGTCCAGCACGTTGTGTTGTTTGCGTGCAGTCACGGTCTAGTCTTCCTATAGCTTGGCGATCGCTGGGAGGTACTTAAGTCTTCCTCTCCCAGCGATCATTGCGTTGCAACCCTCAGTAGTTTCCTCTTCTGACTTTTGGGTGAGACGCTAGTTTTCAGCTTGCGGCTTCGCCGCCCTGTCTTTTCATTTTATCGCTCCTCGCGATACCTCTTGTTCTACCGCCATTTTCCCCCTCTCTTTCGCTTTCCCTTCCTGGTCTTGGGTCTGCCTCTCTCTCTGCTCCGGCAGCTCGCCCATGCTCCTTGCGGACTCTCTCTCTCTCTCTCTCTCTCTCTCTCTCTCCCTCTCTTGCTCCTGGGTACAGTGACCGCTCGAGTATTCCTACTTGAGTCGCCCTTAGGCGCTCCCCTTTGTTGTTGAGAGCGTTCTCTGGTCGCCTTCGCCTGCGGCTCTGCTCCGCCTCCTCAGCCCGTAGTGACAATCACCCATCACTTCGCCTACTGCTGGACCATCATTCTTCTCAAGAAAGACTTTGGCTCGACTTCCTGTCTCGCAAGGGTTTTTTGTGCCAAGAAGGCTTTTTCCCTTGTCGTCTACTACGGGAGAGGAGTCCCAGGACTGCTTGTTTTCAAGCATTCACTGTGGCTTCCTCTCGTGGTAGGCAAGTTTCTTCATCTTCAAGGAGAGATCTCTGCGCCCGTCGGCGTCTCAATACAGACGAATTGGAGGATTACCATTCAGGTGAGGAGGGGAAAGGAAAGGAATTGGACAGATTGCAACGCCCAGAAACTAAGATGTCGGCAGAGGAACAGATCCAGGAACTCTGGAAGGCGGTTCAGGGTTTATCCCAAGAGTTGCAGACCGTCAAGACTGAAAACCTAGTCCTACGACAGCTTGCCACTACCCGAGAGGTTCCGCCTGCCGAACTACCTCCCATGACGCTCCCTTCAGGGAAGTTTGACGGTTCACCAAAGAAGATAAAAGAATTCTTGGAAGCGTGTGTGGTGTACTTTACCTTTAGGCCTCGTGCTTTTGCCACCGATCAATCCAAAGTTGGGTTTTTGATCTCAAACATGACGGGCAATGCCCTTGCTTGGGCCACACCGTTGGTCACCAGTGCCAACCCCATACTTCATGACTTTACAGGGTTCCAGGGTCTACTAAAACAGACATTTGAGCGACCGGAACTAACATTTACTGCCAGCGAGGATTTGTTGGATGTAAGACAAGAGGCCTCAGATGTTCTTACCTACATATCACGATTCAAGGCTCTGGCTGCAGAAGCAGGGTGGCCGGAACAAGCCCAGTACGCCATATTCAGAAGGGGCCTTCGAGAAGAGATTAAAGACGAGCTAGCTAGGTCCTCCCGACCACCAACTTTCTCTGATTTGCTATCTTCCACATTACAGATTGAGTACCGCCTTCAGGAACGCCGAGCTGAACGCCGCAAGCACCGCCTCGCAACGGGTTCACCAGCTTTCACTCCGTCTACGTCCTCTTCCTACTCCTCCTCCCATTCCTGCGAAGAACCAATGCAGATTGGGGCTACCAGAGGTCCTCTTCCGTTTGCTGAGCGAAGACGGAGAAAAGAAAAAGGACTGTGTGCCTATTGCGGATCAGAGCAACACCTAATTAAGGAGTGCCCGGTGGTACCGACTAAGTCACAGGGAAACGAAAATCCTCGGCGCCAGTAGGGACATGGTTCCGAGGATCACCTTGCAATTTCCTACGTCCCTACGTTTCTCTCTCTGTATCTGCTCCTAGCACTCCTAACACTCAGGAAGATTCCAGACTAATGGTGATTCCGGTATGTATCGAATCCCGGGGGAAATCCCTAGATGCTCTCGCCCTCTTGGACTGTGGGGCTGCTGGTAACTTTGTGGACACTCTATGGGCTGAGAAGGTGGGTCTTCATAGAGTAGCCCGTAAGGAGGATCAAAAAGTAGAAGGGGTGGACGGTTCTCCCCTCTCTTCGGGTCCAATCACACATACCACGGAGGAACTAGGAGTCACCATTTTTCAACATACCGAGGTGCTCAAGTTCGACATCATCCGAGCAGCCCATTTTCCGATCATTCTAGGAATAACTTGGCTGCGCAAGCACAATCCTCAGGTAGACTGGACCAGTAACCAGTTGTGTTTCTTGTCTCACTTTTGTAGACAGCATTGTTTCTCAAAGTCATTCCTGAACACTCATCAGACCGCAACTATATTAACAAGTGACCATGTGGGTATCCATGCTTTACCACATTTCTGTTTACCTTATCAGGAGGTCTTCAAGGAAACTATACCGGCGAAACTGCCTCCTCATAGACCGGAAGATTGTTCTTTGGAACTAGAACCAAATGCTTTGGTCCCTTTCAGCCGGATGTTCTCCTTAACTCAATCTGAGAGACAAGTATTAAAGGGATATTTGGATACTAATCTGCAAAACGGTCTTATTCAACCCTCCAAGTCTCCGGGAGGAGCCTCTTTGTTTTTCATAAAAAAGAAGGACTCTCCCGATTTGCGTCCTTGCATTGACTACAGAGGACTCAATAAGGTGACCATAAAAGATTGTTACCCCATGCCCCTCATATCTGAAATCATAGAGGCTGTTCAAGGGGCTTGCGTTTTCACCAAACTGGACTTACGTAATGCATACCATCTGCTTCGCATTACCAAGGGTGATGAATGGAAGACGGCGTTTCGCACCCCGTTCGGCCTTTACGAATACAAAGTTATGCCATTCGGATTGGTGAATGCCCCGGCTATTTTTCAGCGGTTCATGGACCGAATATTTTCCGATTTACTCTTGGTCACGGTCATCGTCTATCTGGATGACATTTTGGTTTATTCATCAGATCTGGATTCCCATATCCTTCATGTGTCTCAAGTACTAGAGCGTCTTCAGCAGTACAAACTTCTGGTTAAACCAGAGAAGTGCGTGTTTGCAGCCTCCTCAGTGCACTATCTGGGATATGTTCTCTCCAAGGATGGTATTTCAATGGATGCAAGCAAAGTTAAGGCCATACTGGGTTGGTCCTCCCCTGGTAACGTTAAGGAAGTACAAAGGTTTCTTGGACTCTCGAACTTTTACAGAAGATTCATACCAAACTTTTCTGAGGTAGTTCTTCCCATCACAAGTCTCTTGAGGAAAGAGTCAGGACCTTCCTTGTGGTCACCTAAAGCTGAACAGGCCTTTAGTGATCTAAAGAGATTGTTCTGTTCGGCTCCGGTTCTTCGTCATCCAGACCAAAACCTACAGTTCATCGTGGAAACGGATGCATCTGCCTTGGCTATAGGGGCAGTACTATTGCAAACCTACAATACTGAAGAACATCCAGTCGCATATCTCTCCAAAACATTGTCCCCCAGCCAACTCAATTATTCCGTTCTCGAGAAGGAACTGCTCGCAATGAAACTGGCTTGTGAAGAGTGGCGACATCTACTGATGGGAGCACGCCATCCCTTTATCATTAGGACCGATCATAAGAATCTCAAGGTCTTACAAAACATGGAGTGCGTAAATTCTAGGCAGGCCAGATGGGCTTATTTCTTTGCCCAATACGACTTCCATATCACTTATGTACCTGGCACCTCTAATAAGGTGGCAGATGCCTTGTCCAGGAAAGAGATTCCCGGGGAGAGTGCCCTTCATCATCGGGAGACCATGTTCAGAAGGAATAAGATCCTGGGGTTTATCAATGTGTTCTTTCAAGAAATTAAGACCGCTATAACTTCAGAAAGATCGACATCTCCGAGACCACAAGGAAAGGCATATACGGAGAGGGAAGGTTTTGTGTTTTTTGGGAACAGACTGTACATTCCAGAGGGTCCTTGGCGCAAGAAGATCATTCGGTGGTGCCATGATTCACTGACGGCGGGTCATAGAGGAGTGCGTAACACCACCGAACTCATTGCAAGAAGGTTTTTCTGGCCAAAGTTAAAAGGAGATACTAAAGACTACGTCAAGGCTTGCCCGATATGTGCTAGAGCCAAATACCCTTCTGGGAGACCCTTAGACTTACTTACTCAAGCAGAATTGCCAACACGCCCATGGGGTCTCATATCAACCGATTTCATTGTGGATCTACCAATGTCTGATTCCTGTACATGCATCATGGTGACGATTGACACTTTCACCAAGTTGGCACATTTTTCTCCGCTACCTGGACTACCTACCGCCACTCAAATGGCGGAGACCTTTACTAGAGACGTCTTTAGACTGCATGGCCTACCAGATAAGATCATTTCCGACAGAGGCAGTCAGTACGTCTCAAACTTCTGGAAAGCATTGTGCTCTAGGGTCGGCATAGAAAGGGCTCTTTCTTCTGGTTTTCACCCTCAGTCGAACGGCCAGACGGAACGACTGAATGCCACCCTAGAGCAATATTTGAGATGCTATATTAACCAACATCAGGATAACTGGGTATCTCTATTACCCACAGCGGAATTTGTGTATAACAATTCCACCCATTCCGCTATAGGTCTCACTCCTTTTTTTTGCACGTACGGAGTGCATCCTCGATCCATTTTTCCTCTGATTCCGGTGCCCACCAATTCTCCCACTACGGAATCAGTTCTCCAGTCCATTGGGGAAGCGCATAAAACGGCTAAGTGCAGTCTACAAAGGAGCAGAATCCGGAACAAGGAACAGGCTGACAAACACCGGCAGGTTTGCCCCGATTGGCAACCGGGGGACAAGGTGTGGCTCTCTACCAAGTTCCTACCTCGATGGGTTCACCCTTCCAAACTTTCTCCTCGCTTTCTAGGACCTTTTTCCATTCTATCTAAAATCAATCCTGTTTCTTTCAAATTGAAGCTGCCTCCTCCTCTCAATCGCATTCACCCTGTTTTTCACTCCTCTTTACTCAAACCCTTCACTCAAAATCCTCACCAACGATTCTCTCCTCGTTTTCTTATTCAGGGTTCTGGGGGTGCTAAGGAGTACGAAGTTGCAGCTATCCGTGACTCCAGATTCTACAGAGGTCGATTAGAATATCTAGTCTCGTGGAAGGGTTACCCGGTGTCGGAGGACTCCTGGGAACCGGTCTCCAACATCCATGCCACCCGATTGCTGAGAGGTTTCCATCAGTGTTTTCCAGGTAAACCTGGGGGATTTCGGCCTGGAAGGGGGCATACTGTCATGCGCCGCCGAGCCGATTGGCGGTTACTTCCGCGATGGAAGCTCCGGCGCCGACCGTAGTGTCCAGCACGTTGTGTTGTTTGCGTGCAGTCACGGTCTAGTCTTCCTATAGCTTGGCGATCGCTGGGAGGTACTTAAGTCTTCCTCTCCCAGCGATCATTGCGTTGCAACCCTCAGTAGTTTCCGCTTCTGACTTTTGGGTGAGACACTAGTTTTCAGCTTGCGGCTTCGCCGCCCTGTCTTTTCATTTTATCGCTCCTCGCGATACCTCTTGTTCTACCGCCATTTTCCCCCTCTCTTTCGCTTTCCCTTCCTGGTCTTGGGTCTGCCTCTCTCTCTGCTCCGGCAGCTCGCCCATGCTCCTTGCGGACTCTCTCTCTCTCTCTCTCTCTCTCTCTCTCCCTCTCTTGCTCCTGGGTACAGTGACCGCTCGAGTATTCCTACTTGAGTCGCCCTTAGGCGCTCCCCTTTGTTGTTGAGAGCGTTCTCTGGTCGCCTTCGCCTGCGGCTCTGCTCCGCCTCCTCAGCCCGTAGTGACAATCACCCATCACTTCGCCTACTGCTGGACCATCATTCTTCTCAAGAAAGACTTTGGCTCGACTTCCTGTCTCGCAAGGGTTTTTTGTGCCAAGAAGGCTTTTTCCCTTGTCGTCTACTACGGGAGAGGAGTCCCAGGACTGCTTGTTTTCAAGCATTCACTGTGGCTTCCTCTCGTGGTAGGCAAGTTTCTTCATCTTCAAGGAGAGATCTCTGCGCCCGTCGGCGTCTCAATACAGACGAATTGGAGGATTACCATTCAGGTGAGGAGGGGAAAGGAAAGGAATTGGACATCTAGGCTTGTATACTCACTCTACATCACCTTTGTGAAGCAGCGGCCACATTCTATACGAGTATGGTCACTATAAATCACATTGACGAAGCTTCGGCTCCATCTGTTCGAAAATCCTCAATATAGAAAATTGGACGATGTCTCCCAAACACTATAAGCCAGTATTGTCACTATCAATACCCTCAATTATGCAGCCCTCTGCCGCAAAAACACATTGAAGCATTTTGCACACCCATGCATCAACCACACAAAAACATCACTCACACACAAATCAGAAGAAAGACGCAAGGACATGTGCATACATGGACTCTGCTTGTGCAGGAAGAAAAGAACGATAAGGCAGGCCTTCAATGTATACGCCTCCAGACTCTGGAACCTCCTTCCCGTCAACATCAGACACGCCCATACTATTACATTTCAGATCGAAGCTCAAGACCCTCCTCTTTGAGGAAAGGGTTCTCCCTAATGCCTAGGTCCACACACACTCCACTCTCCACCTAATCTGAGACTGGGTGATATGTCTGGCCATCTGCATCGAGCAATGCTGTTCTGGCATGCCAGCAGGTTAGCTGTGATCGCCATGCATCTTCCAATGCTACAACCTTCACATTGAAAAAGAAGGTAAGCCCTCATGGGCCCTTGATTTGCTGCACTGAGCGCTATTCCAACATGGCCGCCGCTAGGAGGCTGCTCGATGCTCAGCCCTGCAACCCAGCAGTGTGCCTGCCTTCCCCTGAAGCCAATTGGATGTCTGCACCCATACATGATTGTCTCCCAGGGAGCTGACAGGCGAAGCCAATCACCTTCAAAGGCCTGCTACCGAGGCCTCTTATTTCACAGCCTGTCTGGCCCTGTTGGGGCCATCTATGTCCACCTTGCTTCCGTCATGAAAACCTGCGACCATCCCCAGAACCTCACGAGATACAACTGCTACAACCTTGTCAAAAACTGCTTTCTACTACGTCTTCCACGCCCAGTACTTCTCATGAAAGGTAAGGCTCCCAATGCCTTCCGCTAACCTGGGTGTTTGCATTCACCTATCTCATCTGACGCAGTCCCCAGCAACCTGCGTGCAGATTTCCCGGTCCATTAACCCGACCTTACCCCCCTACCTCAGTCCACTCTAATACTCGTTGCTCACTTCTTGGTTTCACCATGCACTGTAGATGCCTCCTCCTAATAAGCATTTACTTGCCACTGCAAACACGAAAGACACTTATCACCCCTCAGACCTATGCTTTCATTCCTGCTGGACCTCTTGAACCTTCCCTACACTTTACCAAGTTCAGAGCAGAACCTGCTGTATCCCGCAGCCCACCCGGTGAGGCTTTGCGGGAGATTGACACTCTCCATCCTCTGCCCCCTACACTTCTATTACTAGCCAGATACCGTACTACCTTAGACATTCTAGAACTGCCTGCGTGATCAACAGACTCCTGACTCCCTTAGCGTTTACAGCTGAAGTATCCCCAGTCCCGCTTAGTGCGGCTTGCTGGCATGCCATTTTATTTTGTGTCTGCTCTCTTTGTAGCTACCATTTTCTGCAAACGCATATCCATTGTCCTATCTTCAATTGCCCTCGTGATTTTTATCTAGTACCTGAACTACTCTATTGCTGCTCTGCCGGCATATTTTACTGTACCTCTACTGCTGCCCACCCATGTGTGCCTCCCCTACTCATTACCCTTTTATATAGTCCTTAGCCATGATGTCCAATATTAAAATGTACTATCATTAAAGTGTATTCTACCTTTTTAAAGCGTACCATCAGCATATGTTCCGCAGTTATGGTAGTTTTTTATGAAATCAATTAATACAAGAACTGCAGAACTCAAGTCCACCTCTATCCTGTGCAGCTCCAATACACTTACTATGAATATCCAAAAATTAGGTTCCATTCTTCATTCCTATTAATAGATCAGTTCAAATCCACCAACTTCTAAAACATTATTATATAAAAACACTCATGAATAACTAGCAAATCTAATCTATTCATATGAAATAATGAAAGAAATATTTCTTCGAGTTCACACTTGACTGGTATTTCAAAAGTGGCACAATTAAGTATTCTTGAATTGGTACCATTAATTATTAACATAATTCATATGTCCAAAAACCCTGACATGTGCATGATTCTGTCCTTCATCGGCGTGAAATGTCTGGACTTTCATCAGGAGGAAATGTGCTCATCATTACAGCGTCTCTTTTTATACAAAATGTATCTGACATCTTCATATCTCTCTGGAACTAGCTCCTTGCCATCTTCAGTGGGGATCAGACTACCCAGTCTCAGGTATGGTGGGAAGTGGGCGGTACATGGAGCTATACCTTGCAGAGGAGGGTCTTGATCTCCTTCCTGAACTGTAGAAGTAAGGGGGCGAGTTGGATGTTGAAGCAGAGGAGGTTCCATAGTCTTGGGGCATAGTCAGAGAAGGCCTGTCTTCTGTTTTTTTCCTACCTGCACTGTCAGAGTTCAAGTCTGCATATGACTTTACTTCTGGTGGATCTTAGGCCTCCAGAGATGCTGAGTTTCTCAGTGAGGTAGCTTGGGGACTTCAGGATGACAGCCTTGTAGATGATGCAGCAGGATTTGAAGTTGATACAGGCTTGCAGTAGAGCCAGTGCAGTTCAATGAGGATTGGGGTGATGTGGTCGAATTTACAGAGTCCCTTGATGAGTCCTGCTGCAGCATGCAGGACACATCTCAGGGGAGCCAAGGTAGTTGATGGAAGGCATTGGAAGAGAACACTGCAAGCATCCAGATGGGAGAGGGCGAAGGCTTGGACAGCAGATATGAAGTTGTTTTCTGGGATGAAGGGCTTGATTTTCCACAGGAGAAAAAGTTGGTACAAGCTGTTTGTGTCTTCCTTGCTAACTGCTCTTTGAAGGAGAGGTGTCTGTCATTGTCAATCTCAAGGGACTAGGTGCAGGTGGCCATCTGGGGTGTGAGGTTATCGAGATACATAGCAGAGAGCCACTAATGGATGTCCAGGTTTCGGTGTTGTTGGTCAACAGTAGGAATTCTGTGTTGATGGGGTTGGTCTTCAGATAAGCATTGGAAATCCATGACTGGATCAATGAGAGGCAGGTCTGTGGATGTATTTAGTGGAGGATATATTGAGGTACAGCTGCATGTCATCTGTGTATTGGTGGGTGTGGGAGTTGTGTGGAGTTAGGAGAGTTCAAAGGGTTCCATTTAAAGATTGAAGATCATGGGGGAGAGGATGGATCCTTTTGCGACTCCACAGGAGATGGGATGTGATCTGGAGGAAGCCATTTGTTCAAACTGATGCCGATTAGCAAGGTACGATTTGAAACAACTGAGGATTACCTCGCTGATCACCATGCAGCGATTTAGATTGTCTGTGAGTGTCTGGAAGTCTACTGTGTGAAATACTGCTGTGAGAACTAGGAGGCAGGGTGGCCATTATCAAGGATTTTAAGGTCACCATCGATCACCTCGATGGTAACTGTTTCTGTGCTGCATCTGGGTCTGAAGCCAGATTGCTAGGACTAAAGGAGGTTGCTGGCTTTGATGTGTTAAAGGAGTTGCGTGGCTACTGTTTTCTCAAGGATTGTACCCAGGAAGGGAAGATGGGTGATGGGTCAGTAGTTGATGAGGACGTCAGGGTTCAGTGCTAGTTTCTTGAGAAGTGGGAGGATTTGTCATTTCTTGAGGATCGAGGGAAAGGTGCCTTGATTTAGGGTGCTGTTGATGATTGTCAGGTAAGGGAGGAGTGCCTCAGTCGGAAGTGTCCTGAGCATGGAGGCAGGGAGGATGTCGTTTGCATACGATGTGGCCTTGAAGGATGCTAGAATGGCCGTAACGTCTTCAATAGTGAGTGTCTTGCAAGTTGTCCAAGTAGTTGTGGCTTTGCCCAATGGAATGTGTAGTGTGCTGTCAGGTGTAGCCTTGCTGTCTATGTGTTGGCAGATCGTGCTGATCTTATTGATGAAGAAAGAGTTAATAACAGTGGATTTTGCGATGGAGTATGGTATGGGTGAATCGGGTAGAATTTAGTAGTTAGTATCGGGTAGATGGTTTCTGCAGTGCTTGATGACTTTGAAGAGGGCTCTGCTGACATTGTTGGCCTTGGATATGGTGTTTTGGTAGTAGTTGGCCTTGGCAGTGGTGATTAGTCATCTGCATGTAGCACAAAGTTCCCTGAGCAAGCAAGGTTGGATGCGCTGCAGGAGTTTCACCAAGACTTCTCTTGTATTCTGATAGTTCATTTGTTTTAGTTGAGTTCCACAGTGTACCAGGGTTTGATATGATATGATATGATAGGTTATTTATAATGCGCTTAATACCCAGAGGTTTCTAAGTGCAGACCCATAGATCGAACCTGTGTTGCTCTGTGTCGTCTTGCTTCCAAGGCGTGCATGTTGCCCCTGAGCTATCCTCCCGAGACAAAGGTACATAAGCTTTAGGCTTCAGAGTGCGATGTTTTGCTGGGGCATGGTGGTTGATGTTGGTTGTGAGGATGGTGTTGAGTTCTTGGAGGAGTGAGTCGCAGTCCTGGTTCTTTAGAGATAAATCAGTCTATGTGTAGCGGAGTTTGGCAGAGTCTTCTGTGAGAGCCTCCACTGTGAAGTTCTTGGATGAATAAATATAATATGGAGTCTACCCGGTGTAAGAAACAGGAAGGTGTCTCACTCGCAAGTCACTGGGAATCTGTCATCCAGGTGGCCAGGACATGGTCATCGCTTTTGGATCCAGTTCCTGGGGGTGGACCATTGCGGGAGGATCACCTGTCATAGGGGTGCCCGGCAACTACCCCCGACAGGAGTTGAAACTTGCTCAGCCACTCTTCCCAGGCCTGGCTGCATTCTGCTGCCCCCACCAAAAGGAGATGACACCTCCCTGATTGAATCAGGGGAGGAGCAACTAGGACTGGAGGGAAACAGAACAATGAGCCTTCCTTGGCTCAGGCAAATGTTAAATTAGGGGGGGTCGTAAATGGCTTCCTCTTGAGAGAAACGGGAAGAGGCAGTGCCTCTGTGAGCAACTTGAGTAGGAGGAAGTGGACAAACCAGAAATTCCACCATGTGCTTTGGGAAACCACACCCCTCTGGGCCAGAGCATAATTTTAAAAAGATGGATATATGATTAATATCATTATTCTTGTGATTCTTCTGTGCACATTTTAAGAGGTGCTAGGAATCTGTGGTATGTTCTTGGAGGTAGTAGTGGAATATAAGGTATTACTCCAAATGTCTGTATGTTAAAAATCTGACACTTTATCATCTGATGCCCATATTCCTTGTGCATGTTTGTGTAAATTCTGGAAAAGTTTAGAGGTTGTGTTCTTGATGAAAAGGGCAGAATTCTGTCATAAGTGGACACAACATCTTACAAAGACAGGGATCGGATGGTTTGGTGCTACAGAAAATATGTTAACTGGACATATAATATTAGAAAAATTGTACGTAGCTAAATATGTATTTGGATCAAGAATAGATTTGTGTGCAAATTGACCAGGGGTGGAACCTCTGACCCATAAACTACCTCATCACGATGACACTCCATTTCCTTCCCCCAATCAAGGGAGAGAGGAAAACTTGGCCAATGATAAGTTGCGAGGGGCAGGCTTAGCTATGCCAACACACACCCATTTTCTAAAGACATAAAAAGAGCCACTGGAAGCCAGACAGGGACATTCATTTTCCAACCTTCAACTGAATTCCTGCGCAGCACGCTGACGGAGAACTCCAGAAACCAGAACTCCAGAGATCCAGACTAACTCCAGAACAAAATCTCCAAAGAGCTGAACTCTTCAGCAGGCCTCAAAATCTTTTGCAAACTATTCAACCGCCGGGCTGTGCGGTTTGCTGCTTGCTAAGAGTCCTGTGTATCCAGAACAGAACCAGTACCCAGAAAGCAGTGCTATAGTCGGAATCCATTTGATCCAGACCAGCAGAACCAGAGATCCGTGCAGTGCCGAGTGTCAGACCAGACCGCTGTATCCAGAACCGCAGACCAGACTCAGACCGCTGTGAGCAGAACCGGTGCCTGATTGACCCGCCGAGCAGAGAGAACCGACTTTCTATTCATTATACTTTTTCCGTAATCGTGCTCGACGCACTCGGAAAAAGTGCCGCGATTTGCGATTTGGCTCAAATTTCTTCACTTGTCAAAATAGCAGCTTCTTGCTTTCCTTTGCTGAAATTCGTTTGCAACCTGACAATCATTCATAGAGCATTGCTAAAGTGATCCTGAACTAAGTTAAAGTAGCTGTCACCCACCCTGAATCTCATATAGGGTATTAAAATCATTTTTAGCATATTTTTCCCTTCTTTGCATACCACCTTTAAAGTACTTTGCCTGTGTTTAAAATCATCCCTGTTTCTCTAAGCTTGCTAGGGGGGACCTGAATTCGTATTGTACTGTGATTGTATTCCTGAAGACTGTGTGTGTTACTTCCATCTCCTTACATTGCATAGGGGGGGATGAATTGTCAGAGAAAAAGTGATAATATTATCTTTTGCTGAAATCATATCAAGTTTATTTCTGTACTGCCTTTTATTCATCTTTGCATCTCCTTGAAACCATAAAGCATTCTCAGCTACCTTATCCTCTATACTACTCCTAAGTAATTAAACCAGTGTGCTAGTATAACATCATCCATTGTTGATCACTGTCATATGTCTAAGTGTGATATCAAATATTAGTTTATTATCAAAGTGTGAGATATATCTATTGTTTAATTTTTCAAATAAACCTTTTTAATTTGCAACACAAACCTACTTCTTGGCTCAGTGGAGTCAGGGGGATTCTAAGAGAGGGGCGTTATACAAGGGTTCATCATCCAGATTATAACTTGTCATAAAAATATATAAATAAGGGCTTCCCTTGAGCAATCCCAGACAAGGCACTGACTTAGTGGGAATGCTTGATTGGAGTCATTAACAGAGTGGGGGCTCGTAGCCGGGGATTATTGATTAGGTCTACCATTTGTGCAGCTTAAATACAGTGTGCTAACTGACAGGATACATACATCCGGTCGGATCACCACGCTGTGGTACGCTGTAAAGCACTCCTCAAAGGAACGCTCTAAGGAAACGGTCTGTTTTGCAAAATAAATTACAAACTTCTGTAAGTCAGGAAGTAAATCAACTTCCAGAATGATGACACTGGTAGACATCAAAATAGCCAGAGAGCACTTCTTACATAAGCTATTTGTGAGAGGTGAGTGGGCTCATCAGGACCAGGCGGTCTGGTTGCCGGCAATCGCACCCCAGATCACTGAAACAGGGTCAGACACATGGAGAGATCAGGGTCCATTACATGTGGCCATGAGTGAACTATATATGGCTCCTAAAGCTAAAGATGAACACGACAAGATTGTCAGGATAGCAGCATATTTGTATCTATACATGGGAGCCATACAGGACAAATGTGCTGAAGGCCAAGATCTGACAAATAGGCAACAGATGGTGTTAGAAAAGGCCCAATCTGACCTGGTCTCTTCCGAGCAGAGGCTGCACGGGAGCCAGGAGTCAGAAAATTATAGTAGACAGTACATCATTAAAATAAAGGAGGATATGGATATCCTGCAACAGGAAAAGGCTGACCAGGATGCCAGAATTCTGGCTTTGCAGAAAGAGCACCAAGACAGTTTGGACTCCTTACTGCAGTGCCAGAAAAAGCTGGAGCAACAGATCAATTTCAACAGGGCGTGCACAGAGCAGGTAGCCACCCTGCAAATCCAACTAGCCAGAGAGAAAGAGGAAAGCAATAAAACATTTTTGAAAGACCTGGGTACCCAGGCAGAGTTTGATGAGAGCGCCAGAAAGCTGGTGCCCTTCAATGGCAGAGGGACGACCTGGCGGCACAGATGCAGGCTCTTACTCAGGAAAGGGATACCTTAGGCCAGGAAGTCTGCCACTTAGAAAGGAAAATGGAAGAAAATCACCTGGCACTCCAGGGACTGGGTGACCTCCAAAAAGAGCATCACGACTTGTTAGAGCACACCAGGAGGGTGGAAGATGCTCTGGCATGAAAGGAGCAGGCCAGTAGGGATGGTACCCAGGAGGTAACCACCCTGCAGCAAAGACTGGCCCAGTATTCCAGGACCAATCAGGAGGCGCAGAGAGAAAATGAGGCTCTCTGTCAGCACAATGATAGGCTCCAGCAACAGGTAGCCATGCAGGAGAGACTGATAGAGTCTAGTAAGGCCTTAACTGAGGAACTGAAAGCGCAGGCTCTTGCATTGCAACAGGGAGCAGGGGCTGACAGAGATGAAGTTCGTTGGGAAAGGGAAACACCTGAGCATAACCTCAGCAGCCCTAGTACCAGAGGCCTTCACCTCTCCCAGTCCTTGGACTATGCCACCCCCATGTGCTATGGCGCACATGAGCACAGGGCCACAGGGATGGCAGATTACTATCCAGCCAAAAGTATGGGGTTCATAGGCCAGTACCTCCCAGGAATGGATGGGTGGGCATCCGGGTATGGGCACCAAAGCACAGTGCAATTTAGTGGGAACCCCAGGAAAGTAGACCCACTAAGGGCATCCTAAAAACCTCTGCCCAGTTAGGTCAGTGGGGGGGTACCCATCAAATCCTGGCAGCAAGGAGGGATCGGAAGACTCCTCTGAGTGGCCCAGGACACAGGAGACCAGGTTCCCACATTCTGCCAGCCATTCCCAGGCTTGCAAAATCCGGGAAAACCTGGAAGATCAGACGGGCACCTCTGGGAGCAGTGCCTCTGAGTCAGAGGATGAGTGGACCAGGGTTACCCAAACCAAAAAGGCCAATAAGGCAAAAAGGGCCTTGCTTAAGGACCCCTTAAAGCAGATCAAGGCAATAAGGAGTGTCATCACCCCTTATCACAAGAACGCCAAGTATTCTGTTTGGGAACACTTGGAGCTTTATGAGCAAATGATGGAGACTTTCCATTTGAAGGACAGCAGTAGCTGCATCCAGTACGTCAAATGGACATTCTCCCCAGAATACTCCAGTTTCTTTGCGGGGCTGGAGGACCAAAATCATTCAAGATGGTCCACCGATAGGGCGGCCATCTTGAAACATTTTTCTGTTCATAGAAATCCTCAAGAGGCTCGCAAGGCAGCCTACAATTTGCAATGTGGGGAGGATCAGGCACCACAAGAATTTGTGCAGGAGTTAAAGCGTGCTTTTGCAGAGACTACCAAAAGGGTGCGCACCGACAGTAAGGAATTTGTTAATACGTTTTTCCATGCCTTACCCAAATACAAAATGACCCAGCTCGTGAGAGATTTTCACGAGAAATGATCTTTAGAGTGGGTCATTGAGCAAGCCACCCGCATCTATGAGATGCAGAAACCGGTTGAAAATAAGAATCAGCCCAAAAACCCCAAAAGCAACAGCACCCCTGCTGCTGCCAAGGTGGCAGAGGTAAAGGTTGCCCCCGTTTTAGATTTGGTGATGGGGGGCCTAAAAACCTGCCTGCACCAAACAATTCACAGCCCAGAAGGCCCTCGGGCCAGTCACAGACAGGGAGTCAAGGAGGTAATCCCACAAATGGGGTCCCTCGCTCCCCTGACTATGTAAGTCCCCGCTACAAGGGAAACGGACCCATCCTGGGTTACGTGTGGACTCCTCCAGCCCAAGGGGGGGGATCCAGCCAAGCACCTGACCCAGGGAACTTCCCTCCTAACTTCCCACAGGGGGGCAGAAATTCACCAATTCCTGGGCAGAACTTGTTCCCCAGGTATCCACCCAACTTCCAGCCCCAAAATCATCCATCCTTCTTTCCCCAATTCCCTGAGCCCAGACAACCAAATCCAGGAGAGGGGAGGCCAAGGGTGGGGGGTACACAAATCTTCCCAACCCGCGGTACTACCAGAGAAGGGATAGCTACCCTTCCCGGGATCAGCCCCGGGGAGAAAATAGAACCCCGTATCAGCCTGAGCGGGTTTCACAGTTAGAGCGCCAGGTCCAAAATATGGCACGGGATCTGGGTCACATACTGAGGGCTCAACAGAACCCTCAGATGAGCATGCCACCACAGAATGCCCCAAACTCTGGGCCTGGTGCTCCAGAACAATGACGGGGGCAGCACCCCGATAACCCACCGGTTCCCAGGGAGGAGGCACAAGGGAAGGGGGGTGTAAAGCCTTGGAGGAAGCTTCCTTCCCCGCTTGTAAATAGCCCTTGGAAATTCAGGAACCGGAAACAAAATCTCCTACCCCTGGAAGTCTGCCGCCCAAGGAGCAGAGAGGAGGTAGGAGAAACAAAGTACCCAAACAGACCCATTTTGTGGAGGAGGTACAGGTCTTCCAATTTGAGGGAGAGTGATCCTCAGAGGATCCTGGGGAAAGGATCTTCTCCTTCAGAGATGGGGGAACTCCTCCCAAGGAAAAATGGGTCCCAAGGGATTCCAACCCAGACTGGGTAAATGTGGGGATTGAGCTGTCACCGCCCATCATTGTATCCCAGAACCAACAATACCGAAAACCCCTGGTTCAAACCCATCCTGGTGACTGCTTCCAAAAAGGGGGGGGCGGGCCAGAACCGGAACCAGGGGAACCTAAAACCGAATCAATAGACTGGGTAGATGTGGGATTGAGCTGTCGCCGCCCATCATTCTATTCCAGGACCAACAGCATCAAAATCCCCGGGTTCAAACCCATTCTGGTGACTGCCCCCAAAAAGGGGGGGGGCGGCCCAGGACCGGAACCTGGGGAACTCGAATATCCTCTTTCAAGTTGCCAACTTTTCTTGCAGATTCCCATGACTCTCCACAGAATTCTGCCCAAATCTCTTCTCTCGCAATGTCCAAAACCAGAAAATTAGCCCACCAGTTGTCCAAAAATGTGCATTATCTGTGCCCCCTTGAGGAGAAGGAGGGAAGATACTATGCCCCGGTACAAGTACTGGGGCAGGGTACAATTTTGGCACTGGTGGACACTGGATCCCAAGCTACCCTTCTGTCCAAAAGGGCCTTTGATGAACTAAATACAGGAAGGGTGAAGAATTACCGTATTCCTCTCACCTCTCTTCCTGGACAACTCCAGAACTTTGACGGGAAGGAAATTCCCGTCGAGGGGACTGCAGATTTGGACATCAAAATTAGGCGACACAAGGTGAAAAACCCGGTCATAGTAGTGACTCCAGAGGGAACCCCTTGTTTACTAGGGAATGACCTCCTGAGAAGGCTGTCACCCCTAATAGATTGCGTAAACAAGGTTCTCTGGACTCAGACTAGCCGACCAATAAAATTAAAGCAGAGTGTCAACCATGTTAGTTTAAACGGCACGTGCCACATGGTTGAACAAAAATCTGACCACGTAGAATTTCACTTCCAGAACAACCAAATTCCAGACGTGACAGTAATAGCAGTAGGACAACAGACTGGTGATGGGGGGTCCTCTCTATTTCTGAAAATCAACCTTCCTTCCAGTTTAAGGTGGTATTCCACACTGGAACGAAACACTTTGAAATTCTTTACTAATCCACAATCAGAAACTCCCACTCCTATAGTCCAGAAAGATGTGAAATCAGCTCAGAGCCTGGCTGATATTCAGCAAATTGGAGAGCAGTTGTTCATCCCTGTTCAGTTAAATGATGGGAAGGACTCTGTTCTCGCCCGAGTGTGTGTGAACAACGGTAAGAGCTTCATCAGCAAAGCCATGTTCCGCCAACTCCCAAAAGATCCAGCCGTTCCCACATTCAAACTGATAGACAAATGGGAAATGGAGCTGGAAACACCCAATTCGAAACATCTCCTGCCAAGCAGGTGTATGCTCAAAATCTCCATTGGCAACAAGAGCATAGTCCATAATTGTTGGGTCGTGCGAGAGGTCACTGCCGCCTTTTACTTAGGCAGTGACATTCTCAATCGCTTTGCCATTAGTTTGGACCTAATAAACTTCAAAGCTTGGTCCCGATTAGCGAATAATCCCATGGGCTTTGATGATCCAGAAAAAGCATTTAGGTCAGCTCAATTGCTACCTTATGCAGTTGAAATTCATATTAAGGAGGAAGTCACCATCCCAGAAAGGACCCGACAATTCTCCCTGGAAGTGAAAGTTAAAAGAGGACAAAAATTGAAAAAGCCTGATGCTTATATTCATCTAAATGCTTCTCTCCAACAACAAGGGTTGGGGGTAAACCCAACACCATTAGTCAATATAGAACATGACACCATTCCAATAGAGGTGGATAACAGCGACTTAAAGAGTATTACTCTAGCCGCAGGAACCATTATTGGAATGGCGGTTGATGACCGACAGTTCTCCATTGATTTAGGAAATTAACTGTTAGGACCAATCCCCAAGGACTGTTTTGACAGTGACAGTGATGACAATACAACACCAGACAGGATCTTTACCCGGCATGGGGGGAACTTCCTGGTGTACACTTCCTGCCCTTATGGCAAGGAAGACGTGACTTGTGACTTCAGAAGGGATGAGGTGATTTTCCAGGTCCATGAGGGCTGCCTTTCCCACCTGAAGCCTCCAGTCCAAATCAGCACTCTGACCAGGGACTTCTCCACCCAGCTGGAGGAGGCCACTGAGATAGCAAAACCTGAAGTCTTTCCAGGCTTCAGGCAGATGGTGGAAGAGAGAGTCAACCTAGCGGATGCCTGAGTGACTCTGGAACAGAAGTAAAAGTTGAAACAAGTTTTCTTGGATTTCCAAGATCTCTTTGCGGTAGACTCATATGACTGTGGTCGCACCGACATCCACACAACAACAATTCCCACGGACCCTGGCAGGACTCCAGTGTTTGTGAAGCAATATGGTTTGCCTCTCGCATCCATGGAGTCCCTTACTGAAATAATTAAGAACCTTGAGTCCCGGGGAATAATCTGTGCAGTACACAGCACCTTCAATAATCCGGTGCTGGGAATATTGAAGCCAAATGGCCAGTGGAGACTCTGCGCTGACCTTAGGGAGCTCAACAAACGGGTCCATACTTCCCGATGGCCTCTGCCCTACATTGACCAAGGGCTGGCCCAGATTCAGGGGTCACAGGTATTCACTGCAATAGACCTGACCAATGGATACTGGACCGTACCTGTCAGTAGGGAGGACCAATACAAACTGGCCTTTACCTTTGGGGGCCAGCAGTACACATGGATCCGAACTCCCTTTGGATACCTAAACTCCGGCAATTAATTCAACATTTTCCTACATAAGGCCATGCCCGACCTGGGTGCGAGGGGTAACCTGGCTTATGTAGATGATGTCCTCATCAAAAGTTCATCTGTGGAGGAACATCAAGCGGAGATCCATTATGTTCTGACACAGTTGAGGGCCGCCGGAGCCAAACTTTCCTTTCAGAAAGTACAGTGGTGTAGAACCCGCGTTAATTTCTTGGGGCATGAGATTACTCCTCAGGGTCTCTGTCCCCAAGAAAAGAAAGTGGAAGCACTTCAGAAACTGAAAGACTCCACCACTCTGCGGGAACTAAGGAGCCTCCCTGGACTGACTAATTACAACAGAAAGTTCATTGAGGGCTACGCAGAGATCACCAGACCCCTGATTCATCTCTTGAAGGGGGGGGTCAAGTGGGAATGGGGTCCAGAACAATCCGAGGCAGTAAGACAACTCAAAATAAGCCTCTCACAAGTGCCTTGCCTAGCTTAACCTGTCAGAAACAAGGAGTTCTTCCTGGAGACAGGGTTCTCTAATACGTGCTTGACGGCAGTATTATACCAAAAGCATGACAAGGTCAATAAAGTAATCTCCTATGCAAGCAAAACTTTATCCTCTGTGGATGAAAAATTCAACGATTGTGAGAAGGCACTCCTGGCAACGGTGTGGGCATTGAAGAACTACCGCCAGTTTATCCAGGGGGAACACATCATAGTGAAGACTCCACATCAGCCTCTGCAATATCTCCAAAGTGACAGATTCCGGGCCGGAAATGTGAGTAATTCCCGAATTACTTCCTGGATCCTGTCAATGCAAGGCTTTCCTGTGGAGGTCAGATATGGCCAAAACAAGAAGTGTCCCCTCGCGCAAGGTCTGGCTGACTTGCATGATTGTGCCAGAGAAAACTGTCTCGAGGACGAAAGTCTAAAAATCAAGGACAACATGGAGGCATACCTTAATTCCCCACACAAAGTCTTTGAAGAAGACAAGTGTGAGGGGATGCCCACTGTCTATGTGGATGGATGCTCTTACCATGTTGACAACAATGGGGAAAAAGAACTGGTGGCCGGCGGAGGGAATGAGTCTCCAGAACCCTCCGCTGGGTACAAAATCGGTCCCCGAAGTAGTTAAGTAGCAGAGTTGATGGCTGTGCATCAAGCCATCCTCACTGCTGTCCAACATCAACTCCACGAACTGGTCATAATCACGGATTTGGATTATGTACGGAATGCGTTCGTGGAGCACCTGGTTAATTGGAAAACCAGAGGCATGTTATGTGCTAATAACAAACCCCTGAAACATGGGAAGTTAATCCAAAATATTGATGATCTGGTCACATCGAATGGGATGACCATCTACTGGAAAAAGATCAAGGGTCATTCCAAAGTAGAGGGACCAGACAAAACTGGAAATGACTTAGCTGATCAGCTGGCCAAAACCGGGGCCATCCAAGGGGATCTAATAGAGAATGAGTCCCCTTTGGGGGAAATCCAGGTCACTGCTATCACTAGGTCCCAGACAGATGCTCACAATGATCTTTCAACTGCACAATGGAGTAAGGAGACCCAAATGCTGATTTAATTACGGCTCAGAAGGGGGATCCCATAATTGGTAAGTTTTACCAACACATTGAGGACCCTGAGAACTTTCCCCTGACGGATACCGATTACGTTGGGAAAGAGGACCTTAGAGTGTTGATGAAATGTCCAAAAATGTTCTGAATCCAAGACGGTTTGTTGGTAAGGAAATCCCAAGCTGGCCATGAACAGTGGGTGGTCCCTACCTCATTCCGAAGCCTGATGTTAAGTCACGCCCATGATGCGGCCACCGCCGGTCATAGGGGTTTTCATACAACACTTGAGATCTTAAGAGAGGTTGCATACTGGCCACACATGGGGCAGGACCTCGACCAATACTTGAAGGGGTGTCTTGTGTGTGCACAATTTCAGCCAACATCCCTCACACACCGGGCGCCTCTCCAAAAGAGGGGGATGACACTGCCATCGTCAGATTTGCAAATCGACTTCGTAGGCCTTGTGATTCGCTCGTCTAGGGGAAACAAGTACATGTTGACGGTCACATGCTTGTTTACCAAGTGGGTGGAATGTCTCCCGGCCCCAAACTGCAAGGCAGAAACAGCAGCTACCCTAATGATTAACCACATCTTTTCCTGTTTTGGTCTACCTCAAAGGATTGAGTCAGACAGAGGTAGCCATTTCACCAGCAAGGTATTGACAAAGATGTGGGAGATACTGAGGGTCAAAAGGAAGCTACATATTGCTTACCGGCCAGCCTCTTCTGGTGCAGTGGAGAGATACAACAGAACCATTGTGAGCATATTAAAAAAGTTTGTGGCAGATTCTGGGCCAAGTTGGGCTATCCGATTACCTCTGGTCCTAATGGCCATCAGATGTACCCCTTCATCTGCAACCAAAATGTCACCATTTGAGTTGATGACTGCACGCAAGATGGTTCTTCTCCAGCATTTGCTCTACATGACCCAAGAGCAGACATTGATAAATGCCACCACAACTCATAACTATGTGGAGAATTTAAGGAAACACCTTCAGCATGCTTTTGCCTATGCTCAGCGGAATCTAGAAAGATCAGCTGATAGCATGAAAACCCATTACGACCTGAAGACAACCAGGAAGGAATATAATGTGGGAGACCGACCAGTCCGTTTTAAGAATTCAAGCTGTAAATCAATACTTAAATTGATTCATGCAATCGCTTTGCCCATCACACCAAAAGAAATCACTTTTAAGGTTAGCAACCTGGCTACTTGTTTTGTATGCACACAAACACCACCATCACCGTTTTTATCATGTTTGAGTAAAACAATTTTTATTTATCTTTTTAGGTCACTACACTGACACATAGGCGCAATGTTGCCAGTGTAACGTGTTTCTTTAACCTATCGTGTCCTGAAGATGGGGCGTTGGACTTTAATGACGAACTTTAAACTGCAACAGTCTTGTCCTTCTCCCTACAAACATATTCAAATGTTGACACTATTATACCATGTTGTTGTATATTTGAAAATGCGATCAAAATACACCATTACTAACATCACGTAAATTGTACATTGCAAATGTTTTAGTGTCTGCTTCTTCTGCCCATTTGTGTTTCTACAAATAACGAACGCTGGAAATAGGTTTTTTTATGTTGTTTACCATGTTGTTTGATATAATAATTAAAATATGCTAAACACATTTCTTTGTTTATGGTGGGAGGTATAATCCTATGAAATTCCTACTGTGAGGTAAATTTCTGACAAGTAGCCACCTTTCGGTGTGTTAGAGGTGGGTAGCTAGTGGTATATGTATGTTTTTTCTGCTGTATCTCTCCTCACATACCACAGCCCCCTTAAAAAATTGAGGAAACCCTTGTGCTCACAACACTTGCTTATCCCCGGCAACTACCCCCGACAGGAGTTGAAACTTGCTCAGCCACTCTTCCCAGGCCTGGCTGCATTCTGCTGCCCCCACCAAAAGGAGATGACACCTCCCTGATTGAATCAGGGGAGGAGCACCTAGGACTGGAGGGAAACAGAACAATGAGCCTTTCTTGGCTCAGGCAAATGTTAAATTAGGGGGGGTCGTAAATGGCTTCCTCTTGAGAGAAACGGGGAGCGGCAGTGCCTCTGTGAGCAACTTGAGTAGGAGGAAGTGGACAAACCAGAAATTCCACCATGTGCTTTGGGAAACCACACCCCTCTGGGCCAGAGCCTAATTTTAAAAAGATGGATAATTCGTAGTACGGACTTGTCAAAATTATATGATTAATATCATTATTCTTGTGATTCTTCTGTGCACATTTTAAGAGGTGTTAGGAATCTGTGGTATGTTCTTGGGGGTAGTAGTGGAAAATAAGGTATTACTCCAAATGTCTGTATGTTAAAAATCTGACATTTTATCATCTGATGCCCATATTCCTTGTGCATGTTTGTGTAAATTCTGGAAAAGTTTAGAGGTTGTGTTCTTGATGAACAGGGCAGAATTCTGTCATAAGTGGACACAACATCTTACAAAGACAGGGATCGGATGGTTTGGTGCTACAGAAAATATGTTAACTGGACATATAATATTAGAAAAATTGTACGTAGATAAATATGTATTTGGATCAAGAATAGATTTGTGTGCAAATTGACCAGGGGTGGATCCTCTGACCCATAAACTACCTCATCACGATGACACTCCATTTCCTTCCCCCAATCAAGGGAGAGAGGAAAACTTGGCCAATGATAAGTTGCGAGGGGCAGGCTTAGCTATGCCAACACACACCCATTTTCTAAAGACATAAAAAGAGCCACTGGAAGCCAGACAGGGACATTCATTTTCCAACCTTCAACTGAATTCCTGCGCACCACGCTGACAGAGAACTCCAGAAACCAGAACTCCAGAGATCCAGACTAACTCCAGAACAAAATCTCCAAAGAGCTGAACTCTTCAGCAGGCCTCAAAATCTTTTGCAAACTATTCAACCGCCGGGCTGTGCGGTTTGCTGCTTGCTAAGAGTCCTGTGTATCCAGAACAGAACCAGTACCCAGAAAGCAGTGCTATAGCCAGAATCCATTTGATCCAGACCAGCAGAACCAGAGATCCGTGCAGTGCCGAGTGCCAGACCAGACCGCTGTATCCAGAACCGCAGACCAGACTCAGACCGCTGTGAGCAGAACCGGTGCCTGATTGACCCGCCGAGCAGAGAGAACCGACTTTCTATTCATTATACTTTTTCCGTAATCGTGCTCGACGCACTCGGAAAAAGTGCCGCGATTTGCGATTTGGCTCAAATTTCTTCACTTGTCAAAATAGCAGCTTCTTGCTTTCCTTTGCTGAAATTCGTTTGCAACCTGACAATCATTCATAGAGCATTGCTAAAGTGATCCTGAACTAAGTTAAAGTAGCTATCACCCACCCTGAATCTCTTATAGGGAATTAAAATCATTTTTAGCATATTTTTCCCTTCTTTGCATACCACCTTTAAAGTACTTTAACTGTGTTTAAAATAATCCCTGTTTCTCTAAGCTTGCTAGGGGGGAACTGAATTCGTATTGTACTGTGATTGTATTCCTGAAGACTGTGTGTGTTACTTCCATCTCCTTACATTGCATAGGGGGGCAGTGAATTGTCAGAGAAAAAGTGATCATATTATCTTTTGCTGAAATCATATCAAGTTTATTTCTGTACTGCCTTTTATTCATCTTTGCATCGCCTTGAAACCATAAAGCATTCTCAGCTACCTTATCCTCTATACTACTCCTAAGTAATTAAACCAGTGTGCTAGTATAACATCATCCATTGTTGATCACTGTCATATGTCTAAGTGTGATATCAAATATTAATTTATTATCAAAGTGTGATATATATCTATTGTTTAATTTTTCAAATAAACCTTTTTAATTTGCAACACAAACCTACTTCTTGGCTCAGTGGGGTCAGGGGGATTCTAAGAGAGGGGTGCTATACAAGGGTTCATCATCCAGATTATAACTTGTCATAAAAATATATAAATAAGGGCTTCCCTTGAGCAATCCCAGACAAGGCACTGACTTAGTGGGAATGCTTGATTGGAGTCATTAACAACAAGGAACTGATCTATGCGGTCTAGTCTTTTGGGTGTGGCAGGCCTGGGACTATTTTACCTGGACTACTTTGTCTGAGACTATTTAAACCACACCCAAACAGCAGAACATGCGTTGTGTTATTCGGCTGTGGGCAGCGTAACGCTCACCGTGTCCAGTTCTTTGATGCCAGCTTACCTGAAACCAAGGACCTGCAGAGAGAGAAAGAACACTACGAAACTTTCCTGAAACAGTATCCTGTCTTCAATCCATCGCTGACTTCAGTTCCACTCACCTGAAGGTACGAACTCCATCAACCGGCACTGCATGCATCCTGGAACACCAGAACCTGGAAAGAGGAGAAAGGAAGACAGCATTAGTAAGCGTTTACTCACGTTTCCTCCAGAATGAAGAAAGCCACACAATTCTTACCTGGGTAGTCATCTCCTGGTCAGTATCATTGCTGGAACATTACAGCGCTCAGCGAGGAACATCGCAACCTGCAAGGAGAGAAAAGACACAGGTTAGCAATATAAAAGACGAAACAGCACAGCGGATCGTGCACTACTCACCGGACAGCATCGCGCACACCGCGCTTTCGCCTACCGGCCCTTGCTCATCTTCAAACTGCATGACAACACCAAAATACCTTTCCATACCTAAAAGGAAAGAAGCAAGAAATTATTATTCGAACTAAACAAACATAAGAACTGCAAATAAAGACTGTAAAGCAGCAAACCTACGGAGTCGCATCAGTCCTGGATTCCCACAGGGGGGCTTGCACCAGTGAAGTAACTTGGTCGCTGCTCGCCCCCACATCTATGCGCCCCTGCCACGAGGAGCAGGATGGAGAATCCACCTTTTACAATATTAAGGTGAGGAGAAGGCCCAAGGGGGAGGAAGGAGTTGAGATCAAGGGAGGTGGGAAACCATAAAGACAATCTGGTATTGAATCCAGCTCTCCTATATTGCAGACCCATCTTTAACCAGAGGCATTACCAAGGGACCGGGGGAGGGTTCGAGAGTACAAATCATCCAACCAGGGCTGGGTGGCATCCCTGTGGATACCAGGTGAGCGTAACAGAACGCAAAGCCCCAATAAAATTATCCACCTGGGCGTCATGGAAGCTTCAGAGACTGACCAGTTTGTTCAGTTGTTGGGACAATTACGTGCTGAAGTACATTCAGCCAGGCAAGAAACTAACGCTCTTAGGAGGGATTTGATTGTTACTAAGGATCGTACCGACGAAATAAGTAGACAATTGCTTCAATCACAGGCAGGACAGACCCCATTGCCTGGTAACATTCCGCCAGCACCTGTACCAACTTCTTCCACCAATCCAGTACAAATAACCGTTCCTTTAGCTCAACCTGAACGATTTATAGGGGACCCCAAGAAGTATGCAACGTTCATGAACCAGTGTCGTCTTTATTTCCTTTGCAGACCCGGGGCTTTTCCTAACAACCAAGCGCGGGTTGCTTTTGTCTTGTCATATCTGAGTGGCAGTGCTGCGCATTGGTCGGTACCACTGATAAGTCAGGATAACCCGTTGTTACATGACTTTGGGGGGTTCCAGCTGGAAATGGAAAAACTCTTAGCTTGTCATACCCATGGCCAAGCATTAGACAACAAACTTTTGTCACTCCGTCAAGGAAGTCAAGACTTGCTTACATATATAGCAAAATTCAACAGACTAGTCGTTGAAGCTGCGTGGCCTGAGGGAAAAGGACCACACTATTTCATCGGGGTCTACGAGGGGAACTAAAGGATGTCCTTGCTCAAGTGGTTAACCCACCTAAAGACTGTGGAGAATTCATCAACCTTGTGGTGCAATTAGATCACAGATTACAAGACCGAAAAGCGGACCGGATAAGGTTAGACACTCAAGCTATGTATGTCTGGTCAAAGGATAATGTTCCACGTACATTGGAAAACACAGTAGAACCCATGCAAATTGGAGGTGTACGGCCCCCTTTAACTAAAACTGAAAGAGACAAGAGAAGGCAACAGCAATTATGCTTATATTGCGGAAAATCAGGCCACTTCCTCAAAGAATGTCCAGTGAAACCACCAAGGATAACTGTTGGAGCCACAGAGAAGGAAGATAATAACAAGGAGTCAGAAAACTACAAAGCCCGTCAAGCGTAGAGGTCCGCTTGTCGAGCGAGAAGGATGAGCCACGGACATCACACTTTGCATTACCAGTAACTTTGATCAATCACCAACAACCGTCCGGATGCATGCTGTCGAAGCATACATAGACAGCGGAGCAGTTGGGAATTATGTAGACCAAGATCTGGCAGCAGAGATGGGGCTTCCCTTATGCTCTAAGTCGACTACTGAAAAAGTTACTACTGCTAATGGGCAGAAATAGCTTCCGGACCAGTTACCCAATGTACAGCAGCACTAACCCTACTGTGCCAGGATGGACACCGTGAATCTATTGCATTCGATCTCATCAAAGCTCCTCAGTTTTGACTAATCTTAGGGATGCCATGGTTGGTAGCTCACAACCCTCTAATAGATTGGCGTGCCAAAAAGTTGGCCTTTTCCAATGATTGTGCTTGCACCTGTTATTACCAAGAAAAGGGGAAAACAGACTTATGTACATCTGCTACTCCCAGTACGGCGGTGATTGTACTAAGTGTGACTAGTACTCTACCAAATGAATACCAAGATTTTCAAGACGTGTTCCAGAAAGAACAAGCCAATACTCTACCACCGCACAGGCCCTACGATTGTCAGATCGACCTCATACCTGGTGTGCAAATTCCTTCTGGTCGAATATATGCACTTACTGAACCAGAAAACCTCCATTTGAAATCTTATCTTGATCAGTACCTGGCTAATGGATTTATCCGCCCATCTAAATCACTGCAGCCAGTCCCTTATTCTTCGTACCAAAGAAGGAAGGAGATTTGAGGACTTGCATCGACTATCGCGCATTAAACCAGATCACAGTAAAAAAAACGTTATCCACTGCCCCTTATTCCCGAATTATTGGATCAAGTCAAAGACGCCCAAATCTATACCAAACTGGACTTTACGGGGGAGTACCATCTTGTTCGAGTGAAGAAAGGAGACGAATGGAAAACCTCCTTTCGTACCAAATACGGCTTGTATGAATACCAGGTAATGCCTTTTGGACTTTGTAACGCTCCTGCTGCATTCCAGTACTTTATAAATGATGTTTTGCAGGAGTTAATCGACGTTTGCGCCCTGGTTTACATTGATGACATCTTAGTGCGACAAAAGAAGACCATGTCAGGCATGTCCGCTCTGTCCTTACTAAACTCCGCCAACATAAACTGTATGGTAAACTCGAAAAATGCTCTTTTCATGTCACCGAAGTGGAGTTCCTCGGTTTTATCCTCACACCAAAAGGTATCAGAATGGATAGGCACAAGGTAGATGCCATTATTAACTGGCCGTCACCAACTTCATTTAAAGGAATCTAGAGTATGTTGGGCTTTGCAAACTTTTACCGCCGATTCATCACAGATTTTTCCCAAATAGTGCATCCAATTACATCACTATTGAGAAAAAACAATAAAAAGTTCCATTGGACCGAAGAAGCAGAAAAGGCCTTTCAAGAACTTAAGAAAAAATTCACTTCTGCTCCAGTTCTACGGTATCCTCGCCCAGACCTCCCTTATAAAGTTGAAACAGATGCCTCTCGCATGGCTATGGGAGCTGTTCTCTCACAAAGGGACCCAGGAACTGGCCGTTACACCCCGTGGCCTTCTGGTCACGAAAATTCTCACCTCCCGAACTCAACTATGCTATCACAGACAAAGAACTCTTGGCTATAAAAATCAGCTTTCAAGGCATGGCGACACTATCTCCTTGGTGCTAGACATACTGTCAAGGTCATAACTGATCATCGAAACCTGCAATACCTAAAAACAGCAAAGGCTCAATAATCCCGTCAACTGCAGCGGGCTCTTTTCTTCGCTGAATATGACTATGTGATCACCTACCGGCCAGGAGTCTGAAACGGAAAGGCTGATGCCTTGTCCAGCATGGGTGTTGATGAAAAGGTATACATAACTCCAGATCCAGTAGTCATCATTCCAGAAGACAAACTCCTGGGTTTTACGACAATGTTGACACAGGGTGAACTCCAAAACAAGATCCAACTCTTAATGGATCCCACTT
This sequence comes from Ambystoma mexicanum, assembly GCF_040938575.1. Taxonomy (NCBI): domain Eukaryota; kingdom Metazoa; phylum Chordata; class Amphibia; order Caudata; family Ambystomatidae; genus Ambystoma; species Ambystoma mexicanum. Next base: position 147,766,531 of record NC_090930.1, on the reverse strand, counting down.
TCTCACAAGAGTGGTGTACTCAAGGAGAACATTACACCATTAAAGACCAGTTACCATATTTTAGGAACCGTCTATACTTGCCAAGTAAAGATTTACAAGAGCAGGTTATTTTGGATTATCACGACTCCCCGATTGAAGGTCATCCTGGAATTGCCAAAACTCTAGCTAAAGTAAAGTGAAACTATTGGTGGCCCACATGGCGTAAATACATCATACAATTTATTCAATCTTGTGGTGTGTGTGCACAAAACAAGTCCCAAAAGCAGAAACCAGCTGGTCTTCTCTAACCATTGGAAATTCCTCCCGCACCATGGCACACACTGTCCCTTGATTTCATTACAGATCGACCTCCCATTCAAGGATTCAATACCTTCTTAGTAGTTGTAGACTTGTTCTCTAAAATGGCACACTTTATTCCTTTTAAGGGTCTTCCAAATGCATCCAATTTAGCAAAAGTATTCCTGGAGGAAATTGTACGACTACATGGCTTTCCATCGGTCTTGATCTCAGATCGAGGTAGTCAGTGAGTAGGCAACTTCTGGAGGAAATGCTGTTCAATGGCCCAAATTGACATTCGACTATCCACAAGTCACCATCCTCAAACAGATGGCCAAACAGAAAGAACAAACCAAACCCTCGAGCAATACATATGTTGCATGTTACATCAAGTGGAAAGAAATTGGAAGGACTTGTTATGGATAGCTGAATATGCCTATAATAATTAATTACACACCAGCACTGGACAAACCCCTTTCTACACTATATATGGTAGACATCCACGTACTTCAGAATTGGATTTCCCAACCCCTTTGGAAATGCCAGCGGTTAAATCCCTACATACGACTATTTCCCGGGCCTTTAAAGAAGCAGCAGAACATTTACTCCAAGCCAAGAACAGACAAAAGACATTTTCTGACCAACATCGTAGTAAAGCTCCCGACTATCAAATCGGAGACAAGGTCTGGTTAGCATCAAAATATGTGCCCATAAAAGGGACTCGGACCTTCCTTTCGTCCCCGCTATCTGGGACCTTATTCTATTGAATCCATAATAAATCCAGTTAAATTAGCCCTACCACCCACTATGCAGATTCATCCTGTGTTTTTCACGTATCACTCCTGAAACCGGTACAACCCGGTACTCGGGTTACAATACAACCAAAACCATTATTAGTTGACGGAGAACCAGAGTTTGAAGTAAAGGATATCCTAGACTCAAAATACACCAGATCCAAGCTATACTACTTAGTTGATTGCAAGGGATACGGCCCTCAAGACAGATCATGGGAACCTAGTGAATACATCCATGCACCTCGCTTAATTAAAAAGTTCCATCAGAATTACCTAGCCAAACCAGGACCAGGCAGAAGTGCCACCATGAGAGGGGCTTTGGGGGGGAGTGCTGTCGTGACCCTTGCCCCTGGCACTCACTGGCAAGTCAGCCTTCTAGCTAGGGCCAGGTCAAAGGCCTTAAAACCTCATCCAAGACTCTCTTGGAGTCAGTCCTGGCGCCTTTGGCACCAGGCTCATAACCATCATGAAGACCAACATTAGAATGGGACTATTTACTTGGGACTATTTAACTTGGGGGGGTTCAGCCAAAATGGAGGCACACACATAGCTCAGTTACAAGGAACTGAGCTATGCGGTCTGGTCTTTTGGGTGTGGCAGGCCTGGGACTACTTTACCTGGACTACTTTGGGTGTGGCAGGCCTGAGACCATTTTACCTGGACTACTTTACCTTAGACTATTTAAACCACACCCAAACAGCAGAACATGATTTGCATTATTCTGCTGTGGGCAGTGTAATGCTCACCGTGTCCAGTTCTTTGATGCCAGCTTACCTGAAACCAAGGACATGCAGAGAGAGAAAGAACACTACGAAACTTACCTGCCACAGTATCCTGTCTTCAATCCATCGCTGACTTCAGTTCCACTCACCTGAAGGTACGAACTCCATCATCCGGCACTGCATGCATCCTGGAATACCATAACCTGTGAAGAGGATAAAGAAAGACAGCATTAGTAAGCGTTTACTCACGTTTCCTCCCGAATGTAGAAAGCCACACAATTCTTACCTGGGTAGTCATCTCCTGGTCACTATCATTGCTGGAACATTACGGCGCTCGGCGAGGAACATCGCAACCTGCAAGGAGAGAAAAGACACAGGTTAGCAATATAAAAGGCGAAACAGCGCAGCGCATCGTGCATTACTCACCGGACAGCATCGCACACACTGCGCTTTCACCTACCGGCCCATGCTCATCTTCAAACTGCATGACAACACCAAAATACCTTTCAATACCTAAAAGGAAAGAAACAAGACATTATTATTCTAACTAAACGGAACATAAGAACTGCATATAAAGACTGTAAAGCAGCAAACCTATGGAGTCGCAGCAGGCCTGGATTCCCACAGGGGGGCTTGCACCAGTGAAGTAACTTGGTCGCTGCTCGCCCCCACATCTAGGCGCCCCTGCCATGGGGAGCTGGACGGAGAATCCACCTTTTACAATATTAAGGTGAGGAGAAGGCCCAAGAGGGAGGAAGGAGTTGAGGCCAAGGGAGGTGGGAAAACATAAAGACAATCTGGTATTGAATCCAGCTCTCCTATATTGCAGACCCATCTTTAACTAGAGGCATTACCAAGGGACCGAGAGAGGGTTCGAGAGTGCAAATCATCCAACCAGGGCTGGGTGGCATCCCTGTGGATACCAGGTGAGCGTAACAGTAACACCTTAACCCCATCCTACCAGGTAGGATACTTAGGATCTAATCCCCACCGGCCCCTTTCCCAACACAAACACTTCCTCACTGACAGCTCACTACGAAAGAAAATGGATTAACACCTGAGCCGTATACCTGACATGTCCCAGTACAATGGTCAGGCAGGTTCAGGCAATTACTGCTGACCATTACACACACCTGACTTCCATTACACTTCTGCACATTGCTAAAAGGCGGAGCACGAAAGCACACTCTGAGCAAAGATGGTAGTTTAATACAAGATAAAAAATGGCAAAACCGAAGGGGAACGCAAGGAGGGAATTGCCCTTGACCTTTTCAACCAAAGACTGTTACTCTGATAGAACCTTCGAGAATAGTAAACGTGAGACCAGGAATCCAGGCTGAAGAATCCTGCATTGTGTGTCGGAGATACCTGGGGCTCTCCCACGTCGATAGTCAAGGCGGGGAGAATCGTTTGCCGCTGTGATACTGTCCTTGGCTCCTACAACAAAGCAGCGCCAGTAAAGTAAGACAGCCGGTGAGTTGGGGAGACTGATACCAGATCGGTCTGTGTTGAAGCCAAGGTTGCAAGCAGCAACATTGTATAGTGAACACTGAAGAGAGCAGTGTATGAAGTGTACGTGGCAATCGACACAAACTAAATTAAACAACAAATGAGTGATTGAACTTTGAAGCCAAGATACTTTTTTTTTTATTGTATTTGATTCATCAATGAAACTTTACAAATTACAAAAGATAAGAATATTATTTCTAAACCATCTAATGTCATACATAGTTAATCTCCATAAAAATATAAAAACATAATTATGAGATAGTTGCAATTAAGATCATACATTTGCATCATTTTGTGCAATATTACATTCAATTCATACACAATTCATCTACATAAAATATAAAACATGATTTGCAATATAGATGCGATTAAGATCATACCTTTACATCATTTTGTGCAATAATGTGTTGCATTAATACCTCCAAGAAATTTGTCAACCTAATAAGTAAAATCGTGCTATTCCCCCACATACACTTATTCCATAATGCAAGCCTCGAAGGCTCCATACCTGAGTTCAAATGACTTTCAAAGTGGAAGATTCTAGTTTCCTCAAAGAATACACAGTAAATCACCAAATGCCTCAGAGTTTCTACAGTTCCAGCAATATGGCAGAATCTACATTCCATTCCTATATTTCCAATGTTTTCCTTATTCCCCATCCATTTACCAATTCGATCATATGTTTTAAACTGATTTAAACGAAAGCGCATATATAGAATTCTGGAAACCGGGCACGGAAATTGCATTAGGTATCTAGGCAAATCCCCCAACCTTCTTCTAAATACAGCATATTCCTTGTATGCTGTATATTTACCTATACGGTCAGATTGCAAGCACCATGACAACAGTTGAAATGTATGCTTGTTAGAGGGTAAACATAAAATCAAATCCCCCTTAGATAAATTCATCACTTCTAACATAGAATCCATTTTCTTTACATATTTGGATAAGGCAGCTAAACCCCCACACTTAATCATTTCGTTTAAGTCTACATATAGTGAGTTTCTAGTGGCACTCAGCATTTTCCGATAGTTGTTTAAACACCCCCCCCTTTTCATTGCCGACCCTGTCATCGGCAACATTTTTTTTTTAAAACATTTTTTTAGGGGGGGGGGGTGTTTAATTGCCTCCAGTTCCATTTAGCAGAGAGGGGTAAAAGACCAAGCTCAGGCCTGGTTATATCGTTTGGAATAGAATTTGCTAGACATAACACCCTTTTCCACAACATGCCTTGAATCGTGTCTAGTAAATCATCGATATCAGCAATACATAAATCCAGAATATATGAAATATATGGCTCAATTTTCAACAAATAAAATTGTATAATAGGAAGTGGAGAAAAAGTGCAATATTTCCTATATAAAATACACATCTGTGCCATTAAAGGTTTCATTTTTTCTCTAAGTAGCTTGTTCCACCATGTAATAGAATTCTGATCAGTAAGTGTGTATCCAAGATAGGATACCTTAGACAGAGTGGACCGGCACCACGTGGGTGCTCATTCGAAAGTCTCTGTTAGGTATCTAACTTAAAGGTGGCAAATGCTAAAGACTGATAAGGAATTGGGAACTCGAAGTGGTCCTGCAACAGGTCAAGCAAAACCCAGTGCACATTTGGAGGTCTTCAATAGTAATAGCATAAAGAAAGTTGATGACAAAGTAGATGAAGTTGGTCCGAGCCCGGCAGAGGGAGATCAGCTAAGAGCTTTGGTTGCAGCAAGTTCGTCTTAAAGGTTACATTGGAAATTGAAATTGGTCCGAGCCCGGTGGAGGGAGACTAATTGAGTATTGTGTTGGAAAAGGGATATGATCCTGGCTGAGGGGGATCTGGGGTAAACTGTGAATCACCAGAGAAATTGGATGCATGAATAATCTACGAACATTGTGTTGAAAGGATCAGTGTCTGGCTGAGGGGGATCCAAGGTGAATTTTGAATCGCCTGAGAAATTGAGTACTTGTGAAAATCTGAAAGAGGAAAATAACTTATTGTTTGTTTGTAGCATCAGGCCCTCTGAAAGAAGAGACTTTGAAAGGCAAAGGGACTTTGGCATAGAAGGCCCTGATTCTAATGATTGAACTATATCCTTATGCTAGAGAAGCCAGAGACTGTTCTAAGCTCGAGTGTACCGCTTTGTCCCGTGCTGAAAATGTGTGAAAGGGAGGCCAGAGGCCTGAACATCCTGACATATCCTTTTGTAAACACTTCTTTCTTTTTTGTAACACTGTTTCCCACACTATTTGTATTTAGAAGTAAGTATTGGCAATAGGTTTATTAGTATAGGTCCTTTTATTTTGATAAAACACCACTAGGTCTGTGTTATTATTATTTGGATGGTCATAGCCTGCTCCCATCCTTAAATTTAGGATCAGATAGGCATGTTTCAAACCCTTTTTGGAAGTTCAATGAACTGTGGTCACTTGTGTCTGTCTTACTGTTGATACCATGCCTTCCTTACATGTGGTGTCAGGAATGGGATGTGACTCGACTGAAACAAATTGGGGAACACTAAAATTCCAGAAGCTTAGTCATAGAGCCTCAGACCCCTCTATTGACACAAATGAAACAAATGAATCAATAGGCTTTGATATCTGTAGCAGCAGAGAAACTACTATCCTTCCAGGGAAAAGAGGAATGATTCCCACAGACTTAGTTTTGATACCCCCTCCTGGGTGTTATATAACATTGGCCCCAAAATCTGGCCAGGCATGGAAGTTCGGTCTAGATGTTCTAGCAGGTGTCATAGATCCCAACTTCCGGGAAGACATAAAGGTTCTCTTACAGAACCATGGTCAAATTCCACTTGAAGTACATTGTGGGGACAAAATTGCACAAGGAATTCTTGAAAGGGCTCTATTTCCTCATTTGAGAGAAAGTGAAGATACTGAGAGAGGTACCTTAGACTTTTGGGAAGCTGATGAACCATCTACCACGGAAGAGAAAAGGGAAGAAGAACTTATCATCTTTCCCGACCTAGCCTTTGCCCAGTGAAATGATCCAGCCCTCGCTAAGGTTTTCTCACAAGCAATTCCCAGAGGGGAGGGAGTAGAGAATGGAAGTCCCTTTTTCTTCCTAAAGAAAGGATTACTGTATAGAAATGAAACATTCACAGAAGGCCTAAGTAAAACTCACTTAGTAATCCCCAAAAACCATCAGAAAATCATACTAGAGATTGCATATTCTCATCTGACAGGGGGACAATTAGGACAATCTAAGACCCAAGCACATATCAGTGGGAAGTTTTACTGGCCAGGTACACATGCTGTTATAAAACAAACTTTATTCAGACATGCGAAATATGTCAGAAAAGAAATCCAGTACTCACATTCCCTTGCCTGCCCCTCTGAATCATTTACCAATAATAGAAGTCCCTTTCTTAAGGATTGGGATGGATATCATTGGACCTTTTTGAAACCTCTAGACTGGGTAACAAATATGTCCTTGGGATTTTCGATTATGCAACCAGATATATACTCTGAGACATTCCCTCATCACCCTCAGAACAACATCACCCAGCAGATTTTTAAAACACCTATTACCACATTTTTCCTCGGTTGGCTTTCCTAAGGAAATCCTAATGGATCAAGGATCCAAATCATGAGCAAGCTCATGGGTGATGTCAAGGAGTTGCTCCATATCACCACCTTAAGAACTTCAGTTTTACCATCCCCAAACAGACGGATTGGCAGAAAGATTCAACAACACACTCAAAATGATCATATGAAAGTTGGTAGATAAGAATGGGAAGGACTGGGACCGTATGATTCCATGAGTACTATTTGCAGTAAGAAAAAACCCTCAAGCATCCACTGGGTTCTCTCTTTTTAAACTACTTTATGGTAGAGAACCTACAGATGTCCAGGACATGCTCCGGGAGACCTGGGAAGAAAGAGAAGAGGCACCCATTCCCCTTTTGCAAACTGCTACCCGATTGCGAGATCATAGAAAACTTGTTTGAAATCTAGTCTATACTCATTTGGAAAAGACCGAAGGTAGACCTAAGATTGTTTTCCGTAGGAGAAAAAGTATTGGTCCTCTTGCCTACCTCAGAAAACAAACTTGTCTCTAAAGGCATGGGCCATATGCAATATTGGAAAAAACAGGAACCTGTATTTATAGGTTAGCACAACCTGACAGGAAACAAAAGATCCATTTATATGACGTAAATCTCTTAAAAGAGTGGAAGGAAAATCCTTCTGCCACTAATGCCACAATACTATCCTGTTTGGTAGCAGTAGAAATAGATAACTTTGAATTCATTCCTCAAGAGCTATCTAATCAACAACAAGAAGATTTAAAGGATTTAGTTATAACATTTCCAAATGTGTTCTCAGAGAAACCACAAAAAGTGAAAGGCACTTATCACTATATCAAAACTCCCAAAGGAAAAGTGGTGCATCTGAAGCCAGATAGGCTCCCGGCAGCCCATAGACAGATATTGGTTGTGGAAGTAAATTAAATGTTAAGAGCAAATATTAATGAACGCTCTTCAAGCCCATGGTCCTCCACTATAGTATTGGTCACACAACCTGACCATTTCCTGGAGGTTTTGCATAGTAATCTGCCAAGTTAATGAAATCCCCAACTTTGATGCCTATCCCATGCCATGCATCAATGAATTGATTGATAAACTTGGAAATGCCAGCTTTCTATAAACCCTAGACTTAACCAAGGGGAACTGGCAGGTCCCAGTGCATGGACCTGATAAGGAAAAGACAGCTTTCTCAATGACCCTGGGACTGTTCCAGTTCAAAGTCCTCCCTTTTGGCTTACACAGGGCCCCTGCCACTTTCCAATCACTCATAGACAGAATATTACAGCGCTTCTCTGATTTCTGTGGAGCTTATATTGATGATATAGTCATTCATAGTTAAACCTGGGAAGATCATCTTTTCCATCTTTTCACTATTATGAGAGCCCTCAGAGAAGCCGGCCTAATTGCTAATTCATCCAAATACAAGCTGGCCCAATCAGCTGTGAAATACCTCTGCTTCTTTGAAGGGAATGGTAGTGTCCGACCTCAATGCGATAAAGTGAATTCTGCCCTAGATACCCCTATGCCTAAAACTAAAAGAGACCTGAGAGCATTCTTAGGGTTAATTGGTTATTACCATAGGTTTATCCCTTACTTCTCGGACAGGAGAGCTAGGCTACCCAACAAAGGAAAGAACGCTGAACCCCAGAAAATTAATTGGACTGAGAAGGGCGATGTATGTTACAACTAACTAAAACAAACCCTGTGCCAGAACCTGTTCCTAAAGGTAGTAGATTTCTCAAAGGAGTTTGTGTCACAAACAGATGCCTCCCTTACAGGGCTAAGAGCAGTTTTGTCACACATTTGCGATGGATTGGATCATCCTATCTTATTTACTAGTCGCAAATTTTCCCATGTGAAAATAATTTCTCTGTGCTGTCATTAGAGGCCCTTGCCATCAAGTGGGCCATTACCCACCTTAGATACTACCTCCTTGGAAGGAAGTTCACACTCGTCACAGGTCATTCTCCACTAGTTTGGGTTAGCCAGTGGAAAGATGCTAACCCCCTAGTCATGCGATGGTTCTTAGACCTGCAACTCTAATCTTTCGCTCTGGAGCACCAAAAAGACAAAGACCAAGGAAACATGGATTTCTTTTCTCAGTTCCCTTGTGAAACAGATACGGCTACATTGCATAGGGGAAGGGTATATAAGAAACCCAAAGGTGTTCATCCGCTAGTCCCCGGGTATCTGTCATTGAGGTTGCCAGGCCGGCAATCGCTTTTGGATACAGTTCCTGGGGGTGGACCTGTGTGGGAGGATCACCTGGGTGAGTGGTCTTCGGGGAGTGGAAGTGGGACGCTTGATGGTGGGACACGGTATCCCCTTCCCTGCAACACCTTAACCCCATGATACCAGGTAGGATACTTAGGATCTCAACCCCCTCCACCCCACCTTTCCCAACACAAACACTTCTGCACGAACAGCTCACTATGAGAGAAAACGGCCTAACACCCAAGCTGTATACCTGACATGTCCCAATACAATGGGCAAGCAGAATCAAGCAATTCCTGATGACCATTGCACACACCTGACTTCCATTACACTTCCCCACACGGAAAAAAGGCCAAGCACGACAGCACACTCTGAGCAAGGCAAATCACACAAGGAAGCAGCAGTTCCAAGATGGCAGTTTAATACAAGTTGAAAGACGGGAAAAATTGAAGGAGAACGCACAGAGGGAAGTGTCCTTGACTTACTTTCATGAACCTTCGAGAATAGTAAATGTAAGACCAGGAATCAAGGCTGAAGAATCATGCATTGTGTGTCAGAGGTACCCAGGCTCTCCCGCGTCGATAGTCAAGGCGGGAGAATCGCTTGCCGCTATGGTACTATGTTTGTCTCCTACAGCAAAGCAGTGCCAGTGAAGTCAGCACAGCCGGTGAGTTGGGGAGACTGATACCAGACTGGTTTGTGTTGAAGCCAAGGTTGCAAGCAGCAACATTGTATTGTGAACGCTAAAGAGAAAGATGTGAAGCGAATGTGGCAAGCGACGCAAAAACAAAATTAATTAACAAATGAGTGATTGAACTTTGAAGCCAAGATATGATACTTTAGATAGAGTGCTCCAGCACCACATGGGCACTCATTCAAAAGTCTCTGTTAGGTATCCAACTGAAAGGTGGCAAATGCTTAAGAGTGATAAGTAATTTTGAAATCAAAGTGGTCCTGCAACGGGTCAAGCAAAACTCTATGCACATTTGAAAGTCTTCGATAGTAATAGCATAAAGAAAGTTGATGGGAAAGTAAATGAGCCCAGCTGAGGGAGATCCGGGGTGAACTGTGAATCACCCGAGAAATTGGATGGATGCATAATCTACAAACATTGTTTTGAAAGGATCTGAGCCTGACTGAGTAGGATCCGAGATGACTAGTGAATCACCTGAGAAATTAAGTACTTGTGAAAATCTGAAAGAGGAAAAAAACGTATTGTTTGTTTGTAGCATCAGGCCCTCTGAAAGAACGGACTTTGAAAGGCAAAGAGACGTGGCCACAGAAAGCCCTGATGCTAATGATTGAACTGTATCCATGTGCTAGAGAAGCCAGAGACTGTGATAAGCTCGAGTGTACCACCTTGTCCCATGCTGAAAACGTGGGGAAGGAAGACCAGCCGTCTGAACATCCTGACATATCGTTTTGTGAACACTTCTTTCTTTTCGTAACACTGTTTCTCACACCATTTGTATTTAGAAGTAAGGATTGGCAATAGGTTTATTAGTATAGGCCCTTTTATTTTGACAAAACACCACTAGGACTGTGTTACTATTATTTGATGATCCTAGCTTGCTTCCATCTGTAGATTTAGGTGTTGATAGGCATTTTTTTCAAACTCTTTTTTGAAGTTCAATAAACACCCTTGAACTGTGGTCACTTACTGTTATACCCTGCCTTCCTTACACCTCTCAAAGTTTCAATATGCCTGTAACCTACATGCTCTTGGTCGAAGTATTACTGTAACGGATAGATATATATGGCTTAACCGCTATGACTCAGACTAAACCTACCTAATGCCAATGTTGTGGCAGGTTTTTTATCTGCTCTTCTTTGCTGAGGCAAAACAGTTACAGGGTAGCATTTACCATATATATAACTCCTTGTAAATATTGCGGATTTCGCCCAAGGCTTCTGTGAGTTGTAGTTCATACGTATCTAAGTAGTCATTTAGAGAGATTCTCCATGAATGCTATCCATGGTAAAATTGAAGGAATGTGACTACACTTATTTAAAAAAACTTCAACCAGGAGAGCTCCATTTTCTTTTTAATTATGAACACTATCCCTCTAAATTCAGCTTTGAAACAAATTGTGAAACTTAATATTGAAGTTATGAAATATGTACAGTGGTTGTAAAAGAGGTCTTTACTATTAAACAATAGGACCAGGACCCAAATGGTATCTTAATGTTAAACATTCCCATTCAATGCTCTCATTTTTTAACCCTCATTTATTATTCTGGGTTACAAATATCATGTTTTGCTATATCCTGGTTAACAAGTGTTTCCCTTTGTCTTAAGATAACCCTTGTATATGTTGTAAAGTTACTCATTCCAGTCACTGGTTCTTCCACTGAAAATGTTTTACTAATGGAGCAATAAGTACATGATTTTTCAAGCAACTTTTGTGTTCAATCATCATTGTTTTAGCTGCTATTTTAGTCTTACCTACATAGTTCAAACACCATAGATAAACTATCATATAAAGGACCATCTTAGTACTACAGTTCACCATTCATTTGTAGTCATATGCCTATTTCTTTTCGTCTTAATTGTTTGAGCACGCATAACAATTATCACAGGTAGGACAAAACAAACGCTATCATGAAACGGCACCTGACGAGTTCCAACAAGGCACCCTGGGTAGAGGACAGGTAACAAGAAGAGGTGTTAGGATGCAAATTATTTCCTAGCCCTCTTCTTTTTAAACTGCCAGGTGATGACGTGACAGGAAAGAAACGTACAAGTCGCCATGACGCCAGGTCATTGAGATGAATATTGCAGGTCCGATTCAAAGTTGACTCATTTGGAAGAGGAGGAGCTGCTGCCATGTTGTGCGTTATGTCCTACTGCATCTGAACTTCACTGCAGTTGGTGGTGATCGCAATGGGCCCCTCGACATTTCTGTGAGGGAGATGCACCTCAGCTGTGGTATCACTCAATGGCCCAAAGCGGATGTTCCTGCTAACCAGTCTTCGTCTGCAGCTCTCAGTCACCCGTCTACCCATATGCAGCCCCCTGCCCAGGGGCCCATCATGATCTGCTGCTCCAGGCCACGGTGGATCTACCCGAGAGAGCTTTGTATTAGGCATCTTCCTGAGCCTCTCTTGGATTTGATATTAACAGTGGCCCTGCCACTCCGATGGCCAGTAGGAACCTAAGCCCATTTGCAGGGGTATGGCTTCCCTGCATCCAGGCCATTTTGGTGCAACTTTCTGCACCCGTGCCTTCACTGTGACTCTAGTTCTTCTTGGATCCGAGACATAATGCAAGGAATGGGTGATGGTCTTCTAATACACGCTTCCCCATCTCGGATTCTGGTACAGACTTGTCATCAGTCCTCAATTCTAGTCAATTGGGAAGCACTATTCTTCTGGGGGGTGCTTTTTTGTTAAAGGCCAGTGGCCCTCCTCCAAAAACACATTCTATATTAAGTGCCTTTGACCATGTATCACACTTAGACCTCTGGCTATTGCATGCATACAGCACTAATTAGAGACACCATTCCATGTAAATGTTTAGGTCCGGGTAGCAACAATTGAAATTCAATCTGTGAGAGTGCATGATGCCTTACGACTCAGCCTGAAATATTGCAGCGCATGGTAAATTTCTACTGAAATGTCTAGACATGGCAATAACATGATAGTTGGTCCACTCAAAAGTATTAAAGTGCATAGTGCATTTCTGCTGAAACATCCACAATTAATATTAAAGTGCATAGTGTATTTCTGCTAAGACTTCTAGACATGGCAATGACATGATAGTTGGTCCACACAGAAGTATTAAAGTGCATAGTGCATTTCTGCTGAAACATCCACAATTAATATTAAAGTGCATAGTGTATTTCTGCTAAGACTTCTAGACATGGCAATGACATGATAGTTGGTCCACTCAAAAGTATTAAAGTGCATAGTGCATTTCTGCTGAAACATCCACAATTAATATTAAAGTGCATAGTGTATTTCTGCTAAGACTTCTAGACATGGCAATGACATGATAGTTGGTCCACTCAAAAGTATTAAAGTGCATAGTGCATTTCTGCTGAAACATCCACAATTAATATTAAAGTGCATAGTGTATTTCTGCTAAGACTTCTAGACATGGCAATGACATGATAGTTGGTCCACACAGAAGTATTAAAGTGCATAGTGCATTTCTGCTGAAACATCCACAATTAATATTAAAGTGCATAGTGTATTTCTGCTAAGACTTCTAGACATGGCAATGACATGATAGTTGGTCCACACAGAAGTATTAAAGTGCATAGTGCATTTCTGCTGAAACATCCACAATTAATATTAAAGTGCATAGTGTATTTCTGCTAAGACTTCTAGACATGGCAATGACATGATAGTTGGTCCACTCAAAAGTATTAAAGTGCATAGTGCATTTCTGCTGAAACATCCACAATTAATATTAAAGTGCATAGTGTATTTCTGCTAAGACTTCTAGACATGGCAATGACATGATAGTTGGTCCACACAGAAGTATTAAAGTGCATAGTGCATTTCTGCTGAAACATCCACAATTAATATTAAAGTGCATAGTGTATTTCTGCTAAGACTTCTAGACATGGCAATGACATGATAGTTGGTCCACTCAAAAGTATTAAAGTGCATAGTGCATTTCTGCTGAAACATCCACAATTAATATTAAAGTGCATAGTGTATTTCTGCTAAGACTTCTAGACATGGCAATGACATGATAGTTGGTCCACACAGAAGTATTAAAGCGCATAGTACATTTCTGCTAAAATATCTAGACATGCCAATTACATTTTTAGTTAGTCCTCTCAGGTAATAAAGTGCATAGTGCGTCCATATACAAACATTTAAACATCTTAACAGCTCAATTGCTGATTCACTAAGTGCATAATGCATTAGTACAGAGGTATATCTAAAGTTCATAATGCATATCTTGCTAAAACATACAAACATTTCAATGAAACAATTGAAATTCAGCGCACGTGCAAATTGCCTTGTTCTTTGGATAAAGTGCATGGTGCAAACAACTAATGATCTATTAATTTGAAATGCATACTATATCATGCACAGAGCATACAATGAAGTGCATAGTGCATTGTACCTGAGCGACTAGATATTTCAACACATGGATATTTAAAACCACTAAGATATGAACTGTGTTACTTCCAGACCTTGGGGCCAAACATCATACCAACTTGCATATGGCCGATGGCAAAGCCATCAAATATTTAGATCATGCAAGGGGACACAATCCATGAAGACAATATAATCTCAATGTATCACGCATGCAAATATGGCCAGAGTGTTACCCTACCGACCAGGTACCATATCATTAATGGATGCATACTGCAAACAATTTCACTGAGATCGTTAAAATGCACAAACAGCGTTATGTACAATCACACTAAATCCCGTCTCCGAAGGGGGAAGGAAAGAAGACAATTAAAGCAGAGGAGGGGTAAAAAAAAATCTATATACCCATGATCTGCACAAATATTGGTCTAAACCAGGTCATAGCACTGTGCCTCCATTAGGGATGTTTATAACAAATAGAAAGCATAGAAATGACCCAATCAAAGCAAATTTTCAATAGGCATGCTATAGTTTGAATACTATGAATAATCTAAAGGAGCACTCCGTACAATTTTGAGAACATGATATTCAAAATATTCAACTAATTCAAAAACTTCCATAAAATCCCAAAAATTCAAAAAATTCAAAACCAGATATTTCTCAGCCAAGATCATATACTCTCCAAGAATTTTCTCCACAACACTTAATAGTACACAAGGAGTACAGAACTTCTATCTCTTATTAGTGGAATCCCATTTTCTACTCTCATTATACTCCTAAACATGTGTACAGTTCTTCATCCACATTGTGGCCGACGGGACGACAGTGGACCAAGGTGCTATTAGCACCTTGGTCCATGACGGTAAAATACCGGCACCGCCTTGGTGGAAAGGAGAATTACCGCCCTATTCCAAGGTTGGTGGGGCGGTAATTCCCCCTTCCCCCATTGCCCTTCCCCATTCCCATTTTTACACCCATAGGGCTTAATGGGAATGAGGAAGGTGCTAATTACGGCACCGCAAATTGCGGTACCGTAATTAGCTCACTGGTCCCTTTGCGGGTTGGTTTTTAACGCCTGCAAAAAGCAGGCGTTAAATTCTCCAACCCGCAAAGGGACCTCGTAGTAAGGCGGTAAGAGTTAATGGTCACCGGTACCATTAACGGTGACCGTTAACCCTTACCGCCGTCTGTGTAATGAGGCCCTTACTTTCAAAGTCTATAATACATCTTGTTTCTTCCTGTCTCAATTGCTGTTCAATATCTCCTCCCCTGGGTCCAATTGCTACCTTATATATACGAAAAAAAAGTAAAACCTTTGGGATGTCCATCGTGAAAGTCAGAAAAATGTTTGGCCATAGGATAAGCACAGTCCTTATTTTGAATGGCTCTTACATGTTGTAAGATACAGACTTTCAGTTTGCATTTGGCACTTCTTACATACCATTTAAGGCATGGACAGGTTAGTACATAAAAAACAAATTCTGATTTGCATGTGATTTTTCCCTTGATATCTACAGAGTGCCTCAGAATAGGATGAATATATGTGTTGCAGTTCTGGGCATATTTGCAAATCTTACATCTGGTACATTTGAAAAAGCCATCACCACTTTTAGACAGCCAGTTCGACCTCTCTCCTGTGTTTTCCCGGGCCATCCAGCTGTTGACTAGTGTATCCATGATGGAGACACTTTTACGGAAAGTAATGTCTGGACGTTCAATTGAGGCCTTGTCTAAATCTTTGTCAGCCATCAGCACTTTCCAATATTTATTAATTATTCGTTGGATGGTTTGCGAATGGCTTCCAAATGTTAAGATGAGCCTGGTGGAATTTTCTTCTCATTCACATGCTGAGTTGGATGTTTGTTTTTCGCCAATAAGGTATGTCTATCCATATCTCGTGCTTTTATGTATGATCTTTCAATTACTTTTTTAGGATACTGTTGTTGCAGGAAGCTTTGTGCCGTAATTTGGCTGGCCGAATCGAAATTTTAAATATTACTGCAATTCTTACGTATTCTAATGAATTCTCTGTATGGTATACTCCACAGGAGATTTTTAGGATGTCCACTTCTTGCATGCAAAGGGATACTCGCCCCTATAGATTTTCTGTGTAGTTCACAAACTACTTTTTGTGCAACGATTTTTACTTATACATCCAAGAATACTACGGAGTGCGAACTATGATGCTCCGTAAATTTAAGGTTACAGTTGTTGATATTAAGGGATTTAACAAATTCAAGCCATTTCTTTTCACTGCCATCCCAGATGACAAAAAGGTCATCTATGTAGCATAGCCACAATACGATGTTGTTGGTATATATTTCATTGTTGGTATATATGTTCAAGTTCACCAAACTGTAAACTTTTCCCAGTGTCCCATTGTTAGATTCGCGTATGGTGGCGCAAATGTGTGCATATGGTGCCGCAAATGTGGTACCCATGGAGGTGCCCAGGGTTTGCCGAAAGACTTCGTTGTTAAAAAGGAAGGTGTTATTTTTTAAACAAAGATCTATCATTTCAAGAATAATTTTGGAGTGTTGCAAATTATTACGAGAGCGAGTATTGAGGAAAAATTCACATGCCTTCATGCCCTCTGTGTGTTGGATGGATGTGTATAAGAATACCACATCCATGGTAGCCAACACATATTTCGGTTCCCACAGAAGATCATCTATTTCAGACAAGTAATCTGTTGTATCTCTCATATATGATGGTAGGCAGGGTACAAAGGTGAAAAGTACTTCATCAACACATTTGGACATGTTCTCGAGAAGGGAACCACTCAGGGTCACACTGGGCCTCCCTGGTGGTTTAGTGGGATTCTTATGGACTTTGGGGAGGAAATAGATGGTCGGGGTAATAGGATGCTTAGTAAACAAGAACTTAACCATATCTTCCTCCAGGATTCCAGTTTTCTGCCATTTCATCAGAAAGTCCATACCTTCATTTCAAATTCCTTGATGAGATTGGTTGTAAGCCTTTTATAACATGTGACATCATTAAGTTGTCTGTACGCCTCTTTGCTGTAGTCCCTTTTATTCATTATGACGATATTGCAGCCTTTATCGTTGGTTTAATGATGTACTTTGACTGTTTCACCTGGTCCGCCAATGCTTTTTTCTGTTTGTTGGACGGATTCCTTCTTGGTTGAAAACTCGTCTTTCTTCTCATACTTTTCAGATCATCAATGACTACATTTTGGAATGCATCAATATGACAGTTCTGACTTCCCTGGGGGTTGAATTTAGATTTACATTTCAATCCACTGGTAGAATGCCAGTATGTGCTTATTCCTAACACTTCCAGATCAACTGGATCTTCACAGTCTTCTATTTGACTGCCCTTTTCCAGATTAGCCAGGGTTGTTAAAGTATCCTTTTCAGCAATGGTGATTTCAGTACGCCCTTCTAGTATGGATCTGGATTTTTTCTTGTACCGGTTAATGGCAAAGAATTTTTTAAGACGGAATTTACGTATGAAGCTGTCTAAGTCAATCCTAGTCTGAACATAATCGAAACTTGCCAACGGGCAGAAATTGAGTCCCAGTTTTAATATTTTAATGAGTTCTTCCATTAATTTATGATCAGCAGGTTGATGATTTGTTGTTTGTTCATTGCTTGCATCACAGTACTATTAATTTGCCAGAGCTCAGCAATCTGTCCACAGGGTTGCTCTTTGTATTTGTTGCCCCTCTGCCTCCTCCTCATTTTTTCTTCCTCCTCTACCTCGACCTTTTGTGTTGAAGTTTTTTCCCTGTTTCTTCCGTTCTGGCACAGCAGCCTCATTTCTTCTAAAAAATGTAGGCTTACTATTGGTTCCTCGCCTTCACTCTCAGTGATATCCGATTCCAAAATTGGAACTGTCAGATCTGAGATTTCTTCAATTTGGTTCATAGATGGTGTTGATGTAGCTTGTACTTTCAGTCTAATGTTGTCAAACCTGTGTGCAAATGTATATACACAGCCTTGTTCATAATCACCTTTGCCTCTTAGAAACATACGTCGCTTTCTAAGCTTTATCTCTTCTTCATAAGTTTACAGACTTGCCTCAATGCTGGCCTGAAGTTTCTTTCCCTTTTCACTTTCCTTTACCAGTTTCATTTTCTGTTCTAACTTGGTTATCTGTACCAGAGTTTTAGCTCGATCACTACCAGCATATCTGATGAGTAATTTTAAGAATGTATTAGAACAGTGGTCTGTGGCCAGGGCCTGTTCAAAGAAGGGTATTGTGAGTATGCATAACCCCGATATAAGTGTGATGTGCTAAAGTATCACCGTGCTAAATACTACCAATTATAAAACACCTGAAACTTGTGCAAATCTAGCAATTACTCTTCAGATCCTGTTAGAGATCTGTGATCCAGTAGTGTTCCCAACATGCTTCATTCCTCTCTTTTCAGAATCAATCTGTGGAACTTCTTCAGGGGCTTGCCAACTTTCTAAAAACCTTCTGTACTCTTCCATGTACTAGGGTGATACGTAAAAATTGTATGCCTCTTTATTAAGGCAACTTCTTTTAGCTCTATGCTACTGTGAAACATACAATCTCAAGTCTTCTTCCTTAGGTAGGATGTGAGGGGGGTTAGATTCTTCTTATTATACAAAATGGGGGTACAATATCCCTTTTTTATTATTTCATTATTTGATTATTAGTCAGCATAATCTTGTTAGTGGCTTGACAGAATAGGCCTTTATAGTAAGCCCTGCAATGCGGCACAGCGTCCAGCGTCTGGATTTTCATTGTATATGACTTTTCTGTGGATACATCATGTACAATATACATTACCTTCTGCTCTGTGCATATTCTTATGGCTCTTAAAATTGAGACTCTATTTGTAACTGATTATATATGTACAGTATGTTAAAGCTCTTCTTGTGGATTTAGCTAGGGATAATAGTCTGCAGCTGTAATCATATACACATAAAGTCTCAATAACACTGTTTATTCTGAACATTATTTCTGAGGTACAGGAATTAAGTGACTGTGAATTGCCTTGGCTGCTCACTTACTTGTATTACGGGTACTAAGATCCTAACTGCAGGAGTACTTCTGACCGTGTGTTTATGCTTGTTCTCTTTAGTGCAAAACGCAAGCACTTAGAGGTGCTGCTGTCAAAAATGTTGATGACTGACTGTACCATTAATATACTGTCTTAGTTGAACCATCAAATGTGATTGTCACTTACCTCTTAATGGCTTAGCCCTCTGAGTTATGAGGTAGCTACACTCTGCCTCCCGGGGTGTCCGATTGGCATGGGATTGTTAGAGGTGGCATTCTGTAATTCCAAAGTCACTTCTCAGTTTTAAAGTTACGGTTCTGCCGTGGGGGGGATGTAGCTCGTTCTTGGCACTTTCTTTATTGCATGGCCGCATTTCTGAGTCTCAGCAGCGGCCATGCAGACTCTTCCGATTGTATAGGCAGGTTGCCCTGGGTAACACGGTCACGTGAGATGCAAGCGTAGATGGGGACCCATGGTAGTAATTCCTGGGTGCCATCCTGTACTAGACTCATCCTCTCTCCTATACGATTGTAATCCATGAGGATTGCATGTGATAGCTTGTGCCTTTGCTATCACTACACTACATGTTAAAATGCAGTAAAATGCTATTATTTTATGCCATCATGTGCAGTGCTACCTCTAGGGACAATTTACACTCAAAAACATTTTTAAAACGGGTTTCTATTATTTTACATTGATAATGTTAAATAAATGTACTTCTTTGTCTTACTGATTTGAAGAGGTGGCCTGTGTATTCTATCTCCATATCTAGAGGCTGGAACCCTTTTGAAGCTTATCTGGCTGCTTGTGTACCCTTGTTTTCCGCTGATCTCCGACGATGATGCTTGTGGTATGCGTTGTTATGACAACTCATGCAGACAATCTACCAACACCGGCTCATTCATTTCTTAATGTAGAATCCTTATATTAGAGGCATGGAAACATCTAGCAATCATTCACATAACACATTACTACAGGGTTAGTAACAGCCCATCCATACTGTCCTCTGTCTGGTAATGCTTTATCATGTATAATCATCACATTCTTAGGAGTTTAATACCCTTCAAGTTGGTTAGCCCTCATTTGCATTCCATTGTCAATGTAACTTGGGGCTGTGCATTGTTGTGGCCCCTGGTCCTCCCAGTCTACACCTTGAGACTAATTCATTACTTATCGTTAATTCTGGATATAGTTGGCTGTATTCCCAGTAGTATAATCTATCAGCGCTGGTACCACTGCATACTTGCTGGTTTTTATTTGTTCCTATAACCTGAGGAGAGCCCCTGATGTCTTATGCCCTAATATCATAATGAGTAGCGTGTTACATCTCTGTGGTATGTACCTGCTATGGATATGGTATACCTTCTAGTCATAATATCTATATTTGTTGTTTGATCGTGTGCCATTCAATACTTTCATTTAGCCCAACTTGATCACTCTTTGTCATAAAAATAGGCAATTTTCCTTTTTTTGAAAAGTTGATCTTTATATGCATTGCTGTCTTTGCCTTTAGTTACTTTGTATATCACTGTCCATTTTATTTCTTCACAGCTATGGCTTTGTGTTGTGAAATGTTCCACCATAGGTGCCTCTATCACTTTGTTATGAATACAGCTCTTGTGCTCCCTTATTCTTGTCTTGACTTTCCTTATTGTTTTGATAATATAGAGCAACAAGCAGGGGCACCAAATAGTGTATACGACCATTTTAGTGTTACAGTGTTACAGTTGGTCAGTGCTATTTGCTGCCAGTTGGTCTTCAATGCTATATCAATTTCCTTGGATTTCTCTGTAGTTGCGCATCATTTGCATTTACCACAGGGTACGTGTCCTCTTGTCTTCTCCATACCCCTATTGTTGGTAAGCTTATTTGTTTTTGTTGCTTAAGGCAGATGTCATTTCGCTTTATTTGATCTTTCAAATTTGTGCTCCTTTTGAAGGCCAATGGAGAACCTAGAGGCATCTGTCCTTCCTGAATGATTTTCCAATTCTTATTGATATATTTTGTAAATTAATTTGAACAATCTGAGTAAGTGCTTACAAATACCAATGTTTCAGAATGTTTGTCTTTTTTGCTGTTGTATTCCAGGGTTGCCTCCATGTCATTGTTACTGGCACTTTTGCAAGATTTTTGATAAGGGAGGTTGGATATCCTCTTTTGTTGTGTTTGTTTTTAAGTGCCTTTGATTGCATTTCATAATCTGTTTTCATTAAGCTATTTCTTCTTAATCAGAGGAATTGTCCAAAAGGCAGATTGTCCCTGATGTGTTTTGGATTGAAACGGTCAAATTTCCACAGCGCATTTTTGTCTGTTTTTTAATGATACGGATTTAAAGCCAATTCTTTGTTTTGCATATCTGCGAAAATAGTTATGTCTATGAAGTTAATTTGAGAGTTGTCGCAGTTCATGGTAAATTGCAGGTATCTGTCTTGCTTGTTCAACAATTCACTGAATCTGTTAATTTCTGCTTTGTTGTTACCTTATTGAAACACATCAATGTATCTCTTGCATAGTTTAATTACATTTTTGTAGGGGTTATGGTCAATATATATATCCTGGTTTCTTCGAGCATTTTTACATAGAGTATAATGAGTCTAGGTGCTAAGGTAGCCCCCATTGCGGTTCCATGGATTTGTCTGTAGAATGTGTCAAGAAACATAAAGTAATTCTCTGTCAGAGTCATTTCAACACACCATAGATGAAAGAATATGGGGTGCCGTTAGGAGTATGTTTTAGGTAGAACAGTTCTTCTAACATTAGAATGGACCTGGCTCCACTTGGACAATCATAGCCAAGGGTACGCTGATTAAACGAAGGCATTGGAAATACTACAATAACACAATAAAAAGGAAAAAAGGGATGGATAAAAATATAGAACTAAAAGCAATATAGAAGAGGAGAACAAAGTGGAACATTAGGATTCTCTCCTGAAGAACCATGGAAATTAGTCCATGGGGAAACACGTGTTGAGAGAAAAAAGATAAACTTGGGAGTGTTCAAAATATAATCACGTGGAACAATTCTAAATGTGAAAAGAATCAATGAAGAAATTGATTGACTTGTGAAAGGTGCAAGGAAAGTGACAAACTTGAGGACACTTATGATCTAAGAATATGGAGAACCCTTGAAATGTAAAAACAATCAATGAAGATACAATTGATTCGCACATTAATAAAATACTGGAAAAAATAAAAGGAACAAATCTGGGAAATGAACATGTATCAGTGAAATTGTTTTCAAAAACAAATGTTGGCGCACTGCCATAGGGCTCAGATTGGAAAAAATAATGTTGTATCCCATTGGCTTGGGGGATCATCATGTATAAAGATCCAATGTCTAGACCGATCAAGATGTCCTTTGTGGAGTCAAATGCCATTCCTTCAACTAGTTTGATGATGGCTGTAGTGTCTTACACGTATGACTTCATTTGTGAAAGTAAACTTTGCAAACTTTGATAAGGGTTCTAGGACACAGTTGAGAGCCGACACGATGGGTCTACCTGGAGGTTTTTATACATTTTTAAACTTCCCTGCTGTGTTAAGAGCGGTTCATAGCAGCTCGTGATCAAGGAGCTCGAGGGCCGCTGATAGATCTAACAGGACCAATAGCCTGGTTTTACCTCTATCCAAGATATCTAAGAGGTGTGCCTATAAATTAAGCAGAGCACTCTCAGTACCATGATTTGGTCGAAAACCAGATGCCTTATGTGCAAAATAGAAGTAGAGTTCAGATGTTCTTGCAAAAGCTATTTTAACAACTATTTTTAGCAGAAAATGAGAGTTAAAAGTGGGCAAAAGATTGACAGCTTCTCTAGGAGTTAAGTGAAAAAATGAAGGACGGCGAGGTGCGCACTCCAGGTCCTGGTCAATTATTCCTGTTGCAAAAAATATATATCTGGGTTAAATCCCAAAATGGACAAGTATTCACTAGGGTTAAATCCCATCTGCTGCAAATTCCAAAGATGAACAAGTATTAACAAGGTTAGATCCCCTCTGCTGCAATTCAGTTGCTCAGTATTAACAGGGTTGATATGATATGATATGATATGGTATTTGTAACGCGCCTATACACAAGTGTTTCAAGGCGCGACGAGGCAGGGAGGGAGGGAAACAAGGGGAAGACAGACAAACGATCCTACTAGGCCAGGTGTCATTCAGATCGTGCAAGTGCAGAGGTAAGGGGAAAAGGAGAAAGTGCAGGGGGAGGAGGTGGGGGGGGGAAAGTGCAGTACAAGGTAAGTAGCGTAATAAAATAATAAATAATAAATAATAAATAAAAGGGCCAGCTGGTGGCAAGTGCGAGGTAAGTGCAGAGCAAGTGCTGGGAAGGGGGCTGTAGGGATGCAGTGACAGTCCCACAGTGCAGGAGGAGCCAGGGAGGCAGTGCAAGTGGAGAGTGGCTGGGCCCTGGACCGAGGTCACAGAGTGGCCCAGATGCAGGTTTAGTGCAGACTTCAGTGGGGAGTTTAGCAGGTTTAGCAAGGGAGAGGGAGAGAGAAGGCAGAAGCGAAGAGGAAGGTTTTGAGGTGCTTCCGGAACCGGAGATGGTTCTCCTCAAGTTTCAGGGAGGCAGGAAGGCTGTTCCAGAGGGAGGCCCCTGCTGCGGAGAGAGATCTACCCCCAGCTCGTTGCTTCGAGAAGCGGCTGACCATGAGGGAGTTGGAGACGGATGAGCGAAGGGCTCGTGAAGGCAGATATTTAGGAAGAGAGAGTTGAAGGTATTTAGGCCCCAGGCCCCAGAAGGCCTTGTGGACAATGCAGAGGGTTTTGAACTTAATCCTCGCAGCCACTGGGAGCCAGTGAAGAGATTTCAGTCCTGGAGAGATACGGTCCCTGGGCTTGAGGCCAAGGACAAGTCTCGCAGTTCTGTTCTGGATAAGTTGCAGAGGGCGGAGAGTGGAGGCAGGCAGATTAAGATAGAGGCTGTTACAGTAGTCCAGCCTTGAGAGAACCAGGGCTCGGGAGACAGTGAGCTTCTGGGGGAAGGAGAGGAAGGGAAGAATACCTCTGAGGAGGTGCAGCTGGTAGTGTGACTTCTTAGAGACGTCAGATATATGAGGAGAGAAGGAGAGTGTGGAGTCGAAGATGACCCCGAGGTTTTTAGCTTTGCAGGTAGGGGCAGGAAGGGGGCCAAGGGAGGCCGGCCAGAGAGCTGCAAGAAGGGTTATATCCCATCAGCTGCAGTTCTGTTGTCTGTAGTTGTTCTCCTCCAAGCGCTTTCTTATCTCAAATAATCATCAGGGAGGCTGTGCTTCTTTAACAGGTGTTACTGATTAGACTCAAAGGATTCTGGTAGCTGTAGTGAAAATGTGTTTTCAGTTCAGGTGACCAGGGACCAACACCCCTCCAAAAGCACAGGTCCTTCCCAAGTTTGGGGGAGGGGAGAGAACCATCTTTATGATTCTCTAAAGTGGGGCACATTAACCACGGTGCCACTGCCTCTGGAGCCCGGGACTCTCATAGCATTAAGTGAAAAAATGGAGGTTACTATGAACTCCTTTACAATGTCTGTGGCACACTTATGTGTAAATGATGAATTTACAAACCGTGTAAGAAAGGTGACACATTTTTTTGTTTGTATCTATGGTCAGTTTAAATGGAATAAAACTGCCAAAGCAAGCGAAGGGATGAATTACCTTTTCCATTTCCACCACAGTAATCTATTTGAAAGAGAATTCTAGATGGTTCAACACTTACTTTGATACTTGAGGGTTGTTTAGAGGGCTGGCAAGCAGGTCACTTTTAAATTTCTGTGAGCCGGCAAGCAGATCTTTTTGCTTTTCTCCCGTATGATAGAAATGTATCAGAACGTGTGTCTTATGCTAATACAGACCTCTTTAATGAGATTGAAGGATTGAGGTTGGACATTAGGCTTCTCCAGCATTTTTTTTATTTCAAAGAGCTGTTTAGTGTTCCCTATGCTGGTGACACCAATATTTTGGTCACAATAAACCAGGTTCTCTATAGGATGGACTACAGTATAAGTCTCCTCCTTAATCTGCCTCTTTCCTCCCTCCCGCCCTCTTCAAATAATTCAGAATAGGACTGCAAGATTTATCCTTAGCCCCAAGGCCAGTGACTGTATCTCTCCAGCCCTAAAATCTCTCCACTGGCTCCCTGTGGTAGCAAGGATCAAACTGAAGACCCTCTGCATCATCACCAAGGCTTTCTGCAGCCTGGGACCTTACTACATCCAACTCTCTCCCTAAATACCTCCCTGCTAGAGGGATTCTGTTTTCTAGCTTTACCTCTCTACAGGTCAGATGTTTCTCCAATCAGAGAGTGGGGGGTAGATCTTTTTCTTCGGCAGAAGCCTCCCTCTAGACCTCTAGAACGGCCTCCCTGCCCTTCTCTGTCTTGAGCCGATCTCCTTAAGTTCCGGAAGCTTCTCAAGAAATTCCTTTTCTTCTCCTCCTTCCCAGGTAATTTCCTCCTGGCTCTATGTCTAGTTGCCTGAATCCTTTATGAGTTTACTGGGAACAGGCACTCCTTCGACCAGTCTGCCCCTTCAACCCCTACCAGCACTTGCCCTCGGGCACCCTTTCCTGACTAGCCTACTGAGTCTGCTCCATCCCCCTTCATTCGCACTAGCTGACCA
Source organism: Ambystoma mexicanum (assembly GCF_040938575.1). Lineage (NCBI taxonomy): Eukaryota > Metazoa > Chordata > Amphibia > Caudata > Ambystomatidae > Ambystoma > Ambystoma mexicanum. The sequence continues at coordinate 147,740,833 of NC_090930.1, read as the reverse complement.
CTCCCTTTTTCCCCGTGAACTTGCCCTATTGGGCCTCCCTTAAACACTTGCCCAGTCCCAGGCCCCCTTCTCCGTTGCACTTCTCCCCCCTGCCCTTCCTGATACTACACTTGCATGATCTGAATGTCACAAGGCCTAGTAGGACCGTAACTGTTTTTTTCTCCCCTGTACTCCACACACCCCTGTTGTGTGGCACCTGGAGACACATTTTGATGTATAGGCGCCATACAAATGTTCAATAAATAAAGTATCCCTGATTCCATGTCATTTGCCACCAATGCATGACCGCACTCTCCCGAAGAATGCATACAAGCTTTGCCATATCTACAATTCTTCATTTCCAGCTCCATTCCTCAACACTGGCCTGCCTCTGTCAGCCAACCACACTGGGTCTGGTCCCAAACCTCTCCCTCATTGTCAAGCACCTTGGCACTCGCCTCCACGCTGACCTCTCCCTGGTCCGCAGATTGTGGCACTCTGTGTTAATCCCTTTATATAAGTGAAATAGTGTTGATATAAAAAACGGACCTCCCGGAACAATGTGATAAAGCTCAACGCTAGCCATCCATTTTCCCACTGAAACTACACTGAAACGATAGAAGCCTATCTGCCAGAACCCTGGAAAGGCCCCCAGAGCACGACACTCAAAATGGGTCTGGACTCCATCTGCCAGAAACGCTTACAGTCTGAGACTTTATCAGAGGCCAGAGGGGCAGGATATCTTCTTATCCCATCTGGCGGGGCGCTTTGACAAGGAAAACTCAGATGTATCCAAGAAAAACTCAGGACAACTTTAAAATGGCTAACAAAGCAAATGAGCGAAGCAGTCTGTGATTTATGTTTTGATACTGTACATGCTCTGCAATGTTTCTCATTATTTTTTGCGAGGCACTTAATTAGTCCAGGGCCTTAATTGTAGAGCTGAAGCTCCTGCATATGTCTTTAAAGTTTCTGCTCTGGATTTCTGGACACAGCAGATGGTAACGGGGCAAGGCGTTTCCCTTCTGGTGTCTATGGATGCTAAAAGTGTGCTGCACAAAGTGACTCGAGAAACATGCTATTTTCTTTGTTATGTTGATATGATTCAGGATAGCCTTACAATTCCAGCCCACTCCGGCTGCTGGCAATTAGGGAGAGCTTCATCAGGACACATGTCCAGGGAGCTTGATTCCCACCTCCAGCACTACTGCAAGGGAGGGGCCTGTTGAGAAATTCCAGGACTGTACCCTTCAATCTGGGTAGTCTATAGAGCTTTGCCCGGGCAACAGCATTGGTAGTCAGGTGGAAGGGGCAGAGACCATGAATCGGTGTGAGTAAGGGATCTATGGTGCCATCACAGGGGAGCGGCAAGAGATGGTGGATGGCAGCATTGTCGGGTGCAGTGCGTCACCCATGGCATCAGCTTCGAGGACTCAGGGGACGGTGAGAGCCCACTCGAAACTTGAAAACTATTGTTTGTCAGCAGTAGACATTTAAAAAAAAAAAAGATTTGTTTTTAGCACTTGCTGAGCGCAATGTTCAAACAGCTTAGCGCCAATTATCTGGATGGTTAGGACACAGTCCAGTGGAATTAATTTTTCTGGAAGAGACACATGTTTAGGACTCTGTGGATGGATAGGTGATCAGAAAACCTCTGCAGCTAGCCACTTGCAATATTGTTTGCCTTTGTACTTGACTTATGCTATTCCCTGCTTCCAGGTGCATGTTTTATCAAACTAGTTTAATTTAAAATCATCAACTTGATCATTTGCTAATTTATATTATATGAGCCTGAAGTGTTATAACTAAATATTGTAATTCTTAACTCTGCTAGCAAACGGCGTAAGACTCGATGCTTCTCACAATGCATTACTGCTTGCACTACTAAAGATCTGGCCCCTCTGTTATCACCTTATGTGTTACTTAAACTTGACAAGTGTAACATACCCCAGCGGTAAGCAAGAAAATGTACCCTAATTCAACAAAATACTTCAGAACGCAACAACGGATGTACTACAAAATGGCTGCCGCATGTACGCAGCGAGGTTTCATTGCAACGGTCAAATCGTAGTTACAGAAAGAGAACTCTGGAGAAAAGACTCAAAGAAAAGCAAGAACAACGATTGTTCACATGTGTCATGTTTGGACTCCCAGTTCCATCCACATTGTTATGTGGAAGTTGGGTTAGGGCATAGGAAGGGGTTTGAGCAGTTTGAATAGAGTTGAGACCGGATGTATCTGTGTGGGCTTCCATTATTGCTGCAGCACTGTGCCTTTACTGAAATGGCTCATGCCGTATATCTGAGAGTGTCATCCACACTCTCACACTGGCGACGAAGGTGGCGGATCCGGCGCAGTCTGCAGAATTCAAATGGAAATTGCTCCAGAAACAGAGGACCCTTGATGAAATATTAGCGATGGCTCTCACCAACTCAGCAGTCACACAGCAGGTAGACGGCCTAGAATGGGTGAAAATCTCATCAGACACCAAAGATCAGGAGAATATTAGGAAACTGACACCAGCTCAGCACTACAAACCCGCCCAGTCAACAAAATCATGCTACCGGTGTGGCTACGAATTCCCCCATGAAGGCATGTGTCCAGCAATCAGCCAGAAGTGTGCAGAATGATGCGGGGTGATGACCATTTCTAGAGCAGTCTGCAGAAATTCCCCACCACCGCCTGTCCCGACCACCTCCGCGAGGAGCAGCAGACGCCATCCCGCTCACAGACCAGAGGACAGGAAAACAAGCCGCTGGTGTGGTGCAGAAGGTATCACCCCGCCAAGGACGAGAGCAACCACCAAATACCCAGAAGATGGTTTCGGTCCCCTGACAGGAGAACCACTCACAGACACCAAAGGAGCGACCGCTAGATGGAGGTACGATCACCGTCAAGGAGTGATTCTTCCTCCTTACACGACAGTCAAAGGAGGAAAGGATATGTGTGGGCGCTAGGGAACGAGACGGCAAAGGAACACAGCCCCAGCCTAACACTCCAAGTGCATAACACGCCCTTAGAATTTCTCATTGACACGGTGAGACTGTCAATGTCCTGAGCGAAGAGACCTACAGTCGCCTGCCTCACAGCCGAAACTGCGGCCCTCGCAAGTCGACATCTTTCCTTACCGCTCCAACACACCTTTGCCGTGCAAGGGCACTTTTACCACGACTTGCACACACAAATCTCACCCAGCCCGAATACAACTACATGTCCTCTCCATGGAGGCCAACAGTGGATGCACCTTGAGCTTCAGGACGTCACAAAAACATACCCAAACCTCTTCAAAGGTCTCGGCAAACTGCACAACTGCAAAGTGAGACTTCACATCGATCCAAAGGTCAAGCCGGTAGTCCAGCACTACAGTGGCATCCCAATAAACATTCAAAAACAGTTGGAAGAGGAACTGAGATTCCTACTAGACCTCCACATCATTGTTTCGATGGTGTGACCCACTCCATGGCTCTCGGCGATTGTACCAGTACCTAAGAAAACGGCTGAGGGCACCATTCGCGTGTGCATAGGTATGTGCCGCCCCTACATGGCAATCCAACGAGAGCGACTCCAGGCCCAGAGAATAATGGACATGATCCACTTCCTCAATGGTGCAACCGTATTCTCGAAGCTTGACCTCAGCAAGGGCTACCATCAGCTGCAGCAAGCACGGGAATCCTGTTACATCACCACTTTTGTAACCCACATGGGGCTATATCACTACAAGCACCTAAACTTTGGCATATCGTTGGCTGCAGAGATCTTCTAGGAGGAGATCCATCAGGTGATCAAATATGTTCTAGGGTGTCTAATCTACAGCAACGACATCCTGATATTCAGGAAATCAACCCAAGAACACAATGACAATCTACAAACAAAGTCTGTAGGGCCCTAGAAGCAGCCAATGTCGCACTCAACAAGGAAAAGTGTGTATTTGGAAAGCGTACTGTCAAATTCTTTTTCCACATATTCTCCGACCAAGGCATGAGGCCGGACCCGGAGAAGGTCAAGGCACTACAAGAAACCCCATGGCCAACTGATGTGTCGGACCTCAGGTCATTCCTAGGACTGGCCAGTTGCTGTTCCCGCTACCTGGAAAATTTCGTGACAGTGAGTGCCCCACTGAGAGAACTGACCAAGAACAGACAAGAATTAATCTGGTCTGCTGAATGTGAGGCTGCTTTCACAGACATTTGTGCTTGGATTGGCTTGGCCTCGGACATGGCCGACTTTAGCTCAATGAAGGACACAGAGCTGACAGTGGAAGTAGGTGCAATACTGGTGCAATATCGGCAACCCCCAGGCATGAATGCCCCCGCTGGGGACTCTGCCTTCAGTACTACAAGTTTTCTATCCGCCACAGGCCGGGCAAGGACAAGTATCCATCCGACTATCTCTCTTGTCACCCCACAGGACCATTTGTCCCGGAACATTCAATCGCTGATGCGTATCTGCAATGCATCATACACCAGCTAAAACCTTTCCCGATAGCGTGGAAGACGCTGCAACAAGAATCCGCAAACGACCCATGCTGGCCATCCTCGCCCAGTGCATCAGGCAAGGCAAACTGAAGCATGCGAGAGAACAAACAAAACATCTAGAGGAATTGTTGCAGGGTGACGTAACAGCAATGCTGCTAGTCCAAGAGGAACTCACCACAACAGAAGACCAAATAGTCATGAAGGGCTGTTGTATCATCTTACTCAAGTCATTGCGCTAACAAGTGGTCATTCTAGCACACGAAGGACATAGAGGTGTAGTCTCGACAAAAAATCTCCTGAGACAGAAAATCTGGTTTCCAGGGCTGGACAAAAGAGTGGAGGACACCCTAAAGAACTGCACAATCTGCAGCGCCATAGCTCCTTCCCCACACCAAAACCCACTACCTTCTTTTGACCCCTCCGAGATGGCACGTATGCCTTAGTGGTAATCAATGAGTACTCAAGGTACCCAGAGGTACACATAGTGGCATCCACAGCAGCAACAGCAGTCATCCCTGCTCTGGACTGCATACTTGCGGCCTCTGGCATCCCTCAAATAATGAAATCGGACAATGGCCCACTATTGACCAGCCTGGACTTTGCAAATTTTGCCCAGTACATGGGTTTCAAACACCAGAAGATTACGCCTCTTTGGCCCCAAGCCAATGGCACTGCAGGTGGCACAACTGTCCCACAGACCTTTTGAGCAAATGTTATACCAGCTCCTCTGTGACTACCGCCAGACCCCTCACAGCACTATGGGCAAATGCCCAGCCAACCTCCTGTTTGGTTGTAGGTTGCGGATACGGCTCCCACAGAGACCCCTGGAGGGCAACACCACATCGGAGGATGACAAAATTAGGATGAAAGATGCCGAAGAAAACAGAAAATGAAGAGTGTGGACGATGAGAAGAGGGGAGCCAGAGAACACAGTTTCGAAGACGGTGACAGAGTGCTGGTGCGTCAGGCCCAAAGATAGACGAGAGACTCCTGCTTTGCACCTTGTTCCCTCACAGTCACCAAAGTAAAAATCACCATGGTCACAGCAGTGGACGTGGAAGGACAGACAATCAAAAGGAACGTGTCACACTTCAAAGAATTCCCGGGGGCCATGTCACCCTTGGAAGCCTCGGAGGAGGAACAGGAGGGCTGTGAGGACCCATGAACGTGGGTACATGCTGAGGACCCATACTGGGGAGATGAGTAGATCTCTGGTGGTGAGGTCACAGATGATGATGGTGCATGACTTACAGACAACCCCCGAACCCCCAAAAACAGCCCAGAACTGCCAGGGGCAAGCCACCCTATCCGGGCAAAGACTAAACCCATAAAACTCATTGAAGAGGTGGGCTAGCACTAGACTCAGTGTTTAAAAAGAAGGGGGAAGGTTGCCATGTTTAGACACCCAGTTCCATGTACATCGTTATGTGGAAGTTGGGTTAGGGTGGGGGAGGGACACAAGGGAGGGGAAGTGACGCGGGCAGGGGAAGGGGTTTGAGCATTTTGAATGAAGTACGGAGTAGAGACCAGACTTATCCGTGTGGGCCTCCCTTATTGAAGCAGCTCTGTGCCTTTACTGACAGGCTCATGCTGTACATCTGAGAGTGTCACCCAACAGCCTGAACAGCACAAAGTGTTGGAAGAAGTTATAGATTAAAATTGAAACATACAAGAAATCGTGAGACCCAGCACATTCCAAGAGGATAATATCACATTCCGCTACAAGTTAAAAACAGCAATAGTATGCAACTGGGTACCTGTATAATACCTGTATAATATACCTGAGATGAATTCTCCCAATCAGGGAATGGAGCCACTTATGCCACTTGACAGATCTATCTCTATTTTGCCCTTTCCCCGTTGCACATCCCACCACTCGAAGCTGGTGGAAGTGTTTGTGAAACATCAAGAATGATTTCACAAAAACCCATATTATGTACAATAAAAACCACTTGGGTACAATGCTTTTAGTCTGTCTCTTATTTGAAAAAAGGCAATAAGCATTTAGTAGCAGATGAGGAAAGAGAGGTCATTAAAACCATAACTGATGTGTTACTGTTGAATGCCCATCTGGGACCAGGAATACGGTACATTCTGGTAGCAGAGCAGGACACTCTGGGGCAGACAGAGGTGGTGGCATTTCACACTGAGCACCGCCCTGTCCCTTGTCATCACCTGCTGTGGGGTGGGCATGATGATGTGCCATGGATCGCTGTAATTGTTCATCACAGGAAGGATGCATGCCATCGCATCGCATCCTTTTCACAATCAGATCCAGTACCACTGCATTGCATCCATTGCACAGTGCTACAGGGCCTGGCCTCGCCCACACAAGTGTTTAACATCGATGTTTGCCAACTAGCGGAGCTAATCGCCTCATTTGCATTCATAAATATGCAGAAGTTAGCCATGATATTGTATGAGGATTTATGTCATTGGCAGTGAATTTAGGGAGTCTTATGGCCATTCCCATTGTCCATGCCGGTCTGGGCTGAGAGGGTCCTACTCATCAATGTCCACCATCCGGTTGCGGTGCGAGGTGTGCTACAGCTCCATACCTCTGTTTGTCCCTCAGTCTATCTGTATCTGTCCTTCTACCATTCCCATTGTCCATGCCGGTCTGGGCTGAGAGGGTCGTCTATGCCAATCTCTGGGGCCTGATGTCTTCTCCCTCGTGTTGCACTCAGTGTACAGGTGCCAAACTCTTTCTGGAAAACAGCTTTACTCCAGTTGATGTGGTAGACATGGCTGTTGCTAGGTCTGGAAAATATTTGGGGCTACGCTCATGTCGGGATTGTCGGGACTCGGGGCTAGCTAGCCTTTTGGTTGTAGCCCCTGAACTTCGCCCCCGGGAATCCCTGTAGCAAAGCCTCTAGTGGCAGATACCAACGACATGTTCTCTTTCTGTAATTAATCACATTCAACTGCAAGTTCACTGGAGGCCATTTCTGCTCTTTTCGATGAAGGACAAAGGAGAAGAACTATGATGAAGCCCGATGACGAAGTGGAAGGACAAAGGAGTAGGACTGACTGTGCAGAAGGGCATGTATGCGCATGCAGCTTTATTTTTTACGAAAAATGACAATGTGAAAATTGTATGCCTTTTTCCCACTGAAACATTGGGCCTCATTATGAGTCCTTTTTTTTCTGGTGCCCATTCCCGGGCGCCAGACAAAAATACTCCCCATTCCCATTCAAGCCCCATAGGGCTCAATGGGAATGGGGAGGCCGGATGCACCGGCACCATTCGTGAATGGTGCCGGTGCATCCGACATAGCCTGTTCGCGGGTGATGGTCCGCCCGCCAGGTCAGACCTGGTGGGCGAAAAGGCACCCGCGAGCAGACCTTGTGGTTTGCCCGTCCAGTAACAACGGTACCGGCAAGCTTACCGGTATCGTTGTTACCGGGCCGGCAACCTTATAATGATGCCCATTAAGTAGGAACAAGAAAACATTGATTACATCCCATTTTTTTTACAATTTTATCCTAGTGTGTTTTCAGCTAGAAGAACACCCTCTTTGCTTCCTCTTTTTAGTCTAGGCTGAATACATTTTGTAAGCTTCAAAAGATTTTCCTACCCTTGGTTCTCCCCGTTGCTCAAACAACTGAAATATGGACCGCGTAAGACCAAGTAAGTAGCTTACATCAGCTGCTATTCTAAATCACAAAAGACCCTTCTCCCAAGTCACATTTTGTGAACCAAAAATAAGCTCCCGGAATTACTTCTTGGCGTACACTATCTTCTTTCTCCCAAATGTGGACAAAGTCCTCTTGATAGCCCACAGAAACATTATGAAGTCCTTAATCTGTTTTGTATTACTAAAATTGCTAGTATTCAAGGAACTATTAGGACACATAAAATTGTCTTGAATTCTCCCTGCCTCCTCACTAATGTTGCCTCCTTTCTTCAAGTTTTGCTCTGGAGCCCCTTCTGATGTCGTTCATCTTTTAAGACTATTTGAGTTACTTGCCGTAGTATATATAATGATATATATATATAATTGGTTATTTATAATGCGCTTAATACCCAGATGTTCCTAAGTGCGGACAGGGGGATCGAACCTGTCTTGCTCCACATCATCTTGTTTTCAAGTCGAGCATGTTGCCCCTGAGTTATCCTCCCAAGAAGAGGGGTGTTTTATGGGCATTGGCCGCCAGCCACTTTGCTGATTTAGTAGTGAAACCTGTTTGATTTATCCTTCTCCGATGGATCTGTTCCTGACACTGTAAAGGAATCTGTTGTTACTCAATTAGGACAAATAAATCTTACTTGGACCCAACTACTGGTATTAAAACCTATTGTCTGGTTGCTGGTCTCGAATGGCCACTTAAAAACTTGGAACAAATTGTTACCTCTCAGCTTCAACAACACCTGTAAATAAATGGAAAATGAGTCAGTGAGATTTTCTAGCTAACCATGGAACATCTCACGTTGTTGGTGATGCTTGACCTCACAGCGCCCTTTCATACTGTTGACCATCCAATTCTTCTGTATCGCTTGTCGCAAGAGGCTGCTAGTTCTAAGGAAACCACTGGCTCATTTCGGTCTTTCCTAGACAATCGTTCTAAGAGAGTTACACTAGGCCAGAGGTCTGCAACCTGTGACTAAACAGATGTTTTGGACTATAATTCCCAGGATCCCTCACCATTGTCTATGCTGGCTAAGGCGAATAGGAGTTGTAGTCCAAAACATCTAGAGAGTCAAAACATGCTGATCCCTGGAGTAAGCCATTTTATTTCTCCTGCAGCGCATGTTTAGTGAGGAGTTGCACTAGGTTCTCACCTGTCTCCGATATTGTTTTTGGAAAACATCTGGCCTCTTCTGTAAATTTTTGTTAAACATGATCTACTTTATCATTTTTATACTGACGAGACACAGGTACCCAGCAAAAGCCTTTTCCTTATATTCCAGGAGGACCAGGCCTGCTCTTGTGGGAGCAGGTAGAGGTTCAGTGCTTGAAAGGCCAGGCTCTGCTAGCCAAAGGAACTCACACGAGGGTGGCAATTTCCAGAGATTCTTTGATGAAATCAGACAGAGGAAGGGGTGGAGGTAGAGTAGCCATAAGAGATGCAACAGTCCACAGAAAGGCCCCACCATCTTGGATTCTCCCAGGGGTCCCAAGCATCCTGAAACCCCCTCCCCACTTCCCACAGATAAAGGACACTTGTTATGACAAAACCAGGCTGAAGATTCTGAAACAGTAGCCTCTATTGGACCCCCTACGGAAGACTATAAAGGAACCAATCAGTTGTTGAATCTTGCTGATGGAAGTATGGAAGACTTCTTTTTTTAAAAACAATTTGTATTGATTTTCAGCATACACCCATACATTGTCACATAGCAATGGTTATCATACATTTACTGTACAGTCATATTATTATTTTTTCTCTCCCATTTCCCCCACCTCTAACTCCCTCCCTCCAGCCTACAGCACACTGCATCAGTCTGACAGTCCAATGCTTGTCCCGTTGGGCCTCATCCCCCATTCATCCCCACCTCCAGAACTAATTGCTTTCTGGACTTGCTTGATCCTGTAGAGACAGTTCGGCCACAAGTTGTATCCAGGCTTCTAGACCCCATCCTCTAATTCCTTGTTGCGCCGCCTAGCATCTTGCCACACCGGCGTGTCCACATTCGCCCATTTTATTATATCTCGCCACCATACCTTAGCAGACGGTCACATTCGCGCTTTCCAGCTCATAGCTATTCTGCGTTTTGCCAATATATACGCTAGGTCTTTTGGTTTGCTCATGTGTTTTGCTCTACGAGACCTTGTGAACCCCTTTAGCAGGCATGCACAGGGTGTGCTCACATCCAGGTTAATCTCCACTCCAGCCATGATTCGAGCCGCCTGTCCCCAAAATCTGCTTATCTCCCCACAGGACCAGAACATATGTACCATCCCAGCATCCACCTCTCCACACTTTTGGCATGTCTGTATTACTGCCTGATTGAACTTGGCAATTTTCTCGGGGGTTAAGTATGCTCTGTGGGTTACATACAACTGGATCTGCTGCAGCCGTACATTTCTCGATACCTTCTTGTGGTACCCTCGTACTCCGCTCCCCATCCCATCAGACATTGGTTCCCCCACTTCCTCCTCCCAATTTAGTCTCGTCTGAGCGATCTCCTTTCCTATTTTAGACATCAGCAGCTCGTATATACGGGAGACCTCGTGCCCCCCTTCTGCCACATCATAAAATATTTCTGTAACAGCATCTGGTTGTTGGGCCAATTCAGTTTCGGGCCACATCCTCTGGATGATCTGTCGAAGTCTATAGTATGCAATGTGCTGCCCTTGATGCAACTCTGTGTCCTCCACCAACTCTACCAACTCCCTGGGCTTCCCATCCACCCATCCATCGCCAACCGTCGCTATCCCAACCAGCTCCCTCCACTTCCTGGCATTCAGCCTCACCTGTGTATCCACTCCTTCCACTCCTTCCAGCGCCATCAGTGATATCTGCTGGGAGCTCGGGGTAGGGTTGTTTACCGCTTGGCACTGCGCCAAATTTCTCTTCTGAGTCTTAACAATTGTCTCTTTCCGACTTCCCTCTTTCTAGGCAGCCATATTATCTCGTTTAGGAAATTTGGGGAGCATTCAGCTCTAAGTAGCCTGGATTCTGGTGTCTGTTCCTCCGATAACCATTTCGCCACCAATTGGATCTGACATGCGAAGTATTATACTTTAAAATTAGGCAATTCAATGCCTACCTGTTCGTATGAGTTCTGTAGTTTCCACAATGCTACCGTGTTCCTTGTGTTATGCCAGATGAAGCCCCTGCACATACCTTGTACTCTCATAAAAAACCGTTTGGGCAGTTTGTGTGGGATATTGGCAAAGTAATGTAGAAGTCTGGGCAGCACCACCATATTCAGTAATGCTGCACGACCCATCATGGACAGTAACCACCCCAGCTGATTCCACACTGTTCAAAATATTCCTGCACCTCTGCCCTCAGGCCCTCCCGGAACCCGACATCTTTTAACGTCTACACCCTGAGTCTCCATGTCGGTATCCTGGCTCGAGGAGGTAGAATCTGCCAGGTCATTACTAGAGGGGCATTATCTGACAGGACCATAGCTTTGTATTCAGCATGTACTACTTAATTTATCGTGTTCGCTCCGGTGAACACATAGTCAAGCCTGGTGTATTTTTTGTGGGGCCAAGTAGTGTGAGTAACCTCTTTCTTGTGGGTGTCACTCCCACCATACATCTACTAACCGAAAGGACTGCAGCAGTGTGCTCAAAGCTTGAGATGCCGGGTCGGATGAGTTAGTTTCTCGTCCAACCTGTCCATTGGCGGATCAAGGGTGCAGTTAAGATCTTCCCCCCACACCACCGCTCCATCTATATACGGGCTGATCTTTGTGTATAGAGATCTGAAATACCCAGCAGTGTCCTGATTCGGTGCATACACATTCATAATACAGATTTCTCTACTTTCGACCCACCCTGGTATCATTAGTATACTGTCGTCCTTGTCTATGTGGGACTGCAGTATCTTGAAAGAGACATGTGGTGCTACCCATGTCAGGACTCCTCTAGCATACGCTGACTAGGGTGCCCCTAAGGTCGTCTCTTTCCATTTCCCCGTTATCATATCTTGTTTCCCTTCAGTCAGGCGTGTTTCTTGCATCACTGCTATATCTATCGTCTGCCGCCTCAAGTATGTCATAACCCGTTTAATGTAGCTGTTGAGCCCCCTCACATTCCAGATTACTATCTTGAGTTCAGCCATCATCTCCAATTATCTTCCCCTCCTCCACCGCTCCAACTCCTCTTCCCTTGTTTCGTGGTGCATGCCTGTAGGCCAGCCCCCTAATAACTCCCACAACTTCTCTCCCTCCTCCCCTCCACAACAACCCCAACAATTGCCCAACTTCAAATATGAATCTCAGGCTTCCCCGCTTCTCCCTCCTTTCCCAGTCCATTGCCGGCACTCAGTGCAGCAGGCGGATTCTGTACTACTAGTATCCCAACTAACTAAACGTAATGAGGGGTAGGTGTGATTCTTGCGCTGCCCTGTCTGTGCAGTGCGCTTTGCTCCTGCGTTCCGCTCTTTTAATAGGATACAAAATATTGTTACATAATTGTCGAGTGTCTCTTCCACCTCAGCCTGCTTCATCTCCCCCTGCCCCAAAAATGTGCTTTAAGGACCCCATCGTTGTTTCACTTATCACTTTCCTCTCCGTTCTGGTCACGCTGCTCCGACGGCATATTCTGTGAGTCCATCCAATTGTTCACATCCTCCGGGGTTTCGAAGAACAAATACTGGTCTTTGTGCAGCACCTTCATTTTTGCTGGGTACAATAACATAAACTTGAGACTGGCTGCTCGCAATCTTTTTTTCACCAGCCCATAGCTCATCCTTTGTTTTTGCACCAGAAAGGTGTAATCTGGGTATGCAATAACTGTTGTTGACACCCGGCTGATGGTGCCCCCTTTACGGAAATGTTCCAGGATCTTCTCTCTGTCCTTATAGTTGAGAATCTTGGCAATTATCAGCCTTGCAGGGGTCCCAGGCTGCTGTCTCCTCATTAGGGCTCTGTGCACCCTCTCCACTGTGAACCCCTGGGTAAGAGTACTGGCCCCTATTTCTTGCAGGAGTATTTTCTCTATGTAATTGGTCGGGTTCTGGCCTTCCTCGCCTTCCGGCAGTCGGATGATTCGCACGTTGTTACGCCTGGCTCGGCTTTCTGCTTCCTCCGACCTATTTCCCAAATCTGCACTAGTTGCTTCAAGGTAGAGACACCCATGGAGTTGTCTTTACAGCTGCTGGTATTGGCTTTCACCTCCTTTTCCAGCACCCTAGTGCGCTCCGACAATGTTCTGACATCTTGTCTCAGGAGATTCATGTCTGTTTGCATTGCATCTATTTTAAACTCCAGAGACGCCTTCAATTCCGCTATAGCCATATTTGCTTGTCCATCCTCCCTTGTGTATCTCCTCCACTTGCTTCATTCGTCTGTGACTTTGCGCTTTCCATCGCTTGCATCGGCCTGGCAAACTTGTCCAAGGACGACTGCTTCACCTTGCTGTTGTTAGCTTTAGCTGTCATGGCTATTGCTTTCTCCATGGAGGTCTTTTTCTTCCCTGACATCCGTGAAGTCTCTATTTGTCGTTCTCGTGCCCTCTGCAGTAGTTGTGCACTGTTTGTTGCTGCTCCTAATGGTTTGTTCCCATTACTGTGCCTCACTCGTCCTGCCTTGGCCGTCCTTTCAGTATCTTCGTATCACTCTGCTATCTATATATCTTGGAAGTTATTGACATGCACAACATGTCTACACTCCACTGTAGCTTCCTACTCATCAATGTCCACCATCCGGTTGCGGTGCAAGGTGTGCTACAGCCCCATACCTCCGTTTGTCCCTCAGTCTATCTGTATCTGTCCTTCTGCCATTCCCATTGTCCATGCCGGTCTGGGCTGAGAGGGTCGTCTATGCCAATCTCTGGGGCCTGATGTCTTCTACGACACCGTTCTTCCTTCTCACGTATTTGCAGTTCTATGGGTTCACAGAAGCCTCTAGTTACAGTGCCTCCAGCTTGCAGGTGTTGCTAAGCTTAGTTCCCATAGCTTCAGAGGGATGCTCGCATGTCCGTGTACAGTGTGCAAGCAAGCTGTTGGTAGGAGTCTATGCTGACATAAAATCCTTGCACCCCTCACTGAAGCAGAGTTTAGTTCGGGTCTCAGACCCGAGACTGATATGCATTTCCCAGCTTACTTCTGTCCTTCTGTGGTGGTAGCTGTGGCCCGCTCCTTTTGCCTTCTCCACAATTGCTTCCTCTTTATTCTTGCTTGGTTGGGGCTTTATACCTCTTTCCTCCGCTGCTCTTCCTACTGTAGCACGGTGTCCGGAACGCTCAAAATCCTCTCTCCGGGGCATAAGACCTCTACATGGACTTCGTTCTACAGTGCACAGTTGGTAATCGTTATAATGCTTATCCGTCAGCCCCCTGTTTGATGCTTACTGTCGTCTTGCGCCACGGTGCACTCCCCACCTCGGCGCTTTAATTGCTGTGGTACGTAGTTCACCTCTCATCTACAAGCTTTCTTCTTTGTTCCTACGTGTTATGCGGTGTACAGTTCTTCGTTTTTCTGCATGTATTATTACACTGTTGCTGGGACTCGTGTTGTTTCGCACTGTTCTAACTAAAAGCGCCAGCCTCCACCGTCCCTGTTTCACTTCTCCTTCGCTCCCGGGTTCTCAAGCCGTGGGTCAGGGGTCCCACTCTTCACACGGCCACTCTGCGGCCTCCTGTGCGCTGCTTGTTCCTCTCGGCTGTCCGCTGATGTCGAAGCCTGCATGCAGTGTCACAATGCAGGGTTTCGGCTCCGCTTGTAACACTGTGGCTGCTGCTAGTTTCCGAACTCTGCCATGGGCTGCACTGCTGCTATCAATTGAGACCGGGGCTCCGTTTCTTTTCACAAGCGCTCCATGAATAGCCCTTTCCTTTGTTCTTGGCTAGACACCATTTTGTTGCATTCGCCTGCTGGACCGTCCAAACTTCTCTGCCTCCGCATTCTGTTCTGCAATCATATTTCGCCTCAGACTTTTCACTGCTGTGTGCCGTCATATTCGTGCTGCTGTGGCTTCAGTTTGACTCCTCATATCCAGCTTAAAAAAGCCTATTTGACGGTCAGATCATTGTCGGGTCAGACGGTGCACCGGAATACATGTCCTAGTCCATGGCCAAGTAGCCACGCACCCCGTAAGTATGGAAGACTTCCCCTTAGTTGATTCAAC
Organism: Ambystoma mexicanum; assembly: GCF_040938575.1. Taxonomy (NCBI): domain Eukaryota; kingdom Metazoa; phylum Chordata; class Amphibia; order Caudata; family Ambystomatidae; genus Ambystoma; species Ambystoma mexicanum. The sequence continues at coordinate 147,725,629 of NC_090930.1, read as the reverse complement.
TTCGGACACTTGAAGAAGAATGATTCAACTAGAACTTGGTCAGGAGTACAGTCTGATCCACAGTCCTCTGCCGTAGCTGTGAAGACCAAGAATTCCAAGGAAGAGACAAACTGTTCCTGCTAGACATCCCAAAGGAATATTTGGGGTGACCAGCTGGGCTGGACAAGGCCTAATGCAAGTGAGACCATTGGTACCTAGGAACCTGCTCATTGGAGGTGGCAGAACCTGCAAGTGCTCGCTGCATACCTTGCCCATTGGGAAGTGCAGAAGTAAGGACTTACCTTGCCTCTGGGGACTCTGGATGGGAGCCCCTCAGCATCCAGAGGTCAAGCACCAGTTATGGACCCTGTTTTGTAGCTTTGATCCATTACGAGCCGGCTCAACTAATTCAGGGCCCTTTTTGAACCGCTGAAAGCACCCAGAGCAACCTTTGGTAATCACTTCTTTTTCCATACGCTGTCAAGCCATTGAGCTGCTGACTCCACTCATGACCTTCCTGCACACCAGCCTTTTAGCCGATTGCCATTGAAGAACCACATTTCATTGTGGGGACATTTCTGAGGCCACTCAACTAGTTTGAGATGCTGACTTGTCCCATTGCCGCCTGCTTTCTTCATCCAATTTGAGCCAAAAAAAAGCTACAGGACTGTAACACAACGTTGGACTGTCTCGAGCTGACTTCACTGTCTCGAGGCCCACGATCCAGTGGGAATAACCGACTTGACCAATTCAGAGCACCTAGCAGCTTTGTTCAACCTTGTTGAATGCAAAAATATACTTTTAAATATATTAGGAAGTGGTCCTGTCCTCCTGCCCAACCTCAAAGGGTCCTAGTCACTTCAAAAACCCCACTCTGTACCTTTTTTTGGAAACATCATCAGTCACTTTGCTGCTGACATTATTGCTTGTGCACCCCTGTCTTCAAACCCATAGTGTTTCCCATACAGGGGTAGGTCATTAGTTTTGTTTTTTATTAGTTAATAGCAAAAAGTGCCCATACTTCACCCAAATTCTGTTGACAGACATGATTACACTCTCATGATAACACTCTCATCAGTTGTTGACAATCATGAAGCAGACATGGAGGAGAGGCGAGAGTTGGCGTGCTGCAGCATCATGGGACCTTCTGTGCACCCTCCCCGCCTTTCGCAGCACTCTGGCGTGGTGCAATATGTTGCGGTGCATTGTGATGCAGATAGCTCGGAAACAGTGTGTCCTAGGGCCTTTCGACTTTCAGGTTTTGTTCCTGGAATTGAGACGGTTAAAATGAGCTTTGTCCAGTCCGTCTATGACCACATTGATGTTTTTTGCGTTGCGGTGCAAATATCTCAGGAACGGCGCATTCTTGTGCCTTGAAATGTGGTTGTTCTGTTCCTTGCTTCCAGACCCTTGAAATGAGCTCTGTTCGGTCCTTCGACGACCACCTTGATGTTTCACAGCTTTTCAGGCAACCGTCTCATGGCGTGCAAGGGCTGAACTCCGGGGAACGGGGTGGGGTGTCCACATGTAATGTAGCCAGCTACTGTGCAAAATGTGGTGCAGATTGGTTGAACAGTGTGGAATTGTATGAGGAACAAACAAACAAACAGATGTTCCGTTTTATATATAGAGATATTTCCTAGTTCATCTAAAGTATCCTATTTCATATAACTTTGGCCATTCTTTTAATTTGATACCACAGCACTATTGTTGGTGTTCTACTTCCATGTTAGCCCCCCCTCCCTCCTGCAGTTTGTAGCTTGCCCTCGCCTGCACTAGCCTAAGAGGCAAAGGAGATACACCACGTCAGGTTAGGCCTGTTTCAGCTTTTTGATTTATTTTATTTTATGTTTCTCTTACAACAACGCACAAAACTCTCAGGCATCTAGGCGCAAGTTAGAGTTGGTAAGCGGTTACAGGTTACAGATTACACAGTTGTGTTACCGAGACAAGGTGGGTAATTCAAGCAGATACATGGAGGCACTTGATTCAAAGTGAACAGGTAAGAGGCTTAAGGACACGCCCCGCTAGTGAGGTTTGAGTGAGGCAAGATGGGGAGCAGTATGCAGTAATTAGGCAGAGTACGCGCTGGGAAAAGCCTCACCCCTTGTTGCAAGGGGGTACATCAGCTGTGCACAGCATAGGCGAATTGAATCAGAACAAATGACATGGCTGTGTTGCAGGTGCATAAGTGGGTACATTCAAGCAGTTACAGTGAAGTGCATGGGTCGAGCATAAGTTGGCTGGTAAAAAGGTTTTGTGGACGTACCCCACTAGCAAGCAAGATGGGGAGCAGCATGCAGTAAATTAATGAAAGCGCAGGCTGGGACAGCATCACCCATGTTGCAGGGAGCTACATCAGCTGTGCACAGCGCGGACACGTTCCATCAGTACGGTGTGGCATCCCAGGGGCAATGGCAGTAACACGTGTGCGGATAATCGAGGATATGAGTTCCCTGCGTAGGCACTGGGGTTGTTAGGTGAATGCAAGCACAGCAGCAGGAAGGTTGGGTGGTAGTTAGAAGGCTGCATGTTGTAAAGTGTCAGTGGAAGCAAGAAAGGGCGCATACCTTGATGCTAGGAGTGTGTCAGCACCGAGCTTGTGTGGCAGTTGCTCACAGACGCCTGATGGGAGTTGTGCGGTCGCCTTAGTCTGGGGGTTATGCAGGTGATAGTGAGGTAAATTCATGGATACAATGTAGGCGAGTCGTGATGCAAGATATCTTTGTAGTGAAATGAAGGGAGGCAAACACGTGGCACACATGTCTGCTTGCCTGTGTTAGCGTTAGGGATCACTCCTGGTCTAGTAGTCGTGTGGGCAGAGTAGGAGTTCTATTCATTACTCAACTGAGCAGTAGCCATGTTGCTGCATCCCTGTAGTCCTTCAGAGCAGTAGCCATGTTGCTGCATCCATGTACTCCTTCAGAGCAGTAGCCATGTTGGTGCATCCCTGTACCCCTTCAGAGCAGTAGTCATGTTGCTGCTGTATCCCTGTACTCTTTCAGAGCAGTAGTCATGTTGCTGCATTCCTGAACTCCTTAAGAGCAGTAGTCATGTTGCTTCATCCCTGTACTCTTTCAGAGTAGTAGTCATGTTGCTGCATCTCTGTACTCCTTCAGAGCAGTAGTCATGTTGCTGCATCCCTGTACTCTTTCAGAGCAGTAGCCATGCTGCTGCAACCCTGTACTCCATCATAGTAGCAGTCATGTTGCTGCATCCCTCTACCCCTTCAGAGCAATAGTCATGTTACTGCGTCCCTGTACTCTTTCAGAGCAGTAGTCATGTTGCTGCATCCCTGTACCCCTTCAGAGCAGTAGTCATGTTGCTGCATCCCTGTACCCCTTCAGAGCAGTAGTCATGTTGGTGCATGCCTGTACCCCTTCAGAGCAGTAGTCATGTTGGTGCATCCCTGTACTCCTTCAGAGCAGTAGTCATGTTGCTGCATCCCTTTACTCTTTCAGAGCAGTAGTCATGTTGCTGCATCCCTGTATTCCTTAAGAGCAATAGTCATGTTGCTGCATCGCTGTACTCCTTCAGAGCAGTAGTCGCATTGATGCATGCCTGTACTCCTTCAGAGCAGTAGTCATGTTGCTGCATGCCTCTACCCCTTCAGAGCAGTAGTCATGTTGGTGCATCCCTGTACCCCTTCAGAGCAGTAGTCATGTTGCTGCTGTATCCCTGTACTCCTTCAGAGAAGTAGTCATGTTGCTGCATCCCTCTACCCCTTCAGAGCAGTAGTCATGTTGCTGCATTCCTGTACTCTTTCAGAGCAGTAGCCATGTTGCTGCATCCCTGTACTCCTTCAGAGTAGTAGCCATGTTGCTGCATCCCTGTACTCTTTTAGAGCAGTAGTCACATTGATGCATGCCTGTACTCCTTCAGAGCAGTAGTCATGTTGCTGCATCCCTGTACTCTTTCAGAGCAGTAGCCATGTTGCTGCATGCCTGTACTACTTCAGAGCAGTAGTCATGTTGCTGCATCCCTGTACCCCTTCAGAGCAGTAGTCATGTTGCTGCATCCCTGTACCCCTTCAGAGCAGTAGTCATGTTGCTGCTGCATGCCTGTACTCCTTCAGAACAGTAGTCATGTTGCTGCATCCCTGTACTCTTTCAGAGCAGTAGCCATGTTGCTGCATGCCTGTACTCCTTCAGAGCAGTAGTCATGTTGCTGCATCCCTGTACCCCTTCAGAGCAGTAGTCATGTTACTGCGTCCCTGTACTCCTTAAGAGCAGTAGTCATGTTGCTTCATCCCTGTACTCTTTCAGAGTAGTAGTCATGTTGCTGCATCCCTGTACTCCTTCAGAGCAGTAGTCATGTTGCTGCATCCCTGTACTCCTTCAGAGCAGTAGTCATGTTGCTGCTGCAACCCTGTACTCCATCATAGTAGCAGTCATGTTGCTGCATCCCTCTACCCCTTCAGAGCAATAGTCATGTTACTGCGTCCCTGTACTCTTTCAGAGCAGTAGTCATGTTGCTGCATCCCTGTACTCCTTCAGAGCAGTAGTCGCATTGATGCATGCCTGTACTCCTTCAGAGAAGTAGTCATGTTGCTGCATCCCTCTACCCCTTCAGAGCAGTAGTCATGTTGCTGCATGCCTGTACTCCTTCAGAGCAGTAGTCATGTTGCTGCATGCCTGTACTCCTTCATAGAAGTAGTCATGTTGCTGCATCCCTCTACCCCTTCAGAGCAGTAGTCATGTTGCTGCATACCTGTACCCCTTGAGAGCAGTAGTCATGTTGCTGCTGCATCCCTGTACTCCTTCAGAGCAGTAGTCATGTTGCTGCAACACTGTACTCCTTCAGAGCAGTAGTCATGTTGCTGCATCCCTGTACTCTTTCAGAGCAGTAGTCATGTTGCTGCATGCCTGTACTCCTTCAGAGCAGTAGTCATGTTGCTGCATCCCTCTACCCCTTCAGAGCAGTAGTCATGTTGCTGCATGCCTGTAGTCCTTCAGAGCAGTAGTCATGTTGCTGCTGCATCCCTATACTCTTTCAGAGCAGTAGTCACATTGATGCATGCCTGTACTCCTTCAGAGCAGTAGTCATGTTGCTGCAACACTGTACTCCTTCAGAGCAGTAGTTATGTTGCTGCATCCCTCTACCCCTTCAGAGCAGTAGTCATGTTGCTGCATACCTGTACCCCTTCAGAGCAGTAGTCATGTTGCTGCATCCCTGTACTCCTTCAGAGCAGTAGTCATGTTGCTGCATCCCTGTACTCTTTCAGAGCAGTAGTCATGTTGCTGCATGCCTTTACTCCTTCAGAGCAGTAGTCATGTTGCTGCATCCCTCTACCCCTTGAGAGCAGTAGTCATGTTGCTGCTGCATCCCTATACTCTTTCAGAGCAGTAGTCACATTGATGCATGCCTGTACTCCTTCAGAGCAGTAGTCATGTTGCTACATCGCTGTACTCCTTCAGAGCAGTAGTCATGTTGCTGCATGCTTGTACTCCTTCAGAGCAGTAGTCATGTTGCTGCATCCTTCTACCCCTTCAGAGCAGTAGTCATGTTGCTGCATCCCTGTACTCTTTCAGAGCAGTACTCATGTTGCTGCATCCCTGTATTCCTTAAGAGCAATAGTCATGTTGCTGCATCGCTGTACTCCTTCAGAGCAGTAGTCACATTGATGCATGCCTGTACTCCTTCAGAGCAGTAGTCATGTTGCTGCATCCCTCTACGCCTTCAGAGCAGTAGTCATGTTGCTGCATACCTGTACCCCTTGAGAGCAGTAGTCATGTTGCTGCTGCATCCCTATACTCTTTCAGAGCAGTAGTCACATTGATGCATGCCTGTACTCCTTCAGAGCAGTAGTCATGTTGCTGCTTGCCTGTACTCCTTCAGAGCAGTAGTCATGTTGCTGCATCCCTCTATCCCTTCAGAGCAGTAGTCATGTTGCTGCATACCTGTACCCCTTGAGAGCAGTAGTCATGTTGCTGCTGCATCCCTATACTCTTTCAGAGCAGTAGTCACATTGCTGCATACCTGTACCCCTTCAGAGCAGTAGTCATGTTGCTGCATGCCTGTACTCCTTCAGAGCAGTAGTCATGTTGCTGCATCCCTCTATCCCTTCAGAGCAGTAGTCATGTTGCTGCATACGTGTATCCCTTCAGAGCAGTAGTCATGTTGCTGCTGCATCCCTATACTCTTTCAGAGCAGTAGTCATGTTGCTGCATCCCTGTACTCTTTCAGAGCAGTAGTCATGTTGCTGCATGCCTGTACTCCTTCAGAGCAGTAGCATCCCTGCACTGTAATTTTTCCACAGAGGAATTGATGCCAGTATTGGCATCATGCCAGGGGAGGGGCCATTCTATGTCAAATGCGGTCAAATAGGCCATTGCTCAAAAATAGTAAAGGATGTTGTGGGCATCTTATGCGTTTCTATGCTCCAATGTTGTGAACACTGATAGAAGAGGCACACCAATGAAAGAAAGGGGGTAGGCAGGAGAGCTGATGGCAGTAGAGACTTGGGACCTCATTATTGAAAGTGCACTGCAATGTGAACATGGGACATTGTGTCATGTGTGCTACAGCAAAAACAAAGAGGTGATGGCTGGAAGGTTTAGAATTAATCTTAACCACTGGCGTTGCTCTGGGCACTCTTTGGTGTTGCAGAAGGGATCCCAAGGGGTTGAATTCCCGGCTTTGACCTGTGCAAGTGTCCTTTCAATAAGGGCTTTTTCAGGGAAGTGTGCCTCAATTAAATAATGTACTCTGAATGACTATGCAAATGTTGTGTATTATTGGAGCCTACACAATCATACTGTGTGCCTGTGTGTGACTATGTGAGTCCGCGTGCATGTGCACGTTTAGAAATTAGTGGGGTGGGCGGGAGACACACATGCACTGCCCAACACAAGAATGCTAAATCCAAGTGACCCACTTGGGAACCCATGGAAGGGTGAAAACCAGTAGGCAGCATTAACAATGCTATCCCACTAATGAGCGCTGTGTGTGTGTGTGGTCGTGCTCCCAGTCGTGGCCCAGTCCCTCTGGCTATGTTTAACCCAGGCATGTGTAATGTTGCCCCAGGTAGTTTTATGTCCTGCCTGATTCTACCAATATCTCACCTCTCAAACCCTCCCATCACCCTGCACTGTACACAGTGTCATAATGGAAGGGGACGATGTATTTATTTTATTTATTGATTGTTTGCTTGTTAGGCGCTTATACAGGAAGTAAAATACTGTTTCAAAGCGCCCACAGGGCAAGGGGAGGAAACAAGGGCGTGAAATGCATTATAAAACACAATATTTAATAAGAGCAGAGGAGGGAAAAGGAGGAAGGACAAACCTACTATGCCTTGTGAGTATTCAGAACGTGCAAGTGCAGCAAGGAAGTTGGCAGAGGGCGCAAGTGCTGGGGAGTCTGGGCTCATGGTTGAGCCACAGATGAAGTGCTTGGGTTGTTGAGTGCTACATGGCCAGAGGCAATGATAGGAGTAAGTGCGAACCTCCAGGACGGAGGGTGTCCCAAGGCAAGTGCTAGGGTAGACAGAAGCTGGGCCGACTGGGTGTGGGAGGTCAGGGGCCGAAGGATGCATAAGGAACCTGAACACCAATCACAGTAACTGTGGGATTAGCACAGGAGAAAGGACGGAGGAGGTAAAGAGGAACGTCTTGCAGAGCTTCTGGAATTTAAGAAAGTCCTGCTCAAGATACAGAGGCAGGAGGAGGCTGTTCCATTGGAGGAAGCCAGCTGAGGAAAGCGATCAAACACCTACCCTCTGTTTGGCAAAACCCTTTACGCACAAAGATCTGGTGTCAGAGGAATTTAGTGGTCTAGATAGAGAGCATTTAGTAAGATAAAGTTGAAGATACTGTGGTCTGCGGGCCCAGACAACCTTGTGTATGATGCAGAGGGATTTGAATTTAATCCGTGCAGCAACCGGGATCCAATGAAGACTTTTTAGGCCAGGAGAGTTGCAGTCCATGGACTTAAGGCCAAGGATATGTCTAGCTGCCCTATTCTGGATTAGCTGGAGGGATCTCAGTGTGGAATAAGGTAGATTCAAGAGGATGCTATTGAAATAGTCAAGCCTAGAGAGAACCAGTGCTCGGGTAACATTAAGCCTCTAGGGGAGGAAGAGCTGAAAATGGGAGTTCTTGGCAATGTCCTGAGTGTGAGGGAGAAGGAGAGGAGTTGAAGATGACTCCAAGGTTTCTGGCTTCAGAAGAAGGAGAAAGCAGAGTCAAAGAAGGGGGTCCCAATGGGAAGGATCTCAGTTGAGACAGAGTTGAGACAGAGATCGTTGGATGTGCACCAGGACTGGATGGCAGATAGGCAGTCAGGGATGATGGCTGGTGTAAGACGGTCAGCAGGAAGTTTGAAAAAGAGCTGTGTGTTGTCTGCTTACACTGGAAGTTGGAGGAGAAGGAGGAGATGAGGCATTCAAGCAGAGCAAGGTAGATGTTAAAGAGCCAAGGGGAGAGGATAGAACCCTAGGGGACACCACAGGTAGAGAAGGAAGTTTGAGAGGAGAAGGAGCCCAGGATGACTTGTGAAGAGTGGTCAGTAAGGAAGGATGTCAGCCAGTCCCATACCCGTTCTGAGATACCAAGTGTATGGTGAAGCCTTTGTATGAGGATGGAGTGGTTTACTGTATCAAAGGCAGAGGAGAGATCGAGAAGGATGAGGACAGCTGGGGAGTTGGAGTCCAGAGATGGAAGCAGTTCTTCAGGGATATTCAGGAGAGCAGTTTTCGTGCCTCTGGATTCTCGGAATTCATATTGATGGTCGTGGAGACCATCAACAAGTTCTGTGTGGAAGTTGAGTTGGGACAATGCCAGCTTCTTGAGCAGCTTCCCCACGTTGGGGGTGATGGAAATAGGGCAGTAGTTGGCAGGGCAGGTAGGGTCTGCAGAAGGTTTTTTCAGGAGTAGGCGCATAAGGGAGTGCTTAAGGGAGGAAGGGAAAGATTCAATACCAAAGGAGTGATGGCAGAAATCTGTGAGTGTGGGGGCAAGAGAGCCAATGTTATCCTTGATGATCCTGGATGAGCAAAGGGAAATCTGTTCGAAGAGACCTTCATGGAGCGGACAACTCCGGTAACTTCTTCTTCAGGTGTGACAGGGGAGGAAGAGGAAGGAGTAGGGTGAGTGGCCAAAGGAGGCAAGGGTGTGTAAGATGGGTTGGGAGGGTGGGTAGCAAGGGTGTTCAGGAAGTCCTGGGTTTTGGTGGTGAAGTGTGTGGCCAGTGCGTTGCAAAGGGCCTGGGAAGGAGAAGGGGAGGGGGAGGAAGGGTGGCTAGTTCCCCGCAGATCTTGAAAAGTCCAGCCATGTTGTTGGATGCACCAGAAACCTGTGCTGAATGTGGGCTCTTTTCTTGATGTGGATGGAGAGTCTGTATTTCCTTTGGAGCAGGCAGTAGGCCAGTTTGTCAGAGGTTAAGCCTGAAGTTTGCCACTTCCGTTCCGCCGCCCTGCACTTTCGTTACACGGCCGCAAGTTCGGAGTCGTACCAGGTGTTATGCTTAGAAGCAGGTTTCATGTGGATCCTCATGTCTGGGGCAGGAATGTCAAGAATATTACTGATGGAGAGGTGGAGGTTGCTGAGAGCAGAGTCAGAGGTAGTAACAGAGGCAGAGGGGTGGTGGGGATGAAGATGGAAGCGAAGGCAGCACCTGACACTCGTTTCATTGGGTGGATGTTAGTAAATGAGATTGGCAGGGCTTTTTGGGGGGCAGTGAGAGGGTCAGGGGTCCCAGGTTGGAGGAGAGAATGGTCAGACCAGGAGAGCGGGTTGACTAGTGGGGGAAAGAGAGAGGTCAGAGTGTATGAGAGCATCTAGAGTGTGTCCAGCTGTGCGGGTTGGCCCAGACTGGAGAATGGAGAGGAGAAGAGAGGTGCAAAGGTCAGTGAAGAGAGTAGATGTAGAGCCAGGTGAGTCCAGGTGGATGTTGAAATCACCCAGGAGGAGGAGAATGGTGGTGGATGAAAGTAAGGAAGAGCAGAAATCAGCCCATTCAGAGAGGAATAGAGTGGTGGCACCTGGAGGCCGGTAATTGGTAGCAATGGTCAGGGTGGAGATGGGAGAGATGACCAACTTGCAAACCAGGCTTTCAAAGAAGGGAGTAGAGCTGGATGGGTAAGATGGAAGCAGGAACCCACTCAGGGAAAATTAAGGCAAAGTAAATTACCCAGAACTTTGAACTTGGTTTCCATTTAGGGGCTCTCTGTCAAAACCCTCAGTGGAAAACGAGTTCATTCGGGATGCAGTTATTACATGGTTGTTCAATGTACCTAGTGAGTGTTTGTAAAATTATCTGTATACACCTTTAATTTGCAATTAAGGGCCGCATAAAGAATGTGGCATTGTAGGATAAACGTGGCAGTAACAGCATTGCATTGGGGTTCAAAATGAAACTGTGCAAAAATACGTGGTTTTGGGAGGAAGAAATGTCATCCACACAAAACCATGACCCCATGCAGTAATTACCCCATGTGATAATTACTCCCATCTATAATATGCGATCCCCATGGAATCCAATGACACCTCAAAAATGCAGCACAGCCGAAGGGTCCACACGACTTTAAATCAGGCAGTAAGAGTATTTGAGTTTGGCGATTTAGAAAGGAAATATGTGAGAGTGGTGAGAGTGGTCTGTGGTGGGAGACTACTCCATTGAATCTAGCGGTAACATTGCAATATCCGAGTAAGCATTATTTCATTTGAGCCTATTGCTGGAGGCGGACCCATGCCCTGAAGCAGAAAGTTACAGCTTAATAACTCCAGTCCCTCACAGCGCGGGACTGGTGAGAGTGGTCTGCGGTGGGAGACTACTCCATTGGATCTAGCGGTAACATCGCAATATCCGAGGAAGCAGTATTTCATTTGTGCCTATTGCTGGAGGTGGATCCAGGCCCTGAAGCAGAAAGTTACAGTTTAATAACTCCTGTCCCGCACATCGCAGGAGTGGTGAGAGTGGTCTGTGGTGGGAGACTACTCCATTGAATCTAGCGGTAACATTGCAATATCCGAGTAAGCATTATTTCATTTGAGCCTATTGATGAACGTGGATCCAGGCCCTGAAGCAAGAAGCTACAGCTTAAAAACTTCTGTCCCGTACATCGCAGGAGTGGTGAGAGTGGTCTGTGGTGGGAGACTACTCCATTGGATCTAGCGGTAACATCACAATATCCGAGGAAGCAGTATTTCATTTGTGCCTATTGATGGACGTGGATCCAGGCCCTGAAGCAGGAAGCTACAGCTTAAAAACTCCTGTTCCGCACAGAGCACGGCGCAGGAGTGGTGAGAGTGGTCCGAGGCCAACCTGGAGACGTGCCTCCTTTCAGCTCAGACAACAGCGTATATTGCTGCATCAATTTTCCACTCCGGCTGAGTCTGTGAGCCCTGCAGTGCAGCCAGAAAGAGCTCCATACGATATACAAGGTATCCTTTTCTGGTGGAAAATATCATATGTGTAAGCAAGCCTGTGACTGTCAGCTACCTGGCTACACTAAGACACAGTATCACATCCTCTAGCTCAGACAGCTCGGATTTGACTGACAACACTGCGAGAACGAGGATAAATTGTACTTTCTTCTGAAAGCCATCTTGGAGATTTGCACCGAAATTTACCAAGGCCAAAAAGTTTTTGGGAAAAAAATCAGTTGTCTAGAGAAGACAAGAGGCCAACTCGAGCTTCTTCCTCGACCATTGCTGATCCAATTATGGCCGGCACCCTGGACAAGGAGAGAGAAACTCACTGTACCATCTGAGAGACAAGACGGGATGAAATTCAATTATAGAGATTGACATAGGAGAGGAGGAGGGAGCCTAGAGGCAAGCGTCCCATACACTACTCAGGAAAGTAGGATAGACACTGTGTCTAACAAGCAACTGGATGCAGTGTAGGCAGAGACTGACCCTCGGGAAAAGCTGCTCTCAAGTTGCCCCACTGCCTATGGACTGAAGCGGAGGCAACCACGGAGGAGAAGAAAGGCAAAAGGAAACTTGCTTCAGAGGAAGAAGCAACCAAAATGGTGGTAAACCAAGGAAGAATGCTGTTGCCCTGGCAGAGACGGTGGCAAGTCAATATGACTGTATAAGCACCAATGAAACACTTGAAGTGCAGAAGGCAGCAGAATCATGCAGAACCCAAAATAAGAGGTAAGAAAATAATAAACAAAAGAAGAATGGCCTTGGAACACAGGGTGGCTGGGTCTGACACGGCCTCGCCCCAACAGTTATCTGCCACAAGTGGCGTGGAGCCGACGTGCATCACAATCCTGGAACCCAGCGTAGTGGAAGTGAATGCAGATGAAGGCAATGTATCTACTGCGTACAATAACCCTGTGGACTGGTCTGCTGAAATGATGGAAAGTATGGGGAACCAGAGTGCGGTGGACTCACCACCATTGAGTCAAAAGACAACCAAAAATGATCTATCTGAGGCTGACAGGAAGATAATAGGTATTACTGATATATTCGCCAAAACAGATGCCCCTTACTTAGACAGACAAGAAGTCTGGCAGCTGCTACACACGCTGCCTCATCTGCAAGTGATGACCTCCAAGGATGTGGCTAGGGATGAGCTTCCAGACTGTGACTAGGAAGAAAACTGGGCCTGTTTCTATTTCCACAGCAGAAATGTACCCGACCTTCTCATGGACTACGAAACGAACGTATTGTGCATGGGTTACATGCTTGAGCCGGGCAGGGTGTGCAAAACAGACCAAGCACACAGCCCAAAACGCACACAAGTGGAGCAACATAACACAGAAGCTGAGAACCCCCGAAGGAAGGTCCAGACTCTCTAAGTGCTGCAGCAATACGAGAGTGGGTGTGGATTCCAGGCAAAGCACACCCGGGTGGGAGCAACTCACTTAAAAAAAAAAAGAAAGAAAGCGCCGTACCCTTCTAAGCTGGAACACTGGAGGCCACTCCCTCCTGACTCAAAGCTTCTTGGGTCTCCTTCATCGATTAGAAAGTGACATCTTATTGCAGGAGACCTGGCTCACAAAGAAACGTGCTTTAATCGTGCCGCAAAAAAAGGGGGACATTGGGTAGACCCAAAGGAGGTCTACTGGTTGGGCTTAGAAACAAGATATTGGCACAGACGCTGGAATTCGAAAATCACAATACCACGAAAGCGACATAAACTCCAGAACATGCACTCTACTGCTGAATGTGTATGACCCCCCTGGGGGAGGGAAAACACAGCCTATCATGAACTCACTGACTTCCATCCTCTTGGTGTGGATGGTCTGCTACCCCATGGGAAGGACCTTAACAGCAGGAGACTTTAATGTGAACTGCAATAGGCTGCAGCAGGAACTGGACTTATTGGCAGATGACTCAACAGCCTGCAGGGGAGCACCGAAAAAGACCGAGGGAGTAGAATGGCTTCATTTTATGAAAACCATGGGCCTCAACGTTCTAGAACCAAAATTGAGAGATGTTCCTGAGCATCCTACAACCTGGTCAAATGGCAAATACTCCAGTTGGATTGACTCCATTTTTGTGAGCTCTGATTAGTTTTTTAATCCTTCCCTTCAAGCAGTAAGACACACCTCCTACAGAGAACACAAAATGCGTGTTGCTTTAATACTCTCTTCACGTGAGATAAAACCAGCACAGATAAGGGGGGAAATATCCGTAAATAGTGGTGGAAATCGAATTAGCTGGTGTGATAAAAATGTTGCTACATTGAACAAGCGGTTGGTGTTAGATCAAGTGGATCGGTAGACATTACCAATGGGGATCAAGGAGTCAGACATGACAATCTCGTCCTACGCAAGCAGCTATGGTTCCTGCAGAAGCCGACCGGTGACGAAACTCACAACCTGCAACACCAAGCACTACGACTCGTACTTAACAACATTAAAGAAGGAGAAGCTTAGAATGATAAGGAAACTTTAAAAAACTAGAGAGTGAAGACTGTATTGATTCCAGGGAATGTGGCCTAAAAACAGCTAACCTAAAAATTAAATACAGAAATAGAGTCAGGATCCATAGCTTCTCCTGCTGATCTGCCAGAATAAGATCTTCCAACTGCTCAGAACCTCTGGCTCAAAGAACATGTGGGCCGAAGTAAAGAGCATACTCGATCCTTTGCTGACACTCTGCTAAATCCCATCAGCAAAGTAGCCTGGGAGAGATGTGTGAAAGATCTCATATGGGGCCAAAGTCTTAAGCAACCAACACCACTTCCCAAATGAAAACCACCAAGAAAACAAGCTATCCTTCTCAGAAATTGGTGCAGAAATAGAGAAATTGAAGCCCTCAAGGGCCCCCAGCCCGGACGGTCTATCTAATAAAGTGCTGAGGAAGGATTCAGAGATTTGGGCAGAAATTCTAACGACTCTGCTCAAGAAAATCTGCAATGAAAGAATCATCCCCTCTTCCTAGAAAAAGTCAATTTTAATCCCAGTCCATAAAAAGGGAGACCGCAAGCTAGTTGCTAAATATAGGCTCCTAGCCATTATGATGATGGTAGATTATTGATAACGTGCTTAATACCCATAGGTTTCTAAGCACGGGCCCAGGGATCGAACCTGTGGTGTTCCGTGTCGTCTTGCATCCAAGGCGAGCGCGTTGCCCCTGAGCTATCCTCCCGTGACATGATAAACGCGCCAGGCAAACTATTTTGTACTCTGTTACTAAATAGATTAAATCATAGAGAAGAGCAACAGAAAATACTATCAGACCAGCAAACCGGATTCCGGAAAAGGGTTGGGCACACTACAAAACATATGGGCACTCCATTTTCTAATCCAGCAAACACTGACGCCCGAAGATAGAAACCTGTACGTCGCTTTTGTTGGCTTTTCTAAAGCGTTTGACACAACAGATAGAACGAGACTCTGGGTCAAACTCTCAAAGTGGTGAATTGAGGAGGAACTCCTCCACTTGATCAAGACTTATTATACTGTTACATCGGCTGCCGTCAGAACCAGTCAAGAGGATTTTGTGACTGACTTTATAGAAGCTATTAACGGCCTGAAGCAATGCTGCGTTTTGGTGCAGGCACCTTTTAACCTCTACGTAGGCGACATATATTTATTAATATTGAGCATAAAAGACAGGGCCACAGGCCTAGTTGAGCACACATGACAAGCACACATAGAAAACAGACACATATCAATCTCAGTGGTTAAGAAGAAACCAGTAAATTCATGTGAATAAACATTTCTTCAGTATTTGTTTAAACTTGGGGAGAGACCAACATAGCTTTAGGTCAAGTGGAAGGTCATGCCAGCTCTTTGAGGCAGCCTAGCTGAAAGACCCTTGGGACACCATCTTGAGCTTAGCCTTGGGAATCTGAAGGATTCCAGTATTGTTAGACGTCAATGACCTGCAAGCCAGCAGCCAGGTGAGCCGGCAGCCAGGTGAGCCGGCAGCCAGGTGAGCCGGCCAGATAAATATACCCTGGCCAGTCCCAAATAGGCACTTGTGTGTGAGGCACAGTATGCAAAAGGATATCATGCAGGTCACAGGGAGCTAGTGCAGCACGCACCGGGCTTCCTAGACATGTTCCTTTCTACTCAGACCCTCCTGTACTCTCACCGCATTGTTTTGGACAGATTGTAGGCGCCTAATTTCACCTTTGTTGGTGCCTTGCTGCAAGCTGGAACGATAGTCCAGCTTGGCGCCAATCACTGCCCTAGCAACGGTAGCGCAGTTCTCCCGTGACAGGACCGGCCTTAACTGTGCCAGAAGTTTGAGGTAATAGGATGTAGATGCCACTAGAACGCTCACATGCGCCCTCATGCTCAGTTCCTAATCAATAACTTCACCTAGAGTCTTAACCTTAGGGAGCGTGGGAATACTGCAGCCAGCTATCGGAAACGCCTAGTAGTCTGGAGAAAGTTTCTGCAGCCACGCTGCTGTGCCAACGATCATCAGCTCTGCTTTTGCATCATTAAGCGGCAGATCGTTCTCCAACATCCAAGATTGTATAATGGAGCATACAAAGTTTATGGCCTCAGTGTCCCTTCTATAGTCACCAGAAAGCGGGATGAGACACTGAGTGTCGTTAGCATAGTTGCTCTACAGCACTGTGTTGGCATCAAGCAGTTCAAAGAGTGACATAATGAAGATGTTAAAAAGAATGGGCGATAGACAAGAGCTCTGAGGAACTCCACAGGGCACTATAAAACCATCTGCCCTCTAGGAATCAGAGAAAACGGTTTATATTCATGGCATAGAATGCCAAAGCATCGAATGCCTTACCATCTAATAAAAAGCATCGGAAAAAAAGCATTGAATGCATTTCTTTTTTCTTTTTTTTTATGGGGGGGTCTGCCTCCAACCCCACTTTTTTAACCTTTAAAAACGCAATACAGTAAAATAAATCCTTTACCTTAAAAAAACTGCATTAGATGCTTTTCTTTCAACACCTTTTTTAGATGGTAAGGCATTCAATGCTTTGGCATTCATTGCTATGACTAGATACCGAGAAAACTCTTGCAGTGTGGTCAGTTAGAAAGGATTGCACCCACTTCACTGCAGACTCAGAGAAACCAGCTGGCTGGACGAGCCTGGTGATCAACGTAGAGTGATTGACCAGGTCTAAGGTGGCTGAAAGATCGACCAGCATCAAGAGAGCTGTACTTCCTTTGTTTATAACATCCAGCATGTTTGCCTTGAGGTCCAATAAGGCAGTCTCAGTACTGTGGGCTTTGCAAAAGCCTGAGTGCCTCTGCCCCAGAATCTGGCAATGATCCAGGAAGCTTTGAGCCCGCAGATGTGCCACTTTATCCAGCATTTTAAGAAAGAAAGGTACGCTCGTAATTGGCCTGTAGTTAGCTAGAACATTAGGGTCTAAAGTGGCTTTTTTATTAGGGGCCAGGCTGTTTTCTGCTGGTAGGCGCAGCACATTTCTGGAAGGATGACTTTATACATTCGTGACCATTGGGGCTACCTGTTACCGCAGGCTTTAACCACTTTTGCTGGGCACACATCGCCTTAACAGAAAGTTGGTTTAAGTCCGTCCAGCAAAACATAAGCCTCAGACTCTGTTAAGGGAGAGAACTCAAACAGTGGGACTCCTGTCTGTGGGGCCTTTTCCCCTCTAGTGTATACTCTGCTAGTGGTGCCATATTCTGGGATTCTTGTTTTGCTTGAATGTTTCCCTGAATTTTCTTGATTTTATCGTTCATGGCATTCTGAATGGCGCAGCACCATTTTTCATCTTTAGTGATGCCCGCCTTAGGCGAACATCGGGTCTTCAGCTCTCTCAGGACCTTAACAAGTTCCTTGGAGTCAGATTCAGCACTTTTTATCCTTAGTTCATAGGGCAGTTTATTTGCCTCTGGGATGGGCTTCCTGTGTTCTTTCGATGCCACTGTGTACCAAGCCTTAAGCTCTCTTTTAACAACCTGCCATGTTTTTTCTGGAGCCACTCTATTGACTGCCTGCTCAAACATGGAATGGTACGCCTCAGCTATTGCGTCAGCCGTACCCAAGTTAGAGCATCCTCCAAAAGTGGGGGTAGGGCTGCGGGGGTACACCTGCGCGTGTTCCTAAACTTAACTGTCATTCTTACTGCTGTTTGCCTTCATATTGTGAGTTGCCGCCTAATTTGAAAGGCACCAAGAAGTGGTCTGACCAAGAACAGGGGCTTAAGTCCATACTCTCTAAGGCGACATTAAGGCCCACCACCCAGTCCAGAATTCTGTCCTTGCTGTGAGCTGCAGTCTGCATGTAGTGCAGGAAACCCAGGCCCGATAGTGCCAAATGATCTGAGGCATCATGCAGTGCCAGGTTGAAATCCCCCATAATAAGCGTTTTAGAGGAGGGCCTCAATCTGGCAGCCACAACATCAGTCAGGTATGCTGGGAAATCTGCCATGGGAGTGGGCGGCCGATACACCACCACAATATCCACGGTAGTGTTTGGGTTCATCAGAACCTTTGCATGAAGCAGGTCACATCCATTGTGTGGATTCAGTGGCATAGTGTACATTTCAAAGCAGTCTCTATATATTAGGGCAACACCACCCCCCTTCCCATGGCCTGGCCGCTCTTATGATGTCATACCCCTTAGGTATTGTGAGGGACAGCACGGGCCCTGTGGCACCATGCAGCCAAGTTTCGGTAACTGCACATAGGTCAAGATCTCTAGCCAGCATGTAATCCGTAATGTCAGTAGCATGTTGATCAGGGACCTTGTGTTAATCAACAGGCAGCGAAAGAAAAAGGTGGGGCAAGCAGACAATACTGCTGTGTCTATTGCTAAGCGTCCCTAACTCCCAGCCTCGCAGTTAACAGTCTGGCTTGACGCGTGAACCAAAAGAGGCTTCCCTCTAACGTGCCACAGAGATGGAACCCTCTAAGGCTGGATACGGACGCAAACCGGTGATAACCGGCCTCTTAAACGCACCGGCACAAATGCGCCGCCAAAATCATTTTCGAGGGATGGTGGAGCGGGGAAATGTAGTTTGCGGGAACTACTGCAGTCAGCATGGTGCTCAATAGAAAGGAAGGACCCGAGTCGGCACTGCCGTCTGGTTTAAATCTAGGTGGAACTGAGAGTCCCGAGAAGCCCAAGAAATGAGCAATAGCTGCCCTTACCGCTTGGCACACGGCACAAGTGTTAACAATGGTGCAGATTTCAAAATCACAGTCCCAATAAGCCCAAACCAATAGGCTGTACAATCAATGGTTGAGCAATAGCACTCCTTGCGGCTAGGCACACAATATACGTATTAGCAGTATATCCAGACATAGGAGCCGCATTGGATGCCAGCAACTCATAGCCACCGAAAATAGGCAACAGACGGATCGGCTGGTTAAGGTTTGCCGATGATACCATCCTATTCGACAAAACACCTGTCGGTTTGCAAAGGGCTCTGACGCCACTGCACATGTAATTGACAAACAATGGTGTGAAACTGAATAAGGCAAGGCTAAGATCATGGAAGTAGGGCAAATGAGACCGGCAAGAACATTTGTATGGAAACTGGATGGTGAAAAGATTGAAAAAGTGGAAGCATTGTTACTCCAACTTGCTCAATACAGTCTAATGGCGAATATGCTACTAACAGGGCCTTAAGGAAGTTTGGGATCATCAGAAAATGAACGGCTACCAAGGCTGGTTGCTCCATAGAGGGCCTCATTTTAGTATACCGCTCAAGCCTGGTCCCTAGCATCCTGCATTGCCTGGAACTACATAAGGAAAGTGTGGGGCCATGGCTCAAGACTTTAGAATGAAACATCTGGAGGCAGGCTCTTGGCCTCCCCAAGGCACCCCAATTGAGGCCATTATGGCTGACCACCTTAAACACAGCACTCAACATCACAAGAGGTATGATAAAATACAAAATACTAAAAGATATGAGGACGATGCTGTAATCATGGTATACTAACACATCAAGTGACCAGCCGGTTCTATGTGAACAATTGAAGGAATGGGACACATCAGTAGAGTCCATCCACAATGAAATAGGCTTGAGAGCAGACTTTACAGAGAACAAGACTCTGTATAAGAACATGTTAACTAAGAAAGTGCAAGAGTGGGACTGTAACTCTAACATCGAACATTTGCTGGAGAAGTCTACTTTCCACGACTATCCTGCTCAAAAGTTCTTATTTCTCCAACCATTTCCCTACCTTGTGGGATGATGCATGGGCCAGACTGTTTGTGCTAAAGCTCAGATTTAATTTATTACCATCTTTTATGAGGATAGGCCCTAGAATAAATCTGCCCAAGGATGAAAGACTCTGCAGATGGTGCACTTAACATCTTGAAACCACTGAGCTCCTTCTGATGGGGTGTTCTGTTCTGCAGGAGCACTCTCTGAAGAACTCTGGTGAAAGGGGAAGGATAGGATCACGCAGTGAACATCCGTCATTATAGCACTTTAATATGACACCGCATTTCTCACATAGGGCAGCCTACAACGTATGCAATAGACGAAAAGAACTCCAGCAGACGCCTGCTGGATGATGCAATGCATGTGCACCACTCTCGCTTCGCTGAAGTCTGACTCCCAGTCTTTGGTTGTAATAGGCTTAATAGTTTCTACTTTGATATACATCATTTTTATTTAAGGAATCTTAAAGGATATAGTTCTATTGAAATGAATTTTGATAATATATGTTTTTGTAACACATGTTTTACAATATGATATTGGACCTCATTCTAAGTGAGGCAGTCCGGAAATAAGGGTGCCGGTCGCGCTGTACCTGCACCCTTTCAGGAACGCTACACCTTAACTCTGCCTTCCGGGCCGCTGCGCCCGGCAGGTCTGACCTGCCGGGTGCAACAGACCCAGAAGGCAGAGCTTTCACGGAAGCACCGGCACCGTTTATAACGGTGGCGGTGCTTCCGTGAACCCATTCCCGATTCCGCTGCCTGATATCCAGGCCGCCGGGACTTCCCGGTGGCACCGGGATATCAGGCAGCAGATTCGGTGTTACGAGAATGGCGGCAACTCGCCGTTAGCACCGGCGGGTTCCCGCTGTCCTCGTAACGAGGCCCATTGTCTTTCTATGGATATATTGGTTGTATGTATAAAGATGGTGCAACAATGTTGTATGTAAACTATAATGCACAATAATGTATTACTTTTGATTATTAATAAAGGCTTTATTTGGTTCAACAAAAAAGAAAAACCCTTTGCCTTACTTAGACATTTAAAATCATCAAATGACAAATGATATGTCCACTAAAAAGAACAGAACAGTGCGGGAAAGCAAAGAAGAAAGAAGAAACCAGGTGGAAGGAAGAGAACAATATGCACAATAAAAGAAAAAACAAAAATAAATAAAGGAAATACCGTCAATCTGTAAAAGAGACCTTAAGTGTTAAGGCTGATCTATAAAGCACAGTGTTCTGACATGCCATGCCATAGATACGAGCCATGGCTTGAAGACTTAAACTCTACTGATAGATTGGACTTGGTGTTGTCTGCTAGTATTTCACATTTCCCAAAAGCTTCACGCAACCTGCAGGGGACAGGCGGGATGGAGAAGTTCACCCCGGGTGATTTACTAGGAGGTTAACCCTACTGCCAAGGGGCGATCACCCTAACCATTAGAGCTCCGTAAAACATGGCAATAAAACGGATGCATGGGAAACAGATGCTGAAATGAGCACATTAACAAAAGGCCTTCAGGGAGCACTCTGAGTCCACGTGCAGTAGGTCTTCTCAGCTGTGAGAGGAGATGAAGTCCGCCTTGCCTCTCCATCCTCTCCAATGGGCCACGCCAGCACACCCAATTCATACACCTGGGCACTGCCACACACCTGCTGTGACTGTTTTAGAATACAAATATGGAAAGGGTCAAGGGGGACAAATGTCTTCATGGGCCCTGGGGTACAACCCCGTAATTCCTGCGTGCAGGAGTGGTGCTTCACCGGAAGCCACAATATGGAATGACGCTGGGCAACCGGAAGCGCACGATGGCAGTTTTCTCTTAAATTGGTTTTGTCAAATATTTAATAACACAGCTTGGAGTACATACCAGAAATAGTAGCAATTTAACATACACCATCGAAACATTTGTGGGCCAGTTTTTCTGGTCTTGGGTCCAAATTCATGGAATATTTGCACGGTTGAAAGTGAATTTGCACTGCTGAAAAGTGACTTTGCACTGCCAACCCAAACCCTGATTCATGGCACTGCGCAAAGTGTATTTTTGCCGGCAAAGTCAGTGCATAGTCATTCTTGCAATACAAAATGACTTTGCACGACAAAAATACACTTTGCACAGTTCCATGAATCAGGATTTGTGCCGGCAGTGCAAAGTCACTTTTCAGCAGTGCAACTTCACTGTGAACCGGGAAAATATTTCATGAATCAGGCCTTAAGAATATTTTGCCTTTCTGGATTTGGGGTGTGTGGGGGCGTTCTACTACTAGCAGTAGAATTAACGCAGAAAATATGAAACATAAAAAACTGGTAACAAGCACCAAAAATCAGATCAATACTAACAGGCCGATTCATGGAATCAATGTGCGCCGAAAAAACGGCGCACGCGTGCGAAAACGTGCGATTCGCAGTGAAATAGCGAAAATCGCAGTGCAAGTGCGATTATCGCACAGAAAACATCGCACATCAATTCATGGAAGTCCGTGCACGCGCAAAATGTGGGATGTGCGCTGAAAAAGTGCACAGCGCACGCTGGCGCAC
This sequence comes from Ambystoma mexicanum, assembly GCF_040938575.1. Classification (NCBI taxonomy): domain Eukaryota; kingdom Metazoa; phylum Chordata; class Amphibia; order Caudata; family Ambystomatidae; genus Ambystoma; species Ambystoma mexicanum. The sequence continues at coordinate 147,703,576 of NC_090930.1, read as the reverse complement.
AGGTCATCGAACGCCGTGCGATAAGGCCACAGCGAATTCGCACATAGCGCGGCGCACATAACAAAAGTAGGCGTAACACGGGGCGTCACACGCAGAATGGGGAACAACTCGTGAAAATGTGGGCGTCACAGGGGAAGTACAGGAGGCAAGTGTGCTGAACGCCCACACGCTCGCCTGCAGCACGTATTCATAGAATTGAATAGGGAAAAACAGCGCACGGCCAAAGACGCGCACAGGCCCATACATGTCCACCACACGAAAGCAGGCGGTAGCGTCCCTGCGCAGGAAAAAATGTGCGCCAGAGAAGGCCCACACGCGATCGGGCCTGGGGGAGCGTGTGCGTGTATCTCAGAGGTGCGCGAGAAGTTTCACACGCGATCGGGCATGGGGGAGCGTGTGCTTGTATTTCAGAGGTGCGCGAGAAGTTTCACACGCGATCGGGCCTGGGGGAGCGTGTGCGTGTATTCCAGAGGTGCTTGAGAAGTTCCTCACACGCGATTGGCCTGGGCGCGTGTATTTCAGGGGTGCGCGAGAAGTTCCACACGCGATTGGCCTGGGCGCGTGTATTTCAGGGGTGCGCGAGAAGTTCCACAGGCGATTGGCCTGGGCGCGTGTATTCCAGAGGTGCGCGAGAAGTTCCTCACACGCGATTGGCCTGGGCGCGTGTATTTCAGGGGTGCGCGAGAAGTCCCACACGCGATTGGCCTGGGCGCGTGTATTTCAGGGGTGCGCGAGAAGTTTCACACGCGATTGGCCTGGGCGCGTGTATTTCAGAGGTGCGCGAGAAGTTTCACACGTGATTGGCCTGGGCGCGTGTATTTCAGAGGGCAGCGAGAAGTTTCACACGCGATTGGCCTGGGCGCGTGTATTTCAGAGGTGCGCGAGAAGTTCCACACGCGATTGGCCTGGGCGCGTGTATTTCAGAGGTGCGCGAGAAGTATCACACGCGATTGGCCTGGGCGCGTGTATTTCCGGGGCTCGCGGGTGTTTTCACACGCGATCGGGCCTGGGGGAGCGGGGTACGTGTATTTCAGGGGCCCGCGGGTGTTTTTACACGCGAACGGGCCTGGGGGAGCGGGGTACGTGTATTTCAGGGGCTCGCGGGTGTTTTCACACGCGATCGGGCCTGGGGGAGCAGGGTACGTGTATTTCAGGGGCTCGCGGGTGTTTTCACACGCGATCGGGCCTGGGGGAGCAGGGTACGTGTATTTCAGGGGCTCGCGGGTGGTTTTACACGCGATCGGGCCTGGGGGAGCAGGGTACCTGAAATACACGCACACGCTCCCCCAGGCCCGATCGCGTGTGGAACTTCTCGCGCACCTCTGGAATACACGCGCCCAGCCCGTTCGCGTGTGAAACTTCTTGCGCACCTCTGAAATACACGCACACGCTCCCCCAGGCCAGATCGCGTGTGAGACTTCTCGCGCACGCGTGTTCCCGAAACCTGTAATACACGTTCTCCGCTTTGCGTTTGCTGTTTGCCAGTCCGGTAAACTGGTACAGGGTTGGCGCAGCCCTTTGCGATGGTTTTGCGATCTTGATGGCTTTTCCTTGCGCGAGGGCGTTCTTGGGGGCGTAACTGGCGCTGCTGCAGGGTCGCTGCGCCACTCTGCGCCACTCTGCGCCACGTCTGCTTTTGGAGACAAGAATCCATGAATACGCTGTGCGCGGAAATTGATTTTATCGCACGCGGCTGGCGCAGACATTCGCATGGGCACGCTGTGCGCCAGCCGCGTGCGACACTTTTGTGAGGAATTCCATGAATCGGCCTGTTAAGCTAGTCTGCAATAGGTCCCTACCACTGAGCAGCTGACGCAATGCAAATTGTGCAATGGGGAAGTGTTTTTTTTTTATCCTTGTTGGTGATGAAGCCATCACCAGCAATGAACATTTATTTCTTCAGGGTGTCATTTCATTGTCAATAGTATATATTATTTTTATCACACGCTGACTTATTGGCACTGCAGAAAACGTTAAAAATATGTGTTCAGTTAAAGCAATTTTTTGAGTGAGTGGTAGGTAATTTTTACCCCCCATAATGCCATACCGCCTGCTGGGAGCCAGACTATGAAATTCAGCACGAACTTAGCTGTGTCACAAGAGTGTATGTAACTAGTCTGTTGTGTGCTCATGGTCTGTGACCGAGAGCATACGTTCCTGTGAAATAGCAAACCGGTAGTAATCAAAGAATTACAACGAACATCAAACTGTTTCAGCAGGATCTCATGGGGTGCTGAAAATAAATGCTGCAAGAATTGACAAAGTCAATAGTTCTGGCTTTGTTGAAGCCAAACTAAAGGGGTTTGTCAAGAATTCTCTATTGACCATCTTTTGTCATCACAGGTTGACATACCATTCATTACACTGATACTAAAATCATGCGACAGGAAGTACTATCATTTACCAGCTATTGCTATAAAAAGTCAAAGTACTCACATCTTTGCCACATTTTGCCCTCATGGGTACTGTGTTGCCAGGAATTGCCATGACCTACCCAGGCACTCACTATACTGCCAGGGATTGCCATTGAATACCCATGTCCTCAGATAGTTCTCTACGTACTGTGAAGAAGCTGGGTGAATAAGTCAAAATGTCTTTTCACAGGTGCAGTGGACTGCTACTATTTGCACCGTCAGGTCATTCGCTGCTCTGCCATTGCCTTAGGGAGCAAGCACTCCATGGGATGCCATGCCTTACGGAGCAAGCACACCTCGGGATGCCATGCCTTACGGAGCAAGCACACCTCGGGATGCCATGCATTAGAGAGCAAGCACTCCACGGAATGCCATGCATTAGGGAGCAAGCACTCCACGGGATGCCATGCATTAGGGAGCAAGCACTTCACAGGATGCCATGAATTAGGGAGAAAGCACTCCACAGGATGCCATGCATTAGGGAGCAAGCACTCCACAGGATGCCATGCATTAGGGAGCAAGCACTCCACAAGATGCCATGCATTAGGGAGCAAACACTCCACAGGATGCCATGACTTAGGGAGCAAGCACTCCACAGGATGTCATGCCATAGGGAGCAAACACTCCACAGGATGCCATGACTTAGGGAGCAAGCACTCCACAGGATACCATGCATTAGGGAGCAAACACTCCACAGGATGTCATGCCATAGGGAGCAAACACTCCACAGCATGCCATGCCTTAGGGAGCAAGCACTCCACATGATGCCATGCATTAGGGAGCAAGCACTCCACAGGATACCATGCATTAGGGAGCAAACACTCCACAGGATGTCATGCAATGGGGAGCAAACACTCCACAGGATGCCATGCCTTAGAGAGCAAGCACTCCACTCCACAGAATGCTATGCTGTGCTCATCCTTTTGCAAGAAACTACTTTGCATAAACAAGGAAAGACACATCCTGGACATTTTGGCATGCAGTATTTAGCCCAGTTAAACTCCAGAGCCCTTTAACATGGATAGGACAATAACAGGAAGTAGGTCATTGCACCAACAAAAATGGTAACTAATGGTGAAGGTTCATGCAGAAAAAGGACTTGTTTGAAAGATAATCCATTAAAGGACAGGCTTAATAAAGAAAAAGCAAGTGCCCAATTATTAAATGATTATGTAGTAGCTCTTTGTATGGCTTCCTTGCCACATTCCTCAGATAATGAGGTCTTGTTCCTCCACTTCAGATTAAGCTGGGTACACTCCCAGCAAGACCATCCATATCAAGGACATCCTATTTTTCTGTCCAAACTAATAACTAAAGTGTTCTCCTGGGACAGGGTGTTCAGAAACCAGCATGAGAACAGTAACTTCGGAAGGGCCGATGCCCACCTTAGCTCTTGGTGCAGCTTAGATTAGAGGAGGTGGGAAGCCCACGCCCATACATGGATACAACATTCGTAGATGTTTGTGGGCACTGATGGGGAGTGTGCATATGAGAAACCACATCTGAGAAAGTAGGCATGCCCCTATGAGATTGCGGCCCGCTATAGGTGCTGATGTCTATGGTATAGAAAGCGGAACACACATGCAAGTCAGAGAGGAGAGGCATTGTAGGAGGCCTTCTTCCTCGCCAGCGAGATCCCCATTGCACAAAAGACGGCATCAACAGCAGGGCAGTTCAAGGAGGCCCAGTCCTCTACCAGGTTTACCAAAGTGCCTGTGAGAACTACGAGCCATAATTAAGGAGGCAATAACTTTTCCACAACAGAAGCTAGGAGGTGTGTGAATTATAGACAACCGCCAAGGACCTTGGTGATGAAGAGTACGGCAAAGACCATGCCACTAAGACCGAATATAAATGTCAAGATCTTGTTGAGATTCTGGACATTGACATGAACACTCTAGAGTTTCTAGTGAGTGATGCAGATACTGTGGAGTCTGACATATGAGAGCAGTGCTTTAGTGGGATTAGAAATCAAGGTGGGCTCTCGTTAGGGTGTATGGCCTAAGTACGGGTGTACTTCTGCCACGGCCCCTTATCGTGAACCCCCCCTCGCCTAAGGGTGAGGGGGCTGCTAAAAGAAGTAGAGCTGGGCTGCACTGGTATTATTACCTTTCATGCATCCAGCCCGTCCTTTTAAACAAAAGAAGGGGCTGGGCGCACCAAAGGTGTGACATCAGTGTGCCCAAGCTCACACACACCAGGCAGTCCGTTCATTGAAAGAGCCACGTGATGCAATGCTTTAACCACGGGCTTCTTGAATGAAAGGGCTGCCTGCTGCTGATGGCTTTGCCCAGCTCTTCTTTTGTTTCCGTGTGAATAGAGCTGGGACGTCCAGCACTCCTCCTGTTTCAGAATACAAAGACATCATGCAGCCCGCACTGCATGGTTACACCTGCTGCTTTGCAGGAGTCAGCAGGCAGCTTGTGTAACCCTGCAGCCGTTACATGGGCTGCCTCAGCTGTCTGCATGGCTGGCGCTAGTCGGGGGTTGGCCCCAGCTTTGGGATACCTTTCTGGAGCCTTCCTGGGCTCAGCCCTGGCGAACCCCGGCCCTCTTAAAGCACTATAGGAAAGACATGGCTTCCCAAAACTAGCAAAACTAACCCTGCACTACTCCCAAGGGCCAGGGGTTGCAGACGGTCCTGGCTCCAAGAAAGGGTGAGCGCCTCCACACTCAGGTCACGGAGAGGAACATATCCTATCCTTCCTGTTCCCTGTAACATGAACAAGTGTAAGTCAATATTTCTTTTGATGGCACAAATATTATTGTCTTGGGGCATGGGAAGTATCATCAAAATATAATTAGATACTCTCCACTTCAGAGACGTCTTCTGGTTTCAACCATATAGGTATTAGATGGCCTTCTTCAGGACAGATAGAGGTCCCTAGTGGCCAGGGGACTACGCCATACAGCACTTGCCAGATAAGTGTCTTTCCAATCTATATATTCTTAATTCGGAGCCTCCATAAGCGAAAAAAAGAAGTGAAACAAATATTTACAAGTCTCACTTCCAAATTTAAAAAAATATACACACTCATAATTGAGCAAGCTTAAGAACTACTCACTGACGTAATGGGAAACTGACTTCTTTAGGAGGAAGTGCACAAGCGGTCTACCGGAAGTGCAGCATTGCAAGGTGAAAGGGAATGACAGTCAAACTCGAATGACTCAAAGAAATGTGAATCTAAAATAGCACACACGATGCACTCTTTTACATGTTCCCTTTTTGGATAACCAAAGGTCACTTTATCCAGAAAGGTGTCCTGCACATTTCCAGTCGGATGTGCTGCGGCAGAGCAACTGATGCACCGGCCAGGGCCCTAATGTGTAACAAGCGCCCAGAGCTCATTGCAGAGTGGTGTTGCCCTCAAAGACTATATGAAAGGTGCTTACTTTTAATATATAGAATGGATGGGTCAACCTAACATCAGTGCTGTAAGACTGCTATGGTGGTGTCTGACGCTGTATGAAAGCTGAGCAAGCTCTGATCTTGTAAACAAGACTACACTGAGCAGCACGGGTTCGGTACCGGTACTGGGCAACATAAGAAGCTGATTTTAACTTTATCTTTTTTTAACATAATGTGCCATATCATAAGAAGTCAAGGACATAAGTGCAGAAAAAAATACAATGCAATAGTGGCATACAAGAAGGATAGCTGAGTGGCAATGCTCTGGTCTTGTGAACAAGAGTACACTGAGCAGCACAGGTTGGGTACCAAATCCTGGTACTGCGCTTAGAGGCTGGAGTTCGGCATGAAGCACAATATAAGAAACCGATTTAATTCTTGTTATTGTTATTATTGTCATAAGAAGTCACGCCATGAGGGCAGAGAATACGTTGTAATAGTGAAATGCTAAAAATAGAAAAATGCATTTCTATCCCTGTTTCATGGATAGAAATCTGTTTGATGGATAGAAATGCAAGTGCAACAGCAGCAGTTCATAGAGTTGCTGTACCACTCAAACACAAATCCATGAAAGGGTCTGAAATGAAGCTGTCATGCATTGCTCATCCCTCTGCGTATGTTCCAAACAGGCGCAGGGGAATGTGTTCATATTCTGCACAGTTTAAAGCACATTCTGTTTGTGAGTTCGGGATGCAACTTTATGCACACAGACAGCCCCCCTGATTTGGGCATTGATTCAGGTGTCTTTGGTGAACTATGGCTCTTTGCCGCATGTTGCTTGTGGGTTCACCAGCAGTTACCTCTATGGGCTATGTTATCTTAATGCTGATGCCCAGGGTCGTTCATGTATGTACAGAAAGCTTGCCCATTCCTCCTTGTTGTGTATGCTACACTTTACCATCCTGATAACCTGCTATTGGATTTCCCTCGGTAGTGCTCTGAGCGCAGTGCACTCTAATTTTCATGCTCTTGTTTGAATGTGTTGCTTATCGTGTACTGCTGCCACTGTAGAGCTACAGGAAATAATGTCACCTCATGTATGTACTGCGACATTTGCTCTCGTACTACACTCATGCTTTTCTGCTCATATCAGTATGGCATTAGAAGTCATGTGTTTTGACATGGTTCTGGTGCCATGTGATTTTTTTGTTAAACTGCTGTCATTTTCTTCATGTATGTATGTTATGGCCCACCTCTTCCTCTGGGTATTGGCATAGTTGGCCTAATGCCAACTTGACCTACTCCTATTCGACTGCATCTTTTTGACCTAATTCGGTGGGTAAAAGGGTACACTTTAATACAAAAATAGTTGTGGGGTAAGGGAATAGGTTGAGGGGCACATGGGATTTACCTCTGCAGTAGGTAAAAAAGAATGAGGTCAGAAAAATGAGGTCAAATGAGCAGTAGGTCAGGTTTTTTAGGACAAACAACCCATATCTTCCTCTGTACAGGGCACCTCTGTAGCATTATATTGCTGAAGCATGACTCCGGTTACTGCTCACGGAGGGATTGGAAGTAATACTCCTGGGACACGGAGAAGACATGGAGAGACGGAGAAGAAAGGACTTCTGCACCGTACATTTTAATGGGTAGTAATGATGAACACTCAGTAGCGAGCATAGTGAGGGCCTTAACGAAGCCCTGGGGGCATTACCTGGGGCGGTATTTGCCAGCAGTCAAGGGGCTTATTCCCATTAGTACCCTGCCCGTTAGACCGGGGTACTAATTGCTTTTTTTTCTGTTCCGAAACACGTTTAAAAATAAAACAAACAAACAACTAAAAAAATGTCCACCGGGAAAGGGAAAACATAGTCCGTTTTCCCTTTCCATGGCGGCCAACGGGAGCGGGGGTGCTGGGAACACTCTGTTCCCAGCGCGTCCACTCCCGAGATAAGAAGAAAAAAGAAGGTAAGTGGGGTGGGGAAGAAAAAAAAAAACGTACCGCGGTCTCTGCCGGGGGACGATGGAAGTCTCCAGCCGTGTGGAGGCTTGCAGCGGGGAGGGCCCCGCTCTGAGTCTCCACACGGCTGGAGGTTTCCATTGTCCCCCGCCGGAGATTGTGAGATAGAAGGTAAGTGGGGTGGGAGGAGGGAGGAGGAAAGGGAAAAAATATGTCTTACCTGAGTCCCCTGCGGGGGACGAGGGAAGCCTCCAGCCATGGGGAGGCTTGCTCATTGGCTGAGGGGCTGCTACGTCCCTCGCCGGGAACAGAGTAGCCGGCACACACGGCGTGGACGGGAATACCGTGTGGTATGGCTCGCAAATGAGCCAATCACCACACACTATTACTGTTCAGCCGCGCGTCCCGGGTACTAATTTTGAGTATAGCCTCTGTGTTATATCTATCTGCATTCTTTTGAATACATCATGCACACAGCACACTCCAGCTGCACGCTCGGCCGACCCGATTGAGCCCAAGGCCCTCACCTTTACTAATGCTGCTGCCGGTAATCCAATGTTCTTATGCAGCGCTGCACCCACCGTGCATCCCCACACCAAGAATTACACAGGGCATTATGTGGCCTGCCACAACGACGTATCATTTAAAGAGGTTCAGACTGAATATGCCGCTGTTCGTCCTAATGCTATAAATGTACCAATACCTAACCATACCTATGACGCCTTATGTACTCACAACGCTACCTTAAAGTCTAGCTTTGTTCAAGCTGATCTCCTGAATGTTAGGGTTGCACAAGAAAATGCATGTAGCCTGAATGTTAGTGTGACCAAAAAAATGCATGTATCCCCTTCTATGCTAGCCCCTGCATTGACATTGCATTATCAAATGCCCGCTCCCCTAAAACTGCTACTGTCAATCCTAGCTGTGTTAAAAGTGTTACCAGCCCTTTCAATGCTGCTGCCTGCCCTTGAATGTTTCCTCTGCTATTAATGCTCCTTCCAATGCTACTTGTGTTAAAATTGCTGCAAGCCCTACTCTTGGTACCTCTTGCTTTGACACTGCATTATTGAATATTTCCTCTTCCAAAAACTCTCCTGCCAAAGCTAGCTGTGTTGAAATTGCTACTAGCCCTATCCATGCCGCTTGCACTGAGACTGCATTACTCAATGCTTGCGCTGCTAAAACTGTTCCTGCCAATGCTAGTTGAGTTACAATTGCTACTAGCCTTACTCATGTTTCCTCCTGCACTAACACAGCATTACTGAATATCTGTTCTGCTCAAAATAATCCTGTAAATGCTAGTTATGCCAACATTGCTACCTGTCTTATCTCTGCTGCCTCCTGCACTAACAATGCTTTATCCAAAACCTGCTCAGCTAAACATGCCTCTGAGAATGTTAGAATGCCCTATTCCACACTACCAAGTAACCAAACCACTCCGACAATCAGTGTATGGTCAGTCTCCACCAACCGCACAAGGCACAAGGAGCTAGACCCAATACCATTAGGTGAGGACCATTTCATGAGCTGTTCCCTAATCAATGCTCGCTCCTTACCTGCTCATGCCCTCGACATAAACAACCTCCTTACCTCTCGCAACCTAGATGCATTGGCCATCTCCGAAACATGGCTTCATGAAGCATCTGGGCCAGCCCTAACTTTAGCCATCCCCCAGGATACTTGATTTACCTGAAAGACCGGCTGAACGCTACAGGAGGCAGGGTTGCCTTCTTGGCCAAAGACTCCCTTCCCATTAGGCAGCTCGACACCACCATAGAAGGGAATGGAGACATCCTTTCCTTCAAGTTATCCTCCTCACCTACGTGTACTATCTCAATCCACATTATCTACCACTCTCCGGCCCCCATCCTAAGCTTCGAAGAGAATCTCCTCCACATATCAAGAACTCCTCTAAAATCATCCTACTGAGTGACCTAAACCTGGGCCTTAATGATCCTGATCCTCATTAGCCAGCACCCTCAAAAATCTAGGCTTCAGGCACTGCATCATTAATCCTACCAATGCCAGGGCGTACATTGGGCTGGATTGCAGACCTCAACTGTTCAATCTCTATTGAATCCAACATCCCGTGCCCCTGATCTGACCACCACATCATTGACTTGACCATCCCGCACCCTAAGAAACCCAAGCCTACCACTGTGCCTCTACCACCTTTGCTTGTGTGCAGCTCATGTAAGCTAACCAAAGAACATAAACTGCCCTTGCTCGATACGCCCAATCTAAAGCCTCCTTACTCCAAGGAACCTAATATCCTGGCATACCTCTATACCTCTACCCTAACTACTGCAGTAGACACCATTGCCCACTAGCTCCCAGTAGAGCCAAACCTGTCAGACATTAGAATTCCTGGTTCACTCCAGACCTCCTAGAACACCACACTAAAAAACGGCTAGCGGAATGGACTTGGAAAAAAATATCTGACACCCTAAGAGCAGAGTACCCCAAGGCATCCAAGCTCTACAAGCATTTAATTATAGCTGCAAAATCCACCACCTTTCAGTTCCAGAATCGCCAATGATAAGTCCGACACCAGAGATATCTTTACCATCTTCAGGGAACTCGAAAAACCTTGCTATGTTCCCCCGCCCCGCCACCTCCCTGACCAAGGATGAAGCGTGGTGCTCAAACATTCAAGCTGCAATGCTCAACAAAATTGACATGCTAAACAAAATAATCCTTAACAATCAAGCCAGTGGCCCCCACCTCAATGCATCGCAGAGACCGTCGCTACTCACACTCACCTTACTCCTGCGTCCCCTCAGTTTTGCTTTAAATAGATCACGGAGTCAGAAGCCAAAGCTATCCTCAAGAGCCTAAAACCCTCCAGGTGTAAGGGGAATGTCTGTCCCGCCACCATCATCAAGGACATCTTCAGAAGTCGTAGCATCAATCATCACCACCTTATTAATTTATTTATCTGCATTTGTAGAGCGCACGTACAGCCCGGGGGCATCGTGGCGCCTGTATCAGGAGATTACAAGGAATTTTCAGTAGGCAGGTTACATCTGACCAACAGGTCTCTTAGTTGCACGTACAGCATTAATAGCATTTTTCTTTAGAAGACATACCAGAACAGCTTGTTGGTTAGATGAGGAGTTGTGTCTTGAGTGCTTTGCGGAAAGCTAGGTGGGACTGAACGTTCATAAACGTCTTCTTCTCAGAAGGGATAGTGCCCTCCAGCATCAAGGAAGCCTGGGTACGTCCATTACTAAAAAGAAACCCTAACACCTACAGGCCTATCACTACAGTCCCTTTCCTTTAGAACATTTTAGACAGAGCCGCCGATCTACAAGTGCAGCACTTTCTAGAAACCAACCATATCCTGGGAATGCGCCAATCTTGTTCCCACCCAGGCCATGGAATAGAATCAGCATTGCTGGATCTAAAAAAACAGATGAACGAGATTAGGAACACGGGTAAGTCCACCCTCCTCCTCCTTCTTTATCTGTCGGCTGCGTTTGCCTTGATTGATCATGAAATCCTCTGTCACCACCTTGGCCACCTTCTCCCCAGAAGCCACAACATGGATTGCCTCCTTTCTAGAGGGGAGAGTCATGAGAGTGTTTGCTGAGAAGGCCAGTGCATCGCTAACTCCTATCCCATGTGGGGTACCTCAAGGGTAGTGTATACCTCCGATGCTCTATTGTGAGTTTCCCATATATTGCAGCCAAGCATTGGAACTCTTTGCCCCCTACCCTGAGAGCGGAACCTTCATACTGGGCCTTCCGAAGAGCCCTAAAATCCTGGCTGTTTACCTAGAATCTTCCTTTCTGGACTTCTAACTAGATCTGACCCGCCTGCCTACTGTTTTTTTATGAATATTGCAAGTAACAGCACCTCTATGCCTCTGGGTTGTTTGTGCTATTTATAAATGAAATACATAAATAAAGTAAATCATATTTAGCTGCATTTTGAGTACAGCCAGCTTGTCATACTTAGCTGCATTTGTTAGTACATCCCCTGTGTCATATTTAGCTACATTTTTGAGTACGTTATATATATATGCTGCATTATGAGCATAGCCTCTGTGTCATACTTAGCTGCATTCTGGATACATCAACTGTGTCATATTTAGCTTCATTTTTTAGCATAGCCACTGTTACATTTAGCTGCAGTTTGAGTATAGCCACTGTGTTATAGCCACAATTTGAGTATAGCCACTGGGCCTCATTACGAGATTGGTGGTAGTCATGGTGCTATTTGCGCCATGACTGCCACCAATAACGTGTCCGGCACCGGTCTCATTCAATGGGGACTTAGCGGTGTAGTCCGACCTTTGCGGGACCGGTAAGTCCCCATTGAAAAAACCATTCCCCATTCCCATTGAGCCCCTAGAGGGCTCAATGGGAATGGGGAAGGCGCTAATAACGGTACCGTTATTGGCTCTGAATTCCTTTAATGGGTACTGTCCATAACGCCTGGTCAGACTAGGCATTAAAGGAGGGACCCGCTAAGGGAACTCGTAGTAGGGCGGTAAGGGATTACCGGCACCGGTCTCCTTACCGGTGCCCGGTATCCCTTACCGCCACACTCGGAATTAGGCCCACTGTGTAATATGTAGCCGTAATTTCAGCCACTGTTGTATTTAGCTGCATTCTAGAGTACAACTGTGTCATATTTGGCTCCATGTTTGAGGATAGCCTCTGTTATATCTTTCTGCATTCTTTTTAGTATAGCCACTGTTACATTTAGCCATATTTGTGAGTATAGCCTCTGTGTTATATTTAGCAGCTTTTGAATATAGCCACTGAGTAGAGTTTAGCCGCGCTTTGAATTCGCCCTTTCTAAATTTAGATGCATCTAGGAAACCAAGAACCAGCCAGGACACACGGGTACATATCACACTCTATGCTTCTGGAAGAAAGCTGAAGGCACAGCCACCCACCCGCACGCACGCATCTGCTATCAGACACTACTCTAAGACACATTGCACAATGCTTCTGCCATTAGAATGCAGCTATACCCCACAACATAATGAGTCTTCTGCTTTCGCATACTCTCCAGACTACTTCACAGCACCTATCCACATGCCAGCTTGATATGGGTGGCTAGCAGGGACTTGGCCACCCCGACCTACCTCCGTATTGGCTAAAATGCACACACCCATCCTAAACTCCTCTGATGAATTTCCCACACCTGGGCTTTGGTCCAGAGAGGGCGCTCACCTTCAGCGCTTTCAGGCCATACCAGTGGGAAAAGGCGCTATACAAATGACAATTACATCACATTACAAGATAAGTAGACCGAGTAATGTAAGAGAGCAAGTGGAAAGGGGAATATCGGACACATACACATCAGTCCAATTGATGCTCTAGGCTTGTCAAATCAATATAGTACTTAACGCAAATCCTTCCTGCATCTATCTCAGGCAGACAAATACATGTGAGTTTATAAAGACGTATCTAAACTGAGGAGCAGCAGAATTGTACAGTCCAACAGAGCTATAAAATAGTCTGATGCCTGTAACTTTTTTGTTTTATAAAGTGCAAGATATTCGAAAAAACTGTCTCATGCCTTCATACCTTCTTAAAGAAATTGGCTTAGCTGACTATCACCTATATATCATCGCTCTCCATCTAGTGATGGACCACAATTGACCACCTTCTGTTGCTTAGTCGATAAGACTGAAACCATTCGCTAGCCTTTTTCAGTTACTTATTAAATTATCCTTAGCCCAGGGATTTGTGCCATACCTTCCTAAGCTTCCCAGTATATCTGACAGGTCCTGATCATCCAGCGACGCAACAATGCCAACAATGGTGTGACCAGGGTCGACTGGGCATAACATGGGTTTGACATTAATAAATAAAATATCCCACAGTCACAAATGGGAAGTAATTTCTTTTGTGTACAGTCCTAACCAATAGTTATTGTATAAGTGGGAAAATCAATTTCAGCTGCACCTTGTGTATCTCTGACAACCCTGTGAAGCTCTGACAAAACAATGTGTTAGTGTAGTTCAGACGAATTATAGTCCTGGGAATGACAAGGAGCAAAGACATGAAATTCGTAATAAATTCAAATACAGACACATTGGGCCTCATTACGCGGTAGGTGGTAAGGGATTACCGGCACCGGTAAGGTCACTGGTGCCGGTAATCCCTTACCACCCTATTCCGTGGTCCCTTAGCGAGTCCCTTCCTCAACGCCTGGTTTTACCAGACGTTATGGATGGGACCCGTTAAGGGACTTCATAGCTAATAACGGTCCGCAAATTGCGGTACTGTTATTAGCTCCATCCCCATTCCCATTGAGCCCTATGGGGGCTCGAATGGGAATGGTTCCCGGAATGGGGACTTACCGGGTCCTCCAAGGTTGGAATGACCCGGTAAGTCCCTATTTCGGGAACCCGGACCCGGAATGCGGTAAGGGGGTAGCCATGGTGCTAGTAGCACCATGGATACCTCCTACCGCGTAATGAGGCCCATTGGGCCTCATTATGACTCTGGCGATAGCCATGCCGGTAAATACTGCCATGGCTGCCGCCGGACTCATGATTTTTCCGGCACCCGGGAATGGGCAATTACTGGGGCATTACAGCCCCGGTGGACCCGGCAATTGCACTTTCCTGGGCGCCGCAAAATATTAGTCCCCATTCCCATTTGAGTCCCATTGGACTCAATGGGAATGGGGAGGCTGGATGCACCGGCACCAGTAATTCTGCCATGGTAATTCTGCCGTAAACAGGTGGGAACTCAGCGGATTTACCTCCAGTTCATGGCTGGAGTTGAAACCTCAGATTTTCTGCCCAACTCATGGTTGGGTGGCACGATAATAAGGCGGTAACAGTATTACTGCCGCATTTTTACTGTACTGCCCAACTCGTGATGAGGCCCTAAGTCCCTTTTCCATTTCTTTGGTGGAGGCCGTGGGCGAGAGGATTGCCAGGACTGGAGAACAAAGCTCCGGTCCTGCAGGTAAGGGGGACAGAGGGAGGCAATGGGGAAAGGGTTTGTTTTGGGGTTAGGGAAGGTGGGTGAGTAGATTGGGAGAGAACAGGGAGAGGCTATCTGCTATCAAGATGCCGCCACCTGGGCAAGGGCCTTGGGTGAATGGAAAGAGCGGGCAGTATAGAGTGTATTTTCACCCGCTCTTCCAGGCACCTGATTGGCTAAGCGCCCTTCCTCAGGTTCGAATAGCATTTCTATCACCCAAACGGGATGGAAGTACTTTTTCTTCTGCTCATTCCACTGAGACAAACCCCGTAACGACCTGTCTCTTAACGACCTGTCTTGGTGAATTGCGCTCCTGGCAAACATGTGGTTGCAACTGCGCATCTTTGCGCTACAGTCCAGCCCCTCCAGAAATGTTGAGGTCACCTCTCAAATTTAAGTGAGCTGAGCATTTCTGAAAGCAGCGCCAATGAAATGTGTGGCTTCTCTGTGCTCCTTTAATTTGCGCTGCTTTCTGTGAATCTGGCCCAGTGTCCTTAAATCAGTGCTTTTGCGTTGTTGTAAAAGCATCAGGTGCTGGGGCATCGTTCATTTAATCATTTATTGGTTTATTTATTATTTATTGGAGTGTACATGCGAGGTGAAACCCGTCACCTGTGCCCCCTTTTTTAAAATCTTTACCCAAAACACATCTGAATAGTTTCTACACGCAAAGAAACAATAATGCCTGGGGGAAAAAAACCTGCAAACAAAATGTGTCAGTGAATGCCATTCATGAAGTGGGTTCCTGACCTTAAATACGAGCGCTGGGTACGTAGCAGGGCTGTGCAGTGCGCAATGTCACGTGCGAGCAACGCCAGGAAGTCATCCTACGCATCCAGCATGGAGCGCGGCACGGCGCAGGGCTCTGGGAACAGCGCCCTCCCATGTCGGTTTGTGTAAATTAGCCTCACAAGTTTTACCAATTAGAGGACGCCGATTTCTGAATGCTCGGGGCCTGTGAGAAATGGATTTTTTTCACAACTGTGTTTGTTTCTTCTTGGTAAGAGAGGAAGTGAAGTACAATGAAAATGGGAATTGCTGATATTTTCATTGGCCAATGGTTATGTTTACGTGCTGTTGAAGCTTTTTCCTGAAATGTTTTGTAGGTGCTTGTGATCACACCGAGCGTGCTTGTGATCACACCCAGTGGTTGCCTCTATTTCTACCGCCACCACATTTCTCCTACACATTGGCTTCTACTTTTTTTTCACCCCGATACATCAACATGACCGCAACCAGCAAACACCACCATCCGAAAATTCTAATTAGAGCATCATAGCTTGCCATAGTTATGGACACAAATTGATTATGAGTAAGGAGGTATTTCGGAGGTAAATCCTCTGAGATACCACCAAATGGATTCACAGTTGCCACCACTTGGTCCCGTGGTATTACAAGTGGTGGCAGGTGGTGTAAATCCCCATTTTATCTAGTCCTTAGGACTCCATTGGGGATTTGGCAGAATTGACACAGGTGAAATTCCGAGTGGTAATTCTGTCGATTTTATTTTTTACATTTGTATAGCGCACAAACAGCCCAGGGGCATCGTGGTGCTGTTATTTGTAGGAAGCTTAGTTACAGTGGGGTCAGAGTTCAAGCATTTGACATTATAAGTATTGTACATAAGATGAATTTATGGAGGAAAAGTGGAGGATTCACCTCCAGCATCATGATGGAGGTATTTCCTCCACTTTTCCTCCGACAATCAGCAGAATTACCACTCGTAATTCCACTGGGGGAAATTCCGCAAAAACTTGTAATTTGGCGGTGCAGGAAAGAAATGAGGTAACGGAATTACCTAGCTAGGGCTTATAACGAGTTGGACAGTATTCCGGCTGTAAATCTGCCAGCATATCGATTTAACGTTACCACTACCTGGTCTGATGGAATTACTGCCGGATTACAAGGGGCGGTGGCGTGGCGGTGTAAATCCCCATTTTCTATGAGTACATAGAACTCTATGAGGACTCTATGAGGCTTTTTTGGCGGAATTACCACCACAGTAATTCTGCTGAATTTGCTGATTTCTCGGCAGAGAGTTGGAGGATTTAACCCCAGCATGATGCTGGAGGTGCATTCTCCACTCCAGGGCCGTACTCGTAGTATGGTGGAGCAGGAATATTGTCAGTGATTCCGTTACCACTAATTCATTCCAGCTCCGCCATACTTGTAATGAGGCCCCTCCACTTTTTTCCCACACTGGCAAACTCGTAATGAGGCCCATAAACAAATCCCCCAATCAAATTGCAATTTGGGACTTTTTATGATTTATTGAAAATCGTGCCCTTTAAAACACCTTGGAACAGCATTGATCTTGTTTAAAACTTGCTGCTACGTGTTCATTAAAGTGGCCCACATTGACCCTGAGAAGTGACCCCCTACTGTTCCATCAGGGTAGCCATTCAGGCACTGAGACTGTCCAAGCCTGCACCCTGTGCCTATAGTCACCATATACACTGCGAGTATAATTATGAGTCATGTGGCATCCTTGAAGCAGAAAACAAACAGCTGATGTATGCATATGGTTTCTATACTGGACATCAGCAGAGCTGTACAATGTAGGGTGAGTGGCACAGCAGATGAAGGAATGGGACCAGGATAAGTGTAGTCTGGGGAAATCTACAGTATTCATTTAGTTATCGGTCAACAAGAGGTTCTTAGAAGCGCAGGCTCTTCTTTTCTTTCTCGAAATACAGGGGCTGGCGGTTCTTTCCCTTGAAGGGGATCAAAGTTCTGTATAGCATAATGATGTTCTATAGACAGCCACCCAGAGACATACCCAAGAAAAGGAGACAGCCACCCAGAGACATAATGGAGAAAAGGAGACAGCCACCCAGAGACATAACAGAGAAAAGGAGATAGCCAACCAGAGACATAACCAAGAAAAGGAGACAGCCACCCAGAGACATAACAGAGAAAAGGAGACAGCCCCCCAGAGACATAACAGAGAAAAGGGGACGGCCACCCAGAGACATAACAGATAAAAGGAGACAGCCACCCAGAGACTGTAAGCGATATTCAATCAACACTACAGCCAAGTCAATGCCTAGTCTGGGATGCTGAGGAAAACCCTTATTAATGTATTTTTATGTCTAGTTCAGTACTCTGGATGACCACCCTTGTATAACACCCCCTCTTAGAATCCCCCTGACCCCACTGAGCCAAGAAGTAGGTTTGTTTTGCAAATTAAAAGGTTTATTTGAGAATTTAAACAATATATATATATATATCACACTTTATAATAAATTAATATCTGATAGTACACTTAGACATATGATGTTGATCAACAATGGGTAATCTGGCACTAGCACACTTCTTTACAATCAATGAGGAGTTAGTATAGGATGGATAAAGTAGCAAAAATACTTTTATGATTTCAATGGAAAAGCAATGAGGAATAAAATGCAGTACAGAAATACTTGATATGATTTTAGCAAAAGATAAGATAATCACTTTTTCTCTGGCAATTCACCCCCCTCCCCTATGCAATGTAAGAAATGGAAGGAGATGGAAAGAGGAGCACACAGTTCTCAGGAATGCAATCAAATACAATACGAAATTCAGTTCCCCCCCAGCAAGCTTAGAGGAAACAGGTAGGAATTCGAAACACAGGCCCAAAATGCTTTTTAAATGCGATGGCAATGGATGGGAAATGTGCCAACTGATTTCAATCCCTCTAGAGATTCAGGGTGAGTGAGAGATACTTGGGATGAGCTCAGGCTCACTTTAGCAATGATTCAGGGATGGTTATTAAGAGGCAAACAAATTTTTAGCAAAGGAAAGCAAAAAGCTGCTATCTTTTTACAGGTAAAGAAATCAGGCCAAATCGCGGCGAAATTCGCAAGTGCGTGAATCGCGATTACGGCAAAAGTATAAGGAGTAGCAAGTCAGTTTTAGGTTCGTTGGAAAGCTTAGATTCTAAGCCCAAACGGTTCCAGAGATACGGACGATTAAATAAAGGTTTTTTTTCGGATTTAAAGTAAACTCAAAATGACAGGTGACAGCTTGCAGCTGCAGAATTGACAGGTGACAGTTGTGCAGCTTTAAAAATGACAGATGATACGGTTTCTAGGAGGCAGTTCTACTTAGGTTAAAATAGTTTGGATTAGATTATTTTAACTAAGAGATTGGTTCTGCACAGTTCTGCTAGGTACTCACAATATAAATTTGAAATAGGCCTCGCCACGGATCTGGTCAGGTTTTGGACTGGACTCCGGTTCTGGTCTCGGCACTTCACAGTGATCTGGGTCAGCTCTCTGGTTCTGCTCACAGCGGTCTGGGTCACTCTGGATCTCTGGTCTGGTCTCTGGCAATTGTTCTTGGCAAAAGAATTCAAACAGCTCGCCCGGCTGTGGAATAGTTTGCAAATGATTTTAAGGATGCTGAGGCCTGCTGAGAAGAGTTCTCAGTTTGTGGGTTTAGGCCCTTGCTTTAAGTTCTGAAGTAAAGTTCTGGTCTTTGGAGATTGATGGATTTGAAGTCTGGATCTCTGGATGTGAAGTCGTCGGTCAGCATGCTCCGCAGCAAATGGAATTGAATGTCTCTACCTGTCCCAGCAGTCTCTTTTTATGTGTTTTGAAAATGGGTGTGTGCCTGGGCCTAGCTAAGCCTGCCCCTCTCTACTTGTCATTGGCTCAATTCTCCCCTCTCCCATGATTGGGGGAAGGAAATGGATTGTCAGCATGATGAAGTCTGTTTATGGGTCAGAGGATCCTCCCCTGGTCAGTTTGCCCACAAATCTATATTTGATTCAAATACATCCTTCCCAGATATACAATTTGTTGAAATTACGTGTACCCATTATATATTCCTTATGGTCCATGCTTGTCCGCCTCTGATCTTCCTGGGGGCTTGCATTAAAAAATGACAACAATTTGCGCTTTTTAACTGGTTTTGCAATATCTGATATTTACCCAAAATTACACACATGTGCGCAAGGAGTATGGACATTAATTGATGAAGTGTCAGATTTTTAACATGCAGACATTTGGAGTAAGACCCTATTTTCCGCTAGCAACCCCCCAGAATACACCACAGGGTCCTAACGCCTCTCAAAATGTTCACAGAAAAATCACAAAAATAATGATATTACTTATATAATTCTGACAAGTCCGCACTATGAGTTATCTATCTTTTTAAAATTATGCTCTGGTCAAAAAGGGGTGTGGCTTCCCCCATCACAGGGTGGAATAACTGGTTTATCCACTTCCCCCAAGCCAGCTTGTTCACAGAGGCACAGCTGCCCCCCAGTTTCTCCCAAGAGGAAGTTACTTTACGACACCCCCAATATAACATTTGCCTGAGTCAAAGGAGTTGCATTGTTCTGTTCCTTCCAGTTCCCAGGTGCTCCACCCCTAATCTAATCAGAGAGGTGACAACTCCTTTTGGCAAGGGGCAGCAGGATGCAGCTAGGCCTGGGAAGAGTGGCTGAACAGGTTTCTCCTGTCGGGGGTAGTTGTCAGGCAGAATCCAGTTTCACTAAGCCAGGTTTCAGCTAAATGTCACTTTTTGTTCCCAGTTTTCTACATTCAAATCAAACTGACAATTTGTACCTATACATTAAATAATTACTTCCTTCAAGTCATTTCAGAATATGGTTTTACATTCTTCCACCTCTTAGCAAGTCTTTCCTTGGTCTGGTTTTGTTTCATTTGTGCAGTTTTACACAAAAGTCTGGTGGTTTTAAAACGCCGGCTTTCTGATAGTGGTGAGTTCTGGTAATGCAACCATTTTTGGGATTAAGAAAATGAATTCCCCACAGTTCTGGGTTGCTTTTGGCAATCAGCATTGCCATTCCCAATGGTTTCAGGCTACTGTGTGTGTAGCCCAATGGTGGTTTTAGGCAGTGCCCTCCTGTGCTCACAACATAGGCAAAAATGGGTGGCAGCCTATTCTTCATGTTTTCCCTGTGCACTCTCTGGGGAGTTCTGGCCATCATGATGTTTTCCATGCCAGTACTGCACAGTTTTATTGTAGGGCTTGGATGCATGGGTAAAAACATCCCACAAGCCCCCCCCTCTTGCGATGGCCATTCTGTCCTTTCTCAGATGGAACTCGCAAGATCTGGGATGTTCGCCTCCTCTTCTTCCAATTCCATGGATGGCACAGTTCAGCATCTTTTCCTCCCTCCAGTCGATCAATCAGTTCTCCTTGCTGGTCCTAATGGGAGGATTGGGCGGTACCCTGGGCCCCTCGGGTCTCTGCTCCCGGTCCTCGGTCGTCCTCCTTGGTCAGTCTCCATGGTTTCATCTCTCCTAGGATGATAAAGCAAAGCGGCAATACCTATTCATAGACATTTCTTCACCACTATTAATGGTGTGGCGAACATATACATTTTATGAATCAGAAGATATGAACATATACATTTTCTTTTTTTAATTAGGAGACAAGAACATATATATATACAACGATCACAGAATTTTATATGCTATATGTGGAATATTTTAGGGTTGGAACTGAATTACTCTGGAGTGGCCCCCTCTGGGATTCCAGTGGATTCCTCCAGTTGTTGCAGAGTGTGCCTGGGATGGCAACACTTTAGCTGATTTATATGTACCCACTTGTCTTCCCCCTCTGCCAAACTGCCTTTGGGGATGCAGATCTTGTGGGCCACAGGGGAGATTTTGTCTATAATTTCAAACGGTCCTTCCATGTAGGCAAGAATTTTTGCTGTTTGGCCTGGTTCCTTTGGAAATTGTATAGATAGACCCGGTCCCCCACAGTATATTCCTTCCTGATGGTCCTCAGGTCGTAGTGGCTTTTCATGCTATCAGCTGATCTTTTTAGATTCCCCTGAGCATAGGCAAAAGCATGCTGAAGGTGTTTCCTTAAATTCACCACATACTCATTAGTTGTGGAGGCATTTATCAACGTTTGCTCTTGGGTTCTGTAGAGCGAATGCTGGGGAAGCACCATCTTGTGTCCGGTCATCAACTCAAATGGTGACATTTTAGTTGCAGATGAAGGGGTAGATCTGATGGCCATTACGACCAGAGGTAATCGGATATCCCAACTTGGCCCAGAATCTGCCACAAACTTTTTTAATATGCTCACAATGGTTCGGTTGTATCTCTCCACTGCTCCAGAAGAAGCTGGCCTGTAAGCAATGTGTAGCTTCCTTTTAACCCCCAGTATCTCCCACATCTTTGTCATTACTTCGCTGGTGAAGTGGCTACCCCTGTCTGACTCAATCCTTTGAGGTAGACCAAAACGGGAAAAGATGTGGTTAATCATCAGGGCAGCTGCTGTTTCTGCCTTGCAATTTGGGGCTGGGAGACATTCCACCCACTTAGTAAACAAGCAGGTAACGGTCAACATGTACTTGTTTCCTCTAGACGAGCGGATTACAGGGCCTACAAAGTCGATTTGCAAATCTGACCATGGCAGTGTCATCCCCCTCTTTTGGAGAGGCGCACGGTGTGTGAGGGATGATGGCTGAAATTGTGCACACACAAGACACCCCTTCAAGTATTGGTCGAGGTCCTGCCCCATGTGTGGCCAGTATGCAACCTCTCTTAAGATTTTCAGTGTTGTGTGAAACCCCCTATGACCGACGGTGGCCGCATCATGGGCGTGACTTAACATCAGGCTTCGGAATGAGGTAGGAACCACCCACTGATCGAGGCCAGCTTTGGATTTCCTTACCAGCAAACCGTCTTGGATCCGGAACATTTTTGGACATTTCATCAACACTCTTAGGTCCTCTTTCCCAATGTAATCAGTATCCGTCAGGGGATAGTTCTCAGGGTCCTCAAGGTGTTGGTAAAACGTACCAATAATTGGATCCCCCTTCTGAGCTGTAATGAAATCAGCATCAGGGGTCTCCTTACTCCATTGTGCAGTTGAAAGATCATTGTGAGCATTGGTCTGGGACCTAGTGATGGCAGTGACCTGGATTTCCCCCAACAGGGACTCTATTTCTATTAGATCCCTTTGGATGGCCCCGGTTTCGGCCAGCTGATCAGCTAAGTCATTTCCAGTTTTGTCTGGTCCCTCTACTTTGGAATGACCCTTGATCTTTTTCCAGTAGATGGTCATCCCATTCGATGTGACCAGATCATCAATATTTTGGATTAGCTTCCCATGTTTCAGGGGTTTGTTATTAGCACATAACATGCCTCTGGTTTTCCAATTAACCAGGTGCTCCACGAACCCGTTCCGTACATAATCCGAATCTGTTGTTATAACCAGTTCGTGGAGTTGATGTTGGACAGCAGGGAGGATGGCCTGATGCACAGCCATCAATTCTGCCACCTTACTACTTTGGGGACCAATTTTGTACCCAGCGGAGGGTTCAGGAAACTCCTTCACCCATGCATTCCCTACGCCGGCCACCAGTTCTTTCTCCCCGTTGTTGTCAA
Organism: Ambystoma mexicanum; assembly: GCF_040938575.1. Taxonomy (NCBI): domain Eukaryota; kingdom Metazoa; phylum Chordata; class Amphibia; order Caudata; family Ambystomatidae; genus Ambystoma; species Ambystoma mexicanum. The sequence continues at coordinate 147,680,537 of NC_090930.1, read as the reverse complement.
CATGGTAAGAGCATCCATCCACATAGACAGTGGGCATTCCCTCACACTTGTCTTCTTCAAAGACTTTGTGGGGGGAATTAAGGTATGCCTCCATGTTGTCCTTGGTTTTTAGACTTTCGTCCTCGAGACAGTTTTCTCTGGCACAATCATGCAAGTCAGCCAGACCTTGCGCGAGGGGACTCTTCTTGTTTTGGCCATATCTGACCTCCACAGGAAAGCCTTGCATTGACAGAATCCAGGAAGTAATTCAGGAATTACTCACATTTCCGGCCCGGATTCTGTCACTTTGGAGATATTGCAGAGGCTGGTGTGGAGTCTCCACTATGATGTGTTCCCCCTGGATAAACGGGCGGTAATTCTTCAATGCCCACACCGTTGCCAGCAGTGCCTTCTCACAATCGTTGAATTTTTCCTCCACAGAGGATAAAGTTTTGCTCGCATAGGAGATTACTTTATTGACCTTGTCATGCTTTTGGTATAATACTGCCGTCAAGCACGTATTAGAGAACCCCGTCTCCAGGAAGAACTCCTTGTTTCTGACAGGGTAAGCTAGGCAAGGCGCTTGTGAGAGGCTTCTTTTGAGTTGTCTTACCGCCTCAGATTGTTCTGGACCCCATTCCCACTTGACCCCCCCCCTTCAAGAGATGAATCAGGGGTCTAGTGATCTCTGCGTAGCCTTCAATGAACTTTCTGCTGTAATTAGTCAGTCCAAGGAGGCTCCTTAGTTCCCGCAGAGTTGTGGGGTCTTTCAGTTTCTGGAGTGCTTCCACTTTCTTTTCTTGGGGACAGAGACCTTGAGGAGTAATCTCATGCCACAAGAAATTAACACGGGTTCTACACCACTGTGCTTTCTGAAAGGAAAGTTTTGCTCCGGCGGCCCTCAACTGCATCAGAACATAACGGATCTCCGCTATGTGTTCCTCCACAGATGAACTTTTGATGAGGACATCATCTACATAAGCCAGGTTACCCCTCGCAACAAGGTCGGGCATGGCCTGATGTAGGAAAATGTTGAATTCATTGCCGTAGTTGAGGTATCCGAAGGGAGTACGGGTTCATGTGTACTGCTGGCCCCCAAAGGTAAAAGCCAGTTTGTATTGGTCCTCCCTACTGACAGGCACGGTCCAGTATCCATTGGTCAGGTCTATTGCTGTGAATACCTTTGACCCCTGGATCTGGGCCAGCCCTTGGTCAATGTAGGGCAGAGGCCATCGGGAAGTATGGACCCGTTTGTCCAGCTCCCTAAGGTCGGCGCAGAATCTCCACTGGCCGTTTGGCTTCAATATTCCCAGAACCAGATTATTGACGGTGCTGTGTACTGGACGGATTATTCACCGGGACTCAAGGTTCTTAATTATTTCAGTAATGGACTCCATGGATGCGAGAGGCAAACGATATTGCTTCACAAACACTGGAGTCATTCCAGGGTCCGTGGGAATTGTTGTGGTGTGGATGTCGGTGCGACCACAGTCATATGAGTCTACCGCAAAGAGATCTTGGAAATCCAAGAAAACTTGTTTCAACTTTTGCTTCTGTTCCAGAGTCACGCAGGCATTAGCTAGGTTGACTCTCTCTTCCACCATCTGCCTGAAGCCTGGAAAGACTTCTGGTTTGGCTATCTCAGCAGCCTCCTCCAACTGGGTGGAGAAGTCCCTGGTCAGAGTGCTGATTTGGAATGGGGGCTTCAGGTGGGAAAGGCAGCCCTCATGGACGTGGAAAATCACCTCATCCCTCCTGAAGTCACAAGTCACATCTTCCTTACCATAAGGGCAAGAAGTGTACACCAGGAAGTTACCCCCATGCCGGGTGAAAATCCTGTCTGGTGTTGTATTGTCCTCACTGTCACTGTCAAAACAGTCCTTGGGGATTGGTCCTAACAGTTCATTTCCTAAATCAATGGAGAAATGTCGGTCATCAACCGCCATTCCAATAGTGGTGCCTGCGGCTAGAGTAATACTCTGTAAGTCGCTGTTATCCACCTCTATTGGAATGGTGTCATGTTCTATGTTGACTAATGGTGTTGGGTTTACCCCTAACCCTTGCTGTTGGAGAGAAGCATTTAGATGAATATAAGCATCAGGGTTTTGCAATTTTTGTCCTCTTTTAACTTTCACTTCCAGGGAGAATTGTCGGGTCCTTTCTGGGATGGTGACTTCCTCTTTGATCTGAATTTCAACTGCATAAGGTAGCAATTGAGCTGACCTAAATGCTTTTTCTGGATCATCAAAGCCCATGGGATTATCCGCTAATCGGGACCAAGCTTTGAAGTTTATTAGGTCCAAACTAATGGCAAAGCGATTGAGAATGTCACTGCCTAAGTAAAAGGCGGCAGTGACGTCTCGCACGACCCAACAATTATGGACTATGCTCTTGTTGCCAATGGAGATTTTGAGCATACACCTGCTTGGCAGGAGATGTTTGGAATTAGGTGCTTCCAGGTCCATTTCCCATTTGTCTATCAGTTTGAATGTGGGAATGGCTGGATCTTTTGGGAGTTGGCGGAACATGGCTTCGCTGATGAAGCTCTTACCGTTGTTCACACACACTCGAGCGAGAACAGAGTCCTTCCCATCATTTAACTGAACAGGGATGAACAACTGCTCTCCAATTTGCTGAATATCAGCCAGGCTCTGAGCTGATTTCACCTCTTTCTGGACTATAGGAGTGGGAGTTTCTGATTGTGGATTAGTAAAGAATTTCAGGGTGTTTCCTTCCAGTGTGGAATACCACCTTAAACTGGAAGGAAGGTTGATTTTCAGAAATAGAGAGGACCCCCCATCACCAGTCTGTTGTCCTACTGCTATTACTGTCACGTCTGGAGTTTGGTTGTTCTGGAAGTGAAATTCTACTTGGTCAGATTTTTGTTCAACCATGTGGCAGGTGCCGTTTAAACTAACATGGTTGACACTCTGTTTTAAAATGTATTGTTCGGCTAGTCTGGTTCCAGAGGACCTTGTTTACGCAATCTATTAGGGGTGACAACCTTCTCAGGAGGTCATTCCCTATTAAACAAGGGGTGCCCTCTGGAGTCACTACTATGACCGGGTGTTTCACCTTGTGTCGCCCAATTTTGATGTCCAAATCTGCAGTCCCCTCGACAGGAATTTCCTTCCCGTCAAAGTTCTGCAGTTGTCCAGGAAGAGAGGAGAGAGGAATATGGTAATTCTCCCCCCTTCCTGCATTTAGTTCCTCAAAGGCCCTTTTGGACAGAAGGGTAGCTTGGGATCCAGTGTCCACCAGTGCCAAAATTGCACCCTGCCCCTGTACTTGTACCGGGTCATAATATCTTCCCTCCTTCTCCTCAAGGGGGCACAGATAATGCACATTTTTGGACAACTGGTGGGCTAACTTTCTGGTGTTGGATATGGCGAGAGAAGAGATTTGGGCAGAATTCTGTGGAGAGCCTTGGGAATCTGAAAGAAAAGGTTGGCAACTGGAGATCAGAGCCATTGTGGGTTCCCCTGGTTCCGGTTCTGGGCCGCCCCACCCTTTTTGGAGGCAGTCATCAGGATGGGTTTGACCCTTGGGATTTTGGTATTGTCGGTTCTGGGATGAGATGATGGGCGGCGGTAGCTCAGTCTCCACATCTCCCAGTCTGAATTGGCATTCCCTGGGACCCATTTTTCCTTGGGAGGAGTTCCCCCATCTCTGAAGGAGAAGATCCTTTTCCCAGGATCTTCTGAGGATCCCTCTCCCTCAAATTGGAAGACCTGTACCTCCTCCACAAAGTGGGTCTGTTTGGGTCCTTTGTTTCTCCTACCTCCTCTCTGCTCCTTGGGTGGCAGACTTTCAGGGGTAGGAGATTTTGTTTCCGGTTCCTGGTTTTCCAGGGGCTGTTTACAAGTTGGGAAGGAAGCTTCCTCCAAGGCTTTACACCCCCCTTCCCGTTGTGCCTCCTCCCTGGGAACCGGTGGGTTATCGGGGTGCAGCCCCCGTCATTGTTCTGGAGCACCAGGTCCAGAGTTTGGGGCATTCTGCGGTGGCATGCTCATCTGAGGGTTCTGTTGAGCCCTCAGTATGTGACCCAGATCTCGTGCCATATTTTGGACCTGGCGCTCAAGTTGTGAAACCCGCTCAGGCTGATACGGGGCTCTATTTTCTCCCCTGGGCTGATCCCAGGAAGGGTAGCTATCCCTTCTCTGGTAGTACCCCTGGTTGGGAAGATTTTTGTACCCCTCCACCCTTGGCCTCCCCTCTCCCGGATTAGGTTGTCTGGGCTCAGGGAATTGGGGAAAGAAGGATGGATGATTTTGGGGCTGGAAATTGGGTGGATACCTGGGGAAAATGTTCTGCCCAGGATTTGGTGAATTTCTGCCCTCCTGGGGGAAGTTAGGAGGGAAGTTCCCCGGGTCAGGTGCTTGGCTGGATCCCCCCCTTGGGCTGGAGGAGTCCACACATAACCCAGGATTGGTCGGTTTCCCTTGTAGCGGGGACTTACATAGTCAGGGGAGCGGGGGACCCCATTTGTGGGACTACCTCCTCGACTCCCTGTCTGTGACTGGCCCGAGGGCCTTCTGGGCTGTGAATTATTTGGTGCAGGCAGGTTTTTAGGCCCCCCCATCTCCAAATCTAAAACGGGGCAACCTTTACCTCTGCCACCTTGGCAGCAGCAGGGGTGCTGTTGGTTTTGGGGTTTTTCGGCGCATTATTTTTAATTTCGATGGGCTTCTGCACCTCATAGATCCGGGTAGCCTGTTCAATGACCCAGTCTAAAGATCTTTTCTCATGAAAATCTCTCACGAGCTGGGTCGTTATGTATTTGGGTAAGGCATGGAAAAACGTATTGATAAATTCTCTGCTATCCGTGCGCACCCTTCTGGTGGTCTGCACAAAAGCACGCTTTAATTCTTGCACAAACTCTTGTGGGGCCTGATCCTCCCCACATTGCAAATTGTAGGCTGCCTTGCGAGCCTCTTGAGGATTTCTGTGCACAGAAAAATGTTTCAAGATGGCCGCCCTGTATGTGGACCACCTTGAATGGTTTTGATCCTCCAGCCCCGCAAAGAAACTGGAGTATTCTGGTGAGAAGGTCCACTTTACATATTGAATACAGCTTTGGCTGTCCTTCAAATGGAAAGTCTCCATCATTTGCTCATAGAGCTCCAAGTGTTCCCAAACAGAATACTTGGCGTTCTTATGATAAGGCGTGATGACACTCCTTATTGCCTTTATTTGTTTCAATGGGTCCTTAAGCAAGGCCCTTTTTGCCTTATTGGCCTTTTTGGTTCGGGTAACCCTGGTCCATTCATCCTCCGACTCAGAAGCGCTGCTCCCAGAGGTGCCCGTCTGATCTTCCAGGTTTTCCTGGATTCTGCGAGCCTGGGAATGGCTGGCAGAATGTGGGGACCTAGTCTCCTGTGTCCTGTAATGCTCAGAGGAGTCTTCAGACCCCTCCTTGCTGCCAGGATTTGATGGGTACCCTCCCCCCCCACTGACCTAACTGGGCAGAGGTTTTCAGGATGCCCTTAATAGGCCTACTCTCCTGGGGTTCCCCACTAAATTGCACTGTGCTTGGGTGCCCATACCCGGATGCCCGCCCATCCATTCCTGGGAGGTACTGGCCTATGAGCCCCATACTTCTAGCTGGATAGTAATCTGCCATCTCCGTGGCCCTGGGCTCATGTGCGCGAGGGGACATGGGGGTGGCAGAGTCCAGGGACTGGGAGAGATGAAGGCCTCTGGTACCAGGGCTCCTGAGGTTATGCTCAGGCGTTTCCCTTTCCCAGCGCACCTCGTCTCTATCAGCCCCTGCTCCCTGTTGCAATGCAAGAGCCTGCGCTTTCAGTTCCTCAGTTAAGGCCTTACTAGACTCTCCTGCATCGCTACCTGTTGCTGGAGCCTATCATTGTGCTGACAGAGAGCCTCATTTTCTCTCTGTGCCTCCTGATTGGTCCTGGAGTACTGGGCCAGTATCTGCTGCAGGAGGGTTACCTCCTGAGCTGTGTCCCTATTGGCCTGCTCCTTTCTTACCAGAGCATCCTCCACCCTCCTGGTGTGCTCTGACAAGTTCTGGTGTTCTTTTTGGAGGTCACCCAGTCCCTGGCGGGCCAGGTGATTTTCTTCCATTTTCCTTTTTAAGTGGCAGACTTCGTGGCCCAAGGTATCCCTTTCCTGACTAAGAGCCTGCATCTCTGCTGCCAGGTCGTCCCTTTGCCTTTGGAAGGCACCAGCTTTCTGGCGCTCCTGGTCAAACTCTGCCTGGGTATCCAGGTCTTTCAAAATCAGTTTATTGCTCTCTGCCTTCTCCCTATCTAGGTGGCTTTGCAGGGTGACTACCTGGTCGGCACATGCCCTATTGAAATCTAATTGTTGCTCCAACTTTTTCTGGCTCTGCAGTAGGGAGGCCAAACCTTCTTGGTACTCCTTCTGCAAGGCCAGAAATCTGGTATCCTGGTCCGCCTTTTCCTGTTGCAGCACATCCATATCCTCCTTTATTTTAGTGATGTACTGTCTGCCGTCCTTTTCTGACTCCTGGCTCCTGAGCAGCCTCTGCTCAGAAGAGTCCAGATCAGATTGGGCCTTCTCTAACGCCATCTGTTGCCTATTTGCCAGATCTTGGCCTTCAGCACATTTGTCCTGCATGTCTCCCATATATAGATACAAATATGCCGCTATCCTGGCAATCTTATTATGTTCATCTTTGGCTTTAGGGGCCATATATAGTTCACTCAGGGCCACATGTAGGGGACCCTGATCTCCCCTTATATCTGACCCTGTTTCAGTGACCTGTTGCGCGATTGCCTGCAACCAGACCGTTTGGACCTGATGAGTCCACTCACCTCTCACAAATAACTTATGTAAGAAGTGCTCTCTGGCTATTTTCATATCTACCAAGGTCGTCATTCTGGAATTTGAGTTCCTTCCTGACTTACAGAAGTTTGTATTTTATTTTGCAAAACAGACCGTTTCCTTAGAGCGTTCCTTTGAGGGATGCTTTCACAGTGTAAAACAGCGTGGTGATCGAACCGGATATGTGTATCTGGTCAGTTGGCACACTGTATTGATCTGCACAAGTAGTAAATCTAACCCAGAATATCCCAGACGAGCCCCCACTTTTATAAGCGATATTCAATCAACACTACAGCCAAGTCAATGCCTTGTCTGGGATGCTGAGGAAAACCCTTATTAATGAATTTTTATGTCTAGTTCAGTACTCTGGATGACCACCCTTGTATAACACCCCCCTCTTAGAATCCGCCTGACTCCACTGAGCCAAGAAGTAGGTTTGTTTTGCAAATTAAAAGGTTTATTTGAGAATATAAACAATATATATATATCACATTTTATAATAAATTAATATCTGATAGTACACTTAGACATATGATGTTGATCAACAATGGGTAATCTGGCACTAGCACACTTCTTTACAATCAATGAGGAGTTAGTATAGGATGGATAAAGTAGCAAAAATACTTTTATGATTTCAAGGGAAAAGCAATGAGGAATAAAATGCAGTACAGAAATACTTGATATGATTTTAGCAAAAGATAAGATAATCACTTTTTCTCTGGCAATTCACCCCCCTCCCCTATGCAATGTAAGGAATGGAAAGAGATGGAAAGAGGAGCACACAGTTCTCAGGAATACAATCAAATACAATACGAAATTCAGTCCCCCCCCCAGCAAGTTTAGAGGAAACAGGTAGGAATTTGAAACACATGCCCAAAATGCTTTTTAAATGTGATGGCAATGGATGGGAAATGTGCCAACTGATTTCAATTCCCTCTAGAGATTCAGGGTGAGTGAGAGATACTTGGGATGAGCTCAGGCTCACTTTAGCAATGATTCAGGGATGGTTATTAAGAGGCAAACAAATTTTTAGCAAAGGAAAGCAAAAAGCTGCTATCTTTTTACAGGTAAAGAAATCAGGCCAAATCGCAAATTGCGGCAAAATTTGCGAGTGCGTGAATCGCGATTACGGCAAAAGTATAAGCAGGAGCAAGTCGGTTTTAGGTTTGTTGGAAAGCATAGATTCTAAGCCCAAACGGTTCCAGAGATACGGACGATTAAATAAAGGTTGTTTTTCGGATTTAAAGTAAACTCAAAATGACAGGTGACAGCTTGCAGCTGCAGAATTGACAGGTGACAGTTGTGCAGCTTTAAAAATGACAGATGATACGATTTCTAGGAGGCAGTTCTACTTAGGTTAAAATAGTTTGGATTAGATTATTTTAACTAAGAGATTGGTTCTGCACAGTTCTGCTAGGTACTCACAATATAAATTTGAAATTGGCCTCGCCACAGATCTGGTCAGGTTTTGGACTGGACTCCGGTTCTGGTCTCGGCACTTCACAGTGATCTGGGTCAGTTCTCTGGTTCTGCTCACAGCGGTCTGGGTCACTGGGTCACTCTGGATCTCTGGTCCGGTCTCTGGCAATTGTTCTTGGCAAAAGAATTCAAACAGCTCGCCCGGCTGTGGAATAGTTTGCAAATGATTTAAAGGATGCTGCGGCCTGCTGAGAAGAGTTCTCAGTTTGTGGGTTTAGGCCCTTGCTTTAAGTTCTGAAGTAAAGTTCTGGTCTTTGGATTTGAAGTCTGGATCTCTGGATGTGAAGTCGTCGGTCAGCATGCTCCGCAGCAAACGGAATTGAATGTCTCTACCTGTCCCAGCAGTCTCTTTTTATGTGTTTTGAAAATGGGTGTGTGCCTGGGCCTAGCTAAGCCTGCCCCTCTCTACTTGTCATTGGCCCAATTCTCCCCTCTCCCATGATTGTGGGAAGGAAATGGATTGTCAGCATGATGAAGTCTGTTTATGGGTCAGAGGATCCTCCCCTGGTCAGTTTGCCCACAAATCTATATTTGATTCAAATACAACCTTCCCAGATATACAATTTGTTGAAATTACGTGTACCCATTATATATTCCTTATGGTCCATGCTTGTCCGCCTCTGATCTTCCTGGGGGCTTGCATTCAAAACTGACAACATTTTGCGCTTTTTAACTGGTTTTGCAATATCGGACATTTACCCAAAATTACACACATGTGCGCAAGGAGTATGGACATTAATTGATGAAGTGTCAGATTTTTAACATGCAGACATTTGGAGTAAGACCCTATTTTCAGCTAGCAACCCCCCAGAATACACCACAGGGTCCTAATGCCTCTCAAAATGTTCACAGAAAAATCACAAAAATAATGATATTACTTATATAATTCTGACAAGTCCGCACTATGAGTTATCTATCTTTTTAAAATTATGCTCTGGTCAAAAAGGGGTGTGGCTTCCCCCATCACAGGGTGGAATAACTGGTTTATCCACTTCCCCCAAGCCAGATAGCTCACAGAGGCACAGCTGCCCCCTCAGTTTCTCCCAAGAGGAAGTTACTTTACGACACCCCCAATATAACATTTGCCTGAGTCAAGGGAGTTGCATTGTTCTGCTCCTTCCAGTTCCCAGGTGCTCCACCCCTAATCTAATCAGAGAGGTGACAAATCCTTTTGGCAAGGGTCAGCAGGATGCAGCTAGGCCTGGGAAGAGTGGCTGAACAGGTTTCTCCTGTCGGGGGTAGTTGTCAGGCAGAATCCAGTTTCACTAAGCCAGGTTTCAGCTAAATGTCACTTTTTGTTCCCAGTTTCCTACATTCAAATCAAACTAACAATTTGTACCTACACATTAAATAATTACTTCCTTCAAGTCATTTCAGAATATGGTTTTATAATCTTCCACCTCTTAGCAAGTCTTTCCTTGGTCTGGTTTTGTTTCATTTGTGCAGTCCTACACAAAAGTCTGGTGGTTTTAAAACGCAGGCTTTCTGATAGTGGTGAGTACTGGTAATGCAACCATTTTTGGGATTAAGAAAATTAATTCCCCACAGTTCTGGATTGCTTTTGGCAATCAGCATTGCCATTCCTAATGATTTCAGGCTACTGTGTGTGTAGCCCAATGGTGGTTTTAGGCAGTGCCCTCCTGTGCTAACAACATAGGCAAAATGCCATTCTGTCCTTTCTCAGATGGAACTCCCAAGATCTGGGATGTTCGCCTCCTCTTCTTCCAATTCCATGGATGGCACAGTTCAGCATCTTTTCCTCCCTCCAGTCGATCAATCAGTTCTCCTTGCTGGTCCTGATGGGAGGATTGGGCGGTACCCTGGGCCCCTCGGGTCTCTGCTCCCGGTCCCCGGTCGTCCTCCTTGGTCAGTCTCCATGGTTTCATCTCTCCTAGGATGATAAAGCAAAGCGGCAATACCTATTCGTAGACATTTCTTCACCACTATTAATGGTGTGGCGAACCTATACATTTTATGAATCAGAAGATATGAACATATACATTTTCTTTTTTTAATTAGGAGACAAGAACATATATATATATACAACGATCACAGAATTTTATATGCTATATGTGGAATATTTTAGGGTTGGAACTGAATTACTCTGGAGCGGCCCCCTCTGGGATTCCAGTGGATTCCTCCAGTTGTTGCAGAGTGTGCCTGGGATGGCAACACTTTAGCTGATTTATATGTACCCACTTGTCTTCCCCCTCTGCCAAACCGCCTTTGGGGATGCGGTTCTTGTGGGCCACAGGGGAGATTTTGTCTATAATTTCAAACGGTCCCTTCCATGTAGGCAAGAATTTTCGCTGTTTGGCGTGGTTCCTTTGGAAATTGTATAGATAGACCCGGTCCCCCACAGTATATTCCTTCCTGGTGGTCCTCAGGTCGTAGTGGGTTTTCATGCTATCAGCTGATCTTTCCAGATTCCGCTGAGCATAGGCAAACGCATGCTGAAGGTGTTTCCTTAAATTCTCAACATACTCATGAGTTGTGGAGGCATTTATCAATGTTTGCTCTTGGGTTCTGTAGGCCGAATGCTGGGGAAGCACCATCTTGCGTCCGGTCATCAACTCAAATGGTGACATTTTAGTTGCAGATGAAGGGGTAGATCTGATGGCCATTAGGACCAGAGGTAATCGGATATCCCAACTTGGCCCAGAATCTGCCACAAACTTTTTTAATATGCTCACAATGGTTCGGTTGTATCTCTCCACTGCTCCAGAAGAAGCTGGCCTGTAAGCAATGTGTAGCTTCCTTTAAAACCCCCAGTATCTCCCACATCTTTGTCATTACTTCGCTGGTTAAGTGGCTACCTCTGTCTGACTCAATCCTTTGAGGTAGACCAAAAGGGGGAAAAGATATGGTTAATCATCAGGGCAGCTGCTATTTCTGCCTTGCAATTTGGGGCTGGGAGACATTCCACCCACTTGGTAAACAAGCAGGTAACGGTCAACATGTACTTGTTTCCTCTAGATGAGCGGATTACAGGGCCTACAAAGTCGATTTGCAAATCTGACCATGGCAGTGTCATCCCCCTCTTTTGGAGAGGCGCACGGTGTGTGAGGGTTGATGGCTGAAATTGTGCACACACAAGACACCCCTTCAAGTACTGGTCGAGGTCCTGCCCCATGTGTGGCCAGTATGCAACCTCTCTTAAGATTTTCAGTGTTGTGTGAAACCCCCTATGACCGGCGGTGGCCGCATCATGGGCGTGACTTAACATCAGGCTTCGGAATGAGGTAGGAACCACCCACTGATCGTGGCCAGCTTTGGATTTCCTTACCAGCAAACCGTCTTGGATCCGGAACATTTTTGGACATTTCATCAACACTCTTAGGTTCTCTTTCCCAATGTAATCGGTATCCGTCAGGGGAAAGTTCTCAGGGTCCTCAAGGTGTTGGTAAAACTTACCAATAATTGGATCCCCCTTCTGAGCTGTAATTAAATCAGCATCAGGGGTCGCCTTACTCCATTTTGCAGTTGAAAGTTCATTGTGAGCATTGGTCTGGGACCTAGTGATGGCAGTGACCTGGATTTCCCCCAACAGGGACTCTATTTTTATTAGATCCCCTTGGATGGCCCCGGTTTCGGCCAGCTGATCAGCTAAGTCATTTCCAGTTTTGTCTGGTCCCTCTACTTTGGAATGACCCTTGATCTTTTTCCAGTAGATGGCCATCCCATTCGATGTGACCAGATCATCAATATTTTGGATTAGCTTCCCATGTTTCAGGGGTTTGTTATTAGCACATAACATGCCTCTGGTTTTCCAATTAACCAGGTGCTCCACGAACCCGTTCCGTACATAATCCGAATCTGTGATTATGACCAGTTCGTGGAGTTGATGTTGGACAGCAGTGAGGATGGCCTGATGCACATCCATCAATTCTGCCACCTGACTACTTCGGGGACCAATTTTGTACCCAGCGGAGGGTTCAGGAAACTCCTTCACCCATGCATTCCCTACGCCGGCCACCAGTTCTTTCTCCCCGTTGTTGTAAACATGGTAAGAGCTTCCATCCACATAGACAGTGGGCATTCCCTCACACTTGTCTTCTTCAAAGACTTTGTGGGGGGAATTAAGGTATGCCTCCATGTTGTCCTTGGTTTTTAGACTTTCGTCCTCGAGACAGTTTTCTCTGGCACAATCATGCAAGTCAGCCAGACCTTGCGCGAGGGGACGCTTCTTGTTTTGGCCATATCTGACCTCCACAGGAAAGCCTTGCATTGACAGAATCCAGGAAGTAATTCAGGAATTACTAACATTTCTGGCCCGGATTCTGTCACTTTGGAGACATTGCAGAGGCTGGTGTGGAGTCTCCACTATGATGTGTTCCCCCTGGATAAACGGGCGGTAATTCTTCAATGCCCACACCGTTGCCAGCAGTGCCTTCTCACAATCGTTGAATTTTTCCTCCACAGAGGATAACGTTTTGCTCGCATAGGAGATTACTTAATGACCTTGTCATGCTTTTGGTTTAATACTGCCGTCAAGCATGTATTAGAGAACCCAGTCTCCAGGAAGAACTCCTTGTTTCTGACAGGGTAAGCTAGGCAAGGCGCTAGTGAGAGGCTTCTTTTGAGTTGTCTTACCACCTCGGATTGTTCTGGACCCCATTCCCACCTGACCCCCCCCTTCAAGAGATGAATCAGGGGTCTAGTGATCTCTGCGTAGCCTTCAATGAACTTTCTGCTGTAATTAGTCAGTCCAAGGAGGCTCCTTAGTTCCCGCAGAGTTGTGGGGTCTTTCAGTTTCTGGAGTGCTTCCACTTACTTTTCTTGGGGACAGAGACCCTGGGAGTAATCTCATGCCCCAAGAAATTAACACGGGTTCTACACCACTGTGCTTTCTGAAAGGAAAGTTTTGCTCCGGCGGCTCTCAACTGCATCAGAATATAACGGATCTCCGCTATGTGTTCCTCCACAGATGAACTTTTGATGAGGACATCATCTACATAAGCCAGGTTACCCCTCGCACCCAGGTCGGGCATGGCCTTATGTAGGAAAATGTTGAATTCATTGCCGTAGTTGAGGTAGCCGAAGGGAGTCCGGGTCCATGTGTACTGCTGGCCGCCAAAGGTAAAAGCCAGTTTGTATTGGTCCTCCCTACTGACAGGCACGGTCCAGTATCCATTGGTTAGGTCTATTGCTGTGAATACCTGTGACCCCTGGATCTGGGCCAGCCCTTGGTCAATGTAGGGCAGAGGCCATCGGGAAGTATGGACCCGTTTGTCCAGCTCCCTAAGGTCGGCGCAGAGTCTCCACTGGCCGTTTGGCTTCAATATTCCCAGAACCAGATTATTGAAGGTGCTGTGTACTGGACGGATTATTCACCGGGACTCAAGGTTCTTAATTATTTCAGTAAGGGACTCCATGGATGCGAGAGGCAAACGATATTGCTTCACGAACACTTGAGTCATTCCAGGGTCCGTGGGAATTGTTGTGGTGTGGATGTCGGTGCGACCGCAGTCATATGAGTCTACCGCAAAGAGATCTTGGAAATCCAAGAAAACTTGTTTCAACTTTTGCTTCTGTTCCAGAGTCACGCAGGCATCAGCTAGGTTGACTCTCTCTTCCACCATCTGCCTGAAGCCTGGAAAGACTTCTGGTTTGGCTATCTCAGCAGCCTCCTCCAACTGGGTGGAGAAGTCCCTGGTCAGAGTGCTGATTTGGACTGGGGGCTTCAGGTGGGAAAGGCAGCCCTCATGGACCTGGAAAATCACCTCATCCCTCCTGAAGTCACAAGTCACATCTTCCTTATCATAAGGGCAAGAAGTGTACACCAGGAAGTTACCCCCATGCCGGGTGAAAATCCTGTCTGGTGTTGTATTGTCCTCACTGTCACTGTCAAAACAGTCCTTGGGGATTGGTCCTAACAGTTCATTTCCTAAATCAATGGAGAAATGTCGGTCATCAACCGCCATTCCAATAGTGGTGCCTGCGGCTAGAGTAATACTCTCTAAGTCGCTGTTATCCACCTCTATTGGAATGGTGTCATGTTCTATGTTGACTAATGGTGTTGGGTTTACCCCTAACCCTTGCTGTTGGAGAGAAGCATTTAGATGAATATAAGCATCAGGGTTTTGCAATTTTTGTCCTCTTTTAACATTTCACTTCCAGGGAGAATTGTCGGGTCCTTTCTGGGATGGTGACTTCCTCTTTGATCTGAATTTCAACTGCATAGGGTAGCAATTGAGCTGACCTAAATGCTTTTTCTGGATCATCAAAGCCCATGGGATTATCCGCTAATCGGGACCAAGCTTTGAAGTTTATTAGGTCCAAACTAATGGCAAAGCGATTGAGAATGTCACTGCCTAAGTAAAAGGCGGCAGTGACGTCTCGCACGACCCAACAATTATGGACTATGCTCTTGTTGCCAATGGAGATTTTGAGCATACACCTGCTTGGCAGGAGATGTTTGGAATTAGGTGCTTCCAGGTCCATTTCCCATTTGTCTATCAGTTTGAATGTGGGAATGGCTGGATCTTTTGGGAGTTGGCGGAACATGGCTTCGCTGATGAAGCTCTTACCGTTGTTCACACACACTCGAGCGAGAACAGAGTCCTTCCCATCATTTAACTGAACAGGGATGAACAACTGCTCTCCAATTTGCTGAATATCAGCCAGGCTCTGAGCTGATTTCACCTCTTTCTGGACTATAGGAGTGGGAGTTTCTGATTGTGGATTAGTAAAGAATTTCAGGGTGTTTCCTTCCAGTGTGGAATACCACCTTAAACTGGAAGGAAGGTTGATTTTCAGAAATAGAGAGGACCCCCCATCACCAGTCTGTTGTCCTACTGCTATTACTGTCACGTCTGGAGTTTGTTTGTTCTGGAAGTGAAATTCTACTTGGTCAGATTTTTGTTCAACCATGTGGCAGGTGCCGTTTAAACTAACATGGTTGACAATCTTTTTTAAAATTTATTGGTCGGCTAGTCTAGGTCCAGAGAACCTTGTTTACGCAATCTATTAGGGGTGACAACCTTCTCAGGAGGTCATTCCCTATTAAACACGGGGTGCCTTCTGGAGTCACTACTATGACCGGGTGTTTCACCTTGTGTCGCCCAATTTTGATGTCCAAATCTGCAGTCCCCTCGACAGGAATTTCCTTCCCATCAAAGTTCTGCAGTTGTCCAGGAAGAGAGGTGAGAGGAATACAGTAATTCTCCCCCCTTCCTGCATTTAGTTCCTCAAAGGCCCTTTTGGACAGAAGGGTAGCTTGGGATCCAGTGTCCACCAGTGCC
This sequence comes from Ambystoma mexicanum, assembly GCF_040938575.1. Lineage (NCBI taxonomy): Eukaryota > Metazoa > Chordata > Amphibia > Caudata > Ambystomatidae > Ambystoma > Ambystoma mexicanum. Next base: position 147,665,025 of record NC_090930.1, on the reverse strand, counting down.
AAAATTGCACCCTGCCCCTGTACTTGTACCGGGGCATAATATCTTCCCTCCTTCTCCTCAAGGGGGCACAGATAATGCACATTTTTGGACAACTGGTGGGCTAACTTTCTGGTTTTGGACATGGCGAGAGATGAGATTTGGCCAGAATTCTGTGGAGAGCCTTGGGAATCTGAAAGAAAAAGTTGGCAACTAGAGATCAGAGCCATTGTGGGTTCCCCTGGTTCCGGTTCTGGGCCGCCCCGCCCTTTTTGGATGCAGTCATCAGGATGGGTTTGACCCTTGGGATTTTGGTATTGTCGGTTCTGGGATGAGATGATGGGCGGTGGTAGCTCAGTCTCCACATCTCCCCAGTCTGAATTGGCATCCCCTGGGACCCATTTTTCCTTGGGAGGAGTTCCCCCATCTCTGAAGGAAAAGATCCTTTTCCCAGGATCTTCTGAGGATCCCTCTCCCTCAAATTGGAAGACCTGTACCTCCTCCACAAAGTGGGTCTGTTTGGGTCCTTTGTTTCTCCTACCTCCTCTCTGCTCCTTGGGTGGCAGACTTTCAGGGGTAGGAGATTTTGTTTCCGGTTCCTGGTTTTCCAGGGGCTGTTTACAAGTTGGGAAGGAAGCTTCCTCCAAGGCTTTATACCCCTCTTCCCCTTGTGCCTCCTCCCTGGGAACCGGTGGGTTATCGGGGTGCTGCCCCGTCATTGTTCTGGAGCACCAGGTCCAGAGTTTGGGGCATTCTGCGGTGGCATGCTCATCTGAGGGTTCTGTTGAGCCCTCAGTATGTGACCCAGATCTCGTGCCATATTTTGGACCTGGCGCTCAAGTTGTGAAACCCGCTCAGGCTGATACGGGGCTCTATTTTCTCCCCTGGGCTGATCCCGGGAAGGGTAGCTATCCCTTCTCTGGTAGTACCGCTGGTCCCTCCACCCTTGGCCTCCCCTCTCCCGGATTAGGTTGTCTGGGCTCAGGGAATTGGGGAAAGAAGGATGGATGATTTTGGGGCTGGAAATTGGGTTGATACCTGGGGAAAAAGTTCTGCCCAGGATTTGGTGAATTTCTGCCCTCCTGGGGGAAGTTAGGAGGGAAGTTCCCCGGGTCCGGTGCTTGGCTGGATCCCCCCCTTGGGCTGGAGGAGTCCACACATAACCCAGGATTGGTCGGTTTCCCTTGTAGCGGGGACTTACATAGTCAGGGGAGCGGGGGACCCCATGTGTGGGACTACCTCCTCGACTCCCTGTCTGTGACTGGCCCGAGGGCCTTCTGGGCTGTGAATTATTTGGTGCAGGCAGGTTTTTAGGCCCCCCCATCTCCAAATCTAAAACGGGGGCAACCTTTACCTCTGCCACCTTGGCAGCAGCAGGGGTGCTGTTGGTTTTGGGGTTTTTCGGCGCGTTATTTTTATTTTCGATGGGCTTCTGCACCTCATAGATCTGGGTAGCCTGTTCAATGACCCAGTCTAAAGATCCTTTCTCATGAAAATCTCTCACGAGCTGGGTGATTATGTATTTGGGTAAGGCATGGAAAAACGTATTGATAAATTCTCTGCTATCCGTGCGCACCCTTCTGGTGGTCTGCGCAAAAGCACGCTTTAATTCTTGCACAAACTCTTGTGGGGCCTGATCCTCCCCACAATTGCAAATTGTAGGCTGCCTTGCGAGCCTCTTGAGGATTTCTGTGCACAGAAAAATGTTTCAAGATGGCCGCCCTGTATGTGGACCACCTTGAATGGTTTTGATCCTCCAGCCCCGCAAAGAAACTGGAGTATTCTGGTGAGAAGGTCCACTTTACATATTGAATACAGCTTTGGCTGTCCTTCAAATGGAAAGTCTCCATCATTTGCTCATAGAGCTCCAAGTGTTCCCAAACAGAATACTTGGCGTTCTTATGATAAGGCATGATGACACTCCTTATTGCCTTTATTTGTTTCAATGGGTCCTTAAGCAAGGCCCTTTTTGCCTTATTGGCCTTTTTGGTTCGGGTAACCCTGGTCCATTCATCCTCCGACTCAGAAGCGCTGCTCCCAGAGGTGCCCGTCTGATCTTCCAGGTTTTCCCGGATTCTGCGAGCCTGGGAATGGCTGGCAGAATGTGGGGACCTGGTCTCCTGTGTCCTGTAATGCTCAGAGGAGTGTTCAGACCCCTCCTTGCTGCCAGGATTTGATGGGTACCCCCCCACTGACCTAACTTGGCGGAGGTTTTCAGGATGCCCTTAATGGGCCTACTCTCCTGGGGTTCCCCACTAAATTGCACAGTGCTTGGGGGCCCATACCCGGATGCCCGCCCATCCATTCCTGGGAGGTACTGGCCTATGAGCCCCATACTTCTTGCTGGATAGTAATCTGGCATCTCCGTGGCCCTGGGCTCATGTGCGCGAGGGGACATGGGGGTGGCAGAGTCCAGGGACTGGGAGAGATGAATGCCTCTGGTACCAGGGCTCCTGAGGTTATGCTCAGGCGTTTCCCTTTCCCAGCGCACCTTGTCTCTATCAGCCCCTGCTCCCTGTTTCAATGCAAGAGCCTGCGCTTTCAGTTCCTCAGTTAAGGCCTTACTAGACTCTTTCAGTCTCTCCTGCATCGCTACCTGTTGCTGGAGCCTATCATTGTGCTGACAGAGAGCCTCATTTTCTCTCTGTGCCTCCTGATTGGTCCTGGAGTACTGGGCCAGTCTCTGCTGCAGGAGGGTTACCTCCTGAGCTGTGTCCCTATTGGCCTGCTCCTTTCTTGCCAGAGCATCCTCCACCCTCCTGGTGTGCTCTGACAAGTTCTGGTGTTCTTTTTGGAGGTCACCCAGTCCCTGGAGGGCCAGGTGATTTTCTTCCATTTTCCTTTTTAAGTGGCAGACTTCCTGGCCTAAGGTATCCCTTTCCTGACTAAGAGCCTGCATCTGTGCCGCCCTTTGCCTTTGGAAGGCACCAGCTTTCTGGCTCTCCTGGTCAAACTCTGCCTGGGTATCCAGGTCTTTCAAAATCAGTTTATTGCTCTCTGCCTTCTCCCTATCTAGGTGGCTTTGCAGGGTGACTACCTGCTCGGCAGATGCCCTATTGAAATCTAATATCTGCTCCAGCTTTTTCTGGCTCTGCAGTAGGGAGTCCAAACCTTCTTGGTACTCCTTCTGCAAGGCCAGAAATCTGGTATCCTGGTCCGCCTTTTCCTGTTGCAGCACATCCATATCCTCCTTTATTTTAGTGATGTACTGTCTGCTGTCCTTTTCTGACTCCTGGCTCCTGAGCAGCCTCTGCTCAGAAGAGTCCAGATCAGATTGGGCCTTCTGTAACTCCATCTGTTGCCTATTTGCAAGATCTTGGCCTTCAGCACATTTGTCCTGCATGTCTCCCATATATAGATACCAATATGCCGCTATCCTGGCAATCTTATTATGTTCATCTTTGGCTTTAGGGGCCATATATAGTTCACTCAGGGCCACATGTAGGGGACCCTGATCTCCCCATATATCTGACCCTGTTTCAGTGACCTGTTGCGCGATTGCCTGCAACCAGACCGTTTGGTCCTGATGAGTCCACTCACCTCTCACAAATAGCTTATGTAAGAAGTGGTCTCTGGCTATTTTCATATCTACCAAGGTCGTCATTCTGGAATTTGAGTTCCTTCCTGACTTACAGAAGTTTGTATTTTATTTTGCAAAACAGACCGTTTCCTTAGAGCGTTCCTTTGAGGGATACTTTCACAGTGTAAAACAGCGTGGTGATCTAACCGGATATGTGTATCTGGTCAGTTGGCACACTGTATTAATCTGCACAAGTGGTAAATCTAACCCAGAATATCCCAGACGAGCCCCCACTTTTGTAAGCGATATTCAATCAACACTACAGCCAAGTCAATGCCTAGTCTGGGATGCTGAGGAAAACCCTTATTAATGTATTTTTATGTCTAGTTCAGTACTCTGGATGACCACCCTTGTATAACACCCCCCTCTTAGAATCCCCCTGACCCCACTGAGCCAAGAAGTAGGTTTGTTTTGCAAATTAAAAGGTTTATTTGAGAATGTAAACAATATATATATCACACTTTATAATAAATTAATATCTGATAGTACACTTAGACATATGATGTTGATCAACAATTGGTAATCTGGCACTAGCACACTTCTTTACAATCAATGAGGAGTTAGTATAGGATGGATAAAGGAGAAAAATACTTTTATGATTTCAAGGGAAAAGTAATGAGGAATAAAATGCAGTACAGAAATACTTGATATGATTTTAGCAAAAGATAAGATAATCACTTTTTCTCTGGCAATTCACCCTTCTCCTCTATGCAATGTAAGAAATGGAAGGAGATGGAAAGAGGAGCACACAGTTCTCAGGAATGCAATCAAATACAATACGAAATTCAGTTCCCCCCCAGCAAGCTTAGAGGAAACAGGTAGGAATTCGAAACACAGGCCCAAAATGCTTTTTAAATGTGATGGCAATGGATGGGAAATGTGCCAACTGATTTCAATTCCCTCTAGAGATTCACGGTGAGTGAGAGATACTTGGGATGAGCTCAGGCTTACTTTAGCAATGATTCAGGGATGGTTATTAAGAGGCAAACACATTTTTAGCAAAGGAAAGCAAAAAGCTGCTATCTTTTTACAGGTAACGAAATCAGGCCAAATCGCAAATCGCGGCAAAATTCGCGAGTGCGTGAATCGCGATTACAGCAAAAGTATAAGGAGTAGCAAGTCGGTTTTAGGTTCGTTGGAAAGCTTAGCTTCTAAATTTCGTTCCTAGCCCAAACGGTTCCAGAGATAGGGACGATTAAATAAAGGTAGTTTTTCGGATTTAAAGTAAACTCAAAATGACAGGTGACAGCTTGCAGCTGCAGAATTGACAGGTGACAGTTGTGCAGCTTTAAAAATGACAGATGATACGATTTCTAGGAGGCAGTTCTACATAGGTTAAAATAGTTTGGATTAGATTATTTTAACTAAGAGATTGGTTCTGCACAGTTCTGCTAGGTACTCACAATATAAATTTGAAATAGGGCTCGCCACGGATCTGGTCAGGTTTTGGACTGGACTCCGGTTCTGGTCTCTGCACTTCACAGTGATCTGGGTCAGCTCTCTGGTTCTGCTCACAGCGGTCTGGGTCACTCTGGATCTCTGGTCTGGTCTCTGGCAACTGTTCTTGGCAAAAGAATTCAAACAGCTCGCCCAGCTGTGGAATAGTTTGCAAATGATTTTAAGGATGCTGAGGGCTGCTGAGAAGAGTTCTCAGTTTGTGGATTTAGGCCCTTGCTTTAAGTTCTGAAGTAAAGTTCTGGTCTTTGGAGATTGATGGATTTGAAGTCTGGATCTCTGGATGTGAAGTCGTCGGTCAGCATGCTCCGCAGCAAATGGAATTGCATGTCTCTACCTGTCCCAGCAGTCTCTTTTTATGTGTTTTGAAAATGGGTGTGTGCCTGGGCTTAGCTAAGCCTGCCCCTCTCTACTTGTCATTGGCCCAATTCTCCCCTCTCCCATGATTGGGGGAAGGAAATGGATTGTCAGCATGATGAAGTCTGTTTATGGGTCAGAGGATCCTCCCCTGGTCAGTTTGCCCACAAATCTATATTTGATTCAAATACATCCTTCCCAGATATACAATTTGTTGAAATTACGTGTACCCATTATATATTCCTTATGGTCCATGCTTGTCCGCCTCTGATCTTCCTGGGGGCTTGCCTTCAAAAATGACAACATTTTGCGCTTTTTAACTGGTTTTGCAATATCGGACATTTACCCAAAATTACACACATGTGCGCAAGGAGTATGGACATTAATTGATGAAGTGTCAGATTTTTAACATGTAGACATTTGGAGTAAGACCCTATTTTCCGCTAGCAACCCCCCAGAATACACCACAGGGTTCTAACACCTCTCAAAATGTTCACAGAAAAATCATAAAAATAATGATATTACTTATATAATTCTGACAAGTCCGCACTATGAGTTATCTATCTTTTTAAAATTATGCTCTGGTCAAAAAGGGGTGTGGCTTCCCCCATCGCAGGGTGGAATAACTGGTTTATCCACTTCCCCCAAGCCAGCTTGTTCACAGAGGCACAGCTGCCCCCCAGTTTCTCCCAAGAGGAAGCTACTTTACAACGCCCCCAATATAACATTTGCCTGAGTCAAAGAAGTTGCATTGTTCTGTTCCTTCCAGTTCCCAGGTGCTCCACCCCTAATCTAATCAGAGAGGTGACAACTCCTTTTGGCAAGGGGCAGCAGGATGCAGCTAGGCCTGGGAAGAGTGGCTGAACAGGTTTCTCCTGTCAGGGGTAGTTGTCAGGCAGAATCCAGTTTCACTAAGCCAGGTTTCAGCTAAATGTCACTTTTTGTTCCCAGTTTTCTACATTCAAATCAAACTGACAATTTGTACCTATACATTAAATAATTACTTCCTTCAAGTCATTTCAGAATATGGTTTTACATTCTTCCACCTCTTAGCAAGTCTTTCCTTGGTCTGGTTTTGTTTCATTTGTGCAGTTTTACACAAAAGTCTGGTGGTTTTAAAACGCCGGCTTTCTGATAGTGGTGAGTACTGGTAATGCAACCATTTTTGGGATTAAGAAAATGAATTCCCCACAGTTCTGGGTTGCTTTTGGCAATCAGCATTGCCATTCCCAATGGTTTCAGGCTACTGTGTGTGTAGCCCAATGGTGGTTTTAGGCAGTGCCCTCCTGTGCTCACAACATAGGCAAAAATGGGTGGCAGCCTATTCTTCATGTTTTCCCTGTGCACTCTCTGGGGAGTTCTGGCCATCATGATGTTTTCCATGCCAGTACTGCACAGTTTTATTGTAGGGCTTGGATGCATGGGTAAAAACATCCCACAAGACATAACAGAGAAAAGGAGACAGCCACCCAGAGACATAAGGGGGAAAAGATAATGGCCAGCCAGAGACATAACGGAGAAAAGGAGACGGCCAGCCAGAGACATAACAGAGAAAAGGAAACAGCCATCCAGAGACATAAGGGGGAAAAGGTGACGGCCAGCCAGAGACATAACGGAGAAAAGGAGACAGCCACCCAGAGACATAACAGAGAAAAGGAGACAGCCACCCAGAGACATAACTAAGAAAAGGAAACAGTCACCCAGAGACATAAGGGAGAAAAGGAGACAGACCCCTAGAGACATAACGGAGAAAAGGAGACGGCCACCCAGAGACATAACAGAGAAAAGGAGACAGCCACTCAGAGACATAACCAAGAAAAGGAGACATCCACCCAGAGAAAGAACGGAGAAAAGGAGACAGCCACCCAGAGACATAACAGAGAAAAGGGGACGGCCACCCAGAGACATAACAGATAAAAGTAGACAGCCACCCAGAGACATAACTGACAAAAGGAGATGGCCACCCGGAGACATAACGGAGAAAAGGAGACAGCTAGAGACATAACCAAGAAAAGGAGAGAGCCACCAAGAGACATAACAGAGAAAAGGAGACTGCCACCCAGAGACATAACGGAGATAAGGAGACAGCCACTCAGAGTCATAACGGAGAAAAGGAGACAGCCACCCACAGACATAACAGAGAAAAGTAGACAGACACCCAAAGACATAACGGGGAAAATGAGAGGGCCACCCAAGACATGACAGAGAAAAGTAGACAGCCACCCACAGACATAACAGAGAAAAGGAGACAACCACCCAGAGACATATCCAAGAACATGAGACAGCCACCCAGAGACATAACGGAGAAAAGGAGACACCCGCCCAGAGACATAATGAAGAAATGGAGACAGCCACCAAGAGACATAACAGAGAAAATGAGACAGCCACCCAGAGATATAACAGAGTAAAATAGACGGCCACCCAGAGACATAACGGAGAAAAGGCGACATCCACCTGGAGACATAACGGAGAAAGGGAGGCGGCCACCCAGAGACATAAGGGAGAAAAGGTGACGGCCAGCCAGAGACATAAAGGAGAAAAGGAGACGGCCACCCAGAGACATAACAGAGAAAAGGAGACAGCCACCCAAAGACATAACGGAGTAAAATAGACAGCCACTCAGAGACATAACGGAGAAAAGGAGACAGCCACCCAGAGACATAACGGAGAAAAGGAGACAGCCACCCAGAGACATAACGAAGTAAAGGAGACAGCCACCCGGAGACATAACAGAGAAAAGGAGGCAGCCACCCAGAGACATAACAGAGAAAAATAGATGGCCACCCAGAGACATAACAGAGAAAAGGAGACAGCCACCCAGAGACATAACTAAGAAAAGGAGACAGCCACCCAGAGACATAACAGAGAAAATGGGACAGCCACCCAGAGACATAACGGAGAAAAGGAGACGGCCACCCAGAGACATAACGGAGAAAAGGAGACAGCCACCCATAGAAATAACCAAGAAAAGAAGACAGCCACCAGAGACATAACGGAGAAAAGGAGACAGCCACCCAGAGACATAACGGAGAAAATGATACGGCCACCAAGAGACATACAGAGAATAGGAGACGGCCACCCAGAGACATAAGTGAGAAAAGGAGACCACCACCCACGACATACAGAGAAAAGTAGACAGCCACCCAGAGACATAACAGAGAAAAGGAGACAGCCACCCAGAGACATAACCAAGAAAAGGAGACAGTCACCCAGAAACATAAGGGAGAAAAGGAGACAGACCCCTAGAGACATAACGGAGAAAAGGAGACGGCCACCCAGAGACATAACGGAGAAAAGGAGACAGCGACCCAGAGACATAACCAAGAAAAGGAGAGAGCCACCCAGAGACATAACGGAGAAAAGGAGACAGCCACCCAGAGACATAACAGAGAAAAGGGGACGGCCACCCAGAGACATAACAGATAAAAGTAGACAGCCACCCAGAGACATAACTGACAAAAGGAGACGGCCACCCAGAGACATAACGGAGAAAAGGAGACAGCTAGAGACATAACCAAGAAAAGGAGACAGCCACCCAGAGACATAACAGAGAAAAGGAGACTGCCACCCAGAGACATAACGGAGAAAAGGATACGGCCAACAAGAGAGATAACAGAGAATAGGAGACGGCCACCCAGAGATATAACTGAGAAAAGGAGACCGCCACTCAGAGACATAAAGGAGAAAAGGAGACGGCCACCCAGAGACATAACAGAGAAAAGGAGACAGCCACCCAAAGACATAACGGAGTAAAATAGACAGCCACCCGGAGACATAACAGAGAAAAGGAGGCAGCCACCCAGAGACATAACAGAGAAAAATAGATGGCCACCCAGAGACATAACAGAGAAAAGGAGACAGCCACCCAGAGACATAACCAAGAAAAGGAGACAGCCACCCAGAGACATAACAGAGAAAAGGGGAAAGCCACCCAGAGACATAACGGAGAAAAGGAGACGGCCACCCAGAGACATAACGGAGAAAAGGAGACAGCCACCCATAGCCATAACCAAGAAAAGAAGACAGCCACCCAGAGACATAACGGAGAAAAGGAGACAGCCACCCAGAGACTTAACGGAGAAAAGGATACGGCCACCAAGAGACATAACAGAGAATAGGAGACGGCCACCCAGAGACATAACTGAGAAAAGGAGACCGCCACCCACAGACATAACAGAGAAAAGTAGACAGCCACCCAGAGACATAACAGAGAAAAGGAGACAGCCACCCAGAGACATAACCAAGAAAAGGAGACAGTCACCCAGAGACATAAGAGAGAAAAGGAGACAGACCCCTAGAGACATAACGGAGAAAAGGAGACGGCCACCCAGAGACATAACGGAGAAAAGGAGACAGCCACCCAGAGACATAACCAAGAAAAGGAGACAGCCACCCAGAGACATAACGGAGAAAAGGAGACAGCCACCCAGAGACATAACAGAGAAAAGGGGACGGCCACCCAGAGACATAACAGATAAAAGTAGACAGCCACCCAGAGACATAACTGACAAAAGGAGACGTCCACCCAGAGACATAACGGAGAAAAGGAGACAGCTAACGACATAACCAAGAAAAGGAGACAGCCACCCAGAGACATAACGGGGAAAAGGAGACAGCCACCCAGAGACATAACAGAGAAAAGGGGACGGCCACCCAGAGACATAACAGATAAAAGTAGACAGCCACCCAGAGACATAACTGACAAAAGGAGACAGCCACCCAGAGACATAACGGAGAAAAGGAGACAGCCACCCAGAGATATAACGTAGTAAAGGAGACAGCTGGAGACATAACAGAGAAAAGGAGGCAACCACCCAGAGACATAACAGAGAAAAATAGATGGCCACCCAGAGACAAAACAGAGAAAAGGAGACAGCCACCCAGAGACATAACCAAGAAAAGGAGACAGCCACCCAGAGACATAACAGAGAAAAGGGGACAGCCACCCAGAGACATAACGGAGAAAAGGAGACGGCCACCCCGAAACATAACGGAGAAAAGGAGACAGCCACCCAGAGACATAACCAAGAAAAGAAGACAGCCACCCAGAGACATAACGGAGAAAAGGAGACAGCCACCCAGAGACATAACGGAGAAAATGATACGGCCACCAAGAGACATAACAGAGAATAGGAGACGGCCACCCAGAGACATAACTGAGAAAAGGAGACCGCCACCCAAGACATAACAGAGAAAAGTAGACAGCCACCCACAGACATAACAGAGAAAAGGAGACAGCCACCCAGAGACATACCCAAGAACAGGAGACAGCCACCCAGAGACATAACGGACAAAAGGAGATGGCCGCCCAGAGACATAATGGAGAAAAGGCAATAGCCACCCAGAGACATAATGGAGAATAGGAGAAAGCCACCAAGAGACGTAACAGAGAAAACGAGATAGCCACCCAGAGGCATAACGAAGACACAGAGTAAAATAGACGGCCACCCAGAGACACAATGGAGAAAGGGAGACATCCACCTGGTGACATAAAGGAGAAAGAGAGGCGGCCACCCAGAGACATAAGGGAGAAAAGGTGACGGCCAGCCAGAGACATAACGAAGAAAAGGAGACGGCCACCCAAAGACATAACAGAGAAAAGGAGACAGCCACCCAAAGACATAACGGAGTAAAATAGACGGCCACTCAGAGACATAACAGAGAAAAGGAGGCAGCCACCCAGAGACATAACGGAGAAAAGGAGACAGCCACCCAAAGACATAACGGAGTAAAATAGACGGCCACTCAGAGTCATAACGGAGAAAAGCAGGCAGCCACCCACAGACATAACAGAGAAAAGTAGACAGCCACCCAAAGACCTAACGGGGAAAATGAGAGGCCCACCCAAGACATAACAGAGAAAAGTAGACAGCCACCCAGAGACATAACAGAGAAAAGGAGACAGCCACTCAGAGACATACCCAAGAACAGGAGACAGCCACCCAGAGACATAACGGACAAAAGGAGATGGCCGCCCAGAGACATAATGGAGAAAAGGCAATAGCCACCCAGAGACATAATGGAGAAAAGGAGAAAGCCACCAAGAGACGTAACAGAGAAAACGAGACATATCCAAGAACAGGAGACAGCCACCCAGAGACATAACGGACAAAAGGAGACAGCCGTCCAGAGACATAATGAAGAAAAGGAGACTGCCACCAAGAGACATAACAGAGAAAATGAGACAGCCACCCAGAGACATAACAGAGTAAAATAGACGGCCACCCAGAGACATAACGGAGAAAAGGAGACATCCACCTGGAGACATAACGGAGAAAGGGAGGCGGCCACCCAGAGACATAAGGGATAAAAGGTGACGGCCAGCCAGAGACATAAAGGGGAAAAGGAGACGCCCACCCAGAGACATAACAGAGAAAAGGAGACAGCCACCCAAAGACATAACGGAGTAAAATAGACGGCCACTCAGAGACATAACAGAGAAAAGGAGACAGCCACCCAGAGACATAACAGAGAAAAGGAGACAGCCACCCAAAGACATAACAGAGAAAAGGAGACAGCCACCCAGAAATATAACGGAGTAAAGGAGACAGCCACCCGGAGACATAACAGAGAAAAGGAGGCAGCCACCCAGAGACATAACAGAGAAAAATAGATGGCCACCCAGAGACATAACAGAGAAAAGGAGACAGCCACCCAGAGACATAACTAAGAAAAGGAGACAGCCACCCAGAGACATAACAGAGAAAAGGGAACAGCCACCCAGAGACATAACGGAGAAAAGGAGACAGCCACCCGGAGACATAACAGAGAAAAGGAGGCAGCCAACTAGAGACATAGCAGAGAAAAATAGATGGCCACCCAGAGACATAACGGAGAAAAGGAGACAGCCACCCAGAGACATAACCAAGGAAAGGAGACAGCCACCCAGAGACATAACAGAGAAAAGGAGACAGCCACCCAGAGACATAACAGAGAAAAGGGGACAGCCACCCAGAGACATAACGGAGAAAAGGAGACGGCCACCCAGAGACATAACAGAGAAAAGGAGACAGCCACCCAGAGACATAACCAAGAAAAGAAGACAGCCACCCAGAGACATAACGGAGAAAAGGAGACAGCCACCCAGAGACATAACGGAGAAAAGGATACTGCCTCCAAGAGACATAACGGAGAAAAGGAGACAGCCACCCACAGACATAACAGAGAAAAGTAGACAGCCACCCACAGACATAACAGAGAAAAGGAGACGGCCACCCAAGACATAACAGAGAAAAGTAGACAGCCACCCAGAGACATAACAGAGAAAAGGAGACGCCACCCAGAGACATATCCAAGAACAGGAGACAGCCACCCACAGACATAACGGACAAAAGGAGACGGCCGCCCAGAGACATAATGGAGAAAAGGCGACAGCCACCCAGAGACATAATGGAGAAAAGGAGAAAGCCACCAAGAGACGTAACAGAGAAAACGAGACAGCCACCCAGAGACATAACAGAGTAAAATAGACAGCCACCCAATGACACAACTGAGAAAAGGAGACATCCACCTGGAGACAGAACGGAGAAAGGGAGGCGGCCAGCCAGAGACATAACGGAGAAAAGGAGACGCCACCCAAAGACATAACAGAGAAAAGGAGACAGTCACCCAACGACATAACGGAGTAAAATAGACGGCCACTCAGAGACATAACAGAGAAAAGGAGACAGCCACCCAGAGACATAACGGAGAAAAGGAGACAGCCACCCGGAGACATAACGGAGAAAAGGAGACAGCCACCCAGAGAAATAACAGAGAAAAGGAGACAGCCACCCTGAGACATAACGGAGAAAGGAGACAGCCACCCAGAGACATAATGGAGAAAAGCAGACGTCCACCCAGAGACATTAAGGAGAAAACGAGACAGCCAAACTTCTGTGTGTCTGCGGGCAGTCGGCGCTATACAAATAAATAAATAAATAATTATGTGAAAAAGCCCCCATAGGGCTCAATGGGAATGGGGAAGATGCAAATAACGGTGACCGTTCATTACGGTCACCGTTATTGGCTTGGAGGCCCCTTTGCGCCCTCGACTTTAACACCTTCTCAAAGCAGGCGTTAAGGGCGAGGGCGCAAAGGGAACTCGGAGTATGGCGGTAAGGGATTACCGCCACCGGTCTCGTTACCGGTGGCCGCTATCCCTTACCGCCATACTCGGAATGAGGCCCATAGTCTATATCATTTAAACAAAAACGAAATTGTTTAAAGGGATGCTATGCTCAGGGTCCACTTTTAAAAACATTCGGCCTCATTACACGGTAGTCGGTAAGGGTTTACCGGTACCGCTAAGGGCACCGGTAAACCCTTACCGCATTACTACGAGTTCCCTTTGCGGGACCCGACCTTAACGGCTGGTTTTACCAGCCGTTAAAGTAGGGTGCCGCAAAGGGACCTCGGTGCTAATTACAGTACCGCAATTTGCGGTACCGTAATTACCACCTTCCCCATTCCCATTATGCCCTATGGGGGCAAAATGGGAATGGGGAAGGGCCTTGGTGAATGGGGAATTACCGGCCCCGCTCACCTTGGAGTAGGCCGGTAATTCCGCCATCCACCAAGGCGGACACATTAAAATACCGACGGCAACCATGGCGCTAATAGCGCCATGGTTACCGCACAACGTGTAATGAGGCCCATTGACATTTAGTGGAAAAACATTGTTATGATGTTATGATGGCAGCACAAAGCAACAAATCTCCACCAATTCACCAGTCATGGGGCCTCATTCCGAGATTGGTGGTAGTTCTGGCGCTATTTGCGCCATGACTGCCTCCAATAACGGGTCTGGCACCGGTCTTGTTCAATGGGGATTTACCGGTGCAGTCCGACCCTGGTGGGACCGGTAAGTCCCCATTGAACAAACCATTCCCCATTCCCATTTGAGCCCCCATAGGGCTCAATGGGAATGGGGAGGGCGCTAATAATGGGCTCGCGACTTGCAAGCCCTTTAGTAGCGCCCTGGTCCCTTAGCGGGACCCGTAAGTGACGTGTGGTCGGACCACACGTTTCTTACGGTTCCCTCCAAGGGATCTCGGAATAAGGCAGTAGGGGATTACCGCCACCGGTCTCCTTACCTGTGCCCGGTATCCCTTACCGCCCAGGTCGTAATGACCCTGATTGTTTGTAAAGGAAGCATTCGTAAAGGAAGCATTCCTCTGCCGCCTTCATCCTAATGCATCCATAACATGGACCCTGCAATGTACTGTTCATCAGTCAACATATGGCAACCCAAATTAAATGCTGCAGCCAAGACAGGCCTTAGGGCAGGGCCGCCCGGGCGACCACCCGTGTCGCCAATGCCCCTCCCCACCAGCACACCAGCTTGGGGAGTCTTTCAAGGTTTCCCCCGAGCTGGCGTGGTGTGAGAAGATGCGACAGGCGACCTATTGAAATTAAAATAGAACAGAGATGCTACACACATCAGCGCCTATACAAAAATGTAGCGCCCTTCCACCAGCCTGACATTTTTGTTGTGCTGCCTGGGCGCTGCCACGGCTAAGGCCGGCTCTGGCTGCAGTTGATTCAATACTTAAAGGACAAAGGCAGCTGTGGAAAAACAGTAGAACCCCACAATTCTTAGGTCCACTTTTAAATCAATTTGAGGGCAAACAGAAAGCCCAGACGCCAAACTAGAAAGAATATTTGTACGATGCATTTTTCTCTGACAAGCAAAACAATATGGTTCGTCATGAGCAAAGTATGGCGGTGGCTGATATAGGGACATCAGTTTTCGCTGAATGCATATGTCTATCTGTGTCTCTCTATAAATATATATAGAACATTCTGCCTTTACTGAGCACTTTTGATTCACAAAAGTCATATTACGGGACAGTGCATTCTGTTTCTATTTCTGTGCACGTTCCGGAAGTATAGCTGCAGGGCATTCTTGGAAGATGGGACTTCCTGTAATTTCCTTAGTCTCACAAAGCAATAAGCTCTGCGCAAGCCTGAAGCGGATATTTTTTCACCAAAGGACACCAGAATGTATTACTTTAAACGCTCACATCAGATCGCATTTCAGAGAATGATGTGTTTCCAACCCGTAGGCCTTTGCTTCCTGCGGTCAGCTCCCTGTCAGTTAGTTGTCTCTCTGCTCACAGGTCGTGCAGACACTTCCCTCTGATTAAGTATGAAAAGCGCTGCAAGCTTGAAATGCGACTGGATCGTAATGCGGGCTTGATGGCTCTCTTGAACGTTGCTGCTTTTTATACACACTGTTTCTTGTTAGAATTATAATTAAGCAATATGACCCAAGCGGCGGGGGCATTACCGACTCAGGTAATACCCCCGCCGCAAGGGTCATATTGCTATTAGTACCCCGGCCCGCATTATGTGTGTGACCGGGGCACTAAAAGCATTTTTTTCTGTCCCGAAACGCTGCGGCATTTCGGGGCAGAAAAAAAAAACAAACAACCAAGAAAATGGCCGCCATGGAAAGGGAAAACGGAGTTCGTTTTCCCTTTCCATGGCGGCCATCGGAAGCGGACGCGCTGGGAACACAAGTGTTCCCAGCGCGTTCGCCTCCGAAACAGGATCAAAAAGAAGGTAAGTGGGGTTGGGAGGGCGGGAGTGGGACGGCGGAAGAAAAAAAAACGTACCTGCATCCCCGGCGAGGGACGAGGGAAGCCTCCAGCCATGTGGAGGCGTGGAGCGGGGATGGCCCCCTCCGAGTCTCCACACGGCTGGAGGCTTTCCTCATCCCCCGCCGGGAACGCAGGAATAAGAAGGTAAGTTGGGGCGGCGGGTGGGAGGGAGGGAATAAAAAAAAAAGACTTACCCGAGTCCCCGGTGGGGGGCGAAGGCAGCCTCTCAGCCGCGGGGAGGCTCGGAGCCAATGAGGGGCCATCCCTGTTCCGAGCATCCACGGCTGAGAAGCTGCCTTCGCTCCCTGCCTCCCCACCCCACTTACCTTTAGCCTGCTTTGTCAATGGTGAGGGTGAGGGATGATGGCAGCCTCCAGCCTTGTGGAGACTCCAGAGCGGGGCCATCCCCACTCCAAGCCTCCACACGGCTGGAGGCTACCATCGTCCCCCGTCGGGACCCAGGTACATTTTTTTCCCCTTCTTCCCTTCCGCCCTCCCAACCCTACTTACATTCTTGTCTTTTTTTTGGGAGTGAATGCAATAGAAGTGCTCCCAGTGCGTCCACTCCCGATGGCCGCCATGGAAAGGGAAAACGGACTCTGTTTTCCCTTTCCCGGCGGCCATTTTCTTGGTAGTTTTATTTTTCTGTCCCGAAACATGAAAAAATGCTTTTAGTGCCCCGGTCACGCAGATTTTACAGGCCGGGGTACTAAGAGCAATATGAACTGAGCGGCAGGGGCATTACCGACTCGTCAGTAATGCCCCTGCAGCTCGGGTCATATTGCTTAATTCAAAGCCCTGGACTACACGTCCCATAATCCTAAACCATCCTTCTTTGGATCTAATTAGCCCTATCTATGTCTTCCTTCATAAAGTGTTTAGCCTCCTCAGTTGTGTCCTCTCTTCTTGTTATGTCGTTTTTTCAGATATGTGCCCATATTTTTTTTTTTTTGGTAGTGGTGACAAATGTTATCTTAAGGTGGCTGGGT
This sequence comes from Ambystoma mexicanum, assembly GCF_040938575.1. Lineage (NCBI taxonomy): Eukaryota > Metazoa > Chordata > Amphibia > Caudata > Ambystomatidae > Ambystoma > Ambystoma mexicanum. The sequence continues at coordinate 147,648,085 of NC_090930.1, read as the reverse complement.
GTGGCTGTGCGGCAGGACCGGTGCAAGGTTTTGTGCCACCCTAGACGAAAGGTCACTATGCCACCCCACTACCAACCCCATGTTTCCTGACTATATAGTTCCCTCCTCCTGATGTGTCCTCATCACTTCACAAGCGTGTCTTGACCACCATGTTCAAAAGCTACAGTTTTTCCATCATGTTTTAAACCTTTTCATAACAAGGTAAAATGAAATAATTCTCTCTTCCACACACAATGAATAGCACACAGGCTGGAAAAGAAACTATGTCCACATCAGGACGAATTAGCAATACAAATAGGCAGAAGCACTAAAAAACGATGGTATAAGTAGAATTGAAAATAATGACCCTCAGACATTCCCTTACTTACCCCAACACACATATACACACGTGTGTGCCTCTTTCAGGCAGTTTTATGGGCTATCGTTAGCCACTTTATTTACATACAGACAGCCACCCAGAGACATAACAGAGAAAATGAGACAGCCACCCAGAGACATAACCAAGAAAAGGAGACAGTCACCCAGAAACATAAGGGAGAAAAGGAGACAGACCCCTAGAGACATAACGGAGAAAAGGAGACGGCCACCCAGAGACATAACGGAGAAAACGAGACAGCGACCCAGAGACATAACCAAGAAAAGGAGACAGCCACCCAGAGACATAACGGAGAAAAGGAGACAGCCACCCAGAGACATTACAGAGAAAAGGGGACGGCCACCCAGAGACATAACAGATAAAAGTAGACAGCCACCCAGAGACATAACTGACAAAAGGAGACGGCCACCCAGAGACATAACGGAGAAAAGGAGACAGCTAGAGACATAACCAAGAAAAGGAGACAGCCACCCAGAGACATAACAGAGAAAAGGAGACTGCCACCCAGAGACATAACGGAGAAAAGGATACGGCCAACAAGAGAGATAACAGAGAATAGGAGACGGCCACCCAGAGATATAACTGAGAAAAGGAGACCGCCACTCAGAGACATAACAGATAAAAGGGGACATCCACCTGGAGACATAACGGAGAAAGGGAGGCGGCCACCCAGAGACATAAGGGAGAAAAGGAGACGGCCACCCAGAGACATAACAGAGAAAAGGAGACAGCCACCCAAAGACATAACGGAGTAAAATAGACAGCCACTCAGAGACATAACGGAGAAAAGGAGACAGCCACCCAGAGACATAACAGAGAAAAGGAGACAGCCACCCAGAGACATAACGAAGTAAAGGAGACAGCCACCCGGAGACATAACAGAGAAAAGGAGGCAGCCACCCAGAGACATAACAGAGAAAAATAGATGGCCACCCAGAGACATAACAGAGAAAAGGAGACAGCCACCCAGAGACATAACCAAGAAAAGGAGACAGCCACCCAGAGACATAACAGAGAAAAGGGGAAAGCCACCCAGAGACATAACGGAGAAAAGGAGACGGCCACCCAGAGACATAACAGAGAAAAGGAGACAGCCACCCATAGCCATAACCAAGAAAAGGAGACAGCCACCCAGAGACATAACGGAGAAAAGGAGACAGCCACCCAGAGACATAACGGAGAAAAGGATACGGCCACCAAGAGACATAACAGAGAATAGGAGACGGCCACCCAGAGACATAACTGAGAAAAGGAGACCGCCACCCACAGACATAACAGAGAAAAGTAGACAGCCACCCAGAGACATAACAGAGAAAAGGAGACAGCCACCCAGAGACATAACCAAGAAAAGGAGACAGTCACCCAGAGACATAAGGGAGAAAAGGAGACAGACCCCTAGAGACATAACGGAGAAAAGGAGACGGCCACCCAGAGACATAACGGAGAAAAGGAGACAGCCACCCAGAGACATAACCAAGAAAAGGAGACAGCCACCCAGAGACATAACGGAGAAAAGGAGACAGCCACCCAGAGACATAACAGAGAAAAGGGGACGGCCACCCAGAGACATAACAGATAAAAGTAGACAGCCACCCAGAGACATAACTGACAAAAGGAGACGGCCACCCAGAGACATAACAGAGAAAAGGAGACAGCTAGAGATATAACCAAGAAAAGGAGACAGCCACCCAGAGACATAACAGAGAAAAGGAGACAGCCACCCAGAGACATAACAGAGAAAAGGGGACGGCCACCCAGAGACATAACAGATAAAAGTAGACAGCCACCCAGAGACATAACTGACAAAAGGAGACAGCCACCCAGAGACATAACAGAGAAAAGGAGACAGCCACCCAGAGATATAACGTAGTAAAGGAGAGAGCCGGAGTCATAACAGAGAAAAGGAGGCAACCACCCAGAGACATAACAGAGAAAAATAGATGGCCACCCAGAGACATAACAGAGAAAAGGAGACAGCCACCCAGAGACATAACCAAGAAAAGGAGACAGCCACCCAGAGACATAACAGAGAAAAGGGGACAGCCACCCAGAGACATAACGGAGAAAAGGAGACGGCCACCCCGAAACATAACGGAGAAAAGGAGACAGCCACCCAGAGACATAACCAAGAAAAGAAGACAGCCACCCAGAGACATAATGGAGAAAAGGAGACAGCCACCCAGAGACATAACGGAGAAAATGATACGGCCACCAAGAGACATAACAGAGAATAGGAGACGGCCACCCAGAGACATAACTGAGAAAAGGAGACCGCCACCCACAGACATAACAGAGAAAAGTAGACAGCCACCCAGAGACATAACGGAGAAAAGGAGAGGGCCACCCAAGACATAACAGAGAAAAGTAGACAGCCACCCAGAGACATAACAGAGAAAAGGAGACAGCCACCCAGAGACATACCCAAGGACAGGAGACAGCCACCCAGAGACATAACGGACACAAGGAGATGGCCGCCCAGAGACATAATGGAGAAAAGGCAATAGCCACCCAGAGACATAATGGAGAAAAGGAGAAAGCCACCAAGAGACGTAACAGAGAAAACGAGATAGCCACCCAGAGACATAACGGAGACACAGAGTAAAATAGACGGCCACCCAGAGACACAATGGAGAAAAGGAGACATCCACCTGGAGACATAAAGGAGAAAGGGAGGCGGCCACCCAGAGACATAAGGGAGAAAAGATGACGGCCAGCCAGAGACATAACGAAGAAAAGGAGACGGCCACCCAAAGACATAACAGAGAAAAGGAGACAGCCACCCAAAGACATAACGGAGTAAAATAGACGGCCACTCAGAGACATAACAGAGAAAAGGAGGCAGCCACCGAGAGACATAACGGAGAAAAGGAGACAGCCACCCAAAGACATAACAGAGTAAAATAGACTGCCACTCAAAGACATAACGGGGAAAATGAGAGGCCCACCCAAGACATAACAGAAGGGGGACAGCCACTCAGAGTCATAACGGAGAAAAGCAGGCAGCCACCCACAGACATAACAGAGAAAAGTAGACAGCCACCCAAAGACATAACGGGGAAAATGAGAGGCCCACCCAAGACATAACAGAGAAAAGTAGACAGCCACCCAGAGACATAACAGAGAAAAGGAGACAGCCACCCAGAGACATACCCAAGAACAGGAGACAGCCACCCAGAGACATAACGGACAAAAGGAGATGGACGCCCAGAGACATAATGGAGAAAAGGCAATAGCCACCCAGAGACATAATGGAGAAAAGGAGAAAGCCACCAAGAGACGTAACAGAGAAAACGAGACATATCCAAGAACAGGAGACAGCCACCCAGAGACATAACAGACAAAAGGAGACAGCCGTCCAGAGACATAATGAAGAAAAGGAGACTGCCACCAAGAGACATAACAGAGAAAATGAGACAGCCACCCAGAGACTTAACAGAGTAAAATAGACGGCCACCCAGAGGCATAACGGAGAAAAGGAGACATCCACCTGGAGACATAACGGAGAAAGGGAGGAGGCCACCCAGAGACATAAGGGATAAAAGGTGACGGCCAGCCAGAGACATAAAGGGGAAAAGGAGACGCCCACCCAGAGACATAACAGAGAAAAGGAGACAGCCACCCAAAGACATAACGGAGTAAAATAGACGGCCACTCAGAGACATAACAGAGAAAAGGAGACAGCCACCCAGAGACATAACAGAGAAAAGGAGACAGCCACCCAAAGACATAACAGAGAAAAGGAGACAGCCACCCAGAAATATAACGGAGTAAAGGAGACAGCCACCCGGAGACATAACAGAGAAAAGGAGGCAGCCACCCAGAGACATAACAGAGAAAAATAGATGGCCACCCAGAGACATAACAGAGAAAAGGAGACAGCCACCCAGAGACATAACCAAGAAAAGGAGACAGCCACCCAGAGACATAACAGAGAAAAGGGAACAGCCACCCAGAGACATAACGGAGAAAAGGAGACAGCCACCCGGAGACATAACAGAGAAAAGGAGGCAGCCACCCAGAGACATAACAGAGAAAAATAGATGGCCACCCAGAGACATAACGGAGAAAAGGAGACAGCCACCCAGAGACATAACCAAGGAAAGCAGACAGCCACCCAGAGACATAACAGAGAAAAGGAGACGGCCACCCAGAGACATAACAGAGAAAAGGAGACAGCCACCCAGAGACATAACCAAGAAAAGAAGACAGCCACCCAGAGACATAACGGAGAAAAGGACACAGCCACCCAGCGACATAACTGGGAAAAGGAGACCGCCACTCAGAGACATAACAGATAAAAGGAGACAGCCACCCAGAGTCATAACGGAGAAAAGGAGACAGCCACCCACAGACATAACAGAGAAAAGTAGACAGCCACCCACAGACATAACAGAGAAAAGGAGAGGGCCACCCAAGACATATCAGAGAAAAGTAGACAGCCACCCAGAGACATAACAGAGAAAAGGAGATGCCACCCAGAGACATACCCAAGAACAGGAGACAGCCACCCACAGACATAACGGACAAAAGGAGACGGCCGCCCAGAGACATAATGGAGAAAAGGCGACAGCCACCCAGAGACATAATGGAGAAAAGGAGAAAGCCACCAAGAGACGTAACAGAGAAAACGAGACAGCCACCCAGAGACATAACAGAGTAAAATAGACGGCCACTCAGAGACATAACAGAGAAAAGGAGACAGCCACCCAGAGACATAACGGAGAAAAGGAGACAGCCACCCGGAGACATAACGGAGAAAAGGAGACAGCCACCCAGAGAAATAACAGAGAAAAGGAGACAGCCACCCTGAGACATAACGGAGTAAAATAGACGGCCACTCAGAGACATAACAGAGAAAAGGAGACAGCCACCCAGAGACATAACGGAGAAAAGGAGACAGCCACCCGGAGACATAACGGAGAAAAGGAGACAGCCACCCAGAGAAATAACAGAGAAAAGGAGACAGCCACCCTGAGACATAACGGAGAAAGGAGACAGCCACCCAGAGACATAATGGAGAAAAGCAGACGTCCACCCAGAGACATTAAGGAGAAAACGAGACAGCCACACTTCTGTGTGTCTGCGGGCAGTCGGCGCTATACAAATAAATAAATAAATAATTATGTGAAAAAGCACTCCACTGCTCTCCAGCTGCGTGTGCGCTATACCAATAATATGAATTAAAATGAAAATAAAAAGTAAACCTAGTATTAACTTTGGCTATATCAAAGATTTACGCAAGCGTGCCAGCCATGTGGTCCTGCACTCTGAGTGAACTTCCTTGCCCACAGTTCCATCAATAAACAAAAAGACAACCCCTGAAAAAGCCAGGAACGCTGGGTTGGCGTTATTAATGCACAGAGGCCTATGAAATGGGGCTTCAAGATTTGCAATGATTAAAGGATTTCCTGTACTCCGTCCCCAAGAGATGTCCTATTTCCAGTCTCTAGGCACAGATTACAAAGCATATAGGGCCTGATTCACGCAGCGTTTTCCAATGGTATTGCACCATTATAAGACACTTCTGTGAATCAGGCACATAGGGCCTCATTCCGAGTACGGCGCTAACCAATGGCGCTATTAACGCCTTGGTTGACGCCGTACCCGGACCGGCAGCGCCTTGGTGGATGGCGGAATTACCGCCCCATTCCAAGGTTGGCGGGGTGGTAATTCCCCATTCACCAAGGCTCTTCCCCATTCCCAAATGAGCCCCCATAGGGCTCAATGGGAATGGGGAAGATGCAAATAACGGTGACCTTTGATTACAGTCACCGTTATTGGCTTGGAGGCCCCTTTGCGCCCTCGACTTTAACACCTGCTCAAAGCAGGCGTTAAGGGCGAGGGCGCAAAGGGAACTCGGAGTATGGCGGTAAGGGATTACCGCCACCGGTCTCGTTACCGGTGGCCGCTATCCCTTACCGCCATACTCGGAATGAGGCCCATAGTCTATATCATTTAAACAAAAACGAAATTGTTTAAAGGGATGCTATGCTCAGGGTCCCCTTTAACAACATTCGGCCTCATTACACGGTAGTCGGTAAGGGTTTACCGGTACCGCTAAGGGCACTGGTAAACCCTTACCGCATTACTACGAGTTCCCTTTGCGGGACCCGACCGTAACGGCTGGTTTTACCAGCCGTTAAAGTAGGGTGCCGCAAAGGGACCTCGGTGCTAATTACAGTACCGCAATTTGCGGTACCGTAATTACCACCTTCCCCATTCCCATTATGCCCTATGGGGGCAAAATGGGAATGGGGAAGGGCCTTGGTGAATGGGGAATTACCGGCCCCGCTCACCTTGGAGTAGGCCGGTAATTCCGCCATCCACCAAGGCGGACACATTAAAATACCGACGGCAACCATGGCGCTAATAGCGCCATGGTTACCGCACAACATGTAATGAGGCCCATTGACATTTAGTGGAAAAACATTGTTATGATGTTATGATGGCAGCACAAAGCAACAAATCTCCACCAATTCATCCGTCATGGGGCCTCATTCCGAGATTGGTGGTAGTCCTGGCGCTATTTGCGCCATGACTGCCTCTAATAACGGGTCTGGCACCGGTCTTGTTCAATGGGGATTTACCGGTGCAGTCCGACCCTGGTGGGACCGGTAAGTCCCCATTGAACAAACCATTCCCCATTCCCATTTGAGCCCCCATAGGGCTCAATGGGAATGGGGAGGGCGCTAATAATGGGCTCGCGACTTGCAAGCCCTTTAGTAGCGCCCTGGTCCCTTAGCGGGACCCGTAAGTGACGTGTGGTCGGACCACACGTTTCTTACGGTTCCCTCCAAGGGATCTCGGAATAAGGCAGTAGGGGATTACCGCCACCGGTCTCCTTACCTGTGCCCGGTATCCCTTACCGCCCAGGTCGTAATGACCCTGATTGTTTGTAAAGGAAGCATTCGTAAAGGAAGCATTCCTCTGCCGCCTTCATCCTAATGCATCCATAACATGGACCCTGCAATGTACTGTTCATCAGTCAACATATGGCAACCCAAATTAAATGCTGCAGCCAAGACAGGCCTTAGGGCAGGGCCGCCCGGGCGACCACCCGTGTCTCCAATGCCCCTCCCCACCAGCACACCAGCTTGGGGAGTCTTTCAAGGTTTCCCCCGAGCTGGCGTGGTGTGAGAAGATGCGACAGGCGACCTATTGAAATTAAAATAGAACAGAGATGCTACACACATCAGCGCCTATACAAAAATGTAGCGCCCTTCCACCAGCCTGACATTTTTGTTGTGCTGCCTGGGCGCTGCCACGGCTAAGGCCGGCTCTGGCTGAAGTTGATTCAATACTTAAAGGACAAAGGCAGCTGTGGAAAAACAGTAGAACCCCACAATTCTTAGGTCCACTTTTAAATCAATTTGAGGGCAAACAGAAAGCCCAGACGCCAAACTAGAAAGAATATTTGTACGATGCATTTTTCTCTGACAAGCAAAACAATATGGTTCGTCATGAGCAAAGTATGGCGGTGGCTGATATAGGGACATCAGTTTTCGCTGAATGCATATGTCTATCTGTGTCTCTCTATAAATATATATAGAACATTCTGCCTTTACTGAGCACTTTTGATTCACAAAAGTCATATTACGGGACAGTGCATTCTGTTTCTATTTCTGTGCACGTTCCGGAAGTATAGCTGCAGGGCATTCTGGGAAGATGGGACTTCCTGTAATTTCCTTAGTCTCACAAAGCAATAAGCTCTGCGCAAGCCTGAAGCGGATATTTTTTCACCAAAGGACACCAGAATGTATTACTTTAAACGCTCACATCAGATCGCATTTCAGAGAATGATGTGTTTCCAACCCGTAGGCCTTTGCTTCCTGCGGTCAGCTCCCTGTCAGTTAGTTGTCTCTCTGCTCACAGGTCGTGCAGACACTTCCCTCTGATTAAGTATGAAAAGCGCTGCAAGCTTGAAATGCGACTGGATCGTAATGCGGGCTTGATGGCTCTCTTGAACGTTGCTGCTTTTTATACACACTGTTTCTTGTTAGAATTATAATTAAGCAATATGACCCAAGCGGCGGGGGCATTACCGACTCAGGTAATACCCCCGCCGCAAGGGTCATATTGCTATTAGTACCCCGGCCCGCATTATGTGTGTGACCGGGGCACTAAAAGCATTTTTTTCTGTCCCGAAACGCTGCGGCATTTCGGGGCAGAAAAAAAAAACAAACAACCAAGAAAATGGCCGCCATGGAAAGGGAAAACGGAGTTCGTTTTCCCTTTCCATGGCGGCCATCGGAAGCGGACGCGCTGGGAACACAAGTGTTCCCAGCGCGTTCGCCTCCGAAACAGGATCAAAAAGAAGGTAAGTGGGGTTGGGAGGGCGGGAGTGGGACGGCGGAAGAAAAAAAAACGTACCTGCATCCCCGGCGAGGGACGAGGGAAGCCTCCAGCCATGTGGAGGCGTGGAGCGGGGATGGCCCCCTCCGAGTCTCCACACGGCTGGAGGCTTTCCTCATCCCCCGCCGGGAACGCAGGAATAAGAAGGTAAGTTGGGGCGGCGGGTGGGAGGGAGGGAATAAAAAAAAAAGACTTACCCGAGTCCCCGGTGGGGGGCGAAGGCAGCCTCTCAGCCGCGGGGAGGCTCGGAGCCAATGAGGGGCCATCCCTGTTCCGAGCATCCACGGCTGAGAAGCTGCCTTCGCTCCCTGCCTCCCCACCCCACTTACCTTTAGCCTGCTTTGTCAATGGTGAGGGTGAGGGATGATGGCAGCCTCCAGCCTTGTGGAGACTCCAGAGCGGGGCCATCCCCACTCCAAGCCTCCACACGGCTGGAGGCTACCATCGTCCCCCGTCGGGACCCAGGTACATTTTTTTCCCCTCCTTCCCTTCCGCCCTCCCAACCCTACTTACATTCTTGTCTTTTTTTTGGGAGTGAATGCAATAGAAGTGCTCCCAGTGCGTCCACTCCCGATGGCCGCCATGGAAAGGGAAAACGGACTCTGTTTTCCCTTTCCCGGCGGCCATTTTCTTGGTAGTTTTATTTTTCTGTCCCGAAACATGAAAAAATGCTTTTAGTGCCCCGGTCACGCAGATTTTACAGGCCGGGGTACTAAGAGCAATATGAACTGAGCGGCAGGGGCATTACCGACTCGTCAGTAATGCCCCTGCAGCTCGGGTCATATTGCTTAATTCAAAGCCCTGGACTACACGTCCCATAATCCTAAACCATCCTTCTTTGGATCTAATTAGCCCTATCTATGTCTTCCTTCATAAAGTGTTTAGCCTCCTCAGTTGTGTCCTCTCTTCTTGTTATGTCGTTTTTTCAGATATGTGCCCATATTTTTTTTTTTTTGGTAGTGGTGACAAATGTTATCTTAAGGTGGCTGGGTGTGGCTGTGCGGCAGGACCGGTGCAAGGTTTTGTGCCACCCTAGACGAAAGGTCACTATGCCACCCCACTACCAACCCCATGTTTCCTGACTATATAGTTCCCTCCTCCTGATGTGTCCTCATCACTTCACAAGCGTGTCTTGACCACCATGTTCAAAAGCTACAGTTTTTCCATCATGTTTTAAACCTTTTCATAACAAGGTAAAATGAAATAATTCTCTCTTCCACACACAATGAATAGCACACAGGCTGGAAAAGAAACTATGTCCACATCAGGACGAATTAGCAATACAAATAGGCAGAAGCACTAAAAAACGATGGTATAAGTAGAATTGAAAATAATGACCCTCAGACATTCCCTTACTTACCCCAACACACATATACACACGTGTGTGCCTCTTTCAGGCAGTTTTATGGGCTATCGTTAGCCACTTTATTTACATACAGACAGCCACCCAGAGACATAACAGAGAAAATGAGACAGCCACCCAGAGACATAACCAAGAAAAGGAGACAGTCACCCAGAAACATAAGGGAGAAAAGGAGACAGACCCCTAGAGACATAACGGAGAAAAGGAGACGGCCACCCAGAGACATAACGGAGAAAACGAGACAGCGACCCAGAGACATAACCAAGAAAAGGAGACAGCCACCCAGAGACATAACGGAGAAAAGGAGACAGCCACCCAGAGACATTACAGAGAAAAGGGGACGGCCACCCAGAGACATAACAGATAAAAGTAGACAGCCACCCAGAGACATAACTGACAAAAGGAGACGGCCACCCAGAGACATAACGGAGAAAAGGAGACAGCTAGAGACATAACCAAGAAAAGGAGACAGCCACCCAGAGACATAACAGAGAAAAGGAGACTGCCACCCAGAGACATAACGGAGAAAAGGATACGGCCAACAAGAGAGATAACAGAGAATAGGAGACGGCCACCCAGAGATATAACTGAGAAAAGGAGACCGCCACTCAGAGACATAACAGATAAAAGGGGACATCCACCTGGAGACATAACGGAGAAAGGGAGGCGGCCACCCAGAGACATAAGGGAGAAAAGGAGACGGCCACCCAGAGACATAACAGAGAAAAGGAGACAGCCACCCAAAGACATAACGGAGTAAAATAGACAGCCACTCAGAGACATAACGGAGAAAAGGAGACAGCCACCCAGAGACATAACAGAGAAAAGGAGACAGCCACCCAGAGACATAACGAAGTAAAGGAGACAGCCACCCGGAGACATAACAGAGAAAAGGAGGCAGCCACCCAGAGACATAACAGAGAAAAATAGATGGCCACCCAGAGACATAACAGAGAAAAGGAGACAGCCACCCAGAGACATAACCAAGAAAAGGAGACAGCCACCCAGAGACATAACAGAGAAAAGGGGAAAGCCACCCAGAGACATAACGGAGAAAAGGAGACGGCCACCCAGAGACATAACAGAGAAAAGGAGACAGCCACCCATAGCCATAACCAAGAAAAGGAGACAGCCACCCAGAGACATAACGGAGAAAAGGAGACAGCCACCCAGAGACATAACGGAGAAAAGGATACGGCCACCAAGAGACATAACAGAGAATAGGAGACGGCCACCCAGAGACATAACTGAGAAAAGGAGACCGCCACCCACAGACATAACAGAGAAAAGTAGACAGCCACCCAGAGACATAACAGAGAAAAGGAGACAGCCACCCAGAGACATAACCAAGAAAAGGAGACAGTCACCCAGAGACATAAGGGAGAAAAGGAGACAGACCCCTAGAGACATAACGGAGAAAAGGAGACGGCCACCCAGAGACATAACGGAGAAAAGGAGACAGCCACCCAGAGACATAACCAAGAAAAGGAGACAGCCACCCAGAGACATAACGGAGAAAAGGAGACAGCCACCCAGAGACATAACAGAGAAAAGGGGACGGCCACCCAGAGACATAACAGATAAAAGTAGACAGCCACCCAGAGACATAACTGACAAAAGGAGACGGCCACCCAGAGACATAACAGAGAAAAGGAGACAGCTAGAGATATAACCAAGAAAAGGAGACAGCCACCCAGAGACATAACAGAGAAAAGGAGACAGCCACCCAGAGACATAACAGAGAAAAGGGGACGGCCACCCAGAGACATAACAGATAAAAGTAGACAGCCACCCAGAGACATAACTGACAAAAGGAGACAGCCACCCAGAGACATAACAGAGAAAAGGAGACAGCCACCCAGAGATATAACGTAGTAAAGGAGAGAGCCGGAGTCATAACAGAGAAAAGGAGGCAACCACCCAGAGACATAACAGAGAAAAATAGATGGCCACCCAGAGACATAACAGAGAAAAGGAGACAGCCACCCAGAGACATAACCAAGAAAAGGAGACAGCCACCCAGAGACATAACAGAGAAAAGGGGACAGCCACCCAGAGACATAACGGAGAAAAGGAGACGGCCACCCCGAAACATAACGGAGAAAAGGAGACAGCCACCCAGAGACATAACCAAGAAAAGAAGACAGCCACCCAGAGACATAATGGAGAAAAGGAGACAGCCACCCAGAGACATAACGGAGAAAATGATACGGCCACCAAGAGACATAACAGAGAATAGGAGACGGCCACCCAGAGACATAACTGAGAAAAGGAGACCGCCACCCACAGACATAACAGAGAAAAGTAGACAGCCACCCAGAGACATAACGGAGAAAAGGAGAGGGCCACCCAAGACATAACAGAGAAAGGTAGACAGCCACCCAGAGACATAACAGAGAAAAGGAGACAGCCACCCAGAGACATACCCAAGGACAGGAGACAGCCACCCAGAGACATAACGGACACAAGGAGATGGCCGCCCAGAGACATAATGGAGAAAAGGCAATAGCCACCCAGAGACATAATGGAGAAAAGGAGAAAGCCACCAAGAGACGTAACAGAGAAAACGAGATAGCCACCCAGAGACATAACGGAGACACAGAGTAAAATAGACGGCCACCCAGAGACACAATGGAGAAAAGGAGACATCCACCTGGAGACATAAAGGAGAAAGGGAGGCGGCCACCCAGAGACATAAGGGAGAAAAGATGACGGCCAGCCAGAGACATAACGAAGAAAAGGAGACGGCCACCCAAAGACATAACAGAGAAAAGGAGACAGCCACCCAAAGACATAACGGAGTAAAATAGACGGCCACTCAGAGACATAACAGAGAAAAGGAGGCAGCCACCGAGAGACATAACGGAGAAAATGAGAGGCCCACCCAAGACATAACAGAGAAAAGTAGACAGCCACCCAGAGACATAACAGAGAAAAGGAGACAGCCACCCAGAGACATACCCAAGAACAGGAGACAGCCACCCAGAGACATAACGGACAAAAGGAGATGGACGCCCAGAGACATAATGGAGAAAATGCAATAGCCACCCAGAGACATAATGGAGAAAAGGAGAAAGCCACCAAGAGACGTAACAGAGAAAACGAGACATATCCAAGAACAGGAGACAGCCACCCAGAGACATAACAGACAAAAGGAGACAGCCGTCCAGAGACATAATGAAGAAAAGGAGACTGCCACCAAGAGACATAACAGAGAAAATGAGACAGCCACCCAGAGACATAACAGAGTAAAATAGACGGCCACCCAGAGGCATAACGGAGAAAAGGAGACATCCACCTGGAGACATAACGGAGAAAGGGAGGAGGCCACCCAGAGACATAAGGGATAAAAGGTGACGGCCAGCCAGAGACATAAAGGGGAAAAGGAGACGCCCACCCAGAGACATAACAGAGAAAAGGAGACAGCCACCCAAAGACATAACGGAGTAAAATAGACGGCCACTCAGAGACATAACAGAGAAAAGGAGACAGCCACCCAGAGACATAACAGAGAAAAGGAGACAGCCACCCAAAGACATAACAGAGAAAAGGAGACAGCCACCCAGAAATATAACGGAGTAAAGGAGACAGCCACCCGGAGACATAACAGAGAAAAGGAGGCAGCCACCCAGAGACATAACAGAGAAAAATAGATGGCCACCCAGAGACATAACAGAGAAAAGGAGACAGCCACCCAGAGACATAACCAAGAAAAGGAGACAGCCACCCAGAGACATAACAGAGAAAAGGGAACAGCCACCCAGAGACATAACGGAGAAAAGGAGACAGCCACCCGGAGACATAACAGAGAAAAGGAGGCAGCCACCCAGAGACATAACAGAGAAAAATAGATGGCCACCCAGAGACATAACGGAGAAAAGGAGACAGCCACCCAGAGACATAACCAAGGAAAGGAGACAGCCACCCAGAGACATAACAGAGAAAAGGAGACGGCCACCCAGAGACATAACAGAGAAAAGGAGACAGCCACCCAGAGACATAACCAAGAAAAGAAGACAGCCACCCAGAGACATAACGGAGAAAAGGACACAGCCACCCAGCGACATAACTGGGAAAAGGAGACCGCCACTCAGAGACATAACAGATAAAAGGAGACAGCCACCCAGAGTCATAACGGAGAAAAGGAGACAGCCACCCACAGACATAACAGAGAAAAGTAGACAGCCACCCACAGACATAACAGAGAAAAGGAGAGGGCCACCCAAGACATATCAGAGAAAAGTAGACAGCCACCCAGAGACATAACAGAGAAAAGGAGATGCCACCCAGAGACATACCCAAGAACAGGAGACAGCCACCCACAGACATAACGGACAAAAGGAGACGGCCGCCCAGAGACATAATGGAGAAAAGGCGACAGCCACCCAGAGACATAATGGAGAAAAGGAGAAAGCCACCAAGAGACGTAACAGAGAAAACGAGACAGCCACCCAGAGACATAACAGAGTAAAATAGACAGCCACCCAATGACACAACTGAGAAAAGGAGACATCCACCTGGATACAGAACGGAGAAAGGGAGGCGGCCAGCCAGAGACATAACGGAGAAAAGGAGACGCCACCCAAAGACATAACAGAGAAAAGGAGACAGTCACCCAACGACAAAACGGAGTAAAATAGACGGCCACTCAGAGACATAACAGAGAAAAGGAGACAGCCACCCAGAGACATAACGGAGAAAAGGAGACAGCCACCCGGAGACATAACGGAGAAAAGGAGACAGCCACCCAGAGAAATAACAGAGAAAAGGAGACAGCCACCCTGAGACATAACGGAGAAAGGAGACAGCCACCCAGAGACATAATGGAGAAAAGCAGACGTCCACCCAGAGACATTAAGGAGAAAACGAGACAGCCACACTTCTGTGTGTCTGCGGGCAGTCGGCGCTATACAAATAAATACATAAATAATTATGTGAAAAAGCACTCCACTGCTCTCCAGCTACGTGTGCGCTATACCAATAATATGAATTAAAATGAAAATAAAAAGTAAACCTAGTATTAACTTTGGCTATATCAAAGATTTACGCAAGCGTGCCAGCCATGTGGTCCTGCACTCTGAGTGAACTTCCTTGCCCACAGTTCCATCAATAAACAAAAAGACAACCCCTGAAAAAGCCAGGAACGCTGGGTTGGCGTTATTAATGCACAGAGGCCTATGAAATGGGGCTACAAGATTTGCAATGATTAAAGGATTTCCTGTACTCCGTCCCCAAGAGATGTCCTATTTCCAGTCTCTAGGCACAGATTACAAAGCATATAGGGCCTGATTCACGCAGCGTTTTCCAATGGTATTGCACCATTATAAGACACTTCTGTGAATCAGGCACATAGGGCCTCATTCCGAGTACGGCGCTAACCAATGGCGCTATTAACGCCTTGGTTGACGCCGTACCCGGACCGGCAGCGCCTTGGTGGATGGCGGAATTACCGCCCCATTCCAAGGTTGGCGGGGCGGTAATTCCCCATTCACCAAGGCTCTTCCCCATTCCCAAATGAGCCCCCATAGGGCTCAATGGGAATGGGGAAGATGCAAATAACGGTGACCTTTGATTACAGTCACCGTTATTGGCTTGGAGGCCCCTTTGCGCCCTCGACTTTAACACCTGCTCAAAGCAGGCGTTAAGGGCGAGGGCGCAAAGGGAACTCGGAGTATGGCGGTAAGGGATTACCGCCACCGGTCTCGTTACCGGTGGCCGCTATCCCTTACCGCCATACTCGGAATGAGGCCCATAGTCTATATCATTTAAACAAAAACGAAATTGTTTAAAGGGATGCTATGCTCAGGGTCCCCTTTAACAACATTCGGCCTCATTACACGGTAGTCGGTAAGGGTTTACCGGTACCGCTAAGGGCACTGGTAAACCCTTACCGCATTACTACGAGTTCCCTTTGCGGGACCCGACCGTAACGGCTGGTTTTACCAGCCGTTAAAGTAGGGTGCCGCAAAGGGACCTCGGTGCTAATTACAGTACCGCAATTTGCGGTACCGTAATTACCACCTTCCCCATTCCCATTATGCCCTATGGGGGCAAAATGGGAATGGGGAAGGGCCTTGGTGAATGGGGAATTACCGGCCCCGCTCACCTTGGAGTAGGCCGGTAATTCCGCCATCCACCAAGGCGGACACATTAAAATACCGACGGCAACCATGGCGCTAATAGCGCCATGGTTACCGCACAACATGTAATGAGGCCCATTGACATTTAGTGGAAAAACATTGTTATGATGTTATGATGGCAGCACAAAGCAACAAATCTCCACCAATTCACCAGTCATGGGGCCTCATTCCGAGATTGGTGGTAGTCCTGGCGCTATTTGCGCCATGACTGCCTCCAATAACGGGTCTGGCACCGGTCTTGTTCAATGGGGATTTACCGGTGCAGTCCGACCCTGGTGGGACCGGTAAGTCCCCATTGAACAAACCATTCCCCATTCCCATTTGAGCCCCCATAGGGCTCAATGGGAATGGGGAGGGCGCTAATAATGGGCTCGCGACTTGCAAGCCCTTTAGTAGCGCCCTGGTCCCTTAGCGGGACCCGTAAGTGACGTGTGGTCGGACCACACGTTTCTTACGGTTCCCTCCAAGGGATCTCGGAATAAGGCAGTAGGGGATTACCGCCACCGGTCTCCTTACCTGTGCCCGGTATCCCTTACCGCCCAGGTCGTAATGACCCTGATTGTTTGTAAAGGAAGCATTCGTAAAGGAAGCATTCCTCTGCCGCCTTCATCCTAATGCATCCATAACATGGACCCTGCAATGTACTGCTCATCAGTCAACATATGGCAACCCAAATTAAATGCTGCAGCCAAGACAGGCCTTAGAGCAGGGCCGCCCGGGCGACCACCCGGGTCGCCACTGCCCCTCCCCACCAGCACACCAGCTTGGGGAGTCTTTCAAGGTTTCCCCCGAGCTGGCGTGGTGTGAGAAGATGCGGCAGGCGACCTATTGAAATTAAAATAGAACAGAGATGCTACACACATCAGCGCCTATACAAAATTGTAGCGCCCTTCCACCAGCCTGACATTTTTGTTGTGCTGCCTGGGCGCTGCCACGGCTAAGGCCGGCTCTGGCTGCAGTTGATTCAATACTTAAAGGACAAAGGCAGCTGTGGAAAAACAGTAGAACCCCACAATTCTTAGGTCCACTTTTAAATCAATTTGAGGGCAAACAGAAAGCCCAGACGCCAAACTAGAAAGAATATTTGTACGATGCATTTTTCTCTGACAAGCAAAACAACATGGTTCGTCATGAGCAAAGTATGGCGGTGGCTGATATAGGGACATCAGTTTTCGCTGAATGCATATGTCTATCTGTGTCTCTCTATAAATATATATAGAACATTCTGCCTTTACTGAGCACTTTTGATTCACAAAAGTCATATTACGGGACAGTGCATTCTGTTTCTATTTCTGTGCACGTTCCGGAAGTATAGCTGCAGGGCATTCTGGGAAGATGGGACTTCCTGTAATTTCCTTAGTCTCACAAAGCAATAAGCTCTGCGCAAGCCTGAAGCGGATATTTTTTCACCAAAGGACACCAGAATGTATTACTTTAAACGCTCACATCAGATCGCATTTCAGAGAATGATGTGTTTCCAACCCGTAGGCCTTTGCTTCCTGCGGTCAGCTCCCTGTCAGTTAGTTGTCTCTCTGCTCACAGGTCGTGCAGACACTTCCCTCTGATTAAGTATGAAAAGCGCTGCAAGCTTGAAATGCGACTGGATCGTAATGCGGGCTTGATGGCTCTCTTGAACGTTGCTGCTTTTTATACACACTGTTTCTTGTTAGAATTATAATTAAGCAATATGACCCAAGCGGCGGGGGCATTACCGACTCAGGTAATACCCCCGCCGCAAGGGTCATATTGCTTTTAGTACCCCGGCCCGCATTATGTGTGTGACCGGGGCACTAAAAGCATTTTTTTCTGTCCCGAAACGCTGCGGCATTTCGGGGCAGAAAAAAAAACAAACAACCAAGAAAATGGCCGCCATGGAAAGGGAAAACGGAGTTCGTTTTCCCTTTCCATGGCGGCCATCGGAAGCGGACGCGCTGGGAACACAAGTGTTCCCAGCGCGTTCGCCTCTGAAACAGGATCAAAAAGAAGGTAAGTGGGGTTGGGAGGGCGGGAGTGGGACGGCGGAAGAAAAAAAAACATACCTGCATCCCCGGCGAGGGACGAGGAAAGCCTCCAGCCATGTGGAGGCGTGGAGCGGGGATGGCCCCCTCCGAGTCTCCACACGGCTGGAGGCTTTCCTCATCCCCCGCCGGGAACGCAGGAATAAGAAGGTAAGTTGGGGCGGCGGGTGGGAGAGAGGGAATAAAAAAAAAAGACTTACCCGAGTCCCCGGTGGGGGGCGAAGGCAGCCTCTCAGCCGCGGGGAGGCTCGGAGCCAATGAGGGGCCATCCCTGTTCTGAGCATCCACGGCTGAGAAGCTGCCTTCGCTCCCTGCCTCCCCACCCCACTTACCTTTAGCCTGCTTTGTCAATGGTGAGGGTGAGGGATGATGGCAGCCTCCAGCCTTGTGGAGACTCCAGAGCGGGGCCATCCCCACTCCAAGCCTCCACACGGCTGGAGGCTACCATCGTCCCCCGTCGGGACCCAGGTACATTTTTTTTTCCCTCCTTCCCTTCCGCCCTCCCAACCCTACTTACATTCTTGTCTTTTTTTTGGGAGTGAATGCAATAGAAGTGCTCCCAGTGCGTCCACTCCCGATGGCCGCCATGGAAAGGGAAAACTGACTTTGTTTTCCCTTTCCCGGCGGCCATTTTCTTGGTAGTTTTATTTTTCTGTCCCGAAACATGAAAAAATGCTTTTAGTGCCCCGGTCACGCAGATCTTACAGGCCGGGGTACTAAGAGCAATATGAACTGAGCGGCAGGAGCATTACCGACTCGTCAGTAATGCCCCTGCTGCTCGGGTCATATTGCTTAATTCAAAGCCCTGGACTACACGTCCCATAATCCTAAACCATTCTTCTTTGGATCTAATTAGCCCTATCTATGTCTTCCTTCATAAAGTGTTTAGCCTCCTCAGTTGTGTCCTCTCTTCTTGTTATGTCGTTTTTTCAGATATGTGCCCATATTTTTTTTTTTTTGGTAGTGGTGACAAATGTTATCTTAAGGTGGCTGGGTGTGGCTGTGCGGCAGGACCGGTGCAAGGTTTTGTGCCACCCTAGACGAAAGGTCACTATGCCACCCCACTACCAACCCCATGTTTCCTGACTATATAGTTCCCTCCTCCTGATGTGTCCTCATCACTTCACAAGCGTGTCTTGGCCACCATGTTCAAAAGCTACAGTTTTTCCATCATGTTTTAAACCTTTTCATAACAAGGTAAAATGAAATAATTCTCTCTTCCACACACAATGAATAGCACACAGGCTGGAAAAGAAACTATGTCCACATCAGGACGAATTAGCAATACAAATAGGCAGAAGCACTAAAAAACGATGGTATAAGTAGAATTGAAAATAATGACCCTCAGACATTCCCTTACTTACCCCAACACACATATACACACGTGTGTGCCTCTTTGAGGCAGTTTTATGGGCTATCGTTAGCCACTTTATTTACATACAGTAGCCATCTATTTAAAGGTTCTTGGAAGGAAGCTACTGCTTCTTTCCATCAACTCCACTGGCTCTTTGTGAGTACCCTGATTTAGAGGTGGGGCTAACACTGTCTAGGCTTGCCATATCTCTGCCTTTGCCCGGCCTCCACCTGCATCTATTAAGTCTCCACTAAAAAAAAGAGTGGCAGAAACCACCACTTGAGTCACAAAAGAGGATGGTATTAGTGGTTGTCAGGAGTTTTGCTACCGCCTCGTCTAACTCTGTTTGGTAGCGCATTCACATCTTATTTCCAGATACCAGGGATGGCAGAGAAATGCCTTTTGCTCATCTGCCTTCGCATGTAAGTGGAGGAAATTCTGCAGGTGACTCAGAGATGGAGAGGTTAACTTGAGTAGGCCATGCCCAAGCAGGTGGGAAGCCCCATCTGGTGTTTCAGGAAATCCACCTGGTGAAAATTATTTGGCCAGGCTGATGACCCCCAATGGGCTGCCATTAGGGCCGGATACAAAAATGGGACAGTGGCCCTGCCTCCCTGCCAGGCCACTATGAGGTGGAGTGAAGATGTGGTGAAAGCTCTGCTCACACCAGGTTTTCTAAACAGGGGCTTTAGTGCAATGTGTAGTTGGGGTGTTTAACCTATTTTAATGACTCAATGGGCCTCATTACGAGTTAGTAAGGGCATGGCTACCCCCAAACTCGGGTCCGGCTCCGGGTCCCGCAAAAGGGGACTTACTGGGCCATTCCGACCTTGGAGGACCCGGTAATTCCCTTTCACGGGATCTAGAGCTGGTACATCCCCATTTCTATTTGAGCCCCCATAGGGCTCAATGGGAATGGGGAGGATGGTAGCAGCGGTACCGTTCATAACGGTACCATTGCTACCATCCTGATCTGCTTGCGGGTGTCACTCTGCACGCCTGGTCTGACTCGTAATGTTGCGGCATGGTAACAACGGCACCGGTAGCACTACAGGCGCCGCTGTTGCCTTACCGCAACAGTTGTAATGAGGCCCAATGTTCTTTAAAATGTCCCATTTCTCACACAATGGTCATATTAATTGTTTTATATGAATTTATGATACACTGCTTCCTTAACTCAGCAGCAGGTACAGTACTAGCACAAATGGTGCAAACGTTATTGACACACAGAAAAGACATCACAGGCAGCAGAAGATGAAACTTCACTGACATACAGGAAAGGTACAATATGGGTATCAGAGCAAGGAACCCTTACACAAAGAACCGGAATCACACAGGGAGAAGAAGTGAAAGCTTCCATCACACACTGGACAGATACATCATGGTCAGCAACACTGCAAGTTACTATGACACACCAAGCAGGTGCAGTATGCAAAGCAGCAGTTCCACATTCCCTCAAGATAAACCATAAGTTACAGTCTAGAGAGCATGCTGCAAAGGTTCCAAAATTACAAGATTTCCTCACACACACAGCACATACTGTTATATGCATAGGACCAGCACATGCTTCCCCCACAAAACGAAAAGGTACAGGCACATGATAGGTAGGACCAACACAGTCTTTCCTCAAACAGGTAAAAGATAGACCAGGCTAATGCAATCCTCCCTCAAAATCCATTGGGAATCGCAATGGCAGGGCCAGTGGACGCTGTCCACAAACAGGTACAACATTTATACAGGAGAAAACTTCTCTTGCAGACGTTTAAGAATGGTCAAGTGGAAGTTGCCTCACAAAAAAGCCAATGCAATCTTCACTCACAAAAACGTACAGGTATTAAGTGGAGACGTCAATGCATGTTTTCCTCGCAAGTGGGTACAAGTACAGCATGGACAAGTCTATTACATGTTTCCCTAACAAATATAAACGTAGACAGGAAGGGTAGATCCAGAAGAGCTTGCCTCACAAACAGACACAGTATGTGCAGGTCCACTGCAATCTTCCCTAACAAATAGGTACACCATGGGCAAGGTCAGTGCATGTCCCGTGCAAATAGGTATTCACACAGCATACCAGTGCCAGTGTAAGTTTCCCTCTCAAATATGCACAAATACAGGTACAAGGCAATTCAATCGAAATCATTTTGGGACCACTGCTTAAACTTTGATACCATTTCAGCTCAATTAGCCTTACATAGAGTCTGGTCAAAGGTGAAAACCCTACTTTAATTGTCACAGCCACCTGCCCAAGGTGAACTGGGGGTCCTCTTCCCATCCCATCAAACATCTGACACCTATGCACACTCATCAGACGCCTGGAAGCATTTCCATCATGGTTTTTATTTGTTGAAATGACAAGACACACTCAGGACACTCTAAGATATTTTGCCTTTCCCATGCTTTTATATCACCAATCCTTCATTGGCATAGCTGGCATCCACAATTTTCTCTGATGCACAAAACTGATAAGCCTATTTTAGATTTGGCTAGACACGACTATGACAGTGCCCAACTTCTGTCAAGAACATTTCCATACACCGACATCTAATCTTTATCTGATTGCTGAAGTCCTGGCAAGTTAGTTAATGCCTTATACTGTTGGAGAAATAGATATGCTCTATTATATGGTGCCAAAATAATACAGATGGTCTCTCAGAATGGTCTGCATGACACACGTTGTGCTGGCTTCATTAAGAACATAGATAAATGTATCTAAAACTTCCTTTACTTATCTGGGCTCATCATAATCTTTTCTGCTTTTTCTGCCAAATTCCAATTTTAACGTCACAAACCTAGTTACCTCACTGCGAGATACTGCCAAAGACTATCTCCAATGTATCAGCCTCTGTTGCCTGTCTGAAAACTCTTGGTATGAGTCATTGGGCCTCATTACGAGGTTGGAGGTAGTCATGGTGCTATTAGCGTCATGACTACCTCCAATACCGGTACCGTGTCCGGTCCCGCTCAATGGGGACTTACTGGTCTATTCCGACCTTTGCTGGACCGGTAAGTAGGGCTCAATGGGAAGGTGCTAATAACGGTACCGCAAATTGCGTTACCGTTATTAGCTCTGATGTCCCTTAATGGGTCCCTTCCTTAACGCCTGGTTTTACCAGGCGTTAAGGAAGGGACCCGCTAAGGGACCTCATAGTAGAGGGCTAAGGGATTACTGGCACCGGTGCCCTTACCGGTGCCGGTAATCCCTTACCGCCCACCTCATAATGAGGCCCATTGTTTTTCACAACTGGCTTAGGACTGGACACCATTTTGTACCTTAGCATCCATTTTGAAATATAGTTTTGTCTGACACTGTTTTTATTCTTCAGGGAGCTATTATTTATCTGATTAAACATCTCTCACTTTTTATCCTTTATTCATTTATATCCTTATGCACTTATGGAGTGTGTGTAATATTTAAAGCACCCTTAATTTCCTGGGTCATCCTATCCTAAATGCGTGCAGTGCCATGCACACTTTTAACCTTAAATAAAGGCAATCTAATCCTGATTCCTTTATTGATGGAACTATTTGATCTGCTTATCATGTTATCTATATTCAGTTGGGGGGGTGGCACCCTCTATACAAAGGCACCACTCTTCAAAAAGGCTCAGAAAAGGAGCATTAAACTTCTATTGGACAACTCTGTTGCTAGATCTATGAGATAGCTGGTAGAGACATTGAGCCTCATTACGATTGTGGCCGTAAGGCAACAAGGGCGCTGGTGGTGCTACCGGCTACGTTGTAACCATCCCGCCACATTATGAGTTGTGCTTGCGGGTGCCGCTCTGCACACCTGGTCAGACCAGGCGCGCAGAGAGGCACCTGCGAGCAGAACTGGATGGTAGCAATGGTACTGTTATGAACGGTACCGCTGCTACCATCCTCCCCATTCCCATTGAGCCCTATGGGGGCCCTATGGGGGCTCAATGGGAATGGGGATGTACTGACTCCAGGTCCCACGCAAGTGGAATTACTGGGCCCACCGAGGTCGGAATGGCCCAGTAATTCCCTTTTCACGGGACCCGGACCCGAGTTTGGGGGTAGCCATGCCGGTATAAACGGCATGGCTACCTCCAAACTCGTAATCAGGCCCATTCTCTTTTTCCTTTACCCTGATTTAAAAAGACAGACACTCAGGGAATGGTAACATAGAGCTGAAGAAGGTTCTGTCCTATATGAATTAAACCAACTAATGAATCTTATATGCTTGATTTTATGATCTTATAATTTATTAATTGCAATTGAGGAGTATTATATTATATTGAATATACATTCACTATTAATTATTCTTTTTATTTTTATTTTGTTCTGTTTTGCTGTGTTGTATTTTTATTGCCTTGCCATGTTTTGTTTTGCTTCGGTGTTGCTATCAAATAAATATAACTTGTGCTGTTTACGTTTGTGTTATGCTATGCTATAAATATCTATATTGTGCTATTCTAAATTTTGTGTAAAGTTCAAACAGAACTAAATCACAATAAAAGATATTATTACAAGTACATAATTGGCAGAGCAACAGATTGCAAGGGCCTTTGCTCATTTAACTCAAATTGGTAGATTTCTAGCACAAACAGGATCAGTGCACACAAAGGTACAGGTACAGCATGTGCAAGGCCAGTGTAAGCTTGCCTCCTAAAATAGTACAGGTGGCACATGGTCAGAGCCAGGTCAAGCTCCCTAAACAGATAACTTTCACAGTATAGGCAGTGACAGTACAGGTTTCACTTGAAAAGAACACAGACTATATGAGCTCTAGATCCATGCAGCCTGTTAGCTCCCATGCATTTGGAGAGCTCCTATTTTATATGTTATATGACCATCTATCTCAATCAGCAGCTCTTACCAGTGAACATATGCTGGCAGGGGAGGGCACTGTACAAAAGTGCCTACTTTCTGCACTCTGTCTTATCAAAAAGCTAATTACCAGACTTACTTGGTTGTGCGTGCAAGGGTGAGGTGAAAAAGATGGGGGCAGCTGTTGTTGCCCTGCACATCATATAAACACACACAACACTTGCCTATTGCAAAAGGTCTCCACTCCCAAACCTGCTCGCTATGGCCACAATCTCGCGCTCACCAAGCATATGGGAGGGGACAGCCAGGGAGCTGGAGCATATGTGGCCCTTTGGAGTACAAATGCACTGCAGGCAAAGTGCCATCAGGGTCCACTATGGTCATTAGCATGTCCAGTGGATTATTAGTTGCTCCAGCCCTACTTTTAAGTGCCATTAATTTGGAGGGTAAGACCTTTTTTCCGTCTTCAAATTACTAGTATGACCTTCCAAATTGTTCAATTCGTTTAATACTTGTCACAGTAAGTTTAAGGCTTGACCAGCATTTTAACATCAGAAGACCTACATAAAACTTAGACAGGTTGAGCGCTATGCATTTACCTGTAACATGCACATTTTCATAACCAGCATGCTTAACTTGGATTTTTAACCTGCACTGGCTATAAATAGACTTGCAAAGACCGCAAGGCTACACTAGTATGGTTCAGTATTGCTGTCATCAGACTGCTTCTTTTGGGGTAGGACCAAGCCTGATTTGCATATGGTCTTTGCCTTTCTGTAATGGATTGGCAGGCTGAAAAATGATAGCCTGCAGGGTTGCCCAGATCTGTGCCTGTGGTTATGATTGATTCAAAACCTTCCAGCTACTACCTTTTTGGTTCTGCTTAAAGGTTTTTGAAATAGTGGAAAATGCTAGGTTGGAAAGCTCACTCATTGATCTAAAAACATTAAGCTATTAAGTGGTGGGGCCCAATAAACTGTTTGCCCTTAAGGCAATGCTAATGCAGCACTGAGCTCTGAGAGGAGGAAGGGATTTCTGCTTAAGATACACCCTAAGTAGGGAAGTATTGCTGACAGTCACCCAGCAACAACTACCAGTAGGTTTCTGTTCGGCACAGGAATGTGAAGGACATCAGTTGTTAAGTTTCCACCTTCTTCTCTCATGATAGTGCTCACGTGATTATGTACCATACAGTCTACCTAAGGGCTTTTGCCCAAGCCACCAGCCAGGCCCAGAGAAAGACAGGCCCTTCAGTTGCTAAAAGTCAAGGGAGTGTGCCAGCTTTCCAGCTGGTCAAGACTCCCTTCTCACCTCAATATTCAAGTTCTGCAGAAGTGGTTTCTGACGCATGTGCAGAGGACGACGTTCCAATAGTAGGTAAGCCCCCTCTTTCCCAAAATTCAGGGGGGTGGATACCATTCTTTTGGAAGAATTGGGAGTTGATCTCTCAGGATCAATGGTTCCTCCAGACGGTACATCTGGGAGTTTTTCTTGACCCGTAGGATTCAGGCGAACACAGAATTCCTTCTAGGAAGATGAAACAACATAGTGGATTGGTGCTCACGTGAGCTCAGTGACTTCAGCAATTGTTACCTGCAAATCGTACTGTTTCAGGCTCACTGGTCCCTTTGGGGTGCAATGGTTACGGATCTGTTTGCGTCCAGACTGAATTTGCACTGGCCAAGTTTCTGTAATTGAAGGACAGACCCAGGCGTTGTGGCAAAATATTTCTTGCTTCTTTCTTCATCTATCGGTCAGAGGTTGGCAGTACACCTCGCCAAATTCTTCCATAATTACAAGGATTCCTCTGGAATGCCTCAAGTGGAAGGTTCACTTGGTACTGGTGAAGTCAATTTAGCCAGTTCCAACCTGGAATTCACTGGCTCTTCAGTTGTTAGGGGATGCGCCCTTGACGCTCCTAAACCTTCACATTCTGCCGACACATCTGACAGGCTCGCTGCCTCCATTGGTGTTGAACAGGAGCCTGTAACTTATGGGGTTCCATGTGATAATGTCCCCGCAAAAATTTCACCATGCAAAGAATGTGCCCAAAAATTGCTGTTTATTGCATGTACATTACTACATGGAACATGTAGGAGACACGCCCACAACTCCTAAAACCTTTTTTTTTAAGGGTAGCGGGGGTAACCCCCACAACCTCCGCTCCCCCTGTCCCTATATATATGGTCACCTATATAATGTCACTGCAACCTTTTTCCGGGGACATTATGTACGATGACCATATACATAGGGACATTATTACCTGATACCACTAATGGCTTGGAGGGTCTGGTGTCGATCTGAAGTGCCTGCTGAATTCCCACAGGAGCCATGTGCCCCAGGAACAAGGAAAGCCTATGGGTCTGCCTCGAAGGTCTGGGCATGGAAGTGTGTTCCCAGAACTCGGATCCCTCTTTGGCCCCTGCAGTGCAGTTGGCCATTTTCTTGGGAAACCTTGTGGTATCAGGTAATAATTTCCCCATACATAATGTCCTCATACATAATGTCGCCAAGAGAAGCCATTGGTGACATTATATATGGTGACATTATGCATGGGGAAGGGTTGCGGGGATGTCCCAAGCTCCCATTTAAAATAAAATAAAAAACAGGGTTGCAGGGTTGTCACCCACATGCTCAATGTAACAATGTCTCATCGAAAACAGTGACTTCTTTGTCAGCTGACATTTTTGCGGGGACATCATTACTTAGTAACCAACCTTGTTTGGCCCCGTCTCACACAGGTAAGTCAATATATAGAGGTCAGAGATTTCTGCTCAACATATTTTGTTGGATGGCAAGACGGCTGAGGAGCACCTCTTGATTAAGGGTCTAATGGAGGAAGAAGTGCGAGGAAGCCACCTAGGTCCTGTGAGGAGATGTCAATTTGGTTTTGACAATGTTTTTGGATTGCCAGTATAATGAGGCGTTCACCTTACAGGCAGATTCTGTGAAGTTAGTGACTAGGTGTTACCTGAAATAATTTTGGAAGGTGTTGGACGTCATATGTCCTTGAATGTACACGAACAATCTTCCGGTTTCCAACAGTGTACACTTTTCAATTTATCAAAAAACAAACACGCTTTTCAGGTTTGCAGAATCGCATGCTTTAACCTCTCACCCTGGCTCTTTAATGTTTACTTGGCCCCTTTGGCCCACCTTATCTCTACCTTCTGCTCTAACTTTCAGTGTTATCATTCAGCTCTCGTGTAGGCTCCCCTCAGTGTCCTCTCCTCTCTTGCTCATTCCTGAATGTCTATCTGCGATTCAGGAGTGGTGCACTTCAATCTCTGCCTTAATGCCAGTACGACTGAGATCCTTCTCATTGGGACCCAGGCTCCCGCCTTCCCTCTCTCACTCTGGCTGCCCTCCTTGGGCCCTCTTCCTTCACCTTCCTGTGAGGCAAAAAACTTTGGTGTCATCTTCAACTCCACTCTTTCCTTCTCTTCTCACATCACAGATCTTGCCAACAAGGCCCATT
This sequence comes from Ambystoma mexicanum, assembly GCF_040938575.1. Classification (NCBI taxonomy): domain Eukaryota; kingdom Metazoa; phylum Chordata; class Amphibia; order Caudata; family Ambystomatidae; genus Ambystoma; species Ambystoma mexicanum. Next base: position 147,620,213 of record NC_090930.1, on the reverse strand, counting down.
ACCAGCTGCACCTCCTCAGAGGTATTCTTCCTTTTCTCACCTTTCCCCAGAAGCTCACTGTCTCGAGAGTCCTGGTTCTCTCTAGCCTGGACAACTGCAACAGCCTCTTTCTTAATCTGCCTTCCTCTACTCTACACCCTCTGCAACTAATCCAGAACAGCACTGAAAGATGTGTCCTTGGCCTCAAGCCCAGGGGCTGTATCTCTCCAGCCCTGAAATCTCTGCACTGGCTCCCATAGGCTTCTAGGATCAAATTCAAGACCCTCTGCCTCGTGCACAAGCCTTTCTAGGGCCGGGGCCTCCACTACATCCAACACTCTCTTCCTAAACACCTTCGTTCTAAAGCCCTTTGCTCAGACACCTCCAACTCTCTGAGGATCAGACGCTTCTCCAGGCAGAGAGTGGGGGGTAGGTCTCTCTCCTCTACAGGTGCTTCCCTCAGGCATGGCCTTCCCGCTCCTCTTAAACTTAAGCCGGATCAGCTGAAGGTCCGGAAGTTGCTCAAGACCTTTATTTTCACCTCTGCTTTCTCTCTCTCTCTCTCTCTCTCTCTCTCTCTCTCTCTCTCTTTCTCTATCTCTCTATCTCTCTCTCACTCTCTCTCTCTCCCCCTCTCTCTCTCTCTCCCCCCCTGCTGACCTACCTGTCTGCTGTGCTGACTGGTTGCCTGGCTACCCTCAGAGTTTCACAGGATACCAGGCTCCCCCACGACCAGTAGCCCATACACTGCCCTGAGGCCTACCGTACACTTAGGGGCTGTAACTGGATCCCTGCAATCCCCTGCCGCATTGCCCTTACCCTGAACCCTTCCCCTGGCACTTCCCCTTTCAATCCCCCCTGCACTTTGCATTACCACACTTGTACAATCTTGATGACACAATGGGCCTCATTCCGAGTATGGCGGTAAGGGATAGCGGCCACCGGTAACAAGACCGGTGGCGGTGGTCCATTACCGCCATACTCCGAGTTCCCTTTGCGCCCTCGCCCTTAACGCCTGCTTTGAGCAGGTGTTAAAGTCGAGGGCGCAAAGGGGCCTCCAAGCCAATAACGGTGACCGTAATGAACGGTCACCGTTATTTGCATCTTCCCCATTCCCATTGAGCCCTATGGGGGCTCATTTGGGAATGGGGAAGAGCCTTGGTGAATGGGGAATTACCGCCCCGCCAACCTTGGAATGGGGCGGTAATTCCGCCATCCACCAAGGCGCTGCCGGTCCGGGTACGGCGTCAACCAAGGCGTTAATAGCGCCATTGGTTAGCGCCGTACTCGGAATGAGGCCCAATGCCTAGTAAGATCGTTTGTTTTGTCCTCTTTGTCATCCCTCGCGTGCCTTGTCACGCCTAGAAACACTTGTGTACAGGAGGGTTCGAAATGACACATCATATAATTCTTTCCCAGATTATCCTAAATAATGCATACAAATTATTTGGAATGGAGACCTATGCATCATGAATTAGTTTTTCTGATTTCTTGGATCAATACCTGCTGGTATGAGCCAGGCGAGCAGTCATCTACCACGTCGCATGATGATACCGTGCCCTCATAGGACATGTCCATATGTTGATGACATTACCAGTGGAAATGACTTTCTCATGTGCATGCCATAGACTGAGCTCTTGTTCCGACATTGTTATACAAGAGTAATGCGCAAGTGGCAAAACAATACTCCACTCCGCTGTGAGTTGCATTTATTCATTGCAGAAGTGTCAATGAGTGATTTACAAGTTCCATTTCCGTAATGTCTGAGGGCTAATAGAGAGGGTGCCCTTTACAATGTGGGAAACACATCTCATTACCTTCTCCTCTTAGAGGTCTTCTATGTCTTCTGACCACTTTCCAGGGGTTCTTTGAATTCGCAAGGTCAGGAAAAGGTGGAACAATGAAATGGATAACCTTTAGAAAACACATACTGCCTACAGCCTGTAATGTGATTACTGACTGGGATATCAGAGGGAAGTATTTATGATTTGTTTTTCTCATTCAGTTTGCAAATTTCCTCCAGGGTGTGCGTAACATGGCAGACCAAGATTATGGGGAGCAAAACTAATTTCTCAAGTAGAAAGTTACAGTACAAATGGAAGGTGTGCCCACTAGAGTTGTTGCTTACAAATGCTGATATTCTGATGGCCGGGTCTGCAACCTTTGACTCCCCAGATGTTTTGGACTACAACTCCCATCAGCACTAACCAGCATCATCAATGGTTAGGGATCATGGGATACCCAGTCCAAAACATTACGGGTGCCACAGGATGCACAACATCAGTGGCAAGGCTAAGAAGGGGCAATTGGCACTGAAGCCCCCAGGTGAAATTAAGTACATTTCAGTGCCTCACATCGTTTTTTCTTTTTAAATGCAGGACAAAAGGACAAATTCGCGTTAGGGCCTAGCAGGGCTTACCTAGTGTGCAGAGGGTCAGGAGGACAATGCAGCAGTCTCTGGGAGGTCACAGTGGTGCTGGACTGCATCTGAGGTGGGTGTGCAGTCAAAGCAGAAAGAGAAGATTAGAAAATTATGAGTGTCGGACACCATTACCATTTGTGACTAACTACCATATAACCCTCAAATAATTTTAAAGAACACAAGTATTTAATTTCTATGGATTCAGAAGATGGGATGAACTTTCCGAGACAGGCTAATGTGAGATGGCAAATTACCAACTGGTAACATCTTCATAGCATCATTGCTCTTTCTTAAGATGGCTAATGAGTACCTGCTCCAGCAAGCTAACCTCTGGTAAAGGGGTGCCTCGGAGGCTTGAGATAAAAAGGAGAGTGTGTAGTGTGAGGGTTTGCTGCTGGAGTGTCTTGGTTGGTGACTTTTATGGAACAGTCCTAATATTCCACGCCTGGTATTACACGTATGAGCTATTTCGAGTTTTGTTTTGGCCCTTCACCTACATTTAGAGCTCACATCAAGTGATAGAAAGAAATAGACCAACTAGGAGCGCAAATGGGGTTTATGAATAGGAAATACGGAAGATTTAACATTCAACGTCTAATTAACTTTTACTGTGGCAAGGCTTTCCCAGCGATCGTATATAGCCTGGATTTTAGTCAACAAGTGAGTCCAACATTGCTAGATCGTTTGGAGAGCCGGGTTTGGTGAAAAGCCCTTTCTTTGCCGAATTGTATTCCTGCTTTGATCTTGAGGTGTGTACTAGGGCTTACCTCACTTAATGCTCATCACCTATGGAACATTCTCATCTTATATAGGCATATCATCAAAACTGCAAGTGATAATCTGTTATGATCTTCTAAAGAAGATACTATCTGTGAGTGATGGTGCCTTGGTGATCATAAAAAGAGCAGGTCCAGAGCAGCTTGAAGTCCTGGATCTGGGTCCAGACAACTTGCTATTCAATCTCGCCTTGGTACAAGGTAGCTGGCTGAGTATGATTGGTGCAGGACGTGCAAGGGGAGGCAACCCAACAAGATATATACATTTCTTGCTGAAGAAGATACAAAGAAAGATCATCTCCCAAATTACTAAATCAGAGTCCCAGATGCAAGATTTAGAAACACGCTTTTTTGACTGAATTTACTCCTAACTAGGGAGATACGGGGGATGAGGAGTGCTATGGGGACAGTTTCTCTTGCCTGTCGTTACTGTTGCTCACCTCCTGAGGTGGAAAATGTAAAACATCTATTGATGTATTGTTCAGCTTTGAGGGAATTGGGATCAAGAATATTCACTCGATTATTAGTTACTGATGTCACTATTAATGCAGAGCAACTGTGGAGATTTTATAGTAGCTTTTATACATCATTAACTATTGCTGTTATAAACGTTTTAAGACATTAAATTGGTTGACTGTAAATATGACATGTATTTTTATTTTTATTTTTTATTTTATTTTTTATTGTTCTACGGTTTAAAAAAACAAAAAGTAACCTTTAACAATTTAAAATAGCAGCACTAAAAGCAAGCAAAATCATTAAGACATAAACAAACAAATCTGTGTTTACTTCTTTTACAATAGAACATGTTTCAATGTCACTACAAATTAAAATAATTCCTGTTCACAACTTCAAGAAAACACAAATATGAAATGTGTTAACATAATAACCGAAAGATGCAAATAATAACATCAACCCCAACCCACTTCCCCAAATAAATTGAGGAAACTAATGTACACAGAAGACAAAAGAAAACTGATCAACAGTTACTATGGAGATAAGCGATTGTCAACACATTCAAGTTTCAAGGATTTGAGAAAGGCAGTTACCGCCACTACAGTAGATGTTGTTCTATCCACCAGGCAGCATTTCCATACCCATTCCTCTTCACCCGATGTAAACAATCCCGCAAAATAAATCTGAAAATTCCACTTTAAGCCTTGTACAGCTGGACAGAATAACAACAGGTGTTTTAAAGTTTCTCCTTCATCTTTGTTCTCACACAATCTGCAATAGGCTAATTTAGAGTGCAAAAGAGTGTATCTAACTAAGAACTCCTTGGTCAGTACTTGATTCCACCAGAACTGGAGGAATAACCTTCAGGTGCTCTTGTAAGGGTAGATCACAAGGTATGGGGCTAACATACCCAGTTTTTTGTGATGGTCAGATGATTCAGTGAGACATAGTTGTGCATACCCTCTAATGTGAGAATCCAGTCAAGGCTATATAAAGAGCGCTTAAGCCTACATGGGCTCTCAATCAGATCATTCAAACAGCAGCCTGTTTTTATTAAGAAGGTTGCAACAAGACTCATTAAGTTCTTGTCCTAACCAACTTTATTTCTCCAGAAGTGTAACTTTAAGATCTACAAACAAATATCCTTCAGCAGGACACATGATGTTCCTAAATAATGAGAGACATTTCGGGTAGGCTCTCGCCTGCAAGGAAACCAGACCCAACTCAACTCTTATAGCCGGGAGTGGACCAAAACAGGGATTCAAAGCACTCTTTTCCAAATCAACTCCTCAAGACTAGGCAGGTATTCTAAGATCGATAAGGGGTATATTCCCATCCCATATAACATCTTGGGTACCACTTTAACATCATAATAGCAAAGACAGGGTAAAAGTGAAAATGTACCAAATCTCGCATCAACTGTGTACAGTTAGTTAGCTAGAGCAGTGGCACACAATTTTAACCAGCTCCACAGCTTGGGTTTATGTGGCTTTGAGGTTATCAAGAAGCCCAGGTACACAAAACCAGCAACCCTCTAAACCTATTCAGTCCCAATCTGCCAGCGAAATGTTGTAGCCTTTTTCCGTTCTGAGCACTCCATGACTTTAGTTTTAGTTGAATTATTTTTAAGGGAATGTACATTCATGAAACTGGAAAAGCTCTTAATTAAGCATTGGCAACCAACGGGTGTTCGGTCAAAGATCACAATGTCGTCGGCATAAGCTATACATAGTATAGGCCTCATGTATAATTTGAGAGTAGCTAGTGTGACAGGCTCAAGATAATCGCCAATGTCTGCCATATAAAGGTTAAACAGCCAGGGCGCTAATACGCAGCCCTGCCTAACCCCGCGAAAGGTGGGGATTTGGTGAGACAGTGACCCATTGTGATTTAAACAGACTAGGATGTTAGAGTTTTCATAACGCCCAGTAATCATCCATAAAAGACCATTCAGGATACCCCAGATTTTAAGTTTAGACCACAACATACTACGGTCCATGGCATCAAATGCTGCCGAAAGATCTATGGATGCCATATAAATCAAGTCTAGTTTCCCCACCCATACCAGATCGTGGATACACTTTAAAATGAGGCCATTCAATGGTGTACCCATAAGTCTCCTAAAACAAATGTCATTTATTGGTTCTCTCAATCTCAGAAGCCCACAGCTCAAGGTATTGAAGTAAGGTGGTAACAAGCCTCCCTGTCAGCATCTAGTATGGCGATTGGTTGTTAATTAGTTGGATCAGATGTTACTCACTTTTTGTATGTGGGCACAGTGTATGCCGACGACTAAGACTTTGGAAACGGTGAAGAATTAACCACACTTTGAAATAAGAGAGTCGGTGGAGAAGCCCATGCACCCGAATTACCATTAAATAAGAGGTTAGAAAGCATGTTGTGCCAGAAGTACGAGAAGAACTGATCTTAGTTATAACTGCAAGAACATTCTCGTAATTGATGTTTAAATCTCTAGCCTGAACTCCAGGATAGGGTTGTATTAGCCGGTCCGATAGCACAGCGAGTAGATCGCTTGCTTTGACATCTGTGCAGAGTATGCTGACGCAGGTTCGAATAACCGGCAGGGCCAAACTCAGCCTTTAATCCTTAATAGATCAATAAATGAGCACCACACACCGTGGGTAATAATAAGCAGCGCTCAGATACCTGAGGGTTCGTAGTGATAAATTATTATTATTATTTGGTTTACAGACCTTCCTTCAGTCAGAGCATACAGGGATTCAAAGTGTAACACCCAATCATTCTCTGACATTGAGTTAATCTGTTGAGTCGACTGAGCCATGTCGAGTTAATTGATTAGTTTCCAAAAAGCATGTGCATTTTTACAACGCAGATACAACAGAACATCTTCCACGTCCTGTTGAATCCTTTTAGCTTGGTTATTGCGCAGTCAATTCCAGCCCCGCTTTCTCAGTCGAGGCTAAATCAGCCCTCTTCTTTACTGTTCTAATACCGCCCTCAGGACTTTGTTTTACTAACAACTAATTCCCCATTGTACACATGAAGATATTTCTTGGATCTAGTATCCCCACCTGATTTCCTAATGCTAGATGACAACAGGTCCCTTGTGAAGGGCTGAAAGTTATACAATGTGAAGGTGTTAAACTTTCAATCCTGGGTGGTTGAAAACAATCAGTAGGGTTTCATACACCCTAGAAACTGAGCCCAGCTTTCATGAGATCCGGATGCCCGCTGTAGTGACACAGATTTCAGTTGGACCACACTCCTCCTGATGGCAAGTACTCAGCCAGAAGAAAGAGCACCTGTGGGTGACACATGTCTTTATCATGACTTCAACCAAACATCTATCATCATCTCTCTAGCTCAGTCATACTCCATTCAGAACATATTCTACCTGCAGGAACATTTCTGTGCTCAATGGTTTAATGTACAAAACATACATGTTTTTAATATGTAAAATGTTTAAAAACCTCAATATCACCAAATAACAGTCTCCAGTCCACTCTCAGTGGACTATTTATTACAAAAATTAGTGATGGGTGTTTTGTCTTTCCAGCATTAATAAATCGGTGCCCATAACGTGTGATACATCACTTTTTTATTTCTTGTCTTAACTGCCTTCTCCATTCTGGATTTCCCTACAACATTCTGCATTCTATCATGACATCCTATCATTCCTAGCTACCCCAGTACTATTAACACTATTAACAACACAACAACCCCCCTTACTTATTATTTAACTTCTATAATTCTACTAACATACTTAATTCCTTTATCTAAACATATACAAATATTGGACTATTGTTTAACTTAGTACTTACAGATAGTTGATCAAACCTTACATCTGTTCAATTAATCAATCTGGCTTAGGAACCACTCTGTGAGGCCGACTTCTAACAGATGTGTCTCTCGAATCGACCCCTCCACTACGTCTTAACTCACCAGCATGTGAAACATCAACTACAGGATTTGATCCACCAGATGCTCCACCCACAAGTTTAGTCTCTTCTTCATTAACTGGAAACTCTTCGGACATCACTGAGCCATTATCCAATATGGAATTGTCAACCAACTCCTCACCAAGATTAAGTCCAATTTCATTCTCAACATCAACGTCAGTTTCTTCTTGAAACATCCGCCTAAAGAATGATGCATTCCGTGTGATTTCATGGATATCCTCATCAACTGCAGTAATCATGGGCCTTTTCACCCTTTTCACTTTCAGCACCGCAGGTTTGTATCTTGAATCCAACTTAGTGCGCAATCTTTGCCGAACTAGCACAGACTCTCCCACCCCAATTTGATTGTATTTTGCCTTCCTTTTATAGTCAGCCCATTCCTTGACTTTCTTTTTCTTTATTTTATCCTGATTTCTTATCTCTTCATCTTCTTCCAGAGTGTAATCACTTAACTGTGGGATACAGGTTCGAGATTTATATCGTATCATTAGTTCTGACAGTGAATATCCAGTCATGTCATGCGGGGTATTCCGATAACTCCTAAGCATTTGCGATACTGCTTGCGTCATTGACATATTATCTACAACAGCCTTCTGTCTTGTTCTTTTCAAACTCAACATAAACTTATCCACCATACCATTTGCTTGCGGCCACAATGGAGTCATCTTTTGATGTTTAAATCCTAGGTATGCTGCAAATTTCTCAAATTGATGTCCTTGAAATGGTGGTCCATTATCTGTTTTGACAATTTTAGGAATACCCCACTCACTGAATAGTTTATCTAGAACACTGACTACATGATAGAAAGCAGTTGATATTACATGTGTTACCAACGGAAACCGGGAATATTCATCTAAAGCCACCAATACCCTCCTTCTTCCAGGGGATCATAAAAATCAAGGGCTACTCTATGGCCCATCTGGTAAGGGTACAATTTGAAGAGGAACAGTATTGTTATTAGATGTAGACACCTGACATGCAAAACATTTTTTTACCATGTCTTCTATTATTATGTCCATGCACGGGAACCATACTTGATTTCTCAGTATTTTTTTAGTATTTACTATCCCACGATGTCCTTCATGCGCCAGCATTACCAACATTTTCCTTAGACTCTTTGGTGCCACCTATTCCCTCTCAAGCGCATTCTGTCATCCGTTGACGTAAGCTCTCCACTTATCCTTGCCAACCTTTGAAGATCCTTCATATCCACTCGTCCTTCATCATTTTGCTCTTTCGCCAACCACTTCCATTTGCCAGCTATAGTCAGTCGGATCGCTGCTTGTATCGTTGGATCACTTTTACTTTTCTCTATGAACATCTCTCTCGATATCGTTGGCGACAGAGCATTAAGAGATAAGTATGTCACATAATTTTCTGTCTCTACTTGCATCTCATCACCTCCTTCCCTTGGATGTCGAGATAAATAGTCTGCCGGATTAGCCTCTTTCCCTGGTTTATGTACAATGACATAATCATACTCTTGCAGGCATATTCCCCATCTCTCAATGCGTGGAGGCATTCTAATTCTTGGATTTCCAAACAGTGAGATCAAAGCCTGATGATCCGTAATAAGTGTAAATGGTCTTCCAATCACAAAATGATGACATTTTTCACAAGCCCATAAAGCGGCAAAACTTTCTCTCTCTGCCTGTGAATATGCTTGGTCAATTTTGTTCAGCGCGTGACTGGCATGCATCACAATGTGCCTGGCATCCTCCTTTTTTGGTTCAACTTGCGCCAAAATTGCCTCTAGCCCCACAGGACTGGCATCCACTGTGACTTCAGTTTCTCACTCTGGGTTAAAATAGGCTAATTGCCGGCCACTAACAAGTTCTCACTTGATCAATTCAAAACTATTTTTACATCTCTCATCCCACGTGAATGCTGTTTCTTTCTTCAACAGTTGTCGTAGAGGGTCCGTCAAAATTGCAAATTCAGGTACATAACGAGCACAATACCCAGTCATCCCCAAGAACGATCTTAATTCAGTTACATCCTTTGGTGGCTCCAAATTAAGAATGGTATTCACTTTGTCTGAATCTGCCCTTATTCCCTCTTCTGAGAATACATGTCCAAAAAATTGTTTATTTACATCACATTTGGATCCATTTAAAGTCAATCCACTATTTTGTAAATCCGTACACCCTTACTCTAGTGCTTCATCATGCTGTTTTTGAGTGACTCCATACACTAGAATATCATTGCTATAATTAAATGCATTCTTCACAGGTGCAATGACTTTTCTTATTGCCTCTTGGAATATTTCCGCTGCAGATGATATTCCAAAGCTCAACCTCTTATACCTATACAGACCCTCATGAGTTGTGAATGTGGTTATGTAGCTGGACTCAGCATCAATTTCCAGTTGATGATATCCTTGATTCAAATCAAGCTTCGTAAATCTAGTTGCTCGATTTAATCTAATGATCATGTCTTCAATATTAGGTCCCGGGTGTCTTTCTTTCTGTATAACCACATTAGGAATCCTCAAATCTACACATAAACAAATGCGTCCATCAGCTTTTGGGACCACTTCCAATGGTGAAACCCATAGTGTGGGACCACTCTCCACTTTTTCAATTATGTTATTATCAATCAATTGTTTCAGTTCTTTAGAAAATTTCTCTTGAAGATGGAATCCTATCCTCCTTGGATGCTGAGGGACCGGCTGAACCTGTGGATCAATATGAAGATGTATTGCATTTCCTTTCAATTTCCCTACCCCTTTGAATAAGTCAGGAAATTTCTCTTTTAGTGTCTCTATATTCATTGTCCTTTCTGTTATAGTTTGTATATCTTGTTTTTGTGGTGGTATACCCTTTGTTATCTCTGGCTTGTTGTAGTTTACATTGATGAGCTTCAGGCTCGTTGCAGTCCTGCAGCTAATATGACATCTCCCTTCTACAAGATTGTCTATGACAAACATTTCAGCAGACATGTGATTATCTTTATGCACCAAGTCACATGTGAATTTCCCTTTTACAGCCAATGGTTGCATGGATCCCCACTGGAATATGTTGGCTTGTGACGGTTGTAATGGGTATAGCTGTGCTATCTCCTTATATATTTTGTTGCTCATTACATTTACCGTAGCACTGGTGTCCACCAGGAATGGTATGTTCTGATTTCCTAGACTCACAGGTACTTTTATAGCTGTACTTCCATCTGACATGCCATATATCAATCTTACATACTCCTTGCTGTACATGTCATAATCCAAATATTCATTGCTCATATCCATATTCATGCTTCTGTCTTCCATCAGAGGATTTTCATATGGATCATTATATATTTCTTTTACTTGATCTTGATTATTATGTATTTGTGTTGCTTGAGTTTGTTCAGGTTCTGTTTGTCTTGTCTCTTCAATTTGCACAGCATCCATTGTCCTTACAACCTGGTCGAGAAACCGGTTGACTTGAGCTTTGTCTTACATTTTCATTTAATCTTTCCATACTTGTTCTTGCATTAAAATGTCTTTGGTTGTCATATCTTCCAGCTGGAATCATTTGCACATTTGATTTTTGTATAGGTGTCCATGGTATTTTCTCTCTGCACATATTCTGAAAATGGTTTTCCTGACCACATCGTAGACACATATGACCTAAGGTTGGACATTGACCTCTATGTGGAAATTCGAATCCACACCTGTAACATTGCCTTTTCCCAGGATTTCTGCGATTGTTGTTCCAATAAGTTGTTGAACCCAATGACTCATTTGAGTTTCTTCTTTGCCATTGTGCACCTTGATTTTGATTCATGACAGCAATGGTGTCCAGTCTTTTAGGATTTTCCATGTTAGCTGCTTGAGCGTCTACCCTTTCATAAATTCGTGCCAGCTCTAGTACCTCTTTCAACGGAAGAGATTTTTTAAATAGATGTTTTCTAAACTGAGATGACAAACAACCTTCAATGATCCTTAGTCGGATTGCGTCATCATCACTGAAATGTGAGAAATCACAGTATGTCGCTTTCCGTTGAAGACGTAGAGCAAATTGTGCAATGGTTTCATGTGGGCTTTGAGTGCAGTAACAATGCCGGATTGTTATGACAACCTTCGTATACATTTAATGTTATCCAATATGGCAGCACGATTTTTTACGTTTCTTTAGGTACCTTTTTCTAATTTGCGTGCACCATCTTTGTACGTGTTCATTACAGCAGGAGCGATAGCGCTCGCGCTATATGTTTAGTACGTACGTTATCCACTATTTAGAAAATGCAATCCTTTATTTATTTTATTTATTTATTTATTTATTTTATTGCATTTATTACTCGCCCAAACCCTTGGGTACCACGGCGATGTTACAGACAGCTTGGTTAAAACATTTCTTGGACTTTGCCAATCGGGCGCAGTGCATGTGAACACAATATAATCATACACGAAGACATTAAATGCAGGGTTTCAGTACAATGATATTTCCTGAAGCATGGAGGGGGATTTTTTAGTCTTGGTTAAATAGCCACGTTTTCAGGGATTTCTTGAAACCTGAGAATGTTTGCTCATTTTTGATGGGGAGGGGAAGAGTGTTCCAATATGTGGGTGCGAGGTATTGGAAACTACTGCCTCCTGCCTTGGTTGTCTTGTAGCGGGGGATAGCTAGGAGTAATTGACTGTTAGATCTGAGGGGCCTCTTAGATACTTTTCTGGTGATGGCGTGGTTGAGGTAGATGGGGACACATGAGTGGATGCATTTGAATGTGACGCACAGAGCTTTGAATGTGACCCTGGCTTTGATGGGGAGCCAGTGATGGTTTCTTCTAATATTTGAGATATGATCTGACTTCCTTATTCCAAGGGCCGCCCGAAGGGCTTTATTTTGGATAAGCTGTAGTTTGTTTAGATTGGCTTTTGAGGTACCCAGGTAGAGTACATTGCAGTAGTCGAGCCTGGATAAGATTAAAGCTCTTGCCAGCGTGATACAATTGGTGGGTGTCAAGAATTGGCGACTGAGAGCAATAAGTTTTGCGGTGTAGGATGTAGAGGAAGAGAGGGCGTTGATGTGCTTGGTCATGGTGAGGTTGGCATCAAGGTAGACGCCTAGTGTTTTCACTTGGTTGAGTACTGATATGTTTGTGCCATCAATGTTGATGGATGAGTAATCAGGATGTAATGCTTCTATTTTGGATTGGGAGCCCACAATGAGAACCTCAGTCTTCTCATCATTGAGACAGAGGCTATTTAGAGCCATCCAATTTTGGATTATGGCATATATTTTATTGATAGTGTCGGTGTCTTGAGTGTAGTCTCCCGATAAAGGGATGAGGATCTGGGTGTCATCTGCAAAGTTGGTGTAGATGACACCCATGTCGTCTAGCGCTGAGAAGAGGAGTTTAGTGTATGCATTGTATAATGTTGGTGAGAGACAGGAACCTTGGGGGACACCAATGGGTACTATGATGGGGTTGGCGGCTTGTTTACCTATGGCGACCCTGGAGGTGCGGTCAGCAAGAAAGGATTTGATCCAGGTAGTAGCTTCGGTGGAGAAGTTGAAGTCTTTCGCTAGTGTGGCGCACAGTATATTATGGTCTACTAAATCAAACGCTGCGGAGAGATCGAGTAGGAGGAGGATGCAGAGTTTCCCTGAGTCTCTGATGGTATCCATCTGGATTTTTAAGTCAAGGAGCGCCGTTTCTGTGCTATGGTTGGGGCGGAAGCCTGATTGCCTCGTGCCAAGGAGGTGGTTTTGTTCGAGGTGAGTTTGGACTTGGTTGTATGCTAATTTATCCAATATTTTGAGGAGAAATGGGACAGTTGTTATTGGCCTGTAATTAGTGGGCACAGTGGGGTCTAGGGTAGGTTTTTTCAGGAGAGGGGTGACCCAGGCTTCTTTAATGCTAGCTGGTACTAGGTTAGTATTGAAGGAAGCGTTGACGAAGTTGGTGATAATGGGGGTGAGGGTGTGAGCGCAGGATTTGACTACTGATGCGGGGACAGAATCGCCTTTGCAGTTGGAGGCTTTAAGTTTGGCGATGGTGTCAAACACTACATTTTGGGATACTGGTGTGAAATGGAATGGGGCGCTGGTGAATTCCTGATGTGGTCGATTTAGATTAAGGAGGGCAGGTTTGTTGGCTAGTGATTGTTTTTTGGATGTGATTTTTATTTGGAGTAGTTCAATTTTGGCTGTTAGTGCGTCTTGTATAGTGGTGCACCATTCCTTGCTGGGGATGGTTGGGTTTATGGCTGGAGTGGGGTTTTCCAATTCTTTTAGAATGGCAAATAATTCCTTGGTATCTGAAGTAGCATTGCTGATCCTATTATTATACGCATTAGATTTGTAGGTAATAGTAGCTGTTTTATAGGTTTTGTTTATTTCTTGGCAGGCTTTTTCTGCCTCTGCAGTAGGATGCTTTCTGTAGGCATGTTCACACGCGCGTTTGGTTCTTCTGAGGGCGATAAGATCATCATTGAACCAGAAGCTAGATCGCTTGTCTGAGCGTTTTGCCTTAGTGGTGAGCGGTGCTATAGCATTAATGGTTGCAGTGAGGCAGTTGTGATATATGTCTGCTAGGAGACAGGGGTTGTCACTGGTGATCGAGGTAGAAGCTAGGATTTTTGAAAGAGGAGGCGTGAAGTTTTCTGGCGTGAGTTTGCGGGCGTTTCTAGTTTCATAGGTAATCATAGTTTTAGGTTTCTTTTGTGTGGGTTCGGAGGGATTGATTGTAAATACAATGTTATGGTGATCGGTCCAAGTAAGAGGGGAGATGACCTCAATGGTTACGGGGGTATTAAGGGAGAGGATCCAATCAAGAGTCCTGCCTTTGATATGTGTGGGTGCATTAACTAGTTGGCTGAAACCCATGTCCTTCAGGGCGGAGTGCAGTGATTCTGCTTTGGCATCTTGGCTGTCATTGAAACCTAGGTTAAGGTCACCCAGGATGATGTATTTCGAGCTAGGTTTTATTAGTGGAGCTAATAGCAATGGAATTTCAGTCTCTGGGTGGTTGTTGGGGCTAGGTGCTCTATAAATTACTATTAAATTAATAGTAGTTTTGGCATTTATGGGAAATTTTACGAGTAATGTTTCATACCCTTCAATACTTTCAATGGGACAAGATCTAAGCTGTAATTTAGTCTTGGCTATAATAGCAACACCGCCTCCTTGTGAGTGGGTCCTATCTGTTCTGAATATGGTGTAGTTGGATGGGATTGCCAGAGTTAATAGTGGACCTGATGCTTGATGGAGCCAGGACTCTGTGACTACTAGTATGTCGAGCTGTGATTCCATAATGAGGTCGTGAACTTCTATAGCATGCGCCCCTAAGGAGCGGGCATTGATAAGCGCTCCTTTAAAGGTGGATAGTAATTTATTGGGGGTGTCCGGAGCTGGTTTGGAAGTAGTGTTGGGTTTCTGGCTAGGAGTATGGTTTTGATGAGGGGGAGGTACTCTGGGCCTAATTTGTTTGGGAGGTGTGTGTTCATATTTGACTGGGTTGGGGTGGTTGAAGGTACGAGACCTTAATCGGAAGTGTCTTGCTACACCTGTCACGGGGTTAGAGGATTTTTCGGTATGGCTGTGGTGAGGTGACTCTGCTGTGGGCAATACATGTGAGATTGGATCAGGGCTGATAGCATGATACTTGATGGTATTCAGATAGGTCCTAGGAGTAAGACTTGTGCTGTTTGGGAATGGGGGAGTAGAGGGAAGGAACGGTGTAGGACATGGGATAGGGTGATGCCGGGGGCATGCCGGCTTGCTGAGACCGTTATTATGGGGCCAGTAGTAGTGGGCCAAGCAGGGTGTGTGGTTGGGGAGAATGCAGAACGGGAACATTGCTTTTCTTTCCTTATGGTGCCGCTTAGCAACAAATGTCTCTTTATCACCTCACCTTCTCTATGGCAACGCTAACATGCGTCTTACTGTCTTACCGTCTTACCGTTTGTGTTATTTCAATGTTCACCCTTTACTTGGTGCGCCAATCCAGTCTTTATGCTATTCAATTTCCGTCGTTTTGTCTTCTGTTTCCGTCACGATACGCTGTTTTTACTTTCAGTAGGTTTTGTTTTCCTCGTCGCCAATTGTTTTGTCTTTCCAGCATTAATAAACCAGAGCCCGTAACGTGTGATGCATCACCTTTTTATTTCTTGTCTTAACTGCCTTCTCCATTCTGGATTTCCCTACAACATTCTGCATTCTATCATGACATCCTATCATTCCTAGCTTCCCCAGTACTAATAACAATATTAACAACACAACAGTGGGGTAAGTAAAAGTGACTCATAAAAACTCAAAACAGAGATGTTACACTCATGACTAACAGTACTTTTAACAATGGATTCACTTTTCTTATTACACAGACGTCGGTCTGGACTTGTTGACCTAAACCTAAATGCCTTTCCTCTGGCCATGTACACTATTCACACTCTAATTCAGTGTTTTCTTCTGGCCAAAAGATATCGACAACCACATAACAGTCTATACTAACTCTCAGATGTTATGTGTTCCATCTCAGACCTGCATGTATTTCCTTTAATGCACTGTGTATTGTACAAACAAAACAGTGGTGACAGACATGTGTTTCGGCCTCTTATAGGGCCCTCAATTTGACTAGGCCTTCATCAGGACGATCAGCAGTTGACTCCCCATGATGAAACTGCAATATATATGGCATGGGTAGACCCTTCTCTTTTCAAATATCTACCCCTACAGGTAAAAAAACAAATAGAACAATCTACCATCTGTCACAAACTCAGTCACTCTCCAAAAACATTTCCTTCAATCAAAGCGTCAGAGTTCCGAAACTTACTTGGGACTTAATAGTTCTCCCTGTTCAATGCAGCCAATGCTGTTTTGTATGTTTTATTCATGGCACTCAAGATTCCCTTGGCAATGGGTACATCTGAAAAGAAAACATGCTTGCTTACTCCATTTTTCTCTCCGAAATGTGGGTACTCAGCCATACATCAAAGTGGGCCTCAAGGGTAGAGTGGTCACTACATGTGGTTGGAAGAATTTCCATGGAGACACATTTCTCAAATCGCCATTTCCCTACAAATATATAATCAAGCGTCGATTGGGCCACTCCATTAGTTCATGTGTAATGGGGCGGAATATCTTTGTGAATTGTCCCGTTAAATTGCGACAAACCCAGGACACACAGGCCTTTATACCAAATACTCCCATTGTATAGTTTCCTCTTGCGCCTGTCACCTGTACCCCACCACTACTAACCAGTTGCGCCCCATGTACACAATCTGAGTTTAGATCAGCTGTTAAAATAATGTGGCCAACAAAATACAAACTGCTTCAATCATTGATGGAACACAAGATGTTATCTAGGGCGCCCTCCAAATCACAAATTCCAGAATGCCAATGTACGTTAAGAATAAGAAAGTGCATACCAGGTTTTTTGTTAATTTTAACATGGGTGGCCAGAATGCCAAAGAATACATCCACACTCCCCACCACTTCAAGTACATGATCTAATAAGCGTTAACAAACCACCATAAGGACGCCCCAACTCTTCATGTCTAGCCTCCTGGAAGCAAGTCACAAATCCATCCAGGGATGGACAGACACGTCCTCAACCAAGTCACTGGCAAAGAAATGGTGGCGTTATTCCCAAATACTTTACCAATGGCTTCGTTGTTAAACAAATGTGAATGCCCACGAGTATTCCAAGATAATAATGTGAGAAAACTGCCCGATCGTACTGCAGGAGGTGCTCATTGTAAAATAGTATTGGTATGTCGCATCCGAGGTGCTCAGTAACCAGGACCAGTCACTGTTCTGTTCATAAGTTAAACATCTTTTTCTTGATAACTTGAATTTCCTCGCCCAGTAACCCTCCTTGTTGAGGGGCTCTTTCCTTTGTATTGGGTATAGGAACCGACCTTAAAGTTCCAATCGACTGCACAACACAGCTCATTTTCTCAGAGTAGTTAATAAGATCATAAGCACATGCCCTTAGGTCGCTCCTTTAAAAGGATGTCAAAAACGATTTTAGAATTTACATAAATCGCAGAACCTAGCTAAAGAAAGTTAAAACTTTGAACTCTCCGTCCCCTGCAGACTCTAAGCTGATCACCAGCAAAAACTTTATGGAGCAAAACATATTTTTTCAAATGTTCAGCAATAACAATGGTACACATTATTCAACCAAAAAATGATTTAATCCAACAAAAATGTAGAAACACGTTACAATGAATGATTTCTTGAAGAGTCCATAGGCCAATCCAGTTTAGCTCGACCCGTTTCGGGGACTCCCCCTTCTTCAAGAGCAATATATACTGTGCATTGAAAGCCAAACAAACCATGTTATACTCCCCCATAGCTAATCACTGTTAAACACTTATTATATACTTATACATTAACAAAAAGCAAATAGCTTATATTTAACATTTCTATCAACAATTGTGCAATTGTGAACCAACCTCCAGTGCAAATAAAGAGGTTCCATACAATTCCACGCGTGAGAACCATACACCTGGGGGGCAACCCAAGAGGGGGAAAAAAAGCCACACCACCCAAGTGGCGGTCACACCTACTGTTCAAATGTGAAGACTACCTGGCCTTCATCGGTTTATGACAGAGAAACAAATGCTTCTGCCAAAACATGACAAATATATAAGTGACACTAAGTCCACACGTTGGACTCCATATTCAAAGAAAGCCTAAACCACAAAAATGGACTCTCCTTGTCAACAGGGGGAAGGCATATAATGAACTGTAAACAACCCGTGCTCTCTGGCTAAATTGTATGGTACATTTCTCAACATATGCCAGACTCAATAATCCAATTAAAAAGCCAGCTTATTCACGTGACCTGTCGACAGAATATAACGTATCATATTCACCCCAAAGTTCACGTAACTTAACTACAAGATTGTCATACACGTAACACTATAATAGTAATCTCCGACAAAGAACACAACCCTACCTTTTCACAGAACGACCAGTTTGATACAGGTCGATAAAGTCAATCCTTTTGAGATCCCTTGAAGATATTCCAGACAAATTTGGGATTTCCCCAAGGAGATGCAGAATATTGGCACGGTGCAGGCAAATGAAATTGTTATCTGGTAACACACTTTCCATCAATATCACAAATGGGTGCTCCTCCTGAACAGTATCAACTCTCATTTTAATTTGAAGATTATGCGGTTTCTGAAAGGCCCTTTGGCCAAGCGGTATGCGCTCCTGGCCTCTGAGATCTGTTTCATTTGAACTTCTCCAGCACTGGGAAACTCCTTTAGGGCATACCATAGTGGGTGGCTGAAGGGAGTGCCCAATACCTTGATTGGCCACCACACTCATACAGGTAGAAGGTAGCACAGGACCACGAAACGCATTTTAAGAGCAACGACTAACCAAGGGTAAGTCATGCAAAAGTGCAGAACCTCCTGGTCTAGCATTACTGGAACGTCTCACTTTCATTTGGGATACAGATAATTGATGTTGCAAACTATGGAGCACCCACCAACGAAGTAACAGATCAGTTGTATCCAGGTAAGAGACTCTGACCCAAGACCTCCAACGACACTTTAGGAGCACCACTACTCGGGAGGGACTCCAGAGTGATTACCTCACTAGTTGCCTCCTGTCGAACCAGGGCAGCTTTAACCGTGCACTGGGTAAGCAAAGAGCGAGTAAAGTTCTGGGATGCCTGTATGTTCAAGTGCTGTAATGGGCGATTCTTTGTTTTCTTTATCTGAATACCCTGATTTTTCCTACTCAATGGGTCTTTCAAGGTCCGTAAGCCATCCCTTACTTTTTTGAGGGTTAACATTACAGCCAACATGCTGGGGACCTGTGGCTACACACATACAATTTCAGGGGGATCACTTTGCTCATTCTGTGGCACTTGGTCCCCCTCACATCTCAATAATGCGACTGAGGGCTGATGACTTGCTGGTTCAAGTGCAGTGGTTTCACAAATGACCGATCTGTCCATCACGGAAGAGCCAATAATGTATTGGGTATTATGGTTAGGAGTGTGATGCGATTTTAAATGTGATTAGTGATAATCTTAAAATGGAAGTATCTATACTATGTGCGATTACTTTTTTATCGATGTATTGTTTTCTGTATGGATTTATGTGTAAGGCTTAAATAAACAAGCACAGCAGTAAACGATAACACAAATAAAGAAAAGTTCTATTATTGGTGTGAGTGTGTTACCCCAAGGTTCACTAGTCAGGTCTGATCTCACTTGGTGCTTCTAAATGGCAGTATTGACAGGAGCAAGATAGAAGCGATGCAAGTGCGTTCTATCGGGGGATACTGACCACGGCAGTAAAACGTTATATTGCAATTTGCTGCATTTGGAACACGGACGCAGGGAAGGCTGAAGACCGACAATTTCTGTAAGCAAATATAAGCCTCTCGCTTTATCAGCATCCAGAGCTACTAGCCCTAAAGATGGACCAAGGGTCCGAAATGCATTGGAACTAGTAGCTTTTCTTGGCGACAGCTGTGTATGACAGTCCTAATTATTGGCGCTAACAATATAGTTGCTGGCTTTTGAAAAACGAAAAAAAGTTTGGAACATTGCTTGTGTTTTCAAGATTGCAATAGGCATCGGTTCATAAAATGTTTACCTAGTCACTGTTGAAGGGTGTGCAAACCCGCACTGAAGGTGTTCTGACCTAGGTCCACATTGTTGTCAGTATTGACAGATACACCAGCTGGGCTACCTGCACACCTGCCTGTTTACATAGGTATTCTACAGCTGTTTAATTTCACAATACCACAACCAGGGCTTGAATTAGAGATATACTGACAGTCAGAGTATTTATACCTTAATTCCAATGGCACAGTAGCTGCGCGTCTTAGTATGAGCAATAGGCTTAGCAGGGAGGTACTTGAAATGTTTAAGATGAAGCAGGTACTATGCAATAGGAAGAACCCTGGTAGTACCTTTTAAGTACCGAACATAATGGCCCAGCTATTCCACTATTCCTCCTGTAGGTTTACATATTTAGGGGTGTGGATGTTACATGAATGCGCAAAAAATACTCACACATTTCTAGTAGACTCAATCAGTGTAATTTTCACCCCCTGTCCCTTGAGTCAAGGCTAATGGCATATAGTACACGTTGAGATACAGAGAGGTCAGAGGACAAGCTACATGGCATCAAGGGATCTACAAGTAACCAGGGGAGGAAACAAAGGGAGTCATGTTCCATGGGGGCGTAACGCTCATGGAAAACGTAAAAGCAAAGGATTTTACGCCTTCCATTAACGTTACCCACATTTTCAATGTTTTGTATGGAGGAGAGGCGGGACGCAGCTTGCGATTCCTCCACGGCCTTCCTCTACGCCATACAAATGCTTCAGCATCTGCGCCAGATGGATTTTCCTGCCGGCGCAAATGCTATCGAGTTCAATGTGAAAGGCAAAAGGCAGCGTACACACTTGTACGCCCCCTTTGGCGTTGGGAGCTGCTTACGTTACAGCGTAAACATAACGGCTCCCCACCGGCAGTTTATGATTTTGGCCAACCTGAGCGTAAACGCCTTTCAAGTAGCCTGCTTCTATGACACTGTGAGCCATTTTTAAGCACGCTTGCCTAGCACAGTTCGGAAGCACACAGACAGACGTTATCATTTGCTTAGCACAGTACTTATATCGGATGGCGAAAAAAGAAGCCCATTTAGGTACACCAGTGCATAGTTTCCATTTATTAAAGCAGACTGCCTCACCCAGAAAACATGGCCACAGTCTGATTATATTTGAGAATCGCAACCCAAAAATAATAGCGCCGTTTAATTAGTGCCCCGTTTATTTGGAAGCCATAGGCGGCGCTGAATGTTTGCTCTCTGATTAGGGCCTGACGTAGAAGCAGCTGAATAGAGATAATGCAAACGTATACAAGAATAACCGGATGAGTCAGCCACGCTCTGAAGAAAACCTATGAGATCACTCTGGGAAGGGATTCGCTCCATGCATTCAATATTATTTTTTCTAGAGAGAGCAGCTGAATTCCTGGCAGTTTGGGTGCATTCCAGAAAAGTTAAATCCGGGCATCAGTTGCTGAACTATTTATTGTCTTATTTAAAAAGCTCCTCTAATCATTCATGGAATGCTGCCCCGGTTTCGTCTTTGCATAGCTGCAACGATGGGAAATGCTGTGAGCCCTGGGAATGGGGACACAAGAAGACCCATCCTTATATGGTTTTCAATTGGGAACCTGTAGCCGAGGATCACAAGAGCTGTTCATCATTACACTTAGCCCCCCAACTCGTCTCAGTCTTCATTTCTTGAGGTGTCCCAACTCTGAGAGACAGACTTGACGTAACCACTAGAGAGGAAAACATACATTACAGAATTGGGGCTCCCTCTCAAACCTCCAGAGAGTATGATCCTCGCCCTGCTAGCCACTTCCTGGACTTCCTAGTCAAATGACAGAACAATGTGCATCCATGCACTTGCATTTCCCCATGCATTTGCGCGTTCTCAATGCCACCGGGCCTAGTAAGATCGCTGTTTTGTTCTCCCCTGTTCCCCTCCCTTTGCCTGGTCGCGCTCTGAAACACCTGTGTATGAGCGCGATATGAATAAAATATCATATCATATCCATCAGGTGGGAGTGAGTGTCACAAGAACCACAACGAACTATGAGCACTTAGAGTAACACTGACTGGTTGTAAGTCAACTCCCATTACCAATGGCTCTCCCTTCCTTGACACAGCCCTTGTTGAAGTTGTACCAAGATGTACACTGAGCTTGACGTGAATACCCCCCCCAATCAAGTATAGTACTGCATAACAAATATGTTTATTGATAAAGCCACACGTGTCTAAGAGGTCCCTGATTGAAAAATATAGTAACCAAATTTAGGACAGTGGAGCCCTCTACGGTCAACTTTTAGGGTTCCATGAAAGTGTGAGTGGAGGTCCACGTGGGAGCCTTGCAGATGTCCGCTAGGGCAAACCATTGCGCCTCCAACAATGAGGTTGCCATAGACCGAGGGGGTCTGTCTTGGATGGCTTCTGGCAAAGGGACTTGGTCTTCATTGTAGGCTTCTGAGATATATATGGGAATCCTGCAAGGGAGAGTTGCATTTCAAGATTCAGCCCCATTTCTGGCTGGATTCCCCTTCTAGGCCCGCGTGTTCGCACTTGTGGGCATCTTGCTGACACTCTTTTTTGTTGTCTATAAGTTCCCGTCTGAATTGCGCTTTCTTCTCAATGGCTTCTAATAGGGCAGCAGAGTAGATTAATTCCTGTAAGAATTGATTGTAGCCTTTGACTGTCCACTATCAAGGACATCGACATGTATGTCATCTATTTTCCAAACCTGAAAATAAGGATAATGGGTAAGTAGGTCTTAATAACATTGTCATGTTTGGTTTTGGTGAATTTTGGTTGCTCTTCTGCCACAAAATTGCAGAAACCATTGTAATAGAAGAGAGAGAGAGAGGGAAGGGGGTTCTGAGCTGAGAATATCTGGTTGGCATAGCAACATGCAAAGCCATGGCATGAAACTGCCCAGTCACTAACGTTTTTTTATCCAAACTCCTCCACCGTACTACCCAATGAGGAGTTCTCTAACAAAATATGCTCCAATCAAAAGCTTTGTAACAAGCAAGTTGGGTGATTGCTTTCCATTTCCAAGCCACACCACGATTTGTAAAGTTGCAATATTGGGCTATTTTGGGATAGTTCACTCACAATGAGGCTATGTTTGGGCTACTTTTGACAGCTGATCTGTTTTTTAGTCCCCCCAAGGCTGTCTCTCTACCCCCACCCTCTCTACTCCCAACACCCTGACTCCCACTCTTTCTACCCCCACCCAACCATTACATGTGCTGGTTGGGTTTTGTTTGGCCTATTTGTGGCTACTTTTGATTAATCCTCCAGAGGCTGCTTGATTCTTCATGATTTCTGCCCCCACCCAGATAGAAACAACCACCCATGCCACCCCCACTGTCTCTTCTCCCCCCACCCCCTAACTCTCTCTTACACAATCCCAACTCCCTGCTCTCTCTACCCAAACCCACCCCAACACTCTCTGCACCCACCTTACCCGCAATCTCTCTATGCTACCCACCCACCATACCCCCACTTACTCTACCCCCACCCATCCACCCTATCCCCACTCTCTCTAACCCCAAATACCCATCCTACCCCAACTCTCTCTACATGACCCACCCTTCCACCACACGTTCGACCCCCGCCCATTCCAACTCTCTATGCATGCCACCCTCTCTCTATCCCAGCCACCCACATAGCCCTTATTGTCGTTTCCCTTACCCACGCACCCGAACCCTGCTCTCTCCACCAATACCCCCACTCTCTCAACCCCACTCTCTCTACCGCCACCCACCTAACCCCCACTCTCTCTACCCTCATCCAACCCGACACCCACTGTTGCTACCCGACCCAAATGCCACACACCCACTCTCTCTAGCTCCACCTATCCAACCACCCACCCAACCAACCCCAGCTCTCTCTAGCCCACCCACCATTCTCTCTACTCCTACCCACCCACACACGCTCGATCTACATACCCACCCTCTCTCTACCTCAACCACCCACCAAACCCCTGGTTTCTTTACTCCCACCACCCATGCTACCCCACGCTCTCTACCCTCACCCACCTCACCCCACTGTCTAAACCCTCAACCACCAACCCCACCCCCACTCTCTGTAACCCACCTGACCATGCACCTCACCACCACTTTCTCCACCCCAAGCCACTTACCTCACTCCCACTATCTCTACCAACCCCACTCTCTCCGCCCCCCACCAACCCCACTCTCTCTATCCCCACCCACCCGTTCTCTCTAGCATGCCTCCACTCTGTCTACCCCAACCCACCCTACGCCCACTCTCTCTACCCCCCTAACCACTCACCTCACCCCCACTCTCTCTAGCCCACACCACTCACCTCACTCCCACTCTCTCTACTCCCACACACCTCACCTGACTCTCTCTACCAACCCAACTCTCTCTAACACCACCCGCCAACCCATTCTCTCTAACTACACCCGCCCCACCCTACTCTCTCAAGCATGCCCCACTCTTTCTTCCCCAACCCAACCTACCTCCACTCTCTCTCTCTACCCCACCACTTCCACCCTACCCTGTCTCTCTCTACCCCTCCCACTGTACCCTATGACCCCTCTCTCTACCCCACCCACACACCATACCCCCACTCTCTCTACCCCAACCCACACTATCCCCACTCTCTCTGCCCCAACACTTCACCTCGTCACTCTCTAACCCCACCCACTGTACTCTATCACCACTCTCTCTACCCCAACCCACACACCATACCCCCACTCTCTCTAGCCGCCCCCACCGTATCCCACTCCCTCTAGCCCAACACCTCACCCCGTCTCTCTCTAACTCCACCCACTGTACTCTATCACCACTCTCTCTACCCCAACCCACACACCATACACCCACTCTCTCTAGCCCCACCCACCCTATCCCCACTCTCTCTACCCCAGCACCTCACTCCCCTCTCTCTAATCCGAACCACCCCAACCCCACTGTCCCTACCCCATCCACCTGCTCCTGCCCCGCCCTCTATCTACCTCACTCACCCTACCCCTCTCTCTACTCAACCAAACCCTGTCTCTTTTACCCCCACCCATACACCCCACACCCCTCTCTTTCTAGCAACACTCAACCTATCCCGTCTATCTACCCATCTCACACTCTACCCCCTCTATTCCTGTTCCCACCAAACCCTACCCTGCCCCTCTATTCCCAATTAACCCTCTCTCTACCCTCTCTCATCCTTCCTCTCACACTCTCGCTTTATTTATTTCCCGCTCACCCTTTCTCGCTCATATTTCCTGTTGCTCATCATCGCTGGAACCCTCTCGCAATAGCTTCCTCCCTTGCTCTATTCCCCTTCTCATTCTCTTGCATACCTGCACCCCTTATCGCATCCTCCTTTGAAATGTTGCACTCTCCAACTTTGATCCTAGTGCCTAGAAATGCAAGAAGCAAACAACAGCAGTAAACGCTCAAACTATTGGTTTTGCCAATACTTGTTCTCTTGACCTGCTGGCACTACTGCATCCAGCACACAACTATTCTCACCAATAAGATCACCCTGTCACCCTGTTTGAATCAGGCTTTAGATCCCCTGGAAAGTTTTCACCAAATCATTCTGAGGGCTACACGTTATATAAATAGCTTGGGAAGAAGGACTTCTCCCTATCCATTCAATATATAGGCACCTGATTCTACAGTCCTGGGTGGAACGGAAAAACAGGACTGGGTCCCACTTTGTATTGTCAGAAAAATGTCTACTGTTACTACAAAGAGCAGAGGTGATCTGATTTCACAGTGTGTTTAGCCCTTCTGCACTGCTGGTAACAGATTCCACCATCTCTATCTTCCCCTAGAGATCATTTCACATTTCATGAAACCCTTTCTGCCAGATCCCACCTGCTCCTAAGCACAGTAATGGTGGGTGTTAAATAATGGTTCTCACTTTATGGATCAGGACAGGATGGCATGTTGGGCTGAATCAGCCCTGTTTCGTGCAGGAAGCGCATTAATGTCTGCCACCAGCACTTAATTTGCTGAGCTGTCTTGCCAATACAACGTTTCCAGATTAACCTGTATTGTAGCATGCCTAATGCTCCTCCATGCCTTCTGTCACATGACCATTCAGGGTTCTGGTGTCTTCCAAGTTATATTGAGGCTTATGGGTACTCCCCATGATCAACAGGCTAAGATGTACTTATTTCCGTTTATAGGTGAACGATGGTATTCCACTAATCATGTCTATACATTATGTTAGAACTATGCCTATTGAATTAATGGGGCATTTATACCTCTGACACTGATTGATATACTGTGATAATTTGGAAGACAACAGAACCCTGAATGGTCTTTTTGTATGTACTTCTGCAGAATCATTTGCTCCTGAAGAAGGGGTGTTTACCCCGAAACACGTTGTGCTTCAAAAACCTTTCAATCAAGATTTTCCCCGCTTGTTGTAGGGGTCATATTGTTTTGTGTTACCTTCTTATTTTTACTGTATTTGAATTAATGAGTGTAAAGATCACGATTTGATTTTGTGAACCTTAAGAAAATACAAGTAACAATGCAATACTTGTTAGAAAGTGTTAGACTGTCTATTCAGTTTGTACGGTGTGCAGGGGACGGGAGTGTCTTAAGTGTTAGACACTTTTACTGTGCTTTGCTTATAAAGCACGCCATTGCTTCTAGAAGCGAGGTCCACCCTGAGTAAATGCTATACGATATATTAATAACGAGAATAATAACAGTCAGAATAATTACACAAACAATTCTTTTAAGTGGCACTAAAAGATAAATAATTAAGCAACTTAACATAATGGAACATAGCACAGAAACTTCGCGCTGGTGCAAGTGCAATTTGCACTAATCCAAATCTGCCCTAGTGCAAAAAACATATACCTCAATGTATTTATGCACAAGGGCGAATTTCCCACTAGTATCAGGATATGAGACAATATTGACCTTGTGCTAAATGCCCGTGCACTGATGTGCATTTTCAGTGCACTGATGTACATTTTCAGTAATAGCACGCTATCATTTTTGGGAGATTTTTGTGATATTTGCTTGGTAGTTTCCACGTAAGTAGATTTCATTTCCTCACATTTGTATTTGAAGGAACATCATTGTCTAAGTAGATTTGTTTTGGGGTTTAATTGTTTTGGTTCAAAGTGAAATTGAAATCTCCACAAACATCTATTCTATCCTTTTTATCAGTGGATGTTATTTGCAGCCCTCCCTCTCCTGGTCTGCTATAGTGGACTATCCAATTTTTTTGCTCAGTTTGTCCCATTAAGTCCCTGCACAGACACACTGGGCCTCATTAGGAGGTTGGAGGTAGCCTTGCTGGTTTTACCGGCAAGGCTACCCCCAAACTCACATCTGGCTCCAGCACCCGCAAAAGGGGAATTACCGGGTCATTCTGAACTTGGCGGACCCGGTAATTCCCCTTGCACGGGTGCCAGGCTCTCTAGCTGTGAAATCTCTTCACAGGCTCCCTGTGGCTGCAAGGTTCAAGTTCAAGACCCTCTGCATAGTCCATAAGGCTTTCTGGGGCCTGAGACCGCTCTACCTCAAATGTTCTCTTTCAAAACATCTTCCTTCTCGAGCTCTGCGCTCCTTCGCCTCCAACTCTCTGAAGGTCAGACGCTTCTCCAAGCAGAGAGTTGGGGGCACTTGTATCACCATCTGGAAGATATTTTCAAGATCTCACATCTTGCATGTTCTGCTGCTGCATTCACCTTCAGAAGAGTGTAAGATATGGCTACATGCAACACTTGACCTGAAACCAAGAGCTGAAATCGTGCAGAAATTTACCTTGTGAAGATATGCATCATGCCATTCCACGTGTGTCGAGAAACAAGGTGCACTGAGGCCCTCTAATGCACACTTAGCACTGTCCAGGCTTTCTTTTTTTTAAGCACATTTCTCTTGTATTCTGTGGGACTTTATTCTGGAAGAAGCTATGCTAGGAATAGTATTTACTCTTTATTTTTGGACTTACCTTTGGACTTTTTCTTATTTTATTCATTTTTAATACCAATTATAAGCATTTTTGATTAATTAATCAGAACCTGTTTTGAACATTACTTTTGCTATTCCTTGACCTGTATTCATTTGTTCCTCCCTTGTATAACTAGACAGCGTACCCTCAGAGTAAGCTTTGCGGTTGGCCTGTGCTACCCACGGGGGAGTCAAGGGCCCGTTAAAATAGTTCTTGGTACACATCTGTGAATCCTGCATGGCCATATTATTGAGGAAGCCTTTCCATTCCGTATATCAATGTCTTTGGCCACAGTACCTGCTCAGTCACCCTGGTGGCTTTCTGAGATAAAAAGAGGCATGCAAAAAAAGGATGCAGTGAAGGGAGGAAACAAAAGAGAGCAATACAAAGAGAAGTAGTAGAGCCTGAGAAAATAATGTGAAGCTAGAAAGTGGCAAAGATACTTTTGGAAAAATAAGAATGGGACTGAATAGTACAGGAACATATTTAAAGATAGGTGTGTCCATTTGGCTGTACAAACTTTTAAATGGTTATCCCAGTCCTACTCAGTAGGGTTGGAGTCTCCAAGTAAGGTCCTCATGAGTCCCAACCACACCAGGTTTTCAGGATGACCATTGACTATGTACAAACCTCCCATTTAGGTTCCCAATTCTGAAACAATGCTTTTGTGTGGATATCTTGAAAACATGGCATGTTTATGTTTATTGTTTGCTTGTTAGGCACTTCTACAGCAATTAAATTCAGTTTCAAAGTGCCCACAGGGCAACAGGGAGGGATCAAGGGAATGCAGTACGATTCAAATATAAAAAAAAAACAAACAGTGGGGGAAGGGACGGCCAAACCTACTATGCCTTGTGAGTATTCAGAACATGCAAGTGCAGCAAGGAGGAGAGCAGTGTGGTAAGTGCTGGGGTGTCCGTGCTCGAGGGTGAGTCACAGATAAACTGCAAGGTATAATAAGTGCATTGGGTGGAAAGTGCGAGTCAACAGTGCGGGGGGTGGGCTGAGGCAAGTGCTGAGGGTAGACAGAAGCTGGGGAGATTGGGTGTGAGTGGTCAGGGGCCCAGAGTATGCATAAGGGTCCAGGACACCAATCACAGCAACTGTGAGATTATCAGAGGAGGGAAGAAAGGAAGGAGGAGGAGAAGAGGAATGTCTTGAGGACCTTTTGGTACTTAAGTAGGTCCTGCTCAAGACGCAGAGGGAGGGAGAGGCTGTTCCATAGGAGGGATCCAGCTGAGGAAAGTGGACGACCTCCTGCTCTCTGTTTAGCAAAAAGCTTTGCACACAGGCAGTTGGTGCCAGAGGATCGTAGAGGTCTATAAGGAGAGTATTTGGTAAGTGACAGTTGCAGATAATGTGGTCCCCGCCCCTAGACAGCCTTGTGGATGATGCAGAGGGATTTGAATTTGATCTGTCCAGCAACCAGGAGTCAGTGGAGAATCTTTAGGGCAGGTGAGATGCAGTCCCTGGGCTTAAGGCCAAGGATAAGTCTTGCTGCTCTATTCTGGATTAGCTGAAGGGATCGAGAGTGGAAGAAGGTTGATTCAGGAGGAGGCAGCTGTTGCATTTGTCCAGCCTGGAGAGAACCAGGGCTCAGGAGCCATTGAGCTTCTCGGGGAAAGTGAGAAAAGGAAGAATTCCTTTGAGAAGGAAGAGTTGGAAGTGGAACTTCTTAGCAATGTCCTGAGTGTGAGGTGGTTGTTGTAGGAATCATATTTGGAGGCCATGCTCTATTGTTTTAGCAGAGCAAAGCCCAGCACGGTTAAAAACCAGCAATCCCTGTCTCCATAGTTGCCAAATATATTGCATATTTTGTGTGGCTAAGGCATTCACGGTCTTGCCGCATTCACCTCCTTAATTCAAATGATCATCAATTACCATAAACATAGTGCGTGGCCTCTGACTGCTGTTCCTTCTGTACTCTCAGACACTACCACATCAGGCTGGGACTGATGACCTTTAAATCAAGTGTGGCTTGCTTCATTTCCTGCCTCAAACAAGGCTTTAGGCCATATGTGGTCGCTCAGTGACTTCGGCCTTTCTGCTACACCTGTTCAATTTGTTGACAGTCACAATTCTATGACACTTTAGCATGAGTATTAGTCCCAACGGCAGTAATAGGAGCAGTATTATCGGCTGCAGTAATAGCGCCATACCCAATGAAGACTTATGAGACATCAGAATGGGGAGTAACTAACACCTATAAACAGACGAAAATGTTCCATTACTGCTGGTGATAATGTTAATACAGTTTTGCGGTATTTAGCTGTGCTAATACCACCAAACTCGTAATGAACCTCGGCACAACTTAAGAATTGAAACCCCAAATTACACCCCATAAACTATGTTCAGCAATTAATAGTTTCTTCTTCAGGCAGCCATGGCATATGGCCTTTCAGATAGTTCCCTAGTTCACAGGTCTGGAGGGCCACATCCAGATGTTTTGGACTACAGCTCCCACATTTGCTAACCGTTAAGTATGCTGGATAGGGCTGATATGAATCGTATTCCGAAACATCTGGCTGTGTAATTGCATTGAGAAAATGTTCTCGAAGTCGATTTGATCTAATTTTGTTTTTAAAATAAATGTGTTTCTTTGTTTTATTTATATAGTGCTCCTCACCCAAAGGTATCTGGGCACAAGTTTACGTATTACAATCAAAGTGCAGGTAGTTTCCATTACAATAAACAAATACATACAAGAAAGGGGCAAAAATAAGGTAGTACAATAACATACAGGGCAAAAATATAGTAGTAGAATTTAGTTGGGAGGGAAAAATACAGTAGTACAAATACATTGAAAGGATATGCAGTGGATAGTACCAAACGTAAATCAGTAGAGCAGTTACAGTGCCAGGGTTCCATATATATGTCAATAGTCTGTTAGTGGAGTAATTATTATTCTTGTGAGACTAGCCATTTTTTTTGGAAAGCCGAGTAAGCTGGCTGAGTTCTGAGGTCTGAGGGCAGGGAATTTCAAAGTTTAGAGGCTATGACCGGAAAACTTGTATCCCCAGTTTTTTCAAGTTTATATCTAGGTATCATGAGTTGGTTGACATGAGAGGCTCTGGTAGGTCTGGCTGATTGCTTCTTGGTGAACATACAGTTTAGGCATTGAGATGCTTTGTTCGCCAGGCACTTGTGGGTAAGTGACAACGTTTTGTAGGCAATTCTATTCTATTTCACTGCTAATTTGATATATGCAGGGGAGACCCACCGCAACCCATGCCCAAGTCCCCATACATTGATTATTACCCCAATCCAACCCCAGACATATTTGTACTGAAATTCATTCAAAAAAATTCAATCAAATCGTTTTTGCGATGTCATCTACATATACCCAAAACAGAAATCACTATAGAAATTCAAAGAAATTACTCAGTTTTTAAGGTTGTATAAATATATATAATCTTTATTTTTATTTGTTTTTTTGGTTAATAGATAAAATACATACTTTGTTCGACTACATACGAAAGCTCACGGGGTTTCAGTGCATACATTCTCGAACGACACATAACATACATTCCACAGTGATTCACTTAACATATGGCAGTTTCTAGATTTCTTTTTCTGCGTTCACTCCACGGTTAATCGCTGCTTCCAAAGCTCCAACAGTATCTTGGGGGCTTGCCAGGTCAATGTAGAGTCCACAGAATTAAGGTTCATTTACTCGTGCAGGCCTTTCGGAGAATCCTGATTTGCTCATAGAATATTAGCCTACTCAGGGTTCATACAGTGCCCCACCGACACAGACCACCAACTGGGTTCCCTAACAGGTGGGACAGAAAAGTATGTATTAGTGGTTTGGAGCCCAGCCAACAACCTGACCACATCGCTCTGTTTTCCATTATATCATATGTACATCTTTGTTGCAAATAAAACCTCTGCGAATCGTGCTGTTTTGAAAATTCACCTGATTAGAGAAAGTTGCGAGGTCACACATTCTACAATCGACCTATTCTCGCTGCCATTTATGACCTAGTTGGTGCCAGCAGTGGTTCGGCTGTGCCCAATGCCATTTGTACCACCTTCGTCGCAACATGGCTTCCCCCCATTGAGGAGGGGTCAGTGCTGGACGTGAGAGCAAGTTTATATGGACAAGGCGGGTCGGAGATTCTGTACAATAATGGAAAGAAAATTGCTAAAAATGCAAAGTTTAGAGCCTACATATAGGGCGGAAATGACTCCAGACCCTGAGAACGCTTAAACCACAGCCTGGGGCATGGCGGGTACATTTTTAAGTGATGGCATCTTTTTTCTGAGAATCCCTGTGGACTTCTTGAACTTTGCTGAGAGGGTCAGGCCATTTTCCTTGTGCACGTTCTCCAGGATATTTGCCACGGCATGGACACCCATCAATGGCATTTTAAAGCACAATGACGTCCTTTTGGGAATGTGCATGACTTCCATATGAGTCTTAGGTGAGGCAACCACACACCCAGTGGTCATGGGAGAAGCAAACGAGCTTTTCATCTATTTATACAGATGCTTGAATATGGAGTTTGGAAATGCTTAGAGAAGCACAAGCAAGTGGTGATCACTAGGGGTGCAAATACCCTCGGTTTGGCCAATGTACGATGACAGCATGAACAAATCTGAAATGGCTGCAGGGTAAGCATGGTCTCATGCCATATCACCACTTCTACACCTCTGGATGGGCATCACCAATGCCTCGCAATGAATGCAGACAAATCATTCCTGGACCCTCACTGGGGGGACATGTTTCTCTCCACACAATAGGTAACCTGGAGAATGGTGCCTCCTTCTGGATAGGCAGCCTTCAACACTGAAAGCCAATAGAATTTCAAGGAGATCCACTGACATGGGAAAGAGTCTCTACATTGAGGCCAAGAAAATGAGTGCTGTCAATCCAGACTATGGGCCTCATACGAGTGTGTGCTCCATTCATTACTGCCATTTTGAATGGAACAGATTGACGACTACTTTTACTGCATCAGCAAATCCCAAAATAAGAGCTAAAGTGGGTGTGCATATGGCTGAAGGTATCTCTTCCAGTTCACCTCCAAAAAGTGAACAAATTGCCTCAGGCAGGAATACCACCTGCGGTAATTCCTCCAAAATTGCATGGGGTCCCAAGGTCTCCAAAAAGCGGGATTAACGCTGACATTCTGTAACTTTTGATTGGGTGTATTTTGACCCAATTACAAGTGGCAGTGATGGTAATCAAGTTTTGTGATGAGGTCCTACGTCTTCTATGGCACAAGGATGGGAGTGGGGGCCCTCGTAAGGGAATAAAGGCCTCATTACAAGTTGGGTGGTGTGGGTTAAATGCAGCGGTATTCCTGTATACCGCTGCATGACCGCGCCGCTCAACTTCACTGCCTTCTTGAACTTACCCAGAGCTGCGCTGCCCTGGCTGCACTTCCCCCTCTCTCTTCCCCCTGCACTTTGCATTGTCGCACTGGCACGATCTGAATGACACAAGTCGTAGTAAAATAATTTGTCTTGTCCTCCCTCTGTCTGCCCACCCGTCTTTTCACACCTAGAAACACTTATGTACAGGCGTGTTATAAATGACATATCATACACGTTTGGCGGAAAGTTGGAGGATTCATCTCCAGCCATGAGCTGGCGGTAAATCTGCCAGCTTTCCAGCAAATTCCGGTGGAATTACTGCCGCGAAAGTACTGCTGCAGTAATTCCACCAAAAATTGCCAATTTGTAACTTGTAATCCGGCGTTAATTCCACCGGACCAAGTGGCAGTAACGGTAATACAGTTTGGCGTGACATGGGCGGATTTACCACCCAGAAACCCTCAAACTCGTAGTAATGAGTCACTAAGTCATTTAAAGAGATGGGGTATTCTGAACGAGAATTGGTGCTCGGAGACTGACTTCTGAAGCGGAAGAAATTGATAAAGGATGGGAGATGTACCTCTTCTAGAGCGAGATAATAAAACACAGCTGGAACCAGCACATGGGATCTAACGTTGGAAAATCAGGAGAAAGATGGTCACCAATTAGGGGGTGACTAAGGCACTGGTCTATGGCCCGCAGTGCTCTTTACACAACATACAGAATGTCAATTACTTTCCAGAGACTTACACTGTGTATTTTGCAGGTGCCAGCAACATATGAAAACCTTGGAAAACAGGATGGGGATGTGGGTCTCTTCCATCTGCCGCTGCTTATTACTCCATGCAAAGTACTAAACTTGTAGGAAAGACCAATAAAGCCTCATTATAATTGTTCAGGCCCGGCCATAGGCCAATGCACACGCAGCATATTTACTTTGAATATTCAGCAAGCCCGTGAAAAGGGCTGGCGCGAAGGAGCCCTCAGACCTGGCAGCCGGCGAGGGCAGCAGGAATAATTGGTCCGCCTGGCAACACCAACCAGCCAACAATCAGAAACCATTCAGCAAGCACTTCATGGGAAACCTTGAATTCAGAGAGAAATAGCGCTTGGTCACTGCTAGTGTCCGCGTAAGCGCTATACAGTAATAAGGCGCCTATACGTCTAGCTGCGCAGGAGGGCAAGAAAGAATGGGACATATTGCTCTATTATTAAAATAAAGGTTTTTTTTCTAGATTTTAATTAAAACAGCTAGTATATTTCCTTAAATACTTGAATGAATTGGAGAGTGCTCCGTTTTCAGGGATCATTTACAGTAGGCACCTGGCGTGCGGCAACCCACAGAGCGAAAAGGTACAGCTTATGGGGAGAGGGGCTGCATGGAGGAAAAACAGAGCAGCAGCTAAGTGTCAACAACCACCCCTACTTGGTTAAAAATCCAATGGGTGGGTGTTCTTTCAGAATGATCTTCTCTGGGTGACCCTAGTTACTGGGGAGTCACCTCCTCCATTTCTCCTACTACTGGGCCATGGCCTAGCACAGCCGGGTAGGGCTTGGCTGACCTTTGACCTCAAGGCATTTTCTGGTGTGATTCATGTTTCTTTCCAACATTTCCTGGGTGTACATTACAGGCAAATGACCACACCAGCAACTGATGGCTGTGTCCTCTATTGCCACAGAAAGAAGAAAAGCACTCTTGAAACACTTGGGGGGTGGGGAGGGGGAAATGCAGCATTGGGTAACAGCCAGTTAGACGTTGCCAATCTTAGAATCCCTGAGAAGTTAAAGAAACATTGGCAAGTTCTGGATAGTCTGCAGTTTGGTGATCTTCTCATCACTCTGGTGAAAAAGATCTCTTTCCATTGCATCCAGGAGGCTGAAAATAAGCCCTCCCAGGAAGAGGGTCGTGTGCATCCTGTCACCTTAGCGCCCGTGTGCACTTCACCTACAAGTGAACAACTCCAAAATGAGGCGAGTGTGCACGTGGATTTAAGGCAGACCTCAGACTATTCTGCAAACCTTATGGGATTTGCCATTGCATTTTCAACAAACTGCAAATGGACATGAATTTAACTACAAATACAAATGTCACATGAACGTGGAGGAAAGAAATGTTAGTACAATAGTGTAACACTAACTTTTCATAATACTTTTCAGGCAATATTTCATTTTGATAATTAACATACATGAACACAACATAAAAAGTGCTCTTCCATAACATCATTTTTAGGAAATTCTTTAATACTGCTGCCAAACTCTCATACTCCTTTTGTCCACCAGATGCCAATATTCAGTCCATACCAGTCTAAAGGGATGCCCCTGTGCCACCATTTTGAGTCTTGTGTTACCGAGGTTCCGTCTCCGTGTAACCGCGCCCCACTGAGGACATGGGGATGGCTGATTTTGCAGGGAGAGATTATCCGATTGGGACAGACATATATTACGAAAATCATCAAATCAATGGACATTCAATTAGACCCACAATAATGAATCATACTTTATGTTTTATATAAGCGCTTTATGATGCATTCCTCATGCTTCTAAGCACTATGATAATAAACGGTATTACTCAATACTACTCAACATATTAGAAGGATAATGGGCGAAGTTGATTGTTCCGGGTTTGAAACCTCTACCCCGCAGGCTGAAAACCGACGTTTGCAAGCACTTAACTCGCTGAGTGATCTGGCTGGCCCTCACTGTGAGGAGACTGACTAGGCTTCCAAGAGGTTGGAGGTCGCCCTCTCAGGGGATGTTAACGTTTCATTGGCATCTTTGCCCATAAAGCTATTACCAGCACTTCCTGGAGGCACGGGCACCTCTGGAAGTACCGCCAACAATATTTGAAGGCTGCTGCGCCTGATAGATAGAGTGACCAGAGGACACAATACACTTTTGGCCTCTTCAAGTGAAGGATGGAATGTTTCTACAACCTTTGGTGCCTCTGATGCTTTGGACTACAACTCCCATCAGCCCTAATAAGAATAGTCAATGTTGTGGGATCATGGGAGTCATAGCAGAGAACAAATGGAGAGTTGCTGGTTGCAGACACTTGGATAGATGGACATTGTTGATACAAAAAGTATTGGGATTGGGTGAGCTGGTTTCAGAACCCAACATATGTTCTCTGTTTTCGCAGGATAGACGTCTTCCTTTCCCAAATATGGTAGATTTTACAAGAAAAGAGAGTACATAGTGTGTGCTGCTGTCTGCTAATGGGGACAATGCTTAACTCATTGCTGGGAAATTCACGTAGGAGACTTATAGCGCTAGATGTCACTCTTGGCGCTAGATGTCACGCTGAATGTGTTTATATCGAGCAGGACAAAAGCTATTTAAAGCATAACTAGGTTTACACCTGCCATTTAAACTTGGTTCTATTTCACATACCTTAGTTCATATTCCATTCAAATGAATGGTTCTATGTGATCTGATCGAATCTTTTTCGTCGTAGTAGATTTAGTCGATTTCTTTTTTACAGGAAGCTTTTTCTGCAAATATATGCGTGGGTGACCCACTGCGGCACCCTTTAATCTCCTACATTAATTATTCTCCTAAACCCATCCCTCAAATAGATTTGTAGCAAAATCGTATTAAAAACATTGACGAAATCTACTTAAACAAATTCTGCTGTGGCAAATACTCCCAGATGAATGATATTGGTCTTGTTATGTCATATCTTTTCACCAATTTGGAACATGCATTGTCCATTGAAACAGACGGGGGAAGTGTGCTTTAGTTGTCAAGAACCTGCAATCCCTCTTTTGAAAGAAATATTAGTCTTTTTTGGGATCTATGTAGAAACCTTGGATCTACTGGAAGTCTTGATCTTGGAAGATGTTATATATTTTCGTCTAGTTAGCTAAAGGTAATGAACCGGGCACGCATCCCTTCATTGGCGCCTCATGAGGTTATGTTCCTCCTCAAAGCTTGGTCTTTGATAATGCATGAGCATCTTCCCCTGAGGACTCTCGCTGTACAACGCGTCACTCACATTGTTAGGGAGCAACCCCTTGCTTGAAAGACCCATGTGCCCTGATTGAGGTCAGAATCCATGCCCGTTGGCAGCAAGTCTGGTCACAATGGATGAAGTTATGGCCACACCATTTTGCACTTCCTTGGCATCTGCGATCACGTAAGTCAGGATTTTGAATGATAGCAGAAGGAGGAGAGGGAAGCAGCACACACAGCGGGCAAACCCCAGCTTAATAGGTTTTTGCTAATTCAGCTTAAAAGTCCTTCCCATAAAAATATTAGATAAAAACTCTTGGAAAGTAGCCAAAAAAGACCTGGTACATTTCTAAATGAGTCAAAACAGGATGGCCTACTGCTAACAACTCCTACCGCCCTAGGAGCTTAGTAGCAGCTTCCTAGTTGGTGGTATATCCTGCCTTGGCTTTTAGCACCCTAATAAGGATGTGCAAACTACCCCAAAAGTTGGGCACGTATCCAAATGTCTAATTTCCCACATATTTGCAGGGGACATTTTTCGAATTGCAAACCAGTGCACTAGCAACTCATAAGAGCATTCCATGCCTCCCTCCACAATTCTTGGCACGCTCCCACCGCACAGCAAGGGTGCCGCTACCCTGCCTTCCCTCGCACATTTTATCTCTGGGTGACCTCTAATATTTCAAGCGAATCTCTGGAAAAGTTTGAAAAGTTCACAGGACTCGAACCACCCAAAATTCAGGAGGGCGGGAAGGTGGGGTTGGAGTGCCAGAATTAAGCCATACTCCCCTACATCTCATCATAGAGCACCATAGCCTGCAAAATAGTGGCACGGATGGGGAATACAGTATTCGAGGTGGGGAGGGATGGGTGGTGGCACACAGGGTCCCTGATGCAGTTCGGTTAGTGCCATTGTGTAGCGGTTTTGCCACTAGCATGACAAATGAGGAGGGAGCATTGCGGGCAGATGTTAAAAGCACCAGTACTAAGCACACCTACTTGTGCTGCATTTCATATAGCAATGACTAGTCCTACACATATTGTGGATTGGCGCTCAACCTGTTCATCTTTTGGCAGCCATGCATTGATGCACCAAGACACAGGACATGTACACGCACACACACGCACACACACTCACACACGCATCATTGGTGGAAATGTTCAAACGAGTCTGCAATGTGCATTGGAATTTTGACTATACCAACTACCAACAAGACATACTGAAAATGAGCGCGTCCATGACGCCTGAGCAAGGCAAGTAGCACTGAAGCTCATTGCATCCATTACTGGCCTATGGTTCCTCAGTACAGTCGTAGCACGCGCGATCCGCTGGGGGTTCGACTCAGCACTGGCCACGGCAAGCGGTAAGTGACCAGAGTGCCACGATTCAAAACATCGCACGCTGACCCTATTACGGTGCTGCAAATGGCGGGAACATCCACTTTCGTCTATGAAACTGAAAACACCTGCTACTAGTGTACTGAAAATGTCACTAAATATAATAAAAATATAAATTTCCTTTCATCTGATATCATAACAAATAAATTGCACTATACACATATTTAGACGTTAAAGGCGAGTAGGTTTCCGCCACTCCAATTTTCCTATGGTCTGTGAACAGGAACCTCTGGCGCAAGGTGAGGGTTATGACAAAATTGTCAGAAAAGAAGCTTTATGTTCGCCTTCGACCACTACATTTTTGCACACAGGGTCAACGATCATGGGTCCCAACAGATATGATTGTCCGAGGCATCTGTAGCGAGCTGTGGCGGCACGAGCGCAGCCAACATCTGACCAGGACACAGGGGATTTTAAGCAAAGGATGAAGAAATGATGATGCTGTATTGATAAACTCATGAACATCCTTCAGGGATTCCTAGAATAAACACTGTGTGGTTAATAGAGGAGATGTTGGCCCATAGAGGAAATGCACGATGATGGTTGCGCGTCTTGGCGCATTACAGAATGTATGTACGAATGAATGTAATGGGAAACACTCCCTCCATGCACTGTAGATGCCAAGCGAAGAAATTGCTGCTTTCCCAACCAATTTGTAAAACAGTAAATCAGAAGCCAGGAAACCATGAAATGGGAAGGATAACTGCCCATCTGGAACTGTTTGAGGTTAGTCTCTCTGAGTGCAATCTGGTTGCCATCCTCTTTTGAGTGATTTATAGCTTCATCTTTTCTCCCGACAACTTGAAAACATAACAGGCCGCAGGATACCTCTGGGGTTGAGCTGAGGCTGCCTGAAAAAGATTTGAGTCCCATCAAGGAAGCACCTGGGGAGCAGAATGGGACATCCTGTGACATTGCCCGGTTCC
Source organism: Ambystoma mexicanum (assembly GCF_040938575.1). NCBI lineage: Eukaryota > Metazoa > Chordata > Amphibia > Caudata > Ambystomatidae > Ambystoma > Ambystoma mexicanum. Next base: position 147,580,586 of record NC_090930.1, on the reverse strand, counting down.
CCTCTTCTCTTCCCAACAGTCATTTGCCAGTCAACGCTTTACGACTCCAGCTGCATGAGGACTTGGACCTGTGTAGCGAGGAAGTAGAGCGATGAAATGTGGAGCGGGCGCAGGCACTTCGAGTTACACCGGCGGGGTGGAGTAGTGGACCACCGAGTTGTAATCTGGAGGTGGGCTGTGGCATTCGAGGCTGAGATCCATGGGCAGGAGCACAAGGTCTTCTAGTGTGAAGTCCTGGGGGTCTTCTTCGATTTGCGAGGCTGGCTGGTACTTAACGCTGTCTCTTTGGCCATCTCCCAAGATGGACTCCTTGCTCTTGCTGACTGCCTTCATTCTGTTGAGGAGAAACAAACACAGTTGGAATTACTGTTGTGTGTATTGCAACAACTGAATAGACAATTGAGCTCATAACTAGTGCTCCTCATGCTTACAAGTCACATACTAATTGCAATTTGAAAACAAAAGGCAGGCAGGTTTGTAAGACTTGTATAGAAGCAACTCCAGGACCTAGAGGGCTACAGGTCTAATAAACCTTTTTGACTCCTACATGTATTTTACATGGAGCATGTTCTAAACCCAGAACTATTTGTGAATATTTTCCCCTTTGGGTCACGCTTAAACACTCTCCATTCAGCAAGCACTAAAAGGCCTGAATGGGCATTTCTTTCATGTACCTCATCAAGTTATTGTTGTCTAGATTATTGAAATTTGTCTCATACATATTGCTTTCAAATGCTTTTTTTTGATGTTTTTTTGTTTTAATACAAACCTTTTATGTTCACAACCTTTGACACGTGTGAGTTTCCTTATTCGATCTTTCTTCTTTCTGGACAAACCCTTTTGGGTTACTAACTTAGGGATTTAATCCATTAGTACAACTATACCAGGCTCCCCGATTTCCATTTGTTCCATTTATTGACTAAAATTGGGTATGAACCTGGAAGGTAGCAGTTCTACTTCCTTTTGTTTTTGTAGGTTTGTAAGACTATGCTCAAATGCATCTGCGACAGCGCATCACATCAAACACTAGTTCATTGAATGTGGTATTGATTTGTGTTACAGGTGCAAATCGCGTGGGCGGGATGACTCTTCTGTTCACTTGGGCTCTAAATGAAGTCAGGGTATTTTGAAAACGGGCGATGATCCAAATCAGTAGTATATGAAATAAATGTCCACATACTCTTTGAACACATGTACTGCGTGTACTTTGTGTAGCAGGTGTAAAAAAAAAAGATAATTCCACAGTCATCCAATTGGATAACCTGACAATGAGGCCCAGCGATCAAATATAATAATATTGATCATAATAATTACTCTCCATACAGCGCTCCTCATTAACTGAATTGTCTCTAGATGCACATATTGAATGACTATTAAACCCATACTCAATGATACTCATTTTACTAACCTCAGAATCCTGCACTCATCGCCACCTGGGATGACCTCTAGCATCAATCAGGTCGACATCAAGAGAGCAATTTTCCTCATCAATCTGAACCTCTCGACCACCACCAACCCAGAAGACCCTTTCGCATGATTGACCGAAAGCCCCAGGTGAGGATCCAAGGCTAAGCTCGGGAATTACACTTCTTCCTCTTTGCTCTCAGATCACATCATTTCTCTTCCTCCTTTTCACTCCAGCTCTCACTACACCCCACCCAGGGTTTTCCATACCTCAATCTAGAGTTTCTCATAATGTAATCCTCGGTTTCTAATATCTTCAATCAAGGTTTCTCATAGTTCCCGCTGGGCTTCCCGTAGCACCATCTAGGGTTCTCCATAATTTCAGCTAGGATTTCCCATACCCCCATCCAGAATTTCCCATAGTTCCATCTAAGGTTTCCCATAGGTTTATCCAGGATTTCTCATAGCTCCAGCCAAGGTTTTCCATATACTCATCCAGGGTTTTACATCATTCAATCTACATTTTCCTACAGTTTCATCTACGGTTTCCCATAGCTCCATCTAGGGTTTTCCATAATTTCAGTCACAGTTTCCTCCATCCAGGGCTTCCCATACGTCCATCCAGGTTTTCCCATTGCTCCATCCAGGATATGCCATACCCACATCCTGGATATCCCATAGCTCCATCCAGGGTTTCCCATAGCTCCATCCAGGATTACCCATAGGTCCAGCCAGAGTTTCTCATAGCTCCATCCAGGGTTTCCCATAGCTCCATCCAGGATTACCCATAGCTCCAGCCAGAGTTTCTCATTCCTCCATCCATAGTTTCTCATAGCTCCATCCGGGGTTTCCCATAGCTCCATCCAGGGTTACACATAGCTCCAGTCAGAGTTTCTCATTGCTCCATTCAGGGTTTCCCATAGCTCCATCCAGGATTACCCATAGCTCCAGCCAGAGTTTCTCATAGCTCCATCCAGGGTTTCCCATAGCTCCATCCAGGATTACCCATAGCTCCAGCCAGAGTTTCTCATTGCTCCATCCATAGTTTCTCATAGCTCCATCCGGGGTTTCCCATACCTCCATTCAAGGCTCCAATTAGTGGTTCCTATAAGTCCACCTTCTTTCCTCCTTGGCTCAGTTTCTACTTAAGACATCTTTTCCTCAACCCTCACTTGCTATAACTATGCCAATAAAATATAGATCGTCCTCAGATTCCACATCCTGAGTCAGAAGCCAACAAACTGGGACAATTCCTCTTTGAAACTGAGTGCATTACTCACACACGATGCACATTGTGAGCTGTGGCAACTAGCACTTGCTCCACCACTTTCCTTTATGATGAGTGAGATGAGTAACCCGTTTGCCCCAAGCTAAAGAAAGTAGTTCAGAACCTAGGTGTCAGCCTGAGATCTCTCGTAGGCACCACAAAGCAATTCTGCACTGAAGGCCACTATGGCGCTTATCCTCTATCAATTAGCCTATGCCGAGGCTCTGTACCTAGGCATACTTGAAAATGCGCCTTACAAGCTCCAGTGTCTCCTGAAACCTGTGACCAAATTCTGTTTCCATCACGACCCATGGGACCACATGCCCCAAGCCTCAAATGTGCTTCATTGGCTATCAGTCACCCACATCCTCACCTTCACGACGCGACTCGATGAATTGCACATCGTAACCTTAAGAGTATCGGCCCCACGTTCCTAGCGTCCAAACTACACAGAAATATAATCAAAGTCTCCATATTGGATCAAAATCCAGAGGTTCTTCAAATATTCCCTAGGGCGGTGCTTCCTTTTCAGCCCAAACTGCCAAACCTTAGAATTTTCTACCATATCAAATTCACAGCTTGTAAGACCAACACACTTTCAATGAAGCTCCATTCGCCTGGCTATTCCTCCGCTCTACACAAAAGGGCGCCACCTGTCACTCACTTGTGCCTGCCATGAACAGATCTCATCAGCCAGCAAAACTCCCCTACTATGGGCAATTTCCTGCCAACTGGGCTGTACAGTAATGAGCATAACTAGTGAGCATTACCATGGCCTGCACATCCTAAGACTGGAGCCAGCCTTTCTGCTGCCAGTCTCAAATACATAACCTGCAGCAACTCCTCTCTGACCATCATCAATTGACCCCAGGCATTGGTGCCAGCATGTGAGGTATGGCAGGAGATGTCTCCAGCAGGACAGCTCACTCTTATCAGGACCCTAGCACCTTTCGCAGCTTCAGCGGGACACCTTCGACATTGCGACAAGAAACCACGTGGCACAGCTCATGTCTCATTCTCCAGTTGCAGCTATTGCAAAATCTTGCTGCCCGGGTAGCCTCTAATACTCCCTACAGATCCCACATCATCCCAGTACTTCGGTCACTCCACTGGCTCCCAGTTGCTAAGAGGATTGAGTTCAAGTCCCTCTGCTTAGTCCATCAGGCGTACTATCGCCAGGGGGCTGAATACTTACAAGGCAAGTTTGCTTCTTATCTTCCAAGGCACCCCCTATGCTCCAGTGACACATGATTGGTTACGGTTCCTAGATTTTGTCTATCTAGGGTGGGTGGCCTTGCCTTCTCAATCACCGCTGGCAAATTGTGGAATGCCTTGCCCATTGCTCTTAGACGCACCAAGAACCACTTTATTTATTTATTTATTTTAAATTTATATAAAGCGCCACACGCCAATAGGTCTCAGAGAGCACAAAAAAACAAAACAAATGAACATGGAGAAATAAGCGGGAGTAGCCAGAGATGAGCAAGGAGAGTTGAACAATAAGGTTTTCACCTCCTTCTTGAATTTAACCAGAGAGGTAGATGATCTGAGAGGAACAGGGATACCATCCACTCCAGGGGATGTGGATTTCAAAACATGCCCCCCTGAATTCCTTCAGTTTAAACCGGGGTTGGTATAGGACGTTTTTGTTGTTGGAGCAAAGTGCTCTAGACGGGTGTTAGAGGGAAATCCTTTCCCTAAGGTATTTAAGGGGATCTGCGTGAAATGATCAAGGAAAAAAGTCAGAGTACCAAAAGTCCAATTTGTTTTCTTCATTTGTTTGCATATATATATATATATGTGTATATGCATATGTGGGGGAGACCCCCAAAGCCCCTCACCTTACACATATACATTTTCTATTAACTTTACTGCCCCCCACATATACCTAGGCGTACAAATGGGGGTTGGACTTTTGGAACTCAGACTTTTTTACCACAGTAATTTCGTCCTATTCCATTTAAGGGCAGCAGAATTCTAGCATTTGAAGGTCAAAGCAAGAATCTTGTGTTTAATTCTTTGTTTTACAGGCAACCAATGGAGTTCCCTCCAAAAGTCAGATGCGTGGTCCGTTCTGCTGAATCCGTAAACATCCCTTACGGCACCATTTTGAGAGGATTGCAGATGGGTCAGGTTAGCTTGAGTAACACCAGCAATCAGGCTATTACAGTAATCCAATCGAAAATTGACCAGAACAGTAGCCAGGAGGGATCTGTGTTTTAATGTAAGGAAAGGTCTAATCTGATGGTGGAGCCTAGAAACATAGGCAAAGGATTAGCGGATGTTAGAAACATGGGGTTTCATGGACATTTCAGAGTAACAAATGACACACAGTATTTTGACCTTAGGACTCACCAGAATCCTCTCTCCCCCAAGGGTAAACTGAGAATAGTTTGGGTCGATGGACTTCAGCTGAGGGTCAGAGGCAAATACGAGCAGCTTGGTTTCATTGTTATTCAATGCTAGGCCATTGTGAGCCATCTTGGATTGAATTTAGCTATAGATGTGGTCAATGGCCCTAGCATCCTCATTATAGCAGCCGGTCTGCTCAATGAGCACCTGGGTGTCGTCTGCATAGTTGCCGTAGTTGGCATAGGCCACACCCAGGGTGCCCAGCATATCCAAGAATTGTTTAATATAGATATTAAAGAGGGAAGGCGACAGGCAGGAACCCTGTGGCACTCCGCATGATTGACTAACAGGAAGGGCTTCACCCTTACCCATAGCAACCCTGGATGACCTTGGACCCAAGAAGGAGGCGATCCATGAGGCTGCTTTCTCTGAGCAGTAAGCGATGCTGACCATCCTCTCCTGGAAGAGGCAGTGATCTATAAGATCAAATTCTGCAGAGTGGTCAAGCAGCATCAGAAGCGCTGGGTAGCCCTTTTCAACAACTTTGGAGATATTTAACTTAAGGTCCAACAGCGCTGTTTCAGTGCCATGTTGTGCTCTAAAGATAGACTGTTACGATGCCAGTATCTCATTAGCTTCTATAAAACTTTGCAATTGCAAGTAAGCCACTCTCTCAATGATCTTTAACAAAAATGGAACATTAGTTATGGGCCGATAGTTCCCTGCCACAGCTGGATCTAATGTCGACTTCTGCAACAGTGGGGTAGTCAAAGCCTTTTTCAGAACCACAGGAACATTACCCTTCTTGAAGGAGGCGTTGACCAGTTTGGTGATCCAGGGGTTGAGAACGTCAAGAGATCCCTTAAGGAGGGTTGTAGGACATGGGCAACCGGTACATGTGGAAGGCTTAAGATTTAAAAGGATGTCCAGCACTTCTTTCTCAGTACACTGGTGAAAATCAAATTTAGATATCACTCTAAGTGCAGTGTTTTGAGAAGGGATGTTCGTGGATCTAGAAATATCCTTATGGGTGATCAGAAAATGATCCGACCAAGGGCAATCCTGCACATGAAGGTTACGGACTGGTACATTTTGGGCTAAAATCCAGTCCAGTGCGTTGTAGGATTATGGACTCTGCATTTTAGCATTTAGACTCAGCATTTCAGCATTCACATTTTAGCAAGGGTTTGAACTTCAACTGGGGCCCAGGGTGTGCAACTCATTGTGGGACTCAAGAGTGTGAGTCTCAGTCACAATTAAATAGATGCCAATACACAGAGAACATGCTTGAAATTGCACTTTGCTTCAAGTGGCTATTTCAATGAACTGAACTGCACTGAATATAATACTAACCTAAATCTAACATACTAATTAACCCAACCACATTTAACATATAACAGATTCCCATAATAACATTTAGTGCAAATTAGCTCATGGAATAAGCTGGGTGCAGACTGATGAAAATACATAATGCTCTTGAAAATGGGAAGAAAAATTGACTTTAAACGTGCAGGCTGAATCTGCGCTGTGTGGTAAACTGAAAAATGTGAAGATCCATTCTGCTGAAAACATGGCTTTGTTTCAGAGCAGGAAACTTTTCTCTTTGTCAATGCAGTTAGCACAATGAGAAAAATCGTGTGATGTGGGTAGGTCTGGACAAGGGGAGGTGCTTGTGATTGATGGGGTTTTGATATATGATATGATATGGCATTTATAACGCAGCATATGGCATTTCAGGCAGAGCAGAGAGGCATTCGTCTTCGGACACTGACTGAGGAAGGAGCAGAAGTGCTGGTCGCTGAACAGACTGAGTACGGTGCTTGCAAGCTAACTGTCTGCTGGGCTAAGGAAGAAATTGAGGGCGTCTCTCCTGGGTTGACGATCCTTAGAAAAACTGCAGTCTCGAGAGTCCTTATCTAGGTTGTCCCTGTGCGAGGCAGGCAGAAAAGCTGGGGATGATTTCACTGCCAAGCTGAGTCGGGAATATCACCAACAGATTTAGCTAATTATGAGGTTACTTGAGGTGCTGGTGATGTGAATGATACTATGTAGCACAGGTTAAATAGTTGAGTTAATTTTAGGTGCTGCATTAGAGATTCGAATTTAAATGTACAAGTCATTGGGCCTCATTACAACTCAGGCGGTAAGGGGTTTACGGCGCCGTAAACAGCGCCGACCCTTACCGCCTGAGTACGAGGTCCCTTAGCGCCATGGCGGATTTAACACCTGCTTTTAGCAGGTGTTAAAATCCATGGCGCTAAGGGACCATGGAGTTAATTACGCCACCGTAATTTACGGTGGCGTAATTAACGCCTTCCCCACTCCCATTATGCCCTATGGGGCAAAAATGGGAATGGGGAAGGGTAAATGGGGATTGGGGACTTACCGCCCTGCCAAACTCGGAATGGGGCGGTAAGTCCGCCAACCACCATGGCGTAAACGTAGTTTACGCCATGGTGGTAAAGTCACGGCCCAGGCGGTAACTTACCGCCTGGGTCGTAATGAGGCCCATTCAGTGTTAATATTTTTCAAAGTCTTGCTGTTTTTTTTAAAGGGTATTTTTCTTGACAAATTTTACGAGGCCCAGGTCAATTTGCAGCGTTTTGCACAGATAGTGCGCTGAAAGCCATTGCAAGAAAAAAACATACTTGTACAATGTGGACATAAGTGTCACTCTGTGTAACATGCATAATTCTATTTTACGATAAAGAACAAATTCAACAAAGTAATTTAGTCTCATTATATTTATTCTGCATTCAGTCCCTTTGATTTGACATGAATGGAGAGATGCAGAAGTGCGGTAAGAAATATCTCAAAGCAAAGTAGCTGCAGTGAATTGTTTTATTTAGAGGGGCTGAATGAATGTGCTGTATTTCAATCTCATGCTTTACATTTGTTGAAACTCAACCAAAAGGGCATATAGTGGTATTGTACATAAGACACCACAAGAGGGCATGAGCCATCTATTCAGAGTGTATTAAGTCCAGTATTTGTTTGTTGTTAGTGACCCTGGTGAAAATATTTATTAGGCAGTATTCTGAAATCAGTATATTAATATTATATATTGCCAAGGACTATAAAGATACCACCAAATATCACCAGAACAAAAAATAACACAAAGTAATAGATATAACCCCAAAACATATCTAACAGTTTTCACTTCGGTATGTTTTTTGGTCAACAAGTTGAGTCAACCCAATTGCTTTGAGAGAAGATAGGAGAGAACAAGCTCTGGAATTGTTAAAATAATCCGTCCATAAGTTGAAGTCTCCCAAAATATTAGGAGAGCATTAACTCTTATACTGCTGTTAATAAGCAAGAGAAGTTGCTCTTCAAATAGTGGAGTAATCTGAGGGGGGTGATATATAAGGAGGAAAGTAAGAGAGTTGTTGTGGCTAATTTTAATTAGACAGCCTTCTCGGAAGGGTGCTGGGGTGGAGTAACAATCCAAGTGAACTTTGGTTATAAATGTTACTCCCCAACTCTCTTTCCAGTGTGGTCTGCTCTGAAAATGTTATAACCCCCAGGGACAGCATTATTTACAGAGATATGGGCCACCTCATGCAGCCAGGTTTTGGTCACAGTAAATAAGTCTGGATTGTCCTGGGAAATGTGATCTGAGGTTTCAGTATCCTGTGCACACAGAGAAAGAGTGTAAAGAAGGGAGATAGTGAGGGAAATATTGAGAGAGGGTGTGGGTGCCTGTTTGACTGACTGAATCATGGTCATACACTGCATAGAGTCATGTGCCAAAGTCAGTTTCAGGGGAGTCAGAGGTGTTGAAGGCACCTGGGAAAAGCAGACATAGATTCTCTCTGATTGGATCAGCCTTGGCAGCCTCTAAACATGTGATAGGATGAGCAACCTTATCAATGGTGCCTGTACCTAGTATATGTGTTTATGATGGGCTGAGTACTATTGTCAATGGATTTAAAACCCGTCCCAGTATTGTCAGAACTACCCGTGGTAAGTCTCAAACACAAGTATTTATGTAGAATAGGATCACGTTTCACTTTAGATTTCGATAGCAGAGAGGCCGACATGATAGGTCGGCCTCTCTGCTATCGAATATTTTATATTTTTACATTTACCTGGGAAAGGGCAAGCAGCAGGGATAGGGGGCACACAACCGCCACACAACCAACACAAACCAGCACTAACCGGCTGGTCCTCTCGCGCCGGCACTCACCTGCCTGGTCAGCGGTTAAAAAGGCTGGAGCCTACATTACAGCTGGGAAATGTAGTTCCCAGGGAGGCAGGGCAGACTAGCAGCAAACGATCAACACGAAGAATAAAAGGTTTAATTCAGGCGATCACTAAAAACACTTATTTTTTAGGTCACCAATTTTGCTGTCAGTTCTGTTCAGAGTATCTTAGTGCCAAGATGCCCTTGGGTGAACATGCACTATACAAATTCGGATAACATAACATCCTTGACCTTCATCCTCAACATCCTTTGACACACATCAACCATGGCCCACAGAGCTCTCGGACAAGCCAACATTTCTAAAACGGCTCAGCTTCGAGTTTGGCCACTTCCATTAAATGAATAATGGTTAACTGGGTCACCTTTTTATCACATATAAAGAACACAAATATAACAATGAAAGATTGTTTAAAAGTTTATAGGATTTCATCTTAAATAGCTGGAGTCATTACAAACTAGTACCCTCACAAAACACAAACTGGATGCACACAATACATTCCCTACCTGTCTATGATCTCTAAACCCTTAAATTTGTATAGTGGCCCCTCAAAAGTGGTTGTTAGCACACATCATAGTAAAAGAGCGTACCGACCCTGCAGCCATGCCACGTAGGTTTCTGTAAGTAAATTTGAAAGAGCGTCATTCCGGTGTATTCTGGGAAAGGTCATTTGTTTTTCTCCCTTGAGGAATTGGAACTTGCAAACATTCAAGGGTACCAATCTTTGTAAAATACAGTACGTGTCGGGGGGATAGAGCAGGCGATATATTTATATGAAAGGACAGCACAATAACAACTGTAGTCTTTCTATCTCGGTCTCGCTGTACTTCTCACATTTGAGAGATAGTGTTGCAGAAATGGAACATTTGCAATGCATGCTGGGTATCACTTCCTTAAGGTCTGCGGTCTCCAACATTTGGGTCTCCAGATGCTTTAGAATCCAATTCCCACCAAACAACAGTGCGGGATCATGGGAATCATAGTCCAAAACATCCGGACAGCGACAGCTTGCAGACCACTGCTTTAGGGCCAGCACCTGCTGTGGGGTCTTTTATTGTCGAATAGTGCCTCTATCAGTTCTCACACATTCCTTCTTGACCCTATCATTAATGCAGATGTCCTTTTGTCGCAGTAAGTCACTCTTCATCGATAAACATGGACGAAAAAGGGATATTAACTGATAACTAATCAAAACCAGAAAAAAGGGACATTTTCCTGTTGCGCACCAGTTCCACTTTTCAATTGTGATCATATCCATAACTTGTATTCTATCCTGTGTTACTCAGCGTTGTCTTGCTTCGAAGACAAGTGCGGTGCCCCTGAGCTATCCGACCGTATTTCGATGTAAAGGAGAGATGCATACCTTATCCTGCGCTTAAACTTTCCTATCCACATCAGCAAAGGTCAAGTATTTTATACCACTATTGCAGTGGAGGTATTCTGCTTCTAAGCACCATCAGTTTTAGCCAGTGATGGGAATTGGGGCATGGTTAGGGTGACCAGACGCCCCGGTTTCCCCGGGACAGTTCGGGGAAATCGCCCTCTGTCCCGGGGTCCTGGGATTTTTTAAATTTAAAAACCCCGTCCGGGGTTTGCAAGGTCTGTGGCTACAGTTCCTTTTTTGCCGGGGCCCGATTTCTAAATCCCGAAATTGGGTCCCGGCACAAATCTTCCTGCGCGAATGGGGGCCTGAAAAGCATTTCACGTCCACATTTCCTCCCCCTTCCCCTCCCCGGCGCTCTCCTCCAATGAGAGGAGTGTGCCTGTGAGCACACCCCCTTTATGCCCCCGCAAAAGGCCAGTGACATAGAAGAAGGACTACAGTTTTATTTGTATTTACGGTAGTCCTACCTCTATGTCTATGGCATGTCCAGGTCACCCTAGGCATGGTGCAATTAAGTGATTTGCACAGGGTTGGCCCATTTAGGATCCCTGAAAATTACCAATTTGTCCACAACCTCTTTCTTGGACGCCCAGGCGATACACCTTCGTTTACGGTTCGAGAGACTTTAAGCCCTGAGTCTCAAGCCAGTGGCTGGCACCACCACTTTGTGGGTAGGAATCAGCACAGTAGTGGCTTTGGTCAAAGTGAACGATAGAATCACTTAGTGCATGTGTGATATATTTTGTGGTTGTGGTGTCACAAGAGTAGGACTCTGGTGGGCCGGCAACGCAAATTCTAAATGCATCACGTCAAAATAGCATTTGACGTTTGGCGGACACTAACGCCACTGCTCTGTAAATAAGCAAAACGTTCATAGTCCAATACATCTGTTACCACTTCTGGAGTGTAGGGTGCGGATATTCGGATGCATATTGCATCTCTAGGCGGATGGCCTGTTGACAGAATCCCAGTCATTGCAGCGAAACTGTGGAACACACTACCGCCAGCTCGGCCACCTAAGCAGTCTTACCGGTCCTTCCGCAAAACCCTTGAAAACCCGTCTCTTCACCTAAGAAGATCCTTTACCGTCGGGCAATCTCTAGATAGTGTCTGTCTTTTTTATTGAATGATGTCTAACTCCCTGCAATTTGCAACGCAACTGGCTCGGGAGGATAGCTCAGGAGCAACGTGCTCCCCTTGGAAGCAAGACGACGCGGAGCAACACAGGTTCAATCCCTGGTACGCGCTTAGAAACCTCTGGGTATTAAGCGTGTTATAAAGAACCTATCATAACTAGCGCCTTGATGCCCTCGGGTTTAGAGCACTTTACAAATGTACAAATAAATAAATAAAGGAATAGGTAAAGCCCACTCACCAGATGGGATCAGGCAGCTGCCTTTGACTTTGCCGGTCGAGTTACGCTGCAGGAAAACCATGTGGAAATCGTGCTTTTCCGAGGGCAGTTTGCACAGTCTGATAACTGCTTGCCTGTCAACAACTGCCACCTGACCTTCCAGGGTACATGTTTTCGTATTCCTACGGCATTTCTATTACTGGCCGTACAAATACTCTGCTTTCAATTTTTGGGAATACGAGTTGTCGGGAGACACGGAGTCCTGCCTGCCTGTAAATGTGTACCTTGGCCCTGGGCCCAAGTATTCTGGGAGTGCGGGTTAAAGGAATTAGTATTATGGGAAATAATTACCGCACAGTGAGAGGCTTTGAAAGCGTTGCCATCTCCCAGCACGGAGTCTTGTCGTTGTGTCTCCTGCAGCACAGAAGGTTGTCTCTCGGAATAATCGGGGGTCGCCCAGGGCATAGTGCGTTTGGAAGACAAATGGATTACCCACAAAACGGTGCTCTTTGCTTCTGAGCCTTGATTGGGCTGAAGGGAAGGACACATTCAGGAATGCAATGTGTGATTGGCCTGAATAATCCATCTTAATGCAATAGGAGAGCATATCATACCAATCTCATGTGGAACACACATGTTAGTCATACACCAATCTAGCGCTTTCTCACTATCTCCATCCCACTCTTATGTGGAGCACATATGTTAATCATACACCGGTCTAGCGCTTTCTCTCCATCTCACTCTCATGTGGAGCACATATGTTAATCACACACGATCTAGCGTTTTCTCTCCATCTCCATCTCACTCTCATGTAGGGCACATATGTTAATCATACACCGATCTAGCGCTTTCTCTCCATCTCACTCTCATGTGGAGCACATATGTTAATCACACACGATCTAGCGCTTTCTCTCCATCTCCATCTCACTCTCATGTAGAGCACATATGTTAATCATACACCGATCTAGCGCTTTCTCACCATCTCCATCCCACTCTCACGTGAAGCACATATGTTATTCCATCCCACTCTCATGTGGAGCATATATGTTAATCATACACCAATCTAGCGCTTTCTCTCCATCTCCATCCCACTCTTATTTGGAGCACATATGTTAATCATACACCGGTCTAGCGCTTTCTCTCCATCTCACTCTCATGTGGAGCACATATGTTAATCATACACGATCTAGCGTTTTCTCTCCATCTCCATCTCACTCTCATGTAGAGCACATATGTTAATCATACACGGATCTAGCGCTTTCTCTCCATCTCACTCATGTGGAGCACATATGTTAATCGCACACGATCTAGCGCTTTCTCTCCATCTCCATCCCACTCTTATGTGGAGCACATATGTTAATCATACACCGGTCTAGCGCTTTCTCTCCATCTCACTCTCATATGGAGCACATATGTTAATCATACACCAATCTAGCGCTTTCTCTCCATCTCCATCTCACTCTCATGTAGAGCACATATGTTAATCATACACCGATCTAGCGCTTTCTCTCCATCTCACTCTCATGTGGAGCACATATGTTAATCACACACGATCTAGCGCTTTCTCTCCATCTCCATCTCACTCTCATGTAGAGCACATATGTTAATCATACACCGATCTAGCGCTTTCTCTCCATCTCCATCTCACTCTCATGTAGAGCACATATGTTAATCATACACCGATCTAGCGCTTTCTCACCATCTCCATCTCACTCTCACGTGAAGCACATATGTTATTCCATCTCACTCTCATGTGGAGCATATATGTTAATCATACACCAATCTAGCGCTTTCTCTCCATCTCCATCCCACTCTTATGTGGAGCACATATGTTAATCATACACCGGTCTAGCGCTTTCTCTCCATCTCACTCTCATGTGGAGCACATATGTTAATCATACACCAATCTAGCGCTTTCTCTCCATCTCCATCTCACTCTCATGTAGAGCACATATGTTAATCATACACCGATCTAGCGCTTTCTCTCCATCTCACTCTCATGTGGAGCACATATGTTAATCACACACGATCTAGCGTTTTCTCTCCATCTCCATCTCACTCTCATGTAGAGCACATATGTTAATCATACACCGATCTAGCGCTTTCTCTCCATCTCACTCTCATGTGGAGCACATATGTTAATCACACACGATCTAGCGCTTTCTCTCCATCTCCATCTCACTCTCATGTAGAGCACATATGTTAATCATACACCGATCTAGTGCTTTCTCACCATCTCCATCCCACTCTCACGTGAAGCACATATGTTATTCCATCTCACTCTCATGTGGAGCATATATGTTAATCATACACCAATCTAGCGCTTTCTCTCCATCTCCATCCCACTCTTATGTGGATCACATATGTTAATCATACACCGGTCTAGCGCTTTCTCTCCATCTCACTCTCATGTGGAGCACATATGTTAATCATACACCGATCTAGCGCTTTCTCTCCATCTCCATCCCACTCTCATGTGGAGCACATATGTTAATCACACACAATCTAGCGCTTTCTCTCCATCTCATTGTCATGTGGAGCACATATGTTAATCACACGATCTAGCGCTTTCTCTCCATCTCCATCTCACTCTCATGTAGAGCACATATGTTAATCATACACCGATCTAGCGCTTTCTCTCCATCTCACTCTCATGTGGAGCACATATGTTAATCACACACGATCTAGTGCTTTCTCTCCATCTCCATCTCACTCTCATGTAGAGCACATATGTTAATCATACACTGATCTAGCACTTTCTCTCCATCTCATTGTCATGTGGAGCACATATGTTAATCACACACGATCTAGCGCTTTCTCTCCATCTCCATCTCACTCTCATGTAGAGCACATATGTTAATCATACACCGATCTAGCGCTTTCTCTCCATCTCACTCTCATGTGGAGCACATATGATAATCACACACGATCTAGCGCTTTCTCTCCATCTCCATCTCACTCTCATGTAGAGCACATATGTTAATCATACACCGATCTAGCGCTTTCTCTCCATCTCACTCTCATGTGGAGCACATATGTTAATCATATGCCAATCTAGCGCTTTCTCTCCATCTCCATCTCACTCTCATGTAGAGCACGTATGTTAATCATACACCGATCTAGCGCTTGCTCTCCATCTCACTCTCATGTGGAGCACATATGTTAATCATACACCGATCTAGCGCTTTCTCTCCATTTCCAGCCCACTCTCATGTGGAGCACATAAGTTAATCACACATGATCTAGCGTTTTCTCTCCATCTCCATCTCATGTGGAGCACATATGTTAATCATACACCGATCTAGCGCTTTCTCTCCATCCCCATCTCACTCTCATATGGAGCACATATGTTAATCATACACCAATCTAGCGCTTTCTCTCCATCTCCATCTCACTCTCATGTGGAGCACACATGTTAATCATACACCGATCTAGCGCTTTCTCTCCATGTCACTCTCATGTGGAGCACATATGTTAATCACACACGATCTAGTGCTTTCTCTCCATCTCCATCTCATGTGGAGCACATATGTTAATCATACACTGATCTAGCGTTTTCTCTCCATCCCCATCTCACTCTCATGTGGAGCACATATATTAATCATACACCGATCTAGCGCTTTCTCTCCATCTCATCTCACTCTCATGTGGAGCACATATGTTAATCATACACCGATCTAGCGCTTTCTCTCCATGTCACTCTCATGTGGAGCACATATGTTAATCACACACGATCTAGCGCTTTCTCTCCATCTCCATCTCATGTGGAGCACATATGTTAATCATACACCAATCTAGCGCTTTCTCTCCATCTCCATCTCACTCTCATGTGGAGCACATATATTAGTGGAACACATATGTTAATCATACACCGATATAGCGCTTTCTCTCCATCTCCATCCCACTCTCATGTGGAGCACATATGTTAATCATACACCGATCTAGCGCTTTCTCTCCATCTCCATCCCACTCTCATGTGGAGCACATATGTTAATCAAACACCAATCTAGCGCTTTCTCTCCATCTCACTCTCATGTGGAACACATATGTTAATCATACACCGATCTAGCGCTTTCTCTCCATCTCACTCTCATGTGGAACACATATGTTAATCATACACCGATCTAGCGCTTTCTCTCCATCTCCATCCCACTCTCATGTGGAGAACTCTCCATCTCCATTCCACTCTCATGTGGAGAACATATGTTAATCACACACGATCTAGCGCTTTCTCTCCATCTCCATCCCACTCTCATGTGGAGCACATATGTTAATCACACACGATCTAGCGCTTTCTCTCCATCTCCATCCCACTCTCATGTGGAGCACATATGTTAATCACACACCGATCTAGCGCTTTCTCTCCATCTCCATCTCACTCTCATGTGGAGCACATATGTTAATCACACACGATCTAGCGCTTTCTCTCCATCTCCATCCCACTCTCATGTGGAGCACATATGTTAATCATACACCGATCTAGCACTTTCTCTTCATCTCCATCCCACTCTCATGTGGAGCACATATGTTAATCATACACCGGTCTAGCGCTTTCTCTCCATCTCAATCTCACTCTAATGTGGAGCACATATGTTATTCCATCTCACTCTCATGTGGAGCACATATGTTAATCACACACGATCTAGCGCTTTCGCTCCATCTCCAGCCCACTCTCATGTGGAGCACATATGTTAATCATACACCGATCTAGTGCTTTCTCTCCATCTCCATCCCACTCTCATGTGGAGCACATATGTTAATCATACACCAATCTAGCGCTTTCTCTCAATCTAACTCTCATGTAGAGCACATATGTTAATCATACACCGATCTAGCGCTTTCTCTCCATCTCCATCCCACTCTCATGTGGAGCACATATGTTAATCACACACGATCTAGCGCTTTCGCTCCATCTCCAGCCCACTCTCATGTGGAGCACATATGTTAATCATACACCGATCTAGTGCTTTCTCTCCATCTCCATCCCACTCTCATGTGGAGCACATATGTTAATCATACACCAATCTAGCGCTTTCTCTCAATCTAACTCTCATGTAGAGCACATATGTTAATCATACACCGATCTAGCGCTTTCTCTCCATCGCCATCCCACTCTCATGTGGAGCACATATGTTAATCATACACCGATCTAGCGCTTTCTCTCCATCTCACTCTCATGTGGAGCACATATGTTAATCATAGACCGATCTAGCGCTTTCTCTCCATCTCCATCCCACTCTCACGTGGAACACATATGTTAATCATATACTGATCTAGCGCTTTCTCTCCATCTCACTCTCATGTGGAGCACATATGTTAATCATACACCGAGATAGCGCTTTCTCTCCATCTCACTCTCATGTGGAGCACATGTGTTAATCATACACCGATATAGCGCTTTCTCTCCATCTCACTCTCATGTGGAGCACATATGTTAATCATACACCAATCTAGCGCTTTCTCTCCATCTCACTCTCATGTGGAACACATATGTTAATCATACACCGATCTAGCGCTTTCTCTCCATCTCCATCCCACTCTCATGTGGAGCACATATGTTAATCATACACCGATCTAGCGCTTTCTCTCCATCTCACTCTCATGTGGAGCACATATGTTAATCATACACCGATCTAGCGCTTTCTCTCCATCTCCATACCACTCTCATGTGGAGCACATATGTTAATCATACACTGATATAGCGCTTTCTCTCCATCTCACTCTCATGTGGAACACATATGTTAATCATACACCGATCTAGCGCTTTCTCTCCATCTCACTCTCATGTGGAGCACATATGTTAATCATACACCGATCTAGCGCTTTCTCTCCATCTCCATCCCACTCTCATGTGGAGCACATATGTTAATCATACACCGATCTAGCGCTTTCTCTCCATCTCACTCTCATGTGGAGCACATATCTTAATCATACACCAATATAGCGCTTTCTCTCCATCTCCATCCCTCTCTCATGTGGAGCACATATGTTAATCACACACGATCTAGCACTTTCTCTCCATCTCCATCTCACTCTCATGTGGAACACATATGGTAATCACACACCGATCTAGCGCTTTCTCTCCATCTCCATCTCACTCTCATGTAGAGCACATATGTTAATCATACACCGATCTAGCGCTTTCTCTCCATCCCACTCTCGTGTGGAGCACATATGTTAATCACACACGATCTAGCGCTTTCTCTCCATCTCCATCCCACTCTCATGTGGAGCACATATGTTAATCATACACCGATCTAGCGCTTTCTCTCCATCTCACTCTCATGTGGAGCACATATGTTAATCACACACGATCTAGCGCTTTCTCTCCATCTCCATCTCACTCTCATGTAGAGCACATATGTTAATCATACACCGATCTAGCGCTTTCTCTCCATCCCCATCTCACTCTCATGTGGAGCAAATATGTTAATCATACACCAATCTAGCGCTTTCTCTCCATCTCCATCTCACTCTCATGTGGAGCACATATGTTAATCATACACCGATCTAGCGCTTTCTCTCCATGTCACTCTCATGTGGAGCACATATGTTAATCACACACGATCTAGCGCTTTCTCTCCATCTCCATCACATGTGGAGCACATATGTTAATCATACACCGATCTAGCGCTTTCTCTCCATCCCCATCTCACTCTCATGTGGAGCACATATGTTAATCATACACCAATCTAGCGCTTTCTCTCCATCTCCATCTCACTCTCATGTGGAGCACATATATTAATCATACACCGATCTAGCGCTTTCTCTCCATGTCACTCTCATGTGGAACACATATGTTCATCATACACCGATCTAGCGCTTTCTCTCCATCTCACTCTCATGTGGAACACATATGTTAATCATACACCGATCTAGTGCTTTCTCTCCATCTCCATCCCACTCTCATGTGGAGCACATATGTTAATCATACACCGATCTAGCGCTTTCTCTCCATCTCCATCCCACTCTCATGTGGAGCACATATGTTAATCACACACAATCTAGCGCTTTCTCTCCATCTCCATCTCACTCTCATGTGGAGCACATATGTTAATCATACACCGATCTAGCGCTTTCTCTCCATCTCCATCCCACTCTCATGTGGAGCACATATGTTAATCACACACGATCTAGCGCTTTCTCTCCATCTCCATCCCACTCTCATGTGGAGCACATATGTTAATCATACACCGATCTAACGCTTTCTCTTCATCTCCATCTCACTCTCATGTGGAGCACATATGTTAATCATACACCGGTCTAGCGCTTTCTCTCCATGTCAATCTCACTCTAATGTGGAGCACATATGTTATTCCATCTCACTCTCATGTGGAGCACATATGTTAATCATACACCGGTCTAGCACTTTCTCTCTATCTCCATCCCACTCTCATGTGGAGCACATATGTTAATCACACACGATCTAGCGCTTTCGCTCCATCTCCATCCCACTCTCATGTGGAGAACATATGTTAATCATACACCGATCTAGTGCTTTCTCTCCATCTCCATCCCACTCTCATGTGGAGCACATATGTTAATCATACACCGATCTAGCGCTTTCTCTCCATCTCACTCTCATGTGGAGCACATATGTTAATCATAGACCAATCTAGCGCTTTCTCTCCATCTCCATCCCACTCTCACGTGGAACACATATGTTAATCATATACTGATCTATCGCTTTCTCTCCATCTCACTCTCATGTGGAGCACATATGTTAATCATACACCGATCTAGCGCTTTCTCTCCATGACACTCTCATGTGGAGCACATATGTTAATCACACACGATCTAGTGCTTTCTCTCCATCTCCATCTCATGTGGAGCACATATGTTAATCATACACTGATCTAGCGTTTTCTCTCCATCCCCATCTCACTCTCATGTGGAGCACATATATTAATCATACACCGATCTAGCGCTTTCTCTCCATCTCATCTCACTCTCATGTGGAGCACATATGTTAATCATACACCGATCTAGCGCTTTCTCTCCATGTCACTCTCATGTGGAGCACATATGTTAATCACACACGATCTAGCGCTTTCTCTCCATCTCCATCTCATGTGGAGCACATATGTTAATCATACACCAATCTAGCGCTTTCTCTCCATCTCCATCTCACTCTCATGTGGAGCACATATATTAGTGGAACACATATGTTAATCATACACCGATATAGCGCTTTCTCTCCATCTCCATCCCACTCTCATGTGGAGCACATATGTTAATCATACACCGATCTAGCGCTTTCTCTCCATCTCCATCCCACTCTCATGTGGAGCACATATGTTAATCAAACACCAATCTAGCGCTTTCTCTCCATCTCACTCTCATGTGGAACACATATGTTAATCATACACCGATCTAGCGCTTTCTCTCCATCTCACTCTCATGTGGAACACATATGTTAATCATACACCGATCTAGCGCTTTCTCTCCATCTCCATCCCACTCTCATGTGGAGAACATATGTTAATCACACACGATCTAGCGCTTTCTCTCCATCTCCATTCCACTCTCATGTGGAGAACATATGTTAATCACACACGATCTAGCGCTTTCTCTCCATCTCCATCCCACTCTCATGTGGAGCACATATGTTAATCACACACGATCTAGCGCTTTCTCTCCATCTCCATCTCACTCTCATGTGGAGCACATATGTTAATCATACACCGATCTAGCGCTTTCTCTCCATCTCCATCCCACTCTCATGTGGAGCACATATGTTAATCACACACGATCTAGCGCTTTCTCTCCATCTCCATCCCACTCTCATGTGGAGCACATATGTTAATCATACACCGATCTAGCACTTTCTCTTCATCTCCATCCCACTCTCATGTGGAGCACATATGTTAATCATACACCGGTCTAGCGCTTTCTCTCCATCTCAATCTCACTCTAATGTGGAGCACATATGTTATTCCATCTCACTCTCATGTGGAGCACATATGTTAATCACACACGATCTAGCGCTTTCGCTCCATCTCCAGCCCACTCTCATGTGGAGCACATATGTTAATCATACACCGATCTAGTGCTTTCTCTCCATCTCCATCCCACTCTCATGTGGAGCACATATGTTAATCATACACCAATCTAGCGCTTTCTCTCAATCTAACTCTCATGTAGAGCACATATGTTAATCATACACCGATCTAGCGCTTTCTCTCCATCTCCATCCCACTCTCATGTGGAGCACATATGTTAATCACACACGATCTAGCGCTTTCGCTCCATCTCCAGCCCACTCTCATGTGGAGCACATATGTTAATCATACACCGATCTAGTGCTTTCTCTCCATCTCCATCCCACTCTCATGTGGAGCACATATGTTAATCATACACCAATCTAGCGCTTTCTCTCAATCTAACTCTCATGTAGAGCACATATGTTAATCATACACCGATCTAGCGCTTTCTCTCCATCGCCATCCCACTCTCATGTGGAGCACATATGTTAATCATACACCGATCTAGCGCTTTCTCTCCATCTCACTCTCATGTGGAGCACATATGTTAATCATAGACCGATCTAGCGCTTTCTCTCCATCTCCATCCCACTCTCACGTGGAACACATATGTTAATCATATACTGATCTAGCGCTTTCTCTCCATCTCACTCTCATGTGGAGCACATATGTTAATCATACACCGAGATAGCGCTTTCTCTCCATCTCACTCTCATGTGGAGCACATGTGTTAATCATACACCGATATAGCGCTTTCTCTCCATCTCACTCTCATGTGGAGCACATATGTTAATCATACACCAATCTAGCGCTTTCTCTCCATCTCACTCTCATGTGGAACACATATGTTAATCATACACCGATCTAGCGCTTTCTCTCCATCTCCATCCCACTCTCATGTGGAGCACATATGTTAATCATACACCGATCTAGCGCTTTCTCTCCATCTCACTCTCATGTGGAGCACATATGTTAATCATACACCGATCTAGCGCTTTCTCTCCATCTCCATACCACTCTCATGTGGAGCACATATGTTAATCATACACTGATATAGCGCTTTCTCTCCATCTCACTCTCATGTGGAACACATATGTTAATCATACACCGATCTAGCGCTTTCTCTCCATCTCACTCTCATGTGGAGCACATATGTTAATCATACACCGATCTAGCGCTTTCTCTCCATCTCCATCCCACTCTCATGTGGAGCACATATGTTAATCATACATCGATCTAGCGCTTTCTCTCCATCTCACTCTCATGTGGAGCACATATCTTAATCATACACCAATATAGCGCTTTCTCTCCATCTCCATCCCTCTCTCATGTGGAGCACATATGTTAATCACACACGATCTAGCACTTTCTCTCCATCTCCATCTCACTCTCATGTGGAACACATATGGTAATCACACACCGATCTAGCGCTTTCTCTCCATCTCCATCTCACTCTCATGTAGAGCACATATGTTAATCATACACCGATCTAGCGCTTTCTCTCCATCCCACTCTCGTGTGGAGCACATATGTTAATCACACACGATCTAGCGCTTTCTCTCCATCTCCATCCCACTCTCATGTGGAGCACATATGTTAATCATACACCGATCTAGCGCTTTCTCTCCATCTCACTCTCATGTGGAGCACATATGTTAATCACACACGATCTAGCGCTTTCTCTCCATCTCCATCTCACTCTCATGTAGAGCACATATGTTAATCATACACCGATCTAGCGCTTTCTCTCCATCCCCATCTCACTCTCATGTGGAGCAAATATGTTAATCATACACCAATCTAGCGCTTTCTCTCCATCTCCATCTCACTCTCATGTGGAGCACATATGTTAATCATACACCGATCTAGCGCTTTCTCTCCATGTCACTCTCATGTGGAGCACATATGTTAATCACACACGATCTAGCGCTTTCTCTCCATCTCCATCACATGTGGAGCACATATGTTAATCATACACCGATCTAGCGCTTTCTCTCCATCCCCATCTCACTCTCATGTGGAGCACATATGTTAATCATACACCAATCTAGCGCTTTCTCTCCATCTCCATCTCACTCTCATGTGGAGCACATATATTAATCATACACCGATCTAGCGCTTTCTCTCCATGTCACTCTCATGTGGAACACATATGTTCATCATACACCGATCTAGCGCTTTCTCTCCATCTCACTCTCATGTGGAACACATATGTTAATCATACACCGATCTAGTGCTTTCTCTCCATCTCCATCCCACTCTCATGTGGAGCACATATGTTAATCATACACCGATCTAGCGCTTTCTCTCCATCTCCATCCCACTCTCATGTGGAGCACATATGTTAATCACACACAATCTAGCGCTTTCTCTCCATCTCCATCTCACTCTCATGTGGAGCACATATGTTAATCATACACCGATCTAGCGCTTTCTCTCCATCTCCATCCCACTCTCATGTGGAGCACATATGTTAATCACACACGATCTAGCGCTTTCTCTCCATCTCCATCCCACTCTCATGTGGAGCACATATGTTAATCATACACCGATCTAACGCTTTCTCTTCATCTCCATCTCACTCTCATGTGGAGCACATATGTTAATCATACACCGGTCTAGCGCTTTCTCTCCATGTCAATCTCACTCTAATGTGGAGCACATATGTTATTCCATCTCACTCTCATGTGGAGCACATATGTTAATCATACACCGGTCTAGCGCTTTCTCTCTATCTCCATCCCACTCTCATGTGGAGAACATATGTTAATCATACACCGATCTAGTGCTTTCTCTCCATCTCCATCCCACTCTCATGTGGAGCACATATGTTAATCATACACCGATCTAGCGCTTTCTCTCCATCTCACTCTCATGTGGAGCACATATGTTAATCATAGACCAATCTAGCGCTTTCTCTCCATCTCCATCCCACTCTCACGTGGAACACATATGTTAATCATATACTGATCTATCGCTTTCTCTCCATCTCACTCTCATGTGGAGCACATATGTTAATCATACACCGATATAGCGCTTTCTCTCCATCTCACTCTCATGTGGAGCACATATGTTAATCATACACCGATCTAGCGCTTTCTCTCCATCTCACTCTCATGTGGAGCACATATGTTAATCATACACCGATATAGCGCTTTCTCTCCATCTCACTCTCATGTGGAGCACATATGTTAATCATACACCAATCTAGTGCTTTCTCTCCATCTCACTCTCATGTGGAACACATATGTTAATCATACACCGATCTAGCGCTTTCTCTCCATCTCCATCCCACTCTCATGTGGAGCACATATGTTAATCATACACCGATCTAGCGCTTTCTCTCCATCTCACTCTCATGTGGAGCACATATGTTAATCATACACCGATCTAGCGCTTTCTCTCCATCTCCATCTCACTCTCATGTGGAGCACATATGTTAATCATACACCGATCTAGCGCTTTCTCTCCATCTCCATCCCACTCTCATGTGGAGCACATATGTTAATCACACATGATCTAGCGCTTTCTCACCATCTCCATTCCACTCTCATGTGGAGCACACATGTTAATCATACACCGATCTAGCGCTTCCTCTCCATCTCCATCCCACTCTCATGTGGAGCACATATGTTAGAGACACACCAGATAGTGCTGACAGCTGTGACAGCAGAGACAAGCACGGCTGTCTAGGGGAAGGGGGGTGCTTGCAAACACAGCTACAACAAAAGAAGCATTAGCAAGGCCAACAGTTTGGGATTTTGTGTCAGCATGGGAATGCACTTGTCAGGCACTCTGGTAGTGGTATTAACTGGCCATTGAGGG
This sequence comes from Ambystoma mexicanum, assembly GCF_040938575.1. Lineage (NCBI taxonomy): Eukaryota > Metazoa > Chordata > Amphibia > Caudata > Ambystomatidae > Ambystoma > Ambystoma mexicanum. The sequence continues at coordinate 147,555,811 of NC_090930.1, read as the reverse complement.
TAACTGGTAAAATATGGTGCGAGTACCTGGGCATCTAACAGCAGTGCCTAGCAAATGCCTAACAGCTTTACACAAGGCAAAACTGTTGGCTTTGCCAATGCATGTTTTTCACAAGACTTCATTGAACAGCCGCATAGTGCATATAAATGGAGTGGCTGAAGGCAGATCTGGTTTAGACATTGTTATAACACCAGTGGTGCTTTTACAGCACCAATTAACTCATTAGCTCCCAGAAGACTGCTTAAAAAAACACTGGCAGTCAATTTGAGTGCACAGTTTGATAAGGCTTGATTAAAGCGAGCTCAGGGAGGTCCCATGAGGCAGTGTTTTGGGCAGAGAGGGGCAGGAACAGGGTGTGAATGGTCCTAGGGTTTAGCATGGCCATGGGTAGTCAATGGGTGGGCAAATGATGAAACAACACGTACAAGCTTTGTGTCCCTCCTCTTAGGCCATTTCTCCCTCTCTCTACTCTAATGCAATAGTTGTGGCTTGCAACATGCTCGCCTTGGAAGCAATACGACACTGAGCAACACAGGTTTGATCCCCGGGTCCGCTCTTCGAAACTCTCGGTATTAAGCGCATTATAAATAACCTGTTATATCATATCATACTAACATTGTTAACCAATAAGTAACAACAGTAGATGGGTCTTTCAGACAAATACCCACATATAACAAGTTGCAAAGACTTTTAATTCCATGTATCACACTTATTTTGATGCAGTTATAAGGTAATGTTTTGCATACGTTTCTATACATTTATAATGGTCTAAGTGGCATTTTCACAAAATAAGGGCCCTGTCGGGAACACCTATGGTTGGTGGAAACTACAGTGAGTGTCTGAATGACCCGTGGGTCGCTTTGCCAGGACTTTCATACTTAGGATATCCTCATGTTGTAGTGCCCAAGTGGTGGGACTTGGGTGGAACATGCAGCGGGTGTACATGTATTATCAGTAGTGCCGGTAATAGTGATATTCCTAGAAGCAGCAACACGTGCAGTAGTATTTCTTGCAGTAATAGCACTGTTGGTGGTAGGAAATGCCGTTGTAATAGCACTTGTAGTAACTGGAGTAGCAGTACTTCTAGTAGTACCAGCAATAGTAGTGAAATTACCTCTAACAGCAGTACGTATTAGCAGTGCTTGTAGAGGTACTTGTATTGGGAGAATCTGTAGCGGCACCTACAGAAAAAGTACTTATAGTAGTACAGGTACTACCAGTAGTAGTTGTAGCAGGAGTATCGGTTGTGGTAGAAGTTGTAGGATTATTTGCAAAATTGCTCTCTTCGTGGAAGGGAGAAAACATTGGGCCTCATCTCAAGTTGGGCGGTCCGGTAAAAAAGTGCCGGCATTCGTGGATACCAGCACCTTTCCTGGACCGCCCGACTAAGGGTTTGCCTTTGGGGCACCTGGGTTACCTGCAGCTAAAAGCTGGTGGATAGCCAGTTGCCTACCGGCAAAAAAAGCCGTCATTATCGCCACCGGCATTGCCGACGGCGGTAATGACGGCATATCCCCTCATGGAGTCCTATGGTACTCCATGAATGGGGATGAACACTGTCCCGCCGGCACTCTCAATCCGGTGGCATAGTGCTGGTAAAGGTAAGTACCAAATGCCGGTATCCTGGCGGCTCTACCGCGTCAGAACGAGGCACGTTATTATTATTACAGTGCATCTCCGAAATTTCTTTTGAGGATAGCTTTTCTCTTTGTAATTTAAAGCCCTCATTAGTCCAAATACTAGCAGTGAAGAGCCCTGGCAGTCCTGTTCAAACGGTGATGGACGGGGAAGCCCAGAGAAGCACAGCAAAGGCTGCTCGGAATATGAACCATGTGTTGCAATAGCCAGATGGAAATCAGCCAGGGGTGTGTGCTATGTACATACATATGGCAAGTATTTCCTCTCTATAGCACTTTACCCTGGACATGGTTTTATTACTCATAAAGCCTGTAATTCTTTAGTAATAGCCACTGTGCTGTATTTTGCTGTAAACACACATTCATCACTCGTTCTTATAATGAAGCCCTGGGTCAGGCAGCGAGCAGCGGCCATCTTGTTAACCCTCAGGTGGTTATCGCATGGGCAACATAATGAAATCAAGAGTTTAAAAACTAGAGTCTAACCAATCATTTCCTTAAGAGTCCTCTATCGTAAGTATACAATTCTCTAAAGAGGGCTGCACATTAAGGAGTGGGGATGCCCACAGCCATCCTTACACTGTGACGGAACTCCTCCTCTTCTAAAGTTCTCAGATCCAACGAGGTACTACTCACGTTGCCGATGCAACATTATCCCCAGACACGAGATGCAAGATGGCCAGAGGAGTGAAGGACGTCACAGCCATTGTATTCCCACATGCAAATCCTGAAGCTGTCTGAATGAATGCATATGGTCCCTGATTACAAACACATACATGTTAGGATAACATGAGCGCCCAGCCCAGTGTGAATGATGTATTTAGTCATTCAAACATACAACCCTTTTATCACACACATAGTTATCAAGTATAAAGATGTGCGGTCTTTCCTATGTTCCCCAAAATACCCTTTGGGTTGATGCAAAGCAGTCAGGAACCTTCATTCATGCTATTTCTTGCTGCCCCTTTTTCATTGGGGTATTTATAAAACCCCAGGCTTGTTTTGTCATCTTTGAATAATAACCTTCTATCAGAAAATAATGGACATGTTTATTCTAGGTTTTGATAATGTGCTTTACTCAGTAAGACAAAGAGTTGCATTCTTGTGATTGCAATATACGCTGCAAGCGACTATTAGAAATGAACACTGTACAATTTGAAAAGGGGCTAGTTTATGTTAGTGCACTCATTTCCTTTTAAAACAGCTTCTTTTGCTGAGATTAGACACCATTGCTCTCTAAAGTAAAGTGCCCTTCCAATGCCTAAATGAAGGGACCTAGCAGTTCAGTCTGAACAGCCCTTCTGGGGTTCATTCAAGCCTGATCAGTATATGATCATGGGAGGCTGAGACATGATGGTCTGCAAGGTTGCCCAGAGCAACGCCAGTCATTTAGAGTCATGTGATACCTTCCAGGCACCACTCTTCAGTGTTGGTAAAGTCACCTCAAGTCTGATGGGTGTTCCCAGGTATGGGTCCCAAACTTGCTGTGCCGAGACACCCAAGCTACATCTCACGTATGAGGCTCAATCACTAAATGACAACCAAGCTACATCTCACGTATGAGGCTCAATCACTAAATGACACCCAAGCTTCATCTCACGTATGAGGCTCAATCACTAAATGACACCCAAGCTTCATCTCACGTATGAGGCTCAATCACTAAATGACACCCAAGCTACATCTCACGTATGAGGCTCAATCACTAAATGACACCCAAGCTACATCTCACGTATGAGGCTCAATCACTAAATGACACCCAAGCTACATCTCACGTATGAGGCTCAATCACTAAATGACACCCAAGCTACATCTCACGTATGAGGCTCAATCACTAAATGAGTCAGAAACATGTTGCTTCTGGTCTTGTGTAGAATGCACGCTTGGGCTAGGTGGCCCGTTTTGGGGCGCGACAGACCCATTTTGGGGTGCAGCAGAGCGTGATGTACATAAGGGCTTCGCCTGTCTGTTACAGCTTTGCCTTAGCAGGTCCAGATGATTGCTGGAGGGGAACTCTCCGCGGCCCTCGCCGGTCTGGGTGCTTTCTCACTCACCAGCCAAGGCTCATTTTCCTCATCTGAATCCACTTCCGGCTCTGGTTGCCCTCCATTTGCTTTTGGTTGCCTGGCTCTTGCCAGGCTCAATATTCTTTCCCTTTCTCTAAAGGACCCCTAGCAGGCTCGCTCTCCACGCCGTTCTCTTCCAGAGGTCCCAAGGCTCTTCCCAGGATCTGGGTTGGAGTCCTCCAATGGGCTCATGGCAATGTGCTTCTCCTCAAAGTGTTCTGCCCTTTGCCAGGTCCTGCGTCACAGCCCTGAGTATGGTCGTGGTAAAATGGTTCAAAGTCTGAGCTGCCTTGCTCAGCAACCGGCTTTCCCCACTCCCTCTTGCCTTCTCGTAGCCCTCTCCAGCTCTCCGGAGTTGGTGACTCCACCCACCATCCGCCTCTATACCGCCTCAACTCCCTTAAGTGATGGCAACATGTCTGTGATTGGCCGGATTGCTTCCTGAATAGCCATGTGACATGGGATTCGTCAATATCCCTGACTCCCATCTCCTCCCCATGGGTGTTTGCCTTCCCTCTTCTTATGCCCATGTATTGCAAATCTCTCTGATCCCCGTATCCACTGATTGCATGAAGGAGCGGGGGCTGAGGATTTATAATCAGCCACTGACGACAGATCAATACATCCAGGGAACCCAGAGCGGGCACATGCTTGCATGCTTCATCGACTGTCAAAGCGCTTTGAACTCCAACGTTGTATCTGACCGGGGCTACGTCTTTAAGGATGAGGTATTTGTGGAAGAACTTCAATGTGATCAGGCGAAAGATCCCCCAAATAGAATGCAGAGTAGAAACAGTCAACATGGGCCCATCTGGTCAAACAGGAGCCCTTAGCTCAAATCAACAAATCATATGAATGACTTTGCGATGACTTCGTCAATGTCACCCGGACTAACACTAAAGGATGCACAAATCAGTTGGCGATGCTGATTGCAAATTTCGCTTGATGGCAACAGAACAAGGGCTACAAGAAAGGCTAACCACACTCCAAGATTACTGCAAATTAAACTGCCTGAAAGTAAACTCGGCAGAGGGGCCCCCACACGTTGGGTACAGTTTGTAAAACTTGGGGTTTTACTGTGTAATCCAGACGTGGACCCCTTGCTCATTGTGCCTTAGAGAGGCATAGCTGCACCTCACTGATGAAGTCCAATAAGGAGGAAACACGTGTCTGGGGTTGCCTAGCAATGAACTGCCCTGTTGGGTGGGACCAGACTGATATGCAAATGGGTATGTCTCCTCTGTGAAGGGTACACTGGGCTAAAAGGTGGTTGTAGACCCTCCTTAGAGGGTGCACAGCATAAAGCAGGTTCACCCTCAGTAGAGGGGCTTCCACACCTCTGTACATATTCAACATAAAGGAAGGCAGCACCAAAGTGGTAAACTTCCAGAACAAGAACCAGCCAATAGCAGTTCAAGTTACACTGGGAGGAGTAGAGAAATGAACAGCGACATTGAAGACACATATAAAGAAAAGCGTCCTCCCACACCAGAGCGAGCACCACAGCATGCCTTCCAAACACAGAAGAGGCTCCAGGTGTTAAGGAACCAGAGGCGTGCAACCTCAGAGAAATAACAGCGCCAGAAATTTCCCCAAAGAGACCGTCGCAGAAAGGGAGGGAAACAGAGATTCATCACTCGCTGGGAAGCCAAGACCGAGACACAAAGCAACATTACATGCTCCAGGGGGCTGAGGAGAAAATCCTGCCAGGAAAAATGCCAAAGACTGTAGACAAAGCATGACAATGGGCTTCATTCTGACCCTACCGTTAAGCTTACTGGCACCCTTGTTTCTGGACTGACATATGACAGGTCTGCCTGCTGGAGCCGCCGTGCCTGACAGGTCTGACCCTGCCCGGAACAGCGACCACGGTAGGCAGACCGGTCAGGGAAGCACCTGCACTGTTAGCAATGGTGCCGGTGCTTCCGTGATCCCCACTCCCATAGAGTCCCAGAGGACTCTATGGGAATGGGGACTACAATTTACCGGCGCTTGACTTTCCGGCCCACCAGGCATGTAATCTCCTGGTGGCACCGGGAAGTCAGGTGCCGGTAAATATTTACAGGTCCAGCGGCAACCCACCGGTTGAACCGGCAGGGTTACTGCCAGGCCTGTAATGAGGCCCAATGTCTGGAAGTCTGTAGCACTCTGAGAGAATTGGGAAAGCACATATAGAGCTAAGCTGCAAGTAATGCCTGCGTCTCCATGTGCGTCTCCATGTGTCACACCAACAAAGCATTATTCATACGAATGAAGTCACTTGCTTCAGTACCGGCATCGTTTTCATCCTTGATTCAATCCACTGTTATGTTTTTCCATAACATTTGTAGCATTTTTAAGTGTGTTTTGTACTTATACCTCCCCATATGGAGAATTATGTCCACATTGAAAGTATTTATTTGATGTTCATTGCTGCATTGGCTATACTCTGTGAATTGGATGAGACACAATGGGGCTCATTAGGAGTTCCCCGGTCTGGAAAGAATTGCTGGTAAAAATGCTGGTCAATTTGGCACTGGCATTTTTTCCGGAATGGGGAAACACTAGTTGGTCAGTGGGGGCCACAGATCTACCGAAAGTCTTGACCTGCCAGTAGATCTGGCACTTACCAGCAAATAAATGCCAGAATCACTAGCACTGATACTAACGGTGCCAGTAAATCCTGCAATCCCATCCCATGGAGTCCAATTGGACTTCATGGAATGGGGACTTACCGGCATCTTTGTCGCCTGTAACATCAGGTAGCCAAATGGTAGGGGCAGTGTCCCGGTATCCCGCTGGAATTACTGGCGCAATACCAGAAAACGTGTAATGAACCCCAATGACTACGCTCCCAGCCCAGCCCGTTCACATTCTGCAAAGGGCGCTACTCTCTGAAAGAAGCAATTTGTTTTGAAGAGAATAATTGAGTGGAGGCGGATATCTTTGGGCAATGTCGGATGTGCCAACACCCCTTTTAGGATAGTGGACCTCCATTTTAGCTAACTGACAACTGACCACATTAAGGGCCCGATTCATGGAATATTTGCCCGGTTCAAAGTGAATTTGCACTGCCGACACAAACCCTGATTCATGGAACTGTGCAAAGTGTATTTTTGCAGTGCAAAGTCTGGGCAAAGTCAGCGCATAGTCATTTTTGCAGTGCAAAATGAGTTTGTCCGGTTCCATGAATCAGGGTTTGTGTTGGCAGTGCAAAGTCACTTTTCAGCAGTAATAATTTAGTATTTATATAGCGCTACGAAACCTCAAGTATCTGAGCGCTGCTTATTATAACCCACCGTGTGTGATACTCATTTATCAACCTTGGAAGGATGAAAGGCTGAGTTTGGCCCTGCCGGGATTCGAACCTGGCTCTGCACAGATGTCAAAGTGAGCGCTTTACTCACTGTGGTATCGGACCGGCAGTGCGAATTCCCTTTGAACCGGGCAAATATTCTATGAATCGGGCACTTAGTGGACACTGAAGAACGCAGATTGGACCATGACATTTCTGCGGTGCTAAATTCATAAACCGGGAAGCACAGTCCCGCAGCACTCAAATTATGCTTGTTGTTGTACGGTGGCTCTCTCCTATTCTCAGACTATCAACTCTTTTTTTTTGCTGCTATAAACTCTTCACCCCGACATTCCCCGACCTGCCGATGCACGTCTTTGCCAGCGAAGAAATTCAGCACCGAAAAAATAAAGGAAAGAGTTGGATTTGGCACAGAGAGAACCATCAACCTGCTTTAATAATCCCTCCAAATGCTACACGACATGGGCCATGGCTGTCTGATCTGCATCCAGGATAAACATTTCAATATACACACACCAATATACTGAGTCAAGAAGTGCTGCATTAGCTCCCCTGTTAAACTAACACTCCCCTTTGACCTTTGCAAAGGTAGTGGCTTCAGGGAAGTCACTCTAACATTGTCAGTTTTAGGTTGTGAGTGTTTGCACAAGAGTGCAAGGCTGCCTAATGCTTTCCAGGTCCTGTGCCATGCGCGTGTTGTTTTAACTTCCTCTGCAGGTCGGCACAGGACAGAGTGCAGCGTGCGCTTTGTGGACGGAAACCATTTCTGCTGGATCATTCACTGGCATTCCTCAACCTACTGGGCCCGATTATTTTTTTTAATTTTTTTTATTGTGAATTAGTTTAATTCAATACAACGTGTCGTTTTTTTTTACCCATTTCCTTATTCCAGTCTCTCCAGTTTCATCTCACCGTTATCTCGTTTTCTAATTCACTCCTTCTTTCGCTCTTGATGTGGTCTTTCCTCTTTGTGTCTATTGTTTTTTCGAGCAAGTTTATTCCTGCACAAGTTAGTCCGTGCAAAGTCCCGGCAAAGTCATTTTGTACTGAAAAAATGACTATACGCTGACTTTGCACTGCAAAAATACACTTTGCGCAGTGCCATGAATCAGGGTTTGTGTCGGCAGTGCAAAGTCACTTTTCAGCAGTGCAAAGCCACCTTGAACCGGAAATATACCATGAATTGGGCCCACTGGCTCTATTTCACACAGGGCACGCCGCACATTTGCGATGTACAAAATGTGCACTGCAAATATGCACAATGGGCCCGAACTTTTGTGTGCACAAATTGGAGATTTCAAAGAAATGCACGATTCGCAGGAGCACGCATCTATGAGATGCGTGAGTGCATAACATGAGTGAAAAAGGTGAGCAAAGTTTGCGATAAGAATGTAAGACAGCCACACTAAGCACGCTTAACTCCATTAAGAATTGGTGAGCAAAATATTTACCCTAAAATATGCCATGCGCCAAACAAAAGTAGAGCAAAGGGTCCTGGAAAGCGCAACACATATTCTAGTACTCACCAGGGTCAGACAGAGCCATACAATTGTCTCGGGCACCAATGAAAAAGTGGCCCAAAGTTGCAAATGACAATTCATTCCTTTTGTGACAGACTGTTTGAGTCGTACCCAAGAGGCAGGTTTTCGATCAAATGAAATGCAAATTGTGCATTTTAAAGAACATTTATTCAATAACACTGGTCAAAACTACTAGCCGCATGGTGAAGTAACTTATCAAACTGGCCAAAAAAGAGGCCCACTTTGGGCCAAAAAACTGGCCCACACTAGCATTTTGCGTTTTTGGTTTGGGCATTGCCCTATTGCCCCATAGACCAGTCTGAGCCTGCTACTCACGACACTCAACACAGTAGAAAAGGCTGGCAGGTTCGGGCACGCAGACCTTTCCAAAATGGCTGAACTGATGAGTAAAGGAGAGGAGGCAAAAGACATACAGGCGTAGAGCGGCCCCCCTTTCCACTAGCAGATGAAGAGGCATGTTGCAGTACCACTTTCTACCCCACGTACTACCAGACAAGCAAACCCAATGGGAAGAGTAGCTTTACTGCACCTACCACGGGGGGACATGCCATACCCCTAGTAGTGAGGCTGATGGCATAATTTCCTGTCTTTTCAACTGGCTCCTTCCAAAGTACCACTGTGGGGGTATCTTAGTCCTAAGAGTCATGCGCTCTACACCTGGTCCTCTAAGTTATTCCACCTCATCTAGGCAAGACATATATGATATTATATGACAGGTTATTTATAACGTGCTTAATACCCAGAGGTTTCTAAGTGCGGACCCGGGGATCGAACCTGTGTTGCTCCGTGTCGTTTTGTTTCCAAGGCGAGCACGTTGCTCCTGAACTATTCTCTCGAGACTCCTATATGTCTCATGATGTACGTGGAAAAGCAGAAACCATGGGGAGTCCCATGACAATGCGGTGTTCACTGGGGTGGTGTTGTGTCCAGCGATTTCAGCCATTTGGCTCTGGCAACAGAAATCATGTAGATGATACTTAGTAAGTCATGATTCTTGACCTCCCACATATGTCCATGTGTGCACATGGCAGGGCACATTACATGATGCCTCTCTCTTCCACAGGTGACCCCCTTCGGGGACCCAGACTCACCCTTTCAGGAACCCACTGGGCAGAGGCCAGCAATGTCACAACTCTGTATTCATAGGCACATCCGATCGCGAGCACTCTTGGAATGGTGGCGTCCACAGCAGATGCCCGGAACACGCTGGGGTAGTGCCACGGCATGAAATTCTGGCAGCATGCAACATCATAGAGTTCAGTTGTTTGCCTCTGAATGTTGCACTGGGGTGTGACCTACACATGGGGAACTGTCACAAACTCCCCCCAGAGCCGCCTGTCCAACAGGCTGATGTAGATGGACAGATGGATGTGGCAGCAGGCCTCAAGGACATGCAGGTAGCAAGAGATGTTATGTATTCAGACATGTGTGCAGCCCATGCTGTGTCACAGTGTACGCTGTGCATGAATGAGAAGGACCGGGCCAGACGCTATGTCTGAACTGCCAGTGTCCATTGAGGTGCTGCGGCAACACATGGTCACACCGAACAACCCAGCCTTTGACATTTCGTTGAACACAGTTCCCTAGGTACCCGCACAGCTTCTATATCACTTCATGAATTACATCACGTCCCCTGTGGCTACCAAGGGAACCCGCGGCTCGTGCACAGGTTTATGTAAACAAACATTGTTAATTAATTATTGTTAATTAATGAACACTGACGTAGACATGTCTCCATGGTCACCATCAAAGGTGGGCACCATGCCCCGCCTGTGAAATATCCATCTCTCCCATCCCACTGCTACAGCATGCATAAAGGAGACTCTGCCCACAGCGCAGATGCAAAAAGCTCTATTGTCAGTCCTATCATCAGACCAAATATGGACAAATTGAAAATAAATAAAACATTCCTGACCGTAACTGTCTATAGGCCTAATTACGAGTTGGCCGGTATTCCTGCAATAAATCCACCGGAATACCGCCCAACAGAATAACCATAACCGTCACTTGGTCCAGCAGAATTGCGGCCGGATTACAAGTGGCGTGGCGGTGCTAACTCCATTTTTAGTCTATTGGACTCTATGGGGCATTTTAGGTCAAATTACTGCTGGCGGAATTGCCAGTGTATTAATTCCTCAGAGTTAGCAGATTTTCAGTGGAAAGTAGGAGGATTTACCGCCAGTACAATGCTGGAGGTAAATCCCCCTCTCCATAGCCATACTCACAGCATAGTGGTGCAGGAAAAGTGGCGGTAATTCCGTAATGAGCCGTAATCTTCTCAAGTGAAAAAGAACTATAGCCCATCAAAGAAAGTATGTACACATTTTGTTGTACACATGCCGCTTGCTGCGCAACAGGGTTTTCCCTTTCCTTGAGCCGCATCCTCCACCATCAGCTGCCCCCATCGGTGTTCCCAATTGGGTAGGCTGGGTGCGATGTGTGGAGCTACAGCTGCTCCAGCGCAGCAGCGATGCAGTTGGACGCAGCAATGTTTTTGCATGCTGATGCATCATCATTTGGATCTGCTTCCATGCGGTATGCGACCAGGCATTGCAGGGTTCACCAAACTCATCCACAGCTGCAGGCTGGTCTCTCTAGCCTTAGCTACCAGGGCAAACCCTGGGAGAAGCTCCCTTGGCGGATATTCCATGGACAGCTAGAGTTTCCGGGATGGATGTTAGCTGGGTCCTGATAGTTGGTGTTGGCATATCTCCTCCTCTCACTCTGTGTAAGGGCATGTGTTTGACCAATTCATGGAGGCTCATCTGGGCACACATCTTGGCATCTCTGGTTGGAGGTGAAGGTGCCAGTGGTGGTAGATGATGCGCCCAATTGATTCTCCAGTTCTGTGGGTATGCCCACCTCTAGAGGCTTTTCCGCAATATCATTGCTCTTTAAGTGTGGCATGACCACATCATCATCATCCTCAGTGAAGTAGCATCTGTGTGAGTGAGGAAAGGGTCATTGGCATGTGTATGTTATTATACTTTTTTATTCATTTTTATTTTATTGTTTAAAGCGCAGACCTAGCACGAGAGCAGCAGAGAGCTGTACAGCGTGTGGGTAGCCAGCATTTGGGATGGAATCTTTTAACAGCAGCGCAGTACTGTGAGGTCTGGGCGTTGGCATGAGCGTTCATTGGAATTAGTCCTTGGTCAGGTGTTTTTGAAAGAGCCATGTTTTTGAGAGATTTGCGAAATTGGAGAATTGTGGGGGGATTGGACACAAACTTGTATTGTGTGTTGTTCTAATGGGTGCGTCTCACACTTTTTGGGCTTAGGTTGAAAATCTTAACCTGACATGATATCGTTTTTATTTATTAAGTAGGTTTAGTTTCTTGGGGAGATTTAGTTGCACGAATGTGCACTATTTTGTAAACTGTATTAAAACATAATGCTTGAATTCAATATTTTCCATTTCATTTTCCATTTCATTTTGATATTTGAAATTCTGTGGATGTATTTTCTTCGCCAGGTTTGAATAATGTTACAATAATAACACATTTCTTTGTTGAACCTAATAAATGCTGACTCAACAGAGAGGAGTGACGGTAGTGACAGTGTGTTGAGAAGCTGAGTATTTGGTGGCATGGCAACTGAAGTTGCTATCTGCATGCATTGGCTGCCTCGCAGGTTGGTATTGTTCCTGTCCTGCCGTTCACCATGGTTGCTTCTACCCGCATAACTCAGTGGAGGCCAGAGCAACAAACCATAATTGCAGCACCGTATAATTCATAGTATGGTTCTCATTCCTTGTCCCTATTCCTCTTAATTATTCTACCTCCACTTCCTCTTCCTAAGCCTTCTTCCTTGTCCTTGTCCCTCTCCCTCATCTCTCTTCCTCGTCCTAGTGTTCATTTGGGTGGAGAGGATCCACTTCAAAGATGCTTCCAATAGAAATTTGTTCATCAGGCCACTTCACCCCTTCCAGAAAATGGGGGCTCTTAACCTATGCTGCAATTCTTTTTCTTCAGAAGGTCTGCTGTCATGTGACCACTTGTTGTTGACACCGATTCATATCTCAATAGATGTGAAGATGCTCACCCACCAATTATTGACGTCACTGTTACCGTCCTTGACACCTCATTAAAGCTGTACACAAGGAAAGGTAAGCCCTGCATTGTTGTGGTCTAAATTAAATTGAAATGGGTATTCTGTGACTCTCAAGATGGCCTCACAAATGTGAGTCGAAGTCTTTGTCATGTTGTGATAGTTCAGCACTGGTCCTTGGGGTGTGGCGATTGACATGTTTTTGTGCTATCAGCCTTCCCCTCTGACCTGGGAAGGTGTGCATAGATAATAAAGATTGTGTACCTGCCCTTTTTATCTTTTTGATACTAGCCTTCAATATTCCCTCATTCTTAGTTTTGGCACAGCACCACCTAGAGTGAGCTAAAATCCTCCTAGAGCGAACTAAAACTAACACTATGGAATGTAAAGGAGGAAAGTGACGTTCACAAGTGGATACGCAGCCATGGTTCTCTGGATATGCCCCCCTCCCTCCTCCCGAGATACGCCGTTGCCTTGCCACATGAAGCAATTGGTGTTGCTGAGGTACTTTACTCTAATCAAAGGAAAGGACCTTAGCACTGCCACTTGCATCATGTTACGGGCTGCCTCATAAGGCTACGGAGGGGAGCAGTGATGCTGCATACCTCTCAAGTGTAGCCCGAGCAGCACCGGGTTTCCATGGGCTGCACCCTGTGACTTCACTAGATTGCACTTCTGGGTCAGCAGAAGTGGAAAGGGAACAACATTAATCCCAAAAGTCTACAGAGGAGCATGACATGAGCTATTTAATTTTGCCATCCAGTTAAAAAAGAAAAAATAGATGCATGCTGTGATGAATGAGCCCCTGTACACCACACTTCCTAAAATGTGCCTCTTTAAGGAGAGTAATCTCTCCATTTGGACCCATCCACAACCATAGAGAAGCCAGAAAGCAGCACTTAAAACAGTCGTGGGCAGTATTTGGTTTCTTACCAGCTCGACAGGAGCACAAGTGAAGTGATTGGCTTCAAAGCAGAGGCGTTGCTGGGGGTGGGGGGGGTCAGAGGGGGCTATAGCCCCATGTCTTTTGGTTGTAGACCCGGATAGAAGCTCAGGAGCTATAACCAAAAGGCTAGCTGGCCCAGAGTCCCGATAGCCCTGACATTAGCTTAGCCCCAGATCTCTTCCAGACCTAGCAACAGCCCTGCTTCAAAGTGCCTCTCAAGCAAAATAAACAGTTCTGGAACTGGGAAAATGCTAGTAAAAAGTAGTGGACCCATTAACAGTAACAAGTAAAAGTGGTTGAACTTGGTTCCTGTTAGTTCCTGCTCAATTGTACCTTTGGCTAAGACCCCTCCGCCCCCCCCCAATATATTGAGTCTCACAAATGTATCCACAGGCTTAACCAACCTTCCCTCCAATAATACAAAATAAATCTAACACGTTATGTTTCTGCAAACTGGACTCCACACGCGTCATCTGACCGATCTCTCTATTATCCATTTCTAATGTTTGTATTTGATAGAATGAATGGATTGATGGATGTACATGTGAAGTAGGGAAGCCACTGAAATGTTAGACATGTAACAATCATTCAAAGTGGAATTCATCACTTAAAACCACTATCACTATAAGCTACACAGGATGTGTGAATTGAGAAACATAAGGGAAATGGTCCTCAGTTGGAATGTGGTTCAAGCTAGTAAGGAGAAGGAGCAGTGGCCCAGAAGTACACTGGATCTGTTAATAGACTGCAACCCCACATCACCGGAGAATATTAAGACATGGCTTACCAGAGGGTGAGTGTGTCTGGAAACTAGGACAAAAATAATGGGCGAAGTTCTAGGTTTGATGTGTATCCACTTAAAGCCAGTGTAGTGCTGGAGAGAAATGAGATTATAATGCAGAGTTCTGAAGGCTGTATCAGACAATCAGGACCCACTAGACTGTGATGGGAAGCATGAGTGAAGCAAGGTCTCTCCACCAGAACTAAGGGCTGTTATAAGCCGTACTGCCTGTAGACTCTAAACCCAAATAATTCCAACGGTTGGGTGTTATTTTCTCTCACTGGTTTCCATTACCAGTGAGGTCACTCACACTAACCTTACACTGGAGGCAAATGGGTCCTTTTTAAACAAATATAGCGACGCTATGTATATGAAAATACAACCATATTTTATTGAATGTATACAACATTTCTATGAAAGAAAATCCTGAAACAACAATGCAAAATCCAACTTCAAATTTCATTGCACTCTGGATAGTAATATGATGATTCACAATGTAAAACACAATATAGGTGGTTGTCACCACAGAGCCAAAAAAAAACAATTGTTATTCTAAAAATACAACAACATATTGTGCAAATCCAATCACAGCTACACACTTCAAAACCACTATCACTCTAATTGCATGTATACCCACTCTTCACAACAAACAGCCAACATGTTTCATTCCATTCATCTCAATAAAAAACGATTTGCTTGGAAATTCTTCAGGGGAGGCCCTGTGTGAACAACAACCTGTCCTATATTCAATATCCAATTTCACATACTGAATGGGCTGAATCCCTAATAGTATTTATAGTTCAGGAACCTTTCTGCCCAATGTTGGCGCAAAACATCCTGATTCTTCTCTATGCTCCCAGTGTCCGGTGTTCAGTGGGAGTGACCCAGTGGGGAAATGAAATAAATGCTATGCAGAACTCCCACAGCAAATGCTAGGGGATCTATTGATTGTTCTCAAAAAGCCACGAAATCTCCATGAGGCATTTCAAAACTAGTACACTCATGTGTAAGTACTTGCGCTCCGTAATGATTTCATTCTTCCACTTCGTCTTGCTAGAATGCCCAATATCGGCTGGTCCTACAGTAGCAACTCCGTCCTTCCTAGTAACAGGTGTCTGCTCCCAGGTATTCCGTCTCAATTTGAATGTAAATCTCTGCATACTTCCGGATCCGGTTTAACTTGTACGCAGATCGAGATTTACACTCAGATCGAGACGGAATTGGGATCAACCCTTCTTAATCCCAGTTCACAACAGAATTTGTTCTGGCTAGTTTTTTCCATCATTTTTGGGTGGTGCTGTGTTCTCCCATGCGGGTTGCAGGTGGTAAAATGGTGCTACCACAATTTGTACCGCAAAGCTGAATTGGGAGTTGCCATTGAAGTGCAGCCCAAGTGCTGAATGTAAATGCTCCACTTCAATGCCATCAGTCATTGGAATTTGCAGGTGTGGAACCACAAACAACCCCATAGAGTCCTCTGGATTCCAGAAACAAGCACGTGTACCTCCTTACTGGCACTCATGATCTGGTGGTAATTCTGCAGGACCAAGCTTGGCAGTAAATCTATGTAAATAACGAGGAATTTCCTGCCAAGCTCTCAATGAGGCCCACAATCTAAACTGGGCAACGTTGATGTATTAAAATTACTAAGAACATCCCAACTCTGTTTACATTGCCAGGACCTGGTCATGAATAAGTCAGGCATGAATGTCTTATTGTCATGAATAACATGGCTTGTGAAAAGTGTGCCTGACCCATATTGGTCCAAAGGGGGCTCTGACTCCAATAGAATATATAATGTTTCAGTGATGGGGTGGGGTCATCTCATCATTGTTTATTCTTAAAGCGATATCTGCCCTTCAGCAATCACTGAGGGTTGTGAATGTTTGAATTAATTTGAGGGCTTGAGAATGGAGGTAGCAAGAGTAGCCTAATGTTGAGTCAGGACACACAATATCCGTTTACAAAGTGATATTGTTTCTGTTTTGAGGTCTTTGTTTATGGACCACATAACTGAGGGGGTCGAATGGATTAGCCTATGAGTTTGAAGGGTATGGCAAGGGATGCTGCAAGGATGTCAAGGGGAGTGCAAAAATTAGTCGACAGAGAAAGCTCTACTGTTGTGCCGATGAGAATCAGGGGTCTGCTACCTTTAGATCTCCAAATGTGTTGGGCTACAGCTCTCTTCAGCGCTAGAGAGCATAGACAATGGTAAGGGATCATGGGAGTCGTAGTCCATAACAGCAGTAGAGCCACAGGTTGTAGATCCCTGCTACCTACTAGGAGTGAGGTCTGCAAACAAACCATACAACGTCCTTTCATCGCAGGATGTTTTTTTGCAGTGTTTTTTACCACAATTTCTTTGCCGAAAAAAACTCACTCATCACATTTTTGTTGGGGGGGTTAGAAAATATATAAATTTGGATGCTCAGGAATATATAAAAATTAAAGGGGGTGGGAGATTGTGGGGGAACCCTCCAAAAATAAAAAATAAATACATTCGCTGAGTTTTTTCATAAAAAAATCTGCAGTAAAAAACCCAGCGGAAAAACATCCCGCGGTAACATGACATGGAACCAAACAAACATGGAACCTTTCCTACACCGTTGACATTTGCAGCAGAATATCAGTTTAAACCCTGTACATGTGTTTTTTGTAACAATCTAAGCAATTGATTTTAGTAGGAAGAGAAGATATCATGTTTATGTAGAGCTCAGCATTTAATTGTCGAGCAAGAATTTAATAACAAAGTGCTTCTAAAAGACTCCACCAGATAAAGCCGATCATGGGGTCTATGTCATTTGAACAGATGGAGGGGGAACATGTCCTCTTCAGAATACTCACGCCAGAGCCATAATCCCAAAGGGCCAGGAACGGGTCTCCAGGCGCTTTAAACTTTTCATCTCCTCGGAAGAGAGTCCCATGCCACTGTCCGACTCACTCTCCTATACAGGGAAAGAAGCAGGGAAAATCACTGACAAGTACTCGTAAAATTACCAATCCCTGCCCACTCGCAGACTCAGTTAGGCCTATCTGAGCTTTACGCCACACCGTGTAACCTTAACGTAGCTTAAACGTGCAATCAATAAAATACTTTGCACTCGTTTCAGTACACACTGGAAATTACCAATATAACAGGTTGTAATAGGATAAACAATTAATGATGCACCTTGCCGAAAATGGGTTGCACAAATTTCAAATAAAAAAATGCATGAATGTAAATGGAAAAATACCTGAATCAATAAATGTTCAGAGTTTTACAGTACTTATTATCGTAGTAATACGGTAGACTACACGAGAGCTACTTTTCATTAGCACCATAGTCCCTTCAGAATTGAAGAAATCAATCATCACACCTTTACTGAAAAATCCCAATCTTGACCCTGACAACCTACAAAATGACTGCCACGTGGCAGCCTTGCCCTGGCCAGGAAAGATCTTGGAGAAGAAGGGCACGGTTCAATTGCAGGAATATGTTGAAAGGTGAGACCTTATTGGACCCTCTTCAATCAGGGTTTCGTTGTTGGCAGTCTGGTACGAAATCCTACGAGTGGCAGATGAAGGGGAGCTGTCATTGCTTGTGATGCTAGATCTATCCGCGGCATTCGATACGGTGGATCATCGCACTTTATTGCCGATGTTTCCAAAAGGGCCATTAAATGGTTTCAGTCTTTCTTACTGGATCACCAACAAGAAGTGAGGTCCTCCTTAACTCTGTTGCTGTTTAATTTGTATTTACACCCATTAGTGGACATTCTTCGGAAACATAGGTTCTGCTTCCAGTCGTATGCGGACGACACACAGATGGTTATTAATTTAAGTAACGTGGAGGAGTCATTTCTAAGAGCAGGGCTGTGTCTGGAGGAAGTTAGTAATTGGATGGCAGTGTTTTGGCTCCAGCTCAACCCAAGCAAAACAGAAGTGGCTCTGTTTGGTGCTAAGAATATGTTCCGTGCCAAGAGAAGGCCACATTCTCCATGCCTTCTGGGCTCTAAATTGAATGTTTCTCTCAAAATTAAAAACCTCAGCTACAGTGAGGGTAAGATAGGGGCAAAAGTGCAGTCCATTTTCTATTCTTTGTGGCTTTTCTTTACGACAAGCACTTCCATATGCTCCTAAACAGGATCATGCCAGAGTACTGGTAAATTCCCAGTTCAACTACTACAACGATCTGCTACAATGATTCTTGACCTAGAGTCACTGTGCAGGCCAGCCTGCAGCTGTCCATCCAGCCTCGCTTGCCGAACTGCCTGCCGCCTGATACCCGCAGATGTCTCCCGTCTTGAACTCTGTCGCAGGAGCTGCAAAGCGTCTTGGAACCGACTCAATGCTGTCGAGCATCAAGATCATCTGAAGCACCAAGTACATTGTGGTTCTGTCCCCCTGGTCCTTCTCCAAAGGCCCCTAGTGACATTTACAACCCCTTTATCATTTGATGCTGATACCAAATAACCTTGAACAGTTAAGGCTGATTGCTTTACCGACTACCCTCCTGTCAGTATCCAGAGTGAATCCCTTTCCTTCATGAAAATGTATGTCCTCTGTGTTCCTTTACAGTGTGGGTTGTATTTTGTAGTGTGCTAGAACTGTCCATTGTAATAATAATAAAGTAGATATTTTTGTACAACTTGACCGGATAGTCCTTTTTATCATTGGGTTATAATTGCATTTTTGCTGTGTTGCAACTAACCTACAACCCACAACCTGGCACAGATAAGCCTGCCGTTCCATCCACGTTACCAAAATTTGACAAGGAGGTTTATAATTGACTTGTGTTTCCAATCTGTTTCGCATCCCTTCTGGTGTATTAGAGGTGTGGGACTAATTGATGGTTTAGAAACCGATATTCATCCCTGGACCACTAGTGCCCTGGAAGTTGATCCGTCAGGGTAGTACTTTGCCATATTCTTTGAGTCTGTCTGGTTATTTGGTGTGCGATATTTCTTATTTCTTTTTATTGATATAGCTGAATAAATCGTTTACATAATTAAGGTCACAATATGTATAAAAGGCAATGACAATTCCAAATCTAAAAATACATAGAGCCACACAATTAGATGATTAGACAAATATACACTCACAGAATAAAAAAAAGAGAAAAAAAATGATTAACTTAAAACCAATGGTGAATAATGCCCTTATTACCTAGGATAAGTAATGCCAGTCAACTTATCAGCGACCTTCCTGATTTGATATCATGAAATAAAAATAGCTTAGAACAAATAATAGATGTTTGAGCTTAATGGAGGGAATTGTTCCCAATCATCAATAACATCAACTGTGTATCTCAGCGACTTCATATTTTATCAACATAAAATTAGTCACAACAGTTAGTCCTACTGATGTACTAAATTCGCCAGTTTAAGGTGCATTACATTATTATTCTTACACTACTTAAGTTATAAAAACATCGGGTCAAGTAAAACCAAAATTATTTTTGAATGATGAAGATGTACATAAAGTGATCATCCAGTAGAAAATAGCATTGATTCGCATAGACATCATGATCATGATATTAGCAGTCAATTCAAGAAAGACTGTCTTAGTATTTACGATTAACTCGGAAAAAACAATTACATTTGATCAGATGTCAGTTACAGCCCGTGTTTCTAGGAACAACGCAGCATTCCAGAAGTTCATGATGGCTATTCTGAAGCTAGTAATCGGGGTGCAAAGAATTAAGAGCCATGAGGTGTCAGGATCAGTGTTTCTCAGATAGTCAAGATGTTTGAAAAAGTGTTTGATCCTTAGTAAGGAAAGGGCTGGACACTTATTAAATGTCGCAAAGTCTCTTTTTGTTCTTTTTTAATACAAAAATGACAAGTATTGTTTTCTTTGCTAATCATATTGCATCTAGCCATAAGGTCTCTCATGGCCCACAGATTGAATCTTACCCGCAATATAGATGTTCCATACATGGGAGAGGGATATTTAAGCAAGTATAGTTCAATTGTACAAATGTATTTCTCTATAAATGGATTTTCTCTGACGTCCTATACAGAGTACACTGTCTACACATCTCTATCCAATCCTCTTAGTGTAATTTAGTTTTAGCCCTATTTGGATCTGATATGAGTGTGTCTATGGTGACATCAGCACTGGCCAGGGTATGACAGATAGTCATTCTCCATTGGGCTGCAAATTTGTGTTCAGACAAAAGCATATATTCAGAGAGAGTCTTAAGCAGTGTGTCAGAATTTTCTGCCAAAAGACACTTCCTAACGAATGCACAAAGGTGCCATCTGTATACTCCATTCAAGGAGATTAGTCCCAAGACATACCTGAGCCATACAACTGGTATGCACTGAGGTAATGTTAGTATCTGTCTCCAGTATTTCCCCTCCATTTTATGGAAAAACGCATCTGCTACTATTTCTTGTGTTTCCATAGTGTATAAAAGAGGAGGAGAGGTTTTTTGATTGTAATAAATAATGGCAGGTCTTAAAGAAAATGTAACATATTTAGCCAGGATGATCTTGGTCTGTTAGGTAGCAGTTGTGAGTTTTGTTTCTAACGTTAACAAGTGAGATTTATTGTGAGGTTGATTGTCAATGATCATACATAGATAGGTGTAGTGAGTGACTACCTCTATCCTGGTATTATGCTGGGTCCGAGTAGGTCTGTTCCAAATAGAGAGTTTGCTCAGACAGGACAATAGTATGTTATTTTGCAAATTTATTGTTAGCTGATTGGAGTCTATATACTGTGACAAAGCATCGAGCAATCTTTGGAGACCCATGGGGGTCTTGGAGACTAAAACCAAATTGTATGCATATAATAAAGCAGACACTAGTTTAGGGCCTAACCTTGGTGCATCAACAGCAATATTATCGAATTCATATTTCATATCAAAAATGAAAAAATTGAAGATGGCTGAAGCAAGTATGCAACCTAGCTTCTGTCCTCTAGATGTCTGAACAGGAGCAGATAACAAACCCTCGGTTGTCAGACGAATTTGAATCGACGTGTTCAAATGAAGTGCACCAATAATCTCAATCAAAGTGGAAGGCAACCTGCGTTATGTAATTTTCTTAGTAGAAGCCTTCTCGATATATAGTAGAAGGCAGTGTGGAACTCTACAAATGCAAAGTAGCTCAGTTGTTTGGTCATTGAAGCTTGAAATTTGATGGCATTAAGAGATGTCAAGTTGATGGCGGTTCCCAGGCCAGCTACAAACCATGTTTGATTAGGATCTCTCTTTTGTTGTACCAGAGTCCCTTTGTTGAAACCACGAAGTACAAAATGTGCAAAATTGTTTCCCGGCGTGTCTAACAATACTATCGATCTATAATTTGTGGCCAGGGAGCGATCTCCTTTTTTAAAAATTGGAACAATCACTGATTGTCTCCAGGAGTATGGCATGATGCGGTTTTTGATAATCTAAACAAATATGTTGTTTAAGATAGTAGACCAGATTTTAGGGTGAGCTTCGAGCATTACATTACTCAGCCCATCGGGGCCAGGAGCACTTGACGGCTAGATTTTTTAATTAACTGTTCTATGTCTGCTTCAGGGGTTTCTAGTTGCCATGGGTGATGCTTAGAGAAATCAGCCGGGGAGATGGAAAATGAGGGTTCAGCATATAAACTTGCAAAGGGCTCCCGCCACTGCAGCTCAGTGACACCATTGATTTGAATGAGTGGTTGTGAAGCGTGAGATCTTTATTGGTAATTCCATCTAGCACAACAGATACTTCAAGGTACTAGAGCACACAGTTATAGCATGTTTATTTCTGCCATTGTCTCTGTTACGATCATCAGAAGACATTCCATCTCTGTGTCCTCAGTCACTTGACAAAATGCTTCTCTCTAAAGGCTTGTGTACAGTGCAGAAATGTTTGACTATAGCACATAAAGTGCCTCTTGATTGCATTGTGCCACAATTAATGCTTTGTTGTAATGTGTCTATCTTTCCTATCTCCATGGCATGCTGTTCAGGATGTTTGTTTGCATGTATGAGGTAACTAGTGCCCAGCGTACGGGATGCCGTGTGAGTGTGCTGCTTTCCCTGTGCTACTTTACATTTTTTATTAGACAGTTATGAACCCTCCTAATGGTATGCATTCTGCCAAGCGCTGAAGCCTGCAAAGTAGATACACGCAGGCTTGACATGTGGCCAACTTTGCACCAGACCTGCAGATGAACTGGTCTGCTGTTAAATCTCATTTACCAGTTTAATGGTAGCCACTACAGAGTGCACTTTGCTTTCTAACCTTGAGTATATTCAGACATGTAATTTCTCATTTTACTTAAGCCGGTAAGATAGCTATAGCTGGTATGATAGCTCAGTGGGTTCAGTGATTGCTGCTGCGATGTGTATGTGATCTGCAGATTCCCAGCAACGCCAACTCAGCCTTTCCTCCTTCTGAGGTTGATAAATGAGTACCAACATAGGCTGGGTGATATTGAATGTATATTTGTTCTATATAAAACACTTAAGCATAAATGCTATATAATAAGACATCATCATTTGGCCTTAGACGTCTGCTTGCATTCACAGTAACTTGGTAATATGGACCTATACACACCGAAATTAACGATACATATGGTGATCCAGTTTTGTATGAAATGTATCTCACATTACAATGATATCGTAACCATATTTTTGTGATGCCACTTCCTGTTTTATCAAGGGGTGAAAGGTCGTGTTTGATTGCTTCCCGTGATGTCACTTCATGGTGGGGTCAAATGACATCACTTCCTGTAATGGCAACAGATGTCAAGGGTTGTGTGATGTCACTTCCACTACCTTTGGCATTTTGGTGAAATGACGTGCCTGAGGCCATCCATGGGAGAGCAGAGCCATTTCTGAATTTCTTCATCAAACTTGGAAGGGGCAAACAATTTTCAGATTCTATTTTGAGTAACAGAATTTGCACTAACATCTTAAGTTCAATTGGTATATGTAAAATTCTTGTATAAAGAACATCCTTCAAAACAGTTAAGTTTCCAATCAAATCAGACATGCTAAAGCAAGCGAGGATAAAATTCTAAATTGGACTCACGTGTTATTCAGTGTACCATAATAAACAGCGCAAAATATACAATCTTAAAAGGTTCTGCCCATAAGATTAGCCTTTTTAAGTTCCAGTCTAAAAGGGCTTCGTGAGTGATGAGGTTTTTGTACCCAGAAGTGTGTTTATGCAGTAGCTTGGCATTAATGGCCTATGTCCCAGCCAGGAATTTAGTGCCTTTCCAGAAGAAAGGCCTGTCTTTCCACGACCGAGGCAGATGGCATTAGAGTCCAGCAGATCAGAAACAGATTTGTGCTTCAGACGCCAATTAATCCAAGACTGCGGGGCCAACAAACTGCAGTGTAAGAGCCTCCTCCCCCACCGCACCGGCGTATTTACATTCCCTATATGGCGCGTCATGACATGCAGTAGACATCAATTAACCTCGCGGAAATGCACGCTTGACTCTCGAGGCATCTCGAGCAAGAAGTCTGGTCCTTCGTCTATGAAACATCCTGATAGTCTCCAGACTCAGCCATCCAAAACTGGCCCACTTTGGATGGCTGAGTGGATGGCCCGCTCTTGCACAGCTCCAGTGGCTACCCACACCCAAGAGAATTGCCTTCAAAGGGCTCAACACTGTATTCAAAGCCATTCACCTCAACACTCCATCTTACCTTCATGACAAACTCAAACCCATCACCCATAGAAGCACCAGACAATCCAGCCAACACCGTCTACACATTCCATTCTACAAACTCACATGCACACAAAAACAAGCATTTACCCACTGGTCACCAGGGCATGGATCCATCACCACATTCAGAAAGAGCCTCACAAACATACCCGTTTCCCCACACACACACACCCTGCCCACCTCCAATGCCCTCACTTGTCTGTCTCTAATCTTTAGATCCTTTCCTGAAAACACTTTGTAACTTCTTTTTTCAACTCCCACAGTTTCAATATTTGAACCATGTAAGGCACTTCAAGACCCCCTGGGTAGGGCCAGCGCTAAATGAAAATTCAAATAAATTTATCAAAATAATCACGCCCTGGAAGTAGGGGGCCGGCGGGAGTAGGGGACCAGCCTATATTAAATCAGCATCCTAACAGGAACACTAGGAGGGAGAGATATGACGGGGAATGGGAAGCCTAGGTGGGCGTGGGAGAATGAGATACCACCAAGGCTGCCACCAGTGAGCTCCGATGGGGACATAACCTGCAAAGTTGGCACTGCGCGTATCGGGGCAAGAGGTGATTAAAACTCATGTCCACTTCCGCCGTAACCTAGGGTGTAAATTGCCTCGTTACAAGCGTCCAAATGCTTCTAGCACCTGACGGAATTGTCAGGCCCGGTGAAAGGAATTTGAATAGTGTCTCCAGTCTAAGTAGTGATTAAGTGACCCACGCCCTCTTACTTTTCGGGCAAGGTAGGTCATGGGTGATATCAAATGGGGAGATGAATGGGGAGAAGTTCCGATCTACCAACAGCGTGGTGGCAAAGAGCTTGGGAAGCCTACTTGCAGACCTTGGCTTCCAATACTCCAAAAATATCCTACACCAATATACAATACCGCAGCACCCAGCCGAGAGGGCAACCTCCAGCCAAACCCATTATGCAGATCAATTAGGAGGACTTTTAGATTTGCAACCCAAGTTCTGCACTGGAAACAGAAACACGCTGGATAGCTCAGGGGCAACGTGCTCGCCTTGGAAGCAAGACGACAGGGAGCAACACAGGTTCGATCCCGATCCCTGGTTCCGTGCTTAGAAACCTCTGGGTATTAAGCGCGTTATAAATAACCTATCATATCATAATGATATATTAGAGTGCCCCCAGGCTTGTAAGGAAAAAGCCATACCCCATAGTCGTATCAGCCAGCTGACAGGTAGAGTAGTGTGCCATGAGGCATGTGCTGGGTCTCTGTTCTTCTGACAGTGTGCCCCGCCCACACTACTCCAAAGAACTGCATAGACCCACCGGTGGTGGCCTAAAAAAGCCATAAAGGATGAGGCTGGAGCAGAGGGTATTCTAGATAACAAATGTCCACTCAGCAAGTAACTTATACCCAGATCTATCTTATGCCTCAGGCCTATAAGCAATAATCACCCTGATTGGCTGCAGTACCCACCAGGGAGATGGGCAACGGGACCATAGATGCCACCAATGCTTGCTGGAGCGACTCATTGCTGTATCATTTACATAAAGAAAAAGGGGGGCCATCAGCGACAAGAAAAACAGGCTGCGGAATGAGTCTCGCAGTGCAGTACGGGAACAAAGAGGGTCCGGCCGGGGGCTTTACTTCTGAAAGGAGGTGGAAAATGATCTGTCTACCCAGTGGAACCCCCTCATAGACATTAGGCTGTGATCAAGTAGACTAGGAGGTGATGGGTTGTGAACTAATTATCTTTAGTGATAACAAACACTACAAGTCCCAGAAAGCATTGCTTTCTGAAGGAAAAGCTCAGGCTCGGTAGCATTTCCAGAAGTTGTTTATATGACATTCTGTTTTGGAAATTTGACAAAGTAAAAGTACAAGTACTCGAATATCTGATGATTAAAGAGAACAGCAGCAGTATCCTGGGGGGGTGCTCTTACCTCATGCATGGCCTTGCCTTTTCCCACTGGCACCTCATCAAACGTCTTCACGCTCAGCGGTCGATTCTTGGTGTTGTTACTGGAAATCAGAAGGCCGAGAAGTTAGGATAAGGACGTCACTAGACACTCTGAAACTCGTAATTCTTTAAACTTATTTCAAAAACCCCACTGCTGTTTTGCTGGCTGGGGAACATCAGTGCCAGTTTTGAGTAAAATTTTGAGGCCGCCATGTTCTCATGCGCCCCATACCAAGAGACCCGGTGGCATTGTGGTGTGTCCCGTGCTTGTCCTGCTGGCCATGGTGAATGGAGTGCTGTTTGCTGCTGACTTCTATGTGCAACATGCACTCACGTGTTCAAGTGTCTGCAGGGATTCCCAGGGTTAAATCCTTCTATAGAGGATATGAAGAGGAGTCAGAGACTTGGGGTGACATCTGTTATTTATAGTGCTTTCAAGTCCTAAAACTTTGGGATTACACACTAAGAGGTCGACTGACAAAAGTATTTCCATGTTTGAACAAAAGTGCAACTTGAATCCTGCCTGATTTACAATCGGCATTTCCACGCTGTGGATTAAATGCAGTTTGCAGGTTCAGGTGAGAGACTCGGGAAGGGGGTCTGCAATCTCGCGATGTTTTGGACATAACCAGCATAGTTGCTTGTGAGAAATCATGAGAGTCGGAGTCCAAAATATTGAGCGAAGCGCAAGTTGCACAGCCCTGGGCTGAGGCGCTTTCTTGATGCAGCTCTAAAGGACAGTCTTTGACTTAGCCTGTGCCTGACCAGGGGCAGGCGCAGGCTAAGGTGCAAGGGCATCATGTGACCTGTGTGACCCTGGGCTCTGTGGAACAGCGCCCATGCACAGCATGGTGTTTGTTTTACCTTTTTAAATGGTTGGTATTAATGCAAAACAGACATTTTTAAAGAGATGAGTATGACTCATCCTGATGAAGGCCCATGTTGATTGCTGTAGACTTAGGACCAGAACAGTGTCAACTACACAACCTTCATGTAGAAGCACGACAGGATATGTCCTCATAGAGCATCACCATTCAGGAGCCAATGGCTCTCCTGGCATTTGGCGATGATGCCCTCAAGCCACCAATGTGTTATCTGTATTGAGAATCTTTTCTTTTAACTGTTTGATTTTAAGAACCATTTTATATACAGAGTAAATTAATCCTAACACGTGAAAACTACTTTCTAATAATGCATCTCATGAAAACCTTAAATTAGCACTGGTTAGATAGCAAAGTAAGCTAAGTGCTCTCCTCTGATATCTGTGCATAGTCTTCTGTGCAGGTTCAAATCCCGGCTGGGTTAACTCAGCCTTTCGTCCTTCTGACGTTGATAAATTTAATACCACTTTGTGGGATAATAATGGCTTCTGTTATTTCAGCGCTCAGAGACCTATGGGTGTGTAGCGCTATATAAGAAATGTACAATTAATAATTGTTTTTCTGAGCAATATCTTCACCCTTTTAAAAAAAAAAGCAAAGGGCGAGAGACGATGAGTTAAGGGGTGCCTGCCCCTTGACAGGAAATAACAATACAAAAGGAACAAAATCAAACAGCCCCCAAAATAAACACAAAAGTACTTAAGGAAGTGGACAAAAAAATATAAAAGAGTGACAGACGTAATTAAATCCAAAATTAATTATTCAAAATATTTTAAGGAATAAATAACATACTAAATTGAAATTATTAATAAATATGAAATTATGAAGTAATAATGTAGACTTGTTTCTATTAAAGCTATCATCACAAAGAAGCATGTTGAGAAACTTGATTTTTTTTTTTTATTGGAGCCGCTGCTTAATGTAGGGGATTAAAACCATGTGTCCCCTATTTTCAGCAGACTGATTGTTCAATGTTTACATTACCTTGTGAATTCTTTGAGCCACTTTACTGTGATTACTCCTAGTCAGATATATTTTCTGTGCACAGATGTTTCCAATTAGCTAGTGCGGCTTCTGGGCCCTTGCTTTGTGGTTAGTGGTGGGAAAATCATACCTAGTTTCGGGAGTGGGGGGGGCAGTTGCAAACTGCGAATCAGACACTTGGTTAATACTGTCTATCACCTGGTTTGCGCGCTTTGCGTCGCCAGTGATTTACTGCCTGGCAAATGTTAAGATATCTCACAAGCACAATTAGTTGCGAAGGTTTCTGCACAATATATTTTGATATCACATCTGATGTCGTAGTCTTCGAGAATCAAAGCCCTGTAAAGGGGCACGCTGGCAAGAGCAGTCAAACAACATCTCAACGCCAACTGTCCAATTGGCGTGGTAGAACAAAACCAGGTCCTACGTCGCCCGACCCCAACCAAAATGAAGACTTTTTTTTAATGATTGTAGTGAAGACGTTTGAAAATGTTAAGTTTCAAACACAAACTTTGAAAACTCATTTGCCAAAGTTAAAGTTAAAAAAAAAACATGTTTTTATATGCTTAGGATTTTAAGGCTTTAAGTTTGAAAATGTAAGTAATATGCATTTCATGTGTTAATCCTATGTGTAAAGTTTCTTTGCCGCTCCTGCTCTCCATCCACCTTCCAATATGCTAGGTCTGGCTGCCCCCACTCTAGGCCTGCATGAGTTTGACTTCTCTCTTTACCTATCTTTATCCTGCTTACTCTTCCCACACAATTCTGTGCCAGTATACCATTTTCCACAATGATCATATAATGTGTTTATTAGCTCAATGAACAATTTCACATATATTACAATTTCATTGATCTAAAACAATTTGCTTTTTAAAACAATGTACACATTCCTATTATTGTATCTTCTAATAGAATCCTATAAAACCAATATATATCAACAATCAATAAACCATCATTTCATTCATATTCACATACAGTTTTTTAGGGATCCCAGAGCTTGAAGGTTTTCGACGGCTATCGTCCAAACATTATATGATGCAATCATCATGGAGATGTTACATGAATTAATACAATATTTCCAAAACCGATCTTGGTTAACTCCTTGTATTCTGCGGACAAACCGGGATAATAGCCTTTGGTGTATAGCTTCGAAGGCTTCACAAAAGGAACGAATGTGTTGTGCCATTTCCATTAGCACAGGTTTAGAACAAATTCGCCAAATGCATTACTTTTCACTGATCCCCTGTTGGGGCCCCAATGCGGTCAAAGTTGGTAAATGACCCAGTCTTAACAATAGGTAAAATCTTCGGACTGCTATGGAGGGACATATAAGCAGGTAATTCCCTGCAGACACATATATGAAACATAGCAGTCTGTGGTTTGGATATCTTTTAAGCCATTCCAGATGAGCGTAGTTAGCTATCCAATCCCATTGTTTTTAATTTATCCATACATTCATCTCAGTGTGCCACTTGTAGATATAGGATTCCGATTATTATTAAACTAAGTTGACTCTCCTCCTTGTTGACCCTTCATCGACCTTACCTCTTCTTCTTGGTTATTTTGACTAGATGCCTCATTTTTCCCATTACTTCTCCATTTGGTATTTTGGGCTTCATCATCAGTTTGGCGGTATTTCCCGAGGAATTTCTGCTTGATCATTGTCACTGCTACTTGTAAGCAGGGGAAATGCATCCAATTATAAGTGGCAGACTGGCAAGGTTCTTCCCCAGATTTGGAATCAATTGGGCTCTATGGGGATTTTGGAGGAATTGTCTTAGGTAGTGAATGGTAATTCTGCACTTTTATGGTGGCAAAGGGGAGGAGTTACATGCTTGGAATTTGGCAGTGCAGTCAAAGTGGCTGTAAATCCATTAGTGCCTCAAAGTGACAGTAACAGATGTACTGCCACTTTGTTACAGTAACAGATGCACTGCCACTTTGTTACAGTAACTGATGTACTGGCACTTTGTTACTGAACCACCAAAACCACAATTAAGCCTTTTGTTCTTCAAACCTTTATTGAAGCAATAAGCCCCGAGCCGCGGGGTCATTACCGAGTCAGGTAATGCCCGGGGGCCCATAGATATAGGCTCTCCCTTCTTCCTTTCCATGATGGCCTTTTTCTGATCGGGAGCGGACGCGCTGTGGACAGAAGTGTTCCCAGGGCGTTTGCTCCCAAAATGAACCAAAAAGCAGGTAAGTGGGGGTTGGGATGGCAGGGAGGGGATTACCACTTACCTGAATCCCCAGCGGGGGAAGATGGCAGTCTCAAGCCGTGTGGTGGCTCGGAGCGGGCATTACCCGGTTCCAAGCCTCCTCGTTGGCTGAAGGGCTGCCACACCCCCAACCCCTGCTGAGGACAAAGGAAAATAACGTCGGGAGAGGGATTCCCAGTCGGGTAATGCCCCGGCGAGGGCCAATCAGATTGCATGTTACAATCTGGTTGTCCCTCGCCGGGTACTAATTTGGAATTTGAAGCTAGATAACCTTAGTCTTGAATGAGCTGCCTTACCCAGTTTCCATGATGCTCCAGCGCCCGATGGAAATCCTCACATTCTCTTCCACTGCGGGGGTCTTGGTGCTGGGGTCCCCATCGAGGCACAGGGCGGTGTTCAGCGGGATGTAGTCTTTGCCATCCTATGTGGAACAAAGCAAGGGTTTTAGTCATTCCGAATGCCAGGATATCTGTGGGTAAAACCATGAACTAAGTATGAAATTACACAAGCAGCAGGGTGCAATCAGGAAGCAAGGCTTCCGGCTTGCATTTTGCACAGGCAAGAGTGCTTTTCACTTTTATTCATGTTTATTTTGACATAATGAAAACGTGAAACAGTCGAACAGAAGTAGACGGGCCAATGAATCACGTGGGTAGAAAGGCCTAAAGGATGCTCTTATTTACTTGCTTGAGTCTAAGAAACACGCAGGGCATCTTATTTGCGAAGGTGACCTGTGCCCAGAGGCGTTGCTAATGGGCTGGAGGGGCACTATAGCCCTGGGTCTTTTGGTTGTAGTCCCGGATAGAAGCTCAGGGGCTTCAAACAAAAAGCTTGCTAGCCCCGAGTTTCGACAGTTCCGACATTAGCGTGGCCCCAGATCTTTACCAGACCTTGCAACAGCCCTGCCTGTGCCTTTCTGTGGGAGGTTAGGGAGGGGGTGCTGTGCACACATGCAAATGGTGAACTGGTCCACCCGTTTGCATGCATTAGTCTTGGGCATGTGGTTCCTGCATTAATGCATGATAGGCCCGCAGTCTCCACATGGGAGATGGGTATGCATTTCGCAGCCACTGAAGGGCTTAACATTGTGAAATTTAAAAATATTTAAAAAACATTTCTATCCTGTTTTGAGTGATAGAAGGAGTAGCATCCACTAAGTTCGTAACTGTCTGCATTAAAAGAAATAATGAAAGGGTCGGAAACGAGTGACCCTCCCATGCACTGGGTGACCCCCTGTATCTGTTCCAAATGAACACAGGGAAATGCTTTGGTGTTTCTAACATTTGAAAGTCAATGCCATTCATGGATCTAGCGGTGGCTTTAAAATGCAGAAAACACCACTTACCCCCTTGTGATTTATGCAATTGCACATAAGACAGCGGGGGAACCTGGATGCATGTATGTCGGGTGCACACATTCAGAGGCATTTGCGATTTGCATTGGTGGATCTGTAAGATGCCATGTGTGCTTGCAACCCATTACAACTTCCTATGGAATGCAATCTTTCAATTAGACCCTTTGCAGGGCAGAATTGGTACTGCATCCAGATGAATATCTCTGTGGGCCAATGTAGAGCATCTACCCACCTCCACAGTCCATCCATTTGCATATGTTCAAGCACTGCATATACCCATTAAAAAGAAACAGGGAGATTATGGAGGTCAACGAGCGGAACATGCCTTACCTCTGTGTTGAGCTGCAGTGAAATGAAAGGTTGACATCTAAACTGCATGTGGAATGGTGCAGATGTCTCCTGCCATGAGTGTGGTCAGGAGGGTGGCGTGGATATGACATAAGAGCGCCAAGGTCCCTCTCTCCTGGTGTGTGCATTAAGAGCTCAGGAATGCAGCCATCATAAAACATGGTGGCAGAGAGAGCTGAACAGGGAAGGATGTTTTCTGCAAACATGCAGCCAGTTCCACTCCATGGGGAAAGGGACAGTGGAAATGCTAGGCACATGTTAAAATGGGGAGAGTCCCCTAGGGCTGTGAGGATCAAATGGGTGAACACTGAGCAATGGAAAGGAATGCAGTGGGGAGGTGCCCTTTTGGTGAAAGCATATAAGGCATGATAAGGTAGAAGGTAGAAAAATATAATAGGTGTAGCCCAGAGAAAGGATGTAATATCATGGGGGCCTTCTATCAAGCGTGATCCAATACACACCCATTTGCCCACCATTCCAGGATTTCAGTGCCATTTCTACTACAATAGGGGATACATTTAAATCCATTTTCCTGTGACCAACAGAGTAGTGATTATCTGCTCAAGTGGCCATGTTTAAGTGTGCCAGGGCTACTGCAAGGTTGCCCACAAGCTACCCTACCTTCAGGCAGGAAACAGAGTAGTGATTCTCTGGCCATGTTTAAGCGTGCCAGGGCTACTGCAAGGTTGCTCACAAGCTACCCTACCTTCCAGCAGGAAACAGAAAGGTTGCCCACAAGCTACCCTACCTTCCAGCAGGAAACAGAAAGGTTGCCCACAAGCTACCCTACCTTCCAGCAGGAAACAGAGTAGTGATTCTCTGGCCATGTTTAAGCGTGCCAGGGCTACTGCAAGGTTGCCCACAAGCTACCCTACCTTCCAGCAGGAAACAGAGAAGTGATTCTCTGGCCATGTTTAAGCGTGCCAGTGCTACTGCAAGTTTGCCCACAAGCTACCCTACCTTCCAGCAGGAAACAGAGTAGTAATTCTCTGGCCATGTTTAAGCGTGCCAGTGCTACTGCAAGGTTGCCCACAAGCTACCCTACCTTCCAGCAGGAAACAGAAAGGATGCCCACAAGCTACCGTACCTTCCAGCGAGAAACCGTAGTGATTCTGTGGCCATGTTTAAGCGAGCCAGTGTTACTGCAAGGTAGCCCAAAAGCTACCCTACCTTCCAGCAGGAAACAGAGTAGTGATTCTCTGGCCATGTCTAAGCGTGCCAGTGCTACTGCAAGGTTGCCCACAAGCTACCCTACCTTCCAGCAGGAAACAGAGTAGTGATTCTCTGGCCATGTTTAAGCGTGCCAGTGCTACTGCAAGGTTGCCCACAAGCTACCGTACCTTCCAGCAGGAAACAGAGTAGTGATTATCTGGCCATGTTTAAGCGTGCCAGTGCTACTGCAAGGTTGCCCACAAGCTACCCTACCTTCCAGCAGGAAACAGAAAGGTTGCCCACAAGCTACCGTACCTTCCAGTGAGAAACCGTAGTGATTCTGTGGCCATGTTTAAGCGAGCCAGTGTTACTGCAAGGTAGCCCAAAAGCTACCCTACCTTCCAGCAGGAAACAGAGTAGTGATTCTCTGGCCATGTTTAAGCGTGCCAGTGTTACTGCAAGGTAGCCCAAAAGCTACCCTACCTTCCGGCAGGAAACAGAGTAGTGATTCTCTGGCCATGTTTAAGCGTGCCAGTGCTACTGCAAGGTTGCCCACAAGCTACCCTACCTTCCAGCAGGAAACAGGGTAGTGATTCTCTGGCCATGTTTAAGCGTGCCAGTGCTACTGCAAGGTTGCCCACAAGCTACCCTACCTTCCAGCAGGAAAAAGAAATGTTGCCCACAAGCTACCGTACCTTCCAGCGAGAAACCGTAGTGATTCTGTGGCCATGTTTAAGCGAGCCAGTGTTACTGCAAGGTAGCCCAAAAGCTACCCTGCTTTCCAGCAGGAAGCCGGAAGGGCTTTTGCACAGAATTTAGTGAGTATCAATGCACCAGTGCCTAACTGGGCTAGAGCATGCCTTGACTGCACAGTGCCCGGGTTTGATTGGCACACGAAGATCACCTGTGAATTATGTGCTCAACATCTGTTTTGATGGAATGCACACAAGGATGTGGCATTTTCACCAAGCATGTGGAATGCCAGAACCCGTCATAGCAGCAGGTTGTGGCTCTTGTGGCCTATTTATACAGGCTGCTCGTTGCGTGAGCGGCACAAAGTACAGGACACTCGCAGGTCCAGAACTTGCATTTGAAGCCCTGCATTTGTTTGGCTGCATGGCACTGGAGATTAGGAGACATTTCAGTGGTGTACAAAATGGATGCCCTGAATGGTAAGCACTACGTTCACTGAGGGGGTGGAGCCAGTCTCGGACTGTCCTATAGGGCAATAGACCCATGGCCAAACCAAATGCACAAAATGCTAGTGTGGGCCAGTTTTTTTGGTCTAAGTGGACCACTTATTTGGGCTAATGTGGGCCAGTTTGATAAGTTACTTCACCATGCAGCTCGTCGTTTTGACCAGTGTTACTGAATAAATATTCTTCAACGTTCACAATTTGCATCACATTTTATCAAAAACCCATCCCTTGGGTACAACTCAAACAGTCTGTCACAAAAAGAATGAATTGCCATTTGCAACTGTGGCCCCCACTTTTCCATCTTTTGCCCGAGACAATTTTATGCCCCAGTCCTGCCCTGCGTGGAGCGCCACTATCTGTCCCGCTCCACCATGCAGGGAGCACAGGGCAGTATGAAAATGAAGGCATTTTCCGATGTTCGTGCTGTCCTTTGCTAGGACGCGCATTACATGGCTTGTGCAAAGTGAACAGAGGATAGCACAGGGGCAACACGCTAGTCTTGGAAGCAAGACCACGCAGGGCAACAAAGGTGTGAATCCCGGATCCGCACTTAGAAACTGAACTCAGGTATTAAGCGCGTTATAAAAAAACAATTAAATAAATAAATAAAATAAGTGTGGGACACCTTTAAGTTAAGTGGGGCTGCAGTCTGCGTTGCGAATATGTTAACAAATGGTATTTTAAGGACACTTGTTCACTAAAAAGCAATATTGACAAACTAAAACTAAATGAAAGGGAATGGGTATTAGGTTTAAATATGGTGGGGCAAGGGAGTCGGTGAGGTGGGGGAGGAAGCAGGATGCAGTCGAGAAACTGTGCATGGGTGCACTGGTAGAGATCCAGGTGGAGCTGCAGTTGAATTTTCAACAATGATTAAGAAAAGAATATTGTGCATTGCAAATTCGAAAACTACACACACCAGCCTGTTCACGATCATTGTGAATGGTGGAGTATGATACCAAGCAGCACGGCACACAGGCATGACAATTCCATCTGCACTCGCAAGCATCCATTCACTCCACAAATAATGTGCATGCTCCTCGAATGATGGAACCCTGCTGAGATGGCTAAGCGTCAACGCACAGGAGGATGTCAGCGCATGGAAACTGAACAGAAGTCATATTTTAAGACTATTCTAACGACCATACCTGTTGCACATTTGCCTGGAGGAGATCGCCCAATCGCTCAACCAGATCCGTGAAGTTGGGCCTCTCGGTTGGGCTGCCCTCCCAGCAATCCAGCATGGTCTGATATCTGGGAGAGAAGGCACATGAAGAGGGAAGACATGGTTAGCGGTGGTGATGGTCTTTAGACGGCTGGCGTTTGGGGCAGAGTGGTAGGGGGAGCGGGGACATGTGGTGAGTGGAATCAGTTCTGGAGTGCTTCTGGAGCACAACACAGTGGAGGCATGGCTCACATTTCAGGAGTGGTGTACTCAGGAGGTCTCATGCGCGTCCCTTCCTTGAGCCGGCGGCAGAAGTCTTCATCAATATGCACTCCTGGGTACGGCGACGCCCCTAACAATGAAAAGAAGAAACATCTCAAAACAACGTATGTGGACAACATCTACATCTACTCCCAAGCTCAGACGGGTCGAGATCACAGCCCGATCTGACTTTCTCCCCGAGAAGATGGCTATCAATTGGAGGATGCGAGAACTCACTATTATATCAAACAAATATAGAAAGGGTGAGAACTAAATGTTGGGTTCATTTCAAGCTCCTTTCCATCCATCCAATCTTCTTCTGTGATGGGTGCTTGCCAATCCTCATCTACCCAAGTCAGAAATGCATGGTTAACATCAGTGTCATTCTGTACTTAGAACTCGACCACTGCTGTCCATCCCTTCCTCCTCCCCATCCTCTCTTTACTCTTCCAAGCCTTCCTGCCAGAAGTCTTTCCATCCCTTCCTCCTCTCTTCACTCTTCCAAGCCTTCCTGCCAGAAGTCTTTCCATCCCTTCCTCCTGTCTTTACGGTTCCATGTAATAATGTCGCCACAAAAATCTCGCCATGCAAAAATATCGCCGAAAAATGGTCGTTTTTTGTGGCGACATTATTGCATGGAACATGCGGGGGAAACCCCCGCAACCCCCACATTTTTTTACTTTTTTTTTTTTTTTTTTTGCCTCTGTCGCCATATATATGGTCACCCAAATAATATCGCCACGACATTTTCCCGGCGATATTATTTACGGCGACCATATATATGGCGATATTATTACCTGATACCCTCTTTACTCTTCCAAGCCTTCCTGCCGAAGGTCTTTCCATTCCTTTCTCCTCTCCATCCTCTCTTTACTCTTCCAGGCCTTCCTGCCAGAAGTCTTTCCATCCCTTCCTCCTCTACATCCTCTCTTTACTCTTCCAAGCCTTCCTACTGGAAGTCTTTCCATCCCTTTCTCCTCTCCATCCTCTCTTTACTCTTCCAGGCCTTCCTGCCAGACGTCTTTCCATCCCTTCCTCCTCTCTTTACTCTTCCAAGCCTTCCTGCCGGAAGTCTTTCCATCCCTTCCTCCTCTCTTTACTCTTCCAAGCCTTCCTGCCGGAAGTCATTCCATCCGTTGCTCCTCTGCATGCCAAGCCTTCCTGCCAGAAGTCTTTCCATCCCTTTCTCCTCTCCATCCTCTCTTTACTCTTCCAAGCCTTCCTGCCGGACGTCTTTCCATCCCTTTCTCCTTTCCATCCTCTCTTTACTCTTCCAAGCCTTGCTGCCGGACGTCTTTCCATCCCTTTCTCCTCTCCATCCTCTCTTTACTCTTCCAAGCCTTCCTGCCGGAAGTCTTTCCATCCCTTTCTCCTCTCCATCCTCTCTTTACTCTTCCAAGCCTTCCTGCCGGAAGTCTTTCCATCCCTTTCTCCTCTCCATCCTCTCTTTACTCTTCCAAGCCTTCCTGCCGGACATCTTTCCATCCCTTTCTCCTCTCCATCCTCTCTTTACTCTTCCAAGCCTTCCTGCCGGACATCTTTCCATCCCTTTCTCCTCTCCATCCTCTCTTAACTCTTCCAAGCCTTCCTGCCGGACGTCTTTCCATCCATTTCTCCTCTCCATCCTCTCTTTACTCTTCCAAGCCTTCCTGCCGGAAGTCATTTCATCCCTTCCTCCTCTCTTTACTCTTCCAAGCCTTCCTGCCGGACGTCTTTCCATCCATTTCTCCTCTCCATCCTCTCTTTACTCTTCCAAGCCTTCCTGCCGGAAGTCATTTCATCCCTTCCTCCTCTCTTTACTCTTCCAAGCCTTCCTGCCGGCATTTTTTCGATCTCCAATTAGTCCCTGTTTTATTAAAACCTATACGAACAAAATATGATCAAATAAAATACACGTAGCCATCTTCTCATGCATCTAGCAGGGTGCCTTTTTCCAACACGTCTTCAGATTTGTATGCGCATCAACTCCATAGGGTTAAACCCATCTATGGGAATAGTTCCCATGCCTTTAGTTTGGGTATGTGTGTGACATAATCACCCCTCCACCTGCCCCATATGATTTGATTTTGATAGGTTATTTATAATGCGCTTAATACCCAGAGGATTCTAAGCGCGAACCCAGGGATCGAACCTATGTTGCTCCGTGTTGTCTTGCTTCCAAGGCGAGCATGTTGCCTCTGAGCTATCCTCCCTTGTGGAGTGCTCCCCACATTGCCGCCATCTTTTTCCACCTCCTTTTTCTTTCTATACCTACCACTACTGTTCATTTATGTTTTCTGTTTATTTTATTTCTTCTAACAGAAATGCTACTTTTGTTTTACGGGAGGGTTGCCTCTTTTTCAGAAACTTGTTTTCAAATAAACTAAATTAACAAGGGGGGGGGTCCTGGGAGTCCCTCTGCCAGACATTTGTCCTGGTTACGAGAGACTTACCCAGAGTATCCAGGACTAATGTCTGCCAGAGAGACTCCCAGGACCCCCCCCCTGTTATTTGCATATAGTCAGTGCCTTAAGTGGCACTACAAATCGAGCCGGGGCTCATCGAGGGGGCGTGGCCTAACAGCAGGGGCCTTGATGGCCCGTTAGGCCACGCCCCCTTGACGAGCCCCGGCTCAATGGGCTACTGGCACCCCTGCCAGGCAGCCTTTTGTAGAGATTAGCAACCTCTCCCCTTTGGGGGAGAGGGTGCTGATCTCTGCATTTCTATTCTATAGGCTTGCCTGGCAGGGGACAGCGCCTCTCCTATCCAGCCTTAATGGTGGCGCTGCCCCTCGCCAGCTGGGGAGGGGCAGCGTCACCATCAAGGCTGAAAGGGTCAGGCCACTGGAAGCAGAGGCCTTTTTCCTAAAGACTGAAACTCACGCGAATCCGCGGGAGTTTCAGTATTTAGAAAGCAAGGCCTCTGCTTTCACCGGCCTCACGTTTTCTCCATAATGGTGGCGCCGGCCCACGTGCATCACTGGATTAAAGGGATGCCTCGTAGGTGCGGCGCCACCATTATGGCTGAAAGGCATTTTTTCTGAAGCCTGAAGCTCTCGCACACGAGCGAGAGCTTCAGGCTGTAGAAAAAAATGCCTTTTCGTGTAGTGGCCGGGGCTGCCAGGGGAGATTAGTGGGCCCCGGCAGGGCCCCGCCTCAAAACGAAATTTCGGAGCCTGCCGGGGCCCAGCCCTGGCAGGCCCCGGCCCACTTAAAGCCCTGCATATAGTAACTTTGGGTGTCACCCTAAGTTACTGGGGGAATCCAGATGTGGACCCCCTTCTCACTATTCTTAGAGAGCCACAGCTCTACCTCACTGATGAGGCGCAACCAGGCTGAAACACGTGTCTGGGGTTGCTGTTGGTACTCTTGTTCAGAGGAGAATTGCCTAGCATTTCGGTGATGGACTGCCCCAGGGCAGGGCAAAGACTGATATGTTTGGGATATTTCTCCTCTGTGAGAGATAGTGAGCTAAAGACTCTGGGCAAGGCTCGTGTAACCAGGACTAATGTCTGGCAGAGAGACTCCCAGGACCCCCCCTGTTATTTTCAAATAAACTAAGTAAACTGGGTTAATCCATTGAAGCATGGGCAAGAGTGCACTTATAGATACCAATTACATTGATTGCCTTTGACTATCCAAGTAGTGGTGGGATTGCATAATACTGTCACGACTTCAAGTTAAAATAAAACAGCCCTTTACATGCTCCCAAAAATATAATGACGCAAGAAATCCACTCAAAGCAAAAATTACTTTTAATGACATAGGAACCGTTCGAGTGCTTGGCCCACAGGCAGCACGGCTTTCTGGGACTGAACAAAAAGCTTTGCTCTGTGGGACGTAGAGATGATATTGCCATCCAAATTGGGCTGTACCTTTCGTAGAGGTACCTGGCTCTGCATAGGATGTAATCTACATACTGCAAAGCAATGTCTTCAGTCTGCAGAGGATCACATTGGGCAATGCTTATTTCACAGAAGTTGTTAAAGGCTATTAGCACATGTAGATCTTTATTGACCTCTGCACAGTTTATCTTCAAAAGCAGACGGAAAACAACAATGCAATTCCCAGGCAAGGTTTCTTTCCACGTGGCCCTTCCTCTCTGAGGGGCGGGGGGGCTTTTTTTGCTGTCACGTTCTTTTTAGCACACTCTTCTAGAGAAACCATTTACTTCTACATGAAATCAAATGCATGATCATTTTAAACCTGTTTCAGTTCAACTAAGTTTGCAATTAAAATGCGTAATTTATGAGGAAAAGTATGTTATTTCAATATTACAAAATACAAATACATTTAGTTTCCTTACTCAGTTGCCTATTTCCTTTATCCAGTATTAAAATAACATTGTTTACTTTACCACCAAAACTCAAATACATATATGCTACTATGTGCTAATAGCCTTCTAGACCTCGGGCGGGGAGGGTAATTATTACTTGGGATAATTACCCTTTCCCAATTTATAGTGGCTTGGTGGCGGGTCATTATCCTGTGATAAGGACCCCGACCTTGGTCTTTAAGGCTATAGAAATAGCCTTAAAGACCTAAATAGATTTAAAGATTTGCTCAGACAGGTAACTTGGGCTGCCGGGCCATTATCCCCCATTCCAGCCCCTGGAACGTGGGATTAATGCCACAATTAAATGCTTGCTCTTCTGGGAATCGGCCAGCCTGGGCCTAGCCAGCCTTGTTGTAAATACATCTATGCCAACAAGCGGTGCTAAAGTGATGCACATGAGCCATAATGAATTAGCAAAATTCATGAGAATAGCAATACGTCAAAATCATGTAGTCCCACTAGGTAAAGTTCCACCTACGATCCTCAACTATAAATGTGCTCTGTAAACTCAAACGATGCTCCTTTGAGGGTAATTCAGTCTTTGCCAGAAATTGTTATATAAAAGTCGTGAGACTTCAAAATGTGTCGCTAGAGAGACAGAGGGAAACACTACATCTGAAGCTTTACGGAATGGCCTTTATTTTGCTGTCAACACCCCCATCGAGTTTCTAGGCTTTAACAAAACGTTGCTTTGCCTGTGAAGTGCTTAATGGCCTAGGGACCAGGTCGTCTCTAGGATTTACAGGCCCGTTGGTGGCAAAAGATGTGTGGCATTCTTTTATTTGCATCGCAGAAAATGTCACAACATTAGCCATTAATATCGGTGGGGATCAAATAAGCTGGCATTCAAAATCTGAATTTTAACTGCTAATATTACGGTTGTAGCTACTTCAGGAGTGAGGCTTATTTTGGAGTAGCCGACCGAGTGAGCTGAATCAGTTGTAGAAATGGGTATCTCAAAAGAAAGTACTGTGACAAGGAACAGCATGACAAAGAGTAATGAAGATCAGTGGTAAGTAATCCAAACATACCTAATGTGACTGCATGTTGTTCCAAGGATGTAAAGGCAGGGATTGGCCCTGGCCCAGACAGGGCAAAGTGCTTTTACTGAAGGATAGTTCAATCGTAACAAAGCCTATTTACCGGAAAGGTACAGAGGCTGTCAAAGTAAACAATTATGTAGGTCTTCAAATGTTATCAATAGGGATCAAGTCCAGAAAAAAGTGTGGGGGTTACTTAACATACGCACAAGGACCGAACATATCCTAAAGTGAAATACGCAAATTTAAAAGAATTGGCCTTTTTTTAAATAGAAGAAAATTCGAAATAGGAATGAGCTTTGTATTTCAAAAAATTAATCATCAATACCCAAAGGAAAAAAAACAGCTAGCGGAAAAATTCCTAGGACGACACTGCTGCAAAGTATAAAAGGTGTGCACCCTTTTAACTCAAAAATATATAATGAAATATTCTCTGGAAAGCAAAATACCAAGACAAGGCGTGTGCTTTGAAGACACTTTCATGTGGTTTTGTGGGTTAGTCGGTTCAAATCCTGGTGGGTGAAAATTTGAGCAAACAATTTGTTTTGCATGCTGCCCTCAAAAACACGTTAGGGGGTTGGAGTCGGCAATGTGAATAAAGTGGACGGATGCTATCAACCCACGTGTAATCTCAACTTGTACCCTGAACATCAGCACAGAGCCAGGTAGAACATCTTCAGTCCAGAAACCTCTCCGCCCACATCCATGGGCCTGTCAAATCATCAAAACAAAGGTGCCCTCTGGTCCTTTCCCCTCCTCACTACTCTGTTTTATAAATCGAACTTGAAAAGTACACACATCATATTTAAAGTACCCCAGCAATATAGGAATCCTTCTAGAAATATGTTAAACAAACAGAGTACACTTGTTAATTTCACCCCATCTTGAAGACTACAAATACCAGAATGGAATTGCACAAAAATATAAAAAGTGCCTTGTAGGCTGTCTTTCAAGACTTAATCATAACAAAATATGATGTGAGTGAAATAACAATTACTTTAAACAAAGAGCGTTATAAGCCCTAACTGTGTCTCATGGGCTGCAGGGGAGGGGGGCGGGCGGTATTAATCTCTAGAATCTCCTCACAGGGGTTTGGGAGCTGACAGCATGGCCTCGCTAAAACAGGCACAAAGAAAAGCAGCCCAGCCTTTATTACTTCTTACATTCACGGCAGCAGGTAGCTGCGGGCCCCATAAGAGTGGAGCGCCTGGGGCTACCGCACAGACTGCCCTTGCCTCAGGTGGGCTCTGCTAGGGACCGTAATCAGTGTTTCTTGGGTGATATTCTCGAATATGTTTTTTTTAAAAAAAGGAATACAAACTTATTGAACAGAGAAGCCTCGGCATTGCATGCTAAGTAAACATCACATTAAAAAGAAAAAAAATTGTTGACGCCAGACTTGGTTTATGGAGCAGCGTAGCACCCTACAGCAAACAAATACTTGAGCAGGATCTCTCTAACAAGAACCTCTGTACATAGAACGGTGTGGTGTGTGGGGTCCATTGAGAAAGAATTACAGAAACCAGGAAGTGATGGGAGAAAGGGGTTCAACACTGCACCTATTTACAATATGAAACACAGGGGGATTTGCCCAGAATCATGATTCTGATTGGGTACGTGCCAAAGCCAGGATTCGAACCCCGACCTCATAGTCAACGATCCACTGCCTAGCCATTAATATAAATCTTGCAATACCACATATATCACCCAGGAACAAGGCATGTGTCAGAACAGTGATTTTTCTTAAATTTCCCAGCACTCCTAGTGTGTGTACCTGTTAGTCTGCTAATAGTTTACTTTTCCATTGCCATTTTTCCATATTATATTATCTTCCCCGGGGTACGTCATCCCTTCGTCGATATGAATGAACGTGTCTGCCCCTTCCGCGCGATGAAAGATTGCGGCTCGCTGCAATTCTGCTATGAGCCCCTGATTGAAAAATGTAGTCATTAAAAATATGCTAATTAAGCTGCTTAGATGGCAGCAGGAATCCTCATTGTGTACTCAGAGGAGACACGATCACTCAAAACACACTGCCAAACTGGCCGGCAGCAGCCTCGCATGCCAGTGCCTCAGGTCCCCGCTGGCACATGTCTGCATTTTAAAAAATGAATTATGGGGCACCGGAGGGGAAACAAATCTTTTAACTTGCCATTTATCGCATTCCTTGCTAGGGTCCTCCCACAGGTATAAGAGAAAAAATATTTAAAAGAAATTAAGGTGTCTAGTAATAAATTATCATAAAATTGATGAATACGCGGGTTAGTTTTGCAAATAAATGGAAGCAGTTAGAATAAAAGACCTAATTATAAGTTTGGTGGTGGGTGGTAAATCTGCCGAAATACCACCAAACGGATTCATTGTTACCGACACTTGGTCTGGCAGAATTTACCACCGGATTTCAAGTGGTGGTAGGTGCTGTTAGCCCTCATTTATTGGAGCCCATAGGACTCCATGGGGATTTCAGCAGAATTACCTCTGGCGCTAAGTCGATTTCTGGCAGTAAATCTGCAGAAAAAAAGCTGGAGGTAAGTCCTCCACTTCACCACCAAGATTGTAGTACGGCGGTGTGGTAATGTGGTGGTAACAGAGTTACCTCACTTTTACCACCATTTTAACCTGCACTGCCGTACTTGTAACAAGGCACCTATGATCATGACTGTGCTCTCAGCTGGTGCCTTATAGATCACTGATAGATACATTAAAAAAAAATGAGGTGTATGTGCATTAACTCCATGGATTATTTCTTATAAGATAGCACAGTCTTAGACACTGTGGCCCAGATTCCATTTTTAGAAATGCTCTAGTCAATGCATCCACAAAGGAGACCTGCACATTTTCAGGGGGTTGAGATGCAGGGCAAATGATATGCTGGCCAGCTCCCTTGCAAACGTTAGTCTTCGATGCCTGCTCCCAGCACCAATGTACAACAAGTTCCCAGCAGGCAAGTGCGTGCTGGGAGCCCATTTCTCAATGACAGGCCATTAAAGGGGCTGTCATTGTGAAATACATGCTATTAGAAAAAAACATGTCTATCCCTATTTGAGAGATAGAAAGGCAAGTGGGACAGCAGACGTTCATACTCCTGCTGTTCCGCATAAAAAAATAAATGTATGAAAGGCACATGAGTGACCCTTTCATGCACTG
This sequence comes from Ambystoma mexicanum, assembly GCF_040938575.1. Lineage (NCBI taxonomy): Eukaryota > Metazoa > Chordata > Amphibia > Caudata > Ambystomatidae > Ambystoma > Ambystoma mexicanum. Next base: position 147,511,863 of record NC_090930.1, on the reverse strand, counting down.
CAGAAAAGCAGGGTGAGAGGAGTGAGGCACCCTGCACCTGTGAAATATGTCGGGAGACGCACACTTCTTGTCCTCACCTGGAGAGCCACCCATTAATGGAGAGACTGGAAAGAGGGGTTCCTAAAATATCTACTATCTGTTTATGGTGCAGACCTTTCACGAGACAGAAAGAATACCCTGCTGTATCACTGCTTAGGACCTGCAGGGCCAGAGATATTCAAGAGATTACCAGAAGCCCCTATGGCTGAGGGTGAAGAAGTACCAGACCAGACAGACAAGCAGGGAAAACAAGATCCTTGCATGAAACCATTCTGCCAGACATGAGCAGAAGGGAGGAGAGAGTATCGAACGATTCGCAACAGCCTTAAGGGGGCAAGCCGTAAAGTGCGAATTTGGTCACTGACAGTAGGATCACTTACGCGACCAGCTGATGATCAAATCGTATAAATGATCAAATTAGGGAAGAACTATGCAGAAAGAAGGATTGACAGAACTCAGGTCATAATTAGCGGGACAGGCCCTCATCTGAAACCTCTTTTACAACAGACAACTAACTGGGTCACGACAGGGCCAGGAGAGTAGGCTGTAGAAAAGGGGGAGGAGGGTCCCTTGGACATTCTGCAAGTGGCGAATGAGCTCATGGTTAAAATTCACGAGTCTAGGGCATGCGTCTGCAGATCTTTTGTACTGCAACTTCAATCGGTCATAGCCAGCATAATCGATGCTGAGGGATCATGGGAGTTGTAGTCCAAAACATCTGGCACGCCACAGGTTGCAGGCTCCTTGTCTAGGGATGGGTCAGAGGAGTTTGTGCAGCCTGTTTAACAACATTTCCAGGTGCAACTGCTCTGGGACAGGTCAGGATATGGAGTGAGGAGGAAGAGGAGCTAGAAAGATTTAACACGCCTGCATGTTCACTGTGCAGGAAATGCTTTTATTACACTGTCACGTGATCTATCTTGTCCAGTCAATCATGCATATGAGTTTTAATACATGCAGCTTACCTAGAGAGAATATTTCCCACAATAGGACTCCGAAAGACCATACATCGCTCTGTGTGGAGTATGTTTTGTCAAAGATTGCTTCAGGAGCCATCCATTTCAGGGGAAGTCTTGCCTAAAAAATAGAGGGAATGGAATGTGAATATGGGGACCAGAGGTCCATTCTACAGTGCATAGTTTTTTTTTTAGTTTGTCGCAATGAATATTTCCTTACATCTCCTTTCCGCACGTAGTCTGGGTCTTTGTAAATGTCGCGTGCGAGACCGAAGTCACAAATCTTCACCACATTATTTTCTGACAACAGGATGTTCCTGGCTGCTAGATCCCGGTGGATGCACTGCAAAGGAATAATGGACCATAAACATAATGCAAACATTCCCACCATCCTGTCAATTCAACGTAAACATAACGTGTACATTCCCACCACCCTGTCACTTCACTGTAAACACAACGGCTACATTCCCACTACCCTGTCACTTCACAGTAAACATAATGGGCCTCATTATGACCCTGGCGGAACGGGTTAAACGGCGCCGTAAAAGGTGACGGCGCCGTTCAACCCGTTCCGCCACATTACGAGGTCCCCTCGCGGGACACGTTAAGCATGCCTGGGAAAACCAGGCGTGCTTACCGGGTCCCGCAAGGGGAAGAGGGAGCAAACAATGGGCCATCTCGTTATGGCCCGTTGTTTGCTCCCTCTCCCATTCCCATTCAGCCCTATGGGGGCTGAAATGGGAATGGGGAAGGACCGTGTCCGGGTCCTTGAGGGAGGAATTACCGGGCCATCCGAACTCGGAATGGCCCGGTAAGTCCTCATTCCGAGGACACCGATGCGATTTCGGCGGCATCCATGCCGCCTATAGCGGCATGGCTACCGGACGAACTTGTAATGAGGGCCAATGTGTACATCCCCACCACCGTGTCACTTCACTGTAAACACAATGGCTACATTCCCACTACCATGTCTCTTCACGTAAACATAATGCCTACATTCGCACCACTCTGTCAGTTCACTGTAAACATAATGCCTACATTTCCATCACCCTGCCACTTTACCATAAACATAATGTGTACATTCCCACCACCCTGTGACTTCACTGTAAACACAATGGCTACATTCCCACCACCCTGTCACTTCACGGTAAACATCATGCCTACATTCCCACCACCCTGTCACTTCACTGTAAACACAATGGCTACATTCTCACTACCCTGTCTCTTCACGTAAACATAATGCCTACATTCCCACCACTCTGTCAGTTCACTGTAAACATAATGCCTACATTTCCACCACCCTGTCACTTCACCGTAAACATAATGCCTACACTCAACCATCCTGCCACTTCACGGTAAACATCATGCCTACATTCCCACTACCCTCTCCCTTCACAGTAAACACAATGGCTACATTTCCACCACCCTGTCACTTCACCGTAAACATAATGTGTACATTCTCACCGCCCGGTCACTTCACTGTAAACATAATGGCTACACTCCCACTACACTGTCTCTTCAGTAAACATGATGCCTACATTCCCACTACTCTGTCAGTTCACTGTAAACATAATGCCTCCACTCAACCATCTTGCCACTTCACGGTAAACATCATGCCTACATTCCCACCACCCTGTCACTTCACCTTAAACATAATGCCTACATTTCCACCACCCTTTCACTTCACTGTAAACACAATGGCTATATTCCCACTACCCTCTCCCTTCACAGTAAACACAATGGCTACATTTCCACCACCCTGTCACTTCACCGTAAACATAATGTGTACATTCTCACCACCCGGTCACTTCACTGTAAACATAATGGCTCTTCAGTCTCTTCAGTAAACATAATGCATACATTCCCACCACTCTGTCAGTTCACTGTAAACATAATGCCTACATTTCTACCACCCTGTCACTTCACCGTAAACATAATGTGTACATTCCCACCACCCTGTCACTTCACTGTAAACACAATGGCTACATTCCCACTACCCTGTCTCTTCACGTACACATAATGCCAACATTCCCACCACTCTGCCAGTTCACTGTAAACATAATGCCTAAATTTCCCCCACCCTGTCACTTCACTGTAAACACAATGGCTACGTTCCCACTACCCTGTCTCTTCACGTAAACATAATGCCTATATTCCCACCACTCTGTCACTTTACCGTAAAAATAATGCCTACACTCGTCCATCCTGTCATTTCACCGTAAACATAATGCCTACACTCCCACCATCCTGTCACTTCACTGTAAACATAATGCCTACAGTCCCACCACCATGTCACTTCATCTAAAACATAAAGCCTACATTTCCACACCCTGTCACTTAACTATAAACATAATGGCTACATTCCCACTACCATCTCCCTTCACCATAAACATAATGCCTACACTCCCACCATCCTGTCACTTCACTGTAAACATAATGCCTACAGTCCCACCACCATGTCACTTCATCTTAAACATAATGCCTACATTTCCACACCCTGTCACTTAACTATAAACATAATGGCTACATTCCCACTACCATATCCCTTCACCATAAATATAATGCCTACACTCCCACCATCCTGTCACTTCACCGTAAACATAATGCCTACATTCACACCACCCTGTACCTTCATTGGTGATCCTAGCATCAGAAACAAGTCTGCTCCAGCAAGAAACAGAGTTTCATATCCAAAATTAATTTCCATGTGTCTGCATCTCTCACAGTGAAAGATAATTGTTATTTATTCATTTGTGTTCTGAGATAGCACTTCATGCCTGAATCCTCCCCCTTCTAAGCACTGTAATAACAGGTGTTATTATTACTCAGTTTAATGGTAATCAATGTTTCGACCTCAATAGGATGAAAAACTGAGCCAGTCATGCCGGGATTTGAAGTTGCTTAACCCATTTCAAAGGTGGGCACTTAAATCATGATAGATCAGGAAACATGGTGGTGTGCTGTCCACCGGAGATGCAGAGTTTCTCCAAGAGGTAGCTGGGTGACTTGAGTGCTAATGCCTTATGGTTGATACAGCAAGACTTGAAGGTGATTCGTGCATGCAGTGGGAGCCAGTGAGGGTCGATGAGGGCTGGGGTGTTGTGGATGTATCTGCGTAGACCATTTATGAGGGATGCGGCCATGTGTAGAATACTTTTCAGGGGCACAATGGGAGACGTCGGGAGGCCTTCAAGAAGTGCATTGCCCTTATCCAGGTGGGATAGGACCAGTGCTTGAACAGTGCATCTAAAGCTGTCCGAAGGGAGGAAGGGCTTCACTTTCTGCAGGAGGGAGAGCTGATACCAAGCTGTCTGAGTTGTTTTAGCTTTGTGTGTCTTGAAGGAGAGGTGTTTATTGATGTGGGACCCAAGGGACTTGGCGCAGGAGGTGAGCTCGGGTGTGAAGCCCCCAGAGTTCATGGTTGATAGCCTGAACTGTATGTCTGGGTGTTTGGTGTTCCCTGTTGTTGGTGAGGTGTAGTAATTTGGTCTTGGAGGGGTTGAGCCTCAAGTATGCACTGAACATTCAAGACTGGATCAGCAAAAGGCAGATTTTGCGCCCATGGATGTCCTTAATGTAGTCGATCTTGAGGTATAGCTGTGTGTAGTCGGTGTAATGGTGGATGTGGATGTTTCGGGTGGCTAGGAGGGCTCTCAGAGGCTCCATGTATAGATTGAAGATCACAGGGGAGAGGGTGGAACCCTATGGGTCTTCACATGTGACGGGTAGCATTGGCGATCTAAAGGAGTCCATCTGAACAAACTGCTGCAGGTTGTCGAGGTAGGACTTGAACCAGTGTAGGACAAGGTTGATGATTCTCAGGCACTGATGTAGGGTGTCCATAGGTGCCTTGTGGTATACTGTGTTGAAAGCAGACAAGATGTCGAGTAGAACCAGGAGGCAGGGGTGGCCATCATCAAGAATGTAGAGGGCGTTGTTGACCACCTATATGGTGGCTTTCTCCGTGCTGCATCTGGGTCTGAACCTGGATTGATACATTTGGAGTAGATTTAGGGTGGCAATGTGTTGCTGCAGTTGTGCGGCTACCACTTTCTTGATGATCTTACCTATGGGTGATGGGGTGAGATTTGCATAGGTTTATTGGGTTTCTTTAGTAGAGGGAGGATTTTTCCTGTCTTTAGGGTCGATGGGAAGGTGCCTTGCGTTAGGGAGCTGTTGATGATCTCCAGCTAGGGAAGGAGAGCTTCTGCAGGGAGGGTCTTGAGGATGGATGCTGGGAGGATGTCATTTGTATATGATGTGGCTTTGAGGATGGCCAGGGTTTCTACCATGTCCTCTGTCAAGAGTGTCTTGAAAGTTGTCCAGGGTGTGGAAATATCATGAGGAGGCAAGTGAGGTTGGTCTGTGGATCTTGCTGATTTTGTCGATGCAGAAGGTGTTAATGGCGTTGGATTTTCTGATGGAGTGTGGTATGGCAGTTCTGAAAGAAATTTCGTCCTGAAGAAGATGGTCTGATTACCAGCGTACCATCGAAACCTGTCGACCATACCAGTTGTGGCTCCACCACAACACAATCAGATACCCCCGAGACTAATAGGGGGCACAGTGTAAATTAACTATAAACTCGCATAGAGTTTCTTCTATAGCAAGCCCTAAAGGTCTGTTTGGATTTGTGTTTTTAAGAAGACTAAACATTTTTTTTAGTTTATTATTTTTCCTTCTTTGCTTTGACAACCACCAGCATGCAGTGAATAGGAGCCACCAAGGTGATTAAACATATAGCACAAATCCTGATGACCCCATTTACCACATGTCAGTTGATTCAAGCCGGTTTAGCCTACGAAATCTAATCACTGTCTCAGAGACACCTTCACTTCCGGTGGTTGCCTTTTTTAGGCTGTTTGTTATAAATACTGAGTGTGTTTGATTCACAAGTAAACAGTACATTTTGTATAGAGTCAGGACAGTCTCTTGACCTATCCCTCTTATATAGGCGTTGCACTATCCGCCATCTAGGGAAAGGCCCCCCCGCCAGGGCTAGGATGTTCTTCCTGAGGGCCAGAATAGCTCATGTGACTCTCGCCATCAATATTTACCGCTTTGCTTTAAACGATTCCACCTCTTCTGAACTCTCATCACCACCTCTTCCCCACACCATAGCGCTGTGATGCAATGTCGTTAACCGAGCTGAGTTTACTACAAGAATTGTATTTAATCACTCATCCATTCGGGCTCTGCCACTTTGAAAATGATGCTTCAAAGGATCAAACAGGACCAGAATAAGTCAATGTCAGACCTGCCCTTTGGGCACAACTGATGGGGCCGGTGAAGACAAATGCCCCATCCCTCAGCAACTAAGAACAACAGGAATTGACCAAAAAGGCTATCTATTAAACGGAACCAGATGTGGCGCTTCGCACCGGTGGACCTTACCTTCCTGGAAGCCAGGAACTCCATGCCCTTCGCCACTTGGAAGCTGTAACATATCAAATCTTCCATGGTGAGCGCCCGCTTGTTCAGGTCTTCTACATCTGGGGAACCTGAAATAAACTGAATATGTGAGTCTCAGGAATAAATATGACCAGACCCTCAGCTAGGAGCAGATTTTAATAGACGGACATGGCCCCCAGTAAGGATAGAGCAAATGAGGGAAAAGGGTAGTATTTGAAAGACGAGGGTTACATCCAACAATGTTTTAAAATAGTGATCCATATGGTAAGAAAGCAAAGAAGACCCGCACCAGTAGACAACTATGGCAGTAGTGGGCACATGCTAATTGCCTATTATACTTCATTAGCACCAGGGTCAGGGGAGTGCAGCAATCAAGCTGCTCGTATCGCAGGCCGAATCCCTCGATCCAAGCCAGCATTCCCTCACCCCGCTATCTTCCCCTCGCCTGCCCCTTCCCTTGTTCACCGTTCCCTCCCCTCTCCAACCCCCTACCTCACTCACTTTATTCTTTTGGCCGCGGCTCACCTGCTGCTGCCATTCCAGCCTCTCGTGCCACCATGGAAATGGAAGAGTGGTTCCGCTTGGAGCCACATCTTCCAGCTCCACAGCAGCCATCTTAGGTAAGTATTTTGTATGAATAAACAGGACGTACTGTTCATTTATACAAAATACATTGCTGTCAGCACCCCGGGTTTCCAGATTGCAAACCCGGGATTTGCTAATAGCAATAATGCTCTTACTGCACTCAGGCCTGTAACTTGGGCCTTGGGCCGTTACCACCCGATCGGGCCCACCAGATCGGGTATTATTGCTTAAATATAATCCACTTTTGCATATGATTTGATTATTAGTATAGTTTCTCCATTAAGGATGCCTGGGATCATTAAAGATAAACATTTAATTTTTAAGCACATTCCCCGATAGATATAGATGGTTAATTGATAGGATCTAAACACAAAAGAATAGGGAATTACAGACAACATCAACCCAAGAAATCTATGCAAATAGTTGAAGAAAACTAGAGCGTTTAGAGTACATATTGAAATATGGTCACAAATGAATGGGATTTAAAGGCATCCTTACAAGAGTGTAGGAGATTTATCCCAAACGAATTTCTGGTAATTTTATAGGAAATAGTGCAAATCCAAAGCACACGGTATGAGTAATATTAGCATACAGTGTAAACATACTCTTTTGAGAAATGCATTTGGGCAGAGGGGCAGCTTATTCATGGATGAGCAGATTCAGAAGCCCTTTGTGACTAGACCACAACTATAGGGGATATCCATCACTTGCCATAAAAGAAATGTTCAGAATTGAGGATGCAACGCTGATATCAGGGATAACGTGTAAAGACAAAGGAAATTACCTTAGTTATGGTTGAGATCGTGTGACATGGGACATGATCCAGAAAACTCAAGGTGTGTAATAATGTTACGAAGTTACAATCAAATAAGAAATGTTTAAATAATATTTCTAAAGAAATAACATTGCATGCATTATTTTCCCTGTGTATTGATCAACAGATAAAACATACAAGGTAAGTCATTTCTTCTTCCTTTAGTAAGAGCTAATGTATGCCCCGTGGGCTTCTCCACAGCTTTCTTTCCTTGTTAAATAAAATTAGCTAAAAAGAGAAACATCTTACAGTGCACTAAATCAGGTATCATTACCATGATGCTGTGTGTTACTAAACCCTTTTTTTTAAGATCTCTTCCCTACTTGAGACTCGAGAATAGAAATCCAGCTCCAAAATATATTCAAAACTGTACCTCATGGTGAAGAAAAACATAAAAACAAGTATTACTTTTGTATACCTTTGGGACTCTCCCAGAGCACGGAATGGGGCAAGCTGCACGTTCAGACTTGAGTGCTCCCATTCTCGTTTGGAAAGAAACAAAATTCGGAGCCCATTGATTTGATTCACTCTTTCTCTGCACTCTCCAGTGCAATCAGCACCTGCTTCCCTCAAGCTCCTCCCTTCTCCCTGCCTCCCTCTCTCCCAGCCCGCCTCCCTTTTTACCCTCCGGCAGCTGATTGGTGTTTTGTAGCACCTGCAACACCTCATTAGCGACTCTCCCAGGGCAGCCTTCCTGCGGCAGAGGACCCGAAGGCAAAGGACAGTTCCATCAGAAGAAGATCCATATGGTGCCTGTCGGTGTCAGACGAGGAAGCAAGAAGCTTGCAGCCGTCAACCTGCTATTACTGCTAAAGTAAGCGTGGAGGGTCAGTGGAGCAGCAATCAGGGCACCCCAATAAACTGACCCCCTCGTTAATAACTCTTTTTTCTCATAGCACCATTTTTCTTTGCATTACTGTCTGTGTTGAAAATAGGCCTTTTCCCCTCTTTTTAGGAAAGTCAAATATAGATGTTTTGCATTGCTGTCTGTGTCAAAACTAGGCCTTTTGCCTCTTTTTAGGAAAGTCAAATCTAGGTGTTTTGCATTGATGTCTGTGTTGAAACTAGGCCTTTTTCCCTCTTCCAGAAAAGTCAGATCTAGGCATCTTTACAGTGCACAGTCCCCCTTGTCTTCTCTCCACACTGCTTGTTTGTTCCCCTGTGGTGTGTTGCCTGTTGGTTGCCTCCTGTGTTCCTCCTTCTGTGTGAACCTCCCCCCTCTGTTGCTTCCTGTGGTGCTTGGCTGTGGGCTGTGCTTCTTCCACTCTCACTCTCCATTCTTTCCTCCACAAACCCCCTGTGGTGCTCTCAATCGCTCCCATCTTCTCAAATTGCTACTCTATCTCCTATCCTATCCTTCTCACGTTGTCTGGATGGAAAAAGTTCAAGAGGGATATCCTGGTCTACAACCTAGGCCTCCCTATCGCTGATCCCTACATCAGCGCTTCCTCCAAACAGTCTCTCCACTGACATCCTCTTTCTCGTTCCCTCTCCAGACATATGGACTCCTCATATGGTCTGTGTTCTCTCTTCTCCTCTCCCATTAAGGGTGGCACCCAGTGGGAGGTCCTCTTGGCCCCTTCCATGCCTCCACAACCATCATCAATGTCTATCTAAATGGTACCGTCTTGGTCCAGGACTATCAGCCCAATCTCCTCCTTTTCGATAGGCGTTTCTCACAACTTATCCACTTTCTCCCTTCTCCTGCTACTCCATCTAACACTTCTGTGGCTTCTCTGCCTCCTCCTTACTCTGCCGCTGCTCTCGCACCTACCTTCTCTTCCTCACTGACCACTATGCCACCTCTGACTACTGCTTCACCCACTCTCGGGTCCCTCAACCGCCTCTGCTGGGTGTACCGCACTCCTGTACCCCACCCGGAAGTCTTTCAAATGTGGCAACCTGCTACACGTCGCTACTCTAAACTCTCACTCTGCTGTCAAATACCCCTCTGACATCTGCTACCTGCTCGAAGACCTTGACCTGGATGTCCTCGCTATCACTGGGACATGGTTCACGGCAAGCTCTGTCACTAGTTTTGACACTCTCCTCCATGAGGGCTACAAGATCCTCTCCGAGCCTAGAACCAACAGGCCTGGAGGTGGAGTGGCCCTGATCTTTCTGGTATGGGTCCCTGCTTCTGTCATTGATACGCAGGACTACTAGTCCTTTGAATCCTGGTCTGCAAGCTCTCTATCTCTCCTGGCCTCTCTGTGACTGTTGTCACAATCTACAGGCCACCTTGGTAGGCCACCCTCTTCCTTTTAGAATGGGATGACCTCTCCTGTTCTCTCCTTACCTCTACCTCTCAACTTCTCCTCCTCAGAGACCTCAACATCCACCTGGATGTCTCTAATCCCTCATCTAGGCTAAACCTTTGCAACTCTCTCTCTCTCTCGCTCCATCCTAACCTCTGGTCCAACATATTCTTCCGGACACACCTTGGATGTTCTCACCTCATCAGACATCCCTCTCTCTTACCCTCTCACCACTCCTCTCTCTTGTACTGACCACTTTATGCTCTCCTCCCATCTGAAAATTCTTGTCCCACAGACAAAGCCTGTCCCAGCACTGCCATCTTCCTTCTCTGTCATTTGCCCCATGAAGCGAATGAGAGTGGAAGCCTTTTACTCTACTTTCTCTGCCCCTCCTACTCCTGCGGCTGGAGTCACCACCTCTCCTTTACCCTCCCAGACTCTCTGCAGGGCGTTGGCCTCTTATTTCACTACAAAAACTCAGGGCAACCTGTCCTCATTTTCCTCTTCCACTTCCTCTACCTCTCTCGGGCCCCCTCTGGCCACCTCTCCTTCTCCTCTTCCTTTTTCCTCCTCTCTGACAACACCTGAAAATGTTTCTAGACAAGACCGATCTATGAAAGTGGTGTCCAAAAGGTGATTCCCTGCTCTTTCAGTACTATCAAGGACCACATTTTCACCCTTGCTTCAGCCTTGGCCGATTTCTGCAATCACTCTTCTGCCACTGGATCTTTCCCTTCAAGCACTCCGTTGTGCAACCCTCCTTAAAAAAAACAAAAAAAAAACCTTCTGCCGATCTTACCTGTCTGGAAAACTATTGCCCGATTTCATCACTCCTTTCTTGGAAAAATTCCTGGAAAAGCTGGCAATCTCCCAGCTTACTCTCCATACTAAATCTGTTGGTGGTCTCCACGACCATCAGTCTGGCTTCAGAGCATCCAGAGGCACGGAAACTGCTCTCCTGAACACCCGTGGAGATCTGCTCTCTAATCTTGATTCCTTCTCTCCCTCTGTCCTCATCCTCCTTGGTCTTTCCTCTGCTTTCAACATAGTCAATCACACCACCCTGAGCAATTGACTCCATGAGAACCTGGGCATCATGGATCAGGCCCTGGCATGGCTGACCTCCTTCCTCCTAGACTGACCCTCCCAGGTCCAACTTGCGTCCTTTCTCTCCACCACCTCTCTCTCCACATGTGGTGTCCCCTACGGCTCTATCCTCTCACCCTGGCTCTTCAATGTCTATCTGGCACCATTGGCCCACTTGATCTCCAGCTTCTCTCCTAACTTTCAGTGTTATGGGGATGCCACTCAGCTCTCTTTCAGGCTTCCCTCAGCCGCCTCATCTCCCTCGCTCATTCCAATTTGTCTATCGGCAAGCCAGGATTGGTGTTCCTCTAACGATCTCTGTCTTAATGTCAGTAAGCCAGAAATCCTTCTCAGTGGGTCCCCTGCTCACGCTTTCCCTCTCTTAATCTGGCCAGCCTCCTTGGTCCATCTACCCTCATCTTCCTGTAAGGCAAAAAACCTTGATGTCATCTTCGACCCAATCTCTACTTCTGTCCTCTCATCACGGACTTGGCCAAAAAGGCCCACTTCCAGCTGCACTTCCTCAGAGGTATTCTACCTTTGCTCACTTTCCCCCAGAAGCCCACTGTCTCCAGAGCCCTGGTTCTTTCCAGGCTGGACTACTGCAACAGCCTCTTTAATCTTTCTGCCTCTACTCTGCATCTTCTGAAACTAATCCCAAACAGCACTGTGAGACTTATTCGTGGCCTCAAGCCATATCTCTCCAGCAATGACATCTCTTCACTGTCTCCCAGTGGCTGCAAGGATCAAGTTCAAGACCCTCTGTATCGTCCACAAGGCTTTCTGCGGCCCGGACCCACAATACATCCAAACTCTCTCTCTGCCGAAATACCTTCCTTTTATAGCCCTTCACTCTTCTACCTCCAACTCTCTGAGGGTCAGGCGCTCCTATAGACAGAGAGTGGGGATAGATCTCCCTCCTCTGCAGGTGCCTTCTTCTGGAATAGCCTCCTGCCCCTCTCAGACTTGAGCCAGATCACCTGTAGTTCCGGAAGCAGCTCAAGGCCTTTCTTTTTACCTCTGCCTTCTCTCTCTCGCTTCCCGGCTACCTTACCTGTCTGCTGTGCCAACAGGTTGCCTGGTACGCTCAGAGTCTGACTGGGTACCGGCTCCTCCTTGAGCAGTCTTCCTTGAACTGCCTCTTGGCCTAACACACACTTAGGGGCTGTAAGCTGTAATCCACTACGGCCCCCCGCCTCCTAGCACTTACTTACAGCGCTGCACGGGCTGCACTTACTCATAGCCAGCTGCCCTGTTCGCACGTCCACTTCCCCTCTCCCTTGCACTCCCCCCTCTCCCTTCACATTGCTGCGCTTGCACAATCTGAATGACACAAGGCCTAGTAGGATTGTCTGTCTTGTCTTCCTTCCCTTGTCTTGTGGCACCTAGAAACACTTGTCTACAGGTGAGATATAATTGCCATATCATATCATACTTCTAGGATTTTCCTTTACTTCACTTTTATTTTTTTTACAGTCACCTAGTAGTCAGCTCGTCCCGTGCGAATGTTCCACAGCAACACAACTCAGTGGGGCACAATTTCACAAGATCCGCTCGCTCATGAAAAAGCGGTGGATGACACAGAGTCTAAATGTCATCACAGAGGGAGCGAACTGGAGGTTCTTTACTTTACGCAAACCAGTGCGGGATGGTTCTTTCCTTCAGAGTTCTTCCGAACAGTAGCGATGAGAGTATTCGCACTCTCCGGCGAGCCTCCCAGCAGGGACTGTGACGTCACTCGAAGCTGCTTGAACTCTGAGCACAGAAGCGCAGCGGAGTGCTCTCCGGACCTACGGCCGCAGCATCACACGGACCGCCATTCTCCCGTGGGAGCCCCAGATCAGACTTCCATGCAACTACCGAGGACCGCCGGCTCAGAAAACACTGCTCTGCAAGCTAGAGCCAACCGCAGCAGCGCAGCGGGCAGCGGATCACAAGACCGTTGAGCAACGGTAAGGGGACGCCACGATTGCATGATTCCCTGGAACCCACATTGTGAGGGAGCTCACCCCAGGAATGCCACTCTTATAGACCCAAACATTAGGACACAACAAAGGAGCATTTAATACATCTCCCAATTTTTCTGGTACTCTGAATTCCTTTTGTGCTGGGGGCAATCGGTACCTAGTACTTCTTTTCACTTGTCCTGGGGGAATACAAGGTAAGTCATTTCTTCTTCCTTTTTTAAGAGCTAATGAACGCCCTGCGGGCTTCTCCGCAGAAGCTTTCCTTCTGTTACACTGCCTTTCTAAAGATGCACTTTCCAATGGAAGATCCACATCCATACATTTCTACATTTAGTGTTCTACATTCTTATCCTTCAATACTTAGAATATTACTATTGACCTTTGAAATGACTAAACACCATGACATTCTATGACAAATAGGAGGGAAAGGTGCTAGGAATTTTAGAAGTGTGAAAAATTAGGTTTTGTTTTGTTTGAGTAAGTCAAATATGCATAGTCTTAATTATTTTCAAATAGGTGACATTTTTGGTTGCAAATTGTTCAGATAAGTTTACAGTTACTGGCATAAGTGTGTCACATTCATTGAATTGCTTTTTCAGTTGTTCCACGTCTGCATAGAATCTCTGCAGAACAGAGCATATCACATTTAATTGTGGAACATTCTGACAAGCACAGGGTGGCCCAGTCCTTGTTATCACCAGGTGAATTTTGGGTGATGGGCGCCATTGAAAAATAAATAAAAGGAAGAGAGCTGTCTGCTTGTCAAATACAAAAGAGAGTAGTCCCTTTTCTATGTCCACGGTGGGCAGGACTTAGACCATCAGAGAGGAGCAGGTAAGTGTGGTAGGGGAGGTGCAGGGAAAAAGAGTGGAGGCTGGCGGGGGGAGGGTTGAGGTGAACGGAGGTGAGGCCTGTTTTTTTTGTTTACAGTATGCTTTGCTAAGCACCGATGCATGCCAAAGGAAAGGTTTGGGCTTATCCATAGCCCCGACATCATAGTTCCTTATTTATATTTCAGTTTTCTAGAGTGCAGGGTGGGAGGGCTCAGTCAAGTGCTCTGGTTAGGGCATTGCCAGGCCTTTGAAGAGTTTGTGGTTCTCACCTTCCTCCTCCTCTTCTGAGTCACTGTAGCTCTTGTCTTCAATGAACCCCGAGCTGGCCGAGCTGCCGGTGCTGGCCACGCTCTCCAACCTCCGCTTTATCAGCTCCGACAGGTCGCTACTGGATCCATCGAGGCCTTTTTCTGCTTGATCCGGGTTCTGAAATTTCAACATAACAGAGACAAATAAGAAAAGAGAAGGTCCTTTGCATATGGGGAATCAGGAGCAGGGAATTTGGGTCATCAGAGATGTATGCAATTCAGTAAACAAGTGTCATAATGGACTATTTGGAACAATTCATTAAAAAAATAAAACCTGTAGGGGAAGGATCAAGTGTATCAGCCCTGCAACCTACCAGGTCGATGAATTGGTGTGCCGTTAAATTAGGCATTCATTACATGTATCATCAAATGGAAGTCTACATTGACTTCTGTGCAGTCACACAAACGGATCACAATGATTGGAAAGCAGCCAATGGCCACTGTTATTGACTGCAGTTCTCAAAGTCAAACTTCAGAAGCAGATAGGCAAACAGAAAGCATTTCTCTGCATTCAAGAAAGAGCAATGCAATTTACCAGCAGCGTTCCTTTCAACAAGCCGCTACATATTTGAGGGGATCTTTAATGTTCATTGCAACTTCAATGTGACTGGCAACAACCAATATATCACATCAAACAGTATGCTAAAATATGGGACAATGCTTTCACTTTCTTATACAGATGTCATTGCGCCTCATTCAGAGTTTGCCGGTCTGGAAACAACGGTGGCGTTACGGCTGCAAGGTCTGACCTGGCGGGAGTTATGCCACCCGCCTGCAGACGGAAATGGAAACACCAGCACTGTTAATTAGGCTGCCAGTGTTTCAATGGTCCCCATTCCCATGGATTACTCCATGGGAATGGGGAATGCTGGCTCCGGAATTACAGGATCACCGGGGCTATAATGCCCCATTGATTCAGGCAAGTCCGGAGCCGGTTATTCCCTACAGCATCCGGTTTTACCGGCACGGCTGCCGCCGGATTCGTAATGATGCCCATTGACTTTTACACTGTGTATAATGCATACTCATGCTAGAACTCTTGCAGTTCAACCAAGTTTAAAAATACGATGCTTACCTCATAAATCCAACTTTGTTATTTGAATATTACAAAATAAAATCTTGTTTAATGTACTAACGCAATTTGTGTGTTTACTTCATTCACTAGTGAACTAGTTTCTTTATTTCACTGCTACAACTCCTAAAGCAGTATTGCTATTAATGCTATGGACTCATAGCCTTATAGGCTTATGGAGGGTTTGTTATCGCTTGGGCTCATGACCTTTCGTCAGTTCATGGCCCTCATACTGACCGTGGGCCATAACTTGCAGCAGGTCATTATGCTGAAATAATGCCCCCTCACTCAGTCTTGAAGGCCATATCATGTTTAAAAGGACGAGAAATCTGTCACAACACTCTGCATATCATAATCAAATTCCTTTAATTGCTAATTTAATTAAGAATGAAGAACCTCTGAGGTTGAGATACTAATTTGCAGCACCCAGTCATCTTACCTTGTATGTAATAAAATCGCCTCGCTTGCTTCTTAGGTAGTAGGAGAGATTTCCATATTTGCAATATTCCACTATGACCATTAAAGGACCTATGAACGACAAAGAGGATTTTACCAATGAGCTCTTAGTGCACAGCTGGTTATAGGTTGTCTTTCAGCTCAAGCATCAAACGCAACACGTGGAACAGACAATCACATGAAGGTATTGCCTCCTTACTTTCCAAAGACTTTAAGGGTTAGAGCTTCTCTGTACAATGCATAATTAACATGTAGCACGACTTTGCAAATGTTCATTGGTCCAGTTCTCCTACACCTGCTATACACAGTAACGTGTCATTATCAGAAGGATGAGAACATTAGACATTGGGGGTCATTATGAGTTGGGCGGTAAGGGATACCGGGCACCGGTAAGGAGACCGGTGCCGGTAATCCCTTACCGCCCAATTCCGAGGTCCCTTAGCGGGAACCGTAAAGGATGTGTGGTCTGACCACACGTCCTTTACGGGTCCCACTAAGGGACCAGGGTGCTAATAACGAGCCTGCTATTCGCGGGCCCATTATTAGCGCCTTCCCCATTCCCATTGAGCCCTATAGGGGCTCAAATGGGAATGGGGAATGGTTGGTTGAATGGGGACTTACCGGGTCCGCAAGGTCGGAATGTCCCGGTAATTCCCCATTCAACCAGACCAGTGCCAGACCCGGTATTGGAGGCAGCCGTGGCGCAAATGGCGCCATGGTTACCTCCAATCTCGGAATGAGGGCCATTGACAGGTCGCCTAAGATAAGAAACTCCCGTAAAGAACTCTTGGAAAAAACACTATCTGGGAATTTCAATATCAATGCGAAAGTGGAATAGGGTTTGAATTTGGGGAAAAGCACTTTTCACCATTCAAAAATGGTAACTAAATACTTGAGACCTGGAAAATATTCTGGGACTACAAACATTACCAGAAATGAGTGACAACGGAAAATATTCCTTAAACCCTCAAAATGACCCCTACGTCAGTAGAAACCTCAGTGAAAGGTGACACTGAATGCTAAGACTAGATGGATGGCAAGTTCAATCCCTAAATGAACTTTTAAGCAACTTGGTCTTTTACCCTTTTATCAAGTGAGCAAATATTTTGTCCTGCTTGCATGAGGAATGGGTTATATCTAGAATTGTGTGATGTCATGCTAACTCACGCATCTGTACTATCTGTCAACATCCAGTTGTGAACCCAGTTCTAAGCCTCTGCTACATCCCAGGCATGTACTAAAACCTACCCCTTTGTCAGGATGAGGTATACTCCCAGCCCTCCATCTAGTAGCTATGAGGAATAGAACTAGCCCAACTTCTCTGTACTCTTTCAGCCACATGCCCAGTCTTAGCCCTCTGTCAGATCCCAAACAAGTGTGCAGTCCTCTCTCTCTCCGTCAACCTCTGGCCCTGTATCCAGTCCTACCTCTCTGTCAATGCACAGGCGTATACTGGTTTCTCACTTTATGTCAGGTCCAGTTATGTAATGAATCCTACCTCTCACCTCTGAGTCAGCTCCTACGTGCATACCCTCTCTTTCGTACGTCCAAATGAGACAAAATGGAAGGTTACCAAAACATTCCCAGAACTTATATAAACTTAATCCTTTTGAGAGAAACCAGTTCAACAGTTGCATATTTCACAGGAGTAACAAAGATTCTAGACTATTCCGATCAGACCACAAACAGCCGTCTCTTACCTCCCTGTTTGGTGCAGGCTCCCAGAAGATTGACTACGTTGAGATGGTGACCGATGTGGATTAGGATTTTCAGCTCGGACATCAAGGCTTTGCATTCGTTGGCAGTTGCGCACTCTGCTTAAAAGAAACAGGGCAGGGCACGCGTTACAATGAAAGGAGACTTACATACAAATAAATACAAGGTAGTCCTGTTTAGATTGACGAGAGTACAGGGTAATCATAGTAATCGAAGACCCAGTTGTACGATTCATCAATTTTATAGCATAAAACATGCGTTGACTTTAAAATCCAACAATGGTGGGTGAGTTCCCAAATCCGTCAGAGCCAATTTTCAGTGAGTTTGCTCACGGCAACACCCTCAACATTGTATTAGTTATAAACACCTTAGAAGGATGGGGTGCAGTGGAGTCAATTTGTCATTTGCAAGGTTCCTCTTTCTTAGATTGTAAGTCTTTTTTTGACTGTGGAAGCCAAGCCTTTGTGGTACTATCATTAAAGATCTTGGGCCTCATTATGAGTCCGGCGGTAGCCGTGCCAGAAAAACTGGCAGGCTGCCACCGGACCAGTAATTCAATTCTGCCTCTGTGATTGTCGGAATCACCGGGGCATTACAACCCCGGTGACCCAGTAATTCTGGAGGCGGAATTCTGCAAAGCCCCATTCCCATGGAGTCCCGTAGGACTCCATGGGGCTGGGGACCATGGAAACAATGGTTTCATCTATGACAGAGCCGGTGTTTCCATGTCCGCCTGCAGGCGGGTGGTGTTATTTCCGCCAGGTCAGACCTGGTGGGAGTGACACCTCCCGCTAGCAGGACTCGGAATCAGCCGGTCCGGAAACAATGGTGGCTTCGAATTTACTGCCACCATTGTTTCCGGACAGGCTGACTTGTAATGAGGCCCCTTGCCTTTTTCATGGGACAAAATCTTTCCGTCACATCCTAAATCAACGCTGTCATCAAATCTTGTTTCTTACCGCTAAAACTCTGCCACAATGTAGTCCCCTTTCTAAACTTTCCTAAGAGAGTAACTGCTGTCACTTATTTATCTCCACCCACCTAGATTGTGGTAACTGCCTCTGACTCTGCTTACACCATAGTCTACTTATCCCCCTGCACAAAAAATGATGTAGCTAATTTTCTGTCCCACCTCAATCAATTTGACCACATCTTTCCAGCACTAAAGTCTTAAAAACCAGTAAGAAAAACAAGGGCAGCAAGCCTTCTCGTGACTGGGTTCCAAACTCTGGAACCTCTTTCCCCATCTCCCTACATCAGTGACAAAATCCCAACAAATTCAGGAAAGGCCTAAAAACCTTCCTCTTCCCCTTCTTATCCTGATCATCTTCCTGCTGTTCCCGTCTTGCTCACCTGCTCTGATGCCCCCGTGGCATGCAGCATGTTCAAAGAACAACAACAAATAATAGGAGTTGTTTCAAAGGTCTCTCAACTCATCTTGTCAATATGAGGTGCCTCGGACCCTGAAACGCAGCAAAGCCATTGAGTGCTATGCTCAT
Source organism: Ambystoma mexicanum (assembly GCF_040938575.1). Lineage (NCBI taxonomy): Eukaryota > Metazoa > Chordata > Amphibia > Caudata > Ambystomatidae > Ambystoma > Ambystoma mexicanum. The sequence goes on along the minus strand of NC_090930.1, from coordinate 147,492,862 downwards.
CCTCTGGCAACAAAGGCAATCACGCAGAAGCTCAATGCTAGGATCGCTGCACTGGAGGGTCTGCGTTGTGTGTTGCAAGACCACGCGATCAAATCAACTGCACCCCCACCAACTGATCAATCATGCCTTTCTTTTCTTGAAAGATCCATCATTCTGCGTTATACCAAGAGAAGTCTTATCACCACCACCAAAGATTCTGCATGGCAAGCTTTGTGGCACCACCCTACAGGTACATTTCTAGTTTTCTTTCTGAAGAAACCCTCTTGTAATGGTTACAGGAAGTATCATGGAAGGCATATTTCAGGCAGTCTGCTAGAAAGCCATCAAGACCCACTTTTAATTTCGGTTACAGTAATACTCAGTCTTATCTCCAGGCAACAAGAATTGGGGGAAACAGTACCTGCAACACAGGTAACAGATTCCCTGTGCCTCATCAAGATTCACTCTCCATTCCACCACATCTCTGATGATCGCATGACAATCCGCCATGCATGTGCTGCTGCCACTGTACACATATGTAAGTCTGCAGATAGTCGTGGAAATAACCATTAAATCGTGATTTTGTAAAACAGCTGGGATTTGCAAACTTAAAATTAAATTCACCATCTAGATCGTGTATTGTTCTCTAGTTCAAGTGAGGATTACAGAGGGATGCGGGTTCGGAATTCTGCGCGCAAGCGTCCGCAGGCAAGTCAAGAACCAGGGGTTCTGTTGGCTTGTAATAGGACAACACAGAGCACCCACAATCAGAACATACATTACTTACCTATAACAGTGGTCAGCAGCATGGGATGTGTCAGACACTCACTCATAGGATGTCTGTATCCAGTGGCCCTTTCCGCCTGGACTGAGCAGTCATCAAATTACGACAAAGAAAGTCTATGGCATTGACGATAAGGGTGGCTGTACGATTGACTGCGATGACCTTAACCAGTATTAGGGAATCGCTTTGGCTGGATGTCATGATCAGATCCCTTGTATAGCCCATCGCACTTTAAGGTGAGGGAAAGAGCGGACCATGGACATTTATGAGATACCAAGTTGTAGAAACAGTGCTACGGGGAAGTAGTCCAAACCTTCTGTAGAACAGAATTTTCCTTATCTCACGTGCGTCTGTCTATTTTGAAATAGTATATGTTTCGCATAAGAGCGAGAAAGGTGTGTGAAGGGTCAATAAATGTGTATCTTAATGTAGGCCAACTTGCTTATGCATTTGTATATTTATCTGATTCAAGACAGTTGTACTTATTAGAAAAATGTAGAGAACCTAAAATGCAGGGACGTCATTTGGGGGGTCACCAAGTGTTGCAACTGTGACCACTGAGATCTTCCTTGCTAGCCCTGTGGTCTCCCTTGCTACTGTAATGTAATGTAAGCTCCTGGGCTGTGGCCAGTGCCATGTGGCTCTTTGTTTCTGGAGTGGCTGGAGTTTTATTCAGGCCTCTTAAAAAAAAAAAAGAACAGGCGTTTGCACAAGTGTAACACTTTCAGCAGTGACCCGAAATAAGAACAAATAGGAAAAACAAATAATTTGTCTTTCCGGAATTCTATACAATAATTGCTAGACTCATTAAAGGTTCATTTCAGGCACACTTCAGGGGGTGAGTCACTGATGTAGTCTGTTCTTAAACACCTCAACTCAGCCTTTCATCATTCTGAGGTCAATAAATGAGTACCAACACAGGCTGGGTGATATTGTATGTATATTTGTTCTATATAAAACACTTAAGCGTAAGTGCTTTATAATAACACATCATTATCATTTGGCCTTGGACGTCTGCTTGCATTCACAGTAATTTGGTAATATAGGCCTATACACACTGATATTAAGGATACATAAGGAGATCCATTCTTGTGTGAAACGTATATCACATTACAGTGATATCGTAACCATATTTTTCGTTGTGTACTTAGGAACAATGTTATGCGATGCCTCTTCCTGTTTTGCCAAGGGGTGAAAGGCCATGTTCCATCGTTTCCCACAATGGCACTTCGGGGTTGGGCAAATGACATCACTTCCTGTGATGTCATCAGAGGTCAAGGGTCATGCGATGTCACGTTCCCTACCCCTGGCATTTTGATGAAATGACGTCCCTGCTAAAATGATGCCTTTATGAATGCCATGCAATGCTATGTTACCAAAGCTGACTTCTTACACATCCTCCACCTTATCAAATGTGTGTTACGATGACCGGGCCATCCCTTTTGAGCTAGTATGTAGCAATACATACTGTTTGCAACAATGCACTGTGTAATTATGTATCTTAAGTAGGGCCTTGTCACAGTACTAATAAGAAGAATGCGATGATTCATAAGAACCTTCTGATAGGGCACTCTTGGCAACAAGAATGTCTAAGAATAGACTGACTGATTTATGTGGAAATCTGAATCTTTATGTAGAAAATACAGGACACATTGTAATGACAAAATAGTCATTCTCGGTCTTACTGTTTCCTGCACTGCACTCTCTCTTTCACATCCTAAATATGGAGTGATTGATGCCAAAAAAGCTTAATTATCATTTAGAAAACTTGAAACCCCTGAAAGGCTACTTCTAACTTTTAAGTGACTATTTCTGATTCAGTCACAATTTTAAGGAAATTGAAGTTGTAGGAGCATTTTCCCTGTTACGTGTCATTTATCCATGACCCAAATCAAGCACTCCAACAAAAATTGGAAACAGGGCGGTTCAGCTGTTGACCGCTTAAACTAGACACAAGGTTGCAACAAATTAGTAGATAACAAAATGATTACAGACAATGCATTGAAAGGTAAAAGATGAACATGTGTGAAACATTCACTACATTAGCATCCTATGTAAGAAAGAAATTATTCAGAACAATTTACACATAGACGGGCCTTCTTTGTCTGACTTCGGAATCCCACAAGAAACAATAGAAAGTGGGTTCAAGAGCCTAGCGGCAGAATGAGAGATGCTATTAAACCGACGAGCTATAATCCTAGTGGAGTTAAGGCCAGGTGAACTGCGATTCCTATAAGAGACCACGCTGCTGTGGAACTTAAGACACCACTCTTTGACACCAGGGTCATGCACAGAATAAGAAGCTTTGATATCAAAAAGACATATACCTTTTAGCATCTTGACTGCAACTGTCTTGCAAGTTGAACATTTATCAATCCCAAAGGCAGACGCTTCTACCACCTTCCCAAAAGCACCATGGCCAAGGGTTTTCCCTAAGGAGAAATAGCGCAAGCAAGACACAGAGGAGATGAGAAACACGACCTAACAACACACAATAACCATGCAAAGAGCCACAAACAATAGCTTCTTGCACTCTGCATTTGCCTGTGTACAATTAGTAATATGTGTTAGTAAATAAGAGTTTTACAAACATGCTCCAGATTAAACTAAATTAAAACACATATTTCCTGATTTATTTTATGGCATCCACCAAATTCCCTCACCATTACCATTCAAAATATTAAAAACAATTCAAACATAATACAATGAAAAACCACACAAAAGACTGAACATCAAAGATTCACATAAACTGTTTGTTAATATAACAGCCTGAAAAATACAAACCAAAACGAAAACCATGTGAATCAACAATTGTGAATTTTCAACAAAATTGTTTTTTTCATTTAATTAGAGAACACAAAGTATTACCATGTTAATTATCATCAAAAGGGTAAATGTCATTCAAATGACTTGTCCATATAAATTCCCACATGTACACACACACACACACACACATGCACACATGCATGAATGGACACACACACACACACTTGCGTGCATGCACACACACGCACATATATTCACACATGAACGAATGCACACACACACGCACATCCACACACAAACACACACACATGCAAGCACACTCACAAATACACACATACATGCATACACACACACACAAACCCACTCACTGAACAAGCCCAGATCGTGGCACTTACCTAACCGCAGCCTGTCTCTCGGGAACTCCCACTTGCTGCTGTCGTACATGAGCCGGTCACATTGCTCATTCAGGGGCACTTCATCTGGATCCATTATGATTGACAGGTATCCAGTCTTAATGTCTGAGGGACTTGGCTGCAAGAACAGTTCACGTGACACAGTATGAGGGGTTTTGCATATGTCTTTACAAATACCTCAGTTTGACCTATGATTCAGTCGGACAACATTGTACTGTGGGAGGGGAGATGGATGCCTCACTGATGATTCTACCACTCTACAATAAGTAGAATTGGCCCTCTCCCATGTGGATGGTGGCAATGCCTTTCTGGAAGGCCTCCTGGTGACAACGCTGGCAACCTTGCGATGTGTCCTACCTACTGTAGCATGACTCATCAAAGGACTCTGCAAATTTGACCACATCATCCCAACCCTCATCAAACTGCACTAGTTCCATCATCCCAACCCTCATCAAACTGCACTAGTTCCCACTGCAAGTATATACCATCTGTCATGCTAAGGTACACAAGCTACTTCGCTGAGAGCTCAGCATACCCAGAGGCCTACGATCCACCAGTAGTTAGGCCATGTGCAGGCTGGAACTTTGCTGCTGCAGGAAGGAAGGAACCAGAAGACCAGCCTTCAGTGTCTATGCCCCCAGAGTCTGGAACCTCCTCCTCATCACCACTCTCGCCCTCTCACATTCTACATTTCAGGATGAGTTCAAGACACTCCTCTTCAAGGAACACACCCTCCACTCCCCGCTTAACCTGAGGCTGGGTGATCTTCTCCCTCCCGTTTCCTCCCCAGGTTGCTTGTAGATCCTTTGCTGCCAGAGTTTCTGTGCCCCTTTGCTAGTACCCCACTTCCTTGTTTCTCAGCTTCCCTCACTGTGTCCTTGCCCTTTGACTTGTAAAGCACTATGTTGCTTCCAGATGCTAGGTCCACATTCAATAAATAATAGTAGTAATAATAATAATAATAATATTAATAATAATACAGCTTAAGTTTGGTGACATTTAGGCTTCAACTGTATGGAACTAGAATTGGGGTTTACTCCAGTACACTGCCAAGTTGGAGGGCATTAAACCATGTCATAATCTGTGGATACAGAAGATCCCTGCTTCATCTCCAGGGAAGACTAGCTGAGCACAGCAACCTTACTCATAGGAGTTAAGTTCCTGACTGACTCCAAGCTCCACTGGATACACTGGTCTGCTTGGGGTGCATGCCTACCTCTCTGCTAGAAACCCCAAACACTTGGAGTCTTTGTTGCACTTCATATTTGTGAGATCATCGTTCTGGTGTTACCTTTTTTTGTTTTGGCTGTTAGGTGGTGTCGAGGCAGAACCTATAAGCCAACACGATCGAATCAGAATACCGCTGGATGATAGATACTATGTTAGAATTGACAAACTGTGTGTGGGTGTTTGGTTACTTACTCACCACTGGCTAATCCTGTGTCAATCCCCACCCACTCACTATCTGTCCCTGCACAACCAAAACATATCCTCCTGGGATTTATTTGATCTAGCTCTATTAAGCAGTAGCAACAAATGTGTTGACATGTCAGTGTTATTTCTAAGTGATCTGAGAGTTAATGATTTCAGTGCAGGCACAGATGCACTACTGGTGTAATACAAATGTCTCACCAAGTGTGCAGTCAGCATTTTGATTTATATCTGTGCTTTGCTCTGAAATCCTGTTAAAGCACTGACATAGCCAACACTTTTGGTCTGTGTATCACTATTTACTAGGCACTGCTGTCGTAAGCCCAGATAATCACACGGTTTTGGAGCTGTTGCCATTTTAGTGGCCAGGTGGTACTATTGGGACTATTCCATGCCTACCTAAAAGCCACAACTGGTGGCTTTGCCAATGCTTGTTTTCTTTTCTTTATTCATCGAGAGATAGTTTTGGGCATCGTTTATCCTTAACTACTTTGATGATCCTTTCCTCCACTTTAGTATGTTTATGTTGGTTGTATTACATGAGTCCAACATCATAGAGAACATCATGTATATCTAAGTTTTTGGAAGTTTTCAAACTGATAGAGCAGAAACCCGGTTATGGAGGCATTTTGTTCTTAAAGGGGCCAGAGCATAACTAAAAAGGTGATGAATCAATCATAGCCACTGGCAATGCTCTGGGCAACCCTCCAGTGCATCGTCTTTCAGCCTGCCAAGCCATTACAGAAGGGGAAAGACCAAATGTAAATTAGGTTTAGTACAACCACAAAAGGGGCAATCCCGTCAAACTGCTAGGTCACATCCCTTCTGCAGGAGACCACAAGCATCCCCAGACATGTTTAATCCTCATTGGGTGTCATCAGTGAGGAGTAGCTTTGGTCTCTAGGCCCAGCAGACTCGGGACCCACGTCTGCGCATACCCGTCCCACTCGGTGTGACTTCAGCAAAACGAAAAATTGATGGTTGTTAAGTTTTTGAATCAATCATAACCTTCCACCTATCACTTTGTGGGTTATAGTTTGTCCCTGTGTGAGAGAGAGTATGCTCAGACATGGGTCCCTTGCTTGCAGTGCCATAGGGAGCCAAGCTTCACCTCACAGATGAGGCCTAACGAGGCTGAAACATGTGTGGGGTTGCTTGTGTTTCTTTGTAGAGGGGACCTGGCCTAGTACTTTGGGCTGGGCTGCTCCCATTGGTGGCAGTACCTGACTGATTTGCATATGGCTTGAGCCCTTTTGCAGTAGAGTAGATAGGCTATAGAAGGAGGTGTGGAAGGTTGCCCAGAGTGGTGCTAGTTCTTCAAATGTATTCAAAAACTTCCACCCATCACTTTTTTGCTTATTGTTAAAGGTGCCTGACACAGCAGGATTTGGCAAGTGAAATAGTAACTATGTCACAAATGTTCATGCCTGGGGTAACACAGGGTACCATGCCCCAGTACTATAGGTAATTGATGCAGCATGACATGTTATCCCCAGCTACAACCTAATAACGATCACACAAATTCATGAAATTGTACATTACTGTAACATTAATTAATATTAGCACCCGGTAGTGGAGGGGGGAGATTTTGGAGGGGCTCATTGCAGCAGTCACAGCCAATCAGGAGGCTTGGAATGTGGTCTTTACCTCATGGCAAAGCCTCCGGGGTTCAGGTAAGTGTGCCCACACGCGTCTCTTTCCCCTTTTCCACACCCCCACCTCCAATTTTCACATTCCTCACCCACCCTCACACCTGCCCCACTTATCTTGTGCTCCCTTGTTCCTCGCCCTTCCAGAAACACATGGTGTTCCTGGCGCTTCTCTGTCACGGCAATGACCGCCATGGAAAGGGAGAAGGGACTGTATGTAGTTCCTTTCTCCGTAACGATGGCGACCATCTTCGATTGTAGTCATTTTCAGGTTGAGAAACGGCAAACATGCCGTTTCTGAACTAGGAAAGAAAACGATTAGCATCCTGGCATAAAATGCTGGGATACTAATAGCAATATAGCCCATGATGACAGACCATCAACAGGTTCAGATAATGCCCCAGGGATATGTTTAAGGCCCTGTAGCTTAGACCCCAGGGCATTACCTGACCCGGTAATGCCAACCTATTGTGGCGTTTATTGCTTGAACAAAAAGTCATTACAATATACCTAATTAGCAGCAATAAACCATCTATATTCCATGCTACAGGGCTGCATCTTCATAGATTTGTAGGCATGTGATCGACTTCCAGCACTTTATAGGCACTAGCACTTTGCATATATATATACATATATGTACATAAAAGGCACATCTTGTGCCATTTTTGTCTAAAAAGTCATACATAGTACATAGGCACTAGCACTTTGCATATATATATACATATATGTACATAAAAGGCACATCTTGTGCCATTTTTGTCTAAAAAGTCATACATAGTGCTAGTGCCTATAAAGTGCTGGAAGTCGATCATATATTTATATATATATATATATATATATATATATATATATATATGTATATATATATAACATCCATAGACTTCTGCAGTGCTCAACTGCTTTGCTGTGGGTGCCTCCAGGTGGGAGAAAGGCTCTCTCCCCAACATACAATAACAATTGGAAACAGGTGCCGGCACTATGATGTACGGTGCTGGCAAGCGAAATCCTAAAGAACAACTCGAGCACTCACGATTTTAAACTGCTGAAAATAGTGCATGTTCAAATATATACAGACTTCTGCAGTGCTCAACTGCTTTGCTGTGGGTGCCTCCAGGTGGGAGAAAGGCTCTCTCCCCAACATACAATAACAATTGGAAACAGGTGCCGGCACTATGATGTACGGTGCTGGCAAGCGAAATCCTAAAGAACAACTCGAGCAATCGCGATTTTAAACTGCTGAAAATAGTGCATGTTCAAATACATACAGAACAGTCAACCAACAGAACCTGCATATGGCGGCATGAAGAGGTAGTCGTCAAGGTAGTTCATGGCCTCACGTTCCGTCTGAAATCCAGGACTACCTCAGGCTAGATTTCAACTTCAAACCAGCGCTACATGCATTGTTTTGGTCATGTGACCTTGCTGGTAAAGTGAATCCTATCTGGCACCCACACCGGGCTCCATCTTGGAGTGGTATTGGTGAACTAGAATCTAATACACATACTACATGTATCACCATGTGATCTTGAAATGTATCAAATATAAACATAAGGTCTCAAGTGAGATTGGAGTAAAACATACGCTGAATTGAAGTTCACATCAACTAAACATGTTATAGGAGCAAAATGGATAAGTGCCTAAAAATAAGATTTAACGAGCAGAGCAGGACAGAAAAACCTCTCTGCAAACCGGCTCAAAAACCTTTGTTTCTACAGCAAGCCAGACATAGCGGATAATCCCATTGTACAAATAAACAATCCAGCAACTCTAGTGCTGTGAAACCAAGGTCTTTGAGCCGGTGGACTGCAAAACGGTGATCTAAATTTTACACGTACAAAGGTATAACCTTTAGGGGACTGAAGGTTAAAACTGACACATTCTACATAATGTGCTTCACCAAAAAACATCTCCGCGAACCTACAATCCTCCTTGATGGGCACAGACTTAAGGTCTTCCAATGCTTTGAGTACCTTTGCATAGCGTTCAGCAGACAACTAAACTGGAAGGACAACCTAACAACCAGAAGGCATAACATGAAACCATCTTCTGGTAGTATCTTCAGATTTGACTTAGTCATATGCAAATGGCCTCCAGGGGGAAGAGTGTGGCTATAGGTGTCTATGACAGTGAACTATGGGGTGTGGGTGATGTGGGGGGACATCAAGTAGAGGAGAACTTTTATTTCGCATCTCTTGGGAGTGCCTCCGACAACCACCTCTTTTAATACACATCTTGAAACAGGCCTCCCCTGAATCACTGATACCCTGAAGCTTGTACCTGTTCTTTGTTGGCTTTCCCTGTGGTCGAGTAACGAAGATAATCCAACCAAAGCCTCGATTAGCCACTTGATATCTTTAGAAAATGTTCTAAAAGTGGACTGGTTATCTTATATTAAAAAAAAAACTCTTGGCTCTGTGGGTTTTGAATGCATTTATTCCAGGATATCCACGTCACCTAAAGGAGAAATCTTCAAAATAAAATGTCTACACATTTTTTTTTTTTATTATACTGGGGAGGCCACCTGCACCTCACCTACTTCCCCCTACCTTTTTATATCCCCTTATTCAACCCCCTATCTATGTTTTAAAATGTACCTACCTACCTAACCACAAAATGTGAACATTTCTGGTCAGGGGAAATTGGATTCAGTGAAATGTACGGACTCAATTTTTCCAACTCATCTTGCCTTGCTGATATGCCTGCGAAGGTAATTAAACAGAGACTCATGACTTTCTGCAATAATATGCGAGTGGACACGAATCCTGCAAAATGAACCGCAAAACAGTACCTTCCGCTCCCGCCATCAACTGGGAGGGCTGCGCATTCCCACAGCTCTCTCCTGTCACGAGCCAGACTAAATATGCTGCAGTTAAAAGCTATATGTTGCTATCAGTCAGGAGCTGTGTACACAAACGATAATCACTGTTTCTGCGCTCAGGCTGAATCTCTTTGCTTTATTTTGTCCATTGTACAATAATCTTCGGAAATGACACCTCCTGACGTTCCTTCGAGGTTTTGCCTATCATCATTGGAAACTTGCTTTTGCGATGTTATTGTGCCTTCCTGATGCCACTAGTGCTTTAAAACTTGAATGTTTTCTTCAAGATGCTTGGAACAGAAGAATCTTATTGTATTCCTCATGATTGTAATTATTGATTGTTATCTTACGATACATATTTTATTCTCTTCCTTATTATGTTTTACCTGACCCAGGTTTTAATGTAAGTTGTCTCTGTTTAAAGTTTAATGGATTGCTGTCATCAATCCTAAATAAACTATTCATTCATTCACCCACTCATTCCCCTTTTGCAATCTTTCGTGCAAAGGTTCAACATTATGCAGCGGCGTCCTGTGTGTGCAAAAGTATGAACATAACAAGTCACCTCCGCGTAATTTACGCGGAACTAAAAATGTAACTCTTAATTGTTTATTAAACGGTTGAGAGCTCAACCAACTCTGTGGTCCATTGTTGACCCGACATCCTGTTTTGTGATCCAAGTCCCAGTTGAGAGGTGCGTGTGTGAGTCTGAGTGTGGGTGTCTACGTGTGCGGGTCTGTCAGTCTGTGTCTTACCTTTTTCAGCTTGCGGATGAACAGAGTAAGCAGGAGCCAGAAGAGGGTAGCGGCCAGACCAGTGCACACCAGGATGATGACTTCCAGATTGCCTTTTTCATCCCCTCCTGCAAATAAAGTTGACCACAGACAGAGGCGTGTATGTATGAAAGCAAAACCTTTGCAAGCATAGAGTAATAGCAAGTATGCACATCGGGTATGGACCTTTGGGTAAGCTTCCATCTTAGAAAGATCACGTTCTCATTCTATTACCTCAGGCACATTACAGAGGGTGCTTAAAGACTTTGCTACATTACAGATAATGGTGTGGGCAACGCATACAGTGACTTTGGTAAGTCTGATGAATTCGCCCCAGGTTACCTCGCACTGTGCAGAGGAAAACTGAAAAACATTTCACCCTGCGAGATTTGAACTCATCCACCAAATGCGTAAAGCAATTCTTAGTCTACATCAAGAGTGCAGGGACATTTTGTTAATATTGAAAATGCTAATTGAAAACATGTTTTTATGCTTGGGGTTGTCCACAGGACCGCAACTTCTACTCTTTCGGGACTCCAATCTGAAATTGTCCAGCTACACTTTCAGAGTGTTTTGCCTGCACACAGACCACAGGTTGGACTTTCGCGTCCTTCATAAATGGAAACACATTTTTTCTGCAATTTGGGGTAAATAATTGGGGCAAGTATATTTATATTTTTGTAATGAGCAGATGAAAAAGGATGTGTCGCAAAGAATTAGATGAGTGTGGATATCGAATAAAGAGTTACAAATAAATCACATGCGTGTCCACTTACACCCATAGATACACAGAGGAATGGACATTGCAAAACACACACACTAGTACACACACACACACAATCAGTAAACTCGGAAATCACAAATGCAAAGCGGCGAGCTTCCAATTGTATTTTTTGCACAAGTTATGAGATGCGTATGACGGGCTCCGTAATGACGTATGACAGGGTCATTTTGGTCCCTGTCAGACATCTTTTTTGAAGTGACAACAGTATGAAACAATGTGGTCACACTTGGGTTTCTATCCCCAGACAGGGATATCATTGTTTTTTTAAATTAAATTTCAGAACAGAGAGCCCTCTACATGCCTTTCATCGTGAAAGGGGCACCTGGGACCCACGTGGGTGCTGTGAGCCTATCATTGATCGCTCCTGACACTGACGTGTGCATCGTTTGCGCTGGTGCACAGCCCCAAGAAATGTGAACAAGTTGACCTGGGAATTTCCTAAAATTGCTCAACTAAAGAAAAATGGATCTATGTGATTATTGCGTAGGCCGAAAATGCAGACTTTTTTTTAACCCTTTACACCACATATATATGCTGGGGAGACCCCCCACAGCTCCCCCCCATATTAATATTATATTCTATACCCCCCACATATATATGTGGTGTAAGGGGGGTTAAAAAAAGAAAAAGCCGGCATTTTCGGCCGTCGCAATTGTCAGGTCGACATTTTGGTACGCTTCCAAAAAAAAGCATATCCACTTCTCTTTCTTTAATTACACCACTTAATGAAAATGTGGGCTTTTCATTCCATTGTCCTTCGAACACAGCACCTCAATCTTCCAGTATACGCTCCTCGGCGAGCAGTTTTTCCAGACTCCTACACAGCTATTTTATTTATTTATTTAATTTTTTTTTTACATGTATAAAGCACACAGCAGCCCAGGAGCATTGTGGTGCTGTTACAAGAAGGCGACTTAGTTACATTGCACATACAGAGGTGTTACATATGAAGATCACATACAGTTGGGTATTACATCCAATGGCATTTTTACAAGGTATGTCGTGCATAGCCAATGGTTGTAACGTTCAGACAAATAACAGTGTTTTGATAGCTTTCCGGAAAGCTTGGTGGGAAGTTTCTGATCTGAGGTGGTGCCGAGGGCGCTTCATTGCGTGGCAACGATGAAAGGGAAGCTGGAGCCACCGGCTCTAACTTGATTGACTGCGGGCACTGTGAGGAGATTAGAGTAAGGTGTTCTTGTTGGTCAACCTGGTGCCGGTTTGTTTATTCTCTGTGTTAGGTAGTTTGGGGCTGAGTGATTTGTGATGCATTTATGGGTGATGACCAGTGTTTTGAAGATGACACGCTCTTTGATGGGAAGACAATGAGCCTGTCTCCTGGGAGCAGAGATGTGGTCTCTTCAGCTACACACACCAATATGTGGTGTGTAGGGCACGTTGTGTTGATCAAATCTCATCACGGCTTCTTTTTAAAAAAATATTTTTTACCATGTACAAACATAACAATCATACACTCTTTGGACATAAGACAATGTTCCTTTCATATTTTATTGAGATTAATCAAACATGTGTGACACAAAAAGGTCTCCCGAGGAAAAATTGCTACAGACGCATGTGGTAAAATGAATTAACATGTTTCAGCCCCGATCAGTCAACGCATACTAGTCTGCTTAGACAATTATCATTACCTGTTAGCCGTCCAATTTACGAACATTAGTTGTTTTGTGTTTGTTTTACATTTTCTAGACATGATTCCCAAAAGAGGCCTCGTGGGCCAAACAAATATCAGTGAACAAACTATTCCTCTGCAGCCTTTAGCTCATCCATGACATGCCAAATCTATTGACATTTAATGACAGTTTTCATGTAGTAAAAAAATATAAAAGGTGCTTTTTTTTGCAGAGGGATATCTATAAACTCAGAAAATCACACCTTCAGGATGCATATCTAGAAATTGTGCACTTACATTTTTGAAGCACACCTAGACCTGAACCTGAATTGGTGTAAGTCTGGAATGACACTACTATTCAGCAACATAACCAGACACCCAAGTTAGAGGATAGCCATTGGCCAGCTAGGGCGGCCAAGAGCATCCCATCCATTGGATATGGGCCACTGAGAACTTTAAATCAAGGTCTTAAAGGCGGAGACCTAAGGAGGCACCCGGAGGCACCTGGAACAGACAAATAGAAGACTTTGAGCCCAGTACATAATGATTAAGGATAAAAGAGATTTTAGTGTGAGAGATGGATCGAAGTGATGAGACTAAAATGAGAAGGAGTGGCTGGGTTCAGAAAAAAGCCTTAGATTGTAAGACAAATATACAAGCAGGGGCAGTCTGAATTCGGCTGGGAGTTGTAAATTAAAGAGGTGGGTCTTTCGATCTTCACATATGATGAAGATGGGGGGCAGGTTGCATTTGTCGAGCGAGGGAGTTCTAGATTGTTGGGATGAGCCAGCGAAGTGCTGCTTCAGGGTTTGCATTTCTGAAAGTACTTAAAGAATGGGAGTTCCAGACCAAGCTCATCTTTAGGTGAACAGAATCTTAGTTGGACTTCCCTACTATACTGAGCCACACAAGTCCACTTTTCATTTGATCCCTTCCTTGATCATTTGTGAATAGATTACCGCTAGGTTGCCTGATTACATGTAATGAAGAGGGAGAGACTCCACTGCTTTATAGGCAAATTATGACCTTATGGGAGATCCTCACTCTGTTTTCTCCCGTAATGAACGTGATTATGTGAACTGAATATATGGCCATTTACGTGTTTATATCGAGTGATGGTTGATGCAAGATGGTTGATTTCCCAAGACTGGTGGGACCTCTTTCGAAACAAATACATTTTCTCTGGTTGAACTGTTCTCGAAAAGGCAGCTTGGTTTCAGGAGGGTCAACCAGAAAAGGTAGGGAGATGAGTGTGTGACAGGGAGCAAGAATGGTGTGATTTATTAAAAAGGAAAGAGGAGTTGGTCTCATGTGATTTTGGAGGTGCACGCTTGGGTGACCAGATGGGGTTTTCAATGTGCTGTGTTTCTGGGTGGTAGGGGGCTGGGACAAGGTGAAATAGTACCTTTGAGCAAGAATGGAGAAGTGGGGTTATTTGCAATCTCCTGAGATGCATATAGTTCCCTTCTAGATGCTGCTCAGGGTGCAAGTTGCCTGATCATTACTTGAGAGTTTTAAGACTGTAATGCCCGGAGATGGCTCTCGGGTGGTAGCGGTGCGCGGTATAAAACCCCCTTTGGTCTTAGAGAGGTGGTGGGTAGACCCCTGCCTCATCTTATATCCATGTAGTGCTGCTATTTCGATCATTTCGGGGTATCAGGGGATGCCCTGCAAAATTGAGTGTTTCTATTTTATTTGGCGACAATTATTTTGTTGAATACAAATTGGTCGATTTTCTTTTACTGAATATTCTCTGCAAACTGTGGGTGTCGACCCCCTGCACATGCAATATCCACCCCCTCCACACTCCCTATCGATATACGAAACCACAACCCACCATCTACCTATTTTCTGCAAAATAATGGAGTCAGAAATTGAGTAAAAAAGAATTCGATCAATTTGTATTTCAACAAAGTGGTGATTACAATGGAGCAGTCGCTTTCGGGGGCCACTTGATCAGACCATTTTTAAGCAGTTCTGGTTGACAGCAGATCCTCCTCTGCACGAAAATTCTTCTCAGGACTATGGATGTG
The DNA here is from genome assembly GCF_040938575.1 of Ambystoma mexicanum. Taxonomy (NCBI): domain Eukaryota; kingdom Metazoa; phylum Chordata; class Amphibia; order Caudata; family Ambystomatidae; genus Ambystoma; species Ambystoma mexicanum. Next base: position 147,477,802 of record NC_090930.1, on the reverse strand, counting down.
ACTTACTGTCAGTGCCTGCACACAGTCAGCAGCAGCTTGCAGTTAAAGCTGCTAGAAGCAGGCTTCGAGTGCTAGTCCCACACCACAGGGAGAAAGTCTAAAGCATCTCACTATGAGACTCCTCAGGTGGCTCCTGCTCTCAGGGAATGACTTACAGATCTAATCCCATTGACTGGCTCTTGTTGTGCTCTGATAGACTGGCAAGGCCCCTGTCTCTTCTCCCCCTGGTCTTCTTTTAAAACTGTGTTTTTATTCACTGATGTTCAGGCGTGAGGTTTGCATGGCCCACAAACAGGTTTGCCATTATTTCTGGATAGTGGGAAACCACATAATGGCTATGGGTAAATGGCTGGAGTCTTGAAACACAACACCGTTTGAGGTATAGGTGCTTTATAAATACTAAATAAATAAATAAACCAAAGACCATGTTCTTAGTGTTCATCCTAACACCCATAACATGCTCTGATGGTACACTGCCACCAGGTTACTTGATCTTGTAAAGGAATTTAATGATAATTTGTACTTAAAAGTAGTCTTCATTTTACAGTTTCTCAGAAAAAGTCAGCAGACCTTTAATAGGGGCTACCAGTGAAACCTAACTGCTACATTTAACATGACACAATATGGAAGCCACCTTTAAGATTGTGACAATCCTTCAGATGGTATCACTTCTCCCCAGGGGAGAATCCCTACCCTTGAGGCTATGGAGGTGAGGCTCCTCTCTTGGGGTAAGAACTCAATTGGGAGGCATACCCTTGTGAAATCCCACCAAGTAGGCTGACAATAACACCCAAATCTTATCAACATAAGATCACCGCCGAAACGATGTGTTATTGTTAAATGTCGAGCCCATCTGATGAAAAAAGCACTGAGACGACAAAGCTCTCAGAAAATGCTACAGTTGGGTGGGACGAAAGCTACCGTGTGGTTCTGGCAATATGGAAGCTGTGATACAACCAGGGGGAGAACCAGGCGATGATGAGGCTGCATCGAAGACTGGAAAGCTGGAGCAGGGCTTCGGGAGACTGCAGCAAGGCTTGTCTCCAAGGCTGACAGGAGGAATAGCGGAACCCCCGAGAAGAGTCTTGTGAGTCATTTGGGAACCCTAGCGATAAACTTGCAGAGACTGAGAGGTGGTGGCATGTGCTGTAGTGGGTGGACCGTTACTGAGCCGTGCATGTGACTATCAGGAGAGAGCGAGAGACCGTGGAGAAGGCATAATCTGTCACAGCGGGACCTAGTGGTCCGACAGCTATGCCATAGAGGTCCCTATTAACTCGAGGGAATCCAAGCCAGAAGATACAGAAAACAGGTGTAGCCAGGGGTGTAGCTAGGTGTTTAAAAGATCAGGGACTAAGTTAATGTTGGGTCTGGCGGGACTCGGGTTAGGTAGCATTTCGGTTGTAGCGCCTGAGCTTCTATACAGGGCTGCAACCAAAAGGCCCGGGGCTGCAGCCCCCTCAATCCCCCCTAAGCAACGTCTCTGGGTCTAGTTGCTCCATCCTGAAGGTTTTTGGTAATCATGTGGGAAACAGGATGGTTGACAACCCTAAGGCCTTCATCTCTGGAGTAGTAGAAATGGAATCCCATCCACAAATGTAGCGTCGCGTGCAATATCCAGAGAGATCCTGTAGGTAGAAAAATCATCACCATTCTAGTCTCAGACACATTCTGATCAACCTGGATAATTGCCACCTACATGAGAAATTAGTACCACTTGCAAAATCAGGAAAGGAAGGATGGGAGGGAGGAAGGAAGGGAGGGAGCAAAGAAGGTAGGGAGGGAGGAAGGAAGGAAGAGAGGGAGGCACAAAGGGAGCAAGGAAGGAAGGGAGCAAGGAAGGAAGAAAGCAAGAGAGGGAGGGAGCGAGGGAGGGAGGCACATATCCGTACAATTAAAGAGCCATACTAAAGTTGATTTGCATTTTGGAATGAAGAAATGACGGACTGAGACCTATTGGGCGACCGGTCAGATCAGACGTTGCAACACTTTAATAATTGCCTGTCCATTCATAGCTACTTTACTAACTTTTACAGAGTTGGAAGGAAGGTGTTCCTGCACCAAACAGAAATAATGCCAACAGCCCTGCGCAGTTTGGGCTTGGTGTACCTTACCTGTAAAAGAGATAGTTGTATGGTCATGCAGGCTGCTGTGCTAAATTACGCAATGATGATTTAAGCGGCTAATTCATTGTTTATTTTAGGCAATACTTTAAATACGTGCTGCTAGATTGTGTTATGTTGCGCTATGTTCACAAGCTTTGCAACGCTACTCTTTGCTACAGAAAGTCTTTTTCCTGTGCTGTGCTATGCTCTGTACTTTTGCTATGAGAGATACACTCACCTGCAGGTTCCACCAGTGGGTCCCAATGCAACTGGCATAGTGCCCGAGATGCAAGGTGAGCACCTCCCTGTGCGCATGGCATAGCTCTCAACGATTTCAGTCGCAAAGGCAGGTGAAAACACCCGATTTTGTTTTTGGCGGGTGAGAGCCCATTGAAATTAATGGGCGTGTAGGAGGTTTGGCGGGTGAGTCAGCTGTTTACAAGGTGGGTGACACCCGCCAAAAGCGTGTGAGTTGAGAGCTAAAGTTGAACAAGTGACCCACAGTAGTGTCCAGTTCCCATACGAGAAGCGGACCTTAGCATCGCTCCGTCCCCTTTTCATCATGTGCCTCAAGTTGCGCACTTCAACAACTAGTCGTCTTTACTAGGCATGGTAAGAGCGGGAAGGCAGGCGCAGCTTCGTGGCCTACTGGGGAAGGACTGCATGCTTAAGACTGCATTGTGGCCGAGAGCTGATGAACACCGTCATTCCTCTGTTACCAAGCAAATTTGGTTTACAGTGAGTCTTAAAGCTATCATATACTTGGCTGTTCTGTTGGTGGAGCTGGGTGATTTGGCCTGCCCTGAGGAGGGGGTATTTTGGTGTATTTTGGTGATTTGTTATATGCAAGTGGATTTTTTTTGTGCAGTGGGGCATTTCCCCACAGGCTCATTTCCAGTATACCAGTTTACCGTAGTAATGCAGGTAGTTACTTTTTGTTTGTTTTCTCGCGAGCAGCGCTTTTTGTCCTGCCCTCTGGAGAGGGGTATTTTGGAGATGTGTTATGTGTTGCAAAAGAGCTCGAGGCTCTGGCCGTTCCTTTTCCATCCTAGCAGCCCAAACATGTAATGCGTTGCCCAAGGAATTACGTTTGGAAACACGTCACCTGCCATTTTGGAAAAGTTTAAAAACAAACTTATTCGAATAACTTAATCCTTTTCCTGCAGTTTACTGTCACCGTTGTTTCCGGACCTGTCCCACCAAGTCTGTGGGGTGGTTACCTTTCGGCCGGCCAGGTCTGCCCTGGTGGGTGGAACGGCACCCGCCCGAAGACTTTCACTGAAACACCGGCACCGTTATTACACAGTGCGGTGTTTCAATGGCCCCCATTCCCATTGAGTACTATGGGACTGTAATGCCCCAGTTATTCCGGCAAGTCAGACAGCGGTAAATCATCACAGAGTCGGGCGGCAGCCTGCCAGTTTTACCGGCGTGGCTACTGCCAGACTTGTAATGAGGCCAATTGTCTAGATTATGAGTTCTGGTCTAGATAGCTATGTTATGTCCTGTGATCCTGGAGCCCACTTGTGCTCACGTATGCACCCTGATGCCTACAGGTTTTGGCGCTTTATAAATAACTATGTTGTTCATGCTATGTTATTGGGATCTATACCGGGCAACGCGGCCACGTAGATCGGAAAGGAAAAATGGGAGTGGGATTGGTTAGGGCAAGAGTGGAAAAAGACAAGAGGCCGTGCTGAACTGTTGGAGCATGGAGAACCAGGAGCAACTGGAGTGTGGTTGATCATGCTTTCTATGTGAGAATTGATTGTACACAGAATGGGAGACTCTAGTGCTTGACTTGTCAACAGGCTCTTGCTGGGGGGGGCAATTGAGGTTGGCAAGTTGGTTTGAGAGATGTAGAGTTGTGATTGGTTGGGTAGTAGGGAATATTGTTGAGGTTTTGTTTGAGAGGTGCTGTGTTAGAGTGTAGAGAGTGAGATTGTTTTTGAAGGCTTATTTCTGACCCTTGTGATTTTTGTTTTTACATGTGTTTTAATTTAGTTAGCAGTCGTGGGTAGGGAGAAACTGCTGAGCGGGGGGTCCTTGGCCTTTTATTTCATTTTTTGGGGGATGCTGTGCGAGCTTTCGATGAATGTCTTCTGCATTGTATTGACTTGCCTGGGTTTTTCGTAATTGTATGTTTATTCCTTGAGTTCATTCTGGAGGGAGTTTTGTTTTTAAGTTGTGTTGCTTTTTACTTTTGTCTCCTGCTAGGTGGATATTGATTGACGCGCTGCGTGGGTAGGGCATGCGAGCTGTGCCGCTTTGTGTTGGATATGTCATGCTATGCCAGTCTCCATTATGTGGTGTATGTTATGATGTGAATGTGCAGTGCAGGAATGCATTTGTCAGGCAGTTCACAAGAAACCCGGACAACTTTACACACTCAAGGCAGACCAGAATGCCACACCAATGACAACTGAGCGCTTCACAAACGGCACACAACAGCAACAATAATGTTTTGACAGTCTTTCGTTGTAGTGAGGTGGCACAGTTGAAGAAGACTCTGGGGGTGGGAAGCAAGCCCCTTGTTTGCACAGCCCACCTCTCCTCCGTCATGGGAGACCTCATCATGAATCAGGGCGCTTGCTGGAGTTGCTGAGAGCAGAATGTGAGTCGGAGCCATTACATTCCTGTAATATGATTGGTCGATGTGATCACCCAATGCATTCCTTATGGACACTTGTGTAATAAACTGCGTCCATAGTTCACATTCTGTGTCTTTCTCTTAACGTCCAAAAAATCTGACAATGGAGCTCATTGGAAATACCGCCATACTCGTTTACTGTTACCACTAATTGTCTTGGCGGTAAATCTACCAGATTATGGTTGATAGACAGTCAGCGTTAATCCTCATTCACGGAGTCCCATAGAATTCCGTTAGGGATGTTGATGGATTTACCACTGGTGGTAATCCGACCCATGGTAAAACCTGCATTTATTTATGGTAATGTGGAGGAAAAACCAAAAGCATAGCACTGGTGCAGCATAGTAATTCTGTTACGGCCACATTTTTACCGCAACGCAGGGTGAGTCAGGTTACCCACTTGTAGATGGTCAATGAAGACCCCGGAGGACTGTGTGACCCCAGGTTGAGCATAGCACCCTGCCCTGAGGCCCAGAAGAACATCTTATGTAGTACCAAGAGCTAACACATGACATAAAAGATCATACAAGTCATACCAAACCTACCTTCGACTGTGACGTATGCCGACGTACTGACTTGGCCCATCTCGTTGCTGGCTTTGCATTCGTACATGCCCTCATCTTCCTTCTTCACTCGGTCAATAATCAGGCTATTATTGGTGAGTAAGGATATCCCTACAAATACAAGTACAATGAATAAGACAGGCAGGAAAAAGTAGAAGACAATTACTCAGAGTACAACCTAAATGAATGCTGTACTCATTACCGAAGCACTTGATATGGGCCCTGACCTGAGATATCCAAGTGAGCGATATTCCCCAGCTAGCAAGGACAGGAGAGATCAGAGAGGGGGGTACCCCACCATCCAATACCACACAGTAGATGCAGTGTGTCACAATTAACCACCATTATTTTAGTAAACAGGACAGTTATTGTTGAAGAAATTAAAAAAAACATGTTTACAATAATTTCAATTTTTTGGGTGAGCAGCGGTATTCTCCTCCATATTTTTACCCTTTTTATCGTATAGCCTGGGGGGGGGAATGGTGCTTCTAACACCCCTCTACCCACTCTTACATTTCAGAACCTTTGCGTGCTATTTGTGTGAATGCTCTTTTGGCTATTCTAATCCCTGCTGCTTCTTTAATTACAACATTTGAATTTTTGGAGCTACTTCCTTTGACTTCTGAACCCCTGGGCGTGGATCAAGTTTTTTTAAAAATATGGACATTGTACAACTGCGAGACCTCCGTGGGGTATTTCCCCTTGCAGTCCAGTAAAGGTGCAAAACAACTGTAAAAAAGTTCTCTATCCGCAAGCCATTAGCCATTAGCCTTGAACATCCCTAACAATGAAGAACGCACACGCCTGGTGAGTCTATCTCTGTGATGCCCTTGAGAAAATCTTTGTGAATTTCTGGGACGAATCAACTTCCGGGGCACCAGTGGTCCAGGGATGAATATCCGTTTCTAGACCATCAATCTGCCCCACACCTCCAGTACACCAGAAGGGATCCAAACAGATTGGAGACAAAAAGTGCCAGAAGCAGAATTACCTCCACTTTCTTAATGCACCGGCAAACTTGGAATGAGGCCCATTGATGTTGCCATAACAATGCACCCTTTTCGGCTGACTCCTGGTGCGATGCCACATAGACTTCAAATCACTCATTTTGGTAAAACGGGTCTTCGGTAAGAGACAACTATTCCTTCATCCAAGCTCCTCTCGTTCCATGCCATCCTGCGGGTAATTCCAACTCAAAATACGGAGATTTAAAACAAAAAACCTCCCCCAGATGCAGGCCCTCTACCGCTCTTGCCTACGTCCGGTCTGATAGCACAGCGAGTAGAGCGCTCGCTTTGACATCTGGGGAGAGCCTGCCGAAGCAGGTTTGAATCCTGGCAGGGCCAAACTCAGCCTTTCATCTGTCCGTTGTCGATAAATGAGCACCACACACAGTGGGTAATAATAAGCAGCGCTCAGATACCTGAGACTTCGTAGCACTATATAAATACTAAATTATTATTATTATTATTATGTTCACGGAGTGACCTGCTACATCAAATTAGAGCAATTCAGGTTTTAAAAAGAAGTATTTTAAATGTATTCTTTTCACATAATAAGACAGGGACGGCAAGCTCACCATATGTACCCTGTTGCCAGTGCCTAGAAGCCTTACTGGCCATCATGCACTTAATAAAGTAAATTAACATAACACAAATGGATCCCTAGTTCGGATCAACAGAGTCACTCATTTTGAGAGCTATTGGGGTGCGATACAGACCTCTTGGTCTCCACAAGTCACCACTAAAGTGTTAAAGCCCTTGCCAGAGGGCTTTCTTGTGTGGTAGGTGACTGCTGCGCCAGTAAGTGGTCCTGAGCAGAGGGCGAGGGCCATCCGGCGCTCAATAGATCCCGATGGTAAGCGCCTGAGGCGCGGATCGTCAGATTCAGCCCGGGTTAGGAGCAACCTGATGCACCCATCAAGGGGTTAATACCATTAGGAGACTGCACCATTTCTTTTTAGAACTTGAGGTTCTATGCAAAAATATACCAATCAAAAATAACCCTGATTTGCAGAGAAGAAATTATAACAGAGAGTTAAAAATTGCCATTTTTACATAACGTGAATGCAAGGTCATCAGATGCCTTTTTACAAGTGAATATGGTTAATTTGTTCTACGTATCTACTGGCAGCAATTCGTCTTTTAATGCGACAGCAAAACGTTATCACAAAGGAAATCAAGAAAATCAAGTATGTTCATTTCTTTACTAATTGTAGCACCCGGAGTCTCATCTCAAAATGATTAACATGTGCACAAGCAGGGGTGCACGACCTTTGCCAACACAGCAGGGAAACACTAAGAGCATACGTTTAGTAGTCACTGCTTCGGAAAGGTATTTGGTACAAAGCAAACCTAACATTCTGAAGCAGTAAAGCACTTTAGACATTGGCCCTTATCACTAACCTGCCTGCACTACCAGTGGCTGCTTACCTGTAGACTGGCCTTACTGTTACTCGTGCCTGATATCCCATGATGACGGGTGCCGGCAGTAAGTTCCCATTCTATGGTGTCCCATAGTACTCCATGCGAAAGGAAGCACTGACTCGCTGGTGTGATTCAGTCCTTTCTCTGCCGGTAAGGGGTGTGAAATCCCGGCAGGTCAGGCCTGCCGGTAGTTCATGGCCCCTACCGGCCGGCATGCTCGGAGTGAGCCGGTCTGGATAAAAGGCCAGATCCGCCAGTACCTGCATTTCTCCTGCCATTTTCCCTGTATTGGCTCACCAGTAATGAGGGCCAGTGTAGCAGCCGTGCCACAATCACAAGGCACTGAACCAGGCATTCATAATAAAACGCAAGTAAATAAATAATATAAATGAGTTTGGTTAAAATCAGATTATCGAAACCAGGATGTGAGGCCGGGAGGGTAGTCGGGAACACGTTACTGGGACAACACTAGACCACAGGCTCAATAGCTTATTTCGACATATTTCCATTAACCATTTACTCAACAAAGAGCAAAGGAACAGAACGGAATTGAGGAGCTCAGTGCTGACGCCAGGCCTGCAGGCTCCTAAGTCATCCACGGAGCCGCTAGAACACGTCTCCTTGGAACCCATCACTTCCTGTATCCTTCTAAATCAGGGCTCTACAAATGTTGTCGCTCCAGATGTTTGGGCTCCACCAGATAGTATACTCAGTAGAGAAGGATCATGGGAGTCGTAGTCTAAAACATCTGGAGTTCTGAAGGTTGAAGAATTCTGTCATCAGTGGCAGGACATTTTAGCTGTGACAATGCACCCATTTGCTACAGCGGGGACCTCCTGATCATTGTCAATAAAGGAACATGGAGCTCAGGTATCTGCAATGGCTTTCTATCCAGAACCTACTGCAAAAGCATTCCCTTTGTTTCTAATGTAGCTGGTCCACGTGAGCCAATTCTGTAACCTAAAGGGTGTTGGAGAGGATAAGGTGCAAATAGGAAAGTCGGTCTAAGGGGAAATGGGAGATATAGATGAGGGGGAGAAGAGGAGACGGAGAGAAATTAAAATGTTCTTAAATTGGGCCAAATTCATACACAGAGACAAATGGCGTGAGAGCTAGATCTGCAGACAGGCAGAGTCTGTGGCCAGAAATCAGGCACAGACATACATACAGACGGACAAACATTATTCGGCCAGCAAAGTGGCAGAGACAGAAAGGCAGGCATGCATGCAGACAGTCAAAATAAGAGATAGGGAGATAGAGGGTCTTCGAACAGAAACATAGAAATTCAAAAGAGACATTACGGGTCTGGCGGTAACCGTGCTGGTGATACTGCTGGGTTGCCGCCGGACCCGTAAATATTTACCGGTGCCTGACTTCCCGGTGCCACTGGGCGATTACAACCCTGGCTACAACCCTGACGGCCTGGAAAGTCAGGCACCGGTAAATTGTAAGTCCCCATTCCCGGAGTGGGGACCACGGAAGCCCTGGCACTGTTGTTAACTGTGCTGGTGCTTCTGTGACGGTCTGCCTACCATGGCCACTGCGCACGACAGGGTCAGATCTGTAAGCCACGACGGCTCCGGAGGGCAGACGTGTAGTATGCCGGGCCGGAAACAACGGTGCCGGTAAGCTTACCGGCACCGTTGTTTCCAGACCAACAGGCTCAGAATGAGCCCCATTGACAGAGAAATGGACTGACATACAGGCAGTCGTAAGCCACGGGCTACGGCAGAGACTCAGTCACAGGGGTGTTGCTAGGTCTGGTCAGGGCTATGCTAATTGGGTCTGTCGGGACTCGGGGCTAGCTATAGCCTTTTGGTTGTAGCCCCTGAGCTTCTATCCGGGGCTACCACCAAAAGACCCGGGGCTACAGCCCCCTCGGTCCTCCATAGCAACGCCTCTGCTCAGCCATATAGATGGGTAGATAGCTGAAAAAGAGAAACATAGGGCCTCATTACGACCCAGGCGGTAAGTTACCGCCTGGGCCGTGACTTTACCACCATGGCGTAAACTACGTTTACGCCATGGTGGTTGGCGGACTTACCGCCCCATTCCGACCTTGGCGGGGCGGTAAGTCCCCAATCCCCATTTACCCTTCCCCATTCCCATTTTTGCCTCATAGGGTATAATGGGAGTGGGGAAGGCGTTAATTACGCCACCGTAAATTACGGTGGCGTAATTAACTCCATGGTCCCTTAGCGCCATGGATTTTAACACCTGCTAAAAGCAGGTGTTAAAAGCGCCATGGCGCTAAGGGACCTCGTACTCAGGCGGTAAGGGTCGGCGCTGTTAACGCTGCCGTTAACCCCTTACCGCCTGGGTCGTAATGAGGCCCATAGAAAGGTTAGGGTCACGGGGTCCCTGTAGTCCCATTTTTTGCCTACTCTTTCACAAAACCCCTACATGGTCTCCAGCTTTAGTCTAGCTGCAGACCATGCAAACAGCCAAGGAGCAGACAGGCCCACATGATATATGCGTGTATATTTGGAGCGGGAGCTACGCCAGGGAAAAGGTTGCTGGCAGCTGCAGCAGGTGCGCCGTCATTAGGTTCTGCCGCAGAGATCTCTCCGAGAACAAACCTGAGGCGGGCTTCATTCGATATCCGTCCTTCAGCCACGTGATGGTGGGGGCGGGCCTTCCGTCCACTCTGCACTCCAGGTGGAGCGTGCTGCTGCTGTTCACGGCGAGCTGGCTCAGGTTGCGCACCACGACGGGGGCTTCTTTTTCTGTACTCGGGGGAAACACAGCAAAACCTGTTTCACAATCTGTGCAGCACATATATGGGCGAGAAACAACAGTTTAAACAAGTATCGGCAAATGCAAAGGTTTTGTTCACTGCATTTTACATGTCCCAGGTATCCGTTTGTATTGGCCACATGAAGACAGGCCCGCTTAAGGGCCAGCCGTCACGTGATTATTATTAGGTGAGATGCTAGCCTCTGCTCATTGGTTCATTCCTCTAACATTTTAAATCGGCAGCTGAGGCACAAGCCTGCTATGAAGGGCTATACAAGGCCTGTGATGTCTGTACCATCGAGCAGGGCAGCAGTGATAATGCTAAAACACACCTTCTTCAAGCCCCAACTACCCCGGGCCGTAAATGATGTCCAGCATAAGGCAGTAACCCCTAATGCGCCAATTACTACAGGTCCTAAAAGGAGGACTGCATCGCTGAGAACAAGAATACAGATATACATGATATATGAGAACACGCATGGGAGGGCATGTACCACTTTATCCCTATTATTTTGAATAGCAACAGCTTATCAGCCATGCCCATGCAAGGAGTGCAAATACATTCACGTAAGCACCCTAGTTATGTATGATGTGAACATGATCTCATAGCATGAAGGCTCTTGAGCACGGTGAGTGTTGCCTCTACTTTGTGAGCCCAAATTTGTAAATTTTGTGCAGGCCCGAGGCCCTTAATCCACCCCTTTGCAGCACGATTCCCACCCCCCGCCCTCTTCCTGTTTCCCCGTACCTCCCGCCTCCCGACCCGGCCCCCCTGCTCTCATTGGTCCCACGCACCCTACAACACTATCTCTCTCTACTGACTTGAACTACAGTTCCTGAGGGCGTTCAACCTACCAGCGCTTTGAGGTCATACCAATGATACATAAGGCGCTATATAAATGTCCAGTGACATAACATAACATAACATAACATGCTCAATTTCAGCATTGAGAAATTTGAGCAGCATTCATGCCTTCCCATTTATCTCTGGGAAACCTGAAGCATCTGCACTACCAAGTCCTTCTTTCACACTTAATGACAGAGCTTAAATACCAGAAATATCTTGAACCCTTAAACCAGGGCCGCCAGTTGCAAAATGTAGAGATTTTACAAGCAGACCTATATGCACAATTGGGGGCTTGGGCGGGGGTGGTTGCAACACAAGCCACACAATTCTTATATGTCACATCAGAATTTACTGTCCAGCATCCTGGAAATTCTCCAGGCAGCCTTTGATACTTTATTGGTCTTCTCTTGCACAATTTACACCCAAACTGGTGCCACACTCCCCTCTTTCAGGAAGGGAAAAGGGAAAAGAGAAAAGAAAATAGTGAAGAGGAATGGGGAAGCCTACCACTCCTCCCCCTCCTAATAAATTCATGACAAGAAAGAAGGCGGGAAAGCACCACAATCGCCCATTCATTTTTTGGATGAATTCCCAATGGATCCATGATTGACAAGTATGTCGAGAGGTATCGCCTCAGCCAGCCATACCGACCACGAGACATACGGATCTATCCATGTGTGGATGAAGGGACCTGACAGAGCCACGTGCGACTAACCCATGGAAATGTAGTATAGTATGGACACTGTAGAAACCACATTATAAGGTTTAGGAAAATTAAAGCAGGCCCCAGGCCTCAGAGCAAGAGATGACATAAGCTGTTTTTGGCTGGACAGGCAGCAAGACATGTGAGACAGAACCCACAGCCAAGGCCACGAGATACGGATGACATGCCAATCCCCAGACGACAAAGGCTACAGCTGCAGTAAATGTGAATAAATCCTCATAATTCAGAGTTGCACAGCTCAAATTCGTGGTCTCTGAACGCGTGAAGCCGCCGAATCAAGCAATAGACAGCGATCCGCTGTGGGAAAGAAGAGCCTGTCCCAGGCCACCAGACAGACACAGACAGCATCAAGTATGCACCAATATGCAAAAAGTGTTGCACTGTTCAGAAAAGCAAGGTGGCACACACAAGTTAAAATGCAGACATATAGTCATCCTTATTACCTTGAAGAGGTACACAGTGAGCTGAGAATCTTTGCAGATCCCAGGCCTGCGGGCGTCAGCTCTAGCCAATCACAGTTTAGTACTCTAGGGATGGGTAGTAATGGGGAAGAACCAATGATAAGTCCTCAACACTGCAACAATGTTATAGTTAGTGACTTAAGGATGGAAAAGGCCAGCCACCTGACATGCAAGGGCCAGTGGAATAACATCTATAATGTCTGCTATAGCTGGTACAACACTCAATACCCAATCATTTGGCCCATTAGGTTTTCTGGAGAAGGGTCCAAGTTGTGATATCATGCTGACATTTGGTAGTTAAACCGGCTTGCTAGCCGAGGAAGAGCGAGATGTGCATGGACTTTTCCTGGTCCTGTGCTGATCCCTGTTGGTTTTGTCTGTAATAAACCGCAGTTTGAACTTGCCGTTGACTGAGTTCTCCACGTATCCTGGGGGAGGGTGTTGGGCCCTCCGAGTCCGCGGACTACCAGTGTCCCTCTGGCATACCTGGAGGTCCGTCCCCAACGATAGCAAGCAAGTGAGAGTGGAGAGAGCAAGGAGGGGACAAGGAATGTATGCAGGGGGAACAGAACAAGAGATAGATGGAGTGATGCAGAGGGGTGCAAGAGCCCTGGAGACTGTAACTGATTTTTACACTGTGATGGAGATGAGGAAGGAGTGTGATGATGCATTGATGCACTTGGAAAAGACGGAACAATGCTTAAATTGCACATTTAATACCATATCCTGATAGACTGAGGCAGGGGTTATTACCGCTGGATAAAGACACAACCCCAAGCTATGACCCAAGGCCACTTCAGAGTTCTATAAGGCTATGAGCAATATGCGTTTCAGAAGTTTAAATTAAGTGCCAGGATATTCTGAAAGTCTATGCAAAAAGGACGAGCATACTCGTCCTTGGCACTTAAGGGGTTAAAAGTGATTCAAGAAAACACATTATTGACTTTTTTATTTTTTATTTTGCCGTATTTATACAAGTTGTGGTGTTTACATGTTAGGAATGTATTGGTGCATTTGTGTGAACTGTATTAAAATGAGCGTACATTATATGTATAGTGAACGAAAAACATGTGTTCAATGTTTAGCTTTCTCTTTCGGGCATTACAGTCGAAGTGTATGGTCGAGGGTGCAGTGACAGAAATGTCCTAGGAGAGTGCTAGATTTGAAGCAAGGATGATGCGCGGGCTGTGGGGTCTGTTGCGCCGTTCGCAAGCATGCATTGGAGACCGGATATGATGACGTTCCTGCCCGAGCGTGGTTTATGATGATAGTAAGTTGCCTTTTTTCTTGCACTCGCAGTGGGGATTCCTCCCCGTGTGCTGCTCGTTCCGACCGATGCAAGCATGAAGAGAATTGCCCTCTGGTGTCTCCTCATTTGCTTCTGAAGGCAGAATACGCAGAATGCTGCAAACATCCCTAGTTATTGACCGCAATCCGAGCATTCTGATTGTCTGAAAGGGGTCAATATTGACCTCCACGGGCTAAAATAGTTTTTTCATGGACATTCTAATGTCAATCATTGATAAGGCATGTTTCTAGAACAAGCACTGTTGCTAAGAAATGATAAAACACCTATTTTTATAGGTATTAGCATAATTGTCCTAAAATCATTTGACCTAAACTTTTGATTGATTTTATGACCTTTTTTCAGTCAAATATAATTAAATATATACATGGGGTGGGTAAGGGTTTAGATTAGGTTGAGAGGAAGTGGGGGGGGGGAGTTTGCAGGGGTCTCCCCCCACAGTTTAGACCTAATAAAGGTCAAACAATTTCGATTAAATGTTATTAGGTCAAATGTTTTAGGTCAAATAGACCCAAATCCTTTTATATACAGCCCCATTACACTATATCTATTGCTGTACTGCGGCTGCTGAGAAGCCCCTTTGACCCCTTGCCGACCACGAAAGACTATAACACATCCTTTGACCCTGCGGAGGAATCTGGGAGTGCGAGGAATGGTTTTGATTCTGTGAGTCCCCGCCCACAGTCAGCAATATTTTTGCATCAGGATAACTGAGGTCCTAGTATTCAGGAGAAACTCTTAACAACCTCCTTCTTACTCAGAGGAAAGCATGTTTGAGCCTTAGTCGGGTCTATTCGATTTGCTGGCATGGAGTGTGTCATGGATGGCGCCTCAAAAGGTCAAAGGAACATGCAGATTGTGTCAGGGGAATATTGATGATATGCACTGTTTTCTTGCAGGTGGATGAGAGCCAAGCCCAGAAACTGGATCAGGCCGCCGGAAGTATGCAGTCGCCTGCTGATATGTGGGGGTGCCCGGCCAGTGTTATTGAAGGGCATAATAGTAGTCATTTTTAATGAATCCTAAACAGTAGGCAGAGGACGGCTTCTGCTTACACTTGCATGTAAGCAGTCATCGCTGTACTATTTTGATTGTTTTCATGGGTGGGTGGAAATCCAGCACAGGAATCCAGGCAAAACCGGGGTTCTGTACTGTTCCCCACTCAATCAACAAAAAATAAATAATCATAAAGGTTGCTGGCATGTCCATGCATGGCAGATTGAAACACTTGTGTATAGGTGCGTCATTAATGCCATATCAGATCATATATCATGGCATTTACATGAATCCCCACGGGTTCTGCCTGATTTCTGCAGGTGCCAAAACAAGGAGGGATTCCATGCAGATTCAAGCATCTCTCCCACATAAACATTCTATGTGGGTGGAAATGAAGGTGGGTTTCTGAACGGAGTGGGCGGCAAGGCAGACCCAGTCTTTATGCCACGCACACCAAGATCATGGGCCCCCGCAACAGGTATGTTGCTGTGGGGGATAACAGTGGTAATGCAGTGGTAACCCACTGCATTACTGCCACATTACCGCACTGCGGTAGTACAACTTTAGTGGTAAGGTGGAGGATTTTTCTCCAGCAAAATGGTGGCGGTAAATCCGCCACCTTAACGCCAAAAACCTGAAAAATCGGCAGAATTATCACTGGCGGAATCACCCTAAAGACTTAAAGAATTGGGGACTTGCATTGCCTACCACCCCTTGTAATCCTGCAGTAATCAGCAGGACAGAAGTGGCGCTAACGGTTATTCAAAATGGTGTTATTTCAGCGGATTACCACTTAAATACTGCCAAACTGGTGATGCGGCTGCAAGTCTGCACATAATGCACTGTACAGCACTCTGTCAGCTGGAAAATGAGCCGCACTGTGTCCATGGAGCTCATGTTGAATCCCTGCGGTGCGTACACGGCCTACAAAACCACTGTTTGTTTATGCCAGCCCGCGATGTTCATGCTGCCAAAAAAGCTAACGGGCAGTGGAGTAACTTTGCTGAAAATGTTGGGGGGGTCATGACATTTGAAGAAAAGGTGCCCCAGCCAAATGAATGGGGACAAAATGGTGTGCCTTGAAATTTGGGATGGACAAACACCCAAGTCCCCCCTAAAATTACGCCCATGTTTAATGGGCTACTATGGAATCCACCTGTTTCTAACACCGGCAAAGGGTAATTTGCAGGTGCCATTTACTTTTTTGACAAAACGGAGTGTAAAAGCCAGGCATAGAGGCACATTCGCCTGTTTTTACTCTTTACTTTTACACTCCTTTTTACAAAAGTTAACTATTTCCTGCAGAGGACCTAACCGCACATACATGCTAACATCGGCATTCAGGGATATTTCTGTATTGGTTCCATCATAAGGCATATAACTAGACCTGAGCCACTCCGGTTGACCTACTGTGTGCCCCTTTCAAAGCATGGCGGCTGCAAAAACACCCACATTTCTATGACTAGGTAGCCGTTTCGGCACACTGGCGCAGAGTGCGATTGTTAGGCGGGTTTGGGCCTTCCAAGCACTGCAGTCAGTGGTTTTGGGTAAGGTTGCCAGGTTGATGTTAACACGTATTATATTTGGAGGAAACTGGATGCTCGTGCTGCAGCGAGGTGTTTGGACACAATAGACATGACCTGGAAACCATTGGGTAATTAATGTGGGCCTGCTTGAAATGTATGTTCCCAGCACTGGACTCGAGATCTGTTTTCCAGTGGTAGTCTGTGTCTGCCTCTTCCCATATGTACAGCCCTACAGATAACGTGGACTTCCAGGACTGAATTCCTCGCCCTGTTCCTCCTGAAACCAATGGAGTGGGTGTAAAGTGAGAGACGCTCTGCTTTTTCTGTGTACATTTTAATAAGTAACCACCATTTGATGAAGAAGTCTGAGGCACTTCAAAAGCTAATGCTACTTACCGTCTCAGCATAATGGTTTTATGTAGTCCCAAAAAAGTTTCAAAACTTGGATTTTTTAAATTTAATGTAGCTAATTTAACACCTTTGGAAGGGTTGCTGAGCGGGACATGGCAGTATTTGAACTTTCAAACGTCATGCTGCCCCCATGTCAGTGCTGAGTGCTTAGCCTGAGTTACCCACTCAGAGCGTCTCAGGAGGATAGCTCAGGGGCAATGTGCTCACCTTGCAAACAAGAACACACAGAGCAACACAGGTTCGATCCCCGGGTCCGTGCTTAGAAACCTCTGGGTATTAAGCGTGTTATAAGTTACATATCATAATATGACTCGCGTTTTAAGGTTAATATTATCTGAATGGCCTGATGTGAGGCATATCACTTGTCTGATTGTCAGCTGAAACTGTTGGCATGACAAAGGAAGATAGGGGAGCGATGGGATGCAAGCATGGACCCACAGGCTGTGCGGCTTGTTAAGCTTTCTGGCCTTGCAAGTCTCTTTGGCCATTCCCACGGACTACCTGCACCTCTGAGATTTCTTTAAGCAAGCTCTGAGTTTTTAACGGGATGACAACTCTATTTCTAGAAGGCTATGGTTAGTTTCAGATGCAAACTGGCTCCTTCTGTAATAAGTGTCTTAACCAAATGTGTCTTCAGCCATGTGATTCATAAGCAATGCGTGTGGCGGTTGTGTTATTGGGTATTTAACCTTTTATTTACATATTTGTAATTAGTGTGGGATGTGGGATGATGACGCCATGAAGGAATGGGTTGTACCATGCAGCCGTGAAGAGAGAACGTTAGGTATTGGGCAGGGGGGTCAATCTCTAGTAGGGGAGAGCAGTTGCTGGAGTGAGGCAGGTGCTGGATCGCCCATTTACCTATGCACGTGAGGAGAATTGCTGTTACATATTAGGAACTTTGCATCCTACCTGTGCGCCAGACTGCTTCAAATTAGTGACCTTGCAGATGTTCTTTGTGCTGAATTCCTATTAAGAAAAAGAACTGGAAATGCCAACAGTTTTGGTGTTTATGTAAGCCTGGGAAAGGCATTTCCCCTTTCTACAGTTGTCTATAGTATTATGGATAAACAGAGTTGTTCATGTACATACATGGCACAGGATCAGCTGGCAGGGTCTAGCTACAAACCTGGTAACAATGGCCCTCATTACAACTCAGGCGTTAACCAATGGCGCTAATAGCGCCATGGTTAACGCCGGTAACTTACCGATTCCACCAATGGTAAATGGGGAATTACCACCCCATTCCAAGGTTGGTGGCGCGGTAATTCCGCATTTACCATTGGCCCTTCCCCATTCCCATTTTTGCCCCATAGGGCTCAATGGGACTGGGGAAGGCGGTAATTACGGTACCGCAAATTGCTGTACTGTAATTACCTCAAAAGTCCCTTTGCGGGTCCCTACTTTAACGGCTGGTCTCGTAATCAGGCGGTAAGGGTTTAACGCCGCTGACACCTTTTACGGCGCCGTACAGTGTGAAGTGTGAGCAGGTAGCATAACCCGTATGCAATGTAGGTGGCACACGGGGTACCTCTAGTACCAGGATAGAGAACTGCACATTCCATTCCGTAGGGCTTAGCCTATTTGCCTACCCACAATCCTTTGCAAAATGATAGCGGGTTATGTTTTCCTTCCAACATGAATAAAATACAAAAATAGTCTACAGGGCACATTAAAACATGTTTATTTTCGAATGACATTGTTAAGATCTTTGCACAATTTAGTTCATTCATATTGTTAGGGTCCTTCGAAGGAGTCCACTTGTTATCAAACAGGAGCCCCTGACCTGTAATCAAAAGGTCTATTTCCATGCTTTTGCTTGGTGTCTCTTTTCCCAGGGGTAGTTTGTCTGAATGGAATACTCTGTAACTACTGACAGGGAAAGGTTTGAGTGGGGGTGGTTGTTTCCGCCAACCTGTCCTAGTACTGCGCTCGTTTGGGGTTAGTATCACTACCCCATAGTCACCCATAGTTATACATGGATTTAATATTACACCACATATTGTTGAGAATCCTCTGTTAAAATGAACAAGGAGATAAACCAGAACATCTACATGTTCATGCCTGCCTGGTTATTAATCCTCCTTCAAACTCTTTGGCATGAGTGATAACCATGTATGTTCATGGTACCAAGGACGCCATTAGACCATGTTTATCCATGGTCTGTCCCCAAGCCATTTTCCAACTGTGATTGTCAGTAGATAACCATGGTTAGAATCATGGACAGACCATCGTTCACCATGGTGAAAACATTGACAATGCCTTGTCAACACATTTAGAAACATGTCTGCCAGGCACTCCCTTAATATGCCCAGTTACGCACAGCATTTAACGGCTGTTGCCATCTTATTGACAGACAACACCTGCAAAATGATGTTCCTGTGCTTGCACCAAAGCCAAACCTCTTGGCTCTCCTAATGCTTGTTTTAGGCTGCTCCTGATTCTTTTTCATTAGACTATAAAGATTTGACGTCAGGATGTTCTTGAGTCCATGTAACATGAAGACATCAACTACACTGGAGTCTTGAAAAGTGGATTCTTAAAGTTGCATGATAGTCAAGTAAAGAGTATGGGGCCAATTCATGGAAAAGAGAACATGAATCCCGCAAGGGCCGCGCGCCGTGAACCACACTGCGCAAGCCTACATGCAGAAATAAAATGTGCGCCCCGCATATTCATGGAATTTCCTGCATAAAGTAACCGTATCCGCAAGTTGCGGCTGAAACGCCCCTGACACCTCACCACGAAAAGCAGAAAAAGCCAGAATAGCTACCTATGCGTGCTCCCCCGGGTGCGAATACACACACCCCTCAGACACGGCGTGGGGTCCCCCGCAAGAGCGCCTGCATCTCAAGTGCCCTGCATGTGGTCCCTTTTAACTGTGACTGGCCCGACAACATGCGTATGATATATTGAAACTCGGGTAAAACTCAGAAAACCTGCTTGTGAATCCCTGTAAACTGTTCCTATAACCGACATGCAAACCCAACTCCGCTCTGCGATTCCTATGCGCAAGTGTACTTTCTCCTGCCTTCGGGTGGAGGAGAGATGGAGGGATTTGCGTGGGACTTTCACAGACGAGAGGTTGCGTGGTCATATCCATGAATACGCTTTGTTGTGCGCATTTATGGGCGTGCTATAGAGTGCCTGCCTGCCCGTCCGTCCGTCGTAATGCCCACTTTTCTCTTTGTTCTTACTATTTTCCGAGTTGCGTCCTCTACTCTGCCCTCTGCGCAGGCCCTGCCCATGCTCTGCGTGGTGTCTCGGGAAAGGCACTCGACTGCTCAAAGGTACGTGCTGAGCCTGTGCAAAGTCCCTGCAAGTTATGAAAAAGTGCTGCACAGTCAATTCCATGAATCGACATACAGGGTTTCGCACACAGAATGGCGCACACATTCTTGATTTTCCACGCAAATAATTCCATGAATTGGCCCCTATGTATGTATTTATGGCATTTTCTGCAGTGCAAATCTACCTTAGAAGCAATGGAGTACTCGATGATATAGGGGTGGTGTGCATGCGTTTAGAGAGTATTGAGGAGGGAAGAGTATGGTATG
Source organism: Ambystoma mexicanum (assembly GCF_040938575.1). Taxonomy (NCBI): domain Eukaryota; kingdom Metazoa; phylum Chordata; class Amphibia; order Caudata; family Ambystomatidae; genus Ambystoma; species Ambystoma mexicanum. The sequence continues at coordinate 147,457,494 of NC_090930.1, read as the reverse complement.
CGGAAGAGAGTCATGAACTTGTCATTCCACATGTTACAAGTGCCCTATCGCATAGCTTATCATCCACATGTGTACACCCGGGTCATGAGTAAAGTGCACAACATGATCAGAACCTCCTCTTGGCACTGAGCAAAGTTAAGGGCCTTACATGCAAACTGACGCCCGGTGCCAGGGCTTATGACAAAATGAGACTCTGTGCACATCTGGTCTGGGACCATCGTCCATCACAGGTTTAAGTGTGTTATAAAAGATTAATGAATGAAGTCATTAATTAATATGCCACTGCACCCAAATGGCTCAAGTTTGAATGGTTGATCAAAGTACATGAGCTGCATCCATTGCTGATTGCATGTGACTTAATATTCGCACCCGGCAAGGGAGCTCAGCCAATCAGGTGGCTGGAACAGCAGGTTAAAGTTAACTGGACTGCCTGCTATTTCCAGCCACCGAGGCCCTTCCCTCATGATTGAGAGGAAGCAACAGGGACCCTCTCCCTGTAGCCTCCCCGCCCTGCCCCATCCCTTCCAAAACAAAACATACCCTTTGCCCACTCCCTGCCCACTTAGCTGCTGGACTTGAACTTTGTGCTACAGTCCCGGGGCTCCTCCCAGCGCAATAGCCACCATAGAAATGGTGCGCATAATGATTTTTATTTTCAGGAGATTGTCGTCGTGCAATTTTACGGAGCTCCTCTATCATGGAAAATATAATAATAAACAATTTGAATACCCTGGGGTGCACATACCTATCCCACCTGAGCCAGGTGGTGTACATGGCCGGTAACAGCCTGCAGCCCTCGCCAAGGCCCTCGCTTCACTCGGGCCTGCCTAAGCTCAGGTTAGCGGGCCATTACTGGCCATGTATGCCCCCCGGCTGGGGTGTGATTGCTACAATGAATGTGTTGGATAAAGATGGCAATGGATCTATTCACTTGCAGCTGAGCTGAGACGCCGGAAGCTTGCAAGCCTTTGGACAGTTACAAGCCAACGCATGTCTTGCATGTAATGTCATGCAGGAAAACATTCACCACAATGTGTTCACTGTCATACATATGCTTAATCTATACAACTCACCTACGACAATAAGGTTGGTAAACCGCTCCACCATTTGCTTGCTGTAGAGATTCCGGCCGGTGCACCGGTACCTGCCGGCTTGTTCCAGCGACACGTTCACGAGGGTCTGTGATAAGGAGATGGAGTTCTGGTGGCTCTGGATGGTGGACATGGCAGAATGAAGCTCTGTTGCGGAGGGGTCGAACCAGGTCAGGTCCATGTAGAGATGGGCGTCTGCTTTGCAGGTCAGGTTGACGTTGTTGCCTATCAAGGCCCGGGTCTCTTGACTGGTGCTTATCCCGGTCTCTACATCTAGGGAATGAAGATAGGGAGTGGATTAGAACCTTGTTAGAACCTTTAGGAACCAGTAAAAGATCATTGGTAGATGAGAACAACCATCATAGCTTCAATTCTAAGAGGTGTGACAGAGGTAGACATTGACTCATTTTTGTCATTGACAACTAATGAGGCACACCAGCGCCTCACTACACTGAATCGTTTGGATGTCTTGGCACATACCCAACCTCCTTGCAGACCACTCCTTGTGTTTCTCAGGTTTCTGCACTTTCTCTATATCCTAGCAGAGTATTTCCACTTGTAGAATTTCTGATGGCAGGTAGGTATCACCAGGGCCATTCTATCTACAGGTCGCTCTCGCGATCATTCAGCTTCGGTAGCAAAGCATTAGTAGCACTTCCGCTGCTGGTGCAGTGGAATCTATGTGATCACTGTGCCGCTCGTAACCGCGCCGACGAAAATGTCAACGCCAATTACGGCGTGGCGCAGTGATAAAATAGATCACTTTACCCACGCCCTAGCCTGGATTCCCTTACCTGACCCACCCCCCACCCCACTTACCTTTGCGGCACACACTTATGTGTTTGCCGCCGACTCCCCTCTATTTCTGCGGCATCGGTTCCTCCCGTGGGTCGGACACAGGGTGCTTTTTCTTTTTTTGTTTTACTTTCTTGTCCCCAGCCCCGCAACCCCCAACTCACGTTACTGCGCCCAAGAAGAGCAAGGACCAACCCTGCAACTCTTGCTCTGCTTGGGTGTAGTAATGGCAGTAACTGCGGGGGTGCACACATGAGGGCGACATTTTTGTACGTTTCTGTGCAGTGTGGGTGACAGGCCCTGTGCCCTGTGAAATCTATTGATATCAGATCCAGCTTCCAGATCACGTTCTGCAATAAGCCTGCAGACTCCCTTGTTCTGCCAAGGATATAACTTGCACTTCATTTTCTTCTGAACTATAGTGATGGACTTTTTGATCAAAATGCATTTTTGTAATGATACCTTACATGTGCATTCCTCCCCTCAATGGTGCTTATAGTCATTCGGGGGAGATATGCCGAGAGGCGGAGTCTGAACTATGGAACCTATATTGTCAGGTTAATGTGTCAACAATGGGAAGTTGAGTAGAAAGACACCTTAGGTTGGAAAAAGGGACATGTTCTAATAGTCCTTAGCGATACAATTAGGCTAAATGATTTTTTTTCGCGACATAGTCCGGGCTCAAATTCTCGATGGGCTTTTCTAGTGAGGAGAAAACCAGAATCAATGTCCATGATGTCGTTCAGTATGTCCTTGATAGACAGCCTGCTTGCCACTGGCCCGCTCCTCATAGTCTCTCCTCCCCTCACTATCCTGTGCCCCTTTTTGCCAGAATAACAGACATTAAATCTTTCCCACTCTCATTGTCTCCTTGTGTTGTCCTTTAGTGCAAGGAGGATAAATTGTCGTGAGCGCCTCCCCACACTGCTCATTTCAATTTAGCGTTGTCAAGTGGAAATCATTTCTCAATAAATGTGGCACTTAGTCCAAGGTGCACATGCCCCCATCACAATTGTTTCACTAATATTCAGTCGATTAGTATTTCTTTCCTTCTGACTGAAGTCAGAGCTTTTCAGTGATCACTCTCTGTGATGTCTGCCGGCGTCCTATCTAGCCGGTCGTGTATTGTTAGCTACACACCGCCTTCGCGCATTCTTGGCCCATGCCACGCTCCATGGTATCACTTGCTTCTCCTTTAAACTATGGTCCATCGAAATCAATGCTATGCCACTGCACCTCTGTGGGTCAAGTTTGAATGCCTGGTCAAGGTGCACGCGCCATATCCATAACTGATTGGGCGTGACTCCATCAGTCATCTGCTGCATTCCTCGAATGGGAGCTTAGTTCTGAGGGCGCCATTAACTTTCATTCTACAGTCATCCTGAAGGTTTTGGAATCACCTTCAAATCTATGGCAGGCATCACCCGAGCCAGGGCTGGTCAACTCCAGCAGTAATTGGAAATGCAGCTGTTACCCATAATTTTCACCGCCCTCTGGCTCCACTGAGTGTCTTACACCATTGACGCACACTCATGAACTCATGTTTCCATGCAGAGGGGACCTGGCCTAGTGGTTCAGGGCTGGGCTGCTCCCATTGGTGGCAGTACCAGACTTATTTGCATATGGCTTAACCCCTTTTGTGATGGTCCAGACGGGCTAAAAAACAGTGGTGTGGAAGGTAGCTCAAAGCAGTGCCAGTTGTTCAGATTTATTCAAAACCTTCCACCCATCACTTTTTTGGCTATACACACTCGTGAACCTGACAGCGGCAGAGGTCACCATCGCTCTCCAGGAATGCCCTGGCCTCTAAGCATGCCGACACAAACCGTGACATTTAGAACCGCATTCGTTTTGGGATGTTTGTCTGAGGATTTCAAAGACCAGAAATGATTTCAAGTTCCCTGAGAGATATAGCACTCTGACTGATGACATTAATGTAGCAGGCTGCCTGGCCTGGAGAAGAGCATCACATCACAATAACAGAATCATCAGATCTGGGCCCACATTGATCCCAATGTCTGCTTGGAAGCAATATTGATACCGTTTGTATGTTGTATGCTTTGTTTAGACCTTGTCATGAGCAATAACTGTGACTTTACCTCTAAATCGTTTTACAAAATCATCAATCAATCAATAATTTTACAAAATGATAACAAATGCTGTCACTGAAGAAAAGGACAGCTCAGCAATATGCACATCTGTGGCTCATAATTATAAAAGGGTCAGTATCAACACGAGCTCAAGCTAATCAATGACTTATCATTGCCAGTATCCTAGTAGCATCAGTGACCCAGCATCACCACTGCATCATTATCATCAACTGCACAGTATCCTCAGCAGTTATGTATCACCAGCGGAAGGTATCGTCAGTGGTTGAGGGCCGTCATTAGCTAAATAGTACCAATGGTTCTCATTACAGTTTTGCTGGTATCCACCTGGTAGTTACGGCACGATACCGACATAACAGCCTTACCGTTTCCGCCGCCCATTAGCACAGTTTTACTGGGATATTACAGGCGGCAGGGACGCCGTTAAGTGCCCATTCCATGGAACCACAAAGACTGTATGGATGGTATTGCTGGAATGACCGGCAGTGGTAGTACCGGTGCCAGTGATTCCGGCATTTATTTGCTGGTAGGAGCCTGAACTCCCTGCACTGCCCCCACAGGCAACCTTGTGTTTCCCCAGTCTGGAAAGAAATCTGGTGCCGGAATTACCAGCATTTCTTCTGGCAATGTTTCTGGACCGGGTAACTCAGAAAGAGCCCCAATGACTTGGAAATGGCTTTGAACTACCACTAGATCCATTTTGTCAGTGCCTTGGTGTTATCAGTGCATTAGGGTAATGGGTGGCACAGCAGCATCACAGGCTTAGCATGATTAGCTAATTACAGACTTTGCATGATTGGCTCGTTATTGTCACTTTCTCAGTATCATTAATACCCCAGGAGCATAAGTCGCCCAGCATCATCAGGGGATTATATTCATAGCTCAGCATCATTATGGGGGCCTCATTACAGGTTTGCTGGTATCATGATGGTAATTCTGCCAGATTACAGGCAAACATAAATACTGTTACCGGCACTCGGTCCGGCGGTATTATGCCGGATTAGGAGTGCTGGTAATGGTGGTAAATCCCCATTACATAGAGTCTCATTGGACTCCATGGGGGAGATTTGCCGGTATTACCTCTAGCTGGAGGTAATTCCACCACCCCACCGGCAAACTTGTACTTTTCCAGTGCAGAAACGTGCCGGTACATGAAAATACCGGCACGTTAATTCTGTACTGACAAAGTTGTAATGAGCCTGATAGTGTTTTCACTCAGTCAATATTATCAGTAATACAGTGAGAACAATGGCTCAGTTTCAAGAGAGTCTCTATTAAGAGCAGACTTCTCACACACTTAAGCAATAAGCCCTGAGCCGCAGGGGCATTGCTGAGTGAGGTAATGCCCCCGTGGCGAGGGGCTTATTGCTATTAGTACCTTGGCCCGCAAGACCGGGGTACTAATAGCATTCTTTTTCTGTTCCGAAACGCTGCAGCATTTCGGAACAGAAAAAAAAGAAATGTCAACAAAAATGCCCGTCGGGGAAGGGAAAATGGAGTCTGTTTTCCCTTTCCATGGTGGCCATCGGGAGTGGATGCGCTGCGGACAGAAGTGTTCCCAGCGCATTTTCTCCCGAAATAGGAGAAAAAAGAAGTTAAGTGGGGTTGGGAAGGGATTGTTTATAGGGGAGGGGGAGGAAGAAAGAAAACACTTACCTGAATCCCTGGCTGGGGAGGATGGCAGCCTCCAGCCGTGTGGAGGCTCGGAGCGGGGATTGCCCCGTTTCGAGCCTCCTCATTGGCTGAAGGGCTGCCACGCCCCCCACCAGGAAGAAAGGAAAGGAATCCCTGTGAAGTCGGTTAAAGCCCCGGCAAGGGCCAATCAGATTGTTTGTTACATTCTGATTGACCCTCGCCAGTTACTAATTTGCATTAAATCATTCCATAAATTAAAGAAAGGCATCAAGTTCCCTGGAATTTTAGAAAGACTGGCACTTGTCTAAATATACAATTATATGCTGCACCAGCGAAATGACCAGCCAAATGACACCGCTAGCTCACAGTTTCTAGAATGTTCTTTATTTTCTCGAATGTTCTATAAACAATTGATGGGCATGTTTTTTGTTAAACGTACGGTAATTACTAAGTGAACAACCTGAAGAAGAGAGGTAAGTAGAGGAGGATTTCTTCAGTATTAAGTCACTTATTTGGAAAGTTGCAGAAAAGACCATGATGACCAGAAACCCGGCAGATGACAATGAAGCGGGGACGAGGGACGAGGAAAAGAAAACCAAAATGGACCATTCGGAGTCAATTAAAAGCGGGGAGAGGAAGACCTGACAAGTACACAACAAGCATTTGTGAGCAAAAAGAAAGAGGACACTGTTTAAGGGTAGAGACAACAGGAAATCCTGCAAAGAAGGGAGACGGACGGGGAGAGTGGCAATTTATAAGCAAGTACAATGCATTCAGAGGTCCAGGGCACAGCCAGGGGACAGCAGAATAGTCATTCCTATTGTTTTATATGTTCGGGGTCTGCCCTGGCCAAGGTACAGCTCTACCACTGCATTCAAATCTGGTGTTATTTCTTCCGGCACAGGATTGGTTATGGGGTTAGCCGCACTAGTGGAATGCTGCGTATTCATTGGTTCTACCAGGCATTTATTGGACACATAGATGTTTGTGTATGTGCAGAGAGAGGGACATTCTCCTGGGCATTGTGGCAGGCTCTGAAGTATTGGATTACTACGTAAACTCCCCTCCAGGCTGATCTGTAAAAGCTATCACTGCTTCACCAATATATTTTAAAAGATATGCTATAATAGGCAAAATGCTCGCTTTTAAAAACATTTCTTGCTGAGTTTAAGCCCTGAGCCGCCCACTTAAAGGGTAACTAAGTTAACACAGTGCACTCAAGTGTTTGGTGTCTCAGGGAATTCTCACGAGGCCTATAATTTGGGTGAAATGACACGAGTGGGTGATGGGGCCTATAGGGTGTGAAATATCCCAATAATTTAGATCTGATAATCCTGTCCTGTCCTGTCCACATCCGGCACCAGGAGATGCCAACAGACACTACCGACCACACTGACCCGCCACTCACACCATGCCAGAGATCTGACCAGATGGGCATCCAGCAGCCGCCCTTGCCACATGTCTGGCACCACTAGGGAGAAGTCCAGAAAGCCTAAAAGTGCCACGAGTGGTACTTTGCAAATGTGGCCTAGTATATTATAGCCTCTGCCAGGCAGTACTTCCCACTCACTCCACACACTACTACCCGACCACTCCCTTCAAGTATTAGGTTGGCTACTTCAATACCACAGTTGAAGTGGGTGTTAAGGTCGCATAGTGGCCTGGAGGGATTCTTTATACTTAAGGTGCTATGTTTGAATGTGTAGTGCTATGCTGTGAGTGTTTGTACACTAACGTTGTTATTCCCACTCTTTATGCTTTGTGGGATTAACCTTAACTCTTGATTTTAAATGTTTTCATGCATATATAAGGTATTCCCTTGGCACTGAGCCTGGACACGTTTGCTGCCTGTATCAGAGCAGCAGATGTCTCTTGTCCCATCAGGCCCATGAAAGGGAACGCTACAGAGAATACAATATATTGAACGTAACATATACCATTGCTCTTCCCAAGCCAAGACACTGTCCCACAATATATTTCCAAGTTACGCTCTTGAGTTCCCATCCGCCAGCGACCATAGTGCATGGCCATAAGGAGGTGAGCACAGGGGTATTTGTATTTTGTATTTGGTTATTTATGAAGCGCCTTAAGCCAAAGCGCTGAAACTCTCCTCCCTCCTAACTAGGATATTTAGTGAAACATAATTTTTAGAAGGATGTTATGGTTCAGTTTCCCTTAGAAAAACATTGAAATTCACTGAAGAACTTTGTTGCAGAAATGTTACAAAGCTTAGCACCCCCAATACCGCCACCACCGCTATAAAATAACCATGACCAGGGCTGCCTGCAACTGTCACTGTCAGTGGCTTGCGGCCATGGCCAGGGGGGATTTTGTACACTGCTGGGCATGCACTGGACTCTCCAAAGTGACCCATTCTAGCCACTGTACAAGGCCTGCAGCCACGAATAGGGGCCCTCTTGCGCCCTAGGTGGTCACTGGAACTTGATGGCCTTGCGCTTACCCTAGATGGCCAAGTTTCTAAAAGTGACCATTGGCCATAACCAGTGGCGAATGTCCTCTCCGAAGTATCCATGTGCAATATTCCTGGGGCATAGCCTTTGGTTATGCCACAACCCCCTCCATCAAGGCTACTCAAGTGTTCAATGTCCACTGTGTCACCCTGAAATTGCCAGGGGTCAGCAAGTAAGGACAGTTACGATATGATAGATTATTTATAATGCGCTTAATAACCCAGAGGTATCTAAGCACGGACCGGGGGATCGAACCTGTGTTGCTCTGTGTCGTCTTGCTTCCAAGGTGAGCACGTTACCTCTGTGCTATCCACCTGAGACTGTGTTTGGGCCATTGCCTTTTGCCGTTCCACTGACCCACCCATTCCGGAGAAAGTGACCACAGGGCCAATCCTTCCTCGCATCTTCATCGTATCAAGGCCTGGGGTGCACCAGGTGGGTTTCTGGGCAATAGGTGTTTTTTAAAATGCCAACAGCACTTCTTTTATTTTTGTGGGGGCTATTTTACTACTCTGGACCCCCTTTTTCTCTCTAGGACACCCCAGAGTACTACAGGATGCCCCTTTCCCAAAATGTTGCAGTGTGGGTTCTGGCCGGACATGCAAAATGTCAGCGGGCCACAATGGAGTCCCCTTCAAAAATGTTGCCCCCCTGCCAATCAACTAGAATGGCTCCTTTATTTATTTATTTAATTTGAATTTTTGTTCAGCGCTGGCCCTAACAGGGGTCACGGGCACATTACAAGGTTCAGAGGCTCAAATGCTGGGAGGTAAAATCGAAGTTAGGAAATCTTTTCATAAGCCAATTGGGTTGGCACCAAAATAGCTAATCTGGTAACCATCAAAGCATATATGTGACCAGGGATTTTTCCAAGTGAGCACAGATGTAGCTATTCTGTGTTTTTGCCACTTTTGGGCAGATTTAAAAAGAAAATGAGGGCGGGTTTGCCCCAGTCTTGTACAAGCATGCTCGCGGTGCTCCTGGTGAAAGTTTTGGTGCAATGTTCTGGCTGAAGGCGAAAGGAACCTTTGTCAATGGGAAATTAATGGGGGAATGTATGTTTTGAAACAACCCATAACTTTGCCCCGCTTGATAAAACCTCAATAAACTTTCTAAAAGTAATCAAAGTTAGGTCTACATTTTATGTGGGAAAGTGGTGTGACGATTCATTGAAAGGTACTAACGACATTATCATTCCTATTGAATTTCAATAGAATGAGGAACATGGTTTCCATTTTTGAATTTTTTTTACCAGTACCTATTTTAATGCAAGGATTTAATTTGGCATGTTGTTAGGTAACAGTGCATATTAAGGCCCTGAATCCCAAAAAATGTGCTCTCTTTAGATGTTTAATTTATATATTTATATATTGTCCCGGGAGGATAGCCCAGCGGCAGCGTGCGCGTCTTGGAAGCAAGACGACACGAAGCAACAACAGGCTCGTTCCCCGGGTCCGCGCTTAAAAACCTCTGGGTGTTTAAGCGCATTATAAATACGCAACTAAGACAAAAAAAAACACAATTACGCAACTAAGAAAAAACAAACAATCCCTGTAACAGCGCCTCGATGCCTGCGGGCTGTGTGAGCGCTTTATAAATGTTAAATAAATAAATAAACATCAGAACAAAGCACCTGATCTAGAAATAGAGTGTAAGGTCTGGAAGAAGCCACATACCAATATTTGGAGAGACTTGCATTTGTTTTCGAATCATACTATTTTACTTGCATGCAACTGCATGTTTGAGGCGGGTGTAAGGGATGCTTTTCTTAGGTTATCTGCAGCGCAGCAGCCTCTACTGAAGGTTATAGATCGGTATAGACGTTGATGTGCAGCACCGTATCCGGGCTCTAAGGGTCCTTTTTAAAAGAGCAGCACGCTAAATGAAAGCATAAAAGGGCCTTTCTGCTTTCATTGTGTGCGCCATTTTGCGCCTTGAAACTATTGTGTATGGGCGCGCTATAAATAAAATATCATATCATCTCATATCTCATTGTTGTGCTTTCTAAAGCCTAGAAAAGCAACACAGCCGGGTCTGCATCTTTGCCTTGCTTCCTTTCTCCGTCTCAGAAAAACGCGCGGTTTAACGCCTGCATGACATGACGTTTTCGTGCAGGCGTAAAAGCAAAGTATTCCTAGGCGATATGCCTTGATTAAGCACCTGCTAAAGAACAAGTGTATTCCATAGGGACGCCACCAGCAACACGCATTTGCAGGCAGCGTTTTATTTCTCACAAAGCAGGGAGCAAAAGTGAAGACTAAAGGCGATGTCACATTCATTTACTCTTCACAATTACACTCTAGTCTGTGAGCGCTTAGAATTGCAGGTGGGGGACCAGCAGCACATAAGTGTAAGCGTAGGTGGTCAGCTGCATGTAATTTGCATATAGTATAAAATGACCCTGTAGCACAAAGTGGCTCTTTGATGCGGTGCTGGTACCTGTGTTAATAAGTGTTCATATTGACTCAATTTCCATCTGTAATGCTATCCCCCAGGCAGGGGCGTACCAGACACTCATAATCAGGGGGGGACAGGGGACACCTTGGGGACTTTGCTACATATGCAATCTAAGCTGCTATAGGGCTAGGAGCTGAAGCGTTAAAACCCCTATACACATATGTGTTTTTAGATTTATTTTAGGAAAGAACACCAAGTATTGTCAATTTCAAAAATGCAGATGCACCTCAAACAAGTTGTAGATTTCTCATCTATGAAAACACAATGTAAAATAATTGTAATTTTTATCAAAACAGAAAGAAAGTATGTGTGCACTGAAGATCTCAATGCACTTCTAGCGAGGGGATTTAATATTGTTACATTGTTCAACTGTTGAATAATACAAAAAAATACTACTTAGTGACTTTGTGGGCTTAACATTAAAATATCGTCACTATCTCTGAAAAGATGCTTTGAAGAATGCCTTTGATTTCTCGGATGTGCTCTCCAGCCTCTGACAGGAATTGTTTCCCAGTTGTAAAAATAAACAACCATTTAGTGTTTGCAATTCTTCATGAAGTTCTTTTAACCTTGTAAATTTTGTATTTTTTGTAAGTATGTACCTTGTATTCTGCACTTTGTATTTTTTTTTTAAACCGGGAAGTGTGTTCTTCAATTTTCTGTTTTCAACTTTCAATTTTCAACTTTCAATTTTCAATTTTTACCTTTCAACTTTTGTCGAAATGATTATGTGAATTTCATTTACTTTGTATAAAAAATATTGTAAAAGTTAATTTAACTAAATACAATAAAAAAATAAATTTAAAAAAAACAGCCTTTTTTGTCACTTGCTCCAGATCTGGGGGTGGGGATAAATCGTACTGTATACTCCTGCTTAACATTTTAGGGGGTATTTATCCCCCCTGTTCCTCCCATTTCCTACACCCATGCCGTCAGAACCGACGCCCTGGTTCGGAAAATAAGTGAGTGTGGCCTAGTAGAGCCGACAATGGCATGTTCCTACCTGGACTCGCAAATGTATTAAACTATTTGACGATATTATTTATAGAGTGAAGGAATAATGAAAATGCATAAACGCATTATGGCATTAGCTGTTTAATGGAGCTGGGAGTCGCACGCATGCAATCTGTCGTCCATTTGCTGCCTCTTGACAGGTTTACAATCTCTGCCTTGTTTCAAAATGTCAGGCCGCCACTTTTCATTTCAGCGCGTGCCAGCGATGAAAAGGGGATCTCCCGTGACAGCACCGGAAGTGTGGCTTTACAAATGGCAGGCGCTTCACATTTTGGATATCGGCGGAGTTTAGCGCAGGGATTTCAGAACCAGTGAAAATAATTCCACTTGACTGAACGGGCAATCTAAGATCCCGGATTTACACCGATGCTCTCCTCTACTTGCCAATGAGCACCCTATGTAAACCCTGGTTACAGGACGCGTAAGACTTTTATGCCTTTCATTCACGCCACACCACATTTTCATTCATTTGTATGGCAGAGAGGAGAGACGGAGCGCAACTTGCCTCCCTTCCTTTCTGCCATGAGCCGGCATGCGTTTTTATGCCGGTGCAAATGTTGGGGATTCAGATGGAGCCCGGCGGACTCCATAGGGATCCATTGTACATGCTGCCTGCCATAATTGCATGGCAGGCAGCATGCACCATTAAACACTGCCTACCATGCATGCATGGTAATTATAAATGCTGCAAAGTGCACATGTGTAGAGCAAAAGGCAGTGTAAACGTATTTACGTCACCTTTTGCCCTGCACATTTGCGCTCTGCCATACAAATGATGATAATTTGGCGGTGGGGACCTGTCTACGCCTGAGTGCAAATGTACCAGGTCCCGTTGTCAAATCCGATTTGGAGCAGCATGATCTCCTAAGTAGGGAAGGAGGAGGGTGCACTGACCTCTGATACAATTGGAGGATTCGGGTAACTCTGCAGTGAATTCCGCTAGAGTTCAAGGAGGCAGGATACAGTAGCCTGTGAAGGCCCATATGGTTAGAAGTGGATGTGGAAGGTGCACTGTATTCTGATATAGTTAAGCAAGGCAGGGATGTCAGATTGTTCGGCTAGAAGGTGAAGGGTGCACTGTATTCTGATATAGTTAAGCAATGCAGGGATGTCAGATTGGTCGGCTAGAAGGTGAAGGGTGCACTGTATTCTGATATAGTTAAGCAATGCAGGGATGTCAGATTGGTCGGCTAGAAGGTGAAGGGTGCACTGTATTCTGATATAGTTAAGCAATGCAGGGATGTCAGATTGGTCGGCTAGAAGGTGAAGGGTGCACTGTATTCTGATATAGTTAAGCAAGGCAGGGATGTCAGATTGTTCGGCTAGAAGGTGAAGGGTGCACTGTATTCTGATATAGTTAAGCAAGGCAGGGATGTCAGATTGGTCGGCTAGAAGGTGAAGGGTGCACTGAATTCTGATATAGTTAAGCAATGCAGGGATGTCAGATTGGTCGGCTAGAAGGTGAAGGGTGCACTGTATTCTGATATAGTTAAGCAATGCAGGGATGTCAGATTGGTCGGCTAGAAGGTGAAGGGTGCACTGTATTCTGATATAGTTAAGCAATGCAGGGATGTCAGATTGGTCGGCTAGAAGGTGAAGGGTGCACTGTATTCTGATATAGTTAAGCAAGGCAGGGATGTCAGATTGGTCGGCTAGAAGGTGAAGGGTGCACTGTATTCTGATATAGTTAAGCAAGGCAGGGATGTCAGATTGGTCGGCTAGAAGGTGAAGGGTGCACTGTATTCTGATATAGTTAAGCAAGGCAGGGATGTCAGATTGTTCGGCTAGAAGGTGAAGGGTGCACTGTATTCTGATATAGTTAAGCAATGCAGGGATGTCAGATTGGTCGGCTAGAAGGTGAAGGGTGCACTGTATTCTGATATAGTTAAGCAATGCAGGGATGTCAGATTGGTCGGCTAGAAGGTGAAGGGTGCACTGTATTCTGATATAGTTAAGCAAGGCAGGGATGTCAGATTGGTCGGCTAGAAGGTGAAGGGTGCACTGTATTCTGATATAGTTAAGCAAGGCAGGGATGTCAGATTGTTCGGCTAGAAGGTGAAGGGTGTACTGTATTCTGATATAGTTAAGCAAGGCAGGGATGTCAGATTGTTCGGCTAGAAGGTGAAGGGTGCACTGAATTCTGATATAGTTAAGCAAGGCAGGGATGTCAGATTGGTCGGCTAGAAGGTGAAGGGTGCACTGTATTCTGATATAGTTAAGCAATTCAGGGATGTCAGATTGGTCGGCTAGAAGGTGAAGGGTGCCCTGTATTCTGATATAGTTAAGCAAGGCAGGGATGTCAGATTGTTCGGCTAGAAGGTGAAGGGTGCACTGTATTCTGATATAGTTAAGCAAGGCAGGGATGTCAGATTGTTCGGCTAGAAGGTGAAGGGTGCACTGTATTCTGATATAGTTAAGCAATGCAGGGATGTCAGATTGGTCGGCTAGAAGGTGAAGGGTGCACTGTATTCTGATATAGTTAAGCAATGCAGGGATGTCAGATTGGTCGGCTAGAAGGTGAAGGGTGCACTGTATTCTGATATAGTTAAGCAAGGCAGGGATGTCAGATTGGTCGGCTAGAAGGTGAAGGGTGCACTGTATTCTGATATAGTTAAGCAAGGCAGGGATGTCAGATTGGTCGGCTAGAAGGTGAAGGGTGCACTGTATTCTGATATAGTTAAGCAAGGCAGGGATGTCAGATTGGTCGGCTAGAAGGTGAAGGGTGCACTGTATTCTGATATAGTTAAGCAAGGCAGGGATGTCAGATTGTTCGGCTAGAAGGTGAAGGGTGCACTGTATTCTGATATAGTTAAGCAAGGCAGGGATGTCAGATTGTTCGGCTAGAAGGTGAAGGGTGCACTGAATTCTGATATAGTTAAGCAATGCAGGGATGTCAGATTGGTTGGCTAGAAGGTGAAGGGTGCCCTGTATTCTGATATAGTTAAGCAATGCAGGGATGTCAGATTGGTCGGCTAGAAGGTGAAGGGTGCCCTGTATTCTGATATAGTTAAGCAAGGCAGGGATGTCAGATTGTTCGGCTAGAAGGTGAAGGGTGCACTGTATTCTGATATAGTTAAGCAAGGCAGGGATGTCAGATTGTTCGGCTAGAAGGTGAAGGGTGCACTGTATTCTGATATAGTTAAGCAATGCAGGGATGTCAGATTGGTCGGCTAGAAGGTGAAGGGTGCACTGTATTCTGATATAGTTAAGCAATGCAGGGATGTCAGATTGGTCGGCTAGAAGGTGAAGGGTGCACTGTATTCTGATATAGTTAAGCAATGCAGGGATGTCAGATTGGTCGGCTAGAAGGTGAAGGGTGCACTGTATTCTGATATAGTTAAGCAATGCAGGGATGTCAGATTGGTCGGCTAGAAGGTGAAGGGTGCACTGTATTCTGATATAGTTAAGCAAGGCAGGGATGTCAGATTGTTCGGCTAGAAGGTGAAGGGTGCACTGTATTCTGATATAGTTAAGCAAGGCAGGGATGTCAGATTGTTCGGCTAGAAGGTGAAGGGTGCACTGTATTCTGATATAGTTAAGCAATGCAGGGATGTCAGATTGGTCGGCTAGAAGGTGAAGGGTGCACTGTATTCTGATGTGTTAAACAATGCATGGTGTAGCAGTGAGGGAGGAATGTGCACTGAATTTCGATATAGAAAGAAGATGCACGGTATCACACCCAGCACGGGTGGAAGGAGGAGGGGGTCTGAATTCTGCTATAGTTAGACAATGCAGAGCATTGCAGGTGGCAAGGGAAGGAACCTCATTCTGATATAGGATGCATGGTATAGCAGTCTGTGAGGGCCGAAGGAGGAGGGGGCCCTGAATTCTGCTATAGTTAGATAATGTAGGGTATTGCAGCCTGTGAGGTGGCAAGGGAAGGAACCTCATTCTGATATAGGATGCATGGTATAGCAGTCTGTGAGGGCCGAAGGAGGAGGGGGCCCTGAATTCTGCTATAGTTAGATAATGTAGGGTATTGCAGCCTGTGAGGTGGCAAGGGAAGGAACCTCATTCTGATATAGGATGCATGGTATAGCAGTCTGTGAGGGCCGAAGGAGGAGGGGGCCCTGAATTCTGCTATAGTTAGATAATGTAGGGTATTGCAGCCTGTGAGGTGGCACGGGAAGGAACCTCATTCTGATATAGGATGCGTGGTATAGCAGTCTGTGAGGGCCGAAGGAGGAGGGGGCCCTGAATTCTGCTATAGTTAGATAATACAGAGCATTGCAGCTTGTGAGGTGGCAAGGGAAGGAACCTCATTCTGATATAGGATGCGTGGTATAGCAGTCTGTGAGGGCCGAAGGAGGAGGGGCCCTGAATTCTGCTAGGAACCTCATTCTGATATAGGATGCATGGTATAGCAGTCTGTGAGGGCCGAAGGAGGAGGGGGCCCTGAATTCTGCTATAGTTAGATAATGTAGGGTATTGCAGCCTGTGAGGTGGCAAGGGAAGGAACCTCATTCTGATATAGGATGCGTGGTATAGCAGTCTGTGAGGGCCGAAGGAGGAGGGAGCCCTGAATTCTGCTATAGTTAGATAATGTAGGGTATTGCAGCCTGTGAGGTGGCAAGGGAAGGAACCTCATTCTGATATAGGATGCGTGGTATAGCAGTCTGTGAGGGCCGAAGGAGGAGGGGGCCCTGAATTCTGCTATAGTTAGATAATGTAGGGTATTGCAGCCTGTGAGGTGGCAAGGGAAGGAACCTCATTCTGATATAGGATGCGTGGTATAGCAGTCTGTGAGGGTCGAAGGAGGAGGGGGCCCTGAATTCTGCTATAGTTAGATAATGCAGAGCATTGCAGCTTGTGAGGTGGCAAGGGAAGGAACCTCATTCTGATATAGGATGCATGGTATAGCAGTCTGTGAGGGCCGAAGGAGGAGGGGGACCTGAATTCTGCTAGGAACCTCATTCTGATATAGGATGCGTGGTATAGCAGTCTGTGAGGGCCGAAGGAGGAGGGGGCCCTGAATTCTGCTATAGTTAGATAATGCAGAGCATTGCAGCTTGTGAGGTGGCAAGGGAAGGAACCTCATTCTGATATAGGATGCGTGGTATAGCAGTCTGTGAGGGCTGAAGGAGGAGGGGGCCATGAATTCTGCTATAGTTAGATAATGTAGGGTATTGCAGCCTGTGAGGTGGCAAGGGAAGGAACCTCATTCTGATATAGGATGAGTGGTATAGCAGTCTGTGAGGGCCGAAGGAGGAGGGGGTCTGAATTCTGCTATAGTTAGATAATGCAGAGCATTGCAGGTGGCAAGGGAATGAACCTCATTCTGATATAGGATGAGTGGTATAGCGGTCTGTGAGGGCCGAAGGAGGAGGGGGCCCTGAATTCTGCTATAGTTAGATAATGTAGGGTATTGCAGCCTGTGAGGTGGCAAGGGAAGGAACCTCATTCTGATAGAGGATGCGTGGTCAAGGATAAGGAGTCAGGGAAGTTGTAGTCCAGAACATCTGGTGGGATCCAATTTGCAGCTCTCTGACTTAGAGGAGAAGCGTGATCTGAATTTTGATAGTGGATGTAGATGGATTTCTGACTGTTGCTTCTGTCAGTTTAAGAAGAGGCCAGTGTTAATTCTGACCAATTACTTAAGCAGGAATAAGAAGGCGTGATCTCAGAGTTGTTAACTTTGATTTGATGGTGTGGCCAATAGGATTCTGCTCCGCAGGAGTACAAGGATAAGTAGGGGTAAAATGGCCCGCTCAACCCTCGCATTTCTTCAAACCAAAACCCAACGCAATCATAAAAGTAAAACAGGGACAGCTAAGAGACATACCTCCTTCGCCTTTTGTGGTAATGTTGGCAGAGGGAATGTTTGCTCTTAAGGGGCTTGCAAATGTGATTCAGTAATGACCCAAACGGCAAAACATAACAGTCTAAAATAAAGGGAATGTCCAATCAAGGTTCTATACAAATATGTCCACCTTCATTAAAGACACCATCTGCAATAGAACAAAATAGAAACACTTTACAAGAGCCCACCCCTATGGAAGACTGGAGAAAATAGCCCTCTGAGCTTGGGTACAAGGGTGATAGGCAAATACCAACCACAAAAGGCTATGGTTTGAATGAAAGAAGGTGCTGTAGTGACCTAACCAGTCTCTAGGGTCCGAGTTGTCCCCAGGTGCAGTTCATGATCAACAGTACCTGGTTTTTGGTTCTTGGTGGGTTCACGGAAGTCGAACTCAGTGTCAAACGTTGATGGGAGTGACTCAGGCTCAGTTAGGACACATTAGATCATGTGGGTCCCAGCAACAAGCGGGTGTCAAGTAGGGGCAAATGTGGTTGATTTGTGCAGTCAAAGGGGGCTCTTAATGATGCAAGGTGGAGAAGTCCCGTTATCTCTTCACAGTTGGCCAGACCGAGTCAGGATTTTAGCCTCTGGGAGGGACTGGTGCACGATGCCAAGCGGTTTGAGTCATGATGGTCATCAGAGTTGGTGATCTTGGGTGTGGCGATGGGCAGATCGGTGAGGCGACCGGTCAAGAGCAAGCTGGGCCGAGCCATGATTGTAACCTCTGGTCAGAGTCACTGTGTATCGCACCAGTGGTTCAGGTAAGGTCCCGGCATCTAGCATTACCTTCAGACCTACCAAGTAACGCGAGCAGCTATGTCACGATGCAGTGTCAATCTGTTTGAAGTGCAAACAATAGTTAGGATTGGTGGCAGAGTGCAAAAGCCAGTGCTGGAGTCTTCCCTCTCCGGTGCGGCAAAACAGGGAGCTACAGCTGGTCTGGTCCTCCGACTGCTCTGAGGCCCACTCAGAGGGACTCGAGGAAGGGGGGGGGGGGTTCTGTTCAGAATCTGCTCTCACAGCTTAAGGAGATTCAGATGTAGAGTGGCAGGTGCTGGTCAACAGCAAGGGTTTACCCCCAATGTGCACTGGGAGTGGATTGGGAGCAGATCTTTCTTCTGTCTTGGACAGCTTGTTTTTCACCTCAGGCCGAGGACTTTAGAAAACTGAAACTTTCCCAAAGACAGTACAGTGAGTTTTTCTCAGTTGCTTTAGAGCGAATCTTCAGTGCCTTCAGAGGATCCACTGAAGGGCTGGGAGATCCCTTCTTTTAAAGGCAAACCTCCCCAAGTGATTGGGCTAAAGCTAGCCTGCCTTAGTTGTCCAATCCCTGCACTTGAATGATGGAGTGGACCTTGCTCTTTTAATGTCACACCCAAATTGCTTTGCTCCAGAGAAAGTGGTTGGGGCAGGAAAGGGAGTGAGAGACACAGAGAAAGAAAAGGGTGGAAGTCTCCTTCCAGTGACCACGGCGCTCCCACCTATCATACTCTACCACCATCCCTTCTCACTAGGAACAACGGCCTTCAGAGATGCAGTGCCCTGGCTGTGGTGAGGCTACTCCTTTTGAATAGGTATGCTCCCGTGATGCCCAGGCCCAGGGCAGCTGCCTGCTGTGTGGCTATCTCAGCTGGGGGTGTTACTTGCCCTCACAAGAAGATCAAAGAGGAGGCAAAGCCCTCCAGGTTCTTGTTGTGCCATTTGGCGGGCTACACCCAGCTGATCAGAATACACACCACCTTCCACATGTGCGATATCAAACGGGATGTGGCGGCTATGATCGTAAGTAGTGCCATGGACTATGCCCAAACTTGAGCATAGCTTTATTCCAGAGATTACCCTGCCGCTCTCATCAGTTACTTATGATCATTGTCGTTTTGGTACGGGGCATATCTTGACTTAACTGTCACTGTGGCTTTTGAGTGGACATCTTGGCAGCTTACCCTTTTGGCGATAGAATGACCCTCATAATTCTATTTATTAATAAAATCAAAAAAGCCAGGGCGTTGACCCCTTGACAGATGGGATTCACTAGGTAACACATGCACTAAACTGCGTCAAGATGCTGGGATTGCAGCTACTAGCACTAAGACATCAAAACATGAGCGTTAATGGAAAAACCAAGTTTTAAGAGCTTTGCAAAATTATTTTTTAAAAAATTAAGCTCTGAATATAAAGAAGGGAGTTCCAGAGCTTCAGGTCCAAGATGGCAAATCTGCGCCATCTTGGATCTTAGTTTGTAAGTATTTTGAGGCAAGTACACGTACACACCTATAGGGGCTCATCAGGGGTTTGCCGGTAACTAGTGATTCTGGTGGGTTACCAGCAAACTGCCTCACCATTACCAGCATCTGAGATCACGGTATTATTGGGATATCATTGGTGCTGGAAACTGCGGTAAGTGGACTCCGTGGAATGGGTTTGACGCAATCACCAGCACCGGTATTACCGGTGCTGGTGATTGCTGCAATTGTCTGCCAGCAGGGGCCTAAACTACCAGCAGGTCAAGCCTACCGGTGGATCACTGCCCCTACCATCAAACTCGTAGTGTGCCGTTCCGCTAAGAGCTGGTATTACCAGCATTTGTTCCAGCATTTTTTTTATTTTTAATTTTTTTATTATTGTTTAATCAGCAAAGGATTTTTACAATATTGTTTCCTATTCACGTCTTTCTCAATTAGCATTAATTTACACGTTTCAGAATGTCGAGTCTTTTACTGTCATTGTAACTACATTTCTATCTGATCATGAGTGATCGTTGAGAAGATTATCGACAATGCATTCTAAGATCTTTGCTGTGGCGATTTGCCAACTTGTTCTGTCGCCCCCAATAAGCCTGCACCACCATGTTTCTTCCTCTTGTAGGATGTCTATTCCCGCGACATGGGAAAGATGTTGGTGTCTTATTGCGCGAGTTGCTGGTCAAACCATGAGTAGGTGTTGTATTGTTTCCTGTGATGGCAGCGATATTTCAAGGCAAAAACGACATCTAGATGATTGCGCAAGCCCTGTGATATGTAGAATTTCGTTCGTTTTCAATATGTTTAAACGTGCAAGCAATATTAAGTTGCGAGCCTGTCTATTTGGAAATTTCTTTATCAGGTATTGCAGTTCATTTCGTTTTTTTGTGTTGACTGGGAGATGTGAAGTGAGAAGTAATTTTGCTGCTGTTTCTATTGTCTTTGCCCAGTCAGCATCCTTGATTTTTCGCAAGATTCTACACGGGTTATGGATGAGTTCTTCTTCAACTGATACAATTGTGTAAAGTAAGGCTTTGTTTTCATTTTGCCAGTTTGTCAGCATATCAGATTTGCCTGTAATCATCTTGAAGATTTCGTTACTGTTAGCCATTCTGCACTTCCTATATAACATGATTGTGTTACAATTCACAGTGCATTCTAGGGACTGGAGGCTCAGTTTGCGTCTTATTGCAACTCCTGAGGTTGAGTTGGGGAGCTTGAGCACCTGTCGCCAGAACAGGGCTTCTAATTTGGGCCATATTTTCTTTGGGATGGTTGGCATTGCTTCAGTGCCATATGTTACAGCAGGCACCACCTTCATTTTATAAAAGTTGATTGTCGGGATAAGGGAAAACATCCCAAATTTGGTATCTATGGCCTTAGCCTGGGCCGCTAGCTTTTTGATCTTTGCATGTAGCACTGATTGCATGGTGATTTCGTGCGACGAGCTGACAAGTGTACTCCAAGGTATTTAAACGTTTGGACAATCTCGATTTTTGCTTGTCCCAGGTGCCAGTTTTTATCGTTGGTTTTCCTTTCATGTTTTTGTAAAATCATGACTTTGGTTTTATCTTTGTTAATTTCAAGGAAGTTATTGTTTGCGTACTGTAAGAGGCCATTGAGTTGCCATTGCAGCCCTACTGGCGTCTGATCGAATAGCGTAAGATCATCAGCATAAAGGAGGTATCCAATCGCAGTGTTGCCAATTTTTGGAGGAAAGGCTCTAATCAGCTTCTCCCTTTCTTGGAGTTCCCCAAGGTAGGACAGAAAAAGGGCTGAGGCTCGCGGGCACACCTGTTTCACCCAGCGTGTGCTGGGAATTTCTGCCAATAGTTCTCCTTCGCGACTCATCCAAACCCTCATCCGGCATTTTTACCGGACCGGCACACCCGCAATGAGCCCCATTAAGTTTGAAAAATTGCTTGACTTTTGACTGAAAGCCAGTGCAAAGACAGCCGCCACTGAGAAACTTAATCCTCTTTATGAAGGCTGAAGATCAACCGGACTGCCTGGTTCTGATCTTTTTGGAATCATGCTAATTGGTATTCAGGAATACCCAGAAACAAAGAGTTATAATAATCTAGTTTAGAATTGATGAAGGTAACAACGGGCCTACTTGCCCCATGTTATCAGGATCCCCATTATTCTGTCCTGGCTTTATATATTTTGTGTTTTTTTATATACAAATTGTACATTTACATGAAAAGAAAGCAACATTTGTTACACTCTAAAATTGATTATTCTCAATATAAATCTACCTTAAACAAATAAACTAAAAACAAATTCTTATAACCTGAGATTACTAAAAATTAAAATTCACTTATCAAGCAGCCTCCAAGCGTAAATTCGTGTACTTTCTTGCTATTTGGTACTGAAGCAAAACCATTACATTACCATTGCTAAATCCAACATGCTTTGGTCATTTACTTTTCCAATTGCTGCAAAGATTTCAATTAACGTTTTGATTAGGGCAATCAACAGTGATAATTGGGAAGATGTCATTAACCGATACCATAAATCATTTGTCAGGACTGTGGATGATGAAAAAATAAACCGCTCCAAATGACGTTTTCTTTGGTTAAAAAATGCAGGGCACTCCAGTACCAGATGAAACAGAGAGTCAAGTTTATTAGAGTCACACATTCTGCACTTCCGGCACTCCCGAGTGACACCGAGCTTTGGGCCAAACACCTCCAATGTGTGAAGGCAATTTAGCCTAAATTGCAGGTACCATTCTCTATAGTGTGAACTGGGACATTTGACTAGATATGCTCTTAGTCGAGGGAACGGTAAATACATCAATTCCTTTCCCTTATACAGTTTGAAGTTGGAAAGATCCAGCAAGTTCAGAGACCTATCCCACCTTTTTATTTTGATTTTCACCACTATTTCGGATTCAGAACCCTCAAGATCAATCATTTTAATAAAATTGTCAAATCTATTTTTGCATTTTCTTAAATACGGGTCGGTGTTCTGGTTTATTAACTTGTTTAAGTGGAACCCTAGAGACTTCTGATCAGTCCTGGCTTTTAGCAAACAGCACTTTGCATGATGTCTGCGGCCTGGAGGCCAAACACACAAAACAAAGGAAGAACATGAGGCAAAGGCCCCCTGACACAGAGTGCTGTTGGCTAAAAGCGGGCACCGAAGGCCATACTGAGCCTGCATGTACAGCAATCACCCAGGTCGAAGCCGCTTTCAGCTCTCTCAAGTGGCCATTTTACAGGCAGCTTAGCTTCTGCTATTTGCAGATTCTAACCTTTTCATTAGGAATGCAAGGCTGCAGGTTTTTGATGCAAAAGGAAAAAGTAATCAGTCCAGACATTGGAAAACCCTGGATGTGTGATTTTCCAGAACCGGGCTGATAGTGCAATCATGTCAGGTGCAAGGAGCAACTTGATTGCTATGCGCCAGAAGTCTCTGCACCATGAAGCAGTATGAATGATTGCATCCTTCTGTAATTCATTTTGAGAGGAGCTACATCTGCCTTGGATGAACTCCCCCACCCCATTTTTCACTTTTCTGCACCTTAGGATGACCCTCCCATGTCGACAGATGCCTGTGGTTTTGCCTCGGTCCACATGTGCTTCTGATTAATGTTGTTGTAACCCTAACCGGTCATTACAGGGCATTCACTTAAGAGAAACGACTCTGGCATTAGACTTGACTTCACCTAAAATGTGTATTTTTTCTTTTTTTCTCATAGCATGCCTATGGAATCCAGTGTTTCTGCAATACAGTATCACCCGCATGCAATGACAGTGACTCTGTCACCATTGGGTGCGGGAGGGGATACAACTTATAAAACCAATGCATTTTGTATATAGTAAATACTGGCACAGTTTCTGCCGTTGTCTATTTCTGTAAAGTGCGGACAAAGCTATTTTACAATAATAAAACGTGTTTCATCTAATCTTCCAAAGAAACACTATTGCCAGCTTTTTTTTTTGGTTAAATATTTTGTAAGCATTTTTCTTTCTTAGATACTCCTCCATTTTGTGAACTTCCTGCAACCCCTGAAATAACACATGACATCAGAGCAGTGGTGGGGGGAGGGGGCGGGGGGGGGTAGGGAAGCAGAGCTCCACATCTTCATTACAGTTTCAAAGATGGTTGAAAACAAAGTTGATCAGAGCTGCAAAGGTGTCTCGGGAGGGGTTTAAAGTTGCTTTATTCTTCCAAGATTCATAGAGGAGACCACACACCCAGCAGACGGACCAGCGCATCCAGCCCCCGGCAGCATGGGGCGCTCAGCCAGGGAACACCCTCAAGTTTCTGCAGCACAGGATACAGCCCCCTCCTTCATAACGCAGATTCACAACCTGGAGACTGCCATCGGGTGCTAGCGGTGCGTGGTATAACACAACATAACATAACCGCCCTCCTTCCCGCAAGGAAGGGAAGACGCCAAACCCACGCACGGGGGAAAGACACCTTCCCACCTACATTCAGAGGCAGTGATGGCGCCACCTATAAACACGCGGAACACTATTTAACAGTTACATGTCTTTAGAACGAAACATTTTATGAAGCATGCACTCATAACAAAACCTTTATAATGAAAAATATAACACGTCTTCTTTTTTTGGGAGGAGGCCTCGGGAGGATAGCCCAGGGGCAACATGCTCTTGTAGGCAAGACTACACGGAGCAACACAGGTTCGATCCCCGGCCCGCGTTTAGAAACCTCTTGGTATTAAGCGCGTTATAAATAACCAAACATATCATATAACCCCCTTATCCTAACCATAAATATGCACCCAAACCGTTTCCCAACAAGATTTAACCCTTTGCCCCACCCCTAATTGCATTCTTCATAAAATGTTTCGTTATAAAAGATTCGACATATGTTCATTCTTCACAACATTTTCGTTATAAAGACTGCACACCTATTTAACCAGGAACGGACATTTGCTTCTGCAGAACTCACATCCAACTGGAATGTGGCCTGAGTATGTAGACGAGTGCCAAGGTGGGTGTAGCTGCCAAGTGGGGCCATTCATTAATGAATCGATCTCGAGACCTGGGAGATACCATGGTCCCAGGAGGGGAGACACACCACAAGGCTGGGATTTAAACATCTGTAGCTCT
This sequence comes from Ambystoma mexicanum, assembly GCF_040938575.1. Classification (NCBI taxonomy): domain Eukaryota; kingdom Metazoa; phylum Chordata; class Amphibia; order Caudata; family Ambystomatidae; genus Ambystoma; species Ambystoma mexicanum. The sequence continues at coordinate 147,432,793 of NC_090930.1, read as the reverse complement.
ACTTGCCTTGCCTCCCAGGCAAACCCGTTGCCCCCAAGCTCTCCTCCCAGCCCACGTCCTTTTGAACAGCATCCACCATTCCTGGCTTTTCAGGCACATTGCTTGGCATTCTGTGACTTGCGGTTCCACTACTCCCATTGTAAGTACGAATCTCGCAGCCCTGCCATGCAGCGTGCGGTTGGCCAAAACATCAGGACTGGCTGACGTTCTGGCACGTGGCCTGGGACCGCTTGGACGCTATGCGGGAATCAACACTGACATTTCCCACACAGTTCTAAAGGCCTAATTTCACTATTCTTGGATGTACAGTCATCAGCACTTTTGACTCTAGGAATTGTAGTGTGCTATTCGAACAATGGTCACAAAAAATCCAGGTCTTGCTGCAGGTGTGCCTCGTGACATGGGGCCAGTTGGCATATACGGCACTTGAATGATAAATCGTTTGTGGGATTTCCCCAACCTCAATGGTACTCATTGTAACTCACTCACATGAATGGAAACCTAAGATGGCTCAGACACCATTGGAACCTATAACCACTGAGTATAAGTGGCCAGCATTGGATGCACTGAGACTCGCGGATATTGTATGCAAATAAGACAGTTGCGATAGTTCAGGGGCAACGCCTTAGTCTTGGAAGCAAGACAAAGTATAGCAACACAGGTTCGACTCTCCGCGTTATAAAAAAACAATTATTATGAGGGTAACACCAATTTGTTTCTACCCACTGTCTTGGTGGCAGTATACGTGCCATGCTCAGAGACGTCTTTATGGGAGGGCAAAAGGGGCACTTGCCCAGGGCCCCTGCCTTGGAGGGGAGCCCCAAAAAGGCTGCCTGATCTGAAGAAGTAAGTTTACATTGTTAACATGTCTTAAATAGCACACGTCAGGATATTTTATGGGTTGCTGCTGAGTCCTTAAACCCATTGCCTTTCTGTTTTGACAAGTACATTCTGCCTTGATCAATTCATCATGTATTGCTTTCCTGTGTTCACTGTGGTATACATAGTGTGTGTGTTTCTTACGGCACAATTCTGTAGCATTCTTTCCTTCCTGTGGGAATTATGTTGATCATGTGCAATAGGAAACAGTGAAATACATATTGATAAATTGAGTGTGACAATAGTTCAGAAGTTAGCTCAGTGTGTGAAGCACCCATTGCAGAGACATGTGTTCATATGCAAAATTAGAATATCATATTCAAGCAAGGCTGGCAGAGCCTTTCCTATGTCTGAAGTTTATAAAACTGTCTGCATATGTACTTGGTTTTGCAGAAAAACATCTGCTGGTATCAGCAATGTACCTGTACCAGATAGGGAATGCTATAAAAACTAACTTGTCATCTGTATGGTGAAGGTCTAGAAATTGGTTTGTTCAGATGAGGTGTTTTAAAACCTAGGAAGTCGCCTCCAACGATGGCATAAACTGTTAGTCCAAGAGGTGAATAAGTATCCAGATTCAAGACTATGGAACAAAAGCGTTCATGCTTGTAACCTGGCTTTGCCAGCAGACGATACAGTGATCCTGGTCAAATCATCTAATATATCTTACATTACTTTGCTGTCTTCTGAGAGGTTAGCCTTCCTGCATGCTTCTGGCATTATTTAGCCCATTACTTGATCTTTCTTTTTATGTAGACCATTTGAGTGGAAGGGGTGGTAGACAGAAGAGAGCGGACCAGATGTTGCAGGCCTTAGGCAAGCATATTTCAAGGTCTGCTTGTTTGACACAAAAAACGGTTAGCTTTTTGGTAAAAGTCAAAGGTTTTTATGCACGTTTATAAATGAAAATGTCACAAGCCATTGTTTTGGAAGTATTTAAAGCTTTAAAATACTCAAGACAAACCCAGATTACATTTGTTAAATCACATCGATTGGTATGCTGGTACTTATATACTTCCCTTGATGATGGAGAGAATGAAGCTAGAACCATTCCCATTTTGCATAGAACCCTTCTATAAGATTTTGTTAAAAATGGTCATGTTTGGTAATGTGATTTGTGCACATTCCAAGTCCATTTTTATAAAATGAGATTGTTTTAGTTGATGGTAAGAACTGGAAAAGAAAGTGTTAAAATGCAGAAATTGCAGTGTTGGCACAAATCTCAGCTTCACCCCTTCAGCCCTTAACCAATGTGTGATCCTGGGCATCTCATTTAATCTTATATTGCCAGTCCCTAAACCTTTCAAAATTGTCAGCCCTTCAGAGTGATTTCCTTCTCATGGTATGATCTTCATAAAAGACTTATTCATGGTTTCACTGGCTATAGGGTTGCTTCCACTTTAACAGTGAGCATATTCATATCACACACCAAAGGCATTTGTTACTTTGATATCTAATGACAACACTATTTGAAAACCATATCACACTTCTAATCTCACTCTGTCTGGATACAGACCCCTTCCTGGTAGCTTCTAATCAGCATCCACTATCCATGCTACGGAATGTATAGCGTTCTCCTTCCTTCCAATTGGTCTCCTCTGTCCATGCATGAGCACCTTTGCATTCTGTGAGGCAACTAGTGTGAGTTCTCCGTCTATTATGAGTGACATGTACCTTTTACATATTGTCCTGCATTAATACTACAGGCTGCACACCTTCCTGTATGTTATTGATAACAATTATCCTGTATGCACTAGAGCAGTAACCTATTTGTAGACTGCCAATGTTGGTCTTCAAATGCTTTTTGTTTATCATTCTGATTAGAGCAAGAATGAAGAAGGTAAGGGGACTTAAAGGGAGTAAACGTGCTTATTATGCTGCGAGACAGCATATCGACCTATAGGTTGTGAGCGCAACGGGTGGGGGTTAGGGGAGAGACCATTATTCTTGATCCCTTAATTTGTTTGATTGAGGGGGGCTCCAAAGATGTCCGTGCCCAGGGCCCCAAACGTGCTTAAAATGGCCCTGGCCATGCTCATTCTATTCTTGCCTACTAAAAGTTGGGTATTTTGACAACATGCACCCTTGAGATGAAAAGGCCCAACTTCCATGCTAACATACTGAGCTTTCTAGAACATGAAAAAAGGATGACATGCAAACATTATACACACTACACTTTGTGTTCAAACATAAATATGATTTCAAAATTTCCTCCGAGCTGTGAATTAGCTCCATATTATGGTGGGCGCCTTATTCAAGTCCTGGCTTTTTAATCAATACTCCTTTGCGTGCTGGGATTTGTTACTCAGTTTTTTTTCTCCATTAGGTGTCTTGTCCTACATGTTTATGCTTGTTTATGCATGCTTGTAACACGCCGAAAGCCCACGGGCATCAGAGCCAGAATGCAAAGTGATGTCGGTTCAAGAGCCAGGACTAGATAAAGAGGGCCATTATAACATGAGGCTGGGCGGTAACTATGGTACAATTGAACCCAAAGATATTTATGAGGATCTAAAGGCCAGCTTGGGTAGGATTTCCAGATTTTCTGACATGGAGCCAGTTGATCTGTCTTCAATATAGTCTCTTATATCGAATACCGCATTTATTTACCTGATATGAAGAACCGGATGCTCCGCTCCTCCCGTCCGAATTGGTTTGAGGCGATGCAGAAGTAGATGCCAGAAACATTGCTTGTAGCAGAAGTGGTCAGAGTGCTCACAGTCTGAAACACAAAAGCACAACACAAGATTTGTCAGGAATGTCTTGCCATTGCTGTGCCAAACATTGTTGGGCATACGGGACTTGGTACAGCTGGGGTATATCTCAACATCAAGCTTTGATTTCTAGTGGAGTGTTTCTCACTATTCCAGGGAGCAAGCTGTCTATCTATCTATCTATCTATCTATCTATCTATCTATCTATCTATCTATCTATCTATCTATCTATCTATCTATCTATCTATCTATCTATCTATCTATCCATTCATCCAGCCATCTATCCCCCGATCTATCCTACCTATCCACCCATTATCCATCCATTTATCCATCCAACTATCTATCTATCGATCTATCTATAGATTAAGCCATTTGAGACAAGTAGCCCACAGCACCACCATGTAGCCGTCAGTGGAAGTTCACCTCCAGTCGAAAGCCTGATTCTAAATGCATTTTCGGTAAGCAAATTAGCTCAAATATGTCAAGTGTTTGCTCCAGGAAAATGTCTTTGTTTATCAGGCAGTGATATTTTAAATAAAGCATTTTCAACCCAAGACAGATAATTCTCAAAGTATGTTCACCCAGGTGCTACCACAGATTCTGGACATGCATTTAAAGACGCATTTTTGATCAAATACTGATGATGCAACAAAGCAATGAAGACAGCTGCAGTTTGCATTTCAGAAACACCAAAACAAAGAAACACTTTTTCTTACACAACTAGTTATAGCGTTTAACAACAGTTACAAACTCATAAGGTCTAAGACCTAGATTTGCTAAACTGTCACGAAATTTGGAAAGATCAAAGTTAATAAACAGCATGTTTTCTTTGAGAAGTATTTTTCGTGATGCATGCCTGCATGTGGACACTTTGATAAGAGAGATTCGGGGGAGAATCCAAGGGAATGCCTAAACGTGCACTTCCAGAATAAAGTGCAAACATCATATAATGACTGTGGACAACTGCAAGTGTTGGTCTTCTTTTAAAATATAAAAGCCCAGGCCATGAAAATTCTTAAAAATCCCTCTAGACTTGCAGGACAAGTTCCTTAGACTACATACTCGCCCTAAGAGGAATGCACTTCCCAAGGTTATTGGTGAAAAAATATTTACCAGTGCTTTTTGTAAATTCGTGTATGTTGTCATTTGTTAAGGATTTGAATCAGGTGACGCACACCTTTGTCTCGGCCCAGTATGCAGCGCGTGATTGAAATGCTTATGTCTTATGTTAGATTCAATATTGAGATGGAGCACCACTCATATGACACCCCCTTTTAAAAATACCCCGGGTCACAATGGACCATGCACCAGGCTGATTGATAAAAGGTAATATTTATTTAGTTATTTTAAAATTCAAAAGAAATCATGCAATTTTTAATATGGGGCAGCAATCACCAATGGGGTGATAAGAGCAATAGGAATGTAAACAATGCACTTAGTTTAACCTTCTATTGACAAAACTACAAAACATCAGGGAATAGGAGCACTTTTTGATTTTAGGTAAGATAGAACTTAAGTTAGAATTTCCCCCTGAAATATCCCCTCAACCCACAAATAATCAATTCTAAGTGGATAAACAGAAGCAGCAGGTAATCAGGAATGATAAATGGAAAACATCATTGAAATCCGATCTTCCCTCCCCAAACAAGAGAGAAAAATGGATTTTAAACCCTGGCAATGCTAAAATGACACTCGGAAATGGATGAATAAAACAATGAATGTGTCTAAAACTCTTCAAACAAAAACAATTCATTACTGGAGCAATACTGGAAAGATACTAGCAATCACAAGCAATGGATTGAGCAAAAGCATACAATTTGAAATTGAATGGAAGATTTAAAACTGTTTATACTCCAATGACACGTTGTAAATTTAGTGAACTTTTGCAATTCCCGTCTGAATTTACCAAAACGGTTTTTAATAAAAACGGGTTAAATATGGAAGTAAAATTAAGTCTCTAGCTGGTAAATTGAGTGAGTTATGCAAGATCTAGTGAGGTGCGTTTTGAGAAATTGAAGGCGCGAAAAAGGAAAAGAAATCATTTTTGACAAGAACAGTTTTACTCTACCCTAGAGCATTCAGTCTAGACTACCAGGTTGAGACACAGTAAGCACCAGCGTTGACTCGCGAGTTCAACCCTATCACCTCTGCGCCCGCCCTGGCAGAACCAGTCCGATCACTCGACAGAGGACTAAGGGTTTAGGATTTCACAAGACAAAATTATTAAAGAAGTTGGCGCTAGCACAAGAAATCAAAGGCAGGGTTTCAAGAATGATTTTTGACAATATTACAAGTTATCAGGATAAGGGTAGGTTGACTTAGAGAGGTGAACTAAGGACAAGGCAAGGCAAGGTATGCTATGGTTTTCTATGGTTCCTATTGATACTCACAGTCCACTTTTTAGTTTGGATTATGGAAAGTCAGCGGTTCTGGTCACCATACAGATCTGGTCTAACAAAGGATAGCCGGACAAAATCAGCGGGACAGGATTAGCTTGGCAGGGACTGGATACCAAAGTATAGTTCTTCTGGACTGGCAATTCTGGTTACAGGATACTATAGGTCATCAGGGTAGCAGGATTGCAGGATTGCAGTGAGTGGCAGCAGGCCAAGCTGGATTAAGATGCCAAAAGTACCACGGTTTCTCCTGGTTCCTGGGAGATTAGTGGGTTTTATTAGTGTGGGGTAGGCCTTGCTGGATTAGGATGCAATGCTTGGGCTTTGCAATGGGCCCTGGAATAGGATCAGCAATGCTCGGCCTTATTGTTGGGATATGGAGTCTTGAAAATGAAACAGGAACAGGAACGCAGCGCAGGAAATCAGGAAGAGTGTGTGTGTCCAGGGTCTTGTCAGGGATCCTTATTTATAATGCCCAATGACATCATCAAGGTAGAGGGTTGGCTGGGTTAACTATGCACGCCCCTAACCTACTTGGATTGGGCAGGGGAGCTAGTCTCCACCTTGCTCTCAGTTGGTTGGATTTCTAAGGGGACGGTGTCAGGTGTATGAGATGAGGTTTACAATGTCCCAATACCCCCACATTTACTTTACTTAAAATCCGATTTTGCCAAAAAACATAAATTTCTTTACTTGTAATCTCTTAGCAAATTATACACACAGGTTACATATTGTTTGCATCACATTTCAGTCCAATCCTCAGGTCTGTGCAACCTTGTTTCGCCTTTCTAATACATTTTGGTAATTTTACACGTTAAAGAGTTGGCCTAAAATTCTCCAATTTTATACACAAATGCAAATTGTCCCCAAGGATGTATTTACCAAATTTTATGTTCGCCACATTAATACTTTCCTTAGAATCTGTCATATTTCGTAACTTCTGTTCCCCATGCGGCAATGAGTTCTACCAAGTTTTATAAGACAGCCCCCAAATTAGATTTCAAACTGCACATTTTTAATTTCTGCTAATTCTTGCTACAGAAATAAAAGTCTTTAAGGTTTCTTTATAACATAGTCTCTGGCACCAAAAGGCAGTCCCTTTGTTACCAGATCCTGTTTTTTATTCTTCCTCCAACTGCAAGCAGTTGTCATTTCCTTCAAGGGGAGGGTGTTTCTACACTTAATTGAAGGTTTTATTGCCCCTTCACACTTGACAGGTGAGTATCCCAGGACTGCTATTGTCTCAGCCTGGAGCGCAGAGGAATGTCTGACAAGCTTGTGAACTTTCATTGTCCTGTTCCATACAAAGTTTTTCAAGTTGGCACTTTGCACCTACGTGTCCTGGATTTATGGTGTATCTCCCTTCCTTGGGGGAGTTTCATAGCTTACAACTGGAATAACAGGTTTTTCTGAGAGTTCGCAAATCATCCCATGTGTTTTAAACTGTTTAATTTCTTGCTTTGGATCTTGAATTAAACAAACCTATGACATAAGATATCCTATGTGTGTATTATCACCACTAACATAATTCCTTTACATTGCTAAGTAAATAGGCTTTCATTAACAATTGAGTTTTAAACAGGCCATTTTTTTTCTTCTGTCAGCACAGCCCATTTTTCCACATGTGTTAAAAACTGCTCGCATTCTTTCTTTAATTCGGTTTGCAGCTCCTCAGATTGCCACTGTCTTTGGAGCTATAGTCATTTCCTTGCAGCAGGAGTTTTATCTAAAGTATAGATACATTTATCCTTGACCTGGCTCAGAGAGTAAAAAGTCTCTTTGAACTGCTGCGCCTGGATACATTTTGGAAATAAATAAATGTGTGTTCCCGTTCGAGTGAAAAGGAAGTTGCTTGTTGATTTCTTTCAAATCTACTTTGACAGGGCCTGTCATTCAGGAATTATGCCCAGTTTTTCTGAGGCACAATGAATTATCCTGGGCCTGGCAGGACCGTTTCCATCACAGTGGTTTCAGAATGCACAGATGGAAATAGCATAACACAGCATTTTGAAAGGGTGAAAAAGGTTTCATTTTGAAGGGGAGTTTTTGGCTTTTGAAGCAATGCAGTGCTGCCTGTTCACTTGATTGCATATATATGTCTCAGAACACACTGGCATACTTTTTCAGTGTGTCCCCTTGATCCATCTTGCCTGAAGTGTATTAGGCAGGATGGTGCAGCCATCTTTTATTGCTGTCAAAATGCAGTTTTGAGGTCCTGGCATGCACAGGAGCCTGCACCGCCAGGTTGCTGTTTCTTGTGCAAATGCAGCTTGGTGATGTGGTGCAATGCTGTTGAGTGGGTCAATATATCACACACATTGCACACTTCATATTTGGTCAATGCTGTCAGGTATGCACAGTGAAACTTGTATTTGCCATTTACTGCAAACAAAGTGTGTTTGCAGTAAATGAAAATTAAGTTTCTAACATCCCCAAACTCACCAGCAAGGTCGAGCATCATGCAAATGGCACTCGCCCTCCATGGAAACTACTTCCCAATGCTAGTGGGCTAGTAGATTTTGCGACCCCTGAAGCCCACTTATTGATAAAGGGCTCAATACCTGTGGTTTGCCAGTTTTTAATTCATCCTAATTGCAGTATATATGGGAATAGAGGCACAAGGCGATGAAGCAATTTGCTCAGGTTCACACATCACAGTGAGTTGGTTGAAATTAAGAGTAGAAGCCAGAAGGCAAATGAAAAGGTGCAACCTGATGACAGGGCATATTGAGGCAACAGTAACACACATAGCTTTGCAAAACAGCACATGATAACTACCAACTGAAAATAATCATACTTACGCTCAGCGTACGGTGTAAAATGAACTGAAGCTGCCAACAGAATATCACAGCTCTCGTGCACTTTTTCCCTACTCAGTACCACTAACTTATCCTTTTCGGATTTGTCAGAGCACCATGGGACCACTCATGTCCTTTAACATAACATAACATAAAATAACATAACATAACATAGCATAACATAACAGTAGGAGGCCATGGCATCTTTACTAAAAGTGGTCTATATAGATGGAGCTGGGCCCCGAAGGGAGGGCAAGTTGCTTTTTCGATGGGAATAGGGAATCATTAAAAGAAAGGGAGCTGTGCAGAGCAGCCTTAGGGTTCAGACGGCTCAGTGACGGGATTACGTAGGAGACATGAGGGGTGGGGCAATGAATGGGGACACAATGGGGTAGGTTCTAAGTGGTCTCCATTACAGTAAGAAGGGGAGACAGGGGAGAAGATGCTCTGAGGAATGGATCCCTATTGGTCAGGCAGGAGTGAAGAGCTGAAGAAGAACCCCGCTTGTGGTGGAAATGTGGTGGCAATGTGGTGGCAATGTGGTGAACGTAGACATGGCAGAGGGGTGTTGGAGATTGATGTTGAGAGCAGGGCGAGGGAACGATGAGTGGTCGTGGTGGGGATTAAGTTGTTTGGGTTAAGAGCAGCAGTAAGGGTCGGATGGAATGGGATTATGGAATTCATTCTTGAGAAGGGCCTCAGGGAGGCTAGGTGACATGCATTCTCCGAACGAAGTGGTCACAGCATGTGAGAGTACGGCTGGTTTCGGAAGCCAAGAAGATGGCCCTAGGAGGAACGTGGTGATGGTGGGGAGTGGCAGATCACCTTTGCAAGAACACACTAACCCTCTGGTGCTCACGGAGACATACACAGGGCATGTGAGAGGGTATGGAAGTGGAGTGAGGGCGGGGCACCCACAGGGGGTAGAGAAATGGAAACAGAGGGAAAGGATTCTGAAGGATAAGCTGCCAAGCATGCGAAGGACATGATCCGAGCAGGGGAATGTATGGAAATATTCAAATTGCTACAAAGGGAAGTGGGGTGTAAAGGGCAGTCGAAGGAAGAAGAGAGGGGACTGGCAAGGAGGCCAAGTGTCCCATCAGCCACTAGAAGGGCTTTTTTCATCTACGCAGGAGTATGTTATAAAAGGTTCCCAGAGCAGAGCTGAGCACTAATGGAAGACATAGACTGCATAAGGAAATCCCAGGTGAATTTCTGAGGTTTTGTGTGCCTTTGCAATGATGAGGAATCCTGATCAGGTGCAAGTTGTGGGCATGGGAGAGACTGATGCAGAGGTGTGGTTACAGTGGATGGAGCTGACGTGGCTGATGGTGAGAGTAACACAGGTTCGAATTCCGTTCTCGTGCTTAAAAACGGGAGGTGCTTACAAGACCAGAAATACTCTTTCCCACCCATCCCACTCAGAGAGGTGAGGGGGGACAGGCAGGTTTTGGCAGAGGAGGAGAGGGGGTGCTGGCCTTACAAGAGAGCGGCATGCGCTCAAGCCGCATGCCGCCACAACAGAGATGCACCAAATTTGCAGTGAAACATCCATCAGTGTAATGTTATGAACAAAGAGTTAACGGGGGGGGGGGCAACAGAGGGTTGTTGGGGAAGGACTTTTAAGGGATTCATATTGTGGGTGTGGCTAGATCCCAAACCATGATGAGTTCAGTGAGGAGTTTAGACTTCATTACAGGGGGCCGGGGAAGGGCAGGTGGACAGCGAACTTACTATTGTCATGTAAACACAACAGATTGGTGGACAAGAAACTGAGCAAGGAGATGGCAGAAGGGTGGATGGGCGGGCCATTCTCCACTGCACCACTCCTGGAACTAATTCCAGTGGTGATGGTGTCAACGAAAGAAAAGGGGGAGTTCAGGTGAATAAGTCACCTGTTTTAGCTTGAGGGGAAGTTGAACAATGATTACATTGACCCAGAGGCCTAATATGTTGTGGATGGGTCAATCCTTTTGATTAGGAAATGTGAGAGAAGGCTGCGATAGGAAAATGGGACTTCAAGTCGGCACTCAGGCCGCTGTCTACGCACTCAGATGACTTCTGCTTACTGGGGGTTCAGTTTGAGGGTCAGTGCTGTGTTGACAAAGCTCTGTCCAGGGTGTGTTCAGTCGCATGTGCACTGTTTTGGGTATTTCAGCTCTTATTGGAATTTGCTTTCTCAAAATAAGCATGATTAAAGCAAATACTTCATTAATGGGTGATTTAGGGTTGGTAGGTGTGTGGAGCAGGGAAAATGTGCCCTCCTGCTGAGTAATTTTTCGGGAGGGGATGATGGTACATGGGTGTCCCGCTGACGTCAGTGAAAATAGAGGGTCCTGCAGTGATACCTACATGTCTAGGGTTGGAAATGATATGATATGATATGATATGGCATTTGTAACGTGCCTATACACAAGTGTTTCGAGGCGCGACTCGGTAGCAGTGGGGTCCCAGTTGCCGGGACACAAAAGTTGAAGCAGAAAAAATCATTGGATGAGGTGGCCAGGGTGAAGACGTGTGAGGCGGGGGGGGCAAAGCTACTATTGGTGGGCCTCAACTTCGCATGTAAAGTGGTGCCAATGGGGAGGGTTGCCAGAAGGCAAATGAAGGAACACAAAGGCGCCAATGAGGCTAGCAATAGAGCCACTGCAGTGAGGGTTGGAGGTATTCTCAGACAAGGCAGGGTAAATGTCCTCAGGAATCTATCAGCAGAGTGCAGAGCTAGGAAGCACAGTATTGCCATTCTTGAATTCTTCCTGGTGCTGGTGCAGGCAGTGCTGGGACAGGATAGGGATGTTTATGGTGGATAACGAGATCATGGTTGTAGTAGTGAACAGGCAATCCTGCATGGACTGGTGGCTGCTATGATTGCAACGAAGGACAGTATTCAGGGATGTCATTTTACCAAAATGCCAGGGGTAGCGGAAGTGACATCACATGACCCTTGACCATGACCACAGGAAGTGATGCCATTTGACCCCACCCCGAAGTGACATCACGGGAAGCGAAGGAACACAGCCGTTACTCGTTGACAAAACAGGACGTGGCATCACATAGTACATGCCATGAAAATAAGTACTAAGTACAGCATGAAAAATATGGTTACTATATCATTGTAACGTGATATATATTTCATACAAGAAAGGGTCACCATATGTACCCCCTGAAGTGTGTCTGAAATAAACCTTTAATGAGTCTAGAAAGTAGTGTATGGAATTCCAGAAAGACAAATGATTTGTTATTCCTATTCTTTCTTATTTAGGGTCACTACTCAGTGTTACACTTGTGGAACGCCTGTTTTTTTAGGAAGCCTGATCCCACCCTATCTAGCTCACAGAATCTCCCTCACACCCATTCCAGACCCACCAGAGCGGCCTATGCCAACAGAATTACTGTCCCTTTCACCCGCAGAGTGCGGGCGGCGGTTCAAGCTTCCCCAACATGGCAGCCACCTACTGGAACTCCCTCGCCCCCTTCGTTAGGATGATTGACTCCCATGCAACCTTCAGGAAAGCTATCAAAACTAGGCTCTTTGTTTGACAGTGCATATATGCCATTTGTTGTCTATGCTCTATACACTCATGTATGCATTCTGCTGTTTCTGTGAATCCTGTAACTGTAACATGCTCTCGGTACCAAGCTTTGTCTGCTGAGGCCGCATTTGTGTCACCTTGAATCAAGCCTTCTTAAGTTGTCTCATAGCGCCTCGATGCCTGTGGGCAGCAGTGTGCTCTACAAATACAAATAAATAAATAAGAAAGCCGGCAACTCTAGAAAGAAAGAGGCACATGGCATTGGCATTGGCCACAGCCCAGGAGATTGTAATGATTTTGTTTAGGGGTAGCAAGGAAGGCCATAAGGGTAGCAAGGGAGATCTCAGGTGCTGCAAGTGCGACCCCTGGCGAACCCTAAATTACGTCCCTTACAGTATTGTTGTGTTTGAAGTGGCATTTTGTTTTCAGGGCAAGACATTCCAGGGATGGAAAACTGCATTTTGGATTCATTGGGCCTCATTACGACTGAATCGGAACGGGTTAACGGGCTCCGCTAAAGGAGGCAGACCCGTTAAACCTGTTCCGCCTCATTACAAGATCCCCTCGCAGGACCCGGTAAGTAGCGCCTGGTCACACCAGGCATCCCTACCGGGTCCAGCGAGGGGAAGAGGGAGCAAACAACGGGCCGCTCGTAATCGGCCCATTGTTTGCACCCTCTCCCATTCCCATTGAGCCCTATGTGGCCTCAATGGGAATGGGGAAGGTCCGGGCCCGGGTTCTTGGAGGGAGGAATTACCGGGCCCTCCAAACTTGGAATGGCCCGGTAATTTCCCATTCTGGGAACCCAGACCGATTTCAGCGGCAGGCAGCCATGCCGCCAATAGCGCCATGGCTACCGCCGAAGACGTAATGAGGCCCATTGCCTCGTTCCCAGTGGATGACACCTGTTCTGAGTTGTGTTCAACCCATTGCTTTAGGGCCTTCGAGAGAGTGGGGCGTGAAGGGTTGTTTGGAGAGGCGAGGGTGTATGGTGGAGCAACAAGGGTGTACAGCTAATCTGTACAGCTAACCATGAGAAAAAGCAAAAGATACCAGAGAAGTATGGGACCAGTGTTGGTGCTAGGCATGTTGGGGCTGGAGTGGATTTGCCTGGTGGTGGCTATGAACAGTTTCTGAGAGGTAAGACAGGGAGGGAGGGGTTTGGGTAGTTATTTCTGAGTATGGGTCCCGAGTGAGTGGCCAACATGTGTTGGCCGTGTTGAAAACATTTCTGACAGGGGTTGGCAGGAATCCTGCACAACCTCTTCCACCCAGTTGTGGAGTTAGAGGGTATCATTATGCTAAGACTGGTGATGACATGTAAACACCTGGTAGGTGGAGGTCCCCAAGGCCCAGTGGGTGCATGAGAGAGGTGTATAGGGAAGAGGTATGGGGACATATGGTTAATGTATTTTGTTGTTGTAGAGATGGACCAGTGGAAGGAGCTACATTGACTTGCAGTCCATCCATTGTGAAATGGTGAGGCAATCAGGCCAAAAAGAGGACTTAGGGGAGACAGTTGGGGTCGAGGATCAGGGGAATGAGATGGGGGGGGGGCAACTGTTGCCAAGGCTTTCGGACTGGGCAAAAAGAGGGCCAGCGTGGACTTGCTAATAATACACTTGACGACGGATGATTGAACCCATCATGAAGCCAATTTGGAAACAGCTGAGGATTGATTATACAGCGGATGTTTTCTAGCGCAAAGGTGATGTGGACCCAACTGCTCCCACGAAGGGTATGGCGAGGCGCTAAGCAGCTAGCAGGGAGTGGCAGTGCAGGAAGGAGATACTCAGAGCTGACCGGTTTGTGTAGGCCTCAGGGTATGCTTGTGCTGCGACATGAGGTCACGAAGGTTGAAAGGCTAGTATGTTTCCACCAGGATACAATGAATGTATCATGTCTGGGCACAGGGGTGGTTATCTGGTGAGCTTGATGGTTGTAGTGTATCTTTGCATGTTTCCACCAGGATACAATTAATGTATCATGTTTGGGCACAGGGGGTAGTCTGGTGAACTTGATGGTTGTAGTGTATCATTGCATGTTTCCACCAGGATACAATTAATGCATCATGTCTGGGCACAGGGGGTAGTCTGGTGAGCTTGATGGTTGTAGTGTATCATTGCATGTTTCCACCAGGATGCAATTAATGTATCATGTCTGGGCACAGGGGGTAGTCTGGTGAGCTTGATGGTTGTAGTGTATCATTGCATGTTTCCACCAGGATAAAATTAATGTATCATGTCTGGGCACAGGGGGTAGTCTGGTGAGCTTGATGGTTGTAGTGCATCATTGCATGTTTCCACCAGGATACAATTAATGAATCATGTCTGGGCACAGGGGGTAGTCTGGTGAGCTTGATGGTTGTAGTGTATCGTTTCATGTTTCCACCAGGATACAATGATATCATGTCTGGGAACAGGGGTTTGTCTGGTGAGAGTGATGGTTGTAGTGTATGGTTTCATGTCTGGGTACAGGGGTTTGTCTGGTGAGAGTGATGGTTGGAGTGTATGGTTTCATGTCTGGGCACAGGGGTTTGTCTGGTGAGAGTGATGGTTGGAGTGTATGGTTTCATGTCTGGGCACAGGGGTTTGTCTGGTGGGAGTGATGGATGTAGTGTATGGTTTCATGTCTGGGCACAGGGGCTTGTCTGGTGGGAGTGATGGCTGTAGTGTATGGTTTCATGTCTGGGCACAGGGGTTTGTCTGGTGAGAGTGATGGTTGTAGTGTATGGTTTCATGTCTGGGCACAGAGGTTTGTCTGGTGAGAGTGATGGCTGTAGTGTATGGTTTCATGTCTGGGCACGGGTTTGTCTGGTGAGATTGATGGCAAGTGCATGGTTTCATGTCTGGGAACATGGGTTTGTCTGGTGAGAGTGAGGGCTGTAGTGTATGGTTTCATGTCTGGGCACAGGGGTTCGTCTGGTGAGAGTGATGGCTGTAGTGTATGGTTTCATGTCTGGGCACAGGGGTTCGTCTGGTGAGAGTGATGGTTGTAGTGTATGGTTTCATGTCTGGGCACAGGGGTTCGTCTGGTGAGAGTGATGGTTGTAGTGTATGGTTTCATGTCTGGGCACAGGGGTTCGTCTGGTGAGAGTGAGGGCTGTAGTGTATGGTTTCATGTCTGGGCACAGGGGTTCGTCT
This sequence comes from Ambystoma mexicanum, assembly GCF_040938575.1. Taxonomy (NCBI): domain Eukaryota; kingdom Metazoa; phylum Chordata; class Amphibia; order Caudata; family Ambystomatidae; genus Ambystoma; species Ambystoma mexicanum. The sequence goes on along the minus strand of NC_090930.1, from coordinate 147,417,330 downwards.
GGTGAGAGTGATGGCTGTAGTGTATGGTTTCATGTCTGGGCACAGGAGTATGTCTGGTGAAAGTGATGGTTGTAGTGTATGGTTTCATGTCTGGGCACAGGGGTTTGTCTTGTGAGATTGATGGCTGTAGTGTATGGTTTCATGTCTCGGCACAGGGGTTCGTCTGGTGAGAGTGAGGGTTGTAGTGTATGGTTTCATGTCTGGGCACAGGGGTTTGTCTGGTGAGAGTGATGGTTGTAGTGTATGGTTTCATGTCTGGGCACAGGGGTTTGTCTGGTGAGATTGATGGCTGTAGTGTATGGTTTCATGTCTGGGAACATGGGTTTGTCTGTTGAGAGTGATGGTTGTAGTGTACGGTTTCATGTCTGGGCACAGGGTTTTGTCTGGTGAGAGTGATGGCTGTAGTGTACGGTTTCATATATGGGCACAGGGTTTGTCTGTTGAGAGTGATGGCTGTAGTGTATGGTTTCATGTAAGGGCACAGGGGTTTGTCTGGTGAGAGTGATGGCTGTAGTGTACGGTTTCATATTTGGGCACAGGGGTGTGTCTGTTGAGAGTGATGGTTGTAGTGTACGGTTTCATGTCTGGGCACAGGGGCTCGTCTGGTAGGAGTGATGGCTGTAGTGTACGGTTTCATGTCTGGGCACAGGGGTTTGTCTGGTGGGAGTGATGGCTGTAGTGTACGGTTTCATGTCTGGGCACAGGGGTTCGTCTGGTGAGAGTGATGGCTGTAGTGTATGGTTTCATGTCTGGGCACAGGGGCTCGTCTGGTGAGAGTGATGGCTGTAGTGTATGGTTTCATGTCTGGGCACAGGGGTTTGTCTGGTGAGATTGATGGCAAGTGCATGGTTTCATGTCTGGGAACATGGGTTTGTCTGGTGAGAGGGCTGTAGTGTATAGTTTCATGTCTGGGCACAGGGGTTTGTCTGGTGAGAGTGATGGCTATAGTGTATGGTTTCATGTCTGGGCACAGGGGTTTGTCTGGTGAGAGTGATGGCTGTAGTGTACGGTTTCATGTCTGGGCACAGGGGTTTGTCTGTTGAGAGTGATGGTTGTAGTGTACGGTTTCATGTCTGGGCACAGGGGTTTGTCTGGTGAGAGTGATGGCTGTAGTGTACGGTTTCATATCTGGGCACAGGGTTTGTCTGTTGAGAGTGATGGATGTAGTGTACGGTTTCATGTCTGGGAACAGGGGTTTGTCTGGTGAGAATGATGGCTGTAGTGTACGGTTTCATGTCTGGGCACAGGGGTTTGTCGGGTGAGAGTGATGGCTGTAGTGTATGGTTTCATGTAAGGGCACAGGGGTTTGTCTGGTGAGAGTGATGGCTGTAGTGTATGGTTTCATGTCTGGGGGTTTGTCTGATGAGAGTGATGGATGTAGTGTATGGTTTCATGTCTGGGCACAGGGGCTCGTCTGGTGGGAGTGATGGCTGTAGTGTATGGTTTCATGTAAGGGCACAGGGGTTTGTCTGGTGAGAGTGATGGCTGTAGTGTACGGTTTCATATTTGGGCACAGGGGTGTGTCTGTTGAGAGTGATGGTTGTAGTGTACGGTTTCATGTCTGGGCACAGGGGCTCGTCTGGTAGGAGTGATGGCTGTAGTGTACGGTTTCATGTCTGGGCACAGGGGTTTGTCTGGTGGGAGTGATGGCTGTAGTGTACGGTTTCATGTCTTGGCACAGGGGTTCGTCTGGTGAGAGTGATGGCTGTAGTGTACGGTTTCATGTCTGGGCACAGGGGTTCGTCTGATGAGAGTGATGGATGTAGTGTATGGTTTCAAGTCTGGGCACAGGGGTTTGTCTGGTGAGAGTGATGGCTGTAGTGTATGGTTTCATGTCTGGGCACAGGGGTTTGTCTGGTGAGAGTGATGGTTGGAGTGTATGGTATCATGTCTGGGCACAGGGGTTTGTCTGTTGAGAGCGATGGTTGGAGTGTATGGTTTCATATCTGGGCACAGGGGTTTGTCTGATGAGAGTGATGGCTGTAGTGTATGGTTTCATGTCTGGGGGTTTGTCTGATGAGAGTGATGGATGTAGTGTATGGTGTCATGTCTGGGCACAGGGGCTCGTCTGGTGGGAGTGATGGCTGTAGTGTATGGTTTCATGCCTGGGCACAGGGGATTGTCTGGTGAGAATGATGGTTGTAGTGTACGGTTTCATATCTGGGCACAGGGGTTTGTCTGGTGAGCTTGATGGTTGTATCGTTTGATCTAATTGGTCTTGTAATCTTCAATTCTCTGAGGTGGGCATGGTAAAGCAATCCAGAGTCTGTGGTCCCACTTGTCTTGGCACCTCCACTGCAAATGTTGACTGTAAAGGACAAGAAGCGGGGAGTTTAACTCCCCTACCTCGAAAACTCAGAGGCCTCAGCATAGCACAAGTGGTACGCTGACGACCATTACACAACCAGAAGGGTTCGGGCTGTTAGGAAATGTGAACGTGCCCGGCAAAAGAGCCCCACAACCAATCTCTTTTCAATTTAGGCAGACAGGGCATACAAAAAGGGGGATGCGGACTGCAAATAGTAGTTGCCAAGCAACAGTTTCAGGAACCCCAAAGTCTCATCATAGCATCTCCAGATGGCGAAGCATTAACACGTATGATGCTGATGAACAAGGGAAGCTGGCAACATCGGGGGCATGAGCTGCCCAGGTCCACGGAAAGCTCTCCCCTCCCCAACATGGAAAGGATACCCCCACATAAGAACATTGGTTTATTTCTGATGGTAGGTAGGGACCATGAAAAACTGCTGACCGACGGAAACAGTAATTGTGGGATTTTAAATTAAATAATGTAACACTTTGTAGAATGGCTGTGGGTTGATAATCAGAAAGCACTCTTTGTAGATGTTTCAATTCAAATTGGCTTACAGTAAACTGCTCTGAATAGAGTTGTCATCACTACACAAGGCTTTAACAATGTATGGCAGTGCAGTAAAAAACTGCGGTAACACAGTGGTCATTCTGTAACGGCCATATTACCGCACCGATGTACAACAGGTTTGGCAGTGAGATGGAGGATTTTCTTCCAGCAAAAAGCTTGAGGAAAATCTGCCCGGTTACTGCCAAAAATCGGCAAATTCATTTGAATTACCGGTGCTGGTAATTCCGCCCCAATCCCCATGGACTACTATGGACTCAAAAATGAGGGTTTACACTGCCTACCACCTCTTGTAATCCCGTGAAAAATCCATGGCACCAAGTGGTGGTAACAGTAATTCTGTTTAGTGGTATTCCGGCAGATTTACCACTGCAATACCGCCCAACTTGTAATGAGGCCCATTGACTTTAATCCTGCTAAGGCACCAGACAATGATTTTCCAGGGCCTATCTATGAGTATGATGATAAACGTAAAAAACATGTGCTATTTTATATACATGCTATTTTTAAAATGCCTCCTAATTATGAGATGGCCTCACATGGGATACTTAGCTTACCTGGTAGAAAGTAATACATAGGCTAAATAACATCTATTTACCTCATGCTGCATGTTCAATTTATCTCATGCGGTAAATTCCCCATGCAATCCCAGCTCATCATTTTGGAAACAGGTATGACTTAAATACTGGATGTGTTTGGTGTTAGCACCAGACTCATAGAGGCATGTTCCACCAGTGGGCATTATCCACAGACAGGATCCTAAATGCCTCATATGGCGGATTGTCTGAGCCGGGCCATGTCCAGTGAATCCCAGCGTGGGGTGCAGAGACAGGATTGTATCCATCTTCCAAGGGTGCCATACAGAATGAATAACTAGCGCTCTCCAGGGTCAGTGCATTCTCAGATTATAAAACATTACAGTGGTGCATACATGGCACAGATGTTTGTACAGATGAGCCCCAGCTGCTTAGCAGGTGGAATGCCTTCAACCACCAATCATCTCATGTTTTCCTTTTCTAGAACTGCTGCCGCTGATGCTGGACTTCTTGGCACACGGAGCTCAATCCTTACAAATGCATATGAATTATAACAGGCTAATGACAGGCTCTTTAAGGTCCTTTACTGCAAAATGCACAACCAGCTCCGATGTGGGTTTTGGGACCCTCTTATTCATTAGTGTTGCGAGCACCCTCTAAACACTAATGCATGAACGTGGCCTGGTCCACGGATTGGTTGTGGTGGCACACATACTCCCTGGAAATGCACTGTTCACCTTTGTGAATAAGGTGACCAGAAACATCCAGTCACGTCCTCTGCACTATCTTTAGAGGCCAACATTTTTTGAGACTCAAGTTAGTGACAGAACGCCTTCTGGTGAGGTTGAGATAGCTTGAACTTTTTGAAGTTGTATTAATTAAACGATGGGACGAGAGGTCTGCCAATCAGCTCCCTTTTTATCCTGATCCATGTCAAAATTATAGCACACTCATGTGCCTTTGATGAGATTGTCTCCTCAGAGCCCCACCACCAGCCCTGTGGTTCAAATTACACATGTGCATTCTGACAGCTGCTGGAGCACCGAGTACCAACAGGATTTTTAATTGCCTGCACCTCTGATTCAAAACATAATTATTGTGTATACTAGCAGGCCTGCGATCGACTTACTCTGAGCCACTACAGGACCTGAGCTGCTTCTTTTGGCACTCTACATTCTTTGAACCGCTGATCTGCTCTTTGAACCATCCAGATGTTGACTTTATCAATTGCAGCGGACTGCATTGATTAACCCGATCGCCACCTCGACACAGTGGAAGCAACTAACGCGCGCGTCGACACCACCTGCTGGAAGCCGCCAACTCGAATGCTGACTCAATTGCTCGGAAGCATAGTTTCATCGTTAAACCACACCATTGGAAGCCATCGACTCAACCGCCTCAAACGCTGACTCAATCCAAAAGGAGCTTGATCCTTGAACCAGCCGAACGACTCTCCATTGGGACCATAGCACACGATTGTCTTGATTACCTCGACTGCAGAAAAATGCATAGAGTCCAGATCAGCACTGTTAAGCTCCAAAGACAAGATAAAACCAGTAATTGAAGACGCGCTGTCTCCTATGGTCCACCTTAAAAGTTCATGGTGGCGGTTAAGTCCCCGTACATGCCCATTAAAGACATATTCTTGAACACTGACTTTGCTCCTGAAGTCCTTAAGGCTGAATACCACTGCTTATCCACCCAGAATGCCCATTCTTATTAAAGGTGTACATTCTCTGTGTTTCTTTTATGGGGTGTGTCTCTAGTGTTTTTAATAAGCTGATTGCATTGGTTTTGATTAAAGTCCCTATTTTCAGCAAACCTTGGCTGGACATTGTTTTATTTTGGTACCACCGTTCTATTGCAGTTTGTGCTGCATCTGTGCGGGCGCACACTCCTCCTGAATAGCATAGACCACCCTCACTCAGCCTGTGCTACTAAAAGAGCTGAAGAAGGTGTACCAGCCGGGCTGTTCATTGAAAATATGGATGTTTGTATTTGAAACGGGGATAATCGGCAGCAGAGAAACAATAGACTAAGCAATATTGTGAAAGGATACTGGTCTCACTTTGCTATTAAAGAAGACATTTATCATCATACTGCCCCCTTCTGGTTGCAGCTGTCCAAAAAGAATGTTTGTTGCTCATGACTAATTTGCACCATTTGAGGGCTACACATTGCAGGGTGTGTTCAAAAATACAAATCAAACTAACATTTCCTAAAAAATAAAAAATAAACAGTGAGGTGAAACACATGTGAAGTTCTCTGTCCAGTAGTGAGATGTAAAGTCTTTTTTCTGGCAGTGTTTCTAGGCAGCAGTCAGCAGAAATGTCCTCAGCTCAGGAGATTGCAAAGGGTAGAGGTATCGAAGACAGACTTTTCATCAATGACGGCTCCTACCCGCGCTAATAACTCCGTGATTACACAGTGGCGCGTGCTAATTATAACACTGCCATCAAGAATCCATAATATAGACCTTCTTCCTTTCATCCTTTAATTATTTCACTCGCACACTCTAATTATGAGCACAGCTTTTAATGTATTAATTCACCAGTTCATTAGCTCCGTAGATTTAATTTATAAGACTGTCAAAAGTATCAAAATAAAGTGAGCGCCACTCGGTACCGACCGGAGCTTCGCCATTGTTCTTCTTAGAAATTAATTCACTCGTGAAAGGAAAAACGATAGCATATGTCAATACTCACATCCAATGTTCACTAGAGACTCAATGAAAAAGATGTGCCCGCAGGCCCCTCCCGACAGCTCAGGATTGCCTGCGCTATAAAGCACAGGCAGTATACTCACAGCTGCCAAGTGACCCCCATGACATTCCCGGTGGCTTTGCGGAATCCGGACCTTATTGTTGGGACATATAGGCCCATATTTATATTGGAAATATAGCAAAACTACCAGTCCCAAAATGCTTTTGGCTAAAAGAAAGCTTCAGGCTGGCAGAAGTTGTAAAGCATGACATGGGGCCGAATGGCAGTAGGGTGTGGCTCGCTGATCCGAAGAGTTGGTGAAATCCAATAAGGATTTCAGGGCAACCGCAATTGATACATACTAGCTGTACCCATAAAATCACACGCCGATCTATCGCTTATCAGCCACGATGGTCCCAAAAGTGAACTAGGTGGCTTGGACCTGTCAATAGTACCTTATTCTCTTCTTGTGTGGTTCAACAGCATTGAACTGGGCTTCTAAACACTGTCCTCTCAGGTCAAACCGGGTTCAAATGCAGCGAGTCGCATTGATCCAAACTACAAGTCATCGTCGGGCTCGAATCGAAACTCTGTGAGGTTTGATGAAGCTTTCAAGCAGTTCATTTAGATGAATCCTTTAGGGTCGGTTTCAAAGTTTAGCTGGTTCAAGACAATGGGTACCGTTGGGTCGATTCGTATCATGACAGGATGCTTGCAGCGGGTTGAGTAGAGATTTGTGTCGGGTTGATCTGATGGTCCTGGTCGTTCAATGCGTTGCTTGAAGATGTGGTGGTTTGAAGACTTCCACAGGGGTGAGCTGTTGTTGGGGTCAAAGTGTCAATGAGCACAGCTGGTGCGATGTTGTGGTGAACTGGTTCAAAGAATGCAAGCATTAGTTTGAAGGTAGAAAAAAGTGCCAAAGGCACAACCGCTGGTCCTGTGTGGTTTGAAGACTTCAAACACAGTCAAGTCAGTTTTAGGGCTGTTTGAAGTGGCAGACACAAGGGTCCAAGCTACTTTCGGCTTCTCACAATGCTTCCCACTCCAGGGGCTCTATGGCAAAGTGAGCCATTTTTACTCTTCACTCCCACTCCAGGGAGCTTGGTTGGCACCTAGTCCTTCACCTCCCGGGAGGAGCCTGCTTCCAGTTCAAATGGCAGAGTGGCAGGTCTTGGTCCAAACAGTAGGCATGCGCAACGTTTCCTGGGAGTCGTTAGGGGACCAAGCTTTCCTCTGCCTTGGACCAGACTGTCTCGCATGTGGCAGAGGCCTTTGGACCTGGACTGCAATCCCAATAGCGCCCCAAAAGATTTTCTTTTATTCGAGGAGGGAGTCACAAATTAATTAAGCATGGAGTAGGAGAACCCTTCCTTATAAAGGTCAAAAGACACAAGGTATTGAACAACAGCAAGCCTGCTGTATGAGATCCAATCACTGTCGCTGTGACAAGTGACCTTTGCCATCTTTCATTATACCCAGAGTGCCTTGTTCTGACGGAACTAGTGGGGTCAGAAAGGAGACAGAGAGAGACCCACAGAAAAGCAAGGGATTTGAAACCCTTCTCTGTCCTCTCTGGCTACTCTAACTCTGCCCCCTTCCCAAGCCTGCAGCTTGAAAGACCCTTTGGTATGCCACACCCTAGTGTGAGGCAGGCCTTTGTTCTGTGTGTGCCTCTGAACCTTGGTTCCAAGGAGATCTCATGGTGAGAGCTCATGGCCGTGAGGGGAGGTATTACTCATTCTCCCCGACACTCAAAGGAGCACAGCATTCCTCCTTCTGCTCACTTGCTGAAGTGGAGAAAGGCAGCCAGCCATGAATCCACATAGCTTTCATATAGCGGATCTAAGCTGACGGGGTTGACACTTGTACGATGGCTGTAATCATTATGGGTTTTGATCAGTCACCATACCAAATGCAGGTGTGGAGTGCATCCTGCCACTTTGTTTTCCTCTGGAGCTCAGGGGTACACCACTAAGATGCTAGCACTCGCACCCCCTATGTTGTGCACTGTCAGCAGTCAGCGTGGGTCTCGAGGCGAACCAACACAGGGCTCGCCTCAATTAACCAATCATATTGAAGGTGCACACTGACTGATAGGAGGGTGTGTTTTCCCCATCCTAACAGCAGGTGCCACGTTGTGCAATGAGAATTGCTTTGGAGGACCTGTCCGTCGGACCAGTCACACTGGGACATGCCCACTGACTGACAGGAGGGTGTGGTTTCCCCCATCCTATCAGCAGGTGCCATGTCACTAACCAGGAAATACTTTAGAGGATCTGGCTACCCGGCAGGCCTCCCTCACAGTACAGCCTCGTAGCAGCTGCACGGACAGACCTTGCATGCTGCATTCACGCCGCCGCAGGTAAGGACTTCACATAGATTCTCCTTTTTAGGCACGACTAGCGGGAGTAGTAGGCAATGCTCACCGTATGATTTACTTCAACTAATGGCAACGGGACTCTTTTGGAAATCACAACACGAAGCATTATTATTTCTTTGACTATGACTGTTTTTTCGTTTCTCCGTTTCTCCGTATGCACCTTCATTGTGCAAAATAAGCAATACTCACTGCACGATTCTATCCTTGTCAACTAACGTCAATTAAACCTTTTCTTGGCAATTAAAATTCGCAACATAATTTCTTCAAATATGACCATCTTGTGGCCTTTAGTGCACACATAACTGAATGGTGCCACTCAACATTGGGCTTAGTCATTTCAGGTCCACGGGGGACCCGTCACGCAGGCATGATGTTCATAAGGCACATTCAGCGATCAGCTATTACATGCTTCACACAGAGGCTTCATTGACCTATACAAGTAAGCCATTTCATTTGCCAGTTGCAATTTACTATATAATCACGGTGATCTTTGCAGTAAGTCTTTTTTGCTGCAACACAATGCATTAATTTCAGACATATCTTGTCTAAACAGATCACAGACTGTTGCACATTCAGGTCCGTTTCTGAAGACACCAGCAGGCTCTTTGTCTCTTTCCATACAGCCAACTTTCAGGTAGGACGCTGTCCCCTCATGCCAACTATTTTGCATATACATTATTTTATTCAAGTGACCACAATGTAATGGCATCATTCATTCATTCACACAGGAAGTAGGCTTTTTGCTTTCCTAAACCCTTTGAATTTGATGTGTTGCGCTCGCCCGCCATGGCGTGGACCCGTGTCAAGTAATCTGTGTCCGTGGAATCCCCCCAGTATTATTGGGTAAGGCTTGTCCCGGCCCACTACTTTTAATCAGGAGTCTTTGATTTTTGCAATTAAGCTACATGCTTTCCGGCCCTATGGCCTTTAGTTAACATACTTAGAGATGTAGATGAGCGAAATAATAACAATAGAAAAAGACATTTTTTATTTATTTTTCAAACACATTCATTGTGCATCTGTCTGCTTCCCCGTAGGGACTACTCCTTTTCATTCTGCCCCGAGGAAGGCGGGTTCAGATTTGGAAGGCCGACAGGTGGCCCGCCGAAACGTACATTCGGACCCTGGACAGTTGGACCCTTCTTTATGTTCCCTGAACTCAATACATCTTGGGCCCTTTCCAACATTTGTTTGGATATTTATTACTGTCGAATTGTATGTAGGCTGACCTGTTATTTGACATTTATTGTTTGTTCTTTCAATATTTATGTACTGACAGATTTGTTTAATCGACATTTATTGTTTGCTTTGTTTTTCTTCTTCATGTACCGAGGCACACTCATTCAATTTGGCAATGCATTGTTTGTGTTGTTTCAGACTCGTAAACTGATTCTCACATGCATTACTTCTCACTGTGTACACAAATTGTTTTCTGCTCGAAATTTGGTTTTGTTGATTATTTATTTATTGTCAAAACATATATGATCTTATTCTTTCATTGTTTTCATGATTTTTGCAAACCATCATATTTAACGAAATACAGTATTATTTCCTACACACCAGCCTTTTTGGTTTTTTATTCGCTCTCACTTTCAAGTAAGTTTTTGCCATAAAGGGCAATTCAATTTGGATATCTTTTGATACCAGCTCAGAATAAGTATGAGGATTTAATTTTCAGGTTATTACACAGCTTTTTGGATTCCTTTGTTTCTATTATATCAGTCCCCCGCCATAGCTGTACCACTTTAAAAAGGGCAACCTACATTGTTAGTCTAGCAACTGCAAGGGAGCACGAGGGCACAGCACTGGATCAGGAGGCAGCAAATATAAATTGTGGTGCATGTAGTGGGATTTAGGGAGACGGTTCATGGGACCAGGGGAGAGAAAAGGAAGGTGTGAAGAGGGTGCCGGCCAGTGAAAAATAAAATGGCTGACCTGGGGGAGAAGCACTGGGGGCGGGGAGATAAGGCGGGTGGTGATTGTGGATTCACATGAACCTTCTTGCTCTTCTGATTGGTCGGCATTTGTACGAATCTGCCAATATTGATCTGTGCCATTTAAAGACAACACTGTGAAGTTTTGCAAAGTGTCAGAGCATATGTGCAATTTACAAAAGTATTCCATTGTTAGGGTGCTGGTCCAACAGTTCTTTTGTTCAGTCAGGCACTTAGGATCTCAATACAGCTGTGGTGGTACCAGCCAAATGACAATATTTGACTAGTACTGCTTGCTGCAGCTCCCACCACATAACAGCCATGGGAGAGTGTATGCCACCTGCAGTATTCCAGGGGGAAATGCTGTATTACAAGGTGGAAATCTACCCAGTCATGTATCCAATTCTTACCCCAAGAGGAGGAGATACAAACTATGAAAACTTCATCGATGTTTTAGAAAACTTTCTTTTTGCTGTAGAGCACACTGGGGAAACAGAAAGGAGGTGAACGGGTGGGCATATCTGAAGCCAACCCTGCCACCACCATTCCCATGTTATGCAGCAAAGGGTCAACTGGGACCCTTCTGTGCATTATAAAAATGCACAATAGCAGTTTGGACAATAGCAGTTTGCCCTGCTACTGCACACACCGCAGTGCCATCCTCAAGGTCAGGATAGGAATGCAGTTTAAATAAGAGTTAATGAAATAACTCTGTAGACTTTCATTAATTAAGTGCCAAGGACGAGTATGCTCGTCCTTTGTGAATAGACTTGCATAATAGCCCGGCACTTAAGGGGTTAAATCCCCATCCGATACAGCCATATCATTATTGGATCTTCGGATGGATGGCAATTACCACAAGGGTTAATGCATGTACTGACTCAAGCAGCTCTGTCAACATTTTCAAAATGCATGATTGAAGTTGTTCAGCTACACTGGTAAGAAAACAGAGTTGCCTGTGATTGGTGCAAAACAAATTCCCAAGCTTCTACTTTAGTACAAAACATTGGTTTGGAAAAAAAAGAAGACTGTGGGAGGATAATAAATGAAATGATAACATCAATAACAAAAGCGATATTTGTTAACTACCACCAGTGGTAAAATACTACTAATTAAAGAAGGGGAGCCAATCTCATCAGGGTAAAAAAAAAAGAAAAGAAAAACCGCTGCATAACATTACTGCTGGTGGTAACATTAGCATTTACAGTGAATGAATTCCTGCAAGTGTCAATTGCACTGGTTACCTGGCTACCCTCTGAATCACGGACCCAGGTCCCTGCCCTCCCAGTTGCACACTTGCACTGCCTCCTGGCAACACTGCACTTGGGGGCTGTATCTGAACCCCTACAGTCCCCCTACCTGCACTTATCTAACACTTGTCTGCACTTAACTCCTGCACCGCCAATGTTGGCCACACTATTTTCCTATGTCTTGATCCTATGTCTCGCACTTCTCCTCCTCCCCTTCCCCTTGCACTTTTTCCCTTCCCTCTCCCCACACTTGCACAACCTCAATGTCACTTGGCCTCCCTTGTACCCCCCTTGCCTCGTCGTGCCTTGAAACACTAGTGTTTAGGCACGCTATAAATAAATTATCGTATCATATCATATAATTACCATTAGAAATTCTCTTTATGGAAATAGATACTCCAGAAAATGGCGGTAAGTCAGAATAGAAGATGATTTCTAGACTGGCTTTTAAAAGAGCGCAACGCCGAGATAAGCTCCGGTTACCTGAGGGGCAGGTTACGCTGTGTTACCTGCACTCAGTGGATGTCAGAGAAGTTGGTTTGTGCTGCTGGGCCATTGTACCTCTTACAGAGTGCCTGGAAACCATGCAAATGGTAGCGGTGCGTGGTATAAGTCAACATAACATAACGTAACGTACATATCTTGTTGCAGGTTTTTGTTTTTTAACCCCCTGCTGTGTTGTGTTTTGCACCTGAAAATGAAGCAAGCAGCTACTAATGCATGAGCTGACAGTTGTGTTTTTACGGCCTTGTTTCTGTAATTATCACCAGAGGTATTTTCAGCCATCAGTAATTGTGGAATTTTTTTCTTTTCTCTCTTTTTGTTTTTGTTTTCTTTCAATCTCCTTCCTTCTCTGTGTTTTATGTTACTTATTTATTTTACTGTACTTTTCTCTTTTAAAAGGATGAGGTCAATTTTATGGAAAGATGTTTGTTAAAGGTTTGAAATAAACCAATATATTTCTTTTTTTTTTAAAATAGTCGTAAATGACTACAGTAATGATAATGATGTGTTATTTATATAGCGCCTTAATCCAAAGCACCTTAAGGGGTACATATTTACATACAATATCACCCAACCGAAATTGGTACTCATTTATCAACCTCGGAAGGATGAGAGGCTGAGTTGGCCTTGCTGGGATTCGAACCTGCGACCTGCTCAGATCGCAGCAGATAGTACTCTCAGCGTTACAAACGAGCAGGACCGTTTTCTGGCAGTAGTGGAAGTATTTCTTCCATAATTCAGGAACCAGGTTTCTCTTTTACAGAAGGAAAGATTAGCTAATTTGCCAGCAATGCCACAGTTTATTTCAGTCCATCAACATCTGGCAGGATGAAAGAACGAGTCGAGCCAAGTGGGATTTAAACATGTGACTTGAAGGCGGTGCACAGATTTCTGCAGCTTGCACTTAACTTACTAAGACGTCCAACCTGCAGGGTCAGGTGTGCATACCCATGTTACCGCAGGAGCCATGCTTGCACTGCAACACCATATGCAGACTCGTGTATAGCAGCACTTGGCAGCATCAACCAGTGACAGCGCTCGTGCTCACTATTCTCCTCCAAAGAACATCTCTCTTGTCACCCCACGCTTCACAAAGTTCAGAGCAGGAGGTGTAAGTTTCTGTGTCACAGCCCCCACCCTCTGGAACTTCCTCCCTCCCATCATCAGAAATGAACGTTCCTACCCCACCTTCAAGAGACTTGTGAAAACGTGGCTTTTCAACAAATATGACTAATGTTACTATTCATTTGGCCTCCACTTGATGCATCCTTGTTTCCTCTGTACAAACGCTGCGATACCCTTGGGTCTGGGCGTTACATACATGCTATAAATAAATAAATAAATAAATAGGGCTTCCAAGCACTAGGCTGCTGTAAAAGGCACTAAATTCATAGCACAGGCACTCCTTCACAATAGGGAATGAAAGATGGCCTTGTTGTGCATGGCTTTTGCTGTATACTTCTGCTGCGATGTCATGACGTTGGACTATGGGATTCATAATGAACTCACATGACATCACTAATGGTATGTAGCATTTTTTATTGGTTAGTTTTTCTTTCATTTTTGTGTTGCTGAAGAGCAGAGGGGAAACCTTACAGATTGCATGTTTTATATAGTTCCCTTAGGCCTTCCCTCTCCACTTCCTGCAATGAGTACCAGGTGGAAAAGACATACACGGGGGCCATAAACTGCATACATGTTAGCTTTCTACTATGGCACTTTGAGACACCGGGTGACATCATAGAACATTGGAACTTTGCTCTCCTTGTCTATCAGATGCCAATCTGAACCTCTCAGTGGACATATCCCTGTAGTTGAAGTTGGGAGTTTCGCTGAACAGCTGAGCTGTGATTTCTAGGCAAGGCGAGTGGGCAGCTCCCATACACGCCTCTTGCACCAGATAGGGGTCCAACATGACAAACACACTTCCTTCTTCACAGACTTCAAAGGGGTCTCATTTCACACTGCTTCGGGACTAAGAGCGATTTCCTTTTAAGAAGGCTTCTGGCCTGCTTAATAGGGTTCTCATCAGCCAATCACCTGCCCGAACAGGTCAGCGCGGCACTCGATCACGATTACCCATGAAGGCCGGCTGCGGGTGGGGAGGAGGATGGGGGATCACATGTAAAGGGCTTGCTCCCAATCAGAAGTTCTTCCAAGCTCTGTAAGATCAAAAGCTTGTGGGCTCTGGCAGGGCCAGCCAGGCCTGTTTTATGTTATATAGTGCTGTGACGTCAGAAATGTGCAGCTCTCAAGCTGATCACTCCAAAACATGAGCTGTACTGTGCAGAATAATTCACTCCCAGCTGTACATCATTGCAACCATCAGTCACAGAGGAATGCTGTGCCACATCCCCTGTTGTCCTCTCTCTCGTAGCACACGGCCTCTCTATGCCGTCTTGACAATCCACAGACATTGCAAATCGTGTACATTCTGTCCATTATTTTTAACCATGTATAACTGTATCTCTCTGCCACTATTGTATTTGTACATACTGTAACTTATAGCAACCATGTATAACTGTTTCTATGCTACTTTGTGTACCTGTATAACATGCCTGTCCAGCGCCCAGATGCCCAGTGGTTTGGCGCGCTCAAATGCCAAATAAATAAATAAATAAATAAGTGGCTTTGTGCACTTCCTGGCCGCAGCCAACAGTTAGGAAAGAGGCGTTCTTGTTGGAAAAGGACGCTGCTTGCGAGTGAATACCGCCAGGCACTTTCCCTCAGAGGTCTGCAGCCTCCCACATGAGCTATTAGGCTCTGGACAAATACGTTGAGCCTTATTACATTCATGGCGGTATTTCCTCCAGAAATGTTACCATACTCATTGGGCCTCATTACGAGTTTGGAGGTAGCCATGCCGTCATTACTGGCATGGCTACCTCCAAACTCGTGTCCGGGTCCCAAAAAAAAGGAATTACCGGGCTATTCCAACTTTTGCGGGCCCGGTAATTCCCATTTTCGGGACCCGGTACGTCCCCATTCCCATTTGAGACCCCATAGGGTTCAATGGGAATGGGGAGGATGCTAACAACGTTAATGACGGGTCCGTTGTTAGCATCCTGGTCTGCTCGCGCGTGCCGGTATGCCCGCCTGGCCAGACCAGACGTGCATACCGCCTCCCGCGAGTAAACTCATAATGTGGCGGCCCGGTATGAACGGTGCCGGTACCTTACCGGCACCGTTCATACCGTGGCCGCCAGGGTCATAATGAGGCCCATTGACTATTACCACACGCGGTATGTGGCAAATCTGGCAAATTACGAGTGGCAGGGTGGGAGTGTTAGCCCACATTTCCGATTTCCAGAGTTCGTAATTGGGGTTTTGGCTCATTAACTGCAGGTAGTTCATCCTTAATTTACTGGAGGTAATGTGGTGCACCAACCTCTCGCCAAGGGTTGCAGATTTTTTTTAAACATCACCAACACCTGATAATATGGTGGTATAGTAAAAATGGTTGTTAATCGGTTACCACAACTTTTTTTTTTTTACAACAATGCGACACCCAGCATGATGTTCTTTGCCTTCTCTTTTCAATCCTGGGTCACAACTCAGAAAGGTAACGGGAAGTAGGCGTGGCCAGATAGCATTCTTCATTCAACCTCAGACTCATGTGTTTGTGTGTTGTTGAGACATCGAGGTGAGGAGTGAGAGGGGAGCAGGGTGTTCTCCTTTGGGATGAGCTTATGGTGAAATGTGGAGGATTCCCAACAGGTTATAGAGACGAGTGGGGCTGGGGTAAAGTCAGTTATATATCAGGCAGCGTTACAACCTAAGTGGCCTCTCAGATTAACTTCAGGTTGTGAAATCTCTCCAGTTCCCCTACGGGCCAGTCTGCCTGGTGAGTACGGGGTTACAGGTGGGAGGACTCTGTTTCCACGGAACATAGAGAATTCCTAACAAGCAGGTACCTGTTACAGTTCAATGGCATTAGCATAATAATTATTTTTTTTTGGGTCGACTGGTACATTTGACCGAATTTGGCCTCTACCATTCGACCGAATAATAACGAACAATTAGGCTAATACATATACCGAACATGTGGAGCGGATCTTGCAAGGGTGTCCCCTGCTCCCTATGATCGGTATGTATTAGCCTTGGGGGGTTGCAGGGTTGTCCACTGCTTCCTCAACACGGGAGGAGGGGAACCCGAAAAAAAAAAAAGAAAAAAAAGGGACCCTGCTGCATCAGATCTGATCCGCGTTAAAGGGACGGATCTGACGCCGCAGGAGTGAAGGGGACAAGGTGGCGTCCAAGCAGGTAAGCAGGGGAGTGGGGTGGGTTGGTGTGCACGCATTTGGTTTGTGCTTTGTTCATCTGACTATTCACCGCATGCAAGCAGTTTTTGTTCGGTCTCATGTTTTCCCCTTAGGAGAACTTTTTACTGAGAAATTACTCCTTTATAATATAAGCCTGTCTACCTCAAGAGGGCAGCTGTGTGAGATGAGGACACTCTTCTCTGTGGACAGAGTAGAAGCTGCTCGTACATAATGAGTGATGGGCACTGACTCACTATGCGTCATGGAGGAGCCAAGTCAGCCCTGTGAAACCACTGAGCGCTTCTTAAGCTGCATGAAGCAGCCACGGTTGCGCTTCTGGCGCTGTCTCTGATTGCACAGAGCAATGTGTTTCCCATTGACATTACCTAATCCCAGTGTGCATGCCCGATGGGCCATGTAAGGATGGCTGTCTTTTGCTTCACCAGACCTGCATAGCCCATTTGGGATACAGGCTGGAGTGGTGCAAGGCAGAATGTAATTAAGGGGTGCTTCTGCACCTCCCTGCACATTCAAAGGTCTATAGGCAGCAAGGGGCCATTGTGGAAGGCAATGTGAATTCGTTCCTAGAGTCGGGACCGTGGCTTTGGGTAAACAAAATCTGTGTATGCATCGAAGGGTTTGTGTCTGTAAGTGTTGTGCAAATGAGAGCGTATGTTGTTTGGGTGTGCCTTCAAAATAGAGAGTATACATTTTATGGATGCGTGTGAATGACAGAATGTATGTGCTGTATGAATGTGTGTGCTTTAATGTGTGCTTCTGATTGTGAGAGAGGTGGCCTACAAAGCCAACATGATTCTTACATTTCCATATTGGCCTACATTTGTGCAGCCAGCACGGACAGGTTTCCTTACTGTGGCATAACATACTTTGCAGGCATCCAGGAAAAGCTAACAAGAATGGTGTTTTTATGTGGCCATGCTGGACTACATTGTTGCATTGTTACAGCCAATTTGGAGATACGTTCTTACTTTTTTACTGGCATCAATGTAAAAGCCACCATGACGGTTGTTCTTTTCTTACGTGGCCCTACTGGCCTACATTGGTGCAGTCACCCTGGACATGTTTACCTTTAATAGCATGTCATTTTTTATTGTCAAAGCAAACAGCTGTTTGGAGCACATTTTGCTCTCAGGCGTAATTTGGCATACAAGTGTGTACTCCACCTTTTTCCCATCACACTTGCACTCTGCAGTGCAAAGTGATTAAATGCTGTTGGCATGCTGCCATGCCAGGCAGCATTTACTTTTATTTTATTTATTTTTTATTTATTGAACATTTGTATGGTGCCTATACAGCAAATAGAGTTTTCAGGCGCCACAAGACAAGAGAGGGGGGACCGAGGAGAAAACAACAAAAGCGGTCCTACCAGGCCTTGTGACGGTCGGATTGTTAAAACTGAGATAATATTGTTTCGTCCTCATTGTATATGTTGGCCTATGCCCAGTCGCTTTGCGAGGAAATCCGTATTGCAAGGTCGCGATCTTAAGTGAATCAAGCCTCCATTTTAGGTTAAAGCCGCCATTTTAGTTTATCGTGCAAAGTCACCCTGTGGCCTAAAATGGCCTACCTGTGTTCTCTTGTTCTTACTTTAACCTCTTCAACCTCTGTAGGAGAGTTAATGTCCAACCTGCCTGCAGGCTACATGTTAGGGTCATGTAGACCTTGTCCTTTGTTGACTTTGGGATCAGGGGATTACTTGAATCGGCGATGTTAACCTACACGTATACAAGAACAATAAAGCTATTTAAACATGTCATGCAAAACATCTGTTTGACCTGCATTAAAGCAATGTGTAAAGAGTGTAAAGTTAAACCCAGAGAATAATAGTGTTTGTTAGCAAATGTATTAAAAAGTAAACCGCATGCTCGAGATATGTAAATTAGGAATGAATCTGGCGCGACCCTAGCCCAGTACATGATTAACTTGTAGGAGGCTGGACATCGTTATGAAGAAACTGTATAAATACGCTGATGTCCAGCTAGCAATTCCTGTTCACTGCTCACATTGAACCCTGCTGGTGGTCTCTGTGATGTATTGATGGCCAAATAGCTATTTGTGTACTTTGTTTTGTAAACTGTACAGTATTGCAATAAAGATTCTGGGAATCTTTACAAGCCTGTGTCGGTGTATTTCTCTTTGCATGGTGTAAAGCCTTAATATTGTATTTTCTGATTCCACAGGATCATTCAAGTTCAGTATCAGAAGTGCAGGGAGTGGCGGTAGATCAGGGCGAAAGGATGGGACAGGAAGAGGGTGATGAGGGAGAAGTTCCGGGGGCATGGGGTCCCAGGGCTGGGGAAAATGCTAAGGGGAGCCAACAAGGGCAAGTGCCAGGAGGAAGCAGGGGTAGAGGACAACTAGTCCGAGAACGGGGGTGGACCAGCCTCATAGGTTAGTCAAGGAATGTCTTGCAGAGCTTCCGGATCTTAAGGAGATCCAGCTCAAGTCAGATAGGGGCAGGGAGGCCGTTCCAGAGCAATGCTCCTGACGAAGAAAGAGACCTAACTCCCACTCTTTGCTTGGAGAAAAGGTTGATCTGCAGAGAGTTGGAGCTAGACGACCAAAGGACTCTAGCAGGGAGGTGTTTAGGGAGAGAGAGTTGGATGTAGAGAGGTCCCAGGCACCAGAAAGCCTTGTGAATGATGCAGATGGTCTTGGATGTGATCCTTGCAACCACCAGGAGCCAGTGGAGAGGTGTTGGGGCTGGTGAGATGCGGTCCCTGGGCTTGATGCCAAGGATAAGTCTCACAGTCCTATTCTGGATTAGTTGAATGCCTTTGAGGAGGTGAAGCTGAAAGTGGGCCTTCTAGGCAAGGTCAGCGATATGAGGTGAGAAGGAGAGAGAGCAGTCAAAGATGATACCCATGTTTTTAGACTCACACAAGGGTGGAGGAGGGGGCCCAAAGAGGGCAGACAAAGAGTAGGAGGGAATGAGGGGGTAGGAGTCCCAATGAGAAGGACCTCAGTCTTGCTGGCATTAAGGCAGAGATTGTTAACAGCACACCATGACTGAATAGCAGTCAGACAGTCGGGAATGAGAGAAGGAGAGGCGGAAGAAGAGGGAAGCTTAAAGGAGAGCTCTGTGTCATCAGCATAACACTGGAAATGAGGAGAGAAAGTGGAGTTCAGGTGGGAAAGAGGGGCAAGGTACATGTTGAAAAGCCATGGTGAGAGCATAGGGCCTTGAAGGACGACGCAAGTCGAGAGTGAGGTAGAGGAGAGAAAAGGGCCCAGTTGCACTTGGGAGGGATGATTTGAGGGGAAAGAGGTCAACCAATCCAGGGTACTGCCTGTGATACCCAGGGTATCACAGAGCCAATTTATGAGGATGAAATGATTGACTGTGTTCAAGGCAGAGGGCAGATCCAGTAGGATAAGGGCAGAAGGAGAGTTGGCGACGAGGTTTGAGAGCATGTCATCACAGGTGTTCAGGAGAGCAATTTCCATATTGCTGTCTGCTCTGAAGTCAGATTGCTGGTCGTGGAGGCAGCCAACAGATTCCATGTGATGGATTAGTTGGGAGATGACCAACTTCTCTAAGAGTTTGCCCAAGAAGGGGATAGTGGAGATAGAACGATAGTTAACTGGGCAGAAAGGGTCCACAGATGGCTTTTTTAGGAGTGGGTGCACAAGTGAGTGCTTGAGGGGTGAGGGGAAGGAGCAAGTGCCAAAAGAGTGGTTACAGACCTCAGCCAGGGAGGGAGCAAGAAAGGCAATGTTGCCCTTGATAGTTCTAGAGGAGCAGGGAAGCAACTGTTTGGAGGAGACTTTCATAGAGCAGACCGTCTTGGAGACCTCATCCGGTGCTATGGGTGATAAGGAAGAGAGTTGAGGTGAATGGGAGGGGGGCCAGGGGAGGTCTGCATGGAAGCGGGGGAGGCAGGGGTGTAGAGGAGAGAGAGGACAGGATGTCCAGAGTTTTGGTTGTGAAATGGGAGGTCAACACTGTTTAGAGGGCCTGGGAAGGAAAAGGCGAAGTGGAGACTGCAGTAGGATTGGCAAGCTCCTTACAGATTTTGAAAAGTTCAGCCATGTTGTTTGTGCCCCCAGAGATGTGGGCATGGATCTGGGCCTGTTTCTTGGAGCGGATGGAGAGTCTGTATTGCCTTTGGAACAGGCGACAGGCTGAGTGCTATTTGGCATGCTAGCAGCGCTCACAATTCCAATCAAACCCTCCCAGACAGGGTTTAATTTTAATTGTGAACATTGTTTAACATTCATGCATGTTAAGCAATGTTCACAATTACAATTCATTGGAATTGTACACACACCCTGCTGAGCATGTACAATGCATCCCTTTGGGGTCTGCCTGCATATGCTGGTGCATAAAGCAGGCAGACCGCATAGGGACCTCCAACATTTGTGCCAGCACGAAAGTGCATGACAGCATAGATGCTGGAGCATTTGTATGGTGGAGGTGGGCGAAAAGCATGTTGCGTTCTGCCCCTCTTTTTCGCCATACAAATGCTTGAAAATGACGCATGGCATGAATGGAAAGCGTTAAAGCCTTACTCAAGGCTTTTATGCTGTCCATTCACAGCACGTCTCTCATGAACATGAGGCCCTATTTCTTTACATGGGGATGCTGGCCTAGCCAGCTCAGACATTTGTTCTTAGAGCATTATTACTAGAAGATCAAAGCAAACATGAATATTTTCTTATGTATGACAACACTGGCATATATTGGTGCAGCCCACATAGAAATATATAACCACAGCCAGCATGATCTTTTGTTTGCATGATTTCTTTTCAGACTGGCATATACTGTGGGCAAAGGCATCATGGAAATGAGTTGGAGTTTACCCTTGTGCACTGTTGGTGACTTGGCATCTATTGTATTTTTGCATCATTACCGATTGGAAACTGTGGCTTTTTACCACATTGTTCACATAACGTGTACTGTAAAATGCACTACTTTAACTCATTAGCTTTAAAAATATTCTAGGGGAGTGAACTCCCCTCAACCCCCACATGGTTAGTTTGGCCTCATTCGTTCCCACACATATATGGGAAATATTGACTCCCATCCAATTCGGTAATTCACTAGGAACAGGGAAAGCTAGCGAGCCCGGTGTCTAATGGTGCTGTGGACTGTAGAGGATGCAAGGCCTATGGCTAGCTCTGCCTTTCACTCTTCAAGAGAGGTGGGAAGGAGGAGAACTAATGGGACATGGACTGACATGTGGTGTAAATGAGCGACCTCTCAATAAGTGAGTGCCTTCTTGAAGCTTGTAGGGTTTGGACAGATTTAGTTGCATGGCAGGCTTTGCAGTGCATGCTTGGCCCTGCCGTAACCCTATCAGCAGGGATGGTATGTGGGGGTCGCCAGAGCTCTCACTTGCTACCCCTAAAAAACAAATAATAATAATAATAGTTTTTTTTTTTAATGAAGCTCCTGGGCTGTGGCTTTTGACAAGTGGATCTTTGTTGCTGGAGTGGCTGGCTTTTTTGTAGAGGCCTCTTAAAAAAACAAGGGGTTCCACAAGTCTAACACTTTGAGCAGTGACCCTAAAAAGAAAGAATGGGAATAACAAATAATGTGGCTTTCTGGAATTCTATACAATAATTGCTAGACTCAATAAAGGGGTGATAGGTCGAGTTCCATCACTTCTCGTGATGACACTTCGTGGTGGGGTCAAATGACATCACTTCCTGTGATGTCACTTCTGCTACCCCTGGCATTTTGGTGAAATGACACCCCTGCCTATCAGCATCTCTGAGGAACCTTACTCAAAGAGCCCACCATCTGAGGCCAGATGTATGCCCTGGCTTGTTGGCAGCTCTGTAATTTGCCCCGACAGATAGTTTATGTTCAATGGTTCGAGACCAAATGAACAGCCAGAAAAAAGTGATACATTTCAATGTGAGTTACAAGAAAAGATGGATACTCACTTTCCACTTAATCTACCTTGCAAGCATGTGTGTGATAATGGCAATTGCAAATGCCAATACTGCTGCCGTTTATTACAACTTGAAACGTTGCACCTGTGAAGCCTGTCACATTGAGGAGCACTGGTTTTGCATATGCAACATACTATTGCACACTTGCCCTGTGCTTTTGTTTACTGTATTCGTTTCTGGGGCATATGAATTATCTATGGAGTGTTGATGCAATGTAAAAGAGTGCTTTAATTCTCTCCTATTCATTCATTCTGTTAGGATGGATACAATCCTGTCCTCATCAGATGGCTTGTGGATCCTAATGGAATGACTGATGGATCAGCCATTTTACTCTCCTGAGCTGATTGAAGTCCCACGACTTGTTGTGGCCACCGCATAGTATCCTGTCTTCCTTTCCGCTGTTCTTCTCCCTTTTTCTAGGGTGGGGGGGATTGTGGAAAAGAAAAAGAGAGAGGAAGACGCTGAGTACACAGCGGACCTCCTAGTGTTTGGGTCCCCGTGCAGGGTCCACAAACAGTTTGTGTTCTTATGGGCTGAGACAGCTCATTATATAGGACCCAGGGGTAGCCCCTGGGTCCTTGTTGTGCATGTGTGGGGGCTGTGAGGCAGCCCCGAGGCCGGCATGGAGCCGACTGTCTGGGCCCCTGGGTGGCCTCCTTTTGTTGTTCCCCTGCTTTCAATGGGTGCCTAGCGCCCATTTGCTATTGGTGAAGGGTGAGGTGTTTCTTCACACCTCACCCTTCCTGGGCTTTGTAGCCTGGGATTGCATGTCTCCCTGTGTGCTGAGGGGGCGAGGGGAGCTGTGCCTTGGGCAGGGCTGCTGACCCTCTCCTGGGGCCAGCTGCCATTGGGCAGCAGTAACCTGGCCTCGCTTGGGGCTGCCCGGCAGCGTTGCCCAAAATCCTCCTCCCATTGCAGATGCGCCAGAGCGCCAAGAGACCAGGCCAGTGGCGACAGTGCGCGATACAAGAACCACTAACATTGCAGCATTTACTTTTACAAAGTCATATTTTTACATAGTGCCTAATGCCCAATGCCAACTCTCCTAGCAGCATTTATAAGAGGTGTTACGGAAATGTCTGGTATTTCCTAATAGACCACTCCCAGATTAATGTATTCAGCAGACAAACAAGTAATACAGGACACACAGAGCAACACCATGGTTTTCAAAGGTGAAGGGGTTTAAAAAAAAATACTCACATTTGGAGACAAATTGTTTATGCCCAAAGCAAATCTTAGGAACTTTGATACACAACAAATTAAACTGTGTCATAAGGCCACCTGTCGGTGGTCCTTCTTTGCTAAGTCATGCAGCTTGTCGTTACGCATTTCAATGCCAGTGGAAGCCTTCTTTTCCCTGTTAGCAAGCAGACATTGTGCAGTGTGTGTGGAGGCCAGTACTGGAGGGCTGCAGAGACAATCAGGTGTGTTTACACTCTGGATGCCGCCAGTGTGCTGGGCTTGGCTCGCAGGAATTGACAGGCAGCACGAGAAGGCATGCTTTCCCGTGTGTTTACAGTTTTCACAAATAAACACAGACAGGAAACAAGGATTTCCATCTTTTTTCAAATGCAAAAACAAAGTGAAACGACACACTGGGATGTTTCAATATAACCAGCGAGTTGTGCACGCACAAGGCACACCACATTGCATTCACTTCCCCGAATTCAGCGTCTTGAAGACGACTTTGCCAAGTTTCGTAAAGATCTGAAAAAGATCACTTTTGCTGAGCAGACTGGACGCCAACTTTACCGTTCTGCCAAAGTTCCCTGAATCAGTCCATTGACGTCATGTAACCTCAACCAAAGCAAATCAAATAGTGAGGATTATATATGGGATAACGTACCCCCTACTGTTTGCTATGCGGATATTGCAAGTCACTGAGGAGTTTTGTGATCAGAAAGAGGAACGAGGCGTAAGGCAGAGCTGCACTGGCTTCCCGTCGCAGCCAGAATACTCTTTTTTAAGACTGCCTGCCTCGCCTGCCTCACCTATAACGC
Organism: Ambystoma mexicanum; assembly: GCF_040938575.1. Classification (NCBI taxonomy): domain Eukaryota; kingdom Metazoa; phylum Chordata; class Amphibia; order Caudata; family Ambystomatidae; genus Ambystoma; species Ambystoma mexicanum. The sequence goes on along the minus strand of NC_090930.1, from coordinate 147,392,962 downwards.
ACCCACTGCTTGCATGCCGGCCTGCCTAGCAGCAAAGCTGTGCCACTCAGGTGGTTCGTGCTTCTCCAGCAGCCAGGCCATCACAGATGAAACAGTTGTGAAAATAGGAAACTGGACTTCTCTTGCTACGCCCCTGCGTCATAGAACACAACCACGTCTGCAATCACAACTGCGCCAACTTCTTTCAGTTGAGAAATGACTCAAGACCTTACTCTTGACTGCAATTAAACCCCACCAAGACTGAGATGTTTCTTCTTGGCCCAAGAATCTTGTTGTCAGACTCACATTCCTGTGTAACATTCCTGCCGCGCTCAATTTGAAGTACCTACCATCTTCTCCTCTGAAGTTAAGAACCTTGGTTGCATCTGGAAGTCAAATTTGAGCTGCAATTTACATGTCAGGAAAATTGTTAAATCAATTTATGTTCTACTTAAACTGTTGCGGCCTATCCTTCCTCTCATCACAGAAAAAGAACGTGTAGCTGCACGTATCTCGTGCGCAGAATGGAATTACGACAATAAATGATCGCAGATCCAAATAACCGGACAGACTCAAAGAATATGGCAAAGTACTACTTTATTGTCGGCTCAAATAAAGTAGGGCAATCTGGTGACCACTCGAAATGTGGCTCACACACTCTCATCTAAATTTCGTTTATACAAAGAGTTTATACTTCGTTGTAGGTCAGCCATGACGTCATCCTACGTGGCAAGCAGCAAAACCTATTGGGGGGGAGGGATTGGTTAGGGGAACATATATACCTATAATATGTTATAAGTGTTAATAACATCGTTGGCTGCCCCTTATCTTGTATGCACGCCTCGAACTACCTATAAATACGTATAATACGGATTATATCAAAATAATAACAGCTGATTGGCTTCTGCAAAATTGTATAGCATGCTGCTTCATAGCCACTTATAACTGGTTGGGATAACATCCCAATCTTGGCCATTCGGGTCGCTAGCAGCACGTAAGCAAAACGAAACCCTGGTGCACAGAACAACGTCAATTAGTCTACCATCTCTCATCAGTTAGGCCACAAGCCAAGGATGCTCCTTTGCAGTTTACCTTGCTGACTGTTTTTTCTCTGGGGATTTTTAAGGGAGTCAGGGTACACCACTATCTTCGTGTGAGGCTTAATGAATACACCTTGTCTTCTGTTCTTACACCACGTGTCAGTAGACCACAAATTTGTCAAATTCGTCCTTTTATTTACTGATATTTAATTTAATTATGCCTGTTGTCCTCATTCAGGAAGAAACTTAAAACTCATCTCTTCCAATAATTCTCACCTTATTTCATCTCTGTTCCCTTTCTTCCTTTGTTCACCACATTGTGGACGGCTGTGCCTAGATGCAGTCCCTGCACGGTTCACTTAAAGATTCGTGCATTATAAATAATCAAATAAAATAAAATATCTTGGTGCCACATGGACTCCTTGCGCTCCTGCATTCCATTCCATTCCAGGGCTGGAACATCTCATGCCACATATTGTAACACCTCCTCCTTACCTCATGTTTTACCCTCAAAGACATGCATAGCACGCTGCGGCTTCCTTGCGAGGTGTGCGCTATATAAAACCCCAACTACACATGCTGATTCTTTTATATGGTTAGGCGATTTGCATAGTGAAAATCGTCCTGGAAGGGCTAGTGAGTTAGCATTTTCACCCCAATGTTGGACTACATAATAATGGTGGTCACTGCTTTGTATGTAATTCAATAGTTTACTGCATCCCAGTCACTGTCCCGAAATCTATCTCAGTGCTTTGGTTTTCATAAAACAACTCTTGCCTCTCTAAAGGTTTTGGACTGCACCTCCCATCAGCCCTTACCAGCATAGATAATGTAAAGGGATCCAGGCAGTCATATTCCAAAACATCTGGAGAGCCGCGGGTTGCAGACCACTGTGTTAAACATGACATTATTTGTAATTGTTTTTTACGATGTGTGCATGGGATTCGCGAATACAAACAAAAATGAAACACACGTGGAGCAAAAGAACTTTGCTCTGGTAACTGAAGCCAGTATCTGGGAGTGCAGGGTTTCTTCTCTACTGCATTCTGAGAGAAGGTGGGCAAAGACATTGCCAAGCTCTAAAGCAGGGCAGGACCTCTGCCAATACAAGGGACTGATAGCCACCACAAAGAGAGGGAGGGTTTCCTGCCATAGCCCACCTGTTCTATTTGATACTAAGCTCAGCCAAAAGGTACCTTTCTAAATGTTACTTGGTGGCAGTTAAAAAAAAAACACTATGTTCAAACAGATATGAAATAAAAAATACAATGGTGAGACAATTAAAAAATAGCATTACTTAAATCATCTAAAGCAGTAAAACTTAATCGCGCCACAAGGGAGTACATCATGATTTACATTCACTATAATTAGTAAAGTGTGGGGGGATTCTCAGAAATGGTTGCCTTAATAGGCTTACCACAATGCTTCTGTCCCACTGCACTGCTCAGGAGAGCATAGTCTCGTCTCTGGTGAAGATGAAGAAAAGGACCAAGTGGGACAAAGGCTGGATGCCCCCCTCCGCTCCCCTCAATGAGCTGTAACCCCATATGGATGAGTGGATCCTGCAAACTGTTTTGCATTGGCCATTGTACTGGAAAGTCTGCAGATCCTAGTTGCTTTTTTCTTTGTTGAAGCTGGCGCCTATTTTCCTTGCCGCGATATTCTAAGCTTGAGCTGTGCAAACCAAGGCCTTCAGGACTTAGTGTCTTTGGAATAAACCTCTTGAGATGGAACAGACTCACTAAAAAGGCGTATTTCGATAAGACCTGGTGGCTATGGTTGCCAAATACTTGTGCTGACGTGCCAACTCTTTACTTTAAGATTCAGTCATTTGCTGATTTGCATTGGTACTTAGGCTATGAAAATCCTGGGCATGGTTGCAGCTCAAGCTGTCCACGTCTGCCCATAGCTTGGTTGGAAGGCGATCGTCTGGCTGCTGAAGGGAGCTTGTAGCTGATCATTCGGGCAACTAAATTCCATGATGCAAGAGTTTCCTAAAGCTAACAACCAATGACGTGAAAAGAGTCTTTAGAAAGGATTCATGGAAAGGGCTTGGACCCCAAGATCTGCAGGAAAAGGTTTTACCACATGGCCCAATTACCCTGAGCTGGCAAAACCTATGTGCCCTGACACATTGAAGCAGGTGGGATGGTTATGTCCACAGGGACACCCACATGTGTCCTCAGTAGCTTGTCCTTGCTTCAGGCCAGGTTGGTTCTTGAAGGTCTGAAGGGGCTACGCGAGGTCTTGGGAATTCCAGGATAGCTGGTCCAGGTGAGGTCTTCATCCTTCTTGGAGAGTTGGCGCAGAGGTGTCCAGAAAACTACCGTCATTGTTTAATGGCTATATATAATGCCTTGATGTCCTGACCCGATGGAACCCAAACCCTGAGAAAAACGGTAATGGGGTGTTGTCATTCCTAAGCCTCCAAGGGGAATCATCGGGAATGTACTATTCACGTGGTTAGGGAATTTGGCATTAAGGAAGGGAGGAAGAACTAGGTGCATAAAACCTGGGCCAGTGATGGTGGTGAGGAATGCCAGGAGGGGGTGGGGGGCGCTTAGCTTCACTTACATTCTCCCTCTCCATATTGTGCCCCTTCGGCCCAGCTATGGACAAGAACGATGCTACCCAAGAGCGGGCAGGCACTGCCTTCATGACTTACAACAGATCTAGAACCAAAGAACCGCCCCCATAAGACTGATGTTGGACAGGGCAGCCATCCGAAGGGGGTCCTCCCCAAGGACACTCTCCCCATCTCCCTTTCTCCATTCTCCTCCTTTGCGCTTTTGGGGGTGGGAGAACTGCCACTGTGACCCCCCCAGACCCACTCACACCCCCACCTCTAATACCCCTCTACATCACCCATCCCCAACAAAACAGACCTGTTTCGCTCAGTCCTGTTTCCCGCCTGTTGTCTCTGCATGCCACTTAGGGGAAGCGTGTTGCACTCTTGTGCATCAGTCTTTTTTCAGCCCTCTTATGAGCACTGCGCTTCCGCAGAGCGGCCTGAAGAGTGCAATCGCAAACAACATATCCCCAAACTCTTCAAAGTTAGCCCCCATGTTTAAAGATTGGGCATTCAGGATTGTGTATTGTTATGTTCATATCTGTTTATACCAATCACCGGTAGTTTCAGGTCACCGAGACTTGTCCATGGCGTTGCATATTGTGCTCAAATCAGGGGTATCCAGACCTTTGTCTGCTAGAGGCGCTAGAAAATGTGCAAGGGAAGATAAGAGGATGGGAAAGAGGGAAATTGATTAGGACGAGATGCAACAGGAGAATGTTTTCTGATCGCATATCAGTCCTGTCAGCTGGACCACGGTTCTACAAAAGGGAGGAGGCGGGTATGTCCGGAAATGTTGTGATCATTTGGTGGTGTTTTAAACAGAATGTAACGTTGTATGCATGAGGGGCTAGTGAGTGTGCTCTGGCAATCCTGGGAGTTTGGTGACCTCTATGCTCTGTACCCCACTTCAAACTCCAAAATGCAAATTCTGCGACTGCCAAGCCTGCGCCAAGAGTAGTCAAGAATAGACTGTGTGTAAAGGTGAAGGTTGCTGATAACAGAATGTAAGGGAGTGGACTGGTCAAACTAGCACAGGGGAATTGAATAAGCCTGACACCTTGATATCAGAAAGGTTAGTACTGAGAGTTTGTTCCATGTCATGTCGTGCTAGTCTTTATTTTAGTTCACAGTGAGGGAGGGAGCTGCCTCCATTGGGAGTTGGCTATCAGAGCAAAGCAATGGCTAGCCATCTATAGTAAGAACGTTTAGCCTGAGCTGTATATAGGACAGGTGTCTGCAACCTTTGACTCTCCAGATGTTTCGGACTACAATTCCCATGATATCTGGCTATTGACTATGCTGATTAGGGATGATGGGAGTTGTAGTTCAAACATCATCTGGAGAACCAAAGGTTGCAGACCCCTCATGCAGGATGTGTTGTGATGAATTTACAGCAAATTGGACAGGTAGGGAGCGATAGGACAGATGTCTGTCCGTCTGTATGCAATGCAAGTATTTTCTGGCAAAAATATTCGCCTTGCCACCGCTTCCATCTGCAGCAACCTCGTTTAAAAACAATTCTCTGAAAACCGTTAGTTCCTGTGTGAAAGCATGCAACAATCCTGAAAGCCAGTAAGCATCAGCAAAGGTGGACCCAGGAGAGTAACTGGGGTTTCTGAAACTGGGGGCGACAGAGTGTTAAGGGAGGAAACAACCCCGATGGCCGGTCTGCGTTTTAGAGCACACAGGGACGCGGCAGTCCTGTTGTTGCCTGTAAACGCCATATCAACTAATGCATGATCCTAAGCATGTCACAGGCAGGAAAGCTCAGCGCCTAGAACATCTGTGTTCAGTCTGCAGGAACCAGGCACAAACTCTGGCAGGGTTGACCCTGCCGTTCCTCTTACTGAGATCAACGGGACAGGAAGATTCCATCGCAGGTTTTTCCATCGAGGGAGACACCATCGCATTTATTTCAACAAATGTTACCGCAACTGTATGTGGGGGGTGAGTTAGGGTAATACAAAAGTTAGAGGGAGGTGGGAGGGGAGACTGTGGGGGTTCTCTACATGTGCAGTAAAATATCCTACACAGAATAAAATGTTGATGAATTCTCCCTCGACGAAAAACTCTTGAGGAAATCACCTAGAACCGAGATCAAGAGATCAACTATCATTAAAAGGGGCAATGGCAGCACATACTATCACAGTGCTTAGAAGTGGGAGGAATCCAGCATTAAACACTATATACAAGTGTGATGTTATTGAATCATGTATCCTGCATTGGTTTAATCTTGAGGAAATCACCTAGAACTGAGATAAAGAGATAGGGCCTCAATAGGACCCTGGCGGCCCCCGGCACCATTCATTACGGGCTGCCCTATTACGAGGACTGCTGCGGGACCCGCTAAGGAATGCCTGGTCAGACCAGGCGTCAGCGGGTCCCGCTAGCAGTTCAGGATGCTTACAACGGGCCCGTCATTAACAGGCCCGTTGTTAGCATCCTCCCCATTCCCATTGAGCCCTGGCTCAAATGAAATGGGGATTCATTTTTACCAGGTCCCAGAAAAGGGCAATTACCAGGTCCGCCAAGGTCGGCATGACCAGGTTATTGCCCTTTTCTGGGACCCGGTAAAAAATCATTACTGGCGGCAGCCGTGCCCTTAATAAGGGCCCGGCCACCGCATGGGTCGTAATGAGGCCCATAGACTATCATTAAAAGGGGCAATGGCAGCACATATTATCACAGTGCTTAGAAGTGGAAGGAATCCAGCATTCAACACTATATACAAGTGTGATGTTATCGGATCATGTATCCTGTATTGGTTTAATCTTGAGGAAATCACCTAGAACCGAGATCAAGAGATAGACTATCATTAAATGGGGCAATGGCAGCACATATTATCACAGTGCTTAGAAGTTGGAGGAATCCAGCATTAAACACTATATACAAGTGTCATGTTATCGGATCATGTATCCTGCATTGGTGTAATCTTGAGGAAATCACCTAGAACCGAGATCAAGAAATCAACTATCATTAAATGGGGCAATGGCAGCACATATTATTACAGTGCTTAGAAGTGGGAGGAATCCAGCATTAAACACTAAATACAAGTGTGATGTTATTGGATCATGTATCCTGCTGTGGTTTAAGAAAAGTTTAAATCGACCTTCGGCTAGCTTCCTGAGGGCGAAGAGGCCGCTCGGGAATACGCCCAATTCTTTAACTTTGCCGCTGTGACATTTTAATTAGCTTTTTGAGTTACCACTGGTTTTCACATTCAGCACAAACATCAGAAGGAAGATGGCGGTTGCGAAATCATGCCAGTGCACTTGACTGCCATCTGGCCAAAGAGCCATTGCTACTCATTTATAATTGCCTACATCATGGAAGCTGCTGCGTAGAAATTGTGCAGACACACATATAAGATAATTGCTCAGGGAGGTCATGACCTGACTGCAAAACTGCACACGCTCTATGACCAAAACTCATTGAAAGCACCTGGCGGTGAGTGCTTTCGCAGGCCGCGCGCGGCGGGGTTCCAGAGGATGCATGTATGCTCGCCAGTGCTGGTGGATTGTTGTGAGGAAATGGAAAGCTCTGAGAATGTGTGCGCAATAAAAGAAGCTTTTATACGGGTTATGGATCGTGGATCACTCGTGCGCTCCTCAAACCCTTTCATGCTCCGCGTAAACGTCCGCGAGCGCCAAAGCTCAGGCAGTCGCGCTTTCCAAATTTTCCTAGGACATCTGTTCAGCTCTTTGGCCCCAAAGCTTCCTTGTTGGCACCGCTGGACAAAACGATTTGACTGAAGTTGTGTAACAGAAGGCCAGGCCGCTGTTCCTGTATTTACGTGCCACATCACCGGGCTGCGGTTGGATGTAATCATCTGCCCCAGGGCTTCTCTAGTGACTTCTGGAGCTGTGTGGGGACCCGCCCTCAACTCATAGAACGGGTGGCACTCTATGGTACCCTAAGATGCCAGCGACAGACCGGGCAATAGTGGACGAGTCGTGTTATCCCCATCACCTTACATCCTCTGGGACTATTTCTTTGAAATCCTTCCACCGCCGAGAGATGCTTGTAGAGTAGCGCACAATGGAGAAGGCAGAATGTGATGTCTGGAAATGCTTTAGCGGATGCTTCTTAACCGCAGGGAATTCCCCCTGGTACCAACCCAGCATATTGTTTTACGACTTGCCTGTGCCATTACGGAAGGGGGCCAACCATATGCAAGCCATTCATGGCCCCAAGGAGGCAGTCCCCTCTGAGCCGTTGCAATGATATCTCTTCACAAAGACAACAAGCAACCCAGACATGTTTCGGCCTTATTGTGCTTCATCAGGGCGATTCAGCCTGAGACCTGTATCTGGGCCGCGTGAGCTTTTAGCAGGAAATACCAGTTACCGTTTCAGAGCCGTGCACACACTGCAGGGGCAGGAGCAGGGTGATACCAGGAAAATTTACCTACTGCAGAGCCTTTTACCAAAAGTTGAGTGGAACATGCCAAACACTGAGTCATTTTATGAAGTCGAATAGGTGGTAATGCTATCTAAAAGTACAACTTCTATCAATTCATCACTTTTGTCTCGTCTCTCATAATGAAAATCTACAAGAAGAGTTTTCCAATGTGTGAAAGCAAGCCTCAGAAGTGTAGTATGAATCACCTTAAGATGGGGGGCAGTACATGAAGGTACAGGGGCAGACACAGGACAGAAGGTTGCTGGGTGACTGAAGCTACTTAGTCAGGTCAGGTGCAGGTTTTCTGGTGCAAGTCTTCAGTGACATGGCACAGGTTTACAGGTACGCGTGGGGAAGCACCCGCGGCACGTGCACTCTTCGGCAAGTTCACAACATTCCACATGACATCACTGGACACTCACACGTGCATTCAGACACACACAGTGGGAGAGAACAGGGCAATGGGCAGTGATAGGATAAGGTGAGAGCAGGTGTCCTGGGTGCCTTCAGTCACCACTCATCAGTAATGCTGATAGGAAGTCTCCCCCCTTGCAAAGGTTCTCGGGCGCGGTTAGGCTAGAGACTAATATAGATCAGGTGCTCCATGTTCGGACCTCTGATTACAAGGATCAAAGCTTCTAAGACCACAACCCTTTCACCTCCCTTTCCATCCATCTATATTTCCCCTCGGTCAGTACCTAGGGATACAAATATATTTCGAGAGGCGTAATATATTTGTGATAGAACATTTTGAAATGTGTGAGGCTTTTATGGATAACAATAATCATTTTGCATTTATATAGCGCTACGAACCCTCAGGCATCTGAGCGCTGCTTATTATTACCCACGGTGTGTGGTGCTCATTTATCGACCTCGGAAGGATGAAAGGCTGAGTTTGCTCCCTGCCGGGATTCTAACCTGCGTCGGCAGGCTCGGCACGGATGTCAAAGCGAGCGCTTTACTCGCTGTGCTGTCTGACCGGATTGACTGGACAACTATTGGTTTTCGAAGTAAAGTGGACGGACCTGTTTTTTCTCTAACGGGACCTCACGGGTGGGCTAGTGATTCACAAAAATCTGTAATAAAAAAAATATATATATATATTCAGTACCTTTTGAAGAGCCTGGGCAACCTTCCAGCGCCTATGAAATCCAATAAGGGCAGCAGGGATGGACTGGGACAAAAAATAGTACTGGGGAAAGGTTTGGGAGAAACTAAGGTGCACACAGTGCAACCACTCACCATGCTGCCACCTGGGACCACACAACTGTGCCACGCGCCGGCCACGGGCATTGCCTTCCTGGCCTACAGACCAGTCCGAACCTCAGGGGTAATAACATTTCATAATTTATGGAAGACCTGTTTTAATTGTTCAACAGAGGAATGCGGAGGGCTACTGTAAAACAGTAGTGCATCTCATCTTCACAGAACTAGTGTGAAGCACCTGAAAAGCTATTATACATTTAATAAATACATCTCAATGTTCACGTGTGACTTATAAATATCATCCTGTTCTCCTGCGGACCCCATTTCTTTTGCCCTTCACTTGACAACATAAATCTGAAATATGAATACTTCATGAGCAGGTAAGAGTCTCCTTAGAGGAGCATTCGGTTTAGATAGCCGAGTGGTTTGGCATTTTTCTGTTACGGTCGGTGTTCACCGGGCCGGTTAAACGTTCGAATCGCGACAGGGCCAACAGAGTCATTGCTTGTTTCGATGGCGATAAAGCCAGGGTCATTCAATTTATAAATCATAACCTTTGTTATTTACAGTGTAAATACAGGGCAGAATATTCATAATATTAGAATCCGGATGCTGGCAGCTAGGAGGCCAGGGTACACAGCAGAACCCAGAAACAACTGCGCATGTATTCTTCTGACCCGCAGTGCCTCTTAGCTGGATCCGCCAGTGCACCCCACTTTGTCATTGCCCCTTACACTGTCTTTCCCTGATCTCGCTCTCCCCTTTCTGCAACACTACACTCGTAATCTGACCCCCACTTTCCATCACTTACCTCTTCACCCTCAGTGCAAATGTGTTTCTCCTCATGGCACCTACTCCCGACTGTGGCCTCGAAATGGTAAAGGGAGTGACTTGCCTTAATATTTCCTGCAGTGGCCATTTTGTTTTGTATTATTTCAACGGAAATTGGGCATGTACGAAAAAGCTATTAGTCAGCCCTTGCCAAAGCCCTTGGTTCGGCTTGGACCTACCTTAGGCTTGTGTTGGCGGGCAGTTACCACCTCTGTTTGCCTCTTATTATATTATATATTAAATGATAATATAGCATTCAAAGCAGACAAGGGCTGAGGGAGGGATAAAATGTTAATTTTGGTCACAGTGACAAAATGGATTCTGCTCTGCAGGAGTACAAACATGACTAGGGGTGAAATGGCCCACTCAGCCCTCACACTTACACAAACCAAAACTCAACTCAATAATAAAAGCGAAAGAGGGACAGCTAAGGGATATACCTCCTACTCCTTTTATGATAATGTGGGCCAAGGCAAGGCTGTGCTTCCAAGAGGTGTATGAAGGTTAACCAATAGTGACCCAAACAACACACTAACACAGACCAAAATAACGGTGATGTCCACTCAAGGTTCTATAAAAGTATATATACTTTAATTGAAAACACCATCTGCCATTGAACGAATAGAAAATACTACAAAAACCCACCCTGAAGGAAGAACAGAGAAGGTGTGACAGACTGAGGAAAGTAGCACTCTGAGCGTGAATTCAGGGGTGGTAGGTAAATTACTAACCACAAAAAGAATATGTCGTTGAAAACAGGTGCGATCGTGACCTAACCAGTCTCTAGGGGCAGTTCACAGTCAACAGTACCTACATTCAGTTCTTGGTGGGTTGATGGATTCAGACCCGGTGTCGAATGATGAATGCGAGTGGATCAAGTTCAGTTCGGGCACATTGTATCATGTAGGCCCAAGCAGCAAGCGGGCGTCGGATAGGGGCGAATGCAGTCGTTCTCTGCGGTAGAAGGGCAGCTCTCAAAGATGCAGGCTGTGGTGTTCTGAGGATCGCTTTGCAGTTAGTCAGATCAAGTGGAGCTTTAGCTTCCGGGGGAGGGGGATTGATGAGTGATGCTCCAGGGGTTCCAGTCGGCGGTGACGGTCGTCGAAGTGATGATTTTGGGTGCGTCATTGTGCAAGTCAAAGAGGCGGCCATTCAAGGGCTACCTGGGTCGAGCCATGATTGTAACCGCTGGTCAGAGTTGGTGTGTGACTCACCTTAGATTCGGATTGGGTCCCGGCTTCGAGCAGTCACTTCAGGCCTAGTGTTGACAGGCTTAGATATGGCAGGATGGAGCATTGAGCTGTTTCAAAGTGCAATCAAGTTTGAAGGTGGAGGAGTGCAGAACCTAGCGCTGCTGTCTTCCCTCTCACTCAAGGTGCAGTTAACACGGAGCGACCGGGTTAGTGTTGTAGAACAGGGAGCTTCGGGTGGCTTGGCCCTCTGGGTGCTGTCAGGCAGACTCAAGGGGACCCGAGGACAGGATGGTTCCATTCAGGGTCTGCTCTCCCAGCTCTAGGAGATTTCGGTGCAGAGTGGAAGGCCTTGGTCCACAGCAGAGGTCACTCCTGATGTGCACTGGGAGTGAATAGTGGACAGATCGTTCTTCAGCGTTGAATGGCTCCTTCTTTACCTCAGGTTGAGGACTTTGCAAAGTACAACATTCCCAAAGGAAGTCCAATGAGTTCTTCAGATTGAATCTGTGGCATTAGGAGGATCCAAGAGAATCTGAAGAAGAGGTAGGAGACCCCTTCTTTTTAAGGCAGAATTCCCCAGGTAATTGGACTAAAGCTATCTGCATTAGGGGTCCAATCCCTGCTCTTGAACGGAGTTGACTTTGCCCTTCTGATGTCGCACCCAAAGTGCTTTTCTCCAGAAGAAGTGGAGGGGACATGAAAGAGAATGAGAGACAGAGAGAAATAAAATAGTGACAGTCTCTTTCCATTGACCAGCACCCTCCTGCCTACCCTAAGCCTGTCCTCTACCTTTCTCACTATGAACAAAGGCCTTTAAAGATGTAGAACCCTGGTGTGGGGCTACTCCTATTCGAATGGGTGTGCATCTTTGCTGCCAGGGCCTTGGACAGCTGCCTGCTGTGTGGCTGTCTGTGGAAGAGGGTGTTACCTGCCCTCCAAAAGACATCATAGAAGAAGCTAATCCTCCAGGTTTCTGTCCTGCCATTTGGCGGGCTTCACGCAGCTGACCAGAATACACACACCTTCCACAGCAGAGACGACTCGCAGGAGCTGAAACATGTTCGATATCGGAGGCCACCAGGGGGCGCACAGGCAATGGCAGCCTGATTTGCGAGCTCCTCCTAAGGCCGGGTCGGTATGGGGTCTGAGCCCCCCCGAGACCCCCCCACGGAGCGCAAGCGAGTCGATCGATGTGGTGACCCCCCAGTGCCCCCGCGGGGCGAAGCAACGGGGTCCGGGGACCGCCGGACGACGGAGTTCCGCGAGCGTGGCGGCTGTGGCGGGATCGTCGCAGGAGGCCGCGAGCACAGCCTGGGGAGGAGCGAGCGGACCCATCGGCGCTGGCCTTCACCTCCCCCTTCAGGAGGCGCGAGCCGGGACGCCTCGGGGTGAGGGGACTCCCGCCCGGAGCGGTCCCGGAGGTGGCCCCCCCCGGCCACAACAGGAGCACCAAGGGAAGCCGCGGCCTGACAGGTACGAGACACGGAGGGGGGGCGGACCCGTTGAACCCCCCCCGCTCCCCTTCACCGCCAGCAAGACCCTGCGCAGGACGTGGGCAGGACACCAGAGGCCCCCGCCGTTTCATCGGGGGCTGCGACCCGCCGCCCTGTGGCCGCACAACGTGCCCCTCCCCCCACTCCAGTGGGCTCCTAAGGGGCTCAGCAGGACCCGCTTTCGCCCCCCCCGGGTGTGTGGCCCCCGCTGTGGGCAGGCGGGGCGTGTGCCCGCCCGGGGGCAACTTGCAAGGAGCAACTAGAGCTCCCAGGAGGGGGGGGGAGGAGAGGACCCCAACGAAACAACACCAGCACACCACCCTGCAGACGCAAAAGCACCCCCCACCCATTCCAGAGGGGGAATATCGTGTGGCAAAAATACAAACGAGGTGCACGGGAGGTACTGCGGTGGCCGCCCTGCGTGTGGGGCCCCCGCCTGAGGCTGGTGGGGCGAGTGCCCGCCTGGGGGGCATCGGTCAAGGACCAGAAAGACCGCTCGGAAGGGGTGGGGACGGCATACCTTGCCAGGAGAGACCCCCAATGAAAAGACAGCAGCATTCCACCCAGCGGAGGCAATAGCACCCCCTCCCCCACTCTAGAGGTGAACCAACCTTCTAGAAATAAAATCGAGGTGCACTGGAGGCGCTGTGGTGACTGCCCGGGAAGTGAGGCCCCCGTCTGACGCTGGTGGGGCGAGTGCCTGCCCGGGGACAACCGCCAAGACCGAATAAAGGCGCGCAGCAGGATTGAGGGGCCCCACCGCCGGAGGGACACCAACGGTCCAGCGAGGTGAGCTCACTGGGAAGTGAGGTAACTTTTCCGACAGTGTGCCCGGGGGGCCAACCTAATGGACTGGCAGCAGAACCTGCAAAAATATCGGTACCGAGACTCGGTCCCCCCCGTTATAGAACCACCCCACGGAGAGGGAATGGCCCATCTGGAACCCCCAGCACCCTCCACGGCCGCAATGGAGCGGGGATTTGCCTCCATACTGCAAGAGATCCGAGATATGCGGGCGGACATTGCCCAAAAGTTTGAAAGAATGGACCACCGGGTCGACAAAGTTGAGGACAGACTCCTTCAGGTCGAATCCAACCAATCTTCAGTGGCCACCCTTGAAGTAGAGGTAAACATGAGGCTGGCTGCCCTGGAAAAAAGGGAGGAGGAGAGGGCAAGACAGATGGACGATTTCGAGAACAGGGAGCGGAGAAACAACCTCAGGATCTTTGGGGTCCCGGAGTCGGAGGGGGAGACGGAGAGGGAGCTGACCCGTGTGGTGCGTAACATAATTGCCCTCCTCTTCGAAGAAGAGATGACTACTGAACTCATATTCGATCGGGTACATAGAGCGGGAGGTCGAGCAGGAGGCCCCCGGTCGATTCTGGTGCGGTTCCATTACTACCTGGAGAAGACGTGGGTGTTGGAGGCCTCCAGGAAGGCCCAGGAGATCACATACAACAACTCCCAGATCTCCATCTTCCAGGACCTCTCAGCATACACCCTGGCCAAGCGGAGGATGTGCCGCCCCCTCACGCAGTTGCTGAAGGAAAAAGGAGTGCGATACAGATGGGGCTTCCCCTTCTCCCTAACATTCGAGTACCTGGGCCAGAGAACGACATTGATTTCGGAGGAAGATATTAAGGGGGCTATCCAGGACTATGTCTCTGATCCAGCGCCCCGTCGGGAGCCACGGGGGCCGGCCAGGGTCGGAGCTGGAGACCCAGGCCCGCCGAGAGAAAGACGGAAAAAGTCAGGAGCGAGGAAATTCAGGAGAATGAATACGCCCTCCCCAAGGAAAGAAGGGCAGCTGAACGACTCTGAGGGGCAGTAGCTGGGCAGTCCCAGTGTGAACGTGGCCTCTGGAGTTCCCAGAGGGCACGGGTTTACCTGAGGGTGAGAAGCCCGGCAAAAGATAGGAGAAGAGGAGGAAACTAGAATCCCCTCGCAAAGCAAGTTGGGTGAGCAAAATCGGGGAGGGGATCGAGGGGGGGGGGCTCATGATAATGTGCCTGTTAACGATGGCCTGGCCGAGAGGGGCAGGCTGGTGGTCCGGCCAAAGCGCCAGTGATTGCTGAACTATCTGGCTGGACGCCGGGGCAGGGGGTGGGGGGATGGAAACAAGTTGGGGGTTGTTTGTTCGGGAAGGGGTTTGGGGGTCAGTTGGGGAAACATGTCAAAAGTGTCCATAAGTCAATTCATGGGGAGTTAGAAAGGAGAATTGTTGCGAGGCAGCCATCCGTTAGAATAGAATTCATAGACAATGGCTGATGGTCTGCCGGCCCTGGGGGTGGGCACCCTGAATGTTCGGGGCCTGAATACCCCATCGAAGAGATCCCTACTCTGCAGGGAGTTTAGGAGGGCTAAACTGGACCTTCTGTTTGTACAGGAAACGCACTGGGCAAGGGGAAAGGAGCCCCGGTTGCGGGGGGGGAATCGAGGAGGTCTTTCACGCTTCCCATAGGACCAAAAAGAGAGGGGTGGAAATCTTGGTAGCTAGAGATGCAGGGTTCGAGAAGGCAGATATCCTAAAAGACCCGGAGGGAAGATACCTGTTGGTCCGGGGCACCCTACGGGGCTCCCCCCTCACTCTGGCTGTAGTATATGGCCCCAACGAAGGACAGGCCTTATTTTGGGAAACGGTGAGAGATAGGATCAGACTATTCGCGCGAGGTCCGCTAGTGGTAGGGGGGGACTTCAACATGGTCCTCGACCCGATTATGGATAGGAAAAGGGTAGACCCCCTTACTCGCAGAGCTGCAGAAGAAGCTATGGCACAATCTTTCCAGAGGGTAAATGTGGAACTGGGCCTAACTGATACAATTCCTCTTCCCAGAGGGGGAATCCCTTCCTTCACCTATTATTCAGCTATACACAACTCTTTCTCCCGTATAGACTACGTCCTGGTAGAGGAGGCACTCAGTCCATATGTGTCAGGCTACAGAATAGACCCTGTACCCTGGTCAGACCATGATTTAGTTAAAGTCACAATAGCGATGGGGTGGTGCAGGGAACGCAGAGGGCGCTGGAAGTGCAACAACGCTCTGTTAAAGGATGAGGTCCTCTCTCAGGAGGTCTTGGACTCCATAACAGAGTTCTTTGACCTAAACGACAACGGGGAGGTAGCCACTCACACGCTTTGGGACGCCTTCAAGGCTACCCTGAGAGGGGTCCTTATAAAACTTGGGGCCCAGAAGAAAAGGGAGAGGGAGATACAGGAGAAGGCTCTGAGAGATAGGATATCCCGCCTCCAACCGGCGAGCTCTCCGGGGCGCCCATTAGCGGGTGAACAGGTGGCCGCCCTCGAAGACTGCAGGCTACAGCTTAAAGACCTTCTTCTACATAAGACAGAAAGGTGTCTCCAACTAACTAAACAAAAATACTATGAGAAGGGGGACAGGGCGGACCAGATCCTAGCCTGGAAGTTGAGGGAGGTCCAGAGGAATAGAAGGGTGAGGGAGGTGAGGGACGCCCAGGGGCTTCTCGGCAATGACTCCCCCCATATCGGTGAGGCTTTCCGCCAATATTACACAGCTCTCTACTCCTCAGAATATGATGGAGATGATGCCCAGATAGACACCTTCCTTGACTCAATACAGATTCCATCCCTCTCAAGAGAAATGGCAGAAGGGATAGAGGGTCCGGTCACAGAGGATGAGGTGGACAAGGTGATCTCTGGGATGAGGGTGGGAACCTCCCCTGGGGAAGATGGCTTCACAGTTTTCTTTTACAAAAAGTTCCGGTCCTCTTTGATCCCATACTTAGTGAGGGTCTTTAACGAAGTGCTGGACGGGGGCATACTCCCCGAGTCTATGATGGGAGCCGTGATAGCAGTCTTGCCCAAGGAGGGGAAGGACCCCTCGGAATGCTCCTCCTATCGGCCCATATCATTGTTAAATGTAGATGTGAAGATCCTGGCCAAGGTGGTGGGGAAAAGGCTGGAAGGCATAATGCCGAAGTTAATTCACGGGGACCAGGTGGGCTTCATAAGCGGGAGGCAGGGCTCGGATAACATCCGCAAGACCCTAGACCTGCTCCACTTTGCCCAATCATCGGAACTTGACGCTTGCGTCCTCTCACTGGACTCGGAGAAGGCCTTCGACCGGGTCGAGTGGCGCTATATGGAGCTTCTCCTTCAAAGAATGGGCTTTGGGACCCACATCATGAGCTGGGTAACTGCACTCTATAGAGCCCCCACAGCGAGGGTACAGGTAAACGGGACACTGTCTGGGTCATTCCCCCTCTCCCGAGGAACAAGGCAGGGGTGTCCACTCTCCCCCCTGATCTATGTCCTCACCATGGAAGCCCTGGCAATTGCGGTCAGAGCGCACCCGAACATTAGGGGAATAAGAAGGGGAGAGATAGAATTCAAGCTTTCCCTGTTTGCGGATGACATTTTAGCCTACCTAGTGGATCCGGGTTCTTCCCCCCCCCCCCCTCCTGGCCCTGGTGTCAGCATTTGGTCGATTCTCGGGCCTAAAAATAAATACTGCAAAATCAGTCCTGCTCCCAATGCGAATAATAGACCCGGTGCTCGACCCCCAGAATAGGTTCCACGGGATCAAGGTGGAGAAGGTCGCTATACGGTACATGGGGGTTCTCCTCCCCAGAGATATGTCGAATCTGGGCTCCGCCAACTACGGTCCCATGATTACAGAGATCACCGCGGACTTGAGGAGATGGGGTAAAATGATTCTCTCGTGGTATGGCCGAATGACGGCCGTCAAAATGAATGTCCTGCCACGACTCCTGTACCTATTCACAGCACTCCCGACCAGGGTCCCGGCACAGAACTTCAAAGACCTACAATCGGGGGTCCGTGACTTCGTGTGGCAAGGCAAAACCCCGAGAACTGGAAGGGCCGTCCTGAGGGGGGATTCGGGCTGCCAGACTTTCACCTCTACTTCTGTGCTGCCCAACTGCGTGTCCTCCTGGAGCACATGAAAGAGGGGCTGAGAACGTACTGGTCCCACCTGGAGGACATGGACGCCCATCCCCACAAAGTCCGCGACCTCCTGTGGACGCCTCGCAGGGAAATACCAGGGCGTTTACGGGCCCACCCGACCCTGGGAGTCCTATGGGACATTTGGAAGGAAGGCCCTCAGACCGCTCACCTCACCACATGGCCGTCTCCAATGTCATCCCTCTGGGGACACCCCATCAACCTGGGAGGAAGAGGGTTCAAACACTCCCAGATCTGGTCAGATAGGGGGATGGAATGGGCGGGGCAGATGTTCAGGGACGGTGAATTCTTACCTTATGAGGAGCTCAGGGAGGCACTGGGTCGTGACTCAATATCTATCTTCGAATACCTTCGCCTGAAGGGCATCCTCTGTGACCCATCTTGGGGCACCAATCTGCGAAGACAGTTGACCCCCTTTGAGAAGCTCCTCGATTTGGCGGCCTCCAGGAAGGGGGCGGTTTCAAGTTTGTACAGGGTCCTAAACACGTACAACCTTCAGGGCAGGAGGAGTTTTCGCTTGTTCTGGGAAGGCCTGGCAGGTGCCGAAATCTCTGAGGATGATTGGGCTAGGATATTTAAAATTGCATTTCACGGAAATCTTTTCACCGCTGACATGGAACATAATTTTAAGATACTGCAGGGATGGCACAGAGACCCCGCAAAATTATCCAAGATGTTCCCGGGAGTGTCACCAAGGTGCCCGAGAGGGTGTGGGGAGACAGGGACCAGAGGCCACATGTGGTGGCACTGTGCGAAGGTTCAAACATATTGGGAGCAAGTGAGGGACTGGATGGAGGAAGTGACTGAGGTCCGCATACCACTTAATCCCCTGACGATGCTGTTGGGCCTCCCCCCAGAGGACACAGAGGTGCACCGATACCCTAGGATGTGGGAAACTATGTTAAGGGCTGGAAGAGTGGCTCTGGCCCAAAAATGGAAACGTCCGGAGGCTCCCTCGAAGGAGGACTGGCTGAAAAAGGTCAAAAATATGTTTTTGATGGACAAATTGACGGCCATGGTAAATGACAAAACTAGCTCATTCCTCACGGACTGGTCGGGTGTCCAGCAATCCTGGGGATGGGATGTGCACTGAACCCAATGAGAGACCCCCCACCCTGGAGATGAAGGGATTGACCCCCTTTTGAAGGTCAACCAAACTTGGGGCCCCAGGACCTGGGGAATGGCAGAAGCCAGCCAACTGATGTAGTGGTTATGCATCGCAACAACTCTATGACAAGGGAGACGGAGGCATCTCCGCGAGTCTCCCAAGATGAATACACTGAACTGGACACGGGGAAGGGGGGGGGGGAATCCAGGGGTGGGGCGGGAGGGTGGGGGGGAAGGAGGGGGGGAGGGAGGGGGATCCACTGTTCTTTTTCCTTGTTTGCTTATTTGTAAAATTTAAAATGCCAATAAAAACGGAAGTTTAAAAAAAAAACATGTTCGATATCAATTGGGATGTGGCGGCCATGATCATGAGTTGTGCTATGCACTATGCCTAAACTCAGGCATAGCTTTTATTTAGGGTTTACCCTGCCACCAGCATGGGTTAGTTATGATCATCGTAGTTTTAGGGAACAGGGAGACATACCTTAAATGCCACCACTGCGCTGTAAAGACTTGAGTGTTGCTGTGGCTGTCGAGTGGGCACCATGTGACCACTGTAACTGTTATGCAACTCAAGAAGAGCAGGCGCTGCGGATCAGGCTACTAAATCAGCAGGTGCCCTATGGTTTTGTCATGGAGATGACGAAAATGGGAATCTGGTTAGCAGATTACCCTTCTGGATGGAATTACCTGTATCATTTTATGTTACAATAAAATGATTAAAAAGCCCATGCTTTGCACCTTTGCTAGATGGAAGTTCTTCACAGACACTAATAGTTTTACACACAAACACACCTGTGTATATGTGTGTGTGTGTGCGTGTGTGTGTGTATACTGACAATCTGCTACCAATTCCAAATGCTTAATAAGAAGGTAATATTGTATTTAAAACCAGAGATCATGTACATAATAAAAGTGGCCAACATTTATTAAAAATAGAGATACATTTACAAAATCAGAAACACATCGTGGACCAAGTTAGCCCAAATAAGGTGTGGGTGGAGATATGAAGCCGGAAATTGTAGTTAACTGACATGCCATTTTTGCCTGCAAAGGTTATTCGATTCTTCAAAGCCCGTGACCATGCTTTGGAAGGTCTAGGTGACGAAAGCATATTCTCTGCCCAAATTAGATGAGAAGAAGGTGCACGCTTTGACTTACTCTGCTAGGTAGCCATTAAGGCAATAAGGTCCATGTCGAATGATCTGGTATACAGGCAGATATCGAACTTTAGAGCATGGTAATCCATCAGTCGGTTTATGCATTTATACAAAGGAAGGACTATGGCCGTAGAGGAAATTGAGACAGAAGTAGGGCTTACCTTATTTTTCCCATCATGAATTACGGTCTCTCGCTTAATGCTCGTGATCATGTTGGTTGAAGGATAATCTGTATGAGAGTTGTTGACACTTATTTCAATTCTCTGGGTTTGATCCTGAATTACACACCTGAAAAAGGGGCATATCATCAGAAACACATCATAACATGGCACTGTGAGAGATACCTGGATGGAAGATTCCTAAGTGCATAAATACATGGATAATAGGATAGAGACTTTCCGAACCTTGTATGTAAATCAGAAGTCTGAACTCTGTACGATATCCACTTTAGAGATAAGCGAACAATGTTCCGGACGAGTAAGGGAGAAATTAAATCTTCATCTACATGTTGTCATTGAGATGCTACAAAAGAAGGGGTCGATCATTTGGGGTTATACGCTCTTCATGTTGTAACTCCAGGGCACACATGATTTGGGCATTGCAATACAGTGCAGATTTTGTACATTAGTATCCATTAGACATTTGTTACAGGAACAGGCAGCTAAGACTGGTCCTAGTCACCTTATAGCTTACATGCCTCCTTCAACTCTCCCTTATCACAGGGTTTACTAGGCTATAGAAAACTGAATGGCATGACCAAGTTCAACTGATACCCTCCAATCTGCCTGTCTACTCGCCTGTAGCTTCCCTGAACAAAGCACTCTGACTTAGCTAAGCATGGCACAAAGCACTTTACCAAAACCTATAATATATAGAGTAATGTATACCCAACTATACATTATATGGATAATAAAAACCACAGAAGAGGCTATATAGTGTGAAGCCTCAGACATCAGCAGAGATTCTGGACAGAGAGAAGAGGCTGAAAGAATCAGGGCAGGAGGACATGTAGAGATGCAGGGACGTCATTTCACCAAAATGCCAGAGGTAGCGGAAGTGACATCACATGACCCTTGACCTCTGATGACATCACAGGACGTGATGTCATTTGACCCCACCCTGAAGTGACATCAACGGAAGTGCTGGAACACGACAGGTTACCCCTTGGCAAAACAGAAAGTGGCATCACATAGCATTGCTTCTAAGTACACTATGAAAGATCTGGTTACAATATCACTGTAACGTGATATACATTTCATACAAGAATGGATCACCATATGTATCGGCAGAAAAAAACATGCTATAATTGCAACTTGCGAAAAGCAAAATACATATTCCGAAATGAATGCTTATTCTGCTCTAAATGCTTATTGGAGGATGTTGTCTGCATTGTGAATTTGAGGTGTTTAAGATGCCACTTTCTGTGACTCACCTCCTGAAGTGTGCCTGAAATAAACCTTTAATGAGTCTAGCAATTATTGTATAGAATTTCAGACAGACACATTATTTGTTGTTCCTACTCGTTCTTATTTAGGGTTGCTGCTTGTGGAACCCCCTGTTTTTTTTTGTTTTAAAAGAAGCCTGAACAAGAAAGTCAGCCCCTCTAGAAACAAAGAGCCACATGGCATTGGCCACAGCCCAGAAGTTTCAATTTGTAAAAAAATGAAAGAAAAAAATAAAAAGTATGTTTTCTTTTTTTTTTTGGGTAGCAAGGGAAACCTCAGGTGCGACCCCTGGTGACCCCTAAATGACATCCCTTTAGAGATGGTAAGGGGCACACAAAAGGTTCTGGTAGAGTCAAGCGCACAGGACAGTGAGTGGTGAGAGGGAAATGATGGTCGATAGACAAGGAGAAGTCTACTGGGGGGCATTGAGTCAAGGGATGTAATGAAGTCAGTCAGAGACATGGGAAGACGGCAGATAATAGATTCGGTGCAGCACAGTTTGGCAACTGTCTGGAAAAATCTGGATACAGCAGAACTGTGCTGCTGTGCGTTATTGGGACTGGACTGAAAAAAACAGAGAATATCACCCCCCTTTTAAAAGGAAAGTTAAATAAACCTGAAGGTGTGAGAACCTATGGAAAGGAAAAAGAAAGGAACTCTCGTGGTCAAGGCGCTGCACTGGCTATCCCTTCAAACAAACATCATGTCCACAACAGCCTGCAACACCTTACACGGCAGTCACAACTAAAACCCCACTGATCCTGGCCGAGAAGCTGACCATCTTCAGAGACCAGCAGATCACCAGAAACCACAGCATGTAAAGGTAGTAAGAGGGACAACACCAGGAATTAGGCCTTTCCCATTAGGTACCCGATCTCTGGAAAGTCACAGCACCTTTACCCCCTGGATGCGTACTGTATTTACAGGGATCTCTGGCTTCCCGGCTAGGTACATGCTTTATAGAACCCAGAGTTGCACAAATCCAAACCATGCTATCAAAAGAAAGTGTGATGACAAGCTCAAAGAATTAGGAAGATAATAGGACTCAGTATGCAACATTGCTCTCTTCATCTGGCAATTAATATCCTGGGGCCCTTGTTAAATGGCCTTGCTTCACTCGGGCCTTTAACTCGGGCTGCAGGGCCATTACCACCCGTACCAGTCCTTGGAACGGGTGCTTCATGCCATATTATGGAACCGCTGTTGTGTGGGTCCTTTCTTTATTTCCCTTTATAATTGTCTGTGCTACCTGATTCTGTACAGTATGCTCAAACATCCTTTCACATTATGGAGTGACCAAAAAGAAAAAAGATATTTAACATGGAGCATGAGAAAAGAATGGAAAAAGGGAGGAAAATGTGTACGTAGCTAGTTGGGTAAAGATGAAAGGAGAAGCGAGTAACCTGAACGAAAGTGTTGTTTTTAAAAGGAGCAAGAAAGGGAGCAAGATGGGCCACTGCAGTGGAAAAGAACATTAAAAAAATGTTGCTGTCTTGGCAAGGTTCTCCCACTTCCCTTTGCTGATGATTCAAAAACGTATTGGGTGATTCTCCAAAAATATACACCTTGATAAAGAATAGTAAGGCCATGAGAACCAGAATTTATGGACAATGTTTTACAGGTGCATTCTGGGATTCATAACATAGGAATTCAGGGAAGCACTCCTGAAGAGGTGTAGACCAAACATGACTACCCGTTCCCCTCTTTTTGATAGAGAGATAAACATGTCACTTAGGGCTCTTGACACTCCACCCCCCTCCCTTCAACACTCCCCCCCACAGTCCAATATTGCAAATATGAGAATAGTCATTCACTTAAACAACTGTATTATCTATACCCAAAACAGAGACAGTGTGAGCCAAGGATGACAAAATCAAGTGATGTCATCTCAACTATGCCATACTGAGCTGTATTAGAGACGAGGCAAATATGCATGTATTACAATGTTACACTGACATTAGGCCAAACTATGTTTACATGTGAAGAATGTTACCCACACTTAATAGACACTAGAAAAACATATCATAAATAATGTACCAGCAAATTGTAATGCTGAAATACATGCAGAAGATAGCTGTGACATAGAAATACGATAGCAAAAGGAGTCCATTCATTTTAAAATGGACACCATGGCATGCATTTCAAATTAATCAGGCAGGGTTGAGAAAGTAGAACAAGTGAGGGTCTGCTCAAAGCAGAGCCACACACACACATTTGGAAGTATTAAATAGAATAGACAGTGTTTTGCAGTGTTGCTCCAAAGATTTTTTTACAAATGTACTTGGCAGCCAAGTAAGAAATAGATATGGGGCGAAGTAGCCAATGGAAACACAACAGAAGGCCTCATGTCATTGACAGAGCTTTGCTACAACCTGCATCATCCCAAAGCTGCTTCTAACCAGCTCGAAGTCGCAACACAAATGTCATCATTCATTTGAAATTGGTAACAGGTTTTATGCTAAACAGCAGAGTATGAGGTAATTTGGTAGAGGAAATAATGATGTCTTTCAGGAAGCATTTGTATCCAATGAGAAAGGACAATGCATTTTACTCATACAAACCTGACCAATCATATTGTAAGATTCATATTGGAACAGAATGGATGTGTGATGCTTTTCTTGCTATACATGTATGGTGGATGTAAAAGAACCTTGAGACTTTCCTTGCCAACTCAAACATCTTCTTGTATGAGAAACCCTCCCGGCCGACTGTAAAGAAATAAAAGCATTTGTTCTTTGCACAATTGCGTGCCTTTTCATGAATGGCTTTATTGAGTTATGGCTAAGAAATGACCTACGTAACTCTTGGCTACTTATGGGCTTGGTAGCACACACAGTCAGGGAATATTACACCCATCTGGAATGAAGCCTGTGATCCTACGTTTACAGGCAGAAGCCTGGAATCAGGCGTATTGACCCACTTAGAGGCCGGGATATCACATGTGATTCTCAAGCGATAGGCAATTGGGAATGCAGTCCTGAAGATATTTTATGTTAATATACTTCTAAAACTCTAACAGGCTTCAAAGCACTATACTCAAGGACATTGCTGCTCCCTATGGAACATGAAAAGAGTATGTTGAGTCACTTTGCTAAGTTCCAAACATCTGATGAAGCATGAGGTAATTTCCACAAAAGGGGGCTGGTGATGTGGGACCAGTGGATTGACTTGAAACATGCTTTATAGCAGTCGTGTGTTAAGGAGACATGGATGACGCCAGTGAATTCTCTTTATCACACTCCAGCCATTTCCTGCAACACTGTCTCTTTTACTTCTCAGCCTGTGACTGAGTCGCCCCCTTTTCCTAGTCTCAGGTCACTCGGTTCCTCCTGCTTCCCTGCCCAGCCATGAATTGGTGTCTCTTCTACTCCCTGTCTAGAATTGCTGTAAATTTGCAACAGGCCCATCCCCTTTACCTAACCTAGCCAGGCCCTGCTACTCTCACTAATCCTGTAGTGCCAAATGCTGGTCGGCACCACCTAGCCAAACCACTCGCGGTGACACCAATACTCAGGGCATTAAGTGTGCCAGATCTAACCGGAGCTGAGCCCTGGAAGTCTTCAAAAACTGATTTTGACCCTGGAATTTGCTGGGGCTCTCTCGATGCAGAATGTTCCTATAAACCCATTTGTGTGCAGTCTTCCACTGCCACCAGGTGGCTAAAACAAGAAGTGCACTTTATTTTGTGTGGTCACAGTTCATTTCAGCAGCACTATAGCTGCTGGACAACTATTCCATGTAGTAGCAGCTGCCCATGGGGGGGAGCCTCTGCTAGCCTTTATGGGAAAGTTGCAACGCTGTGCGGAGATACAGTTTACCTTGTTATCAAGACAAGCAGGGCAGATTTGCATTAAGCAAAATGAGCTAGTAGTAATTCCGAAGACCCTGTACTGCTTTTTGCTTTAAAAATGTAAACATCTGCACTGCTTATTTTGAGAAAATGGTATTCCAACTTGTCTTATAAAAGACTACATAAAAATAAACTATGTTAGAAAGTAAAAATATTTGTTAAACTGAATACGCTAGCTAATTTCCGTAATGCACTGTGTATTTAGTTCTTGGGAGACTACAACTTGTATCATATCATCTATTACAATAAGATGCACAGCTGTTTGAAATGTCTCATGTTTGTTCATGTGAGATGCTGAGCAAGTCCGGACGTTCGGGCTCCCATTGCAGACTGGACGTACACAAGACCACCTTGGACCATACAGAATTACACAAAATAAGCCAACTGCTGCCCCCCACCCAGAAAGATTATGCATTGTTTGAGGCAGGTGACCCTTGTCTAAGCCACTCACTTAGGTTATTCTGAGCACTTAGGACACACCCCTGTTAGAGCATTCCCCCATTCTCATTCTACTTACTGCACAGTCCATACTTGCTATCCCCTCCTGCCCCGGTCCCCTTCCCTCTTCGCTTTGTCACCGAGTCACTCCCTTTTCCTAGCCTCACATTGCCCTGTTCTGAATCCTCCTGCATTTCTTTTCCTTTCTACTCCTGGGATTTGAAAAAAAGAACTTCTCTTATAAACATGCCATGAAGAGGTTTGCAATGCTCTGGGCAAAAGCTGCTCCCAATACTGTGCCCTTTAGATGTAAATGGCACTTGTTGCCAAAGGTAAACATTGTTTTTGCAGAGGGTGAGTTGTAAGAGGATAAATTTAGTGAGAACTTGATGTGGAGTAGTTCTCTGTTCCAAAATGTGTCGTGCTACTTCCGGTACCTATTCCTAGGGCATATCTAGTATGACCTACATGTTGTTTTAGACATGGAATGGATGATTTTCAATTACATTTATGGCATCCTGAGTGCTCTTAAGGAACGCTTTGGGGAAGTGGTGAATAGTTTCAGAAATACATTGATATATGAACCTATAGGCTCTAGGATAGACCAACAGAGTGATACAATCAGTCTTCCTGGGGAATTGTAGGTATTTTTTGAGGATTTTTGGTCATGTGTAAAATCTGGCGCTTGTAAGTGCCTTTAGGAGTCAAAAGGTGTGCTTCAGCTTCGATCGGAAATCCTTGGTCTAACCCATGGAAGCACAATTTCTGTAACTAGAACATGATATCAGTTGTGCAGTTTTTTGCCAAGGGTAAGTAACGGGTGGTATCCACTAACAGAGTGTTTGCCATCTGTTTATATTGAGCCGTGTCCATTATTATTATTCCCATCTCTTGTCGGAAGTTTTGACGACTAGATTTGTATCCTATTGTAATGATGTCAACGCTAGGGTATCATCCTGAGACAGATTGTTTGGAGGAAAGATTTGTTGGTGGAACAAACTTGGTAGTTCTCATAGTATACAGTTTTTAATGGTGATCACTTCTGGAGATATATCCTTGGCACGAGGTATAAGCATGGATTTACCCCAAAAACCTATAACAGAGACCTAATTTTCTACTTGTTTGTAAATAGACTGTTTTTAATCTGATCATGTGGAAATAAATACTGTATTTCAAACTCTGTTTATGGAGGTGTCACTGACTGTGTAGGGATACAAGAGAGCCTGTGTGCTAATACCATTTGTTTACTTTCTGTAAAGGGAGCAAATGACA
Organism: Ambystoma mexicanum; assembly: GCF_040938575.1. Lineage (NCBI taxonomy): Eukaryota > Metazoa > Chordata > Amphibia > Caudata > Ambystomatidae > Ambystoma > Ambystoma mexicanum. Next base: position 147,366,015 of record NC_090930.1, on the reverse strand, counting down.
AATTAAAGATCAGCAGTTCTTATGTGATAAATTCTCCAAGTGCAGAAACTTGCTTCTACTCTGCGGATCGGGTAATGCCCTTGATCGTGTTGCCGGCGACCTTGTTGTTGACCTATAACTGAAAAAGTATGGTAGTCTTTCTCTACAAGGATAGGAGTAGGGTCGTTGGAGCTTCAGCTACTGGTGTCTAAAGAAGTAACGCAATGTTCCTTAATTGATGTTGAAGATTTCTCACTACACAGAAAGGTCATAGCGTTAAAAATGTAATCTGGAGACAAATATGGCTATACTAATTCTTAAGAAAATGAAAAGGATGTCTTTTGTTTTAATTTGTCTGATTTTTTTAAAGATTGAAAATTCTGAAACTCCGCCACAAAATGCCCTACACATTTCAGATCATGCCCCAGTTTGTTTGGAATTCTAAGTGCATTAAAGCCCCAACATTAATACTAACCCCTGTTTATTTCCGATCAGAATATCAGATGATGTTGAGAGAATAATTCACGACTCCCCTTTAATAAAAAAAGTTGTTTTAGAATACATTGTTCTATCATAAATGGACCTGATATGATGCTTTACGAGTCTTTTAAACAACATCACAAATATCGATTGGTAGTTTTTGTCTTTCGATGTGACACGTTCTCCACAATGAGGTACGCAAAAAACAACTGGTAAATTCATAAACTGCACATTTGAAACAAGGTGCTATTGACTACATCTGGCCCTAGCAAGCGCATAGACTATCCATATCTTTGATTTAGTTTCCAAAGAAACAACCATATCTGTTGAATGGCAACTGCAACAGTGTGCCCCCGTGCACACAGACACACCCACACCCACACACACACACACACACAAATCAATGCTCATCCATGACCATCAACATAGTCTCAAAATAGCTTGGGTTGTATGCTACCGTTAAGGCACAATCTGGCATCATGGTCACACTTCTTCCAGGCTGGACATTAATAAATGAACATTTAGTGGAGGGGCAGAACTATCACTGGATATCGTCCAAGGAACACAGGGAAACCTCAGAGCCTTGAATAATGGCCCTGGTGTTCCACTACTCTCTGGCACGTGTGGACATCTGTCTTATGCTTCTCCTTGAGAGCCCCTGGCTTTCGCATTAGGGATCTCGGAGCTGAGCTTAGGCGATAAGGGCTGAGGGCAAGGTGGACGTTTTGCGGGTCAGTGATCACCGGTAGACGGAACAATCAGCGGGGTCGAGCGTGCAACGACGAGGCACCTCCCCACAGGGCGCCCTGATTGCAGACGTCCAAAACAAAGGAAATCAAGTTCCTGCCAGAAAAAATACTCCATTGACCTGCAAATTGCAAGAGCCTGTTTCCAGCATATTATATCATTAGGTCCTTTGCAATGCACACAGGCCTTCTAATTGGCTACTCCTCCCTAGGGAAGAGGGAGTGACCTGTGAATGGCAAGTGCGGTTCATGGAGATGGTCACATTCTTTGAACAAGCAGATATTCAAATCAGAAATGTATCATTCATGAAAATATATCTGAAACCCAAAATATTTCAAAATGTGTGTTTTCTGTCTTGCATTCCTTTCTATATAACAAGGGACGCGCTAGTCGCGAAACGCCTTATGCTGGCGAACATTTGCTTTGAATTCTATGGGAACGCCATGTGCTGATGGCTTTGAACCTGCTTTGATGCAGCAATAAAGGGCTTTGCTGATATCACGTGGGCTCCGATTCCTGGTTCTAATCACCGGCTCTTCATAGAGTGCAACTCACCCTTCTGTTGTGTGAGCAGCAGTTTTTGAACATATATGGATAAACATATATATATATATATATATATATATAATATATTACACTCATACTGACACACACACACACTCCACTCTTTAAAATTGGAAGCAGGGCCATTTATTAAAATAATAAAATAAAGTTGTGCAAACTAAATTGACTCATTTACCCATGCCTGCCTCTGTGACATATGGCGAGTGAGATAGCTATTGTATGTATCCTGACCTAAAAGAGCCCAGTTGAAACTGTTCTAATTACTCAGTTGGTCCTTGTGAGCACACCCCAAATGTCAGTGCCCCAACAGCCAAATAACAGCAACGCACCCTGGATAATAGGGACAATTAGCAGTGTTCTGATTTTTCTTTAAACATGTTTTTGGGGACTCTTACTGACAGTTTTGTTTTTTAATGTGATGTAATTTTATTTTTGTACTTTTTAAAAACTGTATTTGGTTTTTATAACACGCCTACTTACACTAGAATTGCTTCAAGGTACACAGTTAAGGAAACGCTGTATGCAGACTTGTGCACCCATTCCTAAAGCTATCCCCTCACACCAGAAGGTTAGCACATGGGTCCTGGGTCAGGAAGCTTGGAAGAAGGTCCATCCCGGCGCTCTATGTCCATAATGCAGGAGATCGTATAAATTGACACCTATGTCGCTGGCTCTTTTTTGTTGTTGCATTGTATGTTAATTTATTTGCTTTGTAAAATGCTCCCAGGCCATCTTTCGGCCACTTTGGTGTGCTACTGTCAGGCCACATAACTGGCACATTCATGTGGCAAAGTGTTGGTGTTTCAGGAATCAGGGGTGGTTTGCTGGAGGGCATCTACAATTGGAAGGGACACTGGGATATTTCATCATTGACGATACAACGTTTGGGTCAGTAAGCACTGTAGTAGTTATGCATAAGGATACAACGTTCGGGTCAGTAAGCACTGTAGTAGTTATGCATAAGAATACAGAGTTTGGGTCAGTAAGCACTGTAGTAGTTATGCATAAGGATACAACGTTCGGGTCAGTAAGCACTGTAGTAGTTATGCATAAGGATACAGCGTTCTGGTCAGAAAGCACTGTAGTAGTTATGCATAAGGATACAGCGTTTGGGTCAGAAAGCACTGCAGTAGTTTTGCATAAGGATACAGCGTTCGGGTCAGTAAGCACTGTAGTAGTTATGCACAAGGATACTGCGTTCGGTTCAGTATGCACTGTAGTAGTTATGCATAAGGATACAGCGTTTGGGTCAGTAAGCACTGTAGTAGTTATGCATAAGGACACTGCGTTCGGTTCAGTAAGCACTGTAGTAGTTATGCATAAGGATACAGCGTTCGGGTCAGTAAGCACTGTAGTAGTTATGCATAAGGATACAGCATTCGGGTCAGTAAGCACTGTAGAAGTTATGCATAAGGATACTGCATTCGGTTCAGTAAGCACTGTAGTAGTTATGCATAAGGATACAGCGTTTGGGTCAGTAAGCACTGTAGTAGTTATGCATAAGGATACAGCGTTTGGGTCAGTAAGCATTGTAATACTTATGCATAAGGATACAGACCTCGTTCCCTAACAGGGCCCTTTCCTTAGCTGGCAGGCGGGGCTCCCACTAAAGCTCAATGATGGGAACCAACCACAGGTCATTTTCAAAGTTGATCTTGTTCTGACGGGCTTGGGGATTTATCAGGAGGATAGCTCAGGGGCAACGTGCTCGTCTTGAAAACAAGATGACAAGGGGCACCACAGATTGGAGCACCACAGGTTCGATCACTGGGCCTGCCCTTAGAAACCTCTGGGTATTAAGTGTGTTATAAATAACCTATCATATCATATCAAGAGGCCACAATTATTATCTTCCAGAAAACGGTAACCAAAGTACCCCGGTCGACATTGAACAGTAAGTGAAGTAACCCCGACCGACATTGAATTAAGGAAGCATTGTGAGATAAGCAAATATTTTGTTTTATTGGGGAAAAAAAAGGTTCAGGTGTACAAATTAACATGGCAAGGACCAATGCTTAGGAGACGGTGCTTCGATTACCACTTTGACATGTATGTCTTTGCTTGATTTGCAAATCACAGCAAGGCCAGCCCTCTGGACCAACTCATGCAGTACACAAGGGGTGCCAACCACAGCATTCGGATCTGGTTTATCGGGTGGTCGAAAGTGCCACTAGCTTTCTAAAAGAGAAAAACGACCTGGTATGGCAGGCATCCAGCCATTCCATCTTTCTTCACATCCCCACTGCTTAAGCCACCACGAACTGTTTCCACTGTAACCAGGAACCACCTGCCCATGTGTAACTCTCTCTGTAGCTCTTAACCATTGTGTTGGCCCTCATTGTCATCTGCTGTACGCCCCTCGCAACTAAGTAACCCTACTGTAACAGCGCCACGATGCCCAAGGGCCGCTTTGTGCGCTTTATAAATGTAAATAAATCAAATAAATAAAATTAAAAAAAACGGCCAAAGGCACAGCAGACAAGTCGTAAAATGACTAACCGTGGATTGCCACCGTGGTTGCCACCATGGAAAACCATCCTGGCATCCTGCCAGCAATTATACAGCAAAGCGCCAACTTCAGCTTTCCTTTAGGTGAAGCTGAATTCATCACAAGCAGCCAGTGCCCCGGGGTGACATTTGTTAATAGGGCGTAAGTGACTGGGCATAAGAGCATTTCATTGCAAAAAGGTGACCCGGACCGTCGTTACAGGGACAATTGTTAGAATCACTGGGAGAGCCCTACCATGAGAGACAAGAAGGACTGTGATGGAGTTTTGTGAGAGTGCAGTCAAGGGGAGTGCAGTTTGGGGGGGTGAGTCGGGGGCAGGAATGCGGGAAGGGATTGTTGCAGTGGATCTCCAGTGTCCGTGACATGTGGTGGGAAACTTTTAGCGTCCCTGGCAAATGCGATTTTACAAAATGGCTGACAATGTATGCTTGTGGCGAAGCAATCAACCTTCTGCTTCAAGGGCACGCCAGAGACTAAAGAAATGGCAACAGAGCCCAGAGAGAACTCATTAAAATATGCGTCTGTTTCACTATTATGGAAAGAGGTAGGAACATAGTTTGCCCTTTGCTCAACAGAAGTATGCTGGCAAAATAACCATGATCAAATTGCGATCACAAATGGGATGTGTTCCAACATGCTGGGCCAGAGAGGGAGACAGACTCTGTCCTAGCCTTCTCTGTGTTCCAGCGGTATTTCAAGCGGTGGTCTGGCTTCTGGGGGAGTGTGTGTGTGAGTTAGTACGTTTGGCAGCAAGGCAGGCAGGCGTTCAGGCGGTGGGTTCCTTGATTGTGATACAGGCAATGTTAAAGCGACTCCGGGCATGAATGGGTGGTCAGTGTAGGTCATGCTATGTGGGGGTGATGCGATAACATTTTTGGGAAGAGGCTATCGGGAGTGCTCCCACCTGATCGATAACCTTGAGAGAGACCTGGTGTATTGCAAGGAGTCAAGCGAGGAGGGTGTTTCCCACATCAACGTGTGCAGTCACGAGGGACTGTACCCTGGTACTGAAGTCCCATGGGTGGAGAAAGGGCTGCAACTTGCGGAGCATGGTAAAGTGATACCAAGGACTCTGAGCCCTTTTTAGTTTGAGGTACTCGGTGGCACAGCCACCTATAAGCCGAAACTATTGCAGTACAGAGAGGGAGAAATGGCATCTGAGGTGGGACAGAAAGCTTGAAGGTGCTGTTTGGTTATTTGCCTATGTTCATGCTAATCCTATGGCCATTCCCACCCAGTTCTTGTCCCTGCCCACCCAAAACACCTTCTCATGGGAACTCGTTCAGCTCCCTTTATCCAAGCCTTACCGTCAAGCGCTGTACTCAAGTGCCTACCAGTTTCTTTTTTTCAAAAGTCTTCTGAGAGCTAATGACTTAATTGTATCTGCATACACACTACTGGTGTAATAAATATTTCTAAACCAGGTCTGCCTTCAGCCACTCGATTTATAAGCACTGCGTGTCCCTCACTGAAGTCCTGGTAAAAACAACCATCGGCAAAGCCAACTGTTTTGTCAATTGTTTTTATTAACAACATTGGAAAAAACCAAAACACCATTGATTTTAATTTGGCACAAGCCCAAGCCCTCTTACTCCCCTCACCATCTTCCGCTCCTCATTGCATATCTCCACACAGTCACAGTTTGATTTTAAACTCGTGCCTGTGGACATTGTCAGACGCTTTCTGAACAGTTTGAAGCCAAACAACGACAACTGTTTTGTCTTTCCTGCATGTGCAGTGAAACATTACGCTGCAGAGGTCATACCTTTCATGGCCAATTTTATAAATCATTCTCACAAAGAGTAGTTCCTTCAAAACAGAAACTTGCCACTCCTCTCTTTAAAAAAAAAAAAAACTCCCTGCCCAGGAAAGATGTTAAAAATTGTGACTACACAACTCCAGGATTATGGAGAGAAACATCTCCTCCTGGACACCTTTCAGTCCGGCTTTCGAACAAAGCATGGAATGGAAATGGGCGTTGTCGGCAGCATGGGCCCACCTTATTGACTGGTCCCTCGTGCTAACGCTAGATCTTTCAGCGGTTTTGGACACAGTGGATCTGAAGAAACTGCTTTCCCATTTAAAATCAGTTAGAGAGGTCTTAGAGAAAGCCATGGCATGGTTTAACTCATTCCTGATTGATCGGTCTCAAAGAATTACGTGTGACGAGTACATTTCTGACACCCCACCTCTTAGATGCGGTGTCCCTCAGGGATCGGCACTTTCACCACTTCTCTTTAATTTGTATTTGAAGCCTTTGTTTGATATCTTCAGGAAGTTTAACCCTAACTTCCGATCATATGCCGATGTTAATTTCAGAGAATACAACAGTGTCTGACTGAAGGTAATATGTGGATGTTTTATAATTGTTTGCAACTGAATGCAAAGAAAACTGGAGGGGCCGAGTTTTGACCGAACCACTTATTTAAAGCTATCCCCAAACTTCCCAAATCTCTGTATTTCTTGGGAGCATCTCTGGCTTTTGCACCCAAACTCAAGAAGCCTGGGTGTATTTGGCAAGACAATCTTGGCAGTGACTGCCTGGTCATGGGCAAAGTTCTGTCCGTTATTCATGCCGTTTGCGGGTTGCCCTTCTGTTTATACCGTCTAAAGATCATGCTATGGTGGTCGACACACTTGTTAATTCTCCTCTGCACTATGGTAATAGCTTAATTGCAGGCTGCCCAGAAAAAAATCTATCCAGAGTGCACAGAACGCCACAGTTCGGCTTGTGTTTAAAGTGTCCAAAAGAACTCACATCTCAGCCTTGCGCAAGTCCCTACATTGGCTTCCAGTGCAGGAAAGGATCCACTTCAAGATCCTGTGCCTGGTTTTCAGATGAATGTGCAGAGGAGCAGGGGGTTGCATTTTCCCTAGCTGCCACCCCCTCACTGACGTCATATTGGAACAGCAGGAGAAGAGCTCTATGTGGAACCCCATGTGTTGTCCCCATACCTCATTGAGTGTATGAGAGATGATATGCACTCAGGCAACCATCCTGAATGCACCTTTGCACTGAAAGAGAGGAAGGATGCCAGCACACACCATTGGACATCATGAAACGATGAGTGAAATATGATGAGGCCAAAATGAAGTCTTGAAGAAGATATATGAGGACATACTGAAACAATATGAAAATACTTAAAAGTGACGATGTAACCGAAGCAATAAGAGAAACATGTACAAAATTATAAAGTAATCATGTCTGCAAAAGAAGATAAAGTAACTTGCTGACCAATAAGTGTAAATACGCAGTAACGCAAGCTAGATGAGACATATAGAAGCTTGCTATATAGGAAAATATAACGTGGCAAGGACGGCCATGATAGGAAAATGGACGTTGGCTTGTGTAAAGACTCAATCCAGCTACCTCAGAAACAGACCAGGGATGCAGAGTCAGGAGACATTGGAGAAATAGCTTTGTGTGCAAAAAAAAAGAAGAGGAGTCTATGTTGGCCTGGGATCAAGGATGCTATTCTAAGGCATAATTACAAGGCACAAAGGGAGGCAGATGGATACGCCATGTACTTAAGGCATATTTCTCTTAGATTAAAGAAGAAGAAAACATTTGCAAGAGCCAAGTATTGGATACTTAACAGGGAATAAGGTCTATATAAGATGGCCAAGAACACCCAGTATGAGGAAATCAAATAGCAGTAAATAAGAGGTTTAAAAGGACACATTTACGGTCTCCTCACACTAGATTCAGAAGTCAAAAACAAGAGCTGTTCATTAAGCTTTGGATAAACATAGTGATGGACTTACACACCCTCGAAAGTCCCAGAACAGAGAGCAACTACAAGGTCAACTACAGATGGGCAACTTTGTCTTTTGGTTGGACTGATGAGAGATGATGGACTAATTGGGAAAGCGGGGAGTAATCTGATGTGACTCGAGCAGCTGGGTTTCATTTTGCTTATGTGCTGCTAACGAGCTGCAAGTCCAAGGTTCGGTGAGCATGCTAACCAATCAGAGGGTCTATGGGGCAACATGCTATACAATGTTGCATAGGCCAATCTGTGCCCTACAGATAAGGGGCAGCCAATGAAGCACTAACCCCTATGCATGCCATAGGTACATATGTTCCATTAACCAATCCTTCCCTGCAATAGGTTTTTCAGTTTGCCACGTAGGATAACATCATAGATGATGCATATTGGGGTATATTACCCTTGTATAATCATGAAACTCGACTACTGCAATGTACTACTTACGGGCACTTCATCTGCCAACATGTCTAACCTCCAACTACTCCAAAATAAAGCACTCTCATCTACTAGACGTGAATCCGACGGGCTCCCATCAAAGCGGACTTCAAAACCCTATGCATCGTGCATCATTGTATTCACAATGAGGCCCCCCTTTACCTCAACAACTGCAATACCCAAATTGTCCCAGTTCGTGCACTCAGATCCAGTACCAGCATCTCACTGTTCACCCCCGATTTAAGAAGAAAAGAGCAGGCAGTGTCAGTTTCTGCGTCTCGGCACCCACACTCTGGAACACACTACCTGCTCACATCAGAAACAAACAATCTTTCTCCACCTTCAAAAAGCTAGCCAAGACCTTGTTGTTTGATAAATATGATTAACATTTGACCTCTGTTTCATGCCTTTGCTGATATTATGTATTTTGCTTCTGGGTGTTTCAAAAATGTAATAAATAAATAAATAAATAAATACATTGTTGTTCCATTGTTTGGGCCAGGAGGGTTAAGCTATATATTGCAAACTACCAGAAATTTCAGATGGTTTAAATGTTTTTGAGCAGAGCTTAATGAAACTGGATGAGCATTTCACCATAAAGGAAAACAGATTTCTGGCCAGGTACCAGTTTACCAGTTTGCCATCAGGGATCAGAAATCTAATGAATCCACAGAGAAGTGTTTAGCCATAAAGTGTGACTTTGACCACTGCAGGGAAGAACACTTCAGAGAGCAAATGATGATTAGATGCAGCAATCACAAAGTGAGAGAGCTGTTATTACGAGAAGGTGGCAATGGTGTGGGCATTTCACTGGACAGGAAAACTGAGATCCCGAAGATGGTGGAACATACGGAAAAATATATTAAGGAACTAGATGCTGAGATGGTAAAAGCCAGCCGGTGGAGTGAACCAAGTTGAGCGTGTAAAAGTGGAGTAGGAACATGGTCAAGGACCAAAGGAAGAGGCAAAGACAAGTGTAAAGAAAAGAACAGTAGCGAAGCAAAAAGCTGATGGAAAAACGTATGCCAGAAGATGTTTTTGCAGTGGTAGTGTGGACCATTTAGCTAGTGACAGACAATGCTTTTCTCAACATATAGTTTGTAGGGAATGTGGAAAGAAAGGAAATATGGCTCGGTGCTGTAGACACTGGACAACATTTGGTAGTATCAAATATGTACACGAGGATCATGGATTTTGGTCCGAGACTAATGAAGGTAAAGAAGATGAGTTGTGTGTGGTGAACGCAGTGGATGCAAGACCTAAAAGAATGAAACCCCATGCAGACATAGATGTAAACAATATTCTGGTAGAGCTGTTTATAAACAATGGGGCAGATTATACACTGGTGAATGGAAAAACATGGAGGGAAAAGTTCAAGTGTTGTGATTTGCAAAAGCCTACAGTGATGGATCATGATTATGGTGGAGTGCCAATCGAGATTGTGGGAGAATTCTGGGCACAGTTTGCTTACAAGTGTCGCAGTGCCACAGGCATGGTAAGAGTCACCAGCAAAAGTGGAAATCTATTGTCTTGGGATGCACAAGCTGATTTAGGATTAAGATTAGATCCTGATCACCTGTCACAGGTGGTAATTGTGTAAAAAGGATCGGAGAGAGTGAATGAGGTACGATATGCTGTGATGGATGTGACACAGTGGCATTCCAGTGCATTTGAACAAGTTGCTGGGTGTTTGAAAGGATTTGTGCATTTTATTAAATTGTAAACCTGGAGCATTACCAGCTAGGGATAAGCCTAGATCCATACCGTTAGCATTACAGGTGGATATTGAAGGAGAACTCAAAAGGATGTTGGCACAGGGCATCATAGAGAAGGTGGAGGCTGCTGAGTGGATAAGCCCAATTGTAGCTGTGCATAAACCTAATGGGAGTGTAATATTATGTATAGATCTAAGTGCACTCAATAAGTGTGTGGTGCCAGACTGGTTTCCTTTGCCGAAAATCAGTGATATGATGCCAGAAATTACATGAGCTTGTGTGTTTTCTACAATAGATTTAAAGGCGGCATATCATCAGGTTAGGTTGCATCCCTCAACTAGGGAATTGACGTCCTTTATAACGCCTTTTGGATTATATCGATGTAGGCAAATACCATTTAGGTTGATATCAGCGTCTAGTGTATTTCAAAGAGTGATGAGTAAGATATTCAATGGTGTTGATGGTTGTTGTTGTTACCAAGATGATAGTCTGGTATGGGGAAAAGATGTTGAGGAGCATGATGCCAGATTAAGGGAGGTGTTGAGAAGGATATGCAAAACTGGGCTCACAATTTCTTGGGAAAAATGCAAATTCAGGCTGGATAATGTCCAATATTTGTCCAATATTTGGCCACTGTGGATGCAATAAAACAGATGAAACCGCCAAAGGATGAGGCCGAATTGTCCTCTTATTTGGGTGGAATTTTATGGTATGTTTGTAAAGAATTTGGCAGAGAGAACCAGGTCCATGAGATTACTGGTGAAAAAAGCAGTGCGGTTCAGGTGGAAGGAGGAGTGTCTGAGAGAGTTTGAGGACATAAGGGTGAGTCTGTCATGTACCCCTATTTTGAAGGGGTTTAAGGCTGACTGGGAGGTACATTTATACACTGATGCTAATGAAAGTGGTTAGGGATGTGTGTTAATGCAACAAAGAGGAAGTGAGGTTTAGACTGTGACATTTGTCTCACGCGTTCTCAAGGAAGCGGAACAACAGTATTCCATGGTGGAAAGGGAGGCTTTAGCATTTGTTTGGGAAGTAGAGCGGTTTAAAGAGATTGCATGAGAAAGGACTTTTTTATTGTGACGGACCACAAGCCTCTCATGAGAATCTTTAACAGGAAGGATTCCGATGGTGTATCAAGAAGAATTGTTAGGTGGGTTACTGTCATGCAAGGATTGGACTTTGAGGTGCGACATATCAAGGGTGAGTTGAACATGATTGCTGATGCTTTGTCCTGCAATGCCATTCAAGACAATAAAGAGGAAAAGATTGATTTGGAAGGGGAGGTATTTGTGATTGGCAAGGTGGCACTGAAGAGAATTGGCGGATGTGATGTGGAGAAGAGAAGGTTTCTCAAACCATTGTAAAGTAAGTACAAAAGGGATGGCTGGTAGAGGAGATAAATAACGCGTTTAATGGATACAAAAGAGTGAAGGTTGAACTGAGCGTGGATAAAGGTGTGTTGATAAGGGGAGATCATCTAGTGGTACATGAAAAGTTGAGACAAGATGTACGATCCGAATGCTCACAAGGCCTAGTATGACCACCTCTTATCCTGTTTCCTTATTGAACGTTATTGCCTTTGTCCCATGTTTCCTCCCTGTTGCCCTTTGGGCGCTTTGAAACACACTTACTTGCTGTATAACTGCCCTACAGATGCACAATAAAATAAAATAAATATAATTCAAAAGGCAATGCCATGGTGGAAAGGTTTGATAGAATGTTAATGGATGCCATAAGGATTTCAATTGCAACTGGAGGTGGTTGGGTGCGTGTGGTGATGGGGAGAGTGGTACAATACAGTTTGGCACCACATCTGGTTACCGGGGTGTCTACTTTTTAAATTCTGAGGAGGAAGCCACCAAGCTCAAAATGTCACCCTGGATGGATGAATAAGTACAAGAGTGGGCGAGCCATCGTTTCTGGAGATGTGGCGAGGAAAGGAATAATGGATGGTCAGGGAGAGGTATGATATCACGAGCAGTGTCAGAGAGAGGGTCATGCCTAGAGGTACCATGGTGAACATGAAACTTGGAAGGAGAGTAGATAAGGGTTTCATGAAATATTTGAAACCGTTGGAAGTGGAGGAGGATTTGGGACACACTATGAGACTGAATAATGGTGAGAGATGGTGTAAGGATAGAGTGGGGGGGGGTGACGTGGAGTTGGCAGGGAAGGAGGAGTGTATGTTTGTGTGAGTAAGGGAAGGAGGTGTGTTATATGTGATGTACTTCATGATGACAACAATCACTTGTAATAATGCTAATGGTTATCTTGTAAACACTTCATTGTATGCACATAGTTGTGGAACGCTTTGTAGTCTAGTTCTAGAGCCCTAGGCCTGCAGGAGTGGAAAATAATGTTTGCATATGGAAAGGAGGTCAGTTGAAAGGGACTGAAGGAGGCTTGGAGCAGCTTCAACGTTAGCTCTAAAGAATAATTCAATTGAATAGCTTTTGAGGTGACTTACCCTGTGGACCCTTCACAATACCGGTCAGATGGCACCGCGAGCTGGGCGCTCGTTCTGACATCTGTGCTCAGCCTGCTGATGCAGGTTATAATCCCATCAGGGTGTACTCAGCCTTTTATAATTCCAAGGTCCATAAATGAAGTATCATAATAATGGCAACAGTTATTTCAGCTCTTAGATACCTGCGGGTTAGTAGCGCTATATAAGACTAGATGATATTATGATATAAACCTAGAATTTATAATGCATCTGCTGTTCCTGCAATGCATCCATCGAGGCCTTGCAAAGTCAAATTAGAAGTCGAAACATGGGAATGTTTAGTTGTAAAGTGCAGAAGAGAAGAAATACTGGCCAAATGGATTTCCACCATATTCCATGCACACAATGAAACCCCTATTTGGTAGCAGCCAGTCGCCACCATGATAGGAAGACACTACACAGAAGCATAACACACTTTGCCACCACTAAGATGCCAGGAGCTGTAAACCATCAAAAGGCAGAGGGATGGAGACCGAAAGCATTGGCTGAACTGGAGAGAAACCTGTGTGATAAGCAACGTTCTTGTATTAATCCCAGAGGTTTACACGAACACAGAATAATACAGTCTTTTATCAGATAATTTCAGGAATTAAATGAAGATGAGTGACATGAGTTCTTCAGTTCAACAACTCGTGAAGAGGAATACTCTGGGCCTTACTGTGTATCAGCCCCCTCTTCAATATGCTGCACAGCATGGCAGGAAAAAGGCCCTGGCGGTGGCACTCTCAGCTTAAAGTTGTACCCATGCTTGTCCCCATTTTTATAAAACACCCCCTTTCCTTGTTTCCAACATTCACTTTTAAAACACACCTTATTCCCGAAATCAAGGAGTCCGTAAACAATTATAAGACCCTAATGCACGAACATGTCTTACCTGCACAAGCATCCAGACATCTCTATGTATTGTCCTACTTATCTTCAGATAACAGGAGTGTTTTCCACAAGCATCTTCTGAATACAATGTGCACGGGTGTATGCATCACACTGTTTCAGGCGTATGTGATGCAAGCATTTACTGTGCAGAGTACAGACAATGTCGGGCTTTGGAATGTTAATGGCCCTTTCCCAGTGAGCTGTGACTTGTCAGGGAAAAGGGCCATTAACACTTGTGTGTCTGCCCCAGCCAAATAATAAAGGACATCAAAGAAACAGACTTGGGGAATGGCAGGGGGGGGCCTCTGAAGCTCAGCTATGACTTTTACCGTCACTTATTTAAAGCCCTGGTTAATGCCAACCTGCAGCATGCAGCAAAAAACCATGCCTTTTGTTAGGTTTTCAAGGAGTCAGACGTGTCACCTCTGGGAGCAAGGCACAGCAAGTCATCCTTATGACCATGTCCTGCCATCTTCCCCCATCCTCCACTCCCTTCCCTCCCCACTCCACTTATCTTCTTCCTTTGGTGGCGGGGGCCATTGTTGTCGCTGATCTGCATTCCCAGCCACCATAGAAATGGAAGAGGGGCTCTGCATGGAGCGCCGCCTTCTATTTTCATGGCGGCCACCATAGTGCGTCCCAGAACTTTAAACAAAAACATTGTCATCAGTAGCTCAGAATAAAAACCCAGGGTGCTAATAGAAATAACACCCGAGCCTACCGTTAAGGCCTTTCCACTCCTCCCCTTTCCCGCTATCCCACTGCCATGAGGCCTCCATGCACTCATGAACACCACAGCCTTTCCACTCCTCCCCTTTCCCGCTATCGCGCTAGCATAAGTCCCCCCACCCCCTGCACTCATGAACACGACAACCTTTCCACTCACCCCTTTCCCAATATCCCACTAGCATGAGTTCCCTGACACCCTGCCCTCATGAACATGACAGCCTTTCCACTCACCCCTTTCCCGATATCCCGCTAGAGTCCACCCACCCCATGCCCTCATCAACACGACAGTCTTTCCACTCCTCCCCTTTCCCGCTATCCTGCTAGCATTAGTCCCCCATCCCCTGCACTCATAACCGCGACAGCCTTTCCATTCCCCCTGTTCCCACTATCCCACTAGCATGAGTCCCCCCACCCCCTGCACTCATGACCACGACAGCCTTTCCACTCCTCCCCTTTCCCGCCATCCCACTAGCATGAGTGCCCCCACCCCCTGCACTCATGAACACGACAGCCTTTCCACTCCCCCTTCCCACTATCCCACTAGCATGAGTTCCCCAACCCCCTGCACTCATGACCTCAACAGCCTTTCCACTCTGCCGCTTTCCCTCTATCCCGCTAGCATGAGTCCCCCCACCCCATGCACTCATCAACACGACAGTCTTTCCACTTCTCCCCTTTCCCACTATCCCACTAGCTTGAGTCCCCACACTCCCTGCACTCATGAACACGACAGCCTTTCCACTCCCCTATTTCCCGCTATCCCGCTAGCATGAGTCACCCACCCCATGCACTCATCAACACAAGTCTTTCCACTCCTCCCCTTTCCTGCTATCCTGCTAGCATGAGTCCCCCATCCCCTGCACTCATGACCACAACAGCCTTTCCACTCCCCCTGTTCCCACTATCCCACTAGCATGAGTCCCCCCACCCCCTGCACTCATGACCACGACAGCCTTTCCACTCCTCCCCTTTCCAGCCATCCCACTAGCCTGAGTGCTCCCACCCCCTGCACTCATGAACACGACAGCCTTTCCACTCCCCCCTTCCCACTATCCCACTAGCATGAGTTCCCTGCACTCATGACCTCGACAGCCTTTCCACTCCGCCGCTTTCCCTCTATCCCGCTAGCATGAGTCCCCTCACCCCATGCACTCATCAACACGACAGTCTTTCCACTTCTCCCCTTTCCCACTATCCCACTAGCTTGAGTCCCCACACTCCCTGCACTCATGAACACGACAGCCTTTCCACTCCCCTATTTCCCGCTATCCCGTTAGCATGAGTCACCCACCCCATGCACTCATCAACACAACAGTCTTTCCACTCCTCCCCTTTCCCGCTATCCTGCTAGCATGAGTCCCCCATCCCCTGCACTCATGACTGCGACAGCCTTTCCACTCCCCTGTTCCCACTATCCCACTAGCATGAGTCCCCCCACCCCCTGCACTCATGACCACGACAGCCTTTCCACTCCTCCCCTTTCCCGCCATCCCACTAGCATGAGTGCCCCCACCCCCTGCACTCATGAACACGACAGCCTTTCCACTCCCCCCTTCCCACTATCCCACTAGCATGAGTTCCCCAACCCCCTGCACTCATGACCTCGACAGCCTTTCCGCTCCGCCGCTTTCCCGCTATCCCGCTAGCAAGAGTCACCCACCCCATGCACTCATCAACACAACAGTCTTTCCACTCCTCCCCTTTCCCGCTATCCTGCTAGCATGAGTCCCCCATCCCCTGCACTCATGACCACGACAGCCTTTCCACTCCCCCTGTTCCCACTATCCCACTAGCATGAGTCCCCCCACGGCCTGCACTCATGAACAGGGCAGCCTTTCCACTCCTCCCCTTTCCCGCTATCCCACTAGCATGAGTCCCCCCACGGCCTGCACTCATGAACAGGACAGCCTTTCCACTCCTCCCCTTTCCCGCTATCCTGCTAGCATGAGCCCCCCATCCCCTGCACTCATGACCACGACAGCCTTTCCACTCCCCCTGTTCCCACTATCCCACTAGCATGAGTCCCCCCACGGCCTGCACTCATGAACAGGACAGCCTTTCCACTCCTCCCCTTTCCCATTATCCCACTAGCATGAGTTCCCTGACACCCTGCACTCATGAACATGACAGCCTTTCCACTCCCCCCTTTCCCGCTATCCCGCTAGCATGAGTCCCCCCACCCCCTGCACTCATGAGCACGACAGCCTTTCCACTCCCCTCTTTCCCGCTATCCCACTGGCATGAGTCACCCACCCCATGCACTCATCAACACAACAGTCTTTCCACTTCTCCCCTTTCCCGCTATCCCACTAGCATGAGTCCCGCCACCCTCTGCACTCATGACCACGACAGCCATTCCACTCCTCCCCTTTCCCGCTATCCCATTAGCATGAGTCCCCCCACCCCCTGCCTCTTCTTCCTAGAGACACGCACAGCATGGCCATCATTTTAGAAGACAAATGACCTTTACCTTACCCTATTATATATTCTTCTCTATTCATACTACGAATTTTGAAGCTCTGCCAAAAGATTGTTATGTTATTTTATGTTTCAGATATTTTTACTACATTTCTAGCTCATGACTTTTCGATTTGAAGTCATTTGGCCCCATTACAAGTGTTGCGGTCCGGAAATAAGGGTGCCGGTAGCACCGTACCATCACCCTTTTTTCTTGACCGCCACACTACAAGTCTGCCTGTCCGGGCCACCACGCCCGGCCTGCTGGACGCAATGATGCCGGTAGGCAGACTTGTCATGGAAGCACCGGCACCGTTAGCAACGGAGCTGGTGCTTCCGTCTCCCCACTCCCATGGAGTCCTACGTGACTTCACAGGAATGGGCAACAACATTTTCCAGCGGCTGACTTCCTGATCCCGCTGGGACTTGTCCGCGATGTCAAGCACCGGAGAAGTGTTACGAGTCTGGCGGAAACCCGCCTGTAGCCCTGGTAGGTTATCGCCGGACTCCTCGTAATGAGGCCCAATATGTACAATTATTGCCTATATTTTGTATTGTTCTATGGGTTCCTTTTTCATTCATTTCCTTCCACATGCCTTCCTCGCTGCCACGTAATACTGCTCCCAGAATGCCACTTTTTTCATTTGCTGCCATCTTCTCTCCATAACACCGCCTGCCTTTGATTTTTTTCTTTAAATCATGGGGGAAGCCACCTTGAAACACCCGTCCTCGCCACTACAAGTTTCCAAACTGTCACATTATGTCCCATCCCCACCCCCAAGATGTTGCCGCTGCTGATGTTCATATTTGGATTTGCTCTCATGATGCGCTGCGCGGCTCCCGCAGAACCCTCGCGACGCTCTGCATGTCCTTACCTATTGTCGCCCTCAGTCTTTGGGATGTGCTCTGGCTCCCCGGGTGGCTCGCTGGCAACTGAGTAGTCTCCTATGTGGCCTTCCCCGCTCAGCTAGGAACGTTCTTTGTTTTTTTACAGTGTATGATTTTAAGGGCCTGATTCATGGAATTTTTTGCATGGTGCAAAGTGACTTTTCACTGGTGCAAAGTGACTGGTGCAAAGTGACTTTGCACCAGTGAAAAGCCACTTTACTATGTGCAAAAAATTCCATGAATAAGGCCCAACGTGTTTTTTTGACGTGTACCTTTGAATGACGCGTTTGTTTAGGTTTACTTCTGCGTGAGTGATAATCTAGGCTTCGATATGTGATTCTATATATTATCTGTACAATACATTTTTCAAGTGAAATGAAAAACAGAAGAATGTCTCTAGTGGACTTACAGTGTATTTAGGGGCGTTAGAAAACATGGCTGCCACTCCCAATGGAAGACGGGCGGAGGGTTTCCATAGGCTGTGCACTGAAGGCGCTTCTCTTTACCCTGCAGGACCGGCTCGATCTTGTTCACATCAATTGCCTTCTCGTAGATCACAGGTTTGGCTACAAGAGGAGTGTGAAGAGAGAAAGAGGACTGTCAACTCAGCCAAATAACCACATTACCCCACGCATTCTTGCTACCCAATTTTGTGTTTCAAATTCCTTTACAACACACAAGGTCAGATGAAGACTCACAAAAGGTTGCATAAAGGTCGCACTCTGAAACACCTGTGTACGAGCATGATACAAATAAAATATCATATCATATCATACAAGAAATTTTAAAAAAGGCACCATGCCACAGGCTGTGAGCAAAGGTAACAAACCTGGTTAAGACAACACATGCAGAATGCCAATGTAAGGTCACATACACACAAGCTAAGGAATTATGGAATGCAAAGCTATCCAGAGGAATTCTCAGTAGTTAAGAGAAATCGCAGAAGCCTTTACCATACCAATGCAGTTAGGTTTCATTGAGTTGGCTGACTAACCCTGTGGCCCTGGGATTGCCATGCCCAGAGATGCCAAACTCCACACCTCTGTTGAGGACCACTCCGGCTGAAAGATATCTCGCTTTGCCTGTGTTCCATACCAGATGGGACGTGGTGTCGAGACGCACACTCAACAGCTACGTTTTCTGATATGGCGAAGACGGACAGGCACATGAAAAATATCAAATAGAATTCTACCCAGAAGGACACCCAGTGAAGAAAGAGGCACTGGCTTCAGCTTCAACACCCACAGCAGTTTGTATTTTATAAATGTGACATGTGTTGAAATCTTCTCTTCCATGTACGCAGAATCCACAATATGTTGTCAGCCATTGCAAGTTAAAGACATCAGTAATCACATTTAATGCAGAGACATCATTCACATCACTGCGGGCAAATTGTCTTTGAAAGAGGGTGGTGGGGCATAATGAGAGCATAAAAACCTATGTACAATGTCACAAACATATTTGAGTACCACTATTAAAAATGATCCTAATTAGTAAAGCCTGTTACCAAGCACCGTGAAGCTGGTCTTTTATATTAAAAACCAAATATGATTATATTATAACATATTATGTTATATCATACTAGTGTACAGGCCTGTGTATACAGGCCAACGTGCAGGTCTTCATTGACACAGTAGGATCACTATATATCCTAAGCCTAAACCTCCCTCTAGTGGTGACAACAGGCGAAGCTATGAGAATTGGACCACTGTTATTCCTAAGGCAACAGCTCCCTCTAGCAGAGTATTCTGTGGGTTCGGGCAGCCTCTACTGCGCATGGCGGCATCGGACAAACATACATCCAGCCTTGAATATTATTAGACATTATTTAACAGGCTGTTTTGACATGTACAACCATTCATTCAGGGACTCTCTTAGTTTTCTTTCTGATTACATCAACAAGAACAGGAAAAATGATGCGAGCAAAAGAAGATATGAATTAAGCAAAGAAATGATGTTTTTGATCACATAGCATTCATGTTGCCTGCAGAGGAGAGCTATTTGAAATAGTAAAGGAATGCACATCTTCTGCATCTATCGCCTCTCACTCTTACGAGATAAACTGGTGTTTAATTTATGATACATTTATGCTAGATCATTTGATGAGGAATTTGACTTTTCCAAACATGACACTACCAGGTTATTTTCATATTATATAATAGGTACTATGTTCAGACAAAATTTTACAAAATAACAAAACAGTAATATTATAGCCCTGTGGTCCTGAGGAGTATGTCCCTATAATGTTGAAACTCTTGCGTCAGTCTCTGGATGCTGGAGTCTCTGATCGCAATGTTCCTTCGCTGTCTCCCCTGGGTTCTTCTTTTGTTTTCTTCAGAAACAAAGGAGGCAAACTCTTTTCGCTGCACATGGATTCAATCTTAAATGTGTGTGTACTGTATACAAGTATGCCGCAAATGTAAGATGTAAAAGGAGGGTCTTCCTAACAACATTAAATAACCAACGTGCAGATCTACAGTGTTACAGACAGCCACACCTCAGAACATCCACAATGATAAATGATCTGGGAATCTCCACTAAGCAAATAGATTCCAGATCATTAGAAAGTGACGTTTCAGCTGAAAAAGCAATCTTGCCATCAATGGTGAACCACAGAACTGTGAACGATCACCAATGCCTGTGCACAGCTGCCCCATTGCTAAATTAATTATGTGCAGGTTAAGGAAAATCACCTTTGTTAGAGGTGGACACTGACAGTGCCGCTCTCACATTGGTCAATGAATGACTCTGATCCATTGATATCAGGGTGAGCCGGACACGGCTTTGATGAAGACTAAGATGAGATTGCCGTGGCAACCAGCGACTACCAATGTCATGGCAATTTCCCAGAACAGATTCCTAATGAATCCTTAGCCACATTTATTTATTTTATTTTATTTTATTTATTTGCATTTTTAAAGAGCAGCAGCTGCCCTGGGGCATCGTGGCGCTGTTACAAGAAGGTTTACTTGGCATGTTGAATCGGTTACAGGAATGGCTGTGGTTCCAGGGTTACATCGGAACCATAGCCATGATACAGTAGTAATTTACAGACAATATTGCATGCGATACAATTGGAAACTGGGTTTCACTTAAATAGAGAGGTTTTCAAGGCTTTTCTGAAGGCTGTGTGGGATGTTTCCGTTCTTAGCTTGGGCGGAAGGGAGTTCCAAGCTTTTGGCGCTAGGACTTCGAAGCTCGAGCCGCCAGCTTTGACTCTGGTGAAGTTAGGGATTGTAAGTTGGTTGGCATATAGGTCCCTTTTGGGTCCGAGTGATTGGACTGGTTGTATCCGTTCATTGAGGTAGCTAGGGGCGGTTTGGGCTCTGCATCTATGTGTGATTGTGAGAGTCTTGAATTGAATGCGCTCTTTAACTGGGAGCCAATGGGCATTTTGTCTTGCTAGGGAGATGTGTCCTCTCTTTGGTATATTGAGGGCTGCTCTCAGGGCATTGTTGTGTGCAATCTGGAGTCTGTTAATGTTTTTGGCCGAGGTACCTAGCAGGAGGACGTTGCAGTAGTCTAGTTTCGCGCCTATAGTCGATCTGGCGATGTTGAGGCGGTTTGTGGTGGACAGGTGGGGCTTTACTGCATTGATTATCTTGGTTGTAAGGGCTGCTGAGGAGGAGATGTAGCTGACATGCCTGTCCATGGACAGGGTGGAGTCTAGGTATACCCCCAGAGTTTTTACAGCTGGGGATACGGAGACTACTGAGTTCTCGATGAGGAAAGTACTGTATTTCTTGTCTAGCTTGTTGAGGGTTTCTTTAGGGCCTACTAGTAGGATCTCTGTCTTGTCTCCGTTGAGACAGAGGCCATTGGCTGCCATCCATGCCTGGATAATGGCATAAGTATTTTGTAGGGTTTTCAGGTCTTGCTCATAGTCACCAGTTAGTGGGAGAAGGATTTGAGTGTCGTCGGCATAGTTGGTGAACGTTATGCCGAATTCTTCTAAGTCGTTGAATAGTGGGAGTGTGAATAGGTTGTAAAGAGTCGAGGAGGTGCAAGACCCTTGTGGAACTCCAAAGCTGATTGACGAGGGGGTGGCTGACGCTTGGTCTGAGTAAACTCTCATAGCTCTGCCTTCCAGGAAGGATGAGATCCAAGCTGTGGCATTGGATGAGAAGTGGGCCGTGTTGGTGAGATGTGTACTTAGTGTTTTGTGGTCGACTAACTCGAACGCGGCTGACAGGTCAAGGAGTAGGAGGATGGCGCATTTGCCTTTATCCATGTTTTTTAGGAGTTGGTTCTTAAGGTCGAGTAGTGCTGACTCTGTGCCATGGCGTGGGCGGAAACCAGACTGTCTCTTACCTAGGATGTTGTGAGATTCAAGGTAAACTTGTATCTGTAGGTATGCGGCCTTATCGAGGATTTTCAGCAGGAATGGCACTGTTGTGATGGGTCTGTAGTTGTTGGGTGAGTCCGGGTCTAGCATAGGTTTTTTTAGTAGTGGGCGAACCCAAGCTTCTTTGAGGGAAGAGGGTACTGTGGCGAAAGAGGCATTAATGAAGGTAGCAATGAAGTGGGCTAGGGGTTCAGAGCAGTCTTTGATTATGTTTGCTGGGCAGATGTCCCCTTTGCAGAGTGAAGGTTTGATTTGTTTCATGATGCGTAGGACCTCAAAGGTAGATACATTTCTGAAAGTGAAAGGTGGTGGAAGATTGTTGTTGTGTTTGTTTTGGGGGGAGTGCTTGGGGCTGGGGGCAGTCTGTGTTTTGTGTGGAGACTTTGGTAGATTGTCAAGGTTGGCTTTGATTTTCTTTTGGAGTAAGTCAATTTTGTCTAGCATAGCTTTTTGGATGTCATTACACCAGTTCTCATCTTTGATTGTTTGGTGTTTGGAGGCTGGCGGTGTGACTAGTTCATTGAAAATCGCGAATAATTCTTTTGAATGTGATTGGGCATTGTCGATTCTAGTGTTGTATGCGTCAGCTTTGGCTTTGGCTATGGAATTTTTGTATTGCTTGGTAATAGTTGAGTATGAGTCGCGTAGGGGGGTGGAGGGGTGTGATTGCCATTTTTTGAGTGCTTGTCTTTTGAGTGTTTTTAGGTCACGTAGTTCTTGGTTGAACCATGAGTTAGCGTGGAAGAGTTTTTTTGCTTTTTTTGTTTCTAGTGGGGCAATGGTGTCAATGATCTCTTTAATGGTGGTGTCGTAGAGTGCTACTAGTTCTTTGGGGTCGTTGGAGGTGGGTGATGCTAGTGCTGAGACTTCTAAGAGTGGGCACATCCTTTCTTTGGAGAGTAGCTTTTTAGATCTGGCTAGAGCAGCTGGCATAGGAAGGATTTGACTAATGGCTGTCTTCGTTGGGATGTAAAAATGGATAAGGTGGTGATCGGTCCATGGTTGTGGTGTGTTAGAAATGATGTCTACCCTGCAGTTATGGTCGACTAGCCAGTCTAGTATGCAGCCTTTGGTGTGAGTGGCCGAGTCGACTCTCTGGATGAATTGTA
This sequence comes from Ambystoma mexicanum, assembly GCF_040938575.1. Taxonomy (NCBI): domain Eukaryota; kingdom Metazoa; phylum Chordata; class Amphibia; order Caudata; family Ambystomatidae; genus Ambystoma; species Ambystoma mexicanum. The sequence goes on along the minus strand of NC_090930.1, from coordinate 147,342,906 downwards.
GGTCTAGAAGGGCTTTCGCAAGGGTTTTGCTGTGTTTGTCTTTTGTGTCATTAAAGCCGAGGTTCAGGTCTCCTAAGAGTAAGGCTTTAGTGTTGGGTTTGAGATTGTTCCCTAGTAGGTGTAGGATGACGGCTTGGAAGTTCAGGAGTGGGCCTGGGGGTCGGTAGATAATGTGCATTGTAATGGTGTCATTAGGGGAGAGGGATATTTTTACTGATAGGGCATCGAAGTCGTTCTCGGGTGAGATAGATTTGGTTTGTCTAGCCTTTAGTGTTTCTTTGATTATTAGTGCCACTCCTCCGCCTTTGTGTTTTGGTCTATCTTGCCGGAGGATGATGTATCCAGGGGGGAGGGCCTGGCATATGGCGGGACCAGAGGCTTCATGTAACCAAGTTTCTGTAATGGCTAGGGCGTCTAGCTCGAGGTCAGAGATTAGGTTGTGTATTTCTGTGGCGTGCTCTTGAAGGGATCTGGCGTTGATGAGGGCTAGCTGAATTGGGGGGGGGGTTGTCTGTGCTTGGCTTGGCTTGACATTAGCAGAGTGAGGGATATTGTCCCCTACTACTACAAGGAGGTATTTTTTATTCAGCAGTTACCAGATATTAGCAACCGGGGGAGAGCCCTGGTCACATCATGATGGATGGAGGGAACGTGGGTGTGTACTGGCAGTAGCAGCCTGTATTCTGGGTCATCCTAGGCCTCTCCCTTGAGTCTGCCATGTATTGGGGTAACCCATATTCGACTGCCTGGATCACCTCCCTTCCTTATATTGTACTGTTATAATTATTACTCTGTTTACATGATGATTTGTTAAATTCTCGCTAACAATGTTTTGCTCGATGACCTGTACAGCGCACTGTTGCTCCGGAGTTACATTTGTGCTATTAAAAGACAAGCTACTACTCCAAATGCCAATAATTATAATAAACTAAATACAATACAATGCAACGAATATCTGATATTATATTATGAATACAGTAAAATAAAACAAATATATAAATAATAAATCAATACCATTTAATATGCATATATTAATCTTTATTAGAATGTCCTTATACATTATATCAATATTAAATATATACTTAAGAGAATCATAGCAAATATAGTACATATACCATATAACTATGTAGAAATAGTGATATCTCTCCCCCTTTCTCCCTCTGTGTCTTTGCATTGATATATATATATATAAATATATATATAGCAAGGTTCTGAGGAAATTCTATTATACCCCATTAATATGGTAATAATTTGAGTCACGGTCTCTAACTTGGAGTATTGGACTCTATTGGACTATTTTATTCGATATGTAACATATTGGTGAAATATCAACTCCGTTGGTGACGGTGCGCTATATAAATACCTTTTAACATTAACATTATACAAATGAATGCAATAAATACATATGAACAAATATGATATACTAAATATACAATAAAAATAAGGCATATGTATTATAAATGCACGTGTCATATTTCATGTATATGTATTTGATATTTGCATATACCAAACATAATACATCTCAACAAATATAATATATGTATATTATGAATATTACTAAATAAAATAAATATATATATATTTATATTTATCTTTATTCAATCCTCTTTGTTTATTATATATATGCATTTGATATATGTTATATGGTATCGTACCAAAAGAACAGAGGTATAAATTCCGAGGACGGAAATGCTGAATGGAGAAGGCTGCATTTCGCTGCATATATATGCAGGGGAGGGGTGAGGGTAACCATAAATGTGGGAGTTATGGAAGGGCTGCAGGGGTCTCCCCCAAATATGTATATGGCAAAATGGATCTAAAAAAGAAATAACTTTGACAGTTTCGTCCTGGGGATTTTTTTATTTTTTGAGGTGATCCCATAGATCCCGGTATTTCAAAAATCTATCTACACACCCATATATTAGTAAATATAATAAAATATAATACATTCATATAAACATTATAAATATAATACAAATGACACATACCTGAATATATGTATACAAATAATTTATATACAGTCGAACGGAGGATAGCACAGGGGCAACGTGCTGTGCTTGGAATCAAAATCACGCAGAGCAACAGGGGTTCAAATCCTACACCTGCACTTAGAAACCAAACTCAGGTATGGAATTAGGGCATTATAAAAAAAACAAATAAATGGCTGTAAGGAAAACACTTATTATTACTCCAGTAAGTGCCAATCTTTTGAGCCAAGCTGTCTAACTCTAAGCACTGGAGTCTATGGGGCCTCCTCATCAGCTCAGGGACAATCTTTCTCTGATATTGGAATTTGGATTCTGCTTCTCTGAGCCCATCACGTGAAGAAGCACATCTTGCTGTATCATTAACAGGGCATTCTAGAAGCACATCTTGCTGTATAATTGAGCGGACATTCTAGAAGCACATCGTGCTGTATCATTAAGCGGGCATTCTAGAAGCACATCTTGCTGTATCATTAAGAGGGCATTCTAGAAGCACATCTTGCTGTATAATTGAGCGGGCATTCTAGAAGCACATCGTGCTGTATCATTAAGCAGGCATTCTAGAAGCACATCTTGCTGTATCATTAACCGGGCATTCTAGAAGCACATCGTGCTGCAACATTAAGTGGGCATTCTAGAAGCACATCTTGCTGTATCATTAAGAGGGCATTCTAGAAGCACATCTTGCTGTATAATTGAGCGGGCATTCTAGAAGCACATCATGCTGTGTCATTAATCAGGCATTCTAGAAGCACATCTTGCTGTTTCATTAAGCGGGCATTCTAGAAGCACATCTTGCTGTATCATTGAGAGGGCATTCTAGAAGCACATCTTGCTGTATCATGAAACGGGCATTCTAGAAGAACATCTTGCTGTATCATCAAGCGGGCATTCTAGAAGCACATCTTGCTGTATAATTGAGCGGGCATTCTAGAAGCACATCTTGCTGTATCATTAAGCGGGCATTCTAGAAGCACATCTTGCTGTTTCATTAAGCGGGCATTCTAGAAGCACATCTTGCTGTATCATTAAGCGGGCATTCTAGAAGCACATCTTGCTGTTTCATTGAGCGGGCATTCTAGAAGCACATCGTGCTGTATCATTAAGCGGGCATTCTAGAAGCACATCTTGCTGTTTCATTAAGCGGGCATTCTAGAAGCACATCTTGCTGTATAATTGAGCGGGCATTCTAGAAGCACATCTTGCTGTATCATTAAGCGGGCATTCTAGAAGCACATCGTGCTGTATCATTAAGTGGGCATTCTAGAAGCACATCTTGCTGTTTCATTAAGCGGGCATTCTAGAATCACATCTTGCTGTATAATTGAGCGGGCATTCTAGAAGCACATCTTGCTGTATCATTAAGCAGGCATTCTAGAAGCACATCTTGCTGTATCATTAAGTGGGCATTCTATTTCCTGACTCAAAGACATAGTTCTGTCCCAGCAGGGAGTCTTATCTTTATACCAATGCCTTAACCCCCTAAGTGCCGGGCTATAATTCAAGTCTATGCAGAAAGGACAAGCATACTCGTAAAGGGCGGGCTGTCAAGGATTGCCCGGGAACTGCAAGGCACACCAGTTCCTCATCATGCGGACTGGTCCTGTGTGCGGACAGTGGGCTCAATGTTGCACATCGGGAATACACTGTTTGGTCGGATGCTTCTGCTGAAGAAAGCAAATGTCGCGTGCAGGTCTTTGCATCGAGCGTGCTGCCACTGCCACCGCAACGCAGCACCACCATTGCATGAGCACCAGAGAGTACAAGACAGAACGTCTGATGTGTAATCCAGGCTCCCAGGCTCCACGTGGTACCCAAACGCCCGGTGGGGAGAGCTGTCTGAACAGGGATGCCATGTAAAATGCAGCTGCAGGCCCTAGGTTGCCCATGGCATTCAGCGCCAGGGGTGGACTGGCCTATGGGGAATTCTGGAGATTTCTGGGAATGCTTCTGCATCCTGGGCCTAATTTGTGTGGTAACCCATTTTATTTTTAAATGTTCTCAGCGGAAAAGGGCAGGGCTTCATGAAACTGAGTAATATGGGGCCACTTTGAACATTAATTCCAGGGCCTCTTTTGGTTCCCAGTCTACCCCTGTCCAGCACAAGGTGCTTTGATTGGAAACACGAACAGGGACGCATTCAGTGAGCTATGCAGACCCAAGAGGAGTGCCCTGCAAAAGGGCAATGCAAAACGAGTAGTGCACATATATCCGATTGATGATTTGGGATAATGGCAGAACTCGCACTCAGTCAGACAAACACGAAAGATACACAGCTGTCACAGGAAGAAGAGCTTCGAGGTGGGGTGTAATGATATGCTATTCGGAGGCCACCCCGCCCCGTCAAGGCCCAGGAGATGGAGCTACAGGGCTGCCTTTTATGTGCGGATCTTTGGTGGTAGAGGGTCTTTGGTGTGGGTGGAGGTGTGGATGCAGACGATGCACAACGTGGGCGGTGGATGTACAGCAGGGGGCGCTAGAACCAAAGGTGTGGCAAAAAGGGCAGAGGGAGATGGGGTAGCCAGATTGGGGGAGATGGGGCAGTCCATGAATGGACTTAAAGACTAATATTAGATATCTGTCGAAGGACTGATTGTGCATTGGAGACCATCGTGCCAGGAGGCAGTGGGCAGAGCTGTGCTAGAAGCCAGGGAGATTGTCGATGGTGCTGCTGGCAACGGAGCAAAGAGGAAGGCACGAGCAGCAGTCACAGGACTGAGCACCCGAGTGGAGAGGAGAGTGTGTGGAATGGTAAAAAGGAGGTGGGGGGGCTTCCCACGTTAACCCTTGCAGCAGTGGCACCGGCAGGGCCATGCCATGTTAGAGCTTCACATTGCTGTTAAAGACATCCAACTACTAAGGAAGCAAGAGGGAGCTGTTCAACAGGGCGGCTAGCAAAGGCTTGTCCCCACATCTGTTTTCCAGAATTCTGATGTTAGAGTGCACATTTTTTGAGGATATGGGCCTCAATACGAGTCCGGCGGTAACATTGCCGGTGCTACCGGCGGGTTGGTGCAAGACTTGTGACATTTTACCGGGATATTACAAGTCCCATCGGACTGGCAAGCTAGGTGCCGGTAAATGTTGTTCCCTATTCCTGTGGAGCTCCATAGGACTCCATGGAAATGGGTTCACGGAAGCGACGGGACCGTTGCTAACGGTGCCGGCGCTTCCGTGAAGAGTCTGCCTACTGTTGTTGCAGTGTCCGGCAGGGTCAGACCTGTCGGACGCAGCGGCCCTGGCAGGCAAACTTCTAATTTGCCGGTCTGGATACAAGGGTGCCATTGAGCTTACCGGCACCCTTGTTTCTGGAACGGCACACTCTTAATGAGGCCCTCTGTCTTTTTGGGGGAAATGCATGACAAATCAAGTCATTCCAGTTTAGCAAACTTGGAAATGATTGGTTGCCTTTAATTTACCAAAGATGCAAGCACAGGGCAGAAATAGAACATGCCTACTGAAAGCCGGAGAGACCAGTATGAACGCACAATAGATTGTTTCAAGGTCCATCTCTTCAAGGAGTCTCTCCTCCTCAACACCTAGGCCATCATATCACCCAATGCGCCACCTGACTTGCTAGACACCGTCCACCCCTCCCCACCCCGACACCCTGTACAGCTGTACCCCTCCTCTGTGTCCCTCTGTATCCTACCCCCGTTGTATATCTGTTCTGTTGTTACCTCAGAAAAGCTCTCTGTGATGCATCTATAATGTTGTGTACCTCTGTAAAGTGCTCTGTTATGCATCTGTACTGTTGTGTACCTCTGTAAAGCGCTCTGTTATGCATCTGTACTGTTGTATACCTCTGTAAAGAGCTCTGTTATGCATCTGTACTGTTGTATACCTCTGTAAAGCGCATTGTTATGCATCTGTACTGTTGTATACCTCTGTAAAGCACTCTGTTATGCATCTGTACTGTTGTATACCTCTGTAAAGTGCTCTGTTATGCATCTGTGCTGCTGTATACCTCTGTAAAGCGCTCTGTTATGCATCTGTACTGTTGTATACCTCTGTAAAGCACTCTGTTATGCATCTGTACTGTTGTATACGTCTGTAAATTGTGTACCTCTGTAAAGCGCTCTGTAATGCATCTGTACTGCTGTATACCTCCGTAAAGTGATCCGTTGCCTCTCGAAGCTAGGTCCCGGATCAATAAATACCATAGTAATAATAATAATTGTACAGCTTGTAATTCATCATACACGAATACGTGTGTATCCATACATGGTTGCATAGCTATATGTCCCGAGACAGCTTTGCTGAAAGAAGTGGCGATTGCTATGCAGTGACAGATTTCCACTATGCAGTGACAGATTTCCCATTCGTGTAAGCCAAGACTTACATGGCGCCTCCAATGTCAAGATGGCGGGAAACATGCCGGCTGCAGAAGTCCTGTCAGCGGGACTCCAAGTACCTCGCGCCCCCAGTGTCAAGATGGCGGTGAACATGCCGGCTGCAGAAGTCCTGTCAGCAGGACTCCGAGTACCTCGCGCCTCCAGTGTCAAGATGGCGGTGAACATGCCTGCTGCAGAAGTCCTGTCAGCGGGACTCCGAGTACCTTTCAACACTCGCTTGTTACTGGTCCATTGAGTCCAGATGCAGTTAGTTAGCACCTGACTGCTGCGGAAGCTTGATTTCTTTTGAACGATGAATACATTGAAATTGGAGTAATAGGCCTCGCAGAGCACCAGTGCCCAGCGTCCATATTACATAAACACGCACGGGCAGAGCAGACTGGCAGATGACGGGGACCCGCCTGCGGAGTTCCCCGGGAGAGAAGCCTGAAAAATGATGCTGCCCTGCTCTGGCTACCGCAAGGATGACTGGGGAGCTCTGCTTTTTTGCTAAATTAAACTCACCAAAGATTATTTTATATTAAGTGCCAAGAACGAGTATGCTCGTCCTTTTTGCATACATTTGCATAATAGCCTGGCACTTAAGGGGTTAAGTAGTAACACCCTGAAAGGTGGCACTGTGCTGGAGACCAAGCTAAAGGCTGAGTAAAGCTACTGGACGAACATCTAGCGAAGCTGAGTAAGAACATCTGCCAAGGACTGGATCAGAACCCGAACCCTCTGATCAGAAGACTCACTGCCACCACTGCAAGCCCCTTCGACCGCTACCCGCGGCCCATCACTGCAAAGACCGTGTGAAACCAGCTCTACTGTGACAAGACCACACAGACCAAGAAGAAAACAAACCCACGACTACATACCCAACCTGAGAAGATGGAGTAATGAGGCTCAAGCCTCGGTATCCAAAAATCTCCGCTGATGGATAAAAATCTATCAGCAAGAAGAAGAACAAGCGTGCTGGGCACCGCCCGGGAGAGCCAGCCTGCAAAGGTGTTCTAGCTATCATCATCCCTGCACATTTCCCGAAGCCATAATATGTGCTTTCTTTTAGTTCACAAGTTCAGAGAGGGCGTGCAGGCTGCTTCTAATTTTTTTTTTACAAATACATCTTCTGATAGTCCTTTCTCTGTTTCCATAGGTGGTCTTGGGGGGAGCATAATAGTCCTTCGGTCTGCTAAGTGTGGGTTGTACTTCAAGGTAAGGCGATGGGTTGGTGGAATCTGTTTGTGGGGGCGTGGGGGCGCAGTGGGGATGAAATCTCGAGGGGTGGGGACAGAGAGCAATGGGGGCCTGGGATCAGACCCAGTGAGAATGCTGGGCAGAGGAACCTGGGGGGTCTGAGCCATCCTTAGGCTGACATTGGGGATCCCCGGTGCTAATATAAATTATTTTAAATTCATGTATGTATATTTTGTAAGAGACTGATATTTATTTGAGGCAATTATTTTGCTATATATATATATATCTATATATATATTCACCGAAAAACTTTAGTTAAGGTGATCAGATTGAATGCAACAAAACCCTTGAAATTCAGCGGCTGTAGGAAGTGGTGATCTTAACTAAGCATCCCACCTGTTGTAAAGCTCATGAGACAACATGTGGCCTGGTGGGGGGCAGGAGGGCACACATAGGTGCCCAGACTTTGAGGGATGTAGTCCTAAGCCGTATGGTGGGGCATTTCTGCAGCAAGACAACCAGGTCTCTTCTCACAAAGGTGAATGGCTAGTCCCCCCTTGTATCCTCTGTGAGATTTAGGGTTCCAAGGAAAGTAACCTAATCAGGATACAGCTTTTACGACTGAACTAAATCCGGGGTGATGCAGGTTGCCAATACGGTGATCTCTGGAGTCGAATTTTAAAAAAAGTGCAAGGCAGTGACGTTTTACTTTACTTTAAATTATTTCTTAGGTGCAGCCAAAGTGGCCCAGAGGCATTACAGGCGCCGACAACTAACAGTGACAAACAGTCAGGTTGCAGGGGTCTGTAAGATCTCCTCATTAGCATAGGTATGTCTTCAGTTTATTCTTAAATAGCTCGATTGTCTGACAATTTCTTAGGCCTAAGGATAGGGAGTTCCATATAGCTGGAGCAGCCGACCAGAAGACACCCCTTCTAACCAATTTGGTATTTGCAAGTTTTAGTCATGTCAAGGTTGGAACGAAGGGTGCGCACATCTGTTTATATTTCTGTCTGTTGGTGATATTGGCAGGAAAAGAACCATTAAGGGACTTGTACGTAATAGTCAGCACCCTAAACTCTATCCTTTCAGCAATGGGAAGCCAGTGAAGCTTTCTTCTTATATCCGACACATGCGCACATTTTCGTAAACCCAGCATGGCTCTAATTCTGCACCACTTGGAGTTTGACAAGTTCTGTTTTTCCCACTCCTATGAGAAGGGAACTGCAATAGTCGATTTTAGAAGAGATGATAGCTTGCGCAATCGTCTGCAGCCCCTTTGGGACAGAAATAGACGGATATGCGAAAGGAGCCTGACGTAATAAGTCGCAGTTGACACCAGGCCATTAACATGGTCGGACATATTCAATACTGGCCAAATGTCACCCCTAGAATTTTGATTTTGTTCACCGAGATCCCCAATTCCACTTCGCTATATGTATGTCACCCGGATTTAAATCCCAAAGTTTGGCTGGCTCATGGAAGACCTCTGCAGTCACTTCATTCATGTCACCTGCATCTTCTCCCACCTACTTGAGTTAAACTGCACAGTAAATTTGGCGACCTTTGTGGGGAGCAGAGGCATCGCTAGGCTGAACCTGCACGGGTGCGATAGCCCTGGATCGTTTGGTTGCAGCCCCGGATAGACTCTCTGGCACTACAACCAAAAGGCTAGCTGGCCCCGAGTCCCGCCAGTCCGGATGTTAGCGTAGCCCCGGATCTTTTCCTGACATAGCAACACCCCTGGTGGGGAGGTAGGTGAGTGATGAAGCGTGAGCACCCGCGCATTTCAGACTCGGCATGGCCAGGGCCAGTTTTGGGTCCATGTAAGTCATCAGTATATCAGTCCATTTTGCAAATGACTGACATCAACAGCTGGTCAGAGATGTGATGGGATTGGGGTGGGAGGCTATTATTATACGCTCTTTGGTGAGTAATGGCATTATATCACTGACTGATTACAGGGGACAATGGACTATAAGCATGTTTGCTTGGGGAGATGGCAGGTCTTCAACTACTCTCTGAAGATTGATTTTTACTGGAAGGCGTGAGGTAAAGAAGGAAGGGAATTCCAAAGTCTTATGGTCAGAAGGTAAAGGTGAGACCGCTGCTGCGCGCCTACTGGTTTCTGGGGACGTTCTACGTCCTGGGGACTTTCCACTTCCTGGAGACTTTCCACTTCCTGGGCACTATCTGCTTCCTGGAGACTTTCCATTTTCTAGGGACTATCTGCTTCGTGGGGACTTTCTGCTTCCTGGGGACTTTCCACTTCCTGGGGACTTTCAACTTCCTGGAGACTTTCGACATCCTGGTGACTTTCTGCTTCCTGGGGACTTTCTGCTTCCTGGAGACTTCCTGCAGCAGGTAATTGGAAACCCTTAGAATAGGAGAGTTAGAGTAATGCTGAATTGCCTGCTCAGAAAAGACAGGACCGTGCCATGGAGCACTGCACAGTCCTATTGCCACAGGCCTGCTGGGCCCCATTCACAAAGGATCGGGCAACTTAAAAAAAGAGCGGATGGTGCGGCTTTTTGAGTTGCTGGGCTCTTGGAAACGATTGCCACCCTTGCGTGCGTGTTCTTGGGCCATGTCCTGCAGCAAATGATGCGTTATTCATTTATTTTTGTTTCAAGTGCCAACCACAGACAAGGCCGTTTCGAAGCGCTGCCAAAGCAAAGGAGATGGAACATGGTTTATGGATCGCATGGCCACCACCCACACGGACTTTGGTATTGCAATATTGTAATTGGTTATTTATAACGCGGTTAATACCCAGAGGTTTCTGAGTGCGGACCCGGGAGGGAACCTGTGTTGCGCCGCATCAGCCTGTTTCCAAGGCAAACGTGTTGCCCCTGAGCTCTCCTCACAGCCTAGCTCAGGGGCAGCATACCCTTATGGGTCTTAAAGTGCCTGCTATTCTTAATTGTGAAGGAAAAGGAAAAATGGATCTCTGCCCCCAACCAAGAGGTAGAAATAAAAGTGGGACAGACATCTAAAGTGAGAAGAAATGCTAGAAGGATCAGAAAGGACCCCTCTCTGCATTATGCATTCACCTGCACCTGTCGTGAAAGGTGCATAGGGACTCATGGATGTTGCATACATGCAAACGTTCCTCCTGTGCATGGATACGGGTGCGCTTTTGAATGCCTTTGAAAAGGCTGCGCCACTTCCCCTGCGCGTGGCCTGAAGCCTGTGGGGACGCATGTATGGGATTTTTAAAGTGCGAACGCAGATGGGAAGCAAAGGAGCTCTGGACACAGGGGACGCACCCACGGGGCTACACGTAACGGGGCGGGGGCTGCACGTGCAGGGGCGTCAAGGCGCTTTGATCTCAAACCTTCACAAAGCATTGCAGGGACATATAAACGACGCGATTGCTGGTCTCAATAGGCAGAGGGACGGGAGGGGACAGGCCGTTCTGAACCTCAGTCTCCGATGGCTCCGAGAAATGTTGCTTCCGATCCAACTGACATTCCTCGTGGAAGCTGTTAGTAATTTAGAAGAGCAAAAAAAAAAAGAAAGGCCAAATAGTGTCCCGTAATGTCGTGGGGATGCAGAATTGTTTAAAACCCAACATTTTCAAAAATGCCACAAATGAAGGGAAAACAAACAAGAGCCAGGATGGAAACATTCCAGCGACAGGCCCCGGCTCGGGGGACCCGGCTGTGTCTCCGAAGGCCCGTTTTGGGGTTTCATCCTTTTATAGCTCACAGCTATTTGAAGTGATGTTTAAGAATGCTCGCCAGGGTGAAAAATAACAGCTGACGCAATGTCGCTGCTATCAAGCCTAAGCCTGTGCGGCTGGCCTCTCAGGACCAGGGTCAGTGGGAGGTCTGGGAAGCAGCAAAAACTCGAGATGTTCCGAACAGAAGACAGCGGAGAACTGGACGCCATCTTTGGCCGCATGAGAGACCAGTCCAATAACCTGACTGACGCTGTCAAGGAATTCTCGCAGGCTACCTGGGATACTGTACTCTACTAGGGTGACCAGACGTCCTGGTTTTCCCTGGACGGTTCCGGGAAATCACCCTCTGTCCCGGGCTCCCAGGAGTTTTTAAATTAAATTAACCCCTTCCCGGGATTGGGTGGGTGGGTGTCTACGGTCCCGGTTTTGGCCGAAATCGGGCCCAGTGCGACTCTTCCTGCATGTGAATGCAAGCATTCACGCCCCCATTTCCTTCCCCTTCCCCTCCCTGGCCGGCCAGAGGAGTGGGCCTAGGAGAACACCCCGCAACAGGCCAGCAACATGGAAGTAGGACTACAGTTTATCAGAGTCATGTTTGTGTTTACTGTAGTCCTACTTCTATGTCCATTGCCTGTCCCGTTTTTGTTTTTGTTTTTTCTGGTCACTCTTTACTCTCACCATGAACTCAAAGGGTCTTATTACGAGTTACGAGCAAGATATCTGGTATTCTTCAATGCCCCTTGCGTTAATTACTGCAACTCTCCTGTTATGCCCTTTTTTGTGGAGGTAGTTAGTTACCTTTACACAAATGCATTGCTGCGTATAATTACCAAGTGCTGCCATTACCACATGGGATTGGTCCGTGCTAGGGTTGTCCAAATCCAAGACTCGAGGGCCGGAAACCTGACGGGTTTTCAGGATATCTCTCATTAACATCAATGAACAAAAATGTGAATCCTGGGTATCCTGCAAATCCGAAATGGATCCGGCCCTCGAGGGTTGGAGTTGGACAACCGTAGTCCAACTTGGCAGAGGAAACCAGCAAATTAGTCATAGCTATGAAGGCATAATTTCTTGTGCACTATCCAACTCCTTCCCAGCTTCACTGGCCAAGGAGTAGACTCCAACTCACGCAGAAGCGCTAACTCCCCACAACTACTAACAGGAGCGGCATTCACCGCATAGTTAAAACAGCATGTTAACGCAACTCACCCTCCCTCTCCCCCCATCTCAAACCTTCCCTTTCCTGGTAAATGTCATTGAGATAGTATCGACTCAACTACAGACACCTTAAGAGACAGTACGTTGGCATGCCGTCAGGATGCTGTCTATCGATCTCACAAGTTCACCTATGACCGGCATTCATAGCTCATCAAGTTCTGTTTTTTTTCTTTGCATTGTGGGACTTGTAGTTTGACCTTAAAAGGGCAAGAGCAAAGCTCCAAGTTAACATTCATCACCCTCCAAAAGATGGCCAATCGTACTGACTTTAATGAATCATTCCACGCTGGTGTCTGACATCACTCTCCTTGGATACTCAGCAGGTTGAGTGATATGTTTATGCTGCACAGAAACACATGCTTTGACTTGTTCAGTGCCTTCCCATGGCTCTCTTGCTATGTCCAATGAACTAAAATAGCCCTGAAATATTCCTCATTCCTCCCTCTCCACGGGGAACGCAAGTATTTGGCTGAAAATCTATGCGTGTTTTCTACCCCCCCCCCATCCACTACAGTAAAAAAGAAGAAAACTAGTTGAGCAATGGAGAAACTGTATATTTGGAATACACTCTGTAGCTGCCACTTCTTTACAATCCCTTCCCTAATTGGGTAACTTAATGTCAGAGTCGAGCTGCTGTTACCTGACCAGCTAGTGACTGTGTAGGACCAACAAAGCACAGGTAGAAAGGGCGTTACCAAAACATCTTTGCTCTAAGAAGGAATCTGTGAAAAGGTCACATCCAGGAGCTTTCATTTCTTGGCTTTTATACTGGGACAAGCACATGCAGAGCTCCTCATTTGAGGTGAAAGAGGGACAGGAAGGTGGAGAGAGTAGTGCTTTGGTTTGGAATAAAACACCGGAGTGCACCACGAGCGCTGTTGGCTGTCCTTGGCTGAGCTTTGAGGAAGAACTCTTTGCAACGTGTGGAACATTTTATTGCTGGGAGATTTATGGTTTTATACTATTGTTGAAATTTCCCCCCCCCCCCCTGTATGCCGGAGACAGCTACAAAGGAACATGCTGCGCGCATACGCATGCGCGCATCCCAGAGTGCACCATGAGTTCTGTGGGCAGTCCTTGGCTGAGCTTGGAGGAAGAACTCTTTGCAACGTGTGGAACATTTTATTGCTGGGAGATTTATGGTTTTATACTATTGTTGAAATTGCCCCCCCCCCCTGTATGCCGGAGACAGCTACAAAGGAACATGCTGCGCGCATACGCATGCGCGCATCCCAGAGTGCACCATGAGTGCTGTGGGCAGTCCTTGGCTGAGCTTGGAGGAAGAACTCTTTGCAACGTGTGGAACTTTTTATCGCTGGGAGGTATACTCGGAGCCCAACCTGACTTTCGACTAGACTTTTGGACCATTTTAAAGCTAGATTTAAACATTGAGCTAATCAATTTTCATTTGTGTTATAGATTTGCAGACTTATAATATTGTTGAAATTGGCCCCGCCCCCTGTATAGTGGAAACAGCTACAAAGGACCGGCCGCGTGCCTTCGCGTGCTCGCATCCCAGAGTGCACCACGAGTGCTGTTGGCTGTTTGCTGGCTTGGGGGCGCATAGGGTATACGTTTGCTCCTTTTTTTGACTCTTTTTTCTTTTTAATCGTCTGACATAAGCTTAATTTGCTTAAGGTTGTAAGGATTCTATGAATTTGTGAAATAGTTGCTCTGTGCATTATTGATAGCAAGATTTATTAATTCAGACACACTGTTATTGACCCGTTCGTGGCTAGCACTTGCTGCCCCATTAAAGGAGTGTTTTCATCAAAATAAGATTAATTCTGTGAGTAACCATACACGTTGTAAAATCACACAATGAGAAAGTACGAAAGGGTGGGCGCCATAACTGCCTACATTTGAAAATCAAAATTCCTGAGATTCATGCCCCGCCCACAGCCACAAAAGACTCCGCCCATTTGCAGACAGCTCCGCCCACACGCCCCGCCCACCTGTCATAAAGATGAACTCGGTTGTTGTAGCCTTCAGTTTGCTTACTATAGCATTGAAAATAATTCAATGCTATAGTAAGCAAAATGAAGGCAGCGCCGCCGGCGAAATAATAGTGCTTTCAATCCATGTCATTGAATTGAAAGCACTATTATTGCTGCGGCGGCGCCCTCTGTGTGCTTACTAGAGCATTGAATGAATGATTTTCAGTGCTATTTTAAGCGAAATGAAGGCGGCGCCGCCTCCGAAATAATAGTGCTTTCAATCCATGTCATTGCATTGAAAGCAACATTATTTCGGCAGCGCCGCCGCCGCCTTCTTTTTTCTTAAAATAGCACTGAAAATCATTAATTCAATGCTCTAGTAAGCGCACAGAGGGCGCCGCCGCAGCAATAATAGTGCTTTCAATCCAATGACATGGATTGAAAGCACTATTATTATAGTGATTGCAGGCAGTGGGCACGAACATTTCGCGCCGTTTCCGGGTCCTGTCATATTCTCCACCTGATTGGCTACCGGCGGCAGCCAATCAGGTGTAGAATATGACGGGACCCGGAAAAGATCTCAAAATTCCTGAGATTCAAGGAACTTTTCCGGAGACCCGGAGAAATGCTTGAAAAATTCCGGAGGTTAGGCAGGTATGGTGGGCGCTTCAAAAAAAGAAATGTTATCTCATATTCTTTAGTAGAAGGGACCATAGCTCTCAACCATTTGTGTCACAAAGGCGGGTGTAATCACCCGATTTTGTTTTTGGCGGGTGAGTCGCCCATTGGAATGAATGGGCTTGCAGGAGGCTTGGCGGGTGAGTCGGCCCTTCACAAGGCGGGTGACACCCGCCAAAAGCGTGTGAGTTGAGAGCTATGAGGGACAGTATGTCACACGTGCTGGCTCTCCCATTACCCCCTTCCCCAGCGCAGGAGGGTAACATGGTTGAGTCTGAGAGACTCGTAGTGTCCAACTCCTCTGGAGAAGAGAGGGTTGAGAGTAACTCAAAGGGTATCAAGATGCCATCTTTTCCGTTGTCTATAACGGACCTGGGTTCATTGCCTCAGGAGATTCAGAATCAAATCCTGGGAAAGGATATGTCAGTGTGTTTAATGGAAACTCCAGAGTTCCTGAATGGCTCCCTGCTGAATACCCTTCCTATCTTTTCAACAGGTGAAGATATCCAAATCCTACAGGAGAATTTGTGTATCGAGCTAAAAGTACATACTAAGTACTTAAAAGAGAGTTCCACTTACATGGCCTCATTGGATAGACTGATTAGGGAAAGTCCCATAGAACATGTATTTTGGCTTCTCTCCCTCCAAGGGGTGTCAACTTGTCCCCCACTGAAACTGAAAAGTGCATTTTAGAACAAGTAACCCCTCAAGAGAGTAACACTCCATGCCCCATTGAAGTTGACATGGATGGAGTAGTAGAGCTGGCACCCAGAGGTTTGGACTCAGGTGGGTTTTAGGACCTAGGGTGGGTGAGAAAAGCCTGCTGCAAAGACGAGGAACAGAATTACTAAAATTGAAAAAAGGGAGGGAAAAAAATAAAAATACCCTATGAACAATCTAAACATTACAAATAAAACATCTCGAAAATACCTTCACCCTTTAGCACACCTAGATTTAAGTGAGAGACAATATTTAGGAGATTCTGATATAATTTTGGAAGGCGGTAAGGGAGACTTAAAAGGTGACTCCAACCTCCGAGCGAATAGTTTGATCATGTCTCTGATAGATTTGAGGGAGGACTCGGTGGGCGTGGAGGGCAAGGATCAGCCAGGGCCGACATAAGAGAACCCTGTTTTAAACAAGCAACTTCTTTGAAGCACCCAAATATTCGAAAATCTGAGAACATATGCCGAGGGGGATGGTGTTAAACAGGGCCTTTTGGTTGGCACCAATGGAGGGTGCAAACTAGGGAACAATATATCTAAAAAAACTACACATGATGAGATTATTGTAGATCTTTAATGCCTGTTGGGGACCAAAATGTATGGGCCAGGGGGCTCTTGGAACATTCTGCACATCTTCTCAGACTAAGATCAAGCCTCATTGACCTCTCCTAATACATCTGAAGGACTTACTACGCGGGCATTTGTCAAGGAGGTCTGTGATTATCTGTCTGATAGGTTCAAAGATATGCCAGAGGTTAATCAGAGGCTTAGCAGTTTAACACAGCCCGGCTTGATCAAGGGAGCGACGGTTACACATAACTCATTGGTGAAACCCACTCGGGAATTTACTGTTCCCCTGGAACATCAAAGTATGAGGCTGGAACCCCTCCTGAGAGATCCAGTGTTTTCAGATGAATCCATTTTAATGTTAAATTACATGTTTGATCAAGGTGGTCCAGATTTGCTAAATAGAACACGAGTGCTAGCATTGTTTAATGAGGCACCAGCCCTTACATTAACAATATCGAAAGACGTTAAGTTAGTTGACTTTATACATCCACTGAGATATGATGACATGAGGATGGTGATCCAGTCACCTCTGGTATATGAGGCTCTCCTAAACGAAGTGAATAACTTTCTTAAGATATGGTTTATCCCCGTTTGACAAAGGACAGCCAAGTAGGCAGGGCATTATGGGGAAGGAGAATAATTAAATAAAGCTGAGCCAAGCACAGAAGGGGTATCCATCTCAGAGGATACAATACGGGAGAAGGATGCGACACATTGGCATTGGCTAGCCTTGTCACAAAGAGAGGCTGTTTCACAATTGAAAGACTTCATTAGCATAGATGACCATTTATCCTTTGTCTGATGGAATGTTAGAGTATCCTCTTATTTGTCTACAGACCTGGCCCTTTGTTGGGACCTTCTGTCTTTCCCAATTACATTTCTAAAGCAAACTCGGTTGGTAGACCCACTGACATTTGATCATTACAAAATAATGTTCGCACCCACGACTCAAGGTTCAAGGGAATACCCTACAGGAGGTCTGGCCATTGCAATTCGGATGGGCTGGGGATTTTGGAAAATTGAGCATTGGATTGTGACTATGATGAAGCGACTTATTTTAGGTGGATTATATTGATAAATTTATACTTGGATCCTCTGGTTATTTGGGCCATACAATAAAATAACTTAATGCAACTCTGGAAGATTGGTTTATCACCACACCAGAGGGACAGGTGATTATTGCAGGGGATTTTAACGCAGAGTGTAATTCTTTAAGATCATCCGAGTTTAACCATCCTTTGTCTAATAATATAGCTGAACCGAGGTACCTTCCTTCTGAGGCTTGTTCCTCTGACTTGAGTTCGAATGTATATCTTTAGAATAGGAAAACGCTTCAAGGACAAATATGGCGTCACAATTTAGAGGGTTGGGGATGGCTTATGATGAATGATATTATTGAAGGTGGGATTCCAAATACTGCAACCTGGTTCGTGCAGGAATGTTTCTTCCACCATTGACTATATATTTCAATCTAAAGGGCTGTTTGATCTTGTTATTAATTTTGCAATCCTTCCTAATAGTTATAGTGACCCTGGCATGTTAAGCATGGCATTAGTCTTGACAAAGATGGAAGAAGATGTACAACTCTGTACTATACCTTTAATAACCAACGCAAAAGGTAATTGATTAAGGTGGCACGAGGGTAACATAACGAAGTTTAACATGGCTATGTTGAAGGATTTGGAGAGTTTTCCTCTCGAAACTAAATTAATTATATACTCTTGTAAATCCCTGAATATTTATTTGCAAACTGTGATCGTAAATTTGGCAAAAGGCAATAAAATGATAAAATAGGTGCATCTACATTTACATAAGTTTGATCCACAGGTCCAAGACATGAAAAAGAACATTTGTAAACATATATGTCAGTTAAATAAAGTTTCTATTAGTAGAGTAGATACGGGGAAAGGTGTACATAAATTGAAACAAAATGTAAGAAATGGTGAAGCAATGATGGCAGCACTGAAGGACCAGAACACACGTAGGGGGTAATTCATAGAATTTAGCGGACAAGTGGCGCACGCGGCTGGTGCACAGTGTGCGCGTGCGGCAGTCTGCGCCAGCCGCATGCTCAAAAATCCATTTCCGCGCACATCGTATTCATGGATTTCAACATCCATGACCAGCCATGGCGCAGAGTAGCGCAGCGACCCTGCAGCAGCGCTAGTTATGCCCCCAACCCCTCCCCGTGAGCCATGAACAGCGCACAAATCCCGTACATGGCACACAGGCCAGTGGACCAGCATACAGCCCCCGAACCACGAAAACGGCTGTAAAACTCCCCGCGCACCCCTCCTAATACACATACCCCGCTGCGCAGGAAGTTTCACACGCGATTGACCCTGTGTGAGAGGGGTATGTGTATTTCGGGGGTGCGCGGGAACTTTCACACACGATTGGCCCAGTGCGAGCGGGGTACGTGTATTTCGGGGGTGCACCGGAACTTTCACATGCAATTGGCCCTGTGCGAGCGGGGTACGTGTATTTCGGGGGTGCACAGGAACTTTCACACGCGAATGGCCCTGTGCGAGCGGGGTACGTGTATTTCTGGGGTGTGCGGGAACATTCACACGCGATTGGCCCTGTGCAAGCGGGGTACGTGTATTTCAGGGGTACGCGGGAACTTTCACACGCGATTGGCCCTCTGCGAGCGGGGTATGTGTATTTCGGGGTGCGCGGGAAGTCACACACGCGATTGGCCCTGTGCGAGTGGGCACGTGTATTTCGGGGTGTGCGGGATCTTTCACACGTAATTGGCCCTGTGCGAGTGGGGTATGTGTATTTCTGGGGTGCGTGGGAACTTTCACATGCGATTGGCCCTGTGCGAGCGGGGTACGTGTATTTCGGAGGTGCATGGGAATTTTCACACGTGATTGGCCCTGTGCGAGCGGGGTACGTGTATTTTGGGGTGCGCGGGAACTTTCACATGCAATTGGCCCTGTGCGAGCGAGGTACGTGTATTTCGGGGGTGCACGGGAAGTCACACACGCGATTGGCCCTGTGCGAGCGGGGTAAGTGTATTTCGGGGGTGCGCGGGAACTTTCACACGCGATTGGCTCTGTGCAAGCGGGGTACATGTATTTCGGGGTTACGTGGGAACTTTCACACATGATTGGCCCTGTGCGAGCAGGGTATATGTATTTCGGGGGTGCGTGGGAACTTTCACAATCGATTGGCCCTGTGAGAGCGGGGTACGTGTATTTCGGGGGTGCGCGGGAACTTTCACACGCGCTTGGCCCTGTGCGAGCGGTGTACGTGTATTTCGGGGGTGCGCTGGAACTTTCACATGCGATTGTCCCTGTGCGAGCGGGGTATGTGTATTTCGGGGGTGCGCGGGAAGTCATACACGCGATTTACCCTGTGCGAGCGGGGTACGTGTATTTCGGGGTGCGCGGGAACTTTCACACGCGATTGGCCCTGTGCAAGCGGGTTACGTGTATTTCTGGGGTGCGCGGGAACTTTCACATGCGATTGGCCCTGTGCGAGCAGGGTATGTGTATTTTGGGGGTGCACGGGAACTTTCACACACGATTGGCCCTGTGTGAGCGGGGTACGTGTATTTCGGGGTGTGCGGGAACTTTCACACGCAATTGGCCCTATGCGAGCGAGGTACGTGTATTTCGGGGGTGCGCGGGAAGTCACACACACGATTGGCCCTGTGCGAGCGGGGTACGTGTATTTCGAGGGTGCGCATGAACTTTCACACGCGATTGGCCCTGTGCGAGCGGGGTACGTGTATTTCGGGGGTGCGTGGGAACTTTCACACGTGATTGGCCTTGTGCGAGCGGGGTATGTGTATTTAGGGGGTGCACGGGAACTTTCACACGCGATTGGCCCTGTGCAAGCGCGGTACGTGTATTTCAGGGGTGCGCGGGGACTTTCACATGCGATTGGCCCTGTGCGAGCGGGGTACGTGTATTTCGGGGGTGCGCAGGAACTTTCACATGTGATTGGCCCTGTGCGAACGAGGTACGTGTATTTCGGGGGTGCGCAGGAACTTTCACACGCGATTGGCCCTGTGAGAGCGGGGTACATGTATTTCGGGGGTGCGCGGGAACTCACACACACGATTGGCCTTGTGTGAGCATGTACGTGTATTACGGGGGTGCCCCAACGAATTGCCAGTGTGTGTCCTCCCAGGTGTGCCCTCTCCCCCCTCCCCAGGGCTTGCAGGCAGACACCAACACAGGGGTACACACTGCACCCCTGGCCATGCCCCACAGGCAGCCCATCCACCCTGGTGAAGCCCCCCAGCCAGCCCTCATGTCACCACGCCCAAGTGAGCACTGACTCATGTCCCCCAGCACCCCCATCCACCCAGCATTGAGGGGCACCTGCC
Source organism: Ambystoma mexicanum (assembly GCF_040938575.1). NCBI lineage: Eukaryota > Metazoa > Chordata > Amphibia > Caudata > Ambystomatidae > Ambystoma > Ambystoma mexicanum. Next base: position 147,322,232 of record NC_090930.1, on the reverse strand, counting down.
AGCAGGCCCCGACTCATGTCCCCCAGGCCCCCCATCCACCCAGCATTGAGGGGCACCTGCCAGCAGGCCCCGACTCATGTCCCCCACACTGCCATCCACCCAGAATTGAGGGGCACCTACCAGCAGGCCCGACTCATGTCCCTCAGCACCCCCATCCGCCCAGCATTGAGGGGCACCTGCCAGCAGGCCCCGACTCATGTCCCCCAGTACACCCCCATCCACCCAGCATTGAGGGGCACCTGCCAGCAGACCCCGACTCATGTCCCCCTGCAACATGAAAGGAAGCTGCACAATCATGGGCCTCATGTGCACCAAAATACCACAGCACGCCACCACAGTCTTGACATGCAATGATTTCAACAATCCACCCCACACCGACATGCCTATGTCAGGACACAAATCAAAAGTCAACCATGTACATCAACACATGTCCGTCACACACACACGATGTTTGACATAGATTGTGTAAAACCACAATTTGACATGCATGAACCCAATGAGAGAATCCCACACATGGAATTAAAATTTCAAAATGTATTATGAACAAAATCAATGTAATGAAATGAAAGGCAAAAAAATAATACAAACATGAAATGAAATGCATGTCCAAAAATATGAAAAATGAAATGTAGATGCAATCCAAATAATTGATAAAGAAAAATGGTCAAAATTCTCTGTCCACCAAAAAAAATCCAAAGGAAATGTACAAATCAAATTCCATTGCCCCATGGTGAAATCCAAAGAAAATGTACACATAAATCCAAAGTCCAACTATGTACAAGCAGTTTTGAAAGGGTCAATGAGCCCAACATAAGAACTGAAACCTATCTAAGAACCTACCTAAGAAATAACTATATAGTCCAATCACCCCAAAAGAAATGAAAACGAAAATGAAACCTAACACTAAAAACTATTTACAATGGCGGCAGGCTAGTCCGACGGCTCCCTTTCCGATGTCTCGGCCAGGGCATCATTGAACTCCTGGTCAATGTCCTGGAGGCGGTCCTCTTCCATGGCCCTGAGGGTTCGCAGGGACGATGCCATGTTGGACTCCAAGTCCCTGCGAATAGCCTCGAGGCACTCGGCCCGCCTCAGTGCCCTCCGCATGGAGTTCTCCGCCCTGACCATGGTGAGCCGTGCCTCTTCCGCCCGCCGCCGCTCCGCATCTATACGCTGGCCCAACCGCAGCCACACAGAAGACACACCCATGCCTGCCCCTCTGATGTTGATGGCCCCGAGCCATCATTGCTCCCACCTAGAGCCTGCTGCTGCTGCAGTCCGTGTGCCCTGTCCGATGATGCCAGCACATCCTCCATCTGCTGGTCTCCAGTTGTTGGGTTGTCCACCCCTGCTGGACCGCCGACTGCCGACTGTGGCAGGGATGGGATCTCCACCAAGCTGGCTGTGTTGATCGAGCCAGGTCCACAGGGGGCCCTGGTGGAATCCGGGCCGGAAGACAGCAGGGAGAACGACTGGCACATAGTCTCCACAGAGGAGGAGAGGTCCGCCAGAGTGCGCGACACATGTAGGAACCCACCAACCAGGGCCCCTCCCAACTGTGCCATGTCGCAACGCTGATCTTCGTGATGGTGTGTGTGCTCCCCCCAGGAAGCACGCACGTCATCACGAATGCCACGCGTGTGCAATGCGACACCAATCAGGACGGAGCCCATACGGTCATGGGACTCCTCGTCTGCAGGTAGTGGAGAGGCAGATGACGTGGGCCTCCCCCCTACCTGCGGATGGGCCTGGGACGTGCCTTCCCTGCTGGTGCATGGTGGTGCAGTCACAGGGACAGGGACAGAGACATGCACAGGCCCCTCTGCGGTGACCTGTGCTGCCTCCTGACCCTGGCCCTGGACTGCACCACTTGCACCAGTGGTACTACCCCCACCATGCCCCATGTGCGGCTCAGTAGCGGCTCCTCCTCCTCTGTGGAGACCACCAACCTGGATGTCTCTGCACCGTCTGCCGCCATTGCAAGCCCCTGTGGGGGCTCACCCGGCCCTTCCGCTACAGCCGTAGTGGCAGATGTGGCACCAGTCCCCTCTCTCCCGGATGATGGCAATTCCTGGGAGGGTGGCTGGGCTTGCGTCGCCGCCCGGTGGAGGCATCCCCGCCGCTTAGCTCCACAGCGCTGTCTCCGCCCTCTTCTTCACTGGATGCTGCGTAGAGGGCAACATAGAGCACAAGCATCAGGGTACTGTACAATAGTCCCCTAGACAGGAAGCAATAATACATGAGTGGCACTGTCAAACGTCACTTCCATCCTGTCCCTCCACAACATATGGGTGAATGCACGCAACACACATGCAGAAACAGGCACGGCTCATGCAATCAACATCAGCATCCATGTACAAGGGCCTCTGTTAACCAAAATGTTGCCTTAAAACTCACATGCATCATGGCTCATACTGATCCCATGCACACACATCACCGGAGGGTCATGCATCATGGTTCGTACACCACAGACACAGTGGATACAATGGTGACCGCACCGCATGAGTGAATCTACACATCGTCACGGACATGTGTCATGCACCCATGCCGTTTCAAAGTCACACACACACTTCTCAGACACACACACATGTGCACCATACATGTACATGAGAGCAGCAGCCATCCCTCACCCCCCCTCCATGTCCAAGAACATAGACTGGCATGCAATCATGTGTGCATTCCGCATACAGCTCCCCATGTACTTCTCTCATATGCATGACCATGATGTCCCTGCACACACACATCCATACATGGCGTATGTCACACATACAGGCAAGTATCAGACTACCAGCACACTGCAACATGCCCTGTCTCACACAGCAATGCTTGGCCACTCACCGCTCAACTCCAGACGGGTCTGCCTCTGAAGGATCGGGGCGTGGAGCGCTTGGCCTATGCATTCCAGGACCCTCATCTGGATGTTGCTCATGCTGACCCGGCACCCCTCTGCATCCTTTGCCTTCAGGAGGCGCCGGGCCTTGTAGAGGGTCCTGGACCTGAAGTCCTCCCAGCGCTTCCGGATGTGCTTGATGTCGCGGGTTGCCACCCCCTCCGCGTTGATGGCAACCACCATGTCCTCCTAGATCCTCTCCCGTCCTTCCTTGTTGGCGCATGATGTTCCGAAGAGTGCATCATAATGCCCCAGGACAAGCTCCACCAGGACACCGACTTCCATCACACTGAAGCTGGTGGCCCTCTGCCTCTCTGGCGGGGGTCGCCAGTGGTCTCAGATGGTGTTTGCCCCGACATGGCGACCCCCGAGGCAGGCGTGGGTGGGCAACTGGGTCCTGGGGCTGGGCTGTGGAGCGATGGTATCCCAGTCGGGAGTCTTCTGTTCCAGCAGGGGTGGACACAGCAACTGGACCCCTGCAGATGGCTGACGTGCAGGCACCAAATACCAGGGCATGTGGGCAGCAGGCAGGCAGCAGCAGATGGCAGATGGGAGTGTGCTCGGGGCTCTTGGGGGAGGGAAAATGGCCTTTTGGGCAGGAGCGTGGTCTTCTGTGTGTTTTCGCGTGGCCAGCTTGATACGGAGTGATTTGGCACGTGAAAAAATTGCACGTCAGCGTGAAATCCGAGGAAAGGCCCTTAGCACGTAGGCGCGTCTGTGACGTTACGCATGTGGGCGTTTCCCTTGTGACGTGTGCATAGTGCTTCAGTGCGTGAAAAAATTGCACGTCCGTGTGTGAATGCGTGTAATCGGAGGAAAGGGCCTACGCGTGTAAGTGACACGACTTGCGCGGGTGTTTCCCTCAGCACGGGTTAAAGGTGAGCGGGGCCAGCAGTTCACTGTACGTGCCTTTCGTGGAGACCGACGTGTGTGTTGCTACTTTGTTGTTTCGCACGCCATCACAACTTCCCAGCGGATCAAGGACGTATCTCTTCTTTTGGCGGGGGTATTGGCTATGCTTGTTTTTCATCATCGCGCTAGTCTGACGGTGAGTCGCGAACACTATTTTTCCCACTGCGGGTGCCCCTGTGTATCGCATACCCATTTTCAAGGTCATAGTAGCCTGTGTGTCCCACGCGTATGCGTTTTTCGTGTTACTGGGTGCCACTGCATACTGCGGGAGGTTAATTCCACGCACGTAGGCTGCAGGGGTTGCGTGCACAGTTCTACTGCAGTTTTGGGGTGCCTGAGCATTGCGTGACCCGTCACTACATCACCGGGGTCACATACAGCCTTTCAGGTGCAGGGGTGCTGTTAACATCTTGCATCCCACCCCTTCACCCCAATTGCCCAGGACAATTGTGGTGTACACCTCCCATTGGCACTCCTCCATCTGTGCCGGCACTACTCCATCTGTGCCATGGTTGGGAGGCCACCAAAGGTGAGGGGCGCCTCAGCTGGGCGTCCTCCTCATGGCGGGCGTGGTCAGGAACGTGGCCGGGGTGACCAGGGAGTAGGGGGACTCCAGGGTGTCCAGGGTGGCTGCAGAGGGGGAAGAGGCAGGGGTGCGCCACTTGTGCACAATGTTGTGCCATGTTTCGGTGCAGTCATGCCACTACCCCCTGTGGTTCTGGGAGATGCAGCTTCTGCATCTGGCACTGGCGCCCGTGTGACCCGGCAGTCCGTTTCATCGACTGCCACGGGCCCAAGGGTAGTGGTAGCTGCAGGTGCAGCTGTGGACACCACCACCCAGGCTCAGGGTCTGCCAGCGCAGGCTGCGCTGGCACTTGAAGAGTCCTTGGAAGATTTCCAACAGGGCAGGGGGGAAACCGTAGGTGCATGCAGGGCTGCCCTGACCGAGACATGTGTCCCTGGGGCAGTAATGTCATCTGCTGCCCGACCAGCCGGGTGTTGGCAAGTGCAGGGGCAGATGCAGCCAACAACACCCCAGTTGTGAGTCTGCCAACCAGGACAGTCGCGGTCAATGACCCTGTCACAGCAAATGTTGCTGCGCAGGGTCCATTAGAGGGCACCCAGCTGCCCCTGACGCAAGTCAGGCCTTTGGTCGTCCCTCCACCTGCCACTCCCTTGGCTCAATCCACCGGTGCCACTGGTCATACTGATCAGGGCGGCATTTGCCAGCCAGGGTCTGCGCCACAATCCAAGAGGAGGAAGTTTGCACCTGCAGCACAGGCTGGGATCCCACACACAGCCACGACCTCCTGCATGTCGAGGAAGAAGCCTTTCTGCAACCAGGAACTGGACTTCCTCGTGGACTATGTGCGGGACCACAGCCGTGACATGCTATTGCTGCCTAATCGTCAGACTACGGCTGCCCACCGTGATACCCACTGGAAGCAAGTTGCGGAACATGTCAGTGCATTCGGCCATGAGGTACGCACGGTGCAAAAGTGCAAAAAGCGTTGGAATGACCTCAAACGCAGTGCTAAGGCTAAGCGTGCCTCATATTACAACTTGACTCTGGTGACTGGCAGCGGGCCTGCACCTGAGGAGGAAGACCTCACTCCGCACGAGTCACTTGTTGCGGAGTTTATACCACCTGAATTGGTCGAAGGAGTGGGAGAGATGCCGGACTTTGATGCCCAGTCCAGTGAGTGTTGCTGAGGACATGTGAGTTTTACTTGTGTGATGTGTTGTGCATGACTGCCACTACATGTCATGTGTACATGGTTCTGATGTGCAAGTAATGCAATGCTTCACTGATGCATGGCTGCTCTGCAGGATGGTGGACATGTGGAGCGGACGGGGACTGTCCGCATCACCACTATTGCACCTTACTCACATGCTGGTCACCAGGATGCCCCTCAGGTCCATGTTCCAGCTCACTGGCCCTTCTGCATGTAGCCTGGGGTGACCTTGCTCTCAGCCATGGGACTATGTCATAGCATGACTGACGTGCATGTGTCCTCTGCCTGCATGTGGGTACTCCACGTAGGCATGCTCCCTTGCCCCTCCACCCCCCCTCTGCACCCCAATTTCACCATTGCACTGGTCTACTTCAATTTTGCCGTTGAGTACTTGCCTGTTCATGCGTCCTGTGTACATGCTAACTTCCACCAGCCAATCTGCCAGACATATGCTGTGGGGTACATCCTTTGTACTTGATGCAGGGTGTCTCACTTGGACTGTGCAGAGGTCAGATGCCCCGCAGGGACATGAGTGCCCATTCATGCTCCATGTGGATTCCATGCATGCCCCTATGTGTCCTTGACTGGATGATCATAGTAGTACGTGTCCAGGGTTACCTACATTGCATGGCATTTCATCAGCCTTCCCATGGCCACTGTGGCTCAGTCCTGCGTTGCACACATGTTTAGGGTGTTACAGTCTGTGTGGACCACAGGCCTCAGCCTGTTTCATGGCCAATGACTCTGTCCAACTGGTGTAGTGACTTCTTCACAGGTGGGTGTACTCCGGAGGTTTCATCATGTGTCCTGCTTACTGTCCCATCATCATCTGCTGTGTTGTCACTTGACTCACATGATGCAATTGATGCTAGTCAACACTGTCTGTCAATACACAGGTCTATGGTCATCCTTTTGATACCATGCAAGGCATCCCTGCATTTGCACTTGGGGGGAGGGGTGTTTTGCTTGTAGCCATGCTACCCATTGAATGCACACTGCACGTGATGCCTGAAGTTGACCTTGCACTGCCTTCACATTTTCAGATACACATCATGAAGTACTTGCACATGTAGATAGTGAGTAACGTACAAATTTGCTGCACTGCATCGACCCACTTCTGAGCGATATAACACCATTCTACATGCCTAATCACAGAAGCAATGTCAAGTTGACCCAGCATGCATGGCAGGTTCTCTTTTGTGTGTGACATGTCTGCTTGATGTGTTTGGTGTCTGTGTGATGTCTATGTGTGTGTGTGTTGTGTGCTTCTAACATGTGTAGTGACCTTTTTCTCTCTACTTTTCAGATGATGACGCAATGGAGCCAGAGGATGGTGTTGTCATGCCAGGCACAGGGTTGTTATCACTACAGCAACCCGGCACAAGTGGGGGTCGTGGGGTGGTAGGCCACGAAAACCCACATGTGCTACAGTCCATCTTGTCTCTGGCTGGTAATGAGTCCAGCCCCGATGACCACTCTGAGGTCCATGTCGAGTTGGATGTGCATCAGGTCCATATGTCAGGGGTGAGTGATTCTGATGTGGACACTCCTCTGTCCGCGACACCTGCACTGAGGGGTCAGACAGTGTTGGAACCTCCGCCTGTGGTGGATCGCGACGCAGGGTCACCCTCCACACCAGTCACTGATGTGCCTGGTTTCAAAATAGGGATTGCCTTACTGCCACAGGTTCTTCAGGCTAAATATAATGGAACAACAAAAATGAACCTGCACTCCGGAGTGTGTGCAGGACAAGAGAGAAGGAACCCATGGAACATTGAACTGGAATCACCGTGCAGTGAGAAAAAACTGGGGTACCAGATTAGAACATTTCTGGACTCTGCCACATGAGGCGAGAACAGGGATTTTTCCTCTTTGGATTTATTGACTAAAGACGCAAGACACCCCCATACCTGAATCTTTGATCAGTATAGGCGCAGAGTTATCTAGCACCACTACAGGATTTAGTCCATCGTTGACACGCGTCTCCATTATTTCCCGTGGAGATTGAGGTTTGATGACATCCTCCACCTTTTGACATTTCAGAGTGGTTGCAACAGAACCATCCGTCTCCTGAAGAAGGTCGCTTATATTTACCGGCTTAAATTAGGGGCCTATTGTGACGACCGAAACATATGTTGAGTTACAGAAAATAAGCAGGATGCTATTTGTTTTTGTATTAACACTTACTGTAATCACCAAGAGGTGTTGAAATTTATGTTAATATATTGGTTCTAGGTGGTCTGAGTACCACAAGTGTGGAATATTGACATGTACAGTGAGAGTGTGAATGAATGATGGAATGAATGGTGGTGTTTAAATGGGGATGTTGAGAACAATAAATATTTGTGTAAATTGTTTATAAATAAATATATATATTTTTTGACAAGACCTGGTATTGTTTAAATGTGTACAGATGTTCTGATCTCATTTCGCCCAGGTTCATTTTTGTTGTTCCACTGATGTGTCTGGGCTATCACGTCGACGGGGGCACATAGTCGTGCAGCTGCAGATGGTGCCAACACAACAAGGACACCCGGTCCTTGGGTCCCGCAGGTGTCAAGCCCAGCAACGCGGTCGGCGCGCGCAACCGCAGTATACTGAGTGGGAGCAAGACATGACTGCCAATTCTGAATGCCAGGGGCCAGTAATGGAGAACATCGCTGTGAGCATGGAGTGTGTGGCCCAATTTGTGCTCCCCCCTGCTAGGCAGGTGCTTCTCCAGCAGCAGGCGGCACGGTCCACGGCCCCCTCGCTCAGGCTGGGTATGGCAGCCTCAGACAGGGCATGCCAGGCTGAAATGTTGTCTCTGCGTGAAGCAATTGCTGCTCATGCAGAGGCACACATGGAGGCCCTGAGGGAGGAGTATGCTTCCCTCAGATTCACTCTGGGTATCCTTCTGATGTCCCAGAGGGAGCGGTCAGAGGAGAGGTTTGCGCAGCTTGAGCGTACCATCTCGGCTGAGCTACATGCTTGCCGGGAGGTGCATTAGTTGTCCAGCCAGGCCTTGCAGGAGGAACTCCGTGTTACACGTGTTACCTTGCAAGAGGAAGCACGCGTATCACGGGAGGTTTTGCATGCAGACCTACGTGTCATCGCCGCACAGAACCAGGCTCACCCGTCTGGCAGACTTGCTGCCGACGAGGGGCAAGCTGCGGCTAGGCGTCGTCAGGCTCCTGTGCCACGTCCTACTTTCCAGGAAGAGCCAGACTCGGACGACGAGGTATCTCCCACATAGGTCGGGCTGTGCAGGCGTTGAGCCCATGGAGGTTTTTTTTTCCTCAACATCATTGCATGTGGGTGTTGAGCAGCACCCTGTACTTCTCCCCTCCTGGGTGCCCCCCCCCAGGTCGTATGTGGCCATTTTTGATTTTTCTTTTATTTAAGTTAGTTAAGTTTCAATTTGATAGTTAGTTTAATTAGGTAATGTAGGTTTTTCATAGTTAGTGTAATTAGTTCATATAGTTTATAATGGTTTGTCTGTTGTGCTTACATGTGACGGTGTGGTGCTTTGTGGCTTTTGAAAGCATCCACTGTCTGTCCCAACTGGTCCGTTTAAGCTTGTCTCGTGTATGTGTTTGCAGCTTGGGGTCCTGACTCACATATGCCACTCCTGCATCCCTTATCCATGGGCTCGCAAGGATGATTCAGTGTTACAGCCTATTACACAAGGGCTTTGGACTGTTATATCTGTGGCATGTCTGCTGCTGTACCACTTGTGTTGACACCCCTAGTGGGGATGATGGGGTGATTTTGACCACAGTTCTTCCTTTGCTAGATGGGTGGTTTCATTATTCATGTGTGCATTGATTGCTACACATTGTGTGGTGTGTTTCCTATCTTTGCTGTACATTTGCTTGATGCAATTCATGCTGTAGACAGTGGCTGACACACTTTGGCTGGGGAAGTCGCATTGATGGAGTGATTTCTGATGTACGTCTCTGACATGGTCCACTCATTACATGCCTGAGGAGACACACACGGGGAAATTTCAGGCATTAATCATGTGTTTTCTGCCCTTTCTGCAGGGGGATGAGCCTCCAGACAACCTTTCCCAGCAGACATGGCCCATTGGATGTCTGGAAGCTGGCCACGTTCGGTGGTGCAGACATGCACGTGTGTGCGCAGGCAGAACCACAGGGATTGCGCTCATACATCATATAGAAGCTGACGTGTTTGAAGGAACTCCAGGCAAGGTGAGCAGCACAAGGGGGCCACACTGCAGCCAACCATCCACCAGGACAGTTGCACATGCATGCTAAGTAGCACCACTGACAGTGAGCTTGGACAGATATTGGTGTAGAAGCGCACAGTACAGCTAAGATGCGTTGGTGGAGTAATGCGTAGTTGATGGGAAAGTTGTCAGGGGCACAGGCAGGGGCAGTGGCACATATCCTCCGGTCCAACATGGTCCATTGAGGCAGTTCATTTTGATTTTATTTTATTTTATTTATAAAGCGCAAAAAACCAGGCCCAGGGGTAACCGGCGCATACTCTTAAACATGTTACAAAAAGCAGTAGTTACAGAAGTTACAAAAATATACAGCATATATACATGTACATACTCTTAAACATGTTACAAAAAGCAGTAGTTACAGTGAGTTAGAAAAATATTCAGCATATATACATGTACCGAAGGGTACCATTAACAGCGTATAATACTGGGACAGAGCAGAGAGAAAATGTATATTCAGTCCTTTACCCCACATGGAGTCTGGACAAGGGACAAGTTGTATTAGCCATGTAGCGTTAAAAGACAGGGAAAGTAGCAGCTCACAAGGACAGACAGCGAGGGACAGACTTGTGTGCAGTGCATTCCATTTACAGGTTTAAATTGCCACATGCACTACCTACTTTATTTAGGTTATGCTGGAACACGACTTGTACTGAAGTCGTATCTTGCTAAATGGATGCTTATCCAGGGAACATTGGATGTTGTGTGAATCTTGACACATTGGTCTTCCGTTTGACACGCACCCACTGGTGCATTACTTACTGCATTGACTCTGTATGAACCATCATGGGGGAATTTTACGTATGGGTATGAAGCACCACACCAGATAGTTTTTCGAGTATCTTGTTACTTTGGGGCATGCATGGTGGTGTGTGTGTGCATTATGGGCACGCACAGATTAGTGACTCTGGCTCTCTTTGCAGCATTGAACTGCTCATGTTACCGGACCTGAGAGTGCGCAGGCAGGAGGCCAGCACTCACCCCAGAGATAAGTTTCTCTTTGACTTCAATTTGAGTAATTTGGTACTATGTGCATGATGTACACGTTTGGTCTGATTGTGTATGTGTTAATGTGATTATTATGTTTTTGTACATTCCCTGCTTTCCCTTGTCAATCCTACTCCCCTCTCCTGCCCCTCATTCCGGTTATCCAGTATACCAATGCCTGTCCCGACTGCACATCCCTGACCCTCCTTCCCCACCAGGGTCTCAGAGGCCTGTGTGAGTTTGACCTTGCAGGCACCCAGACCACGGTGGGGGTGGTTGGCTCGTGCCACTCCTGCGCCTGTACACGGGTGCTGTGACAGTACAAATCAGTTTGTGGTGCATCATTCTATGTTATGTACCACACATTGTACACATCCTGTTGTGACATTGTTTTACTGTGCTACCTTGATTGTTCCATCATTGTGCTAGTACTTGGGCTTTGTGATGTACTGCTACTTCAAGTCATCTACTGGAGGCTCTTCTGGTTTGTTTTGCTGCCTGCAGGCTTTTTGCTTGGCTTCTGTGTTTGCCTGCTTTGAGTTCTCTTTGATTTGGTGTTTTTGCAAGTCAAGGTGGCCTCTGAGGGTGCTTGACACATTTTACACGCAAGGTGGAAGATGGAGACAAAGGGGAAGGGTGATCCTGTGGCCGGATGAACTTCAAGGATGAAGGCTACATACCCCATGCGCAGTTGTTCAGTGGGTCATGCTGATATGTGAGGGAGGGGGGTATTTTGTTGTTGGACAGTTGCCTTGCCCCACAGTGTGATGGGCACCATGACATTGTAATTGTGATAACCTATGTACATGATGTATTCTGCTGCTCAATGGCTGTTCATGTGTTGTGTTTACCTTTCAGGTGTGAGGGTATAGTTGTGGTTTGACATGCTGGGGTGTACACATGGGCAATGTTCACATGTGATGAGGACACTGATGGTCACTTGATTGCACATGCATTTTTGAGTGCATGTCCCTACTGACACACACACTCGCACTATTATCCACAACATGTACAACCACCCTTCCATGTCCACATGTGCACTCAGTTTGCCTTCTGGGGCTCACTGTGTCCCTGCAGCACATGATCTATGACCATTTGTGTATCCTATACATGCGTGATTTGTTTTTTTATTTAGTTTGTCGTTTTCATGTGATGCTCAGGGTGTGCATCACACACAATGACTGGTCACTATGCTGTGTGCTGAGCAGTGTGTTGCAGGAGATGGACACAGCACACGTATTATGCAGTGTTTATTTTGCCGTGCACAATGTGCATGTGAACAGGCATTCATTGTTATGTTCAGGCTACAACAGTTGTTATGCATTTGGGTATGACTTGCTTTGTGTGGGAGGTTGTTGGTCAGTCATTTCATCTGATTCCATGTCCGGCATCATTGTCTGATGCCACTTTGCATTTTTCACATGCCAATGTGTACATTGTTGTTATTGTGTTGGTGTTTTGCTATTGCTTGCCATGTCATGTTGTGGTTTTGGTGGCTTTGTGTGACATACCAGTGATTGCCATGGCCTGTTTTGCAGGTCTGTGTGATACACACCTTACATGTGTAGCTTTTGGTCACATAGGATTGGTTAGGTTTGAGTAGCTAGGGATGCACACAATGTGGCACTTCCATGGCAACATTCTCAGGGTGGTAGGTTGTGACAGTTGACTGTCTCTTTGTCATCATCGATTGTCACCTGGTATGTGCCAGGCCTGTGTGCACTCCGCAGGGGTGGGAGTCTAGGTGAACAATGTGGCCACAAGCTGGGTCTGGGCTGCCTCGCCACATGCCCTATCCCCTCCCATGGGCAGCGCCTGTGCCTGTGGTTGGGGGTGTAGGGGCACCACCATGTCCACCGGTACACCCTGTCGTGTTGCAACATTGTGCAGGACACATGCTGCCACAATGATCCTGCACTCTACTGGGGGTGCATAGAGTAGCTGCCCGCCAGAGCGGTCAAGGGAGCGGAAGCGTGACTTGAGCACTCCGAATGTGCGCTCCACTATGGCCCTGGTTGCAATATGGCAGCGTTGTATCTTACCTGGGGTGGTGTGGTGGGGTTCTGGATTGGCGTCATCATGTGGTTGCTCAGAGTGTAGGCACTGTCCCTTGGAGAGGTGATAATGGTTGTGATTATTGGGGTTTGTGTATTTGTCTGTGTGTGACATGCATGCATGTGCACGGTCATTTGTACTCACCTAGGAGCCATGTGTCGCCATACTGCCCAGCTTCCAGGGCCCAGCTCAGGGCGGACATTCTGTATATGAAACTGTCATGGGTGGAGCCAGGGTAGTTTGCATAGACAGAGGTGATGATTCCCTTGGCATCGCATACCACCTGCACGTTGATGGAATGCCTGTGCTTGTGGTTTCGGTAGATGTGCTCAGTGGCCCTAGGTGGACGTAGGGCCACATGGGTGCAATCTATGGCACCGAGCACTTTGGGGAAGTGTGCCACCCTGTAAAAGTCCTGGATGACGGCCTGCCTTTCTGCGGGTGTTCTGGGCATGTATGAGGGGACTGAGGGGCGCGCAGTCATGATTGGTGTAGGCAGTGTGACTGCGTGGCCTGTGAGACCGCCCCCCACTATGGCAGTAGTCCGCTGAAATGACCCAGTGGCCAAAAAATGCAGGACATTGAGCACCTTCTCCAAGGGGCTCAATGCTTGGGAGCAGAGGGTGGGGGATGTAAGGTCATCTTCCCACTCCCTGACCAGGTCTAGGATGATACGAGGTGGAAACCTATACCTGCCATAGACCTGGTCATCAGGCATCCCAAAAAGGCTTGTCTGGGGCAAGAAAATGCGGGCCCTGGCTATTCTCCTACTCCGACGGCGTCCCACGATCAGTGCTGTGACAAATGGTGTATTCATCGTAGCGGTATGTACGTGTTTGTGCGCGCTTTTATACTGTGCACAGGGACGCTTCCGCCTGCCCTCCTGTAGCAGACGTGTTGACGTCTGTGTGCGTCTTTTAGCGTGCGCTTGTTTCCCGTATTCAAATCCATGAATACGAGTTGTTCGCGTGCGTGTGGGTGTGCCGTGTATTTCCCTGCAGTACTTCCCCAGTTACGCCTTCTTTTTCACGCTTTGTTCCCCATTCTGTGCGTTACGCCCCGTGTCATGCCCCATTTTTGGTATGTGCGCGGACGTTGTGCGCTTTCCCTGTGCGCGTCCCACTCGGCATTCTGGATGTTGCAATGACGTGTGCGCCCGTGTGCGTCACGCACGGGTTTTGCGCACATCCCGAGAAAAACACGCGCAGGGACTTCAATGAATCGCACGCGTGCGCGTGCGCTCCCTTTTTCACGCTTGCGCCTGCTTCCGCCAGCTTGCGCCACTTTTTTCAGCGCACATTTTTTCCATGAATCGGCCCCGTAATGTTTGGTCTATAATTAATGGATTAGAGACTAAACAAATTATGGTCCAAACTAATCCCATCTCCGATCAGATCTGGTGTCACCATTTTTTCAGAGCTATATAGGCCGGAGGAGGGTTTGTGTAGTAATCAGGTTGTACATAATCAATCTAGTTGCTGTTTGATAATTACAGTTGAAGATATTGAGAGGTTAACCGCCAAAGCTAGTATTTCTAGGGCTGGCGGTCCAAATTTATTGACAAATGTGATGTTTAAACAAATCATTGTGGTCAAGAGTGCTATGTGTATTGCTCACGGATATTGTGGCCTCATGTCAACTCCCATCACATGGAAGATTTCTTATGTCATTCCAATATATAATATAAAAAGGGAGAAAAGACATCACTGTTAAATTATCACCCTATTGCCATTATGGATGCTGAATCTAAAATATTTGCTGCAATGTTATTGGAACATATCGAAGAATGGTGTGCCCTTAATAATATCATTGATCAGTACCAGATGGGTTTTAGAAAATCTACAGGCATGGATTGTGGAGGTTCCTTGTTGTGTAGCCTTCAACATTTAGCCTGGAAAGAGAAATCTCCACTAATAGATGTAGCCTCTATGGACCTGTCGATGGCATTCAATCTGGTGGATCGGCCCATGTCATGGAATAAATTGAATATATCCAGATTGCTAGATGGATTATTAAACATAATAATTTATCTCCATGAGGGCTCTCTGATAAAAGTCAGGTTAAATAACGATGGCCTTTTTGACATCTAATGGGATTAGACGTGGTTGCGTATTGGTGCCTTGTCTCTATTCAACTGCACTTTTAAGAGCATCATTTGTACTGCCTAAAAATGGTGGTTTGAACATCTCATGGGCTGCTTATGCAGATGATTTTATACTGTTTCGCCACACCCCAATAGGACCACAAGGGCTAGTTGCAGTTTTCAATCAATATATTCTGGCAAATAGTGTATGTGTTAATCCCCAAAAGACAGCGTTTTTAAAGATGAGTGGACTATAAAGGTTGAATAGATTTTCATGGTTCCTCAATTAAACCAAACTTCAAGTGAAAACAGATATGACCTATTTGGGATTTCCCATAATTACTCACCCTACCAGATGTTGTTAGATTGATATGAAATATGTCACATTTTATGTATCTCCTGTACTAAGATTTTACACAGCAAAAGTGATCCCAAGGCTGTGGTATGGATTGGAATTTTTTCCAGCTTGGATAATTCCTGAATTATTTATTTATGAAGCTCTGATTTGGCGCTCAGTGCTACATTTTATTCCGAAATGTGCCACATTCCCTGCGATACTCTACGAATTGGGGCTTCAGTCACTCCAAGGCTTAGTAGAATGGAGGAGGTTTGCTCTTCTTAGGACATTTTATGTAAATTCAGATAAAGGTTTATATTCCCGATTAAGTAAAGAGGTGAGGGAGGGTAGTCTTAAGGATGGTTTTGATTACGGATTTTATTCTGTTTGCAGTCTTTGGACAGAATTGGAATCTCTATTGACTATTAGCAGCCGCGGCAGGGCGGGGGAGCCGACCAATCAGGTTACTCGAAACATTGGGCTGAAAGGGGAATTGCCTGACATTTCGGTGCTAGACTGTCCTTGCGGGTGGGACGAGACTGATATGCAAATGGATATTCCTCCTATCTGAAGGGTGCATTGAGCTAAAACATGGTTGTAGACCCTCCTGAGTGGAAGAAATTCCATAGAAGTGGTTATTTGAACCATGTTCGTTCTCAGTAGAGTGGCTTGCACATGCTTGCTTCACTGATATGAATTGGTGTCTGGTCTGATTATCTCTGCTCTACACCCATGTGGAACAATAGTCAGGAGACTGCCTATTCATTCTCCAACAGGAAGAGTAACACAGTATTCTCAGTGTACAGGAACTTCACGTAGGGGGTTCCCTAGGAGCTGTGCCTCAAAGACAGCACTAACAGAACAATCGCCTCCCTCACATAATGGGGATGACCGCTGGAATCCCTTTGAAGTCAACAGGCATGGGAAGAGGGTGTGGTTAAAGTAGTCAACAAGAGCAGTTAGGTGTGGGGAGGGGTCCTACTATATTAATTTCTGTTAAAGCCCTACCCTTTTCCTGCCCACTAAATATTCAGAAAGCAGTGTGCTCTGGGTGTGATGCCATAAGGCAAATATTTTTTTTTTACAATGGCTGGGGCTGGCCCCTTACAGCAGGCACTGGTTGGACCAATCACTTATGGCATTTTGCCAACAAAGGAAGAGGGTCTCCCCGTTACCTTTGTTTCATCTTTGAACCATCTAGAGAAGAGAGAGGAGGACACACTTTGGGAAACATTATTGGGAATGCAGTACATTCCAAAGTAATCTACAGTAGAGGTGAAGATAGAAGGCATCCAAGCATCCAAGGCAAGGGAGCGCTCTGTCCATAACCATCCCCAGGGAACAGTGAGAGTGACTGGATTCGGGCCAAGGTCTCACTGTTGGCTGCAGTGGAACCAGCACCCTGTACACTTGAAGTGAAGGATCCCCTGCAGGTGCAAGTCAAATTCCCTGGAGTGGGAGTGCAGAGAGAAGGACTCATCTGGTCCCTGCTGATCCTAGTTTGGCATCCCAGCAACACAGAAGTCAAGGAACAGCTCTGGGACCTACCTTGGGAGCTACACCGACTCAGACATCGTCTGTCTGTCAAAAGCTTCTTTGTGTTATGTGCTGTTACTGCCTGGATTGCATAGCGTGAAGGACCCTGATGAACAACTCAGTAAACCAGTGCCAAATCACCATCTCAGGAAGCTCTTGGAAGCATGACTCCACACTGTTGCAGCCCGAAAAACAAGAATAAGGTATTGTGAAGCAGTGCTATCCCCTGATCTACTTTTGGGACCACAGTGACTTTTAAGACCCCCTTCCCTGCCTTTCCCTTCTACGACATTCTTGAACATTGACATTGGGCCAATTAAATGCTGCTCATCTACTAAGAATGCCATTTCACAACAGTCTGCATTTTCTGTGTTTTCTTTACAGGGGTGGGGTTTTGCTAGTGTATTTAGTTAGTTGATTGCATTTTACTCTCTACTATTGGAAAAGCCCATATACACGGGCTAATGTGTGTAAAGGAAGATATTTTCAGAGTGTAAATATATTATGTGGAGTATTTTAACATAATTTATGTTGATATAAAAAAAATTGTCAGCCTGATCACATGGGGACATAAGACCCCCGGATGTACCTTAAATAAGGGTCTACCTAAAAACAAATAAACAAACCCTTTTCACAAATAATCAAACTGCGTGGAAAATTAATTTCTTGAAACTAATGAGAGCAAGATATCCCCTTTTCTCCACAAAATAAAGTGAATTGAAGTCATGCATGAAGAACATTATAGATATAATAATACATACCAAGAAATATTACAATGAATACTTAAATAATACATAAGGACATTGAATAAAAGTAATTTATTTTGTTAGATGAATAGTGCTTAATCAAATGAATTAATGTTTATATATTTTTTAATGTATATATTTTCTTAGTGTATGCAACTTGAAGTATGCTGTTAAAGTGGTATCCATGTCAGGTCTTTTCTGCAGCTAATTGTTTGTTATCATTGTTGAAATACACATTTTGTTAGCCTGGAAGAGGAACCTGAAGTCCTATTGTTGTATGCGTAAGGCAACAGCTCCCTAGAGCGATGATAACAGGCAAAGCTGGCAGGATGGCTTCGGACAAACATACATCTGGCCTTTTATTATATTGTATGATATTTTTATAGAACCTTAATTGAACGTTATTTTGTTTTGAAACCACTCTACTTAAGTTGCTACTGCTGTCAACTTACACCCCTCCTGAAGATATAGCCTGACCTCGTCCTGCTCTACCAAAAGAGTCGAAGGAGGTATTCCTTTCAGCCTTTGTCTGTTTCAGCTTTTTGATAGGGATCACTGCTGGTTTAGTAGTAGTGTATGGGCTGAGTTGGCGGTTTAGCCCCTACTCATCCCGGTACTCCCGCAGAGCAGTAGCCATTTTGCACCATTCCGCCTTTGTGGAAACGATGCCAAGACACCACCTACCAAGAGCACATGGTAGGGCCACTAAGGGCAGCTGGCATCCAGCAAATAAGCAAGTGGGTGGTGGTGAGAGGAGGAAGTAGAGGTAAAGGGAACACAGGGGAACATCAGAAGGGGAGAACATCAGGGCAAACCTTAAAATGGCGGGCCGATCAGGGCATCCACAAATGCAACAGGACTGTCATAGCGGTGCAGGTGATAGGGAGGCTCAGTGTTGTTTTACAACATTGTATAGGGGAACAGCATAAAATGTGTAGATGAGATTTGGAAGGGCATCCGGGGTGCAGGCATCATTTTGGTAGCATATGGGCAGAGAGCTATATCTTTCTGTTCCATAGTGGCCAAGGGTGCACCAAGGGTGCAGATTTTTCTGATCTGATTAGAGATTCCAAATGATTCCCCCAGTGTTGTTTTGGTCACTACTTAATGATCTTCTCAGCATCAATCCCAGAATCCTGTACCATTGGCCACATGAATGCCTTGGCTTTTCTCCAAAAAAATCGAATCATCCCTTCGATCCAGTACTCAAAAGCTTTAAAAAAGCAGTGAATCCTGACAATGATAGATCGGACATCTTCATTGAGACTCTGGAATGGTGATCAGATGCCTCTATCTCAGTTGCATTGACCATGTCTGCCGTAAGACACGTGCCATGCTTCTGGAGCCACAGCACCGCAGACAGCATGTTCGATAAGAGTGACGGCTTTGATCCTGGGTCATATCTAACAATAACTCTAGCATTTCTCCAGACCATGACAAAGCAGGCTGGGTACTGTGATGCCTCTCCTTGTTCCTAACATAGAGATTCACAAGGTTTCATCTGTTTGGATTTGATATGCAGGTAAATATACTGAACCTAGTACCTACAGTGGGGGGGGAGGGGGGTCAGTGGGGTGGCAGCTTGGCCTATTAGCCTCCCCCTTTTTATTTTATTTATTTCAGATTTTAAACAATCATTAGCCACTGTAATTGGGGTCTACCAAAACTGGGAGGGGTTTCCATAACTTGTTTTTTTACACATGTGTTATGACAATCTATGACCTCACTCCCGGATGTTTTCAGAAGAAACCGGAAGTAGCCAAAGCCTATCTGAATACGAATCCGCTGATTATAAAGGCCATAGATTGAACATTTTGGTATGGGGGGGGGCTAGCACTAGATAGCATTTTGATGGGACCCCTCTTTCCAGAGTTCCGAGTGATGTGCTTCTGAGTGTAACAGCCATTATTTCAATGGCCAGGGAGACTCAATACATGGAGGGCATTACCAGGCAAATAGCACCAATGTGTTTCTGCTATTCATTTCAGTGTACACTTTTGGGGTATGCCAGATATAGTAGTATAATGGCACCCATTACCGAATAATAACTATGGCAAACTCCTTTTTGCCTTGCCTGTGCGCTCTGGAATGAACGTGTTGCTCAGTCTGTCAGATCAGCTTTCTATAGTCCCATTTTGCTGCACCTTTAAGAAAACTAGCACTGACAGAGCACCTTGCAACCAATCAAATTTCTTTGATCATGGCCATTACCTACCGGTATATTCCAAGCAGCCTCTTGGGCTGCTGTGGCTCTTGCTCCCTCCTACTGCTCTGGGATTAGCTGCAGCCCACCCTCCCGCACCCCATCTACACTCAGGCATCACATCTCCCACTCAATACCCACAGCCAGTCTACTGCATGCATAGGCTGAAAAATAAGTTAGCTGACTCTGTGTCATGCTTCCACCACTGCGCTATGC
Organism: Ambystoma mexicanum; assembly: GCF_040938575.1. Taxonomy (NCBI): domain Eukaryota; kingdom Metazoa; phylum Chordata; class Amphibia; order Caudata; family Ambystomatidae; genus Ambystoma; species Ambystoma mexicanum. The sequence continues at coordinate 147,302,300 of NC_090930.1, read as the reverse complement.
CGCCATGCAAACGGAAGATGGGCTACACGTGGAACACATGGGCCAAATAAGTGGCCTACTTTGATTTTTTTAAAACTGGCCCACACTAGCATTTTTTTTTGTTTTAGCCATTGCCCTATTGCCCTATATGCCACTCAGAGCCTGAGTGCAACCTCAAACGTGGCACCGAACACCAGTCTGGCTCTGCTCAAGGTCATGTTTGAGCAGAATGATATGATTGGTTATTTGTAACACGCTTAAACGGTTTCTAAGAGCAGACCCCGGGATCGAACCTGTGTTGATCCGTGTCGTCTTGCTTCTAAGGCGAGCACATTGCCCCTGAGCTATCCTCCCGAGACAAACAGACCCTGCCAAGGAACACTTCCTGAGAGCCATTTCAGGCTGACTGCTGGAAAGCGCTGTGTCAACAAATAGAAATTAAACACGTTGGTTGAATTTCTGGGTAATTGACTCGGTTTTTTCACACAAGTCGCCATCTGAGAAAGCGTTAATGAGGGCCGGGAGAATAGCTCAGGGCAACATGCTTGTCTTGGGTGCAAGACAACGCAGAGCAACACAGGTTCATATCTTGGTCTTGTGGTTAGAGACTGGCCATTAGTACTAAGTGAGTTAAATACGATGATTTATTAATGAGCCTCTAGAGACCAAAACCCTACAAGCAGCCTTCATTTGGAGACACTGATCATTCGTTTTTAGTTAAAAGCATTTCACAGCTTTGACCCTACAACATATTCCCAAAGAACACATTCCTGTATGTGGGAATTCTTGCAATTGCCTAAGAGATTTGTCGGTGAGTTGTATTTAATAGCAATAGTTTGGCAGGGTCTGACAGGCGCTAGTAAGGGCGGTATATACCACTAATTGATATCAGCGAATATGCAGCTTATTACAATGTATATGGCATATTCAAATACCGTGCTCCCCAGCAGGGTTAGGAAGCTGAAACAGTGAACCAAAGGCAAACATCCAATTGTGTTCTGATGTACATGAGTGAGAACTTAAGAATATTCTATGACCCTGAGATGTGCCTGTACCAGGTTCATTTCATATAAAAGAAGGCATGCGGTTTGGGATGCCGAAAGGGTATCTTTATCTGAGCTCTCAAGTTGCCCCTGGTCAGGCTCGGGTTGCCATCCAGTGTTGTTTTTTTTTGCATTCTGGGAAATGGTGTCTTTTAATTTGAAAAGCAAAACAGCATTCCCAAAATGCAAAGGAAAAAATGGCGCTACATAATGTTATTTCATATTTGCATATACTGCAATATGCTGATCTTACCTAGCTTCATTGCACTGTAATAGAAGGTGTTATTACCCAATGTAATATTGCTCAATGCATCCACCATGGAAAGATGAAGGGCCTTTGCTGGTAGGGTTTGCAAAAACAAAGAGTTGATGGCTGGAAGGTTTAGAATGAGTCTTAACCATTGGCATTGCTCTGGGCAACCCTCCAGACCATTGTACTTCACCTGCCAAGCCATTACAGAAGGGGAAACACCATATGCAAATCAGGCTTGGTCCAGCCCGAACTGCTAGGTCACATCCCTTCTGCACGAGACTACAAGCATCCCAGGCTGAAAACACACTTACTCCCCAAACACACACACAACACATTATGCATACTTGCCTCACTCGAGACGTTTTTCCTCTCCTGCCCACGCTTGTCAGCACCTGTGCACACTTGTGTGTGGCAGGGCGGTCACAGAGCAGTCTTTCTGAATCGATCTTTTTTTTATAGATTTAAACAAAACCCTTTTTGCACTTGATACCGTGCCTTTGAGGTCAGAAGCTGCCTCAGCCCTGTCTTCAGTATGGTCAAGGAGAGTCGGTCAAGCTAGAAAATCCAGGGCGAGAGCCGAGCCGGAGCCCAACTGGGGATTTGGCTTAACTCGAATAAACGTTCTGATGCAAATCATGGAGCAAAATATGTTATAAATCACAAAATTGGCATAGTATATTTCCTAGAAACATACGTAAGGGATTTGGTTTGCCCAAAGTGACAGGTAGCAGACTCGGGCAATCATAAAACACAACCAAACAAGGGGGGGAAGTACTGCTAGCGGGTGGTTTTACCCATGTTGGTCTTATTCTATCCAGACCTAATTGGGGACCCTCAGTATTACTGATTGAATCAATCAAAAAATTCAAAAGTTAGTCCGAAAAGAAACACACAGATAGGCTGAGGAGTCAGTTCAAGTAGTTATATTTCAAAGTGGAGTTGATTTTCACAAATAACAATACATAGTTGATCAAATGTATTTATTTATTTATTTATTCACATTTGTTGAGCGCGCAGCTGACCAGAGGCATTGTGGCGCTTGTTACAGTGATTCTTAGACTTAGTTACATACAGATTGGTGCACATGGTTACATTGCCCATACATTGTACTTTAATGACATACATGTTTTGATCATCTAGATCAGAATGGTAAGTTAGTTGAAGAGGGCAGTTTTGAGTTGTTTGCGGAAGGAGAGGAGAGATGTTTCGGCTCTGAGGTGGGTGGGCAGCGCGTTCCAGAGCTTTGGTGCGAGGTATGGGAAGCCTGTACCTCCAGCCTCGGTTCTATTGATGCGTGGAATGGTAAGTAGGTGGGTGTAGGTAGATCTGATAGGCCTGGTGGATTGAGATCTGTGCAATTGACCCTCCTAGAGGTGAACATTTTTTCTAAATTAAATCTAGTGTACCAGAAAAATCATAATGAAAAAGAACTACTATGAAAGAGTCGGGATAGAATATGAGCAACATGGGTACGACCCCCGGTAGCAGTACTTCCCCCCTTGTTTGATAGTATATTTCCTAATCATTACATGAACAGTGTATGTCAGTGGCAACCCAGATTGTGCTACATAGTCATTTCAACTCTTTGCCTCACAGCGAATGCAGGTTAAGCCGCTTCCTTTCCCTACACGGTCAATTTCAGATACTACAATAATTGATTTGCAATTTGAACAATTATCTGTGTGCATAATAATATTGTGTTCTTCTGTAGAGCTTCATGCCAGACTCCCCCAGCTTTTAGGCGCTGTAATAACCAAGTGTTAGTAAAAGATTGCATGCTGTGTTGGATTGATTACCCTCTTCTTGGCACACTCTAGCCCTCAGATTGCAGGGTTCTTGCGGGCTTAGTCTCCCTTGTTATCACGTGCCCAAATTGTTCTTCAACATTGAGATTATTCAGTATAGAAACTCCACTCTCGAGCATTTAGTCTCAAAATGTTTGCAAGTGGATAATTAACGAAGTTAAGGGCTCGTCCCACAGGTGGGGCCAACCCATACTTCTCAATGGAGAATCCTGTAGCAGGGCCGCCTTAACCACTCATCCTTCGGAGGTTGATGAATTGTGTAACTATCTTTTACAGGCAAGCCTATTGAAAGGAGGGCAGCATTTTCTTAAGTAACCTAGTAACTTCAGTGGTAGAAGTTTACTAGAAAAGTAGTGGAACTGTGACTTTGGTGGGGGACAGAGTAGGAAGGGAGCACCGTGCAACTTATTTTTCAAGAAATGCAACCATGCTGGGTGGCAGCTAATTTAGTGGTCGAAGTGTATGAAAAGAAGTGGTGGAGCTATGTTCCCTGCTGGCCTGCACCCACTCCTCACATGCCCCATCACCACGCCCACTCCCACACACAATACCAACCCCCAAAGAAATGCACCATCTGTTTAAGGAAAGTTCAGTGTAGTGCCATGAAAGTTTCAATTTCTTACAACGCTTTTATTTTAAAACTAAACCATCCCGGAACGGTTTCTTTTCAAAATAAAAGGATAGGAGCAGTAAAACTTAATTTAAAAAAGTAGAGGAGCACCGCTCCCAACCGCTCCCGCTCACTTCGATCACTAAGCTAATTGAGTTGAAACAGATTTCGCTTTAGCTGTAACTAATCCAATGGTAAAGTGGAGAAGTGTGCTTTAACTTCACAAAGAACAGTTCCGGAATGGTGAAAATAGTTGCAAAAAGTAGTGGAGCTGTTAACAGTAAAAAATAAAAGCAGTGGAACACCGCTCGCGACCGTTCCCGCTCACTTCAACTACTGATTAACTTTTGAAGGGAACTTAAATGGGAAGGAGGTGGTGGGTTTGGAAATGCTGGATTCGGGGGGGGGTTAAACGCCCACAATTTGGGAGAGGGTGGGGTGGGGGACAAGATCGTCTTCGGAGAAGGGAGGTGGAGGGGCAGTATGTGATATTTTGGATTTTAAAGGCCACACAAAAATAGCCCGTTTTTTTTGTGTTCAGCCTTTGAAACACAGAAATATCACAAAGAACCCAATGGCGCAGCCCATCAACACTGTACGATGAATAATATTGAAGCATGTGAGGTGAACAGTTGGGGGCGAGCCTAAGGTAATAAGGAAACTTTATCAAATGTGGGCCATTTGAGTAAAGGAGTGGATTCGGACGATACCTGGCATTGGTGATGTTATGTTATGTTATCCAATTTATAAAGCACAGCATACACCCAAAGGCATCTTAACGCTAAGAAACTCCAGGTAGCAAAGAAGGCCAGACAGAGCAAGATAATGCAATTTTAAAAAAGTAACGTTTTTAGAGAGCGATGGAACAGCAAGTGGTCCTGAGTAGAACGCAAGGTGAAAGGGAAAGAGAACGTACCAAAGTTTAGCTGCAGCAACAGAGAAGGACCGCCCTCCAATCCGCAGAAATCTGAATCTAGGAACTAGAATAAGGTTCACTTCTTGTGATTGCAGAGTGCGGTTGGGCCTGTAAGGGGGGAATTGAAGCTGTAAATATTCCGCTCCTGCCCGAAAAAAGGCACAATGAACTAAGCAGAGAGATTTGAATTGAACTCGCGTAGACACCAGGAGCCAATGCAAGGAGCGAGGAATGGGGGAAACGTGGCTACTAAAAGGGGAGCCTGTATCCAGACGCGCCGCAGATAATAAGGCTGCTCTAGATACAAGAAATTGCAGTCGATGCAACGGAAAAGCAATGCAGCGACTACAGGAACGCGCAAAAGCACAGGGAGAAAACAGCCACTTTTCAGCGGAACCCTTAACTGAAAATGCCCTGAAAGGAATTACCGACCCGTCCGTTAAGTGCTGGGCTATTATGCAAGTCTATGTAATTTGGACACAAATTCATGCCCTTGGCACGAATGTTCTGCCCCCGGCCCCTGTAGGACTTAATGAAAAATGTGGGTTTTCGTCTCAGGGCTCCACAAACTGTTGTTGCAGTACAAGGCAAACAGGTCGCGGGCCACTTCCTCCTGTTAAGCTCTGGCTGTACTCGCCCAGGAGGAAGTTGATCCGGTCGGTACTTTAATGGACTATGTTTTGCTTATTTCTGGAGGGGTCTGCAGCCACGCCTTTTCACTTTGTGGAAGCAACACCCACCAAACCTGGTGAGCTGCCATCACCGCATAATTTGCTGGTATTTTGCTGACTAGACCCATAACACTGAAGCTACGCTGTTGCGACTCTGTTTGAACCACACCCAAAGGTCTCTATGAATCAGTACTCCTGTGCCCACCTGGTTCTTTTCTTGTTTTCTGTAATAACCCCGCTAAGCTTCCCTAAGAGATCAAAAGGTGGCATATGAGCTCCACGAGCCCCAAAATAAATTGATAAATAAGTTATAGAGAGCTCTCTGCAGCAGGTGCACAACTTACTCAGCTATCTTAAAGTATATGGCTAAAATGGTCACCTGTCTTAGAAAATGCTTTTTGAACCGCCGTGCTGACTTAGGGCCCGATTCATATAATTATTCGCACGGTTCTGGAACTGTGCAAAGTCCATGCAAAGTCTGTGCGTAGTCATTTTTGCAGTACAAAATGAATTTGCACAGACTTTGCACTACAAAAATACACTTTGCACGCGTCCATGAATCAGGGTGTGTGTCAGCAGTGCAAACTCACTTTGAACCGTGAAAAAAATGCCATGAATCAGGCCCTTAATGTCTGGTCCAAGACAACATCTGCACCCACTTCCCTGCATCAAAGCACATCCAGCCTTGAAGTCATGGACGCTGCAATCGATACCCAGGCTGGGGGGTGGGTCGTGGGGCGAGGCGGGTGTAGGCCGCCCTCTGGCTCCCCTGCAAACAGGGTCAGACTGGTATATAGTGCATTAAGCCCATGGCCGAACCAAAAATGCAAAAAAACTGCTGTGAGCCTGTTTATTGGCCAATCTGGGCCAGTTTGAGGAGTTATTCCACTCTGCAGCTAATAGTTCTGACCAGCGTTGCTGAATGTATATTCTTAAAATGCACAATTTGCATCACATTTTATCAAAAAAACTCCCCCTTGGGTTCAAACAGTGTCACACAAGGAACGAATTGCCATTTGCAACTGTGGGCCACTCTTTCAATGGCGCGAGACCCAATATGGCCCAGTCCGACCCTGTCTGCAAACGTCTCGCTACCTTCAGATGCTCCAGTCGCTGAAGCGGAAAACAACTCCTCAGCCCCGTGTCCAAGCGATTCCCCGGAGCCGGATAAAAAGCGCACGGCTGTGCTTCTTCTGAGACCCCTGCTGCAACAAACATCTACTTTCACCCCGCTATCACCCGGCAACCTGGCCCCGGGCCAGACATCCGTTCTGAGTTATACGGACATCCGTGCTAAGGAAGGGTTTGATGAAGAGGCCCAGTTCCAGCAGTCGGTATCTGAGTCAGAAATATGCACCTCGCGAGTCTAACGCTTTATCCGCGCGCTGGCCAGATAGCTCAGCGAGTTCAAGCGCTGGCTTCAGGTAGCTGTGTGTTACTTACACGTTCAAAGCTTGGCAAGGCCTACCCCAGTCTCCAAAGGCTGGAATTTTCAAATGGGTTATTATTAAGCAGAAGTTCTCTTTACTCAAGCCTGCCACCACGTGTATTATTGCCATTATACAATTAAATAAAAAACGACGTGTGACGAGCACGCAAGTCATCTGGAAAGAGAGGTCCATGGAACTAGAAGAGGGCCGCCCCTGTTAGTCCCTCTTCTATTTCCATGGCATGTCTGGGGATTGGGAAGATAAGTGCCAGGGACAGAGGAAGGGGAGAAAGGACAGCTGGGGAGCGGCATTGCAGTGGGTGGCGAAGAGAAAGAAATGCGGGCAGGTGCCCGTAGCACTCTGCTTCAATTGAAGGCGGGCTTGTAACGTTAGTTATTGCCCAAGTTTGGTGGGAGCAGATTGGAAGCTGCAGGTATAATAACAGTAATTCTGACAGAAGTTAGAGGGAGGGAAATCCAGTTTGAGGTCCTCTGTGGGAGAAACACGTGATGCCCCCTGGCCAGTTTCTAAGTATTTTGTGAATGGTTCAAATCCCCCCCCCCCCAAAAAAAAGAAAAAAAAATACATTTACTTTTGTGACTCACGATTGCGGAATTTGCAGTTCTATATTGTCAGCAGAACCCCACGGACATTGGCAAATGCATGTGTGCGACTCGGGTGGGGGGCGAGTATCCAGCTTGGCGGGTTTGTTTTGGGGGTCGGGGGCGGCTGTAGAAAACGTCCTGTTTTTATTTTGCAATGGGGAATCCGGTTCTTCTAATAGGAGGTCAAAGAAGGGAGCTCATTGTTAACACCCGTCTTCCAGGCCTGCCATGCCTCACTTCTGCAATGCCATTAAAGTCTACAGAAGCGGCTGCCATGCCTCACTTCTGCAATGCCACTACAGTCTAGGGAAGTGGCTGCCATGCCTCACATCTGCAATGCCACTGCTGTGCCTCACTTCTGCAATGCCACTACAGTTTACAGAAGCGGCTGCCATGCCTCACTTCTGCAATGCCACTACAGTCTAGGGAAGTGGCTGCCATGCCTCACATCTGCAATGCCACTGCTGTGCCTCACTTCTGCAATGCCACTACAGTCTAGGGAAGTGGCTGCCATGCATCACTTCTGCAATGCCACTACAGTCTACAGAAGCGGCTGCCATGCCTCACATCTGCAATGCCACTGCTGTGCCTCACTTCTGCAATGCCACTACAGTCTAGGGAAGTGGCTGCCATGCCTCACATCTGCAATGCCACTGCCATGCTTCACTTCTGCAATGCCACTACAGTCTAGGAAAGCGGCTGCCATGCCTCACTTCTGCAATGCCACTACAGTCTAGGGAAGCGGCTGCCATGCCTCACTTCTGCAATGCCACTACAGTCTAGGGAAGTGGCTGTCATGCCTCACATCTGCAATGCCACTGCTATGTCTCACTTCTGCAATGCCACTACAGTCTAGGTAAGTGGCTGCCATACCTCACATCTGCAATGCCACTGCCATGCTTCACTTCTGCAATCCCACTACAGTCTAGAGAAGTGGCTGCCATGCATCACATCTGCAATGCCACTGCTGTGTCTCACTTCTGCAATGCCACTACAGTCTAGAGATGTGTCCGCCATGCATCACTTCTGCAATGCCACTACAGTCTAGGAAAGCGGCTGCCATGCCTCACTTCTGCAATGCCACTACAGTCTAGGGAAGCGGCTGCCATGCCTCACTTCTGCAATGCCACTACAGTCTAGGGAAGTGGCTGCCATGCCTCACATCTGCAATGCCACTGCTATGTCTCACTTCTGCAATGCCATTACAGTCTAGGAAAGCGGCTGCCATGCCTCACTTCTGCAATGCCACTACAGTCTAGGTAAGTGGCTGCCATGCCTCACATCTGCAATGCCACTGCCATGCTTCACTTCTGCAATCCCACTACAGTCTAGAGAAGTGGCTGCCATGCATCACATCTGCAATGCCACTGCTGTGTCTCACTTCTGCAATGCCACTACAGTCTACAGAAGCGGCTGCCATGCCTCACATCTGCATTGCCACTGCTGTGTCTCACTTCTGCAATGCCATTACAGTCTAGGAAAGCGGCTGCCATGCCTCACTTCTGCAATGCCACTACAGTCTAGGGAAGTGGCTGCCATGCCTCACATCTGCAATGCCACTGCTGTGTCTCACTTCTGCAATGCCATTACAGTCTAGGAAAGCGGCTGCCATGCCTCACTTCTGCAATGCCACTACAGTCTAGGGAAGTGGCTGCCATGCCTCACATCTGCAATGCCACTGCTATGTCTCACTTCTGCAATGCCATTACAGTCTAGGAAAGCGGCTGCCATGCCTCACTTCTGCAATGCCACTACAGTCTAGGTAAGTGGCTGCCATGCCTCACATCTGCAATGCCACTGCCATGCTTCACTTCTGCAATCCCACTACAGTCTAGAGAAGTGGCTGCCATGCATCACATCTGCAATGCCACTGCTGTGTCTCACTTCTGCAATGCCACTACAGTCTAGGGAAGTGGCTGCCATGCCTCACATCTGCAATGCCACTGCTCTGTCTCACTTCTGCAATGCCACTACAGTCTAGGGAAGTGGCTGCCATGCCTCACATCTGCAATGCCACTGCCATGCCTCACATTTGCAATGCCACTGCTGTGCCTCACTTCTGCAATGCCACTACAGTCTAGAGATGTGTCCGCCATGCATTACTTCTGCAATGCCACTACAGTCTAGGGAAGTGGCTGCCATGCCTCACATCTGCAATGCCACTGCTGTGCCTCACTTCTGCAATGCCATTACAGTCTAGGAAAGCGACTGCCATGCCTCACTTCTGCAATGCCACTACAGTCTAGGGAAGCGGCTGCCATGCCTCACTTCTGCAATGCCACTACAGTCTAGGGAAGTGGCTGCCATGCCTCACATCTGCAATGCCACTGCCATGCCTCACTTCTGCAATGCCACTACAGTCTAGGAAAGCGGCTGCCATGCCTCACTTCTGCAATGCCACTACAGTCTAGGGAAGCGGCTGCCATGCCTCACTTCTGCAATGCCACTACAGTCTAGGGAAGTGGCTGCCATGCCTCACATCTGCAATGCCACTGCTATGTCTCACTTCTGCAATGCCATTACAGTCTAGGAAAGCGGCTGCCATGCCTCACTTCTGCAATGCCACTACAGTCTAGGTAAGTGGCTGCCATGCCTCACATCTGCAATGCCACTGCCATGCTTCACTTCTGCAATCCCACTACAGTCTAGAGAAGTGGCTGCCATGCATCACATCTGCAATGCCACTGCTGTGTCTCACTTCTGCAATGCCACTACAGTCTACAGAAGCGGCTGCCATGCCTCACATCTGCAATGCCACTGCTGTGTCTCACTTCTGCAATGCCATTACAGTCTAGGAAAGCAGCTGCCATGCCTCACTTCTGCAATGCCACTACAGTCTAGGGAAGTGGCTGCCATGCTTCACATCTGCAATGCCACTGCTGTGCCTCACTTCTGCAATGCCGTTACAGTCTAGGAAAGCGGCTGCCATGCCTCACTTCTGCAATGCCACTACAGTCTAGGGAAGTGGCTGCCATGCCTCACATCTGCAATGCCACTGCTATGTCTCACTTCTGCAATGCCATTACAGTCTAGGAAAGCGGCTGCCATGCCTCACTTCTGCAATGCCACTACAGTCTAGGGAAGTGGCTGCCATGCCTCACATCTGCAATGCCACTGCTATGTCTCACTTCTGCAATGCCATTACAGTCTAGGAAAGCGGCTGCCATGCCTCACTTCTGCAATGCCACTACAGTCTAGGTAAGGGGCTGCCATGCCTCACATCTGCAATGCCACTGCCATGCTTCACTTCTGCAATCCCACTACAGTCTAGAGAAGTGGCTGCCATGCATCACATCTGCAATGCCACTGCTGTGTCTCACTTCTGCAATGCCACTACAGTCTAGGGAAGTGGCTGCCATGCCTCACATCTGCAATGCCACTGCTCTGTCTCACTTCTGCAATGCCACTACAGTCTAGGGAAGTGGCTTCCATGCCTCACATCTGCAATGCCACTGCCATGCCTCACATCTGCAATGCCACTGCTGTGCCTCACTTCTGCAATGCCACTACAGTCTAGAGATGTGTCCACCATGCATTACTTCTGCAATGCCACTACAGTCTAGGGAAGTGGCTGCCATGCCTCACATCTGCAATGCCACTGCTGTGCCTCACTTCTGCAATGCCATTACAGTCTAGGAAAGCGGCTGCCATGCCTCACTTCTGCAATGCCACTACAGTCTAGGGAAGTGGCTGCCATGCCTCACATCTGCAATGCCACTGCCATGCTTCACTTTTGCAATCCCACTACAGTCTAGAGAAGTGGCTGCCATGCATCACTTTCTGCAATGCCACTACAGTCTAGGGAAGTGGCTGCCATGCCTCACATCTGCAATGCCACTGCCATGCTTCACTTCTGCAATCCCACTACAGTCTAGAGAAGTGGCCGCCATGCATCACTTCTGCAATGCCACTACAGTCTAGGGAAGTGGCTGCCATGCCTCAGATCTGCAATGCCACTGCTGTGCCTCACGTCTGCAATTGCAATGCCACTACAGTGTAGGGAAGCGACTGCCATGCCTCACTTCTGCAATGCCACTACAGTCTAGGGAAGTGGCTGCCATGCCTCACATCTGCAATGCCACTGCCATGCCTCACTTTTGCAATCCCACTACAGTCTAGAGAAGTGGCTGCCATGCATCACTTTCTGCAATGCCACTACAGTCTAGAGAAGTGGCTGCCATGCATCACATCTGCAATGCCACTGCTGTGTCTCACTTCTGCAATGCCACTACAGTCTAGGGAAGTGGCTGCCATGCCTCACATCTGCAATGCCACTGCTGTGTCTCACTTCTGCAATGCCACTTCAGTCTAGGGAAGTGGCTGTCATGCCTCACATCTGCAATGCCACTGCCATGCCTCACATCTGCAATGCCACTGCTGTGCCTCACTTCTGCAATGCCACTACAGTCTAGAGATGTGTCCGCCATGCATCACTTCTGCAATGCCACTACAGTCTAGGGAAGTGGCTGCCATGCCTCACATCTGCAATGCCACTGCTGTGCCTCACTTCTGCAATCCCATTACAGTCTAGGAAAGCGGCTGCCATGCCTCACTTCTGCAATGCCACTACAGTCTAGGGAACTGGCTGCCATGCCTCACATCTGCAATGCCACTGCCATGCTTCACTTTTGCAATCCCACTACAGTCTAGAGAAGTGGCTGCCATGCATCACTTTCTGCAATGCCACTACATTCTAGGGAAGTGGCCGCCATGCCTCACATCTGCAATGCCACTGCCATGCGTCACTTCTGCAATCCCACTACAGTCTAGAGAAGTGGCCGCCATGCATCACTTCTGCAATGCCACTACAGTCTAGGGAAGTGGCTGCCATGCCTCAGATCTGCAATGCCACTGCTGTGCCTCACTTCTGCAATGCCACTACAGTCTAGGGAAGTGGCTGCCATTTCCATTACAGTCTAGGGAAGTGGCTGCCATGCCTCACTTCTGCAATGCCACTACAGTCTAGAGAAGTGGCTGCCATGCATCGCTTCTTCAATGACACTATATTTTAGCGAAGTGGCTGCCATGCCTCACATCTGCAATGCCACTGCTGTGCCTCACATCTGCAATGCCACTACAGTGTAGGGAAGCGACTGCCATGCCTCACTTCTGCAATGCCACTACAGTCTAGGGAAGTGGCTGCCATGCCTCACTTTTGCGATGCCACTGCCATGCCTCACTTCTGCAATGCCACTACAGTCTAGAGAAGTGGCTGCCATGCCTCACATCTGCAATGCCACTGCTGTGCCTCACGTCTGCAATGCCACTACAGTGTAGGGAAGCGACTGCCATGCCTCACTTCTGCAATGCCACTACAGTCTAGGGAAGTGGCTGCCATGCCTCACTTTTGCGATGCCACTGCCATACCTCCCTTCTGCAATGCCACTACAGTCTAGCAAAGTGGCTGCCATGCCTCCCTTTTGCAATGCCACTGCCATGCCTCACTTCTGCAATGCCACTGCCATGCTTCACTTCTGCAATGCCACTAGAGTCTAGGGAAGTGGCTGCCATGCCTCACATCTGCAATGCCACTACAGTCTAGGGAAGTGGCTGCCATGCCTCACTTTTGCAATGCCACTGCCATGCCTCACTTCTGCAATGCCACTACAGTCTAGAGAAGTGGCTGCCATGCCTCACATCTGCAATGCCACTACCGTGCCTCACTTCTGCAATGCCACTACAGTCTAGGGAAGCGATTGCCATGCCTCACTTCTGCAATGCCACTACAGTCTAGGGAAGCGGCTGCCATCTTCTGCAATGCCACTGCCATGTCTCACTTCTGCAATGCCACTACAGTCTAGAGAAGTGGCCGGTATGTATCACTTCTGCAATGCCACTACAGTCTAGGGAAGCGGCTGCCATGCCTCACTTCTGCAATGCCACTGCCATGCCTCACTTCTGCAATGCCACTGGAGTCTAGAGAAGTGGCCGCCATGCATCACTTCTGCAATGCCACTACAGTCTAGGGAAGTGGCAGTCATGCATCACTTCTGAAATGCCACTACAGTCTAGGGAAGCGGCTGCCATGCCTCACTTCTGCAATGCCAAAGCCATGCCTTACTTCTGCAATGCCACTACAGTCTAGAGAAGTGCCCGCCATGCATCACTTCTGCAATGCCACTACAGTCTAGGGAAGTGGCTGCCATGCCTCACTTTTGCAATGCCACTGCCATGCCTCACTTCTGCAATGCCACTACAGTCTAGAGAAGTGGCTGCCATGCCTCACATCTGCGATGCCACTGCCGTGCCTCACTTCTGCAATGCTACTACAGTCTAGGGAAGCGATTGCCATGCCTCACTTCTGCAATGCCATTACAGTCTAAGGAAGCAGCTGCCATGCCTCACTTCTGCAATGCCATGCCTCACTTCTGCAATGCCACTACAGTCTAGAGACGTGGCCACCATGCATCACTTCTGCAATGCCACTACAGTCTAGGAAGTGGCTGCCATGCCTCACATCTGCAATGCCACTGCTGTGCCTCACTTCTACAATGCCACTGCCATGCCTCACTTCTACAATACCACTACAGTCTAGAGATGTGGCCGCCATGCCTCACTTCTACAATGCCACTACAGTCTAGAGATGTGGCTGCCATGCCTCACATCTGCAATGCCACTGCTGTGCCTCACGTCTGCAATGCCATTACAGTCCAGGGAAGCGGCTGCCATGCCTCACTTCTGCAATGCCACTACAGTCTAGGGAAGTGGCTGCCATGCATCACTTCTGCAATGTCACTGTATTTTAGCGAAGTGGCTGCCATGCCTCACATCTGCAATGCCACTGCTGTGCCTCACGTCTGCAATGCCATTACAGTCTAGGGAAGCGACTGCCATGCCTCACTTCTGCAATGCCACTAAAGTCTAGGGACGTGGCTGCCATGCATCACTTCTGCAATGCCACTATATTTTAGCGAAGTGGCTGCCATGCCTCACATCTGCAATGCCACTGCTGTGCCTCACTTCTGCAATGCCACTACAGTGTAGGGAAGCGGGAGCCATGCCTCACTTCTACAATGCCACTACATTCTAGGGAAGTGGCTGCCATGCCTCACTTTTGCGATACCACTGCCATGCCTCCCTTCTGCAATGCCACCACAGTCTAGGAAAGTGGCTGCCATGCCTCCCTTTTGCAATGCCACTGCCATGCCTCACTTCTGCAATGCCACTGCCATGCTTCACTTCTGCAATGTCACTACAGTCTAGGAAAGTGGCTGCCATGCCTCACATCTGCAATGCCACTGCTGTGCCTCACTTCTGCAATGCCACTACAGTCCAGGGAAGCGGCTGACATGCCTAATTTCTGCAATGCCACTACAGTCTAGGGAAGCGATTGCCATGCCTCACTTCTGCAATGCCATTACAGTTTAGGGAAGCGGCTGCCATGCCTCACTTCTGCAATGCTACTGCCATGCCTCACTTCAGCAATGCCACTACAGTCTAGAGAAGTGGCCGCCATGCATCACTTCTGCAATGCCACTACAGTCTAGGGAAGTGGCTGCCATGTCTCACATCTGCAATGCCACTGCTGTTCCTCACTTCTGCAATGCCACTGCCATGCCTCACTTCTGCAATGCCACTACAGTCTAGAGATGTGGCCGCCATGCATCACTTCTGCAATGCCACTATAGTGTAGGTAATTAGCTGCCATGCCTCACATCTGCAATGCCACTGCTGTGCCCCACGTCTGCAATGCCATTACAGTCTAGGGAAGCGGCTGCCATGCCTCACTTCTGCAATGCCACTACAGTCTAGGGAAGTGGCTGCCATGCATCACTTCTGCAATGCCACTATATTTTAGCAAAGTGGCTGCCATGCCTCACATCTGCAATGCCACTGCTGTGCCTCACTTCTGCAATGCCACTACAGTGTAGGGAAGCAGGAGCCATGCCTCACTTCTGCAATGCCACTACAGTCTATGGAAGTGGCTGCCATGCCTCACTTTTGCGATACCACTGCCATGCCTCCCTTCTGAAATGCCACTACAGTCTAGGAAAGTGGCTGCCATGCCTCCCTTTTGCAATGCCACTGCCATGCCTCACTTCTGCAATGCCACTGCCATGCTTCAATTCTGCAATGCCACTACAGTCTAGGGAAGTGGCTGCCATGCCTCACTTTTGCAATGCCACTGCCATGCCTCACTTCTGCAATGCCACTACAGTCTAGAGAAGTGGCTGCCATGCCTCACATCTGCAATGCCACTACCGTGCCTCACTTCTGCAATGCCACTACAGTCTAGGGAAGCGATTGCCAAGCCTCACTTCTGCAATGCCACTATAGTCTAGGGAAGCGGCTGCCATGCCTCACTTCTGCAATGCCACTACAGCTTAGGGAAGTGGCTGCCGTGCCTCACTTCTGCAATGCCACTGCCTCACTTCTGCAATGCCACTACAGTCTAGAGAAGTGACTGCCAGGCTTCACTTCTGCAATGCCACTGCAGTCTAGGGAAGTGGCTGCCATGCATCACTTCTGCAATGCCGCTGCCATGCCTCACTTCTGCAGCGCCACTACAATCTAGGGAAGTGGCAGCCATGCCTCACTTCTGCAATGCCACTACAGTCTAGGGAAGTGGCTGCCATGCCTCACATCTGCAATGCCACTGCCATGCCTCACTTCTGCAAAGCCACTACAGTCTAGAGAAGTGGCTGTCATGCCTCAGTTCTGCAATGCTACTGCCATGCTTCACTTCTGCAAAGCCACTACAGTCTAGAGAAGTGGCTGTCATGCATCACTTCTGCAATGCCACTACAGTCTAGGGAAGTGGCTGCCATGCCTCAGTTCTGCAATGCTACTGCCATGCTTCACTTCTGCAATGCCACTACAGCCTAGGGAAGTGGCTGCCATGCATCACTTCTGCAATGCCACTCCCATGCCTCACTTCTGCAACGCCGCTACAGTCTAGGGAAGCGGCTGCCATGCATCACTTCTGCAATGCCACTCCCATGCCTCACTTCTGCAACGCCGCTACAGTCTAGGGAAGCGGCTGCCATGCCTCACTTCTGCAATGCCACTACAGTCTGGGGAAGTGGCAGCTGATAACTCTGTAAGGTGGAGGGGTATAGTGGCATTCCGTTAAAGGCAGAAGGGGAGCGTGTCAGAGTGAATCCAGTAAGGTTTGGGAAGTTATTCCACTTAGAAATGTTTAAAAAGAATGTGTTGAAATCGTACACACTTGAAAAAATACATTGGCTAACATAGAATGTACACTCGGTTTTACGGGGCAACGCATGAAACACCCCAATAGATGCCAGATCACCAACAACACATATTAGCACACATGTTGACACTCGTCCCCAAAGGGAAACCAGGAGGCCTGTCTCAACAATATATGCCAGCATTGCCCAGCTTGCAAGCTGGCTTGGCCCAAACCAGATCATGAGGTCTGTCCTTATTTCATTCTGATTGTTTCCAAAGAGAGTAATACGGCTGGTCTGAACAATACAAGCAATCATTGCCACTGTAAAACCCATTGTGTGCTCTTCTAGTGCCCAAAGAAAACACGAGGCTCGTCTTTACAATATATACGTGAGACCCCCCGCCCCCAATCTTGCGGCTAGTACCCAAATCAAATCCTGCAGTCTGTCTCAGCATATGCCTGTTCTGCCCCAGTTCTCCATCTTGGCTCCCTACAATCTCAGCCTGTGCCCGGACATGTATGCATGTACGCACACACACACACATACTTTTTGTCTAACAGCTGTGAATGATTATTTTACAACTAACCTTGGACAACCCCAGATCTCCTTAAACTGTCCTAAGGCTTAGACAGTTCCAGAAGAGCTTTTGTAATGACACATCTCCTTGAAGTCATCCTTGATACAGGCATGCAGCTTCTTGTTATGCACAGTGTACATGACCTTTACACATCAAACAATGTGACTCCTGGTGGGTCTTGCAGAGGCAGCAGCTGGGAAAAAAAAGTCCTATACTGCTCCAAAATGTCATGCTTCTCTCCTCTGTGGTGCCTGTGGGAGGACCAGCAGCTCACCCTTGTCCCCATGATTGGTAAGCCACTGGGTGGGCAAAAGGGACAGGGACATCTTTTGGCAATTCACTTCTCCTGTGTTATGATATGATATGATATGGCATTTATAACGCGCCTATACACAAGTGTTTCAAGGCGCGACGAGGCAGGGGGGGGGAAGGGGAGACAGACAAACGATCCTACTAGGCCAGGTGTCATTCAGATCGTGCAAGTGCAGGGTAGCGGGGAAGGGAAAAGTGCAAGGGGGAAAGGGAGAGGAGAAGTGCAGTACAGGTTTAGTAGAACAAGATAAATAATAAGGGCCAGCTGGTGGCAAGTGCAAGATAAGTGCAGACAAGTGCTGGGAGTAGGGGCTGTAGGGATACAGAGACAGTCCCACAGTGCAGGGGTTGCCAGGTAGGGAGTGCAGGGGAGAGTGGCAGGGCCATGGACCGGGGTAGGTGAGTGGCCCCATTGCAGATTCAGTGCAGTTTCAGTAATATGAACAGGGGAGAGGGGGAGAGAAAGAGGAGGCAAAGAGGAAGGTTTTGAGGTGCTTCCGGAACCGGAGATGGTTCTCTTCAAGTTTCAGGGAGGCAGGAAGGCTGTTCCTGAGGGAGGCCACTGCAGCGGAGAGAGATCTACCCCCAACTCGTTGCTTGGAGAAGCGGCTGACCCTGAGGGAGTTGGAGGTGGATGAGCGAAGAGCTCGAGAAGGAAGATATTTAGGAAGAGAGAGTTGAAGGTATTTTGGCCCGAGGCCCCAGAAGGCCTTGTGGACAATGCAGAGGGTTTTGAACTTAATCCTTGCAGCCACTGGGAGCCAGTGTAGCGATTTCAGTCCTGGAGAGATATGGTCCCTGGGCTTGAGGCCAAGGACAAGTCTCGCAGTCCTGTTCTGGATGAGTTGCAAAGGGCGGAGAGTAGAGGCAGGAAGATTCAGATAGAAGCTGTTACAGTAGTCCAGCTTTGAGAGAACCAGGGCTCTAGAGACAGTGAGCTTGTGGGGGAAGGAGAGGAAAGGAAGGATACATCTCAGGAGGTGCAGCTGGTAGTGTGACTTCTTAGAGAAGTCAGATATGTGAGGAGAGAAGGAGAGTGGGGAGTCAAAGATGACCCCAAGGTTTTTAGCCTTGCAGGTAGGAGCAGGAAGAGGGCCAAGAGAGGCCGGCCAGAGAGATGCAGGGAAGGAGGGAGCGGGTGTGCCGATGAGTAGAATCTCAGTCTTATTGGCATTAAGGCAGAGGTCATTGGCGGCACTCCATTCCTGGATAGCAGAAAGACAGAGATGAGGGAAGGAGAGGAGGAGGCCGAGGGTAGCCTGAAAATGAGCTGGGTATCATCCGCATAGCACTGAAAATTGGGGCAGAGAGCGGCGATGCAGTGGGCAAGAAGTGCCAAGTACAGGTTGAACAGCCAGTACTTGCTGCCTGCTATGCCTGTGGTCGACTTTGAAACCTATGGGAGGCAACCTATTGGCATATAAGTATGCCTCCAAGTTCGAAAGTGCAAATCCATGAGACCCTAGGGCCTGAAATGGAACTGCCGGGCCCTGGGACCTGTTTTCTGACAGCTCGTGGGATTCGATCTTTCACATTGTGCAAGTGGAGCTGTCACAGGGTCTGATGCACTAGCCTTTACGTTTGGCTGCCCCATTGGTATACAAGATGGCACCCGCACTTAACCTTCATTTCCGTGCACAGTGAACGCAAAACACAGCCCATCATGCATTCGTGAACTCATCATCATCACCATCAGCGTTCCAAAAGAGATCAGAGATAGATCTCTTAGGCAGATCAATAGATCCCAGGTGGGAGCGCACCTGGAAGGCTGTGCTTTCAGAGACAAGGCTTGCCAAATGTTTTTTATGAACGGGAGATTAGTGGTGGGCCTGCCAGTGTGCAGATTAACATTGGCAATGTGTGGTTCAAATTGTACATTTCAGTAGACATGTATTCCGTTTGTATGTGCTGTATTATTCATTGTATTCTATTTGTTAGAGTACAGGTGTCTTTTTATGATATCATTGACTTAGAAAAAAGACTTAGGGCCCAATTCGGAGGTGCATGCAAAAATAGAAAAGTGTTCTTCCATGAAGGAGGAACACTTTCCTTAAAAGCACCACACCCTAACAAGCAGAGAATGTGGTGCAGGACAGGAAAGTCTGGCTTTGCTATGCACCTGATTTACGGCCTGGCAATGGCCCTGGCGACCACCTGGAATGCAAGGCAGGTACTGCGAGGGATTTCATCTGGCAGAGCCCTACTTTAGCATGTCAGAAGCAGGACTTAAAATACAACCCCTGTTAGGTGCCATTCATCTCCACTGCACATGTTTTCAATTCTTTTTTAAAAATAGCATTTCCCAGACGCCAGCACCCTTTTTGTAAATTGCTGGATGCTTAAGGACACTTTAACAAATGAGAAAAGTGGCAGTTTTTAAACAAATGCTTGTGGTGCCACTGGAGCACCTGTTTCTCCCACAATTAGACCTTTTAACAGCTTTTGCTGCAGGAAAGAACATCATCTTAAAAATTTACAATGTTCGCTGTCCTTAATCTATGTATGTCCACTTATGTATTGTCCCGGGTGACTGTTCCATTTACTCCCCTCCATGACCTGGTCAGAATGTCCCTCAAACTCACCCCATTGTAAGAAGCTCACTGCTTCCAGTCAGATTTCTTATCTATTTTATGTTCTTTTGTGATCAAAAGATCAGTGTTCTTCCTGTTTAGAAATAAATAAATAAACATCTCCAATCCTTCCACCCACTTCAGAATGGCAAAGCTGGAAACTGGAGGGAAGAATGCCGGCTTTTCACACGACTTTTATCACAAGCTCAGAATCGGGCCCTTAATGATCTATACAGATGACTGGGTGAATTACTGGATAAAGGAATGGTTACTGGAATCCTAAGCGCGTTTAGGGGTGCCAATGCTTTTATTGCACTGCACCGTACTGTGGCAGTTCCATAACTAAAGACCAGCGGTCCTCCAGGTGTGTTATGCTACCTGCACCAGCCACGTCAGTGCTGGAATTCTGGAGAAACTGCCCTTCCCCAACTTTTTATAATCAAAATCAATAAAGGCAGTTCTTGTCGATCCCCATCTACATATAGGCCGTACCTTTTGGAAGATTAACATTTTTAGAAATAATAATATTATTTTTAAAAAGATTCAAATAGCATGCCAGATACCTACCCCTGTAATAATAGATGTTGCCATTACCCAATTCAATTAGGCTTTATAGATCTGATCAGAGGGCAGAAGTGGTTGCTATGGCCCTAAGTTAAAGGGCAGTGTGCATCATTTAGCAATGTTTTCTAGAACCCATTTTGCTGATGATAATCTATAGTGTCGATAAACACATAGAAGTGTAAGTATATTCATCCTTCTGAACAGTCGCTGGGTGTTGTCTGTAGGTATGCTTACTGCTGCCGATAAACTTGAAATATAGCGTACTGAACGATCTGTGGGCTATACAGACCAGACTGCGGGCTACACTGATTCCACTCTTGGATGTCCAGTGCATACTTGAAGCTCAACCCCTCCAAGACCAAATTCCTACTCCTCACCAACAATACCGGACACCCAGAGATACTGACCTGGCTATCAACCATGAACTCTGAGGGCTTCTCACCTGAGCTCACGTCCTGCTCCAAGTCCCTCGGGTTCCACATCGACAAACACCTCTCCTTCAAGACACACATAGCTACGAAAACTCAGACCGCTTGGTATCAGCTGTCCCTCCTGCGGAAAGTCAAGCCCTTCCTCATTCCAGACAGCTTTAGATCCACCGTTCAAGCACTGGACCTATCCCACCTGGAGGGGGCAATGCACTCCTAGAAGGCCTCCCGTTGCACTCCTTTGTGCCCCTGAGAAGTGTCCAACACACAGCCACACGGATTATCAAGGGTCTACACAGATATGACCACATCAACCTTCACTGGCTCCCACTGTAAGCACAAATCACCTTCAAATCTTGCCGCATCATCTATAAGGCAGTCGCCCTCAAGTCACCCAGCTACCTCGCAGAGAAACTCAGCATCTCCGGCAGACAGTGCACCACCAGAAGCCAGGACACGTGCAGACTTGTAATCTGTCACTGCAAAAAGGAAAGGACCAGAAAACAAGCCTTCTTTGCTTATGCCTACGCCCCAAGACTATGGAACTTCCTCCCCGTCAGTATCAGACTCACCCCAACACTCCTACAATTCAGAAAAGAACTCAAGACTCACCTCTTCAAGGAATCGCTCTGCCTCAACACTTAGGCCACCACATTGCCCCATACGCCACCGACTCGCTAGATGCCGCCTGCCCCTCTCCTCCCCACCATCCGGTACAGCTGTACCCCTCCTCTATGCCCCTCGGTATCCCACCCCCCTCTGTATATCTGTTCTGTTGTTACCTCTGAAAAGCGCTCCGTTCTGCATCTGTACTGTTGTATAACTCTGTAAAGTGCTCTGATGCTTCTCAGAGAGGTCTGCACTCAATAGATACAATAATAACAATGATAATAATAATAATAATAACAACAATAATAATAATAATAATATATACCACAGATTGTCCGTCGAGAACACTCTTAACTTTCTGAACTATCTGCCTGACATTCTAGCAAGCTTACCCTCGATTCCACTGTGATTTTCTCTTCAAATGTTCCTCCTCAATATGCTCGAGCTGGGATTCCCTAAAGAATGGCACAGCTGTTTGAGCCTTTGCCAAACTCAGCTCAGGTGAGCTCCTGAGCAAGCAGTTGGCTGGGCCACCAAAGCAACAGCAGCCAAGTACCTGCTCTCCATTAGAGGCAAAGAAGATATTTTTTATTTCAGGATTGGATGAGCTGTCACTTTCTGTGATCGTAGGTATTCCTTTTGTCCTGGTCGTTTGCCAAGCCTTGTCTCAGAGTGATGCGTCTCGGGCCTCATCACATTGTCTTCCATTATGTTTTATGAGGCGCATTGATATGAATGAGTTTCACTAGCAGCAGTTTAGTCACCATGATGTGTGGGGCTCCATTGGAATCTTTTAGTGCAGAGTAAGGGAATTATGCAAAATGGGAGCTTACTGGGAATGAAAATCCAGCTGGGAATGCCAATGGAATGGCTGGCAGAGCAGTCGGCTATCAAAGCCTGGCAGCTACTCCTACTGTTCATGTTCTGCAGGTCTGTCTTTAGTGCCAGTTATCTTACATCACATCTATGGCACACCAAGAGGCTCAATCGCAAAGGTAAGTACGGCTAATTCACAAAGGTAGGTACGAGGCTAACTCACAAAATGAAGTAAGAGGCTAATTCGCAAAAGTAAAACGCTAATTCACAAAGGTAGGTACGAGGCTAACTCACAGAAGTAAGTAAGAGGATAATTCACAAAGGCAAGAGGCTAATTTGCAAAGGTAAGAGGTGTATTCACAAAGGTAAAAAGAGGCCAATTCACAAACATAGGTTAGATACACAAAACTAAGTAAGAGGCTAATTTACAAAGGTAAGTAGTAAGAGGCTAATTCACAAAAGAAAAGGCCAATTCACGAAGCTAAGAGGCGAATTTACAAAGGTAAGAGGTTTCTTCACAAAGGTAAGTAGTAAGAGGCTAATTCACAAAAGAAAAGGCCAATTCACGAAGGTAAGAAGCGAATTTACAAAGGTAAGAGGTGTCTTCACAAAGGTAAGTAAGAGGCTAATTCACAAACATATGTTAGAGGCTAATTCACAAACATAAGTAAAAGGCTAATTCACAAAAGTAAGTATGATGCTAATTTACAAAGGTAAGTAAGAGGCTAACTCACAAAGGTAAGAGGCTAATTTACAAAGGCAAGAGGCGTATTCACAAAGGTAAGAGGCTAATTCACAAAGGTAACGTTTTAGGACTATGCTTGTAACACGTGTTCTGTTATTTATGTAACCATTTGGTTTCTGATGACCCCATTGACAATGCTAAATAACACCCTTGCTCGCAGGAAAATAAATATGTCCTTTTGGCATAAATATCGATGGCTCTAATGATAAGGTAGATCCTGGTATTCACATTAAAAAAAAATATCGGACAGCAGCAAACACCCCTTATAGAAAATGTGTAAAAATAACAGTTAAAGAATGTCCCCTCACCTGAATCTCTATGGAGGTTTTTGGGTAAAGGGTAAAAGGGGGAAAGGTGGGACCGCAGGTAGATTAAAGGGGGACCACGTCATGAAGAAATAAGGGAAGAAGAAAAGTATTCAAAAGTGTCGAAAACATTGATGTTCCCTCATAGAATCAATCATTATGTTTGCATGACAGCACACAGGATACACAGCACATGCAAGCAGTTGATCTAAATCTACTCATATCAAAGTGCTAGGCCCACCAGTCTGGAAGACATCGCCTGATAGATCTCCCAGCCTTCCATTCCTCAAGAGAACCCTCAAGGGAACCCTCAAGAAAAGCCTGGTTTAAGAGGGGGTCATTAGAAGGTGTACGCGCCCTTACCCGCGGCCATGTCCCTTAGGCCGTTGCCTCTAAGAAGCGATCAGATCCCAACAATTGTGTTCAGAAATCGGAGCCGGATGGAGGCCACCTACCAGTTCTGCAGTGCACATGCCTGCTCCAAGTACCAGGAAGTGGCCAGAAAGCAGCATGTTGATGCAGTACCAAACAAATATGCTCAGGTTACACAAGAGTACTCACAGTAGACGACCAGCGTGAAGGTCACGTTCGTCAGCAAGCTATGCCGAGAGTTGTTCAGAACCATCATGTATTTCCCAGCATCCTTTTGTCTGACGTCCTTGATGGTCAACCTGTACTTGGCCGGGTCGGCTTCATAGCATGTGTGGTTCTTCCCGATGAGCTGACCGTCTTTGTACCTATTGAGTAACAAGAGGGAAAGCCAAAGGAGTCACTTGCCAGAGCCTGCAGGAGATGGTGGCGATGAGTTCCACATTTTACGGCAGGTATGTTAACGTTAATTAAAGGTACATAGCCAATAAACGTAGGGATTGTGAAGCATTCTAGTCTCCATTATGTGCTCAACTCATTTAAAACAACTTCTCACAGAGTGTGTGTATAATATACTGCGAATACACTAAGCAGCCGAATAACTTAAATTGACTACTAAGGGTACAAGGAAAGGGCCTTTGACAGCACACTGATATTATAGGTTATTTAAAACACGCTTAATGTCCAGAGGTTTCTAAGCGTGGACCCGGGGATCAAACCTGTGTTGCTCCAGGTGGGCACGTTGCCCCTGAGCTACCCTCAGTGCTTCAGACTTAACTGCACATTCTGGGACCTCACCATTTGACAAGATCACACACTCAGGTTCCTATGATTAGAAGCGCCAGGAACCCAGGATTGACTAATAAATATGTTGAATACCCGTAAGGCAACCCTATGTACAAAGGAATTGGGGCAAACCTGTTGAACGTGTGTTAGGCAGGTTTAAGGGCTGAGCTAACAGATGCAACAGTGTGTTTCACCTAAATAAGGGGTGGGCAACTTTTCACCCTACAGGTATTTTGGCCTACAACACGCATGATCCCATACCACTGACTGTGCTGGCTGTGGCTGATAGGATTTGTAGGCCAAATCATCGGGGGGTTGGGGGGTGGTGACCGATTGGCTACTCCATGATTATCGTGTGTGCCATGAACACGCTAGAGCCTGGGCATCACACACCCACTACATTGATACCAGTTTGTCTATTAGGCTACCTGAAATGTTATTCCAAGGCGTCAAAAGGAAAATAGTGTGCCATTTCAGTACTGATGCTAGAAATCTCTCAGATATTTGAAAAATCTGAATATTGGCGTTTTCTTTTCTTTCTTTTTTTTGTGATCACAAAATCGCTGTTTGTGGTGGAGTTTCTCACTAACAGTCTGACTTACAGCTAATGTTCTTTGCAGATGTCATAATAAACATGTTTAAAATGTGGATATCTTAGGTGTAGGCCCAGCTCAGCGGTCTGCAACATGTGGCTCCGCCGATGTTCTGCACTACAACTCCCATGATCCCGTACCATTGACTTTGCTGGCTGGCCCTGATGGTAGTTTTAGTACAGAACGTCTGGATATCCAAAGGTTTCAGATCCCTGCCCTAGTTTATTCATTTGTGTTGTTTTACCAATTTAGGCAATGATCCTGGTTCATATTTTCAAAAGATTTACATTCAATATTCCCAAGTAGTTTGTGTGTAGTATATTCAGAGATACTCAAATGCAGTGATAGGCAGGTGTTTAAGTTGTCTGGGCTAGCCAGGGTTCAGCCCCAGCTTTCTCCAGCAATGCCCTTGAGCCGGGGCTCTGCCATGCCTCCCCCAAACTCACCTTCCTGACCTTATTTTGTAGTGCTTTAAATGCAAATATTAGTGTCAATACTGCTCATTGCCATTAGATGGCAATATTACTCATGTTTAGGATTGTATCCTCAGTAACATACATTTGGTATTAGATTGAAGGCAAGGTGCAATATGGCATAGACCCCAACATTTTGGGTGCAATGAGCAACATTTGCATATAAAATGAAACAGAGAGCAACATCCATTTTTCGGCAGAACATATCAGCGCACAGTTGGCGGAATAATGATTGCTACACAAATTAGAAATATAATAAACTTAAGACTGCTTATAGAACATTTTAATTTGCAGTGCTTAACAGTTATCTAGACACGTGCAATTCTAGTAAAGGAAATTTGCAAGGCCTTTAACTTCACTTGATAGTAAGTTATTGTTTACAGGAAACGTTGAGGAAATTGAGTGTTCAGTAGGACATTTCTAGACCGATAGGACCAGTCAAGGTATTCAAAAATATAGTACGACTAAAAAAACATTACCTGTGGTTTCAAGTTCTCAAGCAAAATATTTTGAGATTTACTGCACATTTTTGGACAGTAACATTGGTCACAAATGGAGCACTGATTTTCAGGTGCACCTTGGGACTCTGCCCAGGGACATTTTGGGATCGCTAGTGGCAAATAGTGCATTCCTAAGCATACAAGATCAGCCATCGATTACTGTATTGTGCATTGCTTTATCGTCAGGAATGTTATGAAATGTAACAGTTCTGATTGAACGAACAGTGAACACTATCCTCTTGAGTTAATTTCCCAATGGCCATGGTAGGCAACACGAAGAAGATGTCCGACAGCCAAAGGGCTGGTTGGCAATGCCTAAGCGCGACATGGAGCCATTGGGAAGAATTACTAATTCACAAGAAATTAAGATATTCTCTTAAAACTGTTAACAGTACAGAGGCCACAAAGGAAAGTGTCAATTTGTTTGAGTGTTTGGTTGAAACTATCTGGGGCAAAGCTAATGCCAATCAAGTGTCCCCAGGTTTAGAAGGGTCTAGGTTATAGAAAGGGATGCCCTATGGTTCATTGCAGAATGTATAATCTGGAAAAGAAAACGGAACCATGACTTAATGAGTTGTGTGCTCACAGCTGGTCCCATTTATAGGGCCTCATTACGAGTTTGGTGGTATGGCCAAAAACGGTGGCAATGCAGTGGTAACTATGGGTTTGGAGGTAAGGCAGAGAAAAAAACTTCAGCACTCCCCATGGAGTCCTTCGAATTTGAACAAATGAGACTAACACTACCTACCACTACTTGTAATGCAGTGGTAATTCCGCCAGACCAATTGGTAATGGTAAATCCATTTGGTGGTATCTTGGCAGATTTACCTCTGAGATACCACCATATTTGTAATTAGGCCCATAGATTCAAAATGGCATACAAAAATTGCCAAAGAAAAAAACAAGAATGTATTAAGAAAAAATGGGAGCTCTTTCTCAGGACACCAAATAGTTTTATGTTTAATGCAGTTGTCGAGACAGGCATTATCCCATCTCCATGGACAGGTGATCCTTGAACCACCAGCCTCCCATGGTTATGGGCCAATTTCCTTACTCGAAATTGCCAGCAAGATTTTCTCCAAATGTTTGTTGCTCAGACTAGAGGAGTGGATTCAAAGCAACAATCTCTTGAAGCCCTCACAAAAGAGTTTCCGGGGCGGGCTGCACTCTGAGAACCATCATGGAGAACTACGGTAACGTTAAGGGAGAGAGAATATTTTATTTTTTTCAGATTTGGAGAAAACACTTGATTTGATGGATAGAAACAGTGTGGCATAATTTACATTGTATTGGGGGTCCATAATGTTTTATTAAATCTTATCCAACTGTGATACGCAGACGTCTCAGAGTCTGTCTGATATACAAGATCAGGGAATTATTCATTGTTCTTCCCCCACCAATAAAGGTGAAAAGCAGGGCAATGTATTCCTTTCAGGCGTTGATTCTAATACTTCATTTTGGAATGTTAATCCATCCTCTCTGAAGGGACGATGTTATAGCATGCTTTAATATGCCGAAGGCACGGCTATTTTGTATTTAACACCAGCAGGTCTTCAACAGGGCCTTCTAAACACAAATGTCTATTTTGGGAAATATAGTTTGAAATTAAATATGATACAAATAAAAATGATGGTGTTGGAGAAAAGGGGAAACCTTGCAGCTAGTTTTTAAATGAATGTAGACATGAGGGGGCCGTCTCATTTTTATTTGAGCCTACCTTCTCAAAGTGAGGTGTTTGGGTCAATTACTTTAAGAAGACAGCTGAAGGGGCGTCATTAAGGATTAATGGTCTTTCTACATTTTTATTTCAATTTTGGGGCATCCTGATTGGACAAGTGCCTCCAGGTACATAAAGCAAAGGCCCGTTCCATGATGTTTTGGCAGAAAAATCTAGGGTGGTTCCAACTGTCATGTCATGTCAATAAATTCTTGTGCCAAACAGCAGGTCTCACTGCAGGTACACCTGGTAGTGCCTCGTGAGCTGAATTGGAGGTGTTCAGTTTGAAGGTGTCAATCCACTTAAGACTTGCCACTTATTTTTTAAAAGCACTGCTGGGATTTTCTGCTAATCATAAAGTGAATACCAATCTAAGTGCTATTGCATCCTCCACTGGTAAAGAAAAATACTTGTGGTACGGGGAGGTTGTGAGGCACTGTCAATTTGGATAGGCAGTGGGGTATAACTAAATTTGGCACATTAAGTCAACAGAATAACTCTTAAAGCAAGAGATTGTCCGATGGGAATAGAGGCAGATGCCCATAATATACACAAGCTGCCCTCTTAAGCTTTATATGCAGACCTATGTACACGTATAAGGCAGGCAGGAGACATCTGTGAAGTAAAATCCCCAGAGTGCAGGAGGCTGATGCCAATGGCACATCTAAATGTACCCACCCCTCCATACAGGAAGATGCTGTGCAGGAGGAAGCACAAACTGTGCCTGCAAACTAGGAGTCAATGAAGTTTTCATTCATTTTCTGTTCATTTGTCATTGTTTCTCTGTTTTGCGTAAGCGTGGACATGCAGGGGAGCTATTTTTTATATAATTGTTATGATCAGGGTTTTATTTATAGCTTGTTTGAATACGTTATAGCGGCTTTTTTATTTTGGGCTTTTTGTATATTTCCTGAAATATGGTACATGTTTTTAAATGTTGCTAACTTAATGGAGAAATCTGATTGAATAAATATTGATTGATTAATACCGTCATTACATGGTTGGCTTTAAAGTTCACGTCACTGAGGCGTTGGCGGTTCCCATGTAATGGCAAATAGTTCATTTTAAAGCCCCTGAATCCTGTTACATTGGCGAAAAAATGGTTAGGAATAAAAATAATATTTTTCTGAAGGATTTGGAGCTGTTTTTCTCTGTCCAAAAGGGATTTTGCACAAAACCTAGTACCACACTTTGGTAAACACTGTGAGCATTTGAAGACCACTTCAAAATGGGGGAGGTGGTGTTTATAAAGTATTTAGATTAATTAATTGGATTGTTAATTTCTATTTATTTACAGCAGCTTAATTTGATTTGAATATAGGGCAAAATAATTATGAAAAATATGGTATGCATTTATCGTATCTCCCTATTATCCACATGCCTGAGTGTCAAACGATTACGATTTTTGCACTAGGACACTATGCAATAATAAATATAAGTGACACAATAATGTCTATTTCCGATAAATGTAATGCATGGTGGCATCAAACACAGACCTCACCTGTAAACAAAGCAGTGCGTGCAAATGATCGAATAAAGGAAAGTTGGGTATGCATGCCACGTATTTATCCGTAAATGCACCTACTAGCTGCACAAAGGAACAGAATTCATGATTCAATGGTTTTGCTCATTAATACATTTGTCAGCTGTGCAAAGTATCTGAAGAGGACAGGGTTTTAAAAACTACGCTGCTAATAAGGACGGATATTTACTGAAAAATTATTTGAATGGTGGCAACAAACTTAAAATCTTGCAAGTATATGCCAGCGTAAAAAAAATAAGTGAGCTGGAACCACATTGGGCTCATTGGCCAACATTCTAACACAGTCCAGGTCTCTGTCCAGTCTATTCTGCTACTGAGAGCGCATTCCTTCAGCACTTCCTTCGAGGCCTCCTCACCATGGCCCACGGCAACTGGAGAGCACCAATTTAGGGTGTTGCTCCCGAGTTACACGTTGGGAATCACTGGCAGAGACATGGAATTTTCTTATTTTTCAAACTATCATATTGAAGTATTGTCATTAGAACAGTAATAAATTGTATCTTTAAGAATCATGTATTTCCATGAAAAGAACTGGGGGATTGGATTTAGCACTGACCTATTTTGATTCGATTGTGATTTTATATTGGAATATCTTTAATCTTGTCAATAGTTTGATTGCGAATTAATTACATTTAACACACCATATAAAATATATTTTACTCCCTTTTTTTCCCGGTAGCAAAATTCGACCTGTCCGTTACACCACTAATTACATGGGATCGACATCTTCTGAAGGTTGTTAATCAATTTGGGATTTTGAGACCATGCCAGACACTTCTTAGGCCACACTCTCTGCATTAAGCCCCCCCACCCTGTAGATTTCCTATTCCACTTCAAACACTGATGTCCTTTCATAGAACATTAGTATCTGGCCCTAATGACCCATCCATTGCCAGCACAGTAGAGCTTCTATCACCTCTAGTTCAGAGAGATGATGACAAGGTCCAGCTAGGGACAGAGGGACAGTACAGCAAAGAGACTTGTTTTACGCAAGGTCACGGCACGTTCACTTTCACTTTCACTTTCACTTTACTTGACGTATTTTATTGCCAGTAAAATGGCACGTATCTCCAAACGTGACACAGACAAAATACTTAATAACATGAGCACAATTCAAGGAAACGTACCGAAATGTCGCCCTCATTTGTGCGTACCCGCAGTCACTGTGTCTTTCGGGGTGCACAAAATTAGGGCAATATTTACTGTGCCCAAGCAGAGCGGGTGTTGCAGGGGTGTCACCTGCTATGCTTGGGTGCAGTAATGGAAGTTGGGGGTTTCGAGGGTATCCCCTACTCTACTTGGTTGCAGTAACGGAAGCTGGGGATTGCAGGGGTGTCCCCCGCTTACAATTGTGGTAAGAGGTGGACAAGAAAAAAAGAAGAAAAAAGCACCCTTGCGGCGTGAGCTCTAACCCACGTTAGTGAGAGGAACTGACGCCATAGGGATAGCAGAGTGTAGGCAGCACACACAGAAGTGTGCCGCCATACAGGTAAGTGGGCTGGGGGGTCCATAAGGGAAATGTGGGCCGGGGATGCGGGCAAAGTGATCTATCTGATCACTGCGCCGCACCATAATTGGTATCGACATTTCGTCGGCGCAGTTACGGGCGATGCAGCGATTACATAGATTCCAATTCAAAACAGGATAAAACAGAAAAGGAAAAGAAATATGCAAATAATCACCTTAAACTATATCTCATGATAAAAACAACAAAAACTATCAATCGAGGACCATGAAATGGCTCATGAGATAAGGCTAAGGCACACCTGCAAAGAATATAAATGACTTTTGTAAAACTCTCTACTCCAGGGGATTTCTTTACAGGGCAGAGGTTTTCCTCTGATTTGGGGGGGGGGCACATAGGAAATGTTTCTCCAGAGCATGACTGCATTTCTAAGCATCTCTGTGAGCCTATAGAGAGACTAAAATAGCTGAGTGTGAAAGGGGGGAAAAGTGTCTTCTGCTCCAAGGAAGAGCACATCGGACAGTAAAACATAAAATGCAATGCACCCTCCGCTGTGTCGGGTTCGCAGTAGCCCAAGGGCAGACAGGTTGTCAAACAAGACAACTTGGATCACAAGCCAAGTTTTCTAAACCCAAGACTGAAAAGTTAATTATTCAGTGGCATGTTCTCCCGCGTGAAGGGGACAGAAGAGAAATCTATTGTTCCATAATCTTACTATATGCTACCAAATGTGCAGGAGAAATGCCTTGTGGGAAATCTGGAACCGACCACATGGGATGAGCTAAGCGGAAGCCGTTGAGGTTCTTTCATGCTTTTTGTTTCCTGGCTGGCTCTGGTGGCAACTGTGTACCCCCCTTCAGTACGTAATCAGTTGGTATGCTCAAATTCCAACCTGCAGTTATGTGTTCAATGGAGTAGTCCGACATTGTATCCCGGAAGTTGTCAGGGCAGTGTTGTGGGACGCTAAATGTGAGTGCTTTGTACTTGAATGCAGCTGCTAAGGAAGGGAGGCGTCTGTCTCTTTTGGGGGACGGGCGGGCACCACATCACAACCTGTCCCCTCAGCTCATTGAACAAGCACTTCTGGTGCAATCTCAGACTTTCATTCTGGACTCTCATTTCTACCAGAAAACGAAAGATGAGGACTTTCCCAGAAGGAGGGGTGGTATTAAGGCCCCTTCAATATATCAGATGCTTCATGCCAGAAGATCAGGCCGCTCATGAGGCGGGCCTTGCCGCTGCACTGGAAGTGGCAGTAGGGTGTTAGTGACCCTACTTAGCCCGGAGACACTGCATTGATGGCATATAACCATTTTCGGTTAAAACCTCAGATGGAAGGCGTGTGCCCCCATTGTACCCAGGCCTGCTTTGTGCCATGATCACATGGCTAGTTTGCAGCTACCTCTAAAAATATATTACAAGGGACAAGTGATATCACTTTCTTATTATAGGTGTGTTCTGATGCCAGAACATGCATGTGATAAGACAATTATTGACAGCCATTCAATGTGTCCATATGTGACCCAAATATTCTGTATTATGTTTCAAGTGCATACCAATTTAAGTAAATTTTAATCAGCTGATGGGTGGGTCATGGTAAATGCAAATGCCCCCAATTGATAGGCAGAGATTGGACCACAAACGTAAGGGAAATATATGTATCAATACAAGATGAAACTTGACCTGATTTACAATGTGTAAACTTGGAGCAAATCTGGAGATGCCCGGAGCATCTCTGAGATGCCAACCTGCAAGTGGGCTTCAGAAACATTTTTGTTCTAGTCGCAGGGTTATACAGCTCCAGGCCTCAAAGGCTGAATCCTGATGGCCTTCAGGATATCCCTCATTAATATTCACGAGGAAAAAGTGTGCCTCCATTTAGAATCAATGTATGCAAATTTATCTCATGGAGATTAACGAGGGGTATCCTGAAAACCTGACATGGATCCAGCCCTCGAGGCCTGGAGTTGGAGTCTAGTGCATACCCGAGAAGCTGTGGACATCACCAGACTTGCGAGAGTTTTGGGCTTTGCAAATCAGGTACATGAAAGCGGATGCATATCTCAGATGGTCATGTGCATGTCCTCACTTGCTGCAGGGCAAATGTTTGCTAAGCTGCCACATAGCGTTTGGTGGTGTGGGCCTAGGGTGCTTTGAAGCCACTCCACAATGCTGGTGTTCATTTCCTTTGCGGGAATGGGCCGGTCGATCTTCCCTTGGCCAGTTGGGACACAGTCAGTAGGAAGTTGGCTGATTACACCGCATTTCTTGAACGAGTGTAGCGCCTCTCTTTGAATGGGAGTTACACTTGCTGGAGGTGCGATGTCCAGATGTGCAGATTCCAGGTATGGTTAGGGGCAAGCCCCGATTCTGGGAGAAATGGTTCGATGGCCTTGCCAGTCCCATGGGAATGGGGTGTTTTCATCCATGGGGCGCACCTCTAGATGAGGTGCCCCCCAAGGTTCTACCAAAGCAAGACCTCCCTGGAGGTGGGAGTTTTCAAGTCCTTCCTGTAGGGGTGCGGGCAGGGTATGGACCTCAGATCTTAACGGTTGTCATTGGCAACGAGTCATGTCAATAATTCACCCCTTTATACAGACTCCATAATCTCCAACTCACCAGCTCACATCGGGGTGCGGAAAGGCATCCACTTTCACAAAGAGTTTGACCAGCTTGCGACCTTCGGTGACGTTATGAACAAGATTTCTCTTTTGGGAAACTCTGATGAAAGCTTTTTCTGAAATGACACAAGTAGACACACAGTCAAGGAAACAGCGTCTTCTGTGATACGATCGAAAGAGACTTTCTAAAATAAGCTTTATAAAGTTGAACAACAGAAATATCAGACAGTGCTAGCTGGACTCCCCAAATAATACAAACGAAAACATCATATACAGCAGGTTAGGTAAGACTCCTCTTGCTTCCAAGCACTGTAATCATTGCTGCTGTTATTCCCCAATTTTAATGGTAATCAATTTATCAACCTATTAGGGATGAAGGTCTGAGTTGGCCGCGCCAGGATTCCATTGTTTAAAGTGTATTCCTTTCTTTCTGTGTCAGAGTGTCAGAGTGTTTGGGCAGGCCGGGTCCCCCAAAAGTGCCAGATGGACAGTATGTAGAAATCACTATGAACGTTTGCGTGCTGTCACCGCACCCTACTCCCAGTACAGACCCTGGGCTCTCCCCCACCCTACTCCCACCACTACCCCAATGCTGCCGCCCATCCTGCTCCCACCACAGTCCCATAACAGAAGCATACACACATCCATACACATTTAAATAAAAAATAAATCACCATAAAGGTACCTTCTGCAGGGGCCTTCGCGTGGTTGCTAAAATGTCTCGCTCCAGGTTGCTCTGCCCGTATGTATGAGGAGGCGCAGGAGCACCCCTCGCACATACATACATGCAGTGCCCCACCCAGCATTTCCAATGAGCTATGCAAGGCTGGCGAAGAAAATCACCCCCAGGGTTGCATGGCTCAGTGATCATGTGCGGCTGGGGAAATGAACTGTCAAAGGCAAACAGTGTTTCCCTTTGACAGTTCAGCCGGCCCAAGAGCACTCCCTCAGCTGGAAAAAGCAGCTGAGGGAGTGCTCAGTGTTTCACTGGCCTGGCTCCTTGGCTCCTCCATAATGGGTGAGGTGGCCAGTGGGTGGACGCCCCCTCAGCCATTATGGATGAGCCGGCAGGCTTAGACTGGCCTATAGGGCAATAGGGCGATGACCATACCAACAATGCAAAATGCTGGTGTAGGCCAGTCAAAATGGGCCCCTTTTGCAGCCAATGTGGGCCAGTTTGAGGAGTTACTTCACTATGCAGCTTGTCGTTTTGACCATTGTTGCTGAATAAATATTCGTTAAATATCTCATTTACATTTGAACAAAAAATAACCCCTGGGTACTATTCAAACAGTCTGTGACTAAAGGACTGAATATCCATTTGCAACTGCTGGCCATTTTTTCATTGGTGCCTAAGACCGTTTTATGGTCCAGTCTGACGATGTGAGCTGCCCCTTCCCATTTCCTCCAATCTAAAAAAAATAAAATAAAAAAAAAATGTTTTTTTTACACACACATTTAATGCTGGGCTCTGGCGCCCCCCCTGAGGTGTGGCCCGCCCCCCTTAGGGGGCGCGCCACACAGTTTGGAGACCTCTGGTGTGGGCACACGGGCTTTAGAAAGAAATTAAAGTGCGTTGAAGTTCCAGTCGCTGTTCCCGGCACTCCAGCCCTACTGACTGAGCATGATATGAACCAGTACGCTCTCCCTGCGTACTGGTTCCCATCTGCAATGCGAACGCTGAAGCGCAGGAGCTGGCTGCTGCGGATCAGGCGATAAAAGATAATATTATAAGTGTGTGTGTGTCTGTGCGCGTGTGCATGCTGCATATTTGATGTATGTAATTTTGGGATTGTAATTGTTCATTTGTAATGCGCCTATAAACGCGTGTGTCTCAAGGCGCGATAAGGCAAGGGGGGAGGGGAGGAACAATCCTACTAGGCCTTGTACATTCGTACCGTGCAAGTGCTGGTATTTATATCGCACTTAATACCTTAGGTCAATTTTGAGCACGGTTCCAGGATTCAAACCAGTGTAATCATTGTGGTGCTTCCACGACTCGCACGTTGCTCCTGAGCTTTCCTCCCTTCCCTCCCTCCCGGTGCATTCATGCAAGTGTGTGTTATGTATTATGCAAAGTGTGAGTGAGTGTATGATGTCTGGGTTGCTGGGCATATGGCAGCAGAACACGAAATAGATCCCAACGACGTTGCATAGCTATCTGGGCGTGTAGCTCACACATTACATGCCCGATTCGAGATGGGGACAACCGGTAAATCACAAGCTCAAATCATGCCTGAGCCGACTCAGCTCTTGAACCTTCTGAGGTCATTCCACTACTACTCAGGGTTGTCCAACTCCACGCCTGGAGGGCTCGATCCATATCGGGTTTTCAGAATACCCCTCATTAATATTCATGAGATAAATTTGCATGCAATGATGTTGAATGTATGCATATTTTTCCTCATGAATATTAATGAGGGATATCCTGAAAACCCATCAGGATTCTGGCCCTCGAGGCCCTGAGTTGGACAGTCCTGCACTACATACTATATTACATTGGGTTACAATAACACCTATTATTAAAGTGCTCACAAGGGAGAGGAATGTGGAATGGGCACTAGATCAAAACATGATATTATTGTTATATCAATTAACGACTTTCAAGGAGGTGAAAGATAACAAGAGCCCAGCACATTAATAAGATAAGAATGTGTAAACATGAACAGATGTGTAATAAGTCAGACATGTTGGTAATACCAATGCCATCAGCCAGTGTATTGTTCAGAATCAGAAGGGCCACACACGGAGGTGTTATTACAATTTGGTAGTGATTTGGGTGCAAGGAAACTACTCAGTGGTGTGTATCCCAACAGCCTTTGTAATTCGGGAAAGTGTTCCACATTTGATTGATCGGTGTGTGGCATGAGGCCTATAATGCGATGTAATCCAGGCGATATGTGCAGGGTGCACCTCCAAATAGTGACCCATGACTATTCAGGGGCCATCAGTTTTGGCAGGAGGAATCAGCTACCGCCATACTCCCAAAGCACCTGCTGCACACCCACCCATCCCACAGCAGGCCAATGTGGCAAATACCATCATGGGGTTCATTACGAGTATGGAGGTAGCCATGGTGCTATTAGCGCCTTGGCTACCCCCATACCGGGTCCGGGTTCCCTGAATGGGGAATTACCGGGCCATTCCAACCTTGGAGGACCCGGTATTTCTCCATTCAGGGAACCCATGCCATTCCCATTGAGCCCCCAGAGGGCTCAGTGGGAATGGGGAGGGAGCTAACAACGGCCCATTAATAACAGGCCCGTTGTTACCTCCCTCCTTTAGCGGCTCTCAGTAAGGGCGCCTGGTAAAACCATCCGCCCTTAGCGGGACCCGCTATAGGACCTCGTAATGCGGTGGTAAGGGGTTAATGGCACCGGCACCCTTACCGGCGCAGTTAACCCCTTACCACGAGCCTTGGAATGAGGCCCTGTGTATTTCTATTTTCAGAATGCGTGCCGGAAATAGATAAAGGTTTACTATGCCACAATTGCCATTAGGGCAGTAGTGGGGCATGATAAATGCCCCAGCTAGGGATTGCGGTCATCTTCCTTTGCTCCTTGAGCCATAACTGGTGATCTTTAAACCTCTGTGGCCAAATCTGCAGGAAAGTTTGAAAGTTCACCGGGCCTTGAATTGCCTAAAATGTGGGTGGTTTGTGTTATCCCAAATAGGTTTGCCCATGCCTAGTGAGGATTTTTGGAATAATGTGCATGCAGGAAATTGACCGTGGTTGGTGGTGATGGGAAGGGGTGTAGCATCAGGGGAGTCAATAATGCACACAAGCTGCCGACTTTCCATAATATCACACAGCTCAAGAATGGACCGCAGTATGGATTATCGGTGGGGATGTTCTCGAGTGGTTACATTGCTGGCTTTGGAACCTGGAGGCCTGGGCGTCAAGCCCGGCATCACGACTTTACTAGAAAGATTGTGATTCTGGACAAATCGCACTGTCTCCTTATGTTTGAAATTATAAACATGCATGATGTAATAATGCAAGCATGTGAAGAAACACCTGCCCAGGGTACTGTGTGGTGTAGTCACATTCAACCGCTCCCTTCCCTTTCTCACTCAAGTCTTGGTGCCTGTTGTGCTGCAGCTCCTTATATTCCAGTCTCTGAAAGAAATATTCCTAAAGAAGCCTCCCCACCAGACTGCCGCCGCTGGAACCCGGAAGTAGGTCCAATTACTCTCATCAAATGAAAAACACATGGCACTCAGAGCTCAGGACTTATCCCAAGGGATTACTACTTTTGAATTCAAAACCTGGTAGTGAGAAGGTGCACACTGAAAGAATCGCGAGAGTCATCCAGCATTCAGTTCAATCATAATCTGTAGGTCCCACAAGCCTACCTCTATGAGATTGCACGTTATCAATAAAGGACACTTATTGTGGTCCTACCTCCAAGAGATCCCACGTTATCAATAAAGGGCACTTACTGTAGCCATACCTCTATGAGATCCCACGTTATCAATAAAGGGCTCTTACTCTAGCCATACCTCTATGAGATCCCAAGTTATCAATAAAGAGCACAGTAGCCCTACCTCTATGAGATCCTGCATTATCAATAAAGAGCACTTACTGTAGCTCTATCTCGATGAGATCCCATGTTATCAATAATGAACACTTACTGTAGCCCTACCTCCATGAGATCCCACGTTATCAATAAAGTGCACTTACTGTAGCCCTACTTCCATGAGATCACACGTTATCAATAAAGTGCACTTACTGTAGCCATACCTCCATGACATTCCACGTTATCAATAAAGTGCACTTACTGTAGCCATACCTCCTTGAGATTCCACGTTATCAATAAAGGGCACTTACTGTATCCTGACCTCCATACGATCTCATGCTATCAATAAAGGGCTCTTACTGTAGCCCTACCTCCAAGAGATCCCACCTACCACTAAAGGGCACTTTCTGTATCCTGACCACCATGAGACCCCACTTTATCAATAAAGGACACTTACTGTAGCCTTTGACACTTACTGTAGCCCTACCTCTATGAGATCCCTTGTTATCAATAAAGGACACTTACTGTAGCCCTACCTCTATGAGATCCCACTTTATCAATAAAGGACACTTACTGTAACCCTAGCTCCATGAGATCCAAATGTATCAACAAAGTACACTTACTGTAGCCCTACCTCTATGAGATCCCGTGTTATCAATAAAGGGCACTTACTGTAGCCCTACTTCTATGAGATTGTGCGTTATCAATAAAGGACACTCACTGTATCCCTCCCTCCATGAGATGCAAATGTATCAATAAAGTACAGTTACTGTAGCCCTACCTCTATGAGATCCCGTGTTATCAATAAAGGGCACTTACTGTAGCCCTACTTCTATGAGATTGTGCGTTATCAATAAAGGACACTTACTGTAGCCCTACCTCCGTGAGATCCCAGGTTATCAATAAAGGACCCTTACTGTAGCCCTACCTCCATGATATCCCTCGTTATCAATAAAGGACACTTACTGCAGCCCTACCTCCATGAGATTCCATGTTATCAATAAAGGGCACTTACTGTAGCCCTACTTCTATGAGATTGTGCGTTATCAATAAAGTACAGTTACTGTAGCCCTACCTCTATGAGATCCCGTGTTATCAATAAAGGGCACTTACTGTAGCCCTACTTCTATGAGATTGTGCGTTATCAATAAAGGACACTTACTGTAGCCCTACCTCCATGATATCCCTCGTTATCAATAAAGGACACTTACTGCAGCCCTACCTCCATGAGATTCCATGTTATCAATAAAGGACACTTACTGTATCCCGACCTCCACGAGATCCCACGTTATCAATAAAGGACACTTACTGTATCCCGACCTCCATGATATCCCTCGTTATCAATAAAGGACACTTACTGCAGCCCTACCTCCATGAGATTCCATGTTATCAATAAAGGACACTTACTGTAGCCCTACTTCCATGAGATCCCACGTTATCAATAAAGGACACTTACTGTATCCCGACCTCCACGAGATCCCACGTTATCAATAAAGGACACTTACTGTATTCCGACCTCCATGAGATCCCACTTTATCAATAACGGGCACTTACCGTATCCCTACCTCTGTGAGATCCAAATGTTTCAATAAAGAGCACTTACTGTATCTGGGCCTCCATGAGATCCCGCGTTATCAATAAAGGACACTTACTGTATCCTGACCTCCATGAGATCCCACGTTATCAATAAAGAACACTTACTGTATCCTGACCTCCATGAGATCCCACGTTATCAATAAAGGACACTTACTGTATTCCCACCTCCATGAGATCCCACTTTATCAATAAAAGGCACTTACCGTATCCCTACCTCCGTGAGATCCAAATGTATCAATAAAGGGAACTTACTGTATCCTGACGTCCATGCGATCCCACGTTATCAATAAAGGGCACTTACTGTAGCCCTACCACCATGAGATCGCACGTTATCAATAAAGGGCACTTACTGTAACCCTACCTCCAAGAGATCCCACGTGATCAATAAAGGGCACTTACTGTATCCTGACCACTTCGAGATCCCACTTTATCAATAAAGGGCACTTACTGTAGACTGTGATTGTGGTGCTTCTTTTGGGCTGACTTGCGTTGGTCCCGCTGCATGTGTAGACTCCCCCGTCCTCCATGGAAACGATCACCTTGGTCAGGTTACTGTAGTGAGTTATCTCCGTCTTGCCAAAGTCGAGAGAATCTTGCACTATAGCATCCTTCAGCTAGGAAGAAAGGAGGGAAGCAAAATGCACACACACATATGAAACCTGCCACGTAACAGCATGCACCGCCGTGCTACGAAAGGCGGCTGGAAGGATTCCTAGAACAATGACAGTGCCTACCATTTATTCAGTGCCGTCCACCCATCAGATGCATTGGTTATAGTGTTTCTCCCTATATGGTGAGAGTATACGCAGACATGGGTCCTTGCTCTCTGTACCACAGGGAAGGAATCTTCAGCTTAGTGATGAGGCCAAGCAAGGCATAGTGCAGAGTGGACATGGCCTAGCACAGGGTTATTCATTATATATGTTTTGGACTTCAAACCCCGTTATGCCAAGCCAGCATAGTCATTAGTGATGGATCGTGGGAGATGTAGTCCAACACAGCTGGAGGGCCAAATAATGTGTAATCATGTCTGCAGTTTGTGCCAAACTGCTTCTATTGGTGGTAGAACCAAGAGTAATTTGCATATGGCTAGTCCATTTATGCAATGGTCAGGACTTAAAAATAAGTGGTGTGGAAGGTTACTCAGAGAAATGGCAGTGGTGAAGATTAAATCCAACCCCTCCAGCCATCACGTTAATTGGCGAAGCAAGTTTAAATACAATCATAAAAAGAATGTTAGTGATGCAGGTAAAATTGGATCATTCAGAGAGGGTGTGGTATTAACCTGTCCTTTACATGGTACACTGGATTAAGGATCCAGTCTGCCCAGAGTCTCTCTAACTCATTTCTGAGATCTGGAAATTATAGGTATAACAGGATGCACTTTAATGCAATTTCCCTGCCATCCGACTATATTTGCCAGGCAAGACATCAGAGGTAGGATATTAAATACATAAACAAACCTTGGTGTCTGACATATTATTATTTATTATTAGTATTATGGTATTTATTGAGCACAGGCCAAGCTCTGAGAAGCAACGGAGCGCTTCACAGAGCTATACAACAGAACAGATACACAACGGAGCGCTTCACAACAGAACAGATACACAACGGAGCGCTTCACAGAGGTATACAACAGAACAGATACACAACGGAGCGCTTCACAACAGAACAGATACACAACGGAGCGCTTCACAGAGGTATACAACAGAACAGATACACAACGGAGCGCTTCACAACAGAACAGATACACAACGGAGCGCTTCACAGAGGTATACAACAGAACAGATACACAACGGAGCGCTTCACAGAGGTATACAACAGAACAGATACACAACGGAGCGCTTCACAGATGTATACAACAGAACAGATACACAACGGAGCGCTTCACAGAGCTATACAACAGAACAGATACACAACGGAGCGCTTCACAGAGCTATACAACAGAACAGATACACAACGGAGCGCTTCACAACAGAACAGATACACAACGGAGCGCTTCACAGAGGTATACAACAGAACAGATACACAACGGAGCGCTTCACAGAGGTATACAACAGAACAGATACACAACGGAGCGCTTCACAACAGAACAGATACACAACGGAGCGCTTCACAGAGGTATACAACAGAACAGATACACAACGGAGCGCTTCACAGAGCTATACAACAGAACAGATACACAACGGAGCGCTTCACAGAGCTATACAACAGAACAGATACACAACGGAGCGCTTCACAACAGAACAGATACACAACGGAGCGCTTCACAGAGGTATACAACAGAACAGATACACAACGGAGCGCTTCACAGAGGTATACAACAGAACAGATACACAACGGAGCGCTTCACAACAGAACAGATACACAACGGAGCGCTTCACAGAGGTATACAACAGAACAGATACACAACGGAGCGCTTCACAGAGCTATACAACAGAACAGATACACAACGGAGCGCTTCACAGAGCTATACAACAGAACAGATACACAACGGAGCGCTTCACAGAGCTATACAACAGAACAGATACACAACGGAGCGCTTCACAGAGGTATACAACAGAACAGATACACAACGGAGCGCTTCACAGAGGTATACAACAGAACAGATACACAACGGAGCGCTTCACAGAGGTATACAACAGAACAGATACACAACGGAGCGCTTCACAGAGGTATACAACAGAACAGATACACAACGGAGCGCTTCACAGAGGTATACAACAGAACAGATACACAACGGAGCGCTTCACAGAGCTATACAACAGAACAGATACACAACGGAGCGCTTCACAACAGAACAGATACACAACGGAGCGCTTCACAGAGGTATACAACAGAACAGATACACAACGGAGCGCTTCACAGAGGTATACAACAGAACAAATACACAACGGAGCGCTTCACAACAGAACAGATACACAACGGAGCGCTTCACAGAGGTATACAACAGAACAGATACACAACGGAGCGCTTCACAGAGCTATACAACAGAACAGATACACAACGGAGCGCTTCACAGAGCTATACAACAGAACAGATACACAACGGAGCGCTTCACAGAGCTATACAACAGAACAGATACACAACGGAGCGCTTCACAGAGGTATACAACAGAACAGATACACAACGGAGCGCTTCACAGAGGTATACAACAGAACAGATACACAACGGAGCGCTTCACAGAGGTATACAACAGAACAGATACACAACGGAGCGCTTCACAGAGGTATACAACAGAACAGATACACAACGGAGCGCTTCACAGAGCTATACAACAGAACAGATACACAACGGAGCGCTTCACAGAGCTATACAACAGAACAGATACACAACGGAGCGCTTCACAGAGCTATACAACAGAACAGATACACAACGGAGCGCTTCACAGAGCTATACAACAGAACAGATACACAACGGAGCGCTTCACAACAGAACAGATACACAACGGAGCGCTTCACAGAGGTATACAACAGAACAGATACACAACGGAGCGCTTCACAGAGGTATACAACAGAACAGATACACAACGGAGCGCTTCACAACAGAACAGATACACAACGGAGCGCTTCACAGAGGTATACAACAGAACAGATACACAACGGAGCGCTTCACAACAGAACAGATACACAACGGAGCGCTTCACAGAGGTATACAACAGAACAGATACACAACGGAGCGCTTCACAACAGAACA
The DNA here is from genome assembly GCF_040938575.1 of Ambystoma mexicanum. NCBI lineage: Eukaryota > Metazoa > Chordata > Amphibia > Caudata > Ambystomatidae > Ambystoma > Ambystoma mexicanum. The sequence continues at coordinate 147,259,049 of NC_090930.1, read as the reverse complement.
GATACACAACGGAGCGCTTCACAGAGGTATACAACAGAACAGATACACAACGGAGCGCTTCACAGAGGTATACAACAGAACAGATACACAACGGAGCGCTTCACAGATGTATACAACAGAACAGATACCCAACGGAGCGCTTCACAGAGCTATACAACAGAACAGATACACAACGGAGCGCTTCACAGAGCTATACAACAGAACAGATACACAACGGAGCGCTTCACAACAGAACAGATACACAACGGAGCGCTTCACAGAGGTATACAACAGAACAGATACACAACGGAGCGCTTCACAGAGGTATACAACAGAACAGATACACAACGGAGCGCTTCACAACAGAACAGATACACAACGGAGCGCTTCACAGAGGTATACAACAGAACAGATACACAACGGAGCGCTTCACAGAGCTATACAACAGAACAGATACACAACGGAGCGCTTCACAGAGCTATACAACAGAACAGATACACAACGGAGCGCTTCACAACAGAACAGATACACAACGGAGCGCTTCACAGAGGTATACAACAGAACAGATACACAACGGAGCGCTTCACAGAGGTATACAACAGAACAGATACACAACGGAGCGCTTCACAACAGAACAGATACACAACGGAGCGCTTCACAGAGGTATACAACAGAACAGATACACAACGGAGCGCTTCACAGAGCTATACAACAGAACAGATACACAACGGAGCGCTTCACAGAGCTATACAACAGAACAGATACACAACGGAGCGCTTCACAGAGCTATACAACAGAACAGATACACAACGGAGCGCTTCACAGAGGTATACAACAGAACAGATACACAACGGAGCGCTTCACAGAGGTATACAACAGAACAGATACACAACGGAGCGCTTCACAGAGGTATACAACAGAACAGATACACAACGGAGCGCTTCACAGAGGTATACAACAGAACAGATACACAACGGAGCGCTTCACAGAGGTATACAACAGAACAGATACACAACGGAGCGCTTCACAGAGCTATACAACAGAACAGATACACAACGGAGCGCTTCACAACAGAACAGATACACAACGGAGCGCTTCACAGAGGTATACAACAGAACAGATACACAACGGAGCGCTTCACAGAGGTATACAACAGAACAGATACACAACGGAGCGCTTCACAACAGAACAGATACACAACGGAGCGCTTCACAGAGGTATACAACAGAACAGATACACAACGGAGCGCTTCACAGAGCTATACAACAGAAGAGATACACAACGGAGCGCTTCACAGAGCTATACAACAGAACAGATACACAACGGAGCGCTTCACAGAGCTATACAACAGAACAGATACACAACGGAGCGCTTCACAGAGCTATACAACAGAACAGATACACAACGGAGCGCTTCACAGAGGTATACAACAGAACAGATACACAACGGAGCGCTTCACAGAGGTATACAACAGAACAGATACACAACGGAGCGCTTCACAGAGGTATACAACAGAACAGATACACAACGGAGCGCTTCACAGAGGTATACAACAGAACAGATACACAACGGAGCGCTTCACAGAGCTATACAACAGAACAGATACACAACGGAGCGCTTCACAGAGCTATACAACAGAACAGATACACAACGGAGCGCTTCACAGAGCTATACAACAGAACAGATACACAACGGAGCGCTTCACAACAGAACAGATACACAACGGAGCGCTTCACAGAGGTATACAACAGAACAGATACACAACGGAGCGCTTCACAGAGGTATACAACAGAACAGATACACAACGGAGCGCTTCACAACAGAACAGATACACAACGGAGCGCTTCACAGAGGTATACAACAGAACAGATACACAACGGAGCGCTTCACAGAGCTATACAACAGAACAGATACACAACGGAGCGCTTCACAGAGCTATACAACAGAACAGATACACAACGGAGCGCTTCACAGAGCTATACAACAGAACAGATACACAACGGAGCGCTTCACAGAGGTATACAACAGAACAGATACACAACGGAGCGCTTCACAGAGGTATACAACAGAACAGATACACAACGGAGCGCTTCACAGAGGTATACAACAGAACAGATACACAACGGAGCGCTTCACAGAGGTATACAACAGAACAGATACACAACGGAGCGCTTCACAGAGGTATACAACAGAACAGATACACAACGGAGCGCTTCACAGAGGTATACAACAGAACAGATACACAACGGAGCGCTTCACAGAGGTATACAACAGAACAGATACACAACGGAGCGCTTCACAGAGGTATACAACAGAACAGATACACAACGGAGCGCTTCACAGAGGTATACAACAGAACAGATACACAACGGAGCGCTTCACAGAGGTATACAACAGAACAGATACACAACGGAGCGCTTCACAAATGTATACAACAGAACAGATACACAACGGAGCGCTTCACAGAGGTATACAACAGAACAGATACACAACGGAGCGCTTCACAGAGGTATACAACAATAGAGTTACCAACAGAACAGACAGACACTGGTGGGCAGGCTACAGAGGGACAGAGAGGATGCGTACAGCTATATAGGGTGGCGGGGAGAAGAGGGGCGGACAGTGTCTAGCAAGTCAGGTGGCACCTGTGCTTGCAGAATTGTCGGCTAGTCTTGCGTTTTGCAATGGTGGCCGCTGCGTAGCAGGGTTAGGTATCGCAACCTTTGCCCACACCCATGCATGGGTAGCAGAATGGGATGGGCAGTCTGTTGTTTTCCCTTTGGGGAGAGCCTTGAAAGGGAATTGAGTCTTGTGTTCATCCCTTAGAGGTGTGTGTGTGTGTGGGAGACAGAGAGAGAGAGCATGTGATCTTTACAGAGTGTCTACATGCTCTGCAGTCGTGGGCATCACTGCAAGGGGTCGAGTCTTGCAATGTTCCCTAACAAGTGTGTCTGTCTGTGTTTGGACACATCGCCATCTTGCACATACATCTAATCCCACGCTGTATCACTAATTGAGAGGCTAGTACACACATGATATGTAGAAGTACGTACACACACACACACACACACATGCCTGTGGTAAATCCTTTATTTATTAGATGTAATGTGTCTGTAAGCTATTACCCATGCAAGTAAATAATACAATGTCTGTAACCTATTACCTTTGCAAGCAACTACTGTAACCAACCCTCTTAACCAAAAAGTGCCTAGATACCTCTGGACTATGTCTGCAATATAAATGACACAATAAATAAATAAATAAATAAATAAATAAATAAATAAATAAAATCAACTTTTTTTTCAATCTAACTGAGCGGTCTCGATACCTCATGCTTATCCATGCGCATGCTGGCACTCCGATACTTAGAATGGAAAAAATGAAAGTAAAGTACCAGCATGCAATGGGAAAAACCAGGACTGGCTGAAGGCGTCACAGATGAGAAAAGGCAAAGTATTCCAAACTAACCGAGCTGTCTCGATGCCTCACAATTATCCACGTTCTTGTGCAGGCAGTAGAGACGTGGTCTATTGACTCCACTAGAAGCTGAAAGCCTGCACTATAGTCCTGGGTTCTACCGTCACCAACACACTTTGTGATGTTGTGCCTGTCACTTGATGTGTGTTTCAAATTGTTAACATAAAATAAGTCCGTTTTGTCCCATTGCATTTCCCCATCACACCAAACTGTTCTATGTGCAGCACGTTGTGGTCAAGGGCCTCCTGCTGCAATATGTGGTCTCTGAAAAACCACAATACTAAAGAAGTAACTGTATTTTTCACTGTTTCGTGTCCATTTACCTTGAAAGCAGCACCCATCCAGCATCTTGGTAGCTACACCCTTGCTATCTACTCCTGTTCCTGCTACGAATTGTCCACAAGGCTTTCTGGGGCTGCAGCCTGCACTACATTCAACGCTCTCTTCCTAAATACCTTCCTTCTCGAGCAGTTCGCTCAGCTACCTCCAACTCTTTAAGAGTTAGACGCTTCTCCAGGCATAGAGTGGGGGTCCTTCTCTCTCCTCTGCAAGTGCTTCCCTCTGGAACGGCCTTCCTGCCCCTCTCAAACTTGAGCCGGACGACTTGAAGCCCCGGAAGCAGCTCAAAACGTTCCTATTTTCCTCTGCTTTCTCTCTCTCCCTCCCCTGCTGACCTATCTGACCTACCTGTCTGTTGCTCCGACTGGTTGCTTAGCTACCCTCAGAGTCAGGCTGGGTACCAGGCTCTTTCTTGTTCAGTCTCCTCTGCACTGCCTCCGGGCCTACCACACACTTAGGGGCTGTAACTGTAACCTCTACAGTCCCTTGTTCTCCTTACACTACCTAGAGATGAGCTGCCGTGGCTGCACTTACTCAGAGCATTGCTACCGTGTTTCCCTTTCCCTCGCACTCCCACCTCCCTTTCCCCTTTCACTTCTTAGACTTGCACAATCTGAATGACACAAGGCCTAGTAAGACTATTTGTCTTGTCCTCCCTCTGTCTTCTATCCCTTGTCTTGTCGCGCCTAGAAGCACTTGTGTACAGGCACGTTATAAATAACTTATCATATCATAGATCACTGTATCCTTTCTCTTTTATAGCTGTCCTTTGTTGCTGTATTTGCCATGTATTTTGGCTTCTGTGGTGTATTACAGTAACAAAAGATAATATGATGTAAACCAAGCTGCCAAGGTGCCCTGTCATGGGTGACATCTTGAGGCGCTATAGCTTGCCGGCCTAACTGCAGTGCACAGGAGAGAAAACCACCACGTTGCAGAGCCACAAAGCTGCCCTGTACAATACGTGACACCTCGAGCCAGTGCTGGTTTTGCCTAGGGCTTGGAGGCCCATTCTTACACTGGAAAAAATGAAACTAAAGTCCCAGGATGCTATAGGGAAAACTAGAATTGGCTCAAGGTGCGCGCATGACACCGGGGAACTTGGCAGCTATGCAAGGTGATGTTTTGTTCTCAGATTTTCTGCAGTTACGACTAATGTGCGAGCTACGCAAAGCATTCTACAGACCCATGGCTCACGGTTTCCAGCAAGGTTAATACATTAATCATGCAGCGCTCGAAATTAGGATTGGATAAGCAGGAGCTACAAACAGTCATGGGTATCCAGCAGTAAAATGTCACTAGGAGCTTCCGAGGAGCTAGTACATAGCGTTACACAAATCTAACTTCCACATAAAATGCAAACGCATAATTCTATCCATCATTTATGACTCCTTATGCTTTAATTGTCATGCAAATGTGTCCCAATGTTTCTTTTTAGATTGTCCTAAAAGCATAAAATTAAATGCACACAGTTGTGTAAAGTGGCTTCTGGTAATTGTTGGTTTTAAGCTAACCAGGCACTACCCCTGATAGTGTCCCCGATTGATAATTCAGTGAACAAACAAGCCACGTTTGTTTTTCAACTGCCTTGGAGATTTCCGCTATCATGCCACTTAAAATGTCTTCTCCTTCTTAAAATTTCATCCAGGACACTTCTCCCCCATGGATTAACACTGTGCACCGGCACTTGCTACTGAAGTACACCGGTTTATTTCCCCCTAATAAAAATGTCAAGAATGTAAAACAAAGAATAAAAATGATAAGCTGTGGGGAGCAAGTTAAGTCAAAGGGCTGCATTATGAGTAATGCAACAATGGTTAAAACAAGTGGTATTTTAAAAATGTCCTATTTTTTTGTAATCTGACCTAATTATGAACTGAAATTTCATTGGATATTCACGGCAGGGGGCAAAGATGGACTATTAGCTAATTTATTTATTAAATTCTTTTTTATAACACACTTAATGCCTGAGTTAGGTGTCCAAGCACGGATCCGGGATACGAACCTCTGTGGCTTTGTGTGGTCTTGCTTTCAAGACCAGCACGTTGCCCCTGTGCTATCCTCCGTTAATGCACTACTTTTAATGTACCCCAGGCTGTAAGATCCCCCACAGGCCCAATTTATTAATGTTTTTTTACTAGGGTTATTACAATATCACGTGTCTTTATTTACCAGCTTACTCACAATGAGTCCTAAGGTGGTCCTCTTAATTGACAATATGTGAGGCCTCTTTCATAATACACTCAAAAAGCTGTGCTAAGAATGCATGCACTTTGGGGCAGCTTGTTTCCAGGGGTACGCCCCGTGCGCTGCACATCATCGTGTGTGTCCTGCTCTGCTGCGTCCTTACATTAGGGGACCCAAAGATGTGCACATCAAGTGTCTGACCTCCCCCGTCACTGCCGCTAGGCCAGGCTCTCTTTGCACATAAGAGCAAGCGACCCCAGCTGTGTTTAGCCACTTGGGCTTCTTCAGGGCTATGCAGCCGGGTTCCTAGCCTGTTACTCTTCCGTAATGGCACTGCAGGGTGCAAATAAGTGATGGTGGAGTGCAGAGAAGGCAGACAGGCAGTAGCTTCCGATGAAATGTTAAAAGTTAAAAGTTCCCATCACAAATGTTATATTTTGCTGTACCGTAGGCAAATTTGATAAGATTATAGTGTTCACAGGATGCAGAGGTACAATGAACGCAGCGCCTTGATGCCTAAGGGTTTAGTGCGCTAAACAAATGCATAAATAAATAAATGAAACATATGGTTCTTTCTACTCACAATTTTTCCATTTAGCGACCAGGCCGGTTTCATCCTTCTGTTGAAAGGGAACCGTACAGTACATACTAGAGAAAGGGTGTCTCCGACTAACAGCTTCTCCTCTTCCACATGGAGGGTTATATTATAGATGTCAGGAGCTAAAAGGAAAAAGGGTTAAGAGCAGTCAGGGGAAATAGCTGTAGCCACAATACCATATGCTGTTCTAGTGCTCGTTCTCCCCTCCCTCGTTCTTCTTGCACTATCTGGCGCGTTATAATTGCCATATCATATCGTATCATATCCGAGCTCTCTTTCGCTTTCTCTCTCTCTCCCCCTGTCCCTCTCTCTGTCTCTCCTAGTCTCTCTCTCTCTCTCTTTGTCTCTCTCTCTCTGTCTTTCTCTCTCTCTCTCTCTCTCTCTCTCTCTCACTCTGTCTTTCTCTCTCTCTCTGTCTTTCTATCTCTCTCTCTATCTCTGTCTTTCTCTCTCTGTGTGTCTTTCTCTCTCTGTGTCTCTCTCTCTGTCTCTCTCTGTCTCTCTCTCTATCTCTGTCTTTCTCTCTCTCTCCCTATCTCTCTCTCTCTCTCTCTTTCTCTCTCTCTCTCTGTCTTTCTCTCTCTCTCTGTCTCTCTCTGTCTCTCTCTGTCTCTCTCTCTCTCTCTGTCTTTCTCTCTATCTCTCTCTCTGTCTCTCTCTCTCTCTCTCTCTCTCTCTCTCTCTCTCTGTTTCTCCTGGTATGCTGGTAAGAGTTGCGTTGCTCGCCACCCCAGCCATTGCAGACTGCTGTGCGACCAGAGAAACAAGCGTTGGGAATGCCAACAGTTTGAGATTTTGTAAATATTAGTCTTGCTAAAAGCTAAATACCCCTTTGGATATTCCCTCTCTCACACGGTCAGAGGTAGACCACAAATATTTAAGTGACATAATTGAATTTTCACAAATTTGCTGATCTATATCGATAACCTGGTTTAAGCCCTCCTGTACCTTGTAGTCCTGAAAAAATAGAACAAGTACATCAATCTTACACAAAATATTCGAAAATGTTTAATATAATTTGCAAAGAGTAAAAATAACTCATTGGACCTTCAGCTACTTACAAGCAGTGAAGAAATTAAAAAAGAGACTTGATACATGAAGTCTACAGCTATTTTTGGTGTAATTGGACACTAGCACTACGAATATCAAACTCAGAGGTATGTAGTTTTTGTGAATATATAGGCAGGGTTCATTTCGACCTATGGACCTAATCCAGTACATTACACTGATGGGTATATGGACTGCATTGTACAGCTACTTTTTGAGCATGTGCTGACAATATGAGGTAACCAACAGTGGCATGGTGACTGTCCTCCCCTCTTTTTGTAGGTTTTTCCTGTGTTTAATCTGGAATCTTTTATGTGGACCTGGATTACATGGTGGTAATCAGTACAATTGTGTTCCCCTGAAGAAAGTTTGTGCAGTCGCAGCAAGGACGAACTGAAACATGTTGGGATTTTTTGTGTTTTGAGCTATAACACCTAGAGAGTGTACTATGTGTCAAAGTCATTTGTGTATTTACAATTGTTAAATGTGGTTAAGTGTATGTGGAGTCAGTGAATAAGTTCATTTTATATCCACCATGTGTGTTTTATTTTGGATTTTGTTAAGACATGCGATAGCATTTGCCAGCCACTGCTATATTGGAACTAACTGGCTATTAATGGCAGCAGCTGCAAGTGGAGAAAGTGCTTGGGCATATGATAGCCGTGTCTGGCAAATGCGTATCTAATACCTATATACAAACCCAAAACTGTTGGCTTTGCCAGTGCTTGTTTTTAACATGACTTCCGTGCAAGAATACATGCACTGCTTATAAATCGACATTTGGTTTAGACATTTTTATTGCACTACTAGCGCATTTAAAGCTCAAATTAAGACATTAGCTCTCAGAAACCTGCTTACAAAAATACTAGCATGCTCTTAGAGCACAGTGTTTCATGTTGCTGCTTGATAAAGCTAACTCAAAGAGATCGCAGGATGATGTGTTTTGGGCTGGGCAAGACAGCCAATGGCTAATAATGCCCGCAAGTTTTAGCATGGCCACAGGCAGGCAATGGGTATACAAAAAAATATATATAATAATAACTCAAGCTGTGCACCTACCTTATATCCCATTTCTTGCTGGTTGTACGCCAATGTAATAGTTTTGGCGTATAGGCAATGCTTTAGTGGTACCTAATTCCCAAAACTCAAAAGCAGAACTCTTGAGGGGAGAGGGATTTTGTTGTTGTTGCAAAACCGGTATTAAACAAAGGACATTATTTTTCCACTAAATATTGTATTCATAATATCACTGAGCAAAGCACATTCCCAAATCCTAGAGTAATCATATACATTATTTTTTTGATCTAAGGATAGCATTCAAGATGGATGGTCTGGTACACGCCTATTGTACGCTTCCAAAATAACTCTATGAGAAAGGGGCCAAATAGCACCATTTAGAGTTCTAGCCTGCTTTGCATAGAGTTACAGAGCTTGGAGGCAAAAAGGCTCACAACAGACATTTATATTTGAAACATGTTTGCGGTAAAAGGGTTGTATGACTGAATCACTAAGTACACCATGCACACTGGATTTGTTGTTCGTTTAATATTTCACAATACTCGATCTAAATGTAGGCATATATACTGCTTTAGAAAGCCCCAGGATCGGACGTGAGGAAAGAATGGCTGCAACAACAATCACCCCAAAGGGCCCAAAGATTCCAGAGGTAATGCTCCCTTTGCCTCGCAGTGTTTTAGCCATGTTCCAGCAGACGGATAGCTTTGCACATGCTCAGTTGCCAGTGCACAGATACCATTAGAGAATGATATATATTTTATAGAATTCAAGTATGCTAATGCATTAACTAAATTTAAAGAATGGGCAAATATGATAAAAGGGCCATTCTATGTGGTAGATTCCTGAAATTACCAATTATGGTGAAAACCTCAGCAGGTTATCAAGTCCACCAATTAAAGAGGGGCGGGGCGGTGATCCCATCTGCAGATATGCAAACGAGTGGAGAGAGATATGACTGTGGAACTTTTAAAATTCACCGGGAATGACCTTCCCAACCTCTGACACTCAACATCACTCCCAAGGACAACGGAAGGCCGGTCCTTTGCAACTGCAGTGCAAACACGACAGGCAGAGGTTTGAGGGACTAACAGAGAAATATGGAGGGCCAGGTTTGGGAAACTGATCACTGCCATACAAGGATGAGCAGGGACTCCTCCATGTCTAGATAGTCCATTCATGTATATATACACTCAAGCAAAAAACAGAGCTTCTCCTCTTTGAAAGATTTGCGAAGGATCTGGGTGCGAATCCCACCCTCGTTTAGACCATAGCAATAGAAAACAACATTAAGAATTCCAAACCAAATATACTGAAAGTAAGGTTTACAAGCAAATCCTGAGTTTGTTTAACTGATTTGCAGCTGTCAATTTGACCCCAGCCTGTGCTTTCCCTTTTGATTAGAATCATTTTCAATACCTTTCCTTTTTTCACAGATTCTTATTTCAATCATTTACTATTTTGCACTCATTTTCCCACAATGCCCTTTGCTGTTTGTTTTACCTTTCCTAGCTCGATTACACATCAACATCAGCATACCTGAGTCCATTAGCAACCATACGATGGGCATCATTGGGATTTTAGAAATCCTTGGATTGCAAGCATTTAAATGTAAGCAGCTATATTGAGTACAGTACAAAAATACAAACATGTATTTTGGAAGCATAATGCATAATGTGTATACCGCGTTGAAGGGTATTTATGCTGGCACGAGGGCACAGCATTTTCTTGCTGAGCACTCCTAACGGAGGCGCCCGTGCCATTCATTCCTTCATTGCATGCATTGTTGCTCAAGTACCTAAAAATGTAGTGAATAAATCACAAAATATCAGTCCTTCTGATGTCTACCACCTTTGGCATTTCAGAGGTTTTGGACTACAAATCCCACCAGCCCTCGTTAGCATTGTCAATGATAAGGGATCATGCGAGTTGTAGTTCCAAAATATCTGGAAAAGCACAGGTTGCAGACTCTCTTAAGACAAATGTAAATTCCAGAATGATCGATAGCAGTGAATACTAGTTACTTTCACCTGTCCAGCTATATGTCCCCTCAGAGGTAAACTATTAAGTTGGATAAACATCAAAAGCTCTTTTAAATGTTTTCTGGCACTTTGCTAATTACAGCTTCATTTTTGGGTTTCCAGGCCCAGGTGAAGGGGCTCATTCCGCCATGTTGCAATGGTTTCAGCCATTCTGGTGTCAGTGCTAGTTTGAGTGAAGTAGAACGCCCAATTCAGGTGCACCCTTCAGCATGTTCTCTCTTACTCAGGAATTGGAGGAACTCAGGGAGGCCTGTTTTTCTTTCCAGGCAAAGACTGGAAACCAAGATGCCAGATACATATTTCCCAAAATAGACCCTCAATAGCTTGATCGATTCCTTCGTGCAAATGCTGGAGGCGGGGCTAGCTAAGGCATAGATGAAGACCAATAGAAAGGCTTGCTTTTTAAGTAGCAATATGCAATTGGTTGAATTCACTTCCTTGAGCAATGTACCCTTTTGAGCGTATTCTTTGAGTTGCTCATACCCCTGATAAAGCATCACAAATCCCACTGGCACTGGAAAGACAGTTTAATATCATACAGATATGTATCGCCACCCTTGACCATATCGTTATCAAAGGATGCGGGTAAGGTAAAGAATAATAGTCTGCCAGGGGATGGGGGGTAAAGCTGCCCAGAAGAAATGTCAGTTTATTAGAATTCTTAAATCCTCAGGTATTTACAATGTTTAATCACACCTGGTGCAGAGCCCCTGCACCCTACTAAGGTTATGCTAGGAAATGATAAACATAAGACAACATTGTGCAAAAGAAATATCTTGTGCTGTTATTAGAAACTAAGTCAAATCCATGTTAGTGTTAAGAGGAATAAATGTGTGCTCTGAGGCCTGCGGGCACGTGGCGCGGTATACATTTTTTTAAAAAAAATAAATAAAAACAAAAATAAAAAATGTAACAAACTTGCCATTCACTGATTGGTCTTTAGGTGCAAGAGTCGACTCCTGCGGCCCTCTTTCAGGCATGACACTAGTGGGCAGATGACAGAAACGTTGCACTCGTGCAAGTGCACATTTGCACTGTATTTGCAAAGATAACGATTGCCCAAGTTTCAAAACCTATTCTTTCAAAGCATGTTTGCACAAAGGCAAATGTTGCCATGGTGCAAATATGAAATGGCGTTAGCACCAGGGCTAGACTTGGCGAAAACATTCACGGTACGAATTTTCCCTAAGTCCAGGTATGCCCTACTATGAATACTGCCCACAATGCCGCTGCATTGGTTAAAGGTTTCTCTAATATGGCCCCAGATGGGCTCAAGCCTCCAGAAGAAGACATGTAGTGCTCCAAAGGGAACGTTTCACACTTCGTCTGGATGTGGATGGGGGCTTCAAAGGTAGGGATGAACTAAGAAAAGACCCTTTGAGCTTGTTGAGCAGGGGCTCATTTTGGTCAGGGAACTTCATGGCATTCAGGGCCATTTGTATTTGTGGAGTTGGGAATGGACAAAGATCTAGCAGCATGAGAGATCAGGGACGGGGACAATCCCGTCCACCAGTTCAGAATTCAAAGCATACGCTGCTCTGCTATCCAGAAACGACACCAATTTAGAACTCACAGCATCCAGAAACTACACAAATTTAGAGCTCACATCATATGCAGCTGTGCTATCCAGAAACAGCACCAATTTAGAGTTGACAGCATACGCAGCTCTGCTATCCAGAAACTACACCAATTTAGAACTTACAGCATACGCAGCTCTGCTATCCAGAAACTACACCAATTTAGAACTCACAGCATACGCAGCTCTGCTATCCAGAAACTACACCAATTTAGAACTCACAGCATACACAGCTCTGCTATCCAGAAATTACACCAATTTAGAATTCACAATATAAGCAGCTTTTATGGCCAGAAGCTACACCAATTTAGAACTCACAGAATATGCAACTCTGCTATCCAGAAACAACACCAATTTAGAACTCACAGCATTCGTAGCTATGCAATTCAAAAACTACACCAATTTAGAACTCACAGCATACGCAGCTCTGCTATCCAGAAACAACACCAATTTAGAACTCACAGCATACGCAGCTCTGCTATCCAGAAACTACACCAATTTAGAACTCACAGCATACACAGCTCTGCTATCCAGAAACTACAGCAATTTAGAACTCACAGCATACGCAGCTCTGCTATCCAGAAACTAGAGCAATCTAGAACTCACAGAATATGCAACTCTGCTATCCAGAAACAACACCGATTTAGAACTCACAGAATTCGCAGCTCTGCAATTCAAAAACTACACCAATTTAGAACTCACAGCATACTTAGCTCTGCTATCCAGAAACTACACCAATTTAGAACTCACAGCATATGCAGCTCTGCTATCCAGAAACTACACCAATTTAGAGCTCACAGCATACGCAGCTCTGCTATCCAGAAGTTACACCAATTTAGAACTCACAGAATACGCAGCTCTGCTATCCAGAAACTACACCAATTTAAAACTATTCCAGGGCAAGGTACCCTGAGAATTGCTCACTCAAAACGAGGGAAGTCGCACCACAGGGGAAATGTGCACATTAGATCATTGCGGGCGGCTTGGGAATCACCAATCACTTGCTCGGATGAATGTGTAAATGGAGTGGAAAAGCGGGATAAATATTGCAGTTTGCCAGGTCCCATAGCCTCCTTCTATTGGAGTAAAGTCAGATGATTCAATGAGGTAAAAATATCCTTCCTATTAACATTAACTGGGCACAGATGTGACACTTATTGGAAGAGGCATAAGCTTAAGTACCACTGAAGACAAGAGACTAGGGCACCCAGCTACCCAAGGGGAGACATTATGCCTGGAGGTGACACTGTTAACCTCAGCCCCTGGCAGTAGAAGCAGAGGAAACCTCAATTTCAGGGAGTTCTCTGGAGGATCCTGCACCATTCCACAAGTTGCTGCTCAGCAGAATAGCTATGACATATAGCCATCATCGAGCGGACACTGATTAGCCATTGCAGCTGTGCATCTTCATGCAGCAACCTGCCACCTGGGCCTCTGGGCCCACTTTACCCTGAAGGATTGACCATACTGGAGATACCACCGTTGTGGCAAGTTCATCGAGCTGCCAGACCGACCTTCAGCTGTGCTGACCAAACCTCCAGCTGCGCATCATTCTGCCGCTGGTGGAGACTGTCAAGCTTCCTGACTTGAAGACCCCACCGCGGTAGGACGAGTCGCCGAAAGAAACATGACGCAGTAACCAAGGTTCGTCGCGCAAACTCAAAGATGTTGAACCAGAGCTCAAACTGGGGAAAAGAAGAAGACCAGCTCAATGCTGTTTAGGTACCAAGCAAGAACCAAGGTAAAGAACGTGTGGACTAGGCGCCATTCCCAGACTTTCTAGGTACCCTGACCACTGAGTCTTAACTTGGTCAGTAGAGACTGGTTATGTTTCCTTTCACTAACTTGGGTTAAAACATTTAAAAGACTATTTTGTGCTCTTTTCTTTAATTAACTGTTTATTTTTTGTATATCTCTTCTGCAGTACAATTCCCACTCAAACAGCCTACCTATAAGGAAACATACGGTCTTAATCTACTGTTTCCTTCTTTCAAGGATGAGTGTTGTTTTTTGTGTTAAGTGTACTTTTGGTAAAGACTGTAATTTTTGTAGAGCCTTGCATGGACATTACTGTTATGTTAGTACTTACTGAGGGGTGGAGTTTCAGATGCCTCCACTGCTGACCTACCTCTTTGGAGGAAATGGGCTGTTTCCAGCCCTATGACTGAACCACCCCCGAGCCAAGCTGTGGGTATAGTACTAAGAGGCTTTTTTGCTGCCCCTTCTAGTACTTCTGGCCAGAAGGATTTTGTCACATTTCCCGACCTGCACATGGCTAGCCGCCTTCAGTAATGGTGCAGACCAGCAAAATAAATGTATTTATTTATTTTATTATGCATTTGTAAGATGCTTATTCTGCAAGACACTGTGTTTCAAAGCACCCACAGTGCAGGGGAAGGACCATGGGACAAAGGCAGTAGAATGCAATGATGAACAGGATAGAGGTGGTCCTACTAGGCGTTTTGAGCATTCGGATCGTGCAAGTGAAGAGAGAGAGAGGGACAGGGAAATGGGGACGAGGGGGTAAGTGCTAGGAAATTCCCAGAGGAATGATAGAAAGGAAAGGAATGTGGCCGAGTGCGATGGTTTCCCCATTCACGGTTCTGCCTTGCTTGCAGTACGTATTACTTACCCACTTTGTGAGGGATGTAAGATGCTGTGTAGGACTTCCCGTTGACCCTTGTTTGGCAAATCAGCATCCTCTGGAATTTGTCAGAGGGGTGAGGGATCAGGAACCCTCTTTTCGGATCCCATGCTACCCCGGCTAGGTCAGAATGTTGAGGTGGGAGCTGTTAAGGGAGAAGGAATGAAGCACAAGGTTATCATTGTAGGCCCACTTGGTTGAAGAATGGGCGACACTATTCCGTCTGTACCTCCTTTTGAGAACCTATGACATACAACAGTTATATATGCATATGGTGTTCTGTCTTAAAATGCATTTCTCAGCACTGCAAGAAATGTGTATTGTTTCCAGTGGATGCTGTGATGGGTTTTCCCTGTTGCAGATGGATGGTTCCTGAGGGAAAGTGGAGCTTCCCAGGCCTACACTCCATGCCTCCTTCTCCTCCAGCCAAGGGCTTCTACACTGAAAATTCTCCTTTCTTCTCTAAGAGAAGGAACTGTTCATTCTGTGTTTCTATAGGGATTTGAAGGCCAATGTCCTGCACCATCTCTGCAAAACATTTGAAGTTAGTCCAATATCACATATGCAAACTTGATTGTCAAACTGGACGAACATGGCATCACATACATCTTGGTACTGAAAGTCTGCAGAAATATTTGAAAATCTGAAGCAATATCTGTCACAGGGTAAAACAGATCAAACCTGCAGTGGAAACCTGTGTGGATGACCAGAACAATTAACACCATCATTGATCATTTTAATGTGTAAAATAACTCATCAGATTACACCATGCTACACTCAAGCACTGCATTTATTGATTCTCAGCATGCCAACGTGTTATCCAATCAGTGCCTCTGCTGTCGATCCCTATGGATACAGCCATTCCATCTTCCTTCAGAATTCTTCAGGTTTTCTTTCTGCCTGGAAGGACAGGTAGACTGGGAAATTTGCTAGGCGCAGAGAGGGAGGTCTGCAGGAAGGGTCTACAGTTTCACCACAAACATCTATTCTATACACTTAGACTATGAAGGTTTCATGAAAGCAGGGCTCACTGTGACCAGAGATCACAATTCTTAAGGACCATCATAGCAAAGATTCACCTTCTATGGTGGTATGGTCTCAGGGATTTATTACTGATGACAAGAGGCAACAGAAATTGAAGAGACAAGTAGTGACACATCTGTTTCAACACAAAACACTAGACTCTCACATCCAGAACATGAGCATATGGGTATATTTATGCATAGGGACATAGGCTGCATATAAAGATGCCATGTGTTCTCTGATTGGCCCATTTTCCTGCCTGCTTCATCACTACTAACTACTCATCCTCTGAGGAATTGCTTGTGCCTGTCTATTTCAAGCTTGAACATGTTACATTCACTTCTGATTTAAATTTGACATGTTTTCTATGTGTATGGCCGGGAATTCTTGTGTGTGCATGTGGGTGCCTAACAACCTAGCGCACAGCTACTAATAGTGTCAGAACACTGAAGTATGCATATCTCCATGGACTGAAATGAAATGTTTTTAAATATGTGAATTTCACATTTTCATTGACCTGATGAAGGTTCATAGATGAAAGAAGCCGAAACCCTATTTGTCATTGCTGGGAATGTACTGTGCCCAGGGATGCTCTCCTCCTCCCGATCCCCTCTCTTAAGGTTTGCTGCATCCTCATCGTCTTAGCTTGAAACAGGGCATTTGTTTGAGAGGAATGATTTTGATCCACTTTCTTGCTGGAATGTGGCTTGACCACCTTTTGTGTAAAGGGAATGTATGTCCATCCAGAATTCCCATAAGGAATCATGGTAGGCTCCGCCCACTTGCGCTGTTACGCACTTAAGCATTTACCACCCTTTCTGTGCTGTAAGCATTATCCGAAGATCTATTGATAACTATCGATCACTGATCAAGAGCATTTGGATTATCAATGTATTGAATGAAAACCATCTCTCTGATAGAATCAAAAACATAGAATCAAAAACATCTCTGACTTAGAACCATATGTCTACAGCTAAATTCATAGTCGTCATATTAATTTATTTGAATTGTCCTTTTCAGTAAAAAGAAATACGTAACTGTTCTTAATTTGCTAATAATAAACTAACTGGTTGCCGTCCACGGAATCCTCTTAACAGACACACACAAAAAATGTACACATTAGTCATTTGCTCTCCTATGACTTTTAACTGTAATTACTTTGGCTCTCATATCAGCTAATTATTTCACGTCTCAATTTGTATCTGTTTATACCTTTTATTTTATGATATTTGTATGTATTTTTCTAATGTGTGAAGCAGACCCTTAGGTTTCAAAACAAAGAACTAAGGAGAAAATTATTGGAAACATAAAAATATGGGTCTATAAAAAGAGAACCGAAGAGAGGGAGTCTGAATAAAGGGTACAGTTCGCAGGGAAACAGGACTGTTTTTAACTTTTTTCCTACGAATCATGATAGAAAATAATCATACTATTATCTCAATGAGAATCTTTGAAAAGTAATCACAACACCACAAAACAACAAAGCAGAAAGAACTGCAGGAAATGTCAGTTTTGTAAAGATAATATCTCCATAAATGTAAAGGTAGCAACATGATCCCTATTGTGTGAAAACAGAATACAGGGTCTAATTTATTGTCGGTTCCTAAGGTTTAATTAATTGTGAGAAGGTCATTCTAAAACCGTCACTCCCTGCTCCCTCGCCCACTCAAGCTTCCTCTCTGTACAGGAAGCCGACACAGTGTCTCCGCGCGGCGGCGTAAACTTCCTTAAGGATGTCACAGGATTTCTATATTAGGCAATGGGGGAATGGTGAAGGACTCAGGATTCAAACAATACCCAGCGGCGTGAGCGAAAAACAATACATTAGGTCCGAAGGGAATGCCTCCTGCGGTTTATCACTTCTCTAGTGCACTCTTTTATAAATAACCCAGGTCTTAGTTCGAGGGTAAAGCGGGACACCAGAGACCGGTGTGTTTTCAGAGCGTTTATGATGCTGGAATGTGCCGGTCAATGCCGCACAGATGTTTCTAGCTACTGGAATATATCATGTATTCTTCTTCAGGACTGCTTTTGTCCAGGTCACAGAAATCAGTCCAGCCCTATGGATGAAGACTTATCATTTGCTGAGCAATGCTGATGATGCGAATGATGGTTAAGGCCCCTTGGTGCTTTAGTTTGCGATGACCACGGGTGCGTAGTTCTGAATAAGGATACAATGAGGAATGTCTGCATTGCAGTTTGCTCGCGGCCCAAAGCAGCTAATGGTGAGCATAAACTGGCCCACGTAATCCATTATGGTGAGGGCCATCACCTGCGTTCTTCAAAGTAAACTTTCCACTGATGAACTGGAAAACTGAGCGGATGTGTTGGTGCCATTGACGTCTTCTTGGTTCCATGTGTTAATATTCCCGCAAATATATCGCCATACAAAAATATCGCCATATTTGTGCAGCGATATTAAGCCATGGAATCTGCGGGGGACACCCCTGCAACACCCATCATTTTTTTCAGGCCTCTCAGCTTCCCCATTTGCTCATGAGGAAATAAGGACAGGAGAAGGGGTGGGGTCTGTTTTTCCCGACATTGGCCCTCATTATGAGGTTGCTGGTATACCAGTGGCCTACCGGCAACCTTGGCTTAACGTTTGGACTGCCCGATATCCCAGTTGCACCGGCATATTATGGGAGGCTGCGGAACGGTGGGTTCCCATTCCCTTGGAGTCCCTTAGGATTCCACCGGAATGGGAACTCTGAAGCACCGGCACCGTTAATAACAGTACTGGTGCTTCAGTGATATATTTGCCAGTAGGCGCTTGAACTACCAGCAGGTCAGGCCTGCCGGGAGTTCACTGCACCTACTGGCAGACTCAGAGTATGCCGGTCTGGAAAAGAAAACGGCAACTGTTGTTACCAGCACTTTTTTCCGGACCGCCATGTTCGTAATGAGGGCCATTGCCTTGTCAGGAGGAAGAGGTAGACATGGTCAAATCAGACGGAAAGCCATAGGGAAGTGAGGGAACAGTAACACTCCAGAGCCCTCGCCACCCCCTCGTACAGCCCCCCACGGCAACCACCAGTGGGGGACTCCCACACAATAGTTCATCTAACCCTTCCTTCCCCCCTACCAAAGTGCCCCTGAGCAGTGCCCCCTTTTGCACGCAACCATCCAGGTGGCAAACATGCAAGGTGCAGAGTGCAGACACAGGCCTGCTAGCCCGCGTGCCTGCTCTGCGAATGCACACCTTGCAGGAATTCCTGCATTTGCACGCGGGACACCCTGGGTGCAAACGAGGGAACGCCCAGTGAAAAATGCACACCTTCCCTGTTACAGGTGGGGACTCCTGCCCCTTCTATAACACGACCTCTTATATAATAATTAACGAGTTCCCCCTACAGGAGAATGGAACTTTCTGACGCTTCCACCGGGGCTGCACATTGCATAGCAAGGACTTTGGTAATTAATCAATGCACAGAGTTGTTAATTAGCGAACGCAATCCTGTTTACTGCATAATGGTTGTCATGTTATCCTTGCATTTTATCACGATGCCACCTTGCAGCCCACCATGACGTTGAAACTGTGAAACGTCGTAGTATGTCAAGCACCAGGAAGTGAACTTGGGAAGGTGCACCGTCTTTGAAAGTTGCTAAATCGAGTCCTTGTTTTAAAGACGTGATCCACTTGCACTTCTCCTACAGCCGCCCCTGAGCTCCGGAACCCCACTTACCAGTGAGAAAGAGACATTGAACTCCGGAGCAGACACGCGGCACGGCACAACCAGCTGCCGGCCACTGTACACGAAGACGCTTTGAGCCACCTCTACCGGATTCACAAATGGCTGCAAGCTGTCTGTGGGCGACACAAGAAGAAGACATTCCAGATCAAACAGGACACACTAGGAAGCCATGCCTGCAGGGTACTGACACCTGCCCAACCCCCACTGTCTTGAAGAAACTGCAAAACTGTTATAGCTGTGCCGTACATTTAGGTGTGAATTATTTCAATCATTTGAACATGTAAACATTAGTAATATCTCAAGACTACAGTAGTTTTCAGCGGCAAAGTTACATATGGTGGCTATTTCGCAGGGAGCAAGTTTCCTTCGCCCCTCGGTCATGGCAATTATTCAGATTTGCAATATACTCCCACACAAAGATGGCGGTCAGGGTCAGGCATGGAATGGCAGACAGGCTGCCTGGCCTTCATAAAAATGGCCTCTGGGAATGGGAGATTTCCACATACTCCATCTTAAAATGTGGAACTCCAGCATTTATCCGCATAAGCATATATTGCTGCAAAAAGATGGGACTAAGCAAATATCCTTCTCCTGACTTTTTCTTAAAAAGAGCTGATGCAGACACATTTGGGAGAGAGCATACATATATTTCTATATACAGCACCATGCCAGAGATCAATCATAATAGGAGTACAGTACTTTATTTCTGCGATTTCTTTATTTTATTTATTTATTAATTTAAGTTTTTAAGTAAGGCGCTACTTGCCCTAAAGCCTCAGAGCGCATAATTTTATTTGCAAATAAGCCTGGACTACGTTAAACAAGAGAAAGACCAGTGAAGATGCCTCCTTCCAGAGGGAAGGGGGTAGGTTTTCGGCTCCAATGAATCCCGGTGTGAACCCGCAGAGGACCTTCATGTCTTGCGCTGGGATTCGTCCTACCATTCTTGGGCTGTGATCCCTGCCCCCTCCTTATCAGTGGATGAGGCTGGTGGAGACCTTGGAATCTGAAACTCCTCTCACTGTTCAACTGCTCTGTCTGTTTTCCTTCCATGAGTTTCGTTAGATGGGATGTGACTCCTCCCACTTCTTCCCTGCGGGATAGTGGGCCCAAATGAATGTCCAACCGCCTCTGCTGGTCCCGGTGGATGTTCATCGTTGTGGTGCAATACCTGTGCATTCACTTGCACTGGTGAATGCACCCCAGCGCTACAGTAATGGGGGTACGTAACGTTATTTGGATAATAACCTCAATTGCCAATTCTGGCCTCTTCACTGCACAGAGCGAGTGCTGCTGCTGTAGTGAAAACACCACAAGCAACACATCTCCCACTGCCTCTTGCTTGTTTGGGTTCCAGCATGTTCCAAATGTGCTCTTTACTCACTGACAGGGGTGTCACCGACCTCCTCAAATCTCTGGTGCTCCCTACCAGTGCTCCAATATCAGGTGAGCGTGACTATCCCACAAGCTGCCCTATTGGATTGCCGGGTCCCTCGCTCCTCTTCCCGGGTGTCGCCCTACGGTACATGCCTTGTCCACTTACTTCAAGTGACAGACATTGACTGGGGTGCCAGCTGCCTCCCCAAATCTCTCACAATGGCACTTCTGTGGTTCGGCCACAGCGTATACAAGAGCAACCCTAAGCCCAGCTCTCTGGGCTCCCAGTCACTCTCCTCCTCCTGCTGCCCTTCGTACTGCACGACTCTGCATGCACTTCATTTTATTTACCCTCCCTGCATTTCCTAGGTCTGCCTCCAACAACCAACAACCTCCTGCTTCTCTGAAAGGTGTTTGAGACTGGATACGAGATCCAGCCACGTGTCCCTCTTTATGACATGTGGTCAAACCTCCAACAAACCTATGAAAGTATCTGTCCTATGTTCGACATGTTTGAATCAACTGAAATGTGGGTTGTTCATCCTAGGCCTATTCACAAGTACCACTAGCTAGTGTGGTGAACCAGAAGAAGGAGTCGTACTAAGTACTGGCACGCTCAAGGGTGTTTATTTAAAATAAAATGAAAACGCCTATCTCGTCCTACTGCTACGAGGAAAGGTCCCTACTTAACAAACCAAAACTAAAGATGCTCATCAAATGTTCCAAAAGAAAGAGTCCTAAGTCGAAATCCTATTCATCTAACTGGCCCTGCCACTTAACAAAACTTAACAAAAAGGAGGCCGGAACAATAGCCTCTGTCTTTGGCTTCTGCCTGGCCCAACACTTAGATTCCTTTTCCACAGGAAGCAGATTTTAAAAGTTCATCAATTTCTTGTGGTTCATTCCTCAGCCTCTCTGCAGGTTCTGCATGTCACGTTTTTAAGTCTTTCCATATAGTTCATATGGTTTCCTTTACCTCAGAAAAGACAAGGCTTTCTTAATACAACTTCACCATTTCCCACTTGGTGTTTGACTGTGTCCTTGCCTTGTTTTCAGGTTCTTTCTCCTCTTAGTATTGAGCTCTAGATTTCTTGTTTCCAGGAACTCGGCAAAGCGTCTGCCTGTTTGGGTTTTCTGGACTCCTGTAACCCTTGTGGCTTCTCCAGCCTACAGTATCAATGCCTTTCAGTTTCCTAGGGCAATCCAAAGTCCTCTGGTGCTCTGATCGGCTTGCTTTGTCCCTATTTATGTTTATCAGGCACCAGTAACCCTTGTGGCTTTCCTAGCCTCGATTAAAGTCTCTATTCGTAACTCTCTATGGCGTTACCCTTTCAGGAGCATTCGCTTCCCTTCCGCTTCTTAGCTCGGCAGCAATTCCACTTCTCAAGTGGAGCTTAGAGATTCGCTCTCCCTTTGCTGCAGTCTGGTCTTGGCGTCAATTAACGTGCCCCTGGCCCACCACGGTTTCCAGGTGAGGTGGTAGCTTTACCGCCCCCATCTTTTTCTTGACCCAGGCCTCCTTGCCGGTCAGGATATCAACCTTCCGGCATCTTGTAAGCGTCTTGCAAGCATCTCGTTCACTCTACACACTATTGCGGGCTGCACAGTCTAGCGTGGCTCTGCCCCTTCTGGACTTCTTCCTGTCAATGGATCACCTCTGTGTAGGGTTCTCTCCTCCCATTCAAAGTTCCTTGTGGTTTTATGTACGTCATGACAACCAAAAGGGATGTGTCTTTCTTCTTTGACTGTGGCGTTCAGGCGGAATCCAGCATTACCTGAAGCCAAAGGGATTGAAGAAATTTCCCTATTTGGGAGTTCAAAACAGAAGTAACAACAGTCTTTCCGAATCCCATGTAGGCAGATGTTGTATTTCGGACCGGGTGTTCCTTATCGGAATGGGAACCCTTGTCCTCGAGAGGAGAGTCACTCCCAGTTAGTTCCCACTTGCTCAGACCCCTAAGAAGGGTCTGGCTTAGCGGGCACACCTCCCTAGTGTCAAAAGGGGTAGCACCCACATTGGGAGAAGGGATGAAGATTTGTCACACTAGACAACAGTTAACAAAAAACGAATTCATCATTCAAAATACTGTACTGTACTAGTTACTCTGAACTTGCAGGTGGCCAAAAGCTTTAACCGAAGAGAAGGACAGGTTGTGAGACGTGGCTAATATAAAGGCGCTCGTATTGGGAAACCTGGATATTACCTATTGGTCAAGATGTTCATCTGAACTTCTGTATGCATTGGGTATCCGTGGGGCACATTTTGATTGTAGGTTCTGCCATTAATGCGGTGAGTGTAATGAACTACAGCTGATGTGTTATGGAATGCAGCATTATGGAATGGTCCATTTCAATGCTCAAACCATGACAGCTAATCTCGGTTATGTCCAATGTGATTGAACAACTGGACTGGACTCCCCTGCTTTGCTTCATTGTATCCTATATGATTTAACACTAATACCTCTACATCTTTTGTAACCAAAGCATGGTACAGCAGAGCCACCCACTCCATCATAATGAGACCCTTGAAGCGGTGAATGGGGGACAAACCAGATCTCCCAAGTCTTCCTAATGCTGTTGAGAAACGCATAGAAAGCATGCGCCTTTTATAGGTATCTATCGCCATCTGGGGCAGGTAATTGGGGAAACACATGCTGCCTAGCTTGAAAAGAGGGGTGTAGGTCCATACAAGGAACGGGACCTGTACTGTGAACACAATTTCACAGAAAAGCATACAACATAGATAGGAATCAGGCATGTGTGCTTGGTGTGCGATGGTAAACCCCAATTAGTTAGTCAACAGGACACCAGCAGAACCAATTCCCAACTAAGCAGGCAGGCTGAACGATGAAATGGAATGCTGATATACTAGTGTGATTTAGTTGTATAAACGTTCTACACAAACTATACAGTTCATACAAATTTAAAACACATTAAACCATGATTCATGGAACTGTGGAAAGTGTATTTTTGCAGTGCAAAGTCAGTACTAAGTCATTTTTGCAGTACAATGAATCAGGGTTGTAATCTTAAATCGTAAAAACAGAACAAATCCTAGTCAGTCATAATACAATAGTCCATAACACATCAGCTGTACTTCATTACACTAACCGCATTATTGCCAGTTGGTTATGCTGTCACCGCCTAGTAAGCGCTCTTGTGTCACCGGGACATTCATATATGTGATGGCTGTTTAAGCACCGAAGCCAGAATAAGTCAGATCTTATCAAATCAAATGGATAGGCAAATGTTGAGAGATAATTATAATAAGACTCCACCAAGATGTCACTTTATGTCAACAAGTGTCTCAGCATTTCTATGGTTCCTCTGTTCTTACAGATTCGCCAGATTCGGAGTTCCTTCAGGATTGTATTCCTTGGGTCTAAGGCCGCGAGACAGGCCAGCACATTCATGCAGAGTAATGCATACGTTCTCCCGAGTTTTAAGGAGAGGAATTGCATTTAATATTCTTGAGCCTGCTTAAAGTAAGTAGCAGTGATTGGTTCAAGGATATTTTTCCTTTTTTACAAATTCACACCAAGTCTGAGACAGATAGCCAGGCACGTCTGGCATATACAGATTGAAAAACCGGGGTGCCAGAACCTCTGTGTAAGACCAACATTAGTCGCAACTGGTTCGGTTAGACCACCGTGGTTGTCGAGGCGCAATTGAACAGTGACGTTTCTGTAAAAGAGTCTAGATCGTAGATCGTATGCCCCATTTCATCAATTTGGCCCAAAGTTGATGTCTCTTTACACTATCAAAGGCCATGGTGTAGTCTATAAAAGTGACCTACAGCGGCAGGCTTTTGCCCTTCTTGGCCCTGGCAGTTAGACTCTTTCGGATGACGTTGTTATGAGCCGTGGAACATTGATTCCGAAAAACCTGATTGTAATATATGCAAGATTTTACGTTGCTGTGCCCAGTTCGTCAACTCCTCTTGTAATAATGACGCAAACAGTTTGCTAGGGGCAGGGGCGTTGCTAGGGGGGGGCTAAGAGGGCTATAGCCCCTGATCTTTTGGTTGTAGCCCCGGATAGAATCTCAGGAGCTACAGCCAAAAGACTAGCTAGCCCCCAGTCCCAACAGTTCCGACATCAGCTTAGCCCCGGGTCTTTTCCAGACCTAGCAACTCCCCTGGCTCGGGGCATCTATCATCGCTAGGAGTCTATAATTAAGAGGATTAAGTCTGTCCCCCGTTTTAAAAATGGGGATCAGGATAGACTTCTGCCAAGAGTATAACATCCTACCCTCCAAAAGGACTTTTCTGAAGATACATTGTAATAACCGTACCCAGACTTCGCAATTAGGTTTGAAGTTTGCGTTTGACAGGCCATATGGGCCGGGGCTTGAGAAGATTATAAATTCTTGATTCTATTTTCAGGGGTGGTAGCATCAACAGCAAGAATTTGAAGTTTGGTATCTCCATGAAATGTGGTGGTAGTGACGGGCTCTTCGTAGAATAGCTGTCGTACATGAGATGACCATGTAACTTTATAAATGGGGTTAATTTGATCTACCTAATTTACGGACTGATGTTTGCCATAAGTATTCCAGAATTTTCCACTGTCGTTCGACGCTAGTATCCGAAGAATTCATTGACCATCAGCAGTCCGTGTTGTTTGAGGATGCCTGTTTAGGCAGGCACGATAGGCAGATGTATCGCACTTGATAAGAGTTCTGGCACCATCCAGAATTCTATGAAAGATTTTTCAGGTTTTTCCAAATATTGCGCTTCTGCGCTTTCCTTTCTTGTGCTATCACTGTATCATATTTTCTTAAGTGTGTAGAAAGACCGATGCCGATATAATCCCCCTGCCCACTTCTAACATATTGGACCCACACAGGGGCAGGACTTTAATGTTTCACAACTAACCCTTACTTGGAAATAAGGAGGAGAGGCTCCGCCCAGAAGGGGAGGAAGTGAATGAAAGGGACAAATGCGAATCAGGATTAGAGAAACTAAGGAACACAAATGGCAAGCAATCCGAGCACCTATTGTCCCAAGCTCTGTATTATCCACATTATAAAAGGCAGCAGCTCTTCACTAGCTTTCTAGGGGTAGGGGCAGGATGGCAAGTTATCCAAGCTGAAGAAGACTTCTAGAAAGTCTAGGACAAGAGAGTTTCAATGAAGGCATCTCACCATTCCAGGAGGTGACCAGGGTCATTGAGGGCTAGATCCACCAAGACCACAAGAATGATGTTCGGACTTTGGTACCTTGCTTTCTAGAACAGGGCCTCGAGCGTTGGGTGCAGGAACAGGTCATTCTAGAACAAGGGATGCACCGTATTGTTTGACCTATCCAGTCACCGATAATCACCCTAGAACACCCCTCTTTTTGGTTTTACCTAATCCAACACGCGTTCCCACACTTCCCTTGTCCCTAATACCACAGTGAACTCTGTTACTGTTGTTTGCGTGTCATTGGACTCCTTTGTGACACCACTAACAGCCTGAATTTAACTGTAACTTGTCCTCAGTGATTCACCTCTAAGTACTCAACATCCCCAGCGAGCCCCACAGTCCATGGACCACATCCATAGTGCTTCCCCAGTAATGCACCCATACAGTCTAAAGCCTTATCCCATCTGGGAGCATATGATGCGTACTTCTGATGCAACACATCATACTCTGTCACCATGTCTGCATCCAATACAGAACCTACAATCTTTCTTCACAGTCTATACATTTCCTCTTTTATAATGTACGAATGAACTTATCCACAGCAAAACCTGCTAATTGCTAGAATAGCATGATGGGGCCTGCTATCTGACTTCAGGTCCGTTAGGGGACATGAGGCATTAATGGATATTATGGCCCAGTAGAGGAGCATGCATCAGTGGGGAGGATAAAAAGGCTTAGGAAACACCCAGTATTTATTTATTTAATATTTATAAGTGTGGCCCCTTGCGCGCTGTTCAGAGTGTTGGTAGCCAGCATTTGGGCTGCCATCTTTTAACAGCAGCGTTGTACTGTGAGGTCTGTGCATCGGTATGCGCCTCCATTGGAATTAGTCCTTAGTCAGGTGTTGTTGAAAGAGCCATGTTTTCACAGATTTGCAAAACTGGCGAATTGTGAGGGCGTTTTGATCTGACACCGGGTTCGAGTTCCAGAGGCTGGGTACATGACAAGGCAAGGATTTTATTAGGGTCCTCTCTTTGCACATGAGTTGTGATTCAAGCCGGTTGATCGATTTGCTGCGCGAGGAGCGTGTGCCACAAGATGCTGCCGTCGCGGGCATTTTGTGTTTTTTTTTTGTTTTTTTGCATTATTGCAGCGCGGTTCATGGTCTTGGGCGGCTGACTCTGGCCGGATCCCGAGATCCGGCTCCATATCTGGTGCCGGATCTCGGATCCGCCGAACCCCGGCACAATGACCAGCACTGCATAACAAAACTTATGCAGTGAGGTAGAATCCAGCTGTTTTCCATGCTTGAGACCACAGCGGGGCGGAGGCAGTGGGGGGGGGGGTGAGGCAGCACAGCTGAATGCATGCTCTAATAATCCCAATCCGGGCTCAGGGAGTGGAGCACGGAACTCAAGGGTGTGTCACAGGAAAGGTCACTCCATCGGCAAGTTTAAGAATAATGCGGAGTCCCCACAGCTGAAAGCTATGTCTTGAACATATAAGGCCCTGCCTTCTTAGCTCATGTTTTGTCATATGTAGTGCCATTTTCTGACCATGCAAGGCTCAGTGAGAGCACTGCATGGGAAAGACGATCACATTCGTGGTTTGGTTGTTAGTTTGGAACCAAAATAAAATGTTTGAGTCTCTGCATGCCATTGCAAGATTGTGGTCTGGTTCAAAACATGGTTATTCAATCTAGACCAATGTGTCTACCATTTCTCCTTTGTATTTGTATTTATTGATTTATAAAGCGCTTTACACCAAAGCGCTTTACACCAAAGCGCTGTACAAGTGAACAACTTAATACATAAAACATAAACATAAAACTTTGCACCAGTACTCTAAAGTAGTATGTCCATCTTCTAGACTTCAAGTACCAGGATGCCAGAAATAGTTATGGTGCGCTAAAAAATGAATAAATACATACAATAGAAATAATTGTGTTAAATTATATACATTTTATTTTTTACTAAGCATTAATTACAGCTATGGCGAGGAGGCTTGCCCCCATAATGGCCCAATCTGCTGGGCAAAGCTGGATTTACCATTTTTAGCACCCAGTCACGTTTATGCTGGAAGCTTATTTGGTTTTTATTGTAGATGAAACTGTATTGTGAGATACGCGTGAGCCCGACTACTCGTAAAGAATGGCTGATGGGAGGTGCAGTAACAGGACAGAAGTCCTTCGACTATGTCTACCACCTCAACGCGTGCCTGCAACATGACTGCAGAGGACCGCTGGCAGGTGAATGGGGGGGGTCTGTGGAGGAGGAACATTGGAGAGAGGGGAGTGACGGAGGAAAGGGTCTGAAGTAGGGTAGAAAGGAGGTGGCAGAGACAAGAGGGAAAGCAGGGCAAGGAGCAATGAACAGAAACATGGCGGCTGGGAGGATGGCACTGGAGGGAGGTATGGAATGCGTGCTTGTAGCAACCAGCCTCAGCCCGCGACCCTAGCCTCCTGTTTGGATGGTGCCACTTGCCCAGGTGCTAATGTTGGTTCTTACAGATGACACAGGAATCACACAGCCTGACTGGTAATGTCTGGTTCTATAGTGGTTCTGGTGTGTGATGCTGTACTATTGTATAGGTCTGGCTCTAGTCCTGAATTTGGTCAGGTAAGATACGCTCCAACATGATTTTGAGACTGGGGCACAGGGTCAGAGGTCACATGATTCTCTAAGACGCGCTTTTGCAGGCTGCACTGATCTACAGGACTGGATGTGAGCTCCTTCTGCTACCAAATGAATACATGCCATGAACTCCCAGAATTGTACATGCCATAGTGGTGTTATGATATGATATGATAGGTTATTTATAACATGCTTAATACCCAGAGGTTTCTAAACGCGGACCCGGGGATCAAGCCTGTGGTGCTCCGTGTCGTCTTGCTTCCAAGGCAAGCACATTGCCCCTGAGCTACCCTCCCGACACTTGTGCTGTTACCAGTGCCTAATTTGTGGGGGTGTTTGCCAGGGCTCAGCCCTAGCCCTTACCTTTGAGCCCTGCCACTTATTGTCTCAGACTCACTTTAATTATGAAGTAGTGATAGTCAGTGCATCCATCACCCACAATGAGCAGGTGCGAGCTGTTGTGTAACCCAAACCATGTCAACACTGTGGGGAGCAACAATGGGTGGTGGCAGCACTGGTGGGGAAATGCCCACCTGCAGTGTCACAGGAGTGCTAGAAAATGTTTGGGCTCTGGCACTTACTTTTTTACTAATTATGCACTCACCATGGGAGCGTAAGATGATTCTTGCGAAGCAGCTTATTGCCCGCTCCGCATTGTCCTGCTGTTTTCGTCCTGTCTGAGCTGCGGTGCCTCTGCAGTGTTCTTTCTGCAAACACAAGAAGCTTCATGCTAGGAACAGCCAATGAAAACGCCCTCAAGGTTCCAAGCTGGAGTCGATTCCACACAGTGGCGTCCATGTGCACAGCTGCAGATCCGGACCTGTTCTCCAACTTTCACGAGGCTAAATGCGGAGTAAATGGCTTCTTGTGTCCCCAAGTAGCTGCTTGTCCCACATCTGACCACGCACTGGCCGCAGCCACCGCCCGCCGGGAGTATGTAAAACAAAGAAGGAATTGAGGACCGGTGGCTCACTCCCACAGTGTAATGAAGATAAGGACTCACTTGAAATTCAGTGGTGGTCTTATGGCAACCAGTCAAAGCACAAGCCATGAAAGTGTCTAGCAAAGACTGCAAGTGGGCTCAGGGAGGAGAAGGTCAGGATAAGAGATGCTGCAGTGTTGAAAGGGCCCAGCTCCCTAAGGTAACCCTCCCGCAGAAAGGCACACACTGCAACTGCCACAGTCATATGGCACCATCTGGGGAACGGCATACTTTGTGTGTGGCTATTATTGAGTGGTGCTATAAAAACATTCTTTCTCAATAACTTAATAACCACAAGAACGGTCTCCCGCTGTTCTCACGATGTAAATTAATTTGTGGTAATTTACTTTGTGTAAATTACTTCGAAATTACTTCGACCTTATACATATTTGTTGGGTTAAGGGGTAAAAGGGGGGTGGAGAAGGAGGTAGCGGTGGGAGTGAAGGGGGAAGGGGTTATTGGAGGGATGCCCCATTATAAACCAAAAATGTCTAAGTAAAAAGTCAAAGCAATTTCAAAGAGACCTTCTCCCAAGTGGAAACATCTCTTTTGAAAAGCTGCTTATTTGTGTTCTATTCTCTTTCGACTTTGGTGCACTGTGGTGCACTGCGGTGCACAGCACATTTCAGTCTATTTCAGTTTACATCTATGAGCAGCCATGTTTAATGCGTAGCATTACGTTTCTTAAACCCCTTTTCATAGTGCTATACTAAGTGAGTGAGTGTGAGTCATCAGTCAGTCAATCTATGGCCTTCTCTTTCACAAGATAATGCCCGAGCAATGGCCATTTTTGGCAAGTCCAAGGGCAATGTTTCTTGTACTCAGCAGTTGTTAAGTAGGCCCTCCATTGTTAGGGGGACCATATTTTTTTTAAATCCGGGCAGGCCATAAACATAGAAGTAGGACTAACGTAAATACAAATACAAATGTATTTACGTTAGTCCTACTTCCATTTCGCGGGCCTGTTATGGAGGCGGGGACGGGGTGTGCTCATAAGCACACTCCTCTCATTGGAGGAGAGTGGCCAGGGAGGGGAAGGGGAGAACATGGGGCGTGAAAAGCATTTCATGCCCCCATTCGCTCAGGAAGAGTTCTGCCAGGACTCAATTTCGGGATTTCGAAATCGGGTCACTGACCGTAGGCACCCACCATTGGAAACACCGTACGTGGTTCACAAAATGAAAAAACTCCCAGGACCCTGGGACAGAGGGCGATGTCCTCAGACTGGCCCGGGAAAACTGGGATGTCTGGTCACCCTATGCATTGTACCCCAGGGTACTGAGGGACATCGCTGGCATGTCTACTAGAATTCCATGGGAAGATTCTATAAGGAGTCCACATTTAAATAAATGTATGTGGTCAATGTCCATTGCATTGTTTCAAGCCCTCGACCATCACCTGGTAATAGTGCCGTTAGTGTCACAAGTCTGAAATGTGTCTTTGGAGATCTTGGCCACATTGCTCTCACCAAGGTGGCTAGCTCCAGCCCTACAGATAACAAGTGAATCGGACATGTGTACTCCCTACAAATAGGTAAAAACTCCCCAAAAATCAAAATAGGCAGTAAAAGTACTGCCCACAAAAATAGGAAAGAGACAAGAAGACCCTTGTGCCTCTGCTTTCACCCTACACAGCTACATGGGTATGTTTGGACCAGTTTTCGCAGAAGAATAGCTCAGGGGTAACACGCTCGCCTTGGTAGCGCAAGACAAACACGAACACGAACACAGGTTCGATCCCCATGTTCGTGCTTAGAAACCTCTGGGTATTAAGCGCGTTATAAATAACCAATTACAATTACAAGTAGTCCACAGGAAGAAACTACTACTATAACTGCCTGATCAGAAGAAGTAAACAAGTATCTTTTAAGGTGCACGAACAACTAGTTGCAAAGAAATAATGATTACAAAAAACAGGGATTAAAATACCTGCACTTCAAAATCTTATCTGGAACACTGGGTAGCCATCCTGAGCTGTTCCGGAAGGGTGTTGGGGGGATTATGGCCTTCCATGTGACACTGCATAAGAAGCTACTGTTAGGTATGCAGGGTAATGCTGGGATATCTGAGTGTGAGTCTTAAGTGTGTATTTGTGTCACCCAGTGGTTACCCAAAGGCGTGTAGGTATTGAATGACTGGCATATGTGCTGGGTGAAAATGTTATATGTATATTTATAATGGTATTTATCGAGCGCGGACCTCGCTCCGAGAAGCAAGAGAGCGCTTAACAGAGGTATGTGTGCTGTGCTCGATTTCAGGCTTTATGCAGGTCGATTCGAGCGTGCAAGCCGTCTGATGAGCAAGTTTCCTAGGAGACTGTGCATGTGCTAGCATGGTGTGACATGCGTCATGTGTGTTCATGTGACTTGTGCAGTGTGGCTAATGTCAGAGTGTGTGAAGTTAGTTTGAGTGCATAGTTTCCTCTGGGAGTGGACAGGTGTGGTTCTGTGTGTGTGGGTCTGTAGCTTAGTTGTTGTGTCTGACTTGTGCAGTGCGCATGCTGTTGGTTCTGGTGCATGGTAGATCTGAATGTATGAGTTGAATGATCAGTGCATTTCTTGGAGGCAGAGGCGTTGCTAGGGAGGGGGCGTTGGGGATTATAGCCCGGGTCTTTTGGTTGCAGCCCCGGATAGAAGCACAGCGGCTAGTGGGCTTCAACCAAAAGGCTAGCTAGCCCTGAGTCCCGACAGGCCTGACATTAGTGTAGCCCCGGATCTTTTCCAGACCTAGAAACACCCCTGCTTGGAGCGCTGTGCTGGTGTGGGTGTAATGTAGTGTGTTTGGGTGTTCAGCGTGTTGATTGCTCGATTTGAGTGTATTCATAGATTCGTTCTTACACCCATTTAAACAATAAATAAAGCAAATGACCTAAAAGCCCTTTAGCTGTATGCATATTCCCCTTTAATGACCAGAAGCTGATAATATTAAAACGGTGGAAAACAATCCCAGAAGAATTCACATTACAAAAAAAGAAAACTATGACGACGTCTGGGGCCGGTTCACATAAACTATACTTTTTTGTTTGCTGCTAAATTGAAGGAGGTGCACATTTTGCACTGTTTCGCAACACATTTAAGTGTCACTAGTCCTATTTTGCACAGCTTTGTTGGGCTGTTGTTCTTCCACAGTATCCTGTAATCACCCCACAACCAGTAGCAGGGGAGGCCTGGCAGGTTGCACTGCAGATCTAACCCCTGACTCTGGCACCCCCTAAGTGTGTTATGCGTGCACTCTGTAAATTAAACTGTTTTGCCAATCATACACTATTTTCAGGGACCTATACTAATACAAGCAACCGGACAGTATTGAAAAATTAGCACTGCCTAGAATTCTGTCCGGGTATAATCTCTGATCTAGAACGGTGTAAACCATAGACAAGGCATGCGCTAAATTGAACAGTTAAACGTGTGATCTGGCCCCTGGTCTCCTTTCTCTGTTCCCCATTTGCAACATGTTTTCCATGGCTCCTCCGGCATCAAAGCACGAGCCCCAGTATAGTGGGCGAGGGACGGGTTGGACGCTGCTGTGCTCCCGTCCATAGAGCTGGCCGAACTCCACTGCTCCCGCTGCGCGCATCGTGGCCATCTTGGCATTCCCGTCACTGGGCAGGGGAGAGCTGTGTGGTTTGGCCGAAGAAGAATCACTCGGCCTGGCCGTCCATGTCGCCTCTGGGAGGACGCTAGAACAGAGCCAGAGGGCCCAGCTGGACTCTGGCCAGTCGAGAGGAGTTGTCCAAACAGGACACCGGGCTCACAACAAGTCTGAAGCCATCTACGTGTTGCTCTGGGATATTTTGGCTATCCTCATGCTTTGAAATGTCAGCAACCAGGGACAGGTAAACACGGTAAACAAGGCCACCATTTGTGTGTGCCCTCAGACTGGTTTCAGAGGACTGGAAGCCTCACTCACTTAAAGAAAATTAAGGTTACAGTGTCACAGACCCAGCGAGTTGTTATATAGATATATCTAAAAGAGTAAGAGTTATAATCAGATTGTGCACGTGGTAAATTTAAACACAAGCCAAGCACAACGGCCAATACAGAAAATGGGCATGCGTTTGCCATCGGGGTGAGTTAAAAGAGTTTCTCGGCATGCACAATGTGCTTTGTGGTATCCAGCAACGTACATATGCAGCGTTTGAACAACGCAATTAAAGTCATGTTGAACCCTTGCAGCTAAGAAGCCCCCTTTAAGCACTAGACTCTTGGAATTAACACACACTAATAAACTCTCAGCAACCCGCACGCACTTCACCACACCTGCAGCAACAACCACACCACACTGACCCCCAAACAACAGCACATGACGGACTAAGAACCGAATAACACACCAATATGCTCCCCGAACGGCGTTAACCGAACCGAAGCTGCCAACGCTACTTCATAGCTCCCTTGCTCTTCTCCAAACTTTGCCCCACTAACACGCCTCGCCTAACGTACCCGCTCTGTTTCAGATCTGACAGAGCGCCAGGGGACCACTCTGGTGGTGATAGTGCGCGGTGAATATATCCATTAACATTAACAAGAAAGACACCCAGAGGGGTATCCAATGAGTCGCCCCGTCATTTCGGTTTGCCTGATAGTGCTGGAGAAATGCACTGTTTAATGCTTTTTGGATCTTACTCGTTGTATATCGATGAAACTAGACTACTTACTGGAATGGAATGCCTAAACATGAGACATATCATGTTTATTTTGCAGCTATTGATCTTTGCAGGCCCATCGCCTATCATCACTAGCACTTGTGAGAACCAACAATATTTATTCTATTACTCCCTACAAATATTTAATATCATGAAATCTGTCTCCCACAAAAGTTGTCCGTGAGGTCGACACCCGTTGCTGAAAGAAAAAGAATTATTGTTTGAGAAAAGAAGAAAGTACAGATACACCCACAAAATTATTTGTGCTTTAGCAGGGTGCACAAAATGTGGGGATGAAATGACAGTAACAGCCCGCGTTCTGAGTCATCCTCAGCTGGGACGTCATTTCACCAAATTGCCTGGGATAGCGGAAGTGACATCACATGACCCTTGTCCTCTGATGACATCACAGGCAGTGATGTCATTTGACCCCACCCCAAAGTGACACCATGGAAAGCGATGGAACACAACCGTTTACCCCTTGACAAAACAGGAAGTGCCATCACATAGCATTGTTTCTAAGTAACTATGAAAGATCTGGTTACAATATCACTGTAACATGATATACATTTCATACAAGAATGGATCACCATGTGTATAGTAACAAAAAACATGGTATAACTGGAACTTGCGAAAAGGAAAATACATAGTCCGAAATGGATGCTTATTCTACTCTAAATGCTTTTTGGAGGATTTTGTCTGCATTGTGAATTTGAGGTGTTTAAGAACAGATTAAATCAGTGACTCACCCCGGAAGTGTGCCTGAATGAGTCTAGAAATAATTGTATAGAATTCCAGAAAGACAAATTATTTGTTATTCCTATTCTTTCTTATTTAGGGTCACTGCTCAAAGTTTTACACTTGTGGAACCCCCCTGATTTTTTAAGAAGCCTGAACAAGAAAGCCTGCCACTCTAGAAACAATGAGCCACATGGCATTGGCCACAGCCCAGGAGCTACAATTTGTAAAGAAAAAAAGATCTTTTTTTCATTTTAGGGGTAGCAAGGGAGACCTCAGGGGTTGCAAGTGCGTCCCCTGGTGACCCCTAAATTATGTCCCTGATCCTCAGCCTCATCCTGGCTTATCTATTTGTTTTTTGTCTATTTTGCAGGCCTCCCCATTTCGCCATTCACCTAGGCCCACAGCACCTCTCATCTGCCCTTTCCCACCTCCCGGCGTTCCCCTTATGTCCCTTTAAATGACTTCTAATTTGTCCTGCTTTGGTGAGGCCCCCACACCACTGAGAGGTGACAATGGCCGTTTTTAGTTTTTTTTGCAGGGAAATTGGGCATGTACAAAAAAAACTGCCGCTCAAAGTGCCTGAAAGAAAGGGTGCTAAAGTGCTTTAAATGCCTTCTTGGGGTGTGGACATGGCCGGTAATGGCCAAGCAATCAGGGGGGGTGGGGAGTTTCTGTGCGCGTGTCTACATGGCCCAGGCTGTTACCAGCCATGCCCGCCCACAATGAGGTCATTTACGCTATATAAAAAATACTTTTGTAATATTAATGAAGTTACCACTGACTATGTATGTTGTCTATGTCAGTGGCAGGAATGTTTTCATGTGAAGATGCATCAAGCATTGAATGAATGTGTATCAATAAGGACAAATGAGGGGGTAATTGAGCTTTGAACGAAAGGGTGATGACAATACCAAGCTTTGAAGATTAGAAATATTTATCCTGTAATTTTTAATGTACGCGAAAAAGAACATTTCTTGCAGATCTGTGAATGTGAAGAACTAGATGTTACATATAGGCACAAAGATGTGTTAGGTTACTCTGTATCTCACCGTAGGCACTTTACTTATGTTTGTGATGAACTACTTTAATATGACATTTGTGAAATTGTATTTTTGTAGGTCCACCACTATTAGATGTTGGTATATCTTTGGCTGCAACCATCAAAATGGTAGACGTTGCGCTGCGAGGCACTGAAACGGGAGACGCGTGCTTCCTAGTCCTCTTAGACCTCTCATCTACCTTCAAGACAGTTGACCACCTAACCCTCCCTCTCCATCGTCACTGACAGGATTGGCTTCTCTGTAACCGTCTTAAAGGAGCTTGCATCCTGCCTATCTGGCAGACACCAGACCATACAGATGGACTCCTTCAGATCCTAATTACTCCCAATCAAGTGGGGGTCCCACAAGGCTCCACCCTCTGCCCAATTGTCTTCAATCTGAACATGGAACCATTGAGAACTCTCCTGAGTGACCCCAACATAGCCATCCCTCAGTTATACCTTCAGGTTAGTGGTCCGCAGGACATTGCTTGCCTCTGCCAGTGCCTGGCTACCATTCAAATATTAATGTCAAATCAAATGCCTACCTCAAAATAAACCCCACCAAAGGCAAAATCGCCCTCGTTGTTCTCCCCACCAAACAAATCATGCAACAATGGCTGGATGACAGGCGCCTGGAAGGATTCATCCCTCAAAGCAGCCCACCATGCCACAGCCCGCCTGATGGCAGTGCCCGCAAATTCATCTATATCTCTCCAACACTAAACAAGCGTCATTGACTCCCCCTCCCCACCAGAATAATATTCAAAACTGCGTGCATCACCTCCAAAGCACCCTCGAATAGAAAACCAAGATACTTGGTGGTTGAAAGCCACACCTCTGACAGCTCTTGCAGCTCATAAAGCAAAACTATCAAATGGTTGGAGTCTAAGAGAGCCCATAAAGGGAATGTAGAGGAGGAGCCAAATGCCTCTACCGGAAGTCCTGCCCCCCTTCAGCTATCCCTCCGCAAATACCTCCCCTCTCGAGCTATTTGCTCTTCTACCTCCAACTCCCTCAGGGTCAGTCGCGTTTCAAAGAAACGAGCTGGGGGTAGATCTCTGTCTTCGGCTGGGGCCTCCCTCTGGAACAGCCTCCCTGCCACTATAAAACTTGAGTAGAACCATCTCCGGTTCCGGAAGCACCTCAAGACCTTCCTCTTTTCTTCTGCCTTCACTCCCTCTCTCCCCTGCTGATCTATTCTCTCTTGGCACCGTGCACCTGGCCACCCTCTGTCATCCGGGCCCAGGTACTTGCTCACCCTGCCACCCTCCCGCACTGCCTCTGGGCCAACCCTTGCACTGGGGTCTGTATCTGTACCCATACAGCCCCCCCTTTTCTTCCTGCACTTTTCAGACCTACCCTGTCTGCTGCCTTAAACCTAGCACTTGCAAATTGCTGGCTGCACTACCACTGTGTTGCCTTTATTATTTATTTATTGTTATTTATCTGTTCCTCCTCTGCTTCGCATTTTCCACTTCTCCCCCCTTCCATGCACTTTTCCCCTCCCCCTCTCCCATGCACTTGCGCATTCTCAATGTCACTGGGCCTAGTAATATCGCTGTTTTGTTCTCCCTTGTTTTCCCTCCCTTGCCTTATCGCGCTCTGAACCACTTGCGTACGAGTGCGATAGAAATAAAATATCAATATCAATATATGCTGGAAGCCAGAAATTGCGACATG
Source organism: Ambystoma mexicanum (assembly GCF_040938575.1). Taxonomy (NCBI): domain Eukaryota; kingdom Metazoa; phylum Chordata; class Amphibia; order Caudata; family Ambystomatidae; genus Ambystoma; species Ambystoma mexicanum. The sequence continues at coordinate 147,221,205 of NC_090930.1, read as the reverse complement.
CACAATGCCAATAATGGTCCCTATACCGCAAACAATCCTCGAAACAAGGTATCCATTGAGAAAGCCCTATATGATGTACCCGTGGAGAAACAACAGTCTTTTAAAGGAGGTTCCAGAAGACGTGTGAAGATGAATAAAAGAAAAGACTGGTGACACAACATGAAGCAGAAATGATGCACCCAGAAGGGATGCCAATGAAGAGAGTATATGGACCTTATAGAATCTGATGGTGAAGTAAAGAATTGAGCAACATTTCATGTGCAGAATGAAGATTGCATGTACGGAGATCACTGAAGAAAATGCAAGCCGTTTTATAATTGTACAGATGCTGAAACGCAAGTAGACTAAGTAATTCTGAGGGCTGGCTATACATAGTGAAGAGACTGCAGGCGGTGCCGCCATTATATATATGTGAATGAATCTGGATGTTCTACGTCGTGTTTTAGCAAACTAGGACCCCACGAACAGAAGGGCTGAACGTGTGGCACAGTGGAAGACACCAGCTGACAATGAGGGCAGATTCGAGAAAGGTTGTCTGGCCCAGTGTCAAGGGTTGGGGCAGCCAAAAAACTGGTTATCTATTCGAGAAGATACAATGAACGTGAGAAGCATGGCGAGATCCTGTTCAGGTGTAATGGAAATACACTAGAAGTGCCAGGTTTTATTCATTTAATAGTGTTAAATACGAAAGAAAGAGCTCAAACAAGGTCTCCTGTCACATGGTCTAGATGAAAATAGACTTTGGCCAATCTACACCGAGACTTGAAGATAAGACCATACTCACACTCCCTTCTATTCTCAGGAACAGTGATACTTTGCAAGGCCGAATTCAAAGACAATTCCAATGGCAGACAGAAGGAGTGATGATGGATGATGGGCTAATTGGGTGTGAAGGCATGGTCAAGTCAAACTGACAGGCACCTGAGGTACCAGCTTGCGTGCTGCTAGCGAGTGGAATATTCCAGAACGTTACAAGCGTGCCAACCAATCGTAGAGGCACACATAGCAAAGAGCCCTATAGCTTGAAAGCCAATGAAATGTTGTGTATTTCATGATGGCAAAGATGATTGCACTAGGGGTGGGCATAGCTGTCCACCTGACCTTAGAGACCAAATCACAGTTCTATCCCCCATAGAAAGTATACTTAGACGTTCCCCTTAAGCCTATCACAACCCCAAGTAGGTTTTCTTATTTTGCCATGTAGTATGAGGTCAATGATTACAGATTTTTACTATATAAATGTCATTTTTTATTAAATGCTCTGAGAATTCTCGAGAGAGATTTGAGCGAATGTCTGTTGATGTCCATCGTACTCCCTGTTTAAGACAATTGTAATTAAAACAGTTATCTTTTACCCACTTCCTGAGTCTGTCTTATTATTGGTGGAAGAGTAAAATCTGCTTCCCCATCCATCCCATGTAGCGCTACCTCACTTAAAGGGCCTACAGATTCCGGAAGGTGCGCAAGCAGTCCTTCTCCTTCCACGTCCCAAGCATCTGGAATTAAGTAAATGTTATAGAAATTCTGCTCCATTAAGAACTTTTTAAAGAGCATTCCCCATTTGAAAATGTAGGTGATGGAAAAATCAGATATGGTAAGTTTTCCCAAGATTATGTAGTGAGTTCATTGAAAGGCATCAAGGCCATAATGAGAACAACACACCTCTGTGGCAAGCTTAAGTAGAGCCGAGAAAAGGGATTTACCCAATGAAGATTTGAAGTCGTACCTGCATACTTTGCTTCTCGGTGGTCATCATTCAAGAACAACCCTTCGAGAGTCGCAGCCCAGGATTGAAATGTGAGAAATCAAGCATACGTGAGATATCCAGACAATGCCAGCACCGGCCTTACTATCCATCAAAGAAGGGAAAAGGTAACATCTAAAAATCACTTGTGAAATTGTCTTTTAAGGATAGTAGCTATTGGCTACTCGCAATGCAGATGCATGGCTTGTATGAGTAAATGAAGCCAAAATATCAGAGTTCAATTCTAATCCTACTCCTTAAGGGCCGTGGCTGCTGGTGCCCTTTTGTTTCTATGCTCAAGTCCAATTTTACATGTAGGAATAAAGAGCTCTGAAGAATTATATCTTATCGCTCGAAATGACAAATATCCAGTTACAGATCCATATAATTGGGCCATGCATAAAATCTTACTACTCCCTTGGTCAGTGCTGGTGATCGTTGCCATGGTTCTCCATCTTCTGATTTTATGTTCCAGGATGATGGTGACAGCCATGATGTTGGTTCTTCAGATTTTGCCAATAGATACTGGCATTGCAGTAGTACATTTGGATTCCTACTCTAAGTTATTAGTCCTATTTAGAAACTAATGAAGTCAACTGTGCAATAGTTGTCTTTCTTTTATTTTTATATTCTAGGATTTAGGCCATGATGCCCTGGTTGTTCTACTACATCTGCTAACTTCAAGTAGAGAGACTTGTTTCTATATTAACAACCATGGGAGTGGCACCAGTGAATGAGGTGGCCAGGAATATGGGCTGAACCCGTAAACTCAAGCCACTTTCTCCCCTGGACAACGGCACCATTCTACGGGCCGCCATATTTTGTGTGCCTGTATGTCAGAGACCTCTGCAATACTCTGCACCCGTGCACCCAAGCCCCTCACCTTACCTGTCCTGCTCAGTGCCTCCATCCTGCTCGATGGCCGACACCCAAAACACATCAATGGTAGTAGTAAAGAATCAAGCTCCCTTTCTAGTTCCATAGAAAGTAGTATTTATATGAGAATAGTGTACATGTGACAAACCCAAAGGCGATGTTGTGCCAGAAAAAAACAACAAGCACACCATATTTGACTTGATGATAGTAGATTTGTTGGCCGGGGGACAGGCTAAACAAGCTAGTAATAACTTCAAGCCCTTGGTTGGGGTCCACGCTTTGCCTAAGCCTATCACTTGAGATAACAGGCCATTGAGCTCAAGTAAACCCGCCTCCCTGGCTATTAATGCTATCTATCATGCTTGCAGTTCTGCCTTTGCCTAATCCCTTATGTTTTACAGTGTACGGGCCGAGGCTCACGTCCACTCATGCGAATGGTCAAGGCCCAATATATTTGATAGTGTCTTCTTTTTTCTACACCTCTTAACTGGGACGTTCTGTCATGCTGAGTCCCATTTCTCTATGGTTTCCATTTGCCTTCTTACCTTTCATTTAGTCCGTCCCTGCGGCCCGCTGGGGCAGAACCGCTTCACTTTTTGGAGTCATCCCTAAAAACATTGCATATAAGGGCCTCATTTGAACTGAGGAAGACAAGGAAAAACACAAAGACATGTATACAGACCTAATGGCATATTTTCTTCTTTTTCAAAATCCTTAAATATATTCAACGGGAAAATGTAAGAATTTGTAACATATTTATTCTCACGCTTTTATTTAAGAATTAGCCTTTTGATCTATTTCTATTTTAGATACTTGATATAAGGGCATGCTCAGTTAAGAGATTATATCAAAGGTGCCTTCCCTTGCTTTGCTTTCCCTGAGTGTTATGTAAAAAGCAGATGTGTACTAGTGACTAGTTTGTGAATTTATCGCCTGGATTCTTATCCTGACTTTGACACTTGACAACCAATTCTATAATCCAAAACCAGAATGGGTCCCAGACATTTTTAAAAATGGGTAATTTAGATTATTTTGTAGACAGACAACTGTACAATGTGCTGTGTTGCCTAGCCAAAATGAAAGGAATTTCTTAAGCATTGACTAAGCAAGCAAACTGATATGAACGCCTTATTTAAGCATTTACTAAGCAAGCAAACTGATATGAATGCCTTATTTAAGCATTTACTAAGCAAGCAAACTGATATGAATGCCTTATTTAAGCATTGACTAAGCAAGCAAACTGATATGAATGCCTTATTTAAGCATTGACTAAGCAAGCAAACTGATATGAATGCCTTATTTAAGCATTGACTAAAGCCTGCCAAGGCATGGCGAGGGCATGTAAAATGTAAATTAGCTAAATAAACAGACAGTGAACATTTATTTTCAAACTGGTTTACTCAATACTTAGAGAATACATGGACTGCTTGTAGAAGAGAGATGGGTGCCACTACTTGGAACTGTTGCATTCCAACTGCTTGAGAACTGCTTGAGAACTGTTCAGCAAGCATTGTTATTGTCTCGGGACAGTCGTGTATCAATTGCATGCCCCCAGACCTTCTCGCCCACATTCTTTGTGATCTGATTCAACTGCCCCTGCACAAGAAAGCGCCAGGGGTCCACTGCGGTGGTGATGGTGCGCAGTACAAATGTCCCTTAACATGAACATTAACATAACAAAACTAGTCTATGGACACCACCACATGTCCTCCTGCTAAAGAAATTGTTCACTGTAAAGCGCTCCACTGCTTCTCGGAGCTAGCACTGTGCTAATGGAAATTCTTAGGCAGTTTAGGAAATGGGCCGAAACTGAGCAGCACTGCAGCAGAGTTTGTCTTGCTGGAGTGCTGCTCTGTCCCAAGGCCCAGGAACACTCTCAGATCTGTTCTGAAGCCGAGTTCTCACACACACGAGCTGCCAGCACTTTGTTACAGCTGTCCAAACTGGTATATATGTCTTACGATTTACGGACCTTTTCTTGCTAGGGTGAGTAAACAGCAGAGCCCAACTGCCATTATTTGCTCAAAAGGGTTTCTTGCTGAATCACTTAAGACATGTTTCAAATTTAACATTGTGGGCATTCTTATGGTCCCATGATGCTCTTTGCTTTTATGCAAATCACCAGGATTGGGTTTTCCGGAGAGATAGTGCATTGCATGATCTGGCCTGGGGCAATGCCCCACTGCCCCGCCCATCACAGGAGGAGAGCTTTCCCCAGTTAATCTTTTCCATTTCCAGCACTGGCTTTAACTACACAAGGTACACATTGGTCCCTGACATGAAGGCGGTCTGAACTTAGAAACTCTGAATTCTACAGCAGGACCGACTTAGCCATTTCTCGAGGTTGAGACATCAAGTACCATTCAAAATGTGGAACAATAACAACTATTGTTAAAGTGCTTAGAATCTATGTGAGTTTAGCATGAAGCACTAGTTAAACACACAAAAGAAAAACCTCATTAGAAAGTTGGGATTCCTGAATTAATCTGCAGTGCTAAAAAGGCAAACCGGTGGCCGGAGTCTTTTTGCAAGCCAACAGATTATCTCTGAAAATCCTCTCCCCTATGCTCTTCTAGAACATGCACAGCTCTATTCGGGTTTTCAAAGGTGCACCTCATTCTAGAGATCTCTGGGAGAACCTACTGCCAAATCTTCTACTGGCCAGGTGATTACTTTTTAACACACACTCAGGGATAGTGTTGCACGTTGACTGTGCCGTAGGGTGGTGTCCTGTCACTGGATTGTTAATATCCTGGTTATATGTAAGAAACCACACTCTGTCGAACCGTGGTAGTTAAAAGTGTCTCTGCATGGGGGGAAGGCCATCAACGAGCAGGGGTTCCCCAACATTTTGAGTTATGAGCTCTCTGGAGATGTGGTGGTAAAACCAAAGGCACAAGGACGATGATATAGGTACATTTGTCATGTTATGTAATGTTGATTTATACCACGCACTGTTACCACCCAAGGGCAGTCTACACGCACTCATGTGGCTTCGCAAGAAAGAATACGGGGTTGGTTAGTGAGGGAAGAGTGATAGGATAGCTCCAGAACCAGGAGAAACTGGTGTCTGTGTGTGTTGGCTTGTGGATGGTTGGTTGTGTGCACTGACTTATTGTATCAATACAAGTATGGTCCAATGCCTGGGTTGTTTGTATGTGACTTTTTGTTATGTAGGAGTGTATCTGTGTGTTTTATGTGTAGATTGCATGGTATTTGGCGTAGTGTGCACTGCCTTGTTGTATTAGTGCGGGTAAGGTCCAATGCCTGGGTTGTTGCTATGTGACTGTTTGTTATGTAGGAGTGTGTCTGTGTGTTTTATATATAGATGGGATGGTATTTCAGGTAGTGTGCAGTGGCTTGTTGTATCAGTGCAGGTAAAGTCCAATGCCTGGGTTGTTGCTATGTGACTGTTTGTTATGTAGGAGTGTGTCTGTGTGTTTTATGTGTAGATTGGATGGTATTTGAGGTAGTGTGCACTGCCTTGTTGTATCAGTGCGGGTAAGGTCCAATGCCTGGTCTGTTTCTATGTGACTGTCTGTTATGTAGGAGTGTGTCTGTGTGTTTTATGTATAGATGGGATGGTATTTCAGGTAGTGTGCAGTGGCTTGTTGTATCAGTACGGTAAGGTCCAATGCCTGGTTTGTTGCTATGTGACTGTTTGTTATGTAGGAGTGTGTCTGTGTGTTTTATGTGTAGATTGGATGGTACTTGAGATAGTGTGCACTGCCTTGTTGTATTAGTGCGGGTAAGGTCCAATGCCTGTGTTGTTGCTATGTGACTGTCTGTTATGCAGGAGTGTGTTTGTGTGTTTTTTGTATAGATGGGATGGTATTTCAGGTAGTGTGCAATGGCATGTTGTATCAGTACGGGTAAGGTCCAATGCCTGGGTTGTTGCTATGTGACTGTTTGTTATGTAGGAGTGTGTCTGTGTGTCTTATGTGTAGATTGGATGGTATTTGAGATAGTGTGCACTGCCTTGTTGTATCAGTGCGGGTAAGGTCCAATGCCTGGGTTGTTGCTATGTGACTGTTTGTTATGTAGGAGTGTGTCTGTGTGTTTTATGTGTAGATTGGATGGTATTTGAGGTAGTTTGCACTGCCTTGTTGTATTAGTGCGGGTAAGGTCCAATGCCTGGTTTGTTGCTATGTGACTGTTTGTTATTTAGGAGTGTGTCTCTGTGTTTTATGTGTAGATTGGATGGTACTTGAGATAGTGGGCACTGCCTTGTTGTATTAGTGCGGGTAAGGTCCAATGCCTGGGTTGTTGCTATGTGAATGTCTGTTATGCAGGAGTGTGTCTGTGTGTTTTATGTGTAGATGGGATGGTATTTCAGGTAGTGTGCAGTGGCATGTTTTATCAGTACGGGTAAGGTCCAATGCCTGGGTTGTTGCTATGTGACTGTCCGTTATGCAGGAGTGTGTCTGTGTGTTTTATGTGTAGATGGGATGGTATTTCAGGTAGTGTGCAATGGCATGTTGTATCAGTACGGGTAAGGTCCAATGCCTGGGTTGTTGCTATGTGACTGTTTGTTATGTAGGAGTGTGTCTGTGTGTTTTATGTGTAGATTGGATGGTATTTGAGATAGTGTGCACTGCCTTGTTGTATCAGTGCAGGTAAGGTCCAATGCCTGGGTTGTTGCTATGTAACTGTTTGTTATGTAGGAGTGTGTCTGTGTGTTTTATGTGTAGATTGGATGGTATTTGAGGTAGTGTGCACTGCCTTGTTGTATCAGTGCGGGTAAGGTCCAATGCCTGGTTTGTTTCTATGTGACTGTCTGTTATGCAGGAGTGTGTCTGTGTGTTTTATGTGTAGATGGGATGGTATTTGAGGTAGTGTGCACTGCCTTGTTGTATCAGTGCAGGTAAGGTCCAATGCCTAGTTTGTTTCTATGTGACTGTTTGTTATGTAGGAGTGTGTCTGTGTGTTCTATGTGTAGATGGGATGGTATTTGAGGTAGTGTGCACTGCCTTGTTGTATCAGTGCGGCTAAGGTCCAATGCCTGGATTGTTGCTATGTGACTGTTTGTTATGTAGGAGTGTGTCTGTGTGTTTTATGTGTAGATTGGATGGTATTTGAGGTAGTGTGCACTGCCTTGTTGTATCAGTGTGGGTAAGGTCCAATGCCTGGTTTGTTTCTATGTGACTGTCTGTTATGCAGGAGTGTGTCTGTGTGTTTTATGTGTAGATTGGATGGTATTTGAGGTAGTGTGCACTGCCTTGTTGTATCAGTACGGGTAAGGTCCAATGCCTGGTTTGTTTCTATGTGACTGTCTGTTATGCAGGAGTGTGTCTGTGTGTTTTATGTGTAGATGGGATGGTATTTCAGGTAGTGTGCACTGCCTTGTTGTATTAGTGCGGGTAAGGTCCAATGCCTGGTTTGTTTCTATGTGACTGTCTGTTGTGCAGGGGTGTGTCTGTGTGTTTTATGTGTAGATTGGATGATATTTCAGGTAGTGTGCACTGCCTTGTTGTATCAGTGCGGGTAAGGTCCAATGCCTGGTTTGTTTCTATGTGACTGTCTGTTATGCAGGAGTGTGTCTGTGTGTTTTATGTGTAGATTGGATGGTATTTGAGGTAGTGTGCACTGCCTTGTTGCATCAGTACGGGTAAGGTCCAATGCCTGGTTTGTTTCTATGTGACTGTCTGTTATGCAGGAGTGTGTCTGTGTGTTTTATGTGTAGATTGGATGGTATTTGCGGTAGTGTGCACTTCCTTGTTGCATCAGTACGGGTAAGGTCCAATGCCTGGTTTGTTTCTATGTGACTGTCTGTTATGCAGGAGTGTGTCTGTGTGTTTTATGTGTAGATTGGATGGTATTTCAGGTAGTGTGCAGTGGCTTGTTCTATCAGTACGGATAAGGTCCAATGCCTGGTTTGTTTCTATGTGACTGTTTGTTATGTAGGAGTGCCTGTGTGTTTTATGTGTAGATGGGATGGTATTTCAGGTAGTGTGCAGTGGCATGTTGTATTACTGCGGGTAAGGTCCAATGCCTGATTTGTTTCTATGTGACTGTCTGTTATGTAGGAGTGTGTCTGTGTGTTTTATGTGTAGATGGGTTGGTATTTCAGATAGTGTGCAGTGGCTTGTTCTATCAGTACGGGTAAGGTCCAATGCCTGGTTTGTTTCTATGTGAATGTTTGTTATGTAGGAGTGTGTCTGTGTGTTTTATGTGTAGATGGGTTGCTATTTCAGATAGTGTGCAGTGGCTTGTTCTATCAGTACGGGTAAGGTCCAATGCCTGGTTTGTTTCTATGTGACTGTCTGTTATGCAGGAGCGTGTCTGTGTGTTTTATGTGTAGATTGGATGGTATTTCAGGTAGTCTGCAGTGGCTTGTTGTATCAGTACGGGTAAGGTCCAATGCCTGTGTTTTTTCTATGTGACTGTCTGTTAAGCAGGAGTGTGTCTGTGTGTTTTATGTGTAGATGGGGTGGTATTTCAGGTAGTGTGCACTGCCTTGTTGTATTAGTGCGGGTAAGATCCAATGCCTGGTCTGTTTCTATGTGACTGTCTGTTATGCAGGAGTGTGTCTGTGTGTTTTATGTGTAGATGGGATGGTATTTCAGGTAGTGTGCACTGCCTTGTTGTATTAGTGCGGGTAAAGTCCAATGCCTGGTTTGTTTCTATGTGACTGTCTGTTATGCAGGAGTGTGTCTGTGTGTTTTATGTGTAGATTGGATGGTATTTCAGGTAGTGTGCACTGCCTTGTTGTATCAGTGCGGGTAAGGTCCAATGCCTGGTTTGTTTCTATGTGACTGTCTGTTATGCAGGAGTGTGTCTGTGTGTTTTATGTGTAGATGGGTTGGTATTTCAGGTAGTGTGCAGTGGCTTGTTCTATCAGTACGGGTAAGGTCCAATGCCTGGTTTGTTTCTATGTGACTGTTTGTTATGTAGGAGTGTGTCTGTGTGTTTTATGTGTAGATGGGATGGTATTTCAGGTAGTGTGCAGTGGCATGTTGTATTACTGCGGGTAAGGTCCAATGCCTGGTTTGTTTCTATGTGACTGTCTGTTATGTAGGAGTGTGTCTGTGTGTTTTATGTGTAGATGGGTTGGTATTTCAAATAGTGTGCAGTGGCTTGTTCTATCAGTACGGGTAAGGTCCAATGCCTGGTTTGTTTCTATGTGACTGTTTGTTATGTAGGAGTGTGTCTGTGTGTTTTATGTGTAGATGGGATGGTATTTCAGGTAGTGTGCAGTGGCATGTTGTATTAGTGCGGGTAAGGTCCAATGCCTGGTTTGTTTCTATGTGACTGTCTGTTATGCAGGAGTGTGTCTGTGTGTTTTAAGTGTAGATGGGATGGTATTGCAGGTAGTGTGCAGTGGCTTGTTCTATCAGTGCGGGTATGGTCCATATATATCGGCCGAATAAGGATCACTGAGATGGGCAGAGGCGGTTCAGAGATGGCCATGTGTGTTTCCTTTGCTCTGAGCATAGTACATGTTTATGGCCATCTGTGTACCGGCTTCTTGTATACATGTAATTTACCTGTTATGTGGAGAGCATTCAATCATGTGTATCGAGGGAGCTTAGCCTCTTGGTTGTAACAGGTGTCCCTGCAGTCACAGACCTATGCGATCATCCCTATTTTGGATAATTGTTGAGGGCCAAATCCTATCGACCTAACCCTGTGTGTTTGTGGTAGAGCTCAGTTCCAGGCCAAATAGCCATGGACCTATGTGATGTTAACCAATTCCATCACAGAGAAAGCTTTTTTACTGACCCCAAAACAACAAAGAAAATACCCCCAACTTCCCTGGTTTACCCCGTGCATACATTTAAACCAGATTTCGGTATTTTTTTCGTTGTTCATGTTTCGGTAAAAAAAACATTCTCTGTAATGTATTCAGTTAAAGTACTGGATACCAAAAGCCATAGCATCGTTTTTTGCAGTGAGCTCTACAGCACCACTGAGTGCATGTTATGTTCTGCAGCTTTTATACTTTGCTGAATCACATGTGCAAGACACTAATATCAGTGAAAAAAACTTTTATCAAGGCCATGCACATAGAGAAATGTAATGCTGATATGAGCAACAGCGTTCTCTTTCAATAGCAATGTGTACATTTCTACAACATAGAAATAAGTCAAAACGTTTGTTATAGTTTTTGTTTAAAATACGTTTTATATAGAAATGATGCTTTTTAGATACATTGAAATATCTTGTCTTTTTTATGTAATGAATTTATTTAGGTGAGTTCAATGATTTCTGTATTAATGGATTATTTAAATGACTGTGATCTATAGCTAAACGTTGGCTTTGCAAGATAAATAGCAACAACAACAAAATGAAAATACTGATATATTCTATTTGTTGTCTCAATATATTTAAAGTCCTTTTAACCACACTTGAAAAATTCATAATCTATTCATCTTAAGAATAAGTAAAGTTCATAAACAAAAATATACATTTATATCCACTTAAAATATTAGGAGTTATTAATGATAGGGAAAACACCATGGACATTAACCAAATTAACAGACAGTGAGCCTTTTCCAAATACTTTATGCTGAGAATAAATGGACTGCTCGAAGAAGAGAAATGCTAGATAGAGAGACCAGCCCAAACTTGCTGAATTTAAGGAACTTTATGATTAATGTCCTGACTGGCTGTGAGCGCTCGGTGGAGGATCTAATTGGGAATCCTGCGGGTGTTACGGAGGCGTTGGGCAGAATGGACTGGATCCGCACTATCAAAGGTGTCCGAGGGCTTGTGTTGGCAACATCGCTCTCCCCTGATGATAAACCAAGAGGGCTTCTCCTGGGTATCTGAGGAATTTTTAAGATTTCACCAAAATTTCATCGACACGGGCGAAAATCCAGTCCTGCAAGTCGAAGAACGTACAAGTGGTCGACACCTGTTCTTTGAGTGAGGAGGTTGGGAAGCAAACGCAAAGGCACTTAATGAATGGTTGCCGAGGCACATGCGAGTTAGGCACCTGGTGCAATTTTTGCACAGAGTGGATAGCTTGTGCTCTGGAAATGTTTGGGAAAGATTAATAGCAGGCCAAGAAATTCGTCTCACTCTGTATGTTTTAAAAGTGTTACAGGTATTAGGTTTCATAAAAGTATAATGGTTGATTTAATGTTGACTGAAATGTACGTATACATGTGAAGTATAATCTCTCCAATTTTATGAAATGAAAGGGAGAATATGTTATGTGATTTTATTGTTGTGGTTATTAGTATAATTGTGGCGTATTATACTCAGATTTTAGATTTTTGTTGATGTACTGTGAAAAGTCGGTTTAGGCAATAACACAATAAAAAATAAAAGAAGAGTAATGCTTATCATAGATATTTAAGCAAAACCAGTTCACTCCCCTGTTGGAGGGAGTGTTTCTTACTAACAAAGCTGGGGAAAGCCTCCACAATGCAAGGGCCAGCTTGAGCACCTCTCAAGTCCATCACACACCCACACACCAACTACTTCTAGTACCATTCATTGCCCAGTTCTAGATCTTGCATCACAGTAAAGCATTTGCTTTAAAGTCAGCTACACATTCCAGAAATTATTTCCAGCGATAAGTAAACACAGTTATGCTCTAGCACATTGAAGCGTCTCTTGTGGTAGATGGAATTACAGATAAAGATCTCGGACCAAAATAACCGGAATAAAAGAATATGGCAAAGTACTACTTTCTTATCAACATAGAATGAAGTAGGGCAATCTGGAAAACAACCGGCTGCAGTCCACACACTCACACACAAACTTGTTTATACCGAGGCTTTATACCTCAATGTACGTCATTTATGATGTCATCCTACGTGGCAAATTATAAAACCTGTTAATGAGAGGGATTGCTTAAGGGACCATAGACTCTGGTCTTGTCTTCTCGGAAATTACTCGCTACTACGCTCTGGTTGCCCTTGTGTTGGGCCTTCTGTCATCGGATATACCTAGATTAGTCATTGCCATGGAATTAGTGGCAAATGAGCTGGCTCCATCCCAAATGATGTCAAAATCTTCTTCCCATTCTGCTCCTTGATTTCCGCCGGCACTTCGCCTGCTACGTCTGGAGACTCACCAAGCAGAACGTAAATGGAGAAAGCATTATGATGTCCGACTGGGCAGAGTTTTTAAGAAGCAACGCACAGTTTATCATAAGGCCCTGTAAGAAGCCAAATCAGACTATTTTTCTAATTCCATCCAACTAGCAGTAAATGCTCCTAAAAAGCTTTTTGAAATTGTAAAAAACTTAACTAAACCTAATGTAAACACTGAATCATCCAGTTCGCAGTCACTCTGCGATGATTTTTCAGGTTTTTTCATTGACAAAATCAAAGGGATTAGGAAACATATTATGAATAAGGGGGAAATTGAACTAAACATCACCGTGGCCTCCAAAAACAGCATTTTTACACCCTCTGTAGACGTATCCCTTTTTCTATTTTTACCCCTACAAATGGGGACGAAATGAGCAAGAGGGTGGCTAGTCTTAAAACAGCCTCTTCTTGATAATGTCCCCTTGCATTTATTAAAATTAGCGCCCAAGGATTTCTTTGTGATTCTAGATGAAGCTGTGAACTCCTCCTTGGCTTGCGGTCAAAACCCCACTAAAATAAAAAAAAAACTTTGGTTAACCTTCTTTTGAAAAAGCCATCCTTGGAAGCCTTGGATTTAGCAAACTACCGCCCCGTTTCGCTGCTGCCTTTTCTCAGGAAGGTGCTGGAAGCAATGATCACCCCACAGTTGAGGGCTTTTTTGAGGGACAAAACATCTTAGACAGCTGACAGGTGGGCTTTCACCCCATGATGGGCACTGAGTCAGTTCTGGTGTCAGTGCTTGACAATCTCACTATGATCAGAGACGAAGGTGGCATGGCAGGTCTTATGGCAGGTCTTATGGCAGGTATTATTTTGTTAGACCTGTCAGCTGCTTTTCCTGCTATTGATCATGAGATTCTAATATCTAGACTGAAAGAGGCTGGGTTTTCAGGTGCTGTCCTTGATTGGTTCTGTGCCATCCTGGCCTCTCGTTTTCAAACGCTCTCTCTGCCCTGTATTGTTCTTCCCTGGTCGCTGCGACCTGTGGAGTCCCGCAAGGCTCGGCCCTGTCTCCATTATTGTTCAAATTGTACATTTGGCCTTTAATGGCACTTATTCGTTTGCTTGGGTTTGGTTTTTTTTCTTATGCCTGCGGCACTCAAATTTTATTCAGGCTACATCCCGATCAGATAGATGTGGGAGGAAACAAAAAATAGCTTGGATGTCATTCGGGGCTGAATGGAAGCCAATTGGCTTAAGATAAATGGTGGGAAGATGCAGGTCCTGATCATTTGCCTGTCAGAGGCAGCGATCAGCTGTACCTCTGACTTCTGGCCGTCTTCACTTACGGTCAAAGTGGTCTGGAATCTCGGTAGTAAAATACCTGTGTAATTACATATGGGGACCCAGATAAACTCAGTATGTGGGTTGGGCTTCCTTAAACTAAAGCAGTTGAAGAAGGCTCTTCCTTTTATCCCTGAGAAATTTAATTCCCAAATAGTTGCAGCCTGCCTAAATGGGAACATTGATTATTGTAATGCTGTTTATCTGGCACAGCCATCTTTTCTTATTCAGCCTCTACAAGTGCTGCAAAATGCATCCGTCGACCGGTGAAGCATATTCCTTTTCGCTTGAATGTCACTAGGGCACGTCAATCTCTCCATTGGTTGGTGGTCACTGCCCGGGAAAAAGTTAAAGCATCCTGTCGGATCCACCGAGCACTGAGCGGCAAAGGTTGTCTGTCCATCCGGGAGAAGCTAAAGAGCTATATTCCGGGTTGGCCTCACTGGCACAGCACTCCTGCGCTTTCCTAAATATTGAAAGAAGTGAATGGGTGGCAGGGACTTCTCTATTGCAGGGCAAAGGCTCTAGAACTCACTGCCTTTCCATCTGCGGAGTACCACAAATTTTGTACTCTTCAAGCAAAACCTTAAAACATTCCTTTTTACTGATTCATCCCTCCCCCCCAGTCTTTCCGGTATCTCTCGAAAGCGCCGTCATGCCTTTGGTGACAGCGCGCTATAGAAGAAACGGAATGATTGATTGATATATACCTATAGAATACATAAGTGTTAATGACAACATTGGCTGCCCCTTATCTGTTAGGCATGCCTCGAACGACCTCTAAATACGTATAATACTGATTATAGCGGGCCAAATGGCAGCGGGTTGGCTTATGCAACATTGTATAGCATGTTGCTTCAAAGACCCTCTGATTGGTTGGCACGCTTACCCAACCTTGGACTTTCGGCTCGTTAGCAGCACGTAAGCAGAAAGGACCCTAGGTGCTAAGAGTAACGTCAGACTATTCCCCACTTTCCCAATTAATCCACTGTCTCTCATCGGTCCAGCCCCAAGCCAAGGCTTCTCGTTTGCGGTTGACCTAGCAGCCTGTTCTCTGTTCTGGGACTTTTAAGGGAGTGTAGGCACACCACCATCTTCATCCGAAGCTTAATGAATAGCTCTTGTTTTTGACTTCTGAATCACGTGTGAGGAGACCCCAAATTCATTAATTTTCGACCTTTTATTTACTGTTATTTGATTCAATTATACTGGGTGTCGTTACTCCTCTTGGACTCAGGAGACTTGCTCACTCCACCTTTATAGGCTTTGCGCATCTTTAATTCTCCAATACTTGGTTTATGCAGATGTTTTCTTCTTTCCTTAATGTAAGAGAAATACATCTTACGTACATGGCTTATCCTTTTGACTCCCGTTGTGCCTTTCAATTATTCCTTGAAATAGCATCCTTGATCACAGGCCAAATAGACTCCTCTTTATTTCTCACACAAAGCTGTTTACCCAACGTCTCCCGACTCTTCAACCCTGGTCTGTCTTTGAGGTAGCTTGATTGATGTTAATATGAGTCGTGCGTCCATCTTTCTGTCATGGCTGTCCTAGCAGCGATATGTTTTCCTCTGCAGCAAGCTTCTATATGTCTCACCTACCTTGTGTGTCTGCATATATACACTCATTAGTCAGCAGGTTAGTTTATCATTTTTGTATACATGATTACTTAATTTCTAATTACATGTTTCTCTTGTTACTTCAGTTACATCTTTGCTCTTGAGTATTTTTATATCGTTTCAGTGTGTCTTCGTTTGTCTCCTTCATGACGTCACTCTGCCCTCGTCAGATTTCACTTATCCCTCCATGATGTCCAATGGTGCGTGCCGACATCCTTCCACTCTTTCAGTACGAGGGTACATTCGGTATGGATGCCTGAGTGCATATTGTCTCTCATACACTCAATGCTGTATTGGGATAATACCTGGTGTCCCACAAAGGGCTCTTCTCCTGCTGTTCCACTATGACGGAGGTGAGGGGGCGAGAGCCAGGGATGACCTGCTCCTCTACACAGTTAAGAATCATGCATCCCTACTACCACAACCATATTACTTTCCCCTCATCCCTCTTGTTTTTACCCTAAATGAATTTGATTGTCTAGTTTCTAATTTATCTTTCCTATTCTCCCCTAAATGTCTTCCTTACTATCCACAGACTGGCAAGACCCTGGCGGGGTCACAATACGTCACAACACGCCACATTGGACAAGGTCTGGCACCGTAACACCACTACGGCGGTGAAGGGTTCAGTGTAAATATTGGACAACATAACTTAACATTCCAACTGCTTGGAAAGTGCTTGAGAAATGTTAAGCAAACATTTTCATTGTCTAAGGATAGCCCTGGATCGATATGCAGAAGCCAATGTACATCAGAGCGGCCAGTTAAAATTGGCATGCCAGTTCTGTGGACGCATGACCGCTCAAGTAGCACAATAAGGTTTTGTCTTTGGCACGCGAGACGCAAGAATAGTGAACCGATTGAAGAAAATGTGCTTGGATAGTTTTTGGTGCCAAGGGAGCGTAGATGGCTGAGAAGCGCAAGCTGCCATTTGTTTCTGTTTTCCACACAGCACAGCTGTGTGCGGAGTGAGGTGGGTCATCGTGGTTGCCTGGAAGCGATTACCTTTTAGTGAGTAGAATTTATTTAGAACCAAACTTTGTTTCCTTGGACGAGGAGCTGTTTTTCAACTAGGCTACTTTGATTTGCACCATAGAGGGTGTAATGATTGTCACTTGTGGCTGACACAGAGCACACAACTGAAAGGTTTAAACCGTGCATGCAGCTGTATAACAGGAAGAGGCTGGAGGATAGCCTTGGGTCCGGGTGCAAAACTGAAAAGAGTAGAATCATAGCTGAAGGGTGGAATAAAGCAGATACATTCAGGGTTGGGACCTAAGCCGAATGACCATGCTTCTGCCCCAGATAGTGTACGCGTAGTCACTCAGAGGCACGGGTTTGTAAGTGTTCCGGCAAACTTCTTCAATGTTGCACTTGCCTTTACCTTGATTCTCGGCCTGGACCTTAACTTTTGTCTTTCCCTGGTCTTTGGCATAGTCTTGGACTTTGTCCATGTCTTGGTGTTTGTCTTGGCTTTGGTCTTCATTGTTGTATTGGACTCTAAAACGAGGCAATGGATAAATAGCTGTTACCTGGTCGGGGCCCATATTGAACCCTTTTGCCATAGACGTCTCTTTACTGTTGCAAGGGCAACCAGAGTCTGGACTAAGCATTCCTTCTAAATGCTTCCTCAAGGTTTGGCCCCTGCCAGTCTGTGGGCTTAGGTTCTCAGCAAGCCTCCCGATCTAGCCTGACACTTTCATCAGGCTTCTCTTGAGCTCTGGCTTTACTGGCCCAGACACCTCCTTCTCTGACTCCCTGTCACTAACTGGCCTTTTTATCCTATCTAAAACAGCTTTTAATTTTCATTTTCTATGAATTCATTTTGGTACTTTGCATTCTTAACTTGACCAACAAATGTTCTGTTCTCTTAACTTTCTGTCTTTCATTTTCTCAATATAACATCTCCCCCTTCCCCCCCGCACTGTCATCCTAAGAACCACGAAGTCAGGAGGCGTGAACCTCATGTCATAAAGGTGTTCACTGCTGAGTGATTGTGTCAGTGAACCCTGATGCATGGGTCAATTTCCCCATGAGCTTTGTATTTTTTATTTTGTTCGTATTTATATCTATTTGGAGAACAGGGATGTCAATTTCGTTTAGAAATGACTTACTACAACACATTAACAAATTGTAGAGACATTCCCGAGTAGGGAGCCTGTACAATAGACTATGAGAACAAGTGGTGAGTCAGAGTATGATGGTGTTACATATGTTGGACATATACCTCCTACAAAACAAAACTAACAGGAAAAAAACATGTATAAGAAAACAGGTAACTTACAAAGGTAACACTAACCTAAGGGGGCACATGCTTCAAACTAAGGAGATGTACTATTTAAATATACAGAATTACAATATTAAGCATCACTGGGGGTGCTGGTTGGTCAGGTAGGGATGGTGGGGCAGATGCAGGGGGAGCTTCCTCTTTATCAAGTAAGTGAAGTGAAGCCAAGCTTTGAAGAGATCCATAGTTGGCTTGGCTTTGATTGTTATGGGCACTGGGTTCCAGTGGAGGGGGGCAAGCAGGGAGAAAGAGCGGAAGCAAGAGTGGGCACAGGGAGGGAATGTGAGACACAATCAGACAGGTACTGAGGAGCAAGACCATTGACAGCTTTGCAGACTAGTAGAAGGAACTTGAAAAGAGAGCCAACCAGCATGTTGTCAGTAGGTAGAAGTGGGTTATAGAAGTAAGGGGGTAGAAGTAGGTCAGCCCTAACCCCCCTAATTATATGGCCATTGAATTTGGTTGGTGCATATGTCGGGCAGGTTCTAATAACAGGAACCTTCCTCTGCACATCCATGGCAGCCCTAGGCTATAAACGCAATGCCCACCCTGTTGCAATGAGGACATGGAGTTCCAACATGTCGGTGCCCTGTGTGTCTTCTGATTGTCGTATGTTTTCTCTTGGACTCTGGATCAATATTCATGCCAGAGTGCACATACACAATCTATGCTGTTGTTTCACTCCTGCTTCATACATGGACCAGCAATTTATTGCCATGTACTATGTCAAAGGACCAATTGTTCTGGGAATGTCAAATATGGGATCTGGAGATGAATACTCCCTTGGTTTCTGGCCTGTGGCGATTGAGCCGGACCCAGAACTAAAGGGGTAAGGCACACTCTCCTCTGCCATGAAGCACATTGTCCCCAGACTGTTCTGGAATGGGCGTACTTCCTTCGACAAGGATTGCACCAGAATCGACAAAGGAAGGACTGTTGGGGTATCTCCCTTCCACCACCTCCAGAGATCACAAGGTGGAACACGTGGCTCTTCCTGGGTCGCATATTTCTGCAGCCCTCCTTTGCAGGTGAGAAACCGATGATCTCATTACATGACATAAGACCTAGTCAATTATATTGTAATAGGCTATCTATGATGTCATTACTAAAGAATTATAAGAAAATGAGCTGTACCCGGTGCACATGCCGGTGAAATGCTCTTTCTCTCTCTCTCTCTCTCTCTCTCTCTTTCTGTGGCTCTACCTCTCGCTTTCTCTCTCCGTCTCTCTCTGTCCCACTCTATGTCACTTTATTTCTGTATGAGGACGAGACCATGTTGCCAGGTGCATGTTTGCTATAGAAACCCCAGTCATTGCTTACAGTATCACGACCAGAGATAAAGCAAACATATACTGAAGAAGGCAGTACTGGTTTTTTACAGTTAAAAGGAAAATGAGAGCAGCAGCAACAGAGACATCCTTGAACTGAAGACTGGGGTAGAATTTGAAGACAAAGATAGATATTGCCTATGTCCTACTGGAATGCCCTATTACACTGAGAGTGCATTGTTCATATGTGAATGTGATGGGCACGTGGATATGTTCTGCAGGGGCTGTTAAAGTTCTGGCAGACCGACCTTGCGAGGGAGGGATTAGAGTACCAGGCTGCTAGATCTACAATTGTGTTCGGTATTTTCTATGTTGTGTTAGTTACTGGTGTCTATGCATTATTTAACACATGTGCATCTGCAGCAGCAGTACCAACCAATCAGTGGTCAGCACACAAAGTTAAGCATTGCCTTGTTGCTCACAGAAAAAACAGATCATTGATTTTAACCTGAGCACAAACCTTTCCAAGAAAAAAGGGACATGTTTAGATAAAAATGGTATGCATTGTTAGCAAAAGACACTATTTAAAAAGGGACATTTTTAATTGTACTAAAATTGAAAATCGTCTCTTTTGAAAATGTTGCTCTCTGAAGATCACTTCCTGTAAAAACTATAATCATGATAGGAATATTACTCTTGTCTGAGTAAAGCATCTTATCAAAACCTAGAACACCCACACGCATTATTTTCTAATAGATGATTTTCATTCCAAGATCGACAGTCTGAAAAACTCTGACTGTACCTTTTCTACAGAACCCTCTGCGACAGGGAAGGGGACACATCAGTGAGAGGTCATGGCTGCACGGCATACAGTCAAAGAGCATTATAAAGATCACAGGTCTTTCTGTTTGACACATGTGTCTGTGATAAAGGGGTTGCATGCTGTAATCTGGAAGTGCGAAACACACACTTGGCTCAGGTGCTCACTTAACTTTCAGAACACTAACCCTAACTGTAAAGTGTTTGCAACCACACATCATATATACTCATTGGGACTGCTTCATAATGTGGCTGCAAAGTGACATGGCTGCAACATCCGTCACTCCATTGAGGTCCAAGGGCCCTTCTGCTTCTCATTCTGGAGAACATGTTTCCTCGCAGAACAGTAGACGAGGAGCAGCTGGGGCTCAGGGTAAGGATGTCTGTGCATATGGGGTTATATCCATGACTGATTCCCAATGCACAGACATCCTTATAGAGGAAGACATATAGGATACGATTAAGCTTTGACCATGAAACTACAGAATGCATGAAAGTTGCACTGTCTACATAAATACCGCGCATAATGTTCTTATCTCAGTCTAGATTGTGACAACACTATTTATCTGTGATAAGAACATGACACAACTACTCACTTGCAAGGGCATATTACAGTGGTCAAGTCACAATATCTGCTGTCAGAACCAGTCCAGCTGTGAAAGGCATCACTTCATGAAATGAACACCTGGCACTACAGATGCATTTCTTCTGAGCAGACCTTTCTCAACAATTCACCTTTCTACTGATAAGGAGACATCGCTTGTAGAATGTTCCTTTAGTTGACTGCTGAATCTCTCTGCATGCTACCACCAACAGCAGACCACCAATATGTCTTTTGGTTGCATTTCATATGTGTCTGCAAAACATGACATATTGAATATTGGTTTCTTTATTCCAATAGTACAGATCATACATTTGCAACATTAATATATCTTCCATCGGAACATGCAAGAGACCATGGGACCTCATCACGAGTTGGCCGGTTTCCCGCCGTTACAGCCAAATCCCCTGGCGATATTAGCGCCGGATCACTGGTTTGGTGGGACGGTAATTCCCCATTCCCCATTGGGCCCATTCGGGAATTGCACATTCCCCATTGGGCCCAATGGATCATTTGCGGCTCTACGACCGTCGACAGTATTACATTGCGGTAATACTGCTGAAAACTGGCAAATTTGCGGCGTATTTACCACCAGCTGAGAGCTGGGGGTAAATCCAGCCAAACCCGTGATTTGGCCGACCCTTAAATGCGGCAGTAATAGCGTTACTGCCGCATTTAAGGGCTTCTGCCAAACTCGTGATGAGGCAGCATGTCTTAAGAAAATGATAGCATGTGGCTATTTATTATGAGGATAAAAAAATACAATATGTAAGTATTATATTGCAAGAGGATTCATAACCTTAAGGAACACCTGCTGCAGCCTCATTCCTCAATATGGACAGATAACTCCTCAAGGACTTGGAATATCTTCATGCAATATAGTAGGAGTTACCTTAACGCAAGCCTTTATGTCTACACTATATACCACCAGTGCAGGAAACATGGCCCTGGACTCTGCAACATAAACACAACAGTTGGATGTGATGTTTAGCCTGGTATTTGTGTGGTTTCGTACTGAGACCACACTTCTTAACTTTATCTGAAACAAGTGATTTTCTCCTCTAAATCCATGTTCATAAGTTGTGACAGAGCCTTCAACATCCACAGTTGTTGCATTGCGTAGCCAGAGATTAATCCGAAGTTAAATAATACACTAGCAAAAATCATAAAAAACACACCAGGGATAATTATTGAGCAAAGAGAATGATCAATAAATACTTGACTCATGCGGTGCAACAGGAGAATATCAAGCAGTAATAAACGCTTCACAACACGAGGCAAGAAACTGACGAATGTAGACCAGATGCTCCGGGTTTCCACTGTGGGCAGCAGAATGAGCACGCACCATCTAATGCAACGTCAGTGCTCACAAGCTCCAAAACCACACACACAGCAATCCATATGCCAGCCATCTATGAGCAGCTATTATTGAAGGCGAGAATTTTTTTAATTCTCGAAATGAGGCCAAGCATATAAGAGTTTATGAGTGAACTGAAAGTTTAATAATATATGGCAACCCCACAAAAGACAGCAGCAAATACCTTCCTCTGTAGCATGAAGGGGAGGGCATCTTAGTCCTATGCTTTAAGCACTCCTATGTGACATCCGATATAGACATTTCCATTACTCTGCTGTGCAGGGCTTTAAGTGGGGCGGGGCTAACCAGGGCAGATCCCTGGCAGTTTCCAAAACATGCACACAAGTCAGGGCCCTGTCGAGCTCCCATAACTAGATCCAGAGGCAGCGACTCCATCAGGCAGCCGTTTCACTCAACAGAGCCACATGGTAACAAAGCTGCCTGCGAGGGTCAGAGCTTCTGATTAAGAAAAAAAGGCGAAGTAGCTACTCCAAAATGTATGATACCAGTGTGCCTGACTCTCCTTTTTTCTCCTAATCAGTGGCACTGATCCCTGCAGGCAGTCGTTTCACTACACGGCTTTGTAGGGTGAAAAGGCTGCATGAGGGAATTTGACCCTCTGATTTAGAAACAGTCAAGGGCGCTGCTTTCATACCTTTTGGAGGACTCACTGCTCCTTTTTTTCTCAATCAGAAGTGCCAGCTCCCGCAGGCAGTACTTTCACAATGCAGCTCTTTTGATCAAAGAGCTGCCTGAGGGGGTTGGTGCCTTTAGGGCTAGATAGGGGAGCCCGAAAGAGCCCTGGCTTGGGAGAATTGGCTAGCCCTGGCTCACTTAAAGCTCTGCACAGAGAGAGGGCTGCTGGCAGGAGTCAGAGCCTGTAATTAAGAAATGAAAGAAGAGGCACGTGTAGCACAAGTTATGATATAAATATGGCCACTTCTCCTGCTTAGCACTCATTGGTTGCAAAGCCATTTCCAGCCCCCCACCCATATCCAGGCAACGTCCACTTATTAGAGACAACCTCAATTCCTCGTTCCACGTAAAGCAGTGAAGTTGAGTCATGTAAGAGAGCACAATTTATTTTGGTATAACAGATACTTGACACAGCCAGGTCAATGTTCTCAGAATCTGCATGATGGGACTGGAAGGGTTACTTTTCCATAGATTAGCACCTGCTGGGTCTATGACCTCTGACTATAGAATTGCACACTCTTTGATCTCAGAATTTCCCCTCGATTTCTCCAATTCAGTACAGGGCACACGTTTGGGAAAACCCTGGACCTCGCAAGACCAACCTCCCGATCCTCCACCAGCCTACTCAAGTAATCAAATACCCTCTCAAAATCAAGTGAACTAGCTTCACCCGACATATCAAATGCCAAAGAAGTGTTCTCGCTCTCTCTGACTCACTCTATTTATATTCTCTACATCCGGCTCTGACATTCTACGTTTCTGTCCCTTTCCATGTGGGAGAGAGTCACATGAATTGGCAGGTGTGTGCTTGCAGATTGCTGCGCGACTAGAAAATAAAAGTATCTTGAGGGGGGAGTGGAGGTAGTTGTAATAAAGCTCAGTCCAGGCAGCTTTAGGTTGTTTGATAAGTTTACTTCAGTTTTTATGTTACATTTACAGTTCAGAATTCAGACTTAAGCAATAAGGAGATAGAAAGACCAAGACCAAGACAGGACAGACCAGACACCGGCACCCATCACCCAGGGAGGGAAGGCTCAACTGACCCAGCGTAGAACTCTCATCATAGCATTCCCTCACTCATGCATCAACATTCCACAGGCACTCTGGTGACATCATAAATCACATGACAAACCACATCAGACTAACCAAGCACATCACAACACATCTTCCCCCTTACCAAACACACTTGCAACAAAAGCTTCACAAGACATCTCCCTCCTATCAGACATTTTCACAAAGGAACGACTCACATCTCATCCAAACCCAAGAGCAATGGAGGTTTCACATGAAAAACCCACAACTATGCAATTCCAGAACTCCGCCTATCATTCTTAAACACCATCAATAACAGCACTAATCACCTCCCATCCACCCCTGCTCGGGCAGACTCTAGTCTCCCACACTAGACACAAACCAGCCCAGATCCAAGGCTATACCTAACTCACAATACCATAACCAACATAAAACAACTTTGGTCCCTGCCACAGGCGAGCCTTCAGGCTGCCACCCCGAAGCACATACTTGTCAGCCCGACGCAATACTAGTCATCAGGATGACAACGAAATCACCATAGACAGATAAGAGGTTCAGTAAAATTCTACAGCTCACTGATTCAAAACCAGCAACAGGCATGCCTCAGAAACACACAAGCACATATATATACATATATATATATATAGGTGGACCAAGCCAATCAAGCAAACCTAACCATACCATGGTGTAAAGCTCCTCACACAGCTTGGAGATGCTGGCCAGTCAACTCCAAGACCATCACAAACATATGGTTGACTCTAACACTCTTCTCAACGGCAGTACAATCCAGTCCCATAATCAAACCCTGACCATAAAAATAGCCAGGATCAACACATAACACATAAAGATAAACAACTCACCCTGAGATTCATCACCTCGAACAGCATCTTCAACTTTATCATAGTATATACTGGAGGGCATCCCCTACCAGCAACCCGCTTCTCCTGACTTCTACAATCTGTCCTTTAGGATAAGAATCATATTCTCCAAAGAGTGCACTACCGCCATAACCAAAGCACTAGACTACCGCTATAGCAAAGACACTAGACTTTCCAGTACCATTCACATTTGTGCAACTCTCACTAACCACTAATTAAAATCCCTGACAAGGCGCTACCCTCAGGATTCCCCTTACTCACACTTAAAACCTACCGAGGCGCTACCTCACTTTAGTTGCATCACAAAACGCAATCTCCCTGACCTAAACAGCGCTAACTAAAAACACTGATAGAGTGCACTTCCAAGTGGCGCTACCACCCAACCAAACCCTTATAAACAGTGAAACTTCCTACTGTCAATACCAGCGGAGGCGCTACCTCCCTAGTATCTAAAACTTCTAGTTAAAAAATTGAATGTTGCACCCACTCATTCTTTTATACATCCATACGCATTCTAGATAATATGCTAGTGACATGCCTTCACTTCCATACTTTCCAAGTACATGGATATACATGACATTTCTACATCCTCAATTAACATCTTTTCTTTTAGCAATTATAAACACTATAGATTTGCAGTTAGCGTACACACAATTTTTTCCAAAAAAAAACATGTAAATTGCATTTCTGTATTATTCATACAGGAGAGTCTTATATATAGAACTCTTAAATCCTATCTCTTAAATAAACTCCTCGTTGCGTTAGCACCTTGCATTGCATTAAGATATGCAAACAAAACATACTAAAACGTTAAAGAAATTGATATGTCCACCAACCTGCAAATGCTTGAAATTTGTTAATTCTCTAAAACATTACATCTTCACTCGCCAACGAAAATGTCCATTTACCTGCAATTGCTTGAAACATGTTAGTTTGTTCCCTAACACATTACATCTCTACACGCCAATCATACCAATCACCCAAACGACACTAATGCATTTTAGTCTCCTCTTACACTTGCCGCAAAATTTTTTTTTTTCCATTTGCAGAACATAGAGGATCATAAACAACAGCATTGCATTATTTAAACAAGACAAATGTCCCAGGATGCCTTCTTCACTTCACAGCCTTTAGAGATAGAAAAACCCAGCCGCAATATTAATTACTCCTTTAAACCCATGCGCACTGCATAAATCCTCATCAAAGCGAATTCCTGGGACTTACTGGGTCACCGTCAGCAGCTACCAGACACCCATAATGAGCAGAGCGGCCTGCATTCTTCCATTGTCACAACGGTTATCGCCGCATTAATCCAAACTGGAGAGCTGCTTCAACCTTAAACAGAAACTCCGAATCCTTTACGGAACTCTGACTTCCGCATTACGCAGCGTGAAACATCACGTTGCGTGATCTAAGCAAGGTCCTTTATTTAACCCTACGCACCTAGTCCTGGTGCATCATCAAAACGGTCTCCTTAGAACGTGGGAACGTGGCATTCTGATGTTTCGCCGATACCCCCATCTGGAACGTTACGTCATAACATTTGAAATCACCACCGATGATGAAGGTACAATTGCACTGTCCCCTGAAATAACGGTCGTTCACTGGTGCCGCCTATGACAATGTCAAACACTCACTTCAGCCGCAAATGTAAAACCTTTCCTCTTAGACTTTATATCACGCTTTCTTCAGTGCTCACTCCAGCCGCTCATTAAATGCTACTATTGCGCTATTATACACCTTCTTCCGCTATACACGAAAATTTGCTCCATTAATGTAGTGGAGCTATACCAAACTTTGGCACGTCCCAACATGGATTTTCAAACTTTTTATTTTCTCTGAATATGTTGGTGCTGCTAAACCGTTTCCGACCCTCTTCACCTTCTGCAAGCAATTTTAATGCACACACAGCCACAACAATCACTTTAAACACAATTCTGAGGCTGCAGCTGCATATACGACCCGAAACTTGCAGCTTTTCGTAGTCCCATTCACAGATGACTCCAGCATCACTCGCTGGGCGCAGGGACTTCAGCTCCCATCGGTGGGACACTTGCAGGGGTTGGCAGAGCAGCCTGCAGGCGGGGCCCGACCTTCCCGCTTAACATAGGCTAGTTTCTCTTCTGACAAGCATACCCAATTTATAGAGGGCAGTAGATACGACTGATACTCCCAGGGGCACCCTTATTTAAAGGACTCTTTCCAGGTTCACTTCCTTCCTGGGCTGCCCCTG
The DNA here is from genome assembly GCF_040938575.1 of Ambystoma mexicanum. Classification (NCBI taxonomy): domain Eukaryota; kingdom Metazoa; phylum Chordata; class Amphibia; order Caudata; family Ambystomatidae; genus Ambystoma; species Ambystoma mexicanum. Next base: position 147,194,462 of record NC_090930.1, on the reverse strand, counting down.
TCTCATGGGCCTCTTCCTGCTTCTCTCCCAAGGCGCAGCACTCCCTGGACATGGCCTAGGCTGCTGCATTTATCCTTAATGGAACTTATGGCCCCTTCCTCCCGTGTCCACCCTGGGTGATGGGTTTGCTTACTTGGTTCATGGGGGCGGTGTCATCTGTTATCTTCTGGTCCTGATTCATCCTGTACCGTCCGCAGCAGGTCACATCAATCCTCAGCTTTTTCCTTAGTTTCCTTGGTTTCATCAGCTTCCTCTCCATGTGGTTCTTGATTTTAAAGAAATCCTCGTCGCCATTGTAATAAAGCTCAGTCCAGGCAGCTTTAGGTTGTTTGATAAGTTTACTTCAGTTCTTATGTTACAGTTACAGTTCAGAATTCAGACTTAAGCAATAAGGAGATAGAAAGACCAAGACCAAGACAGGAAAGACCAGACACCGGCACCCATCAACCAGTGAGGGAAGGCTCAACTGACCCAGCGTAGAACTCTCATCATAGCATTCCCTCACTCATGCATCAACATTCCACAGGCACTCTGGTGACATCATAAATCACATGACAAACCACATCAGACTAACCAAGCACATCACAACAGTAGTTGCCTGTGTTTTTTTGTTTGTTTGTTGCAAAATCAACTTTTGAATAAAAGCAAATGATTCTATTATACTAGTATTGGAAACTGCCGCTTTTTAAATTTGCCAATGTTTTTATGTATCAAAATGCTACACTTGTTTTACTGAGCAAAGCCCTGTGGCAAAACTAAGAATAACCATTTTTATTATTTTCTGGTAAAAGATGATTAGCCCACAATAGATATTGTACACTCCTATAGTACTCTTTCGAAATACCCCTATGAGAAAGGGAAAGGGAACAAAAAGCACAGGTGAGGGTTCCAGCCTGTTTTACACAAAGTCAAAGAGCATTGAAAAATGTTCACAATTTAGACAGCAAAAAATACTTTCCATCCATCTTGTTTTTGGCCAATATCCCTGCATGTGATGGAAAAAGTACAGTAAGTGAGTGTGAACGTTCTGATTGACTGGTGTTGCATCCATCTGCAGAGTGCATGGACCTCTGCGTTCGTTGGTTGGAATCTTGAAAGTTACTGTTCGGGACTGAGTGTTTTTTGGAGTGGTGTGAGTCTGTTCCAGTTTGGTTACAGTGGTTTGCTGGCACTGCGGCTTTTTAGCTGGAGTGTGGTTTGGCTTCATCTCGGCTGTTAGGTGCCAATTTGCGGTTCCGTCACAATACATTCCTCGCGTCAAGGGGTAGTGTGAGTATGAATTATGATGAGGGCCAAGTAGAGATGCACAATTCATATGCGTTGTGCGAGCTTGTGAAGCCAACAGAGTTGTCCAACTGCAGGCCTCGAGGGCCTGATCTATGTCGGATTTTCAGGATACCTCTCATTAATATTCAAGAGATAAATTTGCATACAATGATTCTAAATGTATGCAAATTCTTGCTCATGGCTGTTAATGAGGAATATTCAGAAAACCCTGTCAGGTTTCTGGCCCTCGAGGCCTGGAGTTGGACAACCCTGGTTGGAGGATGAGATATAGAGTAGAAAGAGTGAGTGGGAGCGAGTGAGATCATTGATACAGTGCACGCTGTGATAGTTAATCACAGTTTTGCGTTGAAAGACTGATGTAATCCTCCAGAGTTGGTGCTCTTGGGAATGAGTGAAGAGCACAGGATGAACACCAGCACATGAATAGCTCATTGCTAAGCCGGGAGAAAGGGCTATGTTCCCCTCATAAATATCCTGAAATCTTATTTTGGCATGGACTCATTCCTATAAATGAAAGTCTTGTCTGAGATTGGAGAGATTGGTTTTAATTTCGGCTCGGGGGCTGTGTCAGCCTAATTGTTAACATGGTGTGGTGTGTGATCACATTTTATGATAGAGTCAACGCTTTTTGGGTGGCCACTTCTATCCCATATTTTATATGATTTTAAAACATTCTCCGCCTCAAGATTTACTGCTGAGCTCCCTCTGCTGACTTGGCTGGATTAGCCCATTGAATGTGCCCTTCTATCACAAATTGCATGCGTTAGGTTATGCTGTGTGATTGTATGTTATAAAGTGCAACTGCTTCCATTTTAACGGTCTTTTGTGCAATGGGACTTGCAGCAGAAAGAGGTGTCCTAGCTAATGGGAGCAGATAGAGCGGTGCAGCATTGCTTTGCTGTTGTGTTGATGAGTGCAGGTCGCAAGCAGACTGTGTGCCGTTGAGCTTGCAGGTGCTTCTGGCACATACTTTATGTGTATGTAATTCGTACTTATAGAGTGCCTTTTCCAAGGCAATTTACATAGCAATCAAAATGGTACAATTAAATGCACAAATAAAAACATGGACAATGCACGATAAAGGTTATGGAAAATTCCTGAGAAAAGTGGAGGGATGTGGGGCTGCAATATATGGGGCTACTTGAGTAACCTCAGCAGCCTATCATACATGGAAAAGGATTCAAACAGAGGAGGCTGCAGAAGAAATAGCATAAATGAAACATGTACAGTTGAGAATTGTCTATTAGGGATCCTTGTGGAACTTCTTCTTTTATATGAATTGAAAAAGAAATGTTTTATTGGTGTTGTGATTTATTTATGATATGATGTAGTTTTAATCTTGATTATATGTTTATTTTGTTAACTTTTGTTATAAAAGTGCTTACAGTTTTAATGAATTAATCTAAACGCACAATAAAAAATAAAAAATGAAATAAAACAAATCAAGAAGTAGAAAATAAGAGGAGAAGATGGGTCTTAACACGAGAGCAAAAATTGTAGAGGGAAGGAGAAGCACGGCTTTCGGGAGGGAGAGCATTCCACAGTTTAGGGGCAAGGAGGGAAAAAGAACAAAAACGTGAGGGGGCGCACAGGCATTTGGGAGAAGAAAGAAAATGGATGTTCAGAATGGAGAGTTTGAGCAAGGGTGCAGGAAGAGACGACCGAGGAAAGATAAGGAGGAACTAGATCATGGTAACATTTAAAGACATTAGAGAGGAAGCGAAACTGAAGACGAAGGTCAAAAGGAAGAAGAGAGCTAGCGAGAAGGGAGATTTTAAGTGATGAATGAGGGAACAGGTGGAAAAAAAGACAAACAGCTGAATTGAAGCCAGAGCAAAGAGGAGTGCAATGAGATGCCGGGAGACCCACCAGCAGAGGAGAACAGTAGTGAAGTCGGGAGAAGATAGACGAGAAGATGAGAAGTTTTGTGGTGTGAAAAGAAAGAAGAGGCCAGATCTTTCACTAGTTGAAAACGTGAAAACGACAAGCCTTAGCAGTAGAAGATACGTGAATGAAGAAAGTAAGCCCGGAATCGAATATCACACCCAGGTTACGGGCAGAGGGGAAAAAGCTGAACTTCAGTTTTGGAGCGGGTAAAGGAAAGGAAATGAGAGGCCACCCAAGATTGGATGGCAGAAAGGTGGGATGAAACCCTGGAATGAAGAGAGTCTGAGAAGGAAGAAACAGAGAGAAAGATCTGTGACTCGTCAGCATAGATGTCACCGGAGAATTGAGAAGAATCAATGAGGGAGGCCAGATGGATAGTGAAGATAGAGAATAGGAGCGGGCCGAGAACAAAGCCTTGAGGAACGGCATAAGTAATGGAAGAGGAGAGGAAGTGCTACGAGAGCAGGTGACAGGTCAGGTCCGGGAGGAGGGACAGGAATGGAACCAGTCAAGGACAGAGCCAGGAAAACAATGTGACGAGAGGGCGGAGAGAAGAATGGGGTGGCCCACCCTGTCAAAAGCTGCAGAATGATCAAGGAGATTCAGAAGAGAGAAAGGTTTGTTGTGACGGGTAGTAGATGAGAAACAGTTGGACACTTGGAGAAGAGCTGACTTGGTTGAGTATGCAGGTCGGAAACCAGATTGAGTGGGAGGGTAGTAGAGAGTGTTGAAAAATGAGGAAACCTGTGAGTAGCCAACCCTTCCAAGAGTTTCGAAAGGAAAAGCAGAATGGAAATAGGACAGATAGAATAGACCCATCTAAGGAAGGTTTAGTTAAGTATTGAGATAATGGTAGCGTGTTTAAATGAGGACGGAAAACTAGATGTAAGCAGAGAGGTGTTAATAAGTGCAGTGAGGTAGGATGAGAGGATAGATCTAAGGGATGAGAGAAGCAGGAACATGGAGGGGGGGGATAGCTCAGGGGCAACATGCTCACCTTTGAAGCAAGATGACACGGAGCACCACAGATTAAATACCCAGATCTGCGCTTAGAAACCTCTGGGTATTAAGCACATTATAAATAACCAATCATATCATATCATATCATTATGGTCGAGAGGAGAAGCGGTTGGGTGAATCCGAGAAAGAAGAGGGGTCAGTCAAGTGGGAAAAAGAAAAGATGAGGGGATTAAGATAGACTGGTAATCAGATGAATCAGCAGCAAGAGACAAGGGAGTAGGTTGAGAGAAAGCAGAACAGAGACGTTAAATGTAAAGTAGTCAGTGAGATCAGATGCAGAGAAGAGGTATGGACTCCATTGTATACGGATTTACCTACCGTTGCCGGCACCTGTAATGTCCCGGAAATTCTGGGATATCAGGCGCCGGTAACGGTAGGTCCGTTTGCCCGAATCCCACGTAGATTACCAATGAATGACCTGCAAACTCCTAGTGAGCTACTTGGTATCTGTTCTTCATTTGTGGTGGTGCCTTTAGCTGTTGTGGTCGTGCGGCTGGTGTGTGTCCTACTTTCTAAGCAGGTTTTTGTGTGGGGGTCGGCGTCAATACATGTGTGTTGGGTCAGTGTGTGTGCTAATGGTCCACTATCCAATGAAGAATGAAATTAAATATATATATATGCCCTTTGCTCTTATTGCAAGTGGGAAAGGACGATGGATTTGTGGTCAGTAGAAACTGCACATCAGGAAATGACCGTGACATAGATTCTCTGTTATAATATCCTTGGAAAAAATAACCCAAGCCGAAAATGAACAGAATAAAATGAAGAGGCACAAATAACTAATTTAACAGTAAAAGTAATGTAAAAATAAAGAAATTTTAAATGAAGATTGTAAACATAGCTAAAGGTGTATATAGTAACAGACTGGCCACCTGCTCTTGGACTCAATACTTTATGTTAGCAATACATTTCTGTTTGATCAGATAATCATAACACTAAATCTCCTAATGTAACATTATTTTGCATTGGACAGCCAACAGTGTTTTGACTCTCAGAAGCCCTTCAGGGATGTGTAACATATAAATAAACAATTTTAATTCATTATATAAATAAACCTGTCTTGGGAGTATAGCTCAGAGACAACGTGTTCACCTTGGAAGCAAGCCGTCACGGAGCACCACCCGGGTCCGTGCTTAGAAACCTCACGTTATAAATAATCTATCATATCCTATCTTATCATTTGTGCCATCAGTTGTTATACAATACAAACCACTGGCACATAATCACAACAATGTTGATACAAAGTAAAATGGAAGGGGAATATTAGCCAATTATTCTTATTGATGTGGTGGGATAAATATCACGCCACGCCACATTTTCAATCATTTGAATGGCAGAGAGGAGGGGAGGAACGCAACTTGCGTTTCAGCCACCTTCATTCCTCTCGCCCATACAAATACTCCTGCATTTGCATCGCCATGGATTTTCATGCCAGTGTAAATGCTGTAGATCCCTTTGGGGTCCAACATTGGTCCAACATTGGGACACGTCATGTGACCTAAATGTTCAAGACCACAAAGGGGATAAATAGTGCTGCACATTTGTGTGCTGGGGCTTAGCAATAAAAAAAACACAGCACCACCTAGAGGATTATTTCTATGATCTCCAACCCTTGCCTAAACCTTGATCTGGTAGTGTGCCCAGAGATCTACTGCCAGCTTTCTCACCAATGCCATTCGTTACACTGGATGCCAGGAACGGTTGATGGATTTGATCTTGATAATTCAGGGTGGTTTTCCAGATGACATAAATAATATACCTTAGGTCAGTCCTACAGATAAGGGGTGTATCGGCCACTTTTTACTCCCTGAAAAAAAGGCAAATGCTCCCAAAAAATAAAAAATAGGGAGTACAAATATTCCCAACACAAAATGGGAAAAAGACACATGAAACCTTGTCCCCCCCTTCACTTTACCCATGGCTATGTTTGGACCAGTAGTGCAGATATTATGAATGGAAGAAACTACTATTATTATTTCCCGATCAGACGAGGTAAATTTGTATCTTCTAATCTACACAAACAACTAGCTGCAAAAAATAATTATATAAAAAAGTTTCTGGTTTACAGTTAAAATCTGTTTTTACCCGCTTATAAAATACTCCTGTTGGGAATTGGATTTACATGTTTACTCCCTACAAAATCATTTTACTCCCAACTGTAAAAAATAGGGAGTAAAATACTCCAACCTTCAAATCTTATCTGGAGCACTGCCTAATGCAGAGACGGAAGTAGGGAACACCCTTGCATTTTCATCTAATACTTCCCTTCCTGACTTCCTATGCTAGAATTCTTAATAATCGTTCCTCGCAATTGCCATCATAACATGTGTGTAATTGTCACTAAGCAGTGTCACTGGTCATGTTCACTTTATATGTTTTCTTATTTCATCCTGTACTTCTCTCTGAAAAAATGTTCATTCTCTATTAAGAACGGATTCAACCTACAATATCAGTGGTATGATCTGATTGTCAACATCTGTATGATCTTTTATCTCGATGGCATTTTATAATGATACAGATTTCATACGTAACACACTTCGGAATAATAGAACAATGTAGGGATACCATTGACCACGACTCAACACGAATTCAAATACCTTTGCATTGTACCTTATGTATTTCACCATTATAATAGATCTTGCAACCTCACTGTTTTGTTGTATACAAATGTTAATAATAAAACAATTCAACACAAACTGCGGAGTTACATTGCAAGCTCTGTTGATGGTTGCTTGACAGAGGTCTGAAAAATAAATACCTTCGGACACAAAATCTAGAATTTGTGTACTGGGCAGAGGCTGTGTTCTGTAAAGACTTAGGCAAAAGTGGGGACTAGAGGCTGAATCAACATGCACAGCACTGTGTCTTTATGTACATGGTTTGATTAAGGTCTTGGTCAATTGAATTTAGCAGCAAGTTCACAAGAGGGAGAGTTGTTTCCCACACCTCTTGTATTAGCATGAAAGGGTTGGACCCCTTAATTTTTGTGCTGATAATGAGGTACACAAAGTTTTATAGTTTTTCATGTTACGGATTTAAGCAATGATTTTAGTAGGTCGGCCTACATGTGTTTCGGCCCATCAGGGTCTTTCTCAAGGCTAAATTAAGTCACTATCCAGAGACCAGCCGAGGAGAACAGAAGCCAAAAGGCACGTGAAGCCCAACTGGGCCAACTGAGCCAACATCTATAGGATCACCAAGCTGCAGATACCTGCGGCCCACCACCAATAACCCAACTGAGCCTGGGAATCTGGCTCCACCTTGCCAACAGGATCGCCCAACCAGCAAGCCATTTGCCATTCAACCATGGGCAGCTAAGAATTAAATGTAGCCTTGAGAAAGACTCTGATGGGTTGAAACACATGTCAGCTAACCTACCCAATCACTTATTAAATCTGTTACATGAAATACTAAATAAAATCCGTCGCGTTTATTACCAGCACAAGAATGATGGTGTCGAACCCTTTCATAGTTTCAGTAATGGACAGTGCTTATCCTAGCATGCCCTGAATCAGGAATAGGGCAACTGAAACGGGTGTCTCCGTCCACACTAGGAGGACAACTTCATACATTCTATCACTTGCGTGAAAATATCTGCAACTTATTCACACAGAGCATCACAATTATGCACATGAGGAATACATGTACTTTCAGGTGGCCATGTTGCCCCCTAGGTAGACAAGTGCAAACTAGGCAGCAGGATGGAGCTTTTTTCAAAACAAATTTAAAAGGTGAATCTCTATTAAAAAATAATACGCTTTTGATTACGTGTAAAAGCGCGGCATGAAGGGGTGTGAGTTTGGAACAGGCACAGTGGGTTGTGCAATGTAAAGAAAGTCCATGTCTGGCCCCTCAGTGTATTTCTTTTAAGTGAGGCAGCAGCAGTTTGAATACTGAAACTAGGTTCGATTTTTTTGTTCTTTATTAAACATTTCATGATGGCAGCCCCTGAAAATATGCAGGTCAGATTTGAGAACAAAAGAAACATGCACATTGCTCTGAATCACGCAGCTCAAAAAAGCACACACCCTTTGTGTGTTCTTTTGCAGTTGCATTATTCTTCGAGAATCGGACCTCTGTTCCCTGATTGAGACTATTACAGCATGGCCTGGTTGCTTGGCCTTCCATTTTGTGATCACACTTGAAACATGCACTTGAGTACCCCTCCCCCCTGTCATCTCACCAAATTATCAACCGCCTTTATTTAATGCCTCGTTAGTTATTTACTCATAATTATTTAAGCCTGGAAGTATATAGATGTTGAGAAAAAAAATGAATGGCTTTTAAATTCACAGGCATGAAATGATGGGACTTCCTCTCCCAAATCATTACCTGAGAGACTGGCTGAGAAGGCTGAGAAAGTGTGCCAATTAATTGGCAGAAGATGCAATGTTTTATTTGTTTACCCTTCCTATAATTCTTTTTTGAGTTGGTTAACTTTTTTCTAACATTCTGTACAACACACAAATCCCTCACTCAGACAAATCCCACACCACAAATGATCTTTTCACATATTTTCCTCATCAGTAAATGGCTTTAATCTCCAGTCCACCTTACAGCGCGCTGAGCCAATGAGAAAAGACAATGCGAGTGGCTTTCCCCCAAAGCTCCAGCTCCAGCTGGTGCGCATGCAGCATGGCTGTTCTGCAAAGAGAGAGCCCAGTTCATCCACTCAGGCTAACCATAGCAGATACTGACCCTGGCACTAGTGTGTAACTGACAAGGGAAACGGGGAGAACCGAGGCAGACATCGGAAATCATATTCAATAGCAGGCAGCCAGCAGGGAGCCAGCCTCCTCCCCTGACCTTTGCATCCTTCACAAAGGGGCTGTGGCGCAAAGCACTTCTTGAGGTGACTTCCATAACACATGAGAATGGTTTCTCTCACATCTTTGAAACAGACTCTTTGTGGTAGTGTGTGTGAAGACTGATCATAAATGGCATGAGTATGGAATGAAAAGTGGACCCTCCAAAGCACGTGGACCCTCCAAAACACTGAATGTTATAATACTTTATTCCCAAAGCCCACACAATGGCTGAGCTTCGGGCACTGCATCTTCAGCTCACGGAATAAGCAACAAATGACTGGGAATCTCATAATGAGGGCCATTATGCCCAGATCATCATCAGCTGATAAATAGCTTATATACCCGACCTGATAACTCAGAAATAAAACCCAATCGCATCATTCCTTCAACAGCCATATATCAACAGCTTATCGACATTCGTAATACGCTCATGTACCAATAGCAAACCATTACCCACATATCATCAGAACATTATCAATTACCTTATTGTTAGCTCATTGACTGCTATGCCCTCAGGGCATTATTGACTCTACATCACTGCAAAACTGGACCTATTTGAGTAGCTCACTGTTAGCTACTGTATCATCAGCATAGAAACACTGCACATAATATGAGAACATTATCAGCTCCTGTATCATTGGGTCATTATTAGCCACCATGACTGCAGTGCTTTATTCATATGTTTATGTTGGTGCCTTGTGTTGGTGCCTTGTCTCGGGAGGATAGCTCAGTGGCAAGGTGCTCGCCTTGGAAGCAAGACGACACGGAGCAACACAGGTTCGATCCCGGTACGCACTTGGAAACCTCTGGGAATTAAGTGCTTTATAAATAACCTATCATTTCATTTCATATCTATGCAGGTTGCCTTGCAACTAGTTCCAGTTGTGTGGTTGCCCTGTAGGCTGAGGTTTAGGGCCGGCTACTGTTTAGCTTTGAGTGAAAGCAACTAAAGAATGGAGGGTCCACGTCCCACAGAGGAGAGTGGGGTGGTCCTAGTCAGGTCTTCTCTGCATTGAAAGATATGAAATCCTTCCCTGCCTGAATAACTGTAGGATTGTCCAATCAGAAAGAGGCAAAGGGGGCGGATGGTCTGTCCTCACCTCACTATGTGTTGGCATTCCACCAGTGCAGGTGTGAGAAAAAAGGCTGCCTGGATCTATGGCATGGCCAGAGAGAGCAAACACATCCTACTCACATTCTCGACCACAAACAGCGATGGTCCATAAGAGGAAAGGTGATTGGTACAAAGGGAACTTTTCATCGGGGGTGGACATTGACCTGAGGCTCCTCCAAGAACAACGGCCTGGACCCGACTATCTGGAGTCCCTCTAGCAGACCTGTGGTGGTGACTATGGCATTGTGGGAAGCTGAAAGATGGATGAGTCAGTGATCTTCTGGAAGTGTGATGAAGAACCCATGCAGAACAACACAGGGATCTGAAAAACCCTCTTAACCATCATATAACATCAGGTTATTTCTCATTGATTTTCCCTCCCAAGAAAATTTCTCAGCTCCTATTTCTGAATCAAAGAGCACCCAGAGGATGAAAAGAGACGTACTAACGGAATTCCTTGGTGCATAGGGTATGTTTTAGACAGTATTATGTTAAGAGTGTTTTATACTGAGCCAATCACCACTGTATCGGTCTTATGGTGCCAAGACCTTGACCGATAAACAGGGGCATTGTAACTATGCTAGGGATACCCAGATCGTAGTAGAGAGAAAGTAAGAGTAGTAAGGAAATGCAAGCCAATAGAGACAAGGGTGATGAGGCGATGAGATGAGACCCAAGAGATGAGAACGATGGGGATGGAGGAAGTAGTGCTGTCATTATGTGTACATGTATGTGTATTGTGTGATCATGTAAGAATGGGCATCATGAAAGCAAAAAGAAACATGTGATTCCACCTGGAGATAAGCATTTTCCCGTGAAGGCAGATCACTGACAACTTCAGTGAGAAGAGTTTGGGAAATTAAGGGAGCATGGATGCGTGATGGACTCAAGGAGTTGTAAGGGTCCATGTTTGGATATGGACTTTTATTAATAAAAAGAGAGTTGGAAAAATGCCTCTGAATCCATAAAACTAAGAGGAGGATGCCTACCTCAAATGAAACTAGTAAAATTACCTCAAAGTCCAACTAGAAAGTCTGTCACTGTCATGTCCCAAAACCTACCTCTGTCCCTAACACTAATAATCTAAAATAACTATACAAAGATGGTCTCTTCTCAAAGTAAAGGGTCTTCGTTGTATTTTCAACCAGCAGAAATCTTCACAGTTTTGCTGGTTATAAAGTCATGCAAAATAATGTTCCATAATACAAGATTCCAATGCTAGGTTGTGCTCCTGTTAAACCATGTTCGCATAAATACTATCTGATTATGAATGTTGGCCTTAGCACATTTGCATTGTACAGAAAACCGCGTCTAAAAATGCCCTGAATAGAACTGACTAAAGCCGCCATTTTAGAAAGGTCTGCCATTTTGATTCTAACCCCTGCTTTCTGTCCTGAAATGGTTAACTGTGTTTTCAGCTGCCACCGAGTAGAGTGAACTTTGAGTCTATGTCAACATTAACACTGCTGAGAGCAGAATGTTTGTTCCGTGCAAAGAGACCTTGCAATCAATATGAACTGCCATTCAAAGTGTTATCTGTGTCTACAAGCCTCATTTTCATTCAAACAATGGAACACAATGCAAAGCAACTAAAGCCGTGTGCTTTGGGAGAAAACCTTTGTGCTCATCTCTTGGAACTAGACTTTCTCTAAAGCTCAAGAACAAGGAAGAGTCTTCATGGCCAAGAAAAGCAAAGTTTGTCATCATTGTATTTCATGTGGAAAGGATTGTGTCTTAAACCTGGAAAAAACAATGCTGTATTTGCTATGTGAACTAGGCATGAACTCTAGCAACTGTGTAACTTGAAGAGGGGCTTGACAATGTAACCCGGGCTTGGGGAAGAAAGTATAAATACTGTGAGTTTTGCAATGTCCAGTAATCTCTCCCCTCACGGTGTATGCTGGTACACACTGCGAGGCGCTTGAGAGCCAGATAGCTATCTGCTTTCATTCGTGACTGGCAGATTTCATCTTTGGTGGTACTATTCCTTGCTGATCTATCACTCCTTTCCCCTAGACTTCTTCTTATCTCAAATCACTGAATAATTCACAATAAACTGATTCTGAGCTTCACTGTTCTTGTATCCTACCAGCGTGACACATGCTGCTACCAAGCACATGATTCCTTTTATCAGTCCTAGGGTTCTTGACTCTCTTATCCTCTACCTCTCATGGGTGTGGGTTCCATACTTGCAATACTTTACATAGCTTGGTTCACTCTCCTGCCAAGCAAGTGTTCTTCCATGGGCTGTCTCTTTTCCTCTCACAGAGTCCCAGACCCTCTTTGCTTTCAACTTTGGTTTCTCATATGAGTGCAGGGCCCAGATGCACACTGCTGGGTTGTATCCACTTGGTTCACTCTCTTACCAAGTATACAACTCTCTCGCATTTGATTCAGGGTGGCAGCCCCTCTCTTTCAAGTTACTGAGCTCACTCCTTGCTCCCCCAGAGCTCTAACAGCTCCTGGAAAAACCTGTATAACTGTTTATTTCCATCTATGAGGTATCAGCAGTTCCCAGGCAGCTGTGTCCCTTCGGGAGGTTCCAGTAGAACTCGGGTATCAAGCAGAGTCTGCGGTGGCTCTGCAGTCTGATGCCTTTTCCCGGCTATGCTTTCTGTCTCTTCTGTACTTTTTGGTGGCTGTGAGTCAGAGAGCATTCACCTGCCTGCAACCCGAGTAGTCCTCTCTTGCTGGATCACCTCGGATTCTCTCTTTCCTCCAGTTCGGGCCAGCTGCTCCAGAACGGCTCCCGCTATTACTGAAACACTTGTGTACGAGCGCGATAAAAATAAAATGTCAATATCAATACTCTTTGGGGGACGGCTCTCTCCCTCTCACCTCTCTCCTGCACTTCGGCTTGAGCATGAACTGTGTTCAAACTCCAGCGTGGGGTTGATGAATTGCTTTGGGCCAATCACTGGCCTTTGGATACTAGACGGCTCGCTCTGCTTCTTGTGAACTAGGAGCTGTCTGCAGAGGCCAGTAGTACGAGCGAAGGAAGGAAACTAGGTCTTCTTGCCTTGTTTGGCCTTTTTCGTGTGTTGCTATGCCATCGAATGGTATGTATGTTATGTTAATGAGCACCGAGGGTGGTCATCAAAAGCAGCATATTTTGCCTTGCAAGGAGTAACCAGCTTGTTGTCTGGAACCAGGCAAGCTTCATTCCACTGACTGTTGGGTGTCCTGACCCACATTTGAGCTATCATGCTGCAACATTTGGTGCTGTGGGCTTAGAAAATCCAAGATGGCCAAAAAGCCCACATGTGCGCCAGAATCCAGGAGAACCACTCAGTTTGTGCGCACACCAAAATGGTTACCTAACTTGCCACCCACCAGTGTAAAGAAAGATCTTTGTTAAATCCACTGTTACTGATGTCAAAAAGTTGCTGAAATCGTGGCTCATAGGACCACTTTAAAGATTCAACCCTTTTGTGGGGTTCCACATAACCATTTTACTGTAAGGAGCCCCATCAAAACAATGTTAAGCAAGGATTATTTACTACCATGTAAGAACCATTCCTGTTTGGAATGCATTAATCCAAGAAAGATCCCAAAAATGGATGCAGTACTAACAAAATCCCCAAGGCAGCGCTAGCGGTCTAAACTCTGACAGGAGAACTGAGTGCAGTTGCTGACAAAGGAATTTGACTCAGCTGACTTCAAAGGCTGCATTTTAATAAAACATTAGCCACCTGCTGTTCCCAGAGGCCAGAAGCCTGGGAAACCCTCTCACCTCAAGAGATTCACACCAGAGCCCAGGATATCACATGGTCATAATAACCAAATGCAAAGTGACCCCCTGGTCTGCTGACCTCAGCCTCCCAGAGACCACACAATAGGCTCTTGCACTTGAATAGAATATGTTGATTTTGACTGTTTCCTGTCAACAAAGGCCTGCCTGCCAGCAGAGGCATGGTTTCTGACCCACCCAAGTTTCTAGGAGGAGGAGACTAACGCTCTGAGAGCTGAATTGCAGTAAAAATACAGTTTATAAAAATACTGATAACTCTTTGTAATCAAATGACAGGAATGTATAACTTTGAGAGCCTTAATTTAAAAAATGTACCTTCGATTCAAGCCCAAACTCCAATTTGTGTGATGTTCTGGGGCAAAACCCTGCTTTTTATTGACACCACATACTCTGTGTTTAAGCTAGAGAATGGGAATTTATTGGAGTAGGTATGGACTGCCTGTGTATATGTGTATAACTTTTAATGAAGAACCAAGGTTGCATAACCCACTAAAATCGAAAATAGGTTGCCATTTTTTAATGCAAGCCCTCAGGAAGAGCAGATTTGGGACAGAGACTACCTCATGTGATAGGTAATATGTACATGCAATGACAAACCACTATGTATTTGAGAAATGTGTATTTTGATCAAATATAGATTTGTGTGCAATTTGACAGGGGAGTGTCCTTTCTGCAGGCCATATAATGACATCGCTCTGACACTCCACTTCTTTCCCCCAATCAAGAGAGAAAGGAAAGCTTGACCAATGATAAATTGAGAGAGGGGTTGGATTAGTGATGCTGCGCACACACCCACTTTCAAAACATATAAAAGGAACATTGAAACCCAGGTGGAGAGATTGAAATCCATTTGCTGCAACGTGCTCTGCGGGACCACACAACATCCAGAAGGCACCAGATCCAACACTTAGACTTTAAAACTCCAAAGAACTTGATCCAGAACTCAAAGTAAGGGCCTAAACCCACAGACTGAGAACTCTTCTCAGCAGGCCTCAGCATCCAGCAAACCTAACCAACTATCAACAGCCGGGCGAGCTGTTTGAATTCCCTGCCTAGAACATTGCCGGGACCGGTAGCAGTGTCCAGGAGCCGTGCAGATCAGCGCTGTGTCCGGAGAAAGCGGGACCAGGAGCCATGCAGACCGGTGCTAGACCAGACCAGCAGAACCCAAGATCCAGGAGCAGTGCCGGTGACCCGGAGACCAGATCGCTGTGAAGTGCTGTGCGCAGTGACCGGATCCGTGACAAAGTCACCTTCCTGTCCAAAATCTCTTGTGAGTACTCAGCAAAACTCAGAACATATCCCTTAGTTTAATATAATATAATTCAATCTATTTAACCTAAGTAGAACTGTCACCTGTCCTTTTCTAGCTGCAAGCTGTAACCTGTCGCTTTGAACTTTTAAAATTTCAAATCCGAAAAACAACCTTCACAAAATCGTTCATAACTCCGTAACCGTTTGTGCTAGGAACTTGATTTAACTTTCCTCTGAAAGCTTAGAATCTAGGCCGACTTGCTACTCCTTATAGTGCCTCCGTAATCACGATTCACGCACTCGCGAATTTTACCGCGATTTGCGATTTGGCCTGATTTCAGCCACCTGTACAAATCAGCAGCTTTTGCCTGAACTGCTAAAATTTCGTTTGCCTCCTAAGAACCATCCCTGAATCATTGCTAGAGTGAGCCTGAACTAATATTAACTAGATACCACTCACCCTGAACCTCCTGAAGGGAATTAAAAGCATTTTCAGCATATTTCACACTGCATTGTCACCATATTCAAAGCATTTTGCCTGTGTTTCAAAACTCCTATCTGTTGTATAAGCTGCTGGGGGGAATTGAACTGAATTCTATTTGATTGCATTCCTGAGAACTGTGTGCCCCTCTTTCCATCTACTTCCATGTCTTACATTGCATAGGGGAGGGGGGTGAATTGCCACCAGGGGAAAAGTGAACATATGATATCTTGTGAAACCATATTAGTTAGTTCTGTACTGCATTTTCATTCAACATTGCACCCATTTGAAATCATAAAAGTATTTTTGCTACTTGATCCATCCTATACTAACTCCTCATTGATTGTAAAGAAGTGTGCTAGTGCCAGATTACCCATTGTTGATCAACATCATATGTCTAAGTTTACTATCAGATATTAATTTATTATAAAGTGTGATATATATATATTGTTTAAATTCTCAAATAAACCTTTTAAACTTGCAAAACAGAACTACTTCTTGGCTCAGTGGGGTTAGGGGGCTTCTAGGAGAGGGGTGTTATATAGGGGTAGTCATCCAGAACTCATGAACTGGACATAAAGATATATCAATAAGGGTTTCCATTCAGTATCCCAGACTAGGCATTGACTTGGCTGTAGTGTTGAATTGAATCCTCTTACAAAGTGGGGGCTCGAGCCGGGATATTCTGGGTTAGATTTTCCATTGGTGCAGCTTAATACAGTGTGCTAACTGACGGGATACATACATCCGGTCGGATCACCACGCTGTTTTAAGCTGTAAAGCACTCTTCAAAGGGACACTCTAAGGAAAAGGTCTGTTTTGCAAAAATAAAATACTAATTTCTGTAAGTCAGGACAGAGATCAATCTCTAGAATGACGACCTTGGTAGACATGAAAATAGCGAGGGAGCACCTCTTACATAAGCTATTTGTGAGAGGTGAGGGGACTCACCAGGACCAAACGGTCTGGTTGCAGGCCATCGCGCAACAGGTCACTGAAACAGGGTCAGACACATGGAGAGATCAGGGTCCATTACATGTGGCCCTGAGTGAACTATATATGGCTCCTAAAGCCAAAGATGAACACAATAAGATTGCCAGGATAGCGGCATACCTGTACCTATGTATGGGAGACATGCAGGATAAATGTGCTGAAGGCTAGGATCTGGCAAATAGGCAACAGATGGCGTTAGAGAAGGCCCAATCTGATCTGGACTCTTCTGAGCAGAGGCTGCTCAGGAGCCAGGAGTCAGAAAATGACAGCAGACGGTACATCACTAAAATAAAGGAGGACATGGATGTGCTGCAACAGGAAAAGGCTGACCAGGATACCAGATTTCTGGCCTTGCAGAAGGAGTACCAAGAAGGTTTGAACTCCCTACTGCAGAGCCAGAAAAAGCTGGAGCAACAGTTAGACTTCAATAGGTCATGTGCTGAGCAGGTAGTCACCCTGCAAAGACACCTAGATAGGGAGAAGGCAGAGAGCAATCAACTGATTTTGAAAGACCTGGATACCCAGGCAGAGTTTGACCAGGAGCGTCAGAAAGCTGGTGCCTTCCAAAGGCAAAGGGACGAACTGGCGGCACAGATGCAGGCTCTTAGTCAGGAAAGGGATACCTTAGGCCAGGAAGTCTGCCACTTAAAAAGGAAAATGGAAGAAAATCACCTGGCCCTCCAGGGACTGGGTGACCTCCAAAAAGAACACCAGAACTTGTTAGAGCACACCAGGAGGGTGGAGGATGCTCTGGCAAGAAAGGAGGAGGCCAATAGGGACACAGCTCAGGAGGTAACCCTCCTGCAGCAGAGACTGGCCCAGTACTCCAGGACCAATCAGGAGGCACAGAGAGAAAATGAGGCTCTCTGTCAGCACAATGATAGGCTCCAGCAACAGGTAGCCATGCAGGAGAGACTGATAGAGTCTAGTAAGGCCTTAACTGAGGAACTGAAAGCGCAGGCTCTTGCATTGCAACAGGAAGCAGGGGCGGATAGAGATGAGGTTCGCTGGGAAAGAGAAACTCCTGAGCATAACCTCAGGAGCCCTAGTACCAGAGGCATTCATCTCTCCCAGTCCCTGGACTCTGCCACCCCCATGTCCCCTTGCGCACATGAGCCCAGGGCCACGGGGATGGCAGATTACTATCCAGCTAGAATTATGGGGCTCATAGGCCAGTACCTCCCAGGAATGGATGGACGGGCATCTGGGTATGGGCACACAAGCACAGTGCAATTTAGTGGGGAACCCCAGGAGAGTAGGCCCATTAAGGGCATCCTGAAAACTTCTGCCCAGTTAGGTCAGTGGGGGGGGTACCCATCAAATCCTGGCAGCAAGGAGGAATCAGAAGACTCCTCTGAACGGCACAGGACACAGGAGACCAGGTCCCCACATTCTGCCAGCCATTCCCAGGCTCGCAGAATCCGGGAAGACAGGAACCTCTGGGAGCAGTGCCTCTGAGTCAGAGGATGAATGGACCAGGGTTACCCGAACCAAAAAGGCCAATAAGGCAAAAAGGGCCTTGCTTAAGGACCCATTGAAGCAAATAAAGGCAATAAGGAGTGTCATCACGCCTTATCATAAGAACGCCAAGTATTCCGTTTGGGAACACTTGGAGCTCTATGAGAAAATGATGGAGACTTTCCATTTGAAGGACAGCAGTAGCTGCATCCAGTACGTCAAATGGACATTCTCCCCAGAATACTCCAGTTTCTTTGTGGGGCTGGAGGACCAAAATCATTTAAGATGGTCCACCTATAAGGAGGCCATCTTGAAAAAATGTTCTGTTCACAGAAATCCTCAAGAGGCTTGCAAGGCAGCCTACAATTTGCAATGTGGGGAGGATCAGGCCCCACAAGAGTTTGTGCAAGAATTAAAGCGTGCTTTTGCACAGACCACCAGAAGGGTGCGCACAGACAGCAAAGAGTTTGTCAATACATTTTTCCATGCTCTCCCTAAATATATAATGACCCAGCTCGTGAGAGATTTTCATGAGAAAAGATCTTTAGACTGGGTCATTGAACAGGCTACCCGGATCTATGAGGTGCAGAAGCCTATCGAAAATAAAAATAACGCGCCGAAAAACCCCAAAACCAACAGCACCCCGGCTGCTGCCAAGGTGGCAGAGGTAAAGGTTGCCCCCGTTTTAGATTTGGAGATGGGGGGCCTAAAAACCTGCCTGCAACAAATAATTCACAGCCCAGAAGGCCCTCGGGCCAGTCACAGACAGGGAGTCGAGGAGGTAGTCCCACAAATGGGGTCCCCCGCTCCCCTGACTATGTAAGTCCCCGCTACAAGGGAAACCGACCCATCCTGGGTTATGTGTGGACTCCTCCAGCCCAAGGGGGGGGGATCCAGCCAAGCACCTGACCCAGGGAACTTCCCTCCTAACTTCCCCCAGGAGGGCAGAAATTCACCAAATCCTGGGCAGAACTTTTTCCCCAGGTATCCACCCAATTTCCAGCCCCAAAATCTTCCATCCTTCTTTCCCCAATTCCCTGAGCCCAGACAACCTAATCCGGGAGAGGGGAGGCCAAGGGTGGAGGGGTACCAAAATCTTCCCAACCAGGGGTACTACCAGAGAAGGGATAGCTACCCTTCCCGGGATCAGCCCAGGGGAGAAAATAGAGCCCCGTATCAGCCTGAGCGGGTTTCACAACTTGAGCGCCAGGTCCAAAATATGGCACGGGATCTGGGTCACATACTGAGGGCTCAACAGAACCCTCAGATGAGCATGCCACCGCAGAATGCCCCAAACTCTGGACCTGGTGCTCCAGAACAATGACGGGGGCAGCACCCCGATAACCCACCGGTTCCCAGGGAGGAGGCACAAGGGGAAGGGGGGTGTAAAGCCTTGGAGGAAGCTTCCTTCCCAACTTGTAAACAGCCCCTGGAAAACCAGGAACCGGAAACACAATCTCCTGCCCCTGAAAGCCTGCCTCCCAAGGAGCAGAGGGGGGTAGGAGAAACAAAGGACCCAAACAGACCCACTTTGTGGAGGAGGTACAGGTCTTCCAATTTGAGGGAGAGGGATCCTCAGAAGATCCTGGGAAAAGGATCTTCTCCTTCAGAGATGGGGGAACTCCTCCAAAAGAAAAATGGGTCACAAGGGATTCCAATCCAGACTGGGGAGATGTGGAGACTGAGCTACCGCCGCCCATCATCTCATCCCAGAACCGACAATACCAAAATCCCCTGGTTAAAACCCATCCTGGTGACTGCCTCCAAAAAGGGGGGGGTGGCCCAGAACCAGAACCAGGGGAACCCACAATGGCTCTGATCTCCAGTTGCCAACTTTGTCTTTCAGATTCCCAAGACTCTCAACAGAAGTCTGCCCAAATCTCTTATCTCGCTATGTCCAAAACCAGAAAATTATCCCACCAGTTGTCCAAAAATGTGCATTATCTGTGCCCCCTTGAGGAGAAGGAGGGAAGATACTATGCCCCGGTACAAGTACAGGGGCAGGGTACAATTTTGGCACTGGTGGACACTGGATCCCAAGCGACCCTTCGTTCCAAAAGGGCCTTTGAGGAACTAAATGCAGGAAGGGGGGAGAATTACCGTATTCCTCTCACCTCTCTTCCTGGACAACTGCAGAACTTTGACGGGAAGGAGATTCCCGTTGAGGGGACTGCAGACTTGGACATTAAAATTGGGCGACACAAGGTGAAACACCCGGTCATAGTAGTGACTCCAGAGGGCACCCCTTGTTTACTAGGGAATGACCTCCTGAGAAGGTTGTCACCCCTAATAGATTGTGTAAACAAGGTCCTCTGGACCCAGACTAGCCGACCAATAAAATTAAAACAGAGTGTCAACCATTTTTTTTTAAACGGCACCTGCCACATGGTTGAACAAAAATCTGACCAAGTATAATTTCACTTCCAGAACAACCAAATTCCAGACGTGACAGTAATAGCAGTAGGACAACAGACTGGTGATGGGGGGTCCTCTCTATTTCTTAAAATCAACCTTCCTTCCAGTTTAAGGTGGTATTCCACACTGGAAGGAAACACCCTGAAATTCTTTACTAATCCACAATCAGACACTCCCACTCCTATAGTCCAGAAAGATGTGACATCAGCTCAGAGCCTGGCTGATATTCAGCAAATTGGAGAGCAGTTGTTCATCCCTGTTCAGTTAAATGATGGGAAGGACTCTGTTCTCGCTCGAGTGTGTGTGAACAACGGTAAGAGCTTCATCAGCGAAGCCATGTTCCGCCAACTCCCAAAAGATCCAGCCATTCCCACATTCAAACTGATAGACAAATGGGAAATTAACCTGGAAGCACCTAATTCCCAACATCTCCTGCCAAGCAGGTGTATGCTCGAAATCTCCATTGGCAACAAGAGCATAGTCCATAATTGTTGGGTCGTGCGAGATGTCACTGCCGCCTTTTACTTAGGCAGTGACATTCTCAATCGCTTTGCCATTAGTTTGGACCTAATAAACTTCAAAGCTTCGTCCCGATTAGCGGATAATCCCATGGGCTTTGATGATCCAGAAAAAGCATTTAGGTCAGATCAATTGCTACCTTATGCAGTTGAAATTCAGATTAAAGAGGAAGTCACCATCCCAGAAAGGACCCGACAATTCTCCCTGGAAGTGAAAGTTAAAAGAGGACAGAAATTGAAAAACCCTGATGCTTATATACATCTAAATGCTTCTCTCCAACAGCAAGGGTTGGGGGTAAACCCAACTCCATTAGTCAACATAGAACATGACACCATTCCAATAGAGGTGGATAACAGCGACTTAAAGAGTATTACTCTAGCCGCAGGCACCTTTATTGGAATGGCGGTTGATGACTGACATTTCTCCATTGATCTAGGAAATGAACTGTTAGGACCAATCCCCAAGGACTGTTTTGACAGTGACAGTGAGGACAATACAACACCAGACAGGATTTTCACCCGGCATGGGGGGAACTTCCTGGTGTACACTTCCTGCCCTTATGGTAAGGAAGATGTGACTTGTGACTTCAGGAGGGATGAGGTGATTTTCCAGGTCCATGAGGGTTGCTTTTCCCACCTGAGGCCTCCAGTCCAAATCAGCACTCTGACCAGGGACTTCTCCACCCAGCTGGAGGAGGCCGCTGAGATAGCCAAACCAGAAGTCTTTCCAGGCTTGAGGCAGATGGTGGAAGAGAGAGTCAACCTAGCTGATGCCTGTGTGACCCTGGAACAGAAGCAAAAGTTGAAACAAGTTTTCTTGGATTTCCAAGATCTCTTTGCGGTAGACTCATATGACTGTGGTTGCACCGACATCCACACAACAACAATTCCCACGCACCCTGGAATGACTCCAGTGTTTTTGAAGCAATATCGTTTGCCTCTCGCATCCATGGAGTCCCTCACTGAAATAATTAAGAACCTTGAGTCCCGGGGAATAATTCGTCCAATACCGGGAGCAGAGACCCAAGGGGCCCGGGGTACCGCCCAATATTCCCATCAGGACCGGCGAGGAGAACCGATCGATCAGTACCGGATGGAGGAAAAGATGCTGAACTGTGCCATTTGCAGAATTGGGAGAAGATTATGCGGACATACCAGTACGTGGGTCAAAACACTCTTTGCACCCGACTGCCCATCATCTCAGATTTAAAGTGCAGTCGGGTGGGGGGGCCTTGTTGGGTGTCCTGAGCCACGTTTGAGCTATCATGCTGCAACATTTGGTGCTGTGGGCTTAGAAAATCCAAGATGGCCAAAAAGCCCACATGTGCGCCAGAATCCAGGAGAACCACGCAGTTTGTGCGCACACCAAAATGGTTACCTAACTTGCCACCCACCAGTGTAAAGAAAGATCTTTGTTAAAAAAATCCACTGTTACTGATGTCAAAAAGTTGCTGAAATCGTGGCTCATTGGACCACTTTAAAGATTCAACCCTTTTGTGGGGGTCCACATAACCATTTTACTGTAAGGAGCCCCATCAAAACAATGTTAAGCAAGGATTATTTACTACCATGTAAGAACCATTCCTGTTTGGAATGCATTAATCCAAGAAAGATCCCAAAAATGGATGCAGTACCAACAAAATCCCCAAGGCGGCGCTAGCGGTCTAAACTCTGACAGGAGAACTGAGTGCAGTTGCTGACAAAGGAATTTGACTCAGCTGACTTCAAAGGCTGCATTTTAATCAAAAATTAGCCACCTGCTGTTCCCAGAGGCCAGAAGCCTGGGAAACCCTCTCACCTCAAGAGATTCACACCACAGCCCAGGATATCACATGGTCATAATAACCAAATGCAAAGTGACCCCATGGTCTGCTGACCTCAGCCTCCCAGAGACCACACAATAGGCTCTTGCACTTGAATAGAATATGTTGATTTTGACTGTTTCCTGTCAACAAAGGTCTGCCTGCCAGCAGAGGCATGGTTTCTGACCCACCCAAGTTTCTAGGAGGAGGAGACTAACGCTCTGAGAGCTGAATTGCAGTAAAAATACAGTTTATAAAAATACTGATAACTCTTTGTAATCAAATGACAGGAATGTATAACTTTGAGAGCCTTAATTTAAAAAATGTACCTTCGATTCAAGCCCAAACTCCAATTTGTGTGATGTTCTGGGGCAAAACCCCGCTATTTTTTGACACCACATACTCTGTGTTTAAGCTAGAGATATGGGAATTTACTGGAGTAGGTATGGACAGCCTGTGTATATGTGTATAACTTTTAATGAAGAACCAAGGTTGCATAACCCACTAAAATCGAAAATAAGTTGCCATTTTTGAATGAAAGCCCTCAGGAAGAGCAGATTTGAGACTACCTCATGTGATAGGTAATATGTACATGCAATGACAAACCACTATGTATTTGAGAAATGTGTATTTTGATCAAATATAGATTTGTGTGCAATTTGACAGGGGAGTGTCCTTTCTGCAGGCCATATAATGACATCGCTCTGACACTCCACTTCTTTCCCCCAATCAAGAGAGAAAGGAAAGCTTGACCAATGATAAATTGAGAGAGGGGCTGGATTAGTGATGCTGCGCACACACCCACTTTCAAAACATATAAAAGGAACATTGAAACCCAGGTGGAGAGATTGAAATCCATTTGCTGCAACGCGCTCTGCGGGACCACACAACATCCAGAAGGCACCAGATCCAACACTTAGACTTTAAAACTCCAAAGAACTTGATCCAGAACTCAAAGTAAGGGCCTAAACCCACAGACTGAGAACTCTTCTCAGCAGGCCTCAGCATCCAGCAAACCTAACCAACTATCAACAGCCGGGCGAGCTGTTTGAATTCCCTGCCTAGAACATTGCCGGGACCGGTAGCAGTGTCCAGGAGCCGTGCAGATCAGCGCTGTGTCCGGAGAAAGCGGGACCAGGAGCCGTGCAGACCGGTGCTAGACCAGACCAGCAGAACCCAAGATCCAGGAGCAGTGCCGGTGACCCAGAAAGCAGAGCTGTATTCGGAACCGGAGACCAGATCGCTCTAAAGTGCTGTGCGCAGTGACCGGATCCGTGACAAAGTCGCCTTCCTGTCCAAAATCTCTTGTGAGTACTCAGCAAAACTCAGAACATATCCCTTAGTTTAATATAATATAATTCAATCTATTTAACCTAAGTAGAACTGTCACCTGTCATTTTCTAGCTGCAAGCTGTAACCTGTCGGTTTGAACTTTTAAAATTTCAAATCCTAAAAACAACCTTCACAAAATCGTTCATAACTCCGTAACCGTTTGTGCTAGGAACTTGATTCAACTTTCCTCTGAAAGCTTAGAATCTAGGCTTTCTAAAGAACCTAGAACCGACTATATAGTGCCTCCGTCATCACGATTCACGCACTCGCAAATTTTACCGCGATTTGCGATTTGGCCTGATTTCAGCCACCTGTACAAATCAGCAGCTTTTGCCTGAACTGCTAAAATTTCGTTTGCCTCCTAAGAACCATCCCTGAATCATTGCTAGAGTGAGCCTGAACTAATATTAACTAGATACCACTCACCCTGAACCTCCTGAAGGGAATTAAAAGCATTTTCAGCATATTTCTCACTGCATTGTCACCATATTCAAAGCATTTTGCCTGTGTTTCAAAACTCCTATCTGTTGTATAAGCTGCTGGGGGGGAATTTAACTGAATTCTATTTGATTGCATTCCTGAGAACTGTGTGCCCCTCTTTCCATCTACTTCCATGTCTTACATTGCATAGGGGAGGGGGGTGAATTGCCACCAGGGAAAAAGTGAACATATGATATCTTGTGAAACCATATTAATTAGTTCTGTACTGCATTTTCATTCAACATTGCACCCATTTGAAATCATAAAAGTATTTTTGCTACTTGATCCATCCTATAGTAACTCCTCATTGATTGTAAAGAAGTGTGCTAGTGCCAGATTACCCATTGTTGATCAACATCATATGTCTAAGTTTACTATCAGATATTAATTTATTATAAAGTGTGATATATATATATTGTTTAAATTCTCAAATAAACCTTTTAAACTTGCAAAACAGAACTACTTTTTGGCTCAGTGGGGTCAGGGGGCTTCTAAGAGAGGGGTGTTATATAGGGGTAGTCATCCAGAGCTCATGAACTGGACATAAAGATATATCAATAAGGGTTTCCATTCAGTATCCCAGACTAGGCATTGACTTAGCTGTAGTGTTGAATTGAATCCTCTTACATGACATTCCACTGACATGGCACTCAAGAAGACGCTAGCCGCGATGCTACACACTTTGGCTGTATGATTGGCCCTATATACCTGCTCCTGAGTGTCCTAGCAAGGCTTTAACAGCAGGAAAGAGGGACAAGAGAGAGAAGAGTGCCTGGAAGTCGAGAAGCACTTCAGGGGTTTGTGTTCCCATCCCTTACCTTTCACAAACACATAGATCTTGGCCATGTTGTCTTGGTCGTCCTTGACGTTGCTGTAAAGGCAGGTGAAGTAGCCAGTGTCACCAGCCAAGGCTGCGTTCAAGGTCAGTCGACTACAGATGAGGTGCTGGTGTTGCGTGCCTGGGCACCTGTGCTCAGTCACATGGAAACGGGGGCCAACTGGGCTCTGCCATTCACCCCAGGCCCAGGTCAGGTTTGAAGATCCCCTGTTAAAGGAACAGACAAACGATAAGCATTAGATCACGGTCCTGGGCCCACATGACTGTCATATCCTTATATTGGACACATATATTTTTATATCAATATATAACGATTAGAGACAAGACTTCACATGGGCACTGATGACTTGGATACTCCCCATGAGATCTAAAGGTGGGCAGTGCGAGAAATGAGCCAGATTTCCACAGATTCGGAATCTGGCCACAAATGTCTCCCCGAATCCTGCATTCAGGAAACCAGAAGTCCATGCTGCTGTAAAGCGCTGCACCCGCGGGGACCAGCTGTTGTAGAGCACTGCGCCCACAGGGACCACCTGCTGTAGAGCGCTGCACCTGCAGGGGCCACCTGCTGTACAGCACTGCACCCGCATGGGCCACCTGCTGTACAGCACTGAGCCTGCAGGGACCAGCTGCTGTACAGCACTGCGCCTGCTGGGACCACCTGCTGTAGAGCACTGCGCCTGCAGGGACCACCTGCTGTAGAGCACTGCACCTCTAGGGACGAGCTGCTGTACAGCCCTGTGCCTGCAGGGACCAGCCGCTGCACAGCACTGCACCCGCAGAGACCACCTGCTGTAGAGCACTGCACCCGCAGGGACCAGCTGCTGTACAGCACTGCGCCCGCAGGGACCAGCTGCTGAACAGCCCTGCGTCAGCAGAGACCAGCTGCTGTACAGCACTGCACCCGCAGGGACCACCTGCTGTAGAGCACTGCACCCACAGGGACCAGCTGCTGTATAGCACTGCACCCGCAGGGACCAGCTGCTGCAGAGCACTGCGCCCGCAGGGACCAGCTGCTGTACAGCACTGCGCCCAAAGGGACCACCTGCTGTATAGCACTGCACCCGCAGGGACCAGCTGCTGTAAAGCACTGCACCTCCAGGTACCGGCTGCTGTACAGCACTGCGCCTGCAGGGACCAACTGCTGTACAGCACTGCGCCTGCAGGGACCACCTGCTGTAGAGCACTGCGCCTCTAGGGACGAGCTGCTGTACAGCCCTGTGCCTGCATGGACCAGCCGCTGCACAGCACTGCACCCGCAGGGACCACCTGCTGTAGAGCACTGCACCCGCAGGGACCAGCTGCTGTATAGAACTGCACCCGCAGGGACCAGCTGCTGAACAACCCTGCGTCTGCAGAGACCAGCTGCTGTACAGCACTGCACCCGCAGGGACCAGCTGCTGTATAGCACTGCACCTGCAGGGACCAGCTGATGTAGAGCACGGCGCCCGCAGGGACCAGCTGCTGTACAGCACTGCGCCCGAAGCGACCACCTGCTGCATAGCACTGCACCCACAGGGACCAGCTGCTGTAAAGCACTGCACCCCCAGGGACCAGCTGCTGTACAGCACTGCGCCCGCAGGGACTACCTGCTGTAGAGCACTGAACATGCAGGGAACAGCTGCTGTACAGCACTGTGCCCGCAGGGACCAGCTGCTGTATAGCACGGCGCCCGCAGGGACCAGCTTCTGTACAGCACTGCGCCCAAAGGGACCACCTGCTGCATAGCACTGCACCCACAGGGACCAGCTGCTGTAAAGCACTGCACCCCCAGGGACCAGCTGCTGTACAGCACTGCGCCCGCAGGGACTACCTGCTGTAGAGCACTGAACATGCAGGGACCAGCTGCTGTACAGCACTGTGCCCGCAGGGACCAGCTGCTGTATAGCACTGCACCTGCAGGGACTGCCTGCAGTACAGCGCTGCACCTGCAGGGACCACCTGCTGTAGAGCACTGAGCCCGCAGGGACCAGCTGCTGTACAGCACTGCGCCCGCAGGGACAACCTGTTGTTAGGGTCGCCAACTCTTTGATAGTCTTTCGTGGGACATTTGCCCAGAAGGCGGTGATGACGTCACGTCATTCACATTTGACCCGCCCCTTTTTTAATGTACATTTTTTTAATGGCTCTTAATTCCTGGCTTAATTGAAATGCAAATGGTTTGTGCTTGGGAGGTGATGGTCACGTTTTGCAAACATGACCATCACGACCCCAGGAACAAAGCATTAGCATTTGAATGAAGCCAGGTGTCAGAGCGGCAGCAGCTCAACCTGCAGGCTCAAAAGGAGCCGCCCGGAGAAAGAAAGCAGCAGGCGGCAGTGGCATGCTGTGTAAATGCCGACTTCAGTTTGCAGAGTGGCTGTGCTGGAGGCAGGTTGTCCCAACGAAAGTCGGGACAACCTGCGTCCCGCACAGCCACTCTGCAAACTGCAGGACAGAGTCCCTAATTGCGGGACAATCCCGTGAAATCCGGGACAGTTGGCCACACTGCCTGTTGTACAGCGCTGCGCCCGCAGGGATCACCTGCTGTAGAGCAGTGCGCCCGCAGGGACCACCTGCTGTAGAGCCATGCGCCCACAGGGACCAGCTGCTGTACCGCACTGCGCCCGCAGGGACCACCTGCTGTAGAGCACTGCGCCCGCAGGGACCATCTGCTGTAGAGCCATGCGCCCACAGGGACCAGCTGCTGTACCGCACTGCGCCCGCAGGGACTACCTGCTGTAGAGCACTGTGCCCGCAGGGACCACCTGCTGTAGAGCCATGCGCCCACAGGGACCAGCTGCTGTAGAGCACTGTGCCCGCAGGGATTACCTGCTGTAGAGCACTGTGCCCGCAGGGACCACCTGCTGTAGAGCCATGCGCCCACAGGGACCAGCTGCTGTACCGCACTGCGCCCGAAGGGACCACCTGCTGTAGAGCACTGCGCCCCAACTGCTTCCAGCGCTCAGTGATATTTCGCGGTCTGGAAAACTGTGCCCTGGATTCTCTTCTTTCTTTTTTTGCTTTCTTTTTTATTTCAACACTTAGGGGGCTGCAGACACGTCAGCAGGTAGATATTTGAGGATCAATCTTGGCCCTTAAGAGCTGCGAAATGTCGGGTTTTAGAAATGGGAAAGGGGGCATTGAGTTCAATGCTGGGTGAAACAACAACTATACACGCAGGCGATCATATTATGCATTTCCTTTCACAGTGTTCCTTTCCTGGGGTGGTTTTTAAGGCTCTTATCACGTTCCGTGTCGTGATGATAATTGTAGGCCTAAATTAGTTCTTTACAGACATGCTGGTGGTTTGATCGGTCTGGACCTTAAGGTCCTCCTTAATGGTATCACTACAAAATATCCCAGACCATTACTGCATGGTAGAAAACCTCAAATTACAAACAATGGAGTCAGACGAAAAAAATCGATGGGAGGTTGGATGATATGATAAGTTATTTATAGATTGCTTAGTACCCAGAGGTTGCTAAGCGTGGACTCGGGGATCGAACCTGTGATGCTCTGTGCCATCTCACTGCCAAGGCGAGCACGTTGCCCCTGAGCTATCTTCCTGAGTGGAGGAAATGGGAGGATGAGGGGGATTGCATTCAAAGTAGCTAAAATTAGTTGTTTTCTATTCGAGGTTTTCTACCTCACCGTAAATGATATATACAAGGGATGTCTTCTCCTCTAATGAAACAGTCCCGGATTTCGTTTCCTACAACTTCATCCCTTGAATTAAAACCTCCTGGTATCAAAGCCTTTTTTTTTAAATGTATTGTGTTATACTCTAAAACTTTTCACAATTCTAAATACAGGACATTATGTAAACAGCATTAAACACGAGAAACATACTTCAATAAATACATCTTAATTGCAGATAATCTCCACAGAAACAGAATGAAATAAGTAAATAAGACAAAATAAAATAGAAAATAGAAAAATATATGTAATAATAATAATACTAATAATATCAACGCCTTTTATTTATATCCTGTTCAAAATGAGAACATTGGACTAGCAAGTGTTTTGCTGTTTACCGAATCTACACTTTGGATTATTTTTCGGGATTCAAGTTCCGGCTCCTAGTAGCTCCAGCGCATTCACCAAGTAAAAGTTGACTCTCCTATATTCTGCCCTGACACTGGCCTTTGGGAATTCCTGGAGGTACCGGACCACACTTCCTGGCGGAATATTGTGCAGCAGATAGTTGCAGCTACTGCTTTTGGTCTCAAGGTTCACAACATTCTGCATCCTTTCAGCCATGATTGTTTCAACCTTCAACATTTTTTCTAGACTAAGCTTGGTAATGCGGGTTAAATCAAAATTCTACCTCTGGCTCCAAACACTTGCCTCCTCCATCGTGCCAACCATGACTGTTTTTGTACTATGTTCCTTCATTTTTATGGCTTCCACAGACAGCAGATTTAAAAGAGTATGTGGTTCAGCATTAATCCATCTCCAATAATCACTCACTCTCTTATATTGCAGGAGTGACCGTGTGGAGCCAGTATGACCACCATGCCTCAAGAACCCAATGGGCAGATTCTTTGAAAAGTGTCATTATAACCTTAGGCCACAAGCCTCGATATTTTCCAGTTCTTCTGCTTTTCTATAAGCCCATATTTCTGCCCAATACAATAATTTAGATACAATTTTAGCCTTGAAAGTCTTTATCACTGCCTCAATAGAGAAGCCTGCATATTGTTTTGCAAATGCTTTAATACCCCAAGTTGTTGTTGCCTCTCTACCTCCTGATATTCTGATCGCGGGTACCAAGCGAGATGTTGATCAATGACCACGCCCAAATATTGATATTCTCTAACACGCTCCACGGGACTTCCATTTAATATCCATTTGTACACGTTACCCCTTTTTTTACTGGGTTTCCTGAAAACCATGATCTTTGGTTTTTTGGTGTTTATCTCTAAATTATGAAGACCAGCAAATTCTCCCAGCATACCAATAAGGGCTTGCGGCCCTATGGGCATTTTATTCAGCAGAAGGAGATCGTTCACATAGCCCAACCAGGGAATTTACACTCCTCCCAATATAGGGGGAGATGCCACTGCCTTTTGTGAATAGTCAGATAGATCTGCCAGATATAAATTGGACAATATATGGGCCTAAATCTACCCTTGTTTCAACCCTGTGTGCATTGGTATTGCCTCAGTTAAGCACCCAAACCGATCAAGCCTGACTTTCACTGTAGTGTTATGGTACAAAAGTATGATTATATTCAAAAGACCTGCAGGTATTCCCCAGCAGTACAGTTTCTTCCACTACCTATTTCTATCCACAGTGTCAAAGGATGCACTGAAGTCTACGTAAGCAACATACATATCTTGCTCACGCAGACTCCAGGCCGCCTCGACAATTGTGGTTAACGCAATTAGATAATCAAGTGTGGACCTTCCGGAAGCCCGTTTCATTGACTGGTAGGATTCGATCATGATTTGCCCAATTTGTCAAATCACCCAGCAATAGTCTAGCCAACAGTTTGGATGAAACCTCAAGCATTGCTAGGATACGATAGTTTCCAGGAGCAATTCTGTAATCACTTTTGTAGTCTGGCACCAGAATACTAGTTTGCCAGGAGATGGGAATTGTGCTAGTTTGACTGATATTTTCGGAAATAAACATCAATATTTTGCTCCAAAAAATAGGAGATTAAGTTTTAAGATTGCGTTGCAGAGTCTATCCAGGCCTCGGGCCAGAGACCCCTTTCTGCCTATGATTAGGTTCACCAGATCCTTTTCACTGAAGTTTCCTGACCACACAGTAGCCCGGTCACACTGAAAAGCATTGGTGTCAGGCAATCTGCCTAGGGTGTCTTTTTTATATTGGCTCCATGCCCCCCCCCAGATGCACCACCCGCTAAGCAATTCTGGGCAACTCAGCCATTGACGAGTTGCCAAACGGATTGAGAGTCATTAGTACCACAAATATTCATGAACTCCTGCTACTTTGCAACTCCCTGAATACCCCTCAAGTTATGGGCCCATCTTCCGTAACAAGATTTAATTTCCTTTATATTTCTGCCTAATCTCACTTCTGAGTAATTATTTCCTTGCTCGTACCCTATGATCACACGTGTGTACGTGTTTCCTAATACTGTGCCCTTCATATTTAAAGCATCGCCCTCACACTCGCCCTTGCCGCGGGAAACAACATTCTATTAGATGGGAAACAAACGTTTGAAATCGCACAAACAGATTGGACACCTCAAGTGAAAATGTACAGCTCTCCCCCCCCCTACACAGGGGAGCATTGCCTCACTACTGATTGCCCCTCATTATTAAGGCACTCTAGCCCTTTTTCCGCGACAAGGCTATTTGCTTTGGTCATTGTGCCAGCTCTCCACTTAATTGGATTTCCAGCTGTATTAAGCCCAATTTCAGCAGTATGATCTCTCTCCACCCTTAAAACTTCAGTTGAGCTGCATAATATTGTTGGGTAATGATCGCTTTCATCGCAGCGCTCCACAACAAATGCTAAGGCATCTTGGAAACAGCAAGTTGATACAAACCAATAATCCAAAGTAGAACAACTCAGCAAGGTTACCCTGGTGAATGCTCCCGGGATATCACCTATGCTCCTACCATGAATCATAGTAAGTTACAGACTATGTAGATAGTTCAACCATCTGTCCCCATATCCAGGGATGTCATTTCACTAAAATACCAGAGGTAGCGGAAATGTGACATCACATGACCCTTGACCCCCGATGACATCACAGGAAGTGATGTCATTTGACCCCCACCCCAACGTGACATCACAGGAAGCGATGGAACACGACCGTTTACCACTTGACAAAACAGGAAGTGGCATCACATAGCATTTATTCTAAGTGCACAATGAAAAATATGGTTACAATATCACTGTAACGTGATATACATTTCATACAAGAATGGATCACCATATGTATCGGCAGAAAAAAACATGCTATAACTGCAACTTGGCAAAAGCAAAATACATAGCCTGAAATTAATGCTTATTCTACTCTAAATGCTTTTTGGAGGATTTCGTCCGCATTGTCAATTTGAGGTGTTTAAGAACAGACTAAATCAGTGACTCACCCCCTGAAGTGTGCCTAAAATAAACCTTTAATGAGTCTCACAATTATTGTATGGAATTCCAGAAAGACAAATAGCTCAAATAGACACATGGCACTGGCCACAGCCCAGGAGATTCAATTTGTAAAACAAAAATAATAATAATAAGATTGTTTTTGTAGGGGTAGCAAGGGAGACCACAGGGGTAGCAAAGAAGACCTCAGGGGTCGCAAGGGAGACCTCTGGTGACCCCTAAATGACGTCCCTGCTCGCATCATTATATATTGTCTGCCTTAAAGTTACTTGCGGGACTCCGGCATCATGTTCTAACGCATTAAGTTAAAGTATGCAGGATTTTAGCATTAATGACTGAAATATCTGGATCAATAACCGCAGGATTGCACAGCTAAGTAATAGCATTCATTACATTCATTAGCTCTGTTGTTCTGCCCAGGCCCAGGGGATCATACACATTTATGGGCACCGTCCTTTTATTGTTACCTAAAAGGTTTCCCAGAATAAGGCCTACCAGTAGATTTTCACATTATACCTCAATTTTCTCTACTTCTTCAGAGTTAAGGGCACGAATGATAAGGCCTCCATTTGGCCGTCCCCTTGCCCCCTGGGTGGCCAACTTGTGTATGGCGTTTCTTTCATCAAATACTATGGGCCCAGTGGACGACATTTCCTGCAGTGCTAATACGGCACAGCCATCCAACATTATGCATAACACCCCCCCCCCTCTTCTCCATATTGTGAATTCCCTCTTGGATTCCAAGATATTACCACCAACTGTGTGTCAGGGTCTACACAGAATATGTGGTTGCAGTGTCCCTGTCAACCAGGACCAGTCATTATTCCATGAACACCTAGCACTATCAAATTTCTTGTTTTTTAAAAATAGGTTCTCTGGTGACCATCCTGGCTAATAGCGATCATCAACGTTTCTTCTGAGGATATAGGTTTATCCTTGACCTCAGACCAATCCTAAGTATACTGCTAGCAACCTCCATCCTACTTTCACCCTCTCTAAGTCTGTTGATTTCAACTCCTGACCTCATGAAGCTATGTTGGTGTTTCATCACCATAGATGCAGCATTTTCCGACTGTAAATTAACAACCTTCTCAGGCTGTTCATCTAGCCTTAAGTCTTCAGAGACAATGAGACGCAGCAGTACTATCGTATGCAAGCGGTCTAAGATGGCTGCCTATTAACCGTACACTGTAGGGGTGTACAGAAAAGGCTTTTGATTCTTATGGTCTTTCCCATTATGTTTGTTCCACTCATCTTTGTTGTTTCAGGATCACCAGACCCCACATATTTATGGCAGCCCCACAGCAACCCTCCACCCCTGTAGTTCCCTGGCTCAGGTTCACTAGTGTTATTGGAGTTTATAGACTCTTGAGATCTACAAGCCCCTCCATCCACATGTCTGATTGTATTAATGTTTACGGACTGCGCTATTACTTTAGGCTCTTCAAATAATCGATCAATCCTTCAAGGTCCATTCTGTCTTCTCCAAGATCAATGACTTCCATCACAGCACTGTCTTTCTGTTTACCTTCCCCACTAACCAGAAAATCCCTAATGTCTGATCGTCGGGCAGCATCTGCGTCACATCATGGTGCAGTCCCACCAGAACATTTCAGAAAAGGCAATAGGGAACTTAAACTGCACCAGCTAGAATCACAATTAATTATTACATTCAACTCCATGAAACCTAATGGGCACAATGGAGATGACGAATTGCATGTTTTCCCTCCTGAATGTGCCATTTGAATTGTATGGGCATTGGTGTTTTTTGATGCATAGCATCTGTATATTTGTTATAAGTTCTTCTTACTGATAGAGTATTGTACATTATACTCCCACTTGGGTCTGACTGCCTAACCATACTATGTATGTAATCTATTAGCGATAACCATGTACCTTTCATAGGTTCAGAGCCCTTCTATCTGCTTGTTTTAAAAGGTTCTTCTTGCTGATGGTATATGTTAGGCAGAATCCTATGCAGTTCCCTTAGGGCGCACTACAGAAGATTAGGACTACAGTTATATGCAATAAATCCCCTTTGGTATCAGTCTGTACCACACAGATTTAGTTGGTAGCTGTGGCTGAGCAGTCAGACTTATCTCAAGAGGGAGATGAGCAGTATTCAGGGTTTACACAATAGGACTACAATACTATGGAACAAGAACACACCGACCAAAGCTTTGTATCAAAAGGAATATATATATTTATTTTACACAATCTTAATTCCACACACAAATCACTATCATTAAAGTAAGTTAAAACAGTCAAGAAAAGTATACACAACTCCCTAATTAGATTGTAGACAAGTTTGAGCAAGAGTGAAAACTGAGCAAAACGGCACAGTGTAAACCAAGCAGAAATGTCACTCTAACAATTTCTTCAGAGGGAGGGAAAGGACACGTTATACAGGGTTAGACTCCTAAACACACCAGCAACACTTCCCAATTGAATGGTGAACAAGTTCGGCAAGGTAGTACTTTAGCATAAGCAATACTTAGGTGAAAACCGAGCAAAATGGCACTTCAGCAATATTTTAAAAAGGAAGGAAAGGTGGTTATAAGAGTTTAGGTGCACCAACACATTTCTTGATGAAAAGCAATCTACAGAAGGCAGTTGTAACAGATTTAGCCAGAGTCAATAGGCCTGTGCCAGAGTCAGTGGTACAAGGCAAAGTGCCCAGGATGAAACGGTTCTAGTAGCTGCAGTCAAGTCTGTGTTTAACGATTTGAAAAGGCGGTTGCAGAAGGTAAATCATAATGTTAGACGAAAGGGGCGGCCAACCCAGCAGGTAAGTAAAGGATTTAAAACACCTTTAGCAGTACCCAACGAAACGGGAGGCCTGGCGGAACAATGTACCTTGAAAAGTGGAAGCGGCTCCTGCAGTGGCAGTTGTTCCTGGCAGTTCCTGCAATTCGGGAGATCCAGCAGAGGAAGAGAGGCTCTCGTCATGGAGGAAGGTTTGAGTCACTGTACTGCCCAGGGAAAAAGCCAGCTGCGGTGATGCCGAAACGGAATAAAAGGTACACTCCTTTAAATCGCGGTCGTGATGGACTGGTGCCTGGCTATCCGGTCTCCGAGTGCAGGGCACTGGTGATTCGACCAAGGCAGGTCCTGGAGGGCGATTGGTGAACTGGTTGGCCCCACCAGCTCAAGGGAAGAAGTCTCTTGGAGGTGAAGATCTTCTCGAGTCGTTGGAGAAAAGTGGTGAGGATCTGCAGCAGGGCTTCACCTGTGGTTCAGTCGTTGCAGATGTCTTCAGCTTCTCTCCTCTTCGGGTTACTTAGTTCCAGTGGTGACATCTTCTCCTCCAGTCCTCAGAGCCCTGCTTTTATGCAGAAGGACCCCCATTCAGACAGCCTAGCTGTCACTCATGCAGTGGGGTGGTTATCCTAGCGGCATAACCCCCAGCCTATCAGGGCAGAGTGCGACTTGGGTTGCCTAGGTAACCCTGTCCAGGGTGCCTATTCCCCCTCCCAAACGTCCTGTCTACCCCAGACTCAGTGGCACCGAAAGGAGGGCTTCTGTGCAGAACCCCGCCAAAAGGACGAACAAAGGATCCCCGACCCGGATTAGGATTTCAGAGAAAGACACGAGAAAGAAATAATCTCAAAGATCTGGCAAAGAAAACCTACCAGAGTAAAGTTAATATCAAAATAAACTGGTGGTATGTTAGAGGCTGTCAGTAAAAGTGGTAGCCTCGAACAATGGGAAAATCCCATAGGAAAATATTTGCGGTCGAATATTCTCGGTAGTAACCACTGCCACCAGCCAGAAACTTCGCAGAGAGGAACTGGACAGTACCCCCTCGAAAATGAACACCAGGGAAAAACTATTAACCCTTCCCAGTACTTCCATAGTAAGATGGGTTGTACTGGTTTTGTTCATTGAAATTGACTAGTAAAGTCAATGGATACTTTACATGCCCTGGGAGACAGTAGTCAGTCCCAGGGTATGGAGTCTATGTTTGGGAGTCACTATGACACCCCTGTGTCACTGCACTGAGGGTGCTGTGTAACACACAAGTAAAAAGATGATACCTATGAGGGTGAGAAAACCCCATAGACCATAAGCACCAAAAATAGCCTAAAACACACATCAGCAAAATTCAACTAAGAGTCCGAAAAAGAGTCTCACTCTTAGTAGGAGTAAAAAAATAAACCCCTGAAATCCAGCAACGCTGCTGAGGGACTCTATAGGTAAGGGAAATTAGCCTTTTAAGAGAATTCTCCCAAACACTATAGTTTACATTGTATTCCCACTTGGGTTGGATTGGCTAATTCTAATATGTACCTTACGAATTTTAAAGGTGGAACGCTTTTTTTGAAAGTGTTCTATAATATTGCACCTTCTTGCACAAGTCACACTATATAGTACTTATGACAGCTATATTCTGTTGCTGCTGCTGTTTCTACAGTGCTTGCCTTATCAGTTATTGCCTTCAAATGGATGAATTTGTAGCAAATGTATTTGATTTGTTAATTGGTTCGGATATATAGTCATATTTTGCACTTGCACTTTAGTTTGTAAGTTTCGAACAGATACAATTTAGTCAATATTCTTCTTGCTGACCTTTATAGCATTAACTATTATTGCATTAAGAAAGTGTTTTGTACTCATTTTGCATTCTATTCAGTATTTGTAAGATGGCACCTTATTGGCATGTTGGTTTTAATGCATATATTCTTTGTTTATGGAGCACATTTTTAATGATGTCACATGAGGAAGATGCATGTTCTTTCCTTTAAATACGTTGAGTTACTTTTAAAATGTAATACTTGCCCGAGGAAGTCCTTTTGTAAGACAGAAAGCGGGGCAATCATGTACCTTTCAAAGGTTCATTTTCCCGCTGTCCAATTTTTGTTTTTCAAAAGAAGAATTGCTTTTTTGAAATTGTTCAATACATTTGCACATTCTTGCACATGAAAGATGCGTGCCTGGTTGATTTTGTTTTACCTACATTCTGACGTTCGGATTGGTTCATGGCAGGAGTGCGTTCTTTGCCGGATCAATATATTTATGCCATAAACTAACTGATATACCCGGCCTTGCACGGGCTCTCATACCATCATAGGTCCAGGTGAGTGAGCAAAATGTGTTGCAGATTGCTGAAACGTTGCGGAATTGTATAAGGAGCAAAGCTTTGCCAAACCACAAACCCCCAACCAAATTTTGGCTTTTGTTGAAACCCGGGGAAAGGGCTGGGGTGTCCAAATGTCATGTAGCCAGTAATGTCTGTAGGGTTCTAACAGGTGTCTGTGCATCATTTGGTGCAGAGTGGTGAAATGGTGTGAAATTGGATAGGGAACAACCGCAAAGCCACAAACCCACCCACACATTTTCACTTTTGCTGAAATCCAGGGAAAGGGGCTGGTTGTCCAAATGTCATGTAGACAGCAATGTCTGGAGACTCCTAACAGGTGGCTGTGCACAATTTGGTGCAGATTGTTGAAACGGTGTGGAATTGTATAGGGAACATGCGCGAAGCCACAAACCCAGAGTCTTTTGCTGAAATCTGGGCAAAGGGGAAGGGTATCCAAATGTCATTTAGCCAGTAATGTCTGGAGTGTCCTAATAGGTGACTGTGCACAATTTGGGGCAGATTGGTGAAATGGTGTTGGATCGTATAGCGAACATACACAAAGCAACAAACCCGCAAACCAACACCCACATTTTCACTTTTGCTGAAATCTGGGGTGATGGGTGGGGTGTCCAGGTGTCATGTAGTCAATAATGTTTGAAGGGTCCTAACAGGTGACTGGGAAACATGTGGTGCAGATTGGTGAAACAGTGTGGAATTGTATAGGGAACATATGCAAAGTCACAAACCTGCAAACCCACACCCACATTTTCACTTTTGCTGAAATCTGGGTAAATTGGTGGAGTATCGAAGCGGGATGTAGCCAGTAATGTCTGGAGGGTCCTAACAGGTGACTGTGCAGAATTTTGTGCAGATTGGTGAAACAGTGTGGAAGTGTATAGGGGAATGTACGCGAAGCCACAAACCCACATCCACATTTTCACTTTTGCTGAAATTCGGGGTAAGGAGTGAGGTATCCATAAATCATGTAGCCAGTATTGTCCAGAGGTTCTTAACAGGTGACTGTGCAAAATGTGGTGCAGATTGGTGAACAAGTGTGGAATGGTATAGGGAACATATGCAAAGCCACAAACCCACAAACCCAGAGACTTTTGCTGCAATCCTGGGAAAATGGTGGGGTGTCCAAATGTCATGTAGCTAGTAATGTCCGGAGGGTCCTGACAGGTGACTGTGCAACATGTGGTGCAGATTGGTGAAACGGTGTGGAATTATATAGGGAATATATGCAAAGCCACAAACCCACACCAAAATGTGCACTTTTGCTAAAATCCGGGGAAAGGTGTGGGGTTTCCAGATAAGATGTAGCCTCTAATGTCCGGAGGGTCCTAACAGGTGACTGTGAAAAACCTGGTGCAGGTTGGTGAAACGGTGTGGAATTGTAAAGGGAACATACGTGAAGCCACAAACCCAACATTTTCACTTTTATATATATATATATAGAGAGAGAGAGAGAGAGAGCACAGCAGTATTCCATATATACCAACCCTCCAGATTTAGGCGGGAGACTCCCGATTTTTCAGTTTAAAAAATTGCTTTTTAAATCCCCCATGCAATCCTGTGGGGAAATTCCTTTCTCCCACTTTCTGGGGAAAAATCTCCCTCCCAGGGTCTGGAGGATGTTGGCATGTCTAGTATTCCACAGTAACTATTCCTGGTTTCTGGAACACCACCAGCGAATGTGGTCATTTCCTGCAGCCGTAACCATGACAAAATCTGTCCAATGCCAGATAAGGCACTAAATGTGCAATATGCACTACTGCTAGTGACCCAGGCTTCTGGGAAGCGTGCCATTCATCAGTCCAATAATGAGGTGATAATGGCCCTGTCACACTGCGGCTCACTTATCTGCTCCTGCAAAGTGCACTTCAGCACGTCACCCGTGCGCTGCACTATATCTCTTGCTGCTTTAAATGTCAGCGTGACTTCCTGTGATGGTTTAACAGATCACTTTGGTAAATAAGGTTCCCTGGACATTTGGATTAGTGATTCAGTCCACCACCAATGTGCATTCATTGAAATGACAAACTCTGTCAGATCTGTTCATTGCTGGACCTGCTCCTGGGCATTGCCTTAGGAAACCTTATATATTAACAATCCGTATTCATGAATTCCCTGAGTTTATGATTTTCTTATGTATCTATAATATTTATTTACTGCAACTTCATTAAGCCCTGAATAGCTTTCGGTTCCTTATAATGTACACTTAGCCTACAAGGCCAGCAATTATTTGGACTACATCCCAGTTCTTTTCACAACGTGTCTATAATTTGTTCTCCCCAGTGACCCTCACAAGCAACCCCCTGCTTTCATTCTCTGTGCCTCGTTGACGCAGGGGGTCAGGGCTGAATAAGCACGCGTTTGCTTTCGTCTCTGGAAGAAGGTGGGCGCATGCGCGTTGTGGGACCCACAAAAGCAAAACATAAACACTGGCTGAAGGGATAAACCTGCTAGAGTCCAGGTGCAAAAGACAAATAAGATACACACGAGTTACCGCATCAGTGAGGCTTTCCTGACAAGTACAAGA
Organism: Ambystoma mexicanum; assembly: GCF_040938575.1. Lineage (NCBI taxonomy): Eukaryota > Metazoa > Chordata > Amphibia > Caudata > Ambystomatidae > Ambystoma > Ambystoma mexicanum. The sequence goes on along the minus strand of NC_090930.1, from coordinate 147,154,337 downwards.
TGAGTCCTTCATCTGAGCACTTTGCCAAGTCCTTCATTGCAGGTTTGTTTGCAAAAGCCCCAGTTCACCTTTCAGAAACGCACTTCATTCAATGGTGACTGGCAAACAGAGCATCTCTCCGGCCCAGGGAGTATGTCGCAGAACCGAACACATGGTGTAAAAATCTCATGATGTGGCAAGTGGACGTGAAACACAACTGGGTAACCCGGAATCACTGTAAGTAAGAAAGGAACCGGAAGTACAGAGATTATTCCTGTAAAAGAACAGTGCAGGTGGACCCACCAGCTTGCAGGACCAGCCCAATGACCCTCTTCCTACCCGAGTCCCCGCCGCTCTACAATGCTACCTGCGGCCCTGTTCTTCCACTTGGAATGAGGTCGCCTTGTGGCATAGTGGCCTGGATCCAGGTTCACAATATGATAGTGGCTTAACAATTTTCTGGAATCAATGTAGAAATGACCCTGGCAATGGGCTTGATTGGGGTAATACTAGCCTAATAAGGGAATCATAATTTTCAGGGGTAATGTAGAAGCCGCAAGACATTGGGTCATTAGATGTTTGCCGGTCCGGGATAATTGCTGGTAAAATTGCTGATAATTCCGGCACCAGCAATATTCCTGGACCGGCAAAACACACATTTGCCGGAGATCCAGTAGGGATTTAACTTTCATCACCTACCCCCGTTAACCTTTTTGGATGGCAGCTATAGAACATGGAATTTGTTACTTTAATTTCACTTTTACCCCAGAACAAGACAATACAAGAGGCAGGCCACCGCCACCCACTTACAGCCAAGGGATTTCTCCACACCTACACAGAGGGTTGTCCAGGCGGCACGCATGAGAGGTATTGTACCAGTGTACTATGAGATCTTCAATATAGAGAGTCACTATTAAGTGGAGAGTAGCTAATACGCACTTTGTGTGCTACTTTCTCTCACTCTCTTATGCAGATTGAACTCTGAAAATGAAATATGAAAAATTAAAATCACATGAAATAATGCTCCTGACGAAGGGATCTTAATCCCAAAATGCATAGCTCTGATGGATATTTGGAAAATGAATTTCATGGATTTATTTGTACTGTACATTATGATTGAAATAACTTATTATAGCCCATGTTTGCGGATTAAAACACTTATAAGTGGACCTTTAAAGCCATTTGTGTATGAATTACTTATGTGAGAACTCCACATCTCTAAAATTGTTTGATAAACTCACATTTCTATTTATCACTAAGAATCGTTTGTTCTGACAAACACATTGAGTGTGCAGGGGACGCGAGTGTTCCACAGGCAGTGGACACCGATTTCTTCTCTCCACATGTTAGACCCAAACGGAACAATGTGCATTTAATGGTATCCCATGGAGTAGAACTGGGTATTGCATATTCTGACTTGGGCATATAGTCTCTAAAGAGTGTATCCCAGAATATCTGTAGGGCACAGTGTGTCATGCCAAGCTGTGAAAGCCTGATGCACAGTGGCAGAATGAGAGAGAGAGAAAGGTTATTCAGCATTAGTACCCGGCGAGGGACGATCAGATTGAAACAAATCGTCGGATTGTCCCTCGCTGTGTCATTACCAGCACAAGAAAGACTTAACTGATTATGAGGGATGCGGGCATGCGTCCCTTGAGTCCCTTCCCTTTTCTTCGACTGGCTGCCAGGGAAAGGGAGAAGAGACTACATGAATTCCCTTCGCCCTGATCCATAGTGGCCATTTTGGTTGTTTTCTTTTTTTAACATCTTTTCAATTGCCACCATGGAAAGGGAGAAGGGACTATGCATAGTCCCTTCTCCCTTTCCATGGTGGTCATTTTGTTTGTTTACCGTTTTTCGTTCACTTTTCAATGACTCCCATGGAAAGGGAGAAGGGACTACATGTAGTCCCTTCTCCCCGATACCAGGTGGACATTTTTGTGCTTTTTGTTCTCAAGCTGAGAAATGGTTTTAACGCTGTTTCTCAACTCCAGAACAAATGCACTTAGTATACCCTGGTACGATGTGCCAGGGTACTAATAGCAATAGAACCCTCGGAGGGGGGGCATTACCGGTCAGGTAATGCCCCTGGTGCTACGTCAAAGCCCACCCTTCAGTCAGGCTTGTAACTGTCGTCCTGGGGGCATTTCCCAACTGGTAATGCCCACTCCTCAGAGGGTGCTATTGCTTTAGTGAACTACTGCACGTGGGGATTTGTCGACTTATACGAGAATGCTGTGCTGCTTCTGACGGGAAACAATTGGGTGTGGTCTTTCAGCTAAACCGTTTTTGACATACTCTTAGTGCAGTATGTATTGAGTTCAAAAAGACATGGCCAAAATAAAGAACCCTTAGAAAGTCAGGAAGAAACCAGGTCCACCCACAGGGAATCCAAAGGATCGACTGCATTCTACATGTGTGTTTTTCTCTTTGCGGTTCAAACTGTAGCCGCTGTTTATTTATTTGTATGTCATTTTTTAGAATTAATCTTCTTCATATATTGCAAACATTAGTTATGCAAGTCATGATGAATCGAAAGTGAAACAACCATCCAAATATAAAATCCTAATACACATAGGTATTTATTGAACACTCTGATGCAGTCAAACATAACATAAAATTAAACTGTGTGTCAGCAACTCCTGAAACGTGTGAATATCCGACACCGTTAGAACAGAATTCGCATCTAACTGTGATTGTATTGCAGTCACTAGGAGTGGACCAATGAATGTATAGTTACATGCTTTGATATTGGTAGAGGAAGCTTCTGAGTAGGAAAGTCCCTCTGTGTTAGTCTCGGGTGTCCGCTCAAGATGACTTTGAATGGAGTTAGTATGTGGAGGAACATGCAGAGAATTCTTGCAATCAAGTTGCTGTGTTTCGTCTTTAATGCATTCTGCCCGCGTCTACACGTTCCTAGTGTGTATGGCTGATATTGCTATCTGACAAGGACGCAGCATCTGACGACCACACTCAGCCTGTTCTCACACACATGCCGTCTGCAAATTCACGGTGGCAGCCGACCTATAAGAAGACGTAGTCTACTATGACTCAAACCAAAAGATCCGCACAAGGCCTCCATAGACTGGGAGACCTTCCAAAGAGCAGGGTCAGGAGCATATCAATAGAAAGTAGAGAAACCAAAGGTTGTGTGAGTTTGGAATCTGGTAGGGTAGTAGTGAGAAGGAGATTGATGAGCTGAAGGACCAGGTGGCGAGTGGCAGGAGAAAAGTGCAGAGGAATGGAGAGTAAGGGGAGTGCACTTATAAGGAGACCATATAAGGAGGCCAGGAGGTGAAAGTAAAGAAGGTGAAGGAAAAGTACATTGAGATATAAGGAAGAAGTGGAGAATGTTATAAAGGAGGAGATGGGGAGTAGTCAAAAGGTGATGAGGAGGAGTAATAAGGGAGAAGTGTAGAACAGTGACAAGGAGGCGGCATGGTGTTTTGAGAAAAAGGAGTAGAATGAGAAGGCAGTAACAAAAGCACTAGAGGGAAAAAAGGTGGAATGCCAGAACAAGCCAGGAGGAGAGTGGAAGAAGGAACTTTGAGAACTGGAGAAGAAGAGAGCAGGCAGGAGAATGAGGAAGTGAATTTGAAGAATCAGAAGGATATAGGAAAGAACAGAACTCAGAGCGAGAAATGGCATGACATGCACTGAAGGGTTTAAGTGGGAGGGTGGAGGTACAAGAAAGTGCTGATGTGGCAATTAGTTGGAGAGTAGAAAGGAGAAGTAGGAAAGGTGGAAAGTAGAAAAAGGGTTTTTTATTGGTTTATACAAAACTTTACGCATGATATGTAATGTTGTGGAACTTTGAGGCGGAAGACAGGCTTTTGGTTCAAATGAGTTCATTGACAGGAGTAATCCAGCCCAGAATAAGGTCCTTGACACTAAGCCCATGGTCAGCTCTGATGTGGGTGCAGACCCCACACAGCATTAACCAGTGCCACTGCTCAGGCCTAAGGAATTAATGTATGGAGACCAGAGTGAAAGGTCTAACCAGAGACACTCAAGGAGAACTTGTAAGGATTTGAACATCAACAAGCAAGACAAGAAAGAGGAGGTTTGGGGACAGGTGAACTCACTATACTCTGAGTTTAAAAGAGTAATACCCTCTACCTAATCCTCACCACGGTAATACCAACACAGATAGAACACTCACAACTTTTGGTCCGGAAAAAATGCTGAAAGAAATGCTGGTAAGTCTGTCACCAGCGTTTTCTCTGGAGCGGCAAAACACAAGTTTGCCAGTGGGGGCCACGGATATACCAGCAGGCCAGACCTGGTGGTAGGTCAGGCCCCTACCAGCAAAAAAATACCTGACTCACTGGCACCAGAAATACCGGTGGCGGTGATTCAGGCAATCCCATTCCATGGTAGCAGCAGAAATGGGTGGGCGGCAATGGCTGTCACCCTCCTTCGAGTAAATCATTACAGTGCAAGGCATGTGTGTGTATTTATGAAGGACAGAGAGACAGTCTTTCAAACACAGGCTTGGAGCGGGCTATAGGGCAATGCCTGAACAGCTGGCAAGGCGGGTCAGTATTGGTCCATCTTATAGGTCAATGTGGGCCACTTTAATTACTCAGTGGACTCTGCAGCTGGTAGACCTCAACAATGGTACTGGATAAATGCACTTTCAAATGCACAATTTGCTCCAAATATTTGAAAAAGAAGACCAATTCAGATACTACTCGGGTGTTCATGCCAATCCTAAATTGTGATTTGTGAATGTGACCCACCATTTTTTAGTTTGGGCTATTAGGTGTCGCTTGCGACACCTGTGATAGCCCAAACTACTGCATTGAAATATTGATTCATGTGTAAATAGGGATACGGGCTTCTGGCAAGAGGCACACATGAATGACATTGGAGGAGGCATACACAGTGCATTAGGTTTTGTTTGGCTATTGATCCCTCCCATTCCCTGCCCATGGCCATACTAATCCCTATAGCTAATCCCACCCCTGCCTACTTTTCCTCGTTCCCACACTGCCTTCACAAGGAACTCTTTGAGCTCTGAGCTCTTCCATGGTGGTGGCCATCATGGACAACTGTCTCTAAGTCCATCTTTGAATGGTAAACATAGCATGCTTCTTCCAAATAAAAGGATACATTTTTTCATTTATATTTTCCCTTTATATGTAGAGCAAATTTCAAATATATGTAAGATACGATTTCACAAGAATACTTATTAATGTTAAAAATGGATTAACCCTCTTTTTAACTTATACAAATATGTCTTGAGTTTCTTTTCTTTTTACATGCATACATCCACTCGTACATTCCCTTTTTTCTTTCTTTAATATTCCTTTCACATTGCCCTGATGCTGACGACCTTACAAACACTAGGAAGGAGAACACGAAAGCTCCTCCGTTCCTCAGTCACAGTCACCCGCACCTTGAAGGTCCGACAAGTCCCAGTGTGATCCTCGTCACACAGGATCTGTGGTACCCCCAGTGCTTTAAGTGGGGTAAGAAATTGAGGGGGGCCCTCGTTTGGGGGCGTGGCTTTCATTGTGGGCGTGGCCTAAAAGTGCACAACTCATAGTAAGGTTCACAAACAAACATATAAATGTATGTGAGCGTTTATATGTTTGTATGCGTACTACTATGGTTTGTGTACTTTTCAAGCCATCTTTTATACACGTAGCAATGTTACATATTTCTATGTTTATAAAAAGGTGGCTTGAAAAGTGCACAAACCATAGTAAGTTACGCACACTTGTGTGCTTACCTTACGATGGTTTGTGTACTTTTCAAGCCACCTTTTATAAACGTAGACATTTGTAACATAATTCTATGTTTCTAAAAGATGGCTTGGCACGTAAACAATTCAAGGCATCTTTTATAACGCGTTGAGGACGGACAAAACCCAAGGTGGCTTTGTCCGTCGACAAAGCTTTATAAAAGATGCCTTGAATTTTGTACGTTTCAGGCCGTCTTTTATAAACATAGAAATATTTCTACGTTTCTAAAAGGTGGCTTGACACGTACACAATTCAAGGCATCTTTTATAAAGCTTTGCCAACGGAGATAGACGCCTCGGGCTCAGTGATCCATCTGCTCAGAGTAGAGATCACAGAGGCCGAGGCGTCTTTCACCCTCTGCGAACCCGCGGGCTCTGTGATCTAATCTGCATATTAGATCACAGAGCCAGGGGGTTCCCGAGGGTCAGTGACCTGGGGAGGGTAAACAAAGGGACAGTAACTTCCTCTGATGACCCTGATGAGGGGTCATTAGAGGAAGTTACACTGACTGACATAATTGCCGCCAGCCTCAGCGTCCCTGTGGCTGGCTGGCACTTCTGTCAGCTTGCCCGACATAATGGCGTGCGCATCTCCCGTCGCAGCTGCGGCGGGATAATGCGTCCCGTCAATGTTGTGTGGGACTGGGGGGCCCCGGCAGGTCCCCGGCTCAGCCCCACTTTCTGGAGACTGCTGGGGCCTGGCCCCGGCATGCACCGGCCCACTTAAAGCACTGGGTACCCCAGGACCTGTAACCTGATTTTCAGCAAGCCTAAGACATGTCACCCCGCCAAGATCCCCCTGGCCCTCGCTGGATACAAGGCTTCCCCCAGGACCCCTATTCTAAAACCAGGATGTCACCACTGGGCCTAATCCTCCCAAAACCCACAGCAACACAGCCAAAGCCCCAGATAATTTCCCTTCCACGGCCACTAGTGTTATAAAAATGTCTTAACCAGGTCTGCCTTCAGCCACTCGATTTATATGCACTATGTGTGTCCTTCACTGAAGTCCTGTTAAAAACAAGTATTGGCAAAAGCTATAGTGTTGCCGTGTGTATAAGTATTAGGCATTTGCCAGGCACTACTATTAGATGCCCAAGTACTTGACAAAGCTTGTTTGTTAACTGGGACAATTTTTATTTGTTCCAGTTCGACCTTGATCACACAAGCTTGCAGAGAGCTAATAATGGATGAGAAGAAGATATGGGTCTCATCAGCGAGTGTGTAGTTAAAATTAAGTGCAGAGTGCTGGAACATGTTAGTTATCAGTGATGCAGCGACCATTTAGGCAAACCCCCTCCTACACTCCCCTGAAATGTTAGGTTATGTTGAATTGGCCTGGCTAACCTACAGAGAGCCCTGGACACAGAAATAAACAGTTCAGTTAATAAAGGCCAGGAAAGTATTACTGTGAAGCTTTTCATTGTTAGAGTCTGCATTCTTATGCATACATTTTTAAGCAATGGAAATAATGATCTGGGGTTAGTACTTTCCTGTCAGTGCAGCGATTAGAATGGTAGTGGGGAGAGAATACAGCTCATTCTCACAGCACTCCTTAGGTGTGTGGTTTCAGACGTGAATAAGAGCTTTAAATGGCAGTTACATTGAAGCTTCACCAGACTAGTCTCATTAGAATGTATAAAGAAGTGAATTGGTTAATTGTCCCCACACAAGTAAGTTTGTCCCTCCCCCACATCTCCCTGACATGTTTTCCAGTTCCATTCCTGAACTTGTAGTTTTTATTTTTCCCATTGCAAGAGTGGGCCTACAAGTCCCAGCATGCATTGTGGGAAAACAACAGGACTGGCTCAAATAGTCCGCATGGAACTGGGAAACTTGCCAGCTATGCCCTCAGTCTCTGCAGTTTGCCCCTGTCCAAACATTTGAAGGGTTAGTCCTCTGTGAAATTGTTACTAGTTGCACAGCTGTTAGTTATTACAATTGAACTGGCACTTTAGCCTGCACAGGGAAAGCGTGGTTATGAATGCGGGTTTCCAGGTTCTTTAGGGTTCTTTTTGAAAATAATTTGAAGTGCAGATTGCAGCTTGTGAATGCCCAGCAGTGACCCGGGCAGGGATTGTACCACTGTGAGCCAACAGGCACGTAGTAGTAATCTCCAACAGGAAACCTCTTCCTGGAGTGCATGCCTGTCTCTCCCACTGACGCCTTCCTGAAGATAACGCGCGTGAGCCGCGCCGGAAGTCTTGAGAACGTTCACTTCCAGTCAGAGAGAAATGATGGGACAACCTTCCTCGTTGCACAGCCTGGGTTTCACAAGTGCAAACCGTCTCACGCAGGTTAGGCGGGTGACGGCCGACTTTGCTATTCTGTTGCATACATTTTGCCAAATATGGTGTGCTTGACTAAGAGTGGTAGGAGTGCAGATAGGATAACAGATGTTCTAGCCCTCTTTCTCCCCCGAATCAATGGCTCCCTTCTAAGATATCGGAACACCAGACATGAAACACACAGATCCCCCACAGACATTGAAGGGCCAGTCGATAGCACATCAACACGAATTAATCTTTAACTAAACGTGCATGTTTAGTCCTACCACCCCCCCTTCCCCACGCACGGTGGATAATTCGACTTAAATCGCTTTACTCTATCATATCCTAGGCTCTCCCCTTCCGATAACATACTCCCAAGAGTCTTCGCCAAACCCATAGCAAACAGATCCACTCTCAGGACCCGCGAACATCCAACCTGCAGCATCAACAACACAGGTATTGCATCTGCCTCTCCTGTGTTCTCACTACCACACTCCTTTCTTACAGAGCCACCAAAAATGGCAGAAGGGCGCTACACAAGACCATTTTACATTACAATAATTGAGTATGATAAGATCTAATATTATATCACAAGGCCAACCTGTGTAATGGAAGTGCTCAAGGATTTGTTTCGTGACAACAATCTCGGGGTAATGGTAAGGCTGCTGCTTCTGCGGCAGGGTTTGCTCTCTCAGGCTGCGCTTCCAAAGTGGTGCCTATGCTCTGGTGTATGTTAGTTTTTTTAAAGTGTGAAGATTCTGGAGTACTGTCATTCTTTTACCAAAAAACACTCTTATGCTACTTTTTTCACCACAAATATTGTTTTGCATTATGCGGTCTATCTGCGCCTTAGCACGTTAGCAGAGTTCGTAGCATCATCCTATCAGGCAGATAAGTAGCATTTTCATGCTGTACGGTGCTGCACAATTCTCACTGAGGTTTCAGGTCCACATGACTTTAGGACTGACAGGATGTTGCTAAATGAACCCCCAGCAGCATTGGTGTAACACAAAAGGCCCCTCCCCCGGCGAGTCATGCCAATGGCCCCCCAATCTTGGCAAGAAAAGCATGTGCCGCACCACACTCAGACCAGCCTGGACCACAACTCATGCACAATGCAAATGATGATCAGTGTACGGCGTGCCGGGGCACACCACACCCTGCACTAGATGAAAAATACAAGTATGTGTATCAATCAAACTTTAAATCTTTCACTGAGTGTAGAAACAAGGGGGCTGTGCCTGGCTCATGAGTCCTGACACCGAAATGTCCCAGCCAACTCTGTGTAGGGCCACTAATATCACATGCAGTAATAGTACCATAAGAAAACATGCTCATGCTGGCTCTGTCAGTATATGCCAGTATACCCATGTATGAACATTCTCGTGTTGACCTTGCCCTTTATGCCAGTAATAATCTCCTGCTACAGGAAGAAAATATGTAATTGCTGCTGCACAAATGCTTGCCCAACCCAGCAACTACCATTTAAGAATACTCTTCATGTTGACTTTGCCTTCTATTTCAGTAAAACATGCAGTGCTGCAGTGAGTAACCATTTCCTTGTTTGGCTGCACAAATGCATCCACCTACCATGCAAGTAGACTGATCATGTTGATGTTGCTCTTAACAACAGTAAAACATGCAATGTCGCAGTAAAAAAAAAAACATTTACTTGCTGACTACACAAGTGTCCCTACCGCCCCCATGAAAGAACACAAATCATAATGGCCTTGCCCCTTCTGTGAGTAAAAAATACCAATCCACATTCATTCCCATTCACAAGCCCCTCATCCAGTGTCAGCTGGGGTATTTTTAATTGGACGGGCATAAACATTTCCCACTAATATGCCAGATTGACTGACTGTAGTGAGGGAACCAGAACCAACCAAAGGAGTTCTGTTTTTCCCCTCCACATTACACTGCCTGCCCCCCCTCCCGCACAAAAACATGATTTCAATATTGGTGCATTATACAGCACACTTTCTGTGAACAATTGGTAAGAAGACAGCCAGTTTGCAATTGGTTTTGTAAGGCAACTCCAATCCAAACATCCAATAGATGCAACTCACCAACAGTGCACAGGAGCATTTCCCAATGCACTTTCATGATGCCTCTACCCACAACATATGCCAGTATAAAAACATTTTCACACTGGTTGTGCCCATACATGCCCACAATGTCTACACCAATATATCCCAGTGTTCTCATGTAAGAACATGCTAATGTTTGCTTTGAGCATAATGCCAGTAATGATACTTTAAGAACGCATGTCCAATCTGGCTCTAACAATATATGGCAATAGCCCCATGTAAGGACATAGTCCTGTTGGCTTTGCCATTAAAAATGCCATGCCACAGTAGGAAACATGTCCAAACAGGCTGCACCATAATGCCAGTCTAGCAATATAATAGCACAAATTCACAGTAAATTCACAGTACAAAATAGCTATACTGGCTGTACCAAAATGTCAGTCTAGCATGTAAAAAAACATCATCTTTGATTAACTATAGATGCCTAGTAAAATATACCATGTCACAGTAGGAAATGGCTCAACTGCCTGCACCCAAATGCCAGTTAAGCCAGGTACTAATAAAACTTATCATGCTTCTTTATTATAAATGGCTATTAGAAAATGTCATGCCACAGTATGAAATGGCTAGACTGGCTCTACCAAGCCAGTCTAGTCACATAATATGCTTGATTTATCAAGAATGGATACCCATTCAAAAATGTTTTAGTAGTGCATCCCGCCCCTTGCCCCCAGCTGCCAAAATCGGCTCTTCAGCGCTGGCCCAGCACAAATACATGCGTACACCCATTCACACCCCATTCACTAGCTTATTCAAATGTGCACCCAGCCATCCATACATCATGCACGCATTTACAAATTACATAACACATAACACACCCTTGCATGCACACGCACACACACACACTTACAACATTTTATTTTCTCACCTGCTCTGGATAGGAATTCATCTTCCCTCAGGAAGGCCTCCACTCTGCTGTGGCAGCCATCTCCCGCGTTCTAGCGTCCACCATGCAGGCAGGAACCAGGAAGCAAGGAGAGCTTACTGGTTCCTGTCATCCTCAATAGGGCCAGAGTGCCGGTCGCCCCACCACTGTCACTTTTCTTTTTGAGGTCAGAGTGCAGTGTGCTCTGACTTCAGAAAGAAATCATTTATTTGTTAAGTCGAAGAGCATGCATTCTGAATTCACAAAGAAATTAATTGATTTCTTTCTGAAGTAGGATCTCATGCACATCGACTTCAGAAAGAAATTAAATAATTCCTTTCTGATATCGGAGCATCTGTACTCTGACGTCACGTAGAAGTGAAATCATTTCTTCATGAAGTCAGAATGCTTTTTAGCCATTTGCATAGGGAACCAGAGGTGAAAAGAGCAGCCAGCAATAATTTATCATGACCAAGCCTGCATAAAAAATAAAAATGATGTCACTGTAAAAACAAATGTTAACTATACCCTGCTACCCCAAAAGGTATGCTGTAAATGAATGCCAGTTGGGCTGACTTTGTGTGCCTCGGTGTACTAAGACCGCTGTGGCTCAGGCTGATACAGTGTTTGCTGGGGTTACTGCGTGGGAGTTTTGCACTTCTTTTCTGTCAAGGATCCTGTAGAGGTCAGGTCAGTAACCCCAATTAATGCCTTTCAGCTACTGCAAGGCAAATGGGAATGCATTCCTCGTCTTGTCAGCAGGCGTTATATTGCAAGGGTTGCACGCCCAAGTATCCGTCATCATTCCTTGGAGAGGAGGAAGGCAGTAAGAGATCTATCTATCTATCTATCTATCTATCTATCTATCTATCTATCTATCTATCTATCTATCTATCTATCTATCTATCTATCTATCTATGTATAGTTCAGTGGAAAAACATTAGTTAAGAGAGAGTTAAGGTGATCTGGTTAAAACCCTTGAAATTCGAGAGATGTGGGAAGTGATGACCATCTTAACTCGGCACCCCCCTATAGATGTCCCCCATGATGTAATTTTGTATGTCATTGTGAATCCCTTCTGTTATGTATGTTCTCATGAGCTTTGCCTTGGGGGGGGGGGCGCTGAGGTAAGCTGGTCATGACTTTCCACATCCGCTGAATTTCAAGGTTTTTGTTGCTTTAAATGTGATGAACTAGCCTGTGGCGATAGCCAAACATGTTGTACCTATAGGTTTCTCGTACATGTCACACCAATATCTTCTCCCCAAAGTGCCATTGCCCCATACCTAGTAGATGTGATCACTGCAGGTGTAAAACAAAAAAAATAACTCTCTATTCCCATGATAATTTCCCAGAAATCATTTCCGATTATGCTGATTTCCGCAGCAGCGTATCAGTTTGCTGTTCCCGTGATAATGGAAAAAATGCTCAAAATTAAAAAATCTTCCCCGTCTTTACAGGCACTCACAACATGTCTCTCTGCTCTTTCTTTTCTTAGTCCCCCAACACCCCTGAATTGTTTTTTTCCTTCCAGACCCTCTCACATTACCTTCTATAACTCTTTTGGGACGTTTAAGGCAGTTTCTGTTCCAAGCGCATCTTGCTACTTTGCTGCCGTAATGTCACGAGATTCACCTGGTATTACCCCAATAAGCTACACATGTTCTACCTGTAACTGGCTCCCCAGGCCACCCCTAACATCTTCGTTCTCCCTCCCCATCGCTAGCATGATGTTTTTGCAAACGTTTTCCTCCTCCAAATAGCATTTTGAGCACTTTGAATTTTCGGCTACTCCCAATACTATTGTAGGAATGGCTCACATCGATCAAACAAACACATTGCAACTTTACTTTTCTGAAAAGTCTCTTAGCCTCTCTGCTGCAAAGCACCATGGTAGATATACATTTTTTTTTTAATTGGGAGCAGGGGGCCTGTGGAATATTTTAAAAATTACTGGATGGATTTACCTCAAACCAGAAAAAGAAATATCTGCAACGCCTTGTGTCTAATTTTGTACAAATCCATAGTTGTGATTTTTCTCGAAGGGAAAATGAATGGGAGGAGTGTTTTTATTTCATAATAACTTTTTTAAAATCTTTTTTTAAAAAAATCCCCAAATATTCAGTTTAGGGGACCCGTGAAACTGTTTTTTTGGGGCAATTTAAGCCAAATCCGTCCAGTGAGTCAAAAATGATTAGCAATAGAATTTCGGGATTAGTCTATGTACACAGACTTCACCTTAACTATATGGTGGCGACCATCCACCTATAGTTAATATTTAAAATAAATGATCATAGACTAAAGAAGGCAGGGACATCTACTCTCAGTAAAGGCTTGACATTTTCACTGACTCAAACTGCTTCTCTTCTTGACACGGACATTGAGCTAAGCCTTTTTTTGGGCCAAAAATAAGATTGAAAGATTTCTTGTGTTCTTTGACTGAGTTATTTCAAAAGATTGACTTAGCTCTCTCAGTTTGGCGGCTTTGTTCTCAATTCTCAATTATTTCACACTGCATTCTCTTCATAAGTCTACATGCGCTCTCGTGCTGAATCTGACATGTCCTCTTTTTCTAAAGTCTACATTTCCTCTCCTTCTGAATCTGACATGTCCTCTTTTTCTAAAGCCGCCATTTCCTCTCGGTCTGAATCTGACATGTCCTCTTTTTCTAAAGCCGCCATTTCCTCTCGGTCTGAATCTGACATGTCCTCTTTTTCTTAAGCCGCCATTTCCTCTCTGTCTGAATCTGACATGTTCTCTTTTTCTAAAGTCTACATTTCCTCTCGGTCTGAATCTGACATGTCTTCTTTTTCTAAAGCCTCCATTTCCTCTCTGTCTGAATCTGACATGTTCTCTTTTTCTAAAGTCTACATTTCCTCTCGGTCGGAATCTGACATGTCCTCTTTTTCTAAAGCCGCCATTTCCTCTCCTTCTGAATCTGACCTTTTTCAGTGAGCCTTTGCTTCCTACCTTTCCTTCTGACTTGGCAAGCTTTCCCTTCCGTGTGTTTCATCTGGTAGCTTTGGTCATGTAGCCCTGACTAGGACAATTCGCAAAGCACAGGCCCAACAGGACAAGTTGGGCTGGTTTTGTGGGATACTGCTTAATAGTTAGAAGAATTAGGCCACTGCACAGCTGGTGAGCTTGGCATAGAGTACGTCCGTGGCAATGTGTTGCATAGGACTTTTCTTGAGGCAATGCCAGAGGTACAGGGCACGAATTGGGTCAGAAAGTGGCACTGGTCTCTTCGGTGGCAATGAAAGTGGCATGGGAGGGTCCAGATCACCATTTGAATGGCAGCAGCAAACTGTGCGGGTAATCAGTTGTATGGGGCAATGTTAGTGGCATTTTATGTATTTAATTGTTTTGATCCAGGATTCGAACCTCTGTGTGATCTTGTTTCCAAGATAAGAGCATTGCCCCTGTGCTATCCTCCGTTCACTAGGCACATGAAGCCTAAGAGCGATCAGATGTATGGGGAACTTTCTGTGCACATGTTAGTGTCACAAGACCAGTATGGGGCAGTCAGTGTCACAGGGCAGGTCTGATGGCCCAAAGCAACGTTTTCGAAGGAAAGGTAAAGTGGCATGGTACTATGATCCAGGGTCAACGAGAAAGTCCACTGAACATTTTGAGTGGTAATGTGTGCTTAGCTAGTGGGAAACTAGCATGACGCTGTTAAACCTGCCCTGACCCTTCTCTGGACGCAATTGTCGGTCATATTCCAGGGCACTATGAAAATGTACATGGCAATGTGCATAACTGGGGCAACACTGGAATCAACACGTTGAAAACAAATTGTGAAACTCTGGCATAGCGAATTTACAATGTGCGTAACTAGGGGAAATACTGACATTGTACAGTCGAAACTGGCATAACAGACTCGTGGAGTCAATGTAGGAACTAACATGACAATGTGATTAACCGGGGCAAACCTGGATTCCCATTGCAATATGTCAGCGGGGAAGGTTGAAAATGGCGTGGCAATGTAGAACGTGGCATGGCAATGTAGAACGTGGCATGGCAATGTAGAGCGTGGCATGGCAATGTTTTAATTGACAGGAAACGCACTAAGCAGATCTGAAATATTTGATCAGCATGATGGACATGTCAGCACATTGAGCATTATATTTTCAGCAGCACCATGGAATACTTGAGCAACACATGGATACTGAGAAACCTCGATTATTTGAGCACTCCGTCAATCCGTTGTGAGGGCAACTCACCATGTGATGGGGACACCCTTAAGTATAAAGTCAACAAGGTTATTGTGGGTTATGCGCCAACTTCTCAAAGAATACTTGAAAAACAACACCACGCCAAAAGAATAATTGTAAGTGAAGCTTTGTAAACTATTAAAAATAGAAATATTTTGTTAGTTTCCAATCCATAATGGCAAAATCTTTTGCTATAGTAGAAACCCTGATTGACCCACACGTTTCACTCCAAATGGGAGCTTAATCGAGGTCTATAACATATCTTCTCAGTCTGGGTTCTACTGTTTCTCCTGAAGTTCAATACAATAAGAGCTCTTTTCCAGATTGGTGCTGCGATGTTCGACCCATCACAATGCTTTCAGTTGAGAAGAGTGTCCAATGTTCTAGCTTTTAAATCTGATTGTGGTTAGTCTATCGTCATTGAAAATAATTCTCCTGACTAGACAGCCTCTACAGTTCTGCATGGCACTAATGTCTTAGAGCTCCCAGAAGCATCCGTAATCTGGGTCCGCAGCCATGCTCTGCCGATTAAGTCTGATAGTTGGGACTGAAGCTGTTCTGGATTGTGAAAGTGTTCCTATTTGGTTTGTGGAGCCTCCTTCCCTAGCTTTTGCTCCATATGAAATAGAGAATACAGCCCAAACTATGAAGGAATAATGTCAGCATCATTTGATGGAGCCCTGACTACACTAATATGGTGTCATCATATTCAGCAGAGGCTGCAGAACGTTACTCATACTAAGATGCCAGATCTCAGATGCTTCAAAGAACTCCAAGAAACTAGACCCCTCCAGAAATGCAGCTAAGGTCTACCTAGATGTGGGAGAGAGGTTTTATTCAATGAAGATAGACAAGTTTGAACATTGGAAACACGTTTCACTGATCACAATGAAAGCATTACTAAACAGAAGAAACAGAAGCTGAATGGCATTGCAGAAACAGTCAACCACAACATAAGGAGAGACACCACAAACCAAAACCCACCAAAAACAACAAAAAAGAAACTCAGCTGCCCCAACGAAATAAAGCATATTAATGGTAACCACCATATAAGGATATGAACCCTGCTAAACCAACATAACCCACGCAGAGAAGCGCATAGACCATTCCTATCGCTACCCCTACTAAAAACGTTCAATTGTCCTACAAACTCACCCTTAATCACCAAACAAAACACATATACCTCTACCACCGTTCAAAATCGTTGCAAATTGTACACACTCTACAACACCGAACTCAACCCAACACACTAAGGAGAAATAGACCACAGACAATCTAACAACCCAATACACACTTGCACACCAAATTCGCATCAACTAAAAGCAAACCCAATACACAGTGACCAGTTTTTCCGAATTCAAGTTACCAACAGCACAACAAAGCTCTCTTGCGCTCTCCCTCGCCATCCCACTAACTAACCCTTCCAAGCCCTGCTTCCTTTTCAGATCCACCAGAGCGCCTGGGGACCACGAAAATTCCAGCAATGCGCAGTATAAATTGCAATAACATAAGAGCAATACGCTGGAAATTATCTCTCAATTCATTGATTCTCAGAAGAAACGGTAGAACACAGATTAAGAAGATTTTTTATAAGCCCTGACGAAACTTCCATTTGGAGTGAAACACATGTTGGCCATTCAGGAGTTGTGCAATAGCAAAGGAATTGGCCACCAGCCCACCAGCTGCTGTGGTGTTTTTGGCTGCTAGACATCCACACGTTCTGAGTTGCATTATGGAGTTTTCCCACAGATGAGTTCTGCCAGTGTTGTTCTGCAACACCTGTGTATAGGTCTCTTGACATAATGTCTGGAGCTGGGTTAGTTTACTCAATGCTGGCTGCCTGCAGCGGTCTTCTCTACAGAGGGAGTCCAGTAGGTTATTTGGTCTTCATACCTTACAGAACACGTGCGTCTCTATGTAGGTGGTGGAGTTGTCAGATCGGTCTTTGCTCCGCTTATTGTGTTTGTGTTCAGGTGTTAGGTAGGTCTGGATGGGGGTTTCTCAGCAGAGGTAGCTTTGAAGTGGAAGTTAGTCGACTACCTTTTGAACACCTGTGAGCGTACAGGAAGTTCAGAAATCAGAGTCTCCATGATGGCGTCTTTTGAGTGATGTGGTTTGTTTGGCCCAGTGTCCTCATACTGGGGGTTTCTCAGTGGAAGGAGCTACACAGAAAGAATGGGCCTACAGCATTCTTTGACATCCTTAAGGGAGTGTGCTCGACTGTCTGGGTGACCTCTGTCCATGCTGGTCTCATAAAACGGCTTATTTCTGATGCTTTGTCACACACACTGGCTGTTGTGGGTTTCTGGAGGACCTTCACACCCAACCCAGGGATGTCATTTAGGGGTTGCGAGAGGTCGCAACTGCGACCTCTGAGGTCTCCTATGCGACCTCTGTGGTCTCGCTTGCGACCTCTTTTTTTTGTAATGCAAGCTCCTGGGCTGTGGCCAGCACCATGTGGCTCTTTACTTCTGGAGTGGCTGGATTTCTTGTTCAGGCCCCTTAAGAAAAGAAGAATAAATAAGAACAGGAGTGCCACAAGTCTAACACTTTCAGCACTGACACTAAATAAGAAAGAATAGGAATACCAAATAATGGGTCTTTCTGGAATTCTATACAATAATTGCTTGACTCATTAAAGGTTTATTTCAGGCACACTTCAGGGGGTGAGTCACTGATTTAGTCTGTTCTTAAACGCCTCAACTCAGGCTTTCATCCTTCTGAGGTCGATAAATGAGTACCAACACAGGTTGGGTGATATTGGGTGTATATTTTATCTATATAAAGCGCTTAATGGTAAGTGCTATATAATAACACATCATTATCATTTGGTCATGGACGTCTGCTTGCATTCACAGTAATTTAGTAATATGGGCATATACACACTGATCTTAACGATACATATGGCAATCCATTCTTGTACGAAATGTACATCACATTAAAGTGATATCGTAATCATATATTTCGTAGTGTACAATGATATGTGATGCCACTTCCTGTTTTGTCAACTGGTGAAAGGTCATGTTCCATCGCTTCCTGCGATATCACTTCAGGGTGGGATCAAATGACATCACTTCCTGCAATTTCATCAGGGGTCATGGGTCGTGTGATGTCACTTGCAATACCCCTAGAATTTTTGTGAAATGACGTCCCTTACCCAACCCTGTGTGTTTGGTCGCATCAGAGGTTCATTGTGTTTTGGCTAAGTGTCCCCCATCTGTTGAGCCGATGGAGGAGGTGGCGGTAGATATAATCGTTAATAGTTAAGATAAATTCAAACCTTTTACCCATCCCATTTATTAGTTTGAGAAATGATGATGTAAGTTAACGTTCCATGGATAAAACGCTGTTTCCTTTCGATACAGTAGCTAAAATAGAACATGAGCGCCATAGTACAGGCAGTGATGAAAATTCTACATATATTCGTGTCATAAAACTAGATTGTCCATTTCAAAGAGAAATATCAATAGTCAGGTTGAATTTCTTTGCATAATTGGCTGTGTTAGGAACGCCTTCCCATCTCGCAGCACCGCCCCCCCTCACGTGCTGGCGGCTGCACTGAGGGTCCACGAGTGCGTGCACAACACCCACAATGCCATGGACCCTGGCCCTGACCCGGCACTGCATAGCACTCTCACTGATTGTGATGCTGGTGCTGTCGGGGCAATGAAGGTGCTAATGCCCCCAAGGCCTTATCCTGCAGGGCCTTATAGGAAATTAAGCTCTGTTTGTAGGAAGGGCTGATCATAAACGACATAGCATTAGAATAATCACTACTCTGGATAAGATGCATGCGCGCTGTAGGGGCATGTAATGATTTGTAATCTCATTGGTGATTTAGCTGGTCAGGAAATGGTGGTGGCTCTTATGAGTGTATGTATTTTGTGCAAATATCTGGTCATTGCACTCATTCCTTTTATTTTGTAAATTTGGCTTTATTAGGTTTACAAATACAGGTCATGCATAAAAAGGCTCAATAAGTGAACGATTAAATGTTTCACAATAAAGAGGCAAACTCTCAGAGTTCCATGTATTTTGTGTCTGTTCCGCAGACACATTCTTCATACATAAGGTTTGAGTAGAAACATGACTCCCCCCCTCCCCTGTGGTCAGAGCCTTCATCGCAGAACATACAGCGTTCATCGTGTGACGATCAGAGTCAATGTATATTGTCGGGATCTCCTCACTTGCAAGAGTATCTGTTGGGGGGCTCAACTTGTATGTTGGTTAGGTCAGTCCTCGTGAGCTTTAGTACGGGATAGGCCATCAGGTAGGTGTATGTTTTTGTATTCCATCCATAAAGTTTCAGTTTGTGAGAATTTTCCATGGAGAGATGCAGTTATATGCTCCATTTTGCATATAGTACTGGATACATTGATCCATTCATTTTTAGTGGGATTGTGGGTGCTTTCCATCTCATTACCAGTGTCGCCCTAGCAGCGAGTAACAGTTGTGGGGCTACGTCCTTGATTTTGACCCAGTCATCTTCATCTTTCTCAATGCTTAACAATATGAGGTAGGGAGTAGCTGTTCTGATAATGCCATCAACCTCTTTAATCCAGCCTAGGACCTCTGACCAGAATACTTATATTCGGGGACATCCCCACCACATGTGCCAGTAATCTGCCCTTTCTCCGCATCCATGCCAGCACTCAGGGCTTGCAGTCTGAAACATTTTGGATAGTCTGACGGGGTCATATTGCCATCTGTGTAGTAATTTGATTGCGTGGAGTTTGTACTGGTTTAAAATAGATATCCGTGTGGCTGCTTGGCATATGGTGTCCCATAACTCTGGAGTAAACTGGTCAGCAAAATCTTTTTCCCATCTGCCTTTTAGTGCTTCTGTGTTCATTCCCTCCACTTCTATCAGTGTCCTGTACATGTCAGATATTAGGCCCTTCATTGCAGTTCTGGAGTCTAGTATTTTTTCGAAGGGGGTGAGTTCTCTCATCAGTTTGGGCCTCCACATGGCTCTTGTCAGGACCCCTTTTATTTGTATGTATTGGAAGGTGGATAATGTGCCTATTCCGAGGGCTTTGGTTAATTCAGGAAGTGAGATGAAGGAGTCTTTCCTTTGGAGTTGACCCACTCTTTCTAGGCCCGCTTCGTACCACGTTTGGAACCTTCCTACATCTGGAATGTGGTAGTTGATTCCCGGGGACCATAAGTGGCTCAGGGGGGCCGGCCAGGTGCTGATATTTTGCATGTTCTTGCCATGTGTCCAAATGTCCCAGATAGTCATTAGTATCGGGTGATCTTTGAGTTTTCTAGAAATTCTTTTCTTAGGTGCCCAGAGCCATTCAGATACTGTGGCTGGTGAAAAATAGTGGTTGTCCATATTGACCCACTGGATGTTTGTTTGATCGCGTAGGTGTGGGATCAATACTCTAAGTTGGGAGGCTTCATAGTATTTTTGAAGGTTTAGAAGTCCAACCCCACCTTTGTCTTTGGGAAGTGTTAGGGTCTTATATGGAATCCTTGCTTTCTTTCCATGCCATAGGAATTGGAGCATGACTATTTTGATCTCAGTAAAGTAGCTTTTGGGGAACCTAATGGGTAACGTCTGGAAAGGGTATAAGAATCTGGGAAGGGATACCATCTTTATTGCGTTGAGCCGGCCCAACCATGATATCGTGAGCTTATCCCATCTTGCCAAATCTAACTTGAACTGCTTCAATAGGGGAGGGAAGTTTGCTTCGTATAGGCCATTCAAATTTCTCATTATTTGTATCCCCAGATATTGTAGTTTTGAATGTTCTATGTTGAGACCAAGTGGGGAGAACTTAGTGGCATTCTCATCTTCTTGACCCTGAAGGGGAAAGAGTATCGATTTTGTTTTGTTTATTTTAAACCCTGAGAGTTTGCCGTATTCCTCTATCATGTAAAGAGCCCGGGGGATGGATGAGGAGGGGTTTGTGACGTGAAGGAGAATATCGTCAGCGTAGAGGGCAATTTTGTATTCCGATTCCCCAGTCGGATCCCCTCCAGTGTGGTCTCCGCTCTCATTGTTATTGCGTGAGGCTCTAGGGAGAGAGCAAAGAGGATTGCCGAAAGGGGGCATCCTTGTCGGGTCCCACGTTGCAGGTTAAACCATCGTGAATATTCGCCGTTCACGAATATGGCTGCTTTAGGTTCTGTGTATATTGCGTGTATTGCTCGTCTAAATCTCGTGTCAATCCCACTTTACATAGTACTGCTTTTAAGAACCCCCATTCTACCCTATCAAAGGCTTTTTCCGCGTCGATGGAGAGTAAGACTGGGTCATTTTCCATGGTCTGGGACGCATGGATCAGGTGTAGGGTTTTGCTGATTGTATCTGCCCCCTGTCTACCGAGTATGAACCCAACTTGGTCGGGGTGTATGAGTTGTGGGATGTGGGATTCCAGTCTCGCTGCCAGGACTCTGGTATATATCTTCGCATCAAGATTGAGTAGTGAGATAGGGTGGTATGAAGTGCATTTCGTAGGGTCCCTCCCATCCTTGGGGATAACAGTAATCAGAGCTCTGGTGAAGGAGTCTGGGGGCTTCCCTGTATCCATTATTTCATTAAAGAGGAGTGTTAGGAAGGGGGCCAGTGTAGTGCTAAAAGTTGTATAGAATCCAGCTGTGTAGCCGTCTTCGCCCGGGGACTTGCCCAAGGTTAGCCTCTTTATGGCGGCCTGGACCTCCAATTCCGTAATAGGGGTTTCTAGTGAGTCCGGAATGCGGGATACATCTATTGAGGACAGATACGACTCTGTATCCGATTGGTCAGGGTCCACCTCAGAGGAGTATAATGTTTCGTAAAAATTGGCAAAGCATTCTGGGATAGCGGTATGGGTTTGTGATGTTGGGGGGAGATCGGTCTTAATTTCTAATACTCGCTGCTCAGCTCTTTGCTCTCGCAGCCTGGTGGCGAGAAGTGCGTCAGCCTTATCACCTTTTTCATAAAATTTTTGTTTAAAAAATTTCAGTTTACGCACTACCTGTTCATGCTCTAGTAGTTTCAATTAGTTTCTTTTCTGTCTAGCTTCATTCATTCTCTGCGGGTCTAATTCATCGCCTATTTTGGATTTGATTTCTAATTGTCAGATTTCAGTTCGTAGCCTTTGTTCAATGAGATTACGTTCCCTCTTCTTTGATGCTCCCTCCCTCATCAGAATCCCCCTCCAAGTAGCCTTTCCCGCTTCGCACACCGCTTGTCTGGGCACTTCACCATTATCATTTATTTTTAAAAATTCAGAGATTTCTGTCTCCATTTCAGTTCTGAAAACGACATCTCTCTAGAGGCTCTCATTACAGCACCATTTTCCACCATTTTTGGGCAGGTCGGCCCACTGAATGTCTGCGAGGACCACGTCGTGGTCAGACCAAGTTATCGGGGTTATCTTTGCCTGCAATAGTACTTCAGAGAGGTCTCTGGAGAGATATACGTAGTCGATACGGGTGTAGGTGTTATGGGGGGCTGAATAGAAAGTGTAGCCTTGGTCCTCTGGGTGGTGGGCCCTCCATGCGTCTGTCATATTATATAGTTCCATCATATGTGCTAGCTCCGTCAGTTCAGGTCTACTCTGATGAGCCGTATCAGGGTTCCCAGGTTTTCGATCTTTTGCCGGGTTTGCCCATTGATTGAAATCTCCACCCAGGATAATGTGCCCTGTGGATTCCATTAGTATTTTAGGGATCGTTCTGGAGAGAAATCTAGACTGGCCTGTGTTCGGAGAATACAGAGTGGCAATTGTGACATTCAGCTTACCCAGTTGCCCATTTACCAACATTGCTCGTCCTTCCACGTCAGACCATGTCCTGATCAGCGTGAACTCTGTGCCTTTCCTGATGAGGATTCCCACCCCTCCTTTTCTGAGCGTGCCTGAACCCCAGAATTCGGTCCCCAAACATTTCCCAAGGATTTGTCGTTCTTCTCCTTTTATGTATTTTGTTTCTTGTAATAGAAGAATATCTAGTTCACTTCTACAAAATTCTCTGGCTACAAGGGACCGCTTCGTCGGTGAGTTGAGTCCTTTAACGTTGAGTGTCCCGACTTTTAGTGAGACAGGTTCCCTTATGTTATTGTTCACAGTCATTGTTCTTTTTCAATGGGAGATGTCTCTTTATGTATGATCGAGTTTTCTTTATACTCATGAGTTGTTGACTGCATTGGCTGTTGTGATCCAATATATGTGCTGCTCTGACCTTCTTTGGCTCGTTGACGCTCCCCACACCCCCTCCCCATCCCTAATTGATGGCGTCTGATCGAGCCCGGTTTGTTATTCCAGGTCAGCATTGGACCACTTCCGGGGGTCGTTACTTCACGCCCCATGATCAGAATAAGTCATCATTGTTCAAAATGAGCCCCTCAATGGTTCCCCCCTAATTTTTTTCATTAGAGTCAAGGGAATGTGTGTGTACCAGTACCTCCTCATTACATCAATTGCGTACTTTGATTGGAACTGTCTTACCGGCATCACGTGGTTTCAGCCCTCCGTCTCCGGGGAAAGGTTGCCTCTCTGGAATTTTCCCCTTCACTCTCTTTCTTCGGGGGCCCTGGATTCGCTATTCTCGTCCTTCTCCATTTGTTGCTTCGTGGTTAGTGTCGTCTCCCTGGGTGCCCAAAAGGTCGGATATGCACGATTTTATTTCTTTCTCTGGTCTTAGTCTGAATCTGGTCCCCTCAAACTCAAACATGAGTGAGAAGGGATAGCCCCATCTGTATCGGCCATTCTTTTCCTTGAGCTTCTTCGTCAGAGGACCACACATTTTTCTGAGGGCCATGGTCAAGGAGGAAAGATCTTGGTAGATAGAGATTTGTGCTCCACTCAGCGTGATCATCTCGCTCTTCCTGGCTTTCTCAAGAATTCTAGCTTTGTCTCTGAAACGGTGGAATCGGGCGAGGACCGAGCGTTGTCCACCTGCGGGGCCACCTGCACTATGGATTTGTTCTGTCACCGGTTCATCCACCTCATCATCCATTGTCAGAAGTTCCGTCATTCTCTGATCGAGTTGCCCTTCAAGCATGTCAATGGAGGCCTGATTGTTTTCAACTCCTTCTAGCCTATCCTCCATGCTGTTGAGTCTCTGGGTGATTCTGTCTATTTTGCCACCAATGTTGGTGCCCAGGTTCTTGATCTCTCCTAGTAGAGCCGCTATGTCTCCTTTTGTTGCTGCCGCCAAGTTGTCTCCTGTAGTGACGCAGTTTGCCATCCTGGCATCGGAGGTTATGGGCGAGGTGGGGGTGTAGGCGAAGTAAGCTAGCTTGTGCTTAATATTCATAAAGATCACCGTTGGTGGGGTGTGATGTGGCAGCCTGCACCCCTCTCACTTTGAAGGAAGGTAACAATATTGGGGAGGCTTGGGTGTGACAGTTAAACGTTAATCGGTTCCTCAGGGTGGGGGGCCCGTGCCTTTGAGTGAGCCCCCTATTTAACTGCTGCCTCTGATGGAGTAAGTGTGCGTTATCACTTTTTTTACCCAAGGGTCTTTGTGGGGTAGTATGCGCTGCTGCAAAGGCGCTAGAATGTCCATTCAGTTGCGAGCGAGGGCTAGTTACTGTCAACTGTGAATGTGGGTGGTTGTGTCTGGTGTTGCCTCTTTGCAATCGATGGAGGGCAGTTATACGTTCTCCGTTGAGTCTGTGCAGTCACCCCGTGCAAATGGGGTTGGTATATGGAGATGCTGCCGGGTCAGAGAGGGGTGTGGGTGTAATCGTTAGGCCTCTATTTTGGTCGCCTCACCTAGTGCGTATCATGAGTGTTGGTGCTCCCAAATGATAATATAGTGTCAAAACACTGTTATATTGTTGGAGGGTGGCAAAGTCCTTTATTGGCAGGCCAAACGTGTCCCCATGAAGTACGGGCAGGTTCTCTGTGCCTGGATGTGTTGATACGTTCCCGCCTATGAGAGTACTGTAGGCAGGCGTATGAATCGGAGAATACGCACTGAGCTCCGGGTGTTCCCCTGCGATTTGTGAGCACGCAGGCGGAGCGTCTATGGATTTGAATGCCTGTGCTGGGGTGCGTGCCTTGTGCCTTGTGCTGAGTGTTCGCCTGGCCGCCTTCAGATGATTGCAGCGTTTTGTCCCATTTGTTCACGGGGTACGCTGTGGATGGGCCTCAAATGAAGCAGCGCTGGGCGGTACAGTGGCCGGGCGGTGGGCCGCGCGGGAGAGCAAATCCCCGGGGGAGGGGTGAGCGCAGTCACCTGTCGACTCTGGCGGTCCAACCCCCGAGGGGTGCGCGCACCGTCGTTATCCCGGTTAGCTCTGCCGGAGGGCCCACCTTAAAAGTCTCGGGTCTGCAACGGCTCCACTCGGTGTCTCCTCAGTGTCTCCTCCAGTGCTGCCCCGCCGTGGGTCCTTTTCCTTGCGGTCTATGAACGGCTCTCCCGCGCCGCACTCCCTCGCATTCACCGCATCGGTAGGCGCGGCTCTTATCCGTATGCAGGGGCACCTTCACCCCGGCGGCTGCACTCACGCCTCCAGGCCTCTCTTTGGCGGTTGAAAATACGCCAGTAGTTTCGATTTCAGCGGGGCTCGGAATTCTCGACTTCTCTTTTCGTTTTCCGGAGTCGTGGAGGGCCGATTTTAATCCGGATTTTTCCCAGGGGTGGGTGGAACGTTCTCACAGCAGGATTCCGTATTTAATGCGTGGGGGGGTTCCGAAAAATGGGGGCTCATTTCATCTTCCGGGGTGTCGGTTACGGAGCTCACAGAGAGAGCATGTTGGTCTCTGCGCCCCCTGGTGGCCGTCACAGCACTCATTCCTTTTAATAATAATAATAATACCAGTTTTTATATAGCGCCAGCTCATCTGATGGCATCAAAGCGCTGTAACAACAGTTGATATCATTACCCAGCTGCGTGGTACACAATGTATTACCCTCAGAAACATGAAAGGCTGAGTTTGGAAAGATGAAAGGCTGAGTTGGCCCTGCTTGGATTCGGACCTCTATCATCAGGCTGCGCACAGATGTCAGACTGAGCGCTTAGCCCGCTGTGCTATCTGAACGGGAAAGTACAGTACCTTTGTGCACTAGGCTTCTTGTATGAGACTCCCATCCTTCCTGCATACCATACCACCAATCAGCGTCACATCATTTCCTACAAGTATACTCATATGGGACATGAAAGGGTATTCACAAGTTCGCAAACCTGACCCACACTAGTGGGGGCAAGCTGAGAACCCAGGTTGTCTGTTCTCTGTGGAGCGGCGCAGAGGACTCAAAAGTGAACCCCTTCTTACAGGAAGCAACCAGCATAAATTCTGTAAACTAATCCAGTATTTACACATTCCATGTACGCAGCCCTAATCAGGACGGAGAAGAGTGTTCTGAAACCCAGGATTAGGAATACAGCTTCTCCTGGGATGATTTAGTCTCCTAGAGTTCCAGAGCTGTCATATGTCATTCCTTAGTCATACTGAATGAATTAAGACGTCACTTTTTATGTCAGCACCTTTTGATGAACTAATGCATTGAAAGACAAGCTTTAGCAAAACCAATAATGTTTGCTTTTGTAGTTGTTCTTTGTATTGTATATTTATAGGCTTGAATGAGTGTTTTCTCTGTAAAAAACAGAAATAGTGAAACGGTTAGTCTGGATCTCAATGCGCTCAATCTGATCATTGAATGAAGTAACAGTTCATTGGGTGCTCATCGGCTTCTATTCAGATATGAGACTTGAAAGACAAAGTTCTCTTCATTGATTTTTAATGCATCAACTGTGTTAAGCAAAACAGAAAAAAAAACAGCCAATACGTGTTTCGACCACTGAAGGTCTTCCTCAGGGAAATTCAATGCTCCAGCTATTCTCTTAGTTGGTTTCAGGACAAATATAAGCCAACGCTACATTCTGGAATGCTGCTTGTGTATCGAACAGAAGGACGAATGTTCATCACAAGAAATGTTTCATTAGTAGTGAATGATGCAAACCTCATATAAGCCAGGGGTTTTGAGCCCGGGGTCCTTGTGGATTAGAGCAGCGTTCTGCATGAGAACTGTCAATAAATGGGCCCAGCTCAAAGAACATGCACGCTGAAGGGCCGGTCATCATGCGACTATTACGTGAGCTGTTAGCCTTTTCTGGCAGACTAAATAAGCCTGTAGCTTACAGTCTACTACCAAAGCGCATACAATGCTTTTGATCTCTGTACCATTAAGAATGGCATCATCAACAATGGTAAAGCTTGCCTTCAAGCCCCAATTACCCAAATCTGTAAGCAATGTGCAGTAGAAAGGTGTAACTCCCCCTACAATCTGTTTACTAGAGGGCCAAAAAGCAGGACTATACGCCTATATGATATATGCAACCATATATAGGGAGCATGTACTGCTTGATAGCTATTGTCTGCAGCAAGGTGAGAATATTGTGCTGTTTCAAGGCCTCAGCACAGGTGTACAAGCCATGCCCATGCAAAGAGTAATCGAAATTTATGTAAACATTCTTTTAAAAAAGTTACACAAGCTCCACGGAAGCAGTGCCTTCAGGCACTGGCGCGCAAGCGCAGAGTAAATAGGGCTGACAAGCTCTATACCACACCCAATTAGGATTAACCAAGAGGAAATGTAACCACACAAACCATCGACAAGAATAATTAGGCAATATGAGCAGTTATGTACATGTGCGCAGGAAAGGATTTGCTCACGTGCGCGGTGAGTAGTGTCTCAGGGAAACTGACCATGCTGCTTTTATTAGCAGTCCACGCATGCGTACTAGATTCGCGTCCCCCTTTCCACAAGTCATTGTGACATACCCAATGGATTCACGCCCATGCGCGAGGAGCGGTGTCTCCGCCGAACGGGCCCCATTGGTCCATGCAGGATACATCACCACCGACTTCAGACCCCACATCCCTATCCATCCGGACATGACTACCTAAGACAATCCTGGCTCACCAGCCAGTTAAGGCAAGCAACAAAGACTGACTAAACACCCCACACTTTGTGGAAAATTTGCGTCCCCTACACACCCAAGGTGTTTGTGATGACAAACAGTAGTTAGGATATATTAAAGTAAAATGAATAAGAACGAACAATATTAAGAGATCAAGTTCAGGGATTAATAATTCAAGAATAAACGTATGGTATCCAAGGTAATGTTATTTAGATAGTCAGCATAACCTAAAATGGATTGTACAGGTTGACTTCTTCAAAACACTGCTACATGCAAGTGCATGTACCGGAAGATCTCAACAATGTTATTATCAGAAACACATGTGACATCAGTAATACATGTGTTTCTCATTGCCACCCACTCCAACCCCCAACATGAGCCGCTATTGATATTAGCACCCCGCCCATAAGGCCTGGTCGTTCGTGTGAAAAGAAAGCCACAGCAAGGCCATAGCCTGGTTTGTTCACACAACTTAAACATCTTCCCAAGAGGATCTCCATGAAAATGGAGTCCCTCCTCCATGTCCATGGCTGCCGCAGGTGAAGAGTGGCGATCATGCTGTAGGAAAATTGGATTAGTGATATGATAGGTTATTTTTAACACACTTAGTACCCGGAGGTTTCTAAGCACGGACCCAGGGATCGAGCCTGTGTTGCTGCCCATGTCTTGCTTCTAAGGCAAGCATGTTGCCCCTGAGCTATCCTCCCAAGACTTAGCATCTTCGCACCTGAAAATATAGCTCACCTCATAGACGCATGCCATGACAAATTAACATCATCAGGCTAGTGATCGCCTACATTGGCAAAAGGGCCATGGCCTACCTTCCAAAGAGCAAAGGAAAACAGAAAACCACCCCAAAGTTACAGCGCAATTCCATCAACCTCCATCACTGCGCAATCTAGCGGTGGCTACTGAAAGGCTGGAGATCCAAAGCTGGAAATCAAGCTTCCTTGGATTTTCTTAGTTGTTTCCTCTGTTTTTGGGGAGATCATTGGAGTTCATGCCAATTCTTTTCTGATTCACCAAGAGGTGAATTGCTGCATATGTCCTTTTGATGCAGCAGTTCAGAGATGTACAAGTGCTACTAGTGCTGAGAGTTTGATCACTCTTTTGTCAGACCTTTGCAATGAGCTGTTAGTGTCAATATGCAGACAGTAGATAGGAGTTGTGTTGTGTATTATTCATAAAGCTCTTTGTAGCATCTTGAGAAGGTTTACTATGGCTTTGCGTAGCACGTGTGTGCTATCCCGGTGTACCTAAAGGTCCCCCTTGTAATCACAGCCCTTTGAAACACTTCCGTATGTGCCACAATCCTAGTTCCATTATGCGGAGAATGTGGCACATGCATGGGCACCTGCCATAAAGCAACAGGTTGCAAAGGGAAGTACGCAAAGCACATCAACTAAATGCTGAATTCGTCAAATCCTCGTTGTGACCTTGTTCGGAAATATGTGAAATGCCCTTTTTGTCGAATATGTGGGAGGAATAATAACTATCAATTAGAGCATTTATTTTTTATTTTTCAAAGATGCCAGTGGCCCTTGATGTCCTAAATTGTATAGCTGGGGAGATAATTCAGGAGTTAAGAGCTTGCCTAAGACACATCGACAGCCTGAGGTTCAAATCCTGTCTCAGCCAACTCAACCTCCCACGGACGATGAATTGTTTTGCATTCAATTTTGCAATAGGGACACCTATTATTGCAGTGCTTCGAAGCAGAACGAATCAAGCACAGAGTTCTCTGTAAAATATAACACTATTGTTACAGGGGAGAACCAGAGATGGACTGGCATCTGGGAGACATCCGAGAAAAGCTAACTAGACAATGAATGCAGTTTATAATCCGATTAGACACCCAGGCCCCCTTGGCATGAACTGAAACCGTAAAGCACGTGGTACTTCCAGACTATGGTCCTCATCACGAGTTCAGTGGTATCTCTGTGATAAATCTGCCGAGATACCACCAAACGGAATTACTGCTACTGCCACTTGGTCCGGCTGTATTACCGCCGGATTACAAGTGGCGGTTTGATGGTGTTAGTCCCCATTGATGGAGTCCATAGGACTCCATGGGGGATTTTGGTGGCATTACCATTGTTTTTAATAGCACCAAAATTAGCGGATTTTGTCGGTAAGGCGGTAAAATAACCTCTAGCATTATTCGGGAGGTTTTTCCTCCACCTCACTGCCAAACTCGTAGTTGGGAGGTTCAGTAAGGCAGCGGTATTGCTATTACTAGCACATTTTTACCGCACTGCCCAACTTATAACGAGGTCCTATATTTCCAATTTGGGATTCTGTGGGATCCTTTGTAATGGTTCCAAACCCCTGTCTAATATACATGACACATGACTCCAGGGGGTACAGTATCTTCAATATAAATCATGGCCAACTCTAGCACTGCCATACTACACTGGGAAGTAGAGGCTTACACTAATATTTGGAGACTTGGCTAGTGTTCAGCATTATAAGAAGCTATACATTGATAGTTATTGTCAAATTACTTTTATTCCTAAAGCACAAGTAATCCATATCACTCGTATTCCTTTTATTGCACAAGTTTCTTTTATTTATTGTATTTTAACAGCCCAATTTATGTAGTATTTAGGTATGGCAGGTGATCTGCAGGATACAGTTTGAGCTTGCTTTGTAAAATACCGATTTCTGAATTAGAATTGTATTCCTGAATCAGCAATTGACAGATTGCAGCTTTAACTCTTCACATTTCTCTAAACAATTATAGAAACATTGGGACCAAACCAGATATCTGGATTTTGGTCAAATGCCAGCCCATAACCCCTTAGAAGCCAAACATTGCACACAGAGACTGTATGGTGCATGGATTCATATTAATGTCCATTCCTTCAAGAAATGTACCCACATCTGTGGAACCTAATAACTTGTGTATTTGGTAATATCCCCATATATATGGTCACCAGACACTGTTTGCCGGGAAAAGGCTGTGGTGGCTTTATATATGGTAACTATATATATATATGGGGTCAAGGGGATCAGTGGTTGAGGGGGTGTCCGCCGCTCTCCTTTAAAATAAAAGGTTTTGATGGTTGCAGGGGTGTCCCCCACACGTTTAATGTGATAATGTCAGTGCAAACCACAGGCATTTTTTGGCGACTTTTTTGTCAGGCGACATTTTTGCAGGGACTTTATCACATGGAACCATATCTTGCAGGCCAGGGGTTCCTCTGGGAATGGCTGGATTTAAGGAACTAGATAAGATCAATAATATCCAGAGCGGGGTATTAATTGTTCGACTCAATGCTAGCCCCTACGGCGATGGGTGAGATAAATACACGTAAGCACCATTCCTATGGTTTATCCCACTTAACAAATAAGTCGAGATGTCATTGTTGGCCATTCATGGCTCAACGGACTGTCTTCTAATATGGACAATGGGAAAAGGTTCAACATGAAAAACATGGATGGGCTTGGAGGCCCACACTAAACATCACATGCCTTTACCTGCCGCACCACAAATAATCTCTTGCCATTTTAATCCTACTGGTGTCTGCGTCAACAAGTTGGTAACATTTGATGTTTGCAAGGCTGGAGTGGATAGACGCAATGTGCACACCTGCTGTGGATATTTCATCCAAATGCTCTTTCCTGGTTTGCTATTCTCCCGTATTACTTGTTCCTTTGGTGGCTGAAGACTTCTTAGATGGAAGGAGTTCCTAGAAGTATGGAATGTGAAGGTAGAGGTTCCACATTTTTTGTGCAAGTGACCAATATTGTCATGCACAGCTGGGTCTATCGAGCAGCTCGGACACATTGGAAGGCGCAAGCGGCAGATCCATCATCAAACAATATCTGTCCACTTAGAATGATTCTCCAGAAAGTTCTGTGTGATTCACCCGCATGATATCTCGTCCTATCACCAGCCCTCGAGTACCACCATTGAATCACGCCCATGATCTCCTCTCCGGTAGTTTCACCGGTTGAATCCCCTAAACTCGTATTCCCTGCCCTCCTCACCCCTGCTGTTCCAAACCTACCATGCCCTATCCCTCCCTTACCTACCTCACCCTCCCGTCTGTTCACGGAATTGGTGTCTCTGTCCCCATCACCCCCACCCTGAGGCCCAACTCACCTGAAACCCAATGACTGCACTACTCCACCCCACCTCCAGCCGCTCTATTCACACTCAATGCCCCCTAAACCCTCCATGCCCTCATATCTGCAACCCCCTTCACCTGCTTGTCGTTGCAGCACCCACGCAGTGATCAATGGATATAGAAAGTGGTCTACGCATTTCCCCATCCTGTGTTTCCTGTGCGGGCCTGTCGGTGGCCAATGGATTCGGCTACCCATATTCGGCAAAGACGGATTTGATGAATATATATTTGCCAAATATGGGCAGAACTCTCTAGAACTACAGCGATGCACAATGACTTCCTTTTTTTGTTGATTGTGCAGGCCTCACGTGCAGCACGTGTTGATTAGGTGAACCAAGAGGCAAAGGTTGAATAAGCAATGAAATAATGTTGCCAAAATCAGAGGGGTAGCAGACGTGACATCGCATGCAGCCATAACAAACACCGACGGGAAAGGGTTAATGTGCCTCGGGTCGATAGGCTAATATTGTGCGGCACGCTCTTCCATAAGGCAACACGTGGGTGCACTTACCTGCATGTTAGTGTGAGTGACTCGCCTGCGTTTATGACAGTGTGGTCTGCTGAGCGGTCCAGTTCTGGTGGGGTCCGATTTTTCCTTTCTTCCGCACCTGAGTACAAGAAGGAAACATACAATCATTAATACCTTGAGCACCTGTTGCTCGCCTGTTTGCAATGAAGGAGAGACTCACTTCAGACATGCTATCATTTCCAGATCCAAAGCGAAGGCAGTTCATTAATACATGACTAAGTGCAGACACGACCAGACCTCATAGCTCCAACTCTTCGGTGCAAACATGTATAGAGGCTCAGCCATGCTAATTGGGCACAGAAGCAGAGGCGTTGCTAGGGGGGGCTTAGGGGGCTATAACCCTGGGTCTTTTGGTTGTAGCCCCGGAGAGAAGCTCAGTGGCTAAAACCAAAAGGCTATAGCTAGCCCCGAGTCCCACCAGTCCCGACATTAGCTTAGCCCCGGATCTTTTCCAGACCTAGCAACACCCCTGCACAGAGGACTTATTTACAAAACATGTCCCCCCTGTACACTTGCGCACATCAAATGAAAGCATATTATAAGTATGCCATCTGCCCTAGTCACAAACCTGCACCTATGTGCGGACCTCTTGAAGTGCCCTTGCTTTTATGTATTTGTGAATCTTTGAGCAGGTGCACACATATAAGCATACAGGGGGCATAGCCTCATATGTGTGCGACCTTCACATACGAAACGAGGCGAGCTCCCCAATAAGAGCAATTGCCGAGGCCTTCGCTTGCGCCTGGTCCAGCAGGCGCAGGGTGAAGTGCAATGGACAGAAGGGTTATTGATGACCCTTCTGTCCACTGCAGTAGCCTGGAGCAGCCGCAGGCTGAGTAGGCTGAGTAGGCTGTGTCCCATTTTATTTATTTATTTACTTATTTCATTTGTAAAGCGCACAAACAACCCTGAGGCATTGAGGCGCTGACGATGTGCTAACACCTTTGGACGATATGCTAACTTTCATTCATGCTATTCATCGGGACAAGTCCTCTGTGCTTCCTCCTGTTGAACTGGGCCCCCAGCAGGGTTGGGCTGGAGTCCAAGCCTCAGTGGACCCCAATTCTGAGACCTCAATATCAACGGATGTATTGAGAGTGAGTTCCTGATCCTAATGTAGTCATGTGACCTCGGGCTAAGAAAGTGCATGCGTCACCTGCATTTGTTGCACACCTACACCTACCTTCAGAACAGACGACATGCACTGGGCAGAGAGGTGCAGGTTTCTGGCAACCTGTTTTTGCGTGGTAAATTAAGTGATGGCATGTGCGTGTGGCCTATATAGCTCCATTTCATTCTGCCACGGGGCCGGGCCGAGGAATAGGGAAGACACCATCTCATTTCAGAACTTCACCTCGTAAGAGAAGAACTATTTTAGCATTAGCTTTAAAGGAACAGGTACAATATAGCGCCCTGAATGAGATAATCACATCGATTCCAATATTGGATCCTGTGAGGATATATTATATTATGTTTAAGTATAGATAGCAAAGATAGTACTGTGATATATGCTTAAGGGTAGTACAGACTTCAATACTTAAACCATTACATGTAGTGCTTAGCGCCAAGCGCTTTAATGCTAAAAGAGGATCCTAAGGGCATATATTCGCTTTTGCAGTGAAAAGCAGCACTGTATAACAAATGAGTTTTTGAAGTCATATCTCAGACTCTAAGAGAAGCGTGCTTTGAATTAGCATGTAATCATTCATTCATGTAGTCATGTATGTTATCATTTAGCATAGCAAAGCACTAGGCAGTTTGACCGTAGTTGGATTGTGCAGTTCAGTACATTCTTGGAACCTGCTCCACTCCATTTTCTATTTTGATGGATATTCAGCAGCTCACTGTGGAGCTAAGAAGAAGCACCTTGTGACGTTGAGGCCTGGAGCCAGGAAATTCAAGGCATCCTAGATAGATAAATCCTCTCAAAGCTGAGGATTCCCACTGAGAAATAAACCAAAAGCACAGAACTGGTACCTAAGGGTGAGCGCAATTTTCACCAGAAAAGCGACAAGTGCAGAATCCTCACTGGAATCAGGTTCCACCCGATCTGCGAAATCAACATTACAATTACACTGCCACGGAAATGTCACACATTTTTGTGCGGGTTCGCGTGGAGTGTGGTGTTTCGTTCCCATGCTAGTTTTGTGTAGCAAGAGGGGAACATCACATGGGTCTTTTTTTGATTTGTGCTAGTTTCGTGCAGCGACATGAGATACTTTGTGCAGGTTTTTCTGAAGCATGCTAGCTTTGCGCAGAGCCACCAGAAATTTTGTGTGATGTTCGATTTGTGATAGGCCCGTGCAGTGACGAAACTTTGAGCAGGTCTTTATTTGGATCCATACTAGTTTTGTGCAGTGGCACGAGAAACTTTGCTCGGTTTTCCACAATCCATGGCTTATTTTAGATCCGTATTGGTTTTGGTTTGTGGAAAGAGAAACTTTGCATGATTTATTTGAACCATGCTGGGTACCCGCAGTGGCAAGAGAAGCTTTGCACAGCTTTTTGTTTGATTCATGGTAGGTCGAGCTAGTTCGCGCAGCGGATCAAGAAACTTTCTTCTGCTCTTTTTGGTCTGTGCTAGGTTCAAGCAGTGGCACAAGAACATTTTGTGCGGCTTGTTTCAGTTTGCAAGACAGCACAAGAAACTTTGCGCCACCCTTTTCGATGATCAGTGCTGGCAGAATGGTGGAATTCAGTGAAATGGATCGAAATCCTACAGTTTACACTTCTGCGGCTGGCGGAATGGAATTTAACAATTTTGCCCAGAACTTGTGCCACCAATATTGTTTACCATTATCCTGATGCAAATGAGAGCTACTTTTTTATCCAGAAACCAGAAGCTGGGGGATTCGTCTGACAGTGGGAGCTGTAAGTAAGAGGGGAACCCTATACATAGACTTTCAGCTCACAGACACAGGATGCTGCTGATTCAATGCCAGGGTTGAGGGCTGTGGGGCTCTGAGCCTCACCTAAATGTCAGGATTACATTTATTCTTTGAAATGCCTTTTTAATGTTGATGTTGAGTTTGCCTGACGGAGCAGTATGCAATTCAGGTCCTGTGGCATTGTGCTTTGTTTTGCTTCCAATATTGTAGATGCCCAGGTTGATTCCTTGTGTTATGCACCCTGGTTTGTTTCAGCAGTAATACAGATGGTTTCAGAGCCTCTAGCCGAGTTATACCTTTCCTTGGAGAACAGATGGAAAGAGGGCTTTAGGATTCAGAAGGTCAATTGATGATAACAGATGGTTTAGTTAAAGGAGAAGTGACTTGAGACTCATCTCATGTAGAGATTCGAGCTATGGTTATTATAAAGTAGAAGTTGACAATATGTTAGTAACTTATATTGATTTAGCAAGAACTAATCAAGGGAGATCCAAAAGAGATTTGTAAATAAAATGCTTATTTTTCATGCGTTGCCATTGGTCGTTCTTGTTTCTGGTGCATTACTGTCACATTGAGTGTTATGGGGGTAGCTTATCAGAGGCACTGCATTATTTGTTCGTTTTGCCTCTCTCCTTGTCTCGGTCTCTGTGTGCATTAGGATACGCCAACAGGGCTGACGGGGAGTGGTTGCTGCACCCGTGAATACAATGTCGGTTTCTGAAGGTTGTAATACTGTAATGCTATACATGATGTGAGGGAGAGGAGGGGAAACATATCTTGAGGCCCACAAATCCCCAATTCTAATTATTGTAGCAAGAGCACAAATCAGCTCTGGACTGGCGTAGTGGTGACGTCACGTTGCAGCTAGTCCAGTGCCCAATTGCTCCTTCCTTTCGCAATAGAAAAACGCTAACCTTCCTATCTGAGCTGAGCTGAGATAGCAGGGGGCAGAGTTTAAACTATCTGGGCGTTAATACGATGTGTGACAATTCCTGATCACTTCCTGTCCCCAGAGCGAGACAGGAAGTGATCAGGAATGGGTGACATTCTTGTAAGGCAGGGCAGGGGCACAATGGTGGAAGCTAAGCTCGAATTGAAGTAAGTAAATAGTTGTTTGCACTGTGCGAGCTACCGCCATTGTGGTCTCCCAGTGGCAGGACTCATACGGAGTCCATTTTAAAGCCCACACCTATGTAGGGGAAGGAATGTCAGAGAGAGACTCTCGAACCTGTGACTCGCCAACTGCTAGGCTGGTGTGG
Organism: Ambystoma mexicanum; assembly: GCF_040938575.1. NCBI lineage: Eukaryota > Metazoa > Chordata > Amphibia > Caudata > Ambystomatidae > Ambystoma > Ambystoma mexicanum. Next base: position 147,117,493 of record NC_090930.1, on the reverse strand, counting down.
GCTGATGGGAGTTGTAGTGTAGAGACTATGCGGGCCAAAGGTGGCATACACCTGGACTATGAGATTAAGAAGTTTCTAGGTACATACGTTTCTATTCTTGAGTCATTTGTGTTTGTGCTCGAAACACTGTTAAAGAAAAAGATGGATGCCACCTTGTTTCCGAGATCCATTGCCCTATTTCCTTTTTATGATGATAGAATGGGCACGCGGCACGGCGAAATGCCCACATCGAGTTTGGGAAACCAGAACCAACCTAGCGTGACTAGATGATAAAATACTTAATTAAAATCAGAGAGCTTGTTAATCAGCTCTACATCACCGTTATCCCCCCAAATAACGTAGAAAGAAAAGCTATTTGCAATATTTAATTGGAAACTTGATGTCTGTTATGTTTTTCAATTGGGATTTGCTTCTGCATGTGTGACAATAGTGCTTGTTATGAGAATGATGTGCCTTGGGGCAAATAAGTGCTAATTAAAATTGAACACACTATGGAGGTATTTACATTTTTAGTACTAACAAACATGCACTAAAAAATAAATTAATAGTTTTTAATCTTGCATGGTTATTTGTTCATGTATTGCTAAGACATCTTCCCTGACTGAAACCTCCAGAGACAATACAAGCTGGCCAGAAATAATGTCCTGATATTCGAAGTCCCCCAATCTGGGTTTCTGTTCTGGTCATCCAGAGTGCTGTAAGCTGGGGGCTTCGGTGATCAAGCCAGGTTTGAAGAATGACCAGCAGACATACATGTGGGACTGTCAGGGGTCTACTGCAATGCAAGGTGCTGCTGACTTTGAGTGTGGGAGACACAAACCTGTCACAATGGCAACCACACAGTTCTCATGCTGTCAGACAGCTACATACTGCTGGAGGGTGCGGGGGAGAGGAAGCGGAGGGAAATGGGGCAGACGGCAGATACAAGGTTGCATGGGGGATTTTCTGTTTGGAGATGGGGGAGAAAGAAATGCAAGAGTTTTTTGGAAGGGAGCCAGGAGGCAGTGGCGGGGCTGGGGTAGGGTTGGCGGTCACCCCTCGGGCCCCTCTATGTTTCCCAGTTCCTCTCCATCCCAGTGCTCACATTGCTGTTTTGCTTTATCTATTTTTTAAATGTGTGATTAGAGTCCCAGATTGTCCATTGCTGCATGCACATTTGCTGCTGGGTTTTTAAGCAACCAATGCTGGTAAATCAGCTGCACTGGCATAGCCGATATATAATCTAGTCCTTCCGGGTTGTGCTGAACTTCCTGGGTTTGTTCCCGCCCACTGCCCACTCTCTGCTCTGTCAGAAGAGAATATTCACTACTGAGCAGTTGAAGAGTTAAACAGAAAAGGTCAGGGTTTTGTAGTGTATGTGGACATCAGTGCCTGTATCTAATGCAGATTGTGCCTGTGTGTCTGCAAGAATTGAGTGTGTATATTACTGTGTGCAGGTATGCATGTGCATTATAGAGTCTGTGTGTGAGTGTGCATGCGCACGTGTTTCTGAGTGTGTAGGCATCTGGGCTGGAGTGTGAGCGAGTGTTTCTATTGCTAGTGATTTACAGTGAACATATTACTGGCATAGACTGATTGTGGCCGCCGTCTCATACAAGTAATTTAAAGATTTTATTATTTCTGGCATAGACAGAGTGTGGCCGCAGCACCATGCACATGATTTACAGTGACCATATTTACTGGCATAGACAGACTGTGGCTGCGGTCCCTTGCAAGTGATTTACAGTTACCACATTACATGCATAAACAGATTGGGGCCACAGCCTGATGCAGCTCTATTGCACAAGGTTAACCTGACATCAGACCTCACCTGATTTGTGACTCAATTCGTGTTGTGCCTTATAGTCGCCAATAGACTACAATTGACCTGTGCCTCAATCTGTGCTGTGCCCTATGGTTGCCATCAGACTTTACCTGATTTGTGCCTCAATTTGTGTTGTGCCTTATAGTCGCCAAAGGACTACAATTGACCTGTGCCTCAATCTGTGCTGTACCCTATGGTTGCCATTAGACTTTACCTGATTTGTGCCTCAATTTGTGTTGTGCCTTATAGTCGCCAATAGACTACAATTGACCTGTGCCTCAATCTGTGCTGTGCCCTATGGTTGCCATCAGACTTTACCTGATTTGTGCCTCAATTTGTGTTGTGCCTTATAGTCGCCAATAGACTACAATTGACCTGTGCCTCAATCTGTGCTGTACCCTATGGTTGCCATCAGACTTTACCTGATTTGTGCCTCAATTTGTGTTGTGCCTTATGGGCGCCAATAGACTACAGTTGACCTTTGCCTTAATCTGTGCCGCTGCAGATAGTACTTCACCTGACTTGTGCCCCTGCCCTATGGTTGTCATTAGGTATAACACTGCCCTAGCCACTTTATATACTTCAATGTGCTTCTAGTCGCCCTGACACACTTAGGTGACACACTACCTAGCTAGCCTTCTACACTTGCCTATTTTGCCACCGCTTTGCCCACATAGAACCTAGCCTGGTTCTCGCCTAGATCACCTAACTGCCAATATACAGGTCTCCTTACAGACTGCTCAGACCTCTCTGGCACCGAACCACCAGCTACACGCCCTTGCATGCAACCTAGTCCAAGCCCTTAGTTTGAACCTGGACTTGCCCACCCTCTCATCCCTGTCCACTACCAGAATGAAAATCACCCATTACCAATCTCTACACATTGCTCTGAGCCTCCTTACCACCATGGCATTTGCAACCGCGGACTCACACCCTGCTAAAGACAGAAACATGAGACTGAGGGCAAGACTGTCCTGTCTTCATGAACCATCTTCCTACCACAATCACAGAGGATATATCGATCTAGCAAACAAACGTTCGCAATACCCCAAACCTACCACCCCTCGCCCTGTTCCTATATCTACTAACCAGCCACCGTCACAAAGAGTTGCCCCCACTAAAAATAAACAACCCCCCTCGACTCAACCAACTAGTACCTTATCAATAATTGGATCTCTCATTAATGCAAGATCCATGGTCGCCCATGCTACTGAGATCTCGGACACCCTAACTAATGAAAACTTAGACCTATTAGTCATAACCGAAACATGGCTCCATGACGCGGCTGGCCCTGCCATCATGCTAGCTATACCAGACGGCTACCAACTACTAAGAGTCGATAGACCTAACACTAAAGGTGGCGGCCTAGCCATCATTCATAAAGCTACCTTACCTATCAAACTAGCTACTACCCTGATATTCTCATCTTGTGAACTCCTTACTGCCAAATTGCACCTCTCTTGCAACCGGACTCTCACCTTGCATGTTATCTACAGACCTCCTGGACCATTGGGAACCTTTGAAGACGACATAACCAGTATCATAACCAACAATACTAAAGACCATGCTCAAATACTATTACTGGGAGACTTTAACCTGGGCTTTAATGACAGCAACGACAAACATGCCCTATCTGTCGCCTCACTCCTGAATGACTACGCCCTATCTCAAAAAGTCTCCTCTCCTACTCATGCCAAAGGTAGAACCCTAGACTGGGTTGCTGATCGGAACTGTAACATCAGCATTACCAACATAATACCACAATCCTGGACTGACCACCACTTAATTGTATTCAATGCCTCACTAGACCTTATCCGGCCCAAACCTATACTCATGGCCCCGCCACTTCCCACCAGAAGTAAAAAAGACATCACATCAGAACAACTCCTACCCCACCTTCTCCCTACTCTCAATAACTTAGACAACATCACAGACCCTACGTCGCTTGTAGAAGCTTACAACAGCTCTATGATCAAGGCACTTGACTCCATTGCCCCTACCAAGCTGCGCAAAAGCAAACAACTCTGTCACCTTAACAACTGGTTCACGCCATACCTGAAAGACCTTAGAATCCAAAAAAGAAAGTTGCAGTCTATCTGGCAACACTCACCCACTGAGGAGAACAAAACCAAATTAGCCACCCTCGCCAAACAGTATAAAAAGGAAATCATAAGCACTAAAAGAAACGCCTTCAATGACAGAATCTCCAAAGCCAAATCAGACACTAAGGAGCTATTTTCCATCCTCCGTGAAATGGAAACACCCATAACCCCACCTGACAACATTCCTAAAAACAAGCCCTGGTGCACTAATATACAAAATGCCCTGGCGGGTAAAATCGGCCTGCTCCAATCTAAAATTGCTAACAAAAAAGCTTCCTTGCTCCTGCCTACAGAACCCATATTGCAACCTCAGCTCCTCCCAAACCAATCTAACACCCCTCACCCATTTAGCTTCAGAAAAATATCCATATTGGAGACAGAAAAAATCATACTATCTCTAAAACCCTCCAACTGTAAAGGTGACAACTGTCCGGCCCAAATTATAAAAGATGCAGCTCGAGACCTAGCACCCTTCATTTCGAAACTCATTAATGCATCCTTTAAGTCTAATCTAGTACCTAACAACCTCAAACAATCCTGGGTGCTTCCCTTGCTAAAAAAACAAACACTTGACCCTGCTATACCAACTAACTACAGACCCATCACTACTGTCCCTTTCTTACTTAAAATTATAGACAGAGTAGCATACCTGCAAATCCAGGACTACTTAGAAACTAACAATTTACTAGGATCACGGCAATCTGGCTTCCGTCCCCTTCATGGCACTGAAACAGCCTTGATTGACCTCAAGACCCAAATTGACGAGTTGAAGGACAATGGTAAAACAGCGATGCTACTCCTCCTTGACCTATCTGCGGCCTTCGACTTGGTAGATCATGCAGTCTTATGCAATCACCTAAGCTCAGCCGCTCATTTCTCAAGTGATGCCATAACCTGGGTACAATCCTTCCTTGCAAACCGGACAATGAGAGTCTTCTCCCCCTCAGCAGCCGCTGATCCCATACAAGTTTCATGCGGTGTCCCCCAAGGATCATGTGTTTCTCCGACGATGTATAACATCTTTACTAAGCCCCTGTTTGATAAGCTGGACAGACTGGGTGTTGTCTACACTAATTACGCAGATGACACTCAGATTATAATCCCCCTTTCGGGTAACTTCTTAGAAGACACGGACTTAGTAAATAAGATATATCTCCTCATTCAGGCTTGGATGGCATCCCATGGCCTCTGCCTGAACGACGACAAGACTGAGCTACTGATCATTGGCTCAGCGTTGGCTATCAAAAAACTTGACCCTAACTATGCCTCATTTAACATCGACAATAACGTCATCAAAGTGATGCCTGCAGTCAAAACCCTCGGGGTTTATCTTGACTCAACGCTCACCTTCAAAAAACAAACGAACTCTCTAGCATCCTCCACGGCATATACTTGCAAATTGATCCGAGCATGTAGACCTTTTCTAACTGAGGCTAGCTGCATCACATTAGCCAATGCTCTCATCATATCCAAGCTGGATTACTGCAATGCCCTCTATGCAGGCTCTAACAAGTATATCCTTGACAAACTACAAACTCTCCAAAATAACGCTATCAGAGTAGCTTTAAATATTCCTAACAGAGCCCACATCTCCACCTTTAGGAAAAATATCCATTGGCTAAAAATCAAAGACAGGATCACCCTCAAAATACTCTCCCTCACATCCAAATGTCTTAACAACATTGGCCCCCCGTATCTGGCCAATAGAATCCACAGGAGAACCTCAAACCGTCCCACTAGACTGACCAACGCCTTCACCTTAGTGATGCCTAGATACAAAAAGAGTACAGCCGGCGGCTCTAGTTTCCCAATCATAGCTGCGCAAACTTGGAACAAACTCCCTTTGGATCTCAGAATGGACCAACCTTACTCTAGTTTCAGGCGAAAAGTCCTCACTTGGATCCATGCCAATGACACTTAGCTTGACCTTCCCCTCCCACATAGACACTAGACGTCTGCAACCAGCTGAATGACATCCGATCAACTAGACTGAACCGTAGTTCCGCATTTTTTCTTCTTTTCCTTCTGCTTTCCCTCTATACTTACCTTTGATCTAACGTGAACTGTATAAACTGCACTTTTCTTGATTTAACTGCGAACTGCATAAATTGTATTTCTCCTGTAACTAAGTTCTTAAGTAATCTTGTACTGTTTGCGCCCAGCTACCCCTTCGGGTTTGGTTCTGCGCTATACCAAATAAACAAACAAACAAACAAACAAACATTTACAGTGGCCATTGTTACTGGCATAGACTGATTGTGGCTGCATCCTCATGCAAGTGATTTACAGTGACCAATATTACAGACATAGAAAGATGCTTGTGGCAGCCTCATTATAAGGTTAAGTGCCCCTGTGTACTGTTGGTGACATGGAAATGACTGGCCTTTTTTTTTACGTCTTACCCTACAGAACCAATAGTAAATTGTCTGTCTATTATCACACATTTCTCAACATTTCTGCTGTAAAATGCACTATTTCAACACATTATATAAAAAGGATTCCTAGGTTGGGAATCCTTCCAAACCATCCTACATTATGTTGGGCTCTCTCGCTACGGACAGTCATTCATGCTAATTTTGGAAAATTGTAAGGCCCCAACACTGAAAATATTCACCAGCTGACCATAAATCCTGACATTTACTTGGTTGTTCATGTGTTACCCTTGAGAACCAATTGTAAATTGTATAGCTTTTCACCTAATTTCTTTCTCAAAAATTGTGCAGAATTTCAAACCATTATTTTAGAAATGTCTCTCGGGGGAGGAGGTATCCCCGAACCCCACTTAAGCATTTTGCCTCCCTTATTATGCTCAGTCACTCACACTAATTTGTTGAACTATGCAAGGCACTCTGCTCAAAACATTCACCAGCAGTGACTGGCTGTGAATCTTTTATAATCATGGTGCCCCTCAAGAGCCGTCTGCCTTCCGGCACCAATTGTTGCTTCCTGTGGCTATGTTGGCTTTTTCGCTTTGGGGGATGGAACATGAAATACACAGAATGGGGGTATTTCTGGTGTTGGGGGTTATGGAAAGTCACATGAGGCAGGTAGGAAACGGATGTTTATATGCTACGCATGTCCCCCCAAGGTCCCCCTCTATACTCCTTGCACTGCTGGCTCAAGGGAACAGCTCAATGGGTGGGACACAGATGCAAGGGGGGTATACACAATATGGGATTATGGCCGTGGCAAGCACCAAACATAGGTTGTACATCAAAATCGAATTCAGATGGGTCTCATCGACAACTTGAGCTTTGCTCTCGCGTATGATGTTTGTTGGAACCCTATGGTGTGAACATCGCTATATTCGATATATATAGCTGTGCATCTGGAATTTTCTATATTTTTGCATACTGTGTTTACTCCGCATCACTGTCTGCTCTGCAGATAGGAGTCACTATTACGACTGCCAGGATCTCTCTACACACTTCTGTCATGCAACATAAAAGCAGGACTCAAGCTCGAATGAAGTTGGTTTGCCAAACATTTAATAGCAGCACTGCAGGGTGCACACAGACAAGAACGCCATACAATCCCCCTGCAATACAAGACTGTTTTACCACTCCCCTCTAGCAACATGTTTTTGTTTAGTACCTTTATTTAAATGGAATGAGTGGACATTTTCATGACTTCACTAAGGAGTATTTCAGTCTTTCCAATTACTACAGTAGCTGACTTTGTAGAGCCATGCAATCTCAGACACCCAAGCACATGTTCCAGTCTTCAAGAGGTAACTAATGCATATGTGTACAGCTAATAAAATGAAGCCTTTACTGCTTTTAACAACATTCATTTGAAATCACTTCATCATTGTAACTGAATACAGCAATAATCACCGGCCTGCTGCCTTCATGAGACGGGAACAGCTTGCGGCCCAATTTAAGCCAGATGACCCAGTGATTATTGTTATTAGCACCCACGGTTTAAAAACCTGCTATATGTCACAAAACTTCGTTAATGGAAAGGAAAAAAAACTGAAATTATCAACAGTTATTCCCTCAGACACAAACTACTAAAATATTACATACACATATTTTATTAAGATACAAAGTCATTAAAAGATCTCATTATATGAGAGCACAATACAAAATCACTTCTAAAAAAAACCCTAAGCAAAAAATACAAATATAAGTGACACCACAAAAACATCTAAAATAGAAGAAAAGATATTAAAATGCATCTAATCCTTAAAACAGAACTGAGTGTGAAGGAATTACTCCTTCTGTTTATGTTCGTCGGGCCTATGTATGGTCTCTAAATCAATTTGTAGTCATAGACACAGATTTGCTTATTAATTGGAGCGGGCAGGGGGATTTCAGTTGGAAACGCCTCGCTGCAGCGCCATGCCTAAAAAAGGCTCTGCTGAGAACAAAAGAAAATTAATCTCGCAAAAATGTGACCCCATTACAAGTGTGGCGTTCCGGAAGTAGGGCTGCCGGTAGCAACGTACCAGCACCCTTTCCTGACCGCGACACTACAAGTCTGCCTGTCGGGGCCGCCACGCTCGGCCTGCTGGCCGCAATGGTCCCGGTAGGCAAACTTGTCACGGAAGCACCAGCACCGTTAGCAATGGTGCTGGTGTTTCTGTCTCCCCACTCCCATGGAGTCCCACAGGACTTCACGGGAATGGGGAACAACATTTTCTGGCGCCTGACTTCATGATCCCGCCGGGACTTGCAATGTCCCGGTGGCACCGGGATATCAAGAATCGGGTAAGTGTTATGAGTCTGGCGGCAACTACCGGCGGGTTATCGCCGGACTCGTAATGAGGCCCCTCGACTCCATCTGGATTTCGTTCTGATCATGGCGGTTCTCAGGGTCAGCCAAACCCTTCAGGTGGGGGCCCGGGGAGGCTGGAGCCCAATTTGCCCGATGGTGTTGCACCCACACCTCAAAGCTTTTTAGGCCCTCTGATAATATTTGCATTTGACATGCCATATTGAGGTGTACTTTTTCAACCGCTTCTTGGTGAAGAAGAATTCTCTCTACTTCCCTCTTCACCCCCCTCGTCCCCCACCTTAAACAGCGCGCCCTGGAAAGGCGTGACTGCTTAAACCAGTGATTCAGGCAGAGGCCGCCTGCGACCCCTGTGATTTATCACTCAGTTCCGAGGAGGCCTTCCTGGGAAAAGCAGCCATCGTGCTAAGCCCAGAGAGCCCCCAACCTGAACATGCTTCTTTAAACAGGATTAGCGCTGTTTACGCGCTCAGAAGAGCCACTTGAAGGGCGCTTGCTTTGGCTCAGGGATCGAAAACTGGAACTGTTTCCGCCAGAATCTATTCCTGTGCGTGCGCGCCCAAGAACATAGTGTCACGCGCATGAATATACATGTACACACACATGTACATATCTATGCAAGCAGGCTTGCAAAAAACAGCTAGCAAAACGGATGTCATTGACACGTAAAACAGGCAATCTATTCATGAAATGATTAAGACCCTACACGTATATGCTGCTGAATTTAGAATCCCTCACAGCCAACGTCACACTTTCCAAACGGCCGCCGTCAGCTAACTGAGGAAATTAGAAGGATGCTGGGAGAACATGGGCCGAGTGTCCTTCAAAGTTGCTGATTCCTTGTCAAATGGTTCTGTGACCTGGCATAAGCACAGATCTTATCAGCCGGATGGCATAATGCAATTGAAAATGTGGACGGTACCAGCACCAATTGGCCAATAAAACACTGTTAAAGATTTTGAAAAACACTGCATGTGCAAAGTTGCCTCTTACCCATATACGGGGCAGTTCGGGTGTGACCCCTTACCAAGGCACAAGCAGAAGGCATATCGAACATAATACCATTAGACTAAACCTAAGCCCAGCGTGGGTGATAAACCAGCTCATCAGCCGCCCCTCATCTTGCTCTACTGATATAACCTTGTGGGCGTCCAGTCATAAAAGCGCCCTCTCTGCAACTTCTGCTACTTTCACCTCAGCCTGAGTTCTGAAATCCTCTACTTTCACCTCCAACCTGAGATTCTGAACTTCTGCTACTTTCACCTTCGGCCTGAGATTCTGGGACTTCTGCTACTTTCACCTTCGGCCTGAGATTCTGGGACTTCTGCTACTTTCACCTCCAGCCTGAGATTCTGAACTTCTGCTACTTTCACCTTCGGCCTGAGATTCTGGGACTTCTGCTACTTTCACCTTCGGCTTGAGATTCTGGGACTTCTGCTACTTTCACCTCCAGCCTGAGATTCTGAACCTCTGCTGCTTTCACCTCCAGCCTGAGATTCTGAGCTTGTGCTGCTTTCACCTCCAGCCTGAGTTTCTGAACTTCTGCTACTTGCACCTCCACCCTGAGATTCTGATCTTCTGATACTTTCACCACCAGCCTGAGATTCTGGAACCTCTGCTGCTTTCACCTCCAGCCTGAGATTCTGAACTTGTGGTGCTTTCACCACCAGTCTGAGATTCTGAACTTCTGCTACTTTTACCTCGAGCCTGAGATTCTGAACTTCTGCTACTTTCCCTTTCAGCCTGAGATTCTGGAACTTCTGCTACTTTCACCTCCAGCCTGAGTTCTGAAATCTTCTACTTTCACCTCCAACCTGAGATTCTGAACTTCTGCTACTTTCACCTTCGGCCTGATATTCTGGAACCTCTGCTACTTTCACCTTCAGCCTGAGATTCTGAACCTCTGCTGCTTTCACCACCAGCCTGAGATTCTGGAACCTCTGCTGCTTTCACCTCCAGCCTGAGATTCTGAACTTGTGGTGCTTTCACCACCAGTCCGAGATTCTGAACTTCTGCTACTTTCACCTCCAACCTGAGATTCTGAACTTCTGCTACTTTCACCTTCGGCCTGAGATTCTGGAACCTCTGCTACTTTCACCTTCAGCCTGAGATTCTGAACCTCTGCTGCTTTCACCTCCAGCCTGAGATTCTGAGCTTGTGCTGCTTTCACCTCCAGCCTGAGTTTCTGAACTTCAACTACTTGCACCTCCACCCTGAGATTCTGATCTTCTGATACTTTCACCACCAGCCTGAGATTCTGGAACCTCTGCTGCTTTCACCTCCAGCCTGAGATTCTGAACTTGTGGTGCTTTCACCACCAGTCCGAGATTCTGAACTTCTGCTACTTTCACCTCGAGCCTGAGATTCTGAACTTCTGCTACTTTCCCTTTCAGCCTGAGATTCTGGAACTTCTGCTACTTTCACCTCCAGCCTGAGTTCTGAAATCTTCTACTTTCACCTCCAACCTGAGATTCTGAACTTTTGCTACTTTCACCTTCGGCCTGAGATTCTGGAACCTCTGCTACTTTCACCTTCAGCCTGAGATTCTGAACCTATGCTGCTTTCACTTCCAGCCTGAGATTCTGAACTTGTGCTGCTTTCACCTCCAGCCTGAGTTTTGAACTTCTGCTACTTTCACCTCCACCCTGAGATTCTGAACTTTTGATACTTTCACCACCAGCCTGAGATTCTGAACTTCTGCTACTTTCAACTCCAGCCTGAGATTCTGAACTTCTGCTACTTTCACTTTCAGCCTGGGATTCTGGAATTTCTGCTACTTTCACCTCTAGCCTGAGATTCTGAACTACTTATACCTCCAGCCTGAAATTCTGGAACTCCTGCTACTTTCACCTCCTGCCTGAGTTTCAGAACTTCTGCTACTTTCACCTCCAGCCTGAGTTTCAGAACTTCTGCTACTTTCACCTCCAGCCGGAGATTCTGAACTTATGCTACTTTCACCTCCAGCTGAGATTCTGAACTTCTGCTACTTTCACCTTCAGCCTGAGATTCTGAACTTCTGCTACTTTCACCTCCAGCCTGATATCCTGGAACTTCTGCTACTTTCACCACCAGCCTGAGATTCTGCAGAAGGCCGAAAACCTATCTCCCCAAAGTGGTTTTGATGGCGAATGCCTTAATGTCTCGAGGGCACTGAATCCACATAGGGCTGGAGCTCATGAGGTTCCCTCATCCTGCGATAGGAGCTTAGGAGCGTGTCAGTAAAACATTAAGAGACTCTGCATTAAAAAAGACAAATTGACAATGCCAAGTGCAGCCCCAAATGTTCCAATAAACCTGAATGGCATGACCAAAGGGCAGGAATACAATGTGCACCATTACAAGTGATAACACGTATTGCATTAAAGTACTAAACACAGGTCAGACACACTTCAAACCGAAAACAGCAGCACAATACCAAATACCTCTATCAAGCCGCGGACATCTGGGACTCTTTCTATTACATTTTACGCAGAGGCAACAATTTGAATCTAAGGTCTACACAGGCTATTCACATTGACGATTGGTAACTGGTGCTTCCTCAAATTCTTTTCTTTATTGATATTTTTCTAAGGACATGTGATTCCATCGGGAACACTTACAGAGTGATGCACAGTAGTCTGATAGCCTTGCAAGCAGTTGCCTTAAACATATTTTTCGTGCAATTATTTGTATTTATTTATTTATTTGTGTATTTATGTTGCGCCGAAAGCCCACAGGCATCGTGGCGCAGATATATAGACACGGACTAACATAAAATGCAGGAGGTCTTTTTCCTGCCTAACTAATAGTACCTAACCTCTAGGTCAAGTTTTTCATCTAAACAGAACATCTGGTTGTGCAAGACCAGTCGGTTATGGAGGTTCAGCTAACATCAACCAGTCAACCAGGGGCATAACAAATATGACAGATACTCTGATGTTGGCGGAGGTATAGTACAGGTAGATGAGAGTAAGTGCAGTGGGGGTGGGGTGAAGGCGTATTTAAGGCAGGGTCGTGGTTTTAGAGAGGTGCTTCTTCAAGGTAAAGGAGACAGGGCCTCAGGGCTGATTTAAAAGAGTGAAAGTTGGTGGCGTTATTGCTGTCACTGGGCAGTGAGTGCTAATGGAAGGGGTAAGGAGGGACGTGAGGGATTGCACAAGGCAGGCAATGGAAAGACAGATTGAGGAGGGTGCGAGTTCGAACAGTGCACAGGGGGCAGAAGCAGGAGGTGGAGACAGCCAGGTAGGCCCTGGGCAAGTCCATGAATGAATCCTGAGATAAGTAGAGGGAGTTGGTTGAGTGGCTGATTGTCCATGGACAGCCGGTTGGCAAGGTGGCAGTGGGGAGAGGTGGGAGAGGAGATTGTAATAGGTGGGGAAGTTTAATATTGTGTCCATGGGAGAAAAAGACATAGCAAGGGAGGCCTAGCGGGGGTCAAGGAAACTGAGGACCAGGGTGAGGGATTTAGTAGAGTGATAGCTGAGAAGGAGGGTTAGTCCTTCAGATGCTAAGCAGAATGATCCTAGCATCAGTGGCTCCTGATATGATGAAGTGCTGGAGTTTTAGATAGCTGTCAACGCAAACCCCCTGGCTGCATGCCATGGATGAGGGGTGGGGGGAGTAGGATGGAAAAAGAAATTGGGAATGGGAAAAGCAGGGGCGTGCAGGGCCTTGAGATATAGAACGTCAGTCTTAAAGGAGGTTGGCATAAGATGCTGAAACACCAACCAATGGTCATTGGCAGAGAGCCAATTGGAGCCTTAATGAGAGGTCACCAGTGAAGAAGGCAAAGAGGATGAAGATTTGAGTATCATCAGAAAACTGTTGACCGTAGAACCCAACTGAGATGAGTTTGCCAAGAAAGGAGGTGTAAAGGGTCAAGAGCAGGGACTCCTACCTCTACCTCAACTCGCCGCTCTTCAACCTTTACACCTTCTTCTTTGGCAAACTCATCTCTGTTGGGTTCCCCTGTCCCATGTGGGACTCCTACCTCTCTAGGTAGGAGTGCCTGATCGTTCTGTCCTCAACTTGCTGCTCTTCAACCTTTACACCTTCTTCTTTGGCAAACTCATCTCTGTTGGGTTCCCCTGTGCCATGTGGGACTCCTACCTCTCTAGGTAGGAGTCCCTGACCGTTCTGTCCTCAACTCGCTGCTCTTCACCCTTTACACCTCCTTCCTTGGCAAACACATCTCTGTTGCATTCTCACCCCTTGAAACAATTGTGTATAGGCGTGTTATAAATGACATATCATATCATGTCACCTATTTGCCGATGATACTCAAATCTGGGCAGACCTGGAGAGGTGTTGGATCAGAGGCCCCAATGCTCCTGAAGATAGAGAAGAAGGACCAGAAAGACAGCAGGCCATCGAGACGAGTGAGGTGTCATAGATTCCATGGTTACAAGGGGTTAGCAGGAGAGAAGGGTGGCCAACTATGTTGGGAATAGCAGAGAAGTCCCAGAGCATAAGGATGGAGGAGGGCTTGGGTTTGTGAGCCGAGCACAGAAAGTTGGAGTAGTGCTGTTTCTGGTCAAAGCGAGAGTCGCGGAGTGCTGATGCTCGCAGTGATTGCTGGTCTCAGGGTAGATAGTGATCCTATTATAAATCACACACTCGAGGATTTTGGAATAGCGGGGCGAGTGGTTTACTGTCAGCAAAGAGCGTTTTAAGGGTGGCTATTATCGTGGCTACATTGAAGCATGCAGGGAAGGTTCCAGTAGAGTCAGACAGGTCAAAGAGGGACAGGAGATAGGAGAAGGTTATAGATGCAAGGTCTTTGGCAGTTTGTGGAGCAGAGGGGCCCGGGGGAAGCTGTTTGGAGAATGGGAGCCAGTATGGTAAGAGATATGGGGTAGAAGCAGCAAAGGCTAGAAGGGGGTGTGTTTGTGGAAATCGATATAATATTGTGACCCCAATCGCATTGTTTGAATGTATGTTGGCCTACGCCAAGTTGTCTAAAGAATACTATGTACATAGGTTCTGCGGCAAGGTCTTGACCTTATTGTACTGTGTAAGCCGCCATCTTGGATCTAGCCGCTATTTTAGGTACTCTTGCAGTGTGGAAGTCACCCTGAATCACAAAATGGAGGCCGAATGACATCTTGAGTAAGACTCCGGCCATGGTGACCTCCGCACACGTGAATAAATAATATGTCCGCAGGCCACTTGTTAGGGTCACGAACTAAGACCTTGTCCTCTCTTTAACCTGTGTGTAAATATGTAACTGTATCAGCGGAACTGATCAAATTATGTAAATTGTGTGTTTGACCTGGCTACGAACCCTAGCCACAGTTCCAAGAATGGTTAACTTGCGAGAGGGCTGGCCAATGCAGGACAAAACGTATAAAAACCCAAGCATCCCGATGATCGGTCTCTCCCACTTTCAGTGCGAACCTTACGTTGAAGGTTCGCGTGTTAGTCAGAGGGCCGAATAGCTATTCGTATGTCAATTGACTTTGGTAACTTTCTAACTTTGAAATAAAGCGCTTTGTATGTCCTTTGTAACCTGTGTTGGTGTGTTTCCTCTTGGGCTTCCCGGCCTCATATCAATTTCTCTGTTTCCACAGTTGGCGCCCGAATAGGGACCCTCAAGATTGATGCCGGATCATTGAAGGTTGACGCAGACTATCGAATCGGGATCGGACGGTGTGATTCTGCGGGCCCGACCGATCGAGACGCGATACCTCGGCAGCGCTGCACGATCCGATCCTTGGGCGATAGTCATGCGGTCTGACACGGCATCTTGACGAGGGTCCAAATCCGAGGCGGGCAGATTTGCCGAAACCACCGAACGCAGGTAAAAATTCGTTAGTTGAAGTCCTTTGTAAACCGTACGGTCCTCCTTAGGTTTGGTCAGGTGCAGTCGTGACCCGGCTCTTAATTTAACCCTGACAATTTGAATTTGGCGCATTGTATCTGCAGACACAATTATTGGACCAGGTAACACCAATTCTTTGAGAAATGCCTGGGAAATTGTCTAGCTGCTTTAGGGCTCTGTTCCGCAGCGATCAACAATCTTTTGAATTTAGCCGTCCGGCACCACAGGAGGGGTCGCCGGCGTGTACTATGTACTGTAAGTATGGCATTGGTAGTATTGTATTTAATGATATTTGGCACAGACAGACCAGAAATGCCTCCGAATTTCAGTGGCCAATCAATGGTAGTTTTGAGATCCCCCGTATTGAATACTTAGCATCGATCTTGCTTAAGAAAAAGGCTAGGCCAGCAGCCTTTGATGTGTTACAAAATTGGAAAAAGAAAGCATTGCAGCAGCTTAAAAGTAGGGATAAACATGCACGTCGTCATAAAACAAATGCCGAAAAGGCATTGTTGTATGACAAGGAAAAACGATTAGAAGCTCTATCCAGAAAATGGATAGAGCTTTCTCGCTCGGGGTCCAGAAAATTTACCCCTCTAAAGATTTCCATGTTTCCGAGGAGTTTATTGAGAAAATATTGAACGAACGGAGGCCTGATTCTTCAGCGCCACCTCCGTATGCTCCTGTTGTGGGCACCTTGCCCGTTCCTGCTATTGTTCCCGTTGCTATTCCTACTCCCCCTGCGCAGCCTACTACTCCTAGTTCTTTGGTTGTCGCTCCTCTGTCTATTACACTGTCTCTCTCCCCTGCACCCTTGTTAAGTCCACCTACACTTTCGGTTCCGGGGAGTCCCGTGTTCGTTAAAACAGATCCCGGTGCAGGGTCAACAATTGTGACTCGTAGTACTGTTCCTGCGGGCAGGAAACAGGAACTATTTGCTTGGGCTAAGCATTGCATGGAGAAAGGTGATCAAACTGATGCATTTTCAACATTATCTAATTTGCTCGATTTTCCCGAGAAAAATGTTTTTATTGAAGGACTGGGGATTCACTTAGGTGTAATGTGGGGTAGATTGCAGACTTCGGATCTCCCACAAGGGGTGAGAGATCTGAATGCTTTGGCACTTTCGAGGGATATGGAGCAGAAAGTATGTGGACATGTTGATAGGTTGTTTGAGTTTAGGAGGGATTTTGAAAAGTTACAAAACGAGGATGATGAGGACGATAGGATATATGTACAGAAACGGTTCCTTTCGTGCCGGAGATCAGCACCTGAGGAAGTACGAATTTGTACCAAAGACGCGATTCGATGGATCTCGGATTCATCGATACCGCCAGATGAGGTGTATGACACATACAGTCAATACACGGTAGAGATGCAAAGAAAGGTAATCCAAGTGATGGTACAGCACTTACAGGAGGAATGTATAAGGAAGAAGGTTGGTTGCCCCATAGAGTTATTAGGTATTTGTAAAAGAGCTTTTTCGCCCGACACTTCTACAGCTGCTTCAGCGCTCGATTTGGCCCTATTGCTCAGTAAGCGGTCGGAGGTCCCTATATCTCAGTTGCCTATGAGAGAGGTCCCTCCAACCCTTGTCCCAAAAGCAGAAATCCCCGCCGACGCGGCGGCTGGTACTCCCGCGGTGGATATCCCTGCACATTACGTATCGCAGTTTGTTCACGTCCCGTTCTCTCGACAGGAAGTGAACACGATTAGACAATCAGTCCCTGATATTAGGAAAAACCCGACAGGGTTTTATAAAGAGATAGAATCCGTCTTACAGTCTTCTGTGTTCACCTTAAGTGACATGGACTTATTGTTTCCAGTGCTTTTGCCAGTTGATGTATGGAAACAGATACGGACAGTAGATGATGTGCCGGGGCTAGGGGATACATGGGTAAATCTGATTAGAATAGATGGGGAACGGCCAGCTGGTGAGAAACCACCCCAGGTAATACTTACCTTACCCGATAGAATAGTTGCTAAACTAAAAATTATAATCCCAGAAAAAAGGATTATTTGGGACAAGCTTACGGCCTGCGTCCAAGGGAAAACTGAAGGTACTACTGAATTCTTTAATAGATTTGAACAGGTGTTCTCTGACTTCAGTGGACAGGATTTAGGCACAGAGTCGGGGAAGAGGTTGTTTGTGGACAAATTTGTACGTGGATTGTTGCCCGACATCCAGTCACAAATTATGTCCTCAGAGAGCGCTTGGCAGGCAAAATCTCAGTCAGAAGTTTTGCATATGGCTCAGTATTATGAGAATCGGGTTAATAATGAAAAAGAGAAAATCGAAAAAAGAAGGGGCGACTTGAAGACTAAGGCATTGTTGCAGCAAATTGTCAGAAACCCCAGAGGAGGTACGACACAGACTAGAGGTCAGTACATTCCAAGAGGAAATACTCCTCTGAATTCTATAAATATTAATCAGTGTGCTTATTGCCGCCAGGAAGGTCACTGGCGAGCACAGTGCCCTGCCCTTCGTCAGAGGTCAGGAGGCACATTTGGAGGTATGGGTAGGCGACCAAGGGGCCACCCCGGAGCAGGGGGCCCTGATAGGGGTCAGCTTCTACAAGATCCACAACAACCTTTTTCACGGGAAAATCAGACTCCGAGTATGGACTCGAGAAATATATTTGATCACCCTTCTGCTGCCTATCTTTCTGAAGAACTTCCCTTTGACGAAGTTCTGCCTTACTAGGATTGCCCGAAGCAGCGTTTGGAACCTTTACCTATTCCCGTTATTCAGAAGGGCCCCTACGTTGAATTATTGGTGGGGAATAGGAAACACCAGTTCTTGATTGACACTGGAGCACAAAAGTGCTCCATTGACCATTCTAGGGTTCCAAACATCCCACTGTCAGGGCAAACATACGTTTCTATAGGGTTCTCTGGTATACCAACTGTTTGTCCGGTTTCTGCGCCGGTATCTGTTTCTTTGGGTCCTTCCACAGACCAGTGCCCTTTTCTTCTTACTTCAAACTGCGGAGAAAATTTGCTAGGGTTGAATTTGTTAAAGAAACTAAATGCAGTGATTCATTGTTCCCCTGACGGAATAAGATTAACAGTTTCACCACAGCAACCCTTTAACTCCCAGTACTTGACCCGACCTCTACCTCCCGAGTTTGACATTGTCCCGGAATGTTTGTGGGCAATAGACGACAATGATGTCGGGATATTGCACATCGAGCCTGTTAAGATAGTCTTGAAACATGGGGTTAAGCTACCGCTCATTCCGCAATATAAAATTTCAATTGAAGGTGAGCGTGCTCTGAAATGCATTGTCTCCGATTTTGTGCATCGTGGAGTGATCGAAGAGATTACAGGTAGCTTATGTAATAGCCCGATCTTGCCAGTATATAAGAAAGGCGACAATGCAATTCCGTACCGGTTTATAATAGATCTTCGTGCTATTAACCAGGTGGTAGCCCCACAATTTCCAATCGTGCCTGATGTAACAACGATCTTAACAATGATCCCTGCTACGGCTACACACTTTAGTGTCGTAGATTTGAAAAACGCCTTCTTTAGTATTCCGATACATGAGGAGAGCAGGTATTTGTTCGCGTTCACCTTGGGGGGATGCTCGTTTACATTCACAAGGGCACCTCAAGGGTATACTGAAAGTCCTAGTATCTATAGTAGAGCCTTAAAGGAGCAGCTCGACACCCTTGAATTGCCACCTACTTGCACGCTGCTTCAATATGTAGATGATTTGCTCTTGGCTGCAGGCTCTGAGAAAGCTTGTAAGGAAGGCACTATATTGTTGCTTGTTCATTTAGCTGAAAATGGTCACAAAGCTTCACTTAAAAAATTTCAATATTGTTGCCAGGAGGTTGCCTATTTAGGCTACCTCCTGTCAAAGGAGGGGAGAAGATTGACACCTGAACGAATAAAACACATTTCTGGCATGTCTGTCCCAAAAACACAGAAGGAAGTCAGAGCCCTGATAGGGATGGCATCCTACTGTAGACTGTGGATCCCGAATTTTGCCCTAGTGGTAAAACCGATGTTGGCTTTGACGAAGAAGGGCATTTCTCTGCCACTGCCATGGGAATCGGAACATCAACGATCATTTGAGCTTCTCAAAACCGCGCTATGTTCAGCACTGGTTCTGGGTACACCAAATTACGATAAGGCCTTTGTGTTGTTTGTGCATGAATGTGATGGATGTGCTTTGTCTGTGTTAACACAGGAACATGGAGGGAAGAATAGGCCGTGCGGCTATTATTCCTCCGCCCTCGATCCTGTTGCATGCACTTTGCCGCGATGTCTGCGCGCTGTTGCTGCTGCCGCTGCGTCTGTAAAACAGAGTGAGGGGATAGTCCTAGGGCACGATTTAATTCTGATGGTACCTCACTCTGTTGATATTCTATTGAATAAAACTCAAACGCAACACCTTACCTCTGCCCGGTTGACAAGGTACGAATTAGTCCTATTTGCTCCTCATATCCAAATTAAAAGTTGTTGTGTTCTCAATCCGGCTGAACTCTTACCTCTCCCGCAAAATATTGTTTGCGGTGATGAAGGATCACATGACTGCCTGTATGGCACCGAACTAGAAACAAAGGGCAGGATAGACCTCTCAGATACTCCTTTGGAGAATGCGGAAGGGGAGCTGTTTTGCGATGGCTCCTGCTTCAAACTTCCGAATGGCACATCTACAGCTGCTTATGCAGTTACTACTTTGAACAAGATTGTTGAAACTAAAAGGATTCCGCATAACTCCGCGCAGGCCGCGGAGATTATAGCGTTGACCCGCGCTTGTGAGCTCTCCCAAGGGCATAGAGTCAATATTTATACGGATAGCCAGTACGCCTTTGGGGTGGCTCACAACTTCGCAAAACTGTGGTCGGAAAGAGGGTTTCTGACCTCACATGGGACCAAGATTCAGCATGGTCCCTTAATAGTACAACTACTTTCAGCGCTCTCACTCCCTGAACAATTAGCGATCATGAAATGTGCAGTACATCGCAAGGTCATAGACAATGTGGGCAGAGGAAATGCTTTTGCAGATTTGATAGCTAGACAAACAGCCACAGACCTTAGCACAGACATGTACACCTCAAGGGAAGTGAGAGATGTTTGTATAATAGATGAAGGCATTGGGTCTGTGCGAGACATGCAGACTGATGCCTCAGTTGAAGAGTCTAGGAAGTGGGCTGAAGGCATGGGAAAATTGGATGACGAAGGGTGTTGGGTGGACGCATCCAACGGGAAATGGTTGCTTCCTGATTCCTATGTGTTAGCAATGGTTACAATGGCACACGGTCCAACACATGTGTGTGCCCAGCAAATTACGAAGATATTACAGCAGGTTTGGGTGAATGATAAAATTTTGGAAACTGCAAAGAGACATGTTCAGAATTGCATGATTTGCCTGCAGCACAATGTGGGTAAAGGGACAGTGACTCCAAGGGGAAGTTTCGGGCCCCCCTCTGTCCCCTTTGAAACCATTCACCTTGATTTTATTGAAATGGAGCGATGTAATAACTTGAAATATGTTCTTGTTATCATTTGTGCTTTTAGCAAATGGGTCGAGGCTTTCCCTGTCAAAGATGCTACCGCTATGACCACCGCAAAGATCCTGGTGAAAGAGTACTTCCCTCGATTTGGGCTCCCGAGGATAATTTGGTCGGACAACGGCCCCCATTTCATCGCAGCCGTAATGTTGCAAATATGTGTTGCCCTAGGGATTGAGAAACGTTTTCATTCAGCTAGGCACCCTCAAAGTGCGGGGTTGGTAGAGAGACACAACGGTATTCTGAAAAACAAGCTTGCAAAAACATGTGCCGACACTAAGCTAAAATGGCCCGACGCTTTACCTATTGTGTTGTTAGCTATGCGCACCACACCCCAGACTAGAACTGGGCTCTCTCCGTTCGAGGTGGTAATGGGAAGGCCTGCTAATATCTGGGGTCTCCCTAAACCTAAAGCCCTGAGGGATGTGGATAATGTATTGCTCATAGATTACTGTAATCAATTGACTAAAAATCTGTATTTCATTTACCACCAGGTGAATGCTGCCTTACCTATACGGTTTACGGGCCCAGGACACGATATACTACCCGGTAGCTGGATCCTGGTGAAGGCCTACGAGAGGTCTTCCTGTCTTGCGCCTCGCTGGCGCGGACCCTACCAGGTATTATTGGTCACCAGGATGGCAGTGCGGGTGGCAGGAAAGAAGAACTGGATACATGCAACACACGTTAAGAAGATCCTCACCCGACGCCACACGCTACAGAAGAAACAGAACCCCTCGCTGGTGCTACAATCTCTGATCTCGGAGTAGCAGGCAGCATTGTGAGTGCGTCGGAGAAATTCTCTGAGCCTGAGGAGCTCGGGGAGCCGTCCATTTTGTCTCTGCACTCTCTTGATCAATCACTTCCGGAAAATCTTGTTTCGAGCTCTGCGACTTCCGTCGCCACCGACACGACGCTCCCCTCAGGGAGCGACGATACTTTGCTTTCGGATTCAACAAACTTGGGTACCATCAGGTACAACCTTCGACCACGGAAATAGAACTACGGCACGAGTATCGTGCATCTGGAAGGAAAAGAGTGATTGAAGTACTGTTGTCTTTCTTTTTTCGAACAAAAGAAAACGAGGGTTCTGTTGGCTAGGGTTGGGAAGGACTAAAGAAATCGCGCGGCCGAAGTGCCGCCAGCAACGAACATTGGGGTCGTCGATCGGGATGACCATGATGCCTGCCGCCTTCACCGCTGCTCCCCGTATTGAACTATTAGATAAGGAGGTGACCAAATCGAACAATGAACAATGTGCCTGGGCCCCAAAAACGTACTGTTGTGTTCTCGTTCTGATTATTGTTACTTTTGCAACTGCTGCCGTGGGACTTTGGTATTTTGAAGAAATGTATCCTTTGAAGCCTCTTTTACCGACCAAAATCGTACCAACTGTTTTGACTCCCTCTGTACACCTTCACACTCTGTCCCCTAGGGACTCTCGGCATAGACAGAAATATCATAATAACACTTTGATGATAGTGATGAATGCTACGCATGCTATTTTTAATAAGAGTAATTGTTGGATCTGCACTCACTTACCACAACATGGGAACAAGGGACTGGGATGGTATATACATCCCTTACCTTTAACAACTTCTTGCTATGCCTCTCTTAGAGCACTCTTCTTTGGCCGATGGAATGATAGCATCTTAGGGAACTTCGATGGGACTAATTTGAATGATTTTGAAAAACGTGAATTGACTCCCCTGGGATGCTCGCTTTTCGCAAATAGAAGTAAACCTAACGTCGCTTCTATTAGGCCGTCTGATAAACTATCTTTTCCTTTCCAAAATCTAGTTTCTTTTAAGATGGCTCCGATAGGCAATAAGGATGCCATGCCTCCTTCTTATTCTGTGAATCATAGTCCTGATTCAGTTCCCTTCTGTGTACAAAGAAATGGCACTAGGCCAATGGGAGACTTCGAGCCGTGTGTCAATACTGTAAATTTGACTGGGGAAAATAGGCCTTTGTATGTAGGGGGACCCGTTTATTTTGTTTGTGGTAGTTTAGCTTTTCCCTGGTTGCCCAAGGATTGGCAGGGGACTTGTTATTTAGGGATATTGTTACCCGGTGTATTTATAGCCAGTACCTTAGAGGTATCTAAGGTTCGCCCGCGACGGGATAGTAATGGAGACACCCCTGGACAAGTGTTCGGGGATATAGCCAAATCAGTAGTGCCCTTTTGGGGACAAATAGCAAATTCAGAAAACATTAGGGGATTAGCGAGGGTGTTGGAGAAAACGATCAACCGGACCACGGACATACTTTACAATATGACCTTAGAGCAAAAGGCGATAAGATTGGTAGCACTTCAAAATCGAATGGCATTAGATGTCATTTTAGCCGAACGAGGTGGAGTTTGTAAATTAGTGGGGTCCGCTTGTTGTGTTTTCGTACCAGATTCTTCGCCAACAATTTTTAAAGCAATTCAGAATTTACACACTCTCAGTTCTGAAGTCCATATCCCTGTAGGAGACTGGAACCTTAGTACTTGGTTTTGGGATTCTTTACGTTCTTGGGGATGGAAGGTGCTTTCTGTCATTTTAGGTATTTTAGGGATTCTGTTAGTTCTTTGCTGTTGTTTTCAATGCCTCCCGAGTATATGTGGAATGATGGGGGGATGTTGTGCTCAGGTAATGAGCGCAATAGGGCATAAGATATACACCCCGAAGACAGCATCTAAAGAGTTCATGTTGCAAGAAGTTCTTATGAACAACTTTATGGCTATTGACATTTCGGACAATGATGCGGAACCTATGGATGATAATGCCTTCAGTTATTTTCGAAAGCATTAGGAAATGATGTATTAGCACTTGGCATAGGCCAAAAGGAGGGTCTGTGGAAATCGATATAATATTGTGACCCCAATCGCATTGTTTGAATGTATGTTGGCCTACGCCAAGTTATCTAAAGAATACTATGTACATAGGTTCCGCGGCAAGGTCTTGACCTTATTGTACTGTGTAAGCCGCCATCTTGGATCTAGCCGCCATTTTAGGTACTCTTGCAGTGTGGAAGTCACCCTGAATCACAAAATGGAGGCCGAATGACATCTTGAGTAAGACTCCGGCCATGGTGACCTCCGCACACGTGAATAAATAATATGTCCGCAGGCCACTTGTTAGGGTCACGAACTAAGACCTTGTCCTCTCTTTAACCTGTGTGTAAATATGTAACTGTATCAGCGGAACTGATCAAATTATGTAAATTGTGTGTTTGACCTGGCTACGAACCCTAGCCACAGTTCCAAGAATGGTTAACTTGCGAGAGGGCTGGCCAATGCAGGACAAAACGTATAAAAACCCAAGCATCCCGATGATCGGTCTCTCCCACTTTCAGTGCGAACCTTACGTTGAAGGTTCGCGTGTTAGTCAGAGGGCCGAATAGCTATTCGTATGTCAATTGACTTTGGTAACTTTGTAACTTTGAAATAAAGCGCTTTGTATGTCCTTTGTAACCTGTGTCGGTGTGTTTCCTCTTGGGCTTCCCGGCCTCATATCAATTTCTCTGTTTCCACATGTTGATGTGGGAGGTGAATGGGAGAAGAGGACAGCAAGGGTTTCATGGTTTTTAGAGATCATAAAAGAGACGTTGAAGGATACGTCATTGGGCAAAAAAGAAGATAATACGGTGCAAGCATAAGGAGAAACCAGCAGAGCTTGGAGGGCAGAGGAGGGTTTGAAGTGGGTGGGTAAGGTAGGAGAAATGGTGAGTGAAGAAGTTGGACTTGACTTGTCCAATCTTGTTGTGGCTCTAAGTGGGGGGCCTTCTTGTATGCCACAGGAAGTGGAGGGGAGAGAGATTTGCTGCATAGTAGTTTTAGGATGACCCATATCGGGATTAATCCAGGGATATGGAAGAGGGGGGAGTGGTGAGAACACGTGGGAGGAGTAGTGGTTCTCAAGCAAGAAGCTGGCAGCCATATTGAATCATGGAAGGAATGTCAGACAGAATAGGCGTGTGTACTAGATAAGGCCAGGGGGCTGGTATGTACTCGTCCAGATAGGGGTTAGAGAGTCTAGACCTACAATATGATATGATATGATATTTTATTTGTATCGCACTCATACACAAGTGTTTCAGAGCGCGACGAGGCAAGGGAGGGGTCCAATGGAGGACAAGACAACGATCTTAGTAGGCCCAGTGGCATTGAGAATGCGCAAGTGCAGGGGAAAGGGAAGGGGGAAAGTGTATAAGTGCATATGTTTACAGATGGGAGAGAGGTGAGGAACAGAGACCTTGAAGTGGATAAGGGAGTTGTCTGATTGGGATAGGTCAAAAGTGAGGGAGTATCTTGTAAGGGAGGAAGAAGGGAGGGCCATGTCAAAAGACTTGACTGGCGTGTGAGTGGAAGGTTGTGGAGGGAGGTCATTTACATGTCAGCAAATCACAATGCCAGAAGTAAGCAATATGGGAGCAATGACACCTCACTAAGACGGACGTGTCTCCACATTTGCCAGCTCCCATTATCCATACCGGAACCTCTTGCTTCGCCAGATGCCATTATCCATACCAGGAACTCTTGCTTCCCCAGATCCCATTGTCCATACCGGGAGCTCATGCTTCCCCAGATCCCATTATCCATACCAGGAGCTCTTGCTTCGCCAGCTCCCATTATCCATGCCAGGAGCTCTTGCTTTTCCATCTCCCCTTATTCATACCGGAAGCTCTTGCTTCCCCATATCCCATTGTCCATAACTGGAGCTCTTGCTTCCCCAGATCCTATTGTCCGTACCGGGAGCTCTTGCTTCCTCATATCCCATTATCCATACCAGGAGCTCTTGCTTCCTCATATCCCATTATCCATACCAGGAGCTCTTGCTTCGCCAGATGCCATTATCCATGCCACAAGCTCTTGCTTCACCAGCTTCTATTGTACATACCAGGAGCTCTTGCTTCGCCAGATGCCAATATCCATACCAGGAGCTCTTGCTTCGCCAGCTCCCATTATCCATGCCAGGAGCTCTTGCTTTGCCATCTCCCCTTATTCATACCGGAAGCTCTTGCTTCCCCATATCCCATTATCAATACCAGGAGCTCTTGCTTCGCCAGATGCCATTATCTATACCAGGAGCTCTTGCTTCGCCAGCTCCTATTGTCCATACCAGGAACTCTTGCTTCGCCAGCTCCCATTACCCATGTCAGGAGCTCTTGCTTCGCCAGATGCCATTATCTATACCAGGAGCTCTTGCTTCGCCAGCTCCTATTGTCCATACCAGGAACTCTTGCTTCGCCAGCTCCCATTACCCATGTCAGGAGCTCTTTCTTCTCCAGGTGCCATTATCCATGCCAGGAGCTCTTGCTTCGCCAGCTCCCATTATCCATGCCAGGAGCTCTTGCTTCTCCAGCTCCATTACCCATGTCAGGAGCTCTTGCTTCGCCAGCTGCCATTATTCATACCAGGAGCTCCACCTTCGCCAGCTCCCCTTATCCATACCACAAGCTCTTGCTTCACCAGCTTCTATTGTACATACCAGGAGCTCTTGCTTCGCCAGATGCCAATATCCATACCAGGAGCTCTTGCTTCGTCAGCTCCCCTTATCCATACCAGGAGCTCCACCTTCGCCAGCTCCCCTTATCCATACCAGGAGCTCTTGCTTCGCCAGCTCCCATTATCTATACCAGGAGCTCTTGCTTCGCCAGCTGCCATTATCCATACCAGGAGCTCCACCTTCGCCAGCTCCCATTATCTATACCAGGAGCTCTTGCTTCGCCAGCTGCCATTATCCATACCAGGAGCTCCACCTTCGCCAGCTCCCATTATCCATGCCAGGAGCTCTTGCTTCTTCAGCTGCCATTATCCATACCAGGAGCTCTTGCTTCGCCAGCTCCCATTATCCATGCCAGGAGCTCTTGCTTCTCCAGCTGCCATTATCCATGCCAGGAGCTCTTGCTTCTCCAGCTGCCATTATCCATGCCAGGAGCTCTTGCTTCGCCAGCTCCCCTTATCCATACTCGGAGCTCTTGCTTCGCCAGCTCCCCTTATCCATAACAGGAGCTGCACCTTCGCCAGCTCCCCTTATTCATACCAGGAGCTCCACCTTCGCCAGCTCCCATTTTCCATACCCGGATCTCTTGCTTTGCCAGATGCCATTATCCATACCAGGAGCTCTTGCTTCGCCAGATGCCATTATCCATACCAGGAGCTCTTGCTTCGCCAGATATCAACACACCTGTCATTTCTGAGCCAAAACCCGGAAAGGAGCAGAAGTTCCATTTGATTCCCAGTCCTTCTCCATTGGTCTAAACTCGCGGTGAATAAGGGAAGACTTCCAAGTTGAAAGAGGGAAGTCCCTGCGGTCAAACCATTACACGGAGATGTCACTGCCCAGCCTGAGTGATGGGGGAGACAGAAGGGTCACATTATAAAACTCATCCCCAAAGATGGATGCCTCGGGAGAACAGGCATAAAACAAACAAGCCCTGGCAGAACCGCAAAGCCGAACGCAATCAGGGGGCGCTTAATACCGACCCTGACAAATGGAATCTCCTGGCGGTGAAGGTAGGGGAGGGCTGTTACTGTAGGTAAAACTGACAGGCGGTCCCTGCGGGGTAGGAGCTCTTGTCAGATCACAGCGTTCACCGGCAGAATGGCCCGGACCTGAAGGGTCGTCAATTACAGCCCGGTCCATGTTGCAAAGCCAGGGAACAATATTACGCAATCAGCATCAAACGAAACAGCGGTTTAGCTCCTGGCTCTGGTCCACTGACTTTTCAAGCACATCTGGCGGCCCCTTTATTGACGCCGACTCCATTTGAATGCGTTTTATTAATGGCATTTTTTGGTGTATGAAGTGTCAGGCGATTATTTGGGTTAGGGCACTTTTAGCAGGCTGCTAGCATAATTCGAGTACTGCTAAGAGCATTGTAGATCTTCATAAAAGCAGCAGTTTTTAGTTTGGATTATATCACTTTGCTCGACTGCCAGGAGCAGAAACCTCGTCGTTTTTCTATGTATATTTTCTGTGTATTTATTAAAAGACCAGATGTACAGATTGACACAGACCTTGGGTGACTGTGGTCAAAAGGTCTGCATTTTAATTGCAGCCAGTTCTATCCATTCAACCGCCCCCCCCCTCTTTTATTAAATAAATAATATTATCTCGTTTTATATAGTGCTTCATGCCAAATCTCCCCTGCTTCTTAGAGCTGGAACAACCGGTTTTGTGGTTACGCAATGTAATTAAATACTATGCAATGTATCAATCTCGGAACGATGAAGTGCTGCGTCAGAGAGGTTCCTCGTTCCTCTGAGGCAGGCTCCTAACTCGCTGAGCTACCTTCCCAGTTGCGGAGAAGCTGCTCCTGCCTTACTCGTGTTATGGGAAGGAAGGAGTGGCACCTGCCTGCTGTGATCTGGACTTCAGGGAGAAGGCGTCAGGGTAAATCAGATGAGGGATGGGGTGCGGAGGGACCCGGCTGCGGAAGTGAGTGGCAGTTTTGTGGTTTTTTATTGCATTGCACAGTAGTAATACATCACAGCAAAGGGTTCGTGAATAAGACAGTCCTTACTTTTTCGCAATCTGTCTTGTGCTGCTATACGCAGGGGACAGGAGGTACGCTCCCTACGTACTGCCAGGCTTTTCTAACAGCACATTTTACCAGTGCCACTGCTGATGGGGAAATGCTTCGTTGGGGTGTGCCACGCACGGCCAGCCTTAGAGTTGGCAGCGCCCGGGGCGAGTCCAAAAAATGTGGCACCGCCGATCCCTGCACCCCCACTGAGGCGTGGTGACACATTTTTTGTTGCTCTGCTAAATGGAGCGCCACCGCAAAACCAGGGCAGGTGCTCTGTTTAATTTAGTGCTTAACACCCCACTCGCAGGCAGGAGCGGGTAGTTAAGCACTTCAATAGAGCACTTCAATAGAGTACTTCAATAGAGTGTGGCTGTCAAACCAACATGGGGCTACCTTTCAAAGGCTGTCCCATGCTGGTTTGGCAAGCTTGCCCTATTGCAATAAAAAGCACCAGGTTCTCCTGCTGGCGTGCCCAGTGCCAGCGGTGCATTTCATTACAATAGGGTGCCTGCCATGCCTTCACCCACCATGCCAGCTGGAGGGACCCTTGAAAGACTCCCCCGAGTTTGCGTGGCAGGCGGGCTAGTCTGGCGTCCCGGGAGGTCGCCGGGGGCTGGGGGGGCCTAATGCCGGCCTTTGTGCTACATGTGCTTACACGCCACGATCCCCATTATTCTTTTGAAATTTGCAGCAATGCAAACTCTTACATGCACTAGTAAATATATATGGTATATGCATATCACCTCATAAACACGACCTGCAAATTACAATGCAGTCTCGGCAGGATAGCTCAGGGGCAACGTGCTCTCCTGGGAAGCAAGTCCACACGGAGCAACACAGTTTCGATCCTCTGGTCCGCGCTTAGAAACCTCTCGGTATTAAGCACGTTTTAAATAACTTATTATATCATATCACATGCCATATATTGCATATATCTATCAAATATAGTTATTTGTTTTGTTTATTTTTAAATATGTGTTCTCCCAATATATAGGTGTGAAACACACCCCAGCATTTCTGACTCAATAAAGATAAAACCGACCTACGGGGGAGCCATACATGTGCCATGTGCGATAGATATGCAGAGCTTTTTAGGTTTAGCCAAACCTTTGTCATAGGAGTGAAGATAGGACGGAGAAGGGATGTGAGGTGGGACGCACGTCCTTGACTTTTTGTCTGGCCACATTTCTTTGGGATATCTCTTGGAGCTAGCTCTGTGCTTTCTGGGCATCCTTTTGAAAGGTAATGGCTGCATTGAAGCTATGAACTAGTTCCTTGTGTAATACAATGTCTCAACCAATTGTGCCTTCAGGCAGTTGATTTATAAGCAATGTTTGTGCTTTGCATCTGTTCATTGCACTGAATTCCTGTTAAACACATGATTTGCCAAAGTCAAACTTTTCACTTGTATCTAGGCCTTAGGTGTTTGCAGTGCTGGTAAGATAGCTCAGCAGGTTGAGCACTTGCTGCTGCGATCTGAGTATGATCTGCAGGTTCGAATCTCGGCAAGGCCAACTCATCCTTTCGAGGTCAATAAATGAGTACCAATTTCAGTGGGGTGATATTGAATGTAAATATGTTCTCTGTAAAGTGCTTTGGATTAAGGCGCTATATAAATAACACATAATTATTTTTATAATATGACCAGGTATGAACACCATTTTCCAGCTGTTGTCATCTTATTGCGATTAGGCACCATTATAGCAGTACCTGGAAAATAAATAGTCCAGACCTCTGGTCCTTACGCAAGATTGGTGAAAATCCATCTAGCCGATTGGTCTGTAAGTGCAACAGAATTACTTTCAAATTCAAGTCAATCAGGATTTAAAAAAATGTTGCCCCCCCAATAACTTTGTCGCCCATTGACGAAACTGCACTATACTTTCCCTAAAAATTCATAGTCGGATCTTTATTGTATTAAAATGTTTTGTGTGGTTTTGTCAAATGGCATCAAAGTTATAACCCACCCAAAAATTGCTCTTCACATGGGGAGAGTAACTTAATCATGACTACAAGTTCATTATTTCTGACCCTGAAACAGGCACATATGCATGAATGTCCTCGAATAGTGTTAAAGTTCACAAAAATCAACAACATTGGAAAAATACACCGCCCTTTTTTTGCTCTTCTCTATTTATTTATTTATTTTTGTATTTGTTGCAGCACACTGAACCCTTGGGTATCTAAGCACTAGTTACATTATGAGACAGAGAAATACAGAAAGATACAGAATGGCGAGACAAAAAATATAGAATAGTGAGAATACAGGAAACAAACGCAAAACACAACGGGATAGGAGGGGTGTCATGCTGTCTTAGAAACTCGGCTCGGGGAGCAAGGGGGCAGAAGGAGTGGGGCAGGTATCCCATTGTCTTAGTCTGTCAGCTTGGGGAGCTTTTAAGTGAAAAGGCAGGTTTTCACGCTTTTTCTGAATGTGCAGCAGGAGGGTTCCTTTCTCATCCCCTCCCATACTCACCAGCCCACATCTACCCAGAGCTTGTGTCACATGCAAGACACGTGTGATGCTGTGTTTTTGAATAGTTTCTTACAGCGCTGTTTTCTAGACAACAGATACAATGCGCAAATACAACATGGCTTCCGTTTCCAAAAATGTTGACGTGCCTCACATTTCTCTCTTGAGCAATCTGCACCTTTACATAATTTTCATCATCGTTACGTGGCTCATCAAAAAGCATCCGTGGACATCAAATCAAAAATGAGTCCACGGACCGAACCAAAAAAAATATCACTCTTTGTTTTTTACTTACTTTGTGGCCATTTTTACTAAATCCACTGGACAGATTAACACCAAATTTGCAAAACCATGCTTTAGTGACCAGGCCCCAATCCCCGCACAAATTGGGTGAAAATGTATGTATGGTTGCGGCTGTAACTGAAACAGATTTATTTTCCTGTTTTGGGACCCCCCACCCCCTTTAATCTTGCCCACCCTTGACGAAATCACACCAGTCTTTCCCAAATAACTGTTGGCTCTATATTTGTAGGGACATTTTTGCACAGATTTGTCGATCTAGTATCAAAATTAAAAGTCACCCAAAAAGTGCTCTTTCAGTGGGGAGACCAACTTAACCATAACTGCAGGGTCGCTGTCCCTCACTCTGTAATATACACGTCCCAATTTGCATAGGAAACAATTGAAGTCCTGGCAGTCAAAAGGTTTATATCCTAAGAGCTCTGCCAGCTGCACCCAATTTATGTCTTGTAAATGCTATTTTGATTGGCTCGACCTTCGTCCTCACTCCATTCCTTCTTCTGCAGTTCACGTAGTGCTGCTTGTACAATGTTCCCAATGCTAGGAACGAGCAGCTTGAATGAGAGGCTGGCAAACTGGGCATTTAAACCAGGTTGATAGAATCCATTGTATACTATTAAAGCTTTAGGCCTCTGCAAGCATGAGTCCAGCCCTGGCCAAGGATTCAGAAGCTGGCACAGGCGCCTCGACGCCTCCGTGACGGTGAAGCATGTCTAGTCAGCCTGAGCCACAGGAGGTAGCAGAGGGGTGTGAAGGATTGTAATTGCTGAGCCCATTCCGCTCCTTGTAACAACGGCGAGCAGGAGAGACAATCTAGAAATGTCCTTCTACCAGCACGCAAGTGGTCTTATTTCTGTGCCTGTTCCAGTCGGCACAGCGCAAAGAATGGACTCTGCGTCATGTCTGGTAGGTTCTGCGGCTCCGTTTCCCGTATAAGAGGCACTGCGGCTCATTTTGACATCCAGGGGTATTCATTATTATTATTACTATCAGACTTTGCAATCTCGGGCTCTTCAATTTGGTGGAAATCATTAATGGAAGGCCGAAAAACAAAAAATGTAATGGCTGTTGCACGATTTCTAGCAGAAGCCCTTCCGGAGACAGGTTTTTTAAGGACGTTTAATTTGATGTCTAATTTGTTGCTAGAAATTGATGTTTCAATTTTAATGCAAATAAATAAATAAATAAATAAAAATGATGGTATTTATTGGATGCGGACGTAGCTCCGAGAAGCAACGGAGCTCTTTACAGAGGTATACAACAGTACAGATGTACAATGGAATGCTTTACAGAGGTGTACAACAGTACAGATGCATAACGCAGTGCTTTACAGAGGTATATAGCAGTACAGACTCATAACGGAGCACTTTTCAGAGGTATACAGCAGTACAGATGCATAACGGAGCTCTTTACAGAGGTATACAACAGTACAGATGCATAACGGAGCTCTTTACAGAGGTGTACAACAGTACAGATGCATAACGCAGTGCTTTACAGAGGTATATAGCAGTACAGACTCATAACTGAGCACTTTTCAGAGGTATACAGCAGTACAGATGCATAATAGAGCACTTTCAGAGGTAACAGCAGGGGGTGGGGAGGTAGGATACAATAATTTACTATTTCTATTTTGATCACCACGATGGAGGTTACACATAAAAAAAAATGATACTCTTCCCCTTATTCGTGCTCCTTAATTGTATTGAAATCCTTATATATAATAATAATTTATCAAAGAAGTATCAAAAAGCACCTCCAGTCCACAGAAGGCCATCGCCCACCTTGGTGTGCAGTCCATCAGAGGTGAAAAGTAATCTGACCCCGTACCCCTCCCTCGCATCCTGCGTTCATGGCTCCACCTCAATGCCCAGGACTGTGACATCACCCAGAGCAGGGGTCTCCAAAACCAGTCCTCGAACCACACTATGTTTTCACAATAACTCAGAAGAATGGTGGGCACTGCTGTGAAGTGGAAGGAACCGCAAACGATCAGTTGCCGCAGTAGAGTTTATAAGGGATGAACTTGATCTAATAGGGAAGGGCGTCCTCACGAAATAAGAGATGCAAGAAATTAATTTTAATAACTTGGAAAAGGAACAGATGATGATACATCGATAAGTGTGATCAAAGGACATGTTTCTTTGCAAAAGCTTTTTGATGAAACTAAAACGCAAATAATAAAAAAAAATTAAAAACCTATGCCAGGCTCCCACACCTCCCTTAATCACACCCTGGTATCTATGCCAGTCTCCTACACCTCCATTTATCACACCCTGGTATCTATGCCAGGCTCCCACACCTCCCTTTATTACATCCCTTTCTCTATGTCAGTCTTCTACACCCCCTTTACCTATGCCAGGCTCCCACACCTCCCTTTATCACATCCCTTTCTCTACGTCAGTCTTCAACACCCCCTTTACCTATGCCAGGCGTCTCCACCTCCCTTTATCACATCTCTTTCTCTATGTCAGTCTTCTACACCCCCTTTACCTATGCCAGGCCTCTACAGCTCCCTTTATCACATCCCTTTCTCTATGTCAGTCTTCTACACCCCCTTTACCTATGCTAGGCTCCCACACCTCCCTTTATCACACCCTGGTATCTATGCCAGGCTCCCACACCTCCCTTTATCACATCCCTTTCTCTATGTCAGTCTTCTACACCCCCTTTACTTATGCCAGGCTCCCAAACCTCCCTTTCTCACATCCCTTTCTCTATGTCAGTCTTCTACGCCCCCTTTACCTATGCCAGGCTCCCACACCTCCCTTTACCACATCCATTTCTCTATGTCAGTCTTCTACACCCCCTTTACCTATGCCAGGCTCCCACACCTCCCTTTATCACATCCCTTTCTCTATGTCAGTCTTCTACACCCCCTTTACCTATGCCAGGCGTCTCCACCCCCCTTTATCACATCTCTTTATCTATGCCAGGCCTCTACAGCTCCCTTTATCACATCCCTTTCTCTATGTCAGTCTTCTACACCCCCTTTACCTATGCCAGGCTCCCACACCTCCCTTTATCACATCCCTTTCTATATGTCAGTCTTCTACACCCCCTTTACCTATGCCAGGCTTCTACACCTCCCTTCATCACACCCTGGTATCTATGCCAGGCTTCTACAGCTCCCTTTATCACACTCCTTTATCTATGCCAGGCTTCTACAGCTCCCTTTATCACTTCCCTTTCTCTATGTCAGTCTTCTACACCCCCTTTACCTATGCCAGGCTCCCACACCTCCCTTTATCACATCCCTTTCTCTATGTCAGTCTTCTACACCCCCTTTACCTATGCCAGGCTTCTGCGCCTCCCTTCATCACACCCTGATATCTATGCCAGGCCTCTACAGCTCCCTTCATTACACTCTGGTATCTATGCCAGGCCTCTACAGCTCTCTTCATCACACCCTGGTATCTATGCCAGGCTCCCACACCTCCCTTTATCACATCCCTTTCTCTACGTCAGTCTTCTACACCCCCTTTACCTATGCCAGGCGTCTCCACCTCCCTTTATCACATCTCTTTATCTATGCCAGGCTCCCACACCTCCCTTTATCACATCCCTTTCTCTATGTCAGTCTTCTACACCCCCTTTACCTATGCCAGGCGTCTCCACCTCCCTTTATCACATCTTTTTATCTATGCCAGGCTCCCACACCTCCCTGTATCACATCCCTTTCTCTATGTCAGTCTTCTACACCCCCTTTACCTATGCCAGGCGTCTCCACCTCCCTTTATCACATCTCTTTATCTATGCCAGGCTCCCACACCTCCTTTTATCACATCCTTTACTCTATGTCAGTCTTCTACACCCCCTTTACCTATGCCAGGCGTCTCCACCTCCCTTTATCACATCTCTTTATATATGCCAGGCTCCTACACCTCCCTTTATCACATCCCTTTCTCTATGTCAGTCTTCTACACCCCCTTTACCTATGCCAGGTGTCCCCACCTCCCTTTATCACATCTCTTTATCTATGCCAGGCTCCCACACCTCCCTTTATCACATCCCTTTCTCTATGTCAGTCTTCTACACCCCCTTTACCTATACCAGGCTTCTACGCCTCCCTTCATCACACCCTTGTATCTATGCCAGGCTCCCACACCTCCCTTTATCACATCCCTTTCTCTGTCAGTCTTCTACACCCCCTTTACCTATGCCAGGCTTCTACGCCTCCCTTCATCACACCTTGGTATCTATGCCAGGCTTCTATGCCTCCCTTCATCACACCCTGGTATCTATGCCAGGCTTCTACGCCTCCCTTCATCACACCCTGGTATCTATGCCATGCTTCTACACCTCCATTCATCACACCCTCGTATCTATGCCAAGCCTCTACACCTCCCTTCATCACACCCTGGTATCTATGCCAGGCCTCTACACTATGTTCAAAAGCTAAAGAGAGTTAAGCTCACCGCTTCACATTTTAAAAAGAATAGGTAGAGGAGGCTCGATGGTTGCAAGAACATTTGTTTTTACTCTGCCCTGCCCCCCATGACACATTTGGCAGTTCGAGGAAATTGAAGATATGGCTCTTGGCCTGCACCGACCAAATCTAGCAAAATATACCAGCTGCAAGGCACACGCACCATTCAGACAGTGCTAAGAAGCCACATGGTAATACAGCCGTATATCACAAAAAGAATGAATGCAAGATCAAATTGCACTGCATTACATGACATAGCATGACATAACCTGACACTGCATGGCCTGGCATAGCATAGCATGACACAAAGTAAGATGCCATGAACTGGTATAACATGACATAACCTGGCCTTGCATGGTAAATGTAAAGACTGGAGGGGTGGGGGAGCCTGTACCTCTGCTCTCTATATGGTAGAGGAGAAGCACAGAGGACCCCCGCCAAGATTCTCTATTACAGTAGCAATGGACGAGCAATCAAGTCCTAGCTTCACAGGAGGTGATGCAGGCTGGTTCTTAATTACAGTGTAGTCGCCAAGCCCCCACAAAGGAAGATAATTGACTTTGCCCATCTTGGAGATAATCCTGAAGGGTCCAGTCCACTTGTCTGCAAAAGCTCTAGGCTCCATCACAAGGATTTCCTGTCCCGGAGTGCAATCTACTTGCAAGGCTTTACGGTCATGCCAGTACTTATTCAATTCCTGGCTGGCCTTGAGATTTACTGTTGCCTGACCCATCATCTGTGTCATCCTCCGCCTGAGGCCTAACACATAGTCCCCCACTTGCTTGGCGGGACCTGGAGGGGTGGCTTCCAAACCTTCTCTGATCAAGGCAGGTGGCCCCCTCACAGGATGTCCAAACAGTAACTCAAAGTGGCTGAAACCAACACCCTCTTGAGGTACCTCTCTGTAAGCGAACAGCAGGCATGGCAGGAGGAGATACCATTTTCTCCTTAGGGGCTCTTCAAAAGCCCCTAGCACGCCCTTAAGAGTTTTATTAAACCTCTCAACCAGACCATTGATCTGGGGATGGTAAGAGGTGGAGAACTTGTAGGTTACCCTGCACTCTTTCCACATGGTTTTCATGTAACTAGACATGAAGTTGGATCCTCTGTCAGAGACAACCTCCTTAGGGAATCCAACATGGGTAAAAATGCCCAAGTGGGCCCTGGCAACCACCTTGGCAGTAACAGTCTGAAGGGGTATAGCCTCAGGGTACCTGGTGGCATGATCTACCAAGACCAGGATGAATCGATGTCCACCTGAAGTGGGAGGGTCATGGGGACCGACAATGTCGATGCCCACCCTCTCAAACTGTGTGCCAACCACTGGCAATGGTTGCAGTGAGGCAATGACACTGCCTCCAGTCTTGCCAGATAACTGACAAGTTGGACAGGTCCTGCAGTGGGACTCCACTTCTACTCCCATCCGGGGCCAGTAGAAATGGGCAGAGAGTGTCTGCTTAGTCTTCCTGGTCCCAAGATGACCAGCTAAGGGCACCTTCATGCGCCAACTGCAGCAGGAAGGGCCTGTAAACCTGGGGTATCACCAATCTCTTGAGGGCACCAGGTTCAGGCTTAGTGGGCTCACTAACAAGGAGCTCACCCTCCCAATAGATTCGGAATGTCCTAGGCACTTCTCCTTGTGCCTGGGACAGGGCCTGTTTCCTCAGACTCTCGAGAGAGTGGCACTCTCTCTGTCCCTAACAGAAGCCTGCCCGGGAGGGTCCCCCTTTAGCCAACAGGCATTAAAAGTCGGGGTGGTCCTCCAGGTTGAGAACCTCTCCCGCAGGAGAGTCTTCTGCCTCTTCTCCCTCAGGAGTTGAGTTTGGTTTTCCACTCGACCCAGCCCGTCAGGAGCATGGGTCCCAATGGGTACTGTAGGAACAGCAGGAAGAGAAGGAGTCCCCTTCACGGAGGTGGCCTTCTTGTTCTTCCATCTTCTTGCCTTAGGCCTCGTCTTTGGCTCGGGTACCTGACTCACAGCCAGAACCTGTGTCACCTGTAACCTAGTGACTGCAGCAGCAGCCATGGGGAGACCATCCGAGATCAACCCCAACTGCACTAGATCATTACCTAACAGAATGTTAGCAGGGACATTGTCCTGAACCAGGACAGGAAGCTTTGCTGTCTTGTCTCCAATCATGAGTGTGACTAAGGGTACAGGCGATAATTTGGGAGGCCCACCAGCTAACCTGGTGGTTCTCAGAGGAGCACCTACATAGTCCTCTGGCTTGAGCAGGGTCCTGTCCACCACTGTCATGCTTGCCCCAGTGTCTCTCAAGCTAGTAGAAGGCTGGCCTTCTGCGTACTGGCCCCAGGCCCCAAGGGACAGTAATTAAATCTCTAGAGGAGCACAAAAGGTGGTTCCTGTAGAGGAGGGGAGGACAGTGGCCTCCACCTCAGACCTGGGGTAAGGGTAGCACAGGCTGACAGCCGGTACTCCAAGTGCCTTACCTTTACACTTGGAGTCACCCTTCTTGTGATCCAGAGCTCCACATTCTCAACAAGTGCCGGGAGTGCGGGGTACGGTACTGGAACCACTGGGAGCCTGCTTTGCAGCAGGTGGACCACTACTCTTATTCCCACCCACAGATGACTTATCCCCACTAGATTTTTGGGTCTTAGGAGAGGAAGGTTTTGGTTTACCCAACTGTGACTGCTTTTGGGACTCCTCAGCTTTCTGAGAGGTCCCCTTTTCTTTGTCCTTGTCCTTCCCACTGGAGTGCTTAGGGGACACCCGGTGGGAGAGCCACTTGTCAGCCAACCTAGCTAGCTTAAAGGGATCCAAAATTTCCTGGTCAGCAACATACTGACGCAGCTCTGGTGCACATGCTTCAGAAAAATCTTCAAAAAACAAAAGGTGAGAAAATTCAACAAAAGCCTTCACTTTGTAACCATCAATCCACCCCATAATGTTCATGTGCGCAGCCCTCACCCAGTCAACCCAAGACACATTTTCTCTCTTCTTAAAATCCCTGAACCGTTTAAGGTATTGGGTAGGTGTCTTGCCAAAATTGGCAATCAAAGCAGACGTCATGCACTCATACTGAACCCTTTCTTCCACACTCAGTTTCAGAATACAGTCATATCCAGTCTAAGGCACTCTGCTTAACAAACACTTAGCCCAATCTCTCTGATCAACATCATGAATTGCACAAGCCATTTGAAATGCTTCAACCCACTGGAGGATATCAGAACCCTCCACAAACACACCAACCAAATCTTTCATAAACTTGGTGGCTGGGGAACTGACACTCTCAACGGGTTTAGCTGAAGTGTCCACTCTAGCTTTCTCTAGCTGGATTCTCTGACATTCGGTGTCCCTATTCTTGAGTTCCACTTGCCGTGCCAGCTCCTCTTTCTTAAGCGCAGCTTCTATTTCCAACTTGCAGTATTCAAAGGCCAATTTCATCCTTAATAACTCAAGCTCCACGGAATTGCTGGGGTTTGTAACAGAGGCAGCACGAATGGTGGCATTCCCAGAGACAGATTCAGCAACAACCCCAGGGGCAGAGTCCTCATTGGTTGCATCCCCCCCTTCAAGAATTTCACCATCAGTCTGGTAGTCCACCAGGGCAGCTATAAGGTCAGCCTTAGACTTATCCACAAAGTCTAACTCCCTGGCTTCACAAGCACTCTGGAGAGCCTCTAAGCTCATCCTAGTCAATTTACCATTTGCAATAGTCTCAATTGCTTGTAATGCAGTTCTCTTGTACACAACTAAACCTCAATTTAACAAAGTGCAGATATTTTGTAAGTGGCACGGTTATACACTGATTCTTAAAACCATAAGCATCCCACCACTGCCACCAGTGTAAATACTGGAGGGGGGGTCTTTACTTCTGCTTTCTATATGGTAGAGGAGAGGCACAGAGGACCCCAGCCAAGATTCTCTATTACGGTAGCAATGGACGAGCAATCAAGCCCTAGCTTCTCAGGAGGTGATGCAGGCTGGTTCTTAAGTTCAGTGTAGTCCCCACAAAGGAATGTCCACACACTGTATTAGTTAAAACACAGTCTTTATATAATTAAGTTCAAGGTTATATACAATATCAATGACTCACTTTGTGCTTAGTCAATCTATAATGGCAAATATATACAGT
The DNA here is from genome assembly GCF_040938575.1 of Ambystoma mexicanum. Classification (NCBI taxonomy): domain Eukaryota; kingdom Metazoa; phylum Chordata; class Amphibia; order Caudata; family Ambystomatidae; genus Ambystoma; species Ambystoma mexicanum. Next base: position 147,077,706 of record NC_090930.1, on the reverse strand, counting down.
CAGTTCTAAGTGGTACAACAATTATTATCAGATCTCATTAAAGTGCATCAACTATACTCTGGTCAAATGTCACACAGATCACTCAATAAAGGTAACCAGCAATAGATATAGGAGGAAAGCAGTTGGTTGGAACAATTGGCAGAATACTGGCCCCTATCAACTAGGCACAAGTCTGTGTGGAGATCCCCCCACCTGGGCAACCTGCAAAGTAAAGATATACCACAAGCCCCATCCATATATTGTTCTATAAGTCTTATTTCCTTCTAAAATAGTCTACCACTCCAATGTACCTGGAATAGCAGAGTTTGTCATCGGGTCGTTGATGAATCCTTCTTGAGTGGCTCCCTTTAAAGCAGGAGCCACGGATCGTCGAAATCCCATGAGGAAAAGGGTTAAACGACGACAGTGAGGTGGCAGCTTCGATGCTAGCGGTGCTCGTCGCTGACGGAGCGTTGGCGTCCTGCAAGGAAGAGGCGTGCAAGGCACCTCAGTGACGATAGTTCTGGACCGCAAAGATTTTGAAGAACTGTGGCCCAGCAAGGGCATCGAGTCGTCAGCGTCTCTGTGGTCTTTTAGGTGGTGGGAAACCCACCGGCGGATGCTCCTCGGTGCGTCGGCGGCCTCAACTTTCTCCGGTGGGACAAAGCAGTCGACGGTGCAGATGAGAGTGTCCTTGGATCAAATGTTACTTAGGCAAAGGGGGCACGGCGGCTCCGGTCTGCGACAGCGGTCGTCGACGGTGATAGACAACAGTGTTTGGGCACTTCTCCTTGTGATTCCGCAGCAGTCCCCGTCTCTGATCGTCTGCCTTTCGTAGGTCTGCCTACTAGGGAGCGCTGGCAAAGATTAGCAGTGCACGATGGTCCCTCGTGGCTCAGGAAGAGGGCGCCTAACCAGGTCCCCTCTGGGTCAGTCCTTGGAGACACAGCAGCTTTTCAGACGATGAAGTAGAGCAGCAGCAAGACTTCTCTTGCAGCAGGGATTCAAGGTTAAGCTTCAGTTTCAACTCCAGTTTCTCTTCAGCTTCTTAGCAGGGAGAGGCCCCCATATATAGTAGTTGATCTCCCATTCATTCTGCTGGGTCACACTCAGGCAACCAATCGGTCAGAAGGGCATTCATTCAGGCAGGCAGCCATTCAGGTGCATAGTGCATTCAGGCCATTCACTTCTCTCCAGACACTCACAACAAGTTATTTGTATTGGGACAAGTACCCAGCCATTCAACACTCCACACTGCATTCATACCAGTTTCGGGCAGGGCTGTCTCAGTCATTGTGTCAAACACCAGAAACCAGACACCCACAATAAGAAGTGTATATTGGTCACACAGTCCATTCACTCAGGTCCCACCCACAGGGTGTACCCACAACATGCAGTCACTGGGAAGGCTCCAGCCAGTCTGGCCTGGACTTCACAACCACACCATGTAAGGAACTTCCACCCAACAGCCAGTCAGGGGGAAGGGACAGAGTTAGGGCTTCCCGGGACTTTGGGAAATCAAGGTAACAGGCAATAGAAAGCAAGAGGCCACAGGGGCCATCTTGTTTCCTATCAGGAATCAACTGATTCCAATGGCAGGGCCTGGGTACCCCAAAATGGAGGATAATCAGAGCGCCTGTCAAATTCAGCATGGAGCTGCCACCAGCCCGTACCCTGCTCTGTGGGCCACCCACAGGTTCCCAAAAGCATACACTAGGGGTACAGGGTTGCACCCCCACCCATGGGTGCTGTAAGGGTATACAATGGGCCTGTACACCAAACCAAAAGAGCTGCACCACCAGGAGTCCCACATGAACTCCTGCGCGGAAAACATGACAAAACACATGATGAAAACCGTAAAGGACAAGGATGCGGAGGCCCTGTCCCTCCGATGCATTTCCAGCATCACAGTATAATGTAACAAAACATAGCATAACATTGTTTAACATGACAGCATAACATAGCATATAACACCGTACAGCATGGCGGTACTTCAAAATCTAGCAGTCCAGGATTAAAAGACCACATTAAAAAAAAAGCTGTGGATTGATACTGCAAGACAACACTCTAACGCACAGTACTACAATGTTAGCCTCATGACTATCAATTAAAATGGCACATATATCCTACAGGAATTATACCTAACCAGGCAGGCTGAACTGCATCTGCCTGCTGATGTTGATTTCCCATTGAATTACATGTTAAAATTATTACAGAGGAATATTCATTTATTCAAAAATATATGTTTTACACTTTTCAAAAAAGTGGATATTAGTCCAGAGTTCTCAGGTTAAGGGGTAATGATTCCAGAGGTGGGGCCCCTGGACCAAAACATTGTCTATCTCGTCCATCATATGATTGCATAGCAGTATAACAAGCAGACGTCGGTTGCCCGAGCAAAGAGTTTGCGTTGGCCGATAAGGATGGATCTTGGCCGTTGATGCATTTAAATATCAATATCTTAAATCATATTCTCTGCTTAACTGATAACCAGTGGAAGGAGTGACAGAGAATGGGAATGATAATGGAATGCAGAAAATTGATCTAACAGCTGCATTTTGGATGATGGCAAGCACGGCGTCTTTTTTTTTTCAGGGATACCAGCTAGTCCAATTTGCAGTGGATCAGAACACTTACCACAACAAGCCAGTCAGTTAGATGAATGAGAGGGAGAACTGGACGAACAAGGCAAATGTGGAAATATATATTATTTCGCTAATTCACTGACCTGAGATTTGTGGCCCTTTTATGCTTGCCATATAAACCCTAGGTTTTTTACCTTAGGGGAGAATGAGGTAGGGCTTTCAAATAACAGAGGAGGGGATGGAAGACATGAGAGATTGCTTAACACAGCCCCACTTTTGAGAGGTTGAGCTGTAGTTTGTTATGGGTCATCCATTGTCTGATTTATGCACAATCCACGATATGTTGAAGAGATTTGTTAGGATTATTGACTCACCTATGGATTAGGGTGGCGTCTGCATATGAATGGTAGTGCAGGTTACATTTAGAAAAGATACACATGAGGGGTTGAATGTATATATTACAATGTAGTAGGAATAAAGGTGAACCCTGAGGTACACTACAAGAGCCCGGAATGGGATCAGAAAAGTGGTTTCAAGCTTGACCTGTTGTGTATAGTCAGGCAGAAATGAACTGAACCACCTCAACACATTGAAATGACTGTTGGTTCTAAATATTTTTCCATAGACTTAGTCAATCCTATAATTGGTCCCATACCCGAAGATTGTTACTACAATACTGATGGTAGCTGACCATACACCTTTTACACTCTGACATTTTGGCCTTAATTCTGCCTGTGTTTGTAGATGTTGACTATGAATGTGATTCAGATCTGAGATTTTGCCCTGTAGGCTCTGTTCGGTTTCTTGTACCAGTTCTAATTCTGCAGAGGCCTCTTGAATATTTTGTGTAAAGCAGTGCAAATTGTGTGAGCTTCCTGCTAACCTGTTCTCATTAATTTGAAGGCAACATAAAAGGTGCGCCAAAAGATTCAGTTTCTCATCAGCTTTTGTAGAGGTCAGGTGCACTTTTTGTAGGGTCTCATCAAGTGGGCCGTTTGGCGGCCAAATATCTGGGCCTTCATTTTTTACCACGTGTTTCATTTCTGACCTTCATGTTTACAGATCCTGCGTCTGCCATTTAACCTACAGAGAATATCTTGTTATTGCATGGTCACAAGTCATGTCCATATTTGCCCTGACGTTCTGTAGTGTCATGGCTATATTCCACCTCTACAAACCTGATTAGTCAATTGCTTTTACCAACCTTCGATCAGCATAGACAACACCTCTTCCAAAAACAACATTTCTCATTTTCAATTAAAAAAACAAAATTACCAACACTATCTGCACATTCTATGAGAGCATGCAAAAGGGGCCATATCATTCCTACTACTGTAATCTGTCACACATGTGTGCTTCTTTGCACAGTCATGTATTACTCCATGCACCAATTCATGGACACTTGTTATGTCATCCACTTAACCTACCAACTCGACGAGGCCCCCTTTTATATAGGAATATTTGTGTTTTTATATGTGGCTCACGTAGGCAGAACACTATGGTCTCATATCCCCATTTATACAATCCCACCCCACAATTCTGGCAAGGCGCAGACAGTGTTGTATTCAGAAATAGTAACTTCATCCAAGTTGGACTCCAGCTTTACATCATGGGGATCAACACAGTGTTGTAGCAAAATTAATAATCAACCAATGAAAGAATAACAAATGACCTGCCTTTAAGAAGATCAATGTTATTAGTCCATACAAGCATTCATCCAGCAGTCTACATATAGACATATTGTATTCTAGACCCTTTAACATTGCTATTCTACATTTGCTTCAGTCTAAACAAAACCAAATATTTCAACATAAGGCAAGTGTGCTTAAAACAATCGATTTTCTCTAGTATCAAGACAAGTATGGTATCAAAGGAAGTTACTTGAACAATTTATTTAGAATACATTACAATGAATTTGAGTTACTGAGTGTAGAGGCTGTGCATAAGCCATTTGACTGTAAACAATGGTCAGCTTGCATTCATTTGCTATAATTTTGAATTCAAAGTGATGCTCTCTGGGATATGATTACTTTATTCTAAACTCACACGTATACTGTGTTCGCAATATACCTGAGTGCAGCTTTCCCGAAGCATGCATGCATGACTGTCACTAAACATGAGTGTCTTTGTGACAAATTGACTTCTGCCTTGCAGGAGCACAAGGATGAGTAGAGGCTAAAATGCCCAATCAGCCCTCACACTTCTAAAAAGCAAGATTCAACACAATCCAACACAATCATAAAGGTAAAATAGGTAGAGTCAAGCAATGTACCCTCTTAGCCTTTTGTGGTTATGTGGGCCGAGGGAAGACTGTAATCTTAAGAGAGGTGTGAATGTGGTTAGTAGCAACCCAAATAATTGAAGGATATCAGTCCAAAATAAAGGAATATACAATCAAGTTTCCATAGAAATATATGCACTTTAATTAAATACACCATGTACAGTAACAACTAACTAGCAAAACACTACACAAAATCCACCCCTCAGGAAAGAACACAGAATAAGTAAGAACACAGAATAAGTAACAATATTAGATGCAGCAGTCTGGGTAATGAATAAGGGGTGAAAGGCAAGCAAAAGCAAAAATGTTCTTGAAAAAGGATTTGTACGTGTGAGCAAAAAGGGTTCAAAGTGACATAACCAGTTTCTGGGTCCCAGAAATGGACTGAGGGGACAGTTAGCAGTCAATAGTACCTTCTTTGCAGTTCATGGTGTTTCAGTAGTGTCGGACCAGACTTCTTGGCGCTGAGTGAAGATTGGGAGAGAGAGCAAAAAGCAGCAATGGAGGGTCTTGCTGGTTCAAATGTGTTGAACAGTTCTTGAAACACACTCCAAGCTGCTCGATGGCAAAACACTCTAGGGTCCCAGCTCTCTTGGCTCTCGGCATGCTGTGCGTCCCAGTCTAGGGTCTCAAGGACAAGACAGGTCCTTTTCTTGTGCTCCCAAACATGAGGGAGGCTGGCACACAACTGCAGGGGTCCTCCAATAGGGTGAGGTCCTGAGTATCACTGTGGCTGGCAGCGAAGCGGTTTTGCTTCAGCAGCAGGTCACTTCTTAGGTTGCTGTGAGTTCCACTCCAGGGACTCAGGGACAATATAAGTTCTTGTTCTCAGGCTCCGGAACACAGGGGACGCTGGCACACAACTGCAGGGGTCCTCCAACACGATGGGGTCCTGGGTGCCACAGTGGCTAGCAGAGAGGCAGGTCTTGTTCCAGCAGGAGATTACCCCCAACGGTCCCTGGGGATGCCATTGGAACACTTGCCCTCACCTCATAACGGAAGGGCTTTCGAAAGAACTGCTCTCTCAAGAGGGTAAAACAAAATGTTCTCAAGTGATGATCCAAAGATGCTTCAAGATGATTTCCAAGATGATTCAAAGAAGTGATTCATCACAGTGTTCCTTGCAGTCTAAATGTGTATGGCTGTGACCTTGAAAACAGATAGGTATGCAGCTTTAAATTCACTTGTGTGCACATACTTTTTTCAATCTATTTGCATGTGCAGCTTTAATCTATTAATGCATGCATGTAGTTTTCAACCTGTAGGTGTTTTCGGGCTGCAGCTGTAACCTTCTCCAGTAACATGTTCAATGTAAATCCCCCACCCATCCACATTACACATGAGTCTGTGTGTGCATTCAAAGATAAGGGATTTCAGGGGTATGCACTTTACACAAATCCTATTAAATAGACTGAATTCCCTATAATACTTTTTGCTGTGCAATACCTAATCTATGACTATGGCCTCCCCCACCTGCATTAATGCACAATACCCGAGGTGATAGTATTTAGCAACAACAATATAGCCCAAAATGACCCTAGACTTCCTTAAGCTAATAATTATATTTTAAATACTATATAATTTTACATAGGCAATTCTACATTAAAGTGGCATTAAAATGCATTCAGTTTTGAATTTAATTTTCCGATACAGAGTACATTTCCCTTTAAGGAGTAACTCACTTGGTGTCCTATATAACTGAGATGACATAGGACATGTAAAATATCAGCACCTGTGTTCCTGTTGTCAAACATTCCGTGGAATGTTCTATCCATTACCTTCTCAGATTTACCCTGGTCAATCTATAAGGACAGTTTGTTGTCTTTTGGGGTTGAATTTACCTTTTGAATATGGCTTCTGATTTTGGAAAGTCAGCTGGGGAGTCAGTTACCCTGGAATCATTACTTCAGCAAACCCTCTCTTCAGGTGGCTGTTTGGAAACCAAATTCTAAATATAGACTGGTTCAGCAACATCGGAAGTGGCTGCTTTGTTGAACTCTGACTCCTGATAGTGAAGGCAGTGCGGCTTTACGTGCCTGACTTGTTAGGCGTCCCGTGGTCCTTTCCTATAGTCCGCTTGTGAGGGACATGGACGTGGGCTCAGGTACGGAGCTCTACCGGCAGCCTTTCGAGTCCCCATAGAGTAAGTGACCACCACAGCCCAAGGCGTCGAGGGGCATTGGGGAGTGCCAAGAAACGCTGAGGACCACTGAAGTACCTGCAAATTGCAAAGTGTGGTAAAGAGCATTGGTGGCACGATGCGTTAGAAGGATGGGGAGGGGGGCTTCACTAATTCTCTCTGGTGACCTTCAGTGAGTGCATGCAGTACCCTGATCCAAGTCAGGAGTTACCTACCTCCCCACACCACCTCCACCCTACCCCCAGAAGTGTGCAGAGTGTTCCTATGGGTGTGGGACTCGGTTTGCTGCCTTGCCAGATTTTACTTCCCAAAAAGGAGTCTCTTCTCTCTTTCCACTGATTCCAGTGTGAGTGGATGCAACTCACCCTCCACCTACTTCATTCTAAATGGAGTGCGCAGAGTGTACCTCTGTTCAGGTGTGTGGCTCCACCGACTTTGTTATCCAGGACCGGTGGGTGGATCTCACGCTACACGCCCCTCTCCTGCGGATGCTTTGAGATCGACTCCTTGTCTTTTCTGATCAGAATTAAGCACAATATCTCTATCTGATCCTTTGTGCCACTTCCGTCAAGACATGAAAGATATGATGAAGAAAATGTACTGTCTTTGGAGCTCGCTCATTAAGCCTGGTGTAGTCCACTAAAGAGCCAAGGGACTATCAGGGGCACCCCCCGCACAAAAAAAGGGGTGAAAGATATGCTGTCAAATAGAATTGGGACTAAAATACAGACTTAAATCACAAACCTCTGGTCAGTGGCCCCTTCTGATCCTGTTACTAGTGATTTAGTACATGGGGCGGTGCCTTTGCCAATGACAGTCCGGCCAGCGATATATGTATCGATAATAATGGCTCACTTCTTAAGCCCTGCCACACTCTTCAAAGAAATGTGCTCGGACAAGGGGCTTATCAGGTTGAAAACCTTACAGCCACTAATTTATCAAGTTCTCCTGATCTGGAAGCCTTGGTCACCAACACGGGGCATACAACGGGACCAATTTTTTCAATGAAGATGAACCTGCGACCACACCACAAGGGGATCTGTCGAGCTCTGCTACTTCTACCCTCATTTTCAAAATCGATGCCCTTTCTCACTGTAACAATCCAGACCCACTTTCTAGCAGAAAACCGAACAGCAGATAATTAAAAGTGTATTTTATTAATGACTGAAAGAAACAGCCCTATATTTTCAGTGTAAACGCAAGGTGAACCTTGATCAGTAAAACACACTGTTTGTCTTGGCTTATCGGCCACTTTTTATCTTGGCGGTCCACAACATCCTTCTCAAATGCCTATACCAGCTTGGGCATTGTTCAGAGGAGGCAGTGAAATTGTTCCATGCCTTTCTACCGCATCGCATCGCGAATCCAGGGTTCAGTGGGTGTCAGCATATTCATCTAAAACACCAATCCTGTTCTGCAAGGGGCAAGCCTGTCGCCCATCCTATTCAACCTATATATTCATCCCATATGCTCTCTTTTAGAGGACCTGGGTATTTTCTTTACAAACTATGCAGACGATACCCAGCTGATCATACCAATTACTGGTGACTATGACACACACTCTTCAACCCTCACTAATATCCACAACCAAATCAAAACTGGATGTAGACTAACTGGCTCTGTCTCAATGGCTGTAAGACAGTGCTACTGATCTTCAGGACAAAGGTTGCCTGAGCCAAATTGAGCCATGACTTCTAGGGTTTCTGAATTAGAACCAGCATCATCCTAGTACTGGGAAAAGGTAAGACCCACAAGATTCAGTTGGAGGCTTCCTTGAATTTAGACGCCTATGTTAAACAACTAAGTAAAGGTTTTAATTAATATCTTAATCTGATTAAGAACATACACCCCTACATCTCTGAAAATGTGCCATTGTTGCTCGAGCTACCATTCTGTCAAGACTGGATTACTGCAACTCTCTCATGATCGGAACCTCAGCTTTGAACATAAAAAATATCTAGTGCTGCAAAACAATGCTGTATGGATTGTCAAGAAGATAGCAAAAGGGGAAAACATCTCGACCCACTGAAGAAAGCTACATTGGCTGCCGATCAAGGCGTGTATCAATTTTAAAATAGGAACATTGGCTCACAGATGCATATTTGGGTCTGCTTCAGCCTATCTCAATTCCCTAATAACTCTCTACCACACATCTAGAACTCTGTCATCAGCTAACACAACTCAGATCATTAGCCTGAGCTACTGGCAGGCAAGTGGCATGGAAAGATCCTTCTCAGTCAAAGCTGCCAGCTTCTTGAACTCCCTGCTCATTGCCTTGAGAGGAGATCTGAGTTATTAGTGTTTAGGAAAGCCCTGAAAACTTTGCTCTTCAAAGAAATCCTCCACCTCCCTGCAAAAACAGTCTCCTCGTCCTGTCTTTTCTGTTCGTCCATCTGGTGTTTGTGTTAGTGCCCCGATGCCCTCAGGCTAATGGTGCTCTACAAATAAATGACAAAGAATAAAGATTGCCTGTGAGTTCCCTTCAGCCAAGGACAATCAGTGGTATCTGGGCAGAATTTGCAAAAGGGTTCCCCCATTGCAAGCCTAGTTCATGCATCCCAACTGTTTACAACTGCAATAAAATGTGGCCTGCCTAAAGGGAGTTGAAAATAAACTTTCCCCAGACTTTCTGTCTCTGAAGGCTCAGCTGTGCGTGGGACAAATGGCCCTTGCCAGTGTGTGACTGGAATGTGGGAAGGGGCTACAGTCAAGGGAAGCTGAAACTCTGAAAGAAATTACAAGAAAATAGGAGGTATTTAGATCAAAATGGTGGTTCACTACAGATAAAAGGATAGGATGCCAGATGGGAGTAGGACATTGTGACATCACAAGGCTGGCCTAGCTCATTATCTGAAGTGGGGGATCTCTGTATGGTCAGGTGGAAAATTGCCAAATACCAGTGCAATATGGTGTGGACCCGGCTGTCATTTTATTTAGTTGCCCATGAATAGCTGATTCGGAAAATATATACATTATGGCATTTACTAGTAAATCACAAGGTTTTTCCATTTAACTACTTTTGGCTAAAGTTGACATAAGAAAAAAAGGGAATTTCAAAGGGGAGTTGCAACATTTCTGTTCTAGACTCGTGATCCAATCCTTAGACAGGGGATGGCCTGGGGGTTGGAGAGGACTGTGAAGGACCAATCAAAGGTGCAGGAATTCTTGCAGGGCACTGCCCAATATTGAAATCTTGATGGTTTCATCCGTGGTATATAAAGTGGATGCACTATTAAATTAAATTACAATCTGACAGCTGCAAGGAAACACCAAAAGGAGATTTTGCTGAAATTGCTTCTGGGTGGTGTTCGGTTGGGGACAAGACCCTCCCACACCCCCAAGTGCTTCAGAATAAGGCAAAGACCATAACAGCTAATGTAAGAGGCCAGGGTGGAGGGGGTGCCCTTAAAGGCTACTACACAATTACATTATTGCATGCTTATTAGATGTAGTGCACATGCAGGAATAGCAACCAACATGGATATTAGCAGATATATTACAAAGCTTAAACACAGCACAGCAGTAAGCATTCCAGGCCTAGGCTGTGAGCATGAGTAAAGGAATAGGTTGTATCTCGGGCACTGATGAGAAAGGCCAGAGCTATACGCATCCATAAACCCTTCATTGTTCTAAAATGTTGCCAACCTTTACACCCTGGGAAGAATGTGCCCTGCAAAGCTATGGGAGGAGGGCTGAGCATCTTTGTACAATAACATCCCATGAGAAGGAGGGCACGGGCCTCTGACCCCGCCAGCACCAATTCTAAGTTATAGCACCAAAATGCCCTGGCTTCAGAAACTCTGAATTCCAATGTATCAGCCAGCCCCAGACCACCGATCATAAACCTGTTGGACCCCTGATTGATAAAAAAAGACTGGAAAGCAGGGCCTTTCTGCCTTCACTTCTAGGTCAAATATAGCCCAGAACAAGGGTGGAAGACCTTGGAGAGGTGCCAGACTGCCTGGGGGCGAGTGAAGTGTGTGAGTTAGTATGACCTCGGTTTTCCTACCGGGCCTCTGTCTGCATGTACCAGATGCACTGCTACATAGATAGAGATATGTTGTTTACTTTGCAAATAATTGTCAATTATCCAGCTTGTGACCGATGACGAATGTGGTTTCACCTACGTTGGAGAAGATGGAAGGACATGGCGTGGGCCAAAGGCCCGGCGTCCCCTATGGACAGGTGACCTATGTGTAGGGTTTCACTAACCAGCCTTGTAGGTTTCTACTGTATGTAATGATGTCACTGATGACGCTGTATACCTTCTTAATGTGCTGCTCATGCAGATTTTGCCAGAACGTTCCAGGGCAGCAGAGTTCTTTGTTGGTGCTTCCATTCTTGTGTGGAAATAAACCTTGCTATACTTGCAAGAGGTGTATTGGGCCTTTTTCCCTAGTGGGTTGTACTTGTTCTGGTGTGAGCGTCCAGTGGTTTCCTACAGTGGAGCTGTCTATTGCTGGGGAGGCCTAAAAGCTGACTGGAACCTACGGTGAAGATCTGAGGGCCATCCTTGAGAGTAGAGTGACCAGACCCCTGCCCTGGCCTCCCAGAGTCCTGAAATGCAGCTCGCTTTCCTGAACTTCAAACAGAGGTTTTCAATGAAAGTAGAATTGAGCCCTTTGAAACCAAAAGGTGGGGGAATCTGCTTAACTTAAATCCTTTCCCTTTATACTTGTTGTGGGGGGACAAAACTGTGTAAATCTTTACCCTATTTAACTAAATAAATATTAATTTAATGAATTCCCCTTTGGCAGAACACCACGGGGGGGGTTTGTTAAAATTAAAAATTAACAAAGCTCATTCCCAGTGTGCGCTAAAAACTATCGACCGTAATGTAATTGGGTGATCCTATTTTTCCAGTTAATCCTGACTTCTTTTAGGAAGAGGGGTGTCTTTGTCCCTAAACTAAAACTAAAGAGATCTCAATTTTTTCTGTCCAGCTTCCCCAACACAGGCCTTTAAGTGGAGGGGGGGGGGTCTGAAATCCAAAATTCCCCATTCATCCTAAATCACCCTGTGTTTGTTTTAAAGCAAACGTGTGAGTGAAATAATAATTGCCATATTCATTTGTGGAAATCTGTAAACCAAACTTCTAACCTGTTAAGTGCGCAAGAACATCGAGATTTCACAGCACTGCATATGTAAACTGATTTTGTTCATTGACCAGTGTACATTATTTCTTGAATTGAAATCAGGATAAAGTATTGTAATATGTGCTTTTCTCAACCAACTAGTGTGATTTATTTGTGTAACAAGAAGTTTATTGTGAGCTACAAAGAAGGTGGCATGTGTAGTTTAGTGCGATTTCCATTACCTATCATCCAAATAAATACAAAATATTTCCTGTACACCTGCCTGGTTCTTGGCTCATTGGTAGCTCACGGGGAGGGATCCAAGGGGTATTAGATGAATTGGAAATAGGGCTCTGCGTGTCAAGGGTGGCTTCTCAATCAGCTGTTACAGCTGGACTGTTCAGCAGGTGGGATGCAGGACTGGAGAGGTCCTGGCAATGGTATATGAAGAAGAGTGTCCAGCAGTGATGATTTGGGAGAGGAATCAGAGATTCAGTATATGGCACAGATAGGACCCTGAAGGTACGAAAAATAACCATGAGGGGCACCCGAATTAAGTATGGGGAGGAGTACCCAGCAGAGTCTTTGTGGGGCACTTGGATCCCAGATGTGAAGTGTGTGGCAGAGTGTCCTCCAGCGATAAGATGGGACACTGGGGATTCCCACTGTTGAGTTGCTTGGGTCTGATGATGGAGTGTGTGACAGATTGTCCAGCTGAGAAAATGCACAACAGCCTGACGCCAAATGCTCGCTCTGATTGTTTGGGAACCACTGATGGAGTGTTTCACTTGTGTTATGGCATATTGCATATGTACTGCACAATTGCCAGGTTAATATTGTTTTATACAGCACCTAATCACCTCTGTGTTTTTGATAAAACGCCTAATAATACCATACCGGAGTTCGGTTTCTAAGCACAGATCTGGGATTCAAACCTCTGTTGTTCTGCGTAGTCTAGCTTCCAAGACCAGCGCGTTGTCCCTGCACTATCCTCTGTTCACATTCCATTTAGCTCACAGGTGGATCACTTCCAGAAGCCTGGGAGGCAATGCAGCTGCTCACCTCGTGCTCAGATAATGGAGGCAGTGTGCGCACTGCACAACGAAGCACGTGTGGAACAAGGCCCGCTGCTTTCAGTTCCAGGTGCTCTATTTCTAGTGCTCTGCTGCGGACAGAAGTGTTTTCATCGGACAGGGCGGGGTCAATATTTCTGTGCCTGCTGAGCCCACCGCCTTCCCTGCTGCCATGCCGTAAATAAGAGGTGTTTGTTTCAGAAAAGCCGCGCATCGTGAAGGTCCGTAGGGGCCGGTCTGGTTCTCATCATATTTCCCTGCATACAGAATGTTGTCATCTTCTGGAGGAAGGGTGTCGTATTGAAAGGAGATAGAAGTTAGCTGCTTGGACAGCAGAGACGTTAACCACTCCGTCCGTGAACACATCCAAGCGTGGAATTGGAGTGGTGCCTCGGGTGCCTGAGGTGAACGCAGGAATTGTGGTGTGACTAGCTGTGGCTCTGTCTTCCATGTCATGACAATTATTTATCTGTTTTGTATTAAACAAGGGGGAGCTGATAACACCAAACGCAGCTGCAACTCATCTGCAAACATTTTAGCAAGATCTTTCTCCAGGGCTTCTGAAGAGTGTGATTATAGGAGTACATGGGAATTGGGACGTGCAGAGGGGATGAGTGGGAAATGTGAAATTGAAAAGCGAGTGGAACCAACAAAGAGGAGAGCAGGGACGTCATTTCACCACAATGCCAGGGGTAGCGGACGTGACATCACACGACCCTTGACCTCTGATGACATCACAGGAAGTGATGTCATTTGACCCCACCCTGAAGTGATATTGCGGGAAGTGATGGAACATGACCTTTCACCCCTTGACAAAACAAGAAGTGGCATCACATAGCATTGTTCATAAGTGTAGTACGAAAAATATGGTTACAATATCACTATAATGTGATACACATTTCATACAAGAATGTATCGCCATATGTATCATTAAGATCAGTGTGTATAGGCCCATATTACCAAATTACTGTGAATGCAAGCAGACGTCCATAGCCAAATGATAATGATGTGTTATTATATAGCACTTACGCTTAAGCACTTTATATAGAAAGAATATACACCCAATATCACCCAACCTGTGTTGCTACTCATTTATCGACCTCACAAGGATGAAAGGCTCAGCTGAGGTGTTTAAGAACAGACTAAATCAGTGACTCACCCCCTGAAGTGTGCCAGAAATATACCTTTAATGAGTTTAGCAATTATTGTATAGAATTCCAGAAAGACACTTTTTTGGGTATTCCCATTCTTTCTTATTTAGGGTCACTGCTGAAAGTGTTAGACTTGTTAAACCCCCCTCTTTTTTATTTATTTTTTATTTGTTTTAAGAGGCCTGAACAAGAAAGCCAGTCACTAAGGACGTCCCTGGAGGAGAGTGAGAAAGAGTCAAAAAGGATGATTGCTGGGGTAGGAGCAAGGTAACTTAGTGTGGCAATTTGACTCTTTCTTCCATGCGACCACTATTCCAAATGATTAGTATGGTACGCCATTTTGTTCACATCGTGGTAACCCATAATGCATCTCCCATGATGTAAGCACAGGACTGATGTAAGGGTTTCATCAGCCTTGATGCAGACCTCTAAATCTTTTACTTTTTCTGCCCTTCACTTAGAACCTTTATTGCAGAAGGACATTCCCCAGTCTCCTTGACCCTCCTGTGCAGCCTCACCGGTACAATGGGTGAAGCCTCACAGTAGTCAGGACTGCTGGGCTGTGCATGGGAGTTTCACTTTCAACCCTATTGGTGCCCTTAGGACAGGGGTCTTCACCTTTCCAGTTGTTTTTTACTATGACTTCCATGATACCTCACCATTGATTATGTGAACTAGAGCTGATGGGAGTTGTAGTCCACAACATGTGGTGTACCAAATGTTGCAGACCCCTGCCGTAGGACATGTATATAATTTTATATACCTATGTAGTTAAGGTTACATCAAACTTTACATATGAACATTCAAAACGGCTTTCCTTTGTAACTGATGTCCAAGGAAGTACACTAAATTTGGAATGCAAGGTATCAGGTAATATTATCGCCACCAAATATATCGCCGTACATATGGTCGTCGGGAACGGCCATAGGCGATATTTTTGGTGGGGATAATTTATGGGGTAAATGGATGGGGGGGCTGCGGGGGTGTCCCCCGCTCCCTTTTGAAATATATGGGAGTTGCGGGAGTGTCCCCCGCAGGTTCCATGGGGTAATATCGCCACAAAAATATGGCGGAATTTTTGTACGGCGATATTTTTGCGGCGATATTATCACATGGAACCGAATGCAACTGATCAGGAGACATCACTTATGCAAAACGTGGCAAAGTTTTGTGGCTGAGAACAACTTCATGCCTACAATGATTGCTGAAAAGATTGTTTTGCACTATTTAGTTGTAGCACCTCAAACCTGTCTCTTTAGAGTTTCTAGATTGTTGGAACACACCGAGGAACTGCATTGAAGTAGTGCATCCCGCAAGCATTTCGAAAATTGGATGAGCCAAACTTGATATATTCAATTTTAGGCCATAAAAATACATAGATAATTCTGGACATCTTCGTGGGCGTGGCAGCGCCAATAGAATTAAAAATATATTGAAAAACACACAAAAATATCCACTGCCAAGAAGTAACACACACACTCACACCTAGACACACCTATTCACTCTTGTACACGTGTGTTTTTGGGACAAAATGACAACATGAAATGAAAAATATTGAGGAAAATGATTCCACAAAATATTCCACGCAAATATGTCTGCATCCCCCATTAAATACACACATAGAGTTTTTAAGGCCATACAATGGACCTCATCACAAGTTGGACGGTATCCCTTAAGGGATACCGCTCAACTGTATTTGCGTTATCGGCCACCTGTCCAACGGTATTACCACCGGATCACGTGTTGAGTGGTAAACGTAATTCCCCATTGGGAACATTGGGGAATTTTCAGCGCAATTACCGCCAGCGGTATTACTGCACCGTAATTGCGCTGAAAATTAGCATTTTTCCATTGTGTTTACCCACAGCTCTGAACTGGGATTAACACGCCATACTCATGTTTGGGTGGACATTTAAATGCAGCACTAATAGCATTACCGCCGCATTTAAGGGCTACTGCCCAACTCGTGGTGAGGCCCAATGTATTGATATTTTTGTAAATGCAAAGTAAGTAGTTTAACCAAACTGGAATGACAAATATACCTCAAAACAAACAAAATCATCTGCAGCCCCCTACCCCTCCTCCTTGGGGTGGGCGGGACTTTGTGACAAAGGATTCTAGGGACAAAACAAAATGAAAAATATAACATGAAAAGAAAAATATTCTGATAAACGCACAAGAAGAAGTGCTTTACATCATGGCGCACGGCGCCCTACGCGCCCAGTATGGCCAGAGGGACAAAACTAAATTAAAAACACTCCCACTAAATGAAAAGTATTCTGCAAAACATGCAGCACCCAGAATGCTCTAGGGCCTTTGTAAATGTGCAGTAGGGTAAGACGGACAACAAAATGAGAAAAGAAATACCAAACCATGAAAGCAAGCGTGCAATAATTTACATGAGGATTAGCAGCCCTGCAAAATCAGAGGGACAACACTACATGAAAAAGATTCAGTGACACAGTGACATGAAACACACAGAAGGGCCTACCTGTGTGCTCAGTAGGTATGGAGATACAAAGCAGAATGAAAAGTATATATACTGCACTGCACACAGAATTAATTATCTGCATCACCCAACACACAGCCATGGGTTGAGGTACAAAACTAAATGAAAATCATACCACGAAATAGAAAATATTCTGCAACATGTAACACACAAGATGATCCTCTGAACAGAAAATGCTCTGGCTGTCCTATATCCTCAGGCGGTTCGGAGTGGCCAAATGAAATGAAAACAAGCATTGGCAAAGCCAACACTTTTGGCATTTATGTAGGTATGGGATAGGCATTTGCCGGGCACTGCCATAATGGTTCAACCAGGCCATAAAATGGCAAGAGATGGAAAATGGTGAGATTACCTGGGCAGTGTCCCATGATGGCAGTATGATGGCAGTGTCTGTTAAATGCCTAGCTAATACCTAGACACAAGCCAGAACTGTTGGCTTCATCTATGCTTGTTTTAAGTAGGACTTGCGTACAAGGGACAGATATAAATCAGGTGTGTGAAGTCACATTAGATTAAAAAATGTTTATTACAACAGCAGCTCATTTACACTGGCCATTTAGCCTTTAACTCCCAGCAGTCTGCTTCTGGCATGTCAAAGTTTGATGTTACTGCTTGATAGTGATCGCTCAGAGAGATCTCAGATGTATGGGTTTTGGGCGGAGGGGGGGGCAGAAAGTGGGTGGGAATGGCCATTGGGGTTAGCATGGCCATGAGTAGAGTAGACAATGAGTGGATTGATAACCAAACAACCTCTGCAAGCTGAGCGTTCCTCCTCACATGTCACCTCCATCTTAGCTGTACTCAGAAGGAATAGTTACTGCTTCTAGGTGGCACTTAAGCACTACACAATTGCCAAAATAATAAAGATACCATCAACTGAAAAATGTGCCGTGAACACATAAATGACAAAAAAACAAACCTATAAGGGTCGCCCTACATGCACAGAAGGTTTGGGGCAACAAAATGAAATAACAAATATATCAAGAAACTAAATATATTCCAAAAGGCGCCCAAGATGTCCCACCACACTCAACATAAATCAGTCAACAAAACTCGCATACACATTATACAATACTACCTTCAAAACCAAATCAGTGGAAGAAACACATGCACACAAGTTAAGGTCACAAACTATAAACATCTGAATGACCATGTTAAGGTTTGACCTATTGTTAGATCCTGAACATAACACAAGGGAAACATAACATGAACACTAAACATTCTATGAAATTACCTCACGTGGATACTCCCATGGCCCTCATGGGTATTGCTGGTCTGATTCTCACTTACATCTGCTCTAGGGAAGGGAGTGGCCCTTCTTAAGCCCTTCTGTTGGGACATCTCCTATTTTCCCTGTAGGGCCAGCCAACATTATACATTGCCACTGCCAATTCGTGTGTGTGTGTATTTACGACAGTGTAGAGTAGTCCCACGAAATCTAAGCACCTCTAGGTGCTTTGACAGCCATTGTTGGAGCTCATTGGAGGGAAGCATCTGGGTGAAGTCGCCCCAGCTGTGGGTGCATTTCTTATCTGGGGGATGCTTTAACAGTTTCCTGGCTGCAGTGGTGAGGTAGGGCGTATCTACCCAGTTAGAGTGGAAATGAAAGTGGTGCCAATGTGGATATCTTAATATAACTTAAGTCTGTTTCTCAGCAGAACGAAGGCAAATGAGCAAAGAGAGAGTAGGCACTTTATGTTGCATACCGTGACGAGTGTTGTTATTTCATGGACTGCTGTGTGTGAACGCTGCAGACCTGATGTTGAACCATCTCTTCCCTGTTGAGACAGATTGTGGGATCTTGAATGCGCCCACAGAAGCTGAACCCACCAGTGAAGTCAAATTGGAATGTGCGAGTGCTGTGTATTTGATTTTTGTGTTACTTAGTTGGAAAGGTTGCACTCGTGTGACAACATTTCTGACTTTAGAAGCTACGGGCCTATGTTTAAATCCCAGCTCCCCTGTTGAACTATATTGTGCCATCCTGGGAATTAACATTCCATTCTCGGTGGACATGCATTTTCCTTATCTGCTAAAGCAATCACTTTATAATAAGGTGCAATAAAATGCATACATTAATTCATACTCTAGTGTAACGACCGTTTAGTAATGAGTAACTAATTACTAATTATTGTAAAACGCCCACATAAATACTGTATCTGTGGTTATTGACTCGCCAGTGATTCACCAGAGTAAAGAGGGGGCGGAGGGTTCCCACGTGATTGCATCGAGGCCAAACTGTGAGGGTCCTAAATGATCTCCTTCTCTTGTGTATTAAGTAAAGCTCTGCACAGGGCAACATTAATGTCATGTCATTTGGCAGGAAATATGGGAGAGTTAACAAACACAGTGAGGGGCTAACTTTGCCTATGGGCATGGCATGGGGTGGTGGTTGGAACTGGGATCAGTTGGAGTCAAGCATTTATTCTAGGGACTGGCCACTGTTTTATTATGCAGGCACTCATCCCACTGATACAAAATCAGAGTGGTGGATGGAAGGATTTGAATAAATCATAACCACCAGCATTGCTCTGGGAAACCAGTTGCCATGCGATTACAGAAGGGAAAAGGTATGTGCAAATCTGGCTTGGTCCCACCCCAACACGGGAGTCCAGCCCAAACTGCTATCCCATATGTCTTCTGTATGCGACCATAGGCGACTCCAGACATGTGTAACGGTTTACTCAGAGGCCACCCTCAACACAGGGAGTTCCTTCCCTCCCCACTCACGTGGTTATGCAACAAACTGTTTAACAGATTCTTTTTTTAGCCCTGTCTCAGACACATATCATTCCCCTTGTACCCTTCTCTCCTGAGCTAACAATGAGCCAAAAACCAGGCCAGTGTACAGGAAATATATTGGTATTTATTTAAATTAAAGTAATAGAAATTAGCACAAAAATGTCAACCACCACTTTTCCTGTGGCACAACCCAATCTACTTCTCTCAGCATAAATGAATCACAAAAGTGAGTTAAAAAGAGCACAATAACAATTCTTCACTTTCTGCAAATTTCACTTCATGAAATAATTACACCAAAGGCACTTATGTAATGTTGTGTGATTTTGATTTTCCTGCGGCTTAAAAGGGTAGCAGTAGGATTTCAAGACTGGTAAAAATACATATGGCGATTATAATTTTACCCACACTTTTGGTTTAAAATAAACACAGGGTGATTTATTGCTTTGTTTTTCAGACCCCCCCCCTTGCTTTGGTCTATGTTGGGAAGTCAGACAGAAATATTGGAATGCTTTGGGGAATTCTGGATTTCAGACCCCCTTTACTGAAGGTCCTGTGCTGGGGAAGCTGGATAAAAAGGTTGGACTGATTTAAGAACAAAGATACCCCTCTTCCTTAAAGAAGCTGGGATCAGCTGGACAACAAGGATTACCTAATTAGTGTATATAGTTTTGAGCACACACTGGGAAGTGAGCTTTGTTAATTTTCGAATTTTAACAAAATTCACCCCATAGAGTTCTGCCAAATGGGGAATTTATTAAATTAATATTTTTGGTTAAATAGACTAAGGATCTACACAGTTTTGCGCCCCACTCACTAGGAAAAGGATTTGGGGCCAGCAGATTCCCCCGCCTTTTGGTTTCCCAGGGCTCAGTTCTACTTACATAGCAAGCCTCTGTTTAAGGTTCAGGAAAGCCAGCTGCTTCTCAGGACACTCTGGGAAGATAGGGCAGTGGTCTGGTCACTCCAGTCTCAAAGATGGCCTCCCCCTCTCGACCATAGGACCCAGTCAACTTTGAGGCCTTCCTAGAGATAGACAGCTCCACCCATATGCACTCTCAGCAATCTGCTCTGGTGTCTCCTTACAGCTGTCAGGTGGTAAGTTTCAGCAGCCTTCCTGGTAGTCTGTCTCTTCTCTCTGTCCTGTCTTTCTGTCTGTCCATTTTTTTGTGTATCCCCTGTCCTAGTGCATTCCCCCTTATATAGTAGCGATGATGCCACCAATTTGACAATATTGGGGAAGTACCCTGCAATAATCCCTGCCACTAGGATTGGACAGTTACCCTTCTCTCTCCTCCCAAACCCAACCTTCAAGTCAGGATTTCTTTAGAGGTATGGAGCAACATATGGCAATTCCGATTTGTAATCACCCTTTGTTTTCTTTTCAACTTTTTGGGCAAAAACTAGTTATGTATCACAACTTCATAATTTTACTAGCAGCTGCCATACTAAACATAGGCCCTCATTATGAGGTTGGAGGTAGCCTTGCCGGTAAGAGCGGTAAGGCTACTTCCATACCATCATGAAAGTCCAGCACCTGCGAATGGGGAATTGCCAGGGTATTCCGACCCCACGGGTCCCGGTAATTGGCCTTTCGCGGGTGCCGGCAAATCCCCATTCACATTTCAGCCCCATAGTACTCAATGGGAATGGGGATGCCTGTATCATTGGCCCCATTCATAACGGTGCCGGTGCTACAGGCATGCTGTGCTCGCGGGTGTCTTTCATTCCACCAGCATACCGGTACCATTGTTACCAGACCGGAAACCTTGTAATGAAGCACATATTTTCTAATTCAGCTAATCATGGAGAGTTAGATAAGCCGTCCACCAAATCTGTACCATATAGCATGGCCATGTAGCACCTTACTGTCATTTCCATAAAAAGCATAACAGTTATGAATTTGTAAGTTATTAAGCCTATCCCTAATTTCATTTTCCACCCGCTCACCAACTCTCACATTTAGAACATGTTCAGATCAGCCAGGAACTTAGTCTAACTGGGCATTACAATTCCCATAGTAACAAGTAGATTCATTTTATATCCCCAAAATCGCCTGGAAAATATATGAAAAATGGTACAAACATGAAATCAATCCACCTTATGGCTGCTGAGAAAAGGGCCTAAATGATAATAATCCTTTTAAATTAATTGTGAATCTTCATGTGGGACAAATGGCAAATTCTGCCTTCCGGCCATTTGCTTTCACTGCGTCATCCTGTACCTTTATCAGTCTCCTTTGTTTTGGATGCTTGCTCTTTGAAGTGGGTGCTCCCATTTTCACACATATTAGTCATGCTCCAGCCAAAGGTTAACTTTTCTTGAAGTCCATGCTTACAGGTCCAGCAAGTCTGGAGAACACTGAATTTTGACACCTTTAGCAGGACATGTTATTGCAATTGGTAATTAGATGGGAGATGTGACATCCAGGCTGGGAGCGGGATATGTCCTTGTGAAGTTTTGCCCACAGCTAGCAAAAGGGTCTGCCTTGGGCTGACATTTTCCATGAAGACAAAGTGGCTCAAATGTCATTGGAGTTTTGTAGGTGAAACATAATATACATTGCTCTTGGTCAACCTGCACATCATGTTTTGTTTTCCTGACATTTTTCTTGGAGCCGTGATATTTTTTTTCACTTTTACTTTTTAAAACCATTTTATTTGCACACACATGTGCAGACCGTTTTTGTTTTCATTGTTTAACAATCCTGTTTCCCATGTGACAGGGATCTTTGATACCTCCTTCCCTTGTAAATTAAAATGCTGCTTATCAATTGGTAATGCCAGGTAGGCCCCTTTCCACATACGCTTTAATTTTACTTGAAAAACAACAACAAAAGCCAGGCCGTTTTGTTTCAGTGTGTAAAATGCCATTTATGTGAAAGGGACTTCTGTTTGGTGCTTTAAATGGACCCCATGCAGGTTTTTGCCTTGTTGGGCATCATCAGTAAGCTGTACCTTTGGTCTCTTGGCAAAGCCAGCTCAGAACCCCTTTATGGCCATACCTGTCCCACTTAGGGTGAAATATAAAAAAAGGATAAGTGATGGACGGAAGGTTTTCAATAAGTCATAACCCTTGGAATGGCCATGTATTTGCTGCTCTCTTTCTGCATTGGCACAGATGGAGCAAAAAAACAATTACATTAAATTGAAGCTGTCCAAAACAAGGTCAGGGGTCATGTTTAAATACCTTTTTGGCGTCTCTTCTATGCCCCTCGGAGTTGGAGAGGGTGTTCTCTCTGCACATTGTGCGTAGGGAATCAAGCTGTACCTCACTAATGACACCCAACAAGGACTATACATGTCTGGGGTTGCCTGCATTCCTGTGCAGCAGAGACTCGGACGTGACCTAGAAGTAGTTTCAGAGTTACTCCCATTGGTAGAAGACTAAGACTGATTTGCATAAATGTCCGCTCCCCTTCTGTAATTATCAAAAACTGACTACAATACAGGTAACTGATGTTTCTCAGGGTAATGCCAGTGGCCATGAATAATTTAAAGATAATCATTGATCACTCTTTGGTGACTAAACCCAAACAGTAAACTTTCAGGCTTCACAGCAGATATAAGGTTATAACACTCCTGAAAACTGCAATGTCGTAATGATATTGTGGGCTTTACTCACAGAACCATTTTATAATGGCGCAATCCCATAGGAAAACACTCTGTGAATCGGGCCCATAGTGGGTTCCTGTGCTGCGTTTGTAGTTCACCCGCACCAGACACCCATGAATTCACTTGCTCAAATGTAAACCTGTAGCAGCCCGACCATCATCTGTGCTCTGCAGGAGGGTCACATTTCCCACAAAACCCCAATGTGTCCTTGCAAACAAGGGGTTGCAGGTCAGCAGATTCCCCCCCCAAGTCAGGTGGCAGAGGCGCTCCGAATCTTGTTTTGTTTTATAATGTATCTTCTGGTCTTGTAATGGAGTCCTGGCTTTATAACGGGGAGCATAATGCTTCCAGCGCCCAGATGCAGGAGAGCAGGAGTATTTATGGTGGCCATGGTTACTTTGACTTGGTGTTGTGCAAGGCTCGCAGAAGATTGCAAGAACTGTTATAGGATGTGGAAAATGAACACAGCACATGCTGTTCATCTCTACGTGTCGCCATTTAGATCGGTCAGCTCTATCTGATAATGCCCCTTCTGCAGATTCTGATGCCCAATGGGAAATCCTGGATTATTCGTTATCATGGATCATCTGTCCAGCAGGCAGCACAGGCATGTGAACTAAAGGTCTGTTCTCTTCAAACATTTCTAAGCAAAGGAATAAGCTTGAAGGGTGGCCAAGAGCAGGACTTTAAGTGAGCCAGGGCTAGCTAGGGCAGTCTCCAAATATTGTCCTTGAGCCAGGGCACTCCAGGGCTCTCTGAACTGACCTCCCTTGGCAAATTTCTTTAAACATATGAGTGGCAATATTGCTCTTTTCCAGTAGATGTCACCTTCAATAATGTTTAGAATCACAACATCAGATAAAGACATTTGAAATGAGGTACTTTTCAAAGAGGAATCGGAAATTATAAGGGAATATGTTGTTTGTTTTTTGTCACACATTGTATTAAAGTATTATGATATGATATGGCATTTATAACGCGCCTATACACAGGTATTTCAAGGCGCAACGAGGCAAGGGAGGGAGGACAGAGGGAAGACAGAGACAACGATCTTACTAGGCAAAGTGACATTGAGATTGCGCAAGTGCAGGGGAGGGGGCAAAGGGAGAAGTGTGGGGGGAATGGGAAGGGGCAGTGCAGTACAAGGGATCGACAGTAAAAATAAATAGAATAAATAAAAAGCAATAAATAAACACTGCAACCAGGGGTAAGTGCCAACATCAGGTGTCAAGTGGTGGAAGGGGCCCGTAGGGATACAGAAAACAATCCCCAAGTGCGGGCATTGCCAGGGAAGCAGTGGAGGTGCGCAACTGGCAGGGGAGGGGATCTGGGCCTGAGATCAGAGGGTAGCCAGGTGACCAGAGCAGTTTCAGTTTCAGCCGGGAGTTCAGCAGGGGAGAGGAGTAGAGAAAGCAGAAGCAAAGAGGAAGGTCTTGAGGTGCTTCCGGAACCGGAGATGGTTCTCCTGAAGTTTCAGGGAGGCAGGGAGGCTGTTCCAGAGGGAGGCCCCAGCCGAAGAAAGAGATCTACCAACAACGTGTTGCTTGGAGAAGCGACTGACCCTGAGGGAGTTGGAGGAGGATGAGCGAAGAGCTTGAGAAGGAAGATATTAAGGAAGAGAGAGTTGAAGGTATTGAGGCCCCAGCACCCAGAAGGCCTTATGGACAATGCAGAGGGTTTTGAACTTAATCCTCGTACCCACTGGGAGCCAGGGCAGATATTTCAGTCCTGGAGAGATATGATCCCTGAGCTTGAGGCCAAGGACAAGTCTTGCAGTCCTGTTCTGGATGAGCTGCAGATGGCAGAGAGTAGAAGCAGACATATTTAGAAAGAGGCTGTTGCAGCAGTCCAGCCTAGAGAGAACCAGAGCTCTGGAGACAGTGAGCTTCTGGGGGAAGGAGAGAAAAGGGAGAATACCTCTGAGGAGGCTGCAGCTGGTAGTGTGACTTCTTAGAGACATCAGAGATGTAAGGAGAGAAGGAGAGTGTGGAATCAAAAATGACCCCAAGGTTATTAGCCTCACAGGTGGGAGCAGGAAGAGGGCCAAGAGAGGCCGGCCAGCGAGTGACGGGAAAGGAAGGAGCAGGTGTGCCGATGAGGAGAATCTCGGTCTTACTGGCATTAGGGCAGAGATCTTTGGCAGCACACCACTCCTGGATAGCAGACAGTCAGAGATGAGAGAACGAGAAGAAGTGGCGGAAGGGAGACTGAAAATGAGTTGAGAGTCATCCACATAGGACTGAAAATTGGGGCAGAGAGCGGAAATGTAGTGGGCAAGAAGTGCCAGGTATTGGTTGAACAGCCAGGGGGAGAGGTTAGACCCCTGAGGAACACCACAGGAAGAGACAGACAGATAGAGGAGAGGAAGGACCCAAGTTGGACCTGGGAGGGTCGATCAGAGAGGAAAGAGGTCAGCCAAGCCAGGGCCTGATCAGTGATACCCAGGTTATCACGGAGACAGTTGAGCAGGATGGCATGGTTGACCGTGTCAAAGGCAGAAGAGAGATCAAGTAAGATGAGGACCCAGGGGGTGTTGGAATCGAGGTTGGAGATCAGGTCTTCACGGATGTTCAGGAGAGCAGTTTCCGTGCTTCGAGCAGCTCTGAAGCCAGACTGATGGTCATGGAAACAACCAACAGATTCAGTGTGAAGATTAAACTGGCCAGCTTTTCCAGGAGTTTGCCCAGGAAAGGAGTGATGGAGATGGGATCATAGTAAGCCTGGCAGGACAGGTCGGCAGAGGGTTTCTTAAGAAGCGAGTGAACAATGGAGTGTTTCAGGGAAGGGAAGACTCCAGATGTGGGACTTTTTGCCACGCTTGGCTTTTGCGATCACGTCTCTTTGGATTCAAGTATTTTCTAGTCCTACAATGTGTTCCTAGAAGTACCAGGATGCCGAGTCACGTGGGCTGGGATGCTGACACTTAATCCATATTCTGCTCATGATGGCTCTGGGGCTGCCTGGTGGGGGGCCTATTCCTCGTAAATCTTGCTAGGTTAGGCTTTTTGAAGTCAACGTCTGTGGTGCAGGTAAGCCTTCTGATCAGTAGTGGATCCAGAGAGGCCATGGGGGTGTGCCCACCTTGGGCCCCACCTCTAAGTCAAAGTGAACCTCCCCCTGCTGCCTACTTGCAGCATGGCGAGCCTCGGCCTTGCATTGAGTAGATGCTGTGCTGTGGCGTGAAGGGAGTGATCGCAGCGGGGCAGACAGGAGCCAGGAGCCAGAGCTTCAGCCCACTGGTTTCTGTTCCTTGCCACCCAAATTCTGAGCCTGTGTCGGTCCGCACCGTGTGTTCTTGTCCTCATTTGATAGTCATCACTTCCTGGAGCTTAGGACCACATCTACATCATTGCAGTGTGGAAAGATGAGGTTTTTTAAAGAAGTGTGTGTGTGTGCGTGCGTGCGTGCGCCCCCCCACATGTGACTGAGTGTTTGTGAATGTGCCAACATGCACATGAGGGAGAGGAACAGGGCTAGAGGAAAGCATAATCACAGTCCGAGCCGGCTCAAGGGGCGACCAAGCAGTGCGGTCACACAGGGACGCCGCAAATAAAAGGGCAGCGCCAGCTCATGACACTTAACATGGTGTGAGCTGCGGCGCCATTTACATGACAGTCTCATGTAAAGTGTCAGTCAGTGACTTTCTATTAGTGACTGACGCCCCGCCTCTGTCACTCACTAATAGAAAGTCAATGACTGAAAAAGGGGCGCTGGACGCAGATGCCACCTTACATTGTGTGAGCTGGTGGGGCCCGCGCAGGGGGCTGGTAGACCTGGGGCCGGCACTGATCACAGTCCAATGCCACCCGTGTCAGGGGAATGTGGTGCTAATGGTGGCCTGCTGCTAGTAAGCGCATTGCACTGGTATTTTATGGCGATATATTAGCCACCAGCAGGAGGCGACCACAATCATGATTCAGTGACCAGCCCCTTAATGCAGTGTGCAAGGTGGTCCTACCTGCCCGCATAACTGGCCTTAACATGCAAGTGGTTTACTTTGAAATGAATGCAAACAAGTAACTCGAAAGTGCTTCATAAAACTGGTATCGTTCATCAGTGTATAAAGTTTGTTACCTAGCACCGTGATACCTCCGGGTATGGGCGGTGCCAATAAAAACAATAAATAAATAAAATATATAAAGGGATAAACGGGTGCAGGCCAGGGAGAGCATGGCATGATAGCCTGGCATTTACGGTATATCAATACTGCAATAAATCAGATATAAGGCGCTCAGATCCTTTTATCCCTGCTTGCCACTGCTTGAAACCAGTTGCACACTAATTCTGCCTGGATATTAAGGGCCTGGTTCACAGAAGCATTTTATAATGGCGCAATCCCATTGGAAAACGGTCTGTGAATCAGGCCCTGAATGCTATGGTACCTACACTGGTTCAGATTAAAGATGCACATTTAATTAGAAGACACACTTAGGGCCTTTCTCTGGCTGTCTCTCGGCATCTCTCTGTTCTTTCTCCCCCCCCCTCTCATCCCTATCTTGTATATTCTCCCTTGCTCTTGGTCCCTCTACTTCGACCCTCTCGTCTGTCCTGAGGTGCAGCAATGCATGTCTCTTCCTCTAAGACAGCACCACAGCGCAATGAGTGTGCTTGGGTTTTTTGGTTATGGGTTGAAGCACAGCATGCAATGAAAGTGTTTTACAGTGGCAAGCTGGCATATATTGTGAACCTACAGTAATGTTTTTTTGCAGTGCCAGGACAAGCATATATTTGGGCACAGACAAACAATGGGCCTCATTACGACTCAGGCGGTAAGGGGTTTACGGCAGCGTAAACAGCGCCGACCCTTACCGCCTGATTCCGAGGTCCCTTAGCGCCATGGCGGATTTAACACCTGCTTTTAGCAGGTGTTAAAATCCATGGCGCTAAGGGACCATGTTGTTAATTACGCCACCGTAATTTACGGTGGAGTAATTAACGCCTTCCCCACTCCCATTATGCCCTATGGGGCAAAAATGGGAATGGGGAAGGGTAAATGGGGATTGGGGACTTACCGCCCCGCCGACCTCGGAATGGGGCGGTAAGTCCGCCAACCACCATGGCGTAAACGTAGTAACCATGTAGCAAACGTAGTTTACGCCATGGCGGTAAAGGTACGACCCAGGCGGTAACTTACCGCCTGGGTCGTAATGAGGCCCAATGTGCTTTACAGTGCTTTGCTGGTCTACAGTGAGGACATAAGCAACACATGCATGTGCTTTAGAGTTGGTCTCCTGGTACATATGGTGGCAACCATCATGAAAGTGTTATACAGTGGCAACGTTGCTATAGATTTCAAACCACGCTGCATAGAAAGGTGTTTAGAGGTCATTCTGGCATATGGTGAGAACACAGGCAAGGTGAACATGTACGTTGCAGTGGCCATGATGGCCAGATTGTGGGCACAAGCATCATGAACATGTTGTACAGTGTTTCTGTGCACTGTTCTCGTCCAGCTACTGGATTTATTTAATGTGTTGCCCTATAGCAATCACTGTACATTGTATGGCCTTTCTATACGTTTTTCTTGAAAGCCTGATTGTAAAATGCACCATGATTTCAACCAACTATTGGACACTTTTCCTCAGGAGGAAAGACTTCTAAATTTGGTTTTGTCTCTGCTGTGCTAGTCACCCACACTAATTTGGGATACATAGTAATGTGCACCCAATAAAAAAAATCACCACTCACCACTGACCATAAACTGTTTTCAATGAAAGACCCACCTTGGGATCAGCTGCTCCCATGGCAGCAGCAGCAGAAGCTGCCCCCGCCACCGTTTCGGATCTTCGCCTATCCCTTTCACTTTACCACCTTCCCCTTTTCATTTCTGCCAGAAAAGAAAGGGGGGTGATAGAAGTGTATGGGGGAGCTCTGGGCTCCTACTCCTAGTGCCAAGTGCCAGGATTTGCAAATGGGCAACAAGGAAATACACAAGCACATGCAATAGTGCATCCTTACCACAGAGCACACACGTCAACTTCCACCGGACCCTCTTCCAGCGGGAGCAGGACTCAAGAACAGAGCAAACACCTCATACCTTTATAGTTGGTCACCACTGTATGCAGCTGGAATTGAGGTCTTCTAAGTTCATCTTAGCCCTGTGCATGGCATTGCATCGTATTACACCCCAAAGATGCGGCGCACACTTCACTTGCACAGAGTAAAGGCGGGAAGGTGTGGCCATTCTTTGTCTTGTATGAAGACATTTCACACTTTGGATAGTCATGACTGGCCAAGACATGTCCTACTATGCTCACCTTGCCGTGAAGGTGGTAATGGGCCACACCAAGATGTTGTGTATTTTCAGAAGGGATGAAAAAGACACGGTGAAAAGTTAGGGGACAATGTTGGGAGTCTCCGCCTGGCTGTAAAACTGTTTTCTGGCCCTCACCCTTCTCCTCCTTGGGTCCCAGAATCATGTGTTGTGGCCTGACCTCAGATGGGTCGTGATTTTTATCTTGCTCGTCATCCTCACTGCCAGACTCACCAGTGGGCTTAGGTGGTGGTGGAGACCAGAAACTCCCCACTCTTCTACACTGTGGCTTGTTTCTCTCAGCTCCTCTCAGATCCAATCTGCAACTCCTCCCTCTTATCTTCCGCTAGAAGATAGTGGGATGAAGCTCCTCCTACTCCTCCACCTGTGATCATATTTGGGAATGATCTTGCACACTAGAGTGATGTGTGGCAGAAAGTGATGCCAAATGCAAAACGAAGGCCTTCAACGTACCACACACTGATGCACTAAGCAATTGCTGTGGTTGATGTAAAACACCATCTAACCACATGGTCCCTGCTCCCTGGCAGGCTTCGATGCATTGTCACACACTCAATTTCAGACACTAAGTGTAATCTTCAATACATTTTTTTGTTCACAAGTAGAAATCTTTGAACATTTTATTTTCTCTAATCCGTCACAAGAAATTGCGCATTCAACTACATCCACTGAATAAAACCTCCTGCCTTTCCACCAAACACTTCGGTGATGCTCTTCTTACTCCCTAGTGACAGACACGTTTATCTTACAGGTTTCTCTCTGCCCCTAAAAATGACAAAACAATAGCCTATCCCATGGCGTGTTTTGCCTCGCCCTCATTCTCCTATTGAACCAATCCTTCTGCGTATCATTCAAGCGATTTCTGACAAGTCCATTTCTCTTTTTACTGCTGCTCTACAGCACTCTTTTTAGACAAGGCTTATTCCAGTGCCCCTTAATCACACAGCCATGACCCAGCAGTAGTGGGGAATTACTGTCCTATCGCGTTACTTTCGGCTCTTATGAACCGGATGGAGTTAATTGTGACCGCTCAATTTTCAGACATTTTGGAACCCAATCGGCTACTACATCCTTTTCAGTCCAGCTTCCGTCCTTGTCTGAGCACAGAGTCTGTGATGGTGGCTTTCATGGATGACATTGCCCTGCTTCAACACTATGGAGAGGTGGGAGCTCTGATTCTACTCGACCTCTCCGTGGCTTTTGATACTGTTGACCATCAGAACTTACTTCAATGTCTTCAGAAGGTGGGAATATCAGGCACTACGCTTCGGTGGTTTGCCTCCTCTCTAGCAGACCAGGCACAAACAGTTTCTCTCCCTCCTTTTACACAGCACTGAATTGTGGGGTCCCTCAGGTCTCTGCTCTGTCACCCCTTTTGTTTATTTTATGCAGTCTTTGGTCAACTTGATTGCTGACCATGGGGTACATTTCTATTCATTTGCTGTTGATATACAGATCCTCTTCCATCTTAGTGCTCCTGCTTCTGATCCTCCCTCTAAACTCAAAGATTGTCTATCTGCGGTCGGAGGTTGGATGGCCAGAAATTTGCTCAAACTTAACGAGGACAAAACAGAAGTCCTTCTGGTTGGATCTAACACCTTAGGGATGCCATGGACCTCCGATAACTGGCCAACCTCCCTAGGCCCCTGTCCTGAGCCTGGCCTAACAGTGAAATGTTTAGGTATTAAAAGTATGGCCAGTGGCTCCAGAGAGGGTCACATTTCTGCTGTCTGCCAATCTGGCTTTACCAAACTGAAAGTCCTTCCTTCCGCCTGATCTAAGACTGGGATTGTCACTGTGTCCATTATGGGCTCCGTTGATTATTGCAACGGCATCTATCTTGGTCAACCTGAGGCTTTGTTGCAACCCCTGCAGGCTCTTCAGAATGCAGCTGCCCATCTTGCCGTGGGTGCTCCTAGACCGTCACACTTCTCAGGACCTACTATGTCAACTGCACTGGCTTCCTATTAGGAGTCGGGTCAAGTTCAAGATCCTGTGTCTTGTACACTGAGCCACTCACAATGCCAGCCCAGACTTTCTACTGTCTAGGCTCACTCCCTATAACCCTGGTAGGTTCCTTCCTTCTGCCAGTCAATCTCTGCTGTGTATCCCTAGATTCCGCTATAAAGTCCTGTCTTGGATTCGTCCACACCTGTCTCTCTCAAGTGCCTTGATGCCTTTTTTGGTCTTTGTGTGGGCTCTATGAATCACAATACAATTCTAATGCCAATGTCATTTCATTGTCTCCTTCTCTTTCAAATAAATTCTATTTTATTGTTCTCCTCCCTCTTATTTAAAGCCTATTTAATTGTTCTACCTCACCCTCTTGTAAATGAAATTTGAATGTTCAACATATCCCTCTGCTAAAGCCTATTTTTAGTTTCTGCCTTTCCTTTAAATAAACCCTATTGTTAATGTTCTCTCTCTCGCTCTCTGAAGTTTAGGCTATTCAAATGTTCTACCTCTACAACCACTAAATCCTATTTTTATGCTCAACATTTCCCTTAACGAAATGTTACTTGTATGTTCTTCCTCTCCCATAACTGTCCTGGCAACCTCCTGTCTCTTTCTAAAAGATTGATCACAAATTCAGACTGCACGTGCCATAGATACATAATTTGAACACAAACTCACTTGAATCTCTTGGATTGAATCCCCTGGCCCCCATTAAGGTCAGGGAGGCTTGATTTGGAGAAATCGGATAATATTTGGGTGATTCAGAGTTCGACTGAATCATCTAACCCAGGATTACTGGGGACATGTCCCATCCTAGATAATGCGGCCGACGGTCGGAATTGTGGACTTGAGCTATTGTACACTTGGCAAAGGTTTCACATGTTTCCATGGCCACTGCAGGCTGTTGTATGACATTGATGTGTATATTTTTCTATGTGTGGGCACACACAGACATTGGTATCCTCCTTAGCACACTGTATCCAACATATGGAGAATCACGGTGGCATACTGAACCGTAGCCTGGCATGTTCAGTAGCATTAATGTTATCTGATGTGTCCTGACTGAATGAGCTGCACACTGGCATAGCGCGCAGGGCTGCTGCTTCTGGAACAGCACCCCCATCATTTTGAACAGCTCCTTGCTGTTCCCCTCCCTTGCCTCGTTGCGCCTTGAAACACTTGTGTATGTGTATAATGTCAAATTATATCATATCAAGGGTTTACTCCAATATGTCAAATTCAAACTCTTGATTTTAACATTTAGAGAACATCTATATGTTAAGGTTCGGCCCTTCAGTCATTGCTCTGTTGCTGGTCCTCTGTCATCTCATAGTGACTTCCAAGGATATCACCCCAAGCAGCTCACTCCACCCTTCCTTTAATTCTTGGCGCTCCACCGCAATGCAGTTCACATCACTTCTTTACTGCTTCATCTCACAGAGCTCTTTGA
Organism: Ambystoma mexicanum; assembly: GCF_040938575.1. Classification (NCBI taxonomy): domain Eukaryota; kingdom Metazoa; phylum Chordata; class Amphibia; order Caudata; family Ambystomatidae; genus Ambystoma; species Ambystoma mexicanum. The sequence continues at coordinate 147,044,880 of NC_090930.1, read as the reverse complement.
TTTGTTCACCAATGAGGAGCTTGGGCTTCTAAAACATTGTTCCGTGCTACACTTTATTTGTACAGTCGCACACCAGTTTCAAATACACTTGAAAGTTTTTGCCCCCTTGAAAGATGGGGGATCGGTGAATGTGAGGTGGAGGCCGCACCTACGGGGCCTATTTATTGGAAGGTACTTTATATGAAAGCCTCTGAGATTGGTGTCAAAGTGGTTATACATCAGGGGTATGCCGCCTGTGGCTCTCGAAATGTTTTGGACTACTACTCCCATGACCTCTCACTGTTGACTTTCCTGGCTAGGTCTGATGGGGGCTGGAGTCCAAAACATCTAGAGAACCAAAAATGTACTGACCCTTGGTATGCATGTACCTGTACAACGCCATGATTGGAAACTTCCAGTCACACACAATCTACACAAACTTTGCCCTAGTGCTAATACCTTGCAACAGTCCCGGGAGGATAGCTCAGTGGCAATGTGCTCGCCTTGGAAACAAGAGGACGCGAAGCAACACAGGTTTGATCCCCGGGTCCGTGCTTAGAAACCTCTTGGTATTAAGCCCATTATAAATACGTAACTAAGACATATTCTGGTAACAGCACCTCGGTGCCCTCGAGCTATGTGAGCGCTTTAAAATAAATAAATAAATAAATAAAATTTAAAAAAACATTGCACTTCAGCTTGAGCAAAGATTCTGTAATCTGGCCCCAGTTTGTTAATTCTGTGACTGTCAAGACTGAGCCAAGAGTGGCCTAGTAAAGCATAGACTGAGTATAAAGGTGAATATTGCTGCTGATTGAAGGCGAGTGAATAGAGTGGTCAAGCGGGTACACTAAAGCGGGTACAGCAGAATTGAAAAGGTCTGGCACCTTGATGCCAAGAGGGTTATTATCAAGAGTCTGTTCCACGTTCAGTCATGCCATTTACACACTGCAAAGAATTCACAAGGCTACATTCGACCCTCTTCTCAGACTCCACAAATGAAACCATATTATTCTGGATCTTACTTCCCTTCATTGGCTCCTTATTGCCAGAAAGATCCTATAAAAATACTTTAAACCCACTGAGTTTTCCACAATCATCTCCACACTTTCCTCCTTCCAAAATCAAATCTCTCGCCACTCCCGGGATGCTTCCTTCATGCTCCTCCATGCTCTTTCAAGTTCCTCTCTAGAACATGGCAAGCGGTCAGGCATTCTCTGTCTTATCCACTCCCCTCTAGAACTCTCCCCCAAAATGATATGATATGATAGGTTATTTATAACGCACTTAATACCCAGAGGTTTCTAAGGACAGACCGGGGGATCAAACCTGTGTTACTCTGTGTCGTCTTGCTTCCAAGGCACGCGCGTTGCCGCTGAGCTATCCACCCGAGACCAAAAGTGATCAGTAGCTTTCAGGACCATAGATGTAGCTTTGTGTTCCTTTAACCCTCCTTGACCACCAGTCTTTTGTACGCTGCTCCCTATAATTGCACAAATAAATACATTCTTACATTTTTTCTCAGGGTAAGATGCCTAAGCCAGCCTTCTAGTAGGGGGGCAGAGGACAAAAAAAATTGATTTCAAAAAGCCTTCAACACACACAAGGACGCGAGAGTTCAATTTGTGCAAAGATTAATCCGAAGCAGGGGGAGTGGGCAAGGAAATGGTCAGACTTCTATGTCTTGTTATGATAGGAGTCATGCTAGACCAGAAGTCCACAGCCTTTGGCTCTTCAGGTGTTTTGGATGACAGAACCGATCAGCCCTAGTCAGCCTGGTCAATGGCGAGGCATTATGGGCAACATATCGGGAGAGCCGCGGGTTGCAGTCCACGGTGCCAGACCAATGGTGTATCTGCTTCTTATGGGTAAAGGAGCCAAGTGGGGCCATGCTGACATTTGAACATGTGCCTGCATGCTTCACACGGATCTCGGGCTAACTTCACTTGACTCACTGAGCTATTTTGCGTACTACTTCTACAAAGTTGTCACCCAATTCGTGGTAGAATAGGTTGGAGGCACATGGACTTCAAATATTAATTTGTTCTATGCGGCGGGGGAGGAGGACATAAAGACTTCCAATAAAAGCAAATGGGGCATAGTGCACACACCGCACATAAAATCGCCCCTTGGTGCATGAACAGGGAAGTTATTATGGCTCGATAAAACTCCTTCCATCGCCCTCAGATGCATGAAAATCTGAGTGTGCAGCGGAAACGCTTACACCTGCCACCTCTCTGTTACACACAGCTGTCAACCGTGAGAAGTGAACCTCGCTGATCTATCAGGGATGCTAGTACCATTTAGGAAGGAAATCTCCCATTAATGTATTATATGCTAATATTGAAACTTGTTTTTTTTCACCTGTGTTATGACCACTGTGTCTGCAACCAAGAAACCCTACTGTGTTCCAATGTAACCCTTGAATCAAGTTTACGTACAATGTCCTGTAATAGCACCTCGATGCCTTTGGGCTGTAGTGCACTCTACAAATACAAAAAATAAGTAAAAATAAAGGGTGGTGTAGGAGCAAGCACCATTCTTGCAGACCCCACCCACACTTAGGAGGACTGCATTCTACGATGAAACAATAGAAAAACAAATCTGGGCTGTACATCCAAAAGAGAAAATCAGAATAAGGTTCATTTCTTGTGGTTGCCGTCTCCATCCGTCCCCTGACTTTGCAGCCAACAGTCATGTACATCCTGGGTTTTGCTGTTTTTAGTTTGAGAATAAATCCTCAAGTCCTGGAGGCTATTGGCTGAAAACAAGTCCAGGACTGTTTAAAAGTAACACCGAGGGTAATTTGGGGCCAGTTGCCAGCTCTCATGTTGGTCTCCTGCAGCAGCCTCGCCACTGTTCCGGCCCCGGAAGCAGCACTTTTCAACCCCCTTTCTAATCGGGTTTTCGTTTCTTGTCCTTTTGTTTCTGCAGCTCCTGCAGTGAAAACATTCTGATTGTTGCCTAACATCTTGAGACCTGTTTCCCACTGACAGGAAATCCCATGTCACGACCCCTAGAAACAAAGGGATAATGCACGGACTTCCCTTGCCAGGGGCGGGGCCTCCACGCAGGGGACTTCCGGTCTCAGCCCAGATCGCGGCCCAGGAGCCTCCTGCCTTATTTTACTTTTTCTGGGGCTTAATGGCACGCGGGAGGCGTGTGAAAGGCGTGAAGGGACTGAGTCAGCGAGATTTCAGTACCAGAGTTCCTTTGCTTTTGTTTCGGACAAACAATATACGCATTCTTGGCCTTTCTTTCTAGAGCTTTCTGCGCTTCCCTTCCCTTCCAGTTTGAAATAGCCTCAATTATCCACCTCGCTTTTTATCATGGGGGAGGGGGATTGCTAGCTGGACCCTCAGGTTGATGGACTATATTTATCATTCTAATATAACTACCAGGGACCAGTTTCTAAGCAGGAGACCAGGATTCAAACCTGCTTCCAAGACAAACGCGTTGCCCCTTAGCTGTCCTCCCGACCCGATATGACCCCCACGATCCCATACCATTGTTAATGCTGCTAGGAGTGATGGGAGTGGCCCCTAATTTTAAGCAGAAGAACTATGGAAACTGACCGGTCCTGCCAACCTATCTCTCCACTGGGTGGTAATCTCAGTGGTATTGCCATTATACAATGCCATTGGTGGTATGGAATTAATGCCAGTGGTAAATACCTCTTGGCTAATTACTGCTGGCAGTAAAAATGAGGCCAGTGGAACACACTTGTTTCTGCTTTTCTAGTAACACATGTTTATTGCTGACAGCAATAACATATTTAGATTTTGGGCGAAAGCTTCGGGCCTCTATAGCACAAACCATTTCTCCATCATTATTTGAGGGTGTACTGTCCACTCACAAGACATTTTCCACAGCACAGCTGTTTGTGTTGGGTTGGGTTTATTTAAGATAAGCTCAAAGCTGATCTTATTTCAGGTGTTAATTACGACCAGTGTACATGGTATTTTCTTCTAAAATGAGAAAGTGGCACTGGCTAAAATGCTGAGAGGAATTGATAGCAAGGTGATCGGTTCCCTTTCTGTAATCGGCGTTATGTTACCACCGCCTGTACTAGCTAATTAGCGCCAGCCATATGCTCACAACCGTTTCCGTAATACGATAAACATTTTCCGAAAAATAGAGGAAATTCCAGGTCAGCGTCTACGAAAGGTTTCTACTGGATCCAGTTGAAGGATATGTGTTTAGTGAACCTCCCTTGATACTGTGTCAGTGGGTACTTCCTGATGCCATGTCGTGTTATATGGGTATCTAATCCTATGTAGTGGTTTCAGGTGGCATTTTACTTAACCAGCAGAATCGCCTTAGTGTTTTTGCAATGGTAATGTATAGTCCAGTGTCGAAAAAGTCAAGGGCCACAGCTGAATCCAGTAGCCGAAATTGACCTGATTCCTGAAAGTTATAAAGCACCGTCCGTGCTTCTGGGCAGATTAGCCCAAAGAAAACTGCAAGCACAAGTGCCTTTGCTGTGCACATGCTGCTTCTGTCCTGATGTAGAATACGCGTGATCCAGGATAGCTGTTGCACTCCGTTGCACGTCACCCATGACCAATGCATGCGCCCCGTTGCCCTCTCCAATGAATGTTTCCTGCGCTGCTGCAGGCCAGGCGCAGGGACAAGGGCAGGCTAGGCACTGGTCTTGGCAGACACCTGCTTTCGCCCTGGTACCCAAAATGGAAACTTTGCAACTATTTTTAAATCATTTTCATCCCTAAAATATTGGTGGGAGGAGGGGCGGATCCACGTGAATTGGAAGTGACAGCCCCTTTAAGTCCTGCAATCTCTGAAAAGCAGCAGGAACGCAGGTGTGTGGAGGGCAGCCCTCACACCTCGCCCCATATTAAGGCAGCTTGCCAGTACCTATGCATGCGTGGGTCACTTTGCTGATCCCTGTTGTGTAGTGGAACCTCTGGGGTGTGTCGCCCCTTTAAGGGGTTTGGGTCCCTCCCCCATGTATTGCCCTTTTAAGATGGGCCATGATGTCGTCATGGCCCAACCTAATAAAATGGAGTCCAGCTCCACCCTTCCAACCTCCGAGGCCCTGGGCCTCCCAATGCTGATGTCCCATAGCACCCGATGGGGGAGCTGGTATGATGTCCCATGGCCCGCTGCACCCCATAACATTTGGCGACGAGGAAGTCGTCTCTCTCTCAGGAAAGAAAAGGAGAGAGAGAGAAGACCACGAGCACACGAGGTGCAAGCAATCTCCACAGGCCTTCAGTACAGCACCCGACCCTCACTGCAGCCACGATGGACCCGCGCTCCACCGCACGCATGACGGTGATAGCCCGGGACACCCTGCGGTGAGTTGCATCCTGCGGTGCTCGGCAGAAAGGAGGTAAAGTGGAGCGGCCACAGTCGCAAAGGAAGTGGCGGGTTTTTTGCGGAGAAAGGGATCTCCCCCTTCCCTGGGGCACCCGCCGCAAGCAAGGGAGAAAGGGCCCCGTGCCCGAACTGAAGGGCGGCATCGGTCGCACGGGAACGGGGCGGCGCTACGAGGAGGCCGCACGTGTTCTCCCTCTCCCAGCCAAGAACTGGAAAGAGTGTCCCGCAACCTTTGCCGCAACTGTGAAGAAGCGGGTCGTCGCCCGCGTAGGGTGAGGGTGATACGCCACCGCCCCCGAAAAGGAAGATGCCCAGCGGCCAGTGCACCGTGACTCCCCAAGTGGTGTGTGCGCCAAGAAGGAAGGAGCCACAGCATCCGCCGCGTGGTGAGGGAGGGCAAGTTACCCACCCCACACCGGCCGTGAAGTGGAGACGGCGCCTGCCACAACCAGGCTAACCCCAGAAGAGTGGTGCGGCCCACCCCCTCTCCACCCCGCCGCCGCAGTGGGGAAGCCACAGCTGCCCTTCCCCCACCCGCCGTGAAGGAGAAGCGGCGTCCACCTCAACAAGGTAGAGCCCCAGAAGAGGCATTGCTCGCCGGGAGAGAGGTGAGCTGCCCGCCCTCCCCACCTCAGATGGGAAGAAGTGTGTCCTGCGGCCGCAACGAAGAGGAGCTGCCCCTCCCCTACTCAACCCGAAGCGGCTACACATGCGGTATCTGCCGCAGGGAAAAGGAGCTGCCCCTCCCCCACGTGCCTGCCACCACCACGGGCCAGGCCAGAGAGGAGAGACAGGGGCATGAGTCACGTTAGGGAAAGCCGCAGCTGCACTGTGGCCATTCTGCCCTGCGGCGGGAAAAGGGGAATGCTCCAGAGCGGAGCGAATAATGAAAGAGGGGCAAGAGAAAGGGGGTGAGCAACGCTGCAATAGATGTGCAACATAAAAGTGACAAGTACGCCACAGCACAAACACCCTGGCACAAGGACGCAAGGACAAGGACCTGGGGGGCCGTAGCCCCATGGCCTGGTGCAGGACTCTGCACACCCAAAGCAGCGGTATGTCACCACGACATAATTCAAGGCAACAAGTGGCCTGACACAGAAGCCACCCTGACTGACTGCAGACACCCTGTCTGAACAACAGGTGGTCTTAACATCGAATCAACAAGGCCCCTGAACTGCCAGCCACTGGTGCTCCCCCGCATGCCACACCATCACAAGACGGGACCAACACCAAGATGCAGCACATCCGGCAGGCACTGGGTTGCAGCTCGGGACGAGTGCTTGTGCGCCCTCCTGTGCCATGGAAGGAAATGGACAAGGAAATGGAACAACCTGGATGCCCAGAGGTATGTGGGTCGCTGCCTTGCCCACGTCAAGGGACGGTGATGATGTGGCCCCTGGCACCGGCCAGGTGCGGCTTTGCCGGCTGGGAACTATATCGTCATTGCGTCAGTCTGCAATGGCCACTCATGGGTGACAAACTGATCTCCAGCAAGTCCTACCGTAGCGTTAAAAAGGGCTCAGTATATTGAGGTTGTGATGCTGTAGACCTGCATAGTATGTACATGCTGAAAGTAGGCTCAGTAAAGGACAGCAATGTGAAGCTGTGCTCCTGCAGGTGGTGGGAGGATCTTTTGGTACAGGGATTACCGGTGAGCGTCATGCAATGATGACAGGTCCGCACCCCAGGTTAATAAAGGGTCAATAGTATGCGGTCCATCTGCTAACCGTCCATCGGGGAGGTGCCCCCCCCCTGTGCCCGTCACTGATTAGTGCACCAGAATGTGAGACCAGAGATGCTAATAGCACGTCCTGTTAAAGATGGTGCCTCACATCTGAAGAAATCTTGTTCTGCATTGAGAGAAAAGGTGTGGGAAAATTAGGTATGTTATATGACAAGTTTGTTTTTGTTCCCTATGAAAAAGGAGGGATGTTGTGTAGTGGAACCTCTGGGGTGTGTCATCCCCTTTAAGGGGTTTGGGTCCCTCCCCCATGTATTGCCCTTTTAAGATGGGCCATGATGTCGTCATGGCCCAACCTAATAAAAGGGAGTCCTGCAGGCACGTGCCGGACACGGCTGCAGACACCATGACTAAGTAACCTGTGTGTGTGTTGGTTATTGTGGCCTGCAGGCCCGCCCTGAATACAAGGGGCCTGCAGGCCACGGCATCATGGGATCTCCCACACGGCCAGCCATACGAGCCTGCCAGAGTCAGCAAGGTGAGCCTTGCCACCTACTGAGGCACTGACGCCTCCCCAGTGCTGGTGTCCCATAGCACTGCAGGGGGGGCTAGTACGATGTCCCATGGCCAGCCCCACCCTTCCAACCTCCGAGGCCCTGGGCCTCCCGATGCTGATGTCCCATAGCATCCGATGGGGGAGCTGGTACGATGTCCCATGGCCAGCTGCACCCCATAACAATCCCGTCCTACAACCAGCTTTTTTGTGACCTCCCGCCCGTGCAGCTCGTCAATTAGAACACCAGAATTACCCCAGTGCGAGAAGGGGACGCAGTACAGTTATGTCGGCCTAGTGACATTCCCTGAGTTTTAGAAACCAGCCTCCATTTATTTTCCAAAAAAGCAAAAACGGCTTCGGTCACATAAAGAGCATGTACTCTTATTACAGATTTCAGTGGAGCTTGTGTCATGGATGAAGAGCAGAGTGAGCCGTAACAGGGTGGGAGAGAGAGAGAGAGAGAGAGAGAGACAGACTGCGTGTGTGTTCTGCTTCCTTGGTCAATCCCTACCCCTACCACATTTGCATAACATTATAGCCTTATATATTAAGGTAGGTATAATGACCCACCACCAAGTCACCGAGGGCCATAGGTTGGGGAAGGGTCAGTATCCAACACGATGAAGACCCCTCCCAAGGTATAAGGCTATTAGCGCCTGATGGTAATCGCAATACATGTTTTGGAATGTTGGTGGTGAAATAAATCAAACACTTTACTTTAATAGTGAGTGATGTAAATAGACAGAGTTAGTCAAATAAATGTGGTTTCATGTTGCAGGCTATAAATAACAAGGCTGTCTTCATGAGTTTAGCATTTTAACCGCAAGCTTGGTTAAACTGGGGCAGGTTTAACATGAGCATGCATTAAAAAAAAAGGATTAAATTGGGTTCTCATAGTGTGCTTCATGCTGGAGACTAGTCCTCTAAGCGCAGGACAGAGTTTCCAGCCTGTTCTGCTTGGCATTGTCTTGCTCTCAAGACAGTCACATTGTCTCCTGGCAACTACGTCTTCTTTCCTCTACGTTCCATCGGCGGTTAGGACTCGGTTCGGTCTACCTCCCTCCGCTTACATATCACCTTATCTTGCCCATTTGAAATGGCTACCAGTCCACCGTCGCTGTGAATTACATTTCCTTTGTCCTGTCTTTAAATGTATTTATGCATTTGCCCTAAACCTTTGTTCCTTGATTTCTCATTACCAACCCACTCAGAATCTTCAGTCCTCTTCTCATTTTTTTCTCTATGTTCCCCATCCACCTTGTGCGGCTTCTCGCTTCAGCTCGTTTCAGCTTCTTGCACCTAAAATGTGGAATTCTCTCCCCTTTGAAATTTGCTTTTGCCCCTCTCTCTCCCTGTTCAAAAAACGTCTCGCGTCTCACCTGCTCCATCTTACCTTCGCCTGAACACTGTGTACTCTCTTGGTCTTTGATCCGTACACCTCATTGTGATTGACTTTGCATTTTATTGTACCATGCTCCTTTTGTCAAAGTGCTTTGGATAAAAGCGCTATATAAGCATCGCAAATAAATAAATATTAAATAAAATAAACTAGGTGTTTGCTAAAGCGACATGGTTTCTCCATGAGAAAGTAAAGTTTGTTCACATGTTTTATCTTTCCCTTCCATGAGTCAAATTGTACGGTGCAACAAAACAAACAGATCCTCACAAAGAGGATTGTCCTGATGAAAGAAAACTTGCTGGGAAATTGCATTGTTGTTTCCCTATGTGCTTTTCATTTCGGAATGGTCAGAATGCCGTTAACACCTGTAGTTATTGACTGCACTCTGAACATTCTGAATGGCTGAGAGGCGGTCAATAACGATCTCTGTGGGCTAATACGACATACAAGAATCTGATAAGTATATGATGCCTTTTAAATGTAATTTTCATGTGTTATTATGTGTTATTATTATTATTATTATTATTATTAATATCATCATCATTATTATTATTATTATCATCATTATTATTATTATTATTATTAATATCATCATTATTATTATTATTATTAATATCATCATCATTATTATTATTAATAATAATAATAATAATAATAATAATAATAATAATAATAATAATAATAATAATAATGGCCTGTGTTGATGAAAACAATAGTAACAATAACAATTTAAGGTCAACAGTGAAATTGCCAGAGCCTGTTCTGCTACTTCTTCTTACCATTACTATCAATAACTACACATATACACGGCACAGTACTCACAGCCTACGGAATGTTTAGGTGCTATGCAAACTTTGTAACTGGAAGCTGTTTATCACCATTCTTTATTTTCTTTTTGTCAACCTGGGGTGCATCAATTGGTGAACTGACCCTACCAGGGGATGAAATGCGTGACATGAAAGTTGCACACAGTTTCTGTGGAGGCACACATTAACCCAGTTATCACTCGTGATGGCCGTTTTCTGGGTTGCTCTTACAAAAACCCAAAACTAAATTGGTTTTCAGATGGAGAGCCTTTCCAGTTGTTTTAAAAATAAATGTCGATGAATTTGAGGTGTTATAAACCACACACAAGTTCCTGTGAGCATAAGCACTGTAAATTGTTAGCCAGAGACATAAAACCGTCTGCAAGGCACAAACCCAGCGATTCCCAAAAACCAACACAAATGGATTGAGGCCACAGAGAACAGGTAGCGGCAGTGGGGTCCTCTACTGGGGACTCATTGGGGGCCATTGGGATGCATCCAAGTGCTGTAGCCCCATGTCAAATGATTCTGGTGGGGAACGGCGCTGTAGGGAGTCATTGAGGCTCCATTTAGGTCTATGCAGATTTGGCGGTAGAACATGATTAAATACGTCAGGCTGCACTGGATGCGTCTTTGAGGGTGATATAGGTACATGTAGAAGGAGTCGAGGGCAATGAGGTAATGGCAAACAGAAACTAGGGTGAACAATTGGAGGGCAGGCTCACAGGGGCAATTTTACGTTCCTCGGGAAAGAGTCTCGGAGGGAAAGGACAGAAGCGAGCGACCTCAGCCGAGGTCTGCAACAATGGCCAAGAACTTCAGTGCACCAGAGAACTGCAGAAGAGATGGAGGGAGAACGCGTACTAGAAGAACGATGTAACAAATTTAAATGGGGGCGGCAAGGATTGGCAATATTTAGGTATTGGATTGGAGGGTTGGTCCCTGGGCGCTAGGAAGATCAGCTAAAGAGTTTGTGAAGGGAAGGCAGCCCGCACCAAAGGATTCAGCAAAGGTAGGATGGAGGGAAGATAAATGCTGGAGACGAGGTGGACAGTGAGGTTTTTGACAGTTAAGTGGATTTTGAACAGGAAGGATTTAGTTATTTGGGAAAAGAATCAGTGAATTGGGCTCAAGGCATTTTAGGAGGGCGGAGGCTCTGCATTGTTGACGCGCTCCTGGCTTCAGTGATTGGTTCTCCTTGAAGATAGGCCTTTCCAAAAGAAGATCAGATCTTGCCTGCTTCTTGTTTCAAGTAGCTATGTAGGGGGATCAGCTGCAGTATGCTACATTTTCTCGGGCACAGTGAAGCTATTTCTAAAAATGCCCTCCCAGGGCTTTAAATCGGCTGGGGCTAGTCGAGACTCACCCACGACAATGTCCAAAAACTGTACAAAGAAGTAGGATAACCGACTATTCCACGCCTCTGGTAATATTGGGTTACGGCACCATGAGCTAGAGTTTGGGGAAATCGGCTGCACGTTCACCAGAAGTCTGTTAAAAACCGTTTAATGATGGACTACTTTTTTCTAAAACAGTTCACGTAACAAAGACATAAAGGGTGCCGTCCAGTTGCAAAATCAAGTGGATTCCCCAACAACGAATGAATCGCAATAAACACAACCAATAATCCAATCACGCCGTGGGGGAAGTGCACTCAAGTGTCCAACAATCCTTTTTAATGCCGCATAACACCGCAAAATGTATTAAATTCTAACAGAACCCACTGTCAATTTGTTATCCCAAAAGGATGGTGGCCATCATATGTACATACACAATACTAGTCCTAGTTATAACTGAGCTTATTGGAGGAAAGGGGGAAGAAGACGAAGAGCGCAAGTCAGGATCCATCCAAGGAAAAGGGGAGGTGTAATGTTCACAAGGACATTTGATGTGAAGTAGAGTGCAGCTGGCAGTGGGAGTGGAGCTGGCACGGGGCATGTTTGGCGCACAGTATCACACCCATAGGTAAAGTCTGCAACCCAGATAAAGGAGAGGCGAGAGTGCACAGCTTCTTTGCTGATATCTTTCTTTGTTATAGTAGTTGTTGATCGTGTAAGTTGTGTGTTCATTAGTGGGGTGCAGCCCACTATCTTGTGCCACCGTGTGGGGCACAGAAATTAAACATGGAGAAAAAAGACCTAGGCATATATGCCTTCGGTGTGTGCCGCACACCCCAGATTCCCACTTGGGATTAGTCAATTTCTTTTTATCTTCTTTATAAATAAAAAAAATAGACTTTGATGATTCTCCAAAAATATAGTCGTTTTAATATTCAGAAATGGTAATTTCTTATGTTCAAAAGAAGTTACACGCTTAACTAGAACATTAATTTGAATAGTGCTGTCCTAAAAAAATGTTCTTACACTAGACAGGAAGATGCATCATTTACCTAGTGATACCACTAACTAACTGTACACCTTTCCGTCCTTTCATTGGTTAACATATAACGACCATTTGAATATGCACCAGACTAAGGGCCTCATTACACGGAAGGCGGTGAGCCATGGCGCTATTAGCGCCATGGCTCATGCCGGTAAAATACTGGCACCGCCTTGGCGGAAAGGGGATTTACCGCCCCATTCCAAGGTTGGTGGGGCAGTAAATCCCCCTTCCGCCATTGCCCTTCCCCATTCCCATTTCTGCCCCATAGGGCTCTATGGGAATGGGGAAGGCGCTAATTACGGCACCGCAATTTTGCGGTGCCGTAATTAGCTCCGAGGTCCCTTAGCGGGTTGGTTTTTAACGCCTGCAAAAAGCAGGCGTTAAAGCACCAACCCGCTAAGGGACCTCGTAGTAAGGCGGTAATGGTTAACGGTCACCGTTACCATTAACTGTGGCCGTTAACCATTACCGCCTTCCGTGTAATGAGGCCCTAAGTCTCACGCATTGACATGCAGATTGATACATATTAGTATCACAATAATAGTTCACATACACAACCGTATTTTACAGTCTGCAGAACCCAATCACGTTACAGTAACGCGCAAATACTAATCCGTTTGAAGCAGGTTTCAATACGGTTTTTATGATATTTGTTTATATCTATAAACACGCTCCTACCACCAATATAATACAATATAGATATATCCGGCAGTACGGACGCATAGGAAATACAGCAAAGTACAAATGTAATGCCAATAATTTGCACTATGTAAACAAATAACGCGTTTGCCACCATCAATATGGCCGACACGTGAGTATACGTGTGGCCATATTGTTTATCTAAACGTTGCTGAGGCAACGCCACGAACCGCGAGCCTCAGACGCTGCCCGAAGGAGACACAGCAGGACGCGACTTGCTGCACTCCCGGTAAGCCAAATAGAAAGTATGCATATGCGATCCACGATTGCAGGATGATCGTATTGATTGAGTCAAAACCGAAGCAGAAGTTAACAAAACTTCTTTCGCCGCTGTCACACAGCATTTAATGAATGAAAAGAACACGCATACAGACCGCGTTCAATGTAAAGCTCTGAAATCAGGTCAGTGACATCAGATGCATGACTTAATGCACAGTCACAATGCATCCTCACCTGCTAGATTTTGTAAAAGCGCACCTTAACACATCTAAAGCCGCACTGGTAGTCAACAAACATAATATTTCACTGAACACGAGGGTGTCACGCAGGAATATCGAATTAAGTCTGTCTAAATGCGGATTTGATCACATTAATGAAGAATGCTAATGGATACAAGACATAACTACTAGTATTTTGGCTAACATTACTACCATGTACAGATAGAATGATGAAAAACCTTTTTTCTCTCTCTTTTTCTCTTTCTCTTGACTGTGAAAAATTCCTTGTTGAATATGTGTCTGTCCCTGTGGGCACCCTCTTTTGTTTTGACAATTTGTTTTTTGTGCAACTGTGCACTGTGGTACTCTGAGCTGAATATTTGGATGTGTTCAAAATAATGTTTATATGTTAATATATGAACTGTGTGCAGTACAGTAATACCCTGGCCCTGAAGAAGGATAGATTCCGAAATGCATTAGTCATACGGGTTTCTTATTTTGCCTCAACATTTAGCAGCAGCTTTATTGGTGAAGTTTAACCAATTAAGCGTGTAACTTCTTTTCAATATAAGAAATTACCATTTCTGAATATTAAAACAACTATATTTTTGGAGAATCATCAAAGTCTATTTTTTGAATTTATAAAGAAGATAAAAAGAAATTGACTAACCCCAAGTGGGAATCTGGGGTGTGCGGCCCACACCGAAGGCATATATGCCTAGGTCTTTTTTCTCCAAGCCTGTAATCCAGTCAATCTCAGTGGTTGCTTGTGCCTAGCCGGGTGGTAATGTGATATGATTCCCTAGAAAATATTTGTAAAGGTTGGGTACTAGTCAATAAATCCCCTTGAATGCTTATCCCTACCTTTTCTTACCCCAATGGAAATAGCTGGTGTAAGTCTACCTGGCAGTACTCCACATTGTCTTCACCTGAAGCCTGGCTGGCCCAGCATATCCCACCATGTTCATGCTTTGGTATCTAATATCTAACAACCTGTGTACCAAAAGGACCTCAAAGTGAACATTCAGCACAAAAAACCCAACCGCTGGCGCCGGCGCTCATACCAAGATCCGTATGCCCGAATACCAATCCCTAGAAGCAAGCGGGGCAGAGCAGATCATGCCCCAGTCAAAGTTTGGTACTTTATCAGATGGAAAATGATATGCATTCTCCACCAGGCGATGGAGGCCTTCACCCTGGTTATTAGATTTAAATGTTTGAGAACTACATTATCCAGAATCCTTATAGGCAAAGAGGTACAACATGGCTAAAGGTCAAGCATCCTGATATATATGAACGTTTGGTAACTATTTTGGGATGGCCCACTGCACAGAAGGAAGCAGGAGAGATGAAAGTAAGAAGCAATTTTGCTTGGTTAGATATTTAAACATTTTTGGAACTTTTGGCAAGTGACTGGAGTTGTGTTTATTCCACTATTAGTTTTGCGTCCATATTTTGTTGCAGCATCCTTGAAGAAGGATGTTTAGTCCACCACACAAGGAATTCATGGGAACAGTGTGATACATTTCTGATTTGTAAACACGGAAGTGGTTGAACCCTGTTGTTAAATGAATGCAAGGAGACTGAAAAGTAAATATTGTACATAGGTGGTCAATCTACAGCACCCCAGATCTGCTGGCTTATAACTCTCATGATCCCTCACCAATGAATATGCTGGCTATGGATTGTGGGAGTCGTAGGCCAAAACATTAGGACAGTGGCAAGTTGCCGTACTCTGAAGCTGGCATTTTGAACAAGTTTGGAATCTGAAGGATTCTATCGCATTCAGGCAACCTACATCACTTAAACTCTGAACTACACACAACCATACCTCTAAAGCACAACAAACCGCACGCACTTCACTATACCGTAACAACAAAACAAACAATACATAGCCTCGCACAACAGTACATGAAGGCTACCAACCAAAAGGCACACATAAGTTCAGCGAACAATGTGTAAATGGAATTGAAGCTGCCAACAGGACATCACAGCTCTCTTGCTCTTCCCCCGCTGATTCCTACTAACTTACCCTACCCTCTTGCTTTTCAGATCCGCTAGAGCACCAGGGGGGCCCTCCAGTGGTGACAGTGCACAGTATAAATATCCTTTTACATAACATAACCATTTCCAATCAGCCTCCATCTAAGGCAAGGTAAACAATTTTACCTGTTAAGTGACAAGCCATTTTGTTGCCTTCCCGCCCTTTATTGAGGCCATATTGCATGTTTTGGGTCCTCTCTGGCAGAACCTTGGAGCATGGCTCTTGGCGCCCTAAGCAACCAGCTAGTATTGCTGTGTGGTCTCAACAATCCTGCCTCCAACACAAAACAACAATTGGCAATGCCAACAGTTTGGGCTTTTGTGTGGGCATGAGAAAGGCACTTGTCAGGCACAGCCGTGGTGGTATTAACTGGCCATTGGTAGCAGCAGGTGCAAAATGTTGCAAGTACCTGGGCATCTAATAGCACTGCCTGGCAAATGCCAAATACTTACACACAAGCCAAAACTGTTGGCGTTGCCAACGCTTGTTTTAACAAGACTTTAGTGAAGGTCACGCAGAGCACTTAGAAATCGAGTGGCTGGAGAGATGGGGCCTCATTCCGAGATTGGTGGCAGTCATGGCGCTATTTGCGCCATGACTGCCACAAATAACGGGTCCGGCTCCGGTGTAGTTCAATGGGGAATTACCGGTCTAGTCTGACCCTGGCGAGACCGGTAAATCCCCATTGAACATGCCATTCCCCATTCCCATTTGAGCCCTCATAGGGTTCAATGGGAATGGGGAGGGCGCTAATAACAGGCTTGCGACGTGCAAGCCCATTATTAGCGTTCTGGTCCCTTAGCCGGACCCGTAAGGGTACGTGTGGTCTAACCACACGTTCCTTACAGTGTCCGCCAAGGGACCTCGGAATAGGGCGGTAGGGGATTACCGCCACCAATCTCCTTACAGGTGCACAGTATCCCTTACCGCCCTACTTGTAACGAGGCCCATGGTAAGCATGTTTATTACACCAGTAGTGAGTTTACAGCTTCAATTAAGTCATTAACTCTCAGAAGACTGCTTTGAAAAAATGCTGGCAGGCATTTTCAGTGCAAAGTTTAATGGTAAGGCTTGAATGAAGGGAGCTCATGAGGAGGAGATATTTTGGTGGGCAAGGGCAGGACCTGGGTGGGAATGGCCATAGGGATTAGCATGACCATGGGCAGTCAATGGGTGGGCACATAACCAAACATCACCTACAGACTGTGTGTCCCTCCTCATAAGCCATACCTCCCTATCTGTAAAGTAATGCAAATATTTCTGCTTATAGGTGTCACAAGCGCCACCTAACAGCCCAAACGAAAAAGGTTAATTTTGCACAATTGGTAGGAAAATGCAGGGCTTTAAGTGGGGTAAGAAATCGAGGGGGCTCTCATTTGGTTTGTGGCTCGTGGGATGGGCATGGCCTTAAAAACATATACAAACCATAGTAGGGTACGCAAACATTTTTATATATTTGTATGCGTACCCGACTATGGTTTGTGTAGTATGGAAGCCATCTTACATATCTCTATGTTTATAAAAGATGGCTTGCATACTACATAAACCATAGTAAGCTATGCACATAAATATATAAATGGTTACATTTATATATTTATTTGCGTGCCTTCCTATGGTTTGTGTACTTCAAGATGGCTTGAAAAGAACATAAACCAGTAAGTAAGGTAGGCACACAAATATATAGCATTTATATATTTGTGTGCGTACCTTATAGTTCGTGTACTTCCCAAGCCATCTTTTTTAAACATTTCTGTGTTTATAAAAGATGGCTTGAAAAGTACACAATTCAATCCATCTTTTATAAAGCTTTCCCGATGGACAAAGCCTGAGGTGTCTCTGTCTGTCGGCAAAGCTTTATAAAAGATGGCTTGAATTGTGCAGTTTTCAAGCCATCTTTTATAAACCTCGAAATATGTTGAGGAGTCCCCAGGTTCGCCGAGGGTTAAAGACGCCTCGGCGACCTGGGGAAACAAAGGCACAGTAACTTCCTCTCGTGACACCTCGCGCGAGAGGTCACCAGAGGAAGTTACCGTGACTCACTGAAGTGTCAGCCAGCCACAGCGATGCTGTGGCTGGCTGACACTTCTGTCAGTTTGCCTGACCTGCCGCAACGGGATAATGCATCCCGCCAATGTTGTGCTGGGACCGGTGGGCCCCGGCTCAACCCCACTTTTGTGAGACTGACGGGGCCCAGCAGGCCCCAGCCTATTTAAAGCACTGGGAACATGAGACCATAATACACACAGATAATGCCAACAGCCCTAAAGAAGGATGGGCACCTGGGATAAGAACTTAAATTCTCCCTCCCCCCACCGTTTTATTTGTAAGGATTATATGCAATAGCCCTTTCACTCGAAAGCCCTTTACAAATGAGCGTGCGGCCCCAGCCTCCTCACTCTTGAAGGAATGAACTGGGTATTGTGTCAGCAGAGAGCCAGCAGTCAGACGCACAGGCATATGGCAGCCGCTGAAGCCATAGCCTAGCTGACCTCGCAAGGTGGGCCAGACACGTGTCCCTGGGGCTGAAAAGTGAACCCATCACGAATATTTTCATTAGCCTTCGTTCTGGCAGATGAAAGGTTGCACGTGCCAAACATAGCAAGACAGCAAATGCATCAACAGAGCGCGAGGCAATATTTAACAAATCACAGCTTCTGGCACACAGAATAACAGCAGATGACGACAGCGGATAATTTAGCGCTGCAGATGACGACAATTGATAATATAGCGCTGATTTTGTGGCAGTTCTTAGTTGATTAAGTGCTGGAGCATCAGAGAGTATTATGTTCTGCACACTTTTTTTCTTTTTTCTTTTGGGTCTCTGGCTGAGCAGCATTCGGGCCGGTATTTCTGGATGAGCGCTCCTTCTGCTCCGAGGCTCTGGGAAGTGCTGGATGGCCGCTAATGCCGAGGAGACGCGGGTCAAAGGTCGCTGCGTGTCAGGGTCTCCTCCATTCTTGCACGCCTGGCGCGAGGCCAGGATCCAATATGGCGGCGCGTTCGCGGACTTGGTGCCAACTTTATAATCACTAGATGCGCACTTCCGTGAGCAGGCGCCCAGGCGGAACGCCTCAGCTCAGCCGGCTGGAACGCGCTGGGCGATCGCTAAAGGTACATGGCGTTCTCCTTGGAGCTGGCGCAAAAGCTTCACAAAAATGTAAACATACACAACTGGCGGATCGCCGCGCGGTGCCAGCAACCTCTGCTGGCACCCTTTATCCACGGGGAGGGGGGGGGGGGGACTGCCTGGCATCCTGCGCCCCCACTGTCTCTTCTAAAGCATCAGGTCCATGGTGCATCTGGAGTCAACTTGCATTTTCCTCATTGCAGCAGCGGTCCAAAAACATAAGCTCTAGTAAATGATCTAAAGACGACAGGAGGCACCACAGGTTCGATCCCCGGGTCTGCGCTTAGAAACCTCTGGGTATTAAGCGCGATATAAATAACCTAGTTTCCACGAGAGACTTAGACAAGCACATATTTTAGTTTGAGAAAAGGCATAGACCTGCTTTTCTGGCATTTTTTCATTACTTTTAATGCCCAAAAAAGCACCTTTTACATTCTTATCTTAGAGAAAAATACTACCAGGAAAGTGCTTATTAGTAGCTGCACGCAGTGCCCATTTTACTTAAATTGCACCTTCTATCCAATTCACTGCCGTCAGTCCATCAACATTGCCATGGCCCCCTGATAACATCACAGGGAGTGGCATTAGTTGAACTTTGCCATGCAGGCATAACTGTAATGTTTCATAATTGGAGGAAAATCTAATAAAAATGCATGCACACGGGTAGCAAAGGGAAGGTTGGTAGGCCCTGTCGGCCACTTAGTGACACCCCTGCCATTAGTTAAGGGGCCACAAAATGTCTGCACATCAAGCTCTTTACGGATGCTAAGGTAGGCAGCAGGGCAACACAAGGCCCATAGGACACCGCCCATGTGTGCCCGGGAAAGAAATGTGGCTGTAATTACAACCCCTGGCAGCCCCCCAATGACGCACATGTTGCCAATGGGGACAGACGTCAAGGAGCGTACAGTGTTGGAGGAGCCGTGTTCCTTTCTTGTTATGTGATGTTACTTTGCATTTATATAGCGCCTTATTTACCATTGGTATAGTCTCAAGGCGCTGGTAGGTTGAACGCCCTCGCGAACCGAAGTTTAAGTCAGTAGAGAGAGTAGAGAGAGGCAAAGGTGCGTGTGAGCACCAGATATGTGTGCAGCCAATGTGGAATATATGGATATGATGGTTTACATGCTCTTTCAAACGTTACGTGCACTCCAACCCATTCCATGTATGTCGCGCACTTCAATGTGCTCCAGTCCGCTCCATGCACTCCAGTCCGCTCCATGCACTCCAGTCCGTTCCGGGCACTCCAGTCCGTTCCACGCACTCTAGTCCGCTCCATGCACTCCAGTCTGCTCCATGCACTCCAGTCTGTTCCACGCACTCCAGTCCACTCCAGTCCATTCCACACACTCTAGTCCGTTCCATGCACTCTAGTCCATTCCACGCACTCCAGTCCATTCCACGCACTCCAGTCCGGTCCATGCACTTGGATCTGTTCCATGTATTTCGGTCATTTTCCGTGAATTCTAAGTTGCTTTATGCCCCCATCCACATATTTCACCCGTACCTTCTACATATGTCACCCATACCTTTCACGTATTACACCAGTCGCTTCCACATACTCCATCCGTTCGATTCACATACGTCCCCATTCCATCCACATACGTCCCCATTCCATCCACATACGTCCCTCGTTCCATCCCCTTACGTCCCCCGTTGCTTCACCCGCTCCACGCATTCATCTGCTCCACGCTTTTATTCTTTCCACGCACTTGTCCTTTCCACGCCAACGCCCGCTCTACGCACTTGCCCTCTCTACGCATTTAACCACTCTACGCAATCACCCGCTCTACGCACTCACCCGCTCTACGCACTCACCCGCTCTACGCTTTCACCCGCTCTACGCACACGTCCGTTCTTCACACTCGCCCGTTTTGACACACTCGTCAGTTGTACGCACTAGTCCGTTCTGCTCCCCACATCCGCTCTGCGCACACGTCCACTCTGAGCACCCATTCGCTCTGGGCACCAATCCGCTCTACGCATTAAATCGCTCTTATGTACTCATCTGTTCTTACACACTCGTCTGATCTACACATTCGTCCGCTCTACACAGTCATCCGTTCTACATACTCGTCAGCTCTACACAATCGCCTGCTCTACACAGTCGTTCACTCTACACAGTTGTCCGCTCTACACAGTCGTCTGCTCTAACCATCCTTCTCGTCTGCGCACTCATCCGCTCTACACACCCATCCGCTCAACGCATCCACCGGCTAAACGCGCTCATCCACTCAACTCACACCTCCACACCACGCATCATCCGCACCATGCACCCTTCCATTCCACGCACCCACATGCTCCACGCACCCATCTGCTCCACGCATCCATCCGCTCCACGCACCCATCTGCTCCACGCACTCATCCGCTCGATGCACTCATCGCTCAACGCACTCATCCACTCCACGCACTCATCCGCTCCACGCACTCATCTACTCCACGCATTCATCCTCTCCATGCACTTGTCCTTTCGACGCACTCATCTGCTATATGTACTCATCTGTGCACTCATCTGCTCTACATGTTCATCCGCTCAATACAGTCACCGCTCTTCACACTCGTCCATTCTACACGTTTGTCCGCTGTATGAATTATTCCGCTCTAGACACCCTTCTGCTCTACGCACTACTCATTCGTCCGCTCTACACTCATCTGCTCTACACACGCATCCGGTCTACACATTGGTCTGATTTACACACTCATCCACTCTACACACTCATCCACTCTACACACTCATCCTCTCCGCACACTCATCCTCTCCGCACACTCATCCGCTCCGCACACTCATCCGCTCTGCACACTCATCCGCTCTATGCACACTCATCTGCTCTACGCACTCATCCGCTCTAAGCACCCTTCCGCCCTACCCTCTACGCATTTGTCTGCTCTACACACCTATTCGCTCTACACGCCCATCTGCCTTACATATCCATCTGCTCTACACACCCATCCGCTTTACACACCCGTCCACTCTATACCCTCATCCACTCTATACCCTTGTCAGCTCCACACACTCATCCGCTCCACACACTCATCCGCTCTACACACTCATCCGCTCTATACCCTCCTCCTCTCTATGCATTCATCCGCTCTAAGCACCCTTCCTTTCTATGCTCTACACACTCATACGCTATACACACTCATCTGTTGTACACACTCATCCGCTCTACACACTCATCCACTCTATACACTCATCTGCTCTATACACTCGTCCGCTCTACACACTCGTCCGTCCTACACACTCACCCGCTCTACACACTCATCCGCTCTACACACTCATCGGCTCTACGCACCCATCTGCCCAACATATTGATCTGTTCAGCGCATTCATCTGCTTAGCGCATTCATCTGCTCAATGCATTCATCTACTCCACGCATTCATCCGCTCAGCACGCTCATCCATTCTACTGATTTCATCCGCTCCACTCACTTCGTTCATTCATCATGCATTATCGGTTCAGGCCATGTCACTTGGCATACGTACTGGATCCGTTCCGTGCTTTCTATCTGTTTCATGCACTACATCCGTCTCATGTACTTGAATTATCAATTCTGTACTTTCATTAATGCCAGGCGCTCATCCGTTCCATGCGATTCATCCATTCTACCGATTTCATCCACTCCACTCACTTCATTCATTCATCATGCATTATCGGTTCAGGCCATGTCACTTGGAATACCTACTGGATCCGTTCTGTGTTTCCTATATGTTTCATGAACTACATCCGTCTCATGTACTTCAATTATCTATTCTGTACTTTCATTTATGCCACACGCTCATACATTCCATGCCATCTGTCTGTGTACTCATCAGTCGCCTGTAGTCATCTTTCCAACCTCCTTTCTTTATTCATTTCGTCCATTTTGTTCATTTTGACCGTTGCAATCATTACATCCATTTCATTAATTTAGACCGCATTACTGTTTTCGTACGATTTATTCTTTTTATCCACTTCACTGCTTTGATCTACTTTACTCATTCTATTCTGTTTGTCCTTTTAGTTTACATTAGCGGTTATTGGTTGTCGATTTCTCGCTTGGATCTGGATGTTGTATTGTTATTGTCTTATTATTATTCAAGATCTAATAGTTTGTTGAGTTGGTGTCTTTGAGATGTTGTTATTCAGTTTGAGTTGGTTTGAGTACGGGGTTGGTTTTTAGGGGAAGAGCCAAGTTTTCAGTAATTTGCGGAAAGACATTAGATCTTCAGTTAGACGGATGTGGGGTGGCAGTGCCTTCCACAGTGTGGGGGCCAAGGCTGAGAATGATGATCCACCTAGCCTGACTGAGTTTGGTTTAGGTATGACTAGGAGGCCGGCTGAGCTTGATCTTAGAGTACATGGGGGGAGATAGGGTTTCAGCTTGTCTTAAAGATATTGAGGTCCGGTTTTATGCATTGCTCGGTGAGAAATGCATAAGGTTTTGAAGGTCACCCTTTGTGCCACCGGGAACCAGTGCAGAGTTTTGAGGGCCTCGGGGGATGTGGTCTCTCGGGCTGGGCGCTAGTAGCAGTTTGGCTGCAGCGTTTTGTGCTCTTTGTAGTTTATTCAGTTGGTAGGCGTGGACTCCGAGGTAGAGGGGGTTAGCATAGTCCAGTCTTGATGTAACAATTGATTGGACCGCGGAGAGTCTGTTGGGAAATGAGAGGTATGGAAAGATGCGCCTAAGTGTTTTAAGGTGGTAGTGGCAGGATTTTGAGACGTTGTTGACTTGGCGCGAGAGTGTTAGGTCAGAGTCAAGTGTGCATCCAAGATTTATTTACTGATTTAGAGGGAGTCGGTGAGATGCCCATGGCAGAAGGCCAGGGTAGTGGGTGCGGAAGAAGTTCGGAGTTGCCACATACCATGATTTTGGTTTTGGAGGGGTTTAGCAAGAGGTGGTTTCTGGTCATCCAGAGCTCAATGTCGAGTAGGCAGGAAGCGAGGTCAGGTTGGCAGTTGGGTTTTGAGTTCAGAAGTTTTAGAATTAGTTGGGTGTCATCAGCGTAGTTGTAACATAGGATGTTGTGTGAATGAATTATCGGTGGAAGGGTGATTAAGCAGAAATTGAATAGGAGGGCAGATAGGCATGCACCTTGTGGAACTCCCGTGTTGACCGGTCGGGATTGGGAAGAATAGGTGGAGAGTTGCGTTATTTGGAACCTATCTTTGAGGAATGAAGCTATCCATTTGAGAGCAGTTCCACGAATTCCTAGGGAGTGGAGGCGGTCAAGGAGGATTGAGTGATTGATTGTGTCGAAGGCGGCGGATAGGTTGAGAAGGATTAGTGCAGTTCATACTGCGGAGTATGCTGTGATTTTAAGGTCATCCCAGATTGAGGTTAGGGTGGTTTCAGTTCCGTGTCGGGCTCTGAAGCCTGATTGTGCGGGGTCTAGGAGATTGTTGGCTTCGACAAAGGCATTTAGTTGGGAGTAGGCGGTTCAGTCAATGAGTTTGGCTAGGAACCTGGTGTTTGAGATGGGGCAGTAGTTTTTGGGCTCGAGAGGGTCAAGGGAAGGTTTTTTTATTAGAGGTTTGACATGAACCATTTTGAATGCGTCGGGAAAAATACCTGAGGAAAGCAAGTAATTTATACTGGATCTTGCGTGTTCTCCTGCGCAGGTGGAGGAGAACATTTCTTTGAGGTTTGTGGCTGGGCAAGGGTCTAGCAGAGAGCCGGATGGTTTGCGGGCAGAGAGGAGTTTGAGAAATTGGTCAGGTGATATTGTACGAAAGGAGTCGAACGTTGGTTGCGTGGGGGTCGCGGGCAGTCGATTGGCCGATATGGGGGGGGGGGTTGACTGATGGATGTAGGAGAGCCAGTTTGGTGGTTAGAGCATTTGTTCTTTCGAGAGCCGTGGCGTAAAAGTGGAGTGAGAGTGAGTCGCACAGTGATTGTGAGGGGGTCAGGGCGGTGGTAGTGCATGATGGTTTGGTGAATTCGGTGATGATTTTGTGAAGTTCTTTCCTGGGATTTTTGCAGTTTAGGATTCGGGCGGTGTAGTGGGCTTTTTTTGCTTTCCGGACTTCTGCCTTTTACTGATGAAGGTGCTGGGCCAAGATGGCTCTGCTCTCTTGGGTTTTGTCTTTCCGCCATTTGCGTTCTAGGTATTTATATAGTTGTTTAGTGGTCTTCAAAACAGGTGTGAACCATCTAGGGAACAGGCCACGGCGGGCTGATGGTTTGCAAGAGGGTGTGAGCCGCATTAGAGAGGTGTTGAGCCATGAGTCAAAGGTGTTGGGGGTTAGTAGTTTATTGAGTTGGCAGGTAGGTGGAGGAGACTGGAGGAGTGCGTGGGCTAGGTCAGGAAGGATTTTTAGTTTTTTCCAGCATTTGCATAGATTTGGAGGTTCAGGTTCTGGTACGGGAAGCGGGACGGGTGAGCAAATGGCGAAATAAACAATGAAGTGATCAGACCAGATGATAGGGGTGGGGGGGTTCAGATGTATCCAGTTGTGGTTGCTGAAGATGGCATTGAGAGTGTGTCCTTTATAGTGAGTAGGACCGTTTATGTGGGGTTGGAGGTCAATCGCATCTAGACCGTCAACCAGAGAGTGTGTCCTAGGGTTGGTGGGTATGTCGAGCCATATGTTTAAGTCTCCTAGAAGGGTGAGGTTGGGATGGTTTAGTTGAAGGGTGGCAATATAGTCACAAAGGTTGTTTGCGAATTGTCTATCGTAGCCAGTGGGTCTGTAGATTATTAGGAAGCTGTGTGAGGATGACAGGGAAAGGGATAGTTTAACGAGGATTGATTCGCAGGAAGGAATAGAAGGTTGGTTGTCGATGATTGAGGCGTGGAAGTGAGATTTGTAGATGAATGCTATTCCCCCACCTCTAGAGGGACGGTTCAGTGGGATGAGGGAGTAGTCAGGGGGAAGGCTTCATTGGCGATAGGGGCAAAGCCGTCAGAGAACCAAGTTTCGGTGATGAAAACCAGGTCTGGTTTGTCAGAGGCGAGGAGGTCAAAGATGCTGTGTTTGTTTTTTGCTACGGACCTGGCATTAAATAGGATGCAATTCATTTTGGTAGTTGAGGATGGTGTCGGAGCTGGAGCGACAGGGGTGGGGGGAGACGGTGGAAACTGGAGAGCGAGAGGGGTGGGGTGGTTGATGCGGGTTTCGGGTGGGAGTGGATGGATGCGTGTGTTCTAGTGGTTGGGTTTGGCACAGGGGATTTGATGCTGGGGTGTGGGGGGTTAGGAGTTTCAGTTGCGGTTGGTGAGAAATCAAGGGAGAGGGGTTTGAGGAAGGGTGAAGCAAGGGAGGAGGGTGGTGATTGTGGGAATGAGGTGGTGGGTCAAGACAGGGGAGGCGATGAGTGCTGAGAGAATGAGGGGAACCAGATACATTTCCTCTTTAGTGTCTTTGTTGCAATTTGTGTGTGCAAGAGGGTAGGGGGGTCAGAGGGGAAGAGGGATGAGGCTTCTGTTCTTGCTAGGGCCAGGCGTGTGGTTTTTAGGGAGGGGAAGGGGTGTGGTCGAGGGGGGATGATGGTGGGGGTTAGTGGAAAAAGCGTGGGGTGCATGATTGCTGGGCACGGTGTGACCGCTATGTTAGTGAGGGTGGTGGGTATGATCAAAGTAGGCTGATCGTGGGGGGGATCGGAGGAGCAGTGGTTTTAGGGTGGTTGGCTCGCCATTGCGCCCCTCTGGCTTTGTGTTTGGAAAGGGGATGGGTAAGGTATGAGGTGGAGGGTGGGATGATTTGGGATGGGGGACCGGGAGGCAGAGCTGGCCGGAGGGCCGAGGCGGTCTACGGTGGTCGTTTCGGCAAACCTTGGTGGGTTGGGTGCACTCATGGTTAGTATCTGCTGTTAGATTTATGTTCAGATGCAAATTAGACTTTATATTTGAATTTTATAAGTTTGGCTATGTCGCTGGGTGGGATTATTCTATGTTTCTGGGTTCCACTAAGCAGGGTGATATTATTCACTTATTCTAGGTTTTAATTTACTAATTGTAACTAGGATAGACTGTTAGGCGGCCTATTTAATTGCAACTACTGCACAGTTCCGCTGTTGGTAGACTTTCGTCTAGCAAGCTGGAATATAGGTTAACTATTAGGGAGATATTTTATGTAACAGCGCCGCAGGTATGCTTTTAGGAGGCATTTTAGGTGTAATTTAGGAGGACTTTCTTATTGCGGCTCTAAATTCATTCAGAGCACAATATTAGGCACTCTTCTAGATTCAAGCAGGGGACACTGTTAGGCACACTTCTAAATCTGAGTTTTGTATGGAGAGGATATTATAGGGATGCTTCTATATTCAACTAATAACTTGAGGTTAATAGGCACGCTTTTGCACGTAGGGGGATATTATGCACACAGAGCGGGAATAAGGCACACTTCTAAGTTCAATTTGTACAGGGAGGATATTAGAGACTCTTCTGAATTCAACCAGGACACGTTATTAGGCACACTTCTAGATTCGGGCAGTGTGCGCTATTAGGTCCATTTCTAAATTTAGCTTTGCACAGAGAGACTATTAGGTACACTTCTTAATTCACCTTTACACAGAGAGGATATTAGTCACAATTCTAAATTTAATCAGGGCATGCTATTGGGCACACTTCTAAGATCGAATTTGCACAGAGGTGATATTTTGGCACACTTCTAAGTTCAACCAGTGAACGCTATTAGGCACACTTCTGAATTAAACTTTGCACAAGGAAGCTATTAGGGACACTTGTCAGTACAACCAGTGGACGCTATTAGGCTCAATTCTGAGTGCAGCTTTACACAGAGAGGATGTTAGGGATAGATCTAGGTTCAACCAGGTCACGCTATTGGCACACTTCTGAATTAAGCTTTACACAGAGAGGGTATTATGCACAGATCTAGGTTCAACCAGGGCACGCTATTGGCACACTTCTGAATTAAGCTTTACACAGAGAGGACATTAGGCACAGATCTAAATTCAGCCAGGGCACGCTATTGGGAACACATCTAAATTCAACCAGGGCAGGCTATTAGGCACAATTCTAAATTCAGCTTTACACAGAGAGGCTATTAGGCACAGATCAAAATTCATCCAGGGCACTCTATTGGGCACACTTCTGGATTAAGCTTTACACAGAGAGGATATTAGGCATAGATCTACATTCAACCAGGGCACGTTATTGGGCACACTTCTGATTCAACCAGGGCACGCTATTGGGCACACTTCTGATTTAACCAGAGCACGCTATTAGGCACAATTCTAAATTCAACTTTGCACAGAGGGGACATTTAGGCACAGTTCCAAGTTCAAGTTTTGCACAGAGAGGTTATAAGTGGGCACACTTCTGGATTCAGCTTCACACAGACAGGATATTAGGCCTAGATCTAAATTCAACCAGGGAACGCTATTGGACACACTTCTAAATTCAACAAGGGCACACTATTGGGCACACTTCTAAATTCAACCAGGTCACGCTATTGGGCACACTTCTAAATTCAACCGGGGCACGCTATTAGGCACAATTCTAAATTCAACTTTGCAGAGAGGGGATTTTTAGGCACAGCTGCAAGTTCAAGTTTTGCAAGGCGTGGCGGCATTACTTCTGACTCTTTCTGTCGCACGGCTCACTCATCTGTGCATGATTATGTAGAACATTCACCCTCATTTTCTTTTAGGGTACCTCGCTCTTCCTTGGTTGCCAGTGGATTCTAGTGAACTTACAAGTAGGCGGGGCAGAAATTCACACAATGATTCCCTCCACCCCCCCTTGAAGCTCTTGGGGGAGAATCTCCCCTCAAATACATTTTGAGAATACGGGTATGATATAATACATTTTACAACACCATTTTCAGAAGAATTCGGATAAAAGCCATTTGATTTATAAGCCATTCTAAAGTGTAATGCATAAGAGATTCCAATATGTCAAACACCAGCTCTGCTGCAGTAACACACAGAAGAGCATTTCTTTATAGCGACTCATTGATGTGCCCATCAGGAAACTGAGTACCCAGTTGAAACACTGGATGAACAGCAGAACTCTATTCAAACTAAAACAATGGCCGATATAGTCTGTCCCTGCCACACTGGGAAACGCCAATCACATGCTGCCAAACATCTTCCGTTTTGAATATTGTGTCAAGAGATACAACTACAATAGTTTTAAATGCTGCGCCAGGAGTTGTCAAGCACATATTCAATACAGTGGCGCAAAGTCCCCTCCTTCTTCTGTTCAGAAAACAGCCGGAAAACCAGCAGGGGACTTGGAAGGTGCAATGTAACCTTTGTCCGGGCAATCTGCGATGTATTGTTGCAGAACCCAGGGCGGTCGCAGGCCTCCACAACACCATAAGCCACAACATCTCCAGGCTAGAATCTAAGAGACGCCAGAAGGAAAGATCCAGAAACAAGGCTTTCTGCTCCTATGTACCCGGGACCTGGAACAACAAACCGACTCACAGCAGATTGGCTGCCATTCCCACACCTCAGGAAGCCACTGGGCACCCTGCTTTCCAGGCAACACCTCATCACCCGCTGAATCCCTGACAGCACGTCTTCCCATGCACACCTCTCACCTACCGTTGATCTCCTTATCTTCACACTACACCCCTTCTTGGCACACCGCTGTGTTGCTTTCTATCTAGGCTCACACTACAGAAATCCTATGCATGCATACATACATACACACATACATACATACATACATACATACATACATTCAGGGTGTTGCCGCCTCGTGCAGGTTACTCCCATAGAATATTAGAGTGCTGCTTAAGTAATCCAGGATTCAGTCAATAGTATGATGCTGGGATCACAACTGTGGCTGCGGTCGACTGCAGGAATTCCACCTCTGGGAACCGAGAGTGTTCATCCAGTGCCACCAGGATGTTGTCGCCCTTCCACAGAGGCCCAAAGAACTTAGTGGCGATTTGTTCCCAGACGTGCCTGGAAGAGGTGTCGTCAGAAGGACTTTCAATGTGGTCTCAATCAGTTCATCCATACCGGAGAACCAGACTTTCTTTCTTAGTTGTTTCTTAGTTGACAAAATTCAACGGTGGCCTTTGTGTGCCACATCAACGTCCTTCTGTTGCAATGGTATGGTGCTGAAGTCACTATTCTGTCACCTTTTAGCAACACGTTTAATGGTGTAATGGATATCTCGTCTTTCACCTTCATGAGTGTCTTTCAGAGCCCGTGGTCGATTGTGGGGTTGGACTGTACTGCATGTTCTATAGATCTCCACCTGCCGTCCTGGATGCAAGCGTCTGCCAGCTCCAGTGTGGGGTCCTCGGCAGTCGCCTGCTGCAGTTCGATCAGAGGTATCGTTGGTGGAATTGCATGATGCACTATGTAGTTAATGTAGCCGTCTGCTCAGTTGACCGATGGCCTGGTGAACATTAGAGGAGGTCTAGACAGGAAGTCTGCTCGGTTGGCTTCTTTTCCAGGTTTGTGGACGATGTTGAAGCAATATTCGTGTAGGCACAAGCCCGACTGGGCAATGCGAGGTGGCATTTGGGCTGTTGGTTTGTCTTAAGAGGTGATGAGCGCTTGATGATCCGTAATGATGGTGAATGGCTGTCCGTATAGAAACAGGGGGAAGTGCTTGCACGCTTACACGATGGTGAGTCTCTCCTTTTCCGCTTGCGAGTAGCGTTGTTCAGTGTTGTCAGGATTTTGCTGTCATATGATACGATCCTTCTGGGGGCATGGTCACTGCCTGAGTGTTGAGCCAGGATGCCTCTGAGGCCTACTGGGGCAGCGTCCACTGTGACCTCCATGTGTCGGATGGGGTCAAAGTATGACATGCACACTGATGCCGCTATTTCTCTTCTGATTTGGTCAAAGGCCTGTTGATGAGATTGTGTCCATGAGAATTTACTGTCTTTCTTTGTAAGGGTTCGGAGTGGGGTTCGGCGTGGGGCACTGGTGGACGTGAAGTCTGGGAGGTAGCATCTGCAATAGTTGGCTAACCCTAAGAATGAATGGACTTGAGTAACATTTGAAGGGCGGGGGCCTCTGTTAAGGATTTGATTTTGTCTGAATCCGGTTCTATGCCTTTGTCTGAAAATACATGGCTGAAGAATTTGAGTGTTGTTTTATTGAATGCACACTTCCTTGTTGAGTGTGTGGTTTGCTTCACTGAGTGCCTTGCAGACCTTCAGTAGAGTGTTGTCATGAGACTCTTCTTATCTTCTGAATATGAGGCTATCATACCTGTAGTTAATGTAGTGTGGCATGTGGCCAATGACTTTCCGGATTTCCTCTTGGAAGATTTCAGCTGCAGATGATATGCCGAGGTTGAGTCGTTTGTAATGAAAGAGGCCGAGGTGGGTAATGAACGTGGTGATTTAGCGTGACTCTTCATTGATCTTGACCTGGTAATTACCTTTATTGAGGTTGATCCTGGAAAAGACTCTGGCTCCATTCAGCAGGTGCATCATGTCTGTGATGCATGGGGATTGGTGCCGTTCACGTTGAACGGCTTGGTTAGGGATGCGCATGTCAACGCAGCGTCTGATCTGTCCTCTGGGTCTTTCGTGGGGAATGGCACCACTGGCAAAATCCACAATGTGGGTCCAACTGCAGGCTCAATTATGTTGGCGTCAAGGAGTGATTGTAGTTCCTTCTCCACTTGGCGCTGGATATTGAATGGTATGCCTCTGTAGTGTTGTGCGGTTGGTTTTATGGAGGTGGCTATTCGAAGCTCAATCTCCTTCCCTTTCAGTTTCCTGATCCCCTTAAATAATGCTGGGACGGTTGCTTCAATTTTGGTCACTGGCGAAATGTATTTGCTGGCCATCAGGTTATAGAGGATATGGATGAGCCCCATCTGGATGGCAGACCTGAAGCTAAGGATGCAGCCGCAGGCTGCTTCAGCATTGATAACATGGATGGTGATGCAATCTCGTTTGTCCTTTTAGGTGCAGGCGACTTTAAAGGCCCCGATGCAGGGCAGTGGTTGCTGTGAACCATAGGCGTATATATGTCCACTTGAGCCTTCTTGAGGTGAGGGGGCTGTGCCAGCTGTCTGTATTCATTTTCAGGCATTAAGTTTACAGTCGTGCCTGAGTCAATCAGGAAGTTGAAGATTCTTCCTCTCACCGTGAGTGGTAGTGTTGGGTTGCGTTCCATGGCATTGGGGATCCCTAAGGTGTAGATGTATCCTCTCTTCCTCAGTTCCAAACTGGGTGGCAACTCCAATTCACTCGTCGAGTGCGAGACTGTAGGCAGGTTGTGTACGCTCCTCCTTCCTTTATGCTTGGCCTCTGGCGATGGTGAGTGGTGGGTTATTGTGCTGTGCCTAGTCCTGGTGCGGTACGTCCTGTTATACTGCTTTTGCCTGTCGTCCCTTTGCGTACGAGAGGGAGACCTGTAACGCGATGTTCTGTGTTCTCCCTGACCTGGGTGTCCTCAGTGCATGGCACATGGTTCTGAAGTGGTCTTTTCTGCGTGCAGAGCATTCCTGCCCTGTGGCAGGGCACATACCCTTGTGCAGGAATTCGTATCCGCATCTAAAGCAGTGGCTCTTATCGTTCTTCGACATGGCAGGAAGCGTCCCAACTTTCTGCACCAGTTCTTCTTTAATCAGGGCAGATGGGCTGATCTGAAGATTGCTCATGGTTGACACTTGGACTTCCAATGCTGTGGTTGTCTGGGCTAGGAGTAGTATCTCAGCTACGGTGTGTGGCCTCTGGAGGAAATTCTTCTTGAGGGTTACAGTCTCACCGCCAGCTATTACCTGCAACTTGATTGCTTCCTCATTGAAATATTGGTGGAAGTCACAGTGTTTCACCTTCACTCTTAGCCATGCCACAAATGTGTCCATTGTTTCACCTGTCAGTTGCCTGGTGGTGTGAAACACATGACGCTCGTAGTCAACATTGTTGTAATTGGCAAAATGCTTGCTCAGGATGTGTTTCAAGTCTGCGTAAGGGCTTCCGCAGACTTGAAACACAATGTCTTCGAGCAGTTCACTTATGATATCTCTAACTCCAGGGCCTGCTGTGAGGGTGAGCAAGCCCCTGATGCATTTATCATTTTACGGCCCATTGCGGCTGGTATATGTTGAAATGTTTGATCCATCTGGAACATATTGGGCCAAGATTCATGGTGTTGGTAGTGTCGGTAGTGTCAAAAGAGAAAAACGTGGTCAATATTACAAAATAGAACAAATCTGTTCCAACATCTACATATATTTGCTTACCAAAAATGGAGGAGCCTACGCAGCATGTTAGTAAATTCAAGAGACATAACTCCACTGAAGACACCAGATAAACACCCTGGAACCTATCCATTTATGAGTTGTGGCAACTGAAACAATGTCATGAAAAGCACAACCGTTTCACATCCCAGGACAGGAGAAAAAATTCAACTCAAATACCATGCGACATGTTTTTCAGAAAACGTCATTTATGCAATTAAATGCCCATGTGGGAAATAATACGTGGGGGAGACAGCAAGAAATGTAAGCGTACGCATGAATGAACACAAATGTTGTATTAGAAATAACAATCAATCATCAGCGGTGGCCAGGTATTTAAAAGGAAATTGACATTCAATTACACAACTGTTTTATTTGGTATTGGAAGTGGTACAAACCAAATGCTATAACATGGACATGAAAATAGTGAGAGCCCAACAAGCGCCCTTTTGGATAGAGAGACTAGATGCTCTGTCCCCAGGTGGAATCAATGAAGAGTTTGATTTAAGCAGTTTCCTGTGAATTGATCTAAATTGAATGACTAATGATTAAGTCATTAAGAACATTGTCTGCCTTGTAATGTTACTTTTTCATTAATAGACTGTGTAAATAATCTTTTTTCACTTATTGTTATTCAGTTTTGCATTCTCCATTTTTGAACATCACATTGATCATTGTCTGCAATTTGCAGTATACCATATGCATATTCACGGCAAAGCGCTATAACAACAGGTGCAGTATGGATCATTTAGTTAAGTGTTGTCCCTATCGTCCGTGCTTCTATCGGAAAGCAACATTAATATGCCTAATATTAACCACATAATTAATGATGTTCATTGTGTATTTTGTTTCTGTTCATATTGGCCGTGCAAGTAGACTGACAGGTTAGAGTGAATAAGAGCTCAGGCACGTTAGAAATCACAAGCTCCACTCCAGTCGATTATTCGGCATTTGTATCATTATGTTTATTTTTTGCACACCCCATGCATTCTATTTACATCTTAACAGTCACTTTATTGAGCTGTCTGTCTACACAAAAAGATTTACATTTATATATCATGTTCCATTTATAAATTACACCATTCTAAGATGGCTAATGATTCCGTGTAGGGTTGCCTTAGTAACAATTCTAACAAATATAAACATCCCAGTAGTACGTGCGTTCACGCTGCGTCCCACGGTTTACCTGTCCCTGTCCGACCAGGTTAGTTTCAGAGCGTTACACAAGATAGATGTCACGATCGGTTTTTCGATCGGGTGACTTTAAACTTTGATTCATCAATTTACGGGGAATTGACACATGATTACTGTGTATTCCAAAACTGAGAACACCGAGTCTTTCACGCGGTCTCCTTACCGCGTGCTAATTAGGTAAAACATGCTCACAAATGCATTTTCTATGACTCCCTTTAGTTCAGCAGGAATATAACTTTGATCCCTCTATTTACGAGGAATTAACCTAGGAGTACAGTGTATTGCAATACTGAGAATGCCAAGTCTTATACGCGATCTCCATAGCAAGTGTAAAATAGGTAAGACACGCTCCCATAGACATTTCTTATGACCCCCTTTAGCAGAGCAGGAATACACCTTACTTTTATGGTTTACCTTTTCCATATTCTACAGATTATCGTTTCTACCACTATCATCAGGTCAGTTTCATATGAAATCTTTGTATTAGAGTTATGGTGGAAAAATGTGAAAGCAATGTGGTGATTTAGTCCCTTTTCTATTTCTTTTTTCTTTTCACATATCGCAGTGTTTCACCTGAATACCACCTACATATGTTACAATGATAACTTGTGTATACTTGACCTTGAAATTATTGATCTAATGCGATCTCCATGACTACAATCTACTCTTACTTTGGGGACACTCTATTGGACACTTTTATATGCATTATACGTGGGGACATTTCATAATGGATATGTTCTCTAATGTACAGTGAAATTGAATGACATTTTCTTGTGACATTATGCCATTGAATAACTTTGTATATTGATCATAATGCTGTTGGTACTATAGATACTGGCCCTGATGAAGGACTATTTTGTCCGAAATGCATAGACCCTAGTTCGGATGCATCTGCAACTATCTGATAGGATTTATCAAATACTTATTGAAAAGAACACTGTACTATATGAATGAAATCATTACTACTGTGTTATTTTGAATACAATATTACAAAAATACACCACATATGTGTGGTTTTTGGGAGTACAGCCACACACGGCCAAGGTCTCTTCTTTGTACACATTTGTAGTGCCATTTCAGGGTGCACCTTACCAGTGGGTTTGCACCCCGTGGCCAAGGTCTCTTCTTTAGCCAGATCTTGATCTCCCATGCTGATGGCGTGGGACTTGGGATCCGGTCGGTAAGCATTGTCCGTCCACAGTGACCCAGCATTGGGAGGGAGAGAGGCCACTGTGTTGCTTCAGCATTCAACTTATTGGCTGTAATGTGGCAAACGGATGCTCCGTATAACCTGGGCTGAGCTGCTCCTTTAATGCTTGTCCAGGGTGAATGACAGTGGGAGAATAGGTACTCATTCAACCCTGCAACACACACAGTTTCTGCCACAGCAAAGTGGCAAGTTTTATCTCTGCGGGTCCGGTGGCAGGGTATTTCCCTCTGTGTCCTTCTTCAGTTTTTAGCACCCCTGTGTTCGTTGGATGCACACTCCTATTATGTTGAGAGGGCCTGCAGTGCCTGCATTCCTGTCCAATGTGCGGAATGCCCAGATCTTGCTGGCTAATGTTCTCCTGTGTCATTAAGCGATTTCCTGTAGCGTGATGCCCTGGGCCGTGAAAATAGGAGCCGCGGCAAGTGGCGCACACTTTATTTTCTTTCATTAATGCTGTGTCGGTTGTGCGCAGTGGGCTTGGGTTCTTCGTTCCACCGGCAAACCGGCAGATGGACCCGCCACGAGCAGATCACCCACTCTGTACACATACCATCTTGTGGGTAGCACCGGTGGGGTGTGGCCTCCACACTGTGCTGGCGGCCCGGCAGTCACTTCTCCAGTCGGTGAAGCACTTGCTCAAAGCTCAACAAGTCCAGAGCAGGTTTCAGCACACTGGCTCGGGCGGGTTTGTCTTCGCCCACCTTGTTGCCAGTTTTATGTCCCTGTTCATGAGCTCACACACACGCTGATGCAGAACACATGAATGAAACAACCACGCAACTCGAGACTAGGCGGAAACTGAAACCCTCCCACATTACTAATGGTCACATGACCTTGCTAGGTTCCCCATGCCATCTCATCATGTGTGTCATTGCAGCCAATTGCACGGCAGTACATCCCCGTGGTCAGCCTTGTTGGCTGTGTACAAGTTTGGCCCAAGAATCTATGCTGTCCCTGGCAAATTGCCACTTTGGCACATGTCCAGTGCTTAATTTGTGGGGTTGTTTGCCAGTGCTTAGCACTGTCACTTATTTCTGAGGCTGATATTGATTATGAATTGATGATCGCCAGAGCATCCATTGGCCCCAATGAACGAGCTGTAGTTTAACCCCAAATATGTTCACACTGTGGGGAGCAGCTGTGGGGGGTGGCAGCAATCGTGGGGAAACTACTCGCCCGCAGGGTCACAAGCGTGCTAGAAAATCTTTGGGCCATGGCACTTACTTTCTTACAAATTACGCTCTGAACATGTCCTTACAATGAGGCCAGATTCGATGTATGGAACTGTGGCCCCCTGGAGCACCTCTGCTGGTGACACCATAGGCAGCAGCTTAGAACTGCTTGATTGATGCGCCGGCCCTAGGTTTGAGGGTCCCCAGTGAGTTGTTCTTCACAGCTGTTTGAGGCACTGCTTGCGTAACAGATTCATCGAAACCTGCACACATGTTACTTGGCCACTCCGTGACCCGCTGTGGAGCTGGATTCAACGTGAAGCTATTTTTGGGATCCCAAAAGGCAGGGAGGAATTCGAAGCATTCTTCTTTTGTTTTGCAATGGGTGGGGAAATAGCTTAATTGGCAAAAGCAGACCAACAACCATTTAACATTTCAAGTGAAGTGAAAAAAGGCGTTTTATTCATGCTTAAAGAATGCCACACCATTGAAGACATCAGAAGAGCGTTACTCTTTTTGTCGGCCCTCCCGCTGCTGCACTGACAGTGAGTGTCTTTCCTACACAGCGTCTTTCATCTGGGGCTCCCAAAACCTGTTATCTGGGTGTCTGAAATTGGGATAAGTAGAACAAACCTCTTCTCTCAGGCACCCAGAGCCAAAGGCTGTAGTGTTCTGGTAATTGGAGTCAATGGTTTGGAGAGGTTAATCAGTACTAACGGGTGGTTCAGGAGGATGAGGCTAGTCACATGTCTCCACTTGCAACCATTCTGATTTTGAGGATAGATGGT
The DNA here is from genome assembly GCF_040938575.1 of Ambystoma mexicanum. Classification (NCBI taxonomy): domain Eukaryota; kingdom Metazoa; phylum Chordata; class Amphibia; order Caudata; family Ambystomatidae; genus Ambystoma; species Ambystoma mexicanum. The sequence continues at coordinate 147,007,947 of NC_090930.1, read as the reverse complement.
TTCTGACACTTATTTCATCAACAATTCAGGGAACTGCATCAGAAAAATAGATGAGAGACAAATTATCTTAAAATGACAATCCATTTTGCCATCAAATCAGAAGATAATTCTTCTTGTAACCAATGGTTTCAATCCGAGGCAGGAAGGCAGGTAGGTTTGTACCATCTGATGATTCCTGATGCTTTTTTGAGGGTGACGTTGGTATAGCTAATGGTGGCTTCTTGAGTGTAAAGTTGTATCATCTGATGACGCCTTTTAAGGATGAAGTCAGTATCTGATGATATCTTTTGAGGGTGATGTCAGCACGATCTCATGATGCCTTTTGAAAACGAAGTTGGTATCATATGTAGGAACCTTTTTGAGGGTGAAGTTGATACCATCAGATGTGCCTTTTTGTGAACAAAGGTGGTACCATATGACCATCTGATGATGGTTTTGTGAGGGCAATGACAGCACAATCCAATTATACATTTTTGGATGCAAAGTCAACACCATCTGATGATGCCTTTTTGAGGATGAAGTAGGCACCATCTGATACCTTACTGTGAGCTAAGTCAATATCCTCTGATAATGCCTGTGTGTGGATGAAGCTGGCACAATCTGATGATGCCTTTTTGTGGACGAAGTAGGCACCATCTGATACCTTAGTGTGAGCTAAGTCAATATGCTCTGATAATGCCTGTGTGTGGATGAAGCTGGCACAATCTGATGATGCCTTTTTGAGGATGAAGTAGGCACCATCTGATACCTTACTGTGAGCTAAGTCAATATCCTCTGATAATGCCTGTGTGTGGATGAAGCTGGCACAATCTGATGATGCCTTTTTGAGGATGAAGTAGGCACCATCTGATACCTTACTGTGAGCTAAGTCAATATCCTCTGATAATGCCTGTGTGTGGATGAAGCTGGCACAATCTGATGATGCCTTTTTGAAGGGAAAGATTCCACCACCTGATAACGTCTTTTTGAAGGTAAAGTCAATTCCATTTGCTGATATTGTTTGAGGGCGAAGGCAGTGCCATTTGCAGGACAGACAGTGCTATCTAATGATGTATTTTGAGGATGGCTGATTAAGGGAAAAGTTGCAACAATCTGATGATGTTGTTTTGTGAGTGAAGTTGGTACTATATGATGATGCCTTTTTGGACAGTGAGGTCAGTGCCATCTAATGTTATCTTTTGAGGATGATGATGACATCATTTGATAATGTATTTTTTAGAAGAAATTTAAAACCATCTAATTATGCCTTCTTGGGGACGAAAAAATTATAATTATAATGCCTTCTTGAGGAAGTTGGTACCATCTGATGATGATCTCCTCAGGGCGAACGTGGTACCGTGTGATTATGCTTTCTTAAGGAAGAATGTGGCACCATGTGATTATGCCTTTTGGAGGATCAATTCAGTGCTCAAAAAGCTAAAGATGACACCTTTTTTTAATGTAAATTTAGCAACAAATGATAACGCCTTTTTGTGTAAAGAGTGAGTACAATCCCATAGTGTCTTTTTGATGGCAGATCTGCACCATTTGATGGTGGTGTTTTGTTAATGAAGGTGATGGAATTTGATGACACATTTGTGCTGGTGCGGTTGGCTCCATCAGATGCTGAGCAGAAGTATGGCACCCGCTGAAAATTTGTTTTGAATGTTAAGTCGATAGTATCTGATGTTGCCTTTTTTGTTTTAGGGTGACTTAGATACCATATTATGATGCTTTTGTGAGGGTGACGTTGGCACCATATGACACACATTTTAGGACAATGGTGGCACCATCTCATGATGCTTTGTTTGATGGGCGAGTGCCATCTCATACTGCCTTTTTACGATTAAATCACTACCACATGAGGATATATTTGAGGGCATTTACTGCATCCTCTGAGGATGCCTTTTTGAGGGCAACATCAACATCATCTCTTTGTAGGTGAAGTTGGTACCATTTGATGATGCCTTCATTTAGCTGAAGATGGCGTATCATTTTACCTTTTGAGGGTGAAGTTGGAACTATCTGATGATTCCTTTTGCAGTTGCATTGAGCAGCATCTGATCATGTCTTTATTTTAGCGTGAACTCGGTTCAATCTAATGATGCCTTTGTGCAGGTGAAAATAGAACCATTCGATAAAGCCATTTGAGGGTGAGGTCTACTGATCTTATGATACCATTTTAGAGGGAAAACAAAGACATCTGGTGATACATTTATGAGGGTGAAGTCAGTACCATCTGATGATGCCTTTTTAATGGCTGATGTGGAACCATCTTATGATGGCATTTTGGGGTGAAGATGATACCGTCGTTCAATACCGTTAGAAAAAAGATGAAGTCAGTACCATATGATGATACCTTTTGAGGTCTATACAGGCACAATCTCATGATGCCTTTTAAAGGTAAAGTCGAAACCATCTGAAGATGTATTTTAGAGGATAAATTTAATCAGGTGATACCTCAAATTTAATCCTCAAAAAACTAATGATGATGCCTTTCTGAGGGTGAAATTGGTATCACCTGATTATGATACCATCTCATGGAAGAATGTGGCACATTTTTAGAGAATAAATTCAGTGTTCAAAAATGGTGATAATTACATCTTTTTCAATCTGATGATGCCTTTTTGAGGGTGAAGTTAGAATTTATTATGATCAGATGATGCCTTTGTGAAGGCATAATAAACACAATCTGATTATGCCTTTTTTTTGGTTAAGTCAATGCAATCTGATGATGCCTTTGAGTTGGTGAATTTGGGAAATATATCAATTTGACAATGTCCTTTTGATGTTGTCTGTACCATCTAATGATTTATTTTTTTTAGGATTAAGTCAGTACCATCTGAGGATGTCTTTGTGCGTTTGTAGTTTCCACAATCTGATGATACTTTTTTGAGGGTGATGTCACATCTCAAGATGATGTTTTTGAGGGGCAAGACAGTGCCATCATATGTTGCCTTTTTGAGTGTGAAATTTGGTAGCAATTGATGAGGCCTTTTTGAGGGGACAGTTGATAGCAACTGATGATGGTGGGTGATGCTGGCACCATTTGATGATGCTTTTTTGAAAACTAAGTCAGCACTATCCAATGATGCCTCTTTGTGGACCAAGCCAGTGCCGTCTGATGAGACCTTTTTGAAGACAAAGTCAGCACCATCTGATGATACCTTTTCCAGGCAAAGTGCAGGGTGCATAGGATGCCATTGCCTAGCCAGGCTTCAACAAAACAGAGTATTCACCTTCCAGGCAAAATGCCAGATGCAGAGGACACCATTACCTAGCAAGGCGTCAACAAAAGGAGTAGTCCTTCCAGGCAAAGTGCCAGATACAGAGGACACCATTGCCTAGCAAGGCATCAACAAAAGGAGTAGTCCTTCCAGGCAAAGTGCCAGATGCAGAGGACACCATTGCCTAGCCAGGCTTCAACAAAATAGATTAGTCACCTTCCAGGCAAAATGTCAGATGGAGAGGACACCATTGCCTAGCAAGGCGTCAACAAAAGGAGTAGTCCTTCCAGGCAAAGTGCCAGATGCAGGGGACACCATTGCCTAGCAAGGCATCAAAAAAAGAAGTAGCCCTTCCAGGCAAAATGCCAGATGCAGAGGACACCATTGCCTACCAAGGCGTCAACAAAAGGAGTAGTCCTTCCAGGCAAAGTGTCAGATGCAGAGGACATCATTGCCTAGCAAGGCGTCAACAAAAGGAGTAGTTATTCCAGGCAAAGTGTCAGATGCAAAGGACACCATTGCCTAGCAAGGGGTCAACAAAAGGACCAGTCCTTCCAGGCAAACTGCCAGATGCAGAGGACACCATTGCTTAGCCAGGCATCAACAAAAGGAGTAGTCCTTCCAGGCAAAGTGTCAGATGCAGAGTACACCATTGCCTAGCAAGGCGTCAACAAAAGGAGTAGTCCTTCCAGGCAAAGTGTCAGATGCAGAGGACACCATTGCCTAGCAAGGCGTCAACAAAAGGAGTAGTTATTCCAGGCAAAGTGTCAGATGCAGAGGACACCATTGCCTAGCAAGGCGTCAACAAAAGGAGTAGTCCTTCCAGGCAAAGTGTCAGATGTAGAGGACACCATTGCCTAGCAAGGCGTCAACAAAAGGAGTAGTCCTTCCAGGCAAGGAGTAGTCCTTCCAGGCAAAGTGCCAGATGCAGAGGACACCATTGCTTAGCCAGGCTTACACAAATGGTGGAAAATTACTATAGAACAATGAGTAGCCCATTAAGAGGGCCCGACAACCTGACACATACCATGTAATGAGTGTGATGTTTGTTATGTTTAAGGTTGCACACATTGAAAGATATATATTTATTTATTTTGTGGTGCACGTCAATGAATATAAATACATTTGAAAACAATTATTGGCACCAAGTGAATTCATCTTGATAAAGACCGTAGGATTTGAGGAGAAACAGGAAGTGTAACTCTGAAATAGCCGAAACACGCTGTGTCAACACTCATATTGCCTTTGAGATATGTGGGTGAATAGCTAAATCATCATATGATATTTGGAATGTAAGAATTTACCACACATGGTATTATGGTATATTTAATAGCATCTACTGTTGACAGAATTAGGAAGTGTAGTTGGTGCGTGTCTAGTGTGACATGTCCCATGTAATTGGGTTGTTTTTAAAGTTTTTGTAAAACATTTCTATGAAATAAAAACATTTGTTATAATTAAATTATGGTTTCAGTGTGCACTCTATTTCTAAATGTTTTTTCAGATACTTATGATATTCTCTTCTAATGTAATTAGCTCAATATGTAATCCAGAACAGAGCCATTGGATTGTGTTGCTGAGAGTTATGTTTTCAGGTTGATGAATAGAGTTGCTATACCAGTTCTTGACAATGTTTGATATGACATGTATTGTGTTCATGGACGGTCACGTCTGCATGCCAGGTACCTCAGAGGATGTGGACATTACTCTGGGTTACAGCCTGAACATGGCATATCACATGCAGTCTTCTAAAGGGAGGTTGCACAGGCCAGGATCACCTAATCTGGTTTCTAATGCCTAACCTCAGACCAGAAGCCTTATGCACTGAAGAGCAGCTCGGACTGGCGCCCAGGAGATGCGCTCACCCATGAAGCCTTAGCCAAATGGCACGGGGAAGCTAGTCTGACCCCCTCCACAACATAATTCATCCTAGGACATGATTTCTACCATGTTTCATGGTACGATGATAGATGCATCCTGATATCTACACAATACGGGCAATCATCATTATTATCAGGGTATCTATTGAGTGTGGAACTAGCTTTGGGAAGCAATGGAGCAATTTACAATCATAGGGTGAAGGGCAGGGTGAGGCAAGCTGAGAACAAAGGAGGGGATGTCTACAAGGGGAGGGCCAGGGTGGCAATTGGCAGCAAGGGATCTACAAGCAAACTGGGGAGCGGACAGTGGGGAGCAGATCACCTCAGGTAGGATGGGGAGTGCAAGGGTGTGGACCTAGGTGTTAAGGATGAGCCATTCCTTGATGGGTATTGGAACTATATTTCACTCTCTGAGGTCTCATCACAACATATACTGCCCCTAACCTCTAACATTTCAACTTCTGTGCTCAAACACACTACACGCAGACCAACTCAGCCACTTGCAAACAGAATTTTTACATCCCTTCGCAACTGATTCCAGGTAGAACACTACCTCTCTACAGCCACCTCTGTCAGAGTATACCGACACTTTGGTCATACATGGCTTGCTTTCTGGACACAAACACACCTAATGGCACATGCACGCGCACACACACACACACACACACACACACACACCCACACCCCCTAACCCCCCCAATCTCACATTTTCCCTCTTCCTTCAAAAGCCAAAACCACCCGCTCTCTTTCGAATCTGCTAGAGCGCCTGGAGACCATGTAGCTAGTAAATCCCAGGAAAATACCCTATTTCAGCAAAAGTGCACACAGGAAGTGGTGTATATTCTGGATCTACGTTATAATACTGAGAAAAAAAACATCAATGCTGAAAACACCAAATTCTTTTTCATCGAATTTCGAAAATGAATTTTCTTTTTTCTGCAAATTTTTTAAAAATGTAATGCGGGGGAGACAACCTCTATTCCCAAAACACATCACCCCCCACCTTAATGTATTCCCTAACCCAACTCCCTATCTATTTGTTTCAAAAGAATTAGCAAAGAAAATCGAAATATTTTATTTAAAAATGTGATATTTTCTGCCTCGTTTTTTCCAATATTTTTTTTTCAGGCGATACCGTATAGTCACAGCTGATTCTTAGAAGAAAAGAAAACATAATGGAAGAGAACGAGTATGAGAAAATGTTCTCGTTCTCGTTCTCTTCCATATGCTTTTCTTCTAAGCAGCAGCTGTGAATATACGGTATCGCCTGAAAAAGAAGGGAAAATAATGAGGCAGAAAACATTTAATTAACATTCAAGCTATTGTACAAACTAGATAGTGATATGAGGACAAAACAGATCTAAAATTGTTCAAGACCACAGGGTATTATGTCTGTCCCACTGCCCCCATTTTCTTATATCTCACTTTGAATTAATTTGTAGGAGCTGCAATTATGATAGCTAGGGTATCACTCTGAAAATATGTTCAATTCTAGTAGTGTTTCTGTTGTTATGTGCGCATGTGTGTGTGTGTGTACTACCACATACCATGGGCGATGCAGTGGTTGAGTATTGGTTCTGTGCGTGGACTTACTGTATTGTCAAAATAGTTCATTTAGATTTAAAAGAAAATCAGAAATTGAAACATGTTAACACATTTAAAAAAAACAATGTATAAAGTGTTAGGTTGCACCACTAAATTTAAGAAATAAAGAAAAAGTTACTTAGAACAAGAAAAGCTGAAAGATCTAAAGCAATATTAATAGCAAGAGAAATGATGGCACAGAGCCTGCATAACTTAAATCTATCTGCAATTAAAGACCTTATGATAAACATCATATTTGCTCAATTGTGAAGAGCAATAAGTTAGACAAGCTATTTAAGATACACGCTGAATTGGTTACTACCAATGGATTACAGCTTCAACAACACCTTTACAGGACCGAGAAACCTCAATCCAAGATTTAGATGTTACAAATAAATAAAACACTGAAAATGAATTGCACTAATCCTTTGTTTGATGAATTAGATTTTTTCTGTCTGCCCAATAACAAAAATACAAATTTCACAAGAGGGACTAAGTAAAATGCTTAATTCAAGCCTCTTGACCCCTATAGTGCAATCGATAATGCCTTCCCACTGAAGAAATCATGCTGATATTATAGACCCAAGGCTTATTTCATGTATTTGTTCCTTACTTACAAAGAGTCTAAAAAACAAACAACATTGACTTTTAAACCCCCGACCCAACTCAAAATCTAGTGGTATTAGCAAAATTGCTAAACTATAATCAACCATATTTCTTGCTTGACCGATTACTACCTGCACCCTGACAGGGCAGACCCGATAGCTACAACCACCCGCTACGTACTCAATGTCATGGATTGGATGTTGGGGTTGGTTGGCAATGGGGAGAAGCAGGCCTGTGCACTCAGTATCTGGGGCAGCATTTAACACCTTGCACAAAGTAATCTATCTGCAAAGCCTGACAGCTGGGGATTAAGGTGTCTAGTAGTACATGGGGCAGATATTCTTAATGGAGAGATTTGTTGTGGCCGATTGGACAGCAGGTATAGCAAATGAAGACTGCGGATTCAATAGACATAAGCATACATTTCGTCAACGTACAGATCTCCTATGTGAGGCTACGTGACACCCTTTTAACCAACCTTCAGCCCTCTTTACTAAATCAGGTGATTAAGCACAGGATGATCTACCAAGTACAGTGGTGAAAAGCCCCAGGGATATCGTATACACAGAACCCTTCCCTTCCCAAACCATATTAAAGCAAAGCCATCTTTTTTCATGTTATTCATCCAGGGAAAATATTGCGATACTTTCTTTCTAATGAGGACTGATGGTGACTTCTACAGAGTAGAACTTTGCTCTGTTTCAATGGATTATTGTAATGCACAGGACCTGTACGAACAACAAGCCACCAGCCCATAACAATTCAGCAGCCAGGCTTTGTATTTTAGAACCTTTCATCCAAAAGATTACAGCAGGCATCACTTTTTAAAAACTAGCTACTGCTGTGTGCACAGGTAAAATGTCAGGTGCTTACTCTGACCAGTAAAGACCTAACTGGTCAAGCACTGGGCTAAATTAAGCAGTCATGAAATTGGTATGGGCTTTCAAGATGGCCACTACCAAGGGAACGATAAACCAACCTCATGAAAATGGGAAGAGCCTTTGTGGCTACAGAGAGTCTGGACAGCACAGAGACTGCATTTGGCTAAAGAAGTGTAATTAATAAAAACAACAATATGCTCAGACAAAAATGAGAAGATTTATAATCTATCTTCGCTATAATGTACTCCCAGCCTTAGAGCATAAGGGGCTATGGATGAAGATCCCCATGGAAAATCGATCATGTCGTCCGTGTGGGATCGAGATTGAAACGGCCCGGCATTTTCTTACACAGTGCAGTGGATTGAAAAAGGCATATCTCAATAATTATAATAACTTTGTATGACAAATAGTATATATTGAGTATGATCAGTTTTGGGAAGCCGTTAAAGATGCTGAGTCCATTGTCATGTCCGGAGCAGCCTATCGTGTATGGAATAAGGCAATCGCTCTCTTTAATTATACAAAGCTACATGGAGAGTTTCTTGTTATTATTTTTTTTGTCTAAATAATTCTTATCAAGGTAACATAGCTGCTATGATGAGTCTAACTAATTTGTATTCTTTTAGTAGATATGAATTGAAATTTATAGTGGTTTTTAAAGGTCTCAAGAGGAATGTATTGAATGTTATTTAGTATTAATTGTTTTAAATGTGAATAATCTTATCTTGATATTGTATTGTATGAAACAACATATTTTTAGAAATTATTGTGTAAAGGTTTGTATGAACCCAAAGCACAAATAAATAAATAAAAGTAATTTATAAAGTTGAAGGATAAGCAGTTGCATATGACTGTAGTCTCTTTGGGATAGGGAGTTTGCTGTGCAAGGGAATTTGTCGAACATGAATTCATTTAATAATTTTAATTGAATTTTGCTGTCAAAATATGTGGGGGGTTGGGTAAGGACAATATAAAAGGTAGTGGGTAGATCAGGAGGGGGACGGGTGGTCTCCCCCCGCATATATACGTGAGGAAATGGATTGATGAAATAGTGTTATAGAGTGTAAAAAATTAGATGAATGCCTATTCAACAATTCAACTCGATGAAATCACATAGCACCTTCTCGTTCATGCCACAAAGGATAAAGAATATGCCAGTATTTGGTTGCCACTTGGGCGTTCCAATCCACACATGTATTAGCTGAAATGTTTCCGGACGGAATTATGGGTAGTACCTATACACATCAGGGATGAGGGCGGCACGACGGGTCTCATTGTTTTGGACCTGTCGGTCGCTTTCGATACCATTGATCATGGAATATTGATGGCGAGGCTAGAGGAGGCAGGATTTGCTGGGGCAGCATTGGACTGGTTTCATGCTTTTTTGATTTCTCGCTCACAAATAGTCTTCCTTCACCTCTACCACTCTTCTCCGGCTTCGGTCTCCTGCGGAGTTCCGCAGGGTTCGGCTCTTTCTCCCCTGCTTTTCAATTCATATATTCGCCCTCTGCTGATTTGGATTCATTTGTTTGGTTTTAGAGTCTTCTCATATGCAGACAATACACAGATTTTGTTTAGACTAGACACAAAGCAGGGTGATGTAAGGGATAAGCTAAAATACTACCTGGAAGCTGTCCGAGTTTGGATGGAGTCAAACTGGCTTAAGTTAAATGGCGGGAAGACAGAGATTCTGATCTTGGGTCCGCCAGCGGCTGTTGATGGATGGTCCAATGCTTTTTGGCCTGCATCCTTTGGCCCGCTACCTAAGCCGGCCAAGGCGGTTCGTGATCTATATGTTAAGCTTTTGGAATCCCTGTCTATGGAGGCGCAGGTTAACTCAGTATCTGGTGCAGGCTTTGTTAAGCTTAAACAACTAAAGAAAGTCCTACCGTTTATTCCAGATAAGTATCATGCTCAAGTAGTGGCAGCATGTGTAAATGGGAGCTTGGCTAATTGTAATGCTGTTTACCTGGCACAGCCTTCTTGCCTTATCCAGTGCCTGCAGGTGTGACAGATTTGAAAAACCAACGTTAAGGTTACTACAAATCATCTAAGCTATTTCCTTTATCCGCCCAACTTCCACTTCACCACTCATCGCAAGACTCATCATTGCTAGAGTGTGATATTTAAACTGCAGCATAGTGTGATTTAAGGTTTAATGTGCAGTCCAGTGGACTTTGTTTGGATTAGGGAAATAGTTCATACGGTCCTCTGCAGGCCGAGCAAGCAGAGTTGCCTATTGGCTCCATGTCATCAGTCTAACTTTCATCTGGTTGTAGTTTTTCAGGCAATAGCACCCTTCATGCTGCTTCATGGCTGTTCCCACCCAACAAATACACAGCACAGACTCTGCCATCAGGACATTGGGCGCCTTGTGGTCCCTTTAGCGTGATGCTGCCAGTGGACAGCTCGTATTTTAAGTGCTCACCTCTCATGAGGGGCCAACCTCCAATTTGCAAGTTTCAATCACATGGCATTGCATTACTCAGTGCTTCATATTCCCAAGATCTGCAAGTTGAGTGCCATTAAATTGGGTATTAATAATACCTGTTGTTGCAGTGCTTAAAAGAGTAACACATCCAGCATGAAGCACTAAACAAACAATACAAATTATTATTATTATTATTGTCACCACGTCTGGCTCTAGTGGCATGCACAGAGGGTGTATGTGTGCCTTTCTGTTGCAGGAGCCACGGAGCGAGCAAGGAGGAGTGGCTGCATGGAGGTCTGTAGGTACTGCGCAGAATGCAAAGATAGAATTCCAGAGGTGCAGTAGAACTGGCTGAATACAGCCAGAAACGCACAAGAGTACATCTTGTGAGTGGACGAAGAACATCAGCTTGGTGCAATTAAGAGAGATGAGTGTCTCTGAGACAACCTCATCCAACCTTCATGGAGTGTCTGGGGACAGAGCAGAAGACAGGTCATGACTAGTCTCTTATTGCGAGTGACTGGTATGGAAAATGCCCGAGCAGCCGGGGTGTAGTCATGTTCTGGGCATTTGTGTGTGTTGAAGAGGCAGTGCCTCTAGTTTTGGGGAGTTTTGGAAGCCCCACAATGCATACTCCCCTCATGCCTGTTAGGGTGATCAAGGAGGGTCCCCATTATTACGAGGGAGTCATGTTGCGCACTCGCACCCCTTATTGATGATGGGGGATGACAGCGAACTTGGGCAGTGTTGCAAATCCATATTAATCGAATGGAGTTAATGATATGTTATGTTTAGGATTTACAATTGTTGAGATAATGTATACATATTAGATTTTCACGCATGTAGAAAGATACAATATTAAAACTGCAAATGCAACATGAACACAATCCACACAATGGGGTGCTTTGCTCCATGGTTAGCTGTTGCACATGATTCTAAGTAGCAGGGAATGAGTTACCTAGTAAAAAGGTCAGCGTACGAACAGGACAAGGTTTACAGTCCCTCAAGCAAACAGATGTCATCTTGCCCTTTTTATTAAAATCTTTAGAGGGGGTTAGTCATTTGGTGTTAATAAACACGAGGCCCAAGGCCAGGGTCCGGCATTTTAGTGTTTTTCCAGGTCATCAGAGGCTGTATGTGGCTGCATAAATTAGAAGGTCTATTAGAGGTGCCAGGAGTCTGGGGAATGGAGATTGCAATCAGTAGTTCAAAAAAAATCCTGTTTATGCAGACCATACTCTATTTGCTAAAATACGTAAGCGGACCACGTGCAATCACACTTAAAGTTAAATACCTTAGGCCAGTTATTGTTATCAATGAATTCGCTTTTCAATACCAATGTTTAACCATGTAATGACATCATAACCTACTATGAATGAATCCCAAGAAGAGGTGTGTATTGAATATGATCTGAAGATGATAATACTGGCCAATGAAAACGGAACAATTGGGAAAAGATGGGATTTCTTTGAAGAGGTTTTGTCCAAACATATTTGGGGGGTGGGTTGTAATAAAGTATTTGAGAGTCTTTTAAATTGTCGCAAAACGTATATAAGATGCCAACTGATGTTATGGGGTAGATCTCTCTCCGCGGCAGGAGCCTCCCTCTGGAACAGCCTTCCTGCCTCCCTGAAACTTGAGGAGAACCATCTCTGGTCCCGGAAGCACCTCAAAACCTTCCTCTTTGCTTCTGCTTTCTCTCTCCCTCTCCCCTGCTAAATTCTTCACTGAAACTGCACTGAATCTGCAACTGGGCCACTCTCACCGACCTCGGTCCTGGGCCCAGCCACTCTCCGCTTGCACTGCCTCCCTGGCAACCCCTGCGCTGCGGGACTGTCTCTGTATCCCTACAGCCCCCCCTTCCCAGCACTTGTCTGCCCTTACCTTGCACTTGCCACCAGCTGCCCTATTTATTTATTTTTATTCTACTTACTTTGTACTGCACTTCCCCTTGCACTTTTTCCCTTCCCCCTACCCCTGCACTTGCGCGGTATGAATGACACCTGGCCTAGTAGGATCTTTGTCTGTCTTCCCCTTGTTCCCCCCTCCCTGCCTCGTCGCGCCTTGAAACACTTGTGTATAGGCGCGTTACAAATGCCATATCATATCATATCATATTGTTGAGACTTGGGTTAGTTTGGTTCTGCAACACCATCTAACCGCTCCTCTGAGCTTTGTACAATAAACCTGCTTTATGTACAACCGTGTACTCGCTTCTTAAGTGGTGGGCCTTTTTTGGGTTAAGGTGATTGTAGGCCCATCCCCAGATGCCTCCCTTGTCCTCAACCCTTTTCTGCAGTTCCATGTCACTTCGCCCACAGTAATTACTTGGTGGTAATTTACCACCAAGTAATTACTTTCAAAATGTTTAATTGATATTTTATTTATTTTTATTTACTTCATTACTGCTACTACCCCAAACCCTCCCAGCCCCTCTTTACCCCCTACCAACAAATACCTATATTTTTTCAATCAAATTTTGAAGTAAATATGTTTTGGTAAATTACCACGAAGTAATTACGGTTGAAGAAGCAAAAAGATACACTTTTGTGCTTTTTCCCTTGCAACTGTCATGGACCCATCACACTGTCTCATCTGTAACCCTTCTCATACACTTCTCTCATCAATCGGTCCCAGGTATCCACAATGAAGCCAAGTCCACCAGTGTAGTGGTTTTTACTGAACATTCCTACAAATAGAAATCTATCTGTTTCGCAGCACCTGACAAGAGAGTGAAGATGTTAATAGAAGTCCTTCCCCCGAGGAAAGCCCCGGGGAAACAGTCCAGCGTTCCAGGTTCACTTCCTTGGCCAATGCACTGTTCCGCTGACTGCATTGAACTTGTATTCTGGGTCCCCTTACTCCCATCAGCCCCAACAGCTCCAGACTGAAATGGGTTGCTTTGATTTCCTGCCTCTGTGTGCCTGGAAATCAGACTCCTACAAGTCACAACATCCACTATTCTTTTGGCAGAAAAGCCTGCTCGTACATGCAAACTTCTATGACATGGAGCCATTGTGCAACACCGTCCTGGATTTTAGGCTCCTCTGTCTTGCGGTTGTGCTATCGCTTAGCGCGGAGGACTCTTGCTTTTGTTGCCCCAGTCCTCGCTGCATGCTCTCATTGTTTCTTTTTACAAGGCTGTCGTTATTGAGGGTGATGAGGCATGAAAAGAGGAACTTGTCTCGTTTGCTTAGATGAGCCCTCCCAAATCTAATTAGATGAAAGGCGCTCATTAGCAGAAACAGTTGAATTCTGCAGAGTACAGCATAGGTTCTGAGCCTCATTAGCACTGATTATTGTGCTCATTCTGGATGATTGGCGCACATGGTTATTGAACAAATTTCCTGATAGAGCATAAGAAAAGTTATTTCCGGTAATACATTTACTGGTTCTTCTAGTGGTACTTGAGAGGGAAAATACAGTACTTACTAATGAACAAAAGTTAACCATGCATGATAATGTATAATGCATATTGTGTGATGTGCTAGAGAATACGAACGCGATTTGAGTAATAGAACAGGACATATTTATTTATTTATTTATTTATTTATTAGGAAGTTGATTCTCCTCCTTATAACTGAAGGTGGATCCACTGCATGGCGGCAGTAGGTAAACAGAGGGCCTACAAAAAGTGGATTAACCAAGGTATTCCTAGATGGGAGGGTGCCCAAGGAATGCTGAAATTGTGAATGGGGAGTTTATGGAGAGCTCATAAGGAGAGACTGAACCGAGACCGAGAAATTGTTATGGAGCTGCACAGTCAGTGGTACATGTGTCATTCGGGTACTTGTAAACATGAAGCGTTCCAGAGGAGAGAGGTTTGGAATGAGAACCAGCAGCCGCCCAGTCATGCTTCGGGAATTTCGAGACAGTCTCATTGGTCTCCTTCTCTGTAACGTTTGATGTGTTAATAAAGGTAGATCGGCTGGAAGGCCGTGCACCTCTTTGGCTATAAAGTATTTCCAGTTGTGCACTTTGAATTTGCTTTTAGTGGTTGTGACAAAATTCCATCTATGAGGTCAACAATCTTGATTTTAATTGTTGGAATTAGGTCACAGTTTATTCTAAAGGGAACTGTGCTGTGCCAGACACACCCACGTTCTACATATTCACTGGTGGCAGGTGTTAAAGTCATGCTGTCGTCTGGGCCTTGGGGTGATTAACTGTATCACTTATATCCATGGAGTGGATACAGCTAAACTACTGTGATCAGTCCAAATAGCAGTGTTCCATACAAAAACATACATACTGCTCGAAATGTGTGTATGAAAAACCGCATAGCAACATTTCATGGCATCTCCTTTTAAGAACCCATTGGTATGAGGAAGGTAAATTAATGTTATACAAATGTCTCTTGGCACACGTGACCGTACCACTGCCAAAGTATACTGCTCAGAAAAAGTATGGTATTAATGAGAAAGACTGTTAGGCCCCAAACCATCCCTGGCTGAAATGTGGCTCTATTGCCAATAATCAGGTTTATTGGTTTGCCCTGTGCTCTGTCATATCTTGTGGCTGTATACCAACTTACAGATTCGATGGCAGGTGCTGCTAAACATAAAACACTATATTGACAAAGCAATATCTTGTGGTATGTGTAGAAAGCTAGCACTGCCCTCTAAGACAAAGACAATTTCCTGGAGCAAAAGGCTTGCATTTGGGCTAATTTTCATACCCACAATGCCTTGCTGATGTGGCTCAGAACTGCAGGTGAACTTCCAGCGATGGCTACTAGGTGGCGTTGTGGAATGTGTGACTTGGCTCAGGTGCGCTATCCTGCACATGTACATAATGAATGTCCATTCCTGCATGGCTCCTGCGTGTCTTGGGGTCGGGGGTCACCTTTCAAGCTGCGACAAGGATACCTGCCTTGAAGATACTTCTGCACTTCCATCACTTGCTTACACAATTACACCGCGTGGCCAGTCCTCCACTAGGGCCCAGGGGTATGTTTTCTTCCACACGTATATGCAACCCACAAGGACGCCCATGCATCAAATGGGCAAGAAATAGTGCTTGCACGGGGTACCAATATGGCGACAATCACCTGTGCTCAAAAACTATTTAATTAATTTGCACTACCACTTTGTATTGCGTTAGAAATAGTATTCCTACTGTTTTCAGAAGACGGCAGTCCATGTTTTTCTTCAGGGGGGTCTTCAGGACTCATGGCAGATGTAGAATAAATATTACTTTGAGCGCCTGCCTACCCACCCTAAATAAAATCTGTTTTCTATTTCTAGCAGCCCTGTCTGCACAGCACACCATGGCTTCCCAGCTGGATTTGGGCTTCAGAAATCCCGCACACATATAGCAGTCACCTCGGCACTGCAGGGCCTAATTCACGGACGCACTTTATAATGGCAATACCCCATTGGAAACCGCTTTGTTAATAATGGCCTGAATAGGAAAAAATACCAACATAATTAAAGGTTGATCTGCCCCAGCAATGGTCTCTTTTCTATTTCCATTTCTGGTCAATACATGGCCCCCAGCCCCCACTTCAAGATAGAGGTGATGTCTGGGGGCCCTAAGCGACCCACACATACTTGTGGGTCAAATTAACGTTTCAAAGAGTGACCTGTGAATATTTGCCAGTGAGTTTTCCTCCTACCTGAGCAGGCCTAGCACTAGTTTAGTTTAGTTTATTTACTTATATAGCGCACCTAACCCAGGGGTAACTGGGCGCTTTTACTTAGATACATGGTATGTTTCCGGACACAATACAAATGATAAGTTTACACGGTTACAAGTTTACAAAATCAGGTTCAACGTTACAATAGGTTTACGGTACACTTGCAAGCAAAGTTTACAGGTTGAACCAAGGTAACGAAGAGTTTACAAAATCATGAATCTGTACAGTTTTGAAGATTGAGGTACACCAAACCTTGGTGGTAGGCTGAGCTAAGGCGAGCTGAACTAGGAAGGATTAAAAACAAATATATATATGCTCTTCTTGGAAGACTAGACCCTGGCACTTTTCTAACTTGGCAGAAACTCCAGTTTACCAGTTGCAAATGGTTTCTACTGGGTCTAGTTGCTGAGATCTGGGTTTTTGGGGCAACTAGTGCCGGAAATGTAGTAGACTCCAGTGGCTTCCCGGAAATGGTGTCTGTGTGTGCATTGTTTTCCGTTGTTCCTTTCTTCAGCGGTAGCATTCCACTTTTTTCCATGGAACATTTAATTCAACCCCTAAAACCGAGAGTCTAGAAGAGAGCTCAGCAGTATCTATTAGGGAGAATTCTCATTTCATGGCTAATTTCCCTTACCTATAGAGTCCCCCAGCAGCTTTGCTGGATTTGAAGGGTTTGTTTCTTTTTACCTGCTAAGACTGAGATTCTTTTTCCCACTCTTAGGCATTTTTGCTATGTGTGTTGTAGGCTATTTTTGTGTTTAATGCCTATGGGATCTTTTCTCTCACCCATAGGAACCATCTTTATGCACATGTGTGGTACACAGCACCCTCCGTGCAGTGACACAGGGGTGTCGTAGCGACCCTCAAACATAGACTCCATACCTTGGGACTAACTACTGTCTCCCAGGACATGTAAAGTTCCCATTGATTTTACTAGTCGATTTTTATGAACTTAACCAGTACACCCCACCTTAATATGGAAGTACTGGAAGGGGTTAATAGTTTTTCCCCATGTTCATTTTTCGAGAGGGTACCTTAAAGTCCCCCTCTACAAAGTTTCTGGCTGGTGGCAGTGGTTACTACCTTTTATATTCGACCGCAAATATTTCTCTATGAGATTTTCCCATTGTTCGAGGCTACCAGTTTTTCTGACAGCCTCTAACATACCGCCTGTTCATTTTATTATTAACTTTACTCCGGTAGGTTTTATTTGCCAGAACTTTGATAAAACTTCTTTCTCGAGTCTTACTCCATTTTCCTGACCCAGGTTGGGGATCCTTTGTTCATCCTTTTGGCAGGCTTCTGCCAAGAAGCCCTCCTTTCGGGGTCAGTGAGTCTGGGGTGGGTCTGTTGTTTGGGAGGGGGAGTAGAACCCATGGACAGAATTGCCACAGCAACTCAGGTCACACTCTAACCTGATAGGCTGGAGGGTTTCCCGCCAAGAAGACCACTCCACTGTGTGAGTGACAGCTAGGCTGTATGAATGGGTCTTTCTGCATAAAAGCAGGGTCCTGAGGACTGGAAGAGCAAGACGTCGCCACTGGAACTATGGAACCGAAGAGAGGAGAAGCCAGAGACATCTTCAGCATCTACACCACCGGTGAAGCCCTGCCGGATCATCTCACCACTTTTCTTCCACACGATGAGAGGAGATCTTCAGCGGAGGAGCCTCCTTGCCTTGAGCTGGTGGGGTCAACCAATTCACCTATCGCATCCTCGGACCTGCCTTGGTCGACTCGACAGTGCCCCGCTCTTGAAGACCAGATAGCCAGGCAGCTATCGACCCAGACCGCGATTAAAGGGAGCGTACCTTTTAAACTTCGTTTGGCAGCACCGAGGCTGGTTTCATCCCTGGGTAGTGCAGCGACTCGAACCTTCCTCCACGGCGAGAGCCTCTCTTCCTCTGTTGGACCCCTTGACCTGCAGGAACTACCAGGAACAACCGCCACCGCAGAAGCCACTTCTCCACGTTTAAGGTACATTGTTCTGCCAGGCCGCCCTTTCTCCGTGGTAGCCCTAAAGGTGTTTTAAATCCTTTAACTACTTGTAGGGTCGGCCGCCCTCTCTCTTAAGATTGTCTTTCGCCTTGCATCTACCTCTTCAAAAGTTTTCTACTAAAGACTTGACTGCAGCTACAAGAACATTTTTGCTCCTAAGCTCTTGGTCCTGTACCACTGACTCTGGCTCAGGCCTATTGACTCTGGCTGGTTTGTTAGATCTGCTCTCACTAGATTAGTTTTTAAATGAGAAATGTGTTGATGCACCTAAATCTTCTAAACCCCTCTTCCTTCCTACTGTTTTAACTTGTGGAGTGCCATTTTGCTCAGTTTTCATTCACTTGTCTTTTGGTGAAAGTGTTACTGTGCATTACTTGTTCACAAAACTTCAGGGAAGTGTTGCTAGGGGGTGTCTTTCGTTGAATTGGTAGAGTGCCATTTGTAGTAGGTTTTCACTGTGCTGTTTTGCTCAGTTTTCACTATACCGCAAACTTGTCTACAATTGAATAGGGAGTTGTATATGCTTTTCTTTTGACTAAACTTAACTTACTTTATTAACTGCGATCTATGTGTTGACTTAGAAGTGTATAAAATAAATATATATTCCTTTTTTTTAATACAAAACTTAGTACTGTACTACCTATTGTGTCAACCCTGAATACTCATCTCCCTCTTGAGATGAGTCTGACTGCTCAGCCACAGCTACCAACCAAATCTTTGTGGCGCAGACTGACACCAAAGGGGATTTATTGCTCTCACCTGTAGTCCTAATCTGGAGTAGTGCTCTCTAAGGGAACTGCCCTGGACTCTGCCTAACAGTATCCATTTGCGACTGGAATTTGAAGATGTATGGGGCTTTGTAGCCGTGCCCTTTAAATTAGACGTCCTCAGCTTCCTGCACTCACATGGCGCTCGAGCTGAAGGAGGTGGGGTAGGGCAAGGCGACATATGAAATACAGAACACTTAAGCAGCTAACGCCGGGGCTTGGTGGGGGAGGGTCAGGCTACATAGCCCCCCTGCCCCCCAAAAATAGAACAATCCATGTGTGCTTTGTGCACACCAGGCTTGGACTGGCCTATAGTGTAGTGCCGAACCAAAAACACAAAATGCTGGTATGGGCCTGGTTTTCTTTGGTCAAAGTGTGCCATTTTTGGCCCAATGTGGGCCAGTTTGATAAGTTACTTCACCCTGCGGCTAGTAGTTTTGTCCAATGTTGCTGAATACATATTCTTTAAAATGAACAATTTGCATCACATTTTATCAAACACCTCCCTCTTGGGTACTACCTAAAAGCTTGTCACAAAAGGAATGAATTGCCATTTGCAACTGTAGGCCACTTTTTCCTTGGTGCCCGCAGCCCAAGACAATGTCATGGCCCAGTCCGACAGTGGCTGCACACACACAAACAAATACACACCCCTAGGTTTCCTTAACGGTGCTGTTCTCACGCTTCAGAAAAGCACAGGAAGGGCCAAGGAAACCTATCGGGGAAAGCAGAGCCCAGAGGCAGGAATCGGAAAATGGAAGCGTGGGCCACACGTTTCCTCCGCCCTGTGTCTTGAATCTGATCAGACCTTGTTCTGGGATGTTTAGCAGGAAAAGCGCGAGGCAAAAGGAGCATGGCACACTGTTATTTTGCTTTCCCAAATCACATTCACTCAAGCTCCCATTGACCTCCCTTATCAGCCGCAATCGCATTTCCCCGCTCTCTGTCTGTTTACCGCTCTTCCTCCTGTGCCCTGTCCATATTTCCTGCCATTCAGCATATGGAGTGATCGTCCCAACAGACGTACGCAGGGGTGGACTGGCCTACAGGGAGCTGTGGAGATTACCTGGCAGACATCTGCACCCAGGGCTTGGGTGGACTGGCCTACAGGTAGGCCTCTGCACCCATGGCTTGGGTGGACTGCCCTACAGGGAACTCTGGAGATTTCCCGGTAGGCCTCTGCACCCAGGGCTTTGGTGGACTGGCTTACAGGGAACTCTGGAGATTGCCCGGCAGGCCTCTGCACCCAGGGCTTGGGTGGACTGGCCTACAGGAAACTCTGGAGATTTCCTGGTAGGCCTCTGCACCCAGGGCTTGGGTGGACTGGCCTACAGGGAACCCTGGAGATTTCCCGGTAGGCCTCTGCACCCAGGCTTGGGTGGACTGGCCTACAGGGAACCCTGGAGATTTCCCGGTAGGCCTCTGCACCCAGGGCCTCTTTTGTGTGGCAAACAATTTTATTTCCAAATGTTGTCATAGCCAAAGGGTTGGGCTTGCTGAAAATGTGTAATATGGGGCCGCTTACACAATTATTTCCGGGACCTATTTTGGCTCCCAGTCCATCCCTGGGTTTTCATGAAATATCTTCTAGTATTATAATGTCGACCAACAAACCGGGAAAGAGCTTTAATTTAGCTTTCTCTTTTATTTGCATCTATTTATTTTGTGTTTTACGTGTATAAGGCGCGCTGTATAGTGCACAGGAGTGGGGGGGATAGGCAAAGGGGAGGCCATAGAAGTGGAGTGCGGTAATTGATCAACAACAGATATTCAAGACATCCACAATAGTGCAAAGCCAGCATATTCCAAACGTTAATGCCTGGCACACACCCCTTTCAAAGTGCTAGTCTCGCAAGCCAGGTAATAAGGTAGCACCGGGAACAAGGGTGACAGTCCTAATCAGAATCAGAATGGTGGGATAAACTCTCCCAGTCTCATGATTCTAACCACTCCCCATCTACCTCTCAGGGTTTGGAGACCGCCCAATCAAGAGCCTTATTTCCAGACCATAGCCCGCCTTCAATCCTGCTATTTGGTGCCTTCTCCCCTGGTCTCTGTTTTTTGGCTTACCCCTTGAAACCCACACCCCTTCCCGCTTCCCACCAGCATTCCTTCTCCTGCCCCACTCACCACCTCCACATAGCAGCAAATCTGCGCCCCTCAGCTCCTCACCTGCCGCACCAGCCTCTAGTCATCGCCGCCGTGGACATTTCAATGGCGGACATCTTGTTTGTAGTATTTTTTATTCTTAACCCAAATGCGGCTTGCTGACTTACCACAGGACGGGTGTCCTCCCCCAGAAGCAGAAGCATAGCTGGGGGGGCGGCTGAGGGGGTGACAATTCCAGGTCTTTTGGTTGTAGCCCTGGGCTAGAACTAAAAGGCTAGCTAGCCCCGAGTCCCGAAAGTAGCGACATTAGTGAAGCCCCAGATCTTTTCCAGACCTAGCAACACCCCTGCTCAGAAGAAGTTCTTTAGTGCCCCAGTTAATTACCCCGGCTGCTAATAGCTAAAGTAGTGCCCTATTCAGCCGTCAATAACGGTTGGTAATGAATGATTCAACTCCAATGATAACTTGGACGGTAGATTTTACCAGCCATTCCGTCCTGCCAAGTGTCGCATTCTTATTAGGTTATTATTTATATATTTATCATTTGCATTGCACCAAAAACAAGTCCAGGGCCATCAGGGCGCTCCCAAGATGAAAACTCAAACACATTAATGACAAAAAGAAACAAAACCACACACACAGTCATTCTAGCTACATTGGCAGTAGGAGAAGTGGTGACAGCAAATCGGCTTGCTCAGAAGGCAGGTTTTATTCACCAGTTGAAGCCTGAGTGCTGAGACGGCTGCCAGCACAGCTGCCAGCGCCTTCTCCTGCTCCCCTGAGTTCTGAGTTAGCTGCCATCGCCGTCTCCTGCCCTCCTGAGTTCCGAGTCAGCTGCCGATGACCCTCCTGCTCCCCTGAGTTCTGAGTCAGCTGCCGGCGCCTTCTCCTGCTCCCCTCAGTTCTGAGTCGGCTGCCGGCGCCTTCTCCCCTGAGTTCGGAGGTGGCTGCCAGCGCCTTCTCCTGCTCCCCTGAGTTCTGAGTCAGCTGCCGATGACCCTCCTGCTCCCCTGAGTTCTGAGTCGGCTGCCATCGCCATCTCCTGCCCTCCTGAGTTCTGAGTCAGCTGCCGGCGGCTTCGCCTGCTCCCCTGAGTTCTGAGTCAGCTTCCGGTGCCTTCCTATGCTCCCCTGAGTTCTGAGTCGGCTGCCGGTGCCTTCTCCTGCTCCCCTGAGTTCTGAGTCGGCTTCCGGCGCCTTCTCCTGCTCCCCTGAGTTCTGAGTCGGCTGCCGGCACCTTCTCCTGCTCACTTGAGTTCTGAGACGGCTGCCAGCGCGGCTTCCAGTGCTTCTCCTGCTCCCCTGAGTTCTGAGTCGGCTGCCGGCACCTTCTCCTGCTCCCCTGAGTTCTGAGTCGGCTGCTGGCGCTTTCTCCTGCTCCCCTGAGTTCTGAGTCGGCTGCTGGCACCTTCTCCTGCTCCCCTGAGTTCTGAGTCGGCTGCCGGCACCTTCTCCTGCTCACTTGAGTTCTGAGACGGCTGCCAGCGCGGCTTCCAGTGCTTCTCCTGCTCCCCTGAGTTCTGAGTCGGCTGCCGGCACCTTCTCCTGCTCCCCTGAGTTCTGAGTCGGCTGCCGGCACCTTCTCCTGCTCACTTGAGTTCTGAGACGGCTGCCAGCGCGGCTTCCAGTGCTTCTCCTGCTCCCCTGAGTTCTGAGGCGGCTGCCGGCACCTTCTCCTGCTCCCCTGAGTTCTGAGTCGGCTGCTGGCGCTATCTCCTGCTCCCCTGAGTTCTGAGTCGGCTGCCGGCAGCTTCTCATGCTCCCCTGAGTTCTGATTCGGCTGCCGGCGGTTTCTCCTGCTCCCCTGAGTTCTGAGTCAGCTGCCAGCATCTTCTCCTGTTCCCCTGAGTTCTGAGTTGGCTTCCGGTGCCTTCTCCTGCTCCCATGAGTTCTGAGTCAACTGCTGGGGCCTTCTCCTGCTCCCCTGAGTTCTGAGTCGGATGCTGGGGCCTTCTCCTGCTCCCCTGAGTTCTGAGTCGGATGCCGGGCCCTTCTCCGTCTCCCCTGAGTTCTGAGTCGGCTGCCGGGGCCTTCTCCTCCTCCCCTGAGTTCTGAGTCGGCTGCCGAGGCCTTCTCCTGCTCCCCTGAGTTCTGAGTCGGCTGCCGGGGCCTTCGCCTCCTCCCCTGAGTTCTGAGTCGGCTTCCGGTGCCTTCTCCTGCTCCCCTGAGTTCTGAGTCGGCTGCCGACGCCTTCTCCGTCTCCCCTGAGTTCTGAGTCGGCTGCCGGGGCCTTCTCCTGCTCCCCTGAGTTCTGAGTCGGATGCTGGGGACTTCTCCTGCTCCCCTGAGTTCTGAGTCGGCTGCCGAGGCCTTATCCGTCTCCCCTGAGTTCTGAGTCGGCTGCCGGGGCCTTCTCCTCCTCCCCTGAGTTCTGAGTCGGCTGCCGGGGCCTTCTCCGGCTCCCCTGAGTTCTGAGTCGGCTGCCGGGGCCTTCTCCGTCTCCCCTGAGTTCTGAGTCGGCTGCCGGGGCCTTCTCCTCCTCCCCTGAGTTCTGAGTCGGCTGCCGGGGCCTTCACCTCCTCCCCTGAGTTCTGAGTCGGCTGCCGGGGCCTTCTCCGTCTCCCCTGAGTTCTGAGTCGGCTGCCGGGGCCTTCTCCTGCTCCCCTGAGTTCTGAGTCGGCTGCCGGGGCCTTCTCCTCCTCCCCTGAGTTCTGAGTCGGCTGCCGGGGCCTTCGCCTCCTCCCCTGAGTTCTGAGTCGGCTGCCGGGGCCTTCTCCGTCTCCCCGGAGTTCTGAGTCGGCTGCCGGGGCCTTCTCCTCCTCCCCTGAGTTCTGAGTCGGCTGCCGGGGCCTTCTCCGTCTCCCCTGAGTTCTGAGTCGGCTGCCGGGGCCTTCTCCTCCTCCCCTGAGTACTGAGTCGGCTGCCGGGGCCTTCGCCTCCTCCCCTGAGTTCTGAGTCGGCTGCCGGGGCCTTCTCCGTCTCCCCTGAGTTCTGAGTCGGCTGCCGGGGCCTTCTCCTCCTCCCCTGAGTTCTGAGTCGGCTGCCGGGGCCTTCTCCGTCTCCCCTGAGTTCTGAGTCGGCTGCCGGGGCCTTCTCCTCCTCCCCTGAGTTCTGAGTCGGCTGCCGGGGCCTTCTCCTCCTCCCCTGAGTTCTGAGTCGGCAGTCGGCGCCTTCTCCTGCTCCCCTGAGTTCTGAGTCGGCTGCCGGGGCCTTCTCCTGCTCCCCTGAGTTCTGAGTCAGCTGCCGGGGCCTTCTCCTGCTCCCCTGAGTTCTGAGTCGGCTGCCGGGGCCTTCTCCTGCTCCCCTGAGTTCTGAGTCGGCTGCCGGGGCCTTCGCCTCCTCCCCTGAGTTCTGAGTCGGCTTCCGGTGCCTTCTCCTGCTCCCCTGAGTTCTGAGTCGGCTGCCGATGCCTTCTCCGTCTCCCCTGAGTTCTGAGTCGGCTGCCGGGGCCTTCTCCTGCTCCCCTGAGTTCTGAGTCGGATGCTGGGGCCTTCTACTGCTCCCCTGAGTTCTGAGTCGGCTGCCGACGCCTTCTCCGTCTCCCCTGAGTTCTGAGTCGGCTGCCGGGGCCTTCTCCGTCTCCCCTGAGTTTTGAGTCGGCTGCCGGGGCCTTCTCCTCCTCCCCTGAGTTCTGAGTCGGCTGCTGGGGCCTTCTCCGTCTCCCCTGAGTTCTGAGTCGGATGCTGGGGCCTTCTCCTGCTCCCCTGAGTTCTGAGTCGGATGCCGGGCCCTTCTCCGTCTCCCCTGAGTTCTGAGTCGGCTGCCGGGGCCTTCTCCTCCTCCCCTGAGTTCTGAGTCGGCTGCTGGCGCTATCTCCTGCTCCCCTGAGTTCTGAGTCGGCTGCCGGCAGCTTCTCATGCTCCCCTGAGTTCTGATTCGGCTGCCGGCGGTTTCTCCTGCTCCCCTGAGTTCTGAGTCAGCTGCCAGCATCTTCTCCTGTTCCCCTGAGTTCTGAGTTGGCTTCCGGCACCTTCTCCTGCTCCCCTGAGTTCTGAGTCGGCTGCTGGCGCTATCTCCTGCTCCCCTGAGTTCTGAGTCGGCTGCCGGCAGCTTCTCATGCTCCCCTGAGTTCTGATTCGGCTGCCGGCGGTTTCTCCTGCTCCCCTGAGTTCTGAGTCAGCTGCCAGCATCTTCTCCTGTTCCCCTGAGTTCTGAGTTGGCTTCCGGTGCCTTCTCCTGCTCCCATGAGTTCTGAGTCAACTGCTGGGGCCTTCTCCTGCTCCCCTGAGTTCTGAGTCGGATGCTGGGGCCTTCTCCTGCTCCCCTGAGTTCTGAGTCGGATGCCGGGCCCTTCTCCGTCTCCCCTGAGTTCTGAGTCGGCTGCCGGGGCCTTCTCCTCCTCCCCTGAGTTCTGAGTCGGCTGCCGAGGCCTTCTCCTGCTCCCCTGAGTTCTGAGTCGGCTGCCGGGGCCTTCGCCTCCTCCCCTGAGTTCTGAGTCGGCTTCCGGTGCCTTCTCCTGCTCCCCTGAGTTCTGAGTCGGCTGCCGACGCCTTCTCCGTCTCCCCTGAGTTCTGAGTCGGCTGCCGGGGCCTTCTCCTGCTCCCCTGAGTTCTGAGTCGGATGCTGGGGACTTCTCCTGCTCCCCTGAGTTCTGAGTCGGCTGCCGAGGCCTTATCCGTCTCCCCTGAGTTCTGAGTCGGCTGCCGGGGCCTTCTCCTCCTCCCCTGAGTTCTGAGTCGGCTGCCGGGGCCTTCTCCGGCTCCCCTGAGTTCTGAGTCGGCTGCCGGGGCCTTCTCCGTCTCCCCTGAGTTCTGAGTCGGCTGCCGGGGCCTTCTCCTCCTCCCCTGAGTTCTGAGTCGGCTGCCGGGGCCTTCGCCTCCTCCCCTGAGTTCTGAGTCGGCTGCCGGGGCCTTCTCCGTCTCCCCTGAGTTCTGAGTCGGCTGCCGGGGCCTTCTCCTGCTCCCCTGAGTTCTGAGTCGGCTGCCGGGGCCTTCTCCTCCTCCCCTGAGTTCTGAGTCGGCTGCCGGGGCCTTCGCCTCCTCCCCTGAGTTCTGAGTCGGCTGCCGGGGCCTTCTCCGTCTCCCCGGAGTTCTGAGTCGGCTGCCGGGGCCTTCTCCTCCTCCCCTGAGTTCTGAGTCGGCTGCCGGGGCCTTCTCCGTCTCCCCTGAGTTCTGAGTCGGCTGCCGGGGCCTTCTCCTCCTCCCCTGAGTACTGAGTCGGCTGCCGGGGCCTTCGCCTCCTCCCCTGAGTTCTGAGTCGGCTGCCGGGGCCTTCTCCGTCTCCCCTGAGTTCTGAGTCGGCTGCCGGGGCCTTCTCCTCCTCCCCTGAGTTCTGAGTCGGCTGCCGGGGCCTTCTCCGTCTCCCCTGAGTTCTGAGTCGGCTGCCGGGGCCTTCTCCTCCTCCCCTGAGTTCTGAGTCGGCTGCCGGGGCCTTCTCCTCCTCCCCTGAGTTCTGAGTCGGCAGTCGGCGCCTTCTCCTGCTCCCCTGAGTTCTGAGTCGGCTGCCGGGGCCTTCTCCTGCTCCCCTGAGTTCTGAGTCAGCTGCCGGGGCCTTCTCCTGCTCCCCTGAGTTCTGAGTCGGCTGCCGGGGCCTTCTCCTGCTCCCCTGAGTTCTGAGTCGGCTGCCGGGGCCTTCGCCTCCTCCCCTGAGTTCTGAGTCGGCTTCCGGTGCCTTCTCCTGCTCCCCTGAGTTCTGAGTCGGCTGCCGATGCCTTCTCCGTCTCCCCTGAGTTCTGAGTCGGCTGCCGGGGCCTTCTCCTGCTCCCCTGAGTTCTGAGTCGGATGCTGGGGCCTTCTACTGCTCCCCTGAGTTCTGAGTCGGCTGCCGACGCCTTCTCCGTCTCCCCTGAGTTCTGAGTCGGCTGCCGGGGCCTTCTCCGTCTCCCCTGAGTTTTGAGTCGGCTGCCGGGGCCTTCTCCTCCTCCCCTGAGTTCTGAGTCGGCTGCTGGGGCCTTCTCCGTCTCCCCTGAGTTCTGAGTCGGATGCTGGGGCCTTCTCCTGCTCCCCTGAGTTCTGAGTCGGATGCCGGGCCCTTCTCCGTCTCCCCTGAGTTCTGAGTCGGCTGCCGGGGCCTTCTCCTCCTCCCCTGAGTTCTGAGTCGGCTGCCGAGGCCTTCTCCTGCTCCCCTGAGTTCTGAGTCGGCTGCCGGGGCCTTCGCCTCCTCCCCTGAGTTCTGAGTCGGCTTCCGGTGCCTTCTCCTGCTCCCCTGAGTTCTGAGTCGGCTGCCGACGCCTTCTCCGTCTCCCCTGAGTTCTGAGTCGGCTGCCGGGGCCTTCTCCTGCTCCCCTGAGTTCTGAGTCGGATGCTGGGGACTTCTCCTGCTCCCCTGAGTTCTGAGTCGGCTGCCGAGGCCTTATCCGTCTCCCCTGAGTTCTGAGTCGGCTGCCGGGGCCTTCTTCTCCTCCCCTGAGTTCTGAGTCGGCTGCCGGGGCCTTCTCCGGCTCCCCTGAGTTCTGAGTCGGCTGCCGGGGCCTTCTCCTCCTCCCCTGAGTTCTGAGTCGGCTGCCGGGGCCTTCGCCTCCTCCCCTGAGTTCTGAGTCGGCTGCCGGGGCCTTCTCCGTCTCCCCTGAGTTCTGAGTCGGCTGCCGGGGCCTTCTCCTGCTCCCCTGAGTTCTGAGTCGGCTGCCGGGGCCTTCTCCTCCTCCCCTGAGTTCTGAGTCGGCTGCCGGGGCCTTCGCCTCCTCCCCTGAGTTCTGAGTCGGCTGCCGGGGCCTTCTCCGTCTCCCCGGAGTTCTGAGTCGGCTGCCGGGGCCTTCTCCTCCTCCCCTGAGTTCTGAGTCGGCTGCCGGGGCCTTCTCCGTCTCCCCTGAGTTCTGAGTCGGCTGCCGGGGCCTTCTCCTCCTCCCCTGAGTACTGAGTCGGCTGCCGGGGCCTTCGCCTCCTCCCCTGAGTTCTGAGTCGGCTGCCGGGGCCTTCTCCGTCTCCCCTGAGTTCTGAGTCGGCTGCCGGGGCCTTCTCCTCCTCCCCTGAGTTCTGAGTCGGCTGCCGGGGCCTTCTCCGTCTCCCCTGAGTTCTGAGTCGGCTGCCGGGGCCTTCTCCTCCTCCCCTGAGTTCTGAGTCGGCTGCCGGGGCCTTCTCCTGCTCCCCTGAGTTCTGAGTCGGATGCTGGGGACTTCTCCTGCTCCCCTGAGTTCTGAGTCGGCTGCCGAGGCCTTATCCGTCTCCCCTGAGTTCTGAGTCGGCTGCCGGGGCCTTCTTCTCCTCCCCTGAGTTCTGAGTCGGCTGCCGGGGCCTTCTCCGGCTCCCCTGAGTTCTGAGTCGGCTGCCGGGGCCTTCTCCTCCTCCCCTGAGTTCTGAGTCGGCTGCCGGGGCCTTCGCCTCCTCCCCTGAGTTCTGAGTCGGCTGCCGGGGCCTTCTCCGTCTCCCCTGAGTTCTGAGTCGGCTGCCGGGGCCTTCTCCTGCTCCCCTGAGTTCTGAGTCGGCTGCCGGGGCCTTCTCCTCCTCCCCTGAGTTCTGAGTCGGCTGCCGGGGCCTTCGCCTCCTCCCCTGAGTTCTGAGTCGGCTGCCGGGGCCTTCTCCGTCTCCCCGGAGTTCTGAGTCGGCTGCCGGGGCCTTCTCCTCCTCCCCTGAGTTCTGAGTCGGCTGCCGGGGCCTTCTCCGTCTCCCCTGAGTTCTGAGTCGGCTGCCGGGGCCTTCTCCTCCTCCCCTGAGTACTGAGTCGGCTGCCGGGGCCTTCGCCTCCTCCCCTGAGTTCTGAGTCGGCTGCCGGGGCCTTCTCCGTCTCCCCTGAGTTCTGAGTCGGCTGCCGGGGCCTTCTCCTCCTCCCCTGAGTTCTGAGTCGGCTGCCGGGGCCTTCTCCGTCTCCCCTGAGTTCTGAGTCGGCTGCCGGGGCCTTCTCCTCCTCCCCTGAGTTCTGAGTCGGCTGCCGGGGCCTTCTCCTCCTCCCCTGAGTTCTGAGTCGGCAGTCGGCGCCTTCTCCTGCTCCCCTGAGTTCTGAGTCGGCTGCCGGGGCCTTCTCCTGCTCCCCTGAGTTCTGAGTCAGCTGCCGGGGCCTTCTCCTGCTCCCCTGAGTTCTGAGTCGGCTGCCGGGGCCTTCTCCTGCTCCCCTGAGTTCTGAGTCGGCTGCCGGGGCCTTCGCCTCCTCCCCTGAGTTCTGAGTCGGCTTCCGGTGCCTTCTCCTGCCCCCCTGAGTTCTGAGTCGGCTGCCGATGCCTTCTCCGTCTCCCCTGAGTTCTGAGTCGGCTGCCGGGGCCTTCTCCTGCTCCCCTGAGTTCTGAGTCGGATGCTGGGGCCTTCTACTGCTCCCCTGAGTTCTGAGTCGGCTGCCGACGCCTTCTCCGTCTCCCCTGAGTTCTGAGTCGGCTGCCGGGGCCTTCTCCGTCTCCCCTGAGTTTTGAGTCGGCTGCCGGGGCCTTCTCCTCCTCCCCTGAGTTCTGAGTCGGCTGCTGGGGCCTTCTCCGTCTCCCCTGAGTTCTGAGTCGGCTGCCGGGGCCTTCTCCTCCTCCCCTGAGTTCTGAGTCGGCTGCCGGGGCCTTCGCCTCCTCCCCTGAGTTCTGAGTCGGCTGCCGGGGCCTTCTCCGTCTCCCCTGAGTTCTGAGTCGGCTGCTGGGGCCTTCTCCTCCTCCCCTGAGTTCTGAGTCGGCTGCCGGGGCCTTCTCCGTCTCCCCTGAGTTCTGAGTCGGCTGCCGGGGCCTTCTCCTCCTCCCCTGAGTTCTGAGTCGGCTGCCGGGGCCTTCTCCTCCTCCCCTGAGTTCTGAGTCGGCAGTCGGCGCCTTCTCCTGCTCCCCTGAGTTCTGAGTCGGCTGCCGGGGCCTTCTCATGCTCCCCTGAGTTCTGAGTCGGCTGCCGGGGCCTTCTCCTGCTCCCCTGAGTTCTGAGTCGGCTGCCGGGGCCTTCTCCTGCTCCCCTGAGTTCTGAGTCGGCTGCCGGGGCCTTCTCCTCCTCCCCTGAGTTCTGAGTCGGCTGCCGGGGCCTTCTCCTCCTCCCCTGAGTTCTGAGTCGGCTGCCGGGGCCTTCTCCTCCTCCCCTGAGTTCTGAGTCGGCTGCCGGGGCCTTCTCCGGCTCCCCTGAGTTCTGAGTCGGCTGCGGGGGCCTTCTCCTCCTCCCCTGAGTTCTGAGTCGGCTGCCGGGGCCTTCTCCTCCTCCCCTGAGTTCTGAGTCGGCTGCCGGGGCCTTCTCCTCCTCCCCTGAGTTCTGAGTCGGCTGCCGGGGCCTTCTCCGGCTCCCCTGAGTTCTGAGTCGGCTGCCGGGGCCTTCGCCTCCTCCCCTGAGTTCTGAGTCGGCTTCCGGTGCCTTCTCCTGCTCCCCTGAGTTCTGAGTCGGCTGCCGATGCCTTCTCCGTCTCCCCTGAGTTCTGAGTCGGCTGCCGGGGCCTTCTCCTGCTCCCCTGAGTTCTGAGTCGGATGCTGGGGCCTTCTACTGCTCCCCTGAGTTCTGAGTCGGCTGCCGACGCCTTCTCCGTCTCCCCTGAGTTCTGAGTCGGCTGCCGGGGCCTTCTCCTCCTCCCCTGAGTTCTGAGTCGGCTGCCGGGGCCTTCTCCGGCTCCCCTGAGTTCTGAGTCGGCTGCCGGGGCCTTCTCCGTCTCCCCTGAGTTCTGAGTCGGCTGCCGGGGCCTTCTCCTCCTCCCCTGAGTTCTGAGTCGGCTGCCGGGGCCTTCGCCTCCTCCCCTGAGTTCTGAGTCGGCAGCCAGCGCCGTCTCCTGCTCCCCTGAGTTCTGAGTCGGCTGCCGGGGCCTTCGCCTCCTCCCCTGAGTTCTGAGTCGGCTGCCGGGGCCTTCTCCGTCTCCCCTGAGTTCTGAGTCGGCTGCCGGGGCCTTCTCCTCCTCCCCTGAGTTCTGAGTCGGCTGCCGACGCCTTCTCCGTCTCCCCTGAGTTCTGAGTCGGCTGCCGGGGCCTTCTCCTCCTCCCCTGAGTTCTGAGTCAGCAGTCGGCGCCTTCTCCTGCTCCCCTGAGTTCTGAGTCGGCTGCCGGGGCCTTCTCCTGCTCCCCTGAGTTCTGAGTCAGCTGCCGGGGCCTTCTCCTGCTCCCCTGAGTTCTGAGTCGGCTGCCGGGGCCTTCTCCTCCTCCCCTGAGTTCTGAGTCGGCAGCCGGCGCCTTCTCCTGCTCCCCTGAGTTCTGAGTCGGCTGCCGGGGCCTTCTCCTCCTCCCCTGAGTTCTGAGTCGGCAGCCAGCGCCTTCTCCTGCTCCCCTGAGTTCTGAGTCGGCTGCCGGGGCCTTCTCCTGCTCCCCTGAGTTCTGAGTCGGCTGCCGGCGCCGTCTCTTGCTCCCCTGAGTTCTGAGTCGGATGCCGGGGCCTTCTCCTGCTCCCCTGAGTTCTGAGTCGGCTGCCGATGCCGTCTCCTGCTCCCCTGAGTTCTGAGTCGGCTGCCGGGGCCTTCTCCTGCTCCCCTGAGTTCTGAGTCGGCTGCCGGTGCCGTCTCCTGCTCCCCTGAGTTCTGAGTCGGATGCCGGGGCCTTCTCCTGCTCCCCTGAGTTCTGAGTCGGCTGCCGATGCCGTCTCCTGCTCCCCTGAGTTCTGAGTCGGCAGCCAGCGCCTTCTCCTCCTCCCCTGAGTTCTGAGTTGGCAGCCGGCGCCTTCTCCTCCTCCCCTGAGTTCTGAGTCAGCAGCCAGCGCCTTCTCCTGCTCCCCTGAGTTCTGAGTCGGCAGCCAGCGCCTTCTCCTCCTCCCCTGAGTTCTGAGTCGGCTGCCGGTGCCGTCTCCTGCTCCCCTGAGTTCTGAGTCGGCTGCCGACGCCTTTTCCGTCTCCCCTGAGTTCTGAGACGGCTGCCGGGGCCTTCTCCTGCTCCCTTGAGTTCTGAGTCGGCAGCCAGCGCCTTCTCCTGCTCCCCTGAGTTCTGAGTCGGCAGCCAGCGCCTTCTCCTCCTCCCCTGAGTTCTGAGTCGGCTGCCGGGGCCTTCTCCTCCTCCCCTGAGTCGGCTGCCGGGGCCTTCTCCTCCTCCCCTGAGTCCTGAGTCGGCTGCCGGGGCCTTCTCCTCCTCCCCTGAGTTCTGAGTTGGCTGCCGGGGCCTTCTCCTCCTCCCCTGAGTCCTGAGTCGGCTGCCGGGGCCTTCTCCTGCTCCCCTGAGTTCTGAGTTGGCTGCCGATGCCTTCTGCGTCTCCCCTGAGTTCTGAGTCGGCAGCCAGCGCCTTCTCCTGCTCCCCTGAGTTCTGAGTCGGCTGCCGGGGCCTTCTCCTCCTCCCCTGAGTTCTGAGTCGGCAGCCAGCGCCTTCTCCTGCTCCCTGGCTGCTTTGCCTGCTCATTGCTGATTTTTTTTCAATAAAGGAAAAGCAAAATAAGAGAAAGTCCCCCCCCTCCCCCAACCCAGAACATGTTCTTTTCCCTCACCACATACGGATTCTCCCAGCCCATGTTCGGGCTTCACTACGTTACCAGATTGAAGACTGAACCAGGATTAAAATTACGCAGCTGTGCTCGGCCCTTAATTTGGGCGATGGGCTGCTACCGGCTGGGATGGCCTGACAGGACTGGAGTTCCACTCACCTAAAACTGTGCATGAGGTTTAAAAGAAAACAGACCCAGACATTCAAGTAGTATCTGATTAATTGGATAATAATAAACATTATTTTTTTAACTCAGATTATTTTGCAGATCAGGTAAAGGTAAGGCATGAAGCAAACATTTCCTAAAATAACACTTATTTTATGTTTTTTGTTTCACCATCATTATTTATAAACTTTGACAAAGAAATGATGAGCAATGAAAAGTAAAACCCTCTTGCAGCCGAGGCTGTTGTTCAGCTTTCCTCCCTTAATGAGCTGTCCAAGAGGTTTTGGCTGCCGAACACATGTCCTGTGTTGCCAAATATTTCTTCCCAGTTGCCATAAACCTTAACAGATTTCACTTCAATGCACATGTCAAGCATAGTTGTGCTTGAAATACGCAGGTGCAGTTGAACATACTACCAAGAGGTCTTCAGTCCAAGTTTCCAAAAAGTGGTAAGTGTGATTTTATTGGGGACGGGCACATTCTGATATTCCTAATTCAGGGAATGTTTAGCGCGGTGCCAAGTGACTTTGCACTGCCAACAAACACGCAGAACCTGGCCTAATTCACAAAGCTGTGCAAAGTGTATTTTTGCATTGCAAAGTCAGTGCAAAGTTATTGTGTACTGCAAAAATTACTTTGTACTGACTTTGCACTGCAAAAATACACTTTGCACAGTTCCATGAATCAGGGTTTGTGTCGGCAGTGCAAAGTCACTTTTCAACAGTGCAAATTCACTTCGAACCGTGCAAAAAAGTTCATGAATCGGACCCTAAGATCTTTTTTTGTGAATTAGGCCCACTTAGTACGTTGTAAAGAGTACTTTTTCAGTGCAAAGTGACTTTGGTCCCCAACAATACACTTTGTACCACTCTGTGAATTAGGCCTGGTTCTACGTATTTGTTGGCAGTGCAAAGTCACTTTGTACCGCGCTAAACGTTCCATGAATTAGACCCTCCGTTATTGTATAGTAAATCTCACTTTGAAGAGCCTAAGCACCTTGTGCGGCAGTGAGCTGAAAATGTATACACTGCAAATGAATGAGCTGCATTAAGCTTGGGGGGCTCAGCGGATCAGGGTCATGGTTCCATCAGCCTCTATCTGTGGTAAAGGATTTTGCGGGTCTGACGCCCGCTACTCCCTGTGCTATCCCACCCACTCACCATTACATTCGTTACAACAGGTGCATCCATCTATGTCCCTCGAAAAGAAGGCGGTGGGTAGGCTGTGTGCAGAACGATTTTGTGTCCTTGACAACGACTGCCCCCTCCTCCTTTCTTAAATTTCCTTCCTAAGGGGTACAGCGCCAGATTGCTTCTTTCTTTATTTATTTATTTACTTATCTCAAGCACCGGAACCCACATGCATCAGGGCACCAAACATAAAACAAAACCTGCCTTCCCTCTACGTGCAGCATCCCAGCACCCTTGGCGCACCTGTAGGACCCACGAAATGATTTTCCACAGATTCGTGATTTACCACAGATTCGTGATTTACCACAGATTCGTGGAATAATGATCCTCTCAGCAATTTGGCAATGGTTTCCAAAACCTTGTCTCTAACCGGACGCTTGCTCATAGAAGTCAGGCAGAGATTCCAAACTCTAGATTTTGGGAAACTCGATAACTATGCAAAATGAATGGTCCGAGTCCACTCTAGTGAGGAGATGCTCGGTTCAAAAAGGGGAAGCCCCATAATTGCCCCCACTTGAGAACAACCTCAGCCTAGAGATACAAGAATGAAACATCTGGGCTTACGCCCCCCACTGTGCTGAGCAGGAAGGACACATACTGCCTGTGTGGGTACCAGGCCCAGCTGAAGATGTGTGGGGGCCCATTTCATATTGATGGTTGGGGGCCCCCTGCTTAGAGCGAAAACCGTCTAAGGCACCCCTGGGGTGCATACATTACGATGGCGACAAAGAGAAGGTTAATAGCCGCCGACTATCACGAGACGGCCAGGCAGCAGGGAGCTTGCACACTAAGAGCCCGATCCATGGTCATTTTTTCACGGTTAAAAGTGACTTTGCACTGCTGAAAAGTGACTTTGCTCTGACGACACAAACCCTGATTCATGGAACTGTGCAAAGTGTATTTTTGCAGTGCCAAGGTGGTGCATTGTTATGTTGGCCATACAAAATGACTTTGCACAGACTTTGCACAGTTCCATGAGTCAGCGTTTTGGGGTCGGCAGTGCCAAGTCACTTTTCAGTAGTGCAAAGTTTCTTTGAACCGTGCCAAAAATTCCATGAATCGGGCCCAAATGCCCACTGAAGAGCTATAAACCGTTCCTTGCCCGCAAACGGCTGGTGTGGAGGAACCAGTGTTAGAAGGCAAGGAGCTGATAGCACTTCTGTACGTTCTGTGGGAAGTGACAGCCTTGGGTGCGCGAGGAAACACAGCTTGCAATGTGAACACCGCAAAGCTTACATTTTAAGCCCCATAAGGAACACAGAGAATGGAATATATTGCTGCATTGCAAGGCCGCTGACTGGCAACATGGGGGAATTGCTGGGGACCCCCACTAGGCTTGATGCCCCAATCATTTGAAAAAGGTTTAAAGGCCTTGACGCCGTACCTGGTGGGTACCTTCCAGTGTGGTTAAGTACTGTAGCAGAAGAGCATTTACATTAAGAGAACCACACATGGCGGTGAAGAGGGATATGTTTAGAAGTGTGCCATAGCTTAGGAATTGCCCATAATTTAGGTCCAAAATATGTGGTAACAACACTCTCTTACAGGTGTTATTCCAACACACGCTCAAGGGGTATTTACCCCACAAAATATTTTCATATGACCTCATTCTGTAAATACCCGATTACATGCTTCCCTACTGAACGTACCTAGATGGTTAAAGCATTCTTTAAAATGCAACTGGCCTCATTGTGAGTTTTGCGCTAATAATTTATATATTTTGTATTATGTGTATAGTGCCAAGCAGGCAAGCCTGTAGGCATCAGAGCGCTTACACAGACAGACTGCAAGAAACAAATAATGGCTAAATCCTGAGAAAAGAAAAGTCACCTTACACAAGACACTTGGCTTTTTAGTTTTTAATTCTGGCCACCCTACGATACGGTCCTTCGCTGGCTGAATGGGCGGCGAGAAGAGACCAGGGAGCTGTGAAGCGGGTCACATCTTGTTTACACCGGGCCCTTCCGCGGACCAATCAGCTTTTCCGGACAGGTTTATAGTGAATAAGGTTCTAAATGAAACACATGTGTGGCCCTGTGTCTGCGCGAGCATCTCCAGATGCTGAGAGACATGCTTAGTAACCTGGCAGGGCCTTCGCGCAGAGAAATGGAAACATCGCGCGAGAGAGACCCTGTCAGGGCATATAATGTTAAATCTGGCAGGGTGGCTTCGCAGGACTTTAGAAAAAAAAGACAATAGTAAAACAGACTCAAGGACATTGTGTTTTCGCAGTTCTGCTGTGGTGAAGCAGCCGGTGCTCCTCGCCAGATGTGAGTGACTCATGAACATAGCGATAACGCGCCGCGGGCGCCCTTGGGTGTTGGGATAGCCGCAGTGCGCGTGCGCGTGGACCAGGGCCTCGGCGACGGGCCTGGCAGGTGTGGTGGTTAGGCCCTAGGCTAAAGGGCTCCCGGAGGCTGGAGCTCCCTTTAACCACGCGCGATCTGCAACGCGGCGTGACAACTGGATGACAACGTGTAAGACTCAAAATAGCATCAACAAAAAAACGCATGGTCCCTGGGCTGTCTTCTTCCCTCCCGAGGCTCGGAGCGGCTGCTTCTCCAGACTCACACAGTCTGTGGGCACCACACGGAGCCGTGCCCGGGCAAGATGGCTGGAGGGTAGCAGCTGGGCGTGTGGTGTCATGTGTGACAGTCATCCATGACCTTACTGTGAGGGGTGCATGTAAAGCACTGCACAGGCGACCTTCGTGTGTAATCAGTGCCTTAAGTGGCACTACAAAATGAGCCGGGACTCATCAAGGGGGTGTGGCCTAACGGCGGGGTCTCCTGCTGGCCCGTTAGGCCACGCCCACTTGACGAGCCGCTGCTCAATGGGCTACTGGCACCCCTGCCAGGCACCCTCTTTCCCCTGGGGGAGAGGGTGCTGATCTCTGCCTTTATTTTCTAAAGGCTTGCGTGGCAGGGGACAGCGCCTCGCCTATTCAGCCTTAATGGTGGCGCTGGACCTCGCCAGCTGGGGAGGGGCAGCGTCACCATTAAATCTGACAGGATGAGGCCAATGGAAGCTGAGGCCGTTTTCTGAAGACTGAAAGTCTGCGAATGCGGGGGAGTTTCAGGATTTAGAAAGCAAAGCCTCTGCTTCCAGCGGCCTCACGTTTTCTCCATAATGGTGGCGCTGGCCCACGGGCATCTCTTGTTGAAGGGATGCCTTGCAGGTGTGGTGCCAGCATTATGGCATTTTTTTCTGAAGCTTACGCACAGACGCGAGAGATTCAGCCTTTAGAAAAAAAGCCTTTTCATGCAGTGGCCGGGGCTGCCAATGCAGATTGGTGGGCCCCGGCAGGGCCCCGCCTCAAAGCGAGATTTCGTAGACTGTTCAGGCCCCGCCCCACAGGCCCCGGCCCACTTAAAGCCCTGCGTGTAATGCATGTGAGATACGGAGTACCCACATGTCTCTCATCTTCTTCTTGCTGATAGATTTTATGCATCAGGGGTGATTTTTGGATACCGAGGCTTGAGCCTCATTACTCCATCTTCTCGGGTTGAGTGTATAGTCGTGGGTTAGGATTCTTCTTGGT
Organism: Ambystoma mexicanum; assembly: GCF_040938575.1. Classification (NCBI taxonomy): domain Eukaryota; kingdom Metazoa; phylum Chordata; class Amphibia; order Caudata; family Ambystomatidae; genus Ambystoma; species Ambystoma mexicanum. Next base: position 146,970,814 of record NC_090930.1, on the reverse strand, counting down.
CTGTGTGGGATTGTCACAGTAGAGCTGGTTTCACAGGGTCTTCGCCGTGATGGGCCGTGGGTAGAGATCAAAGGGGTTTGCAGTGGTGGCAGTGAGTCTTCAAGGGTTCGGGTTCTGACCCAGTCCTTGGCAGAAGTTCTTACTCAACTTCGCTAGATGTTCATCCAACATCTCAATGTCCAGTTCTCTGTGAAGGTCAGCTATCCTTGTGAAGAGTGGAGCTCCAGACGATATCCGCAGGACATCTCAAGACTCTTCCAGTGTCGCTCATGGCAGGTCAGCCATGCTGGGGAGGCATACATCAGGGTACGTCTGATGACCGTCTTGTAGATGGTAGCTGCATGTGTGAGATGGGCAGAGCTTTAAGTGGGGTAAGAAATCGAGGGGGGGCCTTGTTTGGGGACGTGGCTTGCGGGATGGGCGTGGCCTAAAAAAGTACACAAACCATAGTAAGGTACGCAAACAAATATATAAATGCATGTGAGCATTGATATATTTGTATGTGTACTTTAATATGGTTTGTGTACTATGCAGCCTTCTTTTATAAACGTAGAAATATCTTACATATTTCTATGTTTATAAAAGATGGCTTGAAAAGTAAACAAACCATAGTAAGCTACGCACATGAATATATAAATGCTTACATTTATATATATTTTTGTTTGCGTGCCTTACTATGGTTGGTGTACTACAAGATAGCTTGAAAAGTACTCAAACCATAGTAAGGTACGCACACAAATATATAAAATGTACATATTTGTGTGCAAGCTTTGATGATGGACAAAGTCTAAGGGGTCTTTGTCCGTAAAAAGATGTTTTGAATTGTGTACTTTTCAAGCCATCTTTTATAACATATAACTATGGCACTCAGTGCCCAGGTTCACTGAGGGTCAAAGACGCCTCAGTGACTTGGGGAGGGGCGAAACAAAAGGACAGTAACTTTCTCTGGTGACCCGTCACGCGAGGGGTCACCAGAGAAAGTTATAGTGACTGACTGAAGTGCCAGCCTTTGTGGCTAACTTAATGGCGGCGCATCAGTGATGGGATAATGCGTCCCACCAATGTTGTGGTGGGACCGGGGGGCCCCGGCAGTGCCCCGGCTCAGCCCTACTTTTTGGAGACTTCCATGGCCCGGCCTGGCTGACCCCTGCCCACTTAAAGCACTGGAGACGGGTGACCATTGTGTGCGGTATAGGTGACCTACTTGTAATATGTAGGGGACCTGCATGACTAGTATCGCAAGCCTGAATATGAGATATAGGTGACCGGATTATTAGGTCACCCACATATGTAGCATGTGTAGCCTGAATGTGAGGTATAGGTTGTAGTGATATGTGTGGCATGAGTTCAAGTGGAGAATTTATAACATGCATCATTATAAGGTTTGTTGTGTCTAGGCATGATGGAAGGGAGCGTGGAAAAGTCGGATCTCTAATGGAAGGGAGTTAGAATGGTCGGAGTCCTGATAGCAAAAACCAAGATCACCTCGGCTTGTACTCATGGAGCGCGGTGGAGCAGAAGACCCCTCTCCATCTGTGGGCTGGAGAGGGGTCCAGGTCGATGAGACACAATCTTATGGCTAGTGGGATTGGGGTGAGCAGGTTGCAAGGGGCATCTCACTGAACACTCTTTTTGTCTGGGTGCCAGTGGAGGAAATTGGGAAAGAGCTGGGTGGCATTTTTGATGCCAGAACGCATTCTAAGCCTTTCATAATCCTCGCAGGGATAGTAATCAAGGATCTATGCCGCTAGATTCTAGGCGCTCGAATAAATTGCTCTCATTATAGTCCAAATTATTGGTTCTCAATTTAACCATCTCGGAAGGACGAATAGCTGAGTCAGCACTCCCAGAATTGGAACTTCAGGCAGAAAGTCACACACAAATATTTACCTGCTGGGGGCGCAGGGGCACATACATAGTATACTGCACTTACCAAGCACTGAGTTAATATTTCTTTACCAACTTTATTCGGAAAGTAGTCCTTAAAAGTAACAAAAACATAAACACTAAACATACAAATATAAATACAGGAATACACATTTTATATACAGGTTCGAACACACACCCAGCCACATAAGATTCAATTCTTTAAAATCTTTGCACCACTTTCAAAGAATACCCTTTTCTTCTGCATGCACTGCCCAAAAATGTTCAGACTGCAAAAAAAGACATCAGGCGAACTTACATGTTTCTGTCTCAGACAATTATGACATACCTCTATTAAACAGGCATGGGCGTCATTTCTTTTGTCTTAGGTCATCATACTGAGGGCATATAAAAAGGAAGTGCTGGAGGCTTCCCGCATCGAGGGACACACTGGGGAAAGGTGGCTATTCGATTTAGCTTCCACTGTGGCCAGGGACGTCATTTCACCAAAATGCCAGGGGTAGCGGAAGTGACATTACATGACCCTTGACCCCTGATGACATCACAGGAAGTGATGTCATTTGACCCCACCCCAAAGTGATATCGCGGGAAGTGATGGAACAAGACCTTTCACCCATTGACAAAACAGGAAGTTGCATCACATAGCATTGTACACTGCGAAAAATATTGTTACAACATCACTATAATGTGATGTACATTTCATACCTGAATGGATCGCCATATGTATCGTTAAGATCAGTGTGTATAGGCCCATATTACCAAATTACTGTGATTGCAAGCAGACGTCCATGACCAAATGATAATGATTTGTTATTATATAGCACTTAAGCTTAAGCGCTTTACATAGAAGAAATATACACCCAATATCACCCAACCTGTGTTGGTACCCATTTATCGACCTCAGAAGGGTGCCTGAAATAAACCTTTAATGAGTCTTGCAATTATTGTATAGAATTCCAGAAAGACACATTTTTTGGCATTCCTATTCTTTCTTATTTAGGTTCAGTACTGAAAGTGTTACTCTTGTAGCCCGCATGTTCTTATTTTTCTTCTTTTTTTAAGGGGCCTGAAAAAGAAAGCTAGCCACTCCAGAATTAAAGAGCCACATGATGCTGGCCACAGCCCAAGGTGCTTGCATTGCAAAAAAAAAAAAAACGTTTTTTTTTGTAGAGGTCGCAAGGGAGACCACAGAGGTCACAAAGGAGACCTCAGAGGTCGCACTTGCGACCTCTGGCGACCCCCAAATTACGTCCCTGACTGTGGCTCTTGGAAGACTCCCCAACCACATCCTCATTATTCAAGCTCGCTTGGCGGGATCATCGCCCAAGCATGGATACCCCTCCATCATAATGGAGTCCTTAAGTGTTAAACCCTCATACCCCATGGATCAGTTCAAGCACTTGGTTTTATATTCGCCCCGCTTACACAGTTCAAAAGCCTCCAAAACAATCATTTTTGTGGGAGGCGTTGATCATTTCTGGACAAGACCAAAGCTCAGCCAGGCCCAGACTGAACAGCAGTTCTTTTACATAGTGGAACCACGCAATCCCAACAGCATCCTTGTGGGTCAGTGCATCCATGACAGCTCCACATGCATGGAATTCCCCAGCCCAGGTCCGAACCCAAAATAAAAGTGGTTTGGGAGCCATCACATCCGGAGTGCACAAGAGGCCGAGATGTGGAGCGGAATATTTAGGGTACAGACCGGCACATGCAAGCGGATTCTCAATCGCTGCCAGAGTATTTGTATTAGACGAACCCCACAGTTCGGCTCCATACACAGCACCTGACAGCACCTGGGCTCTATACATCAGGACAGCTTGGGCCACTGCACTACATCTTGCTCTGCCTGCAAAGGCTAATATATCATTACACGTCCTTCCTAAATTTGCATCCGCCTTTGCTACTTGGCGACTCCAGTTACCATCACTCAAGGTGTTAACCCCCAAGTGATCAAAGCTCTTGACCTCTTCAATCAGAGCCCCATTTTTATCCACGACCATGTTGGTCCAAGACGCTCGGAAATCCCCACACTTCATATATTTTGTTTTGGAGGCGTTCACTTCCAAACCTTTGGCTTGACAAAAACCAACAGAGTTCGCAACTTGATTCTTCAACCCCATTGGGGCACGAGATATGAGGACAAAGGGGGTCATTACGAGTTTGGAGGCAGCCATGGTGCTAATAGCACCATGGCTGCCTCCAAAGTCGTGTCCGGGTTCCTTGAATGGAGACTTCCTGGGTCATTCCAACCTTGGAGGACCCGGTAAGTCCCCATTCAAATAACCCATCCCCATTCGAGCCCCCATAAGGTTCAATGGGAATGAGGACGGAGAAAATAACAGGCCCGTTAGTAACAGGCCTGTTATTAGCTCCCCGGTCCTTTAGCGGCTCCTGCTAAGGGCGGCTGGTAAAACCAGCTGGCCATAGTGGGACCCGCTAAGGGACCTCGTAATGCGTCCGTAAGGGGTTAACGGCACCGGCATCCTTACTGGCACCGTTAACCCCTTACTGCCACACTCGTAATGACCCCCAATATCATCAGCAAAAAAACAAGATCCCTACTTTTTTTCCACCCAACAGGGGAGCGTCTGAGGTGCCCCTTGGAAAATCCTGCGGTACACCATCGAAAAATGAATTCAAAAGTAGGGGTGCCAAAGTACAGCCTTTCTTGACTCCTCTGTAACTCCAAAATTGCTTGTGGGCTCAATCCCCAAACCCCATCTGACCCTTCCTACCGAGTCCGCATACAGGCCCGTGATTGCCTCAAAGGAGCCCCTTGGTCCCGCCGCGCTGCCCACAATGCTATGCGTTAAATCGACAAACAAAAGATACAGGTTACCCCCAGATAGTTTAACATATTTATCATGAATAAAGTTTAGTCTCAGAATCTGTTCAAGTGGACTTAATCCCTTAACAAAACCAACATGCAAATGACTCCATGCTTCCTGCTCGAGACCCCAGTCTGCCAACATTACCTGGAAGATTTTCCCATGGATTTCACTGCTAGCAGAGTAGAGCAATTGGTCAACACTTCCCGGGACCCCCCGCCCCGGTCACCTTTTTAAAATATCGGCACAATTTACGCAAGACTCCATATGGTTGGTTTCCAACCAATTCTCAGGACAATGTTGAACAATGTATGCAGAAAAGGTACCAGACCTCCGGTTTGTCATTATACTGGTCTGCGGCATATGGTCTCGTCCTGGTGCTTTTCCTTGGACCTGAGTCCTCACAACCAGGGCTTTATACCGGTATGCTGTCAAATAATCTGGTCCTGGTGCTTTTCCTTGTACCTGAGACCTCACAGCCAGGGCTTTATACTGGTCTGCTGGCATATGGTCTGGTCCTGGTGCTTTTCCTTGGCCTTGAGACCTCACAGCCAGGGCTGTATACCGGTCTGCTGGAATATGGTCTGGTCCTGGTGCTTTTCCTTGGACTTGTGACCTCACAGCCAGTGCTTTATACTGGTCTGCTGCCATATGGTCTGGTCCTGGTGCTTTTCCTTGGCCTTGAGACCTCACAGCCAGGGCTTTATACCGGTCTGCTGGAATATGGTCTGGTCCTGGTGCTTTTCCTTGGACCTGATACCTCACATCCAGGGCTTTATATTGGTCTGCTGGCATATGGTCTGGTCCTGGTGCTTTCCTTGGACCTGAGACCTCACAGCCAGGGCTGTATACTGGTCTGATGGCATATATATGGTCTGGTCCGGGTGTTTTCCTTGGACCTGAGACCCCACAGGCAGGGCTATATACTGGCCTGCTGGAATATGGTCTGGTCCTGGTGCTTTTCCTTGGCCTTGAGACCTCACAGCCAGGGCTTTATACCGGTCTGCTGGAATATGGTCTGGTCCTGGTGCTTTTCCTTGGACCTGAGACCTCACGTCCAGGGCTTTATATTGGTCTGCTGGCATATGGTCTGGTCCTGGTGCTTTCCTTGGACCTGAGACCTCACAGCCAGGGCTGTATACTGGTCTGATGGCATATATATGGTCTGGTCTGGGTGTTTTTCCTTGGACCCGAGAACCCACAGCCAGGGCTATATAATGGCCTGCTGGCATATGGTCTGGTCCTGTTTTTTTTTCCTTGGACCTGAGACCCCACAGGCAGGGCTATATACTGACCTGCTGGCATATGGTCTGGTCCTGGTGCTTTTCCTTGGACCTGAGACCTCACAGCCAGGGCTGCCTCTTCCAGAATCATCTCAATCAGTGGTACAAGCGATCTCCCTTAGGCATCAACAATGAGTTAATGAAATCCCCGGCAGTCGGATGTCACTTGTCCTCTTGAATGAAGGATCATGGAACTTTCCCATTGAAATAAGTCTGAAGCACTGCACCTATCCATGGGTTCACTCACCCCAGGGATCCCGACCACCTTCAATCGTATGACTCTATCGCGCTTTGTCAGAAAAAGATGAACACGACAAACAGAATAGTGGTGGTCTATTCCTGTGGCAGTGACCAGATGTTGCGTGCCACGCATATCCACCCTTGTCTTAGCTGAGTTTCACTTATGAACAGTGACCCCATCCTAGCCTGATGGGCCTCGAGACCCTTACCATGTTGAAAGCATCCTCTGTGGTAAAAACATGGGCTGGGAGCCACCGCTTGATTTCATATCCCGCTTCATCCCCCGGGCTTGAGATACATGTTAAATACATTTGAGGAACTGTGTGGGACATCACAGGTGACCAGGCAGGGATGTGATCCGAAAATCCCTCCTCACGGTAACTGGTCATGACCTGCAGGTTAGTAATGAAACGCCTTAAATTCTGACTCTGGCTGTTGAGCCACTAAGTCTCTAGTGTTAGCAACCAGATGATGTCCAGATATTTTGGACTCTGACTCCCATGAATCCTCCCCATTGACTTTGCTGCCCAGGGCTGATGGGAGTTGTTGCCCAAAATGTATGGAGAGCCAAACATTGCCCATGGGCAAAAAGCATTTGCTTTCAGTGCTTCTTTTTTTATATAACAGGGCGAAGTTTGTCCTAGTGCTAAAACCATTCTGTATTAGCAATAGCGCTAACTTTGTCCTGCTGAAATACTGTATTAAAAGAATGGGCCTGATTCACAAAGGCGTGCTTCAAGGCTTTGTACATCCAGCCCAATATCTATATGCACTAATGCAATGTTTGTGGCACATGGGTATTCTTGATGGTGACATACTTGCCATCATGACCCATTGCAATCTGTAGTCGCTTATACAGTCCTGGTTTTTTCTTTGCATCCTGGGATTTGTATTTCCATTTTTCCCATTATAAATCACGGATTACAAGTCCCAGAATGCAAAGAAAAACCAGGACTGGATAAGTACCTTCAGACCCGAAAGGGTCATGTTGGCAAGTATGTGATGAGCCTTGCATAGAATACAGGCCGCTCTGCCCAGCCCAGATTACAATCACTGACAGCGACATGTATTCCTGAGGAGGACAACATTCTGGTGCACTCCATCAGGAATGTCGCTCAACATAGCATGTTGACCTTCTCCAAGACAGTATTTGTGCAAATGTGTCATGCCGTGAGTTGCCCTGGGATAGATATGTCCATCTCATGTCGCAACAGGCAGACCCTCTGATATTGCTCTCGAATCAGGAACCGCCAGGCTTGGCCTCCTACCACTGCTTCTGAGAGTACTAGCAAAAATACGGGGAAAAAAACAGGCTCTGGTGATCATCATTGGTCTCGGGAGGATAGCTCAAGGGCAATGTGCTCACCTTGGAAGCAAGATGACACGGAGCAACACAGGTTCGGTCCCCGGGTCCGCGCTTAGAAACCTCTGGGTATAAATAACCTATCATATCGTGTATCATATCATCTCATTGCTCGTAACTGGCTGAAGAGGACATGTACCCCTCCAGGGCTCTAGCCTCATCTCCTGAGAGTGGACAATTCCTCTCTCGACTCCCGCTTACAGTCAACCTCCCAGAAGCTACTTCATGCAAGTGGAACCCCTCGGCTTCGAAAATGAGAGGAGGGGATTTATGTCTACAGCTCTGGTCTTCCACCTTTGGCTATTTAGATGTTTTGGACTACAACTCCCATTGCCCTATTTGACATACTCAATCGTGACATATCATTGGAGATCTAGTACAGAAAGTCTGGAGAGCCCGAGGTTGCATATTCCGGGTCTATGGGCATGAGGGAACAGATAGCAGATGCCATTCAAAATCCTGGTGCCCATCTACCATTAAAACCTATAGCAAACATTAGGCAAACTTTGCCTCCTGGTGTAATTCAGTAAACATCAGCACCCCGACATCTGAACACGTAAAGATTTGAGAGCTCATGTCAAATAGATTTGACAGCGGTTTATCTGTTTCCATATCGAGAGCTCAACTGGCAGCCATTCACGCTCGCCGGTAGCTTTTGGCGGCCAGGTACTGCAGCAAACCAAATGCACTCCTTGTGGCACTGTATATTCCCCCGTGGGATCTATTGCTCGCCTTGAAAGCACTGCACAAAGGCCCTTATTAGAAGTAACGCTAAAGTTCTTAACATTGTATTAATCCTTTACGGTCAACATCACTGCGGGCAGAAGGTTAAATGAACTAGGAAGAATTATGGTAGCCTCTGTTTACTGGCCCTGGTCTGGGGAAAGGGAACGACGCTCACCCGCCAGACCAGCTGTGGAGGAAGGGGCGCATTGAAACCTGAAAATATATTTATTAATACAGGAGATTGGCTATACCCTAAGTCCTTACCTTACTCCACTCCAGTAGGACGCAAAAACCAAGATGGAATTTTTAGGGATCCCAACAGGGACCGCTCTTAATTAAAAAAAATAGAAAATAAACTCATTTTCTTGGTAACATTCCTAACCCTTACCTCCTAACACTCATCCCCTTCTATGCTCCCCAGATGTGAGTTCTTTTTAAAGGGGCATGCCCCATCAGACCACCATCCATTAGTGGGGTCAGAGGGTTATCCATAGGGTGGACCTGATGCAACAGACCCCTGACCTATACCTGGCACCACCCACTGTAGAGGGGAGGGGGTCAGTAGATGATCCCACCGATTGTTCCCAGCACTTGGGGGGGTCTCTAGCAGGCTGCCACTTCTCTTACCTGTCTCACATCTGGGTACACACAACACCCTTTCCCCTGCCTCAAACCGTACACACTTAACCCTTTATACGTTCCCCTACTTAACTATTACAATACTCTACAAATAATAATTACTACTATACATACCTATAACTATATACATGCACATAAATATACGTTTATATATACAAGAAGCAACAAAGAAAACCTATTAGGTTGCATAGGTGAGGCTGCTGCAGTCAGCCCCTTCTCAGTACCCGGTCCCTAGTTCTGTCTTTGGTGGTTATGGGGGTGGGGACGTCTGCCCCTGATGACCGTAGGGGCTATTCCCCCTAAAGACTATTGTTCTAGTGTGGCCCACTCGCCCTTTGGGGGAGAAAGGGGATGCGCATTTACTGCCACCCCGCTGGCACGCTTCAGTGGTTTCTGGATGCCCCCATGAACTGGCAGGCTGCCCATGTCACAAGCACAACCCACTGCCATTTTTGATCCCTTTGGGTGGCCCCTGGCCCTTTGAGGCTGTCCACAATTACGTCCTCAACACCAGTGCCTTTATCTGTTCAGGTGGTGGCCTCAATTTCATGGGGACACAGCCGTTGACAATGCCGCGCCTGTGGCGCGCTGCAAGACCTTGTGGGCCCCGCCCCCTCTCGTCATCATTTTGGAGTGATGCAACGGCAGGCCTGTTTCCTTTTGGAGCTCCGGCCGGTGTTCCGGAGCTCCCTCCTTCACCTGGGTAGCCCAGCAGGACTTCCCTGAACTGCTCCACTGACTTTCCCAATGTTTCCCTTCTTCACTCAGGCCACACAGGACTTCAGCCACCACATCTTCTACTCACAGGCTGCACCTGGCATACATGGCCCGGGAGGACTTCGCTTCTAGGCCTGCTTAGCCCTGCCTCAAAGTTGGCCAACAAAGTGCACAGCCGGATCACCCGGTTTTGACCACCGCACACAGATGGCCTGGGCTGGGCGGATCATCGGTTCTTCTCCCAGAATGCCATGCTTACCTAGTCTCGGCCTTTAGCAACGGGCCCGTCCGGTCTGGCCCCTGGGTGGGGTGACAGCTAGCATGGCCTCGTGGATGGCCGGGCTGCTCCAGCCACAGTGCTTGGGCCCACAGAAACAATGCTGGGCCGCCCTAAAAATGCAGCCCAACAATGCAGCCTGGTGATCAAAGTCTTTTTAACCCTGCAGGCCACAGTGAGACACCCCTTCTCAGTACGTGGTCTCTAGTGCTGTCTTTGTTGGTTATGAGGGATCTGTCCCCGATGACAGTAGGAGCTGGTCCCCCTGAAAAACTGCTCTTCTGGGGTGGCCCCATTAACCACGTGAGGCCACCCGATCTCACTGTGTGTGGCCCGGTGGTAGGTACCCTCATTGTCATGGGGATGCAGCCGTCAACACTGCCAGGCCTTGTAGACCATCTGAGGGCAGGCCACTCTCCTCCTGGAGCATCTGCCGGTGTGCCAGAGCTCCCTGCTTCACCTGGGCCACTCGACATGGTGGTCTGGGACTTCCCTTAACTAATCTGCCGCTTTCCCCAGCTTCAGGCCACACAATGCTTCGGCCACCACATCTTCACCTCCCAGGTCACGCATGGCATATGCGACCCTGGAGAACTTTACTTTGAGTCCCGCCTAGCCTGGCCTCGAAGCGAGCCAACAAGGGGCACTGCCGGGTCACCCGACAGACGGCCCAGGCTGGACGGCTCTTCTGCCCTTCACCTGGACTGCCACGATCAGTTGGTCTGTGCCTTTAGCAGCAGGCCCGCCTGGTCTGGATGCTGAGTGGGATGACACACATCACATCCCTATGGATACCCAGACTCCTCCAGGCACACTGCCCGGGCCCACTGTAACAACGCTCGGTCGCCCTCCAAACGCAACCTGGTGATCCAAGTCTTTTTAACCTTGGGGGGTTCTCAAGGCCACGGCCCCTCAGGGAGCCACCACCTGCTGCTGCCTCCTTTGCCTCCTTTCTTCAACAATTTCCCAACTTTCTTTAGGATCCCTGCTCCCATGCCCATCCCTTGCCCATCCACTTCTAGGGCAGGGGAGTTCTGTTGTTTGGTGTTTACCTCTCTGCCCAGTCAACATTCCATCCAGCCCCAAGGTGGGCTGGATGCCTCAGTCCTTATAAAGGCTACACACTCACTTAATATATGGGCCTCAATACAAGTATGGCGGAGTGTGAAATAACGGACGGTAACGGAATTACTGCCAATATTCCAGCTTTTCCATACTACAAGTATGGCTCTGGAGTGCAGGATTTACATGCAGTATCAGGCTCCAACTCTCTGCTGAAAAATCTGCTAAATCAGCAGAATTACCGCTGCGTTCATTCCACCAAACAAGCCCCATAGAGTCCTGTGATCTCACAGAAAATGGGATTGACACCGCCAATCTGGCGGTAATTCCATCAGAGCAAGTGACAGTAGCCGTAATTCCATTGAGTGGTACTATTATAGTTTTACCATCCGAATACCACCCAACTCGTAATGAGGCCCAACATATTCCCACACCCTGGTGGCTGTGTCTTTATTTGCATATTTCCCTTTGGGGGAAATGTACCCGGTCCTGCCTAGCTGGGCCCATTTTGAGACATGGGCTATAATATTCTCAGAGCCTTACCTCTGACCCTCTCCCACCAACGTCGCAAGAGAAACCTTCCAAGTTCACCAGGTGTCCTGCTGAATTACATACAGCTATATGCTGTTTTAACTTTGGTCATTGTGTGGCAAATGCATAATTCTCTGTTGTGCAATAAAACAACGCACCAATATTGAAGCAAACCTTGATGAAGCAGCAATGCGTGAAACACGTGGATTTGTGCAGATAAAGTCTCCTTTCCTGTGGTATGTGGGTCTATAAGACAATTATTTCCTTTCCAATATGAACACAGGTAAACTGATAAAGTGACTGAATTGTCTTCTTTAGTTTAACTCCTTGGAAAAGTTTAGTAGCACTGTTCACCTCGTGACTGCCACCTATAGTAACTTTCACACAGCATGCATTGCTATGAGTTATATGACAACATAGTGCTGTAAAGAACAGGTGCAACTAATAAGTTAGTTAACGATATTCATTAGACCAACCCTAGAAAGCTGAAAAGCTGAGCCAGCTCTAGTAGGATTTGAACGAGTTAACTCCAGAGGACTCCAAACTGCGCAGTGAGTACTGAACTCAATGAGCTATTTGACGTTGTAAAGCTCTAACTTTCAATGAACTTGCTTTCTTTATAACAATGTTATCAAATGGTGTATACAAATACAGGCCTGAAACATGTTGCCCTTCATTGCACGTCAAACAACTATGAAGTGCGTCAGCCGCACATGTTGATAGGCCTGGGCATAAGGTTAAGGCACATGCTGCAGAGATCTGTGTGCAACGTGCACCTCCCACGTTCAAATCTTGACAATCACCTTCAATAACTCACCCATCAGCTACCAATGAAATAACCAGAGTTGAATAGAGTCTAAAACTGGCACAGGAGCCAATGGAAAAGTGACCCGCAGTCTCAAAATGGTCATTAATTTAATTTGTGGCAGCCCTTTTGAGTAGTACCCAGGGTGAGTTTTTTTGGTAAACTGTATATCAAATTGCGAATTAAAAAAAAACATTTGTTCAATATCACTGATCAAAACTACTAGCTGCACAGTGATGTAACTCATCAAACTGACGCACTTTGTCGCAAAAATGTACCGGATTTGACCGACAAAACCGACACACTTTGACCAAAATAAATGTGCCGACACTGACGTTTGGCTTGCACGGAGGTCCAGCTGAACTTTTCTCTGGGTTTATGGGGACCCATTTCAATAAAATGTTTGGGGGGCCCCTTCCCAGAGCAGTTTCAAGACAACGGGGCAAAACATCAGAATACACTCCCACCACGTTGCGCCTCTACTGTTTCCGCGCACTGCACCCCCTCCCCAAAATCAGCAAGCCATTGCAATTAAATGGCATTTTATTGACTTTTCCTTAAAATCATAGACAATCTATACAACAATAATACAAACAGGGATTATTTATCATTATGCCATCTTTATGTCCATTGTCTTAATGTGAACAGAGGATTGCACGGACCGCGCAGAACAACAGAGGTTCGGATCCGGGATCCGCGCTTAGAAACTACTCAACTCAGGTATGGTACTAGGTACGTTATAAAAACGATTACATTAATAAATTAATGAATGAACTGCGATCTCCTATTTGATACCTTTGCAAAAGCATCTATTCCTGATTGGGTGATATATTTTTCCACCAGTTTTCTTTCAGCTAAAAGTGTTGCAAGAGCCAATAGCTTTCTTCATTTGCTCAACATAGCGCCCAGAGGCGGTTCCAAATGCCCCAGCGGAAGAATAGAAGATGGGTGTGAAAGAAAGAAAAAGAGTTAGGCGGTGGTGAGAAGGGAGGCCGTTTAGGGCCATATTAAGTAAGGTTAGGTTACAAAGTGTGCCTTGAAACTACTTCAAAGCGCTATAGTGGAAGACCAAAGAAGTAGGTAGGATATGAGGTGAAGCAGACATGTTGCTATACCTAATAACAATGCCTGCACAATGGTGTGGTTGCAGGAGCATTTGATGGGAAACCCTGTTGTATGGTGGGAGTACCGGAGTGTAGCATTATGGCAATAGCTAGAAACTAAAGAGAATTAGTACTTAAGCATGTGATGGCAATAGCTCCCTAATGAGGTGCCTTCCTGGGCATATAATGTTCACTTCTGGCAAATAATAGCATGCCTGCTGGATAGTTCATGTACAGCATGGTTTATGGGGAATGGGACAATGCAATGCAACAGGTTTCAGATCCTGGTTGAGCCTACTCGGCCCTTCATCATGCGAAGGGCAATGAATTGAGTGCCATCAGTGAGTAATAATAATACTGATTAATACAGAGCTTAGGTCCATCTTAGGAAGCTCTGCAAACATCACTGAATTATAATGATATGGTGCAAGTACAATGCTGACATATTGACATTGTGCTGGTTGCTGCTGTCTGATGGCAAAAGCTGGACATGCGTGTGAGTACCTGGCAACAAGGCGCGTTCCTTACTGTATGATGACAATAACTGACCTATAAGCTATTGCCCAATTTAACCTAATGTCAAATTGACCTACTCCGAATTGACTGTGTTTTTTTTGGTCAAATTCGATAGGTCAATTGGTACAATTAGGCGGGGTAAGGGAATAGGTTAAGATGGGGGGGTGACTTGGGGGGTCTCCCCTGCATTATGGAGGGTGGCATGGGGGTCTCCCCCCGCAGTAGGTAAAAAGAAGTGACAAAAAAATAGGTTAATTCGGCAGTAGGTCATTTTCTTTGGTCAAACAACCAATATCCACTTGTAACTGCTGAACCCATATGCATGCATAATTGTTGGCCGACCCCATACCCTCACCCAGAATAAGTTGGCTCACACAGACACAGTGTTGTCAAGTGTTGGCAATAAAAGGCTGTAGGTTTTTATTGTACAGATATGGTTATGGAATAACAATAATCACATATCATAATAGTAACATACTTTTGGGCACCGGGTCCTGGGGTTACCCCCTCTGGCCTGTGCCCGCCTTCTCATGTCCCACGACTTGTTGTGGGCACCGTACAGTGCCTTGTTCTTCTTTTCCTTTGTTCTTCTCCGTTATTTTGTAGGGTGGGAGGGTTTTGTGGTAAAGAAGCAAAGGTTGGAGGGCACTGAGTAAACACTGCACCTCCTGTTAGTTTGGGTTCCTGTTCAGGGTCCACAAACAGATTGTGTTTTCTCAGAGCATGCTGCTCTGGAAGCCCTGGGTCTTTGTTATGTATAGTAGTGGGGGCTGTTGTGTTCCAGCCCAAGGCCGGATAGCCGACTGTCTGGCCCCCTGTAAGGGGCAGGTCTTTGAACCTGGGCCCTGCCTGACAGTTGGTTTCCTTAGGTGCTTAGTACCTTGCTGCAAGGAGGAAAGGGTGAGGTGATTGTTCACACCTCACCCTTCCTCAGCTTTGTGTTGCATAGACTGCGTGTCTCTCTAGCTGGGGGGAGGAGAGGAGCAGACGGGGGGGGGGGGTGAAGCCGGGCAGCCCCTCTCCTGGCCTGCTGATGGTAACAGCAGTTACCCTGCCTCGCTTTGGGCGGCCCTGCAGCATTGCCCATAATAGGTTGTATGTTAACATATACTGGTAAAACGGATCTGTGTAACACTCGCCAAATCGTGAGGGTAGAAGGAAAACCTTTTCACTGCACACATATCAAAATGGCTGGCTTTGTTAATGCTTATTGTCTACCTTTGCACATGCATGTTTTTCACAGTCAATAACACACATACGCAAAACCAAAGCAATGAAGTAATCCCCTTATGCACAATCACACCAGCCTTCACACCTGCCATGTGTCCAACTCCTGGCCCCTTTACTAAAACTTAAAGAAAAGAGCAGCAACTTACATAGGGGGTAAAAATATTGCTTTTTACCCTAATTACCCAAACATATTTTGCCTCCCAGTAAACTGCATGTGTGCTCGAGTCCTGGGCTTTCCTGCAACTGATCGATGCATTCTAGGAGTTGTAGACTTTTTTTTGTTTTCTTTAACATGCTGTAAGGGTGGCTTTAACTAAGGGTGTCCCTAATTACGCTGATGCCAGAATAAATACACCCCTCTAGGGAAATAAGGCCAAACGTCTATCTTGTAAGGATAACAAATGTAATCAATACCAGAAAGCAATGATTCTCAAAGGAACCCGCTGTGGTGTTCAGATGACCTGGGCCACTCATTTGACTGCCCTAAAACATCCCACGAACACGAAAATGAGCCTAGTCACCGGCTACAAGTCCATAAAGGAACGTCGACTCACACGATGCCTTTCTTTGGCTATTTACTTTGTTCTCTCACCTCTGCCCCTACCACTGCCTACTTCCGCAGGCAGTCTCTACCCTTTTCGATTAAGCCAGCAAAAAAAAGCCCCTTCAGTGCACTATGAAGCCCCAACCCTCCATTCTGACATTGCAGTGTTATGCAGAGGTTATCAAACTAAAGGGTGAGGACTTTTTAAGGATGTTTAGTTTAACAAAGAGATGATCATTTGGAAGATTGGAGAATTATTTTAAAAAAACCTCTGAGCAGAGTATTAAGCCACTGGCTGCATCACTGGGATGGGGAGGCTGTTGTCTCCTGCCTATCTCCACCAATATGGATGTGCTATTTATATAGCGCTTTCGCCAAAGGGCTTTACACGGAACATATTTATATACAGTACCACCCAATCGAAGTTGGCACCCATTTATTGACCTTGGAAGGATGAAAGGCTGAGTTGGTTTGGCCGGGATATGAAGCTTCAGATCACACACAGATCGCAGCAGCAAGCGCTCAACCCGCTGAGCTATCTTACCAGCCAAGCATTGCTACCTGCTAATTATGTGAACATGCAGAGGCTGAAGCCGCTCTCCCAGGTGGGAGATTTATCCGCCTGCCTCTGCTGCGCCCCTCTCCCCACTCAGTGTTTTGCTTCACTGAGGCATCAACTGCATGCATTTGTGCATCCCTATTTTATTTGGCTATGTCTGGGTCCCCTTCACCCATGTCCTTGCGTGTGAATTGTGTAGAGTGGCTAGAGAGCCGTGACGCGGAAAGCTACACAATTTGACCCAGAAATAGCCAAATAAAATGGGGGCGCCCCAACGCAGGCCTGTCAAACTTGGAGAGGGCCATTGCTAGCACTTGTCTGCAAGTCTGCTCTACAGTTACTGTCGCTATAATATTAACTGTTTAGGGATGCTATTCAGTGGCATCGCTAGGGGGAGGCCTGGTGGGCCGTGCCCCCCTCTGAATTTCTGGTCCCACCTTCTTCCACCTCTACCTAAGGCGAGCAGTGACCGTGTTCTCTGTTCGTGGTGTTATTTGTGACACTCACTTTGGCAAATGTCTGCATATCACACGCGGCAAATACTCTAATTTTGTCTCAAAGCGAGCAGTGAGTGATCTTGGTATGCATTCTGGCATCGGTATGAACATGGGCACGAGCCACTTCTCAGGGGTCCTGCCCGGCTTCTGCACAGCGACCTCCATAGTGTGCAGAGCACCTTGCAGCCCCTCCCATCAGAAAGTAGCGCACAAAACTGCTAATGATGGGCCATTAGTCACTGAATGGTTTTGTGCCTGCATTCTGATGGGGGAGGGCGGGAGTGCAGTGGGTAGTTGGTGTACAAAAAAGCCTCACTGCAGGAGTGCTTGCGATGTCACACATTACCTTTCATAGGCGGCACCCCCACTTTTGTCTGTGCCCCCCACCTCCCTACTTTTGATATGTGGCCCCCTCTGTGCCCCTCCTAAATTAGATTCCTGGCAACTCCACTGCTGCTATACAGTTGCAATGACAACGTTGGTGATGTTGCCAAAAGTTTATGTCTGTAAGCAGCTGCATTCAATGGCTTTGGCACTGTCCTATTCATGGCCTGGCACCACTGCTGAGTAGTTCCAGTCATTGTATAGCAGCTCTGATCAAGGCTGCCAATCATTATAATTATTATATTTATTTGTATATAGTTCCAAAAGAACTTTACAAAAATGAAAACTCAAAAATTCGACTTACATACACTACATACACAGGTTAACATTTAAAAATCTTTCACAATTACTGTCTTTGCTACTACAGTGTATAATACCAATTTTCAAATTCATCGAAGACTTCCAATTTCTGTTTATGGCATCAACCTTTTCAAAGGGAAATGCAACTAATTTAAATCCTGCCACAGGAAGTCTAATACAGCTTATCATAAAACAACTTTACTTAAAGTAATAAATACTGTGCATGTTAAAATAACATCTAAAACCTAGAAATTGACACAATAGCGAGGGAGGTCTAAAGCTCTTCCATTATTTTTCCCAAACCTCGATTATCAGATGGCATCCGCTCTCTTATGGCACAGCCCTAGCGATAAGGTGCAATATGCGAGCTTTCAGTTTCCGTGTTAAGACAGTAGGACCAAAAAGCGTCATCCTTTATAGAATCATAACGGGAGACCATATGTCCTAATATATTCAGTACACATTTTATTTTTTTATTTGCATTTTTTTAAAGCGCTCACACAGCCCGCAGGCATCGAGGCGCTGTTACAGGAATTGTTTTTGGTCAGTTGCGTAATTGTTTTTTTTTTTTTCTCAGTTGCGTATTTATAACGCGCTTAAATACCCAGAGGTTTCTAAGCGCAGACCCAGGGATCGAACCTGTGTTGCTTCGTGTCGTCTTGCTTCCAAGGCGAACATGTTGCTGCTGAGCTATCCTCCCGAGACACATGGTTGAACATTCCGTAAATAAATGTTTTGCCGCCTCAAGTATTCCCAGTGTTTTACACAAGCAACAGTTTCTATCTTCAATAGGGATACACAAAAATGCTCCCACAGATACGAATGTTGGAAGCTGATTGGTTCGTAGTCTTAATCGAAAGGTCTGTACAGATAAATGTGGACATTGCCTCAGATACCTCTGGGGTTTTAAATACGTATGCACCACCATAGACACATAGCAATAGGTTCTGAGAGTGGCTTCTGATACTCGGGCTATGTTCCGCCACAGTCTACTCTCACCAGCTATGTTCCAAACCATGCCCTACTCCAGCTAAATATGTTGCAACTCATGTCTTACTCTAGCTAGCTAAGTTCTAACCCCTTCCCTACTCCGACTAGCTATGTTCCAACCCATGCCCTACTCCCATCAGCTATGTTCTGACCCATGCCATATTCCAGTTAGCTATATTCCAACCCATGCCCTACTTTGGCTAGCTGAGTTGTGGTCCATGCCCCATTCCGACCCATGCCCTACTCCAGCTAGCAATGCTGTGACCCATGGCCTGCTCCAGCTAGCTATGTTGCAATTCATGCCCTACTCCCGCTGGCTATGTTGTGAACCGTGTCCTCCTCATGCTAGCTAGGTACTGACTGATGCCCTACTCTGGTTAGCTATGTTCCGATCCATGCCCTACTCCTGTAAACTGTATTGACCCACACCCTACTCCGGCTAGCTAAGTTCTGACCCATGCCCCACTCCACCTAGCTAAGTACCGACCCATGTCCTCCTCGGGCTAACTAGGTTCTGACTCATGCCCTACTATGGCTAGCTATGTTCTGACCCATGCCCTACTCCCATCAACTGTGTTCTGACCCATGCCCTCTTCCAGATAGCTATGTTCTGGCCCATGCCCTACTCCAGCGAGCTTTGTTCTGACCCATGCCCTACTCCAGCTAGCTATGTTGTGACCCAAGGCCTGCTCCAGCTAGCTATGTTCCGACTCATGCCCTACTCCACCTAGCTAAGTTCAGACCCATGTCCTCCTCAGGATAACTATGTTCTGACCCATGCTCTACTCCAGATAGCTATTTTCCGACCCATGCCCTACTCCAGATAGCTATGTTTCCAACACATGCTCTTCTCCAGATAGCTATATTCCGACCCATGCCCTACTCCAGTGTGGGATGTATTTACCCATGCATCCTAGCCCTACCTCAAAACTGTGCAGTACTGACATGAAAACATCATGATGACCAGAGCTTCCCAGAAAATGCACCGGGAAATGCAGGAAGAATAGGCTGCCACCCATTTTTGCCGATGTTATGGGCACAGAAGGACGCTGCCTAAAACCACCATTGGACTACCCGCACAGTAGTCTGAAACCATTGTTTTGACCCATGTGGAATCATTAGACGGGGTAAATATGGGGATTAAGCTGTCGCTGCCCATCATTTTGCCCCAGAACAAAAATAAATAATTGGAGTGGGTAAAGATGGGGATGCGCTGTCGCCGCCCATCATTTCATCCCAGAATCCAGGACAGCTGCGCAGTTGTGCGCACACCAAAATGGTTACCTAACTTGCCACCCACCAGTGTAAAGAAAGGTCTTTGTTGACAAAATCCACTTTTACTGATGTCAAAAAGTTGCTGAAATCGTGACTCATTGGACCACTTTAAAGATTCAACCCTTTTTGTGTGTGTTTAGAATGCATTAATCCAAGAAAATCCCAAAGTTGCATGCAGTGCCAACAAAATCCTCTAGGCGGCACTAGCGGTCTAAACTCTGACTGGAGAACTGAGTGCAGTTGCTGTACAAAGGGATTTGACTCAGCTGACTTCAAAGGCTGCATTTTAATTAAAAAATTAGCCACATGCTGTTCCCAGAGGCCTGAAGCCTGGGAAACCCTCTCACCTCCAGAAGCTTCACACCAGGAGTTAGAATCTCACATGACCTCTTGATTGATAGAAGGCAGACTGGCTGGGAGCTTCCCAGAGACCACACAAAGGACCCTTTCCTCTGAAAGGAATATGTTAATTCTGAACTGTTTAATGTCAACAAAGCCCTGCCTGCCCAGAGGACTGACCCACCCAAGTCTTGGAGGCGGACCTCAACACTCTGAGGATTGAATTGAAAAGAAAATATATATTTTACAAAAACACTGATAACTCTTTGTAATCAAATGACAGAAATGTATAACTTTGAGAGCTTTAATTAAGAAAATGTACCTTTCATTCAAGGCCAAACTCGAATTTGAGTGATGTTCTGGGGCAAAACCCCATTGTTTATTAATATTACAGACTCCCTGTTTCAGCTAGACAAACGAAAATGCATTGGTATGTGGGTAGATATGTGAGGAACAGTTGTGTAAAATTTAATGAAGATCCAATGTTGTGCAGCACATGAATAAGTGCTAGAAGTGGCCGTTTTTGAATGCAAGCTCCGAGGATGAACACATTTGGACAGAGACATGGCTAAATTCAGCCACACCATGTATATGTGATTTTAATCAAATGTGTACCTGTGCAAATATGTTTTTAGGTCAGATATAGATTGTGTATAAAGTTGAAAGGGGTGGGTTCTCTGTATCATAAACAGACCTCATCATGATGACACTTCATTTCATTCCCCCAATCAAGTAAGGGATGAAAGCTGGACCAATGGAAAGTGGAGAGGGGCAAGGCTAGTGATGCGACACACACACCCACTTGGAGAACATATAAATGGACCACTGAAACTTAGGTAGGGACCTAAAATTCCATTTGCTGCAGCGCACTTTGCTGGACCAGACAACATCCCGAGATCCAGACTTCAAATTCATCAACCTCCTGAAAGCCAAACTAGAGACTTCAAAACCCAGACCAGAGGGAAAGCAGTGCTGTGCCTAGCTGTGAGCAGAACCCAGAGAGAAAGCAGTGCTGTGCCTAGCAGAGAGACCAGACCAGGCGCTGTGAGCAGAACCCGGAAAGACCTGACCAGACTGTTGACCAGATCGTGACAAGTCGCTTTCCTGTTCAAAATCTCTTGTGAGTACTTAGCAAACTCAGAACACATCTCTTAGTTGAATTCATCTAATTCAATTTATTTAACCCAAGTAGAACTGCCTCCTAGCTGTCACCTGTCATTCTAGCTGCAAAAATTTGTCACTTGTCATTTTGAAAAAGTGTGCGTTTAAAATTTACAAAACCAAAAACGACCTTTACTAAATTGCTCATATCTCCGCAACCGTTTGGGTTAGAGACTTGCAATAACTTTTATTTGGAAGCTGAGATCCCAGGCTTTCCTAGGAACCTAGAACCACATCCCTACCCCTTATAGTTTTACCGCAATCGCGGAACACGCACCCGCGAATTTTGCCGCGATTTGCAATCTCTTCACATGTAAAAAAACTGCTGATGCTGATTTCCATTTGCTAGAAATTCGTTTGACCTGATAATCATTCCGGCATCATTGCTAGTGTGAGCCTGGACTAATATTAACTAGATACCACTCATCCTGAACCTCTAAAGGGGAATTAAAAGCAAATTTAGCATATTTCTCATTCATTGCCAGCACATATCAAAGCAGTTTGGGCCTGTGATTTCAAAACTCCTATCTGTTTTCTGTTGTTTAAGCTTGCTGGGGTGAACTGAATTACAGTTGATTGCATTTCTGAGAACTGTGTGCTTCCTTCCATTCCTTGCATTGCATAAAAAGGGGGGGAAGGGCTTGCCAGAGAAAAGTGATTACATTGTCTGTTGAAATCATATTGAGTATTTTCTGTATTGCATTTTTATTCAACATTATATCCATTTGAACTACATAAAGCATTCTTTACCACCTTTTTCTGTTGTACCATTTACCAGTGTGCTACCTTATTCATTTCATGTCCACTCATTAGTCATTATAAAGAAGTGTGCTAGTGCCAGATTCTCCGTTGTTAATATTTCCCATATCAGATAAAGTGTGATATTCAATTATTAATTTATTATAAAGTGTGATATCTATATTTTAATTTATCAAATAAACCTTTTAACTTGCAAAACAGAACTACTTCTTGGCTCAGTGGGGTCAGGGGGATTCCAAGAGAGGGGTGTGATACAAGGGTAGTCATCCAGAACGCATGAACTGGACCTAAAGATATATCAATAAGGGTTTTCATTCAGTATTTTAGACTAGGCGCTAACTTGGCTGTAGTGCTGAATTGAATCCTCTTACAAATTGGGGGCTCGAGCCGAGACGTTGGGTTAGATTTACCATTTGTGCAGCTTAATACAGTGTGCTAGCTGACGGGATACATACATCCGGTCGGATCACCACGCTGCATTACGCTGTGAAGCATTCCTCAAAAGGGACACTCCAAGAAAAGTTCTGTTCTGCAAAAATAAAATACTAACTTCTGTAAGTCAGGACAGAGACCAATCTCTAGAATGACGGCCTTAGTAGACATGAAAATAGCCAGAGAGCACTTCTTACATAAGTTATTTGTGAGAGGTGAGTGGACTCACCAGGACCAAACAGTCTGGTTGCAGGCCATCATGCAACAGGTCACGGAAACAGGGTCAGACCTATGGAGAGATCAGGGTCCATTACATGAGGCCCTGAGTGAACTATATATGGCTCCTAAAGCCAAAGAGGAACACAATAAGATTGCCAGGATAGCAGCATACCTGTACCTATATATGGGAGACATGCAGGATAGATGTGCTGAAAGCCAAAATCTGGCAAATAGGCAACAGATGGAATTACAGAAGGTCCAATCTGATCTGGACTCTTCTGAGCAGAGGCTGCAGAGGAGCCAGGAGTCAGAAAATGACAGCAGACTGTACATTACTAAAATAAAGGAGGATATGGATGTACTGCAAAAGGAAAAGTCAGAACAGGATACCAGATTTCTGGCCTTGCAGAAGGAACACCAAGAAGGTTTGGACTCCCTACTGCAAAGCCAGAAAAAGCTGGAGCAACAGCTAGACTTCAACAGGGTATGTGCTGAGCAGGTAGTCACCCTGCAAGGCCACCTAGATAGAGTGAAGGCAGAGAGCAACAAACTAATTCTGAAAGACCTGGATACCCAGGCGGAGTTTGATGAGGAGCGCCAGAAAGCTGGTGCCTTTCAACGGCAAAGGGACGACCTGGCGGCACAAATGCAGGCTCTTAGTCAGGAAAGAGACGCCATAGGCCAGGAAGTCTGCCATTTAAAAAGAAAAATGGAAGAAAATCACCTGGCCCACCAGGGACTGGGTGACCTCCAAAAAGAAAACCAGAACTTGGTAGAGCACACCAGAAGGGTGGAGGATGCTCTAGCAAGAAAGGAGCAGGCCAATAGGGACATTGCCCAGGAGGTAACCCTCCTGCAGCAAAGACTGGCCCAGTTCTCCAGGACCAACCAGGAAGCACAGAGGCAAAATGAGGCCCTCTGCCAGCACAATGATAGGCTCCAACAGCAGGTAGCGATGCAGGAGAAACTGATAGAGTCGAGTAAGGCCTTAACAGAGGAACTGAAAGCACAAATGCAGGCTCTTGCATTGCAACAGGGAGCAGGGGCGGATAGAGATGAGGTTCGCTGGGAAATGGAAACTCCGGAGCATAACCTCAGGAGCCCTAGTACCAGAGGCCCTCATACCTCTCAGTCCCTGGACTCTGCCACCCCCATGCCCCCTGGCGCACATGAGCACAGGGCCACAGGGGTGGCAGATTACTATCCAGCTAAGAGTATGGGGCTCATAGGCCAGTACCACTCAGGAATGGAGGGGTGGGCATCCGGGCATGGGCACCCAAGTACAGTACCGTTCAATGGGGAACCCCAGGAGAGTAGGCCCATTAAGGGCATCCTGAAAACCTCTGCCCAGTTAGGTCAGTGGAGGGGGTACCCATCAAATCCTGGCAGCAAGGAGGAATCTGAAGACTCCTCTGAACTGCGCAGGACACAGGAGACCAGGTCCCCACATTCTGCCAGCCATTCCCAGGCTCGCAGAATCCGGGAAAACCTGGAAGAACAGACGGGAACCTCTGGGAGCAGTGCCTCTGAGTCCGACGAAGAATGGACAAGGGTTACCCGAACCAAAAAGGCCAATAAGGCAAAAAGGGCCTTGCGTAAGGACCCCTTAAAGCAGATTAAGGCGATCAGGAGCGTCATCACGCCTTACCATAAGAACGCTAAGTATTCTGTTTGGGAGCACTTAGAGTTGTTTGAACAAATGATGGAGACTTTCCATTTGAAGGACAGCCAAAGCTGCATTCAATATGTAAAATGGACATTCTCCCCAGAATACTCCGGTTTCTTTGCGGGGCTGGAGGACCAGAATCATTTAAGATGGTCCACCTATAAGGCGGCCATCCTGAAACATTTTTCTGTTCACAGAAATCCTCAAGAGGCTCGCAAGGCAGCCTACAATTTGCAATGTGGGGAGGATCAGGCCCCACAAGAATTTGTGCAGGAGTTAAAGCGGGCTTTTGCACAGACCACAAGAAGGGTGCGCACGGATAGCCGTGACTTTATCAACACGTTTTTCCATGCCTTGCCCAAATATATCATGACCCAGCTCGTGAGGGATTTTCACGAGAAAAGATCTTTAGACTGGGTCATTGAACAGGCTACCCGCATCTATGAGGTGCAGAAGCCCATAGAAAATAAAAGCAATGCCCAGAAAAACCCCAAAGCCAACAGCACCCCTGCTGCTGCCAAGGTGGCAGAGGTAAAGGTCACCCCCGTTTTGGATTTGGAGATGGGGGGGCCTAAAAACCTACCTGCACCGAATAATGCTAGGCCCAGAAGGTCCTCGGGCCAGTCACAGACAGGGAGCCAGGGAGGCAGCCCCACAAATGGGGTCCCTCGCTCTCCTGACTATGTAAGTCCTCGCTACAAAGGTAACAGACCCATCCTGGGTTATGTGTGGACTCCTCCAGCCCAAGGGGGGGGATCCAGCCAAGCACCAAACCCAGGGAACTTCCCTCCAAACTTCCCACAGGAGGGCAGAAATGTACCAAACCCTGGGCAGAACTTTTTCCCCAGATATCCACCCGACTTCCAACCCCAAAATCATCCATCCTTCTTTCCTCAATTCCCTGAGCCCAGACCACTGAATCCGGGAGAGGGGAGGCCAAGGTTGGAGGGGTACCAAAATCTTCCCAACCCGGGGTATTACCAAAGGAGGGATAGCTACCCTTCCCGGGATCAGCCCAGGGGAGAAAACAGGGCCCCGTATCAGCCTGAGCGGGTTTCCCAGTTAGAGCGCCAGGTTCAAAACATGGCGCGGGATATGGGTCATATACTGAGGGCGCAGCAGAACCCTCAGATCGGCGTGCCAGCGCAGAACGCACCCAACTCTGGACCTGGTGCTCCAGAACAATGACGGGGGCAGCACCCCGATAACTCACCGGTTCCCAGGGAGGAGGCACAAAGGGAAGGGGGGTGTAAAGCCTTGGAGGAAGCTTCCTTCCTCACTTGTAAACAGCCCCTGGAAACCCAGGAACCGGAAACAAAATCTCTTGCCCCTGAAAGTCTGCCTCCTAAGGAGCAGAGGGGGGGTAGGAGAAACAAAAGACCCAAACAGACTCAGTTTGAGGAGGAGGTACAGATCTTCCAATTTGAGGGAGAGGGATCCTCAGAGGATCCTGGGAAAAGGATCTTCTCCTTCAGAGAGGGGGGAACTCCTCCCAAAGAAAAATGGGTCCCTAGGGATGCAAATCCAGACTGGGGAGATGTGGAGACTGAGCTACCGCCGCCCACCATCTCATCCCAGAACCAACAGCAAGAAAATCCCCTGGTTCAAACCCATACTGGGGACTGCCTCCAAAAAGGGGGGGGCGGCCCAGAACTGGAGCCAGGGGAACCCACAATGGCTCTGATCTCCAGTTGCAAATTTTTTCTTTCAGATTCCCAAGACTCTCCACAGAATTCTGCCCAAATCTCCTCGCTAGCGATGTCCAAAACCAGAAAATTAGCCCACCAGTTATCCAAAAATGTACATTATCTGTGCCCCCTTGAGGAGAAGGAGGGAAGATATTATGCCCCGGTACAAATACAGGGGCAGGGTACAATCTCAGCGCTGGTGGACACTGGATCTCAAGCTACCCTTCTGTCCAGAAGGGCCTTTGACGAACTGAATGCAGGAAGGGGAGAGAATTACCAAATTCCTCTCACCTCTCTTCCTGGACAACTGCAGAACTTTGACGGGAAGGAAATTCCCGTCGAGGGGACGGCAGACTTGGACATTAAGATCGGGCGACATAAGTTGAAACACCCGGTCATAGTGGTGACCCCAGAGGGCACCCCTTGTTTACTAGGGAATGACCTCCTGAGAAGGTTGTCACCCCTAATAGATTGCGTAAACAAGGTCCTCTGGACTCAGACTAGCCGACCCATAAAATTAAAACAGAGTGTCAACCATGTTAGTTTAAACGGCACATGCCACATGGTTGAACAAAAATCTGACCAAGTAGAATTTCACTTCCAGAATAGCCAAATTCCAGACGTGACAGTAATAGCAGTAGGACAAGAGACTGGTGATGGGGGGTCCTCTCTATTTCTGAAAATCAACCTTCCTTCCAGTCTAAAGTGGTATTCCACGCTGGAAGGAAACACTTTGAAATTCTATACCAATCCACAATCTGAAACTCCCACTCCTATAGTCCAGAAAGATGTGAAATCAGCTCAAAGCCTGGCTGATATTCAGCAAATTGGAGAGCAGTTGTTCATCCCTGTTCAGTTAAATGATGGGAAGGACTCTGTTCTCGCTCGAGTGTGTGTGAACAACGGTAAGAGCTTCATCAGCGAAGCCATGTTCCGCCAACTCCCAAAAGATCCAGCCATTCCCACCTTCAAACTGATAGACAAATGGGAAATGGACCTGGAAGTACCTAATTCCAAACATCTCCTGCCAAGCAGGTGTATGCTCAAAATCTCCATTGGCAACAAGAGCATAGTCCATAATTGTTGGGTCGTGCGAGACGTCCCTGCCGCCTTTTACTTAGGCAGTGACATTCTCAATCGCTTTGCCATTAGTTTGGACCTAATAAACTTCAAAGCTTGGTCCCGATTAGCGGATAATCCCATGGGCTTTGATGATCCAGAAAAAGCATTTAGGTCAGCTCAATTGCTACCTTATGCAGTTGAAATTCAGGTTAAAGAGGAAGTCACCATCCCAGAAAGGACCCGACAATTCTCCCTGGAAGTGAAAGTTAAAAGGGGACAAGAGTTGAAAAACCCTGATGCTTACATACATCTAAATGCTTCTTTCCAACAGCAAGGGTTGGGGGTAAACCCAACTCCATTAGTCAACATAGAACATGACACCATTCTAATAGAGGTGGATAACAGCGACTTAAAGAGTATTACTCTAGCCGCAGGCACCATTATTGGAATGGCGGTTGATGACCGACATTTCTCCATCGATCTTGTAAATGAACTGTTAGGACCCATCCCCAAAGACTGTTTTGACAGTGACAGTGATGACAACGCAACACCAGACAGGATTTTTACCCGGCATGGGGGGAACTTCCTGGTGTACACTTCCTGCCCCTATGGTAAGGAAGATGTGACGTGTGACTTCAGGAGGGATGAGGTGATTTTCCAAGTCCATGAGGGCTGCCTTTCCCACCTGAAGCCTCCGGTCCAAATCAGCACTCTGACCAGGGACTTCTCCACCCAGCTGGAGGAGGCCGCGGAGATAGCCAAACCAGAAGTCTTTCCAGGCTTCAGGCAGATGGTGGAAGAGAGAGTCAACCGAGCTGATGCCTGTGTGACTCTGGAACAAAAGCAAAAGTTGAAACAAGTTTTCTTGGATTTCCAAGATCTCTTTGCGGTAGACTCATATGACTGTGGTCGCACCGACATCCACACCACAACAATCCCCACGGACCCTGGCATGACTCCTGTGTTTGTGAAGCAATATCGCTTGCCTCTCGCATCAATGGAGTCCCTTACTGAAATAATTAAGAACCTTGAGTCCCGGGGAATAATCCGTCCAGTCCACAGCACCTTCAATAATCCGGTGCTGGGAATATTGAAGCCAAACGGCCAGTGGAGACTCTGCGCCGACCTCAGGGAGCTCAACAAACGGGTCCATACTTCCCGATGGCCTCTGCCCTACATTGACCAAGGGCTGGCCCAGATCCAGGGGTCACAGGTATTCACTGCAATAGACCTGACCAATGGATACTGGACCGTGCCTGTCAGTAGGGAGGACCAATACAAGCTGGCTTTTACCTTTGGGGGCCAGCAGTACACATGGACCCGGACTCCCTTCGGATACCTTAACTCCGGTAATGAGTTCAATATTTTCCTACATAAGGCCATGCCCGACCTGGGTACGAGGGGTAACCTGGCTTATGTAGATGATGTCCTCATCAAAAGTTCATCTGTGGAGGAACACATAGCAGAGATCCGTTATGTTCTGACACAGTTGAGGGCCGCCGGAGCAAAACTTTCCTTTCAGAAAGCACAGTGGTGTAGAACCCGTGTTAATTTCTTGGGGCATGAGATTACTCCTCAGGGTCTCTGTCCCCAGGAAAAGAAAGTGGAAGCACTTCAGAAACTGAAAGACCCCACAACTCTGCGGGAACTAAGGAGCCTCCTTGGACTGACTAATTACAGCAGAAAGTTCATTGAGGGCTACGCAGAGATCACCAGACCCCTGATTCATCTCCTGAAGGGGGGGGTCAAGTGGGAATGGGGTCCAGAACAAGCCGAGGCAGTAAAACAACTCAAAAGAAGCCTCTCACAAGCGCCTTGCCTAGCTTACCCTGTCAGAAACAAGGAGTTCTTCCTGGAGACGGGGTTCTCTAATACGTGCTTGACGGCAGTATTATATCAAAAGCATGACAAGGTCAATAAAGTAATCTCCTATGCGAGCAAAACTTTATCCTCTGTGGAGGAAAAATTCAACGATTGTGAGAAGGCACTCCTGGCAACGGTGTGGGCATTGAAGAATTACCGCCCGTTTATCCAGGGGGAACACATCATAGTGGAGACTCCACACCAGCCTCTGCAATATCTCCAAAGTGACAGAATCCGGGCCGGAAATGTGAGTAATTCCCGAATTACTTCCTGGATTCTGTCAATGCAAGGCTTTCCTGTGGAGGTCAGATATGGCCAAAACAAGAAGAGTCCACTCGCGCAAGGTCTGGCTGACTTGCATGATTGTGCCAGAGAAAACTGTCTCGAGGACGAAAGTCTAAAAATAAAGGACAACATGGAGGCATACCTTAATTCCCCCCACAAAGTCTTTGAAGAAGACAAGTGTGAGGGAATGCCCACTGTGTATGTGGATGGATGCTCTTACCATGTTGACAACAACGGGGAGAAAGAACTGGTGGCTGGCGTAGGGAATGCATGGGTGAATGAGTCCCCAGGACCCTCCGCTGGATACAAAATTGGTCCCCGAAGTAGTCAGGTGGCAGAATTGATGGCTGTGCATCAGGCCATCCTCACTGCTGTCCAGCATCAACTCCACGAACTGGTCATAATCACAGATTCGGATTATGTACGGAACGGGTTCGTGGAGCACCTGGTTAATTGGAAAACCAGAGGCATGTTATGTGCTAACAACAAACCCTTGAAACATGGGAAGTTGATCCAAAACATTGATGATCTGGTCACCTCGAATGAGATGACCATCTATTGGAAAAAGATCAAGGGTCATTCCAAAGTAGAGGGACCAGACAAAACTGGAAATGACTTAGCTGATCAGCTGGCCAAAACCGGGGCCATCCAAGGGGATCTAATTGAGATTGAGTCCCTGTTGGGGGAAATCCAGGTCACTGCTATCACTAGGTCCCAGACAAATGCTCACAACGACCTCTCAATTGCACAATGGAGTAAGGAGACCCCTGATGCTGATTTGATTACTGCTCAGAAGGGGGATCCAATAATTGGTAAATTTTACCAGCACCTTGAGGACCCTGAGAACTTTCCCCTGACGGATACCGATTACATTGGGAAAGAGGACCTAAGAGTGTTGATGAAATGTCCCAAAATGTTCCGGATCCAAGACGGTTTGTTGGTAAGGAAATCCAAAGCTGGCCATGATCAGTGGGTGGTTCCTACCTCATTCCGAAGCCTGATGTTAAGTCACGCCCATGATGCGGCCACCGCCGGTCATAGGGGGTTTCACACAACATTGGAAATCTTAAGAGAGGTTGCATACTGGCCACACATGGGGCAGGACCTCGACCAGTACTTGAAGGGTTGTCTTGTGTGTGCACAATTTCAGCCGACATCACTCACGCACCGGGCGCCTTTACAAAAGAGGGGAATGACACTGCCATGGTCAGATTTACAAATCGACTTTGTAGGCCCTGTGATTCGCTCGGCTAGGGGGAATAAGTACATGTTGACTGTGACATGCTTGTTTACCAAGTGGGTGGAATGTCTCCCAGCCCCAAATTGCAAGGCAGAAACTGCAGCTGCCTTGATGATTAACCACATCTTTTCCCGTTTTGGTCTACCTCAAAGGATTGAGTCAGACAGAGGTAGCCACTTCACCAGTGAAGTAATGACAAAGATGTGGGAGATACTGGGGGTCAAGAGAAAGCTGCATATTGCTTACAGACCAGCTTCTTCTGGGGCAGTAGAGAGATATAACCGGACAATTGTGAGCATATTAAAGAAGTTTGTGGCAGATTCTGGGCCAAGTTGGGATATCCGATTACCTCTGGTCCTAATGGCCATCAGATCTACCCCTTCATCTGCAACCAAAATGTCACCATTTGAGTTGATGACTGGGCGCAAGATGGTGCTTCCGCAGCATTTGCTCTACAGGACCCAAGAGCAGACACTGATAAATGCCTCCACTACTCATGAGTATGTAGAGAATTTAAGGAAACACCTCCAACATGCTTTTGCTTATGCTCAGCGGAATCTAGAAAGATCGACTGATAGCATGAAGACCCATTATGACCTGAAAACTTCCAGGAAGGAATATCAGGTGGGAGACCGGGTCTATCTATACAACTTCCAAAGGAACCAGGCCAAGCAGCGCAAATTTTTGCCTACATGGAAGGGACCCTTTGAGATCGTCGATAAGATCTCTCCGGTGGCCTACAAGATCCGCATCCCCAAAGGTGGTTCGGCAGAGGGGGAAGACAAGTGGGTCCACATAAACCAGTTGAAGTGTTGCCATCCCAGACACACTCTGCAACAACTGGAGGAATCCTCTGGAATCCTAGCGGGTACTGTATCAGACTAATTCAGTTCCAATCATAAAACATACCACATCTAGTCTCTAAAATATTGTGATTTGCATGAAACTGTCTCTTAGTTATACTGTTTTCTTTATCAAAATAAGAATGTAATGTTTTGTCATGATGAAATGCATATGCTGTCCCACCATCTCAACAGTGGTGGAAAAACGTCTATGAGTAGGTATTGCCGCTCTTCCTTTGTCGTCCTAGGAGAAAGAAAACCTTGAGACGGGCCAAGGAGGACGATCCGGAGACCGGGAGCTGAGACGCAACGGGCTCGGGGTACCGCCCAATATTCCCATCAGGACCGGCGAGGAGAACCGATC
Organism: Ambystoma mexicanum; assembly: GCF_040938575.1. Lineage (NCBI taxonomy): Eukaryota > Metazoa > Chordata > Amphibia > Caudata > Ambystomatidae > Ambystoma > Ambystoma mexicanum. The sequence continues at coordinate 146,939,135 of NC_090930.1, read as the reverse complement.
GATCAGTACCGGATGGAGGAAAAGATGCTGAACTATGCCATCTATTGGAAGAAGATGAGGAAACATCCCAGATCTTGCGAGTCCCATTCGTGAAATAGGATGGCCATCGCAAGAGGGGGGCTTGTGGGATGTATTTACCCATGCATCCTAGCCCTACCTCAAAACTGTGCAGTACTGACATGAAAACATCATGATGACCAGAGCTTCCCAGAAAATGCACCGGGAAATGCAGGAAGAATAGGCTGCCACCCATTTTTGCCGATGTTATGGGCACAGAAGGACGCTGCCTAAAACCACCATTGGACTACCCGCACAGTAGTCTGAAACCATTGTTTTGACCCATGTGGAATCATTAGACGGGGTAAATATGGGGATTAAGCTGTCGCTGCCCATCATTTTGCCCCAGAACAAAAATAAATAATTGGAGTGGGTAAAGATGGGGATGCGCTGTCGCCGCCCATCATTTCATCCCAGAATCCAGGACAGCTGCGCAGTTGTGCGCACACCAAAATGGTTACCTAACTTGCCACCCACCAGTGTAAAGAAAGGTCTTTGTTGACAAAATCCACTTTTACTGATGTCAAAAAGTTGCTGAAATCGTGACTCATTGGACCACTTTAAAGATTCAACCCTTTTTGTGTGTGTTTAGAATGCATTAATCCAAGAAAATCCCAAAGTTGCATGCAGTGCCAACAAAATCCTCTAGGCGGCACTAGCGGTCTAAACTCTGACTGGAGAACTGAGTGCAGTTGCTGTACAAAGGGATTTGACTCAGCTGACTTCAAAGGCTGCATTTTAATTAAAAAATTAGCCACATGCTGTTCCCAGAGGCCTGAAGCCTGGGAAACCCTCTCACCTCCAGAAGCTTCACACCAGGAGTTAGAATCTCACATGACCTCTTGATTGATAGAAGGCAGACTGGCTGGGAGCTTCCCAGAGACCACACAAAGGACCCTTTCCTCTGAAAGGAATATGTTAATTCTGAACTGTTTAATGTCAACAAAGCCCTGCCTGCCCAGAGGACTGACCCACCCAAGTCTTGGAGGCGGACCTCAACACTCTGAGGATTGAATTGAAAAGAAAATATATATTTTACAAAAACACTGATAACTCTTTGTAATCAAATGACAGAAATGTATAACTTTGAGAGCTTTAATTAAGAAAATGTACCTTTCATTCAAGGCCAAACTCGAATTTGAGTGATGTTCTGGGGCAAAACCCCATTGTTTATTAATATTACAGACTCCCTGTTTCAGCTAGACAAACGAAAATGCATTGGTATGTGGGTAGATATGTGAGGAACAGTTGTGTAAAATTTAATGAAGATCCAATGTTGTGCAGCACATGAATAAGTGCTAGAAGTGGCCGTTTTTGAATGCAAGCTCCGAGGATGAACACATTTGGACAGAGACATGGCTAAATTCAGCCACACCATGTATATGTGATTTTAATCAAATGTGTACCTGTGCAAATATGTTTTTAGGTCAGATATAGATTGTGTATAAAGTTGAAAGGGGTGGGTTCTCTGTATCATAAACAGACCTCATCATGATGACACTTCATTTCATTCCCCCAATCAAGTAAGGGATGAAAGCTGGACCAATGGAAAGTGGAGAGGGGCAAGGCTAGTGATGCGACACACACACCCACTTGGAGAACATATAAATGGACCACTGAAACTTAGGTAGGGACCTAAAATTCCATTTGCTGCAGCGCACTTTGCTGGACCAGACAACATCCCGAGATCCAGACTTCAAATTCATCAACCTCCTGAAAGCCAAACTAGAGACTTCAAAACCCAGACCAGAGGGAAAGCAGTGCTGTGCCTAGCTGTGAGCAGAACCCAGAGAGAAAGCAGTGCTGTGCCTAGCAGAGAGACCAGACCAGGCGCTGTGAGCAGAACCCGGAAAGACCTGACCAGACTGTTGACCAGATCGTGACAAGTCGCTTTCCTGTTCAAAATCTCTTGTGAGTACTTAGCAAACTCAGAACACATCTCTTAGTTGAATTCATCTAATTCAATTTATTTAACCCAAGTAGAACTGCCTCCTAGCTGTCACCTGTCATTCTAGCTGCAAAAATTTGTCACTTGTCATTTTGAAAAAGTGTGCGTTTAAAATTTACAAAACCAAAAACGACCTTTACTAAATTGCTCATATCTCCGCAACCGTTTGGGTTAGAGACTTGCAATAACTTTTATTTGGAAGCTGAGATCCTAGGCTTTCCTAGGAACCTAGAACCACATCCCTACCCCTTATAGTTTTACCGCAATCGCGGAACACGCACCCGCGAATTTTGCCGCGATTTGCAATCTCTTCACATGTAAAAAAACTGCTGATGCTGATTTCCATTTGCTAGAAATTCGTTTGACCTGATAATCATTCCGGCATCATTGCTAGTGTGAGCCTGGACTAATATTAACTAGATACCACTCATCCTGAACCTCTAAAGGGGAATTAAAAGCAAATTTAGCATATTTCTCATTCATTGCCAGCACATATCAAAGCAGTTTGGGCCTGTGATTTCAAAACTCCTATCTGTTTTCTGTTGTTTAAGCTTGCTGGGGTGAACTGAATTACAGTTGATTGCATTTCTGAGAACTGTGTGCTTCCTTCCATTCCTTGCATTGCATAAAAAGGGGGGGAAGGGCTTGCCAGAGAAAAGTGATTACATTGTCTGTTGAAATCATATTGAGTATTTTCTGTATTGCATTTTTATTCAACATTATATCCATTTGAACTACATAAAGCATTCTTTACCACCTTTTTCTGTTGTACCATTTACCAGTGTGCTACCTTATTCATTTCATGTCCACTCATTAGTCATTATAAAGAAGTGTGCTAGTGCCAGATTCTCCGTTGTTAATATTTCCCATATCAGATAAAGTGTGATATTCAATTATTAATTTATTATAAAGTGTGATATCTATATTTTAATTTATCAAATAAACCTTTTAACTTGCAAAACAGAACTACTTCTTGGCTCAGTGGGGTCAGGGGGATTCCAAGAGAGGGGTGTGATACAAGGGTAGTCATCCAGAACGCATGAACTGGACCTAAAGATATATCAATAAGGGTTTTCATTCAGTATTTTAGACTAGGCGCTAACTTGGCTGTAGTGCTGAATTGAATCCTCTTACACCAGATAGCTATGTTATGACCCATGCCCTACTCCAGATAGCTATGCTCCGACCCATGCCCTACTCCAGATAGCTATGTTCCGACCGATGCCCTACTCAGATAGCTGTTATTATGACCCATGCCCTACTCCAGATAGCTATGTTCCAATCCATGCCCTACTCCAGATAGCTATGTTCCAATCCATGCTCTACTCCAGATTGCTATGTTCCAATCCATGCTCTACTCCAGATTGCTATGTTCTGGCTCATGCTCTCTTCCAGATAGCTATGTTATGATGACCCAGGCCCTACTCCAGATAGCTATGTTGCAATCCATGCCCTACTCCAGATAGCTATGTTCCAATCCATGCTCTACTCCAGATTGCTATGTTCTGGCTCATGCTCTCTTCCAGATAGCTATGTTATTATGACCCAGGCCCTACTCCAGATAGCTATGTTCCGACCAATGCCCTAATCCAGTAGCTATGTACCGACTCATTCCCTACTCCAGATTGATGTGGTCCGACCCATGCCCTAATCCAGATAGCTATGTTCTGACCCATGCCCTACTCCAGATTTCTATGTTCTGACCCATGCCCTACTGCAGATAGCTATGTTCCGACCGATGCCCTACTCAGATAGCTATGTTATTATGACCCATGCCCTACTCCAGATAGCTATGTTCCAATCCATGCCCTACTCCAGATTGCTATGTTCCAATCCATGCTCTCTTCCAGATTGCTATGTTCTGGCTCATGCTCTCTTCCAGATAGCTATGTTATTATGACCCAGGCATTACTCCGGATAGCTATGTTCCAATCCATGCCCTACACCAGATAACTATGTTCCAATCCATGCTCTACTCCAGATTGCTATGTTCTGACCCATGCCCTACTCCGAATAGCCATGTTTGGACCCATGCCTTACTCGGCCGTCAATGTTTCGGACTGGCTGAACATGAAACAACTTGAGTGTCAATGACTAGCTCTAATGAAGTTGGCACCAGGAACCCGTCAATGGCGTGGCTGTGAGCACTGTGGTGTTTCACCGGTCTCTTTCTTTCTTCCTCTTACTGCGACGGCAGACTAATCCCGCGCTTTTTGGACCAGGTCCCCTCTCAGGACGAGCTCCACGGATCTGCCGCTGTCCGGCGCCATCTTGTGGCCGTCCATTCCATCCAAGCGATTTAAAAGAGTCCAGCAGAACCGTCCCACTGCTCACCTGCTTCAAGAAGGACAACAATCGTACTCGATGGCACTGCATTTTTAAAAACATGCCACCGGGCGCGTTTCCCTCCCCACTCTCGTGTCCTGTGCACACCATTGCAGGCAGGTAGTGGTGCCAGTGGTCGCCCCCCCCCCCCAACCCCAGCTTAGGGCAGCAATTTAGCTCATGTATCATGAATCCCCACCACTTTTTGCAGTCCCTCCCTCCCCCCACCCACTGCATGCATCCGTCTGACGAGAGCAATACAGGTGTTGTTGTCAGAGTGCGTAGTTCTGGAAGATTCTTTGACACACACTAGAGAAAACATTGTGATATAGAACGGGAGCCCCCACAGCCATAATCTGCGGCGTTTCTTACAGCATAATGTTGGAGTCATCAGATAATTCAAATCATTTGGATAGACAGTTTCCACTCCTGCTCTTTCTATTAACATACGGGTGCATTATGGGAGTTGTAGTGTCACGTTTTCATATAATGCTTTATGCCCTAAATAACCGGTGTTAATCAAGCAGTGCCCGTTTTTATGAACCGAGAGAGAGGGAAGGGCTGAGCAGAACCTGTGTCTAGCATGCAAGCTGAACAAGGGTGAGCGGGGGTTCGGGTTGGGGGGCCGTCCCAACACGCCCCATTCAGTCCAGGCACCGATAGCCCGTTCCCGCTGTGTACTTTTCATTCTGGCACTGGCAGCCCTGGAGTTCCCCCTGTTAATCAGAGGACTGGCGTTCCCAGGGCTGGAATAGCAAAACCCGAATGGAATGGGGCGTATGGGTGTGTATGAAGAGAGTGCCCACGTTGGCACAGGGTGCCCACGTCACCACACCAAATGGGAGCGTTCTCATGTGCTATGAGGTCACGCCACTGGCAGATAAGCGCTTTACAAGTGACTCGTAGCAGGTGTGAGGCTCCATTCAAGTCATTGAGAAGATAAGAAGATTGACAATAATTGGGTCATTGCCCCACGTGTGCAATTCCTACCAACTTAGAGCGAGGGCTTGAAGGTGTCTCTGAGTTTGGGTCCCATTCAGTGTCAGACCCCAAAACCGGTTCTCGCCACACAATTGTGTCTCTAAGAGGGAGATTCGTCCCAAAAAGACATCTTTTTTAATGGCGATGTGCGGCTTGTCAACGAGTAACCGGGGACACCGAAACGAGTCTATGCAGAGACTTAAGCGAGCATAAAAAAACACGAGAACATGTTCATGTTGATTTTGCGCACCCGTTCACTTTTTAGCATGGCGCTTCTCACCCGCTTTGAATGTATATAAAGCCATTGAAAAGTTGGCATAAATATAAACGCTGCCGCAGGGCGTTAAAGCCACTTGCCCAAGATCAGACGTTGTGGTCAAGTGAGGAGGCTGTGATTAAACCTTGGTCGCCAAGACTCACCACCGAGTTCCCCCTTCCACAGCTCCGCGTTCCAGCGTCAAAGTCCGGCCCAATTCCAGCCTTCTTTTTCACTCAGATCTCGAGCTGCCCCCATGCCAGGTGTGAGTAGTGACTCACGCAGTCTTGGCTTTGGTGTAACGCATTTGAACTTCTTTTTCCATTAAGACATGGGCCGAGAGACACTTGCACGCGAGTCCGCCATATACATGCGTCTGTCTCTCTTTCTCGCTCTCTCCTCCCCTATCTGTCTTTAACTCCCCAGCTATCTCCCGACCTAACTCTCTATAACTCTGTACCCATCTATCTTTCTATCCTGCGATCTCCTTTAACTCTCTAGCTGGCTAACTATCTCTAACTCTGTCTGTCTATTGGTCCATTCCTCTAGTCATCTATCTGTCCACTTATCTATATTTATCCTCCCTCTCATCTGTGCATAGTCTGTAGCCTGTCAAATATATCTGCTAGCCTGCCGATCCATCGATAACCGTCAATCTGTCCGTCTGTCCAGCTATCCATCCATGCATCTCGTCCTCTCCACCCCATTCCCTCTGCCCTCCCCCCATCCATCCCTGCGTTGTCCGTCCGTCCAGCCATCCATCCATGCATCGGTCCATTCATGCATCCGTCCATACATCTATCACTATGTCTGTCAATCCATTCCGACCATCCATCCGTCCGTCCATTCATCCATCCATCCGTCCGTCCATTCATTCATCCATCCATCCATCCGTCCATCTATCCATCCGTCCATTCATCCATTCATCCCTCCATCTGTCCGTCAGTCCAGCCATCCATCCATGCATCCCATTCCCTCCACCCCATTCCCTCTGCCGTCCCTCCATCCATCCCTGCGTTGTCCGTCCGTCACTATGTCTGTCAATCCATTCCGACCATCCATCCGTCCATCTATCCATCCGTCCGTCCATTCATCTGTCCATTCATCCATCCACCCCTCTGTCTGTCTGTCCGTCCGTCCAGCCATCCATCCATGCATCGGTCCATTCATGCATCCGTCCATACATCTATCATTATGTCTGTCCATCCATTCCGTCCGTCCGTCCGTCCATCCGTCCAGCCAGCCAGCCAGGCAGGCAGGCAGGCAGTCCGTCCGTCCGTCCGTCCGTCCATTCATGAAACCCATTCCCTTGATCCCATCCCCTCCGTCTGTTCGTCCCTCTGTCCGTCCATCTATCCATCCCTCTGTCCGTCAATCCATCCATGTATTCCATCCCATCCCATCCATCTATCTATTCATGCATCCCATCCCCTTCATCCGTCCATCCGTCCGTCTAACCATCCATGCATCCCACCCCCTCCATACCACCCTCCATTCATCCACGCATCCCATCTCCTCCATCCCATCCTCCATCCATCCATGCATCCCACCCCCTCCAAACCACCGCCTCCAACCGTCCATCCCATCCTCTCTATCCATCAGTCCATGCATCCATCTATCCATCCAGCAGTCTGTCCGTCTATCCACCCCACACCGTCCAACCATGCATCCATCCATCTGTCTATTCATCCGTCCATCCATATCCGTCCGTCTATCCATCCATGCATCCCATCCCCTCATCCATCCATCCATCTGTCAATCTATCCATTCTTGCATCCCATCCCCTCCATCCCATCCCTTCCGTCTGTCCATCCACGCATCCGTCTGTCCATCCACGCATCCGTCCATCCATCCATCCCTCTGTCTGTCAATCCATCCATGCATTCAATCCCATCCCATCTATCCATCCATCTATCCATCCATGCCTCCCACCCCCTCCAACCGTCCATCCATGCATCCATCCATATCCGTCCGTCTATCCATCCATGCATCCCATCCCCTCATCCATCCATGCATCCCATCCCCTCCATCCAGCCGTCTGTCCGTCTATCCATCCCATCCATCCGTCCATACATACATGCATCCATCCGTCCGTCTAATCATCCTTGCATGCATCGCATCCCCTCCCTCCCACTCCTCCCACCGTCCATCCATGCATCCATCCGCCTGTCCATGCAGCCATCCATCATGTAGTGCTACTAGGCAGGCGAGTGTCTGGAAGGCGCTAAAGCGCCCTGCCTGGCAGTCGCACGCAGGGCGCGCAGCCAGATCCGTGCTCTGTCTACGCATTTTGTTTTTACTTTCACTCAGCAAGGCAGTTGTGAACTGGCTCCCGGCCAATCAGGTGTGCGCGTAAAGCAGCACTTAAGGGCCGGCCAATAAAAGTTGGGATTGCGAAGCACCCATAAAACAGCACGATCCTCATCACCAGGATCAGGGCGCACTAATCACTAACACCCATCAGGCAAGAACAGCAGGATTATAGCGCTCTTACCTTGGACCCAGAGCAGCCCCGGCAGGAGGCAAAGGGCCAGGGGCACCCCATGCAGGCGCGCCATGTCGTGCTGCACTGTGTGTACGGTCCAGGAGATGGCAGGGGGGCAGAGAGTGTGCACGACCCTCTAGCCAAGAGCCCCCAGCACTGCTGCAGAAGAGAGTGGCTCCAGAGAAGCAAGGCTCCGGGTCCAGAGAAGCAGAGCCAGCCAACACCTCCGATGTCCCGTCACTTCTGCATCACAGGGTTTCCAAATATTGCCTTATCTCCAGTTTTAAAATCCACCTTGAACACCAAAAAGCCCAAAACGCTTCACGGGAAAAGTTACGCGAAAGTTTCCATGATGTTCATAAAGTGTCTCCTTCGCTCTGTGATGCGGCGGTGCAGGTGCCGGCGGATGGGCGGCGTGGTATAAACGCCCCACGCGCCCAGAAGCCACAGCGCTGGCCGCCTCTCTGTCCCGGGTTCCAGGCGCGACCCTACCGTCTCGGGTGGCAGAGGCGGGAGTAGGCAGCTCCTCCGGGGCGGCTCGGGGCGCCGGGGCTCGCTGCTGATGATGCTGCTGCTGCTGCTGGCCGGGTGACGGAGGGACGTGCCCCCCTGAAGGCGGAGATGCTGTTGCTCATGGTGGGAGCCGGGCGGCTATATAGCGAAGGGAAGGAGGAAGGAAGGAGGCGCGTCAGAGCGCAGCCAGAAGGGGTCCAGGAATACTTCTGCCGATGCCTTTCCTGGCTCTGTGAAGTCTGGGGCGAGGGCGGGTGGCGCTGGGGCTGGACATCGGCAGGGTGAGGGGCAACCCCGTAACAGGCGGTACTCATATCTCCCAGGGGAGAGTACTTCAGTGGCGCAATACGCGCCCCTGCCGTTCCACCGACTCCTGCTCGAGCCTAGCCTGCGGTAAAACCTATTGCTGTACTTCCTACTGTTACCCTGCCCCCCTACACAACCCTTGTTATCACAGAGTACTTAAGCCTTTTCCAAGAGTTTGCAGGCTCTTCCCGTAGCGTTCCGAGTACTTCGCAGCAGCTGCTTCGCGGAGAGCATAGCAGCCGAGTACTCCATGCTATTCTTCGTATCAGCAAAGCTTTCTATAAGCAGTACTTTGCCGTTACTAGTCTTATCCGGGTAATTTTTGAATATCGAAGTATTTTGAAGATACCTTTCTCAGCCACAGTTATTTCTATGCAATCTTCTCACCCAAGTACTTTTTAGATGACCGTTTTTTACAGAGAATACTGCAGCAGATACTCTTCATCATTCAGGGTACTCTCCAGTTACTCTTCTCATACAAAGTACTTTGCAAATACCTTTACACTCAAGATCCAAAATGTAAACCTGTACACTCTTAATCTCAAGTACATTTCAGTTAATCTTCAAATCCAGAATTCTATCTTCATACTCTTGACCACACATACTTTGAAGGTATTCGTCTCACCTTTAGTACTTTGCAGTTAATGCTCAAATCCAGAATGCTATGCTCGCACCTTTGACATCAGAAGAACTTTGCATTTATTGTTTGTCAAGTACTTTGCACTTACTATTCAGATCGATAATGCAGCAGTTGACACTCTTCAACCCAAGTAGTTTTAATGTATTTCCTTGCAAATCAAGTACTATGCAATACTCTTCAGATCCAGTAAGCTATGCTTCCACTCTTGACCAAAAGTACTTTGCATGTTTTCTTCTCACCTAAAGTACTTTGCAGTTACTCTTCAGATCAAGAATCCCAGCCTTTACTCGCGTAATCTCAAATACTTTCAGTTCATCCTCAGACGCAGGTTGCTATATTTACGCAATTGACCACAAGTACTTAGCATTTATTTTTTTCTCCGCAAGTACATTGCAGTTACTAATCAGATCCAGAATGCTAGCCTTTACTGTGTTTACCTCAAGTACTTTGCAATTACTCTTCAAATCCAGAATGCTAGCCTTTACTCTTGAACTGAATGATATGCTTCAATTAAGACAAGGTAGCTTACAGTGAGATGAATGGGGATGCAGAATCGACTCAGGTAGTTCGCAAAAAAGGGTAACTGTTTTAATATCAATGATCTAAAACACAGGACATCATCCAACGTCGCACAGCAATCTCTCAATTTACTTTTAGAAAAAACAAACATTATATAGCAAAAACTTGCCACAAATGATGTGAGCATACGTATTTACTAACGTCATCCTAGGTGACAAACTTCTAAAACTTAGTGGCAGGTGTGATATGCTAAAAGGGAACATCTACATATACTTTCAATGGGTTACAGAGATGGGATTGGGTTTCTAAATTCAGGTGGGCATCTAAGCCTCACCCTAAAACTGGTCACTATGCACGTTGTAGAGAAGGAACCAAATACCCCCACCTCAATCGACCCACCCCTATGCTGGAAACCAGAGTATGAGAAGTATCGAGAACAGCTGAATCGACAAAGAGCAGAACATGGACTTAGTCCAGTACCAGTGAAAGGGCCAGTACCTAAGAGAATCTGGGAGCCAAGCTACCCATCGAGAAAACCTTATCTGCATACAAAGAAATATGATGGCCATCTGAACGAGATCCCTGAAGAAACAGAACCAATAAAAGGCAAGGATGAATGGTAGTATTACTAGCCATTGCTAAAGTATATTTTATAATGGAGCTGAAGATGAAATACATAACAAGATGCAGTGATCAGAGAATGCAGATATTCTATAAGGCATCAAGAAAGTGATAAGCATAAGTGACATCTTGGGCTCAAGGTGAAGAAACTTATGCCACATAAACAGATGAAGATATTAAATCTTTTTACACGTGTACAGATGCAGAAGAAACACAAGCAGCAAAGTAATCGTGAAGCTAGCTCTAAGCTTATAGTAAACTAGATTGCGGCAAGCGCCAACATATACATACATAGGAATGAGAGAATTATGGATGTTTCCACTAAACGTATTAAAGCAAGTTGAACATTAGCAAAAAAGGTCTCAGTTCAGTGTGTCGCAGTTAAAAAAGCAGACATTAAATTACAGAAGCGAAGCTCAGAAAGGCAAGGTTGGATGAGTGCCAGGAAGCTAAGGTCTTATCAAACTGGAGTAAACTGACTTGGGATACAAAATCGTGTGAAAGAACAACCCTTCTGAACATAATAGGGAAGGCATCAGAGGTCTATTGGAATAAAATATTAAATACACGAAAAGGCTTGATTTCATGGTCTCTAGTCACATGGAAGCATGAAGTTGGACGAACAAGATGGTCGAACCTACGCATGAAGGCAGACTGTGCTGCTCACTCCCTAATTTTCTCAGAGCTAAGAACACTCTCAAGGATGAAGTTCAAAGGCCTAATTGACAGTAGACCACTGAGGTAATGACGGATTGTTATAATAATTGGTGGGAGCTAAAGTCAATGCATCCTCACCAGCATCTGGACGGCCAGCTTGCAGGCTGCTAACGTAGGTGGAAATGTACTGAAGATTGATAGAGTGCCAACCAATTGTAGAGGACCTGTGTATTCAGGGGTCCTATAGTGTGTAAATCAATGTGACATCATGTATTTAGTGACGTTCATAGTGGTCATTTTTTAGAGGAGGGCTTAGTTGGCAACCTGATGTTAAGTAACCAATCACATAATTACACCTTTTTAGACTAGTATGGATTATATACTTAGATATTCACGTAGAACCAATCACTCCCTCCGTTAGGTTTTTGTAGTTTGCCACGTAGGATGACGTTGGTAGCACGCATGTTAGATGTTAGTGATGACACATTTTGCTCATAAAAGTACAGTTTTTTCTTAAATGCTTTGAGTTTGAAGATCAAGTGTTTGCGATGATGTTCGTTATGCTCCCTGTTTTAGATAATGGACATTATTATTATTATTATTATTATTATTATTATTATTATTAAAACAGTCTTCCTTTTGTCAACTTCCTGAGTCGGCTCTATTATTTGGTGTATGAGTAAGATCTGCATCCCCATCCATATCAAGGGTAATTGCTGCTCATCAAAGGGGCTGGACTATGCAGTTCACTTGGTAGCAGAGAGAGGATGGTTTAAGAGCCATCGATCTGAGTAAACTTTAGAGTTTCGGTAATATTGTACGACCTTTGCCATTCGGCTGAAAGAACGTGAAGCTCCCTGTAGATAGTGGCTAGTGTAAAACCAAACAAGTGTCTTTGAAGACCAGGTGTGGTGGGTCCCTTACTTTCAGATAGAATCCCCTCCCACGTCTACACGAAGCGGATCGTTCAGAAGGTTGAAGAGGCGATAAAAAAGGCAGAAGATCCCGAGAGTCGGAAGAGAAAAAGATGATATCGGCGAGTAAAAAACCGAGCAAGCTGACAAAAGCATGGGTGATGAGTGAAGAAAAAAGAGAGTAATGGAGGGAGGCGGGATAAAATATAACATGAGAGTAAGTCTATAATATATGTGGGGAATAAGATATTGACTTGAGTGTGGCCGAGCAATGATATAAATCGTGAGAGTGGCCATGATAAGAGAGCATGCCCTGGCCTGTGTTTTTTATGACGTAACAGAAGATGTTTGAACCCAAAGTTCCATAGCGGAATACTAGGATACGATCCCGGTTAAAGACAGGACCAAAGGGATAACTTAAACTCCAGTCAGAGTATTTTTAGAGGGCTAACAATTATTAAGAAGAGAATAATAGGAAATCTATGTAACCGGTTGAGTTTGTCTGTGTGATTTATATGGTTTTATGAACAATGACTTCATAAGGGGAACATATTATTTGTTTGAGTAGAACTGAACCTGATGGTTATTTTTATTAAGATTACAGTAAAAAAGTGTGATTAGTGTGATTGGAGCTTGCGACGATTGGTGCTCGCTCATATTGTCATTTTTCTGAAACGTGTTTTTAAATCAGTGATTAAAAATAAAACGAAGTGCCACACAAAGTTAAGAGTAGATGAGTCGAAAATGGAGGATATTATGCCACTTGTGCATCTCTGTAAGCAGCTACCGAAACACGCACCTAGCTTAAACAGTACAGTGCGGAATGGGTTAAGGGGACCGCAGATAAAATGTTTATGCCATGGCCAAAGGGAGGCTCGCTATTGAAGGCAGTCCTTCAGCATATGACGACATATCTGCATGCAGCATACACAGGAAAGAAGCTAGAAAAGTGATTAGCTAGTTTAGAACTTTGGAAGATGTACCAAGAGGAGAAGGAGGAAGAACCTCCTATAGATTGGATACTTAATATATGCGGAGAGGGAGGTGAGAAGCCTTCTGCTTCCCTGCCTCAGCTGAAATAGGAGACGAGAGTAAGAAAGGCGATGGGGTATATCCATTAAGGGAGCTTAAAGCAGCAACAGAATATAGTAACCCGGCATATCAGTCACCTGTGCAAAGCAGTGACGAAAGCACAGAATCAGAGAGGTTTTCAGAACAAGCAAGGTGGGTTTCAATGCATGCAGAATGACGGTCAGAATATACAGGATGGGCAGGCTAGGAGGCCACCCCTATGTTGGACATGCGGGATGACAGGGCATTTTGCTCGCATGTGTAGAAGTCAAGGGTTCGCGCAAAACGACCAAATTTCAAGAAGGGGGTATTTAAACCCGCCGGCATATTCGCAGCAGTATAATGATGGGTTTGCTCAGAATCAAACGATTCAACAGCAGCAAGTACAGAGAGTGCAGCAAGGCTTGCAGACACAGCAGGTAGCAGTGGCTCCACCACAAGGGCAGTCGCAGCATGTGCCCATGCAGATTCAACAGAGTACAAGTACAGGGCAGTTAACAACACCTAGGATAGGGAGTGTCACAGTGAGTGGAGGAAATCCATTTTCAGGTAATGGAATGGGTCTGTACCCACAATAGGACAGCTCACTGGGAAACTTGATGTGTTCAGTCCTATCGTGATGCCGAATCCTCATGAGGAACCAAGGGTTCACGTCACTATAGGGGGCAAACATTTTTCATTTCTAGTAGACACAGGTGCAACGCGCTCATGTATAAAAAGGGAACGTTTTTATGTTGGGCACCACCATGAATACTCAAGGCTTTTCAGGAGCTACAAGTCGAGTTCCTTTCACTGAAGAGTTAACAGTCTCTAAAGGGGAATGCAATATGAAGGTGCCTCTGCTATATTCTAGGCAGACACCTGCCTATATATTGGGTCGAGATTGCATGACAAAGCTCAATATGACCATCTTGTTTACTGATGAAGGCATAGAGTGCTCAACTCCAGCGATGCATTATTTAAACGTGTGTGAGATTATTAGAGCATTTGCACGACAGGTAGCCATGAGAGCAATACCTTTAGAGCCAGACATTTTTCATTATGGAGTGCGTGTTCTATTGGCATATCTGCCAGGCCTTGCTGGCAAGGCAATGTGAATACCTGATGAATTTCTGTTTAGACCAAAGAAACCTATGCGCGAAGAAGAAGGGCAAGTATTTCCCTTGGAATTGCAAGTAGCCATAGTACGAGGTGAAATGGTTTTGCTTGATGGGAATGATGACAAAGGCAGGCAATGGTGTGCAGTGATTGCCATTGGAGAAGGTTACTGATTATCTGACGTCACCGATGAGGACATATTTGGCGATCATCTATCTGATGACAAAGTGGTATTTGTGATGAGTATTACTTATTGGGTAAGAGCAATCAAACAAGAGGTACCTCAGAAAATGTTGTTGGCACAGCAATGTCCCGAGTATTTTGAGGAAGATATGGCAAAAGTGCCAGCTCCATTATGGACCACAGGCCCCTATGACGTAGGCCTATTGAAGGGGGTTGGAGAAGTGAAGATTAAACTAAAACCAGGAGCAATTTTACCTCGAGCATGACAGTATCCCATGTCTCGAGACGCAGATGAAGGTATTTTCAAAATAATTTCCGCCATGATGGATCAAGGTATCTTAGTGACGCCAGAGTCACTGTGTAATAATGCTGTGTATCCTATCAAGAAATCTAAGGGGGGGGAGTCTTGGAGACTAATATAAGATTTGAGGCCAATAAACCAAATTGTAGAGGCCTGGTTCCCTCTAGTCCCGAACCCGTCTACATTTCTATGTAATATACATGTTGGAGCACGATATTTCACTGTGATTGATTTGAAAAATGTGTTTTTCTCAATCCCATTGCACAAAGACTCACAGGATCTGACATCATTTACGTTCAGACAGACGTGACTGAAAATCACTCGGCTACACCAGGGGTATTACGAGTCTCCATCAATTTTCAATAGAGTCCTGCAGATGGACTTGAACAATATTGATTTGGAAAGTGTTGTTCTGCAATACGTAGATGACATATTAGTTTGCAGTACTACAGAGGAAGAGTGCAGATGCAATTCTGTCCAGCTGATGATAATACTTGCTGACAAAGGATATAAGGTTGAAAAAGAAAAGTTACAATATTTTCAACAAGAAGTGTTGTATATTGGCCAATTGATTTCACATGAGGGAAAGAAAGTTACTCCAGATAGGGCTGAGGCTATTGTGAAAACCGCAAAACAACACGATAAAACACATGCAGAGGTTTTTGGGATTATGCAATTATGTCAGAGCATAGGTCTTTGATTACAGTTCATATACAAGGCCTCTACTACAGGCTTTAAACAAAGTACAGGCAACATAGAAAACAATTGTGTGTACTGAGAAAATGGAGGAAGCATTTGAAGTGCTGAAAAAAGCAATTTGTACAGCTCCAGTTTTAGGGATTCCTAATTATGCTGAGGAATTATTTTTAATCTCACACACAGATGGCACTGTTATGACAGCAGTCCTTACGCAGAGAACCACGTTGGGAAACAAGCCCCTTGCATATTATAGTGGGATTTTAGACCTAGTAATGAGAGGTCACTTCCTGTATGAACAGTCTTTGGCTGCCGCCGCATTCGCCATGGAGAAAGCTGCAAGCATAGTGATGGGATGTTCCATGACACTATTTGTAGAGCATGCACTATTTGCTATTCTAGAAAAACCCAAAGGCACATTCACTTCTCAAAGGGCTTCTGCCTATGCGTTAGTTATATCAAATCCAGTGATCAAAATAGTTCAATGCAGAGTAGGGAATCCTGCCATGTCTGTAGCCGAACCACTGGCAGAGGATGAGCATGCACACAACTGTTCAAACTATGAAGAGTTCTATGATGAAATCCCAAGAGTAAAAGAAAATGCCATGCCAGGTGGAGAAATTGTTTTTATTGACGGTTCTTCGAGAATTGATCAAAATGATGGACCGAGATATACAGGTGCCGCTGTGGTAAAATACACAGCCAATGGGGAGTTTCAGACATTGGTAAGTGCACGACTACCGTCTCACTATTCAGCAAAGGCAGCAGAATTAGTGGCGCTGATTGTTGTGCTCGAGAATCATGCAGACCAGGAAGTAAGAGTGCACAGCGACTCCGCCTATGTGACGTCAACAGTGAACGCAGGGTTAGCACGTTGGAAAAGGAGGGGCTACTTCCAAGTGGATGCCACGCCATTGCATCATGCAGCCTTATTGGATAGGCTTATCAAGGCACTACAACTCCCAGTGGCCAACGTGGTCGTTAAATGCGCAGCTCACACTAAAAAGACAGACTTTATTTCACTTGGAAACCAGGCAGCAGACAATGAAATGAAAATCGCTGCATGTTCAGAGAATATAATGTCCTTTGAAACACGTTATGTAAAAGAAAAAATTGTTGTGTTGATGAATGTGATTGAAAAATATAGTGATTTGTCAAAGACGCAGCTTATGGAGGTACATGGGGAAGCACCTCAGGATGAGTAAGATTTGTAGACACGAAGAGGGTGTTCTTTAAACCCCTCTGAAGCATTGTCATGACAGGACAGCACTCATAAACTGGTGATGCCTGTAGCCTTACTGAATGTGGCGCTGGAACAGCTACACTTCCCTGCACACACAACTGGGGAGAACCTTGCAACAACGATTGCTGAAGATTGGTTTGTACCAAATCTGTTAGAGCACTTTGCCTTCTTTATGATGAACTGTATAATTTGTCAAAAATTCACTCCTGGGCATAAACTGTGCACAGTTAGGGGGGTTATTACGTACCTATTGGCCCCTTTCAGCATTTGCATATCGACTATGTCAATATGATTCAAGTATGTAATGGATACAGATACATGATTGTTGTGGTTTGTCCCTTTTCAACGTGGATTGAGGCAGGTCCCTGTATGCATCCAGACTCCACATGTGCAGCTAAAGTTTTGGTGCGAGAAGTGTTTCCTAGATGGGGAGTATGTGAGGTAATAAGGTCAGACAATGGTCCGCATTTTGTGAACCAAACCTTTGAGCAGATCAGCTTGTTGCTTGGAATAAAGCACAAGTTTTCCTCGGCTTATCATCCATAAGGAACTGGGATCTGTGAGAGGCTCAACAGCTTGCTTAAGGAATGGATAGCCAAGTTGAAGCTTACTCTGAAGAAAGGGTGGTTGCATTGCCTACCTCTGGCATTATGTGCTTTGAGGAACCAACCAGGTTCTGACCACCATCTCACGCCTCACGAAATTGTGATTGGAAGGCAGATGAAAACACCTCTAATGCCTCCATCCAGAATTAGAAGTGATGCTCAGTCAATTGCAGATTTGTCTGGAATAGAAATGCATGATTATTTGAACTGTATGACTTCCAGTATTTCTGTCATTTCAGGACAGCTGCAGCGACAAGGGTGCAGGTAGTATATAACACAGAAGGAGATGCTTCAACAAAACAACCTCAAGAACATTGTCTTCCCAAATTATTCGCCGGAGATGAGATCCTAATTTGGAACCACACGAGAAAAAGGTGGGATGAACCTCGTTTCAAGCACCCGTTTAAAGTAGAAGACGTCACACCTTCTGCTGTCAAAGTGCAGGGCAGGCATGCTTGGATTTCTATTGGAGACGTCAAGATCTTTGCTGGAAAAACCTCTCTGCCCTCCGCACCCCACCGAGAAGCAAGTATAAGCATCAGGGAAGAACCACTGCACGTGCAGACGAGATCTATAACGAGGAAGAAGGACGCAGAAGCTGACAAATAAGATAGATAAAAAGTGTTGGACTGTGGCTTGATTCGGGACACTCCTTTTGCTGGCTTTGAAAGGGTTAAAATAATCTGATGCAAACACTCTGTGCTGAGATATCAGAGTGAAAGAAAATTATTTGTTTTTGAGCCACAGAGGAGCTTATTGACTTTGGACTGAGGCATGCTTAAGCCTTGATAAGAAGAGAGATATGCCAGACTCTGATCATGGCTTTGATAAATGGAAGAGAGTGCAGTATCCTGATTCGTTCCATACTGAGTTCTTGTTCGGATTTGCCCATGGTGTTATCCAATGACAACATTTCAAGGATTATATTTGAAGAATTTCTCTATGTGCTGCGCTCTTATCCAGCGATTGTGGGGAGAACTTCTAATATACATACATTTTTGCAAGATCCTAAAAATGGATTGATTGTAAGGAGACTACTTGCAGCAATTATCGAGCAAGTGTTGCAGTTACCTGAGTATAGTGGGGATAGCACACATGCCCCTGTCACCTGAGGCTGCACACAGACTTGTCAATGTGGTGTTGTTTCGTCTGATTGAAGAATATCCACATCTTGTTGGCAGACACACAGATGTGCTCACGTTCCTAAGGGATCCCAGAAATACTGAAACTCTGACTGTGATCTTGGAGGGAATAATAATTCAAGTAAGCCTATATTCTGAGAGAACCCACAGAACGGTGGTGTGAAACTTTCCTTCGAGGGGCAGATCGAGAAGGTTGCTGGCAAAAACAGACATTTTGTTTTATGCTGAAAGAAGTTCATCATGTCGTCTGGCTTAAAGCAAATTCGAGGAGTGGACTGGGAGCTGATATATATCGTGGAATTGATCTAGACATATGAGAGCAGCTTTCTTCTTGCTGGAGACATTTATATTTTGCAAGGTTAAAAACTGGTTCCAGAAGAATAAAGATCGAGAGTTCATTTCTGTTATTCAGCAAGCGGACCAGTGGATCAAGGACGAAGGTGCCAAGACAGGACAGCAACTTCCAGGAGGAGTGTGTAATGCTGATGTATTAAACAATTACTTTTTCCTTCCTTAGGCAATAAAGATGGGTAGTACTAGTAGCAACTTTGTGATCCCGGATGCAGAAAGACATTCACGTTGTCCACGGAATAGGTGTCGTACCTCAACATACCTTTGCCTCATTTATGGATGCATTCTGTTTATAATCATGCTGCTCTCACTCACAGTCCGCACATCCTACTACCTTGATATACATGGGGCTAAGACTCCAGTAAATCTTCCTGAGCAAAAGGAAGTAGCAATTGTGGCAACTACGAGACACCCAGGGCCCTATGTAGTTATTCCTGTTCCAAAGAAAGATGACCAATTACCTGAGGTTGAGATAAGCACCAATAGCAATCATTCACATGCAAGAAAGGTTGTAGAAGTTCTGTTTGGACACAAGAAGCAGGTCTGGCAAGATGGGCAAGATGAGAGGTTGCCAGACAATGTACCTATACAAGTAATGCATGCAAATACACCCGCTCCTGTAATGAAGAACCCAAAAATAACTCCCAGAAGACAGACATATATGGAGTTTATGCGAGACCTTTTTATGCCACATGGGCTGTTGAGCAAAGGAAGCTCTCTGAAATGTCTTCTACCAGGGGAACATTAACAGGCGTTCCTCGTCCACTGACAGATGTGCCTATGATCTACCCATAAAGAAGGAGCTATGCTGGTACACTTCATGACATAATTCTGGAAGGTCACATGAGGAGAATGAGAACTAAAAGAAACACTCAAGAAGATGATTTCGAGCTAACTGATTACCTGGACAGTACAGCACATTTGGGAAATAATATTTGGTACCAGCATATGAAAGAAGTAGGAAGAAGAACATCGAATGAGGAATGCTTTGTGTGTGCACTTATGCCATACAGTATGGGAAAGTCTAAAATCTTCATAGCTATCAAAATAGTCGCCCAGACAGCTCATAGTCTTTCACACATAGCACTTTGCAAAACCAGAGGCCAGTTCATGGGTCTAGATTCCTACCTCAAATGGTCAACTGAATGGACAGATCCAGATGAAGATGACTATGTACAGGATACCAAGACAAGAAACAGAACCCATACCAAGAATCGTGTGATCAGATATGAGAAGCCTGGAGTAAAAGGAGCTGGAATCAGATGGTAAGTGAATAAGAAATTGGAGGTTGCAGGAAAATCTGCAGAAAATGCTGAAAGATGGAAGAATAGAGGTCAAATGCAGATCTGGGGATCTGTGTTATCAGCCGATGAATGGGAAGAAGGAGTGGTCATCTGCAGAGCCTGGGTTATCATTGGATGCTATAAACCAGTCATTGACATTGTGCAGATTGGCTGTAAGCCATTATGGCCAAGACTTGCTAAATTAATGACTTGGGTTGAAGACAGAGGGGGACCTCTGCAGATTGTACCCTTGGGAAGTTCAAAGCTGTGCTTCAGAAATAATGGCACAAGAAAAGTTGGAGAAAATAAGAAATGTGGTCGAATCTTTGATGCTCGAGGAAAACTCCACGGCCAGATGATAGAGGAAGTAGAAGACATTGCTGATGACAGCTGGTTTGGATCACTCTTCTCCTGGGTCCCACAATGGATGGCAAATATTTCAAGTTCCTTGGAGCCCTAATAGTGATGGTATTGCTTGGATTTTGTGTGATCAAGATAATAATCTCACAATGTAAGAAGACAGCAAAAGAAGCTATAGGGATGAAGATCATGATCATTGTCAAATCAAGATGGAAGCCCAAAGACCTGACAGATGACGAGATCAGAGACTTTGTGAAGGCTAGCATCCATGTACCTGAGGGGACAAAGTTCCTGTATCCGAAGAATCATAAGAAATATGTGGGAAGATGGATATACTGTAGTCAAAGTGGACAGTGCCAGTTTATGACCTGGAATAAGGATGAACATGTGAAGACAGCAGGATGCCTGAGGGAATCATAAATATATGGGTCCCAAAAAAGTTGTTCTTTAGGCCAAGTTGCCTGGATGTGAAGGGTGATGTGGGAGTGTTCGGTGAATCACCCAGAGGGGGGAGTGTAGAGAAGGAGCCAATACCCCCACCTCAAGCGACTTGCCCATTTTACCTGTATGCTGGAAACCAAAGTATGAAACGTTTACAGAACAGCTGAATCCACAAAGAGCAGAACATGGACTTAGTCCAGTACCAGTGAAAGGGCCAGTACCTAAGAGAACCTGGGAGCCAAGGTACCCATTGAGAAAACCTTGTCTGCATACAAAGAAATATGATGGCCATCTGAACGAGATCCCTGAAGAAGCAGAACCGATAAAAGGCAAGGATGAATGGTAGAATTACTAGCCATTGCTAAAGTATATGTTAAAATGGAGATGAAGGTGAAATACATAACAAGATGCAGTGATCAGAGAATGTGGATATTCTATAAGGCTTCAAGCAAGTAATAAGGATAAGTGACATCTTGGGCTCAAGGTGAAGAAACCTATGCCACAGAAACAGATGAAGATATTAAATCATTTTACACGTGTACAGATGCAGAAGAAACGCAAGCAGCAAAGTAATCGTAAAGCTAGCTCTAAGCTTATAGTAAAATAGATTGCGGCAAGCGCCAACGTATACATACGTAGGAATGAGAGAATTATGGATGTTTCTACTACACGTATTAAAGTAGGTTGGACATTAGCAAAAAAGGTCTCAGTTCAGTGTGTCGCAGTTAAAAAAGTAGCCATTAAATTACAGAAGCGGAGCTCAGAAAGGCAAGGTTGGATGAGCACCAGGAAGCCAAGGTTTTATCAAACTGGAGTAAACTGACTTTGGATACAAAATCGTGTGAAAGAACAACCCTTCTGAACATAATAGGGAAGGCATCAGAGGTCTATTGGAATAAAATATTAAATACACGAAAAGGCTTGATTTCATGGTCTCTAGTCACATGGAAGCATGAAGTTGGACGAACAAGATGGTTGCACCTATGCATGAGGCTGACTGTGCTGCTCACTCTCTAATTTTCTCAGAGCTAAGCACCCTCTTATGGACAAAGTTCAAAGGCCTAATTGACAGTAGACCACTGAGGTGATGATGGATTGATATGCTAATTGGTGGGAAGCTAACGTTAAGGCAACCTCACCAGCATCTGGACGGCCAGCCTGCAGGCTGCTAACGTAGGTGGAAAAGTACTGAAAACGGATAGAGTGCCAACCAATTGTAGAGGACCTGCGTATTCAGGGGTCCTATAGTGTGTAACCCAATGGGATGTTGTGTATTTAGTAATGTTCATAGTGGTCATTTTTCAAATGAGGGCTTAGTTGCCCACCTGATGTTAAGTAACCAATCACATAATTACACCTTTTTAGACTAGTATGGATTATATACTTAGATATTCACTTAGAACCAATCACTCCCTCCGTTAGGTTTTTGTAGTTTGCAACCTAGCATGACGTTGGTAACATGCAGGTTAGACGTCAGTGATGACACATTTTGCTTATGTTTTTTCTTAAATGATTTGAGTTTGAAGATCGAGCATTTGCGTTGATGTTCGTTATGCTCACTGTTTTAGATAATTGACATTATTATTATTATTATTATTATTATTATTATTATTATTATTATTATTATTAAAACAGTCTTCCTTTTGTCAGCTTCCTGAGTCGGCTCTATTATTTGGTGTATGAGTAAGGTCTGCATCCCCATCCATATCAAGGGTAATTACTGCTCATCAAAGGGGCTGGACTATGCAGGTCACTGTCACTAAATACACAATGTCCCATTGTATCTACAACTAAAGGGGTCTCAATCATGCGGCCCTCTATCATTGGTTAACACTCTTACATTTGTCAATACTTTTCCACCCACGTTTAGCAGCACGCAGGCTAGACTTCCAGCTGCTGGTGGCCTTGCCATAACCATAACTTCCCTCCAATTTAGCATGTCATCCATCATCAGTGGTCTGCTGTCAATTAAGGCTGTAAACTTGGCCTTGGAAATGTATCTTTGCTCTGGAGAATACAGAGGAGTGAAGGCACCCCCCCCCATGGATAGGTGTGACCATCGTGTTCGTCCAACTTCATCCATTCACGTGACTTAAGACCACAAAATCGAGCTCTAGCCATTTAAAATACTATTCTTTAATAGACCTCTGACGTCTTCCTTGTTTTGTCTGTGCCCTCTGAACAGGAGTTTTGTTCTTCCACACGATTTGTAACTACTTTATGCTCATCCATGTCTGATAAGACTCTAGCTTCTTGGCCTTCATCCAAACTCAACTTGCTGAGATCTGCTTCTGTAATTCAATAGATTTTTCAGCTGCGACACCCTGGAGAAAGAGGCCTCCGCTCCTTTACACCCAGCTCTGCTATGCACGTTGTGGAAAACATCCATACTTCACTTGATTCCTATATGTATACGTTGGCGCTTGCCGCAATCTATACACTACGTAGCCAGCCTTAACAATACTTCATCTGCTTGCGTTTCATTTGTGCATTTACACATATAAAATAATTTGATATCTTCATTTCTATAGCATAAGTTTCTGCATCTTGAGCCCAAGATGTCACTTATCTTTGATACTTTCTTGATGCCTTGTAGAATGTTGTCATTCTCTTGACTCTGCATCTCTTCCATATTTTTCGGTTCAGCTTCATTTGTGTCATCATCAGTCTGCTCTTTCGCTCATTGGTTCTGCTTCTTCCGGTATTTCATTCAAGTGGCCATCATACTGTCTTATATGCAGGTATGGTTTCCTCAGTGGGAACCTTCCCTCCAAGATTCTCTTTGGTATTGGAATTTTCACTGGTACTGCACGTGTCTCACATTCTGGTACCCAACATATAGGCAATGTGGGCGAGATGGTTGTGGTGGGGGTACTTGGCACCTCCTCTACACTCGATTCACGTCAGGTACTTTGCATGTTTTTTCTCACCTAAAGTACTTTGCAGTAACTCTTCAGATCCAAAATGCCAGCCTTTAATCTATTAACCTTATCTACTTTGCGGTTAATCTTCAGATCCAGAATGCATGCTTGCACTTTTGACCAAAATAGCTTTGCATTTATTATTTTCTCCTCAAGTACTTTGCAGTTACTATTTAGATTGAGAATGGCAGCAATTTATTCTCTTCACATCAAGTTGAACCCCGGGACCTGGTGCCCTTTAAGACGAGGTATCAAAACTTAGAGATGGACGGGGATGCACAACTTACTCATACATCAATAATCAAACCAACTCAGGAAGTTGGCAAAATTTAGCACTGTTTTATTAACAATTATCTAAAGCAGGGAGTTACAACGGACATCCATGAACGTTCACTTGATTTCTCGCACTGAAAGAACAACATTCTTACTCAAAAAATTTGTCACTCCTGACCTCATCCTACGTGGCAAATAAGAAAAACCTACTAAGGGATGTGAAAGTGTCGTGATCTTGATGGTCGTGTAGATGAAGATACCTCCGTCCCCAAGTACCACACTGGTAAGAATAATATCACTACCAATGCAATTCTTGAGGCCACAGGTGTGGAGTGCCGTCAAGCTGGAACCAGGAACACCGGAAGGACCCTCTGACCACTGTAAGGCAATAGATGATTAAGGCAGACAGTCACATTGATCACAATGCAATATGGTGGAAGAAGCTAAAGGGCTTACACAAATGTGCTGGTCAGGATGCCTCAAAGGGTTAGGGGAACAGAAGGGTCCTTGTGGGCACTCTTGATGGAGTACACCTGTAAGTCAGGTAGCCAGTGGATGATCCGTAAACAATCCGTTAACAGTCCAGGGTCGAAAGCCAAGAAAAGAATAGCCAAGGTCCAATATCCAAAAGTTCAAGAGTTTGTGCAAAGCCAAAGGTCGTGAAGCCTGAAGATTTAAAGTTCGCCTGAGCCTGAGGAAGAGACCAAAAGCAATCCGTGAAACGTTCCGTGGTCAAAGAAATCCGAATTCTAAGCGAGATCCAAAAACGCTGTGCAGCACTCCGAAAAGCAGCTGTGAAGCGTTTGTTCCGCGTTTCCCCTGTCCTTTTGACTGTGTTGAATTAATCACGTGATACAGTCACGAGGGAAACGCGGATCCATGTCACGTGACCCTCGACGCTGCACGGGGAGTCTGCCTGCGATTGGCCGCCTGTTGCCGGCGTTTGGTCACCTGATCGGAAACACTTCGTGTGCTGGATCGTAGTCTACGGGCGCCCGTGGACGGGTGCCGTCCCGGAGAGAAGCGCCATGGCAGATTCCAATGTAGGAAAGGTCGTAGCCGTCCTTGGTAATTCAGTTGCTGAGTGCGATGAATGTTATGGGGAACACACCGAATGAAGCGTGTATGGTTAGGGGTGGTGGACGTGAATCTGGAAGGTTGTCTGGCAATGGTGTGGCAGGGAGGAGGCGTGACAGAGTCCCCCCCCAATGGCCCACGACCCCGTGGGCTGGAAGGATGGTCCCGATGAAAACGAGCAACCAAAAGTGGGGCCCGTACATCCCGAGAGGAAACCCAAGAGCGATCCTCAGGACCATACCCCAGCCAGTCCACCAGGTACTGCAACTGACCCCTACAGAGACGGGAACCCAAGATGGCACTGACCTCAAACACGTCAGGGGATGACACTGAAACAGGAGCAGGGGGTGTAATGATACGGGTAGGAGCAGGGCAGGGCTTGAGCAGGGAAGAGTGAAACACTGGGTGGATCCGCCATGAAGCGGGAACGGAGAGGCGAAAAGCCACTGAGTTAATGACTTTGGAGATCCGGTAAGGACCGACAAAGCGAGGGAGCAGCTTACGGGAACCAGGAATGTGTAAATGTCGGGAAGATAACCACACCCGATCCCCCACCCGATACTCCGGAGCAACCAACCGTTTCTTGTCGGCCTCTTTCTTCATGGAGACTTGAGATTCCCGCAAATGGACAAGGGTTTGGGCGTGAACAGTGACTAGATCGCGAGCACAGGCATTAGCAGCATGGGTGGCCGTAGGCGTGAAATCTGGGAAAGGAAGGGTACGAGGATGTTGGCCATAAAGGGAATAGAAAGGGGAGAAGCCTGTTGAAGAGTGTAGAGTGTTGTTATAGGCGAATTCCACCAGGTGCAAGAGATTTAGCCATGTGTCCTGATATTGGAGGGTAAGGCATCGCAAGTACTGTTCTAGGGATTGGTTCACCCTTTCTGTCTGACCATCACTCTCAGGGTGGTAAGCGGAAGAGAAATGCACATCAATGCCCATTAACTTGGTCAAAGCCCGCCAAAAACGAGAAGTGAACTGGGTACCCCGGTCAGATACTATAACCTGTGGCAGGCCAAAGAGACAGAAGATGGATTTGAAAAACAATCGGGCCAGTGCTGGTGCCGTGGGAATCCCTGTGCAGGGCACGAAACGAGCCATCTTGGTATAAGAGTCCACCACCACCCAAATGGTGTCGTACCCCTGTACGTGGGGTAAGTCCGTAATCAGGTCCATCGAAACCGTGTGCCATGGCTTCGGGGGTATGGGTAGTGGTTGAAGTAAACCTAGAGGACGACCCCTTCAGGATTTACATTGGGCACATACTGAGCAGGTCAGGTATTCACGTAACTCTCTACATCCCGTCTCATCGAAGGCCACCAACAGCACCGTTTCAATAGATCCAGAGTACGGCGTTGTTCCGGATGGCCATTGATCGCAGCGTCATGCGACCAGTTCAGAGCCTGGGTGCGCGTGTCACTTGTGGGCAAGAATAGTTTCCCATGTATAAACGGCAAGCCGTCCTGAACTATAAGATCCCATTCACTGACTGCATGACTATTGTGAACAACCCAGTGGCGTACGGTGGTTAACATGGACGGTGAGGGTGTGCAGGCACAGATAACATGGCCTTCTCCTAGCAAGGTAACCGGGAACAAAGGAAGGGATTCCCCCCCTGGGGAGCGGGACAGAGCATCTGCTTTACCATGAACCACCCGGGTCGGTGCTTTATTACAAAATCGTATGCAGCAAAAAACAGATGCCAGCGTACTTGGTGGCTATTCATGCATTTCAGGGAAGCCAGATCCTGTAGGTTCTTGTGGTTGGAATAAATGGTGGTTTGGTGCTTAGCCCCTAGAAGATGATGCCGCCATGTCTGCATAGCGTCTTTAATGGCCAATAGTTCCTTCTCTGTCACGGTATAGTGCACTTCGGATGAAGTGAACTTCCGTGAATGGAAAGCCACCGGGTGCAGTCGACCCGTGGTAGGGCAGGTTTGAGAGAGAACTGCACCTAATGCAAATGATGAAGCGTCTGCTTCCAAAACAAAAGGGCGTTCAGGATCGGGGTGCTGAAGAACCGGGGCAGTGGTGAACCTCTCCTTCAAGGTATCAAACGCCGTTTGATGTTCCGGTGTCCAGTGATAGTGGACCAGAGGGCTGGTTAGTACAGTCAAAGGCGCAACAATGGAGGAGAAACCAGTGATAAAACGCTGGTAGAAGTTCACACAACCAAGAAAAGACTGCAGCTGTTTGAGTGTAACAGGGACGGGCCAGTCCGTGATAGCGCGGACCTTAGATTGGTTCATGGAGACCCCCGGGTGTTATATGGAATCCTAAGAACTCAACTTCGGTGGCGTGAAACAGACATTTTTCAGGTTTAGCAAAGAGTGAGTTCTTTTTGAGGCGGGACAGGACTTCTCTGACATGAATGACATGCTCTTCCAGAGTGGGGGAGAAGATCAGGATATCGTCTAGATAGACCACTACATATACATCTAGAATATCACTGAACAAATCGTTTATGAAATGCTGGAAGGTGGGTGGGGCGTTGCAAAGCCCAAAGGGCATCACCGTATATTCATACAGTCCTTGTCGGGAGCAGAACGCCGTCTTCCACTCGTCCCCTTCTCGCATACGAATCAGATTGTAAGCTCCACGTAAGTCTAGTTTTGTATAGATAGATGCGTGAGACAGTCTGTCCAACAACGTGGAAATGAGCGGGATGGGGTATCTGTTCTTAATGGTGATGGAATTTAGCCTCCGATAATCGATGCAAGGGCGCAGATCACCATCTTTCTTCGGAACAAAGAAAATGGGACTTGCTGCTGGGGAAGAAGAGGGGCGGATGTGACCTAACCGTAAGGCCTGTTGGATGTAATCCTTCAAGGCCTGTTCTTCTGATTGGGACAGTGAGTATATGCGGCCCCTCGGTATCGGAGCTCCTGGTATTAAGTCGATGGGGCAGTCATACGGCCGGTGAGGCGGTAGGCCCTCTGCTGAGGCTTTATCAAACACCATGTGGAAGTCCTGGTATACTGAGGGTATCCCGGCTGTGACAGCCCCAACAGTATGAGATAAAGTGGCAGTGGTTGTGGGGTTACCGTCTTCCAAGGTTAGGGAAGCCAAGGCTCCTAGTACTCTTGCGGGACTGGACAAAGATTCCGACTCTACCAGGCAAAAATGCTGACAGACCTCAGATTCGAAAAACACTTGTCCGGTACTCCAGTTGATAAGAGGGTTGTGTTGTTTCAGCCACGGTATCCCGAGGATAATCCCGAACTGAGGAGTAGTGATCAGATCAAAGGTTAATGTTTCTCTGTGGGTACCTTGGATTATGACTTCCAAAGGAGCAGTCTGTTGCTTGATGGGGCCGGAAGCGAGGGAAGTACCGTCTACGGCTTGTACTGGTTCAGGACGTTCTTTGGTGATCAATGGTAGGTTGAGTTGTTGAGCCAGTGTGATGTCAATAAAACAGCCAGTGGCACCTCAATCGATAACAATGTGAACCGAATGCATGCGTTCCCGGGCTGGGATCAGCATAGCCTGGACCACCACTGGTTTAATGGGACCAAAAGCGATATCAGAGGGGGTTAGTGGAATGCTCGCCCGTACCCTCGATCTCAGGGGCGAGCCTTCTGAAAACCCGGATTTTTGTTTTTGGGTCGGCGAGGACATTCTTTTACGTAGTGGCCGCTGATGCTGCAGTAGAAACAAGCATTGTCAGTACGTCTACGTTCCCGTTCAGTATGAGTAATGGGGCTACGGATCCTGCCTACTTGCATGGGTTCTGGGGTTTGATCAGTTGAGGGGGAAGTGTGATGACCGGAAAAACCTGCTTCTGCCCTTCGCTCAGTCCTTCGGGCATCCACCTGTAAAGCCAGAGCAACCATGTCTGAATAGATAGCCGGAAGGGATGGGGCGACTGAGAGGGCATCCTTCAAGGCGCTACTCAGACCCCTATATGATACAACCGCCTTTTTGTTTTCAGGCCAAGATGTCTCTGCAGACAGCTGATTAAAGCGGGTTATGTACTTTATAAGCGTCTGTCTGCCTTGAGTGAGGTCCGAAAGCTCCAAGTCGTGGGATTGTGCCCTATATCTGGTGTCAAAGACTTTTGCCATTTCATTAACCAAGAAGTCGAAGTTGTATAGGGCAGGATGGTCGCTTTCTAAAAAAGGGTTTGCCCAAGTGGCTGCCACTCCTGACAAATGCGAAAGTAGAAAAGCTGCCTTAGTGATGGAATCAGGAAATGCCAAAGGCCGGCACAAGAAATGGAGCTTACACTGATTTAAGAAAGTGCGATATTTCCTAGGGTCTCCATGGAACCTTTCGGGGGCTGCCAGGGGAATGGGGCTAGGGAGTACCACAGGAGGGGGCAGAGAGGGAGCCGGAGGAGCTGTGGGAGGAACAGGGTTCTGGGGGGCAGCGTCCCCAAATTTGGCATCAACGGGTAAAGGATGTTGGACACTGTTTAAGGTGTCCAACCTATGGTGAATAGCGGTGGTAGCTGTGGCCATATCAGTCCTAAGGGCTGTGACTGCTTGCATTAAATCGGCCACTGGGTCCCTGGCAGAAGTATCCATCTGGATGACCAAAAAGGCTTCACAGTCTGTCGTGATCTTGATGGTCGTGTAGATGAAGATACCTCCGTTCCCAAGTACCACACTGGTAAGAATAATATCACTACCAATGCAATTCTTGAGGCCACAGGTGTGGAGTGCCATCAAGCTGGAACCAGGAACACCGGAAGGACCCTCTGACCACTGTAAGGCAATAGATGATTAAGGCAGACAGTCACAATGATCACAATGCAATATGGTGGAAGAAGCTAAAGGGCTTACCCAAATGTGCTGGTCAGGATGCCTCAAAGGGTTAGGGGGAACAGAAGGGTCCTTGTGGGCACTCTTGATGTAGTACACCTGTAGGTCAGGTAGCCAGTGGATGATCCGTAAACAATCCGTTAACAGTCCAGGGTCGAAAGCCAAGAAAACAATAGCCAAGGTCCAATATCCAAAAGTTCAAGAGTTTGTGCAAAGCCAAAGGTCGTGAAGCCTGAAGATTAAAAGTTCGCCTGAGCCTGAGGAAGAGATCAAAAGCAATCCGTGAAACGTTCCGTGGTCAAAGAAATCCGAATTCTAAGCGAGATCCAAAAACGCTGTGCAGCACTCCGAAAAGCAGCTGTGAAGCGTTTGTTCCGCGTTTCCCCTGTCCTTTTGACTGTGTTGAATTAATCACGTGATACAGTCACGAGGGAAACGCGGATCCACGTCACGTGACCCTTGACGCTGCA
Organism: Ambystoma mexicanum; assembly: GCF_040938575.1. NCBI lineage: Eukaryota > Metazoa > Chordata > Amphibia > Caudata > Ambystomatidae > Ambystoma > Ambystoma mexicanum. Next base: position 146,908,636 of record NC_090930.1, on the reverse strand, counting down.
CGGGGAGACTGCCGGCGATTGGCCGCCTGTTGCCGGCGTTTGGTTACCTGATCGGAAACACTTTGTGCGCTGGATCGTAGTCTGCGGGCGCCCGTGGACGGGTGCCGTCCCGGAGAGAAGCGCCATGACAGATTCCAATGTAGGAAATGTCGTAGCCGTCCTTGGTAATTGAGTTGCTGAGTGCGATGAATGTTATGGGGAACACGCCGAATGAAGCGTGTATGGTTAGGGGTGGTGGACGTGAATCTGGAAGGTTGTCTGGCAATGGTGTGGCAGGGAGGAGGCGTGACAGAAAGGCTTTAAGGGAACATCTAGGTATACATTCCATAATGATGGGGGTTGTGATTGGGTCTCTAAGATCAGGTGGACAACTAAGCCCAAGTCATCTTCCATGTCATAATAATACTCAACAACCCATTGGTTACACAAACTATAGGGCTCTTTGATAAGTGGCCCTCTATAATTGGTTGGCATGCTAGTACCCTTCTAGAATATTCCACTTGCTAGCAGCATGCAAGCTGGTTACCGCAGGTGCTGGGAGGGTAGTGCCGGTCATGCCTCCCGACCCAATTAGCCCAACATCTATCATCACTCCTGCGGTCTGTCATTCAATTAGGCTTTAAACTTGGCCTTGCAGAGGCTCACTGTGCCTGAGAATAAAAGGGAGTGTGAGATGGTCTTATCTTCTGATTTCAGTGTAGCTCGACCCACAGTTTATTTCCAGCTGACCATGTGACTGGAGATCACATTTTCAAGCTTTTTGTTGCATAAAATACTATTAAATGATGAACTCTTGGCACCTTCAGTATTTTTCCATTTCACTTCAAACAGACGTTTGTTTCTTTCTCACGTTCATGTATCTTCTTGACAGACAACCAGGCTCACGGTGGCCTCGACTCTTGGTGCTGGGCCAGCCAGCATTTCTTGAATTCTCCTTCGCCATCAGCTATTTTCAACTGTGCCACACTGAAAGCCTTTTCCATTCATGGGGTTCAGGTTTTCTAAAGTGCATTGTGGAAAATCCAGATTCTATACACTCCTATGAGTATACATTGTTGCATCGCTGCAATCTATTCACTACGTAACCAGCCTCAGGATTACTTTGTCTACTTGCGTTAAAGCATCTGTACAATTGTATAATGACTTTGCATTTTCTTAAGTATTTCTTTGCACAAGCATCTTCATTTCAATCCCAAAATGTTGCTTTACTTCGATACCTCATCCTCAGATCCTATAGAATGTCTATATTCTTTCTTCATTTGTGTCTTTTCTGGGTGTGCCAATTCTGTTTCGTGTGACATCACCAGTTTTCTTTCTCATTCATTATCATACTTCTTCCGGGTCTTTTTCCAGAAGGCCATTACATCATTGTGAATGCATATAAGGTTTTCTCAGTGGATACCTTGTCTCAAGGACTCTTCGCGGTGTAGGCATCCTCACTGGTACAGCGCATGTCGCAATGTCCGGCTCACAACAAATGGGCAACATGGGGGCAGAGCTTTTGGTAGCAGTATTTGGCTCTTCCTCTACAAAGTAGTTTGCATGTATACCTTGCACGTCATGTACTATGCAGTTACACTTAAGATTCAGAATGCCATGTTTACACTCTTGACCAAAAGTATTTTTCATGTTTTCTTCTCACCTCAAGTATTTTGCAGTTACTCTTCAGATCCAGAATGCCAGCCTTTACTCTCTTCACCTCGAGTAGTTTGCTTGTATTCCTTTCAACTGAAGCCCTATGCAGTTACTATTCAGATCCAGAATGCTAGCCTTTAATCTGTTCACCTCAAGTACATTGAATATATTCATCTCACCTCAAGTACTTTGTAGTTACTTTTCTGATCCGGAATGCTAGACTTCACTCTCTTAACCTTAACTACTTTGCCAATTATCTTCAGATTCAGAATGCTGTGCATGCACTTTTGACCAAAAGAACGTTGCATTTATTCTTTTACTACTCTCTTCACATCAAGTAGTTTGCATGTATTCATTGAGTATCATGTACCATGCAGTTACTCTTCAGAACCAGAATGATATGCTTACACTCTTGATCAAATGTATTTTGCATGTTTTCGTCTCACCTAAAGTACTTTGCAGTTACTTTTCAGATCCAGAAGGCAGCCTTTACTCTCTTCGCCTCAAGTAGTTTACTTGTATTGTTTGCAACTCAAGTAATATGCAGTTACACTTCAGATCCAGAATGATAGCCTTTACAGTCTACCACATAAGTACTTTGCAGTTGCTCTTCAGATCCAGAATCCCAGCCTTCACTCACATAATCTCAAATACTTTCAGTTCATCCTCAGACGCAGGATGCTATATTTATGCAATAGACCACAAGTACTTTGCATTTATTATTTTTTCCAAAAGTACATTGCAGTTACTAATCAGATCCAGAAAGCTAGCCTTTACTCTGTTCACCTCAAGTACTTTGCAATTACTCTTCGGATCCAGAATGCCAGCTGTTACTCTCTTCATCTCTAGTAGTTTGCTTGTATTCCTTGCAACTCAAGTACTATACAGATACTATTCAGATCCAGAATGCTAGCCTTTAATCTCTTCACCTCAAGAACATTGAATATATTTGTCTAACCTCAAGTACCTTGTATTCACTATTCAGATGCAGAATGCTAGCCTCTACTTTTTTAAGCATAACTACTTTGCTGTTAATCTTCAGATCCAGAATGCTATGCTTACACTCTTGACCAAAAGTATATATTTTTTTTAAACTTTAATTTGTATTCACATTTTTTTCCAATGAGAACATTACAAAACAAACCACAACCCCAACCACCCTCTCGTCCCCCCACCCCAACTTGAACCCACCCCCAACCCCGTGTCCAAGCCGGATCTGTTGTCCCGGGAGACTTTCAACATTCTCTTCATCTCCTGCTGTTGGGATGTGATGCGGCTAATGGCCGTAACTCCGATAGGCTTGAAGCCACCTTGCCCCAGGTCGTGGGCCCCGCAGACATTTGCTGCTCATCCCCTGGCCCGATTCGTCCCGCCCAGCATGGGGTCCCTGCCCTGGGCTCAATGAACCTCCCATTCCCAGGATTGTTGTACTCCGTACTAGTTCGTGAGGAACGAGCCAGTGTCATTGTTTACCATGGCAGTCAATTTGTCCATCAGATACATGTTTATCACCTTTTTCATCCAATCTTCCTTGGAAGGGGGCTCCAAGCTTTTCCACTTCTGTGCGAGAGCTACTCTACCCGCCCGCAGCATTGTCTCCCATATCCTTGGATATCGGTGTACTTCCGTTTCCTCCTGGGGGAAGGCCCAACAGCATCGTTAGAGGGTTTAGTGGCAGGAGTTCCTCAGTCACTTCTGCCATCCAGCTCCTCACCATCCCCCAGAAGTCTTCGGCTTTCGGACAGTACCACCACATGTGGCTCCTAGAGCCGGCCTATCCGCACCCCCTCGGGCACATAGGGGACACCCCTGGGAACATCTTAGATAGTTTCACCGGGTCTCTATGCCACCCCTGCAAAATCTTAAAGTTGTGCTCCATATCCAAGGTGAATAGATTCCGTGAAAAGCTATTTTGAATATTCTGGACCAGGAGTCCTCCGAAAATCTCTTCTCCCGCCAGTTCATCCCAGAACTTGCGGAAGCTCCTCCTTCCCTGGAGGTCATACGTGTTGAGGATTTTGTACATGCAAGATACTGCCCCCTTCCTCGAGGACACTGTGTCTAGGAGCTTCTCAAAAGGGGTTAGCTGTCTGCTCAGATCGGAACCCCATGACGGGTCGCATAGGATACCCTTAAGGCGGAAATACTCAAAAATGGATAGGGATCCCTGACCGAGGGCGTCCCTTAGTTCCTCATAAGGCCGGAATTCGCTTTCCCTGAACATCTGTCCCGCCCATTCCATTCCCTTGTCCGACCAAGTCTGTGAGTGCCTAAATCCTTTACTTCCCAGATTAAGGGGGTGGCCCCAGAGGGAGGTCATCGGGGACGGCCATGTGGTGAGGTGCGCTGTCTGGTGTCCCTCCTTCCAAATGCCCCAGAGAACCCCCAGAGTCGGGTGGATTTTTAGATGGCTCTGGATTGTTTTACGTGGCGCCCACAAGAGGTCACGGACCTTCAGAGGGTGAGTGTCCATATCCTCCAAGTATGACCAGTAGGTCCCCAGTCCTTCTTTCATGTGTTCCAGGAGGACACGCAATTGGGCGGCACGGAAATACAGGTGGAAATCAGGCAACCCGAATCCTCCCTCCTCCCTTGGCAATGTCAGGGTGGCCCTCCCGGTCCTCAGGGTTTTTCCCTGCCATATAAAGTCCCGAATTGTGTTCTGCAGAACTCTAAAAGTCTGCTCAGGGACGCTGGTTGGGAGTGCTATGAAGAGGTATAGGAGCCGTGGCAGTATGTTCATCTTAACTGCCGTCATCCTGCCGTACCATGAAAGGATCATCCCATCCCACCTCCTCAGGTCCGATGTGATCCCTGTCATAATGGGGTCATAGTTGGTAGCAGCCAATTTTGTTAGGTCCCATGTGAGGAGAACCCCCAGGTATTGTATTGCGGCCTTCCCCATTGCGATCCCGTGAAACCTATTTAGGGGGTCCAGCGCCGGGTCCCTGGACCTCATGGGGAGCAGGCTTGACTTCGAGGTGTTGACTTTCAGGCCCGAGAAGCGTCCAAACTCAGCCACCAGGTCCAACGAGGAAGGGAGCGAGGTGCTGGGGTCCACCAGGTAGACCAGGATGTCATCTGCAAATAGGGAGAGTTTGAATTCCACCTCCCCCTTCCTATCCCCTTAATTCCTGGATGCTCTCTGATCGCTATTGCTAATGCTTCTATCGTGAGGACATATATCAGAGGGGAAAGTGGGCACCCCTGCCTTGTACCTCGGGAGAGGGGGAAAGAATCGGTCAACTTCCCATTCACCTGAACCCTTGCCATGGGTGCTCTGTAGAGGGCAGTAACCCAGCTCATGATGTGGGCCCCAAAGCCCATCTTTCTTAGGAGGAGTTCCATGTACCGCCATTCCACCCTGTCAAAGGCTTTCTTGAGTCTAAGGAGAGGACACTTGCATTGAGCTCCGACTGTTGGGCAAAGTAAATCAGGTCTATGGTTTTGCGTATGTTATCTGACCCCTGCCTTCCCCTAATGAAGCCCACCTGATCCCCGTGTACTAACTTTGGCATTATTCCCTCCATCCGCTTCCCCACCACCTTGGCCAGGATCTTAACATCGATGTTTAGCAACGATATGGGGCGGTAGGAGGAACACTCTGCGGGATCTTTACCTTCTTTGGGAAGCACTGCTTTTATGGCCCCCATCATGGATTCGGGAAGAGTTTCCCCGTCCAGCATGGAGTTGAAAACCTTCACTAGGTAAGGGATTAGGGAGGATCGAAATCTCTTATAAAAAATAGACGGAAAAACCGTCTTCCCCGGGGTAAGTTCCCGTCTTCATCCCGCCTATCGCCCTATCCACCTCCTCCTCGGTCACTGGTCCCTCCAGCCCCTCCGCCATCTCCCCAGACAAGGCCGGGAGTCAGATTGAGTTTAGAAAATCTTCTATCGGGGCATTTCCCCCCTCATATTCGGATGAATATAGTGTATCATAGTATTGGCGAAAAGCCTCTCCAATGTGGGAAGAGTCGTAACCGAGATCCCCCTGAGCGTTCCTTACTCCCTTGACCACCCTGCTCCTCTGAACCTCCCTCAGCTTCCAGGCTAGAATCCTGTCCGCTTTGTCCCCTTTATCGTAGTATTTTTGCTTGACCATCTGGAGACTTCTCTCCGTTTTGTGGAGGAGTAAGTCTTTTAGCTGGAGCCTGCAATCCTCCAGGGCGGCCACCCGGTCGCGCTCCAGGGCCCGATCCGGGGAGCCCCCCCGGCTGGAGTCGGGCTATTTTGTCTCGCAAGGTAGTCTCCTGTGCCTCTCTCCAACTTTTGTCCTGAGCCCCTTTTTGGATGAGGACACCACGTAAAGTTGCCTTAAAAGCATCCCAGAGCGTATGTGTGCCCACTTCCCCGTTGTCGTTAAGCTCAAAGAGTCTGTAATAGCGTCCAGAACTTCTTGGCCGTGGACCTCGTCCTTTAATAAGGCATCATTACATTTCCAGCGGCCTCTGCGTTCTTTACGCCAACCCCCCGATATAGTGACCCTCACCACATCATGATCTGACCAGGGGACGGGATCGATACTATAACCCGAGACGTAGGGGCGGAGTATTTCGTCCACCAGAATGTAGTCTATCCTCGAAAACGAGGCGTGTGTGGCCGAGTAAAAGGAAAACGAGGGGACGCCCGCTCTGGGGGACGGAATTGTGTCCACCAGGCCCAGGTCGACATTCACCCTCTGAAAGATGCGCGCCATAGCCTCGTCCGTGGGTCTGGAGCACTGGGGTCCCGCCCGCTTCCTGTCTACGGATGGGTCCAATACCATGTTAAAGTCTCCCCGTCCCACCACCGTGCCCTGTACAAATAGTTTGCGTTTCTCCCTCAACCCTTCCCAGAATATGGCTTGGCCTTTGTTCGGGGCGTACACCACTACCAGGGTCAGGGAGGAGCCTTGTAAGGAGCCCCTCACAAACAGGTAACGGCCCTCGGGGTCCTGCAGGGTGGCCTCACTATTGAAACAGGCGCTGCCGGCAACCAGGATGGCCACCCCTCTTTTCTTCCCCCTGTGGGATGCGTGGAAGACCTCTCCTATTCCACCCCCTCTCATTTTGGGTTCTTTCCCCCAGGCCCAGTGTGTCTCTTGCACAAACAGCATGTCCAGTTTTGCCCTCCTGAATTCTCTGCAAACCAGGGACCTCTTGGTGGGGGTGTTTAAGCCCCGCACATTCAGGGTACCCACACCCAGGGCCGGTAGGCTGTCAGCCATAGTCTAGATTTCCCGTTCCATTTGGCACCAGCATTGCATCACCGCTCCCTTCTCGCTCCCCTTGTCTCACCGCTTGGACACTTTTTTCCCCTTTCCCCGACTGCTCCCCCAACCCATTCCCCAAAAGATAACCCCAACTAACCCGCAAGCCCCGACCCCCATCCCCGGCGTCCAGCCAGTTAGTTCCGCCATTCCTGGCATTAGGCCGGACCACCAGACTGCCCTCCTCGGCCAGGCACGCATTTCAAAGCCCGTTATTGTGAGCCCCCCCTCTGGTTCTTCCCCATAGTCACCCCCACCTTACTTGCTTTTCATGGGGAATCTTTATTCAACTGAACCTTCATTGCTTCGGACCCCAACCCACAAGCGGTCGGGTCACCCTGATCGTCAATCCTCCGAGTCGTTGCGCTCCCCTTCCCGCACAGACGGTGGAGTGTTCAGCTTCCTGTATTTCCTCGAGCTGATTTTCCTTCTCCTGGTCCCCGACCGTTCCAAGGTCTCCTCCCCGATTGCCGCCTGGCCCGCCGGGCCTCTCCTGGGGGTCCTGAATGGCCCCCTTAATATCTTCTTCTGTAATTAGAGTCGCCCGTTGACCCATATATTCAAAGGACAGGGAGAATGGGTACCCCCATCTGTAGCGCACGCCTTTGTCTTTCAATAGTTGCGTCAGGGGGCGGCACATTCTACTCTTCGCCAAGGTGTAGGCTGAGAGGTCTTGAAAGATTGAGATCTCTGCGTTATTATAGGTAATAACTCCCGCTTTCCTAGCCTCCTCCAGAACCTTAGCCTTTTCTGTGTAATAGTGAAATCGGGCGAGGACCGAACGGGGGCCCCCTGTTCTTCCACCCGCCCTGTGCACCCGGTCAAAAGTTAGCTCCGTAGTCATCAGTCAACAGGAGGGTGATTATGTCTCTCACCACACGGGTTAAGTCTCTCTCCATTTCTCCCTCGGCCTCCGGGACCCCGAAAAATCTAAGATTATTTCTCCTTTCCCTATTTTCGTAGTCGTCCATCTGTCTGGCTCTCTCCTCGTCCCTCTTTTCCAGGGCCGCCAGTCGCATACCCACTTGCACCTCCTGAGTAGCTGAAGTCGACTGATTGGTCTCCACCTGCAAGAGCCTGTCTTCCACCTTATCCACCCTCTGGTCCATTTTTTCAAGTTTCTGCGCTATATCAGATCGCATGTCCCGGATCTCCTGAAGGATGGATGCAAAGCCCCTCTCCATTGCTGCTGTATCTAGTGTAGGGGCTTCCGAGTGGGCCATGTTCCCTGAATGGACCGGGTCCTCTGTATTGCCTCTGGTCCCCTCGTAACGAAAGGTTTGCAGGGTCCCCCGCCAGCTCATTCGGGTATTACGTACAACCACTGCGTTGGCCACCCCTGGCCCGGGGCCCAAGATATTGCCCACCGGGCACAAGTGGCAAGGACCCCAAGGGAGGGGGAACTTCGGGCGGGCACACACCCCACCAGGTCCAGGCGGGGGCCACACACCCAGGTCTCTCTTCTTGGTCAGCTTAGTCCTTGCTGACTGTAGGGGGGCACACGCCCTGGAAGCTAGCACAGGGGCCTCCACCTACTGGACTCGAACACCAAATGTGGCCTTCTCTCCCTCTGGTACTTCTGTGTTGGCGGGGCGGAGTGGCTCCTCAGTTTCTTGGGTGGTGGGGGCCTTGCGGGTGCATGACATGGTCTGGGGGCCCGCGGGGTCACTGTTGCTCACCACCGTTGTCTGTCCCCCCCCTGGCCATGTTAGTCCCGGGCCCGGCCACGTTGTAGTGACTCTGGTGAGCTGGGCCTGTTAAGGGTGTGAGGGCCGCGATCGCGGGGCCACTGCCGACTCGGGTCCGTTGCCGATGAGAGGCGTGGGAGGGCTCCGCTCCTGGCCCTCCTCGCTGCTGTCCGTTCTCCTCTTCGAGACCCAGAGGGTGCGGGGGGCCCGCGCCTGTGCTCTCCAGCTCTGGAAGCCCCGACCCGCCAAAGCACGGAAATCCCGCTTTACTACGCACCTCCGAAAGGGGGTGGGGCGGCCGGGGCCTGCACCCTGCTCCGGGACCGTTGTCCCCTGCTCTCGTTCCCCCCCGTGGGGATGGGTGGTTGGCTGTTGGCGGTGACTCGGCTCACCAGAGGGAGTCCCCCGCTCCACCGAGCAACGCCTTTTCCTCTGGGGCCGTGGCCGAGGGATCTCCCCTCCAGGCCTTCCCCTCGCTTCGTCTCCTCCGTGCTCCGTCTCTCCGACACCCCCCGAAGTCCACTCTTTTGGGAGAAGGGGGCACGATGGGGTCCGATAGCCGGTCCGGCACTGAGTTGTCGCTGCAGGTGTTCCGGGGGGGGGCTCAATCCCCTTCGATGGCCCGGCTTCGACGGGAGTGCTACGCTCAGGCTGCCATCACCTGCGCGCCCCCTGGTGGCCTCCCAAAAGTATTTTTCATGTTTTCTTCTCACCTAAAGTACTTTTCAGTTACTCTTCAGATCCAGAATACCAGCCTTTACTCTGTTCACCTCAAGTACTTTGCAATTACTCTTCGGATCCAGAATGCCAGCTGTTACTCTCTTCATCTCCAGTAGTTTGCTTGTATTGCTTGCAACTCAAGTACTATGCAGTTAATATTCAGATCCAAAACGCTAGCCTTTACAATCTACTCCTTAAGTACGTTGTAATTGCTCTTTAGATCCAGAATCCCAGCCTTTACTCACTTAAACTCAAATACTTTCAGCTAATGTTCAGGTCCAGGATGCTATATTTACACTATTGACCACAAGAACTTTGCATTTATTATTTTCTCCGCAAGTACATTGCAGTTACTAATCAGATCCAGAATGCTAGCCTTTACTCTGTTTACCTCAAGTACTTAGCCCGACAAGATGAAAAATCAGTAGGCTGTCCCTCAGTGCCCAAAATGGAGATGGTGCAGTGAGGGTCGGGATTGCTCTAGATCCTATCTCGCAGGTTAAACTATACAACACACACACCATTCAAGTTAGCCAATGGGGGTCATGGTGTGGCCGGGACAAGGGAAGACACCAAACAAGGAAGAAACACTCATAGAGCATGAGGAGACACACAAAGTAGTCGGCACCGCAACCGGCAGACTGCAACACTGGTCGACAGAAGGTGCCAAAACTAAACATCTCAAGGAAACCTGTGCACTTTTTCTGCCTTCCCCAATGCCTCTCTATACCCACAATACCAATATTTCCTACAGACTCGATGGCACTAAGGCACTAAGAACCTGTGAACAAAAATGAAAGAGATTCTTCCCACTGGGTCGGAAAATCCTTCAAACTTAACACATATCCAAAACAGATATTCTTTGTAAGAAATGAATCCTGCCTTTTCTTGAGAACCCACAAACCTCTTTAATGCCTTGAATTCATCCAACGTTAACCACCACATAGATTATATCAGCTATAATGAAGCTCCTTCAACCAGGCGAAACCTGGATACAATCTCGGACTGTGAGCCAAGTTTCAGTTTGGGGGTGAATTGGTGTTCCTATCACTGTGACTAGATCGAGATGGCTGCACTGTAACATACATGCAGTTGATGAAACACTGATATTGCAGTCTTTACCTGTTCAGTGGTGTGTCGTCTATCATAGGTAAAAACAAAGAGGTGATGGCTGGAAGCTTTAGAATGAATCTTAACCTCAGGCATAGTTCTGGACAACCCTCTAGATCATGGGTGCACAACATACGGCCCGCGGGCCAGTTGCGGCCCGCCATGCTCTTTTGTCCGACAGCGAGGCACAAAGACTTTCCTAATTGAGGGCGGCCCGCGGCCGCCCTCCATTAGGAAAGTCTTTGTTGTCTTCCGGGCCGGACAAAACACTGGCCCTCATTGGCTCAGCAAACACACGCATCACGTCGCTCCTACGAGCCACGTAATGCGTGTGTGCTGCACCAATGGAGGGCCAGCACTACGGCTGGCGTGGACCATAAGGCTTGATGCCGGAAGGCATTTCAGCCTTGGACCACGCCAGCCGTAGTACGAGTCCAGCGTTCCTGCTTACCGCCGCTTACCTGCCTGCCTTCCAGCACGTCTCCGGTAAGTGGTCTGTTTGTGTTTGTGTGTCGGGTCTGTTTTGCTTTGTTTGTGTGTGTATGTTGCGAGGGGGTGTCGGATGTGTGTCGGATGTTTGGATCTGAATGTATTTTGTGTCTATGTTGAGATGCGGGGGTGGGGGGGTGTTGGATGTGTGTCGGATGCTTGGATCTGAATGTATTTTGTGTGTATGTTGAGATGTGGGTGTGGGGGGGTGTTGGATGTGTGTCGGATGTTTGGATCTGAATGTATTTTGTGTGTATGTTGAGATGTGGGGGTGGGGGGGTGTTGGATGTGTGTCGGATGTTTGGATTTAAATGTATTTTGTGTGTATGTTGAGATGCGGGGGTGGTGGGGTGTTGGATGTGTGTCGGATGTTTGGATTTTAATGTTTTTTGTGTGTATCTTGAGATGCGGGGTGGGGGGGTGTTGGATGTGTGTCGGATGTTTGGATTTTAATGTTTTTTGTGTGTATGTTGGGGTGGGGGGGTGTTGGATGTGTGTCGGATGTTTGGATCTGAATGTATTTTATGTGTATGTTGAGATGCGGGGGTGGGGGGTGTTGGATGTGTGTGGGGGGTGGGGGTTTGGGTCTGTATGTTTGCATGTTTGAGAGTGTGCTGAGTTGGGGGGTGGGGGTTCGGGTCTGGTTGGGTGCTTGTGTGTGTGTGCTGATTTGGGGGCTGGGGGTTTGGAGTTGGGGGGGTGGGGGGTTCGGGTCTGTATGGGTGCATGTTTGTGTGTGTGCTGAGTTGGGGGGTGGGGGTTCGGGTCTGTGTGCTGAGTTGGGGGTGGGGGTTTGGGTCTGTATGTTTGCATGTTTGTGCTGAGTTGGGGGGTGGGAGTTCGGGTCTGGTTGGGTGCGTGTGTGTGTTCTGATTTGGGGGGTGGGGGTTTGGAGTTGGGGGGGTGGGGGGTTCGGGTCTGTATGGGTGCATGTTTGAGAGTGTGCTGAGTTGGGGGGTGGGGGTTCGGGTCTGGTTGGGTGCTTGTGTGTGTGTGTGCTGATTTGGGGGTGGGGGTTTGGAGTTGGGGGGGTGGGGGGTTCGGGTCTGTATGGGTGCCTGTTTGTGTGTGTGCTGATTTGGGGGGTGGGGGTTTGGAGTTGGGGGGCTGGGGGGTTCGGGTCTGTATGGGTGCATGTTTGAGAGTGTGCTGAGTTGGGGGTGGGGGGTTCGGGTCTGTATGGGTGCATGTTTGAAAGTGTGCTGAGTTGGGGGTGGGGGTTCGGCTCTGGTTGGGTGCGTGTGTGTGTGTGTGCTGATTTGGGGGGTGGGGGTTTGGAGTTGGGGGGTGGGGGGTTCGGGTCTGTATGGGTGCATGTTTGAGAGTGTGCTGAGTTGGGGGGTGGGGGTTCGGGTCTGGTTGGGTGCTTGTGTGTGTGTGTGCTGATTTGGGGTGGGGGTTTGGAATTGGGGGTTTGGGGGGTTCGGGTCTGTATGGATGCCTGTTTGTGTGTGTGCTGATTTGATGGGTGGGGGTTTGGAGTTGGGGGGGGGGGGTTCGGGTCTGTATGGGTGCATGTTTGAGAGTGTGCTGAGTTGGGGGGTTCGGGTCTGTATGGGTGCATGTTTGAGAGTGTGCTGAGTTGGGGGTGGGGGTTCGGCTCTGGTTGGGTGCGTGTGTGTGTGTGTGTGCTGATTTGGGGGGTGGGGGTTTGGAGTTGGGGGGTGGGGGGTTCGGGTCTGTATGGGTGCATGTTTGAGAGTGTGCTGAGTTGGGGGTGGGGGGTTCGGGTCTGTATGGGTGCATGTTTGAGAGTGTGCTGAGTTGGGGGGTGGGGGTTCGGGTCTGGTTGGGTGCGTGTGTGTGCTGATTTGGGGGGTGGGGGTTTGGAGTTGGGGGGGGGTTCGGGTCTGTATGGGTGCATGTTTGAGAGTGTGCTGAGTTGGGGGGTGGGGGTTCGGGTCTGGTTGGGTGCTTGTGTGTGTGTGTGCTGATTTGGGGGGTGGGGGTTTGGAGTTGGGGGGGGGTGGGGGAGCCATGGGGCATAATGTTTGGTTGGGGGTGAGGGACATGGGGCATAGTGTTTGGTTGGGGCTGAGGGTGCCATGGGGCATAGTGTTTGGTTGGGGGTGAGGGTGCCATGGGGCATAGTGTTTGGTTGGGGGTGAGGGGGCCATGGGGCATAGTGTTTGGTTGGGGGTGAGGGTGCCATGGGGCATAGTGTTTGGTTGGGGGTGAGGGGGCCATGGAGCATAGTGTTTGGTTGGGGGTGAGGGGGCCATGGGGCATAATGTTTGGTTGGGGGTGAGGGGGCCATGGGGCATAATGTTTGGTTGGGGGTGAGGGACATGGGGCATAGTGTTTGGTTGGGGGTGAGGGGGCCATGGGGCATAGTGTTTGGTTGGGGGTGAGGGGGCCATGGGGCATAGTGTTTAGTTGGGGGTGAGGGGGCCATGGAGCATAGTGTTTGGTTGGGGGTGAGGGGGCCATGGAGCATAGTGTTTGGTTGGGGGTGAGGGACATGGGGCATAATGTTTGGTTGGGGGTGAGGGACATGGGGCATAATGTTTGGTTGGGGGTGAGGGGGCCATGGGGCATAGTGTTTGTTGGGGGTGAGGGACATGGGGCATAGTATTTGGTTGGGGGTGAGGGTGCCATGGGGCATAATGTTTGGTTGGGGGTGAGGGAGCCATGGGGCATAATGTTTGGTTGGGGGTAAGGGACATGGGGCATAGTGTTTGGTTGGGGGTGAGGGTGCCATGGGGCATAGTGTTTGGTTGGGGGTGAGGGGGCCATGGGGCATAGTGTTTGGTTGGGGGTGAGGGGGCCATGGGGCATAGTGTTTGGTTGGGGGTGAGGGGGCCATGGGGCATAATGTTTGGTTGGGGGTGAGGGGGCCATGGAGCATAGTGTTTGGTTGAGGGTGAGGGACATGGGGCATAATGTTTGGTTGGGGGTGAGGGGGCCATGGGGCATAGTGTTTGGTTGGGGGTGAGGGGGCCATGGGGCATAATGTTTGGTTGGGGGTGAGGGAGCCATGGGGCATAATGTTTGGTTGGGGGTGAGGGACATGGGGCATAATGTTTGGTTGGGGGTGAGGGGGCCATGGGGCATAGTGTTTGGTTGGGGGTGAGGGGGCCATGGGGCATAATGTTTGGTTGGGGGTGAGGGAGCCATGGGGCATAATGTTTGGTTGGGGGTGAGGGGGCCAAGGGGCATAGTGTTTGGTTGGGGGTGAGGGACATGGGGCATAGTGTTGCACTCCAAGAGTGAACCCAATAATAAAGCTAAAACAGGCACAGTTGGGAGATGTTCATCTTTGGCTTTTTGAGGAAACCTGACTCAATGAAGGCTATACTCCTCTTGGGCAACCCAAATAGCAAACTGTAGCAGTCCAAAATGACGGCATGTCCAATCTAGGGTCAATAAAATATATATAAGTTAACTAAACATGCGAGATACAATAACTAAATAGAAATAAATTATAACAATGGAAAATGTGTAGTACAAAATGTAAGTTTGAAATGCAAATAAAAATCGTTACCCCTCAAAAACATTATTTTTCCATGTGTTTAGTAGAAATTGGGGGTTTAAAAAGCCTCCTGCCACGCCCCGCCTACAACCCCGCCCACATTTACTTTACAGCCCACTATAGCCCTCATGTAAGGTACTTTCGGCCCTCTGTCAAAATCAGTTGTGCACCCATGCTCTAGATCATCGACCTTCGCCTGACAAGCCATTACAGAAAGGGAAAGACCATATGCAAATCAGGCTTGGTCCCAACCCAAAAGAGGAAGTCCAGCCCAAACTGCTAGGTCACATCCCTTCTGCACGTTTCGGCCTTGTGGGGCCTCATCAGTGAGGAGTAGCTTGGGTCTCTAGGCACCAGCAGACACAGGACCCATGTCTGGGCATACCCGCCCCTAATTCTAAAGGAGACAAGAAACATCTGTCTGCCATTTTGGTCAACACAGTAGCCTCGTTATGAGTTTTGTGGAACTAGCAGTACGAATACTGCTAAACATGATGGCAGTTACCACAGATTTACAGTCAGTATGGACGATTTAGGTTACTCCCCTTTATGGGGGAGCAGGTGGACTCCAGTGGGGATTGGCAGAATTACTGTACGTGGTTGTTCCCCAAGCACCCTGACCACCACCTTTTCTGGAGTATTAGCTTGCATGTCCCTGAATGCATTGTTTTGGCATATGCCTTTCAAAACCCACGATGAGGCAGAGTGTTGAAACAAGTGCTACGCCTGTTTTATAATTTCTGCAATACAAGTAATGAGAATGAGAATTATTTCACCAAGGGCCATTTTGTTGAATCTTTGCCCCTGTGCAGGTATAATTTTGCATGGCATTAGCACTGGGCAGGGCCATTGCTGAGTGAGCCCTTCTCACCCACATAGCTTTCACAGAGCAGGACACAATGATCAACACTGTCTGGGCCTGTGTTGTTAATATAATGGTTGCATACTGAGAAGCTAACCACAATCACAATCTCGGCTTGACACAGCTACAGTATGACAAGTTACTGAGAATTGAGCTTGTGATATTCCGATGTCATGTAACTCTAATTGTTTGCGAAAATGAAAATAAAGTTTGAAAAAAAAAAGTCTGACAAATGACTTCAGTACCACATTGCCTCATTCACAGCAGAACTTGAAACCATGATGGGACATTTGGATCTGAAAGCCCCAATATTGTAGCAATTAACGACAAAGTCTGTGTCTGATTTCTAGACAATCAAAGTGTGTCACAGGTAGTTTATTTGTACATAAAGGACACCACCTTTAGGAGTGAAACCGCTAAAACTGTTTAATAAATTAATAATGACGAGAAGTCATACCTTAGTTAAGTAATCAGAAAGTCAGCACTTGCATGGCAGGAGAGAGCCTTGGAGGGCCATAGGGGGCAGCAGGCAAGCTCATCTTCACAGCAGTCCTCCAGTGTCTGGTTTTACACAGAAGGGAGGAAGTGATGTCAACTGTTAGCAATAAACCTTCGTTTTAAGAGTCTCACTAGAATGTGTGTAAACATGTTAGATGTTAGATGTCCTAACAGCACATCGGGTCAAAAATGTCCACAGCAGCAATTTTTTAAAGCTGAGTTTATATCCATGAGACAGACTAGTTTAACATGCACAATGCAGAGGGTTTGCATTCTGGAACTTGTCGTTTTCTGTTGAGGGTGCAGAATAAAATAACGATGCAATGATACGCTTTTGGATTAACACGTTTATATAAGGCTTAACATATTCTCGAGTAACTGTAATTAGCAAGTAAATTCTACAAGACATTATTATGATAATGCTTGAAAGTCAAATCAAAGAGTTTCACTAACTAGAGCTGAGGAGGTATGTGGTCAGGTGTCTAATTTGCAGAGCGTTAAATACCTGATGTCACTCTTTCACCAAAGGCCAAACAATTTCATTTCATTTCCCTTAAATGCAAATATTGGAATGCTTATATTAAAAATGCCTCCTTTACAATGGGACACACTAAATGATTTTATGGACAAAAAGATGTCCTCTCCTGCTCCGAGGTCATGGCCAAGAATTGCATTTTTTTATTGATAAGGTTGCAAAACAAATACAATATTTCAATATACAATTTGATCAATTTCACTATAAAAGTAGAACAAAAGGACACAACAACAAAATATAAGAATTAAAATAAAAAAGGGAAACACAAATGGTAATGGATCTTTTCCAAAGTAAACAAACAGTCACCCTTTTTGTTATAAACAGTACCTTATAAAATTCTATTTTACAGTACATTTAGATAACGCCATATAATGAAAAACCCTGATTTAAAAGATGTCTATCTATGCTTTCAAAATGTGATCATTAGAACATTTTCATAAATCATTCATTTTATCACTCAGAATATACACACCTATTATGCTAGCTCCGCAATACATACGCATTTAGTTAGAGCTTGTTAAGTAGCGCCATTATATTGTAATATAATTGTATGTACATCGGCTACTTGGGGTATCATTTTGTGTCTGGCTAAAAGTTCTTTAGTGAGCCATAATTTAATCTAAATCACATAAATGCATGTCTGAGTACTGGGGACGGGAATTTTACAAGGTAGGATTCAGGATTTTTGTATCATTTATGATTATACGGATTGTTAATAAAATCTTCATACTTTTCCCAGGTCTCTCTGGTGTCTATCCAATCCATAAGCCAGATTTTGCGTTATTGTAGCACTGCCTGCTCTGAGCCCCACATTACTTGATTTGACATGCGGACACAAAGTTGCATCGATCAGTCAGTGCAGCAGAGATCCTAGTATTTCGCACCTTGAAAGACTTGTGTATAGGCGTGTTACAAATGCCATATCATATCATATCATACCAGCCTGAATGCAGCAGAACCAATATTAATTTCCTTCCCTGTTGCTGCCAAACACGGCAAAGTGGGTAAAGGCCTTTATAGTACCCTGTTATGCTATGTTATTGAGTATCGCTCTGCACAATTTCTGCTGTTTCCCTCATTTTGTGGTGCTTCAGAATCTTCAAGTGGAGTGGAATGGGACTAACATATGAGTATAGGGAGCAGGTCAAGGTTTCTTTATTTTACTATTGTGTGCAGATAGAAAATGATAGTGCTCTCAGTTGTGTGTACACTTTAGATATTTTGTGAGTTGCCTGGAGCAGCGGTTATTGTGAGCTCCAGGTTTATAATGTAAATAGTTTGTGTGGTTGTCCGTTGTGTCTATCAGAGTAGTTAGTGTTTAAGGAGAGTGTGGAGTGTTGCATATCTGTGTTGGGTTGCTCTGGTGTTTAGGGAAATATCGTCTGCATACATCAGTCTTCAGGTGATGTATGTTGTGTGGTGCTAAGCTGTGTTGTTTTCGGGACTGGAGTTGTGTGTCGAGATGTGTTGTCAGTCGGGATGGAAGATAGAATGATTTTGAGGTGTTTGTTGTACCTGTACCCTGCTCAGCAGACCTCCTAACAACAACCGAGAATAACCTCGTTCTCCTTGGAAACATCAGAGCTATATACCTGTAAAACATTCTTTGTTCAGCCTGTTTATGCAATATATTATATGTGATGTTATACTAAGTCATGCTATGCCATGTTACCCTATGCACGATTCCAGGGCTCACGATATGTAGTCATTTCCTTCTGGCCTCCTTCTGAAATCTCAAAGGCACCTCAACTTTAGCAACACCCCCAGCATTAAAGGGATTGCACTGCAATGCAGCTGACCTTGCACAACTAGCAACTGACAAAGACCACCACACACATCACAGCCGCAATATTACCATGCTGGCAAGGACCAATTAAAATATGCATTTTATCCTTCAAGCCTGTCGTGTTTATGGGCTGTGTCAGTAGTGAAAAATGCTTTACATTTCTTCTTTTGCTGCTAACTTGATACACGTTCCCACAGACAATCCATGGGTGAGAACAAACCCCCCCATAAAAAAGTGTACCCTTCCCTCACATGGTCTCTGAAGTTCGTCCCCTTCCACCATTTGAAGCGTTAGACCACCTCTGAGGTTTTCGGTCTAGTTGTGCCCCGGCTAATCACTAGGGGTATAAATGGCACTGGTTCAAAATAATGTATTCTTCCAATGCATTTTTGAATCAGGTCAAAGTTTGCTCTAGTGGTAATACTAGGGGAGGAAGGATAGCTCAGGGACAACACATTTTGGGAGCAAGGCAATGCGGCGCAACACATGTTCGATTCCCAATCCTGCGCTTAGAAACCACGCGTGTTATAAATGAACAATAAGATAAAAATAAAATAAATCTATCGAAATAATGCATTTTTTTGGGATGAGGGTCAGATATGTTGTCCTAGTGCTCATACAGCGCAAAATTGCTCTTGCACAGGTGCAACGATTATAAAATGAGATTATTGGAGCTCGGGAAGGAGAAATTGATTTTGGCTCACAAATAAAAATTTGCAAACCTACTGCTGTCTACATAAAAATAGTTGAATTTATTTGAAATATTTGGAGTCATTGTCATACTGCATCACACCGTCTGATACTTGTCATATTGAAAAAAAAAGCTTCATACCAGGAGACCACTTATTAGCATAGCAGGATTGATGTACCATAGTGTCAGCAAGAAATGTGATTAAACAACTCTTAGCAGCAAATGGAGGGAAGACGCCAGCCAATCAGGATATTAGGAATACAGGCCGAATCTAATGTCTCTTCCCCACCACTTTCTTATATACCCGCAAGGCCCTTTACCCCCCCTGCACTCTCTTTGCACCCATCCACTCAGTCCCACAGGTACTGTTCCTCGACCTCCGCTATTGGTTGTTCACTAGTGTTATCTCGCGCATCATAGAAATAGAAGACGGGCTGTGCCTGGAGCACGTCTTAACTTTCTGTGATGGTTTCTCCTGCGATCCGCATCGGAAACACAACCTATTAACACCTCATGGCTCAGCCAAGGGGTGCCAGTTGGCATATTACCTCCGGTGTGTAAGTGACTCCAATCAAGCAATCCCACTAAGTCAGTGCCTTGTCTGGGATGCCCAAGGGAAGCCCTTATTTATGTATTTTTATGTCCAGTTCAGTACTCTGGATGACAACCCTTGCATAACACCCCCCTCTTAGAATCCCCCTGACCCCACTGAGCCAAGAAGTAGGTTTGTTTTGCAAATTAAAAGGTTTATTTGAAAAATTAACAAGATATATATCACACTTTTATAATAAATTAATAATTGATATCACACTTATGGATATAATGTTGATCAACAATGGGTAATCTGGCACTAGCACACTTCTTTCCAATCAATGAGGAGTTAGTATAGGATGGATAAGGTAGCAAAAATACTTTTACGGTTTCAAGGGAAGAGCAATGAGGAATAAAATGCAGTATAGAAAAAACTTGATATGATTTTAGCAAAAGATAAGATAATCACTTTTTCTCTGGCAATTCACCCCCCTCCCATTTTTGCAATGTAAGAAATGGAAGGAGATGGAAAGAGGAGCACACAGTTCTCAGGAATGCAATCAAATACAATATGAAATTCAGTTCCCCCCCAGCAAGCTTAGAGGAAACAGGTAGAAGTTTGAAACACAGGCCCAAAATGCTTTGAATGTGATGACAATGAAGTGAGAAATGTGCTAAAAATGCTTTTAATTCCCTCTAGAGGTTCAGGGTGGGTGATATCTAGTTTATATTAGTTCAGGCTGACTTTAGCAATGCTCTATGTGTAACCAGCAGGTTAAAACGAATTTTAGCAAAGGAAAGCAAGAAGCTGCTGATTTTTACACGTGGCTGAAATTGTGCAAAATGTAAAATCGCGGCAAATTTACTTGTGCGCGTCGAGTGTAATTACGGAGGCACTATAAGGAGTAGGAAGTCGGTCCTAGGTTCGTTAGAATCTTAGCTTTAAGGTGAAAGTTAAATCTCGTTCCTAACACAAAAGGTACCGGAGATACGGACGATTTTGTGAAAGTAGTTTTTCGGATTTTAAATTTTACAGCTCAGAATGACAGATGACAGTTTTCAGTTTTAAAGATGACAGAATGACACGATTCTAGGAGGCAGTTCTAATGGGCTAAAATAGTTTGGATTAGATTATTTTAAACTAAGAGATTGTTTTGGCACAGTGAGTACTCACACTATATTTTTGAAATAAGCCGTCAAGGTCTGGTCAGGGTGGACGGGACTTCTGGCAGTTCTGCTCACAGCAGTCTGGTCTCTGGTTCTGCTCTCAGCACTGCACAGTTCTGGTATCTCTGGATCTCTGGCCTCTCTGGATCTCTGGTCCATGAAGGTTGATGGATTTGAAGTCTGGAGTCTCCCGGCAAAGCGTCCCGCAAGAAAGTGGAAAGTGAATGTCTCTACCTGTCCCAGCAGTCTCTTTTTATGTGTTTTGGAAGTGGGTGTGTGCGTGGTATAACTGAGCCTGCCCCTCTCTACTTGTCATTTGCCCAATTCTCCCCTCTCCCATGATTGGGGGAAGGAAATGGATTGTCATCATGATGAGGTCTGTTTATGGGTCAGAGGATCCTCCCCTGGTCAATTTGCCCACAAATCTATATTTGATTCAAATACATATTTCCCAGATACACAATTTGTTGAAATTACATGTACACATTATATATTCCTTATGGTCCATGCTTGTCCGCCTCTGATCTTCCTGGGGGCTTGCATTCAAAAATGACAACATTTTGCGCTTTTTGACTGGTTTACCAATATCGGACATTTACCAAAAATTACACAAATGTGCGCAAGGAGTATGGACATTAATTCATGAAGTGTCAGATTTTTAACATGCAGACATTTGGAGTAAGACCCTATTTTCCGCTAGCAACCCCCCATAATACACCACAGGGTCCTAACACCTCTTAAAACGTGCACAGAAAAATCACAAGAATAATGATATTACATATATAATTCTGACAAGTCCGTACTATGAATTATCCATCTTTTTTTAAAATTATGCTCTGGCCCAGATGGGTGTGGTTTAGGTTCCAAAGCACATGGGGGAAGCTTCTGTCTCTCCCCGCCACCAGCTCGGGTGGCTCCCAGAGGCACTTCTCCTCCCACTTCTCCCAAGAGGAAGCCACTTTACGGCCCCCCCAATATAACATTTGCCTGAGTCCAGGACAAGGCTTTGTTCAACCTCCTGCAGGTGCCCCTCCCCTAATCTAATCAGAGAGGTGTCAACTCCTTTTGGTGGGGAAGCAGGAGGCAGCCAGGCCTGGGAATGCAGTTTGATCAAGTTTTAACTCCTGTCGGGGGTTGTTGTCAGGCAGAATTCAGCTAAATGTCACTTTAGTTCCCAGTTTAAATCAAACTTACAATTTTTACATATACATTAAATAATTACTTCCTTCAAGTCATTTCAGAATATAGTTTTACATTGTATCCACCTCTTAGCAAGTCTTTCCTTGGCCTGGTTTGGGTTCATCTGTTCAGTTTTACACAAAAGTCTGGTGGTTTTAAAACGCCGGCTTTCTGATAGTGGTGAGTACCGGTATTGCATCCATTTTTAAGTTGTCTTTAATTTGACAGGAGATTTTTGCTATTGTTTTGATGGGCATCCTTACATTTGAGTGGTTATGTGGAACCCCCCCACACGAAGGTTGAATCTTTAGAGTGGTCTTGTGCCCATGATTTCAGCAAATTTTTGACATCAGTAAAACAGATTTTTTGAACAAAGGTCTCCGGTATTAGCTATCTTGCAATGTTTGGAATGGACATTTGGAGCTTGCACTCAAAGCAACAGAGGTGATTTAAAAGCGCTTTTGCTCTGACAGGTGCTGCTATTTTTCCTTTGGCACCACCTTTCACCCCTGGCGCTTTTGGTATGCGCACAACTGCGCGGTTCTCCTGGACTCTGGGATGGAATGATGGGCGGCGGCAGCTCATCCCCACATCTACCCAGTCTATTGATTTAGTTTGTTCTGGGATAGAATAATGGGCGGCGACAACTCATCCCCACATCTACCCAGTCTATTGATTCAGCATGGGTCAAAACCCTTCACAGGTGGCATGCTGGATTATTCAATAACGGCACCGGGTATGGCGTTAAGTGTAGCTTGGGCCCAGTCAATCCAGCCCGCCGCAGGTATCATTACTTTAGAGTGGTAGCAAAATGTGACTCGCACGTCACATGGTGGCAATTTCACTTACTTTGCTGTCAAAAGTCAATATTCCATGTCTTCGTATTTGTATTTGTTTATAATAATTGTTTATTTATAACGTGCTTAATATAGAAGAGGTTTCTAAGCGCGGGACTGGTTGATCGAAACTGTGTTGCTCTGCGTCGTCTTGCTTCCAAGTCTTGCTTTGTGTTGATCACACAAATAAAGACAAGTATCCAGCAATACATTGCAATGCCACGGGTGGTATAGCTCAGTGGCAACACCCTCATCTTCCTCAATATACTGTTCAGCAGCAGAAGGTTGGCATCTCTCTCTACGCTCCATGACCCAAATATGTGTCAGCGAAGGTCACTTTATCCCCTAGGATTACATTAGCAAATATCTCGCATTCAGCAGCTTCAGAGAAAAACTCCTGCCAAGGAAATGAAAAGGCAGAATTACAAAGGAGTGATAGAATCGTTAAAAAGATCAATGTTTCAAACCAACCCAGGAACAAATCACTTTTCTAAACAAAATATATTGCAAGATATATAGAACTCAAAGCACTTCCTGTTGTGCATCAAGAAACGATTGCCTCTGGAACATCCTCCCAACATCCGTGGTGACCGGGACCCAGGGCAAGAAAGGGCATTTTCTGATCAAAGTCTGATTCACACAGGTCCATCATTTCGACCCCAACGATCCTATCTAGAAGGACTGGTCTCCCCTATGAGACGACTAGTGGGCAGATCCTGGTGGCAACTCAGGAAGGGAGCCCTTCTGATGACATGGAATCTGTTCCTAAGATGGAGGTGAAACAAAGGGACACGTATCAGGAGGGACATGAGAAGGAGGAAACATGAAGAGTGGAGAGGTGGAAGACATGGACGCAATGGGTGCTTCAGAAAGAAAGGGTAGGCATCATAACAAGGAATAAAGAAGAAAACTGGGGCAAAGCCCAACATTGATGGAAAGAGGAAGAGTCAGGAATCTAGAAATAGAGAAGTAGAAAGGAAGCGCCAAGGCTGACACACTTCCGATAGAGCGGAAAAAGAGGTGTCTTGGGATAGAGAACAGGACTCTTCCTATTGAAAGAGACATTCAAAGACTGACTCAAGGAGAGGTCAGGAATCAGAGGCCTCTCACGCGGATGATTAATGGGTCACTGTAGAAAGGATGCAAAACCAATATTGATTAACTAGTTTTGGACACATACTCCTCTATACAAATATAAACTATTCACAGCCTTAAATCTAATTCTCATAAACTTGCTTGCCGCTCTATAGATGGCCACCTGGATTTATATGGAAACTTAACTATTACATTACGGCTGCCAGGCAATGTATATACGATGATAAAGTCATCTTGGAGTTTTTGACCTGTGTACAGCTCATATTTCAGGAGTCTGGAGGCGGGTCATTATCTCACCTGAAGAAAGCACCAGAATGGGATAATACAAAAAAAGCTTAGATGATAGAAACCCTCATGAGGATTTAAAATAGGCCTCTCGTCTTGACTGTGACCCTTGAAAAGTCCCTCTGACCATACTCCTTCTTTGAAGCATGCATTTTCTCAAACATGGTCAACACTGACCATGCAGAATTCACAAGGGATCAATACGTCAGCCTTATAGAATATAGTATGGCCTCAGGGTTAGATATTTTATTGATAACAAATTACTGGAGTTAATCATAACTAATGCGTTAGTCTAGGAAGTGCAAAAGACAACAGTTCTCAAAGTCAAACCTGAAACAAATAAACTGCCTCAAAACACAAGAGACGTTCAGACGTACATTGAAAAAAAGTCCTGGTACTAGAAGCTGGAACCCTAAGCCCTTTTTATGAGCCTTTTCAAAGCTCAGAGAGACAGAGAGAATCTTGAACTTTATCAAAATGCATCCAAAACAACACCCCAAAAATGGACATGTGTGTGAGTCCGAGGTGCGTGGGGAATGGGCCAGCAGCTGGGCACATGCATGCACCTCTAGGCTAAAGAAGAGACAACAACTCTATCAGGGCCGTTATGAGTGTGTGCCGGTAATTCCGGCTAAAGCCTTTTTTCTGGACTGGCACACTGCAAGTTTGCCGGTAATGGCCACGGATCTCCCGACAGACCTGACCAGCCGGGAGTTCAGGCCCCTACTAGCAAATAAATGCCTAAATCACTGCTACCATTACTAACAGTGCTGGTGATTCAGGAAATCTGATCCCATGGAGTCCATGGTATCCATGGGAATGGGAACTTACTGGCACTATACCACCCGTAATATTCCGGTAATACTGGGATATTTGGAGGTAGAGACGGTAAGGGCAGTAATGAGGCCCATTGACTTCTGAGCACCAACACACGATAAACTATGAGCCGAGCCAAGTGTTCAATCAACAACCTCCTCCTCTAGCAGGATTTTAGAATCTGCCTCCAATAAATTTTAGTCCATACTCACGGCTCCAAACCCAAGAGGCTCAAAGAAACTCAAACATTCCGCATAGGGTCTCTGCTGGGTAGAGGGTACCCAAATCACTCTATTTCACCTCCATGGGCAGGGACATTCTTTCCAAAGGAAGAGCCCCGAAATGAAGGCATGTTTCTCCCAAAAGACTAAGACACTGCAGATAAGGGACTCGCCTTAGCAAGAACCATTAGACACATGTCTGAGAGTCTACAACAAATGATGATTCTCTGAATTGAAATACTGGGGCACCTAGAAATGTCCAGGTAAGAGATTCTCTGTGGAAAATCCCTAGGGAAAGAGCGAACCCGTATTGGAAGAGGCTTCCCACTCCCATTGCAATACTTGAACATGGAGTAAATGCAGTGGAAATAATTCTCTTGCAGACTAGGAAAACACAGACCAAGAGAAGGTCACTGTGTTAATTTGGAGGCCAATGACCAACACAATAGAAGAGGATTCCTAAAAGACAGGCATGAAAAATAGAAACACATGTTAGCGGGTGTGCCATAGTACCGTAATTATAGTACAAGCCTGTATCATAGGATTCTTAAGTTGTGTTCGTGTATTCATTGATTGTTCAGAATGGAATTGTAACTCTGATATTACATGAATGCTTGCATTAGTTACTTGTTGGTTATTTTGTAAAATGAATAAAGTATTGAAAAAAACATCTTTCTGAAAAATGGGGAAAAGCTGGAAACTGGTGGCTTTCCGTCCCTTCTTCTAATTCTGCTGTTCAAAGAAGAAACACTGCAAGCCAAAAAGGGACAACATATTTTAATTGTACTTTAATGACACATGTCCTGCAAAATGAAAATGAAACACTCAGTGGATTTCACCCGCTGGCCATACGTATAACTCCAGGCTATACAAATTCCCATGAGTAGGTTCCCAGAAAATGATGCACAAATAGTGCGGAACAATTTCTAAATACAAAAAAAGAGGCCATTTATAAAATAATAAAAAATACAGCATTCATTTCCCAGATCTGAAATGGTGCATAGGGGGCAAATTAAGAACACATATGAAAAATGGTTAACTGCACAAATATTGCTAAACTGGTGATCAGGCCGAAACGTCTTTACATTAATGTTATAGATACATGTCTGGCTACATGAATTGTGTAGTGGAACACATATCTAGTAGAGAAAAATGAGTGCATGAAAATAATAGAAAGGTATTTCAACGGGAATTCTTTTTTTCCACTATAGTTTAATGGGTTCACTTCTTGAATATTACAAAATGAATGATCGCAGCAATGAGAGTGGCATCCACGTGGCGGTGGACCAGCCAAGTATTTAGAGACGTACACTGTCATTGTATATGACCTTAAGAATGTTGTGATCACTCTGAGAGGGAAGACATGTACATATGTGATGGGGATTTAGCGCATGTTCTTGGTACTTGGCAAAACCTGTCAGACACATCATGGTGGGAGCACACCTGGACCCACACTTATTATAATATTGGC
Source organism: Ambystoma mexicanum (assembly GCF_040938575.1). NCBI lineage: Eukaryota > Metazoa > Chordata > Amphibia > Caudata > Ambystomatidae > Ambystoma > Ambystoma mexicanum. The sequence goes on along the minus strand of NC_090930.1, from coordinate 146,882,299 downwards.
AATCAGAAACGTTGCACAATTAATAATTATTTCACTGAGCTGCAGAACCAAGGAAAGACCGCGCTGCATAAAATATTCTCCTTGCACAGCTTCACACACTTTTGTGGCAGGTGTAACAATCAGCCATGAACGCAGTGCAGACACAAAGTATTTGCTCCAGGCATCTCACAAAGTTTTGGCACTTAAATGCTTCCACAGAGGAACAACATGGCAGCCTGGCAGACTGCTGGTGGCATTGCCAGTGGCACAGTGTGAACACATGTGTTCAGAATAGGTGCACCCGTGACTTTGAGTATGTATTCTTGTGCAAAGAATAGGATCACCTGTGTCCAACAAGACCTCCTCACCAATAGCATAATTTGTGACTAGGAATGAGACCACCTGTAAACACCCGTAGGACAATAAGAGAATCTTTCAATATTTTTAGGATCACGTGTGACCACCAATATAACCACCTGTGCAGAATCGGACCACCTGTGGCCACCTTGATTCTGCGAGTGCTATCGCGGTGAGACAAGCAAGCTTAAGCGCCAGGGCACAATGTCAACTATATGGAAAGTCGATTAGAGGCTTTTAGAGAGGTTTGCGAATAGGATTTTCTTCCACAACAATAACTAGGTGCTCATTACTTGAAATGAATCAATTGTTGGCTGTTTTGCTGAAATAATAGTGGATTAAATATATAGTACTGACATGTCTTATGTTTCTCACTGCTCAAACCTCCGAAAGTATACTGTAATAATAATTTGATATTTATACAGTGCTTTGATCCAAAACGCTTAACATTGCCCACATGTACATAATTATTATTACCCAATCGCAATTGGTACTCAAGTAAAGTGGTCGGTGGTGCATAAAGCCCAACCTAGCTACTGCTCTATGACCATCCGCTCACTGAGCTGTGGGGAAAAAAGTCCCAAGCATATATCTCATTTTTCCTGAATCTAATTAATCTCTCAATTATCAGATCAAAAGTGCAAAAAAGTGGATTTGATGTGTTGGAGAATGTTTAATCATAGAATGCAGAAATATTAGCAAGTGGTGGAACTAGGGAAATAGAGGTGACACTAGGAAACAGTTATAGTAGTATTTCACAACCAGCTACTCCACCATGAGATGGGAGTGACAAAAAACCGGGTTTATAGGAAGCAGAGGGCCCAGTGAAGCAAACCACTGAACTAAAAAACTCCACCATCAAAATTCCAAGCAGGATTGAGGAAAACAGTGGAAGAATGCCCAAAGCTAGCCATAGCAACCAATGCCAACATGGTAAATTAGAAAAGAGGTTGGGAAAACTATTGAAGAGGATGAGGGGCTGGCCTTCTGCATGTTGTGGACATGTTCTTGGAAGGTCATTGTGTGATCGCCATTTCTGGCTTGTTACCACACATTGCTTGCTTTGCACGGTGGTGGGCAGCCGAGGAGAGATGACGAAAAGTCCAGTACGAGATTTTAGAGAACCAGAGAATTATCTGGTGCGCAGGTATTGCGCAGCAGGGAAACCAACAGAACAACTTGTGGTTGCAGCTATTCAATAGTAGGGAGACTCACAGAAATATGTTTTGTCTCCAGTTCACCTGCAGCAGAGAGAGCCAAAGAAATAATAGCGGTTGCAGCTATTGTAAAGCAGCAGGCACCAGAGACATATTTTATTTTTGCATGTAAGACTGAGATCCTCCTCATTGGGACACCTGCTCCCTCCTTTCCTCTCTCTGGCCGCCCACTCTGGGCCCTCTTCCTGCTCCTTCCTGTGAGGCTAAAACCTTGGTGTCATCTTTGACTCTACCCTCTCCTTCTCTCCTCACATCTCTAAGAAGTCAAACTATCAGCTGCACCTCCTCAGGTATTCTTCCTTTTCTCACTTTCCCCCAGAAACTCACTTGTCTCCAGAGCTCTGGTCCTCTCTAGGCTGGACTATTGCACAGCCTCTTTATAAATCTTCTTGCCTCTACTCTTCGACCGTTGCAACTTATCCAGAACAGGACTGCGAGACTTGTCCTTGACTTCAAGACCAGGGATCTTATCTCTCCAGGTCTGAAATCTCTTCACTGGCTCCCAGTGGCTGCAAGGATCAAGTTCAAGACCCTCTGCATCATCCACAAGGTTTTCTGGGGCCTGGGACTGCTCTACCTCCAACTTTCCCTTCCAAAACTTCTTCCTTCTCAACCTCTCCGCTCATCCACCTCCAACTCTGAGGGTCAAATGCTTCTCCTTGCAGAGAGTTGGGGGCAGATCTATCTCCTCGGCTGGGGCCTCCCTCTGGAACAGCCTCCCTGGCTCTCAACTTGAGCAGAACCACCTTTGGTTCTGGAAGCAACTCAAGACCTTTCTTTTCACTTCTGTTTTCTCTATTCCTCTCCCCTGCTGATTTATCTGACTGCTCCACACACTGGTCACCCTCTGAAATCGGGCCCAGGCTCCTGCATGTCCAGTTACCCTTGCACTGCCTCTAGGCTCCCCAGCACTCAGGGGTCTATCTGCAACCCTACAGTCCCTTCTCTCTGCACTTATGAACCACCTGCTGGCTGCACTTCCCCTCTCCCCTGGCACTTCTCCCCTTCCCCGCACTTGCACAATCTGAATGACACAAGGCCTAGTAAGATCGTTGTTTTGTCCTCCCTTGTTTCCCCCATCCTTGTCTTGTTGTGCCTAGAAACACTTGTGTACAGGCGCGTTATAAATGCCACATCATATCATATCATGTCACAGGTGGAAAGGAGAACCTGAACAATTCTCATGTTTGCAGTTCTCACATAGGAAAGAGAACTCGAAAAATATGCATGTTTGTGGTGATTGTGTAGCACAGAGAACCTGAACAAGTCTCATGTTGGCAGCTGTGGCCTAGGAAAGAGTAATCGAAAAATATGCATGTTTGTGTTGATTGTGTAGGACAGAGAACCTGAACAATTCTCACGTTGGCAACTATCGCCTAGGAAAGAGAACTCGAAATGTATGCATGTTTGTGTTGATTGTGTAGCAGGGAGAACACACACAATTCTTCGGTTTCCGGTTCCCATGCAGCAGGGAGGACTTGAACAAGTATCTTGTTTGTGGCTCTCATACAGCAAGTAGAACCTTTAAAAATGCTCATGTTTGTGTCTCTTGTGTGGCAGGGAGAAACCAAAAAGTCTTCTGTTTCCTTTTTTTGAAGCACTCGTGGAGCTCGTAGAATGTTATCTTATGCAGCAGGGTGAAGGTAAATACTTTTTATGATCACGATTCTTGTAGGATTGGAATGAGAGGTTTCCTCAGAAAGATCTGTCTTTAAGGCTACTTTGCCAAAAACCCAAGCGAGTGTGCACTAGATGCTACTGGTCGCTGGTCAAGACCCGCTTTCATATCTGCAGAGCTGAACGTGCCCCTGGAGATGGTACTCTATGAGAGTTGGTGGCCTCTTTTCATCTCCAACATATTCACAACTAAATCTCTCATCAGATGAAGAAAAAGCATGACGCGAGTTTCAGAAAAATAAGTTAATACTAAAGCTTTAAAAGGTTAACATATGAAGGCTGTGGGTAAACTGGGTATCATAGTCATGTCCCCTACGGTTTTATATATTAAGCTGGTCTTGGAATTACTGAATAATCCCTTTTATGTTGTGTATTCCAAAAGGTTGATGTAGCATGAACCAAATTCTATAAAAAAATAAAATAATTTAAAAAATCCCCTTTATTATTGCAAAATTTCCTCAGATCCAACAAACAGGATCTAACAACAAACTATGGTTTGTACTGGTTCAGCACTTACTAATGGGTTTATCAGAAAAGCAGAATGGGAGCTTTTTTTTATTTTGAAACAAAAAAGAGAGACCTAGGCTCAATAGCCTTCGGTGTGGGCCGCACACCCTTTCTACCCACTATGGGTTTTAACATGTGTTTTGTGCTTAAATATACACTTCAAAATCACTGTAACCATTCAAATCTGGTTTTATTTTTGAAAGATAATGATCTGTGTTGTCAGATCATAAAGTTAGTATTTAATTTCTTAAATTAGGCTAGCACAGAGACTGGGGCAGACAGTAACTCATTGGGCTAATGCATTTCGGAAGTAATTCATTCTTCAAAGCCCGTTTATACATTCTAACAAAGTAATATTCAGAATATCATGTTCAACAGTGCGTTGCACCAAATCCAAATAATAATTCCATATTTAAATGTAACATAACAATATAGTGTGCGTGGCAATATTTCAAAATTACACAGGGCGCCCACAAGTACAAACAAACATACAAAAATATGTAAAAAGAGAAAACATGAAAAAATAAATGAGTCAATGAATAACTTGGAACAGAAAAGAGTAAACAAATTGGCTGGAGTGCAAAATAGGCTTGATCTGTCCACATTCATCATGAGATCACCAATTTCCAATTTAGACATATCCTTCAACCGTTCACATAAGTGTGCGTGTTTCCATGTCTTATATGCATGCAGTTCTGTGTTTTAAAAGTTTTAGCAATTTGGCATTGGCTTAATACTATCTCCACTGTGTTCTCTGGCTTTAGTGGATGTGGCATGCCGTGTGCCCCATTACTGTAATCAATTACTCCATTAGTGAACTGATCCACTCTGTGTGTTTAAGAATTTGTGACGGTGCATGTTTCTATGCACCCAAAGTGACTGACCTGTTTGCCGTATTTGGTAACATGCACGGTAAATTCCGTGTTATGTTTATCGAGATGCGATGCTAAATAACAAATGCTTAAATGTTGTGTTCCTTATATTGGCTATTCTTTAGTTTGTAACAGTTTTAGTGCGCTCAATCTATCTTGCTGATGATCTTACCTTCGGGTGGAGGGAGCTCGGTCTTGCTCCTGCAACCGCGATTAGTAAACCTGGTTGCTACACGCAGCATTACTATAGCTACGTTTGTTCCCAAAATGGCTGCGCGTCAGTGGAAGCCTTGCTAAGACTACGCTTAGTATCAAAATGGCCGCACATGTGTGAACACGTCAGCCATGTTGGAAGGGGCACGCTTATGATCATGTGTTTATGGCTTACTACTGCAATTAGCCAAAAACCAAAAAGTTAATTGGAAAGAATTTATAGTGCGCTCTAATTGCAATTAGAAATTGATGTGTGTTTGCTGCATATAAAAATGGTATGTAGTAACAATTATTATTAGTATTTCAATTGTAAAGTACATATTCCCGATCATAGAATCTCTCGCAGTGCTTGTATATGAAGCAAGGATACGACACTTATTATATGGTGTAAATCATGGTTGTGTTATATGTCACGTAGTGCCCATTTACAGGTTGTTCATGTGGTGTGAATCCATATAGACACTTCTTCAATCATCTTATATTTGTAACATCAACAAATGTTTAGCATAAACAAAAATAGCAATACTGTTTACAGAAAACAATTAAGATCAAATTCTTCATTGAGTCCTCGTGGGGAAAGTGCCTCTAAGCGATCAATCCAGTATGCTTCTCTTTGTTGTCTTCTTTTCTTCACATCTGAGTGCTTTAACTTTGTTAGCCCCAGCCTGTTGTGTGTTTACCTTCTTTTGAAAATGCAACTCGACCACTGTCTTGTTAAATTGTGGCGGACTCTGACGCAATTTTAGAGCTGCTGTATAAATAATGATAGGTCTATTTTACAGCCAATAATACATTCACTTTTTTAAAACCACTTGAGAAGTTCTCAGAATACTTGAAGGAGTAACATTTGATCATAACCATGAAAAACTAGTGGCATTACATGCCATGGCCCTGCATATCAACATTACCCGGGACATGGCCTTAGCATTTGCATGTGATTATTATGGCCCTATGCCTGACCACTGGAGTAATAGAGACCCGCACCCCCCGCGGTGCGGGGGTCCCCTCCACCACATGTCCTGTGGGTCAGGGGGCCCACTTGGCAAAAAAAAAAACATAGTCGCCCTGTCTACATAAAGAAATGATTTCTTTTACAGGCATCCATGACATGGCATGGAGGAGCTCTATGACTTCAAAAAGGGTTTCTTTTTGAAGTCACTGTGCCTTCATAAATAAAGTATTTCCATTATGGTTCCGTCCTTAAGGAAATCATTTCTTTATGAAGTTGGAGTGATTTTAAAAAGAAACCATTTATTTTTGAAGTAATAGGGCTCCCCTCAACCCCATCATGTGTGCGTGTGTGAATGTATGGTGAAAGGGTGCACACTTAAATATATAGGTGGATGCCTGTGTGAGTGTATGGTGAAATGGGGCATAATTAAATGCATGGATGGCTGGGTGTGCATTTGAAGTGTATGGTGAAAGGGTGCACACTTAATTGTATGGGTGGCTTCCTGGGTGTGCCTTGATGGGGAAAGGGGCACACTTAAATGTATAGGTGACTGCCTGTCTGAGTGTATAGTTAAAGGGTGCACACTTAAATGTATAGGTGGCTGCCTGTTTGAGTGTATGGTGAAAGGGTGCACAATTAAATTTATGGGTGGCTGCCTGAGTGTGTGTGCCTGTATGGTGAAAGGGTTCACACTTAAATGTATGGGTGTTTGGGTGTGCGTGTGTGTGTGCATGGTGAATGATGTGTGTGCTTGTGTTCAGGGCGAAAGCAAAACCTACATTTGGGGGGGGTGCTAACCCTTCAAATGTTGGAAGAGGTGCTACCGTCAGAGGCAGAGGGGGGGATGGGTCAACCTATTAGTGTGTGGCACGTAACTTTTTCATGCATTCTAACGAGAGTATTCTAGTGCAGCTTCTATGTTATAAGCAGTTAACTCTCTCCTGAAAGCACCAACTTATGGACTGCTGTGAGAATAAGGGGTCTCTTGTCCCCTCTCTACCCTTCCAATAACTTTCCTGGCATTCAAGTACTAAACCCACATCAAGATTTCAATTGCCTAAAGAATTATGTATTTGAATGCAGGTACTAACAGTGAAATGGTTTACATTGCGAAACCCAGGTGCTGTTTAAAATCTGTGTCCTGTTCTGTCCTGCAACGACTCTGTAGGTCAGTCAGGTCAAGTCAACATAACCCACATTTTTAAGGTGGAGGTTAGAGGGGGTGGGCTGAAGCCCAGTCAGCTCAATGGTGTTGCACCACTACTTGTGTTTAATCCCTTGGTTACTTATTGGTAATCTTGATTACTCATAGCCCTATTCCTCCTCATCCCAGTACTTGTGAATGAGGCACTTTGATTCATACACAAGTACTGGGATCAGATAGAGGGACATGGAGGTAATGCCTGGCTCAGTTAACTGTAATGTTCATTACTCCTAGTCCCACTCTTCCTCATCCCAGTACTTCTCTATGAGGCACGGAGCTTCATACGTAAACACTGGGACAAGGAAAAGAGACCGAGAGGTAATTCTGGGCTGAGAAGCTGATTTTGGGGGTTGGGGCAGGGGGTGGGAGGGAGAGGTGAATTGTGTGATAAATTGAAATGGTCATCCATGTCCAGGCTAAGCAGGCATGATATGTGGTATTAGTGGCTAGAGAGGCATTTTGTTGCAGCCAGTCTAGTCATATCTTAGTTTGGCTTGACTTTTTTCTAACTGGGCATCGCTGATGAAGCCGTCCTGCTAAGTTTAATTACCTGGCTAGATTGGCGTTTGGGTGCTGCCAGTCTAGCCATTTCTTACTATAGCATTGTATATTTTTCTGGGCATCTGTGATAAAATAACCATGATAAGTGTTATTGCTTTGACTGGCATTTTGGCACAACCAGTCTAGGCATGTCTAAATGTGGCCTGGCATGCTTTACTGTAATATGTTACTACGTGTCTAGACTGGTCTACATTGTGCAGCCAGTTGGACAGCCAGTTGGACATGTTTTCATTGTGGCATGGCATTTTTAATATCAAATCATTCTATTAATTAAAGGAATAATGTTCTTGTGCACTGTTGATGACTTGCTTGTATTGGATTTTTGGATTGGTGTTACCCTACAAAACAATTGCAAATGTTCTGGCCTTTTAGACAGTTTTTCTCAGAAAGTGTTCTGTATAATGCATTAAAACACATATTTCTATCTTTCTCCTAGTGCAGTGTGGGGTGCACCCCTGCAGCAACACGTTTGTGAGTATTGCACAAGCATGGTAATCTAGGCCGGCCCAGAGGGAAGCGCGACACAAACACAAGATTTGTTGCTCAGTGGGGGGGGGGGGGGGTCCCCCTCAGCATGGCTCGATGGCTCGCAGTAGGCGGCCTTAAATGTAATCATGCTAACATGGGACTAGCCTATTTGATTCTACTACTACCATGCTAATGTGAAACAAACGTATTCACTCTGAATGTAATCACGCTAACACGGGACTAGCCTACCTTATTTGAATGCATCCTTGCCATTGGGGGACCAGCTGATTTTTTGAGTTACAAAAGCCCTACTGAGGTGTACCAAACTACTACCTTTGAGGGACGAGTCTACTTTTGCTCTCACATGCATAACTAGACTATTTGACTGCTATTACCTCACTAAGGTGGGCCAGCCTAGTTGCTCAGTACCTGCCTCGCCTGCTACCACTCTAGCCCTTATCTGGCTTTCACACACCCTTGTGGAATACTAAATATTGTAGCCAAACAGAGCTATGCACACCATAAAGATCCAATTGACCAATACACAATTGTCACTTCTCTGCGCCCTCACAATAATGGCCTGCATCAATCTCATACCCTGCCCCTTGCAGGGGAGAAACCTTAGACTCTGAGAAAGACTGCCCCAGATCCACAAGCCCAAGACAAACAGAATTAGGTCCCAAGACTCCCATCTCAGGCATAATACTACCGCCATAGATCAGAATCCCTCTATATCAGCCTTAGAAACCGTGCAAAAAATACAGACCCAAATATCCGCCTTCTCCTCACACTCATACTAGAACCAACCACCCCAAACAAAGACCCTCCCCTGTCCAAGAGCAGAACAAGATGACAACAATTTCAGGAGCCCTCATTAATGCAAGATCTCTTATGGCGCATACTACCGAAATTGCAGACATACTTTCTATTGACGACTTAGACATCATGGCTGTTACTGAATCCTGGCTTCATGATGCAGCAGGCCCTGTCCTCATGTTCGCTGTACCAGATAACTACCAAATATTTAGAGTAGACAGGCCCAATACCAGAGGAGGCGGCCTCGCTATTATAGCCAAAACTAAAATGGCATTAAAGCTAAACACACCCCCGGAAATTAAATCCTGTGAAATACTCTCAGCCAAGCTACCTATCTCCAATAATAGCACATTAACTATGTTCTTGTTATACAGACCTCCTGGTCCAATAGGTACCCTTGAGGAAGACCTATAGAGCCTCCTCACTAACAACACTAAGGACGCTACACAGCTTCTACTACTAGGAGACTTCAATCTGGGCTTCAACGATCCCGAGGACAAACTGGCCCAATCTATCAAAAGTATCTTGACTGAACATGGTCTGACCCAAAACATTCTCGCTCCCACTCACATCAAAGGGAGAATATTCGACTGGGTAGCCAATCTGAACTGCTCTATCAATATCACCAAAATAACACCACAACCTTGGACCGACCATCACCTAATTGGCTTCTACTCCACAATAGAGTATCAAAAGCAGAAAAACATTGACATGGTACCACCTCTCCCAACCAGAAGTAAAAAAGACATCACTGCTGAAAAATTACTTTCATACCTCCTCCCTACCCTCTCTTCCCTCACTAATAACTCCGACCTGAACATACTAGTAGAGACCTTCAATAACACCATGACCAAGGCCCTTGATATCATTGCGCCAGTCAAACTATGTAACAGCAAACAAAAGTCCCACTTTAATACCCGGTTCACGCCCCAGCTTGAAGAATTACGACTCCAAAAAAGAAAACTCCAAGCTATTTGGCGACACTCCCCTACGGACGAGAACAAAATCCTACTAACCAATTTCACCAATATGTACAAGAAAGAAATAAACTTCACCAAAAGGAACATGTTCAATGACAGAATCATCAAGGTTAATTCTAACACCAAGGAGCTATTCACAATCTTTCGTGAAATGGAAAACCCCATTCCACCCACAGATAATGTCCCCAAAGATAAGCAATGGTGTTCTAGCATACAGAATGCTTTATCCAACAAAATAAAGCTACTCTGCAGACTAAAATAGCCAATAGAAATGCATCCCTGCGCTCCACGCAGATGCATCATACCCCACCTATTGTAACACCTAACACACCTTTCAGATTCATTAACATTTCTATACTTGAAACCGAAAAAGTTATACTATCCCTGAAGCCCTCTAACTGCCAGGGTGATAGCTGCCCAGCACAATTAATTAAGGATTCAGCCAGCGATTTAGCACCCTTTATCTCCAAGCTAATTAACACTTCCTTTAAGATGAGAACTGTCCCAATTAACCTCAAAGAATCTTGGGTACTACCGCTACTTAAGAAACAGACCCTAGACCCAGCCATCCCCACTAATTACAGACCGATTACCACAGTCCCGTTCCTCTTCAAAATTATTGACAGAGTAGCCTACCTCCAAATCCAGAACTATCTCGAGGCTAACCACTTACTAGGCTCGTGCCAATCCAGATTCAGACCACAACACGGTACAGAAATGGCACTAATTTATTGAAAGACACAAATCGACCAAGGATAAAGGTATAACAGCTATGCTACTCCTCCTCGACCTATCGGCAGTCTTTGACCTGGTGTATCATGCAGTGTTATGCAAACACCTAGCGTTAGCTGCCCATTTCTCGAGTGATGCTATAGCCTGGGTACAATCCTTCCTAGCTAACTGAACGATGAGTGTTCTCCCCCCAATCCAAATTACCTGTGGTGTTCCACAAGGTTCATGCGTCTCACCGGCAATGTATAACATCTTCACCAAGCCACTCTTTGACAAACTTGATAGGCATGGTGTCACATACACTAACTATGCTGACGACACCCAGATCCTCATACCCTTTTCGGGCAACTTCGTCGAAGACACGGCTCTGATAAACAAGATATACCTCCTCATTCAGGCATCGATGGCTTCACACGGTCTCGGTCTGAATGACGACACAACTGAGACTGGGCTCTGACTCTAACCGAATAAACGTAGCCCCAGCTACGCTGCATTCAATATTGACGGCAATGTAATCAAAGTAGTAACTGAGGTAAAAACATTAGGTTTTTACCTTGACGCTATCTTATCACAAAAAAACAAGTTAGGTGCCAGTGCTTCATCAACAGTTTATACCTGTAAACTTATTAGGGCCTGCAGACCCTTTCTAACCAAAGCCAGTTGCATCACGCACACCAATGCATTAATAATGTCTAAGCTAGACTACTGTAATGCCCTATACAGAGGCGCTAACAAATATATCCTAGATAAAATGCAAATATTACAAAACAATGCACTGAGAGTAGCTCTGAGCAAACCCCGCAGAGAGCATATATCCAACATCAGAAGAGACCAACATTGGCTAAAAATCAGCAACAGGATACTCCTTAAAACGGTATCTCTCACCTTCAAATGCCTTAATAATGCTGCACCCCTATCTCTCTTCCAGACTGACCAAAAGAACTTCAACTCGCCATACTAGATCATCCAACTACCACTGTCTAGAAATTCCCAGATTCAGACTCTCCAAACCTGGTGGAGCCAGTTTACCAGTTAAAGCTGCTCTTTCGTGGAATGCACTCCCCCCTGCCTTCAGAGCGGAACAGCCATACTCTAGATTTAGATGCAATCTGTTAAACTGGCTTGGAGCTAATGACACCTAATAGCTGCCCTCCCACGGTACTTATCTGTGCTTCTGACCTCTGGACCACTCCTTTGATTCTAAATGTACCACTCTGTTACTGTATTTATCTTGTATATTTTACCCTCTGTACCCCCAAATTGTATTCTTTGTCCCTATCTACATGTTGTAACTAAGCTTTAACTATTCTTGTAACTGCTGCACTCAGCTACCTGATGGTTTGGTGTGGATTACCAAATAAACAAATAAACCAACCAACAAACATAAATGTTGTGTTATGCCACTGTGCCTGACAGGTCTCCTGATTTATCTCATACATCCAACTCTGTCCAATAACAATTTCCTATATTTTAAGATGTGTTTCCTTCACTTTAAAGGAACAGCTATGGTGACAGCTTTTGCCCCAAGCTAGCAAACTTATATATGTTGGCATTTGAAACATACACAATATTTTCCAACAATCCCATCAACCAAAAATGAGGGAAAGGTACCAGTATCTAAACAACATTTTTTGATATGGACAGATGCTACTGAGTCCTTTGAGAATGTCCTTATTGGTTTAAACTCTAGAAATATCTATCTTGGGTTCACCTTAAAGCACCACAATAAGGAATTGTCTCTCCTAGTTCTCAGCACATACAAGATTCAGGGGCATATCTCTACTAAATTGTTTAGAAAAGGGTCAGATTCATATCCCTTACTTCATTGCAGCAACACGCTAACCCCAAATCACAACATACAAATCTTTGAGAATATGCTGTCATTCTTCTAATAAATTGGGGCTTTACAGGGAAGCTGTGGTTCTGTGGAACAGACATGAGGAAAGGGACTATCCCAATCATCTCAGTAAGCAGTCATCAAAACATGCCCTTTAAGTCTTAATTTACCTTCCCCCAGTCCTGCTGATCTGGAATAAATGGAGCCTCATTACCAGTTTGATGGTAAATGGGGTTACCATGGGATTACAAGTGGTAGCGTAAATCCCAATTTTGAAGTCCATAGAATTCCATGTCGATTTCTGGAAGATTTACTGTGAGCGGCAATACAGAATGGTAAAACTGCTGATTTCTGGAGGTAGAGTGGAGGATTTACCTCCAGCCTCTAGGCCCAGAATCATTCAAGTTTATTGTGACTCTCGGATTGGATTGCACCAATTGACATAGGTGTTGATAAAACGTCATACGTTAATGGATGACTTTATGCTAGTCCCACAGTTGTCTGACTTGTGATTCGGAAATCCTCACCTTTGCCAGTGCACCTATTCAGATATTCACCACACCGTTTATGGGCTCACTACAATTCCAACATTGTTGAGGTAAGAGAGGATATTTACCCTCACATGTTTATACATGTGCTGCCTGAGCCTGGTCTTGTAAAGTGAAACATAATGACTGTGAGCTTTGCCTAATTTAAAGGTAGGTCCATCCCTTCTCTCTGGACTTTCATCAGATCTATATGGGACTCTACTTGAAACCATAACGAAGGTAATATTTCTTCAAGTTGGATTGGTTCCCTTTCATTTTGTGGTCCACTGTTATTCTTAATGTATTTGTTGGTACTGGCTATACTGTCGCTTTGTGCTTTTGAGCTGTTGAGGCACACTCTTTTGCTCATTATAATATTTACATCGTTGAGTATACCAGGAGCCGCTGTGTTCATAATTGAATTTGGAGGGCTGTACTTGCCTTTAATTCAGGTGGAATACATCACAATGGCTCCTTAAATATTTGACATCACACGTAGCAGCCAGAGGGACGACCATGTTTGACGATCTGTAGATGAAGGAACGTTTCATTTTTACCACTTGGAACCTAGTTTGCTTAATGCCCTGCGTGGGTTGCCAGAGATTGGTCCATGCTGTTGACCTTATTGGACATTATATTATATTTCATGCAATTAAACCACACTATAGAAACTAGGGTATAATAGCTGATTGCTCTGACTCCAACCCCCTCAACCCCCATACTTTGGTTTTGTTTATCTATAGATGGGAAGGAGGGGATATGGAATCTGTGTAACTTTGAAGCTTTCCCCTCTTCTTTTCTATTAAGACTTTTTTTGGAATGATGATGCTAAAACTGTGTTTGATCTGTTTGAAATATGGATTCCAGTCCCTTGTCTGAGAGGGACTATATTATATGCAGCCCATTAACTGTATCTTAAGGCCCTAAGGATGGTGGGTGTCCTTGAGTGTGGAACACAATTTCCCGAAAGTGGTTGGTAGTGATCACTCCATTAACTGTAGGGATGGTCATCAGACCTATCTTATTTTTGTGAACTTATTGTCAGACAGGAGTGATGTTGTTTACATAGCACGAGGTAAGTGATACAATGTGTACCTTGCTATTTGTTTGCATTGAAGTGTACAGTCTTTTTGAACTATCTTCATTGCGTTGTTGAGTACTGTTTGTATGTGAAAAGTGTTTCAGTGTGAATACATGACATTTGGACCTCTTTCAATATTCAATATGCCATCTAGGTTCCATTAATTATTTGAGTATTTTGGCAAAAACAAAATCTCAATTGAAAACATATTGTAAATATTTGCTTTCTTCATGTTGCTTGTATTAGAGTTTCTAATTTACTGTAGTTCATAGAAAAGCTGCAAATACTTAATGATCTATTCCTAAAACTTCCTCTATTTTTGGGAACTTTGCTGTTGTTTCTGGTTGTTCTGCACCAGGTCAAACTGAAAACGCATCTTGTTGTTGGCCCTCGAGCAGCAGATAGACATAGAAAAAGACTCTTGTTTGTAGCTCTGATGCAGCAGAAATTGTGTATGTTGGCGGTTCTTGCTCAGCAGTGAGAAAAGAGAAATTATGAAGAGACCTGACAAATTCGAATTGCAATGTCCTGCAACAGAAAGAGGCTAACATATCTCATGTTTTTGGTTCTCATGAAGCAGGAACAACACACAATATTCCCCTTTTTTGTGTCCCTCATATAGCAGGGAGAATCCAAACATGATCATGTTGCATGTGAGTCTCTGGTAGCAGGGAGAACATGAAAATAATGTGAATGTTTGAGGCTCTCGTCCTACAGAGAGAAGACATACAGTTCTCCTAATCACCACTCTCGGGGAGCAGGGATAACTTAAAAAGTGCTGGTGCAGGACTCAAGACTAAAACTAGCACAAGTGTTAACAGTATCTCTTAACATCACGGTAGTATTACAGCCAATATTGCAATCTGTTTCACCTACACCAGCACTAAAGGACTGTGCTCCACATCTCTGCATGTGAATTGATGTGGGCATCCAGTCTTCTTCTTCGAGCTGGGGTGCTGGCTATGGGTAGGGGTCTTGCGATAGTCCTTTAGTCCTTTACAATGTAGTGCTTGTTCATTTCAATGAATGTCAATTATTTAATATGGAGCATAGAAAGACCTCACCTTCAGTCAGACCCAAGAGCCCTGGCAGCACTAAACACCCACTCAGCTTGTTCACTGGAAGAGGTGCTGCCAAGGACTTCTATGGTAACTCTCACAAGTGCTGCTGGCGAGATGGGCCACTTATTATATCAGTATTGTAGTGAACTATAATTCCTAACCATGTGAGATGCATCAAGTAGACATGCATCCATCATGTGAGATTCTGAAGGTCTTCCGTGTGTAAACACATCTGCATTAAAGGTTCTGGGCTCAGTGATGAGTTTGGACCAGTGCGCTCTAGCTTATCAGTAATGTTCGCAGGCGATGGCTCAGGTGGGGCAGGTGAAAAGAGTTGTGCTTCCAGATAATGAAACATACAAGGTACTTGACATCTTTGCTATACTGAGCATTGGGGGTGTTGCATTTTCCTCATGTCTGTATTCTCCAGGCACATTGTTTACCAATTGATGCACACTTTACCCATGTCCCATTCTACTGGGTCTATATTGAAGAAAAAAAAATGTATCCTGTATTGCCAACCGTTTGCTATAAAAGAATTATTTCAGATGAGGATGAAATCAAGTAAAGGAACAAGAGTTAAAAAAAAGAAATTCAAACAAAGATACTACAATGAGATGACTTTCTCTGAAGCAGAAGAAAAGGTTCCCGCAATATCCCTACAAAAATTTCTGCAAGAAGAAGAAAAGAAGGATGCTCCAAAATGGGCACTGATCACCCCTTTTCCACAAGAAAGGAAAGACATTAAGAGGTACATAACCCAACACTGGAACATTCTGGCCTCTGATGCAGAGTTAAACCCATGTTTTAAAGAACCACCAGTGTTATCTACAAAAAGAGCCATTCACTTAAATATTCTTTGGCACACGCGTTTTGCAGTCCAGATGCTCCTAAATAGCATTTAATGGTACTATTGCATATGCGTGAACTGCCCACAGTGCAATAATATCATCAAAGGCAGTGCTATTCAGCACCCACATACTGGAGCAAGTGTTCCATTGCACCATCTTTCGACTGTGATTCAAAAGACATCCTATACGGTACTAAATGTCCTTGCAGACCTTTTCATGTTGGCATGACAACTCAAAAAGTGAAGATAAGACGGCGTGAACATAAATGAAACATTTGCACAAAAAATCGTACATCGGCAATAAGGACACATATTTTTGCAAAGAAACATACTATTGCTTAGTTTAGCTTCATTATATTGGACTAAGTGTCTGTATCAAATATGGGGGCCATTTGAATCAAAAACAGTTACAGAGAAAGGCATTCTGGATGAAAAGGTTTGGTTCTATGACACCAAGAGGGAGGAATCATGATTGGGCCCTTTCCCGCATTTTCTAATATTGTGTAATAGGGATCTTTTAAACAAACATTTTTAGAATGTATGTGACAGAGCACTTATATAGATAGATGTCTTGCTACTTGAGAAATATATACATGTAATTATATTTTTTATTATTTTAAAATTTTATTTATTATTTTCATAAGGAAAACAGACAACAGAAAAACCCTCCTCCCCCGGGTTCTCCCTCCTCCCGCCAAAGAGTGTCCTCGGAGTCCTCTGGGGATCGCGCATGCTCTGAACAAGTCCAATATTCTTATTTTGTGTGGGCACCACTGTTCCATGTAGTCCGATTGTAGATATTCTAGCACCTTTCCCCATTCTTTTACGAAGGAGCCACTAGTGTCTTTCAGGGTGTGGGATAATTTTTCCATTGCGATTAGTGTCCAAACCTTTTGCAACCAGCTGAAAACCAAGGGGGATCAGGATGCTTCCAAATCTGGGCTTTAGCTGCCCAAGCCACTATTAGCAGACCCATAAAGCACCTCCATTGAGACTTGGACAACTCTTTGGCCGCAGAGTCCTTAAGGCCACACAACCACACTCGCTCTCCCATTCGAGCCACATTCGGGAAGATCCCCTGCAGCTTTGCCTTTATTTCAACCCAGAAGCCCTGTATCTTGTTTTATTCCCACCAAATGTGCCTCCAGGTACCTTCGCCTCCACAGTATCTCCAGCACTGATTGGACACCTGTGGAAACATTCCTTTCAGCCTCACCGGCGTCAGGTGCCACTGTGTCATCACCTTAACCCACATTTCCCTCATCTTAACCGATCGGGTCAATCTTGGAATACCGCCCCAAAGTTCTTCCAATCCTCTCTACTGATGGGCTCCCCCAATGTGTGCTCCCATTTCACCATATAGGTCCAGGTGACCCTTTCCCCCTGCCCGTTGATGGACTTATAGAGGATTGATACCAACTTCCTGGTTCCCGGGTTAGTTATTGCGGATTTCTCAAACTGAGAGAGGTCCCGTGTCGGCGCCTGTTTGATCGTTAAGGGTGTTTAACCAGTATTTGAGTTGTTCATATTTAAATCTATCTGGCTTCCCGAGTTTCAGGCTCTCCATGCATGTTTCAAACAGAAGCACCTCTTGGTCCTCCATCATTTCCCCAATTTTCGTACACCCCGCTAATTCCCAGCTTCTAAGCACCTTTTTCCATACCTGGTGGGAACTCTGGATTCCCAAACATGGGGGTGAAGGGGCCCGGCACTGTTGAAATTGCGCCGCTCCGTGCCATTTCGTCCCACACATCCAGTGGAGCCTTCATAACCGCGCTCACTCACAGGTTTGTGTGTCTATGCTGTTTACCCTTCCACAATAGTTCCCTCAGAGACGTTCTGGCTACCGCTCTGTCCTGTTCGGCCCAGACCTTCTGTTGCTCCTCCCCCATCCACTCCTTCAGTACCCACACGTGGCCACCTGGTAATACCTATAAAAGTGAGGGAGAGCCAGCCCCCCCTCCTTTATTGGGGCAGTTAACACGGCCCTTGATACCCTTGGTGTCTTTATTCTCCATATGAATGAGGTAATTGCCTTAGTTAGCGCCTTAAAGAAGGACCTGGGGTGATTTATCGGTATGGCTTGGAAGTAATATAACAGTTTCGGGAGTATGGTGATCTTTATCGAGGAGACTAGCCCCCACCATGAAACTGCCAGTGGATCCCAAATCTCTAGGTCTCGCTTGATTGCCCCCAACAAGTCTGGGAAGTTCCCCCCATACAATTGGTCCACCCTGCTCGTAAGAGTGATACCTAAGTATTTGATTCCCTTATTTGCATACCTAAGACCCAGTGATGCTGCCATCCTCCTCAGCTCCCTTAAATCCCCAGCCAGTGGGAGAATTTCTGATTTGTTCCTATTTATCTTTAGCCCCGCTATCGCCCCAAAGGATTCCAACTCCCTTATCACTTCTGGGAGAGTGCGGGTCGGATCCACTATGATCATTAACAGAACATCCGCGTAGGCGACCACCTTCTGTTGCTTACCTGCCATTTCCATCCCCTCTATTGCCCTCGATTCCCTGAGCTTGCATAGCAGAGGCTCCAGAAAAATAGCACATAATAGGGGTGAGAGGGGGCACCCATGCTTAGTTCCCCTAGAGAGTTTCACTCTACCCGTGACCTTGCCATTAATGCCTATTCTAATCGAGGGGAAGTTATAATTCGCCTTAATCATCTTCAGAAAATTGTCCCCAAACCTCATCCATTCCAATGTTCTGAAGAGGATTGACCATTCCACCCGGTCAAATTCCTTTTCGGCATTCGACCGCCAGTAGAATTGCGGGGGTGTGCATGTTACCTACCTTCTCCACCAGATGCGCTATGCGCCTCAGGTTGTCCTGCATCTGCCTGCCTGGTATAAAACCTGACTGGTCTTTATTTATCAGATTGGGGAGTAGCGGGGATAATCTAGAGGCAAGGATTTTTGTGTACATTTTCACATCCTGATTTATTAGGACAATTGGGAGATAAGACCCTGGATGCGTCGTGTCTTTTCCCGCTTTGTAGAAGACCAAGACCTTCGCCTCGTTCATAGTTGGAGTCACATTTCCCTCCTCTATAAAGGAGTTGTACAATTTTGTTAGGAATGGGACCAGAACCTCAGCGTATTTTTTTATAAAAAAACGCTGTGAAGCCATATGGCCCCAGCACTTTGCATGATTGAAGCCCCTTAATTGCTAACCGTACTTCTTCCTCCCTGATGTCTCTGTCCAATATTTCCCTGTCCTTTTCAGTTATATGCAGCAATGTGAGAGTATTTAAATAGCTCTCTTGATCATCCCCGCTCGGATTACCTGTGGCATACAAGTCTTGGTAGAAGGCTCTAAACTCCTCTCCCACCTCAGTGGTACTGGTAAGCTTCTCCCCTTGTTTGTTGCGTATTTCCCTAATTGTTACCTTTTGTTGCTTTGCGCACAGTTGCCTCGTTAGTAGCTTATCAGCCTTGTTGGTTTTCGTGTAGTACCAGTGTCTGAGACGGAGGATCACCTCTGCCTTTTTTTTGCGTAGCATGTCTAACTGTCCCTGCACGTGCCTCAGAG
Source organism: Ambystoma mexicanum (assembly GCF_040938575.1). Lineage (NCBI taxonomy): Eukaryota > Metazoa > Chordata > Amphibia > Caudata > Ambystomatidae > Ambystoma > Ambystoma mexicanum. Next base: position 146,862,866 of record NC_090930.1, on the reverse strand, counting down.
CCCTCCTTAGAGATAGTGTTGGCTTCTTTATGCATTCCCCTTGAATATCTGCCAGTTTTTTTCCAGTTCTCTCTCCCATGCATACCTCTGTTTATCCTTGGTCGCCTTCATGGCTATGAACTGCCCCCTTATGACCACCCATTAGGGCCTCCCATACCATTCCCAGCTTTACCTCTCCTGTATCATTAATGGCTAAAAATTCTTGAATTTTCCCCCTGGTGTCTTCCCCCATAACTGGATCTTGGAGAACCTCATGTGGGAGCTTCCATCCCCAGAGACCTTTGTTCCCGCTTGAGGTCTTCACGTCTAGCCACAGAGGGGCATGATCTGATAACGAGATCGGCCCAATTTCCATGCTCTGAACTTTCCCCATTAGGCCTGCCATAACCCAAAAGTAATCAATTCGCAACTTAGTATTGTATACATGCGAAAAGTGGGTGTATCCTCTCTGCTGATCATTATGCACTCGCCATACATCTCCCAGTGCCAAGTGGTTAATCAATTGGTGGAGATGTTTTGAGGGCACCCCCTGTCCCTGACTGCCTCCCGAACTCCTATCTATTACTGGGTGCCACGCCATGTTTAGGTCTCCCCCCAGGATTATTTCCCCTCCCGCGAATCCCTCCAATTTCCCCAGTGTCTCCCTCAGGAAGCTATCTTGCCCCGTATTCGGTGCATAGATACATTTTCAAATATATACCCACTCATCTTGTCCGTTAATGTCCCATGAAGGAGGACGTTTCTACTTTCATGGGCCGCTATCAGGACTCCTGCCCTTTTGTCCTGAGCATTAGACTGCCCTATCAGACTTTAGCCCTTTATGCGCAGCTTGTCCTTATCGCACTGCCTTACGTGGGTCTCTTGCACCATTATAATGTCTCCTCCCTCCCTTCTCAGCAACACCTTCACCTTCTTCCTTTTTATTGGGCTATTTAGCCCCCTAACATTAAAAGTTAGGAGTCGTAGCTTACCCATGAGCTCCGCTTACCAGTAGAATATTGTCACCCGCTCCCGGGCATCTCCGAGCAGCCCTCCAGTCCCCCTCCCTTTCTTCCCCACCTCTCCCCTCCCCTAATCTCCCCCAACATTTTATAACATCCCCTCCTCCCTTTCCCTTCCCCCCTGCCCCCAACTTTCTCAAATAACCAACAACTGACCGAGGAGGGCCCAGGGGACTATGGTTGCTAGGGCGTGCCGCCCTTCTCTCCTGACCCTCTGCTTACTCGGGTGTAACTGTGCAGGGGATCCTAAACCCCACATTTACCTCAGACGTCCTTGGATTCCAACTCTGTGGCCCTCCTCCGGGCCACCACCACTTTTTCAGTGAGCTGTCATTGTCCTCTCCTTTACCGAATTCGGCCCCTTCTCCTCAACTCGTGGCCTCCTTGATTTCTTTCAAGAGTCAGTAGTGGGCCCCACGCCCCGCCTCCCATCTTTTTGTAGGGATTTCTTACTCTGCACCAATTTCCATCCAGACAGATTCCTGCGGCGCTCTACCCTCGACCGCTGGGAGTTCTCCGCGCTGCTCTCCTCTTAGAGACCCATAAACAGCAGACCTTCCTCACACGTTTGGACCTTTCTCTGTTTCCCGTCCCACGTGAATAGGAGGCCAAATGGAAAAGTCTGCTTATAACTTATTTCCCTGGCGTTCAGCTCCTTGATCACTGGTGCCATTCTTCTTCTCTTCTGAAGTGTTACCAGGGCAAGATCCTGAATTAGTTGGATTTCCAACCCGTTCATCTGATGTGATTCATGCCACGCACCCTCCTCAGGATCCTTTCTTTTTGGAGATACGAGGAGAAGGCCACCAGCACATTTCTGGGGTGCTCGCCTGACCTCCTCGGACCCACCCTGTGAACCCTGTCGATTCCCACTTCTTCCTCTCCTTCAGCAGCCAGGATATCTCTGAAGACTTCTTGGACAGCTGTTTTGAGATCTTTATCCTGCACCGACTCGACCATATTCTTGATCCTGATGTTCGACCGTCGTGACCGATTATCCAAGTCCTCACACTGCAATTCCAGATTGTGTGTTAGGCTCACTAGTTGCTCTTGCAGTTCTCCATTTTGTTGTTCTTCCTCTTCAACATTTTGAAGTATTCTCTCCAGCGCATCCGTCCGCTTATCCAAATTTGACACATCTACCCTGAGCTCCTGTAATGCTTGCTTCATGTCCTGCCTCTGCGTGCCAAATTGATCCTGCACCCTGGTCATGAACTTCTCCTGGAGTTCCCAGAACCAGGTATGGAGATCCTCCTTTGAAGCTTGTGTGCGAGGTGGGAGAGGCTGCTCTGCCTGTATGTCCTCCTGCCCTTTCCCTTTTGGATTTGTACTCTGAGGCCCACATTTGTACTAAGCTTGAGTCCTGCCTGGTGGAGGTGGATTGCAACTGGGATGCCCCTCCTTTCCCTGGGCCTTAGACATGCTGCGTGAGTCGGGGGCAAGCTCAGCGCCTCACGAATCCTACCACCTTCCACTCGCTGCAATCCCAGTACAGAAGTCCCTTTCTCCGGATCACCCTGCTATGGCCTAGAGCTCCTTTCGTGGCTGGTTAGTCCACTTCTCCCCCCCCCAGCTCCCTGCTGGGCTCTTGTGCTTCCTCTCCAGTCCAGTAGTCGGCAACTGCCCGGCCCTGTTAATACTGTACCGGAGCTCCACTCCACTGCTCTCCCTCCCCTCCGCCACTGATCCTATACTGGGGATTTGTGTGTTGGAGGCCATTGGTCTCATCTGGTGACATCCCCATTATGAGAAGTACATAGTAACAAAACTTGATGTACAGCCTGGCAGGGAATATAACAGGTTGACATTTCCCAGCATAGAGTGACAGAAAGAATGTGACATATAGTCCAGAGACTACATTACCAACAGGCTAGCAATGAGCAAACACAGCCTATCATGTGACCTGTGGCATTTTTGACTGTGCTCAAATGCCTCCCTCAGACTGAAATGGCTGAAAGAGGAGCACTTCTATGAGTGTGCACACTATAAATGACTGTTCTGCAGTTTGGCACCACATCATATGGCACAGTAGCAATGGTCCCTTGGTTGTGTGTGGTGTGTTGGTTTGATAGTGATGGGAAGGCTGCAGTTAAGATATTTTTGGTGCATCATAGTCCTTTGTTTGGCGCTGCACCAAATGGGGTTGCAAAGACGTTTTGCCCAAGTTAGTAACAGCCTTCCCCCGCACCCAGTATTCTTGCACAGAACACAGGCAGCAGGATGTTGCTGCACCTTGCCCTGTATCAAGAAATTCCACACACTGGATTTTCAGGGTAGGAAAAAGATGCGCCCTAATATATTCATCAAGTAACATAGGTGTTGGTGGCGTTGGTTTTCTGCTCACTAAATACTGATGTTTTTCACTCTCACATCTACAAGGTTGTGTTTTGAAGATGAAAACACGGAGGAATAGCTCTGTCTTTCCCTTTCATCTCGGTAACTTCGGTTTTGTCCTTTTCCTCCTCCTCTTTCTTCCCCGCCTCTTTAGTATCAGTGGCTTCCAGAATCATGTGTTGCATACTGGCCTGTCACACTCTTTACCATTTTGCTCATCGTCATCCTCAGCATTCACAGGTTTAGTGGATGTGGGGGGACATGCATAACAGGACATACTCATTTCCTGTTTCTCTCACGTGTGTGTGTTGTTTCTCCTGGCTCATCAGTAGATATAATTTGGACGTTCCCACGTTTTTCCTACCAGAGACAATGGGCTGTCAGCATCCTATTTATTTATTTATCTGTTTATATAGCGCTGGAGCCCACAGGCATCAGGGTGCGGAAAAGAGAGAAAAAGAGGTAAGAAATCGAATCACAGGCGATCCATGGCTATTCGAATAGAAGCGTTTTCAAGCACTTTCAAAAATGTACCAAATTAGGTTTGGCGGACAGTTCTTTCGGTAGTTTGTTTCAGGCAATTGCAGCCTGCACAGGGAAGGATCTACCATAACCTCTGATTCGTTTGTTAAAAGGGATCATTAAAACACATTTCATTACAGGATCTGGTGTCTCTTCTAGGAACAATCACCTTCATACGATTTTTCAAGTATCTAGGGGCTTGGCCATAGCAGCATTTGTGCACAATAGTGAGCGCCTTAAACCGGGTCCTGGGCACCAACGGGAGCCAGTGAAGGCTTCTCCTATGTTCCAAAATTTGCTTGTGTTTACGTAAATTTATTACCAGATGACATCATCGTTTTGCAGGACCTGAAGACGACCAAGGCTGCCCTTATTAGCACCAATGTGTAACACATTACAATTGTCAATCCTTAGAGCCCGAGCCAGGGTTGTGCAACTAGGTTTAGATACATAGGGTTTCACTAACCGTAGTAGTCTAAGGTGATACTGAGTTTTATTGACCACATTTTGAATGTGAGCTTCTGAGCTAAGAGATGTTTCCAGAATGACTCCAAGGTCTTCAACCTGGAGGCTGTGGGGATCAGATTTTTATCAATGGTGAATCCCATATAAGAATTGTTCAGTTTCCCTTTCAAACAGTGACAGCTTTGTCTTGGCGGCATTCAGACACATGCCATTACATGTCATCCAGTTCTGAACCATATTATAGACCATTTCAACTGTCTCAGCGTCTTTCTTGGATACTCCACACCGCTCAGTAACGAGCTGTGTGTTGTCGGCGTAGTTGGAGAAGCAGACACCCAGATCCTCCAACAGGATTGACAAAAGACGCTGAATAGGGATGGCAATAGGCACACGCTCTGTTGGATGCCACACTTTAAAATTACAGGGGGAGAACAAGCATCCCCCCATACGATCCTGGAAGATCTATTATCCAGAAATGAGGCAATCCTGGTGGCTGCCTCATTAGAGTAGTGTCCTACCGATTTCATCCTACTCACAAGCTTTGTATGGTCTATAAGGTGGAAGGCTGCTGACAGATCTAATAACATCAGCAGCCCTGCCTTGCTTTTGTACATGAGCAGGAGCATTTTGGTCTGTAAATCCAGGGCACTTTCAGTGCCGTGGTGGGCTCTGAAACCAGACTGCCTCCAATGCAAGATATGGACGCTCCTGTAATTGGAAAATTGGAAAGTTGCTATCTTGTTGAATACTTTATAAAGAAAAGGCGCATTAGAGATGGGTCTATAATTCAAGTAGCCCCTAGGGTTCAAGCCAGGTTATTTTATCAGCGGGGTCACTGCTATTTTTTTAAGATCAATCAGGACTTTGCTCTCCCTAAAGGTAGCCTTGATTAAGTGAGCCAGGAAGGGTGTGAAAAGTTTGCTATTTGCAAGAATAATTTTAGACAAGGGAGTTTCCACAGCACAGGTCGTCGGTTTCATGGCTCTCAGTGCGTTCCCCAAGTCCTCCTCCAGAGTACATTTGAAGGAAAATGTAGGTGACTCTTATTGGTCAACTTCCCTCCTAGTTTCTGAACATACCTCGACATCTAACTGTTCTTTATTGAGAGCGATGCTAGCCTGAGCTTTATCTCTTTTATTTGAGAATGATTTCTGCATTTTCTGACATTCAGCACTGGCAGGTGTACTATTGTGTATCTCAGCTTTGGGGTTTTCTAAGTCTCTGAGAATATCAAACAGTTTCCTTGAGTCATTTCTGGAACAAGCAATTTGGCAATCAAAGTATTTTTTCTTTGCCACGACCATCTCTGTACGATTGGTTCTCTTTTACCCTTTCCACGTATCTTTATTAATCCACTACCAGATTCAATATCCCAACATGTACTCTGTCATCTTTCACACCAAAGTGATGTGTGAATGCGGCATATGAGCCTGAGGCCTTCAATTTACCACGCACACACAATGTAGGATCTCAGGTGCATATGGGAACTGCAGTGGCTGATATAAATCACACTCAATTGCGTATCTACTCCCTGCAGGGTTAGATGCCCCTGACATGAAGGCACTATAGATGGTTCATTCTCTATCCTAGCTGTTAGAAGATGGCACACTCAATTCCACGGAATGTCATTTCCTACCTCCAACCAAATCTAGGGGGTTGGGGTTCTTTACTTGTAATCACTCTAGTCATACAAATCTTACACATTCAGTTACTGTCACTAGTTGGTGATATCTTGCTTGCCTCCAATTATTGCTGTGATTTTCTGCTTGCTAGTCACTGACTAGTAATGTGAGTGCATGTATGTAGGGGAGAAGCCGGAAAAAAAGGCAGCTCCTCAGGAGTGGCGCAGGAAGTTGCCAAGGAACACAGGCTTATAACGTAGGTGCAAGCCCATGTTCCTTGGCCTCCTGATTAGATGACACCACTTCCCCATTTGCTAGTTGCTAAAAACATAACCAGCCTTTATTAACATGCACTTGCTTATGGATACTGCAATACTCATTCACATGTGCTAGCAGTATACATGCATCACATCCATGCAACATGCACTATGTACCATGCAATACTGCGCCATGGACATACCCATTGCTGAAGACTCTGCATGTACAATGGCAGGAATGAGTCAGGGTCCTCAATATGGAGAGGGGCATTATCGAGGAACTCTGACAGCATGGCAGAACAACACTGGCAACAAGGTACAAGACCATACAAGGGTACACACGTTTACTCATTACTTACTCTACTAGTTAAACCTTACAGTTCTCCTATACCTTCTTAAGTCCTAGGATTCATAGTGGCAAGTGGTAACGGGAGGTTTGGCAGTAGATTTTATTGAGGGAGAATTGGTCCCAAATCTTTGCTGCATTTTACCACAAATGTATGGGGGTTTAGAGGAAAAAAAGGTAGGAGGTGATTGGGAGGGTTTGCGGGGCACTGCCCTGCATATATTAGCACTACAATCTCCTTAAGGAAAACAAAATTCGACCAATTCTCCCACATTGAAGTACATTCGAAGAAATCACACAGAACCGTGGCAAGTATATACCTCCACAGTTGTTCCAGGATAGCTGTATTCCATGAGGGCGCTCATCTGCCTCCAGAATTCCACACCAAAGATCCTGCTGACTCTGCTATTAAGTATCCTTCAAGTAATATCAGTGGCTTCCACAGAATTCACTTTGGCCAACAGCCCTTTCCAGATGCTTTTCTTCATGAACCGCAGGATGCAATTACTGTGGCTCATACTTCTGCATCCCTTCAAGAGGGATACACGATGCAATAGGGATGCTCTTGAAATAACTGTGGCTCACACTTCTCCACGCCTTCCACAAGCACACAGGGTGCGATAGGGATGCTCTTGAAATAACTGTGCGCACACTTCTCCACCCCTTCCAAAAGCACACAGGGTGCGATAGGGATGCTCTTGAAATAACTGTGGCGCACACTTCTCCACCCCTTCCAAAAGCACACAGGATGCAATAGGGATGCTCTTGAAATAACTGTGGCGCACACTTCTCCAAGCCTTCCAAAAGCACACAGGATGCAATAGGGATGCTCTTGAAATAACTGTGGCTCACACTTCTCCACCCACTCCACAAGCATACAGGATGCAATAGGGATGCTCTTGAAATAACTGTGGCTCACACTTCTCCACCCACTCCACAAGCATACAGGATGCAATAGGGATGCTCTTGAAATAACTGTGGCTCACACTTCTCCACCCCTTCCACAAGCATTTCAAATTACTTTCCGGTGCTGTTGGGACATTACTTTGTTTTCAGCCAGTTCTTTGCAAGCAGGACTCCACCCGGCGATGTGCTTCTTGGTCTCTAGACATTTTGGGATGCACCTGCTTTGATATGTGTGCTATGATGTGCAGCACATGTCTGCAGGTGTTGACAGACCTCTGAGATCATCCAGCTTTTCCATGGGCTCCAGAGGTGCAAACTCAGTGGCGCAACATCAACCATACAGCTGCTTAACTATGGCTGCCTACACTACAGAAAATAATTAATAAAACACACAGGGCCCAATTCATGGAATTTTGTGCACGGTTCAAAGTAACTTTGCACTAAAGTGACTTTGCACTGGCGATACAAACCCTGATTCATGGAACTGTGCAAAGTGTATTTTTTCAGTGCAAGGTCAGTGCAAAGTCATTTTGTACTGTAAAAATGACTTTCTACTGACTTTGCAGGGTTTGTGTCGGCAGTGCAAAGTCACTTTTCAGCAGTGTAAAGTCACGTTGAACCGTACAAGAAATTCCATGATTTGGGGCCATAATGCGTCACACAGCAAATATGTTACCATGCATTGCACTACTAAATTAGGTTTTGAACATACGTGCACCCATTGCCACAAGTCGCGCAAATTAATGACTCTTTATTCATAAATGCTACTAAATTAGGTGTAACGTTGAGTGTCCATTTGCACAGCGGAGTAACTTTGCTGAAAATGATGGGGGGAACGTGACGTCTAAAGGAAAGGGGCCTCTGCCAAATGAGGGGGGCAAAATGGTGTGCCACGAATGGAGGGCGTGGACAAACCCCCATGTTCCCCTCTACAATTGCACCGATGCATGTGCTTAATGCAACAAAGGCCGCAATTGATCGACTATTCGAAAATCTGGTCACATATATATGGTTTGAAGCAGACAACACGGATCCTTCATCCGAGCTGCTAGTGTTCTGACTATGGCTAGGAATCTTGTCATAGTCTTCTTCAAGGTATTAGCATAATTGACCTAAAAACATTTGACCTAAAACATTTGATCGAATTATATCAAATATAAGGTGGGTAAGGGTATAGATTCTGTTGAGGGGAAGCGGGGGAGTTGCGGGGGTCTCCCCCCACCTTTTAAACCGGAAAAAAGGTCAAATAAATGTGAGCAAATGTGAGTAGGTGAAATGTTTTAGGTCAAGTAGACCCAAACCTTCTTTTAATGAATGTTAGTTGTTCAACATGGGGCACTTCTCTGCTTCTTCTACCACTGATACAATAGTCTGAGATCCACACAAGACTCACTCAGCCTGTACACAGGCATGATGGAGCCTAGGAATGTTATGGTAACTCTCACCAGTGATGCTGGCCAGACAGACCACTTACCGAACCACTACTGTGGCGAATCCTCATCTCCACGTGTGTGGGCTGCATGAAGTAGCAATGCACCCACGCTCTGAGCTGCTGGAGGTAAGCTGCATGACCTGTCAGACCCATTTACATTGAGAATCCCCTATGGAGGGGCAAGCGTATACCACAGGCTCTCCTTCTTGAGCCTGTCACTATCAGTAGTGTTTGCGGAAGGTGGATCAGGTGCTGTAGATGAAGACAACGCTGTTCTTGATATCTCTGGTTGGTAGCGGTGTGTTGATTATTTGGGATTACATTCTTACTGATTATAACAACGAACAATCCAAACACATACACACATAAAAAATAGTCATTATAATTATTATAAGCTTAATTCTCACCCATCCCATCAATGCATCTGTCCACATCTGAATTAGGTCTCATTCTCCTGGATTCTCAGAGTTCTCCTGAGTCTAAAAAGCAGCTACTTTGATAAACGGAATGTGGCACTGGCGCAATGGGGGCCCCTGCAGCGTCTCTGGTGTGGGGGGCTCTGCCACACCAGGTCCAGGGGAGGTCCTGGATCTGCCCTCACCCAGACTTTAAGTCAGGGTGAGAGCTGGGCCAGGGCCAACTTCAGATGGCATGCGAAGGAGGCACTCTGCCTCCAGCTCGCTGGTTCCTGCTTCCTGTTTGCGTGCCACGCATGAGCCGGAGGTCTGGAGGGAAGAAGGAGTGTCGCTCGTGCGGTACAGGTAAGGCAACTTTTAAAAATTAAATATGTATGTGTGGGTGTGTGAGTTGCAGAGGCGTTGCTAGGGTGATGAGGGGGCTATAGCGCTGGGTCTTTTGGTTGTATCCCTGGATAGAAGCTCAGGGGCTACAACCAAATGGCTAGCTTGCCCCGAGTCCCAACATTAGCATACCCCTAGATCTTTTAGAAACCTGGCAACACCTCTGGTGAGTTGTAATTATGTATGTAAGTATGTAATGTTATGGATGTATGTATGTATGTTTTTGTGTGTGTGCATGTGAATGTTGTATGTATGGGTGGTGAGTGTGTGCCTGTTGTGTTTTTGAGAATGCAGTGTGTGTGGGTGAAGGTTCTAGGTGCTCATGTGGTTGAGAATGCCGAGTGAGCGAATGTGAGAGGTGTATGTGTGAGTGACTGGTGGATGAATGGGTATGAATATGATTGTGTGTGTGTGTGGATGTTCTGGGTGTTCACCTATGTAAAGAATGCATTGTCAGTGAATGTGAAGGATGTATGGATGAGTGACAGGTGAGTGAATGGGTAGGAATGTGATTGTTCTGGGTAGGTGCCAGTGCCTGTGTGGAGAATGTAGTGTGAGTGACTATGAGAGAACATGAATGGGTGAGTGATAGGTGAGTGAATGGGTATGAATGTGACTGCAAATGTTCTGGGTGAGTGCCAGTGGCCGTGTAGGAGAATGCAGTGCGAGTGACTATGACAGATGCAGTATTAGTGAGTGACAGGTGAGTGAATGGGTTTGGGTGTGACTGTTAATGTTCTGGGTTGGTGGGTGCATGTGTGGAGAATGCAGTGTGAGTGGATGTGTGAGAAAGGGCATGAGTGAGTGAATGGGTATGAATGTGATTATGAGTGTGTGTCAATGTTTTAGGTAGGTGTTCCTGTGTAGAATGCAGTGTGACTGAATGTGAAAGGTATATAGATGAGCGATGGGGGAGTGAATGGGTATGAATTTGATTGTGAAGGTTCTGGGTGGGTGCATGTGTGGAGAATGCAGTGTGAAGGACTATGAGAGCAGGTTTATGGCTGAGTGCTAGGTGGATGAATGGGTACGAATGTGACTGTCAATGCTCTGGGTGGGTGCCTGTGTGGAGAATGTGGAGTGGCTAATGGAGAAGGTGTATGGGTGAGTGATAGGTAAGTGAATGGGTATGAATGTGACTGTCAATGCTCTGGGTGGGTGCCTGTGTGGAGAATGTGGAGTGGCTAAGAGAGAAGGTGTATGGGTGAGTGATAGGTAAGTGAATGGGTACGAATGTGACTGTGAATGTTCTGGGTGGGTGCCTGTGTGGAGAATGTAGTGTGACTGACTATGAGAGAAGGTGTATGGGTGAGTGATAATGAGTGAATGGGTATTAATGTGACTATGAATGTTCTAAGTGGGGTGGTGCCAGTGCCTGTGTGGAGAGTTCAGTGTGAGTGACAATGAGAGAACATGTATGGGTGAGTGAATGGGTATGACTGTGACTGTGAATGTTCTGGGTTGTTGGATGCATGTGTGGAGAATGCAGTGTGAGTTAATGTGTGAGAAGGTGCATGGGTGAGTGAATGGGTTTGAATGTGATTATGAGTGTGTGTCAATGTTCTGGGCAGGTGCTTGTGTGTAGAATGCAGTGTGACCAAATGTTATGAGCGGGGTGGTGCAGGTGCCCGTGTGGTGAGTGCAGTGTGGGTGACTGTGAGAGATGGTGAATGGGTGAGTGACAGATGAGTGAATGGGTATGGAAGTGACTGTGAATGTTCTTGGTGGATGCATGTGTGTAGAATGCAGTGTGAGTGACTATGAGAGAAGATGTGTGGGTGGGTGATAGGTGAGTGAATGGGTGTGAATGTGACTGTGAATGATCTGGGTAGGTGCCCATGCAGAGAATGCGGAGTGACTTATTATGAGAGAAGGTGTATGGTTGAGTGACAGATGAGTGAATGGGTATGTATGTGACTGAGAGTGTTATATGTAATGTGTGTTATTACGAGGCTAGACTGAGATTTTGGTGCAGTCAGTCTAGTTTTTTCCAAACTATGTTTTGACATTTTGTACCAGGCATCTTTTATAAAGCATGCAAGCATTTTGGTGCAGCCAGCCTAGCTATTATTATTATTATTATTATTATTATTATTAATAATACATATTATTATTATTATGTCATTTATTGATCACAGATCTAGCCTCGAGAAGCAACAGAGCGCTTTGCAGAGGTATACAACAATACAGATACATAACAAAGTGCTTTACATAGGTATTCAACAGTACAGATGCATAACAAAGCGCTTTTCAGAGTTAACATCAGAACAGATAGACAGAAAGGGTAGGATACAGTGGGGCACAGAGGAGAGGTACAGATGTGCCAGGTGGTGGGGAACAAAGAGGCGTACTTGCTGATGCAACTTTAGCAGTGCAACTTTGTGCAGAAAAAAGCAGTGAATGCAATAGGCGTAATAGGTGCAAAAAGTGCAGTGAGTGCAATAAGCGCAAACATATGCGAGGCAGCTAGACCTTACATCCGCTGCAAAATCTACGTTTTTCATAAAATAACTAATGTACTAAAAGGGGATAGATAAAAACTACAAACTATGGACTGTGAACTTAAGAGCCCGCTATAAAATACAGGATAGAAATGCGACTGATTTCAACCAATGCCAACCCAACTGGCAAAGTGACAGCGCAAATTTGAGCTAATAATCTGGCTAAAAAGTGCATGTGCTTCCCAGAAATTCAAACTAAAATCACGTACTGTAGAAGATCAAAGGTGGTAATCAATTGCGGAGGACTTCAAAATCACGTACTGATGCACAACTTGTCATAAGTTTCAAAAAAACTTTACAAAATAAAATGGGATTCAAGGAATTGACTTTTCCTAACCAGGCTCACTCCATGTAACTGATTTGTGTGTTGTCCTGTGCAATTGATGGGTCTGTTGTAAATCCAGGTCTTAAGTCAATACATGGGCAATTCACACACAAAAGTCAAGAAGTGTAAAAAATAATTTCTTTGAGGCTTAAAATATCTAAAAGAACAAAGTTAAAACATCAAATCAACAAATCATTCCCAGTGTTTGTGCTGAGATGGGAAAGGCAGTTGTGAGCAGCCAGGGCATGCCCTACTGGCTCAAAGGGATGCCTTAGTCTGTCTCCCCCTGCTGGGCCACTCCTTAATGCAGACAAGCGGTCTCCTAAGCTTCCTCGGAGTTCCAGTGAGTAAAAAAAAATCAAATAAGGGTGATGATCGCCAGTATTCTCAGAAGTGAGCACAAAGTCACCCGCATACAGAGTCGCTGACCAAGTCGCTTTTACTTTCAAGTTAAATTGGCCCCCGGATGTTTTTAGTTTACGAAATTTCCAACTGCAGCAGATAAACAGATAAACAGAAAATCAGCCAGAAGATACGGTCACCCTGGGCCTTGGCGCCTTGTTACGAAATGGGAGAAATGAGAGAAAGGAGGCGGGTGGAAATGAGCGTCAGGAGACAGGGGTAAAGAGGTGTGTAACGATCCTGTACCTGTGAAAAGTATGAAATTGGAAGCGCCTGCAATGGAAAGCCGTTACTGAAATGGGGAGTGTTGGGTTTGACAGTTAGTAAAGTGTAAGGGCAGCAGCTCCGCACAAGATGGATGCTGTCCGCCCCAAGTTGGGAAGTGTAAGGGTTTGCAGCTCAGAGCAGAATCCTGATGTAGCGGAACACCTGTAAGCTACCTCCTGCTTAATAAAGCAACTGCGGCCTGTCCACCCACAATCTGAGTCTGCGTGTTATTTCAGGGGCCAGGCGGTGGAAGGCATGGCAATGGGGGACATGTGACTGCGGCTATGTTAACTGCACTCACTACATCACACCTCCTGTGTTTATGTTTTTCCTTCTTCTCCTGACATCCGGCCTCTATGGTTCTGAAAACAGGGGAACGATAAGACAGTCATGTCTCGCGGGAGACACATTAAACTCATGGGAAGGCTTACTTGTTTATCAGAGGGTTCTTGTCGCGGTAGGCAGATTGCAATTTTTCACAGTTTCACAACTCCACGCTTGTTCCAAGTTTGGCGAGAGGTCATCCTCCTTCTCCCCCGACTCCAGACTCCAACAGACCACAAGAGACCGCTTTCCTCCCCACTTGCTTCCCGTGCCGTGCTCCGGGTTGGAAGGAGGATTATGTAGCAAAGCACAACAGGCAGCAGCAAGCAGGCTCCTCCTCACAGCCCACAACAGCAGGGAGGGGACCACAAGAGACCACTTTCCTCCCCACTTGCTTCACGAGCAATCAATGAGTGATCCCAACTTCTGGCACTGGCGTTTCTGTGGCTGCTCCCTATGCTATCCCCTGGAAATGTGCACCCCACAGCATCTGCCCTTAATTACTCAACCACTATTAAGAAATCTTAGATACATGAAATTGTGTCATCGCTGTCCCACTGACATCGGCCCCAACCAACTTCTAAAATGACCAATACGTCCAAATCAGCTTGCAAGGGTACTTCAACCATACTGTCCTCAGATGTAACAAAAGAAAACGGATGACCAGTTGCCTTCAAAAGTCACACCGGTACCAACACTGTCATGATTGATGGCTGAATTCAGCTCTCTTCCACCGTTTATGGAAGAAACAAATGGTAGCATTGGTCGGGAACAGACAGACCTCTAGTGACATACATTTAGATTCTCTGCAAATGCAAGTTATGATCTGCAAAGCGGAAGCAGACAAAATACAAATCAAGCTTTGGGATTTCTCATTTAACGCAAACAAGTTTAGGATCTTGAAAAACGCAATTGTTGCAACAATCTTCACATCTAAAGGATCCTGGAATAATGCGAAGGAGGTGCCATGATAGCTTTTTAAGTGAATTCCAACAACAACTAATTGGTCAGCATATTCCAGCTTGCTTAGATATCCAACAAGCTCTCAACTGGGTGCGAGGAGAACCAATGACCCAAAAGCTAAACTGAGAGTCATCACCCTACACTAAATGAGGTATATGCAAGTGCAAAGTAGGGTGTGATCTTCATCCCTTTAACCGATTGGGTGACAGCATACACATAAACAGACTTCCCTTATGCTGCCGGTGTATGTCAAAATGACAAGGTCTGGCAAACCTGATCAAGAGAGGGATAGTGTTGATAATTTTCACCAGCTCTGATGTGACATTGCACTCATTCAGGATTCACACCTAGATGTCAACTATTCAAGCTAAAATCAATAGAGATTGCGTCAAAAACGTTGTGTTCATCCATCCACTAACTAGAAATGTCAGACTGGTACTTTGATTGGTAAATCTCTGTCCTAAATAATGTTGCATATGAAGTCGGATCCCATGGGCAAATGGGCTATGCCAAGTCTATAAATCGACAATTTTGCTTCAACATCATAACTATCAATGCCCCCAGTAAAGACAACACTGAAATCTGCAATTATCTCAGCTCTTTGTGGATACTCCTATTTACCTCTAGTTTTGGGCGATAACTTTAATCTTACATACAACTTATCACCAGAATCAAACAACTACACCTCCTCAACGACTATTAGTTCAGGATCCGTCCCAAGTGCAGCATCGAGACAGCCACCATCCAGATGGTAGATGATGCCACCCGACTCATGCCTCCTTGTCCTCCTTTCCTGCCCGGCTGCATTTGCCACCATTGACCAATGCATGCCACTCTCCCTCCTCGCAAGGAGGGTGGTATTCTCTGGCACTGTCCTGAATTGGTTTTGCCCCTACCTCTCGTGCTTATGCCAGGTCGCCCAGATTAACATTTGCATTTTGATGGACTCCCTGCATCCTGCAGTTCCCCCAAGGCTCCATCCTCTCCCCAATACTTTTTAACCTTTACATGGAGGCTCTGTGTACACTACCCAAAGATCCAAATATAGCCATCTATCAATAAGCCGATGATACTCAGTTATACATTAGAGTAAAAATCCCGCAGTACATCAGACACCCCCTCAATTACCTAGCCATTCATTCTGCCTCGATGTTGACTGCCTAACTCAAACACACCCAGCACCAAATTCATACTCACCCGTCTGCCATCTAAACAAACTGTCCAACACTGGCTCAATGATATGCGCATAGAAGGATTTCATCCGTAGGTCTTCGATTCAGCAAAATCCTTAGGCTTCACCATTGAGAGCATCCGGTCCTTCCAAAAACGCATAGTCAAGAAGTCCTAAACGGCATGGCTCTAAATCTCCACCCTTCATAAAATCAGACTCTTAATCCCACTGCAGGACCTCCTGCCCATAGCGCAGGCTGTTGTATTGAGGGGGGAAATACTCCCTTAAAAGCAGCCCACCATGCTATAGCATGTTTTATTACAAGTGTGAAGAAATTTGACAGAATCACCCCTGTCTTATACAAACCACATTGGCTTCCTCTCTCTCCACGCCAGGATACTGTTCAAGATGGCGTGTATCATCTATAAAGCAGTCATGAGTGGCACACCAGCTTACCTGGCAGCTAAATTCCACTTATCTGGTGGATCACGCTCCTTGTTGCAGCAAAACAACCAACCAGCTCTTGCCCGCAAAGAGATGACCTGCAAACACTCCTTCTCTTGTCACATGCCGACCCTTTGGAACTCGACCCCAGTATCAGCTCAGAATTCCACCACTATTCGCTAATTTTTTCAAACGTCCCAAACCGTGGCTTTTTCAACAATATCTGACTCAGGACTAATCCGTATGGATGTACATACCGACCTGCAGAGTGTAACTCACAGTACTGCACTACTGTTAAACAAGGCCATCTTATACGCTGGCTATCCACACCATGTACAGTGCTGCGCTGCTCTCTAGTTAGGTTCACGCATTAAACAATAAAAATCAAATGAAAAAACTTAATCTTGACATATGAGCATCTTGTAGATTTGTCAAATCCCAAAGCCATACAATAATGGTCTTTCTGCTCTTAACCCTAACACATGGAGCCTACTCTACACAAAAGCATAGACTTCTCAATATTTTTAAACTTGAATTCATCCCATCACCTTGAAAGAGGCAAAGGTGAAACAGTTATTCACAGTCATCTCTACGAATATTTCCATATGAATGACATTGATGACACTCCATTCACTGTTATATGGGAGACTTACAACGTATATTTGCATGGCCTCTTGATAGCACACATCTCCTATTCCTGGAAATGCAAGTAAAAAAACATTAGTAGAGGACTGCATGACACTAAAAAAACTTGAAATGAATTTCCTGCAACTGGCGATGCATCACTACTGCATGACATTCACAAAACTAAATTCACCTTCAATGCCTCTCTGACAGAGAGGGAATTTGAAGCGCCTTACAGCCAATTTTATATAGCTTAAGCTTGCTAGATTGTTTTATTTCTTATTGATTTTGAACACTACTTCTATATTTTTTTGAGGCAATAATGACACTGCCTACTTCCAACACTATGGCCCAATTCTGTTTAATCATTTTGAAAGTAAGTATTTTTTAGTATGTACCAAGCTCCTCACTAATTAAATCAGTACAATTGTACCCTTACTAGTTCTCCTGAACGGTAGACTTTGTGAGCGAACACTTGGCTACCAAAAACGACTATTGTGCAAAATATGCAGTTGGACAATGATTTACAGATTCCCTTGGGAATGTTAAACTCCCTAAATGTTGTAGAGCATTTGACTGGGGTGAGCGGTGTTACTTGCACACATACTGGATGGGATGATCTTTTAACCTCTGTCAGAGCCGATATCCAATTACTAAATAAAAGTCCATCAGAAAGAATGTGGATTGCCATCAGTCAGATCCTCTACTACACTTCTTTTACCTGTGTGTTTGTCTGTCTAGAATTAATATTCTTGCAAAGTATTATGCAATGGTTGGAAAGAAAAGGCCTATATTAGTCAAGGTTCAACAATGAACAATAATCCCAAAGAATTGTCTAACTGCCTGCATGCGCCATTACCACAATCTTATTATTAGAACTTACAGAGCTAGTACTGTTAGCAAATAGATGTATTCACATATGCAGAAGGTGCTTCTACAGCTGACAGGTGTTTCAGCCTATTACAGGTCTTCTGCTGGGCTCTTTCTTATTTCTCACAAACACTTTTTTATGTGTGAGAAACCAAAGGGTGTGTCACCTACAAGTCCCCGGGGGTTGCTCTCTCAGATGGCCAGGGCACAGACATGACGTTTGGATCCACACCCTGGGGGTGGGCCAGTGCGGGAGGATCACCTGAGTGAGGGGTCTTCAGTGAGTGAGGGTGAGGCGACCGATGGTGAGAAGCGATCTCCCCCTTCCCATACACATGACCCATCCTATTTTATAGGATTGTCCAATATCCGAACACCCCCACCTTTCTACTAGAACACTGGGTTGAGGAAGAGGGCAACTGAGAGTAAAGTGGCTAACCCTTGCATACCTCATAGGACATGTCCTGCTAATCGGGTCAGGCAAAGTCAGGCACATGACTTTACGTGCATTCATCTGATACCAATTAGTTCTCCTCACAAGGATAAAAGTCGGAACATAGAGACACACTCTGAGCAAGGTGGAACACGAGCAAGAGAGAACCTCCGGGGCAAATGCAAAGCTACTGGAGCAGAGCAATGGACCGAGGGACGAGAGCAAAGGGTAGAGAACTCCAGAAGTTCCATGCAGGAGGTCATTGCCTCCAAAAGGCTGCAAAAGGGATGTGGAGATGGTCAAATCCCAGACAATAAGACTGCATTTTGTTTCAAGGATGCCAGCGACCCTCCCGTTTGAACTGCACAGTTGGGGAGGCGAGGTCAAGCCTGTGGTACTACCCTTGATTCGTGAATTAAAAACTGCAAAGACAAGCAAGAAATGCACACAGCCGGTGAGTTGGCAAGTGACATGAAATACCAGTGTGTGTTAAGGAAAGATTGAAGTTGCAACAGTATATCGCACAATTGAAGGCGGTATGCGTGTGGGTGAGACGCAAAGGAAGGAGACCTGTGATGAACTTTAAATTACTGATAACTGTTAAACCAGCGATACTGAGTAGTGGAGTGGTCCGGCGAAAGGAAGTAGACCTCTCAAAAGTCTCTGTGAAAGATGAAATGTTTTTGCTATGAAGCGATAAAGTGAATAAACTATAAAGAGTGAAGTGATCAAAATGAACCCTGGGAAAACAGGGGGAGTGAAAAGGTGAACGTTGAACTTTTGTGTTTATGACATTGAACTACGCAGACCAAGAGACACTGGGGCAAATAACACAAGAGTGTGAGCTGAATGGAAAGTCAAAGTGGTCCTGCAGAGG
This sequence comes from Ambystoma mexicanum, assembly GCF_040938575.1. Classification (NCBI taxonomy): domain Eukaryota; kingdom Metazoa; phylum Chordata; class Amphibia; order Caudata; family Ambystomatidae; genus Ambystoma; species Ambystoma mexicanum. The sequence continues at coordinate 146,843,980 of NC_090930.1, read as the reverse complement.
TCTATAGTAAAAGCTACGCATATTCGAAAGTCTTTGACATCAGGAACAGGTCACAGCCCGACTGAAGGAGACCGGAAGTGTGATAAATTAGGGGAAGGGAACTCCTAAAGGATGTGAATTAAGCTTGGGGAAGGGAATCCCTGCAAGTGTTGTGTTTGAAAGGTCTGAGCCTGACTGAGGCAGACCTACTTGAAAGTTGTGCTTTGAAAGGTCCGAGCCCGACTGAGGAAAACCTATGTGAATGTTTTGCTTTGAAAGGCATGAGCCCGACCTATGTGAACATTTTGCTTTGAACCATCCGAGCACGACTGAGGGAGACCGGCATGAACTTTTTGTTGAACTGTGCTTTGAAAGCTGGAAAAAGAGACTTTAACATGGAAGACCAGGCAGGCCTCGATCCATGTTTTGAACTGCCTTTCTTTTGAGAAGCTGAGCCAGAGTGTGTCATCCTGTCTATGGGATCGCCTTACTCTGTGCTGTCTAACATGGGGAATAGAGCTGACGCAGCCACATTAATTCTTTATATTCTAACACTGATTTTCCTTTGCATACATATTCTCCTTTTACACACTTTTTAACAAGAGATAGGGCAAGCATTAGATTTTTTTGTGTAGGCCATTTTGATTTGATGGACTCAACTAGGACTGTCCCAAAATAGGCAAACTGGAACCCTAAATTCCAACTACATGACTTGGAATCGCTCCAGTACCACTGCCCCTCGTTTGCTGCCAAATGTTTTTCTTTTAATCCCTTTTTTCTACATTTGTCCCTGTACAATTCCCCCTCTCACTGTTGTAACCCCAGGCCCAAGCAACACTATTTGGCCCGAGCTTCCTGCAACATCCCCAACTTGCAATTGTCCCCTTATGGACTTGGGTGTGGGTCCCAGACTCGCAATATGCAGAATGGCTTGGTTTACTCTCCTGCCAAGCAATTGTTCTCTCAGGAATTTGGGGTTTCTGTCTCTCATATGGGTGCGGGTCCCAGACTCCCACTTTAGCATTGTATCCACTTGATCTGCTCTGCAGCCAAGTACACAGCTCTTCCTGGTTTGCTCCTTTTTAGTTAGGATCCCAAACCCTCTAATTCTGGGTTTCTTAAAAAGCTGTGGGTTCCCGACTCGCACCTTATTCCCAAGTTCCAAGACCCTCTTATTCTAGCCACCAAGCCCTTGCTTCACCAGACCTCGAGCCCCTCTCGGGTAACCCGCGTACCTGCATGTCTCTTTCGTGCAGGTAGCATTGTTTCCCGAGCAGCTGCTTCCTTCCTCAAGGCTCTGGTAGCGCTGAGGGAACTGACGCTGTCTGGAGCAGCTCTGTGGACGTCCTCCCTCTCAGGTGCTTTGCCTGTGCCTGGAATGCCTGAAGGGTTGGCTCGGCAATAGCCCAAGCAGTCTTTCTGCCCTGGACCACGATTGGGGTTTTTCGCTCCTCCTCTTGCGTCTTCCCTTCTGGCTCCCGTCTGCTCAGCAGGTATATGTCTGACCGATTTCCACCTCTGAGGACAGCTCTCTCTCGGTGTCTCAGCTGGGCTGACATTGTACTCCTTCGTGGTCTGGTTGAATTGCTTTGTGCCAATCAGACACTGTGAGAATCTAAAGCACTCGCTCTGCTTCTTCAGAGTGATCTTAGGACTCCTGATCATCTTCTTCTTCACAGTACTTAAAATAGAATCACATTTAGCATACTTTGTATTTTCTGATGTCTTACCCTTGTCAAGTATATTAGGTTGACTCGCTTGACAATAGAACATATTGGTCCTTTTAAAAGAGGGGGAATGATGATTTAACTTTGGAGAATGATTTAGATGTATTGACGGAGGTGTATAACGCGTTCTCTGAGATTGGTCGTCCCCAATCCTACAAGGGGCTTCCTCCCCTATGTGATCCTCCCTCGGTGGACCCCACCAGGGGGGACTATTGTACTGTGGATGCACCGCCCTCGCCTCATGGGAAAGGTCTACCCCTAGGGGAGAAGGGACGACATCCTCAGATTCATCACAATACCCTCGTTGCAGGCTACACTACACGGCCAATCTTGTGCCTGACCCAGGCATCCCATGTGCAATTCTGTTCATTCAGCATGAATTCTGACTGTCCTACTGATCCCTGTAAACCCAATTGCCAACTCAACAATACGGTTTACACCACATAGTTCAGGAGTAAAGAGGAAGGGAAAAGGTTGCCCAGCAGCCGTCAACTAACAAGAAACACGGGATGTGGGAATATCAACATTACTTTCATAATCATTGACCGCAGTAATCTCATCAACCTTCCTACTAGGACTGGATCATCACCAGATGTTCAGTGGATCAATAGCCGCCATGTAACTACTAGCATCGTACCCCAGTCAAATGCCTATTCCAAAGGGACACTGGATTTGTTTTGAATCCTTCCTTGACCCTGGACTTCTTTTGAACCTCATATGGACCCAGGATTTTGTATGTTTGCCCCACTCCCTATAGAGTCTAATCACAATTTTCCCGACCATTCCTAGTACAATACATTGAGATATTGATGCCATTCAGATTTATGTGCTTTCACTCCCATTTGGTCGGGAGAGGGAACAAGCCCATGTTATCTGTAATGGTGATGCTCTCACTTCTATTGGAAGGCGTTGTTGATTAGTACTCCTTGCAGCACGAGCCCATACACCTTATCACGTTGCAAGCTATCATTCCTGCCCAACAGGCCCATCAGTAACATCATCTGGCTCATCATCCTCCTCTTCCTCCGTGGGCATTGGCACTTTGCACCCGAGGGACATCATGCAACACAAGGAGGCACCACTTTCAGGTCAGTGCATGGAGGCCCACCTGTCTAAGGGCCCGAGGTGCAAGTCAGAATTGAACACAAAGGTGTATTCTGATGAACACACCAGGGTAGCAGTAAAAGTGGAACCAAAGTTGTACACATCTCTTTGAGATAACGTGTTGGCAATGGGCACTAAACAGTCTGCGAAAGTCCATAAGGCTTTGTGCCAGTCTCTAATTAAGAAATTGAAAACAGTTTGTGCTTAGGACTGGCATTCACTCAGTTCTTTAGGGTTCACTGTTCCTGGATCCTCTTTAGGCAACAGCTCATCTAAGATAGAGACTACCATTGATTTCTACCCCTTTGGTTGAGGGATCATTTTCATCCTTTTGCACACCCTCGAAAGGGGTTATTGGCACAATAATTGCTCTCCGTTCTCTTGTTATGGCAAGTTATTTTATTTTCATTTGCAGGACTTGCCTGTGCCACCAGATCCCGATTGTGGAGCCCAGTAAGCGTGTATGTTAAATGCTGGATATATCCCCAGTGCTTTAAAACAAGCGCTTGTGATCCCTTTGCTCAGGAAGTCCTCTCTGGATCCCTCTGTGCGCTCACATTTTCGTACAATTTCACTTCTCCCTTTCGTTTTGAAGTTGCTGGAGTCTCTTGTCTCTCCTTTGCTCTCTTCGTTTCTTGAATCCTCTGGTTTTTTTGACTCCTTCCAGTCAGGGTTCCGCCCTGGGAGAGGTACCGAGTCAGTCCTCATTTCTGTGATGGATGACCTTGTTTGCCTGGTTGATCAGGGTGGGGTTGGAGCAGTGATTCTGTTAGATCTATCTGCTGCTTTTGACACGGTCAACCATCCCACCCTGATCTCCCAGCTATTGACGGTGGGCCTGGCGGGTCAAGTCCTGCCATGGTTCTCAGCCTTCCTGGAGGACGGCTCTCAGTCTGTTTCTCTGACCCCCTTCTGTTCCATACCTGTCCCATTATCATGCAGCATTCCGCAGGGCTCTGCACTCTCACCTACATTATTTAATATCTATATTAGGCCACTTCTACGCCTTATCCAGTCCCATGGATTCTCATATTACTCCTATGCTGATGACACACAAATTATGGTCCGCCTTGATCTTACTCGGCCGGAAACTTCTACACAGGTTATGGGCTACCTTGAGGACCTTGGTCCTGGATGGCTGCGAACTGGCTGAAACTCAATGGTGATAAAACTGAGGTTCTCGTTGTTGGCACCTCCAGCCCTCTGGCGTTCTGGATGGCTGACTTCTGGCCTACTTCTCTGGGTCCTTCTCCTATGCCTATCTCCTCTGTAAAAAATGTTGGTGTAAAAATCTCTTCATCCTTATCTATGTGTTACAATGTTGCCCCAGTCTGCAAATCCGGCACTTCAAACTGAAAATCCTACAGAAAGTTCTCCCTTTCGTTCGGTCCAATTTCAGGCTCCTGTTATTGCGGCTCTTTCTCAGTACCGTCGACTATTGTAATGCGCTTTATCTTGGTCAGCCTTGCTATCTTATGCACCGCCTTCAACTCCTCCAGAATGCTGCAGCCGGGTCTATACTTCATCCTCTGCTTGGTCCGCATATGTCCCCCCTGCTTTGTCAGCTCCACTGTTTCCGTTGAGAAGTGTGTTCTTTTTCAATCACTTTGCATCGTGCATCGAGCTTTTTATAAAAAGGGCGCAGAATATTTGCAGACCAAATTTCTCCCTTATGTTCCGTCTCGCCCACTTTGCTCACAGTCCGCTTTTGTGATTCAGGTTCCCTGGGTCAGACTCTCCCGTATGGGAAGCCGCGCTTTTTCAGTTGCTGCAGCCATGGCCTCACTCTCTGTGTGCCACCTCTGAGCACTTCTCCTTTCGTCGTTCTTTAAAAACGAACTTGTTCCGATCCTCTCTCGTTCTATTCCTCTTCTGCCAGTGAGCTCCACGATACCCTAGGGTGAACGTGCGCTTTATAAGTTCTTTTAACATTTAACATAACATCTGTTATCTTTGAGCATCTCTGAGGTCTGCATGCTCTGGCTCCACCAGTCTCCTGCTCCAGCTCCACAAGTATCTCCGAGCCATGATACCTTGGCTTCTCACCAACTTGGGCCCCACTGATTCTGCCTTCCACCTTCTAGCACTCGCTCTAACCTTGGCTATCTAGACTAGCCCAATGCTGGCGGTTATCTTTGGACTGCATTGACATCACCACATTCTTTTGCCTTCCTCCTCCTTCTGGTATTGACGGATATCACCCTCTTTCCCACCTCCAACTCCTCCCCTTTCTTCTGTTGTCCTTTCTTGCATCTTCTTGTCTTTTCCTCCTCCAACACTTTTCCTTCCCAGCTGACGATGCCTTCCTTACTCCTTGGTGTAGGTGGACCAATAATGACATGAGCAGAAGAACCCGTGTGGGCTAATTGTCTATGCTTGGGCCCTGGTCACGTTCGTTTCCCCCATCCCCAAACACGCGGTCTCTGGATTGGCACTGAGGGTGTCTGGGAGGTCTGTGACTCCACAGGTTGAGTATAAAAACATCAGGGCTGCCATTTTGTATTCAGGCCCCCCTCCCATGATTGTTGCCTTATTCTGCCATGGCTCCCTCATCCTGAGCGTGCAATCTTTTCTCATCTCGTGCAGAAGAAATGTGACCTAGCATTTCACGCTCGACTGCCCCTAATTGGGTGGGAACAAGCCTGATTTGCATGTGGTCTTTCCCCTTCTGTAATGCCTTGGCAGGCTGAAGAACGATTGTCTAGAGGGTTGCCCAGGGCTATGGCAGAGGTTAGGATTAATTTCAAATCTTCCAGCCATCAACCCTTTTGTTTCACGTAAGCCACCCGTATGGGACGGGTATGCCCAGATGTGGGTCCCAAGCCTGCTGGGCACAGAGACCCAAGCTACTCCTCACTGATGACGCCCAATGATGGTGAAACATGTTTGGGGATGCTTGTGGTCTTGTGCAGAAGGGATGTGACCAAGCAGTTTGGGCTGTACTGCCCATTTTGGGGTTGGCCCAAGCCTGATATGCATATGGTCTTTCCCCTTTTGTAATGGCTTGGCAGGCGAAGAACGATGGTCTGGAGGGTTGCCCAAAGCAATGCATTAATTCCAAACCTTCCAGCCATCAGCTCTTTTGTTTTGAGGGAGAAGGCTTTGACATGACTCTTCAGCCCAGATTTACACGGATGCTGCTTTTTTGATCCACACTGATGGCCAGTGTGTGAAAACAAAAAGAAGATATTGAGGCTGAGTACCCCAAAAGGAAATACACCAAACAAGGGTTACAAAGGAACATACAAAAGATCTTTATTTTATACTGAACAGTTTCAAAGGACAAGGCATCAGCTAGCTATTGGCCCTCAGTACAACACAGCGAACTCCAGCGTGGTTCGGTGTGCTCAGTGAATGCGACTGTACATTAGAATAGTCACACTTTATATACTTTTGAGACCATGATGATCAACCCATTTCCAGGTTAATATTGGTTAATACATTACGGATCTAGGGTTTGTGCTGAGTTCCCACATCTGTACACTTAAGGTTTGCCTTTAATACATTTGCCAACAAGCCTCGAATGGCGACAGTATATTTTAGGATTTCATGTTAAACCTTTTTAAACAGTTTTATACAATGTAGTCAAACAAGTGTTCTTAGTTCAGTATTTGGATACATTGGGCCTCATTACAACCCAGGCGGAGGACCATGGTGCTACTAGCACCATGGTCCATGCCGGTGTCCCCCATGGCGGAATGGGGAATTACCACCCCATTCCGAGGTTGGTGGGGCAGTAATTCCCCATGCCGCCATGGCCCTTCCCCATTCCCATTTTTGCCCCATAGGGCTCAATGGGAATGGGGAAGGCGCTAATAACGGTACCGCAAATTATGGTACCGTTATTAGCACCAAAGTACCTTTGCGGGTCCCTACTTTAATGGCTGGAAAAACCAGCTGTTATGGTCGGGTCCCGCAAAGGGACCTCGTAATTAGGCGCTAAGTGTTTAACAGCGCCGCAGCCTTTTACGGCGCTGTTAAACACTTAGCGCCAGGGTCGTAATGAGGCCCATTGTGTTTAACATATGCTCACGGATCAGCTTCATTGGCACAGGTAATCCTCTACACACAGGTCAACGAAGGACAAGGTCTCAGTTCACGACCTCAACATGTGGCCTGCAGGCAAGTTACACATTAGTTCATACACAGAGGTCAAGACGGCCATGTTACATTCAGAATGACACTGTCCACCATTTTAGCTCACAGGTGACTTTGCGGAGAGAATCTAAAATGGCAGATAGACCTAAAATGGCGGTTTACATTGATCTAAGGTCAAGACCTTGCAACGCGGATTCCTTCACAAATGGCTTATAAGCAGCTTGGCGTAGGCCAATACACATATAATCACAATAGGAGGCACAATATAATTTCCTGTTCGACAAGTGAAGTGTGTCATATAGTATTCCCATGTGATATGATTCAGAGCATGTCACAGTATCTGCATGTGACTGTACATGTGGTGATGCCAGTTGAGACCTGTTGTGGTTTCAGTCCTCTCGCTACTTATCAATAAATGAAGCCTCAATTCATTGACATGTGTGAGTCAGCCCTGTCCATGTCCATGTACAGAGAGATACTGGGCTTGCTCAGAACTGGAGTAAGTGATCTTTTACTGCTGGAGATTCTATGGGCACCTGTAGTTCTCCTTTGGATGGGGTGTAGGGGAGTGTAGAGAGCCCCAGGAACACTGCTGGGTTGATGGTCTTAATATTCTTCCTCTTTCTCCCTCTGCAGAGGCGTAGACAGGGTAGGGCCTGAGCGGTCAAGGCCCACCCAAAATCTGTGAATGCCCACTCAGAAGCACTTTGTGGGCATTTACTGATGTTAATGTCAATGCAGTGGGTCCAACTGCCTTAGCTTCAGTCCCCACTTGTTAGACTATACTGGCTACGCCTCTGTAATAAGCCCACAGGTACTCCTTATGTTCCTCTTCTCCTTGTTCCTGCAAGGAAAGCACTGAACAATTACTCCATCTTGTTTGGGCCTTAAATATCCTGCTGTTACGCTCACCTGTTATCCACAGGGACGCAACCTAGCCGGGTTACTCGCTGGTATGCTTCTCAGCTTTGCCCTGATGTGGTCTGTGGGGAAGGTTCTGCCTGAAATTACAGGAGGACTGTGTTCAAGACTGACCGACTGGGGTAAGTATCCTCCCTCCACCCCGTATGATTTCAGTCCCTCTGGCGCCCTCTCCTCAACTTGTGGTAGAATTAGGCGTGCTCTCCGTCCTGCCTTCTTTGCAGGGCCGCGTTGTCTTTCATGGACGAGTGCGGTCCAGTTACTTCACTGACGCCGGCCCGTTTGATATTGTTCAGGTAGGTCTTATTGCTGTTCTTTAGTTTTGTTGCTATCCTGCATGCCTTTATTTGTTCAAAATGTCTCTTTTTTTCTCCCTCAGGTATGCGGAGCTTCAGCGCGGCGAACTGCCTTGGTTGAGCCCCGCTTGTAATTGATGGTGCATTAGGAGCGCTATGATGCGGTAAGTAAGCGCTATGTGCAGCGCTGCAAAGTCTTGCCTTTGCTAACCTGTGTTTTCCTTCCTTGTAGGTTGCGGTGTTCTTCAGCGCAAGTGGAATGTCCGGAGTGGTGCCAGCCGAGAGGCGACCAGCCAGGTGAGCCTTTTGAGCAGTTCGTAATTTGTAAATGTCTCTACTGCTTTCTTTAATGTTGCCTCTATCTTCCTCTTTCAGGTCGTTCTGTCCGGGAGGCGTGCAGATTCGAGGAAGCTGTTCTCAGTAGTTGTGACTGTTTAAAGATGAAGACTGCAGGTAAGATGCTGCTGCTAATGATGTTCCTTTTGTCTCCTTGCAGGTTTTGCTTCTCCGAGGTTCGAGCGGAATAGCTGGACAAAGTGAGCGTCACGTTGCAAGCTGCAAAGTAACGCGAAGCGTGTTGTCTTGATCGGGTGTGGTTTAAATAGCCCCAACAAAATAGTCCAGGTAAAGTAGTCCCTAGCTACCACACCCAAAACACTAGACCGCATAGTTTGGTTTTTAGGAACCAAGCTATGTGGATGACTCCATGTTGGCTGACAATACAATAAAGTAGTTCCCAAGCACATTGTTTTTCATGGTGTATGAGCCTGGCGCCATAGGCGCCAGGACTGGTCCCATGAGGGCTTTTGAAGAGGATGCCAGGCTCTAGAGGTCCGAGTCCTGACTCCACCTGGCCAATGGGTTTGCCAGAAGGGGTTTTGGGCGAGGGTCGTGACAGCACTCCCCCTTAAGGCCCCTCCCATGGTGTTCCTTTTGTCTGGCCCAGGTTTGGTTGGGAAGTTCCGATGGAATTTCCTGATTAGACGTGGTGCGTGGATATTCTCACTGGGCTCCCAGGATCTATCTTGTGGTCCAAATCCTTTCCAATAGATGAGATAATATAGCTTGGTCCTAGAGCATTTAGAGTCCAAGATATCTTTGATTTCAAATTCTGGTTCTCCGTCAACAAGTATGGGCTTAGGTGGTGTCCCAATCCGTGTGCCAGGTTGCATCGGTTTCAGGAGGGACACATGGAATACCGGGTGGATGTGTAGATTAGGTGGTAAATCCAGCTTCACGGCCGTTGGGTTGATAATTGCCTTAATGGTATAGGGTCCTAAGAATCTGGGATGAAAGGTCTGGGTTCCCTTGATGGGCACGAATTTAGCGGCTAACCAAACTTTGTCTCCTACTTGATAATCAGGGGCCTTTTTCCGGTGTTGGTCGGCAAATCTCTTTTGTTTTTCTTTGGCATGAATAAGGTGTTCCTTTGCCCTTTTGAAAGCCTGAGTAATGGTTGTGTGTAGAATCTTTACCGCTGGCATTTCCAAGCTGGCTGGAAGGTCTAGTTCAGAGGTACGTGGATGTCTGCCATAAAGGCTATAGAGGGCGTTTGTCCCGTGCTTGAATGCAAATAATTGTTATATGCATATTCGGCTATCCATAGTAGGTATTTCCAATTCCTTTGTTTGTGGTGCAGCATGCACCATAAATATTGCTCGAGTGTCCGATTGGTTCTCTCATTTTGGCAGTCCGTTTGGGGATGGTGACTGGTACATAGCCAAACGTCGATCTGCGCCATTGCACAACATTTTTTCCAGAAGTTTGAAACAAACTGGCTGCCTCGATCAGAGACCAGAACCGAAAGGGAAGCCATATAGCTTAACCACGCCCTCCAGGAACACTTTTGCTAAAGTGGCTGCGTCTGGGAGGCCTTTGAGAGGAATAAAATGGGCCATCTTCGAGAATAGGTCCACAACTACAAGGATGGTGTTGAACCCTTGGCATGGAGGTAGATCAGTGATGAAGTCAAGGAAAAGAGTGTGCCATGGAACTGGAGGAATGTCCAATGGTTATAGGAGACCAGATGGTTTTTGTTTCTGTGATTTATTTTTTTGCGCAGACACCGCAGGACTGAATATACTGAATGATGTCCTTACGCCAGGTAGGCCACCAAAAGTTCTCTTTCACCTTTGCTAAGTTGCTAGGGTTTTGACGATCCTAGGATGCCCTTCGATCAGTGAATCACGATAGTTTGAAATACTATGCTGTTGTAATTCCTTCTTGAGTACATATAGGCACTCCCTAAAAAAGGGTAGATGGTCCTTGATGGTATATTGTACTCCTTGAGTTTGCCATGCAAGGTAGGCATCAGGATTCATTGTCCGTTGGATTCATTTTCGTAGTTCTGCTTGTGTTAAGGCTGTCATGATACCCAAGAGTTTGTCTTCAGGTATAATAGGTACTGGGTCTGGAGTTAAATATATACTATTTCATCTATGCCCATGCGAGATAAGGCATCCGCCTTTCCGTTTCTGACACCTGGTCGAAATGTGATTACATAATCATATTCGGCGAAGAAAAGGGCCCACCGTAATTGGTGCGAGGACTGGGCCTTGGCGGTTTTGAGATATTGCAGGTTTCGGTGGTCTGTGATGACTGTAATGGTGTGTCTGGCACCCAGAAGGTAGTGCCTCCAGGCTTTAAAGGCGGATTTGACAGCCAGGAGTTCCTTGTCTGTGATGGCATAATTAATCTCTGGAGGTGAGAACTTTTTTGACCAGAAGGCCAAAGGATGTAGCTGCTGGTTTCGGGGTCTCTCTGTGAAAGGACAGCCCCATTGCGTGACTGGACGCATCAGTTTCAACGACATAAGGGACGTCTGGACGAGGATGTCGCAGGATTGGAGCGGAGGTAAACCTTTGTTTAAGTTCCTGAAAGGCTTCTTCTGCTTCTTCGGTCCAAGCAAACTTTTTATTGTTTTTTCGTAATAGTACTGTGATTGGGTGCACAACCTGAGAGAAGTCTGGGATGAACCAGCGGTAGAAGTTTGCAAAGCCCATCATGCTTTGTACCCCTTTCAGAGACGTCAGTGAAGGCCATTTCAGAATGGCATCTACCTTGTGCACGTCCATTGTGATGCCTCCTGGAGTAAGGATAAAACCAAGAAATTCTACTTTGGTGACGTGAAAAAAGCATTTTTCAAGCTTTGCAAACAGGCGATGTTGACGGAGCTTGGTGAGGATTGAAGGAACGTGCCTGACGTGATCTTGTTCCGAGGCTGAGTATACTAAGATGTCGTCTATGTACACTAAGGTGCACACATCAATTAACTCCCTTAAGACGTCATTCATGAAATACTGGAATGCCACAGGAGCATTGCATAACCCCAAGGGCATGACTTGATATTCAAACTAGCCGTACTTAGTACGGAAGGTGGTTTTCCATTCATCTCCTTTTCTGACTCGGACCAGGTGGTACGCTCCTCGAAGGTCCAATTTGGTATAAATCTGGGCATCTTTAACTTGGTCTAGCATCTCAGGGTTAAGTGGCAAGGGGTAGCGGTTCTTCACATTGATCTGGTTCAATGCGTGGTAGTCAATACAGGTTCTCAAGTCTCCTTCCTTTTTTCGGTACGAAGAACAAAGGACTGGCTGCGGGGGACTTAGAAGGACGGATAAATCCGTTTGCAAGGTACTGGTCTAAATAGGATTTCAAATGAAGGCTTTCTAGTTCTGTGAGAGCGTAAATCCTGCCGCAAGGGATTTGTGCACCAGGAACAAGGTCGATCTGACAGTCATAGGGCCTGTGCGGTGGCGCTCCGGGAGTCATGGGGATATAGACGTCGGGTTTCTCCTCATAGTAATAGCAGGCAGGGGAGCAGTCACCGTGGAAGGTTAATTTTCATGCCCGCAAGTCTATCGAAGGGTTGTGAGCAACCAACCATGGCATCCCTAGTATTAGCCTGAACTGAGGTGCCTTGATGAGATTGAATGAAATAGACTCCCGATGTCTGTCCTGGCACAGCGAGGTTACCCTGGCTGTGCACTGGGTTACTGGTCCGGAAGCAATTTCTGTCCCATCCACGGTGGTTACCTTGTCCATAGTTGGCTTAGAACACAAAGGAAGCCCCACCTCTGCTGCCAGTTCTTGATCAATATAATTTCCAACTGCTCCGCTATCGATGTATGCTTCAGCGGCATGCATTCTTGATGACTGTTTTGTGGATAATTAAGAGCACTGGTATTGCAAAGTGCGAGGTCAGCAACTCTTTCTTCTCACTCGACAAACTGACCTCTACGTTTGCGAGCTTTGTAGTTTTCCGATTCCTTAGCTTCATCCTTCTCTGTGGCCCCGGCTGTTCTTCTTGGGGGTTTTAATGGACAGTCCTTCAGGAAATGTCCTGGTTTCCCACAATACAAACAAAGCTGTTGTCTTCTTTTGTCCCACTCTTGTTTTGTTAATGGAGGCTGTATCCCTCCAATCTGCATGGGTTCTACAGCATTTTCAGGTACACGGGGTGTGTTTTCGCTTGGTCGAATATACACGGTCCGAGGGTCCGTCTTAGACCGGGCTGCCTTTCGGTCCTGCAACCGGTGGTCTAGCTGCACGACCAGATTTATGAATTCTGCACAGTCTCTGGGTGGATCAACCACCTGGGCTAAGACGTCCTTTAATTCGCCTCGTAAGCCCCGATGGAATAACGTGGTTCTTTTGTTTTCTGGCCACCTAGCTTCGGCAACCAGTCTGTTGAAGGTACCAATGTATGTTAACAAGTCCTGATTCCCCTGTCGGAGGGACAAGAGTTCATTGTCTACTGCTTGTTTCTGGGTATGGCGAGCAAAATGTTTTTCCATTTCTCTCTGGAACCCCCCAAAGTCATGTAAGAGAGGATCGTCATGGGTTACGAATGGCACCGACCAATCTGCTGCACTACCACTCAGGTATGATAAAACAAAATCTACCCGAGCTTGGTCGTTTGGAAATGCTCCAGGCCTACAAAGAAAATGAAGGCGGCACTGATTGATGAATGCCGCATACTTCTGCGGGTCGCCTGAGAACCTTTCTGGTGGTGCCAGGGGCACTGTTCCAGGTAACGTGATCTGTACCGGAGTGGGTGGTATGGTGGGGTTTTGCATCGTTGGATTGCTTCCAGGTAGAGGCATCTGTCCTGCCTGTGATTGCAAGTAGTGGCTGCTAATCTCTTCAGTGCATTCTTTGGTCATTATTAGGTCTCTCCGGAGGGCATTTGTCTCTTGTCGGGCAGAATGAACCTCAGCACGAAGCTCTCCTAGTAATTGGGCCAATTGGTCCATTTCTGATGTCTCCATGGCGCCCAGGTGGATTTTTTATGGTAGGTTTTGCGTTCTGTTACGCTCACCTGGTATCCACAGGGACGCAACCTAGCCGGGTTACTCGCTGGTATGCTTCTCAGCTTTGCCCTGATGTGGGCTTCGGGGAAGGTTCTGCCTGAAAGTACAGGAGGACTGTGTTCAAGAATGACCGACTGGGGTAAGTATCCTCCCTCCACCCCCGTATGATTTCAGTCCCTCTGGCGTCCTCTCCTCACCTTGTGGTAGAATTAGGCGTGCTCTCCATCCTGCCTTCTTTGCAGGGGCACGTTGTCTTTCACGGGCGAGTGCGGTCCAGTTACTTCACTGACGCCGGCCTGTTTGATATTGTCAGGTAGTTCTTATTGCTGTTCTTTAGTTTTGTTGCTATCCTGCATGCCTTTCTTTGTTCAAAATGTCTCTTTTTTTCTCCCTTAGGTATGCTGAGCTGCAGCACGGCGAACTGCCTTGGTTGAGCCCCGCTGGTAAGTGATGGCGCATTAAGAGCGCTATGATGCGGTAAGTAAGCGCTATGCGCAGCGCTGCGAAGTCTTGCCTTTTCTAACCTGTGTTTTTCTTCCTTGTAGGTCGCGGTGTTCTTCAGCACGAGTGGAATGTCCGGAGTGGTGCCAGCCGAGAGGCGACCAGCCAGGTAAGCCTTTTGAGCAGTTCGTAATTTGTAAATGTCTCTACTGCTTTCTTTAATGTTGCCTCTATCTTCCTCTTTCAGGTCGTTCTGTCCGTGAGGCATGCAGATTCGAGGAAGCTGTTCTCAGTAGCTGCGAGTGTTTAAAGATGAAGACTGCAGGTAAGATGCTGCTGCTAATGATGTTCATTTTGTCTCCTTGCAGGTTCTGCTTCTCCAAGGTTCGAGGGAATAGCTGGACACGGTGAGCGTCAAGTTGCAAGCTGCAAAGTAATGCGAAGCGTGTTTTCTTGCTCGGGTGTGGTTTAAATAGCGCCAACAAAATAGTCCAGGTAAAGTAGTCCCTAGCTACCACACCCAAAACACTAGATGCCTCCATGTTGGCTGACAATACAATAAAGTAGTTCCCAAGCACATTATCTTTCATGGTGTATGAGCACTGGCCCCATGAGGGCTTTTGAAGAGGATGCCAGGCTCTAGAGGCCCGATTCCTGACTCCACCTGGCCAATAGGTTTGCCAGAGGGGGTTTTGGGCGAGGATTGTGACACCTGCCTCCTCCCCTAATTGGCTGCTCTAAGGTCCTATTGGTTGGTTCTGGTTTCCCATAACAACACATGCTTTCCTTTTCATGCTCTCCTGCTGATGATCCATTAGCAGCCTGTGTTATAATGTATGGTTCTGTCATCAGTATGATGCACTGATGCACTGCATGATTCTGGAATTCTGAGATTCAGAATCATGCAGAGGCGTTGTTTGATTTGTGGAGGATGCACCCACCCGGGGACCTCCTATTGTAAATAAACTACCAGAAATACTAATGCTGTTTACGAGTTGTCTTCCAATAATAATATACAACATTGGCGACGAGGATAGTTATCAAAGGAGGTCCCCGGCAGAGACACACAATATAGTGCTGATCGAGACAGGAGCGGCAGCACACGATGGAGAGCGGACGTCGTGGTACCACGGAGTTGCGGAACGCTCTGTGAGAAACTGATAAAAGCAGCATGTAAGTCTGCTGTTAAGGGAGAAATTTGGAAAACCTGAGGAAGTGTCATACAGCCCAAGCACATTTTATGAACCTGAGCGTGCACAACTGGTATAATGTTAGATTAAAGGACCCTAAATTGCATGCAATTGACTACATTTCTAAATCTGTGTGGACTAAATTGGCAATCAACATAACAGGACCTTTTGAGACATTGGGCTCTCAGAAGATGTATTGTTTTGTTTTAGTAGATTACACTTCCAAGTGGGTGGAATGCGGAGTAGTAGAGGGAACAGCTACTTCCATAAAGGTAGTAAAGTTTCTGGAGGAAATATTTAACAGGGAAGGAGACCCTTGAGAATTGATCTCAGATAATGGTGCCAAATTCATGTCGATAGAAGTTCAAAACTTCCTTAAGGAAAGACCCATCGAACACAAGACTACTGCACTGTATCACCCAATTGCAAATGGATTAGACGAGAGAATGAACGGTTTAATCAAAGGAACCATTCAATTAGCGATGGCCAACAATTTACCTTGGAAGGAGACATTGAAAGAAGCACTTAATACGTACAGGGTTACTCTGCATTCTGTCACTGCTGAAGAACCATTTACCCTCATGAGATGTAGGATGGCTACCAACAGACTGAGACCTGTTTGGCTTGCCCCCGGAAGGAACAAGGAAATCAACATGGATGAGTTTGTCAAGAGGATAAGAAAGAGACAAGATGAGTATAAAAAAATACTACGATAGCAGGAAGCATGTGACAGAAAATGCAATTGAGAGAGGTGATTGGATTCGGGTAAGAGAACCAAGGAAAGTGTTAAAAGGTGAATCTAGATATAGAGCTCCACAAAGAATAATGGATTGTTCAAAGAAATCAGTGATACTGGAGGATGGAAAGAAATGGTCTTGTGACCATGTTATACTAGCAAAAGGATGTGAATTATTGAAGGACAAAGTGGTACAAGAGGCAACCAGGTATGAATCGGTACGAGAGTTTGAAGAGTTCCCCAAGGACACTGTTGGTGAAAATGTCATGTCATCTAGGAACAGTAGGTTCACACAATTTCAAGAAGGACTATGTGTATTACTGAAACATATGGTGCAACCACATTAATGGTACTTGTGCAACAAGGAGTCTCTGGAGTTTGCTACGATCTGACCACATCCTTTTTGTAATGTGTCACAGGGGTAGTTTAGTGTACCCAGAAATTGAATTGATTTGTGTGGATTGTGTTTCTCACTGTATGTTCTGAACGTGTTTATGTTAAAAGTTTTCCTAGTGCTTGGTTAATTTTCTTTCTGTCAATCTGCTATTTTTTTCCACTCTTTCTTCCACCCCACTATCTTTTTTGCCTTCCGTGAAGAAGGTGGAGGGGGAGATATTATAATGTTCTGTCATCAGTATGATGCACTGATGCACTGCATGTTGGGAGATATTATAATGTGTGGTTCTGTCATCAGTATGATGCACTGATGCACTGCATGGGGGGGAGATATTATAATGTGTGGTTCTGTCATCAGTATGATGCACTGATGCACTGCATGGGGGGAGATATTATAATGTGTGGTTCTGTCATCAGTATGATGCACCGATGCCCTGCATGGGGGAGATATTATAATGTGTGGTTCTGTCATCAGTATGATGCACCGATGCCCTGCATGGGGGAGATATTATAATGTGTGGTTCTGTCATCAGTATGATGCACCGCTGCACTGCATGGGGGGAGATATTATAATGTGTGGTTCTGTCATCAGTATGATGCACCGATGCACTGCATGGGGGGAGATATTATAATGTGTGGTTCTGTCATCAGTATGATGCACCGATGCACTGCATGGGGGGAGATATTATAATGTATGGTTCTGTCATCAGTATGATGCACTGATGCACTGCATGGGGGGAGATATTATAATGTGTGGTTCTGTCATCAGTATGATGCACTGATGCACTGCATGGTGGGAGATATTATAATATGTGGTTCTGTCATCAGTATGACGCACTGATGCACTGCATGGGGGGAGATATTATAATGTATGGTTCTGTCATCAGTATGACGCACTGATGGACTGCATGGGGGAGATATTATAATGTGTGGTTCTGTCATCAGTATGACGCACTGATGCACTGCATGGGGGGAGATATGATGCACTGCATGGGGGGAGATATTATAATGTATGGTTCTGTCATCAGTATGACACACTGATGGACTGCATGGGGGAGATATTATAATGTGTGGTTCTGTCATCAGTATGACGCACTGATGCACTGCATGGGGGGAGATATTATAATGTATGGTTCTGTCATCAGTATGACCCACTGATGCACTGCATGGGGGAGATATTATAATGTATGGTTCTGTCATCAGTATGACGCACTGATGCACTGCATGGGGGGAGATATTATAATGTATGGTTCTGCCATCAGTATGACGCACTGATGCACTGCATGGGGGAGATATTATAAAGTATGATGCACTGATGGACTGCATGGGGGAGGCATGGGGGGAGATATTATAATGTGTGGTTCTGTCATCAGTATGATGCACTGATGCCCTGCATGGGGGGAGATATTATAATGTGTGGTTCTGTCATCAGTATGATGCACTGATGCACTGCATGGGGGGGAGATATTATAATGTGTGGTTCTGTCATCAGTATGATGCACTGATGCCCTGCATGGGGGGAGATATTATAATGTGTGGTTCTGTCATCAGTATGATGCACTGATGCACTGCATGGGGGGAGATATTATAATGTGTGGTTCTGTCATCAGTATGATGCACTGATGCACTGATGCACTGCATGGGGGGAGATATTATAATGTATGGTTCTGTCATCAGTATGATGCACTGATGCACTGCATGGGGGAGATATTATAATGTGTGGTTCTGTCATCAGTATGATGCACTGATGCACTGCATGGGGGGAGATATTATAATGTGTGGTTCTGTCATCAGTATGACGCACTGATGCACTGCATGGGGGGAGATATTATAATGTGTGGTTCTGTCATCAGTATGATGCACTGATGCACTGCATGGGGGGAGATATTATAATGTGTGGTTCTGTCATCAGTATGATGCACTGATGCACTGATGCACTGCATGGGGGGAGATATTATAATGTATGGTTCTGTCATCAGTATGATGCACTGATGCACTGCATGGGGGAGATATTATAATGTATGGTTCTGTCATCAGTATGACGCACTGATGCACTGCATGGGGGGAGATATTATAATGTATGGTTCTGTCATCAGTATGACGCACTGATGCACTGCATGGGGGGAGATATTATAATGTATGGTTCTGCCATCAGTATGACGCACTGATGCACTGCATGGGGGGAGATATTATAAAGTATGATGCACTGATGGACTGCATGGGGGGAGGCATGGGGGGAGATATTATAATGTGTGGTTCTGTCATCAGTATGATGCACTGATGCCCTGCATGGGGGGATATATTATAATGTGTGGTTCTGCCATCAGTATGATGCACTGATGCACTGCATGGGGGGAGATATTATAATGTGTGGTTCTGTCATCAGTATGATGCACTGATGCACTGCATGGGGGGGAGATATAATGTGTGGTTCTGTCATCAGTATGATGCACTGATGCACTGCATGGGGGGAGATATTATAATGTATGGTTCTGTCATCAGTATGATGCACTGATGCACTGCATGGGGGAGATATTATAATGTAAGGTTCTGTCATCAGTATGATGCACTGCTGCACTGCATGGGGGGAGATATTATAATGTATGGTTCTGTCATCAGTATGGCGCACTGATGCACTGCATGGGGGAGATATTATAATGTATGGTTCTGTCATCAGTATGACGCACTGATGCACTGCATGGGGGAGATATTATAATGTGTGGTTCTGTCATCAGTATGACGCACTGATGCACTGCATGGGGGGAGATATTATAATGTGTGGTTCTGTCATCAGTATGACGCACTGATGCCCTGCATGGGGGTAGATATTATAATGTGTGGTTCTGTCATCAGTATGACGCACTGATGCACTGCATGGGGGGAGATATTATAATGTGTGGTTCTGTCATCAGTATGACGCACTGAGGCCCTGCATGGGGGGAGATATTATAATGTGTGGTTCTGTCATCAGTATGACGCACTGAGGCACTGCATGGGGGAGATATTATAATGTATGGTTCTGTCATCAGTATGACGCACTCATGCACTGCATGGGGGGAGATATTATAATGTGTGGTTCTGTCATCAGTATGACGCACTCATGCACTGCATGGGGGAGATATTATAATGTATGGTTCTGTCATCAGTATGACGCACTGATGCACTGCATGGGGGAGATACTATAATGTATGGTTCTGTCATCAGTATGACGCACTGATGCACTGCATGGGGGGAGATACTATAATGTGTGGTTCTGTCATCAGTATGACGCACTGATGCCCTGCATGGGGGGAGATATTATAATGTGTGGTTCTGTCATCAGTATGACGCACTGATGCACTGCATGGGGGGAGATATTATAATGTGTGGTTCTGTCATCAGTATGACGCACTGATGCACTGCATGGGGGGAGATATTATAATGTGTGGTTCTGTCATCAGTATGACGCACTGATGCCCTGCATGGGGGGAGATATTATAATGTATGGTTCTGTCATCAGTATGACGCACTGATGCCCTGCATGGGGGGAGATATTATAATGTGTGGTTCTGTCATCAGTATGACGCACTGATGCCCTGCATGGGGGGAGATATTATAATGTGTGGTTCTGTCATCAGTATGACGCACTGATGCCCTGCATGGGGGGAGATATTATAATGTGTGGTTCTGTCATCAGTATGACGCACTGATGCACTGCATGGGGGGAGATATTATAATGTGTGGTTCTGTCATCAGTATGACGCACTGATGCACTGCATTGGGGAGATATTATAATGTGTGGTTCTGTCATCAGTATGACGCACTGATGCACTGCATGGGGGAGATATTATAATGTGTGGTTCTGTCATCAGTATGACGCACTGATGCACTGCATGGGGGAGATATTATAATGTGTGGTTCTGTCATCAGTATGACGCACTGATGCACTGCATGGGGGGAGATATTATAATGTATGGTTCTGTCATCAGTATGACGCACTGATGCACTGCATGGGGGAGATATTATAATGTATGGTTCTGTCATCAGTATGACGCACTGATGCACTGCATGGGGGAGATATTATAATGTGTGGTTCTGTCATCAGTATGACGCACTGATGCACTGCATGGGGGGAAATATTATAAAGTGTGGTTCTGTCATCAGTATGACGCACTGATGCACTGCATGGGGGGAGATATTATAATGTATGGTTCTGTCATCAGTATGACGCACTGATGCACTGCATGGGGGAGATATTATAATGTATGGTTCTGTCATCAGTATGACGCACTGATGCACTGCATGGGGGAGATATTATAATGTGTGGTTCTGTCATCAGTATGACGCACTGATGCACTGCATGGGGGAGATATTATAATGTGTGGTTCTGTCATCAGTATGACGCACTGATGCACTGCATGGGGGAGATATTATAATGTGTGGTTCTGTCATCAGTATGACGCACTGAGGCCCTGCATGGGGGGAGATATTATAATGTATGGTTCTGTCATCAGTATGATGCACTGATGCACTGCATGATTCTGGAATCCGGAGATTCAGAATCATGCAGAGGCGTCGTTTGATCTGCAGAGGATGCACCCACCCGGGCACCTCCTATTGTAAATAAACTACCAGAAATACTAACGCTGTTTACGAGTCGCCTTCCAATAATAATATACAATAGCCTGTGAGCGGTGCATTTCCCCCACTTCCCATTGAAGCCCCTCTGCAGATTTGGTTTGCCACGTGGCATTGAAGTTAATGATTCCCCCAGGACAGGAAAGGGATTTTACCCTTCAGACGATTTGCTGCTGACATGAGTCGCTGCACACCGTCGGGTCAGCTGACCCACAGCTCTGTTCCATGTATCAGTTCTGGTCTCTCTCCTGACATCTCTGGCATCCCCCATGAAGAGACCCCCACTTACCGTGCCTTCTGCCGGCCCATGCGACCTCAACAGGCTATCAACAGGAGGGTCCGATCACGCATCGGGTGTACCCTTAGAACATGTAAACAGATAGAAGTGGAAGAGGCAAATGGAGTCCTTCATATGTCCAGTGCAGGAGAGGGGGGAGTGGCGAGGACGTAGAAAGTGAGGCGAATAGCCCTTTTGAGATATCCTAATCTCTGCAAACATCAGGAGAGCCAGCAACATTATCACGTTGCCTGGGGACAGCACATGCCACAGCGTTAGTGTTGGTGACGGCGATCTTCGCTGCTGACATCCTCACAGAGCAGGGCAAGTTGGCAAGGGGATTCTCTCAACGTTGCACCTTCAGTTTGCCAACGTTTGAGATGCTAAAGGAGCCGGGAGGACAACTCAGGGGCAACCTGTTTGTCTTGGATGGAGACAATGCAGAGCAACTCAGATCCGAATCCCAGTCCTGGGCTCAGAGACCGGTCTCTGGTAGTGCATGCATTATAAAAGCCCAACACCATCTCGTGCCGCTTTGACTCAGCAGAGGTCCTAGATTTAGGCTAGACCGGCCAAGCCAAACAAGAGAGCATCAAGGACGTGTATCAAGGATGGAAGGAAGACAAGGCTGTTGCTATCAGAAATGGCACTCAGGGGGGATTAAGATGCCTCCTTCGCTGTTCCATTGTCATCAGGCATGTCCAATAAGAAATCTATGCAAGAGTTATTCCTTTACTTGATTAATATACGTGATGTCAGGGTATGGAACATGAACAGGGCAATCTGCCATCTGACCGCAGGCAAAGGGTCACGGGTGGATTTAGGGCAGGGGTCTGCAACCTGTGACTCTCCAGTTGCTTTGTACTACAACTCCCAAGATCCTTCAGCGTTGGTTATTTTGGCTCGGTTGATGGGAGTTGTAGTCCAAAACATCTGGCAAGCCAAAGGTTACAGATCCCTGTTCTAGGGTAAGGCACCCTTACCATAGAGATGGCGCAAGTGGATTATCTAGCCCTTCTAGTCCACATCCTGTCACACCAGGCACTCTGGAGTGGTATTAGATGATGATTCAGAGCCCCGTTTATGTTGCCCTCTGAATACCCCAGAACAGGAGATTGGCTACATCACTGCTTTTGTTCACGCATTTCCTCAGGGCAGCAGCCGTGTAAACCGCTGAATGTCCATATGCATTTATACCTCTTTCAGGGGCATGGAATGCATTCTTAAATATTTAGAATTGTGTTAAAATACACACTGTATTCGATAATATTTTAAACGCTTGGAGTATTTAAAAAATACAGCAAGTTCAGGAGGATTTTACATTCCTACTGGCTGAAAATACATAATGTGGGACCAAAAATAAGAGCATTAGTGACTGTAGTAATGTTTGCTTCCCTAGAATGACTTGGTGGAAATAATCACTCAGGAAGAACCAGATATAATCACCCCAGTGCAAACCAGGATACCACATACTCAGGATAATCGAGACCAGATGTAATCACCCCAGTGCAAACCAGGATACCACATACTCAGGATAATCGAGATCACTCAGGAAGAACCAGGTGTAATCACCCCAGTGCAAACCAGGATACCCCATACTCAGGATAATCGAGATCACTCAGGAAGAACCAGATGTAATCACCCCAGTGCAAACCAGGATACCCCATACTCAGGATAATCGAGATCACTCAGGAAGAACCATATGTAATCACCCCAGTGCAAACCAGGATACCCCATACTCAGGATAATCGAGATCACTCAGGAAGAACCAGATGTAATCACCCCAGTGCAAACCAGGATACCACATACTCAGGATAATCGAGATCACTCAGGAAGAACCAGATGTAATCACCCCAGTGCAAACCAGGATACCACATACTCAGGATACTCGAGATCACTCAGGAAGAACCAGATGTAATCACCCCAGTGCAAACCAGGATACCCCATACTCAGGTTAATCGAGATCACTCAGGAAGAACCAGATGTAACCACCCCAGTACAAACCAGGATACCACACACTCAGGATAATCGAGATCACTCAGGAAGAACCAGATGTAATCACCCCAGTGCAAACCAGGATACCACACACTCAGGATAATCGAGATCACTCAGGAAGAACCAGATGTAATCAGCCCAGTGCAAACCAGGATACCACATACTCAGGATAATCGAGATCACTCAGGAAGAACCAGATGTAATCAGCCCAGTGCAAACCAGGATACCACATACTCAGGATAATCGAGATCACTCATGAAGAACCAGATGTAATCAGCCCACTGCAAACCAGGATACCCCATACTCAGGATAATCGAGATCACTCAGGAAGAACCAGATGTAATCACCCTAGTGCAAACCAGGATACCCCATACTCAGGATAATCGAGATCACTCAGGAAGAACCAGATGTAATCACCCCAGTGCAAACCAGGATACCACATACTCAGGATAATCGAGATCACTCAGGAAGAACCAGATGTAATCACCCCAGTGCAAACCAGGATACCACATACTCAGGATACTCGAGATCACTCAGGAAGAACCAGATGTAATCACCCCAGTGCAAACCAGGATACCCCATACTCAGGTTAATCGAGATCACTCAGGAAGAACCAGATGTAACCACCCCAGTACAAACCAGGATACCACACACTCAGGATAATCGAGATCACTCAGGAAGAACCAGATGTAATCACCCCAGTGCAAACCAGGATACCACACACTCAGGATAATCGAGATCACTCAGGAAGAACCAGATGTAATCAGCCCAGTGCAAACCAGGATACCACATACTCAGGATAATCGAGATCACTCAGGAAGAACCAGATGTAATCAGCCCAGTGCAAACCAGGATACCACATACTCAGGATAATCGAGATCACTCATGAAGAACCAGATGTAATCAGCCCACTGCAAACCAGGATACCCCATACTCAGGATAATCGAGATCACTCAGGAAGAACCAGATGTAATCACCCTAGTGCAAACCAGGATACCCCATACTCAGGATAATCGAGATCACTCAGGAAGAACCAGATGTAATCACCCCAGTGCAAACCAGGATACCACATACTCAAGATTATCGAGATCACTAAGGAAGAACCAGATGTAATCACCCCAGTGCAAACCAGGATACCCATACTCAGGATAATCAAGATCACTGAAGATCCCATACTTAGGATTTCCAGATCACTAAGGAAGAGATGGATGTAATCACCCACATCCTGACCAGGATACCCCATACTCACAGATTATCCAGCTCACTAAGGAAGGGACAGATGTGATCACACCAGTCTCTTCCAGGAACCCCATGTGCAGGATTAACCAGACCACTAAGGAAGGGACAGACGTAATCGCCCCAGTCCAAATCAGGTACCCCATACTCGGGATTATCCAGACAATTGACGTGATGAATCTAATAATCCCAATCCAAACCAGGATACCCCAAACTCACAGATTATCCGGATCACTAACGAAGGGACATATGTAATAACCCCAGTCCCTACCAGGAACCGCAGTCTCAGGATAATCCATATGACTAAAGAAGAGACAGATGTAATCGCCCCAGTCCAAACCCGGACACGCCATACTCACAGATTATCCCGATCACCAAGGAAGGTACGGATGTAATCACCCCAGTCCAAATCAGGTACCCCATACTCAGGAGTATCCAGATAATTGATGGGATGAATCTAATAACCCCAATCCCAACCAGGATACCCCAAACTCACAGATTATCCAGATCACTAAGCAAGATACGGATGCAATCACCCCAGTCTCTACCAAGAAACCCATACTCAGGATTATCGAGATCCCTAAGGAAGGGATGGATGTAATCACCCCAGTTTCTACCAGGAGCCCAATACTCAGGATTATCCACACTAAGGAAAGGACAGATGTAATATCCCCAGTCCCTACCAGGAACCCTATATTCAGCATTATCCAAATCACTAAGGAAGGGACGGATGTTATCACCCCTGGAATCCCGTATTCATGATTATTCAGATCACTAAGGAAGGGATGGATGTAATAACCCCAGTCCAAACCAGGATACCCCATACTCACAGATTATCCAGATCTCCAAAAAAGAGATAGATGTTACCACCCCAGCACCTACCAGGATACCCCATACTCACCGATTATCTAGCTCACTAAGGAAGGGACGGATGTTATCACCCCAGTCCCTACCAGGGACCTTATACTCAGGATTATCTAGATCACCAAGTAATGGACGTATGTACTCACCCCAGTCCAAACAAGGAACCCTATACTCAGGAGTATCCAGATCACTAAGGATCACCCCTCCCCCTACCAGTATACCCCATACTCATGGATTATCCATAGCACTAAGGAAGGGACGGATGTAATCACCCCATTCTTTACCAGGAACCTCATGCTCAGAATTATCCAGAGCACTAAGGAAGGGACAGTTGTAGTAGCCCCAGTCCAAATCAGGAACCCCAAACCCAGGATTATCCAGTTCACTACATAAAGGGCCAGATGTAATCACCCCAGTTCTTACCAGGAACCCTATATTCAGAATTATCCAGATCGCTAAGGAGGGGATGATGTTATCACCCCAGTCCCTATCAGGAAACTTATGCTCAAGATTATCCAGTGCACTACATAAGGGACAGATGTAATCACCCCAGTCCATATCAGGAACCCTATACTCAGGATTATCCAGATGACTAAAGAAGAGACAGATGTTATCACCCCAGTCCCGACCAGGAGCCCCATACTCAGGATTATTCAGATCACTAAGGAAGGGATGGATGTAATCACCCCAGTTTCTACCAAGAACCCCATACTCCGGATTATCCAGATCACTAAGGAAAGGAAAGATGTAATATCCCCAGTCCCTACCAGGAACCCTATATTCAGCATTATCCAAATCAATAAGGAAGGGACAGATGTTATCACCCCAGTCCCTACCAGGAATCCCGTTCTCATGATTATTCAGATCACTAAGGAAGGGATGGATGTAACAACCCCAGTCCAAACCAGGATACCCCATACTCACAGATTATCCAGATCACCAAAGAAGAGATAGATGTTACCACCCCAGCACCTACCCGGATACCCCATACTGACAGATGATCCAGATAACTAAGGAAAAGACTGGTGTTATCACCCCTGTCCCTACCAGGAACCCCATACTCAGTGTGATGCTGGAAATGCCTTTGGGAGGGACAGGGCCTCCTAGTCTTCATCCTACCACTTCTGTGTGTGTGTTTCCTATATGTTTTCTGCCACTGAGGTCCAGCCTGAACTTCAAGCAGTGTAGCTCTTCATGTTTCCTTTTGGTGAACAACACCCATGGGATGCCCTTATGGCACCCGGGGGTAGGGGTACACGCCGGTACCCCTTGTGTATGTTTTTGGGCCCCTGTGTTGCCCACAGAGCAGGGTATGGGCTGGTGGCAGCTACACACTGACTTGACAGTGGCTCTGAGTGTCCTCCATGTTTGGGACACTCAGGCACTGCCATAAGAATCAATGGATTCCTGGACAAAGGCAAGAAGGGCACTGTGGCATCTTGGTTTCTATTGCCTTTTACATCTTGTTTCCTAAAGTCCTGCGCAGCCCTGACTTGCTGTTGGGTGGAAAGGCCATCTATGGCTCTGAGCTGCCTCATGTCAGACTGCTTGGAGTCTTGCCAGAGACTGTGTGTTGTGGGTACACCCTAGGGGTGGGACCTGTATAAATGGAGTCGGAAGTCAACTCACATTCTGTGTTCTTGGTGGCTGGTTTTGGTTGTGTGACACGATGCATGGGCCAGCCCTGACTGAAACTAAAGTGAATGCAGTGTACTGTTCTGAAAGGCTGGGTGCTTACCCCAATCCACATTCTCTGTTATGGGTGTCTGGTTTGGGTGAATGGCCTGAATACCAGTGAGTCTGATTGGCTGCCTGCCTGCATGAATGCACTTATATATGATTGGCTGACTGAGCCTGGCTCAAGCTGAGTGAATGGGGAACAAATGTATATTTCCAGGTACCTCCTACTCCCCAATTTGTTCAGAAGCTGAAGTCAAAGCTGAAGCAAGATAAAGCTGCTTCCTGGAGCCCAGCTGGAGTAAGAAGTCTGCTGCTGCTATTCTTTATTGAAATCCGAAAGCTGCTGTGTTCATCCAAGGACTGTTCCAAGAGAGGACCTGGTCAGGAAACCTCTTCCTGAACTACGAGGAGCTGTAGTGCACCTGCTACTCTTCATCATAAGTACCCTGGAAGAAATGCCTGTGTGTCTGCCATCTGGAGAACGGGTCTTCCTAAGTCCACAAGAGGAGTGCTTAGACATCTCAATCTGAAGAAGTCCAGTTGTGTCACCCATTGTCCGGAGGAGTGTTCGTGAATGCCGGAAGCCAGATTGCTACGTATTTCCCAGAAAAGGGAGTACACTGGTATAGTGCTGTTTGACACCTGGAGCTGCGAAAGTTCCACCTGATCTAAGAATCTTTCAAGGGACACCCCTGACACAAAGTATGACCACTTATTCCCACTCTAGAAGATCCCAGTTTGCTGTGTGCAGAGGTTGGTCCACTGGTATGTTTCCTGCCACCAAAAACTAAAGAAGATGTCCCGAGGGTCCAGCTTTGGTGAGGGTTCATAGTCCAGTCCAGTGCCTGAGTCCAGGTCACCAGAACCCACCCAGACGTCTGTGCTGTGGCTGCAGCACTGAAGAACCAAAAGTCGGTAAATTGTGAAAAACTAAAACCCGAAACCTTCTTCTGCCACTGCACCTGTCATCAACGAAAGGTATCCAAGGTCCTAAGGGTTGTATCTTCTTCAGCCGGCCGTTTCAAAGTCCAGAGTAAGTTTCATCGTTCGTGGGACATCCCCAGCAGGAGTAAGGACCCGACAACGGAGAACACAGCTAAGAGCGAAAGTGCTGCCTTTCCTTCACGGTCTGGTTCCTCTTTTTCTCTTTGCCTCTGCATCCCAGTGACTCAGTTTTGCAAAGGGGGTCCATCCTCAAGGAGTCCCATCGAGCAAAGCCAAGAAACCCCAACACTTTGCCTGCCAAGGCACAAAAGGTATTGTGACAAGCGAGAGCATCTTCCAGCCTCAGGAATGATCCAGCCGTCCCAGATTCATCTTGGACCCTGTTCTCCTGTGGCATCTCAGGTACTTTGGGGGTAGTGACACCTGTAGAACTAAGGCAGAACATTATTGAACATTTATGGACTGTGCTATAATAGACAAGATAAGGTACGCCCTAGCTTTTCCCTTAGAGGTTGCCCAGGTGAGAGGATCCTCACAGAGTATCACTATTTAAGTCTAAAGAAAGTACACTGACTGAGTTTTGAAACTAACCTGCCTTTCTTCCTTGGTATATGAAGTTACACCTTGCTTATGATTGCTATGCTTTTTAAAAACTGTCTGCGGTTGGTGCATTATGAATGAATCTAAATATTATGTGGTACCACATAGAGTATATATAGGGCCTCATTACACGTTGTGCGATAAAAATCGCAAATTACCAGCATGGCGCTATTAACGTGCCGCCTTTGCAAAAGAGGCCACTAATAGCATACCATTACGAGTACGCGGACACGAGCATAGCGCCATGCCGGTAAAGACCCCAAAAAGACCCTTAGCAGCACCGATGAAAGCGCTGAAAGCACTTCCGACCTCCCGCAACATGCAAATAGCAGTCACCGCTAATAACGGCCATCGCAATTAGCGGCCACCGTTAAATAGCGGAACCGGAAATAGTGTCATCGCACAGGAACGGGAAGGAGCACGGCGGCCATCTTTAAAAACACAATCCATTGCCATCCTCTGCCCCATGGACCTGTTTTGAGTACTTCGCTATTGGAAAGCCACAAGGACACTCGCCATGCCTAAGGCTATTAAAAAAAGAACTGACCGCCAGAGCAAGGAAAAGTTAGGAGCTAACAATGCTCACAGAAACCCTTACAGCGAATGCCGACGTGGTATTTGCGAGCGACATGCGTTGGGAGACCCTTATCCGTAAGAAGGCAATCTGGGCAGAGGTTTCCCTGTAAGTGAGTGCAGTGGGCACCACCACCCGCACTGTCCGGGAGTGCAGAAAGCGGTGGGATGATCTCCGCCTCCGGGTCTTAAGCATCCTGTCTGCGAACCACAACATAGCCACAGCCGGTGGATCTGATTCGCTGATAAAATTAAAGGACTGGGAAGAGACCTGCGCCAACATGATTGGAGTAGAATCGATTGAGGGAGTCGGGACCATGGAGCATGGTGTGGCAACTACATCCGATGGAGGGGACGTGTACACATGAAAGTATGCACTGTGAATGTTCTGCTCCCCCCAAATGTGAGCCCATAATCACCTCATGGATAAGCAAACATCCATACATGCATACAACCCTGGCCATGTCAGTGTCAAACCCAAACACACACACATGCACACATCACCAGAGACAAGTGCCACACACAACCATGCATGGATGACCCACTCAACATCACATCACCTGCATCCCTACCAATGAAGTCCCAATGCCCACAACAGCTAGAATAATGTATTGTGCATGAAGTACATTGAACCGTCACCAATGCCATCCCCCTCTTTGTCCCCAACAGGCTCACATACAGACAGTGATGAACCTGGCACTGCAACTCTGGAACCCCCTGCCACGAAAAAATCAAGGCCACAGGACACAGGGGACACCCCCACATCATCAAGGGGCAAAGGGAGAAGAGTTCCCATCCCACGTGCCAAATATCGGCGGAGCACCACTGATGCCATAGCGCTGTCCACACCAGCAACAACTGGCCCACCTTCTGAAGTGAACCCCCCACCACAGAATCCAGCCACGGAGGGCCCACCCTCTGCTGCAACAAGTTCAACAGGTGAGGCGGCAGCCACAGCGCCGCTCTCGGATGTGGATGAGGCGATAGATTTGCCCATGGGCATGCACACCCCAACCCCCCCCTGAACCCCCGAGGCAAATCCACAGCAGACACCTGGGAACAGTGTGAATGGCCAGTTTGGCGAGGACAACATGGGAGGGTTCAGTAGCCAACCGGTGGCTTCACCAGATGTCCTGCTTGCAGAGGAAGGCGCAGCAGCCACACCACAGGAACGCCACATTGACCCTGACCTTGCCAGCATCAGGCAGCGCCAACAGGAGATAACTGTGCTGGTTGGGCAGCATGTCGATGAGGCTGCCCGTCTCAGGGGGGAGATGGCAGAGACTGCCAGGCACTCAAAGGAGGCAATTGAAGCCTGCACCATCAGGCTGTGTGGGGAGATTAGCCAACTCAGGCAGGTCCTCACGTGGATAGCGGACGCAATGGACCGCCAGTTCCCACCACCACCACCGGGACTGACAGCCACATCATCTTCATCCACCAGTTCGAGGCAGACAAGCCCTCTCTGCCGCTCCATGCGCACCACCAGGCGCACATCAGGCCAGCCTCCTCATGCTGGTGGTGGCAATGGGGAATAGGGACTGCAGGGTCAACCCACCACGTGTGCAGCTGCACAACAACATCGTGCCAGACACATAAGGGACTGTTGTGGGGGGAGGGGGGAAGGGTGTTTTGGGACTGTTGTGGGGGGAGCAGGGGAAGGGTGTTTTCGGACTGTTGGGGGGGAGGCGGGAAGGGTGTTTTGGGACTGTTGGGGGGAGGGGGAAGGGTGTTTTGGGACTGTTGGGGGGAGGGGGGAAGGGTGTTTCGGGACTGTTGTGGGGGGAGGGGGGAAGGGTGTTTCGGGACTGTTGCGGGGGAAGGGGGGAAAGGGTGTTTCGGGACTGTTGTGGGGGGAGAGGGGAAGGGTGTTTCGGGACTGTTGTGGGGGGAGGGGGAAGGGTGGTGGGATGGTTGGGGACATGCACTTATACATCTTTAAATTCGTTAATACACTGGTGATTAATCAAAACACAGGCTTGGACTTCTTCATTGTGTATGTGTACTTTATTGGTGACAGGGTCCATTGTACGCTTCAACACAGACACCAGTGCATTTCTACCCATATCCATCGTACAGAGTGAAACCATGTTACTCAGAAAATTTGGTTGATCAGATGCTGTCTCACATCACGTCCCTCTTGGCCTTCGCCCCTTGCATGACCTGCATCCCCGTCACCTCCGTCCTCATCATCATCCTCATCAGGTGGTTGCATTTGAACATCAGGGGGCAGTGGCACATTCCGTCTGATACACATATTGTGTAGCATGACACATGCCATGGTGATCTTGGCCACCTTCTCATGGCCATACAGGAGAGCGCCACCAGACCTGCTAATGCACCTAAACCGTGTCTTCAAAAGGCCAAATGTCTGCTCAATCACGACACGGGTACGGGTATGTGCACGATTGTAGTCCTCTTTGTGCCGGTTCTGTGGGTTCCGTACAGGGGTAAGGAGCCACCTCTTCAGGGGATAGCCGGCATCGCCTTTATGGGGGGAAGAATGGGGACCTGTTACTGTTCAACTCTGGAGTGGCATGTACATGTCACACAAATCAACTATGCATACTGATTGTGATCCATGACTACCAGCATGCATGCAGACAATCTGTGTGACTGCAATGTGCAAAGGTGTACTTGACCCTGCAAGTCGACATGCCCGAATCATGCCTCCAACAGCAATTGACATGTCCTGGGTGAGGCCAGGTCTTAGGTGTCCCTGAGCCCAGGCAGATTTTGGTATCACACTGCTAGTGTATTGCCATTCCGACATTGAAGTTGCCAAGCTGTGTAGCATCACTTCACTGGTGCTATAGGTGTGTGGTTCAATGCTATGGCTAGGGCTGATCCCTTTACATGCATTCAAGGGCACATTTCTGTATTGATGTTGTGCTGCGCTGATACTGTATTACCATCTTGACGCCATTTGCTGAATCGTGTATTATGTGGTGTGGCATAATGTGCAATGTGGATGTGGATGGATGTGTAATATTCGTAGACCTGGACTGTTCTCTATGTTGTGTAGCTTATAATTGCATGCAGGTTCTTCTCAAGTACATTGCGGCCTTCCCTGATGGACATTGGCGTAAATTTGTATGGTCATTTGTCCTACGGACGACAGGCTACACCAGTTGGAGTATGTATCTCCCCCCCCAATCACACCCAGTTGGAGTATGTATCTCCCCCCCCAATCACGCTGAGTTGGAGTATGTATCCCCCCCAATCACACCCAGTTGGAGTATGTATCTCTCCCCCCACAATCACACCCAGTTGGAGTATGTATCTCTCCCCCCCAATCACACCCAGTTGGAGTATGTATCTCTCCCCCCCATAATCACACCCAGTTGGAGTATGTATCTCTCCCCCCATCACACCCAGTTGGAGTATGTATCTCCCCCCCAATCACACCCAGTTGGAGTATGTATCCCCCCCCAATCACACCCAGTTGGAGTATGTATCTCCCCCACGCCCAATCACACCCAGTTGGAGTATGTATCTCTTCCCCCCCCAATCACACCAAGTTGGAGTATGTATCTCTCCCCCCCAATCACACTGCCATGTGCTTGCCCTGCTACTCACCAAGTAGCCACACACGTAGTCCGGCTTGTCGCTCCATGTAGCGTGGTATGGTTGAGTTCCGCAGGACCATGGAATCATGAGTTGATCCGAGAAATCGGGCACAACAATGTGTGATTATCTTGTTAGCGTCACATACCATTTGGACATTGATGGAGTGGAATTGCTTCCTGTTTCGGTAGACTACTTCATTGTGATGTGGGACCACCAATTCCACATGGGTACAGTCGATGGCCCCAACGCAACTTGGGATGCCTGCCAGTGAATAGAAGCCAACTTTGGTGTTCGCGATCTCCTGGGCAGTCTGTGGCATGAATATGTGTTCAGGTGCATGCTTCAGGAGGACATCGAGTACCTGGTTCAGCGTGCATGAGAATACTGGTTGTGAGATGCCATGCATCTTCCCCACTGTATGCTGGTAGGTGCCTGTGGCCAGGAAGTGGAGCACAGTCACCACCTTGAGTAGAGGGGGGATGGCAGTTCGGATGTCTATGAGGCTGACAATGTCGTCATGTATCATGTCCACAATGCTGATGATGGTATCCCGGTCCAGACGGTACAGGGTGTGTATCTGCTCAGGGGTTAGGTTAAATGGACTGGCTCTGATCCTGGGGATTGGTGGCTGTCTCTGTGGTATGACTAGGTGCGCTGGTGGTGCTTGCTGCGCCTGTCTTGCCCTCCTCCTCTTCCTCCTCCTCCTCCTCCTGCGTCTCCTCTGTGCTGCCTGTTGTTGTTGGTGCTGCACTGCAATCATGTCCTCCAGCCCATGTAATGCTGCTAGTATTAGAACCATCTTGGTGTGGGAAGGGGTGTGTGAAGGGGTGTGGTGTGCTCCCTTTGTGCTGCCACAGTGTCCATTGCCTCCATCTGTGCTGATTGTGTCTACCTGTGGCAGGTGGGAGCACTGCTCAGTTCTATTAACGGGTGGTTCGCGATGCCGGTATTAGCGCCATGGCAGTAAAGGGTTTTGGGGGCTTTACCATGCCGCTATTAGCATGTCCGCTTGGCTTGTGATAGTGTGCTATTAGCGGCATGGCGTTATTTACGGGATGGATGGTCGCGCGCACACGGACTAGCCGCTATTAGTGGCACCGTACTTAGCGGTGCCGCTAATAGCGGTGAGCCGGGTCGTAATTGGCATGGGGATTTGACGATACCGGTATTCCCTTACCGGTAACGTTAAATCCCTACCACACAACGTGTAATGAGGCCCATAGTGTTGCCATTATTAGAATAGTATTGCCAAAGTACAACATTTTATTATTAATATGTGTATATTTACTTGAACCTTATTTATCCAAATCTTGATGGCTGTAAAAGACTGTGTTATCACATAACATGCCAAATTATGGGTGGTGGGTAGGGCTCACACGCTCACATCAACAAAATCCGTGATCAAATTATGATAATGCTATCTAAATGGACATTTTGGCTGGGATGTGTCACTAGTATACGAAACGCCGATCTTCGGGTTTTACAATAGATAGAGCAACTGAATTCAGAATTTTGCAATTATTGGAAACATTTCAACTTTGGCAGTTTTGCATCCGAAAGTTACTCCCCTCAATGAGTGAACCACAACTAAGATTGACAGTTAATAAAGGCAAGTATAGAGAAAGGTTGGATGCTGTCAAGCGGCGCAATGACCCTAAGTTGCTACAAAGAATAGACTTCTTTTTCAATGATACAAATGTCCAGGAAAAACAAAGCAGAAACCGCCTGTCAATCATGCTTGAATATTATGTCATATCAAGTTGTAACTGCACTGAATACAACCTTGTTGCATTCCCAACACCGTGTCTATTTAACCGTCATTATCACCCTATGTTAGAATTATAATGCATAATGGTCCATTTATGATCAGTTTGTTTCAATGCTCTTGCTCTATAGATCATTAGGCCCATATACCATGCGTGAACCAGCTCCGTTACTTGACTGTGTTCACCTGTGTATGCTCGATCCTATTGACACATACTGTGTCCGATGTGATTTAACATGTGCTCCAAAATCTCAGAGTTATCTCTATCACCCCGAAACCCTATATAGTTAACACCTTGGTGAATACTTAGTAACAGTTATTTGGCGGTTGGTTAAATATAGTCAACTCACCAACTTCTTCAGAAAATATCTCTGTAGTTTTAATCACCCCAGTCTCCACCATGCTCAGAATTATCCAGATGACTGAAGACGAGACAGATGTTATCACCCCAGTACCTACCACGAGCCCCAAACTCAGGATTATCCAGATCACTAAAGCAGGGAAAGATGTAATCAGCCCAGTCCCTCCCAGGAGCCCCATACTCAGGATTACCCAGATGCTCAAATGACACCTATTCAGCCATACTGAACAAATGCCAGCTATCTAGAGTTCCGCCATTTTAAATGGGTTCAAGCCTCTTCAATGCAACACTCTGATATTGTGCTTTAGTTGTGCAGCATCTTTCAACAACTAGAGCGAGCTTGGATCTTCTTCCTGCTTACCACCGAGCTTCCAGAACTGTGAAGAGCAAGGCACTGGCCCACCATCTTCCACCTCCCACATGACCGTCTGGCCGCTCAGGAGACCCAATGCAAGCCCACGAACCCTACATGGGTGGCCCAGGTGAGCACTGCTTGAAATGGCCTTATGAATACCTACAAAGGAGCATCAGTAAAAACAATCTCAAGCACTGGGCATTCCATATTAGAGAGGAATGCTTCTAATGCAGATTTCCTTTGGAACGGCTACAGATTGTGGATTTGACCCCTTTTGTGGCAAAACCAGTCATTGCATTTCTGGTGAAAAAATGCAGCAGAGAGAATATTTGACTAAATTAAGTTTCAAGTGATTGCTGGTGCGCCCCTTGAAAGCCCTGTTGGACGGTAGAAGAAGAGAGGCAATGTGTCTGCTACAGCATTCGAGAGAGAATCCAATCTCGCTTCCATTCCATTCGCTGTGGCCCATGGAACCAAGTCAAGAAGGAAAGATCTCAAACCATCTGCAACTCAAAGCTGCCATTAGGAGCGCCACCAAGCCTAGAATGCCGGTAGAATAAGCGCAGAGCCTGAGGACTGCTCCACCCTAGCTGTCTTCATGAAATGCACCTTGTGGTGGCTACTCATTGCCCCTTTTAGTGCCGGGGGTCCCCTGATGTGTCTTTCTGGGGTGCCAACGAATTTGTTTACTTTATACTATAACTGGGTACATGTAATTTGTATGGTACTTGCTGGCTCTTTCCTCTAAAGGTTATCCCCCTGAAAAGAGCCTTTCCTCTATAAAGCACTTGGCTGAATTATCATGGAACCCCATAGCTGTTAGGACCTCACCAGACATCTTGCCCTGCTGGAGTGTATCTCCTTGCATTCTGGTTACTGCCTCACCTCTAGGGCGGTGTAAAGGACGTGCATCCGATCACGCAGGTGGACTTGTTCACCATCCATAAGCCTTCGACTCTTTGAGGATCTACTGGGAGTTACTGTTGAATCTCTTGGACCAGTGAGGGGCTGCCCTCATCTGGCATCAATCCTTTATTTCATAATAAATTCCTCCATTCGCTCCATTTCACACGGGACCCCAGCATGTTGCCGTGCAGGTATGAGATGCTGGGTGGTGGTCTACACTCCCTACTCCCCTTTACTTTCCATCCAGCTCGCACACTGCCCACTCTGGGCATTGTCCCCTCCGGCAGTTTTCTGGGCAATCCCAGATTCTTTCCGTCTGGACTTTGACAGGGTACAGACCAGTAAAACCTTTCAGACGATCAAGCCCCCATACCACAAGGGACTGCCTGAGCACAACTCAAGCCCACCATGCACCCATTCAATGACTCATTTCAATTCTTCTTTTAGGTACTGGGAACTGCCCTCCTAGGTGATGCCAGGACAATTTGCTGGAACCCTTTGTCTCATCAGTGGTATGCCATGATCTATCTGCTCGAACACCACGTGTATCAAATTATCCAAACTGCATTCTTTGATCCCCCCCCAACAATATAAATATCTAATGTCTGATCCACCTTTGGACTTCCTCAAATTCCCTTTGCACCCCTCTACAGACTACGATTTGGATATTCTGGGATGGGGCATAATGCGCTACTTTCCAGACAAGCCTCTGCGCTGTTTAGACCGCTATTGTGGCGACTGGTGCAGGATAAAAAAGGCTGATATACTTATTTATTATATTTAGAAAAAAACATGTTAGACATTTCTGTGTAGAGAGCATATCATTGAAAGTTGCTCGTTTTCCTAAATTCTTGTCCTGAGCATCTGCGAGGGGACAAGCTTTCTGAGGGGACGGAACATGTTTTTAATTCCTTGTATGATATTGGGCGCCATTTTATTGTTATTATAAACTCACACTGTTTGGCCCCTGCTCAGCAGCCTGTCCAGACTCTTTTGACTGGGGTGGCCCAAGTTGGGTACCGACTCATGCAGGGGTGTAATGAAGTACGAGCGCACACACACATAATGATCATAGTTTAGGATAATGGGGTGGACAAGCACGTGCCACCCCAAGCTCCCCCCCCCAGGCCACTCCCTGCCATGCCATTTGTAAAGACTGGTAGGGGGTGTCTGTACTTCCGCTCTCTATATGGTAGAGGAGAGGCACAGAGGACCCCAGCCAAGATTCTCTATCATTGGTACGTGGTCGAGCAATCAAGGCCTAGCTTCTCAGGAGGTGATGCAGGCTGGTTCTTAAGTACAGTGTAGTCCCTGAACCCCCACAAAGGAATGTCCACACGCTGTATTACTGAAAACACAGTCTTTATATAATTAATATTCAAAGGTATGTACACGATCACAATAACGCACTTTGTACTCGGAAGTCAATAATGATAAACATATACAATTCTAAAGTGGTACCACTAATGTTATCAAATCTCATTAAAGTGCATCAACTGTACGGTTATATTGTCACACAGATTAACAACGAGGAAAGCAGCAATAGAGATAGGCAGGAACGTAAGATGGTTGAAACAATAGGCAGAATGCTGACCCCTACCGCTAGGCACAGTTCTGTGTGGAGATCCCCCCACCTGGGCAACCTGTAAATAAAGATATATAGCACAAGCCCAGTCCATATATTGTCCGATAGTCTTACTTCCTCCTATTAAGGTTTTACCCCCCCCCAATGTACCTGGTGGAGTAGAGTTCTCCGACGATGCGTCGACCGATCCTTCTTGAGTGACTCCCTTTAAGGCAGGAGCCACGGATCGTCGAGAGGTGTCGAGGAACTCGGCGTTCGATGTCGGGGAATCAGCGGTCCTTCTTGAGTGCCCTCCCTTTAAGGCAGGAGTCACGGGTCATCGAACGTCGAAATACGGCAGTGAAGTGGCAGCTTCGTTCCTAGCGGTGCTCGTCGACGACAGAGCGTTCACGTCCTGCAAGGAAGAGGCGTGCGGGGCACCTCAGTGACGATAGTTCTGGACCGCAAAGAGATGATGAAGAACTGTGGCCCAGCAAGGGCGTCGAGTCGTCGGCATCTCTGTGGTTTTTAGGTGGCTAGAAATCCACCAGCGGATGCTCCTCGGCGCGTCGATGGTCGGGCCTTCTCCAGCGGGAGACAAGCGAGTGACGATGCAGACGAGAGCGTCCGATGATCAATTGAAGTTCTTAGGCAAACGGGAGCACGGCGGCTCCGGTCGGCGACGGTGGTCATCGACAGTGGCAGACAACAGTCCGGGCGCTTCTCCTTGGAGTTCCGCAGCAGTCCCCGTATCGGGTCGGCAGCCTGTCGAAGGTCTGTCTACCAGGGAGCGTTGGCAAAGATCAGCTGTGCACGATGGTCCCTCATAGCTCGGGAAGAGGGCGCCTTACCAGGTCCTCTCTGGGTCAGTCCTTGGAGACACAACAGCTTTCAGATTGCGAAGGAGAGCAACAGCACTTCTTCTCGTCCAGCGGGGCTTCAAGGTCAAGTGTCAGTTACTCGTCGTAGTGGACTTCAGCTTCTGAACATGATTCCTAGCAGTGAGAGGTCCCCAGATATACTGTTGATCTCCCATTCATTCCGCTGGGTCACACTCAAGCATCCAATCACGACTAAGGGCATTCATGCAGGCAGGCAGCCAATCAGGCACACGAGGTATTCAGGCCATTCACTTCTCTACAGACACTCACAACAAGTTATGTGTATTGCGACAAGTACCGAGCCATTCAACACTCCAAGCTGCATTTATACCGGTTTCGGGCAGGGCTGTCTCAGTCATTGTGTCAACCACCAGATACTAGACATCCACAACACAGAATGCATATTCGTCACACACTCTATTCACCCAGGTCCCACCCACAGGAGGTACCCACAACATACAGCACCGGGAAGGCTCCAGCTAGTCTGGCCGGGCCGTCACAACAACACCATATATGGCATTTCCACCCAACAACCAGTCAGGGGGAAGGGACATGTCAGGGCTTCCCAGGACTTTGGGGAAACAAGGTAATGGGTAATAGAAAGCAAGAGGCCACAGGGGCCATCTTGTTTTCCATCAGAAATCAACTGATCCCAATGGCAGGGCCGGGGTATCCGAAAATGGAGGATACTCCGCGCACCTGTCAAATTCAGCATGGAGCTGCCACCAGCACATACCGTGCTCTGCGGGCCACCCACAGGTGCCCAAAAACATACACTAGGGGCATAGGGTTGTACCCCCAACCATGGGTGCCATAAGGATATCCCACGGGTCCATTCACCAAACCAAAAGAGAGAGAGCTGCACCGCCAGGAGTCTCACATGAACTCCTGCGCGGAAAACACGACAGAACACACGATAAAAAGCAGTAAAGGACAAGGATATGGAGACCCTGTCCCTCCAATGCATTTCCAGCATCACAGTGGCCCCCCGCAGACTGAGATGGAGGGTGCCTAATCTCCCACGGGATAGACACCCTCATCCAGGCGGTCAACATACCTTCTGGAAAGGCCATCTGCATTATCGTGACTCTTCCCTGGTCTGTGCTCTATGGTGAAGTCTAGCCCTTGCAGGCTAATGGACCACCTGAGCAGTTTCGGGTTCTCACCCTTCATCTGCATAAGCCACTTCAGGGGCTTATGATCTGTTTGGACCTTGAAGGTAGACCCCGTAAGGTAGGGCCTAACAAGCCTAAGGCTCCAATCTATACTAAAACATTCCTTTTCAACAGTAGCCCACCTAAGTTCTCTACCCTTGAGTTGTCTACTGTTAAATATGATAGGATGTTCTCTCCCTTTGTCATCTAACTGGGACAAGACAGCTCCAATTCCGGTGTCGCAGGAATTCGTCTGGACGATAAAGGGTCGGCTGTAGTCAGGCGCACACAACACGGGTGCCCGACACAGACTTTCTTTCAAGCCATCAAAGGCCCTCTGACAGTCTTCAGTCCAATTAACCTTCCTAGGCTGTTTGGGTGAAGTCAGAGCTGTCAGTGGTGCAGCTATGGTTCCATAGCCTGCCATGAAATTGCGATAATACCCGGTGAGGCCCAAAAATGCTCTCACTTGGGTTTGAGTAGTGGGAGTCTCCCAGTCCTGTACATCCTGTACCTTACTGGGGAGAGGTTGGATTTGACCCCCTCCTACCTCATGACCAAGATACGTGACTTTCCCCTGAGCTATCTGGCACTTGGTGGCCTTGATAGTGAGGTTAGCCCTTTTTAAGGCCTGCAACACTCTACCCAGATGTGTCAAGTGCTCTTCCTAAGTGGAACTGTAGATGGCAATGTCGTCTAAATAAGCCACACAAAAGGCTTCTAGCCCACTGAGAGCATGATTGACCAATATCTGGAAGGTGGCAGGGGCATTCTTCAACCCAAAAGGCATGACCCCAAACTGGTAGAGCCCCTCTGATGTTGAGAACGCCGTCTTTTCCTTGGCATGGTCCGTTAGAGCTATTTGCCAATAGCCTGAGGTGAGGTCAAAGGTGCTCACAAATTTGGCAGCACCTATGGTGTCCACAAGCTCATCAGCCCTGGGCAATGGGTGCGCGTCAGTTTTGGTGACGGCATTGACTCCTCGGTAGTCCACACAGAACCTCCAATCCTTGGTACCTACCTGGGAACTTGCCTTGGGGAGAAGGACCACGGGACTGGACCAGGGACTGGTTGAGGGGTCAATAACACCTAGATCCAACATCTTGGCGACCTCAGCCTGGATGTGGTTCTTAACCGTATCTGACATTCGGTAGCTCCTGCTCTTGACAGGCACGCTGTCACCAGTGTCAATCTCATGCTTACACCACGGTGTAAGGCCTGGCGTCAGCAAAAACAGAGAGGCATACTGCTGGAGCAAAGACCTGCAGGCCCTCTGCTGCTCGGTTGTCAAATCTGGAGAGAGATGCACTCCCTCCACTGAGCCATCCTGAGGGTTGCTATGCAGCAAATCAGGAAGGGGCTCACTCTCATCCTCTTCTTGCTCTGAAGCCAGCAAGAGACATGAAACTTCAGCTCGCCTGTGGAAAGGCTTGAGCCTATTGACATGGAATACCTGAGGGGCTACCCTTGGGATTCCAATGTCAACCAGATAGTTGATTTCGCCCATCTTGGAGATTATTCGGAAGGGTCCAGTCCATTTATCTGCCAATGCCCGAGGCTTGGTAGGCTCCATCACGAGGACCTCCTGTCCCGGAGTACAATCCACTTGCGATGCTTTAAGGTCATGCCAGTATTTGTTCAATTCCTGGCTGGCCTTGAGATTCGCTGTTGCTTGACCCATCATCTGTGTCATCCTCTGTCTGAGGCCTAACACATAGTCCCCCACTTGCTTGGCCGGACCGGGAGGGGTGGCTTCCAAACCTTCTCTGATCAAGGCAAGGGGCCCCCTCACGGGATGTCCAAAGAGTAATTCAAAGGAGCTGAAACCAACACCCTCTTGAGGTACCTCTCTGTACGCAAACAGCAGGCATGGCAGGAGGAGATCCCATTTCCTCCTTAGGGGCTCTTCCAAAGCACCTAGCATCCCCTTGAGAGTTTTATTAAATCTCCAACCAGACCATTGGTCTGGGGGTGGTAAGAGGTGGAGAACTTGAGGTTACCCCGCACCCTTTCCACATGGTTTTCATGTAACTAGACATGAAGTTGGATCCTCTGTCAGAGACAACCTCCTTGGGGAATCCAACACGGGTGAAAATGCCCAGGAGAGCCCTGGCAACCACCTTGGCAGTAACAGTCCGAAGGGGTATAGCCTCAGGGTACCTGGTGGCATGATCTACCAAAACCAGGATGAACCGATGTCCACCTGACGTAGGAGGGTCAAGGGGACCAACAATGTCGATGCCCACCCTCTCAAACGGTGTGCCAACCACTGGCAATGGCTGCAGTGCGGCGATGACACTGCCTCCAGTCTTGCCAGACAACTGACAAGTTGGGCAGGTCCTGCAGTGGGACTCCACTTCTACTCCCATCCGAGGCCAGTAGAAATGGGCAGAGAGCCTCTGCTTAGTCTTCTTGGTACCAAGATAACCAGCCAAGGGCACCTCATGCGCCAACTGCAGTAGGAAGGGCCTGTAAACCTGGGGTACCACCAACCTCTTGAGGGCACCAGGTTCAGGCTTAGTGGGCTCACTAACAAGGAGCTCATCCTCCCAATGAATCCGGAATGTCCTATGCACTTCTCCTTGTGCCTGGAACAGGGCCTGTTTCCTCAGACCCTTTACAGAAGTCTACCCGGGTGGGTCCCCCTTCAGCTAACAAGCATTGAAGATCGGGATGATCCCCCGGGTTGAGAACCTCTCCCAAAGGAGAGTCTTCTGGCTCTTCTTCCACAGCACAGGAGTTTAGACGGGGTTTACCACTGGACCCAGCCCGTCCGGAGCATGGATCCCAATGGGTGCTGTAGGAACAGCAGGAAGAGAAGGAGCTCCCTCCACAGAGGTGGCCTTCTTGCTCTTCCTTCGTCTTGCCTTAGGCCGCGCCTTTGGCTCGGGTACCTGACTCACAGCCAGACCCGGTGTCACCTGTGATCTAGTGACCACAGCAGCAGTCATGGGAAGACCATCCGCGATCAATCCCAACTCTACTAGATCGTTACCTAACAGAATGTTAGCAGGGACATTGTCCTGAACCAGGACAGGAAGCTTTGCTGTCTTGTCTCCAATTACGAGTGTGACTCGGGCTACAGTTGATAATTTTGGAGGCCCACCAGCTAACCTGGTGGTTCTCAGAACAGCACCTATATAGTCCTCTGGCTTGAGCAGGGTCCTGTCCACCACTGTCATGCTTGCCCCAGTGTCTCTCAAACCAGTAGAAGGCTGGCCTTTCAGGAGGACACTTCTCAAAAATCTACGGGTGTTCTGTGGGATAGTCACCAGTACTTCTGCGTACTGGTCCCAGGCCCCAAGAGACACTATGGAAATCTCTACGGGAGCACCAAATGTGATCCCTGTAGAGGAGGGGAGGACAGTGGCCTCCACCTCAGACATGGGGTAAGGGTAGGTCAGGCTGACAGCCTGTACTCCGAGTGCCTTACCTTTACACTTGGAGTCACCCCTTTTGTGATCCAGAGCCCCACAGTCCCAACAAGTGCCGGGAGTGCAGGGTACGGTACTGGAACCACCGGGAACCTGCTTTGCAGCAGGTGGACCACTACTCTTATTCCCACCCACAGATGACTTATCCCCACTAGATTTCTGGGTCTTAGGAGTGGAGGGTTTAGGTTTATTCGACTGTGACTGCTTTTGGGACTCCTCAGCTTTCTGAGAGGCCCCCTTTTCTTTGTCCTTGTCCTTCCCACTGGAGTCCTTAGGGGACACTCGGTGGGAGACCCACTTGTCAGCCATCCTAGCCAGCTTAAAGGGATCCAAAATGTTCTGGTCAGCAACATACTGACGCAGCTCCGGTGAACAGGCTTCAGAAAAATGCTCAAAAAACAAAGGTGGGACAATTCAACAAAAGTTTTCACCTTGTAACCATCAATCCACCCCATCATATTAATGTGCGCAGCACTCACCCAGTCAACCCAAGACACATTCGCTCTTTTCTTAAAATCCCTGAACCTTTTAAGGTATTGGGTAGGTGTCTTACCAAACTTGGCAATCAAAGCAGATTTCATACACTCATACTGACCCCTTTCTTCCACACTCAGCTTCAGAATACAGTCATATCCAGTTTGAGGCACTCTGCTTAGCAAACACTTAGCCCAATCTCTTTTGTCAACATCATGAATTGCAGAAGCCATTTCAAACGCTTCAATCCATTGGAGGATATCAGCACCCTCCAAAAACACACCAACCAAATCCTTCATAAATTTAGTTGCTGGGGACCTGACACTCTCACTGGGTTTCGCTGAAGTCTCCACTCGAGCTTTCTCTAGCTGGATTCTCTGACATTCAGGGTCCTTGTCTTTGAGTTCAAGATCCCTATTCTTGAGTTCTATTTCCAACTTGCGATATTCAAAGGCCAATTTCATCCTTAATAACTCAAGCTCCAAGGAATTGCTGGGGTTCGGACCAGAGGCAGCAGGAATGGCGGCATTCCCAGAAACAGATTCAGTAGAAACCTCAGGGGCAGAGTCCTCATTGGTTGCATTGCCTCCTTCATCAAGAGTTTCACCATCGGTCTGGTAGTCCACCAGGGCAGCTATCAGATCAGCCCTAGACTTATCCACAAAGTCTAACTCCCTGGCTTCACAAGCACTCTGGAGAGCCTCTAAGTTCATCCGAGTCAATTTACCATTTGCAATAGACCCCATTGCTTGTAATGCAGTTATTTTG
Source organism: Ambystoma mexicanum (assembly GCF_040938575.1). Classification (NCBI taxonomy): domain Eukaryota; kingdom Metazoa; phylum Chordata; class Amphibia; order Caudata; family Ambystomatidae; genus Ambystoma; species Ambystoma mexicanum. Next base: position 146,799,761 of record NC_090930.1, on the reverse strand, counting down.
TACACACCCAAACCTTAATCTAATAAAGTGCAGATATTTTGTAAGTGGCACGGTTATACACTGAGTCTTAAAACCATAAGCATCCCACCGCTGCCACCAGTGTAAAGACTGGTAGGGGGTGTCTGTACTTCCGCTCTCTTTATGGCAGAGGAGAGGCACAGAGGACCCGAGCCAAGATTCTCTATTATTGGTACGTGGTCGAGCAATCAAGGCTTAGCTTCTCAGGAGGTGATGCAGGCTGGTTCTTAAGTACAGTGTAGTACCCGAACCCCCACAAAGGAATGTCCACACACTGTATTACTGAAAACACAGTCCTTATATAATTAATATTCAAAGGTATGTACACGATCACAATAACGCACTTTGTACTCGGAAGTCAATAATGATAAATATATACAATTCTAATGTTATCAAATCTCATTAAAGTGTATCAACTGTACGGTTAAAATGTCACACAGATTAATAATGAGGAAACCAGCAATAGAGATAGGCAGGAACGTAAGATGGTTGAAACAATAGGCAGAATGCTGACCCCTACCGCTAGGCACAGTTCTGTGTGGAGATCCCCCCACCTGGGCAACCTGTAAATAAAGATATATAGCACAATCCCAGTCCATATATTGTCCGATAGTCTTACTTCCTCCTATTAAGGTTTTACCCCCCTAATATACCTGGTGGAGTAGAGTTCTCTGACGATGCGTCGACCGATCCTTCTTGAGTGACTCCCTTTAAGGCAGGAGCCACGGATCCTCGAGAGGTGTCGAGGAATTCGGCGTTTGGTGTCGGGGAATCGACGGCCCTTCTTGAGTGCCCTCCCTTTAAGGCAGGAGTCACAGGTGGTCGAACGTCCGACGGTGAACAGGGTGAACTATGGCAGGGAGTGGCAGCTTCGTTCCTAGCGGTGCTCGTTGACGACAGAGCGTTGGTGTCCTGCAAGGAAGAGGCGTGCGGGGCACCTCGGTGACGATAGTTCTGGACCGCAAAGAGATGATGAAGAACTGTGGCCCAGCAAGGGCGTTGAGTCGTCGGCGTCTCTGTGGTTTTTAGGTGGCGGGAAACCCACCGGCGGATGCCCCTCGGCGCGTCGACGGTCGGGCCTTCTCCAGCAGGAGACAAGCGAGTGACGATGCAGACGAGAGCGTCCGATGATCAATTGAAGTTCTTAGGCAAACGGGAGCACGGCGACTACGGTCGGCGACGGCAGTCGTCGACAGTGGCGGACAACCGTCCGGACGCTTCTCCTTGGAGTTCCGCAGCAGTCCCCTTATCAGGTCAGCAGCCTGTCGAAGGTCTGTCTGCCAGGGAGCGTTGGCAAAGATAAGCTGTGCACGATGGTCCCTCGTAGCTTGTTAAGAGGGTGCCTTACCAGGTCCTCTATGAGTCAGTCCTTGGAGACACAACAGCTTTCAGATTCCGAAGGAGAGCAACAGCACTTTATCTCATCCAGCGGGGCTTCAAGGTCAAGCGTCAGTTACTCCAGTTACTCGTCGTAGTGGACTTCAGCTTCTGAACACGATTCCTAGCAGTGAGAGGTCCCCAGATATACTGTTGATCTCCCATTCATTCCGCTGGGTCACACCCCAGCATCCAATCACGACTAAGGGCATTCATGCAGGCAGGCAGCCAATCAGGCACACGAGGTATTCAGGCCATTCACTTCTCTCCAGACACTCACAACAAGTTATGTGTATTGGGACAAGTACTGAGCCATTCAACACTCCAAGCTGCATTCATACCGGTTTCGGGCAGGGCTGTCTCAGTCATTGTGTCAACCACTAGATACTAGACATCCACAACACAGAATGCATATTCGTCACACACTCTATTCACCCAGGTCCCACCCACAGGAGGTACCCACAACATACAGCACCGGGAAGGCTCCAGCTAGTCTGGCTGGGCCTTCACAACAACACCATATATGGCATTTCAACCCAACAACAAGGCAGGGGGAAGGGACAGAGTCAGGGCTTCCCAGGACTTTGGGGAAACAAGGTAATGGGTAATAGAAAGCAAGAGGCCACAGGGGCCATCTTGTTTTCCATCAGGAATCAACTGATCCCAATGGCAGGGCCGGGGTAATCCAAAATGGAGGATACTCCACACACCTGTCAAATTCAGCATGGAGCTGCCACCAGCCCATACCCTGCTCTGCGGGCCAGCCATAGGTGCCCAAAAACATACACTAGGGGCACAGGGTTGTACCCCCACCCATGGGTGCCATAAGGGTATCCCATGGGTCCGTTCACCAAACCAAAAGAGAGAGAGCTGCACCGCCAGGAGTCTCACATGAACTCCTGCGCGGAAAACACAACAGAACACACGATAAAAAGCAGTAAAGGACAAGGATACGGAGGCCCTGTCCCTCCAATGCATTTCCAGCATCACACCACTGCCCCTGTATTTGTATAGAAGCATGGAAATGGAGCGTTTTGGTGTACGTGGGTAACTCTTTGGACCATGTATGTAGTAGTAAACACAGTGATTTAATTGGCCTGAAAACAAATCGCCCCAACGCTCATAAATTAGCCATGGCTAATCAAATATCCACTCAGTCCCCGAATGAGAGACAACGATTTATTGATTCTTATTTTGGTAAAATTGTAGGAACTAGCACCGAGATCAAAGCGATTGCTCCAGCTAAAGCCATGGCATTTATTGACCGTTCTATTATGAATATTGGTAATGCTGAGGCTGATTTTTGGGAACTTCGGGACTTAAGCATTATTGAATTCGCTGAACTGGAGATGGCAGGGTTGGGGGTAAGGGGATGCCGGGTAACCCCATCAGTGTGATTCAACATACCTGTGATGCATCTATGCCCAACTCACCCACTGCTTTAATGAATATTATTGAGGACAATGACCCTATGGGTATTCAATCACTCAAAGCTGATGCGCTAGATTTGGTGGGAGATGTGGGGTTACACCACACACTGAGAGAAGTAGATGAACGTATCCGCTTAACACACCGAACTGTGTCAGCACTGCACATGGTGCTGAGTTCATTTGTTAATTTGAATGACAATATCTGGCACAAACTTAAAGAACATAGTATACTATTGAGTAGAATTAATGCTCAAGTCCCCGCAAACACTCACCTCGACACTGAGGCTCATCATATAATTGTGGGGGAGGAGATCGCGCTCCACCCTAAGAAGCTGGATAATCCGGACCCAATTCTGATAAGTAACGACTCAATTAAAGCGATTGTGAATGATGCCGTGGTGCTTCGATCGGCCCTAAGTAACTTCAAAGATGGTACCTCAAAGATGAGAGGTCCCTGGATACCCCAAACCTTCTGTAAGCCTCTGGAGACGGCCTCCTTTGTTGAAACTCGGAAGGGAAACTGAAAAGGGGTGAAAGTAATTGGCCACAAGACCCAAAAGAATGATTTATTGAGTTTTAAAGCTAATCATTCTACAAAGAGGAATGTAAATAAATCTGCCCCTAAAGGCAAACCTTCCCAATTGAGGCCTAATCTGAACACTGTAAACCCTATTCAGGGGGGTAAACGAAAATGGGGTTCTATTAGGACACCTCCAGTGGTTCAGGAAATTAGGTCGAATGGGTTGGGGGCTCGAAATTCCATTAACACGTTAACCCATGGCCTAGGATCCTCAGAGCAATCTTGTCTAAATAACGGCAATACTCGGCCTAGCAGAAATGTTACCACTCAAACCAAATTATTGCCCCAAGATGTATTTATGGGGCAGGTAGTGCTTAAAGATACTAGCCTGAATGTGAGTGCGCTCTCTAATGTGTACTCAGAGAAGGAGAAGAGACTGCCCTCTAGAAATGGTACTACCCAAACAAAGCCTAGAGTAAAGGGGATGCGGGTGGCCATTTAAACTTAGCCCTATTTACAGGGCTTAGTGGAGATCAAATCGGGGAGTAACAGCAGGCAACACTCAAGAGGGGAGTCACATTTAATATTCTGGAATTCTCACAGAATGATAAGACTGGGAAATTAAGGTGAGGGTTATTAGCTAACATGTACAAAGGAGTCCTTGATTATAGTGCAACACCTTGTTTAGTGAATTTAAGCTCTCAACTAAAATAGGACGTAGATTACATTTCCCTGAAACTGATCCTAAATGTACCCAACAGAGGGGAAATATTGATATGACATCTCAAGGCATGGTAAGTGGGGCGGATGGAGGTTGACCCTGGGGTCTCCTAATACTAACTGGGAGATCTGGAGCCAACAAAAAGCCCAGTGTGCACGAAATTTACCCCAGAACCTGTATCCGAGGTTGAATTCGGGGGTTGGCCAACTGTTAGATAAAATCTATAGATGCAATGCAAAGACCCACGTGGAAGAATGTGCTGATGTTAGAGGGCCATTGAAATGAAAACCTTATAGTGTGTTAAAACATGCAAACAATGGCGATGAACAGTGGAGATTGATGGGCTATAACGAGACGCAGAATAGAATGGGTAATGTCCTATCTAAAGCTTCAGAAAGTATGCAAATTAATGGTGAATTTAAATTAAGCTTGATCTGTGCTTTGGGCCCTGAAGTCCAGGCCTGCTTAAATAGGGGGAATGTACTCACCATTTTTGACGAAATACCCACATTAAGTTTGGTCTCCTCAACCGATATTGGCCGGGTAGCTTTTCCCAATCGTGCTGACACCAAACATTGTCACCTTTACTTTCAGTCAAATCTGGTGAAATAATTTGGGACTATCAGAGGTGCCCAAATTGAAAGAGTTGGGATTTGACATTCATCCCGAAACTGATTTTGAATGGAAGGGAACAAATAAGTTGGGTGGTGGGGGGCTACAAGTTTCCTTTAACCCTGCTTTATGGCTTAAGAACAGCCAAATTTGTAGGAGCACCAGTGGAGGTGGACGAGCACAATTGGGATCTAGTTACATCCACTTAGTGGAAAAGAGCGGTTCCATTGTACCTCGCAAGTGAGTAAAAGGGCTGTAAGTTGTGGGTTTTAAAAATCGTATCGTGGAACTCTAGAGGAAGTCAAAATCTCTTTAGTAACATTGAGGCTATACAAATGCTGAGATTATGTAACATAATATTAATTCAGGAGACATGGTTGTTGCAACCCCCAGTCCTGGATGGTTATCAGGTGTTTTCGCAATTGGCCAGGTATGGTAATGTGGGGCGGGCCTAGGGGCGCCTGTTGATCACTGTGGACTCTACCTTGAGAATGAGGGCCTCGATGATTTCAAATCTTCCTTTTGGGGTGATGGCATGGACTCTAAGTTATTTTGAACGCACTACGACTTGGTTGATTATGAATATTTATTGGAAGACTTTAACTATTTCCTTTGTGTCATTTCTGATTGTATGATCACATGGGCGAAACCTACCCTGATGGAAAAATCCTTGTGGAAGGTGATTTTAACTCAGATTGTATGGGACCCGAGAATTTGGAAGACAATTGGGACGTAATTGGGGAGTTCTTTTCAAAACAAGAACAAAATCTATGATGGTTGGATGTGTTGGTCAGCCATGGAGGCGTTGGGTTTGAGTATAATTAACTCCATGTCTACTCGGGAGGGTGAAAATATTCCAACTTGGCATCGTAGGGCCTACTCCTCAACTTTGGATTACCTCTTTGTGGATGCTTTTTTAAGTAGCCGCTTTATGAGCTGCTCAATTCACCATAAGAAATTGAGTGATCATGCAATTCTTATTGCTGAATTCAAGTGCCAGAATGAATCATGGTCCCGTTCCACCATGGAGAATGTATAATCTACTTGTGCAGGGAATGCAATCAGGTGGTAAAATCATAATATTGTGATTATGAATGAGGACTTGGGTGGTGTCTTTAGTGGTATCCCCTTGGAATGGAAGCTGAGGGTATTGAACCCTCAGTTTTGATGATTTCATGAGGGATTTGAATGGACGAGTTAAATTGAATCCCAAGTTCTCGAGTAAGACTTCAGGTAAAACTCCTCATGTGTATAACTCTGACGTGGTACAAGCTAAGAGGAAATTACATTATGACACTAGAGCTCTGAAAGTATGGAATATGGGGAATGCTAATTTTGGCCAAGACATGAAGAAGTTATAACAAAAATACAAAAACTTCTGTAAATCAAAAAAAGCAACTCTCTTACAGTTGGATGCAGAATGTATGCTGCGTATTCTAATTAAATAGGATTCTCATGCATTTTGGCTTTTAGTCAATAACCTGGACCCTTTGTATCAGGCTATTGAATTGAATGCTGTTACTGAATCCCAATGGGTGGATTACGTTGTAGATATTTACGGAAGTGATTTAATAGGTATAGAACCCGACCTGGTTATTATGAAATATATTACTGTGGCGATTGGGTTTGAGGACATCTCTAATGTAATTGTGAGGTCTTGCGAGCTCCTGGGCCAAATGGTCCTACAAACCGCACCTTAAAATTGGATCCAGGTAATTGGTCCAAGGTTCTGTTTACATTGTTTGGGAGTATAATGGACTCAGGGATTCTCCCCATCTCATGGAGTATGGCTAATATTATATCTATTTTTAAGTGAAGCTCAGTGTCTGACCCAAAAAATTACCGACCTATCTCATTAATTGATGCAGATTGCAAACCTTTTTCCTCACTTCTTTTAGGCCATGTAGAAGAATGGCCACAAATAACTGGTAGACTTAGCCCATTCCAGATGGGTTTTCGGAAAGGACACTCCATTAATCTGAACAGTTTGGTGGTGAGGGACCTTCAAGCTTCAGCATGGAATAGAGGGAAGGGATGTATGCATTTATTTATTTTATTTTTTACACTTGTATAGCGCACAAGCAGCCCCAAGGCATTGCAGCACTGTAACTTGTAGTTACACTTAGTTACAATACAATACAATTAGCAGTACAATACATTATTCATTTAGGTGAAACAGTACATTACATTATGCATTCAGGCAGGTGTCGGTTAGGTAGCTGAGGTGTACCGTGGTTATGTGAAGAGTAGTGTTTTGGCAGCTTTTCTGAAGGGAAGCTGGTGCCACTAGCTCGAGATCTCTTAAATTTGGGCACTGTGAGCATGTTCGTATAAGGTGTTCTGGTAGGTCTGGTTATGAGGATAGGGTGAACTTTTTTCAGAGAGGTAGGTGGGAGCGGTTTGGTGAATACATCTTTGTGTCAGTGCAAGGGCTTTGAAAATGACTCTCTCTTTGATAGGCAGCCAGTGTGCTTCTTTCCTTTCATCTGTGATGTGCTGTCTTTTTGGGATGCCTAGGGCTGCTCGTAGGGCATTATTTTGCATTAACTGTAGTTTAGCCAGGTTTTTTTAGGAGGTTCCTAGGAAGAGGACATTACAGTAATTTAATTTTGATCCAGTGATGGCTCGGGCGATGGTAATGGAGTTTTCTTTAGAGAGGAATGGTATGGCTGCTGTCTTGAGTTTAGCGTGGTAGGTTGCTGCAGAAATGATAGCACTGACATGCCTGGTCATCGATAGTTTAGAGACAAGGTAAACTCCTATCGTTTTTACTGCGCTGGCAACTCGGATTCTGATATTGTCGATGCTGAAATGGCTGAATTTAGGGTCTAGGTTCCTGAGTGTTTCACTGGTGCCAACTCTTAGTAGCTCAGTTTTGTCTGAGTTCAGGCAAAGTCCGTTTACAGCCATCCAGGCTTGGATTGTGTTATAAATGTTGTTTAAGGTCATGGAGTCGGTGTCATAATCTCCTGTTAGGGTAAGGAGGATCTGGGTATCGTCGGCGTAATTAGTATACGAGATGTCCAGTGCATCTAGAATGAGGAAGAGAGGGCGCGTAAAAATGTTGTAGAAGGTAGGTGAGATGCAGGACCCTTGTGGTACACCGCACATGATGATGGTGGGTGAGGCCGAGGCAGAGTCTGAGAAGACTTGCATGGTTCTTCCTTGCAGGAAAGATGATATCCATGTGGTGGCTTTTGGTGAGAATTTGGCTGTGTTGGTTAGGTGGTGGCACAGTACCTTGTGGTCAACAAGGTCAAATGATGCAGAGAGATCTAGGAGGAGGAGGAGGCCCGGTTTGCTGGAGTTCCTGGCCTCATCCATCTGTTATTTTAGGTCCATTAACACAGTTTCTGTCCCATGTCCTGGGCGAAAGCCTGATTGGCGTACCCCCAGGAGTTTGTTGTCTTCAATGAATTTTTGCACCTGGAGGTATGCAGCTTTGTCTAGTATTTTGAGCAGAAAGGGCACCGTGGTGATGGGCCTATAATTGTTGGGAGATGATGGGTCTAGAGTTGTTTTTTTTATGAGTGGGCGTACCCATGCCTCTTTGAGGCAGGTGGTGACTTTGCCAGTGGCAAATGAAGCATTGACAAAAGCTGTAAGGAAGGGTGCAAGTGTGCTGGCGCATTCTTTGATGATACTGGCAGGGCATGTGTCTCATTTGCACTTGCATGGCTTAATGGATTTCATGATATTAATTAAGTCCTTTTCTTCAATTTTGTTGAAGGAGAAGGGAGTGCAGGGGTCTCTGGGTGATGATGGTGCAAGTGGCGGGGGTGGAGCGGTCTTTAATGTTTGTCTGGATGATTCAATTTTGGATTGCAGTGTGTTTATTTTATTAAGCATGGCTGATTGGATTCCTTCACACCAAGTTTTGTCTTTGTTAAAGTTTTGTGGTGCGGGAGTGGGGGTTTCTAGGTCCCTAAAGATCGAGAATATCTCTTTGGTGTGGGATTGCGCTTCTTGGATTCTGGATTCAAAGGAGGAGGCTTTAGCTCTAATGATGACTTGTTTGTATTCTTTGGCAATACTTTTGAAGTCAAGTTTAGCTTTATCGGTTTGGGAGGATTGCCAGAGTGTTAGTGCTGCACGTTTCTTGGTTCGCAATGCCAGGAGGTCAGTGGTAAACCAGGCATTGGTGTGTCCTGTAGGTTTGGCTTTACGTAGTTTCAGTGGTGCGATATCTGCAACTGCTGCCTTGATGGCTTTGTTATAGGAGACAGCCAGGATTTCTGGATCAGTTGAGAATGGGGGTCTGAAGGCGGGTCCTGATAGGTGGGGCATGAGATTCTCTTTGGTGAGTTGCCTAGAGCTTTTGGCGATGGAGCATGGCATGTGTGGCGGTAGGATGTGTTTGTTTCTGGCAGTAGGGATTGTATAATGTGGTGGTCCGACCAGGGGGTCGGTGAGTTGGCTGTGATTGTGAGAGGGCAGTTGTGTTGGGCTATCCAGTGTAGGGACCGACCCTGGTTGTGAGTAGGACCTGTAATGGTGTTGCTGAATCCTAGGGTATCAAGTGTGGAATAAAGTGCTTTGGCTGCAGGGTCATTATCGTCGTTAAGGCCTAGTTTTAAGTCTCCTAGTAATATGGCCTTAGAAGATTTATTTAGGTTGTCAGATAGGAGGGGAGTAAGGGCTGCTTGGAAGTCACCTGCTGGTCTATGTGGGCGGTAGACCAGGTGCACTGAGCTGGTGCAGTTGTGGGATATGTTGATTTTAGCATGGAGGTAATCACTGTTGTTGTCTATGACCTTGTCTGTCTTTCTGATGGATAGTGACTCTTTTGCTATCAAGGCTACTCCTCCACCCTTGGAGAGTCAGTCTTGTCTGATAATGGAGTAGTCAGCGGGTAATGCTATTGATAGCGCCGGACCTGAGGCTTCGTGTAACCATGATTCAGTAATTAATAGGATGTCAAGGTCATGGGTGATGATTAGGTCATTGATGTCGAGAGCATGGGCATTAATGGAGCGGGCATTGACCAAGGCACATCTAATATGTGGATTCACAGAAATCTTGTTGGTGGTAGATGTGGTTGCATCTTTGGAGAGGTCAACTTTGGGTTGTGAGGTGGCATTAGGCATATCTGTGGTGGCTGGTGAGCATTGACGGCAGGGAGTGGTGGGAGCATCAATGGCATCTGGCACAACAAGGGTTATTTGATGGGGCTCATGAGCATTGCAGCCAGCGGCCATATTGGGCGCAGTGGGGGCATTCACATTGTAGGCAACATCTATATTTGGCGCAATGGGGGCATTCACATTGTATGCAACATCTACATTTGGCGCAGTGGGGGCATTCACATTGTATGCAACATCTATATTTGGCGCAATGGGGGCATTCACATTGTATGCAACATCTACATTTGGCGCAGTGGGGGCATTCACATTGTATGCAACATCTACATTTGGCGCAGTGGGGGCATTCACATTGTAGGCAACATCTATATTTGGAGCAGTGGGGGCATTCACATTGTATGCAACATCTACATTTGGCGCAGTGGGGGCATTCACATTGTAGGCAACATCTACATTTGGCGCAGTGGAGGCATTCACATTGTAGCCAACATCTACATTTGGCGCAGTGGGGGCATTCACATTGTAGGCAACATCTACATTTGGCGCAGTGGGGGCATTCACATTGTATGCAACATCTACATTTGGCGCAGTGGGGGCATTCACATTGTATGCAACATCTACATTTGGCGCAGTGGAGGCATTCACATTGTAGGCAACATCTACATTTGGCGCAGTGGGGGCATTCACATTGTATGCAATATCTACATTTGGCGCAGTGGGGGCATTCACATTGTAGGCAACATCTACATTTGGCGCAATGGGGGCATTCACATTGTTTGCAACATCTATCATCCAACATCCAAGAACACGCCCAAGACCCCAATAACGGTTAGGAATCTCTGTCCCCATCTGGGCGCACACGGCACACTTTGTGCTATATCTCTGCCTATGCCCTATCTTGCTTGATGAATCTGCACTACACTCGGTGACCTTGCGCACTTGCTGCCTGACCCTCGCCATATCTTCAACCTGACCCAGCAATGTCGGCGCTGCGTGGCAGGAGAGTGAGGCTCTGGCCTCCAGGTTTGGTTGCTAGGCAACCAAAGCCCTATTTTTAAATCAACTATTTCCGCGGGTAGGCAGATACGCCGGCCAAACGACAAAGGCCTGACTAAGGCCCTGTTTGTCACATGGCGCAACAGGCACCCACCAGTAACAAATCAATGTGTGTTAATGAAAATAGCCTTTGGACCACCTGACTGCCGTCCTATACACCTAAAGGAAGCCTGGTCTCCAAAGCGGCAACGCTACCGTGAGTAAACTACGGATCGATCCATTGATTGTACCACTGCATGGCATGTATCTGCCGATTCTCTATGCTTAACACAAACATTTGTGATTCCCTATTACACCGCACAACCATGAACTCAAACAATGTACATGAACACCATTTGTATTTCAATCACTTCTACTGTTATGCACGATCCTCCTGAGTCCCCTATGCCACCGTCTATGCCTGCTCATAGGAGCCCACTAATTGTGCCACTATTTTGTATGAACTCAAAATTGTCACATTAACGCCCCTGTTCCCTTGTTATGTATGTTCTCCACTAATATAATTCCAGACCCTTGGTCCATATGACAAGTTGAAAGTAGCCTATTCAGCCTACCAAAGTGATATTATCCTATTCCTGCAAAGTGATTTTAGCCTATTCCTGCAAATTGATGTTAGCCTATTCCTGCAAAGTGACTTTAGCCTATTCCTGCAAATTGATGTTAGCCTATTCCTGCAAAGTGACTTTAGCCTATTCCTGCAAAGTGTTTTTAGCATATGCCTGCAAATTGAATTTAGCCTATTCCTGCAAAGTGATTTTAGCATATGCGTGCAAATTGATTTTAACCTAATCCTGCAAATTGATTTTAGCCTATTCCTGGAAAGTGATTTTAGCCTATTCCTGCAAAGTGATTTTAGCATATAGTGAAATTAGGCGAAAGCACCAGAACAGGATGCGTGGCTCACCATAGCCTCGTCTAGCCACTGCTATTGGAAAATTGGCATATTTTTTTCGGAAAATAACTTGGAAAAAAACTTGAAAAACTTGAAAAATAATAGTGATGTATAAATTTATGGGACAAATATATCAACCTTTGACTCATTATATCAAGTACAACCAACAACAAGTATATTGGCCATCTTAAGTGGAGAACAATACTATCTCACTTTCTCCTGATGAACCATTGTAATTGTCAATGGGGAAACACGTGTCGAGATTTGTTTTTGAGATTTGATTTAATTTGACATGAGAATTTATTCCTGCAAACAAAATCCAAGAAATTATTGGAATCAATGTGAAGATAACATTGTGAATAGATTTCTGAATTGAAAATCAAGTGAATAAACATGATTTGACTCACCAAACAGAAATTTTTCATCTTCTTATGAGCTGGCGCATTTGAGTAACCTTATTCCCATATATCAATCTATTTTTGATTTCAGCATATTCCTGCAAATTGATTTTAGCCTACTACTGAAAATTGATTTTAGTCTATTCTGCAAAGTGATTTTAGCCTATTACTGTGCAAATGATACTAGCCTAACCTTGTGCAAGTGATACTAGCCTATTCCTGTATATTAATTTTAGTCTACACCTGAAAGTGATATCAGTTTACTCTGTGATAGCCTATTTCGCAACTACTGGAAATAGCTCTCCCTGCGTCCCACCAAATAGTCCACCTCATGATGACTTATCCTAGCCAAATCTATGAACATGAAAAAAATCCTGAGGATCCAGACAACCCAACATCTATTCGGGCTCCTCGCCATAATGACCTTTGCTCTGTTGGCAACATGCCCACCTAAGGACAGAAATATGAGACTTAGATCAAGATTGCCCCGCCTTTATGAACCAAAAATAAACTGTACCAACAGACTTCCCATAAGGAATGCCTCCCAAACTTCAGAATTTTCACCTAGACGTGCACAACAGAATAGTTCCTACAATCTGACATCGGTACATGTCTCCACCATACTGAAAACTCACTCGAGAAGTAAGATACCCACAACTAATACCACCAAAATTAAAAACACCCTATGTCTATCAGGATCTCTTATCAATGCCAGATCCCCGGCGGCCCATGCCGCTGATATTGCAGACACCCCAACTAATGAGAACCTGGACCTGCTTGCCATAACTGAAACCTGGCTTCATGAGGCAGCAGGACCCGCCCTTATGGTAGCTGTACTAGATGGTTACCAGATACTCAGAGCTGATAGACCAAATGCCAGAGGCGGTGGCTTAGCCATTATCTTCAAAACTAATTTATCTATTAGACTCGCCACCTCTCCATCTTACCAATCATGTGAGATACTCACAGCTAAACCTCCCCTATCTAACAACCATACACTTACTATCCACCTGATATACAGCCCACCACGACCATTAGGAACCTTCGAGGAAGACCTAACCTGCCTCCTAGCCAACAATACCAAACACCATGCACAAATTCTGCTGTTTGGTGACTTCAATCTTGGCTTTAATAACATTGATGATAAACACGCCCAATCACTAGCAGCCCTACTGAAGGATCATGGGCTGATACAAAATTCCCTTACCCCTACCCACATTAAAGGAAGGACCCTTGATTGGGTCGCCGACTTGAACTGCAATAGTACCATTTCCAACATGGCCCCACAATCTTGGATTGACCACCATCTAATTACCTTCTCCGCCACACTAGACCTCCTTTGCCCCAAAACTATTGTTATGCCACCTCCACTCCCCACTAGAAGTAAAAAGGACATAAAAGCACAAAAGTTACTCCCACATCTCCTCCCTGCCATTAACAACTTAGCCAGTAACACAGACCCTACCTCACTAGTGGAGGCCTTCAACAGCCCTATGACTAAGGCACTGGACACCACTGCACCTGTCAAACTTCGGAAAGGTAGACAGAAATCTCATCTTAATACTTGGTTCATGCCCCAACTTAAAGAATTAAGACTCCAAAAGCGAAAATTCCAATCAAATTGGCGTCACTCTCTCACTGATGAGAATAAAGTAAAGTTAACGAACCTCTCTAAACTTTACAAGAAGGAAATAATTAGCACAAAAAAGAATATTTTTAATGACAGAATTGCAAAGGCGAAGTCAGACACCAAGGAACGATTCTCTATCCTCTGGGAAATGGAATCACTGATACCACAGACTGACAACACTCCTAAGGGTAAGCCTTGGTGTACTGACATACAAAATGCCCTGTCGAATAAAATTGCCTCCCTCCAACTCAAAATAGCCAACAAGAAAGCCTCACTGCTCCTACCGAGCAGCAACCCCCACCAGTCACTCCGGTTAGTACCACCCCACCTTTCAGCTTTAAGAACATTTCGATCTTTGAGACAGAAAAAATCATACTCTCTTTTAAAACCTTCAAACTGCAAAGGTGACAACTGCCGGCCCAAATTATAAAGGATGCAGCTAGAGACCCGGCCCTTTCATTTCAAAGCATATTAATGCCTCCTTCAAGACTAACTCAGTGCCCAATATTCTCAAAGAATCATGGGTACTCCAACTGCTCAAAAAAGAAATATTAGATCCCTCCATCCCTGCCAACTACAGACATATCACCAAATTCCCCTTTTTATTTAAAATTATGGATAGAGTAGCTTACCTTCAAATACAGGACTACCTGGAAGTTAACCTCCTATTAGAATCATGCCAATTTGGTTTCCACCCTCTCCATGGCACGGAAACAGCCTTAACGACCTCAAGACCCAAATTGACGAGTTGAAGGATAACAGGAAATCAGCTATGCTACTCCTCCTTGACCTACCTGTAGCTTTTGACCTGGTGGATTATGCAGTCTTATGCAACCACCTTAGGTCGGCTGCCCATTTCTCAAGTGATGCCATAACTTGGGTTCAGTTCTTCCTAGCTAACCGTACAATGAGAGTCTTCTCCCCTTCAGCCTCTGCCGACCCCATACAAAGTTCCTATGGCGTACCTCAGGGATCATGTGTTTCACCTACCATATATAACATCTTTACTAAGCCCCTATTTGACAAGTTGGATAGACTGGGCGTCACCTACACTAATTACGCAGATGACACCCAGATCCTCATTCCTCTTTCAAGCAACTTTCTGGAGGACTCGGCAATAGTAAACAAGATATACCTCCTCATCCAGGCATGGATGGCATCCCACGGCCTCTGCCTGAACAACGACAAAACGGAGTTACTGATACTAGGTTCAGAGACAGCCCTTAAAAAACTTAACCCTAGCTATACCTCCTTCAACATTGACAATAACGTCATCAAGGTGATGCCCGTAGTCAAAACTCTAGGCTTCTACCTCAACTCTGCACTTACCCTCAAGAAGCAAGTCAACTCACTAGCATCCACAACAGACTACACCTGCAAACTGATCCGAGCCTGTAGACCATTTCTCTCTGATACTAGTTGCATCACCCTGGCCAATGCACTCATAATATATAGATTGGACTATTGTAATGCTTTGTACGCGGGAGCTAATAAGTACATTACTGACAAATGACAAAGACTTCAAAACAATGCCCTTAGAACAGCTTTAAATATCCCCATCAGAGATCACATTTCCACTTTTAGATGAGAGGTCCACTGGCTTAAGATCAATGACAGGATCCTCCTTAAAACACTGTCACTCACGTCTAAATGTCTGAACAACATAGCTCCACCATATCTTGTAGAAAGAATAAACAAGAGACTTACCTCCCACCCCATGAGATCTGCCAATGCCCACACTTTTGGGATCCCCAGATTTAAACGTACCACAGCTGGCGGCTCTAGCTTCCCAGTGATAGCCGCTCAATCCTGGAATGCACTCCCCTTAGATCTCAGAACGGATCAATCTTACTCCAGATTTAGACGGAAGGTCCTCACCTGGATAGGAACAAACAACTCCTAACCTGTCTTGTCTTGTACGGGTATCACGACTGCACCTGCTACCTAATGCTGGTTGGGATTTACCATTCTCAATGTATCAATTACCAATGCATCACTTGACTGCAATCATGTAATACCTATATGAGACCACTATTCTCTGTACAAACTAATGTGTCAGTAATGCTGTATATTTCCTGTATTTATGTACCCTACTTATTCTGTAACTAAGCTTCAAGTCTACTTGTCATTTTGTGCCCAGCTACCTAAGGGTTTGGTGCACTTTATCAAATAAATAAACAAAAAAACAAACAAACATCTGCATTTGGCGCAGGGGGGCATTCACATTGCAGGCAACATCTACATTTGGCGCAGTGGGGACATTCACATTGCAGGCAACATCTACATTTGGCGCAGTGGGGACATTCACATTGCAGGCAACATCTACATTTGGCGCAGTGGGGGCATTCACATTGTATGCAACAACAACATTGGGTAATTCTGCAGCATTTTCCTGAAGGGTTTGCACACCATGGGCGTCCTGATGAGACATGGAAGTGTTTGCAGTGTTCACACAGTAGAGTTCATCTGGAATGGCTTGAGCACAGAGGGTGTGGATTTTGTGAGTACTTGTAGGTATATTGTTATCTATATCCTGTTGGCATATTACACGGGCTGTGCAAGTGCACACAGTAGAGGGGGTGGCTTTTCCAGAGGCGTCTGGTAGCCGTGATCGTGCACTATGATCAACTGTTGTAGCGGTTTACTTGCATACTGGTACAGGTAATGTGGTCTGTTGGTGCGGCTCCCTTGGGTCCTGTACCCGACATAGCGGTTACGCTGGAAGGGATGGGCGGGGAGCATGATAATGTTGTGGGTATGTGCGGGCTCTTTAGCACGCGCACCTGACATGGGTTGTAGGCGGGCGGTTTAGATTGTGCTGATCATTTAGTGAGGGGCGTGTCTTGGTGGGTAGGTCACCTTGAGGTATCGGTGCAGCAGCTGATTACATGGCGGTCAGGAACGGAGTCCATCCGTGCACCGTTGAGCAGTGGAGAGCTGCCGAGAGGGAAGTAGGCCTTTCCTCCAGGCCTTCCCTACGCGGCATTGCCTCGCGGCTTGCCTCCCCTCCATTTAAAGCAGGAGGAGAGGGCAGAGCGATGGGCCCAAATCCGGGCGCATGGCTTGTGTTGATGTTACCATGGAGACCGCAGCGGCAGCCATTTTATGGGCTCCTCGTCGGGCAGGACCACATGAACACGCAGGTTGGAATCCTGTGAACAGCTGGTCGTCGGCGAGGGAGATCTGGTCATTGGTGGCACAATTCTGGGCAGGCAGAGTGATCCCTCCCAGGGGAGGTGCAGAGAGTGAAGTAGGCCTACTTGGCCTCGATTGGCCCAGCCTTGGACAAGAATTCTAGCAATAGGCTTTGAAGCAGACTGGCTAGTTGGGGTCTGCCGGGTGGATTGTTGAGGCTCTTGATTGGCCTCTATGAGAGTTCCAGCATTTGTGTCAGATTGAATAAGGACAGTGCCCTGTCAGAACGAATTAAAACCTTTATGGGCTTAAGACAGGGATGCAACTTGGCACCATGCCTGTTTAATCTTTACATTTCCAACATAGTAAAGTACCTTGAGGGCGCAGGATTGATTGCACCTAGGTTAGGTTCGATGAAAGTGGAATGGTTGGCATATGCTGATGACTTCTTGTTATTTAACAATTCCTGGATTGGCTTGCAACGGCTTTTGGGCAAATACTCCCTTTTTACTAAAGATATGGCCTGGTGGTTAATCCAAGTAAGACCAGGATTTTAGCCATTTTCTGGGGCCAAAAATCAAAGGGGAGGGGTTTGGTCTTTAGAAAATAAGGCAATATGAACAGTGGATTCTGTGGTTTATATTGGCTTTCACATAAGTGCCCAGCCTGTGACTGTTAATACCAGAGAGAGCCTAATAAACAAGGGGTCGTGCCTGACTAACCAGGTCTTGAAGATTGATAGCAAGTACAGGTGTTTTTCCTCAAACCAGCTCTTACCTTTTACGAAGGTAAACTTGTTTCTGAAACTAACTTATGCCTTGGAACTGGTGGGTGAATCTATCCTTGGGGTTATTGATCTAATTGAGGGGAAAATTTGGCATAAGATATTAAAGGTTCCAAATGCTATACCTTTAGCTGCAATCAGATTTGAATTGTGGATTGTGTCCATGAGGGCACGAGTGCCGTGGCAACTACTAGCCCTATTTTCAAAATTGATTGCCCCTATTCCTCATTCTCTCTATGAGCTTTTAGGGAATCAACTCCATTGTATAAAGAAAAATAGTGATTTCCTGGCTCATCTGAAAATTAGGTCTTTGACGATCCTTGAAGATCTGGCGATGGATACAGTTACTCTATTGGCAAACCCAGAAAGAGTTAAGAGAGCTTTATTTGCCTATGACTGGGTTTGCACCACCAACGTATTTCATTCGTATCCATCCTTCAATGATTTGGTATTTGATCATAGAAGGCGGGGGAGTCCTTCCATGATTCTTTGTCAGTTCTCAAACAATTATTAGAGAATGATCTTACTGAGATTGAGGTGGAATCTGCTGCTAACAAAAGAGATTCTTTTAAGAAGAGGAAGGATCTCTGAGCCAGACATTAATTGCAGATTCTGTAATCAGGGCCCTATTGAAACCGCCCGACACCTGATCTTAGAATGTGACTTGCTTAGCTTAACTAGAACGAAATACCTGCCATCAGATTGTGTTCTTAAATCTGGATCATTTAATTGCGATTATATTTGGAACCGATGTCTCAATATTAATTCTTTTAAAGAGGGGTTACGGGGTGTAGGTTTTTTCAAAACTATGAATTTGATTAATTGATGTTTCTGATGTTTTTTTTATACATGGTTGTGGTCTTGATTCTTTTAAAAAAATGACTTTGATGTACTGATGTTCTTTCAAAAACTATGAACTTGATGAATTGCTGTTTTGTAAAAGGGGGGAAAACAAACCGAATGTTCTGAATTGGGTGAATTGAAGTATAGCATGATGTTTTAGATTTAGATATTGACATTTTTTAGGCTGATGTTATTGTGGATGTATTGTTTGGGTTTTTCTTTTTTCTTTTCACATATTTTCATTGTTGATGTGTGATACTTGATACATATATTTTTTGTGATTGTATCTTCTGCATTTTGTAACGTTTTTTAAACCAAATACAAATAA
Source organism: Ambystoma mexicanum (assembly GCF_040938575.1). Taxonomy (NCBI): domain Eukaryota; kingdom Metazoa; phylum Chordata; class Amphibia; order Caudata; family Ambystomatidae; genus Ambystoma; species Ambystoma mexicanum. The sequence goes on along the minus strand of NC_090930.1, from coordinate 146,780,936 downwards.
AAATTAATAATAAATAAAAAAAATATATATACTAATCTTCAGGAAAATGACTAAATGTAGTATTGTATGTATAAAGTAAGGGGTTGTGGAATTTCCACATAAGAAGTTGTAGGTCTACGAGGCAGCAGGCGAAATGCACCACTGTGCACGCTAGTGGCCTGCAGCCAAGGTCAAGAAACGGTCACCATGCAGTGCACACCACCGGGCCTGCCTTGGCAGCCTCCTTCCAGCTGCTCTGAGTTTAGCACCAGCGTTTCAGGTCATATCTGCAGATACACTATCCTACTATGACCTAAATTAAAAGAAAAAAACACATTGAGATATTTACTCAACAAATAGGAAAAGTACGTCTTGAAGGGAAAATGGTATTTAATTCTCAGAAAGTTGGACCCAACTGGTGGCCAATCTATTAGTGTTGACACTGTGGAGCTGCAAGCGAGAAATCTCGCCCTGAAGGTAAACATGGGACTTATCAGTGTTCACAGTATGTTCTCCAGGTCCTCTTGTTCTGAGCATCACTGATAGCACTTAGGGTCAGACCATGCAGTGTGCATTACCCGTAGCAGCACCAACTGCAAACACCTGCTATCAGACCATCAGCACATCGGTTTTAGGTCCTGTGTGCTTCGCCTTCAGACAGTGTTCTGTACTGATGCATGCTTGTCTCTCTTTCACCTTGCTCTCCTAGGGAAGCCGCTCAAATTTGGGGACCGAGCTATGGAAAAATCGACCAAAGTACCCTGTAGATCAGCCCGGGTCTACCTTCGGCTCTGGGTGACTTTCCACCACTTAGGTACAGGTGTCATAAGGGTAGCAATAGGTATTCCTATGTTTCTGTTGTAGAACCATTTAGAATGCTTTGTAACCCAGTGGATGTAACAAATCTGACTGCTGATTTGTTCAATATAGGTGTGCCTTCAACTTTTGCTATTTTTAATAACTGGGTGTTTCTGTTTGTTCTCATTCGCTGTTTATTAGCACATGGACATCGTTATTGACCTCTTCTCTGCCAATTAGAATGTTTAGCTTGCAGTCAATAACTAATGATATTGACTGCATTCTGAACATTCTGTTTTCAACAGCAATGCAATTTCCAGGCAAGATTTTTTTTTCAACATGAGACTTCCTCCCTGGGAGGAGCTTTTTTTGTAGCAACATGCTAATTAACAAAAAAGGGAAAGGGAAAAACATTTGAAAGTGCTTTCACTTTCTTATAGAGAAACCATTTACTTTTTTCATGACACACATGCATGGTCATGTTAAACCTGTTCTAGTTCAAACAAATGCAAATAAAATGCTTAACTTGAAGACGACAATGTTATTTAAATGCTACAAAATAAAGCCACCTGTAATTTACTTAGTCAGTTTGTCTATTTACTTTAGCCAGTATTAAAGCCATTTTTTTTTACTCGAGCACATTTCCAAAACATGTATTGCTACTACCATCATGTGCTAATAGCCTTATTGACCTCTCGAAAAAGGGTCATTATTGCTTGGGATAATGACCCTTCCCCAAAGTATGGCTCTCAGCTGCGTCTCGGGCTGTAACTTGTTGGTGGGTCATTATCCCGTGATAACAACCCCCCGTTAGTTTATAAGGCTATATTAATGTGCTGCAGCCTTGAGATTTCAAAAGAAAGGCCTGCCAGCCAGCTGAAGGTTCCTATGATGCACTTCCTGTAAGATTATAGGGATGAAAAGGCATGTGATGTGAATTCCACTACCTCTTTAGTGATAATCACAAATGTTATGTTTGTTATGTTTAGGTATGTTAAGTTATGTTATGATTAGTTATGCTTAGTTATGTTGTTATTTTAATGTGTTATGTTTAGTAATGCTATGTGAAGTTTTGTTATGGCTTGTTATGTTATGTGCTGTGATTTGCACCATGCCATACTGGCATTTGCATGGTCTCCAGGCACTCTGCCAAATCTTAATAAGATGGGGGTGGGTTAAGTTTCTGGGGAGAAAGGAAAATGCAAGAAGGCTTTGCTGTTGTGTTGATGTATGCAGTCTGGAAGTATCATGAGCGCTGCTTGTGGCTCTGCTTCTAGGCGCTCTGTTTCAAGGGCGTGGAGGTATTTGTGTCCACGGGAGAGCCTTGTTTGCCTTTGGTGCTAGGATGCATTGTCCAGGACAGTAATATGTAACTTGATTGTAGCGGTGTAGCGCTGTGATGCTTGATGTGTACCAGGAGGGTTATACAATTGTGAGTGCTGAGTGGTTTGCGTGGAGTGCCTTCAAGCCCAAACATTGAGAATACTTGAGCGGGGAGTTTATCAGAGGGCCTGGTGGGGAACACATCCATCCTGCGTGGCCTTGGCAACGCCCCAGTAGGAATGCCCCTTAGATAACATCTCAGTAGTGGTACCCTTCAGGCAGTTTCAGACTGGCGTATAGGGCAATAGGCCCATAGCCGAACCAAAAACGCAAAATGCTTGTGTGGGACAGTTTTTGGGTCAAAGTGGGGCACTTTTTGGGCCAATGTGGGCCAGTTTGATGAGTTACTTCACTAAGTGGCTAATCGTTTTGACCACTGTTGCTGAATACATATTCTTTCAAATGTAAAATGTGCATCATATTTTATCATAAACCTCCCTCTTGAGTACTTTTCAAACAGCATCACAAAATGAATGAATTCCCATTTGCAACTGTGGGCCACTTTTCTGTTGGTGCCCGAGACAATTTTATGCCCCAGTCCGACCCTGCCTTCAGGTAGGGCACTTGTGAGGGGATGTCCTAAGGCACGCTGCCTTGCCTTGTATCACTGGCAGTGGACAGTGGGCAGAAGCAGGTCCTGGATGGGAGTGGCAGAACATGGGGAGGAGTAGAGGACACGGGAAGCATGACACAGTTGGTTCCAAGTAGACAGTGGGTGTGAGAAGTTCCTGAAGAGAGTTCCGAGTAGGTGTCCCAGGTGGGGCAGATTCCCAGTGGGGCCAATAGGAGCCAGTCACATGAATTACATTGGGTATCCGAGAGTAAAAACATGGTAGGACACGCGTTGCACAGGGTGTGAGATACCGATTCAACCTCAATGTTGTGTTTCCCGAGAACAGCCAGACAAGCACGGTCCACAGCATTTAGAAGACTGACGATAGAACAATAAAGTAGGCGCTGGCAACAATTAAAATGTGTTATGGTTCAACAGCACCACACAATGCCAGACTAACCATACAGTGGGCCTCATTACGGGTCCGGCAGTAACCCTGCCGGTGCTACCGGCGGGTTGCCGGCAGCCTGTAATAATTTACCAGCACCTGACTTCCCGGTGCCACCGGCTCATTACGAATCCGGCAGCCGGTGAAGTTGGGCGTCAGCAAATTGTTAGCCCCCATTCCCATAGAGTCCTATCGGACTATATGGGAGTGGGGACATGGGAGCACCGGCCCCGTTGGGCCGGTGCTTCTGTGATGGGTCTGCCTCCCGTGGCCGCTGTGCCCAGCAGGGTCACACCTGTCGGGCACGGCGGCTCTGGTGGGCAGACCTGTAATATGCCGGGCTGGAAAAAACAACGGTGCCGGTAAGCTTACCAGCACCGTTGATTCTGGACCGGCAAGGTCAGAATGAGGACCAGTGCCTGTTAAAAGACTTGTTGAGGGGGACAAAAATATAACAGCATGACCGGCCGGTCACCATATTATGCCATTATATCATTCCATTGTGGTGTCTGGTCAAAGGATTGAATCCAAAGGGTCGAATGGTCAAAGGATCGACACCAAAGGATCGAAAACCAAAGGATCGATTTTTTTTTTATGATATCTTTTTTGGGGGGTTTTCGTTTAGTGAAAAAAAGTGGTTTTTACCACAAAAACGAGGGTTGGGCGGCGGACCCCCCCAAAAAAAACAAAAAAAATGTTAAAAAAAGAAAAATCTATCCTTTGGTTTTCGGTCCTTTGGTGTCGATCCTTTGACCATTCGACCCTTTGGTTGTCGATCCTTTGACCTACAACCTTCCGTTGTCACCAGATTGATGGCATACTGGAGGGGTGAAGTGGGATGAATACACGCTGGGCGGTCGCGTGTACCCATAGATCTGCTATGTCAGAACCACCTCCTGTACTTTCTATTTCGGGACAGCTGCACGTGCTATTTTAGAAGATGTTATGATTGCCATAAAGGCCATGGGAGCCACCGTGTCAACTGGGAGAGACACAACGTGGAGACGTAAACATGTGTGTTCCTGATGCAGGAAATGCACCAGTCAGAGCCCCTGCCCTTGCCATCACTTGGATCAGCCGAGGGGGGCGACCGTGTCCTTGCATGTCTGCGGCTTGGGGAACCGGATATGAAGACACCAAAGTTATGGACGTCACATCCTTCCGAAGCATCCTCCATGGCACTGGACATGGCTCTCGAGACAGTTTGGCAAGCAACGCGTTGCTATCCTGAGAACCGCAGTACACTAAAGTGGACGCCAGTGCTTCATTTGTAAAGAAATAAGTGCCAGGGCACAAATAATGTCTAGCAGACCTGTGCCAGGCTGCTGTGGCAGCTAGCTGCTCAATTCTACCACCACCCATGGCTGCTCTCCACAGTGTCAACGTGGGTGTGGTGGCAGCTGCAACTCCCACGGCTCATTGGGTGGGTGGGGGGGTGATCGATGCACTGCTGGTGGCATGATTTACAAATGCCAATCAACATGCCATAAAATATTATGAAATGGAACAGCACATGCTGAACTACTTCTTTGAACATATGATGCTGGCTAACCTTTTCCTATGACTCTGTAGATGGCAAGGGGAGCATGCCGCCCGCCCACCCACCCACAGAAAATAAAGCAAATGTATTCTCTTCCTATGGTAAAGTGAGGTACAATTGCAGACCAACTCATTACTGAACTGATGGACTTGCCTGGAAAAGACTGCAGCTAGACCGTATTGTGTAGGTGGCCAGGCAGCCTTCTCAGCAGCGTCCCTGGCCTTGCCCCTGTGGTGGTGCAGTTCAGCGGGCTGATGATGACTGCATGTTGTTGCCCTCTCTAGGCTGCATGGACCCCTGCCCCACACATGGCACTGGTGAATGTGCAGCACTAGCTGTACTCACATGCTAGTATGTGTTTAAGGCTCTGTGAGTCAGAGGCCTGGCGACAAACCTGCCTGTCCGCGCACCTCATGTTGGCTGCGTACTAGATGAGAGACAGAGGAAGTGCCCAGCTTATAACCCTGCGTGCGCATGCTGAGGGCTCCTGCCTGAGCCCTGCATGACACATAACGCCATATCACTGACCCTGTCGCATATACATGTTGTTGCAGAGCTGCCTGGTGAGCTAGGAAGTTGGCCCAGGTATAGCAGCTGCCTCCGTGCTGCGTGCACCACACACCTGGGCAGGTGCGCAACGCCGTTGAGCTAAACGGGCTTGAGCCACCCGCCCTACACGCCCTCAAAATGTGAAGGGTGGGGCAACCGCACATAGATTTTTGGTAGAGAGGGAAGAGAAGTCTTTCCTGAAACCGGCGACTTCAAAGTTGTACTGTGTTCCTGCAGAAACACGTACTTGCACAAACGCAGCAAAACTTTAAAGCTGCTAGTTTCAAGATAGGCTGCCCTCACCTCTCTGCCTAACGAAAATAAAATGCGCACATCAGCCACGCGTGACGGATGCAACGTTAAATGTTCTTTTGCATCTGAGGGGAAGGGGCTAATGTGCACAATAGTTTTTTGTTAGGCGGGTAAAGCCTTTTCTGAAACGAGCAGTGTAAAAGGGTGTTGCATGGTAGCACATTGTGTATGTATGCATGCGTGCAAGGAGTGTGTATGTAACGTATGTGTATGTGTGAATGAGTGTGTGTGAATGCGTGTGTGTGAATGAGTGTATGGTGCATGGGGGCTGGGTGCGCATGTAAATGAGCGAGTAGACAGTGAATGGGATGCTTAAATGAGTGAGTGGACGTGCAATTGTGTGTGTGTTCTTAGGTGTAATGCTGGGCCACTACCATTTCATACTTGGGCCCCATACCAGACAACCCTTGGGGTAGAAAAGAGGAGGGGTGGTGCCTCCAAGTGTTCTCCACCCATTTTCTGAAGTGGCCCATCCCATCACTGGTTACCCACCCCCCCCCCGAAATGTCAGTTTTGTTGCTCCGCTGCACCTAAGCCACCCATTCTGAAGGTTATTACTTTCATGCAAGTTGACTTGAGCATTGTGTAGGTCAGAAAACGTGCCCAGCAGTATTATTCCTGGAAATGGATAAATAGCACAGCAGTGCCAGCGTGGCTCATCATGTGCATGAATAACAATGAGCAGACCCGAGAGGCAGAGACGTTTGACCCATGTCCGATGTTGTTGCTTGTTATGTGGCAGCGACTAGCTCATGCATAAAATAATAAAATTGCCAAATCACCATATCATAACCAAACTGAGTCTTAGACAACAGAGTCTTAGACAATACAAACCGGTCCACAGAAACAAGTGACAGGACTCATCCCTAGCAAACACCCTGAAGAGGAGTAGATCCTCCCTCTCTTTGGTGAAAGACAGATGAACATTTCATTCAATGGCATGTGACCCGCCTTACTGTCTAAACATTATAAAAGTCAGAAGCATTGTCCTTTGAGGCAGCCAGGATGCCCTTATTATAGGAAGGTACATTAGAAAATAGGTGACACTGCACATATTTATTTAGGACAACATAAAAACAAAGATACGCTTACATTTGCACACAACATAATTAACACAGGATATAGATTTCTGGTATAGAATATATGTCAGCAAAATGCAGCCATTTTTCCCAAAATGAATGTCACATCGTGCATTACAGATGGCTATGGGCCTTAACCCTCACTGAAAATCAAAAGTGCTAGAAGCACAGAAATATAGTGCTGTGTGCAACCTCAGAAACAGAGTGCTTGGAAAGATGCCACTATACAGTCATTCTGCAGTTTAAGTAGCAGAATATATTATTATTCAAAGGCAGTGACATGCTGAACCAAGCCACGCTTAATGCTTGCTCTGCTATCAAACACTCTGCCAACATCTTCCTCCTCCTTGAAGACCTTGACCTCAATATCCTTGCTCTTACCGAGACGTGGTTCAATGCTAACTCAGTCACTGCTTTTGAATCCCTTCTCCCTAATGCCTACAAGATCATCTCCAACCCTCGCCCTAATTGGGCAGGCATTGGGGTTTCCGTGATCTTCCATGAGTGGGTCCCTTCTTCTCTCATACCCACCCAGCCATGCTCCTCTTTCGAGAGCCTATCCTGCAAGCTGGTCATCTATCCCGCTTCCTCTCTGACCATTGCCACTACCTACAGGCCACCTGTCTCAATCACCCTGTTCCTCTCAGAATGGGCATATTTCTCCAACTCCTTCTCGTGGGTGACTTCACCATCCACCTTGACTCCTCAATCATAGTGTCCACTCTTTTCTGTGACCTCTGCACCTCGCTCTCCCCCATCCATTCACCCCTCTGATCCTACCCACTCAGCTGGACATGCTCTTGATGCCTTGATCCACACTGATCTTCTGCACTCCGCCTCACTCACTACCCCACTCTCCTGGTCAGACCACTCCCTCCTCTCCTCTCACCTGGGTCCTCTCTGCCATATGACTGCACCTTCCCCAGCTCTGCCAACCTTCTTCACAGACATCCATCTGATGAAATGAGTGTCAGCTGCTGCCTTTCATCCACCTTGCTCCCTCTCCTGTCCCGCCACTGCAGAGTCGACCTCTGACTTTTCTCTCAGCAACCTCCATAGTGCTATCACCAACACTCGACATTCTTGCCCCAGTCATGAGGATCCACCTGAAACATGTCACCAAGCATAACATCTGGTACGATCCTGAACTTGCAGCCATGAAACGCAAGTGCAGAACTGCAGAACGGAAGTAGCAGACCTCAGGCTGACCCTCTGACAAACTGGCTTGTCGCCTTCTCCAAAGGCAATACTGACTCTTCATTTGTTCCAAGAAAAGGGCACAAATCCAGGCCCATATCTCTGGTACATCCAAAAACCAGATGAACTCTTTAAAATCTGCAAGGAACTAGCCAATCCTTCCGCATTCTCCACCTTGCCTCTTTCCTTTCAGGCCCTCTGGAATGTATTGGCCACACACTTCACAGCGAAACTCAGGACATCCTGGGCACTCTCTCTTCTTTTATACCCTCCTCACCCCTGCCCATCCCCCTGCCACCTATGGTCTCCCATCCTCCCTCTGCCTTTCTCTCCTCCTTGTCTCCTATCACATCCGATTAGGACACTAGAGTTGTCCGCTCTATGAAGGTCTCCTCCAAACAGGTCTCCCCCTATTCTTCCAGAACTATTAAGGATAATATCAGCTCTCTTACTACTGCACTAGCTGATTTCTGCAATCACTATCTTGCTACTGGGTGTTTTCCCTCTTCCCTTGAGCACTCTCTTGTGCGGCCCCTCCTGAAAACACCTTCCTCCGACCCCTCGTGTCCAGCTAACTAACACCCCATCTCTATCATCCCCTTCCTTGGGGAACTCTTGGAGAAGCTGGTCTCCCCGCAACTGACCCAGCATACTGAGCGTGTTGGTTGCCTATACAACCATCAAACTTGATTCCGAGCATCCAGAGGCACAGAAACCGCTCTCCTGAACACCCATGAAAAACTGCTTGCATCTCTTGACTCTAACTATCCAGCTATTCTCATTTTACTCAATCTCTCCTCTACAATTGATATGGTCAACCACTCCATCCTCAGAAAACGGCTCCATAATACCCTTGGTATCTCAGTGCAGGCACTGGACTGTCTGACAACATTCCTCACTGACTGTCCATCCCAGGTTATCCTGGGCTCTTTATCCTCCCCCACATCTAACTTAACCTGTGACATTCCCCAAGGTCCCAACGTCTCTCCCTGGCACTTTAACATCTATCTTGCTCTGCTTGCACACCTAATTTCCACCTTCTCCCTTTACTCCCAGTGTTAGGCAGATGGCACACAACTCTTATTCCAACATCCCTCTGATCCTCTCCTTACTTCCTCCATCATTCCTGACTGCCTATCTTCCATCCAGTCCTGGTGTGCCTCCAATGATCACTGCCTTAATGCCAGCAAGACTGAGATCCTTCCCATTGGGACTCCTGCTCCCTCTTTCTTCCCTTCTCTCTGGCCACTCACTATGGGCTTTGCCCCTCCTCCTTCATCTGAGTCCAGAAGCCTTGGAGTCATCTTCGACTCCTCCCTTTATTTCCTCCCCCACATCCAGGACCTTGCCAAGAAGGACCACTTTCAATTCCACCTCCTCAAAAGAATCTTTCCTTTCCTCACTTTCCCCCAGAAGCTCAATGTCTCTAGAGCTCTGGTACTCTTTAGGCGGGACTACTGCAATAACCTCTTCCTTAATCTACCCTCTTCCTCTCTATGTCCCCTCCAGCTTATGCAGAATATGGCTCAAGACTTATCCTTGGCCTCAAGCCCAGAGACTGCATCTCTCCAGCCCTAAAATCTCACCAATGGCTCGCAGTTGCTGCAAGGATCAAATTCACATCCCTCTGCATCAAACATAAGGTTGTCTGGGGCCAGGCACCATTATATCTGCAAATGACCTCACCAAATACTCTCCTCTCTGTCTGTCCTATCTGTCCCCAGATCTTTACGCTCCTCCGGCACCAACTCTGTGTGTGCCAAATGCTTCTCTAAACAGTGAGCTGATGGCCGATCTCTTTCCTCTGCTTGTTTCCTCCTCTGGAACAGCCAAACCCTTCCTCTCTGTCTTGAGCCAGATCTCCTCAAATTCAGGGACCTCCTCAAGACTTTAATTTCTCCTCCTCCATCCACCTCTCCCTCCCTTGCTAAACCCAAGAGTTGCTGAGATTGTGGGGCAAGGGTCCTTATGTGCTCTTACTGTGTCCTGTTGAAAAAACAGAATGAACAGGGACAAGGACACCTAAAACACCACGGTGCCTTGATGCAGAAACACAATCTCAGTGATTGAAGGTTATGTTAAACTTTTAGTGTGTGTCATAGCAGGGTGCTCCATATGTACATACAAAGGACAATTATAAATATCAAAAGTGCAAGACAGATTCAATTTACATCTGTGAATTTACAGGGTCAAATCCTGAAAATCACAGAACAAGGGTCACATGGAAATGCAGTATTAACAGAGAACAATATAGAGTGTTTGGATACACAAAACAGTGAGGTCCAGTGTGGAAAAAGCACTGGAGCTCTGGGACTCAGGGTCTCCACAACTGTGTTTCGGCCTATGTGTGCTTAATTTGCAGCAGTTCTTGGGTAGGCCTTCATCAGGACAAATACAAGTAGTGGGGAAGCTTCCTGCGATTTCTGCCAAAGAAGTCAGACAGATGGGTGCATCAGAAGTAGGATTAGGTGTCTCAGCTGAAACATAGTAGATTTAATTCAGAGCCAATCAATGGGTAACTGTAACTCCAAAGGAGTAGGGTCAGCGGATCCTTTCCGTGATAAGAGATGGCACGGTGAAAGGGCTGAAAGGACCACGTCAGTGCGTCCTAGACCATAGTGTAGAATTGAATCCAGCACATGGGTCAAGTCTAAGAGAGAGAGGGAAAACAGTATGGAGGCTAGGTTTATCTGGCATGTACAAATGTATAGACACAACAATCGGGATGCTGCTTGTAATTTCACCTTGTTTTAAGCTATTCCAGAGTCACTGATAGTCTTCTGTAGAACAGGCAAGAAATGCCATAGGAAAATGAGGGTTATAACACCTTCTGTTATGGAAGACGAGGGGGTCTGTGAATGGAGGAGACACCGCCAGTGAGACAGCTAGTCGGGTGATACTGGTGCCATGGATTGGTCTTACCTAACCAAAGAGTAAATATACTCTCATTCTCTCTATCGATGCAGCACAACTTATGTGGTCAAGCATTGCTAGTTCCTGTTCAAGAGGTGGCTCATGCAACAGGTTGAGCCTGACGAAAAACGAAGAACAGAATTGGAATAATAATCTAGAAACTCTGAGGTAAAAGGGGACCTAAGTTATAGAAAAGGGTCTTACCGACTTGAGTGGCATGGGAACTATCGCCAGACGGTCGCTCCAGTAAACTTATGGCGAGCGGGAGTGCACTATTTATCTGTTGCTGATATCCACGCGGGATTTGCCTGCAAAATGGAGACAAAATACCAGTGGGATAAGAACCCAAAAGTGGTATTACGACTTTATGACTAGATAATGTCAGACGCCAGCTGATCGGGTGGGTCTGATATGTTGGAAAGTGTCTTATCTGGTGGTTTGAACGCTGAGTGAACCTGTCAGGGTCAGGAGCCTCCGGCCCCTTGCACTGTCAAAACAAAACTATGTTGTTATGGAAACCATCTGGCTTTTAACGGGTGGCCATTTTGGCAGGCAAATGTGTGGACGTGCATTAAAGAATGTGCCACGCCGGGCGCGTCTGACGCTGTGGAATGCAATACATATCGAAAAAGGCATAGTCTGAATAAAGTGCCTGGAATGATGTCTCGCTCGTAGATAAATGTGGAGTGAATCAGGGATCTGAAGGCTCTCTCTGTTGTTGGTTAATTAGTTAGTGGGCGGACGCAGAATGTTTTCGAAACTCAGGCACTGGTAAGCATAATTCATCATGATGATGAAAACATACCCGGGGTCTAGATAATGTATGGACCAACCACATGTCTTCTGATGTTTGTGATACTTCATATGTCACTCACAATAAAGCATATGTGCAATGCCAATCAGATATAGTAGACATCCATCAAGCAACATATTAATTGACTAAAAGTGACAGACATTGTTCTGAAAATCACGTGACATTATAACAGAAGGATGAACAACATGGCCACACATGATCGTCATGCATAAAGCTGGTTGATAACAGCGTGTTGGTCTGAAACATTATCCAAAAAATTGGTCAAGGACAATGTAGATTAACACAGAGGATACTCAATAGTTAATTGAAACCCGAGGGCGGGATTGCCACTTGGCCCTCTAGTAATATCTTATAGGCCAGTGAATGGGAGAAGAACGGACATGGTCCAAAAATTCATGATGTTTAAAGAAAAGTCTTCCACGCGACAGAAATGTTCAAACCTTCTTTGACTGAGTTAAGTTTGTACACCCACTTCTGCTCCAATTGTGTCAGAGCTTTATTTATGTCGCCACCTCTGTGTTGTGGTGACAATTGTTGTGACACAAACCACTTGAGGTCTGTATTGTTATGCTGTTTGTGGGTGTAATGCTCCTGTAGTGGTTTGTCGACCACCTTGTTCTTTATGCAGGAACGATGTTCCGAAATCCTGGTTTTTATCATCCTGATAGTTTTGCCAACATATACAAGTTTACAAGGGCACTCAATGATGTAGATCACATTCTTACTGTTGCAATTAGTATGGTCTTGCAATATCCATTTGGTGCCCTTATAGTCAAAAACCTTCTTGGTCTCTGTGAAATTGCAGGCAAGGCAATGCCCGCACTTTTAGTGTCCTTGAATCGGGGGTAGATCCCATAAGGTGTTGGTTGCTCGTGGGGGTTCCCGGAAAGTGTGGACCAATGATTCTTTCAGGTTGGTGTTCTTCTTGAATGCAAAGAAGGGTTTCTTACTGATACTGGGATTATTTATGAGGTGCCAGTGTTTTATATGGTCTTGGTGATGAGGTTGCTCAAGGGACTGTATGTGGTGACACAAACCAGCCTATCCAAGTCAGCCCTTGGCTTTGGTGTGAGACAAGCCTCTCTTGGTGTGTTGGCTGCTCTTTTCTTAGCAGCTTTGATAGCCCGGTGGGAGTCACCCTGCTGGTGAGTCTCCTGTGTAGATCTTCTGCATGATTTTCGAATTTATCTGTGTCCGTAGAATTTATCCTGATCTGTAAAAACTAACCATAGGGTAGATGGAACTTCAGGGATTCTGGATGGTAACTTTTAAAATGTAGGTGGCTATTCTTGTCAGTCGGTTTTCGGTAGAGGTCTGTTTTGAGCCTGGTCCCAGATCTGTATATATGCAGGTCCAAGAAATTGATACAATGGTAATCCCATTTGATGGTGAAATTAATGGGCTCGTTGCAGTTGTTGATCCACTGGTGAAAGAGCAGTAGATCACCTTGTGTGCCTTTCCAAACTAATAGAACGTCATCTATATAGTGTTTCCAGATTGATATGTGGTCTTTGTATGGATTGTTGTCAGATGTGATGTGGTCCAGTTCGTATTTAGCCATGTGTAGGTTGGCTATGTCTGGGGAAAATGTAGCACCCATACTGACCCCTTTGATTTGCTTGTAAATTTGATTTTCAAAAAAGAAGAAATTCTCTGACATGGCAATCCTGACACATTTAAGTATGAAGTTGGTCGGGGTGGTGGTTGTGTCAGTTCTCTGTTCGAGAACGATATTCAGAACCTCCAGACCTGGTTGTTGTGGCATGGAGGTATAGAGAGTCTCCACATCCATAGTGACTAGAATACAGTCATCTTGAATGGTGAGGGTGTCCAGCATGTCAGTGGTATGGGTGATGTCCTTCAGAAAAGACGGCACCTGGGTCACGAATGGTTTTAAAATAAACAATCTGTGTATACAGAGAGGAGTTCCAGAAGAGAGTCACAAGCTGATACGATTGGTCGGCCTGGCTCAACAACTGCAATGAGCACATTCATTTCACCATCAAATGGGATTACCATTGCATCGATTTCTTGGACTCAGTCAAAGAAGGTTTGAACATTTCTGTCGGGTGGAAGACCTTTCTTTAAACATCATGAATTTTTGGACCATGTCCGTCCTACTCCCATTCACTGGCCTATATGATATTACTCGAGGGCCAGGTGGCGATCCCGGCCAAAGGGTTTCAATGAACTTTTGAGTATCCTCAGTCTTAATCTATATTGTCCTTGACCAATTTTTGGGATAATGTTTCAGACCAACACGCTGTTACCAAACAGCTTTATGCATGACGATCATGTGGGGCCATGTCGCTCATCCCTCTGTTATGATGTCACATGCTTTTCAGAGCAATGGGCCTCATTACGAGTATGGAGGTAGCCATGCCACTTTTAGCAGCATGGCTACCCCCATACCGGGTCTGGTATTCCTTTGCTTTGCGCCTTGCACACTTCAAACAAGTGGCCAGTGTTGCCAGAACTACAGCCTTCAGCAGAACACAAGAGGGGAGTGGTCAGAAAGAGAGCAGGACTTAAGATAGTTCAGTGAGTCAATGCACAGGTATTTGAAATCCTTACATGGATTGCAGCAATATGCATTTAGAGGACAAACAAGTTTGGTTTGGAAGTTTGTGTTAGAGATCTCAGTAGGGTTGGGGTAAATGGCAGTTGAACATTTTTGAAGAAGCTTGGAAAAATGATATAAAGATTTTGGATTTTTAGAAAGGTGGATTGGGCTGTTTTGCAAGTATTTTGAAATAATATGTGGAAAAGTGGTGGTATGATTTTGTGGTTGACCAATCAGCAGAGTATGTAAAAAGACACACACACACACACACACATACACACACATACACACACACACACACACACACTCACACACACACACTCACACACACACGTGCCAATTTTGATTGGGCAATGATAAATAGTAATATATGTAAATATATGTCATGTAAAGCTCTTTGAATTAAGGAGCTATGAGATATACATTGAGTTATACTAAAATACAACGTGAAGAAACATGTGGTTTGCTTTAAATTAGCAGTTATGCGTTGATAATTTGGCTATGAGAAAGAGATGAGAAGTTTTGAAATGGTGGTTTGAGAAAAAATATACATAATGGGAATGACACTGAGGAGGCACACAAAAGTAAATATTGTTGGACCTTTAATGAGGTAGGAAGTGGTTGGTGTAGTTGTATATGTGTATTACATATATTCTGTGAATATAAGGAGGAAAAAGAACTATAAAGTAGGTTAATTTAAAAAGGATGAATCCCTTTAAGTGGTGTGATCTGAGTCATAAAAGAAATATGTACATGTGAAAAAATGTATGTAAAAATATTGGATTTCGATTAGAATGAATAATAATGAGTAGGGCTAGAGATGATATATATGTGGGTTTGCATATACTTAATGTAGATTGTGAATAAAGACTGTCTATTAAGGTTTGTAATTTTTTGAATGAAGTAATATGTTGTATATAACTGCAAAGTAATTTTGGACTGACATTTTCAGCAGAAGAACATATTCGAATGATTGTGAGGATATATTAAAAAAAATTTTTTTAAAACAGAGCTTTAAGTGAAGCATGTGCTCGGTGCCACTCTCCTTGAAAAAGTATTTTCGGTCCAGTATTCATTAAATTGATTTACATTTTAAGGTTATTTATGAGATATATCAGTAATAATGGTGTTTTATGAGTAGAGGGTGTCAGTTTTAGTTTGATTTACCAACACCAGTTGAAGAAATTCAAGACGGGATGTTTGTAAAGGGAAACAAAGAGATTTGATATTTTGTTATGTGTTATGTTGAGATGGTTCCCTTTTGGACACTTCTGATTGATATTTATGGGATTGTAGGGTGTATGACCCCTGTTCTTTGATTTGGCAAGGGTCTATATTTTTGTGTATTTATATTTTGGCCAAAAGTTTATGTATGATTAACCTTTTTTATAGCACATTTTTTCACACTAGAGTGTGTCCCCAGTCATTACGCATTAATGGATTAGATTGGTCTCATTAGATTATCTTTTTAAAGTACAAAAGCCACTTCCCATTTTAAGGTTTTATTAGTTATTTTGGATTTCTTTGGAGCTATCCCGGATACTTTTTTTTTTAGGACGAGGTCGTAGACATTATATTAGCTCACAGCAGAACCCCCCACCGCTGATTTTTTAATCCCATTTAAACATTGAAGGTACCTTTATTAGTAATAGATGTGCATTTTTAAAAGGCATATGCTATGAGTGTGCACAGGGTAGTCACGCAGATAAGGGAGAAAGGCATGTTGAGCAATGGAAAGAAACAATTGTTTAAGTTTAGGCACATAATTGAAAAGTAATTTAGAAAAGGCAAAGGTGCCTGGCCCAATGGTTTTCGAACATATAATGAATGAGCACAGGGAGGTGCATCACACCTTTGTGTTAAGTAGCAATGATTGCAACAACTGGAAGAACTCTTATATGTGTAAATAGATTATCAAAAGGAAGAGCAGATGGACACCGTTTATTTTCATAGAATTTGTAATAATAAGAAGGCAAGGAAGTGCGTTAGAAGAGGGAAATGGGAAAGTGATTGAGGAAGGAGAGGGAGAGAAATGGTGGCAAGAAAAGAAACAGGCATGGGAGAGCAAAGTGAGATAGAGATTGCAATGAAGGCACATAAGAGTGCTACAAATAACCAGACAGTGAGGACACTGGTCAGTAGAGTAACTAAGGAAATAAATATGAGGGACAGCATATGCCCCACTGCATAGCACAGAATCATTGAAATAATATGTCAGAGATCACACATTGTGCCAGGCATGCACCGCGAATAAATGTACACTTATAGATGCAAATTACATAACTGAGAAGGTTAATGCAATAGCAAGTGACACCATATCAGGCACGTTAAACCTTTACATGAGTACAACAAAATTAATAGAATTATTAGCACCTTTTGCAGTCGCGTCAATAAATGTGCATGCACTGACACCAACATTTATTTTCAGAATTGCGGGAAGCAACAGTAATGGAAGGAAGAACTCTCACCAGCAGAAGATCTAAATCCCACACCTCATAGGGTAAGGGAGCATGATCTTTTTATACCATTATTACATTTCTGCAACATATCAACATACATATTGGGGAGAGAATTGAGTAAGTGACCAGGGGATAACATGCACTATTTTAGGGATTACTTATATAATTGCACAATAAGTCACATCCGTAATTTAAGGCCAGGAAAAAGGATAGTATGTGCCATTTGGCCAAAGAAGTGTTTTGTATGGAGCACACACCCCGATCAGCATGGCTTTCAAGAATAAAAGTTAGATTGTTAAGATTAGCTGTAGAGCTTTTATTTAAATGAAACATACCCATGGATGAGGAAGAAGGGACAATGAGTGCAAGCAAGCTAGTAGCTACAAACATTAGTGAATAAAACTGAGGGACAGTGATGGCTCTTGGTGGAGGACACATAGAGATTAATATGGCAAACACAGGCTTGTTCAATGGAAGTTTATTCAGCATTTAAGGATTCTAAACAGAAATAAGGAGGATTTGGCACAAGTATTTAGCATGTTATAGATCAGTAGCACTTATGATGATTGGTTTATTAGGAGTGAAAGGGGGAGCACTTGGAGATGTGGAAAGAGTGGGCTTTATGCACAAGGTTTGGAAAAACATAAGGATATCATGTTATGAATTTGTCATGTTATGGCCACAAAGGTGTGGGGGGAGGCACACGCACTGAACACATGTGTATATCAGACAATATGCTCACAATGCAAGTATACCACCAATTTAAGCAGTAGTAACCCCATGTGCTGCTAGAGACAACATAAGGGAACATAAACCGCATTTCATTTTTGAAGTATATTTGGAGCATTTTACAAATTATAGGGGTGGGATCACAAGATGTAAAAGGACAAACAGTAACGTGCAACTGGAAAGTTCAGGAAGGAGGG
Organism: Ambystoma mexicanum; assembly: GCF_040938575.1. Lineage (NCBI taxonomy): Eukaryota > Metazoa > Chordata > Amphibia > Caudata > Ambystomatidae > Ambystoma > Ambystoma mexicanum. The sequence goes on along the minus strand of NC_090930.1, from coordinate 146,763,423 downwards.
ATTATGAGGAAAAACACAATGAGGGAACTTCTGCCCATGCAAAGTACAACGTATGAGATTAAGTACCAAGAACATTATTTTATATATATGTGTTTATGTAAAAATTGATTCGTGTTAAAGATAAAAAAGTGTCATTTTTGGAGCACTGGAGGAATTTCTATATGGCCTTAGTTGGGTGTAGTGATACAATTGGAAGAAACATTATAAGAAAAAGTTAGTACTAGTGGATGAAAGAGGGAGAAAAATAAAGAGAGAAAAGCTAGGTGCCTGCGGACATAGGGAGTGTGTGCATCTCCTTTTTGATTATTATTAGAGGAAAGAGGACTCAGGGGAGTACACGTGAAAGATAGTAAGGAATACATACAGTGGTTTCAAACTGATAGCATTTCTCCTAAGTAGAGTGTAGTAGGTGTAGATACAGTATAATATATGCATAAGTATGGCCACATCTAGTGAAGAAGGTAGAGAAGATTCCTGGATGTAAGAAGGTGGAGTAACCCTTTTTATGTCAATAAAAAGTATTGAAGGTATGTTTGATATATGTTATGTTTTAGTAAAGGAACAAAGAAATAATGGGTCATGAAAATGAAGTGCTAGGCATACATTGTATGCATGTATGCCACACTTGCATGTATTTAAATAGGACATGCACTCATGTTCAGCGTCATGGGAGGTACATTAGAGTAGTAAGGGTGACAAAAGTGTTAATTATATCTTGCCAGGATAAATACAGCAAAGGAAGCAGAGGCCACGTTCCCATGCTATCGGATGAAGGAATACAAAGGCAAGATTACAGAGAAGATTTTACTCAAAATTACAGAGAAGATTTTCACCAAGATTACAGTGAAGACTTTCTTCAGAATAAAGAAACCTAAAAGCAAGCCTGCTATCATGTACATACAAAAAGATAAAGCAAAGTGCACCATTGCCTGTACTTTAAAAAGATGAGATTGCATTCTACTTGGCCATGGATATAATGGGATGACCCCAGCATCATCACATCAAGAAAATATACAGCGGTAAGGCTAATACTCTACATGCAGAGACAGGAGAAGACGTACTAACGTACAGTGTCATTTGTTAGTATATCATGATTTTTGCCTCCATTTGGTTTCTAGAGGAAGTAAAGGATATTTTATCCATGGATGCGCCAATAGGAAAGAAAAATAGAGCCTAAAGGAGAAGACTGTTCCTTTTTGTGTCATTGTTGATTCTGTTTTGTTGTATGTTCAGGTTTTTGATTATAAAGAAGGGAACAATTTAACCCCAGTAGTGTTAAGATTGACACAACCATTTACAATAAGATCTATCAGGAATAGAGGAGAAATGCTTCCTTTTTTAATTAAAAGAAGTGTTTGGAGATGAAGTTTGAGCTCAGCATGGCACAGAGAAGATCATAATGGGGTGTGAACTTATGAAGAGGGTGGGGCAGGTGAGGGTAAAAAAACATATGTGCGTGCTTTTTGGTGGTTCTACGTTACCGCACACCCAGGTCTAAACATAGGTAAACACAGGTGCCACTAAGGTATGCACAAGTGGGAGGAGAAGCAGCCATTCAATTAAATTAAAGAAGACATTTAGTAGGAAGTGTTTTAAGAGGTAGTAATATTTTTCAAAAATAGAAGCATTAAAGTAGTAATGTTTAGGTTTTAGGAGGAAGTGCAGATAAAAAAATGCACTTATTTTTTAAGAAACTCACCCAGTTTTGTATATTTCGGATGGACAGAGAATACCTGCACTTCAAGTGACATCGAAACACGAGCCTACGAGCAGGAAGAAAGGCCTTAATTGTCATGAAAAAGAGATTAGTGGACCAGCCAGATGCCAATTTGCTGTTGAATTGAAATAAACAATCTCTTTATGGACTCCCCCCATCCTTATGTCCCCAATTATGATAATGTCCCCTCGACTGACTATTTTACTCAAGATAAAAATGCGTCCTAAAGCATGGCCCTTAAATGTACTAAGGGACCCCTGAACTTCAATAATGAACTAATGAAAGATCATTGAACTCGATATGAAGAAGAAATGAGAACTCGATGGAAGATGTTCTAATGGAAGTTAAGCAAGATGATGGCCAGGAAATGAACTCCGAGCAGCTGATAAAACCCACAACTGCAATTGCTACCGAAGTGGGATGACCACTCAAAAGTCTATACTACAAATTCTCTAAATCAATGGAGTCCAAATCTATGAAACAAATTCTTAAAATATAAAATGCGCAAAATACAATCCGGCAAAGTATATTTTCATGCCCATCATTTAGGGGTTGCAACTGCGACTCCTGAGTTCTCCCTTGCTACCCCTGTGGTCTCCCTTGCTACCCCTAAAAATGACACTTCCGGTTTTGTCAAGGGGTGAAAGGTTGTGTTCCATCACTTCTGTGATGTCACTTCGGAGTGGGATCAAATGACATAACTTCCTGTGATGTCATCATAGGTCAAGGGTCGTGTGGTGTCCCTTCCACTACCCCTGGCATATTGGTGAAATGGAATCGGTCGAAATTACCAAATCCATTTTACCTACCCCACCAAAAGACCTAAAATGCATAGCACCAAAAGTTCAAACACCAAAAGTTCGAACTTTTTGTGGTATGTATGTTTTGGTGGGGTAGGTAAAAAAAAAAGGAAAACAAAGGCTGCAGGTGCTATAGCAAGCAGGGATTGCGGGGGACACCCCTGCAGCTGACCCGAAAAAAAATGTAATTAAAATAAAACTGTGGGGGCTGCAGGTGTCCCCCCTGCAACACCCTGATCACTATTCTATACAGTATACAGTATACTATACAGCAGAGTGAGCTGGGGTTGCGGAGGACACCCCTGCAGCTGCCTGACCAAAAAAAAAAAAAAAAGGTCCCTGTGGCTCTGGTTCCCGATCACATAAGTGAAAGGGAACCAGCTTTGCAGGGACACAGCGCGTCGAGGTGAAAGGTAAGTAAGGAGGTGGGGGTGTGTGGGTGTGTGTTGGGGGTCGGGGTGGGGGTCAGGGCCGGGCAGGTGTTAGGTTGTGGGGTTGATTTTACCCCTTAAGTGCTAAGGACGAGGTATCTCACCCTTGGGATTACCTCCAGGGTGCCAAGGACGAGATAGCTCTTCCTTTTTGGCACTCTGTGCTCTCAAAACAGTATCCAACCACCGGGCTATGTTGCCCGGGGGCTGGATTACCTTCAACTTCACGTCGGCGTGCCGACGTGAATGTGAAAGTTATTTCACTGCGGCAGCCATTTCGGGCTGCCGTGGTGAAAAGAGAAGGTGAGTGCCCTTCTCCCTCGATCTCCGGCTGTATTTCAAGTCAGAGATCGAGACAGGTGTCGTTGGAAAGGGGAGAACCTCCCCTTTCCAACGACACCTTGTGTGACAACATTGCTGGTCACGGATAGGGCGCAGAGCAGGAGTACATGAGGTACATGAGGAATAAGTGTGCAGGCCGCCCAAAGGATGGGGCCTGCAGGTTAGGGCCCCCCTGGGGGCAGATGGCTCATCCCTAAACTCGCTGAGCTATCTCGCTGGCAAGTCGCTACCCACCCAGATCCAATAATGAGCCTATTTGCTGACCCCCTACTTAATACTTTAACAAGGTCCCTTCATAGGTTTGTAAGTTGCCCTGTATCTAAGTCTGTAATCTCCACCCTACTTGAGCCTGTAAAAATACATCCTACTTCAGCCTTTGAGAGGCCCCTTACCTGAGCCCATCGGTATGCCTAGCCCGGCCCTGGCTGCTGCACTATATTTGAGCCTCTAAGGCACCCGGGATGAACCTGCAATATACATGATACCTGAACTTGTGGCTGACCCCTACCTGAGCCTCTGAACTGTTCCTACCCAAGCCTGTAGCCTGCCCAGCAGAATAATAACACATTAAACAGTCTAGTCTGCAAATGAATCCTGCAGAAGTTGCACAGTTTGACAGTTGCACTTTGTAAGTGTGAAGAATTGCAAATTGGGTGGAGGGGAATGATTCAGCAAGAAAAGGCCCACAATGCAAGTGGAGCAGTTTGCTTGCGTAATTTATAGTAGTTATGCAAGGTCAATGCATACAAATCTGACCATGCACTGCGTGTGTTCTGCACACCTTTTCTGCAAAATGTGCATGGCAAGCCAATGACCCAAAATCAAGACATGCACCCCCATGCAAAACAAACACGAAGCATGAACAGGAAACTAGTCTACACATGGCTTAAGCATGCAGAACCTTCATGTCTGGCAGCCACAAATGCCTCACACGCCCCACGTGTATCACGAGGCAGGGCATGACATCTGTATTATGTATCACTCAATAGCATACACGCACACAATGTGCACCTGAATAGGTGCATGCGTACACTGAACCTACCTACTCACACAAAGATCCAATTATCTCTGTCCTCAATTAGAAGCACCCGCTTTAGAGGTGAATGAATGAATAGCAATTTGTGAAGCGCTGACATCCCAAGGGCATCTAAGCACTAACCATCAGCGTGCTATCAGGTAATGGCAGGTGACATGTTTCTGTTTGGGCAGTGGATCATGTGATCAGCAGGCACATGGGAACAATTATTCTTTCCTGATAAACACTTTCCCCTCTAGATGTGTGCAGCACTGTAGAAACACATCTGATTACCAGCACCGACAATAGGGATGGAATGGGCCAGGTAGAACAGCCCTGGGTAGATCCTGTAGTCAAGAGGACAGATAGCACGTGTGTACACAATAGCGGTAGCAGTGACATCAAGCAATGCCCAGTAGCAGTCTTCCTGAGGAGAGAAAGAAGGGAAAGGCCCTTAGAGGCATTCATTTGCCTTATCGGCATCAAGTATGGATATCATTTATTATATGTGTACTGTTTCCCAGACAGTGAATCAGCCCCAGTTAGGCGTCAGAGCAATTTAGACTGAGAGCAGGAAATACTTCCGGGTCATTTGTACAATTCCTCTATGTCAGTATGATGCAGCATTGAGATGAGCGATTAAAGCTTATAAATCCGGATGTCTTCGCTGTATAAATCCTGTATTGCCACATTTTCAAACTCGACCTCTAGCCTGAAAAGCCTCCGCCTGGGACTCTTTTTTTACCTATAATGGAAGAAGATTAACATGGGTCAAAGCAGAGATCGTCCCTCCATAAACCCTACTTGATCAATGATCCAGATGTCAGTCTGAAACTTTTCTTGACCAGTGCTGTAAGAGCGCTCACTGCTGTTATCTGTGTGTGATCTGCAGGTCGCAGGTTCGAATCCTGATAAGGCCAATTTAGGCTTTCATCCGTCCGAGATGGAAAAATTAAAACCCGACTTCGATTGGGTGATATTGAGTATAAATATGTTCTATATAATGTGCTTTGGTGAAAGCACTATATAAATAAAACATCATTGTCATCTTTTACTAAAGATGACTTTACTTATCTTCTTTCATCAATGCAAGCAACTTGCTATAATGATGACCCCTCCAAGCCAGTTTGATGACAGGCATCTTCAACCCCTCCTAACCCGAGACTGGGTGATCTGCTCGCCCCTGGCAGCCCCTTGGTTTTCTCTCGAAGTTGCTTGTTGATCCCTTGCTGCAAAATTGCCTGCCCTACCCCAACCCCATTGTTAGCTTTCCATCCCTGCTTCCCCCACTGTGTACTTCCTCCTATGACTTGCAAAGCACTCTGTTGCTTCCCAAAGCGAGTCTGTGCTTACCAAATACCAATAATACTCATCTTCCTGGCACCCTTTCATCAACAAACACCTCATTCGCCCAAGATCTATCTCCTGATTCATGGAAGGGGAGGTTGTCAATTACAAGCTCTTATGGCTTTTCCAACTATCGACCAATAACAAGCCTGTGTAAATTCCTAGAAAAGTGTGCAACAAATAAGCGTTGATATCAGTTTAGCAAACTCAATCCTTGCACATTTGTTTCAAGCACAATCATTCAGGGATTTCTAGTCTGAGTCACTTAGTTACTTCATTGCTGTTGCATTAGGACACGCACCTAGTAAGTTGTGGATGATCCTATGTGCTTCTTGGATGATGGGTAACTTTTGTACATCTGTCTCCCCATCGCTCAATGACATTACACACAGTCAGCCATGATCTCTCAGTTGGATTTCACGTGCCAGCCACTAGGTTCTGCTTAACGTCTTTCTTTTACCCGTGTAATCAGGGGTCCACCGATCACATCATAAAACACATGCTCGCAAAAGGAGCACAGACCGGACAGGAAGTAATGCTGTTTATTACAGCTGGGCAACCACAGATCAAACAGAACAGAGGAATAGATCTGATTGATGAGAGCCAACATCGAGTGTACTACGAACATTAGTTTTATAACATAAAATACAATGGTCCAGACCCTTTGAAACACTTGCAATCTAGTATGTTCATATCTTCAATGTTTCTTAGAAATTTCCTTGGCTAGTCTACGTCATATTCTTAGTGCTGGACTTATGTTAGTGAAGTATGATTGGAGCAAACAGTTCAGCAGTATTCCAACACGTCACCTCCCCCATGTGATATGATGATATGATGATATGATATGATATGGCATTTATAATGCACCTATACACAGTGTTTCAAGGCGTGACGAGGCAAGGGAGGGGGAACAGAGGGTAGACAGATTAACGATCCTACTAGGCCAGGTGTCATTGAGATCGCGCAAGTGCAGGGGAGGGGGAAAGGGAAAAGTGCGAGGGGGAAGGGAGAGGGGTAAGTGCAGTACATGGGATAAATGAATAAATAAGATAAATAAAAATGGCCACTGGTGGCAAGTGCAAGGTAAGTGCATATATAAGTGCTGGTAGGGGGACTGTGGGGATACAGAAAACAATCCCCTGTTGCAGGGGGTGCCAGGAAGGCAGTGCAGGAGGGCAAATGGCGGGCCTGAGAATCAGAAAGGGTGGCCAGGTAACCAGTGCAGTATCTGCCAGGAAATCAGCAGGGCAGAAGGGGGGAGAAAGCAGAGGCAAAGAGGAAGGTTTTGAGGTGCTTCCGGAACCAGAGATGGTTCCCCTCAAGTTTCAGGGAGGCAGGAATGCTGTTCCAGAGGGAGGCCCCTGCCGAAGAGAGAGATCTACCACCAACTCGTTGCTTGGAGAAGCGACTGACCCTGAGGGAGTTGGATGCAGAGGAACGAAGAGCTCGGGAAAGAAGATATTTAGGAAGAGAAAGTTGCAGGTATTGCGGCCCTAGGCCCCATGCCCCAGAAGGCCTTGTGGATAATGCAGGGGGTTTTGAACTTAATCGTCGCCGCCACTGGGAGCCAGTGCAGAGATTTCAGTCCTGGAGAGATACGATCCCTGGGCTTGAGGCCAAGGACAAGTCTCGCAGCCCTGTTCTGGATAATTTGCAGAGGGCGGAGAGTAGAGGCAGGCAGATTTAGTTAGAGGCTGTTACAATAGTCACGCTTACAGAGAACCAGGGCTCTGGAGACAGTGAGCTTCTGGAGGAAGGAGAAGAAAGGAAGAATACCTCTGAGGATGAGCAGTGTGACTTCTTAGAGACTTCAGAGATGTGAGGAGAGAAGGAGAGTGTGGAGTCGAAGATAACTCCAATGTTTTTAGCCTTGCAGGTGGGAGCAGGAAGAGGGCCAAGGGAGGCCGGCCAGAGAGCTGCAGGGAAGGAGGGAGCGGGTGAGCCCATGAGTAGAATGTCAGTCTTACTGGCATTAAGGCAGAGGTCATTGGCGGCACACCACTCCTGGATGGCTGACAGACAGTCAGAGATGAGGGAAGGAGAGGAGGAAGCGGAGGGTAGCCTGAAAATGAGCTGGGTATCATCCGCATAGCACTGGAAGTTGGGGCAGAGAGGGGCGATGCCGTGGGCAAGGAGTGCCAGGTATTGATTGAATGTGGCGCTATATTGATTCTCAGCCCAACCCAGAACAATATGCAATTACTAAAAGAACATTTATTCTGACCGCCAGAACTTTATTACACTGCCATTGGTCAGCACCATTGAGGACGGAACATGAGACAACCTGCTTCTAGTGGAAGGGAGACATTCACATGATACCTGCTAGATAATGGCCTTCACAAACCCTGCGGTGGATACTCTGAAGGCTGGCCACCTCCCAGGAACACAGTGACTTACCATCTGATTGGTTCTCCCAGGAATGCCACCCCGTTCAGTGTCCCTTTCCCATAGCCACCTGCCAAAGGGCACTGGTGGCCATGTGACCGGTTCACTGGCTCAGATCCATTTCCCCCTACCCCATATAACTGCTAGATTGGCTGACCGCCCTGTAATTACATCACCCAGTGGTGTTTTAGCTGCTTCAATCTGCCTGTGACGTGCAGCTTGAGCTCCATCTTCCTCCTCCCTGTCCCCCGGAATGCTGGTTATGTATTTCAGATCGGGGGTTCCCTGGCTGGGCCTGCACTGGGGGTTTCCCTGCCGAGCGTGTTTACCAAGGATATTGTTTTTTTCTCTTTTTTGTGCTAATTATATAGAGATTATATGGGCTGATGATACACATGATGCAGCTCTACCCACTCCCTTCCCAGTGAGGTCTTCTTTTATAGTGTGACTGTGGCTTGGTGTTGCTGTGATTTTTCCCATTAGAAGGTACCCTGTGACCCCTCTTCTTTACTCTTTCAGGTGGTATGTGCGTCCCCCTTTCTGCTGCTGAATTAGCACCTTTAGTAGATTTCCCCTTCAATCAATCTTTCGATCAACATTTCTTTCCCCTTCATCTCTTCACCCTTCTCCGTGTGTGCCCATACCCGGGTGACCTGCTCATGTACCCTTCCTCTTCATACCCTTCTTGATATTTTCCCAAAATTACTATTTTTGTCACATCAGGTGAGCATTTGCCCCAAAGGGACTTGTAGTATTCTAAGTCCTGCAGGGGTGCTATAAATATTAACTCCACATCATCCTCACTTCCATTTACACTCAGAGTTTCCTCACCTAATACTTTACCAAGTTCAATTGTATTCATGGACATTGTGTAGTGTCCTTTATGGGGATGGCAGTTGCACCAGCCGATGATCCACCGGCCAATGCAGATGGTAACAAGGATCCCGATGAGCAAAGGAACAGTTATCTTGAACATTGCTGTCAGCCAATATGGGACCCACACAAATAATGCATCCAGTCAAATGTTTGACCTGACATCTTGTGTCTCTTGTATCATTTTGCCATCTATTGTTCTAATCTCCTTGACAGCCTCTGTAAGTGGTCCATTTGCTGTATCATTGTCAGGTTGTGCCTTACAGCACGTGCTTACAATCTTGTGGCACACGCTGCCTTCCATTGCAGTCATAAGATCCAGAATATAGCTGTTTTTGAGGGCCGTCAAACGCCATGCTCAGAGCTCTTCTCGTACCGCATTCAATATTTTTTCGGTTGCATTAGCCAATTGAAGCAGCTCATAATGCGTGATTTGAATCCATGTCACTTTAGCTTCTATTTGCATCCCAAGAAGCAAGAGAGAGGTAAAAAACACAGACGCTTTGCTGAACAATCTTAAATGGAGCGGAATGTTATCTAAGATTTGGGCAGAGTCCGCCGATATGTAATTACTCAACCTTTTCCTCCCTGTTTTCTTTGGTTGCTCTCCTTGTGTCTGTGCTGGCCCTTTCCATTTCTGTGTTGGTAGTTCGCTATGTGCTATCAAATCTGCGTGAGGCACAATCAAGGTAGGGCTGTGGAGGGTCACCAGTGCACATACACCTTTCCAGAATGGTGGAAGCTGGGGGCGTAAGTTCTTGTTCCAAATGCTCACCACACATCCATCAATGCAGCTGTCCCTTTCTGCAATGCCGCGATGCCCGTCATTCTCTTACACCTGGTGCTCATCCCCAGCAACACTGTCCCATTTAGCTCTGAAGCACAAAGAGTACTTACTGTGTGAACGGTTTTATGTTTAGTGGGCAATGGTTTTCGTCTATCCAGGTTGACATGTACATTATTATTCCATATTTTCCTACGCCCTGCATCTATTTTCTTCACCATGTTTTCTTCAAACCCCACCAGCTGTTCTGCATGACACTGTACCATTCCTCTTTCCCACTTCCCATTGTGAAGTACTGAACCTTGTGTTTGCATCAAGGGCTGGGTGTGGCATCATGGTACATCGTACCCAGTGGAAGTCTTACATAATATCTTTTTAGGGATCATGAGCACCTGTTTTCCCTTTTGTTGTTCTTTGGTTTTATACTCAACTATCATGCGTTTGGTCTTTTCCCTGGGCCATGCTTTCTAGCTGCATATAGTTGTCTTCATACACCTCCTCCCCTTCCTTTGTCTATCCATTTTACTTCTACTGTGTTGCCCTGGAACATCCCCCTGGTCTTTCACAAGGACACTTAAGGTTACAACACTTGCCCCTTGCCAAAATGGTCTGCTACTGTTATTCTTTATGTTTGTCTGTGATTATTAATTTCAATTTTGGATGTGCTATTATGTGAATACCAGCCTATAGAAAGACATGCGGTCGAAACAGATGAATCGGCTGTATTCAACTACATAAAATTTGACTCCAATTTAATAAACTGTAATTGCGCAGTGTGGTTGAGTAACTTCTCAAATTTCTGATCTCTTTTGGATTCCTTGGGCAGAGGATCCAGCCTGACACACCTACCTGCAGCAGTTACACCCTTATGTAACCTCGGTTCCTACTTAAATAGATATTTGATTCCCTCATAAGCAGGTCATAGACCCGACAAGCGCTTAAGGTTCCAGTCTTATGCCCGCAAGGTTCCGTATCTATAGATATTATTTGTCCCAGATACACATACTCTTCCTGGCAATACTGCAATTTCGCTTTGTCCAACTTGTATCCTTTTTCTGCTAGTAATGACAGAATGTGTACTGAGTCTGCTCTGCACTCTTCTTCTCTCTCACTGCATATCACCGAATCATCGACATACTGAATCACTGTGCTTGACGTTTGTACATTGCAAGTCCATCTGGATTAGCCTGTTGAAAATGCTAGGTGACTCGCAGTATCTTTGAGGCAACCAAGTGTGCTCGAAGCTGGTTCCGTGATAAGTGAACGCGGTCAGGTATCTTAAGTCTGGGTGCATGGGTATGGAAAAGAAGGCTTTATTCAAGTCGATCACTGTAAAGTACTTTGCCTTAATTGGGATATTGGATAATATTGTGACGGGGTTCAAGACCACAAGAAATTCAGCTTCAACCACATCATTCAGTCATTCGGTGGGTGCAAATCCTGGATAAAATGCCATGACCCACACTTTGATTTCTTTATCGGATATATATCTGTGTTAGATGATGACGAGGATGTCTGGATAATGCCCTGCTGCCACAATGTGTAGAGTGGAATATATCCCTTCATCGGCTTCTCTGGACAAAGGGTATTGCTAAGCACAGCGAATAGTACACCCTACTATAATTTTATCTTCACTGCCCCAAATACTTTTAGTACACCCACATCGTGGGGTCCCTTGGTCCATAAATTATCTGATACTTTTTTGAGATCTTTCTCTGTGTGTTTGTTCTCTCTTTTTACTGTGTTAGAATTGAACTTTTGAAGGGATTTGAACTTGGCAAGGTATCTGTATCTGGAATACCATCTCTCCTTTCTCTTCCTCATTGGAGAACAATTGTTCATCGGATACTCCTGTAATTGTCAGTGTAAGCTCAATGCATAGCACTGTCCGCCATTCCATGTTGTCTTTATCCATCCCACACGGGATCACCATGTCTTTGCGTACCACTGCTTACTCTAGTTGTAGCATGACAGTTGTCCCTTTTAGGTCATCCTTCTGACACTGTGGTCTGAACAGGAATTCTGAAGCCAATCGGAACACCTTCCCCTGTATCCCCGTGACCCATCCAAGCAGGACCTCAACCCCATACAGGAACATGCTTGGGTACAAGGGCTGTACCCGCAGGGTGCTTTGAGCGTGTGCTGCCAAGAGGGGGGCAGCCACGCAGGTATAATAAGTGCCATGCATAGTGCACACCATCCATTTCTCCATGAATTATATTGTTGCATTTAGTTTGCTGATCTTATCTCTCCCTAAGATATTGATAGGAGTGTCATTTGAATATGTAATGGTGCAACAAAGTGCTGTGTCCCTATTGTCAGTGGTAAATCTTTTGTAACTGGAACCGGGACCACCGCCCCAGAAAAGTCTTTCGTATCCATCACCTTGTTAGATAATGGGAATTCCCTCTGCCTGATGCAGGATTTGGTTGCTTCTGTGTCTATGAGAAAGGAACATTTGCTTGATCCTTTTTTCATTGCTACCTCGGGTTCCTCTTGGGGTCATCAGATACTGCTATTACTGGACACACTCATGCTTTCTGTGGGCCCTCCTACTATTGCATGTTATTTTGTGGGAAAGGGAAAGGATTTCCTCCCACAACGTTGACCCCAGTATAATGGGCCACCACATTTTGTCCCAACACCACGGCAGTGCCTGCCGCTGCTGCTGGGGGTTGTGTTATAGCAGGCACTGCTATCCCATCATCGGTTGTCCCTCCTTGTATCTACATCCCTCCCTGCTTTGAGGACATTTGTGCTTGCTCTGACTGTTCTGGGAGAAGCTGCATCTGTTGCCACCGGGGTTGTACTGTACCGATCCGCTGTTGCTGTGCCACTTGGATCGCCTGTGTCTGCTACACGAAAGGGCAGATATATGCTAGGTGTCCTATGTTCTGGCATATGTAACATGGTCCGAAGACCCTCTACCGAGGTCCTCTATACCCCCCTCTTACTCGCTGTGGGTACCCTCTTCCCACAGGAAAAAATCCCCCATACTTGTAGTTCCCCTGTGGTGGCGTTCCTCATTGTGGTGTGTATTGCGGCTGCATGTAGCCTCCTTGTTACAGTATATTCCCCGCGGGAAACCCTCCCTGTAGTGCTGGTGCAACTGCAGTGGCATCTGGCACAAGAATCGCCCCTTCCATTGTACATTTTGCCAGTTTAATTAGCAACAGTTTGTTTTCTGCCTTGGCAGCATTTTCCTCTGCCTGCCTCTCACTTTCCTGTTTTCGTTTACAATAGTGTACTATCATTGCCTGTTTTTCAGGCCAGCCTTTAGGTTCAATACCCACTATTTTATCAAAACATGCCTGTACTTCTGTCGTTAACCCTTTTATTGGAATGTGATAGAACAAGGGTATGCATTCATACCATGACCTTGGCGTCTCTTGTGTCCACAGGTCTCGTACTTGCTTTATATAGTTTGCTGGGTCATCATCGCCTTTCATTTTATGGGCCATTACTGTCCCCAGGTTGTAACTGTCAGGATAAATACTCCTCCAAACGTGTGCTCAACAGTTATTGAATGGAGCCCCATCATGAGCATTTGTGATTGATTTTACTCCTTTGTAGCCCACCTGGATCCATAGTTTGTGGGCCTGCTCTCCTATGATCACAGCAAATAAATGTTTCAATTGCTAATGTCGCTCGCACCATCTTTTTGTTGAGTGCCTGTATCCATTTACTGGCCCCAGCCACGAGGGAGGGCAGGCTGCATATTAGGTTGTCTCAGTACACTTTTTGCCATGGTACATAATGTGCACCCCCTCTGCCTTTCTGTAAAAATGGAATTACTTGTGTCTTGAGACCTATCCCTCCCCTTTTGATAGCCTGTGTTAGTCCCATTTTCACCTTTCTCACCCTGATGCGAAGGGAGGTCAACCAGTCTGTGTCACTCCTGTCACTGTCCTGTCACTTTTGCTCTTTTCTCCCACTCCTTCTCGTTTTGTCGGGTGTCCACATGTCACTATCCACATCACTCCATTCTTCTCCTAACTGTCCTTCATCTGAGACTGCATCACCCTCATCCCCTCCTTTGGCTTCCTTCTTCTTTCCCTCTTTCTCTTCATCGTCTAGGTTAAATTGCATTCTCTCCGATAGCCATTCCCCTTTGTCTCCCTTACTTTTCCTCCTCAATTCCACCTCTATTATCTGTTCAGCCTCATTGAATAACGCATGCACCTGTTGGCGCGTATTCTTTTCTATGTCTGCTAGATATTTCCTTTCTCCCTTTGTGTGTATTTCTTCCCTTTGTGTGTTTCTGTCTTTCCCCGTGTTATTTTCCTGTGGTCTCCCCCTTAGGTTTCTCACTGGGGACTAGTGTACCCTTCTGCAGGTCGTAATGTGGGATATAGCCCATAGGGTGGGGCGGAGTGTCAGTCTCCTCTTCTTCCTTTTTCATGTTTTCCCCTTTTGTTTCTCCATATAGCTTCCAGAGTGCCAATAAGTTTGCTCTTCAATTTGGAGCCTTTGTATTTTGTTAACAGATACGGGAACGTATTTTTGATTATTTTGCTGTCAAATGTACCTTTCCCTGGCCACGCATGGAAGCACTGATCTGCAGTTTCCTGAGCCCATTGAAAATTGTACTTCAGTAATTTCTCACGGTATTGGAGACATTTTCTGCACCTGTGGTCCAGGGGGCTGTCCATGTAAGCCATTATTCCTTGACCTCTGTTGCTTTTGATCCTGTCTACCCTGTGTTCCCTCTCCCCCGTTCTCCCATTACACACACACACACGGTCACTCCAGATCACCCCTAACTCAGCGTTCACTCTGGCCCTCTTCACAGGCCCAACCAGGATGCTCCACTCACTACACTGGCCATCTCAACAGGCCCAACCACTCACTCAGAGGTACCTCCTGGTTCTTACTCTTCCACCATGAGTCCACACCATAGGACAAAACAAACTACTGCATGCATGTCACTCTCTACACCTCCATACTAGCAAAAACTCAATAACACAACTCTTGTCCCAATGATGCAACTATATAATTGCCGGTACTATGCACAGATCCCGTCTGACAGGGTTCGCCCTACACTTTGCACCTCTCTTGCTCTAATGCAGGTGTGCTCACACATGCGTCCACTCCCTATTGGGTGGCATGCACTCATTTCTATACTACTACTGCCGATTGTCCTCCCTCCTTGAGGATGCATCCTAAACACCATAACAATCTGTCCCTCCCTCCCCATGTGGGCATGCACCATTATGTAGTGTGTTCTTGCACGATTATACTGACATCCTAGAGACCTTCGAGTCCCCTCGGTACTGAGCCTCCAGCACAAACTCACCCCTCCCTGAGAGCATATAGCAGCGGTCAGGACCAGGTAGACTTCGTGAACTCAGCATCTCCAGGACCTCCTCTGTGATGCACGTCTGAGGTCACTGGCACCCGCACCCCCAGGGAGAGTGGCCTGGATGCCCGCGGCTAACTGGGAGTACTGAGTATCTTGCTGGGACCTCTGGGTCCACTGATCACATCAAAAAACACATACTCAAAAAAGCAGCACTCATCGGGCAAGATATAACACTGTTTATTACAGCTGAATAAGCACATATCAAATAAAACAGTGGAATAGATCTGATAGATGAGAGCTGACATCTGAGTGTACTACGAACATTAGTTTTATATCATAAAACACAATGGTCCAGACCATTTGAAACTATTGCAATTTAGTATGTTCATATTTTCAATGTTTCCCATAAATTTAATTGGCTAGTCTACGTCATATCCTTAATTCTGGACCTATGCTAGTGAAGTATGATTGGAGCAAACAGCTCAACAGCATCCCAACATGTCACCTTCCCATGCAGAGCCACATTGATTCTAAGCCCACCCCGGAACAATTTGCAATAAGTAAAATAACATTTGTGCTGACTGCCAGAACTTTATTACACTGCCATTAGTCAGCACCATTCAGAACGGAACACGAAACACTGTGCTTCTTGGTTTATAGTGACATTTTCGAATGTCACAATTTCAAATGCATTTTTCTCGAATGAAAAATGTCGAAAAAAAAAAGTTTTTTTTTTTAATGGGAGGGGGGGTTCCCCCCTCAGCCCCCTGTATTTTTTTATTGAACCTTTATTTTACTAACTAAACCCAAAATATATTTTCAATATTTTTTTAAACATTTTTTTTCTCGAGAAAAATGCGTTTGAAATTGTTCATTCAAAATTTTAACTGGATACCGTGCTTCTTGTAGGAAGGGAGACATTCACATGATACCTGCTAGATAATGGCCTTCTCCTACCCTTTGGTGGATAGTTTGAAGGCTGACCACCTCCCAGGAACAAGACTTACCATCTGATTGGTTCTCCCAGGAACACCACTCCATCCAGTGTCCCTTTCCCGTAGCCACCTGTCGATAAGCACTAGTGGCCAAGTGATGGGTTATCCATTTCCGCACTACCCTGTGTGACTGCTAGATTGGCTGACCGCCCTGTAATGACGCTACTTACATGTCCCTATAAAGAGAATCTCCCTGTCCCTGGAATTAGCTGTCCCTAGTTGGGCGCTGGTGAGTCGCCTATCTAGGTGAGGGGACAGCAGAGAGCTTGCCCTATCCTAACGCACTACTTTCCTGATACTCTAAAATGGTGCACACCGTGTGGGAGTTAACAATCCTCTTTAACTGTGTTGCTGCCAGTTAGTTTGACTTATCATAAATCACACATGCGGTCCAGTATCTATGACATAGGTTGGCTCAGGGTGATGACATGATCCACCTGTCTCATAGCAATAGTTATATGAGATTGGTTATAGGAGTGGGAATCCTTATCAGAAAGGGACTTGATTTTCTTGTCTCCAAGACCTGGTCATATGCAGAAGGGCGAGCCTTAATAGTTGTGGGGACTATTGGGAAGGTGGAAGTAATGATTGCCACAATCTACTCCCCCAATGTATGAAAGCTCCGATTCCTCTCTAAAACTGTCCTCAAAATAATGTTGGAGGCCACCGGCCACCTTATACTAGGCGGGGACTTCAACTTGTGGGCAGATCGGGACCGGAAAGCAGGGCGCCCGGGAGTTGAAGTTCCTGTGAGAGGGGAACGTAGTGACTTTGTAAACATGATGCAGGTATATGCGCTGGTAGACACATGGAGGGTGATGCATCCTGATGAAAGAGGGTATACATTTTATTCACCCCCAGACAATACTTTTACCCGCATAGATTACATTTACCTTTCACGAGAGCTGAACGACACCACCACACATTCGGGGATTACTCCAATAACATGATCCGACGATGACATGGTCAAAGTTGATATACAATGGGAACATCTACCAATTAAGGGTGGGAAGTGGAGATGTAATGAGGCCCTGTGGAGAGACCCTGTTTTCAAAGAAGAACTCGAAACAGAGATCAAAGAATACTTTAAAGCCAACGATACTCGGGAGGTCTCTAAGCAGAGTGTGTGGGAGGTGGCCTAAGCAACCTGGAGGGGGATCCTCACACGGGAGGGGGCTCGGAAGAAAAGGGAGAGAGCCCTTATCGAGAATAAGCTCTGGAGTGAAATATGTCAACTTGATAGAGAGGCTAGGGTGGGGGACACCATAGACCCCGATAAGATTCAAGAGGCTAGGAAAAAACGGGAAGAACTCTGCCACCTAGAGCATGGCCAGATAGCACGTAAACTACATTTATTGAAGCAGAAATTCTATGAAAAGGGAGATAAGGCAGATGCGCTGCTAGCTGCTAGCCTCAGGATCCAACGGGCAGAACGTAGGGTGAAAGAGATCATGGATCCAACCCCTGACCAAGCGCAACATACATCCCCCACCCCAGAACTGCTTGCAGATTTCTTTGAGTCCCTATACACTTCAGAAGTAGACCCACACTCACAGGAGATAGACGATTACCTCACCAGCATTGCCCTTCCAAATGTTGCAAGCGCTGACTCGGCCCATCTAGAATCCCCATAACTGAGGACGAAATACATGAGGCGATCAAACGACTCACATTGGGCAAGTCCCCTGGTGAAGATGGTTTCACTGCCGGCTTCTACAAAACGTTTTGTGCCCTCCTAGCTCCATTCCTGATCAACCTATTTAACGATATCCTTGACACTGGGACTGTCCCGGACTCCTTCGACCGAGCACTCATATCGGTCATTCCCAAGGAAGGCAGAGACCCCACATGTTGCGGATCATACCGCCCCATATCCCTGCTCAATCTTGATGCAAAAATGTACACACGAGTCCTGGCAGCCAGGTTAGAGGTCCACATGCCCCATCTTGTCCACCCGACCAGCTAGGGTTCATAATTGGATGACAGGGTGCAGACACCATGAGAAATACTCTCTATTTGATTGAGGCCTCCCAAACCATGTGCAATGATCCCGCTTTACTCTCTGTCGACGCTGAAAAAGCCTTCGATAGAGTGGAATGGGGTTTCCTTGCCGCAGTCCTCCATACCGTGGGAATAGGACCGAAATTTAGAAGGGGGATAAAAGCAGTTTACACCGCTCCAAAAGCCTCAGTGTCTGTTAACGGGTAGTACTCGAGATGGTTCGAGCTGAAACACGGTACCCGGCAGGGTTGCCCCCTATCGGCCATCTTCTTCGCCCTCTCCGTAGAGCACTTGGCACAAAAATTACGACAGGATACCGAAGTAACAGGCATGCGTCTAGGGGAAGAGGAATTTAAAGTACCGCTGTATGCCGATGACCTACTATTCCATGTGACGAACCCCACCACATCCATTCCCAGAGCGTTGTACCTCCTGGACGAATACGGCCATGCATCAGGGTTCAAGGTTAGCAAATCCAAGTCCACACTTTTCCCCTTACAGGGCTCATCGGAAGCAAACACTGAAAGATACCAGCCCCTGGGCTTTATGATTGAACATGAAAAAATGAAGTACTTAGGAATACAGGTCACAAGGTCAATAAAAGATTTATATGAAGCCAATTTCCCAGCGCTTCTCCAAAAATTTCACACAGACCTCGCCAGATGGGACAACCTAACCATACCCTGGTTGGGGCGTTTAAACGCGATAAAAATGACCTGTCTCCCGAGATTTCTATACCCCTTTCAAATGCTCCCCATTCAGATGCCACGTCAATTCTTTACAGAAGTCAAGAAGGCAATTCTGAAATTCCTATGGCAAGGGAAAAAGCACAGGATTGCTTACTCCAACTTGACATTACCGACAGACAAGGGTGGAGTGGGCCTCGCAGACATCCAAAAATATTACGAGGCGGCCCAATTACGAATCCTTATTCCCCATATTCGTAACCAAAAATTGTCCCAGTGGATCTCTATGGACAATCATTATCTGTCCCCAGCAACAATCTCTGAATGGCTGTGGTGCCCTATAAGAAGAGTACTGAAGAAATCTAAGACACACCCAATGTTCGCAACCATATGGGACATATGGCGGGAGGGTGGAGATATGGGGAAGATTACCACATGGCCATCACCATTAAGTCACCTCTGGTCACCGGGCATTAACGACAAGATCCCTAATGTGGAGAGGTTTCAAGCTTGGTATGAGGCAGGCCTGGAGAGGGTGGAACAGCTCTTGATGAAGGACTCCTTCATCACGCTTCCTGAACTAGAAGAGGCACTCGGAATAGGCACACTGTCAGCATTCCACTTTCTGCAGATTAAGGGAGTTTTGACAAAACCAGAATGGAAGGATAAGCCGAGCAGGGAACTTACCCCGTTTGAAATCATACTCGACTCCAGGACAGAAATGAAAGGGTTGATATCTGTTTTGTATAACACACTAATGGAAGCTGGAAAGGGCTCAACAGAACCGCTTAGGCTAAAATGGGAAAGTGACATGGGCGAGGAAATCGACCCGGAGACATGAGATAAGATATGTACGATTGCGCCCAAAGCCTCGATCTCATGTCAGTATAAGTTGCACTCGATCAAACTGTTGAATAGGTGGCAACATGACCCGCACAGGCTCTCTAAGATGTATCAGTCGTCTAGGCCAATGTGTTGGCAGGGATGTGGGTCCACGGCAGATTACTGGCACATGTGGTGGGGTTGTTCTCGGATCAAAATTTACTGGAACGAGGTGCTAGGTTGGATTAGGGTTCTAGACGGGATCCAGCGAACAGCGGACCCCTACCTGATCTTATTTGGTCTCGAGAAAATCGAGGGTGAGTTGAGAAGGGTCACAGACATAGCTGCACCACTCTTACTAGCTGCGAGGGCTCTAGTGACCATAAAATGGAAATCCCCAGTTACCCCCACAGAAAAAGAATGGGTTAACGTGGCCTCCAATATGTGTATCATGGAAAAAAATCACAGCATCTATACATGGGAAAGCCACGCAATGTGACATCTTATGGTTGGAGTTTGTCAATAAATACATCCCCGGAATAGCTCACTAACGCCTACCGAACGATCAGTGCCATGGGTAATGAAACATCATAATGACCTCCCGAACATGGTAGGCCTCAAGGCCTGACAGACCTATCAACCAATCCGCCAATTGCTAGACAATACATCTCTTGGCGGCAGAGTATAAAGTCTTGTGGAGTAGAGGGAGGGGGGAGGGAGGGGAAAAATGGGAGAAGATTAGTCAATGTTTATTGACGCTGTAAAGAGGAGTTACTTATTGATAGAACGGAATGCAAGAATTTTGCTGCAATATAACACTGAATCTTAACCGCGTTCTCTATTTTACTGTAATACCTGCTTCTATGTTATGATGGTTAATTTCGGATATATAAGCTGTAATCTGTTTGATATAAACTCCAATAAAACTAAGTTTATAAAAAAAAAAACAATAACATAAAATTGCTCTTTGATCACCCAGTGAGGCATGGTCAAAATCCTATTTGGGATACACATTGGACCTGATTCACAGAAGCGCTTTATAATGGCACAGTCCCATTGAAAAATGTTCTGTGAATCAGGCCCATTGGATCATCAAAAATAGCCAACAGGAGAAGCAAAACACGGGCCTCATTATGAGTTTGCCGGTCCAGCAACAACGGTGGCGGTAAGCCACTGTTGTTTCCGGACCGGCAAAGTCCAAGTCTTCAGCCGTGTGGCGTTAAACCCACCAGGTCTGACCGTAATTGGTGGGCGTAATGCCACCCACCACAGACGGACGCGGAAACACTGGCACCATTACCACGCCAGTGTTTTCTGTGGTCCCCAATCCCATGGAGTCCCACCCCACGGGAATGGGGAGGCACGGTTACCGCCGGACTTGTAATGAGGCGTCCTTTTGCCATTTAATTAGTAGGCAGTCATTGCCCCCCTAGCTGCTGGTGGAAAGCTACCCTTTTAAGGCAATTCTGCTCTGAGTTCGTGAGATATTGAACATGGAAACCAGCAAACTCATTATACTAGTAGACCATCAGATCACCATATCTAGGGCATTGTCGTTGTGAAAGGACATCACATCTTTTTTGATTCATGCAAGGTTTAGAAGTTTGTCTAGCGGGACATTCTAGTGATGCTCTATCCAACCTATTACTACCTCTTCTGCATAGGGATCCAGCTTTTATACTATAGTTTAATTGTATTTGTGTTGAGTGCACTGCAAGGCCAGGAAAGCACAGCACTGATCTT
Organism: Ambystoma mexicanum; assembly: GCF_040938575.1. Classification (NCBI taxonomy): domain Eukaryota; kingdom Metazoa; phylum Chordata; class Amphibia; order Caudata; family Ambystomatidae; genus Ambystoma; species Ambystoma mexicanum. The sequence continues at coordinate 146,742,180 of NC_090930.1, read as the reverse complement.
CAATCCATCCCTGGATACAGCACAATCTTCCTTTTAAATGTCCTCGATGTAGGTAGCCCTCTGTTGGTGTTTTTAGCGATCAGTTGTGGTCACACTTGTGTGCTGCAAGAACCCATGAAATATATAAATAATTAAATAAATAAATAAATAATGAACCGGCCCAACTTTCTGCCATGCTGATCTCATTCTCCATGCCACAGAGCAACGGTACTCTTGGTTATAAACTACATTTTTAAGCCACCAGTCTATCTTCATATTTTACCAATGTATTTTGTGTCTAAGACCTCATTCCCTTTCGATTGCTCAGAAGGCCTCTTTTGTTTCCTCATCGTAGCCTTGTATATCTTAGGATCCCTGCAGAGGAACCCGAGTTCCCCATCTTCCTTAATAACAAGCCCATCAACATCCACTGGAAGGCCTCTTGCAATGCCTCAATGTCCCTCACCAAACCCTACTCACTCAGTTCTATTCTGAACCTCAGGTCAGTCACTGAGTCTCTTCAAAGAGGAAAGTCGTACCTTCTGCCTTGTATAACAAAGTGGAGCACTACAGGGATAGGATCTGACAGTCTAAGCAGATGTCTGACCAAATTGCATACATTTAAGCAATAAACACCCGTTCTGGGGGCTTCATCGGCTGATAATGGTTCTGGGTCCTAAGTTATAGTCCTGAGCGCAGCAAGGGATTTAAAGCTGGGCCCCCACTCCATTACCAGCCGGAGAAAGCCCCCAGAACAGATGCTTATTGCTACTAGCACCCCGGGTTTTCAATTAGGAAACCTGTGATGCTAGCAGCAATCTATTTTGTTTTTATTAATGGGACGCCTTCCAGCATTCCATTCTGTCAACAGAAATACTTACCCAAGATGTCCACCATGGAGTTGGAAGACGCGACTCTATATGGAGCTCCTCCTCCATTACCTTGGCATCTGGCAAGAGCACGGAGCAGTGGTGGCGGCTGGACATCACCGCCGACAGAATCCGGTAAGTGGGGATGGAGTGGGAAGGGCTATAAAAACCAGAGAGGAAGGGTATTGAAGGGGAGAATGGGGGGCGCGGGCGATGCAGTCATCAGGCAGCTCGGAAAGTGGGCTGAGATCGTAGTATACAGCCCATGATCCAAGTAACCTGATTGGTTGGCTCCCCTGCCCCTGGTGCTAATGTTCGATAGTAGCCTGGAAAACGAATAAAGATATTTCTAGATCAAGTCGTAATGTACAGTAAAATAGTATCTGTATTCTCTCCTATTACAGTGCTCCTGTCTCCAACCTTCCAGCAACTTCCTGCATGCTCTGGACGGAGGCCGGCCTGCAGCAGGAGCTCTACCTAACTCAAGGCTTAGAATCAAAGTGAAGTCTCCTCCTGTGCAGACGATTTTGGCAGCTGCAACTTCGATGAGACTGTGTCCAAGAACACCAGATTACAACATAAGGGTCGTAAGAGTCACCCAGGGTCACGGGCTCCCCATTCTGTGGACTATGGACTATGAACTATCTCCCATCTGTTGAACAGAATCTCTCTTTTTTGGCTTTTATAGAATTTAGAAAGATGAATGTTCCCGACTTTGGGCAGGTGGGTTTCGCTACCCCAACATTGTCCATTTAGGTACGAGTAGAGCTTTATTTTCTTCTGGGTGTGGTTGAGACCCCTGGGATTCCAAGTGAGCCTTTCTTGCTTGGTTCTCCGATTCCCACTATGCCGTTTGTCAGCACACTAGCTCCCATGACTACACGTGTGTTATATGCATGCGCCCTTTGCTCCCATATAGGGCCCACCTCTGTCCCTGCAGGATTGATTGACAGCATAACACTGTGTGGTACACACAGGGGTCACTTCAAGATAAGTCACTGTGGTATCTTAAGATTGTGTGGTTGTGTGTATGCAGAAGTAGGCCTCGTGGAATGTGAAGATTTAGGCTGGAATGAAGGGCACCGTGAGGTTCGATGAGTGTCAGTTAAGGGACTTGGAGTTGAGAGAGGGACCTGAATGGATGCATTGGCCCACCTCTCCCACTGCTGACCTCTGTTGCTGTAACAAAGACGAAATAAAGCATCCTGTTCTTTTGTACTTAACTGGGTCTGGGCTGGTTCCTGCTCCTTGTTCTTTATCCGGTCCCAGGCACATCAGCTCCATTTATACCGAGTGCACTGAAACATGCAACATTTCGGCAGATGGATTCTTATACACCTTTGCCAGTTACTCTCCATCCTGGCAATTTCTGTTGGTTTGCTATTGTGGCCACCATGATTTTAGCAATGCTTGGTGTCTGCGATGCTGAGCATCAAGGGTGGATTAGCCTATGGGGAGCTCTGGAGATTTCCCGGTAGACCTCTGGACCCTGGCTCTCTTTTGTCTGGAATTTCCAAATGTTCCCATAGGAAAAGTGTTGGGCTTGCTGAAGATGTGTAGTATGGGGCACTTTGCAAATTATTTCCAGGGCCTCCTTTGGTTCCCAGTCCATTCCTGCTGAGAATATTCCATGAGCAGCTTGCAATACTCTAGCTCTGTGATTGGCGGAATGTCTTCTGTGCTGTCATCAGGTGACATGAGCGCTGATTCCAGAATCGGCTCTGTGGTCAGTGAAGATGGAACTTCAAACAAAGCTACACTGGGCACCCAGTCTTTTTACTGTGTATTTTTAACAGACTTTTTTTTACATTTATTTTACGAATGTTTTGTCACAAAATGCAGGGAACGTGGGGTTTGAGTAAGGCAACATGGGGTCGGGGCAGCTTGGGAGGGAGGGGAAGAGGGGGCGCGGGTGAGTCCCCCTCCGCAGTCTGCTGCAAAAAAACAGTAAACATTCTGCTTTAACAAAATGCCTAGTGAGAACCATTCGACTGTACACAAGCCTCCCTACCTTGCAAATCCAACAGCTCCGAACATTCCAGAAGGCAGCTGGCTCAATGGTCTTCTGGGCTAAATGATGACTACTTGTATCCACCAAAATAAGAAGCCTACAGTGGTGACCAGTAGGGGCACACGAACCTCATTATGAGGTTGGAGGTAAGTGCCGGTAAAGCCAGCAAGGCTAAATCCAAACTCGTATCCGGGTCCGGCTCCCGCGAATGGGCAATTACCGGGCTATTCCATCCCAGACGGACCCAGTAATTGCCCTTTTGCGGGTTCCCGGGCCTGGTACATCCCCATTCGAGCCAGATAGGGCTCAATGGGAATGGGGAGGGTGGCAGCACTGGTCCTGTTTTTAACGGTACCAGTGCTACCATCATTTTCTGCTCGCGGGTGCCGGTATGGCCACCAGGTCAGACCTGGTGGCTCCAAGGGCACCAGCGAGCAGAACTCGTAGTATGGTGGTACGGTAGCAATGGTGCTGGTAGAGATACCAGCGCCGTTGTTGCCTTGCCACCATACTTGTAATGAGGCCCATTGTCCTACCTGCATAACTCTAAATACCATCCTCCCCACTACCAAAAAGAGAGAATCCACCAGGGCCCACCTACTTCAGGGTCTCTCCTCACTCCTCCCGCTGTTAAAGCGGAAGAGCCTGACATTTCTCTGTGTCCAACCCCGGTCTGGAACTCACTCCCCGCCCACATAAGAGCAATGGCGCCCCTTAGACTGTCCTTTCCTGCTCACTTCCCGCCGTCATGAATTGACACCCAATCCCGTCGTGAGCCATTCCCCGGTGCTATCTCTTCATTGGTCATTGCTAGGAGTCACTTCACCAGCCCCTCGGTCTCTGGAAAGCCCACACCACTTCATTCCGATTCAACAAGGCAACGCTGTAAACCATCCTGTGGCCTGGATATCCTGCTCAACCAATCAGCTGTAGATTCATGGGAGAGGCGTAACCCAAGCTCTGATGCTGCAAGGAGCCAAGAGGCAATAATGTTTGTGCCACATGCTTTATAAAACATGCTCACCTCTGTTGGGTATTTAATCAAAGTCAATTAAAGTTTGCATAGCTTTTATCGGATCAACTGAAGGTATTATGCTAGGATGGTGCTTCTATTAGCTTTCAAAGTCCCAGACACCTCTTCTTCAGATGGGACCACCATCTGACGGAGAGCTCTCTGGGACTTCCAAAGCTAATGGAGCTATGGTATAGCATAATGGATAGCTAGGAACTAATGTATAGCATAACATTTTTAGTCCGTCCAACGAAAGGTATCAACACATGGATTTTGTTTGATTGTGAAACTGAACTACCATGGCACCAAACCCTTTCCCTGGGTCTTTGATAATAACATTTCCAGCTATCAAAGTACTAAGCTGTCTCCATAATGCATGCCAGGGTAGTGTAGGTAAGAGAGCTGCATAGGAGATATAGCTGGACACCATGTTCCATCAAGTAGGTAGTAATCTGCCCACTCTCAGCCCATCCGGTACTTTACCCTCCACGTTATTGACAGCCTAACAGGGAGGTGAAAGGCTCTTGCTGCCTGGTGCAGTGATGTGAAGACCTCTTCCACTGGACTTCACAATGGTTCCAAATGGTCTATTCCACAAATAAAAATGTCCATCTGTGAATACGTATTCCAATGAAGAAATGTGCAACAGTGCGTTATCAATGAAAGCGCGTTGTGCTCGCGACATGTCTAGGCACTTTATATCTGTTGTATTTTATTTGTTTTCTTGCATCACTGACATTCTGTCATGTTGGCTTTTGTTATCTGTTCATGCATTTGGATGTTTGATGTTGCACAGCAGCTCTTGGAAACAACTCGAAGGCCACAGTTGGCGTTGCCAACATGATTGCCTAATCTGAACTCAGTGTAGATTCCTATGTGGAGTAAGGAAACTCCAAGCCTGCTTTTCTTTTAGTGAATCTCACGTGGTTGGGGCTATCATTCATTACCCAAGTACTCAGTTCTTCATTCCATCTAGAGGCCAGTCTTTGAACCTTTTCCAATGAAGTAATATCCCTTTTCATATATGTTGTCCAACAGAGAAACCCATCTTCACAATGGTGCCTGAGTAGGACCCTCTATTGTGGTATTTTTCAAGCTATACTATCGGTGGTCCTCACCATAATGAATGATAATGGCTTGCTTTGTATTTCCCTTCATGCCATTGGGCACTCATGTCCCAGTCCTCATACAGGAGCTCTGCAACTTGTCTTGCTTGCCCTCTAAAGTACCACTCCTTCCAGCCTGCTGATGGTGTCTCTTACTAGGGAGGCAATGCATCACACCCCAATGGCTTACTCTTCAACCACACCTTCTTTTTGTCTGCCAGGTCCCCTCAGCAGTGACAGATTCCTATGTGTTATGATTGTGTTCACTAATTTGTAGAGCACACACTGCATAACTTAATTTCTTCTAGATGTAATCAGGCAGCAATGGCTCCTTCTGAGTATCTTTTTGTCACAGAACCGCCTTGAGTTTTGTTATTAAAGGCATCCTGTTGGGATGGGGGTGGGTGTCTTGTGTCTTCTGAGAGGTTCATCCAGAGGGAGGGGGCAAGTGCAGGGAATCGTCTGTGGATTGCACATTCTTGTAGGTAGTGTGGTGCAGAGCCCTCGTGACAATTGTTTGCAAGCGCCGGATCCTGTAGGTGAACCCCACATGCACCATGAACCAAGGTATGCATTTGAGTTGGTGGGTTCATGCCTGGTTGATGGCATTACAGAAATGGCTTTGTCCAAATATTTTTTGGTCATAGAAGAGTCTTGAGTTTTGCTATTAAAGACATCCTGTTGGGATGGGGCTGAGGGTCTTCTGTCTTTGGGAATGTTATTCCAGAAAGGGGAGCAGGTGCAGTGACTCTTCTAGGGATTGTGCGTATCACGAGATCTGTTCTTGTAGGTAGTGTGGTGCAGAGCCTTCTAGACAGTTGTTTGTAAGCACATGATCTTCAAGGAGATCCTGGCATGCACCATGAACCAATGTATTCATTTGCGTCTGTTGTTGATTGATCGGCCTTAGGTTAACAGAGGATAGCACAGGGGTAACGCGCTGCTTTTGTAAGCAACACCATACACAGCAACAGATGTTCAAATCCTGGATCCACGCTTAGAAACCGAACTCACGTATGGTAGTAGGTGCCTTATAAAAAACAATTAAATAAATACATCATGCTTAATACCACAGCATTCTGGAATTTGTGTAGCTCTTCGAGTTGATAGGCAAGGAAGCCGACATACATGACATTGCAATGGTGCAGCTTTGAGGTTATGCTTACTGCTGTTGGGAGGCTTTCTTTTGCTATATTGAAGAGTTCCATTTGAAAGGATTCTGATTTGACCACAGCAGTGACCTGTGATTTCATGCTGAGGTCCACATCCCAGATTAAGTCTAATTTGCGCATTTCGCGATCGGCAGTTTACTGCTCAGCATATTTGGTTGGAGGAGAATTTGTCGCAGTTTATTTTATGAATTTTGATGCATATATATGTGGGGGGGTGGGATTCGGGAAATAATTATTGTAGTGGGTTAAGGGGACCTACAGTGGATCTCCTTCGCATATATATGTGGCAAAATCAACCTGTCAAAAATAAAAATCATGATTTCTCTTTCGACCAAATGTATTGGATCAAATCACCCTAAACCATGCATTTCTAGAAGTGTTATTTCTCCACAGAGGTTAGGGGGAATATTGAGGACATTTCTTTGAGTAGGAGAGGAAAGCCAAAGGTCATGATTTCATTTGCATTTGTTTAACTTGCTTTCGATTTACTATTCAGGTCTTTTTCCAATAATTGTCCACGTATGGATTGTAACCCTAAGGATTGAGAGAAGGAAAAAATACAAAGGAGCAGATGTATACCTCCGCAGGAGATCCTGCCCCCTTACCTCCATTGTATTGGAGACATGAGAACTTGCCTTGCCTGGCACCAGCTATCGTACCAATACCGCAGCGAGTATTTGGAAGGAGATATCCATTGAGGCAACCCCATCGAATGTACCCTCCAATTGATGACAACCTACAGGAGGATCTCCGTGAAGCATATGACAAAGAGCTAAGAAAATGAACTGATGACATCATAATAAAGTGTGCACAACATCCTTAGATACTGAATGAAGACAATGTATGGATCCTAGAGGACAAATGATGAAGTAAAAAATCAAGTGGACTATCAAAGTGGAAAAGAAGAAAATTACACGTTAACAAAGTCCTGCAGAAAACAGAAGTTAAGTACAGAAGCAGAAATGCAAGGTCGATCAAGTCATCGTATAGGCAAGCTATGAGTAGTGATTAGAATGCAGGCAGAGCCGCAATTGTATAGAAACTGGACATTGGTATCATAAAATAAATAAGCCAAAACCATGAAAGGGGAATGAAAAGATGTGTTGCAGTAGAATAACAGGTTGCTGAAGCTGCTTGGAGAGGCTGCCTGGCCTAGAGGCAAGATCCTTGAAATCGAGGTGAGCTATCTATTATGAAAAAGAGCGAGTGTGCAGAGGATGAATTCTCTCACGTTAAGGTCCAAGAAAGAACACAAAGGATGGCAAGTTTTAATTCATTTAAAGCATTTAAAAGCGGTAGAATGGGCCAAATCGTGGTCTCTTGTCACGTGAACCAAGGATGGAAATAGCATTTAAACTAGGTGTTCCAGACACGATAGTGAGTGCCCTCACTCCCGTACCTTCCCAGGATGAGAATACACTGTAAGGCCAAGTACAAAGACAATCTCATGGAAAAATGTATGAGTGATGAGAGATGTTGGGCTAATTGGGTGGTGAGGTAGCTTCATGTCCTATCTCCCTGATCCTGGGTCTTTGCTTACGTGCTGCTAAATGCACTGAATGTTCCAGACATGACACAAGCGTTCCAACAAATTGTATTGGTTTATATAACAAAGGACCTTATAGTTTAGAAGACCAATGAAATACAGTGTAACTATTTTATCTTCAATTACCTGTTTGAAGAGGTAGGCATAAGTTACCCACCTAATAAAGGACAGCCAATAACAATAGCTCCTACATGATTGTATATCTAGATGTTTCCCTTAGAAAATCCAGACCCTTGATAGGTTGTTCACTATTGCCATGTAGTATGACATCAACCTGATGCATAAATGGGTATATATTTATGTATTTTGTGAAAATCACTGAGAGACTGAGTGTACGTCCATTGATGTTCATTGTAACCTCCCTGTTTTAGATAATTGTTAATCAAACAGTAACTTCTTCTTGAGTTTGTCTGGTTATTCGGACTCAGAATTATTCTAGTGTAATCCCTTTCCATTAACAGATGCATGTTCCAATGACCTTAAGCTCACGTGGTAGCAGTGCGGATGGTTCCAGATCTAAACTAGTTTGACTTCAGAGTTTTGGACGATCGGGCATCCTCTGCCTTCAGCTGGAAGATCGTGGAACTTCCTGTAGAGAGCGGTCGATAGAAATAAACTTGCAACAAGAATTCGAGACAGTGGGCAGGTCCCCCTTTGAACAAATCCCTGCTCAGTTTCCACGTGTGCTCTGCGGACTGAAGGCAAAGTGGTCTGATTGGAGGAAGAGTCGATACCAAAGGCATCGAGTTGATTAACGGATGTAAGCAGAGTAAGCTAAATGGCAATATAAAGGGGCAGGATTGTGATATTTTTGGGTAACGGGAAATTTTGTGTAGATAAAGGAACGCCTATGTAATCCTGCTTCACGGGTGATAGTAGAAGAGGTCTCAAGTTCCAGTCGGAATATTAAGAGAGAGAATACGCACAGTTAGGACTGTGCAAGGTGATGTCTTAAACCCTGCACGGGGTAATATAATTGGAAGCAGGAAAGAATATCTCTTACTATAAACGATTATAGGGAAAAGGAAAGGTGATTACAACAGTCTCAAGAGGTAATAAGCTGTGAAGGTTGGAAGTGATGTTGTTTTGAGTTGAAGTGGAGTAAACGATTGGTGCCAATCAGAAGGCAGATATGTTGTTGAAACAAAAGAAGATTGAGCAGCGAATGATGGTGCCTGCTCATATTTATTGTTTTGAGATTAAAAGTGCTGAGCGATAAGCTTTGAAATAAGTAGAGATTTTATAACGATTTGGTAAGTATCAACAGTCACGACTTGTCATTATGGCGGACATTCCTATCATACACCTTTGTAAAACATTACCACGACATGCGTCCAAGCTCAAACAGTACAGTGCAGAATGGGGAAAGGGCACAGCTGATAAAATGTTCATGCCATGGCCACAAGGGGGATCATTGTCAAAGGCGGTATTACAACACATGACCATATGTCTGCACGCTCCATACACAGGAAAGAAATTAGAGAAAAGATTGCCAATTTAGAACTTTGGAAAATGTACCAAGAGGAGAAAGAAGACCCTATACATGAGGAATGGATGCTTAATCAGCACAAACCCTCAGCTCCTCTTACTTCGTCCAAGATTAAGTGCAGAGGTACAGAGGAAATATGACTTTATCCTTTAAAGGAATTAAAAACAGCAGCAGGTATAGTAACCCAAACAACGTATGAACCCCCCGCTTATAGTAGTGATGACAGTCCAGAAGAGAGCAAAAGGAAGGAAGATGCCTGTAAGTTCGTACAAGATGAAGAAGAAAGAGGCCAGGGATCGAATATATCAACAGATATAGATAGAGAAATTAGGAGATGGAAAGGAGAGAAGGCTAGGGCTGAAAAGATCATGCTTGTACAGAAGGAATGGATGGGAGGACAGATATTACTCATTTTAGATGGAAAATGCATCGAGGAGGTTAAGCAAAGGGAATACAAAGACCAGCAAGAAAAGAAGGATAGGAATGAGAAAAGTGGTTGAGGGAGGATGAGCAAGTAAAAATGCATGGTACGATGGGAACAGATATGTAGAGAAGAACAAGAAAAAGATGAAAAGCGGGCAGAGGAACAAAGGAAGTACGACACTAGAAAGAAAGAGATAGAGGAAAGCGATAGGAGAGAAAGAAAGAGAGAGAAAGGAGAGGCTCAAAAAGTGAAGGAAAAAAGATTACAGAGAAGGAGAGAAGAAGAATAACGAAGACAAGACGTAAGAAGGGAAGAACGAAGGCAAGAAGAAGATAGGGCAAGAAGGGACGCAAGAAAGCAAAGTGATGTGGACAAAGGAATAAAACAGAATAGAAAGCAGTGAGGTCTTGATGCTAGTCTCATTCTTAAATATCGAATAAGACCAAGAGATGAAATACAGGGACAATGGGACACGATAAGTGAAGTTCTCCCTATGAGAAAAATGAGTCAAGAAATACCAAAGTAGCACAGGAAAAGGAAAGATATGATTCAGAAAGTATTGGAGAAAGGATTGATAAGATTTATCAGCAAATAAGGCAGAGCAGCAAGTATGGGACTCAAGGGTGCGGCAACCGATCCCTGATACCAAAATCACAGGATGAGGAGGAAAATATGTTTAGTGATGAACGCAGAGCATTGTCTTTGAGTAGATTAAATTTAGAGAAGAGTAGGATGATAGTCACACTAGTTGGGGACTAGCAATGTTAGACGAAGAAAGGGAGTCAGGTCATGAGATAGAAGGGGAGGGGACATGCGTTCCCATGGGAAGTCAACAGATCGATAAAGGGGTAAAATGATCAGAACTGGAACACCCTAAGGAAAGAATACCAGATTGAATACCATATCCTGAACTTCGCCGAAGACGATTGTGTAGTGAGAGAGGAGAATCTCCACCTTATGTGGGTAGGTTAAGGTTGTTACCAGCACGAAGACGCATAGGGACAATTACCCCTGCATTAGGCAAATGAATAATGAGACCACAATATATTACATGGCCTCAGATGGATAAGGATAACTGAAAATTCAAGCACCCTAGTTTGACTTTGGGGGCTGGGAAATATATATACAGATTAGAAAAAATGACAGAGGGAAACACGCTGGGCATAGGAGACATAAAAGGTCTACTGGCAGCTATGCTTGTAGAGAGCTAACGACATTTGGAGATGAGCGGGATATGCGGGAGTGACAGCACAGAATACCGCACATGATGGAGCGCTGTTTAATAATTGCAGGGCAGATGTTTGTAGGGCTCTCAGGGTACAGTATCCTGATACATCAGATATGGGCACAATTAGAACACGTAAAATGATAGAAGATGAAAACCTTTTTGCTTGTATCCAGGATATCCAAGAGAGAAGTCAGCTTGAAAGGCGTGAACTGTGGGAAAAAATAGTGGCGTTGTTCTATCATATTTTGTGTCAGGAATAGTCAGAATAGGTACCGAGACAAATAAAAAAACAAGTAGGAATGGACGCAATGCCATGGGCTGAGGTACAATTAACTATTATACATCATTGCTGATTATTAGAAGAGAAGAACAGAAAGAAAGATGAGAACTGAAAGATAGTTAGTTCAGAGGAAATTGTCAAAGTTTGCTATAGAAGGGGCAGTATTGACAAGTGGAGAAGGAGAAGGAATGCAAAAAATAATGGGTGCATCGCATGTGAATAATGCATACCCAGTAGAGCAAAGTGGTTATGGGTTTTGACCACAATGTAGAGGTGTGGGCTTCAGAGGAAGATGTTGCAGATTTCAGAACACCCAAGGTGGATTTCAAAATGCTCAGGGTGGAAGTCATAATACTCAGGGAGGATATAATGAATGGTTGTCAGAGGGCCACCCTGAGTGTGTTGGAATTGTGGGATGACATGGCATATTGCGCTTGTATGTAGAAGCTGAGGACATGCGTAATAAAATTGACAACATGTATCCACTGCCATACAGTACACAAACATGACAGGACATTCCCAAGGATCCCACATCTTATCAGACACAGGCGTTGCAAGCACACCAGGCACAGCAGAAGGGGTCAGTGCAAATGCACCCACTGCAAGGGCAATCACAACAAGCACCTATGCAAACACAACAGAATCTGAACACAGGGCACATACTAACACCCAGAATATGGGATGTCACTGTGGTAGGAGAGAACCCTTTCACAGGGACAGGGATGAAATTGTACCGTCAATAGGACAGTTCACAGAGTGACTTTATGTGATCAGTACTATCAGTAATACCAGACCCCCAAGAGGAACCAAGGGTCGATGTGACGATAGGAGGCAAATCTTTTTCTTTTCTTGTAGACACTGGGGTGACTCGCTCTTGTTTAAAGGTGGGAAAATACCTAATATCAGGTACATTGCCATGAATGCTCAAGGGTTCTCTGGAGACAGGAATTTAGTTCCTTTTACTGACAAATTACCTGTTTCTAAAGGGGAATGTGACATGTCTGTCCCCTTGTTATATTCACGACGAACGCAGTTAACATTTTGGGTAGAGATTTAATGACGAAACTTAACATGAGAATTTCATTCACTGATCAAGGAATAGTGTGCTCCACTCCGGGAATACCCTATTTAAATGTAGGAGAGTTTATACTGGCATTTACAGGGCAAGTGGCTCTACAAGTAGTCCCAGTAGACCCGGAAGTCTACATGTATGGGGTGAACATTTTGTTAACATGGCTACCTAGTTTAGTGGAGAAAACTGGGAGGAGACATGTTGAGTTCTTATTTAGACCACAACTACCTATGGATGAAGAGGAAGGACATACTATTCCTATAGAACTGGACGCATCTATAGTACTAGGAGAAATAACAATGCTCGAAGGGGTAGATGATGAAGGCAGAGCATGGAGAACAGTGATAGCTCTTGAAGAGGGATACAGATTGATTGACATAACAGATGAAGATATGTTTAGAGAGGAACATATTGATGGGTATAGACGATGAGGTAGTGTTTTTCATAAGCATTTTATACAGGATAAAGATCTAGAAAAGGAAAGTCCCACAGTGAATGGCACTAATGCAGCAATGAAAGTGTTCTTTCAGGAAGACCTAGAAAAGGTGCCAAGTGCCCTTTCGACTACGGGTCCATATGACATAGGACTATTGAAGGGAATAGGAGAGGTTCAAATAAACCTCAAGCAAGTGGCAATTTTACCCCAAGCGAAACAGTATCCTATGTCTCGAGAAGCGGATGAAGGCATATTTAAAACCATTTCAGCATTAATGAATCAGGGCATCCTAGTGCCATCGGAATCCCCATGCAGTACTGTAGTGTATCCGATAAAAAAATCAATAGGGGGGTCGTGGAGATTCATGCAGGATTTGAGCCCTTTTAATCAGATTGTGGAAGCAGAGTTTCCATAAGTTCCAAATCCTGCGACAATATTGTGTAGCATCCCAGTTGAAGCTAAATTTTAGAGTGATCGATTTGAAAAATGCACAAAGACCACAGGACCTTAATTCCTTTACGTTTAGACAAAAAAGACTAAAACATACTTCTTTGCCCCAAGCGTATTATGAGTCCCTCATCAATCTTTAACAGGGTCCTATAGATGGATCTAGGCAACATTGAACTCAAGTGTGCAGTAATTCAGTACGTAGTTGACATATTAAGCTGCAGTGAAACAGAGGATGAATGTAGACAAGACTCTGTCCAGTTAATGACTATATTGGCAGACAAGGGATATACAGTAGACAAGGAGAAATTACAGTATTGCCAGGAAGAGGTGTTGTACACAGTTAATTTCACATGAAGGAAAGAAAGTGACACCTGAGAGAGTTTAGGTTATCATGAAGACACCAAAGCCAAACACAGTAGGAAAATGCAGCAATTTCTGGGCTTATGCAATTATTGCAGGACCCAGGTGTTCGATTACAGCACATACACAGCACCGCTTTTACAAGCACTTAAGAACGCACAAATTGGTAAGGAAAAGATATAATGGACCGAAAAAATGGAAGAAGGATTTGAGGAATTAAAAAGCGCAATCTGTACAGCTCCAGTTTTAGGAATTCCCAATTATAGTGAAGAATTATATTTGTTTTCACACACCAATGGGTCAGTAATGACAGTAGTACTCACACAAAGAACAACTCTAGGGTTTAAACCTTTGGCGTATTATAGTAGGATTGTAGATCCAGTTATGAGAGGAAACTTTCCATGCAAACAGTTTTTGGCTGCTGCCGCATTTGCAATTGAAAAGTTTACAAGTATACCATGGGCTGTTCCATGAGCACGCCTTATTTCCATTTTAGAGAAACCATTGACATCAGAAAACGCATCTGATTATGAGGTTTTGATCTCTAGTCCAGCGATTAAGGTAGTAAGGTGTAAAATAGTGAACCCAGCCATGTTTGTAGCTGACCCTGTAGAAGAAGGTGATCATGTGCATGACGGCTCAAATTATGTTGAATTTTATGATGATATACTCAGTGAGAAAGAAAATGCTCTAGCAGGAGGGGAAATTCTCTTTATTGATGGTTCTTCAAAAATTGATCAAACTAGTGGGGAGAAGCATTAAGAATCCACGGTTGTAAGACACATATTAAATGGTGAATTTGAGGTAGTGGCGAGTGAAACACTACCGTCTCATTTTTCAGCACTAGCGGCAGAATTGGTAGCGCTTATTGTTGCGCTCGAAAAACACGAAGGTCAGGTGGTCACTGTGTACCATGACTCCGCCTATGTGACGTCAACTGTACATACAGGGCTGTCACTCTGGAAAAGGAGGGGTTACCTCTGCACGGACGGCACTCCAGTGCAACATGCATCTTTATTGATCATGCTCATTAAGGCACTACAAATACCAGTAGCCATATCAGTCGTAATATGTGCATACTCAACTAACAGACTTTATCTCTCAAAGAAACGAAGCCGCAGATTTGGAATCCAAAAAAGTTGCGTATTCTTCAGAAATGTTGAGATTTGATACTGAAAATGTTAAAGAAGTATTGAATCGAAGCATGCTAGTATGAGAGGGTTTAATATGCTGTCAATTACACAACTAATAGAGATTCAGCTTAGAGCCCCACAAGAAGAGCAGGAGTTATGGAAATCTATGAGGTGTTCTTTATCCCCCACGGAAGCATTATGGAGACAGAAAAGTACTGGAAAGCCAGTGATGCCAGCAGCATTACTAAAAGTTCCACTTGAGCAATTGCATTACCCCGTGCATATAACCAGAGAAAGTCCTGCTGCCACTACTGCAGAGGATTGGTTTGTTCCCAATCTATTGGAACACGTTGCAGAGTTCATTGTAAATTGCATTGTGTGTCAGAAGTTCACAGCTGCGCATACACTGATACAGGGGTGTTTCTAGGCCTGTAAACGATCCGGGGCTATGCTAATTTTGGGACTGTTGGGATTGGGGGCTAGCTAGCCTTTTTGGTTGTATCCCCTAAGCTTGTATTCGGGGCTACAAACAAAACACCCGGGGCTATAGCCCACTCAGCCCGCCCTAGAAACGCCTCTGCGCTGAGAACAATCAGAGGAGTAATGCCTAGACCAAATGGTCTGTTTCAACATTTGCATATCGATTATGTCGATATGCTGCAGAAATGTAATGGCTACAGGTATCTATTAGGGGTGCTGTGTCCTTTTTCTAGGTGGAGCGGAACCGGTCCTTGTACACACCCTCATGCCACTTGTGCAGCAATGTTTTTAGTGTGCAAAGTATTTCTAATATGGGGTGTGTGTGAAGTACTGAGGTCCGATAATGGACCACATTTTGTTAATGAGCAATATGAACAAATAGGATTTCTATTGAGTATAAAACACAAGTTTTCTTCTGCTTATCATCCACAATCAAAAAGAATGTGTGAGAAACTCAACAGCCTCCTAAAAGAGAGGATAGCCAAGATCAGATTAACTTTGAAAAAGGGATGGCTATATTGCCTTCCGCTAAACTTATGTGCCCTTCGGAATCAGCCAGGTTCAGACCTCCATCTTACGCCCCATGAGTTAGTGACAGGGCATCGTATGCGGGCACCTTTTATGTCCCCATCTAGAGTCAGGAGTGATGCCCAGAGTGTAGCACAAGCTCTGGGTGGTGAAATGCATGTTATTTGACATGTATGACTACCAGTGTTTCTTTCTTTGCAGATCAAGTCAAACATCCGAGGGAGTGGTCAACGAACAAGGAAGAGGACAGCCGAGTAACCAATCCGAGTGAGTTATTGATACCACCAAAGTTATATGTTGGAGACCAAGTCCTTTTGAAGAACTTTACCCATAGATGGCATGAAACAAGATTTAATGGCCCCTTTTGGGTTGAGGAAGTTTTCCCTACTGCATTTAAGGTATCGGGAAGAAGATGTAGAGGTGCAGCTGCATGCCTCTTCAGGAAATCCCGCCCCCCTGCCTCCCGTACGTTGGAAGCCTGAGATCGTGCCATGTTTGACACCAGCAGTTGTGCCAATACTGCAGCAGATATTCAAAAAAAGGTACCCAGAATGGTACAGAATGTTCCAGACATGGCACGAGCGTGCCAACTGATTGTAGAGGAATGAAGGGTCTTATAGTTTGAAGACCAATGATAAACTGTGTACTTAATAGTGTTGAAGATTAGCTGTTTTTAGAGGTAGTCATAAGGTGTCCACCTGACAGTGGGCAGCCAACCACAATCCTTGTCCCTACAGAAACTATATTTAGATGTCTCCCATAACCAATCCCAACCCTTGGTAGGTTTTCTATTATTTGCCAAGTAGTATGATGTCACTTCTGACATATTTCTTGCATACAGAGAGCTGAGCGAATGTCCGTTGCTATCCGTTGTAAACTCCCTGTTTAGGTCATTGTTAATAAAACAGTATCTTTGCCATCTTCCTGAGTTGGTTAGATTATTTGGACTCAGAATTACTCTGTGATCCCATCCATTGCATGCATGTTACTAAAGGTCCATACGCTCACATGGTAGCGGTGCAGATGGTTGAAAAAAGACCCAAACTACTTCTGTTCCAGTTCTTCAGACGATCAGGCATCCACTGCCATTATCCGGAAGATCACAGGGATTCCTGTGGAGAGCGGACGATAGAAATAAACTTGCAAGAAGAACCGAGACGGTGGGAAGGTCCCCGTTTGACAAAATCCCTGCCCGGTTCCCACAGGTGCTCTGCGGATGTAAGGCGAAGTGGTCGGATTGAAGGAAGAGTCAGTACCAAAGGTCTTGAGTCAATTAACGAATGGTGAGTAGAATAAGGGGAATGGCAAATAAAGGGAATGGGATTGTGATAATTTCCTGAGCAATGGAAAATATTGTAAAGAGAAAAGGTAGCACCTAGGAGTCCTGACTCAAGGGAGTTTCAGAAGGAGATGTCTCAAATCCCAACAGGGGTAGAGCAGAAATATATAACGCGCAATCAGGATTATATACCATGACTTCTCAAACCCTGTATAGGGCATAAAGTAAAGGCGAGAGAGATAATGGTGATCACACACAGTATTTATAAATGTGTAATGTCGACAAGTTTGAATGTTGTTTGTTGAGTAAAAATATCAAAGAGTGATAGAAGTTCTGAAAAAATGGAAAAAGTTGAGGAGCAACAGTGATTGAGCATAGCAAAGTGATTGGCGCCAATCAAGAAAATAGAAATATCGAATAGGAAAATAGGTGAATTGTTGAAATCAGAGGCTTGAGCAGTGATTGATGGTGCGCTCTCCTATTTGTTGTTTTAAAATGTTGAAAAGTGGTGATTTAAGCAAAAGTATAAAGTATAAAGTTTATTTGTCCGCCGCCTTCGACCTTGAAGCTCATTTCTCACCAGAAGCCATCTTGTGGGTAGCCTCTTTTCTAAATGGCAGACTCATGAAGGTCTTCTCAGACACTGCATCAGCCACCCCTACCATCATCCACTGCGGCATCCCGCAGGGCTCCTGCACCACCCCAACTCTTTATTCACTCTTCCACTTTTGAATGACCTCGACTGTCGCAATATAGCGTATACCAATTACGCCGACGACACACAGGTACTACTCCCACTAACTGGGATCTATGAAGAAGATGCAACAGCCCTAACCAAAATCTACACAGCCATCCAAACTTGGATGGCTGCAAATGGCCTCTGCCTAAACGGGGATAAAACTGAGATCCTCATAGTAGGGACTAGCAAAACTCTCAACAAACCCCCCCTCAATACGAATCCTTTAACATCGATAACTCCATCATCACAGTCTATAAGACTGTCAAAACCTTAGGTGTTCACCTAGATGCCTCACTATCCATGTCCCGCCAAGCCAACACCATTGCCTCCGCCTCAGTGCTCACCACCAAGGTGATCAATGCAGTCAAGCCCTTCCTCTCCACTAAAAACTGCCTATCCATTGCCAGGGCCACAATAGGTACCAAACTGGACTACTGTAACGCCCTTCTTCTAGGCTCCTCCACCAACAACTTGAAAAAACTTCAAACCACGCAAAACAACACGCTCCGGGCTGCGCTGACCATTCCCAAAAGGGAACACATCTCGGAAGCCAGAAAAAATGCCCATTGGCTACCAGTAAAGGAATGCATACTCTTCAAAGCCATGGCCATAACACACAGATGCATTTCTTCAGATGCCCCCCCACCTCTCAGAAAGAATTTCCCTCAGCACCTCAAACAGACCCACCAGATCACACCGTGCCAACCTGATGTATGTTCCTACGTTCAAAAGAACTAAAGCAGGGAGGTCCAGCTTCCAACACCTTGCACCCAAAAATTGGAATGCTCTGCCTACCTCACTTAGGAATGAAAAATCTTACACAACCTTTTGAAAAAAAACAAAAACCCTCCTATTCCGTTAAAAGTAATGGAATGAATTTGCACAGTTATGCTTGCGCTGTAACCATAGCAATCTCTACTACTGCTATCTACTGCTACATCTTACGTTATGTTCACTCTCAAGTCTGCTGTAACAGCGCCACGATGCCTCAGGGCAGTTCTGCGCACTTTATAAATGCAAATAAATAAATAAAATCTTGTAAATATTGACAGTCAAATGAGACTTGTCATTATGGGCGACACTCCTCTTACACACTTATGAAAAACATTACCAAACCACATGCCCAAGCTGAAACAGTATAGTGAGGAATGCGTAAAAAGGAACTGCAGATAAAATGTTCATGCCATGGCCATGAGGGGGATCATTGTCAAAAGCGGTATTGCAACACATGACCAAAGTGACGATAACCCAGAAGAGAATAAAAGAAAAGAAGAGCTCTATAAGATCATACAAGACATAGAAGAAAGGAGTGAGCAGTTGAATCTGTCGACAGAAATACACAGGGCGATTAAGAGATGGAAAGGACATAAGGATAAAGCAGAACGAATGGATGGGAGGACAAATATTACTCAAAATGTATGCCAAAAGTATTGAGGAATTTGGGCAAAGAGAAGATAAGGACTTCTAAGAAAGAAAAGACAAGGAATGGCAGGGAACAACAACAACATATATATTAGGAGGAGCAAGAGAAAAAAGCAGAACAGGCAGAAGTATGACAATAGGCAGAGAGCGATAGAAGATAGGGATAGAAGGGAAAGGAAGAGAAAAGGGGGGAAGCGCAAAAAGATTACAGAGACAAAGGGAAGAAGAGGAAAGAAGGGAAGGAATAAGAAGAGGAGAAGAATGAAGGCAAGAGGAAGGATGAATTAGAATGGATGTGAGAAAGTGAAGAGAAATAGATGAAGAAATAGAACAAAAATAGGAGACTATGAGGTCTTGATACCAGTCTCATTCGTAAGGAACCAATAGGGCCAAGCCCAGGAATACGATTGGATAGAATAGAAGAGTTCCTTCTGATAAAGGAAGTAACATCAGCAGAATCTAGAGTAGTATTGGAAGAAGAAAGATCTGATGTGGCAAGCATTGGACAAAGGATCGATAAGGTCTATCAACAGTTAAAGCAAGGTTGCAAGTATGGAATTCGAGGGAATAGTGATCAGTCCTCAATATCTCAATTACGAAGCGAAGAAGAAAATCTGTTCAGTTATGAACTTAGGGTATTGTTTTTAAGTAGACTGAATCTGGATAAGGGTGAGTTGGATGATAATCACACTAGTTGGGGAATAGACATGGCGGACGAGGAAAGAGAGTCCATTCTTGGGGTAGGAGAGAGCGCGTCCACCCCTGAAGAAAGTCTGCAATGTGGATAAAGAAGTGAGATGATTGGATCTGGAACAGCCTACAGATAGGACGCCAGATCCCATAGCAGATCCAGAGCATCCCTGAGGACGATAGTATAGTGAGAAGGGAGAGTCGCGGCCATATGTGAGCAGGATAAGGTCATTACCTATAAGGAGACAGACAGGAATGATCGTCCCTGCCCTGGATAGACTAATGATGTGATCCGACTGTGGGATGGGGTTCACTCAGTTTCCCTTATTGGAAAAAGGTGGCGCAAGACCACAGTATATCCCATGGGCACAGATGGACAAGAATAATTTAAGGTGTAAGCTCCCGGGTTTGACTTTGGATGGTGGGAAATGGATATACGAATTAGAAAAAATTACAAGAGGAAACATGTTGGCCATAGAGGACATAAAAGTTCTTCTGGCAGTTATTCTTGGAAAGAGGGTTGATGACATATGGAGAAGAGCGGGATATTCAAGTGTGACAGCACATGATGGAGCTCCGTTTAATAACTGTAGAGCAGATGTTTGGTGAACTCTCAGGGTACAGTACCCCGATACATCAGATATGGGTGCAAGTATGGCACGTAAAATGAAGGAAGATGAAGACCCTATTGCTTACATTCAGGATATTAAGGAGAAATCGCAACTTGAAACTTGCAAGCCGTGGGAAAAGACAGTGGCATTATTTCACCACATTTTATGCCAGGGGTTGCCTGAGCCAGTACAGAGGCAGATGAAACAACAAGTAGGGATGAAAGCGAAGCCATGGGCTGAGATACAGCTGATGATAGTACATCATTGTCGGTTATTTCAGGAGAAAAATAAGAAGAAAGTTGAGAATAGGAAAATCGAGGAAGCCAAGTTAGTTCAGTAAATATTGTCAAAATGTGCCATAGAAGGGGCAGTATTGACAAGCGGAAAAGGATTGGGAATGCAGAAAGCAATGGGTGCATCGCAGGTGGGCAATTTGCGCCCAATGGTTCAAGATGGATATGGGTTTATGCCAAAAGGCAGAGGTATAGGCTATAGAGGAAGAAGAGGTGGATTCCAAAATAATCAAGGTGGGCTCCAAGGTACACAGAATGAGATTCAGAGTACTCAGGGAGGATATAACCAAGGGGGGCTTGTCAGACGGGCACCCACAGTATGTTGGACTTGTTGGATGAGAGGGCATATTGCATGCATATGTGGAAGCCAAGGGAATGTACAAAATGGCCAATTGTCAAGAGGGGGGACAGCTTATCCTCCAACATATAGCAGACAGACTAGGGAAGGGTTTGCCCAAGATCACACATTTTATCAGACACAAGCGTGTGAGTACAGCAGGTACAGCAACAAGAACAAGTGCAAATGAATCCACCACAAGGGCAGTCGTTATGCAGACAGAGCAGTATGTAAACACAGGACAAGTACTGACACCCAGAATAGGAGGTGTCCCTGTGGTAGGAGGAAATACTTTCACAGGGACGGGGATGAGCCTGTCCCCACAATAGGACAGCTCACAGGGTGATTTGATGTGTTCAGTACTATCTGTGACACCAGGCCCCCAAGAGAAACCAAGGGTCGATGTGACGATAGGAGGCAAATCCTTTTCTTTTCCTGTAGACACTGGAGCAACTCGTTCGTGTATACGAGAAGGAAAATATCCAATGTCAGGAATTGCCATGAATGCTCAAGTGTTCTCTGGATCTACAAGTCCAGTTCCTTTCGCCAATGAATTACCAGTCTCTATAGGAGAGTGTGACATGTCTGTTCCCTTGTTATATTCACGAGAGACACTGGTTAACATTTTGGAAGTGATTTAATAACAACACTAAACATGACAACTTCATTTACTGATCAAGGAATAGTGTGCTCCACTCCAGGAATACACTATTTAAATGTGGGAGAATGTACACTGGCGTTCACAGGGCAAGTGGCTCTGCGAGGTGTTCCGGTAGATACAGAGATGTTTCCATATGAGTGAGCATTTTACTGACATGGCTACCTGGCTTGGTGGGAAAAATTGTGAGGATCTTTGGTGAGTTTTTGTTTAGACTGCGAATACCTATAGACGAAGAGGGGGGACAGACTATCCCTATAGAATTGGAAGTAGCCATAATACAAAGGGAAATGGCAATGCTCGAAGGAGTAGATGAGGGTAGACCATGGAGAACAGTAATAGCTCATGAGGAAGGGGACAGATTGTCTGACATAACTGATGATGACATGTTCAGGGAAAACCGAACAGATGATGAAGTGGTGTTCTTCATGAGCATCACATACTGGATAAGGACGGAAAAGAGGGAAGACCCACAGCGAATGGCTATAAAGCGGCAACGTCTAGCATTTTTTCTGGAAGACTTGGAGAAGGTGCCAAGCGTCCATTGGTCCACAGGCCCTTATGACATAGGTATATTGAAGGGGATAGGGGAAGTTAAAGAAAGCTTAAGCCAGCAGCGATTTTACCTCGAGCAAAACATTACCTCATGTCTCGTGAAGCTGATAAAGGTATATTTCAGAACATTTCAGCACTGATGCATCGTGCAATACCGCAGTGTATCCTATTACAAAATCCAATGGAGGGTCGTGGAGATTTATACAAGATATGAGACCTATTAACCAGATTGTAGATGTAGAGTTTCCTCTAGCTCCTAATCTGGCGACAATACTGTGCAGTTTCCCGGTGGAAGCACAATATTTCACAGTGATTGATTTAAAGAATGCATGTTTCTCGATCCCATTGCACAAGGACTCACAAGACTTGACTTCCTTTACGGTCCACCAAACTAGACTGAAACACACTGCCTCAAGGGTGCTGTGAGTCCCAATTGATCTTTAATAGAGTATTACAGATGGATTTAGGCAATCTTGATCTCAAGAGTGTGGTGATACAGTACGTTGATGACATTTTTATTTGTAGCACCAGAGAAGATGAGTGCAGAGAAGATTCTGTTCAGTTGATGACTATTCAAGCAGACAAGGGCTATAAGTTAGACAAGGAGAAGTTACCATATTTTCAAGAAGAGGTGTTATACATAGGTCAGTTGATTTCACATGAAGGGAAGAAAGTGACACCTGAAAGAGCTGAGGTAATTATGAAAACCTCAAAACCAAACACTGTGGAAAACATGCAGCAGTTTTTGGGGTTATGCAACTATGTTAGAGCCTTGGTGTTTACACGTACACAAGACCACTTCTGCAAGCTTTAAAGAAGGCACAAGTGGGGAAATAGAATGGGCTGAAGAAATGGAGGAAGTGTTTGAGGAGCTGAAAAAAGCAATTTCCACAGCCCCTCTTTTAAGAATTCCCAATTATGCCAGAAATTATATTTGTTTTCACATACAAATGGGAGAGTCATGACAGCAGTGCTTACGCAGGGAACTACATAGAGGTACAAGCCTTTAGCGTATTACAGTGGGAAATTAGGCCCAGTTATGAGAGGACACTTCCCTTGCAAACAATCGTTGGCTGCTGCCGCGTTTGCAGTTGAGAAATCTACAAGTATTGTCATGGGCTGCTCCTTGACTCTAGTCTTGGAACATGCTCTAATTGTTATTTTAGAGAAACCCAAGGGTACATTGACATCCCAAAGAGCTTCAGCATATGAGGTAATGATTTCTAACCCAACAATTAAGATTGTAAGATGTAAAATAGTGAATCCTGCCACGTTTATAGCTGAGCCAATAGAAGAAGGCAATCATGCACATGACTGCTAATTATGTTGAATTTTATGATGATATAACACGTGTGAAGGAAAATGCTTCAGCAGGAGGGGAAATTCTGTTTAGTGATGGTTCTTCGAAATTTTATCAGACTAGTGGGGAAAGGCATTCAGGCGCTGCAGTAGTGGGACATAGATTAAATGGAGAATCTGAAGTTGTAGCAAGTGCAAGGCTACCGTCTCACTTTTCAGCGCAAGCAGCAGAATTGGTAGTGCTCATAGTCGCTCTCGTGAAACATGAAGGGCAGGAAGTGATGTGTACAGTGGGCCTCATTACGACCCAGGCGGTAAGGGGTTTACGGCAGCGTTAACAGCGCCGACCCTTACCGCCTGAGTACGAGGTCCCTTAGCGCCATGGCGCTTTTAACACCTGCTTTTAGCAGGTGTTAAAATCCATGGCGCTAAGGGACCATTGAGTAAATTACGCCACCGTAATTTACGGTGGCGTAATTAACGCCTTCCCCACTCCCATTATGCCCTATGGGGCAAAAATGGGAATGGGGAAGGGTAAATGGGGATTGGGGACTTACCGCCCCGCCAAGGTCGGAATGGGGCGGTAAGTCCGCCAACCACCATGGCATAAACGTAGTTTACGCCATGGTGGTAAAGTCACGGCCCAGGCGGTAACTTACCGCCTGGGTCGTAATGAGGCCCAGTGACTCCACCTACGTGACTTCAACCCGACATGCAGGTTTAACACGTTGGAAGAGGAGGGGCTACCTCCGCGCAGACAGCACTCCAGTGCAGCACGCATCCTTACTCAATAGGCTTATTCAGGCACTACAACTCCCAGTGGCCATAGCGGTTGTTAAATGCGCAGCGCACACTAAGCAAATACATTTCATCTCTTGCGGGAACAAAGCCACAGATGAAGAAGCCATAACGGTTGCATATTCCCCAAACATTTCGAGTTTTGATACTGAGAATATTAAAGAAAAAGTAGTCACAACCATTTTAGTGCAAGAAGGGTTTAATAGATTGTTGATAACCCAACTAATGGAGATTCAAGGGAGTGCACCACAGCAGGAGCAGGAATTGTGGAAACAAAGGGCGTGTTCTGTATCCCCCACAGAAGCATTATGGCGACTAGACAGCACTGGAAAGCCGGTGATGCCAGTAGCTTTATTAAAGGTTGCGCTTGAACAGCTGCATTACCCCACGCATGTAACTAGGGAGAATGTCTCTGCTACAATTGCAAAAGAATGGTTAATTCCTAATTTGTTGGAGAATGTTGCACTATTTATGGTAAACTGCATCGTGTGTCAAAAGTTCACTGCTGGGCATACACTGAGGACAATTAGAGGGGTAATACCTTGACTGAATGGTCCGTTTCAGCATTTATATATCGACTATGTCGATATGCTGCAAGTCTGTAATGGATAAAGATATCTATTAGTGATGGTGTGTCCCTTCTCTAGATCGAGGCAGGTCTGTGTTCACATCCTGACGCCCCTTGCGCAGTGAAGTTTTTAATGCACAAACCTTTCCCGAGGTGGGGTGTGTGTGAAGTGATGAGATCCGATAATGGGTCCAATTTTGTTAATAAGCCATTCGAACAGATAGGGCTTCTATTGAGTATTAAGCACAGGTTTTCTTCTTCTCATCACCTGCAAGCGAACAGGATATGTGAGAGACTCAACTACCTTCTTAAAGAAAGGATTAACAAGATTAAATTGACTTTGAAGAAGGTATGGATATATTTACTACCCCTAGCTTTATATGCCCCTCGGAATCAGCCAGAATCAAACCACCACCTCACCCCGCATGAACTAGTGGCAGGGCGTCGAACAAGTATGTCCCTTACTCATCCATCTAGGAGTAGAAATGATGCCCAGAGCATAGCAAAGATTTTAGGTGATGAGATGCATGATTATTTGACCTGTATGAGCTCTAGAATTTCTTTCATTTCAGATCAAATCAAGCGCGAGGGGGTTTGGTCTCAGAACACTGAAGAAGACAATTGAACGAACAACACAATTGAACGATTATCGGCACCTAAGTTATATGTTGGATACCTCGTACTTATTAAGAATTTTACTAGAAGGTGGCATGAGCCACGTTTTTATGGTCCTTTTTGTGTTCAGAAAGTTTCCGCTTCAGCGGTGACGGTCCAGGGAAGACAAGCTTGCTTCACATGAGTGACGTAAAGGCCTATAAAGGCGAGACCTGCGCTCCCACCATTGCGGATCCAGAAGCAAGTAAAGAATAAGAATTTCAGCATGTGCAGACTCGATTGATGATGAAGAAGAAGGATGATAAAGCAACCAGTGGTTAATACAGATTTTGTATTGGACCGGAATTCAGTGGACACTCCTTATAGATATTTTAGGAGAGAGTGCAAAGACTTGCAGAGAATTCCAGGAATGTTGAAATAAACTTTTAGAAATACATTGAAGCATCAGAGTTATGCCTAAACGTCAGTTCTTGATTAGAAATTGTAAACGAGATCAGTATGCAGAATAATTTCTTGGCGAATACCTGTTCTAAGCAGTTAAACATATGATACTTACCGATAGTGACATTCACCGACTTGTGATTGCTGTCATTGTGTTTATACTTCAAGCTTACCCTGCTCTTGTAAGAAGAGACGTTGATATTCGCACTTTCTTACAGGATCCTAAAAATGGACCAGTGATAAGAAGGCTTCTTATTGCTACAATCGAGTAGATTTTACAGTTACAAGTATAAAGATATTTGATCATTACATTAAAAATGATTAAGGATAAAGTGGCATGGTTCTAGACGAAGAACATGTGGAACGAATAGTAGGATGGCGTGAGAACTGGATGCCTATGTTCTTATACATAATATATGCCTAAATGATTGTTCTTTTTGTCTTTCTGTTCCTCATCTTTCACAGTTTTTATAATGTTAGCAGTTCCCCTGTGGAAGAGGTCACTATGGTTCTTCCTACTATAGGAACTTCTTTTGATATACTTCATGAATGGTACATGGCCTCTAAAAGACACAAGAGAGACGCAGAGGAAGATAGTGAGTGGATACATACCTATCTAGATAACGCAGCACTCTTGGGGAATAACATGTGGTACCAGCACATGAGAAAAGTGGGGGAAACAACATTTAAGGAGAGTTGCTACGTCTGCTCGCTCATCCCCTACGCCATGAATAGAGTTCGAATCTTTCATCGGCAGAGCAGTCCCAGAACAGGATGCAAGGTGCCTCAGTCATCTTGCAGCATTTATGACATGAGGACCATTTCAGGGAAGTTGGGCCATTTACGATGGTGATCAAAATGGTTGCTTCCATACCAGGATCACTATATCAAAACCACAAAGATGGAAAAGGAACCTTGATGGAAGAGCAAGATGCTTGTGTATCCTGTAGTAGGAGAGAATGAGGTGGTCATTGAAGAGATGAAGACAATGAACTGCCCTGATGTGACAGAAATAGCTGGATCACCTAGATGTTGGGAGCTAATTCAATTCTTAGTCTATGGACGAGTGAAGTCCAAGAAGGGATGGGAAGAAGAAATGATGTGCAGCCCATCTACTAAAAACAGAATATGTACAAGAGCTGCACAGGGTGAACGATGGGTGTTTGAAGTCATTGTGCTAAACATGCCAAACTACTGACATGGGTAGAAGATGAATCAGGTCCAATGGTTGTAATCCCATTGGATAATGCAACATTTTGCTTCTGAAGACATGGAAAGAATCATGTGGGAGATAACAAGGAATGCAAAACTACAGTTGACATTTCTAGGATGCAAGAAGGGACAGCCGTCCTTATGGATCAATATTGGGCTTGTGGGTCTAGGGCCTAAATGAAGAGCTCAAGAATTAGGGTGGTGTATGCTCCTTGTTGCTCATCCATGCTCCAGCATTAGTGATTCCTCATAGTGACCTGAACATTGGAAAATTTCCAAAAGCAGATGCCCATTAGAGAAAAAGAAGATTGATTGAACTTCTCAATCAGACCAGAAGAGGAAATTACTTCTCTGCCAAATCAATAACAGCATATGACTCCACTCCTAATGAACACAGGTTGTTCAGCAAGACTGCCTCAATATTTATGACTATATTCATGCCTGGGATCCAAACGAGGGCCAACACCAAGTGGCTGCAGATTACGAGTGGGAAATTCTGCAGACAATCAATATCACCCTAAAGGAATTCAATGCTATCAAGGACGAGCTGAGGGCCATATGACTAATGACCCTGCAGAACATATATGTCCTTGACATGATCACAGTGATGGAAGGAGGAGTTTGTGACTAAATTGGGCCTTTATGTTGCACGTTCAAACCTTCTCATGATGATGACAATGGTACATTGACAGAGGCAATATTGGTGATGGTGATGTTTGGATTCTGTGTTATCAGGATAATGATTGCACAATGCAAGAAAACAGTGAAGAAAGCAGTAGGAATGAAGATCCTGATCATTGTCGAATCTGGGTTTGGACCCAAGGAATTGATGGACAAAGATGTCAAAAAATATATAGAGGCCAGACTCGTAGCACCCGAAGGAACGAAGTTCCTGTATCTGAAGAATCATAAGATGTACGTGGGACGATGGGTCTTTTGTAATCCGAATGGACAATGCAACTTCATGACCTGTAGTGTAGATGAGCATGTCAAATCAGCCGGCACCCTGAGGGAGTGATGAAGATCTGGACTCCGAAGAAGCACACCTTCAAGAGAAAATATCAAGATGTGGAAACAATTGAGGAGGTGGTTGAGGACTGGAGCAGAGGGGGGAATGTAGAGGAGCAGTTACATGCCTCTGCAGGAAATCCCACCCCCTACCTCCTATATATTGTAAGCAGGAGATCATGCCATGTTTGACAACAGCTGTTTTGCCAATACCAGCTGTTTTGCCAATACCATATGTAACTCAATGTAACCATGTAACTTATTCACATGCAAGAAATGCGCACAGATGCCTCAGGGCTTGGTGCACTTTAAAAATAAATAAAATACAAATACAAATACCATAGCAGATATTCGAAAGAAATTACCCACTGAGAAAACCCTATCGAATGTATTCGATAGAGGACAGAAGAGAGGACAATCTGAGGGAGGAACTCCCTGAAGGAATATGAAAAGGAGCAATGAGAGAAGCTAGAGACATCACAAGAAACGTGTGTGACGCCCCCTAGAATACTGGCTGAAGAGTATGCATGGATCTTAAAGAAACTGAGGACAAAGTTAAGAATCGAGTAAACTTTCATGTGCCAAAGGAAGAGTACATGTGTGCGAAGTGCTGCAGAAAATCAATCGTTCAATGATTGTACAGATGCTGTAACGCAAGTAGACCAAGTCATCATAGAAGCTGGCTATATGTAGGGAATAGACTGCAGGCAAAGTCACCATTGTATATGAGCTGGACATCAGTGTCATGAATTTAGTAAGTCAGGATCCATAGAGAAAAAAGCTCAGAAATGTGTTGCAGCAAGAATAAGCTGAGATCATGGAAGCTCATGGCTAGACTGTCTGGCCAGGTATCAAAACTGAAGCAGCCAAGGACGGTTATCTATTCTTGAAAGCAGTGAATGTGCGAAGGATGAATCATCCCTTGTTATGGTGCAAAGAAGGAACGCCAAGAGTGCCAGGTTTTATTAATTTAAGACATTTAAATGCTACAAAATGGACCAGATCATGGTCTCCTGTCACGTGAGCCAAGGATGGAAATAGAGTTGAGCTTGGAGCCCTGGAACAGCGATAGTGAGTGCTTGCCCTCCCATATAGTCCCACAGACGATACTTTGCAAGGCCAAGTTCAAAGACAATCTTCTTGGCAGAAGGCATAGGTGATGAGAGATGTAAGGCTTATTGGGTGGGGAGGTAAAGTCAAGTCTACCTCCTGGCACCTGGGTCTGAGCTTACACGCTGCTAAGTGAACCGAATGTTCAAGACATGGCACGTTCATGCCAACCAATTGTAGAGGGCCGTAAAATGAAAGGCATTATATTTTTAAGACCAATGATAAACTGTGTACTTAATAGTGTTGAAGATGACATGTTTTTAGAGGTAGGCATATGTTGTCCACCTGACAGTGGGCAGCCAATCACAATCCTAGTCCCTATGGAAAGTATATTTAGATGTCTCCCTTAACCAATACCCATCCTTTATAGGTTTTCTATTATTTGGCACATAGTATGACATCGCTTCTGATGTATTTCTTGCATATAAGGATGTTTTTATTTAACAATCGTCGAGAGCTGAGCGAACGTCAGTTAAAGTCCATTGTAAACTCCCTGTTTTAGGTAATTGATAATAAAACAGTATCTTTGCCATCTTCCTGAGTTGGTTTGGTTATGTGGACTCAGTATTACTCTGTGATCCCATCCATTGCATGCACACATTACCAAAGGGCCATAAGCTAAAAGAGCTTGGTTACATTTGGGCAATGTAAAAATCTACAAAGGCAAGACCCGCTCTCCAGTACCTGTAGACCAAGAAGCAAGACAAGAAGAAGAATTTCTGCATATGCAGACTTGATCGATGATGAAGAAGAGGGACAATAAAACAGCATGTGGTTAGCACACATTTCATTTGGACTGGAATTCATTGGACACTCCTGTCAAAGTCTGGTGACTCTTCCGTCTGTTCCTCCTCACCTGGGTCTTCGGATGAGCCTTCTGACACCTCTGTCTTCTTCTTTCTCCTGCTGGCCCCGGGTCTTTCTTTCCTTCTTGTCAAAGAGAAAGGGTGAGCTCCCCTGGAGGCCACCTTGCCCAGGTGACAAACACCACCGGCAAAGGGAGACTCCGGGAGCCAACCCCAACCAGGGAAAAAGCCCAAAGGCTGAAAAACCCTGCAATGTGCAGCTGCAGACAAAAGTGTTCTTGAGATGATGATAGACGAGCAGTCCAAAATACTACAAGCGTTCTGTAGTCAACAGCCACAGAAATCGCATGTAAGGAATACAAGGAGAGAGTACATCTTGCCACCCTTGATGCAATGCGAACAACAGGTCCCGGAGGAGCCGTGACGGTAACCAAGGACAGAAGGAAGGGGTGATCCCAGCAGGAACAGTAAACCCAACAAGGGAAGAGGCAAAGACAAAAGAGAACAGGGAGGACCCACCGTCTGCGAGCGATCGGGAGAAGAGAGCCAGCAAACCCAGAATGAATGCTGCACGGAAGGCAGGGAGGGATAACCAAAACTAGAGGAGGCAAGGAAGGTAAACAAACTACGAGCGTGCCCACAAGTCTTATACGAGTTTCAACGCTCCAAGCTCCGTACTGAAGGACAGTAAATAATGGTGGTGGCCATCTTGGATGTGGACTAGACCGCTCAATGAGGAAACCTGAGGAAACATAACGGCACAATCAATGGAGCCACCAGCATTTCCAGTACTGCCAAGGGGGAAACATGACAACTCCTTAAAATTTGCAGGAGGAACTGCATGGACTTGCAGAGAATTCCAGAGGTTAAACGTACTTCCTCGAAATTCTTTGAAAGTATAAATATTGCATCAGTACTGTGCCTAAACATCAGTTCCAGATTAGAAATCGGAAGAGAGATCAATATCCAGTTTTGTTGTTGGAAACATATCTTTTTCAAGAATAATATATGATACCCGTCGACATTGACACACATCGGCTTATAGTTGCTATTTTTGTGTTTATAATTCAGTTATACCCTGCTCTTGTAAAGAGAGATGTTAATAATCACACCTTTCTTCATGACCCTAAAAATTGTCCAGTCATAAGTAGACACTTGAGCGCAATAATTGAACATATTGTGAGTTGGGAAGAAGTGTTATGCGTCCGTTCTATCTGCGCATCTGGGACCGTTGGAGATGGGTCGGCCCTTAGGTTGTGCCATCATGTTCCCACACGTACAGATCAACGGTCTAGTTGTTCTAGACATGACCACCACCGGGAGCATTTAGTCATTCACCTCCTGACCGTGGTCGTGTTGCAACTTTCCAGGTACCTCCCCTTTGTTGCATCGCTCTGTTTTTTTCTCTTGGCTTTGGTAAGCCTTCTGTCCTGTACCCCTTTCCTGCCCGCTGGCAGTCGCTCCTCTCTGACTCTCCCTCTGTTTCTATTACTTTTGTGCTGGCTCATTCTGGCTCCTCTCCCGGTGCTACATGCTTTCGATAGCTCGTGCTTCTGGGGTCTCGGCCCATGTGTTCTTGAGTCACTCTCTTTCTCTCACTCTCCTGTTCTCTCCCGCTCCTCCTCCCCGGCTCTCCCTACCTGCTTGCTCTGTGATTCCTGCCATTCCTTTGCTTCCTTAGTCACTGACTTCTCTTCATTGGAACTGTTTACCTCTGAGAGTCAATACTCTCTTCAAGTCTGCAGACCATTTTCCTACTCTTCTCTGGCTCGTATTTCTGGATTGATGTCTACTACCACGAAGACAGATTACTACTACTCTGAATAACAGGAGAATCTCCAGGGTTTTTTTCCTACCAAAGGATTGTTCCCCTTCTGGCTGCTGCGGGACGGGGGCCACTGGTCTTCTGGTTCTCCTGCAGACCAGTAACAAGACATGGAGTGTGGATGAACACATTAAAAAAGCAGGCAATCTGAGGGGGGGTGAAGAAGATATGGATACCCAAGTAACCCTTCTTCAAGAAAAGAAATAATGAAGCAGGAAACCTTGAGGAGGTGGTTGAGGACCCGATGAGAGGGGGGAATGTAGCGGAGCAGATCTATACATCCGCAGGAGATCCCGCGTCCCTATCTCCTTTGTATTGGAGACATGACACTGTGCGTTGCCTGACACCAGCTATCATACAAATACTGCAGCAAGTATTAGGAAGGAGATATCCATTGAGACAATCCTATCGAATGTACCCTCAAATTGATGACAACCTACAGGAGGCACTCCCTGAAGGAATATGAGAAAGAGCTAAGAAAATGAACTGATTATGTCATAAGAAAGTGTGCACGACGTCGAGATACTGAATGAAGAGGATGTATGGATCCTAGAGGACAAATGACGAAGTAAAGAATCGAGTGGACTATCAATGTGGAAAAGAGGAAGATTACATGTTAACAAAGTGCTGCAGAAAACAGAAGTTCAATTTATCTACAGAAGCTGAAATGCAAGGTAGATCAAGTCATCGTGTAGGCTAGCTATGAGCCGCAATTGTATAGAAACTGGACATTGGTATCAAAAAATAAATAAGCCAACACCATGAAAGGGGGATGAAAAGCTGTGTCGCAGTAGAATAACAGGTTGCTGAAGCTGCGGCCTAGACTCAAGATCCTGGGAATCGAGGTCAGCTCTCTACTCTGAAGAAGATCGAGTGTGCGGAGGATGAATCTTCTCACGCTAAGGTGCAAGAAGGAACACAAAGGATGCCAAGTCTTAATTCATTTAAAGCATTTACATACTGCAGAATGGACCAAACTGTGGTCTCTTGTCACGTGAGCAAAGGATGGAAATAGAGTTTGAACTAGGGGTTCCAGACACTATAGCCAGTACCATCACTAAGCAATCCCGGCCCTTGATAGGTTTTTCACTATTGCCACGTGGTATGACATCACTCTGATGTATCATGAGTATATAATTATGCTTTTTGTGAAAATCACTGAGAGACTCAGCGTACATCCGTTGATGCCAGTTGTAACCTCCCTATTTTAGATAATTGTTAATAAAACAGTAACTTGCCATCTTCTTGACTTTGTCCGGTTATTTGTACTCAGAATTATTCTCGTGTAATCCCATCCATTAACAGATGCACGTTCCAAGGGCCTTAAACTCAAGAGCACAAAGAGTAAATAAGGATTTTGATGACAGACCTATGTATTTTCATTATGCATTCCCTATCTTTTCAATTGGATACCAGATTGCGGCATGAATGCAGCAGCAATGCAGAGTTGATGAGGATGCCCCCATTCCGGAGTCTCCTGGCTTACCAATAGAGAGAACGTCCTCTAAAACACTCGTTGAGGTGCATCACCAGCGAATGGAATTATGTGTTTACTATGTGTGGTAGAGCAGATAGATATCCCCCAGTCAGTGGGTGCCCAGAGCAGTGAAGACACGTTCTGACAGCCCTAATGAAAACCTGGAAAATGTCATGAACCTATCATGGGCATTCATAGCCAAGCATGGAGCAACTGCAGGCATTGCTAGGGGTTGCGAGAGGAGGTGGGCCCTTTTGGACCAGCGCTGTCAATGATTTTAAAAACTGGGATGTGCTACAGCTGCAGTGGGAATATTGTCTCCCCCTCTCCCGTCTCTTTGCTATGACAGAGGTCAAATGTGAACGTACTCTGGATGCCATCTTGTAATTCATCTCTTACTTCTTTTTAGGCGACTGCTCCCCTTTGCATCACCCTTACAACGCTTGCCACGCGGCTTTAAGATTATTCATAACACCCCTTTCACAGACCCACAATATGAATCACCAGTTTACAAGAGTTGGCCCAAAGAAAGGTGTATTCCATTTTCATTTGATTTGAACAAATATATATATATATATATATATATATATATATATATATATATATATATATATATATACACATATATATATATATATATATATATATATATATATATATATATATATATATATACGGCCAAATGATTAGCTTTTATTGGGTCAATTAAATATAAGAGCCAGTGGCTTTCAAAATCTGATAGAATGCTTCAGATGGCATCCATGCACTGAGCTCTGAGATAAGCAGTGTGCTATGCATTGCTGTGTTCCTACCATCTGAAGATGATAGCATGCTTTAGATGGCATCCATGTCCTGAGCCCTGAGATAAGCAGCATGATATGCATTGCTGTGTTATTACCATCTGAAGATGATAGCATGCTTCAGTTGCCATCCATGTACTGAGCACTTAGATAAACAGCATGATATGCATTGCTGTGTTCCTACCATCTGAAGATGATAGAATGCTTTAGATGGCATCCATGCACTGAGCCCTGAGATAAGCAGCATGATATGCATTGCTGTGTTCCTACCATCTGAAGATGATAGATTGCTTCAGATGGCATCCATGTACTGAGCCCTGAGATAAGCAACATGATATGGATTGCTGTATTCCTACAATCTGAAGATGATAGAATGCTTCAGATGGCATCCATGCACTGAGCCCTGAGATAAGCAGCATGATATGCATTGCTGTGTTCCTACCACCTGATGATGATAGAATGATTCAGATGGCATCCATGTACGGAGCCCTGAGAAAAGCAACATGATATGGATTGCTGTGTTCATACCATCTGAAGATGATAGAATGCTTCAGATGGCATCCATGTACTGAGCCTTGAGATAAGCAACATTATATGGATTGCTGTGTTCCTACAATCTGAAGATGATAGAATGCTTCAGATGGCATCCATATCCTGATCCCTGAGATAAGCAGCATGATATGCATTGCTGTGTTCATATCATCTGACGATGATAGAATGCTTCAGTTGCCCTCCATGTACTGAGCACTTAGATAAACAGCATGATATGCATTGCTGTGTTCCTACCATCTGAAGATGATAGAATGCTTTAGATGGCATCCATGCACTGAGCCCTGAGATAAGCAGCATGATATGCATTGCTGTGTTCCTACCATCTGAAGATGATAGATTGCTTCAGATGGCATCCATGTACTGAGCCCTGAGATAAGCAACATGGTATGGATTTCTGTGTTCCTACAATCTGAAGATGATAGAATGCTTCAGATGGCATCCATGCACTGAGCCCTGAGATAAGCCGCATGATATGCATTGCTGTGTTCCTACCACCTGATGATGATAGAATGATTCAGATGGCATCCATGTACGGAGCCCTGAGAAAAGCAACATGATATGGGATTGCTGTGTTCATACCATCTGAAGATGATAGAATGCTTCAGATGGCATCCATGTACTGAGCCCTGAGATAAGCAGCATGATATGGATTGCTGTGTTCCTACCATCTGAAGATGATAGAATGCTTCAGATGGCATCCATGCACTGAGCCCTGAGATAAGCAGCATGATATGTATTGCTGTGTTCCGACCATCTGAAGATGATAGAATGCTTCAGATGGCATCCATGTACTGAGCCCTGAGATAAGCAGCATGATATGGATTGCTGTGTTCATACCATCTGAAGATGATAGAATGCTTCAGATGGCATCCATGTACTGAGCCCTGAGATAAGCAGCATGATATGGATTGCTGTGTTTCTACCATCTGAAGATGATAGAATGCTTCAGATGGCATCCATGCACAGAGCCCCGAGATAAGCAGCATGATATGCATTGCTGTGTTCCGACCATCTGAAGATGATAGAATGCTTCAGATGGCATCCATGTCCTGAGCCCTGAGATAAGCAGCATGATATGCATTGCTGTGTTCCTACCACCTGATGATGATAGAATGATTCAGATGGCATCCATGTACGGAGCCCTGAGAAAAGCAGCATGATGTGCATTGCTGTTTTCCTACCATCTGAAGATGATAGAATGCTTCAAATGGCATCCATGTCCTGAGCCCTGGAATAAGCAGCATGACATGCATTGCTGTGTTCCTACCATCTGAAGATGATAGAATGCTTCAGATGACATCCATGTACTGAGCCTTCAGATAAGCAGCATGATATGCATTGCTGTGTTACTACCATCTGAAGATGATAGAATGCTTTAGATGGCACCCATCTCCTGAGCCCTGAGATAAGCAGCATGATATGCATTGCTGTGTTACTACCATCTGAAGATGATAGAATGCTTTATATGGCATCCATGCACTGAGCTCTGAGATAAGCAGTGTGCTATGAATTGCTGTGTCCCTACCATCTGAAGATGATAGAATGCTTTAGATGGCATCCATGCACTGAGCTCTGAGATAAGCAGTGTGCTATGCATTGCTGTGTTCCTACCATCTGAAGATGGTAGAATGCTTCAGGTGGAATCCATGTCCTGAGATAAGCAACATGATATGCATTGCTGTGTTACTACCATCTGAAGATGATAGAATGCTTCAGATGGCATCCATGCACTGAGCTCTGAGATAAGCAGCGTGATATGCATTGCTGTGTTCCTACCATCTGAAGATGATAGAATGCTTTATATGGCATCCATGCACTGAGCTCTGAGATAAGCAGCATGATATGCATTGCTGTGTTACTACCATCTGAAGATGATAGAATGCTTTATATGGCATCCATGTACTGAGCCCTGAGATAAGCAGCATGATATGCATTGCTGTGTTACTACCATCTGAAGATGATAGAATGCTTTATATGGCATCCATGTACTGAGCCCTGAGATAAGCAGCATGACATGCATTGCTGTGTTACTACCATCTGAAGATGATAGCATGCTTTAGATGGCATCCATGTCCTGAGCCCTGAGATAAGCAGCGTGCTATGCATTGCTGTGTTCCTACCATCTGAAGATGATAGACTGCTTCAGATGGCATCCATGCACTGAGCTCTGAGATAAGCAGCGTGCTATGCATTGCTGTGTTCCTACCATCTGAAGATGATAGAATGCTTTATATGGCATCCATGCACTGAGCTCTGAGATAAGCAGCGTGCTATGCATTGCTGTGTTCCTACCATCTGAAGATGATAGAATGCTTTATATGGCATCCATGCACTGAGCTCTGAGATAAGCAGCGTGCTATGCATTGCTGTGTTCCTACCATCTGAAGATGATAGAATGCTTTAGATGGCATCCATGCACTGAGCCCTGATTTAAGCAGCATGATATTCATTGCTGTGTTCCTACCATCTGAAGATGATAGCATGCTTCAGATGGCATCCATGTACTGTGCCCTGAGATAAGCAGCATGATATGCATTGCTGTGTTACTAACATCTGAAGATGATAGCATGCTTTATATGGCATCCATGCACTGAGCTCTGAGATAAGCATTGTGCTATGCATTGCTGTGTTCCTACCATCTGAAGATGATAGAATGCTTTAGATGGCATCCATGCACTGAGCCCTGAGATAAGCAGCGTGATATGCATTGCTGTGTTACTACCACCTGAACCTGTTTGCTGGACTTCAAAAGCATACTTTTACATTTTTAAAATGTTAAATGTTATATGGTTAAAAAAAACAGAACAAATGTAACTTTTTTAAACATTTTTTTACATCACAAGTCACTCCTAAAACAAAAGCCCAAAATGTATTTTCCCATCACAATTCATTCCTATAAAATACATATCCATAAGATAATTTCCCTTAAAAGAAAACAAAGAAATAGGTTTAAAACAGTATAAACATAACAAAGTAAAATTCATATCTCATACAATCTGCAGCTTGCAATTCCTAAAATAGTGACTTATTTCATCACTAGTGACAAATCAAACAACATACAGCAAACTGTTCTTTCGTTTGAACTATTGTTCCAAACATAGTAAATTGACTACCGCACCACAATTTAGCAAAACAATGCTAAAACAAGGGTGATCACATTCTTCCAATTCGTGAGTTCGAGCTGTAGAGCGTTCAAAAAAGAGACCACCACCGTGACCATCGATGTAATGCTACCCACCAGACAGGGATGCCATACCGTTTCCTCGTCACTCAATTTAAACAGATTTTCAAATGTTTTTAATAACGTCCATCGTTTGACTAGAAACGCGGGACAAAAGACCAATAGATGTTTCAAGGTGCCTTTATGACCATCAAGTTTAAAAAATCTACAATTTGCCCGTTCAAAACCCATCTGCCCATATCTTACCAAGGTTTCTTTTGTTAAGGTTAAGTTCCAGCGGAACCTTAGAAATAGACGTCCGGCTTTGCACTGTACCACCATGGCATATTATTTCA
The DNA here is from genome assembly GCF_040938575.1 of Ambystoma mexicanum. Lineage (NCBI taxonomy): Eukaryota > Metazoa > Chordata > Amphibia > Caudata > Ambystomatidae > Ambystoma > Ambystoma mexicanum. The sequence continues at coordinate 146,703,994 of NC_090930.1, read as the reverse complement.
AGGAAGCCCATTGTTTTTAGCATGCAAATATATCACGAGCTACTAATGTCTACATGTGGTAAAAACATTGCCTTTTCAATAATGTTCTTCAGCACTTTCAGCAATGGGTCAGACTACTAGAGTTTGGAAAGCACAGCTGCTAATATCCTGCCCATATCACCACCAGCAAAAGTATTTCTGAGAACTGTGCTCCTCCAAGGAGTTCCATTCCACATCAGACACAAGTCTTTTTTCGATGTCTATTACCCTTCAGGACACGCAGATCCTCCACGTCCAGTGCTGAGGCAAATGGCTCTGCAGGAATTTTTCGGGAGAGAGGCCCGTAGAGGCATTGGGTACAACCAGGGCATTATATTGATGGGCCTGATTGTAGCATCAGTGGTTTTGATGGAAAGAGTAGTGCCCCTTGGCGATAGTAGAGTTCAGCTGGTGAAGGGAAATGACCCAGCGCTGTCTAGCGGTGAAAGACTCAATCCCTGTCCCATGTCTGTTGGGTAATGATCTTCCTGATCCCGAGATAGTCGCATCGGCTACGAGATTGAGGGCCAAAGAGGCCACCAGATTGTAGGCTTTGATCGCCTTAGGGCCTCGAGTGCTTCCAGAGAGCTTGTTTGATGGACTGGCATGGCTGGTAGCCGCACAGACTGCTGAGTTGCTGTCAATGTTAGCTAGGGGTGCCCCTTCGTCACCTGATTCTTCATCACTCGATAGGTTAGGGCTGTCTTCCGGAGGTGGAGAGGTTCCCTTCTTCCTCGTGGAACTCTGGTCTTTGAAGAGATACGGCTGATCTCGGGAGGAAGCCACTATGGTTGCAGTGTTAACAGCCCAGGCAATAGACTTCTGCCCGAAATTATCAAAAAAAGGGGGAAAGCCTGAACGGATAAAAAAAAAAAAACTTCTATCAGTGGCAAGTCCAAGTACAGGTAAATAGAGGAAGATCCGTGGTTCAGACGGTGCAGACAGCCACACCAGAGAAAATAACAACAGCTCCAGCGTCTATGGTCCAGAGTGGTAGGTAGAGTTATAATGAGTTCAGAAGTAACTTCCTCTATGTAACGGAGGAAAACTCTGGTCTGGTATTGCATGATGGGCAGAGCGTCACCACAACCGATAGCAACAGGAAGACCTAGACCTCCACAGCAATCTGAAATGAGGGAAGCAGAAATACACTCAGCAGAGCATAGAGAGTTGGAGGAGCGAAAGACAAGGCGATCTGAGTGAGGGTCTTAAGGTAGCGAGGGATGGAAGGAAGAGAGAGGAAACAGGCATGAAAGGCAAACAGGAGAAATAGAATGAAGAGCAGTCGGCATAGTACTAGCGTCCTACCCACAGAGCAGAGTAATGGGTTTCAACGCGTGGCGCAAAATGGCGAGCAGTGTAATAAACGAAGAAGTGGTCGCCATGTTGAAAAAGACTTGCCCACAAAAGACGCTCTGTGTAAGACGTGGAGGGAAATCAATGGCGTTGCATGCACCACCTCTTCCACAATCTCCAGGAAGGGAGAACAGTGGCAGTTGCCTACTTCTGCGGGAGAGGGGCCAGTATCCACTGAGGACCCTACTTTCGTAGCAGGGGTCTCAGTGACTTCAGAGTTCCCTGGCGTAGCGCAGGAACCTGAGGTGGAGTCCAGACCTGAAGGGCCTGCCAAGCTAGATGAGTTTGCATCAGCTTGTGGACCTAATCAGACTGACCTCTTCAAAGCGCAGAAAGAGTGTCCCACTCTGGTGGGCCTGCAGAAGCAGGCGTAGGAGTACGCTAAGGCAAAGCCTGTATACTCTTCAAAGTGTACTGGGAGGATGGACTCCTGTACAGTGAGCTAAACAACTCTGTGGCTCAGGGCACCAGAATGTTGCTGATTCCCCAATGCCACAGAAAGTTCCTTTTGGATTTGGCTCACCAAATACCTTTAGCTGGTTACTTAGGAGTGACTAAGACATCAGCCCGGTTGTCTGTGCACTTTTACTGATCTCGATTTGCCGTAAAGGTCAAGGAATGTATCTGATTCTGCCTGACTTGTCAGGCTTCTGGCAAGTCAGACAGTGCCACAGAGGCCCCTTTAATTCCACTACCTGTGGTTGGGCGGCCTTTCAAGAGAAGAGGCATGGTAATTGTGTGTCCTTTGTATCCCCAAACCAGCTCAGGGAACAGATACATCTTGGTGGTGGTAGACCATGCCACTAGGTGCACTGAGGCTGTCCCTCTGAGGAGAATAAGCCCCAGTGGTGTGAAGGCTCTGATTGGGATATTCCCCCGTGTTGGTTTCCTTAAGGAAGTCATTTCTGACAGGGGAAGAAACTTCATATCTGTGTATATGAAGATTATGTGGGAAGAGTGTGGAGTCACCTACTGGTTCTCTACATCCTTCCATCCACAAACAAATGAGCTTGTTGAGCAGTGCAACAAGACCCTGAAAGGCATGATAGGTGGCTTAGAAGAGCACCTGAGGGGAAATGGGATATTCACCTGCCGTGCCTTCTGTTCACTTACAGGGATGGGCCACAGAACAGAGTAGCGGTTAGCCCCTTCAAGCTTCTGCTTGAACACCCGGTAAGAGGCCCCCTCAGTCTAGTGAAAGAGGGATGGGAGGACAACCCATCATCCCCTACACAAGATGTGGTTGACTATGTACTCGGCCTTCTGTCTAGAATGACAAACTATATGGATCAGTCAACAAAGAATCTAAAGGCCAGTCAGGAGCTGATGAAGCGCTGGCACGACCAGAAAGCCACAGTGACAGTCTATTCTCCAGCTCAGTGGGTGTTGATTATGGGGCCTGTCACACCCAGTGCCATTCAGGACAAGTGGACTGGTCCTCACGGTGTGCTGGAAAACATCAGTGAGGTGAATGATCTCATTGACGTGAAAGGACCTAAGAAGATGTGCAGGGTCTTTCACGTCAACCGGCTAAAACCCCATAATTGGTGGGATGACTTGGTCATGGCGTTAGTGACAGATGGACAGATCGTTTGCACACTTAAACCACAGATGTGTCAGTTGAAGGTGTCAACCTTGCAAAGGACCTGTCAGAACAGTAACTGACAGACTGTCGCCATTTGCTGGGACAGTTTGACAGTCTGTTTTTGCTGACTTCAGGTTGCGCAGATTGGTGCACCCATGATGTGGAGACTGGAGACAGTAAGCCGGTGAAGAGCAGGACCTTTCCTCGGCAGATGAGCTCATTGACAAACTTGCCACTGCCAAGTACATGAGTACCTTTGACCTCACTGCAGGGTACTGGTGGGTCAGCTTGACAGATCAAGCCAGAGAGGTCAGCATTCTCAACCCCAGAAGAACATTACCAGTTCACTATGATGCTCTTTGTATTGAAGAATGCCCCAGCCACTTTTCAGAGGATGGTTAACCAGGTTTTGTCTGGACTGGCAAACATTAGTGTCACCAATTTAGATGACATTCCTGTGCTCAGGCACGCCTGGGAGGATCACCTATCCCACCTGAAAAAAGTGCTTCAGGTGCTGCAGAAAGCAGGTCTAACTATCAAGGCCACGAAGTGCCATATAGAACAGGGCACAGTAACTTACCTAGGCCAGCAGGTCAGAGGTAAGAAACAATCTCTGGAAGCTAACGTACAGGCTGTGAAGTATTGGGACATCCCCACCAGACAGACACAGGTAAGAGCCTTTCTAGGTTTTGCTATACCCTTGAATGATCTAACTTCGATGGAAATGCCTAAGAAGGTATAGAGGAGCAGATGTGCGCGTCACCGATAGACACGACCCCCTCACCTCAGAACTATAGGATGAACAACAGGAACACAATACCACATTGAGTGTATGAGAGACGTTATGCACCCAGACAACTGTATCGAATGTACCCTCGAAATGAAGTAGTAGCAGGAGATTTGCAGGCACGACTGAATATCGAGGAGCTGTGAAGAGAGTCTGACAGGTGCAAAGTGATGTCATATGGAGAAGTTTCAATGAAGCACTGAAACAATTAAAGAATACGTAAAGAACAAAGATGTCACTGAAGAAACAAGAGTAAGAATACATACAAGTGAAAAGAAATCATATATAGAAAGAGCATAAGTAACAGGATGAGTAGTGAATGAATATACGCAGAAACGCAAGGTAAATGAACCATATGGAAGTTTGCTGCAGTAGAAAATATAACGTGGGTAAAGCGGCCATATTGAAAAGATGGATGCCTGCTCTGAAACGAGGGAAGCAAAGCTGACAAAAGCTTGAAATACAAATTTGTGCATGAACAAAGAATAGCTGTTTGCAAGTGATCAAGGATGCCACAGCGTGCAGCTACTGAAGGGCACAATGGGAGTCAACGAGGATAAGCAATGCACACAGGACATATTTCTCTTAGAATAAGTAAATTAGCAAACATTTGACAACTGAATATGAAGAAAAGCATATGTGAGACAGAGCAACTAAGTCTACAGAGGCTGAAGAGGGTAATGACACTCGACATAATTGAATCAAATAAGCACTAAATAGAAGGTGAAATGAACAAAACAATGGTCTCTTCACACGTGGTGCAAGACCAGAAAACAAGGCCTATTCTTAAGCCCTGGATGAAGATAACAATGTACCTCAACTCCCCTTAAAAGTCCAGAGATCAGAACATCCAGCAAGGTCAAGTATAAAGGAGAATCCTTGGCTCTAAGGCTTAGCTGATGAGAGGTGGGCAAGTGGGCAGTAGAGTGATGTTGTTCTTTGCACCTGGGTTTTGACTTGCTTACGTGATGCTAACGAGCCGAGTATCCAAGATTGGGAGAGAATGCCAACTAATCAAAGGGCCTATACACTATTGCAGAAGCCAATCCGCTGCTGTTATGCTGCTATAATCTGTATTATAGGTAGTTAGAGGAATGTTCGAGGCATGTCTACCAGACAAGGGGCAGCCAATAATATTATTAACACTTACAGAACCTATAGGTAGATATGTTCCCCTAACCATTCCCTCCATCTGTTAGGCTTTATTATTTGCCATGTAGGATGACGTCAGAGCCGAAGCACCGTATACAGCCCTTGTGTACCTGAAATGTAACTGAAAGTGTGTGGACTACAACTTGTTGTTGGCCAGGTTTCCCTGCTGTATTGGACTGAAAATAAAATAGTATTTTACCAAATGCCTTGAGTCTATCCGGTTATTTGGGTCCAAGATTATTTGTTATGGCAATTCCATTCTGTGAATAGAAACACCCAAAAAAGCTATACTGCACAAAGATAACTTGGACCCCCGCCTGTCAAACTTCCTTTCAGGATTTGAATATGGATTGTGCAGAGCCCCGTTTCTGAAAGTGCCTTATTATGGTCAAGAGTTCATTATCCAGACACGTCTGTGATTTTGGGATTGGAACAGTGTTAGCACAGTTTAATTCTTAAGGGGTAGTGCAACCAATCACCTATATTAGCAGGCAATTAACAAAGAGGAAAAGGAACTGGGCCATCATTGGAAAAGAGGCTTATGCAGTCATTTCGGTGGTGAAGAAGCTGAAACCCTACATCTTTGGGTCTCACTTCACCATTCAAACAGACCACAAACCTCTTAAGTGGTTAATGGGCATGCAAGGGGAGAACCCTAAGCTTTTGCGTTGGGCAATATGCCTACAGGGATTAGATATGGGCATCCAGCACAAGCCAGGCTCCTAGCATGGAAATGCAGATGGCCTAAGCCGGTATTTTGACCTAGATGATGAACCAGACCCTCAGTAGGATGGTGGTTCACATGTTAAGGCTAGGGGGCATGTGAGGAATTCAACCATCTGCATGGTGGGCGTGTGCTCACCCGGGAATTTTGAAATGTTTTATGAAATGGAACAATGATAGATCAACCTCAGGAAAATGTGTGGGGCTAATCCACAGACATTTTCCTATGCTCACACCATGACAAACGCATAGGCCTGTGTACTCTCGGTGGACACAGCCTGCATGCACAGTCCGCTCTGTCATATTTAGTTGGAATGTGACAGCCAAGAGTGCACTATGTCATCCCCAGAAAGGGGGAGGCCTAAGCTTCCCTCTGCCATGGCCAGCCTGGTTAAATAACAAAGGTACTTCAAACAGTTTTGTCTCCCTCTCTTCCCCACTCTCCTCACCAGATCGGTAATCCTCCAATTCTTCCGTATTGAGATGCCGACGTGAGCAGAAATCTCTCTTCGTGGTTGAAGATACTTGTCTACCACGAGAGGAAGCCACAGTGAATGCTTGAAACAAGCAGTCCTGGGACTCCTCTCCCATAGTAGGCGACAAGGGAAAAAGCCTTGATGGCAGAAAAAACCCTTGAAAGGAACGAAGCCAAACCGGAGTCTTCCAAGGAGATAGAATGGAACGTTGTCTGTGGTTGCAGGAGAGTAGGTATCCGGCTACTGCGGATTGGAGGAGGTAGGCAGCGGCTGATGATGGCAGAAACAAGGCAGAAAGCGCCTCGCAAGAATGAGTAGTGAGAGAGACTCGAGCCGGCGGCGAGAAAGAGAGCCGCGAAAGCTGAAAGAAAGTGAAGCAAAGGAGAGACGAGAGAGAGAGAGAGAGAGGAAGAAGCCTCGCTCGGAACTAGGAGAGGCGAAGGGAAAGGCACGGACCAAGCCGCGATAAGGGAAATACTAGCGTTCTCACCCAAAGCAGGAAACAAAACCCTATGGGGGTTGCAACGCAGCGATCGCCGGGAGTGAGAGACTGAAATACCTCCCAGCGACCGCCATGTTGCCGGAGAACTAGACCGCGGCTGCACGTAAGTGAAAGCAACGTGCTGGAACTACGGTCTGCGCCGGAGCCTCCAATGCGGAAGTACCCGCCAATCGGCCCGGCTACGTACGACAGTATGCCCCCTCACAAAGCGAACCCCCCCAGGCTTACCCGGAAAACACCGATGAAACCCAGTCAACAACCGGGGGGCATGAATGTGGGAGACTGGTTCCCAAGAGTCCTCTGACTCCGCGTAACCCTTCCACGAGACCAAGTATTCCAATCGTCCCCTGTAGTATCTGGAGTCACGAATGGCCGAAACTTCGTATTCCTTCGTACTTCCAGAACCTTGGACTTGCAAACGGGGAAGAGGTCTTAGGTGAGGATCCGGAACAAAAGGTTTGAGAAGGGAGGAGTGAAAAACAGGATGAATGCGACTGAGAGCGGGAGGCAATTTCAATCTGAAAGCGACAGGGTTGATCTTAGATAGGATAGAAAAAGGTCCCAAAAAGCGAGGAGAAAGTTTGGAAGGGTGAACCCATCGAGGCAGAAATTTAGTAGAGAGCCACACCTTGTCTCCCTCCTTCCAATCGGGACAGTCCTGCCTACGTTTATCCGCCTGTTCCTTGTTCCGGCTTCTGCTCCTTTCGAGATTGAACTCTGCAATCCTATGCGCCTCCGCAATGGACTGAAGCACTGCTTCCGCAGTGGGAGAGTTCGTAGGAGCTGAAATCACGGGAAAAATGGTTCGAGGATGCACTCCATACGTGCAAAAAAAAAGGAGTAAGACCTATCGCGGAATGTGTAGAATTGTTATACGTAAATTCCGCGGTGGGTAACAACGACACCCAGTTGTCTTGGTGTCGGTTGGTATAACATCTCAGATATTGCTCCAAGGTGGCATTCAGTCGTTCTGTCTGGCCATTCGACTGAGGGGGGAAACCAGATGATAGTGCTCTCTCCATGCCTACTCTAGTACACAAAGCCTTCCAGAAGTTTGATATGAACTGACTACCTCGATCGGAAATGATCTTGTCAGGCAAGCCATGTAGTCTAAAAACAACTCGTGTGAAGGTCTCTGCCATCTGAGTGGCGGTAGGTAAGCCAGGTAGCGGGGAAAAATGTGCCAATTTCGTGAAAGTATCTATCGTCACCATAATGCAAGTGCAGGATTCGGACTTTGGTAGATCCACAATGAAATCGGTAGAGATGAGACCCCAAGGGCATGTAGGCATCTCGGGTTGGGTCAGCAGACCTAAGGGCTTTCCCGATGGATATTTAGCTCTGGCACATATTGGACAGGCCTTGATGTAATCCTTAACCTCTCCTTTCAATTCAGGCCAGAAGAACCTTCTTGCGATAAGTTCAGTAGTGTTCTGCACTCCTCTATGACCCGAGGTAAGTGGATCATGGCCCAAATGAATGATCTTCTTACGCCAAGGGCCTTCTGGAATGTACAGTCGGTTCTCGTAAAACACTAAACCTTCCTTCTCGGTATATTTTCCTCCTCGTAGCTTAGAAACTTTCATCCTTTCGGGAGCCAACGCGGTCTTCACTTCTTGAAAGAAAACGTTGACCAGTCCCAGGATCTTGTTTCTTCTGAACATAGTTTCTCGAGAATGAGGGGTATAGTCTCCAGGAACCTCCTTCCTTGATAAGGCATCTGCGACTTTATTCGAGGAACCGGGTAGATAGGTAATATGAAAGTCGTATTGGGTGAAAAAATAAGCCCATCGGGCTTGCCTTGAATTGACACACTCCATGTTTTGTAATGCCTCGAGATTCTTATGGTCTGTCCTAATGAGAAAAGGATGATGCGCACCCATCAGTAAATGTCGCCAATCCTCACAGGCCAGCTTCATGGCGAGTAGTTCCTTCTCTAAAACCGAATAGTTAAGTTGGCTGGGAGACAAAGTCTTTGAGAGATAGGCTACTGGATGTTCCATACCATCGTAGGTTTGTAAAAGAACTGCCCCTATAGCCAAGGCAGAGGCATCAGTCTCCACGATGAACTGTCGGTTTTGATCCGGATGTCGAAGAATCAGAGCGGAACAGAACAATCTTTTTAAGTCCCTAAAACCCTGTTCAGCTTCGGGTAACCATAGGAAAGGCCCTGAATCTTTCCTTAAGAGTCGCGTAATGGGAAGTACTATCTCTGAGAAGTTTGGAATGAACCTCCTGTAGAAATTTGCGAGACCCAGAAATCTTTGTACCTCCTTTACACTGTCCGGGGAGGACCAATCGAGTAATGCAGCGACCTTGCGTGAATCCATGGAAATTCCTTCTTCTGAGAGAACGTATCCGAGGTAGTGAACAGAGGGGACTGCAAAAACGCACTTCTCGGGTTTGACTTGAAGTTTATAACGTTGTAGACGCTCCAGCACTTGAGTCACATGAATGATATGGGATTCCAAATCGGATGAGTAAATCAAAATATCGTCCAAGTAGATGATGACAGTAACCAGTAACAGATCGGAAAATAAACGATCCATGAATTGCTGAAAAATGGCCGGGGCATTCACTAATCCGAACGGCATTACTTTGTATTCATATAATCCGAACGGGGTGCGAAAGGCCGTCTTCCATTCATCTCCCTTGGCAATGCGGAGCAAATGGTATGCGTTCCGAAGGTCCAGTTTAGTTAAAATACGTGCCCCCTGTACGGCCTCAATGATCTCAGATATGAGCGGCATGGGATAGCGGTCTCTGATTGTAACTTTATTTAGTCCTCTGTAGTCAATGCAAGGACGCAAATCGGTGGAGTCCCTCTTTCTTATGAAAAACAATGACGCTCCTGCCGGAGACTTGGAAGGTTGAATAAGGCCGTTTTGCAAATTGGTATCCAAGTAGTTCCTTAATACCTGTCTCTCGGTTTGGGTTGAGGAAAACATCCTGCCGAAAGGAACTAAAGCATTAGGTTCCAGCTCTAAAGAGCAATCTTCAGGCCTGTGTGGGGGTAGATCCGCAGGTATAGTCTCCTTGAAGACCTCCTGGTAGGGTAAACAATAATGCGGTAATACGTGAACTCCCACATGATCACTTGTTAACACCGTCGAAGTCAGGGACTCCCCATGGAATGGTCCTGAGAGGCAATGTTGTCTGCAGTACAGAGATGAAAAACTCAACTGGTTGCTAGTCCAGTTTACCTGAGGGTTGTGTTTGCGAAGCCAGGTAACTCCTAAAATTATAGGAAAGTGCGCTGCTCGAATGATGTCGAATTTGAGCACTTCTCTATGTTGGAAGATGATAACTCCTAGTTCTTCCGTGGTATGGGTTATCAGACCCGACGAGAGGGGAGATCCGTCCACACCCTCTACCTTTTGATCCTCTTTGCGGGCTACTCTGTGAAGGCCCACCTTCTCTGCCCAAAGAGTGTCCACAAAGTTTCCGGCCGCCCCACAATCCAGGAGGGCTAGGGCATCTATAGACCTTCCCCGGGATTCAATTCGTACAGGAATAACCATCAACCTGGAATCCTCCAAAGTGTTGGGAGCTGAAATGGAGAGAGAAACATAGGGACTAAATGGGTTGCAAGTTGATCCTCGGAACCAAGTCCCTACTGGCGCCGCGGAAGTTTGTTTCCCTGTGACCTGGTTGGAACCACCTGACAATCTTTGAGCTGGTGCTGCTCAGACCCACAATAGGCACACAGTCCCTTTTCCTTTCTCCTTCTTCGCTCAGCAAATGAAAGCGGACCCCTGGTAGCTCCGATCTGCATTGGCTCTTCGAGGGAGTGGGAGGAGGCGTGAGAAGAGGACGTAGAAGTATTGGATGTATGAGGGCTTGTTGATACACAATGTTTGCGGCGTTCTGCTCGGCGTTCTTGAAGACGATATTCAATCTGCAATGTGGAGGATAGCAGATCAGCGAAAGTCGGTGGGCGAGAGGACCGGGCAAGCTCGTCCTTAATCTCTTCTCTTAGGCCCCTCCTGAAGATGGTGTACTGGGCTTGTTCCGGCCAACCTGCTCCTGCCGCCAGAGTCTTGAATTGGGTTATATAGGTTAGAACATCTTAGGACCCTTTCCGCACATCCAACAAATCCTCACATGCAGTGAAGGTTAGTTCCGGTCTCTCAAATGTCTGTTGCAGCAAGGCTTGAAACCCGGCAAAGTCATGTAATATGGGGTTAGCACTGATCACCAATGGCGTGGCCCAAGAAAGGGCGTTACCAGTCATATTTGAGATCAAAAAGCCTACCTTGGATTGATCGGTGGCAAAGGAACGAGGCCGAAATGTAAAGTACACTACACAAACCTCCATGAATTCTTTTATCTTCTTTGGTGAACCATCAAACTTCCATGAAGGAAGCAACATTATCGGTAGTTCAGCAGGCGAAACCTCCCGAGTCGTGGCAAGTTGGCGTAGAACCACGTTTTCAGCTTTAACCGTCTGTAAGTCTTGTGACAGGCCCTGAACCGCCTTCCAGAGTTCCTGGATCTGTTCTTCGGCTGACATTGTGTTCTCTTGGCGTTGCAAACTGTCCAGTTTTGTCTCCCTCTCTTCCCCACTCTCCTCACCAGATCGGTAATCCTCCAATTCTTCCGTATTGAGATGCCGACGTGAGCAGAAATCTCTCTTCGTGGTTGAAGATACTTGTCTACCACGAGAGGAAGCCACAGTGAATGCTTGAAACAAGCAGTCCTGGGACTCCTCTCCCGTAGTAGGCGGCAAGGGAAAAAGCGTTGATGGCAGAAAAAACCCTTGAAAGGAACGAAGCCAAACCGGAGTCTTCCAAGGAGATAGAATGGAAAGTCGTCTGTGGTTGCAGGAGAGTAGGTATCCAGCTACTGCGGATTGGAGGAGGTAGGCGGCGGCTCATGATGGCAGAAACAAGGCAGAAAGCGCCTCGCAAGAATGAGTAGTGAGAGAGACTCGTGCCAGCGGCGAGAGAGAGAGCCGCGAAAGCTGAAAGAAAGTGAAGCAAAGGAGAGACGAGAGAGAGAGAGAGAGAGAGAGGAAGAAGCCTCGCTCGGAACTAGGAGAGGCGAAGGGAAAGGCACGGACCAAGCCGCGATAAGGGAAATACTAGCGTTCTCACCCAAATCAGGAAACAAAACCCTATGGGGGTTGCAACGCATCGATCGCCGGGAGTGAGAGACTGAAATACCTCCCGGCGACCGCCATGTTGCCGGAGAACTAGACCGCGGCTGCACGTAAGTGAAAGCAACGTGCTGGAACTACGGTCTGTGCCGGAGCCTCCAATGCGGAAGTACCCGCCAATCGGCCCGGCTGCGTACGACACAAGCCCACATGAGGTCTGGCTGCAGAGGTTAACAAAGGATACAGGAAACCCACCAACCGTTCATATGTAACTGTGTCAACCTGAAGCCAGCTCCTGCCCTTGGTATCAATGACAATAAGCTGTCAGGTCTGGGATTGCTGTTTACAGTAGGCCACCTGCTAGGGGGACTCTACTCATAAGGTACGAGAATGTGGTTTGCAGGAGCCAAAGAGTCAGGTCTCACTGCATCTTCAAGGAAGACCTGCCGCTTTAACAGGGACCACATAGAGAGGACCATTAAACAGAGAGATTCTTTCAACACAAAAGACAGGAAGATGGGTGGGACATAGTGTCACAAGGGAGTGTGGCCAGAGCTTCTGTTGACAGACAGTTTCAGCCACTTTAGTTCTTTGGCACACCTTGTTCCTGCTTTCACCACTTTACCTTTCCTGTTGCAAAGCACTCTGGTTATGACCTCACACATACAGGAGATTGTTAGTAGGGGCCCCATAATTGGTTCATTAAGGCAGACTTACACCAATCACCTGACCCACTTGGCTTTAAAAGAGGGTTGCAACACGGCCACCAGGGGGCGCGCGGATGAGTCGCCTCTCCGTGTGAGCGCTCTACACAGGGTCCGGAAAGTGGCAGTGAGCCCCCACTTCGAGACCCCCCCCAGAGCTGATTTTTGACCAAGAGACGTGGGAAGGTGTCCCCCCCACCTGAGAGAAAACCCGGAGAAAATCGGAAGCGGCATCGTGGTGAAATTAACGCCGGCGCTTTGAGGCCTTCGGCGCGGCGTGAGTTCCGCGGAACTCCCAACCCGGGCCTGCGTATACGCGGGAAGTGCCGCCCTCTGAGTCTGATCCGGCGCACTTCTCGGTCCTCCGCGTGGAACCGGCTGCGCACCTCTGCCAAGGGCGGTTGATACCCCCACCGCGACACGGTAGGCGGACCCCTCACCCCCCCTGCAAAGCTCAGGAGGCCCTGGTGGCTTGGTCCTTCACGTCCCCCGCGTTGGCGGGTGCTAACGTCGCTTCACGACCCGAATGCTGTTGGAGGCCTCCCTTTATGGACCCTAAAACCAGGCTAGCGAAATATACGTTTTCACCAATTGCCAGATCCCCAGGGCCCTCCTTGATTTCTATAATGTCGACTGCAGGATCCGAGGCCACCGCGACCAAGGCGGATGTTGCTGATTTGCTTGCCGAAATGAGGGGCATGCGAGCAGATATTGGCAATAGGATAGACAAGATCACGCAGAGGATCGACAAAATGGACGATAGGCTCGAACAGGTTGAGCACAACCAAACATCTCTGAATGTGCTGGAAGCACAGATGGATCACCGAATCGCAGATATATCGGACAGAGAGAATGAACTGCGCCTTAAGGTCGATGACCTCGAGAACAGGGAGCGCCGGAACAATATCCGAATATTTGGTCTTCCTGAGAAAGAGGGCGAAACCGAACTGGACCTGAAGCAATCGTTGCATGCCATCCTGAAGCTCCTATACAACGATGACTCAATTGACGCGCCTAAAATTGACCGCATCCATAGGGCCGGAGGTAGACCGGGGGCCCCGAGATCGGTCCTGGCCCGATTCCATAACTATGCGGACAGAGCGCGAATCTTGGACAAGGCCAGAAGCGCCCCACAGCTGTCCTTGGAGAACTCCGTCATTTCACTTTTTCAGGATTTGTCATCCCTCACGTTGGCGATGAGGAAAAAGTGCTCTCCGATCACGAAAATGTTGAAAGACAAGGGCGTCAGGTATCGCTGGGGGTATCCATTTTCCCTCACTTTCGAATGGGAAGGCTCGACAATGAGACTTGTCTCGGAGAAAGACATTGCTGACTGTACGACGGATCTGCTGGGTGCGCCGGAGGGTGCTCCCTCTCATGAGGATCAAGGATCATCTGGTGGTGAATGGAAAGTCAAGGCTTCGCGGCGAAGAAGGATTCCAGGCTCTAGAAAATACAGAAAAATGAACACCTCCCAAGATATGGAACATTGACAGGGTGCCTGAGGTACTTTGACATACTATTTGGTTAGAGGTAAACTGGGAAAATTACTCCACCACGGAGGTTACAAACTCTCATGTGCGAGTCGACCTCCCTATATGTGACTGACTGTGAAAGGTCGCCTCCTCCAAGTGTGAGGTATTGTTAGCTCGATGTCTCGCAGATGTTAGAAATGTGATAAGGCATAATATCTCTGCTCCGCTAGCTCCTGGGGGAGGGTAAATGTCTCTGTTACTGAATTATTGTTATCGTTAAGTGCACACAAAAGTTGGGGGCTCACTGATATATATTATCCTATTATGATAGGACCGCCTGTTTTGCGGTCTTCACGGGTGGTCCGAGTTCGGCTGGGTGATGTCAACCTGGGCGAATCGGGCGCCGAATGTGTTGGGGACGGGGAGGGGGGTGGGGGAGGGGGTGGTTGGGGAACACACTTCTCACACTGATTTTGACACGACGTACACGCAGACACACCTTGCGCACACCGAGGCCCACGATATGCTCCAGACGAGTTGGTCGTCGGTCTCCATGGGATTCTCTGGGAACCAATCCCATCACGACGACCCATGCATAGCGATGGCCGACAGGAAATGTGCCGTGGCACAGAGGGAATGGCCGCCCACGATCAACAATTACACTCAAGATGGCACTCACACCCCGTAGGGACACATTACGCATTTGCACACTCAACGTCAAAGGCTTGAACTCTCCCACAAAACGGTCGATGGTGGCCAGGGAATTTAGAAGGTCGAATGTAGACATCTTGTTCCTTCAAGAAACGAGATATCGGAAGGGAGAGGAGAAAGCCATCCCATCACGTGATATCGGGCTCACCTACTGGAGCTCGGGTATACTCAAAAAGGCAGGGGTGGGAATTCTGGTTCGTAAATGCCTCCGAATGACAACCCTTGACATATGGACGGACAATGAGGGGAGGGCGATCACGGTTGTGGGCAATATAGGGGGCACGACGATTACTCTGGCCACACTCTATGCACCCAATCAAGGGCAAAATCGCTTTCTCCATAGAATCTCTGAAAAAGTCTTCAATATGGCTAAGGGATACACGGTCCTGGGCGGAGACTTTAACATATGGATGGATAGCTCTATTGACAGACAGACCAGGGCTGATGCTTTAGACCCTCCCAACACTCGAACTGAGGCTGAAATTAAGTCTACCCTTGATCTTTATGGCCTTGTAGACAGCTGGCGACATCTACACCCGTCGGAAAAAGGCTTTACCTTTCACTCCCTCCCCCACGACACACTCACACGCATCGATTATATCTTTCTCTCTAACGATCTTCTACGTGTACTGCAAGCTGCCACTATATACCCCTCCGCTTGGTCAGACCACGACATGGTCACAGTTGACATATCCTGGGGTGAGCTGTCGCCGCGCAACACCAAATGGAGGTGTAATGACTCCCTCTGGGCCGACCCGGTCTTTAGAGAGACCTTTGAGATAGAGATTGAGCAATTCTTTCCGACTAATGATACTGGGGAAGTAGGGAAGGTAGCTGTATGGGAAGCAGCCAAGGCTACTTGGAGGGGTATCCTTATAGGGGAGGGGGCCCGAAAGAAAAGGGAACGTACAATATTAGAAAGGGGCATCAGGGAGAAGCTTGCTGTGGCACAGAATCTGGCGCAGACCACCCCGGCTGATAGACCAAAGTACTTAGCTGAAACTAAGCAACTTAGAGAAGAATTGAGGATTCTTATTGCTGGCAAAACGGCCCAGACCTTGCAATACCTTAAACAGAAATACTATGAGAAGGGGGACAAGGCAGATGCTCTCTTGGCGGCCCGCCTCCGTGCGCAGAGAGCGGAGAGATGGGTCGACCAAATTGAGAGGAATGATGGCACCCTGATAGATACAACGGTCACATCCCCGAAGGACATACAGGAGGCATTTGCCTACTTCTATGAGGACCTATATATGTGTGACCCCCCTCCCCCTGTGGGGAGCGTGGATGCATATCTTGTGGGGGCGCGTCTCCCCGCCCTCACGGGCGCGGAGGCCGAATCTCTAGACGCTCCGGTCACTGGGGAAGAGGTGGAAAGTGCCATCAAGAGGCTGAAAATAGGGAAGGCCCCGGGGGAAGATGGATTTACACCGGGTTTCTATAAAGCATTCTCCACCCTCCTTGCACCCTTCCTAGCATCCTTGTTTAATCACATTCTTGACACTGGGCAGGCCCCTCCGTCCTTTTCTCGGGCCCTATTGGCTGTAATTCCCAAGGAAGGCCGAGACCCTAAACACTGTAGCTCTTATCGGCCCATCTCACTTCTTAACATCGACGCCAAGGTGTATGCTAGGGTCATCGCGGCTCGGCTCGAAACATATCTCCCTAGACTGGTGCACTCTGACCAGGTTGGCTTTGTTCTAGGCAGGCAGGGCGCAGATACCATGCGAAAAACACTCCACTTATTATACGAGGCACAGGGAATGGAGGGGGACCCATTGCTCTTATCACTTGATGCTGAGAAAGCTTTTGATAGGGTGTCCTGGGACTTTCTAGAAAGAGTATTGGTCTCATATGGGTTGGGATCCAGACTCTGCCGTGCCATTAGAGCATTGTATGCCTCCCCTACGACATCGGTGGCGGTGAATGGGGGATACTCACGTTGGTTCCCCCTTGAAAGAGGTACGAGACAAGGCTGTCCACTGTCGGCGATATTGTTCGTCATGTCCCTTGAACCGCTGGCGCAGAAACTAAGAAATGACGGTAGAGTCAAGGGCATCACGGTGGGAGAAAGAGAGTACAAACTGGGGCTATATGCGGATGACATCTTGCTTCATTTGACCGACCCCTTGGCCTCAATCCCAGCTGCGCTTGAAATAATTGAGGAATACGGCGCGCTGGCCGGCCTAAAAATCAATACGGAGAAATCAGTCCTCCTCCCGATTGATAAGAGTAGAGATTCTGAGATCGCACGCTTTGCCCCGTTGGGAGTCCAAGTCAGCCTCACTACCCTCCGTTACTTGGGCGTTAATGTTACCCGTGACTTCGATTCCCTATATGGTGCTAACTTCCCCCCACTGCTACTTGCCTTACAGAAAGATAGCCAACGGTGGTCTAAACTCACAATCTCCTGGATGGGTCGTTTAAATGCCATAAAGATGGTCTTTCTCCCCAAGATATTATATTTGTTCCAGATGCTCCCCGTTAGGTTGCCCCCGGAATATTTCGTAGATGTGCGAAAAATGTTTTTGTCCTTCTTGTGGCAGGGCCAAAGACCCAGAATCCCAAGACCCTTACTCCAGCTCCGCAAAGACAACGCGGGAGTAGGCCTCCCGGACATGGAAACATACTACAGGGCGGCGCAACTTAGAGTCCTTGTCCCACACTTTAGGCAACGCTCGGAACCCCAGTGGATAGCCTTAGATAATTACCACCTTCGTCCCTTTATTGTGCCTGAATGGTTATGGGTCCCCAGATCCCAGTTACGTGAAAGTGTTAGATCTCACCCTATCCTAGGTACATTATGGGCTATTTGGAGACCAGGCAAGAAAATGGTTGGAGTCACGACGTGGCCATCCCCCCTGGGTCACCTTTGGTCTCCAGGGATCCGTGACGCCATACCGGAACCGGGAAGCTACGAAACATGGTACCAGGCGGGGCTGGAAAGAGCAGGCCAATTATGGCGTGGGGGAACCTTCGTAACTATACAAGAGCTCCAGGAAGCGCTTGGCATAGGAGCACTCTCGGTCTTCCTCTATCTGAGACTCAAAGGGGTGATGACAAGGCCTGTATGGAAAGACCAGCTGCAGAGGGACCTTACCCCTTTTGAGGCGATCCTTGATCGATGTACAGGCTCCAGTGGTCTGATCAGTGCTATGTATTCGGCCATGATCGAGACTGACATCTCCCCTTCTTTGGTGCTCAAGGGCAGATGGGAGGCGGATATGGGCAGACAGATCTCCGAAAAGCTGTGGCTACACATCTGCAGACGCACTGCGAAGTCCTCAATATCCTGCCAATACAAATTGCATGCTATAAAACTTTTGTATAGATGGCAGTATGACCCGATCAGGCTCGCCAAAATGTACCAAGGTGTTAGTCCATACTGTTGGAGGGGTTGTGGGGAGCGGGCTGGCTACTGGCATATGTGGTGGGGGTGTACCATGGTCCAGACTTACTGGTCGGAGGTTCTTAGCTGGATCAGGGACCTGGATGATGAAGAGAGGGTGAAGCAACCAATGTTTGTCCTCTTCGGTCTGATCGAAACAGGAGACGACGTTGTAAAAGCGCCTAGGATGGTACAGGGCCTCCTGATGGCTGCGCGAGCTTGCCTCACCATGGTTTGGAAGCGGCCCAAGCTCCCTAGTAAAACCGAATGGCTTGGGGTGGCACAGAATCTCTACAGAATGGACTGCCTGACCGCCACGTTACGCGGAGATCGTACTAATGTTGAAAGTGCCTGGTCTGAGTTTAGAGCCAAGCATGCCCCGTAAAGACAAAGTGTGCAATACATTGTTGTGATTTGTGCCAATAATAGTAACAAATGAAGATTTTTGTTGTGGCGGCTCTCTGAGTTGCGTTATGTGTAATGGTCGGTCATCATACTCATATTCGAAGTTCTCTGGTGTTGTCTCGCTGTGCAAGGAGGTTTCCCAACCATTTATTTGGAGATATTAGAGAAGGGGGGGGAGGGGGGAGGGGGAGGGGTGCGACTGGGCGTTGTTGTTCTTGTTCACTATACTGTTCACTTTTCAGGAAATACTGTACAGGATTTATGTTGATGATACTTCTCTCTTGTGCTCTTTCTACTTATACACTGAAATTTCTTCATCTCAATGTAAGTGAATGTTCAACTTGTATAAACTCAATAAACTTTGAATTTAAAAAAAAAAAAAAGAGGGTTGCAGGGTTGCAGGGTTGAGGGTTGCAGACCCTCTTTAGGCAGTTCATCTGAAGACTTCATGTGAAGTAACAAAGAAGAACTCATCCTTGGACCCTGGCTGAAGGTAGTCTGCCTAACATCTTCCACCAGTGAAGGAAGGCCAGGATATCCAAAGAGGGAAGCAAACTCCCTTCCCTAAACTTCTCCCAGGGAATAGATGGAGAAACAGTACTCAGAGGACCCTCCAGCTTGCCCTGCTAGGCTCTGCAGCAATCCTCCTGGATAAGGAGTGCCAGAATATCTATGAACTGTAGGGGAGGCATGAGACATGGTATCACATTAGACAGCACGGAGTGAGCCGGTCCTCGTAGGCAGGATGACACACTCTGGCTCTGGTTTTCAACACAAGAACAGTTCAAAACTCCTGGGGTTCTCAACCCGCTGCTCTCATCCCTTGGTCTGTTGCTCTGCTCCAGTAGGTTTGCCTTAGCCCTGGAAGTGCTGCTCTTACTCATGTTCCACCTTGCTCTGAGTGTGTCTCAATGTTCCGTCTTTTATCCATGTGAGGAGAGCTAATTGGTATCAGCTGTATGCACTTAAAGTCAAGTGCCTGACTTTGTCTGACCCGATTAACAGTACATGTCCATTGCGATGTATAAGAGTTAGTCTTGTTACTCTAAGTCACCCTCTTCCTTGGCCTAGTGTTTCTGTAGAAAGGGGGGGCTGGGACATTGGAGAATCCTAAAAAAATAGGATGGGTTAGGTGTACGAAAAAGGGGGAAATACTGTGTACCACCATTGGCTGCCTCCCCCCACTCCCCCGAAGACACCTGACCTAGGTGACCCTCCCGCACTGGTCCACCACAAGGGTCTGAATCCAAAGGAGATGGCCGTGCCTTGGGCACCTGAGAGAGAGATCCCATGGGACTAGTGGGTTAGACAACCTTTGGTTTCTCACAGAACCTACAACCAAGGACAAGGCAGCTGCCTGCAACACGCTCCACCTTTATGGGAGATCCACCTTAAAGGACGACAGAAGTCCATTGAAGAAGCTGGGAGAAGTGCCTTGATGAGCATCTACCGACGTATGCCTTAAAGGACATTTTCGAGTAAATGAAGTTCCTCTATCTGCATACGACGGCAACGCTGACTGCTGTGAAGCCGCCGTCGCTTAATGACATCCGAGATGTCTCGACCAGTGTTTCAGAACCACCGATCAGCAATGAGACAATGATTCTTGACCCAGAACCGCCATGTAGGCCAGCCTGCTGCCATTTGTTCAGCTTCACTCACCAAACCGTCTTAACACCTGATACCCGCAGCTGACTCTTGTCTCGAACTCTGTCACAGAAACCTGCAAAGTGCCCTGAAGTTTATTCAACCCTGTCGAGAACCTAGATCATCTACAGCACAAGGTACATTGTGGTTCTGTCACACTCGTCCTTCCCAGAAGGCCCCTAGGGACATTTTAAGACTCATTGCTATCTTTGTGTTAAAGCCAAGAAACCTTAACAAACTGTTTTGGTTAGTAACCATACTGACTACCCTCCTGTCAGTAACCAGGGTGCATCTGTTTTACTTCTTTGAAACCGTCTGCCCTCTGCATTCCTTTACAGGGTGGGTTGTATTTCATAGTGTTGTTAGACTGTCTGTTGTGATTAATAAAGTAGATATTTTTAATGCAACCTTAACTGAATACTCCTTTTATCATTGTGTATTAATTGTATTTTCTCTGTGTTGCAACTAACCATTGATATACAACCTATTGGAGATAAGCCTGCCATTTCGTCCACATTACCAAGATTGGACAAGGAGGTTTATACTTTTTGCTTGTTATTCCAATCTGTTAAGATCCCTTCTGGTATATTAGAGATGCAGGGCTGATTGATGGTTTAGAAAGCGATATTCACCCCAGGTCCACTGACACCCCGGAAGTTGATTTGCCACAGATAGTCTTTGCTAAGAACCTTTGAACAACAGGAGCCTGTCTCCTTTTTGGGGGCTATTACCCCCAATAGCCGTTGTGCAAGTTTGAATCCTTCCTGGTAAGCAGAGACCAGAGAAATGATATTGGAAACACTACAATCAGACAGCTTGCCAGGACTACTTGGTTTTACACTAAAAATAGTATATGTCCCTTAGCTATGGACTATGGGCATTGGCTATGGCACAACCATAGCTACAGGCTATAGGCAAACATGTTCGTCCTAGATTCCATGCAAAATCAATGTAATCTCCAGCCCACACCCACACTTATTACCTTACCGATCAGTACTAACCAGCAAGCTTGAGAGTCATTGGTTTCTATTGTGTTATAGTTTTAGAAGTAGACATAGGACTAGAGCTGGGTGAGCCCAGAGGGGCTCGGGCAGTCCAGAGACCCACCTAGGGCTCTTGTAAATATGGGGTCTAACCTCCACTCTTATGGTAGACAGACAAATATGGCAATCAGGTCTAATATTTTACTCTCATGTCCAACATTGTAGTAACAAGGATTCTTGTCTGTGTAGGTAAATTAAGTTGCCCTTATTCAGGGAAAAAGTACATTGGGAACAGGGAACACTGCACATATTTAGCATAGCATAATATATGGAAAGTGTGATTACATTTTGTACAAAGAAACATAGCATACAAACATTAGGTCACACTATGTTTAAATGAAGAAGGTTATTCACATTAAGTAGACATTAATCATTTTAAAATGGACTGCACTGGTGCCTTGCAAATAAATAAAAGCGTTTTAGTCTGATTGGAGTTTAAAAGTATTTAGCAGCCACAAGGAAAACCTGAGGAACACAGAAGTGAAGTGTGTGCAGAAATGGAGTGTATTTGAACAGAAGACATTATGTCGTGATTCAGCAGTTTAAATGGTAGGAATATACAGTTTCTAAACAGTGGTGTTGAAAAATTCTCTATGAATAAAATTTGGTAGCAGGCTAAAATGAGATGAAAGCGGGATTAGCCAATAGAAAGCAGGATAACCTTTCTATGTTCTGGGTACACTATGTTAGGGAGTGTGAAGGCCTGCGTCATCCCAAACTGCTTTGAAGCCAGTTATTAAAGTTGCGAAATGTCTCATGTTTTTTGGAAGCTAGATTTGATAATTTGCAAAAGGAGTCATGTGTTTAAAGCTGCTATTTTCTAATTTGGGAAATAGTAAGTTATCCTAAGAAGGACCAATGTGTTAAATATGTAAAGTCCAAATGTGCATACATTGTTGCACAGTCCATTTTCAGTGTATAGAACCTGTGATGTATTCATGGTGAGAGTCAGATTTTCCTTTTTGGCTATGCAGAGAAGTGAATAAAGGAATTCAACCCTTGAGCCGGCTGATGATCTCCCATGTTTCCCCTCCTCACACAAGAAGTGTGTGTTGCCAGGGAGGCTGGCTGCAAGAGGATTCTAGGTCAGAATTCATTTTTAATACTGCCCTGAACCCCCAACCCCCTCATGTATGTGCCTGCCAAAGCAGGGACCAGCCGTGAGCCCCAACGAGTACTCGCCCACTCCTTACTCCTTAAAAAAACAAAAAACAAGAGCTGTCCGGTCCCGGTCGCCTGACTGCCAATACCTCCCCAGCCACTTGTACCTTTTGTCACCTTTTGTTATCCCAACCCCTTTAGCTGCCTCGGACCCATTGTGTCCATATTCTTGATCTCCCAGTCCCATTTAGCCCCTTCAGTTGCCCCTTAACCCTTTTTGCTGCCCCAGACCCGTTTTGACCCTTTTCCTGACCCTCTCAGTCTCATTTAGCCCCTTGTTGCCCATTAACCCTTTTAGCTGCCCCTGACCCATGCTGCCCCTTTTCTTGACCACAGTCCCATTTAGCCTTGTTTGTTGCCCCTAGCCCCTGTTCTTGCTCCCTTTAGCCCCCTTTTGTTTCCCCAGACCCTTTTGTTGCCTCATCACCCTTTATCCCCTGGCCATGCACCTTTTGTTGCTGCATAATCCTTTTAGCTGTCCCCAGACCCATTTTCCCATTTCCTTGACCCCAGTCCCATTTAGCAACCTATGTTGCCCCTCAACCCCTTTTACTGCCACTCTGGCCTGTTCTGTCCCTTTACTTGATCCCCCAGTCCTATGTAGCTCCTTTAGATGGCCCTTAACCCTTTTAACTGCACCCAGATCCGTTTTGGCCCTTTCCTTGATCCCCAGTCCAATTTAGCCTCTTGTGTTGCCCTCAACCCCTTTAACTTCCCCAGACCTATTTTGCTCCTTTCCTTGACCCCACAGTGCCATTTAGCCCCCTTAGCTGCCCCAAGCAACTTTAACTGGCCCAGGCCCATTTCACCAATTTTCTTGAACCCCCAGTTCTGTTACCCCCTTTTGTTGATCCTCTCTCCTTTAGTCCCTTTTCTTGCCCCAGCCCCTTTTAGCTCCTATTCTTTCCACAACCCCCGTCGTTGCGCTCTATTGCCCTTTTTCTTGCTCTGGTCCATTTTAGCACTTTTTTAATCGCCCTTTTTGTGTCCTCCCCAACCTCTTTAGCTAATTTTCTTGACCTACCCCCTTTTCATGGCGCCAACTAGGCTCCTCCCCATTTCCCAGGCTCAGCTCATGCTTGGCCCTAAGAACCAGGCCAGGCCTTCATGCTTGCCCTGGCTCGGCCCTACCCATACATTCCCTGGCTCCCTCAGCTCTACATAGGATTTCATAAAGCTCCCTTGCAATGGTCATTTCATTCCCTATGAATCAAGAAGAGAGGTGGTGCTGCTGAGCTGTTTTCTCTCAAGACAGCTTTCCTCCAGTCCATGTGATAAACCCATTGAGGTGAAACAGCAGGAGCGCCAGAGGTTTGTTAGGACGCAGAAGTAATTTACAGCACTTGCAATTGCCGGAAGTACTACCAGACGGAGGGAACTGTGGATTGACGCGGTATGGAGTAATATAAACTTCAGTGTGCCACCACCCTGCAGCAGAGGGTGGACAAGAGTGGCTAACAACCTGTCCATCGGCTTCTCTGTTGAGAGTGCACACTGGAGTGCCTTTTTTGGTGGTAGCTAACAAAGTGTCCAACCAAGTGTCCGTAATCACCAGAGACTCTGTTCAGCCATTAAATATGTGGCCACTAAGATGTTGGCCAATAGGATTGGCAGGCATTTCCTGTGAATTAAATTCTCGCCATTGGCTTTAGACAACCTGATTGGGCTAAAGCTGAACTATTAACCTCATTCTTAAAATGGTCCAGCCTAATAAAATAGCCAACATGCCCCAAAGTGCACAGAACAGCTGTAGGCTATTTCACAGTTCTGTTCACTTTTTTTCTCTATAAACCCTGGTTGAGTAAGGTAGAGAGAAATAATACAGTGCTGTGCCAAGCCTGCAAGACTAAGAGGGGGGGAACGTCTACAAAATCGGCACGAGAATGTTCATGGAGCAGTGATCCAAATGTTTTGGAAGTTATGAATATTTACCGGTCACTTTTGTGGGTGCAGTTCCCACTCTGCTAAAATAGAAAAAAGGCATTTTAACATGCCCTACTGCCATGCGTGCGAACAGCCCGTTAGGTGGCCATGTTAATAGACCATACCGGCAACACCCTCCTTGCGGGACTTACCTGCATTGTGGGTTTGGTCCCGCGACTTGCAGGTGCACTCTGCGGAACTCCAAAAGTCCCGTCTTTGCATCGACCCCCGGACTGATCAAAGCCTTTTAGGCCCTGAGCTCACACATCCGTTTGATAGTTGAGGATCAGGGCAGGGACAGCACCTAGCTGCCTCTGTGATTTAAGCGCTTTATAAATGAATAAATAAATAAATAAATAAAATAACTTGAAGAGAGGTTCTCCCAGGGTGTACAGCGTCAACACGTTGCTCTGTGTAAACAAAGCATTACAAATGGCAGCAACTGGACATCAAGAGGGGCAAGGGGGGAATATTAGCAGGGACTTTTGTCTCTTAAGAAATGTGAATTGGGGGTGATTAGAAATGGGGAGGGTCCATAATGCAGCATGCTGTGTTTTAAATAAAACTATGGTTTTAAAACCCAAATGAGAATGTTTTGTCTGACATTCGTGTGCCTAGTGCTACTGTGACCTTTCATGCAATATGGGGAAAATAAAGCTAAAGTCATACTTATTTTTGCAGCATGTTTCTATGACAATTTATATAGTGTAAGGTTAGTTTCTTGTGAGATGCTACTTTTTTTTATGTTGTAAGCATTTTTTTCCAAGGCATTTAAACAAAGCCTTAATTTGAAAGATGTGTGGTCAACCTCTTAAATTGCCAAAATTCCATGTGCAGTCCCTAACCAAAGTGTGTGATTCGGGGCACATCTTTTAATCCCACAGTGTTTTATGTGGAGTCACTGCAAGTGATGGTCCATAGCTTATATTATTATACCATTATGTAAGTTTAAGCTGTTATAAAAAAAATCCTTGCGCATGGTTTTAATAGCTATAGAGTTCCTACCTATATAATGATAGTGCCATTTGTGCATTTCACACCACAAAGTTATTTGAAACTCAATTTACTGATGGCAGCTTATTGTAATGCCACTTCCCTTGGTGTCTCTAAGTAGCCAAGACTGACAATGCTTTTTTGCAGTGCTCTTTCTGTGAAATCACTTATGTTGTTGTCAAAGCCTATGCAAGTGTGGATGCATGCATATATTTTGTCCCACAGGGCCTGGACAGAGCTCTAATATATGAGTGCCCTGCGTGTATAGTGGTCCTATTTTTGTGCTGTGTATTTGTTAAAATGTCATCTGCCACTAATGTTACCAAAAAAGTGGATGGGGCAAGAGGGTGCGAATTACACCATATGGAACTCTGCGCACCGCAAGCCACTTTTGATGCACTACCATGTCTAAAGTGTCCCGTGAAACCATTCTGGAAAGTTGGCCACCCTACTGGGTGACCTCAGACCTTTCTGGATGAATCCCAAGGAAGAGTTTGAAAAGATTGCAGAACCGCAAACCACCCGAAATTCGGGTGGTTGGATTTATTTCAGAACTAAATAATTGATCAAGACGTATGGGGCCTCGTTACTACAAATAGAGGACTCAAGTTTACTTTTTTCCACATTGTGTTTGTTATTTTTTCCATCAATACAGACAGACAACTTGCAAGAACACATTGAATCAGACATGTCGTTGGAAAATATTTTACACACGTGAAAAGTCTACTGTAAATGAACATTACAAAGAGATGGATGGAGTTAAGAAAAACTGAGGTTCCATTTTGTGATGAAATGCGTTCATAGGATTGCAGCGATTGTTTTCAGAAGGTCCCTTCCTCTCTAATGCCCTTAATCACTGAAAGAATGCGCCTATCCGCTCCTGCGTCTGGCTTCAATATGTTCTTGCTGCACAAGGCGGAAGTGGATGGGAGGGGCTTCCACTCCTGCTCGCTGTGCCTCGCTACTGGTATTTCCTGTTAATATTACCAATGCTGCTGCCGCCGTTGCAGTCAAAGAATGGGCACGTACTGTCGCAAACTAAGAAATTGTTCCTTTTAACAGTGTAAACATTTGAAAGATGTTGCAACTTTGCCGTCCATCAGCCTTGGAGCTCCGGCTACGTGAGGGCGTGATGATGAGTCAGTGTGGGCCAGAGAAAGGGGCGCATGTAGTCCTGCTTATGGATGATTTGGAGTTTACCTGGGACATGCTTTCGTTCACATGAATTTTAATATAATTCTGCAAAGGACTGCCGGCAGAGCTTAATTTGTAAGAAAATAAGTGCCAGGGCCCAAATATGTCCTTGCATGGGGGCTGCAGCAGCTACCCGTCTATTGTAGACACCTCCCACTGTTGCTCCATACAGTGTCAACATATTTGGGGTTAAAGCACCAACTCCCACTGGTTATGATATGGCATTTATAACGTGCCTATAGACAAGTGTTTCAAGGCGCAACGAGGCTAGGGAGGGGGAACAGATGGAAGACGGACAATGATCCTACTAGGCCAGTTGTCATTCAGATCACGCAAGTGCATGGGAAGGAGAAGGGGGAAAGTGCAGGGGCAAAGAGGGAGGGGACAGTGCGGTACATGGGATAATAGAATAAATAACAATAGAAAGGTAAGGCAAGCAGGTGGCAAGTGCAAGGGTAAAGGGTAAGTGCAGGCATCAGGTGTCAAGTGCTGGTAGTGGGACTGTAGGGATAGAGGAAACAGTCCCCATGTGCGGGGGTTGCCAGGAGGGCACTGCAGGTGTGCGACTGGCAGAGGGGGGGACCTGGGCCCGAGATCAGAGGGTGGCCAGATAAACCAGTGCAGTATCAGATGCAGCCAGGAAATCAGCAGGAGAGAAGAGGAGAAAAAGCAGAAGGATTTGAGATGCGTCCACAAGTTTCAGGGGGGCAGGGAGGCTGTTCCAGAGCAAGGCCCTTGCTGAAGAAAGTGATCTACCACCAACTTGTTGGTTGGAGAAGCGAATTACCCTGAGAGAGTTGGAGGCGGATGAGCAAAGAGCTTGAGAAGGAAGATATTTAGGAAGAGAGAGTTGAAGGTATTGAGGGCCCAGGCCCCAGAAGGCCTTATGGACAATGCAGAGGGTTTTTAACTTATTCCTTGCAGCCACTGGGAGCCAGTGCAGAGATTTCAGTCCTGGAGAGATACGATCCCTGGGATTGAGGTGAAGGACAAGTCTCGCAGTCCGGATCTGGATGAGAATCAGAGGGCGGAGAATAAAAGCAGGCAGATTTAGAAAGAGGTTGTTGCAATAGTCCAGCCTAGAGAGAACCAGGCTCTGGAGACAGTGAGCTTCTGTGGGAAGGAGAGGAAAGGAAGAATACCTCTTAGGAGGTGCTGCTGGTAGTGTGACTTCTTAGAGACATTAGAGATGTGAGAGGAGGAGAGTGTGGAGTCGAAGATGACCCCAAGGTTTTTAGCCTCACAGGTAGGAGCAGGGAGAGGGCCAAGAGAGGCCAGCCAGAGAGTGACAGGAAAGGAAGGTGTGGGTGTGCCGATGAAGAGAATCTCGGTCTTGCTGCATTAAGGCAGAGATCATTGGCGGCACACAACTCCTGGATGGCGGACTCACAGTCAGAGATGAAAGAGGGAGAAGAGGTGGCTGAGGGTAGACTGAAAATTAGCTGAGAGTCATCTGCATAGGACTGGATGTTGGGGCAGAACACTGCAATGAAGTGGGCAAGAAGTGGCAGGTATTGGTTAAACAGCCAGGGAGAGAGGTTAGACCCTTGGGTAACACCACAGGTAGAGATAGAGATGGAGGAGAGGAAGGACTCGAGTTGAACCTGGGAGGGTCAATCATAGAGAAAAGAAGTCGGCCACTCCAGGGCCTGACCAGTGATCCCCAGGTTATCATGGAGACATTTGAGCAGGATGGCATGGTTGACCGTGTCAAAGGCAGAAGAGAGATCCAGTAAGATGAGGACAAAGGGGGTGTTGGAATCAAGGTTGGAGAGCAGTTTCCATGCTTCTGGCAGCTCTGAAGCCAGACTGATGGTCATGGAGACAACCAACAGATTTAGTGTGAAGATTAAGCTGGGAGATGGCCAGCTTTTCCAGGAGTTTGCCCAGGAAAGGAGGGATGGAGATTGGGCGATAGTTTGCCGGGCAGGAAGAGGCGGCAGAGTGTTTCTTAAGAAGAGTGTGCACAAGGGAGTGCTTCAGGGGGATGGGAAGAATCCAGTGACGAAGGAGTGGTTGCAGAAATCAGCCAAGGCAGGAGCCAGGGAGTCAATGTGGTCCTTGATGGTTCTGAAGGAACAGGGGTGAACCTGTTTTGATGAGACTTTCATAGATCAGACTTGTCTAGAAACCTCATCTGGGGAGAACAGGGGAAAGACAGAGAAAGAGGGAGGAGAGGTGGCTGCAGAAGGGCCAGAGGAAGAGCAGGGAATAGAAGGAGGAGGGGGAGAGAGAGAGGACAGAATTTCCTGAGTTTTAGAAATTAAATGAGATACCAGTGCTGTGTAGAGGGCCTGGGAAGGGACAGGAGAGGTACAGACTGCGGCAGGATTGGCCAGTCCTTGCAGATTTTAAAGGGTTCAGCCGAGTTGTTGGATGCCGAAGAGACGCAGGCTTGGATGTGAGCTCTCTTCTTAGTGCGAACACAGCGCCGGTATTGCCTTTGGAGCAAGGGGCAGGCCAGTTTGTTAGAGGCTGTACGAGAAGCACGCCATTTCCTCTCAGCCACCCTGCACTTGCATTTAAGGGTGACGAGGTCTGAGTCGTACCAGGAGTTGTACTTGGCTTTCGGCTTCTGGCGGATCCTCTTGACAGGGGCAAGAACATCGAGAGTGTCTGATATAGCATTCCATTGAGGGTGGAATCAAAATAACAAATCAGTGTGTCTTGAAATAAAATAAATGTTAAAGTGTTTCTTTAAAACACATTGTCGTTACCATGTAGCTCTAATCCCATCGGTGTCAGGTGGAGCATGTTAACCATCTAATCACAGGAAAGAAGAGCATAAATGTTTTCCTCCTATCCTCAATTGATGGACAAATGTAGGCAAAATCATTACTGAACTGATGAGCTGTCTGTCAAACACTGCAGCAAGATGGTCTTGTATAGGCTGGCACTCGTGGCTGGCTCTCATGTTCGATATGGGTCTTTTCACTGACTTTGCCCCTGTGTTGGGGCTGTTGGCTGGTGACTGTCCTGTTGTTGTCAAACCGCCCTGATGGTGATTACACTAGAGAATTTGCAGCAATGCCATGCAGGCTGAGTGGAGCAGTGCTTGGAAATGGCCCGCATCAGTGCCCAGGATTGTTGCCTTGCATCTCATTGTTTGCCATGCCAACCTGGGTCATCAGGTTTGTGAACAGTAATGAACCAGCCCAGGATGCGGAGACCCAGGCCAGTGCACACTGTTGCTGATTGTTATGTTACTATGACAGTTAAAATAATAAAGTTGCCAAAATACCACAACATAATCAAGCTGGGCTTAAAATAAGTGCTGGGGCTCAGAAATAAGTGCTGGGACTCAGAAATAAGTGCTGGGACTGAGGACTGGCAAGCCCCCTCCCTGACGAATTAAGCACTGACTGTGGGGTAGTCACAACTCAATCGAAATTGGAGCGCAATGGTGGCTTTCGAAGGGGGAGGTCGTAACCTTTGCTTACCCCAGTTCTCAGGCATGATTGGGAGCACTACAGCCGGATCTGTTTCAAGGGGCAGGCCAAGGGGGTGGCGGCCCGGGACTCAGAGTGAGTGGAGGGGCGCTGCAGGGGCAGGTGTGTATCGGTCTCCCTGCATCTAGGACAGATAGTGAGGGACTGACTCTTTCATTGGTTAATGCCTGTGTCAGCGGTACACAGACTACAGAGAAAAGACAGAAGCTTGTCTTGCAGTGCGCCCACCTCCCACAAGCACTATAGCACCTCTTCATCATCCTAAATGGCCCTAATCTTCACAGGGTGCTGCCAGCCTTAGACAAGTTGGGACCATTAGCCCCCCACTGGGAGGGGTTTGCCAGGGCTGAGTGGACGCCCAAACGCCTGGCAATATAAGCATCATTCAAGTAAAATTTAATAGAAAGTCAGGATGGGTGAGGGGGGACCTGAGGTGCTGGATGGGCTTAGTGAGAAGATAAGAGGGATAAAGATCAAGAATGGGGTTAGTGCATGGAAAAGGGCAAAGAACCTGAACACAGGAATGAAAGGAGAAAACACACATAGAAAATCTACAAGAATGCTAGAATGAAAGAAAAGAGGGGTGAAAGGATGAACGTGAACATTGTATGGAAAACAAAAGGCAATTAACAAAGGGAGCAAATCAAGTGTCAAATGAGGAAAAATCATTAAAGGAAAGGGGGAAAAGGACCAATAGAAAGCAGGGAACTCAACAAAAAAGAAAAGGAATACAGAATGGAATTAAAAAAGAAATGATGTAAGCGAGAGCATGCTGGCCAAAAGTAGGAACATGCACTAGAAGGCGATTAGGAAAGGTTGTGCTGCACACACAGAAAAGAAAGGGGAAGAAGATGAGGGAAGGAATGCTCTCATCTCTCCCTGTATCTTGGGTGCCTCTTAGTCCATAACACGCTGTGTGGCTGCCCGGACGAGTTGTAGTTACCTACTTGGTGGTGGTGGCCTGGGAAATTGTCAGAACTCAGCCCTTTTTGGCAATTACTGGCATTGGTATTTAGGTTGGTTCCCAACAGTTCCTGAAAACACATTACAATTGGCATGTGGTTGGCTAACACCTGAAAAATGTCAGGCCATTTTCCAGCCCACAATACACCAACCGGACCTACAAAACAACCTTGTTCATACACAGTTTTAAGGTCTGCACAATTATTTAACATAATGTGGTTCCGTTGCGCGATGCCCACCACAGGCTGATGAGTGCCTTGTCTTACTAACTGCATCATCACATGCATCCTTTCCTAACAGAATAGTGAGGCATACCTCGCAACTCACACGGCTTTTGCATGCATTACCCACCATGGAGCCGGTACATTAAGACAGCTGGGCAAATGCCAACCATTGATTTCAACAGGCTCTTTATGCTCAATCAGATTTCATCCATTTGGGCGGCTCAAAAAGATTGAGATGTACGGGTGGTGTAAATAATATACAGCAATGTTTGGTGGTTAGAGGTGGTATATTGCTGGGGCAAGGCCTTTAGCTTGGTGGGTAGCCAGCAGGCACGATTACTTTTGCCAAACCCGGATCATTGGGCTCAGAGCTAATAAAATTCAACTTTATAATATAATTACAGATTGCATGAAAAGTAAACATCAAAGTAAGATAAGACATATCATACAACAGATAATTTCATGTCAGGTTATCAAATATTCAAGTTTCATAGTGAATTCAATTCCATTTAGTTTATTTGCCGAAGTTAATTCATGTTAAATAATTCATATTAATTAATCCATATTGACTGCTCCATTTTGGCCATCCAGTAAAACCGCCTTCAAAAATCTAATGCTTGCCAAAATTAATGATATGTGCTGTCCATTAAAAATCATTACCATTGCCTTCTCTTAGACTCATGTAACTCTCAAAATACTTTAAATGCTTTAAATTATTTAGGACAGGCTACCAGCAAATGGCTCAAGGTTTCCAATTCGTCCTGATTAACGCAGAAGTGACACTATCTTTCATTTAAAGGCCATTTCCTCCTAGTTCATATTACTTCCCTGGTAGACCATACGGTAAATCGCAGCTGTAAAAACCCATCCGGTATCTATGGAACGGAAACTTTGTTAGGTAGTTTGGGATACAATTAATTCAAAGGCCTTATTTCATTTTGAAAATCCTTAAACACTCAATACCGTTTACATTGTTTATTAGTCCTGATCCAATCGAACCTCCAAAATTGTAGCCCATGCCTCTGGGTGTTGTTTGAAGATCTGGTTTGATAAACCATCAGGGCCAGGGACCCTTGAGTGGTTAGCGTTTTTATTATCAATCTAAAATATCATCTTGGTCGAAGGATAAATTCCATTCATCATTTCCCATTGGTCCCATTTTGACCCATGAATACGATTGTAAAGCAAACAAGTTGGTGAAATAAATCACCCAGGATTCTCCTGAAATAGGGTTAACCTGAAGAGCCATTTGCTGATCACTATTATGGAGTTTTAACAAAGGCCACATATTCGAACTGCTTTTCGAAGCCAATGCTGATTGCATACATTCAGCATCACTCTGGCCAAAAGAGATTTACGGACTCGAAGCCAGTTCCTGTGCCTCTGCTTCAAAAGTATTACCTCGGTTTCTCTCCTTGCAGTCAAGTACCCCCAGATCAAGGATTTTCCACCTCAATTATTTTTTTCCTCAATTGTTTTTCTCTTCATCAAAAACATGAATATGTACAAAAAAAAACTTTTATATCGTATATATTTCTGAACAAATAAATTAAAAACTGATATTAGTCCTGGCCCTCATTTTGCAGTTTTTTTAAAAATGTAATTTTTATTAGGTTTTCATACAAAACAGTTCTCTTGAAGACAGGAGAGAAAAATAAATATACATATTTGCTTTGGTTATACATCAAAAAATGCAGTTCGAATGATTCAGTAGTATCAATTTACCTCAACTTAATTTGCACTTTCAATTGTATTCAACAAAGTTAAAAAAGATATACATTTTCACACGCTCATTTCTTCGATTCCCCCCTTTCCCTACTCTCTCCTCCCTCCCCCCTAGGGCTGAGCTTTTATTTCACTGGGGTAATGTGGTTTTATGTGCTTGTTTGTATTCTTGTGTGTCAGAGTTTTTTTTTTTCCCCCAACATGTTCGGGGTCTCCTTCATAGGGGGGTCCTTTTATAAGTTTTTTCGACATCTTTTGGAATATCTCAAAGGCACTGTCAGGCATTGGGGGGGGTGTCTGTATGGCTGGGGGTGTTCGTGTTTGGGCTCTCTATGTGTTGCATTCTCTTAATGTGTTGCCTCCGGCGAGTATTTGTTTAAGAAGTGTATCCACAGGATGCCGCTTTGTGTTGCCTTGCCATGTAGGGATGCTGTTATTTTTTCCATGGTGCATATGTAGAGGAGGTCCCAGATATGGCCTGGGCCCCTGCCCCCCAGTGCGAGTTGCCAGTAAAATGCTCGCCAAGATATGTGACGTATGAGGAGCAACTGAACCAACAGAGAGACTCATTGGGCCTCTGCCCTGTGTACATTAGAAGATCTGCACCTGCTGAAATACCAATAAGCAGACAGCCCACGGCAGCACGGTACCCAATCAGACAACCATACCAGCTGCTGATACGAAACGATGAGTATTTACAGATTGTCCATGAGGAGACACAAAGAGCCCTGATGGAAGGCAAACGGTGATGAGAAGAGGGCCTGGACAGACTAACGTATGAGAAAAGACAAGCACGCCAGTGCGAGTAACTACGGAAATAAATGTAAAGGACACAGAGAAGAGACAATGTTGAAACGTGAGGGAACGGTGCTACGTGACAAGATGGAAGCAACCGACCTGTTAAACGTGTGTAAATAGGCTTGAAACGCAAGATGCTAAGAAATCGATACTGCTTGCAATGCTTAGTAGAAGATAGAGCGGCAAGCGCCAACCATATATCTACCTCAATAAGGCACAATGCACACGTGCGACTCCATTTTGTAAAAGCAGAAATGTACCCAGGCGGCCAGAGGCCTGACAGGCCAAGTTTCGAAACCCAGCCAAAGGCAAGTAAAAGAGAGGAATCGAAACTTAACAAAGGATGGTTCAGGCCTGGGAAATCGAGGTCAACCCAAGAGAGGGAGGCGAGCTTCAGCTAAGGAGAATCGAAACTTCAGAGCATACCAGCCTGCCATGTGAAGGTCAAGATAAGGAGGTCCAGGCAGGTGGCGGAGCTACATGGAGAATTAAATGCACGAAAGGCTGGAAACTGAAGCAGATTCACAGTGAACCAACACGTGACCAGCCAGGCATGAAGATGTACCATCGTCTGATGTCACCCAGATCCAAGGGGTGCCATAACTTTTCCTGATAAGAGACTACAGTTTCGAGGCCTTCCTTAGCCAACTAATTGACACATCGCCCTAAACCCACTGATTGATGGTGAATCTTGGGACACTAGGTGCCTGGGTGTCCATTCTGCATGCTGCTAATTAAAGTGGAGATTTATGTTTAGGGGTGTGACTTGCCCAATCACAATGGAACATGTAATCTAGGGTCCTATAGACACTGTAACCAATAGGACGTCGTACTTATAGTGACGTCCATCACACGTGATGTAGAGGGGGGGCGTAGACGCCCACCAGATAAGAGTTATCCAATCAGCATGCTCTATTGTCAAATATAGATATAACACCTATACTTAAGTTACCTTTCCCAAACAATTATAGTGCGTGATGATTTTTGTAGAATTAGACGTCAATGATGACGAGTTTACCCTATAAAAATGGCTGTTCGACTGAAGTTCAAGGAAGTCGGAGCGAGACAGGTGTTCGCAATGCTGCTGATTTCCATATGCTGATGTATGTATCATTAAACGGACTTCCCTTTGCCAACTTACTGAGTCCTGATTTTTGAGATGTGGTGGAGTATGTGAATCCTGCACCCTGTCCTCACATGGTGCAGCCATCTAGTATTACAAGTTCTCGGGGTTGAGTACTGACCAATGGGCCCATCAGTAATTTCCTCTCCCCGTCAACACTTGGTAGCGTGAGGATGGTTCGGCCATTGATTATTGATAATCAATCGATATAGTCATAAGACACCCTTAGACCGACGGCACGAAGTAACTCTGGGCCTTCGGTTACATCACAAGTCCTTTCTCCATTCTGGCAGAGTAGGCTGAGAAGCTCCCCGTGGACAATGATAGTGTAAAATTCCCAAAAATCTGCAGTGGGTCTGAAGGAACCCACCTTTCCAAGCATAACCCTTCTCATTCCCACGGACAGCGGATCAGACGAAAACATTAAAAGCAGGAAGAGGAAGGGGCGGTGATCCTGAGGTTCCAGAGGAAAAGAGGCGATCGGTGAGTGAAACAACGAAACTCGTTACCTTGGCAAATGTCTCATAGGCATTAGAGCAAGTAGGGGAAAGGTAACAGAGGGTGGCGGAGAAAATAAAGTAGCTAGAGGTAGAGAAGACGGTATATATTTAAAGGGTTAATGACTCGAGTATAAAAAGAAAAACATATATAAAGAAGAATACCAGGGGGGCACCTGAACTAAAACATAAACGAATACCAGGGGGGCACCTGAGCCAAAACGTAAAAGAATACCAGTGGGGCACCTGAACTAAAACGTAAAACGATACCAGGGGGGCACCTGGAAGAAAACGTAAAGGAATACCAGGGGGGCACCTGGAAGAAAATGTAAAGGATTACCGGGGGGGACACCCGAGAGAAAAAAACGAGAATTCGCCTTGTTCCTGCGCTTTAAAGAGTGGTCAGAAGGAACGTGAACCCAGAGCCCACAGAGGGGGGACAATTTAGGCTACGATTACGTTTAAAGACGGAATTAACGGGGTTCGTTCAAATCCCATGGTGGGGTATTCATTAGAAGGCAGGTACATGTATGACCAGCTGGTGTCTGTCTAGTCTGTCAAGTGTCCGTCATATGTGTCTTACTGCATGTTAAATGTTCAACAATTGTATTGGTGATTGATTGAAATGCATTATGGCCTTACGCGATTCTGTAACTAAGAGGGAATCGCCAGTGAATTAATGGTTTCTTTTGAGTAAATTGATAGTATAAATTTTGGCGGGAAAAAATTGGATTGGAGCTTGCGGTTGTAGTGCTCGCTCATACTAGTGGGAAGATTAAAAGATTGTGTAAATATTGTTGGTGTCGAAGTTAAAAGAATGGAAGAGGTTACCCCACTTGCGCACTTGTGCAAGCAACTGCCCAAGCATGCAACAAAATTGAAGAAATATAGCCAGGAGTGGGTTAAGGGGACTGCAATAAGATGTTTATGCCTTGGCCCCAGAATGGGTCATTGTCTAAGGCTGTTTTACAGCACATGACAACCTTCCTATATGCCACATATACCGGCAAGAAGCTTGAGAAACGCCTTGCTGTTCTCGAGCTTTGAAAGATGCTTGAGCAAACGAAGGAAGAAGAACCACCTGCAGACTGGATATTAAATATATGTACGCGCATGCCAGCAATGTTCAATTTCTACGATGTTTTGAAAAACCATCTGCTATTCAGCAGCGAGCCATCAAACAGATAATTAAAGGACGAGATGTAATTGCACAGTCACAGTCTGGTACAGGCAAGACTGCCACGTTTTGTGTTTCTGTTCTTCAGTGTCTGGACATTCAGGTTCGTGAAACCCAGGCATTAATTTTGGCACCAACCAGAGAACTTGCCAGTCAAATTCAGAAGGTTCTTCTTGCTCTGGGTGATTACATGAATGTGCAGTGTCACTCGTGCATTGGAGGGACGAATGTAGGTGAAGACATCCGAAAGCTGGATTACGGGCAGCATGTTGTGGCAGGCACCCCTGGTCGTGTGTTTGATATGATTCGTCGCAGAAGTTTGAGGACGCGTGCTATCAAAATGTTGGTGCTAGATGAAGCAGATGAGATGCTCAACAAAGGCTTCAAGGAGCAGATTTATGATGTGTATCGGTATCTGCCACCTGCTACGCAGGTTTGTCTGATAAGCGCTACGTTGCCTCATGAAATTCTAGAAATATATGTACGGAGGGGGGTGAGACGTCTACCGCGCCACCAGCCCCGCCAGAACTAGTCATTGAGGGAAGCAAATCAGAGGGTCTTTACCGTTACGAGAACTCAAAGCAGCCACACGGTACAGTAACCCGGCATATGAGTCACCTATATGTAGTAGTGACGAAACTAAAGAACTGGAGCAGGAAATTGATTTGGCCTCCACATTCCCGAGGTACAAGGAGAGGCGCGGCGATGGATCAGGCACAGGTGAGTGCACCTCTCGATAAAGAGCGAAAAGGATGTGTTGAGACAGCATTCATGAAAGACGAATGGATGGGAGGACAGATACTATTAAAGCTAGATGGAAAGGGAAGTGATGATGTGCGGACGAGAGGAAGGCACGAGGAAGAAAGGAGAAAGAAGCAAGGGATGAAAGGGCGAAAAAGAAGGATAGATTAAGGCGAGAACAACTATATCGCGAAGAGCAAAGAATAACGCTCAGTCGCACACAGTATGCAGCCTATGAAAAATACAGGCTGAACATGTTAAAGTTGGAGGAAGAAAGGAGAGTGCACGAAAGGAAGGTGAAAAAGCGGGAAGACGAGGAGAGTAGAAGGCCAAAGAAACATAGAAATGAACGAATGAGATAAGTAGATAAGGCTAGAGAAGAAGCGAAAAAGCGAAAGGAGATAGATGAGGAATTGGAACGAAAACGCAGACAGAGGGAACGAGATCTTGAGTATTTGGAGCGGGTAGTCATTAAACCTAATCCTACAGTAGAATGGGAAGACATGGAAGAATTCTTTCCTGCAAGCAATGCGGTACCAGGTACAAGCGGGATAAATATTGACGATGACTTCGATACCAGAAGCATCGGGGAAACGATTGATAAAATATATGATTAGATGGGACTAGAACTGGTTTACCAAGGGGGAAGGGAAGATGAGTGCTTAGAGAGCACTCAGCTATATGACACTGAGGATACCACCCAAGGTAGTGGGAGCAAGGGACTGTCCCTTGATAGACTGGAGATCAGGCAAAACGAAGAGGATGTAAGGAGTTGCGTAAACTGGGATTACTCAGGATCTGACTCCGGTGGGGATACGGAGGACAAGGTACAGGAGGACTGGAGGCGATGTGAAAAGCCGCTGCCTCGAGGCCAAGGGGTACGATGGTCAGACGCCAGTGAATCTGAACCTAGGATATCGAAGCCTATCAAGGCACATGGAAAACATGAGGGAACACCCCGCGATCAGAGAGGGGAGCCAGCATCCACTTATACAGGCAGATTAAGGGTATTGCCGGGTAGACGGCAAGGTGGTAATACTGCCCCGCCAGTAGATCTGAGGAGTGGTGGAAAAGAAATGGAAGATTGTGCCTTTCAATTCCCGCTGCTAGAAAAAGGGGGAGTGAGGCCACAATACATTACATGGCCACACATGGACCGAGAAAACTTAAAAAATAAGCTTCCAATGCTGACATCGGGGGCTGGGAAATGGATACACGAGTTAGAAAAGATGACCGGGGGAGTCACCTTAGCTATAGGGGACATCAAGGGCCTCCTGAATGCCATACTTGGTGAAAGGGCTGACAATGTGTGGAAACGGGCTGGGTATCCAAGGGTAACGATAACTAACACTAACCATGACGGAGCGCCATTTAATAATTGTAGAGCAGCAGTGTGGAAAGCGCTGCGAACACTACCCAGACACATCAGACATGGGAGCTATAATGACTCGAAAAATGAAAGAGTCAGAGGATCCGTTGATTTATATCTAAAATTTTCAAGACGTGTGGGTGCTCGAAACACATGAGTCTTGGTCAAAGTCTATCCCGGTCTTTTACCACATACTGTGTCAAGGGTTGCCTGAACCGGTGCAAAAACAGCTCAAGAAATTGGTAGGAATCGAAGCCAAACCGTGGGCCGAAATTCAATTGACAATTGCACACTACTGTAGATTGTTGCATGAAAAGAACCGAAAAAAGGAAGCAACCCTTAAGGGGGAGGAAGCAAAGCTGGTACAAAAGAAGCTCTCGACGTATACTCTTGAGGGAGCCATGTTGACCAGCCCAGCCGAGCCCAGCACGCAGCTCGTAAATAACCAAGCTAATACGGGATATTACCCAAGGGGTAGAGGATTTAGAGGAAGAGGATGGCAAGGTAGCCAGGGTGGTTTCCATGGTAATCAGGGAGGTTTTCAAAATAACCAAGGCAGATTTCAGAATGAACAGTTGAGCGGTCAAGCCATGCCGGATGGGCAGACGGTCCGACCACCGCCAGTATGCTGGCTGTCTAGAATGACAGGACATGTGGCGCGCATGTGCAGAAACCAAGGCATGTGGCAAAATGGCCAAGGAATGGGAGCAGGTATGGTGAACCAGCCTGCCGCCCCGCAACAAGGCAGTGCACAGGGCCACATAGTACAGCAGCAGACAGCAAGCTTGCAGCAAGGTGCACAACAAGGGTTTCAACCCTCAAACATGGGGAACTTGCAACAGGGGCAGCCCCAACAGGCAACACCGCCCGTGCCACAAGGAATGAACAATGGAGGGGGAACCAACCCCGGGAATGGGGGTATTCCACAAACTTACAGTGGGCCGAACCTAAAAATAAAATAGGACAGCTCACAGGAAACTCTGATGTGCTCTATCATATCGGTGACGCCAGACCCTAATAGGGAACCCAGTGCAAATGTCACCATAGGGGGTAAAGACAAGAAGGGAAAAAGATAACCCCACAAAGGGCTGAAGCCATCATGAACATGGCCAAGCAACGCACGATCAAGCAAATGCAAAGCTTTTTAGGCATGTGCAATTATGTCCGAGCTTGGGTCTTTGACTGCAGCTCGTACACCAATCCCTTGCTTCAGGCCCTGAAGAAGGCCCAAGTGACAAAGGAAGAAATCGAGTGGACTGATGCGATGGAAAAGGGTTTTTCAGAGCTCAAGGGGGCAATTTGTAAGGTCCCAGTTCTCGGGATCCCTAATTATGCTGCAGAATTCTATCTGTTCTCACATACCAATGGCAATTTTATGACGGCAGTACTTGCTCAACGAACATCGCTGGGGTGTAAACCTCTAGCGTATTACAGCAGAAATATGGGCCCGGTAATGAGGGGCCACTTCCCATGCGAACAAAATCTGGCCGCCGCCGCGTTTGCCATCGAGAAGGCCTTGTCCATTGTGATGGGGTGCTCCATGACATTGCATGTCAAACACTCACTGTTCGCCATATTGGAGAAGCCAAATGGCACATTGACATCACAGAGAGCATCCGCCTATGAGGTGATCATTTCTAATCCATCGATCAAAATAGTTCGATGTAAAAGGGTGAACCCTGCAACATTCATAATAGAACCAGTAACCGAGGGTGAACCGGTCCATGACTGTGCAAACTATGAAGAATTCTACAATGAAATCCTAAGGGTAAAGGAAATCGCCCTGCCAAGTGGGGAGGTCGTCTTCATTGACGGGTATTCTAGAATCGACCAAGAAGATGGACAAAGGTATACAGGCGTAGCCGTGGTGAAACACCTGGCGAATGGAGAGTTTCAGGTATTCGTCAGTGCGCAAATACCCTCTCGCTATTCAGCCCAAGCTGCAGAACTGGCGGCACTGATACTCGCCATCGAAAATCATGCAGATCAGGAGGTGACGGTGTACAGTGATTCAGCCTATGTGACTTCTACCGTGCACGCAGGCTTAGCACAATGGAAAAAGAGGGGTTACCTCCGAGCAGACGGCATGCCAGTGCAACTTGCAGCCTTACTGGATAGGCTGATAAAAGCACTACAGCTCCTAGTGTGCATAGCGGTCGTGAAATGCGCCGCTCAGACCAAGGGGACAGATTTCGTGTCACGTGGAAACCATGAAGCGGACACGGAAGCCAAGTGCATGGCATCCAAGAATGAAACAATCATGGACGTGGAGGTGGCACGTACCCATGAACGAATGATGGTAGCACGAGCCACACCAGAAGCCTATAGCAATATGGGGCCGACTCAGCTAATGGAGATCCAAGTGGAGGCACCTCAGGAGGAGAAAAATGTATGGAAGCGTCGAGGGTGTTCTTTAAACCCCTCTGACGGATTGTGGAGGCAAGACAGCACTGGTAAACCAGTAATGCCTGTCACCATTCTAAAAGTAGCGTTAGAACAGCTCCACTACCCCTTACACATGTCAAAAGAAAATCTTGCTGCAACGCTCGCAGAAGACTGGTTCACGCCGAATTTAGCGGAGCATGTTGCATTTTTTATAGTCAACTGCATAATTTGTCAGCAATTCACCTCTGGGCACACATTAAAAGTAGTGAGAGGAATCATTCCCAGACCTAATGGACCGTTCCAGCACCTACAAGTTATGATTCAGGTGTGTAATGGGTACAGGTATTTAATTGTGGTGGTGTGTCCTTTCTCAAGATGGATAGAAGCAGGTCCCTGTACACACCCCGATGCAGCCTGTGCCGCAAACCTTTTGGTGAGGGAAGTGTTCCCTAGGTGGTGTGTGTGTGAGGTAATGAGATCAGATAATGGGTCCCATTTTGTAAACACAGTGTTTGAGCAGATTAGCTTGTTGCTTGGTATAAAGCACAAGTTCTCGTCGGCGTATCACCCAGAGGGAAATGGGATATGTGAGTGGCTCAACAGCCTGTTAAAAGGGAGAATAGCCAAGTTGAAGCTCACATTAAAGAGGGGATGGTTGCACTGTCTACCACTGGCATTGTATGCTCTTCAGAACCAACCAGGCTCCGACCATCATCTTACGCCACATGAAATTGTTACTGGTAGAAGGATGAGGACCCCTTTTACCCCCTGAGACAGGGCTAGATGTGATGCCCAGCCTGCCAGGAAGGTTCAGAGAGCAGAGATGAAGAGTTACCTTGATTGTCTCACATCCAGCGCCACTGTCATTTCAGGCCAGCTGCAGCAATGGCGTAAAGGGAACAGCACAGCACAAACCACAACAGACAGTGCTGATGCAGGCGCAGCTCACAGCCTTTGTGCGCCTCTCATCTTCCCTGGCGACAGTGTCCTCGTAAGGAATTTTACAAGGAAAAGATGGGCCGAGCCTAGGTTTAATGGCCCTTTCATCGTAGAGGACTGCACCCCGTCTGCTGTCAAACTGGGGGGAAGAATAGCCTGAATCTTCCTAAATGACATCAAACCATTTATAGGAGAGAGCACTCCTACTGCATCCACCTCAGAGGAATCTACAGACAACGGGGAAGGACGTCAGCTGTGCAGACAAGATCTATGGCGAGGAAGAAGGACGCATGAGCAGAGAAGAAAAGAAAAGAGCCCGTTTGTGAAAATCGTGTCCACACTGAACTTTTCCTTTATGCACAGAAAGAGACAAAACCAAGCAAACGAACACTCTGTGCAGCCAAAAGTGCAGGGTAAACAGGAGAATCATATATTCAGGAACTGCAGTGACACTGGTAGCTCGAACACGTTGAACCACACGAAGCATTGAACATGAACTTTAAGACTCTGATAAGTAGTAAAATAAGACTTTTCTGAGAACCAAATACTTTATTTTAAAGCACCCAGTACCAAGACTTTGTGCACAGAACCTATGGTACATCCCGGCAGAAGTCTTAAGTGGGATGAACTCAGCTATTTTCAGCTCATGCTCCTAACATATCCGACACTCGGGAGAGGAACAAGTGTCACCGAATACATTCAAGATCCAGAAAATAAGAAAGTAATCAGGCAACTACTGACTGTCATCACAGATGTCTTCGCCGAGTTGCCCGAGCACAGTGAACAAGAGACTAATTCTCCCACCCCAAGTGATCATTAATGAAATAACGTACACATTATTCTTCCAAATGATAGAGGAGTGCCCAGGACTTGTCGGGAGAACCACAGATACACTGACTTTCATCAGAGATCCCCGAAACAATTACTTTTTGAACCGAGTGTGGTATAAACTGTACCATGTGGTAGCAATCCACGCAGCAGGAAAGTGCAAAAACTGCTCATGACAAAAGAAAGACTTGTGATCGGAACCCAGCAAAATAAAGCAAATGTCCCTTTCCCCTGCAGACAGCAGCTAGCCCACAATGTCCTGATTAGACTAGTCACAGACTATCCAGAAATGGTGGGAAGGCCTGCTGATGTTGATGTTGTCACTTTCCTCATAGATCCAGTCAATTTCCTACACATGAAGATTCTTCTCCACGGGATTATGCTCCAAATGGAACTGTCCAACTTCCAGTGAGAGTTCCTAAGGAGATTCCTTTGAGACTGTTCATGGCACAAAAAGGGCCTGCATACTAGAGGCCAGCAAGTAAGAACGAATGTCGTTGTCACCTGAAGACAGCCAATAAGCATACCAAGTTTTCTTCCACCTCATTGATAACTTTCCAGAACTAGTGGGTAGACCCATCACTGTCGACGTGCCCACCTTCCTCAGCGACCCAGCAAAGAACGCTCAACTCAACAGGCTCCTGAGAGCTATCTTCTCGCAGCTGAGAAGCAATTATGGACATCCATTGCTGAGGAGAGCCTTAGAGGGTGGAGATCCACGATAAAACTCTTGATCATCCTTCCGCCGAGGACAGAGTAAGAAAAAAGGACAAAGTTCTCCATTCTGCTAACATAGGACAGATTGGGAAGAGCGGAAACAAGGATAACCACATCGTGTTCGTATTTTATTTTTTATTTTTATTTTTATTTCCTGTATTTTTCTTCTATTTTTCATCATCTTTCTGCCGTGGGGCAGATGGAGGGGAGAGACACTATTCCTCAACGTGTCAACGAACGACCAATTGGAAGGAACAGACATATGAATTTCACCATCGTGTTTTCCATTTTCAACATCTTTCTTATTTTTTCCTACCTTCTGATATGTTCACTTTTATTTTTATTTTTATTTTTTCGACATTTTATTTTTGCGTGATTTGTAGCGAATCCATCTCTTCATGGTGT
Organism: Ambystoma mexicanum; assembly: GCF_040938575.1. Taxonomy (NCBI): domain Eukaryota; kingdom Metazoa; phylum Chordata; class Amphibia; order Caudata; family Ambystomatidae; genus Ambystoma; species Ambystoma mexicanum. The sequence goes on along the minus strand of NC_090930.1, from coordinate 146,660,313 downwards.
CATTACGAACATATTCCTGCATGTCCTCAGGGCCAAGGTGAATTGGAGGAGTGCCTGGGACTGTGTTTATTATAGAAATACAAAATGAAAATGATATCATAAAGACAGTAGTCTAACCTTTCTCCATAGTCTAGCTAAACGGTGCTGTGCCGCATATCTCGAGACTACTGGTTACACCCATAAAGGGGACATTTGAATAATACTCGCCACTTTAGTATTTGCTGAACCATTTTGAGCAACAAGATCAAACTAAGAAAGGAAATAAACTATTGACTATGGACTTGTTCGGCATGGGGGCCCAGAACAGTAACATGGTTTTGCCGCCCGCAGAGGGGTGCCCCCGCTTCCCTGGAAGAGGATGCTGCAAGCTATTACTTAAAGCCATTATATGTATATGCATAGTGATTATTATTGTATTTTTGTCTCTATCAGAATTGCATTTTTTATTGGTGCACTGAGTGTCCCATTGTCTGTGCATCCACCTGATAACGAATATCGGGGTCCCACAAAAGCACCCAGACCATATATTGTCATCCCTGTTCCAAGAAAAGCTGGTGGTAAAGCAAACAAACTGAAATTGAATGTAATAAATAGTGACAGCTACACGGTTGAGGTTATGAATGATGAGAAAGGCTGGAGACAGGGTCAGCTCGGAATGAATGGTAACATAGCACTGTCCACGGCAGTGCACACGAACAAGGGCAAGTGTCAACGGCTACGGAACATCAGACCAAATCAACAGTAAAAGAAAAACTGCCTAAGAAACGACCGGCTCCAGAAAATAGTGGAAGTAAACAAGAGGAGCCAGGTGAGAACCCAAGCAGAGGGAGCATGGCAGAAGCCCTCAAAGAACCGGAAGAAGCCACAAAAGAACTTACTGAGAAAACACATGCGTTGGTTGAGTATGTGTTCCCGCTCATACTTAGAGCAAAGAAGCTACACGAGGAGCTAAGCAAGAAAACCACAGAAACTGTAATAACAAGCACGCCTGCTCCAACGCCAGAAATAAGCATCAGTCATACAATGCCTCCACGCGTTGTGAAGATGACGAGCAGATGGTGGTGGGAGGAGTTCTACAAAAAAGTGCATGAGGGATGGAAAAGAAATGCAAGCCCTTCCTCTACTACTGCAGGGCAGGAAGTGAGAGCTGCCCCACCAAGGATAGTACCCGAGAGACTACCTGAACGAAAGAGCAGTACAGACGCATTCAGAGATATAGTGATAGCCAACTATAGAAAAACGCTAAGAATCAAGAGAAGCCCATATGAAATCGACAATGAGCTAAACGATTACTTGGACAGCACAGCCCATCTACGAAACAACATACAATTTGGTACCAATACATGAAGGAAGTTGGAAGGAGGCAATCAGAAAGGGAATGTTTCGTCTGTGCACTCCTGCCATACAGCATGGGCAAGTCCAAAATCTTTGTGGCGATAGAAGTTGATGTCCCCACTGCACACTGCATGTCACACATAGCAATGTGCAACACCAGAGGGCAGTTTATGGGGAGAGACGCCTCCCTGATATGGGCCAACGAAAAGGATTTCCCTGATGAAGACGGTTTTGTTCAGGATATCAAGACAAAAAACAGGGCGCACACCAAGAATCATGTGATTAGATATGAGAACCCTGACATCAAAGGATCAGGAATAAGATGGGAAATAAACCGAGACTGAATGTCCAAGGGAAAACAGCTGAAGAAGCTCAAATCTGGAAGAACTGAGTCCAAATGCAGATCTGGGGGTCAGTAGTGTCCCCAAACGGATGGGAAGAAGGGGTCATGATCTGCCGAGCCTGGATGGTCCTTGGAGCCTGCCAAGAAGCAATAGAAAATTCACAAAGACTATGCAAACCATTGTGGCCAAGATTGGTAAAGCTGCTAACATGGGTCTAAGACAGAGGAGGACCCCTGCAAATATTACAACTGGAAAACCCGAAACTATGCTTCAGAAGTAATGGCACAAGGAAAATGGGGGAGAATAAAAACTGCGGACGAATATATGAAGCCCCAGGGATGTTGCAAGGGACCACAGTCTTGATGGACCATTACTGTGCATGTGGATCGAAGGCATACATAAGGCTACCAAGGAACTGGAGAGGCATATGCACACTGGTGAACGTCCACATTCCGGCACTGGTGATTCCAAAAAATGAACTGAATTTGGACAGTTTCCAGAAAGCAGATGCTCATCTAAGGAGAAGGAGATCTGTGGAACTAGTATCCAGGATGAAGAGAGAAAATTACTTTTCTCCCAAATCAGAAGAGGCATTCATGCAATCCCGTACGAACACAGGCTGTTTAGCCTCACCTCAACAGTATTTACAACACTACTCTTGCCCCACATCCAAGTTGGAGTGAATGCTAAATGGTTGCAGATAACCAGATGGGAGTTATTGAAGACCATCAATACCACTGTAAAAGGATTCAACGCGATCAAAGAAGAGCTGAGAGCAGTCAGACTGAAGACCCTCCAGAACAGATATGTGCTTGACATGATCACAGCAATGGATGGAGGTGTTTGTGCAAATATCTGAGAATTGTGTTGCACATTTATACCATCGCACGATGAGGAAAATGGAACCCTCACCGAGGCCATAGACATGCTGACAAGTCTAAAGAACCAGATGACCGAGGAAACAGATGAAGTGGACGATGACAGCTGGTTTGGGAACTTATTCTCCTGGGTCCCGCAATGGATGGCTGACATTCAAGTTTCTGGGAGCCTTACTAGCTATGGTGCTGCTAGGGTTCTGTGTTATCAAGATAATCAACACACAGTGCCAGAAAACTTCAAAGAAGGCCATTGGAATGAAAATTATGGTCGATATCGAGCCCGGTTGGAAGCCCAGAGACCTGACAGACGAAGAGATAAAGGACTTTGTGAAGGCCAGTGAGTTTGCGCCAGAAGGAATAAAATTCACTTATCCCAAGAAACGAAGAAGGTATGAAGGAAAATGGATCTATTGCAGTCCAAATGGACAATGCCAGCTAATGATCTGGAACAAAGATGAGCATGTGAAAACAGCAGGAGGTTTGAAAGGGGTGATAAGGATATGGACACCAAAATTGCATGCATTCACGCCATCTTGTGTAAACCCGGAAGACGACGAACAAGACATTGAGGAAACAAAGAAACTAAATATAAGGGAGGAAGCAGAAGTGGTCGATGAACCGACCAGAGGGGGGAGTGTACAGGAGGCCTCAGATATGGCCTGCACCCCTGCCCCCAAGTGCGAGTTGCCAGTAAAATACTCACCAAGATATGTGACGTATGAGGAGCAACTGAACCAACAGAGAGCCGCATTGGGCCTTTGCCTTGTGTACATTAGAAGATCTGCACCTGCTGAAATACCAATAAGCAGACAGCCCAGGGCAACACAGTACCCAATCAGACAACCATACTAGCTGCTGATACGAAACGATGAGTATTTACAGACTGTCCATGAGGAGACACAAAGAGCCCTGATGGAAGGCAAACGATGATGAGAAGAGGGCCTGGACAGACTAATGCATGAGAAAAGACAAGCATGCCAGTGCGAGTAACTACGAAAATAAATGTAATGGACACAGAGAAGAGACAATGTTAAAACGTGAGGAAACGGTGCTACGTGACAAGATGGAAGCAACCGACCTGTTAAACATGTGTAAATAGGATTGAAACGCAAGATGCTAAGAAATCGATACGGCTTGCAATGCTTAGTAGAAGATAGAGCAGCAAGCGCCAACCATATATCTGCCTCAATAAGGCACAATGCACACATGCGACTCCATTTTGTAAAAGCAGAAATGTACCCAGGCAGCCAGAGGCCTGACAGGCCAAGTTTCGAAACCCAGCCAAAGGCCAGGAATAGAGCGGAATCGAAACTTAATTTTATTTTTATTTTTTATTTTTTACATTTATATAGCGCAAGGCAGCCCAGGGCATTGTGGCGCTTAACAAAGAATGGCTCAGGCCTGGGAAATCGAGGTCAACCCAAGAGAGGGAGGCGAGCTACAGCTAAAGAGAATCAAAACTTCAGAGCATACCAGCTTGCCCCACGAAGGTCAAGATAAGGAGGCCCAGGCAGGTGGCGGAGCTACATGGAGAATTAAATACACGAAAAGCTGGAATCCGAAGCAGATTCACGGTGAAGCCAGGCACGAAGATGTACCACCGTCTGATGTCACCCAGATCCAAGGGGTGCCATAACTTTTCCTGATAAGAGACTACAGTTTCGAGGCCTTCCTTAGCCAACTAATTGACACATCGCCCTAAACCCACTGATTGATAGTGAATCTTGGGACACTAGGTGCCTGGGTGTCCATTCTGCATGCTGCTAATTAAAGTGGAGATTTATGTTTAGGGGTGTGACTTGCCCAATCACAATGGACCATGTAATCTAGGGTCCTATAGACACTGTAACCAATAGGACGTTGTACTTATAGTGACGTCCATCACGCATGATGTAGAGGGATGGGTGTAGACGCCCACCAGATAAGAGTTATCCAATCTGCATGCTCTAAAGTCATATACAGATATAACACCTAGACTTAAGTTACCTTGCCCAACCAATTATAGTGCGTGATGATTTTTGTAGAATTAGACGTCAATGATGATGAGTTTAGCCTATAAAAACGGCTGTTCGACTGAAGTTCGAGGAAGTCGGAGCGAGACAGGTGTTCGCAATGCTGCTGATTTCCATATGCTGATGTATGTATCATTAAATAGACTTCCCTTTGCCAACTTATTGATCCTGATTTTTTAGATGTGCTGGAGTATGTGAATCCTGCACCCTGTCCTCACATGGTGCAGCTATCTACTATTACAAGTTCTCGGGGGTTGAGTACTGACCAATGGTCCCGTCAGTAATTTCCTCTCTCCGTCAACACATATGTTCATTGCCACGTTAACCCATTCTTTCTCAGTCGGGGTTGTGATAGATTTCCACTTCATAGCTAGTAGAGCTCGGGCGGCGAGCAAAAGATGCGGAGCCAGGCCCTGGATTCTCCTCCATTCATCTTCACATTTCTCAAAGCCAAACAGAACTAGGAGGGGATCTGCCAATCTCTGGATGCCATCCAGATCCCTGATCCACCCCAGAACTTCATCCCAATAGACCCTGATTCGGGGGCTTTCCCACCACATGTGCAATAGTCTTCGGTTTCTCCACATTCACGCCAACACAAGGGGCTAGCTGACTGATACATTTTGGATAGTCTATGTGGATTGTACTACCACCCTGGTAAGAGCTGGATAGCGTGGAGTTTATATTGGCATGATATGGAAGTTCGGGAGGTTGTTTGGCACATTTTATCCAATGTTTCTTGGTCGATATCTGCCCCCAAATCCTTCTCCTATCGTGCTCTGAGATATTCCGTATTTCCCCTACCCGCTTCTATCAGTGTTTTGTACATGGCGGATATCAGGCCCCTCATGTCTGTTCTGGAGTCAAGCAGATTTTCAAAGGGGGTGAGTTCTCTACTCAGTTTCTCTTTCCATTCTGGTTTTGTCAGGACTCCTTTAATCTGTAGAAAATTGAATGTGGACAATACTCCTATTCCTAAGGCCTCTGTTAGTTCTGAGAGTGTGATGAAGGATTTGCTTTGCAAGAGTTGGCCTACTCTTTCCAACCCCGCTTCGTACCAAGCCTGAAATCTCTCCACATTGGGGATATGCTTGTTAATGCCCGGGGACCATAAGTGGCTCAATGGCGACGGCCATGTGGTGATCCTCCTCATCTCTGCTCTGTGCCCTCCCTCCATATTTCCCATATAGTTGCTAGGTTTGGATGTGCCTTTGACCTATTCAGTATTCTTCTCCGAGGAGCCCATAGCCACTCTGAAACGGTTGCCGGGTACAGATAATGGTTATCCATTGCAATCCACTGTGGGTCTTTCTGATTGCGCAGGTGAGGGATGAGTACTCGTAATTGGGCTGCTTCGTAGTATCTCTTGAGATCTGGAAGGCCTACTCCACCCCTATTCTTTGGCAATGTCAAGGTGTCATAAGCAATTCTAGCCTTTTTCCCCTGCCACAGGAATTTTAAAATAGCATTCTTGATCTCTAGGAAGTAGTGTCCTGGTATTTTGATAGGGAGCATTTGCAAGGGGTATAGAAACCTCGGGAGACAGACCATTTGTATCGCGTTGAGGCGTCCTAGCCAGGATATTGTCAGTTTGTTCCATCTAGCCAGGTCCGCGTGGAAATTTTCAAGGAGTTTCGGGAAATTGGCTTTATATAGAGTTCCTATTTGTTTAGTAATTCGTATCCCCAAATATTGTACATTTGGCAGTTTTAATAAATAATTATGGAAACTTGATAAGGATGATCGTTCCACTTAAATCTGTTTCGACCTTCATACAGTTCCACCTTTGGTCAGAACACATCCTTCTTATGGACCAAAGGCGAGAATTTCCACTTTACTATGAACAGGTCGGGCTCGCTACTAGATCGTGGAGCTACTATTAATTCCGCAATCCCCATAAATAGATCCCTTGAGACAAAAAAATATCAATTTTAGCCAAATAACCATCTCGATGCCAGGTAAGGCGAGGAGGAATGTCCCCCTTTACAGACCCATTCAACATGCAGAAACCCCTCTCATCTATTAATGCCACCCACATTTCTCTCCCTGAGATAAGGGGAGAGCCTGCAGTTGTAAGGACGTCATGTTCAAATCACCTGCAATGATGACAGCCAAAAGTTTAGAGCTAGCAGCAGCCATTTATTTATTTATTTCTACATTTATAGCAATGCGCATAGCCCATGGGCATCTAGGCGCTGGTTGCAGAGCAGACATAAGTAGATCAGAAGTGGGGGGAGAGGGAGTCAGTTGAATAAGAGGGTTTTGAGGTGTTTTCTGAAGGCGTTGTAGGACGGTTCTCCCTGTAGGTGTGGAGGTAGCTCATTCCACAAAAATGGAGCCCGGACAGGGGAGCTGGAGCCACAGGGTTTGGTTCGTTTGAAACATGGTGTGACAAGGCGGTGTCTGAAAACAGTTCTGGCCATTCTAACTGAGGAGTGTATTTTCAAATTGACGACTAGGTAACCTGTGGCATCGTTCGAGAGACAGTGGTGGGAGGGAGAGAGAATTTTGAAGGTGATTCTATCCCAAACAGGGAGCCAGTGGGCTGTTTTTCTTGCATCTGAGATATGGTGATGTTTTCCAATGTCAAGAGCGGCTCTGAGTGCATTGTTCTGGGTTGTTTGTAGTTGGCAAAGGTTTTTTTCAGAGGTGCCGCAAAGCAAGGAGTTGCATTAGTCAAGTTTTGAGCATATGAGAGCACGTGAAACTTTCAGTTTGTGGTAGTGAGGAAAGGTTTGCTGGCATTGATACTTTTAATTGCATAGCCTGCTGTTGAAGCAATGTGATTGACGTGGCGTGACAAGGAGAGAGAAGAGTCAAGGTAGACCCAAAGGGTCTTAACAGATGGGACAACAGAGATTTTTTGCCCGTCGATGATGGAGGAGGTGTATTCCTTGGGGGAGATTCTTCAGACGCAACGGGGGCCCGACAAGGAGAAGCTCTGTGTTTTTGTCGTTCAGGCAGAGACTGCGTGCCGCATTCCAGGATTGAATGGTTTTGTAGCTTTCATTGATCCTAATCGTGTCTTTCAAGTGGTCGCCAGAGAGGGGGATGAGGATTTGAGTATCGTCTGCATAGTTAGTATACAAGATTCCCAGGGATTCCAGAAGGTTGAATAGTGGTTTTGTGTAGACATTTTACAACGTGGGTGGGATGCAGGAGTCTTAGGGGACCTCATAGGTGTTGGGTGTTGGTGTGGGAGAGGCTTCGCCCAAGAATTCTCTCGAGGATCTGTTTGACAAAAAGGATGCAATCCAGTTGGTGGCTTCAGGGGAGAAGTGGGCTGCACAGGTGAGGAGTTTGCACAGGATCTCATGGTCAACAAGGTTGAATATCGCTGAGAGGTCGAGAAGGAGGAGCAGTGATAAGGAGCCCCTATCATTGGCAAGATCAAGTTGTTTTTTTAGGTCAAGGAGGGCTGTTGTGTCCCATGCTTAGGGCGGAAGCCTGACTGGCGGGAGCCTGGGATGTGGTAGTGCTCTAGGAAGCTTGGATTTTTGTGTAGGTGACTCTGTCCATGATTTTGAGGAGGAAGGGGACTGTGGTGATGGGGCAATAGTTGGTGGGGATAGCTGGGTAGAGGGTGGGATTTTTCAGGAGCGATGCAGTCCAGGATTCCTTTAGTGTGAGGAGGACAGAGCAGGATGAGTAGGAGGAGTTGATGGCTTAAGTCCAGTAATGATGTTTGCGAAGTCAGTGTTGCAGATTGGTTGAAATTTGAAAGGTGGGATGCTGTCGCGGGTAGGGCCGGCGAGGGGCCGGCTGAGAACAGCAAGTCTTGTTTGCCATTAATTTTTTATTGGAGCTGTGTGATTTTTCCAGTGAGGGTGTCTTGAATCCTGTTACACCAGACATTGTCTTTAATGATGGCATCTGGGGCAGCAATAAGGTTTTCTAGTTCGCAGAGAATGGTGAAGAGTTAGCAGGAGTTTGAGGCTGCATTAGCAATTCTTTCGTTTTATGTGGCAGCTTTCAATGTGAGGATGAGCTGTTTGTAGTGGTGTGAGAGTAAGGCGAGGAGGCGGTTATTCATTGTGGAGGGGGTTTTGAGCCATGTGCCTTCTTCTGATCGTTTAGTGCCCTGGCGGAACTTAGTTCTGGTGTGAACCAGGAGTTGAGATGTGTAGGGTTATTGGAGTTCTTGGCCTTGAGGGGTGCAAAGTGGTTGACAGCATTGAGAAGAAAAGTGTTATAGTGTTCCACCAGGACTGAGGGGTCTTGTGAAGAGGGGTTGGTACGTTGATAAGCGGAGTGATGTTAGTGGTGGTCAGTTTACGTGACCTGCGAGCTAGAGTGATGCTGGTTGAGGTGATAGGCTAGGAACATATGGCTGTAATGGTGAAGGTGATAGTGTGGTGGTCTGACCATGGGCATGGTAGATTGGAGGAGATGGTAATATTACACTTATGGTCTAGCAACTAGTTGAGGATGCGTCCATGAGAGTGTGTAGGTTCTGAGATGATTTGGGTGCATCCAAAGGCTGCCAGGGAAGTGGGTAGGGCAGCAGCATCTGTGTCACTGGTGTCTCTGAAACCGAGGTTGAAGTCACCTAGAACTAGAATTTGAGTTGAAGGTTTCAGGTCGGTGGTGATAAGTTGAGTGAGATTGTCTTCGAAGGATGAGATGGGGCTTGGGGAACGGTGTATGAGGTGAAAAGAGAGTGTGTTGTTTTGAGAACCTTTGATTTTGGCTGACAACGATTCACAGTTGGGAATCGAGGTTGAAGGAGATGCATATATTGCGAGAAATTCTTTGTATATGATAGCTACTCCACCGCCTTTCGTTTCTTGCCTATCGCATTGAAAAATGGCACAACCTGAAGGTCTGGTAATGGAGAGAGTTGGTCCTGCTGATTGGGCAGAGCCAGGTTTCTGTGAGTTTCAAGGATGTTAAGGTCGTTTGTGGTGATGAGTTCTAGGATTTCACGGGGATGCACAGTGAGGGATCTGGTGTTGAGGAGGGCACAGCACAGAGGTAGGTTTTCTAGTGTTGTTGTGGCAAAGATGGAGTTTGAGGTGCATGGTTGCAGGGGGAGGCCTTTCTATGTGGGGGTTTGATGTTGGCTGTGTCTGGCATGATGGGTGAGGGCAGGTCAGCATGTGGAGAAGGTGTGTGAGGCAAGGTGGTCCTGTGTCTCAGGAAGGAGTTCCATACACTGTTAGTAGGTGGGTGAGAGATGCAGTGAGGTGATATAGGTGGTGTCTTCTGGACAGGCATAGGGTAATGGCTAGGAGGTGAATGGTAGAGTGTACGGAATGGGTATTGTGGTGTGAGAGGAGTGGCGTGGGTAGATGAGTGCATGAACTGCTTTGTGTAGGTGGGATGTTGCTTAGCTGTTTTGGAGAGTAGCTGGGTATTAGTTGCAGTAGGTGTGGGTAGGAGTGAGGCTCCTGCACATGTGGCATGCTGTGTGTTGGCCATGGTAGCCAGTCAGGTGGCAGTCATGATGTGGGTGTGCTGGACAGTGGGAGCGGAAGTGTGCCTGAGTGCCACAGCATTGGTTGTGCTTGGGCAAAGCATGTTGGGAAAAGTCATGGTCAGAGTGGCAGGATAGCTGGGTTGCTCCAGCGTTAGTATGGTGAGGAAGGTCGAAGTGGGCACTTCAGAATGGGGATTAACTTGTTTCTTAGCATGTAGGCTTATTTCCAATAGGGCAGGTAGGAAAGGAGTGGGTGGTGGGAGTTTAATGGGTGGGGTAAGCTTTGGGGTAATGTTGTGTGGTGGTCTAAGCAGGTAGTGCTTGAGATGGTGTTTTAGAGGCGGAAGGAATGTAGTAGGGGGAGGCAGAGTGTGGGATGATGTGTTGAAGGGTGGACACGGCCCGGAAGGAGGCACGACCTGAGCGTGTGCATGGAGAGGTTAAGAGGGGCTGACTAAGTGCACAGGTGGGGCGGTACTTGTGTGTGACGATGGAGGGAGAATGAGGTAGGTTGGTCTTGCGGCTATGCAGGAACGACGAGGGCAATTGCCATTGATGGAGGGAAGCACGCAGAGGAAGTACTCAAATGTGTGTGCTGTGGCAGGTGGTGTAACACAGGATGATGCGTTAGCCATTGGGGCAGTGGCATTGAAATTGTTGATTGCAGGTTGCATAAGATCTCGGACATGAACGCATGCAATGCTGAGCTATGCTACCAGCAGCTGTGAGAGAGAGCCTCTCAGACAATGTGAGAAACAAGGCTGCTTAGATTATGGAGGTGAGGTATGATTCCTGGGCACATTACTTGCTCTTTACCTCTCACTTGTCAGCACATGAAACTCCACGGAACATGGAGGCGTCATGAGATGACAGGTGAGCATGTTTAGCACTGAGCTTCTTTCTCCTGCGGCATCTGTACCAGTAGGAGGGGTAACTACACCATAAACTTAATTGGAACCTATGATTTGAGGGAAGCACACATTCTGCGCCCCGATTTGAAATATTCCGAGATGGTCGCTCCTGGGCAACATGAGCGCCTTGGGAACAGGACAATCCTGTGCAGCATTGGTTCGATCGCCAGGACAGTCCATGAAGCGCTAGGTAGTCACTAACCATAATTATAATCCAGTTCTTGGTTAGCGTGCTAGCATCCAACCAATGATGAAGCTGAAACTGAAGACTTTCTTGAGCAAAGGGGATTTAAATTGTCACTGCAGCTGTGTATCTATTTATTTATTTGTATAGCGCGCACAAGCCCTCAGGCATCGGGCATCAGCAAAACAAGTTGTGGAACTGTGACCCTCCCCCGACCCCTCCCCATTCAGGGTGCACCTGGGGCAGGTTGACAGCTAAGTCGGCGAAACATCCAAAAGAATGAGGGCCCTGCATTGATGGTCATTCATTGTTGCCCAGTCGGTTAATCACTTGCAACATTTATGCATTGCATCTTGAACTCCATTTCCTGCTCACTAATGTAACCTCCGCTGGAACCCGTAACGCTAACACCGACCTGAAGAGATGGCGCTGCAACAGGGGCCTGAAACCAGAGGAGCTGGAGCATGAATAGAATGTGGTAATTGATTCCAAAGGCTGGTCCTGGGACTGAAAGGATTTGATCTGCTCTGGTCTGAGAGAGTCCTATGGATGAATAGGCTGTGATCCCCCATAGACCAAAGGTTCAATCCTGGGGCGCGCTGTGTATCGCTCTCCTTAAGGCATGAAGGAGCAGTCCATGGATGCATTTCAAGATGATGCAGGGATTTCCTGCTGGGTTTTCTATTTTCCTGGAAGCCACTGTAGGTTCCTGAGAGCAGCTTGCACGCGACCCATGTTCCTACAACCAGAAAACAGCCATGGTTGAGCCACTTGGCGTCTGCCAATAAGTCTCATTGAAATAACCCCCCTGGTCCAAGCGACTAGTCACTAAGCCTCCTACTGCAGGACTCCCCATTATTCACCTGATATTAAAGGTGCATCCCTTGCGAATGGGCTGTAACGTTAGCAGCTGTAATGTCTAAGGATGTTCCCGCCATCACAATGTGACACATTAACCAAAACACAAGGGGAGCTGGGGTGTGAGCAGAGGTGCCTTCCTATTGCTAGCATCCTCTCTTGGGTAATGTGAGGAAAGCTGGCATCTACCCAGCCTAAGAAGTCATCTAAGCTCTGCCAATGGAAGGTGAAAAAGATTTCAACGTAGCCCGTATCTGGTATAGAGTGGTACAATCTAGACGTATGCATTAACTTCAAATAGAAGAATGCTGAAAATGGCTGTAAAAAGAAGTGGAACTGCGAAGAGTAAAAAACAAAAAACTTGGAACTTGACCTCTGTTTTTCTAGATTAACCAAGTAAATCTACATGTTTTTTTAAATGGAAAATGCACCTCTTCAGACCTCAGAATTATCATTTTATATACTGGGTCTCGCGTACAATGTTTCACACCCCATCTGGTTTCAAGGGGGCTTCCACCTAAGCTTGGGTGTGGGCTCCCCTTTTCTGTAGAAGGCTCTAAAGGTCCTGCAACTGTGAAAACAACCGCACTCTGTCCGGATGTACTAAGAGCGTATCTACCACGGGCACCCCCACTGTACCCCACCTCAATAGCTCTTAAAAGAGCCAGAAAAATTGTATGAGTTTCCTGTAAAAACACAATAACCAAAGAATCATGTGTTTGGAGCCTAGGCGCAGGAAAACGAACTTTAAGTTGGATCTTGAATCGCACTCGCTGGAAGTAATATCCTCATTACACTATGTAGGTGTTACCCTCGGTAGTCAGCTTCAGAAGAGGTATGAAGGAGTGCGTCCATTTAAGAGCAGCATATGCGACTCAGCTAAGAAAAACCCATTTTAAACATGGACAATTCTCCATAATCTCTAGGTTGAGATATTATAAGTGGAAAGAGTACCATGCCTCACCCATGGTGCAGAAACGTGTAAAACGTGTAATCGTGGCACCCTCTGGCAAAACATTGAGGACAGTATATGGAAAAGTGCCTTCAATATGCCGACGTCCACCCCATGTCTCTGGTTCGATTTGAGCTAGGGTTGGCCTCGCTTAACTTTCAAATTGGATGGAAATCTCTCTTCCTATGCGCAAAAATAATGGCTCCTCCACAAAATTCTATATTTTGTGTCCTGAATGAATGAATGGCTAATGCGTCATGCAAGGCGCTAAGCAATGGGTTAAGAGCTGAGATTCAATTATGGGCACTATTACAACTCCAAGGGGGCGTTTGGTGCAGAATCCAAGTCTGGCAAAGAAGAGACTGCACGGGAAAGACTTGATGGACACAATCAATGTATGTAAAAGGTATCGACTCTATAGACACACTCAGCTTAGAAAAAAACATTTTACACTATTTTCCCATATTTAATGACAATTTCCTAATCGTAAATCCCTTCTTTCCTTTTTGAGCCTGAGATTATGGAGGTAATTCATAGATTTCAGCGCAGAGGCAGAACACGCGAGCAGCGCAGAGAGGAAGCGTGTGCCAGCGTTCGCCAGCTGTGTACGCTAAACAGCATTCTGGCGCACTGCGTATTCATGGAATTTCAAATCCATTTTAAGCGCTGGTGCAGAGAACATCCCGCAGCGCCAGTTACGCCCCCAAGAATGCCCCTTGCGCAAGGAAAAGGCATTGAAATCCCCAATGCAGCGCAAAGGGCCGCGCTAACCCTGCACCAGTTTACAGGGCCGGTACACTGTAATTGCGTGAAAATACTACGCGTACCCCACTCACGGCAGCCAAAAGCGTGAAAATGTTCTGGCGCACCACTCGGAATACGCTTACCCCGCTCGCGCCAGGTAAATTGCACAGAAAAAGCACCCCCCTGTGGCATGGGCTGGGTGGATGGGCTGCCTGTGGGGCATGGGGAGCGTGAGGGGGCTGCTTGTGGGACATGGCCATGGTGGATGGGGTGCCTGCATGTAATTCGGGGGTGAGTGGGAAGTATCACACACAATAGGCCGTGTGGGAGCGGGGTACGTGTATTTCGGGGGTGCGTGGTAAGTCTTACACGCGATAGACCTTATGCGAGCGAGGTACGTGTATTTCGGGGGTGCGCGGAAATTTTACATGTGATATGGCTTGGGCAAGTGGGGTACATGTATTTCAAGGGTGCATGGGAAGTTTTACACGCGATAGGGCTTGGACGAGCGGGGTACGTGTATTTCAGGGGTGCACAGGAAGTTTTACACGCGATAGGCCTTGTGCGAGCGGGGTACGTGTATTTCTGGGGTGCGTGGGAAGTTTTACACACGATAGGCCTTGGGCGAGCGGGGTACGTGGGGAGTTTCACACACGTTTTCGCTAGCGCGAGAGGGGTACGTGTATTCTGAGGGGTGTGCAGGGAGTTTCACACGCAATTTGGCAGTGTGGTCCCTCCATGGTGTGTCCCTACCCTCCTCCCCATGCCCCGCAGGCAGCCCATCATCCCTGGGCATGCCCCGCAGGAGGCCGCATGGCACCATGCACCTGGGAGACTTCACACATGTCCCCCACCCACCCAGCAGTGACAGGCACCTGCCATCAGGCCCCGAATCATGTCCCCCCACCCATGCACCCACCCAGCAGTGACAGGCACCTGCCAGCAGGCCCCAAATCATGTCCCCCTACACCCCCACCCACCCAGCAGTGTCAGGCACCTGCCAGCAGGCCCCAACTCTTGTCCCCCCACCCACTCACCCACCCAGCAGTGACAGGCACCTGCCAGCAGGCCCTGACTCATGTCCCCCCACCCACTCACCCACCCACCCAGCAGTGACAGGCACCTGCCAGCAGGCCCTGAATCATGCCCTCCTGCACCTCCACCCACCCAGCAGTGACAGGCACCTGCCAGCAGGCCCCGACTCATGTCCCCCCACCAACTCACCCACCCAGCAGTGACAGGCACCTGCCAGCAGTCCCTGAATCATGTCCCCCTGCACTCCCACCCACCCAGCAGTGACAGGCACCTGCCAGCAGGCCCCGACTCATGTCCCCCCACCCACTCACCCACCCAGCAGTGACAGGCACCTGCCACAAGGCCCCGACTCATGTCCCCCCCAACACGTCATCACAATCCACAATCATGGCCCTTATGGCCACCAAAATCCCACCCCACGCCACCCCAGTCCAAACACCCAACCAAGTATTACATCCACCCCACATTGAAATCCCCATTACATGATACATCCCAAATGGCAACTATATACAAAGTACATATCCAGGGTCCATGAGCCCAACTATTCAAAGGAAACCTACAAAAAACCCTACCTAATAAACAACTATATACAAAAAGGTGGGGCATAGTCCAAGCGCCCCAAATGAAGGAAAAACAGAAAGTAAACCTAACACTAATGAACTATATACATTGGTGGCGGCAGGTCCTACGGCTTAGTTGTTGATTTCCCCGACCAGGGCATCATCGAACTCCCGTTCTACGTCCTGGAGGCGGGCCTGCTCCATGGCCCTGTGGTTTCGCAGGGAAAAATCCATGTCCAACTCCCTGCGACTTGCCTCGAGGCACTCAGCCCACCTCAGCGCCCTGCTCCACCCTGACCATAGTGAGTCGTGCCTCTTCCGCCCGCCGCCGCTCCGCATCTATTTGCTGGCCCAACCACTGCCACACGAAAGACACTCCCAATCCAGGGTCCTCCTGCCCTCCGGCCGATGCCTGCCCCTCTGATGTTGATGGCCCCGAGCCATCATCGCTCCCACCTTGAGCCTGCTGCTGCCGTGCATGTGCCCTGCCTCTTGATCCCTGCACGTCCTCCTCCTGCTGGGGTCCAGTTGTTGGGGTGGCCACCCCTGCTGGACCTCTGACTCCCGACTGTGGCAGGGATGTGTCCTCCACCAGCCTGGCCGCTGGGTCAGAGGCAGCTCCACGGGGTACCCAGGTGATACTTGGGCCGGAAGATGGCACGGAGGACGACTAGCGCATAGGGGGTTCAGTTGAGGAGGGGGTCGGTACAAGGTCCAGCACACGGAGGAATCCAGCACTGGTGACCCGTCCTAGTAGGTCGACACGGTCAAAGAGGCATCCCAGATAACGTGCAGAGTCTTCACGAAAACCCTGCAGGTCATCTTGGATGCCCCGTTGACGCAACGCCATCCCAGCCAGGACAGGCTCAACACGGTCCTGGATTGCCATGTCCGCAGGGAGGGGAAGGGCAGTTGTTGTGTGCGCATCCGCTCCCTGAAAACGGGTCTGGACGAAGGCATCCCTGCTTGTGCGGGATGATGCAGTCACAGGATCGGGGACAGGATTACACACAGGCACCTCCACGGCGGCCTGTGCTGCCTCCTGTCCCTGCGCCTGGACTGCACCACTAGCACCAGTGGAATCCCCCCCTCCAGACCCGTGTGTGTCCTTTCCACAGCCTCCTCCTCAACCAAACCCACCAACAACCTGGATGACTCTGTGCCATCTTCCTCCATCGGACCCTGTGGGGTCTCAGCTGCCCCTTCTGCTGCCGAGGAGTCCAACTCCGACCTCCACCTCTTGGACCTACCCTCGGCAGCTGCGGCCACGGACGTGGCACCAGAATCCTCACTCCCCGACGAGGTGACAATCTGGGAGGGGATCCGGGCCTTGCGTCTCCGGCTGGCGGTGCAATCCCTGCTGCTTTGCTCCACAGCACCGTCTCCGCCCTCTTCATCAGTTGACGCTGCAGACAGTGAGAGATAGAACACAGGCATCAGGGCACTGTACAATGGTCTGTACACACATGACAGTTGCACATGAGTGGCAGTGTCAAACTTCACACATGGCATCACACTCCCCAACACACATATAATTTCAAATCACACAAATGCGCAAATCAACAGGAATGTTGCAGCAGGCAGCACCATCCATACACATATAACAGCATGAGCAGCCAAAGGTTAGCCGGATGTCACATGCAACACGGGGAGTGCAGAACACATGCACACACGCCACCAGAAATACATGCATGTGTACATCTCCACCACCTGTCGCACTGACATCATCGCCATCCATGTCACATCTGCCAATCAGCCTCCTACATGTCAGTGTCACATGCATCCATGGTGAATCACAGTTGCACACTTGTCAAATACACACACATGCACATGTACATAGTGCAGATACATGCAGGTGGAACCAGCATCCATGTGTGACACCACAACCATGCCACAGTACATTCAAAGAAATTAAAACATGTGTGTACCCACACATGCATTCGGCCAGCATGCATTTGAACACATACACCATTGATGTGTCTCACATATGACAGGACTCACATGCAGCAGGCTCATGTCCCTGTACATACACTTCCATACATGGGCCTACAAAGACATATGTCCAATTTGCACACTCCTGGCACACCTCAACATGCACAGCGTCCAATCAGTACGCATGTACACTTACCGTTCGACTCCAGACGGGTCTACCTCTCAAAGACCTGGAGCGCTGGGCGTATACGTCCCAGGACCCTCATCTGGTTGTTGGTAAGGCGGACCCGGCACCCCTCAGCATCCGCTGCCTTCAAGAGGCGCCGGGCCTTCTTGAGGGTCCTAGACCTGAAGTCCTCCCGGCGCTTCCGGACGTGTTGAATGTCGCGCGCTGCCACCCCCTCCACGTTGATGGCAGCCACAATGTCCATCCAGATCCTCTTCCGTCCTTCATTGTCGGCACGTGAACTTCCAAAGAGGGCATCATACTGCCCCAGAAGGTGCTCCACCAGGATACCAACTTCATTGGCACTGAAGCTGGTAGCCCTCTGCCTCTCTGGCTGGGGGTTGCCAGTGGTGCCAGATGGTGTAGTGTCCGACATGGCAACCCCAGAGGCAGGTGTGGGTGGGCAACTGGGTCCTGGGGCTGGGCTGTGGAGCGATGGAATACCAGTCGGGAGTCTTCTGTTCCAGAAGGGGTGGTCACAGCAACTGGACCCCTGCAGATGGCTGACGTGCAGGCACCAAATAGCAGGGCACGTGCACGTGGCCAGCAGGCAGGCAGGCAGCAGCAGATGGCAGGTGGGAGCGTGCTCAGGGCTCTGGGGGGCAGGAAAATGGCCTTCTGGGCAGGAGCGTGGTCTTCCGTGTGTTGTTGCGTGGCCAGCTTGATACGGAGTGATTTGGCACGTGAAAAAACTGCACGTCAGCGTGTAATTCAAGGAAAGGCCCTTAGCGCGTAAGCGCTTCTATGTCATGACACACAAGGGCGTTTCCCTCAACACAGGTGCATGTTGATTGTACACATGCAAAAACTGCACGTTCGGGTGTCACTGCGTGTAATTGGAGGAAAGGCCCTTAGCGCGTACGCACATAAGTGACGTCGCATGTGTGTGCTGGGTTAAAAGGTATGCGTAGGAAGCCATTTTCTTGTACGTGCTTTTTGTGGAGAGCGAGCGTGTTATTCTTGTACTTCTTGTCGGTTCACACGTGATTACTTCACAACGGTTCCAGTTTGTGCTCCTTGTATACTCAGACAGCGTTCAATTCTTCTTTTGGCAGGGGTGTTGGCAACGCGCACACACGTGTCTTTTTCACGTACTTTTTCCAGGCAGACGGTTAGTCGCGCACGTATTTTTCAACTGTGGTTGCCCCCGTGTGTCGCGTACCCATTCAGAGGTCATTGTAGCATGCGTGTACCACGCGTATGCTTATTTTTGTGTTTCTGGGTGCCACAGCGCAGTGCGGGTTCTCTGTTCCACGCACCTGGGCTACCAGGGGTCGCGTGCACATTTAATTTTGTTTTCTGGGTGCCTGAGCGTTGCGTGACCCGTCATCTTCCCCCAGGGGTCACAGACAGCCTTGCTAGAGCACTAGGGTACATATTCCATCTAGTACCCTACCTCTTTCACCCCAATTGCCCAGTACAATTGTTTACTGCACCTCCCATTCGCACAACAACGTCAGTGCCATGGTTGGGAGGCGACCAAGCAGTAAGGGAGGCAAAGGTGGCCGACCACCAAGAGGTGGGCGTGGTAGGGGACATGGCCAGGATGTGCAGGGTGGCCCAAGAGGCCAGTGTGTGGAGGACCAATCAGGGACACCTATGCCCACCCCTCCCCCCCCAATGGGTCGGGGAGATGCAGCTGAGACCATCCCAGCTCAGGCCTTCTTGACCCGGCTCATATTTTCAACCAAACCGGCACAGGATGACTCCCAGGCTGACTTCCGTGTCACCGAGTCAAAGCCACTTGTGGCGGTGAAAGTTCGATCTGAATTGGTTTTTTTGGTATTGATTCATTTTGAGGATATGTTAATTAGAAGAATGAAGGAATGTCAGCTTGTTAAATAGAAGGGGAAATGACTGTGGTTGTTTCTGATTGCATGGTGAGCGCCCGTGGTATCTGGATGAATTTGGGCTTTTGTTACCATGTAGTGAATTGGCCACTTTAATTCTGAATAATGATTATCTGTATACCCTATTGGGATGACAGAGGACCATCACCTAGGTCATTGTAACTAGTCTATCTATGTATAGAGTAGAATTGGTTCTGTTCATACTCATGAGATGATTTGACCTTAATTAGGACAGGGTGCTTCATAATGAGCATCACACTGGGAAGACGCTAGCATAATATTCACTTTTACCTACCTTTAATCAAAACAGGAAGATCTTGTTCATGTACGCAATATGAGAATCTGCGTTTTTTTATGCGATTTTCCCAAACTTAGAACCTGTAGAGAATATCAGTATCAATATATCCCAACAGTAGACTTTCACACTTTCCTTCAACAGGAGGTGCAGCATTAATAAAAATAGATGGCACGCAAATCCTCGGACTACGTGTCTGATCACAGACACGCCATCACGTGATCACTGCTTGATCACGCGAGGCGGCACTACGGTACAGGCACTTAGTCCTTAAGTACACATCGAGCCCTTTTTTTAGTATTAGTAGCAAATAACATAAAAGATACTATACGTGGTGTTTTCTAGGAAGATACACCACGTAGGGACAGAGGAATTGGGGCGATAGTCTTTTAAGAAACGTACGTCTTTGGGTCACGTGATCTGGGTTACGATCACGTGACATTTTGAACCATCTAATTTAAACGCACCGCGGGTTGGGAGGCTGTGTTTGCAGCCGTTTCGCCGTTCCCGCGTTGCGTTTATGAAAGTCTCGAACTGTGGGTACGTTTTCTGGAGGCATTTACTTCAGCCTTTTGATCAAGTGCGTGCTGGGTGCAGGGAGGCAGTATTGAGTGTAGGTTGTGACCATTTGGTAATAAGATTATTCTTCTCTATAGAGTGAGTTCAACATTTTGCTAGACCATTGCATTGTGACAAGATCCTTGAGGAGGGATACAAAACCAGTCTACCATCAATGACTAACCAGTGGCAAGAATCTGAAGTGATACGAGAGTCAGAGATTGCTATATAGACCATGGATATTTCCAAGGTCAGTGAAATTCACACGTAAAGTGTCTCAAAAATAATTTCATGATATATTGGTGCTCACCATGCTACGGAGACAAACCTAGTACAAACCTTTGTTTTTTGTGAAATTTATTTTAGGATACAAGGAAACTAATACAAATCATATCAGCACCTGAAGAAGGGGTCAAGGTAACCCCAAGACGCGTAGTGGACTAACATCATGTGATTGTGATTGTGGGAGGGGAAAAAAACCCTCTCTATTAAATTGATGTTGAAACTTGAAATTCAGCAAACTTCGCTGATTTTTTCTGAATGTCATTTTTTGTAAAAAATGATTGCTCTCTTATTTGATGAAACTTTTACGTGCACGGTCCGCACCACCTTCCAAGAGGAAGAAGGGTGCTCTTGCGGTACAGGCTGGGACCCCAGACACGGCTTCCCACTCCAGCACGTCAAGGAAGCCTAGTTTCAATGATGCAGAACTAGACGCACTTGTGGGCTACGTGTCGGCCATGGCCGCGAAATGCTGGTGATTGCTGGGTGCAAGACTACGACTGCTCAACATAGGGCCCACTGGCAGTGCATCGCAGACCAGATTAGTTCCCTTGGATTTGTTAGGCGCACAGCTGATGATTGCTCCAAGCGGTGGAATGACCTCAAACGCAGAGCAAAGAACAAGCTGGCTTCCAATCATGCCTCTACTCTGGTGAATGGCAGTGGGTCTCCACCAGAGGAGGAAGTACTTACAGAACATGAGTCTATCGCTGGAGGCTTCATCACAGAGGATCAGATCCAAGGCGTGGGAGACCTACCCGATCTTGAGGCAATGTCTGGTGAGTGGCCATGCATGTGTGTGCAAACCATGTGTATGTTGCTTGGGTGATGTGTTCGGATTGAGTGCCAGGTGAGGGTGTGTAGTCATGACTGGTATGGGTCACCCATGTAGTGCCTCCAAACCATACCCCGGCCTTGGGTTTCCGTTTTCAAGTATCTCTTCTGACCGCAGTAGACAATTTGCACCAGATTACTGCACTTGCCCTTCAACTGCCATCTTGCCACAACATTGTTCATACTGTTCTCATGTTCATTCTGCCTGATTGATGAAATGCTTAGCATTTTTACCACACATTTTTGTGCCGTTCTGCCCATAATGTAACATGATTCAGCCATAGATTACACCCCACAATGACCCACATTAGTTACCTTATTATGGAAATGATTTCATCAATCAGGCTGATTGAGGAATGTGCACCTACACATGGCCTGCACACAATCACCAACTATTGATGTATCCTTGTGCCTGCCATCACTGCATCAGTGAACACTGGCTTTGTTGCAGCGTGTGGCACATGCATGTTTTGTCACACTATTTTTCATTTAAGATTTCATTATGTCCATCTCACATGGATGGGTGACAGTACTGATTTTCTACCATCTGGGTGTCCTTGTCAAATCTGCCATGGCTATGGTACGTGCCATCTGTGTGCTGGCATGTGTCATGTATGTGGATTGTCCATGCCACTCACAGGCTCATGATTGATGCCAGTGCTATCAAGCATGCAGCACATGCGTTGCTTTTCCATCTTGGAGTCCTCAGTGTCGGCTTTTTGCCTCCCCTTCCAACTCATTACCAGTGCATGCATGCCAGAGTTATTGTCATGTGTGACATGTGGCTTTTATGTACTGGATGTCTGCCTCGTCATGCCTATGAGTGTGGGCTATGGTGCCCATGCCTGTTTTAATTACTTTTCTTTTATGTTTTTGCAGGTGATGAGGCACTTGATGCTGTTGAGGAGGAGGAGATGGCACAGTGGCAGCAGTACTCACCGCCACAACCGGGCGTCAGTGCAGGACGTGGGGTGGTTGTAGGTGAAAACCCATTACTCATGCAGACCATACTATCCACGGGTGTCTCTGGGTACACCTCCGGAGGCCTCTATGAATCAGGTGCTGAATCGGACATTGAGACATATGTCCCGTCGTAGGTGAGTGTTTCTGGCAGGGATGCTGTTCTGTCCAACCCACCTGCACTGGGGGTAGACCCCTCTATGGGGCATTCAGTGTTGGAAAGTCAGCCTGTGGTGGTTACGGATGCAGGGTCACACTACACAATATTTGATCCTGTTCCTGGGCAAGCAGATCAAAGGAGGAATACAGTCCTGCAGCCTCAGGCAGTGCCAGCACAGCAAGGTGGACATCACCTTGCCCCAAACAGCATGGTGCCCGCCAATGCGGTGGCCAGGCGCCACCAGGCAATACTGTGTGGAAGAACTCCATGTACACTATAGCAGCACAAGGGGGCATTGTGTGAGATGATGGCTCAGGCCGTGGATAGGGTGGCCACTTCCATTCTCCCCCCTGAAAGGCAGGTAGAGCTCCAGCAGCAGGCAACAGAGTCCATTTGCCACTCACACAGGGAGGACATGTTGGCATCCAACAGGGACCGACGGGCTGGACTGGAGACTCTGCGCACAGCCATATCTGCACAGTCACAGGCCCACAGGGATGCTCTGAGGTTAGAACACAGGTCCCTCAGAGATACTCTGGGAGAACTTGAGGTGTCCCGGAGTACAAGGTCAGAACAGAATCTGGAGCGGCTGACACGCACACTCTCAGCTGAGCTCCAGGCAACCTGTCAGGAGATCCGGGCATCACGCGAGGCCATGCAGGCAGAAATGCATGCTACCCATGAGGTGCTGCATGGGGATCTCCGTACCATCATCCTGCAGAACCAAACCTTCCACACCTGCATGCTTGCTGCCATGGAGGAGCATTCCAGGGCTTTGCGTGGTCTGTCTCCCATATCACGCCCACCTTCTGATATAGCATCAGAGGGTGATGACAGCGACGGCAGTTCTCCCACTGTAGCGTAGCCGAGCAGGCCATGAGCCTATGGAGGTTTTTTTTTCTTGTCAATATCCATGCATGCGGGAGTTGGGGTGCACCCTGTACCTCGTCCCTCCTGGGTGGCCTCCCCCCCAGTCCACACATGGCCATGTTTGATTTTTGTTTTAAAAAAAAATGTTTATGTTACAGTGTGTTGCTTTGTGTGGCTCCCGCAGGCATCCACTGTGTATTCCAGCTGGGCACATGCAGGCTTGTCCTGTCTTTGGGTTAGAAACATGGGTTCCTGACAAACACACCCCTCCTGATTCCCCTTTCCATTGGCTCGCAAAGGGTGTGACCAAGTGACAGTAACTTACACAGTGACATTGGGCTCCCATAAGTTGTGTGGGCTGTCTGTAGTCCAAACTGTGTATACATCCCTAGTGGGGATTGTTGTTCAATTCTCCACTGCATGGTGGATTTATATATGGTTTTACATCCATCACTTTTTCCTTATATACATGTACCTTCTTCATGTCTTAACAAGCCCGTCTCCTTTGCAGATGCAGTTCATGTTGTATGCAGCACACTGACACATTTGCCTACCAGCAACGCTCTGCAGTTGGAAGGGGTCAATGCGCTGCCTTAGTCAGGTTGTAACACTTGCACTACTTTAATTTTTTACTGTCATATGTTGCCACTGTTTGATTCTGTACTGATGTTTTGTCTTGCTGGTAAGTATTTGTTCATGTGTGTTATTTTTTATTCATTATTGAGAGGAAATAGTCTGTGGCCTGTTTCCATTTGGGACAGTGCACTTTGTGACACTTGTGTCATGTGATGTGCATTCATTTGGTTGCTTTCACATTGCATGCCATGGTGTGTTGGGTAGCTGAGATGGGGAGGGGTTGGGTGACATGCCACTATTTTGATGTGGTATTTTGCAGGGGGGTAGTCCTTCATGCTGCATGGATGTGTGCCTTTTACTGACACAGCATTGGGTGTCTTTTAGTAGCTAGGGGTGCACACAATGTAGCACTTCCAGGTGAACAATCTCAGGCTGGTATGGTTGTGACAGTTGACTGCCCCTTTTGTCATCATCATTGATTTCAGCTGGTATGTGCCAGGCCTGTGTGCTCTCCGCAGGGGTGGGATGTTAGGTGAAGTAATTTGCCACAAGCTGGGTAGGGGCTGCCTCACCACGTGCCCTTTCATCTCCCATGCGCAGCAGCCGTGCATGTAGTTGGGGATATGGGGCACCACCATGTCCACCGCACGCCCCGCCGGGTTGCAAGGTTGTGCAGGACACATGCTGCCACTATGATCCTGCACACTACTGGGGGCGCATATAGCAGATGCTCACAAGAGCGAAAGCGTGACTTGAGCACTCTGAATGTGCGCTCCACTATGCCCCGGGTTGCAATATGGGCTGTGTTGTATCTTACCTCAGGTGGTGTGGTTCCGAATTGGCGTCATCATGTAGGTGCTCAGAGGATAGGCACTGTCCCCTGGGGAGGTGATAATGGTTGTCATTAGTGGGGTTTTCACATTTCTCAGTGGCTGACATGCATGCATGTGCAGAGGCATTTATACTCACCAATTAGCCATGTGTCGCCATGCCGCCCAGCTTCCAGGTCCTGGTTTAGGGGTGACATTCTGAATATGAAACGATCATGGCTGGACCCTGAATAGTTGGCATATACTGAGGTGATGATTCCCTTGGCATCACATACAACCTGCACGTTGATGGAATGCCAGTGCTTGCGGTTACGATAGATGTGCTCAGTGGCCCTCGGAGGACGTAGAGCCACATGAGTGCAATCAATGGCACCTAGCACTTTGGGTAAGTGTGCCAACTGGTAAAAGTCCTGGACAATAGCCTGCCTTTCTGCAGGTGTTCTGGGCATGTATATGTGCCTGCGGACTGAGGGGCATGCAGTCATGATGGCCAACACCTGGTGTAGGCAGCGTGACTGCGTGGCCTGTGAGACACCCCCAACTATAGCACTTGTCCGCTGAAATGACCCAGTAGCCAAGAAGTGCAGTACATTGAGCACGTTTTCCAAGGGGCTCAGTGCTTGGGAGCACAGGGTGGGTGATGTGAGGTCATCCTCCAACTCCATGACCAGTTCTAGGATTATTTGTGGTGGAAACCTGTACCTCCCATACACCTGGTCATCAGGCATCCCAAAAAGGCTGGTGCTGGGTAAAAAAAATGCAGGGCCTGGCTATCCTCTTCCTGCTACGTTGTCCCACGACCACTGCTGTGAGGAACGGTATATTCATCGTAGCTGTCTTGATCACAGCCAAAACTCCCAAAAGTAGTTCCAAGAAAACCTGGTCCTGTGACTATCACTCATGGATTAAGTGCAGACTCAATATTGATGAAGCAAGCAAGGAGTCACTTCCTGACTTCCAAACATGGCCGCCTCCTAGTTCCTAGAAATCACAGTATGGGTCTAGTAATTTCCACTCCTTCCCTACTTAAGCCCCGCGCCTCGAGTGCTCTGCGCTTCGCGTCTTTTCTGCTTTAGCAGTTAACGCTTATCGCTGTCCGCGCTGTCAAGGGAATTGCTGTTATATTCTTTTAACAGTCTCCGCAGCATCATAGTCTTCGCATTCCCCTTTCTTATTTAGTTTAGTTTCTGGTTCCCTCGTTAGTATTCAGCCTGCAGCACTTTGTGTCTTCGTCAGAAATTCCTGTCAGTCAGCTGTTCCTGTCATCGCTAGTCCGTGGCATTTCCCTGGTTGTCTTTGAAGTATGTCGCCGTGCGCAGAGTGAATTACAGTTGCGGCTCATTATCACAGCAAGTATTCTCACACATGTGGCTGCCCTGTAATGTGCCCAACGCTCTAAAGTTTATTCTTGTTCGTGCATGGTGTTATGTTTTTTCTGAGTGTGTTCACCTCGCGGAGCGAGCCATTCATGTTCCGATTATAGAACGCTTCTTGTATGCATGAACATGTTTGTAAACCGCTCTCTGAGTTTTCTCTCAGTGGTTTTGTTTCACAGTACTCCACCTCTTTAGAAATTTTAGTTAGAAGCAGTGGGTAGAGAGACACGGTTCTTGCCTCCTAACGTTTTCCCTATTGTTAAGCGGTGTTAGCATATTACGGGAAGATTAGAAATTGGCCATTCATCAGGGAGTGTTATCTGCGACCAGTGTAGTATTAGGTGGTGCATCATTATTCTAGCGGTTCCTTTTTTCTTTGTGTCCTCTGGATTGTTTTCACCTTTTCATACTACTAAAGTTTTCCCTCAGATATTTTCCACTAATAGTTCCACTAGTAGTCCCAGAAATTGTTTGTGCCAGTTCCTTTGTAATTTTGTCATCACTCACTTACATGAACCACTGAGTCCCTTCATCGCCCATTCTTCAGAACAAGCTCCCCTGTGCAGAAGCAGGATGGAGAGCCCACCATAATAAAGCAGAAGGTAAATAGGAAGAGTGTTAACCATAGTATTTTCAACATTGAGTCATTGCCCCTTTTCTCCCTGAAAACTTGAATTCTTTCTTAGAGGGGTTTTCTGTGTTTTGACAGGAATTCCATTGCAGTAGGGAGGTCTCTAATTAGAAGTAGCATCACTCACTAAGAAGAGTCCTTGTGGTGTTCCCACAGAGTTCAGGTAAGCGTTACAGAACGCGAAGCCGTACTGAATACACTCTGCCTGAACACCATCGAAACTCCTGAGATTGATACCTTGACGCAATTATTGGGGGAATTAAGGGCTGAAGTCCATGCAGCCCGTTCAGAGACCAGTGCCCTTCGGAGAGAGTTAGTGGTGAATAAAGATAGAACGGAGGAACTAGCTCGCCAGCTCCTACAGGCCCAAACAGGACATGTTCCACTGCCCATGAGTAACCCACAGGCTTCAGTGTCCACTCCAGCTCCAGTTCCTGTTCAAGTAGTGGTTCCTGGAAATATTCCATTAGCGCCTCTGGAGCGTTTCACAGGAGGTTCGAAGAAGTTTGCTGTGTTTCTTAATCAATGCAGATTACATGTTCTGTGCAGACGAGGAGTATTTTGTACAGATCAATCTAAGGTGGCCTTTGTTTTATCTTACTTGGGTGGCTATGCTGCCGACTGGTCGGTTCCCTTAGTCAACAGAGATGACCCTGTGTTGAGAAATTTCCACGAATTTCAACGGGAATTGGAAAAACGTTTCACTCATCACTTAGATAATGAGTTGCTGTCACTTCGACAAGGCAATCAAGATTTACTTGCATATGTTGCAACCTTTAACAGGTTGGTGGCTGAAGCCAATTGGCCTATGGAGAAAAGAACAACCTTGTTTTATCGTGGCCTGAGAAGTGACTTAAAACATGTTTTGGCACAGGTTGTAAACCCGCCCGAAGGCATCACTGAATTCATCGACTTGACTCTTCAATTGGATTATCGCCTACAGGACCGAAGAACCAATCGCTCTTGTCCTGAGAATCAAACGTATTTTAGTTCACACGAAGGAATCTGCAGGAAGGCTGGGACCAAAGTTCATCCTGAACCCATGCAATTGGGAGGAATACGAGGCCCTATTTCTCAGGCGGAGAGGGACAAGAGGCGTCAACAACAGTTATGTCTATATTGTGGGAAGGCCGGACATTTTTTGAAGGATTGCCCAGGGAAACCATCAAGAAAACCATTGGGAGGAGTTAATCAAGATAAGAAGGAGCAGGTGTCGGAAAACTGAAGTGCCCGACAAGTATAGGGGTCAGCTTGTCGAGCGTGGAGAAGGTTTCTGTGACCTCACACTTTGTGTTCCCAATTATCCTATGTAGTACTGAATTTCTCACAAAACAGTTTGCGTTAAAAGCTTACATAGACTGTGGGACTCTTGGCAACTATATGGATCTTCACCTGGCAAGTAGATTAGGATTCTCTGTAACGGAAAAGTTGAAGGCTGGGAAAGTTTCCGGAGTGGATGGCACTCCATTAATGTCAGGCCTGGTTACACAGTGCATTAACGATCTGGTCATGATTTGTCAGGAACGACACAAGGAGAGGATTTCCTTTGACCTAATTCAAGCTCCTCAGTTTCAAATAATTTTAGGAATTCCTTGGCTATAAAAGCACAACCCAGCCATTGACTGGCGATCCAGAACATTAACTTTTGCTGCAGATTGTGAGAACTCATGTCGAAGTGTGGAAGGTGCTGTGGGAGCCCTACAGCCAGTACAAACTACTGAAATCAGTTTAGGCGCAATTGGTTCCTTGACATCTGAATACTGGAAATTTCAGGATGTTTTCCAGGAGGAGAAGCAAGCGGAAGTGTTGCCCCCTCGTAGGTCATATGATTGCCAAATCGACTTGGTTCCTGGAGCTCCACTTCCCTGCAGTAGAATCTACCCACTAACATAAAAAGAAAATGGTCATTTGAGAACATACCTTGATCAATACTTGGCTAATGGATTCATCAGACCGTCTAAGTCCCCAGCAGCATCACCGCTTTTCTTTGTTCGCAAAAAGGAAGGTGACCTAAGAACCTGCTTAGACTATCGAGCCTTGAATCTCATCACTGTAAAGAATCGATACCCACTTCCGCTCATTTCTACGCTGTTAGACCAAGTAAAGCAGGCGAAAATCTTCACAAAGCTTGATTTAAGAGGGGCCTATCACTTAATCCGCATCAAGCAAGGAGATGAATGGAAAACGGCTTTTCGAACACGGTACGGGCTCTTCGAGTACCAAGTAATGCCTTTCGGATTCTGTAATGCCCCGGCGGCCTTCCAGTCCTTTATGAATGACATTTTCAGAGAATTGATGGACATCTGTGTGGTAGTCTACGTGGATGATATTCTCATCTTCTCTGCCGACCCTCTGGAACATGTGAGACACGTGACCTCGGTTCTTCAGAAACTCAAGGAAAATTCCCTATATCAGAGGTAGAATTCTTGGGATTCATTTTGTCATCGCAAGGTGTTAAAATGGATAACAGAAAAGTTGATGCTATTCTTACCTGGCCAGCACCCACCTCTGTTAAGGGAGTTCAGAGCTTCCTGGGATTCACAAACTTCTACTGGCGATTTGTGTCAGACTTTTCGCAGCTAGTTCATCCCATCATTTGTTTACTCGGAAAGAACAAACCCTTTAATTGGACTAAGGAGGCGGACGAGGCCTTTCAAAGGTTAAAGGAGAGATTTACAGCAGCACCGGTTTTACAACACCCAAGACCAGATCTACCATTTGTAGTTGAAACTGATGCGTCAAATGTTGCCATGGGCGGCGGTCTTGTCCCAGCGCAATCCAAATTCGCAAGAATTACATCCGGTGGCATTTCGGTCCAAAAAATTCTCCCCAGCAGAACTGAATTACACTGTTACAGATAAAGAGTTGCTAGCCATCAAAGGTGCGCTGAAGGAGTGGAGGCATTATTTGCTGGAGCAAGACACACCGTTACCATATTCACTGATCACAGAAATTTACAATACCTACGTTTCGCCAAGGCACAATCTTCGAGACAGTTGAGGTGGGCTCTTTTCTTTTCAGAATATATTTTCATCATTACATTTCGGCCAGGTTGTCAAAGCGGATATTAAATTATGCCTCTTATTACAAACAATTTGTATGTATATTGGCCTACGCCAAGTTGCTTAAAAATTGTACGCGAATAACTCTCTGCGGCAAGGTCTTGACCTTAGAAATTGATGTAAGCCGCCATCTTGAATCAAGCCTCCATTTTAGGTTAGAAACCGCCATTTTGGGGTTTTATACAAAGTCACGCTGTAATCTAAATGGCCGTCTCGTGTGTCCTTGTTCTTGCCTTAACCTCTCCAACCTTAGTAGGGAAGTTAATGTCCAACCTGCCCTCAGGCTACATGATAGGGTCATGTAGACCTTGTCCTTTGTGACCTCGGGAGCAGGGGATTACTTGAATTAGCAATGTTAAACTACAAGTATACAAGAACAGTAATGCTTTCCGAATATAATATGCGAAACATTGTTTGGTCTGTATTAAAGCAATATATAAAGAGTGTAAATGTTAAATTGAAGAAAAATGGAGTGTGTTAGTA
Organism: Ambystoma mexicanum; assembly: GCF_040938575.1. Taxonomy (NCBI): domain Eukaryota; kingdom Metazoa; phylum Chordata; class Amphibia; order Caudata; family Ambystomatidae; genus Ambystoma; species Ambystoma mexicanum. Next base: position 146,630,156 of record NC_090930.1, on the reverse strand, counting down.
AATGTATTGAAAAGTAAACCGCATGCACGAGATATGTAAATTAGGAAAGTGAACCTGTCGCGACCCTAGCCCAGTGCATGATTAACCTGTAAGAGGGCTGGACATCATTTTACAAATTGTATAAATGCGTCGATGTCCAGCTAGGAAATTCCCTCACTGCTCATATTGAACCCTGCCGGTGGTCTCTGTGATGTATTGACGGCCAAATAGCTATTTGTGTACTTTGTTGAATACTGTTCAGTTTTGTAATAAAGATTCTGGGAATCTTTATAAGCCTGTGTCGGTGTATTTTCCTTTGCTCGGTGTAACAGCCGTAATATTGTACTTTTTCTGATTCCACAGATGGCGCCCGAATAGGGACCCTCAAGATTGACTTTGTCTCATTGAAGGTTGGCTCGGCTATCGGACCGGGATCGGACGGTGTCAACAGAACCGGCAACTCTAAGACGAGAAGTGAATTCCTCGACGAAACTGCACGGTCCGATTCCTGGACGGTGAGCTGTAGCCCGAGACGACGTCTGTCACGGCTCGCTCCCTTCGCTCCCGTTCCGCCACTTGGGGGCATGTTTTGGGGTTTATTCCCTACTGGACATTTCCTTCGAACCCTATGCTACAGTGTTCTGATGAATTGGGAGCGTTAAAACCTTATATTCCAAGTTACTTCCCTTCCGGATCCATTCCAGGTTTTTGGCAGCCAGCATGTTACTTAAATCAAATGACTATGCTTCCCGGAATGCCTTGGCTCACTGCTTCACCTCCTGCTTCCCAGAATGCCTGGCTCACTGCTTCATCTCCTCTCTGGCAGCCAGCATGTTACTTAAATCAAATGACTATGCTTCCCAGAATGCCTTGGCTCACTGCTTCACCTCCTGCTTCCCAGAATGCCTGGCTCACTGCTTCATCTCCTCCCTTGCAGCACATGGCTGGGTGGAGGATAGGCAACACCTGTGGCTGCAGGTGCAGCAGGCGGCACGCCTGAGGGGTGTGCTCGTTTAGCAGCTTTAAAAGCCTCAGTTTGCTTCAGTCCGGCGCTGGTCATTGTAGCAGTGTTCCTGTTGTGACTAGTCTCCTGTTCCTTGTTCCTGGTTTCTGTGCCTTGTACCTAGTTCCAGTTCCAGTTCCTAGCTTTTGTGCCCAGTTCCTTAGCTCCTGTATCTTGTTCCTCTGTCCTGGATTTCGGATTAATGTGCTAATGGATTTATGCTTTCTGAATTTCCCTTTCTGTCTTCCTCTGTCTGCAGACAGCCTTTCTCTGTGCTTAACTCTTAGATGCAGCCCAGGTTGCCGGTGCGTTCTGTCTCTTTATGCTGTCCTGGTTACTGAAAAGCTTGATGCATTAATCTTAGTTTAGTAGTATTTGTTACTGCCTTTTTCCCTTGGTTGGGTGGGAAAGGTTTCCTTTTGTAATAGTGTTTCCCCTGCTCCTGATCCTACTTTATTCAGATTCCATTCCATATTTTCCATTGCACCTCTGCATTTACTTTCCATCGAATATTAGGTGTGGGTGTTGTTGTAACATGTTCCAGTGTGTATCCCCTTTTATTTTCCTCACAAGTTAACATCACAATTCATACTTGCCCCTGACTAGGGTTTTATGTATTTTGTTATCTTTAACCCTTTGCTTTTACAGCCTTCTGGGTTCCTGTTTGATCTACAGGGTTCGTGAAATTACTGACATTCTAGTGGTCTTTCCGGTCCTCGTGAGTACTGTTTGAATGTTCCTTATTCAGTATTTTACAGAGTGTCAGTTCACAGAATCTGTCCTTGCTTGCCCGCTACGTGGGTTTAGCGCTGTCAGTATCTGTAAGAGCATAGTGGGTAAAGAGTTTGCTGACTTTCCTTTCAGTTATAAGGAGGTCTTAAGTGCTTACCCCACATTCCTTTTTCATATATTGGTAAATACTTTATTTGCACTCCTGGGTTTATACATACAAGAGTCTTGGGTATTTTATGCTCGTTGTTAGATCCAAAGTTGTTCACTGTGCAATTCTGTGCACTTTTCCCCTTGCCATAGTCAAGGCCTTCTTCCTTTCTTAACAGAATGACCAGCCGTTATTCCCGTCTGAATAGGGCCAGGTTAAGAAAGAAAGGCAGCAAGGTCACTAACAAGTTAGTACAGAAAGTTTCCCCTAAGTCTACCTGTGACAATCAAATCATTGATCCTGACTTAAAGGAACTCCTTGATACAAATGGGTATTTACGTGCTGAGTATTTTTTCCACAGGATGGCCCATCGTACATTGTCTGATCCTAGTTCTGTCTTTAATTTTGATCCAGATATGTCCGCACAAGCCTTAGCAGCAGAAAATAAAACACTGTTAGATTTACTAAATACGAGTACATCTGTTGTTGAACCCCATGATTACGGTTGTGCTTTACCTCAGATTGAACAGTTTCATGATTCAAACATAAAGAATGAAGGGGTTCATTACATATCTTCTGTTTTCAGCCCTCAGTCAACTGCTTACTCCTCTGCACAAGTACTTACTGTAGTCCCTAATGTCAAGAGGTCTGATGTCAGTAGTTTACTTAAGGGTAACACAGACCAAGTCGGTAAGAGAGAGTATAGATCACAAGACTTGCAAGCAGTAAATGACAATGTACAATCAGTAAACGTCCGGATGACTAGGGTAGGATCCAGCCCTGATGTCACCATGCCTTCCCTTGTGCCTACTGATAGGGATGTACAGTTAAGCCTAGGCATGCTAAAAGCTGAATTTGAGGAGTTAAAACGAGAATACATCAGTTTACTAGAGGAGAATAAAACTTTACGATTTTTTCTGACTACACCTCAAACTGTATCCATTGATGAAGTGAAGACTGTTCAATCTCTGAGTGAGGAGGTTTTAGTAGGTCATGATACTTGTCAATATGAAAATTATATTGGGAGTGAAAGTCCTCTTTCTTGCACAGCACTTATTCAGAGCACAGATTCTGACAATTGTTCTACCGTTTGTCAGGAATTGCTATTAGTTGAGGATTTACAAGTCACTCCTTTACCTAAGATTTCCTCTGTAGCAGTCAGTCATAATTCAGAGTTTGAACACATACATGCTTCTGATTCCCAAACATTATCCACAATGGTGGCATACACAGAATCAGTCACTACCGTAGGCTTAGGTTCTGCCCTTGATCTAGCTGCTGAGACTGAAGTAAACATTCAAGCTGATGTGGAAAATGATGCTACCTCTGTGTTCATTCCTTCTGCCAAATTTTGTCACAATGAACAATCAAAGACAGTACATAATTCTTGTTTTGATGGACTCATTCCACAGTATACTAAAACAAAGACCCGGCAGGCGATTCCTGAACTGTTGATTGATAATCTGCCACCTTCAGAAGTTGAGACAAAGGAATGGACATTTGACGAAATCCTGATTAACAGAGACTTTACTATGGTGATCCCTCTGGTTGATTTTGATTTTTACAAAGGAAGAGACTCTGTGTCATCCACTAAGGAGAGGGACGGCATGGTTACAGCTCAGTCTTTGGTTACTGGTGCCAAGGAGTCAACCGCCCTAGAGGTGCATTCCATTCCTGAGCCACAAATGTGTCTGTTGACTTCTGGGACTTCTGTTTGTCCTCCTACAACCATTGACTCTTCAATTATCCAGTCCACGGCTCTGCAGTCATCATTGTCTAACGTGTCTTCAATCAATGAACAATTGCTATGTCTGCCAATCACTCAAGAGCTTTCACCTTGTACGTGGTCAGAGTCAAAGACTTTGACAAGTTTGTCATCAGCTAACGTGACGGCTCCAGCTTGCATGCCCTCAGCCTCTGAATTTCCTCTGGCATGCCTGTTTTCGGCTACAGTGACTCATACAGCGGATTATCCTTCAGCCACGGAGCCTCCGGTAGCACATCCTGAGTGCCTGTCTTCGGTCCCAGAGCCTACTGCTAGTTTGGCTTCAGTTCATGAAAAACCTGTATCCTGTTCAGCCTCGCTGCCAATATCGGAGGTGCACCTGTCTGCTCTGTTTGATCGTGTTGCAGATTCATCTACTTCTGAGCTACCTCCTAAATCACAACCATTTATTACGGATGAACGTCCAATCTGCCCTTCTTATGCTTCAGGAGGATCACCAGAAGGCCTGCCTCTTACACAAGTTAATACTCCCAACTGCTTGACTGTAGAATCAGCACCTCCCGCATATGCTACATCTGAGTCTGAATCTTCTGCCAGAAACATCAAGCTGGATCACGACTCGGGAGGGCCTTACATGCAAGGCCGTTGGACTTGCCTGGAGTGTTACAATTGGGAGACGGATACCATCCGCCATGGCTCAGACATCGAACAAGTAGCCAACTAGGATAACGGGCTGGACGGTTCACATTTGGGGGCCGGTTTGGATCAGCCGCTTGACAGCCTTTTTGTTGCCGGATCCCACATGAGCCTGAAGGAAGGGACGGGCACGGCCCCCCAACTGCTGCACCATTCGGGTGCTAGTAGCCAAAGAAAGGACATGACTGCTGCAGTTCAAAACGTGCCCGTTATTACTCCTGCTGCGAATGTGCCTGATGTGCCAAGTACTGCGTCTATCACTCCTATCGGTATGCCAAACGTTCCTGCGGTTGTATTCCATGAGCAACAAGGTGGCTACATGACTGACATCAGGAGTGCCAACCTCGTACAACCCATTGGACTTCTAGGCCCCCAAGGCGTGGGAAAGATGCAGTCGAACCTTGGTCACCCTCAACCACAGGCCTTTAATCAAATAGATGATGGGAGAAGATCCGAACCTCTACCTCGGCCGCCACCTTCTTTGTCTGAACATGAACGTTTCCTGAAACCTGCTGATTTCTCGCCTCCTGTGTGTCCGCTCTCAGCAGGGGGGCTACCAGAGCATCAATCATTGTCCAAAGCATGTCGCACCAGCCTGCCTCCCTCCTCAATGTTGTATAAGTGTTCGCTTCCAGAGACTGAGCTTCCTGGACCTTCCAAATCTGCTTCAGGTCCTGCAAGTCCTTCATGCCTTTCTTCGATCCATGAGTCTCTTCCTCACCGAAAACCTGCCTATGGCTCTTATAGACTGCGGCCTGATTCTATTCACTCCAGTCCTTCTGCTTCTGCCCGTGGGTCATCGTTTCCGTCAGTGCCACTTCTGAAGACAAAGCGCTCCTGTCATGGAAAGAAGATGTTTTGTGCGAGTAACGGCCGCCTGGAGTCGGCCGTGGGAGGGGGTATGGTGTCACGGCTTGCTCCCTTCGCTCCCGTTCCCGCCACTAGGGGGCATGTTTTGGGGTTTATTCCCTACTGGACATTTCCTTCGAACCCTATGCTACAGTGTTCTGATGAATTGGGAGCGTTAAAACCTTATATTCCAAGTTACTTCCCTTCCGGATCCATTCCAGGTTTTTGGCAGCCAGCATGTTACTTAAATCAAATGACTATGCTTCCCGGAATGCCTTGGCTCACTGCTTCACCTCCTGCTTCCCAGAATGCCTGGCTCACTGCTTCATCTCCTCTCTGGCAGCCAGCATGTTACTTAAATCAAATGACTATGCTTCCCAGAATGCCTTGGCTCACTGCTTCACCTCCTGCTTCCCAGAATGACTGGCTCACTGCTTCATCTCCTCCCTTGCAGCACAAGGCTGGGTGGAGGATAGGCAACACCTGTGGCTGCAGGTGCAGCAGGCGGCACGCCTGAGGGGTGTGCTCGTTTAGCAGCTTTAAAAGCCTCAGTTTGCTTCAGTCCGGCGCTGGTCATTGTAGCAGTGTTCCTGTTGTGACTAGTCTCCTGTTCCTTGTTCCTGGTTTCTGTGCCTTGTACCTAGTTCCAGTTCCTAGCTTTTGTGCCCAGTTCCTTAGCTCCTGTATCTTGTTCCTCTGTCCTGGATTTCGGATTAATGTGCTAATTGATTTATGCTTTCTGAATTTCCCTTTCTGTCTTCCTCTGTCTGCAGACAGCCTTTCTCTGTGCTTAACTCTTAGATGCAGCCCAGGTTGCCGGTGCGTTCTGTCTCTTTATGCTGTCCTGGTTACTGAAAAGCTTGATGCATTAATCTTACTTTAGTAGTATTTGTTACTGCCTTTTTCCCTTGGTTGGGTGGGAAAGGTTTCCTTTTGTAATAGCGTTTCCCCTGCTCCTGATCCTACTTTATTCAGATTCCATTCCATATTTTCCATTGCACCTCTGCATTTACTTTCCATCGAATATTAGATGTGGGTGTTGTTGTAACATGTTCCAGTGTGTATCCCCTTTTGTTTTCCTCACAAGTTAACATCACAATTCATACTTGCCCCTGACTAGGGTTTTATGTATTTTGTTATCTTTAACCCTTTGCTTTTACAGCCTTCTGGGTTCCTGTTTGATCTACAGGGTTCGTGAAATTACTGACATTCTAGTGGTCTTTCCGGTCCTCGTGAGTACTGTTTGAATGTTCCTTATTCAGTATTTTACAGAGTGTCAGTTCACAGAATCTGTCCTTGCTTGCCCGCTACGTGGGTTTAGCGCTGTCGGTATCTGTAAGAGCATAGTGGGTAAAGAGTTTGCTGACTTTCCTTTCAGTTATAAGGAAGTCTTAAGTGCTTACCCCACATTCCTTTTTCATATATTGGTAAATACTTTATTTGCACTCCTGGGTTTATACATACAAGAGTCTTGGGTATTTTATGCACGTTGTTAGATCCAAAGTTGTTCACTGTGCAATTCTGTGCACTTTTCTCCTTGCCATAGTCAAGGCCTTCTTCCTTTCTTAACAACGTCTTGACGAGGGTCCATATATTTGAGGTGGGTAAATTTGCCAAAAATCACCAGACACGTGGGTCCTTTGCATTGTCCTTAGTAACCCGATCGGGCCTCCCAGTCCTTTGGTCAGGTGAATCGTGTCCCGATTCTTAATTTAACCCAGACAAATTTGAATTTGGAGCATTGACCTCGTGAGCACAATTATTTAATCAGGTAACACCAGAACTTTGATATGCCTGGGAAATTGTCTGCCTGCTTTAGGGCATTTTTCCGCAGTGACAGACAATCTTTGGAAGATAGCCGTCCCGCACCACAGGAGGGGTCGCCAGCATGTACTATGTACTGTAAGAAAGGCTTTGGTAGTTTAGCATTTAATGGCGTTTGGCACAGACAAACCAGACCTAATTCTAATCTTCGGTGGCCAACCAATGGTAGTTTTGAAATCCCTCGTATAGAATATTTAGAGTCTGTATTAGTAAAGAAGAAGGCTAGGCCTGCAGCATTTGACGCGTTGCACAGTTGGAAAATAGAAGCTTTGCAGCAACAAAAGAGTAGAGAGAAACATATGCGTCGACATATGACGAGTGTCGAAAAGGCACGGTTATATGATCAAAATAAGCAATTGGAGTCAGTTAGGAACACAGACAGGGCATTTCAATTAGGCATTCAGAAAATCTACCCTTCAAAAGATTTTCATACGTCAGACAAATTGATTAATAAACTTTTGCATGAACGAAGGCCCGATGCCTCCGCGCCACCTCCATATGTCCCTCCTCCTGGCGCTTTGCCCCTTCCTGTTGTAGTTCCCCCTCCCATAGTTCCTCCGGTCCTCCCTGTTGTTCTTCCTGTTATTCTTCCAGCCGTCGCCCCTTTGCCTGCCCCCTTGCCTTCACCTGTTGTTATTCGGAATGTGCCTACTCTTCCTCTTCTAAGTGATCCTGCATCGCTTGTAGTAGACCAGGGAGTAAGACCAAGGGTTGTGACTCGTAATACTGTGTCGCCAGACAAGAGGAATGAATTGACTGCTTGGGCTAAACATTGTATGGAGAAGGGTGAACAAGCTGATGTTTTTTCCACACTCGAACATTTCAAAGATATTCCTAATAAAAATGTTTTTATCGAAGGATTAGGGACTCATTTAAGTATAATGTGGAATAGACTAAATGATGTAGATTTCCCACAAGGGTTACGGGATTTGAACGCCTTAGCATTGTCCAGAGATACTGCGGAGAAGGTATATGAGAATGTTGAGAGGATTTTTGAGTATAGGAAGGAGTTGGAAGAGTTACAGAACGAGGAAGTAGATGGTGATAGTTTAGGTATTATGTACTTACAGAAACGGTTTTCTCCTCGTCGAGAATTAAAAGGTGAGGAAGCACGAATTTGTACAAAGGACGAGATAAGATGGATTTCGGATATGTCGATAACTCCAGATGAAGTATATGACACATACAGTCAATATACTTTAGAAATGCAAATGAAAGTGATACAGGTGATGGTAGAGCACCTGGAGAATGAGTGTGTAACAAGAAAGATTTGTTGTCCCGCAGAATTGTTGAGTGTTTATAAGAGAGCTTTTTCGATTGATACTTCTTCGACTGCCTTAGCGCTTGACTTGGCTCTGTTGCTTAGTAAGCGTTCGGAGCTGCCTACTTCTCAGTTGCCTATGAGAGAGGTCCCTCTGACATTTGTCCCAAAAGTTGAGATTGCGGCTGATGCTGCACGAGGTATGGTAGCCGGAGAAATTCCTGCACATTACGTTTCACAGTTTGTTCACGTCCCGTTTTCAAGACAGGAAGTGAACACCATAAAGCAATCTATTCCTACTATACGAAAAAATCTGACCGGATTCTATAAAGAAATAGAGTCGGTCTTACAGTCATCGGTATTCACTCTAAGTGATATTGACCTATTATTTCCCGTACTCCTGCCAGTTGATTTGTGGAAGCAGATTAGGACTATAGATGACATACCTGGGTTGGGAGATAAATGGGGTAACATGACTAGGCTGGACAGAGGAAGACCAGCTGGCGAACGACCACCTCAAGTGATATTAACCTTGCCTGATAGAATTATTGTAAAATTGAAAACTATGGTTCCAGAAAAAAGAATCATATGGGACAAGCTTACGCCCTGTGTCCAAGGAAAGTCTGAGGGTGCTACCGATTTTTTCAATCGGTTCGAGCAGGTATTCTCGGATTTCAGTGGACAAGACTTGGGCACAGAGTCAGGGAAAAGGTTGTTTGTCGACAAATTTGTACGTGGATTGCTGCCTGACATCCAGTTACAGATTATGTCCTCTGAAAGCGCTTGGCAGGCGAAGTCCCAATCAGAAGTATTGCATATGGCTCAGTATTATGAAAATCGTGTAAACACTGAAAAATAGAAACTTGAGAAAAAAAAGGGTGACTTGAAAACTAAAGTTTTATTGCAGCAGATCGTTAGAAACCCTAGAGGGGGTAATCAATTTAGAGGTCAGTACATTCCACAGGGAAGTGCGCCCTTGGCTCCGGTAACCATTAACCAGTGTGCAAATACCCGGCAGGAAGGCCACTGGCGCGCACAATGTCCGACCTTACAGCAAAGGTCATTTGGGAACATGGGTAGACGATCCAGAGGTCGCCCAGGTGCAGGGGGCCCTGGCAGAGGTCAGTTTGCACCAGAATCACAGCAATCTCTTTCACAAGATAAGCACGTTTCGAATGTGGATAATAGAAACATTTTTGATCACCCTTCTGCCGCGTACCTCTCCGAAGAACTTCCTTTTGATAATATTTTGTTCCGCTATTCCTGTTCATCAGAAAGGCCCCTACGTTGAGATGGCGGTGGGAAATAGGAAGCATCTATTTTTAGTAGATACGGGAGCACAGAAATGTTCCATTGACCATTCACGGGTTCCAAATATTCCCCTGTCAGGGCAATCCAACATTTTCGTAGGGTTTTCAGTCACACCTGTAGTTTGTCCGGTCTCTTTGCCAGTACCGATAACTCTGGGTCCCTTCACGGAACAGTGTCCATTTTTACTTACCACAAACTGTGGGGAGAACATGCTGGGGCTAAATTTGTTGAAGGCATTACATGCAGTAATTCATTGTTCTCTGGATGGAATTCGGCTAACAATTTCACCTCAGCAATCACTCGCCGCTCAGTTTTTGACTCGACCTTTACCGCCAGAATTTAGTAATGTTCCAAAATGCATATGGGCAATTGATGATAATGATGTGGGCATTCTCCAAATTGAACCTGTTAAAATTGTTTTGAAACATGGAGTAAAATTGCCTCACATCCCGCAATATAAGATCTCAGTTGAAGGTGAACAGGCTTTGAAATGTATAGTTTCTGATTTTGTACATCGTGGAGTAATTGAGGAAATTACGGGTAGCATATGTAACAGCCCCATTTAGCCAGTATACGAAAAAGGTTATAATGCGATTCCCTTTCGTTTTATAATTGATTTACGCGCTATTAAAAAAATTGTGGCTCCTCAATTTCATATTGTACCTGATGTTACAACGATATTAACCATGATTCCGGCTTCTGCCACTCACTTTAGCGTTGTTGATCTTAAAAACGTGTTTTTCAGTATTCCTATACACAAGGATAGTAGGTATTTGTTTGCGTTTACCCTACGTGGACGCTCATTTACATTCACTCGTGCACCACAAGGGTACACTGAGAGTCCAAGTATTTATAGTAGGGCATTGAAAGAGCAGCTTGATACCCTCGAGTTGCCTACTACTTGCACGTTACTACAGTACGTAGATGACCTCCTCTTGGCCGCTGATTCTGAGAGTGCCTGTAAAGAAGGCACTGTGTTGTTGCTTTGTCATATAGCAAAACATGGCCACAAAGCTTCACTTAAGAAATTCCAATATTGTTGCCAGGAGGTCGCCTTTTTAGGCTATCTCCTGTCAAAGGAGGGAAGACGGTTGACACCTGAACGAATAAAGACCATTTCTGGTATGCCTGTCCCAAATACGCAAAAGGAAGTTAGAGCCTTGATAGGTATGGCTTCTTATTATAGATTGTGGATCCCGTATTTTTCGTTAACGATTAAACCAATGTTGGCTTTGACAAAAAAGGGCATTTCTTTGCCATTGCCATGGACCTTGGAACACCAGACAGCATTCGATTTGCTCAAATCCGCGCTGTGTCGGCGCCGGTTTTAGGAACTCCGAATTATGATAAGGCCTTTGTATTGTTTGTGCATGAACGTGATGGATGTGCTTTGGCTGTGTTAACGCAGGAACATGGAGGGAAGAATAGGCTGTGCGGCTACTATTCCTCCGCCCTTCATCCTGTAGCATGCGCTTTGCCAAGATGTTTGCGTGCTGTTGCTGCTGCTGCTGCGTCTGTAAAACAGAGTGAGGGAATGGTCCTGGGTCATGCGTTAACCCTAATGGTACCTCACTCTGTAGATATTCTATTGAATAGAACTCAAACGCAACACCTCACTTCTGCATGATTGACAAGATATGAACTGATCTTGTTTGCTCCCCACATTCAAATTCAGAGGTGTTGCGTATTAAATCCGGCTGAACTTTTACCTGTCTCACAAAATATTGTTGATGATGACGATACGTCACATGATTGCCTTTATATGACAGAACAAGAGACTAAAGGCAGAATCGATTTGAAAGACACGCCTTTGAATAGCCCTCAAGGAGAGCTATTTTGTGATGGCTCTTGTTTTAAACTTCCAGACGGTACATCCACGGCTGCTTATGCTGTCACTACTTTAAGCACGGTTGTGGAAACTAAAAGAATTATGCATAACTCTGCGCAGGCCGCAGAAATTATAGCGTTAACTCAAGCTTGTGAGCTTTCTGAAGAGCGTACAGTGAATATATATACTGACAGTCAGTATGCCTTTGGGGTGGCCCACAATTTCGGTAGACTTTGGAAAGAACAAGGTTTCTTGACCTCGCACGGAACGAAAATCCAGCACGGCACTTTAATAGTGTAATTGCTTTCAGCACTTGCACTCCCTGTTCAGTTAGCTATCATAAAATGTTCAGCACATGAAAAGGTTACAGATGATGTAGGAAAAGGGAATGCCTTCGCCGATCAGATAGCTAAACAGACTGCCACTGATTTCAGTTCAGAAATGTACGCTGTAAAAGAAGTTGTAAATGTTTGCACTTTGGGAGAAAGTATCGATGTTGTAAAAGATATTCAAGCAGATGCTACCATAGAGGAAACTAAGAGATGGATCGAGGGTGCAGGAAGATTGGATGATGATGGGTGTTGGGTAGACAATGTTGAAGGGAAATGGTTACTCCCTGACGCCTACATTACAATGATGGTTATTATGGCTCATGGTCCGACACATGTGTGTGCGCGGAAACTAACAAAAATGCTACACAGTGTATAGGCCAATGATAAGATTTTCAAAATTGCGGAGCGTTTTGTCCAGAACTGCATGGTTTGCTTGCAGCACAATGTAGGGAAAGGTACCTCGACTCCTAGAGGAAGTTTCGCTCCACCTTCTGTCCCGTTTGAGGTTATTCACTTTGATTTTATTGAAATGGAACGGTGAAACAATCTTAAAAATGTATTGGTTGTTATTTGCGCCTTTAGTAAGTGGGTTGAGACCTTCCCGGTTAAAGATGCAACGGCCATAACCACGGCAAAAACTCTGTTAAAAGAGTTTTTTCCTAGGTTCGGGCTGCCGAGAGTCATCTGGTCTGATAATGGGCCACACTTTATTGCCACTGTAATCCTGCAAATTTGTAAAGGACTACAGATTGACAAGCGGTTCCATTCAGCTAGACATGCCCACAGTGGCGGATTAGTGGAAAGGCACAATGGCATTATAAAGAACAAACTCGCTAAGACGTGTGCTGGCACTAAGCTAAAATGGCCGAATGCCTTACCGATCATATTACTATCGATGAGAACGACCCCTCAAACTAAGACTGGGCTGTCTCCCTTTGAGGTGGTAATGGGGAGACCTGCTAATATTTGGGGTATGCCAAAAAGTCGCTCATTACGGGATATAGAAAATGTGCTTCTTTCAGACTACTGTAACCAGTTGACTAAAAATCTGTTTTGAATTTATCACCAGGTGCGAGAGGCATTACCTGTACACTACGAGGGCCCCGGTCACAGTCTACGACCGGGGGACTGGATCCTCACAAAGGTTTTTGAGAGGTCATCTTGCCTTGCACCTCGGTGGAGGGGTCCCTACCAAGTCCTGGGTCGTACACACTGGATCCATGCGACGCACACCAAACGGATCCCACAGCCCGTGCCATACAATACAGAAGACACAGAATCTCCTCCCACTGCTGTGCCTGAAACAGCAACAACCAACAAGGGAGAATCGGAGACCGCTTCAGAATCCGCAGGGCCAGACAAAACGGCCATCTTGTCTCCGCACTCCCCAACAGTGGAACTTCCGGATCAATCCTTTCTTGATCCCATTTCCGTCCGTTCACCACTTCCAGTAGGAAGTGACGACACTTTGTTCTCACCAGAAACTGCAAAATATAATTTGCGCCCAAGGAAATAAATGTACAGCATGGTCTGACTGTGCGACTGAAAAAAATCATTTGAGGGCTTGTCTTTTTGGCCCGATTGTACGGAAAGATTCTGTTGGCTAAGGGTTGTGGGAAAGACATTAAGAAGACGCGCGACTGGAGTCGCCAGCAAACGAATAATTGGTGTTTTTCGATTGAAGACTACGATGCCTGCACCCGTTACCGCTCGTACTGAACCTTTAGATAAAAATGTGACTAGCAGAGACAATGATCAAGTATGTAAGGGGACCCCCAAAGTGTATTGTTGCCTTCTCGCACTAATTACTGGATTTGTAATGACTTTTGGGTTTGGGTTATGGTATCTGGAAGAAGCATATCCGTTAGAGGACTTTTTACCTATTGAAAATGTATCTGTGATTCCCACTCCTTCTGTGCAATTGCATACTTTGTCGCCTAGAGATTCTTTGCATAGACGGAATTATCAGAATAATACCCTTTTATTAATAATGAATGCCACTCATGCAATTTTTAATAAGATCAATTGCTGGATCTGTACACATTTACCGCAACATGTGGATAAAGAGCTAGGTTGGTATATTTACCCTTTGCCTCTGACAACTGCCTGTTACGCTTCTCTTAGAGCACTATTTTTTGGTCGATGGAATGACAGCATCTCAGGGAACTTTGATGGTACAAATTTAAATAGTTTTGAAAAGAATGTTTTGATGCCCCTAGGATGCTTGCTTTTTGCAAATAGAAGCAAGCCAAACGTTGCTTCTGTTAGGCCTTCTGATAGATTGTCTCGTCCTTTTCAGTCTTTAATCTATTTCAAAATGGCTCCTATAGGCAATAAGGATGCCACGCATCCATCTTATTCTGTTAATCACAGCCCCGATTCAGTATCCTTCTGCATACAGAGGAACGGAACATGGTCAATGGGTAAAGGAAACTCTGGTATCAGACCTAATGGCAATAGATATGTCCGAAAATCATTTGGGGTGTCTGGACGATGACGCATGGAGTTACTTGCAATCAAATCAGAAATAGTATTAGCACTTGGCATAGGCCAAAAGGAGGGTTTGTCAAACCGAATATTAAATTATGCCTCTTATTACAAACGATTTGTATGTATATTGGCCTACGCCAAGTTGCTTAAAAATTGTACGCAAATAACTCTCTGCGGCAAGGTCTTGACCTTAGAAATTGATGTAAGCTGCCATCTTGAATCAAGGCTCCATTTTAGGTTAGAAACCGCCATTGGGGGTAGACCTTGTCCTTTGTTGACCTCGGGAGCAGGGGATTACTTGAATTAGCAATGTTAAACTACAAGTATACAAAAACAGTAATGCTATCCGAATATAATATGTGAAACATTGTTTGGTCTGTATTAAAGCAATATATAAAGAGTGTAAATGATAAATTGAACAATAATGGAGTGTGTTAGTAAATGTATTGAAAAGTAAACCGCATGCCGAGATATGTAAATTAGGAAAGTGAACCTGGCGCGACCCTAGCCCAGTGCATGATTAACGTGTAAGGGGGCTGGACATCATTTTACAAATTGTATAAATGCGTCAATGTCCAGCTAGGAAATTCCCTCACTGCTCATATTGAACCCTGCTGGTGGTCTCTGTGATGTATTGACGGCCAAATAGCTATTTGTGTACTTTGTTGAATACTGTTCAGTTTTGTAATAAAGATTCTGGCAATCTTTATAAGCCCGTGTCGGTGCATTTTCCTTTGCTCTGTGTAACAGCCGTAATATTGTATTTTTTCTGATTCCACAAGGTGTTCGAAACGGAAAGCCTGATGCCCTGTCGCGGATTGGAAAGGGAGAAGAAGCTTATGTGGCCCCTCCCCCCGTGGAGATCATTTCCGGAGAAGAAATCCTGGGGGTCGTGGACATCACAGATCCAGCATTCGACGAGTTTAGAGAGGAAGTCAAGCTCAGCATGACGAATGAGGAACTGCAGAAGTGGGAATCTGAAAAAGAATACTGTAGCGTCCAAGATGGCCTGCCATTTCTTCAAGGATGTTGATATTTGCCCACAAAAAAGTTACAAGTTCAAGTAATTGCTAATTATCATAGTGCCACCATGGAAGGTCATCCCGGAATCACTAAAACCATGGAAAAAATCAAAAGATTCTACTGGTGGCCAACTTGGCGTCGAGATGTAGTACAATTCATCCAAACCTGTGGTTATTGCGCGCACAATAAATCACAGAAGAAGAAACCTGCTGGTTTCCTCCAACCATTGAGTGTACCATCCAATCCATGGCACACACTCTCCATGGACTTTATCACCGATTTACCTAAATGCAAGGGGTTTGATACCATTTTGGTTGTTGTGGATCTTTTTTCCAAAATGGCACATTTTGTGGCCTTAAAGGGACTCCCTTCAGCTGTGGTTCTAGCGATAATATTTTTGAAAAATATAGTAAAACTACATGGATTTTCTTCAGTTGTGGTTTCCGACCGAGGAAGTCAATTTGTTTCCAAATTTTGGAAGAAATGCTGTGAACTAGCCCAGATTGATGTGCGGTTGTCCACTAGCCATCATCCACAAACTGATGGGCAAATGGAGCGCACAAACGCTGGAGCAATACCTCAGATGCATTCTCCATCAAAATGAAGGTACCTGGCTAGACGTTTTGTGGGTGGCTGAATATGCCTACAACAATTCGGTGCACTCCTCCAGTGGATTGACCCCTTTTTTCATCCTAAATGGTCGCCATCCAAGAACTTGGTTTTGGATCCACCAGAATCCTTGGAAATGCCAACAGTAAAGAACCTGCATGCCAACATTGCCACAGCCATGATCAAAGCAAGAGAACAAATGTCAGTAGTAAAAGAGTCACAGAAAAAGTTTGCTGATCTCAAAAGAAGGAATTCCCCAGAATACAAGGTTGGAGACTCTGTTTGGTTAGCCACCAAGAATTTAGCACTGCAAGGAACTCGGAAATTCCTTCCACGTTTTTTGGGACCCTTCACAGTGGAAAGAGTCATTAACCCTGTAGCCATGAATCTGACTCTTCCAAAGAATATGAAAATTCACCCAGTTTTTCATGTATCTCTGTTGAAAGCAGTGAGCCCAGACACTCGAATTCAAGAGCCTCCTGTTCCAGTGGAAGTGGAAGACGACCAGCCCGAGTTCGAAGTCAAGGCTCTTCTGGACTTCAAGATGGTTCGCAATAAGTTATTCTATTTAGTCGACTGGAAAGGATATGGTCCGCAGGATAGAACTTGGGAACCCCTTGAAAACATCCACGCTCCAAGACTGTTAAAAACCTTCTATTGAAACAACCCGCACAAACCAAGAAGGGGGGCTTCCAATTAAGGAGGGGTTTTGGGGGGGAATACTGTCATGATCACAGCCAAAACTCCCAAAAGTAGTTCCAAGAAAACCTGGTCCTTTGCCTATCACTCATGGATAAAGTGCAGACTCAATATTGATGAAGCAAGCAAGGAGTCACTTCCTGATTTCCAAACATGGCCGCCTCCTAGTTCCTAGAAGTCACAGTATGGGTCTAGTCATTTCCACTCCTTCCCTACTTAAGCCCCGCCCCTTGAGTGCTCTGCGCTTCACGTCTTTTCTGCTTTAGCAGTTAACGCTTATCGCGGTCCGCGCTGTCAAGGGAATTGCTGTTATATTCTTTTCACAGTCTCCACAGCATCATAGTCTTCGCATTCCCCTTTCTTATTTAGTTTAGTTTCTTATTCCCTCGTTAGTATTCAGCCCTGCAGCCCTCTGTGGGCCTCATTACATGTTATGCGGTAAACCATGGTGCAATTAGCACCATGGTTGCCGCTGGTACCATACCGGTACCACCATGGAGAAAAGGGGAATTACCACCCCATTCCAAGTTTGGCGAGGCGGTAATTCCCCCTTTCTCCATGGCCCTTCCCCATTCCCATTTTTGCCCCGTAGGGCTCAATGGGAATGGGGAAGGAGCTAATTACGTTACCGCAAATTGCGGTACCGTAATTAGCACCAAGGTCCCTTTGCAGGTCCCAACTTTAACGGCTGGTGTACACCAGCTGTTAAGGTCGGGTACCACAAAGGGACCTCGTAGTAAGGCGGTAAGGGTTTACTGGTACCGGTGCCCTTACCGGTACCGTTAAACCCTTACCGCCTACCGTGTAATGAGGCCCTGTGTCTTCATCAGAAAATTTCTGTCAGTCAGCTGTTCCTGTCATCGCTAGTTCGATGCGTTTCCCTGGTTGTCTTTGAAGTGCGTCGCCGTGCGCAGAGTGAATTACAGTTACGGCTCATTATCACAGCAAGTATTCTCACACATGTGGCTGCCCTGTAATGTGTCCAACGCTCTAAAGTTTATTCTTGTTCCTGCATGGTGTTATGTTTTTTCTGAGTGCGTTCACCTCGTGGAGCGAGCCATTCATGTTCCGCTTATAGAATGCTTCTTGTATGCATGAACACGTTTGGAAACCGCTCTCCGAGTTTTCTCTCTGTGGTTTTCTTTCACAGTACTCCACCTCTTTAGAAATTTTAGTCAGGAGCAGTGGGTAGAGAGACAAGGTTCTTGCCTCCTAACGTTTTCCCTATTGTTAAGCGGTGTTAGCATGTTACGGGAAGATTAGAAATTGCCCATTCATCTGAGAGTGTTATCTGCGACCAGTGTAGTATTAGGTGGTGCATCATTATTCTAGGGGTTCCTTTTTTCCCTGTGTCCTCTGGGATTGTTTTCACCTTTTCAAACTACTCAAGTTTTCCCTCAGTTATTTTCCACTTATAGTCCCAGAAATTGTTTGTGCCAGTTCCTATGTAATTTTTCCATCACTCACTTACATGAACCACTGAGTCCCTTCATCGCCCATTCTTCAGAACAAGCGCCCCTGCGCAGAAGCAGGATGGAGAGCCCACCATAATAAAGCAGAAGGTAAATAGGAAGAGTGTTAACCATAGTATTTTGAACATTGAGTCAGTGCCCCTTTTTTCCCTGAAAACTTGAATTCTTTCTTAGAGGGGTTTTCTGTGTTTTGACAGGAATTCCTTGCAGTAGGGAGGTCTCTAATTACAAGTAGCATTGCTCACTAAGAAGAGTCCTTGTGGTGTTCCCGCAGAGTTCAGGTAAGCGTTACAGAAGCGTATGAGCTTGTTTGTTGTTTGCGTGCACTTTTATGCTGCGCGGGGCCGCTTACGCCTGCTTCCTGCTGGCGTACGTGTTTCCAGATTAGCGTATCTTTTTTAGCGCACGGCTTTCCCCTGTTCGATTCCATGAATACGTGTTGTTAGCACGCGTGTGGCCGTTGCGAACATTTACCTCCTGTACTTCCCCGTAACAGCCACATTTTCACGCATTGTTCCCCATTCCGCGTGTTACGCCCCGTGTTCCACCCACATTTCTTGTGTGCGCTACACGATGTGCGCTTTCCCTGTGCGCGTTGCGCATGCCGTTTAGTGAACTGAGTTGGCGCACATCCCAGGTTTTACAAGAGCAGCGCATTCCATGAATCGATGAACGGCTGCGTGCGTGGCTTTAGCACGCATGCGCTGCAATTTTCACGCTTGCTCTCCCCTTTTCGGCGCACATTTATTCCATGAAATACCCTGTAAACCTTCTCTCAACAGTGGAAGATATGGGTCCCGGGCAACAGTTTAATCGTGAGCAACGTGGGCGTGAGCTTTTTAATGAAATGGAACAGGTTTAAACTTTAGAGCATCTATTAATGATGTGTCCGGCATTAAAGAGAAAGAGACTCTTGCATACTTCCTCGCCGCGCGCTTATACAGATCTGTGGCTCCGCATTTTAGCAGGGAGGGAATACCCCATTGATAATTGCTACAATACATTGTGCACATTGAATTTTAGGTCTCAAGGAGTTGTAAATATCTAAAACAGAATTTTTTAAAATATGATCAACATAAAGAGTAATGAATTTATAATGGGTGAATGTACATATATGTGTGTGATAGTCTGTGTACTTATGTTCTGTTTACCATGTAGATTGCTTTGTTGATAAATGTGTGTACATTTGTGAAAGGTGCAATAATTGAACCATAACACAATTAAAAAGTTGACTAAGGGGTCATTTACAAACTTGACCTGGGAGTATCCGGGTGGCATTAGGTAGTCTGGTTAGGAGAGATCGAAATGGGCTGGCATTTGGGTAGGCTTGGTCAAATCCCCCACAGGCAATCTTTTCTAGGGTCTGTTTAGCTCTAGAAAATACAATCCCAGAAGGTCAGGAAAAAAAACAAACGTCAGAGGTCGAACAGAGAGAATTATGGGGCCCAAAAAAGTGGCCAAGAATTCCAGAGAAGACAAATAGGTGACGCCAGGTGGAGTGGGATATTTGGCCTTTGAGGGTTGATTTGTATAAGGCATGGTTACACTTCATGTGGCCATTTACGTGTCTTGAACTACAGCTCCTATCTTGGACTACAACTCCCAAGATGTTTTATCAATGACTATGGTGGAAAGGAATCTTGGGAGTTGAAGTCCCAAACATCTTGTGGGCCATAAAATGAGTAGCCATGCTACAGGGGTTATGGATGTTAACGAGTGATGTACTACTAGTTTTCTGCTTTTGAACATGATTCTTTGTCTAATGGGGCCAAAGATGTGGTCTCCTATCTTTGTGTGTTTGCCTCTGAATAAACTGGCCAATAAACATGACGTGTAAGTTCTGTGGATCCGTGTTGTGGACTGTCTCATTTGTTGATGAATAAACCGGCCAATAAACATGAAGAGTAGGGTATGTGGATCGTGTTGTGGACTGTCTCATTGGTTGATGAATAAACCGGCCAATAATCATGAAGAGTAGGGTATGTGGATCGTGTTGTGGACTGTCTCATTGGTTGATGAATAAACCGGCCAATAAACGTTAAGAGTAGGCTATGTGGATCAATGTTGTGGACTGTCTGATTGGTTGATGAATGAACCGGCCAATAAACATGAAGAGTAGGGTCTGTGGATCCGTGTTGAGGACTGTCTCGTTGGTTGATGAATAAGCCAGCCAATAAACATAAAGAGCAGGGTCTGTGGATCCGTGTTGCGGACTGTCTCATTGGTTGATGAATAAACTGGCAAATAAACATGAATAGTAGGGTCTGTGGATCCGTGTTGAGGACTGTCTCGTTGGTTGATGAATAAGCCGGCCAATAAACATAAAGAGCAGGGTCTGTGGATCCGTGTTGCGGACTGTCTCATTGGTTGATGAATAAACTGGCAAATAAACATGAAGAGTAGGGTCTGTGGACCCGTGTTGCGGACTGTCTGATTGGTTGATGAATGAACCGGCCAATAAACATGAAGAGTAGGGTCTGGCGATCTGTGTTGGGGACTTTCTCATTGGTTGAAAGAGATTATTCAGTACTTGTGGAGTTCACCACCTTGTATTTATTGGTCTATTATATAACTTGCCATTTTTTTAAGAAAGTCCATTAAACCCTTATTATTTCCTTTTCAGAATGTGTCTTTTCTCCACGATTAGAGGAGAGATGAGCTGAACTTGTCTGCCGATGATTGCAATTCATGATTAGACTTTAAGTTGGAATAACTATTCCAAGTCATATCTGAAAAAAGGTCAACCCTAGATAGTACAATAAAAAAAGGAAAACACTCACAAATGTGAAGGAGAATATGAGCAAAGGGAATGAGGAGTGATATGCAGGCCCAGCACTGAAACATTAAGCAGCCACAGGCCATTAGTAGCACCTTACCTATTTGAGGGATGCACCTGGCACATGAGCAGCACCCTGGCCTAAAGGAGCACCTTCCCTAGCTGCCTGGCAAGTGTTCATCTGAATGATATCATTGCAAGCAGATTGCAATATATTCCAGCACAGGCACTCGGGGGAGTATTCACTAGCAGTCTGATAACTAGTATAAGCACCCTCAGTAGGTGCAGCAGCCAATCAGCTTGCCCCAAACCTGGGAAGAAGCTGCTGATGCAAGCCCGGGTTTGGAGCAAGCCGAGTGGTCGTTGCGTCTGGCGCTGCTGTTTTCACTCATCCTCTGCCTCCCGCCTCCCAATCAACCCCCTCCACTCCCCTCCTCCCCAAATCCAACACTCCTTTCCTCAGGGGTTCCTACCGCCAGGGCTGAATGGCTTCCTGTTTCTTTGCCAAGGGAAAGGGCAGAGCCCTGCCTTCCATTTCCATGGCAACCCTGACTCTCCCTGATACAGCCATTTTTTTCTATTGCCATCATCAGCAGCCCCATAATCGCACTGGGGGCCCCGCTGTAACGTGTCCCCTGGGCCTTTATTGACCATTGTAGCCCGCAGAATGTGAGATTATTGCTAAATTATTTATCCGGGAGGAATGTTTAGGGTGAACTTTTTCCTGGTGGGCTGCAATACTTCTGATAGGCACTAGGTCTTGTGCACATGTTTGCCTGTTGTGTATCCAGTGTTTCTACCAGTCACACATTTCTATGCTGAGAAAATCGATCTATGTGTTTCTGCAGAAGAAAACTGCCCCAAAGTCCTGCTGCGAATCATAAAGTATTTCATTATTTCGTGAGCAACTGTGTCCCTACAAACTTTGGGGGTTGGGGGTCCGGGAGGGGTTCCGTGCAATTTGAAGCATGCACCGAAGACCGCTCCAGGAATGCCCCTGTTCCCAGTTCCAGCTGCAGAAATGCCAGACTCATGTAAGTGACGAATCAAGTCCCACTCCTGGTCGTGTTTACGTTTGTAGCACGTGCCAAAAGGAATGCTTCCTTTTATATGTGGGACCATAGGGGAAAAAGAAACAAAGTAAACAATGGGGCCAGACCCAGAACACAGCATCCTGTAAACCGAAAACACAAGACACACAGGAAAAGGCCTTTGAAGTGACTTGGGCATGCTTTGGTCTGAGTCGAACAAACAAACAAGCCTAACCCTAATAAAGCTGACATTTAGCTATAAAAGTAAAGCATTTCCGGTTCATCAAAGAGATTCCTTATCTTACAGGAAACTGGGCACACTTTGCCAGACATAAAATCTACAAAGAACAGTATTCTCTAGAATAGTATCGCGACTATCAAGAGTGATTGAGCAGGCCACAGATATTATGCAGTAGTAGTGCTGTAAGGGTTGCAACTACTTGTCAACGCAGGTATGACACGTCCATCTGACAGACACCTTGGGCCAGATTCATGGAATATTTTCCCAGTTGCAGTTGAAAAGTGACTTTGCCCTGCCGACACAAACCCTGATTCATGGAACTGTGCAAAGTGTATTTTTGCCGTGCAAAGTCCATATGAAGCAAATATTTTGCACCATCTAACACATTTCCTCATCTACAATCATTGTTCATCATGTTCAAACACTTTTCTTTTCTATAATGCATTGGAGGGAAAAGGTGCAGCATAACTGTAGAAGCTCGTTTTTCACCATGCCTCTGGCCATAACCTCAGATCTTGCAACTAACACTAAACTAGTTACCTAAAGCAGGTTCAACCGCATGACCATGCGACATCTCAAACTCAACCAACTGTCTCTGTTCCTGCAATCTCAAGACTTTTGCACTGCTGGAAAGTGTTTTTTCACTGCCGACACAATCCCTGATTCATGGAACTTTGCAAAGTGTATTTATTTTTGCAGCGTTGAGCCCGTGCAAAGTCATTTTGTATATTCAAAATACACTTAGCACAGCTCCATGAATCTGGGTTTGTGTCGGTAGTGCAATGTCACTTTTAAGGAGGGTAAAGTCACTTTAAAACCGTGCAAAAAATTCCATGAATCAGGCCCTTAATGTAGATCCTCTGTGCGCAAATATATCTTTCAAGGGTGTAATGCTCAAACACATAGATTAAGTAAATTGCTACCAGATTTGTATAAGTGGGCATTCCAAAGGGATTTACATAAGTGGGAATTCCAGTGTCAGATAGAGGCCAGGATGCGTGGGTTTCACATGTTGGTTGACACACACATAGCCGGAATGTGAATATGTCTGCAGCAAAGGGGGTCCCCACTTGTATCTGCATAACTGAAAGACACCAGAATGATCTAGGTGTGGGTGGTGCAGTTGTGTGTTCGTTTGAGTGCTGTGGGTTTATACGCACGGTACTCAGCCATGCACACCAAGCCCATCGCTCACACATCATTATCATTAAGGCTCCCGGTTTTATGCGATTTATTTTTGCGCCATTTACTTCTGTATTCATCCATTTTTATTTGTCAGTGATTCTTTCTGTATTTACCCATGTTATTTTCTGCTATGTAAAAAAAGTAGTGTACCTAGAATTTTCCATATTTATTCACATGACAAAAAAAAAACACATTAGCACTTGGATGCATGTAATGGGAAGCTCCTAGAGTGGCGTTCTTGCACACCAAGGGTTGCATACCTGTGGCCATTTAAACAACTTAAAAATCAATTAAATTACTTTTTCATCCTTCCTGCTATGATGCTTTGCACAGCCACTGACCTAACATGTAGGTTTAACGACTTAAAGTCACACCCAGGAGACATGCATTTCCGTTCAAATTTTTGCAAATAAATACTGAAAGGAAAAAGAGTGATTTCTGTCTGTATTTATGTGTACAAGTCAGTAAATACGCAAAACACAGAGCCTTAATCATCATACTAAAGCACAAAGCAGGCTATGTTCGACACAGTGACCCAGACAGTCTATGGGAAATCGAATTATGGAAAGAAGATACTGTGACGTGGCAAAAAAGCAACCGCGGAACACTTTTTAGTTTTTGACATCGAATCGATGTTGGTAGAAAAGCATCTGCTTCAGAAAGATTAGAGCCTCATTACAACTCAGGCGTTAAGGGTTAACGCCACCGTTAACCCTTAACGCCTGATTCTGATTTTAACGCCTGCTTTTAGCAGGCATTAAAATCCATGGCGCTAACCTGCCATGGTGCTAATTACGTCGCCGTAATTTACGGCGGCGTAATTAGCGCCTTCCCCACGCCCATTATTCCCTATGGGGCAAAAATGGGAATGGGGAAGGGAAAATGGGAAATGGGGATTTACCGCCCCACTCACCCTGGAATGGGGCAGTAAATCCGCCATCCACCATGGTGTAAACGTAGTTTACTCCATGGTGGTAAAGTTGGTGCACTTAGCACCAGGGTTGTAATGACCGCCATGGTGTTTTA
Organism: Ambystoma mexicanum; assembly: GCF_040938575.1. Lineage (NCBI taxonomy): Eukaryota > Metazoa > Chordata > Amphibia > Caudata > Ambystomatidae > Ambystoma > Ambystoma mexicanum. Next base: position 146,605,915 of record NC_090930.1, on the reverse strand, counting down.
TTATTTTATATATGATTCTTTTTAATTGATATATGTTGTGTATGGTTGGTGGATTTGTTTAAGATCTGAAATAAACTCCAAATTGCAAACATCAACACAACAGCATATCTACCTTGCATTTCCCTGTTTCCCCAGTTGCCCAACCTAGATCCTGCAAATAGCAGCGGCACGCGGTATACATCCCAGTATATATCATATAAAGAGCACTTTTTCTGGGCGGGGGGGGGGGGCGTCTTTGCAATTTTCTCTTACCGTAAAGAAGAACTCACAGGGCAATGCTAAAGTAATGTTTTGAGACATGGTGGTCAAGGCCTACATGGCCAGGCGTTATGATACTATCCCTGTTCCCCAGATATACATCTGTCTATTCTTTATTTTCAACTCCATCTTAATAACCTGCCTTCGATCCTGGGGTTATGAGAATCTCATAAAATGTTCCTCGAAGTTGGTGAATCACTAAATAGGCGCTACAAAATATCAAATGTGTCACATGGTATTTTCTGGCTTGCTTGTCCCCTCAGGTACCTTTTAAGCTACACAAAAGATTGCAAATTCCTATTTTGTATGTTCTTGTGGAGCTTAGATTGCGTAATTGTTCACTTTACATCTGTATAATTCTGTCATCAAGGTGCATTTGAATAATTCATATGTTCAAAAGCAGATGGCTTACCAGTTTTAAACAAGCAATTTTCTGTATTTTTCTGTTTTTATATTAATTATGCTTTGAGGCTTTTATATTGTAAACCAATCCCGTACTTACCGTATGTTTCAAAAGACAAACAAAGTCAAGTTAATGAATGACTGCCCAACGCCATTAATATCCTGCAAGGCAGAAAACTCCCCCACAACATCACTCAAGCAAGGAGGGGGCGGAGCCTGGGGTTTAGCACCCCGGGGCCCAGCGATCTCTGAAGCAACCAAATTTAACAATTCCAAGAGCACCTACCCCTACCGTAGCACTTCCTATGAGTGCCTCTTCACAGTCCTTGTGGTGATCAGAGCTCCAAGTATCTACTAAACAGAGAGAGAGAGTCTGAGCTGGGGAGAGAGAGAAAGGGGAAAACGTGAGAGATAGAGGAAGAATGGGGGCATAGAGATAGAGGGAGTGGGTAATTGAACAATTCCAAGCACACCTACCCCTACCCTAGCACTTCCTATGAGTGCCTCTTCACAGTCCTTGTGGTGATCAGAGCTCCAAGTATCTGCTAAACAGAGAGAAAGACCCTGAGCTGGGGAGAGAGAGAAAGGGGAAAAAGTGAGAGATAGAGGAAGAAGGGGGACATAGAGATAGAGGGAGTGGGTAATTGAACAATTCCAAGCACACCTACCCCTACCCTAGCACTTCCTATGAGTGCCTCTTCACAGTCCTTGTGGTGATCAGAGCTCCAAGTATCTGCTAAACAGAGAGAAAGACCCTGAGCTGGAGAGAGAGAGAAAGGGGAAAAAGTGAGAGATAGAGGAAGAAGGGGGACATAGAGATAGAAGGGGGGAGAGAGAGAGAGAGAAACGGAGAATGAGAAAGACATAGATCAGCAGTGATGCCTCCAGGGGCCTCGGGATGTGGGGAAGGAGGTCATCTGCATGCAGGTATTGAAGGTGGGGCAGTGGCGGATGGACGTTTTTCTAGTAAGAGCTGTTTATTGGGCATTGAACAAAAACATTCCTCTACTTTACAAGCTGGGACTCTGACAGGAGCCCTGTGTGTGGATGGGGTGATGCCCACCCAGACCCCTCTCTAGCTCGGCCACTGGAAGGGGGGAAGACAGGAGAATATACTCGCTGACTTCCTTTGGGTGTGATAAACAACTCTTCCATTTTAGAAAACAATCTCGCGTATTGCTCTTTTAGAGATAGACCTCTTTTCCAGTGGCATTTAAAAAAAAATGACATTGTGCGTGTTGGGAGTAGGTTTAAGACAATGAAAGTTTTGCATCAAGTTAATATACGCCCTAAAAAGTAAACACATGTCCAACAGTTGCAAAAATGCTCTCAAATAACATTTCAGAGGCATTTAGTGTTTCAAGTGTTTTACTTTGTGTTTCATTGAATACCATTCATCATCATTTGTTCCTCTATCTTTAAAATAATTAATGAAAAATGACATAACAAAATAGATTAACAGTCTGCAAATACACCCCACGGTCCCCCTTCGTGATACACCTTCAAGGTCCAGCACACAACACCCTCAATGGCAGCCCAGCCACACGTACTTATTACAACATGACTGTTCAACTGTTTGCCTAAAGGTTTCCACTCAGCCTTTTAAATGAATAATCGACAGCATCCTATCCAATTCTCCTCTAATGAAGAGTACCAACAGCAACCCCAGACACACGTTTCAAGTTAACAATAATGTTATCACGTTTGTATCTAGTGTTCATGGCATAGACCTGCCTCATCTAAGTGCTTTAATAAGTGTTATTATTACTGACATTAATGGTAATGTAACATAATATAAAGTGGTCTTGTGTATAACACATCTCCGAAATTTGTGGTGACCTTGTGTCACATGGTTTTAGAAAAACAAAAGATGGGTGGTTATAATGAAGAGGCAGATGGCATGTGGCATTGTATGAGTGTGGGAATTGATGAGTGTGGGCACTTCTGAGTGTTGGCATTGATGAGTGTGGGCGTTGTATGAGTGTGGGCATTGATGAGTGTGGGCACTGCTGAGTGTGGGAATTGATGAGTGTGGGCGTTGTATGAGTGTGAGCATTGATGAGTGTGGGCACTGGTGAGTGTGGGCATTGATGAGTGTGGGCGTTGTATGAGTGTGGGCATTGATGAGTGTGGGCACTGGTGAGTGTGGGCATTGATGAGTGTGGGCGTTGTATGAGTGTGAGCATTGATGAGTGTGGGCACTGGTGAGTGTGGGCATTGATGAGTGTGGGCGTTGATGAATGTGGGCGTTGATGAGTGTGGGTATTGATGAGTGTGGGCGTTGATGAGTGTGGGCACTGGTGAGTGTGGGCATTGATGAGTGTGGGCGTTGTATGAGTGTGGGCATTGATGAGTGTGGGCACTGCTGAGTGTTGGCATTGACGAGTGTGGGTGTTGCATGAGTGTGGGCATTGATGAGTGTGGGCACTGGTTAGTGTGGGCATTGATGAGTGTGGGCGTTGTATGAGTGTGGGCATTGCATACCAGAGTCCTGAGTGCTGGTGTGGCTCTATGTGGTATGTGTTTGTTTGTGGCATTGACGCTAGGGTGTTTCTTCTATCAAGATCTATTGGGTGACTGCCGCGGGACACTGGGAGGGCCCCTAGCAGCACAACATGTGATAGAGCTAATGATGTAGAAGGGGTTCATAGTGATTTTTTCGACAGTCACAGTTTCGAAATACAAAAGTTTCAACACAAAAGCATCGAAAAAAAAGATTCGAATGCATTTTACTTTTTTTTAATGGTGGGGTTCCCCTCCAACCCGCTGTTTTCCTTTTAAAACAAACCTTTTTTCTTTACAAAACTAAAATATAACCAAAAACATGAAGAAAAATGCATTAAAATGTTTTTTTCAAAGCTTTTGTCATTCGAAACTATGTTTTGGAAAGAATGACTGGATATATGTAGAAGGCTGTGCAATGAGCTCTGAGCTGCTCCCCGAGGTTCCTGAGGTTGGGATGGTGCTCACATGCATACAACTTCCATGTGTCTTTGTGTTATTCTTTGTGTGTAGTTTGAGGGTGCTAGTAGCTTGAAAGATTGAGACGGTGGTGGTCATTTGGCACACCTGAGGATTGTAGGGTTACACTTAATCAGTAGAGTTCAAGCTGTTTTATCCATCTGGATGAGGTGTTATCACTGTTCTTGGTTCCACTTTATGATGACTGTGGGGGGGTGGCAGTGTTTTATGTGTCATGAGGAAGAGAAATTGAGATACTGACCCGGGTTCCGATCTCCACGGTGCTCTTTGTTTAAGGCCACGCAGCAACGGGACGAAAGGGGACCAGAGCCTCCCCCCCTAGAACCTTCAAAGACACAGTAGTGACCAGGCTGCTGAGCACACAGCCCAAGTCTGAGCCCAATCCAATGGCGGCTGCCCGAGATAGCAGTGCAGGAGGCTCCCCTGGTGAGGGACGGCGCCTGCGAACCGGGGCAGTGCTCCAGGTGCAAGCCACGGACACCCACGGTTTTGCAGGCAGCAGGGTAAGAACATCAGGAGGGCAACGGGGGTGCTCCAGGGATGGCGGGAACCTGGACCGGGGTCCTTCTGAAGTGTCCCCTGATTGTGTTGCAGAAGGCCTGCTTTCTAGGGTTCATTTCAGCAGATCCATATGCCGGCACCTCTGCTCATTATATTTGCTCTCCTCCTGCGACTGGACCTCCTGGCGTGACTCCTTGTCTGAGCACTGTGGAGAGAGATACGGAATCAGTAGGACAACTCCGATGGGAATAACTCCCACGCCACACTACTTTAGTGGGACTCACCCACCGCAAGGCTTTCCCAGCCCACTTTAAAAAGCTATTCAGGTGCATCGTGCTCCGTCCACACAAGGAGGATATTTGCAGTTTGAATGACCAGGAACAGCTGCAGAAGTTAGTGGAGGGTGCTATAGCTCCCACCTGCCCATTTTCACCATTGAAATGTCCTGCGGAGACCTGAGCCAGCTGACAAATCCGTCCGCAACCCATGGCCTGCATCTAAGGCCTTTACTGCCTGTCTCTCCCTACAAGAAGGAAGACTGACTTGCCCTGAAAGACACTGCTGGCCAAAGCACCTTGGCCCCCAGCACCTTGCATGTTGAGCCGCAGCAGTTGTCCCCTGATAAGACGACCACTGTGCTCAAGCTGGACCTGACACCATCAAGCAGAGCCCTGATGTTACCTACTCCACCTGAAGGCAAGAAGAGCCTATACGCAGCTTGCTGCGGTGTCTTCTATATAGCTATGATGCACCTTTATACCCAATTACTCCTCAGTAATGCCTCTTCCATACCCCTTTCCTCCTCCCTTCCTTGAATGAGAATGACTTATGCAGTTACCGCCATCTAACAAAACGCCGCCAAATGCAGTCTCCCTCTACACACCCCAAACTCCCATTCCCCCTGGGAACCACCAGATTGACGTTGGTGGATTCCCTCATGCGAGTACTACAAAGCAGCCTGACCGTCATGCCCAATACTGTTCTGCAACATTCCACAGTCCGCACCTACCTAGCGGAGGTACGACCTGCACCCTTCCTCCCGCACCTGCTTCTGCACCCCTACTCCCCTGCGCACCACCTCACTGTGACTGAAAACACCCTCTCAGAATGCCCTGCAACATCATCCTACCACAGCCAGCACCTACTTAGCAGAGGTACCCCCAACACCCTACCTCCTGCACCTTTATCTGCAGCCCCAAACTCCCCTGAGCATCTCACGGTGATAGAAAACGCCCGCTCTGGATGCCTTGCAACAATATCCCCCCACAGACAGCACCTATCTAGCGGAGGTACGCCCAACACCCTCCCCCCGTACCTTCTTCTACAGCTCCAGCCCCTGAGCACTGCCTCACAGAGACTCAACATGGATTTACCTGTTACCACTTTTCTTTGGCAATGCTCACTTTAACCATTAGGGATCATTGCCCATATGACACCTAACGGCGCACCCCTGATGTCCTCCCTGCCTCCCTGAGCACCACTCTTCACCACACACGTTTTCCACCATCTCTTGTACTCCCCCCACCCCTATGCATTTCCTTCCTGGCAGCCCCAGATGGTTGGGCCCAGGAGGACCGAAACTCATCCCCATGACACACTACCTAACCACTATACTCCTGCGCAAGCACTACTGGATGACAAACACACCATTACAACCACTTGCTCTCTCGCCCCAGTGAACTGCTGGCCTGTGCATCAGGGAATTAATTCCAAAGCTCTCAACCCTGTGCTGAGAGAAACGACCACTGATCTCACTATCAACACATGCCTCAACACAAAACAGAAACCCACATTCATCACGTCATGCACAGGCAAAAATTGACTTGCTCATCTCTCAAGTCAGACTTATCCCCCTGTCACCACTCACCTAGCCTATCCATGGGACCGTCAGACCCGCAACTCTTTCCTCTGTTATCGCACCAGAACTCAATGCCACCTTTCCGCCGATTTCCCACCATCACATATCATACAAAATGCCACCAACCTCAATCCATCCACCACCTATTCACCTTCCTTAACACTCTCTTGCATCCTGATCAACTCTAGGTTCATTGTCACCCATGCTGTGGACATCGATGACCTCATCACATCCAACAACACTGACTTCATCACCATCACTGAAACCTGGCTCATTCCTACCTCTGGCCCATCCCTATCCATTGCAGTACTATCCGGATATACTATTATCAGAGAAGATAGACCCACAGGCAAAGGAGTCGTCGCCTTTATTCACAAAACCACCATGGCACTCTGACCTATAAATCCCCCTTTTATACCACACTGCGAAATCATCTCAGCCAAAGTAGCCTGTTCACCTAATTCCACCATCGCACTTCACCTCGTCTACTGGGCACCAGGCGCTCTAGCCTCATTTGAAGAAGACCATACTCAACTCCTCTTGAACAACTTAAAACCATCTACCCAGATGACCATCCTAGGTTATCCCAATCTAGGTTACAATGACCCCACAGACTTACAAGCGGCATCCCTTACCAAATCCATGACTGCGTTTGGATGCACCCAACTTGTCCATTAACCTTCCCACGTACATGGCTGAACACTTGATTGGACTCTCAACCATATTAATGGCATCTCCGTCCTCTATAACACATCTTGCCCCTGGACTGACCACCATTGCATTGACTTCTCTATCCCTATCCCTCCAAGCTGCATAGAATGGCCTATGGCCCTGCCCCCTACCATAGCTCGCAGCTCCTGCAATCTGACAAAAGAGCGCCTACTCCCATTGCTTTCCGCACACATACCAAAACACCTAGACACCAAGGCACTTGTTGCTCACTACAACACTATGCTTACCAAAGCTGTCGAGACCCTCACCTCACTAAAGCCATGGAAATACAAGAAACTTAAGCATAAGAACTCATGGTTCACAGCCGAGCTAGAATCTCTACGGGCATAAGAAACCGCTGCGCAAAAGCCGCCTGGCAGAAACTCCCCATGACCCAATACAAAGCACGATTCACAGCGGCAGCAGACGTTTCCAAAACAAAATCTACAAATCTACAGCAACTACCTACAAAACACGAATTGCTGAAGCTGCTTCAAACACCCGAGAATTGTTATCCATCCTAAGAGAATTACAATACCCCATCACTCCTCTCTCTAACGTCACTAAAGACACTACATGGTGCAACAAAATTCAAGAAACCTTAACAAATAAAGTCACACAACTTCAGGTTAAAATGAAAGCTAAACTCGCCAACTACTTCGCAAACAGTTCAGGTCATCCCCGGAATAATACGACACCTATTGCTCAACCATTCAATTTCAAACCAATTTCAGAGCCTGATTTAGCTACCATTATCGCAGGCCTCAAGCCATTCCATTGCATGGGTGACATCTGCCCTGCCACTTTGGTAAAGGAATGCGCAGACCCTCTGATTCCCCCTTAACACCGCCATTGTAAACTCTTTATTCAATTCCTGCACCATCCCGACCTGCCTTAGAGAGTCATGGATCACCCCCCTCCTCAAGAAACCTTCCTTCGACCCCACTATCCACACCAATTACAGACCCATCCCCACATCCTTCTGAAAATCATTGATAAAGTAGCTTATACCCAAATCGAAGCCTTCTTGGAAAACCTACCATGCCCTCAGCCTTCGCCAGTCCGGCTTCCGGCCCTCGCCATGGGACTGAAAAAGCACTCCTTGATTTGAAGAGGTGGACGCTTAATTTACCTGAAATCATGCAGTCAGATATCCTTGTTTTTTAATCATTACCATCATTATTATTAGGGAATTTATTGGGTGCCTACCTAGCTTTGGAAACAACAAGCGTTTTACAAGTCATTGGGGGACGTACACAGTGAGGGAAGCAGCTCTCAACTGAACAATACAAGTGAGCGAGTGGGCGTGGTAGGCGGTGGGTCCTGGGCAACATGGTGTCAAGAGATCTACAAGAAACAAGGTGAGGGAACAGGGGAGCAGGCCGGCTAGTGTCAGGTTAGGGAGTGAGTGCAGGGTGTGTGGACCTATGTGTCATTCCTTGAAGAGGAAGGTCTTGAGTTCCTTCCTAGTTTGATCAAATATTGCCACACAGGCCCTTCACTGCAATTCCAATACTGGCTCCCGATAAACAGCGAAGGGTCAGCTTTCAAAATATGGGTTTGACTAACTCACAGAGAATACTGAGGGCCGCCTATGAGGGAAATATGACTCTGGCATAATTCAAGCATAAACATTTACAAGGCTAAGTCTTGGGTGCAGGTGGCTTAGCTGCAAAGAAAAAAGTTGCCAACTATTGAAATTATAATCGAGGTGGGTGAGGCGATTGAGGTCAGTGGGAGCAGAGGGAGAGGGGGGGTATTTAAGGTATAGGCTCAGCTGTAGCTTGTCATTTCTGTACCTCTTCTGCATTAAACCTAATTTGTTCTGTTGCGGGCGGGGAACGAAAGGTAATTGCAATAATCGTGCCTATGAAGCAAATAATATTATCCTTTGTTAGACAGGCCCTTCTACCACCAAACTACCCTTAAAGTGTTGGTTTGTGTTGCTGGGGCGTGCAGTCGACTAGAGTGATTTCATAGCTCCATGTCACTGATGCACCTTTTTCGCAGCCCCTTTTTACTAATGGAAATAGTCCATATCCCAGGACGAATGGCTATGGGGTACAGGACTAACCCACTGCTGCTTCTGTGTGTGGGTGTGATGCGTGGCATGAGTGTATGTATAGATTAGCATTCGTCTCGGGAGGATAGCTCAGGGGTAACACGCTCGCCTTGGAAGCAAGACGACACGAAGCAATGCAGGTTCGATCCCAGGTTTCACGCTTAGAAACCTCTGGGTATTAAGCGTGTTATAAATAACCTATCATATAATAGCATTTCGAAGTTGGAGGTATATAGCGGGTGCCTTTCTCATTCATGTATACTCTGCTTCTTCTTTACGCAATGCATAATATGCAGAAATAAAGCCCTTGAGTTGTGCCTTTAATGGCTCAGATGTTCAAGTCCTTGCTTTCAGCACACTTCGTTCAGTGTTCTTAACCAGCCATTGTAGTTTTAGTTTCAGACTACAAAGCCGGGTTTGCACCTACCATGATAAAATGAGATGATGAGAACTGGTTTAGCATCTCACACCTGACACGCACTAATTTCAGATGGCATTAATCTTCCTGCTGGTTTATACATCTGATAGTCACCTGCTCATAGTTGTTGTTTGATGAAGGCAGGCATCAATGTGCATGCAAGAAAGAGACAGCACATATTTAAAGAGACATCACTCATACTTCAACCAATTTTAGTATGCACTCAGCAAAAGACTGGGTGCTTTTAATTAAAGCAAATGCCACTCCCAGCTCAGCTTCAAATAATATATAGATATAGATTTTGTTCAGCCGAAGAAACATCACTCCCAGCTGACCTTCAAATAATCTACCATCAAAAACAGTCTGTTTACCAGAAGAGATGTCACTACTAGCTCAGTTTTAAATGATAGGTTATCAAAGGTGCTCTGTTTAATAGATCAGATGTCATCCATAGGCTCCGAGTACACAGGGGCGGGGATGGGTAGAGATCTTTGCAATTCCTTATAAAAAAAATAGGTGCTGTAAAAATGCACCATTCGGCTAGAGGATAGATTGGGCTGGATGTTTGTTCATATTCAGGGCCGGGGTGGGCACATTTTTAATTCCACAATGAAAATCAAACCTTGCAACTCATGAACACACTGGTTAGTTTGAATGGGCAGTTTGAAAAGCAAACAACATCTTTGGAAATATATACTTTGATAAAACTCAAAGGAAGGAGCACAAAATCACAGGATATTTGTGGCGATAGTACAAAAAAATACTAAACACAGTTTGAAGAAAACTACAATTTAAAAAAGAAAGTTTAAGACGCATGTTTCACTTTGGACAAGACCTTTTTGTTTTTTCTATGACATTATTATTTTTATTATTAATAATTATAATAATAAGCACATTTATTGAGCACACATCCACCCAAGGGCATCTTGGTGCGCTGACAATCAGGAAAAACTAAGGCTTACCCCAGGCATCTAGAATAACAAATTCTTCAACCCACGCCTAAACTCATAATGGTTCTCGGTGCGTCTGAGTGTGAGCGGTAGCGCATTCCACAATTTTGCTGCAGCGGTTGAAAATGCTCAGCCAACAATCCTTGATAGACGAAAACGTGGAACAGTGAGCAGACAATCAGTACCACAGCGTAGGATATGGCCTGTAAGTACTCAGCCACGTGGCGATAGTATGCCCAATGTACTCAACAGAGGGACTTGAATTCCACCCTCTCAGGAACAGGTAGCCAGTGCAAAGATTGAAGCATCAGAGTGATGTGGGCTCCATAAGGAGTATTGATAGTAATCCGAGCTACCAGATTCTGGAGTATCTGCAGCCGTTGCAGTGGATAATGGGGCTGAGCTAAAAACAAGGCATTACAGTAGTCAATGCAGCTGAGAGCTAAAGAGGCAACTACCAGAGGCTGCAGATGTCCAGGCAGCAAGGGTGAAACCTTGCAAAGAACCTTAATGTGAAAGTGGCTGACTTTACAAACAGCACTAACCTGAGCAGTCATAGAAAGTGACACAGACAGATAGACACCTAAGTTCTGAACCACCGTCACCGGAATTGGAGAAACACCCAAAATAGGTGGCCAGAAAGAAGAGGCCCAGAAAATAACAAATAGAAAGGACGCCCACCACTAACACCTCAGTTTTGTCCACATTCAACTTAAGCCAATTGCTTTTCATCCACACATTAATGGCGGCCCGGCACCCACTCAAGCATGACAATGCCTCAGACAGGTCAAGATCAAATCTAAAGACAATTTGATTGTTGTCGGCATAAGCACCGGAAGGCATAAGAGTGGACCAGACACACAAGAGGCTGTAAATAGATGTTAAACAGCATAGGGGACAAGGTGGAGCCCTGGGGGACACCACATGAAAGCAGATAAGAAGAAGAAGAAAACCAGGGAAGAGAGAGAGATTGGCCCTTATCAGTCAAAAATGATTTGAACCAGGACAATACTGGCCCAGAGAGACCAGTCAGAGCCAGATGGGACAACAGGAGGGATTGGTCAATGGTGCCAAAAGCAGCTGAAAGATCTACTAAGATCAAGGCTCCCACTCCCCCCTTGTCCACTAGCCTGGTAAGGCCCTTCACTACAGAGACTAAGGCACTCTCAGTGCCAAGCCCAGGACGGAATCCCGACTGAAAGGTGCCTGACAGATTAGAAGATTCTAGAAAGGAATAGAGCAGAGGGGAAACCAAAGGCTCCAAAGGTTACATGAAAAAGGGAAGAAGAGAAATAGGGTGGAATTAGCCAGAATCAAAGGGTCCAGTGTCAGTTTCTTAAGAAGGGGGTGAACAATGGCCTGTTTTAATTCACCTGGAATCAAGCCAGATTGGCAGAATAGATCAACTGCCTATGTAACCCAGTTAACTATATTAGGCATAATATCTTTGAGGATGCCCAAAGGGATAGCATCTGAGGGGGCTGCTGACGTAAGTCCTCGGACTGCCGTCAAAAATGACTCTGGATAGAAAACAGGAAAAGTGGACCACAAATGGGATAGGGCTGCTTCGTATTTGGCTGGAGCGGGACAGATACTATTGCATATGTCCACATTTATTGTGACAAAAAACTCAAAGATTTGCAGAATATTTGGGTGGGGGCAGCTCTAGGGGAGGATTGAACAGTGTATGAAACCAACTTAACCACTGCGAATAATTCTTTGGATTGGCTCAGCGCAGTTTCAACTTTATTAGTAAAGAAAACCTGTTTTGCATCATGTATAGCTAGGTGATTTTTTACATTTTCTTTTATTGAATTAGCTGATTTAATCAACTTTTCAATAATATAAAACTCATTTTACAAAATTCATATACCGAAGTTACACAATACATATTATTAACATCACAAAATATAAAATCCTAATAGTAATAATAATAATAATGAACTAACAATGAGGTTAAATGAGGAAATACAATTCTCTTCAAGAAAAAAATCAGAATAACATTTATATTCTGAATTTAGATTATTTTAAATCTGATCATTTTCTATTAATGAACACAATAATTACAACAAATGTGCGCATTACACCGGAAGGAACCACAATTCATAACTCAATTAATCAATAGTTATCTTATTAGCTTCCACCAGAGATAGTTTCACTACAATCTTTTCTCCTTTAGTATTATTGATCTCTTCAACTGTGACTTACCCTCTCCATATCAACACAGGCAGTTAGGCATTTGCACACTCTGCCAACCTTGATAGGAGAGAGTTACATATCGGTCTCATATATATTTAACTATGAGATCCCTATGTTTACTCACTTTATGTTAATATATGGCAATTTTCACAATTGACACTCACCTCCAGACCAATATGTGCACATTTTCAATCACTTAATGACAATGATGAAAGAAAATAAATTGTTGCTATCCTAATACTCATAGACAGAGTGTTCAGGAGCAACTGCCATTGCATAGTCGGACACAGTGCTCCTAAACGCTTATAATGTTTAGCAAGCTACTTTTGTCTTCCTACTATCAATGCTGTGCAGTACATTATTAAAGGTTCCAAAGTTTCCTTATGTCCTGCATCTTAGCAGAACTGACAAATATTTTCATGGACTCGTAGTAATTTTCGATCGCCCATTATATCACGAGTCGGCCAAATATTCAATCTGAATCGAAGAATGGCAGATCTAATGATGGGTGATGGTGATCTACTTAAATACGGTTCCATCACTCTTAGCATTTTTACATCAAAAGGATTTTTTGCAAAGTTTTTATAGGTCAAGCAGATTGTCCTCGTTTCTATCCAATCCACGAGATACATTTTCATTTTAGCGCAATCTGAATTGGATACAAGGGTTTCAACAGTAATATCTGCATTGACCAAGATTTAATAGATGGCCATAGTCCATGAGTTGGGGAACGTATGATTGGACGAGAACACATAATCCGATAAGGTCTTAAGCAATGTGTCTGGTTGGTCCAATATTAAACATTTTCTACACAATGCACATAGTCGCCAGTGATATACAGCATTTAAGGAGACAAGGCCCAGTTCATATCGCAACAGGTCTACCGGAATGCACTGGGGAAGTTGTAACACTTGTCTCCAAAATTTGCCCTCTAGTTCATCAAAGATGGAATTTGGTAAAATAGTTCTCGCATCCATTCCATAAAGGAGAGTGGGTGTAACTTTCTGCTTATAATATGTTGTGGCAGGAGTTAAGGAGAACTTGCCATACCTGTGTAGAATGATCTTGATCTGTGATATGGCTGTTGTTAATTTACATTCTAGATTCAAAAGATGACTTTTATTAAGAGGTTCTTGATCTATGATCCTCCCCAAATAAGTGTAGTTTAATACTGCATCTAGACAAATGTTGTTAATTGTCCATACCATTTTACCCCGCATAAGTTTACGGGCAGTACATGCAAGTACTTAATTGCCAATTGATTCACTTCAATATATTGAGCCAGAAAATTCAATAGTTTTTGAAGGCCCATTGGTGTTTTCGAGATCAACACCAAATCATCGGCGTAAAACAATGCTTGTATCGGTACGCCATTTAACTTTGGTGAATCAGATATGACATGACTGAATGCATCCCCAGCATCATGTATAAAAAAGTTGAAGAGGGCTGAAGCAATGATACAACCCTGCTTTAGCCCTTTTGCTGTGTGAATCGATGCTGAGAGCAATCCCTCCATGGCCAATCCTATTTCCACAGAAGTATTTGAATGGAAGGCATACATTATGTCACACATTGTAGAGGGGCAATTTGCTTTCTTAAGTTTGGTCATAAGTGGGACTCGGGATACCAAGTCGAAAGCAGAATGAAGATCAATGAATGAAAAATAAATTGGTTGTTTTGTCGAAAGAGCTTGTTCCTTGATGGCATTAAGGCATAGGAGATTTATTCCCGTCCCCATTTCAGCCACAAACCCAGTTTGATTGGGGTCCCCTTGCTGATGCATCTTAGTCCAAGCATTAAAATCTCGTAATACAATACGAGCGAAGACTTTCCCAGGCACATCCAGCAAAGCTATGGGTCTGCAGTTGGTTGGGGCCGAGTGATCACCTTTTTTGAAAATTGGGACTATCAGTGACTTGCACCATGATAGAGGAAGGGTTCGCTCTATAATAACATTCTGGAAGCTATTGTACAGAATGAAAGCCCAACTTCGAGAATCTGCTTTAAACATAAAGTTAATAAGGCCATCCGGTCCCATTGCCGTTGATCCACTCAATTTTGTAATTAGATCCTCAATGATTTAAACAGTTTAATGTAAATTCCAAATATCGAGTGGTTGTTAAGAGAGCATCATGGCATCGAATGTTGGATCAGCATACAAAGTGGATTAATGTTCGATTGGGTGTTATTCAAAACTTGCCAAGTTTGTGCAGAGTTTTATTATGCAAAGATTCCAACATAGCTTCACTGTCATGTTGAAACCACCATACACGTCAACCTCTTGTCCAATTAGGGTATTGACATTTGGCTGATTTCAGGGCTCTGGGTCTTTCTACTGATGGAAGCTTCAGAATACTTTTTTTCTCTTTGCGCCACTCTGCTTTACTGGCCTTTAGCTCCGGATCAAAGCATTATTTATAATTAAAAGCTTTAGGGCGAGCTGTCATCAACGACCACTTAAAGCTGTTCAGAATTTCTGTATATTGTTCAGTAGATCCCCTGGAATTCCGCTGCATACGTTTATTATTTAGTAGTTGTAAATTATCATCACACCAATGGAAACGAGTTTTGGCATTGTAAATAATGAATTGTTTCCCATGAAATTCTGGTTGCAGAATATTAGATCCCAATTGCCAAGTCCACGCTAAGGAGAGCATGTGGTGATCACTATGCGGTTGTTGTATAATTTCAAATGTGTCCACTGTTGTAAATAGTCAATCCTCTAGATATATATATAGCTGATGATACTTTGAGAATTCCCTCTCCTCCATTTACTCTGAGGTGTTGCACCGCCTAAAAGTGACCCATTAGCCATTCTGAAATTTCGTTCTGACATTAGTGTTTTCCATCTAATGACGTCAACATGTCTTACCTTAAGTCCGGAATTGATGCAATCCAAATTTAGATCGCCCATAATTATGGTGGTTGAAATACTCGCGGTCATTGAACTAATGTCAACCAGTACTATTAGTGCTTTATAGAAGCTATCATCAGGGGTTTCTGTATAGGTTTAAAAAGGCTATTTTCCGATCAAAGCAATTTATTTGAACCAACTGCCTGAAATTATTCGGCCAGGCTGAGCATCTGAGAAAGAAATTACTAATCCTTTACAGAAACAGAAAATATACGATCTAAAATAGCGCCCAGTGAGTGAGTCGGCTCCAGGACGAGCTGACTAAACCCGATGTCCAGCATAGACTCAAAAAAGTGTGTCGCTATTAAAGATTTGGGCGTATTGTCCCTAATGTTAAAATCACCCAAGACTAAAAGATTGGAAACTGTAACTTGCAACATTGCAACCAAATCTCAAAATTATTTGAAAAAGCTGATGACTATGCCCAGGGGATAATAAACAGTAAGAAGATGTGATGAAAAGGACGGAGACATAGCAAAGCACACTAATGGCATGTGGCAAGGGAACTCCTGCTAGTGCATGCTGGGAATTAATAATAATTGCCACCCCACCCACTGAATGATCTGAAACCCAATCTAGATGGATCGTGTTTCAGGTAAAAGCAGGAGAATAGGTGCATGAGAAAGGCACCCGCTGGATGCATCCAACTTCGATGTCAGTCTAGATATAAATGCTAATCCAAGCATACACTCCACTCACGTAACTCACTCACTCACTCACTCACTCACTCACTCACTCACTCACTCACACATCACCACCACCCCCCCACCCGTTCTGCATTCTATCTCTGACAAGATATACTGTACATCCCCCTCTTTACAACTCCACAAACAGCAAGCGTTGTATACAGTGCCAGTCAGCAGGGTGCAGGCAAGGTGGCTTCCGCTGGACCAATCACAACTGCAAAGTTCCAAAGTGACCGGAAAGTGGCCTACATGGCAGATATGATATGATATTTTATTTATATCACGCCATACACAAGTGTTTCAGGGCGCAAGGCGAGGGAGGGGTACAGAGAGGACAAAACAACAATCTTACTAGGCCTAGTGACATTAAGAACGTGCAAGTGCAGCGGAGGGGTAAAGGGGAAGTGTGGGGCAGGGGAGGAGTGGGAAGTGATCAAAACAAGATCAAAACAACAGGTGGTGCTGCCAACGGGTGTCTATTAATTGCAAGTGATGGGACTGTAGGGTTGCCGATACAGACCCAAGTGCAAGGGATCCCAGACAAACCTACTCTAACTTATACCAAAGCAAGAACACTTAAGAACATTCTCAGTCCGTCATTTATGGCACCAATCCCCAAAACTGACACCAACTGGCTCACCAGCAACAAACCAGTAGGTTTCTACAAATGTGGAACCTGTTCCATGTGTAAATTCGCCACCACAACTAAGACAGTGATTTTCAGCACCACTGACACACATACAATTGGGCAATATATTAACTGTAAATCTAAATTTGTGGTGTATGCTATCAACTGTGTCTGTAACCGTAAATACATTGGAAACACTAAAAGAGAGCTCAGAACAAGGATCAGGGAACATCGGAACTCCCTTCACTCTCAGGACACCAGATATCCACTGGCTTTACACTGGCAGGAAAAACACCAGTGGGACAACAAGGATGATATCACCTTCATGGGCCTGGAAAAGATACCAATCAACACAAGAGGTGGAGACAGAGAACTCCAACTACGTCAGAGAGAAGCGAAGCTGATATGCAAATATCGAGCTGTTACCTTTGGATTGAACAGTGACCATGATTCCCATGTGTTCTTATAACAATGTATACATCCAAATGTAGAAAATCTGAATGTTGTATAGGTCAAAACAATTTACAGTGACATTTATGTCAGATTCTGTATTCATGCCACTGCTTTGGTACTCCACCATCTTTGTGGTTGGTTATTCGATCCTTTACTATTTTGGACTTCTTGTTCACTTTATGACTTTTTTCTCCAACATAACAATGAGCTTAATCTGCCCTGCTTACTGTCAACTAGTTGCCCATTAATAGGCTCTCTCTATATTTTTTCCTTGCTAACTTGTCCAATACCACCCCCATTCCCTCCCACCTGCCGCCCCAAGAGGGCTGACTCAGTCCCTGGAGTCTCCTATTCTCCTTCCACAACTGGACCATCCTCCACCACGCCCCACCTCAATCACAACTTCAAACTCAAAGAAACTTGCACTGCCACCGTTCTCATGATTCACCAAGGTGGAATATTCGCTTTCCATGGCCTACAACAACAACACTGCGTGTGCTCTACCCAGCACCACGACATGTGTTGGCCCAGCAGCCAATCTGCGGGCCGCTTGCAACGAGCGAATCAGATCGCTCGTCGACGGAAACAACCGCAGCACTCCTTCCTTATATTCAGGAAGGAGTGCGATTCTGCGGCAGCCGATCCTAGACTCCACACACCAGCACTGCCGAACCCAGCTCAAGGTAAGCTTTAATGCGTGACACCCACCGCGCTACTGTAGACGCATCCGCATCCACTCCCCCTTTAATTTTGCCGTCCTGCCGACTCATAGTCCTCTGGTTAATTGGCTCTTGCTAACGTTTTGCTCCTAAACTTAACGTGTATTCCACAACAAAACGCACGTTGCTTATAGTATCACCGGGCACTCACTCGCAGCCCTATATTCAATGAGCGCATGCTAACTTAATGCTCCCAACTAACGCACGTACTATCAACGCACATTGCTGATAATATCAACAAGCACCCCATCACACCCACCCCCTATATTCATTGAGCACATGCTAACTTAATGCTCCCAACTAACGCACGTACTACCAACGCACATTGCTGATAATATCAACAAGCACCCCCATCACGCACACCGCTATTTCCTAACCTTAGCTCCCACACCCACCAACCTGGCAATTGCAATCAGTAGAATTGTTTCTAAAATGGCCGCTCAACCACAAGGCAGCAGTATTCAATTCATCAATCATAGATACGTCCTTTTTGCCTGACCATCTGTATAAGCTTCATCTACAACTAACTGTCTCAGCATCCGCAGAGGCTTCACACGATCATACTAATTCATTCACCACGTCCTAAATCTGTCTGGATTCGGGCACTGCACTTACCACATCACTAGACCAACTAATCCACGGCCAAATATCATGTCCTATCATCAGAACACCACTAATGCGCACACAACACGCCATAACCACAACAATGCCCACCTCCAACCCTCCCAGGGTCCTATCAGTCAACTCTATCCATTTCCTTTCAGCGCGGCTATCCAGCCTATTGGCACCCACACATGGGAGGACCAGCTCACCCCACCTGGAAGCTCAACCATCAAACCCAAAAGGGTAAGACTTCAATCTTTTGTCTCTATCAGGCTATTTTGGAATTCTATCCAGCCCTCTGCTTATCTAACCCTAACGTCTGTCCTTCTGTTCTTCTCCCTTGGTACATTGTTCCGTTTCATGTTGCTAATCATACTGCAAATCAGCACCTTATTATTCCAACTGTGATTTTGTTCTGTCCAATTAACTATACTTTTGTCACCATCACTTGCAATCACCCAACATGGTAAATCACCTCTCCTGCGTGTCACAATGTGTTTTTGCGTAAATCGCAATTTGTTTTTTATTTTTTGATACTGCCTATTAATGTATGCATAATGGATGTGAATGAAATATCCTCAATACTAATTGGCTTTGAATGTCACCTCACTGGGTATACCATATCACCACTTCACCAACTCACTAAAAACACAGCCTTGAAAAAGACTTAGGTTGAAACTCGCGTCGGCTGTGTAACATATCATCATGTTATAATTATAACCTTTACATCCAATGATGTCTCTCATTGGTGCTGACTAAACCAAGGAATAAACCAAACCTCATGTTTGACACACTAATAACTTGACTCATCTATTACTTGTGCAAACTACCTACCAACAATTACCGGACTATCTAATCCAACCAGCGCCTTTCCAGTTCAGAGTTTGTCAAACCCCACAAATATATTAAGAAACTCACTTAGGAGTTTCCTGCCCCCAGGGCATCCAGCTAAGGGCGGAAGGTAAAGGGCATCATTAATGCAGATATCCTTGGCCTGTTAGCCATTTTGTCTAGTTTGCTGCTTGCTACCGACCCAAGTAATGTGTTTGTTTAATCCTTTGTATTACATTGTACCATAACCCACAATCCTATGCCCCCCTCTTCACCCACAATTACTACCATGTCCCTTCCCCACTGCCTACCCATGCCCGAACCATACAACAAAATATCTGTAGGAAGAAAATAATATATTTCCTTCAAACAAACCCAGACAACACCTACTTCAATAGCTACTATACACAATCCTCAAAAGAAAACATAGCAAACATCATGCTATTCTCTTGTAAAAAATATAATTGGGATACATCCCGGTACCCATTCTGTACACCTACTTTCTCTACCCTTAGAGCACACATCAAACCAGATACTACAACCCCTATCAGAATACACTTTCAGACATCATGATTGATCCCCTACCAGGCCGCCGACCAACCCATGCTATCAATGTTTGCCACCAAAATGCTGACTATACTAGGATGTCATCACAATCTACCCAAACCAACTCACACTCATTCCAACAACGCCAATTCCAACAGCTCCACAAACACTCACAATCAGCCCGAGCAAAAACAAAGAAAACAGACCCTACCTAACTAGTACCAATCTCATTCCTTCCCCATAAGTCACTCCACACCCAGGTGTAGAATATACAAAACCCAACACAGCATCCCCACAAACACCACAAACCAGACTCCATCCCAATACTCTACTACACATTACAACCCCCCTTTATCACCCATTTAAATCTACACAACAGACCCCCCACCCAGCTCACCCATTCTAACTCTCCACAAACATGTTTAATGTTGCCCAGCCATTCCAACCCAACAATAACTACATGGACCAACACCACATCAACAACAACTACACACCCAACCATAAATTGTCTATATCCACTACACTTACAACTAAACTACTAGTCCAAATTTACATTGGTTTAATCACTGTAAGATCAGCAATGAAAAGTGCACATCACATCTTGGCTCTTATAGAAGACTTTAATCTAGACATATTGGCCATCACAGAAACATGGTTTACAGACAATGCTTGACTCTCCTTTTCCCACCGACTTCACCATCAAATAACTCAATAGGAAACAGATTAAAAAAGGCAGAGGTATAGCACCCCTATAGCACAAGACATCCACCACATGTTCTGTCACCACCATCCCAACATCCAACTTTGCACGCCTTGTAATAAAACTCATCAACCCTAACCCTGCCCTAATATTTGTCATCATCTGCAGACTTCCTGGCTACAATCTACACGTCCAGAACTAATGAGACTTCTTTATGTACAACCTCTCCATCAGCACAAATAAATTCATCGTCCTAGGTGATATCAACATCGGACTAGATTATACTGACACTATGGACCTCATTATACGGTAGGCGGTAAGGGTTTACCGGTACCGGTATTTTACCGGTACCGGTAAACCCTTACCGCCTTACTACGAGGTCACTTTGCGGGTTGGAGAATTTAACGCCTGCTTTTTGCAGGCATTAAAAACCAACCCGCAAAGGGACCAGGGAGCTAATTACGGTACTGCCATTTGCGGTGCCGTAATTACCACCTTCCCCATTCCCATTATGCCCTATGGGGCAAAAATGGGGAAGGGAAATGGGGGAAGGGTGAATTACCGCCCCACCAACCTTGGAATAGGGCGGTAATTCCCCTTTCCACCAAGGCGGTGCCAGTATTTTACTGGCATGGACCAAGGTGCTAATAGCACCTTGGTCCACCGCCATCCGTGTAATGAGGCCCTATGTCACGCTCCCTCCACAACATCTTCTCTGCCCAAAACATTAACCTTCTTTCTCAAGGCCCCACAAACCAAAACGGGCATTCCATTGACATCTTTAAGTCCCCTTCTTGTCGAAGCAACTTCTGCTGCACTAGCGTGGACCGACCATTACCTCCTCACTGCCACCTGGTCAAATAACACTCCCTCCATCTCCCACACAAAACAAAGAACAACTCCGAATTCTTTCTTCAGTTAAATGAAAAACATTATTTTCCAAAACTTTAGAAAAACTTCCAACAACAAATTACTCTCCACCTCCATACAGTCCCTCACCAAACAGAGACATCTTGCAAAACATTTACCTTGAAATGACCACAAACTTGACACACTTCACTCCCTTAATAACTCGTCGACCTAAACCACCAGAAAATACATCCAGCAAATGATTTGACTCTGATCTAAACCTCCATAAACGTGCATTTAGAAAAACAGAATGCAAATGGAGAAAAAAACAATCAGACAAGGACAAACTTAATTTCACCAATCCACTAGCACCAGAGCTCAATTTCAAGTGGCTGAACTATTCAAAATATTCTGCCAAATCACTAACCCTGAAACCATGAACAACCTCACTAATCCTTATCCAAGACTGCGCTGACAACATAGCTATAGCTTTTCAAACAAATAAGAAAATCCAGAACTATAGACAATGTTAATTTAGCAGCACTTCGACAATCTCACCACTCAACCCCAGCATCAGTCCACCTACATTCAAAGACCTTACGCCTGCTTCAGCAAGAGAACAAGAAAATATAATAATGAAGCCCAAGGCACCCACCACTCAAACTGATCCTTGCCCAGCCTCCATAATTAAATAAAAAAGATCTTTATTAGAACTCTCACATAGCACAACTTAGCAATGCCTCAACCCCAACTGGCTCGAGCCCCAGAGACCTCTCCTGAAAAAGATGAATCCAGGCAACTATAGACCAATCTCTGCTCTGTCATCCATATCAAAGATCACAGAGAAACTAGCATGCAAACAACTCACCCTATTCTGAGAATCTCCTCTGCAACAAACAATACATTTTCAGAACCCACAGAAGCACTGAAACCGTGCTTCTATACATGAACGAATGCATCCTGCTCAGACTAGATACCGACACTCTGACCTGCCTTATTCTTCTAGACGTCTCTTCAGCATTTGACACCATCAGCCACTGCACACTTCTTAATCACCTGCAATTCAACCTAAGCATACAAGGCTCTGCCATAAAATGGACTGTCTTTTCTCCAAAACTGCCCCACCACAGATCTCCTATCGATCCCCATGGAAGTTACTCAAGGAGTCCCTGAGGGTTCCACCTTATCGCCATGGCCCTTGAATGCCTTTATCATGCCCCACACGCACGTTACACAATAATTCACACCCATATCTCAAGGCTATGCAGATGACACACAACTTGCCTTCTCCACTTCAGCAAACATTGACTCCAACAACTCCATCGGCCAATGGCTTCAAGCCACTCAAAAATGGATGTCCCAAAACAACTAATGTCTCTTCCACACCAAGACAGAGATGGTGGTTCTTGACACCCAACACAGTCACCACCTTCCATTTTATATGGCCGTTGATCTGGGAACCCCTCGCCCCTTCACCTGCTTCAGAAGCATGTAACCCGGGAATTCTAACAGACACTGACCCATCCCTTAAACCACACATAAAAGACCTCACCAAATAAACAGACTGCCTCCTGCACATCCTTAGAAAGATAATTCCCTGCTTGGAACTTCATCAAAAGATCAACATCCCCAAAATGCCAAAACTCTCCCAATGAGCATGTTGCAATTCTCTCTATATGGGTCTGTCCTCAGAAAACCTCAAATTGTTCTACATTCTCCAAAGTAAAACTGGTCAATGTGTACTAAACCTCAAGCCTTACGATCATATCACTCCAGCTCTATACACACTCAATTGGTGACCCATTAAAACTCAAATTGGACTACGAATCCAAAACATTACACACAAAACAATCCAATCCTACCTTGTTCTTTCCATCCCACGTAGATACCTATGGCCATCAAATACAACTAAACTAACAACTCTCAAATGTTGATGCAAAAATCATGCTCTTCCATTGCTCCCACCCTAGCAAACAAACTACCAGAATACATCTCACAAGAACCCAAATTCAACACCTTCAAAAGTACTATCTAAAGACTGGTTCACCCTTCAATCATAAACCTAACCCACCGCCTGCTTCAACATTCAGACACCTAACACTTCACCCTCATGGCACCACTCCCTCCTTCATCTGGACAACCACTTCATTTTTAACTATAAAAGCAGTTAGACATACCATATGCTTCTCCCTACTCCCCCCTCCTTGCACCCTGGTTAACACTTTCACAACCACCCCTTGTCTCTCTTGTTCCATCTCCCTTTTATCACAATAGCACTTACCTGATATGGAATTTCAGACCGCCTAGCATTTTTACCTCATCAGTAAACTGTACTTACTTTCATTCCAAACTTGCCCTTCCTTCATTTATTTATTTGTAGAGAGCCTAAGCCCTTCGGCATTAAATCGCTGTCACATGTTTAACAACACAATGATATAAACAGTAAACAAAAATAATCAGAACTTGTGTGTGTTTGCTGTCAATTATGGAAAAATCAGCAATATTTAGGATTGCCCAGATAGAAATAAATTAAATATGCAGATGCTAAATTGCAATTGCTGTATTCTTTTCTTCAGACTGCTCGATAGTGGGGGCTTGGCCATAGGGGACACTAGGGCGATGTCTCCTTCCCGGCCACCCCATCTCTAATTAAATGTCAATGGTCTGTACATGCTTTTACATCCTGGCTGCGACAATCTCAATCTGTCAATCTGGTGCCTGTATTAAAGATACCATTAAAATAGAAACAAATATAATAATTAATCAGAACTTGTGTGTGTTTGCTGTCAATTATGGAAAAATCAGCAATATATAGGATTGTCCATGGTAATCACTTATCTATGCTGATGCTAAATTGCAATTGCTGTATTTTTTTTTCAGACTGTTCTATAGTTAGAACCGTGGGAGCTCACCAATAGAGGGCACCCCCCTACTCCCACCCCACCCCTTAATTTTCAGGAGCCTCCAGTTCCTGGTAAAAAATGCAAAGAAGTAAAATTTTTAAAAAAAAGTTAAAATAAATATATTTCCATTTTGGAGCGAGTGATTCTAAATCTAAAAGACATTTACATTCTTTGCAAATTCAAAGACTGCTGGTCTCCCTAATGCCCTACACAGCACTTTACATAGATGAAGGCCGTCAAATAAAATGCCCATGCATTCACTCATGTAGAGCTCTGTGAAAGGCATTAGGAGACCACGGGTGACGTCAGCCGATCAAGATGCTGTCATACCTTTCCGTCCCTGGTCGCACTGGTCTTCTTGGCTGCTCACAACGACGATAGCGGGCACCGGCTTTACCCCCAAGATGGCAGCTTGCAGCTTTATGCGGAAGCATTGTCAATGCTCCATTCTCCTAGTAGTGGCAGAGGCAGCACAAGCAGCATCCAGTTAAGCACACATTAGACGTGGAACCTTGCTCAGCGCTCCGTAATTGTTTCTATCCTTCCTTCTCTAGTCTTCCTCCTGTGCTCTCCCTCTTGCCTGCCTGGCAGTCCTCTGTTTTGGTTCTCCCTGGCTCTCCCCTGGTTTCCCTTCTTCTTGTTTTCCCCGGTTCTCGTGTGCAATTGGTGCTACAAGAACTTTACCTCTTCTACTGGATACTTCTTCCTGGATTGCTGTCAGGTTTTTTCCTTCATCTGGAAGTTTTTTACTGGAGATCTTTGGTGGTCTCTCCTGAGCTTACCTGGCCTGGGAACCCTTACAGGAAGGGTGGCGTCTGGAGAGGCTTGTCCTTTTCTACACGAAACACGCTCAAAACAACAGGGGAAACTCCACAAAAAGACTGCTACAAAGAACCCACAGGTGAGCCAATCTTGCGAATCCAAGGATCCGTCCGGTCAGATGCATCCAGGGAGCTAGAAAATCTGGCCCAGGAGGCATCCTGAAGGGCTTTTCACCCTTCTTCTTCTTCTTAATTATCGGAGGCGTCTCCCTCTGCCTGTCTGTCTCAGGCTGGGGGTGGGGTCAGAACACTGGCCCCACCCTCTGCCTAATAGAGATATAGGCAGGAGGAGGGGAGAATGAGTCTCCTGACCCAAGACACTCTTCCACATAGCTCTCAACTCACCCGCATTTGGCGGGTGTCACCCGCCTTGCAAAGTGCTGACTCACCCGCCAAGCCTCCTGCACGCCCATTCATTCCAATGGGTGTTTCACCCGCCAAAAACAAAATCGGGTGATTTCACCCGCCTTTGCGAAACAAATGGTTGAGAGCTATGCTTCCAACAACGTGATGACATTTGAGGAAGAGGGAGAAAGCCCAGGCTTTCCAGAGATCACTGCCACGGCCACTCAGCTAAGTGTTTAAAATGGTTGTGTCTGTTTGTGTGTGTGTGTGTGAGTGAGAGAGACATTGTAATTTTAATGTACACGTGCATGACAATGTATTTGCGTCGATGAAGTGTTCTGGTGAGTGCCATGTGTATGATTGATAAGAGAGGCTGTATGGATCCGTGACTGCTTGTGTGGATGCTGTGTAGGTGTATATGAGCGCCTGAGTGTGAGCTCTGTGTAAAATAAGACAAGTGTGATTCGGTGATGGGAAGACACTTATTATTTTACATGGGGCTTGCAATCAGGCCCTGAATGTGTGAGTCTGTGTAAGTGTTCTTGTGGGTGAGAATCAGCCCTCCTGACGCATGATTAAAAGGAGCTGCATGAGTGCGCATATGTCTATATGAATGTGTGGACATGCATGAGTAGGGTGCCGTGTGAATGGTTCACCCACACGTCGCCCAGCAGAACTCTTACTCAGATAGGTGCACATATTCATATATACATGCACACAAGCGGAGACACACCCATACAGCTTCTCTCAATCATTCAGTGATTGTGTGCACACATATATATGAACATGGATATCTGTGCAAGTGAAGTGTTCTGGTGGGTGTCATGTGCATGAATGAGAGAGGCTGTATAGGTGAGTGACTGATTGTGTGCATGTGTCTATATGAATGTGTGTATATGCATGTGTGAGGAGTTCTGCTGCACTCTGTGTGAATTAATTATTCACCCACCGTCCATCAGAACACTTAGTCAGGCAGAAGCACATATTCATATATACATGCACACGTATACACTGCTTGTGCGCATGTATACAGGAATTTGTATAGCTATGTAAGTGAAGTGTCCTGGTGGGTGTCATGTGCATGATTGAGAGAGGCTGTGTAGGTTAATGACTGCTTGTGTGGAGGTGCATGTGTGTTGTGTGTGTGCATGGTTTTGAAAGGGGCATTGGAATAGGGCAATACCAAGGTGATAAAACATGGTGTTACTCACTGCGTGCACTGCATGTAGCCAGAAAGAACATGTTTTCTTACCTTGATATTGTCCTGCACCTATGCCTCCTCTGAGCCCCCCCACACACACATCCATATACACATGCACATAAGCAGTTATGCACCCATACATCTTTCTCAATCATTCACACAACATCCACTAGAACCCTTCACTCACACAGATACACACAATCATATATCTGTGCGACTGAAGTGTTCTGGTGGGTGTCGTGTGAATGATTGATAGAGGCTGTGTGGGTTTGTGACTGCTTCTGTGGATGTGTATATGAATGCGCGTGTGAGTGTTTCGGCACGGCCTTGGAGGGGGTATTGGGGCAGCAGTGGCAGCTCCTCCATAATGGGTATGGGGGTGCTGACCCACTGGCGCCCCGTGCATTGTGGAGGAGCCAAGAGCCAGCCTGGTGTAAACACTGAGCACTCCCTCAACTGCTTTTTTGCAGCTGAGGGGGTACTCCTGGGTTGGCTTGAACTGTCAAAGGAAAATGTGGTTTCCCTTTGACAGTTCTCTTCCGAAGCCATGCATGCTCAATGAGCCATGCAAGGCTGGGGTGTTTTGCTTCCCCAGCCTTACATAGCCAATTAGGAATGCTTCCTGGGGAACTACATGTGTGTATGCGTGAGGGGGCACTCGTCATCAGTGCTGTGGCGCATGTGCAGGAACCAGGAAGCTCTTGATTCCTGATTCCTGTTTGTGCTTCGCACGATCTGCAGCGCTGGGAGGAAAGTTCCGGCAGAAGGTGTGTCAATATTAATTTAAATATGTGTATGGATGCGTGTATGCTTATGTTACAAGTGAGTGTATGATGATGGGTGCATGCTGTGCAATTGTGTGTGGGTGTTTTTGGTGGCCCGGGAGATGATTTTGTCTAGTCGGGAGAGGGTTTTACAACAACCACATTTTAAAAATGCCTTTGTTGCACAACCCCCTTCACACAGGCCAAATCAGTTACCCTTCCGAGGCGCTGGGGAGCCCAGGGGATAGGACAATATTTTTTATACTAGGCATCTATGAACGTTGTCTAGTAAAAAATACCATGCCTGCTCCCAAAGCCCCCCAGCAGCTTGCATACACATATAACCACATTTATTGTGTGCATGTGTGAGGAACTGGGGGCCGATGAGGCAGGCATGTTATTTTTTTTTTACTGCCCATCTATAATAGATGCCTAGTCAAAATACCATGCCTGCTCCCTAGGCCCCTCAGCACCTCACATACACACATAATCACATTGAGTGTGTGCATGTGAGGCCATTGGGGGCTCAAGGGGAAGGTATGAAATTGTTTTACTTGGCATCTATGATAGATGCCTAGTAAAAAAATACAATGCCTACACCCTGGACACCCCACAGCCTTGCATAAGCTCGCACGAACAACAACTTCCCATCTTATCCCGCTGTGAAGCCTGATGCGCCTTCCAACCCGCCTGCAGAATTAATCTGCAGTGAAATTGCCCATCAGCAACTACTTCCACCACCTGAGCCCCTCTGTGTTCACCAAGCCACGTCGAGCTCTGACTGCGTGGCTCCCGTCAAACAAAAAAGAAAGAAGTACTGCTACCAAAGGGTTCATCCCGTATTGGTTATGTTCAGAAAGAGCTTGATTGGGGACCCTTAATATTACTAGTGGAATAAATCCCAAAGTATATCGCCCATAGTACTGTCCGGAAGGAAACACACATAGAGGGGCTGCATAGTTGGCCTCATTACGACCCAGGCGTTGGACCATGGTGCTGTTAGCACCATGGTCCATGCCGGTAACTTACCGACTCCGCCATGGCGGATTGGGGAATTACCACCCCATTCCGAGGTTGGCGGGGCGGTAATTCCCCATGCCGCCATGGCCCTTCCCCATTCCGATTTTTGGCCCATAGGGCATAATGGGAGTGGGGAAGGCGCTAATTACGGCACCGTAAATTACGGTGTCGTAATTAGCTCCTAGGTCCCTTTGCGGGTTGGTTTTTTAACGCCTGCTAAAAGCAGGCGTTAAAGTACAACCCGCAAAGGGACCTCGTACTCAGGAGTTAAGGGTTTAACGGCGCCGACACCTTTTACAGCGCCGTTAACCCCTTAACGCCTGGGTTGTAATGAGGCCCAGTGAGTTTAAATAATTGTATTGGAAAAAAATGAATTATATACACTTGTACAAATAACAAGGATTTTGCTTGAACAAAGAAGTATTGTCATAAACAGAAAGAAAGAGAAAATACATTAGCTCCTAAACTAGACATTAGTTCTCAAGGGAAACAAAAAACAAAAACAGTGAATCCACACATCAAGTTAACACATATTCATGATGATATAAAACCTATATTCTGAAAAAGTAGTGCCACATGAATCACACAAAATACATCTAGAAGTCAAGGTACATGTTGAATTGACCTATATTCATTTCCATTTGACATGTATATGTTGTATTAGGAATTCTAGTAGAGATAGGCCACAAAACAAGTTGACATATGTGTGTTACAATAAAGATTCTGAGAAACATATGCCGACGCTGCAGGGGGTGGGATTCAAATCAACCATCAAGTAAACGTTGGCCACAATTTTAAGAGTACCAGTCTGTCAACCCTAATGTTATTCTTAATATTCCCCCTTGCAAATAAATTGCGTTTCAGCGGCAATTACAAAATCATTTCAACCGAATCAATGGGCCTCATTACTAGGTGGGCGGTAAGGGATTACCGGCACCGGTAAGGGCACTGGTGCTGGTAATCCCTTACCGCCCTACTACGGGTTCCCTTTGTGGGTCCTCCCTTAACGCCTGGTTTTACCTGGTTTTACCAGGCGTTAAGGACAGGACCCGCAAAGGGACTTTAGAGCTAATAACGGTACTGGAATTTGCGGTACCGTTATTAGCGCCTTCCCCATTCCCATTGAGCCCCATGGGGACTCAATGGGAATGCGGAAGGGCCCTGGTGAATGGGGAATTACCGGCCCCGGCAACTTTGGAATGGCCGGTAATAGCTCCATTCACCAGGGCGGAGTCGGTAAGTTTTTGGAGGCAGCCATGGCGCTAATAGCGCCATGGTTACCTCCAACCTCGTAATGAGGCCCAATGTGACTCATAGCTGTTCATGATGGCCGCCTTCTTCAGGGCGAAAAGACACAACCCCTATAGAAAAACAGAGAGGAAAAAATGATAAATTCCCCTTTTAGTATTGCGTGTTTCCTTCCTAGACATTTCAAGGCAACTAGTGATAATTGCATACATTAATGAAAAAGAGAATAATTCTTTTTAACAATGTGAACTAATCATTTCATGGGCAGAGAGGAGGTCAGGGTTAAAGATGCTACCTCTGGCCTTCCATGGTGGACGTACATCGTAAGTGTGTTAACTCACCACGGATCTCCTATAGGTTTTCTCTGTATGGCCCGCCTCTCAACATGAAGGCTGCATGCAAATCAGGACAACATTTGAAAACGAGCTCCACGTGGCTGCTCAGAGCAACAAATGCTGGAGGTGCGGCCGTGGATGGGGCTGAGGAGATGGGTCTCCACTAAATCCAAAATTCCCTACCAAAAAAGAAAGAGAGAGGGGAATGCATATATTCAGGTACTCCTCTTTCCAAACTACAGCAACGTACTAGGAGTACCGGAAGTTGTCAAACTCCTATCTCATAATGTGCTGAGTAATCATCATAATAGTAATCATGGAGATTTACCTTAAAAGGGGGACGTGTGTTGTATCCCTTCTATTATTCAACCTCCATGGGCACGGTAAATTGTCCCTTGCGTATATGTGGTGGTAAGTTGTAAGGTCCTCTTGTCTGTGGGCAGTACGGATCCTCTAGCTATGTGCACAATTTAAAGAGGCCAAATGTGAGGACTGTCCTTAATATTACAAGAAAGGCATAGTGTCATAGGGGACACGAGCGTCCGCCGAGTTTACCTGAATGTGTGTGTCGCAGGGTGCCGGTGGGAATCAGTCCCGGGTGACGTTCTCGCGATTCGCGGTGTCCTCGCGTACTGGAAAACCCATGTCGGGAGAGTCTGCGCTTAATGTTGAAAACAGACTTCTGCACGTATGGTGGTTGAGCCTCCAAGTGACTGAAGGTGTGTCTCTGTCATCCAATCAGGGCCGTAGATTTCCTGTGCCCTGATTGGATATGACGTAGCAGACACAGAAATGGGTGTCCGCAGCAAAGAGACGTGAACCAATGGCTTGTCAATCAGACCCCTGCATCAGCTTGGGTGTGTGCAGGTCCGCCAATGAGGAATACCAGGTTTTTTTTCTCCAAGTTAAGTGTATTGTATGAAGAAAGTGGAAGCCTAATTTTCCGACCACGTAAGCCTCTTCATATTTTATTTAGAAAAACAGGGGGTCGGAAAAGTGGCTCCCGTGCCTACTACATTTATCTTTACTCATTCCCCGGCAGAATAAGATGGCCGCTGCATCGTGGGTATGATCAAATCTCCACCAGACCAGCAGTTTACCTGGTTGCTAGGTAACGATACCATGACAACGCCTGCGACCATGATCTAAGCGAGGCCAGCGTCGAAGGCCAAGTTGAAGGTCCTGTCCCGAGCCAGTGAATCATTCTTCAAGGAAGGGCTGTGGCCCCAACGTCTAAGCAGCCTCTGGAGCGGTCCTGCAGAGGTGCCTGCGCGTGAAGAACAACTTCCCACCTTATCCCACTGTGAAGCCTGATGCGCCTTCGAACCCGCATCCAGAATTAATCTGCAGTGAAATTGCCCATCGGCAACTACTTCCACCACCTGAGTCCCTCTTCACCAAGCAACGTGGAGCTCTGACTCTGTGGCTCCCGTGCTCACGACATTTATCTTTACTTATCCCCCAGCAGAATAAGATGGCCACTGCACCGTGGGTATGATGATCAAATCTCCACTAGACCAGTTGTTTACCTGGTTGCTAGGCAATGACACTGTGACAACCCCTACAACCCTGATCCAAACGAATCAGCATCCGCCGGCAAGTGGAAGCCAGCCAGCATTGAAGGACAAGTTAAAGTCCCTGTCCCGAGCCTGTCAGAGCCGGGCGGACCACCAGACCATGCCTGACATTTACTCCTCATGTGTACCCACCGAACCTCAGTCTAAGGCCTGCTGACTAGCCGCCAATCGAGACACACCTACAACAAATGCTCGAACATTGCCGCCTTCTCTGCTCATTCGAGCTACCCCGCATTCGCATTTCCGTGCGGTAAGAGTGCTAATATCACAAATGTAAATTGTAGTTACTCCATACTGTCTGTGCGCGTCCCTCAGTCTCCATTGCAGCCCACCTACGATAGCTTACTCACATCCTCAGTACACACACTGCTCTCCTTTTTTCAATGGTTTAATAAATGACAAAAATTATATTTGAGTTAAAACATATTTACAGGACATTCATCAGTTCAAAAAACAGTATCCACACGGGAGTCGTTGGTGTTCACCCAAGATAATTTGCTTGGATCACAGTATGAGACATATAAATATCCTTCAATCAGTGAAGACTAACATTGAGAAAAATGAAAAATTACAGAGCTTTAACAGTGTGTATGTTGGACACTGGGAAAAGGAGTCGATACAACTGTGTTTTGGCCATTTCTAGCTACACTGTGTAGCTGTGAATTGGTAGGCCTTCATCAGGACGAGAAGAGAATTTGTAGTGGGAGGGTCCTGTAGTGGGAGGGTCCTGTTCGCTCTGTCGAGAAATGGACAGAGACATGTGTGTTAGAAGTGTGTGCTGGGTTCCAGAGAATATTTCTTTAGATTATTTCAAAAATGCAACTAATGTGTTTCTTAATTTGTAAAAACAAGGATCTCGCTACTACTAGAGGGAGATCACAACATGGTCTTACCATGTTTGAAAGATGCCACGGCGTGGCTCTATCGCATCTGGACGGAATAGCAGTCCAAAGATGATGGCTGGCAATTGTCATTTCTTCTTGCACACCACGTGTATCTGCTAGTGCAAACCAGAGTAGTATTTTGATTTAGGGGGTGTGACTATCACCCATTACACCAGATTGTGTATCACCATCAAAGATATTGTCTTACCCTATTTTGTAACTCTGCCGGGGGCGGATCCTAAGTATCTTCACCTCCGCGAGGGCGGGTGATGTAGGGCGCTGTCAGGTTGGTGTCGACAGACCTGTTAGCGGAAACATGATGCGCCCATCAGTGCCTGTTAGGTCGCCAAAGTTAACTATATATCCATAATCCTGTTGTAAGGACACGACTAAGGAGGTAGCTATTCTGAAATCCCCTGTCCCGCTACAGTCAATGTTATTGCAAAATATGAGCGCTGCTGCCCGATCTGATAAAACAAAAGGTGCTTCAGTAAACCCGAACTTGCCGTGTGCTGACAAGTGGGAAACGCTTACCTAAATGGAGTGAATCATCACGACAAACACGAGCGTACAGAACGCTGTATGCTCGTTGTCATGGCCACCGATGCTATTTGTATTAGCAGCCATCTAACGACCACCGACGTGGAAGTACCTGCTGTATTTTCATGATCCAACGTGAAATTTAACACAGCTACGTGTTTTAATTTAAAACTAAGGGCCAATCTAATGCCCCATATATGTCAGTGTCAGGAAATGTTCCCATTTATTATTAATTTGTCCGTCAACCCGCCGGTTGCCATAGCAACATGACGCAGTTGCTGTTTGTAATGTAAATATTGCTGCAAACTTCCCACAGCCTCACATCTTGATTGTATCGTGTGACCGTGCAAAAAAAATACTAAAAGTTATTATTATTATTATTATAGAGTCTACCATTAGGAATGGATGAATGTTTCCGATTCCGTTTAGTCTATAACGCTGCACGTCACCATGGTAACTAGACGCTGCTGCCGTATGCATATCCGGTACTGCACCAGTCTTGGACTCCCGTATTCTCATCTTTACTGTCATATCTATGATTGCACCAAGCATTTTACCCACTTTCAAGCATATACTCGCTCGACTCTTACACATCTGCTATCAGCAACTTACTTACTAAAGGTCTTCATGGATAACCTACGGACTGCCACACTCACCATGGCCACTCTGTTACCCTTCTCCAACACCATCACACTTACCAGCTTGCTTCCATCACTCGTCCACTGCCAACTACCTAGGGCTAATACTGTAGTACCAGAGAGCAACAATCACCCCCTCACCCCACACTGCCCTCCCAAAGACAAACATTGCTGCGTCCTCACAGGCATCCAAGCCCCCCCTTATAGTATCGTTTCAGCAAACGAAAGCCGCCCACATTAAAGGAGCTCTCATCAACGCCAGGTCTCTGATCGCACATGCATTAGATTTAGTAGACCTCATCTCCTCCAACAACCTAGACTTCTTAGCAGTGACAGTAATATGGCTCCATCCAGCAGCAGGACCTTCCCTCATGCTAGCATTGCCTGAAAATTACACAATCATTAGAGCTGAAAGAACAACCAGAAGAGGTGGCGGTGTCCCCCTCATTGCCAAAACCCGTATTGGCATCAGAGAATTTGCCAGCCAACCAATCCTCTCTGGAGAACTCCTCTCCGCCAAACTCCCATTATCAGCCTCACGCACTTTACTCACCCACCTTCTATACAGACCACCTGGCCCCCCTGAAGACAGCACACATCTTCTCACCCACAACACCAAACCAAACTCCCAAATTCTACTACTAG
This sequence comes from Ambystoma mexicanum, assembly GCF_040938575.1. Taxonomy (NCBI): domain Eukaryota; kingdom Metazoa; phylum Chordata; class Amphibia; order Caudata; family Ambystomatidae; genus Ambystoma; species Ambystoma mexicanum. The sequence continues at coordinate 146,571,724 of NC_090930.1, read as the reverse complement.
GTGATCTGAACCTAGGCCTACATAACACTAAAGTCATAGCCTTAGAAAACTCTCTCACTGAATTAGGCTTAATAGGTCCAGCACCAAAGAGCTCTTTACCATCCTCAAAGAGCTAGAGACACCTATTTCCCCACCGGACTCAAGCAACAATGATGCCATTTGGTGCGCCAACATCCAACGGCCCTCCTAGATAAAATCACACTTTTACAAGCAAAAATTGAAGGTAAAAAACATAGCCTCGCTTCCAGTGCCAAACACAAGCAAATTACAGAGCTTTTCTTCCAAAATCATGCAACCTATTTGAATTCTCCCCAGTTACCACCAAAGAGGTAGAAGCCATAATCGCTAGCCTAAAACCCACTAGATGCCTAGGAGGCACATGCCCAGCCACTATCATAAAAGAGGGGGCCAAGGATTTCACCCCTTATATCACATCATTAATACCTCTTTCGTCCTCATGTTCTGTCCCAAATAATCTTAAAGAGACCTGGGTCATGCCACTCATCAAAAAACCTAACCTCCACCCCAGCATTCCTTTCAACTTCAGACCTATTACAACTGTTCAGTTTCTTCTAAAAATATTGGAAGAAGCAGCCTATATCCAATTACAGAACCACCTCGATAGGTTCAACCTTCTGGGCTTCTGGAAAAATCTGGCTTTAGACCCAGACACGGCACAGAGACAGTCCTCCTGGATTTAAAAATCCAGATAGATGAAGTTATAGATAATGGAAACCCTGCCTTATTCCTCCTACTCGACCTATCTGCAGCTTACGATTTAGTCGAGCACAGTATCCTAACTACCCACTTGACCTCTGCAATTTCTTTCTCCCCTAAAGCCGCTGCTTGGATCCAATCCTTCCTCTCAGACAAGACCATGAGGGTCCTCTCCCCTTCAGTTCAGCTGATCCCTCTCGAATCACCTGTGGAGTCCCGCAAGGCTCTTGCGTCTTCCCGACTTTGTACAACATCTTTACGAAGTTGCTGTTTGACCAGTTAGATGATCTGGGCATCCCCTATACAAATGACACTGGTGATACTCAAATACTCATCACTCTCTCAGGGTCATATGACAAAGACTCGGCCTTCCTTAACGGGATCTACCTCAGAATACAAGCCTGGATGTCCAAGCATGGTTTTGTCTCAATGATGACAAGACCAATCTATTGCTTATCGGCTCAAGCCATTGCCTCAACACACTAGATCCCCTTTGCACCTCCTTTAACATCGATGGGAGTGACATTACAGTATCCAAGGATGCCAAAACACTAGGAGTCTATCTAGATTCAACTCTCTCCCTTTCTAGACAAGTAAATGCAACAGCCTCATCTACTGCCTACACCGCCAAATTAATAAATGCATGTTGACCCGTTCTGTCCACCACCAGCTGTGTCATGCTGGCTAGAGCACTCATACTCTCCGAATTGGACTACTGCAACACCTTACATTTAGGCACCTGTAAACGTAACCTCAATAAGCTGCAAGTGTTGCAGAACAATGCCATCAGAGTCGCTCTTAACATACCTCGATCTAATCATATATCACAAGCGAGGCACAACATCAATTGGCTCCCAATACAAGATAGAATTATTTCAGAACCCATATGATCACTTATAAACGTCTGTCAAACTCAGCTCCTAAATACCTGGCCGACAAATTCTCTAGAAAGATGTCCTCCAGACCCACCAGAACCAACTACGTACACTGCCTCAACATCCCTAAGTTCAAACTGCAGACAGCAGGTGGGGCAAGCTTCCCAGTACTGGCTTCCAAAACCTGTAACTCTCTAGCCCCTGGCCTCAGAGCTGAACCATCCTATCCGGCCATCAGAAGCAAGGTTAAATCATGGCTCTTCTCCCTGCTTAGTTAATGCACGTCCCTAACGACTGACCCCAAACACTCCTCCTTGGACCCTCGCCTTGATCTACAACACTAAGTGATATCCTCTAGCAGGACTCTGCCTAAACCTATATTCACCTATGGACAAAACACTGTGTATATCTGTATATTTCTGCACAGCTCATGTGATTTTGTCTTGCAACATAAGGCTATGGCCGACCTCTGTATATTATAGCTTCTGTAGCCTGTTTCTTGATTGTATGAGAACACTGTGTGTTCCTGTAAAGATGTAATGATATTTGTAAAGATGTAATAATTTTTATTGTACACCTAAGTAAAAGCACTAAACTAATACACACATAATTCCATTTATTGTGTGCGTGTGAGGTGCTGGGGAAACGGGGGTCAGGCATGGCATTTTTATGGCCATCTATGATAGATACCCAGTCAAAAATGACATATAAGGGCCCCCCAGCACCTTTCATGCACACAATTTATAATGGATGTCTGTGAGGTGCTTGAGACTCCAGGGGGCAGGAACTCAGGGACGTCATTTCACCAAAATGCCGGGTGTAACGGAAGTGACATCACACGACCCTTGACCCCCTGATGACATCACAGGCAGTGATGTAATTTGACCCTGCCCCCAAGTGACATCACATGAAGTGATGGCTAACGACCTTCACATTTTTTTAGATGCATCTAGCATCCTTGTTTCCCTGTGCTCTCATTTCAGCCAGATATAAGAACCACACAGGGTTCAGAGGCACAGAGGGAGGCATGATTTGTCCACGATTACACATTTGGGGAATGCCATTTTCCAGATTCGACATGGGGTCTATATGTAACACATACTTAATGCAGTATTTCTAACAGGGTAACCAAAATCTGTAACGCAGGCTACAGCTAGTGTTTGAAACATCTATAGATCAAAGGACACAGAAGTATGTGTTATCTGTTTTAAACAAGCCAAAAAAGCACTGACCTGGGGAGACGTGAGCTGCATTCAACCAGGTGAAAAATGCGGCACGAGCAAAAAAGGCCTAAAAATTAAATAATTGACCAGGACTTAGTATCAACAAAATTCCCTGGTTATACATGTATATATGATTCACCTACCACTACGATAGAAGACAAGCATTCGACTGGTCTTGATGCACAGGGTGGAGGGCACCTGATAATGTTAACTTTGGAGTATAATACCTGGTATAGGTTCTTTCAATATACCCAAGACCCCCCATAGTTTTTATTATCTGAGTGCCAGAGGACTTTAAAAAAATTTAAAAAAAACATTTAATGCAATCTCATTGCTGCACACATAAATTCATAGCACCACAGTTATTTAAAATTGAAAACACCCACAAGTTGCTTCTCACCCGGGGACTCAGTGGCAGACTTCAAGGCATGCACTGCACACTACCCCTTTGTCAGACCCAGTGGTGCCCAGTGGCATAGCACAAGATTTGGCAGCTCCCTGCGAGCCATGCTGCGGGGGTCCCCCCAAGCTCCTTAACAAAGCACAGGGCATGCCACACCCCAGGCCGGACTACCACGTGTGCACAATGTCCATGGTGATGATGCTGCTGTAGGGGCTTGCACTACTGCAAGTGAAAGAAGTAGATATGTTTTTCAATCAAAGCTTACATCTTTAACGTAACATAGAGAGAAGGGGCGATGCCTGGTCCACAAATATACAAGCCACAGGATGTGTTTTTGGAGGGTGTAAATATTTGCAGTATGTGATTGCGACTGAGCATAGCGAGGGATCCCAAAATAACGAAAATGTGTTGGGGGTGAGGGACCCGGGGGAATTCTTCTCCCTCACCAGAGTAAAATTTTGAATAATGGGTTAAAATTGTGCATTACATAGCACACTTTCTGGGATAATGTGAGTAAAAGGCCAATAATGTGGGTAAAAGGCCAAGAATCGGTGTGTAGGGTTTGTAGGGTGTAGGGTAAATCATGAAAAAAAGTACAATAAATGCAGTCACCAAAAGTGCACAGGGCATTTCCCAATGCATTATCATGCCGGTCCCAGCAATATATGCCAGTATAAAGAAACATTTGCATGCTGGCTGTGCCCATACATTTCCATGCTGGCTCCACCAACATATGCTAGTATTCCCATATAAGACCATACTTATGTTTTTTTCTATAGTATCATTACTGGCATTGAGCACATAACTGGCTCTGCCAATATATGCCAGTACTCCTATGTTAGTACATACTCATGTTGGTTGAGCCATTAAAAGTGACATGTCACAATAGGAAAACCTGTCCAAACTAGTTCCAATGTAAGCAAGTCTAGACCCATAAGAACACTTATCTCACTTGATTCATCATAGATGCTCAGTTAATACAAAATCATGCTACAATGAAGAATCTACAGGCCGATACACCAAAACATCAGTCTAGCAGAGTAATACAACTTATCATGCTTGCTTTTTTAAAGATGCAGCGTAACAAAATGACATGCCGCAGTAAGCAATGGCTAGACTGACTGCAACAAAATGCTAGTCCAGCCAGGGAATGGCTGTTAGGGAGAATTCTCAAGAATGTGCTAATTTCCCTTACCTTTTGAGACTCGCAGCAACTTTGCTGGATTTGATTTTTTGACTGGGAAGAGCGTGAGCTTTTTTTTCCCCACTCTTCCATGTATTTTGATGTGTGTTTTACTTTTGTGTTCTTTGGTTATGGAGTTTTAAAACAACTCCACAGGCATCATCTTTTTTCTGTGTGCCACACAGCACCTTCAGTGCAGTGGCACAGGGTGTCTTCCAGACTCCCCAAGGTTTAAATACCTTCTTTCTGTGGGACTGACTACTGTCTCCCAGAGCATATAAAGTTAAATTGACTTTACTAGTCTCTTTAAATTTACTGACCCAGCACACCCTATCCTCCTATAGATTGCTGGAGGTGTTGCCTAGCATCCCCTGAGTCAGAACACTTGTGTAACAGTCAGATGTTACCCTTTCCTACTTTAAATAGCTGGTGGCAGTGGTTTGGATCAAACTACCATGATTTGTCCCGACCGCGAACAATGGTAGCTAAAAATCGGGTCAGCCATGTTATTCAATATGGCGCCCAAGACCTATGTGTAAAAACAGACTCTGGTCAACTTTGTTTGCCATTTCTTTTAGGAAAGGTCCTTCTTGTGTTTTCTCTGCATGCCAAACCAGGTTTGGTCCCTTTGTTCATTGGCCTTTGGCGGGCTTCAGTGCTGAAGCCCTCCTCTGGCGCCTGAGTGTCTGGGGTGGACAGGATGTGAGGGAGGTGCCCGAAACTCCCTGTGCTTACTCTCCTAGGAGACCTGAAAGCACTCTGGCGTGATTGGCCGGCTAGCTGTCCGGCAAGGACAGCCACTCTGCTGTGTGAGCGACAGCCAGGCTGGAATTAATGGGGAAAAATTGTTTAAAAGCAGGTCTCTGGGACTTGGAAAGCAGAGTCGAACATTGGAACGAAAGAACGAAGACGAGCTGAAGGAAGAGGACTGCTGCAACTCCTGGATGACTGGTGAAGCCCTACTGCAGGTCTGAATTGCCTGAAACTCCATTGACAGAGAAGCCCTTCAAGGTTAACTTCTTCCCTTGAGTCTGGTGGGAACTACCAACTCGCAAGACACCTGGACACCGTCCCCATCCTGGTCGAATTTTCTTCAGAGTGCTGTTGAAAACTGGATAGCCAGGCAGAAGGAAACCATCTCGTGGACTTTAAGGCACTCACACCTTAAACCAACGTTTTGCCAAGTTTGCGGCCTCATCCCTGGGCAGTGCAGTAACATCCCAATGTCCTCCTTCTTGTCCCCACGACTGAAGCTAAGGAACAGTGAGATCTGCTCGAACTGCCAGGAACAACTGCCTAAGCACAGCTCTTCTTCACTTTAAAGGTATTGTGCAATCGCGGTCCGGAAATCTTTTCGGCCATGGTGAAAGTTTGTGAAACTTTCCCGACTTCAAAGGCTTGCCCTTCCCTAATAATTTGTCAAACTTTTCGCCTAGCCAAATCCTCCTAAGATCTGTGGCAAGGACTTAACCGTATACTACCAGAACTGTGCTATCTTATACAAAGACTCTGAACCATTGACTTTGGCCCAGGCCTATGAACTGAATTACTGGTTTTAGTTTACTTAATCCCTTTGCCCTGCCTATGAAAGTATTTGTGCTGTTGATTCTTATAACCTTGTCTTTTTACGCCTTTTTAAAGTATCTGAAGTGCCATTTTGCTCCCACTTAAGGGGAGCTGAACTTGTTCAGTAACTTATTTGTTGTGTATTTGTGGTATTTTAGCAGATGATATTGAGCTGCTCTTGCTAGTGTGATGTTTTCAAACTGACTGTGCAAATAAATGTATATTCTTTTACCAAGAAACCTTGAGTCAGTGTTTGTTTGAATCACTATTTGTTAGTCATATGTGCAACTTGTTCTAGTGCTCACTCAACTCTTGAGATAAGCCTGGCTGCTCAGCCACTGCTACCACATGGCTATGTAGTACGGACTTGTACCAAAGGTGAAATTGTACTGGCACTTGTAGTCTTAATTGCATATAGTGTTCCCCAAGGGTACTGCATGTGATTCTGCCTAACAATGGCACTCATGAACTTGCCTTCGCCCAACAATACCAGTAAAACATGTGAAGTCAATAAAGGTTGTGGCAAAAATGCTCCAGTGATCCCCAATCTCCCAGGGCCTTGTACACACATGCATCCCCTTTCACCTACCATTCACTCACCCATATATCTCCTCTCGCACTCACACTGGATTAACCACACAGACAGACACCAAACTCCACCCAGAATATTCAAACACACACTACTGCATGTATGCTCATTCACCCACCAGTCTCTCACTCACACCTTCTCTTACATCCACTCATTGCATTCTCTACACAGGCACAAAACCACCCACTCAGAAACACACATCACATCACTTGTCATTCACCCACCAGTCACTCACTCCTTCTCTTACATCCATTCATTGCATTCTCTACACAGGCACACCATCCACTCATTGCATTTTCTACAAAGGCACACACCCACCCACTCAGAACATTCAAAAACACACATTACATCACTTTTCATTCACCCACCAGTCACTCACACCTTCTCTTACATTCACTCATTGCATTTGCTACACAGGCACACACCCACCCACCCAGCACATCACTTCTCATTCACCCACCAGTCACTCACACCTTTTCTTGCATCCACTCATTGCATTCTCTATACAGGCACACAAAGAACATTCAAAAACACACATCACATAACATCACTTCTCATTCACCCACCATTCACATACATACATCTGAAACACACTTCACACATGCAAAACACACTTCATATTACAAAACAAAGCCTTCTTACCTTTTTTTGCAACTTCGGTCCGTCCTTCCAGGCCCTCTCGGCTCCTCCGTGCTGCTCACATACAGGAACCAGGAAGCTGCAAGAGCCACAGCTTCCTGGTTCCTGTATTTGAGATGCAAGGAAGCCGAGGGAGAAGGGGTTGGAGCTGAACATGGCATGTGACATGTGCAACATGTCACGGTCAGCTCCAACCCCTATTGAGTGCCTCCCCGGCCCAGCCTTCGCCCTGATCGGTGAGGGAGGACTGCACCTTGGACCCACCAGACATGAGGCCAGTCTAGCCATTTCTTGGTGTGGCATGACATTTTGTCTTGGGCATCTTTGATAAAGAAAGCATGATAAGTGTTGTATGTAGTTAGACTGGCATTTTAGTGCAGCCAGTTTGGACATGTTTTTCTACTGTGGTGTGCATTTGTAATGTAAAGCCTACTGGAGTATGTCCTTATGTGGGATACTGCCATAAATTGGCAGAACTAGCGGGGACATGTTTTCTTAAAGTATCATTACTGACATTATGTGCAAAGCAAACATGAGTATGTTCTTATATGGAAATACTGGCATATATTGGTGAACCAACATGTAAATGTATGGGCACAGCCAGGGTGCAAATGTTTTATACTGGCACATATTGTGGGCAAAGGCATCATGACAATGTGTTGGAGAAACGCTCCTATGCACTGTTGGCGACTTGCATCTATTGGATGTTTTCATGAGTCATCCGACAAAACCAATTGCACGCTATTTTAGCTTTGTATCCCATTTTTCAAAGAAGTGTGCTGTAAACTGCTCAATTTTAACCCACTATTTTAAAAAAATTCTCGAGGGCAAGAGTAGAACTCTCAGGTTTTTTGATTATCAAATGCTGCCCGGTCTGCGCCCACCGCCTTCACATTCAAGCCCCCCATTTGCTGCTCCAAGATGGCCCATAGAAATGGAGAAGGCAGTCTTTTGTGATCTACGTTCACCATATGCATGCTCTTTGTGTTTTTTGTGACAAAATATTTAGCTCTTAGTACACTGCAAAGCATCGAGGTTTCCTAATGTCAATAACGCCTTGAGTTGCGGACCGTATAGTGAGGGTAATGGCCCATAGCCTCTTAACAGGTCCCCTCTATGCAGAGCACCTATACATTGTGCAAGTGGTAATAAACACTCTGGGGCCGATTCACGAAACAAACGTATGCCGAAATTCCCAGCGCAAGCTGGCGCAGGGTGGCGCAAACGTGAGAAAGCAAGCGCATGCGCACGCGTGTGATTCAAGGAAGGCGCTGCGCGTGTTTTCCACTGGTTGTGCACCAAATACGTGCGTGGCGCACACGGGCGCACATGTCATTGCAACAACCTGAACGCCGTGCGCGACGCACACAGGGATAGCGCACAACGTCCGCGCACACACCAAAAAGGGGGCGGAACACGGGGCGTAACGCACGGAATGTGGAACAACGCGTGAAAAAGAAGGCGTAACTGGGGATGTACTGCAGGGAAATACACGGAACGCCCACACGCACGCAAACAACTCGTATTCATGGATTTGAATAGGGAAACAAGGCACGCTAAAAGACGCGCACAGGCGTCAACACGTCCACCACAGGAAGGCAGACGTAAGCGTCCCCGCGCACAGTATAAAAGCGCGCACAAACAACAAACACGTACATACCGCTACGATGAATGCCCCATTTGTCACAGCACTGATCGTGGGACACCGCAGGAGGAGGACAATAGCCAGGGCCCGCATTTTTTCCCCCCGGACTAGCCTTTTTTGGATGCCTGACGACCAGGTCTACGGCAGGTATAGGTTTCCACCTCGTGCCATCCTAGACCTGGTCAGGGAGTGGGAAGATGACCTTACATCCCCCACCCTGTGCTCCCAAGCATTGAGCCCCTTAGAAAAGGTGCTCAATGTCCTGTATTTTTTGGCCACTGGGTCATTTCAGCGGACTACTGCCATAGTGGGGGGTCTCACAGGCCACGCAGTCACGCTGCCTACACCAGGTGTTGGCAATCATGACTGCGAGCAGGCACATATACTTGCCCAGAACACCCGCAGAAAGGCTGGCCGTTGTCCAGGACTTTTATAGGGTGGCACACTTCCCCAAAGTGCTCTGTGCCATAGATTGTACCCATGTGGCCCTACGTCCACCTAGGGCCACTGAGCACATCTACCGAAACCGCAAGCACTGGCATTCCATCAATGTGCAGGTGGTATGTGATGCCAAGGGAATCATCACCCCTGTCCATGCAAACTACCCTGGCTCTGCCCATAACAGTTTCATATACAGAATGTCCACCCTGAGCCGGGCCCTGGAAGCTGGGCAGCATAGAGACACATGGTTCCTAGGTGAGTACAAATGCCTGTGCACATGCATGCATGTCACTCACAGACAAATACACAAACCCTAATAATCACAACCATTATCACCTCTCCAGAGGACAGTGCCTACCCTCTGAGCAACCACATGATGACACCAATCCGGAACCCCACCACCCCACCCCAAGATACAACGCTGCCAATATTGCAACCAGGGCCATAGTGGAGCGCACATTTGGAGTGCTCAAGTCACACTTCCGCTCCCTTGACCGCTCTGGCGGGCAGCTACTCTATGCTACCCCAGTAGTGTGCAGGATCATTGTGGCAGCATGTGTCCTGCACAATGTTGCAACACGGCAGGGCGTACCGGTGGACATGGTGGTGCCCCCACATCCCCAACCACAGGCACAGGCGCTGCCCATGGCAGGGGATAGGGCACGTGGTGAAGCAGCCCGGACACAGCTTGTGGCCACATTTTTTACCTAAACTCCCACCCCTGCGGAGTGCACACAGGCCTGGCACATACCAGGTGACAATCGATGATGACATAGAGACAGTCAACTGTCACAACCTTACCACCCTGAGAATGTTGCCATGGAAGTGCCACATTGTGTGCATCCCTAGCAACTCAAACCTAACCAATCCTGTGTGACCAAAAGGTACACATGCAAGGTGTGTATCACACAGACCTGCAAAACAGGCCATGACAATCACTGGTATGTCACCCAAAGCCACCAAAACCGCAACATGACATGGAAAGCAATAGCAAAACACCAACACAGTAACAATAATGTACCCATTGACATGTGAAAAATGCAAAGTGGTGTCAGACAATGATGCCTGACATGGAATCAGATGAAATGACTGACCAACAACCTCCCACACAAAGCAAGTCATACCCAAATGCATAACAACAGTTGTAGCTTGAACATAACAATGAATGCCTGTTCACATGCACATTGTGCACGGCAAAATCAACACTGCATAATACGTGTGCTGTGTCCATCTCCTGCAACACACTGCTCAGCACACAGCATAGTGACCAGCCATTGTGTGTGACGCACACCCTGAGCATCACATGAAAACGACAAACTAAATAAAAAAACAAATCACGCATGTACAGGATCCACAAATGGTCATAGATCATGTGCTGCAGGGACACAGTGGGCCCCAGAAGGCAAACTGAGTGCACATGTGGACATGGAAGGGTGGTTGTACATGTTGCGGATCATAGTGTGAGTGTGTGTGTCAGTAGGGACATGCACTCAATACATGCATGTGCAATCAAGTGACCATCAGAGTCCTCATCACATGTGAACATTGCCCATGTGTACACCCCAGAATGTCAAACCACAACTATATCCTCACACCTGAAAGGTAAACACAACACATGAACAGCCATTGATCAGCAGAATACATCATGTACATAGGAGACCACAATTACAATGTCAGGGTGCCCATCACACTGTGGGGTAAGGCAACTGTCCAACAACAAAATACCCCCCTCCCTCCCATATCAGCATGACCCACTGAACAACTGCGCATGGGGTATGTAGCCTTCATCCTTGAAGTTCATCTGGCCACAGGATCACCCTTCCCCTTTGTCTCCATCTTCCACCTTGCGTGTAAAATGTGTCCAGCACCCTCAGAGGCCACCTTGACTTGCAAAAACACCAAATCAAAGAGAACTCAAAGCAGGCAAACACAGAAGCCAAGCAAAAAGCCTGCAGGCAGCAAAACAAACCAGAAGAACCTCCAGTAGATGACTTGAAGTAGCAGCACGTCACAAAGCACAAGTACTTGCACAATGATGGAACAACCAAGGTAGCACAGTAAAACAATGTCACAACAGGATGTGTACCATTTTTGGTACATAATATGGAATGATGCACCACAAACTGATGTGTACTGTCACAGCTTCCGTGTACAGGCGCAGGAGTGGCATGAACCAACCACCCCCACCGTGGTCTGGGTGCCTGTAAGGTCAAACTCACACAGGCCTCTGAGACCCTGGTGGGGAAGGAGGGTCAGGGATATGCAGTTGGGACAGGCATTGGTATACTGGATAACCGGAATAAGGGGCAGGAGAGGGGAGTAGGATTGACAAGGGAAAGTAGGGAATGTACAAAAACATAATAATCACATTAACACATACACAATCAGACCAAACGTGTACATCATGCACATAGTACCAAATTATTCAAATGGAAGTCAAAGAGAAACTTATCTCTGGGGTGAGTGCTGGCCTCCTGCCTTCGTACTCTCAGGTCCGGTAACATGAGCAGTTCAATGCTGCAAAGAGAGCCAGAGTCACTAATCTGTGCGTGCCCATAACACACACACACACCACCATGCATGCCCCAAAGTAACAAAATACTCTACAAACAAACTATCTGGTGTGGTGCTTCGTACCCATATATAAGATTCCCCCCGTGATGATTCATACGCAGTCAATGCAGTAAGTCATGCACCGGTGGGTGCGTGGCAAATGGAAGACCAATGTGTCAAGATTCACACAACATCCAATGTTCCCTGGATAAGCAGCCAGACGCATTTAGCAAGGTACGACTTCAGTACAAGTCGTGTTCCAGCATAACCTAAATAAAGTAGGTAGTGCATGTGGCAATTTCAACATGAAAATGAAATGCACTGCAAACGAGTCTGTCCCTCGCTGTCTGTCCCTGTGAGCTGCTTCTTTCCCTGTCTTGGAAGACTACATGGCTAATAAAACTGCCTCAATGGACCATGGAGGACCGGAGGATATGTGCCACTGCCCCTTCATGTGCCCCTGACAACTTTCCCATCAACTAGCCATTAGTCCACCAACACATCTTAGCTGTACTGTGCGCTTCAACACCAATATCTGTCCAAGCTCACTGTCAGTGGTGCTACTTAGCATGCATGTGCAACTGGCCTGGTGGAAGGTTGGCTGCGGTGTGGCCCCCTTGTGCTGCTCACCTTTCCTGGAGTTCCTTGAAACATATCAGCTTCTGCAGGATGTATGAGCGCAATCCCTGTGGCTTTTCCTGCGCATACATGCGCATGTCTGCACCACCGAACGTGGCCAGCTTCCAGACGTCCAATGGGCCATGTCTGCTGGGAAAGGTGGTCTGGAGGCTCATCCATCTGCAGAAAGGGCAGAAAGCACATGATAAATGCATGACATTTCCCTGTGTGTGTCTCCCAGGCATGTCATGACTGGACCATGTCAGAGATGTACATCAGAAATCACTCCATCATTGCAACTTTCACAGGAAAAGTGTGTTAGCCACTGTCTACAGCATGAATTGCATCAAGCACATGTACAGCAAAGATAAGAAACATACTACACAATGTATAGCAATTAATGCACACATGAATAATGAAACCACCCATCTAGCAAAGGAAGAACTGTGGTCAATATCACCCCTATCATCCCCACTAGGGGTGTCAACACAAGTAGTACAGCAGCAGGCATACCACAGATATGACAGTCCAAAGCCCTTGTGTAATAGGCTGTAACACCGAACCATCCTTGCGAGCCCATTGATAAGGGAAGCAGGAGTGGCATATGTGAGTCAGGACCCGAGCTGCAAACACATACACGAGACAAGCTTGAAGGGACCAGCTGGAACAGACAGTGGATGCTTTCAAAAGCCACAAAGCACCACACCGTCACATGAAAGCACAAGAGACAAGCAATTTTAAACTATATTAACTAATTAGACTAACTATGAAAAACCCTACATTACCTAATTAAACTAACTATCAAATTGAAAGTTAACTAACTAAACTAAAAGAAAAATCAAAAATGGCCACATACGACCCGGGGGGTTGGGAGGCACCCATGAGGGGGGAGGTACAGGGTGCTGCTCAACACCCACATGCGATGATGTTGAGGAAAAAAAAAAACCTCCATGGGCTCAATGCCTGCACAGCCCGACCTATGTGAGAGATACCTCGTCGTCCGAGTCTGGCTCTTCCTGGAAAGGAGGACGTGGCACAGGAGCCTGCAGAAAGTCTGCCGGATGGGTGAGCCTGGTTCTGTGTGGCGATGACACATAGGTCTGCATGCAGAACCTCCTGTGATACGCGTGCTTCCTCTTGCAATGTAACACGTGTAACACAGAGTTCTTCCTGCAAGGCCTGGCTGGACAACTGATGCACCTACCAGCAAGCACGTAGCTCAGCTGAGATGGTATGCTCAATCTGTTCAAACCTCTCCTCTGACCGCACCCTCTGGGACATCAAGAGGACACCCAGAGTGGATCTGAGGGACTCATACTCAGCCCTCAGGGCCTCCATGTGTGCCTCTGCGTGAGCAGCAATTGCTTCACGCAGAGACAACATTTCAGCCTGGTGTGCCCTGTCTGAGGCCGCCATGCCCAACCTGAGTGAGCGGGCCGTGGACCGTGCCGCCCGCTGCTGGCGAAGCACCTGCCTAGCAGGGGGGAGCACGGATTGGGCCACACACTCCATGCTCACAGCGATGTTCTCCATTGCTGCCCCCTGGCATTCAGAATTGGCAGTCATGTCTTGCTCCCACTCAGTTGCGCGCGGCCACCGCGTTGCTGTCCTCGACACCTGCGGGACCCAAGGACTGGGTGTCCTCGTTGTGTTGGCACCGCCCGCGGCTGCACGACTACATGCCCCCGTCGATGTGATGGCCCAGGCACATCAGCGACTGGTGTGGAGGGTGACCCTGCGTCCCGATCCTCCACAGGCGGAGGTTCCAACACTGTCTGACCCCTCAGTGCAGGTGTCGCGGACAGAGGAGTGCCCACATCAGAATCACTCACCCCTGACATATGGACCTGATACACATCCAACTCGACATGGACGTCAGAGTGGTCATCAGGGCTGGACTCATTGCCAGCCAAAGACAAGATGGTCTGCAGCACATGTGGGTTTTCATGGCCTACCACCCCACAACCCCCACCTGTGCCAGGTTGCTGTAGTGATACCAACCCTGTGCCTGGCATGACAACACCATCCTCTGGCTCCATTGGGTCATCATCTGAAAAGTAGAGAGAAAAAACGTCACTACACATGTTAGAAGCACACAACACAAACACACATAGACATCACACAGACACCAAACACATCAAGCAGGCATGTCACACACAAAAGAGAGCCTGCCATGCATGCTGGGTCAACTTGACATTGCTTCTGTGATTAGGCATGTAGAAGGGTGTTATACCGCTCAGAAGTGGGTCGATGCAGTGCAGCAAATGTGTACGTTACTCACCATCTATTTGTACAAGTACTTCATGATGTGTATCAGAAAATGTGAAGGCAGTGCAAGGTCTACTTCAGGCATCACGTGCAATGTGCATGCAATGGGTAGCATGGCTACAAGCAAACCACCCCTCTCCCCAAGTGGAAATGCAGGGATGCCTTGCATTGTATCAAAAGTATGACCATAAACCTGTGTATTGACAGACAGTGTTGACTAGCATCAATTGCAACATGTGAGTCAAGTGACAACACAGCAGATGATGATGGGACAGTAAGCAGGACACATGATGAAACCTGCAGAGTACACCCACGTGTGAAGAAGACAGTACACCAGTTGGACAGAGTCATTGGGCATGAAACAGGCTGAGGCCTGTGACCCACACAGACTGTCACACCCGAAACATGTGTGCGACGCAGGACTGAGCCACAGTGGCCATGGGAAGGGTGATGAAATGCCACGCAATGTAGGTCACCCTGGACACGTACTACAATGATCATCCATTCAAGGACACATAGGGGCATGAGTGGAATGCACATGGAGCATGAATGGCCACTCATGTCCCTGCGGAGCATCTGACATCTGCACAGTCCAAGTGAGACACCCTGCATCAAGTACAAAGGATGTACCACAAAGCATATGTCTGGCAGATTGGCTGGTGGAAGTTAGCATGTAGACAGGACGCATGAACAGGCAAGTACTTAACGGCAAAATTGATGCAGGCCAGTGCAAAGCTGAAATTAGGGTGCAGAGGGGGGGAGGGGCAAGGGACATGCCTACATGGAGTACCTGTATGCAGGCAGAGGACACATGCACGTCAGTCATGCTATGACATAGTCCCAGGGTTGAGAGGAAGGTCACCCCAGGCTACATGCAGAAGGGCCAGTGAGCTGGAACATGGACTGGAGGGGCATCCTGGTGACCAGCATGTGAGTAGGGAGCAATAATGGTGATGCGGACAGTCCCCGTCTGCTCCACATGTCCACCATCCTGCAGAGCAGCCATGCATCAGTGAAGCATTGCATTACTTGCACATCAGAACCATGTACACATGACATGTAGTGGCAGTCATGCACAACACATCACACAAGTAAAACACACATGTCCTCAACAAACACGCAGCAACACTCACTGGACTGGGCATCAAAGTCTGGCATTTCTCTCACTCCTTCGACCGATTCAGGTGGTATGAACTCTGCAACGAGTGACTCGTGCGGAGTGAGGTCTTCCTCCTCAGGTGCAGGCCCACTGCCAATCACCAGAGTCAAGTTGTAATTTGAAGCACGCTTAGCCCTAGCGTTGCATTTGAGGTCATTCCAACGCTTTTTGCACTCTTGCGCCGTGCACACCTCATGGCCGAATGCACTCACATGTTCCATAACTTGCTTCCAGTGGGTATCATGGTGGGCAGTCGTAGTCTGACAATTAGACCCCACTAGCATGTCACGGCTGTGGTCCCGCACGTAGTCCACGAGGAAGTCCAGTTCCTGGTTGCAGAAAGGTTTCTTCCTCGACATGCAGGAGGTCGTGGCTGAGTGTGGGGTCCCAGCCTGTGCTGCAGGTGCAACCTTCCTCCTCTTGGATTGTGGCGCAGACCCTGGCTGGCAAATGCCACCCTGATCAGTATGGCCAGTGACACCGGTGGATTGAGCCAAGGGAGTGGCAGGTGGAGGTCTGACCAAAGGCCTGATTTGCATCAGTGGCAGCTGGGTGCCCTCTAATGGACCCTGCGCTGCAACATCCGCTGTGGCAGGGTCATTGACCTCGACTGTCCTTGTTGGTAGACTCATAACCGGGGTGTTGTTGGCTGCATCTGCCCCTGCACTTGCCAACACCGGGCTGGTCGGGGCAGCAGATGACATTACTGCCCTAGGGACATGTGTCTCGGTCAGGGCAGCCCTGTGTGCACCCACGGTTTGCCTCCTGCCCTGTTGGAAATCTTCCAAGGACTCTTCAAGTGCCAACGCAGCCTGCGCTGGCAGACCCCGAGTCTGGGTGGTGGTGTCCACAGCTGCACCTGCAGCTACCACTACCCTTGGGCCCGTGGCAGTCGATGAAACGGACTGCCGGGTCATATGGGCGCCAGTGCCAGATGCAGAAGCTGCATCTCCCGGAACCACAGGGGGTGGTGGCATGACTGCACCGACACATGGCACAACATCGTGCCCAAGTGGCGCACCACTGCTTCTTTCCCCTCTGCGGCCACCCTGCACACCCTGGAGTCCCCCTACTCCCTGGTCACCCTGGCCACGTCCCTGACCAATCCCGCCACGAGGAGTACGCCCAGCTGGGGCACCCCTCACCTTTGGTGGCCTCCCAACCATGGCACAGATGGGCAATTGGGGTGAAGTGGGTGGGATGCAAGATGTTAACAGCACCCCTGCACCTGCAAGGCTGTATGTGACCCCGGTGATGAAGTGACGGGTCACGCAACGCTCAGGCACCCCAAAACTGCAGTAAAACTGTGCATGCAACCCCTGCAGCCTACGTGCATGAAATTAACCTCCCGCAGTACGCGGTGGCACCCAGGAACACAAAAAAAGCGTACGCGTGGGACACGCAGTCTACTATGACCTCGAAAACAGGTACGCAATACACAGGGGCACCCGCAGTGGGAAAAATAGCATGCACGACTCACCATCAGACTAGCGTAATGATGAAAAACACGCGTAGCCAATACCCCCGCGAAAAGAAGAAATACGTCCTTGATCCGCTGTGAAGTTGTGATGGCACGCGAAACAACACGAAGTAGCAACACACACGTCGGTCTCCACAAAAGGCACGTACAGCAAACTGCTGGCCCCACTCTCCTTTAACCCGTGCTGAGAGAAACGCCTGCGCGCAGCGCGTCACTTATGCACGTAGGCCCTTTCCTCGGATTACACGCATTAACACGCGGACGTGCAGTTTTTTCACGTGCTGAATCAATATGCACACGTCATGAGAGAAACGCCCGCACGCGTAACGTCACAGATGCGCTTACACGCTAAGGGCCTTTCCTCGGACTTCACGCTGACGTGCAATTTTTTCACGTGCCAAATCACTCCGTATCAAGCTGGCCACGCAACAACACACGGAAGACCACGCTCCTGCCCAGAAGGCCATTTGCCTGCCCCCCAGAGCCCCGAGCACGCTCTCCCACCTGCCATCTGCTGCTGCCTGCCTGGATGCTGCCACGTGCCCTGCTATTTGCTGCCTGCACGTCAGCCATCTGCAGGGGGGCAGTTGCTGTGACCACCCCTGCTGGAACAGAAGACTCCCGACTGGGATACCATCGCTCCACAGCCCAGCCCCAGGACCCAGTTGCCCACCAACACCTGCCTCTGGGGTTGCCATGTTGGACACAACACCATCTGGCACCACTGGCAACCCCCAGCCAGAGAGGCAGATGGCCACCAGCTTCATTGCCAGGGAAGTTGGTGTCCTGGTGGAGCAAGTCCTGGGGCATTATGATGCCCTCTTTGGAAGTTTGCGCACCGACAATGAAGGACAGAAGAGGATCTGGATGGACATTGTGACTGCCATCAACAAGGAGGAGGTGGCAGTCCGCGAGATCAAACATGTCTGGAAGCGCTGGGAGGACTTCAGGTCCAGGACCCTCAACAAGGCCCGGCGCCTCTTGAAGGCAGCGGATGCCAAGGGGTGCCAGGTCCACCTGACCGACAACCAAATGAAGGTCCTGGAACGCAAACACCCAGCGCTCCACATCCAGGTCCTTGAGAGGAAGACCCGTCTGGAGTCGAGCGGTAAGTGTACATGCATAATGATTGGACGCTGTGCGTGTTGTGGTGTGCCAGGAGTGTGCAGGTTGCACATATGTCTTTGTAGGGACATGTATGGCTGCGTATGTACAGGGACATGAACCTGCCACATGTGATTCCTCTCAAGTGTGAGACACATCGATGGTGTATGTGTTGGTAAGCATGCTGTGCAAATGTATGTGTGGGTGCACACATGTAATGAATTATGAGTATGTACTGTGGCATGTTTGTGGTGTCACACATGGATGCTGGTTCAACTGTGATGCAACATGGATGCATGTGACACTGACATGTAGAAGGCTGAATGTGAGATGTGACATGGATGGCGATCTCATCACTGTGACAGTTGGTGGAGATGTACACATGCATGTAAGTCTGGTGGCGTGTGTGCATGTGTTGTGCACTCCCCGTATTTCATGTGACGTCAGGCTCACCTTCGGCTGCTTGTGCTGTTGTTTGTGTATAGATGGTGCTGCCTGGTGCAATATTCCTGTTGATTTGCTCATATGTGTGAGTTGAAATGACATGTGTGTTGGGGAGTATGATGCCATGTCTGTAGTTTTACACTGCCACTCATGTACAACTGTCATGTGTGTATCAGTCCATTGTACAGTGCCCTGATGCCTGTGTTCTATCTCACCCTGTCTGCAGCGTCAACTGATGAAGAGGGTCGGAGAGAGTGCTGTGGAGCAAAGCGGCAGGGATCGCACCACCAGCCGGAGACGCAAGGTCCAGCTCCCCTCCCACATTGTCATCTCGTCGGGGAGTGAGGAGTCTGGTGCCGCATCCCAGGCTGCAGCTGCCGAGGGTAGGTCCAAGAGGTGGAGGTCGGAGGTGGACTCCTCGGCAGCAGAAGGGCAGCTGAGACCCCACAGGGTCCGAAGGAGAAGGTTGGCATGGAGTCATCCAGGTTGGTGGGGGTTTGGTAGAGGAGGAGGACGTGGAAGGGACACACACGGGGTCTGGAAGTGGGGATTCCACTGGTGCTAGTGGTGCAGCGCAGAGGCAGGGACAGGAGGCAGCACAGGCCGCTGCGGAGGTGCCTGTGTGTAATGCTGTCCCCGATCCTGTGACTGCATCATCCTGCACCAGCAGGGCTGCCTACGTCCAGACCCGTTTTCAGGGAGGGGATGAGCACACAACAACTGGCCTTCCTCTCCCTGTGGACGTGGCAATCCGGGACCGGGTTGAGCCTGTCCTGGCTGGGATGGCATTGCGTCAACAGGGCATGCAAAGTGACCTGCATTGTTTTCGTGAAGACACTGCACGGCATCTCGGATGCCTTGTTTACCGTGTTGACCTATTGGGACGGGTCACCAGGGCTGGATTGTATGCTGGACCTTCTTCCAACCCCCTCCTCACCTGAACCCCCTATGCGCCAGTCGTCCTCCATGCCATCTTCCCACCCAGGCATCACCTGGCTACCCTGTGGAGCTGCCTCTGACCCAGCGGCTAGGCTGGTGGAGGACACATCCCTGCCATAGTCGGGAGTCGGACGTCCAGCAGAGGTGGCCACCATAACAACTGCACCCCAGCCTGAGGAGGACGTGCAGGCAGCAAGAGCCAGGGCACAGGCACAGCAGCAGCAACAAGGTGGGAGAGATGATGGCTCGGGGCCATCCACATCCGAGGGGCAGGCATCGGCCACAGGGCAGGAGGACCCAGGATTGGGAGTGTTTTCCGTGTGGCAGCGGTTGGGCCAGGCCATAGATGTGGAGCGGTGGCGGGCGGAAGAGACACGGCTCACAATGGTCAGGGCGTAGAGGCGGGCCGAGTGCCTTGGGGCAATTCACAGGGAGTTGGAGTTGAACATGGCATCGTCCCTACGAACCCTCGGGGCCATGGAAGAGGACCGCCTCCAGGACATTGAGCAGGAGTTCGATGATGCCCTGGCCCGGGAAATCGGAAAGTGAGCCATCGGACTAGCCCGCCGCCATTGTATATAGTTTTTAGTTTTAGGTTTAATTTTCATTTTGCTTTATTTTGGGGTGATTGGACTATGCCCCACACTTTTGTATATAGTTATTTCTTAGGTAGTTTGTTTGATGGGTTTCATTTCTTTCGTTGGGCTCGTGGACCCTTTGAATATTCATTGTACATAGTTGAACATTGGATTTGTGGGAACTTATTTTTTTTTATTCACCATGGATCAATGGATTTTACATTTTACGTTTCCTTTGGATTTGCTTTGGTGGACGGAGAGTTTGGACGAATATTCTTTTGGATTTATTTGGATTGGTTCTACATTTCATTTTAGTATGTTTTGGACATGCATTTCATTTCATGTTTGACTTTTTTTATGCTTTCTTTTTATTACATTCTTTTTGTTCATAATACATTTTCATATTTTACTTCCATGTGTGGTATTCGCTCATTGGGTTCATGCATGTCAAAATGTGGGTTTACACAATTAATAGAACCCAGTGTGTGTGTGTGTGACGGACACGTGTTGATATACATAGTTGACTTTTGGTTTGTTCATGAGATAGGCATATCAGTGTGGGGTGGATTGGGAAATTAATTGCCTCTCAAGACTGGGGTGGCATGCTGTAGGATTTTGGTGGACATGAGGGCCATGATTGTGCATCTTTATGACGTGTTGGGGGGGACATGAGTCGGGGCCTGCTGGCAGGTGCCCATCACTGCTGGGGGGGTGCAGGGGGACATGAGTCGGGGCCTGCTGGCAGGTGCCCGTCACTGCTGGGTGGGTGGGTGCAGGGGGACATGAGTCGCGGCCTGCTGGCAGGTGCCCGTCACTGCTGGGTGGGGTGGTGCAGGGGGACATGAGTCGGGGCCTGCTGGCAGGTGCCCGTCACTGCTGGGTGGGGGCGTCCAGGGGGACATGAGTCGGGGCCTGCTGGCAGGTGCCCGTCACTGCTGGGTGGGGGCTGCAGGGGGACATGAGTCGGGGCCTGCTGGCAGGTGCCTGTCACTGCTGGGTGGTGGGGGTGCAGGGGGACATGAGTCAGGGCCTGCTGGCAGGTGCCCGTCACTGCTGGGTGGGGGGGTGCAGGAGGACATGAGTCGGTGCTCACTTCTGCATGGTGACATGTGGGCTGGCTCGGGGGCATGGCCAGGGTGGATGGGCTGCCTGCGGGGCATGGCCAGGGGTGCAGGGTAGTCCCCTGTGGTGTGGGCTGCCTGCAGGCCCTGGGGAGGGTGGTGAGGGCTCACCTGGGAGGATACACACTGTCAATTCCCATTGGGGCACCCCACTAATACACATACCCTGCTTACACAGGGGCCTATCACGTGTGAAACTCCCCTCGAATCCCAGTAATACACGTAACCTGCTCACACAGGGCCTATCGCGTGTGAAACTCCCCGCAAACGCCAGTCATACACGTAGCCCGCTCGCCCAGGGCCTATCGCGTGTGTAACTCCCCGCGAACCCCAGTCATACACATACCCCGCTCGCCCAAGGCCTATCGCGTGTGTAACTCCCCACGAACCCCAGTAATGCACGTATCCTGCTCGCACAGGGTCTATCGTGTGTGATACACCCCGCAAACCCCAGTAATACACGTACCCTTCTCGCACTGGGCTTATTCCGTGTGAAACTCCCCGCGAACCCCAGTAATACACGTACCTTGCTCGCACAGGGCCTATCGCGTGTGAAACTCCTCGCGAACCCCAGTAATACACGTACCCCACTCGCACAGGGCCTATCGCGTATGATTCTCCCCGCGCAGCAGGGTACGTGTATTCAGAGGGGTGCGCAGGGAGTTTTGCAGACGTTTTCGTGGTTGGGAGGCTGTATGCTGGTTCACTGGCCTGTGCGCCATGCACAGGATTTGTGCGCTGTTCCTGGCGCACGGGGAGGGTTTGGGGGTGTTACTGGCTCTGCTGCAGGGTCGCTGCCCCGCTCTGCGCCACGGCTGGTTATGGATATTAAGATCCATGAATGAGCTGTGCGCGGAAATGGATTTTGGCGCACGCCGCTGGCGCAGACTGCCGCACGCGCACACTGTGCGCCAGCCGCGTGCGCCACTTGTGCGCTGAATTCTATGAATTACCTCCTCTGTATGGCCTGCCACTGAAGACATTATTGCCTAATAGAGAATTCCATCTCCTCACTGACTCGTAGCAATGCTTGGTGTTATTATTGTAAAGGGAGAAAAATGCCTGCTGACCACCACTTGAAACACTTGTGTATAGGTGCGCTATAAATACAATATCATATCATATCATAACTCTAAATTGTGCAATGCAATAATATTCCAGCCGATCGGAATGTCAATTGGCAGTGTCTGCTGGTGCTCCTGAGCCTACTTCAAGGAACTCGTTATGATGTCTTGAAACCTCAGTACATTATTGCTGAGTATCTACTACTACATAGATTGCTTGTGAAAGGTGTTTACACTGTAGGCAAGAGGGGCAGTTTGGTGCTCTCTATGATAATGCTCTGACATCATTATTCAACATTGTACTGTGCACTATATGACATAATTGACCGTTGCCCTCATTGGAGGCTTCCAGGTTCAGCTCAGGGGCCCTAATTGCGACGCAGTCAATTATTTCATGATAATGTTCCCAGGAATGTTCATGAATTATATACTGAAGGAGTTTCCAGTATTGTATGTTGGGCAAAACCAGCACACTGATTTCAACGGGATTCTCAAACTTTAAAGTGTACTCCCTGAAGGGTAAATGACATTGTGCATTTCATGATTTTAATGCACGTTTTTTGAATTTTTCCCAGAGACTAAAAATGAGCGCCCAGCAGTAGCTTCCTATCGCCTTTCCAAGCCTGCCACATCGGTTCAAGGAGTTATTTATTCAGACACAGAACTATGCCTTGCCGGGCACATTTCACATGGATATGGCATGGTATTTCCATGCTGTCACAGTTCACATGCTGCGGATAAAGCGAGCACCTCGCACAGCAGGAATTTTGCTTCCGAACGTTTACAATAGAAACCACATGATAACAAGTTTGAGCCAAACGCCTGAAGACGTGGAACTCAGCACAGGTTAAAATCATTGCTAGCATGTCACAGTGCAAGGGCTTGAGTTACACATAAATGGAATGGTCCTGACAGCTGTTAACACTGGAAACCACTGCGGGGGTACCCACTTACAACTCAATAACATTGCAATGGTGAAACGTCAGCGATGAGTGCTGTATTCATTTCAACTAGGGCCAAAACTAAAAAGTATTCTAAGCACAATATATTTTGGGCCAACACAGGGACTCATTACGAGTTTGGCAGTGCAGCACGATTTGGGCAGTAATGCTGTTGGTACCACTTTGTTTTGCTGGTAACAGAATTGGCATCAATTTAACCCCACCGCTGAATTTCACGTTTAGAGGTGAGGTGGAGGATTTATCGCTGCCGTGTAACTGGAGGCAAGCACTACACTTTATTTATTTATTTCGCAATTTATCTAGCGCACCGAACCCGGGGGCATCTGGGCACTGAGCTTTACAGCTAATAATAATAATCAGATTTACTGCGGATTTACTGCGGCCGAATGTCCACTTGTGGTAAATTCACAAAAATCCCCATGGAGCCCTGTGCGCTGTAAAAATGAACTTTAAGACCGCCTTATCGCAAGTCGTAATACAAGGGTAAGTAGCGGTAACAGTAAAGTTTGTTGGTAATTCTGCTAAAAATCATGGAATTACTGTCGCACTCATAATGAGATGCACAGTGTGCCTCATCACGAGTCGGGCGGTATCCCGGTGGCATTACCGCTGGGATACCACCAGGGATAATAGCGTTACCGCCAAACCCCCTGGCGCTATAAGCGTCGGATCACGGGTTTTGCGGAATGGTAATTCCCCATTCCCCATTAGACCCAATGGGGAATTTCTGGGTATTACCGCGCAGCAATTGTGCCACAAATCGGCTAGTTCCCAGGACATTTACCCCCAGCTGACATAAAGACTCATTGCACTGAATATATGTTTAAATAAATTAGGCTTAAAAACAAGTGATTCAACCAATTTTTCCTTTTTCTTGTAAAAGGCAAATACGCAAATTATTTGATAACTTACAGTTTGGCACGATAACTGTTGCTCTTCTCTAAAAACCTTTTTCTAACAAACCTATATTGGGCTGACACAATGGGCCACATCACGAGTTGGGCAGTAACGCCGGCGCTTTCAGTGCTAATAGCCCTACCGCCAAACCCCCAGCGCTATTAGCACCGGATAACGTGTTTGCCGGAAGGGTTATTGCCCATTCCCCATTGGGCCCATTCGGGAATTCCTCATTCCCCATTGGGCCAATGGGGAAAATATGCACTATTACCGCCGGCGGATTTCTCGCCAGCGGTAATCGCGCCTAAAATCGGCAATTTTGCCGCGGATTTCTCCCCAGCTCAGACCTGGGGGGAAATCTGCCAAAGCCATGATCTGGCAGACCCTTAAATGCGGCGGTAATAGCGCTACTGCCGCATTTAAGGGCTACCGCCAGACTTGTGATGAGGCCCAATATCTGGAGCACTAGGTCAGTGACAGCAAACACCTAATAATCAAAATCATGACGTTCGGTAGAGGTTTGAATTATGTCTGCAAACGCAAAAGCAATTTAGTCTTATGCTCCGGTATTCTATGTAACAAAGACAGGATTTTTTATTTTTATAACATTCTGTATGTAGAAACTCATTCAATACTGTTCTCCTATCAATAATACATTCTCTATGTCCAGTCCTATATTTGATGCTATTCTCTTTTGTCATTTGATAACATTATGTTGCAGTCATTGTGAATCCTATTTGTGTACTTTTTTAATCCGAGGAAAGTGTCATGGATGGATTGCCACAAATCAAGTCTAAAGAAGGGCTCCTGGAGGATCAACCCTATCCTGCCCAGGAGGGCTTAGTTTATAAAACACAAATGAAAGGGTCAAGAAAAACAATGGAGAGCTTCACCCCTTACTGTTCATTCAACCATTCGCACATAGAAGTGCAAGAAACCACACCTAAATTTCCCAAAAACGTATTTTATATAGTTTTTGGTATCTACTTTCTTTATGGTTTAGGTATAGTGCTGAACATCATTAGTTACGAAAAGACAAGCAACCACAGTTGGCACAATAAAACAAAACAGAAGCAAGTTGGTTCTCTTGCACATAGTTCTATGCAATGGACATAATATAGTTCCTACTGTCGATACCACAGA
Organism: Ambystoma mexicanum; assembly: GCF_040938575.1. Classification (NCBI taxonomy): domain Eukaryota; kingdom Metazoa; phylum Chordata; class Amphibia; order Caudata; family Ambystomatidae; genus Ambystoma; species Ambystoma mexicanum. Next base: position 146,546,113 of record NC_090930.1, on the reverse strand, counting down.
GGAACGACATGGGTCAAAATCTGATAAACAAGTGAAAAACAAGTATACAATACATATATTGGTGTGAAACAGTTAACATTGGTAACACTGTGTTTGGAGGGTAAATATGTCTACACCCGATGTTTCGACCCTATATAGGGGCTGTGTGAGCCATTTTCTTCCTAGGGCCTTCGTCAGGACTAAGGAGGACTATGTATCTGGATGTTCAGATGGTGCTGTAAGATGGATGAGGGATGGTGAGGGGAAGCTACAGGCATAGTAGCGAGAAAACACGTGACTAAATCACCTGATATCTTTCATGTGGTTGATGGACATCACTTACCTGTGGAAACGTGAGTAAAGCCACAGGCGTTCAGGTAGAAGGTGGTCCCGAGGCCGATAGTGCCTCTGGGTAGTTGTCACAGTGGACCCCTAATTGAAAAAAAAGGGGGGGAAGGGGATGCTGTCAGCTTAGTCCAGGGAGGAACATACCATTTGGTACTGTGGGATGTATCAACCCACTCATCCAAGCCCTGCAACATCACTGTGCCTTGCTGGCAGCAGAAACATCATAATGGCCACTGGAAAGCATGCTGCTCGCTAGAAATCACCAGAAAATGCGCAGTGAAAACCTGAAAAATAGGCCACCATCCACTTTTGCCTATCTTAGTGAGCACAGGAGATCACTGCCTAAAATCACCATTGGGCTACCCACAAAGCAGCCTGCAACCACTTGGAAATAGCAATGCTGGATGAAAAAGAAACAGAGCTAGTTTCGTTTTCTTGGGTGTCAAAGTGCTAAAATCATGGCTCACAAACTACCCTAAAAGATCCAACCTCTTTGTTGGGTGTTCCATATCATGTAATGCAAGAATCCACACAAAAACAATGTCAGAAAAAAACATATGTTCTCAGAACAAAATCCTATTTAAAGGATACTGATGGAAAGACAGCTGTCAAAAATGGGTGTAGTACCGTTGCTCACCTCTACCAGAAAGCTGCCGTTTTAAAACTTTTTTGGATAAAGTTGAACATGGAACCCCAAACTATGCCAAAGAAGAGAATTCCATCAAAATGCCATATAGAGTGGCACACAGTGATTTCATTGTTGAAAAAGACTTGATTTAAAGATATGTTGCTTATTGTAAGTTTAGAAATATATTTTATTTACAAGGAACTATGTTGCAATTGACCAGAAGGTAATCTGATTTAGTTAAAACTTCAAGAGGCCTTCTTTTCATGAGAAACCTTCACACCTTGGGCCTTCCCACCAACAGGAGAGGATATCTCATTGACATGTAAATCAGGATAGGATGAGATTTTCTCTGCAGCCCGGAGGAAGGAACAATGGGGGCTTTGGGATGAATAGGAATATGCTGATTTGGGAGTAACTGGTCAACAACTTCTCTAAGAGACAGGACATGTGACCTCTGAGACAGCCAGATCCGGGAGGCGGAGACAAACCATTGTGGATTCAGATAGCCCAGCAAATATATGTTTTATAAAATTGCTTATAACAAAGTGTACCAAGCTGACAAAAATGTAAAATTTTGAGACGGTTAAAATGAAAAATTAACTCACAATTTAAGACTAAGCTGGACGCTGTGTGATGTTCTGAGACTAAACCCCGGAATGTATTCATATTGTAGATACAGTGTTTATGCTAGAAACATAAAAACTTACAGTAATATGCTCAGAGAGGGTGTTTATGCCTGTGTAGAATTTGGTGCAGAACCAATATTGGGAAACCCACCAAAAGCGCAAATAAGTGGTCATTTCTGATCCAAGCTCGTAGGAACATGGGACTTGAACAGAGACATGCCTTAATTGATCTGTGATGTGTATATGTATTATGAACAACTTGTGTATCTGGGAAATATGTTTTTTGGGAAAAATAGATTTTCTATGGAAAAGCAAAGGGGAGGGATTTCAGTTAAGCCATAAACACAGCATCACTCTGACTCATTCTGACACGCTGATCCTTTCTCCAGTCAGGGGACAGGGAATTCTCTAACCTATCAAATCCTTAGAGGGTTGGGCATAGAGAATCAGCGTACCCACCCACTTTGGAAACACATAAATAAGGACTGCTAGGAGAGATGAAAAACACACTGTTTTCCACTACTCACCGATTCCTGCAAAGCACCCTGCCAGACCAGATCCAGACAATGGGCCTCATCACGAGTTTGGCGGTAACCCTTAAATCCGGCGGTCGCGCTATTACCGCCAGATTTAAGGGTCTGCCAAATCAGGGCTTCGGCGGATTTCTCCCCAGCTTTTAGCTAGGGAGAAATCCGCCGAGATTTCGCGTTATTACCGTCGGCGGGAAATCCGCCAGCGGTAAGAGCATGAAAATCCCCATTGAGCCCAATGGGGAATGGGGCATTCCCGAATAGGCTCAGTGGGGAATGGGGAATTCCATTACCGCCAAACCCATGATCCGGCGCTAATAGCACCGGGGGGTTTGGCGGTAGGGCTAATACCGCCGGCGGTAATACCACCGGCGTAACCGCTCAACTTGTGATGAGGCCCAATATCCGGACAGAGATTCCAGAATCCAGATAGATCCAGAGACCAGACTCTAGAACCAAACTCTAGAACCCTGAAGAAGAGGCCTAACCCAAAGCTGAACTCTTTGCAGCAGGCCTCAGAATCCAGCAACCTGATTCTAACCCCTAAACTTCCAAGGGGCATCTCAAAATCCAACAGCCTGGCTGAGCTGTTTTGCTGTTCTAGCTAAAAACCCTGTGCTAGAACCCAGATCCAGACCCAGAGAGAGCAGTGCTGTATCCAGACCCATCAGATCCAGTTCAAGAGACCCAGATCACTGTGCAGTGCTGAGAGCAGAACCCAGAGTGCCTGGGACCTGTCCGGTGGCAGGAGTGAAGTCCAAACCCTTGACCAGATTTTTGACGAGGCCCACTCCATTCCCAAGCCTAGGAGTGAGTATCTAGTCTAGAACTGTCCATAACCAATCTCTTAGTTTAAAGTAATCCTCTTCCATCCATTTTAACCTGTCCAGAACTGCATTATAGAGTCTAGTGTCCATCCTGTTGATTCCAAATCTGTAAGCACGATCTGTCATTTTGAAATCTTGACTTTCTTTCTGCAAAATCTACCTTCACAAAAACCTCAGTAACTTTTGAACCTAGAAGTGAAATTTAACTGTCATTTTAAAGCTAAGATCCTAAGCTTTCCAACGAACCCAAAACGACATTCCAATTCCTTATAGTGTTTCTGTAATCGCGTTTCATGCACTTGGAAAAAGTGCAGCGAATCGCAATTTAGCTCAGTTTCAACACATGTCAGAATAGCTGTTTCTTGTTTGCAACTGCTGAATTACGTTTTCAATTTGATAATCATTCATGAATCATTGCTAGTGTTGACCTGAACCAATCTAAAGTAATTCTCACCAGAGCTGAATCTCCTTTAATGAATTAAAATCAATTTAGCATATTTTCACTTTCAATGCAATCACATTCAAAAGTATTTTTCCCTGTTTTAAAATCATACCTGTTTCTCTAAGCTTGCTGGGGGAACTGGAATTGAACTGCCTTCTTGATTGTATTCCTGAAACCTGTGTGCCCTCATTTCCATCTCTTCATATTGCATAGTGGGGAGTGAGTAGTCACAGGGGAAAAAGTGACCATATTATCTTTTCATAGAAATCATATCGAGTCTATTTCTGTGTTGCATTCTTTCCCATTATTGCATTTCCTGCAATCACATAAAGTTTTCTCTGCTACTGTATCCTCCATTTCATACTCCTAAGTGATTAAAGAGATTGTTGATTTTCTCATATTACCCATTGTTGATTACCGTCCATATTCATAAGTGTGCTATTCAGATATTATTTTGTTCATAAAAGTGTGATATATATATATATATTGTTTAATTCTTCAAATAAACCTTTTAATTTGCAAAACAAACCCACTTCTTGGCTCAGTGAGGTCAGGGGGATCTGTCATTTTGAAATCTTGACTTTCTTTCTGCAAAATCTACCTTCACAAAAACCTCAGTAACTTTTGAACCTAGAAGTGAAATTTAACTGTCATTTTAAAGCTAAGATCCTAAGCTTTCCAACGAACCCAAAACGACATTCCAATTCCTTATAGTGTTTCTGTAATCGCGTTTCATGCACTTGGAAAAAGTGCAGCGAATCGCAATTTAGCTCAGTTTCAACACATGTCAGAATAGCTGTTTCTTGTTTGCAACTGCTGAATTACGTTTTCAATTTGATAATCATTCATGAATCATTGCTAGTGTTGACCTGAACCAATCTAAAGTAATTCTCACCAGTGCTGAATCTCCTTTAATGAATTAAAATCAATTTAGCATATTTTCACTTTCAATGCAATCACATTCAAAAGTATTTTTCCCTGTTTTAAAATCATACCTGTTTCTCTAAGCTTGCTGGGGGAACTGGAATTGAACTGCCTTCTTGATTGTATTCCTGAAACCTGTGTGCCCTCATTTCCATCTCTTCATATTGCATAGTGGGGAGTGAGTAGTCACAGGGGAAAAAGTGACCATATTATCTTTTCATTGAAATCATATCGAGTCTATTTCTGTGTTGCATTCTTTCCCATTATTGCATTTCCTGGAATCACATAAAGTTTTCTCTGCTACTGTATCCTCCATTTCATACTCCTAAGTGATTAAAGAGATTGTTGATTTTCTCATATTACCCATTGTTGATTACCGTCCATATTCATAAGTGTGCTATTCAGATATTATTTTGTTCATTAAAGTGTGATATATATATATATATTGTTTAATTCTTCAAATAAACCTTTTAATTTGCAAAACAAACCCACTTCTTGGCTCAGTGAGGTCAGGGGGATTCAAAGAGAGGGGTGTTATATAAGGGTTCATCATCCAGATTTAAAGAACTTTGACATAAAAATATATAAATAAGGGCTTCCATTGGGCATCCCAGACTAGGCATTGACTTAGATGGAGTGCTGCATTGAAGTCACTTATAGATTGGGGGCTTGTCCGGGATTTCTGGATTAGACCTACAACTTGTGCAGCTTAATACAGTGTGCTAACTGACAGGATACATAAATCCTGTTGGGCTACTACGCTGTGTTACACTGTAAAAGCAACCCTCAAAAAGGAACACTCTCAGGAAATGGTCTGTTTTGCAAAATAAAATAACATACTTCTGTAAATCAGGAAGGAAATCAATTTCCAGAATGGCGACATTGGTAGACTTCAAGATAGCTAGAGAGCACCTTTTACATAAGCTATTTGTGAGAGGTGAGTGGACTGAGCAGGACCAGAATGTGTGGTTGCAGGCGATCACACAACAGGTCATTGCAACTGGGTTAGATATCTGGAGAGATCAGAGTACCTTACATGTGGCCCTGAGTGAACTATATATGGCCCCTAAGGCCAAGGATGAGCACAACAAGGTTGCCAGGGTAGCAGCATATTTATATTTACATATGGGAGCCATACAGGACAAATGTGCTGAAGGCCAAGATCTGGCAAGTAGGCAACTGATGGCATTAGAGAAGGCCCAATCTGATCTGGAATCTTCTGAGCAGAAGCTGCAGAGGAGCCAGGAGTCAGAAAACGAAAGTAGGCAGTATGTGGTTAAAATCAAAGAGGATATGGGTATCCTGCAACAGGAAAGGGCAGACCAGGATACCAGAATTCTGGCCTTGCAGAAGGAGTACCAAGAAGGTTTGGACTCCCTACTGCAGAGCCAGAAAAAGCTGGAGCAACAACTGGACTTCAACAGGGCATGCACAAAGCAGGTAGCCACCCTGGAAATCCAATTGGATAAAGAAAAAGAAGAGAGCAATACATTGATTTTGAAAGACCTGGATACCCAGGCAGAGTTTGATGAAATGTGCCAGAAAGCTGCTGCCCTTCAACGGCAGAGGGACGACCTGGTGGCACAGATGCAGGCTCTTGCTCAGGAAAGGGACGTCTTAGGCCAGGAAGTCTGCCAGGGGCTGATAGAGATGAGGTTTGCTGGGAAAGGGAAACACCTGAGCATAACCTCAGGAGCCCTATTACCAGAGGCCTTCATCTCTCCCAGTCCCTGGACTCTGCCACCCCATGTCCCCTGGCGCACATGAGCCCAGGACCACGGGGATGGCAAATTACTATCCAGTCAGAAATATGGGACTCACGGACCAGTACTTCCCAGGCATGGATGGGGGGGCATCTGGGTATGGGCACCCAAGTACTCTGAAGTTTAGTGGGGAACCCCAGGAGAGTAGGCCCACTAAGGGCATTCTGAAAACCTCTGCCCAGTTAGGTCAGTGGGGGGGTACCCATGAAATCATGGGAGCAAGGAGGAATCAGAAGACTCCTCTGAGCGTCCCAGGACACAGGAGACTAGGTCCCCACATTCTGCCAGCCATTCCCAGGCCTGCAGAATCCGGGAAAACCTGGAAGATCAGACGTGCACCTCTGGGAGCAGTGCTTCTGAGTCAGAGGATGAATGGAACAGGGTTACCCAAACCAAAAAGGCCAATAAGACAAAAAGGGCCTTGCTTAAAGACACCTTAAAACAGATCAAAGCAATAAGGAGCATCATCACTCCTTATCATAAGAACTCCAAGTATTCTGTTTGGGAACACTTGGAGCTCTTTGAGCAAATGATGGAGACTTTCCATCTGAAAGACAGCAGTAGCTGCATTCAGTATGTAAAATGCACATTCTCCCCAGAATACTCCAGTTTCTTTGCAGGGCTGGAGGACCAAAACCATTCAAGATGGTCCACATATAGGGCGGCCATCTTAAAGAACTTTTCTGTTCATAGAAATCCCCAAGAGGCTCGCAAGGCAGCCTACAATTTGCAATGTGGGGAGGATCAGGCCCCACAAGAATTTGGGCAGGAGTTGAAGCGTGCCTTTGCACAGACTAGCAAAAGGGTGCGCACGGACAGCAAAGAATTTGTAAATACATTTTTCCATGCCTTACCCAAATACACCATGACCCAGCTAGTGAGAGATTTTCATGAGAAAAGGTCACCAGACTGGGTCATTGAACAGGCCACCCGAATCTATGAGGTGCAGAAGCCCATAGAAAATAAAAATAATGCTCAGAAAATCCCCAAACCGACCAGCACCCCTGCTGCTGCCAAGGTCGCAGAAGTAAAGGATGCCCCCATTTTAGATTTGGAGATGGGGCGGCCTAAAAACCTGCCTGCACATATTATTTCCAAGCCCAGAAGGCCCTCAGGCCAGTCACAGACAGGGAGTCAAGGAGGTAGTCCCACAAATGGGGTCCCTCACTCCCCTGACTATGTAAGTCCCCGCTACAAGGGAAACTGACCCATCCTGGGTTATGTGTGGACTCCTCCAGCCCAAGGGGGGGATCCAACCAAGCACCTAACCCAGGGAACTTCCCTCCTAACTTCCCCTAGGAGGGCAGAAACTCCCCAAATCCTGGGCAGAACTTTTTCCCCAGGTATCCACAAAATTTCCAACCAAAAAATCATCAATCCTTCTTTCCCCACTTCCCTGAGCCCAGACCACCTAATCCAGGAGAGGAGAGGCCAAGGGTGGAGGGGTACCCAAATCTTCCCAACCCGGGGTACTACCAGAGAAGGGATAGCTACCCTTCCCGGGATCAGCCCAGGGGAGAAAACAAAACCCTGTATCAGCCTGAGTGGGTTTCACAGCTTGAGCGCCAAGTCCAAAACATGGCACAGGATCTGGGTTGCATGCTGAGGGCTCAGCAGAACCCCCAGATGGGCATGCCGGCACAGAATGCCCCAAACTCTGGACCTGGTGCTCCAGAACAAAGACGGGGCAGCACCCCGACAACCCACCGGTTCCCAGAGAGGAGGCACAAGGGGAAGGGGGGTGTCAAGTCTTGGAGGAAGCTTCCTTCCCCACTTGTAAACAGCCCCTGGAAACCCAGGAACCGGAAACAAAATCTCCTACCCCTGAAAGTCTGCCACCCAAGGAGAAGAGGGCGGGTAGCAGAAACAAAGGACCCAAACAGACCCATTTTGTGGAGGAGGTACAGATCTTTCAAATTGAAGGAGAGGGGTCCTCAGAGGATCCTGGGAAAAGGATCTTCTCCTTCAGAGATGGGGGAACTCCTCCCAAAGAAAAATGGGTCCCAAGGGATTCAAATCCAGACTGGGTAGAACCAACAACACTGGCAGAACCAACAACATCAAACACCCATCCTGGTGACTGCCTCCAAAAAGGGGGCGGCAGCCCAGAACCGGAACCAGGGGAACCCAAAGCTTCTATCTCCAGTTGCCAACTTTTTCTTTCAGATTCCCAAGACTCTCCACAGAATTCTGCCCAAATCTCTTCTCTCTCCATGTCCAAAACCAGAAAATTAGCCCACTAGTTGTCCAAAAATGTGCATTATCTGTGCCCCCTTGCGGAGAAGGAGGGAAGATACTATGCCCCGGTACAAGTACAGGGGCAGGGTACAATTCTGGCACTGGTGGACACTGGATCCCAAGCTACCCTTCTGTCCAAAAAGGCCTTTGATGAACTAAATTCAGGAAGGGGGGAGAATTACCAAATTCCTCTCACCTCTCTTCCTGGACAACTTCAGAACTTTGACGGGAAGGAAATTCCCGTCGAGGGGACTGCAGATTTGGACATTAAAATTGGGCGACACAAGGTGAAACACCCCGTCAGAGTAGTGACTCCAGAGGGCACCCCTTGTTTACTAGGGAATGACCTCCTGAGAAGGTTGTCACCCCTAATAGAAACAAGGTCTTCTGGAATCAGACTAGCCGACCAATAAAATTAAAACAGAGTGTCAATCATGTTAGTTTAAACGGCACATGCCACATGGTTGAACAAAAATCTGACCAAGTAGAATTTCACTTCCAGAACAACCAAATTCCAGATGTGACAGTAATAGCAGTAGGACAACAGACTGGTGATGGGGGGTCCTCTCTATTTCTGAAAATCAACCTTCCTTCCAGTTTAAGGTGGTATTCCATCCTGGAAGGAAACACTCTGAAATTCTTTACCAATTCACAATCAGACATTCCCGCTCCTATAGTCCAGAAAGATGTGAAATCAGCTGAGAGACTGGCTGATATTCGGCAAATTGGAGAGCAGTTGTTCATCCCTGTTCAGTTAAATGAAGGGAAGGACTCTGTTCTTGCCCGAGTGTGTGTGAACAACAGTAAGAGCTTCACCAGCGAAGCCATGTTCCGCCAACTCCCAAAAGATCCAGCCATTCCCACATTCAAACTGATAGACAAATGGGAAATGGATTTGGAAGCACCCAATACCAAACATCTCCTGCCAAGCAGGTGTATGCTCCAAATCTCCATAGGTAACAAGAGCATAGTCCATAATTGTTGGGTCGTGCGAGAGGTCATCGCCGCCTTTTACTTAGGCAGTGACATTCTCAATCGCTTTGCCATTAGTTTGGACCTAATAAACTTCAAAGCTTGGTCCCAATTAGTGGATAATCCCATGGGCTTTGAAGATCCAGAGAAAACATTTAGGTCAGCTCAATTGCTACCTTATGCAGTTGAAATTCAGATGGGAGAGGAAGTCACCATCCCAGAAAGGACCCAACAATTCTCCCTGGAAGTGAAAGTTAAAAGAGGACAAAAATTGCAAAACCCTGATGCTTATATTCATCTAAATGCTTCTTTCCAACAGCAAGGGTTGGGGGTAAACCCAACACCATTAGTCAATATAGAACATGACACCATTCCAATGGAGGTGGATAACAGCGACTTAAAGAGTATCACTCTAGCCACAGGCACCATTATTGGAATGGCGGTTGATGACTGACATTTTTCCATTGATCTAGGTAATGAACTGTTAGGACCAATCCCCAAGGACTGTTTTGACAGTGACAGTGATGACAGCACCACACCAGATAGGATCTTTACCCAGCATGGGGGGATCTTCCTGGTGTACACCTCCTGCCCTTATGGCAAGGAAGAGGTGACTTGTGACTTCAGGAGGGATGAGGTGATTTTCCAGGACCATGAGGGCTGCCTTTTCCACATGAAGCCACCAGTCCAAATCAGCACTTTGACCAGGGACTTCTCCACCCAGCTGGAGGAGGCCGCTAAGATAGCAAAACCAGAAGTCTTTCCAGGCTTCAGGCATATGGTTGAAGAGAGAGTCAACCTAGCTGATGCCTGTGTGACTCTGGAGCAGAAGCAAAAGTTGAAACAAACATGTTTTCTTGGATTTTCAAGATCTCTTTGCGGTGGACTCATATGATTGTGGTCGCACTGACATCCACACAACAAGAATTCCCATGGACCCTGGTATGACTCCAGTGTTTGTGAAGCAATATCGCTTGCCTCTCGCATCAATGGAGTCCCTGACTGAAATCATTAAGAACCTTGAGTCCCGTGGGATAATCCGTCCAGTCCACAGCACCTTCAATAATCCGGTGCTGGGGATATTGAAGCCGAACGGCCAGTGGAGACTCTGCGCTGACCTTAGGGAGCTCAACAAACGGGTCCATAGTTCCCGATGACTTCTTCCCTACATTGACCAAGGGCTGGCTCAGATCCAGGGGTCACAGGTATTCACTGCAATAGACCTGACCAATGGATACTAAACTGTGCCTGTCAGTAGGGAGGACCAATACAAGCTGGCTTTTACCTTTGGGGGCCAGCAGTACACATGGACCCGGAGTCCCTTCGGATACCTCAACTCCGGTAATGAGTTCAACATTTTTCTACATAAGGCCATGCACGATCTGGGTGAGAGGGGTACCCTGGCCTATGTAGATGATGTCCTCATCAAAAGCTCAACTGTGGAGGAACACATAGCAGAGATCTGTTATGTTCTGAAACAGTTGAGGGCCGCCGGAGCAAACTTTCCTTTCAGAAAGCACAATCGTGTAGAACCCGTGTTAATTTCTTGGGGCATGAGATTACTCCTCAGGGTCTCTGTCCCCAGGAAAAGAAAGTGGAAGCCCTCCAGAAACTAAAAGACCCCACAACTCTGCGGGAACTAAGGAGCCTCCTTGGACTGACTAATTATATTGGAAAGTTCATTGAGGGCTACGCAGAGATCACCAGACCCCTGATTCATCTTTTGAAGGGGGGGTCAAGTGGGAATGGGGTCCATAACAATCCGAGGCAGTAAGACAACTCAAAAGAGCCCTCTCACAAGCACCTTGCCTAGCTTACCCTGTCAGAAACAAGGAGTTCTTCTTGGAGACAGGGTTCTCTAATACATGCTTGACTGCAGTATTATACCAAAAGCATGACAAGGTCAATAATGTAATCTCCTATGCGAGTAAAACTTTATCCTCTGTGGAGGAAAAATTCAACGACTGTGAGAAGGCACTCCTGGCAATGGTGTGGGCATTGAAGAATTACCGCCTGTTTATCCAGGGGGAGCACATCATAGTGGAGACTCCACACCAGCCTCTGCAATATCTCCAAAGTGACAGAATCCGTGCCGGAAATGTGAGTAATTCCCAAATTACTTTCTGGATTCTGTCAATGGAAGGCTTTCCTGTGGAGGTCAGATATGGCCAAAACAAGAAGAGTCCCCTCGCGCAAGGTCTGGCTGACTTGCATGATTGTGCAAGATAAAACTGTCTCGAGGACGAAAGTCTAAAACTCAAGGACAACATGGAGGCATACCTCAATTCCCCACACAAAGTCTTTGAAGAAGACAAGTGTGAGGGAATGCCCACTGTCTATGTGGATGGATGCTCTTTCCATGTTGACAACAACAGGGAGAAAGAACTTGTGGCCGGCGTAGGGAATGGTGGGTGAATGAGTCCCCAGAACCCTCCGCTGGGTACAAGATTGGTCCCCGAAGTAGTCAAGTGGCAGAGTTGATGGCTGTGCATCAAGCCATCCTCACTGCTGTCCAGCATCAACTCCAGGAACTGGTCATAATCACAGATTCAGATTATGTACGGAACGGTTTCGTGGAGCACCTGGTTAACTGGAAAACCAGAGGCATGCTATGTGCTAATAACAAACCCTTGAAACATGGGAAGTTAATCCAAAATATTGATGATCTGGTCACCTCGAATGGGATGACCATCTACTGGAAAAAGATCAAAGGTCATTCCAAAGTAGAGGGACCAGACAAAACTGGAAATGACTTAGCTGATCAGCTGGCTAAAACTGGGGCCATCCAAGGGGATCTAATAGAGATCGAGTTCCTGTTGGGGGAAATCCAGGTCACTGCTATCACTAGGTCCCAGACAAATGCTCACAATGATCTTTCAACTCCACAATGGAGTAAGGAGACCCCAGATGCTGATTTGATTACGACTCAGAAAGGGGATCCAATAATTGGTACGCTTTATCAACAGATTGAGGACCCTGAGAACTTTCCCCTGATGGATACCGATTACATTGGGAAAGAGGACCTCAGAGTGTTGATGAAATGTCCAAAAATGTTCTGAATCCAAGACGGTTTGTTGGTAAGGAAATCCCAAGCTGGCCATGATCAGTGGGTGGTTCCTACCTCATTCCGAAGCCTGATGTTAAGTCACGCCCATGATGCGGCCACAGCCGGTCACAGGGGGTTTCATACAAAACTTGAAATCTTAAGAGAGGTTGCATAATGGCCACACATGGGGCAGGACTTCGACCAATACTTGAAGGGGTGTCTTGTGTGTGCACAATTTCAGCCAACATCCCTCACACACCGTGCGGCTCCCCAAAAGAGGGGGATGACACTGCCATGGTCAGATTTGCAAGTAGATTTCATTGGGCCCGTGATTCACTCCTCTAGCGGGAATAAGTACATGTTGACTGTGACTGTATTTACTAAATGGGTGGAATGTCTCTTGGCCCCAAACTGCAAGGCAGAAACAGCAGCTGCCCTGGTGATCAATCACATCTTTTCGCGTATTGGACTACCCCGAAGGATTGAGTCAGACAGAGGTAGCCATTTCACCAGCGAAGTAATGACAAAGATGTGGGAGATACTTGGGGTTAAAAGAAAGCTGCATATTGCTTACCGGCAGCCTCTAGTGGTGCAGTAGAACATTACAACAAAACCATTGTGAGCATATTAAAAAAAAATTGTGGCAGATTCTGGGCCAAGTTGGGATATCCAATTACTTCTTGTCCTAATGGCCATCAGATCTACCCCTTCATCTGCAACTAAAATGTCACTGTTTGAGTTGATGACTGGACGAAGGATGGTCCTTCCCCACCATCTGCTCTATAGAACACAAGAGCAGACATTGATCAATGCCTCCACAACCCATGAGTATGTTGAAAATTTAAGAAAACACCTTCAACATGCTTTTGCCTATGCTCAGCGAAATCTAGAAAGATCAGCCGATAGCATGAAGACCCACTATGACTTGAAGACTACCAGGAAAGAATACAATGTAGGAGACCGGGTCTATCTATACAATTTCCAAAGGAACCAGGCCAAACAGAGAACATTTCTGCCAACCTGGAAGGGACCTTTTAAAATTGTAGACAAGATCTCACCAGTCGCCTACAAGATCCGCATCCCCAAAGGCAGTTTGGCAGAGGGGGAAGATAAGTGGGTCCATATTAATCAGCTAAAGTGTTGCCATCCTAGGCACACTCTGCAGCAACTGGAGGAGTCTTCTGGAACCCCAGAGGGGGCCACTCCAGATCAATAAAATTCCAACTCTAAAACCATTCCACACATAGGGCCTCATTAGGACCCAGGCGGTAAGGGGTTTACGCCGGCGTAAACCATGGCTCCCCTTACCGCCTGAGTACGAGTTCCCGTAGCGCCATGGTGATTTTTACGCCTGCTTTTTGCAGGCGGAAAAATCCATGGCGCTAAGGGACTTGTTGTTAATTACGCCACCGTAATTTACGGTGGCGTAATTAACGCCTTCCCCACTCCCATTATGCCCTATGGGGCAGAAATGGGAATGGGGAAGGGTAAATGGGGATTGGGGACTTACCGCCCCGCCAAGGTCGGAATGGGGCGGTATGTCCGCCAACCCCCATGGCGGAGTTGGCAGCTTAGCGCCATGGACCATGGTGCTAATAGCGCCATGGTCCTCCGCCAAGGTCCTAATGAGGGCCATAGTCTATAAAATACAATAATACAAATGTCTCCTGATTTATAAAATGTATATGCCCACCCCACTACATTAATAGTGATGGGGAAATGTGTCAAACTCAGCAGCCTTAGAAGAAGTATCCACAACCTCCTCCCCTTCCTCCTCACCTGAATCCTCAGAAGAAGTTAAATGGCGGATGGACTTCTTCTTGGTCTTCATTTTTGAGAAGAGATAGGGCCGTCCGCAGTGGGAAGCCACCCTGGTTCCCTGCCAAGCAGGAAGCAGGAGGCTTCCTTTCCGCAGGGACCGAAAACAAGAGGGAAAAAGCGGATGCTCAAAAAAACCCTCTGTGAGTAGGAAGACAGTTCAACAGGTCCGGAAGAAGCAAAGAAATTCTGCAGACCCAGTCACAGTCGGAGGCTGCCTGATGGAGCTTTTCTGGACTGAAGACCGAAGGTGAGGCAAGTCCTTCAAATGGTTCCGGAAGAGACGGGTGATGGAAACAATCCGAACGCTGGAGCAGGATTATCAACTGTAACAAGTAAGAAAGGAAGAGAAAGCAAAGGGAGCAAGCGGGAAGACAGGAGGACCAGAACAGCAAAGAAACGCCACGTAAAGAAGGTAAGAAAAAACAGAGTGGCCAGGGGATGCCGCGAGGTAGAAACAGGAGAGAACGGACAGCAAAGGAGCACCGTCAGGGGCCCAAGGGGCTGAGAGAGAAGCACGGAGGAAAAAACACACGGAGCAAGCAACGAAGTAGAATAACAAAGTTGCAACGCGCCGAACCCGGAAGAGGGCGGAGCTTAAGTAGTGAAAGCCAGGAAAAACAGAACAAAGACTAGAGCGGGAAACCCAGAAGTGGACAGAAAACCCAGAACATTCTAATGGCTCCACCAGCGCCAGGCGTTCCATAGCCCCCACCGGCGACTAGAAACCGGCGGCATGACAGCATGCCCCCTCCCCATAGAGACCCCCCCAGGTTTTCCCGGAAAGAGACGGTGAAACCTCTGAACCAAAGATGGGGCATGAACATGAGAGACCGGTTCCCAGGAGTCCTCACAATGGGGGTACCCCTTCCAATGGATGAGATATTCCAGGCGACCTCCCTGAAAGTGGGAGTCCAAAACAGAGGCCACCTCGTACTCCTAAGGGGGTAAAGCAGCAGGAATCGGCACAGCCGGTAGGGAGCGATGATAGGGGTCCGGCCTATACTCCCTTAAGAGAGAGGAATGAAAGACAGGGTGAAGGCGGTGCATATGTTTGGGTAGTGAAAGCCGATAGGCAACAGGATTGATCCTGCGCAGTATGGGAAAAGGTCCTAAGAACCTGGGAGACAATTTAGAGGGATGTAACCAAAGCGGGAGGTATTTGGTGGATAACCATACCTTAGTCCCCTTCTTCCAAGCGGGGGAGGGCAAGCGCTTGGGGTTACTCTGATCGCAATAGCGCTGGCTACTAGCCCGTAGACTATGGACAGCAGTTTTGTGGGCCTCTGCCAAAGTAGCGAGAAGAGAATCCACAGAAGGAACAGTAGAAGGAGCAAGAGACAGGGAAGGAGTAAAGCTGGGATGATACCCATAGGAACAGTAGAAAGGACTAAAACCAGTGGCAGTGTGTACAGAGTTATTGTAGGCAAACTCAGCAGTAGGGAGAAGGCTAACCCAATTGTCCTGCTGATTGTTGGTGAAGCAGCATAGATACTGCTCAAGGGTGGCATTCGTTCTTTCCGTTTGTCCATTGGTTTGGGGATGGAAGCCGGACGATAAGGCACGTTCAATGCCCAGCCTCTCACATAATTCACACCAGTAGCGTGATGTATACTGCGAACCCCTGTCAGAGATTATCTTGTCAGGAGTACCATGCAGGCGGAAAATCTCTCTGGCGAACACGGTCGCCATCTCAACAGCGGTGGGTAACCCAGCCATAGGTGTGAAATGGGACATTTTAGAAAAACAATCAACTGTAACCATGATGCAGGAACATCCTTCAGAAGCTGGCAGATCGACGATGAAATCTGTCGAGATAAGACTCCAGGGTCTTTTCGGCACCTCACCTTGCTGTAGGAACCCAATGGAACGTTGAGTAGAATACTTTGATCTACAGCATATGGGACAGGAGCGAACATACAAGACCACCTCTTTAGACATGTTAGGCCACCAAAAACTTCGCCAAAGCAGTTCCAGGGTGTTCTTTACCCCCCTGTGCCCGGCCACAAGATTGTCATGACACCATTTTAGCACAGTGCGGCGGGTCTGTGAATCGGGTAGGTAACGACGTTGTTGTTTGAATCCCAAACCATCCTGGATGGTTATGTCTTCCGAGCATAGAGTAGTGAGAGGAAGACCATCAGACTGAGTAACTTGACGTACCTTCTCCAAGAATGCATCGACGGTACATATGAATTTGACGTCAGAAAGCAACAAACTGGGAAGTTCCCGGGCAGGACCACCGGGACATGGTCTCCTAGAAAGGGCATCTGCTAGAATATTCTTTGATCCCGGCAGGTAGGTCAGAAGAAAGTCATATTATGAAAAGAAATGGGCCCAT
Organism: Ambystoma mexicanum; assembly: GCF_040938575.1. NCBI lineage: Eukaryota > Metazoa > Chordata > Amphibia > Caudata > Ambystomatidae > Ambystoma > Ambystoma mexicanum. The sequence continues at coordinate 146,529,631 of NC_090930.1, read as the reverse complement.
CGGGCCTGGCGGGAGTTGACGCACTCCATATTCTGCAGGACTTTGAGATTTTTGTGGTCTGTTCTGATCTCGAATGGATGAATAGCCCCTTGTAGAAGGTGTCGCCATTCTTCACGAGCACTCTTCATGGCCAGTAGTTCCTTCTCGATGACTGAGTAATGAGTCTGACTGACATTCAGGGTCTTGGAAAGGTAGGCCACCGGGTATTCGAGACCAGCATGTTCCTGTAGTATATATCAAGATGAAGTGAAAATTAGAAAATTGAGAAAGAGTTACAGAGATGAGCGGGACTACAAAGAAGATAGGGTCTACACCTTTCAAACAAAATATGATAATTGTATTAGACCATCATCCCGCAACCATACACCAAATACGTCATCTGCCAGCTCAGAGGCAGAATCAGAACCAGAAACGGTAGAAATCGAAAACTTACCAAGACAGGAAAAAAGTTACATGAATAAAATCAAAAGATATAAAAGGGGTAATAGAACCCAGACACAAAAATCAGTCTGTTTTCAACTATCCCCAAAGGCGAATGCCCTAACACCACCACAAGGAGGAGAGGAAGGAGGAGGGGGCTCAAGCAACGAAGAACAAGAGCAGGTAGCCAACAAAAGACTAACGAGGGCAACCTCGAAGGAATCCAACAAAAACAAATAAGCCACAACTTGGTACTTAAGCTCTCGTCAAGAACTCTTTCAGATGAGACTTCATTGCTTAATAAAGGGCTGTCCTTTGCCCCGACAAAGAAGCTCAATGATATTGATATACATATTGATCTCTTCAGATTCATACGTAAATTGAGACTTAAACATTTTTTTGCGACACAAGCACCAGGCCAATATGTGCCAAGACCAATCAAAATGCCAGAGAGTGAGTTTTCAATACAAGATATAGAAGACATCTTTACTTTAAGATCACTATCAGAAGATGATAATTTTGAAATGCATAATCTACTAAATGAATTAAAAATCAAACCCGATCTTTTGACCATCAAAGAGCTAAAAACCAAATCAAAATGTAACCCTCAATTGTCATCAGATAGTGTAATTGATACCTTCTATAAAGTGGTTACACATGACCTCCGGGAACTGTCTGCACAGAAGAATTATGCCAGAACTCAACATATGAATGATAATCTCACTAAGGGAGAGAGACGAGCTTTGAAAACTCTATCAGAAGATACAACAATAGTTATTAAAGAGGCGGATAAAGGTGGTAACATCGTAATTATGAACAGAGAAGATTATCTCAAAATGGCCATGAATCATCTGACAGTACCTGGGTGTTATAAGCAACTCAATCCCTTGGACAGACAAACAACATTAAGACAAATTGAGGAGGCAATTATGAGCTGGCACAGAAAGGGGCTCATAACGGACAAGGAGAAATCTTACTTCAGTTTACATAATCCTATCACCCCAACAATGTACTTTCTGCCCAAGGTCCATAAAAGCTATCAAGACATACCAGAGGGACGGCCAATACTGAGCGGCATTGGCTGGATCTCAGAAAACTTATCGGAATATCTAGATGAAATTTTGAAACCACGAGCGACACAGGTCAAGTCTTACCTACGGGACTCAACCAATCTTATACAAATGATCCAATCGGTTGTCTGGAAAGAAACCTTTGTACTAGCTACATTGGACGTTAAAGCGTTGTATACGACCATACAACATAAGTGGGCCATAGCATCTATTGAATACACCTCCAGGAAGGATTCCGCGTCATATTATGGCCAAATCCAGATGTTGAAAGAGATGCTACAAATTACTTTAGATTCCAATATATTTACGTTCAACAACTGTCTATTCCAACAACAAAAGGGAGTGGCCATGGGGACAAAATATGCCCCCTCTTTAGCTAATATCTTCATGGGGATGCTGGAAGAACATACCGTATACTCAGACATACTATTCCAAGAACATGTTAAATTATGGACTCGTTATATAGATGATATTTTCCTAATATGGGATGGACCGATAACCATACTGCAAGAATTCACTGAACGATTGAACCATAATCAGTTTGAAATTGAATTTACGGGGGAGGCTAATACTAAATCTATTAACTTTCTAGATTTGAACATTTTTGTGAATGAGGATCACCTGGAAACAAGAACGTTTCGAAAACCAACAGAAGTTAATTCAATCTTACATGCACAAAGTTGCCATCAAAGTTCAACTATCCGCAATATTCCCTTAGGGGAATATATACGCGCCAGACGGAACTGTAAGAAAGACCGAGCCTTCTGACAAGAATGTAACCTGCTGAGGGGTCGATTCCAACAAAGGGGTTACCCCAATAAGTGGATACAAAAAGCATTTGAGAAAACAAAACATTTGCAACAAAAGGATACATTAATCCCAAGAAAAAGAGAGGAAGACCAACAGAGGAAACTCATGTTTGTGACACAAAATAACAAAGATCATCATCTTATTAGAAAAACGTTGCAGAAACACTGGTATTTGTTACAATTGGATGAACATTTGAATACATTTCTTGACAATACTCCTAATATGTTATTCAAGAGAGCTAATACACTCAAATCAATAATTTGTCCATCCCTATTACCAGAGCCAACACAAAATAATCAAACTACATGGCTCACCCAAACAGAGCCTGGTTTTAGGAAATGTGGATACTGTTCAATGTGTAAATTTGCTGGAGACAAAACTACCTATATAGAGGGTAACAATGGACGAAAGTTTGTGATAAATCAGTTCATTAATTGCAGATCTAAATATGTGGTCTATGTGATCAGATGCGTTTGCAAGAAATTGTATGTGGGGAGCACCATCAGGGAATTGCGCATTAGAATCAGGGAACACCTAGCTAAAATTGGGAGTCAGGATACCACCCTGCCATTGGTGACACATTGGCAAAAGAATCATCAATTAGATGATAAATCTGATATTCAGTTTTTTGGTATAAAACAAGTTAATATGAATAAGAGGGGTGGTGACAGAATGAGGGCATTGCGCCAGGCAGAAGCGCAAATTATTTGTTATTTTAATACAACCGTATTGGGTCTGAATTTAGATGCAGAAATGGCATCTTTTCTGTGAATGCACCTAATAGGAATAAGACGTATTAATGTGAGGTCTCAACTATCATGTGTAATATGCAAAGTACTGCCACTCCTGTTAGTTGTAGAAGAAACGGTTATGAACTTAAGGTATTTATGTGTATACCCCTTTAAAGGTTCTTTATCAGACAGGACTGCTGATCGCGCATTACCTAGACTTTTAGGTATTTTTTGAGTGAATTGTCACTTTTGAACTATACATATATAGTGTTTGGTCTGATAATGATTGATAGAGAGATTTTGAATTAATGTGCAACTAGATTAGCACAGTTAGCGGAATGGATACGTTGCTTAGTAACACCTTAAGGCGCCTGGTTACGGCGTCTGGTTGTCATGGGGACACATAAAGTAGTCCCAAAATGGCGCCGGCCTAAATTGAGAGAAGCCGACGCGTGAGACTGTCCTGCTAACTGGCGGGTGAGTAACTTTTACAATACAGAGTTCTGATAATGTGGTTGAGAATGTCCTTTAAAATTGACCCATAGCTGTTTGGGCAGGTTATAATGCCAGAAACGGGGAGTAACGTTTACTCGTGGTAACGCTGCATGGCTTAGTGCTATGCACGTTTAACTGTATGGAGACCGCTGCATTTGGACAAAGCAATATGCTTGAATTAAACTGAACAACGTCAGTAGAATTTAAAATGCAAGTTTAGACGGAATGCAAGCTAAAATATGCTTTTTGATACTATTATACAATTTCGGGTATTTCAAAAGTAGTATGATACAGACTTTCCCGTTATTATTATTTTTTCTTTTTACATGAAATAGACTACAATGGGATTTAACCCTTTATAATTGCGAAGAGTGAGGAATCATTGAACACCCTAGTGGGTAAGTCTTTACCTGGAAGCTCTGTGGCCTTTGTGGTTGAGTATATAATATTTAGGTATTGTTCCTTACTTATATTATATTTGTTGCCTTTTCTCCCTCCCTGTTTGTTTCTCCTGCATCCACACCATCACTTGGGTAATTATGCATTTTTTCATTTTTTAAATATTGATCATGTATTGTGTAACACATTGCCATGTGAATGTTGTTTAGGTTAAATCTAAGTATTACTTTGTTCAAGCCCTATTTTGAGAAAGGCCTTTGATGGCCGAAACACGTGTAAAGCAAGGGCGAGTGTGATAGTAAACCAATATAAATAAACTCAAGTATTTGAAATAAGGCGCAATTTCCTGGACTCTCTTTCATGCGGTTGCATGTTATTTTAGGTTAAATCTAAGTATTACTTTGTTCAAGCCCTATTTTGAGAAAGGCCTTTGATGGCCGAAACACGTGTAAAGCAGGGGCGAGTGTGATAGTAAACCAATATAAATAAACTCAAGTATTTGAAATAAGGTGCAATTTCCTGGACTCTCTTTCATGCGGTTGCATGTTATTTGTTCATATATTAGACGTTTTTTTTTCTGTGGCTTACCGTCAGTCCAGTGATCTGCAACAATAACACTGATTATTCTGGGAAAACAAAAATTTGTTGCACCTATTTTCGAGCATCAAGTGTCGCCCAACAGACCAGCTGTAACCCTAAGCCCAGTTCATCTGTTCTTAATTGTTCCTGTAAGAGAACTGCCCCCAAGGCAGCTGAAGAGGCATTGGTTTCCACTATAAACCTTAACCCTTGGTCCGGTTGCTGGAGAATGGGAGCAGAGCAAAACTTCTCCTTTAACAGTAAGAAGGCTTGGTCAGCTTCTTGAGTCCAGGAAAGTTTTCTTAAGTAGTCTAGTAATGGGAAGAACCGTTTCTGAGAATCCCTGAATAAATTTGCGATAAAAGTTCGCAAGACCAAGGAACTTTTGAATCTCCTTCACTGATCCCGGAGGAGGCCAACGCAAGATAGCTTCGGTCTTGGCTGGATCCATGCGAATGTCTTCCGAGGATAGTATGAAACCAAGGTAAGATACTTGAGGGACTCCAAAGACACACTTTTCTGCATTAGCTTTGAGGTGGTTGTCTTGTATCCTTTTAAGAACTTGGAGGAGATGAGTGTTGTGGATCTGGGTGGATTTCGAGTATATCAGAATATCATCGAGGTAGACAATAACACAATGAAAGAGAAGATCCGAGAAGGTTCGATCCATAAAGCGCTGGAAAATTGATGGCGCATTGACCAAGCCGAAAGGCATGACACAGTACTCATAATGTCCAAACGGAGTGCGGAACACAGTCTTCCATTCGTCTCCTGAATTGATGCACAGAAGATGGTAGGCTCTTCGGAGGTCTATTTCGGAAAAGATCCGTGCTCCCTGGACCGCCTCCAGAATATCCTTTATGAGAGGCATGGGGTAACGGTCTCTTATCGTTACTTGATTGAGGCCCCGGTAGTCTATGCAAGGTCGTAATTCATCAGAACCTTTCTTCGGCACAAAGAACAGGGATGCCCTGCAGGAGAGTGGGAATGTTGTATGAGACCGTGTTGTAGGTTGGAGTCAAGGTAGTCCTTTAGTACTTTCTTATGCTTGAGGGAAAGAGAGAACATTCGTCCAAATGGTACCACCGCATTGGGTACCAGGGTGATGTGGCAATCCTCAGGCCGATGCGGAGGTAGTTCTTGTGGGCCCTCATCAAGAAAGAATTCCTGATAGAGAAGACACTCCTTGGGAATTTTGTTCACAGATAACACATCTGTCAGAGTATGAGGATCAGGCAGTGTGTGGACTGTAGCAGCCAAAGGTTGTATTGAGCAGGATTTTTTTACAAAAACTAGAAGAGAAAGTCAATTGGTTCTTGATCCAATCAATTGTAGGATTATGTTTCCGGAGCCAGGAAAACCCCAGAATGACGGGAAAATGAGCTGCTCTGATCAAGTCAAATTGGATGGTCTCGGTATGATGGAGCACCTTCATTATCATGGGCGAGGTAGCGTGAGTGATGAGACCGGAGCTTAAAGGCGTGCCATCAACACCCTCAACCTTTTGGTCTTCTTCCTTCTCCAGGTGGTTAATACCTGTCTTGTCTACCCAGACGACCTCCATGAAGCTTCCTGTCGCCCCACAGTCTAGTAGCGCTAGGACTTCGAATGTCTGATGTGAGTGGTTCAACTGGACTGCGATAACCATGAGACGGTTGTCTTCGGTGGCGCTGACTGTTGGTGTGATAGACAAAGAGACGTAGGGACCGGAATATCCCCCTCGGTAACTGGTCCCCACTAGTTCCGAGGTATGGCGTTTTCCGACCCGCAGGGTGGTACATCTGGGCAATTCCTTAAAACGTGGGTGTTGGAACCACAGTACATGCAGAGATTGAGGTCTCTGCGCTGCTTTCGTTCTTCGGCCGTAAGTGGGCCTCTAGTGGTTCCAATCTGCATGGGCACGTCTTTCGTTGAACCCGTAGGAGAGGGGCAAGACGGAGCTGGGTCAGCAAAATTTTGAGACCCACGTTGCCTCCGACGCTCTGACCGTCTTTCAGATAGCCGGAAGTCGAGCTGGATGACAGAAGCCCAGAGTTCAGAGAGTGTGAAAGGAGGATTAACTCTGGCTAGTTCATCCTTAAGGTCTTCTCTCAGACCTCGACGAAAGATAAAGCGGGATATGTAGGACAAAAGGTCCATGTTTCCCTGACGAATGTCTAGTAGCTGTTCACTGGCTACTAGGGTAGTCTCTTGTCGTTCAAACGCCAGCTTGAACTGGGCTGTGAACCCAGCATAATCCTGAAGGAGAGGACTGGCACTAGTCACCAAAGGGGCTGCCTATGACAGGGCATTCCCGGTAAGATTAGAAATCAGAAACCCTATGCGGGCTTGGTCTGCAGCATAAGTATGGGGTCTGAATGTGTAATAGATCACACAAGCCTCCATGAATTCCTTGAATTTGTTGGGTGATCCGTCTTATTTATCGCAGAATAAAGGCATGGGAGGAAGGTCATTGCGAGACTGCTCGAAACGGTCTAACCTCTGTCTGAGGGTAGTATTTTCCATTTTGACTGCCTGTAAATCCAGTGTGAGAGTATGCACAGCTGCGAGCAGTTCTTGCACCTGCTCGGGAGAGGCCATAGCTCTTAACTGTTGGCGTTGCAAACTGTCAAACTCAGCAGCCTTAGAAGAAGTATTAACAAACCTCCTCCCCTTCCTCTTCACCTGAATCCTCAGAAGAAGTTAAATGGCGGATGGACTTCTTCTTGGTCTTCTTTTGTGAGAAGAGATAGGGCCCTCTGCGGTGGGAAGCCACCCTGGTTCCCTGCCAAGCAGGAAGCAGGAGGCTTCCTTTCCGCAGGGACTGAAAACAAGAGGGAAAAAAGCGGATGCTCAAAAAAACCCTCTGTGAGCAGGAAGATAGTTCAACAGGTCCGGAAGATGAAGCAAAGAAATTCTGCAGACCCAGTGACAGACAGAGGTTGCCTGATGGAGCTTTTCTGGACTGAAGACCGAAGGTGAGGCAAGTCCTTCAAATGGTTCCGGAAGAGACGGGTGATGGAAACAATCCGAACGTTGGAGCAGGATTATCAACTGTAACAAGTAAGAAAGGAAGAGAAAGCAAAGGGAGCAAGCAGTAAGACAGGAGGACTAGAAGGGCGAAGAAACGCAGCGGAAAGAAGGTAAGAAAAAACAGAGCGGCCAGGGGATGCCGCGAGGTAGAAACAGGAGAGAAGGGACGGCAAAGGAGCGCCGTCAGGGGCCCATGGGCTGAGAGAGAAGCACGGAGGAAAAAACACACGGAGCAAGCAACAAAGTAGAATAACAAAGTTGCAACGCGCCGAACCCGGAAGAGGGCGGAGCTTAAGTAGTGAAAGCCAGAAAAAACAGAACAATGACTAGAGCAGGAAACCCGGAAGTGGACCGAAAACCCGGAACATTCTAATGCCGCCGCCAGCGCCAGGCGTTCCATATCCCCCACCGGCGACTAGAAACCGGCCCCATGACAAAATGTCTACGAATATGTTTTGGCCTTTTTGCTTTGTCATCCTAGGAGAGAGAAACCATGGAGACTAACCAAGGAGGACGACCCAGGGACCAGGAGCAAAGATCCGAGGGGCCCGGGGTATCGCTCAACACTCCCATCAGGACTGGCGAGGAGAACCAAGCGATCCACCCCTGATGGAGGAAAAGACGATGAACTGTGCCATTTGTGGAATCCGGAGAGATGAGGCTGACATCCCAGTCTTGCGAAGTTCCATTGATGAAAGATCAACGGCCATCGCAAGAGGGGGGCTTGTGGGATGTATCAACCCACTCATCCAAGCCCTGCAACATCACTGTGCATTGCTGGCAGCAGAAACATCATAATGGCCACTGGAAAGCATGCTGCTCACCAGAAATCACCAGAAAATGCGCATCGAAAACCTGAAAAATAGGCTGCCATCCACTTTTGCCTATCTTAGTGAGCACCGGAGATCACTGCCTAAAACCACCATTGGGCTACCCAAAAAGCAGCCTGAAACCACTTGGAAATAGCAATGCTGATTGAAAAAGAAACAGAGCTAGTTTCAAAAATCTGTTTTCCTGGGTGTAAAAGTGCTAAAATCATGGCTCACAAACCACCCTTAAAGATCCAACCTCTTTGTTGGGTGTTCCACATAATTTACTGCAAGAATCCACACAAATACAATGTCAGAAAAAATCATATGTTCTCAGAACAAAATCCTATTTTAAGGATACTGATGGAAAGACAGCTGTCAAAAATGGGTGTAGTACCGTTGCTCACCTCTACCTGAAAGCCACCGTTTCAAAACTATTTTGGGTAAAGTTGAAAATGAAACCCCAAACTATGCCAAAGAGGAGAATTCCATTAAAATGCCATATAGAGTGCCACACAGTGATTTCATTGTTGAAAAAGACTTGATTTAAAGATATGTTGCTTATTGTAAGTTTATAAATGTATTTTATTTTACAAGGAACTATGTTGCAATTGACCAGAATGTAATCTGATTTAGTTAAAACTTCAAGAGGCCTTCTTTTCATGAGAACCCTTCACAACTTGGGCCTTCCCACAAACAGGACAGGATATCGCATTGACATGTAAATCAGGAGAGGAGGAAATTTTCTCTGCAGCCCGGAGGAAGGAACAATGGGGGCTTTGGGATGAATAGGAATATGCTGATTTGGGTGTAACTGGTCAACAACTGCTCTGGGAGAGATAGGACATGTGACCTCTGAGGCAGCCAGATCTGGGAGGCGGAGACAAACCATTGTGGATTCAGATAGCCCAGCAAATATATGTTTTATAAAATTGCTTATAACAAAGTGTACCAAGCTGACAAAAATGTAAAACTTTGAGACGGTTAAAATGAAAAATTCACTCACAATTTAAGACTAAGCTGGACACTGTGTGATGTTCTGAGACTAAACCCCGGATTTTATTCATATTGTAGATACAGTGTTTATGCTAGAAACATACAAACTTACAGTAATATGCTCAGAGAGGGTGTGTATGCCTGTCATGATGCCTGCCCCCAGGAAGCCAGACCAGGGCCAGCAACCCCGGAAGCAGGCATCATGCCATTTGGAGCATGCCCAAAAACCCCAGTTAGGGGCTGTTTGGGTGCAGTCCTGGCGCCTATGGCGCCAGGCTCATTACAGAAAACCTACCTAATGCAGACCATGCTGCATACTTACCTGGTGCAGACCATGCTGCACGAAGCCACAAGCCAAATGGGGCTTAGGAGGGACTATTTTACCTAAGGGACTACTTTCTTCTTGGGTGGGGGCTGTGGAAGAATACTTACCTGGGACTTCTTCCTAGGCTATTTAAACCACGCCCGGACAGCCGCACGTGCTTCGCGTTATTCTGCATTCAGCAGCTTCCAGTCTTCAGCCACGCCTGCTTCAGTCCTGGACCACCTGGAAACGAAAAGAAAGAAGGAGAAGAGGTTCAAACTTGAAACCTTACCTGAATTCTTGATCCATCGCGCCGTCGATCTTGAAGAAGGAGTCATCGCACGTGCGTCGTCACGCACCTCGCAGCGCCGCGCTGAACTCACCATCCAGTGCAGCTTTTCCTCACTCCATCGCGAACTCAGCATTTCCAAACCGCTCTCCGATATCTAAGGGGACAAGAAAAGCCAGGTGAGCACGGGAATGCAAAAGGGCAATACAAGCTACCCCCAAAGACTTACCGGATTACCACAGGGGGGTACTCACCTCATCTCGGGTCGGCGCAGTTAACTCTGCATCATCGCCGTACCCCGGCCCCTAAGGGGAAAACCACTATAGACTTACCTGACTCTCACCAACTGCCATTTGGACTCTTCGTGGTGGTTAAGCCAGCAACCTACAAGGAATCGGAAAGAGTGAAGATCAGACATTTGAACTCTTACAAACTATTGGATTCTAGAGTCAATACTGGAACTCACCTCACCAATTCCTCCACGCCAGTGAAGTAACTGGTCGTCTACGCGCCCCTGCGCTCGATGCAGGATGGAGAACTCATCTTTCCAAACCATCAGGTGAGAATAAGAGGGAACATCGGGAGTGGTCAGTGGGCAGACAACGGGAGTGGAAGGTGGGTTAACGCTCAAATTACGGGAGGTTCATTCCCTTTCTCCTTTGCAGAAAGATATTCATACGAGCTGACAAACGAAATAAGTGGGGCTGTCCAGTCAGTCATCTTGGCTCTACGTGGCACCAGGCCAGTCCAGATCGACGTCCCCGTGGGAATCAGGTGAGCGTAACAATGCCTGTGTAAAATTTGGTGCAGAACCAATATTGGGAAACCCACCAAAAGCGCGAATAAGTGGTCATTTCTGAACCCAAGCTCATAGGAACATGGGACTTGAACAGAGGCATGCCTTAATTAATCTGTGATGTGTATATGTATTATGAACAACTTGTGTATCTGGGAAATAGGTTTTTGGGGAAAAATAGTTTTTCTATGGAAAAGCAAAGGGGAGGGCTTTCAGTTAAGCCATAAACACAGCATCACTCTCACTCATTCTGACACGCTGATCCTTTCTCCAGTCAGGGGACAGGGAATTCTCTAACCTATCAAATCCTTAGCGGGTTGGGCATAGAGAATCAGCCTATCCACCCACTTTGGAAACACATAAATAAGGACTGCTAGGACAGATGAAAAACACACTCTTTTCCACTACTCACCGATTCCTGCGAAGCACCCTGCCAGACCAGATCCAGACAATATCCAGGTAGAGATTCCAGAATCCAGATAGATCCAGAGACCAGACTCTAGAACCAAACTCTAGAACCCTGGAGCAGAGGCCTAACCCAAAACTGAACTCTTTGCAGCAGGCCTCAGAATCTAGCAAGCTGATTCTAACCCCTAAACTTCCAAGGGGCATCTCAAAATCCAAAAGCCTGGCTGAGCTGTTTTGCTGTTCTAGCTAAGAACCCTATGCTAGAACCCAGAGAGAGCAGTATCCAGACCCGTCAGATCCAGTTCAAGAGACCCAGACTGCTGTGCAGTGCTGAGAACAGAACCCAGAGTGCCTGAGACCTGTCCGGTGGCGAGAGTGAAGTCCAAACCCTTCACCAGATCTTTCACAAGGCCCACTCCATTCTCAAGCCTAAGAGTGAGTATCTAGAACTGTCCATAACCAATCTCTTAGTTTAAAGTAATCCTCTTCCATCCATTTTAACCTGTCCAGAACTGCATTATAGAATCTAGTGTCCATCCTGTTGATTCCAAATCTGTAAGCGCGATCTGTCATTTTGAAATCTTGACTTTCTTTCTGCAAAATCTACCTTCAGAAAAACCTCTGTAACTTTTGAACCTAGAAGCAAAATGTAACTGTCATTTTAAAGCTAAGATCCTAAGCTTTCCAACGAACCCAACACAACATTCCAATTCCTTATAGTTTTTCTGTAATCGAGTTTCACGCACGCGGAAAAAGTGATGCGAATCGCAATTTAGCTCAAGTTCAACACATGCCAGAATAGCTGTTTCCTGTTTGCAATTGCTGAATTTCGTTTTCAATTTGATAATCATTCATGAATCATTGCTAGTGTTGACCTGAAGCAATCTAAAGTAATTCTCACCAGTGCTGAATCTCCTTTAGTGAATTAAAATCAATTAAGCATATTTTCACTTTCACTGCAATCACATTCAAAAGTATTTTTGCCTGTTTTAAAATCATACCTGTTTCTCTAAGCTTGCTGGGGGAACTAGAATTGAACTGCCTTCTTGATTGTATTCTGGAAACCTGTGTGCCCTCATTTCCATCTCTTCATATTGCATAGGGGGGGAGTGTGTAGTCACAGGGGAAAAAGTGACTATATTACCTTTTGATTGAAATCATATCGAGTCTATTTCTGTGCTGCATTCTTTCCCATTATTGCATTTCCTGGAATCACATAAAGTATTCTCTACTACCGTATCCTCCATATTCCTAAGTGATTAAAGAGATTGTTGATTTTGTAATATTACCCCTTGTTGATTACCGTCCATATTCATAAGTGTGCTATTCAGATATTATTTTGTTCATAAAAGTGTTTTATATATATATATATATACATATATGTATATATATATATATATATATATATATATATATATATATATATATATAAAATAAACCTTTTAATTTGCAAAACAAACCTACTTCTTGGCTCAGTGAGGTCAGGGGGATTCAAAGAGAGGGGCGTTATATAAGGTTTCATCATCCAGATTTAAAGAACTTTGACATAAAAATATATAAATAAGGGCTTCCATTGGGCATCCCAGACTAGGCATTCACTTAGTTGCAGTGCTGCATTGAAGTCACTTACAGTACATATTGTGGAACACACAAGATGCGGTCTTACCTATATTAAGGCATCCGCGAAGTAGACTTAAACATATTGCTCCAGTGTAATTTTAATAAATGTGCCCTAGGTGAGGAGCAGAAAAAATAATAAAACAGCGTCAGGATGAATGCTGTTATGTTTAGGGCATGAAGAGAAGCTGATGTCAGTGTATACACTGATCAACTTGAATAACTGTATCTATTACTTAGTCCTGATAAAATACTGTTACGTTCATATTATACAATTTAACAATGCGGACTTACCTATTTTGGGATAGCCGCGGGTAGGGATTATTCATCGGTTTCAGCAGAAAAACATTAATGAGTTTCAGCATATATTCGTGGACATGCCCTAGGTGTAAAAGCACATACAGGCACGAGTCAAGTTCCATGTTATTCAGTGCACGGGCGCCTCTGGCTCCAGGCTCTTATGCAGAAGAGGGACTACTTTATTTACATTTTGGACCGGTATCCACGGGCCAGCCCCACGTGCAGCTTACTAGGTGTGGCAGGTAGGCCAGGCTGATGGGCAGGGCCAGGAGCCAGCTATATAAGCAGCTCTGTTCACGATGCTCGTGCTTCGCATTATTTTGCACGCTGATGCAACGAGACGCTCAGCGTCGCATGGACCACTCACATCCCTGGGAGGGCTGAAACCGTGCCCCAATGCCCCCGAAGAGACCAGGTGGGCGTAAAAGGATCACCCTTACATTTTGTAGCCTTGAGCTGGGAAATCACTATTGCGAGTTACTCCGTGGTGATAGGTCTAAAGCTAAAAATTGGGATAGTAGCATCTCTAACAAAGGGTTTACGCTCCTTGATGTCCACGTTACAGACAGAGATTTTATTTAGCTGTAATGCCTTCTCGAATACCCACAAGTTTGAGAACCATAGCATTTTGAATTTCAAGACACCAATTGGCATCTTTGACAATTGTGGATGCCTGAGGTTGGGGTGTAGTCTCCTGCTCTTTAAGAATCTTAAACACTTCCTTCGAGTCGGAGGAAGCCAAGGAGATTCTTAAGTTATGGTTATCCTTCTTGGCAGCCACTATAGTGGTATAATACTCAATACCTTTACAAATTCACAATGCTGTTCCTTATTTGCATATAAAGATGTATTATTTCATATCAATTCAGTGTGTCTCTGAAACATATTTAGATGTTTGTATCATGAGTGCTGGTTAAGTAATTTTTTTACTTAGTGTATCAAAATAAATCACAGGCATGGCTGTGGGTAGGTAGGAAGGTAGACATATTGTAGAGTGCAACAGGTCGCCTCAGAAGACACATCAAGATGCTTAAGACAGATCTCAGTTACAGGCCACCATGAAAGAGTCAATCTCTGGGAAACAGCCAGGTCTTCGAGTCTTTCCTGAAGATATTGTGGTCAGACTCATCGTCATTATGTTGTTAAAATGTGCACAGTTAAAATGTGTTTGCCAATATTGCCTGCTTGTATAATCCATATATTATATAATCTTGTCCACCTTCATCACATTTCACAAGAATGATACATTACATCTGCTCTGTCATCAATCAATCAGGCATGGACTAGGGTGCCACAGATATGCATTACACTTTATGTGAGTTTTACCTTCGGTGGTTACTGGCATCGTCGTGCATGTCACCAGTGTACATGTTCATAGTCTCTAGAAACCGATGGATGGATATCAACAACCCCTTTCCATTGGTAAATACAATTAGCATCATCAATATTTTCATTGTTGTCCCTCAAGAGGAAACATTCATGGTTACTATTATGGCAGGACCATATGATAGCACTGAAGGGTAACAGGTATTTGAGGCTATTTCTAATATTGCTTTGATGTTGCAAGGCATCAACATCGCGAGGTGTAAGCAACACAGTCAATACATGACACCCGTCTTCACCCCATACTTCGATTTGAAAGCATAGCATTTAGAAATTGTGCATACTTTTTATTTTTGCTTTTGTTCACTTATTTATTTGCTTCTTGTCCCGAAGGAGGATAATGTGATGCAGAGGACCTGATTCACACAAGCGTTTTATAATGGTGCAATCCAATAGGAAAACGTTCTGTGAATCAGGCCCAGAGTCTTCTTCATGGAACATATGGCACACCCATGGACAACATGCATGGTGCTAGTGTTTGCTTTGTATGTATCTATGGGTAGGGTTTATAGACTTGTTAAAAGCAACCATACCACAGGTGAACGTTTTTAGTCTCTCTATAGGCAGAATACAGTGCACAACAACTTTCCTTTTACCTGTTACAATAGTTTGTCTTTTTCCCATCTGTTATCTTTCATTGTTGCAAACAAGTCTATCTTTATGTCGATTCTAATACCAGCACTATATGCCGTAGACCATGTAGGACCGGTATGCGAGGTGTATTGATTTTGTGTTTTTCAGGTGGAACTTTATACATGGACATAGTTTGATGTAACAGTTTGCTGTGTACGCCCATTGCAAAGTATAGTGTCATGCCCTGTGCATGTGTCGTTGTTCTTCATTTATATCAAAGTGAAAACTCATTCCTTTTGCCGAACCTGATGACGGGTTACTAGACGCTGGAGGTGCCGGAGGTCTGTGTGTACCTTCGTATGTTTTGCACCTATGAGAATAGTTTTTTTTTATTCTGAGCTGAGGTTCTTGGTACAATAATCCTGCTTCTGAACACATTGTGGGCCCCAAACCCCATGACTTCCTATGTGAAGAACTCTGGACAAGGAAGTCAGGCTCAGTGAGCAGAGAATCATCCTTAATCATTGGAAGGCTACAAGATACCTGAACGTCGGGCCTCTATGGAAAATGTTACAATAAGATAGAGTTTCTCGGAACGTATGTTCAATGACGTCTGGGATCCTTTTTTCGGACTTGTGTTCAGAATAGTTGCTAATCCCTCGACAGCTATGGGATGGGACTGCACTGGGAGGAGGGAGGGTACCTGGGGTTGGAGCTCAGGGTTGGTTAACGTGGACCCAATTCTACATATGTGTTTTGTTTACACTCATCTATGTTCATTAGTCAGTCAAATGCGCCCACTGTTTTTCATAATTGTATTTAATGAATGTAAGATGTGAATCCTATTTGTTTTGACAGTTAATATAATAATATAAAGCAACATTTATCACAAAACATAGTGTACAAATATACCAAGAAGCATGGTAACTAAAGAAGCTCTTAAAATCAACAATCACAACTCTCTTTCAAACATATCGGGCCTCATTCCGAGTAGGGAGGTAAGGGATACCGGGCACCGTTAAGGAGACCGGTGCCGGTAATCCCTTACTGCCCTACTATGAGGTCCCATAGAGAGTCCCTCCGTTAACGCCTGGTCTGACCAGGCGTTATGGACGGGACCCGTTAATGGATATCAGAGCTAAAAACGGTACCGCAAATTGCGGTACCGTTATTAGCTACTTCCCCATTCCCATTGAGCCCTACAAGGGCTCAAATGGGAATGCGGAATTGATTTTTCAATGGGGATTTACCAGTCCCGCAAAGGTCGGACTACACCGGTAAGTCCCCATTGAACCAGGTCCGAGTCGGTACCGGTATGGGAGGTAGTCATGGCGCAAATAGCGCCATGACTACCACTATACTCGGAATGAGGCCCATCCTGTTCTACTTGCTTCCACAAAATGGCTGCCGCTATAGCACAACTTTCAGAATGATACACTAGTTCTGCATCATGGAGCCTCTGATACATATCAGCACCGTTGAACATGTATCTTCAAGAGCTCTGGTAGAGGGGCCAATGCTTTCTCTACAAGGCCTAACTATAAGGCGTTCTTATAATTTGCAAAATAAGCCAAACAATTCTTTGAATGCATTTGTTTAAATGAATGCATTATAGTGAGGCAAGCGGTAAGGAACTTTTTGGAAGAAATCTGAAATAAGCGCAGAAAAAAACGAATACTTAATTGGTTCTCTCACCGAATAGCATATTCAATAACAAAGTAATATTTACATCAATCCGTAGTGATCTATTTTACAACGATTTCAACCAGAAAATATTAAGCATGCAATAAACTTCATACATAAGATATTCTTGAATATATTCCAGGATTATTAAACCAAATCTGAAAGTGCAAGTGCCTAAATGTGGTCTCCCCGGTAATCATAACAGCACTAAGATTTAGTGACAAGGTGACATCTACACAATACAAAGTCTTTGTATCTACTGAATTCTAATTTCAGCAAAGCAATATCCCGAAATGAACAAATGCTTCTTTTGCCAACTAAATCCACACGCAAACAATTATTTGCCACTCATTAGCCTCCCATCCTAGAAGGCCCATGAAGATCTGACAATCCGTCAATGTAGTATTTCCGTCAATCCATAATATTTAATGTTCACACTTATTGTATACATTTCCCCTCTTCTTTTGAGGATTGACATAGAATGGGTTAAGTGTGTGATCACAGCTAGTGCACTATTTTTAATAACACCCAGAAGGGTCAGTATTGGCCCTTCTGTGCATCACATTTTAAAGGGGATGTGCTGATATTCATTATGGATGCACACTTTTAAAACTCGTTGTGGTTTCCACTTCCCAGAATAAAAACCTTTCAACATTCTTGGGGGATTTTACAATGTTAGGGTAGCTTTGGTGACGATAAAAAACAGGATTTTTTCATGAAGTTTTAAAAAAAATTATAAGATGCTATTTGTTGCATGAACTATTCTCCAGAACAGAACACAAGAAACAGTAAAATATTACCTGTCAAATAATCAGGTGGGAGATATTTGCTAAATACCTCCTGTTTACCACAAAATCTGGGCTGCTTGAACTGTCTGAAAAGATGGATGGACAATGATGGTTGCAACCAGAATTTCTTTAAGATGCATAGTGTGTTCACAGAAAAAATAAATAGGTTGACTTCCATGAGCGATCCTCATGGAAGCATGGGACGCTAATGATTCCATTTTACCCTACTCCTCATTAATGTGCCCAGGTGGATAGTTCAGGAGCAAAGCACTGGTCTGTGACATGAGTGTGCCCTGCACTTCACATGTCTGAATCCCATGATTGGGCATCCTTCATCTGGGAAGAAATGATATGATATGATATGGTATTTATAACACGCCTGTAAGACAGACAACGATCTTACTAGGCCAGGTGTCATACAGATTGTGCAAGTGCGTGGGAAAGAGAAAGGGACAGTGCAGTACACGGGATAATAGAATAAATAACAATAAGTAAAGTATGGCCAGCAGGTGGCACGTGCAAGGATAAAGGGCAAGTGCAGGCGTCAGGTGTCAAGTGCTGGTAGTGGGACTGTAGGGATACAGAAAATAATCCCCAAGTGTGGGGGTTGCCAGGAAGGCAGTGCAGGTGTGCGACTGGCAGGGGAGGGGACCTGGGCCCGAGATCAGAGGGTGGCCAGGTAACCAGTGCAGTTTCAGTTACAGCCAGGGAGTCAGCAGGGGAGAGGAGGAGAAAAATTAGAAGCAAAAATAAAGGTTTTGAGGTGCTTCCGGAACCAGAGATGATTCTCCTCAAGTTTCAGGGGGGCAGGGAGGCTGTTCCAGAGGGAGGCCCCAGCCAAAGAAAGAGATCTACCACCAACTCGTTGCTTGGAGAAGCGACTGACCATGAGGGAGTTGGAGGCGGATGAGCGAAGAGCTCGAGAAGGTAGATATTTAGGAAGAGAGAGTTGAAGGTATTGAGGCCCCAGAAGGCCTTGTGGACAATGCAGAGGGTTTTGAACTTAATCCTCGCAGCCACTGGGAGCCAGTGCAGAGATTTCAGTCCTGGAGATATACGATCCCTGGACTTGAGGCCAAGAACAAGTCTCGCAGTCCTGTTCTGGATGAGTTGCAGAGGGCGTAGAGTAGAAGCAGGCAGATTTAGAAAGATGCAGTTGCAATAGTCCAGCCTAGAGAGAACCAGATCTCTGGAGACAGTGAGCATCTGGGGGAAGGAGAGGAAAGGAAGAATACATCTGAGGAGGTGCAGCTGGTAGTGTGACTTATTAGTGATGTCGGAGATGTGAGGAGAGGAGGAGAGTGTGGAGCCCATGAGGATAATCTCGGTCTTACTGGCATTAAGGCAGAGATCATTGGCAGCACACCACACCGGGATGGCGTACAGACAGTCATAGATAAGAGAGGGAGAAGAGGTGGCTGAGGGTAGCCTAAAAATGAGCTGGGTGTCATCTGCATAGCACTGGAAGTTGTGGCAGAGTGCTGCAATGCGGTGTGCAAGAAGAGCCAGGTATTGGTTGAACAGCCAGGGAGGGAAGTTAGACCCCCAGGGAACACAACAGGTAGAGATAGAGGAGAGGAAGGACCTAAGTTGAACCTGGGAGGGTTCATTAGAGAGGAAAGAAGTCAGCCACGCCAAGGCCTGACCGGTGATCCCCAGGTTATCACAGAGATGTTTGAGCAGGATGGCATGGTTGACTATGTCAAAGGCAGAAGAGAGATCAAGTAAGATGAGGACACAGGGGGTGTTGGAATCAAGGTTGGAGAGCAGGTCTTCACAGATGCTCAGGAGAACAGTTTCTGTGCTTCTGGCTGCTCTGAAGCCAGGATGATGATCGTGGAGACAACCAACAGATATGGTGTGGAGATTAAGCTGGGAGATGGCCAGTTTCTCCAGGAGTTTGCCCAGGAAAGACGTGATGGAGATTGAGTGATAGTTAGCTGGGCAGGATGGGTCGGCAGAGGGTTTCTTAACAAGAGGGTGCCCAAGGGAGTGCTTCAGGGGGGAAGGGAAGACTCGAGTGGCGAAGGAGTGGTTGCTGATAAGATGAGTACGTTGAGGATCTCAGCTGCAATCTGTCTGTGATCAGGTTCAAATCCCAGCAAGACCAGCTCAGCCTTTCATCCTTCGAGGTCGATAAATGAGTACCAACTTTGATTGGTGATAAAGATACGTAAATATGTTCTATGTACAGTGCTTTGGCGAAAGCGCTAAATAAATAACAAATCCATCAACACATTTATTACCATAAAAGAGAAAGTAATGACACCAGTTATTTCCATCCATCAAAGAAGTGGGAGGCATCTGGCATGATGGGCTGCATGAGGCTTACAACGCAACAACCAGACCCACCCTCCAGACCTCTCACTTTATAAGTTATCATCAGGAACCTTCCAGAATCCTCAGTCTTAGGCCACAATAGCAAAAGCGAGACATCCTGCCCCTTACAGTCCATCCATTCCTCCACACTGGTCCGTCTGATGCAGGTGACTGCCTTGTAGATCACATGACTGTTGCCGCAGAGTGCTCCCTCGAGCGAACTAACTAGCCATGCCCATCGCAACACCTGCTCGTTCTCTCTCCTGATGTCTACAGTGAAACATTCCAGTTCGGGCTGCTTTTAGAATAAATCCCAAATAACAGTTATGAAGTCCAGCCCATGCATGCGGCGCCTCATGTGCAAGCAGTTCAAAAGACAACATCCATGCCCCACGTGGAGTCCAGTAGAAAAGGTCGCTAGAATAAAACAGACATGAGTTAATTGGAGAATGTGCCATACCTTCATAATGAAAGCTCATTGTGACAAAGTAAATGATAAGAGTAAAACAACGTATTCTTCCTTTAGGCTAGGTTTTTGAGGTCAGTTTGAATATGGATTGAACGGAGGATAGCAGAGGGGCCACGCGAGGTTCGAATCCCGGATCTGCCCTTAGAAACCGAACTTAGGTACGGTATTAGGTGCGTTATAAAAAAACAATGAAATAAATTAAAGATTCCGCCTCTATCTTCTCAATGATTTCCAACCAAAGAGGCACACATCGAATGTGTTCCTGTCAACAATCACCCATCCCATAATTGCTGCACGGTGTCCTGGATGAGGCCAGGCATTGTTTTCAATAACAATTTAATGTGAGTACTTACGCTTTACCAGCCCTCCTACTTTGCGGGTATAGACCCTTTGCTTGGCATGATATTTGCTATTATGGAAACCATACCTCTCTGTTGCCACAATACACTGCGGATTGTTTTCTGCGTTTGCCATGATTTTAGTAGTGACCCGGGGCAGGTTGATTCTGGCTCATTTGAGTATGCGCCTGTCTTGAGGGACAGGGTTGAGGAGGCACAACCAAGCCAGTCTGGCGCCTGCTTTGCTAGGCTCCGGTGTTCTAGATCCAATTCTAGAAGCTCATTGCGTTACGAGCGTTCACTTGCAAGCTAGCCTCCATCTAAATACAATGCTACTCATGATAAACCTAATAGATTCTGGCGCCTAGAAACACTTTTTGCTGTAAGGTGTGCCTTATAAATGCTCAATTATAAATGTTCAATAAATAAATAACATTAACAGGGCTTTGGCCCATCCAATGATAAACATTGACCGGCGGAAATAACAATAGATGACGTACTTAACGATGTAATCCGTTAAGTATAGGGAAAGATGCAACAAAAAGGGGGGATTCCTGATACTTCATCCTCAAGCTCTTTTCCAATCCCACTTACGTGTCCCATGGTTTTTGCAACGTGCCACCACCAACCATGTTACCGTAATCCGTTTCAGCCTCTTTGAACTTGATCAAACTATGTAAGAAACCCAGCGGATCATTGAAAACCGAGAAGGAACCTCCAATCATGGACTCAGTATTGAGAATTTGATACCGATTGGAGTACGAGTAGAGTGTGTCTTTACATCAAGCTTGTAGATTTTGGACTAAAGGTCAGCCTAATCACAATGCCTACAGAAAGTGTGTCCCAAAACAGCAACTTGATTACCGGTCCGCAGCCCCTCCCGCTGTAACACTCACAATCCCACTTCTGCCGTATATATAAATCTTCAGGGCACAACTTTGCCATTTCAAAAGTATGTCAATAAAAGCTGTTACTGTGATATTATTGATTACCTGATCACTCTCAGAAGGATGAAAGGCTTCACCAGATGTAATGGTATTTAAACGTGTTAACTGTGCAAATTGAATAGTCATAGAACATTATGGACCTCATTACACGGACGGCGGTAAGGGTTAACGGTCACCGTTAATGGTACCGGTGACCGTTAACCCTTACCACCTTACTACGAGGTCCCTTTCCGGGTTGGAGACTTTAACGCCTGCTTTTTGCAGGCGTTAAAAACCAACCCGCTAAGGGACCAGGGAGCTAATTACGGTACCGCAATTTGCGGCACCGTAATTAGGGCCTTCCCCATTCCCATAGAGCCCTATGGGGCAAAAATGGGAATGGGGAAGGGCAATGGGGGAAAGGGGAATTACCGCCCCGCCAACCTTGGAATAGGGCGGTAATTCCCCTTTCCACCAAGGCGGTGCCGGTATTTTACTGGCATGGACCAAGGTGCTAATAGCACCTTGGTCCTCCGCCGACCGTGTAATGAGGCCCTATATCCTAAACTAAAATCCACGGTGCTGAAATGGTCCCCTATTGTATTCAAGTAAAAGTGCTCTACTGCCCTCGATTATACTTCACCAAACTCCACAAATAAGAAATATGGAGCCTGTGAAAGGCGGACTGACACTTTGCTAGAAAGCCACCCTACGAATGGTCTGGAATCCACAAGAACATTTTGCAGAAGCATATTTATATATAATTAGCGTGTGATAAAACACAAGTAATAATGTCCTAAAGGACTAGTGTTTTGCACATCCCCTTGAAAATCGTTCCATTTAGTTGCAATTAAAGCGCTTCGTTGTAAATCAACATGAAGAAAATGCCATTTTATTTTGTCAGGTTCTGTACCTTATTTTTGCAAAGATAAATATATGAAATTTGGCACTGTTTTCAATTCTGTAATGTGTATTTAGTGCATAATGTGTAGCAGATGATAAGAAAATATAACAAGAAAATATAACAAGTGTTTATGGTTCTAAACAGCAATACATTTACCAAGCACATTGTTATTTCTCTATGCATGTATGGGAGATGAATTACTGTGGGCATCCAACACATGGGACGCCGCCGCATCTTGTGACCGCCTCATTACGTTTGGGACGCCGCCGCATCTTGTGACCGCCTCATTACGTGTGGGACGCTGCCGCATCTTGTGACCGCCTCATTACGACCCTGCCGCAAATGGGTTAACGGCACCGTAAAAGGCTGCGGCGCAGTTAACCCATTAGCGCCTGATTACGAAGTCCCTGCCGTTAAAGTAGGGACCCGCAAAGGGACCTTGGTGCTAAGTATGGTACTAATGGGAATGGGGAAGGGCCATGGAGGAAGGGGGAATTACCGCCCCGCCAACCTTGTAATGGGGTGGTAATTCCCCCTTTCTCCATGGCGGAGTCGGTAAGTTACCGGCATAGACCATGGTGCTGTTAGCACCATGGTTTTCCGCCTGGATCGTAATGAGGCCCACAGTGTACATCAGAATTGACCAAACAGCTAGGATGTATAGTGTAAAGAAGAGCAGAAATAACTTTATTGTCAAGGGTGAAGATTAAAACAAATGACATAAAATAATGATTGAAAATGCAATTGACAAGGTATAGGAATGTCATCCAGGAATGTCTACTGATATAAAGGCAGACAACCAGATAGTGATCACCCAGGTGCATTTTCATTGATTGAGTGGAAAGGATCAAGATCTTCGAATGTCCAGAGAACTAAAACTATTCAATAGAGAGATTTTATATCCACGGTAGAACTGTGGATTAAGAATGCTTACAATGTACAACTGTACTGTTTATAATTACATTTACATATAGTTTTGATGAGCCTAGGATTAGGAAGACCTCAAAAGATCAATTCTAAAGAAGTTACAGGGGTACTGTGGTTTGAGATAGTATGCATTTTTGCTTTTGTACTGTCTGATTTATATATTTTTGTTAAAACAAAGGATCATACTAATCTGGATACAGCACTAAGGGGCGAAACATTAGCACATGCTCTAATGAGTTAATGGAGGTACTTTACTTTGAGTTAGGCTTTTGCGTTATTATACAGATGTATATCATTTTGGTTTAAATACAAATATGTTACTTGTCCTTGCGTTTGCAATGTGTTATTCATTATTTTGGTTCTAAAAGAAATATGTAAACTGTTGTGACAAGGTAATAAGTTTGCTTTAAGTATCAGATTTGTTGGAAGCGTATTGATAATTGTTGAAATTTGAACATATTAAAAGGCGGGTTATTTACATAACCTTGAACCAAAGTGCACTGATAGCCTGGAATTTTTTACTTGTACTACTTTTTTATAAGTTGTCTTGTAGTGTTAAAGACTCCAGGAAACTGATGCTGCAGGTTAAGGCAAAATTAAAATATATTTATTGAGTACAGAAAGGAGAACTATAGATTTAGTTAGGAGATTGCTGTGTCCCTCCAACAAACAATGAGTTCATTAATTTAAATTCAGTTTATACTGTAATGAAGGAACAACTATATTGTTGTTGGTTTAGGTCTGGTCACAAGTAGCAACCAGGCATAAACCAGACAGCCGTAACCTTCATCATAGAAAACACATTAGGCCAAGTAGAACACTAGAAACACATACTCAGTTTGGAAAAATAGTCAGAAAACCATTGAATTGTGGGATGTTTTTACCCATGCATCCAAGCCCTACCATAAAACTGTGCAGAACTGGCATGGAAAACATCATGATGGCCAGAACTCCACAGAGAGTGCACAGGGAAAACATGAAGAATAGGCTGCCACCCATTTTTGCCTATGTTGTGAGCACAGGAGGGCACTGCCTAAAACCACCATTGGGCTACACACATTGGGAATGGCAATGGCAATGCTGAAACCATTGGGAATGGCAATGCTGATTGCCAAAAAGCAACTCAGAACTGTGGGGAATTCATTTTCTTAATCACAAAAATGGTTGCAATACCGGTACTCACCACTATTAGAAAGCCGGCGTTTTAAAACCACCAGACTTTTGTGTAAAACTGAACAGAGGAACCCAAACCAGACCAAGGAAAGACTTGCTAAGAGGTGGATACAATGTAAAACTATATTCTGAAATGACTTGAAGGAAGTAATTATTTAATGTATAGGTAAAAATTGTAAGTTTGATTTAAATTGGGAACTAAAGTGACATTTAGCTGAGTTCTGCCTGACAACTACCCCCGACAGGAGAAACCTGCTCAGCCACTCTTCCCAGGCCTAGCTGCATCCTGCTTCCCCACCAAAAGGAGTTGACACCTCTCTGATTAGATTAGGGGAGGGGCACTGCATGAAACTGAACAATGGACTCAGGCAAATGTTATATTGGGGGGGCCGTAAAGTGGCTACCTCTTGGGAGAAGTGGGAGGAGAAGTGCCTCTGGGAGCCACCCGAGCTGGAGGCGGGGGCAGGCAGAAGCTTCCCCCATGTGCTTTGGAACCTAAACCACACCCATCTGGGCCAGAGCATAATTTTAAAAAAAGATGGATAATTCATAGTACGGACTTGTCAGAATTATATAAGTAATATCATTATTCTTGTGATTTTTCTGTGCACGTTTTAAGAGGTTTTAGGACACTGTGGTGTATGCTGGGGGTTGCTAGCGGAAAATAGGGTCTTACTCCAAATGTCTGCATGTTAAAAATATGACACTTCATCAATTAATGTCCATACTCCTTGCGCACACGTGTGTAATTTTTGGTAAATGTCCGATATTGGTAAACCATTCAAAAAGCGTAAAATGTTGTCATTTTTTAATGCAAGCCCCCAGGAAGATTAGAGGCGGAGAAGCATGAACCATAAGGAATATATAATGTGTACATGTAATTTCAACAAATTGTGTATCTGGGAAATATGTATTTGAATCAAATATAGATTTGTGGGCAAATTGACCAGGGGAGGATCCTCTGACCCATAAACAGACCTCATCATGATGACAATCCATTTCCTTCCCCCAATCATGGGAGAGGGGAGAATTGGGCCAATGACAAGTAGAGAGGGGCAGGCTTAGCTAGGCCCAGGCACACACCCATTTTCAAAACACATAAAAAGAGACTGTTGGGACGGGTAGAGACATTCAATTCTATTTGCTGCGGAGCGTGCTGACCGACGACTTCACATCCAGAGATCCAACACTTAGACTTCCAAGCTAAACAGAGACTACAGAACTTTGAACCAAGAAGGCCGACTGCAAGCAAAAGTATTCTCAGCAGGCCTTCAGAATCCAGCAAACCTAACCAAACTATTCAACAGCCGGGCGAGCTGTTTGAATTCTTTGCCAAGAACTTGTGCCGGAACCGCAGACCAGACCCAGACCGCTGTGAGCAGAACCAGAGATCCGGATCGCTGTGAGCAGAACCGGTGCCTGATTGACCCGCCGAGCAGAGAGAACCGCCGCTGGACGTGTTGACCAGATCCGTGACGAGGCCCATTCATTTCAAAATTAGGAGTAAGTATCTGCCAGAACTGTGCAGAACCCAATCTCTTAGTTAAAATAATCTAATCCAAACTATTTTAACCTAAGTAGAACTGCCTCCTAGTAATCCTGTCATCCGTAATTCTAAAGCTGCTACTGTCACCTGTCATTTTGAGTTTTACTTTAAATCTGAAAATCTACCTTTATTAAATCGTCCGTATCTCTTGAACCGTTTGGGCTAGGAACGAAATTTTAAAACTGCGAAATTTACCGCGATTTGCGATTTTGGCTCAATTTCTCCACTTGTCAAAATAGCAGCTCCATTCTTTCCTTTGTTAAAAATCCGTTTGCGACCTGGTAATAACTCATAGAGCATTGCTAAAGGGAGCCTGAACTAATACCAACAAGCATCTTTCACTCACCCTGAATCTCTAGAGGGAATTAAAATTAGTTAGCACATTTTCCCATCCATTGCCATCACATTTAAAAGCATTTTGGGCCTGTGTTTCAAACTTCTGCCTGTTTCCTCTAAGCTTGCTGGGGGGGGAACTGAATTCCGTATTGTATTTGATTGTATTCCCGAAGACTGTGTGTGTTACTTCCATCTCCTTGCATTGCATATAGGGGAGGGTGAATTGCCACCAGGGGAAAAGTGATTACATTGTCTTTTGTGGAAGCCATATCAAGTTATTTTCTGTACTGCATTTCATTCATCATTGCGTTTCCTTGAACCATATAAGGCATTCTTTCCCACCTTATTCTTCTGTTCCTATTCATAAGTTACCTCTTGCTGATTACTGCTCATATTCACAAGTGTAATATCCATTATCAATTTATTTATAGAAGTGTGATATATATATATATACATATATATATATATATATATATATATATATATATATATATATATATATATATATATATATATATTGTTTACATTTCTCAAATAAACCTTTTAAATTTGCAAAACAGACCTACTTCTTGGCTCAGTGGGGTCAGGGGGATTCTAAGAGAGGGGTGTTATATAAGGGTTGTCATCCAGAGTACATGAACTGGACCTAAAAATATATCAATAAGGGTTTCCCTCAGCATCCCAGACTAGGCATTGACTTAGCTGTAATGTTGAAGTGAAGCCGCTTAACAAAGTGGGGGCTCGTAGCCGGAGATTCTGGGTTAGATCTATCACTTGTGCAGATTAATACAGTGTGCTAACTGACAGGTGACATACATCCGGTAGGATCACCATGCTGTGTTACGCTGTAAAGCACTCCTCAAAGGAACGCTCTAAGGAAACAGTCTGTTTTGCAAAAATAAAATACAAACTTCTGTAAGTCAGGAAGGAACTCAAATTCCAGAATGACGACACTGGTAGATATCAAAATAGCCAGAGAGCACTTCTTACATAAGCTATTTGTGAGAGGTGAATGGACTCATCAGGACCAAACGGTCTGGTTGCAGGCAATCGCGCAACAGGTCACTGAAACAGGGTCAGATAAATGGAGAGATCAGGGTCCCCTACATGTGGCCCTGAGTGAACTATATATGGCCCCTAAAGCCAAAGATGAACATAATAAGATTGCCAGGATAGCGGCAAATTTGTACCTATATATGGGGGCTATGCACGACAAATGTGCTGAAGGCCAAGATCTGGCAAATAGGCAACAGATGGCGTTAGAGAAGGCCCAATCTGATATGGTCTCTTCTGAGCAGAGGCTGCTCAGGAGCCAGGAGTCAGAAAAGGACAGCAGACAGTACATCACTAAAATAAAGGAGGATATGGATGTGTTGCAACAGGAAAAGGCTGACCAGGATACCAGATTTCTGGCCTTGCAGAAGGAGTACCAAGAAGGTTTGGACTCCCTACTGCAGAGCCAGAAAAAGCTGGAGCAACAGTTAGACTTCAATAGGGCATGTGCTGAGCAGGTAGTCACCCTGCAAAGCCACCTAGATAGGGAGAAGGCAGAGAGCAATAAACTGATTTTGAAAGACCTGGATACCCAGGCAGAGTTTGACCAGGAGCGCCAGAAAGCTGGTGCCTTCCAAAGGCAAAGAGACGACCTGGCGGCACAGATGCAGGCTCTTAGTCAGGAAAGGGATACCTTAGGCCAGGAAGTCTGCCACTTAAAAAGGAAAATGGAAGAAAATCACCTGGCCCTCCAGGGACTGGGTGACCTCCAAAAAGAACACCAGAACTTGTTAGAGCACACCAGGAGGGTGGAGGATGCTCTGGC
The DNA here is from genome assembly GCF_040938575.1 of Ambystoma mexicanum. Taxonomy (NCBI): domain Eukaryota; kingdom Metazoa; phylum Chordata; class Amphibia; order Caudata; family Ambystomatidae; genus Ambystoma; species Ambystoma mexicanum. The sequence goes on along the minus strand of NC_090930.1, from coordinate 146,501,412 downwards.
AAGAAAGGAGCAGGCCAATAGGGACACAGCTCAGGAGGTAACCCTCCTGCAGCAAAGACTGGCCCAGTACTCCAGGACCAATCAGGAGGCACAGAGAGAGAATGAGGCTCTCTGCCAGCACAATGATAGGCTCCAGCAACAGGTAGCGATGCAGGAGAGACTGATAGAGTCTAGTAAGGCCTTAACTGAGGAACTGAAAGCGCAGGCTCTTACATTGCAACAGGGAACAGGGGCGGATAGAGATGAGGTTCGCTGGGAAAGAGAAACTCCTGAGCATAACCTCAGGAGCCCTAGTACCAGAGGCCTTCATCTCTCCCAGTCCCTGGACTCTGCCACCCTCATGTCCCCTCGCGCACATGAGCCCAGGGCCACGGGGATGGCAGATTACTATCCAGCTAGAAGTATGGGGCTCATAGGCCAGTACCTCCCAGGAATGGAGGGGCGGGCATCTGGGTATGGCCACCCAAGCACAGTGCAATTTAGTGGGGAACCCCAGGAGAGTAGGCCCACTAAGGGCATCCTGAAAACCTCTGCCCAGTTAGGTCAGTGGGGGGGTTACCCATCAAATCCTGGTAGCAAGGAGGGATCTGAAGACTCCTCTGAGCGTCACAGGACACAGGAAACCAGGTCCCCACATTCTGCCAGCTATTCCCAGGCTCGCAGAATCCGGGAAAACCTGGAAGATCAGACGGGCACCTCTGGGAGCAGTGCTTTGGAGTCAGAGGATGAATGGACCAGGGTGACCCGAACCAAAAAGGCCAATAAGGCAAAAAGGGCCTTGCTTAAGGACCCATTGAAACAAATAAAGGCAATAAGGAGTGTCATCACGCCTTATCATAAGAACGCCAAGTATTCTGTTTGGGAACACTTGGAGCTCTATGAGCAAATGATGGAGACTTTCCATTTGAAGGACAGCAGTAGCTGCATCCAGTACGTCAAATGGACCTTCTCACCGGAATACTCCAGTTTCTTTGCAGGGCTGGAGGATCAAAACCATTCAAGGTGATCCACATATAGGGCGGCCATCTTGAAACATTTTTCTGTGCACAGAAATCCTCAAGAGGCTCGCAAGGCAGCCTACAATTTGCAATGTGGGGAGGATCAGGCCCCACAAGAGTTTGTGCAAGAATTAAAGCGTGCTTTTGCGCAGACCACCAGAAGGGCACGCACGGATAGCAGAGAATTTATCAATACTTTTTTCCATGCCTTGCCCAAATACATCATGACCCAGCTAGTGAGAGATTTTCACGAGAAGAGGTCACTAGACTGTGTCATTGAACAGGCTTCCCGGATCTATGAGGTGCAGAAGCCCATAGAAAATGAAAGTAATGCGCAGAAAAACCCCAAAACCAACAGCACCCCTGCTGCTGCCAAGGTGGCAGAGGTAAAGGTCACCCCCGTTTTGGATTTGGAGATGGGGGGCCTAAAAACCTACCTGAACCTAATAATGCCAAGCCCAGAAGGCCCTCGGGCCAGTCACAGACAGGGAGCCAAGGAGGTAGTCCCACAAATGGGGTCACTCACTCCCCTGATTATGTCAGTCCCCTCTACAAGGGAAACCGACCCATCCTGGGTTATGTGTGGACTCCTTCAGCCCAAGGGGGGGATCCAGCCAAGCACCTAAACCAGGGAACTTCCCTCCCAACTTCCCACAGGAGGGCAGAAATTCTCCAAATCCTGGGCAGAACTTTTTCCCCAGGTATCCGCCCAACTTCCAGCCCCAAAATCATCTATCCTTCTTTCCCCAATTCCCTGAGCCCAGACAACCTAATCCGGGAGAGGGGAGGCCAAGGGTGGACGGGTACCAAAATCTTCCCAACCAGGGGTACTACCAGAGAAGGGATAGCCACCCTTCCCGGGATCAGCCCAGGGGAGAAAATAGAGCCCCGTATCAGCCTGAGCGGGTTTCACAACTTGAGCGCCAGGTCCAAAATATGGCACGGGATCTGGGTCACATACTGAGGGCTCAACAGAACCCTCAGATGAGCATGCCACCGCAGAATGCCCCAAACTCTGGACCTAGTGCTCCAGAGCAATGACGGGGGCAGCACCCCGATAACCCACCGGTTCCCAGGGAGGAGGCACAAGGGGAATGGGGGTGTAAAGCCTTGGAGGAAGCTTCCTTCCCAGCTTGTAAACAGCCCCTGGAAAACCAGGAACCGGAAACAAAATCTCCTGCCCCTGAAAGCCTGCCTCCCAAGGAGCAGAGGGGGGTAGGAGAAACAAAGGACACAAACAGACCCACTTTGTGGAGGAGGTACAGGTCTTCCAATTTGAGGGAAAGGGATCCTCAGAAGATCCTGGGATAAGGATCTTCTCCTTTAGAGATGGGGGAACTCCTCCCAAAAAAAATGGGCCCCAAGGGATTCTAATCCAGCCTGGGGAGATATGGAGACTGAGCTACCGCCGCCATCATCTCATCTCAGAACCGACCACACCAAAATCCCAAGGGTCAAACCCATCCTGATGACTGCCTCCAAAAAGGGTGGGGCGGCCCAGAACCGGAACCAGGGGAACCCACAATGGCTCTGATCTCCAGTTGCCAACTTTTTCTTTCAGATTCCCAAGGCTCTCCACAGAATTCTGCCCAAATCTCTTCGCTAGCAATGTCCAAAACCAGAAAATTAGCCCACCAGTTGTCCAAAAATGTGCATCATCTGTGCCCCCTTGAGGAGAAGCAGGGAAGATATTATTCTTCGGTACAAGTACAGGGTGAGGGTACAATTTCGGCACTGGTGGACCCTGGATCCCAAGCTACCCTTCTGTCCAAAAGGGCCTTTGATGAACTGAATGCAGGAAGGGGGGAGAATTACCGTATTCCTCTCACCTCTCTTCCTGGACAACTGCCGAACTTTGACGGGAAGGAAATTCCCGTCGAAGGGACTGCAGACTTGGACATTAAAATTGGGCGACACAAGGTGAAACACCCGGTCATAGTAGTGACTCCAGAGGGCACCCCTTGTTTACTAGGGAATGACCTCCTGAGAAGGATGTCACCCCTAATATATTGCGTAAATAACGTCCTCTGGACCCAGACTAGCCGACCAATAAAATTAAAACAGATTGTCAACCATGTTAATTTAAACAGCACCTGCCACATGGTTGAACAAAAATCTGACCAAGTAGAATTTCACTTCCAGAACAACCAAATTCCAGACGTGACAGTAATAGCAGTAGGACAACAGACTGGTGATGGGGGGTCCTCTCTATTTCTGAAAATCAACCTTCCTTCCAGTTTAATGTGGTATTCCACACTGGAAGGCAACACTCTGAAATTCTTTACCAATCCACAATCAGCCACTCCCACTCCTATAGTCCAGAAAGAAGTGAAATCAGCTCAGTGCCTGACTGATATTCAGCAAATTGGAGAGCGGTTGTTAATCCCTGTTCAGTTAAATGATGGGAAGGACTCTGTTCTCGCTCGAGTGTGTGTGAACAACGGTAAGTGCTTCATCAGCGAAGCCATGTTCCGCCAACTCCCAAAAGATCCAGCCATTCCCACATTCAAACTGATAGACAAATGGGCAATGGATCTGGAAGCACCCAATTCCAAACATCTCCTGCCAAGCAGGTGTATGCTCAAAATCTCCATTGGTAACAAGAGCATAGTCCGTAATTGTTGGGTCGTGCGAGACGTCACTGCCGCCTTTTACTTAGGCAGTGACATTCTCAATAGCTTTGCCATTAGTTTGGACCTAATAAACTTCAAAGCTTGGTCCCGATTAGCGGATAATCCCATGGGCTTTGATGATCCAGAAAAAGCATTTAGGTCAGCTCAATTGCTACCTTATGCAGTTGAAATTCAGATCAAAGAGGAAGTTACCATCCCAGAAAGGACCCGACAATTCTCCCTGGAAGTGAAAGTTAAAAGAGGACAAAAATTGAAAAACCCTGATGCTTATATACATCTAAATGCTTCTCTCCAACAGCAAGGGCTAGGGGTAAACCCAACACCATTAGTCAACATAGAACATGACACCATTCCAATAGAGGTGGATAACAGCGACTTACAGAGTATTACTCTAGCCGCAGGCACCATCATTGGAATGGCGGTTGATGACCGACATTTCTCCATTGATTTAGAAAATGAACTGTTAGGACAAATCCCCAAGGACAGTTTTGACAGTGACCGGGATGACAATGCAACAACAGACAGGATTTTCACCCGGCATGGGGGGAACTTCCTGGTGTACACTTCTTGCTCTTATGGTAAGGAAGATGTGACTTGTGACTTCAGAGGGGACGAGGTGATTTTCCAGGTCCATGAGGGCTGCCTTTCCCACCTGAAGCCTCCAGTCCAAATCAGCACTCTGACCAGGGACTTTGCCACCCAGCTGGAGGAGGCCGCTGATATAGCCAAACCAGAATTCTTTCCAGGCTTCAGGCAGATGGTGGAAGAGAGAGTCAACCTAGCTGATGCCTGCGTGACTCTGGAACAGAAGCAAAGTTGAAACAAGTTTTCTTGGATTTCCAAGATCTCTTTGGGTTAGACTCATATGACTGTGGTCGCACCGACATCCACACCACAACAATTCCCACGGACCTAGGAATGACTCCAGTGTTTGTGAAGCAATATCGTTTGCCTCTCGCATCCATGGAGTCCCTTATTGAAATAATTAAGAACCTTGAGTCCCGGGGAATAATCCGTCCAGGACACAGCACCTTCAATAATCCGGTGCTGATAATATTGAAGTCAAACGGCCAGTGGAGACTCTGCGCCGACCTTAGGGAGCTCAACAAACGGGTCCATACTTCCCGATGACCTCTGCCCTACATTGACCAAGGGCTGGCCCAGATTCAGGGGTCACAGGTATTCACAGCAATAAACCTGACCAATGGATACTGGACCGTGCCTGTCAGTAGGGAGGACCAATACAAACTGGCTTTTACCGTTGGGGGCCAGCAGTACACATGGACCCGGACTCCCTTTGGATACCTCAACTCCGGCAATGAATTCAACATTTTCCTACATAAGGCCATGCCCGACCTGGGTGCGAGGGGTAACCTGACTTATGTAGATGATGTCCTCATCAAAAGTTCATCTGTGGAGGAACACATAGCGGAGATCCGTTATGTTCTGACACAGTTGAGGGCCGCCGGAGCAAAACTTTCCTTTCAGAAAGCACAGTGGTGTAGAACCCGTGTTCATTTCTTGGGGCATGAGATTACTCCTCAGGGTCTCTGTCCCCAAGAAAAGAAAGTGGAAGCACTTCAGAAACTGAAGGATCCCACAACTCTGGGGGAACTAAGGAGCCTCCTTGGACTGACTAATTACAGCAGAAAGTTCATTGAAGGCTACGCAGAGATCACTAGACCCCTGATTCATCTCTTGAAGGGGGGGGGTCAAGTATGAATGGGGTCCAGAACAATCCGAGGCAGTAAGACAACTCAAAAGAAGCCTCTCACAAGCGCCTTGCCTACCTTACCCTGTCAGAAACAAGGAGTTCTTCTTGGAGACAGGGTTTTCTAATACGTGCTTGACGGCAGTATTATACCAAAAGCATGACAAGGTCAATAAAGTAATCTCCTATGCGAGCAAAACTTTATCCTCTGTGGAGGAAAAATTCAACGATTGTGAGAAGGCACTCCTGGCAACGGTGTGGGCATTGAAGAATTACCGCCCGTTTACCCAGGGGGAACAAATCATAGTGGAGACTCCACACCAGCCTCTGCAATATCTCCAAAGTGACAGAATCCGGGCCGGAAATGTGAGTAATTCCCGAATTACTTCCTGGAGTCTGTCAATGCAAGGCTTTCCAGTAGAGGTCAGATATGGCCAAAACAAGAAGAGTCACCTCGCGCAAGGTCTGGCTGACTTGCATGATTGTGCCAGAGAAAACTGTCTTGAGGACGAAAGTCTAAAAATCAAGGACAACATGGAGGCATACCTCAATTCCCCACACAAAGTCTTTGAAGAAGACAAGTGTGAAGGAATGCCCACTGTCTATGTGGATGGATGCTCTTACCATGTTGACAACAGCGGGGAGAAAGAACTGGTGGCCGGCGTAGGGAATGCATGGGTGAAGGAGTTTCCTGAACCCTCCGCTGGGTACAAAATTGGTCCCCGAAGTAGTCATGTGGCAGAACTGAGGGCTGTGCAAAAAGCCATCCTCACTGCTGTCCAACATCAACTCCACAAACTGGTCATAATCACAGATTCGGATTAGGTACGGAACGGGTTCATGGAGCACCTGGTTAATTGGAAAACCAGAGGCATGTTATGTGCTAATAACAAACCCCTGAAACATGGGAAGCTAATCCAAAATATTGATGATCTGGTCACATCGAATGGGATGACCATCTACTGGAAAAAGATCAAGGGTCATTCCAAAGTAGAGGGACCAGACAAAACTGGAAATGACTTCGCTGATCAGCTGGCCAAAACCGGGGCCATCCAAGGGGATCTAATCGAAATAGAGTCCCTGTTGGGGGAAATCCAGGTCACTGCTATCACTAGGTCCCAGACAAATGCTCACAATGATCTTTCAACTGCACAATGGAGTAAGGAGACCCCTGATGCTGATTTGATTACAGCTCAGAAGGGGGATCCAATAATTGGTAAGTTTTACCAACACATTGAGGACCCTGAGAACTTTCCCCTGACGGATACCGATTACATTGGGAAAGAGGACCTAAGAGTGTTCATGAAATGTCCAAAGTTGTTCCGGATCCAAGACGGGCTGTTGGTAAGGAAAGCCCAAGCTGGCCATGATCAGTGGGTGGTTCCTACCTCATTCCGAAGCCTGATGTTAAGTCACGCCCATTATGCGGCCACAGCCGGTCATAGGGGGTTTCACACAAAACTGAAAATCTTAAGAGAGGTTGCATACTGGCCACACATGGGGCAGGACCTCGACCAATACTTGAAGGGGTGTCTTGTGTGTGCACAATTTCAGCCATCATCCCTCACACACCGTGCGCCTCTCCAAAAGAGGGGGATGACACTGCCATGGTCAGATTTGCAAATCGACTTTGTAGGCCCTGTAATTCGCTCGTCTAGAGGAAACAAGTACATGTTGACCGTTACATGCTTGTTTACCAAGTGGGTGGAATGTCTCCAGTCCCCAAACTGCAAGGCACAAACAGCAGCTGCCCTGATGATTAACCACATCATTTCCCGTTTTGGTCTACCTCAAAGGATTGAGTCAGACAGAGGTAGCCACTTCACCAGTGAAGTAATGACAAAGATGTGGGAGATACTGGGGGTTAAAAGGAAGCTACACATTGCTTACAGGCCAGCTTCTTCTGGAGCAGTGGAGAGATACAACCGAACCATTGTGAGCATATTAAAAAGGTTTGTGGCAGATTCTGGGCCAAGTTGGGATATCCGATTACCTCTGGTCCTAATGGCCATCAGATCTACCCCTTCATCTGCAACTTAAATGTCACCATTTGAGTTGATGACCGGACGCAAGATGGTGCTTCCCCAGCATTTGCTCTACAGGACCCAAGAGCAGACACTGATAAATGCCTCCACAACTCATGAGTATGTGGAGAATTTAAGGAAACACCTCCAACATGCTTTTGCCTATGCTCAGCGGAATCTAGAAAGATCAGCTGAGAGTATGAAAACGCACTATGATTTGAAAACCACCAGGAAGGAATATGATGTGGGAGACCGGGTCTATCTATACAATTTCCAAAGGAACCAGGCCAAACAGCAAAAATGTTTGCCTACATGGAAGGGACCCTTTGAAATTATAGACAAGATCTCCCCTGTTGCCTACAAAATCCACATCCCCAAAGGTAATTTGGCGGAAGGGGAAGATAAGTGGGTCCATATTAATCAGCTGAAGTGTTGCCATCCCAGGCACACTCTGCAGCGACTGGAGGAGTCCTCTGGAATACCAGAGGGGGCCACTCCAGAGTAATTCAGTTCCAACCCTAAAATATCCCATATATAGTCTCTAAAATATTAAGACGCTTGTAAGCCACTGTCTCTGAATTATATCTTGTTTTTAAAAATTGGAATGCTATGTCTATTAAAGTATAAAATGTATATGTCGGCCTACTATATCAATAGTGGGGGAGAAATGTCTATGAATAGGTATTGCCGCTTTCCTTTGTCATCCTAGGAGAAAGAAAACATGGAGACTGACCACGGAAGGCGACCTGGGGACCTGGAGCGAAGATCTGAGGGGCCCGGGGTACCGCCCAATCCTCCCATCAGGACCAGCAAGGAGAACTGCTTGATCGACTGGAGGGAGGAAAAGATGCTGAACTGTGCCATCTATGGAATTGTAAGAAGAGGAGGCGAACATCCCAGATCTTGCGAGTTCCATCAGTGAAAGGACAGAATGGCCATCGCAAGAGGGGGGGTTTGTGGGATGTTTTTACCCATGCATCCAAGCCCTACCATAAAACTGTGCAGTACTGGCATGGAAAAAATCATGATGGCCAGAACTCCCCAGAGAGTGCACAGGGAAAACATGAAGAATAGGCTGCCACCCATTTTTGCCTATGTTGTGAGCACAGGAGGGGCACTGCCTAAAACGACCATTGGGCTACACACACAGTAGCCTGAAACCATTGGGAATGGCAATGCTGATTGCCAAAAAGCAACTCAGAACTGTGGGGAATTCATTTTCTTAATCCCAAAAATGGTTGCAATACCGGTACTCACCACTATCAGAAAGCCGGCGTTTTAAAACCACCAGACGTTTGTGTAAAACTGAACAGAGGAACCCAAACCAGACCAAGGAAAGACTTGCTAAGAGGTGGATACAATGTAAAACTATATTCTGAAATGACTTGAAGGAAGTAATTATTTAATGTATAGGTACAAATTGTAAGTTTGATTTCAACTGGGATCTAAAGTGACATTTAGCTGAATTCTGCCTGACAACTACCCCCGACAAGAGAAACCTGCTCAGCCACTCTTCCCAGGCCTAGCTGCATCCTGCTTCCCCACCAAAAGGAGTTGACACCTCTCTGATTAGATTAGGGGAGGGGCACCGCACGAGGTTGAACAAAGCCTTGTCCTGGACTCAGGCAAATGTTATATTGGGGGGGCTGTAAAGTGGCTTCCTCTTGGGAGAAGTGGGAGGAGAAGTGCCTCTGGGAGCCACCCGAACTGGAGGCGGGGGCAGACAGAAGCTTCCCCCATGTGCTTTGGAACCTAAACCACACCCATCTGGGCCAGAGCATAATTTTAAAAAAAGATGGATAATTCATAGAACGGACTTGTCAGAATTATATAAGTAATATCATTATTCTTGTGATGCACGTTTTAAGAGGTGTTAGGACCCTGTGGTGTATGCTGGGGGTTGCTAGCGGAAAATAGGGTCTTACTCCAAATGCCTGCATGTTCAAAATCTGACACTTCATCAATTAATGTCCATACTCCTTGCGCACATGTGTGTAATTTTTGGTAAATGTCCGATATTGGTAAACCAGTCAAAAAGCGCAAAATGTTGTCATTTTTGAATGCAAGCCCCCAGGAAGATCAGAGGCGGACAAGCATGGACCATAAGGAATATATAATGTGTACATGTAATTTCAACAAATTGTGTATCTGGGAAATATGTATTTGAATCAAATATAGATTTGTGGGCAAATTGACCAGGGGAGGATCCTCTGACCCATAAACAGACCTCATCATGATGACAATCCATTTCATTCCCCATTCATGGGAGAGGGGAGAATTGGGCCAATGACAAGTAGAGAGGGGCAGGCTTAGCTAGGCCCAGGCACACACCCATTTTCAAAAGACATAAAAAGAGACTTTTGGGACAGGTAGAGACATTCAATTCTATTTGCTGCGGAGCGTGCTGACCGACGACTTCACATCCAGAGATCCAACACTTAGACTTCCAAGCTAAACAGAGACTACAGAACTTTGAACCAAGAAGGCCGACTGCAAGCAAAAGTATTCTCAGCAGGCCTTCAGAATCCAGCAAACCTAACCAAACTATTCAACAGCCGGGCGAGCTGTTTGAATTCTTTGCCAAGAACTTGTGCCGGAACCGCAGACCAGACCCAGACCGCTGTGAGCAGAACCAGAGATCCGGATCGCTGTGAGCAGAACCGGTGCCTGATTGACCCGCCAAGCAGATAGAACCGCCGCTGGACGTGTTGACCAGATCCGTGACAAGGCCCATTCATTTCAAAATTAGGAGTGAGTATCCGCCAGAACTGTGCAGAACCCAATCTCTTAGTTAAAATAATCTAATCCAAACTATTTTAACCTAAGTAGAACTGCCTCCTAGTAATCCTGTCATCCGTAATTCTGAAGCTGCGAGCTGTCATCTGTCATTCTAAAGCTGCAAACTGTCACCTGTCATTTTGAGTATTACTTTAAATCCGAAAATCTACCTTTATTAAATCGTCCGTATCTCTTGAACCGTTTGGGCTAGGAACGAAATTTAACTTTCATATTAAAGCTGTGATTCTAGGATTTCCAATGAACCTACTCCCTATACTTTTTCCGCAATCGCGATTTCCGCACTAGCGAAATTTACCGCGATTTGCGATTTTGGCTCAATTTCTCCACTTATCAAAATAGCAGCTCCATTCTTTCCTTTGTTAAAAATCCGTTTGCAACCTGGTAATAACTCATAGAGCATTGCTAAAGTGAGCCTGAACTAATACCAACAAGCATCTCTCACTCACCCTGAATCTCTAGAGGGAATTAAAATCAGTTAGCACATTTTCCCATCCATTGCCATCACATTTAAAAGCATTTTGCGCCTGTGTTTCAAACTTCTGCCTGTTTCCTCTAAGCTTGCTGGGGGGGGAACTGAATTCCGTATTGTATTTCATTGTATTCCTGAAGACTGTGTGTGTTACTTCCATCTCTTTGCATTGCATATAGGGGAGGGTGAATTGCCACCAGGGGAAAATTGATTACATTGTCTTTTGTTGAAGCCATATCAAGTTATTTTCTGTACTGCATTTCATTCATCATTGCGTTTCCTTGAACCATATAAAGCATTCTTTCCCACCTTATTCTTCTGTTCCTATTCATAAGTTACCTCTTGCTGATTACTGCTCATATTCACAAGTGTAATATCCATTATCAATTTATTTATAGAAGTGTGATATATATATATATTGTTTATATTTCTCAAATAAACCTTTTAAATTTGCAAAACAGACCTACTTCTTGGCTCAGTGGGTTCAGGGCGATTCTAAGAGAGAGGTGTTATATAAGGGTTGTCATCCAGAATACATGAACTGAACCTAAAAATATATCAATAAGGGTTTCCCTCAGCATCCCAGACTAGGCATTGACTTAGCTGTAGTGTTGAAGTAAGCTTAACAGAATTAACATTCCGACAGAACTCATACATTTCCCATTTCAGTTTATGAAGGAGGCTACATGTTCAGCACTAGGCTCAAATGGTCTAGATCCACTTAACAGAGACCTTTTTTTAATAATTTTTCCTGGTCATAAAGTGCATCTGTGCTAACATAATGGGTGACTCAAATCCCCAGAGAAAAGAGCTGCCCTTCCTTAAAGTCAATGGTTAGCAGATATGGAACTCCCATGTACATGAATAATAGGAGACAAAGGCCCTCATTAGGACTCCGGTGGAAAACCATGGTGCTATTAGCACTATGGTCGATGCCGGAGCCCGCCATGGCGAAATGGGGAATTACCACCCCATTCCAAGGTTGGTGGGGCGGTAATTCCCCATGCCACCATGACCCTTCCCCATTCCCATTTTTGCCCCATAGGGCATAATGGGAAGGGGGAAGGCGGTAAGTATGGTACCGCAAATTGCGGTACCGTACTTACCTCGAGAGTCCCTTTGCGGGCCCCTACTTTAACGGCTGGTCTAGACCACCCGTTAAGGTCGGGTCCCGCAAAGGGACCTCGAAGTAAGGCGTTAAGGGTTTAACGGCGCCAACACCTTTTACGGCGCCGTTAACCCCTTAGCGCCTGGGTCCTAATGAGGCCCAAAGTGATGTGTTTATTTTGGAGAGCACAGAATATTGAAAATGACAGATTCAGCTATAAATCTGCAATGCTTAGGTCGTTAGGAACAAGGAAAACAGTTCTGAAATTAGGTGAGTGTGCCTGACGAAAGGTGACCAAATATGACACATTCCTATACATCAGTAATTAATGCATTATATAAATACAAATAGAAAATCCCATGTCACATGTGCCTGAATTTGGCCTGAACATGCACCTCTAAAAATCCATATGTCATTAATATGAAACATTTCCATCAATAGTGACTGAAGAAAGTAAGAAATGGAGTCTAAATTGTCGAGAACCAATCCTTGTTACATATCTAAAATATGATGAACCTATCAAATTAGGGGGTGTATTTTCAGGAGTGTCAGCTTCTTAAGAGAACCAAAGGGAAGATTCAACCATTCAGAAATGATGATGTATGGCACTCTGAGGGAAAATTAAAAGTCTATTTAAGTATAAAACCACAAGAAGTAGAGTGGGAACTCTTGAATTTTGGGAAGACTGCAGACAGGACCCTGTGAAAATGGATGAATGCCAAAATGGGATAATACTTTGATGAGGGCAGGACTCCCTAGGAGGACCTTACCCAGAAAAAAATTGATGCAGTATTTTGCTGAAAGTAGACCAGATTCCATGAGATGGAAAGAGAGACAAGTGGGCCGAGCTAACTGCATACTGCTGCCTTGAGCTGTGGTGAGTTGTGCTGTTCTGGCGCCTACAAGTGAAAAATCCAGAAAGGAGTACAAAAAAACCCAATCTGCATAGCAAAGTGAGGGGGACTACATATTATACATTCAGAAAATCAGAAAACTATGATCCTGTGCTGTTTAAATAAATCAATTTTCTATGTTTTCTAAAATGAAAATACAGATTCCTTAAAACTCAAGCCTGTAGATTGTTAATGCAACCACCCATGGCTGTTCTTTACTTGCATTTGCATACTAAAAGACAAAAGCACCACACATATATAGGGGAATATAATACCATTACGGGAATACACACTACATTTTATCTATATTGATGCCAATGTATTTGATCTAATACCAATGGAAAATAACAATTTAAGTATGTTGTCATACAACCACAGTAAAGCGATTTCAAAGACACATGATTCATGAAAGTCTTGAAATAATACTGGCCGATAAGCATACATTTCCAAATTAAACTGTATTTTGATGCCTAAAAATAGTTATATAGATATCTAGATGTGTTTGATAATGGATGCACGTGTGCATGCAAAGTAAAAGGAGCAACATGTTGCAGGCAGGTTGAATTCTTATCTTTTGTAGACAAGCTGCCTGTGAGTATATGTCTTGGTTGGTGATTTCCCCGGCATAAAGTTAGGGACCACACTTGGTTTCATTTAAAAAAAGAAAATAGAACTTTAAATCCAAGCACAGCATTTTTCTTGTCCCAGAATTGTGGGGTGGGCCCGCTGCAAAAGAGGGTGTTAATCCAGGGGGTGCACCTTAGGAGAATTAACAATTGTAGTCACAGAATATCCGACACTGCGACCTTCAGGCTGCAAACCATGTTTGCAGCAAATACTTTACTCACCGAGTTATCCTACAAGTGATTTTACTTAATTAGTGCTGAACATTAATGTGTGCATTTTATTAAATAAATTACATTTCTGATAATACAAATAATTTTCATGTGAGTGTGTTCTAAGACCAGATGCTGAAATGTACCTCAAATAAATGAAACATTTAAACAAAAAAAAAAGTTATTTAAGATGCAAGTTTCTCACATTAAAAAACTAAATAATGGCATTCCCTTGTAGAGTGTGACATCTTCCACTGTATGCCCTGCGATAATGTCCGCTGAGATGAATTGAAACGTAAAAAAGAAATCAACACTTCTAGAATGCAACGAAAAATAAATAGAAAAGATCAGAAATATTGTCAGTGAGGTTAAAAACATAAAACAAGCATTAAGGGAGTTGATTCACAAAGATGTTACAATCAGTGGCTATGACTCACTCTGACTCACTCCTGATTGCCACAAATCAGGAGTAAATTATTTGTGAATCGAACTGACCTCTCCAAAATTAGATCACTGTTACTCATCATAACATCTTTAGTTTCAAATACAACATGTAAAAAAATACAGTGCAACCCCTTTTGGTAGCATTCTCTTCCACAAAATTGGCCCAGTTACAGTTTTGCTGGTCCGATAAAATTCTGGTATAATTGCTGGTAATTCTGGCACCGGCAGTTTTGTGGGGGCACTAATTTACCTCTAGCCCTGAGCTGCCAGTAAATCAAGCGCCCACCGGCAAATAAATGCTGCAATTACCTCCTTGGAGTCCTATGGGACTCCATGGAATAGGGATGTACTGGTGTTTACGCCACATGGAATATCCTGGTAATACCTGGATATCAGGTGGCGGAAAGGCTAGAGTCAGTTTGCCAGTATCCAACCGGAATTATCGGCAGGATACCGCAACTCATAATGACCCCCTCTTCCCCCATATGGTCTTAAATATGTGGAGGCTAATTCACAAAGCCCTTTTTCAGGCTTAAATAGGTATATCGGTCGAAAAAGGATTTCTCCACACTAGAAAGAAAGACATCAATCAATTACACCCCAGCTCTAATAGCTGTGTCATCAAGTAAAATAGAATGCTAAGGTTATCCAGATGAAGGGCCTGCACTGTGAAGGGCCGACACATGTGTCGCTTCTAAATAGTTGCACCATGTTTCCGCATACATTCTCTTTCATTCAGTGCACTAGGGAGTGACGTCTGGGTTGGACTTTGAAGCATGACTTTCTTGCTGGACTGTGTGAATGGAATGTTGGCTCTCTCGTGGAACAAGTGTCGGGTAAACACTGATATCTTTATTGCTCACTTTCACCCAAGATGGCAAAGCTGTAAGGGATCTTCTATATAGTGTAAAGGCTGTGGGCACTTTATGTGAACAGAGATATAAAAAAAGTCACACACTATGCATGAATCAGAGATGTAATTAGAAGTGCACCTTGCACACATAACATGTTTTTATGTGTGCATAATGCATACCGCACAAGCATAGCTGGGACACACATAAAATAAAGATGGGTGCCGTTGGTGATTGCGGTGGCCAAGATGTGGTGCCTGGCAGCTGGATAAGATCTAGTGGCTGTACAGTTTGAGGATTCACAAAACATAATACCTGCATTTGCTACTGGGTTCCTTGTAACCAAGTAAATGGTCCAACCTGGTGTAGGCTTGCAACATTTGCTGATATCTTTTAAGGAAACTAATATCATCTTGCATTTTCCTTCCTAAAAGTGCACCACTTTCCTTCCTAAAAGTGCACCAATTTCCTTCCTAAAAGTGCACCACTTTCCTTCCTAAAAGTGCACCACGTTCCCATTGTTTTAAAAAATGTTGCATGCCACATCTGGCGTCATGGCTCTGAGGCAAGCTTGCAGAAAAAAAAATGACCCTATTGGAGAAGGGCGCGCTCGATCCGGAAATGCCAGGTTGTCAGCTCTTTTCAGAATCTTTGGTGGCATAGATTGGGATGAAGTGATGGTGTCTTTACTGTACGTGTGATGTCCTTATCTGACATTGGGGGTCATTACAAGGCTGCCGATAAGTGGCCTGTGGTACTGGTGGCTTACCGGCAACCTCGGTTTACTGCTTCTGCTGCCTGATAGCCTGGTATTACCGGGATATTACGGGCAACGGAGGAAGGGTGAGGCCCCACTCCCATGGCATTCCATAGGACTCCATTAAATAGGAACCACTTATGCAGCGGCACCACTGTTAGTGCTTCAGTGATTTTTCTGCAAGTAGGGGGCATGAACTACCAGCAGGTCAGGCCTGCCAGTTGTTCACTGCCCCTAACGGCAGACTCGGAGTATTCCCATCTGAAATAAATGCCAGAACTGGAATTACCGGCATGTTTTCCGCCATTTCTTCCGGACCGAGTTACTCGTAATGAGGCCCCATGTACGTAATACTGTCCACATTGATGCCAGTGGACTTATATCTATGTAATATTAAAAAGATTAATATTGCTAATCCGAATGGCTATGGAAGAATAGTTAAATGACATAGTTAAGTATTTCATGTTTGGGTTGTAGTACATTAGGTTATACTCAAATAGATATCCGATAATTATTATCCAAACTATTGGTTGTGGCAGACATCAGTGTGGTGATAATATGAAGAACAGTGCAAATATTCAAAGCAAAGCAGGAAAAGTTATTAAGCCTGCCGTCTGCTTATGCTCTTATGCTAGAGGACTCGCCTAGACTAGTCAAACTTTCTTACTTTACTGATAGTCATCTTTTGTGTTTCAGTAATCCTAAACCTAGAGTACAGCAAATGTAGCATATATCGTTATAGTGCATAGCAAAGACAACAGATATTCCGTTGAATTCAACGATACACTTGTCATATAAAACATTCCAAATAAAAAATCCTTTTACTGTACTACTTGTAGGGTACAGTATTGCGTATAAGGACTCCCTGACACCTTTCAAGGTGTCTTAATTTCATCTGGGAATTCCCTATTGTACATAATCCTTAGCAAAATGAAGATCCTCACTGTCATACAGACTGCAGCCCTTTCATAGAAATACTCCCAACTCATTGTCTGTGTTCAGTCCTGAGATTGTGGACCTCAGTATGCATATAAAGCTGCATACATCTCTGCATAGATATCTGGCTTCCAGCTTCCTTAGTTCCAGTTCTGCATCACAATTGCATAATCAAAATGATTATTGCGTAGTTGCTAGGTTTTTGCCTCACAATTGTATACACATAAAAAAATAAACAATTATTACATAGTCGCTATGTTTTAGAAACCAAAGGTCGACTGCATGGCCACAAGGATCGCCCATGGGGCTTTGCGTTTCTGCCTTGACAAAGCCCTATGGACGAAACACATGTCCATGCAGTCGGCCTTTGGTTTCTAAAACGTAACAACTATGCAATAATTGTTATTTTGTGTACACTTGCAATGCAACAACCTAGCAACTTTGCAGTAATAGGTTTTTTACAAAATTGTGATGCACTTTACTTGAAATGGATGCACCGCTATCATTCTGAATTTGGTTTTTGATTACAAAGCACATCAACTTTTTAATAATTGTTTTGTGTGCTTATGAAAATTATATCCATATAGGACATACCTTCTCAAGCAACAAGATATATACAGGATTAATCATAAAAAAACCTGTGCTCCTAAAATAGAACCAGTGGCATCTGATTGAGGATTGTATAATATTCTTTGGAAGTGTGTGCACTGGGTCACTAAGCTATTACAAATTACACTAACATAGGGTTGTATGTTAGCTTTTCCAGAGCACTACTCCACCTTTCAGTAGCACTTGCCAACAACAACAGGAGTGCGCAGGACGCACATGTCTTACAACCACACATTGATTTTACATTGGGTGTGCAATCACTGCGGCACAACTGCAGTGTCATTCACACCTTTCTGTGGGAACCATATTTATCACGTGCAATCGCGAAAGTTGAAATGCATATTGATGAATCTGAGCACTGCAATGATTCAGAAGATAGCTCAGAGTGTTAAGTACTCATTGCGGAGATTCGAATGCTGCACCTGCAGACAGATCGATCACCTGTGTGGTAGGCGCTTGATTTTCATTTAGCCTCTGCACTGCACAGTGCCTGGAGACTCCATTGTCTTGCTTCCCCAGCTTCCTGACAGACCCTCGTTTCTGCACTCTTCCGTCTACCCACACTGGCTCCCCATTGGCTGCTGATCCGGTCAGGTGGGTGGAACCACCGAAAGCATCGTTGAATTTTCTGTGAGAGTCCCAGTGTCTGGCCTCTCATTTGAACACCTGCACGGTAAGCGTTTGATTTTTACTTTGCCTCCGCACTATAATGTGCCTGGAGACACCATTTCCTTGCTCCCCCACCTTCCATCCAGCCCCCTCACAGGACCTCCTCTCCACACTCCTCCTGCCCGCCCACACTGACTCTCTATTGGCCACTGATACTGTCCCGTGGATGACACCACTGAAAGCATTGTAGAGTTTTCTCTGGGAGTCCCAGTCCCTGGACCCCCATTCGCAGAGTGAACACCTGCGCGGTAAGCACTTGATTATTACTTTGCCTGTGCGCCACACCAGGCCTGGAGACTCCATCCTCACTTCCCCACCTTCTCTCGAGCCCCGCAGCTAGCTGGTCAAGGACCAAAGATAAAGGGCAGTTCCCTTGGGCAGCTCGCACAGGCTATTTGCATGTTCGCTCTGGCGCAGCAGCCAAGCCTCTAAAGCCGTCCGCAGCAACCTTCAGGTAAGAGACAGTGACTTTTGTGCACATAGTTAGTACTGTACTGGAGTCACTTTCCTTAACTAACTGCATGCATCTGCATAGCCCCATGTTTGAATGTAGGTGAATATTCAGTGTATAGTGTCATGAATCCTGTGGAGTCATCACTGAGCCCCAGCCAGAGACCTCCTCCCATGTGGCCAGGGGCAGTGGCAGAGGCAGGGGGTGGGGGAAGAGCTCATCGGGGGCACTAATTGGATGGGGTCATTGTCGTGCCTTCAAAATCTTTTGCAGGTATAAACTATGATCAATTGTGCATGGAAAGGAGGCCGGTCGGTGCAAGGGGCCCCATCGTTGTATTCTTCATACATGGTGAGTGCTTTATGAAAAGCACCAGGACCTAAACTTAATTCAAATGCACAGAGAACCTTCTGCAATATCGTTTCAAGATGCAATAGATTTCAGAATCAAACCAGCAATTGATAAAGCAGAAATGAACCTAAAAATTCATTTCCATCCAAGGATGGAAATCCAGCGAATTAAAAAGCTATTTTGTATCAGCAGCTTTGCTGAGGGCATCACTAAAGAAGAAGTCCACCATTTGGAACACAACTCTATGAACACAACAAACCTAGCCGAAATGTGACACATGCGGAAGAACACGCTGTTTGAAAATTGGGCAAAGTCCCTAACATCATAATTAAGGAATCGGAAAAAGGGATGTCAAAGAACATTGTCGTTATGGACCAGAAATAGGTTTTCTGTTCACTCAAGGACCGTGATGCACCGTGCTGACTCTTTAATCCCTGGTCTTTTGACCTACACATTTAGGCCATCGTGCAAGACACTTGTTTAAAGAGCTTTTAGTAAAGTGCTCCCTGTGCGTAACACAAGGGACAAGAATTGAAACCAACTCTAATTTAAATCATGAAGTGCAAAGTGACCAGACCGGTAACTAAATCAAGTGACTTCACTTGCGCATATATTATGTTTTTACTGGGGTATTCAACTTCCGTATGACATCATTTGCGCCTCTCTGTCCCCTGACCAATTCTATGGTAACATTAGTGGCAAAGGGCATTTTGATGCAAACATTGCACAAAAAAACACTGTAGGGCTGTTGTGCATGCAGCACGCTGACCTGTTAGATTTCTCACCTGGGCCTGTTCTGGGAATTCACAGGTCTTGAGCAGCAGAAGATAGACAGACTCCCAATTTGCTTGTGCATTGATAGCACCAGAAGTGACATCACAGGAAATAACATTGCAGTGAGTGTCATCTGTCTGTGATTTCCAGGGCATCATTGGCAGTGATATTAGACATATCTCAGTGGTGTGCCATGTAGGAATGCCTGCTGTAACAAGGCTATAGTATAGTAAACCATAAGAGAGGCTTGTTAATAGTAAAAGCTGACAACGGAAACACCTTTTGGGACACTTAATTATGTCAGACAGGGCACAGTGGCAGTACATGATTCGTCCAGGATCACACATCTTGGCTTAGCTAGTGAAATCTGGATTCGGTCACAGTTTTGCGATTTAAGCACTTGCGCCACCCATCTTCCCAGCTATAATTTATATAAGTATGTGTTAAGGTGTGGGTTTCAAGAGAATATATAATAATGTGTTTGATGACAATGTCTTGAATGTACAGGGATCCTATAACACATCTGAAATGACGTAATTTGTTATATAATCATGTTGAGCAGAAAGAATGATTGCTCATGCGTTTTCCCCATCCTTTAAGGCGCGATGACAGTAGCAGTCATTTGGCTTTTCAAACTATATTCACAGTGAAAGAAAATGCAACGTATTATATGTTTATCTCCGTGAGTGATTATTTCACAGGATGTAGCACGCCAGCCTCCATTTATTGTCACCAAACATTTGCACCCCCAAAGCAACAAAGGCCCAGCCCCAGACACCCCTGTGTCTCCACCATCAACCGGTACCCAGTGTTGTTGTGATGCTTTGTTCACATACAGCAGAACCTCAGGGTGGGCCACAAACCTTCCCTGCACTTTAAATACCACAGGAACAAGTGAAATGGCCCTGCTTTAGAGGGGCAAAGTGGGGCTTCTAAAAGACCCGGGCAGGCTGTGTGTGGACAGGACACGGGACACAGCCTATGAAATCTAGGTTGGCCTGGCCACAAGGGCGCAACACTATTGGGATAAGTAGACTCCTGCCCCCGCCCTTGACATTCTAGTCCATTTCTGAAGGCATCTGCTGATCTTCAGAGTCATCGTGAGCTGGACATAATGCAGATAAGTGGAGACCCGGGTCTATGCAATTACTCTCCTTTCCTTATCAGCAGTGCTTTTCTTGGGAGTGAAGCTTTGGTCAATTGGCACTTCAATGGGGTATTTCCAGCACGAAGACCCCCATACAGCTCCAATTAACTAGCAAATCTGAGTCTACATCCCAGGCAATATAAAAGTGAGTAGCACAATAAAGCTGCCTTTTAAAGCTTAGTTTATATCTATAATGTCTACTACCTTGACGTGCAAAAAAGGGTTTGCTTTTATTCGGATATCAAATGTTGTCAACATCATGCATAATATCAAGCTGGAAGTCTGTGACAAGGGCCTCATTTCAACTGTGGCGGCCACGGAATGAACCGTGCCGGTAAGGCACTGGCACCCATCATACCGGGCTGCCACATTACGAGTTCTGCCGCGGGGTGCCGCTTTGGACGCCTGGCCAGACCACGCGTGCCGAGCGGCACCCGCGAGCAGAGCAGGATGGTAGCAACGGTACTGTTATGAACGGTACCGCTGCTATCATCCTCCCCATTCCCATTGACGCCTATAGGTGCTCAAATGGGAACGGGGACATACCGGCTCTGGGTCCCGTGAAAGGGAAATTACTGGGCCCTCCAAGGTCGGAATGGCCCAGTAATTTCCCTTTTGCGGGACCCGGAGCCGTACCCGAGTTTGGGGGTAGCCCCCTTCTTAAGGGCATGGCTACCTCCAACCTCGTAATGAGGCCCAATCTATCCTTATGCCAAATGAACCAGGACCATGTTTATTATGGCATAGCATGAAAAGCATGTACAAAATGTATGTGTAAACATTGCAAGCATGCTTTTTACACAGCCATATTTTCATTCATGTATATGGCAGAGAGGGAGCACGAAGCAGAATTGCCATTTCCACCACGCCGAGGCTCTACGTCATAAAAACTCAACATCATTTACGCCAGCATGACATTTTTAAGCTGGCACAAATGCTTTGGATTCTTACGGAATCTGCCTTCTATTTATAGCAGCTGTAAGCAGGTGGATCGCAAAGGAATTCATTGCAAACGTTGCCTGCCATGCATAAATGGCAAGTAGCATTTAGCCCATTTGAACTAAACGTGTACAACCTAAGGCGCATTGTCATTTATGCCTGCATTGACACCTTTGTTTTGAACTTGACGGTGAGAACTCCTAAAATTGCATGCAGGGGACCTGTTTGTTAAGTGCAAATGTAACAGGGAATCTACATTATTTCTCTTTTAAATACATCGCCACTGTATTTCTCATAGTTCTGAAAGCAGTGGTTCACAATAGGAGATTTTGCAGACTATCATTATTTTTCATTGTAGGTCTTATAATTATATTCTTTGGCTTTACATGGTTAAAGAAGTGTTTACTTGTTGTCAGTTTGTTTTACTATGAGATTTGTGCGTTTTTCACATAAACACTATACGACCATATTATTTTAGTCCTTGAAAGCGAAAGCTTAAATATGTATAAAATTGAGATCAGAAGATATGTAGTCAAGTGCATAAGTTGCAGAGCAGGTTAAACTCCCTGTGTTGCTGCTTAACCAAAGTGTGAGACCATGGGCACATTATTTAATCTCACTGTGGCCTAACTGTAAAAAGTGGAGTACCTGGCCTTGCTTATGGTCATGCTATAAAAGAAACAACCTTACAATGGGGCAGATTTCCTGATTTTCAGGGCAAAATTCGCTCTTTGTGTGCTCCCATATTTATTTGGGAAAATATGTTTATTTGGTTTAATTGATTTAACAATTTTGACAAAAAGAAGAATTAATAAAATCCATCCATCTGAAAAAGTCCTCTAGTCCATCAAAGTAGAAGAATTAAACCGTCAAAATAAGCCCTCAGTCAAGTCTGTACCCCACATGGAGTTCCCTTATGTGAAGCACCTTGACTAGCCAAAAAGGTTTATGAGTTCATACGGTATTCAGAGGCTGGTATGTCCATTGGAGCCGGATAGTCCGTGAGGGCTTATGGGGCGAAACTCTCTAGATCTATTGGGCCTTGCATCTCTGGCCCTCAAGCTTTCATCTCGCGTTTTGATCCAAGTCAATATTTTTAAAAAAGGAGGTCACCCCGTTTGACAGCACCCTCCACCATTCATATTCTGTTAGCGTTGTAAAGGTTGACATTATTTTACCCAGAACTACAGTTCCAATTTGTTGGGTCCCTTCACAACTCAGTAGTAGGTGCCTACATGTTTCCACTTGATCTCCCTTATTACAAAATCTGCACTTGTCCGTTAAAGATTCTTTTCTTATGAAGAAGAGTATTTCATTTGTTTTGAGTTGGTTTAGGCGGAATCTCAAAAACAACCTGCTGTGAGTTTTGTCCGGGAATTTTTCAAGGTAGCTTCTGGTATCGTTTAATTTCTTAACTGTTGTTGGGAAATGTTTGGTCAAACTGTAGTTGATGGCAGTATCACCCGTGGATATCCAGTCCTGTTCAAATAGTTTTTTGGACATCTTGTCTGGATTTGTTAGCAGCTGTTTCACCGAGGCTTCAATCTCGTTTAATAGACTGATGTTCTGGTTCTTCCATTCTGTCAATACTTGAAAGTTATCAGCCTCCATTTCTTTTCCGATCAAATATAGAGCTTTTGGTTTGATGTCTAATAAGTTTTACGATACATCATCAGTGTATTTCTCTCTTTGATGGCTTTAAGTGAGGACAGGCATAGTTCGCGTCTGATTATTGGCATAGGAGTGGTCTTTGACAGTCCAAGGACTCGCCTCCAGAAGTAGCTCTCCAATTTAATCCAAAGGTTATCCAGAAGAAAGAGCATAGCTTCTGTCCCGTACAGTATTTCTGGAACCACCTTTGATTTATAAAAGGTGATTACTGCCACGAGCGAGAATCTGCCGTACTCCGTACTTTTTGTCGATTATTTGCGCTTGTGTAGTTAAAGCGTTGAGTTTTATCCAGAGCGTGTCCTGCATTGGTCTTTCAGTACTGTTATTACTCAGAGTGACTCCCAAGTATTTAAAGATGTTAACTCTTTCAAGTTTCTGGCCCTCCGCGAACCAGTTCAGTTTTTGGTTCGTTCTTGCAGAGCTTTCTCATGTCATCACCTTTGTTTTGGCTATATTCATTTCAAGGTTTTTGTTCTTCAAGTAACCTGCCAAATTTGACAGTAGCCACTGTAGTCCTACTGCCGTTAGGCCCAACAAAATAATGTCATTTGCGTAAAGAAGACGCGCTATCGGTTCTCCTTCGATCTTCGGTGGGAAACATCTCACTTTGGCATCCGCGTCTGAGTAATCTGCAATATATGAATCATACAGTGCAGGAGCTAGGGGACAGCAAAGCTCCCAAAATGTTCCCAATTACACCCAAAAGCGGGATGGGACGGTAGTGCGCTGGGTCCTCTCTATCCCCTCGCTTAAAAATTGGGACCACAACAGCCAAACGCCACGATTCCGGGATGTTGTGTTCCTGGTTGCAGTTCTTAAATACCTTGCTGATGAATGTTGACCATAGTTCTGGATTTAGTTTTAGGTCACTGTTGGCAATCCCATCAGGGCACGGTGCCCTTGAGATATTTAGTTTTTTTGATTTTTAACAGGATCTCTTCTTCACTATCAGGGATATTCCAAGGTCTCGTCTCGCCTTTTTGGTCATTTCTGCACGTATTCCCAAAGCTTGCGTTGTAGACTGGGCCATAAAATTTTGCAAAGTGTGATATCCACCTGGTTTTGCTTACGCTGTTGTGGAGTATGTTGTTTGTTGTGGGTCTTACTCCGTTTATAAGGCACCAGAAGTCTTTAGATTTTCGTCCACAGAGAGTTTTCAAAACCTTTTCGGAGTCCATTTGCTACAGTTGGGCTCTTTTTTGTCATATCCAGGTCTTATATTCCTTTTGGGCTGTGATCCATCTCCTCTTGTTCTCTGGTGTACCAGAAGCTGTTGCAAGCCTTTTTATTTTTCTCAGGATTCTTCATTTTACAACTACTTCCTGATTATAGGCAGGTTGGTGCTCAGGTTGTGTGGTTTTGTTCTTTCCCTTTATCGTAAAATTCTGTAGAAGAGTTGGATAGTTTGAGGTGTCGTTTTCAGTTCCACCCCCACTAGTTCTTTTGTTACACATTACAGTGTAGTTCTTCGTCAGTTGTGTAATGGAGTTCTCGTTAAGCTTGAGGCGATTGCCCTCACATTCACCTCAAGTTCATGGTGGTAACAATGCGTTGGTTTTTGGTTGTTAATCCAACAGGTGTATAGTAGGTTGTGGTCGCTGTAATGAGTTTTCTCTACTACAAATTTGGTCATCAGCCCTAAGAGTTCCTTTGACACACACGTATGGTCAATTGTGCCAGTTTGATCGCCATGTCGGTATGTCCACGTTTGCTTTTGTTCTAAGCCAATGTAAATTCTCAAGGTCTCTTGCCACTAAAGTTTTTTCCAGGCTCCTTCCTCTCTCCAATATTGGCACAGAGTTGTTTAAATTTGGCCTTTGATTTCCTATCTCAGGGCAGATGGCGTTGAAGTCACCAGTTACTATTGTACAGTTGTGCTGGTGATTTATACTTGCTTCGTTTAAGAAGTTGTTCAAAGATTCCAACTACACGTCATTGGTGAACACTTCGGGGTTCCAGTAGGTGTTCATCAAAAGGATCTTTTCTTCGATTTCCCCAGTAGCCGGTGGCTCTGTGTGTTTCCAACTAAGTGTAAAAACCTGGAATAGATGTGATGTTTGCAGCTGTTCCTCCAGGCCGCTACCCGAACGGATCACTGTTAATAAGCCAGCCGATGGTCTCCCAGTCAATCCTTTTTTTGCCGGGGTGCTGAAAGTTGTGTATCCATCCAGCTCGGGTTTCTTTAGTAGCCAAGTCTCCTGAAGGCAGATTATATCCCATCGACCTAAGTTAACATCACTCTTGGTCATTAAATGGCAAAAACCTCTGGTGTTCCATGAGGCCATGTCAATCGATTTATTTAAAATTATCTTTGGTCCAGAGAATTTTAATCTTGAGGTGATCCAGAGAGATTGTTCCTCCTTACCTAATTGCACATTTTTTTTTGCTTAGGTGTGGAGCAGACGATTTCCATGTCCACTTAGCAGGTGAACATTTTGTGTTATTCTTTTGCCTGTGTGCTCCTTCATTAGTGGCCACCAAGGCTGTCACCTAGAATTTCATTATTGTTGCAGTGGTCCCCCTCAGATCACATGTCACTTTATTTGGCAGGCCAATATATGGTATGGTATGATATGATAGGTGTTTATAATGTGCTTAATACCCAGAGGTTTCTAAGCGTGGACCCAGGGATCGAACCTGTGGTGCTCCGTGTCATCTTGCTTCCAAGGCGCATGTTGCCCGTGAGCTATCGTCCTAAAACCAGCCAATCACTGCTTATTGATTGACATTAATTTCCTGCCCTGTTACTGGCGGTCACCAAAGTTGCCTGGGCTGTTCAGAGTACGACCCGAAAAGAGAATGTGTTAAGCTATGCTACTGAATCTTGCTTAGTACACTTTCTCCATTCCTCACAATTTCTTGTAGCATCAGGAAGTGGTGGGGTAGGAGCAGGGGGCAAGTCCTAAAAATTAAAGTGGGGGGACTCATCAACAAATGCAATGGGATGTGACGTTGCCAGAAATTAGCATATCAAGGTGAAATATGCACATTTCATTAAATTGGCATTGCATAACCACCCAAATTGCACAGGACGGATGGCATTTGCCTTTTCATAAAATCAACGCACACACACAACCAAGACAGGATATTTTTTTCTAATAGTTTTTGAAAACGTTAAAAGGTGTGCATGTTTTAAACTCTAAGAACCAATACAAATGTTTTCCCTGGAGCTTGCTGTACCAAAATGGAACATTTCACCTTTAGTTGTTCATTAATTTTCATCAGGTGATATAGTGCAGTGGTGAAGTGTCTGGCCTGCAAATCTGACTGCGGTTTGATCCCTGAGGTAGGCTTTAATTCATAAATTCAAAGAGGACATTCAATATTTCTCATTTTAACTGGGGGGACTGAGTCTACCCTCTAAAAAAAGTCGGTGGACTCAGTCCCCCCCTGTGTGTATCCTCGCCTTCAGCCCTGGGTAGGAGACCAACACAGGGCCAGGGGAAAGATGGTGTGTTGCAGTGTTGATGTGTGCAGATCTGAAAAGAGAAGGCTGCCTGTAATGTGCACACTTTATATATTTTGCGTCAGGTCTAGGGCAGTGGTTAATGGTGCTCCAGGTTGCTTAACTAATTGATTTGTGTGGTTGTCTGTAGTGCCTATCAGAGTGTTCTGTACAGAGTGCAGAGAATAGTGTTGATGTATCTGTACTGTTGTGTAACTAGAGTTGTTTTGCTGCTAGAGATGTGTGAAGAAATGTGTTGTTAAGCTAGGGGACGCGTTGTTACGTAGCACTGTGTTGTGGCACACATTTAGGGACCATAGTATCTAGTCAGTTTCCTGGGACCACCCTTCTGGCTACGCACTGACACCTCAAAGGTACTTCATTTGTAGCGCCAGTGAGTCTTATATGGGATTATTAAAAAACGCAGCATGATGTACACCATGAACTACAATCGGACAATCCAACCGTACATCAAACCACAACCACAGCATGGCCATGTAATACCAGCCAAATGCGCATTTTCTATTTAAATCCTATCATGTTTTTGTCAATGTTGCTGGCACGTGTGCACCATTGGTAGTTAATTTGACACTAGTGCCTACAAAAGTTGGGACAACGGCTATGGGGCACCACACAAGTAAATTTGCCCCGCCCAAAGAAATTCTGTAACGGTAGGCACTCCTCTTCCATTTGACGATTTAGAATCCCCCGTCTCACAAAGTTCTGGTTTAGTTGTGCTCCCGCCTGGCCTTTATTTATTTATTTATTTATTTATTTATTTATTTATTTATTTATGCATTTATAAGGCGCCTTAAATCCTTCCTAGTTATTACACTTACACATGCCATTATGTGCTTTGAGCATAATGCTATTTTAAAGAGCCGGCCCAAGCCACAGCACACTGTGAAGTAAATTGAAGTGGGCTCTGAATCAATGTTTTTATAAAGGTCTCCACGTTTGTCGGACGGGAGCACATGACATTTTATGAAATGTATCATAACCCCCTTTAATGTATATCATAATGTGCTCTGGGCTGGCTCTTTAAACAAGCCAGCATCTTGACCTGCATATACATGCATTTACCCTCACACACACCATGTGTAAGTGTAATTACATATTTAAGCGCATTGCGCAAGATGTTTGCTTAAAGAGATGGCCCATAGTGAGCACATTCGAATTCGGATGTTTTTAATAAAGTGCAACAGCTCACATGTGTCACACATGGATTACAGCACACTCCTTTGCAACCAACATCAATTAAAATCATAGGGCCCGATTCATGGAATATTTGCCCGGTTCAAAGTGACTTTGCACTGCTGAAAAGTGACTTTGCAATGCCGACACAAACCCTGTATTATAGAATCGTGCAAAGAGTATTTTTGCATTGCAAAGTCTGGGCAAAGTCAGTGCATAGTCATTCTTGCAGTACAAAATGACTATGCACGACAAAAATACACTTTGCACAGTTCCATGAATCATGGTTTGTGTCGGCAGTGCAAAGCCACTTTCCAGCAGTGCAAATTCACTTTGAACCGGGCAAATATTCCATGAATTGGGCCCATAATGTGCATAGGGACTGTCCAGTTCTTTAAACAAGTGTCTTGGCTCGTACTTTAAAGATGCTATTTCACAAAGCATTCACACTCTGGTCACAGGAGCAGTGTCAGCCCACTCGGCTCTCAGTCAAAGAAGCAGGGACAGACCGTGGCATGAGAAAATAAGCAGCAGCAGAATCCCTTTCCTCTCAGTTTATTTTATTTGTACAAATAACCTTACCTTTGTTGCTCGCCTGCAATAATTCCATATCAGGGTGTTGGTTTTAGTGGTTGTCAAAAGCTTGCCAGTGGATGAGGTGAAATTAGCTCTGGCTGTGACCTCCCCTCTTCTGGCTATGCATGCACCTATAAACTAAGTCAATCAGCCTGGCTACAGGGGTGCTGTGGAACCAGGCCAGTGACCGCCTCTGGAACACTATGCTAAACAAATGCCCATGTGGGTTCGTTCTCTCACCTCCCACTCCCTGGGACTTCTGTGCTTGAGTCTCCTTCCCAGGCACCAGCCAGTCTGGGGAAAGTGAAGCTAAAACAAAGGTGTTACTTTGAACACCAAGCATGGCCAGGGACTTGCAGGGTAAAGGCAGAGCCAATCTTTCTCAAAGGTGTTACTTTGAAATTCAAGCACAGCCCTGGACTTGCACGGAGAAAGTCCAGCCAGCCTCGCTCCCTTAAGCAGCAGCTGAGCTAGAAACAAAAATATCATACATGGAATGCGGGCCATTTATTTGCCTGGCCCATCG
The DNA here is from genome assembly GCF_040938575.1 of Ambystoma mexicanum. Classification (NCBI taxonomy): domain Eukaryota; kingdom Metazoa; phylum Chordata; class Amphibia; order Caudata; family Ambystomatidae; genus Ambystoma; species Ambystoma mexicanum. The sequence continues at coordinate 146,472,601 of NC_090930.1, read as the reverse complement.
GGCAACAAGGAGGGGTGCATCAGGATAGGAGCCAGAGGGGGCATCTGACCACCTCTCCCCTACCATAGCTCTGCCACTGGCAAGGGGACAGCAGCCGCTACCTGATTCTGACCCTACTATGCGGGAGTATCACATGGGAGGAGATGGCTGTTGGGGAGACATTGTGACCCCATCAGGAGAGATGTGGTAGTCTTCCCTTCCAAATGAAGAAGACCCTATAATTAATAAAAATTCCTGATGACCTGTTGTCACTTTACAAGTCTCCCCAGTTAGAAAATCCTAAAACCCCTTCCAGCCAGACATTATACACAGAATACTATTTACACCAAACAAAATATCCTTAGAAGTCCTATAAACCCTATGGCCTCCAACTCCCATAAAGCCTCAAGTACTGCGACGAGTAAGAGTGAAGAAGGAGTTAATCTGGATCAAAGGAAACACTGAGCTGAACCTGCCGGCTAGTTGTTGTAATGAGGCCAACTGTGCGGGACATTTAAAAATGGTGTCCGCATTGAAGGAACAGAGAGAAGCCGAACGGAGGAAAAGGAAGCAGAACCACGGGAGGTGGAGGAGGCAGCATGGGAACAGACCATGCTGGAGAAAGCAGAAACAGCCGGTTTACCGGCTTACGAACGCGAAGCCAGCAGAAGAGCTGAGAGAAGGTCTGCATAGCAGAGAATGCCATTCCAAGGTGAAAGCTTCCCCGCCACGTGTCACAGGTCGGAGATAACAGTGAGTCTGCCCAGCGAAGTTGGGGACCGCGGGGTGCACTGACAGGCACGTGATCCATGAAGAACTTATTTTAAATACTGACAAAGTCAAAAACAAAGACAGACATTGCCCAAATCCTCATGTATTAGATGTCAATATGGGGAAGGTTGGAGTAAGTATTGCTACAAGCCAATGAATGCTACTGCAGGAATTAAAAGACAAAACTTGAACACATCTTCATATATGAAACATCAATATGGGGAAAGTTGAAGCAAGTATTATCAAAAGCAAACAAATACTACTGAAGAAGTTAAAAGGTCAAACAGGAACACATCTCCGTATATGAGATATCAATGTCGGGAAAGTTGGAACAAGTAGAACCTGAAGCCGAGAAAGTATAGACAGTGAAGGAATACAACTGTGCAATAATGAAAGACAGCGAAAACAGTAAAAAGAAGCCCACGTGAATGAAGCACATCAGGCAGTAAGCCCTTGGGGAGAAGATACCTGGCAGAGAAGCATGCCAGGGGATCTGCAGACCCCAAGGGAGTCCTGGCAGGGGAGTATAGCAGGTAATTCATTTGAAATACAGAGAGGACACAGACATTGTGAGCAGATAGCTGGCAGGAGAATAGACCAGATGATCTGTAAAAATCAGATGAATAGCTGTCCTGGCAGACCAAGCACCAGGCAAGTTGAAATTAAATAAATAAAGTTGCCGTTGTGGGAAGATACCTGGAGGAAGAGTTTATCGGGGGATCTGCTAAACCTACTACAGGCTTCCTGGCAGGGGAGTATACCAGGAGGTTCTCCATAAGAATTTATTATTTTAACAGAAACACTTTCATTATCCGTAAAGAACTTTTTGTTTGGAAAATACACTATTGCTATCCTTAGGAAGCGGTTGCTTGAAAGAGGCAGTTTTGCCATCTTTAAGGAGTCATTATTCGAAGGAGACACTTTTGCCATCCTACCTGAGACATCCAAGGAAAGTGTACCACCGTCTGGATCTAAAGATTATTTTGTTGGATTTCTTATCTTGTTTTTAAACACTTTTTGCCAAGACTCAACCAGAGACATTTTCCTTACACCGTTAGTTCATTTTTAGTGTGAGGGTCAGATTGATGTTTTGGACACAAGTACCATTTTGACAATGAGACACAAACTAATCTTTAGTTTTAATTTCCTATGTAGGGAAACCCTATTTAGGATAGGGAGAGATAGGCCTTTACCCAACCCTTTTATTTTAATAAAGATGTCTGTTGTTGAAAACACTACCACTTTATGTCCGCCTCTCATTTCAGACACCTCAGAATAGCCACTGTTGATGTTAGGCGAATGTTCAGAGTATAGCCACTGTTGAAGTTAGGTGAATGTTTAGAGTATAGCCTCTGCTGAATTTAAATGAATGTTTAGAGTACAGCCACTGCTGAATTTAGGAGAATCTTTACAGTATCAGCACTTCTGAATTTAGGTGAATAATCAGATTATACCGACTGTTGAATGTAGGTGAATGCTCAGAGTATAGTGTAAGGGTGCAGAAGGGGACTGACAAACAGGTGGCATGCTTGTTGGCATAAACCTGTATTTATATGCAGAATAAAGGAAAACCTATATTTCCTTAACTCTAAGAAGGGTGTCTCTTCTTCTACTAAGGAACTAACACATCGGTCAGAATGCCCAAGAAAATAAAAAAGAGTTCACCGTCATGTTGCCAAAATGCCTATTTCTGTCCTTTACACTTGTAACTAATATTAAAGTGGTAGTGGATCTTCCTGATCCAAAGGAATGATTCCCTTCTTCTGGACAATGAGCCAGAGTTCCAATCGTAGGTGGGAACTTCACCTGAGACAATGACTTCCTTCCTCAGGTCTCAGGTCCCTTCAAAGGGAACAAAGTTCCCGCTTGTGATGCTATGAAGTTATCAGTACCAATTCAAAAGATGAAGTTCCAACTCAAACATCCTTCCTTATTGCCCATAGTTTTCTTCACTATTGGGTTCCTGGAGAATGCCTCCCTTCTCCAGGCATTTGTTTTCTCAATGCTTCCGCTGTGCCAGGGGAATGACTCCCTTCCCCAAGCTTTATTCTGTTTTGCTTCCCTATACCCAACCTCAGGGGGTATGACTTACTTCCCCTGAACTTTCCAGGCTCACTGTATACAACACCAGGGGATAGGTCTTCCTTCCTGTGGTCACTCTTGATTTACAAGTTATCGAAGGTTGGGGAGTGACTCCCTTCCCCAAGCCCTTCTCAGGCTTTAATACACAGTTCACACAACCAGGGGGAATTACTCCCTTCCCCAAGCCCTTCTCAGGCTTTAATACACAGTCCACACTACCAGGGGGAATGACTCCCTTCCCCAAGCCCTTCTCAGGCTTTAATACACAGTTCACACTACCAGGGGGAATGCCTCCCTTCCCCAAGCCCTTCTTAGGCTTTAATACACAGTTCACACTACCAGGGGGAATGCCTCCCTTCTCCTGGCTTCTTTGCCTTTTTGGTTTCACAAGTCACGGTTCAATAATACCAGGGGTTATGGCTTCCTTCCCCTGATCTTTCCAGGCTTCACTGTATACAATACCAGGGGATATGTTGTTCTTCCCCTGGTCACTCTTGATTTACAAGTTCTCGAAGGCTGGGGAATGACTCCCTTCCCCAAGCTCATCTCAGGCTTTAATACACATTTCACACTACCAGGGGGAATGACTCCCTTCCCCAGGCTGTATTCTGGATGGCTTCACTATACACAACCCCATTGGGGTATGGCTTCCTTCCCCTGATCTTTCCCGGCTTCACTCTATACAACACCAGGGGATAGGTCTTCGTTCCTGTGATCACTCTTGATTTACAAGTTCTCGAAGGCTGGGGGAATGACTCCCTTCCCCAAGCCCATCTCAGGCTTTAATACACAGTTCACACTACCAGGGGGAATGACTCCCTTCCCCAGGCTGTATTCTGGATGGCTTCACTATACACAACCCCATTGGGGTATGGCTTCCTTCCCCTGATCTTTCCCGGCTTCACTCTATACAACACCAGGGGATAGGTCTTCGTTCCTGTGGTCACTCTTGATTTACAAGTTCTCGAAGGCTGAGGGAATGACTCCATTCCCCAAGCCCTTCTCAGGCTCTAATACACAGTTCACACTGCCGGGGGGGAATGCCTCCCTTCCCCTGGCTTCTTTGCCTTTTTGGTTTCACAATTCACAGTTCAATATTAATCAATATTAATCAATATTACCAGAGGGAATGTCGCCCTTCCCCAGGCTTGGTTTGCAGTTAAAAAGTTCACAATCCACATTAACTTTTACTCTTATAGGTGCGGGTCCCAGACCTGTGTATTTCTCTTGTCCTTTTGCGGTAGACCTGGGACACTATCCTACCAGGTACTGTGATTAGGAAGATAACTTAGGTTACTCTTCATGAAATGGTATGGGTCCCAGACCCCTGGGATTCTCCCTTCTTTTTACTGCAGTCCTGGTTCACTATCCTGCCACATACTGGGACTATGACTTAGGTTACTCTTCATAAAAGAGTACTGCACAGCTCTTCTGAAGATCCACCAGCCATCCTGGCAACCCAGGTATCTGAAAGGGTATTGCTGGTGTTTTTCGGTCAGTCGCGGCTCTTCTCTGTGTCCTTTCGGACCTTTCACAGCACCTGCTGCTTCCCCGTGTGCTGCGGCAGCTCTGCAGCGTTTGGTTCCTCGTGGGCTACGTGTCTCCAGTTGACCGCTCGTTCCAGCTGCTTTTCATGTCTGGATGTCTGCTTCTTTGCGAATCTGGTCGGTCTCTCCACAGCAGACCAGATAGGGACAGCTCTGACTGTGGGGCAACGTCCCAAGCTGCACGCTTCTCTATTCTCTGCTCCGGTCGGCTTCAGGTTTCATGGCTCCTCCAAGAGGGCTTCTCTCTCCTTCCTGGTTTCCCTCTTTAGCTTTTGCCGAATCAGGTTTTGGGAAAGCCTAGACTTTCCATGCAAGTTCTCATGAGTGCTCTTTATGCTTCTGTACTTCTTCTTTGTCCCAGTAATGAACTTGAGGTCTTCCAGTGAGTCAATTGGATTCTCCTTCGTCCCAGTACTTAAGGGATACATGTCCCTTGAGAAGTCCACACTCTTTCTTGTCCCAGTACTTCCTATACTGACAGTATGGCAAAAACATATAGGAACACTAGGGAAACTGTTGGTGGAATGGGGGGTGGGAAGGTGTGTTAGGGTTAGGTGAGTTATGGGGATACCATGTTCTTCCCAGGTCGTCACTTAACCCATAGGGGGATTCCTTCCCCATGAGACCCTCCTGTTGAGAAACTCCTCCAGGGGGACTATTGGGTAGAGGCCTCACCTCCCTGGTCTCATGGGAAGGTGCTCCCCTATGGTAGAAGTGGCACAATCTGGGGTTTCGTCACAATAGTCACTGCTGAAATTAGGTGAATACCCAGAGTATAGCCACTGCTGAATCTATGTGGCAATTCAGAGTATACCCACTGGTGAATTTAGGTGAATGTTCACAGTATAGCCACTGTTGAATGTAGGTGAAATTTTAGAGTATCACCCCTGCTGAATTTAGGTGAATGTTCATACTATAGCTGCTGCTGAAATGACCCGAATACTCAGAGTAAAGCCACTGTTTAATTTAGGTGAATGTTCAGAGTATAGCCACTGTTGAAGTTAGGTTAATGTTATGATATGATATGATATGGCAATTATAATGCGCCTATACACAAGTGTTTCAAGGCGCAACGAGGCAAGGGAGGGGGAACAAGGGAGGACCGACAACGATCTTACTAGGCCAAGTGTCATTCAAATCGCGCAAGTGCATGGGAAGGAGGGAGAGGGGAAAGTGCGTGGGGGAGGGGAGAGAGGAAAGTGCAGTATATGGGATAGTAGAATAAATAGGAAATAAAATGGCCAGATGGTGGCAAGTGAGAGGTAAGTGCAGACAGCTGGTAGGGTGACTGTAGGGATACAGAAAACAGTCTTAGGGGTTGCCAGGGAGGAAGTGCATTTGTGCAACTGGCAGGCCCTGGGCCCTAGATCAGAAAGGGTGGCTAGGTAACCAGTGCAGTTTCAGCCAGGAATTCAGCAGGGGAGAGAGGGAGAGAAAGCAGAGGCAAAGAGGAAGGTTTTTAGGTGCTTCCGGAACCGGAGCTGGTTCTCCTGAAGTTTCAGGGAGGCAGGAAGGCTGTTCCAGAGGGAGGCCCCTGCTGAAGAGATAGATCTGCCACCAACTCGTTGCTTGGAGAAGCGACTGACCCTGAGGGAGTTGGAGGCGGATGAGCAAAGAGCTCGAGAAGCAAGATATTTGGAAAGAGAGAGTTGACGGTAGTGCGGCCCCAGTAGGCCTTGTGGACAATGCAGAGGGTTTTGAACTTAATCCTCGCAGCCACTGGGAGCCAGTGCAGAGATTAAAGTCCTGGAGAGATACGATCCCTGGGCTTGAGGCAAAGGATAAGTCTGGCAGTCCTGTTCTGGATAAATTGAAGAGGGCGGAGAGTAGAGGCAGGCAGATTTAGATAGAGGCTGTTACAATAGTCCAGCCTAGAGAGAACCAGGGCTCTGGAAACGGTGAGCTTCTGGGGGAAGGAGAGGAAAGGAAGAATACCTCTGAGGAGGTGCAACTGGTAGTGTGACTTCTAAGAGACGTCAGAGATGTGAGGAGAGAAGGAGAGTGTGGAATCGAAGATGACCCTGAGGTTTTTAGCCTTACAGGTGGGAGCAGGAAGAGGGCAAAGAGAGGCCAGCCAGAAAGCTGCAGGGAAGGAGGGACTGGTTGTGCCGATGAGTAGAATCTCAGTCTACTGGCATTAAGGCAGAGGTCATTGGCGACACACCACTACTGGATAGCAGACAGACAGTCAGAGATGAGGGAAGGAGAGGAGGAGGCTGAGGGTAGCCCGAAAATGAGCTGGGTATCATCCACATAGCACTGGAAATCTGGGCAGAGAGCAGCGATGCGGTGGGCAAGGAGTGCCAAGTATTGGTTGGACAGCCAGGGAGAGAGGTTAGATCCCTGGGGGACACCACAGGTAGAGAAAAAGATATCAGAGAGGAAGGACCCAAGTTGGACCTGGGAGGGTCGGTCGATGAGGAAAGAAGTCAGCCACGTCAGAGCCTGACCAGTGACACCCAGGATATCATGGAGACGGTTGAGCAGGATGGCATGGTTGACAATGTCAAAGGCAGAAGAGAGATCAAGCAAGATGAGGACACAAGGAGTTTTAGAGTCAAGATTGGAGAGCAGGTCTTCACGGATGTTCAGGAGAGCATTTTCTGTGCTTTGGCAGCTCTGAATCCAGACTGATGGTCATGAAGACAACCAACAGATTTGGTGTCGAGATTAAGCTGGGAGATGGCCAGTTTCTCCAGGAGCTTGCCCAGGAAGGGAGTAATGGAGATTGGAGGATAGTTAGCCGGGCAGGAGGGGTCGGCAGATGGTTTCTTAAGAAGAGGGTGCCCAAGGGAGTGCTTCAGGGGGGATGGGAAGACTCTGGTGGCGAAGGAGTGATTGCAGAAATCAGCCAGGGCAGGAGCCAGGGAGTCAATGTGGTCCTTGATTGTTTTGGAGGAACAGGGGTGTACCTGTTTTGACGAGACTTTCATAGATCAGACTTGTCTAGAAACCTCGTCTGTGGCGAAAAGGGGAAAGGAAGAGAAGGAGGGAGGAGGAGTGGCTGCAGGAGGGCCAGAGGAGGAGCAGGGAGTAGGAGAAAGGAGGGAATAGGCGGAGAGCGAGGACAGGATGTCCTGAGTTTTAGACACGAAATGAGAGGCCAATGCTGTGCAGAGGGCCTGGGAAGGGACAGGGGAGGTAGAGACTGTGGCAGGATTGGCCAGTTCTTTGCATATTTTAAAGAGTTCAGTTGAGTTGTTGGATGCCGCAGAGACGCAGGCTTGGATATGAGCTCTCATTTTGGTAAGGACAGAGAGCCGGTATTACCTTTGCAGCAGGCGGCAGGCCAGTTGTCAGGGGATGTACATGAAGCACGCCATTTTCTCTCTGCCACCCTACAATTACGTATTAGGGTGAGGAGGTCTGAGTCGTACCAGGAGTTGCACTTGGCTTTGGGCTTCAGGCGGATTCTTAATGACAGGGGCAAGGATATCAAGAGTACCAGAGATAGCAGAGTGGAGCATGGAGAGGGCTGTGTCAGGGTGGGAGTCAGCCAAAGGGTGACGGGGGGTGAGAAGGTGGTGGCGAAAGCCTCAGCTGACACGTGTTCCATGGGTCATATGACTGTGAAGGAAGGTGGCAGGGATGGAGGTGGCTTGGCCTGAGGGGTAGGGAGGGTAAGGTGGGAGGTGAGGAGACAGTGATCACTCCAGGAGAGGTGTGGAGAGAGGATCAGAGAGGGGAAGGTCTGAGGAGATCAGAACATCCATAGTATGCCCTGCAGAGTGAGTCGGGCCAGAACGGAGAATAGTGAGTGAGAGAGAGTCACATAGGTCACGAATGAGTACAGAGGAAGGACAGTATAGCCACTGTTGCATGTAGGTGCATGTTTAGATTATAACCACTGCTGAAATTAGATGAATCTTCAAAGTATAGCCACTGTTTAATTTAGGTCAATTTTAAGAATATAGCGACTGCTGAATTTAGGTGAATATTCACAGTATAGCCACTGTTGAAGTTAGGTGAATATTTAGAGCACAATCACTCTCGTACTAAGTAGGATAAGGGCACTGAAGTTGTCCACATTGTTGAATCCAGATGCCGTGTGACTCCTGCCACTGCTCTAAAAGTTGCTGCGGTCTGCAGTTAGCCTTTTTGTTAAAATCAGGTGCCCTGTGAAAATTGCCACTGCTCTAATAGTTTCTGTCCCCTGAAGTTAGCCAGTGTGTTTGCTACTGCTCTAATGTTGCTGCGCTCTGAGGTTGACCGCTTCGTTGAATCGAGGCACCTTGTGAAGTTTGAAACTGCACTAAAAGTTGCTGCGCTCTGAAGTAAGCCATTGTGTTTACTACTGCTCTAAAAGTTGCTCTGTTCTGAAGTTGGCCATTTTGTTCAATCTAGATGCATTGTGCAATGTGCCACTGCTTTATAAGTTGTTGCACTCTGAAGTTAGACATTTTGTTGAGTTCAGGTGCCACGGGAGGTTTGCCACAGCTTTAAATCTTGCTGCACACTGAAGTTTTCCATTTTGTTCACCACTGCTTGAAAGTTGCTGCGCTCTGAAGTTAACCAACATGCCTGAGTTCAGGTGCACTCCAAAGTCTGTCACTTCTTTAAGGTTTGTTGGGCACAATTAACCATATTACATGCCTCTGTTCGAAACTTGTTGCGCAATGAGGTTGGACATTGTTTGAATCTAGGCGCCCTCTGAAGTTTGCCACTGCTGTAAATCTTTCTGTGCTCTCAAGTCTGTTATTATGTCTACCACTCCTTTATATCTTGCTGCACTCGGAAGTTGACATTGGGCCCCATAACAAGTTCGGCAGTAAACTGCCAGTGCTACCGGTGGGTTGCCGCCGGAATGTAGTACCGTTTCCAGCGCCTGATATCCTGGTGCCACTGGGACATTACAATGTCTGGCGACCCAGGATATCAGGCGACATAAAATGTTAGTCCACATTCCAATCGAGTCCCAGAGGACTCCATGGGAATGGGGACTCAGAAGCACCAGCACAGTTTGTAACAGTGCCAGTGCTTCAGTGACAACTGTGCCTACTGGGGCCGTTGCGTGCGACAGGTCAGACTTGTACTGGCAGGCGCAGTTCTAGTCTGCTGGTCCGGAAAGGGTGCCGGTACGTTGCTACCGACAGACTTGTAATGAGGCCCATTGTGTTGAATCGTGGTGCCCAGTGAAGTTTACCAATGCTTTAAATCGTCTCTGCTCTGAAATTTGGGCAGCCAAAGGCAGCTCACCCCACTGGGGCACTTCCATTGCCTGACTGCCAGTTCGCCCTGGTGTCCCATCTCCGCAAGGGATAGCTGTAGCTGTCTGCAGTGACACACAGGTAAGGAACTTCGTCATAGTGGTAATGTTGCATTCTGAAACCAGATAACATTGTGTTCCACACCAATACACTCTTTGCCCACAACTCCTTAAATCAGGCTTCGGTTCAATTTAATCTGCTGGTGGTGTGTTACAACACATTGTGTTTTCTCCCACAGTGCAGTTCGGACACAAGGTTTGTTACACTTTGCAGCTACCGAGTGTCCGGCCACCACGTGGAGGCTTTTGCCACAGAGAACCTGATACAGCTGCAAATCCCCAGCCACTTGAAGCTCAATGGACCTACAAGACTCTGAAACAGAATTACAACCCCCTTGGAGAGGTCTTCACTGCTGTGAAGTAAATAACTAAATGGACCCCGCAAGGGGAGAAAACTATAGAGGGCCCCACAAATAAAGATCAAACCACAGGCCACCACAGGTCCCCACAGGGAGGTTTTTGCCACTGTGAACCCGATACAACTAGAACTACAATACAGGAGAGTGAACTATACTGGAGCCCACAAGGGAACATCAAACCACAGGTCTCCAAAGGGAGGCTTTCACCACTGTGAACCTGATACAACTCTTAAACCCCAGAAAAGTGGAGCACACAAGCTCCAGGAGTCTCTGAGACTGAAAAATAACCACACAGAGGCATTTGCCACTATGACCCAGGTAACTACACAGGACCCCACACAGGAAGACCAAACCATAGGGAGAATAAAACCAAGCTAAGTCACCCTTCAACACAAGGGATCAGAAACCACAAGAAAGACCGTTCAAGTTAGTCTGCGACTGCCAGGGTTAGCCGCCTACTGCCAGGGTTAGCCGCCGACCACCAGGGTTTTTCCCTGACCTCCAGGGTTAGTCCCTGAACACCAGGGTTAGTCCCTGATCACCAGAGAAGTCCTTCACCACCAGGGATAGTTCACAAGTCAGGGAATACCCCCAACCCATAGGACAACCCTGCATCCAGGGACAGCAAGACCATGTTATAGCCCCCACTGGGGTTGACCCCATTCTCGGGATAGATCGAAACACAGATTCACAACCGATGGGATACCCCGACCCGTAGGACAGCCCCTTCTCCTTGGTCAGCCCAATCTGTGATAATCCTTCTCCCTTAAATAGACCTACTTTTGGGATACACCCAACCACAAAATGCCCCATACCAAGAACGACTGATGCACAAGGAATAACCAAAGCACGAACAAATGAAGTGAAGCAATCTCAGAACATCACACGCGGGAACCAACCTAAACCAAGAAATGACACACCTACACGTTCAGCTAAACAAGTCCATTCTTCAGAGCAAGAACAAAATTGCTCTTCGTCGCCCGACCTGTCAATGTATCACCCACTCAGATAACCATATATCCTCAAGAACAATAAGCACATTAGTAGGTCAACCAGAAACCCAGTGGAAAGATGGATAGCACACAGAATCAAACCAGAAAGAAACAATACCATCACACCATGCATCACACAAGGGAGACGACCTTGAAGAAGACATCAATCCAATAAGAAACCTAGATGAACTACTCAATGAAGAAACAGCAACAACAAATCTGAACACAAAAGCAGGTGAAACAAAAGATGAATACCAACACAATCACCAAAATACACAACCAAAGACCAAACAGACTGCAGGAAACAAAAGGAAACACTGCAACCTAGTCAACACAAGATCAGTGTGAAAACACGCAACAGAAATATATGAACTGCTAAGCGATGGAGAAACAGACATCATATTCCTCACAGAAACCTGGCTAACTCAAAACTACAAGATAATAGTCCACGGCTGCATACCCAACAATCGTAAACTTAGACAAGCCAACAGAGAAGGGAAAAGAGGAGGAGGTCTCGCAGTAGCATACAAGGACAAACTATAACAACAGCCACAACGCTAAACATGTCAAACTGCGAATCACTCTTCCTACACCTAGGTTTAGATACACAAAACAAACTAACGTTTCTACTTATCTACAGACCACCGACTTAACAACCATCACCATTAAACATGATCGCCTGATCATACTTGGAGACTTTAACATCTGGTTAAAAGAAGAGTACATCAACCCACCAAAAACTCTAACTAACCAACTAGCAACAATTCATCTACAACAACTGGTGTAAGGACAGACACACACAGCAGGCTACCCACTAGATGCAATCTTCTGAAACAAAAACCTGGTCACAACAGCACCCCAATGGAAATCCTCTGGAGCGGCCACCTCATTGTACCCTTTGTAATCCAACTGTCAACATGAATAGCTAATAACCTCCCAAAAAATCCTCCAATTCTGAAAAGAAACTGGAAATCTATTAACAATGTGGACCTAAACACGAGAATGGAAGCTACAAAACCATCAATCACTGCTCTAGACCAGACCAAGCTGACATAGAAGAAAGCACAGACACAATCCAAAAGTGGATTGTGAAAACACTGGATGACATTGCACCAGAAAAACCATTCACCCCTTCACTGAAAAACCTAACGACAATATGGCTCACACCCCACCTCAGGGCACTTAACAAAACAGCTGAGAATTGGAGCAAGAATGGAAGAAAAACTATGACCAAAGACAGATCAGACTATACAAAGCTGAAATACACTAAGCAAAAAAGACATTCCATAACGAATGGATCACAAACTCAAGAAACACCCAGAAAGAGATGTCAACATCATAAACGAGCTATGAAACCCATCAGTGTGCAACAACACTCCAACCCCTTCACAAAAACTATGTGATGACCTTGCTGACCACTTCAGGAACAAAAGCTCAAACATCCAGCATTTCTAGATAACAAGCCTAAAAGCTCCCTCGACCGCCTCAACCTGCCGACACCAGAAGCACCTACTAGACTAAACCACCTTCACGCCGATCTCGACAGGTGGATTCAACAGCCTGTTGTGAAAAAGAGCTGGCTCTCCAGCAGACCCCGGCCCACCGGACATCTACAAAGCATCCTCACCCAGAGAACACATGCACAAGATTACCTCAACCACTCACTAGCAACAGGAAGCATGCCCCGAGCCTTCAAATCGGCCTACATGAAGCCACTCCTTAAAGATCCTTTGGGAAACACGGAAGACTTCACCAACTACTAACCAATCTTAAATGTCCCATACCGAACAAAATTACTAGAAAGGTACCTCTGCAACCAGGTCCTTGACATGTAGAAAACAATCAGATACTAAATCAGGCACACGTAGATGTCGGACCCATGTGAGGAATGGCAACTTCATTACTATTTATATGGGACAATATAAAGACCAACACAGTCTCCAACGTCAACTCAGCACTACTACTTGATCTGTCAGCAGCTTTGACAAAGTCAACCATGATACACTAATCAAAAGACTAGAATGTACTGGAATCATCAACCCAGCTCCCCCCTGACTAAAATCCCTCTTGACAGAAAGTATGGAAACAATTTGGATAGCACCACTGAAGTCAGCTCCTCGTAAAACAACATGCAGAGTCCCACAAGACTCTTAGCTATCGCCACTACTCTTCAACATCTACATGACCCCCCTCATCAACCTCATCCGAAAACATGGCCTCACTTGCTGCAACTACGCAGATGAAACTCAACTCATCTACAAATCATCTACACATTCAACACCAGCAAAGAACAAAACTCAATCACCAACTGCCCCACTGAACTGCCTCAGTGAATGAACACCAACAGCCTTAAATTCAACCCAGACAAAACTGAAGGCATGATTGCACCCAACCACACGTTGAACAACCGCCACATCCCATGGCCCATCGAGCTGGGAAACCCACCAGAACCTTCTGAAGTGGGCAAAAATCTCAGACTCCTATTGAACATTGAACTAACACTAGAGCCAGATGTCAATGCAGTAGTTAAGAAATGTTTCTTCCACCTACACAATCAATATTACACTTCCCTTCTTCACCTCCACACACAGAGCACTTGCCATCATCTCTCTCGTAATGTCAAGAATAGAATACGGCAACAGCATCTATCTCAGAATGGAAGAATACCTTATGAGGAAATTACAAAAAATGCAGAATGCAACAGGAGGACTACTGCTCAGACTCACCAAGAGAGAACACACCTCATAGCTGAGAACACTACATTGGTTACCGGTCAAAGCACTCTGCATAACACACAGAGCAATCAATGGACAAGGTGCAGAGTTTATACAAGAATAAATCTCCATCTACAAAGCAACATGAACGCTAAGATTCAGCAACGACAATCGTCTCGAACCAAAACAATATGCAAAACACAAATTACTGGATCAGCATTCTCCTGCAACACCGTTGAGACTTTGGAACTCGCTTCCAAAGGAAATATGAATAACAGAAGATTACCAGACGATTACCAAAAATTCAGAAAATTCTTTAATGCACCAAGCTAAAGAAAGAACCCTGGGGAGAGGGGAGAGAATAACCACCAACGCAACACAATAAGTATCTGCAAAACCAGATCACCCAAAGAAAACTTGAGCCAAACTTAATAAAATAACACTAGCCCAATGGACCAACCCAACATGCAGAAAAAGACTCAGACAAGCCAACTAAAAACTCTCTAATTCTCTGCATACCCACCACCCAACACTGAAGATACAAAACACATACCTTTGCCGCAACACATAAACACCCTAACTAAAGACACTCTACCAACTCTCCACAACACCCAAGATGTACATGAAACACCTGCAGACAACCACCCACCAAACACCACACAAATGTTTATGAACTAAAAACATACTAGCACACAGTGACCGGTTTTCCCAAACGGAACCCACCAACAACACATCAAAGCTCTCTTGGGCTTTCCCCTCTCAATCCTACTAACTAACTCATACCAACCCCCTTCCATGTAAGATCTGAAAGGGATCCTGGAGACCATGAAAATTGCAACGGTGCATGGTATAAATCACAACGGTATAACAACATATGTTTTCATATGCAAGTGTACGAAACTAAATTCCAGCAATACCATCTCAGCCTTTCCTACGACTGAAATTGATAATCCTGCATGTATATATGCACTTTGTTTTGTAGCACAACAGGAGCTATTATCAGCATCGTATCTGCAGCAGATAGTGGTTGCTATAAAAACAAACATAGCATCAGTATGGTGAAGGTTTTGGAATCGTTTTTTTCTGACGGGTCATTGTAAAATCTAGGTAGCCTCCCCTAATGATGAGCATAAAGTGTTAGTTTGGAGAGGTGATTAGGTACCCAAATTCAAGACTGTGGAACCAAAGCGTTAATTTGTGTATCCTGGCTTTGTCAGCAGACGACAGAGTGATCCTGGACAAATCATCTTATATCACTGTCAATACTGTATTTCTGTGAAAAGGTTTGCCTTCTCACGTGATGGTGGCATTGTTTAACCCATTACTTGATCTTTCTTTATATACAGGCCATTTGAGTGGAAGGGGTGCTAGACAGAAGGGAGAAGACCAGATATTGCAAGTCTCGGACAAGCATATTTTAAGGTCTGTTCATTTGACACAAAAATCAGTTGCTTTTTTGTAGAACTCAAAGATTTAGCCTGCACGTTTGTAAATAAAAATGTCACAAGCATGCATTTTTGGGTCTATTAAAAGCTTTAAAATACAATAGCGAAACCCAGATAAAATCGTTTAAGGGCGCATCAATTAGGATACTACTACATATATACTTCCCTTGATGATGGAGACAATGAGGCTAGAGTCATTCCCATTTAGCATACTATGCCTCTATACACTTGCAGAACGGCTGCTAATCCCAGCGCCACTTCTTGACCAATATGTGATCCTTATCGCATTTAATCTCGTGTTACCTAACTTGTCAAAATGACTTGTCCCTAAACCCTTCAGAGTGATTTTGTTCTGAGGATGTGATCATCAAAAAAGCCCCAATCATGGTTTCACTAGCTATGGTGTTTCTTCCTCTATAGAAATGGTGAACAGTTATCTATTGCACAGCACAACCACTTGTTTCTTTTCTCTCTAATGGCAACACTACTTGAATATTATGGCCCTTGTTCTAATCCCAGTCTGTCTGTCTATGGACTCCTTCCTGATAGCTTCTAATCTTCATCCACTATCTATGCTAGGGTATGTGTAGCTCTTTCCTTGCTTCCAATTGGTGTCCTCTATTCATGCTTGAGCACTTGGACATTCTGTGCAGCATCTAATCTGAGTCGTCTGTCTATTCTGGATTATTGCACCTTTTTCATGCGATCGTGTCCTGCGTTAATACTATGGCCGTTATACCTTCTTCATGGCTGCTTTAGAGGAAAAGTGTCCGGTACCTACGCTAGATCACAAGTACCCTTGTCATAGACGGCTAATGTTGCCCTTGAAATGCTGCCTCTTTAGCATTCTGATTGCAGCAAGAATGACGAGGAATGTGACTGAAAGGGAGTACCCAGGCTTATTTTGATTGTTGCAATGCTGCATCTAAACCTATGGGTGGTAATTGCGATGAAGGTGCGCAACCAATTATTCAGATTCCTTAATACCTTTGGTTTGGTTGAGGGGGGCACCGAAGGTGTCTGTGCCCTGGGCTCCAAAAGTGCTTAGGATTTGTGTATTATACTCACTGTGATCTGTGACTTTCATAGTCACGGGCATTGTATGACATTATTGATTACTTGCAAGGAAGTCTCTGAAACCTATGTCAATTACCAAAAAGGCCTCCTTTGAGCATAGGCTCCGTTATATTTTACTATGGGAGTGTCAAGGGATTGGCTCAGGACAGGGAATGCCAATACAGACACAATGGAGAAAATACTGCAGGCGTTTTGGCAATGGACTAACATGGTAGAAGCACAAGATGTGTTCTTTTGTCCCCGGATAGGAAAACACTCCTGGTGCAATCCGGGGTAAGTCTGAGATTTTAGCTAGGCAACTGTGAGAATGAAAATGTGTCTTATTGAAATTCGCTTTATGAAACAGACACCACCTCCCCCATGAAAATATTACCTTTGTGAAGCACATACAGTTGAGGGCATTTCAAAACATGCAGAATCTATGCAAATTAGCAGACTAGAGTGATATAGGTTTATGTATATTTTACACATGGTGCAGGCTGCTCAGAATTTGTAGAACGTTCGTAAATTGTTGCAAATGTGTGTTCGACATAAACGTCTGTATCTTTCTCTATATATCTATATACATAAAAATTGAAAATCTGTTCCTTATACAATTCCACACCGTTCTGCATAGTTACCTGTGAGGACACTCTAACCTTCACTGGATACATTACATGTGAATACCCCACCCTTTTCCCTGGATTTCAGCCCCTGTACACATGAGTTGGTTGCCTGGAAGCAACGAAACATCAAAATGTGTGTTATTTTAAACGTCTCGATGCAAGCAACAAAACAGATATCGAAAACTACGTTTTAAGGCCCTTGGACGCACCGTTTCTGAGAAATTTGCACCGTAAGGCATGGAATCGGTGAAATGTCAATGTGGTTGTAGAAGGACCAGATAAAACAGATTTTAAGTGTCTCGACACGAGGAACAAAAATCAAGATCCCATACCACGTCTCAAGGCACTAGGATGCACAGTTTCTTAGATTCTTGCACCACAACGCATTACACCCCACCGGATAAATATTCTAGCTCCTTCACACAGGAGATGGTTGCCTGAAATCGTTGAAACCTGAATGTGGTTGTAGAAGGACTGGACCCTTGGGAGATTGCTGGCTACATGCCATTTGGACACCCCACCCCTGTGCCTGGATTTCAGCCCCTTGACACATGAGACGGTTGCCTGAAAGTGGCGAAACATCAATGTGGTCATAGAAAGACCAGATGAAGGTCTTTGCACAGAAACAATCATCACAAAAATCAAAAAATCTATTGGACAAATGAATCCAAAAATCCAAGAAAGTGAGTTTATTAAGGGCAGCTGAGACACCTCAACAGTGTGAAGTCTGATTTGAACAACGAATAATGAGTTGAGGGCTGCGGAAACAACTGAGCAGAATCAAGACCGGCTTGAACAACAACGAATAAGAATGGTTGAATCCAAGGCTGCAGAAACCACAGAATCTGTGCAGATTACGGGTACTTTTTAATAGTAGATAGATAATATTTGCTTTTTAGTGCCACTTCCTTAATTAAAATATTATTAAAGAACAGATTTTGAATCATGAGAATGTCAAAAAAGTTGAAATCCACAGCATTGCCAAAGAAGCAAGATTGGACATCGAACCGTTCTAAGATTAAACCCTAGAAAATTGTGATATGTTTGATTCAGTGATCATTTGAAAAGGATTCGATTTTTGCAACGTCATTTAAATTACCACTGAATCTGTTGGCTGATAGTTGCCAAAAAATGACTCCTTTAAAAACTAAAATACCAGGTTGTGAGATATTTTGTTGGGCTTACTCAAAGTAAAATGTGACCACGTGCTACATTAATAGGTATTCATAAAGCACACTGCAGTTCTGCAGAACTACAGCGCAGGCATTGCATTGAATGAACAGCCATGTTTTAGTGCAACGCCTTAGCACCACCGCTAAGATTGTGTCATGCCAATCATTCACAAAATGAACGCTGGTCAAAACCCAAAGGTGCAAAGAGAAAACAGTAGCACTTTACATGTCCACAACTGTCCCCCAGGCGGCCAGCCAAACTGTGCCATGTACCCACATTGCTCCACAATGGAGGCGTCTTGTGCCCACATTAATATGCAGCAGGAGGCGCTACACAAGCTACTGCATGGCCTATGCAGAACGCCTCATTGAATAACTGACCCCGACAAACCCCAGGAAAATGCAGTCTGCGAGTAGCCCTATCATGCTCACGTCATGTACACCTAAAAGAGGGACTGCCCAGTGTGAGCCACACCAGCATACTGCACCATGATTGATATCACAACAGGCCAAGCAACAGAACTGGTGGTAGCAGTGCCTGTTCAGCAACAGGCTCCAAAACATGTGGGTGTCCTACATCTGCTGGAAGGCATGCCCGGCTGCTGCATCCACAAGCAGGAAACTTGGGAATGGCAAACGGATGACGGACCACTACTTGATGAAACATGTGGGTGTCCTACATCTGCTGGAAGGCATTCCCGGCTGCTGCATCCACAAGCAGGAAACTTGGGAATGGCAAACGGATGACGGACCACTACTTGATGATCCACTTGGACCCCACTTGCGGTCCACTCTTGTTGATTTGACAATTGCACGCATGTCCTTGGTTGCAGTGTTGAGGTGGTGGTACTGTGACCTAGGGGGCTGTGGATGATTGGATGATTGGGGGCTAAGGGACGACTGATGCAGGTAGAGGGGTCTGGAGCATGCAGGCAGGGAGGACATTCACCATGAACAATCAATGTGCCCTTCAGTGAACATATGCAGTCATGTGTGCTTTTGCCTACTGATGTACATGTAAAACCACAACAGCAACAACATGCCAATACATTCAATGGTGTTGAAATCCGCATGGACCACAGAATGTATGTGTTGTGGACACACTTCATGCAATGCATTGTGGCCTCTAGAGGTGTCTGCCTTTGTGACTCTCCTTGCCTATGGTGTACCTGCTTCATTGGGCTTGGCACTGGTGAACAGTTCTCTGCGTGTAGGGCACACGTGCATGCCCTGTCCATGGATGGATGCTGTGCAGGGAACTGCCTAAGGCACTCCATCACTACTGATGCCACGATCATAGAGCTTGTGGCCTTCAGTGTACCGGTCCATGGAAGATCGAGGCTACAGAAACATGGTTCTACATTCTATGGAAGGAATGTACAACAAACTATATAAAACAGTGAACTTATCCCCTCAGAAAGCAGAAATACATAACAGCCACTAAATCAATATGGGCTGCATTATGTATTCTCAATACACATAGAACAGTGTTGTTAGAAAATATCATTTTTAATATATTAATCTCTAATTCAGCACAGGTAATACAAAAATAGTTACAACAACATATACACATAACACAGTCATATACATGTTAAAAACATTCCACCTCGCAATATAGAAACATTTACGCCGACAATTAGATCAGCATAGCACCAAGAAGGCAACTTAATTGATTTCATTTCCCATTGTGTGTTACAGCCCAATTTATATAAGTTTCTGTCCTCTGTGTTCTCAATAACCGGACATTCATCAGGGGCAGAGGTAATCCTGTGCTTCAGGTAGATTTTTCCTATTCGACCAACAACTTGCTATTTCTAAGGAGAAAAGAGAGAAACATGTGTCATATATATATACCTGGTCTAAGGTCTCAAGAAATATATAACTTGGACCTCAAAAGCCAACCCATTTATGGTTCTTCACTGCAGAATCTAGGCATCTCAATCATCGGTTGGATCCTGGTACAACCCCAAATTTCGAAGATCTAATACATGGTGAGCTATCCATATATTAGATCTTCGAAATTTGGGGTTGTACCAGGATCCAACCGATGATTGAGATGCCTAGATTTTCTTCTACTCAGGGTAAAAGAACAGCTATTATGACTGAGAGAGTTCTACATTTTAGCGTTGGGGGAGGTATTTCGTAGGACTTGATGCTGAATCCCTTCTGCTTCTGCAGTGAAGAGCCATAAATGGGTTGGCTTTTGAGGTCCAAGTTATATATTTCTTGAGACCTTAGACCAGGTATATGATTCATTTTATACTTGGTACCCTATTGGTGATTAGGGCGTGGCAGTGATGAGTAAATTAAACCAATTATGCCGGTGTCAGTGACACATGTTTCTCTCTTTTCTCCTTAGAAATAGCAAGTTGTTGGTCGAATAGGAAAAATCTACCTGAAGCACAGGATTACCTCTGCCCCTGATGAATGTCCGGTTATTGAGAACACAGAGGACAGAAACTTATATAGTTGGACTGTAACACACAATGGTAAATGAAATCAATTAAGTTGCCTTTTGGTGCTATGCTGATCTAATTGTCGGCGTAAATGTTTCTATATCGCGAGGTGGAATGTTTTTAACATGTATATGACTGTGTTATGTGTATATGTTGTTGTAACTATTTTTGTATTACCTGTGCTGAATTAGAGATTAATATATTAAAAATGATATTTTCTAACAACACTGTTCTATGTGTATTGAGAATACATAATGCAGCCCATATTGATTTAGTGGCTGTTATGTATTTCTGCTTTCTGAGGGGATAAGTTCACTGTTTTATATAGTTTGTTGTACATTCCTTCCTTTTGTTGAAATATATGTTATATATCCTCACTTAGTAGGAGGGATCATCACCAGAGTGTGGGGTTACCCTTGTAGATGAGTATCTGCATTCTATGGACAAGCAACTTCCAGTCATGGTACTTTCACTGACATCGGCCATGTGAGGAAGCAGCAGCTGAGATCTACCCTGTCAGATAACACAGGGAAGTGACAGAACGATCTGAATGCCTGTCTGCTGCTTTATCCATGGATGAGCCAGACTGGGCTGGTGTGCCTGACCTGAGCGTCAATTGTCACATTCATCAACATGTATAGTGGCAATGGACACCCATGGCAGAGGGTGTGTATGGTGAACATTGAAGAGCTCTTATCACATGCGCTCGGTAAGTAATTGCTTAAGACATCAATGTCTGAGTTCATAATAGCAAGCACATTCTAGTGTTTCAAAGCAAAACATCTGTATTATGTAGCCGACACGTGTTTCGACCCTCCTCGGTCCTTATCAAGGCAATCTTAAATTGCAGAGTTACATTACTCATGGATGTGAACTACTGGATGAGGTATTGTAGAACTGATAGTCGGGAATGAGGTGAATGGAATAGCAGACACCTTGATTAGGTAGGATGCAGAGGTTGAGATTGTGGAGCGCTTCAGTTCGGCCAGAAGGTCAAAGCAACAGTGAGGTGGTTCCCTGTAGCAAGGTACCTTCCTCTAATGGAATGTGAGACCCTAGATCTGATGAGGCCGAGTAAGACCTGTCAGACGATCCTTGCGGCGTGCACTGTCATTACGCTGCACACATACTATTTATTTATTTTGGTGTTTATGGATGCTTCAAAGTTCTTGACATTTGACATTGGTGTGAAACGATATAACGAAATATGACATAATATAACCTGACATAACATAACCTAACCAGCAAGTAAAACAAAACTGGCAATATACACCAAAAAATGAAATTAAGGGGTGAATTAATATATTAATATATATATATGAATATTACATATATTATTGAAATCAGAAAATGAGAAAAACATAAAATTACAATCAAAGCAGTTTCACATGATAATATGGAATTAAAAACAGTAAAATATATGACTAAAGAGAATTAAATTCTGGATTAAAAATGGCCATTTGCAGCCTGCGCTACCAGTTCTGAATAATTAAAGTTTGCTGGTAGGAAATGACCTCTTGTTCCCTTACACTCAATTTAAGTTAACAACTATGCAATGACTTTACAGACGCATCGTTGTTAACATACTCAAGACACAAATAATTAAAAAAGAAAAAAAACAACTCTTCTTTGTAGGGAACTGGTTAGATCAGGCCTCAGTTAAAAAACATTCCTTGGAATGGGTCTAGTTAGATTGCACAGGTTGTCAGCTCCGCCCTGTGCAACAGTTCCCATGGCAAGCCATTAAAGAGGTTACTCACAGTGAAAACTAGTACAAGTTAACTGAAGAGATACTGCAAATCTAACAATTCTTACGACCCATGTATGGAGAGTTCGTAATTCCCTGCCACCCACCCCTTTCTTACTGAACCTCCCTCCCAGGCTGTGCCATGCAGAACAGCTTTAATGCTGAGAGACAGAGCTGTTCTGTCAATGGAATAAACTTCTGAGGGACTATGGAGAAAAGTTCAAATAAGAACACCTGTCCTTCCCAGGAAGGGGGAGGCCCAGCAGCGGTTGACCATGCCAACACTATCCATCTCATTTGAGAAATGCTAATCCAGTATTGGTTTTCATTTTTCATTCTGGGACTTGCAGTCCTGGACTTCCCCATTATAAATCCAGTAGCACAAGGCAATAACCCCCATTGACCATCCACAGTAAAGGGAGGCAATGTTCAAGAGTGAGGGAGGGTGTGTTGGGCCTACGGTGTCACTCATGGACACTTTTGTGACAGGTGAAAGGAGGCTGGGCTTGGCCTCCTCCTCCCTAAGAGGGCAGTCACTCAAGTCTATGCAAGAATGATGGTTTGGTATGCTGCGAGTTTGGACAGCCATAGTTTAACTGTTTTTTCGTTCCCTGTGTTGGAAGTGGATGGCATGTTAATGCAGTATGTGCGATAATTGCAATCATGGTTTTAAGTGAATGGATTAATAACTTAACATTTGCAGTAGTCATAACTTGACTTGTTATTGTAGTGTGCACTTAATGGGAGCAAATACATTTGTATAGGCCATGCACTTAGACACATTTAGAGCTGTAAATTATTGCTATTTAATTGTGTGGCTTGAATCAACGTTATCTGTTTGTAATATTACAGTGTGTGATTTTGATTGTATGGTTTTCATTCAAAAACTGATAAGAATCTTTTAATAAAAGTGAAACTAGAATGTTCTAGCTTTAATCTGTCTAGCTGAATAAAGGGGCTGCGGAGAAAGTCAGCGACACATTTTTATGAGACGGGGATAAGTGTCGCCAGCCTCTCGGGTCAGGTGATGAGCAGGGCTTGCACATTGATTTTGCGCATGTGCAAAAAACAGGAGAATTCTGCGCAAATCAATGGAAGAAAAGCAAATATTAGAGCGCTCACGTTTCGCAGTTGCAAAGCCACCTAAGAAACCTGCTTTTCCC
Organism: Ambystoma mexicanum; assembly: GCF_040938575.1. Taxonomy (NCBI): domain Eukaryota; kingdom Metazoa; phylum Chordata; class Amphibia; order Caudata; family Ambystomatidae; genus Ambystoma; species Ambystoma mexicanum. The sequence goes on along the minus strand of NC_090930.1, from coordinate 146,449,226 downwards.
TTGGAATTGTAGGAATTGGAGTGTTGCCTTTTCCATTTCAGATTTAGGACTACCAAGTCCAGAATTCACGGAAAACACCTGGACTGGATGTCTTTCTCACTCGTGGAACTGGGAAACTTGAGAGTCCTGCAAATTGACTATTTTGCAATGACAGGGCCTGGGTTGCACAATGGAGATTAACCCGGAACGGGCATGTGTGTATGTTGAAGGGTGAAGAAAGCTGGTGGGTGGGGGGGCTCCTGGTCTTCCACTTGCTTCACCGTATGTAGTCAATCACAGATCCATCCCTGCTGTGCAAAGAGACTGGCTAAAATTGCAGGAAAGAGAGTATATCACCAGTGGAAATCAAAATGAGCCTCTATGCGCCTAGAGGTTATTGAATTTGGTATGTGCGCTTTAAACACCAATAGACACATACACTTAAATTTGATGAAATGGACCAAAGAGCTCTCAGGTTGACTGTGGCAATGCATGAGCATGGCATCCAGTCCTGGTTTTTACATTTTGATTCTGGGCTTGTAGATTTTTTTTTACATTTCCATTTGAAGTTTAGCAAAACGACAATACCCAGAACTCAAAGCAAACACAGCACTGGATGGTCTCCTCGTGCATGGCCATGGGAAACCTGAGCAGTCTAGAGTACACATTGTTATTCACACCGCTATAGAAATCCAAGAGTGTTTCCGCAAGTCCGCAGCACGTGCTATGCTTGTGTACAAGTTGTTATAAATGTCAAATAGCTTTGAAAGGCGAGGATCGTTTTGTGATGAAAGAAAAACAGTAAAATGACGCAAGTTGAAAAACAAGGTCAGGTGACTGGTGAGTAAATACACACGAGTCTACGTGGCCGAGGGCAGGCTGGACACGTTCTCCGTCTGCTTTCTAAATACCGCATACCGTGGAAGCACAGGAACGGTCTTGGGCGATGCTTTAGGTCCTAAAGAAACTCCCACGAACCTGCAGTGCAATCACACACTTGCCACCCGCAAACTGCCTGAACGACAACAAAGAGACAGTAAATACGGACACTTTCCTAGAAAGGTAGTGTGGACACATAACTCCATATCACAGTGACCTTCATCTATTTTTATTTTTATTTTATTGTTTAAATCACGGGCCTAGCTCGAGAGCAGCAGAGGGCTGTAAACAGTGTGGGTAGCAGGGGTGTTGCTAGGTATGGAAAAGACCCTGGGCTACGCTAATGTCGGGACGGGACTGGGGCTAGCTAACCTTTGGGTTGCAGCTCCTGAGCTTATATCCGGGGCTACAACCAAAAGACCAGGGGCTATAGCCCCCTTACACCCCCCTTAGAAACGCCTCTGGTGGGTAGCCAGCATTTGGGCTGGCATCTTTTAACAGTAGCACAGTGTTGTGAGCAGTGCAGTAACTTTGATGAAAAAGTTGGGGGGGGGGGACATGACATCTGAAGAAAAGGAGCCCCAGCCAAATGAATGGGTACAAAATAGTGTGGCATGAAAGTTATGGGGGGACAAACACCCCTGTCCCCCCTAAAATTGCGCCCATGGCTGTGAGGTCTGTGCCTGAGTATGTGTACCCATTGGAATTAGTCATCTTTTTTAGTCCTGGGTTTTCCCTTTGCAATTCATTGGCAAGACGTGGTGAAATCCAATTTGTTCCACTGAAGTTATCCAAGACTACAACTCCCAGAATGCATTTGTTTGAAACCAGCACATGACTAGGGAAACAGCATCACAGTGAGGTGGAGGCATCTGCTCACCCAGTACAGGTCATTCACCATCAAATCCCACACACACACACGTGGAAGGTGGAATAGACCTGGGGGTCTGACCAGTAGGCTTGGGATGATTTTTGTAAACGTATGTAGGCATGTAGGTTTGCTGGATAATGCTAGAAAACATGACCAGTGAATATTATACGGGTCTGACCACATAATCGAGTGTGACCCACCAATATTTGCAGATGCTGAATCGTTCAGGTGCCACTGCTCAAGCGGAATGTATTGATTGTCGATAAACTGGTGTAGTGGTTTTGCATATATCCTACAACGCCACCTGTAACCTAATGTTAAAGAAATTTCAGCCACCCTTGACTATGGGGTTCGAAATATATCCATATAACGAGCAGGTGGAGAGGAAAACTCCACAGAGCCCCCTCACAAGATGGATTGAGGGCTGGACAATCGAATATTAAATCTTCAGTAACTATAGATGGCAGCAGGAGAGTCCTTATGGAAAATGTAAAGGAAGCAAAAGTGCCAAAGGAAGGGAGCTTGACTCTCCAGATATTCTGGTGGTGAAAATGTCCTGATCATCAGAAACGACGAAAGTCATGATCCAGCATCTGTTCATTATCAATATTTATTGGTATGAAAAATGTACCGATCTTTGTGATTTTTTTAAAGAATTTGTAAACGCTGTTGAATGACTGGTATTGAAGCTATGACACAGATAAAGTCATATTGTTAATTGTTAAAGGTATTTATACTGCGCACTGTCACCAACAGAGTTGGTGTTCTTCTCTCTGGCTCGGTGAACTGCAGACAGATTCCTTCTTGTATTGTCTCTCTGCAAAGTCGTATTGTCTCTACACCACCTCTCTTGTTGAGGTAGTACATGGCCACTGTGTTGCCCGTCATTATCAGGACATTCTTTCCCCGTACAGATGACAGGAAGGCCTTCAGTGCTAGTCTGATTGCCCTCAGCTCTAAAAGGTTAATATCTAGTTTGAACTCCGATGGAGACTGACCACTAATGGTCAAGTCGTTGCAATGGGCTCCCAACCGCATGAGTGAGGCTTCCGTCACTACTGTTATATGCGGGCATGGTTGCCAAAACGGTTCTCCTTCCAAGATGCTCTCCCGAAAGGCCCACCACTGAAGATCCAGTGCAACTGTTGGGATTTGTAGGAGATGGAACAATATTATTGGGGATTTTAATTGTTCAGTCCCGGAGTAGGACAGGAGATTGTATGTTGAAAGTGTGCATCGCAAACACAAACAGAAGGGACGGAAAGAACGAGGGCATATATGGGTGGAATTCTTACACAGTTGGTCCCTTTGTAAATGAAATAGAAAATAGAAAGAGATATCCCAAGTAACCCTACCTGTTGCAGGGGGGAGAGTAAGCCAACTATAGACTAGATGTGGGCATCGGAAAAAGTTCTTCCATTAATTGAGTGATTATAAGTGAAGTATACTTCAGCTAGTGACCATGCCTACCTTACATTGTGGTTGCGTACTGTAGTGGCACATATATTACGAGAGGGTGGTCCGGTGGATTTAGACATGTCAGGACAGATGATTAGATTTACATGGTCCTATAACAGAATCAAAATGTTCAATAGGCTAATAATTAATGAACATAGGAAGCCAAGGGGGATTGCATGGGGAGAAGATTTTCCAACACTATATCACTTTGATACAGGAGATTGGATAGAGAGTCTCAAACTTATTTATTAGATTTAACCGAAGAAATATTCAAAGAGTGAGAACATTTGACCCAATCATATCAGGAATAGAAGAGGAGCCTAAGGCTGTCCATCAAAAAAGTAAGGAAGGATATATAAAATACAAAAGTGGATGAAAGTTGAGAAATCAAGAAATTCAAGCAGCAATATCGAAATTGGTTGAAGTTCCATTGCCAAAACCTGGATAATAGAGACAGCCAAGAAATGTTGACGATAGCCACCATATTTAACCCCTTATTTTCAGGCACAGAGTGTATAGCAAGGTCTGTGGCACAAATGGGGCATTGGATAATATAATTCCAGAGGAGATATGCAGCGATTTCCTCAGTGGATGGGGGGGATTTGGGGTAACTGACAACTCCCATATTAACTTTGATGCTAATAAATTGGGTATGTGGGATGAAACCTTCACACAGTTGGATATTGAGTACAATATTAATTAAAAAAGTGAAAGTATCCAGAGTGGCTGAGCCTAATGGTATGCCAAACCTGGTAATGTAAAACAATATTGCGCTGTGGTCAAGAGCTTTATCTGCAATGTTCGGGTCAGTTGACGCAATGTGTAAAATTCTTGGGACATAGAAAGACTCCTATATTTTGCCAATTTTTAAAAGAAGGGGGATTTAAGAGACCTAGGAAGTAGCATACAATAGCACTATTGGACTCATCATCAGAAATATTTGCAGGCTTAATTTTACAAGAATGATCTGACTGGGCTACTTTCTTTTTAAAAACAGAACATTTCAAACTGGTTTCCGAAAAAACCTTGGAGCCACTCTAAACAGGTTGATTATGAAACTCTTAAGACAACAAGCTTTGGGAAGAGGTCAAGCACCTCTGTGTATTGGAAGTGTGGATCTGGCAAGCACATTCAACACAGTTATTAGAACTATACTATGGAATAATACATATGATTTGGAGATCGAATGTGGCCTGCTAAGATTATTAATTGAACTACACTCGAACACCATGGTTCAAATGAAAATAAACACTAATGGCAATTTAGGAGCTCCAATATCTACATCTCTGGGACTCAGACAATGTTGCGTCTTTACACCCTGTCATTTTAATTTGTATTTGTCAGACCTGCTGGAGCACATAACTACATGTCATTCTTTCCCACCAAGGATTGGTTCCACAGGCCTTTACGCATTGTTGTTTGCAGATCATCTTATCCTCATTGATTAGACGTATATTGGCCTTCAAAGATCTCTGAACACCCTACATGAGTACCTGGGAGAGAATAATTTGAGAATGAACACAAATACAACTTCAGTGTTGGTAATATATACAACAACATTAAGAAAAGTCGCTGATTGGAGGATCTGAGAAGCAGGAATAAAATCCAATAAAATCCAATAATTGATTTAACATATCTTGGCTTTGTGAAACAGAATACTGTTCATGATAGAAACGGACAGACATTGACACCTGTATTCGAGAAAGGTCTTTAAGACAATGGGCCTCATTCCGAGTACGGCGCTAACCAATGGTGCTTTTAACGCCTTGGTTGACGCCGTACCCGGACCGGCAGCGCCTTGGTGGATGGCGGAATTACCGCCCCATTCCAAGGTTGGCGGGGCGGTAATTCCCCATTCACCAAGGCTCTTCCCCATTCCCAAATGAGCCCCCATAGGGCTCAAAGCAGGCGTTAAGGGCGAGGGCGCAAAGGGAACTCGGAGTATGGCGGTAAGGGATCACCGCCACCGGTCTCGTTACCGGTGGCCGCTATCCCTTACCTCCATACTCGGGATGAGGCCCAATGTTAAATGATGTGTTTTCTAAAGATGGTGATATATGAGGTCTCACCTGTACAAGAAAGTCAAGAATTGGAGGGGGTGGGCGGTGTGTGTGTGTGTGAATTTGTTCTTAACGGTACTGATATGTATTGCAGAAGAACAGTATAGAACATATATATTTTTGTATTGATGAAATAAAATTAAATGTAAAAATAAAAACAGAAATAGAGAATTGTGTCATCCTACATCCACACTGGTCCATTGTGTTATATTATTTGTGATAAGCGAGAAAGAGAAGGTGAGTCAGGCAGCTACTAGAATAAAAACGAAACTGGGTCATTTGTTCATGCAAACAAGAAAAAGATTTTGCAAACATTGAAAATATTCACTCATACAGGTAACTAATTTTACCTTGGAAAGGTGATAACTGCTATGCTTTATGGCATGCATCTTTCAAACCTGGACTTTATATCCTTAAATCGAATTAAAGGAAAGTTCTGAAAAACATTGTTGGGGCTACCAGCAGCTATGCCTTTTGTTGTTATAAGACATGGGTTGTGTCTACCTTCTTGACAGACAAAAACAAACATCGCCAAGTTAAGATTATATAACATACTAGTTCAACCACCATTATCATTATACGAAGATCTTAACTTGGCTCTGGAAGGCAAAACGTGTATACCACTGCTCCAATTCGAAATGGATGGTGGGAAAGTCCTAGAGGAATTGGATCGCCATAAGATGCGATTTATTGAGAAACCATCAAAGCTATACAAGAAGGCAATGATAGTTGCATGGTGTGCAGACCATGATCACATAGCAAAATATAACCTCTATTCTGAAACAGCAAAAGATTATGGACGTTATAAGAGTGTCCCACTTTCGCCACCAGGCGACGCATAGATGTTGTAACTGCTCTGCATAGCTCCTCACCCACGGGGCCGTTTTGGGATTAGAGCCCCCCCAGAGAGTCCCTGTTTGTGATTGAAAGTGACTCCCCCCCCCCCGGGTCTGTCACACTTCAGTGACTTCCTGAAGCCTTTCCCCATACTCCGGGCCAGGGAAGAGTTGAGATACGGCCCAAGATGGCCCGCCAAGGGCGAGTCCTACTCTGGGGTCGGCCGTGAGCACCACATGAAAGAGACCGGTGAGTCTGGTGAGGGGGAGGAGCAGCGGCGGATGTCTGGCGGCCCGGTGTGGGAGAGAGGCGACCTGGGAACTCTGGACCCATGGGTGAGAAGAGAGGGACAGTCGCGTGAAGCCCTTGTTGTCCCCACCCCCTACCTGGCCAGACCAGAGCACAGGATTGGCAGCGCAGCAGCCGCCGGGCTCGAGATGGCGGAGAGAGGATGAGGGCACCCTCACTGCGGCGATGTGTCCTGGCCCCTGTGAGGTCCGAGCTGTTGCAGCCCCCAGGTTTTCCACACCTGGGTAAAGGAAACTTTAGCAGCCGTCGACCCTGACTTGAGGTGAGTGGACTGGGAGTCTCATTTAACTACTGGATGAGTGTAGGGGTGAGGAGAGGAGAGGATTAGCGGATTAGCCTCCCGGAGGCCCGCTACATGAGGCCTTATTCTCGTTAGGCAAGATTGCATCAACCTAAGATGCCTCTGACTACACAGCTCTGCCTATGTTAAGACTTTGGACTTGATAGCTGGCTAGAAAGAACAGAGGAGCATTGCATACCACCTTCCAATCCAAGGGTGGCACAGTCCAGTGGAAAGATTGCAGGGTCCCCCAGCCTCTCAAGAAAGTCTTGTTGCTTGCTCCTGCGGAGGCCCAACACAAGAACTTGTGGTGCATTAGACACCGGGAGCATCTGTAACATACAGTTACCAAAGAACTGCAGCAGACACGTAACGGTACAAGAATTAGTACTCTCCAAGGAATCCGCCCTTCCTCAACTACGAAACAGAAAATGACTTCACTATCCTAACTGAGAAAGCAGTGCTACAAGATTGGGCCTGATTTTCAGTACTGAGCTTTTATTTGACCTTGTGAGTATCCCAGTGTGGAGATCTCGCGTGACGCTTAGTCTCGCAAGACCTCGCACGTAACTTGGAAGAGCCGGGTTGCGTGAGCGCGAAGCGCCCTACGAAGGAGCAGAGGACATGTAGCAGGTCGTGCTCCCGGAGCTCCTCTCCTGTGAGGAAACAAACACGCTATAGATAGTTTATAGACTGCACCATCCAGCACAGTTGAGGGCCAGTTGCGCATGGACTTTATGCCATACATTACTGTATGCCTAGCAATGTATGTGCCAGTTCAACAATAAAGAATTAAGCTTGTTACACAGGAGCTTCCCGCCCATTATTTCACTACATATTTGGTGACGAGGATCAGGACTTGAACCCACGAAGCTCCATGCAAGGAGGAACTCCACTCCCGGGGGCGTGGCTACAGAGCCATGTAGGCAGGCGTATCTCCAGAGGAGCTCTGGACGTGGCATCAATGATCCATAATTTTGTGCAAAAACAGAAGCCTGTGGAAGATAAAAAATAAGGGAGCAGACACAAGACTGTAATGAGCCCCTTTCTAGACTGCCAGAAACCCATGGAACGCAGCGGCGTTGCTGCATAGAGCACTGTCTCGATCGTGGTGGCTGGCAGTGCCCGGACCCAAGATGGTGGACATCTAGGGAGAACAAAGGGGTCCGCAAGAAACAACTGTGTTGGCCAGCTACGTGGAAGATCGGCGCAGACAGAGAAGCAGGGCAGTGGGAGCACGGATGCGGCCCCGATATGAAGTGTGCGCTCACGGCCAGAGGAGGACTGGAATATGGTGAGCGGCATCGAGCTGTGCACAGAACGGGCGGTGGAAGGTCCCGAGACCCGGCTGTTTGTTTGACCCCACTAACATCCCCCGAGACGCACTGCAACGCGCTGCTGCCGCCTGCACGGCGCTCGTGAGGGGCATCGCTTGCCTTGCGCAGCGAGCGTGTCGTGCCTCCAGCCTACCTTTGGGGGCTGCCGGGGCGGCAGCGGGGCGCTCGGCAAGCGCAACATACAATAAGCAGGGGCCAGGACTGGCGAGGCAGGCGCGGCACTGTTTCGGTGCCTCGGGCTGCAAACAGGGACAGAAGGCGGGCCCCACGCTTTAACCCATCGTAAGCTGCATAAGTGAAGAAGCGGTCTGGGAAGTAAAGGAACCGCGTGGAAATATAAAGTGGGATCACGGACATGTAAGGTTGACACTGCCAGCACACTTTGGTAGCGGATTCATGGACCAGAGGAGAGACCCGTTGGCAACCACAGGAGTGATATAGAAGATATGGAGCCGGATTGCCCTACGAATTATCATCCATAGTGCCTCATATGGTTGGCTGGACAGCACTGGAGCCAGGGACACCACACCATCCAGTAAAACTGGGCAGCCAGCAGAGCTGGCGAGAGCACGCCACTGCACTGAACCTGGGTGCGCAACATACCACAATAAGCTGCCTGAGGTTGTGATGACGGGGGGCAGGGCTTGGTCCTTGGGTTCCAGCACCACAAATAACATCAAATGCCCACAGTGCTGTGGGCAGTGAGGTGTGGGTAACGAGAGGAGCACATGTAGCTGACGCACCTGAGGCCCAGCAGAGTCAAAGTAGGGAACCATATGATCACGTGGGAGAGCACAACCCATTCCTGTGGCCAAGAAATAGTGCTGGGACGCTATTGGAGCAATTCCCCCTGGGCCCAGGCGCTAACAGTAGTCTGCCCCTGACGGGGCTAGGAATCATAAGTGAGGGGGCTCACCCACAAATCCGGCTGCAGCGAAATGTCCAACAAGCCTCCAAGACTGAAGAGCAAACAGCATACACTAGACGAATACGCCAGGACACCTCCTGGCCCGGAAGGAGCTAGGAGCAAAGACAAAGCACTAGCTGGAGGTATGGCTGCCATGGGTACGAACGAGGAGGTCCTTGCAGCGATTGCCGATTTGAAGGTGGCTTGGGAGACCAAGCTCGAACTGGCTGTGACGGAATTAAAAACAGCGCTGGATCTCAAGGTTGACAAGATGTTAGGACACTGGCGGAGCACACGGAGAACCTTGAGAAAGAGGCGGGCCCGACCGCAGCAGACTGTGCCACGCACAAATTGCAGCTGCATGCCCTGGTGTAACGTGTGGGCAACCTGGAAAGCAGGGCTGAGGGGGGCGGAAGGACGTGCCCAAAGAAATAATATCCGTATAGTGGGATTGCCTGAGGGAGCCAAAGGTCCAAATCCTACAGAGTTTATCGAGACTATGCTGATGCAGGAGATCACTGGGGGAGCCTTGTCCCAGGGATTTGCGGTAGAAAGGGCGCATAGAGCCGTGACGAGGAGACCGCCGCCGGGTAATCCGCCTAGGCCAATGATCACCAAGATCCTCAATTATCGGGATCGAGAAAGAATCCTTGAACATTTCCGCAAGGACAGAACAATAAAACGAGGGGCAGCAAATATAACTGCCTACCCGGATTACATCCTGCAGGTGCAATGGAGCCGTATGAACTTTGGGTCTGTCAAGAGGAGGTTGCGAGAAGCGGGCCACAAGTACATGTTGCTCTACCCAGCAAGGCCGAAAGTTTTCATAAAAACAAAACCTTGTTTTTCGATATTGCGGAAGACGCCATGGGATGCTCGACACGCAGGGCTGGCCCCAGGAGCTGGACATCCAGACGGGAGATGGAGGAAGCAGAGACAAGTAATGTATAGAGGGGGCACCTGGAGGTGTCAGGACTTAAGACTATGGGACTTGATTATAGTCATTGGCGCAACTTGATGGTGGGCATGCACAGGTTGGAAGCAAATATGTTCAGTGAGCACTAAGACTATTGCTTGGTAAGGGAGCCTCTGGGAGCTAGTCTTTCTACCCCCATTTAGAGTTTAGTTAGGTCACTGAGTGCGGTGACACCCTGCTGGGTTCTTAGCTTGGGATTCCGAGGTAGGACCAAACGCGGGGACGCCTGAGATCCAGGGATGGAGCTGGGCAGTTGTTGGGGTTGGGGTAGGAGGGAGAGGGGGGAGGGAGGGGCTTGTGTGAAGATATTGGGGAAGGGATGGGAGGTGGGGGGGTGGGGAGTTTGGGGTGTTTCTAGTTAAGGGGTGTTTGAAATGGGGGAACGAGCCTATAAAGACTGGATTGGAACTTAGAGTTAGACTGCACCTGCGGGAGGAGGAAGGGCATTTGTATGGGCCATGGGAGACCTGAAAATAGTTACGTGGAACGTACAGGGGCTCAACAGTTATTTAAAGAGGAATAAAGTTATGTTGTACCTGCGTAGGCAAAAAGGAGATATTGAGCTGCTGCAGGAAACCCACCTTACACGGGAAAGGATGGATACGATTGCTGGGAAGTGGAAGGGAGTGTTGGTGGGCTCATCATACTCTGCCTATGCGAGAGGAGTGCTTATTTGGGTGGCGCCACATGTCCCTTTTCAGCGATTGCAAGTGGTAGCTGGGACGGATGGGAGGATGATTATACTGAGGGGATTGGTGGAAAATAGTGAGATAAGTATAGTCAATACAGATGCCCCAAACCAGAACACAGCGGCATACATTAGAACATTGTGTACTAATTTGAGCGCATGCGTAGGAAGCGCGATGATCTGGGATGGGGATTTCAACTGCGCACTGAACCCTAGGGTAGACAGGTCGGATGGGAAGATGGACAGACCGACCCCTGCTGCCAAAGCGCTACGGACATTGCTGTGTGACTTTGGCTTGGAGGATGCATGGAGAGTGAGACACCCCCGGGAAAGGCAATACTCAAATTATTCTGCCCCACAGCAGTTATCCACGAGGTTGGATTATGTCTTCACTTCACCTGATATGATAGCAGAGATTACACGAATAGAGTACAAAGCTAGGGTCCTGTCGGACCACTTGCCCCTGATTCTCGAATGGCAATATTGCCCCCCGAGAGCGAGGATCCCGACATGGAGGCTACGACCAGAAGCATTGAGAGACCCCTTCTTTAGGGAGGGCTTGAGGGAGGAGATTGTACATTATTTTGAAACAAATACTGGGAGTGTGAACTCGGCGGGAACACTATGGGAGGCTTTTAAAGTTGTGATGAGGGGAGTAGCCATAGCAAACTCTAAAGGTCTACAAGGCGGGATTTTAGCTGAACTACAGGAGACGGAAGAGAAACTGGAAGAGGCTTTAAGGGGCGAAGATGATACAGCAGAGAAGTTAGAATTGACACTCAGGCTACAGCAAAAATGTGCAGAATATTGGGATAGATTATGTAACCTCAATTATAAAAAATATGTAGAGAGACAGCATGCGGGAGGTGATAAACCGGGGAGACTTTTGGCATGGTTATATAAGAGTGAGACCCTCAGAGTCACAATTAGGACCATATAGAGGGAAAACGGTAGCGCAGTAGACACCCAAGAGGGAGTTAATCAGGCATTTGTGGACTATTACAAGGCATTATATGGGTACGATGGTGAGAGTAGTCGCGTTATGATGGTAGAAACGCTGGAGGACATAGGGTTCCCCAAGATAAGTGAGGAAGAGAGAGAGGAACTAGATGCACCAATTACCTTAGAAGAACTAGGGGAGGTGGTGCGGCAGTTGCCTACTAGCAAAACTCTGGGGACAGATGGACTCCCAAGTGAAAAAAGGAGGAACTCCACTCCCGCCTTTTCTACAAAACGCCAGGTTTGCCTACCGTTCCATGGCCACAATGGCAACCCCTGTTTAGTACGTCGAAAGATAGGGAACCTAATGTGGAGTGCACGTACACTCGGATTTCATTGAATTAAATGTATTGGAAGATGTTTTGCTGCTGTAGTGGAGGATCGAGTGACTTCCCTAGGTCACCTATTTGGTAGAAAAAAGGAGAAAAAAAGCGAATGTCCTCGACTTGCCGCGCTCAAAATTTGGTTACCAATTTGTGATTTGAAAAATGCACATTGGGCCAATTGTATCATTTCAGTTTTTGATTTGTATTGAAAACAAGCCATTCTCGTATATTTTTTGATGTGCATTCTCCAATAAATACAGTCACACAGGTAAAACCTTTTGGGTACTTTTTGCAATGTGCATTTTTCAAATCACAAATTGGTAACCCAGTGTTGAGCGCGGCAAGTCGAGGACAATTGCTTTTTTTTCTCCTGTTTACTATGTACCAGGAAGCACTGGGAGGTGCAGGGTACACAGCGGCAAGGCGCAGAGCCATGTTATTAAATGTGCTAGGCGTGGAAGGCCAGAGGGTGTTTGCAAGCCTTACGCCCGAAGTGGTGGCTGATGATAACGACGACGTGTATAAGGAGGCAGTCAGGAGAATAATTAATAATAAAACAATTTGCCAGCAAGAAGAATACTGTGTTGCCCAGGATACGGTGCTATAGTCGCAAACAGGAGGCATCTGAACCTGTGGACGACTATGTGACAAGCTACGTGAATTAGCCGCACTGTGCAATTTCAGAAATAACGCAGAAGGAATGATCTGCGACATGCTAACGGTACACACTAACAGCAGGAAAGTGCAGGACAAGTTTATTTTGGAGAAAGAACTGCAGCTGGAAAAAGCCGTTGAGATTGTAAGAGCGGTTGAGGAGACCACAGGACGACGGAAAGAATATGTCAGCAGCCCCGGCCCAGCAGCCAGTCACTGATGCAGGAGAAGGGAAGTGGGTAAGGAAAGAACCATTGAAGTGCCACAGATGCACCAGCACAAAGCACTTGGCGAACGACAGAGAATGTCCTGCGAAAGACAATGGGCCTCATTACACGGTAGGTGGTAAGGGATTACCAGCACCGGTAAGGTCACTGGTGCCGGTAATCCCTTACCGCCCTACTCTGAGGTCCTTTAGCGGGTCCCGTCCTTAACACCTGGTCTGACCAGGTGTTAAGGACGGGACCCGTTATGTGACTTCAGTGCTAATAACGGTACCACAAATTGCAGTACCGTTATTATCTCCATCCCCATTCCCATTGAGCCCTATGGGGGCTCGAATGGGAATGGGGAATGGTTCTCGGAATGGGATTTACCGGGTCCTCCAAGGTTGGAATGACCCGGTAAGTCCCTATTTTGGGAACCCGGACCCGGAATGTGGTAAGGAGGTAGCCATGGTGCTCATAGCACCATGGCTACCGCCTACCGCGTAATGAGGACCAATGAGTGCTTGGTGTGCACGAAAATCAGACTTTTTTCGATAGTATGCAGGTGACAAAATAAAGAGGTTACCAACGTCAATGTGGAGTACAACGCAAAGAGAGAATTCTCATCCGAAGAAGAAGGGAGGCCCACTGTGTTAATGGTGATCAGCCTGCAAGCCAGGAGAGAAAAGCCCCACTGTGCTATCAGAGTAAATGGCATGGAGACGAGAGTCATGGCAGACTCGGGTACGGACTTAACCATACTGCCCCTTCGCACATACAAAGAGATGATGGGCACTGAAACGGTTAAAGACCTCAGCACCTGTCACAAGCCCACAGTATTCGGAGGTGAATCCATTGATCTACTAGAATACATCAAAGGGAAAGTGGAGTTCAAGGGGAGAGAAACTACCACCAGAATATATTTCAGCCAAGAAGGCCCAGCAGTCCTAGGTTGGGAAGATCAAGCCAAACTCAAAATCAAACTTGATCCCAGCACAGAAGATCAGGTGTTAACAGTCAGCACAAGAGGAGCGCCGGTTGTCAAAGAAGATTTCCCCAAGCTGTTCTCAGAGGGGCGAGGAAAAATGAAGAACTTCGTATATAAGATACTGCTCAAAGCAAATGCAGTCCCCGTAAAACACAAAGTAAGGCCTGTGCCAGCGACAGCCAGAGACATACTCAGAACTCAGCTTGACAAAATGGTGAAGGAGGGCACCATTGAAGAGGTCAAAGCCTCAGACTCAACCTGGAAGTCATCTCAGACAGCTACACCCTTCCAAGCATAAATGAGTTCATCCTCAGGATGAAAGAAGCCAGAGTGTTCTCCAAGTTGGATATGAGGGATGCGTATCATCAAATTCACTTGCACAGAGACTCCAAGCCACTAACTGCGTTCATCACACCATTCGGCACCTACCAGTTCACCAAGATGCCCTTTGGCCTGTCGTCTGCGGCTTTGGCTTTTCAGCGAATGATGGTTTCATTATTACGAGACATAGGAAACGTGTCCTACTTCCAGGAAGATATACTGGTATAGGCTGCTTACGAACATGCACATGACGTCACTTTATAGAAAGTCCTCACCAAGCTACAGGGTGCCGGAGTCAAGGGTATGAAAAGTTTGTCTTAAGGGCACGCAAAATTGAATACTTGGAGTACAAGATTTCATCCCAGGGCATAAGCCCCAAACAAAACCTGATACGAGCCATGATCAAGGCTCCTGACCCAACTAACAAAGAAGAAGTGAGGTTGTTTCTAGGACTCGCAGAATATTATGCCAAATTCATCCCCATGTTTTCACTAATCACGACGCCACTGCAAGACCTACTCAAAAAAGGCACAGAGGTCACCTGGCGGGAAGCCCAAAAGGGGGCTGTTGAGAATATAAAAGGGCGCATAGTGGAAGCACCGTTCCTACAGCCGTTCAATCCTGAATGGAGTACAGCCATCACCACGGATGCCAGTGCGTGCGGGTTAGGTGCCGTATTCACCTAGAAAAAAGGGGACACAGAACATGTTGTGGCATTTGCTTCTAAAGCTCTGTCCATGGCTGAGAAGAACTACTCCATAGTGAAGAAAGAGATGCTGGCCTGCGCATGGGCTGTTGAACATTTTGGATTTATGTGTGGGGCACCACATTTAAACTGGTCACCGACCATAAACCCCTCCTTCATATGCTCAGTGCAGGAGGGACAAAATCGTCGACACCCTGGTTGGCACGCATCGCAGCCAAACTGCAGGAATACACTAAATAAATTAACCACATTGCAGGATGGAGAAATGCCCAGGCGGACTCCATGTCAAGGCTAGCAGAGGACAAAGACAAAGCCTCCACCTTCCTGCAGAATGAATGTATTGTAGTGTCAATTCAACACCTTAGGGGCCCAGATTTCCGAAGAACTAAGCGTGGGGCATTGGAATGAAGAAGACAGTAAAGACCCCACGATGGTGAGACTCAGAGAGTGGGTTAGGAATGGATGGCCAGGTGAAAAGTCTCTACCTGAAGGAATGAGGCCGTATTGAAAAGTGGCAGAAGAAATTTCAGAGGTGGATGGATTGATCATGAAAAGCAATCAAGTGATACCACCGGTGGGGAAGAGAAAATTTGTTCTGTGCAGAGCCCACTCAGGGCATCTAGAAAACACCATGACATGGCGAAGAGTGAGGGAAGCGTCCTGTGGCCCGCCATGGATCAAGAAATTTGTGCAATATTAGAGAGATGCCACAAGCGTCTCAACAGTGATAATCGCTGGAGGACAAGGCAAGCCCCGATGATCCTCACAGATATCCCTGAAGCAGTGTGGTCCAAAGTGGGGTTAAATTTTATAGGACCGCTGGAAGCAATGAGGCCCGAGTATAGGTATGGCATAGTACTGGTGGACTAACTGTCGAAGTAGGTAGAAGCTGAATTCATCCCCAACATCACAACTGCCACAATCCTCCTTCACATCCATATTTCAGAGGGAAGGGCTTCCCAAAGAGCTAGTCACAGACAATGGAGTACAGCTAGTGTCAAGGAATATGGAGTCATTCCTGCACAGAAACAACATTAATCAGAGAAAAGCTGCATTGTACCATCCCCAAGCAAATGGACTTGTGGAGAGAGCCATTAGGTTCAATAAAGGAGCCATCCAACTAGCAACTGCTTCAGGTATGGATCCCCTCAAAACGGTCAAGGAAGCCATTGCGGCTCACAGGTTAACTCCCAACACGATCACTCAGATTTCGACATTTCGCATGTTGAGAGGGAGGAGAGCAGCATCTACACTGGTACCACCATGGTTGACCAGACTAAGAGAGGATGAAGAGGTGGATATGACTGAAGTTGTGTGGAGACTGGAAAATAGCAAAGCACGCATGAAAAGATGGAGCAATCAAAGAAGAACAGCTCAATGTCGCGAGTACAAAGAAGGAGACTGGATCAAAATACGACTACCAAACAAGGACCAAATGACAGGTTTGAAGTTCAGTCAACCAATTCGAGTTATCCATCGAGGGACAAACCACGTCCACATCGAGGATGGCCGCATATGGAACATGGAGCGAGGGGCCATGTTTGAGAAGCATCACAAAGTAGAAAGGTCACAAGAGGAACACAACCCCTGCACAGGCCCTGACAGAGAGACTGCTGAGAACCAGAAGCCAGTGTGAGAGAGACCATGGGGGAAGGAACAGAAGGAGATGCATCGGAAGCCTCCCATGAAGCAAGTCAGATACTGGACACCAGTGGCAGGAAATAAGGGAAGGGAGCACAGAGGACCGGTGAAGTATAATGACTAGGTTATGCAATAATCTTTGCTGCATTATCAAGGGGCAGTGTGTGGAGATCTTGCGTGATGCTTAGTCTCGCAAGACCTCTGACGTAACCTGGAAGAGCTGGGTTGCGTGAGCGTGAAGCGCTATACGAAGGAGCAGACGACACGGATCAGGTCGTGCTCCCGGAGCTCCTCTCCTGTGAGGAAACAAACACACTATGGATACTTTATGGACTGCACCATCCAGCACAGTTGAGGGCCATTTGCCCATGGACTTTATGCCATACATTTTTGTATGCCTAGCAATATATGTGGCAGTTCAACAATAAAGAATTAAGCTTGTTACGCAGGGGCTTCCCGTCCATTATTTCACTACACCCAGCATAAGGATAAGTACACTGCTCTGCCTATAACTGACCCTGAGAGAATCCTGAGCAAGAAGGCACATTCATTGAGGGCTGCTCGCCCGTGGCCCTTCTCCCCCTGCACAGGCACATTATCTACGGGCCTAATCCCACCTCAAGGGCATGAAGCACTGGAGCCCACATCAGATTTACTGACCCATCAGCGTGGTCATTGGTCTGGGGCAGGAGCCTTTCTGAGTAAAGCATATGAAGCCATCTTGCTGCCTTCCCTGGAGAGCCCTGCACCCATGAGTTGGTCATCTGTGCTCCAAAAATACCACTATGAAGCAGGACCACGGCAACCCCAGGTGACTACGCCCACCTCACCGACACCGGTCATGGAGGACTCCCAAGCAATGAGGAAGGACATGGCGGTGCTGCTGGAGGAAATAAGGAGCTTCAGGTCAGACATTGGCAAAAGGCTTCAAGGGCTGGACAAGAAAGTAGTCAATATGGATGACAGAATCCAGGCTCTGGAGGCAAACCAAACCTTGATCGACATTCTAGACACAAAGAACGATATGAGAATCTCTGAATTGGAAAGGAGGGAAGAGCAGTGTGCCTTGAAAATGGACGACTTTGAAAACTGAGAATGCCAGAACAACCTGATGTTTTTTGGCTTTCCAGAAAGGGATGCAGAAATTTAAGGTGACATAATCAAAGCCTAAACGACGTTATCAGACAAGTCGTCAATGACGACAACACCACCAAACCCACCATCGATAGAGAGCACAAAGAGCAGGATGGAGTACCCGCAGGCCGTGGTCAGTGCTGGCTAAATTCCATTACTACTCTGAGAAAGCAAAGATACTGGACATGGCAAGAAAGAAGGGTCCGGTGTCCCCGGGAGCCCCACAAATGACCATATTCCAGGACCTGACAGCCTTCACCCTGTCCCGGAGAAGACTTTGCACCCCCTAACAAAATGGCTCACCACAAAGGGACTGAACTACAGATGGGGGTTCCCCTTCTCTATCGCCTTTGAGTTTGAGGGGTACAAATATAACCTAGTCACAGAGGATGACATCAACACAACGCATGAGGTGCTTGGAGATGCTGCCCCAGGGGCTGCCCTCTGAGTCCGGAGGGGTTGCAGAGTACGGCCCCAAAATGCAAGGGAACTATGAACAGACACTGTGTCAAGGGGCTTTGAAAATTTAAGAAGCTAAACCCGGCATCCCCCCCACAATCATGAGGGGTTGTGGTGCATTTTGGCAGTTCTGGGGAGGAAACCAGCGAACAGTCCAAACGTTAGGAGACATGCATGTGTTTTACCAGCTTTGAAAGTGCTGTGAGGACTCTGAAGTCTCACGCGATTGACTGGTTATTCTCCCTATATTGTTTCTGGTATGTTCTTGGGGGTGGGAGGACCAGAATCTACATTAGTCATAATGGAGGGGGGCTTACTGAGAGGGGCTCAGAGGTGGCAATGCATTGTTAGAAGGCCCAGTGGTGGGGTAGCAAATGGTGGCCTTGCCCAACGGTGACCCAGATGTCATTGAGAACCCAGACAACACAGGTGGCTCTCCATAAAGGAAGTTAGAGAGTTGAAAACCTTGTATCTTACCTTTAAATCCCTGCACCACACAGCTCCACCATACTTAACTGACAAATTCACTATCGGATCCTCCACACAGGTCACCAGATCACCTAACATGTCCTACCTGGTGGTCCCTAGATATAAATTTAAAAAATCAGGAAGGAGCAGCTTCCCTGTCATGGCGACCCAACTGTTGAATACTCTCCCACCTGCTATCAAGACGACCCAGCTTTTCACAAACTTCAGGAGAAACGCCATTTCCTGGCTAATCAGTAAGAACTAACGAAACTCAAGAGTTTTACTTTATAAGGCACAGACTGCAACGTATAATCTGTATTCCTGTCCTTCTAGCGGATTCCATTGTTGCTTGTAATGTAAATTGGCACTTGCTCACAACTTGCCATCTGCCTTTCCTCATCAAATGTAACCGTATTTTGACTGCGTGCCCATGCCTGTAACAACTGCATTCTTGTCCTAATGAGCTCTAGGTCTTCTTCTACAAATGTAACTGTAATTTGACTGTCTCTAACAATTATATCTATGCTCTAATGCGCCCAGATACCCACGGGTTAGGTGTGCTATAGAAATAAATAAAACAAACAAACAAACAGACGCCAGATGGAGATGGGGGGAAAGTTGGGGTTGGGGCTGGTTACAGGGGGGAGGGGTGGTTACATTAAAAACCTTAGTTAAGACTCCCGAAGGTTGGGATACTAAAACACAGCAATGTTGGGTTCCAGACCCTATTTACCAAGTCAGACAGCTCTAGCATGTGGTGGAACAATGGCCCGAACACAGACCTACATTGATAAGGTGGATTATACAAAGGCAATGGGCTCACTGAATATAATAGGCTTAAACTCCCTGAATAAGAGATCTCTGACGATACATGAATTTAACCGATCTAAGTTGAATATCATGTTTCTGCAGGAGGCTCACTCGCAGAGGGGGAATGAACCAGCCATGAGAGCCAAAGCTATAGATAAGGTTTTGCACGCCTCCAACCAGTCAGAGAAGAAAAGGGTGGCAATTGTGGTGGCCAGCAAGCTTAATTTTGTCCCGAAGGCAGAATCAAAGGACCCTGGTGTTAGATATATAATATTCAAGGCAGAAGTAAAAGACAATGCAATTACCCTGGTCTTCGTATACTGCTGGAATGATGGGTAAGACCAATTTTGGGACACAACAAAGGGTAATATCCAATCATTTGTCGAAGGTTTCTTGCTCATAGGCGGTGACTTTAACAAGGTCCTTGACCATGACATAGATAGGAAAAGGGCAGACCCGCACACACCATCCCAAATGCAGTACAAGAAGGCTCTCTGCTTTCAGCAGACTAATGTGGAATTAGGGGTGGTGGATTCCCTCCCCCAGGTGAGTAGGCAGGACCCCCATTCACTTTTTACTCAAAGGTGCATTCTCAAGGATAGACTACCTCCTAATTAAAAGGCCATTAAAAACATACTGTTGGAATCAACCATGGAGCCCATACCGTGGTCAGACCACGACTTGGTCAAAATCAGATAAGGGGAATGGTTCTCGGATAGACACAACTCTAGATGCTCCTGGAATGACCTGTTGCTTAAAGATAAAGAACTGGCCCAAACACTGTTGAAGTCGATCAGAGAATTCTTTAACTTCAATGACAATGGTAAGGTGGGGATTCTGGGAATATGGGAGGCATATAAGGTGACTATCCGAGGTGTCGTTATGGGAATGGGAGCCAAAAAGAAGAGAGACAGAGCAGTGCAAGAGGTAGCCGTAAGGGGAATAGAAAGCTGCAACCGGGGGTGGGAGGGATTGAAAGCCCAAATGTTGCCTGGTGACCGGGAGAAACTCCAGAAATACAGAGCCGAATTGAAAGCCCTTCACCAAACGGAACATAAATTGGCATTCCTGAAACACAAATACACGGAGAAGGGGGAAAAAACTGATACAATCTTAGCCTGGAGGTTAAGGGAACAGAGAAATACTAGAAGGGTAGCTGCAATCACACCAGTGGGAGGAGAAAGACTCCTAGACGATGATCGGACAGCAGATGAATTTCGAAAATATTACTATTACGAAACCCTTGGCACAACCCCCCATCCCGTGTCTGACTCCAGACAATGTAGCTGCATTGGAAGCCTTAATTATTGAGGAGGAGGTTCTTGATACCATTAGTAAAATTAAGGGGTGGGCACGCTGCTAGTGGAAGACAGCTTCACGGTCCGTTTCTTTAAAAGCTTCTGCTCCACTCTAGCCCCATTTATGACCAGAATGTTTAATAATGCTCTGGAAACTGGCCTGCTCCTGAAATCTATGCTGTCAGCCCTCATAGTTGTCATCACTAAGGAAGTCAAAGACCCGTCCCTATGCAAATCCTACCACCCTATCTCCTTGTTGAATAAGTATGTAAAGATAATGGTGAAAGTGCTGGCTAATAGACTTCATCATGCAATGTCCTCCTTGGTTCATTGGGACCAGGTGGGGTTTATTCCGGGGCGTCAAGGTTCGGACAATATAAGAAAATCAATTAACTTAATGTACGAGACGCAAAACAAGGGGATGACTGCTTACTTGGTCTCAATAGACTCGGAGAAAGCCTTTGACCGTGTAGAATGGAGTTAAATGGAAAAGGTCCTGCAAAAGATGGGGTTTCATAGCAACTTTTTACGCAATGGGTTTTGGTTCTCTACAGTGACCTGGTAGCTAGAGTAGTAGTGAATGTCACTACGTCAGCCCCTTTCCACCTGACTCGAGGAGCCAGACAAGGCTGTCCCATCTCCCCCTCGATATACGCCCTCACTATAGAGCCCCTGGCCATTGCAATCAGGGAAAACCGAAAGATTTCAGGGATTCAGTGTGGGTCCTTGAATTTAAACTCTCCCTGTTTGAGGACGACATCCTGTGTTATTTAACAGACATTAGAAAAGTCTCTGTTGGAACTTCTCTCTCAAATTAAACTGTTTGGCCAATTCTCAGACCTTAAAATAAACATCTCCAAATCTAACATAATACCCATTGTAGCCAACGACTCCACAACCAGAGATAAGGGAACCATAAGTGGAATGAGAATTGAAAATACAGCTACTCCATACTTGGGAATCATTCTTCCCAGGGGCTTCCCATCACTGGTAGAGTGCAATTTTACCCCCATGTAAAGAAATTTATAGCACACCTTACATGATTGCCCCCCCTAACTCTTTCTTGGTTTGGGAGAATGTGACAGTTAAAATGAACGTACTACCCCAGCTGCTGTACTTGTTTACTGCCCTTCTGACCCCTCTCCCAGAATCCTTCTTTGCCAAACTAAAGCAGATGATAAACAAATTCATATGGAAAGGGAAGAGGCCTAGAATGAAACTGTCGACTTTAACCCTCCACAGAGATTTCAGGGGTTTTGGCCTCCCTGACCTCTGGTTGTACTATAAAGTGGCCCAGATATGTGTCATGTTAGAGCACCTTAGAGGTGACCTAGGAACATACTGGGCCTACATCGAAGACCTACATAACCACCCCAAGAAAGTCAAAGACTTCGAAAGGTATCCCCAACCATATTAGGAAACGCCCAATTCTGGATATCCTGTGTAGTCTATGGAAGAAGGGTAAACGCAATAACCACCTCTCTTCCTGGCCATCTCCATTGAGCTTAGTGTGGGGCTCACCGTTGGAGGTTGGTGGGAGGGGCTTCCGCCACACCCAAAAATGGTCCAACAAAGGTCTAGAAAGAGCTGGGCAACTGTTCACTGAGGGCACTTCATTTAGTACATTCCCCTGTCTGAGACCCTGGGAGCTGATTCACTGCGTGTTTTTGAATGCCTCAGCCTCAAGGCCATTTATCCGACCCAAAATGGTTCTCCAAGATTTCTCGACCACTCACTCCCATTTCTCGACCACTTTGAGAAAGTCATTAACGAAGCCACCTCACGAAAGGGAATCCTGTACAAAATACACAAAGTGATGGTCACGTCAGAACTAGAAGGGAGGCAGAACTTCAAGCAGTTTTGGCCAATCATGGAGGGAGATTTCTGAAGTGACCTGGGATAAAATCTATAAACTGATGTTCTCTGGCAACCTTTATACCTTGCGATGGAGCACAACTTTGAAATACTGCACTGCTGACACCTCCCTCCCCTGAGAATTTCCAAGATGTTCCTACCTCCCCCCTCTGCCCTATGGTCTTGACCAAAGGTTAAGGTTTACTGGTCAGAAGTCCTCAGTTGGATTACCGGTACAGTGGGAATAGCCCCTGACCTGCTCCCTCAGCAAGTGCCTTGGGGAGTCTCGGACGAGGACAGTAATGAGCAAAGATTCCCAAATCTTAGTGTCGCCATGCTGAGAGTGGGGAGGGCGGCCCTAGCCCAAAATGGAAAGACAACTCTATACCTTCTAAAAAAGACTGGATGAACAAACTCTTGGATATATATATGTATGAGAAACTGTTGGCTATAGTTAATGACTGTGTGGGGTCGGTTCATGTTGAATGGGTACTTTTATCCTGAAATGGGGTAGTGACAGGCTGAAACTTTGACCTCTAAAATGTTACTCGCTATGAGGGGAAAGGGCTGGCCCTAAACCAGGCCAACAACCACAGGGAAAAAAAGGGGAATACAATGACCCGGTGCCGGCACTGAATTTCATTCTATTGTTCTAATGTAACTAACTGACCTGTTGTCCTGTCTGGTAGAATAGTCACAGTGTGTAATTTACTGTGGGTGGTGGGAAGGGGGGCTTGTTCAAGGAAGTTTTTACAGTTTTTGGACCTCATTACAACTCAGGGGGTAGCCGTGCTGTTAAAAACAGCACGGCTGCCGCCGGAGTTGCATTTTTTGCGGGGCTGGCGAATGGGCAAGAACCGGGTCATGCCGAGCTTGGCAGACCCGGTAATTGCCCATTTGCGGGTGCCCGAATCAAGGGCCTCCCCATCCCCATTCTGCCCCATAGGCCTGAATGGGGATGGGGACGTCGGATGCACCGGCACATTCAGAGTTGTGCCGGTGCATCCGACGTGCCATGCTCGCGGGTGCCGTTACACCCGCCAGGAAAAACCTGGTGGGTGAAACAGTCCCCGCGAGCCGAGCACGTAGTATGGCGGTCCGGGAACTACGGCATGCTTACCGGTGGCATATTTCCCGGACCGCCATGCTTGTAATGACTCCCTTTGTGTCGTATTCCTGCGATTTGTAATTCTGAAAAAATGTCAATAAACATCTAAGTTCTATAAAAAAGAACAGTATCCCACTATATGTCATGCGGTTCCCTAGATATAAATACAGACATTTCTACATGCGATTTAGGTTTCATTTATTAGGAACCTTAAATAGGTGGGGGCCAATTAGAGGTATAAAGAAGGAAGATAGATACTGTTGATTATGTAAGGAGTATGCTCATACTGAAACATTAAAACATTGGACAACAGCATCCGTTAAAACATTTAACATTAGAGCTGCTGAGTTTCAAAGGTTTGTAATCAATACAACTTTTTTTGGGATTGAATAGTTTTGGACAAAGCTCATAAATGCCCATTTAGCCACATTAATTAGTGCACTCGTACAAATTTAAATACTAATCCAGGAATTTTTAGGTGAAAAAATGTATATGACGTATTAAGGTATTTGATGAATGCATGCCATCTGTTAAATGGTCATTAATGATGTTATTGAAATTAAATTAAATGCATTTACATGTATATTGGTTATGTTGGAAATAATGTTTTATAGTTTTATTAAAAGAAGGACCACCAGACAGTTCAGTTATTGGTGTGATCTATATAAATGGTAAAATGTCAAATAAATAATCTGGTAATTTATAAGTAGGCTCATTATAAACAGTGGTGCACTAGCATCCAAAATGCCCTAGCTAACAAAATTGCAACTTTGCAAACCAAAATTGCAAAGAAGAAAGCAACCTTGAGCCCTACTAAAGCCCACACTATCCACTCGACTAATTCACACCGAACAGCCACCCAATACAATTGCCAACCTTTCAGTTTTACCAACATATCCATCCTAGAAACCGAAAAGGTGATCCTATCACTAAAGCCCTCTAACTGTCAAGGTGACAACTGCCCTGCACAAGCCATTAAGGACGCAGCACGAGATTTAGCACCCTTCATCGCTAAACTAATTAATGCTTCATTTAAATGTAGCATTGTACCATCTAACCTCAAAGAATCTTGGATACTACCCCTCCTTAAAAAACAGAACAGACCCTCGATCCAGCCATCCCTACCAACTATAGGCCAATCACCACAGTCCCATTCCTCCTCAAAATCATTGATAGAGTAGCCTACCTCCAGATCCAAAACTATCTGGAGACAAACCAACTACTAGGTTCTCGCCAATCTGGTTTCAGACCATTACATGGCACTGAAACAGCCCTTATCGATCTCAAAACACAAATCGACGAGCTGAAGGATAAAGGTAAAACAGCTATGCTCCTCCTCCTTGATCCATCAGCGGCCTTTGACCTGGTGGACCACGCAGTGTTATGCAACCACCTAGCGTCTGCCGCCCATTTCTCAAGTGAAGCTATAGCCTGGGTACAATCCTTTCTAGCCAACCGTACGATGAGAGTGTTCTCCCCTTTAGCCTCAGCGGACCCAATACATATCACCTGTGGCGTCCCACAAGGTTCATGTGTCTCACCTACCATGTACAACATCTTCACTAAGCCACTCTTCGACAAATTGGACAGACTAGGGGTAACCTATACCAACTATGCGGACGATACGCAAATCCTCTTACCACTATTTGGCAACTTTGTCGAAGACACAGCTCTAGTAAATAAGATCTACCTCATCATTCAGGCATGGATGGCCTCCCACGGCCTCTGCCTGAATGACGGCAAAACTGAGATACTGATCCTGGGCTCCGACTCCAACCTTAGAAAACTTAGCCCAAACTACCGTGCCTTTAACATTGATGGCAACATAATCAAAGTGGCAACAGAGGTAAAAACACTAGGTTTCTACCTCAACTCCACGCTATCTCTCAAAAAATAAGTTAATTCCCTAGCGTCCTCCACAGCTTACACCTGCAAAGTAATCAGGGCCTGCAGACCCTACCTCTCGAAATCTAATTGCATCACCCTAGCCAATGCCTTAGTAATGTGAAAACTGGACTATTGCAATGCCCTCTATGCAGGAGCTAGCAAAACTGCCATAAACAAAGTGCAAATACTTCAGAATAATGCTCTTAGAGCAGCTCTGGACATACCCCATAGAGCCCACATCTCTAACATCAGAAAAGGCCAGCATTGGTTAAAAATCAGTGAAAGAGTTCTTCTTAAGACACTATCCCTCACCCACAAAGGCCTGAATAACAATGCGCCCCCATATATCTCGGCCAGACTGACAAGAAAATCCTCCACTCAACACACTACAGCTGCTAACCAATTTCTGCTTGAAACACCCAGATTCAGACTATCCAAAGCGGGTGGGGCAAGCTTCCCGGTTAGAGCTGCTCACGCCTGGAATGCACTGCCCACCGCACTGAGAGCCAACCTACCCTACACCAGATTTAGATGCAAAGTGAAAAGTTGGCTTTGGACCAACGACGACTTACAATAGCGTTAGGCCAGGACCTACCAAAATTTTTACCAAACTAGGAACTTGTACTTCACTTATCCGGCACCGAATGCACTCTGTACACCTGCTCTGTAATTTCTTCATGAACTGCACTCCCTGTATGTATTCCATGTATGTAACCTAAGCTCAAGTATTCTTATGACTGCTGAGCCCGGCTACCCCTGGGTTTTGTGCGCATTATCAAATAAATAATACAATAATAATACAATACAATTAATAAACAGTTACATAGGATGTTGACATCAAAACCTATCAACCAAACTTGAATGTTAACAATAGTAACTTTTGACAACATATGCATATCGCTGTATGATTATGGTAAAGCGAGTGCACGATTTTTTCTTCTGTGGGTTTTGAAGAAAGTGGGTGCTGTGGACGGTCAGACGAAGGAGGCGGGCTTCGGATGAACCATTTCCTATTGGTTCTACGTGATTTTGCCGAATGAAATGTCATCGTGGGACATTTCATTGCCGAAATCTCATCGCCAGAACCCTGTATTTTTTTATTTTTTTATTTTTGGGGGGATTCCCCCCCCAGACCCCCTCTACTTTAATAATCATACCCCAACCCGCACAAAACACCCCCCAAAAATATTTTTTTTAAAAAGGGTTTCTGGCGATGAGAATTCCGGCGATTAAATGTCCCAAGATGACATTTCATTCGGCAAAATGCGTGTACACCTTCCTATTCAGGTTTATTAAAGAAAAGGGAAAAAAGCCTATCTTTCCCGATCTATAAAGCGTCGCTACCCAACACAACTAAGGTGCTCGTCAGTCATCCGTTAACGTCTTTACATAAATTGTTCACACTCCAAAACTAACCTCACTGACCCAACCACTACAACAACCACTAAAGACAGGGGAATGACTCTCTCCTCCTGGTGTGTGTTTTGCTTTTCTCAAACTTTCACTTCAATAATTAATCTTCAAGTAATCTCTGGGTACAGTGTTAATTAGTTCATGCAGTTCATATATGATATGGCTTGGCTTTGCCTTTCTTAGATGGTTATCCTTTTGATTTTTTGATCACTTTCTCCTTGATTAATCCTATATGAACCTGTTCTTCTCTCTTCCTGAGATAAACAATTCCACAATGTATAAGTCGCTCCTGATAATTTCCTCTGTTGGGCATTACACCTATAGGACTGAATAGTACAGTATTGATTCTTATTCACTTCTTGAGGTTTCACTATTTATATTTCTTTATATTCACTGAGATTAGTAAGATCGGTCTCATAATTATTAAGAATCCCTTCTTGGTTCAAGTTTAACAGTCTCTTTACTTTGACTGGGATGAGTATAATTAGTCCCATAACGATTCTCACTTCCCTTCCGGGTCTCCTCTCCTTCTCTTTACCTGAGACTTCTGGGGGTACATCACCAGGGCTTCTTGATGCTCGGGTTGGTTTTCTGTACTGTTAGGTATCTCTTTCTTATTCCATTAAGACTTTCTTTTCCTTGTTGATGTTGAGGATGGTAATAAGGTACTTCCTGCTAGACAACGCATTGCAACTCAGGTTTGAATCCTGGTCTCACGTTTAGAAACTGGTCTCTGGCATAAAGCACATTATAAAAGAACAATTATTATGAGGTTATGGTCCGTGGTTTTGCCTGTGAGGTTGGTTCGGTGTTGTTTGTGGGACTCCCGGTCCACCGCAAGTCTTTTGTGGTCATGCCACAACCTTCAATGTATTTCTCTCTGCCTGCACTCCCGGACACTCTGCATCCGTCTGCTTCTCTGGCTTTACTCCAGGTAAGACATGCACGTCTGTCTAGGCTTTTCATTCTCTTTTAGTTGTAGGATGCTGGGTGTCCAATTTTCTCCCTCTTCTGCAGGTAAGACGCTGTGAATGAAATTCTTCCCCTCTCTTCCAGGTAAGATGTCAGGTGTCTGTTTCTCCTTCTCTCCTCCCAGTAAAACGCTGCGTGTCTGCTTCTTCCTCTCTCTGCCAGGTAAGACTTTGTGCATCCACTTTTCTCCCAGCAACTGGCAACAACCGTGTTTTGTAAGTCACATGCTTTTTCTTTTCCGAGGCTCCTCCCTCTGTCATTATGGCATATGTTTGGAACTATCCCGGCGTACGCATGGGATTTTCGTTATTACTTTCGCTTGGTCTCTTCATCCGAGTTGAATGGGAAATTCCATTTAAAGAGATTTTTATGGTTTCTGCATGAAAGCAGATACTGGTTTCTTCCTCATGAATGGTTCTACATTAGAGGTTCTCAGAGGAATCATGAAGTGGGTATTTCAGGAGTCCCTCATCAGAACTGGAGTCCTTGTCCCCAAAGAGAAAGTCTCTCCTGGTGAGTGCCCTCTTGCCTCTACCCCTAGGCAGGGTATTGCAGAGCGGCCTCACCTCCCTGGCCTCATGGGGGGGCTCCCCCTTGAGGAGAAGCGATGAATTTCTGGCATTAGTTACAGTGTACATTGATAACATCAAGTTTTACAATGCACTTTCTGAAAATTTATAAGTAGGTTTTTGAACCAATTTTACCGATCACCAAATGTTTCGATCCCGGAAGGAGAAGGGATACACTGAGCCCTGCAGGGATGCACAGCCGTTTCCTGCAGGCGGAAATAGAGGATCTATAGCCAGCGCTTAGTTCACAAAGATAACTTGCCAGTACATGCCCTAAAATCCCAATGCTAGGAGCACCTCCACATTAGCAAACAGTCCGGATAGATGTTCTAGTTGTCAGGTGCAAATGGATTTTACTGGATCCTGCTGCTTCCCTTTGGGTATTCGGACATCTTCTGAACTGCTGTGCTGAAAATTACAGTTGCTTCCACTGGCATCTTGAAAGTGGTTATCCTCAGTGGCAAATTGTGTCTATTTATTTAAGTGTATCTGACATTCTGTCTGGATATGCTGTGCTATATTTTCCTTCTTTGCCATCTCTATGTTTGCCCCCTCACCTCCTCTGATTTGATTTCACTCCGGGGGTGAACTCCTGACCTTCACCTTCTTCATTCACTTGTGGGGACTGGTGGGCTTTGTTTCATTGTCTCACAGAGCAGCTTTTCTGGCTGCCAAATTGGCTACTACTGCATTACATTGGTCAGTTTATTGGACTTCTTTAAATTTCACTTCTTATGGTATTTTCCTTGGTCTCGATCCTTTCTTCTCTGTTGTTCTGCATTGCAATTCTCATATTAGTCACTATGTACCGTTTCATATACATTATATACAACACTTTGACGTGAAGTGCAATAGAAGCACAATAAAATGCAAATCCAAATTTGAGGTGGTATTTTTATTTTTCCAGTGGACTTTCAACTGGTCAACCGGGATATTCATCTGGTGTGGAATCTGACTTTGATCCCCATGTGTCGTGTAAATGGCCCATATGTGTCAGCGGAAGGAGAGGGTTGATTTCCTATAAGGCTCTGTAGGCCTATCGAATCTGAATTTGTTGTTGCTTCGTTCAGAGATCTTACCTCACCTGTGAGCATTTCATTTTGTAATGTGCACTCTACAATTACAAAACAAAAATACACATTGCACTCAGATCTTGTGTTTTTAAATGATTCCTAAATGCAGGTCCAACCAAAATACGACAAACATTTGAACTCCCACCCCACCAGTCCCCAGCCCCTCACCCCCTTTCATGCTGAGACCCAACCGACCACCTCACGTTGTTCATTCCAGAACACCAACCACAGGCCTAATCCTAAAACCGCAGTATATCCTCCTAACAGTAACACACACCTACCTATATCAGACAAATTCAAACGAAGCAGATGGCAGGTCAATCCCCTGGGGTGGGCACCTGGGGCTGGGATAAAGGTATCAAAGAGAACCTTGAGTGAAAGGATTGGAATGCCAATATATTAGTTCATTCGACCAAACCACCTCCATTCATGCAAGATTTCATGTGGGTCATTATTTTCGTATTATCAATTCCTGTTGTTTAGTTTAGTTAGATAGTTATACTGCACACCTGACCTGACCTTCACACCGCAGAGATGAGCCCAGGAGACCCATGTGTGCCAGGAGCGACTGGGAGCAACGACCTTTAGCATCCTGCCTCCCTTATGGTATCAACTGTGGCATAGTCCTCCCCCCAATCAGATGGCAGTATTTGTTAACGTCATCCATGACGCTATATGTCCTTTTAATGTGCTGTCCATGTATTGTTTGGCCGAGCGCTCTCGGGCAGCAGAGTTCTTTGCTTGCAATCTTTACTTTATATAAAGTTTTGTTTATCCTTGCAATTCATCTCATAGTCTCATTCCCTAATGGGGTGTGTCCATTATTTTGGTCTATTGGAAATCACGTGTGTTAAGGGGGCCTACCTTCATTTGGTGACCCCTTTGTGTGATATTCCTCGAGACCCCTGTACTTGCGGCGAGATCCAGGGCTTCTCCGGCAGGGCCTCCAACACCTACGGCTGACCAGTTCCCAAAAAATGCATGCACAGAAGAAAGAGGTTCTTGTGGGTACCGACTTTGCAAATACACTGCTGCTCACCTGAGCCCCAAGGGAGAGGCCTAGGCGTTGAGGATAGACCGCGAACGGAGGCTCTTGGAAGAACATGGGCACATGAATATAAATTGCAAGGAATGACAATCATGGGGAAGTTTGGGGAATTAAGAGCAGAATGATTGAAGGGAACACGCAAGGAGTATGTATGAATGAGAAGGTTGATTGAGTAAAGCTAAAGCGCTTTTTTCTTTTTATGGCCATTAGTTTTTTATATGAAGAGAAAAAAGGTGAAAATACAGAGCTGATATGGGAACCTAGCTCCAAAAGGGGGTGCAAGGCGGTGCCACTGTACACTGTCCGGACCAGTGAAGAGGAAAAATAAGGAAGAGAAAAAATTAGGAGTCCTCTATAATTAGTGGGCTCGGGAATAAGTAGTGGTTGTTGTTTTAGTTATTTTTGAGTGTTTTTATAATATGATGAGATCGAACCAGACCAAACATGTGCCTGAGGTTGCTGTTGGTACTCTTGGTCAGAGGAGAATTGCCTAGCATTTCGGTGCTGGACTGCCCCCTAGGCAAGACAAAGACTGATATGACTGGGATATTTCTCCTCTGTGAAAGATAGTGAGTTAAAGACTCTGGGTAAGTCTCCTGTAACTGTGACTAATGTCCAGCAGAGGGACTCCCAGGACCCCCCTTGTTTTTTCTTTAACCTAATGAACTCAAACCCCAACTCCCGACCTGACCTAGCCTCCTGCCTCCTCGACATTGAACTCTGGATGACCCAAAGCCACCTCATATTAAACCCCTCCAAAACAGAAATCATGGTATGTGGCAACTCCGGGCTTCTTCCGCACCCACTAACCTGGCCACCCGCCATGGGCAGCTCACCGACTCCCTGCAACTCAGTGAAAAATCTTGGATGCACCCTTGATTCTGACCTAACACTCTCGCGCCAAGTCAACAACGACTCAAAGTCCTGCCACTACCACCTTAAAACCCTTAGGCGCATCTTTCCGTATCTCTCCTTCCCCAACAGACTCTCTGTGGTTTAATCAATCATTATATCAAGACTAGACTACGCAAATCACCTATACCTCGGAATCCACGCGTACCAAATGAATAAACTCCAAAGGGCACAAAACGCAGCTTCCAAAATGCTACTAGCCGTTGGACGAAGAGACCACATCTCGCCAGCCCTTAAAACGCTACACTGGCTTCCAGTAGCCTGAAGGGTGACTTTCAAAACATTATGCAGCTCCCATCGAGCAATGCATAAAACCGTACCTAAATACCTTCAAGACAAGCTAAAACCCTATCACCCCCCACGCACCCTAAGATCAAGCTCAGCCGGCCTCCTAGTCATACCTAAAACAAACTCAGTCAAGTTGGGCGGATCATCATTCTCAGCCTTAGCCCCCACCCTGTGGAACTCGCTCCCACATCACATCCGCCTAACTGAGGATTTAACGTCTTTCCACAAACTGCTGAAAACCTGGCTTTTCCCATAGAATCAACCGGTACAAAACCAACCCAATCAGAATAACGGCATCTCAATGACACCAATCCAACAAACTACCTCATGCGGAAATGATAGCCAATAATCCCGAGCATGAACTAGAAGGACAACCTGAAGTAAACGAGTAAACTAGATCAAAACAGTGAAGTGGATCATAAGATTAAAGCACAAGAAACAGTAAAGAGACTTAAACTGCTGAAATGAACATAATGTATGAGGAGCGAACAAAGTGAATGGCGTGGATGAAATGATTAGAACGGATGAATCGTGCGGAACAGACGAATGCGCCGAGTGGAAGATGACAAGAGTGGTCGAACAGATGACTGTAGATTGAATGAGTATGTAAATCTAATGACTATGTTGACCGGATGAGTATATAAAATGGATGAACGTATTAAGCGGTTGTAGAAGGCGTGTAGGACGGACGAGCGTGCAGAGGGGATGAGTGCGTAAATACAGAGAAACGAGGATAATGTAGAGAACGGATGAGCGTAAACCGGATGAGTGTGTAGAGCGGATGAGTATGTAGAGCGGATGAGTATGTAGAGCGGATGAGTATGTAGAGCAGATGAGTATGTAGAGCGGATAAGTATGTAGAGCGGGTGAGTAGGTAGACCGGGTGAGTATGTAGAGTGGATAAGTATGTAAAGCGGATGAGTGTGCTGAGAGGATGAGCATGTAGAACGGAGGAATATATAGAGCAGACAAGTATGTAGAGCAAATGAGAGCACAGAGCAGATGAATATGTAAAGCTAATGAGTGTGGATAGCAGGTGAGTACGGAAATTAGGAAAATGTGTAGTTCGCTGAAGCTGATGAATGTGCAGACCGAGCGAATGTATAGAGCGGATGAGTCGATAAAGCGGATGAATATATAGAATGGATGAATGTATAGAGTCGGTGATCTATATAGTGGAGGAGTCCACAGAGCGGATGAGTGCCTAGAGCGGATGAGAGCATAGAGCGGACGATTGCGTGGGGAGCGGATGAGTTGAAGGCGTGGAAAGCATGAGTGCATAGAGCGGATGAGTTGAAGGCGTGGAAAGCATGAGCGCATAGACCGGATGAGTGTATGGAGCAGATGAAGGAGGGAGCAGATGAGTACGGGGAGCGAAAGAGTGAGGTGAGCTGATGAATGAGGCGAGCGAATGAGGCGAGCGGACGACTGCGAGGAGCGGATGAGTTAAAAGCATAAAGCAGATGATTGTGGGAACAGATGAGTACGGGGATCTGATGAGTGAACAGAGCGAATGAGTGAGCCGAGCAGACGTCTGCGAGGAGCGGAGGAGTTGAAAACATGGAAAAGCACGAGTGCATAGAGCGGTGGTGTGCATAGAGCGAAGAGTGCATGGAGCGGAGGATTGCATAGAGCGGAGGAGTGCTTGAGCGGATAAGTGCGGGAAGCAGATGGGAACGGATGAGTGAGGGGAGCGGATGAGTGATCATAGTGGAGGAGTGCAGGGAGCGCAGGAGTGCAAGGAGTGGTGGAATATGGGGGCGGATGAGTACGGGGGCGGATGAGCGCGTAGAAGGGATGAGCGCGTAGAAGTGATGAATGCGTAGAAGTGATGAATGCGATGAATGCGGGTAAGGGCTGAGTGCGTGGAGGAGATGAGTGCGTGGAGGAGATGAGTGCGTGGAGGGGATGAGTGCATGGAGGGGATGAGTGCATGGAGGGGATGAGTGTGCGTGGAGCCGATGAGTGCATGGAGCCGATGAGCGCTTAGAGGGATGAGCGGGTAGAGGGATGAGCACGTAGAGGGATGAGTGCGTAGAGGGGGTGAGCGCGTAGAGGGGGTGAGCGCATAGAGGGTGTGAGTGCGTAGAGGGTGTGAGTGCATAGAGGGTGTGAGTGCGTAGAGGGGGTGAGTGTGTAGAGGGGGTGTATGCGTAGAGGGGGAACGAATAAGAATGCAGGGAACAGACTGGAGCGCATTGAATTGCGTGACATACATGTCATGGTTTGGAATGCTGGGATCGTTTGAAAGAGCATATAACCCATCATATCTCACCACCATGCTTACTCTCTTCTTTACACCACCACTCAACTAGAACACAGAGATACTATGACACCATTCGGTATAACTGTTCTCATACCTATACCTGCCGCTCACTTCCCATCATTCTAAGTAAACACTGCTGGTCACACACACCCCAGCCAGGCGTTCTCCTCAGGCCTAACGCAGCCACATTCGGTCAGGATAAAAACTGCCAGAACAAACACATACTACAGATCCCTCAACAACCACACCTACCGCTAAAAAGCAGCTATCACATGAATCCCGCACCAGCTGCACACATACCTGGTGCTCACATGACCCTTTGACTCTCTCTCCTCTCTCTACTGATCTGAACTTCGGTTCCCAAGGGTGTTCAACCTACCAGCACCTTCAGACCATACCAATGGTATATAAGGCGCTATATAAATGCAAGATAACATAACATAACATAACATATTTAAGTAACTTTGGGTCTCACCCTAAGTCAAGAGGGGAATCCAGACATGGACCCCTTGCTCACTATTCTTAGAGAGGCAGAGCTCCACACTGTCACGGTCAGTGGGTCACTACACCGGTGTGCCACCCTCACCGCCCTTAGAAACTGGAAAAGGGTCGATTGGTCTTTGTCGTGGTGCCTTTGGCGCTAGGCTCATAAATGGGGAAGTGATGGTGTTGAACATTATGCTCAAATACCTCTGAATATCCCAACATGGAGGAAACAGAGCCACAGTCCTATTTCCCTATGTCTGACCATGCAAACTATGCAGACTAGTGTTTTGGGTGTGGTGGGACTCTCGGGCGTGGCTGCCTATATAAGCCACGCCCGGCCTAGAAGCGTGCTTCACGTTGCTCTGCTTTTCAGCAGCGTGACATTCACCGCAAACAGCTCCCTTCACTCTGTTGAATTCAGGAAACTTTACCGAATTCAGCTGTCAGCCTGCTGCAGAAGAACAAACAAGACACTGTTGGAAAAAAGCATATCTTACGAGCTCCCTGCACTGCGATCCGGACACCTGCCGTTAGAACTTCTGATGTTTGTCATCGCTCCACAGAGCTGCAGACCCTCTGCACCTGAAAAGGAAAACAACAGGTCAGAACGTGAGTTTAGGATAGCTCGCGTGCATTCCACAACGCCAGCGCTTTGCGCACCAACACTTATCTGTCACCTCAGCTTGGTAAAGCACCCCGTCCTCCACTCAGCATCAGGACCAGGTCGGTGATCGCTAGTTTCTCAGGCTGGCAACGGCACCCATTCCAGCATCTGCGGAGGCAGGAAACAACAAGAAAACAAATGTTAGATGAACGGACAATGATAAGACAACAGAAGGAAAGACAAGTAAGAAAGCAACAGAAGGCAAACTACAGCCGCACAGCAAGGGCTACAATAGC
Organism: Ambystoma mexicanum; assembly: GCF_040938575.1. Lineage (NCBI taxonomy): Eukaryota > Metazoa > Chordata > Amphibia > Caudata > Ambystomatidae > Ambystoma > Ambystoma mexicanum. The sequence continues at coordinate 146,413,859 of NC_090930.1, read as the reverse complement.
CAGTCAGGGCAAGGCGAGTCATAGCAACAGCTGGCCTGGGTTTGACTTTATTATACAAACCAAAGCGGACCAGTGACGCAACGCGGCCCCACAAGAGCCTGCACCCTGCAACAGAGCCCCTGCAAAAACACAAGCAGGATGGAGAGTCCACCAAACAGTTACAAGATGAGCAACCAAGGAAGGGAGTCTAGCACGCGGAAAGGGGATGTGACACAGGGGGAAGGAAGTAAGGGCCAGACATAAGCACCGGCAGCACTCATTGAACCCCGCTCTCCTCATCCATCATAGGAGCAGATTCCAAGCAGACCAGACCTCCAGAACTGCCCGAACCTGGCATCCTGAAGACTTCCTCATGCCTAGCAACGCCCGACGCCCCTGCAGAGACAAGGTGAGTGTAACACACCCTATTGATGAGGTCCAACCAGACCGAAACACGTGTCTGGGGTTGCTGTTGGTACTCTTGTTCAGAGGAGAATTGCCTAGCATTTCGGTGCTGGATTGCCCCAGGGCAGGACAAAGACTGATATGTTTGGGCTATTTCTCCCCTGTGAAAGATAGTGAGCTAAAGAATCTGGGTAAGGCTCTGACAACCAGGACTAATGTCTAGCAGAGAGACTCCCAGGACCCCCCTTGTTTTTAGGCCCAGGAGGGGCAGAGGTGATGTGAAGGTTTTAGTGAGTGAGATAGGGAATATGCTCTAAAGAAGAAAGGCAGGGGAGAAGAGTTGTGGGTATTTGTATTTTTGTCTATTTGTTCCGTGTGTTCAATATATGTATTTTTTTTGCTATTGTTTTCAGTTCGTCTCTGTGGATCTCTAAAAAACGTTCAATGTTTTTATGTGTAAATAATATTGTGCATTGTGATTGAGAAGACAGAGGTTTTAAGATATCATTCAATACCTCAGAAAAGAAAAGCACAAGGTAACACAGGGAAGGGGAAGGGGAAGAAGGCCTGATAAGGGACTAAGAAAGTATTAATAGAAGATAGGGGAATGGATACCCCACTGTCACATATTTGTAAGCATCTCCCCCCTATAGTGAACAAATAAAAAAATATCACGATCAATGGGTAAAGGAAACAAAGGGGGAGGGACTCTCTCATGACTGGCCAGAAGAGGGGTCCTTTGTTAAGGGAACATTAGAACACCTCTCCACATATGTAATTGCAAAATACAAGAGAAAACAACGTCAAAACAGACGTGAAGTGTTGGATTTGTGGAGGATTTTTGAGGCAGTGCTGGTCATAAATAAGAGGGAGACAGGATTGGGGTCCCCCGAGGTAATGAAAGGTGAGGAAGGGGAGAAAGCAAAGGGGGAGGAAGAACCCAAAAAGATATATCCTTTGCTTACAAGGCCAGCAGAGGGATACACAGACCCAGACTATGTACTCAGAGGTAGTACTCCAACAACACCTAGCACTGCCCCACCTCCGCCTTACGATCCATTAGCCACCACCATGACCCCCACAGGGCCAAGTACTTAAAATCTTGAAATAGCACTGACGTCCACCCGAACGGTATTAGCTCGTCTGAGAGCAACATGTGAAGCGACACAAACATCAGAGACAGGTCAGCAACCTCTAAAAAGTTCCTCTCTTCTACCAGAGGAAGAATGGAAATCAGGGGCCTTCCTTTTCAGAGGAGACCGTACCCCCATAAAAACAGTCCGAGGGCGAGGGAGGGGGAAGTAGATAGTGGAGGGTGCGACATAGTAGCATCAATACGGGATGACGAATACTGGAGTGATTTTGACAAAGTAGAGGAGGGGCTGTGGGAGGAATACAGCAAGTGCAACAGACAGTGAGTGAAGGGTGGGAAGGAAGGCTCCGAACTAGGATGGCAAGAATAGGTTTAGTAAAAAAGAAAAGAACAAAAGTGAGCAATGGAAAGGTAAAATGAAAACTCCAAATGCCCCTCATTCACATAGGAGCAGGATGACCCCAATATGTACCTTGGGCACAGATGGATAAAAACAAGCTCCTTAAATCCCTCCCCCCGCTTATGTTCTTTAATTAAAAGAGGACTACCAAAGGAAGTACAGAAGGCCCTTGGTAAAATAGCTGGGATAGATGCCAAAGATTGGCCTGAGAGTCAAAGCATCATAGTGCACCATTGAAGGAGGATCAAAGAAAGAGAGAGGGCAACAATGCAGAGACGATTGGCTGAAGAAGCAAAATTAGTACAGACAAAACTGGTGAAGGTCGCTGCAGTAACAGCAGCGCTGCCCACAGGGCCGACAGGGCAGTAGGGAGGCATCTCTGTGGCTACACAAGCTAGAATGGCTGCACTGTGGACAGACAATGGACAGTAGCAGTGGGGAGGGGAGCAGCAATATATGGGACCTTTATGGCAATGAAGTACAGCAAGAGGACGAGGTGGGTTTCGGAATCAGAAAGGAGGGAGATATGGAGGGCAAGGGCCGAGGGCCCGAATAGTGTTGGTCGTCCGGGAGGTGGGGCCATTTCTCACGGGAATGCTGCAGCAGGCAAGGGGGCAATTATCAGTACAATCAGGAATACCATAATCAACCGCAATGTGGGCACCCATACCCGGGTAGCCCATACTGCCTTCACCAGGGAAGTTACAAACAAGACGACCAGCCAAATAGTAGACCAATATGAGGTTATAACTCCCTCTGACACCCCCCACATGCCATGCAGTCACAGCCAAACCGCCCTACCCAGATGGCCCATCGGCATAAAAACCCTTTTGCCACTACCCAAATGGTACACCAGTACCATACCAGGGAGCGTGCGTGGTCAGCGAAAATGTTTTCTCCTACCCCGGCTCAGACACCCACCCAGATTAGGACAGCCCACAGAGAGCACTTGCGTGTCCAGTCATATCCACTACCTTAAGTCCAGAAGAAGAACCACTGGTGGGGACAGAGATAGGAAATAAACAGTTAATCTTTATGGTGGACTCTGGGGGGGGGAGAAATCATGTATATGTGACAGCGATTTTCGGTTATCGGACAAAAATCTTGAAATGCAAGGGTTCTCTGGGGCTGTGGTAACGGATCCTTTTACAGAAGATTTGGATGTTAAGGTGGGGGGAAAAATATTACGAGCCTCCCTACTATATTATGAAAGTTCACCTGTTAACTTACTAGAGCGAGATCTGCTCAGCAAACTGAATATGACAGTATAATCTACTGATAGAGGGATTGTTTGTTCCACTCCTGGTATGTGCCCCCTTAGAGCAATGCTGTTGATACATTCTGTGGCTAATGAACTTAAGGTAAGAGGGGTACCAGTAGAGCCTGACATGTTTGTATGTGGGATCAGGGTTTTAGCCAGGGCTGTACCTGAATTGTCTAGGAAAGAATGGAGAGTACCCTCAGATTTTGTTTTCCGACCTGTAGCAGCACCTGAGATTGTTGCTGGCACAATATTATCATTGGACTTACAGGGAGTACAAGTATCTGCCAAGATAATAGTGGTAATAGGATTGGACACACATGGATGCAAGTGACGCACAGTACTGACCCAAGCATACCGTTACGTGAATTATCTGATGAGGAGCTGTGTACTGATGGCGACAATGATGGGGAGATTATTTTGGAAATAAGTATCCCTTGTGAAGAAATGGTACAATACAGAAAGGTGCCGAGCCCCCTCATGGCCGTAGTCAGTGCACCCCACCCCTACAATGACAAAGACATGCAACAAGTGCCCCCTCACTTGTGGACCACAAACCCCCATGATGTAGGATTGCTAATGGAGGTAACACCTGTGAAATGTACCCTAAAACCAGGATCACTTTTACCCAGGGTGAAGCAATCCCCATTGTCCCGAGAGGCGGAGGAAGGGATACAGGAAACAATAAGTGCATTGCTCCAGCAAGGTATAATTGTCCCCTCGACCTCTCCATGTAATACAGCAGTGTATCCGACTAAGGAAGCGACAGGGGGGGCGTGGTGTATGGTCCAAGACCTCCGCCCCCTCAATGACATAGTGCAAAAGGATTACTCTTGTCCCCAACCCTGCTTCTATTTTGTGCAGCATTTCAAAACAAGCCACTCATTTTACTGTGGTGGACCTAAACAACGCATTCTTTTTTTTTGGTACACTCGACCCTGACTCACAATATCTCATGGCCTTCACACTGGGTAGGAGAAGATACAGACACCACTGGTTGCCTCAAGGCTACTGCAAGAGCGCAAGTATATTCAATAGGATATTGCATGAAGACTTCGGCAATATTCAAGACCCGAGCACAATCATACAGTATGTAGACGGCCTCCTTGTCTGCAGTGAGAATGACGAAAATTGTCAAAGAGACTCTATTGCATTGTGCCAATTATTAGCCCACAAGGGGTATAAAGTGGACAAAAAGAAGTTGCAGTACTGTCTGACTGAGGTCCTGTACTTAGGCCAATTGATTTAAAAAGATGGTAAACTAATAATACCAGACAGGGCGGCAACAGTGTGTGCCTCAGCCAGACCCTACACAGTTAAGGATATGCAGAAGTTCCTTGGAATATGGAATTACTGCAGGGCCTGGATACCTGACTATGCAGCTTATACACGGCCCCTTTACCAAGGTCTAAAAGAAGCACAGAAAGATAAGACACACATAAAATAGACACTTGATATGCAACAAGCATTTGAGAGCATGAAATGAATTGATCAGCACAACCCCTGTCTTAGCCACACCTGACTATGACAGAGAATTTTTCCTGTTCTCACACTCCAATGGAACACTCATGACAGCAGTGCTGACACGAAAATCATCCCTGGGTTACAAACCATTGGCATACTACAGCGGTATGCTATATTCAGTAATCCAAGGCCACTTCACGTGCAAACAAGCCCTCGCAGCCGCCGCCTTTGTTGTTGAAAAGAGCTCAACAATTGTTATGGGATGTTCTGTCACTTTTTTCGTTGAACACTCCCTGTTGCAATATTAGAAAGTTCAAAATCTACCCTAGCAACACAGAGAGCCACATTGTACGAAATTATTCTTTCAAGCCCCAGTGTTCATGTAGTACGCTGCAAAACAGTGAACACCGCTACATTCTTGACAGAGCAATGCACTGTAAAGGATTGTGCCACAAACGAGGGTGAAGGGCATGACATCCCAAAGGCATGAGAGAATGCATTAGAGGAGGGGGAAGTGCACTTTGTAGATGAGTCAGCATCAATATGCCCAGAAACAGGAGAAAGGCACATGGGGCGGCAGTAGTGAGACTGGAGAAAGGGGAATATCAAGTGCGAGTAAAGAAATGATTGCCCATGCATTATTATGGCCAAGCCGTAGAGCTAGTAGCACAGATCGAAGCACTCCATACTGCAAAGGGTTGTACTGTGACAATATACTCTGATTCGGCATACGTAACAATCATGGTACATGCCGGATTGTCCGGATGGAGCTGAAAGGGCTTTAGAAGAGCGGACGAGTCTCCAATACAGCATGCAGAGCTATTAAACAAGTTAATCAAAGCACTGGCAGTACCCTATATGCCAAGCACATACCCATAACAATGACGAAATATCTTTGGGAAACGCTGCAGCAGACGCGCCAGATAAAGAGGTGGCATATCTGCCCATCCCAATGTCCACAGAGTGCATAATGATAAACATGCAGGAATAAGCTAAATAAGAAGGATTCAACTCATTACCTATCACCAAAATAATTCACCTTCAGAAAAGGGCCCCACCCACAGAGCTATAGTTGTGGATTTAAAGAGGGTGTACCCAATATCCCACTGATTTGCTGTGGTGACAAAACTAGTAGGAAGGAAGGTAATAATGCCCATATAATCACTAGGTGTGCCATTTGAACAATTACACTTCCTGGCACATGCTTCTAAACAGCACATAGCGTCTGATCTCCAGGAAGATTGGTTTATACCGAATGTTCATAAACACCTGAATAAAATGGTGATAGAATGCACAACATGCAAAGTGTTTAACGCAGGGATGACTCTTAAAACATTGAGTGGAACTTTGCCCCGTCCCAGTGGACCATTCCGTGAACTACACATTGATTATGCAGACATGGGGGACCTATGCAAGAGGGCACCTTATTTGATTGTGGTCGTCTGTACCTTTTCGCGATGGGTTGAATCAGGGCCCTGTGCCCACCCTGATGCGAAGTGCACAGCTAGATTTCTTGTATGAGAAGTGTTCCATGGTTGGGGAATATGTGATATCATAAGATCCGACAGCTGAACACAATTTGTAAATGAACTATTCAAAGAAGTAATAACATTATTAGGGATAAAACATAAAATGTGCTCAATTTACAACCCACAAGTGAACAGAGGGGTAGAGAAAATCAAAGGCCTTATGAAGTGTAGATTATCAAAACTATGCCATTCCCTCAAAAAGAACTGGGTATATTTCTTGCCCTTAGCCCTCTTTCAGCTGCACAGCTAGAGTAGCAAAGATCACCGCCTATTCCCCCATGACATAGTAACTGGCCTGCACACAGAGAACCTGCAGTACTAGGAGAGGAGTTGAAAGAGTATCTTACCCAGCTCACTAGAGTGGTGAGATGCACTACCAAACAAATTGCACCTCCATTTACAAGGGAAAACAAAACTGACACAACAACTGTAGCAGCCGGCAGCCACATGCATTCTCTAATGCCAGGAGAATTAGTGTATGTCCGGAGTTTCGTGAGAAAATGGAACTCCCCAAGATTCTACAGACTCTACCAGGTCATCTATTGCTCAGGTATTGGGTCCACCTCTTTGATGTTAGAAAGGCCCACGACAGCGTAGCACCAGAAACGTCACACAGCTGTGACAAAGAGGTGGCAGTTCCTTAAAAAGATTTCTGAGTATAACAAATAAGAGAGAAAACTGATGTAAATATATAAATGAAATAGACATAAATATATTATAACAAAGTATTGTATATTTTGAAATGTGAAGTGTTTCCTTCTTTCTTGCTCTCCTCTTCTCTTATTGCTTATTCCGTTTCAAAACTTTGTTATTCCCCATCCTGTTATATCCCTCTCTGTAGGTACTACAATGGTGGAGACAAAGTCACTTACAACTGAAAATACAGAGTTAGATAGCAGTATGAACAGAATAAGTGCCACTAAAGCATATACCTATGACTGTGGCATTAACTTTATAGCAATAGTATTTACTATCATAATGTTGGGCTTGGGGCTTTATTGGAGGGCATTTTTTATGTGGGGGGCCATCTAAAAGAAGGAGGGTGGGGGTAAAACTAACATGGAATCATAAAGCGGTCCCAAACCTCACCACCCTGCACAAAAACATAACAAGAACAATCACAGATTACGGAGCATTTGCAACTAATAAAACTGAGAGTGTATCTAATGTAGAAAATGCCATACTCCAATTATGTTTACAGAGACACAAGTTACCTCTCAACTAACTATAATGCCTACCTCATCATTCAGTAGAAAAAACAGTGTGCTTCATACCCCAGCCTCTATTATAAAAATTGTGTCCCCTTCTCCTACCATGTACAGACATATCATTGCTGCTAGTGCTAATGAAAATGTAAATGATTATATTTTTCCAATGTTTAGCAAACACACTATAACAGCTCAGGGACTACTATGTACTAATGATGAAATGTGTAGAAAATGTACACAAGCACCACCATCTCTTTTTGCCTAATAGAAGATGAAAGAGACAGACGCTTCAACACCGAAATGATGCATACCATGGGCTGGGGTTAGACACGGTTGAAGACTTGCGTCACTCTGGGCAATCTAACAGGTGGTATTCTGACATGAGTGCAACTTCGAAAAGAACAGCCAACAGCAGTTGCTATGTGTGTTCATTAATACCCCACGCTTCTGGAACACCAACATTTTTGTAGAATAAAAAACTCCTTCCAAGCATGCATAGTGAATTTGAAACTCCTCCCGCAAAATGAAAAACTCTGCAAAGAAGGGTCACCATGTTCAAACTGTTTCAAGGAACGGGATCTGGAAATTGAAGGAACACATTTTCCAGAAAACAAACGATTAGAGTCGACCTACATGTGCAAAGCAGAGGCACTACATGGATTATCGGATGCAAGACTAGAATGGATGGATAGAACATGTGCGAAAATGTGGACGGACCACATCACAAAGCTAACCTGGGTCAAAGCCCTTGGGAAACCAATTAAGGTCTGTCAAAAAGAGAGTTATGAACTGTGTTTCTGTGGCAAAGGCAAAGTGCCTATGGGTTCTAACACACACTGCAACAGAACCCTCGTCATTCCTGATCTCCGGAAAGGCACGACTGCCATCATGGACTATTACTGGGTGTGCAGCAAACGGGCGTACTTACACCTCCCACCATAATGGAGGGGTTTATTGTCCGCTTGCAACACTTCATTTCGCACTGCTGGTGATACCTGAAGAACACATCAAGAGGGGAGAGGTGCCCCAAGAATGATCAAAGACACCTCAACCAACCGAAGCACAACACCCTATTTACCAAATATTTACTGAGCAAGAGCCACATCATCAAATATCAAGAAAAAAGCGCGCCTCCAATTACATATCTCAAGACTCTTCTGATCTCCTGGCGCAAATACCGGACAAATACAAACTTTTTAGCTCAGTAGAAACTTTCTTCACACCCCTTCTCCCCAGCATCCAGACAAGAGCAAATGTCAAATTGTGCGCTGGGAGCTCATCAGATTGCCAAATGATACTGAAGAAGGATTCAATGTCATCCAGGTGTCCGCTTAGCTGCAATATTATTTGTCCTAATATTTGATATGGCAGTCACACAAAAAGAGGTAACGACATTTGCCCCTAAAATATATGACCAGGAAATTCCATGGGTCTTATACGCCGATGACCTGGTCATGTTGGACCTACTTCCAATTGGACTGCAACAACGGTTGGATCAATTGTACATCTATATCAAGGGAAATGACATGAGAATAAACATAAAGAAAACAAAAAAAAATGATTTTGGAAACTAAAACGGGTGGAAGTAATTGTGAATTTAAATGGACACTTGTGAATCAAACATTAGAGAAAGTGGAATGAATAATGGAATTGGGTGTACTAGTGAATTGTACCTCCAAAGACAAAAGCTGGATAGATTGCATCAGAGGTAAATGCTTGAGTTTGACCAACCAGGCAATTATAATACTAAAGAAATGTGTGAAATGTACTCTAATTCCGGCAGTTGTGTCCTACAAACAAAAGGTTGCACCTATCCAAAAATATGGAGCAAAAACAGCAATTACGATACCAAAGTAGGGATTTTATTGAATGTCAATTTTGGAACAAAAGTCCTGCATTTACCACATGCTGGCCGATATCTGCAATGTAATTCAAACTAGGACTGCAATCTTTAAAGTCCATGATCAAATGGCGTAAAATTGATCCATATCGGAAGTGTATTGAAAAAGAGGAATTATTGCCCTTTGAGATACTAAAAAAATAGAGACAATTCCAAAATAGAACAAGTGATTGATAAATGGAAAACTGAGTGCCAAGCTTGTATTGACACACTCAATCATTCTAAAGAAACCTTAACATCAAATCCAGAAAAGATCAAACTATGTATTAAAATGCAAGACTGGATAAATACTCTGAAAAAGAGAAGTTTGTATAAAGCATCCCTAGACCTCTGCCACGAAATAAGAACTTTGAACCAACTGCCGAGAAACCTAGAAAAGTCTCCAAGTCTTAAACATTGAGAGACGTTTATGCGTCTAAGATTAAACGTTTTACCGACGAGAGAGATTCTTGGAATGAGAAAGCCAACTATTGATGAAGGCCCAACTTGTAGATTGTATGCAATTAATGGAAAAGTGGAAACCACAAAACATTTGGTAAGTGAGTGTGAGAGTCTTGCACCTGAAAGACAGCGATTTTTGAGTAAAGTGACAGTAGCTCATTAAGTGTGGATGAATGGTGGGATTTATTACTAGTGGGGGGAAACCCCAACATGATTTTAGCAGTAACAAAGTATTTAACAGATGTATTGAAATTGTAAGAATCAAAACTGAACAAATGTATTAATTGATGAGAATGTGAATTAGACCCTTCCTATTCTTTATCTTCTCCTATCCGTCTCTTTTCTCTGTCAATTGGAAGTCAAAAGATGTCGTTGGGGAACAATGAAATATGGTTTGTTTGAAGAAACATGAATTATGATGTAAATTGTGAGATTTTAAAATGGAATTATGTAACTGATTTTATGAAAGGTTTGCAATAAACCAAATTAAAATAATAAAAAAGCAAGTTAATTGTAATCCAAAATTGTTGATGCATTAGGGTTATAAATGTGTATTGTAGAAATCTTTGTACAGGTGTGATTTGTCTTATTTTACTGCAGATTACAATTTGATCATACAGCCTGATTGGATGTGCCTCATGGATTACTGCTCGTATGATCCTGTGCTAGCCGGGTTTTGGTTGTGAAGAGTAAGCCCATTTTTTCCTCAATGTGAAGGTTATTGATGTCTGTGCTATGCCTGGATATGGAGCAGTGACTGCGGAGACAGTGGTTCGTTGTGCAGTTGCTCTCTGCCCCCTCTGTGAGTCTGGGGTGGGTTCTTTGAGCTGTTTGATGTAAGGGATGATGCTGGTGGGTGGTCTTTCTGTACTGGATTCATTCATAGTTAGGGGGTAATTTCTTCCTTTGAGTGTTGACATTGGCTTCCTGGCTCTATTCTATGTTAGTGTGGGGGCATCTTTACTGATGAATTATGTCATTTGAGGTGATTCAAAGTATGGGGGAAAGTGTCCTTGACTCATGGGCTGCCTTTCTCCCAGGGGTTGTTTTTTTATTCTTAGACTAAGCTAAGGATCTAGGTTCAAGGACTGTTGGAGGTAAACATTTCAACTCTCTCTTCTTCTATCTATGGGGTTTCCTGGAACTATGGTTGTGAAACTGGTGCAGATTGTTTCTGGCATCTCGTGAGGTATTTTGAGATGTTGGTGTTATCGCAGGAATGTCCTGGCGGTCAGTGCTGATGTTTCTTGTAGCTGGGTTGGATTGATCATCTTATAAGGTCTATTGTCCTTTTGATTCATTGGTGGGGAGGGTTGACTTCTTTAGCCTCTCTGCTGTTTGGGTTGTGCCCTCGTTACAGTTATTTCTCTTGGTGTTGGAGGCTGTTGGTGAGGCTGTTTGGCCAGACGTTCAGACCTGTTCTGAAACTAAAACTCAGAGACAAGGGAGAACATAGTGCATGACCCTGTTGGTGTTCAAGATTGGTGTTGGAAGGGACTGGAATAAACTGATAGCGCTTATTATAGGGGATATTCATTCATTAGTCTCAGGGTGCATTAGTCATGCAGAATATGGCCTACAACAGTGACCTTATACACAGTTAGACAATGCAATGAACAATACACCAGGAGAAGGGATTCAAGTATTGAGATGAGTTTTGCAGTGGGTATTGCCTTTTGCTGGTAAACCTTAATAAGAGGTAACGGAGGGAAACCACTGTGATTGGCATCGAAAGGCCTTAACTAGTTAATTTTGATCCAAGCTTTACAGTATTTCTTCTTGTGTAAATTCACATATTGTAACTTTTAGGTCAGTACCAAAGTAGCACATTTTGTCAATTGAATCAATAGAATTCGCACCACCTTTTCCCAGAGATTTTTGTGCAATCTTCATTGTAGGGAAGAACATGATTTTAGTCTTAACCCCGCTGACTTCTAGCGTCAGTCCTTCCAAATATCTGGTAATGGCCAAAAAGCTTCTCTCCAGGTCATCCGGGGTAAAATCAAAACGCATGATATCATCAATGTTCGCCAGATATTGAATTGAATATCTTCCTTACTCAATTTGGGGGGCAATTTCTTACAGAAGTAAGGACAACACGATAAGAAAATTAAACAATAACAGACCCAATACGCATTGCGGCATAATGTCGCCATCGATAATTCTTAAATCAGACAATTCATCCCCCGTGTTTAATGGAACTCTAACGGAAGTCGGCTCCGGTAGATGGTGTGGAGTGTGCCGCAGAATCCACCGACGCCGTCCTGCAACACACACTAGTGTTCACTCAAACTAGTTCCATTTATTAAGGCCATGAGCAATTTTGTCAAGTTCTTCCTTTTTTCAGAGTTCAACTAATGTGAAGTTTTGTGCACTTCTGCTGATTTGAAAATATTTCCAAATTTTATTAATTGATTTTTTTTTCCTCCTATCCTTTCCTTCAAAATGGGTCACAAATCACCAACATTCATCAAAATGTGCGTAAAATTCCGCAAAAAGTGCATATGCATGTGCTGTGTGCATTTGTCGGGGTGTAGTAGCACGATTGCACGAACCGAGCGGTTAGCATTAGTTCGGTGTACAACAATTGAATAGAGTAACAGGGCTTCTAGCCAGAATATGATCCGATGGATACAGGAAAGGGTGCCCTCGGTAGGTCCAGGAAAGAGAGCGGGTACACAGGTTACAATTTAGGGAGGGTAATCAGCCCCACATTTGATTAATTGTCGGAGGATCCACAGCTGTGTTCCCGCTGTATATCCTTGACATTTTTAACACAATCTGACGTTCCTACCTGCAATGTTGAGACTCCAGATCAGTGGGATAAAATAGTTGCAAAAATTACTGCAAACGTTAACAGTAAAAATTAAAAGTAGTGGAACTACGCTCCCGACCGTTCCCACTCATTTCGACCACTGCTCCAGATCGGTCTCAGCTTTCCCTTTTATAGCTGCATAGATTGCCACTGCAAATGCATGTGTGCCACAGTTGGTGTTTTGGATGTGCTGCAGTGCGCTATTGCTAAATGCATTGGTTCTGAAAATATCAACTTATGAAAGTCTGAGTTATTCCTGCAAAAACGGTAATGGGCTAGCTTTATTGGCCAGTAAGCGAAGTGGGTATCTGGGAATTTCCAACAACGTGCTGGCCCAGTCAGGGTCTATAAACAATGCGGGGGACTGTGACGTACGCATGGGAAGTGACATCAGAGGAACCAAACGTATCCTAAAGTGAAATATCCACATTTCTTTCAGTTTGTCTTTCCCAACTGAAGAACGCACACAGGAAACAACATTAGCCAAGAGAACAGGTGTTCCTATAACATGATGGCTAGGTATAAAAAGGTGTGCTCCTTTTATGTCTAAGAATCTGTAGCAAAAACATGCCCTATGTAGCATAATATCAATATAAGAGTGTTCACAGGTTGGGATGAGCAATTCGGATAGCCTTGTGCCTAAATGACTGGCCTCCATGCAGGGGTGTTGCCAGGTCTGGAAAAAATCTGTCAATACGCTAATATTGGGACTGTCGGGACTCGGGCTAGCTAACCTTTTGGTTGTAGCACCTGAGCTTCTATCTGTGGCTACAACTAAAATACCTGGGGCTGTAACCCCCCCCTCAAGCTCCCCACAGCACTCCCCTAGCTTACAAGCCCATCAATCTGGCTTCAAATCCTTGTCACACTGATAACTGGAGATAGATTTTTTGTTTTTGAATTACTTGAAGACACAGGGAGGAAGGGAAGAGTAACAGTGTCTCCCCTATGCCCTGTCCTGTGTAAATGCAGTTTGCCACATATTTCCTCAAAGCACACTCCCGGTATCACTCGCACAGTTTGCTGTGGAAAGTCACAAAGGATGCTTCATTACCGTAGGACATGTCTTCTTTCTGCTTCCTGTGCCTATATTGGAGCGAATCCACTCGGGAGGATAGCTCAGGGGCAATGCGCTCGCCTTGGAACCAAAACGACAGAGCAACAGCGGTTCGATCCCTGGGTCAGCGCTTAGAAACCTCTGGGCATTAAGTGGGTTACAAATAACCAATTACAATCACTCCCAACCCTGATTCACTCATTCCAGAAAGTGTGGACTGTGGAAGAGCAGATTTTTGTCCAAATGTAGATTCTGCAAAATTTAAAATATCTGTCAATTCTCATGAACTCTGTTAATTTTTCATTCCTCTTCCTTTTCAAATCTGTCAAGAGCCACCATTATTCGTTAAAATGTGCAAAACCTATTTCCCTAGAAAGGCAAGCCCACGTCACAAATAAATTCAACATTTGCAAACAATTGGCTAAAAAAATCATTTAGAAATTGAATTCTGGCAAATGTGTAAATGCTCATGATTTATTAAGGATTTTTCAAAGGGGTTTCCTCATTAAAAAAACACTTTTGGGAACCAGGCCCTGTGTCTTTAATGGATCTCATGCTCAGAAAAGGTGAGGAATTAATTTAGGTCCAATAGAGTGTCCTGTTCTCCTGGCCCTCTCTTTTCAATTTAGCCACGGGATGAAAGGCTGTTTTTAACTGCTCTGTATCTGAAAGGGAGACTTCAGGGCAGACACTAAGGGTTGGGGAGCAGTGAAAAAACAGGTTCTCGGTACCAGGCGACACCCCCATGTGTCATGGGAAACCAGTGTACAGAAAAAAGTAGTGGAGCTGTGGTACCTTCAGGGGAGAGGGTAGGTGGAAGCATAGTGCAACATGTGGCAAGGTGTTGCGGTCGGGGCATTGCAGTAGTCCAAGTGACTAGTAACTAAGGCTCCTATTACAACTTTACACGTGCACAGGGACATGAATGGACAAATCCTCAGTATAGAATGGCGAATTTGGTCGTAGAAAGTAGAGGAATGGACACAGAAAAAATAAAAGTAGTGGAACTCAGCTCCCGACCGTTCCCGCTCACTACGAAATCATGGCGTGGGGAATCAAGCCAAACAGCGAATCAGTAGCGAGCTCAAATCACTTGGTCTACCTGTGACAACACAACGCTGCCATTTCTCAAATTCATTCCTATTCTGTAACGTTGCACTTGTACCGAGCTGGTATCGAAAGGAGACCTGTTAGAGCGCTCTAGGAAAGAGGGACACTGGCGAAGGCACCAGGGGCTAGAAGACAGAAGGGCACGGAGGGGGAGGGGCTATGAAGTTAAGTATCCTGTTGTTTTTAAGCGTACGTACACGGTACATATGATAAAATAGTACACAGTGTAGTTAAATGCTTCATTGCTGACTATGCCATAATCTCCTAGAAGTGAGAACTGATGGATCATATCATAGTCATCTAGTCATGGACACAGCAACTCTTATTGCCCGGAAGGAACGTCACTGGGCATGGCGCGAGCCCTTCTATTTGGCTCCATTCATACCAAAAGATCCCAGGTGCTCGGAAAAAAAACATCATATAAACCAATCCCATCTACTGACTGTTTTAAAATGTACCAATATTTTGGGTATTGTATGAAACTAGCTGTAAACGGTGTAACTTCCGCCACTGTAGTGCTCTCTCTGGACCGCTCTCTCCCCATCTTTTCTGTCTCTCTCTCCCACTCGCTTGATCAGTGACAGCTGATTAATTTCTGAACTGGTGGGGTGTATATGTCTGTGCCTAATATGTGGGAGCAACCGAGTACAGCGAGGGAGTCCGAACCAGACAAGTAGGGTTCGGGGGTTCTCCCCCGCAGAATATTTTTTATATAATGGGTTTAGTTAGTGAATTTTACAGCATTTTCTGTGAAAAACTGGGCAAAAAGCCACACAGTTTGCAATTGGTTTTTAATTGAAGCACACAGAAAAAAACCATTAATAGCTGCAAATCACCAACAGTGCACAGGACCCCTTTCCAACATATTTTCATTATGCCTTTGCTCACAACATATGCCAGTATGTACAAAATGTGCAAGCTGGCTTTGCCTATGCGTGTCCAGGCAGTCTACATCAATATATGCCAGTATTAACATATAAGGACTCCCAGCCATTAAAAGAAGCTATTCCACGTTTAGAAAGCATATTCAGATTGGCTATACCAACATTGGCCAGTGTACTAAGTAATCACATTTATGTTTCTTTTTACCCTTGATGCAAAGTACAAAAATGCCATGGCACACATAGAATATTTGGCCAGATTAGAGCCACCCATGTAAGCCAGACCACCTGCCTAAAAACATATTTGCTTTACCCTTGATGCCAAGCAATAAGTGCCATGCCACATTAAGAAAGTATATGCAGACTGACACTAGTAGTGCCAGTCTGTGTATCTGTTCTTAATGTGGCATAGCATTTTTTACTTGGCATCAAGTGTAAAGCAAACATGATAAGTGTTTTTATGTGCTGTCATTGTCCCTTATTACATGGAGGCATAAATGGAGCTGATTATTGTTTTCATGAATCACCCACTGAGAGCTAAACCCTCTTTAGACACCACTGGCTCAATGCACTTGCAAGAGAATTGTTTTTCTGTGCCGGGTGCTCGAGTCCCGATTTCAGGGCATGCCTCATAACAGAGCCTGTCACCCCTTACATTCAGGGAGTCATTCACGATTCTTTCTAGGTACTGAAAGAAATAGGTTGATTTGAACTGAGGACTGAGCAGAAAGGGGCAAAGGTCAGGAGGGACAGAGACAGGAAGTCTATGCATAAATAACTTGCTTGGCTACTTTTAGACTGAGGAAGAGGCAGAGCAGGAAGACACCAATATGTTCTTGGATAAGCCAGTCAATGGGAAGGGAGGGAAGGGAAGTTGATGGGTTTGTTTGTAAAGTTGCATCCCCTACTAAACATCTTGAAATGGTCAAACAAACATTTCTATCTTTAAACACTGGGAACTAGATATGGGATACCTGGAAATCTGACGTGTGCGCCGGAATCTTCTGGAGCTGAGCTTGGAGAGGATGAGTTTACGCCCGCTTGGAGTCAGACACACCAGTGCCCTGGGCTGGTGGGATAGTTTAAAAAAGCCCAGACTTTCCCACCCTCCTCCAGTGACGTCATGTCCGTCAGTGGAAAGGCTCGCCAGGGCGAAGCCAGGCTGAGGCGTCAATAAGCCGACATGGGAATTTTTCTTTTTTTTTAAAGTAAAAACCTATGGTAGTGCCTAGGATTGTGACGCCCTCCAGCTGAAGTGGATAGAGGGTTTATACTTTAAGTGCATGTCTACAACATCTCTGAAAATATACAACACTAGCATGAGAGTTTACACTACTATTTAGAAAATAATCTCTGTTTGAGGTCTTTACGGACATAATTATTTATTTGTTTTATTTATGTTTTAATTTGTGTTTTTGGTATACATTATACCATTCACAACAAAACATTTATAAATTACATCATATTAAAAATATATACATATTTGCATAAGTATCACTTGACTCAGCATAGATAATTATTTTTAAAACCTCAACAATAAAATACTTTAAAAAATACATGATTGTCATTTGTGTTATTAAATATTTCATTCGAAAAAAAAGAAGATAACAAGACCATACAGCCATATAACTGTGGGTAAGGTCAGCGGTGAAATTTGCTTCATATTTCACGTACAACTTTTACACAATATAATTGGACTACGTAAACCGAAATATTTGTGTGGATTTCATGTGTCTGAGCAAATGATTTGAGATACTGCATATGTCACCCAGTTTAGGTCCAAGAATCTGCTTGGAATTTTAATCTAGACGAGGAATATGGACAAAAAACATGAACGCAGTGTCGTAGGGGAGGAGCAAATATCACCAGCGGCTTCCACAATTTTCCTTACGTCAGTTTCTCCCAACCCTAATTGTTGGAACTGGTTGATTACGGTAACTTTCCTCCCCTTTCTTTCAACCAGCCGCAGCTAGGTTTACACATTGTTTAAAAATATTGGCAAACCCTACAATCTGCTTGGAAAGATAAAAGTATGCCTGTCCTTTTAGAATCTGCTGGTAAAGCAGGCACCCTTGCACCTGTCATTGACGTGTTTCACCCCAGAATCAAGGCAGAGGAGGTGGGAAGGCAAATTCTAATCGGCGAGCACTGCCCTTGCAGTTAGGCAGCTGGGAATGGACGGGTGTTGTAATGGTTTGTACTCGACATATCGATATCGCTGAGGGTGATACAGATGAATGGCAATCATCAATTTCCAGACTACTTGTTAAATCAATTTGATATCATTCTCTTTTGGACCAAGGGAGTGGTCATTATCGCAAGATAAGGACCCACCCCCAACTTATATTCATTCAGAGCAGAAGTTAAATAACAGTAGCATTCTGAGCGTTCTAATTGGCTGAGAGGAGGTCAATAATGACCTCCGTACGCTAATAATCTATATACCCTTTCTTCGGAATTAACCTAAAAACCTCTCCAGAGCCATTCAATTGATGACCATCAAATCTCTACTATCAAATCAACTCATGTTATTATATCTCTCCTCTCAGCTTATATCTTTGATTTTGCTAGTTGGAATGATGATGAAACATATCCAGTAATGCTCAACTCCATTCCAGCCTTCACTCCCAAGCAAAAGTATAGCCTTCTCTCCCCTCCTCATTGGCCCACCTTACCTGCTGACATTGCCCAATAGTGCATCTGGTCAACCCTTCAGGTGCATCTTCAGACCCAGATGGCCCATTCTACTCAATCGCACTCTCCCATACAGCACAGTCAGCCAGCATATGCCTCTAAGCTAGACTGTTAATCTTGATTCAAAGTGGCTACTGTCATTCAAAACCCAAAAAGTAATTTATTTATTTATTTCTAACGCTCTGTAGCTCGCAAGCATCAGAGCGCGACAAAAACACAAGGACAGAGATTCACGGGACAACACAGATAGAAGGGAGAGAGGAGAAGCAGAAAGCGGGTAACCTAATGCCGATGTGGTGGTTGCCTAATTATTTGAAGAGAAAGGTCTTCAATTGCTTCCTGAAGTGTTGGATGTTTCTCCTGACATCTCCACCTCAAACTTGTCTCCATAACACCATACTTTTACTTTACAAAATACATGTTTTCGAGACTTCAATTTACTTGACCAACCGGCCACCTTGCAACAAACAACCATCTTAACCCTGTCAAGTTTTGATTCTGACAAAACGCTGTTACCAATTCCACACATTCCAGTGTGTATTGTTTAACTAGAACTTCTCACCACAATCACCACCTAATTACAGCTTCTGCCTGCTCTACATAGCACTGTACTGCTGCACGTTAGCCCCTCCCCCCTCCAACCTGGGTCTCTGAACCCAGTGATCCTCGCAGGTAGCTAACATCTGCAATATTGAAAATGCTCACCCTCTATACCAACAGATTCAGGAAACGTACGGGTGCAGCACGTTGCACGCCGTGGGCACCACCAGTGGGACCTATTCCAACATGCAGGTGTGGATGAAGCCGGGCCTGCTAAAGGTACAGAGAGCCCTGAACACTTATCTCTTCCTCTCCCCCTCCATGTGGGGGCACTTCCTCTTCCATCCCTAGCCTGATCTCTTCCTCTCCCCATGTGGGGGCACTTCCTCTTCCATCCTAGCCTGATCTCTTCCTCTCCCCATGTGGGGGCACTTCCTCTTCCATCCTAGCCTGATCTCTTCCTCTCCCCATGTGGGGGCACTTCCTCTTCCATCCTAGCCTGATCTCTTCCTCTCCCCATGTGGGGGCACGTCCTCTTCCATCCTAGCCTGATCTCTTCCTCTCCCCATGTGGGGGCACGTCCTCTTCCATCCTAGCCTGATCTCTTCCTCTCCCCATGTGGGGGCACTTCCTCTTCCATCCTAGCCTGATCTCTTCCTCTCCCCATGTGGGGGCACTTCCTCTTCCATCCTAGCCTGATCTCTTCCTCTCCCCATGTGGGGGCACTTCCTCTTCCATCCTAGCCTGATCTCTTCCTCTCCCCATGTGGGGGCACTTCCTCTTCCATCCTAGCCTGATCTCTTCCTCTCCCCATGTGGGAGCACTTCCTCTTCCATCCTAGCCTGATCCCTTCCTCTCCCCATGTGGGGGCACGTCCTCTTCCATCCTAGCCTGATCTCTTCCTCTCCCCATGTGGGGGCACTTCCTCTTCCATCCTAGCCTGATCTCTTCCTCTCCCCATGTGGGGGCACTTCCTCTTCCATCCTAGCCTGATCTCTTCCTCTCCCCATGTGGGAGCACTTCCTCTTCCATCCTAGCCATCCTCTGGCCAACTTTCATGATTGGACCGGAAGGTACCATGTTCATTCATCAGCAGTTTTTTTACAGCACTTTTTGCTGATACCCTATGCTGAAAAAAACATTGTAAAAATATGGGGGAGGGTATATAAGGGGTAGGGTGGGGTGGTGTATAGGGAATAAACAATAGGGAAGGAGGGGTAGGGGGCACCCCCCCAAATAAAAATAGTACATTCAATGAATGTTCAGCAAAAAATGTTGGGCAAAAAGTGCCGCGAAAACAAAACGGGCGATTAATGAACATAGAACCGTCATGGGGCCCCTTTCTGTCAGTGAAATATCTAAAACCCGTCCCCCACTTCCTCCATGGCAGCTGCCAATCTTTTGGGGTCTTTCCACCCAAGACTTTAAATGTAATCTGAAGATTCTTTACATGTGAGTGGAATGAAGCATCCAGTTGGCTTCATGCTTAGACCAGACCATTGTAACTCTGCTCTCCATTTGATACTTGCATCCACATTCTTATGCATACTAGAAAATATTTTAATGTTAGGGTGTGCGTTGTGAAAAAGGAAATGAGCACCAACCCCAGTGTGCATTAGGTACTTAGTAATGCAATCATACATTTCTGTTCCCACAGACATATGTTTGAAATATATACATAATTTATGTTCCCAAAATGCATTTTGAATCTATGCAAAACAGTCCGGAACCATTGTTGGCTCTTTTGTCCCCTTCCCCTTTCTCATAGTGGTATTTTGAAAAGGTACAAAAGGTTAAACCCGACTGTCCATCGTAGAATAATAACTTTCTATTAAAACCTAATTTATATGGTTATTCTACTTTTAATGATCTTATTATGACTACATTACATACATGAAGTGATGATTAGAAATTAATTAACATTGCAACACTTTAAAAAGTGTCACTAAACAATTAAATAGGTTCCCTTTTCAATAACCTCCTTTGCACACAAAAAACATGCCTGCCCCCTCAAGATATGTGTTTATTCTCTAGTGGCGCTACTGTCAATAACTCCTTGGGTGGCAAGAGCAACTGTACCCTTGAACCCCACAACCCCCAATCTCTCTCTCTGTCTCAGTCTCTGTCTTCTCTCTTGGACCAAGTCACATTTACTGGAATTTGTGATGTTAGGTCTTTCATCTGTTACTGGATGGGCACACAACGGGCCTCATCACGACTTTGGAGGTAGCCATGGCGCTATTGGCGCCATGGCTGCCTCCAAAACCAGGTTCCCTGAATGGGGAATTACCGGGCCATTCCGAGTATGGAGGGCCCGGTAATTCCTCCTTCAGGGAACCCGGGCCCGGTCCTTCCCCATTCCCATTTGAGCCCTCATAGGGCTCAATGGGAATGGGGAGGGAGATAACAACGGGCCCACTCATAACGGGCCGTTGTTAGCTCCCTGGTTCCCTCGCGGGACCTGTTATGGACGTCTGGATAAACCAGACATCCACATCGGGTCCCGCGAGGGAACCTCGTAATAGTGCAGAATGCGTTTAACGGCGCCGGCACCGTTACCAGCGCCGTTAAACGCATTCCGGACAACTTGTAATGAGGCCCAACGTCTCAAAGATCAAGTTTATATACTTCAGCTTGTTTAATACCCCATCACATTTATCATCTACTCCTATTCTATTGGTCTAGCTTCAATATATCTGCAACCTCAGTGTCCATTAATGCAGTAAACATAAACTTTCCCCTTTCTTCACCAACATGTTTCCTCCTTCAGAGCTTTACAAACATGGATCAGATCTACCTTCACCTTCCACAAAGGCAAGATCCACCCAGTAATCTGGCCTCCCTTCTGCTTTATCCTGACATGAACCCATCTACTCTCATCCCCATCTGATACTGCCACCCTAGAGGCCCTACATTGCTCCCAACTAGCCTTCATTCCCTCACTCATCTGACTGGCAGAGGCGTCGGACACATACTCTCTTCCCACCTCAATGCCTCACAAATATCCAATGCCACGTCCTCGCCTACCTCTTTTGAATTCACCATCTCTACTATTGCTCTGCCTCACTTGGTTCACATCATCTCCATCTTTCACACTCATGGTCCTACTGCACAATTCTTTGATGAACTTGGACAACTCCTTGACTCTCTTTCCACTTAACATCACCTCATTCTCTTAGGTGACTTTAACATTCCTTCACCAAACACTTCTCAGAAATCTGAACTTGTCTTTTTTTTAGTGATCACATCCTCCATTCTATCCATAAACGACCTACCTACAACGAGGGTAAGACGTTGAATCTCTTATTTATCTCCACCTCACTCTCAGTCACTAATACTACTGTCACACCATAAATATCTACTCACTCCATTGTTTCCACCACCATCTCCTTCTCAACCCTCTGACCTCTCCTGATTCCTCCCTTTTTCTCAAACCTACAGTCCTTATTCTCCTCCTTCACACGTGATGCCTCTTTCACTAACACTGCCTTCTCCAGCTTTCAATCACTACCATATGACTCATTCTGCTCTCACTTCCCCGAGCTAACTTTCTGCTGCTAAGTCTCATCATCCTCACCCATGGGTCACCCCATTCATACAGTCTCTCTGCACAGACATGCGTCGGCTGCTCTGCAAATGGAGGTGTACCCACTTCCATGAGGACCTGAAACTCTACTTTTCTTCCCTGAATTCTCTCAAGTCCTTTCTTGATAGAGCAAAAACGGATTTCTACTGCGCTCACATTGACTCTCACTCCAACCATCCTCTCTGGCTACAGGGCACCCTAAAATCATTCCTCACTCCTCCTAAACCTATGATTACCAACTCCACCATTACAGATAAAGACCTAGCTGAATACTTTCCTGTGAAAAACGTACAAAATTAGGGACCTTCCTGACACTCCTTCCTCTGACATTCTGCACTCTGCCTACTCTACCATCATCCTCTGCCTCTATCTCCCACTTTAGGCACACTAATACTGAAGAACTCCTATCTCTCATGAGGCAGGCTAACCCCTCTTGGCCCAATTATACCCTATTGCTCTTCAGCTACTCAAGCCTGTTGCCCCTTTAGAGGCCTCTCACCTCACTGAACTCTTCAACCTTTCCTAAGAATCCGCTTGCTTTCCCTCAGTTTTCAAAATGGCCATGGTCATCCCACTCCTAAAAAGTAAAGGGCTGACACAAATCTACCAGCTGACTTTCACACTGTGTCTCTCCTTCCGCACTACTCTAAAGTGCTGGAAAGGGTTGTGTTCAACCATCTTACACATTTTTTATACATCCACAACCTTTGAGACCCTACAAGGAGGTGTCTGCTCCTGTCACTCCACAGAAAAAATTCTCAGAAAAAGTTTCTCCAAATTCATCTCCTCTGCTTAGCACTCCAACCTATAATTTGTCCTAATTCTCCTTAGCCTGTACGCCGCCTTGCCATTGATACTGTCATCACTCTGATCACCTTAATACTCTCTTTCTTCTTGGGATTCAGGATTAAGCCTGTGCCTGTATTGAGCCATCCCTGGCAAATTGGCAATTCTCTGTCTCCTGGAGCAACTCACTCCTCTAATGGTTTGTGTTCCACAGGAATCTGTCTTGGGTCCTCTCCTCTTTACACTCTACACCTCTTGTTTGCACTAATCTCCTCCTTTTGTACCAACTATGAGGACAACACCCTCATTTTCTTCTCTTTACCTGAAATCTACTCTGATCTCTCTATCACAGTTTCAAACTGCCTCTCTGCCATGAAATATTGGATGGCTTTGCAATCTCTGATGTTAAAATCAACCAAAACAGAGGTGCTGTTCTTCTCTGCCAAACACTTTCTCTCATCTCTTCCCTGCCAAGCCCTTTCTCTTATCCCTTCCCCTGCCAATCCAGTTCCCACCTCACATTCTTCCCTACTCTTCTTCAGCTAGAATTTTCTGTGTCATCTATGACCCTTCTCATACCTTCTCTTCTTTAATCTCCAAAACTGCAATGGCTGCTCCCCTCAACTTCCTAAATATTAGGAAAATCAGGAATCTCCCTTCTTTCAACACCGCGAAGCATCTCTTAACCGCTCTTATATTCTCTAAACTGGACTACTGTGCCAGCATCCTCTTTGGTCACCCCAACTATGCTTTCTGTCCTCTCGACAAGATCATTAACTTGGCTACCAGCAATCTCTTTGAACTCCATCTACTTCCCCGTACCATCACCAGGCTGGATGCAAAACAGGGCCGGATTTAAACTTCTGGTCCTGCTTCACAAACCTATCTACAGAAAGGCACCACCGTATCTGTCCTCATCTATCCAACCCTACCAGCTCGTAATCTCTGCTCTGCCTCATTAACTACTCTTGTGGCACCTTGCCCTCCCTGGCTTCCTTTCGCTTCCGCTCTTTCTCTCTTCTTGTACCACCTGCATGGAATTCTCTTCCTCTAGACATCCAAGAAACAGTCCGCACTGATTTCTTAAAAACCAAACTAAATGCCTACCTCCTCGCCTCCAAGTTACCCTCTTATCATACCTCTCATTTGCCACTAGCTAAAATAATTCCATCTCCTCTACCCTGCATCTGTCCCTCACTTTCTATTCCTCCACCCTTGCACTTCATCCATCATGGTCACATTTATTTCATTTTTTTTTATAACACACCTAATACCATAACTGAGTTCAGTTTCTAACCGCGGATCTGGGATCCAAAGCTCTGTTGCTCTGTGTGGTCTTGCTTCCAAGACGAGCGCGTTGCCCCTGTGCTATCTTTCACTCACATTCCTAGCACAGCTGCCGTACCGCCTACCAGAGCTTCAACATGTTTAATGTTGGTTGTCCTTGATTTATGTTCACTGTGAGGGTGTAGAAGGAGACTGACAAGGAGGGGCCATTTTGTGGGCTATAAACATTTATTGTGTAACTCAAGAAAACCTATCTCTCCCTACTTCTAAGGGGCTTGCCCTGTCTCAACTTTGGAAAACTTTAGCGAGCTGTCAGATTGTCTGTCAAAAATAAATGTCCCCTTCCTCTGTCAGAAACCAACTAATCACACTGTAACTGTCATGATGCCTATCCCCGGGCATCCGGACCAGGCCCATCAGTCCTGGGAGCATGCATCCAGATGCTTAGAAAAAGCCCAACAGCCCCAGCTAGTGACTATCTGGGTACAGTCCTAGTGCCGTAGGCACCAGGCTCATAGAAGGGGTCAGTCCTGGCACCATAGGCACCAGGCTCATATGCTTACACTTACCTCATGCAGACCATGCTGCTAAGAATCCAAGCCAACGTGAAGCCTGAAGGGGACTACTTTACTTCAGGGACTATTTTCTTACTCGGGTGTGGTCTTGGGGGAACTTCTTACCTGGGACTACTTTGAAGGCTATTTAAACCACGCCCGAAGAGCAGCACACGCTTCGCGTTATTCTGCATCCTGCAGCGTAACGCTCACCGTGCCTGCAAGTCAGCATCCAGCCTTCTGCCACACCCGCCTCGAGTCTGGAGCTCCTAGAGAAAAGGGGAAGAAGGAGGAAAGGTTAGAACAAGAACATTACTTCTATTCCTCACCTGATTCTGGATCCATCGTGCCTTCGAACAGGGAAAGAGACGTTAATTTGATACGTGTCGCATCGCCCGCTGTAGCGCCGCGCTATACTCACCAGCCTTCGCTGCACCTCCACGATCCGCCGCAGTCTCCATCACATCTTCGCCGAACTCCGGCACCTAAGGGGGACAAAAGAACAGCAAGGTGAGCCGAGAGAATAAACAAAGGCAATCTCTGTTACCACCATAGACTTAGCTGATTTTACCGCCGGAGGCATTATTCATCTCCACGGTCCAGCGCAGCCTCCATCTCATCTTCGCCCAACTCCGGCACCTAAGGTGTACAAAAGAACAGCAAGGTGAATCGAGAGAATAATCAAAGGCAATCTCTTTTACCACCATAGACTTACCTGATTTTATCGCCGGAGGCATTATTCATCAAGACGTCATAATTTCTCTCGCCGCACCTGTAATAAGAGGGAAAGCAACAGATTAAACACAGGTATCATTTACCGGACAGTGTTGGGTAATACAGACTCTTACCTGAACGCTACCAGCTGCCACGAGGCAATCTTCTCTTGGGTCAAGCTGCAAGACAAAAGGAATCGGACAAGAGTGAATATCAGACATTTTGAACTCTTACGAACTATATACTTACGGTTCCTCGCCAGGGACCTCAGAGTCAATATTGGTCTGGAACACTCCCAATTCCTCCGGATCAGTGAAGTAACTGGTTATCTACGTGCCCCTGCATTCCACGCAGGATGGACAGCTCATCTTTTAAAAACAAAAGGTGAGACTACGAAAGGAGATATCGGAGGTGATTAGTGGGAAGAACAGTGGGGTGTTATCACTCAAATCCATGGGTGGCTAATTCCTTTTCTCCAATTTTAGGAGAATACTTCTACGGGTCAAGCAGACGAAATTAGGCGGGCCAGTCCAGTCTGTCATCTCTGCACTACGCGTCACGTTGGTGGAGACCGCAGCTGTCCAGTTCCGATCAACGCCCTTGTGGGAGCCAGGTGAGCGTAACAGTAACACTGTAAACATAAGACTTTAACTAAAATTAAGTTTGATTTTCCTTCACCAGGAGAATTACTACCTTCTCATGGCTGCTACAGTCTTATAGTAGAAGTATCTCATTCAATGTCCCGCCACAAGGGACCAGGGCAATGACTCTTTTCTCCTGGTCCTTCTGTACAAGTTCTCTACAGTAGTCTTTAAGCACTCTTGGCAAAAACGGAAGTAGAAAACCTCATTGCCTTAATTGGCTTCCATTTAAACTCTGATGATGGATATCCTTTCCAGGGTTCTCTATATCATTCTTGTATGTCTTGCTACTGGTTTCTATATTGTATTGAGGGGATTGTTTCCCAAAACTCTTGGGTTTACCAATGACGTTTGTTGGATCACACCAATGAGGGAGAAAATGCCCGATGTCCCCTGTTTTAACAGAGGTGTTTGGTGAATCACTGTGATGAGGGAGATGGCTCCCATTCCACTATGCTTGAGTATTGGTTTTGGATTGGCCACTGCGTTGAGGGAGATGACTTTGGATGCACTCTGCTTGGACAGAGGTATTGGGCTGACCACTGTGATAAGGTACATGACTCCCGATGTATTCTGCTTGGGCAGCGGTATTGGCCTAACCACTGCGACAAGGGAGATGACTCCAAATGGAGTCTGCTTGGGCAGTGATAGTAGGCTGACCACTGTAATGAGGGAGATGATTCCAGAAGTACTCTGTTTGAGTTGGGCCTCTTCATGGACCCCACACAGCCTTCCTACCTTTACTGTTACCTGTGGTACCTTGGGGACACAGTTCTGGTTCTTCACAGGGTCGCTGGGGTTTTTCCTCCTCTTTCTTGCTTCATGCGTAGCTACACAGCAGGCTGGTCTGCTCGGCGTCATTTCTGTCCTGTTCTTCTCACCCCCCTCCTGGAGAGACTGGTCTGCTATGGCCGCAGCATTCCAAGTTTGAACTTTCGGAGTCTCGTTCATGTACTCCTGGCTTCCACAGTGAGATCTCCTTATTCTATTCTTGCGTTCTACTTCATACTGTTGACTTGAGCAGGTGTAACATCCACACCATCTTGGGAAGTCTCTTTGGCACTCTTCATGCCTTCAGTGAGCCACCTCGTCACAGTACTTCGCTGGCTTTGCATATAGTTATTCCATATGCTTCACATTTTCTTTTTCGTCCCAGTATGTTTAACATTTGTCACAGCCATGGCTTTACAGTAACACATGGTTCAATGGTGGGAAAAAAGGGTGACCATGAGGGTAGGGTGTTATGTGATAGGTCTCTATGGGGGCTTTTCCCGAAGTAGATGTCATTATCCCCAGGAGGGGAGTCCCTCCCTATGAGGTTCTCCCGCATATTACCACCACTAAGGGGACTATCGGGTAGCGTACTCACCTCCCTAAACTCAGAAAGGGCTCCCCCTTGGGGAGAAGTGACAAGACCTGGTGAATCGTTGCACCACCCATCTATTGTCCCAAGTGACTGTTCCATTTAGTCCCCCACGCCTCCCACAACCTGGTCAGAATTTCATTCAAAATCACACCATTGTTAGAAGCTTGCTGCTTCCGGTCAAATACTGATTTTGTATCTATTGTACGTTCTTTTGTAATCAAATGTGCATTGTTCCTACTGTATAAATAAGTAAATAAATGGAAGGATGATGGACAGATGGGATGGCGGGGTGAGATGGAATGATAAGGGATTGATGAAACAGATAGACGAAATTGATTGATGGATGAATGGATGTTTTGAATTAAAGAATAAACTAGCAGAGCGGGTTCATAGGTTTGTTGGTAGATGCCCTCATCCTCAATGTAGCAGTGCTGTGATTGAGTTAGTAAATGTTTGTTATAACCTTAATGAAGATTAATACTGGGTGGGGGTGTGGCTTAGGTCTCTCAGCCAATGAGGAGGCTCAGAGCAGGGGCTATACCAACAGGTATCACTTCAACAGAGAAGACAGTGGGGCAACTAAACATGAAATTCGATGGCAGACAAGGTAACCCATGCAAACATCTGAGCAAAGCATGTAGATAGCCCGAGCGCTGTGTCATGGAAGGAGGGGCGCAGGTGCCATCAAAAACGTTGTCTTTGTACTGAAGGCCAAGTCATAGCAGTTACACAACAGGTGCCAGCTATCACACTAGTGGGGAAGTTTTATTTTAAGCAAGCAACAAGATACCACAAGTATGCAGATGGCAATTCCCGTTTAGTGAGTCAGAGATCCTCAGAATTCTGATAGCATTTCAAATGCCCTGCCTAAATATGTACAATTCGGTTTCCATGGTAACAAAGGGCGATACCTGTGCGGGATCACAAGGACATGAACGGGGAGTCTGTTAATGGTTAGCTCATTCGCTTTCGTGACGTGTCCGTGTTTTCTCCGCTGTTATCTTCTCTGCTATTCTGACTTCATTCTTAATTCCCCAACAGAAGCCATGCGTTACAATGGGAATCCAATGCCTTTTGTGATTAATGTTGCTTTTGCGGATGTTGACCATATAAGGCAGGTATGGCACTGTTACACTCTGACATTAGTTTTCATAAGTCACAGAACTAAAATGTTGATGAAACAAATAGCACAGCTTTATTCTGTCAAACAGATGTTGCAAAGAAAGACATCTGGTTTGGGCATTAAACAACAGTCTCATCGTCAATGAGACATCGTGTGATTTAAAAATTAAACTCACCGTGTGAGCCTTATGTTGGGTGAGGTGCACACATGGTAGAACACACCATAGCCTCATGTGACACGAGGCTTTCATACGAAATGTTAGTGGCATATAAACACTGATTTCAGATACTGGTCTGCCAAACTCCCATACAACCTAGAGCGCCTCGAGGTCAAGACAATGGCAGTTAGGAACTGCACACATTTCACATAATATTTAATATCACATAACATTACAGCTTAGGCGGATCTTCAAGGAGGAATCCCGCTGGCGGTTGTCCTGAAAATTACAGCGATGCCATTGTAACGTCAAAAACAGGTTTGCATAGACTGAAATACCGCTGGTGGTATTTCAGTGAATTCACCTTCTGTTTTCACGGTAATGGATTATGAGCAATAGTGCCGCACACAGCTGCCGTATATTATTTTTAAATACATGAAAAGGGTAAAATCTGACCCCTTTATGTATCCCATGTGTTCGGTGGTGGATAGGTGGACATTGATGAGGCCCGCTTTTTACCACCCATTTAAAATATTCCCATGGCAGCACCGGTTTCCTGTATTGACTGAAACACTTTGGCTTTCGTCCTGTACAGGAAAGCCCTTTATGTAATCTTTGGGGACTTTTAAATCATTTTTACCAGCTCCTCTGGGGCAGACATGCAAATTGGCTGATATTCAAAGTGATTTTACGCCTTGTGGTCCTGCAGTATTTAGCACTGTCAGAAGTTCCTTACAATAAGGCTAGAAGTATTTACTTTAAGTGCTGCAATATGAAGGGCACCAAAACAGAAATATCGAACAGTTCAGACTAAAAAAGCCAGTGGGGCCGTGCAACACTCAATATAGTCAAAGTTTGTACCAACGCACAGAGCAATCCACGGCCAAGGCGCAGAGTTCCTAAGAGAAAAAATAAAAGTACACCGCCCAACAAGGCCACTCAGATCCAGTATTGACATCCGTTTGGAACCAAAACCATACAACAAAAGAACGAGCTACCAAAGAACATATGTAACACAAGAGATCACCTCCTATTCAGAAAACTCCTCAAATCTTGGCTCTTCGCCCCATAAATAAAAAGAGTGCCTATGGAGGAAAATACACATCTGAAACAGTGCTGAGAGAGGAAACCGATCGTCCCATCTCACTTAGCTACCGCCCATCAACTGAAGTAAGGGAAGATCAATCTACGGCATATCAATGTACGAATCGAAAGATAGATAAGCTAGAATCATACCAAAGAACAATCACGTAGAGATCTAGACGGAAGGTTAAGGATGATATGTTAATAACACCTTGGCCTACAAAGTAAACACAGGCTGCAATGGATCATCAACAGGAAATAGATAGGAAGGGAGCGGGTGATTGTAAAAATACAGCACCATTACCAGAGTGGGGGACAATCAACACCTCAACCTGGTACACAAACGTCAGAAATACTACAGCTGGGAACTTGCCACGTCATCACTCCTAACAATTAGACGGACAGGAAAGAAAAAGAGAAAGAATATGCGTACTCCATAGGACAACCGCACACATAGAACACACATTACAAGGACTAAGAGACATACAACCCACTAACCCAAAAACTCAAATTTCTGCATACTTAACTCACACAAAAATCCACACAACCACCATCTTGCACAACAAACCACACGCCCTTCACCATAATCACACCCAAGCTCAGCGAACAGTGAAAACCGAACTGGAGCTGCCAACAGGACATCACCTTTCTCACTTTCCTACTCCCTCTTCACACGATTATCCCCCCTGCCTTCTTGTTTGAACATCTGCCTGAGCGCCCCGGGGACCAATACCGTATGTGACGTTGCGCGATACAAATACCTTTAGCATTAACATTAACATAAAGTAATGGTGCACTAGCGTGAAAACACTTACTGGCCACATGTGGTACAGATATCAAGAAAGGCTTGGTGGAAAAAAGCACTGAGAACCACAGGTGTCCAGTTAAAGTTTCGAAAACTAAAGGATCGAATGCCAAAGGTGAGAGTGCATTCGACCGAAAACAAAAGGATCAACATTTTTTTTTAAATGTATCTTTTTTTTGTGCTCTAGTTTAGCTTAAAAAAAGGTGTTTTTACACCAAAAACAGGGGTTTTGGGGGAGACCCCCGACCCCCCAAAGAAAAAATGTGATCCTTTTTTTTGGTCGAATTGACTCCACCCTTTTGTCATTCGACCCTTTTGAGTCGATACTATAACCTATAACCTATAACCAGAACCACAGTGCACCACAGTATGGTCAAAGGCTTTCTAATATGTGCCCATTTAATATAAAGAGAAGTGCTTATAACAACAGTTTTTAATGCAGCTTATACCTGTATTTGAATATTACCCCATACTGGGCTGAGTCAAAGGTGGCAGAGAGCGGCAAAATATCCCCATTGTTACCTCCATCGCCTGGAGGAGTTCACGCTGTTGCATACACTTGACTCTCCCATGTGAACACAATCCTTTGGGTCTATGTTTATAACCTTGTCATACCTAGTTATGTTACATAGATTTTATCAAAATTGCCATGGCTTCCTTCTGTATGCTTACTGGATCTGCTCTTTCTGTTCGACCTCTTTACTGGGATAACAGTATGCCATCATGGTGTATTTGGATTTAGGATGCCAGGAGCAAGTAGGGAACTAGTGTCATTTGTCTTCAAGGTGTGCTATTGGGGCCAGATGTCAACATTATGATTATGGTCTTTTCAAAGATGTAATATCAGGTTTTAAATATAGTATAAAGCTGGCGACTAGTCACATTCTTGCTTAACCAGTGGCTTGGTTAAATGTTCCTATCTGCAAGCTCCTCAAATGCCTTCACACACTCACAAACACACACACAAACACACCGTCGGGGCTACCTAAAGTAATGTGATCATGACTAATGGTCCACTGCACCTTGATGGCACCAATGATGGCGAAGTAAAGAGCCACTGTCTAAGGGGACACACATACACTAACAGATTCACATACATATGTTAGGACCACAGTCTTTCCGTTTGGCCCGCTGCCCTCAGCAACTGCATCAGTATCCATACACTGTGAGTTAATTCTCTTTTGCATATACTCCTTTCCATCTTAACTGTGCAGTTTGTATGAAGTTATTGTGACGATCACCTTGGATTGGGTATCCTGGCAGTGAGGTTGTATCTGGATGCAGACAACTAATTCCCTTAGAAAGACACACATCTCAAGACACCACCTGAAAAGAAGATTGTGTTCATTGCATAACCAGTCCTGAAGTTGACCACCTGGTCCGGTTGGATGATATCAGCAAGGGGCACCGAGTGCAGGGGTTACGTGTGCAAGAGGCTGTATAGGAAATCAATTTCCTAGGCTGAAACATGTCTGGCTGCAAAACTAGAGCCTAATGAACCATACATGGCTTCTTAAAGTTTACAGGGTGCAAATGAGATTCATGTCAAGCTAGTGAGACACGATCTGACTTTTTCAACTTCTGACAAATCACTTCTTTTTGAATGAATTGGGAGGAGCATAGACCAAGACACAGTGGCTACATTGAGGAGTACCAATAAGTGAAGCTGCCTCAAGATATAATGATCTCAATCTTATCCACTAAGTAGCCTCCATGAAGCCAAAGTTGATAGATATTTCGGGAAAACAGAGTGTGTAGGGCCTCTAGTCATTTTACAGAACAATTTTCACTGAGGATTATTTTTAATGTAGATGGTTGGTTTGGGCGTGGCAACATTGTATAGGGAGCGGTGCGAGTCTGGGGTGATGAGTGTCTCATGTATTTATTACTTTTCATTTGATGATGATGATGATAATAATAATAATAATAATAATATAATGTTAATCTCACAAAACATAATTTCTCCAAGTAAATGTTCAATGCAAATAGTTTTCCTTTGTTCAGCCTTGATACACAAATGACCCACAGAGTGCATTGTAATATTCTGTGAGAAAATGAGAAGACAATACATTATATATTAGGCACATTGAGTTACACTTGTTGCTAAACATATGTGATTAAGTTATGCTAAGCAAAAAGTACATTAGCATTGCTCCTGACGTGTATGTCATTTTAGATGGTAAACGATCTTGGAAACCTGGCCTGTTTTTACTAGAGCTCAGTTCTCATGAAAGAAGGTCCAGGGTCCAGCTGTGTGGTAGAACAGACACACCACTAATGAAAGCCCATTTTGTCCACAAATATACATTTTCGTGGTGCTTCACAGTTTGAGAGATGCCAGGTCAAAGGTCATTGAAAAGACCAGATTGTCATACAACCCTAACCTCTTTGACCTACAAACAGCAATCAGCAATTCTCTATTGTGTGTGTGCATCATGATGTCATGGCTCTCAGAGGACTTTGTATAGCTTTCTGTTAGTAACGAACTGCAATATAAATATGCAAAGCACAACACAAAAGTAAATGGACTCAATTTAAATGGCACCAAAATGAAATCGCATTATTGGTTATAACCTTTGAATGCATTACTTGATTTAAAAAATAAAAACAGATTAGAATTCACAAATCAAAGCGTTCTGCATCACACAATTAGAATTATGATATATCAACAAATGCAAATTGTGACTAAATTTACATAGATCAATACATATCGCATATTACCAATTATTGGAACATGAAGGACATCAATGAATTCAGAATGTTCTTTTGATTTCAAGTATAAAAGTCTAAATACATTACAGATATTATAAAGGAACAATAGATTTCAGTTCATTATGATCATAACTGGGAGGAGAGACTTACTTTGCTGCATCACAGGTCACAATACATTGGACCAATCAAAATAAAGGGGGGGGATAATTGGGAGTGTCAGTATCTGAAGAAAACCCATCATAGGTTGGTCTATTAAGAAAATGCTGCATCAAACAATGGACATTGGGAGAGTTCTTGAGAAATAGGGAGAGTTATTGGGAAATAAGGTGATGAAAGGAGCTTGCCCAAAAGGAAAAGTGCTGATTTGGGTTCCATTTGGTAGTTCCTGATGGAAATCCTCCTTAAGAAAAACTTTTGCAAAGTGAGCCAAATACACACGTTATTTGGCCCAAGACAAAACCAGATTGCCTGAGAGGAATTCCGAAAGCAGGGGACAGACTTGGACAGGAGCTGTTGATGTTCCTGCCTATCCGGGTCTTTAAAAGACAAACGGTACAATAACACTTCTGCATTTAGCTATAAGGCCCACAAATAAGTCAAACCCCTGATAGCAATTGCAAGTCTTTTAGGGAATCATTTACAATCTATACCATTAAATGGGGACTTTACCTGTATGGGAACATTTGTGGAAGTATATATAACATAAAATGCCCTAAAATGGATGATTGCACAGGGCACATTAGTTTCTGGCAGCTGCCAAATATTAATAAATCCCTGTGTTTTTGCAGGTGCAATTTCTACCTGGAATGTTGACATAGTGTACAATATGTTCCACAGGCTTGCAGTAATTAATACACTTTTTGACCTGTGAAAAATCAATCCTGAATATAGCTGTATTTCCCCTAAAGTGGAATAGTATGAGGGTTACTTTCTCTATTTAATTCCAGAGAAAATAATGTTTACATGAAGCAGGATTTTGTGCTATCCGAAATAAGAACTTTTATTCTAAACGCAAGTGTGTAAACAAAGTAAGCCAAACATACCAAAGGCTCTATTAGTATCATACATATGTTCAAACTAGAACGTTGTATGAAGAATAGAGTTGAGCAGGCTCCTTTGGTATAACATTTCTTAGAAAAGAAACATACGTGTAACGATTTTGAATGGATAATTCTTAAACAGATCAAGGGAGAATCACAAGACTTGGTCAACAAGAAATTATTACAATTGGAACAAAAATTGATTTTTGTGACAAAAAGCTATATCCATAGACTGAATGAGGGCATGGAATGGCACAATGCTTAAATAATTGTTGTCAATTTTTGTCAGTTAGATGATTTTTGTTATTCTAAAGTCCTTTACTGTTCAGGACTACACTGTGTATTCTTTGAAAAAAAAACTCTCTCTGTCATGCCAAATAGAATTATTGTGATTTGAAGACTGGCTGTGCTGATAACGGGATATTCTTCATTATGAAATGCCAGGTTGATTATATGTATATTGTCAGTGTGTGGGTTGTCTTCTATACAAACCATGGTTGTACACTGTACATTGCTAAAGTATGAGTATTTGCACACACAAGTTGTGGTTGTATTATTGGCATGTACAACGCACAATGTCAAGATGGGATTGTGCAATGGTAAATATTTGTGTTCCATTGAAGGTACCAACATACATGGTCATGGAATGATGTTTGTGTATAAATAGAGAGAAACTTTGACCCTTTCCCTTTCCTTCCCACCCGCCCCCCCCCGTTCACATCAAGTGGGTGGTATGCCAGTGGGTTTTGCTGTTTCTTTTCCTGGTTCTTTTCTTG
Source organism: Ambystoma mexicanum (assembly GCF_040938575.1). Lineage (NCBI taxonomy): Eukaryota > Metazoa > Chordata > Amphibia > Caudata > Ambystomatidae > Ambystoma > Ambystoma mexicanum. The sequence continues at coordinate 146,378,452 of NC_090930.1, read as the reverse complement.
AGCCGGTTGTTGAATACTCCCGCCGCATTTCACTTTCTGTGGGAAACATTGCTCAGAGACCAGGTTACCCCTAGTGGTGACGAAAACATTTTTTGCGAGTTAACATACTAAAATTAGAACAGACTTGGAGTCCTGTGCTGCATACATAATTGGGAGTCAGAAAGATATGAAAATGTAATCTACAGGTGGCTTTGCATTAGTTTTTGTATTGAATAGACGAGTGGGGAGATGTAAACTACATTTACCAGCATTAGCGTCTCTCTCTCTTTTTTTTTTAAGTACCACGACATCCGTGTGATGACGTCATGACAAATTTAACCGCTTAAGTGCCAAGGATGAGTATGCTCGTCCTTTTTGCATAGACTTGGATAATAGCCTGAAAGTTAAGGGGTTAAAGAACTTCGTGATTTAGAGACATTAGAGAGAGTCTTTTTCTATCTGGATTTTTGAGCTTCAAACCAGAATGTAAGTCCAGGTTAGTTTCTTCTGCCTTTGGTTTTGACTTTTAATGTAGTCAAAGTAAAGCTAGGGATACTCACCAGGCCATGTAAAGCTTTTTCAAAACATATTTTTTTACTTATCTTCTTTAGACCAACATGCAAGTTTGTTTTTTAAAAGAGTGGCTATTATCATCGTGTGCCACAATATTAACACGATGGGAGTTACATCACCCCACCAGTTACTGTTTTGATACAGATGACAATACCTAAGACCGGATGATTTTTTTGGTAAGATTATAGCTTTAACAACATAGTGTGTTTTTCCCACACCTTTTACATTGTTCTTTTAGTGTAATGGGGACTTTTGTGTTGTGTTATTTTGTGAAAAGAGGAAAAAGGCAGGAATCTTTAAAACAATTGGAATCTGCCTATTAGAACCAGTGAAGGTATATACAAGACTCAGGGATTTTCAACCTACGAGTCATTGAGGTATGTTATTAATTAGCATATTTCACACAATTCTTTGTGGGATGAGGGTTATGAGAAATGGTCAAAGTAAAAGACCAATAGTGTTACATCAATTACTAATGCAGTGCCTTTATTTTTGACGAACATGGTACCTTAATTTGGTTTCTTAAAGAAGAATGTTTTTTAACAAAACAGACTTCATACACAAGACAATACATGCCCCTGAAGAATGTCCTGCATCTGTGTGTTTAAGGGACAGAAACTTATAAAAGTCGGGATACTATGAAGTATTAAAGTTAACATACACCAGCCAGAATTGTTTCTAGCAAATAGGATCATAGTGTGAACAAGCCACACGCTGGAACTAAGATACATTGTATAATTAGGACCCACTTCTAATGGTTTACTAGTATTGATGTGCTTTTTTAGGCATTTACATTTTTTGTCTTATGTGATATAATAATTTTTATTGATCTTATCAATATGTTTTTTGCTCTGTTTATGTGAAATAATAAAATTTGTTTTTGGTAACAAGAAGATACAACAGTATTTTGGAACTATATGATAGAATACCCTACTATATAGGCACTTTTATGATACTCAACTTCTTTTTGTTGAATATACAGCCTTACTCCACGTAGTAAGAAGTTGGTTAAACCTCCCCTTTGCTGTTACAGCAATTTTGTGACCAGTCACACTAGAAACCAACCATGGCCGAGAATCAAACCTAGAATAAGAAAGCGATATTTGAATCTGATGTTTTTCTTAGATGCCAATACGTGTCAGTGGTGTCAGAGAAAAGTAAATTAATTATATATTGCAAATTAATTAACATATTTTTCTTTGAAATGTGTTGGAGACAAGCAGTGATAATTTAAATGTTCATATTGGAGAAGAATGTATATATTTTTCTAGAAAGTTATTTGGACTTGCCTTTATAAAAATGTATGTTTGTGTGCACTGAGTGTGTAAATACTAGTGATAAATAGCAGACAAGTAATGTTTCTTTTCTGAAGATAAGTAGCCTGTATTTGTATGGAATGCTGTAGATGACTTTACCAGCATTTTAAGTTAAGGGACCACTTTTGATTATTTTGAATTGATTTTGTTTTTTGTGGTGGTGGGTATGTTGGATCACGAGATGTTTCTCCGTGAAAAGAATCTCCAACCCTGAGATATATTATAGATGTGATCACTGCAAGAGAGGGTGTGGGGGTCTCCCCCATATTTAGTGGGGAGAAAGCCATAAAGTAATCTGTGCTAAAGAAATCTGCTGTGTAAAGAAGGCATGGTATCAACAGTAAGACAGACCCGAGTGACCACAGTTCAAGGTTGAAATTGAATTTCAATTGGGTTTGAAAAACACCTAATCCTAAATCTAAACCTCATTATATAATAATAACACAGTCCTAGTGGTGTCTTGTCAAAACAAAATGACCTATACCAATAAAGCTATTGCCTATACTTACCTCTAAATACAAATAGTGTGGGAAACAATGTTATATAAAAGAAAAGTGTTCAAGAAATGACATGTAAGGATATTCAAGCCGTTTGCTTCCCTTCCCCACGTTTTCAGCAGGGGACAAGGTGGCACACTCGATCGTAGCACAGTCTTGGGCTTCTCTAGCACGACGGTGGAGCTCAAAACTTCAGCATCATGGCCTTTTGTGCCACAGTCCTTTTGCCATTCAAAGTCTCTTCTTTCAGATGGCCTGATGCAACAAACAATAAAGTTCCTTTCCTTTTTGCATTTCACATATACACAATTTTCTTAGGTGATTTACTATTCACCTTGGATCCCCTCTGCTGGACTCAGTTCCACTTTAACACAATTTTTTCCAGATTTTCATGTATCCATTTTCACCCTGGATCCCCCTTAACTAGGCTCAGATCTGCTTTGACACAAAATGTTTAATCAGCCTCCCTCTGTCAAGCTCAGACCAATGCATCTATTGTAACACAAAACTTGCTTCAGCCCAAAGTTTGCAATTGATCTCCCTCTGCCGGGCTTGGACCAACTTTATCTACTTTGTTATTAAGTTTCTTTACTGTATCAACATCAAAGACTTTCGATTGTGCGCAGGATTTTGTTTGACCTGTCGCAGGACCATTTTGATTCACAATCCTTCGCTACTCTAACTTTTGTCAACTCTCAGCGTTTGCACAGTGCCGGACCACTCTGTCAAAGGTATCGTATATTGGTTTCAAAGTTCAATCACTCATCTGCCATTCAACTTTACTTGCGTTAGTTAACACACGCCTTTCATACAATGTTAATTCCAGCTCTCGCCATACAATGTTGCCGCTTGTTAGCTTGGCTTCAACACAGACCAGTCTCGTATTGGTCTCCCCAGCTTACCGGTTCTGTTGATTTAACTAATGCTGCTTTGTTGTGGGAGCAAAGGACAGTACCACAGCAGCTTGTGATCCTCCCCACCTTGATTGTAGATGCGGGAGTGACTGGGTACCTCTGAAACACAATGCAGGATTCCTCATCCTGCTTTCCTGGTCTTACGCTTTCTACTCTCGAGGCTTTGTGAAAGTAACGGTTCTTGTCAAAAAGGTCAATGGAACTTCCCTCCTTGCGATCCCCTTCAGTTTCACCGTCTTTCTCCTCTTGTTAAATTGCCATCTTGGAACTGCTGCTTCCCCGTGTGCTGTGCCTCACTCAAAGTGTGCTCTCATACTCTGCCTTTTATCCGTGTGGGGAAGTGTAAACGAGAAGTAGGTGTGTGTGATGGTCAGTAATTACCTGAACTTGCCTGACATTGTATTGGGACACATCAGGTATACAGTTCGGATGTTAGTCCAATCACTCTCATAGTGGGCGTTTGTGAGAAATTGTTCATATTGTAAAAGGGGGGGCTGAGTTTCGAAATATCCTACCTGGTAGGATGGGGTAAAGGTGCTAGAGGGAAGGGGATACAGCGGTTTATAGTCATAAAATCGAAACACATAAAGTCGAAAGTCATAATCTCGAAAAAATAAAGTCGAAAAAAGAATGTCGAATTTCTTTTTTAGGTTGCTTTTTATTCAAAACAACCCCCCTTTTTTGTAATTTCTTTTTTGTTTTACCCCTTTTTTTTACCCTGGAACCTAAAAAAAGATATAAATTTAAAAAAAAAAATAATTCGACTTTTTTCTTTCGATTTTATTTTTTTCAAGATTATGACTTTCGACTTTATGTTTTCGAATTATTGACTGCACACCGGATACCGCGTCTCACCATCCAGTGTCTCACTCCCACTCCCTGAAGACCCATCATCCAGGTGATCCTCCCACACTGGTCCACCCCCAAGCAATGGCCGTGTCCTGGCCAACCGGATGACCAATCCATGGGGACTAGTGAGTGAGACACCTTCTGGTTTCTCACAGCTGTGAAACATTATTCAGTAAAAATACATGGTACCAGTGGATATTATCCAATTTCCACTGACACAGACTAGGACCCGGTTGTCATTAGCTGACATGTAAAATGTGAATTGGAGGTATTCATTCATGAATGTAAGGTAACACATATAATTTTAAAATGAAGGGGGGTGGATGAGGGTTGAGAGATTGCAAAATGAGGCATTTATTTTTGGATTCAACGACTGAAATAGCCACAGATGGAGTAGGACCTGACAGCAACAATTGAATCCAACAGAGGGCCAGTCCCAAGGTGCCTGAATCAGAGAGGCGTTGACGAAAGGCTGATGCACAATGTTGTGAAGGGTGATCGAGAAGTCAAGTAAAGGAGGACCTTGACACCATTGCCATTGACTTTACATTGTGACGATTCACTAGGTGTCGTCACTTCTCCCAAGTGGGAGCCCCTTCTCATGATCCTAGGAAGGTCAGGCCGCTACCCAATAGTCCCCCTTGGGGTGGTTTAAGGCGGGAGGGCCTCATGGAGAGGGACTCCCCTACTCGGCATAAGGATGACCACCTGGGTGATAGACAGCACAACACCCAAACCCACACCTACCCGAAACATCTAGCACCCTTTCAATCACCTCCTCTGACTGACACAACCATGTGCTATTGTAACATCAGGTCAGTTTCACCAACTCAGATGAAATAGATCATTCAAGATGTAAAATGTAACATCATGTCAGTTTCATCAAGTGGGACGAACAAAATCATCCGAAAAGCAAAGGTCAACCCTAATGCAATACTCAGAAGAGGTGGCCCCAAGGTGCCATGAAGAGTGACTCATGGAACGAGAGAAAATGTTCTAGGGCTCCGCAGGGGAGTGGTCACCAAAACAACATCAAAACAGATGAAGGACTCAGTGATGGAGAGAACGGTCCTGGATGCCGGCCAGCAATGAAGAAAACAGTCCAGTATGGGAGAATTTAAGGTGGAGAGAACGCTGCAGGGAAGTCGAAAGTAGTCATCCGCTGGAGACAAGAAGCAGATGACGAGAATCCTTTGCCCAGTGGTTTGGAGCTGGTTGGGAAAGAGACTGGAGGCTGAGAAGCGGTAGCGCGACCTTGAGATGGTGGACCGCTTGATCCAGCAACAGCGCCTACTCCGTCGGTCCAGCGAGCAGGAATGAAAATCCCCGGACCAGGAGCCACTGAGACAAGGAAGGCCCGCACAAAGCTCCCAAATGAAGCAAGACCCCAGGAAGAACCAGCAAAGGTAGCGGGTGTAATGTGGGAAACAGTAGGGGCATGAAGCCTTAGAGTAAATACAAGTTAATTGGAAATACTGAGTGCAAGTTAACTGAACTTGATGATACAAGAAATCTTCCTCGTGGCTGTACTTGGCAGGAGAGTGAACTAAGTGGGCCTAGCAAAAAAGGGAGGCTAGAAAGGGTTTGGAACCCAAACAAGACAAATGTCTAGGACTGCGTCTGGGACCTGAAGCAAAACCAAGCAGGTATCAGAGGGAGTCACCCTCGAGACAGTGGCAGATATAAGTCCACTGGCCACCAGGGAAGGGTCTGGGACACTGTCCACATTTGCAGTGGGGAAGAAGAACCCACTGGCCACCAGGGAAGGGTCTGGGATCCTGTCCATTGCAAACAGTGGGAAGTGGAGACCACTGGTTATATATGAAGGGTCTAGGACCCCAACAAAAAAAAACATTAAAACAGAGAGGGAACCGTCCTAATTATAGTGGCAGAGATAAGTCCACTTGCCACAAGAGAAGGATCTGGAATCCTAAGACGATTCAGGACATTGTTAAAAGCAAGTTGCAAAGGCAAAGCGAGTATCAATTGGAAAGCGCTGAATAGCAAGTGATATCAGGAAAAGGGAGTTATTCTCCTAGTAACATTGCAGAAGTAGAGAGACACCAGGTGAAGGGAGTCATTCCCCCTGGCTTTGTGTGTCAAGAGCAGACCAAGAGATGGGAGACATTCTCTTGGTCCTGAAATAGAAGTTAAGTTTCTTATGCCAGGGGAAGGGTGCCATTCCCCATGGCCTTGTTGTGCATTGTATCAAGACATACCAGGGGAAGGGAATCCTTCCCCCTGATTCGATTGGAACTTGTACAGAATCGCACCAGGAGAAGGGAGCCATACTCTTGGAGAGAATATTGTGTAAAGGCTGTTTTGAAACCTGCAAATCAGGGTAAGGGCGTCATTTCCCCTGGTGTTTATGTTTGAAGGAACTTTTTGCTATTTAGTTTTATAGTGTAAGGGATAGAAGTAGGTTTAGGACACATGACAGTGGTTCATTCTTTGACGGGCATCCTGAATGTGATGCTGGAAATGCCTTTTGGAGGGACAGGGCCTCACAGCCCTTGTCCTACCACTTCTCTGTGTGTTTCTTTCTGTATGTTTCCTGCCACTGAGGTCCAGCCTCTGTCACTGCAGCGCTTCACTTTTGGTTTTGGTGAACAACACCCATGGAATACCCTAATGGCACCCATGGGTGGGAGTGCACCCTTGTACATGTTTTTGGGCACCTGGTGTTGTCCATAGAGCAGGGTATGGGCTGGTGGTAGATACATGCTGACTTGACAGTGGCTCTGAGTGACCTATATTTTTGTGACATCCAGGGCCTGCCATAGGAAACAATGGATTCCTGAACAAAGGCAAGATGGCCACTGTAGCCTCTTGACTTCTTTTGACTTTACCCATTGTTTCCCATGGTCCTGGGAAACCGCGACTCTGTCATCTTCCCCCTGAATGGCTGTTGGGTGGAACAACCGTGTATGGTTCTGGAGCTGCCTACTAGAATGCAGGAAGGAGAACAACAGGCACACCTTAGGGTAGTGAAACACAGTTCAACTGTAGATATTGGAGATATATGTATATATCAGTTGATCAATTAACCATATCTAGAGGTGCAGGGGAGAGATGCTCGGCCTTGGTACCTAGACTGGGGGAATAATCTGAGAAAAATTGTATCCTGATTAGGTTACCTGCATCCCCTGCACACTTTCTGTATGGCCTAAGCCTAAACTCGGATTTATAGGAAAGCTATTTAGCCTCTATTTCTCCCAACGGGAAAAGAGAAAGCCAAACAGTTTGTCCTAGTAATGTTTATCAAATATTGTAGAGGACTTAAATCAAAAATGTAGTATTGACACCTTTAAACATAGAGCACATTTTCAAATGTAACAATGATATAACTTAACAATTTTAGGAACTGTATATAAATCAATCTGTGTCTTTATTAGTTTAAAAATGGCCCAACGCGTTTGGAGTATTCATCACTCTTCATCAGGGGCATAAATTCATTTTCATTCAATATCAAGAAAGTAAAACACATTGTATTTAACCATTAGAATTTGTAATTATATCTACTCGCTATTTCATCACAAGACAGATCCAATATGCGATTCCCTAGAAGTCCTTCACTTCTTTCCATTTTGATACAAACAATAATTCACTTCAGGACTTTACATAAACACTTATTCCAAATGACACTCATTTGTTCATAATCCAAACCTCAATAGAACTGTGAATGGCCCCGATGGACTTGTAATAACAAAGATATAAATTCTACTCAGGAGCTAATTTCAAATGGCATGATACCCTGTCGTTGAAAAATGTGGAGGTAATAAAGATACTATAAAGAAAATGCATGATTGTATTTCTATGCAGAGGGGATCTTACCTAGTAAACATAGGAGGGTATCTTCTACTCTGTACCTAACGTGAAAAAGGAGATTGCTGTCCCGAATATATTGTTATATTGAAATGGTCAAAAAGATGACAGGCTTCTTGTGGCAAAGCCTGTAGAGACATAATTACCACTTATATCCGCTATCTCTCAAGTGGACATATGAGGGACTTACCAACGTTTTGGTTGTCGAAGTCTTAAACATAGGAAGGCAAGTTGTGTCTTTTAGAGTCTCTCCAATAGCCAAGTGGAGATCTGAAGTCCTTAAGCTGATAGAGCGGAGTCGGCTGTCTGTTCCAGTTATCCAGGTGAGAATACTGAGATGTTGAAAATAGGTCAGGATGTGATTCCAGTAGAAGGGAGGCAGATTTATCAGAACCAGTAAACAAGAGTCCAATGTTGCTCTCTGTAATGATGGTAAGTATAAGGTGAGTAAATATCCTTAAAGATCGTGTGTCCTAAATCTCCATTGTGTCAAAAAACGTACTTGTGTCAAGCGTCCTGTGGAAGGATCTTCAGTCAAAAACGTGGGTGAAGGACATGGAGGGATGGGGGGGACAAATCCCCCCCACAATCTTAAGTGGGGGATACAATGGCATTTATCCCCAACAGTTTATTTCCCCCAGTTTGTGTGTCCAGTCTGTGCACTGACTGATGCGTGCAAACTTCTGACTCTGAAGTGAATCTGAAGTTTGCACGCAGTAGGCACGGGTCTAGTGGATTCTATCCGAATCCAATTCCATTCTGTTACAACAACAGTGGGGGAGGGGGAGGAGAACGAAGCAGGACTACGAGCAAGAGTTGTTAAAAACAACTCTTGCTCGTGGGTGAGGACCAACCCCGGGGAATACAGCATGTGCCAGCCCCGCAGGCCCCGGCGTGCGCAGGACACTGCTGCACAGCCTGCCAGCCTCCTCCTCCTCACCTTCCAGCAGCCACTAGCAGCAGGCAGCGATGCGTGCTGCTAGGCTTCTGAGAGGGTGAGGTGAGACTAGACTGCTTCCTGCCTCCTGTAGTGAATGTCTACAATTATTATCAGCTGGTCAAGTGGCACAGCCAGTAGAGCGTGCTTGCTTTGACATCCGTGCAGAGCCTTCTGATCAGGTTCGAATCCCGGCAGGGCCAAACTCAGCTTTTCATCCTTCTGAGGTCGATAAATGAGCACCATTCACTGTGGGTAATAATAAGCAGCGCTCAGATACCTGAGGGTTTGTAGTGCTATATAAATGCCTAATTATTATTGTTGTCCTCTTGGAGAGCGATGTTTGTGAACATAAACGTCGCATGACGAGGTATATATGTTATTTTACCAGATTCGTTTGGTTTTGTTGTGTTTTTCTATAGTGAAGGCTTTCGGATTTTCTTGTTTGCCACCCATTGAGATCGGACTATGTTCGGAGTCCAGATTTTCTCACATTTGCACTGATTGCTATAATGACATTCGTGCATTTAGCACCATTTTTTGGAGTATAGGGGCCTGATTTGTGGAACTTTCAGCACAATGTGCTAAGTGACTTTGTACTGCCAACAAACAGCCTGAATCAGGGAGTGGCGCAAAGTGTATTTTTGTAGGGAAAAACTTGCACTGCAAAAATACACTTTGTGCTACTCTGTGAATTAGGGTGATTGTTGCCAGTGCAAAGTGACTTGGCAGTTGGCACCGGCGCTAAAAGTTCCATGAACCAGGACTTAGGAGTAATGCAGCAAAACAGATTGGGCCATATTAGGAGTGTTGCGGTAAGGAAACAATGGCGCTGGTAGTGCTACTGACGCTGTTGTTGACATGACACAACATTACGAGGTTGCTTGCGGGGGCCGCTCTGCATGCCTGGTCAGACCAGGCGTACAGAGCGACACCCGCGAGCAGACCAGGATGGTAGCAATGGTACTGTTATGAACGGTACCACTGCTACCATCCTCCCCATTCCCATTGAGCCCTAGGGGGGCTCAAATGGGAATGGGGACGTGCGGGGACTGGGTACCGCAAAAGGGAATTACCGGGCCTTCCAAGGTCAGAATGGCCCGGTAAGTCCCCTTTTGCGGGACCCAGACCCAAACCCGGACCCGAGTTTGGGGGTAGCCATGCCCTTATTAAGGGCATGGCTACCTCCAAACTCATAATGAGGCCCATTGTCTACTAATCCCTACCACCTCGAAACCTGGAACACGTTGAAAATGCCTTTGGTGCAGTTTTCTCAAAAGTGATCTGAGACCTTTACCGGAAAATAATTAAAATTCTAGCAACGCACCACGCGGCTTAATGATTGAAACAGAGATTCCTTTATAGTAAATAGATGGAATTAAAGGAAGCCGCAACTGTGGATGTTTGTTGGAAAACATTTTGCTTCTGGACCATCGGGGTGCGGGATCTTAAATTAGTGCTGTATTGACCACCTGGCTGGCGGAATTGCCAGCCCTGCTTCTATTTAGACAAAATGGAGTGTTTTTGGATGAGAAAGTTGGGTGAATGAGAAGCACAACCTCCAAAGATGGACTATAAATAAGTGTGTGACATGGGGCGGGGTGACTGGGCGGGAAATGGGGGGAGGCAATTATATCAATGTTCAGGATGCGAGGCAGGAATGTTCAGGCAGGAGATGTTTTGCGCAAAAAGTCTGCTGGAAGCAGTCACTGCGGTGCCACTTGAATTTGCAAATTGGGAAAAAAAAATTTTGGGGAAAAATCAATACCTTTTTTAACATGTGTGTACCCTTTGGTTATCAATTATTTCGTTGTTCTTTTTGTGACCCCGTGAGTTGTTGTTACAACTGTCTTTGCTTAGAGAGCGTTTTGCAATGAAATGGGTGCACTTGGACTCCGAAATTCGATGATGGCCACACTCCACCTGCCCCCCCCCCCGAAACCCCCTCCACCTGCCTATCACCCCAGCTGGTTGAGAGGCAGAAGGGAATTCGATGAGCGACAAAGAGGATCATTTCAATGTCACTTCCGGCGTCGTTTAGTGGCAAATTTGGTGATGAGCTCACTTTATAAAGGTATAAACGAGAGATATTGCAGGTGTTTTTAATATGTTTTCCTCTCTTGCTATATTTTGTAAAACAAATGCCCGGCTCTGGAGTGGTAACATTACCTTTTTGCTCACATTTTATGAACTGCCCCCATAATAATCACCAACAGTTGACACCTTACAAAAGCGGGCGTCGACAGTTCCATTTCATCCACTGCTGTCTGCACAGCCTCATGTAATATTGATATAGTATCTAAGTTTATATATTAAACAGTGTGTCACAGAAGATTGTTTTGTGCGGAGTAACAACGCCAATCTGTAAAATATATGGAACGCAACGAAATGTAATATCCCATCCCATCAAATAGATCAATAGTAAATATAATAATTAATATGGTTAAGTCCCAAGGTGTCCACTGTCCCCCCCAGATTTTATGGGTCTCCTACACCCCTGGTCAAGAAGAAGTATCTAGGATCCTTGAGCCAGGAGAGCAATGCCTGCTTTCCTGCTCACTGTGTTTTGTTTATGTAGTTGTCATTCGTGACGTCACTCGTGCATGTACGAGTGACGTCACGCTGAGACCTGCTCAATGTAAGGATGAAAAGTTAGTGTTACGTAGAACACTGTTCTTCCATTTGGGATAGTGTATGCTTATAATATTCTACTCTGTAATGGTGCTTGATAAGAAAAAGGTCTAAAGTGAACCTTAGTGCTAATGAGTTCTGTGACATCACATTGCGCATGCGCGAGTGACATCACCAAGTCAACAATTTTGTTTCAAACATTCATGGGTGTCAGGTGTTTCAATACACTAAAGGGAAAACCACAGAGTTATACATGTCTCTACATAGCATTCTTCTAAATTATGGGTATTTAAGAAAATACCTATCCCCAATGTTAGGGGTGTACACTCTTGGGAACATAATAAGGATCCTCAGTCTCTGTTAAGCAGCTTCTGTATACCTGAATGCTTATAACTGTCAAATGAATAAAAAGGTAAATCTCATAAAACCTAAGATTATCCTAGCGCTAATCAAGCAAAGATGTTTTTATCCCACTAGGGATAATGATAGTTGGATTTACACCTTCTCATGGTGAAGAAAAATGCTTTCTGCTTTGGAAGTATCATTGAACTAGTGCCTATGTATGATGTTTTTTACAAAAATGGTCCTAGGTTTTAGTCCTCGTTCATTCCGAGGGGGGTCATAGCATCCAATCTATGAATCCAGAATAGTTCCCTTTGTGCTAAAAGTCTAGGTAGGTTTCCACCCAATGTCAGAGGAGTGGACTACCTCCAAGATCACCACTCTCATCTGCGAGATATCATGTTTATGGTCTCTAAAGTGTCTGTAAACAGATTTTATGTTTTTGGGCCTTATACATGACTTATACTGTGTCCATCTCTCCTTTGCCTTTCTGATGGTCTTACCTACATAATATTTGCTGCAGGGGCAGCATAGGGCATAAATCGCATTCTTAGTGTCACAAGTAACAAGTGTTCTAGCAAAATTTTCTTGCCAGTATGTGGGTGTTTGTTGTGGTCCCCTTTCATGATACTGGAGCAATGCTGGAAGCTCAAACAAGCGAATGTTCCACAGTTTGTTTGCAGAGGGTGCCCTGAGTGGGTTTTTTAAATCTATCTGCTTTCACGAGCTGATCTCTAAAGTTTCTTCCTCTTTTATAAGCCATCATTGGCGGGTCTTGGAAGAGTTGCCTCAAGGCATTGTCTGATCTGATAAGGTCCCAGTTTTTATGGATTATCCTTTTGACTTGGAAACTCTGACTTGAGTATTTGAGCGTATGTATCAGATTTTTTAAATCTTTCTTGGTGTTACTTTGTAGCAGGTCATTTCCCTCTTGCGCATTGGTTCTCACCATGGCTTTGTTGATGGCTTCGATGGGGAAGCCTCTTTCCAAGAATCTTTCTTTCATTGTTTCGTACTCATTTTGTAAAGTATCTGCATCAGATGTGATCCTTTTTATCCTAAGGAATTGACTGTAAGGTAAATTATCTTTGAGATTTTTTGGATGGAAGCTATTGTGGTGTAAACAGCTGTTAACATCGGTCGGTTTTCTATAGATTTTGGTGTTAGAACCTGTTCCATTTCTTTCAATTGATACATCAAGGAAGTTCGCTGTAGGTTTACCTACTTCCATTGTAAAACCAATTCTCTCATTGCATCCATTCAGAAATTCCCAAAATCCTGTCAATTCATTTTCAGTCCCAATCCATATTCCAAAGGCATCGTCTATATATCTTTGCCAACATTTAATCCTCTCCTTCTATAGTTGATTCTCTAGTACATGCGTCTTTTCGAATTGGTACATAAAAATGTTGGCATACGATGGGGCCACCGAGGAGCCCATGGAGGTACTTGCTATTTGTAAGTAGAACTGTCCATTGTATCTGAAGTAGTTGTTATACAATATGATGTTGATAAGTTCCAAAGCAAACACTTTATTGATGGTAGCGTCTCTGTTCTGTAGTAGTGTGGGATGTATCAACCCACTCATCCAAGCCCTGCAACATCACTGTGCATTGCTGGCAGCAGAAAAATCATAATGGCCGCCGGAAAGCATGCTGCTCGCTAGAAATCACCAGAAATTGTGCAGTAAAAACCTGAAAAATAGGCCACCATCTACTTTGTGCCTATGTCAGTGGTAACACAGGAGACCACTGCCAAAAACCACAATTGGGCTACCCACAAAGTAGCCTAAAACCACTTGGAAATAGCAATGCTGATTGAAAAAGAAACACAGAGCTGTTTGAAAATCCATTTTCTTTATTGTCAAAAATTGCTAAAATCATGGCTCACAAATCACCTAAAAGATCCAACCTCTTTGTTGGGTGTCCCACATCAGTTACTGCAAGAATCCACATCAATACAATATCATCAAGAATCATATGTTCTCAGAACAAAATCCTATTTTAAAGATACTTGATGGAAAGACAGCTGTCAAAAATGGGTGTAATACCGTTGCTCACCTCTACCAGAAAGCTGGCGTTTTAAAACAATTTGAGTAAAGTTGAACAATTGAACCCAAACTATGCCAAAAGAAGAGAATTCCATCAAAACGTCATATAGAGTGCCACACATTGATTTAATGTGGGAAAAGACTGGATCTAAAGATATGTTGCTTATTTTAAATGTATAAATGTATTTTTCTTTATAAGGAACTATGTTTCAATTGACCAGAGGTAATCTGATTTTGTTAAAACTTTCAAGAGGCTGTCTTACCCTGAGAACCATTCACACCTTGGGCCTTCTCACCAAAAGGGAGGATGCCGCATGGACATTTTAATCATTTGGGGAGGAGATTCCTCTGCTGGCAGGAGAAAGAGACAACAGAGTCTTTCAATTGAATAGGAATGCTAATTTGGGTGTGACTGGTCAACAACTGCTCTGGCAGGAAACAAGGCATGTGACCACCTGACTCAGCCCAGCTCTAGGGGCGGACCAGACTGAGATGTGAATTGAATTGAAAGCAAATGTATGTTTTATAAAAAAATGCTTATAACAAATTGTACCAAGCTGACAAAAATGGGAAACTCTGACGTACTTGGAATGAAAAATTCATTCACAAGTTAAAACTAAGCTGGAATCCGTGCGATGTTCAAAGACTAAACACCGGAATTTATTCATCTTGTAGCTACTATGTTTATGCTAGGGACATGAAAAATTACAGAGATGTGCTCAGATGGAGTGTGTATGCCTGTGTAAAATTTGGTGCAGAACCAATATTGGGAACTCATCAAAAGCGCAAATAAGTGGTCATTTCTGAACCCAAGCTCGTAGGAACATGGGACTTGAACAGAGACGTGCCTTAATTAATATGTGATGTGTATATGTATTATGAACAACTTGTGTATCTGGGAAATATGTTTTTGGGGGAAAATAGATTTTCTATGTAAAAGCAAAGGGGAGGGATTTCAGTTAAGCCATAAAACACAGCATCACTCTGACACATATGACACACTGCTCCTTTCTCAAATCAGGGGACAGGAAATTATCTGACCTATCAGGATCCTTAGAGGGTTGGGCATAGAGAGTCAGCCTCCCCACCCACTTTGGAAACACATAAATAGGGACTGCTGAGACCCAGAGAGATACACTTTTTTCCACTCATCATCTGATTTCTTGGCGAAGCACCCTGCAGGACTCCAGAATCCAGATAGATCCAGACTCCAGACTCCAGAACCAAACTCTAGAACCCAAACTCTAGAACCTTGAAGCAGAGAGGCCTAACTCACAAGCGGAACCCTTTTCAGCAGGCTTCAGAATCTTTTGCAAACCTGATTCTAACCCCTAAACTTCCACAGGGCCTAACCAAACCATTCAACAGCCTGGCTGAGCTGTGCTGCTTCTAGCTAGGAACCCTGTGCTAGAACCAAGATCCAGGCCCAGAGAGAGCAGTGCTGTAACCCAGAACCCTGCCGATCCAGTACGAGAGACCGAGCAGACCAGAGGCCGTGCTGTCAGCAGAACCCAGTGCCTGAGACCTGTCCGGAGGCGAGTGAAGCCAAACCCTTGACCAGATCTTTGACGGGGCCCACTCCATTCTAAAGCCTAGGAGTGAGTATCTAGTCTAGAACTGTGCATAGTAATCTCTTAGTTTAAAGTAGTCTTATTCCAACCATTTTAACCTATCCAGAATTGCATTACAGAACCTCTTTTGTCTATCCTAAATTCTTCTCTCCTCCACATAAGTCTGTGATAATTGTAGCAGTAATCATCTTTGCGCTGATATTTCTGAAGAGTGACAAGTGTTTTGACGGACAGAGATCAGAGTTGTGGCACCGCGGTTCTGGTGGCTGCCCGTTGAATGTCTTGCTTCTTAATAGCTCCTTAATTTAAGCCTATCCTTGTTGGTAAATCTTTCAAACGCATCTGTCATTTCTGAAATCTTGATTCTATTTCTGAAAAATCTACCTTCACAAAAACATCCGTAACCTTTGAATCGTACGTCCTAGAACTCTCATTTTGAAGCTAAGATCCTACACTTTCCAACAAACCTAAAATTACATTCCTTGTAGTTTTGCCGCAAACTGCAATTTGGCTCAATTTCATTTTCTGTCAAAATAGCTGTTTCTTGCTTTCCACTGCTGAATTTGTTTTCAATCTGATAATCATTCATGAATCTTTGCTAGTGTTGACCTGTACCAATCCAATCCAAAGTAATTCTCACTAGTGCTGAATATCCTTTAGTGAATTAAAATCATTTTAGGAGATTTTCTCATCCATTGCAATCACATTCAAAAGTATTTTTGCCTGTTTTAAAATCTGTGTCTCTCTAAGCTTGCTGGGGGAACTGGAATTGAACTGCATTATTGAGTGTATTCTTGAAACCTGTGTGCCCTCATTTCCATCTCTTCATATTGCATAGTGGGGGGAGTGAGTAGTCACAGGGGGAAAAGTGATTATATTGTCTTTTGATTGAATTTATATCAAGGTGATTCTGTGTTGCATTTTTCCCATTATTGCATTTCCTTGAATCATATAAAGTATTTTCTGCTACAGTATCCTTCCTATTCCTACTCCTAAGTGATTAAAGAGATTGTTAATGTTGTAATATTATCCTTTCTTAATTAACGTCCATATTCATAAGTGTGCTTTTCAGATATTATTTTGTTCATAAAAGTGTGATATATATATTGTTTAATTCTTCAAATAAACATTTTAATTTGCAAAACAACCCTACTTCCTGGTTCAGTGAGGTCAGGGGGATTCAAAGAGAGGGGCATTATATAAGGGTTAATCATCCAGATTTAAAGAACTTTGACATAAAAATATATAAATAAGGGCTTCCATTGGGCATCCCATCCTAAGCATTGACTTAGTTGGAGTGCTGGATTGAAATCACTTACAGTAGAAACCATTCAAGTGTTTCGATACCTTCTTTATGTGGGACGGAAGGGTAGAGGCTGTTGACATCCATTGTAAAGAGAATGAGATTCTCTTCTGTCAGGGTCAGGTAATTGAGTATTTTCAAAAAATGGGTAGTGTCTTTGAGATAGGGTGTAGTTTTGTAACTAGTGGTTGTAATGATGTATCCAAATAGATAGCCAGTGACTGAAAAATGCTATCAGTCCCGGCGACAATTGGTCGAAAAGGAGGGTCATTGGTATTTTTGTGAATCTTTGGTAATCCATAAAAGACTGGAGTAACCGGATGTTTTTGTTTAAGGAAGTCCACTGTTTTGTCTGTTATCCAATCCATGTCCGCCGATTTCTCTAGCACTTTTTTGATGATATTTTTTATGCCCAATATTGGATCACCATCCAGAGGCATGTAGGTCCTGGTATCATTAAGTAATTTTAAGCAACCCAAGTTGTAGAGTGTAGTGTCCATCAGGAGAAGTGCTCCTCCCTTGTCTGTCTGTTTTAATGTGAGGCTGTTGTCCTCTGCCAGTTGTTTGATGATGGTTAATTGATGTTTGCGAATATTGCAGTGTTTCGGGGATTCAAATTTAAGGCGCCTCAAATCTTTGGTTGTTCTTTGTTTGAAAAGATTAATTAGAGGGTGGTTCACCTGGGGATGGAAGCTGCTTTTATTTTTTAAATTTGAGGTATTTGGACTTGGCTTCTTGTGGTGTATGTTCTTCGATGTTATTAAAAAACACTTTCAGTTCCATCTTGCGTATTAACTTAAATATATTAACTTCCTCCTCAAAAAGTGAGGTGTGGTTTGTAGGTATGTAGGAGACACCAAGGTTAAGTGTTTCCATTTGAGTTTTTGTCAAGGATTTGGAGGAGATGTTGATGACCAAATGTTGTTTTATTTCTTTTTCTGTCGGAGCTTTCTTTTTTCCTCTTCTTGTCTTCCATTTCCTAAAAAAGGCTGTTGTGAGGGACGTGTTCTACTGTCTGTAGATGTTTCAGCTGGTAGTTCTTCCTGTATGTTTGCAATTTGGGAGTTGGCACTTGTTGAGGGCCTCTCTTCTAATTCCCCACTTGTTGCCTCGCTGCTATCAGTATTGTTATTTGTAGGAAAAGTTTGTCTTGGTGGTCTGTCTGTCGTGGGTCTACTATTGGCATAGAACTCTTGCCAAGTTTAGACAATATCTCTTGCGTAATCTAGGGTATCTCTTCTAAACTTCCTGATCTCATGCTGTTCGATGTATTTTTTATACCCCTCAAGTTTTAAGTTGGTGTCTTCGAAAATGTGTTTTAATTCAGCTCCTGTTTTCAGTTTAGATAGCTGTGTTGATACTTCATCATTTTCCTGTTGGATAGTTGATACAGATTTAGCTAGTTCCTCAATTGTTAACAGGATAAGGTCCAGGGAACATTTGTTCAAAAAGTGTACCCGTCTGGTCACAAAGTCCTTGTTTTCCTTGTAGACTGTTGGTCTGATTTAAATCCTTAGACCTCTCGGAATGCGTTTTGATCAGAAATATTGTGCTAATGTGGTTGTGTGTAATTTTTGTGAAATTTCTCGTCGTATGACCCTTTCTAGTTTCTAAATTAGACAATCTGGGTTTTCATCAGTTGATGTTTCCTTGCTGGGGTCCTTAATAGGGCCTAATAATCTGGTTGCTTCAGCGTCAGAAAAAGCCAACGTGGTGGCTGCTTTATCTGTCAGTGAGTGGATTGTTTCTAGGTCAGGGTGCTCGTGTTCAGTGTTGATACCAACCCAGTTAAGGGAAACTATACTAGAATGCAGGAAGGAGAAAAACAATCACACCCTAAGGTAGTGAAACACAGTTTAACTGTAGGTATCAGAGATATATGTATATATATTGTATATATTGGTAGATCTATTAACTGTATCTAGAGGTGCAGGGGAGAGATCCTCGGCCTTGGTACCTAGGCTGGGGGAATAATCTGAATAAATGGTAGCCTAATTAGGAAACCCGCGTCCCCTGCAAACTTTCTGTATGGCCTAAGCCTAAACTCGGATTTATAGGAAAAATGGCCCAACGGGTTTCGAGTATACATCACTCTTCATCAGGGTCATAAATTAATTTTCATTCAATATCTAGAAAGTAAAACACATTGTATATAACCATTAGAATCTGTAATTAGATCTACTCGCTATTTCATCACAAGACAGATCCAATTTGCGATTCCCTAGAAGTCTTACACTTTCCATTTTGATACAAACAATAATTCACTTCAGGAGTTTACATAAACACTTATACCAAATGACACTCATTTGTTCATAATCCAAACCTCTATATAACTGTGAATGATCCTGATAAACTTGTAATATCAAAGATATAAATTCTACTCAGGAGCTAAACTCAAATGATATGATATGATATGATATGATATGATATGGCATTTGTAACGTGCCTATACACAAGTGTTTCAAGGCGCGACGAGGCGGGGGGATAGGAGGAGACAGACAAAGATCCTACTAGGCCAGGTGTCATTCAGATCGCGCAAGTGCAAGGGTAGAAGGGAAAGGGAAAAGTGCAAGGGGAAGGGGAGAGGGGAAATTGCAGTACATGGTTAGTAGAATACAAGATAAATAATAGGGCCAGCTGGTGGCAAGTGCAAGGTAAGTGCCAGGAGAAGGGGCTGTAGGATACAGAGAAAGTCCCGTAGTGCAGGTAGGCAGTGCAGGGAAGAGTGGCTGGGCCAAGGACTGAGATCTGTGAGTGGCCCAGTTGCAGATTCAGTGCAGGTTTGCTGATTTTAGCAGGGGAGAGATGGAGAGAAAGCGGGGCAAAGAGGAAGGTTTTGAGGTGCTTCCGGAACCGGAGATGGTTCTCCTCAAGTTTCAGGGAGGCAGGAAGGCTGTTCCAGAGGGAGGCTCCTGCTGCGGAGAGAGATCTACCCCCAACTCGTTGCTTGGAGAAGCGGCTGACCCTGAGGGAGTTGGAGGTGGATGAGCAAAGAGCTTGAGAAAGAAGACATTTAGGAAGAGAGAGTTGAAGGTATTTTGGCCCAAGGCCCCAGAAGTCCTTGTGGACAATGCAGAGGGTTTTGAACTTAATCCTCGCAGCCACTGGGAGCCAGTGTAGTGATTTCAGTCCTCGAGAGAAACGGTCCCTGGGCTTGAGGCCAAGGACAAGTCTCGCAGTCCTGTTCTGGATGAGTTGCAAAGGGCAGAGAGTAGAGGCAGGAAGATTTAGATAGAGGCTGTTACAGTAGTCCAGCTTCGAGAGAACCAGGGATCTAGAAACAGTGAGCTTCTGGGGGAAGGAGAGGAAAGGAAGGATAACTCTGAGGAGGTGTAGCTGGTAGTGTGACTTCTTAGAGACGTCAAATATGTGAGGAGAGAAAGACAGTGTGGAGTCGAAGATGACCCTGAGGTTTTTTGCCTTGCAGGTAGGAGCAGGGAGAGGGCCAAGGGAGGCCGGCCAGCGAGCTGCAGGGAAGGAGGGAGTGGGTGTGCTGATGAGTAGAATCTCAGTCTTACTGGCATTAAGGCAGAGGTCGTTGGCGGCGCACCATTCATGGATAGCAGAAAGACAGTCAGAGATGAGGGAAGGGGAAGAGGAGGCCGAGGGTAGCCTGAAAATGAGCTGGGTATCATCCGCGTAGCACTGAAAGTTGGGACAGAGAGCGGCGATGCGGTGAGCAAGAAGTGCCAGATACTGGTTGAACAGCCAGGGGGAGAGGTTAGATCCCTGGGGGACACCACAGGTAGAGAAAAAGATGTCACAGAGGAAGGACCCCAGTTGGACCTAGTAGGGTCGATTGGAGAGGAAGGAGGTCAGCCACGCCAGAGCCTGACCAGTGATACCCAGGTTATCACGGAGACGGTTGAGCAGGATGGTGTGGTTGACAGTGTCAAAGGTAGAAGAGAGGTCGAGCAAAATGAGAACACAAGGGGTTTTAGAGTCAAGGTTTGAGAGCAGGTCCTCACAGATGTTCAGGAGAGCAGTTTCCGTGCTTTTGGCAGCTCTGAAGCCGGACTGATGGTCATGAAGACTACCAATAGATTCAGCATGGAGATTAAGCTGGGAGATGGCCAGTTTCTCCAGGAGCTTGCCCAGGAAGGGAGTGATGGAGATTGGGCGATAGTTAGCTGGGCAGGAGGGGTCGGAAGAGGGTTTCTTAAGAAGGGGGTGCACAAGGGAGTGTTTGAGGGGGGATGGGAAGACTCCAGAGGTGAAGGAGTGATTGCAGAAGTCAGCCAGGGCAGGCATGATACCCTGTCGTTGAAAAAATGTGGAGGTAATAACCTAGTAAACATAGGAGGGTATCTTCTACTCTGTACCTAACATGAAAAAGGACATTGCTGCCCCGAATATATTGTTATGTTGAATAGGTCAAAAAGATGACAGGCTTCTTGTGGAAAAGCCTGTAGAGACATAATTACCACTTATTTCTGCTATGCTGACCATGCCAAAAAATCTTTCAAGTGGACATATGAGGGACTTACCAAACTTTTGGTTGTCGAATTCTTAAAAATAGAATGGCAAGTTGTGTGTTTTAGAGTCTCTCCAAAAGCCAAGTGGAGATCTGAAGTCCTTAAACTGATAGAGCGGAGTCGGCTGTCTGTTCCAGTAATCCAGGTGAGAATACTGAGATGTTGAAAATAGGTCGGGATGTGATTCCAGTAGAAGGGAGGCAGATTTATCAGAACCAGTAAACAAGAGTCCAATGTTGCTCTCTGTAATGATGTTAAGTATAAGGTGAGTAAATATCCTTATAGATTGTGTGTCCTAAATCTCCATTGTGTCAAAAAAAACGTACTTGTGTCAAGTGTCCTGTGGAAGTATGTTCAGTCAATTAGAAGTCCCCAAGATCCATGAGCCAAGAGAGCGATGCCTGCTTTCCTGCTCACAGCGTTTTGTTTATATAGTAATTCGTGACGTCACTCGCGCATGCGTGAGTGACCTCACGCCGAGATCCGCTCGATGTAAGGATGAAAAGTTAGTATTACCTAGAACACTATTCTTCCATATGGGATAGCGTATTCTTATAATATTCTACTCTGTAATGGTGCTTGATAATAAAAAGGTCTAAAGTGAACCTTAGCGTTAATGAGTTCTGTGACGTCACATCGCGCATGCGCGAGTGACGTCACCAAGATAACAATTTTGTCCTTTGTCTGTGAAAAAAATGGATGATAATGCGTAATCTCTGCAGGCAATGTTCTAATGTCAAAGTAAAAAAGGCAAAGTTTTAAAGGGAGGCTATAAGCTATGCTGTCTAAGCCTCACGTTGGCATTCATGTAAACCCATGTTCAAAGGGATACAGCTTTTTTGTTTCACATCGAGCAGATTTCACATTCAACATTCTCATACCATATCAATGTTGGTGGTAACTTGGTTTGGATATTCATAACTACCCCAAAACAAACGGGTGTACGATCTTTTCCAATTGGTTCAAACAGTCATGGGTGTCAGGTGTTTTGATACATTAAAGGGAAAACCACAGAGTTATACATGTCTTTACATAGCATTCTTCTAAGTTATGGGAATTTAAGAAAATACCTATCCTCAATGTTAGGGGTGTACACTCTTGGGAACATAATAAGGATCCTCAGTCTCTGTTAAGCAGCTTATGTATACCTGAATACTTATAACCATCAAATGAATAAAAAGGTAAATCTCATAAAACTAAGGTTACCCTAGCGCTAATCAAGCAAAGATGTTTTGATCCCACTAGGGATAATGATAGTTGGACTTACACCTTCTCATGGTGAAGAAAAATGCTTTTGGATTATGAACAAATGAGTGTCATTTGGTATAAGTGCTTATATAAACTCCTTAATTGAATTATTGTTTGTATCAAAAGGGAAAGAAGTGTAGGACTTCTAGGGAATCGCATATTGGATCTGTCTTGTGATGAAATAGCGAGTAGATATAATTACAGATTCTAATGGTTATATACAATGGGCCTCATTACAGGCATTGACAGTATCAATTATATTTTCCGCCAACAATCAGCATCATACCATCTGCATATTGAAATGGCTAAAGATTTACTTCTCTGCGCGTGGCAAAACAATGTTTTTGTGTTTAACAACACATATTACAAACAATTAATTGGCATTGCCATGGGGGCGAGCTTTGCACCCTCGGTGGCTAATATATTCATGCACCAATTCGAGCAGCAATATGTGTTCACCAATAATGGCTTTTTTCCATCAATATACCTATGGAAAAGTTATATTGATGATATTATCATGATTTGGACTGGCACCGAGGAATTTTTATATCAATTTGTTAATTTCCTCAATGCCAGCAATTGGGATCTACAATTTACATACCAATTTAGTGCTTGCTCAATTGACTTTCTTGATCTCAACATTTCTGTGTCTAATGATGGCTTGAAGACTAAAACATACCGGAAACCGACATCAGTCAATGCTGTGTTACACTCATCTAGTTCTCATTAAAGCTCTGTGATCAACAACATCCCAAAAGGAGAGTATATTAGAGCGAAGAGAAACTGGTCACTTGATGCTGACTTTGTGGTGGAAAAAGAGTTTATCCATGAGCAATTTATAACACGGGGATATAAGCCCGCTGTACTCACTAAAGCTGAACGAGAAGTGTCCAGTATGAGGAGAGCGGATTTGCTGACACCCAAAACCAGATCAAGATGTGCTAATGAGCGACTGAATAAAATCAGACTTGTTATTCGTTATAACAGTGATAGCAATAGTATCCATGCGATTCATAAACACCACTAGCATTTACTCCATTTAGATCATGACTTGGCTAAATGGCTTGAACCCAACCATGTAATCACTTTTAGTAGAGCACCCACATTGAAAAACATTTTATGTCCATCTTTCATGTCTCAACCATCAAGTGGGGGGACATGGCTTGCACAGGGGAGGGCCAAAGGCTTCCACAAGTGTGGGAGTTGCAATATGTGCATGCATACTGTGGAGACTGATACAGTTGATTTTGGACTAACCGGTGAACATCAAATTAACGCATTTATTAATTGCAACACGAAATTCGTAGTTTACTGCATCATTTATATCTGTGGTCTAATGTACATTGGCAGCACAATCAGGCCCTGAAGATTCGTATTTGTGAGCATTTTTCCACATTGTCGAAACAGGAATCCAAATATCCTTTGCCAATACATTGGAAGACCTGTCACCAATTGGATAATGTTAAGGATATTCGGTTCACAGGATCAGCCCAGGTTTGCCTTCCTAAGGGAGGAGGTAACATTGAACTCAAACTCAGGCAGCCAAAAGCAAGACTTATTTGCAAACACAGGCTGGTTACCAGGGGCCTTAACATGGATCATGAGTTTCATGTATTTTTGTGAATTAGGCTGCAACATATAGGAATGTTTTCTTTCTCTTCTGCTATATTTTTTTATAATTTTCTTTTCATTATAAATGAATTGGCAAATATATTTTATTCTACCATAGATTAACCTGTGGATAGTCTCCTTTGATATAAACTGTTATTTTTGTTAATTTGCGTTGTACTTTTAACCTATGGCTGTAATCTGTATTATCATTTAAATTGGCTCATTGCTGAACTGGGACTTGCCAGTGACACGCCAGAATTGTGACGCATTATTGCCCTTAATAACGGTTTAGTTATGATATATATGTGGAATAGTGTAAAGGTGGATAAACAATCATGGCCGTTTCTGGGGCGCCATATTTTGAATTTCTTAATCCTCATTTACTTATTAATGATTATGGCATTCATTACGGCAATTGAGGCAGCGTTTTCCAGAATATCCGTTGATTTTTGATTTTTTACCGGCTAATTAATCTTCATTCATATAATGCATAATTGGCTCAATTTTTGTCCTAATTAATCCTCATTCATCTTATGCATAATTATCTCACTTTTAGTGTGCTAAATGATCTTCACTCACATAACTCACAATTTGGCTCTTCTTCTGTACACAACAAAATGGTCTTATTACTTCCTTACTTAGTCCAGGCACCTACCCTCTCACAGCTTTTGACCAGGTTACATTAGGGCTACTACCTCACACAAGATGGCAGCTATTGGAACACCGCAGTGCACGTTGCCGCTAACGGTATAGTGGCTGGATATAACCATTGGGAGACGCCGCATCCCTTTGATTCATTTTGATGCTGGAAGGCAGGTAAGATAGACGTCTGCACAAATGCACACGGTCCCTTACCTTGCTTAATTATTGCCATTTTGAGTAATTGAGACCCCCATTCTGACTCGGGCTTGCTTTCTACTTTCTCTCTTTCTCTAATTGGATTACAACGTCGCTTATGCGGGATCATTACTCAAACTGTTGAGATAAATCTCTTTCAATTACGGCAGCACTTTGAGTCAATTATGCATTATATGAATGAAGATTAATTAGCCGGTAAAAAATCAAAAATCAACGGATATTTTGGAAAATGCAGCCTCAATTGCCGTAAATCATGCCATAATCATTAATACGTAAATGAGTATTAAGAAATTAAAAATATGGTGCCACAGAAACGGCCATGATTGTTTATCCACCTTTACACTATTCCACATATAGATCATAACTAAACCGTTATTACGGGCAATAGTATGTCACAATTCTGGCGTGTCACTGGCAAGACACATTTCAGCAATGAGCCAATTTAAATGACAATACAGATTACAGCCATAGGTTAAAAGTACAATGCAAATTAAAAAGAATAACAGTTTATATAAATGGAGAGTATCCACGGGTTAATCCATGGTAGAGTAAAACATATTTGCCAATTCATTTATAACGAAAAGAAAATTATAAAAAAATATAGCAGAAGAGAAAGAAAACATTCCTGTATCTAGCAACCTAATTCACAAAAATACATGAAACTCATGATCCGAGTTAAGGCCCGTGGTAACCAGTCTGTGTTTGCAAATAAGTCCTGCTTGTAGCTGCCTGAGTTTGAATTCAATGTTACCTCCTCCCTTAGAAAGGCAAAACTGGGCTAATCCTGTGAACCGAATATCCTTAATATTATCCAATTGGTGACAGGTCTGCCAATGTATTGCTGAAGGATATTTGGATTCCTGTTTCGACAATGTGGAAAAATGCTCACGAATACAAATCTTCAGAGGCCTGATTGTGCTGCCAATGTACATTCGACCACAGATACAGATGATGCAGTAAACTACGAATTTCGTGTTGCAATTAATAAATGTGTTAATTTGATGTTTACCGGTTATTCCAAAATCAACTGTATCGGTCTCCACAGTATGCATGCACATATTGCCACTCCCACACTTGTGGAAGCCTTTGCCCCTCCCCGGTGCAAGCCATTTCCCCCCACTTGATGGTTGAGACATGAAAGATGGACATAAAATGTTTCTCAATGTGGGTGCTCTAGTAAAAGTGATTGCAGAGTTGGGTTCAAGCCATTTAGCCAAGTCATGATCTAAATGGATTAAATGCCAGTGGCATTTAAGAATCACATAGATACTATTGCTATCACTGTTATGACGAGTAATAAGTGTGATTTTATTAGGTCGCTCATTAGCACAGCTTGATCTGGTTTTGGGTGTCAGCAACTCTGCTCTCCTCATACTGGACACATCTCGTTCAGCTTTAGTGAGTACAGAGGGTTTATATCCCTGTGTTATAAATTGCCCATGGATAAACTCTTTTTCGACTGCAAAGTCAGCATCAAGTGAACAGTTCCTCTTTGCTCTAATATACTCTCCTTTCGGGATGTTGTTGATCACAGAGTTTTTATGAGAAATAGATGAGTGTAACACAGCATTGACTGATGTCGGTTTCCGGTATGTTTTAGTCTTCAAGCCATCCTTAGACACAGAAATGTTGAGATCAAGAAAGTCAATTGAGCAAGCACTAAATTGATGTGTAAATTGTAGACCCCAATTGTTTGCGTTGAGGAAATTAGCAAATTGAGATAAAAATTCCTCGGTAACAGTCCAAATCATGATAACATCATCAAAATACCTTTCCCATAGGTATATTGATGGAAAAAGCCAGTATTGGTAACCACATATAGCTGCTGGAATTGGTGCATGAATATATTAGCGACCGAGGGTGCGAAGCCTGCCCCCATGGCAATGCCAATTAGTTGTTTGGAATATGTGTTGTTAAACACAAAAACATTGTTTTGCAACACGCATAGAAGTAAATCTTTAACCATTTCAATATGCAGATAGTATGATGCTGATTGTTGACGAAAAATAAGACTGTTCTAAAAGGGCAACAGACAAGAAGCTATAAGAAAACAGGCCAGGTTTCGTCTTCCGCCCGCTGCCAATACCACATTGCCAGGTCCAAACCAAGGGGCCAAGGGGCGGCCAACATGGGCTTGGGCAGCGCCGCTCCACTCGGTCAAAGTCTAACAAGAGCTTCCTATCAGAAATCCCTTCAGAATCAGAATGTTCAGAATCAGTTCAGATAGATCTAGTGCATAACTTAAGCAAATACCAGCTCTCTTCAGAAGAACACTCCTTACATAACAAAGGACTTTCTTTCGCACCATCCAGTGTGAATGATTATGTACAGATTCAGATAGACCTATTCAAATTTATCAGAAAACTGAAACTTAAAAAATATTTTGCCACACAAGTTAAAAAATATTCTCCCAAAACACCAGTAATTGAACCATCGTAGCTTTCCTTATAAGTAATGATGACCACACATATTTTGATGTCTATTGATGATGCCATATCTGATAGAGAGTCCAGTGTATTGGACACATTGAAAGAATTGGATAGTCAGCAACGTAATTTGAAAATGAAAGAATTTTCAAACAAATCAAAGTTTATGCCTGTCTTTCCAGAAGACAATATTATTGATACCTTCCACCGAGCAGTGACCAATGACATCCACACACTTAGTGACCGATGTTCCCAGTATCCACATTGCAAATCATCTAACTTAACTAAAGCACAATCATTAGGGCAGAAGTTACCTTCCAACGACTCCCTTGTGATTGAAGAAGCCGAGAAGGGAGGCAACATTGCAATTATGGATTAAGAAGATTATATAACTATGGCACTGTCCCATTTGAATTTGCCAGTTTGTTATGAAATCTTGAAAAGCAATCCAATCTCGAGTATACGCAATACAGTACATTCAATCATCAACAAATGGTTTAATCTAGGTATTATTACAGATGTAGAGAAAGCCTTTTTGACTCCTGAGAAACCTACCATGCCAACTGCATATTGTTTACCGAAGATTCACAAGGCATATGTGAATATACCAGAAGGCAGGCCCATTATCAGTGGGCACGGGAGCATTATGGAACCGTATCGATATATGTGAATGAATGTATTTCGCCTCTGGTATGCACCACACCGACACATGTACGTGACACAATGCATATTCTACACATATTTGAGAATTTACCACCTCTATCTGATGTCTTATTGGCCACACTCAACGTTAAGGTATTATATACATCTATTGATCATCAGAAAGCAATTGACAGTATCAATTATATTTTTCGCCAACAATCAGCATCATACCATCTGCATATTGAAATGGCTAAAGATTTACTTCTCTGCGCGTGGCAAAACAATGTTTTTGTGTTTAACAACACATATTACAAACAATTAATTGGCATTGCCATGGGGGCGAGCTTTGCACCCTCGGTGGCTAATATATTCATGTACCAATTCGAGCAGCAATATGTGTTCACCAATAATGGCTTTTTTCCATCAATATACCTATGGAAAAGTTATATTGATGATATTATCATGATTTTGACTGGCACTGAGGAATTTTTATCTCAATTTGTTAATTTCCTCAATGCCAACAATTGGGGTCTACAATTTACACACCAATTTAGTGCTTGCTCAATTGACTTTCTTGATCTCAACATTTCTGTGTCTAATGATGGCTTGAAGACTAAAACATACCGGAAACTGACATCAGTCAATGCTGTATTACACTCATCTAGTTCTCATTAAAGCTCTGTGATCAACAACATCCCGAAAGGAGGGTATATTAGAGCAAAGAGGAACTGTTCACTTGATGCTGACTTTGCGGTGGAAAAAGAGTTTATCCATGAGCAATTTATAACACAGGGATATAAGCCCGCTGTACTCACTAAAGCTGAACGAGAAGTGTCCAGTATGAGGAGAGCGGATTTGCTGACACCCAAAACCAGATCAAGCTGCGCTAATGAGCGACTGAATAAAATCAGACTTATTACTCGTTATAACAGTGATAGCAATAGTATCCATGTGATTCTTAAACACCACTGGCATTTACTCCATTTAGATCATGACTTGGCTAAATGGTTTGAACCCAACCCCAACCCTGTAATCACTTTTAGTAGAGCACCCACATTGAAAAACATTTTATGTCCATCTTTCATGTCTCAACCATCAAGTGGGGGGACATGGCTTGCACTGGGGAGGGCCAAAGGCTTCCACAAGTGTGGGAGTGGCAATATGTGCATGCATACTGTGGAGACCGATACAGTTGAATTTTGGAATAACCGGTAAACATCAAATTAACGCATTTATTAATTGCAACACGAAATTCGTAGTTTACTACATCATCTGTATCTGTGGTCGAATGTACATTGGCAGCACAATCAGGCCTCTGAAGATTCGTATTCGTGAGCATTTTTCCACTTTGTCGAAATAGGAATCCAAATATCCTTTGCCAATACATTGGAAGACCTGTCCCCAATTGGATAATGTTAAGGATATTCTGTTCACAGGATTAGCCCAGGTTTGCCTTTCTAAGAGAGGAGGTAACATTGAAGTCAAACTCAGGCAGCTACAAGCATGACTTATTTGCAAACACAGGCTGGTTACCAGGGGCCTTAAGTTGGATCATGAGTTTCATGTATTTTTGTGAATTAGGCTGTTAGATAAAGGAATGTTTTCTTTCTCTTCTGCTATATTTTTTTTATAATTTTCTTTTCGTTGTAAATGAATTGGCAAATATGTTTTACTCTACCATAGATTAACCCGTGGATAGTCTCCATTGATATAAACTGTTATTCTTGTTAATTTGCATTGTACTTGTAACCTATGGCTGTATTCTGTATTGTCATTTAAATTGGCTCATTGCTGAACTGGGACTTGCCAGTGACACGCCATAATTGTGACGCATTATTTCCCTTAATAACGGTTTAGTTATGATCTATATGTGGAATAGTGTAAAGGTGGATAAACAATCATGGCCGTTTCTGTGGCACCATATTTTGAATTTCTTAATCCTCATTTACTTATTAATGATTATGGCATTAATTACGGCAATTGAGGCAGCGCATTCCAAAATAGCCGTTGACTTTTGAAATTTTACCGGCTAATTAATCTTCATTCATATAATGCAAAATTGGCTCAATTTTAGTCCTAATTAATCCTCATTCATCTTATGCATAATTAGCTCACTTTTAGTGCGCTAAATGATTTTCACTCACATAACTCACAGTTTGGCTCTTATTCTGCGTGCATAAAAACGATCTTATTACTTCCTTACTTAGTCCAGGCACCTAACCTCTCACAGGTTTTGACCAGGATACATGAGGGCTACTACCTCACACAAGATGGCGGCTATTGGAACACCGCGGTGCACGTTGCAGCTCACGGTATAGTGGCTGGATATAATCATTGCGGGACGCGGCAACGCGTCCTCCCTTTGATTCATTTTGATGCCGGAAGGCAAGTAAGATAGAAGTCTGCCCAAATGCACACGGTCCCTTACCTTGCTTAATTATTGGCATTTTGAGTAATTGACACCCCCATTCTAACTTGGGCTTGCTTTCTACTTTCTCTCTTTCTCCAATTGGATTACAACGTATCGGCTAATTCGCTTATGCGGGCTCCTTACTCGAACTGTTGACATAAATCTCTTTCAAAACCAGCAGCACTTTGGACACGCTGCAGTCTTTAAACTACTGCGCATCTGCAACCGGAGCTTTATTTAAGGTAAAACAGAAATACGTTTCTTTTTAAACATATGGCAATTTCCTCTACTTTATAGATATTGCAACCTCATTATTTGTGCAACTATTTTCTCTTATCTATGATTCAGACTCTAGATAAGAAGCCTACTCATTACTTACTCCGTGTAATTGGTAAGTATATATGAGTAACACGTATTTAGCACCAAGAATGGTAACTGACCATCAGGTCTTTGTCAAGTTATTGCTCATACAGAGTTTGATTATTTACTGTGCAGATTATTAGATTGGACAAGACTCCTTGGTAAATATGCCTCTTTACTGTTCTTTAATTACAATCCTGACAAATTCAGAACTGCCGCAGATTTTGTCCACGGTTGTTTATTTACCCCCATGGCTAACAGCTGGTTTCTGTTATTCTGTCTTTTTCTTCCTGATTTTGGAATGCCTTGATGCTACTACTTGAATTGGTAAAATGAACACTTTTTGTCTACGTAAAACTGTGTGCTAACATGTATTGTTATGCTAAAATGCACTGCCATGCATCTTACCTAATGTAGGCATCCACGATTTATAATGTTGTTTTGTCTCATTATACACATGTGGTGCAACCTCTAAAGGCCCCGTGATCTGGCCGATCTATTTTGAATGGCAATGTATATATTTATGTATATGTTAAAAATCTTTATGATATTATTTGCAACAGCCTCAGAGGAAGAGCTACGCTCGAAACACGTGTCAGGCTGTCTAGAACACAAATTAAAATAAAGTACAACCTAATTAATTAAATATTAACATTGGTTTAGCACTACGAACCCTCAGGTATCTGAGCACTGCTTATTATTACCCACGGTGTGTGGTGCTCATTTATTGGCCTCAGAAGGATGAAGGCCGAGTTTAGCCCTGCCAGGATTCTAACTTGCGTCAGCAGGCTCTGCACAGATGTCAAAGAGAGTGCTCTACTCGCTGTGCCATCGGACATAGACTTTCTATTTCAGGTTGCCCAGGTGTAGGGATAATCCACAGTATTACTATTTGAGTCCAAAGAAGGGATACTTCCTATGTTCTGAAACTGATCAAATTAATCTGCCTTTCTTCCTTGACCTATAATGCTAGACCTTGCTTAGCAATTAACAAACTTTTTAAAAAACTGTCAGCAATTGGTGCATTGGTTATAAATCTATGATTAGTGTGGTACCACATAATGCTTACATATATTGTTGCCAGAATTAAGATAGTGTTGCCAAAATACAAAGTGTGTTATTTATGTGTTTATATTTATATGAACCTTATTTTATATAAAGAAGCTGTGTTATCACCTAACATAGTGTGTGCACATTCCTTTGTGGGAGCTTGAGGATTCACTGTACTTGTGAACCAGCCCTCATCACCACGTGAGAGCTTAAGCCTTGGTTGCTCGTCCATAGCTATCATAGGGAGAACCTTGGCTGGGGTGCTCTGTGCCTCTACCTCAACCGTATAGAGGGCTGAAGTACAGATACCCCACTCCACTCTTTACACTGACAGACTGCCAGACCCTTTTAGTATTAGTTTTGAGGCAGGACCCCCCTCTTAGAAGTTAGGGATAATAAGAATTTTTTTTTTATTTTATAAAATAAAAGTCTATAACCAAAATCATGCCACCTCTGTGTCAATCTCCTTTTTTGACACCCTTACAACATTTAAGAACATCAAGCACATATTTATTTATATGGTCTCAATAACCAGTTTGGGTCAGAAACCCGCTTGAACGCCATGCATGAAACTGGAGCTCGGACTCATCTGCCATGTCCCTAGGTTTCACAAGACACGAAATATGTTATGGGGCAGGAAACGTGGATAGGGCTGAGTATGCTCAAATGTGCTACTCTCACAGCCCCCGTAAAGGTCTTAGATGCCATGTTAGTTCTAAAGAAATAATACATGGTCCTCTCCAACAGGACTTATGCGACACGGCAGAAATGGGGCATAGCGTAAACAGAAT
This sequence comes from Ambystoma mexicanum, assembly GCF_040938575.1. Lineage (NCBI taxonomy): Eukaryota > Metazoa > Chordata > Amphibia > Caudata > Ambystomatidae > Ambystoma > Ambystoma mexicanum. The sequence goes on along the minus strand of NC_090930.1, from coordinate 146,345,794 downwards.
TAATAAAAGCCTTTATGCAAGGCTTTCTTGTGTTTTTCCTCACACTATGCCAGGCCGAGTATGAGCCCCATTGTCTTCTTTTGGTGGGGTTCTGCCTTTGGGGGGGCTGGTGCATTCGCTTTCTCACCCCTATCTTTCTGCGGCCAGATGGCAGGACTATGCCAATTGCCTACCTGCTGCCAGATTAACAAAGGTAATGGGGCGCACATACCGTTTGCGCTTTGTCGAGCGCATGGTTTTGGGGCCCCCAAAGTTGCACGGTATTAGCACTAGGGCAAAATTTGCCCGGGTGAAAAAATGCATCAAAAATGTATCTTTTTTGCACGATGCCATTTTTTGCCCTAGTGCTTATATCATGCCAAACTGTACTTGTCATGGTGCCATAGTTTTCTTATATGTCCCAATGTTTTTAAAAATAGGGCAAACTTTGCCCTAGTGCTAATACCGTGCAACTTTGCACTTGTACCGTTGCAAAGTTCCTGTAATCTGGCATTATAGAGACGGGCTGTGGGCGGCGCCACGCAGGACAGAGGCGCGCACTGGAGATGTACGCTGGGCCTGGAGTTGAAGGTCGCGCATGCAGGCTAATGGGATTAGCGTGTGCGCAGAGGAAGTGCTGGGGCCTTGTTGGATTATGGAAGCAGGTTTTTGTGAACACGCACAACACACGGCATGTGTGCTTTCCGCTAGCATGAAGGAGGCGCAAAGTGTTGGCGACATGCAGCAATGAAAGGTATGCAGACGTAATGGATGGGGAGAGGGCTCATCTGGGAAGAGCGGCCACCTCTTTTGGAATGCAGATCTCATACGGTAGTATTGCAACGTTTTCAGGGGTCCACCCCCCAGTGCCCTCAACAAGAGACCCCGGTCCGCAAAAGCACCATTCACAAACATGTCACCCAGTTTCATTTCCCTGTTAGGGTCCCAGGATTCCTGTATGTTAGTATCATGCGTGGGGGGTATGCCCGGGAAGTCCCAAAGCGGCACCTCTGGGTTGTAAGGGACCTCCACACCTAGCCTCTTAAATATCGCCATCCATGCCCTGACTGTGCAGCTATCCGGATTGTATGCACATGTGTCTTTATACTTTGGATCGAAAATGACTGACTGTATATTCGTGGGATGTGTGGTGTGTTCCTCTATCCATGCGTGGGGTGTATCGTTCTCGTCATTATACCAATATTTCGCAAATTGAGCTTGGGAGACGTAATAATAAAGTTCGAAATCGGGGGCCGCCAACCCTCCAGAGGCATAGGGCTCCGCCATCCTCTCCCAGCTAATCCTGGAAGTCTTACCGTTCCAGAGAAATGTTACCACCATGGATCTAAGCCTGGCGAAAAAGGCCCTGCCCGGCCATATAGGAATATTAACAAATAGGTATAAAAGTTTAGGGAGGACCACCATTTTAAGAATGGCAACACGGCCGGCTAATGAAATTGGGAGCCGCCCCCACATCAGAAGCTTGGAGCCTATTGCCTGTAGGGATTCCTCGTGGTTATCTGCGTAGAATGTGAGCTTGTCCCTAGAGACCAGTATTCCCAGGTATCTAATGCGGTCCGCGGACCACTTGAGTCCCACTGTGCATGTAGGGCACTGGGTGGCAGGAGTTAGGGGAAATATTTCTGATTTTGACATATTTATGGTATACCCGGAATAGGTTGCAAACCCCTGGATCTCACTCATGACGGGTGCTTTATTAGCCGCAGGTTCCCTGACATATAATAGTGTGTCATCCGCGTAAAGCGAAATTAGTTGGGTGGAGCCCTTCATAGTGATCCCTTTGTCTGAGTGTCTAAGACGGACCGCGGCCGCCATAGGTTCAATGGTCAGCGCAAATAGTAGAGGCGAGAAAGGGCATCCTTGTCTGGTCCCCCTTCCTAGGAGGAACATCTCGGAGATGGTCCTATTGGTCAGGACCCGGGCTCCAGGTTCCGTATATAGGAGTTTTACGTATCGTATAAAGGTGGGACCCACCCCAAATGCCTCAAGCACCGAAAGGAGATAGACCCATGACACCGAGTCAAAAGCTTTTTCAGCGTCAAGGGAGATGGCCACTGCGCTCCTTGCGGGGTCGATCTGCGCCATGATACCAAAGAGTCGTCTGATGTTTAGGGCTGTAGAGCGAGTAGGGACAAACCCATTTTGATCGGGGTGGACTAGGGTCGGGACTGCCGGCAGAAGGCGATTCGCCAGGGCCTTTGCAAAGATTTTAGCGTCTGTGTTTATGAGTGATAAGGGCCTGCAGGACAAAACGTCCTGTGGTGGTCGCCTGGGTTTGTGGAGTACCACTATTATGGCCTCTCTCATAGTTGAGGGCAATCTGCCGGATTCGAGCACTTCCTCCCACACCTGTAGTAGTATCGGCACAAGTTCCTCGCGGAACTCCTTGTAAAATTCGGCGCCTAACCCATCTGACCCCGGTGCCCTGCCTGTAGATAGATCCTTGATTGCTTCCCCAATTTCTTCCATCATTACCGGCTGGTCCATTGCCAGTCGTACTTCGTCCGGGAGCCTAGGGAGGGAGAAGGCCTCAAGATAGGTCCTGATTTCTGCGGACGTTTTCTTATCTTGGTTAGAGTATAGCCTCTTGTAAAATTCCATAAATTCCCCATTAATGTCTGTATCCCCAAGGAGAACCCTCCCCTGTTGCGTGCGTATGCTTGTGATCTGTGTGGGTTGTTTATCGTGTCTGATTAGGTTGGAGAGCGCCCTGCCAGCCTTGTTGCCCTCCCCGTACCTGCGTGCCTGAATCGGGGCTGCAACATATCGGACCTCCCTTAAAGCAAGCTTGTCAAATTCCTGGAGATTAGTGTGTATGTCGGCTAGCATTTTCTTGTCTTGCGTATCTGAATATGCTACCTCAAGTGCATCTAACTTCCCTTCCATTCCTGATAGTTCGGTCCTCACAGCCCTCAACATACCCGTAGTTCTAGACATCAGCAGACCCCTCATCCAGACCTTCAATGACTCCCATACCATCGAGAGTCTGTCGACCGATCCGATATTATTGGACAGAAACTCCGAAATTTCAACATGAAGTGACTCCACCATCCCGGGGTCACTTAACATTCCACCAGACATTCTCCACCTCCTAAAGGGACTCGGGGTGTTCCGGAATAGTAGTTCCAGCAATACTGGGGAGTGATCGGAGAGGGTACGGGGTAGGATTTCACATCGCTCAACAGAGGGCGTCATAGGCGTGGACACTAACCAGTAATCAATCCTGGACTCGGAATCATGTACCGAGGAATAAAACGTGTATCTTCTGCTGCCCGGGTGAACCTCCCTCCACGCATCAACTAGTGAGAGCTGTGCAATGACATGTCTGAGGCTCAATGCTGTCCTGCTTGGGGGTCTCATCACCATAGAGGATCTATCAAGAACCGGATCAATGGTAAGGTTGAAGTCCCCCCCCCACAGGACACCCGAAACATCCAATGCTGTAACCATCTGATATATATCCAGGTAGAAGGCCAGATCATCAATGTTGGGGCTGTATGTATTAACCAGGAGAAGCTGTTGGTTAGCCACCTCCCCCCAGACCATGACAAATCTCCCCTGGGGATCGACCTTGTGCCCACCAACCCGGAACCCAAGGCTTGGGTGAATGAGGGTGAGAACCCCTCTGGACTGGGTAGAGTAGTCCGTGTGGTACCTCTGGGGACCCCACCCGGGCAGGATGTGAGAATTACCTGTCCCCACTGCATGGGTTTCCTGCAGCATCAGTATTTGTGGATTGTGCCTGGAGACGTAGTTGGATATCTTCCTAACCTTAACTGGATTATTCAATCCCCTCACATTCCACGTTAACAGCTTGACCAGCAGCCCGTCCCCGGGGACCCGAGATGTCACATTAGCCATTTCCAAATCTCACAGGTGCATAGTGTACGTGCCATGTAAACAGTGCCAGCCCAGCCGCGACCAAAATTTTACTTTTCCAACAACAGGCCGTCCTCCTCCATCCTCCTTTCAGAGGTAGCTCCGGAAGGCAGCCAAAACTTCCAACAAAATGTCCCCTCGAGTCCATCCAACAACTGAACATAACTTCCCCTCCACCCTGTCCCACCCGTCCCCCCTCATCATCACCCCCAACTTGACGATGTAGCCCATACAACTTATGGAACATTCCGCGGGTGGCCATGTTGCTTCACATGGCCGCCGATCAGGTCCAACAGCTCCACCAACCAAAGGGCCTGGTGTACCTCAATCAGTTATTCGTATGGGCCCCGGGCCCGCGCCGAGTCGGCGTACAAGTGTTTCTCATTCCACGGGTCTGGGCCTGTTATTTTGTACTGGTCTGCCCCCTCTGGGAGGAAGGGGTATGAAAGTTTCAATATAATGCATGGGGACTCGAAGAAATGGGCCCATCCTGCATGTTGAAGCCTCATTTTCGCCGGGAACATTAAAGCGTATGGGATCTGGCGCTCTCTTAGGAGCTTCTTGACTGGCTCATAGGACCTTCTGCTCGCTTGTACTCCGGAGGAGAAATCAGGATAGAAATGTATGCAACTTTCCTCATAGTAGATGGTTCCCGTCTCTCTTGCTTTTCTTAGGATTGTGTCTCTGTCTCTATAATTTAGAAGCCGAGCGATTATGGTGCGTGGTGGCGCACCTGGTTTAGGTGCAGGGGCTAGCGTACGATGTGCTCGTTCCACCTAAAATTGTTCAGAGAAGGCCTCCGGCCCAAACAGGGTTTTAAGCAGTGTCTCAAGCTGTGTCTCCATTTGGGCCTTCCCAAAAGATTCCGCCACGCCCACCACACGAATATTATTGCGCCTAGAGCGCGATTCTAGGTCCTCGCACTTGCTCTGTAGCTTCGTCATATTTTCCTTAATTTGGGTGATATCGCGGCTGTGGTGTGCGATAACGTCTTCATTAGTGCTGATACGGGTTTCAGTTTCGGTTATGCGTAGGCTTTCCTTCTCCACTCTAGCCTTTAAGGAGCCGATGGTAGAGACTATGTCATCCAGCTTAGAGTTTATCGAGCGAAACCCGTTTTGAACTATAGCTGTTAGGTTGTCCAAATTCTCACTAGATTCAGCTGCAGGGATCTCGGCGTCGGCCGAGTGGGCGTCGGCCGATGCGGCCTGTCCCTGACCCCCCGTGTAGGCGTCCATGGGGCCCTTCCTCTGCTTCCCCGGAGTCTTGGTGCCCTTAGCCGGCCTCTGTGGTTCCCCCATGAGTAATGGCGTTCCAGGTGGCGCAGCACGCCGTATTCCAGCTATCGGTAGGGGTTTGGTTGTCCGTCCGCTCGGAGACTTGAGCGCACCGCCTCAACAAGGGTGGTTGCGGGTCCGATTTACTCGCCGCCAGGCCAACCCCGCGGCAACCCACGGAGCCCCCTCTCCGCCCAGCCCCGTCTCCTTACCGGTCGTCCGTGTGGGTATTGCTACTGCGGTTCACTTCGGGTGCCCAGTCCTGCACAGTCCTGTGGGATTTGTAAGGAGTTCTATGGGGCTGAGCATCCGCGGAACCACCACCGGGGCCAGGTCGGGCCTGGAGCAGATACGGGCTGGAGAGTCGTCCACACCGCTGCAGCCCAGAAGCCGTAGTGTGTCGCCAGAAGAGTGTTAGGGCAGAGCCGGGACAAAGATCCTCCCCTTTTGGGCCCAGCGGTTCCGGCCGCGCTGCGGCTCTGTAGTAGTCTGCTCTGGAGCTCGCCTCCGGGTACCTGTCACTCCGCGCGCCAGTCAATCTGAACTGTGCCGTAACTCCGGCGACCTCGGACCCCGGGCCTCAGGATTTCGTCTGGTCACCCAAGGGCGGCCGGGCTATCACCCCAGCCCGTCTGAGCCCGAAACAGGCAGCGCTGAATGGATAAACTAGCTCAGGATTTCTCGGTGGAGCGGGAGCTCTTAGATCAGGCGGCCATTTCCAACGTGCGCAACAGCGCCCCCCAGGCGCTTCTGCGTTTAATGTGTCTGTAATCTGACGGAAGTCACACCCATTGCAATCGCGCAGCGTAGCTGCCACATCATCTCTTTCTTTGTGCTGCGCTAAATGCTTAGTTAATCCGGCCCCTGGAATCCTCAGGAGGTAGCATGAGATCCTCTCGGATGTTTTCTTTTTTCAGTCCGACTAAAATGTTGACTGAATACCATTTGAACCAGAGACCGAAAAATTGATGGGTGGAATGTTTAGAATCAATCTGAACCACTGACTTTGTTTTGGGCAACCTTTGCACCATTTTTTAGCTTGTCTGCGCCATTGCAAAAGGGGTCCACCCATATGCAAATCAGTCAGGTACTGTCACCAATGGGAGCAACCCTGCCCGAACCGCTAGGACCGGTCCCCTCTGCACGGAAACACAAGCAACCCCAGACATGTTTCAGCCTTATTGGGCCTCCTCAGTGAGGTGCAAATTGGTTCCCTATGCTGCAACGAGCAAGGGACCCACGTCTGGGCATACCGTCTCTCACATAATGAGACAAACTGTGACCACAAAAGTGATGGGTAGAAGGTTTTGAATGAATCTGAACTACTGGCACTGCTCTGGGCAACCTTCCACACCACAGTTTTTTAGCCCGTCTGCGCCATTGCAAAAGGGGTCCAGCCATATGCAGATCATTCAGGTACTGCCACCAATGGTAGCAGCCCAGCCTGAACTGCTAGGCCAGGTCCCCTCTGCAAGGAAATACAAGCAACCCCAGACATGTTTCTACCTTGTCGGGCCTCCTCAGTGAGGTGCAGCTTGGTTCCCCATGGTGCAGGGAGAGTGTCAAGCGCACAGACCGGCAAGTGTATAGACACTTTGGTCCAGATTCATGGAATTTTTGCACTGTTCAAAGTGACTTTGCACTGCCGACATGAATCGGGCCCTTTAATATTAGTGTGAGTGTTGTGAAAAATGAAAAATGAAATGAGCACCAAACCCAGTGTGCATTATATAATTAGAGATTCAAACGCACAACTCTTTAATCTCAGACATAATTGTCAAATATGTGTTCATCGATATTCCGAAAATTGTTTTTATCAGAGCAGAATTGTGATAGATGGAAGCTTTTGAATACATCTTAACCTCTGGCATTGCTTTGGGCAACCCTTCAGACTATCATCAGAGGGGTTAAGAGCATAAGCAAACAGACTTGGTCGCACCCAATCCAACTGAACAGCTAGGTAGCATCCATTCTGCACAAGACCATGGGCAGCCACCAACATGTTTTAGCCTCAATGGGAAATTCCAGTTTGAGTTTGCTTGGTCCCTAGGCATGGCTAGCGCTAGACGTCCCACTCAGGGGGACTTTAGAAAAACAGAAGGGTGAAGGCTGGATGTCTGTGAATGCATCAAAACATCTGCATTTGCTCCTGTCATCTCTTAAAGCACTTGTTTTTCATCATGCCGTGTCATTACAGAAGGGGAAAGACCACATGAAATCGGGCTTATTTTCACCCTAAAAGGGAACTCCATCCCAAACTGCTTGACAACATCTGTTCTTCACAAGATCACAAGCACCAATGTTTGGCCACACTATGGATTGTCTGGGAGTTGTTGCTTGGGTCTCCAGGTATGGCGAGCTTGGATCCCATCTGGTTATACTAGTACCAATCGAAGAGTGATGGCTGGAAGGTTCTGCATAAATCATTACCTCTGGCATTGCTCTGGGCAACCCACGAGATCCTAATTGCTAGGCCTACTGAGCCATTACAGACATTGGGCCTCATTACGGGTCCGCCGGTAACCCTGCCGGTGCTACCGGTGGGTTGCCGCGGACCTGTAATAATTTATCGGCGCCTGACTTCCTAGTGCCACCGGGCTATTACAACTCCGGCGGTCAGGAAGTCAGGCGCCGGTACGTTTATTAATCCCCATTCCCATTGTGTCCTCTGGGACTCTATGGGAGTAGGGACACAGGAGCACTTGCACTGTTAGCAATGGTGTTGGTGCTCCCGTGACAAGTATGCCTCACATGGCCGCTGTGCACAGCAGGGTCAGACCTGTCGGCACAGCGGCCCCGGCAGGCAGACTTGTAGTTTGCCAGACCGGAAAGAAGGGTGCCGGTGAGCTTAATGTCACCCTTGTTTCCAGACCAGCAAACATGTAATGAGGCCCATTGTTTTATACAGAACACTAAGCAGCCACCATTTGGGATATTTGTCCTCATCCCATTTATATTTTGGAAAGAGTACGAACAGAGTCCATATTGGAATTATAAGCTTCTGTCATTTAAATGGGTATTCTAGGTTTTCAAAATGTGCTTTACTCATTAAGGTTTAAAAGAGAGACAGTTAAATTGTATATTTATGATGGCTTTTTAATGGCTTCATTTGCTGAGAATACTTAACGTTAGGCCTCTCAAAACCACCTATCTTCTTGAAAAGGGTTGTGTTCAGATTTGAACCAATAATCTGTTCTTCCGTGAGCACCCAGGCAATGAGTAATGTTGCTTGCAGTCCTCTGATTGATTTGTAGTGTATTTTCTTTAGAATTATGGATAGACACTAAACATTAACAAAATATAGGAAAAGCATGCAATTGCCAACTCTGCAGCCTGCTCCCCTGGTCTCTTACATGGTCTTTCAGAACCTCAGACCCCCAAAAGAGCCTATCCATGCCTCCTCATTATGAAAACCTTGAATAACCCTATTCATTATTTTCTGGTAAAGGGTTGTCCTTCGGTAGTGTGATATGTTGTAATATGCTATGTTGCACAGACTTGGTATAGCACTGCTACCACCCGAAGGTATCTTGGCGCTGTGATAGGACTACTCAGAGGGTTATGAGGAAGTAGCCACAAGGAAAAGCCAAACCAAGCAGCTATTGAGGGTAAAGCCATCTTTAAGGTTTTTTTAACGAAAATCAAAATGATCATCGATGCACCAAAGAGCCAGAGGAAGCGAATTCCAAAGTAGGGGAGCTGCAACAGAGAAGGTACACTCCTCATCCAAAATATCCATATGAGAAAAGGGAAGGGGACAAAGAGCACCAATTAGGGTTTCCGCCGGCTTTGATTAATCAATGAACATTTTAGGACTATAAGAATGACAGCAGATCTTTGTATTTAAGAAATATCTATGTGATTAAAGGGTTGTATTTTTGAATCACTAATGCACACTCAGTGATACAGGGTGTCCTGCTCATTTAATTTTTCAAAGCATTCGCCACAACATTAAAGTGTGTGTAACTATTAACCCTCTATACTCATTTGGACAGCCTCAGGGTTTGGTTGTGAGGATAACATTGATGCACCATCTGTCCCTCTATAGGGGTCTAGGAGCCATCCTGCTTCTCAGCCATACCAAGCATGTTTCCTCTCCCCCATAAGGGCAGAGCTTTGCTGGATTTGGAAGCTTCACACCATTTTAGAATTTTTTTTACAGACGTACTGTGTGGATGAATTCAGGCTTTGTTCAGGGCCCTTCAATAAGTAGTCAGTTACACCCTTGATATAGGAGTCCTAGTGAGCACTCAATGTACTCGTCTACTGACACCTCATCACTATTGTCAGGGACAGTGTTGGATAACTACTGACTCTTTATTGACTTTTGATGGCAGCCTCCACGGGCAATACCTGTAGGGAATGCATCTGCTCTTCTTGCTGAACCTTCTTGATGAGTTTCCGCGTTGGTTATCATGTCAACTCATGGTATCCAGTATGGCTTACTCATTCATCCTGGCATCTAGAGGTCAGTATTCTCAAGGCAATGGGCCACATTACAAGTATAGTGATGTGGTTAAATAAAGTGGGGATAACAGAATTAATGCCCCTTTTACCACACCAGCACATAAGTTGGAAGGCTAAGTGGAGGAAAACGTCCAGTACTTGGCTGGAGCTTTTTCCTCCTCTGCTTTATCTCTAAACAATTGAGGAATTACCACCAGTGATAATTCCTTCAAACCTTAATGGAGTCCTAAGGAACTCCATAATTAAGCAATAAGCCCCATGCTGGGGTGGCATTGCCTCTTCAGGTAATCACCTGGGCCCATAGTTACCTGAAGCGGTAATGCTCTCCTACCCCAGAGAGGGGCTTACTGCTATTAGTACTCCAGCTCGGAAGATCGAGCTACTAATAGTGTCTTTTTTAAGTTTCGAGACATTTAGCACCCAGCAACTGAAAGAAAAAAAAAATGGCTGCCATGGAACAGGGTGAAGAGACTATATGTAGTCCCTTCTCCTTTCGCATGGAGGCTATTGGAACGTTCCTTTTTAAAAAAAAGATGTCAGCCAGGTAATGTGGAAAATGGACTACACGTAGTCTCTTCTCCCTTTCCATGGCAGCCGGGACGCGACTGCGACCGGCCTGGATTTGTGGGGCTGGCAAAGACCCGGGGAGGGCCAATGACCTTGATTTTTACAAGCTCATGCTCCCTTGCCAGGTACTAATGGGGAAAAACACCACCTTGGAATGTGTAGGATTTACTTCCACTTAATAGGTGGTAATCAGGCAGCAGAGTTATTTGAGTTTGTAATTCTGCCACACTTATACTAAAATGTTGACACCAGGCTTGGCCCCTTAGGGCAGCATAGTTAGAACGTTTAACACCAAACTCTTTTAAAGCTAAATGGGGAGTTGAGAACATCTCACCAGCAATATTCATGCACAACCCAAGCATATTGGAGCCCGTGTTTTACAGTTGCACTATATTTAGTAACACGGAAAAGCAATGTTTCACCACGGCCCACTGAAGAAATGAACACATTCAAGCTCTCGAAAGGAATAAATGCCAGAGGTTCTCTGAACTCTGGTTTGTGTGAACCCAGGGGGGCCAATACGAGTTTAGTGATAGCTGTAAAAACTGAGCTATTTGTCAAATACCGCCATTTTCACTGCCCACCCAATTGTGATTTGCGTAAGGAAATACTTCCGGGTGTATTCCAGTGAAACATTGCTTGTGGTATAACGAGCTGGATTTTCTAAAATGGAGAAAGTATTTCTAACTGTTTTTACTGTACAGAAGGGAAGCACACGGGTGTTATATTGAGAAGGACAGGAGGCGTCTGGTCCAAGGTAGGTGACTTTATTCGTGTGCGGGATGTGACAGGTAGTCACCAGGCAGTCTAGTACAGGCTGGTGGAGGCCAGCAGCAGAACAGAGCTACTGGGAATCCCCCACCTACAGATGTCAATTGTCACTTAAGCAATATTACCCGAGCGGAGGGGGAGGGGGGCATTACCGGGCCAGGTCTAGTAATGCTTGGGTAATATTGCTATTAGTACCCCAGCACGTTGTACTGGTGTAATAATAGTGTTTTTCTAAAGTTGACACAACTTAAAAATAAACGAAAGATTACCACCATGGATAGGGCGAGAAGGGAATATTTAGTCCCTTCTCTCTTTCCATGGGGCAAGTTGCACATCGGGACGTGCCGGGAACAGTACTGTTCCCAGTTCCGACTAGGGAAATGGAAGCGGAGATAAATGGGGCAGGAGTCAGAGGGGGTGAAAGCGGTGGAAAAGGGGGAGAGGGTGGGGACGTGGTGTGCAGGGGAGCACTTACCTCATTACCTGGCGATACCGTGTGGTAAAGCCCCCGTTCTTAACCTCGTCATTGGCTGGGAGGCAAAGACCACGCCCCCGATGGGTACTAATCTGCTATGTCACTCTTGGAACGCCGGGATGGAACACTCAGACCAAGATGAGTCGGAAACTGACAAATATTAATTCTCCCTGAGTGGATGGGACCCTGCCTGACTGTAAGAAGTCAGTTTCCTCCCAGCCCTCTGCATAATAGCCCTGTAGGCCTTAAAGCAGCCCCACTTGTTGAGGCCTACATAACTGTATATTTAAAGTACATTGTAACCTACAGAGGTCCAAACGTATGCAAGAGTACAGAACGGGAGAGCCCTGCACACAAACATGCAGGTTTATACATTGTTTTGGGTCGTTCCACATACACATTTGGGATAACACTGGTCTATGAGACCCACACGTGAGGTTTCACATACATAGTCCAAATCATCACAACGACATGTAATGACGTTCTGTACTTCTGTCTGTCGTGAAGTCTATAAGTATCCAGCTTGTGGCGGAAGGGCCTGCAGAACAGACCCTAGAACCATGATCCCATACAGTCCATTAAGGGGAGTGCAGAGCATCCTGGTAGGGCCCAGGTTTACAGGGCAAGCAAGTTGGAACCAGGATACCTCTCTGGTGAACAGTCAATGGAGTGGAACCTCTCACTAGAAGTCTATCAGTGCTGAGCCTTTCAGAGTAGTCTAGAATGCTAAATGTGTGCAGGGTACCCAGTCCAAATCAATAACATGTGTTCTTCTCCCACTCACAACCTACCAAATAAAACACAAATAAAGTTAAATCCAACATGGACCAAGTGTCATAGAGCCAAACTGCTTTAAAAAAATTACATTACCAAATGACCAATGGAATAAAGAAACCTCTTCTTATCAATTGCTTGAAGCTGCTTCCTCTTCAGCAGCAGTCTGTTTCTTTCTCACTCTGGCATCATGCCCTTTCCTTTGTAGTATCACCTATCCCATAGGAAACACATGGGGTCACGCAGGGAACCCTGTGTCTACCTTTGGAAGGTGATGGGCATGGGAGCTGTGGGAATCCTGGCTACACCGTCTGCATTCAAGCAAATTCATCACGATGGGGAAATCACACCTTTGCCAATTACAATATTGAGACAAGACAGGGAAGCTAAACACTCAGCGACTTTATGAGATTTTGGCAAGACCCTTTACCAGTGCTTGGCAAGACCCTTTGCCATTATTTGGCAAGACCATGGCAGCTCAACGGCATATGAAAGAGGTAGAGTCCTATTGTGTCACACAATAAGCAGTCCAGCAATCAACAATGCTCTCACTGGCAAAGTGCCATGATATTGTCTCATCATAGTGCCATGGCATTGTGCTGGTACTGAAGCACATTGTAAGCATAACGTTGTTCTAAATATAGGTATCTATTACAATTTAGGTATCAATTACAATAATACAATAAAATAATGCTTTTTAAAAATAAATCATCTTTATTATGGCATTTTCAATATTGAAGTGCATTCCCTCTTGTCACATGGTTAACACAACTTTCTATCGAAATCTAATATCATACCATATATAGAATTGCAAAAATTAGGTTGTGCAGCAAACCAAGTGTGCATTATGTACTTAGTGATTCTAATAAACAGCCATTTTATCACAGTCCTGTTTACCTTATATAATTCACTGTGTAATTATGTTGTTGCCAAAATGCTCCCTGATTTTATGCAAAGCAGACTGGATTCCTCACTGGTGCTATTTCTCCCATTTACCAGTCTTATAGGGGAATTTTGAAATAGTGCAGTAGGAATGTACCAGAATTCCCAACTTGGAATGATAACCTTATATCAAAAAATATTCTACACGGATATTCAATGGTTTTATAGTGTGCTTTGATCATTACAAGTGTAAAACTCTTTTTATGAAAACACCAAAAAGAGACAGTTTACAAGCTGATTTTGAAAAAGAACACCCGCTCAAGATATGTGTTTTTCTCTGGTTGCACAGCTACAGAAATGGCTGGGGTGATTCTAGCAAATGTGCCTACATAGGAGGGAGACAAAAGTGAGGCAGAGATAGTGGGACAGTAATCACAATGACATTTACGTGAGTTTGCTTAATGTTGTTGTAAAGTAATGGTGTAATGTTTCGAAATCACATGCTAAGAGAAAAATAAAAATACAAATTGTAACACATCTGCTAATAACTCATAATTTGGCTAAGATGTGCTCTTTGGAAACCTTTAAATGACAATGCAGGTAAAAAAGGCAATCCTTGAAAACGACACATTTCTCACTGAAATTAAGAATCTTGCGGACTCGCAAATTGCCATAGACCATATTCCCCTTACTAACATCCACTTTTCAGGTCTTCTATAAAATGAAAAATATGCTAATTGTTGACTTTTATTTTGTTTCCAAGGGTTAAAGGTCTTGCAATTCAACAGTAAAGCTGAGATGTCAACAGCTTACAGATATTACAGATCAATACTGGCCATAACCACTGCAATTGCCATTGAAGTTGATTAATTAATTCTTAATTAGAAGAGGCAGATATGACTTGCAATATGATAGAGTTCAAGGGTATGAAACTTTTCAATATTATTTAAACATCTCAGTTTGCCAACATTTTGAATATTTTGATTGGGCACAGGACAACGGGTCGTTGTGCAGACAAAAATATGGATGACTCCCTCAGGCAGAATCTCACCTCTAAATGGACATTAGAAAGGTTATTGTCCCAGAAACAAAGTCCACCTGTAGACACTCTGGTTATACATCTAAGCACTGGATTCTCTATTATTGTCTCCCATTACATCTTGGATGGGCCTTTCCCAAAGACTTCTGGGTCCCTCCCTTTGAAATTCCATTCTCTCCCTTTCTGTAAATCTGGCGGACTTCAGGGTTATCTCTGCTTTAACTCTCCTAGATAAGACTATGGGCCTCATTACAAGTCCGGCGGTAGCCGTGCAGATAAAACCGGCAGGCTGCCGCTGGACTTGTGAAATTTTCTGGCACCTGGCTTCACGGAAACGCCAGGGGATTACGACCCCAGTGTTCCTGGAAGTCAGGTGCCATAAAATCGTTAATCCCCTTTGCCATTAAAGTTCCATAGGACTCAATGGGAATGGGAATAACGGAAGCACCAGCACCATTAACAACGGTGCTTCCATGAAAGTCTGCGGGTGGCTGCCATTCTGCCCGCCAGGTCAGACCTGGCAGGCGGGACGGCAGCCGCCCACAGACTCAGAGTGTGCCGGCCCGGTAACAACATACCGGCACACTCCTAACGAGGCCCTATATATACATACACCTTTCACAATATTTCCTTTTTATATTGTGATGTGGAACACTTCCGATTGGTTCAGTAATTGGATTGGCTCATATGACTCTGATATCTTGAGAAATCTACCCCTACTACCTGATTAGCTAAGGGTACGAAAATTGCTTATGCTGGGTTGCTTCTGTAGAGAAGCAAATGACGTCATCTCTAGTGCCCGCCCTCTTACCTGCGTCATACTGGAAGAGTAGCTGGAAGACTCTGTGCATGACATCAAGCATTATCCCATTACCGCATCGAAGATATGGGAGGCACTGTGCACTTAGATAAACGTATCGAGTATGTCCTCGCACTGATGTGGTTGAAGGATATTGACATACACAACTGGACATAGAAGAGCAGTAACTTTAATGAGACCAGAACATAATGACGTCATGAAGAGAAAATATTAAGACACACCGAAACGATATGCAAACACTTAAAGAATAATAATGTAACTGAATTAGCAAGATAAACATGTATGTAGAGACAAAGAAATCATAAACTCTAGGAAGATATTTGAGAAGAGAAGTAGAAAATGTATATACGCAGAAACGCAAGGTAGATGAGCCTTATAGAAGCTTGTTGCTGTAGACAGTATAACATGAGGAAAGCGGCCATGATGGAAAGATGGACGTCGGATCGTGTTAAAACTACCTCAGAAACAAACCAAGGCTGCAAGACTGAAAGACGCTGAAGAAACCATTTTGTGCAAGGAACAAAGGATATCTATTTAGCTGAAGACTGGGGATGACGCATCAATACATAATTGGATGGTAAAAAGGGAGTAACATGGATAAACTATGAACAAAGGGCACATTTCTCGTAGTTTAAGCAGAAGCGAAAACATTTGCAAATGCCAATTATTGAATAATTAAGAATGCAGAAAGCACATATGAGATGGAACAACCAAGTCTCCAGAGGTCAAGAGGAATAATAACACTCAATATCATTAAATCAAATAGCAGTAAATAAAAGGTTGACACCGATAAATTTGTGGTCTGCTAACACATGTTGCAAGACTAGGAAACGAGGCCTATTAATTAAGCTTCAATTGAAGATAGCAATGTACCTGCACTCCCTTAAAGGTTCCGGAGAAGAGACCAGTCAGCAGGTCAGCTACAAAGGCGAAGCAAATAAAGCTACAAACTGATGAGAGATGTAGGCTAATTGACTAAAGTGGGCAGTGGCCTGACGTTGTTCCCTGAACCTGGATTTCATTTTGCGTGCGTGTTACTAATGAGCCGAATGTCCAAGATTAGAAGAGTATGCCAACCAATCATAAGGGGCTATGTAGCGGCATGCAATACAATGGTGCAGAAGCCAATCCACTATTATTGTTTCTCTATAATCTGTATTATATGTAATTAGAGGTAGTTTGAGGCATGACTGACAGATTAGGTTATTAACACGTATGCATACTATAGGTATATATGTTACCTTAACAATCCCTTCCCTCGATAGGTTTTCTTATGTGCCAAATAGGAGGCATTGCTATAGGGGGGCTTAGGGGCTATAGCCCCAGGTCTTTTGGTTGTAGCCCGGATAGAACCTCAGGGACTACAACCAAAAGGCTATAGCTAGCCCTGAATCCTGCCATTCCCAACATTAGCTTAGCCCCTGATCTTTTCGAGACTAGCAACACCCCTGGATGACATCATAGCTAACGTACATCAAATTATGAAGTCTTTGTATAATGGAAAAGTAATTGAGAGTGATCTGCAATTCACATGGTCACCAGATGTCCCTACTTTATTTGAGCTGACAATAGAGTAGTACTTTGCCATATTCTTTGAGCCTGTCCTGTTATTTGGGTCCCAGATAGTTTATTATGGTAATTCTATTCTGCGCATGCGATACACCCAAAAGTGCCAGTGCACATTTCTCTCCGATTACAAACCTTCCACAGAACACTCACCTTAGAAGTGACATCACTTGAATGATAGTTTTGTTGAACTAAAGCTGATCCTTAATAAATATGCGTTTAGCTACTTATGGGCACATTCTAACCTCCAGTCACAGAGTGGCATGCCATTAAAATGTCTTAAGTTGTTATGAGAAGGTGACTTGGATGTGGAAGTATCGCCTTCAAAATTAAAGGGCGGAGTGCAGGAATAGTCAAAGGACTACAGTTGCCAATACACAATTGATTTCATATAAATTAGTCTCGGGAGGATAGCTCAGGGGCAAATCGCCGGGTCCGCGCTTAGAAACCTCTGTGTATATAAACTCAATAAACATAAACATAAACATAAACATATTAAAGAAATAGTTCACTAAAAAAAATTATTGGCACAATTTATGGTCCATGATAAAAAATATATATATAAAAAATGTTTATTAAGGAAGTTCCTATGTAAACCTTTGAGCAAATGAGGCTCAAAGTCGCACATTTCAAGCACTAGGAGGAATCATTTTGTTAAATGGATGAGCTTCCTGTGCTTGTGTTAATCTCTGCCCTTGCGGCACAAATGAAGCAAAAACCAGCCAGCTGTAATAAACAAAAGGTACCAGCAGGTGGCTTTTGCTGCAGTATTGCCGGAGAGCCGAGATTAACACAAGCTGCTGCTGGTAAATGCTTTAAATTTCATTCTTTTTTCAAAGCACTGCAAAATAAATGCTGCGGTTTTCTTTCTAACTTAGAAAGAAAACCGCAGCATTTATAATGTTGCATTTATGTTTAAAAAAACAGGAGTCTCCTGGGCTCTCCCGGTTCATGGGAGCCCAGGAGACTCAAAGCGAAAGCCGCCACAGGCAGGCCTCATTACGACCCTGGCGGTCCGGAAATAACGGTGGCGGTAAACCCGCCGGCACCGTTGTTTCCGGACCGCCTGATCCCGACCCCTGCAGGCGGGAGGTGATGTTCCCGCCAGGTCTGACCTGGCGGGTTTAACACCTCCCTCATGCAGGCGGACGAGGAAACACCGGCAGCATTACAAGATGCTGCCGGTGTTTCCATGATCCCGATTCCCATTGAGTCCCATAGGACTCAATGGGAATGGGGATTTACACCATTCCGCCTCCGTGATTCCCGGAAAACCGGGGTTGTAATGTCCCGGTAATTCCGGGAATCACGGAGGCGGAATGGTAATACGAGTCCGGCGGTAACCAGGCGGTTTTACCGCCGCGGTTACCGCCGGACTCGTAATGAGGCCCAATATTTTTGTATTTATGATTTCCTTGGTTTTCTAACCACAGCAATCACAAATACAACAATGTTGTATTTATAATTGCTGTGCCTTTGCTTTTTGAATTTCATTTTATGTTTTCTGTGATTCCCTGGGCTTGGGGAGCACTGAAAATGTAAAATGAAAGTGAAGGCAGCCTCCTCCATGTACAGCTCTGTTCTGGCTGCAGTAAGCAAAAACTCCCAGTAGGGGACTTTTGCTGCTTGGTTAGTGCCGCCAGGGCAGACCTTAAGATGAGCTGACGAGGCTGCCTGAAATGACAAAATGGATGCTCCCATGTAAACGCTTTGAGCCTCGTTTGCTCAAAAGTTTACATAGGAAGTTTCTTTAAAAAGATGTTTAATGTATGTTTTTGAATATTGCCCATTTTTCGGGACAATAACATTTTTGAGTGAACTATTCCTTTAAGCGCATTATAAATAACCAATTATTATTATAATTATATAACATCCTATATGGGACTTACTGTTGCTCGGCCAAACTCCACAAAATGAATGTTTCAATCTCGCCACTTTGTTAGAGATGACAAGGTTACCGAGTAATCATGATGTATCTTTTATGGTCCTGCTTGAGTATTAGGGAATTATTGTGGGCCCTTTCCAACTGTATCAGAAAGGTGATCCCAAATTCGATCCAGTTAACCTTTTTAGCGCTGGATGACTCTGCAGATCTGCTGCAGAAGTACAAGGTGAAATGGAGAAGCCTGGTATTGCTCATGGCTAGATGTGTAGTTCTGAGACATTGTAAACACAAGGTGAAATGGAGAAGCCTGGTATTGCTCATGGCTAGATGTTCAGTTCTGAGACATTGTAAACACAAGGTGAAATGGAGAAACATGGTATTGCTCATGGCTAGATGTGTAGTTCTGAGACATTGTAAACAGAAGGTGAAATGGAGAAACATGGTATTGCTCATGGCTAGATGTGTAGCTCTGAGACATTGTAAACAGAAGAGTGGGGGAATGTTAAAGGAAGGGAGGGAGGGGAAGATAATGACAATTTCTAATATTGCAATGCTATCCATTTTGCTATTGTCACTACCATTTCTCAAAACCTGAAAAACCTAAATAAACATATATTCTAAAATAATATGCTGTGGATTTGTATGGATAAGCTGTTATCAGTCATCTGATTTACATGTATCCAGGCTGATCACAGAAATAAATACCCAATTGCTCCTTGCATCCGAAAACCTGCTTGAATATGTACACAATTAATAACTTCTGAAATTCTTGTGTTTATAAATATGCATTCAGTTTTACTGTATATTTTGTGCCGAAAGCGTTACAGACAATTCTATATATTAACAATACTTTGAGTATGTCTGTTTTACAAATGTCATTGCATTTTGAAGCACGTGCCAGTTCCAGGGCTGTGATGCACTTGTAGAGAGCACAAGTTCAAGATCTGTTTCTTTATAAACAATAACGAATTAACATCGTAAAACACCTGCAATAGCTCAAAGAGTTTTGGGGTCAGAGATATCTTTGCACCTGCCAGGCAAAGCTCATAATTTGCTCAAAAGGCTCTCCAATGCCAATTGCTTATGTAGGTTTGATCAGGCATCTGCACTTTGAAGATAAGGCACGTCAAGCATCAACGTTAGAACATTGATTTCCAAGCATGACATGTCATGATCCTGGTAAAACCTTCTGCAGTCCGTCACTGAGGATGCATGCATTTCATTTTGAGTTAAATCATGTCTGTAAATGGTATCATTATATAGCCAATGGTTCTGACATAATAATATGTATTGGAGGCAATGGAGTTTAGGAATATATCAGTGTCCATAAGGAATGCACCACTAATGTGTTCATAAGGGTTGTGATGCATATTGTTTGGGCTAGCACAGAGCACCTAAAATATTAGCAGATCCCATGTAAATCCAATGACCTGACCTTTTCCAAGAATTGTGTGTCTGAAGAAACTGCATCCTCTGAACTTTTTTGAGATTCCCAGATATTTGTAAATTCGCCAATGGAACTATCTTTAATGCCTTCGCTTATTTACTGAGGAATTGTTGATTTAAGTTTTTCAAATGTTTACTGAAATGTTTCATTGAGCGCACAGCAGAAGAAGATATAAGGGACTAACATTTGAACACATAGGGTCTCATTTTCGAGTGCCCCATAATCCGGCAGCAGAGACCCATTACATTTACCCTTACACATACACGGGACCCCGCCACCGAATTTTCCTCATTTGCAAAAGGGGGTGGTAAAAATGCAGCATGAAATCTTGTACACCGCCCGTTTGCACTCTGCCGTGCAAAAGAAGTAACCGCTGCCTGTCGTGTAGCAACATTTACTATAAATTCCTACAGAATCCCCATACTTTTTGCTCTTCTAAAAAGTCTGCGGACTTCATACAAATAAACAGCATTTGCGCCGGCATGAAAATCCATGCAGAGGAAGGGAGCAGCGGAAACGTAGGTCACGTCGCGCCTTTCCACTCTGCCATAGAAATACATGAACATGAGCTGTGACACGAATCAAAGTTGTAAAAGCGCCATGCAAGGCTTTTACGCCTTCCTTTTACGTTACGGGCTCATGTAAAATTAGCTCCATAGAAGGCGCTTTCATTTGCACCAGCAACTCAAATGTAAAATGTAAGACGATTGCCGCAAATAAGTGTCGGTTCAAAATGGGACTACAATGTGGCTGGCCTTGTACAAAGAGACATGATATAAATATGACATAGCAAAACATGACATAACATTATGTTGGTTGGCACCTGCCCTCCACAACCCTTCCTAAACAGAATCCTCCAGGTCGATTCCAGGGGCTTGATGTGTCTGTTAAGGTCACCTCTTTGTCAGTGATGAGGAACTTCCTTGTCAAGCTTATCGTTTATATAGGCATTCTATATATTTCTTTATTAATTGTATGTTAATATATAATTCATACATCTAGATATATACATATATATGTGTATATATAGTTATTGTATCTTTTGTATCAATAATATATGTAAAACATAATTGATAATAATACTATATGTACATGTATACATACACTGTGTGTGTGTATTAATCCTCATTACAATCCATCAGTACCCCCACAACCTTGATCTTTGTCACGGTCCCTTATAAACCCCTAATTCCCTCAACCACTTCACAGCCCCTCATTACCGCTGTATCCCCTCATGCTCATTGCAGTCCCTATAACCATGATCCTCATCATGCTCCCTCATTACCCTCGCAGTCCTCAACCTCCCCACGGTCAATCATTACCAAGCGACCCTCATCCTCCCCAGAGGACCACATTAACTGTGCACCCCCCTTCTCGTCACAGTCACTCGTTACCCCAGTTCACTCCTCCTCTTTACAGTCCCTCATCACCCTTACTCCAGTACCTCTCATCCTCATCACAGTCCCCCATTACCAATGCATCCCTCATCCTGGTCACTGTTAGTGATTACAACGGTGTTAAAGGAGATAATCTCTACCAGAGATGACACTGTAGTCTCAGGTATGAAAACCGTTTCTTTACATCAGGCTATTTTCTGCAGGTATCATGTTACAGGTATCAGGTAGGTATATTAGGTAAGAGACATACAGAGACATCCACCGGCACCCTCTCATCCAGGCAGCTCACTTCCAACTAACACTCAAAAGAAAACTGTAAAGGGCAAACGCGGACTCGGCATTCTGCATCCAACATTTCACAAGCATCTGCATGCATTCCACAGACACCTCCTTATCTTTCTTCACTTGTCTCGCTCTATTCTCCCTCTCGGGCTCTACGATCACAGAATCTGCTTCTTCTCACTGCCCCCAAACTCCCCTGTGCTTCTTCCCATTTACGATCTTTTGCCCTCCTAGCCCATGAACACTGGAATGCTCTCCCTCTCTCTATCTGCTCTTCTTCGTCTGTTGGTATTTTCTAATCCAACTTGAAAGCTCATCTTCTGACCCTTCTTTCTACTTAGTGACTTTCTGTTTCTCTCCCCCTCCTTCTGTTTCTATTTGTTTTTTGCATCATGCTCTCTAACCTCTCCTTTTGGCTGTTTAACACTTACTTTGCTCCACTGGCACTCCTCATTTTCACCTTCTTGCCTAAGTTCCAGTGCTACGCAGATGACACACAACTTTTCTTCTGCTGATGCTCTTACTTCTTCCATCATCTTGGATTGCCTATCTGCCATCCAGTCCTGGTGCACGTCCAATGATCTCTGCCTCAATGCCAGCAAGACTGAGATCCTTCCTATTGGGATCCCTGCTCCCTCTTTCTTCCCCTCACTCTGGCCATCCTCTATGGGCTCTCCCACTTCTCCTTCATCTGAAGCCAGAAACCTTGGAGTCATCTTCAACCTCTCTCTCCTTCCTCCCTCACATTCAGGACATTGCCAAGACGTCCCACTTTCAACGCTTCCTTCCCAAAGCAATTCTCCCTTTTCTCACTTTCACCCAGAAGCTCAATGTTACCCGAGCACCGGTTCTCTCTAGGCTTGACTACTGCAATAGCCTTCTCTTTAATCTACCCTCTTCCTCTCTACGACCCCTCAAGCTAATCCAGAATAGGGTAGCAAGATTTATCCTTCGCCTCAAGCCCAGCGACCGCATCTTTCCTGCCCTAAAAACTACTCGGTGCTGCCCACATTAAATTGAAATCCCTCTGCATCATCTATAAGGCTGTCTGGGTCCGGGGACCATGCTATCTTCAACTTACTCTCACTAAATACTCTCCCTCTGGACCTCTATGTTCCTCTGGCACCAACTCTGTGTGTAAAGCAGTTCGCCAAACAGAGGTCCGGAAGCTGATCCCTCTCCTCAGCTGACTACCTCTTATGGAACAGCCTCCCCCTTCCTCTTTGATTTTAGCCGTACCTCCTCAAATTCCAGAAGCTCCTCAAGCCTTAACTTTTCACCTCCTCCTCCCCTTGTTCCCCTCTCCGCTAAACTCAGTCGCTGTGATTGGTGACCAGGCCATTGTGTCCTTCTGGGTCCTGGCCTACCACACCCAATCGCCTCAGCCTCTGCGTACATACAGAACTTGTCTTGACACCCACCGACCTACGCCACTGTAGGCCTGCACTTATCTACTTATTGTAACTCAACTGCCCCTAGCACTTCCTACCCCAAGCACCTACATCTGCTGCTCACCCTCGAGCACAGTCACTCCAGCACTTATCCTCCACTCCCTCCTCCCTCTTATCTCTCTGCACTTGCACGTTCTGAATGCTCACAAGGCCTAGTAAGTCCGTCTTTATCCTCCAGTGTATACATTGTTTCCAATCCCATGTTCCCTCCATGTTGCCCTCTTGGCACTTTGAAACACAATTTACTTGTATAAGCGCCTAACAAATGCACAATAAACAAATACAAAATACATTTCTTTCAATGGAACAATTTTTCTAATATTTTGTAATATCGCTTTTGGTGAAAGGCACTTTATAAATTCAATAAATGAAATGACACAAGGGGAGAAGCAGGTTACAACAAACTGCATCTCCCATCATCATCATCATCAGTCCATCATTACTGCTGCATCCCTCAGACCAAATATCAATGACTGACCATGGCCGCAGGGTCTGTGGACCAAAGACCCATAATGAAGAAAAACCCAGGATGAGTAGCTTAAAAAGGACTGATAATATGGAATAAGGCATTGTTGAAGATATGAAATGACGGAACCGTAGGTGGTGTGAAATATAGCATATGGGTGTGGTCTCAGAGCTAGGATGGCAAAGGTTGAGTCTTCTCTCTTTTAGCCTCTTAAAGGCGCGAGCCTGATATGTGGATGATTGTGCCATCATATTTTCCAAAGCTGTTCACAGGCATCCAACTGACACTGTACCAGCCCTGCCAGCTTCTCTAAAGCAATACATCATTGCCAGACACCCAACCCCACCCTTTCCTCATGATTGTGATGTAACACAATCCCGATATGGTATATGACAAACACCTACCACACTGTGCTGCACAAGTCATAGGACTAACACATAACTGGCTGTGTCTCCCCTCTTTCGGCCTTCTAGAGGCACAAGCCTGATATGTGGATGCCATCATTTTTTCAAAAGCCGTTCACAGGCTTCCTACTGATGCTGCACCAGTCTCTCTAAGGCAATGAATCCTCGGCAGACTCCCGGCAACCCAACCCATCTGCCCTCAAAATGCCCCAGTTCAAAATATTCCCAGAGACTTGTCAGGGCCTCTTTCTCAAGTCCTACCCCACCTTTTCCTCATGATTCTGATGTAACACAATTCCAATATGATATTTGACACCCACTTAACACACCGGGCTCCATGAGTCATAGGCCTAACACATAACTGGTTGATATTCCTCTCTTTCAGCGTTCCAGAGGCACAAGCCTGAAATGTGGCTGATGTGCCATCATATTTTCCAAAGCTATTCACAGGCATCCAACTGACACTGCACCAGCCCCACCAGCCTCTCTAAGGCAATGAATCATTGCCAGACTCCCTCCAACCCAGCCCCATCTGCCCTCAAAATGCTGCAGCCCACACCTTTCCCAGAGACTTCTCAGGGCCCTTGTCTCAAGTCAAACCCCACAGTTTCTTCATGATTGTGATGCATCACAACCCCGATATGGTACACTGGACTGTGGTCTGTAGCTGGCCATCGTTTATTGTTAGGGTGGTGGCGAGGAAATGTACTTTTTCAGGAGAGTAGGAGACTTTGAGTTTGATGGTTGCGTGGAATTCATTAAATCTCCGATTTAAGTTTAGGAGGTCCTGTTCCCCAGCAGTCCAAATCAGGAGGATGTCTTCAATGAAGCACAGGCATCTCAAATGTCTGCAGTCACAGGTGCCAAGGAGATTCGCCTCTAAGTGTGCCAATAATAAACGTGAATACTGAAGGGCCATTCGAGTGCCCATTTGCCTCATTTGGAGGTAAGTGTCAGAACCAAACGTGAAATAGTTGTGGATCAGGATGAATTCTATGCACTTTCCTATAGTGTCAGCAAATGGGTTTCGATCACCAAGAGCATTCTTACATGCCACAGTGCCATTGATGTGGGGAGTGCTTGTGTAGAGTTACTCCACATCCATGCTTTCCAGTAAGGAGTGCCTTGGTAGGGGGCCCATAATCATCCCGTTTGTTGAGTAGATCAGAGGTGTCCTGGATGTAGCTGGGTGTCACGCTTACCAGTGGGTCCAAGTTATCCTCGACCCAGCCAGAGATATTCAGAGTCAGTGTGCCTGACCCAGAAATGATTGGGCTTCCAGGGTGGTTTTCTTTGTGTATTTTGGGGAGCATGTAAAAAGCACTGGATGTTGGGTTATCTTTTACCTGGTACTGAATGTGTTGTTGGAAGTCATTCAGAAGGTTCTTGATGATCTTGTTGAGTTCTCTTTTGTATTGTTTTATTGGGTCTTGATGCAGCTTTTTGTAATATCTTGTGTCATAAAGATGCCTGTGCGCCTCTAACAGTTTATTGAGAGGCCACCCTCAACACAAGGAGTTCCTTCCCTCCCCACTCAAGGTGTCACGCAACAAACTGTTTAATGGATTATGTTATTCAGTCCTAGCTCCAATTCATCTAATACCCCTCCTTGAATACTACAAATGAGCCAAGAACCAGGGTAGTGTACAGGAAATATATGTATTTGTATTTGAATTAAATGTTAAGAAAAATTGTTCAAACGACACTCGCCACCTTCTTTGATCAACTTCTTTTTACAAAAATAAATCACACAAATTAATTGGGGAAACACACAAATCACAGTATTTTATCTCAATTTCAATTCAAGAAAAAATTAGTGCTTGGCAGTGAACAAAAACAATTACAAATTTAGTACTGTGCAATTTCGATTTTCCTGTGTATTTAAAAGGCTAGCAGTTTAGCTTTACAAATTTGGGCAAATGCACATGGCAATTATTATTTCACCCACACTTTTGCTTTCAAATAAACCCAGGCGGTGATCTAGCAGTTTGTTTTTAGTCCCCCCTTACTGAAAGGTCTGTCTTGGGGAAAGTTGGGTAAAAAGATTGGACTGATTTAAGAACAAAGATACCCCTCTTCCTTAAAGAAGTCGGGATCAACAGGACAACACAGATTATCCAATTAAATTATAGGCTATAGTCTTTCAGCGCACACAGGCAAATGAGCTTTTTTTTAACAAAAATCACCTATAGTGTTCTGACAAAGGGAATTGATCCCACCAGCTATAAATGGAAATGATTTTAGAATGGCAGACACCCCAACCTTTTGGTTTCCCAGAGCTCAGTTCTACTTATATAGCAAGCCTCTGTTTATGGTTCAGGAAAGCCAGCTGCATTTCAGTACCCTTTGGAAAGATAGGGCATGGATACGGTCACTCCACTCTCAAGGATGGTGCCCAGCACTCAACCATAGGACCCAGTCAGCTTTCAGGCACCAGAAATAGACAGCTCCACCTAGGGCATAGCGTTCTTTCATAGACAGGTGTAATTTCAATATTTTTTTACAAGTACATTGTACCGAAAGAACACATCGAAATATATAGGGGCGGGGGGTGGAAAGTGTATATAAGGGGTGGGGGGTTGGGAATGGGTAAAAAACAGTAGGGGATGTGGGGTTTGGGGGGAACACCCCCAAAAATAAAAATAAATCAATTTCGATGAGTTTTTTCAGTAAGAAATACATGTAAAAAAACCTATCGAAATTACACCCATCGATGAAATGACATAGAACCTCTACCCAAATGCCCTCTCAGCCAATTCCTCTGGTGTTTCCTTGCAGCTGTCAGGTGGTACATTTTGGCAGCTCTCTTGATCGTAACTTTAACAGCTCCTCTTCAATGGTAATTTTTTAGCAGCTCTGTCCCTTCCTCATAGTGCATCCCCTTAATATAGCAGTGATGGCACCACCAGGTTTACAATCCTGGGGAGTACCCTGTAAAAGTTCTCATAAATAGGGTTGGAAAGGCACCCTTCTCTCTCCTTCCAACTCCTCCCAACTCCCGCCTCCCTCTACAGATTGGTTTAAGAGTCTGGAACAGACATATGGCAACTTCCATTTGAAATCCCCTTTGATTTCATGTCAAATTATGGCAAAATATAGTTATGTGTCTAGACTTTGTGATTTACTAACAACTGCCATAATATATGTATTTTCCGATTCAGCTAATCATGGGGAATGAAAAAAAACATCAGCCAGGTCTGCACCATTTTGCACAACTGTTTGGCAATTTTCTGACGTTTTCACAGAAAGCATAAGAGTTATGAACATTTGTCATGGCCACAGAGCAAGGACCACAAGCTCCACTACATAAATGGTCCAGTTGGACCCAGACCTGATGCCTTTGGCTCTGCACACTTTTATTCTGGTGCACATGCTATTTTCTCCCCTGCCAGGGCCTCCACGTGCCTCCAGGTCGGGCGTGGCCATAGGAATACATTGGGCTGCACATTGGGCTGCACGTGCAGCATCTTCTGGGAGTGGCAGGGTGGGGCGAGAAGTCAGATCAAATGGGCATGGCCGAGACCAGGCTATTTAAGCCTGCCCCCACCCGCATGCAAGCGCTTCGTGTTAGTCTGCTTGTAGCAGCGTAACGATCACTGCCCCCTGAAGCGCATCGTACCTGATTCCAGCAATAACCATCACCTGAAGTGCATCCTTACCTGATTCCAGCAGCAACCGAAGTCGGAGCGCATCCTTACCTGATTCCAGCAGCAACGGCAGTCGGAGCGCATCCTTAACTGATTCCAGCAGCAACCGCAGTCGGAGCGCATCCTTACCTGATCCTGACTTCCAGCCTCAATACTGACTCGGGAGTCCATCTTCGCCCAGCATCATCGCGGATCCAGGCATCCTTCACCCGCTGGCAGATCTTCGGATAACAGCATCCAATTCTGAATTCGCCGGGCCATCCCTGCAAGAGAAAAGGACAAACAAGGTTAGGAAAACTATAAAGACATTACGCTAAGGTCGCGCTCAAACCAATCCTTGCGCTTCAACTAAGAACCAAACTGACCACCTATTGGGACATCGTGAACTCTCTTTTTCTCCATTGGGGCTTGCTTCTTGCACCACAATTCCGCTGGGCCTCATATTACCTATTGGGGAAAAGGAAAAATATTACAAGAGATATGGACAATAATCAAGGAAAAAGACATTACAAAAGAATACAGACAATAATCATTATCGAAGGATACTTACCTTTGAAGTGGTTCAGCCACGGCCAGTCTGGGCTGCCACACACATGGACCAGTGAAGAAACTCGGCCTATCTAAAAGCGCCCCTGCAGTGAGAAGCAGAACGGAGAGCTCGCCATCATAATTAAACAGGTGAGACTATATGGGTAGGCGCATGCTCACCACATTCTGGAAAGAAGGGTTCGAGGGAAACCACAGCCATATCACAGCATTCTCACGGCCTCTCGTATTCCCGCAGGGGCAGTACCAACAACCAGCGCAGTGCACAACACGGGAGCAGGGGAAGAAGCCTGACCAAGGGGAGTCGGTTCCAGGGAGGGCTGCAACCGTGCCCCAACGTCCCTGCAGAGACCAGGTGAGCGTAACAACATTCTCCAGATTCATAACTTCACCCTTCACCAGTTCACCAACTCTTACATTTGGGACATTTTCATATTAGCCAAGAAACTAGTTGATCAGGCCATTACAGTTCCCTAAGTCACAGGATCTAAAACATGAGACTTATGGCTGCTGGGAAAATGCCTAAATTATAGTTGTCCTTTTAAACAAAGGGAGCCCTCATATGTGCAAATATGAACTTCCCTTCCTCCATGCAATTTGTCTCTCTAGACCAGTCATGCATCAGCCAAAACAGCTTCCCTGCATATAGCTGTCTTTAGATACAGCAAGTCAAAAAATACATTTGGTTTCCACAACTTTCAGGCAAGCCACATTTTGTTGTTGTAAACCACTGGGATGCAAGCCAGGCTTGCCGTGGGGGGGGCGGGCGATTGTGAAGGGGGGTGAGTCCTTTGTGACATTATAGAAACATTTTCATGGAAACAAAGTGGGATTTTCTTTTCAAATGCTTGCTGGTATTTTGCATGCGAAACATAATATACATTACTTTTTGTCAACGCACACCATGTATTTTCCCTGTCATTTTTATGTTAGCAGGGGTACATTTTTCACATTTAAACTGAAAACACACATGCAACACTGTTTTGGTGTCAGCGTTTAAAACCCATATTTTTCATGTGGAGGGGACCTTTGAATTTCTTCTGCCTTTGTGAATTAAAATGCTGCTTTTACTTTGATGATGGCCCTTTGCACATGCCCCTTAGTCCTGTTGATTTGGGGGCCTTTGACTACACCCCACATGCCTCCCACCCTGTTCTTCCAAGATTCTTTCACAGGAAAGGGCAGGGAAGGGTGGGGTTTTCATCCAACCCCTTTTCTTTCATCATTTTCTTTTGGTTGGTACCTGTCCGGCAGAACTTCCTTCATTAGGGAGTATTGTAAATGGAGTGTGCACTCCAGTCTGCCTTCCACCATATTTCCCCGGAAGAGGTACGTTGCATTTGAGAAAAAAATATTTCATAGAAAGAGAAATCACATTTCAACTCTTGCATTCAAAAGTGGGAAACATTACATACAACTAGACACAGTATTTCACAACATCCATTTTTGCACATTTTTTTTCCAAATGGATATTAATTAAAATACTCATCTGTTTATAGTTCTCCATCCAGGGATTTCACTCCTTGGAGGGTTCCTCTTCTCGATTTGCATTTGACTCCTCAAACAGTCGTAAATCTTGTCTGCAATGACAGCTATTCAACTGATTGATGTAGAGCCATCTTTCTTCTGTGTGTTCTCCACTTGGGATGTGGATCGTGGAGGCAGCAGTGGATATTTTATCTACAATTTCAAAGGCACCACGCCAAAATGGGAGAAATGTCTGCTCCTTGGCCTGATTCCTTTGATAATTGTACAGGTAAACATTGTCCCATATTTCATATTCGTTCTTGGGGGTCTTTGTGTCATAATAGGTCTTGGTTCCTTCAGCCGACTTTTCTAAATTGCGCACAGCATAAGCAAAATGCTTCCTGGAAGTGTTTCCTTAAATGTTAAATGTACCCATGAGTAGTGTACACATTTATCAGTGTCTGCTCCTGAGTCCTATAAAGCAGATGCTGTTGTAACACAATTTTTCATCCGGTCATGAGCTCAAATGGAGATGTCTTTGTTGCTGAAGATGGTGTATACCTGATAGCCATCAGGACAAGTGGTATTTGAATGTCCCAACTGGGTCCAGAGCCTGCCAGGAACCTCTTTAAGATGCTCACAATTGTTTTGTTGTATCTCTCTATCCCCACCCCAACTGAGGCGAGGCGGTAGGCAATGTGGAGTTTTCTTTTTGCCCCTAAGATCTGCCACATCTTTGCCACATTTTTGCCATCACCTCACTAGTAAAATTACTACCTCGGTCCCAATGCCAAACACAAGATCTTTTTCCCCTTGTTATAAACATGGTAGAAGCACACATCCACATAAACTGTGGGTATCCCCCGACACGTTTATTCTTTAAAGACCTTGTGTGGGCAAGATAAGTATGCCTCCATATTGTGGTTGATCATTAGACGTTCATCATTGAGACCGCTTTATTGAGCACAATCATGCAAGTCAACAAACCCTTGCGCTAGGAGACTCTTCTTGTTTTGTCCATTTCTGACCTCCATAGGTAAGCCTTGCATGGACAGAATCCAGGAAGTAATTCTTAAAGTACTAACGTTCTCTGCCCGGATTCTGTCACTTTGGAGATATTTGTGTTCTAGGTCTACTAGGGGTGTAGGAATTAAATACAAACCTTGTTGTTGGAAATGGGAATTTAGATTTATGTAGGCATTCTGACGTTTGAGGTTCTGTCCTCTTTTAAATTTGAGGGGGAGAGTAAATTGTCGCACCTGCCCTGGGATGCTAACCTCTTCTCGCACTTGAACTTCAATGGCATAAGACAGCAATTGAGCTGACCGGGGTGTCAAAGCCCATGGGATTATCCCCCAGTCGGGACCAGGCTTTATTATAAATAAGGGCCAAATTGATTGTGAATCGGTTGAGAATGTCACGTCCCAGATAAAAGGCAAACGAGACATCTCTCATGACCCAACAATTATGTTCTATGCTTTTGTCACCAAGAGAAAATGTTAGCATACACCTTCTATGCAGGAGACATTTGGAATTTGGGGTATCCAGACCTACTTCCCGTTTGTCAGTCAACTTAAATGTGGGAATGGTCTGATCTTTTGGGAGTTTCCTGAATAATCCTTCACTGATGAAGCTCCTTCCGTTATTCAGGCAAACTTTGGCGTGCACAGCTCCTCCCTCTCATTTAACTGAATTGGGAAAAACAACTGTTCACCCTTTTTCTGAATGCCCATCAGACTTTGAGCAGGTTCTTCTATCCAGACGGGCGTAATTACACTGACGGGCCCATAGATCAGTGCGCACCCTCTGGTACCTGTAATACAAGATAGCTGCACCATGTGAGGTCTGGGGTGCAGGATTCACTTACTCCAACACGACTCAATAATGAGGACTCAGTAGTTTGGCAAAGGGAAGTCTGTTTAATCAAACATAGAAACAAATGGAAATCAGCAGCATTACGATCACCTGTCTCACTCTGACTTCCTCGAACTTCAGTTAAACAGTCATTGTTATAGGCAAAACTCGTCATCACTGACGTCTAATTCTATAAAAAATCATCATGCAATATAATTGGTTAGGAAAGGTAACTTAAGTATGGGTGTTATATCTGTATATGGTAACAGAGCATGTGGATTGGTTAACTCTTATCGGGTGGGCGTCTATGCCTATCCCTCTACATCACGCGTGATGGACGTCACTACAACTACGACGTCCTATTGGTTACAGTATCTGTAGGACCCTAGATTACATGGTCTATTGTGATTTGGCAAGTTACACCCCTAAGCATAAATCTCCACTTTAATTAGCAGCATGCAGAATGGAAACCCAGGTGCATAGTGCCCCAGGACTCACCCTGCCTCCTTTCCATCAATCAGTGTTTTAGGGCGATGTGTCAATTAGTTGGCTAAGGATTGCCTCGAAACTGTAGTCTCTTATCGGGAAAAGTTATGGCATCCTCGGGTTCTGGATGACATCAGGCGGTGGTACATCTTCGTGCCTGGCTGATCACGTGTTACTTCACCATGAATCTGCTTAATTTTCCAGCTTTTCGTGTATTTAATTCTCCTTGTAGTCCCGTCCGGGCCTCCTTATCTTGACCTTCACATGGCAGGCTGGTATGCTCTGAAGTTTCGATTCCCCTTAGCTGAAGCTCACCTCCCTTTCTTGGGTTGACCTCGGTTTCCCAGGCCTGAGCCGTCCTTTGTTGAGTTTCGATTCTGCTCTGTCCTCTGTCTTGGGCTTGGATATGAAACCCGACCAGTTAGGCCATGGCCGCCTGGGCATACTTCTGCTTTTACAAAATGGAGTCGCATATGTACATTGTGCTTTATTGAGGTAGATATATAGTTGGCGCTTGCCGCTCTACTCTTCTACTAAGCATTGCAAGCAGTATTGATTTCTTAGCATCTTGCGTTTCAAGCCTATTTACACACATTAGCTGGTTTGATTCGTCCATCTAGGTTTATGGCTATGATTCTTTTACGTTTTCTGCATCATTTCACTTTCGTATCTCTTGTATCCATTTTAATGGCTGCTCGCACTGGCGTGTTACCTTTTCCATGTGCGAGTCTATCCGGGCCCTCGTCTCATTACCATTGGCCTTCCATCAGGGTTCGTTGTGTCTCTTCATGTACAGTCTGTAAATACTCATCGTTTCGTATCAGTGGCTGTTATGGTTGTCTGATGGGGTACCTTGCTGCCCAGGGCTGTCTGGTTATGGATGCTTCAACAGGTACAGCTCTTCTAATGTACACTGGGCACAGTGCCAGCGCAGTTCTTTGTTGGTTCATCTGCTCCTCATACGTCACGCACCTTGGCGAGTACTTTACTGGTGCTTCAAAATGAGGGGCAGGGGTGCAGGCCATGTCTGGGACCTCCTCTACACTCCCCCCTCTGGCCGTTTCATCGACCACTCCTGCTTCCTCCTCTGTATTTATTTTCTTTGATTCTTCAATGTCTTGTTCATCATCTTCTGGGTTTGCACAAGATGGTGTGAATGTGTGCATCCCTGGTGTCCATATTTTTATCACACCTTTCAAACTCCCTGCTGTTTTTACATGCTCGTCTTTGTTCCAGGTCATTAGCTGGCATTGTCCATTTGGACTGCAGTAAATCCATTTTCCTTCATACCTTCTTCGTTTCTTAGGATATGTGAACTTTGTTCCTTCTGGTGCAAACTCACTGGCTTTCACAAAGTCTCTTATTTCTTCATCAGTCAGGTCTCTGGGCTTCCACCCTGGTTTGACATCGACCATGATTTTCATTCCAATGGCTTTCTTTGCAGTTTTCTGGCACTGTGTGATGATTATTTTGATAACACAGAAACCTAGTAGTATCATTACTATCAGGGCTCGCAGAACCTTAAATATATCAGCCGTCCATTGTGGGACCCATGAGAATAGGTTTCTAAACCAGCTATCATCGTCCACTTCATCCGTTTCATCGATCATCTGGTTCTTTACATTT
Organism: Ambystoma mexicanum; assembly: GCF_040938575.1. Classification (NCBI taxonomy): domain Eukaryota; kingdom Metazoa; phylum Chordata; class Amphibia; order Caudata; family Ambystomatidae; genus Ambystoma; species Ambystoma mexicanum. The sequence continues at coordinate 146,312,319 of NC_090930.1, read as the reverse complement.
GTCAACATGCTTATGGCCTCTGTGAGGGTTCCATTTTCTTCATCGTGTGATGGTATAAATGTGAACATGATTCTCCGATTTTTGCACAAACACCTCCATCCATTGCTGTGATCATATTAAGCACGTATCTGTTCTGGGGGGTCATCAGCCTGACTGCTCTTAGTTCTTCTTTGATCGCGTTGAATCCTTTTATGGTGGTACTGATGGTCTGCAGTAGTTCCCATCGGGTTATCTGCAACCACTTAGTGTTAGCACCAACTTGGATGTGTGGCAAGAGTATTGTTGTGAATACTGATGAGGTTAGGCTAAACAGCGTGCGCTCGTAGGGGATTGCATAAAAAGCTTCCTCTGATTTGGTGGAAATGTAATTTTCTCTCCTCGTCCTTGACATTAGTTCCACAGATCTCCTTTTCCTTAGTGAGCATCTGCGTTCGGGAAACTGTCCAAATTCAGGTCATTTTTAGGAATCACTAGTGCAGGAACGTGGACGTTCACCAGTGTGCATGTGCCTCCCCAGTTCTCCGGTAGTCTTATGTAGGCCCTGTACCCACATGCCCAGTAATGGTCCATTATGACTGCAGTTCCTGGGGCTTCATATATTCGCCCGCAGTTTTGATTCTCTCCCATCTTTCTCGTGCCATTCCTTCTGAAGCATAGTTTCAGGCTTTCCACTGGTACTATTTGCAGGGGTCCTCCTCTGTCTTGGACCCACGTTAACAGTTTTACCAATTTTGGCCATAGAGGTTTGCATAACCGGGAGATTACTACTCCTTCTTCCCATCGATTTGGGGAGACCACTGACCCCCAGATCTGCATTTGGCCTCTGTTCTTCCAGATTTTAGCTTCTTCCGCAGTGATTTTCGATGGCGACTATCAGTGCCACTAGTTCTGCAGCTTGGGCTGAATAGTGAGATGGTATTCGCGCTCTAACGAGTACCTGAAACTCTCCATTCGCCAGGTGTTTCACCACGGCCATGCCTGTATATCTTTGACTGTCTTCTTGGTCGATTCTCGAAGATTTGTCAATGAAGACAATCTCACTACCTGCCAGGGCATTTTCTTTTACCCTGGGGAGTCATCATAGAATTCCTCATAGTTTGCACAGTCGTGTATAGGTTCTCCTTCACTGACTGGCTCGGCTATGAACGTAGCTGGATTTACAGTTTTACAGTTTTACATCTCACTATTTTGATTGATGGGTTGGAGATAATCACCTCATATGCGGATGCTCTCTGAGATGTCAGCGTGCCCTTTGGCTTCTCGATTATGGCGAATAGCGAGTGCTCAACATACAATGTCATGGAGCACCCCATCACGATGGATAACGCCTTCTCGATGGCGAACACGGCGGCAGCTAGATTCTGTTCGCATGGGAAGTGGCCCCTCATGACCGGGTCCAGACTCCCACTGGTATATGCTAGGGGCTTGTACCCCAGTGATGTTCGTTGAGCGAGTACTGCCACCATAAAATTGCCATCGGTATGTGAGAACAGGTAGAATTCCATTGCATAATTAAGAATCCCGAGTACTGGGGCCTTACAAATTGCCCCCTTGAGTTCTGAAAACCCCCTTTCCATCTCCTCAGTCCATTCAATGTTTTCCTTTGTTGCCTGGGCTTTCTTTAAGGCCTGAAGCAAGGGTTTGGTATACGAACTGTAATCGAAGACCCATGCTCTGACATAATTACACAGGCCTAAGAAGCTTTGTATTTGTTTTATCGTGAGCGGCTTAGCTGTGTTCTTGATAGCTTCAGCCCTCTCTGGGGTTACCCTTTTCCCTTCATGAGAGATTAGCTGTCCTATGTACAGCACCTCCTGCTGACAGTACTGTAACTTTTCCTTATCGACCTTGTACCCCTTCTCAGCCAGTATAGTAAGTAGCTGGATAGAGTCGCACCTGCATTCCTCTTCAGTGGTGCTGCAGATCAGAATGTCATCTACATACTGCAACACAACACTGTCCACTGCAATATTGCTTAGGTCCATTTGCAAGCTACAAAACCATTATATTAAAAAAAGATGGACGGAGACTCACAATACCCCTGTGGCAACCTCGTGCTTTTCATGCGCATTTGTCTGAAAGTGAATCATGTCAGATCTTGCGAGGCACGGTGCAATGGGATTGAGAAGAATGCATTCTTCAAATCGATCACTGTGAAATATTGAGCCTCAGTGGGTATGTTGCATAGAATTGTAGATGGGTTAGGGACTAGACGGAACTCGGCTTCAACAATATCGTTTAATGCCCTTAAATCCAGGATTAAACGCCAAGACCCTCCCTTCGATTTCTTGACAGGATAAATCACTATGTTACAGGGTGATTCTGATGTTACGAGAATGCCCTGCTCCATCATGGCGGAAATTGTCTTTGCGATCCCTTCATACGCCTCTCTAGACATGGGATATTGTCACGCTCTTGGTAGCATTGCTCCTTGTTTTAACTTGATTTTCACTTCTCCTGCCCCTTTCAGCCCCTGTAGTCCATACTGTGACAGGCACCCTTGCCATGTCATCCTCGAAGTATTCAGGACGTTGCAGCGCCAACATCATTCTCTGTGGCACTTCTCGTTTGATCATTTTGACCCAGAATATGAGACTCACTTCCACTCTTGTCTCTTCTAAGTCAGGGTGTTCTTCGAACAGATCATCATCAGTGACATCAGTCACTCAATACCCTTCCTCAATGGCAATAATAGCACACCATTGTCTTCCTTCATCATCGTATCCTTCTACCAGTACCACCTTCCCTCTTACAGCTGCAGACTGTATTGTCAAGGGGAATACTTGTCCCTCTTCTTCATGCATAGGTATCTGTGGTCTGAAAAGGAATTCATCAGGGTTTCTCATTGTTTTATCCGCAAGGCCTGGCAATCCCGGCATAAGCACACGCACGCCAAATGCGAAGACTTCTGGCTCTAGCGGTAGAGCTCTCATGGCAATACGTCCTGAGTATACTCTGATCATTTCGCACACATTTGAATGATGCATTCCTGGAGTGGAGCACACTTTGCCATTCTCGGTAAACAAGATTGTCATATTCAATTTTGTCATCAGGTCTCGACCGAGGATGTTTATTGGGGTCTGACGTGAATACAGTAAGGGTACATTCATTTCGCGCTCTCCCACAGAGACTGGGAGCGCGTCTGTAAAGGGAACTCTACTGTGAGCTCCTGTGAAACTCTGAGTATCTATGGCCTCGCCGGACAAAGACAATTTGCCTTCTTGTATGCATGAGCGTGTCGCGCCTGTATCAACTAAGAAGGAATACTCTTTACCCCCTATGACGACATTAACCCTAGGTTCCCTGTTAGGGTCTGGTGTCACTGATAGGATAGAGCACATCAGAGTTCCCCGTGAGCTGTCCTATTTTATATATAGGTTCGGCCCACTGTACGCTTGTGGAGTACCCCCATTCCCAGGGTTAACTCCCCCTCCAGTGTTCGTTCCCTGGGGCACTGGCGGCGGTGCCTGTTGGGGTTGCCCCTGTTGCAAGTTCCCCAAGTTCGAGGGTTGAAATCTTTGTTGTGCACCTTGCTGCAAGCCTGTCACCTGCTGATGCACTATGTGACCTTGTGTATCGCTTTGTTGTAGGACGGCAGGCTGGTTCACCATACCTGCTCCCATTCCTTGGCCATTTTGCCACATGCCTTGGCTTCTGCACATGCGTGCCACATGTCCTTTCATTCCACCCAGCCAACATACTGGCAGAGGTCAGACCAACTGCCCATCTGTCATGGCTGGACTGCCCATCTGTACATTTTGAAAACCTCCCTTGTTACTCTGAAAACCTCCCTGGTTAGTCTGAAAACCTCCCTGGTTACTCTGCCATCCGCTTCCTCTAAATCCGATGTACCCCTCGGGTAAAATCCAGCACTACCCTGGTTATTCTGCGATGGGTTATTCATTTGCTGCGTGCTTGGTTCAGCTGGGCTGGTGAGCATGGATCCCTCGAGAGCATACTTCAAGAGCTTCTTTTGCACCAGCTTTGCTTCCTCCCCTTTACGAGTTGCTTCCTTTTTCCGTATTTTTTCTTGTAACAATCTGCAGTAGTGTGCAATTGTCAATTGGATTTCTGCCCACGGTTTGGCTTCTATTCCTACCAATTTCTTGAGCTGTTTTTGCACCGGTTCAGGCAACCCTTGGCACAATATGTGGTAAAATACAGGGATAGATTTTGACCAAGACTCATGCGTTTCAAGCACTCATGCATCTTGAAATTTCTGGATATAAATCAACGGATCCTCTGATTCTTTCATTTTCCGAGTCATTTTAGCTCCCATATCTGAAGTGTCTGGGTACAGGGTTCGCAGCGCTTTCCACACTGCTGCTCTACAATTATTAAACGGCGCTCCGTCATGGGTGGTGTTAGTTGCTGTTACCCTCGGGTACCCAGCCTTCTTCCACACATCGTCAGCCCTTTCACCAAGTATGGCGATCAGGAGGCCTTTAATGTCCCCTATAGCTAAGGTGACTCCCTTCGTCATTTTCTCTAACTCGTGTATCCACTTCCCAGCACCCGATGTCAGCATTGGAAGCTTATTTTTCAGGGTTTCTCGGTCTATGTTTGGCCATGGAATATATTGTGGTCTTGCTCCCCCCTTTTCTAGCAGCGGGAACTGGAACGCACAGTGTTCCTTTTCTTTTCCCACAGCTCTGCTGTCTACTGCTGGGGCAGCATTCCCACCTTGCCGTCTACCCGGCAGTGCCCTTAACTTGCCTGTATAGGTAGATGCTTACTCCCCCCTGTGCCCGTGGGGAGTTACCTCATGTTGGCCATGCACTGTGGCAGGCTTCGATGTACTGGGCTCAGATTTGTTAGCATCGGACCATCGTACCCCCTGGCCCCTCAGGAGCCACTTTTCACACCGTCTCCCTTCCTCTTATGCCTTGTCTTCCGTTTCCCCACCGGAGTCGGTTTCTGAATGATCCCAGTTTATGCAACTCCTTGCATTTTCTTCGTTCTGCCTGATCTCCAGCCTGTCTAGGAACAGTCCCCTGCTCCCACTACCTTGGGTGATATCCTCATTGTCATCTAGCTGAGTGCACTCTAAGCGCTCATCTTCCCTTCCCCCTTGGGAAATTAGTTCCAGCCCCTTCTCGTCATAGATTTTATCAATCGTTTCTCTGAGCGCTTCTGGTGTCGAAGTCATCTTCAATATTTGTCCCGCTTGTACCTGGTACCTCATCGCTTGCAGAAAATAATTCTTCTATGTCTTCCCATTCTACTGTAGGATTGGGTTTAATCACTTCCTGCTCTAAATTTTCAAGATCCTGTGCCCTTTGTCTGCGTTTACGTTCTACTTCCTCGTCTATTTCCTTGCGCTTCCTTGCTTCTTCTCTAGCCTTATCTACTTCCCTCATTCGTTCATTTCTACATTCCATTGCCCTTCTAATCTCCTCATCTTCCCGCTTTTTTACTTTCCTTTCGTGCACTCTTCTTTCTGCCTGTATTTTTCATAGGCTGCGTATTGTGTACGACTGAGCGGTACTCCTTGCTCTTCGCGATATAGTTGTTCTCGCCTCAGCCTATCCTTTCTTTTTATCCTTTCGTCCCTCATTTCCTTCTCCTTTTCTTTCTCCCTTCTTTGCGCTTCATCAGGCCTTTCTCTCGGCCTTACATCATCACTTCCCTTTCCATCTAATTTCAATAGTATCTGTCCTCCCATCCACTCGTCTTTTGCGAGTGTTAATTCATCACTTCCGTTCCACTTCTTTCCCTCTCTCTCTTTCTCGAGAGGTGCACTAATCTGTACCTGATCCTTTCTTCCACCATCGTGTCTCTCCTTGTCCCTCGGTCTGCGGAGGCTAGATTACTTTCCTGATGTTTCTCTTTGATCTCGTCACTACTGCACGTAGGTGACTCATATGCAGGGTTGCTATACCCTGTGGCTGCCTTGAGTTCTCTTAGCGGGTACAGACCCCATGACTTACTCCCTTCGATCACTGGCTCAGGCGGGGCTGGTGGTGCGGTAGGCGTCTCACCCCCCTCTGTACATACATTTAATATCCAATCTGCGGGTGGTTCTTCCTCCTTCATCTGCTCGAACATTTTCCAAAGTTCGAGAACAGCAAGGTGTTTTTCTAACTTCTTGCCGGTATATGTGGCATGCAGGAAAGTCATCATATGTTGTAAGACTGCTTTAGAAAGGGGCCCGTTCTGGGGCCATGGCATAAACATCTTGTGGGCAGTACCCTTAACCCACTCTGTGCTATACTTCCTCAGCTTACGGGCGTGCTTAGGTAGCTGCTTGCACAAATGTGCAAGCGGGGTAACTTCCTCCATTTTTAATTTCGTCACTAACAGTATTTATGCAGTTCTTTAACCTTCCAATAGTATGAGCGAGCACCACATACGCAAGCTCCAATCAAATCTTTTCCCGCCAAAATTTATACCAACAATTTACTGAAAACCGATCAATTCAATGGCGATTCCCTCTTAGTTACAGAATCGCGTAAAGCCAAAATGCATTTCAAACAATCATTAATACAATTATTTTACATTTGACATACAACAAGACACGTATTACAGACACTTAACAGACTAGAGGCACACCAGCTGGTCATACGTATACTTGCCTTCTAATCAATACCCCATCATGGGTTATAAACAAACTGCCTTGATGACGTCTTTAAACGTTACTGTAGCCTAATTGTCCCCCCACTGTGGGCTCTGAGTTCACGTTTCTTCTGACCGCTGTATTAAAGCGCAGGAATAAGGCGAATCCTTTGTTTTATCTCAGGTGCCCCCCTGGTAATCCTTACGTTTTTATCTCATGTGCCCCCCTGGTAATCCTTACGTTTTTATCTCAGGTGCCCCCCTGGTAATCCTTATGTTTTTTACCTTATACTCGAGTCATTAACCCCCTATATATATATATACAGTCTTCTCTATTTCTAACTTCTTTGTTTTTTCTCCAGGACCTTCCGTTACCTTTCCCTTACTTACTCTAATGCCTACAAGGCATTTGCCAAAGTAACAAGTTTACTGTTTCACTGACCGCTCGCATATTTTCCTCTCTGGGACCTCGGGATCACCGTCCCTTTCTCTCCCAGCTTTGTAAGGTTTTCGTCCGATTGGCTGCCCGTCGGAATGAGATGGGTTATGCTTGGAAGGCACGTTCCTTCAGACCTACTGCAGATTTTTGAAATTTTACTCTATCATTGTCCACGGGAAGCTTCTCAGTCTACTCAGCCGGAATGGCAAAAGGACTTGTGATATTGCCGAAGGCCTAGAGTTACTTCATGCCGTCGGTCTAAAGTTGTCTTAGTATTATATATTCAATAATCAATGGCCAAAACCATCCTCACGCTACCAAGTGTCCAGAGGGAAGTAATTACACTGACGGGCCACAGATCAGTGCGCACCCTCTGGTATCTGTAATACAAGATGGCTGCACCATGTGAGGTCTGGGGTGCAGGATTCACTTACTCCAACATGACTCAATAATGAATAGTTTGGCAAAGGGAAGTCGGTTTAATCAAACAGAGAAAAAAATAGAAATCAGCAGCATTGCAATCACCTGTCTCGCTCCGACTTTCTCGATGAAGTTCGAGGAAGTTTAACTTCAGTAACTGAAGTTAAACAGTCATTGTTATAGGCAAAACTCATCATCACTGACATCTAATTCTATAAATAATCATCATGCAATAATTGGTTAGGAAAGGTAACTTAAGTATAGGTGTTATATCTGTATATTGTAACAGAGCATGTGGATTGGCTAACTCTTATCGGCTGGGCGTCTACGCCCATCCCTCTACATCATGCGTGATGGACGTCACTACAACTACGACATCCTATTGGTTACAGTATCTATAGGACCCATGATTACGTGGTCCATTGTGATTGGGCAAGTTACACCGCTAAGCATAAATCTCCACTTTAATTAGCAGCATGCAGAATGGACACCCAGGTCCGTAGTGCCTCAGGATTCACTCTGCCTCCCTTCCATCAATCAGTGTTTTAGGGCGATGTGTCAATTAGTTGGCTAAGGATGGCCTCGAAACTGTAGTCTCTTATCGGGAAAAGTGATGGCACCCTCGGGTTCTGGATGACATCAGGCGGTGGTACATCTTCGTGCCTGGCTGATCACGCGTTACTTCACCATGAATCTGCTTCATTTTCCAGCTTTTCATGTATTTAATTCTCCTTGTAGTCCCGCCACCTACCCGGGCCTCCTTATCTTGACCTTCACATGGCAGGCTGGTATGCTCTGAAGTTTCGATTCTCCTTAGCTGAAGCTCACCTACCTTTCTTGGGTTGACCTCCATTTCCCAGGCCTGAGCTGTCCTTTGTTGTGTTTCGATTCCGCTCTGTCCCCTGGCTTGGGCTTGGATATGAAACCCGACCAGTTAAGCCTTGGCCTCCTGGGCGTACTTCTGCTTTTACAAAATGGAGTCGCACGTGTACATTGTGCTTTATTGAGGTAGATATATAGTTGGCGCTTGCCGCTCTACTCTTCTACTAAGCATTGCAAGCAGTATCAATTTCTTAGCATCTTGCGTTTCAAGCCTATTTACGCACATTAGCTGGTTTGATTCTTCCATCTGGGTTCATGGCTATGATTCTTTTACGTTTTCTGCATCGTTTCACTTTCGTGTCTCTTGTATCAATTTTTAAAGGCTGCTCGCACTGGCGTGTTACCTTTTCCATGTGCGAGTCTATCCGGGCCTCGTCTCATTACCATTGGCCTTCCATCAGGGTTTGTTGTGTCTCTTCATGTACAGTCTGTAAATACTCATCGTTTCGTATCATTGGCTGGTATGATTGTCTGATGGGGTACTTTGCTGCCCAGGGCTGTCTGGTTATGGGCGCTTCAACAGGTACAGCTCTTCTAATGTACACTGGGCACAGTCCCAGCGCAGCTCTTTGTTGGTTCATCTGCTCCTCATATGTCGCGTACCTTGGCAAGTACTTTACTGGTGCTTCGAAATGAGGCGCAGGGGTGCAGGCCATGTCTGGGACCTCCTCTACACTTCCATGTCTGGTTTCACTGGACTCAATGTTTCTTCTGAGTTTGGATTGGTGTAAAATCTTAGGGTGTTCCCTTCCAGTGTGGATTGCCACTTAAGACTGGGAGGAAGGTTGATTTTCAAGAATGGAGAAGGGTTCCCATCACCAGTTTGTTCTCCTACAGAGATGACAGTGAGGTCTGGGTTACTCTTGAAATGGAACTTTACATCTCAGAACTTTGATCAATTATGTGACAGATACTATTCAGGCTTACATAATTGGTACTCATTTTTTTAATTTTATAGGGCAGTTAGTCTGAGTCCCGAGGACCATGTTTACACAGTCAATCAGAAGTGATAACCTCCTCAGGAGATCATTCCCCAGTAAACAAGGTGTGCCCTCTGAAGTCACAACTATAAAGTTGTCTGGGAATTGGTGTGAGGGGAATTTGGTGGCCCTCTCACCGTCCTGAGTTTAGTTGGTTAAAGGCCTTTTTGGACAGGAGGGTGTCTTGAGATACAGTATCCACCAGAGCTGATAATTCACACTGACCCTAAACCTTGAATGGTGGATAAAATTGGGCTTCTTTTTCCTCCAAGGTGCATAGAAATTGTGAGTTATTTGATAGCCCGGTGGTCATTTTCTTAATATGGAACTCCGACACCGTGTGATCTTGGGTAATTTTCAGTGGTGAGTTAGGGAATCTGTAAAGAAAACGCTGCAACTCGCAATGGGAGTGGTTTGGGAATCCCTCTTTTACCCGGCTTCTTGGCTATTCACCTTTACTAGGTGATAGTTCTCAGGAGCTGTTTGGCGAAAGGACATCCCCTCTGTCTGGCTTGCCCTTTCTGGGTTGAAGTATTTCTTGTTCTGGGTTGGTCGCCATAGTTACCTTGTCACACTAAGGGCCTATTGGGACACACTTTTCTTTGTGATGGATCCCTCATTTTTTAAAGAGAAGGCCTGCTTACCTGAACCCGCCAGGGATACTTCTCTTTCAAAGGGGATGATCCAGAGTTCCTCCACAAAGAGGGTTCTTCTTTGGCCTCTCCTACTTACCCTTTGCTCTTTGGGTTATAACGCTTTGGGGGTAGAGAGACAATTTCAGGCTCAGATGCTTTTAGGGTTTCTGTCTGGGTGAGAAAGGAAGCAGCCTCTAGGACTTGGCATCTCCCCTCACCTGGGCCCCTTCCTCAGAAGCCTGTGGCATGTCAGAGGTTTCCTCCCATCATTTCCCCCCTGGGGCATCAAACCTGGGTGTTGGGGAATTCTGGGAAGCGGGGTTAAGTTGAGAGATGGACTGAGCCCTCAGCATGTGCCCCAGATCATCGGTCAGTTGATGGACCTGTTGCCCCAGTTAGGGAGGTCTCAAGCCGTACCTCTGCTGCTCCCGAAAAGGGTAACTATCCCTTCTCCTGGAGTAGCTCGGGTACTGGACATTTCCCCCAATTTTCCATCCTGAATCTCCCTTTTCCTGGGTTCAGGGATCTATTTTCCTGGAACCGGGGAGAGAGAGGAGGATTGTTTTGGAAATTCTGGTTTGGCTGCTATCTGGGGCAAATGTTCAGACTGAAGGTGGAGTAATACTTTTCTCATGAGGGAAGGTTAGAGGGAAGTTTCCTGGGGTGGTACTTACTTGGTTGGGTCTCCACCTTGGGCCGGGGGAGTGTATATATACCCCAGGATTAGTAAGGTACCCTTGTACCTAGGGTTTATATAGGTGGCAGGATCAGAGGGATCATTGTTCTGGGTGCCTGCCTAAATACCATTTGATTGGGCAGGGGTGGGGGTGTCCCTTCTGCCTTCCATTTCGCTTGTTGGAAGAAGGGTTACTTTTAGGCCCCCATCTCCATTTCCAATGGAGGGGTAGTTTTTACCTCTGCCACCTTCGCAGCAGCGGGGCTGTTGGATGGTTTGGGGGTTTTGGGGGGGTTTTTACTCTCAGAAGACTTCTGGACCTCATAGATTCTGGTGGCCTGTTCAATCACCCAATCCAGGGTCCTGTGCTCATGAAAATCATGCACCAACTGAGTCAGGTTGTATTTGGGGAGTGCATGGGAATATTTAGTTATGAACTGCCTGCTATTTGTGTTCACCTGCTGGGAAGTCTGAGCAAATGTCCGCTTTAACTTGTGCACAAACTTCCTAGGCACCTGATCCTCCCCCTATTGAAATTATAGGCTACCTTACGAGCCTCCTGTGGGTTTCTGTATGAGGTTAAATGTTTTTAAATGGCCGCCTTATTGGTTGGCCATTTATAATGATTCTGGTCCTCCAGTCCTGCAAAGAAACTTGAATAGTCAGGTGAGAAAGTCTATTTAGCAAATGCTATACAATTCACATCATTCCTGATCTGGAATGATGCCATTATCTGCTCATAAAGTTCCAGGTGCTCCCCTACCGAATACTTGAAATTCCTATGGTATGGGTTCAGGAAGCTCTTTATTGCCTTCATGTCTTTTTGGGTCTTTAACAAAACCCATGCTCTGTTTCCCTGTCTTTTTCTTATTCTGCAATGGAGTACATTCACCGTCTGACTCACAACTGCTACTGGTGCTCCCTCCACTGTCTTCTAGGTGCTCCCTATCTATATGAGACTGGGCATGTCTCCCAGAACCCCAGGGTCTTGACTCCTCTCGCCTGGGCAAAAATGAACTCTCAGCGTCACTCTCCCTGTAGTTACTTTTAGGCCCAGGCTAGAGAACCCAGTTTTCCTCCATCCGGGGAGTCTGGGGAATTAGTCTCCCTTCCCCTGAATGTATGGAGGTTTTTAGAATGCCCCTCTTGGGCTGTCGCTTTAGAGGTTCTTTTCCAGTAAAGCGAGCTAGGGGGTCTCTCTGTAGTCTCATCTTCAGACAATCCAACTCCCTGCCTTTCTCATCATAAGGGTTTTCGTGATCTGAAGTACTTACAGTATTAATCCTTACTTACCTGGACACAGATGGTAGAGATGAATACTCATCAATAACAGACAGCGACTGGCCTTCTGGATCAATTGTGCTAGGCCTGGGTACGTCTAACTGCCTCATGTCACCTTGTACTTGATAGGTGGCATGCATGTGGTTTGTTCGCATTTGTACATGAGATGTTGTAAATGACTGGCATGAGTTCCCTTCTGGGAAGGGTGCCTCGCCTTGATCAGTGGACCTTATCCCATATCCTTAATGTTCAGGGTGCCTCAGGTCCTGTTTATAATCTTCAATTCCCTTGATGAGACTCTCACCCTGGTGTCTCTCTTTCCTTATTTCCTGTTGGTCATTAGAGAGATGGCTTTTTCATTCTGACACTAAGGCCTGATTAGTCTTAAGCACCCTGCTCTGAGCTACCAACCAATCTTTTCTTTGCTGCACCTCATGCTGAAGTGATTCATTCTCCCTCTGTGAGACGTGTATGCTGTGTGTATAATCAAGGCACCGTTCCTTCTGGAGAGTGATCTCTTTCTCATGCTCATCCCTACAATTTGCTGTCTCTAATGGTTCAGCTTTGTCTCACTCGCACTCCTAACTCATTCTTTTCTTCTCTAATTCTGGTCAATTCCTGAGAAACTGACTGACTCTTTTTACATCTATTTTCAACTGATGCACCTCCCATGCAAAGACCCTATTCTTCTGATTCAAGATGTATTTTTTCTTCAATGGTTGCATTCTCTGTTGTTTTAATGTATGTACCTGCTGATATATCTGATCAAAGTCATTTTTGGATCAACCCCTTTTATAATTAACTGACTGTTTTCATTTTTCAACTCCTTTATTTGTAATTGAAAGGCCTTAAGGTCATCTAACAGCCCTCTATTATAAATAGTGTGATCATTAATCTTAAGTTGCAGTGGGCTCAAATTTTCCACACATTCTTTATGTGCATTTTACAATGCAGGAAACTGTGTTTCGCACTCTGCACTCTCTTGCTGCTGGGGATTTTAACTCATTTTTTAGCTGTTTTATAAGACTTTCTTGTTTTAACTTGAAAATATAGCTCTGCTGTGCTTGATCTTCTAATTGTTTAAGTTCATTCTGCACCTCATTTATAATCTCAGTCTGACTCCACACACATGACTCATGCTTCTGCACTCAACCTTCCACTAACTGCAAGTGAAAGTGTAAATAAGCTGTAAGCTAAGCCATTTGGCTCAGTTTTTCTTGAGCATTCCGGGTCATATAAAATGCCTCCAATGCTTTGTGACATATCCCACCTTTGCACCAAATGTAATTTCCTTTTGAGGCAACATCTTGCATAATTTTAGCTTGACCGCTTCCTTCACCCGCTTCTGTCCACCGACAACAAATGAACAGCTTAATAAGGAATTGTCTCCTTGCATCATCTAATTCAATTGCATTTCTTTTTTTAAATTGCCTTTTTGCACTTTTTGTAGAATTTCCTTTGCCTAAGGGCAACAATTACCCTGTTCCTGCTTAATTTCCACACACAATGCCAAATTAAGATCAAATCTTACACAATCTTAATCTTTCACCTATACACCTCCCTGGAACTCAAGTCCTCGCAGCATTTTAACAAAACAAAGATGACTTTCCCTCCACCTTAATGCAATTGCTTCAAAATGAATAGTCTGTCACAATGCACTTGCCATGAGTCAGAAATAGCCAGACAAATCCCAGACAAGACCTCAATTCGTAATGGTTTATTGAGAGGCCACCCTCAACACAAAGAGTTCCTTCCCTCCCCACTCAAGGTGTCATGTAAGAAACTGTTTAATGGATTCTTAGAATCAGCCTTATCTTCAATGCATCTAATACCCCTTGGATCCATCACCCTGAGCTACCAATGAGCCAAGAACCAGGCCGATATACAGGAAATATATTTATTTTTATTTGAATTAGATGTTAAGAAAAATCACACAAACTACATCTGCCACCTTCTTTGCGGCTCACAATCGACTTCTTGGTACAGAAATAAATCACGCAAATTAATTGGGGAAACACACAAATCACAGTACTTTATCTCAATTTAGATTCAAGAAATAATTAGTGCTGGTCAGTGAGCACAATTGCAAATGTAGTTCTGTGCACTTTCGATTTTCCTGCACGTTTAAAAGGCTAGCAGTTTAGTTGTACAAATTTAGGCAAATTCATATGGCAATTATTATTTCAACCACACTTTCACTTTAAAATAAACACAGGGTGATTTAGCAGTTTGTTTTTAGGCCCCCCACACTGAAAGGTATGTCTTGGGGAAAGTTGGACAAAAAGAATGGACTGATTTAAGAACAAAGACACCCCTTTTCCTTAAATAAGTTGGAGTCAACAGGACAAAAAGGATTAACCAATTAAATTATACGCTATAGCTTTTCAGCACACATTGGGAAGTAAGCTTGTTAAATTCTAATTTTAACAACAATCACCCCTTAGTATTCTACCAAAGAAAATTAATTAAATTAATATTTTTAGTTAAATAGGCTAAGGATCTATAGAGTTCTCCTCCTCCGCCCACTAAAAAGGGAAAGGATTTAAGGCTGTCAGATTCCCCCACATTTTGGTTGCAAGGGGTTCACTTCTACTTGTATAGAAACCTATGTTTAAAACTCAGGAAAGCCAGCTCCATTTCAAGACCCAATGGAATGATAGGGCAGGGTCTGGTCGCTCTACTCTCAATGTTGGACCACAGCACTCCACCATAGGACCACAGTCAGCTTTTGGGCTTTTCATAAATAGACAGCACCACCGAGATGCACTCTCAGCAATCTCATCTGGTGTTTCCTGGCAGCTGTCAGATGGTAGGTTTCAGCAACTCTCTTGATGGTAATTTTAACAGCTACCCTTCGATGGTAGTTTTTCAGCAGTTCTGCCCACTCCTCATAGTGAAACCCCTTAATATAGCAGCAATGACACCACCAAGTTTACAATCCTGGGGAGTACCCTAATAGAGTTCTCACAAATAGGCATGGACAGTCACCCTTCTCTCTCCTCCCAAATCCCACCTCTCTTTATGGATTGGTTTAAGAGTTTGGAACAGACATATGGCAACTTCCATTTGCAATCCCCTTTGTTTTCATGTCAAATGTTGCCAACAATCTAGTTATGTGTCTAGACTTTGTGATTTACTAGGAACGGCCATAATATATATATTTTCTTATTCAGCTAATCATGGGGAATTAAATAAAACAGCCAGGTTCTCACCATTTTGCATGACAGTTTGGCAATGTCCTGCTGTTTTCACAGAAAGCATAGTAGCTATGAACATGTAATTTACTCTCCACATTCATAACTTTACTCTTCACCAGTTCGACAACTCTTAAATTCAGGACATTTTCAGATCAGCCAGGAACCTAGTTTAGCTGGCCATTACAGTTCCCTTTCACAGGTGTATGAATTACATATCACCAAAATTTTCGGAAATGTATCTACAAAATGACACATAAATAAAGAAAATCTGATTTATGTTTGCTGGGAAAATGCCTAAATGATAATAGTCCTTTTAAACAAAGGGAATCTTCATATATGCAAATATGAGCGTCCCTTCCTCCATGTGATTTGTCTCTCTGGGCCAGTGTTTTTATTAATCTCTTTGAAGTTGGTTGCCAGTTTCAAGTTGGAGTTTCAGCCGTCCTTAATTGTAGCCACTGTTTTCACACCTCTTTTCTACATTCTGGTCATGCATCAGCCAAAACAGTTTCCCTGCATATAGCTGCTTTTAGAGACAGTGGGCCTCATTACAATTGTGGCAGTAAGGCAACAACAGCGCCTATAGTGCTACCATGCCACCACATTACGAGTTCGGCTCACGAATGCCGCTCTGCATGCCTGATCAGACCAGGCGTGCAGAGGGGCACCCGTGAGCAGAACTGGATAGTAGCGAAGGTACAGTTATGAATGGTACCGCTGCAACCATCCTCCCCATTCTCATTGAGCCCTATGGGGGCACAAATGGGAATGGGGACATACCGGCTCCGGGTCCTGCACAAGGGGAATTACCGGGCCTGCCGAGGTTGGAATGGCCCGGTAATTCCCCTTTCGCAGGACCTTGAGCCGGACCCGAGCTTCGGGGTAGCCATGCTGGTATAAACGGCATGGCTACCTCCAACCTCGTAATGAGGCCCAGTAAGTCTAAAGGGCACTTGGTTTCCACACCTTTCAGGCAGCCATATGTTATTGTTATATAAACCACTGGGATGCAAGCCAGGCTTACTGTGTGGGGAGCCCTTTGTGACATTTGTCCTACAGCAAGCAAAGGGGTTGCCTCAGGTTGACAGAAACCTTTTCATGGAAACAAAGTGGGCTTTTCCTTTCAAATGTGTGTTGGTATTTTGCATTCAAAACATAATATACATGTTTTTGTCCACATGCACCATGTTGTTTCCCTGACATTTTTATGTTAGCAGGGGTACATTTTTCACATTTAAATTGCAATTTCTACTACCTTTGTAAATTAAAATGCTGCTTTTCCTTTGTTAATGACAAGAAGGCCCTTATCACATAGACCTTCGGTTGCATTGGTTTTGGGGCCTTTGAATACACCCCACACCTCCTGTGTATAGTCACAGATGTTCCTTATGACAAATGCTCCTACTTCATCTGCTTGTTTGATTGTAATACTCTTGTTGCTGTTCAGACATTGTATAGCCCCCCTTTCTGCAGTTGTCAGGTTATAGGAATGTTTAATGAATTTGTCCAGTATTGCTGATGTTGTTCTATGTCGGAAGATTGGAATTTTGATTTCTGGCTTTTTCTGTGTCTCAATTGTTGAAAATGTCATTGCTTTCCTGGCTGTTGTCCTGTTTGTCATGAAATAATTCCTTTAATCTGAGTCTGCTGAAGAAGGTCTCAAGATCGCTGCACAGCTCTATTTTGTCAATGGGTTGGAGAGGCAGAATGTGAGCCCCATGGACTGCACTGAATGTTCTGCCTTTGTTGAGGTATAATCAGAGAGGTTGACAGCACAGTCCTGTTAGAGTATGTCACCTTTCTCTGGCTACACATTCTCAGGAGCTGCTCCAGTGTTTCTCGCTCCGTATCTAAATGCTTCAAGCTTCTTTCTCTTGTTCAGAAGAGATCCTTACAGACTTTTGTGGATACTTGGAGTTTGTTCCATGTATGTGTGTGCAGTACCTCACTTGCTTTATTTCTTCTCTGCCTCAGGGAGTGGAGGCATCACACAAAAGCTTGCAATTATGCAAAATAAATGACTTTGTTAGCCTAATTAAGTAATTGACTCATTGTTTTCTTCTGGATCAACATTAACCAATACCCAAGAAACAGGGTTGCACAGCCTACGTACGTCACAGGTGCCACAGATCACAGGAGGAGGCCATCCTGCAAAAACATGAAGAAACGACAACAGCGCTCCTGAGCCAAAGATGTGTGCAGGGACCAAACCACTCCAGAAAAACAGATCCGAGCACACCACTAGCCTACGTTTCAGTTAAAATGTAATTTATTCTTTTGCATCCATTAAAAACAGTAGACTTCATATGGAAAAAGTGAGCTTCATAACAGCTTGTCAAAACTGCCACGCGTTCCAATCTCCAATGAGGCTTTGTCAGGCGAGGTATAAGTCACAATGACAACAGCGTTCAATTTAAAACAGCAAAGAAACTCCATAGATCACATGACACGTCCCGAAATCCAACAACAGTGAAAATGGACTTAGCTTAAATGCTCATACATATTCGCTGATAGTGCATCAGCCATGTTAGAACAGCTCAAATAACCCTCAACAAAGATTTTTTTTTCTGTATTACACGTCAAATACTTAAATACAGAGACAAATAACACACAAATGGGATCAAATAACAATCTTTCTTATAATAGCTAAGATTTTCTAATATTGGAAAATAAACATACAGAGAGGCAGCCTAAAACACTGACTGTATTGATGTCTAATACATCAACAACACAGGAAGTGCATTGAGGAAAACTCATATGCCACATATAGCTGCAGTAGAAACGTTGTGTAACTTTCTGGATAACAAAGATCGAATTTAGGATATGTTTTACACGTTTTTAAGCGTTCATTATTTGTGTGAAAGCATGGGCACGGGGGTGCATTTTTGAAGTTCTCAGTTATTGCATGGAGGGGTCTGCCTCCATGTGCACTTTTCTGCATGCAGTCCACTCTGGGTGATCACAGGGTTCTGTGCATGCTTACACCTCATTATTAAGTCTTCCAGTTTTCCATTTTTACAGATTAAACATACAGACAGAAATCAATCTGCTTTCTGTCTTTATTTATTTATGAAAATGGAGAAAAACAAACAGAAAAACAAGTCTTTCTGTTTGGTTTTCTATGATGTCTCTCATACATCGCAGGCCAATCGCATTGCATATTGGCAGCATGGAGAGGTGTAAAAGTTGTATAAAAATAGCATTAAAGTTCTTCAAATTGCTGGCAGCATACTTCTTAAGGCAGGAGCAGTAACAGGACCAACGGTGTGTTATGGAAAAATGGAGCAAGCATTTCTTTCCTATATGGCTGCTTTACATTTTTTGTTCGAATAAACGCAGAAAAATACTGGTTTCGAATTATATTTTTATCTGATACAAACTAAATGTGGATTATTACAGAAAAAAAGGTACCAAAAGAATATGGATAAATACAAACGGAAATGGCAGAAAAATAAATACCATAAAACCGGGAGCCTTCCTTGTAATGCATGCAGTCGTAAATGGCATGATTCTGTCAGAGTTGCATGCGGGAGCAGATGGGTTTGGCAGAATTGGATATCATAATCTATTCCCCCGCACCACGTTAGAAATGCTGGAATCTCACACGATGCTTAAAAAGCACCTGCAAAAGTGCTACGCATTTTTGCACTATGAAGGCTGCAAATTTAGTGCTAGTGATTGAAGTTTCATTCACCTTATTTACTTTTAATCATTTTTTGGTTTGGGAGAGCGCGCATTGCCAATCAGGTTGGACTGCGCGCACTCATTCTCCTCTTTTGCATACTCGAGATCTCAAAGTACATTTCCGCTGGTTATTTAGCTTCATTTCTGATTTTCAGTCAGCGTAATCAGTTTTTCCACAGTATTACCCAGCAGCAAAGGAGGTATAATGTATAAAATAACAGTAACCATGCTTGGAGCGAGGTTCGTACACCAAGTCAAAACAGATCTATTTGATCAGTAGAGTGGTCTCTGTCACTTCACCAGCGGACCCATGGCAGCTAACACTGTCGAAACAGTCAAACTCCAAGACTCCGCTAACACCACAAAACACCTCCCACACTTTGCTTCACTCCACAAGGGCAGGGTTAAAATGGGTCAGCTACAATTTAGACGCACAGTCTCCACAAAATACTCCCAGTTGAATCGACGCACACATCTCACTAGAGGAAAGCAATATATTTGGTGGGTTTAGCCTCCAAAATAATCCACACCTTAATGAGGAGCAGGCCTCCCTGTCATCCCTATCCTCCAAAGTGGAGTAGTAAGGGGTACCATGGGTTGCGGTATGCACTCACCACTAGCCACATAAAACACGACCAAGAGATCAGGGTTGAATGTTTACCTCAGACGTTTGGGACTCAACAAGTCCTTCTCCCAGTAGGACACAGTGATCCTACACAGCAGCCATCCGCTAAGAGATTAATGATAATGCTGTGTTATTTATATAGCGCCTTTATCCAAAGCGCTTAGAAGCGGGACTGCGGCCGCTCACTCCCAGAGCTGCAGAGCTTTGGATTCTACGTTCCTCTGGCCCCTTAGGCGCCTGGTGTAGTCAACACTCAGCGAAAGCTGCCGGACTGCAACAGCACTGTTCTGAAGTGCCTCCGTTAGTTGTCAGCGCCAGCGAGCATTAGAGGAAAGGACATAGCTATGAGCCGTGTCAAGCCGCACTGCTAGATCGCTCGATCAACAAAGCGTAACAGCACGTTGTACACAGCAGCCGCTTCCGACACAAAACCAACACAAAACGAATGTACTTTTAATGTGTTTTTATGAAATGTTTACAATTGGCTGACTTAATTGTTCTGAATATGCATCTGTTTTGTCTGTTGTTTTGTCTAATCTCTGCACTTCTATGTCCTTGGACGTTGTTCCAGCGCGTTACAAATAAACTAAATAAATAAATTAATTAATTTGGTATGTATATTTTTCTTCTCTTGTAAAGGTCAACTGTAAGACCAATACAAACAAATACAAAAAATACAAACATATTTCATTGGTTTTGACAATGAATTGCCCATTATTACCTTTGTTTCAACTGATTCACTTTTTCCCCAAAGAAGTTTGAAAAGCATGTGCGTAGATGTTCACAGAACGTTCAGCTCGTTTGGACGGACTCCACAGGCAAATGCGCTTAAATAATTTCCTCCAAAGCGACCTGACAAACTAATTTCCGAGGTTTATGGCCACGTGCCACTGGGGACACGCATTCGAATGCCCAAGACAAACATGGCGTCAGTCCTCGACTTTCGGCTGCCACGGATCTCACAGGGCTTGCATGCTGCACTCAATGCAAGTCTGTCAGAAAGTCTCGGAAGCTGCACCCAGACCTTTATCGGATAAGTGCTGGCTTCCGCGGATGTTTTGATAATCTTTTGCCGACGCGCCGCTGCCATCGGTGGCTCCAGGCTCCCGAGTCCACACCGTGGATGGGTGAGAGCCAGGGCGAGAAAGTCAGCTTGATTCTCCCCAGAAAGGTTTCCTTCTGCAGCTGTTACAACAGATCCGAAAGTCCGTGTAATAACTGCAGGCCGATGACACGGGGAGGCCAAAGGGTCAGGTAGCTTCCACCGATAACAACTTAGCGTTCCTCTTGTGTTTCATGCACACACTCCTGTCTGCGACATGTAGGCGTCATCAGCACTCCATTCGCAACAGAACTGTAAACTCAGGGGTCGATTCATGGAAATAATGTGTGCTGAAAATTCCCACGCAGAGGTGCCAAAACGTGCGAATCGCAGTAAAAGTGCGAAAATCGCAGTGCAAGTGCGAAAATTGCAGGGAAACCAGCGCACAGCGTTTCATGGAAGTCCGTGCGCGAGAAAAACATTGGATGTGCGCTAAAAATGTGCGCCGCGCACGCCGGCGCACAGGTCATCCAACAGCGTGCGCCACGGCCAATGCGAAATCGCACATAGCGCGGCGCACATCACAAAAGTAGGCGTAACACGGGGCGTAACACTCGGAATGGGGAACAACGCGTGAAAATATGGGCGTCACGGGGGAAGTACAGGAGGCAAGTGCACGGAACGCCCACACGCTCGCCTACAACCCTTATTCATGGAATCGAATAGGGCAAACCAGCGCACGGTCAAAGACGCGCACAGGGCCAACAAGTACGCCACAAGAAAGCAGGCGGTAGCGCCCCTGCGACTGAAAAAAATGTGCGCCAAAATGTGCGCTAACAAAAAGCACCCATATACAGCTATGATGAATGGGCCATACAGTGGCCCTCTAGGACAAATGAGGTGCAAAGAGGTACCGACAAACACGGACACCCGCTGCGTGAAAAATAGCGTGTGCGTGTGTTCCTGGGTGCGCGGGAAGTTCCACACGTGATTGTCCTGGGTACGTGTACTTCGGGGTGCGCGGGAAGTTCCACACGCGGTTAGCCTGGGTATGTGTACTATGGGGTGCGCGGGAAGTTCCACACGCGATTGTCCTGGGTATGTGTACTTCGGGGTGCGCGGGAAGTTCCACACGCGATTAGCCTGGGTACGTGTACTATGGGGTGCGCGGGAAGTTCCACACGCGATTAGCCTGGGTACGTGTACTACGGGGGGTGCGGGAAGTTCCACACGCGATTGGCCTGGGTACGTGTACTTCGGGGTGCGCGGGAATTCCACACGCAATTGGCCTGGGTACGTGTATTCCGAGGTGCGCGGGAAGATTCACACGCGATTTCAGCAGGGTACGTGTATTTCGGTGGTGCCGGGGAATGCTACACGTGATTTGGCCATGTGGGTCCTCCCAGGTGTTCCCTCTACACCCTCCACGGCCCCTGCAGGCAGCCCACACCACAGGGGACTACCCTGCACCCCTGCTCATGTCCCACAGGCAACCCATCCACCATGGCCATGCCCACCAGCCAACCCACATGTCACCTTGCACCACTGATCACCAACACATGTCTCCCACCACCCCCACCCCCCAGCAGTGCAGGGGCACCCTCCACCAGGCCCCCACTCATGTCTCCCACCACCCCCACCCCCCAGCAGTGCAGGGGCAGCCTCCACCAGGCCCCCACTCATGTCTCCCTCCACCCCCGCCCCCCAGCCACCACGGGCAGCCTCCACCAGGCCCCCACCCATGTCTACCACCACCTCCACCCCCCAGCAGTGCAGGGGCAGCATCCACCAGGCCCCCACTCATGTCTCCCATCACCCCCACCCCCCAGCAGTGCAGGGGAAGCCTCCACCAGGCCCCCACTCATGTCTCCCACCACCCCCACCCCCCAGCAGTGCAGGGGCAGCCTCCACCAGGCCCCCACTCATGTCTCCCTGCACCCCCGCCCCCCAGCCACCACGGGCAGCCTCCACCAGGCAGGTCCCCACCCATGTCTACCACCACACCCCCCCCCCAGCAGTGCAGGGGCAGCCTCCACAGGCCCCCACCCATGTCTCCCACCACCCCCACCCCCCAGCCACCAGGGGCAGCCTCCACCAGGCCCCCACTCATGTCTCCCACCACCCCCACCCCCCAGCAGTGCAGGGGCACCCTCCACCAGGCCCCCACTCATGTCCCCCTGCACCCCCACCCCCCAGCCACCAGGGGCAGCCTCCACCAGGCCCCCACTCATGTCTCCCACTACCCCCACCCCCAGCAGTGCAGGGGCAGCCTCCATCAGGCCCCCACTCATGTCTCCCTGCACCCCCACCCCCCAGCCACCAGGGGCAGCCTCCACCAGACCCCCACTCATGTCTACCACCACCCCCAGCCACCAGGGGCAGCCTCCACCAGGCCCCCACTCATGTCCCCTATCACCCCCACCCCCCAGCAGTGCAGGGGCAGCCTCCACCAGGCCCCCACTCATGTCTCCCACCACCCCCAGCCACCAGGGGCAGCCTCCACCAGGCCCCCACTCATGTCTCCCACCACCCCCACCCCCCAGCAGTGCAGGGGCAGCCTCCACCAGGCCCCCACTCATGTCCCCTATCACCCCCACCCCCCAGTCACCAGGGGCAGCCTCCACCAGGCCCCCACTCATGTCCCCTATCACCCCACCCCCCAGCAGTGCAGGGGCAGCCTCCACCAGGCCCCCACTCATGTCTCCCACCAACCCCACCCCCAGAAGTGCAGGGGCAGCCTCCACCAGGCCCCCACTCATGTCCCCTATCACCCCCACCCCCCAGCCACCAGGGGCAGCCTCCACCAGGCTCCCCCTCATGTCCCCTATCACCCCCACCCCCCAGCAGTGCAGGGGCAGCCTCCACCAGGCCCCCACTCATGTCTCCCACCACCCCCACCCCCCAGCCACCAGGGGCAGCATCCACCAGGCCCCCACCCATGTCTACCACCACCCCCACCCCCCAGCCACCAGGGGCAGCCTCCACCAGGCCCCCACCCATGTCTACCACCACCCCCACCCCCCAGCAGTGCAGGGGCAGCCTCCACCAGGCCCCCACTCATGTCTCCCACCACCCCCACCCCCCAGCCACCAGGGGCAGCCTCTACCAGGCCCCCACTCATGTCTCCCACTACCCCCACCCCCCAGCCACCACGGGCAGCCTCCACCAGGCCCCCACCCATGTCTACCACCACCCCCACCCCCAGCAGTGCAGGGGCAGCCTCCAACAGGACCCCACTCATGTATCCCACCACCCCCACCTCCCAGCCACCAGGGGAAGCCTCCACCAGGCCCCCACCCATGTCTACCACCACCCCCACCCCCCAGCAGTGCAGGGGCAGCCTCCACCAGGCCCCCACTCATGTCTCCCACCACCCCCACCCCCCAGCCACCAGGGGCAGCCTCCACCAGGCCCCCACTCATGTCTCCCACCACCCCCACCCCCCAGCCACCACGGGCAGCCTCCACCAGGCCCCCACCCATGTCTACCACCACCGCCACCCCCCAGCAGTGCAGGGGCAGCCTCCACCAGGGCCCCACTCATGTCTCCCAGCACCCCCACCCCCCAGCCACCAGGGGCAGCCTCCACCAGGCCCCCACTCATGTCTACCACCACCCACACCCCCCAGCCACCAGGGGCAGCCTCCACCAGGCCCCCACTCATGTCTCCCACCACCCCCAACCCCCAGCCACCAGGGGCAGCCTCCACCAGGCCCCCACCCATGTCTACCACCACCCCCACCCCCCAGCAGTGCAGGGGCAGCCTCCACCAGGCCCCCACTCATGTCTCCCACCACCCCCACCCCCCAGCCACCAGGGGCAGCCTCCACCAGGCCCCCACCCATGTCTACCACCACCTCCACCCCCCAGCCACCAGGGGCAGCCTCCACCAGGCCCCCACTCATGTCTCCCACCACCCTCACCCCCCAGCCACCAGGGGCAGCCTCCACCAGGCCCCCACCCATGTCTACCACCACCCCCAACCCCCAGCAGTGCAGGGGCAGCCTCCACCAGGCCCCCACTCAGGTCTCCCACCACTCACACCCCCCAGCAGTGCAGGGGCAGCCTCCACCAGGCCCCCACCCATGTCTACCACCACCCCCACCCCCCAGCAGTGCAGGGGCAGCCTCCACCAGGCCCCCACTCATGTCTCCCTGCACCCCCACCCCCCAGCCACCAGGGGCAGCCTCCACCAGGCCCCCACTCATGTCTCCCACCACCCCCACCCCCCAGCAGTGCAGGGGCTCCCTCCACCAGTCCCCCACTCATGTCCCCCTGCACCCCTACCCCCCAGCCACCAGGGGCAGCCTCCACCCGGCCCCCACTCATGTCCCCTATCACCCCCACTCCCCAGCCGTGCGATTGGCCTGGGTACGTGTACTACGGGGTGCGCGGGAAGTTCCACACGCGATTGGCCTGGGTACGTGTACTTCGGGGTGCGCGGGAAGTTCCACACGCGATTGGCCTGGGTACGTGTACTACGGGGTGCGCGGGAAGATCCACACGCGATTGGCCTGGGTACGTGTACTTTGGGGTGCGCGGGAAGTTCCACACGCGATTGGCCTGGGTACGTGTACTACGGGGTGCGTGGGAAGTTCCACACGCGATTGGCCGGGGTACGTGTACCTCGGGGTGACCGGGAAGTTCCACACGCGACTGGGCCTGTGAGAGTGGGGTACGTGTATTCCAGGGGTGGGCGGGAATATTCACTCGCGACTGTGCCTGGGAGAGCGTGCTACGTGTATTCCTGGGGTGGGCGGGAAGATTAACACGTTCGCCTAAAACGCGCCGAAAAATAAATGGTCCAATCCTGAAACACGCACGCCAGCATAAAGCAGGCATACGTCGACCTGCGCAGCATAAAAGTGCGCGCAAACAACAAACAAGCTCAGACGCCAGGATGAATATACCGTTCCTAGCAGCAGTGGCCGTGGGTTACCAAAGGAGGAGGAGGAGGATAGTGAGGGCCAGAATTTTCACTCCCAGAACCAGCCTTTTTGGGATGCCTGATGACCAGGTGTATGGGAGGTACAGGTTTCCACCACACATAATACTGGACCTGGTGAGTGAGTGGGAGGATGACCTCACATCACCCACCCTGTGCTCCCAAGCACTCAGCCCCCTGGAGAAGGTCCTCAATGTACTGCACTTCTTGGCCACAGGATCATTTCAGCGGACAAGTGCCATAGTGGGTGGGGTGTCACAGGCCACGCAGTCACGCTGCCTACACCAGGTCTTGAATATCATCACTGCACGCCCATCAGTCCGTAGGCACATATACCTGCCCAGGAAACCTGCAGAAATGCAGGCTTCCACCCTCGATTTCTACGGTGTGGCACAATTCCCAAAAGTGCTAGGTGCCATTGACTGCACCCATCTGGCACTACGTCCCCCCAGGGCATCTGAGCACATCTATAGGAACCGCAAGCACTGGCATTCCATCAACGTGCAGGTAGTATGTAATGCCAAGGGAATCATCACCTCAGTATATGCCAACTATCCAGGGTCCACCCACGACAGCTTCATTTACCGAATGTCTATCCTAAGCCGGGACCTAGAAGCTGGGCGGCATGGCGATACATGGCTGCTTGGTGAGTATGAATGCCACTGCACATGCATGCATGTCAGATGCAGAGTTATGTCACTACCCCACTAATGATACCCATCACCTCCTCACCAGGGGACAGTGCCGACCCTCTGAGCACCCACATGATGACGCCAATTCGGAACCCCATCACGCCTCCAGAGGTAAGATACAACACAGCCCATATTGCAACCCGGGGCATAGTGGAGCGCACATTCGGAGTGCTCAAGTCACGCTTTCGCTCCCTTGACCGTTCTGGCGGGCGGCTGTTATATGCGCCCCCAGTAGTGTGCAGGATCATAGTGGCAGCATGTGTCCTGCACAATGTTGCAACGCGCCGGGGCCTGGCTGTGGACATGGTGGTGCCTCCACATCCCCAACCACATGCACGCCCGCTGCGCATGGGAGGGGAGAGGGCACGGGGTGAGGCAGCCCGTACGCAGCTGGTGGCTAATTACTTCACATAGAAATCACACCCCAGTGGAGTGCACACAGCCCTGGCACATACCATCTGATAAGCAATGATGACTCGACCTGACAATTAAGACGAACAAAGGCACAGTCAACTGTCAGAACCATAGCAGCCTGAGATTGTTCATGTGAAAGTGTCAAAATGTGTGCATCCCTACCTACACAAACACCACCAATGCAGTGTCATCAAAAGACACTTCCATGCTGCAGAAATGAATACCCACTCGCAAAATACTACATGAAAACAGTGCCATGTCACCCAACCCCTCCCCGGCACGGCCACACAACATACCATGGCATGTCATGCAATGTGAGAGGAAAGAAATTAATCCCCACAACATGCCCCAAGTGTCACCAGCTACAGTGTCCCTAATGGAAACATGTCCACACATGAAATGCTCACAGTAATGCAGGACCTACAACACACATTACCAAATACTTACCAAGAATACCAATCACCTACACAACCTCCAACCTACCTTAAACATGACATTACAGACTTCAAAATTTGCTAGCCTCACTACCTAAAGATGGCAGCCCTCCGAACACTTCCAAGTATACAGTGTTAGCGCCACGCAAGAGTGTAGGTGCACTGCTTACAACATGGACTCCAGTTCCAAGGTGGACTGCATTGTGAAGAAATGAGGAATGGACCTGCAAATTAGGAGGATGAGATGGATGCAGAGGCACATATCAATACACCATGCAGTGTACAATACAAAAACAATATGCACTATGAATGTATACACAGTATTGATTACAGACTGCCCACATAGTTCATGGGAGTCCAATGTCACCATGTACGTCAATGTCACTTGGGCACACCCTTTGCAAGCCCATGGAAACGGGAAGCAGGAGGGGTGTGTGTCACAAAAACCCAAGCATCTGAACCAAATTCATGACAAGCCTGCATGTGCCCAGCCACAATGCAGCGTATGCCCACGGGAGCCACACAAGGCAACACACTGTCCCCAAAAAAAAACAAAAAACAATAATGGCCATTAATGGGCCCGGGGGAGGTGGGGGGGAGGCCACCCAGGAGGTCCGAGGACAGGGTGCACACCAAAACCCACCTGTGTGGATCTTGCGGAAAAAAAAAAAACACCTCCATGGGCTCATGGCCTACACGGCTACCCTATTGTGGGAGTATCACTGCTGTCGCTCTCCTCACCCTCTGCAGGTGCATCATGAGGTGGTGGCACTATGGGAGGCAGCCCACGCAAAGCCCTAGTCTGTTCCTCCATGGCTGCAAGCATGCGGGTGTGGTAGGTCTCGTTCTGGAGGATAAGTGTGCGGTGGTCCCCATGCAACAACTCACGGGATGCCCGGACCTCCGCCCTAGTTCCCTGCATCTCAGCTGAGAGCGTACGTGTGAGACGCTCCAGCTGCTGTTCTGTCCTTCTGTTTGTTGAAGCCTCAAGCTCAACAAGAGTCGTCCTGAGGTGAAGGAGTTCCACCCTCAGGGCTTCCCTGTGTCCCTGGGACTCTATGGAAATGGCATCCTGCAGAGTCGCCAGTGCCGCCTGCCTGTCCCTGTCGGACGCCAACATGTCCTCCCTGTGTGACTGGCAGATGGAGTCGGTTGCCTGCTGTAGTCGCTCCATCAGCCTTTCGGGGGGGACAATGGAAGTGGCCACCCTATCCATGGCCTGAGCCATCATCTCTGATGATACTGCCTGTTGGGTTGCCATACCATATATGGATTGCTCCCATGCGGTATTGCCAGGTGGCTGACGGCCACCACGTCGGCGGGCACCACACCTGTCTGGGGCAAGGCAAACTGCGCCTTGCTGTGCCGGCACTGCCTGAGGCTGCAGGACTGCATTCCCCCTCTGATCTGCTAGCCCAGGAACAGGATCAGATGTCGCGGAGTGTGACCCTGCATCCGTAACCACCAAAGGCGTACCTGCCAACACTGACATCCCCATTGAGGGTTCTAACCCTGATGCAGGTGGGTCGGACAGAACAGAATCCCTCCCAGGAACACTCACCTGCGACGGCACATAGGTCTCATCATCCGAATCGACACCTGAATACAGCTCGGAGGAGGTGCAGCCAGAGACACCCCTTGAGAGCACGACCTGCAGCAGTTGTGGGTTCTCACCCATCACCACACCACGTCCCTCACTGGTGGTCGGTCGGCCCTCAGACCCCTCCTGGGTCTGCACCATCTCCACAACCCCAGCAGTATCAAGTGTGTCATCCCCTGCAAAGACATAAAAGAAAACAAATGGAAACAGGCATTAGCACTATGGCACACAATTAGGGCTGAGAGGCTACAGAAACAGTACTTGATTGACACATGTCCCACATGACTAAAACCCTCCCATGCATGCACCGTCACTGCGTGTGAAGGGGAGGCAGATGGCACACATTGGAGACACCAAGATGGAAGATGAACACATTTGCTGCATGCTGCCTAGCAGTGGCATCACACATTGGCCAGTGATTGGCAGGTCAAATACACATGCCATCACACAGATGGCATGTACCCTAGCCATGAAGTGAAAAGGGAGAGGAGGTCACCAATTGTTCATTCAGTCCAGTTTGCTAATGTAATTGATTTTTTCATTGAAATGGTTCAAATGTTTAACCTGCAGCTGCCAGTCCAAAATGGTCCTATAGCACAGGGACATGTCTAAACAAATCATGTCCAGGAAACTAAGCCAGTCCACTGTACCATAGCCATGTCAGACATGTGACAATAGGACAGAGGAATCCCGAGTAAAAGTGGCAAGATGACACTCCAAGGGCAACTGGCGTGGTGTTGGGCTGGATGTCTAATGTTGGCAGAAGGGATGCTGCTATACCCAAATGCTGGTGCGCAGAATGTATAGGAAGAGGCACATCGGTGACCCAAACCACTCAGGCACACACACCCTCACCTGGCACCCAAACAGAAGCCCTCCCACACACACCATGCACATGGATGACACACACATGCATGTGCACTCACCGGACAATGCCTCGTAATCTGCCAGTTCTCCCACGACTTGGATCTGTTCCTCCGTGACGTAGGTCCCAGCAACCTGCTCATGTGGAGTGAGCTCTATGTCGTCTGCTGGAGACCCACCTCCAGTCACTAGAGTTGCGGCATGACTTGAGGCCAGCTTATTCTTTGCCCTGTGCTTCAGGTCATTCCAGCGCTTGTAGCATTCAGTAGCTGTGCGCCTCACGATTCCAAGGGCACTTATGATGTCCGCAATGGCCTGCCAGTGTGCCTGACATTGTGCAGGTGTGGTCTTGGATCCTGCAACAATCACCATTTCGCGGTCATGTGCGGACACATACTCTACAAGTGCATTCAGTTTGGCCTCATTGAAGCTGGGCTTCCTTGACGGGCCGGACTGTGTAGCCGTGTCTGGGGCATCAGCCTCTACTGGATGAGCATTCTTCCTCTTCCGCTTGGAAGGTGGTGGGGATCCTGAGTGTCCTACCCTGCTCTGGACACTAGGGGCAGGAGCCCCGGTGGACTCTGTACTAGGAGTATGGGATTGCACACTCAGCATGGGAGTTGGTGCAGGCATTAGCTCAAGTGTGATGGTGTCAGGGGGAATGTCAGCATGATGGACTTGGACCGACACTGTCCTGGCTGGGTGTGTGAGAGGTGGGGTGGATGGAGCCGCAGCTGCCCCTGCAGCCTCCCCAGCCTGCCTATGCAGGGCAGCAGATGACCTAGCTGCCCCTGATCCACGTGGCCTGATGACACCAACGTTCACTGGTGCACGTGGCCCAGACCTGCTGACCTGGAAGTCAGCCATGGAGTCACCCTGTGCCAGGTCTGGTTCCACAGTGGGCTGGTCCAACAAGGGCTGAGCATGGATGGTGTCAACCACGTTAACCTCAACCAGGGGGGGGGGGCATGGGTGTCCCTGACTGCTCCTCCACAAATGGGGGGCTAGGGGCACCCTGCAAGTCATGGCCACGTCCCCTACCGGATCCACCACGGCCACCACTTGGGGCTCGGCTACCTTTGCCACCCTTACGGCTTGTTCGCCTCCCAGCCATGGCACTGATGTTATTGTGCGTATGGGAGTCTTTGTGAACTATTGTCCTGGGCAATTGGGGGTCAAAGGGGTTGGGTACCAGATGGTAATCGTACTCTAGTGCTCTAGCAAGGCTGTATGTCACCCCTGGGGAAAGATGACGGGTCACGCAATGCACAGGCACCCCAAAAAAGGGAAGTAAGGTGCACGCAACCCCTCCTAGACCACGTGCGTGGAAAAATAAACCTGCACTACGCTGTGGCACCCAGAAACACAAGAATGAACGTATGCGTGTCACGCGCAGCCTAGAATGACCTCTGAAGGGGTACGCGACACTCGGGGCAAGCACAGATGTTAAATACGTGCGCGACTCACCGTCTGCCAGGAACAAAAGCGTGAAAAATATGCGCGTGTGCGCGTTGGCAACACCCCCGCCAAAAGAAGAATTGTACGCTGTCTGAGGAGACAGGACAACAGTAGAAGGGAACGCTGTTTGAGGAAACAGGCCCAGGAAAAAGAGGAAAAGAGAAAAAGCTGTTAGAGGTAACAGGGAGTACGAACTGGAAACGCCGTGAAGTAAATCGCGTGTGAACCGACAAGAAGTACAGATTTCACCCACTCGCTCTCCACGAAAAGCACGTACAAGGAAATGGCGTTCTACACGTACCTTTTATACACACGTCACAGACGCGCATACGCGATGAGGCCATTTCCACCAATTACGTGCTTTGACACTCGGACGTGTATCTCTTTTTTTTTACACGCGCCATTCTCTACGGCCATGCGCGTGACGTCACAACTGCGCATGGTGGCCTTTGGGCCAATGAAATCGCATATGCGAGCAGACGTGGTAAAACTGCACGTCCGAGTGTCATCGCGTGTAATCGAAGGGAAGTGAGCGTACACGCGATTGGCCTGGGTACATGTATTTCTGGGGTGCGCAGGAAGTTTCACACGCGATATGTGGAAATCCACGTGTGCTCTGTCATCACGTGTAATGAGGGAAACACCTGCACGCGTCACATCACAGACGCGCTTACGCGCTAAGGGCCTTTGGTCCAATGAAATCGCATATGCGTGCTGACGTGCATACGCGCTAAGGGCCTTTCCTCGATTTACACACAGACGTGCAGGATTTTCACGTGCAAAATCACTCCGTATCAAGCTGGCCACGCGTAAGCACACGGAAGACCACGCTCCTGCCCACAAGGCCAAATTACTGCCCCCCAGAGCCCCGAGCACGCTCCCACCTGCCATCTGCTGCTGCCTGACTGCCTGCTGCCCACGTGCCCTGCCATTTGCTGCCTGCACATCAGCCAGGGGTGCTGTTGCTGTGACCACCCCTGCTGGAACTGAAGACTCCCGGCCTGGGATTCCATCGCTCCATAGCCCAGCCCCAGGACCCAGTTGCCCACCCACTCCTGCCTCTGGGGTTGTCATGTCGGGCACTGCAACATCTGGCACCACTGACAACCCCCGGCCAGAGAGGCAGAGGGGCACCAGCTTCAGTGCCAGGGAAGTTGGTGTCTTGGTGGAGCAAGTCCTGGGGCAGTATGATGCCCTCTACGGAAGTGTGCGCGCCCACAAGGAAGGACGGACTCGGATCTGGACGGACATCGTGACTGCCATCAACGAGGAGGGGGTGGCAGTCCACGACTTCCAACATGTCAAGAAGCGCTGGGAGGACTTCAGGTCCAGGACCCTGAACAAGGCCCGGCGCCTCTTGAAGGCAGCGGATGCTAAGGGGCGCCGGGGCCACTTGTCGGAAGATCAGATGAGGGTCCTGGAACGCATATCCCCAGCGCTCCACGTCCAGGTCCTTGAGAGGCAGACCCGTCTGGAGTCGAGCGGTAAGTGTACATGCATCATGATTGTAAGCTGTGCGTGTGGTGATGTGCCAGTAGTGTGCCGGTTGCACATATGTTTGTATGGGGCAGAGTATGGGTGGGGGTGTACAGGGCCGTGCGGCTAACACATGCGAGGGCTGTCATGTGTGAGACATGGATGGTGCTTGTGTGTGTAGGCTTGCATGCCAAATGCAGTTGCGTGGGCACACATGTTTGGATGAATGTGTATGTAAGTGGGCATGGTCGTGATGTCTCGCATGTATGTTGTTTTCAGCAGCATGTATCAGCACTGTGTACATGTGCATGTGTGTGTATTTGACAAGGGTGCAACAGTGATGCAACATGGATGCATGTGACAGCGGGATGTGGAAGCCTGATTGGCAGATGTGACATGGATGCCCATCGGAACACTGCGACAGTTGGTTGAGGTGTACACATGCATGCAAGTGTGGTGGTGTGCGTGCATGTGTAGTGCACTCCCTGTGTTGCATGTGATGTCTGGCTCACCTTTGCCTGCTCATGCTGTTGTATGTGTAGGGATGGTGCTGGCAGTTGCGATGTGGCTGTGGTATGGCTCATGTGTGCAAGTTGAAATGACATGGGTGTTGCCGATTGTGATGCCATGTCTGAGGTTTGCCAATGCCACTCATGTGCAACTGTCATGTGTGTATGTGTCCATTGTACAGTGCCCTGATGCCTGTGTTTCATTTCTCCCTGTCTGCAGCGTCAACTGATGAAGAGGGCGGAGAAGGTGCTGTGGAGCACAGCGGCGGGGATCGCACTGCCAGCCGGAGACGCAAGGCCCGGCTCCCCTCCCAGGTTGTGATCTCGTCGGGGAGTGAGGAGTCCGGTGCCGCGTCCCAGGCCGCAGCTGCCACGGAGAGGTCCAAGAGGCAGAGGACAGAGTTGGACTCCTCGGCAGCAGAAGGGGCAGCTGGGACCCCACAGGGCCCAACGGGGGAAGATGGCACGGAGTCATCCAGGTTGGTGGGGGGTTTGGTTGAGGAGGAGGCCGTGCAAGCAGCAGAGACGGGGTCTGGAGGTGGGGATAAAACTGGTGCTAGTGGTGTAGTGCAGGACCAGGGACAGGAGGCAGCACAGGTCGCCGCGGAGGTGCCTGTGTCTGTCCCTGATCCTGTCACTGCATCATCTTGCACCAGCAGGGATGCCTACATCCAGACCCGTTTTCAGGCAGGGGGTGAGCTCACGACAACTGGCCTTCCTCTGCCTGCGGACGTGGCTATCCGGGTCCGGGTTTAGCCTGTCCTGACTGGTGTGGCGTTGCGTCAACGGGCCATGCGAGGTGACCTGCAGTCTTTTCATGAGGAGACTGCACGTCATCTCGAATGGCTCGTTGACTGCGTCGGCCTACTGGGACAGGTCACCCAGGCAGGATTCCTCCGTTTAATGGGGCTTGCTACGACCCCCTCATCAACTGAACCCCCTATGCGCCAATCGTCCTCCGTGCCATCTTCCCACCAATCAGTTACCTGGGTGCCCTGTGGAGCTGCCTCTGACGGTGCGGCCAGGATGGTGGAGGAGGCATCCCTGCCACAGTCGGGAGTCGGACGTCCAGCAGGGGTGGCCACATCAATGACTGCACCCCAGCCAGCGGAGGATGTGCAGGCAGCAGGAGGCAGTGCACGGGCAGAGGCGCAGCAGCAGCAACGTGGTGGGAGCCATGATGGCTCGGGGCCTTTGACATCGGAGGGGCAGGCATCGGCCGGAGGGCAGGAGGACCCAGGACGGGAAGTGTCTTCCGTGTGGCAGCGGTTGGGCCACGCCATAGATGCGGAGCGGCAGCGGGCGGAAGAGGCACGGCTCACGATGGTCAGGGCGGAGAACTCCATGCGGAGTGCCCTGAGGCGTGCCGAGTGCCTCGAGGCAATCCGCAGGGAGTTTGGGGGGAACATGTGGACGGCCCTGCAGACCCTCGGGGCCATGGAGGAGGAGCACCTCCGGGACATTGAGCAGGAGTTCGATGATGCCCTGGCCCGGAACATCCCGAAGTGAGCCGTCGGACTAGCCCGCTGCCCTTGTAAATAGTTCTGTAGTTAGTGTTAGGTTTCCTTTGGTTTAGCATTTTTTTTGGACCTTTTGGACAATGGCCCACATTTTTGTATATAGTTTATTTTTTAGGTAGTGTTATTAGATAGGTTTCATTTCTTCGGTTGGGATCATGGACCCTGGATTGTTTATCTGTATATAGTTGACTTTTGGATTTTCATTTTTTTTATGATTTCCCTATGGAGCAATGGTTTTCGATTTTAATTTTCCATTGGATTAACTTTTGTGGACTGTGACTTTGGACACCTTTCGTTTGCATTATGATTTGTGATTTTGCATTTTTTCACGTACCTGCTGGTTTATTTTTAAAAAATTTCAATTATTGTTTATTTATTTTTAATTCAATTTATGTTGCGTTTAATACATATGTTTTCTTCAAACTTCAATGTGTAGTATCATCTCATTGGTTTCATGCATATCATGATATGGGTTTTGACATTCACTGACACCCATTGGGTGTATGTGAGGGACATGTGTTCATTGCAAACTTGCAATTGTGGTTCTATCATGTTTTTGCCATTTCTAAGTGGGTGGATGCAATACTCGGGTGGGTGTTTGGCATCTGGAGGCTGACCATAAGGGCCAGGGATCTAGATTGCGGGGGCCTGGTGGAGGCTGCCCCTGGTGGCTGGGGGGTGGGGGTGGTGGGAGACATGAGTGGGTGCCTGGTGGAGGCTGCCCCTGCACTGCTGGGGGGTGGGGGTGATAGGGGACATGAGTGGGGGCCTGGTGGAGGCTGCCCCTGCACTGCTGGGGGGTGGGGGTGATAGGGGACATGAGTGGGGGCCTGGTGGAGGCTGCCCCTGCACTGCTGGGGGGTGGGGGTGGTGGGAGACATGAGTGGGGGCCTGGTGGAGGCTGCCCCTGCACTGCTGGGGGTGGGGTGATAGGGGACATGAGTGGAGGCCTGGTGGAGGCTGCCCCTGGTGGCTGGGGGGTGGGGGTGATAGGGGACATGAGTGGGGGCCTGGTGGAGGCTGCCCCTGGTGGCTGGGGGGTGGGGGCGATAGGGGACATGAGTGGGGGCCTGGTGGAGGCTGCCCCTGCACTGCTGGGGGGTGGGGGTGGTGGGAGACATGAGTGGGGGCTTGGTGGAGGCTGCCCCTGCACTGCTGGGGGGTGGGGGTGATAGGGGACATGAGTGGGGGCCTGGTGGAGGCTGCCCCTGGTGGCTGGGGGGTGGGGGTGATAGGGGACATGAGTGGGGGCCTGGTGGAGGCTGCCCCTGCACTGCTGGGGGGTGGGGGGGGGGTGGGAGAAATGAGAGGGGGCCTGGTGGAGGCTGCCCCTGCACTGCTGGGGGGTGGGGGTGGTGGGAGACATGAGTGGGGGCCTGGTGGAGGCTGCCCCTGCACTGCTGGGGGGTGGGGGTGATAGGGGACATGAGTGGGGGCCTGGTGGAGGCTGCCCCTGGTGGCTGGTGGGTGGGGGTGATAGGGGACATGAGTGGGGGCCTGGTGGATGCTGCCCCTGCACTGCTGGGGGGTGGGGGTGCAGGGAGACATGAGTTGGACATGAGTGGGGGCCTGGTGGAGGCTGCCCCTGCACTGCTGGGGGGTGGGGGTGGTGGGAGACATGAGTGGGGGCCTGGTGGAGGCTGCCCCTGCACTGCTGGGGGGTGGGGGTGCAGGGAGACATGAGTTGGACATGAGTGGGGCCTGGTGGAGGCTGCCCCTGGTGGCTGGTGGGTGGGGGTGGTGGGAGACATGAGTGGGGGCCTGGTGGAGGCTGCCCCTGCACTGCTGGGGGTGGGGGTGATAGGGGACATGAGTGGGGGCCTGGTGGAGGCTGCCCCTGGTGGCTGGGGGGTGGGGGTGATAGGGGACATGAGTGGGGGCCTGGTGGAGGCTGCCCCTGCACTGCTGGGGGGTGGGGTGGTGGGAGACATGAGTGGGGGCCTGGTGGAGGCTGCCCCTGCACTGCTGGGATGTGGGTGTGATAGGGGACATGAGTGGGGGCCTGGTGGAGGCTGCCCCTGGTGGCTGGGGGGTGGGGGTGGTGGGAGACATGAGTGGGGGCCTGGTGGAGGCTGCCCCTGCACTGCTGGGGGTGGGGGTGATAGGGGACATGAGTGGGGGCCTGGTGGAGGCTGCCCCTGGTGGCTGGGGGGTGGGGGTGATAGGGGACATGAGTGGGGGCCTGGTGGAGGCTGCCCCTGCACTGCTGGGGGGTGGGGGTAATGGGAGACATGAGTGGGGGCCTGGTGGAGGCTGCACCTGGTGGCTGGGGGTCATAGGGGACATGAGTGGGGGCCTGGTGGAGGCTGCCCCTGCACTGCTGGGGCGTGGGGGTGATGGGAGACATGAGTGGGGGCCTGGTGGAGGCTGCCCCTGGTGGCTGGGGGGTGGGGGTGATGGGAGACATGGGTGGGGGCCTGGTGGAGGCTGCCCCTGGTGGCTGGGGGTGCAGGGGGACATGCGTTGGTGGGCAGTAGTGCAAGGTGACATGTGGGTTGGCTGGGGGGCATGGCCATGGTGGATGGGGTGCCTGCAGGACATGTGCAGGGTAGGCCCCTGTGGTGTGGGCCACCTGCAGGGGCCGTGGAGGGTGTAGAGGGAACACCTGGGAGGACCCACATGTGCAATTCACGTGTGGTGCTCCCCGCGACCCCTGTAATACACGTACCCTGATGGAATTGCGTGTGATACTTCCCGCGCACCCCTGGAATACACGTACCCTGATGGAATCGCGTGTGATACTTCCCACGCACCCCTGAAATACACGTACCCTGCTGATTTTGCGTGTGATACTTCCCGCGCACCCCTGAAATACACGTACCCTGCTGCTTTTGCGTGTGATACTTCCCGTGCACCCCTGGAATACATGTACCCTGCTGCTTTTGCGTGTGAAACTTCCCGTGCACCCCTGGAATACACGTACCCCGCTGTTTTTGCGTGTGATACTTCCCGCGCACCCCTGGAATACACGTACCCTGATGGAATCGCGTGTGATACTTCCCGTGCACCCCTGAGATACACGTACCCTGCTGCTTTTGCGTGTGATACTTCCTGCGCACCCCTGAAATACACGTACCCTGCTGCTTTTGCGTGTGTTACTTCCCACGCACCCCTGATGCACACGTACACAGGACAATCGCGTGTGGAACTTCCCGCGAACCACTGAATACACGTTACCCGCTTGGCGTTTGCTGTTTGCCAGCCCTGTGAACTGGTCCAGGGTTAGCGCAGCCCTTTGCGATTATTTGGGGATTTTGAAGGATTTTCCTTGCGCGAGGGCGTTCTTGGGGGCGTAACTGGCGCTGCTGCAGGGTCGCTGCGCCACGCTGCGCCACGGCTGGTTTTGGATGCGAAAATCCATGAATACGCTGTGCGCGGAAATCGATTTTAGCGCAAGCGGCTGGCGCAGACATTCGCACGGGCATGCTGTGTCAGCCGCGTGCGACACTTTTGTGCGAAATTCCATGAATTACCCTGTCAATGTCCTCCTAACACGCACCATGCATTGACAACCTCGTTGGATATCCATAGTCTTGATAAGGCCATTGCTGGCCATGTGCTCACATTGGGCCTCATTCCGACCCTGGCGTTAACCAAGGCGCTATTAGCGCCTTGGTTGACGCCGTTATCATTCCGACTCCGCCATGGTGAATGGCAGAATTACCGCCCCATTCCAAGGTTGGCGGGGTCGGTAATTCCCCATTCACCAAGGGCCCTTCCCCATTCCCATTTTTGCCCCATAGGGCTCAATGGGAATGGGGAAGGCGCTAATTACGGCACCATAAATTACGGTGTCGTAATTAGCTCCTAGGTCCCTTTGCGGGTTGGTTTTTTAACGCCTGCAAAAAGCAGGCGTTAAGTACCAACCCGCAAAGGGAACTCTGAATAGGGCGGTAAGGGTTTAACGGCACCGGTCTCGTTAACGGTGAACGTTAAACCTTACCGCCCTACTCGGAATGACCCCCCATTGTATCTGATCCCTTGCGTAATCGTGTGTTTCTGTGTAATGTTGTCACCACCGATTCATGCACTATTTATCTGCTGATGCAGGGCTGTGAAGGTGGTACAAGAAGTAGCCCCTTGCGTTTCAAATTTGCTTTACACCCAAAGGTACCCTACCTTCGTTGTACACCTCTCTCTATGTGTGCACAGCTTATCTGCATGATGCTAGTCGTTGATTATATTGATGTGATATCTTTGTAAGACGATGCAGATCAACGAAAGTGACGTTTTAAAAACGTCCTGTAAAGATTTAGATCAGAAAGCTTGAAAGGCAGTGCAGTGTATCACTCCATGTACCTGTGTCTACTTTCAGCAGCGCACATTCCAATGTGTCAAGCGAGCGGGTGACATTTGGAGCTTGGATAGGAGTGGATGCAGTCAGGGAGGGGTGCTGCAAAAGAAAGAAGAGGAGAAAGAGCCTGTGAACTAAGCCCCCTCCCCTAGCTTCCTCTCCCCACCGCCTGCTGACGCAACCATTGATCCAACACTAACACATCAGACTTGAGCAGGACCTCCTCAAGTTCCGGAAACTGCTCAAAACTCTGCTCTTCTCTACCTCTTTTCCTCTTTCGCTGCCCTGCTCATCACCCCACTGCCGCTGTGACTGGTGGCCTGATCCACATGTATGTCATATGATTGAGGACCTTCCTCCCAGGCGATACCAGCAACCCCCCCCACTGCCCTTTGGGCCCTGCTGGGCAGCTATGCATCCCAGCCGTGGGAGCCGCCTGCCTTTGCACCTAGCCTAAGGTTCTCCCCCTGCCTCCCCTTAGCACTTCCCACTCAGGCCCTCCACCAGCACTTGCCCACTCCTCCGGGCCCCCCCTGCCCCTCCCCCACCCCTATCTCCTGCACTTCTCCTCACTGCACTTGCACGGCCAAATGCCACAAGGCCTAGTAGGACCATGACTGTATTTTACTGTTTTGCCATTGTTATTTTTCCCTTGTCCCCTTCCCATTTAGCCTTGTGGCGCTTTGAAACACTATTCAGTTGTATAAAGCGCCTAACAAATGCTCAATGACATAAAATAAATAAAATGTTCTGCTTGTCATATTCTCAGCCTCTCATCCTAATCAACGCTGCATTTTCCCAGCAATAGCGCCCTGAAGAATCCTTGCATCAACCCCACCTATCATCTGCTTCACACTGTGCTAACCTTGAAGCACAGGTAGCATTCGCTTTCAGCAACACCCTCTCCTTTACCTTCGCACCACCATTCACCGCCCAAAGACACTGCTCTCTAAGACCAGAAAGCTGCCTCTGGGTGGCAATTGACCTCCCTGGGATCTGACACTAGAACCAATACATCACCACATGCTTCTTGGCACATTGATGTTCACTCACAGTGGAACATGGTTACCCTGATCTGGCTTAGCAGCGGCAGCAGCAGCCTTGATATTCACCCACCACCCCACTCGGTACCCTAGCACCTCGTTGTATCTGGAACCAAAGCACCATGAGCCAATTGAATGCAAGAAGCAGTGCTATGTTACTGACTGCACCTGCCGCTTCTGCTGCAGCAAAACCCGGCACCACGGTTCAATTGCATCTTGCACGGGCTTATTGGAGTGGGTATGATTGACCACGTGCACTGGCATTGCACATGCACAGCGCGTCCGCATACATGAAAAGTCTGCAATGCACTGTTGTGGGTTAGATGTCATTTTCATTCATATTTATATGATATTGTGTGACTGGGTTAGAATACCATCATTTATCAGTGTTATAACTTAACACCATGCTATGTTATGTAATCCAGTTTTTTTAGTGTGCCCATCGGCACCGTAGTGGTCTGACAGCACCTGGCCTTGCCTGAAAGGTGGCATATTGTGACCCTGCCAGGGTGTCATCAGGCCTTAGTTGGTGGAAAGGAAGAGGAGGTTTGGGGAAGAAGTGATATAAAAGAGAAACTAGACACATAATGACCAGAATCAGAGAGGAAAAACCATTGGGATGAGTGGGTGGGGATATGGTTGTTGAAGTAGGGATGTGTGTCTCTGAGTTGTGATATGCCATTAGCAAGCCTGAGTGCAGTACTGAAGAGAGTGC
This sequence comes from Ambystoma mexicanum, assembly GCF_040938575.1. Taxonomy (NCBI): domain Eukaryota; kingdom Metazoa; phylum Chordata; class Amphibia; order Caudata; family Ambystomatidae; genus Ambystoma; species Ambystoma mexicanum. Next base: position 146,271,940 of record NC_090930.1, on the reverse strand, counting down.
AGCTCGGTTGAGAGGAGAGTTTTATTGTGATGACAATGGGCCTCATTACGAGTCCGGCGGTAACCGTGCCTGAAATTCCGGCAGGTTACCGCCGGACTCATATTACCATTCCGACTCCGTGATTCCCGGAATTACCAGGGCATTACGACCCAGGTGACCCGGGAATTCCGGAGGCAGAATATGGTAAATCCCCATTCCCATTGAGTCCAATAGGACTCAATGGAGAAGTGGAAACACCGGCACCATCTCGTGATGGTGCCGGTGTTTCCACGTCCGGCTGCAGGCGGGTGGTGTTAAACCCGCCAGGTCAGACCTGGCAGGAATGACACCTCCGCCTGCAAGACTCGAGATCACCCGGTATGGAAACAACAGTGGCGGCGGGTTTACCGCCACCCGTTATTTCCATATCTAGAACCAATAAGGTACAAGGTCATTTAATAAATTACAAATCTTAGTATACACTGATTTAAGAAAAGGGATCTACTGATGGTGTTTTGTGTCAACTGGATCCAGTTCAAACATTAGGTTTTACAGAATGTCCTGAACCACTGACTATTTTGGGCAGTACTACTGTATCGGGCTGGCGCTAAATTTAAGAATGTGCAAACATTGCACAGTTTTAGATAACATTAATCTTTCATGGTTCATATTTTGCACACATTTAACTTTTGCGAAAGTCATGTAACATTAGACACACGCATGCCCCTGATCACCTCACCACTCGGTCACAGGTGACAGAGAAGTCACACACTACACTGCAGATCAATCTCCTGCCCCATGCCAGCTGCCAGGCTTGTCTTGTTTTTCTTCAATTAAGAAAGAGGAGAGGAGATTGAGAGCAAGGCACCCAAAGAAGGGAAGCGAAATGAAGATGGAAGTAAGGCAAGGTGAGCATTCACTCGTGGTCCTGGGCTACATCTGTGGTGCAGGCTCCCAACCGTTATTTATGTCTGCCTTGGGTCACACCAAACCTTGACACGAAACATGACTAATAGCATCCAATAACATACTAACATCTGTTACTAAGACAATGTATCAGTAACAGCTGTACAAGTTTACTCCTTACTTATAAATCAATTGTAATACCTCCCTTATGAAATATTTATGCAATACAGTTCAATTAGCACTAAACTGCTAAAATCAGTCAAATTTGATTTCCACTCATAATTGTTTGCCCAAATTGTTCTGTATTAAAAATGTTTGTATCGTGAACATATGTTCACATTATATTTGCTACTGAAACTCTGCTGTTTTATCACACTCACATATGAAATGCTTGAATGTCTCCAGTCCCTAAGAAGTTTCACTAAGTTCACATATTCAATTTGATCTTACCACTCCTTGCCTACTACCCATGACCCCCAAAGAAGATATAGGAGTGAAGCGTTAAAACAGAAACATACATATTTTAGCACTGTCAGGGAAATAGCACAAGCAATGCTTAATCTCCACAAATGAAGGAGAGACTTTGGGCCTCATTACGAGTACGGTCGTAGGGGGTTAACGACACCGGTAAGGATGCCGGTGCCGTTAACCCCCTACCGCCGCATTCCGATGTCCCTTAGCGGGAGCCGCTAAGGGACCAGGGAGCAAATAACGGGCCCGCTACTTGCGGGCCCGTTATTAGCTCCTTCCCCATTCCCATTGAGCCCTATGGAGGCTCGAATGGGAAGGGGGAATGGTTTTCAGAATGGGGATTTACCGGGTCTTCCAAGGTTGGAATGACCCGGTAAGTCCCCATTCCGACTACCCGGACACGGGTTTGGAGGCAGCCATGGCGCTATTAGCACCATGGCTACCTCCAAACTCGCAATGAGGCCATGTCATACTCAGTAGCTAAAAGTTTTGTTTCCAAGTCCTAACCCAATCATAGAAATGTAATAATCAGATGAGGGTCGTACCAGGTCTGCCCATGCCCCACCTATTCCTGAGTATACATGTAGGTACAAGCTGAGAACTGGTCCATAAAGAGTTAGTAAAACACTAAGGGCCATGTAGCTGCCATTCCGAGTATAATAGGTTGTGCAACACAAGTAGGGGGACAGGTAGTTGCATTCACCTAAGTAGGAGGCTGGATTAAATGAGACCACATAGTAGACACAAACAACACACACATGTAGACACAAAGAGCATGCACGTGTGGAAACGAAAAACACTCACATGTAGAGACAAGTAACACTCAAATGTAGACACGAAGAACATTAAAATGCAAAACACGAAGAACACAACATAGCGGTGAATGAACATAAGTACCGCCATTATTCAGACCAAACTCAGAAATGCCTCAATTTTGAAATACTGCAACCTGACATAAACCAGTTTAAAACAAGATTCTAGGCCTCACGATGCTCACACGAACCCACAACACCAATGTCAGTGTGAGGAGGGAAGTTCTGCTTAGCAAGCTGAAACCACATCTGATAATGTTTTCCAGGGCATACAGCACACATCTTTTAAACTTAATTAGTTTTAATTGGTAGCAGTGAGAAATAGAGATATTCTTGAATGCCAGGTGCAAGTAGCTACCATGCCATTTGACCCAATAACATATGAGTACAAAGCGATGCAAGGAACCCCAAGTGTCCTTCTGGATTTATGAGAAGCCCCATCATCTGTGCCTCCAGGAGTTGCAGTGTCAAGGTTGGAGTCATGACACAGTGATAAGTGTTGCCACATTCTGCTCTGCTGAAAAAGGTGCAAGTCATGCCATCTGATTCCCACAGTGTATTACTATTCAACCATCCTCAGTTATGTCTTGATATGTCAGCTAATGAGATGGTAGTGGTGATGGCTGTGATTCAATCAGGAGGACTGGAGAAATACATTTTGTTATGTATTGTTATTCAGAGCAGAGCGAGCCTGCAGTACTTCATCCAATAAAGGTGAGTAATTTATTTAAATTGTGTTTTCTTTAATGAACATATTTCCTAATTGTATAATCTGTGATATGTGTGTGGTATGTGCACTTTCTGTCAAGCATGCTCCTCAATAGATTGGGCATCGTCAAAGCACCCCAGAATGTCCCCAACAACTCCTTTTCCTGTGTATCATGTAGGTACTGCAAGCCAGCCCGAACTTTGCTGGTCTGTTGGCTGTTTTAGATATCAACACTGTGAGGAAGCCATACCACGCAGATCCTTGGGCTTGATGGGCCGGACTACTGTGCATTAGCCCACAAGACCCTTGCATGGTTGAAAGGCCCTCCCCACCTGTATTTCCTGAAGGAACATCGCAATACTAATTTCGCTTTGCGGTCAGTGACTAGACCTTGCTGGGAGCTTGCTGTTGCTCTGCAAGTTTTTCTTAATTCCTGGAGAGACTCCTCTATAAAGTACCGACCTATCAGCAATAGTAAGCACCAACAACAGTACTACCTTGTTTTCTGTGGCCTGAGGTGTTTGCGCCCGCTCTCCCGACTGGTGTGACCTAAAACGATCGAATGTGAGTATATTGTGGAATGTCGAGTCATTTGCATGTCCCCAGTGGAGCTCCTATGGTCTGCACACCTCCAGTAGGAGATACTTGCTAACCTCAAATGATACATATAATGTGGTGTTCTGTGCAGCTTAGGACTGGTTTGTGTGTCTGGCCGGGCTCAGCCTATGGTTACTGAGGGGTCGCCTGATGATGGCCCTGCTGCCTGATACACACTTGGTCACAGAAGAAGTAAATTATCGTAAATTGATTGGGCTGGGTCGGTGCCGTGGTCCTACTGAAATTGGCCTACATCAAGGTGACCTGTTTGGTTGCATGTTTGAACGACTCTCTAATCTGAACTGCAGGGCTTTGCTGTGGGCACTGTGATCTGTGGCCTACGTACTCTCACTGCTATGTCACCCACCAAACATGAAGATAAAGTTAAAGGCACAATCAAGGATTCTTTCACGAATCAGACTTAGGGCCTCATTACACGGATGGCAGTGAACCATGGCGCTATTAGCGCCATGGTTCATGCCGGTAAAATACCGGCACCGCCTTGGTGGAAAGGGGAATTATCGCCCTATTCCAAGGTTGGCGGGGCAGTAATTCCCCCTTCCACCATTGCCCTTCCCCATTCCCATTTTTGCCCCATAGGGCTCTATGGGAATGGGGAAGGCGCTAATTACGGTAGCGCAAATTGCGGTACCGTAATTAGCTCCCTGGTCCCTTTGCGGGTTGGTTTTTACCGCCTGCAAAAAGCAGGCGTTAAATTCCCCAACCCGCAAAGGGACCTCGTAGTAAGGCGGTAAGGGTTTACCGGTACCGGTAAAATACTGGTACCGCCAAACCCTTACCACCTACGGTGTAATGAGGCTCTAAGAAACATGATGATTTCACTCCCACTGTGACTGCTACATCACAGGATGTTCAATTGCCCAAAGAAATCCACAGGAGACCAATGTTCTCTATTCCATAGCCGCCATTAGGTCTTCCTTGGAGACCAAAATAACGGAGGTTAACATTGATGTTCAATGAAGCCGACATGATGTACGGCACTGGCAGAAAGAGTCACAATTGCAGAAACGTTGCTGAAGGAGACTGTGGGCCTCATTACGAGATGGGTGCAAAGGGATACCGGGCACCGTTAAGGACATCAGTGCCGGTAATCCCTTTGCGTCCTATTCTGAGGTCCCTTAGCGGGTCCCTTCCTTAACGCCTGGTTTTACCAGGCGTTATGGACGGGGCCCGTTAAGGGACTTCAGAGCTAATAACGGTACCGCAATTTGCGGTACTCTTATTAGCGCCTTCCCCCTTCCCATTGAGCCCTATGGGGGCTGAAATGGGAATGGGGAATGGCTTTTTCAATGGGGACTTACCGGTCCCGCAAAGGTCGGAATAGACCGGTAAGTCCCCATTGAACAAGGGTGGACTCGGTACCGGTATTGGAGGTAGTCATGGCTACCTCCACCCTCGTAATGAGGCCCTATGTTCACAACTCAGTCCCCTGCGGTGTAGCTGAAGACGTAAACACGGATTGCCACCTTGGAAATGCGAGCTGAGGATGCGGAAGGTAGATCCTTCAGGAACAACGTACGTGTGCTGGGCATTCCGGAAGGCATGCAGGGCCCGGAACTGCCTACATTGAGAACCTTCTGCGCTAATAAATTGGTCCTGGGAAAGTATCGCAGGAATTTGCAATTGAGACTGCCCATCGATCATTCCAGAAGAAACCCCCTCCAGGGTCCTAACCCAGACCAATTATTGCCAGGATCGTGAATTTTAGGGATAGGGAGACAGACAATCCTACAATTCTCCAGAGAAAGCAGCGAGATACGGAGAGGAACTTAAAAAATTCCTATATACCCTGATTACATACCCGCTGTTCAGAGGGCGATAAACATGTTTGTGCCTGTTAAATCGAGGCTTGTACAATTTGGGCATGAAAACATGCTTATGTACCTATATAGGTTGAAGGTCTTGTACAAAGGCAGGTCACATTTCTTTGTTAGCCCAAAGGCAACGTCTATGTGGATTGAACATAATAATTTACATTAGTGTTGGTGACCCCGATGCCCAGGGTAATTATGGCATTACCCTCTAGGATCTCCATGTGGATGAGAATGTAATGCTTCTGGCCTTATGTCTGAAGGTTAACATGCTCCTCTGGCGCAGTGATGACACTTTTTGATGTGACTACTGACTCCTGTATGGGGTGTACATACTGTTTCCTACCTATGTGTATTGCTTTGATCCTGTGGAATACTGACCTTGGGATCTTTAGATCAATGCTGCAATGTTATGAATCTCTGTCTCAACCCCAATATTGTTATTCAGTGGGGGCGATGGCCTGTTACCCGCTGCGTGGACTCAGCCAACCCCCCCTTCTTTTGGTTTTTACCTGGCACTGCCTTGTTGATGGTGTCATTGCCCAGTACCCAATGTCTCCGACGAGCCTTGACGGTACGGGTATGCCCAAACTGAATGTTTCTGTTGGGCTATGTTTAGTCCCCTTTCCTATGGGCTTGTTTAATTGTTGTTCTATTTTTGGTGCATGGCTTGCACTTCATTATTAACATGAAAAAGGAGGTTTGCTGGAGAAGCAATTGTGTGTGTTGAATAATGCCACTGTACTTATTGTTCCTGTGTATGAAGTGTTTTCTGCAGTGGGGGTGGGATTCTCTATGATTGCCATGTTCGGGTACTGCGGTAGCCATGTGGGAGCCACTGTAGTCGTGGCTGGAAGAACTTGACCATGTCAAAACTCGATATTCTGACCTGGAATGTACATGGCTGAGGGTCTTACATGCACAGGAATAGGATGAAGTCCTATCTACACTACAAGAGGATTTCTAGAGCACTGCTTCCGGAGACTCATTTGAGGCGACAGACCAGGAGGCGGTTATAAATCGCTGGGGGGGACTAGTTATGTCAACACATATTGGCCCTCATTACAACCCAGGCGTTAAGGGGTTAACGGCGCCGTAAAAGGTGGCGGCGCCGTTATCCTCTTAATGCCTGATTACGAGGTCCCTTTGCGGGTGGCACTTTAACGCCTGCTTTTAGCAGGGTTAAAACCAACCCGCAAAGGGACCTTGGTGCTAAGTACGGTGCCGCAATTTGCAGCACTGTACTTAGCGCCTTCCCCATTCCCATTGAGCCCTATGGGGCAAAAATGGGAATGGGGAAGGGCCATGGCGGCATGGGGAATTACTGCCCCGCCAACCTCGGAATGGGGTGGTAATTCCCCATTCCGCCATGGCGGAGTCGGTAAGTTACCGGCATGGACCATGGTGCTATAAGCACCATGGTCCAATGCCTGGGTCGTAATGAGGGCCATTGTAAATTTGTCCAGGGGGTATTTACATGGATAGCCAGGGGTTACCGTTTTAATTGTTGGACAGTGACATAGATAAAGAGGGGAGGTATTTGATTTTGCAAGGTTATCTTGATCACAGAGAAGTGTGCCTTATGAATTCTTATTTCGCGGACCATGAGATACCTGCCCATCTCCGCATGCTATGTAATCGTATTGCATCTAGACAGGGTGTCATTTTTATATGGGGCAGTGACTTTAATTGTGTACAAGGCATTACACTTGATAGGACCTTTGCCCCCTGAAGTGGCCACATGTGCCTTAAATGCAACACTGTCTGACCTGCATCTGGTGGATGCATGGAGAGAGCTACATCTGGGCAGTAGGGGTTATTCTTTTTATTTCTCCCTCCATAAATTGCACACCAGGATCGATTACTTCTTTGTCGGCGTGGAAAACTGGCGAAATGTATTCGTTTGACCTATGTGGCCCGAATGATATCTGAGCACTCTCCTTTGGTGATCGTACGGGAAAACAAGGGCCCCAGGTGCCCTATTCCAATGTGGCACATACCTACGGAGGCCTTGGGAGAGGACAAATTGCGAGATACCTTGTTTAACTTTTGGAGGGAAAATGTTGGGAGTGTTCACAGTTGGGGCACTGTTTGGGAAACTATGAAAGTTGTGGTGAGGGGGAAGTCATTGCCAGTGCGGGAGCATCTGCAGGGCATTGCGGGAAGACCGAGAGGCCATGGGATGTAAGATCGGCATGCTGGAGAATTTCTACCCTGGTCAGGAGTCGACTGGGAAAAAACTATCAGTGATTTGGTCCCAATGCCCACAAGCATGGGAGCGACTGTCTAAATTTGATTATGCTACACGGATTGCTCTAACGCATGCAGAAGGGGATAGAACCGGGAAAGTCTTGGCATGGTTGTGGAAACGGGAGTGGCCGAGATCTTTGACCACACTGTTGAATGGTGAGTGTGAGGCTCCATGGCTGTCCCAGATGGTAATCAATGGTATTTACACTACATTTTATTCTCAATTGTATAGCCATAACACATTCCGGTCCCCCCTGTTGAGATATCAGAGGCACTAGCACTAATTCGACTACGGATACTCACTGCTGGTCAGAAGTCCTCCTTAGATCAACCCTTAACAGCGGACAAATTACTGGAAGCGATAATCTCCCTTTCCACTAATAAGACCCTGAGGAGTGATGGCCTTCCAACTGAATTGTATGCACTGTCCTTGCAGGTCTTTGAAGAGTCATACGACAGGGGCGTGCTCCCGGCTAGCATGAGGGAAACGTTGACTATACCTATTCCCAAATCCAGGAAGCCCATAGAGAGATGTAATTCTTACCGCCCTCTGGCCATGCTAAATTGCAATGTTAAAATTCTCACCACTGTGCTGGCTACGGGCCTATGTAAAAGTATTGGTTCTTCAATACATTCAGACCAAACTGGATTTGAGCCTGGCTGCAACACCACTCTAAACCTTCGGAGATTACGACATATCATTGATCAAACTAACTCTCGCACTGAACATTATGTGGTGGCATCCCTTGATGCCGTCAAGGCTTTTGATTCAGTCGATTGGGAGTGGATGATTGCAGTGGTACAAAGCTTCCGGTCTGTGGATGTTTTCATTTGCTGAATGACATTGCTTTATTCCTCCCCGATGGCTAGGGTGAAATCGGGCAGACAGATATCACCTGGGACATACAGAGGGGAACTCGTTATGGGTGTCCACTCTCCCCAATGCTGTATATACTTGCACTAGAGTTCTTGGCTGTATATTTAAGGCAGGAGTATTTGGAGGCCGTTATCATGGTGGGAGGCTCTAGACATCTAGTGTTGTTATATGCTGATGACGTCTTGCTGTACCTTTGCAAACCGCAACATAACATCTCTACACGTGTAAAATAACTTGATATTTTCATCGTTTCTGTAGCATAAGTTTCTTCATCTCGAGCCCGAGATGTCACTTATCTTTGATACCTTATTGATGCCTTAAAGACGATCTTCATTTTCTTGTCTATGCATCTCTTCCATGTATATCAGCCTGGCTTCGTGTGACTTCACCAATCTGCTCTTTTGCAAAGAAATGCAAGAAGACAAAGTATTCTTGAGGCTAGCTTTATAGTGAATAGATTGCGACATGCGCCAACGTATGCTTATATAGGAGTAAGTAAAGAATGGATGTTTCCACGACGTGTTATAGCAGAGCTGGACCAGAGAAGGAAGGCCTCTTTTCCAGTGTGTCGCAGTTGAACAGACAATGAAATTGCAGAAGTGAATCTCAGAAAGGCGAGGCTGGATCAGCCCTAAGAAGCCAAGGTCTTATCGGACTGGGATGAGCTGACATTAGTTACAATCGTGTGAAAGAATGAAACTCCTGTTCAGAAGGCATGGACACAAACAAGGAAGACGTCAGAGGACTATGCAAGAATTTTACATACACCAGAGCTCAAATTTATGATCTTCAGTCACGTGGATGGATGAAGTCGGACAAACATGACAAACCACACCTATGCAGAAGGGCAGAGCGTGCCTCTCTTCCCCTGTATTCTCCAGAGCAAGGAACATTTCCAAGACCAAATTCAAAGCCTTAATTGACATGCAGACCACAGAGGTGATGATAGATGATATGCTAATTGGTGGGAAGCTATGGTTATGACCTGCTCACCAGCACCTGGAAGTCCAGCTTGCGTGCTGCTAATGTGGGTGGAAAAGTACTGACGGATGTAAGAGTGCCAACCGATTGTAGGGGGACGTGTGATAAAGGGCCCTATAGTTTGTGTAACAAATGGGATGTCATATATTTAGTGACATTCATAGTGACCTGTTTGAGGGGAGGTCTTAGTAGTCCCACCTGATGTTAAGGAGCCTATCACTTATGGAACGTATACCTAGATGTTCCCTCTAAGCCTATCACATTTACCACTAGGTTTTTGTAGTCGGCCACGTAGGATGACATTATCAATGACGAGGTTTTACTATAAGTATGATGTTTTTTATGGAGCAAATTGAGAGATCTTGCTATGAGAAGTCCGTTGATGTCCGTTGTACTCCCTGTTTTAAATAATTTATAATAAAACGGTCAACTTTGCCAGCTTCCGGAGTCGTTTTGATTATTGATGTTTGAGTAACTTCTGCATCCCCATTCATCTCAAAGTATTGCTACCTGGGCTCAAAGGGCTGAGTTGGCTGTCCCGGTTCACGTGGTAGCAGGGAGGTTGGTTCAAGAGCCATCGTCCTAAGTAAGCTTTGGGTTCCTGGCAATATCGACGTCCTCTGCCATTCAGCTGAATGGATGTGAAGCTCCCTGTAGATAGGAGAAATAGTTTTTAAACTAAGGCTTGCAAGTGTAGGTGAGACAGGTCCCTCGGTATGTACGAAATCCCCTCCCGACTTCTACAGGAAGCTGAACAGATGGAAAGTTGAAGCGGCTGATAATGAGGAGGCGATCAGGAGAGCCAGAAGTCGAAAAAGCGAATGGTGAGTAAAACTGAGTGAGGTGGCAAAATTGTGAATGGGCAGTGAGCGGAGAAAGTGATAAGGGGAAACGAGTAACGGAGGGAGGTTGGGGTAAGAACAACTCGAGATGAGGAGCGTCAAGTTATTAAGTAATTGACTTGAGGAGAGAAGCCAAGCAATTAAGAAACTGTGAGAAGAGGAACATCACAGTAGAGTAAGCCCAGTGTCCTGCGTCATTGCACATAACAGAATGAGTTGTATCTAGAGCACCATTAGCGGATGACGTAGGCCACAGACTCGTTTAAAGACTTGTCTAAAGAGAACAATTCACATCTCAATAAGGGGATTTTTTAGGGGCAAGGTTAAGTCTGGAGGATCGCAGACTGAGATATATGTGGCCAGTCGAGTATGTGAGTTTGTTTCTTTGTTTTATGTGTTGTATGGATATATATGTGGTGAAGAAATAACAGAGGAATTAAGAGACATGAAAAGGAAAACACAAGATTTAAGAGTTAATTATTTGTTGTTAAAATTTAATTGATGGTGTTTAGTGAATAAGTAGATTGGAGTAAAAGGTGATATAAAGGGTTTGGAGCTGCGATGATTGGTGCACGCTCATATTGTATTTTCTGAAAATGTATTTTTGAAAAAGTGCAAAGTGTAAAGGTGAGTATTGACAGTCAAGCGTGACAAGTCAAAATGGAGGATATTACTCCACTTACACATCTATGCAAGCATTTGCCAAAACACGCACAAAAAGCTTAAACAGTACAGTGCGGAATGGGTTAAGGGCACGGCAGACAAGAGGTTCATGCCATGGCCACACAGGGGATTACTTTCAAAGGCAGTTTTGCCACACATGACGACATATTTAGTTTAGTTTATTTAATATACCTATAGCTGTCAAGCTTTGTATATACAATTAAAAATAAATACAAATACATATACATATGCACAATCCAATTGATTTAAATTTTAAAAACTTCGATACAACCAGGATTCCACATGTAACTACATTTATACTAAACATTTTAAAATATCAACAATTCTTAGATAAAATTTCACTATAAAATAAATAAAATTAGAATCATCTCCTTTCATAAAATTTGGCCATATTTCAGATGCAATATCAATCTGGTTATCATAAGATTTCAAGTACTTGGTTCTCAACTCCTGCAAACTTTCACAACACATCACCAGGTGGTGTAGAGACTCTATGCTGCAGAGCCACATAATCTACATTGTCTGCTACATCGACTTAACCCTTGCCAAGACCCTTTTGTCTCAAGTGATTCAGAGTTATTAAACTTCATTAGCAGGTAAGATCTGAAATCTAGTGGACTGGTGAAAGCTTTGATATATTTCGATACATTTTTGGGCCACCTCTTAAACAAACCGAATTGAACTATATGCGAGATTCCATAGCATATCACTGATCGACTCAAATACTCTGTTCGAATACATTTCATATTAAATTCCAAATAGAAGTATTCTACTGAAATGGTGGTAGAAATTTGCATACGTTTCCTCAATATTGTCGCCTCAAGTTTAACTGAACGAGATAGGTACTTATGTCTCCAATTGCATACATTAACATGGCTCTTATTTTTGCTGTATTCATCAACAGAACTGCATGCGCTGAGTAATCAACGTTCCTGCCTATAAAAGCACTAATGGCATTAGCAGATACTAAACAACATGTTTTTATTGACAACCATTGCTTCTCCCAATTTAATTTGCTATCAATCAGAATCCAAAGGTATTTATAACTAAATATTTGTTCAAAACTTTCATTATTCATGTGCCACAAATGTTTTTTTGGTTGATTCTCTACAGGGAACACCATTATTTTACTCTTATCTGCATTCATTTTTAACCCATTGTTTTGTGAGTAGTCAGCCAATGCATCTAGTAACTTTTGAAGGCCTGCTGGCGTTCGATCAAGCAGTAGCAGGTCATCGGTGTATATTAGCCATCCCACCGATGACGGTGCACATTTTACCAGACAAGTGGACTGGATCTAAAACGCAAATTCCATATCAGCCAAATATATGTTAAACAGGGTTACAGCCACAATGCAACCCTGCTTAACTCCACAACTAGTTGGTATTATAGCTGACGATTTCCCCCTTGCGTCCAGTCATAGCCTCACAGAGGTATCAGAATAAAGGAACATCAGCATCTTAAGAAGACCTTTGGGGATGTTCCAATAGTTTAACTTAATCCACAAATGATTCCTAAGCACTGAGTCAAAGGTGGCTGAAAAATCAATTAGGGCACAATACACATTCAAGTTTCTTCGTTTCCATGCATATTCAATACCATATGTTAGCACAATTAGATTGTGAGTTGTACTTGATTTTGCTCTGAATCCGATTTGATTGAATGGCAGAATATTATTGTTTTGTATTTCGCATTAAATAGTCTCTGTCTCAATGATGAGAAGACCTAGATCCTCATTGTAGGATCCCAAGCTAGAATAAATTCTCTTCATACAGACTTCACAGACATCAATATCGATGGCGCCCGGATACCAGTACTTAAGCAAGTTAAAACTCTCGTTGTATATCTAGATGCTAACCTCACTATGAGCAAGCACATCTCAGCCCTCTCTTCCTCCACAGCATTCACAGCCATACTCATTGCCCTCAGCCGCCAATTCCTGACTCCGACCAATTGCATAACCCTAGCCAGAGCCTTGATATTAACCAAGCTCGATTACTGCAATGTACTTCTACTGGGAACCTCCAATGCCAACACAAGCAAACTACAACTGCTGCAGAATAAAGCATTAAGAGCAGCATTAGGCATCAAGAAATCAGAGCACATCTGTAACATGAGGAGAGAAAACCATTGACTACATGTCAAAGCCAGAATCATTTTCAAAACTCTATGCGTTATATATAAATGCCTCACCGATAAAGCCCCCAGTTACCTCAACAAGGCCATTAAGAAAAAAATACCTAATAGAGTACTGAGATCAAACAACAAGTTTCTATTGGAAATTCCACGGCACAAAAGTACCAAAGCAGGAGGGAACAGCTTCAGAGTCCTCGCTCCAACCGTATGGAACTCCCTACCCCTCAGAATTAAAAATGAGGAAACAAAGGCAAGTTTCAAAAAAGCACTCAAAACCTGGCTGTTTAATCAATACTGAGGGACCAAGACACCCCACCTGTATCCTGCCCACACAGGCCCACTCACATTCCTATGAAGCATACAGGTCCTACCAATAACAAGACTGTCTTAACAAATTGTAACTAAACCATTGCTTAGAGCCATGTTGGCCAAATGATTTTATCTGCACAAGTGTAACATTGTTTAATGAATGCATAAGATGTCTGTAACCTCGCCGTGACACCTATGGGTCAAATGAAATAAATAAAAAAAATAAAAAATCATTGAGTCCTATGATTAGTACTCTTACTAGTATTTTTGAGGGGATATCAAGCATAGCCAACATTGTAAAATTATTTGGGTCAGCCCAAGATCCCTTTTTTATGCAGGGTTAAAATGTGGCTCACATTCCATACTGTGGGATTCTGTTTATAACACCTATTTCAACGAACAGCATATAGAGAGCAGAGGCCCACAAATCTGGATCCATCTTAAGTAGTTTATTGCATGACCCATCGGGCCCTGCTGCTCTAGAATTTGTGAGCTGTTCAATGATTGATGCTATGTGCTAACCGCGGCCTTACATATCCATGTCTCTTTAGGCAATGGATGTATCTCACTAGTTTTTTCTATATGGCCCAATGTTGATTTTATATGGCTAGACCATGTCTCTTCTGAGATGCAATTTATTGTTACATCTCTTTTTTTATTATTCCTAATCACATCCCAAATCTTGAAGGAATTATTAGAATGGGCCTAAAGAGCGATCTCTTGTCAATGCTCTATTTCTAAATTCTGCTGATGCTGCTTTAACCAACAACGATATCCATTCTTAATGGGCTTTACTCAGGTTTTAATCAAGGCAGGGTCGAGCCCTATCCTTGTGCCACACACAACTTCATCTATTTCGCAGCGTACACCTTTCTTTGCAATACTAATTGCCTTATCATTATGTTTATTATTAACTAGGCTTTTGTTTGATCTTTCATTTGTAGACTTATATGCTCGATTTTCTTTCACTTCTCTTTGTAAAACCTCCATCATCTCTGATAATTGTGTTACTAGCATTTTCCCGTCATTATTTCCCACAGATTGCCCTTCCGCTATAAATTAAGTGAGAACTGTTTTTACCACCACATTTGCATAATCCAAATTGTTAGAATGCCACTGTATTCTATTATTGCCCACATTAACGTAAATTTGGCCATTTTGATCATATTCATCTGATAATCCAATATTATTGGTCAAATGCAATGGTATACACAGCAGAAAATGGTTGCTTTTATCTCTGTATACTAGGCCCACATGTTTTATGTAACAAATTCCCTTATTATTGGCAAACGCATAATCTAGAGTAGAAGCAGAACTGCCAGCCACCCTTGTAGCTGCCATATGTGTGTCACTGGGCGTGTTACCATTTACCATTTTGAACCCAAGAGAGACCAATGTACCATGCCATAATTTACCCTGTCTATTATTTACCCATCTTGTTAGGCGAGGATTTTTTTGAAATAGCATACTGTCCATTTAGTGTTTCTAACTTGATCTGTCCAACCAACAGTATCGAGAATTTATGCTTTTACTTGCTAAGAATGTCATTTACCACTTTGACATTTCCTTTTGTCTGTGCCATTTTGGGGGGGTCATAGATATTAATAACAACTATTTCCACTTTTAAATACCACAACTTGGCTGCCAAAACATTTGCAGTAGATTCGATTAGCATTTTCCCTACCCTTGGTAGTTTCGCTGTTATTAATAGACCGCCTATAGGACACCCTAATTTCCCTTATGTGGCTATATGATATACTGTACTACGCCCATCAAAAATAACTTTTTCCTTAAGCCAAGTTTCTTGCAAAGCAACGATAGGAAAGCTTTCAAACATAGGAACAAGCCCTTCCTCTGCAAACAGATGGGTATGACCCCTCGTATTCCAGCTAAACAATAAATCTGATCAACTTTTTCCCTTGCAGAAAATGTTGCTTAAACGCATCTGGGACTCACTGCCAATAGCATGTTTTGGTGACTCCCTGTTTGCTCACTAACAAATTGTTACTTACTGGTACCAATGGCACCACATTCCTGCTACTAGTCTGTGTTATACGGGCAATTTAGATGTGGGTATTGTGACAACACTGCAGTTATATCCCAAGCGCAATGTATCCTCTTCAAATCTCATAACGTAATTTAACAGAGAATCAGTATTGAAGCATATATTTGATGTATACTTGCCTGCTACTTCAACCTGATCCACTTCTTGTATGACGTGAGTCTTATTTGTCATTAGAGAAACTATGGTGTGTACGATATTCAAAACAGCTGCTCTATTCAAAGGCGGTTGATTTTTCTCTTTGAAGATAAGATGTCAATGTAAGGCATTCACCAGTTTAATGTTAATTTGAGGTTGCCTCTCGCATAGTATATCAGGTGCACAATCATCAAATCTCATTTGTCTCTCTAATACTAGATTTAGAATTCCAAATTCCAGTACCAGTGCTCTGTTTCTGTATATGGGCATCTGCCTGCACCAGGCTTTCCACCACAGCATCTATCACTTCTGGTGCAGCTGGGGCTGAATTTGCTCATTGTGATATGTTCCCATGATATACCTCTGCTTTAGTATTATTATTAGTCATCTTCTCTTAAATTGCCCCGGAACCAGAGCCGTAGGCGAGAAGTTTCTGCTACCACACCTTTCTGCATCTTATACCAGGGATGAAGAAACGTGGTGGACACGCTTGATGAGCGGAGAAAGAAATACCTGGACTATCGCCACTACACAGACTCTGAAGTTTATTCTATCTCTTTGAAACCCTCTTTCTTCTCTCCTCAACTTTCAGCCCTTAGCTCTACTCCGATTCTTCACTTCGTTTTGATTTCGATCTGTTGTAAAAATCATTAATTTGATTAAATCAACTAAATAAATAAAAAAATAAATTAGTCAGAGGTACTACTCCTATCACAGACTTATCTAGCAATGGATTCGAACAAGATTCAACAACTCCATTCCTAGGTATTGACTTCATTTTAGCCTCACCTTTTACTTTTTTCCGGAGTTTTATTTTATTACTATGCATAAAAGCAAAGTTTACTGCTGCGGTCAAACTCTTTGACGAGAACATAGGTCTCTTGTTAAATCTACGTTAAATCTACGTTTAGTAAATACTACATTTTTGATTACCGGCTTTTCACTTTCTTTATTTTGTAGCACTATATCAGGACTAGACATATTGGGGCCGCGCTCACATAAACCTTACGCCCAACCTTCATAACTTTATGTATTAACAGCGATTGCATGTCCAATTTTACCTCTAGGCGTGCACATTTCGCCAATAAATCTGTCAACAAGTTCTCAAATGCATTGAGCGTCTTGCTGGATGTCATGCTATCGTCACCAATGCTTATGTTCTTACTCTCACTAGGAGTGTGTAGTACTTTGGTCAAAGAGTCCTCATTATGATCGGGGTTCTGCGAAGCTGCACCTGATGACATCACTCCATGAGTATTGCCATCTTTTGTACCACTGCCTTCACTAAGTGCATTAACTAACTCTAAGGGGATCGTCATGGCAACTGCCAAGGGTGACACTTTTATGTCTGCTCATGGAGTGGAGTACTCACAAAAGGATGACATCATGTGGTTACCAAGATACTCGACTCCATTCTCCTCCAATTCGCAAAAAGGGAAGATCCAAATCTGCTATTGCTGACTGACCACTTTCAGCACTATTATGTACCATAACTTGTGTATTTAGACTATTCCCTTCTATGGTGCGTGGTAGGGTTACTAACGCGTCTCCAACAACACCATTTCCATCACTCTTAGTCTAAGATGCAATAGCAGGCATATTATCAAATGAACACTTGCACCTCATCACTGCATATCACATCATCCAACAGTTTGGAACTTAACACAACCAAGATCCATTGCAAGTTCACCAACTAGCTCTTTTGCTGCAGCCTCTTTGCTATTTCTGGATATTGGTATTTCAGGGAAATACTCAGTCATTTGTTTACATGCCATCTGTAATGATTTGGGATGAGTAATTGTTTTGGGCAGGCATATTCACCGCCCCCGTAGCACCTTACGTGAATCTAGACAGTGATTATCCATGTTTTTATTCGTAGCCAGTTAAGTGGTGGTATAGGTAGCGGTGGTTAAATGTTTTCAATTCCTTGTCTACTTGTCTTTTTTTTTTTTTTCAAACTTCTTCTGTGCTCGCCAGGCTAGATGCTGCACTAAAATACACTTTGCATTCTATGCACTCGATCATATCGGCACTAATATTCAGGATCTTTGTAGAAACAGTATATCTATACCCAATCTTCTAGATTATCACGACATATACATTACACTGTCACGCTGTCACAAAATCAATATCGAAATAACTAGGACAGTTGCTACAGTCTCCAAACGATGGTCAGTTGTCGAACAGCAACAAACAGTAATCTATAATTAACTTTACACCATTGAAAGTAGCTATTACACAACGGCAATCCAGACAGGGTTGCATTAAAGCTTCACTCACCTCGCCTCATTGCTCCTCACCTCTCTTCTCTCCGGCCCCCGTTTACCCGCTCGCTAACATGCAGATAACACGGCGCATTACAGTACAGGCTTTCGCTTACCTGACGTAGCAGCACCCGAACATCCACATGAGGCAACAGGGGAAGTGGGAACAAGGGGAGGGAGGGAGAGGGAGGGAGAGACAGTGGTTTCAAGGGCAACTGGGGTTTTCTGACTACGCGCACTAGCGCAACCAAAGCAGCCAACCAGCTAAACAGCGACTTCGGAAGTGACTTCTTGAAGCGCGCACGCAGAAGCGCGCAGTCTCTCTTTTTGTAGATTTCTGGGTAGCAGGGGTGTGGCTATTCCTAATACAAAGGAAATATAAGTTTTAAAGGACTTTTAAGGACTTTTTAGGACTTTTAAAGTTTTATAACACTATTTTAGATAAAGTCCAGTAATATGTTATCTTATGTTATGTTATTTTGCATTTATATAGCGCCTTATGTACCATTGGTATGGTCTCAAGGCGCTGGTAGGTTGAACGCCATCTGGAACCGAAGTTCAAGTCAGTAGAGAGAGTAGAGAGAGTCAAAGGTGCGTGTGAGCACCGGATATGTGTGCAGCTGGTGTGGCATTCGTGTGATAGCTGCTTCTTAGCGGTAGGTGTGGTGGTTGAGAGATCAAGAGTATGTGTTCGTTCTGGCCGGTTTTTATCCAGACCGATTCTGGCTGTGTTAGGTCTGAGGAGAACGCCTGGCTGGAGGGTGTGTAACCAGCAGGGTTTAGTTAGAGTGATGGGGAGTATGAGGCAGATGATGGTATGAGAACAGCTATACCGAATGGTGTCATAGTATCGCTGTGTTCTAGTTGAGTGGTGGTGTAAAGAAGAGAGTAAGCGTGGAAATGTGATATGGTGGTTTACATTAACACTTCTAAATTCAACCAGAGCACGCTACTAGGCACATTTCTAAATTCAACCAAGGCACGCTAAAAGGAAAACTTCTAAAGTCAACCAGGGCACGCTATTAGGCACACTTCTAAATTCAACCAAGACACGCTAATAGGAAAACTTCTAAAGTCAACCAGGGGACGCTATTGGGCACACTTCTAAATTCAACCAGGGCACACTATTCGGCACACTTCTAGGTTCAACCAGGGCACGCTATTAGGCACACTTTTAATTCAACTATGCTACAGGGAGCATTTTCTAAATGCACTTTAAAGGTGCAATTATGTCGTAGATATGCTATAGGTCAGACTTTCTAAATGCGATTATCACACTTTTGAATTCGAGTTTGCACAGAGAGGATATTAGGCACACTTCTGAATTCAAGTTTGGACAGAGAGGATATTAGGCACTCTTCTAAATTCAACTATGCACAGAGAGGATATTAGGCACACTTCTAAATTCAATTTTGCACAGAGAGGATATTGGGCGCTCTTCTAAATTCAACTATGCACAAAGAGGATATTGGGCACACTTCTAAATTCAATTTTGCACAGAGAGGATATTACTTCCACCTTCAACCAGGGCAGGTCATTAGGCACACTTCTAAATTCAACCAAGGCACGCTGATAGGCGCACTTCTAACTTCAACTATGCTACAGGGGAAATGTTCTAAATGCACTTTCTAAATGCAATTATGCCACAGATATGCTATAGGGTACACTTTCTAAATGCAATTATACCACAGATATGCTACAGGGCACACTTTCTAAATATGATATGATATGATATGGCATTTGTAACGCGCCTATACACAAGTGTTTCAAGGCGCAACGAGGCAGGGGGGGACAAAGGGGAGACAGACAATGATCCTACTAGGCCAGGTGTCATTCAGATCGTGCACGTGCAAGGGTAGAGGGGAAGGGAAAAGTGCAAGGGGGAAGGGAGGGGGGAAAGTGCAGCACAGGGTTAATAGAATAACAAGATAAATACTAAGGGCCAGCTGGTGGCAAGTGCAAGGTAAGTGCAGACAAGTGCTGGGAAGAGGGGGCTGTAGGGATACAGAGGGAGGCAGTGCAGGGGAGAGTGGCTGGGCCAAGGACCGAGATCGGTGAGTGGCCCAGTTGCAGATTCAGTGCAATTTCAGTAATTTTAGCAGGGGAGAGGGGGGAGAGAAAGCAGAGGCAAAGAGGAAGGTTTTGAGGTGCTTCCGGAACCGGAGATGGTTCTCCTCAAGTTTCAGGGAGGCAGGAAGGTTGTTCCAGAGGGAGGCCCCAGCTGCGGAGAGAGATCTACCCCCAACTCGCTGCTTGGAGAAGCGGCTGTCCCTGTGGGAGTTGGAGGCGGTTGAGCAAAGAGCTTGAGAAAGCAGATATTTAGGAAGAGAGAGTTGAAGGTAGTTAGGCCCAAGGCCCCAGAAGGTCTTGTGGACAATGCAGAGGGTTTTGAACTTAATCCTCGCAGCCACTGGGACCCGGTGTAGCGATTGCAGTCCTGGAGAGATACGGTCCCTGGGCTTGAGGCCAAGGACAAGTCTCGCAGTCCTGTTCTGGATGAGTTGTAAAGGGCGGAGAGTAGAGGCAGGCAGATTTAGATTGAGGCTGTTACAGTAGTCCAGCTTCGAGAGAACCAGGGCTCTAGAGACAGTAAGCTTCTGGGGGAAGGAGAGGAAAGGAAGGATACCTCTGAGGAGGTGTAGCTGGTGGTGTGACTACTTAGAGACGTCAGAAATGTGAGGAGAGAAAGAGAGTGTCGAATCGAAGATGACCCTGAGGTTTTTTGCCTTGCAGGTAGGAGCAGGAAGAATGCCAAGAGAGGCCGGCCAGAGAGATGCAGGGAAGGAGGGAGTGGGAGTGGCGATGAGTAGAATCTCAGTCTTACTGGCATTAAGGCAGAGGTCATTTGCGGCACACCATTCCTGGATAGCAGAAAGACACTCAGAGATGAGGGAAGGAGAAGAGGAGGCCGAGGGTAAAAGCAATTATACCACAGATATGCTAGAGGGCACACTTTCTAAATGCAATTATACCACAGATAAGCTATTGGGGGGACTTTCTAAATGCAATTATACCACCGATAAGCTATTGGGGGGACTTTCTAAATGCAATTATACCACAGATAAGCTATTGGGGGGACTTTCTGAATGCAATTATACCACAAATAAGCTACTGGGGGCACTTTCTAAATGCAATTATACCACCGATGAGCTATTGGGGGGACTTTCTGAATGCAATTATACCACAGATACACTATTGGAGGGACTTTCTGAATGCAATTATACCACCGATAAGCTATTGGGGGGACTTTCTAAATGCAATTCTACCACAGATAAGCTATTGGGGGGACTTTCTGAATGCAATTATACCACAAATAAGCTATTGGGGGGACTTTCTAAATGCAATTATACCACCGATAAGCTATTGGGGGGACTTTCTGAATGCAATTATACCACAAATAAGCTATTGGGGGGATTTTCTAAATGCAATTATACCACACATAAGATATTGGGGGGACTTTCTAAATGCAATTATACCACAAATAAGCTATTGGGGGGACTTTCTAAATGCAATTATACCACCGATAAGCTATGGGGGGACTTTATAAATGCAATTATACCACAGATAAGCTATTGGGGGGACTTTCTGAATGCAATTATACAACAAATAAGCTATTGGGGGGACTTTCTAAATGCAATTATACCACCGATAAGCTATTGAGGGGACTTGCTAAATGCAATTATACCACAGATAAGCTATTCGGGGCACTTTCTGAATGCAATTATACCACAGATAAGCTATTGGAGGGACTTTCTGAAAGCAATTATACCACAAATAATCTATAGGGAACACTTTCTAAATGCAATTATACCACAGATAAGCTATCGGGGCACTTTCTAAATGCCATTGTACCACAGATAAGCTATTGAGGGGACAGATAAGCTATTGGGGGGACTTTCTAAATGCAATTATACCACAGATAAGCTATTGGGGGGGACTTTCTGAATGGAATTATACCACAGATATGCTATAGGGCAGTTTTACTGAGTGCAAATTTATATCCTAGACGGAAGAGTTTGCAGCAGTTTAGGTGCCGGTGTTGAGTGGTAGGGTAGTATGGTCTGAAGTAGTTGCTTCAGTCCCCACTCTTCCCATACTTACTTATAGTCACTTAATGCCTTACCAATCATTATTTCTTCAGTCCACACATTAATTCTTCTTGCAGGTCCAGGGGCCTTCCCCAGCTAACCAGCGACTTCGGAAGTGACTTCTCGAAGCGTGCGTGCAGAAGCGTGTGGTCTCTCTTTTTGTAGACTTCTGCATAGCGGGGGGGGGCATGGCTATACCAGGCATTATTTCTTCAGACCACACATTAATTCTTCTTGCAGGTCCAGAAGTCTTCCCCAGCTAAACAGTGACTTCAGAAGCGACATATTTGCATGCAGCTTACACGGGAAAAAAGTTAGCTAAAAGGCTGGCGAGCTTAGAGCACTGGAAAATGTACCAGGAGGAAAGAGAAGAGCCGCCTCCTGAAGACTGGATACTTACCATAGGCTTTCTGCTCCCCCCGCCATGCCTGAAGTGAAAGGCAATAGTACAGAAGATGACAGAATGTACCCATTAAGAGAATTTAAGGCAGCGGCAGGGTACAGCAAAGCGGAGTATAAGTCATCTGCGCGTAGCAGCGACAAGGGTACAGAGAAAATTTCTGAAAGAGAGGTGATCTCTAAAGTCCCGAGGGAGAAAGAGAGAAAGGACAAGGAGAGAAGTGAACGACCAAGTACATCCTTAGAGATAGGAAGGGAAATAAACAGATGGAAGGCAGAAAAGGATAAGGCTAATGAGGTAGCGCTCGTACAGAACAAATGGATTGGTGGTCAGATTTTGCTCAAACTTGATGGTAAGAGCATTGAGGAAGTAAGGCAAAGAGAAGATCGAGACACACAAGACAAAAAGATAGAAATAGAAAGGAACAATTGAAAGAAGATGGGGCAAAAAGGAAGGATAGACAAAGAAGGGAACATTTGTATCAGGATGAAAAACTGAAAAAGCAGGAAAGGGCAGAAAAACAGAGCAAATTTTACAACAGACAGAGGGCAATCGAAGAACGAGAAAGGCTAGATAGAAAGAGAGAGGAACAGGAAAACAAAAATAAAGGAATAAAAGGATACAAAGACGTAGAGATGAAGAAGTACGAAAGGCAAATGAGAGAAGAGATATGAAAAGAAAGGAAGAAGAAAGGGTGAGAGAAGAAGCAAGGAAGCAAAGAGAGCTTGATGATGAAATAGAACGTAAAAGAAGGCAGAGAGCACGCAACATTGAGCATGTAGAAAAAGAATTAATGGATCCTAATCCAGTAGTAGCATGGGAGGAAATTGTCATGATCCCTGCTTCCAAGGGGTCAGGACTTGCCCCACGACCTTGGAAGCAGGCCCATGACTCTGATCCCAGGAACCAGCCAGTCCCTATAGGGACCCTCTGGACCTTGT
This sequence comes from Ambystoma mexicanum, assembly GCF_040938575.1. Taxonomy (NCBI): domain Eukaryota; kingdom Metazoa; phylum Chordata; class Amphibia; order Caudata; family Ambystomatidae; genus Ambystoma; species Ambystoma mexicanum. Next base: position 146,248,662 of record NC_090930.1, on the reverse strand, counting down.
CCTGGCGCCAGTGGCGCCAGGCTCATGATGGTGACTGGTCCCGGCACAGGAAGCGCCGGGCTCATATTAGATAAGAGTGCTTGGTGGACCTACCTGTAGCAGACCATGCTGCTTACTTACCAGCTAACTGGCCTCCTGATCCTTCTCTGCCTGGAACTACTTTTTCTGTCTGGGTGGAGCAGGAGCCACTCCCTGGAAGCAGAACACAGGAACTCATCTAGAAATCTGGAACTCTTTTCTTACCTGGGTGGGGCCGTGGAAGGAGACGCCTAAGCACTACAGAAGGCTATTTAAACCACACCCGATTGGTTTCACGTGCTTCGCGTTATTCTGCATCTGCAGCAGGACGCTCACCGTGTCAGCTCCAGGAAACCTCCAGCTCCAGATCCTGTGAACACGAAATAACCTGCTGGAATCCAATCTTCAGTCTTCTTCAGTCTTCTGCAGCTCCTGCAAAACAAAGGCACAGGTTAGGCTAAAGTAAAGACAGCAAATCTACTTGCCTAATCCAACGGCAGCATCCAAGGCGCCTTTTTCTGCCTTTCTCTTCCGGCATCCGACATCTGCAAAGAGAAAGAACATCGGTCAGTAATATTCAACTACAAGTTCTGCTTACCTGTGTTACGCCTGTTCCAACTCAGCTCGCGCTGCATTCCGGCACCTGCAAGGCAAGATACATCGGTTAGTAACGCTTAGTTACAAGACTGCTTACCCCTCGCTTTCAATCTGTTCGCGCTGCACATCAGCACCTGCAAAGACAAAAGAGACATTACGGAGCATTCTCCAGCGCTAGTGCAGTCTTTCTACTTACGTGCCATTAGAAGGATAATCTTCATCGTCGTCCCAGCATCTGAAAAAGGAAAGACATAGACTTTACAGACTTAAGACTTTTAAAGGAGAAGAGAACAATGCAAAAGGAACTTCAATACTTACAAGGCATGCTCGTGCATTAACGGCGTCTTCGCTCTCAGCAAATCCTCTGCTATCAAGAGGCAGAGCTCGCATCCAGTGAAGCAACTGGATCCAGCGCCCCTGCACAAGACGCAGGATGGAGAGCCCGGCATTTACCTATATAAGGTAAGCGCAATATCAACCCAGTTCCACGGGGAAAGAAAGGGCGAGAGGGGCAAGGAACTTTCCGAATCTTCCAAACACTAATACCTTGGTTTACCCTTGCAGACATCTCACTCTTCAGCTTAAACTGTCGGTGGGAAGGGGGCCCAGTCCGGGAGCAAAACGAACCCTGCGCCTAACACTGAAGACAGTATCCTCGCCAGATCAAGACCGGCGCCTCCGGGGGAACCAGGTGAGCGTTACAGAACGCGAAGCCTTACCACAAAATTCCCGCCCAGGCGCAATGGAATCCTCAGACACAGACCAGTTGGCCCAATTACTCGGGGAGTTGAGGGCGGAAGTACACGCTGCACGTCAGGAAACAAATGCCCTAAGGAGGGAGTTAGTGGTCTCCAAAGAGCGAACAGACGATTTGGCTAGACAATTGCTGCAAGCCCAAGCTGGACAAATTCCTCTACCAACCCCAAGTGGGGGCCACGCTCCTCCAGCTTCCTCGAATCCAGTACAAATCAATCTACCAGGAAATATACCTTTGGCTCCGCCCGAACGCTTTTCAGGTGATTCAAAAAGGTTTGCTGTGTTCTTCAATCAATGTCGCTTGCACTTTTTGTGCAGACCCGCCGCTTTTCCAACGGACCAGGCTAAAGTGGCCTTCGTGCTCTCTTATCTCAGTGGCAGTGCCGCAGATTGGTCCGTTCCTTTAGTGTCTCAAGATGACCCCATTCTCCATAACTTCCAGGACTTCCAAGCCAGTATGGAGAAACTGTTCGCAAGGCACTATCAGGGACAGGCCTTGGACAATGAACTTCTTTCGCTACGACAGGGCAATCAAGATCTTCTGACTTATATTGCATCATTTAACCGACTAGTGGTGGAAACCAGATGCCGGAGGATAAGAGGATCACACTGTTTTACAGAGGTCTGCGTGGGGAATTAAAAGACGTTCTGGCTCAAGTGGTAAACCCTCCACAAGACTGTTCCGAATATATCGATCTGGTAGTGCAATTGGATCATCGACTTCAGAATCGGAAAGCCGATCGATCCAGATTTGAAACCCGACTTTTTTCAAGGCCACAAAGTTCTACGAAAGGAACTGATTCCGTGGAACCCATGCAAATAGGGGGTGTAAAAGGACCTTTAACCCAAAAGGAGAGGGAAAGGAGGAGACAACTGCAATTATGCCTCTATTGCGGAAACTCAGGGCACTTTCTTCGAGATTGTCCAGTGAAGCCCAAGAAGAAGATAGTAGGGGCGTCTGATAAAGGTACCGAGAATTCTGAGCCGGGAAACGACCTCGCCCGGCAAGTGTAGAGGTCCGCTTGCCGAGCGTTAAAACCAGTTCTTTGACCTCGCATTTCATCATGCCCATGGTCCTCGTGAGTCCTGAACAACCTAATCGTATGCATGCCATTAAAGCATACATTGACAGTGGCGCAATCGGGAATTACTTGGACTGTGAGCTGGCCGCCAGGATGAATCTGTCTCTTTGTCCAAAGACGGTGAAAGACGTCATTACCACCGTGGATGGGACGGAAATAGCTTCCGGACCCGTAACTCACACCACCATGGAAGTAACGTTAGTAAGCCAAGATGGGCATCAAGAGAAAATCGTGTTTGATGTGATCAAGGCCCCTCAGTTTCAAGTCATCTTGGGAGTTCCTTGGTTGGAGAAACACAATCCTCAAATTGATTGGCGAGCAAAGACAATACGGTTTCCAGAATGCGCTTCTACCTGCTACCCTCAGCTCTCCACCAAACTAGCTGCAACTGTTTCTGAGAGTCCGCAACTGCCTCCTGAATACCAGGAATTCCAAGATGTCTTTCGGAAAGACCAAGCTAATTCTTTGCCTCCTCACAGATCATACGACTGTCAGATAGACCTGATTCCCGGATCCACTCCTCCGTGCAGTCGGATTTACGCCCTTACTGAACCTGAAAATCTCCACCTAAGGCAATATTTGGACCAGTACCTGGCTAACGGATTCATCCGTCCTTCGAAGTCCCCGGCCTCCTCAGCTCTGTTCTTCGTGCCAAAAAAGGAGGGAGACTTAAGAACGTGTATAGACTACCGTGCCCTGAACCAGATTACAATTAAGAACAGGTATCCATTGCCATTGATCCCAGAACTACTTGACCAAGTCAAAAACGCCTGCATATATACTAAGTTAGACCTCAGAGGAGCCTACCATTTGGTGCGAATAAAGGAGGGCGATGAATGGAAGACGGCCTTTCGTACCAAGTATGGACTTTTCGAGTATCAAGTGATGCCCTTCGGGTTGTGTAACGCACCGGCCGCATTCCAGTTCTTTATGAATGACGTGCTCCGTGAACTCATTGATGTGTGTGTAGTTGTATACATTGACGACATTCTGGTTTATTCGTCCTCTGAGGCAGAACACCGAAAACATGTAACCGCAGTACTGGAGAGGCTCCGCAAACACAAACTTTTTGCAAAATTTGAGAAGTGCGTCTTTCATGTTACGGAGGTCGAATTTCTGGGATTTATTTTGTCACCTAACAGAGTTCACATGGACTCGAGGAAAGTAGATGCAATAATCAAGTGGCCCTCACCATCATCTGTAAAAGGGGTTCAAAGAATGTTGGGCTTTGCCAACTTCTATCGCAGGTTTATTCCAGACTTTTCTCGGGTAGTCCAACCCATTACAGCTCTCCTCAGAAAAAACAAACGTTTTGAATGGTCTACCGAGGCAGAACAAGCCTTTCAGGAGCTAAAGACTAAATTTACCTCAGCCCCGATTTTAAAACATCCCCGCCCGGAACTACCTTACATCGTCGAGACCGATGCCTCCAGCCTTGCTATGGGAGCAGTGCTTTCACAAAGAGATCCAGAAACCAACCAGTTGCACCCTGTGGCGTTTTGGTCTCGTAAATTATCAGCCCCAGAAATCAATTACACCATTACCGACAAGGAACTGTTGGCTATTAAGTCCGCCTTTAAGGCCTGGCGGCATTATCTCTTAGGAGCCCGACACACAGTCACTGTCATTACTGACCATCGTAATCTACAGTATCTTAAATCAGCCAAAGCTCAATCCTCCAGACAACTTCGCTGGGCATTATTTTTTGCCGAATTTGATTTTATAATCACCTACCGACCAGGCAATAAGAATGGTAAAGCGGATGCCCTCTCTCAAATCGGAGTAGAGGAACACATGGTTAACCCTGAGCTCGTACCTATTATTCCTGAACAAAGAATCCTGGGTTTGATCAGCATGCAATCCATTGAAGAAATTGAAACCCAGGTTAAACAACTTGTAACTCCAACGGACATACAAAAATGGCAGCTTCGGGGGGAAGACTTCACAGTAAAGAACGAATTATTATACTTCAAGGAACGACTTTATCTACCCTGTACCAGCTTACAAAATCAAGTCATCTCTTGTTATCACGACTCCCTAATGGAAGGACACCCGGGTATGGCCAAGACCTCGGAAAAGGTCAAGCGTCACTTTTGGTGGCCATCTTGGAGAAAAGACATCAGAAACTTTGTCATGTCCTGTGGAGTGTGCGCCCAGAACAAGAGTCCTAAGGAAAAACCAGCAGGCCTCTTGCAACCACTTGAAATCCCACCTCATCCCTGGCATACCCTTTCCATGGACTTTATCACCGACTTACCTCCCTGTTCCGGATACAATACAATCCTGGTAATCGTAGACTTATTTTCAAAAATGGCACATTTCCTCCCACTAAAGGGGTTACCGTCAGCAGCAATCCTGGCTCGAGAATTTCTTGAAAACATCGTTCGGTTGCACGGCTTTCCTTCAGTTTTAATCTCAGACAGAGGAAGTCAATTCATCTCCCACTTCTGGCGGAGTTGCTGTCGGTTAGCTCAAATTGATGTGAGGCTTTCCACCAGTCACCACCCACAAACCGATGGTCAGACCGAAAGGACCAATCAGACTTTGGAACAGTACCTACGCTGCATGCTGCAACAGAAAGGAGGAACTTGGAAGGACATCCTTTGGATAGCCGAGTACGCTTACAATAACTCAGTCCACTCTGGAACCGGAAAGACCCCGTTTTTTCTTTTGTATGGTAATCACCCTCGAACCTCTAACCTGGATCCACCTCAGGATCTTGGAACACCAGCAGTTGACCACCTACATTCAACCATCACCCAAGCCTTCAAGGAAGCTACTAGCCACCTTCAAAGGGCCAAGGAACAATACAAGAAAGGAGCAGATCAACATCGAAAGGAAGCCCCTCAATACCAAATTGGAGATCAAGTCTGGTTATCTACCAAATATTTACCCCTAAAGGGACCACGCACCTTTAACCCAAGATACCTGGGACCCTACTCTGTTACTGCCATAATAAATCCAGTAGCGGTCAAGTTGGATTTACCCCCTCGCATGAAAATGCACCCAGTCTTCCATGTTTCACTACTAAAACCTGTTCAACCGGAAACCCGATTGACTAAATCTCCTGAACCTATCCTAGTTGACGGAGAACTTGAGTTTGAAATCAAAAATATCCTGGATTCCAAGATCTCCAAATCAAAACTACACTTCCTGATTGACTGGAAAGGCTACGGCCCCCAAGAAAGATCTTGGGAACCTGCAGAACATGTACACGCACCCCGACTAATCAAGAAATTTCATCGGACATTTCCTAACAAACCAAGACCTCCGGAGAAGGCAACCTTGGGAGGGGCCTTGAGGGGGGGTGCTGTCATGATCCCTGCTTCCAAGGGGTCAGGACTTGCCCCACGACCTTGGAAGCAGGCCCATGACTCTGATCCCAGGAACCAGCCAGTCCCTATAGGGACCCTCTGGACCTTGTCCTGGCGCCAGTGGCGCCAGGCTCATGATGGTGACTGGTCCCGGCACAGGAAGCGCCGGGCTCATATTAGATAAGAGTGCTTGGTGGACCTACCTGTAGCAGACCATGCTGCTTACTTACCAGCTAACTGGCCTCCTGATCCTTCTCTGCCTGGAACTACTTTTTCTGTCTGGGTGGAGCAGGAGCCACTCCCTGGAAGCAGAACACAGGAACTCATCTAGAAATCTGGAACTCTTTTCTTACCTGGGTGGGGCCGTGGAAGGAGACGCCTAAGCACTACAGAAGGCTATTTAAACCACACCCGATTGGTTTCACGTGCTTCGCGTTATTCTGCATCTGCAGCAGGACGCTCACCGTGTCAGCTCCAGGAAACCTCCAGCTCCAGATCCTGTGAACACGAAATAACCTGCTGGAATCCAATCTTCAGTCTTCTTCAGTCTTCTGCAGCTCCTGCAAAACAAAGGCACAGGTTAGGCTAAAGTAAAGACAGCAAATCTACTTGCCTAATCCAACGGCAGCATCCAAGGCGCCTTTTTCTGCCTTTCTCTTCCGGCATCCGACATCTGCAAAGAGAAAGAACATCGGTCAGTAATATTCAACTACAAGTTCTGCTTACCTGTGTTACGCCTGTTCCAACTCAGCTCGCGCTGCATTCCGGCACCTGCAAGGCAAGATACATCGGTTAGTAATGCTTAGTTACAAGACTGCTTACCCGTCGCTTTCAATCTGTTCGCGCTGCACATCAGCACCTGCAAAGACAAAAGAGACATTACGGAGCATTCTCCAGCGCTAGTGCAGTCTTTCTACTTACGTGCCATTAGAAGGATAATCTTCATCGTCGTCCCAGCATCTGAAAAAGGAAAGACATAGACTTTACAGACTTAAGACTTTTAAAGGAGAAGAGAACAATGCAAAAGGAACTTCAATACTTACAAGGCACGCTCGTGCATTAACGGCGTCTTCGCTCTCAGCAAATCCTCTGCTATCAAGAGGCAGAGCTCGCATCCAGTGAAGCAACTGGATCCAGCGCCCCTGCACAAGACGCAGGATGGAGAGCCCGGCATTTACCTATATAAGGTAAGCGCAATATCAACCCAGTTCCACGGGGAAAGAAAGGGCGAGAGGGGCAAGGAACTTTCCGAATCTTCCAAACACTAATACCTTGGTTTACCCTTGCAGACATCTCACTCTTCAGCTTAAACTGTCAGTGGGAAGGGGGCCCAGTCCGGGAGCAAAACGAACCCTGCGCCTAACACTGAAGACAGTATCCTCGCCAGATCAAGACCGGCGCCTCCGGGGGAACCAGGTGAGCGTTACAGAAATAGAAGAATGCTTCCCAGCACATGAACCGACGCCACGTCCGTCTAGTACAAAGCTAGAGGATGAGTTTGACTCTAGAAGCATTGGGGAGGCAATCGATAAAGTCTATCATGATATGAAGACTAAGAAAGAAATTAAAGGAAAGGGTAAACATGAACGACTCGAAAGTAAGCAGTTGTACGACAGAGAGGGAGGGTTGTGTAGTTTTGAGCCTGAAGAGTTATCTTTAAACGTACTAACTCTGAATAGAGATGAAGAGAAAGGAAGCCACACAAGTGGGGGACAGGATATGTCAGACGAAGGAACTTTCCGTGAGGAGGAGGGAGGTAACACATGTGGTCCCGAGGGATATTCTCCAATGGATAGAGAAGGAAGATGGTCAGATCTACATCTACTCAAATCAAGGGCGTCAGAATCTCTGGCATGACTAGATCGACCTAGAGGGAGATCCCATAGTGAGAGGGGGGAATCGCCACCTTACGTGAGCAAGTTTAGATCACTTCCAGGAAGGAAGCGGTGCTGAACCATTGTCCCTGCTATGGACAGACGATGGGGGATGAATATGAGTTTGGAATATCGCAGTTTCCATTGTTAGCGAAAGGAGGAGTCAGACCACAATATATAACATGGCCACAGATGGATAAGGACAATTTAAGGTGCAAACTTCCGAGTTCAACCTCTGGCCTGGGAAATGGATACATGAGTTAGAGAAAATGATAGGAGGAAACACGTTAGCTATAGGAGACATTAAAGGTCTTCTAGCTGCTATTCTTGGGGAGAGAACAGACGATGTTTGGTCGAGAACAGGATACTCGAGTGTCACTATGCAGAACACAGCTCAAGATAGAGCACCATTTAATAACTGTAGAGTGGCAGTCTGGAAAGCGTTCAGAGTGTTATATCGGACCCGTCAGATATGGGAGCTATAATGACGAAAAAGATGCACAAAGGGGATGATCCTCTTGTTTACATTCAATATTTCCAAGAGCAGTGGTATTTGGAAACTGGCAAGCCTAATGCGGAAATCTATACCTGTATTTTATCATATATTATGCCAAGGGTTGCTCGAGCCAGTACAAAAGCAGCTCACGAAGTTGGTAGGCATGAAAGCGAAACCATGGTCGGAGATACAGTTGACCAATGTGCACTATTGCAGATTATTGCAGGAGAAGAATCGAAAGAAAGGTGATCCTTGGAAAGGTGAAGAAGCTACATTAGTGCAGAACAAATTAACAAAATACGCCATAGAAGGGGCGATGTTGACTAGTGGAGAAGGGTCGAGTTCACAGCAAACAGCAGGTATGCCACAGGTGAGTAACCAAAGGCAGTATGATCAAAGTAATAATGGATTCGTACCACGAGGTAGGGGAGGCTTCCGAGGCAGAGGTTTCCAGAATAATCAGGGAATTTTCCGGAATAACCAGGGTGGGTTTCAAAACACGCAGAATGATAGTCAAGGCATGCAGGAAGGGCAAATTAGGAGGCCTCCTGTATGTTGGACATGTGTTATGTCAGGACAACTTGCACGCACATGTAGAAGTCAAGGATTCGTGCAAAATGGGCAATTCCCAAGAGGGAGGGCTATATACCCACCTTCATACACTCAACAGAATGGGGAGGGGTTCGGCCAAAATCAGACAGTGCAGCAAACACAAGTGCCGAGAATGCCACCAGGTTTGCAAACACAGCAGACAATAATGAACCCGCCGCAAGGGCAGTCGCAGCATTCACCCATGCATATACAGCAGGGCACAAGCACAGGACAGTTAATGACTCCGATGATATTGGGTGTCACTGTCGAAAGAGAAAATCCTTTCACAGGTACGGGAATAAGCATGTACCCACAACAGGACAGATCACTGGGAGACTTGATGTGTTCAATACTATCAGTGACGCCCAATCCTCAAGAGGAACCGAGGGTTGACGTCAATATAGGAGACAAATCCTTTTCTTTTTTAGTAGACACAGGGCCAACACGCTCATGTATACGAGGGGGGAAATGTACATGATCTGGGAATGCCATGAATGCTCAAGGTTTCACAGGAGCTACAAGTACAGTTCCTTTTACTGAAAAATTACCAGTCTCTAGAGGAGAATGTGACATGTCTACCATTATTATATTCGAGACAGATCCCTGTCATTTTACTAGGTCGAGATTTCATGACAAAATTGAACATGACATTTTCGTTCACTGATGAAGGCATAGTATGTTCAATGCCAGGAATGCATTATTTAAACATGAGTGAATTTATTATGGCATTCACGGGTCGAATGGCCATACGAGGAATACCGCTTGAACCAGAGGTTTTTTACTATGGGGTACGCATTTTGTTAACATGGCTACCAGTTTAAGTGGATACAACTATGAAAATACCTGAGTTTTTATTCAGGCCAAAGATACCTATGGATGAAGAGGGAGGATGAGCCTTTCCCTTAGAATTACAAGCAGCCACAGTGAGCGGAGAAATGGCTTTGCTTGATGGAACTGATTATGAAGGAAGACAATGGTGCACAGTGGTTGCCATTGGGGAAGGTTATAGATTGGCTGACATCACTGATGAGGATATGTTTAGGGACCATCCATCAGATCACAAAATAGTATTTGAAATGAGTATTACTTATTGGGTGAGAGCAATCAAACGTGGGGGTTCCTCAGAAAATGATGCTAACATTGAAATGTCCTGAGTTTTTTGATGAGGACATGGCAAAGGTGCCAACTTCATTATGGACTACAGGCCCCTATGACGTAGGCTTATTGAAAGAGGCTGGAGAAGTTAAGATTAAATTGAAACCAGGAGCAATTTTACCTCGAGCACGACAGTGTCCCATGTCTCAAGATGCAGACAAAGGTATATTCAAGACGATATCTGCCATGATGCAACAAGGTATTTTAGTGATGTCAGAGTGACCATGTAATACGTCAGTTTACCCTATCAAAAATCTAAGGGGGGTTGTGTTTTTTAATTCAGGATTTACGCCCAATTAACCATATTATCGAGGCCGAGTTTCCTCTAGTTCCTAATCCTGCTACAATCCTATGTTGTATCCCTGTTAAGGCATGATATTTCATGGTGTTTGACTTGAAAAATGTGGTTTTCTCAATCCCATTGCATAAGGATTCTCAAGATGTGACGTCATTTACGTTTTGTCAGACTAAGTTAAAAAGCACGAGATTGCCTCAGGGGTACTGTGAGTCTCCATCGATTTTCAATAGAGTCCTGCATATGGATTTAAGCAATATTGATTTGCAAAGTGTTGTGTTGCAATACGTGGATGACATATTGGTCTGTAGCACCTCAGAGGAAGAGTGCAGATGTGACTCAGTTCAACTGATGATTATTCTTGCAGAGAAAGGATATAATGTAGATAAGGAGAAATTGCAGTACTGTCAAGAGGAAATGCTATACATAGGTCAGCTAATTTCGCACGAAGAAAATAACTTTACTCCGGAGAGAGCTGATGCTATTTTAAAAACAGCAAAGCCACATACATTAAAGCACATGTAAAGAATTTTGGGACTATGCAATTATGTGAGTGTATGGGTCTTTGATTATAGTTCATATATAAGGCCCCTGTTGCAGGCTCTGAAAAAAGCACAGGCAACCCAGGAAAAAAATTGTCTGGACTGAGAAAATGGATGAAGGGTTTGATGAGTTGAAAAAGGCAATTTGCACAGCTCCAGTCTTAGGGACTCCCATATTATGCTGAGGAATTCTTCTTCTTTTCGCATACGAATGTCACAGTCATGACGGCAGTACTCACACAGAGAACCATGTTGGGGTACAAGCCTCTAGCATATTACAGTGGGATTTTGGACCCAGTAATGAGGGATCACTTTCCCTGCGAACAATCTTTGGGAGCCGCCGTTTTCGCCATTGAGAAGGCTTCTAGCATAGTAATGGGAGTTTCCATGATGTTATTTGTTGAACATGCTTTGTTTGCCATTTTGGAAAAATCAAATGGTACGTTGACTTTTCAAAGGGCTTCTACCTACGAGGTAGTCATATCGAATCCAGCAATTAAAATAGTCAGAACCCTGCCATGTTTATAGCAGAACCATTGGCAGAAGACTAGCATGCGCATGATTGCTCAAACTATGAGGAAATCTATGATGAGATCCCGAGGGTAAAGGAAAATGCTTTGGCAGCTGGAGAGATTCTCTTTATTGACGGTTCTACTTGAATCAACTAGAATGATGGGCAGAGATATACAGGTGTCACTGTGGTGAGTCACAAGGCCAATGGAGAGTTTGTAGTATTGATAAGTGCACGACTACCATCTCACTTTTCGGCACAAGCTGTAGAATTAGTTTTGCTGCCTTATTGGACAGACTTATTAGAGCACTACAACTCCCAGTAGCTATCGCAGTCGTTAAATGCGCAGCTCACACTAAAGGAGCAGATTTTATCTCACGTGGAAATCAAGCTGCAGACGAGGAAGCAAAACATGTTGTTCAGAAAATATTATGAAGTTTGATAACCCTGATGTGAATTAAAGTATGGTGGTGATGATGAGTGTGTCTGATGGTTATAACAATTTGTCTGAAACTCAGTTAATGGAAATTCAAGGGGAAGCGCCACAGGTTGAAAAAGAACTGTGGAGGCCGAGGTGGTGTTCTTTAACTCCTTCCGAATCATTGTGGTGACAGGAAAGTACTGGTAAACTGGTGATGCCTGTAGCCTTATTAAGAGTGGCATTGGAACAGCTACACTACCCTGTGCATGTCACTGGAGAGAGCCTTGCTGCGACAATTGTAGAGGATTGGTTTGTTGCACATTTATTAGAACACGTTGAATTTTATGTAGTGAACTTCATCGTATGTCAAAATATTACTGCTAGGCAAATACTGCATATAGTTAGAGGAGTTATCCCGAGACCTAATGGTCCCTTTCAGCATTTACATATCAACTATGTCGACATGCTGCAAGTCTGTAATGGATACAGATATATGATTGCAGTAGTATGTCCCTTTTCAAGGTGGATTGAAGCTGATCCATGTACACATCCAGACTCCACCTGTGCAGCAACATATTTAGTATGAGAAGTATTTCCTAGATGGGAAATATGTGAAGTATTAAGATCAGATAATGACCCTCATTTTGTTAATGAAGTCTTTGAACAGATAAGCTTGTTGCCTAGTATAAAGCACACGTTTTCATCAGCTTATCACCTGCAAGCGGACAGGAACTGTGAGAGACTCAATGGCTTGCATAAAGAGAGAATAGCCAAATTGAAGATTACCTTGAAGAAAGGATGGTTGCATTGCCTACCACTGGCATTTTTATGCGTTGAGAAATCCACCAGGTTCCGACCCAACAAGATGTGGGCAATCCTCAATCAGATAGTGAAAAAACCAACCCTACTAGTCTATTAGCATTTTCATCAGATAGGGGTATTTGTGTTGTCACCACTGTACTCAGGAAGCTGGAGAACTTGCTCTATTATGGCTGTGAGCAATCTCCTCACGATTGGGACGTTCTTAGGATCTTGAAGAAACAAATGAATGTTAGTAGTTCTCCCCACCAATGAAGGACATGAACGAAGAATGTAGAGAAAAATAGCAAGGATGATCTGATGAACGTTTTCATTGGGCACCACCATGGGCACCTCCTAAGAGAAACTCAGTGAGAAAGTAATCGGGGAACTGTTCCCTCTTCCAGTCGTCGAAAAGGAAATCCAAATCTGGCATTCTTTCCTTCCCGATCAAGTCTTAAGCTTGTCTCATTCCAATATTTAGCAAGCTCCTGTGGCTCAAGAACAAATAGCCTTCTTTCACTCCTTTTTTTAGCAGCTTAAAAGAGTGTCCCGAAACAAGGCACAGTCCAAAGTATTCTGTATCTGTTTATTTGACAGTTTCTGCATCCTTCTTCCTCGTTATGGATCTTGTCGGCACGTGCTGAGGTTCTTCCCCAATGCTTGCTTCTGATTGGGGTGGGCGTGAATGGGGTTCTCCAGCGTAGATCTTCACATCTCCGAGAAATATCCATGCACGTCTTCCTAGTACCTTTACTGCTGATGGCGTTACGTCCTCCGCGACCAATGGGCCGTTAAAACAAGGCTTGTGCCATTGACGCGTAAAGTTCCTGATCAAGATCTGATCACTGTGGAAAAGTTTGGGAAGACGTGATTCTTCAGATCCAGTTGTTGAACTGTCGCCATCTGTTGTCTGAGCCCCACACCCCTTCCGTTTGAGCTGATCTGAAATGATAGTGATACTTGAAGTCATACAGGTTAAGTAATCACGTAACTCCTTTCCTAACAATTCTGCTGTCGTTTGGGCATCACTTCTAGTTCTAGATGGAGGTGTGAGGAGTGTCCTCATCTGCCTCCCTGTCACTATTACATGGGGCATAAGACTGATGTTCACACGTTCTTGAGAGATCCAAGGAATGCAGTGGCACTTAATGAATTGCTACGTGATATAATCAAGCAAATTAATCTATATTCTGAGAGAACATTGAGAACGTCCTGAATGAGAATTTTGGAGGAAGAGATCCAGAGCCTACTATCTGTAATATTTGACTTCTTGCTGGAGAGGCAGCCACATTTTGTTTGGCGAAAGGACAACTCTTTTCTATACATCAGGAACCCTGTTAATCGTACTGCAATCGGTCAGCTGTTTAAAGAACTTGTTGAGGAGATTAAGATATTTCCAGAGTATTGCATGATGTTGCCTGAATAAAAGTGGATTTTTCCTTCCTTAAAAAAGATAAAAATGCCCAGCGTCAACAGTAATAATGTTGTGGCCAACAATGAGAGACTTCCACAATGTGCAAGAAGCTACTGTTGCAAGAAGTGGGCCTACCTATACGTCATTTATACATGCATTTTGTTTATAGTGATCACTATACACTTACAGTGCGTACTGCTTACTATTTGGATTCAAAAGCAAAGATTCCTATGTATCTTCCTATGCAGAAGAAGCGTACAGATGTGGCAACTACCAGGCAGCCGAGACCTTATGTGATTGTCCCTACTCCAGTAGACCATATAAAAGTTCTTGGGTCTATGACAAATGTCACTGGACATCTTTCCTTAGAAAAAAGGGGTTATAGAGATTGTCCTTGAGCACCAGAAACAGGCTTGTAAGGAAAGGCAAAGGAAAAGATCCTGTAGGAGCAAACCTACACAAGTAGCACATGTAAAAGTAGCAAGTTTACTGACGAATGTTCCTATGATTGGTCCAGTAAGAAGGAATTATGCTGACATACTTCATGAGATGATTATAGAAACTCACAAGAAAAGAATGAGACCTAAGAGAAGTACTAGGGAGGATGATCATCAGTTAAATGATTACCGGACAGGGCAGCACACTTTGGGAATAACATATGGTATCAGCATGTGAAAGGAGTTGAAAGAAGAAGGACTTTGAAGGGGGAATGCTTTGTATGTGCACTCCTGCCTTATCGTATGCGGAAGTCTAAGATCTTCATAGCTATTGAAATAGACGTCCTGACAGCACATTGTCTATCACACATTGTGTTCTGCCATACAAGAGGTTAGTTCATGGGCCAAAATGCCTATCTCAAATGGGCAATTGATTGGACAGAACCAAAAGAAGATGATTATGTCCAAGATACAAAGACAAGGCTAAGAGCTCATACAAGGAATCATGTGATCAGATATGAAAAACCTGGAGTCCCAGAATCAGATGGGAAGTAAACAGAAGACTGGAGAATCCAGGGAAGTCTACAGAAGAAGTTTGTAAATGGAAAAACAGAGGCCAACTGTAGATACGGGGATCAGTGCTTTCACCAGATTGTTAGGAAGACTGTGTGGTGATCTGCATAGACTGGATAATAATGGGTCACTACCAGCAACTATTGAAAATGCACAAATGCTGTGTAATCCTGTATGGTCAAAACTTGCTAAACTACTGACATGGGTCGAGGATAAAGGAAGACCTTTGCAGATAGTGCCTTTGGAAAGTGCCAAGCTGTGCTTCAGAAACAATTGCACAAGAAAAGCAGGAGAGTACCAGAACTGTGGTTGAATCTTTGTGGAACAAGGGATGAACATTGGGACAGCAGTGATCATGGATCACTATTGGGCGTGTGGGTCCAGAGCTTATATGAAGCTGCCCAAAGACTAGGGAGGACGATATTCCATAGTAAACTTCCATGTTCCAGCATTGGTGATTCCTAAAAGTGACCTGAACATTGACAGCATTCCAAAAGCAGATGCTCACCTGAGGAAGAGGAAATCTGTGGAATGAGAAGAGAGAGAACTATTTCTCAGCCAAGTCAATAGAAGCTTCTGATGCCATTCCATATGCACACAGACTGTTCAGCCAGACTTCATCGATATTCACGTTGAACTTTATGCCGAGTATCCAGGTTGGAGCAAATACTAAATGGCTGCAAATTACCAGATGGGAGTTGTTGCAGACAATCAACCCTACCATAAAGGGATTGAATGCTTTCAGGGAAGAGCTGAGAGCCATACGACTGATGACTCTCCAAAAAGGTTAAGTCCTGGTTATGATCACAGCTGTGGATGGAGGTGTTTGTGCAAAAATTGGAGAATCATGTTGCACATTTATACCTTCTCATGATGATGAGAATGGCACCCTGATAGAGGCCATAGAGATGCTGATGAAGCTGCATGTCCAAATGGTGGACAAAGTGGAAGACATTGCTGATGATAGCTGGTTTGGAGCGGTCTTCCACAATGGATGGCAGATATGTTCAAGTTTCTTGGAGCCCTGATAGTGATGGCATTGCTTGGATTCTGTGCGGTTAGGATAATAATCTCACAATGCAAGAAGACAGCAAAGAAAGCCATAGGGATGAATATCATGATTGATGTTGAATCAGGATGGAAGACCAAAGAGTTAACAGATGAAGAAATCATAGATTTCATGAAAGCCAGCATTCATGCGCCTGAGGGAACGAGATTCCTGTATCCAAAGACTCATAAGAAGTATGTGGGAAGATGGATTTATTGTAGTCCAAGTGGCCAGTGCATGCTCATGACTTGAAACAAGGATGGGCATGTGAACTCCGCTGGATGCCTGAAAGGAGCAATTGAAATATGGGTACCAAAGAAGCATGTCTTTAGACGAGGATGTCTAGATGTGAAGAATGACGGGAGAGTGGTTGATGAATCACCCAGAGGGGGGATTGTAGAGAAGGAGCCAAGTACCCCCACCTCAACCATCTCGCCCATATTGCCTATATGTTGGGAACCAGAGTGTGAGACACGTGCAGTACCAGTAAAAATACTGATACCAAGGAGAATCCTGGAGGCAAGGTTCCCTTTAGGAAAGCCATATCTGCAAACAAGACAGTATGATGGCCATTTGAATGAAATCCCAGAAGAAACAGGACCAATAAATTAAAGAGCTGATTGGTGACGACACACAGAGCCAGACTGAGGTACATGGAATAGATGCAGAGACAAGAAAATGAAGATAGTCTATAAGGCATCAAGAAAGTATCAAAGATAAGTGACATCTTGGGCTCGAGATGAAGAAACCTCTGCTACAGAAACTGTGCAGGAGGGACCCCAGCCGGCCCATAGGACTTGGTTTTTCCCAAACAGCACTTTAAGATGGAATAGCATGGATGGGGATACAGATTCGTACTCAAGCATCAAATCAATAATGACAACTCAATGGTTTGGCAAAGGGAGTCCGTTTAATGACAAGTACAAAAAACGGGGAGTTATGAATATCAGCAGTGGCACGATCTTCCTTCTTGCTTCAACTCCAACGAACTTTACAAAAGTGACATCCTTTTTACAAAAAACTCGTCATTGCTGACATGAAAAACACTAAAAATGTGCATGCAATTCTATCGGTTATCGGAAGGTAACTTTACAATAGGTACTATATCTGTATACGGTAATGGGGAGAGGGGATTGGATAACTAGCGTCAGGTGGGGCATCTAAGCCCTTCCTTCAAAATGACTACTGTAAACGTCACAAAAAGTACAACGTCTCATTGGTTCTATGGACTATAGGATCCTAGATTACTTGGTGCATTGTGATTGGGTTGATACCACGTCAGCTTGTACTTTTCCATTTTGCCTAGCAGCATGCAGAATGGTCGGCCAAGTGCCGGGTGCCCGTCTGTTCCCCTAGCCTCCCACCAACCAGTACCACCCTCCATCACTGACCCACTGGCCATGTGTCAATTAGTTTCTAATTTGTAGGCCTCGATGCTGTCTCTCTGTCTCGGGGAACTCATATATCCGTGCATGGCTCAAGGCTGCGCGTAGGTGTGAAGGCCCGACTCTTCTTGCTTGGCAGGTCACGTGTTTTAGGCACTGTGAAATCGTCTCCGTCTCCATGTAATTTGTGTATTTGATTTTAGCTTTCTGTCCACCAAATGCCTTCTGCTGCTTATCTCGACTCCTTTGAACAGGATACTCCGCTCTTGGTGCCATAAATTGTATTAGCCTGTGTCAGCTTAAGATGACCTTGGTTTCTTTGCACGGGCCTCATGCCTCTGAGTTTCATTTCTGTCCTTGGCTTTCTATTCCCGTGTTTGAGGGCCTTCGCTCCTCGGGCCTATGGTAACTTGCGGTTGGTTCTGCCCTTTTGCAAAGTGAACATGTATGTTATATAAAGTGCTCCTTTTGAGGTGGATATGTATATGTGGCGCTTGCCACATCTAATTTCCTACTAAGCATAGCAAGCGGCACGATTTCCTCAGCCTTCTTGCGTTTCCAAGCATACGTACACGTATAAACTGGTTGCATATCTGCATCGCTCATATAGCATAAGCTTCTTATACTTGACATCTTACTTTTAAGTCAACTCAAGATGTCGCTTATCTATGGTGTTTCGTCTCTTTTGTTATTCACAGGTCGTTGTTTTCTTTATCTGAGAGTCAGTCCGAGTTCTTGTGATGTCACCATTCATCTTCTTTTAGGACTATCTTGGCCTCTTCAGTGACTGTACTCAGACGATCTTCATTCTGTTTAATTTGTTGATATGGTTTCCTCAATGGGTACTTTACTGTCCATGTTTTCTTTGGTGTTGGTACTTCAATGGGTGCTGTTGGTCTGATCGGAACCAGGCGGCTCTCTGCTGGTTTATTTGCTCATCATACATCACGTATCTCTGCGTGAACGTTCCTGGTACTTCAAAATGAGCGCTTTGAGTGCGGGTTGTGCTTGGGACCTCCTCTACAAAACGATGAAGATATCAAGTTATTTTACACGTGTACAGATACAAAGAAACACAAGCAGACAAAGTATTCTTGAGGCAAGCTTTATAGTGAATAGATTGCGGCATGAGCCAACGTAAACATATATAGGAGTAAGTAAAGAATGGATGTTTCCACAACGTCGCAGTTGAAAAAACAACAAAATTACAGAAGTGAATCTCAGAAAGGGGAGGCTGGATCAGCCCCAAGATGCTAAGGTCTTATCGGACTGGGATGAGCAGACCTTAGTTACAATCATGTGAAAGAATGAAACTCCTGTTCAGAAGGCATGGACGAAAACAAGGAAGACGTCAGAAGTCTATTAAAAAATAGTATTTTAAATGCACAAGAGCTCACATTTGTGGTTTTCAGTCACGTGGTTGAAAGAAGTTGGACAAATATGACAAACCACACCAACGCAGAAGGGCAGAGCTTGCCTCTACTCCCCTGTATTCTCCAGAGCAAGGAACATTTCCAAGGCTAAGTTCAAAGCCTTAATTGACGTGCAGACCACTGAGGTGATGATAGATGATATGCTAATTGGTGGGAAGCTATGGTTATGACCAGCGCACCAGCACCTGGAAGTCCAGCCTGCGTGCTGCTAACGTGGGTGGAAAAGTACTGACGGATGTAAGAGTGGCAACCAATTTAAGGGGGCAGCGTAATTAAGGGCCTATAGTTTGTGTAACCAATAGGACGTTGTATATTTAGTGACGTTCATAGTGACGTGTTTGAGCGGAGGGCTTAGTAGTCCCACCTGATATTAAGGAGCCTATCACTTTCTTAGACTAGTATGGAACGTATACCTAGATGTTCCCTCTAATCCTATCACATTTTTGTAGTTTGCCACGTAGGATGATGTTAGTAAATACATAGGTTAACGTCATCAATGACTATAAGTAGGATGTTTTTTATGAAGCGAATTGAGAGACCATGCTATGAGACGTCCGTTGATGTCCGTTGTACTCCCTGTTTTAGATAATTAATAATAAAACAGTCAACTTTGTCAACTGTCTGGGTCGTTTTGATTATTAATGTTTGAGTAACTTCTGCATCCCCATTCATCTCAAAGTATTGCTACCTCATCTTAAAGGGCTGGATCGGCTGTCTCGGTTCACTCTTATATGAAAGTTTCCATCATTCCAGCAGGACAAGATTGCTACTCTTTGTATTTGGTATCCAGAAAGCAGGTTCTCCTAATACTCCACAGCAGACACAATGACATGAAAACCAAAGCAATTTTTATCGCAGGTTTGTGTACAGGTAACAAACAAGAGAAAACACACAACTAGCGTATTACAACACAGCTACAATCACTCTCTTGCTCCAACTGAGCAACGAGCCACCGAAGACAGAAACCCATTGAAGAAACCTGTCTCTTAGGAAGAAATCCACGAAAGTCTTAGGTACACTTGGTGAGGGCCAAAAGAACCCATTGTGGCTGACAGAAGAAATGCGGATCATAACCGCATAGAAGTCAATAGTCCAAAGATGGCCCTTATGAAAATGATTACAATGTAGATACATTACTTACCAAAACCCTCTGCTAGCACACTTAGCACATGAGTCAACTCAGGAGGATCGAACTATGGGAATATAGAGGAGGTATGCCAATAAGACATATCTAGTAGCCAGTAGAACCAACTATCCACCTGGAACCACTATGATTCTCGGTTTAGATGGAGACATATGGGCTTGGGGCATCTTGTGCACCAGCTGCACACACCTCACCAAGCTACCATTGGAGCAGACGATGAACCTATTGGAAAAAAAACGATTCCATGGAAAATGGTGGCAATAGTTGGCGTGGCACATCATGCCAACTCTCCTCCTTGTGGCCACCATGTGTCCCTAGCAATCTTACACAATTCGAGATGAATTCGGCACAGTAAATAAATAGTATTTTTAGGGAAATGCAAGTTAATAGAACATATTGTAAATAGATCCCTTTTTAAAAACATCACTTTTTTAAACGTATTGGGCCTCATTACAGGTTTGGTGATATCCCGCTGGTAAATGTTATGGTGATTTATACCGTGCACTGATACCACCCAAGGGCAGTCTCCAGGTGCTCTCAGGCAGGATACCACCAAATGGTAATATTGTTACTGCCACTTGGTCTGCCGGAATTACTGGCAAATTACAAGTGGCAGTAAGAGCTGGAATTTCACATTCCATGAAGTCCCGTAGGGGGATGTATTGGTATTACTGACATCGGTAATACCGGTGCCGGTAATTCCACCATTTTCTCCTGGTGGGATGCTGGAATTACTGGCTACTCGGAGCTGCCGGTAATTCCGGCAACCCCACTGACAAACTTGAAGTGTGCCGGTGCGGAAACTTCCCAGTAAACAGAATTACCAGCAGGTTATTTCCACACCGGAACACCTCATAATGAGTCCCATTGATTTCATTGATAAATTGACAGAATCAATTAATTTCTGGACCCCTTTTTTTTGCGCTCAATTGGATTGCATGTTTTTTTTAATGGTTATTTTTATAAAATAAATGCTTTCGTGTGAGGGTCAACATTTATTTTAAATAGGGCTTGTTCCCTGTATTTCCCAAAATGAAACAGAAATGTAATAGATTAATTAAGGGTATCCCTACAAAATATCCCTATTAAAAATGTCGCCGTACATATACGTTTGTCTCGCCATTGCAATATTTTTGGGGGGGATATTTTGTGGGAGCAGGGGGTTGCGGGGGTGTCCCCCGCACATTTTAAAATAATGCAGGGGTTGCGGGGGGGTCCCCTGCAGGCTCCATGGGTCAATTTTGGCACAAACATATGCCGATATTTTGTATTGTGATATTTTTGCGGGGATATTAACACATGGAACCTAATTAAGTTCACCAAACCATTGTATTCCTGCTTCTTGTATTGGAGTGTTTTTTCCTAGAATGTAAATAAATACAATGTATTATCCCATCTTTTTTAGCAAAAAGAAAAATGAGGCAGGAATTCAGGACCAGCGCCTTAAATCCATATAGTGGCACTGTCACACAATACCAATGGATGCATGCTTATCATAGGGTCGGGTGGTGGGAGTGCGGGCCGGAACAAGGTGCCTGTGTTTCTTTAAGCCTTCTCTCATGCCTTGCTATCATCACTTGTAATGCATGGATCATATTTTTAATTAAAAAAAATATATATTTACATTTTGTACAAGAATACACATATCAAATGTAAAATCATCAACACAGAAAAACAGTAAATCCTCCAAGAGTAAACTCCAAGCTAAATATAAGCTCAGCATAATAAAAACATTGATACATACCTACCTCGCAGCAAAGATAAAACATAATGAAACTAGTACAAATCCAGAAACCTACCCCAAATGTTATCAAAAAGATTAATTTTCCTGTCCCTCATGTAAATTGTCTTTTCCATATCAGCAAGTTTATTCATTTCATCCACCCAATCATCTGTAGACGGAACAACCTTGGTTTTCCATCCCCGTAAAATCATCCTCTTACTGACTATAGCACTTCTAAAAAGTCATTTCTTTTGAGGAATAGTCAGGTCTTCCAGTAATTCATACCCACCCAAGATCATCGTTTTAAAATCTAAATCAATACTCTCGCCAAGTACTCTCACACATATTGTACAAACTTCCATCCAAAAATCACGCACTCTTGTGCAGCTCCATAGCATATGTTCCAGAGTACATCATAATGCACTTTTTCACTGTCTCCACTAACTGTCTCCACTTACATGCTCACATTCTATGTTCCAGCACACAATTTACACACCTACTAAGTCACTCCCACATGGCAATTGTATAACCCTCGAAACAGAAAGCAAAGAACAGAACACTACGCCTTTACAACCAGCATCCATACCACCGGCCCGTCCAATGCGTCTTTGCGCAGCAGTCAAATCAGGCTCCCCTCTGGGAACACGTACCTCTATGCTCTTGACACAGATGCCAGGTCTGTCTGCCGAAGTCAAGATTACCTGCTCATAGCCATGGTGACAACGGTCCACTTGTGCTTACATTCAAAACAATATCTGCAAAGAGAGTTTCAATGGCGTGTTCTGATCCGTCATCGCGCCAAGTGGAGACAGAGCAGAAATTGACTGCCTGCCTGTGTCCAGGTGTCACTGCACTGCAATTGTTCCACCCTCATGGCATGTGCCATACTCACCCATACATTTTAAAGAGGTCCTAACCAATAAAAACAAAAAACACCTGATTGTATCCACCTTGCAGCTTCTCAAGGTTCAGTGGTATGTGTAGCGGTGTGAAAAGAAAGTCTGATACTGCAGGTAAGGGAAGTGAACTTCTTTACGAAGTTCCAGTGACAAGGTATATACATCAGGTAAGTCTAAGGGTAAGTAAGTTGGAAGGTACACAGGAGACATCCACCGGCCTCTACTCGCAAATTCTGGGTCACTCCAACTGAGATTCATGGAACCTGCAGGGGCACTCACACCACAACATTCCACAGACATACATTACACAAGGCATTCTCTCAAGCAAACACTCATGCAGGACCAAGGCAGGGAACACAAGACACAACACAATGCTAACCCCAGTTACTGAACCTTTCACTGCAGGCACGTTTGTGAATCTAGTAGAAGCGCGACCAAGATCCACAGAATGGAGATTTGCAAATGCTACAACCCTTCTGAATGGTGGCCTTCATTGATATCCCTTCTGTGAGAAACCTGAAGGTGTCTCACGTACTAGTCCCTGGGGATCTGTCATCCAGGTGGCCAGGACATGGTCATTGCTGTTGGATCCAGTTCCTGGGGGTGGACCAGTGAGGGAGGATCACCGGTATAGGGGGTCTTCGGGGAGTGGAAGTGGGACACCGACAGGTGAGACGCAGTATCCCCCTTCTTATAACACCTTTTCCCCATCCTACCACGTCGGATGCATAAACACTCCACCCCTCCATTTTCCGACACAAACACTTTCTTACACCACAAAAGACAACAGACTAACACCAGAGACGTTTACATGACATGTCCCAACACAAGGGTCAGGCAAGGTCAGGCAATTGGCCAGAATCACACACAGCGGACAGCCCTTTCCCTTCCCCACAGGGATAAAAGGTGGAGCATGTGAGCACTCGATGAGCAAGGCAGACCACACGACGATACAGCTATCCAAGTACGGCAGTTCAAGAGGAGGAGAAAGGCCGTGAGAACCGAAGGGGCCACAAGTAGAGAAGCGACCCTGCCCTTTCCGACCCAGTCCCACAAAGCCTCAGAAAAAGGAAGCATAAGACTGCAAACAATAGCCAGCGTGTGTTGCAGCAGATGCCAATGCTATCCGCAGCTCTCCTACACTGATAATCAGGAAAGGGAGAGACGCTTGCTACCGTGGTACCGTCCTTGACTCCAGGGACAAGAAAAACCAAGCGGTTCATCACAGCTGGTGAGTCGAGGAGAGAACCGATAAGAAACGAACTGTGTTGAACCAAAAGTTGCAAATGGCAAATGAAAGAAAGTTCTAAGAACTGTTAACAAATTAGGGGAAAACCAATTGCAGAGGGTTCTGGCACCACATGGGTGTTTACTCGTGAGACTCTGGTTGATCTCCTTTTTATTGAAATTACCAATACCAGAAGGCCGTAGGAGAGCCGCAAGGAAAAGGTCAAAGTGGTCATACAGGGGTCTAGCAAAATGCTGGGTACAGTTGAAAGTCTTTGACCAACAAACCATTGTAAAACTAAGGGAGATGAATCCCGAAAAGTGAGAAAGCAAAAGGGACCTGACAGAGGGAAGTCCACAGTGAATTGTTTAAAAAGACATTAAAACTTGTGAATGAAGCAATTGAGATTGATTGGAAAAAGATGTAGTGAACCCGACATAGGGAGGCTAACATTCAATCGGGGTATGAGCCCAGAAGAGGGAGATCCAGGGGTGAAAATCCATCACCCACCGACAAAAGCCATAGTGAACCCGACATAGGTAGGCAAACAGTCGAGAAGGGTCTGAGCCCGGAAGAGGGGGATCCAGGGTTGAAAGAACTTTTGTTTCTGATTTTGAACATACCAGGCCCTCAGAAGCAAGAGATCTAATCACAGAAGGTCCTGATATCACGAGCAACTTTTTGTGGATCCGAGACCTGAAGAGGGGGATCAGGGGTAAAAGGTCATCACCTAGCATACATGCGGAAAGGAACTTTTTGTTAATTATTTTGAACGCACCAGGTCCTCGGAGGCAAGAGACTATTTACTTTCTGTACAAAAAAGACTTAACCACCGAAGGTCCTGATACCTGAGAACAGAAATGTCGTCTCTTGCTGGGAAAGCTCAAGAGTGTGCTATGCTCAGGAGTCCCTCCTTGTCCCGTGCTCAAAACGTGGGGAAGGGAGAACCCCGGCTACAACATCCTGACTTATCATTTGTGAACACTTCTCTCTTTCTTATGAACACTATCCTACACTCTTTTTGTATTCAGTTTTAAGGATTAGCAATAGGTTTTTTTAGTATAGGCACTTTTTTTTCACAAGATGCCACTATAACTGCCTTATTATTATTTGATGGTCGTAGGTTGCTTCCATCTTAGATTTAGGTTTAGATTAGGCATTTTTCCAACCTACCTATATAGTTTAATAAACACCCTTGATCTGTGATCACTTGTGCCTGTCTTTACTGTTGCCACCATGGGTTCCTTACACTCCACCCGTGCCACGTCCTCCACCATGGGATGTAGTTTGTTTCTGATGGCTCTGAATCTTTGCGTTTGCAGAGAAGCCATTCACATCAACCAGTGTTGCCATGTGGGCCTTGCCTGGAGTCATACATACGTGTTGTTTTAGCATTTGAGGGGTGCCAGAGCATGCCACACATTTCATAGTAGATGCTGTAGAGATCCATGAACAGCTCTTTAGCCTGGATATTACTCATATCTGCCCACCTTGGAGTGAGGCTGCCAGTGACAAGGAAATGAAGCACTACCCACTTCACCGTGTCTGAAAAACACTGGTAGGATGGAAGGCTGGTTTTGAATGTCCTGTATCTTGCAGACAAGCTACACCTAACAGGACTATTTTAAAGATAGATGTGTTAACGATTAAATAAGGTTTCAGAAAATACCATGCACACATTAAGGGTATACTGTGGGTAACCAATCAATAACAGACATAAGCCACTAACATCTAATGGGCTGCAAAGCAATGTTGAAAAGGTGTGTTTCTGCTGTCATATGTCCCTCCCAGACTACAGTTTAACCTAAACTCATGGCTTTACATTGTTTTCCTTGTACAAGAAGCTGAGCACACTTTATTAGAAGCATTGCCTGTTCTTCCAGAATTAGCTGTGCAGGACTACACTCCAGGTGGGCCTTCCTTTCCTAATCTCTTTACATTAAAGGATTGTGTTAGTTCTGCATGAATACTGGAATAACACTGGGTAGGCCGGAACACCAGAACATTAACTTCTGCCATGTCTGAATGGGAAACACACACCTATGAGTATTCTCAGAAACAGCAGAAGCCAGACTGTACAAGGCGGAGAGTCAGCCATGTTGGCCATCCCACTAGTGTATAAGGAATGAATAGAGTAATAAAGATGGGACACCTTTGGGGGCAAGAAATTGCATAGACCCAACTTGACAGTGAATGGATTGGCCTGCCTTGGGTGTCTAGCTGTAACCAAAATAAGAAATATAATGGGTGTCAGCTCTTGAGTTATCCTTGTCCATGCATTGCTCGGCGCTAGCTTCCACATCACCGTTTGTTAGCTTGTCTGCACCATTGCAGAGGGGACCATGTGCACACCAGTATTGGAACTGCGACCAAGCAACCCCAGAAATAATTTGCCCTTTGTAAACCAAGCTTCACCCCACCGTTGCGGCCCAACAAGGCTCAAACAGGTCTGCGTTGCTCGTGTTTCCGTTCACAGGGGGCGTGGCCTTGCAGTTAAGGGCTGGACTGCTGCCAATAGTGGCAGTACATATATCGATTTGCATGCGGTTGGTCCGCTTCTGCAAAGGTAAAGATGAGCTGAAAAACGGGGGTGTGGATGATTTGCCCGAAAAGCGGTTGAGATTTATTCATTACCGTCTATCCACCATCATTTCCTTTGGTTATTAGGTGTCTAACTGGACATATTCACCCTAAGTATTCTGAGAAATAAAACACATTGGTGGAGGTTTCTTATTAGTGTTGTCTAAATGGTCATTTTTAGGGTACTCCAAGACCATATTTCTTCAACGGGTATGATCCTTTTTCCCATTCGCGCAAACCCTCAAATCCCATCCCTTGAGTGATCTAGGTGCTTGCAGTCTGCACTGAGGGGGTAAAACCCCTAGTTTTTTCAGGTACACCTTGTTTGTAGGTGTGCTGTAAGGATGTAACCCTTCAGTCCAGCCAGGCAGTCTACGATGAAACAGAATGCACCAGGCCTTGGTTTTACTGGAACCACCACCCACCCCCTTTTCTCTGAGTGATTTCTGTTCAGCCGCAACCTTTTCTTCTATCAACTGACTTCTTATCACCTCAAACGTCCACCCCCCTGGACTCTCATGGAAACTACTTGCTCTTCGTTATTTGCTTTCTGTGAAGAACAGTGTCAACCCTTTTGCTGAAGCCCGAGTAGGCCACCTCCACCCTGCACATCAGCACTGGGTATAAAGATCCACTATGCCATTAATGACTTTACCTACTGTCTTCGACACACGACTGCTTGCGTCTGTGGCCATGCTCTCTGGTTAATGGGGCCTCATTACAAATTTGGTGGTATTTCATCAGCAAATCCACCAAAATACCACCAAATGGATTTACAGTTTCTGTCACTTGGTCCTGCGGAATTACCACCGGATTACAAGTGCTGTTAGGTGGTGTTAGTCCCCATTTATTGGCGTCCATAGGACTACATGGGATTTTGGTGGAACTGCCGTCGGACAGCATTGTGCTGTATGTGTTTCCTCCGCCTTACCCCCAAACACGTAGTTTGTCGGTTTGATAATGTGGCATTAATGCAGTGGTAACTTTGCCATTTTTGGCCACACTGCCAAACTCATGAGGCCAGATCCTAAATGCTTCTCTCAAAAGAGGTATCCAGTCGTTTTACAGAACAGTGTTCACTGCAGTATTTATTTACTGCAATTGTTTGACCAAATTTTTGATGCCTGGATAGAGAGTGAGGTGGAGGAGGGGAGGTGGTCGGAGTGCGGGGGAGGGGTGGAGGAAGATTCTCCCCTGCATTTTGTGGCAAAGAAACCGGTCCAAAAATTGCTGTGAAAAAATCATCGGTAAAAACACATAGAACTCTGTTGAAACTGAAGTTCTTTCCCCTAATGCATTCGTCTGCAACATGTGGCCAACTATTTAGGATTAAAGGAAATGACCTTATAAAGGAATATCATTTACACACAATTATGCAAACACAATTTCACAGACTGTGTGCAATGTATAGTAACATACTTGTGGTCGTTGACAGTAATCTACCGATAGGCTGACAGCATGCCATGTGTACGTAAATGCAGTGAGACTGTATCAGACCCCTCTTAATTATGTGAAGCCATAATGTTTGCTGAGACATGGCCATCTGTTACATAGTTAACTTCGCACCTCAAGGACACCACACATTCGTGTGGCGGGATGAGCAGGTGGGACGCGCAGGTCGGAGTCAAGGCAGTGGGTGGATGTGAAGGAACACCAACAGAGGCAGATGGTAGTCTGGAAACCAGAACCATAAAGTAAATAGTGGGTTGTGGTTGAAAGGACACAGGCATGGCAGGCACCTTTCTATTCAGAAGCACAGACTTGCTCATGTGATGACCCACGGTCAACCCCATCTCATGGTCAATGTCATGTCATCTCATGGTCAAAGTCATGTGATGACCCACGGTCAACCTCATCTCATGGTCAATGTCATGCGTTGACCCACGTCAACCTCATCTATTGGTCAATAATGTTGACTGCTGGTCATTTTACAGACTTGACCACATACTTCTCAATGGTTCCGTGTCATAATATCATCGAGCAAAGTAAAGCATTTGTCACCATTAAACTCATCTGTAAAGAGAAAATATGAACTTCTGTTGAATGCATTGCACCTTGTGCAAACATACCGACCACCTTTTCATTTAATCTATAATGAGTTTTAATTGTTTCCCCAATATGTTTCCACAAATACTGCAGCCGCTGCAGCATGTATGGGTGTGTGGGGGGCGTGCTCCCTATTTCCCTGTGGCAGCCTTCTCTCAAGGCTACAACACTATCCAAGTCAACACTTTTTTGCTGACTTTCTTTTATTTTATTGATTTTGACATATTAAATGATTGTCACTCTTTATTGTCACATGCTCTGTTTTTCAATCAACACTTTGACTTCTCACCGCCACCTCAGAAGACAGGCAGACCTTATTTCGCACTGAATAGGGGACACTTTAGGGGAAGGAGGTGAAACTTGTTTGTCACACTTACATTTTGTCTCAGCAGGCAATGTAGAGGCCCCATCAATACTCTGTCTGGATTTCTGACGCCTGCATAGACAGATAGAAAGTCTAGGGTGCAGCATGGCTCTTCAGCGGTAATTCAGGGTGACTGCTGAGTGTAGGGATGTCTGGCCCATGCTTTAGATACTGACACCAAGCAGGTGGAGGGCAGCTAGGAAAGTCTTTTGGGCTGAATAGCCAGAATTTAAGCTTTGTGAAGAATCTTCACTGGCTCTCATCTTTCCCAGAACCATCTTCACAGCCATGTGCCTCGCTTACATAGCCATTAAGAGCAATTGCCTCAATCTACCTCAATTCAAAAAGCAAAACTCCTTCAGACACTTCAGTCCATAACATCATTGGCCATGCATACCTCCAATCATAAATCAGCAATCCTCCAAACACTTGCATTCTGAAGCTCATTGGCTGTGCAACCACCAATCAGAATCAACACCCTTTGCGAGCTCCAATCTTCAATCTCATTGCTCCTAAATATCTCAGAGTTCCACACACTTTGATCAAGAAGCCACTGTTTTGCGGTACCAGCGCCACAACTCTTGTAACTCTTTCGTCCCTCATGTACTTGCTGGCGATACCTACCTTATCTATAAACCACAAAGCACACCTGTTTCGACTTGATTTTCTGATCATGGGGTTACTGTAGATTAAGACGATGCCCAGCGCCCATTGCCTTGTCTTGCAGTCTCTGAAGCGACTGTATGCAAGCTGCAATGAACTTTACAAGCACATCTGGACATGCAAGAAAATGCCTAATAGAAGATGCTCCTCACAAGCTCTTCTGGAGCAAGCCCAGAACCACCAACAAAGATCAGAACTGGGCACATAATAATAAACGATAAGACAAAAAAAGAAAGTGAAATCTGTTAACGTCAAAGGGACCTATTTTTGAAAGTGATCAAGTCTATGACCGTATTTGATATGTTGTCGTAGCCGCCACCCAGCTTAGAATGCAGAATCGAGAAGCAACGATGAGGAGCAGAATTGAAGGTCAGGGTAGAACAGCGCCATTATCAGATGATAGTGTATGGCGACGTAACACAGCTGGCTCTGAAAAGATGAAGAATGCTACAAATAAAGAGTGAAAAATAATGAAGATAGGTATGTTAAAAATGAAATGAGCAAAACAAAAACCTTCAATATTGAATACAAAAATCATAAAATAGATCAAAACAAAACGAAAACCAGCAGCAGTTTAGAATTGAGAGCAGGTGCTTGGATGCACAGTGGGTTGCCTGTGCACCTCCCCTCATCTTGAAGGTAAATCTACATGGTTAGAAATAGGGGAATCCAAAGGAATAGGTGCAGAGTTGTGCTGGTGTGCTTATGGTGAGCAGCAATTCCCCCCACAGTACTATATCACAGGGGTCTGCAACCTGCGGCTCTCCTGATGTTTTGGACTACGAGTTCCATGATCCCTCTCCACTACGCTTTCAAAGGCTGTTGTGAGCTGGTGTCTGGACAGCCGAAGTGTGCAGTCCCCCACTATATAAAGTTGGTTTATTTATTTATCAATATGCTCATAGCCAAAAAGACTTTGTATGTGCAACCAAATCGAATAATAAACATACAATTATCCATGTCACACAAGTAAATATGATATCATATTGCATCAATTTCACAATTCATAGAGGGCAAGTTCAGCTATCAATATAAAATCAATTTAAAATCCCCCGTGATAATTCACCTAAAATGTCATTACATCTCAGATAAAATGTTACCATAAAATTTATTAAATGTGTGTCGTTACCGTCCATACACAACTGCCACAGGTAAGATTTGTCAGCACAATCTGTTGTGTTATTATGTGATTTAACACAGTTCTCTCTAATTTTATTTAAACTTGCCCAGTAAATCATAGTGTGCTCTAATGACTCATTCTCATTTTGACCACATAGGTGACACATGCGGTCTGATCTCATCATTCCAATGTTCGCACCCTTAATCTCTACAACATTGGTGACCTTAAATGTCAACATTAGATATTGTTTAATAATAAAACTGTTGGGATATGCTGAGACATATTTAGGTGCAGATGCACGTATCATTCTGAATTGGATACAGGGAACACTGTTGACATTGATTGATCATTGCACTAAATTGGTTTCATAGTTGTGAATGATTAGTTTATGCTTTAACCAACCTTGACATGCCCACAGGTCTATTGCAGTGGGCCTTCTTACAAACCATTCAAACCCATTCAGCAACATCTTTCCCCAGATCCCCAGTCGGTCAAATATGTGTGGTCTAACAAATGCTTGAAAGTAACTGACCATGAAATCTTCTCTTTTAAGAATCAACAATCTTTCATAGCACATGGCTGCTACCTTGGTCTCGGGAGGATTGCTCAGGGGCAACACGCTCGTCTTGGAAGCAAGACAGCATGGAGCAACACAGGTTTGATCCCTGGTTCCGTGCTTTGAAACCTCTGTGTATAAATAACCAATTACAATTACCTTGCTGAGAACGTCTGCGATTATGCCTTTAAGATTAAACTCTAAACAAATATATTCATCTGATATCATCTTAGGCATTTTAAATCATACAGTATTTTAGCTTAAAATTTGTTCAATCAATTGTTCAAGTTATGTCCCCACACTTCTACACCATAGAGCATCACGGGAACAATGTTTGCAGATTAGAATAGTAATATTGTCTATAGTGAGCAACATCTGTTTCTCCATATGATATAGCTGAGGGCATGTACTATCCCCATGGACTTGCTCTTAGTGTCCTCCCAATGTTAACGCCAATTTAATGTGTCATTTATTATAAGGCCTAAATATTTGTAGTACCTAACACATTCAACAGGTTCATTATCAAACTTCCACACAAATTTGGAACAGACCATCTTTCTTTTCCCTAAAAATGACATTATCTTTGTTTTAGTGATATTGACATGAAGCCCATTAAGTTTAGCATATTCCTCCAAAGCGTCAAGCATTTTGTGCAAGCCATTCGGTGTGGTCCAACAAAAGCAGCTCATCAGCATACCCTAGCCATGTGGATTTTTGGGTGCCAACTTTTATCAGATTGGTGGCTAGGATGTCTAGAGTAACTGCTAAGTCAGTGAGATGAAGATTCAAAAGTGTTGATGCCAATATGTACCACTGTGTTTGCCCTTACTGGATGGGGCAACCGTGTGTCTTTGTGGAGTAACATGATCATGTTCAACAGGCCACAAGGAATATTCCATGCAGTTAGTTTGCTCCACAGCTGATTCCTCATGAGCGTGTCGAAAGCCTCACTAAATTTGATATGTGTGTCATAGACTGGTAGTTGTCTCGTCCATGCATATTCAATTGCTGTTGCTAGAATTAATGAATTATGGGTCATGCTAGAATGTATCCTGAAGCCAATTTGATTTGGAGGTAGGATCTTATTCTCAGCAATCCACTGAGTCAATTCAAATAGCAATATTTTGGCAAATATTTTTGTCGGTATGTCTAGTAGCATAGCACGCATTCTATATTTGGACGGATTATTCCAGCAACGCTTCTGGTGTACAGGTAGAACGTGACTCTTGCTCCAGGAATTGGGAAAGTGCCACATTCTCCAATATGCACCAACAGGATATGTAGCACTTGTGCCCATTTATGTGCAGAAAGCTTGATCAGCTTCGCTCGGGCCTGTAACTGTGGGCCCCAGGGCATTTCCTGACTCGCTAATGGCCCCGCGGCTCAGGGCATATCGCTTAATTAACACGCCAGTGTTTCTTCTCCAGCATTAATTCTGCCATCATAACATTGACCCTATTTTCTACACTCTATTCCAATGCTCATCGGGACTTTCATACTTTCGTCTTTGTTGAGTAGGCTCTGTGATACTTGTGGTTAACATTAGGAAGTAATTATAGTGGCCCCACCACCTTTGCAATCATGTATGTGTCTCTGGAGATACGTGGGATATACGCTTTCAACAGCGAGCCACGATTTATCTAAATTTACTGCATTCCACTGTATGCGGCTTTTACTGTTGTTGGCATAGATGTCACCATTTAAGTAATATGGATCTGTCACTCTGATATTTTCTTCCAGAAACACATTGTGGCATGTGGTCACTCTCGTCACGCGTAAGTACAGTCATGTCCTCCATCACAACCAATGCAACGTTATTAAGAAACACATAGTCAATGGTGGAGTGACCTTTTTCACCCACACACTGGAAGGCTATTTGGGCATCACCAGGACAATATCCAGTTTTGGCATTTGTATAAGTGTTAGGCATTTGCCAGGCACTGCTATTGGATGCCCAGGTACTCGAACCATTTTGCAGCGGCTACCATCTTTGACCCGTTAATACCACTATGCAGTGCCTGGCACATTGCTTTCCCATGCATACACAGAAGCCAAAACAGTTGGCATTGTCAATACTTGTTTTGTGTTGTTTCATTGCCGCCCACCCTGTGCTTGTAGCATCCACATGCTGCTTTCCCAACTTCTAGTCTTCCCATTTGAATGCTTTCTTTCTGCCAGCTTCACTCCGCCCACACGCACTGGTGCCGCTCTGAAACCCTCACAGTGGTGATTTAGCACGGTATGCAAACAGGGCTTTAAGTGGGCCGGGCCTGCCGGGAAATTTCGTTTTGAGGCGGGGCCCTGCCGGGGCCCACTAATCTCCCCTGGCAGCCCCGGCCACTACACAAAAAGGCATTTTTTTCTACAGCCTGAAGCTCTCGAGCGAGCGCTTCTGGCTAAAAAAAAAAAGCCTTTTAGCTATAAAGGTGACACCGCTCCTGCGAGGCATCCCTTTAATCAAGTGATGCACGTGGGCCGGCGCCACCATTATGGAGAAAACGTGAGGCCGCTGGAAGCAGAGGCCTTGCTTTCTAAATACGGAAGCTCCCGCGGATTCGTGGGAGTTTCAGTCTTTAGGAAAAAGGCCTCTGCTTCCAGTGGCCTCACCCTTTCAGCCTTAATGGTGACGCTGCCCCCCACCCCAGCTGGCGAGGGGCAGCATCACCATTAAGGCTGAATAGGGAGGCGCTGTCCCCTGCCAGGCAAGCCTATACAAAATAAATGCAGAGATCAGCACCCTCTCCTCCATTGGGGAGAGGGTGCTAATCTCTACAAAAGGCTGCCTGGCAGGGGTGCCAGTAGCCCATTGAGCCGGGGCGTGGCCTAACGGGCCATGAAGACCCCCGTTGTTAGGCCACGCCCCCTCGATGAGCCCCGGCTCGATCTGTAGTGCCACTTAAGGCACTGTATACAAACCTATTATGGTGGCATAAGCGTGTTCTTTTTTGCAATATTCGTTTAAGAGTGTGGCATAAAGTAGAAGTAAATAGAGGAGGGGGACTCTGGGGGTCGAGGGGTAGAGTAATGGTGGTAATAAGGCGAAAGCCCTGCCCTCTTTGACCTGCTTTCAAAACGAGAGCAGCGCATGCGCAAAAGTATGCCAGAAGGCGTCATCCTTCGAAATAGCAGCATCTGTTGACTCCGTTCTGTTCTTGAGCAAACATGGGTCAACGAGGGCACCTAGTGGTGATAGGAGCGCCAGCGCGTGTGTCCAGTGCAGGAAAGAGAAAAGAAACGCGAGAGGAGGCATGTTTCCTGGAAAGTGGCCTTGGGTGATTCGGGAAGGGGGCGTGAGCCCGAATGAAGGAAGGACTGTGGGAGAAACAGGTGCAATGGGCATTTTCCCCATCATATTTTATTTACTGATGAGTGCGAGACCCTGGGCCTGATTCAGAGCTCGTGATAAAACGTGTGTAGAAAGCAGACAGTTTCCAGCACCCCTTATTCTGCGTGGAATTCATTGGAGGGGAGATGTGATTTCCAGCAGCAAAAGTGGATAAAATCCAACTTTGGGGGTGGGAGGAGTGGGGGGGGCGGTGGCAGGGGGGAGGAACATTTGCTGCAGTGGCATAGCGGGCATTTCCCAAAAGACTGCCACTTCACTAATTTAAGAAAGGTTTCATTAATGTACAGTAAACTAGAAAAGTGGCGCTGCATCGGAGAAATGCTATGTTTAAAATGTGAAAAGGGGTGCTGTGGTTTCTAACGCCACCTCCCAAGGTACTTTTAATGTACGCCTCTTTTGGCTGGTGCAGGAAGGGTTTTCAGTCCTTGCCAGCCCCCTGCATGTGAGGTGATTGGCAAGGCTGTTGCCATGCCGTAAACCACGGCTGTGCAGGAGGGACGGACTTCGTGTATTGCTGCCACTCCCACTCCCGTAATGCAGAGGAATGCGTGTCTTCATGGAAAGTTGTCTGTCAGCTCAGACACAACACTTTCCCCATAGCACACACCTGTGAATCAGGGCCCCTGACTCGCATTCTTCCTGATAATAACAATAAGTATGTATTCTGCTACTACCTTATAGCAAATGAGTACACCCTGATTGTGAGTTACGTATATGTATTCAGTAGAATACTTTTTTGTGTACGTGCTAGTAGGCACTGCACACTTTGGTTTCCCTGATGTTTTCCCATTAGCCCTACCCAGCATGGTCAATGGGTGGGCATTATGGGAGTCGCAGTACACGCTGCATATGCAAGTTATGCCCAGGCTGTAATGCCCAATATGACGGAATGATCTTAGGGTGTAACGCCCTTACATAGTTTGTGGTGAAGGAGGCCCCTCCAAATCATGCCCTCCCCCTGGATTTACCCTAAGGGTGGCGGACCTCTCAGGGACCTCTCAACATGTTTTGATGAGGGGCCCTTCATTTCTTCTCTGCCATGAGCCGCTGTGCTAATGTGTGTTGCTTCTGTGTACTCAATCACATCCCACTGCACTTTGCTGATTGGCAGTCCTCTCAATGTTTGCTTGGACAGCAATGTCAGAGCATGCGGGTCATCAGTTCCACCGTAGGCTACCACAATTACCACAGTGTAATTATTTTACCACAGCTACCCACTATCAGCCTCATTCATCTTCCACAAGGGATTAGAACTGCACTATAGTTTAAACTATGTTTCAGACATAAACCAAGACAAACCATTTTCACAAAATAACTTCGTTCACTA
Organism: Ambystoma mexicanum; assembly: GCF_040938575.1. Lineage (NCBI taxonomy): Eukaryota > Metazoa > Chordata > Amphibia > Caudata > Ambystomatidae > Ambystoma > Ambystoma mexicanum. Next base: position 146,212,923 of record NC_090930.1, on the reverse strand, counting down.
TCAGCTACCTTATACTATTATATCAAAATCAAATATATCACTAACGATGATATATGATATGATATATGATATAATATATTTTATTTGTATCGCGCTCGTACACAAGTGTTTCAGAGCGCGACTAGGCAAGGGAGGGGAACAAGGGAGGACAAAACAGCGATCTTACTAGGCCCAGTGACATTGAGAACGCACAAGTGCATGGAAAAGGGAAAAAGTGCATGGAAGGGGGAGAGTGGAAAGTGCAGAAGCCGAGGAGCGCAGATAAATAAAATAAATAGAAAATGGAGGCAAACTGTGGTAGTACAGCCAGCAAGTGGCAAGTGCTGTGTTTAAGGCAGCAGACTTGGTAAGTCTGAATAAGTGCAGAAAAAGAAGAAAAATGGGGGGGTGCTGTATGGGTACAGATACAGTCCCCAGTGCAAGGGGTGGCCAGAAGGCAGTGCAGGAAGGTGGCAGGGTGAGCAGGTACCTGGGCCCAGGGGACAGAGGGTGGCCAGGTGCACAGTGCCAAGAGAGCAGATCAGCAGGGGAGAAGGGGAGCGAAGGCAGAAGCAAAGATGAAGGTTTTGAGGTGCTTCCGGAACCGGAGATGGTTCTCCTCAAGTTTTAGAGTGGCAGGGAGGCTGTTCCAGAGGGAGGCCCCAGCCGAAGATAGAGATCTACCCCCAGCTCGTTTCTTTGAAAAACGACTGACCCTGAGGGAGTTGGAGGTAGAGGAGCGAAGAGCTCGAGAGGGGAGGTATTTGCGAAGGGATAGCTGAAGGTATTTTGGACCCAGGCCCCAGAAAGCCTTGTGGACAATGCAGAGGGTTTTGAATTTAATCCTTGCATCCACTGGGAGCCAATGGAGAGATTTCAAAGCTGGAGAGATACGATCCCAGGGCTTGAGGACAAGGACAAGTTTCGCAGTCCTGTTCTGGATAAGTTGTAGAGGGCGGAGAGTAGAGGCAGGTAGATTTAGAAAGAGGCTGTTACAATAGTCCAAGTTAGAGAGAATCAGAGCTTGGGATACCATGAGCTTCTGGGGGAAGGAGAGGAAAGGCAGAATACCTCTGAGGAGGTGCAGTCAGAAGTTTGACTTTTTAGAGACATCAGAGATATGGGCCGAGAAGGAAAGTGTGGAGTCAAAGATGACGCCAAGGTTCTTAGCCTCGCAGGTAGGGGTAGGAGGAGGGCCAAGGGAGGCCAGCCAGAGAGTGAGGGGAAAGGATGGAGATGGTGTGCCGATGAGGAGGATCTCCGTCTTGCTGGCATTCAGACAAAGATCATTGGCAGCACACCAATTTTGAATGGCAGTTAGGCAGTCTGAGATGAGAGAGGGAGAGGGGGTGGCCAAGGGCAGCCGGAAAATGAGTGGAGTGTCATCAGCGTAGCACTGGAAATTTGAGCAGAAAATGGCAATGCAGTGAGCGAGAGTTGCCAGGTATTGGTTGAAAAGCCAGGGTGAGAGGTTAGACCCCTGGGGAACCCCACAGGTGGAGAGGAAGATAGATGATAGGAAAGACCCCAGTTGGACCTGGGAGGGTCGATCAGAGAGGAAAGAGGTCAGCCAGGCCAGAGCCTGATCAGTGATACCCAGATTATCACAGAGACGGTTGAGCAGGATGGTGTGGTTGACCGTGTCGAAGGCAGAAGAGAGATCAAGACGGATGAGGACAGAGGGAATGTTAGAATCAAGGTTGGAGAGCAGATCTTCACAAATATTGAGGAGAGCAGTTTCCGTGCTTCTGGCCGCTCTGAAGCCAGCCTGGTGATCATGGAGACAGCCAACAGAATCTGAAGGAAGGTTAAGCTGAGAGATGGCCAGCTTTTCCAGGAGTTTGCCCAGAAAGGGGCTAATGGAAATTGGGTGATAGTTTGCCGGACAGGAAGGATCAGATGTGGGTTCTTGAGAAGAGGATGCACAAGGGAGTGCTTCAGAGGGGAAGGATCCTGAGGCAAACAAGTGGTTGCAAAAATCAGCAAGGGCAGGAGCGAGGGTGTCAATATGGTCCTTGATGGTTTTGGAGGAACAGGGATGAACCTGTTTTGATGAGGCTTTCATAGATCGGACTTGTCTAGCGACCTCGTTAGGGGAGAAAATAGGAAAGGAAGGGAAGGATGGTGGGGGGGGTGCTTAAAAGGGGGTCTCCAAGCACAGACTGAGAGGGAATAGGAGTGAGAGGGGAGGCGAGGGTGGACAGGATGTCCTGGGTTTTAGAGATAAAGTGCGAGGCAAGGGCATTGCAGAACGCCTGGGAGGCAAGAGGAGGGGAGGAGACTGCTGCAGGGTTGGCAAGCTCCTTGCAGATTTTAAAGAGTTCGGCCGAGTTGTTGGATGCCGCAGAGACACGGGCTTGAATGTGGGCTCTCTTCTAAGTGCGGACAGAGAGTCGGTATTGCCTTTGGAGCAGGCGACAGGCCAGTTTGTCAGAGGATGAGCAAGAAGACCTCCATTTCCTCTCAGCCGCCCTACACTTACGTTTAAGTGTAGCCAGGTCGGAATCATACCAAGAATTGTACTTGGCTTTGGACTTCAAGCGGATCCTCATGACAGGGGCAAGAGCATCAAGAGTATCAGAGATGGAAGAGTAGAGAATGGAAAGGGTTGTGTCGGGGTGTGAGTCAGCCAGAGGAGGAGGAGGGGGAGAGAAGGTGGCAGCGAAAGCCTCAGCTGACACACGCTTCATAGGTCGGATGTCCGAGAAGGTAAGTGGAAGTGTTGGGGTGTGGTTGGCTTGGGGAGAAGAGAGAGAGTGAGAGATGGGAGGAGAGGAGGCAGTGGTCACTCCAGGAGAGAGGAGTGGTCAGAGGAACAGAGAGGGGGATGCCAGGGGAGATCAAGACATCAAGTGTGTGTCCTGCAGAGTGCGTCGGGCCAGAGGGGAGGATAGAGAGGGAGAGGGTATCGCAGAGGTTGCAAAAGAGCAGCAATGAGGGACAGGGAGAATCGAGGTGAATGTTGAGGTCACCAAGGAGGAGGAGTTGAGTGGTTGAGGCCAGGAGGGAGGAGGAGAGGTCGGCCCACTCAGAGAGAAAAGAGGTGATTTGCCCGGGGAGCCGGTAGAGAGTAGCAACAGTAAGAGAGTGGCTAGGAGAGAGTGAGAGCCTGCAGACAAGGCATTCAAAAGAGGAGTAAATCTGAATGGGAATGATAGTGGCAGGAATCCACTCAGGAAAGATCAGGGCTATGCCCCCTCCAGGTCGAGTGGATCTGGGTGCGGAGAGGATCTTGTAGCCCTCAGGGAGTAGAGTGTCAAAGCTTGTGACAGAGCTGGCCATGAACCATGTCTCAGTAAGACCAAGGAAATCAAGGTCCAGTCCTTCAAAGAGGTGGCAGATGTCAGAGGCGTGTTTGACAGCAGAGCGAGAGTTGAGAGTGGCAAGATGAAGAAGGTTGCCGGCCTTAAAGACCTTCCGTGGAGGGGTACAAATCAGAGGTACGCCCTACGGAGTTGTGGAGGTAGCCTGAAGAGTGGCAGAGGAGGAGGAAAAAGTGGGTAAGGTAGCCAGGGAGTGAAAGGAGGGGACAGCTGGAGATGAGAGGAAGTTGATGAGGCGAGGGAAACGCCTATCGAAGAGGAGGAGATTGGCCTGAGGACCTTGGACCATGACAGTGCCATTTAGGTAGACATTAAGGATGACTCTGGAGGAGTCGAAAGAAGCCATGAGGACATCCCAGCGAGTGCCACCATTAATGGGAGAGGAGGAAACAGGACAAAGCACAGAGATCATATGGGGGGTCCATAGATCCGGCGAAGAAACAACAAAGAGTATGTCGGTGAGGGTTTGTCTAGAAGAGGCGCTGGTATAGGTATCAGCGATGGGGTATCCAGGGTAGGAGGATAAGGAATTAAATAATACAAACATGTGAAGTACCATCCTGCTCCTTAATGGAGAAATGTAATAGACAATATACAATATCACCACGCATATAAACGCAATGGCATCTATATATAGTTCATATTAGCACGTAAAAATCAAATCGAAGCACCATAGCAAATGTGGATCTCATGAATATCAGCATGAGAAATTCAATCACAAATATCATTTTATATATGGACTATATCAATATAATTATAACGATCACCACAAACAGGACACGCCATTTGGTCTATCATCCCAAACCAAAATGGCGAGGCTGCGCATGACATCATCACGTGCGTGATGACGTCATCGCGCAGTATAAATAGTGGCCATTTTCAACTTCCAAAAACATGGCAATTGAACCATGCACACCACAGAATAATACAAGTTACAGCAAAACAATTATGAAGTAAGAAAATATAAGCCACTATACCATTTGGAGGCCTCTAAAATTGACACAGAGCAATCCCTATTGGGCTGATAATTCTTTCTATTTATGGCCTTCAATTATGTTTTCAATCTAGGTCAACCAATGAGTTAGAAGGTTCTTCCCATGCAACTTTGACCAGAAGTAGCAAGTGCAGTCATTTATACAAACAAGCACAGCTACCCCAATGTAAGTAATATCTCCCAACACAGTTGGGCTTTAACCATGCATTATTAAAGGGTCTTAAACAAGCCACATAGATTACACTCATGTTTTGTCTTGGTTTTTTGTAGTGGAATGGAATAATTTCTCTTCTTTATTACAACTCGAACATCTATTGCACAACTAACAATTGTATGACAGTATTGAAAAGACTACCTTTGAACTTTCTGAACCTAAATTGCACCTCCTGAAGAACCGCTAGACATATAAGTGGGGAAACATGTGTTGGGGAGCAAACAACCAAGAGTAATGAAAATTATGCAAATGTATCATTGAATGAAGCAAATTCTTTGTTATGGAGAGTAAATAATGAGGGCCAATGAAGGAACTGAATATTTAATATTGAATGCATTAAATTAAATTGTTTTTAAGGGACCTAATAACCAGGATCAAAGTGAACACAGCAACCTTATTTACTGAATGGAATGAAGTAAATCCAAGTGGTCCTTTATTTATTTTTTTGTTTTCTGTGTGGAATAATCAATAAACACAGAGGCACAAAGTGGTATTTCTAGTCATTTAATTTTTGTAAACTGCACCTAACAAACTGTACCTAACAACTTGAAAGTGAAAGCGCAACTTTGGACTTTCAAATCTTTACAGTAATATCTAAGCCCTGGTCAGCCTCAGGGCAGCAAGTCCTAGTTTGCAGCTAAATCCCCTTTTCCTCTATTACTGTATAATAACAACCTATCCAAATTCCAATAGTGAGCGCCAGTGCCACCTAATAGGCTGATCTTCTTTATAAAGTGTTTACAAAGGGGAAGTAAAAATTGGATGGGGGAGCCAAAGAAGGGCGTGGACCCTTCTGTGGCGTGGCGGTATGCAAGCGACCAGTTGCACTCAAAAGACTATGAAGTCAGCATGGCAATAATCAGGAGGGGTTTTCGCCTCTCCCATGGTGAGCCTTTTTCTGAAGCCCAGTGGTGAGGGGGCTTTAATAAACGAATAAAGGACAGCTTCCCCCATCAGGAACGGCGCTCCTCCAGCCCAGGATCTCCTGCAAGGGCAGGCAGACCAATGAGTCTCTTCGTTGAGGAGCGTTAGCCTAATAAAATATGGCGATGACTGATGCAAGCGGGAAGTAAGAACATTTTGATTTAAATATTTAGATTTTAATAAAGGAATGAAGCTGAGCTTCCCCCGTCAGGAATGGCGCTCCCCAGCCTGGTAACTCCTGCTAGTGCAGGCAGGGCAATGAGAGTTTTGGTTGGGGAGCTTTGGCCTAGAAAAATATGGAGATGAACAATTTGAGGGGGAAGTCTGACAAGGGTGATTTAGTCGGCTGGTTGCCACATAAGAAGAAATGTTTTTTATTTCAAATATGTTGTTTGGAACCAAGGATTAATAATGTAACCAAAGTGTGATTTGCAGTATGGACATTCACGAAGTACAACGGAATAAATGTGATTGTATAGATGTAATAAAATCTGGAACCTTTTTAAGCCACAAGAATAAGCTGGGTGGTGACATGTGTTATTACTGTAAAGGTTATGCCGCAAGAGTTGTTAGTAATACATCCTTACCAGAAAAAATACCCGGGAGAGGAGTATGAACCAAGAAGTAGCTAAGTCTCACGGTTATGTGTTTTTTTTGCAAGTCCTTGCATTACCAGCAAAGGCCACATCACCCGCTCTCAGGCAGGTGGGAGATTAGTACTTTTTACTGCGGAGGCGTACTCGCCGGTCCGCTTCTCAACCCCATTGCAGGAGATCTGCATCTTTCTTTTCCTTGCGATGTGGCGGTGGCCGCACCGCTTACACCCCCCCCAGGCGGGAGATTTAAACTGTTATTGCGGTGGCCCTCATTATTTATTTTCCTGGATGCAGCATTAGCCGCGCATCCTGCACGCCCCCTTCATGCGTGCCAGAAGATGGCGGCTGTCAGGCTGCACTGGGCATGACCCGGCTCCCTCTGCATGGTTGTCTCTGATGTGTCATGGTTTCTTCTGTCCATTTTTAGATCCGCACCGGCCGCAGGACATAGGTTTGTTGCCCTCATCACCATGGTGAGGATGCCCCGTCATGCAGGGCGCCCCTGGTGGGCCCATTGTCAGGATGCAGCTCGGGGCTGCTGTAACCACACGAACTCAGTCTTGGTGTGAAACCTAATCAACTGCCGAGCGGTAGGCCGCCCTGCACCTTTATTGGTGCGGGTAACATGCATAAGCATGTGACCCTGAACATGTGATTCAGCAGAAGCCATTTCGCTCGTTGCTGACATCGCAACAGATATGATGAGTTCATAACACAACCTCACAATATATGCCTAATTAGGCAGCCACGGTAACCTACAAAGAAAAGCCAGTTTCTTGGCTTTCCATTTTTGGTGGCGCAGAGGATCTCATCTAGGCTATCCTTTACGTCCTTAACTGCAAGCCCTTGACTACTGAGCCCTATGGGAGAAATGATTTCCCTTTAGGATAATGCCATGAGGGGTGAGGGAATGGAGCGGCCGCAGCCGCGAGATGACCGGGACCTCTCGTAGGAGGAGAGATGTCTGCTGTCCTCCTGGGGCGACCTGGAGTACAGCCAAGCCCTGCCAGCGATGTTCCCCTGGCTGTGGCCCTCAGAAGGGGTGCTCGTGCAGCCGGGGTGGGAGCTGCTCATAGTCCGACTCCCTCTGCAGCATCTGCCCTGAAGAGAGGGGCGAAATGTAATGCTACGGTGTGGAGCGAGAAAGGAGCAGAGTGCCTGCCCCAGCCGAGGGAGCAGTGCTGGTGCTGTGGTGCTGGGCACCCGCTACCCGAAATATGGAAGGGAGTGCCGCCACCCACAAAGAGAGGCCCACCGGCAAGAAGGAAGGACAGGGTGAGGCCCCGATTGCCCTCCCATAACGAAAAGAACAAGGCATCTGCAGATGCAACAACAGTGCGGAGGAGGAATGCCCATGCAGGCGGCGGCACCATACTGCAAGGTGCAGCGCTCCCGTCCGCCAGAGCCCCACAGAGATCCCGGGCCCCCCACAGCAGTAAAGTGAAGCCCAACATCCGGGCTGCCAAATGGAAAAAAGGAGGGATGGATAATCCAGCGTTCCGTCCCCCATTTTACTCCCGGGGGGGGGGGGCAGCAGTGAAACTGACATGAAGGTGAGAGGCTGCCCGCGCCCAGCAATGACGAGAGCAGCACTCTGATGCAGCCTTAGCTGATACTGGGCCGCCGGTGGTGATATTTAATACCAGCTCCAAGTCGGGGCACAAGTCAAAGGTGCTCCGGGGGCGGAGCAAGGAAACAGGAGGCCCCTGGCCAGGCGGTGAAAGGAGTGAACGGAGGCTGCCCGCCTCAACAAGCCAAGCGGGCAGCACTCTGCTGGATCTGCAGCCCTGGCTGCATTCACATCGGGCCCCTACTGGCGAAGGGTGCAGCTCTGTGTAGGAGCAAGAAGGAAAAATAAAAACACTTACACTGAAAATAAAAGATGTCCCTGCGCCCCCACACAGTGCATACAGCACACCCCATCTAATGATGCCATCAGGCGGCTGTTGCTGGCAGTGAGGAGGAGGAAGTACTCCCTCTTCGAACAACAAAAGGAACGATGTCCCAGCACCCCCACACTGTGCTTATAGCACACTCTGTATGCCACTCTCACCAGGAGCGGCCCAACCCCAGTGAGGCCCGTGATGGTCCTCGTCGGCGCCACTTTGTCATGGACAGAGGACAGTGGTGCTGTGCTGCTCCAGCCCGGACCTGTGCTAAAAGGAGTCCACTTCGCCGCCCGGCAGTGGCACAACATGCAGCTCAGGGCCGTGGCTAAAGGAGAAGTGATCACGCCTTGCTCGAGAACTTGGTCAGTCCAAAGGAAGTTGCCATTGAACAGACAGTCCTTGGCCACTGCAGCCCGTTTGTCTCACCTCAACAGACTGTCATCCTGGCAAATTATCTCTCAGCTTAACCTGTCACAATATGGAGACATTTCAACAGTGGTATCTGAGCAGACCATGGTTAACTACTCACCTATACCAGATGCATACTGTCTGTTGGAACCTCTGCAGTACTACAGTGTCTGGCCAGACCATAGTGACTGCCAGCTGCAGGACCCCGACTTCCAGGCAACAGCCGTCATGTTGCCAGTACTCCAATGGACAACATTCCCCTGTACTGCCATCTGGACAACCCCAATCACAGTACTATGCTTACGAGGTGGGCCCATGGTATAGCATCTGATGGTTCATGAGCATTTGTGAGCTAAATAAACCAACTGGAGGGTGGTCCACAATGTGGAAGAAGCCAACCCTGGAATGTGAGGGCCGAGAATGAGCCAGTCCTCAGTTTGGATGAAGGGGCAGGGGAGCTATGTGTGTGATCTGCGGCGATAAAGCATCAGGGCATCATTCCAACGCACTGATATGTGAAGGCCGCATGGTGCTATGAATCACAATGTCAGCCTATGACCTCCCGACGATCCTGGGGCCCACCAGTGGTGAGAACGTGTGCGCTCTAGACCAACACACTAAATAGGCATAAGGCCCTATCCAGGTCCGAGGAAAAATCGGCGAGGAAGTGCCCAGCAGGTGCACGCCAGAGCACGTACAAGAAATGCAATATGGGCCAGTACGATCCCGATGGGCCTGAACAATAATCAACGGTGCCTACCGTGATGAAGGCTGGGTGGTCACGGGCTGAGGACTACAGAAAAGGAATATTGACACTGCATACAATCATGAGTGGTCCTCCTACACTCAGCACGGCAACAAGGAAGTGCAAGTCTGCATGGAGATGGGCTGCCCCAAGAGTGCTCATGGCGGAATAAGTGCCAAGATCCCTTGTGCGGCCTGGTGTGCCTCACACCTGCAGGGCGTACTATGCAAACACAGAAGTTGGTGGCGCCGAAACGTAGGAAGTGGCAAGGATGTGACAACTGGCCACCAATGTCGCCCTACCACTGGCGTGCACACTCTACTGCGGTTAGTGCAATGCTGCCAACTCCTGCCTGGGGGAGAGAGCTGAAGAAAGGTGGCCGTAACACCCTGCTGCTGGTGGGCGCCCTTGCTGGTGGCAGCTTCCTGCCCACACTCCCACCTGGGAGGAAACTTGCAAGTGGTTTCATCGCCCTGCTACTGGTGTGCTCCCTGCCGGGCTCGCTATACATGGATTAGGCCGATGTGGCCCTGGGTATTATTCCTACGAACCCGGAACTGGGCCATCACTTGCCCCATCAGCAGCAGTGACTCCTGCCTGGGGAAGGGGGAGAAATGGCCCAGACACCCTGTCATCTATGTCGGGCCAACCAACGTCTCGCAATCCTCAAGTCCATCACCAAGAAGAAGTAATATGAGGCAATGGAGGGTTGCAGCTCTGTGTGAGTGCTTGGGCGCCCTCCGGTCCCACAACAGTGAAGAGAAACTCCTGCCTGGCAGAGGTTAGCCAAGAAGAAGGGGGGTGAGTAACATGCTGACACTCCTGCCCTGTTGACATCCTGTGCCGCAGCTTGCACGCCCTGTCATCTGCATCTCGCTGCTTCCCCCAACAGCAAGGGACTAAGCCGATGTGGCCCCTGGTGCCCCCCAGGTGCGGCTTTACCGGCCTCTGAACTGAAACATCAACAGACCTGGACCAGTTGAGATGACTATCCTGAACGGATGCTGGAGCCAAGTGAACCAGTCTTTTGCAATCCGGCAATTGAGAGGAAGAGACTCAGTGGCCATGTGTTTAGATGCTGGAGGCCTGCATGCGAACTGTGTGCTTAAAGTGGTTCCATTTAAATGAATGTGAGGCTGTAGTTCTGTTAGTCTGGAGTCATGCTCTCAATGGTGCCAGCGGTTGGCAATGGCGTCTTTCGGTGGTGAAAGTTCCACTGACCCCAGATTAATAAAGGGTGTTGTAAAATATGGTCGAACTGCCAACCTTCCACTGGTGGCTCCCTAACCGTGACTGTCACCTGCGGGTGATGGGTAGAGTATGTTAATGTGTGTAGTCAGTTTAGGATTAGGGGAGTCCGTGTGTGTAGTGGCATATCTTATTTGCTGTTGAGTTTAGAATTTTGAATTAGTCCAAGTAATGTCGTTCTGTAACAGGGGAGGGGTTTGTGTATGGTTTTAGTAACTTGTGTTGGTTCGTTATGCAAAAAGGAGGAGTGTAGTGTGGGACCCTCCCCAGCATGTTGCCCTTTTAAGGGAATGTGTCCCTCCCCTGTGTGTTGACCTTTTAACGTGGGCCATGACTTTGTCATGGCCCAAGCTAATAAAAGGAGCCTCTGCAGACACACCCAACACAGCGGCTGCAGACTCCAGAAGAGGTGCGACTGAGTCCGTGTCTCCTCTCATGTGGGAGGCACAGGCCTGCATGCCCTGATGCCGTGGGACCTTCGTGCCAGCACGGGGGCAGAGTCCCGCACGGTCAGGGGTATGGTTGGCTGTGCCCCGCACCCTCAATGGTGCTGGTGTCCTGTAGTACCATGGGGCCTGCCAGAGGTCCAGGGCAGGCCCCAGCCCCCACAGGCACTGGGCCTATAGAGTGCCAGTGATCGTAACACTCATGGGGCCCTCTGGATGTCCGTAGCGGGCCCCCACAATGAGTAGTGCCTTAGTGCAGAATCTGGCACTGCATTGCAGACATGTGTAGCCTAAGAACTTTAGTTGGCAGCATGTAATGTAGTCTCACAGCATTATGGCAATCTCAGTCACCAGCTTTGGACCACCAGAATTTGAACCTCTCCTTGAGCAATGCACGCTGCCTTTCAATATGGAAACCTGGCTGAGTGGACGCATATGGTGGTCAATGAAGCAGCCCTGCTATTAGTGCGACAGGAGAACTCTGCTGTTCGATGAAGATTGGAAGCTGTTTGTGAAGTGGAAGTAAGCAGTTAGAAAGGGAATACATTGTCCAGAGACATGTTCACTGCCATAACCAGGGGTGTTGCTATGTCTGGAAAAGATGTGGGGCTATGCTAATGTCAGAACTGTTGGGACTCGGGGCAAGCTAGCCTTTTGGTTGTAGACCATGAGATTCTATCAGGGGCTACAAGCCAAAGACCCAGGGCTATAGCACCCCCAGTTCTCCCCTAGTGACGCCTCTGTCCGTAACCCTGGAACTTGCTCAATACCATTGACAACTTAATGGTAACAGAACTGGAAGTGATCGCAACATAAAGCTGGAGCCAAGATTCTGAATGATCTCTCTGAGCCAGCTTCCCCTTCATTGTGGCCAGACAATGGCAATCCCTGCCACTTGCACTCAGAGCAGAACCCTCCCACTGTGCCTTCAGGAAAGCCCTGAAAACATGGTTGTTTGTCTAGTCGGCTAACACGCAAATATCAAGTGTCCAGCCGCCACTGTTTCTGTATATACCCTTGTAACCAGGCAAAATTATGCACCTGTATACTTTGTAGCTAAGCTATATCATGTACTTGAAATCTGTAATAGCTCCTCGATGTCCATGGGCTGCCGCACCCTATATAAAACAAATAAAATAAATAAATAAATACAATCCTGGACGATAACAAGTGGGGGTGGGTTTCACTTTATTGTAGTCTTTGGTGCCAATTACATGCTGATTGTGTGTTTTTACCCTTGGGAAGCAGGAAATCTAGACGCTTCTAATCTCGTTCCCAGACGCCACCTGACCTCCTCCCTCCGGCAAAGCCGCAGTTGAGCCAGGTGTGCCTGCACGTGGGTTTGGTGAGGATCTGCTCTGGGTGTGTTGGATCCACAGCACTCTTGCAGAGGACAAAGGTCAGATTACCTTTGGGCAAGAACTCTTTCTTTATCCTCACCTTAATCTTATTCTTCTTCCTGAAAAATTGGACATTGCCCCAAGACACCATCCTTTCAAAGTCCCAGTGTTGCACCAATGCTGCAGGTTGCATCATCTTTGTGAGAAAATGGTCCTTAAGGGAAAAGCTGGGCCCAGTCCTTTCTGCAAATACACCCATTTCTTATAGGGTCCTTGAGGCTTCACTTTCACTAATCCTCTTCAATAACTTAATGCTTCCTCTCTGTTTCTTCTCAGAAATGCAAAACATTTTCAATCCACGTGTCCTTCTAATCCGTCTTCTATCCTTTTGAACTCATCTCTAGCTTTTGATACAGTGTATCATTCTCTTCTCTGTTTTTTTCCTCTTGGCATCTCTGGTTCTGTCCCGGAGTTCTTCCTATGTCTCTACCACTCCAATTCTATTAATACACAAAATGTTCTGGGAGCCCCTCTACCAAGAACAAACACGGCCAAATAACCTGCTCTTTGGGAAGGTGCCCACTCGTGAGGGTCTACAAACACGTTTTAGCTCACTGTACCTTTCACCGAGGAGAAATAGCCATTTGAATATCAGTCTGTTACCACCCACTTGGGTGAGTCTCGCATGGAAAATTCTACGAATTTCTCCTCTGAACAAGAGTGCCAACAGCAACCACAGACATGTATTTCAGCCTTGTTGGGCCTCATTAGTGAGCTGGAGCTGTGCCTCACTAAGCACAGTGTGCAAGGGGTCCACATCTGGATCACCCTGGGTAATTTAGATTGAAACCCCAAGTTCCTAAAAATACACAAAAAGGTCTGGAAGCCTCTCTACCGAGAACAGAGAGAGTTAAATAACCTGCTCATTAGGAAGGTGCCCACTCGGGAGGCTCTACAACCACGTTTTAGTTTACTGTCCCTTTCACAGAGGAGAAATAGCCATTTACATATTAGTTTGGCTCTCACCCACTGCAATTCTAGGCCTAGGGCTGATGATTTTTCTTCTACTTTCTTTCTCTGTTTCGTTGATCCTCTACTGTTATATCTTTTGATTATGCCACTTTATTCTGTTATTCACTCTTGTGGTCTGAACTATCATTTCTATGCTGACAACTATGAAATCTTTGTTTTTTTCCTTCCTTCACTAACCAGCTCCATACTCATATCTCTGACTTTATTTCTGCCATCAAGGCCTGGATGCTTGCTCATTCTACCCATCTCAATTCACTTTCAACTCACACAGCACTAAGCTTCTCCCTGTGGCTGTCCTCTGCTACGTTTATTTGCTTTCCCCTTGCCTAACTCTCACTTCCTTTGCTCGTAACCACAGCAACATCTTTGTTCCCTCAATTTCTTTTTCTTCTCATATCTTCCCTCATTGGTGACACAAACATGGCCGCCAGATAGGTCAATCCCTGTGGATGCTCTCAGTGACGAGGAAAGAAATCCACGTTTATCTAGGTATTTGCATTGCCATCCATGCTTCATCACCTTGTTTCCCTGCAAGTCATAAGGTATTCTAGTCATGTGATGGCTTTATATGATGTGGGGTGTCTTGCTCTTCTTGTTGTTCTCTATGGCTGTGTTCACTTTCTTCAACGCTGCTGGGTGGCCACGTGGTTCCTAGTGTTCAATGTTATTGCCTGAGGTCTCAATCACTTTTCAGGGGGACCTGTCTACTGGTTCATGGATTTGAGAGTTGGGATTTACTCTTCGTAGCCGTGGTGCTATTTTTCGTGGCTTTTGCACACTCCTTCCCCCAGGTCAGGGAGGGATCACTGTACACCCTCCTCCCCACACACAGTCCAGCTGCTTAGAAAGGGGTACTAGGCAACCTTCAAACAAACAATGTTCTAATCCACCACACAAACAGGAAATGAGTTCCTAGACCTACTATACCTTGTTGTTCTCTTCCCTTTACATATGGAAATAGACACCAGAGTGATCTTTTAATCCCAACAGGGGCCTTTGATTTATTAACCTATAACAATACTAATAATAATTAGACTCATTCCAATGTCCTGGTGGTTTAATCTCTAATGGTCCTGCCTTGGCTTAATGATTCACCTGAGGAGCTGCCCCATAGGCCCAACTTCTCTTAAAGGGGTATTATAGGTACCCCCAGAGTGAACCGCAGAACATTCCCCTCTTGCCTAGGCTGGGCTACCCACATAGAAGAGGGCTAAATAATGCCCCCTTTTGGTAGCTCACCTCCCCAGGATGTTCTTAAACAGACCACCACCTTAACTAACCATCCCCTGCCAAGCTAATCCCTAACGGGCTTCACCAATCCTACCACCTTAAAGCCTTAACCCCTCCCCCACTCGCCCTAAACACTACCCCTCTGTAAACAATGAACCCATAACCTAACAACCATTAAAATACCTAATGACAAGCGTCTATATTTATACAGAGTTTACATAACTACATTAGTTGACTGCTGTGGTCAGCCACCCAACATAGGCCTCCATTTGTTTTCAGTACCAATTCCACAGAACCTTCTTCTTTCTGGTCTATGGGGTGGGACCTGCCCGTCTCAGCTACCTCAGACAGGCTGGCCTGCCCCAGATCCGGTCCTTGATATGTGGCTCCAGGGTCCTTCAATTGTAGTGACACCCATTTCCCACATGGGTTGCCACATGGACCTGGTCATGCTCTCTATAATCAACACAGCGCCTGGTTGCATTGGGGGTGCTGCACGCTCTGACCACCACAGGCATGGGTTCCTTCCAGGTGGGCACCGTCCATGGGTGAGGGCCGCTTTCCTATCAATGATGCTCGTAAGTAGTGCTTCAGGCGGTGGGCCCGCCTAGTCCTCTGACAAGCTAGCCGTAAAGATGTGGCCCAGGACTTCTCTATTTTCCAGCATGGCTTGCCTGACCCGGCCGTACAAGCGGCCCTCTTCTTGATCACAGGCTGCTGTGCTCATGTGACCCGGGAGCACGGTTCTTCTCGGTCTGGCCCATCTGGCTCTCTGGGAAGCCATCTGTCCTCAAGGCTGCACTGCCTGGTCTTGGGCTTCCCTGCTCAGACAGCTCTGGCTGGTTAGTTTCACCCAGGCTGCCATCCCCACATGGCACAGGGCTTACTTCTTCTGGGCCCACCCAGTCTTGTCCCTGGGTGGGCTGACTCTGCCCCAGGCCCTGTGGGTGTCCAAGCTGCACCAGGCATGCAACCCAGTCACCGTTCAAGCAGTCCTGATCCTGGCATAAGCGACCCATCTCTCAGAGATGTTCATGCCCCATCAGGCCGCTTGAGGGCATGGATCCACCGTGGGGCCCTTATCTGCTTGTCCTGGCTGCAGCTCTCTTCTCTTTTATATCAGTACATGGATCGCTCATTTCACATCACATCTACTGGTCATGCTACATCTGCACTGGGAGGTTTTGAGATCTCTCTCTTCTCTCCCTTTCGTATCCTTTGGCATTCAACTATACGTGCTCACACTTGGCTCTGAAACGTCTATTAATTGGCTCATTAACATCAGATTACCCTAGAAATTGAATTAATGCAGTTGAAGCCTCTACACTTCATTAGCACGCCTGAGCACATCTCAAGGCCATCACTGATTAATGACCTCAACAAAGCTGGCACTACACCTGTGATGTACTTACTAGATATGGCCTTCATGAAGGTTTTACAGTCACCATGGACAATGTTCGCCTACCTCTCCTGCATCCAATTTTGTTCCATCAAAACACTGTTAATTATGCATGCATTCTTGCATCCACCATCTCATACTCATTCTGTGGTATCCCCTTTATCCTTTAGAAATCTGCTAATTTGTGATGTTTCTTTGCTTCTCCAGCTTAGACCTCCCTCCCAAATACCCCCCTTTTCCTCTCATCCCACAGGCTACTGACTGGGTTCCTCCTTCTGTGGTTCACACTCCACCTTAATTTAGATAAGGCCTGATGCTATAAGATCATTATGATGGCGATGTGCACAGTACAAAGGGTGAATGAAATAACATAAAATGACTATGGCCATGACACTCTGCCTTCTATTAAATGATGGGCCAGAAGAAGTATTCTACACTGAAATATAAAGCAGTTAGTATCAACAGACAAAACAATGTCAAAACAATTTCACCAGTCACATTTCTCTAAGGAAGATGTGTTGTTTAAAGTGACCACAGCAAACGCAAGATAATTATTGCATTCCAATATTCCAATTACTATAAATGCCAGCAAAGAAAATATTTAAATGTTTTCTTTACTATGTATGCTGTATATGTAGTAATTGACGTATGAAACAGAGCTACACTATTTTACATTTGACCAAAAAAAAAAAGATTGCTTAATTGGGAATTGTGGGTGAAAACATGTTATATCTCCTTTGCAGATGCCAATACAGGCCATCCAAACTAACCATTCTGCCCCACAGAATAGAACACAGCGGCCCTCATTACGACCCTGGCGGAAATCGCGGTGCTAAATGCACCGCGGAGCACGGCGGAAAGCTGCCGATAGCGCCATGGGGGTTGGCAGATTTACCGCCCCATTCCGACCTTGGCGGGGCGGTAAATCCCCATTCCTCATTTTACCCTTCCCCATTCCCATTTTTGCCCCATAGGGTATAATGGGAGTGGGGAAGGCGTTAATTACGCCACCGTAAAATACGGTGGCGTAATTAACAACAAGGTCCCGTAGCGCCATGGATTTCTCCGCCCGGAAAAACCAGGCGGAAAACGCTCCATGGCGCTACGGGAACTCGTAGTAGGGCGGACGGGTCCGCCGCGAATAACGCTGGCGTAAACCCACTCCGCCAGGGTCGTAATGAGGCCCAGCGTGTTTAACAGTAAAGCACATAATGAGTACCTACGGAGGATAACAATGTCTTCTGTTATCTCAGCGCTCTGAGACCAATGGGTGTGTAGCGCTATATAAGAAATACATTATTATTATTAGCAATATAACAAGCTTGAAAAATCTCAAGACAGTTTTGCGGCGTGAAGTCATTGTGGGAAGTCTCAATTTGTGTCCATGCTGAGAAGATGAACTGTATACATGTTACCCAGGTGCACAATTTAGGCTGCACAACACCTGTCAAACCAGCCAGTAAAGCAGATGTCCTTACAAAAAGATCCAAACATAGACAGAAAACTCAAATGATGGTCCTTCCTGTGAGAAGGATTTCAAGTCGGTCAACCTTTAGAGAGCCATTAGTCCAATGTGACCTTTTTTATACAGACTGCCAGACTTCAACAAGAAAGTAAACTGCATATGGGCCCTGTTTGAGGGACACAGAAAATCACATGCTAATTACCTACACTTCCTCCCCAGGCTCTGGGGCACCTATGAGGTAAGTAGTCTGGAGACTTGAAAGGGAGTTTATTTACTAAAGAATGCATGCATCCTAGTGTCAAACAAACAGGCTTGTGGCATATGCTTGGAGTAATGCATTGAAATGTGGAGATGCAAATAAGATGTAATGACACTGGGACGTTTTGGAAGCAATTTTAAAATAGGATGTTTTAGAGTGAGAAAACCCTACATAACCTTTCAGCCATGTTAGCTCGCGAATATTGAAAGTATGACTGCAGTCTGCAGAAAATCTATTTCAAGATATATTTGTTCGATTACGATACCTCAAAGATTTAGAATGAAGATATAGGGGTTAGTCTTCTCATTCGTTACAACTATCTGATGGCTCCGCCTGAGACCATCACTAATTTGATAATGGTCAAAAAACATAATCTTTGCAATCGCTAATTAGCGGGCATATTGGTTCACAGGCAGCATTACATTAAGGGGTTTCATTGGTTGGCATCTTGCATATCAACCTTGAGCAATTGACAGGTCATCAACACATGAGCCAACGTGGGAGTATGGGGAGGAAGGGTCACAGGCTGTTTTTATTTAATCTAAGATGATACCATCCCTTGTTCCTAGGCCATGAGCCAGAGTGACCCCTTTATAGATGGCCTTGCACGGTGCCGTATGTCTCGGAAGGGGAGGGCATGCAGGTATTATCTATGTTTGAGGTTAATGAATAGACACTGTTCTCGAGTTATGAATCAATTGTGAGAGGACCTCGTTTTGATTTATTCCATCCTGCATTGCGTCAGATTTTAGCTGATATTAGTGCAAGTGTGATTACATTCTTTGACCACTGGGGACTTAGTCAATCCATTCCCTATAAATTTTAGCTTATAATTATTCCGCACCTGGTCTTCAAAGGCTTAGAGGAATATATCTTGTGCCTTGGGAATTATTATCTCCTGTTCTCTTCAGAGCCATGTAAACCCCACCCTAATTCGGCAGTAACCTTGGAAGGGGCAGCACAGTTACTGTCTGCTCTGCACAGATCTGTATTTCAGTGAATTCAGCAGGTTGAGCTTCCCTGCAGCCTCAAGGCTTCCCGCTCAGTCCAATGTGGCTGCGACATCCATTTAATAAAAGATGGCTGCTCATTACTATAACATTTCTACATTAGCAAGCTATATATGTATATCACTCATATTGTGTTTCAGCCTATACATTGTTTATGTTATGGTCTTCATGTCTATATGGTTGCAGGCGCTATTCCTTGTGTATAAATGCACAGTTGACCTAGTGTCTGCGTTTCTTCGTGGTGAGTGCATATTTCCTTCGTGTCTATTGGATGTGTGAATGTTTCTATTGTATTTCTGGTCCTGCTCATTATCTTTAGCTCACATTGGCTCCGTCATCTGCTGCACATCCTTGGGGTATGGGTGATACGGCTGTCTCAGTGAATATCGTTTATAGCCTTTAGGATATTGGGACAGGGTAGGGACAGTTGTCGTGAATTACATATTCATCCGTCTCTCGACAGTGGACACTGCCTGCTGTCTTATAAATGAAAGGAAGCAGCCATTCTAAAGTTAGGTTTCACGGCCAGTTTTAGGAGGTTCATTCCAAACTGGGACTGAAGCAGAAGGAAATACAGTGCTAAGGAACAGAACCTGATTGCAAACCACTAGAGTGGGTAACATGGAGAAGCAGGAGGACCTGTGCTGTAGCCGATGCAGTGAAGAGAGATCTGCCAGAGGGAGCTACTAGAGTGACCACCATGTGCAGAGTCCAGCTGCCTTTTGGCCGGGCAAGAAATGTTAACAGTACGTATATCTCATTAAGAATCAATTATAGTTCTGGGTGCACTGGCCTCTGTTTAATGGAAATTCATTAATGCCATTGATTTTCACTACTCTATTTGAAATGTAAATTACAGTGGTCATGCATCTTACGGAATAACAGTGATTAAAACAAGGTTTGTGCTATAATGGCTTTAGTTTAAATAATGTAGTCAACTGAATGGCATTGTGAAACAACCGATTAAAACAGCATTGCAGTTTAAAATTACAAAGAAGTGTATGTGTTTCACAGAATGTGAATGCCTGAGACATGTAAGCGAAAGACGTGTTAGTTTATTCACTATTCTGATTTCCTAAGTTTGGGATTACATGACATTTCAAAAGTGATGTACAAGGCCTTTTCCAAAACAAGTTAAAGGTCAACTAAATCAAAATAAGGCAGTGATTTTGCTTTACCCACAATGTTAAGCAGTTTTCTTATGAATAAAAGTCGACCCACTGACATAGGAGTGAGTGTTTGTTTTTAATGAATATTACAAAAAAGGAACTTTAGTATAAATGTTCACAGAAAGAGTTAGGCAGAGCTTATTCATTTTGGCATTGTAATTTATTCTGCTTGTTTCAGGAAACAGTTTTTCAGGTGTTATTTCCTTGTATTAAGGGTGGGGAAACTCCTGTTATTTATGATCTGTTTTAATAAAAATAAAATAAATAAATATAATTTTGCAGTATAGCTTGTTTCTTGTCCCAGAGGTTGGGTGTTTGATTGCAGTGCAAGTGGACCGTGCAGATCTTGTTTGCGGGTCGATTGTTAAACTTCCTTGAGCGAGGAACTGTGCAACTGAAATGGTTGTGACAACAGTCAGCAGTCAATGTTATTGGTGCTAGATTCCTAATTGTATTTGTGGCTGCTGTTGGTAATGTATTACCTAAATGAACGAAAGGAATGTGTTCCTAAAGTGAAATTGATTTTGTTGATGTGATTCTGGCAGCCAGTCATGTGCCACACAGTCCATACGGTCAGGGAATAACATGTATTTTCTATTCTTGGTTGTTCGACAAATATGACTAATGTCCCTATGACCGTTCTTCCCCATACACTTTTCTCTATATTTAGCGCTGTGATATCTGGCCATTAGATAAATGCAATGAAATAATTAAATAAATAAATATGAGTAAATAATTGATCCACCTATTGCAGTTTCGTTAATCAGTACATGGAACAATCTCAAATTGATATTGTTTATGGAGGCATAGGGAGGTTTTCCCGTGGGAGATTTCGTCAAATTCGATTTGCTCCAATTTATTTTAAGGCATTTTGCCACAAATATATGTGGGCGTGCGTTTAAGTGAATAAGTAATGTAGTGGGTATTGTAGTCCAATAATCCACACTTGTGAGCAAGGTAAGAGTGTCTTTAGAGTATCTTGCTTACAAAGAAAATGTAATGGACCCAACAAATCAATGGCTATTGTATCCCACACTGTCTTGGGACTCTCTGGTATTATCATGGGGAGCCCTCTTGTACCTAAAACCTTGTCACTGTCCTTACATTGTTCACACTCCTTTATCTTCATCTCAATACATTGTCCATTCCCAGCCACCAGAAATCCATCCTAATGAGTGCTTTGGTTCTACCTATCCACATATGGGATTTACGCCCCAGATCCACAACTTTCTCACACATGCCGTCTGGCACTACCAGGCGCTGACCTCTGCACAACATCTCATCCATTACACGCAGTTCATCCTTGACTCTCTTATACTCTTTAATCTCTTCTCCTATATTACCATCCACCACACAATTCCATCTCATGAGAGTCTTCCTCTTTGCCTCTTGATACATGCAATCCTCTTCACATGCCTCAAGCCACTCCTCTCCTGAAAAGACTCCTCAACAACAAAAATGTGTTTGATAGTTTCATCAACAAGGACTTCTACATCATCACTCTGCAATACTGGTCTCCTGAATAAGGCATGCATCACCACATTATTCTTACCATTCACATGTTCCACCACAAACTCCAACCCTTATAGTCTCGTAATCCATTTCGAAATCCACCCAAACATACCATCTAATCCTTTCTTGTTAAATATCGCCACAAGGGGTTTATGATCGGTGCATACCACAAACTTCCTTCCAGATAACTATACTCTGAATTTCATGATCAACCAGAGAATGGCTAGGGCCTCCTGTTTGATAACTAAATAGTGTCTTTCAACCTCTCTCAGCGATCTCGAGGCATACGCCACAGTATACTGCATCAATCACACATCTTGCATCAAAACTACACCATGCCCATACTCCTATGTATCCGTGTAAACAATGGTGTTGGCTTCATCCCTGAACCCTTGCAAAATTGAAGCTCTTGTGATATCTTCCTTTATCATCTCAAGGCCTTTCTCGCACTTTTCACTCCACTGAAAAGCCACGCCTTTTCTCGTAAATGTTCTCATGTGCACGGTCTTGCTCGCCAAGCCTCTAACACATTTTCCAAAATATTTGATCAAACCAAGGAACAAAGACACCTCATTCTTATTCATTGGAGCCGCATATTCGTGATTGCTTTCACTGTACTACTTTTCACCCAAAATGCTGTAACCTGTATAATCCACCTTTTCCTTCCTGAACTTGCATTTCTCTAAAGTCAAAATCAAACCTGCAATTTCAAACTTTCTTAATGCCTGCTTGAGCCTATCATCATGTTATTTGACATCTCCACACCACACCAAGAAGTCATCCTGATAAAACTTGACACCGCTTATCCCTCCCAGAATGCTATGCATGGCACGCTAAAACACACTGGCCGCTAAGATGACGCTAAAAGGCATTCTAACACACCTGAACAGGCCTAAGTGGGTAATAAACGTGAGAATATCATAATCCTAAGATGTGGGATGCATTCTTACTTGATGGTATGCCAAACGTAAATCTAGCAATAAGCATATTTTGGAACCATTGAGATCTGTAATCATCTCATCTGTCTTTGGTAATGGGAATCTTTCGGTAATAACGTTTCTATTAACCTCTCTGAAGTATATGCACAGCCAAATTGTACCATTGGATTTCTTAACAATGACAAGGGGGCTAACCCACTCTGAAGCCTCTGCTTTCTCAATTATGCTATCCTTCAAGATTCTCTAAATTTCTGATTCAACTTCTGTTTTACCTGACTTTAGCAGCAAATGGTACTGCATTCTTTTTTAACCTTCTCTTATGCACACATGTGCCCAAACATCCAACACCACTCTGAAACACTTTTGGTGCCCACTTCTCTATTTCACTATTATCACACTCTTCACCATTTCCATGTTCATCCTCTTTGAAGACCTCATCTATTACATTACATCCATTATAAACTTGTTCTTTGCGATTAGGGTCCAATTTTATCCCAAGACTCGCTTGACAGCTCTGAGAAAGTAAGTTTCCGCCCGCATTTGTTACATACACTTTAGATTGCCGGTCTTCCTTTTAAAGGTTATTTGTAAATACAGTTCTCCTATCATAATAATGGGATTTTCACCATATGCATTTGCTTTGACTTTCGCTTCCTTTAATGTGCAACATTTCAAACATTCCTGCCACAACTTCTTACTGATAAGTGTGTAGTCTGCACTACTATCCACTATCATTTCAATGTCAGTTCCATTTACTCTAATAAACAGACTGGGTTTCTTTACTTTTACCTCGTCAACTACATTGACAGCATCTACTACTTGTACAATGTTAAATCCATCACACACTTCATCCTCATCCTCACAATCAACCATCATCCTCACAATCAACATTTGCTACTTCACCACCCCAAAAACCTAGAGATGTGACCCCTTCTTCCACATCGCCTGCATTCTACAAATCTGGCAGTGCACTCTTTGACCATGGCAAAATGGTTGGTATTGCCGCATCTGTAACACCCACTGGTTACACTGGGGATTCAGCCACCAGATGTTCCTCTGTCATGCACTTGAAACCCTCTGCCTCTTCCTTGAACTCTATACTCATTCTCACAGTTTTTACTAAATGTTCCTCAACAACTCTATCCAGGTCTGGGTCTTTCTCCTTTTAAAGCTCCTCTCGCACCTTGCCCTCCATGCATATTATCATGAGTTGATCCCTCAGATGCTCTTCTCTATAGCATGGTTTAAATTGACATTTCACAGCTAGACCCCTTAATACTGTAGGAAATTCATCTATGAGTTCACCTTTTCTCTATTCCCTTGTAGGATTCTATACCTTGCCAGTATTTTATATTATTTAACTTCAAAATGTTTGTCAGGCTTCAACATACTGATGTCAAACACATTTAAGCCACGTCCTTCCTCTTCTGATGGTTCTGGAAGGCTTTTTAGCACTTCTTGTCCACCATGAGCTAGACACTGAAAGAATAGAGCATCTTTCCTATCAGTGGAATAGTTTGGACCATACACTGCTAAAGTGAATTTAAAAAAAATCCACTTTCCATTCTTTTCATTTGATCCTTGGTTCACCACAACCTTGAGGAAGAAATATTGCAGGTCCTGGTATGTTTGCCAATTCCAGTTAGCATGTTGGGCACTGTCAATTAGCGGTTGGGCTCAAACCTGCTCTCTTCTCCCCTTTTTTTTAAATATTACAGCTGGGTGTAGTAATTTTATTGCAGATGTATCCATGTCTGCAGCTAGGCACTGCCTGCAGGTCGCCAACATGAAACGTGCTCTAGTTTTCATGCTCTGTACTGCAAGTACATCACTGAGGAGCCTGTGTTGATTTTGGTTGTCACGACAACCAAAATGGCTACCGCACATCTCCACTTAGAGAGGTCCTTTCCTCTAAGCCACTTGGGGCTTGCTCTGCCACCTCGTACAATGTTACCGGGCAGGCACGGGAAGTCGCTCCACTGGACTGGAAAAATTTAAAATAAATCTCTCGTCCCGGCAGTGGTCTTGCGCTGGCTAATGATTGCGTTGTGCACCTCAGTCAATCAATATTTAGAGTGTTTGCTCCTCACCTGTGGACTGAGGCAGCTGCTCTGACAGATTATCACCGTAGGGCTTCACACTTCACTTGCGGTCTCAAATCGTAGTGGCACAGCCGCACATCCGCTCACCAGTAAATTCCCTTGACATCCACGAATCTAGTGGGTTCAATCTAGACCATGCCCTAGTCAGCTGTGGCCTGGGCAGTGGTCAATCCTCATCGCCAATATTGATGTCCACTAATGTACACTTGTGAGGAAGGTAACAGGGTCTTTATTCAGAGCTCAGGTTAGGCTGCAGCTCGCTTCTCTGGTGAGGCACATAACGGACAACACATTGGGGGTCATTACAAGTTTGCCGGTCCGGGAACTACGGTACCAGTAAGCTTGCTGGTACCGTAATTCCTGGACCGGCAAACTACGAGTTCTGTGGGCGGGCCCACAAACCCAGATGGTAGCACCGGCACCATTGTGAATGGTGCCGGTGCTACCATGCTCCCCGTTCTCGTTGAGCCCTATTGGGCTCAAATGGGAATGGGGAGCATTTCATTCCAGCGCCCGAGAAAGGGCAATTACCGGGTCTGGCAATGCCGTAATGACCCGTTAATTGCCCATTCGCGGGTGCCGGGGAAAATTGCACGTTTGGCGGCAGCCTGCCGGTTTTACCGGCAAGGCTACTGCCAAACTTGTAGTGGGGCCCATTGTAACATAAACATTCTTGAGCCTCCAGGTTCCCATGACATCCAATTCCAGTGTTCCATTTGCAGTGGTGTTACATCATTGTCACTTTAGTCAAGCATGAACTATATACAAGATGAACAATTTACAATATAACAGTGGGCGCACGGGGTGGGCTGCGGGGGTCTCAACCCGCATATATTTTCAGCCGAATATACATCAAAGAAAAGAAATGAGATGAAATCGAATTTGATAAAATCCTTTAGACAAAATCACGTAGAACCGGCTATGAATACTTCCATATAAGGTACAGGTATGTAATGCCAGGTTATGCATGCATATCGAAGAGTCATTTATCGAAATTGATTAGGTCATCATCTTTTTTCTTGTTCACCAAGATGAAATGCATGCAAAGTAGAATTCTGTGTATATTTTGAGAGTACGCATTTTGGGATTTTCAAACACAAAAAAGCATTCAGGCTTCTCTTTGGACCACAGTCCTTAGTCATTTCATCTTTGCCATTAGCTCTGACTTCCTAGTGGGAAAAGAGGAACTCATAGTCTTTGGGGTTTTCAGTGTCCCGCGCTTCTTTCTGGTTCTGGCAAATGTCATTCTTCTTGTCTGTGGGCATCATAAGGATGTTGCACTTCTTCTCCACTGCTCCAGCGCCACCTGGAACCACCACCACTGGTGCCTTTGTTTGTCTGAACATGGGTCAGATATAAGATTCTTAAGATCACGTTGAACCCTGAGGTTCTTAAACTTAGCCCCTTCCAATGGCAGTCAAGACCTCCCTAGGTGCTGGTCCTTTACCAACATAGGAGCTTCTCCAGGGACCTGCATATTAAGCAGCACCTTCTCTTACTGCCAACCTCCATTGGCACCGCCTCCTCTTATCATTCTCTATCTCCTCCTCTCTGACTTTCATTTTCTTTTCCCTCCTCATTGTCTTTCCTCCTTGATGTTGGAAAATGCTTTCAGATGTTCCTCTTCCATTCATCTCTCTCCTTCTTTCCTACTTTGCCACTAATCCTTCTCATCCAGGCTCAGCTGTCTTCCCTCCTTCACTGGTTCTCTGTAAATCCTTTGCACCAACTCCATTGGGCTCTATTTTGTTTCTTGGCCATTGCTCTAAACTCTCGCCTTTCCTCCTTTGTCATGCTCCTATTCTCCTTCTCCATTACTAGTCTGAACTCCCTCCCATCTTCCTCCTTAACCCCCTCTTCTCCTCCTCCAAATCTGCTCTTAACTCTCTCCCTTCCACATCCATACTACACCTCCTCTCTTCCTCTGGTCTTCTCTCACTGCGCTCTTCCTCCTTACCGTGTTGCCACACACTATCCTTTGACTCACACCCAACTCCTACACACCTTTATGACCACCATCCCTTTCTATCCTATCACTCAGGGTGAGGGAGAAACAAAACAACCAGACCACAAACCAAATGGGACTACTTCTGGAAAAATAGTCAGTATGCTTTATCCTTCCTGAAGTCTGCTTGTTTCATCACCAACCTCTAGAACCTGTCTAAGGCCTAGTGAGCCCACGAGAATCTGCCAATACTCGCTATGTTATTCCTCTTTCTGATGCTATCCAGCTGTCTCCTGCCGTTTTTCTTCTACCACCCCCTCCCTAGCGTCTCGGATCAGCCGTCTTCCCGTCTTATGTCTCGTCTACTTTCAAAGCTCCCCTTGCCCACTTTTGAAGACTTCACCAGCTCTGGTTCTCCCTCCTTTGGTCACAAGTATTACCCTGAGACCTTCTGGCCTCTGTCTTAGAATTTCCCACCACTGCCTGATCTTCTCCAATGATTGCTTGCTGATACTCCCCAACAGACTCCTCAGTGTTTCTTTGCTTCTGCTCAACCTGTTCTGTACTATCATTAACCTCCTCCTGATATTTACCAACCTCCTCCTTAATGTCATCCACCTTCACGTGATGTTTTTCTACTTCCTTCCTAATATCATTAACCTCCTCCTCAGTAATGGCCACCTCCTTACATTTACCGATCTCTGATCTTCCCCAACCTCTTCAGCCTTAACACCAACCCTTCTTGATGTTCCCAAATCTCCTCTTTACTTTCCCCAGCTACCTCCTGATGTCTCTTCACCCTCTCCTTACTCTCACCATCCGCCACCTGATATTGCCAAACGTTCTCCATGCTCTCACTTCATCTAGAACTACCCTTCTTTCAGGGCATCTATTCAGGATTGTTCTCCTCTGGGCTGTCCCACCCAGCATCCTGTTCTCCCTTCCCTTGCCTAAGCCAGCCACCTTGTCCTCTTCTCCAGCCTCCTCTCTCTCCTCTCTTCTCTATGGGCTTACTGCGCTCCTTCAAACTCCTCTTTCCTTCTACTCTGTCTCTGCAAAATTCTGTTATACACTGTCAAGATTCTAACCACTTTAAGCAGTAAAATAAATTGATATATAATAAACAGTGGAGGATTCTCTGTATGGGAAGGGGGCACCCCTCGCTTGAGTGGCAGGCAGCACAGTCCATTATTTACAAGGGCATTGTGCTGTCTGGCTCTATGCTGCAGCGCGTTCCTCCTCTATTTCTTTTGTAACTTGGTTTGCCTCTATAAAGTATATAGATCACAAAAATGAGAGTCCGGTGGGCATGGGAAGCATGGCATTGCCACCTTCCATTATTACACTAACAGCGTGGACATGCTGACTGACAGGGGAGGTGTCCTCTCCTTGGTATCAGGTTATAATGTCCCCATACATAATGTCCCCTTACATAATGTCGCCGGCAAAAGCCTTTGGCAACAATATTTATGGTGACATTATGTATGGGGACGGGTTGCAGGGCTGACCCCTTCTCCCCTTGTAAAAAAGTTTTTAAAAAATTGGGTGTTGCGGGTGTGTCTCCCACTTGTTCATTGTAATAATGTCTCAGCAAAAAACAGCAACATTTTTGTCAGGAGAAATATTTGTAGGGACATTATTACATGGAACCCTCTCCTGTCCGTCATCGTGCTCACAGTGTGGAGAGGCCCATCCGGTCCTGTGTGGTGGCAGTGGGTGGACTGCAGAGGGTGAGAGCAGGTAAGCAAAGTATTATGTATGTATGCATGTGTATTATGTTTGTATGTGTGTGTGCAGGTATATTTTTGTGTCTGTTTTTATGAATGCATTCATACAAGGAGTTGTATGGATGCTCTATGAGTGTGCGGTTGAATGAGAGAGTGTGTTGAATGAATGCATGTGGATGAGAGAATGAGAGCCTGCATGTCTGAAGGGAGATTGGTCTGCTAAACCTACGGAGTTGGGGTTTATGCTGGAAGCATGGTTTGTTTTACCTTGATATGCAGTAACGTTTTCCATGCAGCATGGCATTTTATTACTGAGCATCAAGTGTAAAGCAAATAGGATAACGGATATTAGGTGGCTAGACTGTCCTACTATGGTGGTGCCAGTCTGCATATACTTTCTTACTGTGTCATGGCATTTATTTCTGGGCATCACATGTAATGAACACCTGATAAGTGTTTTACATGATAATACTGTCCTACATTGGTGGTGCAAGGCTGCATATGCGTTCATGAAATGGCATAACAGTCTTTACTGCGCATCAAGGGTAAAGCATAACATGACAGGTGTCATTATGTGGCTAAACTTGCCTGCATTGGTGGGGCCAATCTGCTTATACTTTCATACTGTGGCATGGCATTTTTACTGAGCACTTAGGGTAAGTAAACATGATAAGTCTTATTATGTGGCTAGACTGCCCTACATTGATAACACCCATCCCAACATATTTTAGACTGGTGCAATTATATAAACTAACTACAGTCCTAGAATATTTGGGGTAAGTGATGAATAGTGACCCTCAATGCAGTGATTATATCACTGGATACCATTGTTGATCTGTAGTTCATGGAAATATGTAATTTCCGAATAAAGTTGATTAACGGATGGAGCTTTTTAAAATAATTCTAAATCAAAAACCAATGGCTTATGCTGAGCTGTGAGCTCTGTGCACATCATCTGAACGATAAGTATTGTGTGTTTTTATTCCGGAAGATATGCTTCCGGTTCGTTGTCAGCATAAACATTACACATGTACCGTCCACTTCTCCAGCAATGTCCGACGATGATTCAGTGGCATCGAATCCGCTCTTCACCTTAATGAGCTCTGTTAATGTTAAAGGACATTTGTACCGCGCACTATCACCACCGGAGTGGTCCGCTGGCGCTCTGGTAGCTCTGAAAAAGGAAGGGAGGGGGAGCTAGTGGGAGGAAGCTGGAAAAGTGCAAGAGTGCAGTGATGTGCTGTTGGCGGCCTCAGCCCGGTGGGTCCGTTGGCTGGGCCTGGAATGTTTGTGGCCGGTAGTCGTCGTGTATTTCTGTGCAAGTCTATGTGTGTTTTTTTTTCTTGTTGCAGTGTAGTGAAGTTTGTGCCGTTTGTTGTGCTGTAGGTTTGTGGTTGTGTTTGGTTTGGGGTTTGAGAGGTGTATGCAGAGGAGGACATTGTTAGTGGAATCGGTTAGTTGGCATCTCTATCCTGAATTGACGAGTTGGGCTTGCATAATCTCTCCAGATGGGGTGCAGGGGAACCCTGTTCCTCTGGTTAGGTCTGTGCCCGTCCTGCATTCAAGGTCCCTTTCACATCTCGCTCACACCTCCACCAGCCTCCATAAAAACCCTACCTGTCCTTCCTTCCCACTTATATGGCCAGTGCACCCGCCAGTGTCCACAACTCAGTGTGGTGATTGGTAATATCTCGACAATTCAACAACACAGTGGTACCTAGTAGCAGCTAAGGAGCGGGTGAAGATGTTGGATGGGATTGGCTGGGGTTCTTGACTCCATCTCCATGGGTGTTGCCTGTGTTCCACTCTGCACATCGTCAGCCGTCCAGGTGCCGTGGGTGTTTCTCAGTCGGTTCTAGGAGCTTGTCAGTGTCCTTTCCGGTTTAGTCATTCTTTTTCCTTTCTGTTGTTTCGGTTTTTCAGTTTGAGTCTGTGGTGTTGAAGAGCCAGGTTTTTAGTAATTTTCGGAATTTTAGGTGATCTTTGGTGTTTCTTATTTCTTTTGGGATGTTGTTCCAGGTTTTTGCAGCTAAGTGGTAGAAGGAGGTGCCTCCGAGTTTTTTCTTAATATATGGTTTTAGTTCCAGGCGAATTTTGTTGCTTGACCTGAGGAGTCTTGTTGGCTTGTAGATTGTTATTTTCTTTTGTAGGAATTCTGCTCCTTGTCCACAGATTGCTCTGCAGAGTTTTTAAGAAACAAAGCAAAAGGCTTCAGTAATTTCACCACTGACGTTGGGCCTTGCAGCATAGCACCTGTAAACGCGGATTGAAACATGCCTTGGAAAGGCTGAGAGAGGCACTGAAGTGTAGTTCGGTAAGTCAGTTAAGCAATCAGGAGGGGCTGCGAGCCAAAAGAGGCCCTGGATAGATGTCGTATTCAAAGCTGGCCAATATTACACCTTGCACGCGAAATAGCGTATTCATAATTGGGTGTGTGTTTCACACAGCAATGTAAAAACAAAATTCGAGTTCTCTCAGTAAAAAGGGCAGCAGTGTAGAGGTGCACCAGGCCATCCCGAAGTTCCCTGTAGGCCAGTCCACTGCTGTAAGCAACGGGGGTAGCGAAGCACAAACTTTAAGAAGTGGTTCAAGGAGTCTTCTGACATCTCCAAAATGCAGGTGCCACTGCTGCTGTCCTACTGGCATGCCTTCAGCACATGCCTGTGGGATGGGGCAGGTTCTGCTCCGCTGCTCTGCACAGGAGAACACACTGAGCTCGCAGCATGCACCACGTCTCGCTGCTGAATGCACAGCTGGTAAAAAAAAATAAGGCTTCTGTCAAATATGCCATTTTGATCGTTCGGAACATGAACTCTCTGTTTCAGTGAACTTTGACTCGATTTTAAGACTCATAACAACATCTGAAAGGTGGAGGATAACACTGCCACAATTCACACGTTGAAATCAAGATACATGCTATCAAACTCACAACTTTCTAGGACTATAACTAAAACCTCTGAAGTCGGTAACCATGTACTCGAGAGGGAGGGGAAACATGTGGACGCCTATTAATTGCTTTTAAAAATGACCGATTTACCAGCGTGTTCTACTATCTACAAAATTACCCAGAACCATCCCATATGTCTATAGTGACTTTTCAGAATACATATTGTCACATCACTGACACTTCCAACAAAATGGAGCTGTCAAACCTTACTGAAAGTCCATGGCGCTAAAACGAACCTCTCCCACACATGCTTAGTTCACTGAGCCACAGGTCTTATTTTATTATTATTATTATTATTGTATTTATTGAGCGTGGGCTTGGCTTCGAGAAGCAAAGGAGCGCTTTCCAGAGGTATAGACCAGTAAAGAGGCAGAACTGAGCGCTTTTCAGAGGTACAAACAGAACAGAAATATGTCTTCGGCTGCCCCTGTCTTTGGTGTGTTAGTCTCCATTGGAATCCATTCGGGTGACGTAATATTCCACGCAGTGGACAAAAAAGGGTGGCTTCACCCAACCCATATTCATGGACAACTTAGAGTTAGTTGCTTCACCCAACTCAGACTCGTATGAGACCCGTACTGTCATTGGTTTCTTTGCATTGATTTGACCATGTTTAGCATGCCACCTAACAGAGCCAACTGAATGTAGGCACAGTATTGTTTTATGGGTATTTATTTATTCATTTTATTTATTAATTTATTGAGCACAGACATAGCTCTGAGAAGCAGCACAATGCTGTACAACAAAGGGTAACCAGGATCACAACTGAGGGGGCAGAAGTTTCAGCAGAGCTGTGTCCCAAACTATTAATTAACAGGATCAGTAATTATGGATAAGGTGTGGTCATTGGAAGTGTGTACAGTGCATGAAGAAGTTGCTCCTTGAAAAGCGGGTCTATTTATTTCTTGGAGAAGTAGACACAAAGCAATAACGGAACAGTTTAAGGAGGCCAGCAATTTCAAGTAGACATATGGGTCTTTAGGTCTTTACTTAATGGGATAGCCAAAGAAAGATATTTCTACAAATGGGGAGCAATACCGAGATCCTGCCAACTCCCCAGGCTTCATTTTTTAATTTTAAATAATCACAGAGGCTGCTGCTTAACGTGAAGGGTCTGATTCTGGCTGCAAGATGCCATCCCTCTTTTCAGTTGTTTTGGGGCAGGGCCATGAAGGCATTTGAAAGCAAACAATGACTATTAAAGGAGAATCTATAGCTAACCCGGAGCCAGTACACTGCTCATCTACATAAAGTAACCAGCTTTCTCTTGGACAAGCTGAAAATCAGGAGAAAAGATGTATTCGATACTGTCGGGAAGTTTAGTTTAGTTTGTTTATTTGTGTAGTGCTCCAAACCCAGAGGCATCTGGGCGCATTTCTTACACAACGGTTACAGAGGGTACAGTGGCAATATAAAGATGACAATACAAAGCAGTTACAGGTAAGTTTGGACGACACACTGATATATACTTCAATTTACATGATTATAGGGTGTAGTGGTGCAAACTACATCGATCTTGTGACTGCGATTTTTACGTATATATACAATAAACAGAGGCTGAGATATGCAGCACTTTTGCGTGAGATCATACATTTACAAAAATAAGCAGATATACCAATAAATTGCATAGATACATGTTAAAGGCAGGGTTACATGTTAAAGACAGAATGAACTAGGGTTCCTGTGGAAAAAGTCAGGTTTTAGTGTTTCTTCTAAATGGGTGGAAGGTAGGTTCCGATCTTAGTGTGAGGCTGTGAGTACTGGGAAACTGTTCCCTCCTGCGTTTTGCAACTTGTAGCCAGGGACTTCCAGGCAGTGTGTCTGTGTCGTTCACAAGGGGCGGTCCGAGGTATTGCGTACAAGGTTTTTGGTCAGGTATGTGGGGGCAAGGTTGGCGAGACATTTGTGGGTCAGAGAGAGGGTTTTGTGGGCGCTCCTTTGTTTGACCGAAAGCCAGTTCAGGTTGTGTCTCGCCTCCGAGATTTGGTGAATATTTAGGGCAGCTCTGATGGCTTATTTTGGAGATCTTGCATTTTTCTCAAATTCTGCTGACTAGTTGCCAGATAGAGTGCATTGCAGTAATCTAGCTTGGAGAGTGCTAGCGCTCTAGCTATGGTGATGCAATTAGGTGTAGTGAGAACGTGTCTACAAGCAATAATTAGCTTACAGGTGTACGCCGTCGATGAGGCTGAAGCGTTAACCTGTCTAGATAGGGCTAGTGGAGACCTTGATGGGGTTGCCATCAATAGTGAAAGTATCAAACTGTTTGCTAAGTTTGTTTAGTTTCAGTTTAGAACCTAGAAGGTGGAGCTCTGTCTTCTCATCATTGAGACAGAGTCCATGTTTAGCCATCCAGTCGTGGATTATACTGCAGATCTCATTTAGCAGTTTAGAATCAGTGTCCTAACCACCAGTGATGGTATGAGTATCTGGGTGTCATCTGCATAATTAGTGTAGGTGACACCCAGACAGTCAAGGTCGTCGAACAGCGGTTTAGTGAATACATTGTAGAGGGTGGGAGACACACATGAGCCTTGTGGGATGCCGCACAGCGGCTCAGTGAATACATTAGAGAGGGTGGGAGACACACATGAGCCTTGAGGGACGCCGCACATGTCTGGCGCGGGTCAGCTGATGCTGTTTGAGAGAAAACTCTCATTGACCTATTGTCTAAAAAGGATTGGTTCCATGCTGTGGCTTTAGGAGAGAAGTGAGCTGCTGACCTGAGATGTGAGCAAAGGACTTTGTGATCTACTAAGTCGAACCCTGCCGAAAGATCTAGTAGTAGTAGGAGGGCTAGTTTACCTTTGTCTTTAAGCACCTCAATTTGAGTCTTTAAATCAATAAGGGCCGTTTCTGTGCCATGCCTTGGCCTGAAGCCAGATTACCTGAGGCAAAGAAGGTTGTTATTTTCTAAATGCTCCTGAATTTGTAGATAGGCTGCTCTATCAATGATTTTTTAGAAGAAAAGGGACCGTAGTGATCGGTCTGTAGTTCGTGGCGATAGGAGGATCTAAGGCAGGCTTCATGAGAAGCGGAAGGACCCAGGCTTCTTTGAGATTATTGGGAACTATACCTGATTCGAAAGATGTGTTAATGAGGGCGGTGATGAAAGGCGCAAGTTCTTTGGAAGCCTCCTTGATGATGGGCGCCAAGCAAATAGGTCCCTGGCATCTAGAAGGTTTGAGTTTGGATATTATGTCACCAAACTTTTTAGTGGTGAGAGGGGAGAAATTGAAGGGGGTGTAGAGTTTTGTGACAGGCGTGAAGGTCGTGGGTTTGGAAGTGGTGTCTAGGATAAGAAGTTTTTTTGCTTCGATTTTGTTTTGGAGCATGGTTATTTTGTTTAGTAGTGCTGCCTGTATGTTAGAGCACCAGGCGTAATCTTTGATGCATGTAGCTGGAAGAGGTGCTGGTGATTCCAGCTCTCTGAGTACATTAAATAGTTTCTTTGTGTCGGATTTAGCTTGCAGGATGAGGGTGTTGTAGGTATCGTTTTTGGATTGTAGGATTGCTTCTTTGTATGTTAAGGAGGCTGATAGGAAGTTCCCTTTATTAGAAGTAGACGAGTGACGCTTCCAGAGTGCTTCTGCCATTCTTTTCGCTTTCCGCAGAGGTCTAAGGTGTGGGGTAAACCACGAGTTTAAATGAGCAAGTGGTTTGGCTTTGCGTAGTCTGAGTGGGGCAATGGTGTTTAGGGCGTTGAGCAGTGTTTGGTTCAATACGTCTTCTAAGACCGTTTGGTCTGAGTGTTTAATATTAGTGGCATTGAATATCGTCTGAAGTAAAGGGAGCAAATGTTTCACTGTTATATTATGGGAGTTCCTAGTTAGAGTGGGAGGGGTGAGGTCAGGGGTGTTGTTCGGATTACCCTCATCCTTTATGATGAATGAAATCAAGTGATGGTCTGTCCAGGCCCAAGGTGTATTGGACAAGATATCTATGTTGCAATTAAGGTCCGCTAGCCAATCTAGAGTCCTGCCTTTGATGTGGGTAGGTTCTGAGATTCGGTCTGTGAAGCCTAGTTCAGAGATGGAGCTGGCGAGAGTAGCGGCTTTAGTGTCTTTAACATCTTGGAATCTCAGGTTGAGGTCACCAAGTAAAATAATTTGGGATCCTGGCTTAGTGTTGTTGGAGAGGAGGAGGGTAATATCTTCTTTGAATGTGGATACAAGCCCCGGTGGTCTACACACGAGATGAATGGTTGTGGTGCGGGGAGGCCGAAACAGGTAGTTTGACGGATACAAGTTTGCCAGAAGGAAAAGTTTGGTTGGACATAGGTCTAAGACCTAATGCAGTTTTAGAGATAAAGGCAATACCAACGCCTTTGGTTTGGTTGGAGTCTCTATCTGATCGTGTGATGGAATATTTGTCTGGAATGGCGAGAGAAAGCGCTTGCCCGGCAGCAGCATGGAGCCACTTTTTGGTGACTGCTAAGACGTCGAGGTCTAAAGACGTTATAGTAGCGGATATGTCGGGAGCGTGGGCTGGCAGGGATCTGGCATTGATCAGTGCACCTTTGATTGTGGTTGTAGGAATGCTGCTGGTACTAGTGGCTATAGGAGTGTAGTGAGGTCCAGACAGGGGAGTATTGTTTCTTGGTAGAAACAGAGATGTTGAGAATCTACAGCCTAACCTTTCATTTCTTAATTTAATTGGGCATGGTTGGTTGGGTGTAGGTTTTTCTGGTGAAGTGTTGAATAAAGAGGTATGGAGTGTTAAGGTAGGGATTATTGAGGCATTCTAGGGTGATTGAAGGTGTCTTTGAGCCTATTTGCAGGCATGATAGTCAAAATGGGATTGGCAGTATGCCTTTATGGGGAGGTGAACTAATCTGAGTGTCTAACATCCTATAAGTCGTGCTAGGCGTTGTTCTCTTGTTGCTAGACTGCAGCGAGTGGAGACACCTGGTGTCTCTGTTGGTTGTGGGCGGGTGGACAAATGAACTAAGAGCAGTAATGAAGTAGGTGATAGTAATCAAGAATATGAACATGGTTTAGCGTTGGACGGTATGGCTATTGCTGTAGATGAACGTAGCAATCCGCAATGGTGCAGAGGTCACTTAAGTGCAGAGTTGGCAGGAAGGATGTTGGCACTAAGCACGGTTAGATAAGGACAATCAGTAGTGGTGCTATGGGCACAGCGTTAGGCAGATAAACAGCAATGGTGCTGAGGCACAATGTTAGGCAAATAAACAGCAATGGTGCTATAGGCACACAATTAAGCAAGTGAACAGCAATGGTTCTATGGGCACCATGTTGGGCAGGTAAACAGCAATGGTGCTGAGCACACTGTTAGGCAAATAAACAGCAATGGTGCTGAGGCACAATGTTAGGCAAATAAACTGCAATGGTGCTATAGGCACAACATTAAGCAAGCGAACAGCAATGGTGCTATCGGCGCAATGTTAGGCAAATAAACAGTATTGTATGTTTTGATCCCATCCAAAAGTTTGCATGGACGAAAAGTCCTAAAAATGCTACCACCAAAGGTTCGAACACCAAAAGTTCAAACTTTTGTTGGTAACATTATAGGTTAGTATAAGAAAAAAGATTGCAGAGGTTGTCCCCCGCAACACCCGCTCACTATACTGTGTGGTACAGTGAGCAGGGTTTTACTTTACAGTGCAGTGAGTGGGGGTTGCGGGGGAAACCCCGTACCTCCTGTAAAAAAACAAAAAGAAAAGAAAAGGACCCTGCGACGCTGGTTCCCGATCACCGAAGTGAAAGGGAACTGGCGCTGCAGGGACTCACCGTGAAGAAAAAGGTAAGTAGGGTATGTTTATGTTGGGGGTGTGGGTGGGGGGTTGTGTCGTCGGTGTGGGTGGGGGTATGGGTATGTAGGGGTTGTGTACATGTGTTCGCATGGGAAATGTGCAAACCTTTGGTGGTTCGCACATTTCTCATGCCAACTTTCCGGCTGCGGGAAAATCAGCCGTGGTCGGATCACGTAGATCCAAATAAACAACAATGGTCCTATAGGCACAACATTAAGCAAGTGAACAGCAATGGTGTTATGGGCATAACGTTGGGCAGGTAAACAGCAATGGTGCTATGGGCACAATGTTAGGCATACAAACATCAAGAATGCTGCAGGTCTTGAGATGCTGACAGCAGATGGTGTTGGGGTTACTTAGACACATCGATATGTCGCATGTCTGATCGAGGCATGGTGCTGTAGTGACTAAATGCTACTGGTCAGGGTGAGGGCAGATTCGTTGCATACTTTACGTTAGGAGGAATATATTGCTAATAGCAAATTGACGTGGTGCTCCATCTCATTGAGGGTAGAGGTGCTAGAGTTGGAAGCGTAAGCGTTGGCGGTACGTTTTAGTGAGCGTGAGGCATGTTCGTGAGGCGGTTTTGGGCGCACATGGGGGAATTCAGGTGACGAGGAGGGAGTATGCAGAGGTTAAGGTAGCAGGATTCGATGGAGGGAGACACAGGAGTAATGTTGTTGTGATGCGTCTCACCGTATAGGAAGGAGAAACCAAGTGCTGCAGCGCTTATTGGTCCAGCGTGCAGTGAGCTGGTTCGTTAAGTTGCAGAGATCTGCAGAGGGCAGGTAGGTGGAGGGAGTTGGACAGAAGGAAGAGGAGCTCAGAGCTCGTCCAGCTCTGTCAGACTCAGTCAGGCACCTTAGATTGCACCTTGGCAGTGTACCAGCTTCGCCTTCAGGCGAACAGGGATTGGGTGAAAAGCTGCATACTGGCCAATCGGAAATCAGCAAGTCGGCGTGTTGGTAGGGGTTGTAGTGTGTTGGGTGTCCTGACCCACGTTTGAGCTGTCATGCTGCAACATTTGGTGCTGTGGGCTTAGAAAATCCAAGATGGCCAAAAAGCCCACAAGTGCGCCAGAATCCAGGAGAACCACGCAGTTTGTGCGCACACCAAAATGGTTACCTAACTTGCCAATCACCAGTGTAAAGAAAGATCTTTGTTGACAAAATCCACTGTTACGGATGTCAAAAAGTTGCTGAAATCGTGGCTCATCGGACCACTTTAAAGATTCAACCCTTTTGTGGGGTTCCACATAACCATTTTACTGTAAGGAGCCCCATCAAAACAATGTTAAGCAAGGATTTACTACCATGTAAGAACCATTCCTGTTTGGAATGCATTCATCCAAGAAAAATCCCAAAAATGGTTGCATTACCAGTACTCACCACTATCAGAAAGCCGGCGTTTTAAAACAACACCAGACATTTGTGTAAAACTGAATAAATGAACCCAAAGCAGGCCAAAGAAAGACTTACTGAGAGGTGGATACAATGTAAAGTTATATTCTGAAGTGACTTGAATGTTCATAACAAGACTGGCTGAGCTCTGCAGGTCTGCAGCAGCCTAACTGAAACTGGATTTAAAACTACCAAAAATCGAAAATGTTTAAATGAACTGAGTGACCTACTTTTGAGTGTCATATAG
This sequence comes from Ambystoma mexicanum, assembly GCF_040938575.1. NCBI lineage: Eukaryota > Metazoa > Chordata > Amphibia > Caudata > Ambystomatidae > Ambystoma > Ambystoma mexicanum. The sequence goes on along the minus strand of NC_090930.1, from coordinate 146,174,659 downwards.
TTTGTCACTGTTGAAATGTCATAGTTTTGAACTTAGAATCAGCATTCTAGCTGCATATGTAAAAATTGTCTTGACTTAAACTGGGGAACAAAAAGTGACATTTTATCTGAAACCTGGCTTAATGAAACTGAATTTTGCCCACCAGCTACCCCCGACAGGAGTTGAGACTTGCACAACAGATGTGTTCCCAGGCCTAGCTGCCTTTTGCTGCTCCCACCAAAAGGGATATGACACTTCTCTGATTGAATTACCTGGGCTCTGCAGGAAATTGAACAAAGCCCTGTCCTGACTCAGGCAAATGTTTTATTATGGGGGTCGTAAAAGTGGCTTCCTCCTGGAAGGAAAGGGGAGGAGCACTGCCTGTGAGAGCAAGCTGGCTTGGCAGAACTGGAAAAACCAGAAATTCAACCTTGTGCTGGGGGAAACCACACCCCTTTGGGGCCAGAACATAAATCTAAAAAGATGGATCATTCATAGAGCGGACTTGTGAAAATTTTATAAGTGATATCATTATTCTTGTGATTTTTCTGTGCACATTTGAAGACGTGGTAGGACCCGGTGGTATGTTCAGGGGGGTTTTAGCGGAAAACAGGATATTACTCTAAATGTATGTATGTTAAAAATCTGACACTCCACCACCTAATGCCCACACACCATGGGCACATCTGTGTAAATGCGGGGAAAAATCCAATATTGGTAACCCGACTAAAAAGTGAAATATGTTGTCATTTTTGAACCCAAGCTCCTAGGAAGAGCAGATTTGGGACAGAGACTACCTCATGTGATAGGTAATATGTACATGCAATGACAAACCACTATGTATTTGAGAAATGTGCATTTTGAATCAAATATAGACTTGTGGGCAAACTGACCAGGGGAGGATCCTCTGACCCATAAAACCTACAGCATCACTCTGACTCACAGTTCCTTCCCCAATCATGGGAGAGGGAGACTTGGGCCAATGACAAGTTGAAAGAAGGGCTGGCTAGTGATGCTGCACACACACCCACTTTCAAAACACATAAAAGCAGACAGTCAGGACAGATAGAGACATTCAATTCCATTTGCTGCGGAGCATGCTGATCGACGACTTCACATCCAGAGATCCAGACTTCAAATCCATCAATCTCCAGAACCTGTAGCAGTACCCAGAAGGCAGAGCAGTATCCAGAATCCAGAGAGGCTAGACCAGCAGAGCAGAGCTGACCCAGACCGCTGTTAGCAGAACCAGAGAGCTGACCCAGATCACTGTGAAGAGACCCAGACCAGACCAGAGTCCAGTCCAAAACCTGACCAGATCCGTGGCGAGGCCTAATTCAAAAATATATTGTGAGTACCTAGCAGAACTGTGCAGAACCAATCTCTTAGTTAAAATAATATAATTCAATCTATTTTAATCTAACCAGAACTGCCTAAAAGCTGTCACCTGTCATTTTCTATCTGCAAGCTGTAACCTGTCACTTTGAACTTTTAAAATTTCAAATCCAAAAAACTACCTTTATTTAATCGTCCGTATCTCTGGAACCGTGTGGGCTAGGAACTTGGTTTAACTTTCCTCTGAAAGATTAGAATCGTACCTTTCCAACAAGCCTAGAACCGACTTCTTACTCCTTATACTTTCTTCGTAAACACGATTCTCGCACTCGCAAATTTTACAGCGATTTGCGATTTGGTTAAAAATTCAGCCACGTGTGAAAACAGCAGCTTCCTTGCTTTCCTTGCTAAAAATTCGTTTGCCTCGTAAGAACCATTCCTAAATCATTGCTAGAGTGAGCCTGGACTAATGTTAACTAGATACCACTCACCCTGAACCTCTAGAGGGAATTAAAAGCATTTTAGCATATTTTTCACTTCATTGCCAGCACATATAAAAGCATTTTAGCATATTTTTCACTTCATTGCCAGCACATATAAAAGCATTTTGGGCATGTGTTTCAAACTTCTGTAGTCTAAGCTTGCTGGGGTGAACTGAATTACATTTGATTGCATTTCTGAGAACTGTGTGCTTTCCTTCCATTTCCTTGCATTGCATAAAGGGGGAGTGGATTGCCAGAGAAAAGTGATTACATTGTTTTGTTGAAATCATATTGAGTATTTCTGTACTGCAATTTAATTCCACCCTGCATCCATTTGAAACCATAAAAGTATTGTTGCTATCTTATCCATCCTATAACCACTCATCATTGATTATAAAGAAGTGTGCTAGTGCCGGACTATCCATTATTGATTACTGCTCAGATTAAGTGTGATATTCAATTATTAATTTATTATAAAGTGTGATATATATATCTATTGTTTAAATTATCAAATAAACCCTTTAAACTTGCAAAACAGAACTACTTCTTGGCTCAGTGGGGTCAGGGGGATTCCAAGAGAGGGGTGTTATATAGGGGTTGTCATCCAGAACGCATGAACTGGACGTAAAGATATATCAATAAGGGTTTCCATTCAGTATCCCAGACTAGGCATTGACTTAGCTGTAGTGTTGAATTGAATCCTCTTACAAATTGGGGGCTCGGGCCGGACGTTTGGGTTAGATCTATCACTTGTGCAGATTAATACAGCGTGCCAGCTGACCAGATACACATATCCGGTCAGATCACCACACTGTGTTACGCTGTAAAGCACTCCTCAAAGGAACGCTCTAAGGAAAAGGTCTGTTTTGCAAAAATAAAATATAAACTTCTGTAAGTCAGGACAGAGACCAATCTCTAGAATGACGACCTTAGTAGACATGAAAATAGCCAGAGAGCACTTCTTACATAAGTTATTTGTGAGAGGTGAGTGGACTCACCAGGATCGCATGGTCTGGTTGCAGGCCATCACGCAACAGGTCACTGAAACAGGGTCAGATAAATGGAGAGATCAGGGTCCCTTACATGTGGCCCTCAGTGAACTATACATGGCTCCTAAAGCTAAGGATGAACAAGACAAGATGGTTAGGATAGCGGCATACCTGTACCTATATATGGGAGACATGCAGGATAAATGTACTGAAAGCCAAGATCTGGCGAATAAGCGACAGATGGCGTTAGAGAAGGTCCAATCTGACCTGGTCTCTTCTGAGCAGAGGCTGCAGGGGAGCCAGGAGTCAGAAAATGATAGTAGGCAGTATATCATTAAAATAAAAGAGGATATGGATATACTGCAACAGGAAAAGACAGACCAGGATACCAGAATTCTGGCTTTGCAGAAGGAACACCAAGACAGTTTGGACTCCCTACTGCAGAGCCAGAAAAAGCTGGAGCAACAGATCAATTTCAACAGGGCATGCACAGAGCAGGTAGCCACCCTGCAAATCCAACTAGACAGAGAGAAAGAGGAGAGCAATAAACTGATCCTGAAAGACCTGGATACCCAGGCAGAGTTTGATCAGGAGCGCCAGAAAGCTGGTGCCTTCCAAAGGCAAAGGGACGACCTGGCGTCACAAATTCAAGCTCTTGGTCAGGAAAGGGACACCTTAGGCCAGGAAGTCTGCCACTTAAGAAGAAAAATGGAAGAAAATCACCTGGCCCACCAGGGACTGGGTGACCTCCAAAAAGAACACCAGGACTTGCTAGAGCACACCAGGAGGGTGGAGGATGCTCTGGCAAGACAGGAGCAGGCCAATAGGGACACAGCTCAGGAGGTAACCCTCCTGCAGCAAAGACTGGCCCAGTGCTCCAGGACCAATCAGGAAACGCAGAGAGAGAATGAGGCTCTCTGCCAGCACAATGATAGGCTCCAACAACAGGTAGCGATGCAGGAGAGACTGATAGAGTCTAGTAAGGCCTTAACTGAGGAACTGAAGGTGCAGGCTCTTGCATTGCAACAGGGAGCAGGGGCGGATAGAGACCAGGTTCGCTGGGAAAGGGAAACTCCTGAGCATAACCTCAGGAGCCCTAGTACCAGAGGCCTTTATCTCTCTCAGTCCCTGGACTCTGCCACCCCCATGTCCCCTGGCGCACATGAGCACCGGGCCACAGGGATGGCAGATTACTATCCAGCCAGAAGCATGGGGCTCATAGGCCAGTACCTCCCAGGAATGGATGGGCGGGCATCCGGGTATGGGCACCCAAGCACAGTGCAATTTAGTGGGGAACCCCAGGAGAGTAGGCCCATTAAGGGCATCCTGAAAACCTCTGCCCAGTTAGGTCAGTGGGGGGGGTACCCATCAAATCCTGGCAGCAAGGAGGAATCTGAAGACTCCTCTGAACGGCGCAGGACACAGGAGACCAGGTCCCCACATTCTGCCAGCCACTCCCAGGCTCGCAGAATCCGGGAAAACCTGGAAGATCAGACAGGAACCTCTGGGAGCAGTGCCTCTGAGTCAGAGGATGAATGGACCAGGGTTACCCGAACCAAAAAGGCCAATAAGGCAAAAAGGGCCTTGCTTAAGGACCCATTGAAACAGATTAAGGCAATCAGGAGTGTCATCATGCCTTATCATAAGAACGCCAAGTATTCTGTTTGGGAACACTTGGAGCTCTATGAGCAAATGATGGAGACCTTTCATTTGAAGGACAGCCAAAGCTGTATTCAGTATGTAAAGTGGACATTCTCACCAGAATACTCCAGTTTCTTTGCGGGGCTGGAGGACCAAAATCATTTAAGATGGTCCAGCTATAAGGCGGCCATCTTGAAACATTTTTCTGTTCACAGAAATCCTCAAGAGGCTCGCAAGGCAGCCTACAATTTGCAATGTGGGGAGGATCAGGCCCCACAAGAATTCGTGCAAGAATTGAAACGTGCCTTTGCGCAGACCACCAGAAGGGTGCGCACAGACAGCAGAGAATTTGTCAATACATTTTTCCATGCCTTGCCCAAATATATAATGACCCAGCTCGTGAGAGATTTTCATGAGAAAAGATCTTTAGACTGGGTCATTGAACAGGCTACCCGGATCTATGAGGTACAGAAGCCTATCGAAAATAAAAATAACGCGCCGAAAAACCCCAAAACCAACAGCACCCCTGCTGCTGCCAAGGTGGCAGAGGTAAAGGTCACCCCCGTTTTGGATTTGGAGTGGGGGGGCCTAAAAAACTACCTGCACCTAATAATTCACAGCCCAGAAATCCCTCAGGCCAGTCACAGACAGGGAGTCGAGGAGGAGGTCCCACAAATGGGGTCCCCCACTCCCCTGATTATGTAAGTCCCCGCTATAAGGGAAACCGACCAATCCTGGGTTATGTGTGGACTCCTCCAGCCCAAGGGGGGGGATCCAGCCAAGCACCTGACCCGGGGAACTTCCCTCCTAACTTCCCCCAGGAGGGCAGAAATTCTCCTAATCCTGGGCAGAACTTTTTCCCCAGGTATCCACCCAATTTCCAGCCCCAAAATCATCCATCCTTCTTTCCCCAATTCCCTGAGCCCAGACAACCTAATCCGGGAGAGGGGAGGCCAAGGGTGGAGGGGTACCAAAATCTTCCCAACCAGAGGTACTACCAGAGAAGGGATAGCTACCCTTCCCGGGATCAGCCCAGGGGAGAAAATAGAGCCCCGTATCAGCCTGAGCGGGTTTCCCAGTTAGAGCGCCAGGTCCAAAATATGGCACGGGATCTGGGTCACATACTGAGGGCTCAACAGAACCCTCAGATGAGCATGCCACCGCAGAATGCCCCAAACTCTGGACCTGGTGCTCCAGAACAATGACGGGGGCAGCACCCCGATAACACACCGGTTCCCAGGGAGGAGGCACAAGGGGAAGGGGGGTGTAAAGCCTTGGAGGAAGCTTCCTTCCCAACTTGTAAACAGCCCCTGGAAAACCAGGAACCGGAAACAAAATCTCCTGCCCCTGAAAGCCCGCCTCCCAAGGAGCAGAGGGGGGGTAGGAGAAACAAAGAAACCAAACAGACCCACTTTGTGGAGGAGGTACAGGTCTTCCAATTTGAGGGAGAGGGATCCTCAGAGGATCCTGGGGAAAGGACCTTCTCCTTCAGAGATGGGGGAACTCCTCCCAAGGAAAAATGGGTCCCAAGAGATGCCAATTCAGACTGGGGAGATATGGAGATTGAGCTACCGCCGCCCATCATCTCATCCCAGAACCCACAATACCAAAATCCCCTGGTTCAAACCCATCCTGATGACTGCCTCCAAAAAGGGGGGGGGCGGCCCAGAACCGGAACCAGGGGAACCCACAATGGCTCTGATCTCCAGTTGCCAACTTTTACTTTCAGATTCCCAAGGCTCTCCACAGAATTCTGCCCAAATTTCTTCTCTTGCAATGTCCAAAACCAGAAAGTTAGCCCACCAGTTGTCCAGAAATGTGCATTATCTGTGCCCCCTTGAGGAGAAGGAGGGAAGATATTATGCCCCGGTACAAGTACAGGGTCAGGGTACGATTTCAGCGCTGGTGGACGCGGGATCTCAAGCTACCCTTCTGTCCAGAAGGGCCTTTGATGAACTGAATGCAGGAAGGGAAGGGAATTACCAAATTCCTCTCACCTCACTTCCTGGACAACTCCAGAACTTTGATGGGAAGGAAATTCCCGTCGAGGGGACGGCAGATTTGGACATTAAAATTGGGCGACACAAGTTGAAACACCCGGTCATAGTTGTGACTCCAGAGGGCACCCCTTGTTTACTAGGGAATGACCTCCTGGGAAGGTTGTCACCCCTAATAGATTGCGTAAACATGGTCCTCTGGACCCAGACTAGCCGACCCATAAAATTAAAACAGAGTGTCAACCATGTTAGTTTAAACGGCACCTGCCACATGGTTGAACAAAAATCTGACCAAGTAGAATTTCACTTCCAGAACAACCAAATTCCAGACGTGACAGTAATAGCAGTAGGACAACAGACTGGTGATGGGGGGTCCTCTCTATTTCTGAAAATCAACCTTCCTTCCAGTCTAAAGTGGTACTCCACGCTGGAAGGAAACACTTTAAAATTCTTTACTAATCCACAATCAGAAACTCCCACTCCTATAGTCCAGAAAGATGTGAAATCAGCTCAGAGCCTGGCTGATATTCAGCAAATTGGAGAGCAGTTGTTCATCCCTGTTCAGTTAAATGATGGGAAGGACTCTGTTCTCGCTCAAGTGTGTGTGAACAACGGTAAGAGCTTCATCAGCGAAGCCATGTTCCGCCAACTCCCAAAAGATCCAGCCATTCCCACATTCAAACTGATAGACAAATGGGAAATGGACCTGGAAGCACCCAATTCCAAACATCTCCTGCCAAGCAGGTGTATGCTCAAAATCTCCATTGGCAACAAGAGCATAGTCCACAATTGTTGGGTCGTGCGAGACGTCACTGCCGCCTTTTACTTAGGCAGTGACATTCTCAATCGCTTTGCCATTAGTTTGGACCTAATAAACTTCAAAGCTTCGTCCCGATTAGCGGATAATCCCATGGGCTTTGATGATCCAGAAAAAGCATTTAGGTCAGCTCAATTGCTACCTTATGCAGTTGAAATTCAGATTAAAGAGGAAGTCACCATCCCAGAAAGGACCCGACAATTCTCCCTGGAAGTGAAAGTTAAAAGAGGACAACATTTGAAAAACCCTGATGCTTATATACACCTAAATGCTTCTCTCCAACAGCAAGGGTTGGGGGTAAACCCAACTCCATTAGTCAACATAGAACATGACACCATTCTAATAGAGGTGGATAACAGCGACTTAAAGAGTATTACTCTAGCCGCAGGCACCATTATTGGAATGGCGGTTGATGACCGACATGTTTCCATTGATTTAGGTAATGAACTGTTAGGACCAATCCCCAAGGACTGTTTTGACAGTGAGGACAATACAACACCAGACAGGATTTTTACCCGGCATGGGGGGAACTTCCTGGTGTACACTTCCTGCCCCTATGGTAAGGAAGATGTGACTTGTGACTTCAGGAGGGATGAGGTGATTTTCCAGGTCCATGAGGGATGCCTTTCCCACCTGAGGCCTCCAGTCCAAATCAGCACTCTGACCAGGGACTTCTCCACCCAGCTGGAGGAGGCCGCTGAGATAGCCAAACCAGAAGTCTTTCCAGGCTTCAGGCAGATGGTGGAAGAGAGAGTCAACCTAGCTGATGCCTGTGTGACTCTGGAACAGAAGCAAAAGTTGAAACAAGTTTTCTTGGATTTCCAAGATCTCTTTGCGGTAGACTCATATGACTGTGGCCGCACCACACAGCAACAATTCCCACGGACCCTGGCATGACTCCAGTGTTTGTGAAGCAATATCGTTTGCCTCTCGCATCCATGGAGTCCCTTACTGAAATAATTAAGAACCTTGAGTCCAGGGGAATAATCCGTCCCGTCCACAGCACCTTCAATAATCCGGTGCTGGGAATATTGAAGCCAAACGGCCAGTGGAGACTCTGCGCCGACCTTAGGGAGCTCAACAAACGGGTCCATACTTCCCGATGGCCTCTTCCCTACATTGACCAAGGGCTGGCCCAGATTCAGGGGTCACAGGTATTCACTGCAATAGACCTGACCAATGGATACTGGACCGTGCCGGTCAGTAGGGAGGACCAATACAAGCCAGCTTTTACCTTTGGGGGCCAGCAGTATACATGGACCCGGACTCCCTTCGGATACCTCAACTCCGGCAATGAATTGAACATTTTCCTACATAAGGCCATGCCCGACCTGGGTGCGAGGGGTAACCTGGCTTATGTAGATGATGTCCTCATCAAAAGTTCATCTGTGGAGGAACACATAGCGGAGATCCGTTATGTTCTGACCCAGTTGAGGGCCGCCGGAGCAAAACTTTCCTTTCAGAAGGCACAGTGGTGTAAAACCCGTGTTAATATTTTGGGGCATGAGATTACTCCTCAGGGTCTCTGTCCCCAGGAAAAGAAAGTGGAACCACTTCAGAAACTGAAAGACCCCACAACTCTGCGGGAACTAAGGTTCCTCCTTGGACTGACTAATTACAGCAGAAAGTTCATTGAGGGCTACGCAGAGATCACCAGACCCCTGATTCATCTTCTGAAGGGGGGGGTCAAGTGGAAATGGGGTCCAGAACAAGCCGAGGCGGTAAAACAACTCAAGAGAAACCTCTCACAAGCGCCTTGCCTAGCTTACCCTGTCAGAAACAAGGAGTTCTTCCTGGAGACGGGGTTCTCTAATACGTGCTTGACGGCAGTATTATACCAAAAGCATGACAAGGTCAATAAAGTAATCTCCTATGCAAGCAAAACTTTATCCTCTGTGGAGGAAAAATTCAACGATTGTGAGAAGGCACTCCTGGCAACGGTGTGGGCATTGAAGAATTACCGCCCGTTTATCCATGGGGAACACATCATAGTGGAGACTCCACACCAGCCACTGCAATATCTCCAAAGTGACAGAATCCGGGCTGGAAATGTGAGTAATTCCCGAATTACTTCCTGGATTCTGTCAATGCAAGGCTTTCCTGTGGAGGTCAGATATGGCCAAAACAAGAAGAGTCCCCTCGCGCAAGGTCTGGCTGACTTGCATGATTGTGCCAGAGAAAACTGTCTCGAGGACGAAAGTCTAAAGATCAAGGACAACACGGAGGCATACCTTAATTCCCCACACAAAGTCTTTGAAGAGGACAAGTGTGAGGGAATGCCCACTGTCTATGTGGATGGATGCTCTTACCATGTTGACAACAATGGGGAGAAAGAACTGGTGGCCGGCGTAGGGAATGCATGGGTGAATGAGTCCCCAGAACCCTCCGCTGGATACAAAATTGGTCCCCGAAGTAGTCAGGTGGCAGAGTTGATGGCTGTGCATCAAGCCATCCTCACCGCTGTCCAACATCAACTCCACGAACTGGTCATAATCACAGATTCGGATTATGTACGGAACGGGTTCGTGGAGCACCTGGTTAATTGGAAAACCAGAGGCATGTTATGTGCTAACAACAAACCCTTGAAACATGGGAAGTTGATTCAAAACATTGACGATCTGGTACCTCGAATGGGATGACCATCTATTGGAAAAAGATCAAGGGTCATTCCAAAGTAGAGGGACCAGACAAAACTGGAAATGACTTAGCTGATCAGCTGGCCAAAACCGGGGCCATCCAAGGGGATCTAATTGAGATTGAGTCCCTGTTGGGGGAAATCCAGGTCACTGTTATCACTAGGTCCCAGACAAATGCTCACAATGACCTTTCCACTGCACAATGGAGTAAGGAGACCCCTGATGCTGATTTGATTACAGCTCAGAAGGGGGATCCAATTATTGGTAAGTTTTACCAACACCTTGAGGACCCTGAGAACTTTCCCCTGACGGATACCGATTACATTGGGAAAGAGGACCTAAGAGTGTTGATGAAATGTCCAAAAATGTTCCGAATCCAAGACGGTTTGCTGGTAAGGAAATCCAAAGCTGGCCACGATCAGTGGGTGGTTCCTACCTCATTCCGAAGCCTGATGTTAAGTCACGCCCATGATGCGGCCACCGCCGGTCATAGGGGGTTTCACACAACACTGGAAATCTTAAGAGAGGTTGCATACTGGCCACACATGGGGCAGGACCTTGACCAATACTTGAAGGGGTGTCTTGTGTGTGCACAATTTCAGCCATCATCCCTCACGCACCGTGCACCCCTCCAAAAGAGGGGGATGACACTGCCATGGTCAGATTTGCAAATCGACTTTGTAGGCCCTGTGATTCGCTCTGCTAGGGGGAATAAGTACATGTTGACTGTGACATGCTTGTTTACCAAGTGGGTGGAATGTCTCCCAGCACCAAACTGCAAGGCAGAAACGGCAGCTGCCTTGATGATTAACCACATATTTTCCCGTTTTGGTCTACCTCAAAGGATTGAGTCAGACAGAGGTAGCCACTTCACCAGTGAAGTGATGACAAAGATGTGGGAGATACTGGGGGTCAAAAGGAAGTTGCATATTGCTTACTGGCCAGCTTCTTCTGGGGCAGTAGAGAGATATAACCGAACCATTGTGAGCATCTTAAAAAGGTTTGTGGCAGATTCTGGGCCAAATTGGGATATCCGATTATCTCTGGTCCTAATGGCCATCAGATCTACCCCTTCATCTGCAACCAAAATGTCACCATTTGAGTTGATGACTGGACGCAAGATGGTGCTTCCTCAGCATTTGCTCTACAGAACCCAAGAGCAAACGTTGATAAATGCCTCCACAACTCATGAGTATGTGGAGAATTTAAGGAAACACCTTCAGCATGCTTTTGCCTATGCTCAGCGGAATCTAGAAAGATCAGCTGAGAGTATGAAGACCCACTATGACCTGAAAACTTCCAGGAAGGAATATCAGGTGGGGGACCGGGTCTATTTATACAATTTCCAAAGGAACCAGGCCAAGCAGCGAAAATTTTTGCCTACATGGAAGGGATCCTATGAGATTATAGACAAGATCTCCCCTGTGGCCTACAAGATCTGCATCCCCAAAGGCGGTTTGGCAGAGGGGGAAGACACGTGGGTACATATAAATCAGCTAAAGTGTTGCCATCCCAGGCACACTCTGCAACAACTGGAGGAATCCTCTGGAATCCTAGAGGGTACTGTCTCAGATTAATTCAGTTCTAACTTAAAATATCCTACATATCGCCTATCAAATTCTGAGTTTCTCAATGTGGGTGTTTTCATTTTTGAATGCAAAAAGAAATGTGCATGTTCATATGTTTTGACTATAAATTTATATGCCACCCCACTATATCAATGGTGGGGGAGAAATGTCCATGAATAGGTATTGCTGCTCTTCCTTTGTCGTCCTAGGAGAAAGAAAACCTTGAGACTGGCCAAGGAGGAAGATCCGGAGACCGGGAGCAGAGACGCACGGGGCCCAGGGTACCGCCCAATATTCTCATCAGGACCGGCGAGGAGAACCGATCGATCAGTACCGGATGGAGGAAAAGATGCTGAACTGTGCCATTTGCAGAATTGGAAGAAGATTATGCGGACAGACTAGTGCGTGGGTCAAAACCCTTGTGCACCCGACTCCCCATCGACTCAAATTCAAAGGGCAGTCACGTGGGGGGATTTGTTGGGTGTCCTGACCCACGTTTGAGCTATCATGCTGAAACATTTGGTGCTGTGGGCTTAGAAAATCCAAGATGGCCAAAAAGCCCACAAGTGCGCCAGAATCCAGGAGAACCACGCAGTTTATGCACACACCAAAATGGTTACCTAACTTGCCACCCACCAGTGTAAAGAAAGATCTTTGTTGACAAAATCCACTGTTACGGATGTCAAAAAGTTGCTGAAATCGTGGCTCACCGGACCACTTTAAAGATTCAACCCTTTTGTGGGGTTTCACATAACCATTTTACTGTAAGGAGCCCCATCAAAACAATGTTAAGCAAGGATTTACTACCATGTAAGAACCATTCCTGTTTGGAATGCATTAATCCAAGAAAAATCCCAAAAATGGTTGCATTACCAGTACTCACCACTATCAGAAAGCCGGCGTTTTAAAACAACACCAGATATTTGTGTAAAACTGAATAAATGCACCCAAAGCAGGCCAAAGAAAGACTTACTGAGAGGTGGATACAATGTAAAGTTATATTCTGAAGTGACTTGAATGTTCATAACAAGACTGGCTGAGCTCTGCAGGTCTGCAGCAGCCTAACTGAAACTGGATTTAAAACTACCAAAAATCGAAAATGTTTAAATGAACTGAGTGACCTACTTTTGAGTGTCACATAGTTTGTCACTGTTGAAATGTCATAGTTTTGAAATTAGAATCAGCATTCTAGCTGCATATGTAAAAATTGTCTTGACTTAAACTGGGGAACAAAAAGTGACATTTTATCTGAAACCTGGCTTAATGAAACTGGATTTTGCCCACCAGCTACCCCCGACAGGAGTTGAGACTTGCACAACAGCTGTGTTCCCAGGCCTAGCTGCCTTTTGCTGCTCCCACCAAAAGGGATATGACACTTCTCTGATTGAATTACCTGGGCTCTGCAGGAAATTGAACAAAGCCCTGTCCTGACTCAGGCAAATGTTTTATTATGGGGGTCGTAAAAGTGGCTTCCTCCTGGAAGGAAAGGGGAGGAGCACTGCCTGTGAGAGCAAGCTGGCTTGGCAGAACTGGAAAAACCAGAAATTCAACCTTGTGCTGGTGGAAACCACACCCTTTTGGGGCCAGAACATACATCTAAAAAGATGGATCATTCATAGAGCGGACTTGTGAAAATTTTATAAGTGATATCATTATTCTTGTGATTTTTCTGTGCACATTTGAAGACGTGGTAGGACCCGGTGGTATGTTCAGGGGGGTTTTAGCGGAAAAGAGGATATTACTCTAAATGTATGTATGTTAAAAATCTGACACTCCACCACCTAATGCCCACACACCATGGGCACATCTGTGTAAATGCGGGGAAAAATCCAATATTGGTAACCCGACTAAAAAGTGAAATATGTTGCCATTTTTGAACCCAAGCTCCTAGGAAGCGCAGATTTGGGACAGAGACTACCTCATGTGATAGGTAATAGGTACATGCAATGACAAACCACTATGTATTTGAGAAATGTGCATTTTGAATCAAATATAGACTTGTGGGCAAACTGACCAGGGGAGGATCCTCTGACCCATAAAACCTACAGCATCACTCTGACTCACAGTTCCTTCCCCAATCATGGGAGAGGGGAGAATTGGGCCAATGACAAGTTGAAAGAGGGGCTGGCTAGTGATGCTGCACACACACCCACTTTCAAAACACCTAAAAGCAGACAGTCAGGACAGATAGAGACATTCAATTCCATTTGCTGCGGAGCATGCTGATCGACGACTTCACATCCAGAGATCCAGACTTCAAATCCATCAATCTCCAGAACCTGTAGCAGTACCCAGAAAGCAGAGCAGTATCCAGAATCCAGAGAGGCTAGACCAGCAGAGCATAGCTGACCCAGACCGCTCTTAGCAGAACCAGAGAGCTGACCCAGATCACTGTGAAGAGACCCAGACCAGACCGGAGTCCAGTCCAAAACCTGACCAGATCCGTGGCGAGGCCTAATTCAAAAATATATTGTGAGTACCTAGCAGAACTGTGCAGAACCAATCTCTTAGTTAAAATAATATAATTCAATCTGTTTTAATCTAACCAGAACTGCCTAAAAGCTGTCACCTGTCATTTTCTATCTGCAAGCTGTAACCTGTCGCTTTGAACTTTTAAAATTTCAAATCCAAAAAACTACCTTTATTTAATCGTCCGTATCTCTGGAACCGTTTGGGCTAGAAACTTGGTTTAACTTTCCTCTGAAAGATTAGAATCATACCTTTCCAACAAGCCTAGAACCGACTTCTTACTCCTTATACTTTCTTCGTAATAACGATTCTCGCACTCGCGAATTTTACCGCGATTTGCGATTTGGTTAAAAATCCAGCCACGTGTGAAAACAGCAGCTTCCTTGCTTTCCTTGCTAAAAATTTGTTTGCCTCGTAAGAACCATTCCTACATCATTGCTAGAGTGAGCCTAGACTAATATTAACTAGATACCACTCACCCTGAACCTCTAGAGGGAATTAAAAGCATTTTAGCATATTTTTCACTTCATTGCCAGCACATATAAAAGCATTTTAGCATATTTTTCACTTCATTGCCAGCACATATAAAAGCATTTTGGGCCTGTGTTTCAAACTTCTGTAGTCTAAGCTTGCTGGGGTGAACTGAATTACATTTGATTGCATTTCTGAGAACTGTGTGCTTCCCTTCCATTTCCTTGCATTGCATAAAGGGGGGAGTGGATTTCCAGAGAAAAGTGATTACATTGTTTTGTTGAAATCATATTGAGTATTTCTGTACTGCAATTTCATTCCACCCTGCATCCATTTGAAACCATAAAAGTATTGTTGCTATCTTATCCATCCTATAACCACTCATCATTGATTATAAAGAAGTGTGCTAGTGCCGGACTATCCATTATTGATTACTGCTCAGATTAAGTGTGATATTCAATTATTAATTTATTATAAAGTGTGATATATATATCTATTGTTTAAATTATCAAATAAACCCTTTAAACTTGCAAAACAGAACTACTTCTTGGCTCAGTGGGGTCAGGGGGATTCCAAGAGAGGGGTGTTATATAGGGGTAGTCATCCAGAACGCATGAACTGGACGTAAAGATATATTAATAAGGGTTTCCATTCAGTATCCCAGACTAGGCATTGACTTAGCTGTAGTGTTGAATTGAATCCTCTTACAAGTGATGGCAACGGCAGCCATCTTATAAAAGTATTACCCTCGTGGTTATTAATGGAAACAGGATAGAAACTTCTGTGCGGTATGCTCCAATGAACATAAAATGATAATGCATTTAAATGTTGTGATATCTGCAATGAAGCAACAGTCTCCTGAATTAATGCGGGGGCTGTGGCGGGATAGCTGCAGAATGCAGGCTCAAGCCCACAGGCTTACCTCACTCCGGGGGATGATTCAACTCTGTTCCACGGCAGCACTCAGGTGGTGGGATGCAAGCTCCTGATCGAGCGAATTTCAACTAGGACTGCACATTTCAGCATCCACTTTTTAGCAAAGGTCTGAATTTCAACTAAGGCCAAGTGTGTGAGACTCATGTGTGTGACTCATGTCTGAGGCTCAGGCTGAATTTAATAGAGGCCAATATTGGCAATGCACAGAAGACATGGTAGGAAAATAAAGGAACAGGGTGTTATCACTTTGCACCACAATACCACAGTTGTGGGCTGAGTTGCACTAAAGTAAAAACGTTGAACTAACATATATTAACTTACCTTATCCATATAACATATAACATATTCCCCTACTAATAATCAGTGCAAGTCAGTTCATGCCGTTTATAAACTGGGTGCAGATTGATAAATCCAGTGTGCAGGATTATTCGAAATGCAAGCAAATAAATGTGGGAAATGATATGTTGCAGGCAATCTCTAAGAAGTCTCTTAATTCACTTTGTGAAACAGGAAGAAAACAGCATGGTAGCAACGTTTCATTAGCATCGTGCTGAACAGGCTTCAGAGCTTTCCGAAAGGCTGGCTGAATTTCAAGTGAGGTGGTTTTGAATGACTGACATGTTGCATCACAGAAAAGGCTGGCACTTTTTACATTTCAAGTAGGTGCAATTTATGTACTAGTTAGTCCAGAAGTTTTAAAAAGACTTGTTGAAGGGACGGCTCTCTCTCTGTCTCTCTCTCACTATCTCGGGCTGCTGGACTTATTCACTCACTCTCTGGGGTTCACGGCTGGCAGCCGTCTCAGAAGAGTTTTGCTGATCCTGGGAGAAGTGTGCAGAAAGGCTAGCAGTTGCCTCTGTGGGGCTCATTCCAGGTGAAAAGGGAGCTAGACAGGGGCACTGGCAGTTCAGGGCACATTTAAAGAGTTATCCTTGGTGTGTTTGGTAAATGTGATGAGCGTGAAAATGTGTGAATAATTTGGGATCAGATAGTCTAGAGTGGGTAAAGTGTTTTTAGGTTTTGAACTGTACAGTGCAACTTTAAAAGTGCATAACTATGCTCATGTTTCTCCATTAATTGCGTTAAATTCAAATGTGACAGGAGCCTGTGCTCTGCCAAGATTGTTTTGCGATGCTCAGGGCCAGTGTTGGCAGGACTAGTAAATAGAATGTTTTGAAAACCATTGCAGGAAAAGCTTTGTTTATGCAGCAGAGCATTTTGAATGCTATAATTCATCACAGGTAAAATATCTGTAAATGAGTTGTGTTTCCGTTTGAAATGTAAGCTACATATCGTGTTTTGCACACATCACTCTTTATTTTGCATATTTCTAACTTATGATAAAGAGTGACAATTCAAAATTTGAATCATCTCAGGATTTTTATTACATGTTTGATCTTTGATGGTAACACAGGGCACTGGGAATAACTAATAGTGAGTTTGTAATACCGCCTGTGGTCAGTTACTTTACCACGTGTGATAAGTCAACTACCAAACTGTTTATCATACACTTGGTTTTAGAAGGGCTATGAGTGTGTGTGAATGTTCATTCTTCATTTACATGGCAAATGTATTCTGAGATTCAAGCCAAAAGGGCATAAAAGTGGTAGTGTAAATAAAATATCTCAAGAACATAGAGTCGGCACTGGGAGTGTACCTAATCCAGTATTTACTTGCTGTTAGTGATCCCAGTATAAGAACAATTATCAGGTGGTACTCTAAAG
Source organism: Ambystoma mexicanum (assembly GCF_040938575.1). Classification (NCBI taxonomy): domain Eukaryota; kingdom Metazoa; phylum Chordata; class Amphibia; order Caudata; family Ambystomatidae; genus Ambystoma; species Ambystoma mexicanum. Next base: position 146,157,615 of record NC_090930.1, on the reverse strand, counting down.
TTAGGCTCACCACTAAACGACAAAAATACCACTATCCCAAAAAAAGAACACCAACCAAAATACTACAAAATACCCCCCTGCAATATGACCTGCACCTGTTGCATTGGTAAGCAGAGATGCTGGCATGTGTAGCTTTTGCATAGTCTACTTTAATGTTCCAGCCACTGCAGTGTAGAGGAGTAGATGTGTACATCACTGATAGGCTCTGCCCCCTCAACTCTGTCATATTGGATGAATGACAGGAAGACACTGTGCATGACACCAGTCATCATCCCAATACTGTATTGAGTGTATGAGAGACAGTATGCACTCAGACAACCATATCAAATGTACCCTCATACTGAAGTTGTAGCAGGAGAGTTGCAAGCACAACTGAATATCAAAGAGCTATAACTAAAACCTGACAGGTGCAAAGTGATGTCATAAGGAGATGATACAATTACGCACCAAAACGATATGAGAATACTTAAAGAAAGAAGATGTAACTGAAGAAATAAAGTAGCATATGTACAAATAAGAAGAAACCATATATACATAGAATATAAGTAACCAGATGAGTAAGAATATATATATATATATATATATATATATATATATATATATATATATATATATATATACAGAAATGCAAGGTAGACAAGCCATATAGAAGCTTGCTGCATTATGAAACATAGCATGGATAAAGCGTGCATGTTGAAAAAATGGATGCTGGCAGTCAATGATAGTAGGCAAAGAGCTTGAAGGAGAGATACCAGAGCTGCAGAGCTAACAGAGGCTGGACATATACGTTTGTGCATGAACAAAGAGTAGCTGCTGGCTAGAGATCAAGGATGCAACAGCGAGAAGCTACTGAAGGGTACAAGGGGAGTTATTGACGATAAGCAATTTAGGTAGGACATATTTCTCTTAGATTAAGGAAAGGAGCAAACATTTGCAACTGACAAATATTGATAATCAAAGATGCATAAAAGCCTATGTGAGACAGAGCAACAAAGTCTCTGGAGGCTGAAGAGGGTAATGGCACCTGAAATAATTGAATCGAATAGCACTGTACAAAAGGCGAAATGGAAAGAATCCTGGTCTCTTCACACGTGGTTCATGACCAGAAAACAAAGCCTATTCAAAAGCCTTGACGAAAGATAACGATGTACCTACACTCCCTTTAAGATACCAAGAAGAGAACATCCAGCAAGTCAAGTGCAAACGAAAAGCCTTTGCTGAAGGCTTAGCTGATGAGAGATGGTAGACTAATTGGGCAAGTGTGCAGTAGTGTGACGTTGTTCTCTGCACCTGAGTTTCGGTTTGCTTTCGTGCTGCCAGGGATGGACTGGGCACCAAAAGAGGCCCTGCAAATAATGTTCAAAGTGGCCCCATACTACACATTTTCAGCATTTTCAGCAAGCTTAACCTTTTTCCTATGGGAAAATATGGAAATACCACACAAAAGAGGACCAGGATGAGGAGTCCTACCAGGAAATCTCGAAAGTTCCATATTGGCCAGTCCACCCCTCTGTGCTGCTAGTGAACCGAGTGTCCAAGGTTGGGAGAAGATGCAAACCTATGATGAGGGCCTATGCAACAATGAGCATGCAATGTTTCGTGAGCCAATCCACAACTGTTATGCTGCTATCTGTATTATATGTAGTTAGAGGGAGGTTCGAGGCTTGCCTGCCAGAGAAGGAGCAGCCATTAAAGATACTAACACTTATAGGCTCTATAAGTAGACATGTTCCCCTAACCAAACCCCTTGCCCGATAGGTTTTATTATTTGCCACGTAGGATGACATCATAGCGGAAACATATTGAGGTAGAAAGTCTTTGTGCACCTAAAATGTAATCGTGAGTGTGTGAACTACAATTTCTTGTTCACCAGGTTGCCCTACTTCATTGAATTGATCATAAATTAGCACTTTGCCATATTCTTTGAGTCTGTCCGGTTATTGGTTCCAAGATTATTTTTATTTGTAATCCCATTCCGCGCATGGAGAAGCCCAAAAAGTACTACTGCATAGCAGTATGCCGGTTTGTCCTTCGGACGGAAAGGGAGGGTCGGGAGAAATTGACATAGTTTAAAGAAAGATGTTCCAACCATTTCACCAATTTGTGAGCTACGGTATTAGTCTGCCATCTAATTCCAAAATTCCTGACCTTATTAACTTTCACTATTTAAGGCCAAATAAAATTGATGGAACGGGATCTAGTGAAGGAGTTTCTAAGCAGATATTTCTGTCCTAGGATTGATTTAACTTCAGACCATCATTAAGCATTCAATAACCAACGTGATCCATAGATGATACTAGATTGTGAAAAACTGCCTTAGTTCCATTCGATCTAAGGGCCACTTGACTGTTATTGGCATATGAATTGTATATCAAGTCAAATTCACTAATAATTGATTGCAGGGATTGACGATTGATGTTAAACAACTAACCAAGAAGAGCCAACATAAATGAACACTGTCTTCTCGTCTGAACACAGTTGTGAAGGAAGGATTTGGACCTGCATAGGAGAATGATAGATGTAGTGTGGGCCCGGGCCCAGAAAGCTTTGTGGACAATGCAAAGGTTCTTGAAATTGATCCTTGCAGCCATCAGGAGCCAGTGGAGAGATGCCATCTTACTGGCATTAAGGGAGAGATCGGTGGATGCGCACCAATCCTGAATCGCGGATAGGCAGTCAGGAATGAGAGAGAGGAGAGTCTGAGGGGAGCCTGAAGGAAATCTGAGTGTCTTCTGCATAAGAGGAGAAGGTAGAGATCAGGTGGGCCAAACGATGCCAAGAAGAGGTTGAAAAACCAGGATAAGAGGATGGAACCCTGGGGACACCACAGGTATAGAGAGATGTGGCAGAGAGAAAGGGACCAAAGTGCACCTGGGTGGGACAGTCCAAGAGGAAGGAGGTCAGCCACTCAAGGGCCTGATCCGTGATGAGAAAGTTCTCATGGAGCCAATTAATCAGTATGGTGTGGTTGACCATGTTGAAAGCAGAGGAAATATCAAGGAGGATGAGGACAGAAGGAATGCTGTAATCAAGGTTAGAGAGCAGATCTTCACAAGTGTTCAGGAGAACAATTTCCATGCCTCTGGCAGTTCTGAAGCCAGACTGATGGTTATGGAGACAACCAACAGATTCAGTGTGGAGAGTAAGCTGGAAGATGGACAGTTTTTTTCCAACAATTTCCCCAGGAAAGGCATGATGGATACTCAGCGATAGTTTTCCAGGCAGACAGGAAAGGCAGATGGCTTCTTGAGGAGTGGGTGCACAAGGGAGTGCCTAAGGGGAGAGGGGAGCATTCGAGTGGTGAAAGAGTGATTACAGAAATCAGCCAAGGCTGGAGCGAGGGTGTCAATATGGTCCTTGATGGTTCTAGAAGAGCAGGGGAGCACCAGTTTGGACACCACATTCAAAGATCAGACTTGTCTAGAAACCTCATCAGGTATTGTCAGAGAGAAAGAGGAGAAAGGAGGAAGAGAAGTAGAGCTGGCCAATGGGGGGTCAAGAGAGGAAGAGGGAGAGGAAGAGGAGATGGGGGACTGGATGTCCTGAGTTTTAGTAGAGAAGTGAGAGACCAGAGCCATACAGAGGGCATGGGAGGGAACAGGAGAAGTAAACACCGCAACAGGATTGATTAGTTACTTACATATTTTAAAGAGTTTGGCTGTGTTGTTAGAGACACAGGCTTGAATGTGTGTTCTCTTCTTGATGAGCGTTATTGCTTCAACTGGCATTTTGGTGCAACCAGTCTAGGTATGTATAAATGTGGTCTGGCATGCTTTACTGCAATGTTATTACACTGGTCTACATTGTGTAGCCAGTTGGACATGTTGTCATTGTGGCATGGCATTTTTAATAGCAAAGCATTAATGTTCCTGTGCACTGTTGGTGACTTGCATGTATTGGATTAGTGTTACCCTACAAAACCATTGCAAACACTCTGGCTATTTAGCCAATTTTTTCTCAGAAAGTATGCTGTATATTGCATTAAAACACATATTTATATCTTTCTCCTAGTGCAGTGTGTGGCATACCCCTTCAACAGCACATTTGTCCGTATTACGCAAGCGTGATAATCTATGCCGGCCCAGAGTGTGACGCAACCCATGATTTGTTACATAGTTGGGGGGGCCCGTTCAGCATGTTTCGCAGGGTGGCCCCCACATTTTGTGTTACGCCACTGGGACGGGGGTAAGTGCTAGGAGTGCCACAGAGGGAAGTGCTAGGGATTAAGTTGCAAGCAGCTTTTAAGTGACTGGCAGAGATCACTTGGTAAGAGTGGTCAGCTGTCAATATATAGGTGCAGGCCTGTGATAGCACAGGCCAGTGGGTACTAAAGCAAGGGCTGGGAGCGGGCAGAGGCTGAAGGCAATTAAGGGTGGGAAACAAGGACCCAGGTGGACACATAAGGGTCCTGGTCACCAATCACAGCGACTTTGGGGTTTAGCAAAGGAGGGCGGGAAGGAAGAGGTGATGTGGAAAGTCTGAAGGTGCTTCCGGAATTTGAGGAGATCCGGCTCAAGGCGAAGAGTAAGGGGGAGGTTGTTCCATAGGAGGGAGCCAGCCACTGAAAGAGATTTGCCATCAGCTAGCTGTTTAGCGAAGCACTTGACACACAGAGAGTTGGTGCCAGAGGAACGTAAAGATCTTAAAGATCTGGGGGGAGAGTATTTGGTGAGAGCCAGTTGTAGATAGTGTGGTCCCTGGCTGCAGCCAGCCTTATGGATGATGCAGAGGGATTTGAAAGTAATCCTTGCAGCAACCGGGAGCCAATGGAGAGATTTTAGAGCTGGAGCGATGCGGTCCGTGTGCTTGAGGCCAAGGATAAGTCTTACAGCCCTATTCTGGATTAGCTTTAGGGGTCTTAGAGAAAAAGAGGGTAGATTAAGGAAGAGGCTGTTGCGGTATTCCAGCCTGGAGAGTACCAGAGGTCTAGAGACATTGAGCTTCTGGTGGAAAGTGAGGAATGGAAGGATTCCTTTGAGGAGGTGGAGTTGAAAGTGGGCCTTCTTGGCAAGGTTCTGGATGTGAGTGAGGAAGGAAAGAGAGGAGACAAAGATGACTCCAAGGTCTTTGGCTTCAGATGAAGGAGAAGGGAGAGAGTCATAGAGGGTGGCTGGCGTGAGAGGAAGATAGACTAATAGATGATGCATATCATTTAGCTGCCACTGCTGGAAGAGTCCCCACCAATCGATAGGTGTGATAACTTCAGCAGTGTCAGAATATCTACTGAAGTCACAGGTTGAACACCGAGGAGTGGCCACAGGCAATTCCTCCCGACGTGGGAACACATGGAAATGCACTGTTCTTTCGCTTCTTCATATTTGCTACACATCGCTGCCTTCTCTTGTTGATGGATGGTAGGATCTGAACATCTGGTGCCTCCACAAGCTCAATGATGATTGGCCCGGAGACAGCATGTGGAGCATCTTCCAGCTACTCCCACAGTGTCACATAGGGAGGGCAAGGTCTCATCACATTGCCACGTTAGACGCTCCTGGCACGTTAAGAAAATGGAGGAATGGCGGTTCCATGAAGCTGGCAGCGGCTGTGCCCATCAGGCCTTTTCTCTTACCAGATCGACTTTTCTCCAGTCGAAACGAACTCGTTACACACCTGTGCTCCCCCTGCACTCTGCTTGGGCTAATTTGTTGCAAATTCCACGCTTCCAGAAATCGCAAGCAAGTGGGTGCTCCTTTTTGGTTCTATACTATGGAACTCACTGCCTGTGCACCTTCGTAAGATTCTGGATCATCTGCGCTTTCGAAAGGCCCTGAAGACCTTCTTGTTTTGAGGAGCCTCTCCCTGCTTCTGGCTGTGCTTAGCACCCAGATGCCTTTTTGGCCTGGGTCTGCCCTCTACAGATTAATTTACATCACATTACATTCCACTGCCTTTGTGCAGGTGCACGAGTCCCATAGGAATGTACAGAGAAATAGAGAGGGACCTGAAATAGGGCCAGACCTTTGGGAGTCAGTGTGTCTGTTATTGCACAAGGCCTTCACTTGCATATAGTTATCAACAGCCTAAAGGAATCTGCCCTGTGGGCAGGGTCAGGGCATGGCCACCCGATAGCTTTACTAACAGGAAAGAACAGCCAGTTTATATGTTATTGCATTGCAGGGATTTCACCAAATCCTATTCCACAGTTCTTCACAACCAGATTTTACCTCCTCGACCGCTCCCCACACACACACCATCATTTCCAATATCTAACCCAATGAAAATGGCCTGTGAGTAAAAGTATCATTTCCAATAGCCAAACGTAATACCACATAAGAACTAAAAGCCACCCTCAGTGGTGGGGCCCACCAGCCAATCCCTACATGAGCAGACCTGAGTTCCGGCATAACGGTGAAAGGCTGGAAGTCAGGGCGAATGTGTGGCAGGCAACACAAGGACCACCCAAGGAGAGAGACCATAGGATCTCAAGTCCCACATCATGGTTCAGCGACATCCCAGGGGCAAAGCCTGATAGCCCATCACATCCCAGCTACCGCACCTGAATCCCCTTTCATCAGAGAGAGAATGGAAGGTGGGGCCCACGCCTCTAAAAGGTAGGGGCTGTGCTAGAAGGTGTGTGAAGGCAGGAAGAGCTGGCTGGAGGGGGTGAACAGACGGAAGTGAAGAAGGAGCTGGAGGGTGAGCATGAGCTGGAGATAGAAGACTGGGGCAGAGTCACTGGAGCCTGAAAGAGCATGAGACAGCAGTCTGGAAGAGGGACCCAGGAAGACTGATAGAAGAGGCAGAAGGAGAAGCCCGGGAGGCTTCGGAAAGACAGTACCCTGATAAGTACTGAATTAGGAGAGTCAGTAGGCTGGGAAAATGAAGTCCCAGGGGGCTTGATAGAGAAAGACCCAAAAGGCCAGAGGAGAAGAACCCAAAGGGCTGGGATAAGAGAACAGAAAGAGAGAAGGAACATTTGGATGGTACAGGAGTAAAGTCTAAGGAGCAGGTTGGAAGTTAGCAGGGCGGGAGTACTGAAGTAGAGAATGTAGGAAAGGCAAAATGTACTGAAAAGCAGGTCATGAAAAGTGGAGAGAGGGAAACCCAGGAGTTAGGAGAAAAGAGGTACCCAAATGAGACAATAAGGTGTACAAGGGGGTGTCGGAGGTGGGAGAGATAATAGAGCACTGGCAAAGCCTGACAGTTACAGGAAAGATTCCCAAAGGGGTGAAGAAGCTGCCCAAAGTGGCAAAGAAGGTGGGAAGGAAATGACTCCTGTGAGAGAACAAACACCAATGGGAGCTGGAAAAGAAAAGAAACGAAGACAGAGGAAAGAGATAAGGGGTTGGTGAGAGAGTTGTTAAAAGAGGTGGAACGTCATAGTGGTGAGGAAGGAAGGGAGCGAGGAAAGTGGGGAGATGGAACTATTGTTGAAATGCTACATTAATACTAAGGCAGCAACATAATGGCAAGGGTGGAGAAGGTTGTGGATCCTCAACTACAAATGGGTACACCTAGACGTGGGAGAGGGAGACTGGAGCCAAAAGCAGGAGCTACAGAACTCTGCTAGAAGGCCTGCCCCTCAAGGCCCCAAGCTACAGAGGCTGTCATCAGGCTCCAGTCCAGTGCTGAGACCTGGGAAGAGGATGACCCTAATAAAGCTAGAACACGTGGGCAGGTGCACCTTTAAGCTGAGCCCTGCAATATCACTTGTTGGGCTAGTCCGTCAGGGGAGACCTCATCCTGAGCTGACTGAGAACGCGAGCATCCTTTATTTTGAACATGTGTTCCTTCCCTGATACTTGCTCTTGTTAAGCTGCCCCAAAGCACTATCCACGCCCAACTGACTAACCATTCACTATCCTGCCAACTTTAGTTTATCAGTTCTGATCCTAACAGTTAGTTGTTTTGGTGCAGTTGATGAGCGGCGCCTCATGCAACCTTTGGTTAAGCACGCCATGTGACATATATTGCATAGCTTCAATTTCTGATGAAACAAATGGGAGTATGGACATATTTCCCTGATGGTTCCAAAGTGGATTCCTACATTTGGTGCAAAGCAAACTGAACAACTTGAACAAGATCCAAGGGGTTATTGTCCGCGAACTGAATTTGATTCTGAAGGAAAAGCCTCATGGCTTGACACATATTTTATATGCTGCCTAAGGACATCTTTGGATGAAGTCAAGGTATCTGTTTTCTACCGATTTGTATGTTGCTTTCTGCTGAAAGTAAATTATATGCCGGTCAGATAGCACAGTGAGCTAGGACCTTTTCCCTGATATCTGTGCACAGCCTGTGGTTGCAGGATGGGATCCCGGCAGGGTCAACTCAGCCTTTCCTTCTACTGAGATGGATGAAATAAGTACCACTCTATGGGATAAGTATGTCTTTTGTTATTTCTGTGCTCTTGGACCAACGGGTGTGCAGCGCTATATAAGATTTTTAAAAAATCAATTTATTTAAGACGTGGGGTGAACAATGGAGTTTGAGGCTTCTCGATTTTATTGGATTGAAGTGCGACCGGTCAGTGAAAGACTGATAGATAAACTGTGACTGTGAAGGACACAAGGCATGATCCTTCACGGTCAGACAAGGGGAAGTCTACAAGTGCATCCGTAAACTGGGAGGATGGAAGCTTGGTTTTGATTCTGCAACAAATACTGGACATTTTGATCATTTGCCCCATGTAGTCATAGTTGTTTCTTTCATTAACACCATGCAATTATCTGATTGCCATGGCTCCAGTCCGTCTCAGTAATAAAACCTGCAGCTGAATATCTGCAATCTCCCTGATCTGTGCCATTCACAATCTACTAAGGGTACCTGCATCTAATTACCTCCTAAAGAGTGGACGATGCTCCTCAATTACTTCCCCCGGCCTTTGGAACAGTCCAGATACAACACCAAAGACATCACCATTCCACTCTCTTTTGGGAACACCTGGATTACAGGGAATCTCTCTTCCCCATTGTGTCCTTGATCCTCCTTGATCCTCCTGCGATCCCTTTGCATCCCATTGCAGTGCTGCTCGCTTCTTTGCCACACAATGCCTTCAGTTGTTGAATTTTGTAGTGTCCGTAACACAAATGCTATGAATAAAAATCTATGAAACAACTGTACTGAGACGGAAATGGACGAAACGATTGAATCTAAAATGCGGAATGTGCGAAAAGGCGAGCAGGAGTTGTGGCGGGGTATCCCTCTCTCCCGCTTCAGTATTATGGGCTGCAGTGAATTGAGGGCTGTCCCCCGCATACAGTAAAGGCAGTTGGGGGATAAACGGGCAAAATCCCAAAAGATTGAATTGCAAAATGCTGGCAAATGGGCTCCGTAGATTTGTAGTTCAATCTTTCGGGATGCGTTCTCTTAACATACATCCTATGAGATGACTGATTTTGAAATATTGACAAATTTCCCAGGGTTCCTCTACCTTTCATTGCAGGAACTCAACACTGTACTTGTTTCACTGGAGATGTTTCTGTACTAAGTGACAATTTCGGTGGCGTTGCAATTACTGCAAGGGTTATGCTTAGCAAGCCAAATGGAAAGGCTGTAACATGCCTCAGCTCCTCCCCAGTAGCTAAAATGATAGAAGAATCCATGCACACCTTACACATCTGCCTCTAACAGAGCTCTCACGTCTTGCTCAGGCGTGCAGTCCATCATCTGGGTGACTTAGAATGATCTATAGTGGATGTTGATGAGGGCGCGCTGTACTGCCGTCCGATGGCTGAGACGGATGTTCCCTATGGCGGGATTTGGTATCATGTGGTTGGCGGCAGATACTCTGCGGTCTCTCTGTGTTGGTTCGCAGTATGACTGCCCTTTTCGCTGTACCAGCTGTGCTGTTCCCCACTGGAATACGTGGGATTCGGGTTTGTCCAGGGGGTATGCTTCTTCTCCTGTTTGGCAATGTTGCCTGTTGCTGACGTTTACTGTGGTCGCCACGTTCTTCCCGAGTACGACATTTTGTAGGGTCCTGGGTATGTGCATGACTTGCGGTCATCTCGCGGGATGGGTGGGGTTTGTGTGCTGTATTGCCCCGGTCCGTATCTCCTTGGACGACTTAGTTCTGGGTAGAGTTCTGGGTAGAGTGGGTGTTCATGCCTGCCCTGTCTGGGTGGGTAGGTGTCCATGACCTTGATGGTCTTCCTGACGTCTGGCCATGCTATCAGTGGTATCTGATGTCTTGTTTGGGGTGGTGGTTCCTGTGTCCTTCAGTACATTGGCCACTCGTTGGGCCCAATTAATTGTTTGGGTCGTCTGGGCAGGCTTGGTGGTGGTGCTGGCTGGCATTCAAAGTTTGTAGGCAGTCCCACTCTGCACATCGCCTTGAAGTGGTCTTCTTGGCTACATCGCCGACATCTCTGTCCTATGGCTGGGCATGACCGTCTGTGTGGGACCTCAAATCTGCATTTGCGGCATTGTGCGTTGCTCGGGGTTGGGTGCCGGTGGCGTCTGAGTCTTCTTCTCCTCCAGGTTCGTGTGTACCTGAAGTATTCCGTCCGTCCTACCGTGAGGGCCGCAATGGAGTCACATTTATTTTTGTTTTCGATGGCAGCTGTCTGTGCTTCTACTTGCTTGTACGTTCTTGCCAGATTGAGTTTTTTTGTAAGGGGTAGGGGCTTTTTGAGAAGGTGTTTCCTGAGCGTTGACGAGGTGCACCCTTCTATGATCATCAGCCGTATTGCCTCCTCATCATTGAAGTTGGCGAAGTCGCAACACATAATGTTCTTCTGGAGGTGGATGAAAAATTGTCCAACGGATTCATGTGGAAGCTGCACGTGTTGATTGAATGCGTAGCGTTCATCGTACTTGTTGGCACTTATTATCAGCCTGACATTGACTGAAGTGAGAAGGCGTTGGTACAGGGTCCTGTCTTGTGCTGGAATCATTTTGATAATGCCTTTTATTTTTTTTCCTGCCAGGTTGGTGAAGATGTTCATTTTGTTGGGTAAGTCTTGAACCCCCATTGCTCCTAGGAAGTCCTCAAACTCCTCGACACATCTTTGTCCCTGGTCGTGATGTGGGTTCAATGCGAATGGGTTGGGCCGTCGCATAAGGGTGGCATGTGATGCGGGTCCTAGATTTACCAGGGCAGGTGCTCCTCCGTCTGCAGCCACCTGCGCTTGGTCGACCATGATGGTAGGGTGTTGTGGCAGGGGTCCTTCCAATAGCGTTGTCTGTCGCCACATCTTGCTGGCCTCCTATGGTATGGTTGTGACCCAGCTGTGGGTGGTTTGTGGTGGATGTTCCATTGTGTGTTACGTCTGTGCACAGAATTGCTGTTCGTGCTCTGTGGTGGTTTGTCCATGCATAGTGTGGCCTGTCCGGTGTGTCTTTTTCTACTTTGGGTGCTGGGCTCCCCTTCCTTGGGCCTCTGCCCGCACGTAGTGTGGTGCCTGAGACTTCACCAATTGGTGATGGCGATTTGGCAGTATATTTGTTGTCTCTTGTTTGCCTTTCCCTGGTCCATGTGCTCAGGCCAGTTCTGCTGATGGGCTGGTGCGTGGGCTGTTAGTGGCGCGGCTTGGGCCCTACTGGAGGCTTGCGTGTGCTCACGTGTCCTTGCTGGAGGTATGTGGCGTCGGGTGCAGAGCCTTGGGTGTCGCTCTGTATGCAGGCCTTGACGTGGGTAGTGCTTGCAGGGTGGATGGTGTAGGCTTGGACCTGATCTTGTTACTATTGGGGCTGTTGGCGGTTTTCAATTTGTGGGTCTTGCCATGTTCTTGCAATGGCACATGAAGCAGGATACTAGGGTGGGTGTGGGTGGCATGATTCGTGCCTGGGCCATGGCGCACCTTTGTGTGTTTTCCAGCAGCGGTCTGCTGTGTATGGGTCTATTGACCCATGTGGCTGGTAGCCTGATGGCTCTGCTGGTCTGCCACGTGGAGGGGCCACTGTGTTGGCAATTGCTGGTGGATGTCCCTCGTCATTGACGCGATTGTCTTTATGGTTGATGCCGTGCCACTCTGCTGGACTGTGGTGACTGTGGTCTGGTGGCACTGTGAGTGATGCCGTGCCACTCTGCTGGTCTGTGAGGTCTGGTGGCACTGCTAGTGGTGCTGTGCCACTCTGCTGGTCCGTGTGGTGGAGGGGCCTCTGCGTTGTCAACTGCTGATGGGCATACCTCATGATTTTCGTTTTGTTTGAAGTGTTGTGAGCGCGCCTCGTTGTTTCCGTTTTGTTTGAAATGTTGTAGTGTTCCTGCAAGCGTATTGGGTGGGCGTGTTGCTAACTGCCGGTGGGTACACCTCATTATTTTCATTTTGTTTGAAGTGTTGTGAGCACGCTTCGTTGTATCCGTTATGTTTGAAATGTTGTAGTGCTCCTGCGAGCGTATTGGGCGGGCTTTGGCACGTGTCGCAGGTCAGTCTGCCTGCAGCTGTCCTTCTATGCTGCTTAGTCGGGCTGGCGGCTCCTGGTAAGCAGCTGTGGGGGAGGGGCGTGGGGTTTCCTACCGGCGTTATGGTTGGTGCTTCTCTGCTCAGCATTGGTAGTCCTCTCTTGTTCGCTGGGCTTCTCCGTGGTCCTTCACGGGCTGCTGGGCACGTTGCTTCCTGGGCTTCACCTTCTACCGCGACCAAAATAATAAAAACACGGAAAAAGAAGAAAATAAGAAAAGGAACCATAATAATAGAGTATACAGAGTGAGGGGCAATTGGTCCAAAAGGAGAACAATTCTATTATTTTATAAACAGAGGATTTGTTTCTAGGTCTCTGGAATGGTGCAGCTGTCTCTGGTATCCGGTGGTACAGAACGTTTGCGACGTCAGCGTATATTGATTCATCATAACATGTCTTTGACCTCACAATTGGTGCTGGTGACTCAGAAAGGCGTCTTCAACGTGCAACCGCTGGATACAATCTCTACAGTAAATGTACTGGTTCTATCTACAATGGAGAATGTTTAAAGTCTTGATTTGGGACTTCCTACCTGTTGACTTCCTTGCACTGAAAAGGCCTCTGGGGTACATAGCTTACACATAAAACACAGGAAGCAAATTAAGCCGGCCACCCACACTTCACTGCAGCATCTTCTGGCATCTTGCAGTGTGGAATTTAAAGGTCTTCATATGGCTGTCAGCTGTCTTTCATTTGTGACAAAACGAAACTATCTTTGCCACCTATGCCACTTGGATTCACAGTTCACCTGCTCCAGCGAACCTAAGGCTTTAAAGAAAATTAGGGTAGAAGAGACTTGTATCTCACCCCAAACTTCTGGAACTCCATACCTCGTGCTGTTGGAGCTACTGACCATTTTGCAAAATTCAAGCAAAACCTGAAATTGCATTTGTTTACTATTCATTTCAATTTGGTTTTCCTTAACCTTAACATTCCTTAACCTTGATTCAGTGCTAAGAGGCCACATAATGGCATATGTGCACTCTATAACACCAGAAATGGAGCATAACATAACACCCTTATCATATGTCCTCCTTACCTAGCCATCTATTTATTTTGCTTTATCATTGTTTCATGATTTATCATGTGAAACAGGTTTATTATCCATTTGTTCACACAAAGCAAACCTATTTTGACTTATAAAAATAGACTTAACTTAATTCCAAGGCATACCTTTGTTTATCTTCTTTACCAACAACATACATGCTTTTCTTATTTGAGATCATATTTTTTATTGAAACATTTGCAAATAGGTGTTCCAATTGAGAGCGGGAGAATTGTTCAAGGTAGTTTGCTCACCAGGCAGAAGAATTGACCAGAACCCTTTGCTCACCATGTGGGAGGATTGTTCAAGGTTATTTGCTCACCAGGAAGAAGAATTGACCAGAACCCTTTTCTCACCATGTGGGAGAATTGTTCAATGTCATTTGCTCACCGGCAGAAGAATTAATCTGATCCCTTTGCTCAGCTTGTGGGAACATTGTTCAAGGTCATCTGCTCACCAGTCAGAAGAATTAATCAGAACCCTTTGCCCACCATGTGGGAGAATTGTTCAAGGGCATCTGCTCACCCGACAGAAGAATTGATCAGAACCCTTTGCTCAGCTTGTGGGAACATTGTTCAAGGTCATCCGCTCACCAGGCAGAAGAATTAATCAGAACCCTTTGCTCACCATGTGGGAGAATTGTTCAACATCATTTGCTCACCAGGCAGAAGAATTGATCAGAACCCTTTGCTCACCATGTGGCAGAATTGTTCAACGTCATTTGCTCACCAGGCAGAATAATTGATCCGATCCCATTGCTCACCACGTGGGAGAATTGTTCAAGGTCATTTGCTCACAAGGCAGAAGAATTGATCAGAATCCTTTGCCCACCATGTGGGAGAATTGTTCAAGGGCATCTGCTCACCAGACAGAAGAATTGATCAGAACCCTTTGCTCAGCTTGTGGGAACATTGTTGAAGGTCATCTGCTCACCAGGCAGAAGAATTAATCAGAACCCTTTGCTCACCATGTGGGAGAATTGTTCAACATCATTTGCTCATCAGGCAGAAGAATCGATCAGAATCCTTTGCTCACCATGTGGCAGAATTGTTCAAAGTAATTTGTTCACCAGGCAGAAGAATTGATCAGAACCCTTTGCTCACCATGTGGGAGAATTGTTCAATGTCATTTGCTCAACAGGCAGAAGAATTGATCGGATCCCATTGCTCACCTGGTAGAAAAACTGATCAGGCTCATTTGCTCCCCAGATACAAGAAATAATTTCAGAGATTTTCTCACCAGGCCTCTTACAACAAAACAATTGCTGAAAATGAACTAAAACGTCCAATAATCAATGTCTCAGGGCCTCATTCCGACCCAGGCGGTAAGGGGTTTACGGCAGCGTAAAAACAGCGCCGACCCTTACCGCCTGATTCCGAGGTCCCTTAGCGCCATGGAGGATTTAACACCTGCTTTTAGCAGGTGTTAAAATCCATGGCGCTAAGGGACCTTGTTGTTAATTACGCCACCGTAATTTACGGTGGGGTAAATAACGCCTTCCCCACTCCCATTATGCCCTATGGGGCAAAAATGGGAATGGGGAAGGGTAAATGGGGATTGGGGACTTACCGCCCCGCCAACCTCGGAATGGGGCGGTAAGTCCGCCAATCACCATGGCGTAAACGTAGTTTACGCCATGGTGGTAAAGGTACGACCCAGGCGGTAACTTACCGCCTGGGTCGGAATGAGGCCCTCAATGTTTTAGGGAACTCTCTTTAAAACAGTTATCAACAACAGAAGGCATCTTAAATTCAGTGATTTAGCCCTGATCAAAAATATAAAGCTGAATTTGTAAAGGAACTTGGGCCAAATTCCGTACACTTTGTGATGCTTTTTTGTTGTTGTTTGGGAAGATTTAGAGGATCGTATAATTGTCTGTGGATAGAGCTCACTAACATATTTTTTTTTGTTTTTTTTTATTGATATAGTTGGAATACAACTTTTCAATATTTCTAATTTATAAAATACAAAAATATATCAGAATTTCATACAATAGCATTAAAAATAGAACAATTCATGTATCACGCATAGGCATGATATACAGAAATAAAAATACACATCACATAAGATTTAGAAAAACATCACCATGATCACTATTTAAATAGTTAGAGAGAAAATAAAAATACAACAAAGGAAAAGCAAAAACAATTGACATGCTGAACTATACTCAATTTTCACAAGGCCAGTGGAATGACAACGTGGCCAACATATTTTTACCAAACAATTCGTCAATATTGTTGACATTGTTTCACACATTCTTTGAATCTTCTGTACTATAGGTCTCTAAATCAAGTGCTATTAAGTAATTTACAATTGCAATTCTATTTTTATTAAGAGACGTGTTATACAAGGTAAGCCATAATTGTTCAGCAGTTGTAATAAGCAAACCCTCAAAGTGATGTTTAAAGTGTTTTATGCGATGATTTAGCAGCATAGGACAACTTGTTACTAAATGAGGTAATGTCTCTGTTTCAATTGGATTTTTACAAAAGCGACAGATGTTTTGCAATGGTGGAATTAATTTCCATTTAGCCAGAGTTGCCCTTGTATGCCAAACATCCAATCTAAATCTGATGAAAAGATCTTGAAATCTCGCATTTGGAAATTGCAATAAGTACGATTCTGGTGTTCTGACTTTTTCAATTAAAGTGCAAAAAACTTTTGAGTGCTTAGTTGCAAGACATTGAGATCTTGTTTGAATCCAATCTGAAAGCATTATTTTTTCCTTAGCTTTTTCAGGATTATTAATCTGCAACTCCTCAGTGACATTTGATTCAAGTAGATACTTTTTAGTTTCTAATTGCCATTCTTTCATGTTTTTGTGAGTGGTTTCTTCCTTGTACTTAGACAAGATGCTGAGTAATGTGCCTTCTTTTGAGCCTATAATGCATTTCCGATAGAGACTGCAGATCTTCCACATGTACATAGCATACAGGGACGTTAGTCCTAATTCATATCGTATCAAACACATTGGTACAGATTTGGGTAAACGCAATAGCTTTTTCCAGAACGAGCCTTCTACGATTGTCCAGAATGAAGAATCATGCCATGCTCTTTTATCAGAGCCATATAACACCGTCGGTATGGTTTTCTGGCAATAAAAGATCAAAGCTGGCTTCATGGAAAATTTGCCATATTTGTGGTTTAGTATTCTTGCCTGTGATGAGGCTGTGTTCATTTTGGTCGTAATTTCATTATAGTACGGTGCATCAGAAATAACGTTGTTTACATTTAGGCCCAAATACTTATACTCTGATACAATCTCCAGAGGTTTCTTCTGCATGTACCACAATTGCTGAATTCTTCGCTTTGCGTTGTTAGTAGCCATAATCCTAATTTTAGATTTCTCCAAATTTATAGTCAGTTTATTCTTGGTAACATAATCGTGTAATTGATCCAATAACATTTGAAGTCCTCTTGCTGTTTTTGCTAAAAGTACGAGGTCATCAGCATAGAATAGATAAGGTATCGTATAATTTAGCAATCGAGGGGAGTCAGATGTTATGTTCATGAAATGGTTCATTATATCAGATATGTAAAAGTTAAACAGAGAGGAAGCCAACAGACAGCCTTGCTTCAATCCTCTATATGTGTATATGCATTTGGAAAGTTTCCCATCCATAGAGAGTCTTATCTGGATTGAGGTGTCAGTGTGAAATTCTCGTATCCAATGCTGAAGATGAACAGGGCAATCGCTTTTCTGCAGTTTGTCAAAGAGAAGGTTTCTGGAAATTGAGTCAAATGCCGTTTCTAAATCAATAAAGGCCATGAATATTGGTTGTTTTAATTGCCACTCTTTGTGTTTGATGGCATGCAGAATATGTAAATTAACCGATGTTCCTAGGCCAGCAATAAAGCCTGTTTGGTATGGATCGTTAATGTTGGATTTATTTGACCACTCAACAAATTCGGCCAGGATTAGTCGGGCAAACAGTTTTCCAGGCACATCAAGTAGCGCTATCGGCCTATAGCTTCTGGGATCTTGTCTATTATGTTTTTTATAAATAGGGAGAATAATGGATCTGCGCCACGACTGAGGTATTCGTTGAGATATAATTATTTGATTGAAAATGACTCTTAATATGTTAGCCCAGGCTTCTGGCTGGGACTTTAGCATGACATTAGATAGACGGTCTGGCCCTGGAGCTTTAGACATACTAAGTTTTTTTATGTTCCTTAATATATCGCTAGGATCTATTTCTAAATGAGTCAAGTTATGTGGAGGTATATAGGTGGGTTGGTTGGTCCATGGAAAGTCTGCATAGAACGAACTATAATATGCGACCCACACTTCCTCAGATACTGCATTAAGTTGTACAATGGATTGTTGGGGGGTATAGATGGTCTTGATTAAGCCCCAAATCATGGCTGAGATTTTTGAAGCTATAGTTCGCAGCATTAACTATGCATCTTTTAGTTGCATGCTAGCTTTATGTCGTTTCAGCCAGTTGGCATATCTGTTTTTGATTTTTCTTTTTTGCAAACTTCTTTGGTCTAATGACAGATATTTTAAGTCTCAAATTTTCTTTCTCATTATGGCTGTCTCTTTCTTAACTAAATCATCCCAAGTATGCTTATGATTTTTCTTTGTATTAGCAGAGTTCATAATTGTGCTTGTTCTTTGCTCAAAAGTCCGTAGGGCTGCAACATAAGTTCCATCTCTGATGATGATGTCGGGACATAGAATGTCTGGAGGAAAGGAGATGATTTGAAGTAATTCATTCCGATTTGTGGGGGTCCATTTATATTTGAAACCTGCTGATGCAACTGCAATCTGGGTGTTATACTTTTCAGGTAGGATTATTAAAGGAGATATTGACCATTCCCAGATCATTTCCAAGATGTCATGATCACTAATGTGTTGTTCAATCACATTAAAGGATGTTAGGGAGGAAAGAAGACTGGCATCAACAAAGATGTAATCTATCAAGGATGCTTGCTTGCCTCTCTTCCAAGTATTTTTCGGAGAAGCATCATGGTCTATAGAATCATTTACCATGTACAGGCCTCTCTCCTTCATGAGGTGACTCCATCTTTTTATTGAGTTTTGATACTTGTTGCCTGATTTCTTTAAGCAGTTCATATTAAGATCTCCTGCTAAGATGGTGTGATCTATATCAGGGTCTGCGGCAATGATGTCCAGGCATTTTTCTACACACTTAAAAAATTGTTCATCTCGAATGGCTATATGATTCCAGTATAAGTTCAGGCAGGCTATCTGTCTCTTGTGAATGGTAAGTCGAGTTAACTGTATGTGATTACTTGGGGCTGCCCAGAAGGTGACAGTGAGATCTTTGGTGCTTTTTACAGCTGTTATAAGTCCTGCCACAGGTCTTCCTCTGAGCGCATTTGAGGCTGGATTTAACACTAGTTGATGGTTTTCCCAAACTGGCGCAATGGTTAACCAGACTTCTTGAAGAAATATAATGTCATATTCTGCCAATAAGCGCATCGATGTAGTTATTAGATGTTTATTGCCACGAGTATTCCATGAGGCCATGCTTAGTTGGACTTCCGAATTGGGTTCGGATTGTTATTGTTGATCTTCCAGCAAGTGGTTATTTGGGAAGGATACTGTTCGCGTGCTGCTTTGATTTGTCGAGGAGCAAGAGATTGTCATTGCTGTGGGTGGCCAGGATTTTGCTGAGATTACATTTTGAATCTTAGATGAACTCTTTGCATCCTCCATGGCTTTGTCAGTAGTGTTCAACAGCATATACCCCAGCTGATAAAGCTCATGTCTAGCTTGCCATATAATAATCCTCACCAAACCTGACGTCATCCATAATTTTACTACAGATGTGTCATGTGGATGTATAAATTCTACTTGAGCTATATCAGTTGTCGTTACATCTTGTAAGCTATCCATGTTGCTCATGAGATTCAAAACTGCAGCTCGGTTGAGATTACATAACCTGTAATCACTGGTGCAACTCTGTAGTATTAAACTAAAGCACGCGGTACTTTGATGTTTGTTCCGTCGGTTTTCCATTTTGGGATTAGTCATCTGATTCCCTTGTTGTGATTCTTTAATTATATTAGTTGCCGTGATTTTTGGAGTTTTTGCATCAGGATTTTGTTGGAAAGTTACATGTTTTGTAATACTCATATTTGATTGAGTCAGACAAGAATCATTCTGTACTTGTGTCTGTTGATTAATCATTTGCGACGGTTTAGACATATACACTTTAAGTGATTTTTGAATTTCTTCTCTTCTTTTTTCTAATGTTGTTAATGAAGTGTCATCTGGAGGCGACTGTTGGAATTTTGGAGCAGAGAGGATAGCAGATGTGACAGTGTGTGTAGGCACAGTTGTTATAAGAGCCTGTTTTCGTGCTTCATTAATCAAATTATCCAGAGGAGGATACATTAAATCCACATTAGGTGTGGGTTTGTTAGATGTATTATCCATACTCAATTTAAGTAAGGAAGCTTTGTGTTTGGATATTGTTGCGTATTTCCTAATAATAGCAGTTCTTTTGTCATTCGTTCTTCTTTCATGCATTGAGATTGATTTAATGAATTGTTGAGTATTGTTCTTTTCTTGAGCCTTCATGATTTGTTGTTTTTTAGATTTTTTAAGCGATGTTCCATTGTTCAATGCATTTTTGGGTCCACCTTTTTGAACAAATATATTGAATGGTAGTTTATTCGTTGTATTTTGATCTAATGAAGGTTCTCCAGATGCTTTAGTAGATGGTAAATTGAGGGATTCAATTATTTCAGCTTCAGGTTGATCATCATGGACACAACCTGACCGTTGTGAGTTCTTCATGGTTTTTTTCTGTGGATTTTGTGTCTCTGCCGTTTGCAATTTTTCAATGGTCGCTGTTTCTAACTCGATTTCATTCTTTGTTTCGCTCAGTTTGATATTCTTGGAATTATCTGCACACTTTGCGGAAGAATCTTCCTCTTGTAGATACAGCGTTTTATCACTAACTCCGGCTCGTTCTAATGCTCGAGAGTGTTGATGGATTGTAGTAACTGGATTCAATGACAGGGTTGTATGGGATTTGGTTTCTAATATTTCTTTTAAAAGAAAATTCTGATCAACAAGACGTGAATCCAACGTTTCATAGAGTTTAGCTAAAGAAAATAAAGCAGTATTCATTGCTTGCAAAGTTAAGTTTGCAGAAGAAGTAACATCCGGCGATGTTGCTAACTAAGGGTGAGGTTTTGACTGCCTCGGAGTTGGCTGAGTAAAGGAAATAGATAGAGCAGAAGACTCATTAGGTGAATGAGTAAACATCACAGGTGACTGAGATAAATGATCATAATCATGGGTCTCATTTATCTGATTAGGTGAGGTTAAGGGTGATTGACAAGCCTGATCTTTTGTCGATATTGCAATGAATGTTTCTGTTGAGTCCTTTAAAACAGAATTTATGATTTGTACATCTGGGGTTATCAGGACTGGGTGACCATCATTATTTTCAGCATGAAACTGGACTAGCGTTGTGGCTTTGTTTGTAGAAGGCAAAGCGAAATCTCCCAGTAGATTGGTTTCTGAGAACGCAGCTAGTAGCGAGTCTGAGGGTGTACATAAATCAATTTGCGGATTTAAAGACGTTTCCGTAGATGGAATGAAAGAACTTGCTTGAGGTAAAGGAGTATTGTTTATGATCTCAGACATGACTCTCTTTTATAGATATTTTATCAGGGTAGAATTTGCGTATATCTGCTAGACAGGACGTTGATTTTGGACGTCCTGCTAATTTATTTGTCTTCATTCGAGTTGGACGTTTAGGTGTTTCATTATTTGAAAAAAGCGCAATTGCCACTTGGTCTGGTGGTGGCATATCAGACATAAGGGTATATAGTTTTACCATATGGTTGCCCAAATATAAATGGTCGGTGAACAGCACACAAGGAACAAATATCAACAATACAATCCTGAATGGCACAGAGTGAGTAAAATTGAAAATTAAAAGATTCAATGAATATTCACAATTATTTCATGTTAAATTGTGCTAATGAGTGGGATAATAGCCAGTTTCACTCGGAAACAAATGGAAAGTATGATCAGACCTCCGCCTCCACGCCCTCCAGCCACAACAGCAATAACAGCCTTTAGTGAAGCCCTTGCTTGAATGCGAGCGCGTGAATGCGCGTGCGCTCAGATGATATAGGGCTTCTGTGAGGGGGAGGTGGAGACTTCGTGTGTCACTATAAGATGAAGCAGAAAAATAAAATTTAGCAAATATTGCTATTTTAGTGTCTTAGTGTCCACTGCTATAGACTGCTAGAAAAGTCTCTTGCTGTAAAGTGCATGAAAATCAATACCGTGTTTTCGGTTCCAATTTGGACACAACGACGTGGACAGCAGCCAGAAGGAGCAGGAAAAAACACGTCCAGCAACAGCAATAACAGCCATTAGTGAAGCCCTTGCTTGAATGCTCACTAACATATGCCTTACAATGCTGAGTCAGCTAAAGCCCAACCTGGTAGTTCGTAAGTGCTCAGATGAAACTGGAGTTTGGAAAACCCCACTAACGGCCTGAGATTCAAGCCACTTCATTACCTACACCGCTTGTGGACGTTGGCCATATACTCACTTCAGTTTCCTGCCGCAATAGGTGAACCATTGGACTATTTGATTTAAGAGGTTTTGGAAATTACAATATGTGGCTGAAAATCAATCCTAATGATGTTGTTTGTTTTATAGAAGTCACGCCACACACTGCGTATCTTTCTTGCCACTGATGATTGTAATCAATGCGACCCAAAGAATGGTATTTAATTTTGTCAACATAAGAAGGAAAAAGGGCTAAGCCAGCCCTGCCATGTTTCTGATCTGCTATTGTAGTTGCCGCAAAGAGACAAGTGGGAACCGCTTAACTCATGTAGCTATCCTGCCAGCATGTGTGCATGATTAAGAGAACTTAATCAATAGATTGAATATTGTACTAAAATAAAACAGAGTTTTTTTTTAAACTGTAAGCAAATGAGATGCAAGAATTTTAATAATAATCTTTATTCTTTTTATGTAGCACAGACGACAAATGGAATTGTTTCTTGGCAGTGATCACTAGAGTTCATATTGCCCAACACAATGGTACTCAGTATATCGGCATTAAAATTGAGTCTGCACCTCTGGGATTTGAAACTAGTACCGCTGTTGTCACACAAACACCATAGATAAGTGGCTAACTTCTGGACCGGTCTTACCGGATCTATGTTTAAAAAATGATTATTTTTTTCGAATCCCATAAGATCGAATTTATTTTTTCTTTTAAACGCATTTTACCGTTAATGTGGGGGGGAGATCCCACTACATCCCCCAACCGTAATCAATCCCCTTACCCAACCCCATCTACATTTTGGTGAAACGGGTTTAAAAAAACTCGTTTTAACGTGATTCAAAATAATTGGCATCAATGTTTTGCTGCGATACCCTCTTACCAGTCTTAAGTATCTCAATGTTGACGGGTGATGGCCATTTGCCATTAAAGTCTCTGCCACACTGCCTTAAGTACTTTAACTATGCACGCCGTGGCAGTAGAAGCCCTTACCCTGTGTTGCCATTTTTTTGGAGCCCAAAGCTTATGGGGCTTGGAAAGGGGACATGACTGGTGCACATTAGTCCTTTGAGGGTCCCTACATTTGGGAATTCAGGACTCCCGGCTGCCTGGTATGTCTTATCATTTTTACTCTTTAATTCCAACAAAGAAGCGAAAGTCTTATTGTTTTTCGTTGAAAGCATCATTACAGATCTGGTTTAGTTTGGGAGGAGGAACCTGGCCCACCCATAAAGGCACCTCTCACTCTCCCTATAGCATCATGATGTGTGACAAATTCACTGTCAGTGGCCCTCTGGCACATGGCGACTCAATGATTCACAGAAGCGTTTTATAATGGTGCAATCCCATAGGAAAACGTGCACTGAATCAGGCCCAATACGTGGCCCTCTTAATGTTTTGTACTTCAATTCCCATGATCCCTAGCCAGCACAGTCCCAAGTGAAGAATCGTGGGAGCTGTAGTACGCAATATCTGGAGGGCCAAATACTGAGTTACTGGCAGATGCAGCGATCCATCATCGCCTTGTACCGTGTCGCTAGGGGAGCCCAGGGCTACCCGCAAGGATTAGCAGCGCACCGTAGGCGAACCAGACCACCCTGGAGAATAGTCGAGAAGTATAGCAACATTAATGCGGCAGAAGAATTCAGGGGGACAGAGAGGCGATGGGTAACCTTTGCTTCTCTCCACTAAAAAGGTCCAGCCATTATGCTGATGCGAATTCCATTTCTCGCCGAGTGCACCAACCTAATATCCCCACACCCATGCCCTTTAGAGAGATTGTCTTGCACTTGTGAGCAGCCAAGATGAACACATCTCTGCATTGAACATTTCTCAAAGTGCCAGTAATAGAATTCTAAAGTCGAATGAAAGGAGAAGTAACTTTCACTTGCTCATGGTTGAGGTGCCCTTTGAGTCTTGGTGGGAGTTGCCATAGAGACCGAAAACAGTGAGGACCAGCAGGCTGGCAGATCCAGGCTCCTGGGCCCTGAGGATTCTAGGCCATAGAGGCTGATCAGAGAGTACTGCAGATGTCTCAGCTGGGCAAATGGCACGTCTCTCTGTTTCTCACAGTGGGCACGGGCATCAGCTGTGGCAAGGGGCCCACTGTGAGAAGGGTTAAGTGTGGGCATTTCTGGATTGTAGCCAGTGGGTGATGAGCTGTTGCACAGAGGGGCGGGTGGAGGGGGGTGAGCAAACATAAAGCCTCTTGCTGTCAATTTACATTCATGTTTGAAATCAATGACCTCATGGCAAATTTGCCAGCTGTTCCCAGACAGAAAAAAAACCCAGCAACAATGAGTTGCGTTTAACAGCAGTCAACCATGAGAGCACATTCTAAAATTAACTGCACTGCTGAGCAGCAATCACAGATGAACGCAGCATCGGGCCACGTGCTGCTGGGCGAGCAACCATTTCAAAGGCCAGGAATTTCTTAATCTAAAAAGCCGCTCGCTTGTTTATGAACATGGGTGAGAGGCTCTGGAGCTTCAGGGGGGCCTGTGAAGCTTCAGGGGGGCGGCTGCGCGAGACTCAAAGCCAGAATGACTACCCTACAAACCCTGAACCAGTGCAGGGCAATAGCTTGTTCAAAAACCCAAAATGCATCGATTTAATTGAGAACAACAATGTATTTTCCATTAGTGTTATACCAGGAACCTTTGCGCTCTTTCTTTTCATCACCTTCACTAATACAGAATGTAGTCATTGTAGTCAAGTCTCGAATTCATGACAATGACGGATCAGTATAATCGGGGTCCCCTGCTCTTCACAATAAAAGGTATCCTGTGTCAGTGGCGGGTCCAGACTCTATTGACAGGGGTGGCCCAAGTGGGGGCACTGACTTATGCAGGGGTGGCATGAAGTACACACATACACATATAGGATAATGGGGTGGCCAATCAGATTCCAGGGCTAGCATGTGGCACCCCAGGCCATTCCCAGGACACGCCTCTGTGCGCTTGGAGAGTAAAGCTTAAAGCATATCACATCTCATACATCATGGATGATGTACTGCCCTCCCCCCTCCATTTAGGAGCAAATCTCAAAGCACACTCACCAATTACTGTACTAAGGGAGCACATCTTAACTATACCATGGAGAAGAGTATAAAACACACACCTACCTCGGGTCCACCTACTCTAAACTAACAAGCTACCCGTCCTTTGCAACCCCTAAGCCCCCAGCCATGCAACCAGAACCTCCAGGCTCAGAGACCCAGTTCTCTCTGCCGCATGCCCACAACAGGCTCTCCCGCCTCACCAGTACAGGGTATGGCATAGATATTTCGTGTTTGCAGTTACACAAAGTCATGGAGAAGGGGCAAGCTTTGCCACGACATTACACACCATGGAGAGGGGAGGAGACTCTACAGGATAGAAGCAAAAGACTAGACTAGACACGATCGATTACAACATGCAGATTTTCTCCTCACTGGTGTTCTCTCTGAAATAACTAAATTGTACCTAGCACATACCAGTTAATTAGTCACCGCACCCCGCAGAGTATGGTCTTGGCGGCTAGGCGGCCCCCTGAGAACGCTGGGTAGTTCGACTGCTAGGATACGTATCACACTCCATGCTAATGGAAGATAGCCGAAGGCAGGGCCACCCACCCATACGCGTCTGATATCATACACTAGTATAAAACACATTACACAACACCTCTGCCATAAGAATGCAGCATTCGGTCTAGCTGGACACATGTGATTCTCCAGCTCTCGCATACTCTCCAGACTACCTCTCAGCTCCCATGCACACACCTGTTCGACATGGGTGACTTGCAGAGGCATAGCCACCCCTACCTACCTTTGGACTGGCTAAAATGCACACCCGCATTCTAAACTTCCCTGACAAATGTCCCATACCTGGATTTCAGTCCCCAGAGGGCGTTCAACGTACATCCATACCAGTCGTGAAAGGTGCTATACTAATGACAATTACACTACAGTACTACTGGCCTATCTTCCTTATTCACATAATATTTTGGTCTAAACTCATCGGTAAAATGGTAGGAAAGCATCCATGAGGAATTTAAGGACCAAATCGCGGTGCTGAACACACTGACCTCCAAGACATTTTGGAGGGATATATCTGTGCCAATCCCCCACTAGAACGCCTATAATTGCAAAGCTTGGGGATCCTTGTTCGGGGGTCCCTAGGAGATAAGTCCCAAAGAGTGCTTCGCTCTAATGGGAGGATGAATCACTCATGATAGTTACAGATTTACAGATAACAGCAGCAGAGCCAATGTTAATGCCAATAACTGAAGCAGCGGCGGTGCGAGCTTGGGTACAAAAGGCATCGGGCCTCATTACGAGGTATAGAGTAAGGGGTTACCGGCGCCGGTAAAGGTGCCGGAGCCGTTAACCCCTTACTGTCCCATTACGGGCCCATCATTAACAGGCCCGTTGTTAGCATCATTCCCATTACCATTGAGAACTATTGGGGCTGAAATGGGAATGGGGATGTACCGGGTCCGGGTTCCCTGAATAGGGAAATGCTGGGCCCTCCAAGCAAAAAGCGGCATTGCTACCTCCTACCTCGTAAAGAGGCCCATCGACTCATAGAAACGAAAAGCCAAAGAAAAAATCTGAAAATGGGAAAAATGTTCCTTCATCTAAAAGCAACGGCTCCAGGGAATTTCTACACAGAGGGCCTCATCACGAGTTGGGCGGTATCCCAGCAGGGATACCATCCACTTTTATTTGCATTAGCGGCCACCCGTCTGACGGTATTGAGGCCGGATCATGGGTTGGACACTAACCGTTACTCCCCATTCCTCATTCGGCCAATCATACGGACTCTATGAACAATAACAAACACAAAAGTAATCAAACAAAGAAAAAGGGGCCTCAGAGGCAACCTGGCAGTTAAGAAACAGATGCTGGCAAAGTGCCTTTGGTAAAGAGGAAGCCAAATAATAGGGGCAGGGGGATAACCCAAAAGCCTCATAAAACATTAGATGCTGCCAGTTGAGAAAGGTTGAGAAAGGTCTGAAAGATGCAGAGAAAACCTCCTGACTTCATGATCTACTTACTCAGAGAAAGAAGGGAACGCCAGGTGAACGCCAAGCTGTATGAATCTGAGGGATCGATTAATAAACAGCCTGGTTCTGCGTCACCCACTTACACCCTCCCTCCAGAGCCTCCGGACCCCACTTGCCACAGAAACACCAAGTTTGAGTTCAGTTTTTTCGTTTCCAAGGAGTGATGATGATATGAGGAGTTTGTTAAATATCAAAGACTTGCTTTTTCTAACCCCCAATTGCTGTCACATGCTTACTCTTCCATGTTAGAAGTGCCACATTGGTTTAAGAGCCTCAGAGAAATTCGGCAGAGTAGGGGGGTGGGGCTATGAGTATAACTAGTCCACAATGCACAGACACAGACTTAAGCAAATTACATATAGGACTAGATGAATGCAGCATAGCAAATGCTGATCTATTTCCGTCTCTCTCTCCCTCTCTGTCTCCCTCTCCATCTCTCTCTCTTGCTCCCTGTGGGCAAGAGTCATGTTTTCAGGTGCTCGTCTGCCAGGACCACTACAGTTGCTACTGACAGGAGCATGGCCAGAGAAAAAACACAGAAATCTTGAAGGAGGGTGAAAGAAGTGCTCAGGGACGTCATTTGTGGGTTGGCAGATGTTGCACCTGCGACCCATGAGGTCTCCGCTGCAGCTCCTGTGGGCTCCCTTACTAGCCCTAAAAGATTATTTCAATTTTTTTTTTAAAACTGAAGCTCCTGGGCTGTGGCCAGTGCCATGTGGCTCTTTGTTTCTGGAGTGGCTGGCTTTCTTGTTCAGGCCTCTCAAAAAAAACAGGGGTTTCACAAGTGTAACACTTTGAGCACTGACCATAAATAGGAAAGAATAGGAATAACAAATAAGTTGTCTTTTCTGGAATTCTATTCAGTGGTTGCTAGACTCATTAAAGGTTTATTTCAGGCACACTTCAGAGGGTGAGCCACCGATTTAGTCTGTTCTTAACACCTCAAATTCACAGTGCAGACAAAAACATCAACACTTTTAGAGTAGAATAAGCATCATCTTGGACTATGTATTTTGCTTTTCGCAAGTTGCAGTTATGGCATGATTTTTCTGCCGTTGTCTTTGTTACGATCATCACAAGACATTCCATCTCAGTGTCCTCGGTCACTTGACAAAATCCTTGTGCCCAAAAGCTTGTGTACAGTGTAGAAATGTTTGACCAAAGCACATAAAGTGGCCCTTGATTTACTTGTGCCACAATTTATGCTTTGTTGTAATGTGTCTATCTTTCCTATCTCCACAGCATGCTGTTCAGGATGTTTGTTTGCATGTATGAGGTGACGAGTGCGCAACGTATGGGATGCCGTGTGAGGGCATTTTATGAAATGTATATCACATTAAAGTGATATCATAACCATATTTTTCCTAGTGTACTTAGGAACCATTCTATGTGATCCCACTTCCTGCTTTGTCAAGGGGTGAAAGGACCTGTTCCATCACTTCCTGTGATGTCACTTTGGGTGGGGTCCAATGACATCACTTCCTGTGATGTCATCGGAGGTCAATTGTCGTGTAATAACACTTCCTCTACCCCTGGCATTTTGGTGAAATGACATCCCTGGAAGTGCTATAGTTTTTATGCTTAAAAGGAGAATTAAATCAGCACCAACAGATACATCCCAGAGGTGTAGGCCAGCTTGATATTTGTGCACGTATGTCGTCATTGCATGTCTGCTGCAGTAATATAACCACCAAATCAAGGGTGGATTTCTGATACAGAGGGAACTGAGGCATCGCAAATAGGCGCCAGAAGGTAAGGTCTACAATTGTGTTTTTTATTTGTTCTGGTTAATTAATATTCTTAACATATATATATATATGCCAGCCCAACATCACTAGCAACATACAAGTAGCCAGCATGAACAATTAAACATGAACTACATCCTCACAGAAGAAACTGGTAATTGCTATTAATCTGATCATGAACTTTCCAAGAAGGGTGGACATTTTGAGGGTATGCAGAGATTATAACGAATAACAAAATAACTAATCCCATTACAACGAACCAAAAATTACAAATTACAAAATAACGAATTTGGAAAAAAATAAATAAAAGGGGTTTGGAGTGGGGATAGTGGTTTTGGGGGTGGCGGAAAAGTTTTAGGAACAAAACAAGGAGGTTTGGGGGGCCCAAAAACATTTTGGAATTCGTAATTAAGGTATTAGTTATAATGGGATTAGCTATTTTGGATTTGTTAAAATCACATGTAACGCATTTTGAGATACAAAATTATATGCGTGTTCTTGGAAAGAGAAGCAAGATGGCCCGCAACGCTTTTAAGCCAGTGCTTTGAATGTAAGCTATTGGGTCAATTAAACATTTCGCCTGGGCTGAAGATTGGAGGAATGTTTGTATTGTACTGTTTGGTGCATTATAACTTGTAATTATGAATTTTCATATGTTCTTACTGGTTAGTTGCTTTATGGCTTTCATGGGTTCATGCAATAGTTTAATATATGTTCAACTAGTGTGTAATCTTTCAATATTTTTATTGTATTTTATTAGGTTTCAGGGATGAAATATCACCCCAGTAAATGTGTATTGAATGAAACCACTGAGTGCATGATATACACAGGGCTTGGAACCGTAGATACTCATTTGGTCAGCCTCAGTATTTGAGGGTGGTCTCGGCTCGCTGGGTTCATCGTTCTCTACTGGGTCTGGGTCTGCGGCCTAGTGCAATCCTGAAAACCTCTGCAGTGGCGTTTGGCTCTCCTGGCTGCAGCCTGCTTTTCTCACCTCCGGCTGGCCTTACTGGTAACACACTGGGGGCCTCATTACGACCCAGGCGGTAAGGGGTTTACGGCAGCGTTAACAGCGCCGACCCTTACCGCCTGAGTACGAGGTCCCTTAGCGCCATGGCGCTTTTAACACCTGCTTTTAGCAGGTGTTAAAATCCATGGCGCTAAGGGACCATGGAGTTAATTACGCCACCGTAATTTACGGTGGCGTAATTAACGCCTTCCCCACTCCCATTATGCCCTATGGGGCAAAAATGGGAATGGGGAAGGGTAAATGGGGATTGGGGACTTACCGCCCCGCCAAGGTCGGAATGGGGCGGTAAGTCCGCCAACCACCATGGCGTAAACGTAGTTTACGCCATGGTGGTAAAGTCACGGCCCAGGCGGTAACTTACCGCCTGGGTC
This sequence comes from Ambystoma mexicanum, assembly GCF_040938575.1. Lineage (NCBI taxonomy): Eukaryota > Metazoa > Chordata > Amphibia > Caudata > Ambystomatidae > Ambystoma > Ambystoma mexicanum. Next base: position 146,127,511 of record NC_090930.1, on the reverse strand, counting down.
GTAATGAGGCCCTGGGTCTCATAATGGGTCCGGCGGATAGCCGCCAGACCTGAATAAAATTACTGGTGCCTGACTTCTCAGTAACACCAGGGTATTACAACCCCGGCGGCCGGAAAGTCGGGTGCCGGCAATAATGTTAATCCCCGTTCCCATAGAGTTCCATAGGACTCTATGGGAATGGGCAACACAGACGCACTGGCATCGTTAATTACGGTGCCAGTGCTTCCGTTACGGTCTGCTTACTGTGGTCGCTGTGTCTGGCAGGGTCAGCCTTGCAGGGCAAAGCATCTCCGGAAGGCAGACCTGTAGTGTGCCGGTCCAGGAACAACGCTGCCGGTAGGCTTACCAGCACCGTTGTTTCCAGACCGGCATACTTAAAATGAGGCCCACTGACTATCAAGAATGCTGCTCTCCAGAATCCTGCAGTCCAAATCTAGGATCACCTAGAAGTGACTTCATCACGGGTAACGTTCATCCCCTCTTCCTGGTCTGCACTACCACCCTGCAGTAGCCTGTGCAGACGATGCGCCACCACCCCTTCCCTACAGCAACGGCCAAAGATGCGCTTCCGCTGAATCCCAAAAAGACAAGGAAGTCTAACTTGACATGTGTTTATAAGACTTCAAGATGAACTCACAGCCCATAACACCAGGGTATTACAACCCCGGCGGCCGGAAAGTCGGGTGCCGGTAATAATGTTAATCCCCGTTCCCATAGAGTTCCATAGGACTCTATGGGAATGGGCAACACAGACTCACTGGCATCGTTAATAACGGTGCCAGTGCTTCCGTTACGGTCTGCTTACTGTGGTCGCTGTGTCTGGCAGGGTCAGCCTTGCAGGGCAAAGCATCTCCGGAAGGCAGACCTGTAGTGTGCCGGTCCAGGAACAACGCTGCCGGTAGGCTTACCAGCACCGTTGTTTCCAGACCGGCACACTTAAAATGAGGCCCACTGACTATCAATAATGCTGCTCTCCAGAATCCTGCAGTCCAAATCTAGGATCACCTAGAAGTGACTTCATCACGGGTAACGTTCATCCCCTCTTCCTGGTCTGCACTACCACCCTGCAGTAGCCTGTGCAGACGATGCGCCACCACCCCTTCCCTACAGCAACGGCCAAAGATGCGCTTCCGCTGAATCCCAAATAGACAAGGAAGTCTAACTTGACATGTGTTTATAAGACTTCAAGATGAACTCACAGCCCATATCCTGCCATTGCTGGAAAAAGAAAAACATCATTTGCATGATAGAACTTTTCTTTCTGCAATAGTCTAGCCATTTAACGCATTACGGTAAAGCGCTTCACGTGAAATACTCTTCTTATAATTAGAAGCACTATACGATGCTTGGAATTTACAACCTGGCATGCAGATTTCGCAGGATATTCTAGAGAAACTGGCTGGAGCCAAAGAATGTAATTAACTTAAAGGAATCCATTTTGTCAGTTCGAACCCTTCCTAGTGTTTACAAAGGAACTGGCAAAGGTCCTTAGAAGTCAAAAAGACCTAGTCCTATTATTTTACAGCCACTGGTGATCAATGAAAGACATTATTGGTGCTTAGTTAGGATTACATGATGTAGTCAGTGGCTTACCGAGGGGGAGCGGTGCAGATTGCCCCCCCGTGGCTCTTTTCGAGCCAGACCGGGACATTTGGCCGTGGCGAACGGGAAAGGTGGCACGCTGACAAGAAAATGAGGGTGCCGAGCACGGTCTTCCTCCTCATCACCCTCATTAACCTGGCACATTGTCCTGTCACACAGGAAAATTACAGTGTTAAAATGCCATCTGCCACTAATGTCACCAAAAAAGTTGATTGTGTGGGGGGGGCGTGAATGAGGCCATATGGAATCGCATGCATTGCATTTTGGGTAAAAGTAGCAGGTCTTTTTTCGTGGCTCAGGACCCCCCACTCTTGCAATGCTGGACACTCCCCTGGCTGTAGTTACCTTGATTTTAATGTATTATGTATTACATTTGTAATATTCAACAAATAGTTTGTGAGCCATGCAGTGACAACTTCAGAAACCTCTGTGCTGAGGCAGGTGATGCATAATCACTGCTAAACAACCCCTCCAGTGGGTGTGCGTTGTTGAACAGTGAAATGGAATAGTCACAGAGAGAAGCAGATCTGCTCCAACAGGGGAGGGGATCTTGCATAAACTCCTGTAATATAGCATAATTCATATTACCCGAGGAGAATCTGAATCGTGAAACACACCACAAGAACCTGTGCGGGTTCCGAGCACTGAAGGGAACACAAGATCGAGGAAAGAAGAAGACAGAGTTTAGCGACCGTGCACCCAAAAATGGCGGTTTGCCAGTGACTGTGAGGGATCAGAATGGCATAGGTGGGCCCAACCATTGTGGATGGTGGTGTGCCAACGGGGCGCCGTCCATCGGTCACGTCTTGTGTGAGGTTGGTGCGCCGATAGCTGAAGCTCGAAGGATGCCTCCTGCCCCTGTGGTGCAGAAGGTGAGAGGGGGGCCTAGGTGGGGAAGAGAGGCCCTGATCCGAGCCACAAGGATGGGCATGCGTGACGAGGGGTGAAGGCAGCCCCACCCTTTCCTTATCCTGAACAGTCAGGTGGTTGTGAGTCGGGGAGCCTCGGCGGGATCATGCAGGGAGGCAAACCGGTCAGGGGAAAGGAACAGACCCAGGCCAGAAAGAATCTTCCTGCAATTATTCTGAAGTCATCCATAGCAAATTTTGGAAGATCATTCAAAGTCATCCTTAAGTATGTGTATAGGCCAAATTATTTAAATGAGATGACTCCAGAGTAATCACAATAACTACCCCAGGATGAGTTCCCGATTACTTGACTGGAAATTGTGATGATTTTATACTACTTCAGGATGACTCCAAGACAAGTACAAGATTGGTTGTGATTACTCCAGGATGACTCCACGACAACTACAGAATGGGTTGGGATTACTCCAGGAAGACTCAATGACAACTACAGGATGGTTTGTGATCACTCAGAATGACTCCATGACAACTTTATGATGGGATTCAATCACTCCAGGATGATTGTAGGACTCTAAAATGGGTTAATCAAAAATAGTACAATAAATTCAATTTTTTTAAAAAAAACTTTCTTTTATATACAGTAAAAGAAATGTCACTGTTTAAATATTCATTGATTTCAAACGCATAGTAAGAGCCTATTGTGTGAAATCCCCCAAACCACTCTTTTCCTATGCCAAACCTCCTATGCACACCTAGGCCTAGTATTCCGAGAATCCCTTCTGCTTCAGCCTTCTACTACCCCGTGTTTCTTCTACATATAAGGACTTTTGTACTCACCCAAAGTCACCTCACACTCAGCCAATAATCACGTCCAGGCCTTATGCAAAAACCTGCCCATCCACCAACACTTAGACACTAAGGCATGAACTCTGCAAAAACATTGCAGCAATACCTCAGATAAGGACTATTCTTTCAATAGCCAGGCCCCACTAAACTGACACAAACAGCACCCAGGAACACCCCACACACATGCACCCCCTGCACCCCAACCACACACACACACATGAGTTTATCACCCTTGGAACATGCTTTTATGGCTGGATGGGATTACACCAGAGTAATTCTCAGTCCAAATAACCAAACAAACTCAAGAAGATGGCAAGTTGCTGTTTAACTAGCAATTATCTAGGGAGTGCACAGCGAACATCAATGGACATACGCTCATTATCTCAGTGATTTCCACAAAAAATACAATGATATACTTCTTTTTGCATCAGAGTGAGGTCATGCTACGTGGCAATAGTGAAAAACTTATGAAGGGTTGGGATTGGTTAAGGGACACATCTAGATATACAATCATATAGGCGCTAAGTTTGTTATTGGCTGTCCGATATCAGGTGGACAACTTATGCCTACCTCTTTATACATGTAATTTATGAAAAATCAGTTACACAGTGTTTCATTAGTTTTCTAAGCTTTAAGGTCCTTCGTTATACGGACTAATACAATTGGTTTGGCATGATAGTGCCATGTCTGGAACATTCAGTTAATTTAGCAGCACGTAAGCCAAGATCCAGGTTCAAGCAGATAGGACATGATGCTGTCCTATGACCCAATTAGCCCAGCATCTCCCATCACCCATGCCTTCTGCCATAAATCTTCTTTGTACTTGGCCTTGCAGTGTTTTCTCATCCTGGGAATGCAAAGGGAGTGAGGGCACTCACTATCATATCTGGAACTCCAAGTTCAAGTCCTGTTTCCATCCTTTACTCACCTGGCAAGAGACCATTATTCTGCTCATTCTGCAAGCTTTTAAATGTTTTAAATTAATTAAGATTTGGCATCCTTTGTGTTCTTTCTTGCACCTTAGCGTGAGGGGATTCACTAGCCTATACAATGACTTGTTCTATACTGCATTTCAGCGTCCGTACATTTCTTCACACTTCTGATTCCTGCAGAGCTTTTTACCATGTAATGTTTTTCTTTTACACTTTAAAGTTCACTTGATTCGTTACTTCGTCCTTTCTCTTCTAGGATCCATACAATGTCTTCATTCAGTATCTCGGGACATCTTGCACTCTTTCTTATGACATCATCAGTTCATTTTCTTAGCTCTTTTTCATATTCCTTCAGGGAGTTTCTCCTGTAGGCTGTCATCAACTCAAGGGTACATTTGATATGGCCATCTTAATTGATACTGGGCCTCGTTATGAGTTTGGAGATAGCCATGATGTTTTTAGCGGCATGGCTACCCACAAACTCGGGTCTAGGTCCCGCAAAAGGGGACTTACCATGCCATTCTGACCTTAGAGGGCCCAGTAATTACCTTTCACTGGACCCGGACCCGGTACGTCCCCATTCCCATTTGAGCCCCCATTGGGCTCAATAGGAATGGGGAGGATGCTAACAATGGGCCTGTTAATGACGGGCCCATTGTTAACATCCTGTACTGCTAGCGGGTCCAGCTCTGCGCGTCTGGTCTGGCCAGGCGTACAGAGAGGGACCCGCTGCAGAACTCGTAATGTGGCGGCCCGGAATGAAGGGTGCCGGTCCCTTACCGGCACAATTCATTCCATGGCCGCCACAGTTGGAATGATGCCCACTGTCTTCCATATGCTCGCTGTATTATTTTAGACATGGCATGGTCTCATGGCTCCAATACAGGGGACGTAGTGGGGTAGATCTCCTGTGGATATGTACATCTGCTCCTCTACATTCCCACCTCTAGTGGAGTCCTCGACCACCTTCTCAAGTTTTCCTGCTTCTTTGAATCGTCTCTTAAAGCAAGGTTTCTGTGGTATCCATATCTTCGTCACCTCGCTCAGGATGCCCACATTTTTAATGTGTTCATCCACACTGCAGGTCATATAACTACATTCTCTACTTGGGGCACAGAAGATCCAACGTCCCACATAATCCCTAGGGTCTCTTGGGTCCAGGAACTTCGTTCCCTCAGTTGCCACAATACTTGCTTTTATGCAGTCTCTGATGGCACTTTTAGTCTGCACAGTGTCTTCTGTTCAATCCTTCACATCAATCTTAATCTTCATTCCCACAGCCTTTTTTGCTGTTTTCTGGCATTGTCCAATTATTATCCTTATGACACAGAATTCAAACATTATCATCAACAATATTGCTGCAAGGAACTTGAATATAATCGACATCCAGTCGGGAATCCATGAAAATAGGAATGACAACCAATCATAATTTCCTATAGGGTCTGTCTCCTCCTCCATTTTCGTGCGCAGTTCAGGCAGCATGTTCATGGCATCCGTCAGAGTCCAGTTCTCACTGTCATGAGATGGTATAAATGCACAGCAAGAAGGCCCGACCTTGGCGCAAACACCTCCTTCAATTGCTGTAATCATGTCAAGGACATACCTGTTCTGGACGGTCATTAACCTTATGGCCCGCAATTCTTCTTTTATGTCATTAAATCCTTTTATAGTGGCATTGATTGTCTGTAACAGCTCCAACTTGGTAATCTGCAACCATTTGGCATTCACTACTGTTTGGAGTCCAGGTATGACTATAGATGTCATTATCATAGCAGTCTTGCTGAACAACTTCTGTTCATCAGGAATGTCTTCATACGCCTTTATTGATTTTGATGAGAAATAATTCTCTTTCTTAATCCACCAGAGTGCAAGTGAATTTCTTTTTCTCAAGTGCTAATCCACTTTGGGAAATTCACCTGAACCCATTAGGGTCCTTTAAGATGAGGTAACAGTGTCTGAGATGGATGGGGATGCAGATCAACTCATACATCAATAATCAGACCGACTCAGAAAGTTGGCAAAAACACGACTGTCTTATTAACAATTATCTAAAACAGGGAGTTAGAACGATCATCCACAGACGTTCGCTCGAAGCAATTCATAAAAAAACATAGCTTTTATACTAAAAATGTGTCACTACTCACGTCATTCTATGTGGCAAAGTAAGAAACCTACCAGGGGATGTGATAGGCTCAAAGGGAACATCTGCGTATACCTTCTATATGGGGTTGGGTTGTGATTGGGTCTCTAAGGTCAGGTGGGCAACTAAGCCCATTCCAAGTGCAAGTCATCTTCTGTGTCATACTAGTATACAACGTTTTATTGGCTTCTCCAAATATAAGGCTCTTTGCTACATGGCCCACTACAGTTGGTTGGTGCACTTGTACCCTTCAGGAATATTCTACCCGCTAGCAGCACGCAAGCTGGTACCCCTACATAAAAACTAACAGAAAGTGCTGATAAATCTACTGATAATTTTAATGCACAAAAAGGATTGCTGTCTTTCAAGGTTGTGTCTTCCCCTATGTATATGTTTCAAATGATATGACTGGACCATAAGGGAATTATTGTGAGAACATACTTGTAGGATAAGTCTACGAATATAGTACATTTACAATTTTTAGTTCCTGACTGTTACTGAAGAAAATCATGTGGCCTAGATATGTCAGGAAAGGAAAAAAGGGGGAGTCAGACATGTGATGTCATAGGTGATGTCATCAATGACATTTGTGATGTCATCTTTGATGTCCTGGGTGTTAGGCTTAGCAGTGCACGGTGGTGGCGCGAGTTATGGTTGCTTAGCTTACCATAACTGGCGAATTTCAAGGGTTTTTCGGTTTTACTTGGAACCATAACACCCCTTTCACTGAATTTCTTAGGTTTTTAGTAGTGCAACTTAACCATAACGTCCATTTAACAATGTTTTTTCACTGAATTTCATAGGTTTTTAGTAGTGCAACTTAACAATAATGACTTTGACTTTATATACATGTCATATGGAACTGACTGAATCTCTTCTACTGTACTTGATGTCCACGAACTCATTTAATGTTCGCGGACATGTTCGAAGAACAGTACCACTACCTAAAAACTCTGGAGGGGTATGTTTGATTGTTATATCATAACATAGGAACATTTAACAAATTCAAAAAGGATCACACAAACACATTATATGTACTAATACATAAGAAATGTAACCCATATATACAACACACTAACCATTCATTTAAATGCACTATGTTCTAAAATGGAATATACCACAAGAAGATAAATTGGCTTCCAACATAATTACCTCACAAACACGACAGAACTGAGAACAAGAGCAGACCCACTGAGTACATAGGACATATCTTACCTGAAATAGTAAGTGTACTTAATTTTATTCATATATTTATAAACTTTCTGTATTAGATAAAAAAATATATTATCTTTTTTTTCTTTTCTCACAGAAATGTCTAGTACTCTGGAATGGCTAGAGGAGCATTTCCCACATGAGGAAATGTCACAAGATAGTGAAACTAATGGTAAACACTTTATAATATAAACCATTTAATAATTATTATTTTATATAATTTAACATATATATATATATATATTTTGTACAGAGCATACCAAAATAGAAAATACTTCAGAAAAACCTGTTATGGATAACACTTTTCACAGTATAGAAGAAAAAATGGATTTATTGTTGACTCATTTTAATAAATTGAAAACTTTTGTGGAAGATCATTTTAAACCAAAAACCTCGTACCATTGCCCCACATGTACTTGTCCCTCCTCACCATATCCCAGTCAATTATCCCCAAACCCTCTCCATAACCCAAAATGTTTTGATGAAACTTCATCCCTTCTTCACCTAATAACAATCATGTTGAAACCCCTAATTCTCCTGTTTTTGTTTCTATCTGTTTCTGCCTCACCTTCTCTGTCATAAATTATTAATATATGTTAAATAAAGTTTAAATTTGATATTGTGTTGTAAATAGTTTCGTTTTTTTTTTTTTTAAACAATGTAGGTGTCCGCGGACAGTGCAGGTGTTCTGAAATGTTCGTAAATAAACGAAAATGGAGATGTCCTGAAGAACACTATACCTGTTCGTACTGTTCGCTAGCAAGTTCAAACTGTTCTAAGAACACACGCGGTGTCCTGAAATGTTCGTAAAAAAAAAAAGTGTCCTAAACAACACTATATCTGTCCGTAGTGTTCTCTATCAAGTTTAAACTGTTCTAAGAACACAATTGGTGTCCGGAAATGTTCGTACGTAAACGAAAATGGAGGTGTCCTGAAGAACACTATACCTTTTCGTAGTGTTCGCTAGCAAGATGAAACTATTCTAAGAACACACGCTGTGTCCTGAAATGTTCGTAAAAAAAAAATGTAAGTGTCCTAAAAAACACTATATCTGTCCGTAGTGTTCGCTATCAAGTTTAAACTGTTCTAAGAACACAATTGGTGTCCTGAAATGTTCGTACGTAAACGAAAACGGAGGTGTCCTGAAGAACACTATACCTGTTCTTAGTGTTCGCTAGCAAGTTCAAACTGTTCTAAGAACACACGCGGTGTCCTGAATTGTTCGTAATTAAACGAAAATGGAAGTGTCTTAAAGAACACTATACCTGTCCGTACTGTTTGCTAGCAAGTTGAAACTGTTCTAAGAACACAATTGGTGTCCTGAAATGTTCGTACATAAACGAAATTGGACGTGTCCTGAAGAACACTATATCTGTCCTTACTGTTCGCTAGCAAGTTTAAACTGTTCTAAGAACACACGCAGTGTCCTGAAATGTTCGTTTCACGTGTGACGCATTTTTAATTTCTTCAGGACCCGAAAAGTGTCCGTAGAACATCAACGCGCATGCGCTAACCAATCTCCGTGCATTTGGTGTCCTGTGGACATGCGCTTCCTTCGCGGACTTGTTTGCAAACGGATTGTACGACCGCGCCCATGCTGACCGTGTGTTCTGAATGCGGACACTGTTCGTGTCCCCGAACAATTTAAAAGTACATTTTCAATTAATCCATAATATTTTTCAATAAAATCTCACCATGGCACAAGTCCCACATAGTAATCCGGAGTTTCTACATACCTTTTGAAACTTTTTAAACTTTTTTTTGTGTTCGATCTGTCCGCGGACAGCGCGCATGTCCGCGGACCGCACACAAGCACCCCTATAAAAGACCACACCCTAGAGCTTATTCTCATTGTGTTTCTGGCTATTCTTCAGAACACAGTGATTTTTGCTGCCACCTGAAGATTACACCATAATCGAGATGGCATCCATGGCTGAACTACTGCCACCTGGTGCTACACCTGCTTCAGCACCACCCCCTCCACCACCACCACCTCCCCAAAGGCCTAAAGAGGGGAACAGGAGTGAGGATGCAGAGGAGGAAGAAGAGGATGATGAGAATGAGGTAGAGGAAATCCCTACTACCCGCACTAGGCATGAGTCTTGGGTGTGGCGGTTATTTACCATTCATGGGAATGGTCCTAAGGCTCGTGTGAACCGTGTTACCTGCAATGAGTGCAAAATGATACTCAGTCGCGGGAAGCACGGTAAGTAGAGCTTTGGGACCACTACTATGAAGCGATACCAGAGGTCATTTCACTCTGGGGCTATTCGCAGGGTTGTGCCTTGCGAAGACCGTAGCAGGTTGATTTCCTCTACTTCATCCTCTGTTTCTGATCCTGTCACCACAAGGACCACCTCTGTGGGACAGCGTCTTCCTCAAGCTGCCTCACAGGCCATACAGAATGCTGATGACCCTTACCTTTCGAGGGTCACAGTTGTATGTATGTACTGTGACACAGTACTCTGCAGGGGGGAGCGACTTTGTAGTGCTTTTGAGACTATCGTCTAGGAGCACGAGAAGATCTGCTCACTACCCAAATAAAACCGACTCTGCATCTTCCTCTCTCAGCTCGCCCTTTCTTATCCCTGTGGTTGGTGTCCCCCCTTTACCTTCCTTTCCCCTCCTCTCCTAGTATGTTGTGTATAAAAAACCAAAAAAAATACAAAACATCAAAAATAAAAAAAAATAAGGCTCTTTTCAGAGCCGCCTTTCAGAGTTAAAAAATAGAAGTGAAAATAAATGAAGCAGGGCCCTTTGTATTTTTTAGAAGTCAGGGGACAGTTCGCGAACATTTAAAAAATTGGGTTACTACCCAATCACAAACATTGCAATTTTCTCTGGGAGGAAGTGGTGGCTCTGAAAAGAGCCTTTGGGAGGTGTTTGTAAGTCAAAAATTATAAATGCTTAACACCTACTTCAAAATGGATGTTGTAATTCCAAAAAAGGTTGCAATGCATTTTGTACATTTCTCAGAAAAATCTGATTGCTACCATAAGTAAGATGGACTCCATCTCTGCGAAAAATGTTTGTACTACGAAACAGAATATGTTCATTGTGAAAAGAAGACATGCCAAAATCTTTTAGAAAGGCACAAACAGCTTTATTAACATTGCGCCTTGCTTTTTCTATTTGTGGACCAAATGAAGAAGAACGAAGCCACATTTGTCTCTGCACAATCCATGAAAATATCACTTGAGAATTAGGAAACATGCCCATAACCTTCCCAAGTCCTTCTTTCGTAGCAAATATCAAAAATATTCCAGTCACATGCCCTACACTGTTCCCTCCACAATGAATTACAATCATGTCTGGATGTTGCTCTGTCTCCAAAGTAGCACAGAGAGGTAGCAAGTCCAACCACTTCATTCCACGTACTCCATGCCAGTGTACTTCCACATGTGGGAATCCAAGATCTACAGCTACTCCACAGCTTTCTGCATGCACCTTCAACCAATATATCCATGAATCTCCCAAAATCCATACAATCTTTTTCCTAAAACACACAGACATAGCTATCTGTTGTTCTCTCAGAAAAAACAGTATATGAGAAACTCTCTTCTGGCACAACACACCCACTAAACTTTCCTGACCAATCCCTTTCAGTACTCATTCTCATTTGCATGACTTCTGAACCCAAAAATCCCCGGATGTAACTCCCAATCTCCGCGAACTACCGCCATGTCCGCGGACATATCGTAACATGAACAGCCCTTCTACCATTTCCACTTCACTCTATCTGCCATTCCCTCATTGGATGTAGCTAAGAAGTCACATGACCATGCACCAATCGCATTCAAGACCTCTACATCTAACTGCATCATCATAGACCAGCACTGCAAATGTACTGTGAATCACAAGTGTCATATCATTGGCAAGCACCATCTACCAGAAATATTGTACAAGTCTCCAAGATTTCTACTTGCAGCTCCATGCATATCCATATGCATGAACACAAACTTCAGTTATGCATATTTTCTGTACAGTAGATGAACACATTTTCAAACAGACTTTTAGCTTGTGTAATCTGTAAAATGAATTTACTGTATTTTTTCAATTTCCTAAAATCAACTATCACTTATAAACCTTTATACTATTTACTTTCTTTATACACACACACTCAAATCATGTTAAACTAACATTTTTTAAATTAAGGGGCCAATTCATAGAATTCGGCGCACAAGTGGCGCACGCGGCTGGCGCACAGTGTGCGCGTGCGGTAGTCTGCGCCAGCCGCGTGCGCCGAAACACATTCAGGCGCACAGCGTATTCATGGATTCCAACATCCACAACCAGCCGTGGCGCAGAGTGGCGCAGCGACCCTGCAGCAGCGTCAGTTACGCCCCCAAGAACGCCCCTTGCGCAGGGAAAAGCCATCAAAATCCCCAATCCAGCGCAAAGGGCAGCAGCAAACGCAGAGCGGGGAGCGTGTATTTCAGGGGTGTGCGGGTGTCCCCACACGCGATAGGCCTGGGTACGTGTATTACAGGGGTGCGCAAGAAAATCTACACGCGATTGGCCTGGGTACGTGGATTTCAGGGGTGCGCGAGAAATTCTACACGCGATTGGCCTGGGTACGTGTATTACAGGGGTGCGCGAGAAAATCTACACGCGATTGGGCTGGGTACGTGGATTTCAGGGGTGCGCGAGAAATTCTACACGCGATTGGCCTGGGTACGTGTATTACAGGGGTGCGCGAGAAATTCTACACGCGATTGGGCTGGGTACGTGGATTTCAGGGGTGCGCGAGAAATTCTACACGCGATTGGCCTGGGTACGTGGATTTCAGGGGTGCGCGAGAAATTCTACATGCGATTGGGCTGGGTACGTGGATTTCAGGGGTGCGCGTGAAATTCTACACGCGATTGGCCTGGGTACGTGGATTTCAGGGGTGCGCGAGAAATTCTACACGCGATTGGGCTGGGTACGTGGATTTCAGGGGTGCGCAAGAAATTCTACACGCGATTGGCCTGGGTACGTGGATTTCAGGGGTGCGCGAGAAAATCTACACGCGATTGGGCTGGGTACGTGGATTTCAGGGGTGCGCGAGAAATTCTACACGCGATTGGCCTGGGTACGTGGATTTCAGGGGTGCGCGAGAAATTCTACACGCGATTGGCCTGGGTACGTGGATTTCAGGGGTGCGCGAGAAATTCTACACGCGATTGGCCTGGGTACGTGGATTTCAGGGGTGCGCGAGAAATTCTACACGCGATTGGCCTGGGTACGTGGATTTCAGGGGTGCGCGAGAAATTCTACACGCGATTGGCCTGGGTACGTGGATTTCAGGGGTGCGCGAGAAATTCTACACGCGATTGGCCTGGGTACGTGGATTTCAGGGGTGCGTGAGAAAATCTACACGCGATTGGCCTGGGTACGTGGATTTCAGGGGTGCGCGAGAAATCCTACACGCGATTGGGCCTGTGCGAGTGGGGCAGTGTATTACGTAGGTGTGCGGGAAGTTGAAGAGGTGAATTGCCAGTGTGGGTCCTCCCAGGTCTCCCCTCTACCCCCTCCACGACCTCTGCAGGCAGCCCACACCACAGGGGACTACCCTGCACCCCTGGTCATGTCCCGCAGGCAGCCCATCCACCATGGGCATGCCCCCCAGCCAAGCCACATGTCCCCTTGCACCCCCACCCCCCAGCAGGCCCCCACCCATGTCTCCCAGCACCCCCACCCCCCAGCAGTGCAGGGGCAGCCTCCACCAGGCCCCCACCCATGTCTCCCACCACCCCCACCCCTCCAGTAACCAGGGGCAGCCTCCACAAGGCCCCCACCCATGTCTCACACCACCCCCACCCCTCCAGTCACCAGGGGCAGCCTCCACAAGGCCCCCACCCATGTCTCCCACCACCCCCACCCCTCCAGTCACCAGGGGCAGCTCCACAAGGCCCCCACCCATGTCTCCCACCACTCCCACCCCTCCAGTCACCAGGGGCAGCCTCCACCAGGCCCCCACCCATGTCTCCAGCACCCCCACCCCCCCAGTCACCAGGGGCAGCCTCCACCAGGCCCCCACCCATGTCTCCCAGCACCCCCACCCCCCAGCAGTGCAGGGGCAGCCTCCACCAGGCCCCCACCCATGTCCAACCCATGTCTCCCCACCCCCCAGCAGTGCAGGGGCAGCCTCCACCAGGCCCCCACCCATGTCTCCCACCACCCCCACCCCTCCAGTCACCAGGGGCAGCCTCCACAAGGCCCCCACCCATGTCTCCCACCACCCCCACCCCTCCAGTCACCAGGGGCAGCCTCCACCAGGCCCCCACCCATGTCTCCCAGCACCCCCACCCCCCAGTCACCAGGGGCAGCCTCCACCAGGCCCCCACCCATGTCTCCCAGCACCCCCACCCCCCAGCAGTGCAGGGGCAGCCTCCACCAGGCCCCCACCCATGTCCAACCCATGTCTCCCAGCACCCCCACCCCCCAGCAGTGCAGGGGCAGCCTCCACCAGGCCCCCACCCATGTCTCCCACCACCCCCACCCCTCCAGTCACCAGGGGCAGCCTCCACAAGGCCCCCACCCATGTCTCCCACCACCCCCACCCCTCCAGTCACCAGGGGCAGCCTCCACCAGGCCCCCAACCATGTCTCCCACCACCCCACCCCCCCAGCAGGCCCCCACTCATGTCCCCTCGCACCCCCACCCCCCCAGCACTGTGGGGCACCTGCCAGCAGGCCCCCAACCATGCCCCACTCATGTCCCCTTGCACCCCCACCCCCCAGCAGGCCCCCACTCATGTCCCCCTGCACCCCCAGCACTGTGGGGCACCTGCCAGCAGGCCCCCAACCATGTCCCCTTGCACCCCCACCCCCCAGCGGGCCCCCACTCATGTCCCCCTGCACCCCCACCCCCCAGCACTGTGGGGCACCTGCCAGCAGGCCCCCAACCATGTCCCACTCATGTCCCCTTACACCCCCACCCCCCAGCAGTGCAGGGGCAGCCTCCACCAGGCCCCCACCCATGTCTCCCAGCACCCCCACCCCCCCCAGTCACCAGGGGCAGCCTCCACCAGGCCCCCACCCATGTCTCCCAGCACCCCCACCCCCCAGCAGTGCAGGGGCAGCCTCCACCAGGCCCCCACCCATGTCCAACCCATGTCTCCCAGCACCCCCACCCCCCAGCAGTGCAGGGGCAGCCTCCACCAGGCCCCCACCCATGTCTCCCACCACCCCCACCCCTCCAGTCACCAGGGGCAGCCTCCACAAGGCCCCCACCCATGTCTCCCACCACCCCCACCCCTCCAGTCACCAGGGGCAGCCTCCACCAGGCCCCCACCCATGTCTCCCAGCACCCCCACCCCCCCAGTCACCAGGGGCAGCCTCCACCAGGCCCCCACCCATGTCTTCCAGCACCCCCACCCCCAGCAGTGCAGGGGCAGCCTCCACCAGGCCCCCACCCATGTCCAACCCATGTCTCCCAGCACCCCCACCCCCCAGCAGTGCAGGGGCAGCCTCCACCAGGCCCCCACCCATGTCCAACCCATGTCTCCCAGCACCCCCACCCCCCAGCAGTGCAGGGGCAGCCTCCACCAGGCCCCCACCCATGTCTCCCACCACCCCCACCCCTCCAGTCACCAGGGGCAGCCTCCACAAGGCCCCCACCCATGTCTCCCACCACCCCCACCCCTCCAGTCACCAGGGGCAGCCTCCACCAGGCCCCCACCCATGTCTCCCACCACCCCCACCCCTCCAGTCACCAGGGGCAGCCTCCACCAGGCCCCCACCCATGTCTCCCACCACCCCCACCCCTCCAGTCACCAGGGGCAGCCTCCACCAGGCCCCCACCCATGTCTCCCACCACCCCCACCCCTCCAGTCACCAGGGGCAGCCTCCACCAGGCCCCCAACCATGTCTCCCACCACCCCACCCCCCCAGCAGGCCCCCACTCATGTCCCCTCGCACCCCCACCCCCCAGCACTGTGGGGCACCTGCCAGCAGGCCCCCAACCATGTCCCACTCATGTCCCCTTGCACCCCCACCCCCCAGCAGGCCCCCACTCATGTCCCCCTGCACCCCCACCCCCCAGCACTGTGGGGCACCTGCCAGCAGGCCCCCAACCATGTCCCACTCATGTCCCCTTGCACCCCCACCCCCCAGCAGTGCAGGGGCAGCCTCCACCAGGCCCCCACCCATGTCTCCCAGCACCCCCACCCCCCCAGTCACCAGGGGCAGCCTCCACCAGGCCCCCTCCCATGTCTCCCAGCACCCCCACCCCCCAGCAGTGCAGGGGCAGCCTCCACCAGGCCCCCACCCATGTCCAACCCATGTCTCCCAGCACCCCCACCCCCCAGCAGTGCAGGGGCAGCCTCCACCAGGCCCCCACCCATGTCTCCCACCACCCCCACCCCTCCAGTCACCAGGGGCAGCCTCCACAAGGCCCCCACCCATGTCTCCCACCACCCCCACCCCTCCAGTCACCAGGGGCAGCCTCCACCAGGCCCCCACCCATGTCTCCCACCACCCCCACCCCTCCAGTCACCAGGGGAAGCCTCCACCAGGCCCCCACCCATGTCTCCCACCACCCCCACCCCTCCAGTCACCAGGGGCAGCCTCCACCAGGCCCCCACCCATGTCTCCCACCACCCCCACCCCTCCAGTCACCAGGGGCAGCCTCCACCAGGCCCCCAACCATGTCTCCCACCACCCCACCCCCCCAGCAGGCCCCCACTCATGTCCCCTCGCACCCCCACCCCCCAGCACTGTGGGGCACCTGCCAGCAGGCCCCCAACCATGTCCCACTCATGTCCCCTTGCACCCCCACCCCCCAGCAGGCCCCCACTCATGTCCCCCTGCACCCCCACCCCCCAGCACTGTGGGGCACCTGCCAGCAGGCCCCCAACCATGTCCCCTTGCACCCCCACCCCCAGCAGGCCCCCACTCATGTCCCCCTGCACCCCCACCCCCCAGCACTGTGGGGCACCTGCCAGCAGGCCCCCAACCATGTCCCACTCATGTCCCCTTGCACCCCCACCCCCCAGCAGTGCAGGGGCAGCCACCACCAGGCCCCCACCCATGTCTCCCAGCACCCCCACCCCCCCAGTCACCAGGGGCAGCCTCCACCAGGCCCCCACCCATGTCACCCAGCACCCCCACCCCCCAGCAGTGCAGGGGCAGCCTCCACCAGGCCCCCACCCATGTCCAACCCATGTCTCCCAGCACCCCCACCCCCCAGCAGTGCAGGGGCAGCCTCCACCAGGCCCCCACCCATGTCTCCCAGCACCCCCACCCCCCCAGTCACCAGGGGCAGCCTCCACCAGGCCCCCACCCATGTCTCCCAGCACCCCCACCCCCCAGCAGTGCAGGGGCAGCCTCCACCAGGCCCCCACCCATGTCCAACCCATGTCTCCCAGCACCCCCACCCCCCAGCAGTGCAGGGGCAGCCTCCACCAGGCCCCCACCCATGTCTCCCACCACCCCCACCCCTCCAGTCACCAGGGGCAGCCTCCACAAGGCCCCCACCCATGTCTCCCACCACCCCCACCCCTCCAGTCACCAGGGGCAGCCTCCACCAGGCCCCCACCCATGTCTCCCACCACCCCCACCCCTCCAGTCACCAGGGGCAGCCTCCACCAGGCCCCCACCCATGTCTCCCACCACCCCCACCCCTCCAGTCACCAGGGGCAGCCTCCACCAGGCCCCCAACCATGTCTCCCACCACCCCACCCCCCCAGCAGGCCCCCACTCATGTCCCCTCGCACCCCCACCCCCCAGCACTGTGGGGCACCTGCCAGCAGGCCCCCAACCATGTCCCACTCATGTCCCCTTGCACCCCCACCCCCCAGCAGGCCCCCACTCATGTCCCCCTGCACCCCCACCCCCCAGCACTGTGGGGCACCTGCCAGCAGGCCCCCAACCATGTCCCCTTGCACCCCCACCCCCAGCAGGCCCCCACTCATGTCCCCCTGCACCCCCACCCCCCAGCACTGTGGGGCACCTGCCAGCAGGCCCCCAACCATGTCCCACTCATGTCCCCTTGCACCCCCACCCCCCAGCAGTGCAGGGGCAGCCACCACCAGGCCCCCACCCATGTCTCCCAGCACCCCCACCCCCCCAGTCACCAGGGGCAGCCTCCACCAGGCCCCCACCCATGTCACCCAGCACCCCCACCCCCCCAGCAGTGCAGGGGCAGCCTCCACCAGGCCCCCACCCATGTCCAACCCATGTCTCCCAGCACCCCCACCCCCCAGCAGTGCAGGGGCAGCCTCCACCAGGCCCCCACCCATGTCTCCCACCACCCCACCCCTCCAGTCACCAGGGGCAGCCTCCACAAGGCCCCCACCCATGTCTCCCACCACCCCCACCCCTCCAGTCACCAGGGGCAGCCTCCACCAGGCCCCCACCCATGTCTCCCAGCACCCCCACCCCCCCAGTCACCAGGGGCAGCCTCCACCAGGCCCCCACCCATGTCTCCCAGCACCCCCACCCCCCAGCACTGTGGGGCACCTGCCAGCAGGCCCCCAACCATGTCCCACTCATGTCCCCTTGCACCCCCACCCCCCAGCAGGCCCCCACTCATGTCCCCTTGCACCCCCACCCCCCAGCACTGTGGGGCACCTGCCAGCAGGCCCCCAACCATGTCCCACTCATGTCCCCTTGCACCCCCACCCCCCAGCACTGTGGGGCACCTGCCAGCAGGCCCCCAACCATGTCGCCTTGCACCCCCACCCCCCAGCAGGCCCCCACTCATGTCCCCTTGCACCCCCACCCCCCAGCACTGTGGGGCACCTGCCAGCAGGCCCCCAACCATGTCCCACTCATGTCCCCTTGCACCCCCACCCCCAGCAGGCCCCCAATCATGTCCCCCTGCACCCCCACCCCCCAGCACTGTGGGGCACCTGCCAGCAGGCCCCCAACCATGTCCCCTTGCACCCCCACCCCCCAGCAGGCCCCCACTCATGTCCCCCTGCACCCCCACCCCCCAGCACTGTGGGGCACCTGCCAGCAGCCCCCCAACCATGTCCCCTTGCACCCCCACCCCCCAGCAGGCCCCCACTCATGTCCCCTTGCACCCCCACCCCACAGCACTGTGGGGCACCTGCCAGCAGGCCCCCAACCATGTCCCACTCATGTCCCCTTGCACCCCCACCCCCCAGCAGGCCCCCACTCATGTCCCCCTGCACCCCCAACCCCCAGCACTGTGGGGCACCTGCCAGCAGGCCCCCAACCATGTCCCCTTGCACCCCCACCCCCCAGCAGGCCCCCACTCATGTCCCCTTGCACCCCCACCCCCCAGCACTGTGGGGCACCTGCCAGCAGGCCCCCAACCATGTCCCACTCATGTCCCCTTGCACCCCCACCCCCAGCAGGCCCCCACTCATGTCCCCCTGCACCCCCACCCCCCAGCACTGTGGGGCACCTGCCAGCAGGCCCCCAACCATGTCCCCTTGCACCCCCACCCCCCAGCAGGCCCCCACTCATGTCCCCCTGTACCCCCACCCCCCAGCACTGTGGGGCACCTGCCAGCAGGCCCCCAACCATGTCCCCTTGCACCCCCACCCCCCAGCAGGCCCCCACTCATGTCCCCTTGCACCCCCACCCCCCAGCACTGTGGGGCACCTGCCAGCAGGCCCCCAACCATGTCCCACTCATGTCCCCTTGCACCCCCACCCCCCAGCAGGCCCCCACTCATGTCCCCCTGCACCCCCAACCCCCAGCACTGTGGGGCACCTGCCAGCAGGCCCCCAACCATGTCCCCTTGCACCCCCACCCCCCAGCAGGCCCCCACTCATGTCCCCCTGCACCCCCACCCCCCAGCACTGTGGGGCACCTGCCAGCAGGCCCCCAACCATGTCCCACTCATGTCCCCTTGCACCCCCACCCCCCAGCAGTGCAGGGGCAGCCTCCACCAGGCCTCCACCCATGTCCAACTCATGTTCCCCACCCAACATGTCATCACAATCCAGAACCCTGGTCTCTATGGTCAGCCCCCAAATGCAAAACACCCACCCGAGTATTGCATCCACCCACTCATAATTTGCAATCACATCACAGAACACCAATTGCAAGTTCCGAAACAAACACATGTCCCTCACATACACCCAATGGGTGTCAGTGAATCTCAAAACACATAACATGAAATGCATGAAAACAATGAGATACCACACATTGAAGTTCAACAAAAAAATAATGTATTAAAGGAAACATGAATAGAATCAAAAATGAAGAAACAGAAATGTGAATGTAAAAAAATGAAAAGAAGCATGTCCGTTCAAAATAAAAAAAATAAAAATATATTGAAATCCAAAGTAATGTTGTACAAAGTATGTCCACAAAACAAAATCCAATGGGAAATAAAATTAAAAGCCATTGATCCATGGAGAATGTTAAAAAAGAAAGTATGTACAAGTCTACAACTATGTACAATGCAAGAAGCCAGGGTCCATTATCCCAACAAAATAAAGGAAACCTATCTAACTACACTAACTAATAAAAAAGATATATACAAAAATGTGGCCAATGTCCAAAAGGTCCAAATGAAACAAAAACAAAAATGAAACCTAACACTACCTACATAACTATGTACAAGGGCAGCGGGCTAGTTCCACGGCTCACTTCTGGATGTGCCGGGCCAGGGCATCATCGAACTCCTCCTCAATGTCCCGGAGGCGGTCCTCCTCCATGGCCCTGAGGGTCCGCAGGGCCGTCGACGTGTCCACCTCCAAACCCCTGCGGATTGCCTCGAGGCACTCGGCCCGCCTCAGGGCCCTCTGCATGGAGTTCTCCGCCCTGACCATTGAGAGCCGTGCCTCTTCCGCCCGCTGCCGCTCCGCATCTATGGCGTGGCAAAACCGCTGCCACACGGAAAACACTTTTTGTCCTGGGTCCTCCTGCCCTCCGGCCGATGCCTGCCCCTCCGATGTCGAAGGCCCCGAGCCTTCATGGCTCCCACCATGGTGCTGCTGCTGCTGTGCCTCTGCCCCTGCACTGCCTCCTGCTGCCTGCACATCCTCCGCCGGCTGGGGTACAGTCGTTGACGTGGCCACCCCTGCTGGACGTCCGACTCCCGACTGTGGCAGGGATGCCTCCTCCACCAGCCTGGCCGCACCGTCAGAGGCAGCTCCACAGGGCACCCAGGTGACTGATGGGTGGGAAGATGGCACAGAGTACGACTGGCGCGTAGGGGGTCCAGCTGAGGAGGGGGTCGTGGCAAGCCCCATCAGACGGAGGAATCCGGCCTGGGTGACCTGTCCCAGCAGGCTGACGTGGTCAACGAGCCATTCGAGATGACGTGCAGTCTCTTCATGAAAAGACTGCAGGTCACCTCGCATGGCCCGTTGACGCAACGCCACACCAGCCAGGACAGGCTCAACCCGGGCCTGGATAGCCACGTCCGCAGGCAGAGGAAGGCCAGTTGACGTCAGCTCATCCCCTGCCTGAAAACTGGTCTGGACATAGGCATCCCTGCTGGTGCAAGATGATGCAGGGACAGGATCAGGGACAGGATTGCACACAGGCACCTCCGCGGCGGCCTGTGCTGCCTCCTGTCCCTGGTCCTGCACTGCACCACTAGCACCAGTGGGATCCCCACCCCCAGACCCCGTCTCTGGTGCTTGCACGGCCTCCTCCTCCACCAAACCCCCCACCAACCTGGATGACTCTGTGCCATCTTCCCCCGTTGGGCCCTGTGGGGTCCCAGCTGCCCCTTCTGCTGCCGAGGAGTCCAACTGCAACCTCCGCCTCTTGGACCTCCCCCCGGCAGCTGCGGCCTGGGACGCGGCACCGGACTCCTCACTCCCCGACGAGATGACAACATGGGAGGGGAGCCGGGCCTTGCGTCTCCGGCTGGCGGTGGGATCCCCGCTGCTGTGCTCCACAGCACCTTCTCCGCCCTCTTCATCAGTTGACGCTGCAGACAGGGAGAAACAAAACACACGCATCAGGGCAATGTACAATGGACACATACACACATGACAGTTGTACATGAGTGGCATTGGCAAACCTCAGACATGTCATCACGATCCCCAACACACATGTCATTACAACTCGCACACACGAGCCATACCACAGCCATATCGCAACTGCCAACACCATCCATACACATACAACAGCATGAGCAGCCAAAGGTGAGCCAGACATCACATGCAACACAGGAAGTGCACCACACATGTACACACACCACCACACTTGCATGCATGTGTACACCTCTGGCAAGTGTCGCAGTGTTCAGACGGGCATCCATGTCACATCTGCCCATCAGGCTTCCACATACCGCTGTCACATGCATCCATGTTGCATCACTGTTGCACCCTTGTCAAATACACACACATGCACATGTACACAGCGCTGATACATGCAGCTGAAAACAACATACATGCGTGACATCACGGACATGTCTACTCACATACACATTCATACAAACTTGTGTGCCCACACAACTGCATTTGGCATGCAAGCCCACACACACAGGCACCATCCATGTCTCACACATTACAGCCCTCGCATGTGTCAGCCCCACGGACCTGTACACCCGCACCCATACTCGACCCCATACAAACAGATGTGCAACCTGCACACTACTGAACAATCACCACACGCACTGCTCACAATCAGGATGCATGTACACTCACCGCTCGACTCCAGACGGGTCTGCCTCTCAAGGACCTGGACGTGGAGCGCTGGGGATATGTGTTCCAGGACCCTCATCTGTACCTCTGACAAGTGGCCCCGGCGCCCCTTGGCATCCGCTGCCTTCAAGAGGCGCCGGGCCTTGTTCAGGGTCCTGGACCTGAAGTCCTCCCAGCGCTTCTTGACATGTTGGAAGTCGCGGACTGCCACCCCCTCCGCATTGATGGCAGTCACGATGTCAGTCCAGATCTGAGTCCGTCCTTCCTTGTCGGCGCGGGAACTTCCGAAGAGGGCATCATACTGCCCCAGGACTTGCTCCACCAGGACACCAACTTCGGTGGCACTGAAGCTGGTGCCCCTCTGCCTCTCTGGCCGGGGGTTGTCAGTGGTCACAGATGGAGTTTGCCCCGACATGACAACCCCAGAGGCAGGAGTGGGTGGGCAACTGGGTCCTGGGGCTGGGCTGTGGAGCGATGGAATCCCAGTCGGGAGTCTTTGGTTCCAGCAGGGGTGGTCACACCAACAGCACCCCTGGCTGATGTGCAGGCAGCAAATGGCAGGGCACGTGGGCAGCAGGCAGTCAGGCAGCAGCAGATGGCAGGTGGGAGCGTGCTCGGGGCTCTAGGGGGCAGTAGTTCGGCCTTCTGGGCAGGAGCGTGGTCTTCCGTGTGCTTACGCGTGGCCAGCTTGATACGGAGTGATTTGGCACGTGAAAATTCTGCACGTCAGCGTGTAATTCGAGGAAAGGCCCTTAGCGCGTAAGCGCGTCTGCACGCATACGCATTTTCATTGGACCAAAGGCCCTCAGCACGTGAGCGCGTCTGTGACGTGACGTGCGAGGGAGTATCCCTCATTGCACGTGATGACAGAACACACGTGGATTTCAACCAATCGCGTGTGAAAGTTCACGGCACCCCGGAACACACGTACCCAGGCCAATGGCGTCACGTACCCAAGCCAATGGCGTGTGGAACTACCCGCGCACCCCGAAACACACGTACCCAGGCCAATGGCGTGTGGAACTACCCGCGCACCCCGAAACACACGTACCCAGGCCAATCGCGTGTACGCTCGCTCCCCTCCGATCACACGCGATGACACCCGAATACGGGAAACCAACGAGTCCGCCCACACGGAGGCGTCCCGCGCCCGCGCACAGCATAAAAGTGCGCGCAAACAACAAACGCGTATATACAGCGACGATGAATGCCCCATTTGTTGCTGCACTGATTGTGGGACACCGCAGGAGGAGGAGAATAGCCAGGGCACGCATTTTTGCACCACGGACAAGCCTTTTTGGGATGCCTGACGACCAGGTCTACGGCAGGTATAGGTTTCCACCCCATATCATCCTAGACCTGGTCAGGGAGTGGGAAGATGACCTCACATCCCCCACCCTTTGCTCCCAAGCATTGAGCCCCTTGGAGAAGCTGCTCAATGTCTTGCATTTTTTGGCCACTGGGTCGTTTCAGCGGACCACTGCCATAGTGGGGGGGGTCTCACAGGCCACGCAGTCACGCTGCCTACACCAGGTACTGGCAATCATGACAGCGCGCCCCTCAGTCCGCAGGCACATATACATGCCCAGAATACCCGCAGAAAGGCAGGCCGTTGTCCTGGATTTTTTCAGGGTGGCACACTTCCCCAAGGTGCTCGGTGCCATAGATTGCACCCATGTGGCCCTACGTCCACCTAGGGCCACTGAGCACATCTACCGAAACCGCAAGCACTGGCATTCCATCAATGTACAGGTGGTATGCGATGCAAAGGGAATCATCACCTCTGTCTATGCAAACTACCCTGGCTCCACCCATGACAGTTTCATATACAGAATGTCCGCCCTGAGCCGGGCCCTGGAAGCTGGGCAGCATGGCGACACATGGCTCCTAGGTCAGTACAAATGCCCTTGCACATGCATGCAAGTCACACACAGACAAATATCCCAACCCTAATAATCTCAATTATTATCACCTCCCCAGGGGACAGTGCCTACCCTCTGAGCAACCACATGATGACGCCAATCCGGAACCCCACCACACCACCCCAGGTAAGATACAACGCCGCCCATATTGCAACCAGGGGCATAGTGGAGCGCACATTCGGAGTGCTCAAGTCACGTTTCCGCTCCCTTGACCGCTCTGGTGGGCAACTACTCTATGCACCACCAGTAGTGTGCAGGATCATTGTGGCAGCATGTGTCCTGCACAATGTTGCAACACGGCAGGGCGTCCCGGTGGACATGGTGGTGCCCCCACATCCCCAACCACAGGCACAGGCGCTGCCCATGGGAGGGGACAGGGCACGTGGCGAGGAAGCCCGGACCCAGCTTGTGGCCACATTTTTCACCTAAACTCCCACCCCTGCGGAGTGCACACAGGCCTGGCACATACCAGGTGACAATCGATGATGACAAAGTGACAGTCAACTGTCACAACCCTACCACCCTGAGATAGTTGCCATGGAAGTGCCACATCTTCTGCATCCCTAGCTACTTAAACACAAGCTATCCTGTGCAACCAAAATGCACACATATGACATGTGACATGACATGGGCCATACACAAGTATTCCAAGGCCCAATGAGGCAGGGGGGGGAACAAGGGAACACAGAGAACGGTACTACTAGGCCAGGTGTCATTGAGATTGTGCAAGTGCAGGGGTAGGGGGAAGGGAAAAGTGCAAGGGGAAGGGTGGGGGGGAGTCCAGTACAGGGGAAGTAGGCCAAAAGAATAATACATAGGTCGCCTGGTGGCAACTGCAAAGATAAGTGCAGACAAGTGCTGGGAAGGGAGGGCTGTAGGGATAGAGAGACAGTACTGCAGTGCAGGGGTTGCCAGGGTGGCAGTGCAAGTGGACAGTGGCTGGGCCAGGGACCGAGGTTGGTGAGAGTGTCCCAGTAGCAGCTCCTGTGCAGTTCCAGTGAAGAATTCTGCAAGGGAGAGGCAGAGAGTAAGCAGAAGCAAAGAGGAAGGTCTTGAGGTGCTTCCAGAACTGGAGATGGTTCCCCTCAAGTTCAAGTCAGCCAGGAAGTCTGTTCCAGGGGGAGGGCCCTGCTGCAGAGAGAAACCTACCCCCAGCTAGTTGCTCTGAGAAGCGGATGACCTGGACATGCAAGGTGTGCATCACACACACCTGCAAAACAGGCCATGGCCATCACTGTCATGTCACTCAAACCCTCCCAAACATCAACATGACATGGCAAGCAATACCCATACACTGACGCAGTAACAATAAGGTACACATTGCCATGTCCTAAATGTACAGTGGCATCGGACAATGATGCCTGACCCGGAATCAGATGAAATGACAGACCAACAAAATGTACCACCCAAAATAAGTCGTTTCCAAATGCATTGCAACAGTCGTAGACGTAACATCACAATGAATGCCTGTCTATATGCACATTATGCATTGCAAAATCAACACTGCAGCTCATGTGTGCAGTGTCCCACTCCTGCATCACACTGCTCAGCGCACAGCACAGTGAACAGCCATTGCGTGTGATGCACACCCTGAGCATCACATCTAAGTGACAGACTACATCAAACATCAAATTTGGCATGTACTGGAACCATAATCGGTCACAGAACATGTGCTGCCGGGACACAGTGGGCACCAGAAGGCAAACGGTGTACACGTGGATATGCAAGGGTGGGAGTACACGGAGTGCATCCGAGTGCAAGTGTGTGGTTCTGCAGGGACATGCACTCCACATATGCATGTGCACTCAAGTGACCATCAGTGTTCCCTACACATCACATGTGAACATCCACCATGTGTACACCCCAGCATGTCAAACCACAACTATCCCCTCGCACCTGAAAGGAAAACACAACACATGAACAGGCATTGATCAGCAGAACACAACATGTACATAGGACAACAACATTACAATGTCAGAGTTCCCATCACACTGCAGGGCAATGCAACTATCAACAACAACCCCCCCCTCCCGCGCAAATGACCATGACCCGCTGAACAACTGCACCTGGGTCATGGAGCCTCCAACCCTCATTTCCACCTGGCCACAGGATCACCTTTACCCTTTGTGTCCATCTCCCACCTTGTGTGTAAAAAGATGCCTGAACCCTCAGAATCCACACTCATTTACAAAATCACAAAATCCAAGGCATGAAAACGAACCCAAACACCCTCCAGTAGATGACTTGACGTAGCAGTACCTCACAAACGCCAAGTAATACCACAATGATGCAACAACCAAGGTAGCACAGCAGAACAATGTCACGACAGGATGTGAGACATGTGTGGTACATGACATAGGATGATGCACAATGAATGGATGTGTACTGTCACAGGTCCCCTGTACAGGCGCGGGAGTCTCATGAAACAACCACCCACACCATGTCCCGGGTGCCTGCAAGGTCAAACTCACACAGGCCCCTGAGATCATGGTGGGGAATGAGGTTCAGGGATATGCAGTCGGGACAGGTGTAGACACACTGGATGACTGGAATGAGTGGCAGGTGAGGGGAGGAGGAATGACACATGAAACTAGGGAATGCACGAAAATGTACAACCTGCATGAACACATACACAATCCAAACAAACTTGGACATCATTGTCATGACATTCTGTAGTCCAGGCTCAGGAGTGGTACGAACCAACCACCCCCTCTAGGGTTTTGGCGCCTGCAAGTTCGGGGCTTACACAGGCATCCGCAACCCCAGTGGGGACAGAGGGTCAGGGAACGTTGCTTGGATAGGCACGGGAAGCAGGAACACCGGGTAGAGGGTACAGGTTTCATAATTGCATAGGATCACGGGTGATTAGGGAAAAAAACATACCAAATAGGACCACACATACATCCGTGCATCAGTACACTCCCCAGCAAGCCTATGCAGGGCAGTTTGTAAGGAAAACAACAAGACACTTAGCTCTGGTTTTGAGTGCTGGCCTCCTGCCTGCGCACTCTCAGGGCCGGTTACAGGAGCACTCCAATGCTGCAAAGAGAGACACAGTCAACAACCTGTATGTGCCAATTACACGAAAACACAACACAAAACATGCCCCATAGCAACAAACTACTCTACAAACAGACAATCAGTGCTCGATGCTTCGTACCCATATATAACATCACCCCTGTGACGGGTCATACACAGTCAATGCAGTGAGTCAGGCGCTGGTGGGTGCTGGCAAATGGAACACCAATGTGTCACAATTCACACAACATGCAATGTTCCCTGGGTAAGCAGACAGACCCATATGGCAAGCCATGACTACAGAGCAAGTTGCGTACCACCATGACCAAAACAAAGTTGGCAGTGCATTTATCATGAAGTACGTGGAATAGACATGCACTGCACCCAAGTATGTCCCTTGCTGTATGTCCCTGTGAGCTGCCCCTTTCCATGTCTCTGAAGGCTACATGGTTGATACAAGTGCCTCAATGAACCTTGGTGTACCGCAGGGTATGTGCCACTGCCCCTGCATGTGTCCCAGACAACCCTACTATCAACAGCCATCAGTCCACAAACACATCTGAGCTGCATTGTGTGCTTCAACACCAATATTCGTCTAAGCTCACCCTCAGTGCTGTGACTAAGCCTGCATGTGCAACTCGCCTGGTGCAAGCTTTGCTGTGTCGTGGCCCCCCTGTGATGCTCACCTTGCCTGGAGTTCCTTGGAACATGTCAGCAGTTCTAGGATGTGGGTCTGCAATCACTGTGGCTCTGCTCGTGCACACATGTGCATGTGGGCACCAACAAACGGGTCAGGAATTCCGTCGTCCAATGGGCCATGTCTGCTGGCAAAGGTGCTCTGGTGCCTCATCCCCCTGCAGAAAGGGCATGAAACACATGATTAATGCTTCAAAGTCATCTGTGTGTGTCTCATCAGGCATCTCATTACTTGACCATGTCAGAGAGTCACATCACAAATCACACCATCAGTCCGTCTTTGACTTCCAAAGTGTGGAACACTATCTACAGCATGAATTGCAACAGGCACGTGTACAGGAAAGAAATGAGACATAATACACAATGCATAGCAATCAATGTCCACATTAATCATGACACACCCCATCTAGCAAAAGCTGAACAGTGGACAATTACTTATTTTATTTTATTTTATTTATTTTACATTTATAAAGCGCTCACACAGCCCGCAGGCATCGAGGCGCTGTTACAGGAATTGTTTGTTTTTCTTAGTTTTTTTTTTTTTTTTTTTTTTTGTCTTAGTTACGTATTTATAACGCGCTTAAACACCCAGAGGTTTCTAAGCGCGGACCCGGGGATCGAACCTGTTGTTGCTTCATGTCGTCTTGCTTCCAAGACGCGCACGCTGCCGCTGAGCTATCCTCCCGGGCTATCCTCCTACACCTAAATCATCCCCACTAGGGGTGTCAACACAAGTCACAAAGCACCAGACATGCCACAGATATGACAGTCCAAAGCCCTTGTGTAAAATTCTGTAACACCGAACCATCCTTGCGAGCCCATGGATAAGGGAGGCAGGAGTGGCATATGTGAGTCAAGGAACCCAAGCAGCAAACACATACACAAGACAACCATGAAGGGCCCAGCTGGAACAGACAGTGGATGCCTTCAAAAACCACAAGGCACCGCACTGTCACATGAAAGCACAATAGACTACAAATTTTAAACTAACTCAACTATTAACTAATTACACTAACTATGGAAAACCTACATTACCTATTTAAACTAACTATCAAACAGAAACTTAACTAACTAAACTAAACGAAAAATCAAAAATGGCCACATACGACCCGGGGGGGAGGGGAGGCAGGGTGCTGCTCAACATCCACATGCGATGATGCTGAGCCAAAAAAAAATACCTCCATGGGCTCAACGCCTGCACAGCACGACCTATGTGGGAGATAGATGGTCGTCCGAGTCTGGCTCATCCCGGAAAGGAGGACGTGGCACAGTAGCCTGGCCACGCCTAGCCGCAGCTTGCCCCTCGTCGGCAGCAAGTCTGCCGGACAGGTGAGCCTGGTTCTGTGTGGCGATGTTACATAGGTCTGCATGCAGAACCTCACGTGATACACGTGCTTCCTCTTGCAAGGTAGCACGTGTAACACAGAGTTCCTCCTGCAAGGCCTGGCTGGACAATCGCTGCACCTCCCGGCAAGCCTGTAGCTCAGCCGAGATGGTGCGCTCAAGCTGTGCAAACCTCTCCTCTGCCTGCTGCCTCTGGGACATCATAAGGACACCCAGAGTGGATCTGAGGGAGGCATACTCCTCCCTCAGGGCATCCATGTGCGCCTCTGCGTGAGCAGCAATTGCTTGACGCAGAGACGACATTTCAGCCTGGCGTGCCCTGTCTGAGGCCGCCATGCCCAGCCTGAGCGAGCGGGCCGTGGACCGTGCCGCCTGCTGCTGGAGAAGCACCTGCCTAGCAAGGGGGAGCACAGATCGGGCCACACGCTCCATGCTGTCAGCGATGTTCTCCATTGCTGCCCCCTGCCGTTCGGAATTGGCAGTCATGTCTTGCTCCCACTCAGTATACAGCGGTTGCGCGCGGCGACCGCGTTGCCGGGCTTGACCCCTGCGGGACCCAAGAACCGGAGGTCCTTGCTGTGTTGGCACCGCCTGCGGCTGCACGACTACATGCCCCCGTCGACGTGATGTCCCAGGCACATCAGTGACTGGTGTGGAGGGTGACCCTGCGTCCCGATCCACCACGGGCGGAGGAACCAAGACTGTCTGATCCCTCAGTGCAGGTGTCGCAGACAGAGGAGTGTCCACATCAGAATCACTCACCCCTGACACATGGACTTGATGGTCATCCAACTCAACATGGACGTCAGAGTCGTCATCAAGGCTGGACTCATAGGCAGCCAGAGACAGGATGGACTGCAGCACTTGGGGGGTTTCGTGGCCTACCACCCCACGACCCCCACTAGTGCCGGGTTGATGTGGTCTTACCAACCCTGTGTCTGGCGTGACAACACC
This sequence comes from Ambystoma mexicanum, assembly GCF_040938575.1. Lineage (NCBI taxonomy): Eukaryota > Metazoa > Chordata > Amphibia > Caudata > Ambystomatidae > Ambystoma > Ambystoma mexicanum. Next base: position 146,097,413 of record NC_090930.1, on the reverse strand, counting down.
ATCCTCTGCATCCATTGCGTCATCACCTGAAAAATAGAGAGGAAAAGGTCACTACACATGTCAGAAGCACACAACACACACACACACCGACAGCAAAGGCATCCGGCAGACATGTGACACACAAAATATGACCTGGCATGCATGCTGGGTCTACTTAGAATAGCCACTGTGATCAGACCTGTTGAAAGGTGGCAGTTTGCATGGAAGTGGGTCTATGCAGTGCTGAAAATGTGTAAGCCACTCACTACCTACATGTACAAGCACTCCATGGTGTGTGCCAGGAAATGTGAAGGCAGTGCAATGTCAAATTCAGACATCACGTGCATTGTGTATTCAATGTGTACCATGTCTAGCAGCCAAGCACCCCTCCACCCCAGTACCAAAGCAGGGATGCCTAGCATGGTATCAAAAGGCTGCCCATACACCTGTGTATTGACAAGCAGTGTTGACTGGCATCAACAGCTTAATGTGAATCAAATTACAACACTGCTAATGATGCTGGGACAGTGGGCAGGACACATGATGGAAGATCCGGAGGCCAGCCACGTGTGAAGAAGACACGACAAGAGTTGGACAGAGTCATTGGCCATTGAACAGGCTGAGGCCTGTGAGCCACACAGATTGTCATTGCCTAAACATGTGTGCAACGCAGGACTGAGCCACAGTTGACATGGGGAGGCCGATAATATGGCAGGCAATGTATGTAACCAAGGACTCATATTACAGTGATCATCCAGTCAAGGACACATAGGGGCATGCGTGCAATGCACATGGAGCATGAATGGGCACTCATGTCCCTGCGGGACATCTGACCCATGCACAGTACAAGTGGGATACCCTGCATCGAGTACTAAGGCTGTACCACACGGCATATGTCTGGCAGTTTCTAAGCTGGAAGTTAGCATCTACACAGGACACATGAACAAGAAACTACACATTGGCAAGAATGCAGCAGACCAGTGCAAAGGTGGAACTGGGGTGCAGAGTGGCGGAGGAGGGGCAAGGGAGCATGCCCACATGGAGTCCCGCATGCAGGCAGAGGAGACATGCATGACGGTAGCATTGCATTACTTACACCTCAGAACCATGTACACGTCACATGTAGCAGCAATCATGCACAACACATCCCACAAGTGAAACACACACGTCCTCAACAACTACGCTTCAACACTCACTGGACTGGGCATCAAAGTCCAGCATCTCTCCCACACCTTCGACCAATTCTGGTGGTATGAACTCCGCAACGAGAGCCTCATGCGGAGTGAGTTCTTCCTCCTCTGGTGCAGGCCCACCGCCAGTCACCAGAGTCAAGTTGTAATTTGAGGCACGCTTAGCCTTAGTGCTGCGCTTGATGTCATTCCAGCGCTTTTTGCACTCCTGCGCTGTGCGCACCTCATGGCCGAATGAACTGACATGTTCCGCAACATGCTTCCAGTGGGTGTCACGTTGGGCAGCCGTAGTCTGACTATTGGCACCCACTAGCATGTCACGGCTGTGTCCCCGCACGTAGTCCACGAGGAAGTCCAGTTCCTGCTTACAGAAAGGCTTCTTCCTCGACGTGCAGGAGGTCGTGGCTGTGTGTGGGGTCCCAGCCTGTGCTGCAGGTGCAACCTTCCTCCTCTTGGACTGTGGCGCAGACCCTGGCTGGCTAATGCCGCCCTGACCAGTATGGCCAGTGGGTTCGGTGGATTGAGCCGAGGGAGTGGCAGGTGGAGGGATGACCAAAGGCCTGACTTGTGTCAGTGGCAGCTGGGTGCCCACTAATGGACCCTGCGCAGCAACATCAGCTGTGGCAGGGTCATTGACCGCAACGGTCCTGGTTGGCAGACTCACAACCGGGGTGCTGTTGGGTGCATCTGCCCCTGCACTTGCCAACACCCGGCTGTTCGGGGCAGCAGATGACATGACTGCCCCAGGGACATGTGTCTTGGTCTGAGCAGCCCGGTGTGCCCCTATGGTTTCCCCCCTGGCCTGTTGGAGATCTACCAAGGGCTCTTCAAGTGCCAACGCAGCCTGCGCTGGCAGACCCTGAGCCTGGGTGGCGGTGTCCACAGCTGCACCTGCAGCTACCGCTACCCTTGGGCCCGTGGCAGTCGATGGAACGGACTGCTGGGTCATACGGGTGCCAGATGCAGGAGCTGCATCCCCTGGAACCACAGGGGGTGGTGGCATGGCTGCACCGACACATGGCACAACATTGTGCTCAAGTGGCGCACCCCTGCCTCTTCCCCCTCTGTGGCTGCCCTGGACACCCTGGAGTCCCCCTACTCCCTGGTCACCACGGCCACGTCCCCGACCACGCCCGCCACGAGGAGTACGCCCAGCTGAGGCGCCCCTCACCTTTGGTGGCCTCCCAACCATGGCACAGATGTAATAGTGCTGGCACAGATGGAGTGGTGCCAATGGGAGGTGTACACCACAATTGTCCTGGGCAATTGGGGTGAAGGGGGTGGGAAGCAAGATGTTAACAGCCCCCCTGCACCTGCAAGGCTGTATGTGACCCCGGTGATGTGGTGACGGGTCACGCAATGCTCAGGCACCCCAAAACTGCAGTAAAACCGTGCACGCAACCCTGCAGCCTACGTGCGTGGATTTGACCTCCCGCAGTACGCGGTGGCACCCAGTAACACGAATAACGCGTACGCATGGGACACGCAGGCTACAATGACATCGAAAATGGGTGCAATACACAGGGGCACCCGCAGTGGGAAAAGGAGCGTTTGCGACTCACCGTCTGACTAGCGCGATGCAGAAAAACACGCGTAGCCAATACCCCCGCCAAAAGAAGAGATACGTCCTTGAGAGCTGTGAAGTAGATGGCGCGCGAAACAACTGGAAGCAGCAACACACGTCGGTCTCCACGGAAGGCACGTACAGCGAACTGCTGGGCCCGCTCACCTTTAACCCGTGCTGAGGGAAAAGCACGCGCGCGTCACGTCACATGCGGACGTGCAGTTTTTCCTGCGCGATTACGTGCATTACACACGGACGTGCAGTTTTTCACGCGCGATTACGCGCATTACACGCGGACGTGCACTTTTCCACACGCGATTAGCCTGGGTACGTGTTTTTCCGGGTGTGCGGGTAGTTCCACACGCGATTAGCCTGGGTACGTGTGTTCCGGGGTGGCGTGAACTTTCACACGCGATTGATTGTAATCCACGTGTGTTCTGTCATCACGTGCAATGAGGGATACACCCTCGCACGACACGTCACAGACGCGCTCATGCGCTGAGGGCCTTTGGTCCAATGAAAATGCGCATGCGTGCAGACGCGCTTACGCGATACGGGCCTTTCCTCGAATTACACGCTGACGTGCAGATTTTTCACGTGCCAAATCACTCCGTATCAAGCTGGCCACGCGAATACACACGGAAGACCACGCTCCTGCCCAGAAGGCCGAATCACTGCCCCCCAGTGCCCCGAGCAGCCTCCCACGTGCCATCTGCTGCTGCCTGCCTGCCTGCCTGCTGCCACCGTGCCCTGCCATTTGGTGCCTGCACATCAGCCATCTGCAGGGGTCCAGTTGCTGTGTCGACCCCTGCTGGAACAGTAGACTCCCGACTGGGATACCATCGCTCCACAGCCCAGCCCCAGGACTCAGTTGCCCACCCACGCCTGCCTCGGGGGTCGCCATGTCGGGGCAAGCACCATCTGAGACCAGTGGCGACCCCCAGCCAGAGAGGCAGAGGGCCACCAGCTTCAGTGAGAAGGAAGTTGGTGTCCTGGTGGAGCATGTCCTGGGGCATTATGATGCCCTCTTCGGAAGACCACGCGCCAACAAGGAAGGACGGGAGAGGATCTGGGACGATGTAGTGGTTGCCATCAACGCGGAGGGGGTGGCAACCCGCGACATCAAGCACATCAAGAAGCGCTGGGAGGACTTGAGGTCCAGGACCCTCAATAAGGCCCGGTGCCTCGCGGAGGGGGGCTGGGCACGCCTGAGTGACATCGAGATGAGGGTCCTGGAACGCGTAGACCCAGCGCTCCACGCCCAGATCCTTCAGAGGCAGACCCATCTGGAGTTGGCCGGTAAGTGGCCAAGCATTACTGTGTGAGACAGGGCATGTTGCAGTGTGCTGGTTGTCTGATACCTGCCTGTATGTGTGACATAGGCCATGTACGTATGTGTGTGCGCAGGGACATCATGGTCAGGCATGTGAGTACAGTGATGTGTGAACCACATGGTTGGTGCATGTGTTCTATTGCAACATGGGGGGCTCTGTGTGTGGAATGGACACATGGAAGCATGGCAGTCTCTGTTCCTGGACATGGGTGGGGGTGAGGGATGGGTGCTGGTCCCATGTACACGTATGGTGCCCATGTGTGTGTGTCTGAACTGCGTGTCTGTAACTGCCATGGATGCATGACACATGTCTGTGACAATGTTCAGATTCACTGATGCAGCCTAGTCATCCTTGTATCCACTGCGTCTGTGGTGTACGAGGCCAGATGGATGGAACTACGGTGAGGTGTGTGCATGTGATGGCAAGACCCATGATGCATGTGAGTTTAAAACCAACATTGTATGAATCATGAGTCCCTTGGTCATGTATGCCAATGTCCATGGCATGCGCCATGCCTGTTACTGTATGTGTTTTGCCTGCACTGACCCATGTGTTGTGGCGGGACATGATGGAAGTGATGTATGACAGTGCCACTCATCTGCTGTTGCTTCCTGTCTAGGGGACCATTGTACAGTACCCTGATGCTTGTGTTCTATGTCTCCCTCTACACAGTGGCAAGTGAAGAAGAGGGCGGAGAAGGCGCTGTGGAGCAGAGCGGCGGGGATGCCACCACGGCTGCAGCGGAAGGGGTGGGTGAGCCCCCACAGGGGCTTGCACCGGCGGAAGACGGCGTGGAGACATCCAGGTTGGTGGTTTCCACAGAGGGGGAGGAGGCCGCTACTGAGCCACACATGGGGCCTGGTGGGGGCATCCCCGCTGGTGCAAGTGGTGCAGTCCAGGGCCAGGGGCAGGAGGCAGCACAGGTCGCCGTGGAGGTGCCTGTGCATGTCACTGTCCCTGACACTGTGACTGCACCACCATGCACCAGCAGGGATGCCCCATCCGAGGCCCGTCCGCAGGTAGGGGAGATGTCCATGTCATCTGACACTCCTCTACCTGCGGACGAGGGGACCCCTGGCCGTGTGGAGAGGGTCCTGATTGGTGTCGCGTTGCGCACGGCTGGCATTCGTGATGAGGTGCATGCTTCCCGGGAGGAGCATGCACATCATCACGAAGAGCACCGTGCGTACGTGAACCATTTGGGAGCCGCCATGGTCAGGGGTTTCCTACATGTGTGTGGCCTTCTGGCGACCCTCTCCTCCTCTGTGGAGGCTATGCGCCAGTCGTGCTCCATGCTGTCTTCCGGCCCAGATGCCACCAGGGCCCCCTGTGGACCTGCCCCGACCAACGCAGCCAGCTCGGTGGGGACCCCATCCCTGCCACAGTCGGGAGTCGAAGGTCCAGCAGGGGTGGACACACCAGCAACTGTCCCCCTGCAGATGGAGGATGTGCCGGCATCATCTGGCAGGGCACGTGCACGACGGCATCGGTGGATTCCATCAGCCTGGATGCCGTCGTGCTGGCAGAGGCAGTGGCGTCGGAGGCAGCAGCAGGCTCGACGTGGGAGGCATCATGGCTCGGGGCCATCAAGATCAGAGGGGCAGGCATCGGCCGGAGGGCAGGAGAACCCTGGGATGGCAGTGTCTTCCGTGTGGGAACAGTTGGTCCAGCGGATAGGTGCGGAGCGGCAGCGGGCGGAAGAGGAGCGGCTCACCATGGTCAGGGCGGAGTTCTCCATGCGTCGGGCGTTGAGGCGGGCTGAGTGCCTCGAGGAAGCTCGCAGGGAGTTTGAGGTGGACACGGGGTTGTCCCTGCGAGATCTCGGGGCCAGGACAGAGTCCCGCCTCCGGGACATCGACATGGAGTTCGAGGATGCCCTGGCCGGCAACATCACAGAGTGAGCCGCAGGACTTGCCCGCTGCCATTGTATATAGTTCTTTAGTTAGTTAGTGTTAGGTTTCCTTTATTTTTTAAGTTTTTTTTGGACCGCTCGGACAATGGCCACTTTTCTGTATATATTTTTATTATTAGTTAGTAGTAGTAGGTTTAATTTATGGTGTTGGGCTCATGGACCCTGGGATATTCTTGTACATAGTTTGATGTTTGGAAAACATTTGTTGGATTTATATTTGTGTTCACCATGAGGCAATGGTTTTTCCTTATTTTTCCCCCCATTATTTTGCTTTGGACTACATTAGTTTCTGGATTCCTTTGTTTTTGATTTTTTCTATTTGTTCTCGGACATGGACCATTTGTTTTGTCATCCCCATTGTTGTGTGTTTTATTTCTTTACTTCATTTTCATCTTTAATACATATATTTATTACTTACATTTGTGGTATTTTCTCATTGGTTTCATGCATGTCATGATATGGGTTTTGACATTCACTTGCACCCATTGTGTATGTGTGTGTGAGGGACATGTGTTCATTTACATACTTGCCATTGGGGTTGTATCATGTAATTGCATCTACTATGTGGGTGGATGCAATCCTTGCCTGGGTGTTTGTGCTGGGTATGCTGCCCATTACTGCCATGATTGCGTTTCGTCAGGACCTGGGGGCAGGGGGACATGAGTGGGGGCATGCTGGGGGGTGGGGGTGCAAGGGGACATGGTTGGGGGCCTGCTGACAGGTGCCCCACAGTGCTGGGGGGTGGGGGTGCAAGGGGACATGAGTGGGGGCCTGCTGGGGGGTGGGGGTGGTGGGAGACATGGGTGGGGGCCTGGTGGAGGCTGCCCCTGGTGACTGGAGGGGTGGTGGTGGTGTGAGACATGGGTGGGGGCCTTGTGGAGGCTGCCCCTGGTGACTGGCTGGTGGGGGTGGTGGGAGACATGGGTGGGGGCCTTGTGGAGGCTGCCCCTGGTGACTGGAGGGGTGGGGGTGGTGGGAGACATGGGTGGGGGCCTGGTGGAGGCTGCCCCTGGTGACTGGAGGGGTGGGGGTGGTGTGAGACATGGGTGGGGGCCTTGTGGAGGCTGCCCCTGGGGGGTGGGGGTGGTGGGAGACATGGGTGGGGGCCTTGTGGAGGCTGCCCCTGGTGACTGGAGGGTTGGGGGTGGTGGGAGACATGGTTGGGGGCCTGCTGGGGGGTGGGGGTGCAAGGGGACATGGTTGGGGGCCTGCTGGGGGGTGGGGGTGGTGGGAGACATAGTTGGGGGCCTGCTGGCAGGTGCCCCACAGTGCTGGGGGGTGGGGGTGCAAGGGGACATGAGTGGGGGCCTGCTGGGGGGTGGGGGTGGTGGGAGACATGGTTGGGGGCCTGCTGGCAGGTGCTCCACAGTGCATGGGGGTGGGGGTGCAAGGGGACATGAGTGGGGGCCTGCTGGGGGGTGGGGGTGCAAGGGGACATGAGTGGGACATGGTTGGGGGCCTGCTGGCAGGTGCCCCACAGTGCATGGGGGGTGGGGGTGCAAGGGGACATGAGTGGGGGCCTGCTGGGGGGTGGGGGTGCAAGGGGACATGAGTGGGACATGGTTGGGGGCCTGCTGGCAGGTGCCCCACAGTGCTGGGGGGTGGGGGTGCAAGGGGACATGAGTGGGGGCCTGCTGGGGGGTGGGGGTGCAAGGGGAATGAGTGGGACATGGTTGGGGGCCTGCTGGCAGGTGCCCCACAGTGCTGGGGGATGGGGGTGCAAGGGGACATGAGTGGGGGCCTGCTGGGGGGTGGGGGTGCAAGGGGACATGAGTGGGACATGGTTGGGGGCCTGCTGGCAGGTGCCCCACAGTGCATGGGGGGTGGGGGTGCAAGGGGACATGAGTGGGGGCCTCCTGGGGGGTGGGGGTGCAAGGGGACATGAGTGGGACATGGTTGGGGGCCTGCTGGCAGGTGCCCCACAGTGCTGGGGGGTGGGGGTGCAGGGGGACATGAGTGGGGGCCTGCTGGGGGGTGGGGGTGCAAGGGGACATGGTTGGGGGCCTGCTGGCAGGTGCCCCACAGTGCTGGGGGGTGGGGGTGCAAGGGGACATGAGTGGGGGCCTGCTGGGGGTGGGGGTGCAAGGGGACATGAGTGGGACATGGTTGGGGGCCTGCTGGCAGGTGCCCCACAGTGCTGGGGGGTGGGGGTGCAGGGGCACATGAGTGGGGGCCTGCTGGGGGGTGGGGGTGCAAGGGGACATGGTTGGGGGCCTGCTGGCAGGTGCCCCACAGTGCTGGGGGGTGGGGGCGCAGGGGGACATGAGTGGGGGCCTGGTGGAGGCTGCCCCTGGTGACTGGAGGGGTGGGGGTGGTGGGAGACATGGGTGGGGGCCTGGTGGAGGCTGCCCCTGGTGACTGGGGGGGGGCAAGGGGACATGAGTGGGACATGGTTGGGGGCCTGCTGGCAGGTGCCCCACGGTGCTGGGGGGTGGGGGTGCAAGGGGACATGTGGCTTGGCTGGGGGGCATGCCCATGGTGGATGGGCTGCCTGCGGGACATGACCAGGGGTGCAGGGTAGTCCCCTGTGGTGTGGGCTGCCTGCAGAGGTCGTGGTGCAATTCACCTCTTCAACTTCCCGCACACCCACGTAATACACTGCCCCACTCGCACAGGCCCAATCGCGTGTAGATTTTCTCGCGCACCCCTGAAATCCACGTACCCAGGCCAATCGCGTGTAGCATTTCTCGCGCACCCCTGAAATCCACGTACCCAGGCCAATCGCGTGTAGATTTTCTCGCGCACCCCTGTAATACACGTACCCAGGCCAATCGCGTGTAGCATTTCTCGTGCACCCCTGAAATCCACGTACCCAGGCCAATCGCGTGTAGATTTTCTCGCGCACCCCTGAAATCCACGTACCCAGGCCAATCGCATGTAGATTTTCTCGCGCACCCCTGAAATCCACGTACCCAGGCCAATCGCGTGTAGCATTTCTCGCGCACCCCTGAAATCCACGTACCCAGGCCAATCGCGTGTAGATTTTCTCGCGCACCCCTGTAATACACGTACCCAGGCCAATCGCGTGTAGCATTTCTCGTGCACCCCTGAAATCCACGTACCCAGGCCAATCGCGTGTAGATTTTCTCGCGCACCCCTGAAATCCACGTACCCAGGCCAATCGCATGTAGATTTTCTCGCGCACCCCTGTAATACACGTACCCAGGCCAATCGCGTGTAGAATTTCTCGCGCACCCCTGAAATCCACGTACCCAGGCCAATCGCGTGTAGATTTTCTCGCGCACCCCTGTAATACACGTACCCAGGCCAATCGCGTGTAGCATTTCTCGCGCACCCCTGAAATCCACGTACCTAGGCCAATCGCGTGTAGATTTTCTCGCGCACCCCTGTAATACACGTACCCAGGCCAATCGCGTGTAGCATTTCTCGTGCACCCCTGAAATCCACGTACCCAGGCCAATCGCATGTAGATTTTCTAGCGCACCCCTGAAATCCACGTACCCAGGCCAATCGCGTGTAGATTTTCTCGCGCACCCCTGTAATACACGTACCCAGGCCAATCGCGTGTAGAATTTCTCGCGCACCCCTGAAATCCACGTACCCGCTCAATCGCGTATTTAACTTCCCGCGCGCCACTTTTTTGATGCGCTGGGACTCTACCGCCTGCCTTCGTGTGGCGGCCGTGTTTCAGCTTGTGCGTGTCTTTGGCTGTGCGTGGCTTTGCCCTATTCGATTCCATGAATACGTGTGGTTCGAGTGCGTGTGGGCGTTCCGTCTGCTTCCCTGCAGTACATCCCCAGTTACGCCCTTATTTTCGTGTGTTGTTCCCCATTCCGCGCGTTACGCCCCATGTCCCGCCCACTTTCTGGTGTGTGCGCTGCGGTTGTGCGCTTTCACTGTGTGCGTCGCGCACGCCTTTCGCGATGTTGCAGTGACGTGTGCGCCATGCACGGGTTTGGTGCACATCCCGAGGAAGACACGCGCAGGGACTTCCATGAATCGCACGCGTGCGCGTGCGCCTCTTTTTTTCCGCTTGCGCCTGCTTGCGCCTGCTTGCGCGTAGATTTTCGGCGCACGTTTGTTCCATGAATCGGCCCCTAAATATATAGACTACATATATTCAAACAAAATTGCATGCAAGCACAATCTATGTTTAAATCTTTAAAACAAATACTTATACAATTTCATTTTTTTTGTTTTTATTTATTTATTTACTAAATTACTTTAATTTAGACATGACATTGAGGCGCTATTACCTAGAACAGCTTAGTTACAGAAATAGTGGTATTCACTGGTATATTATAAATTTCACAAGACATAGTAAAGATATTTTTTTTTGCTACAGTTAGTCATTCAATACAATTTGTTCATTAAGAACATATCATATGTACTGAACTGATGCAATGTATTTTATGTAAATAAATTAGTTTAATGGTTTTAAAGAAGGCGCCGAGGATTTCAAATAAAAAAAATCAATATCTAAATTAAAAACAGCGCTATATACAAAGTTACTAATTTGAATCTTTTACAATTGCAGTGAAGAGCAGTCTCCTGAAAAGAAGCAGCCGAATTCGAAGAACAAAGAAGAACTAAGAAGTTACCTGTTAATTTAAGAAAAAAGTAAGTAGAATATCACCATAATATTTGTATTATTACTCAAACATACTGTAAAGTTAATACAAGCTATTTCTGTGCCTAAAAATAGAGATTGTGTACCATTTTGTCCAAAAATCTCCATGTCTTAAACAGCGATTTACCGCCAGAATGGCCCACAAATTCCTATTTTTGGACACACAAATTACCCAACTGAACCACTACAATTTTCATATTATCGAACAAACAACTATTTTAATTGTATACATTAGATTTACTATTTGTACTTTTCCACACTACTAGCTTACTTTTTTTTGTCATCTGAACCCCAGTTTAGTAATACATAAATTCAAGAATACCTATCCCTACTAGTTGTAGTTCCCAATGCACAACCACACTACATACATCTTTATAATCTTACTCAAACACTCATGCACACAGCACACATACATTGCAGAACACCCCAACCCATACCTTCTTTATTTTTTTCAATAGACCCTAAAGAATACCTACCAAAAGTCAAGTCCGTAGAAAGCAACGCAGAAGTAGAGCAAATGAAAATAAAAGTGTCCAACATAAGCATCACTCTCTAGCAGAATTTGTAAAAAAAAGTTGAAACAAAACAGCTAATACAGTCATTTAGTGAAACACAAGAAGTTTCAAGTACAAAACTTTGCCTCCTCTATCAAAATGTAAAACAAACCAAAAAACAATTAACAGAAACTCAGCTATCACTACAGATAAAACTACTTCTTTAAATTTTAATATAATGCAAAGTAAGCATACCAAGAAAAGTATTTTAGCCAAAATGTACCGTCACAAAGTCCTTCAAAATCTTATAAAAACAGGAGAGAAATCAGGTTCAATGCTTAAAACCTATCGTAGGAAATTAATCTTAGAAGCGTTGATGGACACTGCAATTCTTCTCAAAAGAAAGTTATTTATTTTACTGTTAAACAAAATGAAACCACTAACAAAACTAATAACTAAATTACAAAAAAGACTTCTCAATAAGCTAAATGTCAACAGAAAGAACTTCTTAAGTATCTGCGGAGGTTACTGCAATCACACTACGAGCACAGAACCGTATTTTAATGAAGAAGCGTACAAACAAAAGCAAACAAACACAATTGCCATACATAGCAGTGGTCGAAGTTATGAAAAAGTGAATAATACCATAATGGAACAAGTACTCCTTACAAAAATATGCCCTGAAAACTTAGAATTACCCCTCCATTCAACTGAATCAGAACGTCTAGTGTACAAATGCCCATGCATGTCAATGTGTAACATTCCCAAACAATGTTTCAAATATTTATGCCAATTCCTCAATAAATATGTAAAAAGCAAAGACAAAATCAAAATTAAATTACTGCAAAATATGGATACCTGTCCAGTGCGCAAGTACACAGGACTACAAGGACATTCATTGGCCTGCATTACAGGACCTACTTGTAAAACCACTTTCCATCAACACATCATTCAACTATAAGAAATCTAGTCTATAAACTGTACTATGCTAAAAGTCCTGCTTTAGCACTAGCAAATTTAAATAACATCCTTCTACATGGTACAGCAAAAGACCTACTTGAAGAAATTGACTATATCCAGAAAAAAATATTTTGGAAGTGAAAGCCATTTACAGAATGAAATAGCTTTAAACCAGTTAAGCAACAATTCTACACATGGCAACCTGTTGCTCAACACATACAAAAAAGAAATACTAAAATTTAAAAGTACATCAGCTGAAGTACCAAACCATGTATGTGTATGTTGCCGTAGAACATTTTATAAAAGTAACACAAAAACTGTAGACCTATCATACAAAATAGAAGACAATGAAGATTCTAAATGGTGTGAATTAGCTCTCTACCTTGTAGCAGAAATCAAATACGAAATAACTGACCCCTTAATACTTTGCAGTTACTGCACTACACAACTTGACAACAACCAAACTCCTTCACGTGCTATCACAAATAATTTGGAATTATACCCAGTACCAAAACCCCTACAACAACTTAATTTACATGAGAGCATCATAATTCAAACAGTACACCCATTTCAAGCAATAATACGCCTTCAGCCAAAAACAGCAAAATTAACTCCCTCTGAATTGGTAAAAGGCATTTGTGGAAAAGTAGTTTATTTACCATTAGATCTAAAAGAAAATGTGCATACTCTAGAAGTGCAACGTCCAATGCAGCAATCTTTAATTATCTTAGTAAATGGAGTACCTACAAAAGACAAAAAAATATGGCAACAGCTGGTAGATTTACATAAAGTTAGACAAGCCTTCCAATATCTTAAAGAGAATAATGAATATTACAAAGAAATTAATATTGAAGAAAACTTGAAAGATACAACTGAAATAATTCAAGAAACACAAGAAGCTGGTCAATTTGAGCTACTAGATCCTGCTACAATATCAAACACTTTAGACCATTATACAATTCATCCTTTGCATTCTAATAACACCATAGAAGATGTACTGGAAACATACCAAATGCATCAAACAAAAGGATCGCCAATCAGCATATGGGAAAAAAGTATAGAAGCACGTGCTTTTCCTCTACTCTTTCCTACTGGCAAAGGAGGAAGGTATGATGATAGACCTATTCAAATATTAGCTTTCGAATACCGCTCATTACGGATGTATTCTGAAGATCCCAGATTTAGACAAAATGTGGAATACATATTCCACCTACTCTTTGAAAGTGAACTAGCAACTTCATGTTACGGAGTTGCACACATATTAAAATCAGGATCACACTTTCAAAATATGACAGCTACACAATTATTACAAAAAGTGCAACAAAAGGATGAGGTTTTACAATCAAATATTACAAATCTATTAGCAAATATGCGTGGTACTAAAGAGTACTGGTTTTGACGTCATGGAGATGTACGTTGCATGATCAGAAACCTTGGCCCACCCACTTGGTTTGTTACATTTGTGCAGAATATGCATGGGAAGATTTACATGATTTCCTACGCATATCAAATAAAAACAAAACAAACATAGATATACTAACACCTGGAGAACTTTGTTCTTTGGATCCTGTTAATGTTTCAAGATATTTTCACCATTGCTTCATTGCTATGCTACATTTTATTTGTAATAAAACTGTTCCTCCCCTTGGAGAAGTGCAACACTTCTTTTGGAGAAAAGAATACCAAGCCAGAGGAGCAGCACATATTCACATGCTTTTATGGATTAAAGATGCTCCTAAATTTGGTCAAGACAGTGATGCCACTGTTTTACAGTTCATTGAAAAATATGTCACTTGTGAAATTCCATCAGAAGCCACAAATAGTGATCTTCATGCACAAATTTTACAATTTCAAAGACACAAATGTGGAAAATATTGTTGTCGCAAATACAAAAACAAAGGGAAATACTACACCAAATGCTGATTTGGTTTCCCTAGACCAGTTACAAATACAGGTCAAGTGAACAACCTCATGTCTTCAGTTAGACATAGTGTTAAAGGTAAGTCACCTAAAAATACATATTACATAAAAAGAAAAGAAGAAGAAAAATATATCAATGATTATAATGCAATCACTGCCCACTTATGGAATGCAAACATAGATGTGCAGTACATTGCAGACAATTCTACTGCAGTTGACCGATATGTCACAGCATGCTTAACTAAAGCAGAAAAGACAGAGCTCCAAGACCTCTGGAATGACCTGTCATCAGATAAAACAGTGTCTCAGAAATTATACAGCTTGAGCATAAAAATGCTCACCCATAGAGAATGTGGATCATATGAAGCAGCTGATGGTTTAACTGGTACTGCATTCTATGGTAAATCTGAAAATATAGTATGGCTAAGTCTTGGTCCAGCTAAATCTAGAAAAAGATTTCTAAAATCATATGAAGATATAGAAACAATAGCCAAACGTGATCCCAACAGCCAAGACATTTTAAAAAACAATTTATTGGACACATACTACCCACACAGAAGTAATACTTTGGAAAACATGTTTCTATACCACATAGCCCAAAACTACACATACGAAAATAATATGAAACCTGATGAAAAAAAAGGTAAATATAGAGTGACAAACTGTGAAGGCAGCTTAGTTAAACTCACTAAACCAACTTTAATTAATCATATCAAATTGTCATTAAAGACTCCTCAACATAAAGAAGTATATTACATGTGACTGTTACAACTCTTCAAACCATGGAGAAAAGAAGAACAGATACTAGATAACTATGACTCATATGAGGATGCTTTCAAAGCAAATGAAAGCACTATAACTGATGTAAACTTTATACAGTACAAAACAATGTTGCACAATGAACAGCAACATGAAGAAGAACTCCAAGCCCAACTGGATAAGGACACTCCTGACAGTAGTCTACCTTCTGTAACAGGAAGCTAAGAATCACTGGGAGAACCACTAATAATAAATGAGGCAGAATTAGCTATGATGGAAGTAGAAAACACCATGTGTCAGTATGAAGATAAAGAACACTTAACTATACTACAATCAAAACTAAACAATGAGCAACGTAGCATTTTTCAAGAAGTAACAAAACAAATTGCACATAGTGTAAAACATGAAAATAAAGAATATTCCTGCCATAATTATAAACCTATATTACTGTACGTCAGTGGTGAAGCTGGTTCTGGCAAAACATTCCTAATCAAAATCATTAGTAAGTTCCTTCAACAATTGACAAACAACAAACTGTCAGCTATTGTCACTGCCCCCAGAGGTTTAGCTGCCTACAACATAGGTGGTATTACATTACCCCGATCACTATGTAAGAGGATTCAATTCAACACTACAGCTAAGTCAATGCCTAGTCTGGGATACTGAATGGAAACCCTTATTGATATATCTTTATGTCCAGTTCATGCGTTCTGGATGAGTACCCCTATATAACACCCCTCTCTTGGAATCCTCCTGACCCCACTGAGCCAAGAAGTAGTTCTGTTTTGCAAGTTAAAAAGGTTTATTTGATAATTTAAACAATAGATAAATATATCACACTTTATAATAATTTAATAATTGAATATCACACTTAATCTGATATGATAAAGATTAACAACGGAGAATCTGGCACTAGCACACTTCTTTATAATCACTAAGGAGTTGACATGAAATGGATAAGGTAGCACACTGGTAAATAGGGACAGAAGAATAATGTGATAGAGAATGCTTTATCGAGTTCAAATGGATGCAATGTGGAATGAAAAGCAGTACAGAAAATAACTTGATATGCGTTCAACAAAACAATGTAATCACTTTTCTCTGGCAATCCCCTCCCCCCCTTATGCAATGCAAGGAAATGGAAGGAAAGCACACAGTTCTCAGAAATGCAATCAAATGTAATTCAGTTCACCCCAGCAAGCTTAGACTACAGAAGTTGGAAACACAGGCCCAAAATGCTTTTATATGTGCTGGCAATGAAGTGAGGAATATGCTGAAATGCTTTTAATTCCCTCTAGGAGGTTCAGGGTGAGTGGTATCAAGTTAATATTAGTCCAGGCTCACCCTAGCAATGACTTAGGAATGATTGGCAGGTTAAACAAATTTTTTCTTTAACGGAAGGCAAGCAGCAGCAGATTTTTACACGTGGAGAAACTTGCAAATCGCGGCAAAATGTCAAATCGCGGCAGATTTTTCCGAGTGCGCCGGGCGCGATTACAGACTATCAATATCGTTTTGAGGTCCTAGGACAGCCTAGGATCTCAGCTTCCAGATGAAAGTTACTGCAAGTCTCTAAGACAAACGGTCGCGGAGATATGAGCGATTTTGTAAAGGTCGTTTTTCAGATTTGAAATTTTAAAGTTCAGAAAGACAAGTGACAGCTAGCAACTGGAAAATGACAAGTGACAGTTAGGAGGCAGTTCTACTTAGGTTTAAATAGATTGAATTACATTATTTTAACTAAGAGATTGGTTCTGCACAGTCTGCTATGTACTCACACTATATTCTTGAATTAGAATGGGCCTCGCCACGGATCTGGTCAGGTTTTGGACTGGACTCCGGTTCAGCTCTTTGGTTCTGCTAACAGTGGTCTGGGTCAGCTCTGCTCTCTCTTTGGTTCTGGATATTGATAGATTTGAATTCTGGGTCTCTGGATGTGGTATGGTCCGGCAGAACGCGTTGCAGCAAATGGAATTGAAGGTCCCTATCTGTCCTGTCTGTTTGCTTTTATCTGTTTTTAAAATGGGTGTGTGTGCAGCATCACTAGGCCCTACCCCTCTCCACTTGTCATTGGCCAAGCTTTCATTTCTCCCCTGATTGGGGGAGCTAAGTTGTGTCAGAGTGATGTCATTTTACAGCCTGCAGAAAGTCCACTCCTCCTGTCAACTTGCACACAAATCTAGATTTGAACCAAATACATATTTGCAGAGGTACATATTGTTTTAAAATCATATGCACCCATCATGCATTACAGGAGGTATACCCTCTCCAAATCTGCTCTTCCTGAGAGCTTGCATTCAGAAATGGCAATATTTTGCACTTTTTAACTGGTTTGCAATACCGGACATTACCCCAAATTTACACACATGTGCGCAAGGAGTATGGACATTAGTTGATGAAGTGTCAGATTTTTCACATGCACACATTTTGAGTAATATCCTCTTTTCCGCTATAAGCCCCCTGAACATACCACCGGGTCCTAACACGTCTTAAAATGTGGGCAGAAAAATCACAAGAATTATGGTGTCATTTAAATAATTTTCACAAGTCCGTACTATGAGTTATTCATCTTTTTAGAGTTATGTTCTGGCCCCAAATGGGTGTGGTTTCCCCCCAGCACAAGGTTGAATTTCTGGTTTTTCCAGTTCTGCCAAGCCAGCTTGCTCTCACAGGCAGTGCCCCTCCCCTGTCCTTCCAGGAGGAAGCTCCATTTACGACTCCCGCCAATAAAACATTTGCCTGAGTCAGGACAGGGCTTTGTTCAGAGCTCCTGTATTCTGTGGGGGCTCCCCTTAATTCAATTATCAGAGAGATGGCATATCCTTAGTGTGGCCAGCAAAAGGCAGATAGGCCTGGGAATACAGCTGTGACTCAAGTTTCACTCCTGATGGGGGGTAGTTGCCAGGCAAAATTGGAATCTCTTTAAGCCAGTTTTTAGCGACATGTCATTTCTGTTCCCCAGTTTTCTGCATTCATATACAACTAACAATTTTACATATGCAGCTAGAATGCTGATTCTAAGTTTAAAACTATGACATTTAAACAATTGCAACCTATGTGACACTCAGAAATAGGTCACTCATTTCTTTTAAACATTTAGATTTTTAGTGTCTTTCAGTCCACATTTACTTAAACTGCTGAAATCCACAGCTCAGCCAGTCTTGTTATAAACATTGTTTTGGGCTCTTCATCTTCCCAGATTTAGTATGCACACAAAATTTCCTTCTGCCAAATGTCTGCTGGTGTTCAGTGAACATTTTGCATATGTGCAATGTTTAAAATGGGCAGTTGAAGCTTGCATTCAGGGAGACCAGGGTGGTTTTTGAAGCGCTGTTTTGAGCTAACCGGCGCTACTGTTTTTCCTTTGGCAACCCATTTTGGTGTGCGCACAACTGCGCAGCTCTCCTGGATTCTGGGATGAAATGATGGGCGGCGACAGCGCATCCCCATCTTTACCCACTCCAATGATTTATTTTTGTTCTGGGGTAAAATGATGGGCAGCGACAGCTTAATCCCCACATTTACCCCGTCTAATGATTCCACATGGGTCAGAACCCTCCACAAACCCCCCACCCGACTGCGCTTTGACTTGAGTCGAGGGGAAGTCGGTTGCAAGGGAGGTTTTGAACCCTGGCGCTGGTATGTCCACATTATCTTCTTCCAATTCTGTAGATGGCACAGTTCAGCATCTTCCTCTCCATCCGGTCGGATCGATCGGTTCTCCTCCCCGGTCCTGATGGGAATATTGGGCGGTACCCTGGGCCCCCTTGCGTCATCCTCCCAGTCTCCGGATCATCCTCCTTGGCCGCTCTCCAGGTTTTCTTTCTCCTAGGACGACAAAGGAAGAGCGGCAATACCTATTCATAGACATTTTTCCACCACTGTTGAGATAGTGGGGCAGCATATGCATTTCATCATAACGAAACATTACATTCTTATTTTGAAAAAAAAAACAGTATAACTAAGAGACAGTTTCATGCAAATCACAATATTTTAGAGACTAGATGTGGTATGTTTTATGGTTGGAACTGAATTAGTCTGAGACAGTACCCGCTAGGATTCCAGAGGATTCCTCCAGTTGTTGCAGAGTGTGCCTGGGATGGCAACATTTCAACTGGTGTATGTGGACCCACTTGTCTTCCCCCGCTGCCAAAGGACCTTTGGGGATGTGGATTTTGTAGGCCACAGGGGAGATCTTGTCGATGATCTCAAAGGGTCCTTTCCATGTAGGCAAAAATTTGCGCTGCTTGGCCTGGTTCCTTTGGAAGTTGTATAGATAGACCCGGTCTCCCAGCTGATATTCCTTCCTGGAAGTCTTCAGGTCATAGTGGGTCTTCATGATATCAGCTGATCTTTCTAGATTCCGCTGAGCATAAGCAAAAGCATGTTGAAGGTGTCTCCTTAAATTCTCCACATACTCATGAGTAGTGGAGGCATTTATCAGTGTCTGCTCTTGGGTCCTGTAGAGCAAATGCTGAGGAAGCACCATCTTGCGTCCAGTCATCAACTCAAATGGTGACATTTTGGTTGCAGATGAAGGGGTAGATCTGATGGCCATTAGGACCAGAGGTAATCGGATATCCCAACTTGGCCCAGAATCTGCCACAAACTTCTTTAATATGCTCACAATTGTCCGGTTATATCTCTCTACTGCCCCAGAAGAAGCTGGTCTATAAGCAATATGCAGCTTTCTCTTGACCCCCAGTATCTCCCACATCTTTGTCATTACTTCACTGGTGAAGTGGCTACCTCTGTCTGACTCAATCCTTTGAGGTAGACCAAAACGGGAAAAGATGTGGTTAATCATCAAGGCAGCTGCCGTTTCTGCCTTGCAGTTTGGGGCTGGGAGACATTCCACCCACTTGGTAAACAAGCATGTCACAGTCAACATGTACTTATTCCCCCTAGCAGAGCGAATCACGGGGCCTACAAAGTCGATTTGTAAATCTGACCATGGCAGTGTCATCCCCCTCTTTTGGAGAGGGATGATGGCTGAAATTGTGCACACACAAGACACCCCTTCAAGTATTGGTCGAGGCCCTGCCCCATGTGTGGCCAGTATGTAACCTCTCTTAAGATTTCCAATGTTGTGTGAAACCCCCTATGACCGGCGGTGGCCGCATCATGGGCGTGACTTAACATCAGGCTTCGGAATGAGGTAGGAACCACCCACTGATCGTGGCCAGCTTTGGATTTCCTTACCAGCAAACCGTCTTGGATTCGGAACATTTTTGGACATTTCATCAACACTCTTAGGTTCTCTTTCCCAATGTAATCGGTATCCGTCAGGGGAAAGTTCTCAGGGTCCTCAAGGTGTTGGTAAAACTTACCAATTATTGGATCCCCCTTCTGAGCGGTAATCAAATCAGCAACAGGGGTCTCCTTACTCCATTGTGCAATTGAAAGGTCGTTGTGAGCATTTGTCTGGGACCTAGTGATAGCAGTGACCTGGATTTCCCCCAACAGGCACTCAATCTCAATTAGATCCCCTTTGATGGCCCCGGTTTTGGCCAGCTGATCAGCTAAGTCATTTCCAGTTTTGTCTGGTCCCTCTACTTTGGAATGACCCTTGATCTTTTTCCAATAGATGGTCATCTTCCCATGTTTCAAGGGTTTGTTGTTAGCACATAACATGCCTCTGGTTTTCCAATTAACCAGGTGCTCCACGAACCCGTTCGGTACATAATCCGAATCTGTGATTATGACCAGTTCGTGGAGTTGATGCTTGACAGCAGTGAGGATGGCCTGATGCACAGCCATCAATTCTGCCACCTGACTACTTTGGGGACCAATTTTGTTTCCAGCGGAGGGTTCTGGGAACTCATTCACCCATGCATTCCCTACGCCGGCCACCAGTTCTTTCTCCCCGTTGTTGTCAACATGGTAAGAGCATCCATCCACATAGACAGTGGGCATTCCCTCACACTTGTCCTCTTCAAAGACTTTGTGTGGGGAATTAAGGTATGCCTCCATGTTGTCCTTGATTTTTAGACTTTCATCCTCGAGACAGTTTTCTCTGGCACAATCATGCAAGTCAGCCAGACCTTGCGCGAGGGGACTCTTCTTGTTTTGGCCATATCTGACCTCCACAGGAAAGCCTTGCATTGACAGAATCCAGGAAGTAATTCGGGAATTACTCACATTTCCGGCCCGGATTCTGTCACTTTGGAGATATTGCAGAGGCTGCAATATCGCATTGTGGAGTCTCCACTATGATGTGTTCCCCCTGGATAAACGGGCGGTAAATCTTCAATGCCCACACCGTTGCCAGGAGTGCCTTCTCACAATCGTTGAATTTCTCCTCCACAGAGGATAACGTTTTGCTCGCATAGGAGATTACTTTATTGACCTTGTCATGCTTTTGGTATAATACTGCCGTCAAGCACGTATTAGAGAACCCCGTCTCCAGGAAGAACTCCTTGTTTCTGACAGGGTAAGCTAGGCAAGGCGCTTGTGAGAGGCTTCTTTTGAGTTGTTTTACTGCCTCGGCTTGTTCTGGACCCCATTCCCACTTGACCCCCCCCCCTTCAGGAGATGAATCAGGGGTCTGGTGATCTCTGCGTAGCCCTCAATGAACTTTCTGCTGTAATTAGTCAGTCCAAGGAGGCTCCTTAGTTCCCGCAGAGTTGTGGGGTCTTTCAGTTTTTGGAGTGCTTCCACCTTCTTTTCCTGGGGACAGAGACCCTGAGGAGTAATCTCATGCCCCAAGAAATTAACACGGGTTCTGCACCACTGTGCTTTTTGAAAGGAAAGTTTTGCTCCGGCGGCCCTCAACTGGGTCAGAACATAATGGATCTCCGCTATGTGTTCCTCCACAGATGAACTTTTGATGAGGACATCATCTACATAAGCCAGGTTACCCCTCGCACCCAGGTCGGGCATGGCCTTATGTAGGAAAATGTTGAATTCATTGCCGGAGTTGAGGTATCCGAAGGGAGTCCGGGTCCATGTATACTGCTGGCCCCCAAAGGTAAAAGGCAGTTTGTATTGGTCCTCCCTGCTGACAGGCACGGTCCAGTATCCATTGGTCAGGTCTATTGCAGTGAATACCTGTGACCCCTGGATCTGGGCCAGCCCTTGGTCAATGTAGGGCAGAGGCCATCGGGAAGTATGGACCCGTTTGTTGAGCTCCCTGAGGTCGGCGCAGAGTCTCCACTGGCCGTTTGGCTTCAATATTCCCAGCACCGGATTATTGAAGGTGCTGTGGACTGGACGGATTATTCCCCGGGACTCAAGGTTCTTAATTATTTCAGTAAGGGACTCCATTGATGCGAGAGGCAAGCGATATTGCTTCACAAACACAGGAGTCATGCCAGGGTCCGTGGGGATTGTTGTTGTGTGGATGTCGGTGCGACCACAGTCATATGAGTCTACCGCAAAGAGATCTTGGAAATCCAAGAAAACTTGTTTCAACTTTTGCTTTTGTTCCAGAGTCACACAGGCATCAGCTAGGTTGACTCTCTCTTCCACCATCTGCCTGAAGCCTGGAAAGACTTCTGGTTTGGCTATCTCCGCGGCCTCCTCCAACTGGGTGGAGAAGTCCCTGGTCAGAGTGCTGATTTGGACTGGAGGCTTCAGGTGGGAAAGGCAGCCCTCATGGTCCTGGAAAATCACCTCATCCCTCCTGAAGTCACAAGTCACATCTTCCTTACCATAGGGGCAGGAAGTGTACACCAGGAAGTTCCCCCCATGCCGGGTAAAAATCCTGTCTGGTGTTGTATTGTCATCACTGTCACTGTCAAAGCAGTCCTTGGGGATTGGCCCTAACAGTTCATTTCCAAGATCAATGGAGAAATGTCGGTCATCAACCGCCATTCCAATAATGGTGCCTGCGGCTAGAGTAATACTCTTTAAGTCGCTGTTATCCACCTCTATTGGAATGGTGTCATGTTCTATGTTGATTAATGGAGTTGGGTTTACCCCCAACCCTTGCTGTTGGAGAGAAGCGTTTAGATGTATGTAAGCATCAGGGTTTTGCAAATATTGTCCTTTTTTAGCTTTCACTTCCAGGGAGAACTGTCGGGTCCTTTCTGGGATGGTGACTTCCTCTTTGATCTGAATTTCAACTGCATAAGGTAGCAATTGAGCTGACCTAAATGCTTTTTCTGGATCATCAAAGCCCATGGGATTATCCGCTAATCGGGACCAAGCTTTGAAGTTTATTAGGTCCAAACTAATGGCAAAGCGATTGAGAATGTCACTGCCTAAGAAAAAGGCGGCCGTGACGTCTCGCACGACCCAACAATTATGGACTAGGCTCTTGTTGCCAATGGAGATTTTGAGCATACACCTGCTTGGCAGGAGATGTTTGGAATTAGGTGTTTCCAGGTCCATTTCCCATTTGTCTATCAGTTTGAAGGTGGGAATGGCTGGATCTTTTGGGAGGTGGCGGAACATGGCTTCGCTGATGAACCTCTTACCGTTGTTCACATACACTCGAGCGAGAACAGAGACCTTCCCATCATTTAACTGAACAGGGATGAACAACTGCTCTCCAATTTGCTGAATATCAGCCAGGCTCTGAGCTGATTTCACATCTTTCTGGACTATAGGAGTGGGAGTTTCTGATTGTGGATTAGTAAAGAATTTCAGAGTGTTTCCTTCCAGCGTGGAATACCACTTTAGACTGGAAGGAAGGTTGATTTTCAGAAATAGAGAGGACCCCCCATCACCAGTCTGTTGTCCTACTGCTATTACTGTCACGTCTGGAATTTGGCTATTCTGGAAGTGAAATTCTACTTGGTCAGATTTTTGTTCAACCATGTGGCAGGTGCCGTTTAAACTAACATGGTTGACAATCTGTTTTAATTTCATGGGTCGGCTAGTCTGGGTCCAGAGGACCTTGTTTACGCAATCTATTAAGGGTGACAACCTCCTCAGGAGGTCATTCCCCAGTAAACAAGGGGTGCCCTCTGGAGTCACTACTATGACCGGGTGTTTCACCTTGTGTCGCCCGATCTTAATGTCCAAGTCTGCAGTCCCCTCAACGGGAATTTCCTTCCCGTCAAAGTTCTGCAGTTGTCCAGGAAGAGAGGTGAGAGGAATTTGGTAATTCTCTCCCCTTCCTGCATTCAGTTCATCAAAGGCCCTTCTGGACAGAAGGGTGGCTTGAGATCCAGTGTCCACCAGTGCCAAAATTGTACCCTGCCCCTGTACTTGTAACGGGGCATAGTATCTTCCCTCCTTCTCCTCAAGGGGGCACAGATAATGAACATTTTTGGACAACTGGTGGGCTAACTTTCTGGTTTTGGACATCGCTAGCGAAGAGATTTGAGCAGAATTCTGTGGAGAGCCTTGGGAATCTGAAAGAAAAAGTTGGCACTTGGAGATCAGAGCCATTGTGGGTTCCCCTGGCTCCGGTTCCGGGCCGCCCCCCCCTTTTTGGAGGCAGTCATCAGGATGGGTTTGAACCAGGGGATTTTCTTGCGGTTGGTTCTGGGATGAGATGGTGGGCGGCGGTAGCTCAGTCTCCACATCTCCCCAGTCTGGATTTGCATCCCTAGGGACCCATTTTTCTTTGGGAGGAGTTCCCCCCTCTCTGAAGGAGAAGATCCTTTTCCCAGGATCCTCTGAGGATCCCTCTCCCTCAAATTGGAAGATCTGTACCTCCTCCTCAAACTGAGTCTGTTTGGGTCTTTTGTTTCTCCTACCACCCCTCTGCTCCTTAGGAGGCAGACTTTCAGGGGCAAGAGATTTTGTTTCCGGTTCCTGGGTTTCCAGGGGCTGTTTACAAGTGAGGAAGGAAGCTTCCTCCAAGGCTTTACACCCCCCTTCCCTTTGTGCCTCCTCCCTGGGAACCGGTGTGTTATCGGGGTGCTGCCCCCGTCATTGTTCTGGAGCACCAGGTCCAGAGTTGGGTGCGTTCTGCGCCGGCATGCCCATCTGAGGGTTCTGCTGAGCCCTCAGTATGTGACCCAGATCCCGCGCCATGTTTTGAACCTGGCGCTCTAACTGGGAAACCCGCTCAGGCTGATATGGGGCCCTGTTTTCTCCCATGTGCGGATCCCGGGAAGGGTAGCTATCCCTTCTCTGGTAGTACCCCGGGTTGGGAAGATTTAGATACCCCTCCACCCTTGGCCTCCCCTCTCCCGGATTCGGTTGTCTGGGCTCAGGGAATTGGGGAAAGAAGGATGGATGATTTTGGGGCTGGAAATTGGGTGGATACCTGGGGAAAAAGTTCTGCCCAGGATTTGGAGAATTTCTGCCCTCCGGTGGGAAGTTAGGAGGGAAGTTCCCTGAGTTCGGTGCTTGGCTGGATCCCCCCCCTTGGGCTGGAGGAGTCCACACATAACCCAGGATGGGTCTGTTTCCCTTGTACCGGGGGCTTGCATAATCAGGAGAGCGAGGGACCCCATTTGTGGGGCTGCCTCCCTGGCCCCCTGTCTGTGACTGGCCTGAGGACCTTCTGGGCCTAGCATTATTAGGTGCAGGTAGGTTTTTAGGCCCCCCCATCTCCAAATCTAAAACGGGGGTGACCTTTACCTCTGCCACCTTGGCAGCAGCAAGGGTGTTGTTGGCTTTGGGGTTTTTCTGGGCATTACTTTTTCTATCTACCGTTTTCTGCACCTCATAGATCCGGGTAGCCTGTTCAATGACCCAGTCTAAAGATCTTTTCTCGTGAAAATCCATCACGAGCTGGGTCATTATGTATTTGGGAAAGGCATGAAAAAATGTATTAATGAATTCTCTACTGTCTGTGCGCACCCTTCTGGTGGTCTGCGCAAAAGCACGTTTCAGTTCTTGCACAAATTCTTGTGGGGCCTGATCCTCCCCACATTGCAAATTGTAGGCTGCCTTGCGAGCCTCTTGAGGATTTCTGTGAACGGAAAAATGTTTCAAGATGGCCGCCTTATAGGTGGACCATCTTAAATGATTTTGGTCCTCCAGCCCCGCAAAGAAACTGGAGTATACCGGGGAGAAGGTCCACTTTACATATTGAATACAGCTTTGGCTGTCCTTCAAGTGGAAAGTCTCCATCATTTGCTCAAACAACTCTAAGTGCTCCCAAACAGAATACTTGGCATTCTTATGATACGGCGTGATGACGCTCCTGATTGCCTTAATCTGCTTTAAGGGGTCCTTAATCAAGGCCCTTTTTGCCTTATTGGCCTTTTTGGTTCGGGTAACCCTGGTCCATTCATCTTCTGACTCAGAGGCACTGCTCCCAGAGGTTCCCGTCTGTTCTTCCAGGTTTTCCCGGATTCTGCGAGCCTGGGAATGGCTGGCAGAATGTGGGGACCTGGTCTCCTGTTTCCTGTGGTGCTCAGAGGAGTCTTCAGATCCCTCCTTGCGGCCAGGATTTGCTGGGTACCCCTCCCACTGACCTAACTGGGCAGAGGTTTTCAGGATGCCCTTAATGGGCCTACTCTCCTGGGGTTCCCCATTAAATTGCACTGTGCTTGGGTGCCCATACCCGGATGCCCGCCCCTCCATTCCTGGGTGGTACTGGCCTATGAGCCCCCTGCTTCTGGCTGGATAGTAATCTGCCATCCCTGTGGCCCTGTGCTCATATGCACCAGGGGACATGGGGGTGGCAGAGTCCAGGGACTGAGAGAAATAAAGGCCTCTGGTACTAGGGCTCCTGGGGTGATGCTCAGGAGTTGCTGGTTCCCAGCGAACCTCATCTCTATCCGCCCCCGCTTCCTGTTGCAATGCAAGAGCCTGCGCCTTCAGTTCCTCAGTTAAGGCCTTACTAGACTCTATCAGTCTCTCCTGCATCGCTACCTGTTGTTGGAGCCTATCATTGTGCTGGCAGAGAGCCTCATTCTCTCTCTGTGTTTCCTGATTGGTCCTGGAGCACTGGGCCAGTCTTTGCTGCAGGAGGGTTACCTCCTGAGCTGTGCCCCTATTGGCCTGCTCCTGTCTTGCCAGAGCCTCCTCCACCCTCCTGGTGTGATTTAGCAAGTCCTGGTGTTCTTTTTGGAGGTCACCCAGTCCCTGGTGGGCCAGGTGATTTTCTTCCATTTTTCTCCTTAAGTGGCAGACTTCCTGGCCTAAGGTGTCCCTTTCCTGACCAAGAGCTTGAATTTGTGACGCCAGGTTGTCCCTTTGCCTTTGGAAGGCACCAGCTTTCTGGCGCTCCTGATCAAACTCTGCCTGGGTATCCAGGTCTTTCAGAATCAGTTTATTGCTCTCTGCCTTCACTCTATCTAGATGACTTTGCAGGGTGGCTACCTGCTCCGTGCATGCCCTGTTAAAGTCTAATTGTTGCTCCAGCTTTTTCTGGCTCTGCAGCAGGGAGTCCAAACCTTCTTGGTACTCCTTCTGCAAGGCCAGAAATCTGGTATCCTGGTCAGCCTTTTCCTGTTGCAGGATGTCCATATCCCTCTTTATTTTAATGATGTGCTGTCTACTCTCATTTTCTGACTCCTGGCTCCCCTGCAGCCTCTGCTCAGAAGAGACCAGGTCAGATTGGACCTTCTCTAACGCCATCTGTCGCTAATTCGCCAGATCTTGGCTTTCAGTACATTTATCCTGCATGTCTCCCATATATAGGTACAGGTATGCGGCTATCCTAACCATCTTGTCTTGTTCATCCTTAGCTTTAGGAGCCATGTATAGTTCACTCAGGGCCACATGTAAGGGACCCTGATCTCTCCATTTATCTGACCCTGTTTCCGTGACCTGTTGCGTGATGGCCTGCAACCAGACCATCTGGTCCTGGTGAGTCCACTCACCTCTCACAAATAACTTATGTAAGAAGTGCTCTCTGGCTATTTTCATGTCTACTAAGGTCGTCATTCTAGAGATTGGTCTCTGATTTGACTTACAGGAATTAGTATTTTATTTTTGCAAAACAGACCTTTTTCTTAGAGTGTTCCTTTGAGGAGTGCTTTACAGCGTAACACAGCGTGTGATCCGACCGGATATGTGTATCTGGTCAGCTGGCACGCTGTATTAATCTGCACAAGTGATAAATCTAATCCAAACGTCCGGCATGAGCCCCCAATTTGTAAGAGGATTCAATTCAACACTACAGCTAAGTCAATGCCTAGTCTGGGATACTGAATGGAAACCCTTATTGATATATCTTTATGTCCAGTTCATGCGTTCTGGATGACTACCCCTATATAACACCCCTCTCTTGGAATCCTCCTGACCCCACTGAGCCAAGAAGTAGTTCTGTTTTGCAAGTTAAAAAGGTTTATTTGATAATTTAAACAATAGATATATATATCACACTTTATAATAATTTAATAATTGAATATCACACTTAATCTGATATGATAAAGATTAACAACGGAGAATCTGGCACTAGCACACTTCTTTATAATCACTAAGGAGTTGACATGAAATGGATAAGGTAGCACACTGGTAAATAGGGACAGAAGAATAATGTGATAGAGAATGCTTTATAGAGTTCAAATGGATGCAATGTGGAATGAAATGCAGTACAGAAAATAACTTGATATGCGTTCAACAAATCAATGTAATCACTTTTCTCTGGCAATCCCCTCCCCCCTTATGCAATGCAAGGAAATGGAAGAAAAGCACACAGTTCTAAGAAATGCAATCAAATGTAATTCAGTTCACCCCAGCAAGCTTAGACTACAGAAGTTGGAAACACAGGCCCAAAATGCTTTTATATGTGCTGGCAATGAAGTGAGGAATATGCTGAAATGCTTTTAATTCCCTCTAGGAGGTTCAGGGTGAGTGGTATCAAGTTAATATTAGTCCAGGCTCACCCTAGCAATGATTTAGGAATGATTGGCAGGTTAAACAAATTTTTTCTTTAACGGAAGGCAAGCAGCAGCAGATTTTTACACGTGGAGAAACTTGCAAATCGCGGCAAAATGTCAAATCGCGGCAGATTTTTCCGAGTGCGCCGGGCGCAATTACAGACTATCAATATCGTTTTGGGGTCCTAGGACAGCCTAGGATCTCAGCTTCCAGATGAAAGTTACTGCAAGTCTCTAAGACAAACGGTCGCGGAGATATGAGCGATTTTGTAAAGGTCGTTCTTCAGATTTGAAATTGTAAAGTTCAGAAAGACAAGTGACAGCTAGCAACTGGAAAATGACAAGTGACAGTTAGGAGGCAGTTCTACTTAGGTTAAAATAGATTGAATTATATTATTTTAACTAAGAGATTGGTTCTGCACAGTCTGCTATGTACTCACACTATATTCTTGAATTAGAATGGGCCTCGCCACGGATCTGGTCAGGTTTTGGACTGGACTCCGGTTCAGCTCTTTGGTTCTGCTAACAGTGGTCTGGGTCAGCTCTGCTCTCTCTTTTATTCTGGATATTGATAGATTTGAAGTCTGGGTCTCTGGATGTGGTATGGTCCGGCAGAATGGAATTGAAGGTCCCTATCTGTCCTGTCTGTCTGCTTTTATCTGTTTTTAAAATGGGTGTGTGTGCAGCATCACTAGGCCCTACCCCTCTCCACTTGTCATTGGCCAAGCTTTCATTTCTCCCCTGATTGGGGGAGCTAAGTTGTGTCAGAGTGATGTCATTTTACAGCCTGCAGAAAGTCCACTCCTCCTGTCAACTTGCACACAAATCTAGATTTGAACCAAATACATATTTGCAGAGGTACATATTGTTTTAAAATCATATGCACCCATCATGCATTACAGGAGGTATACCCTCTCCAAATCTGCTCTTCCTGAGAGCTTGCATTCAGAAATGGCAATATTTTGCACTTTTTAACTGGTTTGCAATACCGGACATTACCCCAAATTTACACACATGTGCGCAAGGAGTATGGACATTAGTTGATGAAGTGTCAGATTTTTCACATGCACACATTTTGAGTAATATCCTCTTTTCCGCTATAAGCCCCCTGAACATACCACCGGGTCCTAACACGTCTTAAAATGTGGGCAGAAAAATCACAAGAATTATGGTGTCATTTAAATAATTTTCACAAGTCCGTACTATGAGTTATTCATCTTTTTAGAGTTATGTTCTGGCCCCAAAGGGGTGTGGTTTCCCCCCAGCACAAGGTTGAATTTCTGGTTTTTCCAGTTCTGCCAAGCCAGCTTGCTCTCACAGGCAGTGCCCCTCCCCTGTCCTTCCAGGAGGAAGCTCCATTTACGACTCCCGCCAATAAAACATTTGCCTGAGTCAGGACAGGGCTTTGTTCAGAGCTCCTGTATTCTGTGGGGGCTCCCCTTAATTCAATTATCAGCGAGATGGCATATCCTTAGTGTGGCCAGCAAAAGGCAGATAGGCCTGGGAATACAGCTCTGACTCAAGTTTCACTCCTGATGGGGGGTAGTTGCCAGGCAAAATTGGAATCTCTTTAAGCCAGTTTTTAGCTACATGTCATTTCTGTTCCCCAGTTTTCTGCATTCAAATACAACTAACAATTTTACATATGCAGCTAGAATGCTGATTCTAAGTTTAAAACTATGACATTTAAACAATTGCAACCTATGTGACACTCAGAAATAGGTCACTCATTTCTTTTAAACATTTAGATTTTTAGTGTCTTTCAGTCCACATTTACTTAAACTGCTGAAATCCACAGCTCAGCCAGTCTTGTTATAAACATTGTTTTGGGCTCTTCATCTTCCCAGATTTAGTATGCACACAAAATTTCCTTCTGCCAAATGTCTGCTGGTGTTCAGTGAACATTTTGCATATGTGCAATGTTTAAAATGGGCAGTTGAAGCTTGCATTCAGGGAAACCAGGGTGGTTTTTGAAGCGCTGTTTTGAGCTAACCGGCGCTACTGTTTTTCCTTTGGCAACCCATTTTGGTGTGCGCACAACTGCGCAGCTCTCCTGGATTCTGGGATGAAATGATGGGCGGCGACAGCGCATCCCCATCTTTACCCACTCCAATGATTTATTTTTGTTCTGGGGTAAAATGATGGGCAGCGACAGCTTAATCCCCACATTTACCCCGTCTAATGATTCCACATGGGTCAAAACCCTCCACAACTACTATTACCAGTAGAACACCAGAACAAATTAGACTATTACAAACTTTCTGCAGAAGCTGCAATGGAACTACACAGAGTATTGAAACAAATGGAAATGCTACTAATAGATGAAGTGAGCATGGTCTCCAACCTGATGTTAGCTTTGATTCACCTCAGATTACAAGAAGTACTCAAAACAGACTATGAAGAGCTCTTTGCAGGAAAACACATTATTGTTTTTGGAGATCTGCTTCAATTAACACCAGTAAAAGGTGAGCCTATTTTTAAAACATTAGGACACAAACTCTGCCGTAAAACTGTTGGCAGCATTATAAAAATGTCAACCTTTGGCAACATTTCCAATACAGAGAATTAATAGAAAACATGTGGCAATCTGCAGATCTCACTTATGCCAACATTTTAAAAAGTATCAGAGTTGGTATACTTTCTAAAGAAGCAGAAGCAATATTGAAAACCCGGCACATTAATGCACGTTATGGCGATAATGCATGTGCTACAGATGTTATGGAACAATTAGCCCACAAAAATGTCAATTTTATGGCCTTAATGCCAACTCTTGCAAGCTGTTTCAAATTCAATGAAATCATGCTAAGTAATGAAATGCAACCAATAATGGAAATTAGCGCCACAGACAAACTAGATGTACATGGTATGATACAACCCATGTGTGACCAAGCCACAACAAGACTAAATAGTTTAGAAAAATCAATCTCAAACACAGCAGACTTAGAAAATTAGAAAATTAAAATTATCCTTAAATTGCAGAGTAATGCTTAAACGTAACCTTGACGTGGACCAAGGACTAGTTAATGAAGCACTGGGTACAGTTGTTGGCTGGGTACAGTTGTTGGCTTTCAAACATACCCACAAGACAACAAAATTCAGTTTGTCAATATACTCTTTGACAAACTTTCAGAAGTAAAAAGCATAGGACGCTCAACAGCTAGATTCCATCTCTTCAAAGATATGTATGTACGCAGAGAAAAATTTTCTCTAACTCTTGCATACACAGTCACGATTCATAAATCACAAGGTCTTACCCTAGACAAAGCAATGATAGATATTGGTAACACAGTCTTTAAAGAAGGCATGAGCTATGTAGCACTATCATGCTTACGTACACTTGACAGTCTATTTCTAATCAACTTTGATGCAAGTAAAATAAACGCTGATATTCCTTGCATTTTAGAATACAATAGACTTCGCTCACTATACACCCCCCACCTAAACACATATTCTGTTCCACAAAAAGTAAAATGTTATAAAAGAAAAATAAATCAAACAGAAATGCAACAGGATGTCACTGCAAATCCTCCAAAGAGAGTAAAAGAAACTAATACTTCATTAAGTACCACAAGCAAAAAAGAATCAATTAGGGAAAGTAAACCAGGTACTTCTTTAAAGAAGGAAGACCAACTCCAAAAAAAGCAGTTAGATACAGAACTACCTGGACCATTTAAATTCTCAAATATAGTTGGTGTAAATTGCTACGCAAATGTAGCAATGAATATTCTATTTCAATTACCACCAATTGTTGACAACATTCACTTACACAGTACAGACCCATTGTGTTTGCAAATGTTAGTACTTCACAGAAATGCAGCAAACAATCCTGACAACTTGTATAGTGTTTATGGAGTAAGACAACAATTGGACTACTGTGCTGGAATGGTGAAATTCCCTATAAACTCACAGGAAGATCCACAAGAATTTCTAATGTACTTACTACAAGTACTGGAAAACAAAAACATACCTATAAATGAAATCTTTCAGATTTCATACATGTGGAAACATACATGCACTCTCTGCAACAATGTGACACAAGAAGAAATCCCCAATGAACGCTTCATATATATATCAATACCAAATTGTGAATCCATTCCATTTCAGCGACTTGTACAAAATGCAAACCATGGTAGATTATGCTCTACCTGCAATTCAGATAATCGCTCCACGTTAGTAATACAAACACATAGTAAATACATAATACTAATGCTTCTACGTTACAATGCAGATGGTACCAAAAACAACTGCAAGCTGACTGGATTCACACGTGGTCAAATATCACTTGGTAAGAAAACCTTCACAACAATAGGTATAATATACCATGCAGGAGCCACAACCAATTCAGGGCACTACACTGCATATATAAAAAAGAAATGTGGATGGTTTGAATGTAATGATAGTACCATTACTCTAAAGCAGAGATTACCAGCAAATCTTACAAACGCTTACTTGATGTTCTAAAAACCAAAATTTGATAACTAAACTGTATTTAAACCCTAAGTAAACTTGTGTTAAAAAAATATAAACTGTTACAATACTCCAAAAGCTATCTAACTGCTCAAAGATTCTACAACAACTTATCAGATAAATGAATACCACTAAACTAGACCAAAAAATACACAGTTAGAATACGCCAATTGGTATCTAACTGTCGCAAAATTTAACAATATCCAAATAGATAAATCAATACCACTAAAATATATCAAAAAAATAGACAGTTAGAATACTCCAATTGGTATCTAACTGCTCCAAAATGTTATATTATCCAAACAAATAAATAATATGTTACTGCTCCAAAAAAATGCAACAAGCCAAAGTATAAAGCATTAGCCAGAAACAACAAGTGAACACTGAAAACAAACAAACAAATAAAATGTAGCATAACAACATGGATTTTTTTTTCTCCCACAGACCCAATGATTTTAGCAACAAATACAGAAACAGTCATTACAAAATACTTATACTAACATGCTATTTTCTTTTATCACAGAAATTAACAAGAAATACATGTACTCCGGTTACTAGACCAAACAGTAAGTATACAATAATAAGGAGAACCATCGCAGCATATCACATCCATAATATCTAATACCTTTGTTCCTTATACATTTGTTTTTCACCCAAAGTTATAAGCAAATATGGCCATGCACCCAAGACTCTATGCCCTGGCCACAACCACCGCAGCATATCACATCCATAGAGTCAAACATTTCAACAATGGTCTATGGAAACCTTTAATGTCCGCGGACATTATGAGTGTTCTTAGAACACTTTCAACTTGCCAGCGAACAATACGGACAGCGTTTTCAGGACACCCCCTACGAACATTTCAGAACAACGCGATAGTTCTTAGAACACTTTCAACTTGACAACGAACAGTACGGACAGTGTCCTCAGAACACCCCCATTTCGTTTATTTGCAAATATTTCAGGACACTGCGAGTGTTCTAAGAACACATTCAACTTGCCATCGAACAATTCGAACAGCGTTTTCAAGACACCCCCTACGAAAATTTCAGAACAACGCGATAGTTCTTAGAACACATTCAACTTGCCATCGAACAATACGGACAGCGTCCTCAGGACACCCCCATTTTGTTTATTTGCGAACATTTCAGGACACCGCAGGTGTTCTTAGAACACATTCAACTTGCCAGCGATCAATACAGACTACGCCTTCAGGACACCCCCTGCGAACATTCCAGGACACCGCGAGTGTTCTTCGAAACGTCTTCAGAACACCCCCATTTTGTTTATTTGCGAACATTTCAGGACTCCGCGAGTGTTCTTAGAACACATTCAACGTGACAGAGAGAGAGTAATACGGATAGCGTCCTCAGAACACCCCCATTTTGTTTATTTGCTAACATTTCAGGACACCGCGAGTGTTCTTAGAAGCGTCTTCAGAACACCACCATTTTGTTTATTTGCGAACATTTCAGGACTCCGCGAGTTTTCTTAGAACACATTCAACGTGACAGAGAGTAATACGGATAGCGTCCTCAGAACACCCCCATTTTGTTTATTTGCGAACATTTCAGGACACCCCAAGTGTTCTTAGTAGCGTCTTCAGAACACCACCATCTTGTTTATTTGCGAACATTTCAGGACACTGCGAGTGTTCTTAGAACACATTCAACTTGAGAGAGAATAATACGGACAGCGTCCTCAGGACACCCCCATTTTGTTTATTTGCGAACATTTCAGGACACCGAGAGTGTTCTTAGAACACATTCAACTTGCCAGCCACAACCCCCCATCCATATTTGCGAACATTTCAGGACACAGCGAGTGTTCGACAACGTCTTCAGAACACCCCCATTTTGTGTATTTGTGAACATTTCAGGACACCGCGAGTGTTCTTAGAACACATTCAACTTGACAGAGAACAATACGGACAGCGTCCCCAGGAAACCCCCTATGAACATTCCCCGGACACCGCGAGTGTTCTTAGAAACGTCTTCAGAACACCCCCATTTTGTTTATTTGCAAACATTTCAAGACACCGCGAGTGTTCTTAGAACACATTCAACGTGACAGAGAACAATACGGACAGCATCCTCAGAAAACCCCCATTTTGTTTATTTGTGAACATTTCAGGACACTGCGACTGTTCTTAGAAGTGTCTTCAGAACACCACCATCTTGTTTATTTGCGAACATTTCAGGACACCGCAAGTGTTCTTAGAACACATTCAACTTGACAGAGAACAATAAGGACAGCGTCCTCAGGACACCCCCATTTTGTTTATTTGCGAACATTTCAGGACACTGCAAGTGTTCTTAGAACACATTCAACTTGCCAGCCACAACCCCCCATTCATATTTGCGAACATTTCAGGACACAGCGAGTGTTCGACAATGTCTTCAGAACACCCCCAATTTGTGTATTTGCGAACATTTCAGGACACCGCGAGTGTTCATAGAACACATTCAACTTGACAGAGGACAATACGGACAGCGTCCTCAGGACACCCCCATTTTGTTTATTTGCAAACATTTCAGGACACCGCAAGTGTTCTTAGAAGCGTCTTCAGAACACCACCATCTTGTTTATTTGTGAACATTTCAGGACACCGCGAGTGTTCTTAGAACACATTCAACTTGACAGAGAACAATATGGACAGCGTCCTCCGGATACCCCCATTTTGTTTATCTGCGAACATTTCAGGACACCACAAGTGTTCTTAGAACACATTCAACTTGCCAGCCACAACCCCCCATTCATATTTGCGAACATTTCAGGACACAGCGAGTGTTCGACAACGTCTTCAGAACACCCCCATTTTGTTTTACCAAACATTTCAGGACACCGCGAGTGTTCTTAGAACACATTCAACTTGACAACGAACAATATGGACAGCGTCCTCAGGACACCCCCATTTTGTTTATCTGCGAACATTTCAGGACACCGCAAGTGTTCTTAGAACACATTCAACTTGACAGAGAACAATACGGACAGCGTCCTCAGGACACCCCCATTTTGTTTATTTGCGAACATTTCAGGACACCGAGAGTGTTCTTAGAACACATTCAACTTGCCAGCCACAACCCCCCATCCATATTTGCGAACATTTCAGGACACAGCGAGTGTTCGACAACGTCTTCAGAACACCCCCATTTTGTGTATTTGTGAACATTTCAGGACACCGCGAGTGTTCTTAGAACACATTCAACTTGACAGAGAACAATACGGACAGCGTCCCCAGGAAACCCCCTATGAACATTCCCCGGACACCGCGAGTGTTCTTAGAAACGTCTTCAGAACACCCCCATTTTGTTTATTTGCAAACATTTCAAGACACCGCGAGTGTTCTTAGAACACATTCAACGTGACAGAGAACAATACGGACAGCATCCTCAGAAAACCCCCATTTTGTTTATTTGTGAACATTTCAGGACACTGCGACTGTTCTTAGAAGTGTCTTCAGAACACCACCATCTTGTTTATTTGCGAACATTTCAGGACACCGCGAGTGTTCTTAGAACACACTAAACTTGACAGAGAACAATACGGACAGCGTCCTCAGGACACCCCCATTTTTTTTATTTGCGAACATTTCAGGACAGGGCGAATGTTCTTATAAGCGTCTTCAGAACACCACCATCTTGTTTATTTGTGAACATTTCAGGACACCGCAAGTGTTCTTAGAACACATTCAACTTGACAGAGAACAATAAGGACAGCGTCCTCAGGACACCCCCATTTTGTTTATTTGCGAACATTTCAGGACACTGCAAGTGTTCTTAGAACACATTCAACTTGCCAGCCACAACCCCCCATTCATATTTGCGAACATTTCAGGACACAGCGAGTGTTCGACAATGTCTTCAGAACACCCCCAATTTGTGTATTTGCGAACATTTCAGGACACCGCGAGTGTTCATAGAACACATTCAACTTGACAGAGGACAATACGGACAGCGTCCTCAGGACACCCCCTATGAACATTCCCCGGACACCGCGTGTGTTCTTAGAAACGTCTTCAGAACACCCATATTTTGTTTATTTGCGAACATTTCAGGACACCGCGAGTGTTCTTAGAACACATTCAACGTGACAGAGAACAATATGGACAGCATCCTCAGAAAACCCCCATTTTGTTTATTTGCGAACATTTCAGGACACCGCGAGTGTTCGTAGAAGCGTCTTCAGAACACCACCATCTTGTTTATTTGCGAACATTTCAGGACACTGCGAGTGTTCTTAGAACACATTCAACTTGACAGAGAACAATACGGACAGCGTCCTCAGGACACCCCCATTTTGTTTATTTGCAAACATTTCAGGACACCGCAAGTGTTCTTAGAAGCGTCTTCAGAACACCACCATCTTGTTTATTTGTGAACATTTCAGGACACCGCGAGTGTTCTTAGAACACATTCAACTTGACAGAGAACAATATGGACAGCGCACTCCGGATACCCCCATTTTGTTTATCTGCGAACATTTCAGGACACCACAAGTGTTCTTAGAACACATTCAACTTGCCAGCCACAACCCCCCATTCATATTTGCGAACATTTCAGGACACAGCGAGTGTTCGACAATGTCTTCAGAACACCCCCATTTTGTTTTACCAAACATTTCAGGACACCGAGAGTGTTCTTAGAACACATTCAACTTGACAACGAACAATATGGACAGCGTCCTCAGGACACCCCCATTTTGTTTATCTGCGAACATTTCAGGACACCACAAGTGTTCTTAGAACACATTCAACTTGACAGAGAACAATACGGACAGCGTCCTCAGGACACCCCCATTTTGTTTATTTGCGAACATTTCAGGACACCAAAGTGTTCTTAGAACACATTCAACTTGCCAGCCACAACCCCCCATTCATATTTGCGAACATTTCAGGACACAGCGAGTGTTCGACAACGTCTTCAGAACACCCCCATTTTGTGTATTTGCGAACATTTCAGGACACCGCGAGTGTTCTTAGAACACATTCAACTTGACAGAGGACAATACGGACAGCGTCCTCAGGACACCCCCTATGAAAATTCCCCGGACAACGCGTGTGTTCTTAGAAACGTCTTCAGAACACCCCCATTTTGTTTATTTGCGAACATTTCAGGACACCGCGAGTGTTCGTAGAAGCGTCTTCAGAACACCACCATCTTGTTTATTTGCGAACATTTCAGGACACTGCGAGTGTTCTTAGAACACATTCAACTTGACAGAGAACAATACGGACAGCGTCCTCAGGACACCCCCATTTTGTTTATTTGCAAACATTTCAGGACACCGCAAGTGTTCTTAGAAGCGTCTTCAGAACACCACCATCTTGTTTATTTGTGAACATTTCAGGACACCGCGAGTGTTCTTAGAACACATTCAACTTGACAGAGAACAATACGGACAGCGTCCTCAGGACACCCCCATTTTGTTTATCTGCGAACATTTCAGGACACCACAAGTGTTCTTAGAACACATTCAACTTGCCAGCCACAACCCCCCATTCATATTTGCGAACATTTCAGGACACAGCGAGTGTTCGACAACGTCTTCAGAACACCCCCATTTTGTTTTACCGAACATTTCAGGACACCGCGAGTGTTCTTAGAACACATTCAACATGACAACGAACAATATGGACAGCGTCCTCAGGACACCCCCATTTTGTTTATCTGCGAACATTTCAGGACACCGCAAGTGTTCTTAGAACACATTCAACTTGTCAGCCACAACCCCCCATTCATATTTGCGAACATTTCAGGACACAGCGAGTGTTCGACAACATCTTCAGAACACCCCCATTTTGTTTTACCGAAAATTTCAGGACACCGCGAGTGTTCTTAGAACACATTCAACTTGACAACGAACAATATGGACAGCGTCCTCAGGACACCCCCATTTTGTTTTACCGAACATTTCAGGACACCACAAGTGTTCTTAGACACATTCAACTTGACAGAGGACAATACGGACAGCGTCCTCAGGACACCCCCTATGAACATTCCCCGGACACCGCTTGTGTTCTTAGAAACGTCTTCAGAACACCCCCATTTTGTTTATTTGCGAACATTTCAGGACACCGCAAGTGTTCTTAGAAGCGTCTTCAGGACACCACCATCTTGTTTATTTGCGAACATTTCAGGACACAGCGAGTGTTCTTAGAACACATTCAACTTGACAGAGAACAATACGGACAGCGTCCTCAGGACACCCCCATTTTGTTTATTTGCAAACATTTCAGGACACCGCGAGTGTTCTTAGAAGTGTATTCAGAACACCACCATCTTGTTTATTTGTGAACATTTCAGGACACCGCGAGTGTTCTTAGAACACATTCAACTTGACAGAGAACAATACGGACAGCGTCCTCAGGATGCCCCCATTTTGTTTATCTGCGAACATTACAGGACACCGCAAGTGTTCTTAGAACACATTCAACTTGCCAGCCACAACCCCCCATTCATATTTGCGAACATTTCAGGACACAGCGAGTGTTCGACAACGTCTTCAGAACACCCCCATTTTGTTTTACCGAACATTTCAGGACACCGCGAGTGTTCTTAGAACACATTCAACTTGACAACGAACAATATGGACAGCCGCCTCAGGACACCCCCATTTTTTTTATTTGCGAACATTTCAGGACACCGCGAGTGTTCTTAGAGGCGTCTTCAGAACACCACCATCTTGTTTATTTGCGAACATTTCAGGACACCGCGAGTGTTCTTAGAACACATTCAACTTGACAGAGAACAATACGGACAGCGTCCTCAGGACACCCCCATTTTGTTTATTTGCGAACATTTCAGGACACCAAAGTGTTCTTAGAACACATTCAACTTGCCAGCCACAACCCCCCATTCATATTTGCGAACATTTCAGGACACAGCGAGTGTTCGACAACGTCTTCAGAACACCCCCATTTTGTGTATTTGCAAACATTTCAGGACAGCGCGAGTGTTCTTAGAACACATTCAACTTGACAGAGAACAATACGGACAGCGTCCTCAGGATGCCCCCATTTTGTTTATCTGCGAACATTACAGGACACCGCAAGTGTTCTTAGAACACATTCAACTTGCCAGCCACAACCCCCCATTCATATTTGCGAACATTTCAGGACACAGCGAGTGTTCGACAACGTCTTCAGAACACCCCCATTTTGTTTTACCGAACATTTCAGGACACCGCGAGTGTTCTTAGAACACATTCAACTTGACAACGAACAATATGGACAGCCGCCTCAGGACACCCCCATTTTTTTTATTTGCGAACATTTCAGGACACCGCGAGTGTTCTTAGAGGCGTCTTCAGAACACCACCATCTTGTTTATTTGCGAACATTTCAGGACACCGCGAGTGTTCTTAGAACACATTCAACTTGACAGAGAACAATACGGACAGCGTCCTCAGGACACCCCCATTTTGTTTATTTGCGAACATTTCAGGACACCAAAGTGTTCTTAGAACACATTCAACTTGCCAGCCACAACCCCCCATTCATATTTGCGAACATTTCAGGACACAGCGAGTGTTCGACAACGTCTTCAGAACACCCCCATTTTGTGTATTTGCAAACATTTCAGGACAGCGCGAGTGTTCTTAGAACACATTCAACTTGACAGAGGACAATACGGACAGCGTCCTCAGGACACCCCCTATGAACATTCCCCGGACACCGCGTGTGTTCTTAGAAACGTCTTTAGAACACCCCCATTTTGTTTATTTGCGAACATTTCAGGACACCGCAAGTGTTGGTAGAAGCGTCTTCAGAACACCACCATCTTGTTTATTTGCGAACATTTCGGGACACTGCAAGTGTTCTTAAAACACATTCAACTTGACAGAGAAAAATACGGACAGCGTCCTCAGGACACCCCCATTTTGTTTATTTGCAAACATTTCAGGACACCGCGAGTGTTCTTAGAAGCGTCTTCAGAACACCACCATCTTGTTTATTTGTGAACATTTCAGGACACTGCGAGTGTTCTTAGAACACATTCAACTTGACAGAGAACAATACGGACAGCGTACTCAGGACACCCCCATTTTGTTTATCTGCGAACATTTCAGGACACCGCAAGTGTTCTTAGAACACATTCAACTTGCCAGCCACAACCCCCCATTCATATTTGCGAACATTTCAGGACACAGCGAGTGTTCGACAACGTCTTCAGAACACCCCCATTTTGTTTTACCGAACATTTCAGGACACCGCGAGTGTTCTTAGAACACATTCAACTTGACAACGAACAATATGGACAGCGTCCTCAGGACACCCCCATTTTGTTTATTTGCGAACATTTCAGGACACCGCGAGTGTTCTTAGAACCGTTTCAGCTTGCTTGCAAACAAAACGGACACATATTGAGTCCTCAGAACACCCCCCATTCAGTTTATTTAGAACATTTCAGAACACCTGTGATGTCCGCAGACAAATCGAACACAAAAAGTTCGTCTAACACATAAAAAAACACAACTTTCATCCTATCTCATACACTACCACCCTCCCCAAACACTCCTACACACCAACACATTCTACTAAATACAAATTTTGAACAAAGTTTCACTGCACGGTCCGCGGACGTCCGCGAATCCAAGATGGTGGGCGCTACCGAAAATCTGACGCGCTTCACGTGCCACGCCGTCCAATCAGCGAACACTTTGCATGTCGCATGCAAGCCGATTGGCCAATCAGGACACTGTCCGCAGAGTGAACAGGGAAGTGTGTCCGCGGACCGAACACAGATGTTACTAATTTTATTTTACCTACTTTTTGGTCATTTTAAAAAAAACTACTGGATGGGTTTTCACCAAATTTGCAAAAGCACGCTTTCGGGACCAAGCCGCTGCACCTGGTCCAAATTTGGTGAAAAACCGTCCAGCGGTTTGGGCTGTAGATGCGAGAAAAAAGTTTTGGTACCCCCTGATAACTTTGCCCCCCTTGACGAATCCTCACCAAACTTTGCAAAAAAATTCAGAGTGACCCAAATACTTTTTTTGCAAAGTTTGGTGAGGATTCGTCCAGGGAGAGCGAAGTTATAAGCCAACTGCATTTTCTTCCTCCTGAATCATGTTTTCTATAATATTTTCAATCACATTCGCAGTTGCAGAATCTGCGCAACTATTGCAATTAAAAGCCTTCTTATGACTGGGTTATTCTTTGGATCGTGGAGAAAAGTTAGAACATCAACATCTCTTCTGACAAGTGTAGAGTATGACTAGAGTATAAACACAAAACTGCTAATATAAACCTATGTGTGTCACTATCAACAGGTGGCATGTGGTTATTCTTTAAAATAGAAGTACCCCCAAAAATGAATCTGGTTATTGAGCACTCTTCCTATTTCTAATAATGAATTGGCCCTTGGGCATAACTTCGACATATTTATACTTTCTAGAAAGTATGTTTAAACTCTGGAATTATCTGCAAGCCATGCATTTCCTGTTAAATTCTAACGGACTGTCCAATAAATTCCAGTCCAAAAAGAAACATTTTTTCAATCAATCTGTTTTATCATCCTTCTTCCTGATAATCGAACAAGTCTGTACATGCGGCAATTCTTCTTCTTGTCTTGCTTCCATTGATGTCGCCTAAATGTAACCAAGCTCTTCTTCCAGCCACCCTAACTGCAGTAGCAGAAACTTCTTCTACACAAAAAGGGCCATTACATCTTGAGTCATGCCGCCTACGCGTAAATTTTTTACTAAGCACTTGGTCTCCAACATATAACTTTGGTGATGGTAATATTTCACTTGGATTGGTTGCTGAGTTGTCCTCTTCCCTGTTCCTTGACCCCTCCCTCCGATGCTGCACTTGATCTGAAATGAAAGAAACACTGGTAGTCATACATGTCAAATAATCATGCATCCATCACCTAGAGTCTGCGCTACGCTCTGGGCATCACTTCTGACTCTAGATGAGGGCATAAGGGGCAACCTCATATGGCACCCTGTCACTAGTTCATGGAGCCTAAGATGATGGTCTGAACCTGGCTGATTTTTCGAAAGGCATACAAGGTTAAGGATAGGCAATATAACCATCCCTTTTTCAAAGTTAATCTGATCTTTGCTATCCTTTCATTAGGAGGCCGCTGAGCCTCTCACATAATCCATTTGCTTGTGGGTGATAAGCAGAAGAAAACGTATGCCTTATGCTCAACAGAAGCCCTATTTGTTTAAAAAGCTCATTGCTAATGTGTGGCCCATTATCTGACCTCAATACTTCACACACACCCCATCTTGGAAATACTTTGTGCATTAGAAACGTTGCTGCACAGGTGGCATTGAGATGTGTACAGTAGGACCTGCCTCGATCCATTGAGTAAAGGGACACACCACCACTAACAGATACCTATATCCATTACATGTCTGCAGCATATCAACAAAGTCGATATGCAAATGATGAAACAGGCCATTTGGACATGATTTTGCTCCTGTGATTGTTCTTAGTGTATGCTCAGCTGTAAACATCTGACACACAATGTAATTCACAATGAACTGTGCAACGTGTTCCAATAAATTAGGAACAAATCAGTCCTCTGCAATGGTGGCAGCACAACTTTCTCTGGTCATATGTGCAGGGTAGTGCAGCTGCTCAAGTGCGACTTTCAGTAATGCCAATGGCATCACAGCTTTCCAGTGCTTTCCTTTCACCATAATGCTTCCATGGGAGATAAATGACCCCCCCTATGTCTCCATAGCTCCTGCTCTTCTAATGGGGTTCTAGCCTGTATCTCGATTAGTTTCATTATTAAATCCGTCTCATGCTAGCATGCTTCTACTCAATACTTTGACATTTTCAGTATCGAAACTCGACATTTCGGAGGAATATGCAACCCTTTTGGCTTCTATTTTTGTGGCTTAGTTTCTGCGAGAGATAAAGGGCCTAATTCACAGAGCGTTTTTCACTGGGATTGCACCATTATAAAACACTTCTGTGAATCAGACCCAAAGTCTGTTCATTTAGTATGCCCTGTGCATTTTACAACCACGATGGCTACCTGGAGTTGTAGTGCCTTAATGAGCCTGTCCAATAAAGAGGCTTGTTGCACTGGAGTGTTGTCTGCGCAGAAATAAGCCCTCCTTTTCCAGCACAATAAACCTGCATGTACGGTTGATGTCACATAGACGGAGTCACTGTGGTGCTCGAGCACAGCAATAAGCGCTACCAATTCTGCTGCCTCTGCTGAAAAATGAGCCTGCCCATACTATTTCACAGCTTCCTCCTATCTCCTGCTCACTACCTTGCTCCACACTTCTTCGGCCCATTGCTTTTTCAAAAGCTTGTTTCCTCCTTCCCTATTCCTGGTACTCTCTCCTCTCTCCTGCACCTTCCTGGAACCAGCCATCCACAACACGTATCATTAAGCCTCCTTTGTCATTTCTGCCACCAGCTCCTCTCGACCACAACTTCTTGACTCTCTCAGATAATTGCTAGCAACCACACCCCAACTAATTAACTTATAATTCTTATAGAGCTTTTGCACCGCCCCCTTTGACTTGACTATCTCCTGACTGGGTGCACTTGTGATCAGTAATAGGTGGATGCATGTCATTGGTTTACTAGCAGAGCTTGGTTGGGTGGTAATATCTTCATGATGGAATGTAATGACTTTGAATAAATGATAGGTCAGAATGAGGTTCCACATTAAAATAGCAATCAGTTAGGTTAATAGTCAAGCCAAACTAAAGACAAAATTTACAGATGAAATCTCT
This sequence comes from Ambystoma mexicanum, assembly GCF_040938575.1. Classification (NCBI taxonomy): domain Eukaryota; kingdom Metazoa; phylum Chordata; class Amphibia; order Caudata; family Ambystomatidae; genus Ambystoma; species Ambystoma mexicanum. The sequence continues at coordinate 146,052,849 of NC_090930.1, read as the reverse complement.
GCTGATGATAAGCAAGGCCTGCAGTAAGGTAATTGTTCCAATATTTGATTTTTACACATGCAACCAAAGTAAAAATGTTCTTAATTATTTATTGTGTATATACATTAATTGATGTCTGAATCAAATCTTTCATTATTATACATTTGACAACAAACCCTATTGCTAGAAAAATGAATTTTGGTTAAACCTTTGAGTGTATCCTGTGCAAATGACAATACTGGGTTTCAAACCACAACAATCTTTCGAAACAGAACAGATTTTGTTATTTAAGCCAGACAAATAACTTTCTTGCAAAACTTTAATGTTATTTTTGGGTCATTGTAGTCAGGGTGGGAAGTTTTAATTACTGTGCCTATGAGAGAACATTTGTGTATATGTTATTCTGCTCTTAAAAGCAGGCTTTAAAACTGCCATCATGCCAGTTAGTAAAATAGAAAGCCAAACAACAAAATCCAAAAATAGAGTACAATTAAATTGATGCTCTCACCTGTTACAAGGATATCAAATATATTTTCCTTTAGGGTGTCATTATTCTAGTGTGACAATTTTTACGATCTGCCAGACTTCAGCAAGAATGTAAAGTTCACATGCTCATTGTTTGAAAGACACAGAAAACCAGATGCTGTTCATCAAATGCTTCCTTCTCAGGCTCATGGACACCTACAATATAAATACTCTGAAGACTACAAAGAACATGTTTTTCTTTTTATTAAGGAATGGTTAAATCTTCTCTGGAAAGGAACATGCTTGTGGCTGTTTTTCTAATAATGCTTTGAAATTGGGCCACATGAAAGGTAAAATGGAATGGCCTCCCTGACCCTCTCAAACTTGAACCGGACCACCTGAAGTTCCTGGTTCAGGTAAACATCTAAGTATAATTTTGTATAGGAGCTAGGATTGTTATTGACTGCCTGTTATCAGGTGGATAACGTATGCCTACCTCTAAAAACATGTCATTTTGGAACATTAGATACACAGTTTCTCATTGGTCTTCAAATTATAAGGTCCTTCGCTACATGGACTAATATAATTGGTTGGCACGCGTGTGCCATTCTGGAACATTCGGTTCACTTAGCAGCATGTAAGCCCAGACCCGGGTGCAGGGAGGTAGGACATGAGGTTACCTCACTACCCAATTAGCCCTACATCTCTCATCCCCCATACCTTCTGCCATGAAATTGTCTTTGTACTTGGCCTTGCAGAATATCCTTGCCTTCTCGCTATCGTGGCTGGGACTTCAAGTCCAAACTTTATTTCCATCCTTGGCTCACGTGACGGGAGACCATGATTCGGTCCATTTTGCAGCTTTTAAGTGCTCTAAATGAATTAAAGTTTGGCATCCTTTGTGCTCTATCTTGCACCTTAATGCATGAAGGTTCATCCTCCGCATACCCATTCTTCTTCAGAATAGATAGCTGATCTTGCTTCTTGAATCTTGACTCTAGGCCAGGCAGCCTTGCCCTTCAGCTTCACAAGCTGATTATTCTTACTGCCACACAGTTTTCTATTCCAGTTATTTCTGTAGGCAATCACCTACAGTTTAAAAATAAAAACATAAAACATGAATACGATAAGTTAATCTTGATGTTGTCAACATATCCACTATTATTTTTTAACAGATATCTTGAGCTCAGAAGAAAAAACCCTAAACTCATAGTTTTGTTAGTAAACCCTAAGAATTGTTTTATTATTGAGAGACTTTTAAATGCCATTTTAGTGTAGATTTCCTATAAATGTTAGCCGTTCTCGAATCAAATACAAACTAGGGGTACAATTGGACAAAATGGGACTACTCATTCTATGATATACGTAATGCTAGGTCATAGACAGCCACATGAACGTGACTATTTACAACAAATTGATGCCATACAAGTAACGCTTTTAGCTACAGGTATCACAGTTTGTGGACTCTATTTCTTTATTGTTATTGCATTACGAGAAACGTTCCTATGCAATGTATATAAACCTATATATGAACAAACAACCCCTATGCTAAACGAGATGAACACCCAAGGAACCTTTGCAGTTGCTGAACACCATAAACATCTCAAAAGAGAACTAGTGAATGACTATGGACACACAAACTCATATTTCACAGCTATAGCCCAATTAGCAAATACATGTGGTATAAGTACATGAGCCAGGTGGGGGAGAGACATCCACAGAAAGCTGTTGTGTGTTCTTTATCCCCTATGCTATGGGAGCATCCAGAGTGTTTGGAGCAACAGAAGTGCCTGTAGTGAAGACACACTGCATGACGCACCTTGCACTTTTCTTGACCAGAGTACAATTCCAGGGCAAGACCGCTTCACTAGTATGGGCGAATAAAACAATATCCCAACAAGAAGAGAATTACATACAATGGATGAAGTCAAGAGCGCAAAAGGAGACAATGAAACAAATAATAAAATACGAGCAACCTGAAACAAATGGAGCAGGAGTCAGATTTGAGGAGAACCGGGTATTGCAATGCAATGATAAACACAGGAAAGAGATACCCTGATGCTGGGAAAGAGGCCAATTACAAATCAAAGGAACATTCCTTAACCCTGAAGGATGGGCCGATGGACTGATTGTGTGCAAAGCAATGGCATTATTGGAACAATGTGTCATGGCCACAGGCCCCAGAACACAAAAACCACACCATCTAGTGATGGGGACAATGGGTCACTTGACTCACTTATGTCCCCTTGGGAGTCATAAACATAGGGGCCCTGGCTGGACTCAGCCCTGGCACCGTTGGTGCCAGGCTCATATAGAGATGTGAGCAGGAACACTTTATTTCCATGCAGGCGTGCTTTTACTTTATTTCAGTGCAGGAGTGCTTTTATTTTACAAGAACTTTCCAGGAGCTGATACATCCTCATGTGCTGACTCATTGGTTGTGGTTCCCTAGGCCTGGTCTTCATGTGCTGACTCATCGGGTGTGGCAGGGAATGGCAGGCAGGCTGAACCTGGTGGGCATGGCTTCAGAAGCTCCGCTATATAAGCTCCTCCATCCTTAAGACCGGTGCTTCATGTTACTGTGCACTCGCGTGCAACGTGACGCTCACTGCTGCTTGGATCAGTTTACTTACCAGGCGTTCTCCTGCATACTCACCTCCAGGAAACCGGTGCTTCATCGCTTCATCTGCAGACTCATCTCCTGACATCCAGTGATCTTGATCCCGATGCTGCAGCACCACGCTCCGAATCCACGAACTCGGTCCCTGTGAAGAAGAAGAAAGACAAGGTTAGAACATCCGTCCTAAGGCCGAGCCTCACTTGAACCCTGCGTGCCCCCTAGTTAACAATTTACCAGCTACTGTACCGCTGCAGCTTCATTCCTCGTCCCCTCTGGCTGCCGCCTCGAGCTCCGCAGCTTCTGCAGGGCCAGCAACATCACCTGCAAAGGAAGAAAGCAAAAGAGCAAACATCAAAAGGGGAAAGGACAGCAATACAAGACAACAGACTTTACAATACAACAAAAACAGACGATGAAAGACAAAGGAAAACAGGAACACTTACCTGAAGTATAGTCGCTTAGTCGCAGTAGGACTGGACTACCACGTGCAATGGACCAGTGAAGGAACTCGGTCCAGATCATACAAGCGCCCCTGCCAGAAGCAGCAGGACAGAGTGCTCCCCAAAACTAATCAACAGGTGAGCCTTCCAGGGACAGCGCATCCCCCGGGTACCATGGTTTGGGAGAGGGGCTCTGGAAGGGGATGAGGCGCACAAGCTGGCATACTCACGCCCCCTATTCTCCAGGCAGGAGGAGTCCCGAGCAGCATCACCTATTACCACCAGTCACCACATAAGCGCAGAGTGCGAAGTCAGACCCGAGCGACCTTGCAACCGTGCCCCAACAACTCCGCAGAGACCAGGTGAGCTTAATACAATGGGAAGAAGTTGTGATGAATGAAGAAAGAGTATGCAAGGACCAATGACCCAAAATTAAAAGTATATTAACTTGGGTCGACAATGAGGGGGAACCATTGCAGATACTCATCTGAAGAGCACTTCATCTGCTTCAGAAATAATGGCATGATGAAAGATGGACAGAACACTAAGTGTGTTAGCATTTTTGATGCACCAAGCATGAAGGGAGGAACAGCAGTCCTGATGGACCACTATTGGGCCTGTGGATAAAGAGCCTATATGAAGGTGATACCAAAATGGGGAAGAGTTTGTTCAATGGTACTAATGAACATGCCAGCCGCATTAGTGCCGCAAAGTGATCTGCAGATCACAGACTTTCCTAAAATGGACACACACCTGAGAAAGAAAAGATCCCTCATACTCAGACGCAAAAGAGAGAGAACAATTTCTCATGAAACTCGGAGGAAGCATATGAGAACATACCAGCTGAACATAGATTGTTCAGTAAGATGGCAGTAGTTATCTGAGCTATATTTCTTCCCAGAGAACAAATTGCTGTGAATGCTAAATGGCTTCAGAGCATGAGGTGGGAATTGTTGCAGACAATTAACACTAGGGTGAAAGGTTTCAATGCCATAAAAGAAGAATTGAGAGCCATAAGAGTGATGGCTCTCCAAAATAGATATGTTCTTGATCTAATGGCAGCCATGGAAGGAGGCGTACGAGCAAAGGTTGGTCCGTCCGGTTGCACATACAAACCTCATCACTATGAAGAGAACAGGACCCTTACAGAAGCAGTAACACTCCTGACAAACCTACAAACGAAGATGACTGAGGAGATGGAGGATGTCTTAAATGATGATTGGTACTCATACTTGTTTTCGTGGATCCCTTGCTGGCTAGCAAATGCATCCAATATATTGATAGCAGGACTGGTACTAGTACTACTAGGAGTCTGTATCCTAAGAATAGCAATCAGCCAATGCAAGAAGATTGCCTAAAAGGCTGTTGGAATGAAGGTAGTCCTCGAAGTAACCAAGGAAACGCATGAAGCTACACCAAAAGAAAATACACTTTACCTGCACATGAAGTGATGTCCTGTCATTCGTCCAGGATCACAACTCTGCTATCTGAAGGATCCTCGGAAATGTGTGGGAAAATGGATGCTCTGTAATCCAACGGGACATGCTGTTTCATGAAGTGGAGTTTGGATGAACATGTGACATATTAAGGTGACCTGAGGGGGGTGATGAAAGTCTGGGTCCACAATGTACCCTTACTGAGGAAGGACCTCTGGAGTGATGTGGTTGATGACTCATGAAGCGGGAGGAATGTAGAGAGGCAGATGAATGCGTCATCCATGATTTTGGCCCCACCCCCGTATCACAAATATGAGAGAAGATATTAACTTAGGCAACCATTTTGACCACTTCTAGGAGAGGTGCAGGAAGAGATGAACTTGCTGACTAACATGTAACCCAAACGTGTGAAGAAGGGTGTCAATCAAGATATCAAAATATTCACATTTACATATAGACCTAAAGCAAATGAGCATTCACCATGAAACTACATAACCGTAAGTCTAAATATGGAGTTTAGACATGAAGAATATATAAACATCATAATTTTATAACATATATAACATGACTAAAAATAGGCAATGAAATGCAATGCAAAAAAGGAACGCATGTGCTTTCTTGAAAAGTAGAACGCAACAGAGGATGGGAAGCCTTCTTGGATTAAATGATGACAAAACTACATCACACAGATAGAAAAGCCTGAAGCTACAGAAGAGGCAATGGGGAAATAAGTTAAATATGAGAGAGCTTCGCTGAACGAAGAGAACCGAGCAGCCCCAGGTCCAAGGTCCCTGTGAAAATAAGGGAGGATTGAACCGCCCGGAGAAGAGTCAAGATAATGAGCCTCGGAACACCAGACATTGTTCGCTTTAAGATTAATTGCAGAGCAGCCGCCCTTCCTAAGTAGCAGGAGCATTAAATGGACAGTGTTCAAGAGACAACAGACGGATCTCCCAAGTCTCTAACGGTCAGAAAGGGTAATGAGATATATGAGCTTAAATCAGGGAAGAAATAGCCCAGGTGTGGTCTTCCAGCACGTGATTCATAATTGAACTAACGCAGAGAACATCTATATAGACACGCTGACAATAACCTGCTCCCCTCCTTTTTCCTTAAAGGAGCTACCAGGCCAAGGAAACTTAACTACAAAGGAAATGATTTGGCTCAGGGCCTAAGAGATAGGGGATGACAAACGTGCCCAGGTTTGAAGCAGCAATCTCTTATCCCATACTTGTATCATTTCATGTGTGTGCAGCTTGTTAGATGCCCAAGCTCGGAAAGACCAGCTGCAGCCATTTATTATTATAATCTGATTTTCTTTTCTTCAAAACAATGTTAACCAATTAGTTAGAGTGACAGTGATAGTCTTTATTTTGAACACATATAGGTGGTCAGAGGGGTGGCCAACTGATATGTAAGGGGTGGTCCAAGGCGTGGCCAACTGATATGTGAGGTCCAATGAAATGTTATACACGTTCAGTTAATGTATAGTGATTGCAATATGATTGCAGAGGTGTAGGTTTTCTATGAGAAACATAGAATGACATCACATATGACGATTATTTGTAATAAAACACAGCTTGCAATATGTAATCTCTCTGAGAGCTACTGAGACGTTGTGCGGGTATGCTACCCCTGCGTTATACTTGTTGAATAAAGCAGGTCCGTTTTTCCATATATTTGACTCTGTCTGTCACTTGGTTGCAGGATTTCCTAGCCTTCCTGTTCCACTCAATGGGGAATTCCCAGCCACTTTACTATGGTATTACTACAACCATCAGAGATTTGCCGCTCATAGGGCCTCATTACACGGTAGGCGGTGAGCCATGGCGCTATTAGCGCCATGGCTCATGCCGGTAATATACCGGCACCGCCTTGGCGGAAAGGGGATTTACCGCCCCATCCCAAGGTTGGAGGGGCGGTAAATCCCCCTTCCGCCATTGCCCTTCCCCATTCCCATTTCTGCCCCATAGGGCTCAATGGGAATGGGGAAGGCGCTAATTACGGCACCGCAATTTAGCGGTGCCGTAATTAGCTCCGAGGTCCCTTAGCGGGTTGGTATTTAACGCCTGCAAAAAGCAGGTGTTAAAACTCCAACCCGCTAAGGGACCTCGTAGTAAGGCGGCAGGGATTTACCGGTACCGGTAAATCCCTACCGCCTACCGTGTAATGAGGCCCATAGTGTCAATGATCCAGTTTTACCTCTGCAATCCCAGTCTAACCAGATCATAGGCACCAGTAGAGCACTGGGAACTTTAGGGCCTGTTCCTCTGGAACATACTTTACCTGTTGTCATCACTTGGTTTCAGGATTCATAGACTACCTGTTCCACTCAATGGGGAATTACCAGCCACTTTAACATGTGCTAGTGGTCGGGTGGTTCACTACTACACTCGGATAGTTGCAGCCCCCTTGCCAAAACCTGGCGACTGCAGAGGTGGAACCGTGGAGAGCAAAGAATCATGCGTGAACTGAGATGGTCCGACAGGAGCCACATTGAAGAAAGTCCTGTCTGATCTCTGCAGGAACACCATGCAGACAGAGGGTGTCTGGATGATTGAGCGTGGATCGATACTGAATGCGTTCAACTGATCCACGGATGTAAGGAGAGCATTGATAGGGCAAAAGTAATATAGTGGTGGGAAATACGTATTTAATACAATTTTATAAGTTATGATACAAGAATAAATAAAAGAAGAGAGGATACTCGCCACAAGGTGACAAAAGGTGACGCATCATCACCTCGGAGACGAGTGGATTTAAAAAGTTTACTCCGGGCAAGGACTGGGAAGGGTGTGTTTACATACTTCCAGAGGAAGTCGATGAAGAGATATCTCTTAGCGGTGAAATACCTGGAAGATGGCCATGGGGTACTTAAAGGGATATAGTGGGATACTCAAGGCGCACCTGTCTATGTGTAAATATGTATAATGATTTATGGGGCCACTAGAAGAAGTGTTGATAACAGTGAAAAAGTGTGTGAAAAGTGTAGTATATAGGACCTGTGAAATTGTGATTTTCAAATTACAGAGGTGAAGGTGGAGAGTGATCGGTGATCGTGGTGCTGCCTAAATAGATTGTATTTTATCACACAGAAGGTGTGATGGCAGGAGGACATGAAAGAGTAAAAAAGGTTAGACAAAACATAAAGTAAAAACGTAGAGAAGAAAGAGTGTGACAAATATTAAGGCCTGCTAAATATTAGCAGTCAAAAGTGACTTGCTAACATGGGAGATACCCTGCTTATACACTTATGCAAGATGCTGTCCAGATACAAGGACAACTCAATAAATACCATTCTCAGTGGGTAAGGGCCACATCTGATAAAATGTTCTTACCTAGGCCCCAAGAGGGAACATTGCACAGTACTGCAACACATGACATTTTTGCATGCAGAATATAAAGGGAAGAAATTGCAAAATGGATGAGCTATTCTTGAATTATGGAGGATGTATGAAAACGAGAAAGAGGATCCACCATGAAAGAATAGATGCTTAGCACCCTCAGCTCCTCAATCTCATTATCAGAATGATGATATACCCGATGACACACAGGGGTTGTAGCCATTAAAAGAACTAAAAGCAGCCCCAGGGTACACCAGGGTACACTAACCTTGCATATGAGCCACCAGCACTAAACTAGTCACACCAAACCAGTGCCTATATGTGATGCAGATAGTATAGAAGCACATTACAGGCAAAACAGACAGAAGCTGAGCTGAGGAAGAAGTTCTGAGACATAAAGAAAAACAGAACAACAAGGAAGAGATAGCCATGGCTCCAAATGAATGGGTAGGATGGCAAATATTATTCAAATTAGATGGGAAAATGTGAGTGAGCTCGAAGAAGGGCAAAAGGAAAGTGGAGACAGAGAAACATGAGAGAAAGAGGAGGAAGAGAAGAGAAGAAGAGATAAGGAGGACGAAGAGGAGGAGAAAACAGAGACAAGAAAAGAGGATGGAAGAAAGGGAAAAGATAAAGAGACGAAAAGATCAAGCGAAAGGAAATAGAAAGCCAGAATATGGAAGAAAGGGAAAGAGCAAGGAAAAGAAATGAAAATGAAATGACGGCAAGAGCAAGAAAGGGAAAATGAAAGGTGGTGAGAAGAGGAAAGATACAGGGAAATAGAATGAGAAATGGTGCTAAGTAGGAGGAGATGGGAAGAAAAAAGAATGAAGGAGCGCAAACACAAAGAAAAAGATAGGAATTCAGGGAAAAGCAGTAGGGAAATGGAACAGATATTCAGAAAATGTTCCTGTCAAGAGGATAATGAAGGAGCAGCCATACGAGAATGGATTAGAAACCTTTACGAAAACAGGCAGGATAGTGGGTCACATAACATGACTAAGGGTATAGGAGAAACGCTTTCCTTTACTAGGTATGCCCTCTGTGTGCTACTTACTCCCTAAATACAGTGCCTCACACATGCAGCACTCTCGAAGGAACACGCCCTTCAGGCACAAGCAGCCGTACCACCCATCCGATTTACCATTTAACTTGTGTGAACGTCAGAAGCCTCCTAAGCCACATGCCGTGCATAGCCTTTTTTCCCCCCTGCCAGTAAATAAGAACACAGAAACGCAAGACTATGCTCTCGGACAGGATTCACTCCACCACCAACTACCACCATAAGCTTGAGGACGGTTTATAGTGATAATACCGAAAACAAAAATCTCGACAACAAAAATCTCGAAAACAAAAGGCCGAAAAAAAAAATATCGATTTTTTTTTAATGACTTTTTTTCTCGAAATGGGGGGGTCCCCCCATCCCCCCTTTTTTCTATTTTTTTTTATTTTAACCCTTTTTTTTACTTACCTGACCCCAAAAACACATATAAATAAATAAATAAATAATTCGATATTTTTTTTTTCGAGATTTTGTATTCGAGATTTTTGCAGTTCGAGATTTTATTTTCGGTATTTTGACCGACCACCCTTGAGGACATCCATTAATGACCTGCCAGCTGCCCAAACAAACTAGCCAACAACATCAGCATGATTATAGACACCTGCACATGATTCAATGTGCCCTGCCTTGGCCTAACCAGACTAGTCAGGCTTCGGTCCAAACTCCAGAGCACCTACTCCCAATTAGAGACCAAATTCTCCTCCACCTTCATCACCCCTCAGGAAATCCAAACACCCTGTGTAGGCCCAGACCGTCTGCACAGACTGCTCCAGAATCCACAACTCCCCCCTCCTCCAAGAAATGAAACAGTACTGGCCCAAGAACCCCAAAACCCTCGCCTTACATCCCCTAGCACTTTTACAAATTTCTCCCCACCCCCAACCTACCCCATCCTGCTCCCCCTCCCCTCCTAACACCTTTGCCAGTGCTCTGATTAATCGCCGCTCCATCTGCGCTCATGCTTCCGACATTCACGACCTCTTACTAGTTAACAATGTGGACCTACTAGCCTTATCCGAAACTTGGCTACATGAAGCAGCCGGGCCCCTCCTTTCTCTCACCTTACCCATCGGATACTCCATCCTCTGAGTCGACCGTCAAGATGGCATAGGATGTGGAGTTGCTTTCATCCACAAATCCACCCTCCTCATTAGAGCCTCTCCTCTGCAGCATCAACCAGGTTACAAAATCCTAATGGCCAAACTTGAATCTTCCCCCAAACCACCATCAATTTACTTGTCCTCTACTGCCAACCCTCCCACACCGGCAATCCAGAAACTGCATCCCCTCCTCATTACCCCGCTCCTCAAGCCCAATACTAAATTCATTCTCTTAGGAGATTTCAATCTAGGCTATAAAGACCCCACTGACCACAAGGCCTCTGCCCTCGCAGCCACCCTTGACGAGATGAACTTCAGCCAACTGGCCCTCTCATTTACCCGTGAAAAAGGAAGAACACATGATTGGATACTCCGTTGCAACACTCCCCTCCAAGTATCCTCTTTTATCCCCCTTCCTTGGTCAGATCATTTATTGATCCTCTTCACTTTTACCACCAATAATACCAAAAACGCTCCTACTATCAGCGAACCCCATTGCATCACTGCCAGACACACCCGTAAGTTCACAGTCGAGCTTCTGACTCCCTCCATCCTAGCCTCCCTAAAATCAGCCATGGACAATTATACCACCAAAGTTATCCTAGCATCTTACAACACTGCACTGCTCAGTGGACTTGACTAACCCGTTCCCCTCAAAACCACCTCCCGCAAAAAAAGAAACCCCCAAAACTGGTACACTGATGATCTAGCCTCCCTCCGGAAAAAGAAATGCAGAAGAACCCTACCTCCATTAACAAAGCAGCCTTCCAGTGTTCAGCTGACACCTATAAAACAGCCATCATTGCTACCAAAGTCAACATCTTTAACACCAGAATCACTGAAGCATGCTCCAAACCAAAGAGTTCTTCGTAATTCTTAGAGAGCTCGAAATCCCGGCCCCCCATCCGACAATTTTCATAAAAACAAAGCATGGTGCACGCTCATCCAATCTTCCCTTGACACCAAAACATGGAAACTAAGGGACAAAGATATTCTCAAAAAATCCCTTCTACCACCCTTGCCACATGCCCCCCTGGTCAGCACCACCACGACTGCAACCAATCCTCCACAGTTGCAATTCTCTGCCGTCTCCCCCCTGAAGTCCTCACAAGTATCCAGCACCTGAAAGCATCCAATTGTGTTGGCGACACCTGCCAAGCTCACATTGTCAAAATGTCTGCAGAACCCTTGGCTCCTACAGCTTCATTAACGCATCATTTAAATCCAACTCAATTCCCACTGCCATTAATGAAGATTGGATCATGCCTCTCCTGAAGAAACCCACCATAGATCATACCTTCTCCACTATCGCCCAATCACCACAGTACCTTATCTCCTCAAAATCCTGGACCGCACTGCATACACACAACTTCAATTACACCTTGAAAACCATAATCTACTAGGTACCCGCGAATCAGGTTTTAGGTTCAGACACAGTACAGAATCTTCCCTCCTTGACCTTAACATCCAGCTTGACCACGTTATGGATAATGGCGAGTTTGCAATCCTCCTCCTGCTAGACCTCTCTGCAGCCTTCAACCTCGTTGATCATGAAATCCTCCACAAACACCTCACCACAACGTTCCACCTCGCATCAGAAGCCACCTTATGTATCCAATCCTTCCTATCTGGCCGATCCACTAGGGTATTTGCGAGGCCCGAATCAGCTGACCCGATACCTGTTTCCCATGGTGTCGCACAAGGTTCCTGCCTCTCCCCCACCCTCTACAATATGTATACCAAACCCCTCTTCGACCACCTACACAGGCTCAACATACTCTACACCAAGTTTATCGATGATACGCAGGTCCTCCTCAAAATCACTGGCAACCACGAACTAGATTCTACCACATTAACTGCGTCTTCAGCATCATGCAGGCCTGGGTGGGTACCCATCATCTTTGCCTGAATGCCATAAAAACTGAGCTCCTTATTGTGGGCTCCACACACCGCCTCCAACACCTCAGTCCTGCCTTCTCCTCCTGCTGCATGGACGGAAACACCATGCCTGTCTCCGCCTATGTCAAAACACTAGGCGTTTACCAGGACGCAGAACTAAACATGAAAAAACATGTCAAAGCTATTACTCGCTCTGCGGCTTATTCTACCAAACTTATCAACCTTTCCAGGAGATTCCTTACCCCTAACAACTGTCTTGCCCTAGCTAAAGCCATCATGCTCTGCAAGCATTCCGGCCCTCTGCGCTGCTTAATAGAAAAATGAAACAAATTCAATCTAAATTTGAAACTGCAAAAACACAAGGTTTTTGCCACTTTAAGATGGCCGCCGCCGCTTTAGCGGATTGAAATCTACATTGTCCCAAGGCCAGAAGCCCACCCTGCCTTGCGATTGGCTGGCCGCATCCCCTTAGCCTATCAGCGAGCACCGGCAGGCGAAGCCGGCCCCGACGAAGGCAACCAACAAAGGCTGCATCCAGACTGAGCCTGACAGAGCTTGGCCGTGCTCGAGTGCACCTCTCGCTTAACTTCAATCTAACACGGTGAGATCACTGAACTACCATCCTTGACTCACCAAACCTCCCCTCGTTCTCACTACTGTGACTTTAGCGCTCTGCTTAGGCACACACTGCCCCCCCCCGCATAGCTCTGCCTCCAATCTACCTTCCCTGTACACCACAGTGCGCCTCCGCACTCGAATTGTACTAACTCTAGTTCACAAATGTACTCGGCAGAATCATTCATGTATGCACAACAAACATTGTTATCTATAGCCAGTGACGACAATCATTGTTAACTGTAAATGCTTGTCACCCACGGTTACGCATCTATCTAAGCGATCTACCACCACTGTATGCCTCCCAGCGCTCTGCCCACCAGTTTAAGATTGTCACCCCCCCCATCACCCGTCCTTGCCTGCCTAACGACTGCGAGTCCCGCCGCATATCTCTGTCTGCGCTTTTCGCAATTCACCTATGTCAACATGCTCATTGCCGCGCCTGTACTATGACCACCATCTGCTTGCCTATATAATCTGAATAGTCCAGACTCCAGAAACTATTCATGCTATGTTGGCCTATTGCCTTATTTAGATTTAAGGTTGCTACGCTGTATGTCTACCTGCCAAAAGCTCACTATTGCCTGTTAGCTGATGCATGTTTATCATGTCTAGAAGCTCACCACTGTCTGTCAGCCGACACAAGATGTTGTTATCCTACGCAAATTCAGTCTTGACTTCACATATTGCTCATGCCAGGTTGGCTGCTAGCCTTACTTAGATTTTTGGTTGTTTGTTGCATACCTATCCGGCCCATAGGTCACTACTGCTTGCTAGTTATCAATGTTTCTAGACTACCTCCTAGACCATCTCCAAGTGCCACTTACGTGCACCCTAACAATCTGCAATCCTTTAACATGTCAGACTCTCATGCCAGAACAATACTGCCAATGCATGGTTAGCTCCTCTTATGCCCACTGATGCACTGTCATTGCATGTGCATAGACATACGCCATAAGAGCACTAAGACCACCTAGTCACCCCTTCACTGAACTGAGGTTAGCATCTCTCCTCACCTGTGACACTTCCGTCCAAGAGCTCAATCCCCATCTACCCTAGTCTAAGGGCACCAGTCCAAGTATCTCTCTCAAGCACCGGACTACCACCTTCTATGAACAGACTGGCTATAACATTTTAGCATGTCTCCCTTGCCCACTTTCCTGTCTGCCTACTTATTGCTCCTTATAAATAACACAGTACTATCTAGAATGCCAACCCAATATCCGCTCACTATGTATTCAACTACACCCAACGTTAAATTAACTATGAGCCCACCTCTAGTTATAAATGAGTCACTTCCAGTGCTACCTACCAACCGCCCTTGCCTCACCATAGACAGGAACCCAAGACTTAGAGCTAGACTAGCTAAAATCTACGAGCCTCTCGCCCACTCAATGCCTCAGAGACTAAGATCCACGATCATCAGCCCAAACACCCCTAGACCTAACTCATCTCAGACTCACCACCCTAAAAGCCTACACAGTCCTTCCACTCAGAATAGCACTAAAATAACACAGGAACCTACTCCCACCACAACTGCCACAACTACTATGAGCCCCCAAATCAAGGGAGCACTGATTAACGCTAGATAGTTAGTAGCTCATGCAACTGAAATTGAAGACTTGATTCTCAAGGAAGACATTGACCTCCTTGCTATCACAGAGACATGGCTTCATCCAGCAGCAGTCCCTATGCTTATGCTAGCAGTCCCAGAAAACTACTCTATCCTGAGACAAGACCGACCCAATTCCAGAGGTGGAGGTGTTGCCATTATTCATAAATGCACACTTACCGTGAAACTGGCGACCACCATGAACACCCAATCCTGCAAATCACTCTCAGTCAAAGTTCCCTTAAACAATGCCCAAACTCTCACCATTCATGTGATCTACGGTTTCCAGGTCCAATAGGCACCTTTGAGGAGGACATTAATACCATCTTATCCACCAACCTTAAAAATTCCACTCAGGTACTCACCCTTGGAGACTTCTGCATTGGCTTCAATGACCCGGAAGACCAACCCGCAATCACCACGCTCAATACCATTACCGAATTAGGATTCACCCAAAGAAGTATGAAACCTACCCCCACCAAAGGTAGAATACTCGACTGGGTGGCGGACTATAATTGTCTAGCCAATATTACTGACATCTCATCACTTGCCTGGACCGACCACCACTTGGTATCGTTCTCGCTCTCCACTAACAGACCTCTACCTATGCCGACTAGCAGGTCTCCACCCACACTCACAAGAAATAAAAAGAGTATCACTGTGGAGCGACATATCCCGAATTTACTCCCCACACTCAACACACTCCCTGACAACCTGAGACCTTGTCGAGGAATACAATAAAATTATGTCCATCTCTCTAGACTCAATAGCCCCTCTTAAACTCAGACCAAGCAAGTCTAAAAAGCATCTGAATAAATGGTACACACCATTCCTCAAAAACCTAAAACAGCAAAAATGAAACTGTGAGACTACTTGGAAAAAAGTCCCTTCAGTAACCAATAAAATCAAACTCACCAAACTAGCGGCCCAGTACAAAAAAGAAATAATCCTAGCCAAACGTAACTCCTTCGACTCCCGTATCTTCCATGCCAAATCAAACATGAAGGAATTATTCTCTATCCTAAAAGAAATAGAAACCCCCATAGCACTTCCAGATACCTGCATTAAAGACAAGAATTGGTGTTCAGAAATCCAAAATGCTCTAGCTAAAAAAATTGCTACTCTACAAAATAAAATCTCCTGTACAACAGCATCCTTGAATAACCCACACCTGACCAAACCACCTGGAAAGCATACCTCAAAAGAATCCACCCGCTTCAACTTCACTAAAGTGACTGTACTCGAAGTTGAAAAAATCATCCTGTCTCTGAAACCTTCCAACTGCCAAGGAGACTTGTGCCCGGCACAGCTAATCAAAGACACTGCCCGCGACCTATCCCCATTCATCACAAAATTAATCAACGCCTCCGTTTCCACCGGATCTATACCAACCAATCTAAAAAAATCCTGGGTACTGACTGTTCTAAAAAAAAAAAACACTTGACCCAGCCATTCCCACAAATTACAGACCCAGAACTTACTAGGGGTCAGACAATCAGGCTTCCGTCCCCAACACGGGACCGAGACAGCCCTTATTGACCTTAAAACACAGATTGACATGCTCAGAGATAGTGGCTAAGCTGCCTTACTCCTCCTCCTCGACCTCTCTGCAGCATTTGACCTGGTCGACCACTCTGTTTTATGCACACACTTACACACATCAGCTCACTTCTCCGCTGAGGCCATCACTTGGATTAGATCATTCCTTAATGGCAGAACCATGAGGGTTTTCTTGCCCACAGATGCAGCAGACCCCATACCCATCACCTGTGGCGTACCTCAGGGTTCTTGTGTCTCCCCCACTTTGTACAACATATTTACCAAGCCCCTTTTCGATGATCTGGATCATCTTGGTATCACCTACACTAACTACGCAGATGATACCCAGATCCTCCTTCCACTTTCTGGAGATTATGGGAAGGATTTGGCCTTGGTGAATAGGGTGTACATCATCATCCAGGCATGGATGGCCACTCACGGACTATGCCTGAATGATGATAAAACTGAACTCATCACCCTGGGTACTACACCCAGCCTAAAGAAACTAAGCCCTGCCTATTCATCCTTCATGATCAATGGCAACACCATCAGGGTGGGACATTAAGTCAAAACTTTGGGCTTCTACCTGGACTCCAACTTCTCCCTCAATAGACAGGTGAACTCATTAGCCTCCTCTACGGCCTACACGTGCAAATTGATCCGTGCGGCCAAACCCTTTCTTTCCGACTTTAGCTGCTTAACCCTTGCCAGAGCCCTTATATTGTCCCATCTGGATTACTGCAACAGTCTTTATCTTGGGTCCTTAAAAGCTACCACTAGCAAATTACAAATTCTCCAGAATAACGCTCTTAGAGCGGCTTTGGCATCTCCAGAAGAGACCATATTACAGTATACAGCCAACAGAACAATTGGCTCCCCATTAAGGACAAAATCCTCTTAAAAACTGTGTCACTTACCCACAAGTCCCTCAATAATGCGGCTCCTACTTACCTTATTGACAGATTTCACAGACAGACGTCTCTGAGACCCACTAGAACAGCATATAGAGACTGCCTTTCTGTCCCCAACTACAAACGCTCTACCATAGGAGGCAACAGCTTCCCAGTGAAAGCGGCCAAACTATGGAATTCCCTACCACCTACTCTCAGAATAAACCTGCCTTACCATAACTTCAGAGCTAAAACCATCTCTTGGCTGAAGACGCAAGCTCTCTATCCTTAGCCATCTGTACATAATGTATTCACCTGTGTTAATGTGTATATTTGTATATTTGTATATATTCCTGCCATCTTACTCTGTTCACGTGTATGTGCATACTATTACTAATGTAACTAAGCCTCGCAAATCCTTGTAACTGCTGCACCTTGTTACCTTAGAGTATTCCGGCGCATTACAAATAATAAACAAACAAACAAACAAATAAACATAGGCAGCAAACGGGACTATTGCAATGCCATCCTAGCAGGGACTGCAACCAAAAACATCAACAAACTCCAACTGCTCCTAAATAAGGCATTCAGAGCAGACTGGGGCATGAAACGCTCCGACAACATCTCACAAATCAGATGGGAGGCTCACTGGCTCCCCATCAAAGCATGTATCAAATTTAAACTCCTTACTATAACATAACGCTGCTTACACAACACTGCCCCCCCATCTCACGAACCCTATCACCAAGAAACACAACACGCACAATCTCCGTTCCTCCACCACTTCGGTCTTGCGCATACCTAGATTTGCCAGAAAGAGAGCTGGGGGCTCCTGCTTTACTACCATCGCACCCACCCTCTGGAAAGCCCTCCCTCAGCATATCCAAGATGAACCTGCTTACGCACTCTTGTGAAAGAAAGTAAAAACTTCACTTATTCAACAAATATGTGTAACTCGTACAGTTTTCTGTCCACGTTGAACATGACTATCTATCCATGATGAAATGTAATGTCCTTACTGTTTCCAACCATCTTGTAACACACTATGTACCACCTTGTAGCACTGTGATACCTCCGGGTCTGCGCGCTAACAACAAATACAATAAATAAATAAATAAATAAATAAATAAATAAATAAATAAATAAATAAATAGAGATAAAGAAGACGCTTGTGACGAAGAAGTGGAGCAATATTACAGATCTAGTATGAATGTACCCTAAAGACAAAGGAGATGAGGACAGATGGGAGCGGGACACCAAGGTTTTCAGATGAGGAAGACAAAGAAACTGCACAAGCCCAGTTAACAGACACAGAAGCTCAGCTCGAGAAAACATGTCAGATTATGAAGAAAGGGGGGCAATGGCCAGACCATATAAAAAGGTGTGGGGAACCAAAGAGGCGATCAAGAAGTTGCGCGAGTGATGCACCATATGTAACTAGATTGAGGAATCTACAAGGGAGACAGAGGATGAATGCGACATACATTGATGGGGGAATGGAAGGGTTGACTGGATTTGGAAAAGGGATTATTATGACACAATTCCCATTATTAGAGAAAGGAGGAGAACAACCACAATATATGCAGTGGCCACAAATTGACAAGGAAAACCTAAGGTGTAAACTACTGTCTTTAACTACTGGTGTGGGAAATGGATTTACGAGCTACAAAGAATGACTGCAGGGATGACGTTAGCAATAGGTGACATGAAAAGCTTGCTTGGCATCATTATTGGGTGAGAGCTGACGACATATGGAAGTGAGCAGGGTATCCCACAATAATAATTAAAAATACATCACATGATGGAGCTCCATTCAATAATTGTAGGGCAGACATATGGAGAGCACTTAAGAGTACAATATCCTGAGACGTCCGACATGAGCATGATCGTGACACGCAAAATGCGTGATGACAAAGATTCTGTTGCATATATTCAGGAGTTTCAAGAACGTTGGTGTCTCGAGACGAAGGAACAGTGGGATAAAAGTACATCTATTTTTTGTAATATAGTATGTCAGGGCTTACCTTTATCCGTACAGAGAAAACTGAAAAAGCTAGTGGGGATGAAAGCAAAACCATGGCCAGAAATCCAAATTACTATAGTACACCATCGTTGATTAGTGCAAGAAAATGAAAGAAAGAAATGTGAGAAAAGGAAGTTAGAGAAAAATTGTTTAAAAAGAACCATAGTCTGCCAGACCTAGAGACCCAAGCTACTCGTCACTGATGATGCTCAAGAAGGCTGAAACATGTCTGGGGATGCTTGTGTTCTTGTGCAGAAGGGATGTGACATGGCAGTTCCGGCTGGACTGCCCCTTTTGGGGTAGGACCAAGCGTGATTTGCACATGGGTTTTCCCTTTCTGTAATGGCTTGGCAGGCTAAAAAACGATGGTCTGGAGGGGTGCCCAGAGCTGGGCCTGTGGTTATAATTAATTCAAAACCTTCCAGCAATCACCTTTTGGTTTTGCTGTATCCACAATAGGACAGCTCACAGGCAGACTTGATGAGTTCCATCCTGTTCATCTGAAAAAGGTGGGATCCGGACTAATGCCTCCCTCTACTGGGATAGAAATCTAGACGAAAAAGCTCCTTTGGGAGACACGTATAACTTCCGTGACCCTGACCATTCACCTCTCATCCTCGATCATACTCAATACACCAACCTTTCAAAGCATATTCCTCTTGCAGCGATATACCGATTTTATTATAACCAATGAAATATGTCTGTATCCTATCCGTTACACAGGACTAATGCGAGGAACCAAGGGTCAGGGTAACGATAGGTGATAAAAACGTTTTCCTTTCTTTTTGACACAGCAGCTGCTCAGTCTTGTGTTAGAAAAGGACAGTATCCAATGTCAGGCATTGCAATGAATGCACAGGGATTCTCTGGGGCAGCTACAAGAATTCCTTTTACTGATGATTTACCTATTCAGATATGAGAACATTATCTGTCCATGCTGCTATTATATTCTCAACAGACACCAGTTAATATTTTAGGGTGAGATTTGATGAGCCGACTGAACATGACGATGGACATGATCACGAGTTGGGCAGTATTCAACCTGGGTTACCGCCCAACTTTATTAGTCTTAGCACCCACCCGTTCGGCGGTATTCCTGCTGGACCACGGGTTGGACACTAACACTAAGTCCCCATTCCCCATTTGGTCCATTGTACCCATTGGGAATGTTATGTGCAATTACTGCACTGTAATATCGCCAGCGGTAAATGCACTAAAAATTGACATTTTCTCAGTGTGTTTATCCCCCAGTTCTGTGCTAGGGGTAAACACACCAGACTCGTGATATGGACAGCCCTTAAATGCAATGGTAACACTGTTACCACCACACTTAGGGGTTAACGCCCAGCTTGTGATGAGGCCCTCTATCATTTACTGACAAAGGGATAATATATTCCACCCCAGGCATTCATTATATGAATATGCAAGAATTCATATCAGCTTTTTATAGTCAGCAGGTTCAAAGAGGTGTACCCTTAGACCCGGAAGTATTCTTTGATGGGGTATAGGTACTAATTGCTTGGCTTTCAGGAATAGAAGGCAGAACATTGCGTTTACCTTCAGACTTGTTATTCAGACCTGAGATACCAATAGATAAGGACCTTGGAAAGACAGTTCCCATTAAAACTAGAAGGAGCCATTGCAAGGGAAGGGGGAGTGATTCTCCATGAGAATGACGATGACGGAAAAGCATGAGAACAGTGATAGCACTTGATGAGGGAAGTAGACTGATTTGACAGATGAGGACTCATTTCAGACAACAACACAGACAACGAGGTACTGTTCGCCATAAACCTCGCATAGTGGATTAAAACTGAGAACAAGAAAGTGCCACAAATAAATTGTACTAGTAAAAAAGACACCATTGTTTTTTCAAGAAGATTCGGAACAAGAACAAAGTGTACTGTGGATGAGTAGTCCATATGATGTTGGGTTGTTAAAAGGAGGAGGAAGAGTAAAAATAAAATTAAAACCAAGAGCCATTTTGCCACAAGTAAAGCAGTATCCTATGTCTAGGGAGGCAGATGAGGGCATTTTTGACACAAACTCTGCTATATTAAAACAGGGAATACTGGTACCATCAGAGTCTCCATGTAATACAGCAGTGTATCCAGTGAAAACATCAACAGGGGGATCATGGAGATGTATTCAGGATCTATGCCCCTTAGACCCTATCGTTGAATCATAGTTTCCGTTTATTGAGATCTTTTTTGTGCAAAATTAAAGAAGTAAAGGTCTATAATTTATCTTAGAGGATATAGCTCTTAAACCCTCATTTAACCTTTGTCTCAACATGAGTATATAACAGTCATTGATACGTAGTCTGTTGCTGCCTTGATTTACTTCAACTGGCCAAATGTACTCATTCGAAATGAGAACCCGCCGCACTGAGCAAGTTAATTCCAGTAAACAATGGTCGCTATTTGATGTCTTGTTAATTTTCAAATTGTTCATTTTTGACCAAAATGAAGAAGAAATCCAAATATAGTCCAATGTTTTCTGACTTTGATCTTGTTGCCAGGTGATTCCAGCAGGAATGTCTCCTTTAATTGCGCCATTTAACATCTCACAATTCCTAGCATTCAAGGCCTGCATCCACTTTTCGATTCTTGTGGGTGCGATATAGGCTTTTGATGACCTTATTTGTAGATGATCAAAACAAGAAAAATGTAAGTCTACGCAAATTATTATTGTAAAATCTATGTATGATGTTAAACATGGGTCAATTATGGTAGTCACTGTTTATGAAACCAGCAGTCGAGATCATCGCTGGATTCCAATAACAATTTATCATTAATATATGGGGCAGTTTCTCTTTAGGTGCACTTGTCAGATATAACAATGTCCCTTGCACAAAAATGTTTGGATTGAAGATTTGCTTTACTGCCCACCCGTAGGCAGTTTTTCATAAGCCATCTCAACCTGGATATCAAAGCCATAGGAAAGAATCTCATCCTTTGCAGCTAGTAATCTTTTTTCAACTGTGTTGGATCTCATATGTAAAAACACTTTGTCATACGAGTCTTCTGATATGTATTCTACAATTATTATATCATCAGTAGTGATTGTGCGTAGTGATGGTATGTTATGCAATAACCTCTTCACATTTCTTCTATTCAGATTAACATCTTTATCTTCTGGAAACAAGTTCTCCACCCTTATCTTCCACGCCGGTGCCTTCTGTTCATCTGGTCGCCTTCGGCGGGTTTTGATTGTGCTGCTTGCAGGTTGTTCAGTTGAGCAGACGTCATTCTAGGATTAAAATTTAGTGTCGTTTTCCTGCGTATCTTCGTTGGTGAAACTTGAGGACTTGATAAGCAAGCATGCTCAGACAAGTTGGTGTCCTTTTGCAGAACTGATTTGTCGGGGGGGAAATTCTCCCGGGGTCGGCTGGGCCGTCCGCGGACCTCCGGGCGGGAGGCCCCAACTCCTCCCGTATATCCCAAAAGAGATAGAGTATGAGACACACGCAAGAAGCAAGGTGATTCTGCTGTTTATTAAACAAAACGGCAGGGATGGCCAAGGATCGTACGTGTCCGTCCTGACACTCTCTCCGTCGTGGGGCTCGCAGGCCCTTTTTACCTTAGTATGATGCGCTACTTGCGTCACCTGAGAAAAATTTGCAAAAAACCTATCGCCACTCTGGATTGGTTCCCCGAGTGGTAGGGTTAGTATAGCATATGTATAGAGAACGTTGTTTTTGGTTAAGGGTTCGTCAGGTGGTATACTTGGGTTGTCCCTTCAGTTTGATACATAAAAATTGTTACATGAAGACCCCTGAGGATTGGTCAATGTTAATGGCGTCAGTGATAAGGGCCCCATGTTCTGATTGGTTCACCCGCGAGCCCCCCAGTCTGGGACCATCGCTGTTCCCAGCTCGCGGTGCACCTGTCACTTGCAACAATGTTTCACTATGGGTATGTGCAGACAATGTGAGGATTTATTCATAAGCAGGAAGGCCGACTACTCCCACCGCCGCAGATGTCCATTGAGTCGCTTAATTGTATCTGCCTGTGTCTTGAGACGGGGGGATCCAGGCGCCTTCTTCCTCCTGGGCTTGGCACCCTATCAAGTTCGGCTTGATCACGTGAGGTGGGACCGTGTTTGAGGCAGAATTCTGCACAATTAATATTGCATTTCTCGCTGTGTGCCTGGCTTATCTTTCAGGTGCGACCTTGGCGTCGGCTTGCGGAACGAGAGTTGGCAACGTTGTGCCCTTGACTGTCTGCTTTCGCTGGGCTCATTCTGCAGGATCAGCAACCGAACTCTTGCTCATTTAATGTTCATGGAAGCTTTTGTTTGCGGCCTACTTGGGCCTGGTGCATAGGTGGGACCGTTTAATACACAGGTTCTTTAGGTTATGGTATCATATTGCTCTATCCCCGGTATCGTGTCTTCGTTATATTTCTCATTATGGTACATGGTTTTAGAAGAAGCGTGAGCAAGCCTTTTAGATGAGTTCATTATGCGTCTTGCGTTTCTGCATTTGAAAAGCCTATGTGGAAAATAATAAAGATGCACGTCCGTGGGTGTGTCCGTCGCCTACGTCATAGCACTGAGTATGTTCTTCGTGTGGATTGGTGTGGGAGTGTCTGGTGTGTATGTTTGCACGAGTGTGCTGACCGTTGGCTAGGTCGTCATGGCGTCTCTAACGATGTGTTGATTTGGTGCTGGATGGCTTAATCGAGTCCATCCATGCCGCAGGTGTTGGCATGTGCAGGGCAGGCTGGTGGGCAGGGGGGTGGGCACGCGAGTGGGCACATCCGTATGTTCTTGTACCAGGGTATTTGGTCGTCTGGGAGATGGGCAAACTCCTCTCGTGGCGGGTGTCTGGGCCGTGAACCTCTAGGCCAGGGTTGAGAGGGGACTGGTGGGAGCCTTTTGTTCACTTTTCCCACTTCAGTCCCCCCTCTGGTCGACTTGTCGACCACAAACATATCCTTCTCCTTATCTCCTCTCACTCTCCATATTTTAGTTACTCCTCCCAAATGTCCATAGTGGTTAACATGGTCTTCAAATGACCAGTACATATATACACAGGTTCCTCCAGGTGTGCAGTATACCCATTTCCCTATGTAGCTCCTTGGGTTTCTTGGGTTTTCGAGCTTCACAGATGGTGGGTCCAGGTGGTTGGTGATGATCTGGTTGCGCAACCTCTCTCTCTCTTTTATTATTGTGCCTGTGTGTTGGCCGTCATCTGCTGGCATCAAGGGGTGGATACCGAAGATTTTCGAACATCTCGTCTGTGGTGCGTGCCTTCCGGGCCTTCCAAAATCTTATTATGATAAGTGCAGCTCCAGCCAAAATAATGCATCCAACTATAATCTTCAGCCCATCTGACAGCCAAGATGGCATCCAGAACCATAGCGCCGAAAACCAGCTCTCATCCTTTTTCACACGTTTACTTTCATCCATCATTTTGGAGTGCATCTGGGCCAATTGTGATACTGCTTCTGTCAGTGTACCATTGTCAGCATCGTTAGCAGGAATGAATGTGCAGCATGATTGTCCTATCTTTGCGCAAACTCCTCCTTCCATTGCTGTGAGGAGGTCCAGTACATATCTGCTCTGTAGTGCTACCATCCTCACTGCTCGCAGTTCCTCTTTTATTGCGTTGAATCCATTTACTGTAGAGTTAATTGTCATCATTAGTTCCCATCTAGTTATCTGGAGCCATTTTGCGTTTGCGTAAGCCTGTAGTCCTGGATGTATTATTGAGGAGAAGAACATTGCTGCTCTGCTGAATAGTCTGTGTTCTGGCAGAATTGAAGTGAGTGCTGTTTCCGACCTTCCCCACAGGTAATTTCCTGTCAGAGGTTCTCCTTGTCTTTTCCTTCTGTACAGGACAGTGTTGTTGCCGTTGTTTCGGTTCTCTGGCCCTTTCTGAAGCTGTGCAGATCTCTTCTTCCTTTTGTTTCCTTCATCCATTTTGGGGAAGTTCGCCACATTCACATGTTTCTGGGGCACCACTAGTGATGGTACATTAACGTGTACTATTGTGCATACACCATTCCACAGAGGGGGCAGTGTGTGGTATGCCTTGTCTGCACAGGCCCAGTAATGGTCCATTACTACTGCTGTTCCTGCTCCCCCCTCAGGTAGCTCTGTCACGCTTGCACAGTTGGTGTTGTATCCTACGTCCACTTCTCCTTTGTGTTGGTAGCATACCTTAGGTGCAGTCATCGGCAGTATTGTTATTGGGTCTTCATCCTTCTCTATCCACGTTAGCATGGGTACGTACTTGACCCAAGTCATCCAACATCTGTTGTTGTGCTCAGCAATAGTTGTAGTATCTTCTCTCGTTATCATGTTGCTGCCAACCACTCCTGTGTCCCATTTGTCACCCAGGTACACCTTCCCTGTTATTATTATCAGTGGTCTTTCCCAACATCCTTGTTTACCAGGAGCTTCAGTGGCGTACCAATCACATGGTAGGTACTGTAGTGTAACTTTCTTTGTTTCTCATTTTTCAGGGCCACTTGTTATGTATCTGAATGCTTCGGCATGTAAACTGGCCTTGTGGTAGCTCAAATAAATCTTAAGGAAGTTATTTTCGTACGGGTATGTGTCTCGTGATTTCCATACCAGGTGCACCGTGTTCCCTTGAAATCTCCCTTTTGTTTGGAACAGTGCCAGGTATATTATACACCGTGCTGTTTTTTCATCTATTTCCGTGGCTACGAAAGTTCGGGAAGCACTCATGGCGTATGGGATCAATGAGCAGACGTAGCAGCTGTCTTCTGTTGTTTGTTTACCTATTTGAGTCATGTGTTGGTACCACATGTTGTTAGAGATGTGTGCTGAATTTTGTATGTAGTTGTCAATATCTTTATTCTCTGAGTATGTGCTGCGTTTAACTCTATTTCCCTTTTGTGGAATTTTGCTAGTACCACCTGACGTAACATCTGTTGCAGCTGGGGGTGGGGGTATGTTAGGTTTGGGTACAGCAAAAATATTGATAGCATAACTGTTCCGCCATACAGAGGCAGCCACAAACCCGGTGATCATCCAAATCCCTATCATCTTTATTACAGAGGCTAGTCTCACCGGCATTTTACTCTTACCTTGCTGCGGTCCGGCAGCTAATTCTTGCGACGTTAAAGTTGCCCGCCTGAAAATTCTCAATATGCTTGTTATTAGTGTTAGTTGTTGTTTTCAAGCTCTCCCTATCAAGTAGTCGTTCAGTGCCCAGGCGAAGAGCTGTACCCACGCCAATTTAAGCGATCTATCTCTTAGGACAGGCAAGTATGGGTGGAGGTGGGGCATTGATTGTTCTATGGCCAAGAGAAGTGCTGTTTAGTAGACACGTACCCTCCTCCTTTTCAGGTACTTTGGCCTTTTTATGTAATAGACAAATTGGTGCGATAATTCTTCGGGGTAGTTATTGTCTGAGGGTATCATCTACTCCTGGGCAGTGAACTTTGTTAGTTATCTGTTTTCTTAGCAGTACAATAATACGCCGTACCTGCATGTGCGAGAGAAAAAAAAAAAAGAGAGAACATTCAAGTGTTTACATGTGTATATGCAAAACAATGTCCTTCAGTTGGGTTATTACTGCAGTGGGTAGGGGGTCAATGGGCAGAGGGTTTGGGGCTCAACTGGTAGAGGTTTCTTTGCTCTTTGATCGTGTGACCATGGGGTGGGCGGTATGGTAATTACCCCTCTTCATTTCAGTAGTTGTCTCTGGGGAGTCAGGGGGGTGGCAGGGTGTGGGGACACTTTGGCCGTTAGTAGAAGTCCCTTCCTCCGTTGGCAACGCTGTTGCTGCTCTTCCAATGGCCCTGTCGGTGACGCTAGGGCGGGTCTGGAGTTTGCAGATCTTTATGTCGTGTAGGTGATTCCAGGCACGTTTGTCCTGTAGCTTTACTGCTCTCGTTGATACTTCCTCTACCAGGTGGGGGCCAGTGAAGCGTGGGCTGTTCCACTTTCTGTTGAAATTGCGGAGTAGTACGTGGTCACCTTTGGCAATTTTGCACAGTTTTCCCTTTTCCAATTCTTCATCCGCGTCTTCTTGTTGATCACTCTTAGACCCGCCCCGCGTGCGCTCGAGCTGTTGAGACACAAACACTACACTAGTAATCAAAGAAGACACATATTGGTACATTTCATCACCAAGGACATTTGCAGTACTCTCATGGTCGGTGAATGCTCTTGATGTTGGCGTCAGAGGAAGGCGCATTTGGCGTCCGGTCACCACCTCGTGAGGGGTGAGGTGGTGGTCGGAGCCTGGTCTATTCCTTAGCTCAAATAGGGCTAGCGGAAGGCAATACAGCCAACTCTTCTTTGTTGTTTGCTGTATCTTTGCAATTGCCTCTTTTAATAGGCCATTCAGGCGTTCGCATACACCGTTGGCCTGCGGGTGATATGCACATGCAAATTTATGCTTGATGTTCAGTAAGGATGTGATATGCTGGAACATTTCATTGGCAAAATGCGGCCCGTTGTCTGACCGCAGTATTTCGCACACTCCCCACCTGGGGAAGACCTCCCTCACTAGGAATTTAGCTGCTCAGAATGCATCTGGGTGTGAGCAGGGCCCTGCCTCGATCCACCTCGAGAATGGGCACACAACTACAATCATATACCTATTTCCTTGACATGCGTTGATCATATCAACATAGTCAATATGGATGTGTCGGAAGGGTCCCTCTGGCCGGGGTATAGTACCTTTTATCACCTTCAGTGTGTGACCGGCCGTGAACTGCTGACATGTGAGACAGTTGCTGACAAAATTTGACACATGGGAATTTAACTCGGGGCAGAACCAATCTTCCCTAATTCGTGCTGCGATGACTTCCTTGCCTGTGTTGGCTGGGTGGTGTAGTTGGCTCAGGGCGATGTTCAACAGTGCCAGTGGCATTACCATCTTTCCAGTGCTACCCTGGCGCCATAGTGCGTCAGTTGGTGACATTGTACATCCTCTTTTTACCCATATTTCCTTTTCTGCCATTGGTGCAGCCGCTTGTAGCTCCATTATCTTTGTGGCTGGGGGATGGGTGTACCCTTCTCTTATTAACATCTCCGAAGCTATTCCCCTCCCTCTCCCTCTCTCTGACTCTGGGGGGTTCCATAGCTCACCAAAATATGCAGCATACTTCGCGTGTGCGTCTGCTGCTGCATTCCCTTTTGAAATATGATCTTCTCCATTAGTGTGTGCGGTGCATTTGACCAAGGCTAATTCTTGGGGGTCGTTTATTACTTCAATTAGTTCAGCTAATAAGAGGGCATGTTGCACTGGGGTGCCGTCAGCTCTCCTAAACCCTCTTCTCCTCCACTTAGACAACCCTGAGTGGACAGTGGATGTGACATATGCACTGTCGGAATATATGGTCACTCGTTTGTCAAAGCTTTCCTTCAATGCCAAGATCAGTGCTACTAATACCGCTGCTTGGGCAGAGTAACGCTGTGGTAATTGTACGCATTTCACCGCCACACACACCGGTACCTCCGTCATTTTTACCACTGCTGCCCCAGTTCTCCTAATCCCGTCACTTTGGTCAATTGTTGATGACCCATCAATGAACAAGACATCACCTCCCTCTAGTGCATTCTCTTCAACCCTTCTATTGCATGAATACATTTCAGTAATCTTTGTACAATCGTGTGCATAGTCTCCTTCCTCAATTGCTTCTGCTATAAACCTTGCAGGGTTGACTGTGCTGCATCTAACAATTGATAGTTCAGCTCTAGATAATATTATCTCATAACCTGACACCCTCTGCGTTGTTAGTGTGGACTTAGGCTTGTTCAATACTGCAAATAGTGCATGTTCCACAAATAGTGTGGTTGGGCACCCCATGGTGATGGATGATGCTTTCTCTACCGCAAAGGCAGCTTCGGCGAGACCTTGTTCGCAAGGGAAATGACCTAGCATCACAGGATCCAAGTGGCCGCTGTAAAACGCTACTGTTTTGTAGCCCATGCTTGTTTTTTGAGCCAACACTGCTTTCATTACTGTTGAGTCACAATGTGAAAATATAAAAAATTGTCGTTCATAATCTGGGGTGGCCAGTACCGGAGCGTCTGATATTGCATCTTTCAGTTCATTAAAAGCCTCTTTCATTTCCATTGTCCACCCCAACTTCTTCTCCCCTTTGTTAGCTTCTTTTAACCCCTCAAGTAGGGGTCCTATGTATGAGCTGTAATCAAATACCCATGCTCTGCAGTAGTTGCACAGGCCCAGGAACTGCTGTAATTATCTCACTGTTTGTGGCAATGGCGTTTTTAAAATTGCCTGTGCTCTTTGTGGTGCAATCTGTCTTCCATATTGGGATATGAGCTGTCCAATGTAAAGTACTTGTTCCTGACAGTATTGTAACTTTTCCTTGTCTACCTTGTAACCTTTTTCAGCCAATATTGTCAGCATCTTTAATGAGTCCTCTCTGCATCTTTTTTTGTTTGTGCTACAAATTATTATGTCGTCAACATACTGTAACACTGTGCTTTCTACTTCAATGTTACCCAAATCCATCTGTATTACTCTGTTGAATATTGAGGGTGACTCGCAGTACCCTCGTGGCAATCTGGTGTGTTTCCACTTTGTGTTTCTGTAAGTGAAGCTTGTCAGATCTTGTGAGTCTGGGTGCAGTGGTATTGAGAAAAAGGCATTTTTAAGGTCGATCACTGTAGACAGTGATGCCTCTGCTAGAATGCCGCACAATATTGTGGCCGGGTTTGCTGCTATGGGGTATTCTGCTTCCACTATGTTGTTCAAAGGCCTGAGGTCCTGTATGAAGCGCCAAGATCCACCTTTAGCCTTGCGCACTGGGTATACAGCTGTGTTGCATGGAGATTCTGACGGGCCCAATATGCCATTATTTATAAGGGCCGTTATTGTTTCATATATGCCCTCATCTGCCTCTTTGGATAGTGGGTACTGTTTTACTCTGGGGAGTATTGCACCCTTTTTCAATTTTATTCTTACCCCCCCCTATGCTTTTTATGCACCCCACGTCATAGGGGCTACTAGTCCATAATGATGTGGGTACTTTTGCCATGTCCTCCTCAAAAAAGGGAACTGGGGTGGACGTGGGTGCCTCAAGTGCCATTGCAATTTTCTGTGCCACTTGTTTGTACGTCACCCTTAGCCATATTTCCACACTCATCATAAATACAATTTCGCCATCTTCCTTTTCTCCTGAGAAGAGCTCCTCATCTGACACCTGGGTGAGTCTACATCCCTCTGCTAGTGCTATCACTGCCCTCCACGCTCTTCCTTCTCTGTCTTGGGCATGCACTGCAATGTAATCAGCGGTTGCTATAATGCTCTCTATGTCCACTGAAATCCCCTTTCCTTCTGGTTCGTTGGCTGGCGTTTCTGGTCTAAACAAGTAGGCTGCTGGCCTCCTCCAGATCCTTCCCTCTATCCCTGGCATCCATGCAAATGCCATGTCCGTCCCGTACTGGAACAGTTCACCATCTACTGGCTCAGCCCTAATCACTGTCTGTCCACAGTATGCCTGCATAATCTGTCGTGCAGTGAGCATGTTAATTCCTGGAGTGGAGCAAATTATGCCGTCCTCCGTAAAGGAGATCGTCATATTCAACCTGCTCATTATGTCTCTCTCCATCATATTTACTGGTGAGGCCCTAGAGTATAAAAGTGGGACTGACATGTCATAATCCCCTATTGATAAGGGAATGTTATCAGTAAAGGGAACCAACCCCCTAGCCCCAGAGAATCCTTGGGTGTTCATGGCTTCACCTGACATCTTAAATTTACCTTCCCTTATACAAGACCGGGTCGCCCCGGTGTCAACAAGGAATGATAATTTTTTGTCACCTATCGTTACCTCTATGCGTGGTTCCTCCGCACTATTAGGTGTTACCGACAGGATGGGACACACCAAGGCCGTCTGTGGGCTGTCCTATTAGGGGTATAATGATTGACCACTTCCCGTATAAGGGTTGTATCCCAGGACTGTCACCCTACCCAGTTGTGTTTGCTGTAGTTGGGTATTGGTTGAGGTTATGTTATGGTCTTGGACTTGTGCAGGTGGCTGTACGTGCTGTGGTTGGGGTTGTTGTGTAATCGCTACCTGTTGTTGAGGCGGTGGATATGTCCGTGGCTGTTGTTGTGTTACTAGTTGTTGCTGTCTATTTCCCTGTTGCAATGTCTGCTGTTGCTGGATGCCCTGCTGTTCCTGTGTGAGCTCTTGTTGTCCCTGTTCACTCCACAACGGTGTGCCTGGTCTCACTCTACACGTACGTGACATGTGGCCTACCAATCCACAAATCCAACAAACCAGTGGCTCCCTGTTCTGCCATGGAAAGCTTCCTGTGTTGTCCTGGTATACTGGGTGCCCGGTGGGGTAGGAATTTCTAAGTCCCCCCACCTGTTGTGTGTTAAATCTGTATCCTCTCCCTCTCATTATTCCTACCCTTCCCCGGTTGTAATTATAATACCCAGCCCCTGGCGTTGAGTATCCTCCTCCCATGTCAGTCGTGTATGGTTGGAGTGGCGGCATCTGTTGTGTTACAGTCTGCGATGATTGTATTTGGGAGGGGTCTTGTGCAGCCACTACTTGTGTGGGGCTTTGAGTTATTGTGGCAGGTGTAGTTATTAGTGCGCCTTCCATCGTGCATTTAGTGAGTTTCTTCTGTACTAGTTTAGCCTCTTCCGTTTTCCTATCCTCTTCCTTTTTTTTCATTTTTTCTTGCCATGTCCTGCAATGATGTACTATAGTCAGTTGTATTTCTGGCCATGCTTTTGCTTCCATCCCCACTACTTTCTTCAGTTGTTTCTGGACTGATTTGGGGAGCCCCTGTACTAGTATATGATAAAATATTGCTGGTGTTTTGTCCCATTGTTCTCTAGTTTCCATACGCCACTTCTCTTGAATTTCCTGGATATAATCAACAGGATCTTCGTTCTCACGCATCTTGCGCGAGGTAATTGCTCCTATGTCTGATGTGTCCGGATACTGTACTCTCAATGCCTGCCATAATGCATGTCTGCAGTTTGCGAATGGTGCCCCATCGTGAGATGTGTTTGTTATTGTTACCCCGGGGAAGCCCGCTCTCTTCCAGATGTCATCCGCAGCATCACCTAATATTGATATGAGAAGGCCCTTTACATCTCCCACTGCCAACTTCTGTCCTGCGGTGTGTTTTTCCATTTCATATATCCATTTACCCGCACCTCCACTTAATGATGGGAGTCTACATTTTATATTTTCTTTGTCTGCATGCTTCCAAGGGACGTATTGTGGACTAACCCCTCCCCTCTCTAGAAGAGGCATTAAGTTGTGTCCCGTTTTACCCCCTGGGTTCCACAAAATCGAGTCCTCACACCCCTCCTCTTCTTCCGTCTCTTCTACATCGTCAGTTTCGTCCATATTTCTCCTGGTCTTTACTCTTTCTCCTCCACCACTTCCCCTTCTTTCATCATTTCCTTTATTTATTGTGGGCGTGTGTATTCATTCTCCCTGCTTGCGTCCAGGGAGGTCTCTAAGCCTTCCTGCATAGGGCGTCAGTTCGCTTGTGAATGGCGCTAGTTTAGATGGGCATGTTGCACGCAATGGGCGTGAGGTGGTGGAGCATGTATGACGGGACGGTGACGGCGTGGCTTCACGTGTCCGCCCTTCCGCCATTCCATGCTCCTCCTCCTCACTTCTCTGCAGTTCTTCCTTTCTCCTGCAGATCCATGGTGAGTCTCTATTTGTCCGGGTGGTGTATAGTTTTTCTAGGCTTTCCCTTTCACTATTTCTTCCTTCCTTCTCC
Organism: Ambystoma mexicanum; assembly: GCF_040938575.1. Taxonomy (NCBI): domain Eukaryota; kingdom Metazoa; phylum Chordata; class Amphibia; order Caudata; family Ambystomatidae; genus Ambystoma; species Ambystoma mexicanum. The sequence continues at coordinate 146,020,102 of NC_090930.1, read as the reverse complement.
ATATCTTCTTCTTCCTCACTACAAAAGTCATTCATAAATGGCAACCCCCAAACTGTCTTTTTCCCCCCAATCGTTACTGTTCTTAAGTCTATTAGGTCCGTTCCTCCCTTTTCTTCTTTACTAATCGCTCCCCTTTGTGCCGATGTTGTTGCTACTTCTGTGCCTCTATATACATGCCTCCTTACTTCACTCTCCCCCCTCCTATCTTCTCTTTCCCCTTCGTTTCTCTCCACTATTCCTCTACCAATTTCCTCTCTTTTCTTTTTTAATTCTTCCATTACTTCACAACTCATTTTTTCCAATATCTTTTCATCTTCTTTCTTCCTTTCCCATCTCTCCCTCTCCCTTTCTAATATACTCTCTATCATCCTCCCTTCTTCGTATTTCCTTGTCGTTTCTGACAGTAATCACTTCTTCCATATTGCCATTTCTTTTTCTTTCTCCTCTTTCTCTTTTTTCCTGTCACGCAGTGCTGCTCTTGATACCCTTTCTGCTGCTGCCTTTAACCTTTCGGCTTCTCTCCTTTGCTCCTCAGTTCGTTCTCTCATTTTTCCCAACTCATTCTTACCTTCTTTCCTTTCCCGTGCTCTCTCTCTTTCTCCCGTCTCGAGCTGCTTTATCAGTGCATTCTGCTCATCCCTCAATTCTGCTAATCGTTCCTCCAAAGTCTCTTCCTTTTGTCTTAACAGCTCTTCCCCCTTTCCTTTCCCCTTTTCCCCTTCCATTTCACTCTCCCTGGCACTATCCTCATCCATTTTCCTTACCACCTCCTTCTCTTCTCCTGTTAATGAACCTCTGCGCAGCTACCCACTCATCATTTCCTACGTCCGTAGTCTGCTCTTCTTCAGTCCTCCCCTCCCTTGCTAGCATCGTCCTATGAGCTGATCCTGTTGTACTAGTCCGCTCCCCTCCCGTGTGGCCACCTGTAGCTGTATATGGAGGCGGGCTGTATGCCGGGTTCGAGTACCCCTCAGCCGCCCTTAATTGTTCTCTTGCTATTTCTCCTAGTTCTCTTAAAGGGTACAACCCCCCTCCCTCTGTTTTCACTACCTTCGCTAGAAGTGTATCGTCTCTCTGTTCCTTTTTTATTTCATTTTCGGTTCAGTTGTCACTCTTTTCTCCTCCCTCTTGTCCTTTCCCCGTGTTCTGTGTACCTTCACTCTCCTTTTCCCCATTCTCTCCCTCCTCCTTAATCTCCTTATCTCCCGTTTTTTACCCTACAATGAACGTTCCGTTTGGTCCTGGTCAGGACCCTTGGAACATCCTCCATAAGTTGAACACCTCCACGTGGTGCGCCAACTTCTTCCCCTTGTATGTATTGTGCAGATGGTTTAATAGTGAGTGTTGGGTATATGGATCGAAGCTACCATTAGGCGGCCATGGTGTCGTCATTTTGTTGTCCGTCCCCTGTGTCCATTCTAAGCTGTACTTGATCAATTTCTCCCTATGGGGTGATAGTGTTTTACATATGTGTTGCAGCGGGGTAGTGAGGGTGTTCCCCCACCCCCCGATCCTTTCCCATATGACACAGTAGCGCTCCACTTGTTACCCTTCCCCTATTTGGTAGCGGTTACCTCACTAGCAGTTTACAATATACAGCCTTATATCTTTACCTGGCCCCGTAAGTTTGGGGACTTGCGATAGTCCGCTAAGGAAAAATTAGGAAATTTAGTATTTACATTTGTATATTCTTTTCTTCCTTTATACAACACCCTTACGGCCCCCTGCGGCCGAGGCGCATGTAGCCCCCTGCGGCTGCGTGCCCCTTGTTACGATCTTATACTGCCGTCCTACTTTCACTTGCTCCTCCTCCCTCTTCTACACTTTGCCGTGGCCGGCGTTCTCCGTGCGCAGCCACGTCCCCCTTTTCGCCTTCCCCGGATCAACTCGTTACCGTGTACCTCCGTTTCCCCACCTTTAACACAGCTCTCCTCCCCACCACTCAAAAATAAAGATGCCTGGTTCTCGAGATGTCCTATGTAAGCCCTGCTGGTGACGTCACCGATCTCTTCAGACTACTGGTAAGTTCTTCATATATTCTTTAAGTCCAAAATACACTTGCAATCTACCCCCGTTAACCCCACAGCTGTCTTCCTGTCACTCCTGGAACAAGGTAATCAATAATATAATCGGACTGCGCACGCTGCGTCGCCTCGCGTGTGATACGCCCCTCGACAGGAGGGCTTAACCAGCCAATTATCTCCCGTATTGGGCAACTAGCTAGCTACCGCCTACAGGGAAACGTCATCTATCTATCGAGTTTCCTGCTCGAACAATAGGGATCCTCATCTACTCATTGATCAATAATTGCCAAATCGTAGGAAACCGCACACACACACCCTTACACGTGGTCGCGACCTAGGCCAATCAGTGTCTATGAGCGGCCGCACGTGATGTTTTCGTGCTCCGCCCCCTTCTCTCCCGTAATGTAGCGGACTGCTCTCGCATTTGTCCGGCTACCATTCATTTCATTGCCAACACTAAACTATCAAACCTTCGCCGCGCACCTGTGCAATACCTCCCGTATTCAATTCCTCCCCCTCCCTCACAATTTCACATTGCTTGTTGGGCGTGGCATACTCACCAAGTTCTCTTGACGCGGGGCCGCTCGACTGCGTGCACCCCTCCAAACGGCTCGCCACCTCCCCTCGTCTGGACTACGTCTGGACACTCGCCAACCGCGGGCGGGATACTTCTCAACCGGCTCCCGAGGGCCAATATCCGGATTGCGCCGTCCGGTCTTCTCGCAGTTCCGCGATGGTCCTGTAGTCCTCAAAAGGGGGCAGCGGCAGAGGGGGCCGCGCCGCCGGGCCTCCTCGCAATGGGAGTACTTGGAAAAATAAAAATAAAAGCGGACCTTAAACAGATCTCAGCAGTGCCTCCAACTTGTCGGGGGGGAAATTCTCCCGGGGTCGGCTGGGCCGTCCGCGGACCTCTGGGCGGGAGGCCCCAACTCCTCCCGTATATCCCAAAAGAGATAGAGTATGAGACACACGCAAGAAGCAAGGTGATTCTGCTGTTTATTAAACAAAACGGCAGGGATGACCAAGGATCGTACGCGTCCGTCCTGACACTCTCTCCGTCGTGGGGCTTGCAGGCCCTTTTTACCTTAGTATGACGCGCTACTTGCGTCACCTGAGAAAAATTAGCAAAAAACCTATCGCCACTCTGGATTGGTTCCCCGAGTGGTAGGGTTAGTATAGCATATGTATAGAGAACGTTGTTATTGGTTAAGGGTTCGTCAGGTGGTATACTTGGGTTGTCCCTTCAGTTTGATACATAAAAATTGTTACATGAAGACCCCTGAGGATTGGTCAATGTTAATGGCGTCAGTGATAAGGGCCCCATGTTCTGATTGGTTCACCCGCGAGCCCCCCAGTCTGGGACCATCGCTGTTCCCAGCTCGCGGTGCACCTGTCACTTGCAACAATGTTTCACTATGGGTATGTGCAGACAATGTGAGGATTTATTCATAAGCAGGAAGGCCGACTACTCCCACCGCCGCAGATGTCCATTGAGTCGCTCAATTGTATCTGCCTGTGTCTTGAGACGGGGGGATCCAGGTGCCTTCTTCCTCCTGGGCTTGGCACCCTATCAAGTTCGGCTTGGTCACGTGAGGTGGGACCGTGTTTGAGGCAGAATTATGCACAATTAATATTGCATTTCTCGCTGTGTGCCTGGCTTATCTTGCAGGTGCGACCTTGGCGTCGGCTTGCGGAACGAGAGTTTGCAACGTTGTGCCCTTGACTATCTGCTTTCGCTGGGCTCATTCTGCAGGATCAGCAACCGAACTCTTGCTCATTTAATGTTCATGGAAGCTTTTGTTTGCGGCCTACTTGGGCCTGGTGCATAGGTGGGACCGTTTAATACACAGGTTCTTTAGGTTATGGTATCATATTGCTCTATCCCGGTATCGTGTCTTCTTTATATTTTTCATTATGGTACATGGTTTTAGAAGAAGCGTGAGCAAGCCTTTTTAGATGAGTTCATTATGCGTCTTGCGTTTCTGCATTTGAAAAGCCTATGTGGAAAATCATAAAGATGCACGTCCGTGGGTGTTTCCGTCGCCTACGTCATAGCACTGAGTATGTTCTTCGTGTGGACTGGTGTGGGAGTGTCTGGTGTGTATGTTTGCACGAGTGTGCTGACCGTTGGCTAGGTCGTCATGGCATCTCTAACGATGTGTTGATTTGGTGCTGGATGGCTTAATCGAGTCCATCCATGCCGCAGGTGTCGGCATGTGCAGGGCAGGCTGGTGGGCAGACGGGTGGGCTCACGAGTGGGCACATCCGTATGTTCTTGTACCAGGGTATTTGGTCGTCTGGGAGATGGGCAAACTCCTCTCGTGGCGGGTGTCTGGGCCGTGATCCTCTAGGCCAGGGTTGAGAGGGGACTGGTGGGAGCCTTTTGTTCACTTTTCCCACTTCAGATTGTATTGCACTTTTTTATTAATTGCTGACTGTTATTTGGTCTCTGTTCCTTTAGAGCAGGCTTGTCCAACCTTTTTAAATATAGGGCCGAAGCATTAACTTTTTGTCGCCCAGTGGGCCGGTGAGCCAAAAGTCAACAACCTCACCCAAAGCATTATATTAAAAAAGCGATATTGTGTGACATCTGACACAATAGTATCACAGGCAGTGATAGCCATGCAGTCCCAAAGATAGCTTTTGGTGTCAGGGGCAGTGATCAAAGGTTAGTTGCTTGTGATATTCTCTATTAAGTTGCATTGACCCCACAACAGTTTTCAATTTTTTCTTTCCAACAAGCTGAATATCGGCATTGCTATTGGGAATTCTCATGGGCCCACCAGCGAACCCCTGTGAGAGATTCAGCGCATGGGCATGCACTGGCAGGGCAGCGCATGGGCATGCATTGGCAGTGCGTGGGCATGCATTAGCAGTGCAGCGCATGGGCATGCATTGGTAGTGCAGTGCGTGGGCACGCCCTGGCAGCGCACTCAGAATCTCTGCCACAAGACCAGGGGCTCTCTGTGCAACCAACCTAGCAGGCCTACTGCACACTTTACCTTTTCTTTGTTTCACCAATAAATCAGGGGAAAGCGCGAACGCTGTCCCCCACTACCAGAAATAATGCAGTCGAGTATCCCGCATTTGGGGTCAGCAGATCCGATGTGCAATGGGTAAGCCTCACCCTGGGAGATCTGCCTTTGTGGTCACAGATTCTCCCCTGCCAGGTAAGTATGAGTTGCAAGCAAGAGCGCAGGGGTTGGGCCCGTTCTGGAAGCCCCGCTGTGCGAGGGTGAGAAGGCAGGCCCTGACCCAGACCCACTAATCCCCTGGAAGCTCTGAGCAGGCACCTGATATCATGGGGCACACAAGTCTGGGGTTAGAGGCCTGCGCACTTGACCTCTCCAGTGAATGCTGTGGACCTGAGCTGCTCAGCACTGTCCCCCTTGACTGCAGCAAAATAAATTCTGCCGCAAGACCAGGAGCTCTGTGTGCAACCACTCGCATGCCTTACTTTTTCTTTTTCACCAATAAACCAGGGCTGTGGGCCCGATGAGCTGCTCAGAGCTTGACTGCTGCAAAATAAATTCTGCACAACCTTCAAAGCGTTGAGGGGGTTAAAACATTTGCATCACAAGCTTCATGCTTTTGGAAACCGCAAATGCCCACTTTTAACAGCAGACACTAGTTTTACCCTTCTTATAAAACATTTTTAAACACATCTTTTCCGCACCTATTTAAATTAATATGTGTTTAAGCCTCTGATCACCTGCTATATCTCTACTTAGCGCTTTAAAATCCTAGGGTCCTCGGTGCTATAAATGACTATAAACAAAAAAACTGTGGGAGGGCGGGGTGTACAGCAGAGAGGGAAAGATGCAGAGCAATACATACATGAGAGAAGTGCACCGAGTGGTGCACTGATGGGTGAGGTGCAAAGAGCAGGACACAAAAGACAGAGCTGCCCAGTAACTGGTGCACACAGTAAATCAGGGAAGTGCCTCTTGCACCAAAGCTCTGGGCTGACAGATAGGGGGCAGTGGTGTGTAGAACCTCGTGCAGCACAGAAGGCTGCAAACAGAGGTGCATTATCTGAGCAGAAAGTAGTGCACATAGGAGAGCCATGAAAAGAACGGTGTGCAGGGAGACAACTGTAAAGAGGTGCATTGTCTGAGAAGAGTGGTGTGGTGTGCCTGAGAGAGGGATGCAAAGAGGGGTACATTGGCTGTGGTGCATAGAGCAGAGTGGTGCACTTAAGGGTGTGCAAGGTAGAGATCTGCAAGGTCAGCTGCATTTGCTGAGAAGAGAGTGGTGCCCAGAAGAGTGCAGTGTGCAAGGAAGAGGAATGTAGAGAGGTTCACAGGCTGCAAAGAGAGTGGTACACAGGGGAGAGTGGTGCACAGAAATGTGTGCAGGGGAGAGCGCCAGAGGAAGGTTCACTGGCTGATCAGAGAGTGGTGCGGGGAGGAGAGTGGTGCAAAAAAATGTGCACAGGGGGAGAGAGCTGCAGCAAAAGGTGCATTGCCTGAGTAGAGGGTGGTTCACAGAGGAGAACTGTGCACAGAAAGGTGTGCAGGGGAGAGAGGTGCATTGCCTAAGCAGAGGCAGTATGAGTTGCAAACAAGAGTGCAGGGGTTGGGCCCATTCTGGAAGCCCCGCTAAGCGAGGGTGAGAAGGCAGGCCTTGGCCCAGCCCCAGCCGTCCCGGAAGCCACAACCCCCACGACCCAGTTAATTTATTTATTTATTCAATGTTTGACGGATATCCGACAAACATTTCATAAATAAATAAATTAACCAGGACGTTGCTGAGAACTGTAATGCCATGACCTGCTTAATTTATTTATTTCTGTAATGTTTGTCGGATCCGACAAACATTGCAGAAATAAATAAATTAACTGGGTTGGTGGCTGCGGACTGTAACTTCCTTGGGGCACCCCATGCATGGGGTTCCCCGAGGAAGTTACAGTTTGTGCGCGGGCACATTTTTTTCTTTACCTTTGAGCTAGCGGGCCGCATGAAATGGCTTGGAGGGCCGCATTGTGACCCGTGGGCCGCATGCTGGACAACCCTGCTTTAGAGCTATTACAGTCATCTGAATCAAAGGAGAAGGTGGAGAATTCACATATCTCCATGGAACCTTCATGAGGGACACTTTGTTTTGTCTCCGACTCTAATCGGGGCCGCTTTTTAGGATTTTGTTTGTCGGTAAAGTCTTGTGATCTCCACCAGATGCATTCTCAGTTGGATTTAAATTTATAACTGCGTATTTACTAGATTTGTTTTCCTCCTGTTTATGCTAAAAGAGGCCAAACTTTTGGGGTGTTGACAGATTTCTAACAAATTGTTTCACGTTTGCACATGTCTTCTTTCGTGGATTTCTGACTGTTTTAGATGCACCCTCTACGAGTTTTTTCAAGTTCAACTTTGTTTTCTATGAAATGGTCGAAGGTAAGGTTTTTGCAGATCCAGAGAAAATTCCAAAAGTCAATTGCTTTCCACTACTCAATGGTGCAGTTGAGGCAATTGTCTTGCTTGACTTTACCGGAACCAGGGCTTCTTCAGAGACCAATTGGATCTTCAAACTATTACATTCACCAGCTTTCCCATCTGTTGTCCGATTCGAGACCGAAGGACAGGGGTTCAATTCAACTTCACTGGCTGGTTCTTTATCTCTTGTGTTACATAGAATCGTCACTTGAGCATTTTTTTGCTGAGGCTCAAAGGTCCTTATGAGTGCTGGTGCAAACACTGTTTGTGAGCCTTGTGTTGTATCAATGTTCTGTGGACCAACATCAGCCCTTATCGATTGTAAAGGAATCAGGTCACATTTCTTGTATTCATTATGTCTTTGCCATTTCATACATTCCATTGTCGCAGTCATTCGGGAAGAGTTGTCAACATGTGCTCTAGTTGCGAGATCACCTAGGCGATGTTGCACTTGTGAGGAGATTTCAGCTTCTCTTTCTAGTTTTTTTGTAGGGCGACATTTGTTTGCTCCATATTTTCCAATTTTGTAGTTAAGTTGTTTAATTGGGCACCTTTCTCTTTAAGGAATCGTTTAAAGATTCGTACAACTTTACAAAAGGAATGAGTGCTAGTGACATAGCTGCTAGCACGTTGTTGTGGATTTGATCCCCGCGGCCACGGACAAGTTTGTTTTGTTATTTCGATCTTGGGCCAGCTTCGCAGGTGATATATGTTGTGGTGTGTCTTGCATATGTGCTTCAAGGAATGACTGGAATGTATCAGTTTGTGATATGGCCTCAGTCGTGTTGGCCAACCTCTTGCTTGCATGTCCGGACACTTTGTCATCGGGATAATTTTGTGGTTTGTCACTTGGAGTCGATTGTTTAGGCTTTAAGGTACTGATTGATCCGAAGTGCGCAAATGGCTCATGAGTGTAGCCACTGAGTCTAAAATAGGCAGCATGTGGAAATCAGAGTCCTTTGATGCACAAATGCCTGGAGTCGAAGGCTTGTCAACAGAAATATTGACAAAGCTATTTATCAGTTTTTCCTTAATCGCTTGAAAATCTACAGTTAGTCTCTCAGTCAGACGTGCCTCTCGTCCAACCAAATCCAATTCATGGGCTTTAAGGGGCGATGATATTTTCATCATCTGAACAGACGTTGAGACTCGCGGCTGCTGTGAATTTTCAATCATTTGGCGATGATTCACACGTGCTTGATTCAATTGTGTGATGCTACTGCCTACATTTATTCCTGTCTGAAGGCATAGTAGCGCTGCATTGTCGGGCTTTCCGTTTTTAACATTCATATGTGAGGTAACTCCTTTAGCCGCCCCTGTGCCTAGACTTAATTGCGATTTGAGCATCCGTGCAGTTAAAGAGCCTTTTCTTATTGGCAGAACTTTCTCAATGCATTGTGAAGCATATACTTGTTTCAGTTCAGTATTAGTTTCACTTGATGTGATCGGAGGAACAAAAACAAATTTAGACGAACCAGTAGTGTCTGCTGATATTTGGATTTGCAGCAACTCAATATCAGTGACATCAAATGGTGACTGGAACGAAGACGTGTTCACCCCGATAACGTTAACATCCGGGCCTCTGAATATAATGTCCCTCAATTTCGTGCTTGTATGTTTGGACACTTCACACTTATGTCGTGGACAGCAACAGTTTTATCTACGTCAGCTGTCACAGAGGTTACCAGATCATGCGGCAGGGCTTTGGGTGGCTCAACACATGGCGACTTTGGATGATTATGCTCTGACTCTCTCAAGAACCCATACACCGCTGCAGAGGCTTTTGCCAATGATGCTAGCGCTGGGACACAAAGCAACACAGCTTGCAATTGTTGTTGCGGCATATGATGGCAATAAGAAGCAGATGCAATCACGTCGGTGCTTACCTCGACACTCACTACGGGAAGAACCGCAGGAGTTTTAATGAGTTCCGATTCCGTGTTGAAAGACGCAGCATTGAAAGACATGCCTCGACGCTTAAGCTCGAGTTGATTCCGCTGCTTCAGCCGCGTCTGAGGTCCCATCGCGCTGCTACTACCGTTCATCGACACAATTGTCTGTGTGTCCGGGGTGGACGGGGGTAAACTGGGACTCTCCTCGGGACTCCGCGCGACGCTCCACGCACGCGTACACCTTTTAAGGTGGAGTCAACCGAAAAGCAGTCAAAATTAAAGACACAAAGACCCAAAAAGCGGCAAACTCTCACGTCACTGCATCTCCTCTCACATGGATCTCTGGGGTAGACTGGGACTCTCCTCGGGACTCCTTCCACCAGGGGTAATTCCGCAAAAAATCATGAATGGAGTCCTCCTATGGACTACAGAAAAAGGGGATTTACACCTACCACCACTTGTAATCCCGTGGTAAATCCACAGGACCAAGTGGTGGTAACTGTAAATCCGTTAGGTGGTATTTCAGAGGTTTTACCTCTGAAATACCTCCAAACTCATAATGAGGCCCGTTGACTACGGAGTCAATTATTAGAAGCTTGGGAGATCGAAAGACGAGTTGCACCTTCAAGAGACTACTCATTGAAGTGCTCATATGGTTTTTACAGTTATTTCGGTAAAAAATCACCTACAGTTTAAAAATAAAAAATAAAAAGTGAAATAGATAAGCTAATCTTGATGTTGCCAACATAGACACTATTGTTTTTTATTTTCTCTTATATAGTGAACAGATATCCTTATTTTATTTATTTATTTATTTTCCTGTGCTCAGAAGAAAAAAGCCTGCACTGATAACTTTGTTAGTAAACCCTAAGAATTGTTTTATTATTGAGAGACTTTTGAATGCCATTTTAGTGCAGATTTTGTACAAGTGTTAGCATTTCCTGAAGCAAAAACAAACTAGGGGTACAAATGGACAAAAAGGGAGGATTCAGTTCTATGAGATACATGATACTAGGTCATAGACAGTCTCATGAACGTGACTATTTACATCATATTGATGCCATAGGCCATACGGCCTATAAGGCCAATGCTTAATACTACAGGTATCCCAGTTTGTGGACTATATTTCTTTATTTTTATTGCATTTTTATTGTATTATAAGAAACGGTCCTGTACAACATATCTAAACTTATATATGAGCAAACAACCCCTGTTTTATGCTAAATTAGATGAACACCCAAGGAACCATTGCAGTTGTTGAACAACCTAAACATCTCAAAAGAGAAACCGTGAAGGACTTTGGACACATGAATTCATATTTCACTGATACAGCTCCATTAGCCAATAACTTGTGGTACAAACACATGAGCCAGGTGGGGGGAGAGACATCCACAGAGAGCTGTCATGTGTGTTCCCTTATCCCCTATGCCATGGACATCCACAGAGAGCTGTCATGTGTGTTCCCTTATCCCCTATGCCATGGACATCCACAGAGAGCTGTCATGTGTGTTCCCTTATCCCCTATGCCGTGGACATCCACAGAGAGCTGTCATGTGTGTTCCCTTATCCCCTATGCCATGGACATCCACAGAGAGCTGTCATGTGTGTTCCCTTATCCCCTATGCCATGGACATCCACAGAGAGCTGTCATGTGTGTTCCCTTATCCCCTATGCCATGGACATCCACAGAGAGCTGTCATGTGTGTTCCCTTATCCCCTATGCCATGGGAGCCTTCAGAGTGTTCATAGCAACAGAAGTGTCTGTAGCAAAGGCACACTCCATGACGCACCGTGCACTTTGCTTGACCAGAGGACAATTCCTGGGCAAGGCAGCTTCACTAGTACGGGCGAATAAAGCGATATCCCAATGAGAAGATAATTACATACAAAGGATAAAGTCATGAGCACAAAAGGAGACAGTGAAACAAATAATAAAATACGAGCAACCTGGAACAAATGGAGCAGGAGTCAGATTCGAGGAGAACCGGGTATTGCAGTGCAATGATCAAAATTGGTGCTGGGAAGGAGGCCAATTACAAATCAAAGGAACCGTTTTTACTCCTGAAGGATGGGCTGATTGACTGATCAGGTGAAAAGCAATGGCATTATTGAAACAATAGGAAGAAGTTATGATGAATGAAAAAAAGTATGTAAGAACCCATCGGCCAAAATTACAAGTCTATTAACTTGGGTCGACGATGAAGTGGGACCATTGCAGATATTCGTCTGAAGAACACTTCAATATTCTTCAGAAATAATCGCATGATGAAAGTTGGACAGAACTCTAAGTGTGGTCGCATTTTCGATGCACCAGGCATGAAGGGAGGAACAGCAGTGCTGATGCACCACTACTGGGCCTGTGGATCAAGAGCCTATATGAACTTGACACCAAAATGGGGAGGAGTTTGTTTAATAGCATGGATGAACATGCCAGCCTGATTAGTGCCGCAAAGCAATCTGCAGATCACAGATTTTCCTAAAATGGACACAAACCTGAGGAAGAAAAGATCCCTCATACTCAAACAAGAAAAGAGAGAGAACTATTTCTCAGCAAAATCAGAGGAAGCATATCAGGACGTACCAGCTGAACATAGATTGTTCAGTAAGATTGCAGTAGTACTCACAGCTATATTTCTTCACAGAGTACAAGTTGCTGTGAATAATCAATGGCTTCAGAGCATGAGGTGGGAATTGCTGCAGACAATTAACACTACAGTGAAATGTTTCAAAGCCATAAAAGAAGAATTGAGAGCCATAAGACTGATGGCTCTCCAGAATAGATATGTTCTTGATCGAATCACAGCCATGGAAGGAGGCGTATGTACAAAGGTTGGTCCGTCCTGTTGCACATACAAACCTGCTCACTATAAAGAGAACGGACCCTTACAGAAGCAATAACACCCCTGACAAACCTGCAAACGAAGATGAGTGAGGAGATCGAGAACGCCTTAAATGATGATTGTTTCTCAAACTTATTTTTGTGGATCCCTTGCTGGCTAGAAAATGCGTTCAAGATACTGATAGCAATACTGGTACTAGTACTACTAGGATTCTGTATCCTAAGAATAGCAATCAGCCAATGCAAGAAGACTGCCTTAAAGGCTGCTGGAATGAAGGTAGTCCTCGAAGTAACCAAGGAAACGCATGAAGCTACACAAATCGAAAATACACCTTACTTGCACATGGAGTGTTGTCCCATCATTCATCCAGGATCACAATTCTGCTATCTCAAGGATCCTTGAAATTCTGTGGGGAAATGGATGTTCTGTAATCCAGCCGGGACATGCTGTTTCATGAACTGGAGTCTGGATGAACAAGTCCCCAATATACCCTTACTGAGGGAGGACCTCAGGAGTGATGTGGTTGTTGACTCAACAGGAAGGGGGAATGTAGAGAGGCAGATGAATGCATCATCATGACTTTGGCCCATCCCCCAACACCGTATCACAGATATGAGAGAAGATATTAACTGAGGCAACCATATCGACCACTTCTAGGAGTGGTGCAGGAAGAGATGAACTTGCTGACGGACATGTAAGCCAGACGTGTGAAGAAGGCTATCAATCAAGATGTCAACATATTCGCATTTACATATAGAAGTGAAGCAAATGAGCATTCACCATGAAGCTACATAACCATTAGCCAACATGCATATGCTTCCTTGTAAAGTAGAACGCAACAAAGAATGGGAAGCCATCTTGGTTAAAATGACTGGCAAAACTACATCACACGGATAGAAAAGCCTGAAGCTACAGAGGTGGTGATGGGGAAATAAGTTAAAAACCATAGAGCTGAGCTGAATGAAGAGAACCGATCAGCTCACGGTCCAAGGTCCCTTTGAAAATAAGGGAGGATTGAACTGTCTGGAGAAGAGTCAAGATAACAAGCGTCGGAACACCAGACATTGTTCGCTTTAAGATTAATCGCAGAGCAGCCGACCTTCCTAATAAAGCAGGTGCAGTAAATAAACAGTGTTCAAGAGGCAACATATGGATCTCCAAAGTTTCTAATGGTCAGAAAGGGTAATGACACTTAGGGATATATGCGCTTAAATCAAGGGAGAAATAGCCTGAATTGTGTTCTTCCAGCAAGTGATTAATAATTGGACTAACGCAGAGAACATCAAAACAGAGATGCTGACAGATACCTGCTTGCCTCCCTTTTACTAAAAGGAGCTACAAGGCCAAGGAAGCTTAACTACAAAGGAAATGTTTTGTCTCAGAGCCTAGGAGATATGGGATGACAAATGTGTCAAGGTCTGAAGCAGCACCTGGGAATCTCTCACCCGATACTTGTATCAATTGATGTGTGTGCAGCTTGTTAGATGTCCAAGGTCGGTAACACCAACTGCAGCCATTTATTTGTATAATCTGATTTGCTTTTCTACAAAACACTGTTAGCCAATTAGTTAGAGTGACAGTGATAGTCTTTATTTTTAGCAAATATATATGGTCCAAGGTGTGGCCATCTGATATGTTAAGTTATGTAATGTAATGTAACAGCATTTATAGAGCGCTACCAAGGCCATAGCCATTCACGTGCTGAAAGGAACAACGTGGGCGGATGAAGAATCCAGCAACCTCACCTCCCCCAAACTTTACTGGTTACAGAACTAGAATAGATACGTCTTCAAGGATTTTAATAATAGTATATGATCGTCAATATTTCAAAGGCCCATAGGGAGTTTATTCCACATGATAGGTGCAAGACAAGAAAAGGCACGTCCTCCCAACCGACTTCTTTGAAAAGGAGGGATTTTCAGAAGCCTCTTCGATTCAGACCAAAGGCACCTACCAATGCGGCTATGCACTGGAAGTCAATGCATTTTTGACGAAGATGATCAACGGAATGGGCCATCTGATTCGCTCCTAGAGCCAGGCGGGCTGCAGCATTCTGTAGTAGCTGCAGTCTTGAAATTAAACATACTGGTTGTCCCAAATAAATGCGTTACAGTAATCAATATCTCCCAGCACTGTGGCGGCGACAACCTTTGGGTGTGATTTCAAATGGGATAAGGCAGGGTCTTTCTCCAAATTATTTGTTTGACGAACCCTGACTTGCAGATGGATGCAATTTGTAGTTCCCGAGAGCCAGAGGCTTCAACTTTGATTCCCAGGCTTTGAGTTCACAGGAAGAATACTTGGAACCAGTGACAATGGGCAGAAGTCGTCAGGCCAGAATACCTGAGATTCCGAGTCTCCCGTCGCCATGACCTCTGTTTTTTCCCTGTTCAGTTTCAGCCATTTCTTTTCCATCCAGTCCCCCACTGCTATCAGACATTTTCTCAGTTGGGACGGTGGATCACTACTGGATGAATCGAGTCGAACAAGAAGCTGACTATCATCAGTATAGGTATAAAATGTTCCTGTATCAATTCCACCAAGTAGCGCAGGTGCAAGTTGAAAAGTAACGGGACAGTGACGAGCCCTGAGGGACCCTGCAAGGGAAACTCCTGGTTGAAGATAAAAAGGGAAACATTGATACCGTTTGTCTGCATTCTGCCAAGAAGGATGTAAACCAGACAAGAGGGGCCCCCGAAATTCCTGCCTTCCTCAAAACCCGGAGCAGAATCCCGCGATCAATGGTGTCAAAGGCCGCGTAGAGGTCGAGCAGAATCAACACTCCGACCTCTTCCCGGTCCTGTAGACATGCCAGATCATCCAACGCTGAGATCACAACTCAGTGCCTCTCATAGGGCAAAAGCCAGACTGATAGGGGTGCAACAAGCCTCCAGATTCCAAGAGAGTGAAAGCTGTGGATTAACAATTACCTCCATAATTTTCTTATCAGACGGTAGTGGTGAGATTAGCCGGTAATTAGGGGCCAGAGCTGGGTCCAGCTGTGGCTTCTTCAGAAGTGGTGAGACAAGTGCATGCTTCAAGGCCCCAGGGATGACTCCTGAAGTCAAAGAATATTGCACTGCTGATGTTAGGAGTGAGATAAACTCTATGGTTAGGGACTGCAATACCCACAAAGGGATTGAATCCATAGGGGAAGATGATTTCAATTTCTGCAGCATCTCCTTAACTGTGTCAGCAGTGACCCGTTCAAAGTGCGCCATCAAAGGAGCAGGCTCACTACCAGCTGACCATTCCTGAGAGCCACTGTCCCCTCTGATGTAAGATCCAATGAAATGTTGGACATGTACAGTTTAGATATAGTGATTGCATCATTAACCAATCCTTTTCTTCCGCAGGTTTTCTATGCGAAACGTTGAATGACGTCACATGTGACAAATATTAGTAATAAAACACAGCTCACGATATGTACTCTCTGAGAGCTACTGAGACGTTTTGCTTGTATGCTACCCCTGCGTTATACTTGTTGAATAAAGCAGGCCCATTTTGCCTTAACTTTGACTGTCTGTCACTTGGTTGCGGAATCTCCTAGCCTACCTGTTCCGCTCAATGGGGAATTCCCAGCCACTTTAACATATTACTACCGCCATCAGAGATTTGCCACTCATAGTTTCAATGACCCAGTTTTACCTCCTCAAACCCAGTCTAACCCGATCAGAGGCACCAGTAGAGCTCTGGGAACTCATGGCCTGTTCCTCTGGAACACACTTTACCTATTGCATGACCTGAGTGAGCAGCTCAACTGCCTGGTCTTCTGGAGCGCTCGAGTGTGAATTGTCCAGAAACGCTTATGTGATCTGTAAGCCTTCAAACGACTCCACCCGTGGGAGTTAGTGGCCTCTGGAACCTTCATCGAACAAACCCGCAATACCTGATGCAGGCCTGCATGTGTGAGCGCAGCCACGCCTGCAGCTTAATTGTCCTCAGATAATTTATATTTTAGTTCGTTCAAGGTGCTTTGGATTTCATGCAAGGTAATATGTGTGGTACTTTAATTCACACATGTAAATAATCAATTAGGAGATTGAATCAAGTGCCTCGTTTTTTCCATTATCCTCAATTTAGAACTCTGACAATAATGTATGCAGCCTCTTAAGGCAGACGTCTTCATAAGATACCAAATGCAGTGAATTACAAGATATGCATGCTATTGATCCAGTATTAGCATAATTGACCTAAAAACATTTGATCTAAAACAGTAGCTCGAATTTCTTTGACATTTTTTTACGGTCAAATTTAATTAAAGATATAAATGGTGGTGGGTTAGGTTATAGATTAGGTTGAGGGGGAGTGGGGGCAGTTGCGGGTTGCTCCCCCCTGCTTTTTAGACCAAAAAAAGGTCCAATAAATTCGATCAAATGTGATTAGGTCAAATGTTTTAGGTCAATCAGACCTAAACCATTGATACAATAACGGATTGTCTCCAAAATATAACCTCCAGTAAAAGCCTTGCAGGAAAATGATAAAACAAATATTTTTAAAGTTAAATGCCTTCAAGCACACGGTGGATGCCCCACGGGAAGAGGCGTCAGGCATGTCCCCACAGTGTGCACTCCATTCACGAGCAGCCTATGCACACTGTTGTTCAATGCTCTTAGGTGTAGCAGGGGCTTTGACTCTGCCAGGGGATTTGACTCTCCAGGTGACTCCACCACCTGCAGGTGCCTTGCTATATGTGCCAGACTCAGAGTGAGGCCGGAACCCATCATCACACTTGTTTGTGGCTCCCACTCTCCAGAGGGGCCAAGAAAGCAATTGGTTCTGCCAAAGCCACAGGCAGCCATTTTGTGTTCTATGGACACTTCCAGCTTCCTGTAGTGGTACAATAGACAATGGGCAGTCAGGCCCAGACCTTACTAGAGTACATGCCCTCCTTCTCAAGGTTAACAATGGCGGCTCTGATCGCTTCAATTGACTTTTTCATCTTTGTAGAATAAAGTGATACAGTTTGCATTGCGTGTCGCTTTCTGGATGACATTTCAATTCCCATTTCATTATATTTTTCTCAGGTCTGCATGTGAACGCTCACACGCCTTCTTGCCTTGGCATTTCATGCTTCACAGTCCTACTCACATCCAGACACCATCTTCTAACCTACTCACAAGCCCAAGCAATGAGAAAACCATGAGTGAGATGAGGCCAATTAAGAGGGGCTTCTCTCTGCTGTGGTCTCGCCTTCATCATTCTCATCCCGGTCTTCCGGTGGCCGCCACAAAGGCTTGCAAATTCTCACGGCACACAATGTGCTCTTAAGTTCATCCGTTTTTCAGAAGCCTCTTTCATTCTCAATTTCAGGCAGAATTTCACCTTAGAGGATGTCTTTGCCTACGTTTAGACAGACCACCCTCGGAGGATAGTTTCAGAGCAAGTCAAATACAAAACGTTCTTTCTTTTTTTTGTATCCGTAAATCTGTTTTTTGTCTGTAAACTGAGCCTCTTAGTCTGCAGGTTTTGTATGTACTAAGTTATCACGCCTTAAATAAAATCTCGACTCTAGATCCATTTAACCCTCTGTGGCTCCCCCCTTGTCATGCATAGGCAGGTTTGGATACTTTACACAAACACGTCATCTGATCTCAAGGAATGAGAGAGAGAGTTCTAAACTAACCACTGTCAACCTACATCCAGTGCTCACCATTCTAAGAGACCTTGTTTGACTCTCCTTCAAACCCCCTGACCCGCTCTCCCACAGAAAACCTAGATGCCTTCAACTTGACACAACTCATTTCTATGCTCACCCACACTACAGGCCACACCCTTGAGGCAGTTGTCAATGCATAAATATCATTCCCACTCTGCCGGCATGCCCTCTAATATGGACAGCTCACTCAGCTATCTTCTTCTCCTTACCATATTCACCCCTGGCCCCCTCCCAGGGCCATGCCCAGCCTCCACCAACCTCTACCCTCCTTATCCCACTATAGCAAAAAGTCATTATTGCCTCAGACCTAGCCAATTCCCCCCTCAGCTCATGCTATGTACTGTCCCACCAGGAAGACCCTCCCCCATCAAACTCTTTGACCACTGGCTCTCCTACACCCTCACACCCCTCACTCCAACAAAACGGACCTCTCAGAGATCAGGCCCCACTTCCAAATTGTACACCAACCTCCTCAAATCTCTCAAAACTCCCAAGCACCGTCTGGAACAGACGTGTAGAACCAACCCCCTTAAACAATACCACCATGGCAAGACTAACAAGAGCCTAAAGGTCGGAAATTATAAAAACCAAAAAAGCATTCTATGGGAACAGAATCTTGAACTCTCACAACCCGAGCAAGGAATTCAAGTCACCAGGTTGCTCAGCCCATCCTCTACTGAACTCCCAATCCCTATGCAATGCCTTATCAGAACATTTTCACAACATCTCTATCGATGGACATAGTCCTGCTCCCCACCCACCTCCCGTCCCCTTTCCCAACTTCCAACTTCCAAATTCAAACCTTCTCCTCTTTCTCCTCGATTTCACGTCAGGGGTTCCTCTCGCTCCTAGCACAAAGCCCACTATCAGGATCCCCTGAAGACCCATTAGCGCCCACTCTCCTCAAAAACATTCCAAAATCATCCTGTGCAGGCAGTATTGCACAGTCAATTCTTAACCAATCCCTCCCATCAGGAATCTTCCCGGAAGCCTTCAAAAACTCCTATATCAAACCCCTCCTCAAAAAACCTAAGTTTGACTGTCTCACTTCCCAGAACTACCGGGCCATCTGCAACACCCGTTTCATGGCCAAACTCATCGACCAAACAGCATACAAGCAACTCTGCCACTTCACTAAGCCATCAACCTTGTTGACCTAGCCCAATCAGGCTCAGACCCCTCTAAATCCACACTAGTGTCCATTTAGGACAACCTAAATAGAACAGCGGACCCAGAAGGATGTACAAAAACTCATTCTTCTTGACCTCTCAGTCATCTTCTATTGACCACACCATACGCCTAGATTGGCTCACTCTTTAGGAATCAAAGACACTGCCCTAACTTGGATCTCATCCTTCATATCTAATCGCTTGCAAATCACGCTCATCCACCCTTTAACCTCCACATCCTGCCCAGTGCCAAAAGGGGTTCCACATGGAGAATCCCTAGCCACCCTCCTCTTCAATATCTATCTCAGCCCACTCACGCACTCGTCCGCTCCCACAACCTCAACTGCTACAACTACACAGATGATACCGAGAATATGCTAAAAATCCCAAAATCACCACAAACCACTCGTCCAGATTTTTCGTCATGCCTCTCAGATATTGACCACTGGATGATGACCAAGCACCTCATCCTCAACCCTCGATAAATAGAAATCCTACTTTGTGGAAAAAACGCTCTCCTTCCCCAACCTATCCCCTGGCCACACTCTCTAGGCCTTGTAAGGAAGGCATGGCATCAAAGAAAGACGGACACAAGTCATCACAGTTCAAGGATGTTTTTAAACTGTAAAATGGGTGAGATAACTGCCTAATCTAAACCTAAATCTAAGATGGGAGCAAGGTACGACCATTAAATAATAATAATACAGTCCTAGTGGACTCTAGTAAAATAAAAAGGGCCTATACTAAAACAATTATTGTCAATCCTTACCACTATGCTACACAAAAGTGTGGGATAATGTTCACAGGAAAGAAGTGTTCACAAATGATAAATCAGGATGTTATGGCCGGGTCTCCCTTCCCCACGTTTTTAGCATGGGACAAGGTGGGAAACTCGAGCACATCACACTCCTGGGCTTCTCCGGCATGAGCTTACCCTTCCTTTTCTCAATATCAGGGCCTTCTGTGCCCGAGTCTCTTATCATGCAAAGCCTCTTGCTTCAGAGGGCCTGATATGCCAAAATAACAAAACAAAATGTTCCTTCTGTTCACCTTTATGTTGGATGATTACCCTTCACCCTTGGATCCCCATTAGCCGGGCTCCGATCCTTTTTTCAGCATCAACCTCCCAGAGTGCTTGCCAATTTAAACAGAGACTTCTAAAGGGCGATCTCGTCTCGCTGGGTCACTCTGTTACACTATGGCAAGTGGGGGTTTCACAATATTGCAGTTCACACGGTGTTCCCCTCAGCCAGGCACAAACGCCTGTTTCACAATATCAAAACTACTGCAATGTGTCAAACACATTCGATTGTACAAGGGATTTGGCTTGACCCTTGTATGACACACCTTATACCAGCCTTCCCTATGGCCGCTAGGTACTTGTAGTTTCTTTACTCACAATGTTCAACACAGTCTCTTTGTTCAGGAGAGGGATACCAGTTAGAAACCTTCGACTGAGCACCCACGTGGCGCGGGATCACTCTATCTCTGGTACCATGTTTGTCTATTTATCTTCTTAATGTTGCTACTGCAACCTTGAGCCTAACACAGTAGAGTCGACTATCAGGTTCTTCCGACTCACCGGCTGTGCTGAACTCATTGGCGGTTCCTTTGCCGCTGGAGTCAAGGATGGTACCAAAATGGCAATCATTTCTCCCCGCCCTGGCTATCAGTGTGGGAGGGTGCCACGTACCTCTGACATCTGTTCCACCATTTGCCAGCTGTGATTATCGGTCTTATGTTTCTTTCTTTGGAGGCTTTGCGGGTCTTGGTTGAAAAGGGCAACTCCCTCCTTGACATCCTTTCAGGTCTCGCCGCCTTTCTCCTCCGTTTGAACTTCCGTCCTTGAATGGCTGCTTCCTCGTGCATTTGGCCTTGCTCGGAGTGTGCTCTTGTGCTGCGCCTTTTATCCCTATGGGGAAGGAAAAGGGTAGTCAGGTTTGTGTAGTTGTTGGCAATTGCCTGACCCTTTTGTTGGGACATGTCAGGTAAACGGCTCGTGTATTAGTCCGTTGTCATTCACGCTGTGAGAAAGTGTTCATGTTGGAAAAGAGGGAGGGTAGAGTTTTTAAGTATCCTACTGGGCAGGATGGGGAAAAGGTGTCATAAGGAAGGGGATACCACGTCTCACCCATCAGTGTGCCACTTCCACTCCCTGAAGACCCCCCATCCAGGTGATCCTCCCACTCTGGTCCACCCTCAAGAACTGTATCCAATAGTGATAGCCGTGTCCTGGACACCAGTGTGACAGATCCCCAGGGGCTAATGGGTGAGACACCTTCAGGTTTCTCACAGACTCCCCTCAGCAACCTCGGTGAAAAACCTCAGATGCACGCTGGACTCAAATCTATCCCTCTCCCAACACATCAACTCCGTACCCAGAGCATGTTTCTTTCACCTACACATTCTCAGGCGAATCTTCCCATACCTCATCTACCCACACCAAATCTCTGACATCCTCACCATCATCCTCTTTCACTTAGACCATGCAAACTGCCTTTACCTAGGCACACCGGCGTTCCTACTTAGTAAACTCCAAAGAATACAAAATGCTGCCGCCCACCTGCTCATTGGCCTCTCACTCAGAGAACACATCAGCCATGCACTAAGAGTCCTACACTGGCTCCCTATTGGTCGATGGACTACCTTTAAAGCCATGTGCATTACTCACCGTGCCATCTATAACAACGGCCCTGAATTCCTCCAAGATAAACTCGCATGCTACCAAACCTCCACGATCCTCAGATCTGGCACAGCACCTCTCCTAGTGATCCCCCAAGGCAACTGCACCAGAATGGCTGGATCCTCCTTCTCCATCCAAGCTCCCACCATCTGGAACCCTCCCCCTCTCCACATGTGCATCATTGACAATCATCTCGCATTCAGAAAAGCCATCAAAACCTGGCTTTTTCTTTCCTCGTCTTGAAATGTCTTCCACACTATCCTTTGATTGCTCCTCGCACACACGTACTGGCCCAGACCCAACAATACACCAACAATTCAAACCACAGCAGATACTGGCAGTGTTCGTAGCAGCACACCGTGATTAACTGACCCATTTCTACTCCTATAGATGATCATACATCATTCCCCTCACCCCCCCCTATTGGGCCATGACACTATAACTGGTGCAAAGTGGTTACCGAACAACACCTAGAAATCTGGTTGTACCTTGAACGTGGCCACTTAAAAGTGCCTGAACAGCATGCTCGATTAGACGGACCGCTAGAGGTAGAAAATGTTGCACGACCAATTCGAATTGGGACAGGTCATGTCACACCCTCAATTGGACCACCCTACTTAATTATTCAGAGGCTAACCCAAGCACTCATAACGCTCAACCCATAGGTATTACTGGGGGTAGAGAAGAAATACGCTAGTTCAACTTGGGTTATAGGACATGGTATGCACTTATGTTGCGCCCCAGGGGGGCAAAAACAGGACCTACTTAGACGGTCCTTTCTTTTGAGGACGTAAACAATGCCACTGGTCTTAGGCCATAGGTGGAAATGTCTATTTATTTTATTTGCCTATTGCACTCAAAGAATGCCACCAGCCAGGTCCTTCCCAATGGTAGTATGCTAACCCCACCAGAAGATGTACTTGAATGGCAAACCTATCACCTTGGGAGTCCTAGGAAAGCGGCATTGAAGATAAACTCCATCCGACTTTAAGGTATGTATAAATCGCAGCACGTCTGTGGACACATGCTGCAGGAACAGCTCTGCATCCATGCACTCTAGAGTGCAGCTACGGATATGTCAAATGTGGTCTAGCTGCTCGCATAGCCATGCGCACTGAAACCCCTGACGTGCCTCAACAGCAACAACCTGCGAGAAATTCGGTCTAGCTGGGCACACATCGAGACTTCTGACCTAACACTCTCTCCTAACCACTGACAGCACCCGCCCATGTATCTGACCTCTGGGTTGCTTACTGGAGCCTAGACAGCCCTCCTAAGTCCTGATACCAGAAGAATGCACACATAATCATCTTAAAGTAAACTCTTAGAACTTTCCCCTACCTGGACATTCTGTCCTTGAGGGCGTTCCAACCACAAAGCGCATAGAGGCCATACAAATGGGGGAATGGCGCTATATAAATGACAACTACAATACAATAGAATAAACAGTGAGCAGGGACATGAGGGGGATAAGCAGGTAAAGAGGGACAATGCTGTTTTTCGGTGCGTATTATGATATGATATGATATGGCATTTATAACGCGCATATACACAAGTCTTTCAAGGAGCGACGAGGCAAGGGAGGGAAACAAAGGGAAGATGGGCAAACGATCCTACTAGGCAAGGTGTCATTCAGATCATGCAAGTGCGTGGGAAGGGGGCAGGGACAGTGCAGTACATGGCAAAAGATGATAACAATAAGTTGTGGCAAGTGCATGGGTAAGTGCAGACATCAGGTGTAAAGTGCTGGTAGGGGGAGCTGTAGGGATACAGAAACAGTCCCCAATTGCGGGGGTTACCGGGTGGGCAGTACAGGTGTGTGACACTGGCGGGGGAGGGACCTGGGCCCGAGATCAGGAGGTGTCCAGGTAGTCAGTGCAGTCCCAGTTACAGCCAGGAGGTCAGCAGAGGAGAGGAGGAGAAAAAGCAGAAGCAAAGAGAAAGGTTTTGAGGTGCTTCAGGAACCGGAGATGGTTCTCCTCAAGTTTAAGGGAGGCAGGGAGGCAGGGAGGCTGTTCCAGAGGGAGGCACCAGCCGAGGAAAGAGATCTATCACCATCTCATTAATTGGAGAAGCGACTGACCGTGAGGGAGTTGGAGGCGTATGAGCGAAGAGCTCGAGAAGGAAGATATTTAGGAAGAGAGAGTTGAAGGTATTGAGGCCCCAGGCCCCAGAAGGCCTTGTGGACGATGCAGAGGGTTTTGAACTTAATCCTCGCAGCCACTGGGAACCAGTGCAGATATTTCAGTCCTGGAGAGATACGATCACTGGGCTTGAGGCCAAGGACAAGTCTTGCCGTCCTTTTCTGGATAAGTTGCAGATGGCGAGAGTGGAAGCAGGCAGATTTAGAAAGAGACTGTTGCAATAGTCCAGCCTGGAGAGAACCAGAGCTCTGGAGACAGTGAGCTTCTGGGGGAAGGAGAGGAAAGGGAGAATACCTCTGAGGAGGTGCAGCTGGTAGTGTGACTTCTTAGAGACGTCGGAGATGTGAGGAGAGAAGGAGAGTGTGGAGTCGAACATGACCCTGAGGTTTTTAGCCTTGCAGGTGGGAGCAGGAAGAGGGCCAAGAGAGGCCGGCCAGAGAGCTACAGAGAAGGGGGGAGCGGGTGTGCCGATGAGGAGAATTTCAGTCTTACTGACATTAAGGCAGAGATCATTGCCGGCACACCACTCCTGGATAGCAGACAGTCAGAGATGAGGGAAGGAGAGGAGGAGGCCGAGGGTAGCCTGAAAATGAGACAATGTGAGTACAGTGTAGTGCAGTGTGAGTGCAGGACACTGGTGCAGTGGTGGCCCCCACTAACCCTGCAGTACAGGGGGTCAGCCAGACCAGTTCTAGGGGGGGCCCCGGCCCAGCCCTCACCCATTAGGGGCTCGCAGTGCGGGAAAGAGGGGCTCTGTCTCTGGCTTCCTTGCGCTGTGTCATACTGGAACCAGGAATTTCTTCCAGCTTCCTGGTTCTTGTCTGCATGCCATGCGGAGGAGCCGGAGGACCGATGCTGCAGCAGGTATCAGGTAAGAACTTTTTTATTGGTTTGTATGTGTGGAAGTGTAATAGGTGTATTTTGGGGGATGTAGGTGCGTGTGGGATGTACGCATATGGTTTGGGCAAGTGACTGGTTGGTGAATGAATGTGAATGTGAGTAGGTGTGTGTTTGAATGCCCTGGCTGGGTGGGGGCCCATGTGGAGAATGCAGTGTGAGTGGATGTGAGAGAATGTGTAGGAGTGAGAGAATGGTGGGTGAATGGATATGTGATTATGTGGGTGTTTGAATGTTCTAGGTGGTGGGGTGCCTGTGTGGAGAATGCATTGTAAGTGGATGTGAGAGGAGATGTATGGGTGAGTGACTGGTGGGTGAATGAGTATGAATGTGATTGTGTGTGTATGTTCTGGGTGGGCGGCGCCTGTATGGAGAATGCAGTGTGAGTGAATGCAAGAAAAGGTATATGGGTGAGTGAGTATGTATGTGATTGGGTGGGTGGGTACCAGTGTGGAGAATGCAGTGTGAGTGGTTGTGAGATAATGTGTATGGGTGAGTGACTGGTGGGTGAATGTGTATGAATGTGATTATGTGGGAGTTTGAATATTCTCAGTGGGTGAGTGCCTGTGTGGAGATGCAGTGTGAGTGGAAGTGTGAGAAGGTATATGGGTGAGTGACCGGTGGTTGAATGAGTAGGAATGGGATTATGTGGGTGTTGGATTGTTCTGGGTGGGTGGGTTGGTGGGTGCTTGTGTGAATAGTACAGTGTTCGTGGATGTAAGAGAATGTGTATGGGTGAGTGGCTGGTGGGTGAATGAGTATAAATGTGATTGTGTGTGTGTGTGTGTGTGTGTGTGAAGGTTCTTGGTGGGTGGGTGCCTATGCAGTGTGGAGAATGCAGTGAGAGTGAATGTTTGAGAAGGTTATGGGTGAGTGACTAAAGGGTCAATGGATATGCATTTGATTATGTGTTTGTGTGAGTGTGAATGTTCTTGGTGGGTGGGTGCCTGTGTGGAGAATGCAGTGTGAGCAGATGTGAGAGAAGGTGTATGAACGAGTGATTGGTGGGTGAACACGTATGTGCGTGTGTCAGTGCGTGTGTGCATGGATGTATGTTCTGGGCGGGTGGGTGCCTGTGTGGAGAATGCAGTATGAATGAATGTGAGCAAAGATGTATGGGTGAGTGAATGGTCGGTGAAAGGGGATGAATGTCATTGGCCCTCATTACGACCTTGGCAGAGAACCATGGTGCTATTTGCACCATGGTCCATGGCGCTAAGCTGCCAACTCCGCCATGGTGGTTGGCGGACTTACCGCCCCATTCCGACTTTGGCGGGGCGGTAAGTCCCCAATCCCCATTTACCCTTCCCCATTCCCATTTTTGCCCCATAGGGTATAATGGGAGTGGGGAAGGCGTTAATTACGCCACCGTAAATTACGGTGGCGTAATTAACAACAAGGTCCCTTAGCGCCATGGATTTTAACGCCTGCTAAAAGCAGGCGTTAAAATCACCATGGCGCTAAGGGAACTCGTACTCAGGCGGAAAGGGGCGCCATGGTTTACGCCGGCGTAAACCCCTTTCCGCCAGGGTCGTAATGAGGGCCATTGTGTGTGTGTGCAAGGCTCTGGGAGGCTTGGGATCAATGGACCATTTTTGACATTTCCTTAAGTGACATGACTTGTGATACTGGCATTTTTGGGCAAAGCCACATTAAAGTGTGTAATTCTGTGGCTATTCCAGCATTTTGGTGAGCAAGACTAGCCATTTGTTACTGAGGCATGACATTTATTACTAGGCATCTTTGATAAAGCAAGCTTGATAAGTGGTATAGCATTGCTAGACTGGCATTTTGGTGCAGCCGGCTATTTGTGGCATGTGTTTATTTTACTGAACATCTATGATTAAGCGGGCTTGATAAGTGTTCTTACATGTCTAGACTGGCCTACATTGGGACCAGTTTGGACATGCTTTCTTAATGTGGCATGGCATTTTTAATGGCCAATCCAACAGGAATATGATCTTACAAAGGTTCCAGGCATATTTTGGTAGATTCAGCTTTGACATGTTTTCATAGTACAAGTCTTGGCATTATGCACACAGAGAACATGAGTATGTTCTTTTATGGGGTTACTAGCATATATTGGTGGATCCAGCATGGAAATGTTTGGGGACAGCCAGCATGAAAACGTTTTTTATACTGCCATATATAGCGGGGAAAGAAATGGAAATGCATTGGGAAATGCTACTGTGCACTGTTGGTGACTTGCATCCATTGGATTTTTTCATGAGTTACCCTACAAATCCGATTGCGCATTTCCTGGCCTTTTACCCAATTTTTACAGAAAGTGTACTGCATAATGCACCCTTTTAACTCATTATTCAAAACATTTTCTCTGGGCCCATCCCCTCCTCCCCCCAAACCCATTTTTGTTGCTTCTGGCTCCATCTCTAGGCACTGTCAGAATCGCACACTTGTGATAACTATTGACCCCCTCCAATAAAACACCTCACCAGCCACGTATATTTGGTGACCAGCCACATATATTTGGTGGCCAGCCACCATCCTCCTTTACGCTAGGTGAAACATTTAAGCTTAGATTAAAAAACATGCATACACTTTTCACCTGGAGCAGTGCGCGCCACTGCAGCAGCATGGTCACCATGGACATTGCGCACACGTGGTGGTCCGTGCCGGCCTGGAGTATGGCATACCCTGAGATGTGTTAATACGTTTACGGATAACCCCATTAACATGGCTCGCAGGGGGGACCCGAGTTTTGTGCTACCCCACTGGTGTGGAGTGTGCACTATGAGTGCAGTATGGTACGGTGCTAATATGGAGAAGTTACCTTTGTGAGCAGCATTTATGTATGTGTTGGATTTATACAGCACAAACCTAGGTATTAAGCAACAGAGGACTGTGCTCTTATGAATAGTAGAACACACAGGGAAGGACAGGGAGATTGGCAAGTATATCAGGGAACAGTGGAAATGTGATGAGCTGAGTGTGCGTGCAGTGGTGCACAGAATGTGTGCACTTGAGGGTGAATAAAGGCTACTTTTGAGCAGATGCCAAGAGTGGAACTGATTCTCTGTGCACCTTTAACACTATATGAGATTTAAGCATGCTGACAAATAGAGCACCATACAGTCT
Organism: Ambystoma mexicanum; assembly: GCF_040938575.1. NCBI lineage: Eukaryota > Metazoa > Chordata > Amphibia > Caudata > Ambystomatidae > Ambystoma > Ambystoma mexicanum. The sequence goes on along the minus strand of NC_090930.1, from coordinate 145,992,266 downwards.
GAGGGTTCACATGGGCATTAATTATACTATAACCGAACCGGTGTGCCAAGCTGTGTTGCGCGCTGCGCTTTCCTACCTGCTAGGCGGCCTCTTGCTCAGTCCAGGATCCTGGAGGAAGAGTGCTGGCGTCGACTGTCCTGAAGGTCGGTGGTGTGTTAGACCTCCCTGTCTCAGATAAGGGTTAAGATAACACCCTACTAACAAGACGGAGGGTATGTCTTCCAACACCACAGATCAACAGTCTCCCACATATCAACGTGGTGAGCAACAGTCAAGCACTGAGCGAGGATGACCAAGACGAAAAGACGAAAAGGAAGCAGAGAGGGAAGCAGAAGTAAGCAGGGAAGAAACTGGGCAAAAACAAGGCACAGATCCAGACATGGGCAAGGACACAGGGGCAGAGACAAGGCAGGAAATGAAACTAGGAGCATCCGGACAGCGTCACTTCTCAAGGGAGAGCAGACGCTTGTGATGGTCTGTCCTCTTTTAAGAAAGTCGACACAGAGTGGAGGCTTCCAGGCTGCCTCAGCGGAAATGGCAACAGAGCACCGAACTGAACATGTACCGAATCGTGACTGTGGTCCCCTGCACAAGTGGATTGCACTCAGATTAAGGTACGGGGGGCCACGAAGGCACCACTGGCAATAAACAGGCAGCTACAATTTTGTCTCACCACAAAACTATGGTGCGCTAGGTTACAGCCGCTTAGCATGATTTCCTCTTGCTTCGAAAGAATTCTTAGACTTTTTGTTCACAACTAGTATTTTGTTTCATCACAAAAAGATTGCCTAATCAGTTACAGCCACTAAATATAATCTCCTCTGGCCCCCAAACAATTCCATGTTTTTTTCACGAGCAACTAGTAATTTGTCCAGTCACAAAAACATGGTAAACTCAGTTAAATCTGTTGAATATAATCTCATCCTGTCTCCAATCAATTCGAAAATGTTTTCTTTGCACGGCAAATCATTGATTTTTTTATGAATCTACATTTGCTTACAAAGGGAAATTTCCCAGAAAAGATGAAGCTGTTTCTTCTCTCTCATAGAGGGATTGGGGTGGACAGCCTGAAATGGAAATGTTCAAGGGAGAAAAGACTGAAGATTATTTTTCCGAAATAACCTTCCTTCTTTTCTCTTCTGAACATATCTGACTTAGCCCCATGCCCACCCTCTCCCCAAACCCTAATTTACCTTGCTGCCGACTCGCTGTGTCCCTGCAAAGCCTGTTCCCTTTCACTTCTGTGATCGGGAACCAGCGCCGCAGGGTCCTTTCCTTTTGTTTCCCTTTTTTTCGGGACTGGCTGCGAGGGACACCACCGCAACCCCCACTCACAATATAGTCAATATAGTGAGCAAGGGTGGGGGAGACACCCCCGCAGCCCCTGCCACTGAATGGGTGATTTGGTCAAAGTTTTCGGCAATTCAGTATTTTCGAACTGACAAAATTCTGCCAAACCTCCCATTTGGTCTTTTAATCTCTGTCTTTTGGGCTGATTCTGTCTAATTTATAACTTGTAGGAGGAATCAGCCTGGATGAAGGCAATCTGTTCAGCCAACTCATTCATGTAGATACAAAAGAGTCAAAGGGCGAGGACGCACTCCAGCCACAGCCCTTTCTCAACTTGGAAACATCGCATTCTCTCGCCGCCTAGCCCCCAGCAAAATACAGGGCTATTATCAGTGTGTAATCCCATTGCACCCCTTAATGAATGGTGCAGGATCCCATATTTGTGCAGGCACTTCCATAATACTGTTCTTCGGACATTGTTGAAACCAAACTTCAAATCTCCAAAAACTAAGTAACTTCTTTTTTTTTAAGCAGGGTAGGGTACTTGGCATGGGGTTTGGTGCTGAAATCCCCTGATGGCTCCATAATCCTGCCCGCTTGGAGGAAACTCCAAGCTGGTCAAAAAGGCAATCTTTAGGAGGATCTAATGGTCGGGGGATTTACCAAGAGCGAATATCATGGCTTTGTGAATCTTTTCCTCTGAAATGCAGTAACAGATGTTCAATGACTTGTGGACTTTCAAAACCCTGAGACAGTGTTTGCGGTCTCTTTACAAAGGATGAATACATCATTATTGCTAAACCCGAGAATATGATCAAATATTACACAATTGTACATGATGAGTTCTAAGTCATGTTTATCACATATGTGGAGCTGTCTTAGTCATGCTTGGGCTCAGATTAACTGTGTTTGAGAATCCAGCCAAGTGCACATGTGGAGTAGTCTTGGACCAACCAGTCTGAGAAAAACCTGGACTATGATAGACCTTTCAGGTTTTTTTAGTGAGCCAGGGGGCCTACTCTTCTACACTCTCAAGCCTGTGAATAGTGGGTGTTTTTGTCGAATCGGTCATTCCTGAACCATATCCATCTTTCAGGCAAACTGTCTTGGGTGGTTCTATATGAATAATTATAAATTGGACATGCATGGTTTGATTTTGGGATTAGTCGCGTTAGGCAGGGGCAGAGGAAGGCGAGTGCTAGGGCAATTCAGTAAATAAGCTTAGGTTGAGTGATAGGGAGACAAAAGGAGTTGATATAAAGGTGCAACATAGATATATGATTTAGATGAGGGACAGGTAGAAAATTGTAAAAGGATAGGACATATTTACTAATTACTAATACATTCATGCCAGCATCAAATGCATTTTGGGCAGGGAAAGCAGATGGGTCAGGTTTCGTTCTGTGCGCCCAAAAAAGATAAATTCCTGGAGTACAAAAATAGGTATTATAGCAGGTGTTTAAGTATTGCACCTATTTTGAATGTAACATTTTGTGCTCCAGTGGTCCCTGGGTTATTTTCTTTGCAACTAATATTCTGTTATTCTGTCTCCTCTCAAAAAAATGGCATGCCGAGTTGCCACTACTGAATATAATCCCCTCCTGCCTCGCAAGAATTCTAAGATTCTTCTTTGTATGTAATATTTGCCACATCACAAAAGATGGTGCACTGCGTTACAGCCACTAAATGTAACCTCCTCCTGCCTCGAAAAAATATTCTGTTTGGATCATCACTCCCTAAAAACTGACATGAAATGCCACGCGTATTTATCATGCAAGTTGATTACTGGGGTGCTCTGCTCCTCTAGTAGTAGTCAGGAATTGTTACAAAAAATAAGCCCAATCCTTTTACAATTGTCTACCTGTCCCTCATCTAAATCCTATATTCATGTTGTACCTTAATTTCAACTAAATCCTATTAATTGTCTCTCGCTCCCTCAACTTATTTACTGAATTGCCCTAGGAAGGTGAGGAAAGGGAGAATGTCTCTGAGCAGGTGGAGCTGAAAGTGGGCCTTCTAGGCGAGGTCAGCGATATGAGGTGAGAAGGAGAGAGAGGAGCTGAAGATGACATCCAGGTTATTTGCCTCACAAGAGGGTGAGGGGGCCCAAGGATGGTGGGCAGAGATTAGGGGCGAAGGAGGGGCGGGGGGTTCCAATGAGAAGGATCTCGGTCTTACTGTTGTTAAAACAGAGATCATTAGCAGCACACCATGCCTGGATAGCAGTCAGACAGTCGGGAATGAGAGAGGAAGCAGAGGAGGTAGATGAGGGAAGCTTAATTGAGAGCTGAGTGTCATCCGCAATACACTGGAAGTGAGCAGAGAAGGTAGAGATCAAGTGGGCAAAAGGGGCAAGGCAAACGTTGAAAAGTCATGGCGAGGGGATAGAGCCCTGAGGGATGCCGCAAGTAGAGAGTGAGGTACAGGAGAGAAAAGGGGCTAGTTGAAACTGGGTAGGCCGATTTTAAAGGAAAGAGGTCAGCCAAGCCAGTGCCCGGTCTGTGATGCCCACAGTATCACAGAGTCGATTTAAGAGGGCGCATGATTGGCAATATTGAAGGCAGAGGATAGATCAAGGAGGATGAGAACAGAAGGGGGTGTTTGAGTCGAGGTTTGAGAACAGGTCATCACGGGTGTTCAGGAGAGCAGTTTCTGTGCCTCTGCAGCCAGAATGGTGGTCATGGAGACAGCCAACAGATTCAGTGTGGTGGATTAGTTGGGAGATGACCAACCTCTCCAATGGTTTGCCCAAGACGGGGTTAGTGGAGATAGTGGGGTAGTTAGCCGGGCAGGACGGGTCAGCAGATTGCTTTGTTAGGAGGGGGTGCACAAGGGAGTGCTTGAGAGGTAATGGGAAGGAGCCAGTGGCAAAAGAGTGATTTTAGAACTCAGCCAAAGAGGGAGCTGGGGCGGCAATGTTGTCCTTGACAGTTCTAGAGGAGCAGGGAAGCACCTGTTTCGAGGAGACTTTCATAGAGCAAACAGTCTTGGTGACCTCATCCGGTGCTATGGGTGAGAAGGAGAAAAGTAGGAGGGATAGGGCGAGAGGAGCCAAGGGAGGCCTAAGTGCAGGTGGAGGAGGGAAGGGAGCAGAGGAGAGTGAGAACAGGATGTTCCGTGTTTTGGTTGTGAAGTGGGAGGACAAAGCCTCCTACCTTTCATGCAACCACTAGCTCGAAACAGCATACGGGACCTTGAGGGCTGTATGAGCCGCATGGAGGAGCTCCATCAGGCCATGCACGATATGGTGAGGCAATGCCTTGCAGAAGGGGAAGCCACACGCCAGGCCCATCATGACAACACCCAGGCAGTCACCTGTGCTGTGTACCGCATGGCCAGGTGGGTGCGCGAAGGCATGGAATCTGTGACATAGGCGCTCACACAGTTGGCAGCCACCATGGCCCAACATCATGCTGCACCGGCTGAGCCACAAACCCCACCATCGGCGAGCACAACCCCAGCAAGCTCGACCCAGACGAGCCCAGTTGCGTAGGTCACTAGCAGCATGCGCCGGCCAGAGGAGCAACACCCACCATACAAAAAGGGCCATCAGTAGCCGGACATACCTGCAGGAGAGAGTCTGGTTGGACTTGGATTGGATGCAGGGGCGTGGGTGTGTGTGGGAGTTGAGGGATGGGGGTGGTGGGTGGGGGGCGTGGTTGTGTGGGGGAGTTGAGGGATGGGATGGTGGGTGGGGGCATGGGTGTGTGGAGGAGTTGAGGGATGGGGGTGGTGGGTGGGGGTCACTTTGTAGGGCAACAAAGAGGTTTGGTCCACATCTATACCTGTTATTTGTACATAGTTCACATTTCCTTAATACAAATGATGTGCATATGAAGAACTCATGACTGGACATTGATTATTGAGTGTGTGTGAATTTATTTGTCAACAGTGCCCAGTTTTCAACATTCCAAGAACCCAGTACATCAGAAATAATGTGCAATCAAAGATTGATGTACAGCACGTCCTTCAGGCACATTCTGCTGTGGCCAACATGCAGCATCTTCCCCATCATCCTCCTCATCTCCCGGTGGAATTTGGTCCATGTCAGGTGGCAGGGGTACATTGCGCTAGATGCACATGTTGTGCAGCAAGGCACATACCAGTACAATCTTCCCCACCTTTTAAGGGCTGTAAATGAGTGCCCCGCCAGACCTGCTGAGGCTGTGAAACCGTGCCGTCAACAGCCCAAAAGTCAGCTCAATAATCGCACGAGTGCCTGTTGAGTGGATGCCTGACAGGGGTGAGGAGCCACGGCTTCAGGGGATACCCAGTATCAGCTGTATGGGAGCAATTGAGAATTTAATTGTGAGGGTTTGTGCCATTCCTTGTGTACACTTGCTGTACATTGTTCGTCTTCAGATGCAAGAGATCTTCACTGCCAGCTATTGCCATTTAATTGGAGCAACACTCAGGTTGGTGTACTCGATGTTGATCCACGGTAGGGGAGCATGGGTAACGTTCAGTTCCTAGGGACCTTGACACCCGATACAGCACTCACACAGATGATGTCAGTAGGTCCATGATTTGCTCGCATGTGATGGCTGTGTTGCAGTGGAGGATCCAGTATGCATGTAGGGTACTGAATGATGGATTTCCCTTATGTGCAACATGATACACGTTGTTTTGCCAATCATGCTTCCATATACATGATGACGCCATGTACATGTCCGTCAACGCCTTCACCCATGTGAACATGGCACAATGGAATTGGTGGTATGGTCCACAAGTGTAGGGAGACAATTCTGAGATGACGCTGGATGTCAACTGGCATGGTGGAAGTGAGGTACTGTGTATTGGTCCTGCAGCAGTCGCACATGTGTCACTGGTGTACACCACTTGCTGAAACCCATTTTGTACATCTATGTCCCATTGTTTTTTTTGAGTGTCCCTTCAGGTGCTGTGTATGGCATGGTGGTGTGCTGTGTACCTGTCAGGCAGGGGCAGTGACAGGTGATTCCCTGAGAGGCAGTGGTTCAGTCATGTCTGCACGACCTGCGCTGTACTTTGCTGCATTCATGTCAATTATGCATTGTGACTGCAGGTTGATGCATTGTGATACATGTGGCTCAGGTCTGATTATGTACCTTGTGCATGTGCAGGGGTGGGTGTTGTGTTCGTAGCTACCATTTACACATGGCTGTGGGTCATGGCACATCTGCATCCATTGTCAGTCTCACGCATCCCGTCATAATCATTGGGGTCACAGTGTTTGGCACCCAGGACTGTGCCCCCCAAGCAACATCCACTGAGGCCCAGCCATGCAGACAGGTTATGTATGCTTGTGGCCCCCCCGCAAAAACAACAACCCCCATGGCCCAGCCAGCAGACAGGTTATGTATGCTTGTGGTCCCCCCCAACAACAGCCCCGATGGCTCAGCCAGCAGACAGGTTACGTATGCTTATGGTACCCCCCCAGAAACAACCCCCATGGCCCAGCCAGCAGACAAGTTACATATGCTTGTGGTCCCCCCAAAAACAACCCCCATGGCCCTGTGGTTGGATTTACCCAGCAGCCAAGCACGCCATGCAGCATGTCGTTCCATGTAGTGGGGAAGCATAGAGTTGCGCAGCACCATTGCATCATGTGTGGATCATGGAAATCTGGCAATGCAATGCGTTATTATCTTGCGTGCATCACACACCATCTGGACATTCAGGGAGTGGTAGAGCTTCCAGTTGCGGTACACTACCTCCACGGCATGCCGGACTACCAGCTCCACATGGGTGCAGTCGATGGCACCAATGACGTTTGGCATGCCTGCCAGTGCATAGAATGCACTATTGGTGGCATTCACCTCCTCCACAGACCGTGGCAGCGATATGTGGTGCCTTGCGTGTTTCAGGAGTGCATCCAGCACCTGGTTTAGCACACGGGAGAAACATGGTTGTGAGATGCCATGCAGCTGCCCCACTGTGTGCTGGAAGTGGAGCACAGACACTACCTTCAGCATAGGGGGGATGGCGGTATGGATGTTGATCAGGCTGACCAGGTCATCTTGGATGAGGTCCACTATGGTGGTGATGGTGTCCCTGTCCAGGAGGTACAGGGTGTGAATCTGTGCAGGGGTTAAGTTTAATGGACTGGCCCTTATGCGTGGGATTGGTGGCTGCCTGCGGGGTACCACTGCCTGCACTAGTGGTATGTTCTGTCCCAGTCTCACCCTCATTCTCCTCCTGCGCCTCCTCTGCATTGCATGGTTTACTGCCTGCTCAAGGAATAGCAATGCAGGCATGTCCTCCAGCTCCTGTATAGCAATTGCTTGTGGTATCATTTTGGACTTGGAAGGGGTGTGGTTTGTGGGTGTGCTCATTTTGTGCTGGGCCAGACTCCATTGCCTCCACCTGTGCTGATTGTGTGCACCTGTGGCAGGTCTGGACAAAGCAGATGGTTGTTAACGGCTATCCCGCTGTACTTCGAGACTCACAGCCAGCCCATAGAGCCGATGTTTGCTCAGAAGTACTTTAAGATGAGATAGCTGCACCCTTGAGATGGATGGGGGTGCAGATTCATTACTCCAACACCAATCAATAAGGACAACTCAATGGTTTGGCAAAGGGAGTCCGTTTAATGACAAGTACAGACAACGGGGAGTTATGGATATCAGCAGTGATGCGATCGTCCTTCTCGATTCAACTCCAACGAACTTCACACAAGTTGTAATATTTATACTCAAAACTCATCATCATCGACATGTAACACTCAAAAATTAACAAGCAGTTCTATTGGTTAGGAAAAGGTAATTTTACTATAGGTACTATATCTGTATATGGTAACGGAGTGAGGGGATTGGGTAAACACTGTCAGGTGGGCATCTATGCCCTTCCTTCAAAATTACTACTGTAGACGTCACTAAAAGTACGACATCCCACTGGTTCTACTAATTATAGGACCCTAGATTATTTGGTCCATTTTGATTGGATTGGCACCAACCCCATGCATACTTTTCCACTTTGCTTAGCAGCATGCAGAATGGTCGGCCAGGTGCTGGGTGCCCCTTAGATACCCGGTCCTCCTCCGGTTATGGTTACAATCAATCATCACTTTAGTAGAAACGTGTCAATTAGTTCACTGTGGTTGGCCTCGAGACTGCATCTTCTGTCTGGAAAAGTTCTGATATCTTCGCCTGGTCAGGTGCCAAGCGTAGGTGTGAACCCTTGCTTCTTCTTGCTCGGCTGGTCACATGATTCCTACACCATGAATTTGTCACTTTTCTCTCAATTTGTGTATTTGATTCTCATTTAGCCTGCAACTGTCTACCTCTTCTTATCTCGACCTTTCAGAGGCAGGATATTCTGTTCTTAGTTTCAATTAAATGTAGCTACTGTTCGCTTCTTCTATTGGTATGAGCTCGGCTTTAATGGCACGAGTTGCCTCTATCGGGTTACGTTTCATCCGTCTCTTCTCGTTTTGCTAAATATGAATCTTTTCTCGTTTGGCCTTTAGTAACCTGGGTTGATACTGCTTCTTGTGCAAAGTGGAAATACACTGATAATACTGTGCTTCGTTTTGAGGTATATTATGTATAATGGCTCTTGTCTCACTATTCTACTACTAAGCATATCAAGGCGCACTGTTTTCTTAGCTTTCTTCCGGTTCCAAGCATATTTGCAGATGTAAACTGGTCGAATGTCTTCATCTTACAGCTATAATCTTCTTTGCATTTCGACATTGTCCTTTCACATTAGGTTCACGATATCCTTATTCATGGCGTTTCGTCTCTTTGCATCATTGTCAGGTTGTCAGTTCTTCTACTGTGAGTCTGTCCGGGTCCTCGTGACGTCATCATTCGTCTTCCATTAAGACCTTTTTGGTTTCTTCCGGGACTGTGCTTAGACAATCTTCATTTCGTTTCATTTGTTGGTAGGGTTTCCTTAATGGATACCTTACTGTCCATGGTTTTCTTGCTATTGGTACTTCAATATGTACTGTTCTTCTGTTAGGCACCGGGCAGAGCCCTACTGCGGCTCTCTGCTGGTTTATTTGATCATCATACGTCACAAATTTTGGTGTGAACGTTCCTGGTACTTTAAAATGGACGATTCGAGTGCAGGCTTTATTTGGGACCTCCTCTGCACTCTCCCCTCTGGGCGATTCATCGACCACTTTCACTTCCGTCTTTGCTTTCATCTCACTCGGTTCTTCTGCATTCCTCTTCACTTCACCGCCTGGGTTCATTCCTTCTTCATCTTCTGGATCTATACATGATGGCTTGAAGAAGTGTCTCTTTGGAGTCCATATCTTTATTACTCCTTTCAGGCTTCCTGCTGTCCTTACACATGTTCGTCTATATTCCATGTCATCAATTGACATTGTCCATTTGGGATGTAGTAAGCCCATCTTCCCACATAGTTTCGATGTTTCCTGGGATAGAGAAACTTTGTTCCTTCTGGTGCGTGAATGCTGGCCTTCACAAAGTCTCTTATTTCTTCAACAGTCAGGTCTTTGGGCTTCCATCCTGGCTTGACATCAATCATGATCTTCATCCCTATGGCTTTTTTTGCAGTTTTTTGTAAATGAGAGATTATTATCTCGATAACACAAAATCCTAACAATATCATCACTAGCAGGGCTCCCAGGAATTTGAATGCATCTGCCACCCATGAGAATAGTGCTCCAAACCAGCTGTCATTATCAACTTCATCAGTTTCGTCAATCATCTGATTCTGCAGCTTCGTCAGCATACCTATGGCTTCTGTTAGATTTCCATTCTTCTCATCGTGAGAAGGTATAAATGTGCAACATGATTCTCCGATTTTTGCACAAACTCCTCCATCCATAGCTGTGATCATGTCAAGCACATATTTGTTCTGGAGAGTCATCAGTCGGATGGCACTTAATTCTTCCTTAATCGCATTGAATCCTTTTATTGTCGTGTTGATGGTCTGCAGTAACTCCCATCTGGTTATCTGCAACCATTTAGTATTTGCTCCAACTTGGAATCTCGGCATGAAAATAGTTGTGAACACTGATGAGGTGAGGCTGAACAGCCTATGTTCATATGGGATTGCATGAAAGGCTTCTTCTTATTTGGCAGAGAAGTAATTGTCTCTGTTTATCTGAGTTAACAGTTCCACAGATATTCTTTTCCTCAGGTGAGCATCTGCTTTTGGGAAACTGTCAATGTTCAGGTCACTTTTCGGGATCACCAATGCTGGAACGTGGATGTTCACTATTGTGCATATACATCCCCAGTTTTTCGGCGGTCTGATGTATGCTTTGGATCCACATGCCCAATAATGATCCATAATTACTGCAGTTCCGTGCACCATTCCTGGAGCATCAAAAACTCGTCCACAGTTCTGGTTCTCTCCCATTTTTCTTGTGCCATTATTCCTGAAGCAGAACTTGGGGCTCTCCAGTGGCACTATCCGCAATGGTCCTCCTCTGTCTTCGACCCATGTCAGTAGTTTTGCAAGCTTTGGCCATAATTACTTGCATCCATTGTGTACAATGTCGCTGGTGCCTTGGTAACGACCAGTGACCATCCAGACTCTCCGTATTACTACTCTTTTCTCCCATACGTCTGGTGACGTAAATCTGCGTTTGGCCTCTGTTCTTCCAGATTTGAGCCTCTTCTGGAGTTTTTCCTTGGATATTTAGCTTCACATTTACTTCCCATCTAATTTCAGCTCCTTTTACTCCAGGTTTCCTGTACCTAATCACATGGTTCATAGTATGAACTCTGTTTCTTGTCTTAATGTCTTGAACATAATCATCTTCATCGGGATAAGCTGTTTCAGTTGCCCATATTAGGGAAGCATCACTTCCCATATACTGGCCTCTAGTTTTGCACATGGCTACGTGTGAAAGACAGTGTGTTGTCTGGACATCAATTTCTACAGCTACGAAGATCTTGGACTTCCCCATGCTGTATGGTAGGAGTGCACAAACAAAGCATTCCCCTTCTGAATTCCGTCTTCCAACTTCTTTCATGTGCTGGTAGCAAATGTTGTTTCCCAAATGTGCTGTGCTGTCCAGGTTATCGTTTAGTTCGTTGTCATCTCTTTGCATACTCCTCTTGATTCTTAAGGTTTCCATGTAGTTTGCTATTACTACATCCTTGAATGCATCTGTATGGCTCTTTCTTGCTGGAGGATTTTCAGGTATCCTGGTCCATGGTGCAGGTCTCCTCATCTGTGCCATTTGAGTGGAGGAAAGTCCGGCAATTATTTCTATTTCCTCATGCCTCTTCCTGGCTCTGGCTAATGACGGCCAGATGGATTCTGCTATCAGCTGTGCTCGTGAGATTTTCTTTGAGTTTGTCTTCGTCTCCATCAGTGTCATCTCAGGGGTGTTCATTGTTGTCATTTCTGTTGGTTTCTCCTCCAATTCCTCTTGTTTTGCCACTATGTCTGCTTCCTTCATTTGGCTCTTCACTTTACTTGTAGTGCTATTTCTCATAGTAGGCAGTCTTTTTTTCTGTGATGTTTTGGATTGTGGTTCTGTAGTCATTGACACTAGCCTGTTGCATGTGCATTCTGTGTTGGCATGCATGTGGTTGTCTGTAATCTTGTCACAGTCATGCTTTGCCAACCCTGTCTCCGGCTTTCCTTTTTGTTTGTTACCACAAGTGTGTTTGTGTCATTGCTAATCACATCCATTTCAATTTCATTCATTTCACCACCAGATCTTCTAGGGACTGGAATGACTATGCAATGTCTGTGTATTTTCGTAGGCTTCATGCGTGTTAGGGAGAATTCTCATAAATGGTTGATTTCACTTACGTACGAGTCCCTCAGCAGCTTTGCTGGATTTCTAGGATTTATTTTTTTCACCTGGTAAGAGTGTGAGCTTTTTTCCCACTCTTGCGTGTGTTTTGCTATGTGTGTTTCTACTTTTTGTGTGATCTTGGGCACTGGAGCCTCACCTACTCCAGAACACCATATTTTTTCATGTGGGTTACACAGCACCTTCAGTGCAGTGACAAAGGGTTGTCTTTTAGACTTCCCACCTGCTCCATTTTCTGGGGCTGACTCCAGTCCCCCAGAAAAGGGTAAAGTTGCCATTAACTTTACCTTAGTCACTTTAAACCACAGACACAGTACACCCCATCTTCCATGGAGTATTGGAAAGGGTTAATTCTTATCCCTTTTTGTCTGTGCTTCTTGGGACAGTGTTTTGCTCCCTTTACATAAAGACTTGGCTGGTAGCAGTGGTATCTACCCTAACTTTTCTACCGCGATTATCTTATTTAAACGTGGTAATGTTTTAGGCTATTATATTACCCTCAAACATAAACCCGCTTGACCAAATACATTTTATTTTGGCTCCGGCCGGGTTTATTCGCAATTTCTTTTTGTTAAAGTCTTTCTCGTATTTTACTCTGCGTGCCAAACTAGGCTTGGTCCCTTTTGTTCAACGCTTTTTTGTGGGCTTCTGAACAGAAGCCCTCCTTTAGCTGCCTGAGGGTCTGGGTAGGCAGGATGTGAGGGAGAGGTTTTAGGACCCCTGCCATGGGTTTCCTTGGTAACCCAAGTCACACTCCTATCTGATTGGCTAAGGGGACTGGCCTTGCCAGGCCAGCCACCCTGTTATGTGATTGACAGCCAGGCTGTATGAATGGGGGAAAACTGCATAAAAATCAGGTCTCTGGGACTGGAAGAGCAGAGTCGCCACTGGAACGAAAGAACCATTGAGGAACTGTAAGAAGTGGACCCCTACAACGACTGAGCCGCCCGGTAAAGTCCTGTTGCAGGTCCGAATCTCCAGAATCCGACGACAGAGAAGATCCTCCAGGAAACTTCTTCCCTTGAGCTGGTGGGACCAACCAGTTCACCCAAACTGCAAGCCAGGACCCCTCCTCTGGTTGAATTCGCTATACAGGGCTGCAGTGGGCCGGATAGCCAGGAAGGTCGGACCCTGCATGTGTTTTAAGGAGCACACCTTTAATTTGTTGTTTGGCGCTGCTGCTGGTTTCTTCCCTGGGTAGTGCAGGACCCTCCAGTCTTCCTACTTCTGATCAGTCGGACAGTCTCTTCAGGAACCGTGAGCCTGCAGGAACTACCAAGAACGCCTGCCTCAGCTACAGCCCCCTCTCCGTTTTAAGATACTGTGCAAATCCGGTTGTGCGTTTTGTTCAGCCGCAGTGAAAGTGTTTGAAATCTTTCTCCAATCCGAGGGTTTGTCCTTCTATTCTCTTTGAACTACCTTTTCTACCAACCAACCTCGTCCGGAAACCGTGCCACGAACTTTACTGCAAACTACCCTGAACTGTATTATCTTGAGCAAAAGATTTTGAACCATTCACTCTAGCCCTAAGACTTTTCTATCTGATTTTATCATCGTAGTCTCTCTTGTTCGCTTTCCCTGAGTACTTACCTGTTGGTGTGGATTCATTTCTGTTAACATTTGTCTTTCCCTCCCTTTTAAATTGCTGGAGTGCCATTTTGCTCCCACTTCATTTTGTGAGCTTAACTTGTCTGGAATTTAAGGGAAGTTGTGTGGTGTAGTAAGAGTGTGATTTTTAAGCTGCTTAGAAGAGTGAACTGTTATAAAACTGAAGAGTGAAATAAATGTATATTCTTTTACTTGAAAACCTTGAGTCGGTGTTTGCCTGAATCATAGTAATTGCTGTCCTTTGTGTAACTATTTGATACTGCTCACTTACTCTTGAGATAAGTCTGGCTGCTCTGCTACTGCTACCACTTTAACTGTGTAGTACAGGCTTGTACCAAAGGTGAAATTGTACTGTCACTTGTAATCTTAATTGTGTGTGGTGTTCCCAAAGGGTTCTGCATATAATTGTGCCTAACAATGCGTGCATCATTAGGTGGGTGCACTGGAATTGGTACGCTTTGTGCACCAATAAAAAATGCAGTTCTGATCGTTAATGACAGTAAAACAATGATGAATATAATACACAAATACATTCTGCCTCTGTATGTCAGGCGGCAGCATTTACTTCCAGAGAAATAGGGATGTCATTCCTCCTATGGGAAGGTGAGGTTGCTGCTCTGGATCCCCATATCGATCATTCACCAAATGTTAACTTTTATTATAGTCCTTTAACAATATCGTCTTCGGATTCTTTATTAAGAGTTGCAGGTGTTTCACAATTGTCCCCCCTCTTGTGACTAATGAATTGTCTATTATCTAAGGATACAGTTCTTTTACTAAAATATGGGAAGCGTCAAAATTAAGTGATAATTCAGCAAGTCTCTTTACTGTGCATGTTCAAAGTATGTCAGCTCCCAGTCCGTGCCCCTGATTTGCTTCAGTGCCGAAGACATGTTGCCTTTGTTAATGGAAAAACAGAAAGGAAATCTCTGGCAATGCTCTCTCGATCTGTCCCTCAGCGGAAAGCTTTTAGAATCTCCTCAGATAGTTCTGCTGATGGTTAGAGAGTTCCACTTGCAGTACTATTCCATGCAAGAGCATGCCCATTTGTGCAATATTAGCTGGATTTCTGATGAATGTGAGGACGTCAACATCGATCAGTCTCCCCACTAGCTCTGGAAAATCAGTGACTAAATGAAAGAGAACGTTGTGGGCCAACCTGCTGTCTTCTGGTGACAGGGACATCTGTCCCGTTTTGCAGATGTTCAGGACTGTATGCTTTCACTTCAATGTAAACAATGTCTGCACTGTCAATTCGCGTGGAGTGTAACTAAGATCACAATTTTATTTAGGAGTTGGCTTAGATGTTCTGTGTTTGCTGGATCTCGGGGAAACATGAGTGTGTCTGTCATTCTTCAGACAAGATTTGGACAGTCTTCGATTATGCAAAAGAACACTCTATTGACAAGCTCATTTACTTCCTTCTCTGTTTGGGACATTTGGCTTCTCCTCGCTGTATTCAGGAAGTAGGACAAATTGGTCGGCAATCACAGTAAACAATCTTCTTGTTGTCTTTTCATTTTCAGGATCTTGAAGAAAGTCAGTGACACTGGTGAGTCTCCCCACCAATGACGGGTATGATCTTAGCACTAGATTAAAATATGTTACCACATCTTTAGTGCTGTCACTACTGTGGGACACCATAAGTGATTCTGAATATGGTCTCGGTGTGGAATGAGTCTGGATACTGTATTTTCTTCCAATTTATGTGTCCTCGTTCAAAATTTGGCATGTTATTTCCTCGTCACAGTTTTAATGTGTCTCGATCCAAAGTTCAAGTTCAACAGACTATGTTGTGGCTTATACGTGCAATTGTCTTCTTCACCCTGCAACTAGGATGCACAGAGTGTCTTTCGCTTATGTCCTTATCCCCTTTTTTGCTCAGACCAAGTGTCCATTTTTAAGCCACAATTTGCAAAATGTTCTTTGTCTTTGTCTGGCTGCTCATGCGTCCTTTATCTTCATCATGGATCTCATCTGCACGTGCTGTGGTCCTTCCCCATCACTTGTAGTCTCCTCACGCTGGGGTGCAGACAGGGGGCCTTCTCTGATGTAGGGTTTGATATCGCCCAGAAAAATCCAAGCTCTCCTGCCTTGTAGTTTCACTGTGGAAGGAGTGTAGTCCTCCACTGTAACGGAACCGTTAAATCTTGGCTCATCCCACCTTTTCCTCATATGATTCTTTACAATGATCGTATCTCCAGGGAAAATGGATGGTACACAAATGTTAGGGCCCAAGGGCTAACTCCAGTAGTGGTGGCTTGACACGTCATGATGCAAGTATGGGGGTAATTCATAGAATTTAGCACAGTGTGCGCGTGCGAATCTCTGCGCCAGCCGCGTGCGCTAAAATCAATTTCCACGCACAGCGTATTCATGGATTTTAGCTACCAAAACCAGCTGTGGCAACAGTGGTGCAGTGACCCTGCAGCAGCGCCAGTTACGCCCCCAAGAACGACCCTTGCGCAGGGAAAAGCCATCAAAATCCCCAATATAGCGCAAAGGGCTGCGCTAACCCTGTACCAGCACGGCAAACGGGGTACGTGTATTTCAGGGGTGTGCGGGAAGTTTCACACGCAATTTCAGCAGAGTATGTGTATTTCAGGGGTGCGCGGGAAGTTTTACACACGATTTCCACAGGGTACGTGTATTTCAGGGGTGCGTGGGAAGTTTTACACGCGATTTCAGCAGCGCACGTGTATTTCAGGAGTGCGCGGGAAGTTTCACACGTGATTTCAGCAGGGTACGTGTATTTCAGGGATGCGCGGGAAGTTTTACACGTGATTGGCCTGGGTATGTGTATTTCAGGGGTGCGCGGGAAGTTTCACACGCGATTTCAGCAGGGTACGTGTATTTCAGGGGTGCGCGGGAAGTTTTACATGCGATTGGCCTGGGTACGTGTATTTCAGGGGTGCGCGGGAAGTTTCACACGCGATTTCAGCAGGGTACGTGTACTTCAGGGGTGCGCGGGAAGTTTCACACGCGATTTTGGCAGGGTACGTGTATTTCAGGGGTGCGCGGGAAGTTTTACACGTGATTGGCCTGGTTACCTGTATTTCAGGGGTGCGTGGGAAGTTTCACACGCGATTTCAGCAGGCTACGTGTATTTCAGGGGTGCGCAGGAAGTTTTACACGCAATTGGCCTGGGTACTTGTATTTCAGGGGTGCGCGGGAAGTTTCACACGTGATTTCAGCAGGGTACGTGTATTTCAGGGGTGCCTGGGAAGTTTCACATGCAATTTCAGCAGGGTACGTGTATTTCAGGGGTGCGCAGGAAGATTTACACACGATTTCAGCAGGGTACATGTATTTCACGGGTGCGCGGGAAGTTTTACACATGATTTCAGCAGGGTACGTGTATTTCAGGTGTGCGGGGGAAGTTTCACACGCGATTTCAGCAGGGTACATGTATTTCAGGGGTGCGCGGGAAGTTTTACACCCGATTGGCCTGGGTACGTGTATTTTAGGGGTGCGCGGGAAGTTTCACACGCAATTTCAGCAGGGTACGTGTATTTCAGGGGTGCGCGGGAAGTTTTACGTGCGATTCGCCTCGGTACGTGTATTTCAGGGGTGCGCAGGAAGTTTCACACGCTTTTTCAGCAGGGTACGTGTATTTCAGGGGTGTGCGGGAAGTTTTACATGCGATTGGCCTGGGTACGTGTATTTCAGGGGTGCGCAGGAAGTTTCACATGCGATTTCAGCAGGGTGCGTGTATTTCAGGGGTGCGCGGGAAGTTTTACACGCAATTTTAGCAGGGTACGTGTATTTCAGGGGTGCGTAGGAAGTTTTACACGCGGTTTCAGCACGGTATGTGTATTTCAGGGGTGCGCGGGAAGTTTTACACGCGATTGGCCTGGGTACGTGTATTTCAGGGGTGTGCGGGAAGTTTCACACGCGATTTCAGCAGGGTACGTGTATTTCAGGGGTGCGCGGGAAGTTTCACACACGATTTCAGCAGGGTATGTGTATTTCAGGGGTGCGCGGGAAGTTTCACACGCGATTTCAGCAGGGTACGTGTATTTCAGGGGTGCGCGGGAAGTTTCACACGCGATTTCAGCAGGGTACGTGTATTTCAGGGGTGCGCGGGAAGTTGTACACGCGATTTTGCTGTCAGAGTGGGGAACGCATATTTCGGAGGTGCGCGGGGAGTCCTACATGTGAATTGGCAGTGTGGGTCCTCCCAGGTGTCCCTTTTACCCCCTCCATGACCTCTGCAGGCAGTCCACACCACAGGGGACTACCCTGCACCCCTGGTCATGTCCCCCAGCACCCCCACCCCCCCATCACTGACAGGCAACTGCCAGCAGGCCCCAACACAGGTCCCCAAGCACCCCCACCCCCCAGCATTGACAGGCACCTGCCAGCAGGCCCCGACACATGTCCCCCAGCACCCCCACCCCCCATCATTGACAGGCACCTGCCAGCAGGCCCCAACACATGTTCCCCAGCACCCCCACCCCCCCATCATTGACAGGCACCTGCCAGCAGGCCCCGACACATGTCCCCCAGCAACCCCAGCATTGACAGGCACCTCCCAGCAGGCCCTGACACATGTCCCCCAGCACCCCCACCTCCCCAGCATTGACAGGCACCTGCCAGCAGGCCCCGACACATGTCCCCCAGCACTCCCCCACCCCCAGCATTGACAGGCACCTGCCTGCGGGCCCCGACACATGTCCCCCAGCACCCCCACCTCCCCAGCATTGACAGGCACCTGCCAGCAGGCCCGACACATGTCCCCCAGCACCCCCACCCCCCAGCATTGACAGGCACCTGCCAGCAGGCCCCGACACATGTCTCCCAGCCAACACGTCATCACAATCTATATCCCTGGCTCTTATGGCCACCCAAATCCCACCCCACGCCACCCCAGTCCAAACATCCAACCAAGCTTTACATCCACTCTAAATTGAAATACCCATTACATGATAGATCAAAAATAAGCATTATGCGCATGAGTACAAGTCTGTCAGACCCACACAATGGCAACACATGACTGAGAAAATCCACATTGTGACATGCATGAAACCAATGAGAGAAGACCACACATTGAAGTAAGAAACAAAAATGTATTCAAGTCAAAATGAAGGGAATGAAATCAAAACACACAATAATGCCAATAATAATCAAAATGCAGCATGTCCCAAAAAATTATAAATAAATAAAATGAGAATCCAAATTAATCCAAATGAAAATGTGTCCAAAGTCACTGTCCAACAAAGCAAATCCAAAGGGAAAGAAAAGCGTAATATCCATTGCTCCATGGTGAAGAAAAAAAAAGATGAAGGAGAAAAATCCACTGTAAAACTATGTACAAATAGCAAATCCAGGGTCCATGAGCCCAACGACATAAATGAAACCTACAATGAAACCTACCTAATTACTAACTATATACAAAAATGTGGGGCATAGTCCATGCGCCCTAAATGAAAGAAAAAAGAAATGAAACTTAACACTAATTAACTATATAGAATGGCGGCGGGCAAGTCCAACTGCTCACTTGTTGATGTCATGGGCCAGCGCATCATCGAACTCCTGTTCAATGTCTTGGAGGTGGACCTGTTCTCTGGCCCCGAGGTCTCGCAGGGATAACGCCATGTCCACCTCCAACTCCCTGCGAATTCCCTCGAGGCACTCAGCCCGCCTCAGCACCCTGCGCATGGAGTTCTCCGCCATGACCATTGTGAGCCGTGCCTCCTCCGCCCGCCGCCGCTCCGCACCTATCTGCTGGCCCAACCGCTGCCACACGGAAGACACTCCCATTCCAGGGTCCTCCTGCCCTCCGGCCGATGTCTACCCCTCTGCTGTAGATGAACTCGAGCCATGATGCCTCCCACGTTCAGCCTGCCGCTGCCTCCGACGCAACTGCCTTTGCCAGTACGACGGCATCCAGGCTGATGGAATCGACCGACGCCGTCGTGCATGTGCCCTGCCCGATGATGCCGGCACATCCTCCATCTGCTGGGGTCCAGTTGCTGTGGTGTCCACCCCTGCTGGACCTCCGACTCCCGACTGTGGCAGGGATGGGATCCCCACAGAGCTGGCTGCGTTGGTCAGGGCAGGTCCACAGGGGGCCCTGGTGGCATCTGGGCCGGAAGACGGCATGGAGAACGACTGGCGCATAGTCTCCACAGAGGAGGAGATGGCCGCCAGAGTGGCCGACACATGTACAAAACCCCCGACCATGGACACTCCCAACTGGGCCATGTTGGCACGCTGCTCTTCGTGATGATGTGCGTGGTCCCCCCGGGAAGCATGCACGTCTTCACGAATGACCCGCCTGCGCAACGCGACACCAATCAGGACCTTCTCCATACGGCCAGGAGTCCCCTCGTCCGCAGGTAGAGGAGTGTCAGATGACATGGACATCCCCCCTACCTGCGGACGGGACTGGGATGGGGCATCCCTGCTGGTGCATGGTGGTGCAGTCACAGTGTCAGGGACAGTGACATGCACAGGCCCCTCCACGGCGACCTGTGCTGCCTCCTGCCCCTGCCCCTGGACTGCACCACTTGCACCAGTGGTACCACTCCCACCAGGCCCCATGTGCGGCTCAGTAGCGGCCTCCTCCTCCTCTGTGGAAACCACCAACCTGGATGGCTCCACACCGTCTTCCGCCGTTGCAAGCCCCTGTGGGGGCTCACCCACCCCTTCTGATGCAGCCGTAGTGGCAGACGCAGCACCGGTCCCCTTACTCCCGGACGATGGTAAATTCTGGGAGGGTGACTGGGCCTTGCGTCGCCGGCCGGTGGGGGCATTCCCGCCGCTTTGCTCCACAGCGCCTTCTCCGCCCTCTTCATCACTTGCCGCTGTGCAGAGGGAGACATAGAACACAAGAATCAGGGTACTGTATAATGGTCCCCTAGACAGGAAGCAATAGCAGATGAGTGGCACTGTCAAACATCACTTCCATCATGTCCCTCCACAACACATGGGTCAGTACAGGCAAAACACATGCAGTAACAGGCATGGCACATGCAATGAACATTAGCATACATGTCCAAGGGACTCTGGGAACATACAATGCTGGTTTGAAACTCACATGCATCATGGGTCATGCCTATCACATGCACACACTTCACCGTAGTTTCATCCATCTGGCCTTGTACACCCCAGACACAGTGGATACAAGGATGAGTAGGCTGCATCAGTGAATCTGAACATTGTCACAGACATGTGTCATGCATCCATGGCATTTACAAGTCACAGACACGCAAGTCAGACACACAGACATGGACACCATACATGTCCATGACCGCAGCACCCATCTCTCACACCCCATCCATGTCCAATAACAGAGACAGGCATGCATTAATGTGTGCATTCCGCATGCTGCTCTGCATGTTGCATTGTAACACATGCACCTACCATGTGGTTCACACATTACTGGTCTCACATGCATGACCATGATGTCCCTGCAAACACACAAACATACATGGCCTATGTCACACATACAGACAAGTATCAGACAACCAGCACCCTGCAACATGCCCTGTCTCACACAGCAATGCTTGGCCACTTAATGCTCAACTCCAGACGGATCTGCCTCTGAAGGATCTGGGCGTTGAGCGCTGGGCCTACGCGTTCCAGGACCCTTATCTGGATGGTACTCAGGCTGCCCCGGCCCCCCTCCACGAGGCGCCGGGCCTTTATGAGGGTCCTGGACCTCAAGTCCTCCCAGCGCTTCTTGACTTGCTTGATGTTGCGGGTTGCCACCTCCTCCGTGTTGATGGCAACCACAAAGTCGTCCCAGATCCTATCCCGTCCTTCCTTGTTGGCGCGTGATGTTCAGAAGAGGGCATCATAATGCCCCAGGACATGCTCCACCAGGACACCAACTTCCTTCTGACTGAAGCTGGTGGCCCTCTGCCCCATCGGGTGGGGGTCGCCAGTGGTCTCAGATGGTGTTTGCCCCGACATGGCGACCCCCGAGGCAGGCGTGGGTGGGCAACTGGGTCCTGGGTCTGGACTGTGGAGCGATGGTATCCCAGTCGGGAGACTTCTGTTCCAGCAGGGGTGGACACAGCAACTGGACCCCTGCAGATGGCTGATATGCAGGCACCAAATAGCAGGGCATGTGGGCAGCAGGCAGTCAGGCAGCAGCAGATGGCAGGTGGGAGCGTGCTCGGGGGCCTGGGGAGCAGGAAAATGACCTTCAGGGCAGGAGCATGGTCTTCCGTGTGTTTTCGCATGGCCAGCTTGATACGGAGTGATTTGGCACGTGAAAAAATTGCACGTCAGCGTGTAATTCGAGGAAAGGCCCTTAGCGCGTAAGCGCGTCAGCACACGTACGCTATTTCATTGGACCAAAGGCCCTTAGCGCGTAAGCGCGTCTGTGACGTATTGCGCACGGGCATTGCCCTTTCGCATGCAAAACTTCCTGCGAACCCCTGAAATACACGTATCCTGCTGAAATCATGTGTAAAACTTCCCGTGCACCCCCGAAATACACGTACCCCACTCGCACAGGGCCCTTTTGCATGTGAAACTTCACGCGCACCCCAGGAATACACGTACCCTGCTGAAATCGCGTGTGAAACTTCCCACGCACCCCTGAAATTCACGTACCCAGGCCAAACGCGTGTGAACCTTCCCGCGTATCCCTGAAATACACGTACCCTGCTGAAATCGCATGTACAACTTCCCGCGCACCCCCAAAATACACGTTCCCCACTCGCACAGGGCCTATCGCGTGTGAAACTTCACGCGAACCCCAGGAATACACGTACCCAGGCCAATTGCGTGTAAAACTTCCCACGCACCCCTGAAATACATGTACCCTGCTAAAATCGCGTGTGAAACTTCCCGCACACCCCGAAATACACGTGCCTCACCCGCACAGGGCCTATCCCGCGTGGCGGACGTGTTTAGGCCTATGCGTGTCTTTGCCCTTGCGCGGGTTTGCCCTATTCGGTTCCATGAATACGTGTGGTTCGCTTGCGTGTGGGCGTTCCGTGTACTTCCCAGCAGTACTTCCCCCTTCTTTTTCACACGTTATTCCCCATTCCGCGTGTTACGCCCCCTGTTCCGCCTACTTTTGTTGTGTGCGCTGCGCTATGTGCGCTTTCGCTGTGCGCTTAGCGCACGCTGGCTCACACGTCTCCAAACAGCATGCGCTAAGCACGAATTTGGCGCACAACCAGTGGGAAAGTAGCACAGCGCCTTCCTTGAATCGCACGCATGCGCGTGCACTTACTTTCTCACGCTTACGCCTCCTTGCTCCTGCTTGCGCTGGGATTTTCGGCGCACGTTTGTTCCATGAATCGGCCCCTTAGTCTTTCTAACTATATACCCCTCAAGAGTACAAAAGGACAGATTGAGGTGAGTATTGCCTGAAAATATGGTACACCCTGGAACTCAAACAGATGGCTGCAAGAAAAAGTAACCACGTATTAACATGTGAGTTATGGCAATGGAATCTCAAAACAAGATGATGAACTGATACTCACGAACAAGAAAATCAGACTGGGACTGATTAGTTCCATGCTAGATTGGTGAGTATCCTGAAACAAGAAAGGTAACTATTACCAGGAGTACAGAATAGTATTATAAAGAACGAACCAAATCGTTTGTGCTTACCAAAAGAGTGACCTGGATAGATGATGTAGAAGAAATTTGGAAATGAAGTGGTAGTCCTGAAACCCAATGTCTTGTTTTCCTATTCCCGCCGGCACGAGGATGCCTAAGGTGTCTATTGTTCTGTGCGCCATTGCGCTAATGTCCTTTGATCCTTGTGCCGATGCGCGAATGTCCTTTCAGTTCCTTAAAGTCTTTGAACAGTAGAAGAGTGAAGATATGACACTGGTTGTAGATGGAGTAATCCAAGAGACTGCTGTCTTGGCAAACAGGTAAAACGTGAGGGATGAGGCGAGTGCAGTCCGTGGACGTTCCGGTTTTGACAATGAACAGGTAAGACTTGAGGGACGAGGCAAATGCAGTCCGTGGATGTTCCGGGTTTGGCAATGAGCAGGTAAGACTTGAGGGATGAGGCTAAAGCAGTCCGGGGACGTTCTGAGTCTGGCAATGAGCAGGTACGACGAAGGCAATGACAAGAATGAAACAAGGAAAGTCACAAGGCAGACCAGGTATTCAAGGAGCCAGAAGGTAAGGTAACAAGAAGTGCAGCTTTGAAAAATTACATGGGCGGGGCTTAAGTACAGGTCAGCTGATCGCACGCACAACACGGCGCTGTGTCAAATCAAAAGGGGTCAAATCAAAAGGGGTCAAATTAAATTGCGGTCAATAAAAGCAACTTTAAAAGGCGGGGATATATTTTACAGGACTAGAATATCAGAGCCTTAGAGCGTGGTGTATAAGCCATGATGTCTGGCTAATGTAAGAAATGTGTAATTCCTATAATTCAGATAGAATGGGTCAGTGCACTATAGTGGAACAAGTTCATGCGGCATCATGCTAATTTGGGTGCAACCAAGAACATATTTTCTTGACGGCAATTTAATTTGACCCCTTGTGGTCTGCGCACACCCTTTGTGCACATTTTATCTTCCGACTATTCATGTTATCAGCTGCAACGTGCTTGTGACTGCTTTTCAGCCTCCCATTTGGTATGGTCACTCCTGACAATTAACTTTTGTTTTCCTTGACTTTCCCTTTTTTTCACGGCCGTATGCCCCCAGAAGACCAGCTGCCCCTCACTAGTGTCAGTTTCCTCGTTAAGCATTATGTTGCTTTAAAACTGCAATCCTTTCGTTCCAAGCGGATTAGGGACCTAATGTTAATCTGTGACGTCGCTCGCTCACCAGCGTAATGAGGTCATTGTGTAAACACTGCCAGTTACGCTTCCTAAATTTCCTTCTTTTTTAGGAGACTGCTCCACAGTCGGAGCACTATATAGATAAATACGTTCCCTCTAGCTTTTTAACTTCTTCTGCACTCAGGCAATATATTCATCTATGGATAGCTACGGTACCATCTGCGCACACACGACACACGTGCTCGGCGCGTGATGATGTCACTGGCTATGACCGTATTTTAGTGGATACGACGCTGCAGATGGAGTCAGTCATCCTCTTGGGGATCCTGCTTCCATCCTGCAGTGCCGCACTCTTTAGGTAAGAACCCTCCACTTGCTTGTGCTTAATTTCCCTTACTTTTTTCCTGAACAATGACTCTCGGCTGCGAGGAGTCATTTATACTTACTTATCTTCACTTCTTTTTGTAGTCTGTTCCCTTGACCTACCCTCGGGACCTGTTGCAAGTTTTCACTTACCCGCCATCTTGAGCAGAGCCTCCATGTCATAGACTTCCTAGACATAACTGTAAGTTATGGGCTTCCTACTTTTACGAATATAAAAGTTATACTTTCCAGTCTAATTTGTCACTGATGGTTACCCTCTTGCACACAGGGACCTGTCTGCACTATAGAGTGGTCTATCCGCCGCAGGAACGTACTTCGCCACCCGGAGACTTATACAGCAGTCTGAATACAGATGCACCCTGATTCATTTTTTAAAGAAAACGACACAAGGTTAGACTAGTTATGTTTACTACCGGTGTTTGCTACCTTTAATCTGGCTATGCCAGTTAATTCACAACATTGTTACCTATCAGGTTTCTTCACTTGATGCATCCCCTATCTTTGACTCTTGAACCACTATAAATTCTTGTGAGATAAAAACTGTCCCCACTGATACCTTTAGTGGTAAGACATAATGGGCCTCATTACGACCATGGCGCTAATGGGTTAACGGCTCCGTAAAAGGCTGCAGCGCCGTTAACCCATTAGCACCTAATTACGAGGTTGAATGTTTTTGAGTTTTGAAGAGATTGAATTTATTATTGTTTTTTTCATAATCCTTTTCTAGAAATTGAATTGCCCCTGATGAAGAGTGTGCAACACTCGAAACGCGTTGGGCCCCCTTCAACTACATCATCATGAATAAAATGAACATGGTTATTGTGACCTAAACTGACTGTAAGGTCATTTCTTCTAAAAAAAAATATCCTAACTATTGCTTGTCTAAATTGTTTTTTCTCCAAAATATATCACAACTACTTACCTAAAATAATGTGAACTTAAATGATGAATTTTTGGTCTGGTATTCCAGACTCACGATAGTGTGCAGCGGACGTGAGTTCCCCACTTGGGAACTTGTTTGTCTTTTCTGTATTTAGGCAACCTAGGTGTCAAGGTTGCATCCCTCCTCTGCACCTCGAATACATTTCATAATCAATATCCCATTGACTAAGTATTGACTAGAGTAGAATACATCTCTGACAATAGGGTGTGCTTCTACAGTCCATATTTTTCATCTAATGGAACCCTGACAGTTTCCTCCCCCTAAGATGAATCCCCGGAGTGAGTAGCCAAGAACCTGGACAAGAGGAGAGGAGCATGCACATTTGATTCAGATTCCCATGTACGCTCTTCCGGACCGTAACCTTCCCATTCAATGAGGAAATGATGCACCCCACGGATCATCTTAATATCCAGAATAGCCTTTACCTCATACTCCTCCACACCCTTGACCATCATGGGTGCCGGACAAGAAGGGAGGTGAGTACCTGTGGGGCATGGCCTCAAAAGGGAAACATGAAAGACTGGATGTATCTTCCATTGGGAAGGTAACTCTAAACGAACCACCAACGGATTGAGCACTTCTTTAATAGGGAAGGGACCCACAAAACGAGGTATCAAGCATCTACGAGCAGGCAAATGGAGGTTCTTAGAAGCCAATCAGACCAGCATTCCAGGTTGATAATCGGGAGCAGGAGTCTGGTGCTTGTCAGCATAGAGTTTAGCTTGCCGTTGCGTGGCCTCCAAGTGATCAAAGACCGTTTCCCTCAGGGAAATGAAGGCCCGAATGCAAGCCTGAGCTGCCGGATTGCCAGTGGTAGGAATCACAGCCTCAGGAATCAACCTGAGATGTAGGCGGTAAAGGGCAAAGAATGTAGTGATACCAGTAGACGAATGGACTGAATTATTGTACGGATATTCTGCCACCCCCAAAACATTTAACCATGACTCTTGATGCTGAGCGATTAGACAACGTAAGAATTGTTCCATAGTGGCATTCGCCCTTTCTGTTTGGCCATCTGTTTCAGGATGATAGTCCGTGGAATAACATCCATCTATAGCCAAGGCAGTGACTAGATGACGCCAGAAACGGGAGGTAAACTGTGAACCGCGATCTGTAATGATGATCTCAAGTAGCCCAAAATGACGGAAAACATTCTGCAAGAACAGTTCTGCTAGGACCGGAGCAGAAGGTATGCCCTGGCAAGGTACGAACAAGGCCATTTTAGAAAAGTAGTCAACCACCACCCATATGGTATCACAACCTCCGACAAGAGGTAATTCAACCACAAAGTCCATTGAGATCAATAGCCAGGGTTTCTTTGGGACAGGCATAGGATGTATCAATCCCATTGGTTTGGACACCGTACCTTTGCACTGAGCACAAATAGCGCAATTCCTGATGTAATCCGACACATCTTTAGTCATCGTAGGCCAGAACGCCCACTGTTTTAATAGTCCAAGAGTCTTGTGTTTCCCCGGATGTGTGGCCATTGAGGCATTATGACACCACTGGAGGGCCAACACACGGGTTTCAGATGTAGGGAGATACAACCATCCTTGTACATATGGAATGGAATTGATGACTTCCATTTCATGGTCATGGAGTTAAGGAGGACTGGCCGCCATCCAGGATTGAATCAAACCCTTCAAAGAGGAATCAACAGTACAAGAACAAATGACAAACGACGGCTGTAACACCTTCCCTTCTCAAAGAGGCATCTGACCACCATCATTCAATCTGGATAAAGCATCTGCCTTAGAATGCAGATTGCCTGGACGGTAAGTGATCTGAAAGTTGTACATTGAAAAGAATTCATGCCAACATGCGTGGCGTGCAGTGGTACAGTGTACTCATTTAAGAGCAAGAAGATTATGATGGTTGGTGAAGACCTGTACTAGGGTAATAGTACCCAATAGATGGTGTCTCCACACCAGCAATGCATCACATATTGCCAGGAGTTCACATTCAGTGATAGTATAATTCATCTCGTACTTAGTTTCCTAGAATGATAGGCCACGGGATGGAGAAGACCAGTATCCTCACATCTCTGGGACAGAATAGCCCCCACAGCCAGATCCGAGGCATAAGCCTCAACAACAAATGGACGTTTTTGATCCGGATGCTGTAGCACTAGAGGTGAAGTGAATGTGGACTTCAGTGTGTCAAAGGCTTATTGGGCAGGATCAGACCATACAAAGCGAGTTTTGGAACTGGTTAGTACAGTCAAGGGAGCTGCGATAGCAGAAAAGGAGTGTATGAATCGCCTGTAGAAATTTGAAAACCATAAAAAGGACTGAAGGGACTTTACATTATTTAGGACAGGCCAGTCCAAGATCACTTTAACCTTATTATTGCTCATCTTAATACCCTCACTGATGATATCGTATCCTAAGAATTCAACATGAAAGACACACTTCTCCAATTTGGCATAGAGACTATTTTCACATAGCCTCTGTAAAACGCTGGAGGCATGTTGGACATGTTCCTTGTAGGTGGAGGAGTAAATGAGAATATCATCAAGGTAGACAACCATGAACTGGTCCAGTAAATCCTTGAAAACATTGTTGATGAAATACTGGAACGTAGCTGGGCATTACAAAGGCAGAATGGCATAACCAAGTATTTAAAAACGCCGTACTTTGTCTTGAAGTCTGTTTTCCATTCGTCACCTTCTCTGATTCTCACCAGATTATAAGCCCCCCTTAAATCAAGTTTGGTAAAAAACTTGGAGGAACCTAGTTGATCCAATAGGACTGATATCAGAGGAAACGGATACTGATTCCGAACTGTGATTGTGTTCAATTCTCTGTAATCGATACAGGGGCATAGGTCTCCCTCTTTCTAAGGAACAAAGAAAAGAGGTGATGCTGCTGGAGACCTGGATGGACGGATGAATCCCATCCTGAGTGCTTGATCTAAATACTCTTTTAGCACTACATCCTCCTTTTGCGTAAGTGAATAGATTCTTCCAGAAGGAATACAGGCCTCTGCCAGTAATTCAATCGGGCAATCATAAGGACGATGCTGAGGTAGTTTTTCTGCTGCTTTTTTAATCAAAAACGTCCCTAAAATAATCATATTCTTTAGGAAGGAGCACTGTAGTGATTGCCCCAATCGTAAATGCTGAACTAGGATTCCCGGATTCAACTGTAGATACACAACAAGACTTTCGACATTGGTCCGAGGTAAATTCAACAGAACGTGACATCCAATTGATGGTAGGATTGTGTTTAGTTAACCAGGGTAGACCCAGAATCAGCTTGAGTTGGGGAGATGAAATTACATCAAAATGGATGATCTCTGAATGATTGTCACCAATTGATAACACAAGGTCAATGGTTTGTTCCGTGACCAAACCAGAAATCATAGATGTACGGTCCACTGCCTTAACTGACTCAGGTGTTTTCTTAGAAATCAATGGAATGGAATGATCACGTACAAATTGTGCATCCACATAATTTCCAGTTGCACCTGAATCAAGCATGGGTTCAACAGATCATGTTGTCTCAGAGGTAGAAGATAAGGCAGCCAATACTGAGAAAGGAACATAGCTGGGTTCACTATCTTACATCAGACTACTTTAATCGATGGATTCAATATGATAACCTCATAGGCAGAAGCTCTCTGGGATGCCAACATGCCCTTTGGTTTCTCTACAATAGAAAATAGTGAGTGCTTGACGTACAACGTCATTGAGCAACCCATCACAATGGTTGTAGTCTTCTCTATGGCGAACGCGGCAGCAGCTAAACTTTGTTCACACAGGAAATGGTCTCTCATTACTGGGTCCAAATTTCCACTATAGTATGCTAGGGGCTTGTACCCCAATGTGGTTCTCTGTGTGAGCACTGCCATCATAACGCTACCATTCGTTTGTGAAAACAGGTAAAATTCCTCTGCATAATTGGGAATCCCTAGAACTGGTGCTGTGCAAATAGCATTTTTGAGTTCAGCAAATCCTTCCTCCATGATCTCAGACCATTCAATTTTTTCTTTCGTCACTTGGGCCTTCTTTAGGGCTTAGTGTAAGAGCTATAGTCGAAGACCCATGCCCTGACATAGTTGCACAGGCCTAAAAAGCTCTGCATCTGTTTTATCGTGTGTGGCTTAACCGTGTTCAGTATGGCTTCAGCCCTTTCCGGGATCACTCTTTTTCCCTCATGTGAGATCAGCTGGCCTATGTACAGCACTTCTTGTTGAGAATATTGTAGCTTTTCCTAGTCAACCTTATATCCTTTCTCAGGCAGTATAGTCAATAGCTGAACAGAATCGTGCCTGCATTGCTCCTCTGTCATGCTGCAGATTAAGATGTCATCCACATATTGCAGGACAACACTTTCCAATGCAATATTGCTTCGGTCCATCTGTAGGACTCTGTTAAAAATAGAAGGAGACTCAGCGTTCCCCTGGGGAAGCCTCGTGCTTTTCAGACGCATCTGTCTGAACGTGAATGTCATCAGATCTTGTGAGTCACGATGCAACAGGATTGAGAAAAAAAGCATTTTTCAAGTCAATCACCGTGAAATATTTTGCCTCAACAGGTATATTACATAGGATTGTAGCCGGGTTAGGGACTAAAGGGAACTCTGCCTCAACAATATCATTAATCGGCCTCAGATCTTGAACTAGCCTCCAAGACCCTCCTTTACCTTTTTCACAGGGTACACTGAAGTATTACATGGTGACTCTGACCTCATTAAGATGCCTTGCTCCATCATGGCAGAAATTGTCTTAAAAATCCCTTCATCTGCCCCTCTGGACATGGGATATTGTTGTGCTTTGGGTAAAATTGCTCCTGGTTTCAGTTTAATTTTCACTTCCCCAACCCCTTTCAATTAGCCTACATCATAGGGTCCTGTGGTCCACACTGAGACAGGCACCTGGGTCATGTCGCCATCAAAATATTCAGGACGGTTTCATGCCAACATCATTCTCTGAGGCACTTCTCTTTTTATCATTCTCACCCAAACGGTGAGATTCACTTCCACCATTGTCTCTCCCATATCTGCTTGCTCTTCAAACAGATCGTCATCGGTGATGTCAGTCAATCGATATCCATCTTCAATGGCAATTACTGCGCACCATTGTCGGCCTTCGTCGTCAAACCATCAATCAAGGCCATTCTTCCTTGGCATGCAGCTGTGTCTATCATCAAGGGAAATACTTGTCCCTTCTCCTCATGCATCAGTATTCTTGGTCTAAATAGAAACTCATCTGAGGTTCTCATGATTCTGTCTGCAAAGCCTGGCAGCCCTGCCATTAGCACACGTATTCCATACGTGAATATTTCTGGCTCTAATGGTATAGCCCTCATGGCTGTGTGTCCTGCGTATGCGCTAATCATTTTGCATACGTTTGAATAGTGCATTCCTGGAGTTGAACATACTATGCCCTCCTCCGTGAACGAGAATGTCATATTTAACTTTGTCATTAAATCTCAACCCAGAATGTTTACTGGTGTCTGTGATGAATATAATAAAGGCACATTCATCTCACATTCTCCTATAGAGACTGGAAGTGCGTTTGTGAAGGGAACACGACTTGTAGCTCCTGTGAAACTCTGAGTATTTATGGCATCGCCAAACAAGGAAAACTTGCCTTCACGTATGCACGAACGTGTTGCGCCCGTGTCAACTAAGAAGGAATATTCTTTATCCCCTATAATGACAACCACCCTAGGTTCCCGGTGAGGGTCTGGTGTCACTGATAGGATAGAACACATCAGGATTCCCAGTGAGCTGTCCTAATCCATATATAGCTTGGGCCCACCGTGTGCTGATGGATTTCTCCCATTGGCAGTGTTATTTCCCATTACAGGATTCATGGTCTGCCCTGAGCTCATCGTTTATGACAATTGCAGCGGTGACTGTCGGGACTGGCCTTGTGGAAAACTCACTATATTCTGAGGTTGCAACCTTTGTTGCACTCCTGGAGCTTGTTGTTGTGCCGTGTTATTCTGTGCAACACCCTGCTGTAAGAATGCAGATGGTTTTGCCGTGCCTGCTCCGGTACCTTGGCCGTTCTGCACCATGCCTTGGTTTCTGCATGTGCGCGCTAAATGCCGTGTCATCCCACACAACCAACATACTGGCGGTGGTCGGATCATTTGCCAATTTGACATATCTTGATTACCATGTTGCATATTTTGAAAACATCCGTGATTATTTTGAAAACCTCCCTGATTGCTCTGCCAACCTCTTCCTCTAAATCCTCTTCCCCTGGGGTAAAACCCAGTATTGCCCTGATTATTCTGTTGTGGATTATTGACCTGCTGCATGCTCGATTCAGCTATGCTAGTTATCATGGCCCCCTCAAGAGCATATTTTGACAATTTCTTCTGCACCAATTTCGCTTCCTCACCCTTTCGTGCAGCTTCCTTTTTGCATTTTTTTTCTTGTAGTAGCCTGCAATAGCATGCGATGGTCAGATGTATTTTTGACCATGGCTTAGCCTTTATTCCTACCAATTTCTTGAACTGTTTCTGTACCGACTCTGGCAGCCCTTGGCACATTATATGGTAGAACACAGGTATGGATTTCCCCCAAGACTCATGAGTCTCGAGTACCCACGCGTCTTGAAAATTCTGTATGTAAATTAACAGATCCTCACACTCCTTCATTTTACATGTCATTATAGCTCCCATATCAGAAGTGTCTGGGTAAAGCACTCATAGTGCCTTCCATACCGTGGCTCTGCAATTGTTAAATGGAGCTCCGTCATGCGTGGTATTAATTGTGGTCACACCGGGGTAACCTGCCCGTGACCGCACACCGTCTGCTCTCTCACCAAGTATGGCGATTAGGAGACCCTTGATATCCCCTATAGCTAACGTGTTCCCTCCTGTCATTTTTTCTAACTCATGTATCCACTTTCCGGCTCCTGATGTCAGCATTGGAAGCCTGTTTTTCAAATTTTTCCGATCCTTGTGTGGCCATGTAATATATTGTGGTCTGGCCCCCCCTTTCTCAAGTAATGGAAATTGGGATGAATAGCTATCTCTCTCTTCTCTCATTGTTCTCCTATCTATTGCAGGGGTATTATTCCCGCATCGCCACCTGCCTGGCAATGACCTAAGCTTGTTCACATAGGGCGTTGGTGACACCCCCCTCTGACCGTGAGATACTTCTTCGTGTCGGTCTGCCTGTGTGGCTGGCTCTGATGCCCTCGGTGCAGACTCGCTAGTGTCCGACCACCTTATTCCTTTCTCACTTTCGCTCCTTCTCTCTTCCTCCTTTTCCTCGCATTCCTCCCTTCCTGAGTCGGACATTGTCTGTGCCCAACTCGTGCCGCCTCTTTTTTCTTCTTTGTTCCTACTTATTTCTAGTCTATCCAGGGATAGTTCTCTATTCCCACTACCTCGGGAAACATCATCAGTGTCGTACAGCTGAGTGCCCTCCAGGCGCTCGTCTTCTCCCTCCCCTTCGGGTATTTTTTCTAACCCCATTTCATCATATATTCTATCGATCGTTTCTCCAATGCTTCTGGTGTCTAAGACATCCTCGATATTCGACCTAGATGTTTGTTTGTTTGTTTGTTTGTTTGTTTTATTCACTTTTTATGCGCACCAGACCCGTAGGTAGCAGGGCGCAACAGAAAAGAAGATACAAGGTTTACATGGTTACAAATTAAATTAATGTGCACTATACGTGCCTGGTATTGAATCGTACGCAGGGAAGAATTCTTCTATATCTTCCCAATCTACTACTGGCTCAGGTTTTTTAACCTTTCTCCCCTGATATTCAAGATCTGGTGCTCTCTGTCTTCGCTGATGTCCTACATCGTCATCAAATTCTCTGCGCTTCCTCGCCTCTTCTCTGACCCTATCTTCTTCCTTTTTGTTTTCATTTCTATGTTCTTCTGCCCTTCGAATTTCCTTCATCTCTCTATTCTCTTCTCTCGTATTCTTTGCTCTTCCTCTGACCTTTGCTGCTTCTGTCTGTCTTGCTAAATTGCTGCTCTCTGTTTGAGATTGAGCTGTCTTTCTTGCTCTTCGCGATATAGCTGTTCTCGCCTTTGTCTATCTTTCTTTCTTATTATTTTGTCTATTACTTCTTTCTCTTTCTCTTTTCTCTGTACATCATCTAGCCTCTCTCTTTGCTTCGTATCATCAATGCCTTTGCCATCAAGTTTTAATAGGATTTGCCCTCCCATCCTTTTGTTTTTTGCGAATGCTATCTAATCAGTTCTATCTTCATTTCCTTTCCATCTTTTGCCTTCTCTCTCCTTGTCGAGAGATGGAGTGGTCTGTGTCTATTCCCTTCTTTCATCATCACGTCCCTCCCTGTCCCTTGGGACTGTGGAGGTGATATCCTTATTTTTATCTTTACCTTGATTTTTGTCACTACTTTGTTTAGGTGACTCATATGCCGGGTTGCTATACCCTGTAGCTGCTTTAAGTTCTATCATCGGATATAACCCCTCGTCTTTATTTTCTTCAATCTTCGTTTTGGCTGGGGCGGGTGGCGCGGTAGGTGTCTCACCCCCTCTGAACATACATTAAGTATCCAATCTATTGGCAGTGCCTCTTCCTTTCCCTCTTCATACATTTTCCAAAGCTCTAGAACAGCTAGTCGTTTGTATAACTTCTTGCCAGTGTGTGTGGCGTGCAAGTATGTCGTCATGTGTTGCAAAACAGCTTTAGATAAGGATCCGCCGTGTGGCCATGGCATAAACATTTTGTGGGCGGTCCCCTTAACCCACTCTGTACTGTATTTTTTCAGTTTAGGTGCATGTTTCGGCAACTGTTTCCATAGGTGTGCCAATGGAGTTATGTCTTCCATGCTTAAATCGGTTCCCTTTCTCCTTATATAATACTTGTCAAAGCTTCACGTGACTTAAACAGTTCCAACAATATGAGTGAGCACCAATCAATGCAAGCTCCAAACCCGATTTTTTGACAAAATGTTATATCTTCTTTTTTACTCAAAAAACATCGATTCGTATACTATATTATCTCAGGTATTCAATCGCGTAAATGTAAATCAATTTTTTATATAAAATGGCCAAATTATGACGTCATAACAAACAACATGTAAGACAGACGTTTAACAGACTAGACGAACACCAGCTGGTCACATGTGTCTCTGCCTCTAAATTTTACCCCGACATGGAGTTTAAACGTATCCCTTTTGTGACGTCTTTAATCGCTGTGGTAGTCTATTTGTTCCCCTTTATTTGGGACTCTGGATACACGTTTCTTCTAGCCGCTATATTAGCGTAGGAATAAAGCAAATCCTCTCACTTCTCGGGTGTCCTCCCAGTGACCTCTCTCTTCTCGGGTGTCCTCCCTGGTATCTTTCCTTTACTTACTTCTCAGTTACTCTTGAGTCATTATTCCCTTCCCTTTAGATATATGCATTCCTCTCTTCTTCTAGCTATATTTTGTTTTCCCGGCTCCTTCCATTACCTTTTCCCTTTACTTGTTCTAAAGCATGCCCTTTTGCCAAAACACTCAAAGTTTAATTCATAGAAATGAGCGCCAGCCGCGTGCGCCAAAACCCATTACCGTAATCATGGATTTTAACATACATAAGCAGCCGTGGCGCAGAGTGGCGCAGCGACCCTGCAGCAGCGCCAGTTATGCCCCCAAACCAGCCTGTGCACCAAAAACATCGCACAAATCCAGTACATGGCACAAAGGGCAGTGTACCAGCATACAGCCCTGCAACCACGAAAACGCGTGTAAAACTCCCAGCGCACGCCCCAGAATACACGTACCTGCTCGCGCTAGGCCAATAGCATGTAAAACTCCCCACGCACCCCTCGGAATACACGTACCCCGCTCACGCTATGCCAATAGCGTGTAAAACTCCCCACGCACCCCTCGGAATACACGTACCTCGCTCGCACTATGCCAATAGCGTGTAAAACTCCCCGCACACCCCTCGAAATACACGTACCCCGCTCGCGCTAGGGCAATAGCGTGTAAAACTCCCTGCGCACCCCTCGGAATACACGTACCCCACTCGAGCTAGGCAAATAGCGTGTAAAACACCCCACGCACCCCTCAGAATACATGTACCCCGCTCACGCTAGGCCAATAGCATGTAAAAGTCCCTGCGCACCCCTCAGAATACATGTACCCCGCTCGCACTAGGCCAATAGCGTGTGAAACTACATGCGCACCACCAGAATACACGTACCCCACTCAC
Organism: Ambystoma mexicanum; assembly: GCF_040938575.1. Lineage (NCBI taxonomy): Eukaryota > Metazoa > Chordata > Amphibia > Caudata > Ambystomatidae > Ambystoma > Ambystoma mexicanum. The sequence goes on along the minus strand of NC_090930.1, from coordinate 145,956,444 downwards.
ACCAGTGCAAACACGTGGAAAAAGGCCCCCTGTGGAGTGGGCTGCCTGCAGAGCATGCCCAGGGTGAAGGGCTGCCTGCAGGGCATGGCCAGGGTCAAGGGCTGCCTGCGGGGTATGGGGAGGGTGGATGGGCTGCCTGGGGGGTTTGGGGAGGGTAGAATGCCTGCCTGCGGGGCATGCCCAGGGTGAAGGGCTGTCTGCAGGGCATGCCCAGGGTGAAGGGCTGCCTGCGAGGTATGGGGAGGGTGGATGGGCTGCCTGCGGAGTATGGGGAGGGTGGATGGCCTGCCTGCAGGGCATGGCCAGGGTGAAGGGTTGCCTGCGGGGTATGGGGAGGTTGGATGGGCTGCCTGCGGGGTATGGGGAAGGTGGATGGGCTGCCTGCATGCATTATGGGGGTGCGCGTGTAGTTTTACATGCTATTTGCCTAACGTGAGCGAGGTACCTGTTTTTGGGGGGTGAGCGGGAAGTTTCACACACGATAGGCCCTGTGCGAGCGGGGTACGTGTATTTGGGGGGTACGCAGGAAGTTTCACATGCGGTAGGTCTTGTGCAAGCGGGGTACGTGTATTCGGAGGGTGCGGGGGAAGTTTCACATGTGATAGGCCCTGTGCAAGCGGCGTACATGTATTTGGGGGGTGCACGGGAAGTTTCACACGCGATAGGCACTGTGCGAGCGGGGTACGTGAATTTCGGGGTACGCGGGAAGTTTGACACGCGATAGGCCCTGTGCGAGCGGGGTAGGTGTATTTGGGGGGTGCGCGGGAAGTTTCACATGCGATAGACCGTGTGCGAGCGGGGTACATGTATTTGGGGGGTGCGCAGGGAGTTTTACACATGATTTGTCAGTGTGGGTCCTCCCGGGTGTGCCCCCTCCCTAGGCCCTGCAAGCAGCTGAAACCACAGGGAACTACCCTACACCCCTGGCCATGCCCTGCAGGCAGACCATCCACTCTGGCCATGCCCCGCAGGCAGCCCACGTGGCACTCGTGAGCCCCAACACATGTCCCACACACCGTTGACGGGCACCTGCCAGCAGGCCGCGACTCATGTCCCCCTGCACCCCCACCCACCCAGCTGTGATGGGCACCTGCCAGCAGGCCCCCGACTCATGTCCCCCTGCACCCCCACCCACCCAGCAGTGACGGGCACCTGCCAGCAGGCCCCCGACTCATGTCCCCCTGCACCTCCACCCACCCAGCAGTGATGGGCACCTGCCAGCAGGCCCCGACTCATGTCCCCCCACCCACCACATCATCACGATCCACACACATGGCCCTTGTGGCCACTGAAATCCCAACTCACGCCACCCCAGTCCAAACATACAACCAAGCATTCCATCCTCTCCATAATGAAATCCCCATGTCATGATAGATTGCAAACGACAACTATGCACATCAATACATGTCCGTCAGACACACAAAATGGGGGCACGTGAATGAGAAAACCCACATCGTGACATGCACTAAACCAATGAGAGAATACCACACAAATGAAGTATGAAATAAGAATGTATTAGATGGAAAATTGAATGAATGAAAGCAAATCACACAAGAAAAATAAATCATTAGCAAAAGCATGGATGTCAGAAATGATATAAAATAATTGAATGCTGAATCAAAATAAATCCAAATAAAAATGGCTCCTAAGCGTTCGTCCATTAAACCAAATAAAAAATTTTTAAAAAAGAAGAAAACCATTGGTCTATGGGAAAAAAAAATGAAGAAAATCCAGTCCAGAACTATTTACAATGTACAAATCCAGGGTCCATTAGCCCAACTATATAAATGAAACCAACCAAAAAGCCTACCTAATAAATAACTATATACAAAAATGTGGGGCATAATCCATGCGCCCCAAATGAAACAAAAATAGAAAGGAAACTTAACACTAATGAACTATATACAATGGCGGTGGGCAAGTCCCACGGCTCACTTGTTTATGACCCGGGCCAGGGCATCATCGAACTCCCGTTCAATGTCCTGGAGGCGGGCCTCTTCACTGGCCCTGAGGTCTCGCAGGGATAATGCCATGTTCACCTCCAAATCCCTGCGAATTCCCTCGAGGCACTTAGCCCGTCTCAGCGCCCTGCGCATGGAGTTCTCCACCCTGACCATAGTGAGCCGTGCCTCTTCCGCCCACCGCCGCTCTGCATCTATTGCCTAGCCCAACTGCTGCCACACGGAAGACACTCCCAATCCACGGTCCTCCTGCCCTATGGCCGATGCCTGCCCCTTTGATGTTGATGGCCCCAAGCCACCATCGCTCCCACCTTGAGCCTGCTGCTGCCGTGCATGTGCCCTGCTTTGTGATGCCTGCACGTCCTCCTCCTGCTGCAGTCTAGTTGTTGGGGTGGCCACCCCTGCTGGACCTCGGACTCCCGACTGTGGCAGGGATGTGTCCTCCACCAGCCTGGCTGCTGGCTCAGGGGCAGCTCCACAGGGTTGCCCGGTGACTTTTGGGCAGGTAGATGGCACAGAGGACAACTGGCTCATGAGGGTTTCAGTTGAGGAGGGGGTCAGGTCAAGACATACAGAGGAATCCAGTGCTGGTGACCTGTCCTAGTAGGATGATGCGGTCAATGAGGCATGTGAAATTACTTGCTTTCTCCTCACGAGAACTCTGCAAGTCATCCCACATGCCACGTTGACGCAATGCCATCCCAGATAGGACAGACTCAACCCGGCCACGGATTGCCACATCCACAGGGAGAGGAAGGCCAGTTGTTGTTAGCGGATCCCCTCCCTGAGAACGGGTCTGGACATAGGCATCCCTGCTGGTGCGGGATGATGTAGTCACAGGATCGGGGACAGGATTACACACAGGCAACTCCACGGCAGCCTGTGCTGCCTCCTGTCCCTGCCTCGGGACTGTACCACTAGCACCAGTGGAATACCCCCTCCAAGCCCAGTACATGGGCCTTCCATGGCCTCCTCCTCAACCGGACCCTCCACCAACCTGGATGACTCCGTGTCATCTACCTCCATAGCCCCCTGTGGGGGCTCAGCTGCCCCTTCTGCTACCGAGGAGTCCACCTCCGACCTCCCCTCTTCGACCTCCCCTCGGCAGCTGCGGCTGCGGCCGCGGACGCGGCACCAGACTCCTCACTCCCCGAAGAGATGACAACCTGGGAGGGGAGCTGGGCCTTGCATTTCTGGCTGGCGGTGGGATCCCTTCCGCTTTGCTCTACAGCACCGTCTCCACCCTCTTCATCAGTTGACGCTGTAGACAGGGAGAGACAAAACACAGGCATCAGGGCACTGCACAATGGTCCGATACACACATGACATTTGCAGATGAGTGGCAGTGTCAAACTTCACACATGTCATCACACTCCCCAACACACATGCGCAAGTTAACAGGACTGTTGCAACAGGCAGCAACATCCATACACATACAACAGCATGAGCATCCAAAGGTTAACCTGACGTCACATGTAACACGGGGAGTGCCAAACACATGCACACATGCCACCAGACATACATGCATCTGTAAATCTCCGACACCTGTCACAGTGAAATCATCGGCAACTATGTCACATCTGCCAATCAGCCTTCTACATGTCGGTGTCACATGCATCCATGGTGTATCACAGTGGCACACATGTCAAATACACAACACACGCACATGTACACCATGTTCTTACATGCAGGTGGAACCAGCATCCATGTGTCACACCCCAACCATGCCATGGTACATACACAGAAATGTAAACATGTGTGCACCCCCACATGCATTTGGCCATCATGGATTTCAACACATACACCATTGTTGTGCCTCACACATGACTGGACTCACATGCGGCAGGCTCATGTCCCTGTACATGCACATCCATACATGGGCCTTTCAAGACATATGTCCAACCTGCACACTCCTGGCACACCTCAACATGCACTGTGTCTAATCAGTACGCATGGAGACTTACCGCTCGATTCCGTATGGGTTGGCATCTGAAGGACCTGGTGGTGGAGCGCTATGCGTTCCGGGACCCTCCTCTGGATGTTGCTAAGGCGGACCCGGCACCCCTCTGCATCCGCTGCCTTCAAGAGGGCCTTGATGAGGGTTCTGGACCTGAAGTCCTCCCAGTGCTTCCAGACATGTGCCATGTCGCGGGCTGCCACCCCATCCGCGTTGATGGCAGCCACGATGTCTGTCCAGAACCTCTTCCGTCCTTCATTATCGGCGCGTGGTCTTCCGAAGAGGGCATCATAATTCACCAGGACTTGCTCCACCAGGATACCAATTTCTTTAGCACTGAAGCTGGTAGCCCCCTGCTTCTCTGGCTGGGGGTTGCCAGTGGTCTTTGATGGTGTTCCCCCGACATGGCAACCCCAGAGGCAGGTGTGGGTGGGAGTCTTCTGTTCCAGCAGGGGTGGTCACAGCAACTGGACCCCTGCATATGGCTGACGTGGGAGCGGGCTCAGGGCTCTGGGGGGCAGAAATATGGCCATCTGGGCAGGAGCGTGGTCTTCCGTGTGTTGTCGCGTGGCCAGCTTGATACGGAGTGATTTGGCACATGTAAAAAATGCACGTCAGCGTGTAATTCGAGGAAAGGCCCTTAGCGCATAAGCGCATCTGTGACGTTACACGCGCGGGCGTTACCCTCGTGACGGGCGCATAGTGATTCAGCATGTGAAAAAACAGCATGTCTACGTGTTAATGCGTGTAATCAGAGGAAAGGGCCTACGCACGTAAGTGACGTGATGCGCGGGCGTTTCCCTCAGCACGGGTTAAAGGTGAGCAGGGCCAGCAGTTCGCTGTACGTGCCTTTCGTAGAGACCGACGTGTGTGTTGCTACTTCATGTTGTTTTGCACACCATCACAACTTCACAGCGGATCAAGGACGTATCTCTTCTTTTGGCGGATTTATTGGCTATGTGTGTTTTTCATTATCACGCTAGTCTGACGGTGAGTCACGCACGCTATTTTTCCCACTGCGGGGGCCCCTGGGTATCACGTACCCGTTTTCGAGGTCATAGTAGCCTGCGTGGCCCACGCGTACGTGTTTTTCGTGTTCCTGTGTGCCACTGTGTACTGCGTGAGGTTAATTCCACACACGTGGGCTACCGGGGGTTGCGTGCACGGTTTTACTGCAGGTTTGGGGTGCCTGAGCATTGCGTGACCCGTCATCTCATCACTGGGGTCACATACAGCCTTGCAGGTCCAGAGGTGCTTTTAACATCTTGTATCCTACCCCCTTCACCCCAATTGCCCAGGACAATTGTCATGTACACCTCCCATTGGCACTACTACATCTGTGCCAGCAGTACTCCATCTGTGCCATGGTTGGGAGGCCACGAAAGGTGAGGGGTGCCTCAGCTGGGCATACTCCTCATGGCGGGCGTGGTCAGGGACATAGCCACGGTGACCAGGGAGTAGAGGGACTCCAGGGTGTGGCTGCAGAGGGGGAAAAGGCAGGGGTGCGGCAGCTCGGGACGATGTTGTGCCACGTGTTGGTGCAGTCATGCCACCACCCCCTGCAGCTCCGGGAGATGCAGTTCTTGCATCTGGCACTGGCACCCATGTGACCCAGCAGTCGGTTTCATCGACTGCCATGGGTCCAAGGGTAGTGGTACCCAGGCTCAGGGTCTGCCAGCGCAGGCTGCGTTGGCACCTGAAGAGTCCATGGAAGATTTCCAGCAGGTTAGGAGGCACACCTAGGTGCACACAGGACTGCCCTGACCGAGGCACGTGTCCCTGGGGCAGTAATGTCATCTGCTGCCCCGACCAGCCGGGTGTTGGCAAGTGCAGGGGCAGATGCAGCCAACAACACCCCGGTTCTGAGTCTACCAACCAGGACAGTCACGGTCAATGACCCTGCCACAGCGGATGTTGCTGCGCAGGGTCCATTCCAGGGCACCCAGCAACCACTGATGCAAGTCAGGCCTTCGGTCGTCCTTCCACCTGCCACTCCATCGCCTCATTACACCAGCGCTACTGCCCATATCAGGGCGGCATACGCCAGCCAGGGCCCAGACCTGCGTCCAAGAGGAGGAAGGTTGCACCTGCAGCACAGGCTGGGACCCCAGACACAGCCACGGCCTCCTGCACCTCAAGGAAGAAGCCTTTCTGTGCGCAGAAACTGGACTCACTTGTGGAGTACGTGCAGGAGCACAGCCGTGACATGCTAGTGGGTACGAATTGTCAATCTACGGCTGCCCATCTGAATAACCACTGGAAGCATGTTGCGGATAATGTGAGTGCATTCGGCCATGAGGTGCGCACTGCTGCCGAGTGCAAGAAGCGTTGGGATGACCTCAAACGCAGCGCTAAGGCGAAGAGTGCCTCTAATTACAGCATGTCTCTGGTGACTGGCAGTGGGCCACCACCTGAGGAGGATGACCTCACTCCGCGCGAGTCACTCGTTGCGGAGTTCATACCGACAGAATCGGTCGAAGGAGTGGGAGAGATGCAGGACTTTGATGCCCCGTCCAGTGAGTGTTGTTGCGTGTTTGTCGAGCCCATGTGTGTTTTACTTGTGTGATGTCTTGTGCATGACCTGCCACTACATGTGTGTATAGGCGTGTTACAAATGCTATATCATATCATATCATATATCATATCATACATGTCATGTGTACATGGTTGTAATGTGCAAGTCATGCAATGCTTCACTGATGCGTGCATGCTGTGCAGGATGGTGGACATGTAGAGCTGACGGGGACTGTCCTCATCACCACACTTGCACCCTACTCACATGCTAGTCACCCGGATGCCCCTCCGGTCCATGTTCCAGCTCACTGGCCCTTCTGCATGTAGCCAGGGGTGTCTTTCCTCTCAGCACTGGGACTATGTCATTGCATGACTGACGTGCATGTGTCCCCTGACTGCATGCGGGTACTCCACGTAGGCATGCCCCCTTGCCCCTCCACCCCCCCTGCACCCCAATTTCACCATTGCACTGGTGTGCATCATTTTGGCGTACTGCAATGGCCTGTTCAAGCCTCCTGTGTGCATGCTAACTTCCACCAGCCAACCTGCCAGACGCATGCAGTGGGGTACATCATCTGCCCTTCATGCAGGGTGTCTCACTTGGACTGTGCAGATGGCAGATGCTCCGCAGGGTGCCCCTTGATGCTCCATGTGCATTCCATGCATGTCCCTATGTATCCTTGACTGGATGATCATTGTAGTACGTGTCCAGGATGTGCTACATTTCATGGCATTTCTTCAGCCATCTCATGCCCACTCTGGCTCAGTCCTGCATCACACACATGTTTAGGGTGTCACAGTCTGTGTGGGGCACAGGTCTCCCCCTGTTTCAGGCCCACTGACTCTGTCCAACTGGTGTAGTGGCTTCTGCAGACATGAGTGTTCCACTGAGGGTTCATCATGTGTCCTGCTTACTGTCCCATCATCATCTGCTGTGTTGTCAGTTGACTCAGATTATGCAATTGATGCTAGTCACCAATGTGTGGCAATACACAGGTCTCTGGTCACCCTTTTGATACCATCCAAGGCATCCCTGCATTTTCACTCAGGATGGGGGGGGGTTTGCTTGTAGCCATGCAACCCATTGCATGCACATTGCACATGATGCCTGAACTTGCCCTTGCACTGCCTTCACATTTTTTGATACACATCATGAAGTACTTGTTCATGTAGATAGTGGGTAACGTACACATGTTCTGCACTGCATCAACCCACTTATGAGCCATGTAACACCGTTCTACATGCCTACTCACTGATGCAATGTCAAAGTGACCTGCCATGCATGGTAGGTTCTCTTTTGTGTTTGACATGTCTGCTTCATGTGTTGGCTGTCTGTGTGATGTCTATGTGTGTGTGTTATGTGCTTCTAACATGTGTACTTATGGGTTTTTTTCTCCACTTTTCAGATGATGATGCAATGGAGCCAGAGGATGGTGTTGTCATGCCAGGCACAGGATTGTTATCACAACAGCAACCCGGCACAAGTGGGGGTCGTGGGGTGTTAGGCCACGAGAACCCACATGTGCTACAGACCATCTTGTCTTTGGCTGGCAATGAGTCCAGCCCAGATGACCACTCTGACGTCCATGTCGAGTTGGATGTGCATCAGGTCCATACGTCAGGGGTGAGTGATTCTGATGTGGACGCTCCTCTGTCCGCGACACGTGCACTGAGGGGCCAGACAGTGGTGGGACCTCCGCCTGTAGTGGATCGGGACGCAGGGTCATGCTCCACACCAGTCACTGATGTTCCTGGGCCATCACGTCGATGGGGCATGTAGTCGTGCAGCTACGGTCGGTGCCAGCCCAATGAGGACGGCCGGTCCTTGGGTCCTGCAGGTGTCAAGCCCAGCAACGCAGTGGCCGCGTGCCACCGAGGTATTCTGAATGGGAGCAAGACATGACTGCCAATTCAGAATGGCAGGGGGCAGCAATTGATAACATCGATGTGAGCATGGAACGTGTGGCCCAATCTGTGCTCCCCCCTGCTAGTCAGGTGCTTCTCCAACAGACGGCGGCACAGTCCACGGCCCGCTCATTTAGGCTGGGCATGGCGGCCTCAGACAGGGCACGCCAGGCTGAAATGGTGTCTTTGCGTCAAGCAATTGCTGCTCACGCAGAGGCACACATGGAGGCCATGAAGGTTGAGTATGCTTCCCTCAGAATCACTCTGGGTGTGCTCATGATGACCCAGAGGAAGCGGGCAGAGGAGAGGTTTGCGCAGCTTGAGCGTACCATCTCGGCTGAGCTATGTGCTTGCCGGGAGGTGCATCCGTTGTCCAGCCAGGCGTTGCAGGAAGGACTATGTATTACACGTGTTACCTTGCAAGAGGAAGCACGCGTATCACGGGAGGTTCTGCATACAGACCTAGGTGTCATCGCCGCACAGAACCAGGCTCACCCGTCTGGCAGACTTGCTGCCGATGAGGGTCAAGCTGTGCCTAGGCGTGGTCAGGCTCCTGTGCCACGTCCTCCTTTCAGGAAGAGACAGACTCGGATGACGAGATATCTCCCACACAGGTGTGGCGTGCAGGCGTTGAGCCCATGGAGGTTTTTTTTTTGTCTCAACATCATCGCATGTGGGTGTTGAGGTGCACCCTGTACCTCCCCCTTCCGTGATGCCTAACCCCCCGGGTCGTATGTGGCCATTTTTGCTTTTAGTTTAGTTAGTTAATATTAACTATTTGATAGTTATTTTAATTAGGTTATGTAGGTTTTTCATTGTTAGTTTAATTAGTTAATATAGTTTAATATTGTTTGTCTATTGTGCATTCATGTGACGGTGTGGTGCTTTGTGGCTTTTGAAAGCATCAACTGTCTGTTCCAGCTGGGCCCTTCAAGCTTGTCTTGTGTATGTGTTTGCAGCTTGGGGTCCTGACTCGCATAGGCCACTCCTGCTTCCCTTATCCATGGGCTCGCTTGTATGGTTCAGTGTAACAAAATTGTACACAAGGGCTTTGAACTTTTGTCATAACTGTGGCCTGTCTGCTGCTGTACTACTTGTGTTAACACCCCTAGTGGAGATTGGTAGCGTTTTATCCACCCCATGTCTGTAATCAATTTGGGTGAGTACGTGATTGATGTCTCCATTAATTGATGTGGATTCATGCTGTAGACAGTGGCCTGCACCCTTGGCCTGTCAAAGTCACACTGATGGTGGGAGGAGTTTGGATGTAGGTCTGTAGCCTAGCCCAGTGACAACCAGCATGAAGACACACACACAGGGAACTTTCCAGCCTTATTAATATCTTTTATGCCCTTTCTGCAGGAAAATGAGCCTAGCTACACTACCTTTGCCAGCAGACACAGGGACAAGTAATCCTGATAACTGGCCATGTTCGGTGGTGCAGACGTGTGCATGTGTGTGCAAGCAGAAGCACAGGCTTGTGCTCAGACGTCCGATAGAAGCAGACGTGTTTCCAGGAGCTACAGGCAAGGTGAGCAGCACAAGGGCCCACACCGCAGCCAACCTTCCACCAGGCCACTTGCACATGCATTCTAAGTAGCACCAGTGTGAGGGAGCTTTTCCAGGCATTGTTGGAGAAGCGCACAGTACAGCTGACATGCGTTGCGGGCCAAATGCCAAGTGGCTTTACAAGTTGTAAGGGGCACACACAGGGGCCATCGAACATATCCTCGAGTACCCCCTGCTCCATTGAAGCAGAGTTATTAGGGCAGTAGCGTTCCTAGCCAGAAACTGATACAGCGCACAGGGACACCTAGTGAGGCACAGACTCGTGTGCAGTGCATATCATTTGCATGTGCAAATTGCCATGTGCACTACCTATTGTAATCCGTGGCTGCCAGAACACAACTTGTACTGAAGTTGCACCCCGCTATACACGTGTAGCAGCTCACCCAGGGACCATTGTATCATTGTGATTCTTGATGCATTGCTCTTCCATTTCCCGTGCGCCCACATGTGCCTGCCTTACTGCATTGACAGTGTATGAACCATGAGGGGGCCAAGCTAACGTATGGGTACAAAGCAGCAGACAGGAGTGTTTGACTCATTTGGTACAATGTGCATGATGAACATGTTTTCTCTGATTGAGTATGTGTTATTGTGAATAGTATATTTTTGTATTTTGACTACTTTCCCTTGCCAATCCAACTCCCCTCTCCTGCCCCTCTTTCCGGTTGTCATGCATACCAATGCTTGTCCAGACAACATATCCCTGACCCTCCTTCCCCGCCGGGGTCTCAGAGGCCTGTGTAAGTTTGACATTGCAGGCACCCAGACCACGGAGGGGGTGGTTGGTTCGTGCCACTCCTGCGCCTGGACACCATAGCTGTGACACTATCCATCAGTTGTTGCATCCTCATTGTATGTTATGTACCGTAAATTGTACCCATTCTGTTGGACCATTGTTCAACTGTGCTACCTTGGTTGTTCGATCTTTGTGCTTTACATGTGCTTTGACATTTTCTGCTACTTCAAGTCATCTACTGGAGACTCTTCCAGGGTTTTTTGGTGCCTACAGGCTTTTTCCCTGGTTTGATGGTTTGGCTCCTTGGAGTTCTTTGCAATTTGGTATTTTTACCAGTCAAGGTGGCCTCTAAGGGGGCTGGACCCTATTTACACGCAAGCTGGAACATGGAGACCAAAGGGTAGGGTGATCCTGTAGCTAGGTAGACTTGAAGGAAGAAGGCTACATACCCCAGACACAGTTGTTCAGAAGGTCATGGTGATGTGTAAATGAGGGAGGGCCTTTTGTTGTTGGACAGTTGACTTGGGCTACAGTGTTTTGGGCACTCTGACATTGTAATTGTGGGGTACTATGTACATGATATGTTCTGCTGGTCAATGACTGTTCCTGTGTTGTCTTTACTTTTCAGGTGTCAGGGGATTGGTGTGGTTTGACATGCTAGGGTGTTCACATGGGCAATGTTCACATGTGATGTGTACAGGACACTGAGGGTCGCTTGATTTCACATGCATATATTGAGTGCATGCCCCTTATGACACACACAATTGCACAATGATCCACCACACGTACAACCACCCTTCCATGGCCACAGGTGCACACAAATTGCCTTCTTGGGCCCGCTGTGTCCCTGCATGTCATGATGCCTACCCCCGGGGACCCAGACCAAGTCCAGCAACCCCAGAAGCAGGCATCAAGTTACCCCAAGCAAACCCAACAACCCCCGCTAGGGGCTATTTGGGTGCAGGCCTGGCACCATAGGCGCCAGGCTCATAGATTAAAACTTACCTGATGCCGACCATGCTGCAAACTTACCTGATGCTGACCATGCTGCAAGAGCTCCAAGCCAAACGAGGCTTGGTAGGGACTATTTTACCTAGGGACTATTTTCTTACTCGGGTGGGGCTGGGGAGGAATACTTACCTGGGACTACTTTGGAGGCTATAGAGGCTATTTAAACCACGCCCGAAGAGCAGCACATGCTTCGCGTTATTCTGCATCCAGCAGCGTAACGCTCACCGTGCCTGCAAGTCTCGATCCAGTCTTCTGCCACGCCCGCCTCGAGTTTGGAGCTCCTAGAAAAAGGGAGAAAGAAGGAGAAAAGGTTAGAACAAGAGAAATACCTTTGATCCTTACCTGAATTCCCGATCCATCGCGCCTTCGAGCTGGAAGAAAGAAGTTAGTTTATGTGCGTCGCCTCTCCTGCTGCAGCGCCGCGCTGAACTCACCGGCCTTCGCAGCATCTTCACATTTCACCGCATCCTCCTGGATGTTACCGCCGCACTCCGGCACCTAAGGGGAAGACAAGAACAGCAAGGTGAGCCAAGGGAATACACAGAGGAATACCCCCATAGATTTACCTGATTTTACAACCTGGGGTACTATTCTTCTTCACGGGTCGGCGCAGCTTCCACTGCATCCTAGCCGAACCCCGGCCCCTAAGGGGAAACAAAAGGACAGCAAGGTGAAACAAGGGACTAACAAGGGGAACCCTCCTCACCACAAAAGACTTACCTAATTTTACCACCAGAGGCATTCTTCCCCGAGACTTCATACTTTCTCTCAGCGCCTGAATAAGGGAGAAAGCAACAGATTACATATGGACATTATTTTATCGAACTGTGTTGGATAATACAAATCCTTACCAGAACATTACCGGTTGCCACAAGGAACTCTTCGGTAGGGTCAAGCTGCAACCTGCAAGGAATCGGACAAGAGTGAAAGTCAGGCATTAGAACTCTTACGAACTACATACTTACGGCGTCTTGCCGGGAACATCGGAATCAATATTATCCTGGAACTCACCAATTCCTTCGAGCCAGTGAAGCAACTGGTTATCTACGCGCCCCTGCGCTCAATGCAGGATGGAGAGCTCATCTTTTCAAATCATCAGGTGAGACTATAAGAGGGAACATCCAAGGTGATCAGTGGGGAGATCAGTGGGGAGACAGCGGGGTGGGGGGATTTACGCTCAACTCCACGGGTGGTTAATTCCCTTTCTCCACTTGCAGAAGAATATTCCTACGGGCCAAGCGAAGGAAGCTAGGTGGGCCAGTCCAGTCCGTCATCTCGGCCCTACGCGTCACATTGGTGGAGACCGCAGCTGTCCAGTCCAGATCGATGCCTCTGTGGGAGCCAGGTGAGCGTAACACTGCAGTGCATTGTCTATTACCATTTGGGGATCCTGTACATGCATCATTTGGTTATTTATTTGATTTGTCCTTTTCATGTGATGCTCAAGGTGTATCTGCAACACAATGGCTGCTCAATGTGCTGTGTGCTGAGCAGTGTGTTGCAGGAGACACACACAGCACACAGATTCAGTAGTAGGGATTTTGCTGTGCCCAATGTGCATGTGAACAGGCATTCAGTGTTGTGTTCATGCTACGACTGGTGGAAAGCACTTGTTTCTGACTTTGTGTGTGTGGGAGGTTGTTGGTCAGTCATTTCATCTGATTCCATGTCAGGCATCATTGTCTCGGGCCAGTTTTCATTGCGGGGGGGTGTGTGATACACACCTTGCATGTGTTCCTTTTGGTCACACGGGATTGATTATGTTTCAGTAGCCAGGGATGCACACAATTTAGCACTTGCATGGCAACATTCTCAGGGTGGTAAGGTTGTGACAGTTGACTGCCTCTTTGTCATCATCGATTGTCACCTGGTATGTGCCAGGCCTGTGTGCACTCCACAGGGGTGGGAGCTTAAGTGAAAAATGTGGCCACAAGCTGGGTCCAGGCTGCCTCGCCACGTGCCCTTTCCCCTCCCATGGGCAGCGCCTGTGCCTGTGGTTGGGGATGTCGGGGCACCACCATGTCCACTGGCACGTCCCGCCGTGTTGCAACATTGTGCAGGACACATGCTGCCACAATGATCCTGCACACTACTGGGGGTGCATATTGTAGCTGGCCGCCAGAGTGGTCAAGGGAGCGGAAGCATGACCAGAGCACTCTGAATGTGCGCTCCACTATGCCCCTGGTTGCAACATGGGCAGCATTGTATCTTACCTGGGTGGTGTGCTGGGGTTCCGGATTGGCGTCTTCATGTGGTTGCTCAGAGGGTAGGCACTGTCCCCTGGGGAGGTGAGGATGGTTGTGATTATTGGGGTTTGTGTATTTGTCTGTGTGTGACATGCATGCATGTGCACAGGCATTTGTACTCACCTAGGAGCCATGTGTCGCCATGCTGCCAGTTTACAGGGCCCGGCTCAGGGCGGACATTCTGTATATGAAACTGTCATGCGTAGAGCCAGGGCAGTTTGCATAGACAGAGGTGATGATTCCCTTTGCATCGCATACAACCTGCATGTTGATGGAACGCCAGTGCTTGCGTTTATATAGATGTGCTCAGTGGCCCTAGGTGGACGTAGGGCCACATGGGTGCAATCTATGGCACCGAGCACTTTGGGGAAGTGTGCCACCCTGTAAAAGTCCTGAACCATGGCCTGCCTTTCTGTAGGTGTTCTGGGCATGTATATGTGCCTGCGGACTGAGGAGCGTGCAGTGATGATTGCCAACACCTGGTGTAGGCAGCGTGACTGCGTGGCCTGTGAGACCCCCCTACCCCCACTGTGGCAGTTGTCCGCTGAAATGACCCAGTGGCCAAAAAATGCAGGACATTGAGCACCTTCTCCAAGGGGCTCAGTGCTTGGGAGCACAGGGTGGGTGATGTAAGGTCATCTTCCCACTGCCTGACCAGGTCTAGGATGATACAGGGTGGAAACCTATACCTGCCATAGACCTGGTCATCAGGCATCCCAAAAAGGCTAGTCCGTGGAAAAAAAATGCAGGCCCTGGCTATTCTCCTCCTCCTGCGGTGTCCCACGATCAGTGCTGTGAGAAATGGGGCATTCATTGTAGCTAGATATACGTGTTTGTTGTTTGCGCTCACTTTTATAGTGTGCGCGGGGTCACTTCCACCTGCCTTCGTGTGGCGGACGTGTTGGCGCCTATGCGCGTCTTTTAGCGTGCGCGGGCTTCCCGTATTCAAATCCATGAATACGTGTGTTCGCGTGCGTGTGGGCGTTCTGTGTATTTCCCTGCAATACTTCCCCAGTTACGCCTTCTTTTTCACACGTTGTTCCCCATTCTGCATGTTACGTCCAGTGTTCCGCCCCCTTTTTGGTGTGTGTGCCAACATTTTGCACTTTACCTGTGCGCGTCGCGCACAGCGTTTGGGATGTTGCAATGACGTGTGCGCCTGTGTGCGCCACGCACGGGTTTGGCTCAAATTCCGAGGGAAACACGTGCAGGGACTTCCATGAATAGCACGCGTGCGTGTGCGCCTGTTTTTTCACGCTTCCGCTAGCTTGCGCCAAGATTTTCAGCGCACTTTTGTTCCATGAAGCAGCCCGTCAGTCTTTTTCACTCACTGTTTGCATGTTTCCTCTCTGGACCCTCGGGATCACCGCCTTTGTTACCGCCTTCTTTGGCTTTTCTCCCACTCAGTTGCCCGTAGGAATGGGAAGGGTTTACGTGGGGAAACACAGGTCCCTTCAGACCTTATCCTGCAGGTTTTGTTTTCTTACACTACCACTGTCTACGGGGAGCTTTACGGTGTACTCGGCCGAATGGCAAAGGACTCGTGATATTGCCGAAGACCTAGAGTTACTTTATGTCGACGGTCAATTGGTGTTGCATTCTAATCGATAATCGATAACCATCCTTTGCTACCAAGTGTACTCCGAGACCCCCGGCCGGCCCATAGAGTCGAGGATTGCTCAGAAGTACTTTAAAATGAGATAGCTGCACCCTTGAGATGGATGGGGGTGCAGATTCATTACTCCAACACCAATCAATAAGGACAACTCAATGGTTTGGCAAAGGGAGTCCATTTAATTACAAGTACAGAAAACAGGGAGTTATGGATATCATCAGCTTCAACTCCAACGAACTTCACACAAATTGTAACATTTATACTCAAAACTCGTCATCATCGATATGTAACACTCAAAAGTTAACATGCAATTCTATTGGTTAGGAAAAGGTAACTTTACTATAGGTACTGTATCTGTATATGGTAACGGAGTGAGGGGATTTGGTAAACACTGTCATGGGGGCGTCTAAACCCTTCCTTTAAAAGTTACTACTGTAGATGTCACTAAAGGTACGACATCCCACTGGTTCTACTAACTATAGGACCCTAGATTATTTGGTCCATTTTGATTGGGTTGGTACCAACCCCATGCATACTTTTCCACTTCGCTTAGAAGCACGCAGAATGGTCAGCCAGGTGCGGGGTGCCCCTTAGTTACCCGGCCTTCCTCCGATTATGGTTACAATCAATCATCACTTTAGTAGCCATGTGTCAATTAGTTCACTGTGGTTGGCCTCGAGACTGCATCTTCTGTCTGGAAAAGTTCTGATATCTTCGCCTGGTCAGGTGCCAAGTGTAGGTGTTAACCGTCGCTTCTTCTTGCTCGGCTGGTCACGTGATTCCTACACTGTGAATTTGTCTCTTTTCTCTCAATTTGTGTATTTGATTCTCATTTAGCCCGCCACCTGCCTACGTCTTTTTATCTCGACCTTTCAGAGGCAGGATATTCTGTTCTTAGTTTCAATTAAATGTAGCTACTGTTAGCTTCTTCTATTGGTATGACCTTGGCTTTCCTGGCACGAGTTGCCTCTGCCGAGTTTCATTTCAGCCGTCTCTTCTCGTTTTGCTAAATATTAATCTTTTCTTGTTTGGCCTTTAGTAACCTGGGTTGATTCTGCTTCTTGTGCAAAGTAGAAATACACTTATAATACTGTGCTTTGTTTTGAGGTAGATTATGTATAATGGCGCTTGCTGCACTATTCTTCTACTAAGCATTGCAAGCCACACTGTTTTCATGCATATTTACAGGTGCAAACTGGTCGAATGTCTTCATCTTGCTTACAGCTTTAAACTTCTTTGCATTTCGACATCGTCCTTTCACTTTAGGTTCACAATATCCTTATTCATGGCGTTTTGTCTCTTTGCATCATTGTCTGGTTGTCAGTTCTTCTATCTGTGAGTCTGTCCGGGTCCTCGTGACGTCACCATTCGTCTTCCATTAAGACCTTTTTGGTTTCTCCCGGGACTGTACTTAGGCAATCTTCATTTTGTTTTATTTGTTGGTAGGGTTTCCTTAATCCTTAGAGTGTCCATGGTTTTCTTGGTATTGGTACTTCAATAGGTGCTGTTCTTCTGATAGGCACCGGGCAGAGCCCTACTGCGACTCTCTGCTGGTTTATTTGCTCATCATACGTCACATATTTTGGTGTGAACGTTCCTGGTGCTTCAAAATGGACGATTGGAGTGCAGCCTTTATTTGGGACCTCCTCTACACTGCGATGCCGGTGTTACCGGCATCATGGTAGCCCTTCTTACCGCCATCTGGATGCCAGTAAGTGCTTGTCCATGCTACTCATAATGTGCCCTACTTTGCGGCATGTTGTTGTTACTGGCATGGGGCTGCGGGCACGCGCCCATTCCGGGTTGGTGCTACGCGGTCACAACAGGTCCCTGGTGATGCCGGTAGAACCGTCATCGAGGATCGTAATACACTGGTCCAGTAATGGATGCGGTATTGCCTTACCGGTATCGATATTACCGGACCGCCAACCTTCTAATGAGGCCCATTGTGCCTGAAAGGTGGATATGGTTCAGGAATGATCGATTCAACAAAAACACCCAACATTCACATGTTTCAGAATGTAGCAGAATAGGTCTTCAGCTTTGCCCGCTTTAGGGGGCAAGTCATCCAACTGCGATTCACAGGGCTGAAATTTGAGGCATCTGAAAATTCCTAACCTAAGTAATATAGAGAACAGTTTTTCGTAAAACATGTTGGCATCTCAAAATTTTCTCTGAGTTGCTTATTACATATCGAATTCGGAATGGTGGGCATAGACCAAACTACTAATTATGACAACTCTTGTATTGGATTCATCTTCGGTCTTTCCCTAGGATGTGTATTTATAGAGAAGAATTAAGAGATACTACTTTGGTTGTGGGATATTGCATATTTTGAATACAAAGGTCTTCCTTTTGGTTCCAAACATGCTATCATAGCAATAGAGTTGACATCCCTGGTGAAATATTGATAAAGCAGGAGAATGTGAGAGGAGACCCTTGTACAATCATCTGCCAATCCTTGTGCCAGCCAGTATTTGAAATCTAAATTTTTGTTTGGTTTTTTAAACTATTTAGACATAATAATAAATGGAGCCCAACTGTAGTATCTAGTGCTTGCTGTAAGTGTAAGCGTCCTCTAGAGTATTCACTGCCTTTTCTGTTTATTTACCCAAATGTAATGAATTTGTCATATCGTAATTTGGTACCCCGACTAAAGAATCATTGAGTGAGAGCTTTGCCCATCGTTTAATCCCTGGGTATGTCAACAGACTATGAGAATGTTGTATTTGGAGCGCTCAACTTTACTATACATCTTGGTGCAGGAGCACTATGTTCAAGTCAATCATTGCTTGCCATTGGTCACGGGATCACAATTGATTATAGAAATGTGCCTTTATGGGTAAATATCCACATGCTATTTATTTGATATTTTGACATGTTAGGTGGAGGAAGAATAAGAATACACTAATCATGATTTTTATGCTGGATATGGGGTTTTTGAACTGATCGCATAATTGTGCCTTCTTGGGAAACTGGGAAACTGTTAATTGAATTGCTACAAATTTAATATTTTTAGGTGTTATAACTGTAAATTGATGTATGTTAATCTTATGCCTGAATGGTGATGGCACCCTGCCGGACATATTGTTTTGACTGACTATTGTTATGCCCTGTTCTTCACCACTGGGCGGATGCCACAGTAGTGAATGCTTGCACTTCATAAAAGCTATCAATGTAACATTTCATAACTTAACATTAGTGAACTTGTTACTATTAAATAGGTTAATATACTGGGGAGACATTTGACTTTCCAAGAGCTTATCAACAAGTAGCGTGATTAAGAGCTCAAGGCGTGTAATCCTTCACACGTGCATTTGATCTGTGGGTGCAGAAGGGATACACAGCAAACTCTTGAATCATTCAGCTGCAATCCACTTCACATTGTGTTTAGCCAAGCTAGCCTACCAGCCCAACTGCACGTGTACCATAACCACAGAGTATCCAGCAACATTTTGGGCTGTACTAACAGAGAATTTTGTTGAGTCTCAATACAAAAGTATCATTACTTGCTGTGGATTGTGATGTTGTGGCCTATAATCAGGTCCCAAAATGAAACACAAGGCATAAAATAAGCAGTGTTGTATAGCAATTTGCTATGCAATTCTGTAAGTTTGCTAATTAAATTCACACTTGTGTTGTTGTGCAGCAAAGATAGCTATTTAATTGACCATGTTCAATGAAAGCACAGCTCACCCTGCATACCTCTCTTGTCCTCAGGCCCCTCTCCACCCTTTTTTCCTCTGCTCAAGAATGTTATTTCTTCAAAGCCAGAAGTAGTCAGGATGACACTTTTATTAAGCTAACTATATCCTGTCTGGCAATGACCAGGATGTGTTAACTTCATTTTTTTTCAAACAGTCCTGCAATTCCATTTCTTACATAATGGTACTGCAACTGTAAAACACTGCAGTGGTTCCATGTTTACAGTAAAGTTTAGTTTAGTCTACAATTTTAAAAATGTACATGATTACCTGACCACACACATTTAATGGCAAACCTAGTTCTGTGACCTACTGGTTGCATACTTCTGCAACTGGTGCTCAAATCATGAACTGAACCCAAGGTTCGAAAATGAGGAGAGCTGGGGGCAATTTAGTTCCTGGTTATAGCCCAGAAGAGCCTGGTTGGCTTGAAATCAACAGCTACATTTGTCTCGATAGATCAACTGGTGCCATACAAATATACAGATTAACAAGGGGGGTCCTGGGAGTCCCTCTGCCAGACATTAGTCCTGGTTACGAGAGACTTACCCACATGTCTGGGGTTTCTGTTGGTACTCTTGTTCAGAGGAGAATTGCCTAGCATTTCGGTGCTGGACTGCCCCAGGGCTGGACAAAGACTGATATGTTTGGGATATTTCTTCTCTGTGAAAGATAGTGAGCTAAAGACTCTGGGTAAGTCCCTCGTAACCAGGACTAATGTCTGGCAGAGGGACTCCCAGGACCCCCCCTTGTCAATTTGCATAATTAAGTAACTTTGGGTCTCACCCTAAGTTACTAGGGGAATCCAGACGTGGACCCCTTGCTCACTATTCTTAGAGAGGCACAGATCCACCCTACTGATGAGGTCCAACCAGACCGAAACACATGTCTGGGGTTTCTGTTGGTACTCTTGTTCAGAGGAGAATTGCCTAGCATTTCGGTGCTGGACTGCCCCAGGGCTGGACAAAGACTGATATGTTTGGGATATTTCTTCTCTGTGAAAGATAGTGAGCTAAAGATTCTGGGTAAGTCCCTCGTAACCAGGACTAATGTCTGGCAGAGGGACTCCCAGGACCCCCCTTGTCAATTTGCCATACAAATATATCCATATGACATGAAGCCTGTGCATTTAGGAATGAGCACTAGGACATGTCCAGAAGCTATTTAAAGCCTAATGGGTGATATTTATTTGACAAAAAGTTATAGTTGGCATCTCCTGTGGGAGTTTCATTGCAGCACGCTATGTAATAGCTCCTGGTTTTCAGAGGTAGCTCCTGCTTAGTGGGTGATGTTGCATACCCAGGAGCTGCTTTTACCTCCTGCTGATCAAATCCTTATTTCGATCCCTGTGAACCCATACTCCTGGACATACTATCTTATCACCCTGCTATTATGATTGCCTTGTTGATTATGATGGACTTGTACAATAGCACAAACATGAGAAACATGACCAAACTTTTTTATAATATCTATTTGTGTCCATTCATGCAGCTAACCTTTTACAGACACTCATCCAGGGTATGCAAAGTCTTCTCGCCCACTCACATAGTCAAGTAGATTTTATGAAGGGTTAGTACCATTTGCAGGGGACGTTTGAAACCTTTATTTAATATTTACTTTGTTTGCAGTAAATGTCAAATTCAGGTTTCACTGTGCATGGCTAGCCACTGGGTGGCAGCAGCACAACAAACATAAATTGGGTTTTTGGTGACCTGCACCATTTCATAGAAAGCGCATTTACATTTGTTGTCATCTGTTTCCAAGGGTCGAGTGCATTTCCCTTAGGTCGGGTAGGTAAACCAAGGTACTAGAACTGCAGGTCTAGTGGAATGGTAAAGAATTTGCAAGGCCTGACTCTTTTTCACTAAATATCTTACTTCAGCGGTACACACACATGCTTTATTGTGGCTGCTCATTTTATGTTCTGGGTACAAACAACTTCTGGTGACATTAAAAATATTAGTATACCATTGCTAATCAAATGGGTTTGTTTGCTAATTAAGAACATTTTCATTAGCAGACTCTGCTAATCAATTTTTGAAAAAATATTTATGTCTATTTGGGTAAGTGTGTCCGGCAAGCATAAGCCATCAGGAAGGCAGAACACTAAGAGATTGAATAGCTTGCCCCAAATGGGCGTTGTTTTTTAAGACACTCTATGATATAACTTTTAGCATTGCTATTGTACTGATTTAGAGATAATGTTGTGGAAGAGAAGGTATTTTGGAAGAGAAATGCAGCTCAATGAAACGAGGAGTCAAAAGTGGATTACGTTGCAAAGTATGTGCAGGTGAATCCCAATGAAATGAAGGCAAAGAGAAAAAAGAAACATTTATACTGATTTAAGCATGCTTTGCCTTATAATCCTTGCACCAGCCTGGCATAGTTAGAAAGGGCTCCATATTGAAATATACATACGCTTACTGACAAGATGGAGTTCAGTTTTGGCACACAAAAGCACAATGTATCCACATGCTTGCTATCTGCACTTAACAGCATTTGTTTATGGAACTCTGAACACATTACATAAACTTCCCAGTTTGGTGTGAGCTGATCTGACTTCAAAAAGAAGACTGCTAAGAATGTGTAACTTTAATTGGGATGAGAGTGAATATCTGTGCTAACACATTTAGGAGGTGAAAGAAGTATTCTAGGAGAGACCAAACATCCATAATTAAGTTCTACGTTCTTTTGCTGTTCTCATTTGTTGCAATATACTAAAAGTCCTTTGTAAAGATGGTACAGTGGGGGTACAGAAACGCAGGGCCGGTGTTGTCTGTAGTGTCTTGTGTGGGTGCTTTTCTGTGTCTACCCCGTAGCTGAAGTTAATAAATATTTATCAAACTAGCCTCGCCTAAATTGGAATTGTGAGTCTGATTTTAATTCGACAGTGTTATTGCCATAACTTATGTCGTCATTGTCAAATTTAGAAAAAGCAAGTTGTAAATTATAGTTAACAATATTTACCTTGTCATACGATACATTTTTATCTTTTTTGTTTGTGGTCATCTACAATGTGTTGCAGGTCTGCAACCTTTCGCTCTACCAATGCTTTTGGATTACAACTCCCATCAGTCCTAGTATTAAATTGTGAGGCATCATGTTGTAGTCTGGAGATCTGCAAGTTCTACACCCCTGACAAATATAGTAGTATCTGCTTGTGTTCAATTTGCCAGATTATATATATGATTTGATGATGGTGAGAACGATCCCATCCTCACACTTGGAGAGTAGAGACAAGCTGGGTTGAAATAACGATTTCCTTTAATACAAAATATGGCATCAAAATAATGTGATGGATGGTTCCCAATTAATCCACAATGGGACCCCCACCTCAATATAAATTAAATATAACTATTTGATTCCTCCATACATAGGCACATGACTTGACATTGATGGTTTCACAAATAAAAATCTTTAACAGAGAATGTTATCTACTTTATGCCCACATCCCCCTGACATCAATAGTTAAAGCAATGTTTAGAATAAAGGTAAAAAAAACAATGTACTGCAATAACAACTCAAATTTAATTTTCCAATAGTGGAGCTGATTTAAATCAGAATGTTGGACCCTGTCTATGACAAATTATGTTATAATGCTTGGGCCAAGATATTACTAGACTGCATCTTCCTGGATTCTGGATGTGTTGCAAATAGTCTAGGGTTTCCTAGAATTAATGTTGTTTTTGCAAAGATGGGCGAGTAGGGCCTAAATCACTCAGTCACAAACCAGGTTCACCCTCACAGCACCCCGGTAAATTGTGTTCATTTACTGATAGATTACAATTACATTATTGACTTTGGCAGGCACTAATCATATGACATGTATTCAGCATTCAAGGTGAGATTTATAAAGATTCCAGAGATCCCAAATTGAAGGAGAAGGTACTAGTTTTGGGATGCTACCTATAGTTTCAGTTTAAATTATAAATCACCTTCGCTATATTTGTTTTTCCAGTGGTATAACTTTTAAAGTGGACACCACCAAAATACTTTAACATGGTACCATATATTTAATGAATACTCTGGAAAATGTCAATATAATCTTCTGGCTTTCTTACTCATGTTTGTCTTTCTTTTAAAGGCCCAGGGACATCTAGGCCTCAGGCAGCGCTCTCTGGCTGGCTTTCCTTTCTGATGGGCATTCGCCCCGAAATCACTCTCAAGTAATTTGGTGCTGCTTTTGGAATGCCCTCTGTATTCAATCCAATATTGAAGAGAGAAACACGGAAAAGCAGGTGCCCCTTAAACTAGAAACAGAGGGAGTCAACATAAACAATAGAAAAGGGTTCTAGGTCTTATTTGTCAAAGAAATGTTTATTTATGGTTCATTTTTTAAATAGAAGGTCAATCGTACAATTAATTCAGATAACAGAAAACAAAGTCCAAACCCAATGGACAGCCCACCATTAGCGAAAGAAAACTGGAAAATCAAGAAACACTTATAATGTCAAAAAGTACAAATCATATGCCCACTCATACCAATCATGCCATCAGCAACTCATTAAAAATCAATAATAAAATTACACAAAGCAAATACATCATTCTCAATGTAAAATGTCTTGAATCCCTTTCTTTTGGTCCAGAGGTTTGGGTGCACAAGAAGATTTTTCAGGGCCCTGTAGTTAGCCAGTACAACTGGTTTCAACGTATAGAAATTTTACAACGTCTTCATCAGGGGAATAAAGAACTAAATAACGAAAAATTCAAACAACCATCCATAAGGGCATCGTCCATTGTACACATATACTGAAAGACACTATTTACAAAAACTATACCTAACAATTGGTGGTAGGAGTGTTAAAAAGGGCCTGTGTGGAGACAGGAGAACTTGCCTTCGCACAGACCCCAGTGTACCATTGCAAACAAGAGAGAGGGTGTGTGTGCCCGAAACAGAGAAAAAGAGCAGCAACAAGCCATGTGTCAGTCACCACGAAGAGGTGGATTAACACCCAAGTACACACAAATTGTGACCAGCATTGACAAACCGACAGACCACATTCCACTCACCACAGAAGAAGATGGATTCCCTCCTCAGTGCACAGCTAAAAAGGGGAAGAGGACAGTCATCACCGCAATAGATCGTTTGGAATTCTTTACCTATTGTCAGGTGGTTGTCCAAGGTGAATGGATGAGCAAACCCCACAGTGGGAGGAGATGAACCAGCATCCGCATGGGAGTGTTGTCCCCAGGTCGACATGCCCATAGGTGCTGAAGTGCTAAATGAATATAGCAAAACCGGGCGAGGCAGAACAAAGGTGTCCCGGAAAAGATTGGAAGCAAAAAAGAATTGGAAATTGTCCCATCAGACAATGGAATGTTGCAGTGACTTACAGCGGAGCGTAGCCAGTATGGGAGCATAATGTCGCCATGGGGGCTTACCAATGTATTGAGGGATGTTCCACTAGATCACGGCGTGGAGGTGGAGAAGGCCATTATTTTCGAGTCTGTGGCGGTAGCAGAAGAGTTCTGGCCACTGTCCGTGCTTGGAAGCAAGGGAGACAGAAAATTTGGCAAGTGTGTAATGGAGCTCCAGGCCCAAGCTGGGCACACTGGAGGGTTGACAAAAATCAAGAACCAAGTGTGCTTACCTACAGCTGGCGGAAAGACAAGACACGCAGGATCGACGCAGAACAGTGATGCCATAATGCCTTTGTCGCAGAGTCTGGAGGCTCCACCAGGTGGGCCGGTTACATGATGTAAAAAATGGTTGTAACACACATCATGTGACCTATTTTGGTCCATAGGATGAATGGTGGGATCCCAGTTGGCCATATTGGAATGGGTAATCCTTCCCAATGTTTAAACAGTCGGTGTGTCACATGATGTGGAAGTGATGGAAACCCACGTCATGTGACCTGTTCACATATTATCAGATTGCCGTTCAACTAAATGCGGCCATCATGAACTATGTCTCCTGTATTCTGCATGGTATGCAGAACACGGGTTGGACAGTACCCCAGTGTTAAATGGAATGCATCCCACAAAATGCTTGAATGTTAAAGTCAACTAGACGGCTATCTTAAGTGGGGGGCTTCTCGTAATGTTCACATAATCTGCATAACCAAAAAGGGGCTATTATAAGTGTTTCTTGATTTAACAGTTGTATTTTGCTAATGGTTGGCTGTCCATTGGGTTTGGACTTTGTTTTTTTGTTTTCTGAATTAATTGTACGATTGACCTATGTAAATAAAATAACCTTAAATAAAGCTTTCTTTGACAAATAAGACCTAGAATCCTTTTCTGTTGTTTATTTTCAATCCAATTTTGGTCAGGCCTTTTTAAAGTGATTTCCCCATTAGCAACATCCAGCTGGAATCCAAATCTGCTTCTCTCCTGTTGGACGCGTTCTTTTACTTCTCTGCTTTCCAAAAACTCTGCAGTATTCCTTTTTGTTGAAACTTAAATGGCAACAATACACCCTCCATAAAGGAAAATTGAATGCATCTCGTTGCTATTGGTCCATGTCTTTGACTGGTCTCCATACCCAAGGGGAATGACACATCACACACTCCCTCCTTTTCGATTGTTTCTTCCACATTAGAAGGTTGGGCACAGTTGCAAGCCATCTTCTCAGCATCTGGCCTCAGTGTATTACAGATTGTATGTGAAACATAGAATATGTGCATTTTACAGCTTATACAATCACATTCCATGGGCCACTTACTGTATATCGCAATGCAGCCCATCTCTTTAGAATGTATAGTTGAAACATTGCAATTTTCATATTTGGGTGCAAAACCTAATGCAGAGAATCCTCATGTGTATGGATGTAAGATCACAATAAGGTACATATGATTGTTTTTGTACTAGGACATTGGGAGGCTGGGGTATGGCGGGTTATGTGGTTCTACATTTTAAATAGGGTTTCTTTCACTTTAGACCTTATTACCATAGCAACAAGCAATGGTTCAGTCTCAGTTCTTCTTAACCATCTCTAGTTCCTGACTCTTGTGTGAACCATGATTAATGGTTTTGTTAGGGCTTGCTTTGAAAGCCATTTGCATTATGTGATACTTTTAAACTTTGGGGGCTGCTATACTCTGTGACCTGAGGGCAACTGAATACAATAGATTGTATTTGGTCAGAATTACTAGACATGCTCAGTTATTAATTCTAAGGTTAACCAGCCAAACAAGTAGATGATACTCTAAAACACTTCATGGTGTTAAGTTAATTAGCATATTTTTAAGCATGAAACTAAGATTCAATCTATTTATGAGGGTGTATACATATGCCAGCGACCATCCCAGTAAACTGTTGACCCGTCTTTTAGGGAGATCCCTCTACTCTACAGCAAACAAGCTTTAACAGAGCGGTTACAGGCATCACTTAACTAATATAAAAAATAAATAGTGACAATATTATTTACTTTTTGCGTATGTATAGAGGTTGAATATTGGAATAATGATCTTAAAGCAGGCCTTGGTTATCATCAGCTGTGTTTACTTTTCATATCATGTTTTTCTTAGAGAAAATTGACTGGTCATTTTCATGCTATTTCATTGTAAAGTGTATTTCTGACTGTATCATTTAACAGAGAGCATTAAATGTAATCAAATAATGCATGACACCTTGTATATTGTCTTTTTTTCAGACTTCCCATTTCTGTATTCCCATACATACAAGCCTTCCTCTCATACCCCCAGTGAGCTTACATAATGAACTGCCTTTACTTATTTGACAGCTTCCTGCTCTCCACCATATACTCTTCATCACTGAATTTTCCTAGATCCTGTGAATGCCAAATAGTTAGTTAAGTAGAAGCCGTACTCTATGATATGCTGGTCTTTACAAACAATAATACTAAATAGAGATGAGGGGTTTTATTTTTCAGAAAATGTATATTGTTCATTGTTGTCCCTTTTTGTTCATTCTGTTATCCGATCGAAAAATGTTGTTTTGGAAAGAAGAATCGTTAAATTGTTATTTCCGTAATACACAACCATTACATTGATCAACTTTTCGAAACCCAAATGGATTGGTATAAAACCGTTGTTGTCGAAAAATGTCATTGGGATTAATTTTACAAATGTCACAGATTGTTAAAGAAAATGTTATCAAAGGCGGCTATGTCTTACACCCATCTAAACAAATTATTTAACGATGTAGCGCCTTAGTTTGTATCAGTCTTCGTCTCCGAAAGGACACTGCAATCTGATACTAGATGATGGATGTGAGATGAATTACCCAAACAATTCATTGAGACAGGCCTGACCACCTGACCAGGGTAACTCATTCAGTCAGTCAAACAACTTTATTCGGCCTGAGAAAGGCCATCAAAATACATCCTAAAAATACATTACTAAAATATAATTACAATAGACATGGCAAAAAGAAGGAAAAACATACCCAAACAAGAGCAAAAGGCAGCACCCTAACCCGGGTGCTGCCCGACAGTACTTTTAGCCAGGAATCAGGAACCGCTGTCCCCTTGACCCTCCCATCTCCCAAACTGCCTCGGACCCAGGGCGGTTAGATTAGCCTCTGAAAGGGGGCTGTAGCTTGGGGGGTCACCCATGGGTCTCAAGCTAACATTCGCACGGGCGCCCTCGGCCATTGCATCTTTCCAAAACCTCTCTTGCCAAATCTGCGTCCCCTAAAACCACTCTAACAATGTCCGTTTTAGCTGCATATTTGGACAATCTAGTGCACTCTAACAAAGAGTCCGTTGACACAAACCCGCACTCCCCTACGGCCCGTAACCAGTGAAGACATTTGTTCCGCAAGGCGTCCCTTGGTTCTCTTTTGTCCGTGGGTAATTTAGGGACTCTCTTGAGGAATACTGTGGAGCTGGAGTGGCCTTGGTGGATAAGGTGCCCAGACGTGGACCTCACCCGCCCGAGGGTTGACGCACCAGTCCCCCTCCTCATAAAGCGCATGTTACGGTGGACTCTACCCGCAAAATTCTGTATTGGCAGTGGCTCAATAGCTGTAGTCCCATTAAGCTCCTTCCGAGGGCGTGGTGCTGGGGAATGGGCCACCCCTGAATGGCTTCTTTTGGGCTGGGGGTTCTTATCCACAAGGGCTGAGGGCGGGCAGGGGTGCGAGGGATATGACCCTGTGTTAGGGACTGGGTTTGGACCCCCAGGCCCTGTTCCCGCTAAGACCTCCCCTCTCCTCCCCGCACTACCCTCCCCCCTGACCCCGAGCACCTCCTCGGTCAGAACCATTAGGAGGTTTTTGATCTCCACCAGCTCGGGGAGCAGGAGTTGGCATGGACAACTAGGCAGATCGGCAAAAGCAATAGAAAGTGGGGCTTGCGAGCACCAGGCTCCAGTTGAGGGGGGGTCTGGGGCCCGGAGAGGGCTGATCCGTAAGGGGGAGCTAACCCCCATGGGGGCCGCAGGCGTGGGCACGCACCCCTTGCAGGAAAGGGGGTTAGGTTTCACACTCTTACCCAGATCAAAGTTGTCCACCCCCCTTGTGGCAAGAGCCAAAGGAGCAGAAGCAAAAGCAGACAATGGGTGGACTTCAGGGAGAACCACTGTCAACTGCGGAGTTGATAGAACAGGGTTCGGAACAGATGGTGGGTGGGAAGGTTCCAATGGCGGGGCCAATAAAACATGCCCTTTTGGCAGCTTTAAAATGCCCAATGAGATCCTCTCACATCTAGTGGCCAGAGTGTCTAGAAGAACGGCGGTGGCTACACAGTCAAGGCCCGCTCCAGGGGTTAAGATATTGACCGGGGGCACATTTTCATCCAGAAATTGACTTAGCTGGGCAGGAATGAGTCGAGGTGATGAAGCAAAACCCCATGTGGACCCAGAGGAACGGAGAAGGGCTGTGGGGCTATGGATGCTTGGAAGAGGGGTGCAGGGCAACTTGGGTGCAGGCCCCTGGCCACTGGGCATAAATGGACGGGTAAGCCCTCCATTCACAAGTAGGCTCCCAGTACAGGCTTCAGTAACGTGCATGACCCCGGGTGCCTTGTGCGGCATGCCTCCCCCTAGTCTTCTCCCCAAGATCCATTTTCTGTGCTCCACGGGGGCCGAAGGGCCTTGTAAGCTGGACAAAAGGGTGGATTTGGAGAGATGGATGGGGGTAAAAGGGGATGAGAGGTCCCCCTCTTCCGTAGAACCGCGGACTCCAAAGCTGGCACCCCCAAGGAGGCCGACCATCATGCAATGAGGGGGGATTTGGAGATCAAAATCCAAAATCCGGAATCCAAAAGAAATGGAAAATCTCACCTTGCCCCCTACACAGTGCTAGGGACAATGAGCTTCGTCGCCGGTTACTGTGCCGTGTGTTAGGTCCAGATGCACAGTGTTTGAAGTAGGATGCTAGGTGCTCCACGCCATCTGGGCGCGAACACCCAGGTGGGAGCAAACACCCGCGCCCTTTCCTCCCGCGGGCTTCCACCCTTGCGGGCTATGGCGGCGGCTTTAGTCCTGCAGGGGGTGGGGCCAAGCAGCAGCAGTGGACAGCCTCCGAGCTCCCAGGACCGCGAACACCCACGCCCTTTCCTCCTGCGGGCTTCCCCAGGGTAACCAGGGTAACTAACTATACAGTCTTAGATACCCTGGGTTGCAGTCCCCCAAAGAAATGAGTGTCTTCCTTTTATAGACAAATGTGCCCTACATGTGCCCTACGTGTGTTTCTGGGTTAACCTTGGGCCCTGTAACCCTGTAACAAAATGAGGAATTGGTAACGGTGTGTATCTACATCTTCCCCAGCATTCCCTCCGAAGTTCCCCTCTTTGGTCTTGGCACCTTTTTGTGGCTTAGCCACCAAAATATCACCAACTCCATTGCTACAGTAAAGAAAGGGGTGCCAAGAAGCAGTCTTTGTGGTTGGCATGGCAACTGGAAATGCTGTGGCATACAATTGCCAAAGCACCCAGTGTTAATTCTGTTGTACTTTGTGGATGTAATCCATTAGTGGCTTCTTTAATATATTTTCTACCAATCAGGAGTACTGTCAAATGTCATGTGTCTGTGTGATTTTCAATGCTGGTGCCGCAGAGTGATCTCTTTTCAAGACAGAGACAAGCCTTCCTTCTTGGGGGCCTGTGCGGGATGGCTTTTCTGTCTTCCATCACTTTGCCTCCTGCCTATAAGCTGGGAGTTGGCTGTATTTGAGCTTTGGAGAGTTTGGGGGGAGTAACATGGGAGGCGAGGTGAGCCGGACAACTACTTCGCCAGGGCGGTCCTCTGCCACCACCACCTCCTCTTGTGTGGGTGCTGTCCTAGGATTGCTGGCGAGTGGAAACTGCACACACCTATGCTGCTCATGGACAGGCAGCAGACCTTCGAATCCCTGGCCAGAGCACCCTGTACACAGGGCCAAGCACACCCCCAGCCTTAACCTCATCCTCGGGTGGTAGAGAGCCTCCGGAGAGCTCCTTAGGCAGCCACCCAGTGATCCTCAGCCAGACACCCAGACACTCATACAGTTTTGCCCAGACACCCTGTGAGTCCCTGACCAGCCCCATTGTTAGGCACTAGTCTGCAGAGAAGGGTGTGCGGATACGGTAAGGTCCAGGACTGCCATATATAGAAGGGAAGTGGCCCCACCGACATCCACCCAAGAAGTTTCCCTTGTCCCCCCATCAGCAAAAAGAGCATGACCTGGACTGAGCCTGTCCCATTCGTGGCCCGGCCTCATGGGCTCCGATGTGAGAGACATGAGCGCCATGCTGTCTCCCCTGTCCTCCCTATCTGGGGGCAGCACCTGCAGCGTGCCTATAGGTGGTGGTTCCCAGTGGTCCCCGGTGCTGGGCTTCCCTCCCAGGACCCCCTATGGCTCGCTGGCCCCACACTCCTACATCACGCACGATCCGGGCTGGGGCAGCGGCAGTCTGCTTGAGGACTAGTGCCTGAGTTCCAAGGTGACTGTGCACCACTCCAGCCAGATCATGTGCCCGAGGCCTGCAGGTATGGGCTCTTCGGCCCTCCCCTGCCCAGCCGTGCCCCTGCCCAGCCAAGCACCAGCCACCCAGGTTCGGATGTACTCTGACGGCCCTTACCTGCCCAGCCGCCTATAGAGCCCGCAGGCTGTGACGAACCAAGGTGTGTGTGCTTGAATGCTGTCCCTGTGGTGAGCATGAGAGAGCACCAGGGCACAAGCCCTGTCTTAAACTGTGAGTGCATAATTACTGTGGAAAGTCTGTGAGTTCACACTCCTTGTTTGAGTGAACAATCCCTATGTGGAGAGTGCACGCAGTCACAATCCCTATCATGATCACAAGTGCATAAACCTTGAGCTGAGCGTGAGTTCACATCCAAGAGGTGGGATTGTACTCCTCATGTGATTAGGGCGAGTATGCAATCCTTACATTGATTGGGAGTGCACTTCCTCGATGTTAAAATCTGTACACTATACTCGTGCTTATTGTGAAGACACAGTCCTTTTGATACATTCTCTGGCCTTGTGCGTCCATGCACAATCTCTGTGATGAGTGCAACAGCATCAATGGTAAGTGTATATATGTGATGGAGTGATTCACAGAAGCGTTTTATAATGGTGCAATCCCTTAGAAAAAGCTCTGTGAATCAGGCACGTTATCTTAGATGCATGCTGCATCCTCGTGGTGTGCATGCTGCACAATAATTTGCAAACTTTGTGCAGAATGAAGGCAGACAACTCCCGCGTTGAATGCACATTTTTTGTTGTGAGTGTACTATGCTCTGATGAGCGGGAATGAAGACTCAGAGCAGTGAGAATGTATGCACAGTCATTGTGGCGAATGTGAGTACACAATACTTCTGAAAAGTGCATAGTAGATGTGGCGAATTCACGTATTTAGTGTGGGCAATCCGTGTGCCCAGTAGTGAGCAACAACAGCAATGTATGTTTGTCCACACAGTCCTTGAGGTTACCTTAACAAGCTTTATATTAGTCAATTTTAAAATAAATGCACTATCTATTGAAGTTGCCCCATCTTTCTCTGTTCTCCTCACATGAGTTTATAGATCCCTAACACTCCTGCAGCAAATCCCAGGCACTCTTCCCAACTTTATATTAGCGTCTTAATATTGGGCCTGGATAGCTCAGGGGCAATGCGTTTGTCTTGGAAACAAATGGACGCTGAATAACACAGTCTCGAATCCCGATTCCGTGCTTAGAAATCAATCGCCAGTTATACTATAACTATTATATAACTATAGTTATACTATATCTATATAATAGAAATCATAATTGGTACACTAATGCCCACAGGAAGCAGTATGTAACACAGCGCACACAATAAATGCACTGGAAAAAAGGGCGTCCGCAAACCCATACAAAATAAAATGACACCTGAGGTATTGATAACGCATATCATGTTTTCTCATTACTGTATTTTTTTTAAGATATGCGTTTTTTTAAAATTGTCTTTATTTGCATTTTATAACATACAATAAACATTACTCAACAGCATACCAATGAGGAACCCCCTCAACTAAATACCGCAGAGAAACTAAACCCCCCTGTAGCCCACCCTCCCCTCCCCACCCTCTCCCCAAGCATATTGTCAGCAAATTACTTTAGCACCTAGGGAAGAAGAGCCATTTAACTAAAAACAGATATAGACAGAAATTAAACCCAAACACCGTACCACTGTCCCCAAATTGCGACCATAACATTGCCCAGCCCATGTAGAGTAGGACACACCCCAGGATCACCACACCATCGACTACAAGTCTGAGTCCGCTTCCGAGTCCTCCTTCCTAGCCATATAGCTCCTTAATGGGCCCCAATAGTCCTTAGGTTTGCTGGCAGTTGGAAACGTTAAATTGTACTGAGTCTGTCTGTGTTCACAGCACGCCATCAGATTGAGCCAGTGCTGGAACAAGGGCGGTGCCGGGGCTCCCCACTTCCGTGACAATAGCGATCTAGCCACAACTGAAGCCATGCCAACAAGGCGTCTCTGGCTACCGGAGCCAAAATCCATCAGTGCCAGCAACCAGCATTCGGGGGTAAGGGGAATAGCAATATCAATCATACTCGACATAGCCTCTGCTATACTCGACCAGAGAGCATAAACCAAGGGTCACAACCACACCACATGAAGGAAGTCAGCAGGGGTTTGACATCCCCTCTTACATTCCGGGGGCTGAAGAGGAAACATCTTGTATATTCTCAGAGGGGAAAGATATGTTTGATGTAAAAATGTAAAGTGTATCAAGCGAAATCTACAGTTGACAGAAATGGCCCTGGTCTGAGTGCAAATTTGGCTCCACTGCTCTTCCGACCGCACTTTCCCCAGGGCGCCCTGCCATCCACCCCTATAGCCAGTACGAGATGGAGGGTGAGCCACTCGGGCCATACCGTACAGAGTCGAGATTAGCTTCCTAGTGGAAGCTGGCTCAGTGGCGTATGAAATAAGAGGGGAAGAGGGTGGGGCGACCGGGAACTCACTCCACCGTGCTCTCAGCACCTCCCTCAACCGAAAATACAAAAGCTGTGTTATAGGATTCCAAGGGCTCCTTGCCGTGAGATCGTCCCAGAGCACAAATTTACCGTCCGTCGCAACATCCCCCAAAGTATGAATCTGGAGGTTAGAGAAGTGTTGTAAAAACACTGTCTCATGTGTGAGCGGGATGCCCCCATGCGGTATATGGCCATCGCGATGCCAGGCTCTGATAGTGATGTCAATAGGTTGGATCTCATCCCTGGGGCATCTCTCCCGCGGAGCCCATAAGAGACCCCTAAGATCATCAGGATACGCGATGGCCTTCTCCAAACGAGAATGCGGTAGGTCAACCGAGGGGGACCACCACCACACAGCATACTGTGCCTGTGCTACCAAATAATATAAATAAAGATCCGGCATGTCCATTCCCCCCTGGGAATAGGGACGACACAAAGTTTCCAGGGAGACGCGAGGATGCTTCCCAGCCCATAGCAGTTTATTCATCAAGGTCTTCACACGTCGCCAAAAAGAAACCGGAGGCCAAATCGGTACATTGTTGAACACATACAACAACTTAGGCAAAACCACAATCTTAGACAATGCGATGCGAGGGGCTTGAGAAAGAGGAAGGCAGGCCCACGCGTCCACTCTGTGCTCCAAGAGTTTTAAGGCGGCGAGATAATTCTCCTCGTAAAGCCTAACAGGGGATGTGGATACCCGGATACCCAAATAACGAATACCTAGTTGACGCCACACAAAAGAGTCGCCAATATCTGTAGGGGAAACGACGTGGGTAAGTGGAAGCACCTCTGATTTTGCCCAATTGATACAAAGACCAGACAGAGCCCCAAACTCCTGGATCTTCTCCACCACAGGATTCAGATTAATTTGCGGGTGTTTTCTGTAGATTAACATGTCATCCGCGTACAAGGAAACAATAGACGTATGGGATTGAAGTGAAACACCCCTATGGGCATGAAATTCCCTAAGAACCCAGGCCACCGGTTCTATGGCTAAAGCGAATAAAATAGGGGAAAAGGGACAGCCCTGTCTTGTGCCCCTCGATGGAAAGATAGGAGCGGACTGGATGCCATTAGTATATACCAGGACCCTTGGGGCCCTGTACAACAAGCGGATCCACTGCAAGAACGTGGAGCCCATCCCAGCCCTCCTGAGGACCTCGAAAAGAAAGGGCCACTCGACAGAGTCGAATGTCTTTTCTGCATCGAGTGCTGCGACTGCAATAGGGACTTCAGGGTTAATGTTGTGCATCAGAGTGAACAGTCTACATAGGTTGTTCTGAGTAGACTGGCCCGGTATAAATCCTGCCTGGTCCGGAAGTTCCAAGGCTGGCATGAGAGGTAGAAGCCTATCTGCTAACAGCTTAGCAATAATCTTGTTATCCGTATTTACCAACGACATTGGTCTAGACGATGCACAATATCTGGAATCCTTATCTGGTTTAAGCAGGACAGTTACTAAAGCTGTCCGAGTGGAATCGTGGAGAACCCCAGACGAAGCAGCCGCTTCAAACATTTTACGTAAATGAGGGATTATTAAAGCCTTGTACAGCTCGGCAGTGATACCATCTATTACTGGGGCCTTACCATTAGGAAGAGATTGGATAACTTTAAGCAATTCCTCATCCGTGGGAGGTTCATTCTGCAAAGCCCCTACTGCTGGGTCAAGCCACCCCAGTGCTACCCTGTCCAAGTATCGGGTGATGTCGTCATGAGACACTCTCGAGTTAGAGGTATACAGTGTCTCATAATACCCCTGAAATATTTCATTAATCTTACCACTATCCCTGGTGGACTCCCCTCTGTATTTTCGATTTCCACTATAGATCGTAGATGACCTTCCTGGCGAATAGCCCACGCAAACGTTTTTCTGGGACGATCTCCCACCACAAACCTGGAAGCTATAATCGGGTTTCCCAAAAACCTGTCCTCATCAGCTAATAGAAGATGTACTTCCCTCTTCTTATCCTCAATGCTATCCTGAGTTTCCGGGGAATTGGACCCCGCCAAACTCAGCTCCAGATCTTTCAATTCCCTTTCCTTTAATACTATAGCCCTGCAAATACTTCTCAGGGCTCCCCCTTCCTCAGAAATACACCAGTCCCGAAATAACACCTTAAAGGTTTCCCAGACCACCCTTGGGTCTGGAACTGAGTCTGAGTTTATTAGAAAGAATTCAGATATAGCCTGGCGGGTATCCTCGCGGAACGCTAGGTCTTCCAGGGCACGAGCTCTGAATCTCCACCGGTGTTGTCTAGAGAGGTTGGTAGGGATATCGAAATGGACGAAAACAGGAGAGTGATCCGACAAGGTGCGAGGTAATATCAGAGCTTTAGAGATGCCACAGGCCAGATCCGGGGACGAGAAAATATAATCTATTCTGGTGGTGCTTCTGTGCACACTCGAGTAAAAGGTGTATTCCCTGGAGTTAGGGTGTTGAAGGTGCCAAAGATCGACCAAGGAGAAGTCCGAAGCAATAGACGACCATTTAATAGCCGCATGAGAGAGGTAAGATGTGCGTTCTTAATAAACTGTGTTAGATATTAAAATAAGGTGCATTGTTAGAAAATGAGCACATGATTAGTTTATGTGAACCGTATAAATACAGTGTCCCCCCCTGTGACATAACCCCAATGTTCTTGTTTGAAGGGCTAAGGATGCCCTCAGGTCTTGCAGCAGGTATATCTTAAACGCAGCCACCAAAATATCACCAACACCATTGCTGCAGAGAAGTAAGGGGTGCCAAGAAGCAGTCTTTGTGGTTGGCATTGTCACTGGTAAAGAGGAAACCAGATCTGCACAGCCTTCTCATTGCTTGCCTGTTCTTACAGATGTTTACTTTAACACTAGGCCCATATTTCTGCACTTCAACAAACACATCTGGATTATTCTAATTCGCTCTATCTTGGCCTCGGTCCCAGCTGCAGTGATTTCAAATTCTCCCCCAACCAGCTCTCTCTACAACCCACTCCCCCACCTCATCCCCACTCTTTAACCCCTTTCACCCTTCCTCACACACCCTTGCTTTATTTCTTACCCTCTCACTCTCACCCTTTCTCACTCATATTTCCTCTTGCCCATCATCGAAGGTGCAGTCTCTTAATCGTTTCCTTCCTTGCTCTATTCTCCTTCCTTCTCATTCTCTTTCACGCCCGCGCCTCTTATTGCATCCTCCTTTAAAATTTTGCACTCTCCTCCTTGCACCCTGGTACCCATTAACGCAAAATGCAAATATCAACAGTAAAAGCCAAAACTATTGGCAATGCCAGTGCTTGTTATATTATGTTTCCCATTCCCTGGTTGAGTAGAAAATGTACAATGTATGGCGTAACGGCGGCAAGCTTTTTCAGTCGCTAAATGCTACTCCAATGAACCAGATGCAGTCCAAGGTTGAGTGTTCAAAAAGTGGATTCAGAGTTTACAACTTAACGAATGTTCGGAAGCGTTTTTGGCAGGGTCAGTTTCAGCCAATGCTGAAAAGTAGGATCCTTGGGTTTGGTTATACCTGTCATACAATTAGCCAAAATAGTTCAAGAGTGAGACTTCACAGTGCAGAAGCGTAGAGGCTTGTAGCTGAAGCGTCGAGGGACTCTGCATGTCAGGTTGTGAGGATGTGTTTCTACGGGCCAATGTTTTCTGTCTGTCAGGAAGGGTCTAATCCATCTAAGGTGATGCCGTTCATCCCACTGTAGGCTAGCCTTTTTAGCAATATCTTGTGAATGATGCTGTTGAATGCGAAAGAAATGTCCAGTAGGTAAGGGCACTCATTGTCATTATCTCCATTGTTATTTTCTATGTTCCAGATCCATTCCTCTCATTGGCGTGAATCTGTGTTGCGATTCATGGAGGAGATTGATGATCTTAACGTATTATCCAAATAGTTGGTAGATAATTTGTTTTAGAATTGTGCAGACGTATGTGCGTTGGAAATTGGGAGGCGTTAGCTGGGTTGCTTGATCAACCATGGGTTTTTAAGCAAGGATTTAATTAAGTGTGTTTTGCCAAGCCCCTCCCTGCTTGGGATAGGAAGGAAGGTGTGAAACCGGGATGTTTAGTTGTCATTTTGTAGATGTTGTGAAGTTTTAAAGGTCTTCTGAAGAGCCTGCATGGTGGATGGAGCTGATAATGGAACACCATTCCTGGATCGTGAAGGGACATAACATAGTTATTGATGGTGTACAAAATTCTGTATATATCACTTTCACGGTTATGTAAAGCACCGCTGGTCCTCTCCAGCACAGGTGGTTTTGGATTTGTTGAATTTTGTTGTTGAAGTGAGCCACAATGGAGTCACAGAGTTACGGCGTGTCTGTTGGTGTTGTGTTACTGGCTCTTGAACTCTTTGACGATTTTGAAGGCTTTTTCTGACCGTGTTTAACAGAATCAATGTGATGTCAGTAATAGAGTTTTTTTTTGCTTTAATCATTTCTACTTTAAATGAAGCAAGTGTCCATGGTAGTCCAGCTTGTCTGTCTGTAGGTTGCATCTTCGCCCAATTGTCTTCTTTTCTCCATGTGGCTCAGCTTGGGGTTGGCCTAATTTGAGGCCACTTCTTTTATGATGTTTTAAAATTCTTCTTTGGTCTACCTGAAGAGTGTGGCGGAGGAATTGTGCTAGGTGAGTGACTGCTTTGTAATCAGGCAGGGTGTCCACTGATCTGTAAGTGATTTCAATCCGGCACTTCACCTAAGTCAATGCATAGCGTGGGATGCACAACTGAAACTCTTAATTATTTATTTGTGTCTATAGGTTCTTTTATTCTGAACGATGTACCACTTATATCATGCCCCTCTCTTTTAACCCCCCGGTCACACTGAACTAGGAATCAGGCTGGTTTGCGAAGTCAAAATATTTATTTTATTGATTGCACAATATATATCACACTGTTCTTAATGGGTATACAATGATCACCAATGTGGTGAGGTTACACTAAACAATCTCTTTAATCAGAAGGAGTAATGATGGGAAAAATAATGCAGCACAGAAATAATACTTTTGTGTGTGTTCAATCAAATGGTAATGTGATTACTATTTCCCCTGCACAATCTTCAATCCCCCCAATATGCAATATGAAGAAATAGAAGGAGAGAGTGCAGGTTTCAGGAATGCAGAGTTCAAATGCAAATATATCAATCCCAATTTCCCCCCAGCAAACACCAGAGAAAAACAGGAATGATTGGGAAACTGTCAACAATGGTTTTAAAGTTGGCTTTGAATAGAATGGGTAAAACACTGAAAATGGTTTTAATTCACTGAAATTATTGAAATTCTCATGGGAGCAATTTTGTATGGTATGAGACAAACACTAGCAATGATTAGAGAGTAATAAGGAAATAGAAAACTTAATTTTGAGGTCGGGTGAAATGAAAAGCTATTTTACACGTTATAGATTTGAGCCAAATTAAATATTTGTGGCAAACTTTTCCGCGCGCGATTGGGGAAAAACTTATTGAGATGCGGTTTTGGGTTCATTGGAAAGCTTAAGATGTTAGCTTCAAGTGGAGGTTGTTTTATTTTCAGATAGAGGCAAAATGTAAAACAAGGATGCGCTTTAAAATACAAACAAGCTTTCTTTACACTAGGGGTGGACGATGAAGATACAAACTACACGACAGCACAACCATCAGACCAGGACGTCACCATCACTGATCAGGTTTTTGCCCGCCGAGACACTTGCCTTTCTTCAGATAAAATATATCAGTGCAAAGATGATTTTAACAATATTATTACAGAAGGACTATAGGAAGAGAGAGAGAGAGTTCAGGCAAAACAAAAAGGATTTCTAACAATACAGTTCTGGATATGAGCTAGATTTGATTTGGATAGGGATGACTATGGACAGTACATAGGCTAGTGGCAATCCGATACTATGGATACTCACTACCAGGGTTTTGAATGGAACCATCAGGGATTCTGGTCAAGGACTTTTCTGGGACAGACTGCTGGGCACACCGGACTGGTCTGGTCACCGATCAGCAAGGCGCACTGGACACTGCACAGCAGGACTGGACAGCAAGGCGCTCTGGTCTACACTGCACAGCACAGCACGACTGGACTGGATCTGCAATGGCTCTCTGGTCTACACTGCACAGCACGGCACCTGACTGGGATTTAATCTGCCCTTCTGGTTATGAAGATCATTTTTTGGCAGGCAAGCAGTTACAGCACAGCCTGGCTGCTCTTTGGTTTCCCCTTTAAGTTGAGGGATGGGTTCTGGAAGTTAGGCCCAGCTAAAAGTGGTTCAGCTATGCTCTGAGCCTTTCTGCGTGCAAAGTTTTTGGAGTCTGGAACAAGGAGTATGGATGGATCTCCTTCAAAGTGCTTCACTGAATTCGGGATGGTGGGTGGATCAGTCTGTGTTTCTAGGTCCTAAGCTGTCTCTATTTATGTGTTTGATAAAGGGGTGGGTATGCTGAATTATCCTAGGTGCACCCCCTAGGTAGTCTAAATTTTTTTTTTGAGTTTTGCTCCGGCAGCCCTCAACTGTGTCAGAACATAACAGATCTTCACTATATGTTCCTCCACAGTTGGGCTTTTGACTAAAATATCATCTACATAGGCCAGGTTACCCCTTTCACCCATGTTGGGTATGGCCTTGTGTAGAAAAATGTCGAATTCATTGCCAGAGTTGATGTATCCGAAGGGAGTCCGGGTCCAGGTATACTGCTGCCCCCCGAAGGTGAAAGCCAGCTTGTATTGAT
The DNA here is from genome assembly GCF_040938575.1 of Ambystoma mexicanum. Lineage (NCBI taxonomy): Eukaryota > Metazoa > Chordata > Amphibia > Caudata > Ambystomatidae > Ambystoma > Ambystoma mexicanum. Next base: position 145,916,167 of record NC_090930.1, on the reverse strand, counting down.
CCTCCCTACTGACAGGTACAGTCCAGTACCCATTGGTCAAGTCTATTGCAGTGAATACCTGTGACCCCTGGATCTGGGCCAGCCCTTGGTCAATGTAGGGAAGAGGCCATCAGGAAGTATGGACCCGTTTGTTTAGCACCCTAAGGTCGGCGCAGTCTCCACTGGCCGTTTGGCTTAAAAATCCCTAGCACCGGATTATTGAAGGTGCTGTGGTCTGGACGAATTATCCCATGGGACTCAAGGTTCTTAATTATTTCAGTAAGGGACTCATTGATGCGAGAGGCAAGCAATATTGCTTCACAAAAACTGGAGTCATGCCAGCGTCCGTGGGAATTGTTGTTGTGTGAATGTCGGTGCGACATCAGTCATATGAGTCCAACGTAAAGAGATCTTGAAAATCTAAGAAAACTTGTTTCAATTTTTGCTTTTGCTCCAGAGTCTCACAGCCATCGGCTAGGTTGACTCTCTCTTCAACCATCTGCCTGAAGCCTGGAAAGACTTCTGGTTTTGCTATCTCAGCGGGCCTCCTCCAGCTGGGTGGAGAAGTCCCTGGTCAGAGTGCTGATTTGGACTGGTGGCATCAGGTGGGGAAGGCAGTTGTCAGGAAATGTGGATGGACACTGTGGAGACTGTGGAAGCATTAGGACTCGCTCTAGTCCTCACTCAAGATGGCGGAGTCACGTATAAAGGTAGACTCCACCCATTACTCGGTGTGTTGTATCTGAGTATTCTACCTTTGTACTTGGCTCCGTGAACTCCCGTGCCTACCCTCTGTTAGCTTTGCATAACAGCCTTCCTTTGTAATGTCCGTTACGGTTCCCCTGCCTCTTTCCTTCCCTTGCTACTACAGCCTACTTTTGTTTACTTTCCGTTTACGCGTTCTCGCGTTCTCCCTTTACTTTCGGTTTCCCTCTGCATATTACTGCCGCCATCAATAGCTTGAACGGAGTATTGCAATTCCTTTCGCATCACTCTGCTCCTTCCTTCCTACTTTCGGCTGTCTATAGCCCATCACTACCCCTTCTTTTGTATCTTTTCTTCAGGGTATCTTACGTGATTTTTCCCGAATCACCGCTTTCCCTCCTGGCGTCTTACGCCTTTCCCGGTTTCGGTCACACTTTACTATCCATTCCTTCGCCGGTTATTTCTTAACAAGGCGGATTCCTGTTCTTATCTAGACTGTCCTTTGTTCTATCCTCTATCTCTCTTTACATTCTTTAGTTTATTCCTGTTTATTGCTATGACAATCAGCCAGCCCTTTCCGTTGGAGTTCTGTTTACTTACCTTCATTTCCTGGTTTCGAGTACTGAGTATGCAGTAAAGAGACTTGCCTTCGGAAGTTCCTGATCCAGTTCTTCATTCAATCTTCCTTCCTGGACTACATGTCTTCTCCGCTTATCCAGGGTTTTTTCTGCCTTTCGACTTTTTACCTGATTTTGGGGCTGGCTCCCCGGGGTCCCCCGAGGGAAGGGTCTTATCTCTGCCAAGATGGCCTCTGGGGGAGCCATACCCTATTTACACAACCGGAAGGACCACAAGCCTAAGGAGAAAGAGGCGAGGAAGAAGCAATTAAGTTGCAAGACCCAGGTCAAGATTCCCACTGCAACATCCTCCGAAGAATCAGGTGAGGAGAATTGGGAGGGTGAGCCCGCATCTGACAGCAGTCCTCGCGGACCTGGAATATCACCTCATCCCTCCTGAAATCACAGGTCACATCTTCCTTACCATAAGGGCAGGAAGTGTACACCAGGAAGTTCCCCCCATGCCGGGTGAAGATCTTGTCTGGTGTCGAGTCATTGTTGCTATCACTGTCAAAACAGTCCTTGGGGATTGGTCTTAACAGTTAATTACCTAAATCTATGGAAGAATGTCAGTCATCAACCGCCATTCCAATAATGGTGCCTGTGGCTAGAGTGATACTCTTTAAGTCACTGTTATCCACCTCTATTGGAATGGTGTCATGTTCTATGTTGACTAGTGGTGTTGGGTTTAACCCCAACCCTTGCTGTTGGAAGTGAGCATTGAGATGGATATAGGCATCAGGGGTTTTCAGTTTCTGTCCTCTTTTAACTTTCACTTCCCGGGAGAATTGTCAGGTCCTTTCTGGGATGGTGACTTCCTCTCCAATCTGAATTTCAACTGCATAAGGCAGCAGTTGAGCTGACCTAAATGCTTTCTCTGGGTCATCAAAGCCCATGGGATTACCCGCTAATCGGGACCAAGCTTTGAAGTTTATTAGGTCCAAACTAATGGCAAAGCAATTGAGAATGTCACTGCCTAAGTAAAATGCGGCCGGGACATCTCGCACGACCCAACAATTATGGACTATGCTCTTGTTGCCTATGGACATTCTGAGCATACACCTGTTCACACAGGAACACAGGAAGATGTTTGGATATGGGTGTTTCCAGGTGCATTTCCCATTTGTCTATCAGTTTAAATGTGGGAATGGCTGGATCTTTTGTGAGTTTGCGGAACATGGCCTCGCTGATGAAGCTCTTACCGTTATTCACACACACTCGGGTGAGAACAAAGTCCTTCCCTTCATTTAACTGAATAGGGATGAACAACTGCTCTCCAATTTTCTAAATATCAGCCATGCTTTGAGCTGATTTCTCATCTTTCTGGACTATAGGAGTGGGATTTTCTGATTGTGAATTTGTAAAGAATTTCCTTCCAGTGTTGAATGCCACCTTAGACTGGAAGGAAGGTTCTGGAAGTGAAATTCTATTTCGTCAGATTTTTGTTCAACCATGTGGCATGTGCCGTTTCAACTAACATGGTTGACACGCTGTTTCAATTTTATTGGTTGGCTAGTCTGGATCCAGAGCACCTTGTTTACACAATCTATGAGGGGTGACTCCCAAGTAAAGAAGGTGTGCCCTCTGGAGTCACAACTATGACCGGGTGCTTCAACTTGTGTCGCCCAATTTCAATATCCAAATCTGCAGTCCCCTCGATGGGAGTTTCCTTCCCATCGAAGTTCTGAAGTTGTCCAGGAAGAGGGGTGAGAGGAATTTGGCATTTCTCCCCCTTCCCAAATTCAGTTGATGAAAGGCCCTTTTTGACAGAAGGGTAGCTTGGGATCCATTGTCCACCAGTTTTAAGATTGTACACTGCCCCTTTATTTGGCCCGGGGCATAGAATCTTCCCTCCTTCTCCTCAAGGGAGCACATATAATGTACATTTTTGGACAACTGGTGGGTTAATTTCTTGGTTTTGGACACTGACAAGAAGGTGAATTGGGCAGGATTCTGTTTGGAGTCTTGGGAATCCGAAAGAAAAAGGTGACAGCTGGATATGGGGGAAGTTTTGGGTTCCCCTGGTTCTGGTTCTGGGCTGCCCTCCCCCCTTTTGGAGGCAGTCACCAGGATGCGTTTGAACCAGGGGATTTTCATGCTGTTGATTGTGGGGTTTGATGATGGGCGGTGCTAGCTCAGTCCCCACATCTACCCAGTCTGGATTTGGATCCTTGGGGACACATTTTTTTTGGGAGGAGTTCCCCCATCTCTGAAGGAAAAGATCCTTTTCCCAGGATCCCCTGAGGATCACTCTCCTTCAAACCGGAAGATTTGTACCTCCTCCTCAAAATGGGTTTTTTTGGGTTCTTTATTTCTCCTACCTCCCCACTCCCCTCCTCTGGTCCTTGGGTGGCAGACTTTCAGGGGCAGGAGATTTTGGTTCCGGTTCCTGGGTTTCCAGGGGCTTTCTACAAGTGCGGAAGGAATCTTCCTCCAAGGCTTTACACCCCCCTTCCCCTTGTACCTCTTCCTGGTAACCGGTGGGTTGTCGGGGTTCTTCACCCGTCATTGCTCTGGAGCACCAGGTCCTGGATTTGAGGTATTCTGCACCACCATGCTTATCTGAGGGTTCTGTTGAGCCCTCAGTATGCGACCCAGATCCTGTGCCATGTTTTGGACCTGGCTCTCTAGTTGGGACACCTGCTCTGGCTGGTACGGGGTCCTCATTTCTCCCTGGGCTGATCCTGGGAAGGGTAGCTACCCCTTCTCCCAAAATACCCCGGGTTAGGAAAGTTTGGGTACCCCTCCACCCTTGGCCTCCCCTCTCCCGGATTGGGTTGTCTGGGCTCAGGAAAATGGGGGAAGAAGGATGGATTGTTTTGGGGGTGGAAGTTTTACGAGTATCTCGGTGAAGAAAGCATGTCCAGTATTTGGGGGAAAACTGTTCTCCTGGGGGAAGTGAGGGGGAAAGTTCTCTGGGTTAGCTGCTGTCCCCCCCCCTTGGGCTGGAGGAGTCCACACATAACCCAGGATGGGTCAATTTCCCTTGTAGCGTGGGCTGATGTAGTCAGGGGAGTTAGGGGTTCCATTTGTGGGGTTACCTCCCTGGCTCCCGGTTTGTGATTGGCCCGAGGGCCTTCCGGGTTGGGGTTGTTTTGATTTGGTGCCGGCAGGTTTTTAGCCCCCCCATCTCCAAATCTAAAATGGGGGCAACCTTCACCACCACCACTTAAGCAGCAGCCGGGGGGTTGGTTGTTTTGGGGTTTTTGGGATTATTTTTATTTTCCACTGGCTTTTGCACCTCATAAATGCGTGTGGCTTGTTCAATGACCCAGTCTAGTGATCTTTTCTCGTGAAAGTCCATCACTACCTGGGTCATGATGTACTTAGGGAGAGCGTGAAAGAAAGTATTTACAAACTATTTGTTGTCAGTGCGCACCCTTCTAGTGGTCTGCACAAAGGCACGTTTCAACTCCTGAACAAATTCTTGTGGGGCCTGATCTTCCCCACATTGCAAGTTATAGTCTGCCTTGCAAGCCTCCTGAGGATTCCTGTGCACAGAAAAATGTTTCAAAATGGCCGCCCTAAAGGTAGACCATCTGGAATGATTCTGATCCTCCAGCCCCGCAAAGAAGCTGGAGTACTCGGGAGAGAAGGTCCACTTTACATATTGAATACAGCTTTGGCTATCCTTCAAATGGAAAGTCTCCGTCATTTGTTCAAAGAGCTCAAGGTGCTCCCAAACGGAATACTTGGCATTCTTATGATAGGACATGATGACGCTCCTAATGGCCTTTATATGTTTTAGGGGATCCTTAAGAAAGGCCCTCTTGACCTTGTTGGCTCTTTTGGTTCGGGTGACCGTGGTCCACTCATCCTCTGACTCAGTGGCACTGCTACCAGAGGTGCCTGTCTGGTCTTCTAGCCTCTCCCGGCTTCTGCGAGCTTGGGAATGGCTGGCAGAATGTGGGGGCTTAGTTTCTTGAGTCCTATGTCACTCATAGAAGTCTTCTGATTCCTCCTTGCTCACAGGATTTTCTGAGTACCCCTTCCCCCACTGTCCTAGCTGGGCAGAGGTTTTCAGGATGCCCTTAGTGTGTCTGCTCTCATGGAATTCCCCACTAAATTTTACCATCTGATCTCTGGGTAAATGGTATTTTTGAGGATCCATTTCCCTGACCCTCCCCTCATTGGAGTCTCCCTGATCAGAGAATATGGCCCTAGTACTTGGGAACCCATACCCAGATGCCTGCCCATCCATTCCTGGGAGGTGCTGATCTATGAGCCCCATATTCCTCATTGGATTGAAGTCTGCCATCCCCATGGCCCTTGGCTCATGTGCGCCAGTGGACATGGGGGTGGCAGAGTCCATGGAGTGGAAGAGATGAAGGTACTACGGTTCCTGAGGTTATGCTCAGGAGTTTCCCTTTCCCAGCGGACCTCATCTCTCTCAGCCCCTGCTCCCTGTTGCCATGCAAGAACCTGACCTTTCTGTTCCTCTATCAAGGCCTTGTTAGTCTCAATCAGTTATTCCTGCATAGCTACCTGTCTGTGGAGCCTGTCATTTTTCTCACAAGGAGCTTCATTGTCTCTGTGCTTCCTGTGTTAGTTTAGAATACTGGGCCAATTTTTGCTGCAGGAGCGTTACCTCCTGATTCCTGTCCTTACTGGCCTGGTCACTCTTTGCCAGAGCATCTTCCATCCTCCTGGAGTGCTCTAACAGTTTTCTTTAATCTTTTTGGAGTTCACCCAGTCCCTGGAGGGCCAGGTGATTTTCTTCCATTTTATCTTTTAAATAACTGACCTCCTTGCCTAAGGTGTCCCTTTCCTGAATAAGAGTACCCCTCTGAGCAGCCAGGTCGTTCCTTTGCTTTTGGAGTGCTCCAGATTTCTGGCGCTCCTCATCGAATTCTGTCTGGGTGTCAAGGTCTTTGAGGATTAATTTTTTTCTTCTTTTTCTTGGTCTAGGCGGTTTTGCAGGGTGACTACCTGCTCTGCGCAGGCCCTGTTAAAATGTATTTGCTGTTCCAGCTTTTTCTGGCTCTGCAGTAGAGAGTCCAAACTTCCTTGCCACTCCTTCTGCAGGGCCAGCACTTTAGTATCCTGCTCTACCTTCTCCTGCTGCAGGATATCCATATATTCTTTTATTTTTATCAGGTACTGCCTGGTTTCATTTTCTGATTCATGGCTCTTTTGTAGCCTTTGCAGAGTACAGATCAGTATGGGCTTTTTCTAATGATTGTAATTGCTTGTTTGCCCGATCTAGGTTTTCGGCATATTTGTCCTGTATTGCTCAAATGTGGAAGTACAGATATGCCACTATTTTGGCAATCTTACTTTGCTCTTCTTTTAGGGGCCATATACAGTTCACTCAGTGCCATATGTAATGGACCCTGATCTTGCCATATATATAATCCTGTTGGAGTGGCCTGTTCTTTAATTTCCTGCAACCAAACATTTTGATCCTGTTCTGTCCATTCACCCCTGACAATTAATTTGTGCAGTAGGTGTTCTTTTGCCATATTGATTTCTACCAAGGTCGCCATTCCGGAAATATTAATTTCCTTTTTATTTTACAGGATTTATTTTATTTTTGCAAACAGACCAATTCCTTAGAGCATTCCTATTGAAGGGTGCTTTTCACAGTGTAACACGGTGTGGTAGCCCAACAGGGTTTATGTACCCCGTTAGTTAGCACACTGTATTAGACTGTCACAAGTGGTATGTCTAATTCAGAGATCCCGGACGAGCCCCCAATCTTGTAAGTGATTTCAATCCGGCACTTCACCTAAGTCAATGCCTAGGGTGGGATGCACAACTGAAACCCTTAATTATTTATTTGTGTCTATAGGTTATTTTATTCTGAACGATGTACCACTTATATCACACCCCTATCTTGTAAACCCCCCTGGTCACACTGAACCAGGAATCAGGCTGGTTTGCAAAGTTAAAATATTTATTTTATGGATTGCACAATATATATCACACTGTTCTTAATGGGTATACAATGATCACCAATGGGGTGAAGTTACACTAAACAATCTCTTTAATCAGAAGAAGTCATGATGGGAAAAATAATGGAGCACAGAAATAATACTTTTGTGTGTGTTCAATCAAATGGCAATGGCAATTTGATTACTATTTCCCCCTGCACACTCTTCAATACCCCCAATATGCAATATGAAGAAATAGAAGGAGAGAGTACAGGTTTCAGGAATGCAGAGTTCAAATGCAAATATATCAATCCCAATTTCCCCCCAGCAAACACCAGAGAAAAAAAGGAATGATTGGCAAACTGTCAACAATGGTTTTAAAGTTGGCTTTGAATAGAATGGGTAAAACAGTGAAAATGGTTTTAATTCACTGACATTATTGAAATTCTCATGGGAGCCACTTTGTATGGTATCAGACAAACACTAGCAATGATTAGAGAGTGATAAGCAAACAGAAAACTTAATTTTCAGGTCGGGTGCAATGAAAAGCTATTTTACACGTCATAGATTTGAGCCAAACGAATAATTTGCGGCAAACTTTTCCGTGCGCGGTAAGCGCGATTGTGGAAAAACTATAAGGATTTGAGATGTGGTTTTGGGTTCATTGGAAAGCTTAGAGTTCGATTCTAGCATAAAGTATGAGGAAGTTATAGACGTTTTCATGGAGGTCATTTTTTTTCAGATAGAGGCAAAATGTAAAACAAGGATGCGCTTTAAAATACAAACAAGTTTTCTTTACAATGGACTGCGAAGATACAAACTACATGACAACACGACCATCAGACCAGGACGTCACCATCACTGATCAGGTTTTTGTCCGCTGAGACGCTTGCCTTTCTTCAGATAAAATATATCAGCGCAAAGATGATTTTAACAATATTATTACAGAAGGACTATAGGATAAGAGAGAGAGTTCAGGCAAAACAAAAAGGATTTCTAACAATACAGTTCTGGATATGAGCTAGATTTGATTTGGATAGGGATGACTATGGACAGTACGTAGGCTAGTGACAATCCTATACTATGGATACTCACTACCAAGGTTTTGAATGGAACCGTCAGGGATTCTGGTCAAGGACTTTTCTGGGGCAGACTGCTGGGCACACCGGACTGTTCAGTGATCAGCAAGGCGCTCTGGACACCGCACGGCAGGACTGGCCAGCAAGGCGCTCTGGTCTACACTGCAGAGCACGACTGGACTGGATCTTCAATGGCTCTCTGGTCTACACTGCACAGCATGGCACCAGACTGGGATTTAATCTGCCCTTCTGGTTATGAAGATAATTCTTTGGCAGGCAAGCAGTTACAGAACAGCCTGGCTGCTCTTTGGTTTCCCTTTTATTTGAGGGATGAGTTCTGGAAGTTATGCCCAGCTGAAAGTGGTTCAGCTATGCTCTGAGCCTTTCTGCTTGCAAAGTTTTTGGAGTCTGGAACTCCTTCTAAGTGCTTCGCCGAATTCGGGATGGTGGGTGGATCAGTCTGTGTTTCCAGGTCCTAAACTGTCTCTATTTATGTGTTTGATAAAGGGGTGGGTATGCTGAATTATCCTAGGCGCACCCCCTAGGTAGTCTGTTGGCTAAAGTCTGCTCCCTCCCTTGATTGGAGGAGAAAACAGAGTGTCATCATGACGATGCGGTTTATGAAACAGGGAAAACCTCCCCTTTGCCTTTTGCATATAAAATCTATTTTTGACATAATACATCTTTACATGTGTACAATCTTTATACCAACGACATACATAGATACATATTTTGTGGAGCAAAAATTCTTCCAAGCCCGGTAGCTGTGAGGTCTTGGGCCTGGATTTGACCATTTTTCGCACTTTTTATCCGGGACCCAACATCTGATTTGTCCACAATTTTGCACATATGTGCGCATGATATCTGGGCATAATCATTTGACCTTTCATGCTTCTGACATGAATACAATTGCTACAAAACCAGAATTTTCACTGTGCCTTCTCATAACATCGCACAGAGCTCTGGCTCCTTTTAAAATGTGCACAAAAAATAACATTAACACTGCTATTAATTTTATAATTTTTACAAATTTGCACAGTCCTTTATCAGTCTTTTTCAAGAATATGCTTTCTCTCCATTGAGAATCAACAAAAATGTCTATCCCTGCCTCCAAAAGTTTATTTAGCTCATGAGCAACCCCCGCCTTCTTCCTCTGGCAGAGGCTACTGTTGACACTTACAATCTGCATATCCTTTCAGCCAAGGAAGGTTCATTGTCTCTCCCAGGAGAAGCAGCCCAAAATCTCCTCCCCTCTTAATCAACACCTGATTGGTGAAAAGCAGGAGAGATGCCTTTTGTTGGGGAAAAGCTAGGGAAAACTGGTTTGGTGACTGTGAGTTGAGCTAAATCCACTGTCAGTTGATAACCTTTTTCTTAATTTAAAATAAAACTTGCAATTTTAATCAAGCAGCTAGAACGCTGATTCCAGTGCCTAAATCATGGAGATTAAATAGTTGCAACCTATGTTCCTCTTAATGACCAGTCACTTAATTCCAAACATTTGATTTCAATTGCACAAGTTTAAGCTTCTGATGCAATCACTGACAGCTGTCAATATGGCGGCCGCTGGTACTGTGCCCATATTTTGACAGATTTTCCCAGGCAAGCACACTTTTTACTGTGGATATTTTTATGATAGATTCTGCTTTTCCTGACATTGTGTGTTCATAATGATTTCTTAAATGAAGTGGCGGGTAACACCCAGCTAAGATATTGGATGTTTTGTGGTGTTTTGGTCCGGTATTTTATATTTTAGCAACCAAGAATAAGGGATTTAGAGCTATTTCTGGGTTTCCTTGCAATAAAGCACTGCCTTTCATGCAGTTTCCCAGTTTCCATTTTTACTTGGTAGGCAGTCCAGTGCCATGTTTCAGAAGCGAGGTCTCCTTTCCACTACTGACAACAGGCAAAGTAGATTTAGAAGCCATCCTTTCCGGTTTCACAGCGCAATTTTCATAGGTTTTGGCACGCATAGGGCTTCCGCTGCCATTCTGCTGATTCTGGTGCCACCAGCACACAGTGATCCCACGGATCATTGCTATCACATGGAGACCCACTACGATTGCCAATCTTCCATTTCCACACAGTGTCCTCACTGGGGACTGCTCAGGATGGGAAAATCCTATCTGAATTCAGAACACCCTAGTTTATTATAGGTGCTGCCACAACAGCAGCCGCTGAGTCAGTATCACCTCAGAGCACTTTGGCAGATAAACCCTCTGGTATCTCGCGGAAATTGTGAAAATGTAGTCAGAGCCATTATTATGCCCTGGCTAGACTACTGCAATGCCCTTATGGCTGGAGCAAGCAAAGGGAACATCCAAGAGAATGCAGACAGTTCAAAATGATGCAGTGAGAATAATCTTTAACAAAACTAAGAGGGATCACGTTGCACATCACCGCAGGGAGCTTCACTGGCTACCTGTTGGGAAAATAATCCTATTTGAGACACTAGCTCTTACGCATAAGTGTCTGTATGGAGACGCCCCACAATATCTGAAACAAACACTGAGGAAATATTCTCCAAGCAGGCCTTTGCGCTCTAGTGCCACACATCTTCTGACTACACCTCATGTCAAAAGAGCCAGAGGATCAGGAAGTTCCTTTCCCAGCAATGCAGCTAGCAACTGGAATAAACGTCTGTATCTATACGAGCAGCGGTAATCTATACTGCGTTCAGAAAGAATCTGAAAACCTCCCTGTTTGAATGAACCAACCCTAGACTGTAAACTTCTATGTTGTCTGTTTTGCTCCCGGATGCCTGCGGGCTATGGCGGGGTACAAATAAATAAATAAATACGAGAAGTAGCCAGTAGCAATCTCCAGTGACCATGATCTTTGGCCATGCCTACTGTCCTCATTTCTCCAAGTATTAAAAACCACAAAGGGACTTAACCAGCAGCCTCAGGTTCCACTTGCCATGGCCTTCCTTCAGCCGTGGCCGGCGGTACCAGTCTTTAGCTGTGTCCACTGTACATTTTGTACCAATTATTAAACAAGAGCCAAATCCCCTTGCCTAGTAGATCTGGTCTCACCTCTGTGCAGGTTTAAAAGACTCTCCCTAAATCCAAGTGGTCCATAGGCTATTTGTGATACCACTCTTTTTATTCCCAAATAATTTCTTGCGCTAATAATAACTCGTTTGCTGCCCTACTCGGTTCCCATGCACCATTCCCAAGGTGATGCAAAGTATGCCAATTCTTTTGGTAACATAACGTTTGCCGATTCCCGCGGCTAAGGCAAAAGTCTAGAAAATGTATTAAAATGCCTTTCTTTCTCACTGGCACTCACCTTGTGTCCCCCTAATCTTTCCTTAGTTCCCCCACTCACCTCCCTTTGTTTCATCTCCTTAACTCTCTTCCATAACCCCCTTTCTGGCTTCTGTGATGCATTTTCTTATCTGAGCGCTTCTTGCTACGTTATTGTAGGAATCTCACTAGATTCTGGCGGATTTCCCTCTGTGGCGTGATATGAATGCACCACTTTTTCTTCTCCAAATGTAATTGTTAGCACTTTTGATATTTGGCTTCCCTCGGTATTACCGCGGGTAATGCTTGGATTGAGCAAAATACAAATTAAATAAAAGGATGTTTTTTCGTTTCAGAATAATCTCTCAGCCGCAAAGCACAATGGGAGATATATATGTTTTTAAGGGGCAGGGGGCACCCCCTTCTCTGTCAAATATTTTAAAACCGAGACAATCGATTTACCCCAAACCAATGTAAGGTACATCTGTGATACTTTGAGTCCAACCTGCTTCTTATTAGTGCAAATCCATCTAATGTTTTTTGCACTAAGGGTGTTCAATGGAAGCACTTTTTCGCTATTTGATAATGAATGGGGCAATGTTAGTTTGGATGGCTTGATTGTATGTGCTCTGTTGCTTCCTGAAGCTAGGTCCGCAATCAATAAATATCCCCAAAAAATGTATAATAATAAAGGGCTGACTCAGAGGTTGGGAATCTGTGTAGGATTACATTGGATGATTGCATTGGTTATTGCAGCGCTTAGAAGCAGGAGGAATCTGGCCTGAAGAGCTATATACAACCACAAAGTATCATTATTTTTAGTATTAATAGTATTTCATGATTATTTACCAGTGTTTCACACCTTAAGCAGGCCCTTCATCAAGACTGGTCATTAATGGTGAACATCAATGTATCTAGCAAGGAAACGCTGTTATTTGAGCTATCTGCACATTCTAGGAGCTAAACATATACGTATCTAGTCATCACACAGTCCCCTGAATAAAAAACAAGTTGCCTGTAGACATATATATATACACGTCTGAAAGTATGCCACCTGTATATTGATGACTGCTAAGGAAAGCAGCACAGTTGCATTGTGTGAGATGCAAGGAACGCCGCCATTTTAAGAGCACACTCTTCCTCTTGTCGCAAGCAAGAGGAAAATTAGATCATACTGCATGGTACATGCATGTTTCTAGGAAATGACACAGATGTGCTGTGCTTTTAGTTCGCTATAAGTATATATGGGGCTTGTGGTATGGGGAATATAGTGACTGGTGTGAGGAATAAGACTTTCAGGCAAATGTTGGCTCTCCAGGCTAAATCCTGGAAAAGGTGTCACAGCCTCTGATGGTGAGAGTCTACTGTTAGGGAAAGGACCAATGGCAACGCCGCTGGACTTAGAGGTGCTGGGATTCTCCTACAGAGAAATGTTCAGAGTCGGAGGTCTGTTCTGATGCTTTCCCAAGACGCTGGAGCGGGCTGGGGCACACTGTCTACCTCTCGCTACTTGGGTGCTCTGGTCTCTTTGCTCTCAGTTGCATGCAAGCTCTAGGTTCTTCCAGCTGGTGTCCCTTATGCCCCATGGGGACATTAAGCAAGTGGCCGCTGTCCCTCTCTGATCATATGTCTTCATCTATATGGAAGTGGACTCTGAACTATCAAAACTTCCGGTAAAGAAGCAACCAAGTGGAACTGTCCTCTTCTACTGCCCTATTCTAGGTACAGGTTGCTTCTAATAGGGGATTTGTGATTTCCAAGGCCCCTGCTAGGGTCACTGGCAACCAATGCATTGAGTGCAGCATCGGGAGACCGCAGCGTACGGCGTGGCGCCACACAGCCGAGCCCGATGGGAATCACAGTGCGCAATACGGTCTTGCAAGCCCCAAGGAAGACGCCAGCCTTTCCAGCTCGCATATCCCCTGCGTGACTGGACCCTAACAGCGGCCTGGAAATAGGTAAAGCAGACAAAAAGCAGAGTTAAATAGTGAGCATCAAGAGCACAGTTCGGAGGGCTACCCAGATTCTGGAAAGAGCCAGAGACCACTGAGAAGCAGTTAGCAGAGCACTATGGCCCAGGTTTTGCCATGAGTCAGACAAAAAACAACGCTTAGTGCAAGCCTACTGCACACGGTAACTCAGATCCTGGCAAGGGCAGGCACCACTGAGGAAGAAGGAACTTCTGCAAGGCTGCTGGGAGCATTATCTAAGGACTTGGTGTCAACCAAAGAACCTTAGAAGGAGAAAGGAAAGTTAGTGTTAGCCTGCTTCAGGCTACACGTGAAACCCGGGCAAATCTGACCCCAGGAGTGTGACCCCCAGTCGCGTTACATCATTCTGGTCAGTGACTGGGGGATCCTCTGGAGAATCTAGAGCAGTTTTAGTAAGTTTTATATTGCGATTGCTTCCGAACATGGAGGCGGGGTACTATAGCCATGTGTTCAGGCAAGTGGCAGTCTTATCTGGCGGGGGAGTAACATTAATTCAGTATGGTTCATTTACGATTGGTACATTTTTGTCTCTCGAATGCCTTCGGCATCCCTCCTCATGTGCACCAATAGTTTAGAAAGACTGATCTTGCAATCCGAGTGTAGTGACTGTTGAAGTCGCATAAGAGGCTTCTCTAGCTGGAAGAGATATAGAAGCAGGTTGTTTTGTGCAGAACAAGCTGTGTGGATGGTTCTCAAACACTGGTAGTGCTGCCAGCGCCGTTGTTTCAATGCCACCACATTACGAGTTCTGCTCACGGGTGCCGCTCTGCACGCCTGGTCAGACCATGCGTGCAGAGCGGCACTCGCGAGCAGAACAGGATGGTAGCAACGGTACCGTTATGAACGGTACCTCTGATACCATCCTCCCCATTCCCATTGAGCCCTATGGGGGCTCGAATGGGGACATACCAGCTCTGGGCCCGCGCAAGGGGACAAGGTTGGAATGGCCCGGTAAATCCACTTTCGGTGCCAGACCAGAGTTTGGGGGTGGGGCATGGCTACCTCCAACCTTGTAATGAGGCCCCCTGTCTTCTTCTGCTGAAGAATAAGCTGCCTCAGGGCACTTCAACCTGAGCTAATAATGGGGTATGCTGCAGCTCCATCTTGCACACCTGAACAATGGACACTGGTGAACCTTGGCAGTTACCTTGGCCTTCAGGACTGCGCCCCTCCCTTGCTTTGGGCTTGACATTGTCCTATATGTTAACACACTGCTAGCCGGGTTGGACTTCAAATGGTGAGTCTACCGCTACAGTCTGTCATAGAGGCTGCTTCACCTATTTTACGCATTATAATGTGATATGTTCCTTCCAAATGGCCAATGTCATTTGTTTGTTTCATCTTGTAAAAATATGAAAACCCCAATAAAAACGTACTCCTCCAAATGTGGTCAAGAACGTCTTGTCCACTGAGTCTAATGTTTTCTCAGCATCTCTCGTCAAACATGTATCTACAGTACGTTTGATGGACATTTGTAATCTGGAATGTTAGATATTTGATCCATCAGTGTGGTGTCTGCCCCTTTAAGGGCACACACGCGGCGGAGTGACGCAATGCCGCTGCGTGTGAACGCAACAAACGGAGCGTCCCACGGATCGCCAGTGCGACCGTGGAGACCGGACGGAGAGCATCATGTCTCGTGTGCTCTGTATGCTGGGGGGGCTCACGGATCCGGAGGGGCACACCGGCAACTGTCAACAGTGACGACGAGGTTGCGTGGTCGAGGACCTAGCACCAAGGAGCAGTGAAGCACTGCACACAAAGCATTGACTGCATCAGGAGCACCTATAACGTAAGAAGCTGCATAGGTACTAGTTTACTGCGTGTGTCATGCGAGGGTGACCAGAATACAGAAACCAGCATGACGTGGGGAGGAGGGGAGTGGGCATGGAAGCATGTGCTAGAGGGCAACCTTCTAAATTGGTCTTTACATAACACATATTTACTGTTTGCGCTCATACATTTTTGGGGTTAGATTCTGTAAAATGGATTAGAACCTAGGTCTCCAGGTTGGAAGTTCAGCAAGTTGCCTCTTCCTAGAACCGCATAACTCATTATGTGCCCTTCCAAATATTTTGGACTTCACCTACCATGATCCCTAGCCAGTATAGGGAGCAGTGAACGATCATGGGAATTGTAGTCCAAAATATGTGGAGGGACACATCATGAGAAACCTGTGGCTCACGAAATATTTCATGCAACTCCCATTACCATTAGCCCCCAAAGTGTAGTCTATAGTGAAGGATCCTGGGAGGTATCGTCCAAAACATGGCGAGCCACAGTTTACATCATGCATTGCATGTGCGCCCATATAGATCAGAAAATAGTCAAACGTAAACGATCTGAGTCCATCCTCTAGGCTGCACAGGCAGGTCCCCTTTCATTGGCCTCTCGTTTACAAACAAAGCATGCCAGTCATTGGCTGAAAGCAACTCTGATGCCAACACAAAGGCCTATTTGCCCGCCTGTTTACAACGGACACAAATACATCTGCTTTCCCTCCTCGGGTTGATCACAAGCATTTCTTTGTAACCTGTCTTCTGAAAAGTTGCAGTTCACTGGCCAGGCCCATTTAAAGCCCGGAGGTGGGGGATGTATTGTTCCTCACTTCAGTCATTAAGGGGTGGCTGATGAAAGATGGAGTAAGAGGCACAAACCGACCGGTGCTCATTAAATAAGGGGTGCTGACAGCTGTGACAGCTCTCCGGGCACATGTAACAGACCCGGCCTCATTAGACTGAATTCATAATGCTGTGTTCCTACCAGAATCTTCTCTGATGCAGAGGCGACAGCCTGGCAGGCAGGGCGCCAGGAAGGGCTCCAACTTCCCTGCTCCTTTCCTGGACCCCATCAGAACAGTGCTCCTCGAGAAAAGCCTCGAGCAGTAACACAGTGTCTGCATGTCTTCCAGGCACTGTATCAGAATTCTCATTGTTCCAGATTTACTCAGCATAATAAAAGGAGAAGGCACATGATAGTGTGCCTGTCACCAGAGTAGTCCTGATCTTTCCATGTCATCTCTCCACGGCGAGGATCTCCGTCACCGCGTCCTCCTCTTTTGAAAGCCTTGCCTGTAAATGCACCATAAAGCGTACCGCATGATCGGTGTAGCCATTCAAACACTCTCTGATGGCTCCTCCTTTTCTCTAAAGAATGGGTGGAAATTTGGAATTCACATGAACGCTTATACTCATTGTGAACAACGTTCTCATTATGGCTAATTCTATCAGGTGACTTCACTTACCGAGGAATGCGCCTACTGGTCTCTTCCTGAGCTATGGTGAGGTCTTAATCACTGGCCCTTGATGCACACTCATGTAGCGGGGGGCTCATACCCTGGATGTCTCATCGAGCCGCCCTGCTCTCAGACATTGAAGTATGTTGCGTCTCTTAGTTTGATCACCTGCTTCATGTTTCGCGACTACACGGTCTCGAAACATTTGCTGCCCACAAACACAAGCAAGATGGAGGATCTGCCCTGGTTTATCCTATGAAAAGAGGTTCACCTGAGATCTTGAATGAACCTCTGCAGCTCCCACCAATCTCTTTGGCTTCCGATAAGATCTCCTCTGAGACCGCAACACTGCAACATCGCTAGGACACTGGACACCTTGGCTCCTGCGGTGCGAAGGGAAATAAACACTGCGCCAAACACTGAGCTGGCCTTGCTGAAAGGAAATGCAAAAATCCTGCATGCAGGACTCTGGCGAAAAGCAGTGGATAGGGAAGATGGACTATCATGTCTTAACCACTTAGAAGGGCTGCAATGGGCCAAAATGTGAAACAAGTAAACCTGTCTTTAAGAAGGCCTCTCTCATGCCTCCAACTACAGCTCAGTGCAAGTCTTCTGTATCTGCAAAGAAGTAACCCCGCCCCTTCAGAATGTAACGGACACCATTGGTGCACACCAACCGACTGACAGCCTATCCTTATTCTTCCAAGATAAGATCAAGACTATTCGATGCAGTATCATTGATCAATCTACAACCTCCAATTCCCGACTCTATTGCAATATTTTCCTTTTTCAAACCAAACCGTTCTACCCACATTATCAATGTAATCCAGAATGCTTAGGCGCCTTCTGTACAATGCTCCCCTTGTCCAGCAACCACAGTAAAATAACCCCCATAGCGCTTGCAACTCTCTTGGTGGCCCGAAGCAACAGCTCTTTTATGGGAGCTTTCCACTCCCACTGAAAACGATCCCTACAGCCCCACCTTAAAAATGATGCACATGGCTCTGGTGTGCTGGACAATTGTCGCCTCTCCCCCACACTCAATTTATTGGCAAGATCCTAGAGATGCTGGCCAGCCAACATCTGATGGAGTGCAGAACATCCTTATACCTATTCCATGAAACCTCAGGGGCATAACATCCACTCTCCTTCACAATCCCTGTGCACCAGCACGCCTGCCATTCTTACCATGCTGGCTCTGTCATTAGGTTTCACACTCTGAACAACATTACAGTGTTCAAGTGGCTTGAAGCCTCCATAGGTGCTAAAGCATGTGCTATGAAATTGACCTCACCTTGACTTCACAGCATAAAATCTCAAGTGAAATCAGACCCATCCCTCACCAGGGGCTCTATCAACAACTGTGATGTAATTCAAGGCTCAGTCTTTTCTCCATGGCTGTTCACTGCCTACATGCATCCACCGGCCAACCTGATTGCCCCCTTTCTCTTTGGCATCCCATCCTATGCAGATGACATCAGATTGTCTCCAGACTAGATGCACCCCCATATGCCCAATAGCACTATCTCTTTCTTGCTTTTTGGGCAGAAACCTGTCCAGTTCCCTCAGGGACCACTGCAAAAGGCTTAGGACTACAGGTGTTGGCAGTAAACCCAATTGGTAGCAGTCTGTACCACCCAGATTTATCTGATAGCTGTGGCTGAGCAGCCAGACTTCTCTCAAGAAGAGTTAGACAGTATATAGAGTATACACAATAGGTACCAAAATACAGTAGCACAAGCAAACACTGACCAGAGCTTGGGTATAAAAGTATATCATTGTTTATTTAAAAACACACTTGTAAAATACACTGACACTAATATGGCAAGCAAGGACAAACAGTCACTATCAATATACATACGGTAGGCGGTAAGGGTTTACCGGTAATGGTAAGGGCACCGGTACCGGTAAACCCTTACCGCCTTACTACGAGTTCACTTTGCGGGACCCGACCTTAACGGCTGGTTTTACCAGCCATTAGAGTAGGGTGCCGCAAAGGGACCTTGGTGCTAATTACTGTACTGCAATTTGCTGTACCGTAATTAGCTTCTTACCCATTCCCATTATGTCCTATGGGGGCAAAAATGGGAATGGGGAAGTCCCTTGGTGAATGGGGAATTACCGCCCCCGCTCACCTTGGAGTAGGGCGGTAATTCCGCCATCCACCAAGGCGGACACGGTAACAAGGCGGACCGGCGGCAACCATGGCGCTATTAGCGCCATGGTTACCGCCAACCGTGTAATGAGGCCCTTAGTTAAAACACCACTTATTTGCAGACAGAGGTGAGCGCTTAACCTAAGATGGCACTCCAATAAGTTAGTTAAAAAGGGAGGGAAAAGGTAGAATTAGGACAGCACAATACCAGCACTTTTTAAAAGAACCACAGCAAGTCAGAAAAAGGCAGAGTCTACTGTTAGAGCAAGAAAGTTCATAGGCCAGGCCCACTCTTGGAGAGAGCACGGCGGAATGTGTCCAAGATCACACAGTTGAATAATACTTTAAAAAGTCTTTGCAGATAGTTCAGAAAGGGTTGGATCAGTTCAGGGAAAGTTAGTTGGCAGGTCCCAAGTCACCCCAGGATACAGAGTCAAGGATTTACGGGACACCTTGAACAGTCTGTTGCAAGTGAGACCAGGCGGGACACAGTACCTGAAATGGTGAGAAAGCTCCAGCGGGGGCAGTTTTTCCTGGCAGCAGGTGCAAGTCAGTGCTTCGTCCAGGGGAAGAGAAGATCTCGACATGGAGGAAAGCTGGAGGTCGTTGCACTGCCAGGGAAGAAACCAGCCGCAGAGTTTCCCGGTTGAAAGGTACTAACCTTTTATTCGCAGTAGTGGTGAAGCGTGGCTATCCGGCCGCCGGGGTACTTGGCACGGGCGATTCGACCTCGAGACGATCCAGGAAGGTGAAAAGAGGTCGAACTGGTTATCCCCACCAGTTCAGAGGAAGAAGACTCTCCAGGATGAAGATCTTCTCTTTCTTCGGGAAGTGGTGAGGCGGTTCAGCAGGGCTCCACCGGTGGTGTCATTGTTGCAAGTTGGCTCAGCTTCTCCCTCTTCGGATTCTTTGGTCCTGTGGCGACTTCTGAAGTTCCAGTCCCCAAAGCCCTGCTTTTATGCAGAAAACCCCATTCATCAGTCCTAGTAGTCACTCAAACATGCTAAGTGGTGAGCCGGGCGGCTCACCACTGGGCCAATCACACAAGAGTGCGACTTGAGTTGCCGAGGCAACTCAGTCCAGGGTACCTAAACCCCCCTCCCACACATCCCGTAGACCCAGACAGAGTGGAACCACTTTTGGAGGCTTCTGTGCAGAAGCCCGCCAAAAAGTGAAACAAGGGGCTCGACTTGGGTTGGAGTTACAGAGGCAAACACAAACGCCATTTTAAATCGAGTACTGGCAAAAAGACCCAACCGGGGAATAAATATTAAATAAATAACCCGGCAGTATCTTTAACATTGCACCAAAAAAGTGGTGCGTTTAAAATGAAAGGGAAAATCCCATAGGAAATATTCTGGTGGAATATTTTGCGTGGTAACCACTGCCACCAGCCAGAAACTCGACGAAGGGGGACTTCACAGTGCCCCTTCGAAAAACAGACCCAGTGGCAATATGATTACCCCTACCAGTACTTCCACAATATGATGGTTTGTACTGGTTCTGTTCCCAATTTAAGACTAGTAAAGTCAATGGTGACTTTACATGCCCTGGGAGACAGTAGTCAGTCCCAGGGTATGGAGTGTATGTTTGGGGGTCACTATGACAGCCCTGTGTTACTGCACTGAGGGTCCTGTGCAACACACTTACCAAAAATACATCAAACCCTATGGAGTAAAAGACCCCATAGCCCATAAAACACATTCAAAGTCAAAGGAACACCTCATGTCTAAGAGTGGGAGAAAACGAGTCTCACTCTTAGCAGGAGAAAAAAATAAACCCCAAAAATCCAGCAAAGCTGCTGGGGGACTCACTAGGTTTGGGAAATTAGCCTTAACAGAGAATTCTCCCTAGCACTCCCCCCCCCAGACTAAGGGACAGGAGGATTTAATCCACTCCTGGATGAATCTCATACCTCTAGTCGATGACATACATCCTAGAGAGACCATCAGCATTTTGGTGGTGATACCCTGATCTGTGATCAATGGTGAAATCAAACCCTTGAAGGCAGATTGACCATCTCAATAGTTTTGGGTTTTCCCCCTTCAATTCCATCAACCATATCAAGGGTTGGTGGCCAGTCTGAATGACAAAAGTAGAACCATACAAGTATGGCCTAAACTTCTTTAGTGCCCACACAATAGCAAAACATTATCTTTCAATTGTTGCCCACCTTGTCTCAGGATCCTTCAGCTTTCTGCTGATGAAGCAAATGTGGTGCTCCCTACCTTTCTCATCCAGTTGGCTAAGGACTGCATCTATACCTACATTAGAAGCATCTGTCTGCACAATGAAAGTTTGGTGATAGTCAGGAGCTCTCAATACTGGTGCTTGGCAAAGAGTTTTCTTCAGGTTTTCAAAGGCTTCATTGCACTCCTCATTCCATTTGACCTTCTTAGGGAATTTTGGAGAGGAAATTACATTCAGTGGAGAAGTTATGGTCCCATAGTTCTCTATGAAATTCCTGTAATACCCAGTGAGGCCTAGGAAGGCTCTCACCTGGGTTTCAGTAGTAGGTGTTGCCCAATGTTGCACAGCTTCAATCTTACTGAGCAAAGGCCTTATTTCTCCACCTCTTACCTCATGCCCAAGGTAGACTACCTTACTCTGACCAATCTGGCATTTACTTGCCTTTATGGTCAGATTGGCCTGTCCAAGAGACTGCAAAACATGCCATAGATGGTTAACATGCTCCTCCCAGGATTGGCTGAATACTGCAATGTCATCCAAGTATGCTATGCAGAAGTCCTCCATCCCAGCCAGAACCTGATTTACCATCCTTTGGAATGTTGCAGGTGCATTTTTAAGTCCAAAAGACATAACCTTAAATTGGTATAAGCCAACTGGGGTAGAAAATGCAGTTTTCTCCTTGGCATGGTCTGTCAGGGCTATTTGCCAATAGCCTGACGTAAGGTCAAATGTGCTGAGGAACTTGGCTGAACCAAGTCTATCCACCAAATCATCTGTCCTTGGCAAAGGGTGGGCATCAGTCTTGGTGACTGCATTAATAGCTCTATAATCCACACAGAATCTCAATTCTTTGGATCCTGCCTTTGGTACTAACACAACTGGGCTAGACCATGGACTAGTAGAGGGCTATATCACCCCGAGATTAAGCATCTTCTTGACCTCCCCTTTGACGTGGGTCCTTACATTTTCTGACATTCTATATCCTCTGCTTTTGACTGACAGACAGTCACCAGTGAGTATATCATGCTGGCCCCAAGGGGTCAAGCCTGGTGAAAGTGAGAACAGGGAGGCAAACTGATTTAACATAGATTTGCACTCCTCTTGTTGCTCAGGTGTCAGATTTGAAGAGAGGTTTACTCCTTCAATCTTTTCATCCAAGGGTAAGCCTCTGAGGAGATCAGGGAGAGCTTCACTCTCTTCTTCCTCTTCTGTTGAAGCTAGAAGCAAGGCTCCTACCTCAGGCCTGGAGGGCCTGGAGACATACGCCTTTAGTCGGTTGGTGTGGAAGACTCTGGGAGCCTCCTTGGGATTGCGCACGTCCACCAGATAGTTCAGCTCTCCAAGTTTACCCACAACCTTGAAGGGTACCATCCATTTATCTTGCAAGGCCCTCTGCCTTGTTGGGATGATCATAACTAGAACTAGCTGGTCTTGAGTGAACTCAACCATGTTAGCCTTTTGATCATGCCAGTGCTTGATCAAAGCTTTCCCAGCTTTCAGGTTATCACTAGCTTCTGCCATCATGCGTGACATTCTCCTCCGGAGACCTATCACATAGTCAGTCACTCTGACTGGCTTGGGGGAAGGAGCACTCTCCAACCCCTCCTTAATCAGGGCCAATGGACCTCTGACTAGATGGCCATAAAGAAGTTCAAAGGGAGAATAACCTACTCCCTCCTGAGGGACTTTTCTATAAGCAAAGAGAAGGCATGGCAGTAGAAGGTCCCACTTTCTCTTAAGGGGATCTTCTAAAGCACCTATCATGCTCTTCATGGTTCTGTTGAACCTTTCTACCAATCCGTTGGTTTGTGGGTGGTATGCGGTTGAGAACTTGTAAGCAACTCCACAGGTTTTACACATGGCTTTAATGTAGTGGGACATAACATTTGACCCCGTGTCAGAGATTACTTCCTTAGGAAACCCAACCCTGGTAAAAATACCAAGGAGGGCCTTAGCCACAGCCTGAGCTATAACAGTCCTCATAGGAATTGCCTCAGGGTATCTAGTAGCATGGTCTACTACAACAAGGATAAACCTGTTGCCTGAGGAGGTTGGAGAATCAAGGGGACCAACAAAGTCAATCCCTACCATCTCAAATGGGACTCCCACTACTGGGAGAGGCACTAAAGGTGCCACATTCTTGGAACCAACGTTACCAGAAGTTTGGCAGGTGTGGCAGCTCTTGCAAAACTTATCTACCTCAGCCCCCATCTTTGGCCATTAAAAGTAGAGTGAGAGCCTTTCCTTTGTCTTCTTGAAACTCAAGTGACCAGCCAAAGGAATCGCATGGGCTAGTTGCAAGAACTGTTGTCTGTTCTCTTGAGGGACTACAAGCCGCTTGTAGTCTCCAGGTGCGGACTCAGTCGGTTCACTGTAGAAGAGGCCATCTTCCCAGTGCAACCTATACTTCCCAGGCTCTTGCCCATCAGCCTGAGAAGCTGCCTGTTGGCGAAGACCTTCCAGAGTTGGACATTCTCTCTGTTCCTTACTGAAGTCTGCCCTGTTGGGTCCACCTTCTGCCAGTAAAGACTGCAGCTCAGGATGGTCAACAGGATCCAGATCTCCAATGAGTTCTTGGCCTTCCACTAGCTCCTCTTCAGAGTCTAGCTCAACCATACAGGGTTGTACCTCCCTCTCAGCCTCAGCTGGAGGTGGAGTTACAGGTGTAACTTTGGACAACCTAGGGGAAGTCCTTGTTGGAAGCACTGGAGTGCTTGCTGCTGGCTGTTTCCTAGAAGTCTTGGGTTTCCCCTTTGCTTCTTGTTGTTCAGAGATAGCAAGTTGTAACTCCAGTGGAGTAGGAGTGATATCCTTCTTCATCATCTCCTTGGGAGTACCTCTCATGGTTCTCTCCCTTGCAGGTCCGGTGAGCTCCTGTAACCTTTTACTAGGAGGTCTGGGGGTATGTGACTCTACTCCAAGAGTCTTCAGGTCATTTCCCAGCAGAATCCTTCCTGGCACCTCACTTTGTATGCTGACAGGTATCTTCACAGTCATGTCATTACACTGGATGAGAACTGGTAACTGGGGAAGCATCTGCACAGGCCCTCCAGCTAACTTGGTGAGGCGTTTGGGTGCCTTAGCAACACCCTCTGCCTGAAAAAATGATTTATCCACTACAGTAATGCTGGCCCCAGTGTCCCTAATGGCAGGAGTCTCCTGACCATTCACCTGGACACTGTCCTTATAATACTCTTTAGTATTATCTGGGATAGAATTATATACATCTAAATTCTGTTGTTTCCACAACCCCAGAGACACTAAAGAAACACTAGCTGAGACTCCAATGGGTTCATCAGCTAGTAACAGAAAGTTTCCACTGGCCATCTGTACTTCCTCCTCTGGAGCGAAGGCTAAGGAGACCGTGTGGTCCCCTGAAGGTTTACCCTTGCATCTGGGATCACCTTTCACATGGTCAGGCGAGCTACAAACATAGCATTTTCCAAATGCTTTCTGGAATGGTGGCTTGCTCTGACCTCCTTCTGGTTTGGCACCAGAAGGTACACTAGCCTGATTCGGTTTCCCTTGTGGCTTACCCTTATTGTTTTGTTTGGTTTGGGATTGGAATTATTAGAATTCTCTTTGAAGTCCTTTTTTGGCTGTTTACCCCAGAGTAGCCCTGTTGGCAACCCACAAGTCAGCAGCCTTAGCTAATTCCTTTGAATCAGCCAAGTGCTGTCTGAGCTCAGGAGAGCAGGCATCATAAATTGACTCCAACATCATTCTTCATTCCCTCATAAGTGTTCACCTTGTAACCCTTAATCCATCCCTCTAAGTTCTTCAAACTTTCACTCACCCAGGTGGCCCAAGGGGTACCATCATGCTTTTTGAGGGTCCTAAACCTCTTAAGGTACTGGGAAGGGGTCTTCCCAAATCTAGCTATCAAAGCTAGCTTCACACATTCATAATCCTTCTTATCCTCCTCCCCCAACTCCATTACCACATCAGTTGCAACAGGGGGGAGCCTAGAGAACAACCAGGAAAGTAACTCATTTCCTGTGATGTTCTGGAGAACATGATTATACTCAAACAAACTCACCCAATCCAACACATTCAACTTAGGCTCATACATACCCACAAGCTCTTTAGGCATCCAGGGTCTTTTGGGACTGGAACTCCTAGAGGATCCGGAGAGAGAAGAATTTTCAACAGACACTTTCTTCATCTCTAGCTCATGCTTGAGCTCCATTTCCCTGAGCCTTAGTTCTTGATTCAGTACTTGGTATCTTTGTTCTGCTTGAGTATTAAGTTTCTTAAACTCCAATTCAAGTTTCATTTTCTCTAGTTCCAGATATTGAGGACTAAATGTGGGACCTGGCAAAGGTCCAGTAGGTACAGCTGGCAGAGCAGATAGAGGCCTAGGGGGGACCACTACATCATCCTCACCCTCCTCTTCTGGTTCTGACCCAAGATTATCAATACTTTGATCAATATCAATATCATTACTGTTATCTACATTTGCTGGAGTGGTAGGTTCCTCTGAACCACCATCCAGACTTTGCTTTGCTAACAACCTTTATATTAGCTCCATTTTCTTGCCTTTAGTCAGGAGATTTTTATGCTTACAGAGAACTCTTAAACAATCAGCAGTTTTTGTAGCAAGGGACTCTTGACTATAACTTTCCATAGTTGACAGGTTAGAAAATAAACTTTTTAGTGCTAAGCTTTGTGGTTAGTTGCACTAAGGTATCTATAAGCACACTAAAATGTATACTCAATACAAATCCCACCGCTGCCACCAGTGTTAGGCAGAAACCTGTGCAGTTCCCTTAGGGACCACTGCAAAAGGCTTAGGACTACAGGTGTTGGCAGTAAACCCAATTGGTCGCAGTCTCTACCACCCAGATTTACCTGGTAGCTGTGGCTGAGCAGCCAGACTTCTCTCAAGAAGAGTTAGACAGTATATAGAGTATACAAAATAGGTACAGAGATACAGTAGCACAAGCAAACACTGACCAGAGCTTGGGTATAAAAGTATATATTTATGTATTTAAAAACACACTTGTAAAATACACTAACACTAATATGGCAAGCAAGTTCAAACACAGTCACTATCAATATATATACATCCCTGATTACTTATTGAACAAGTCTTAGTTAAAACACCACTTATTTGCAGACAGAGGTGAGCGCTTAACCTAAGATGGCACTCCAATAAGTTAGTTAAAAAGGGAGGGAAAAGGTAGAATTAGGACAGCACAATACCAGCACTTTTTAAAAGAACCACAGCAAGTCAAAAAAAGGCAGAGTCTACTGTTAGAGCAAGAAAGTTCATAGGCCAGGCCCACTCTTGGAAAGAGCAAGGCGGAATGTGTCCAAGATCACACAGTTGAATAATACTTTAAAAAGTCTTTGCAGATAAATCAAAAAGGGTTGGATCAGTTCAGGGAAAGTTAGTTAGCAGGTCCCAAGTCACCCCAGGATAGAGAGTCAAGGATTTACGGGACACCTTGAACAGTCTGTTGCAAGGGAGACCAGGCTGGACACAGTACATGAAATGGTGAAAAAGCTCCAGCGGAGGCAGTTGTTCCTGGCAGCGGGTGCAAGTCGGTGCTCCGTCCAGGGGAAGAGAAGATCTCGACATGGAGGAAAGCTGGAGGTTGTTGCATTGCCAGGGAAGAAACCAGCTGCAGAGTTTCCCGGTTAAAAGGTACTACCCTTTTATTTGCGGTAGTGGTGAAGGGTGGCTATCCGGCCGCCGGGGTGCTTGGCACGGGTGATTCGACCACGAGACGATCCAGGAAGGTGAAAAGAGGACAAACTGGTTATCCCCACCAGTTCAGAGGAAGAAGACTCTCCGGGATGAAGATCTTCTCTGTTGTCGGGAAGTGGTGAGGCGGTTCAGCAGGGCTCCACCGGTGGTGTCATTGTTGCAGGTCAGCTCAGCTTCTCCCTCTTCGAATTCTTTGGTCCTGTGGCGACTTCTGAGGTTCCAGTCCCCAAAGCCCTGCTTTTATGCAGAAAACCCCCATTCATCAGTCCTAGCTGTCACTCAAACATGCTAAGTGGTGAGCCGGGCGGCTCACCACTGGGCCCATCACACAAGAGTGCGACTTGAGTTGCCGAGGCAACTCAGTCCAGGGTACCTGAACCCCCCTCCCACACATCCTGTAGACCCAGACAGAGTGGAACCACTTTTGGAGGCTTCTGTGCAGAAGCCCACCAAAAAGTGGAACAAAGGGCTCGAGTTGGGTTGGAGTTACAGTGGCGAACACAAATGCCATTTTAAAACCGAGTCCTGGTAAAAAGACCCAACCGGGGAATAAATATTAAATAAATAACCCGGCGGTATCTTTAACATTGCACCAAAAAAGTGGTGCGTTTAAAATGAATGGGAAAATCCCGCGTGGTAACCACTGCCACCAGCCAGAAACTCGACGAGGGGGGACTGCACAGTGCCCCCTCGAAAAACAGACCCAGGGGCAATCTAATTACCCCTACCAGTACTTCCACAATATGATGGTTTGTACTGGTTCTGTTCCCAATTTAAGACTAGTAAAGTCAATGGTGACTTTACATGCCCTGGGAGACAGTAGTCAGTCCCAGGGTATGGAGTCTATGTTTGGGGGTCACTATGACACCCCTGTGTTACTGCACTGAGGGTCCTGTGCAACACACCAAAAATACATGAACCACTATGGAGTAAAAGACCCCATAGCCCATAAAACACATTCAAAGTCAAAGGAACAACTCAAATCATGTCTAAGAGTGGGAGAAAAAGAGTCTCACTCTTAGCAGGAGAAAAAAATAAACCCCAAAAATCCAGCAAAACTGCTGGGGGACTCACTAGGTTTGGGAAATTAGCCTTAACAGAGAATTCTCCCTAACACTCCTCTATCCCATTCAGGATTGGGTAATAAACAACAGTCTACTCGTTAATGCTTCAAAGACAGAGATTATCGTTTTAGACTTTTCATCTTATGTTTATCTGGCGTGCCACCATTTGATCCTCTATAAGCCGATTTCTTTGGAAAAGGCCCTTAGCTTCACTTTTGATGGTTTCCGTCCCTTATAAGAAAATCTCACTTCAACTTACACATCATCAAAAGAATCCTTCCTACATGTGACGTAAGATCAAAAATCATTTCCATGCCACACTCTGCCGATCCTTCAACTCGATGACTCTCAAGCAGGCCAGGGTCAATAAAAAGAGCATTGACGGCAGAACTTGTTCAAGCCCCACATCAACACTGTGGAACACTCTTCCCATCAGCCTCAGAGTGAAGGGATCCAACTTAGATTCAGTAGGCAAATTTAGGGGGAGATTGAAACATAGTACAGGATGGACTATTCGGCAGTTCTAAAGGATATCATACAGTTGTGATCGGGGACAGGTATACGTTGAGGCGCATACTGGAAGATCAAGATTGATTGGATACGTGGCATATTTTTAATCCTATCTCCAGAGAATACAGAGATATGTCTTGTGTTCATGATATCTGGGCTAGACTGCATTTTTTCGTGATCTCAGCTATATTATTACATTGTGTAATATTAAATGACATAGTACCCTTATGTTTATCAAATAACGCTCCCATACTATTGCAAATAGACATTGGGCCTCATTACACGGAAGGCGGTAAACCATGGTGCTACTAGCACCATGGTTGCCGCCGGTACCATACCGGTACCACCATGGAGGAAAGGGGAATTACCACCCCATTCCAAGGTTGGCGGGGTGGTAATTCCCCCTTCCTCCATGGCCCTTCCCCATTCCCATTTTTGCCCCATAGGGCATAATGGGAATGGGGATGGAGCTAATTACGGTACCACAAATTGTAGTACCGTAATTAGCACCAAGGTCCCTTTGCGGGTCCCAACTTTAACGGCTGGTCTACACCAGCCGTTAAGGTCAGGTCCCGCAAAGGGACTTCGTAGTAAGGCGGTAAGGGTTTACCGGTACCGGTGCCCTTACCGGTACCGGTAAACTCTTACTGCCTACCGTGTAATGAGGCCCATTGACCAACTACGTCCAATGTGCAACAGATGGAGACAGATTGTTGGCTTATCCAGAGACATGTACGTACCTAGAGTTACAAAACACTTGTGTAGAATACTTGTAGATTATCGAAGGGCCAGTCTCATCTAGCAACGTGTTACGAGCTTCGACAAAGGCATACGTCAGAGGAAGGATGATTAGGATTGCTGCAGCCAATAAGAGAAAAACAGCAGTAACAACATTAATTAGAAACACAAATTACAGATCTTCTGAAACAATGCATAAGTGACCACAGCCTCTACACATTACCGGAAAGGACCAAAGCAAAATATGATATGGCATTTATAATGGGGTCTTTGCTCTTCTCGGGCCCAGCACCTCGTAGGGGCCTAAGCGGCGGGGGCGTCTGGTGGTAGCAATGACGGCTCAGCTTCCCCGAAAAAACGGCACTCCCCCAGCCTAGGAACATGAAGGGTTGGGGAGTTGGGCCTACTGTGGACTTTGTTCGGAAAAGGGCCAAGCAGGTTTTTGGACACAGAGCAGTCGCCGCACCTTTTGGAACTATTTTCACAAAGTTGTGTTGTTTGCAGTGTTTTGAATTTATTATGTTGTGGAAATAAATCTGTGTTGTATGTACTATGCAATGTTTTTTTCATAAAAGAGTTGGCACATGTCCGTTTTAGATGTAATTAATATGAATGGGGGTGGGGAAGCGGGCAGGTTGATGGCACTGCAACTTAAAAATAAACAGGTGGAACTGGGAATACATTTTCTGAGAGGTGGCAATTCCTCTGTTATCCAAAATCCGAATCATACAGTGACAAAACGTGCTGAATTTGTCAAAATACTACACATGTCAGAGGTCATCCCCACACAGGAACCCAGGAAAGCCCCATATCGGTTATGCATTGGTTTATGTGATAAACCATAGCACAAATAAATAAAACAGATACAGAATGCAGAATATTCATTGGGGCTTGGTCAATAAAAAACAAAATCCTTTAAATAAGATGCTACTTGCATGTGAGTATTTGCTAAGTTTGGTCGAAAGGCCAATGAAGGTTTTTAGTGTCCTTGGCATTTATGATAAGTATGAAGAAACTAGTTGCAGTAAGTAGACAAAGAGAAATGTTTGCTTAGCATTTCCCAAGTACTTATCAAGAAGTTAGAATGTTTGACTAACAGTTCCTAAGCAGTGATAAGCATTTCTCTTCTGCAAGCAGTTCATTTATTCTCTAATCATTGGGCAAATCGTGTATAAAATGTTCACCAACTTTTCCTTTTGCAAATTTCTATTTTTCATTGCCTGTATATTCCCGGTCATGGCCGAGGAAATACATAGATACAGGGGCTCATTACGACTCAGGCCGTAAGGGGTTTACGGCGGCGTAAACAGCGCCGACCCTTACCGCCTGAGTACGAGGTCCCTTAGCGCCATGGCGGATTTAACACCTGCTTTTAGCAGGTGTTAAAATCCATGGCGCTAAGGGACCATGGAGTTAATTACGCCACCGTAATTTACGGTGGCGTAATTAACGCCTTCCCCACTCCCATTATGCCCTATGGGGCAAAAATGGGAATGGGGAAGGGTAAATGGGGATTGGGGACTTACCGCCCCGCCGACCTCGGAATGGGGCGGTAAGTCCGCCTACCACCATGGCGTAAACGTAGTTTACGCCATGGTGGTAAAGTCACGGCCCAGGCGGTAACTTACCGCCTGGGTCGTAATGAGGCCCACAGTATTTTGAAAGCAGATTGTCCTCTTAGCCGAGGATTGAGAAATGCGTTTCATTTTGACTAGGGCAGAGGTCTGCAAACTGCGGCTCGGCAGATATTTTGGACTATAACTGCCATGATCCCTTGCCATTGTCTATACTACCGAGGGCTGATGGGATGTGTAGTCTAAAACATTTGGGGAGCCAAAGGTTGCAGACCCCTGGACTAGAGCAACCCTGCTTTAAACTCTTTGAGTTCTGGTCTTTTCTAGAGAGTGCCTACTGCACTGAGTCTAATTCCTATGCATCTTTCAATGTGGGGTAACAGTTGAGCCCTGTTATTCGAATCAAAATGATAAAACAAGTTGGGGTCCATTAAAAAAAAAATAGCGTGAAAATGTACTGATTAAAATGATTAAAAGAAGAGCTATTAGCCAATGCTGATTGGTTTTTTAGCAAAAAGCCATTAGTTCTATATAATTCTCCTTTGTTCATATCTGTTCTAGAATCAACCAATTCCTGGTGAAGATTTTGGCCACTGTGCTTGGAAGAGCAATCATTTGGTGCTTAGTTGGATCTTCTCTTCGGCTGGTCCAATGCTCCGGAACAATCAAGCAGTCTCTCAAAGAAATTGACATGTTAAGATGCACGTGTTGAATAATAGAGTCAGTCTCAGCTAATTCATTCATGTTTATGTTTACTTTCTTTTTTTAGTTTAGCATCTATATAATAAATGTCATTAACACATCTTGGGCAGTTGCATCAGGTGTCAACATTCACATTTCCAACCCTCAGCACACGTTGCAACTTCATTGGTATCGGCACAACCCTTGTTGCAAGTACTTTGGAGGACCACCAGGGCCTGGTACATGTCAGGACTTAGATTGCTTTGACCAGTATTTCCGTGTTGTTTTAGGGTGTTTTCGTGCTGACTCGCTTTATCGCATATAGAGAAACAGGCCTTGTGGTTTATTCATTTTGTGTAGCAATTTCCATTTTTAAGTCCTCGTGCAATGCTCTTAATCAAGCTTGATATAATTAAAATTTGCTCACAGGTTTCATGATCTTTGTGAGAGTTTTCACTCAGTGTTGAACACGTTATTGAGCCCCAGAACCTTTCCAAATGTTTCTGTTTCAAGTTTGATGTTATCTATACACCATTTGTTGGTACAGCTCCCTCGCGGCAGCAGGAGAGCTCCATGTACCAGTCGCAACGGAGACCCACGGACCATTTCTTAACCACTGAGGCTTGACTGTACCGCAGCTTTTCACTGTGGTCTACAAGACGTGCTGACAGATATCGCCAGCCAGAAGTACTCCAGCAAGCTCATACTTCTCCACCTGACTGGGAATCAACCCATTATGATTTCCACAAAGATTCTCACCCCTTGAGGTGATTCTTTTTACCACACATGGGACAACAAATACCCTCCTGTAGCTGCATCCACAACGTGGCAGCCGGACTTACCCTGCATGTGGATGCCTGGGCTTTAGTGATATACAGGATCCCACCCTGTCACAGCGAAGTCCAGCGGTTCCCTCCCACAGAGATCCCCATACCGGAGGCCCAGACGAAGGCATTCCATTTTCCAGCGGAAACGCCCCAAGGCCGTGCCCCACTGACCTTTACAACTAGATAGGGGGCCCCTCCCCCTGGCGTAGACCGATGGTTTTGGTCCTCTGTTTATGCAATTCAATTGACATCCTGATTTGATTCTTATGTCCCTCTAAGTATAGCTGGGCTACTTGTGCACCTTGCCTTGCTTGTGGACCAATTAATTGGGTTTTCCTTACTAATACTTTCCCGTTTTCTGTGTATTATTAATATACACCTTTTGGATAAACCAATTTGGCTCTGCCCTGACTAAATTCAGTTTAACCCGTGAAACTTAACCTGTTGGGCATCCAACTTAAAGCGAGGTTACTAGTCAGCATTTGCTACAACATGGGGACCAAACAATTGGCCAGTATATTCTTTCTAATTGTGTTATATAAATATTGAACATCTTGTTGATACAACTGCAAAGACCTTGTTCCTTTGTTCGTTTTTCTCTTTTCATTGCGCACAAATGTTTTTTTGCACCCCTAGATGATACTAACCCGCTCACTGTGTGATTACTGAACAGCGAGAGTATCTATTGTGAAATTATTTTTCCAAATATTGTATTTATGTCTTATTTCTCTGTTTACAAACTAGCCAGCTATGGTTCATGATTTTTTGGTGAACATGAACATTCAATAAATTGAATTTAATTATAATTAAAAATGAGGGAATTGTGCCTTCTTCTGCCATATTTGATAACCTGATTATGCTTGTAGAGGATATTTAGCTTACTACTTGAAGCACTACCCTGAAGTTTTCATAATAGAATCATGCAGACACCCCGGCATTAGGACAATGTCTAGAAGTATATCTGTGGTTGGAGCCCTTTTTGTTGTCCATTGAAGTCATCTAGGCTTTATTTGTTTTTTAAATGGATAACATACTTAGACGAATGCTTTAGTTCCCGTATTATATTTTTGGTGGCAATATTATTTGTCTATCTAGTGTGTAACCTCTCTCCTTCTACTTTTTTTTGTGTACCACGTATCCTTTTGCTGAAACTTTTCTTTAATGTTCTTAAATGTACACCATAAATTCCTAATGTAAATTAGCTTAGTTTAAGAGTTTATTGTCGCTGATTTGCCAAGAGAGTGTCCAGGAACCTTTCTTGCAGTGATGTGGGCTAGATGTGTGTGATGTACATACCACCGCACATACATCATGCACACAAACCACATTATATCCTGGCACTTCATTTTGCTGTCTTTTCTATATTTAAGCAGGATAGATCCTGTTTCAATCTCCAATTCCTTTAACAAAAATGAATTGGACAATTGTCAATTCTTAGTGTAGGTAATATCACACATGTTTTGCAACTATCAGCATCTTAAAGAGAAATTAAACTAAATCCATGCATTGTTATTGACTGGATCCAATGATGTATTCATCTACTTGGTACATACCTCGCTCACACATCTTCAGGCCACCATTGCAGTGATGACCAAGGAAGGCGTTTGCCTTATACGTTTTCTTTGCAATAAGGCAATTGTGGGGAAGCCATCTTGAACGTTGTGGGGAAGCCATCTTGAACGAAGAGACCCTCATCATAAGTCATCCATTGTTTGATTGATTGATTGATATTTTATTTCTATCACGCTCGTACACAAGTGTTTCAGAGCGCGAATTGTGATCAAATTGCATGTTAGGCATGTAATAAATGTTGAATATGAGATAACCGACAAATTCAGGAAATTAGCTAGTTTATGTAGTACATAACTGTGTTGTTTACCAGGGGTTACATATATGCGTATTATAACAGCAAAAAAAAGTATCAACTTCAGTTAGGACGTCAGAAGAGTGAAGAATTATGTGCAGTGCTTTAGGTTTTGTTTTTTCTTTCTTACAATGGTTGTTGCAAGAACCATATTAGAGTTAATCTATGATGTTAACTATCCATTTGGTATTTCTTTACTTTCTCATTCAGGTGCATATGTATCTAACTATTGAGCCAAGTAAGTTTAGTTATTATTCATATGTCTTGTAATCAGAGTTTTTTCAGCCTATTGTATGGCCTGGAGATCCCATGCACCCATCATCCCTCACAAGCATGTGTTCTCAACTCTACTAAAGACAGGCAGTACCCTACAAATATAAAGGCGAGTTTAAAGACCAAGGAGAAGTGGCTCTTGGAATAGGACTGCCTCATGGTGCCCCTGACCAACAGAGAATCCACTGGCATTTAGTCTGGTTACCATCAAACTTTAGTATCCCTCAAGTCGCAGATGCAGAACATCATTTAGCATTACGCAGTCCTCCTTGTTTTGTTATCTTTTACTCAGGTCACACAATTGTGTTTCGGGGATGGCGGGCCTGAGCCGTGAGTCTAAGACTGCACCCTACGTCCTCTTCTCTTGTGAGCAGACACGTTTTCAGGAGGCACTAAGGACAATGGGCCTCATTACGACCCAGGCGGTAAGTTACCGCCTGGGTCGTACCTTTACCACCATGGCGTAAACTATGTTTACGCCATGGTGGTTGGCGGATTTACCGCCCCATTCCGAGGTTGGCGGGGCGGTAAGTCCCCATTAACCCATTTACCCTTCCCCATTCCCATTTTTGCCCCATAGGGCATAATGGGAGTGGGGAAGGCGTTAATTACGCCACCGTAAATTACGGTGGCGTAATTAACAACAAGGTCCCTTAGCGCCATGGATTTTAACACCTGCTAAAAGCAGGTGTTAAATCCTCCATGGCGCTAAGGGACCTCGGAATCAGGCGGTAAGGGTCGGCGCTGTTTACGCCGCCGTAAACCCCTTACCGCCTGGGTCGTAATGAGGCCCAATGTATGTCAATGGGTGTGAGATTGTTCTAGCTGTGTGTATTCTACAAGCAACCAAAAGGTTTCTTACTTTCTATGTACAGGATATTAGCTGTGCTCTTTTCTGTTCTCATTCCATGTAACAGGAAATGTGTCATTGGTTCCTCTCCTAGAGTAATCACAGGAACCAAGACAGAAATTACCCCTCCTTCTCGAATGTGCCACAGCCTGATGAAAGAAGTGTTTTGTGCTTGTCCCAATGTGTGATACTGTGGAGCCTGTAGAGCTAGACTAATTGAACACTGCAGCACCCACTCCTCTTCATAAATGATTTTACCAAAATTTAACAGATCTAAGCAGGGATATGTGTTCTCAATATGTTCTCTATTAAAGTATTGCAACCGTTTTAAGAGGTCCCTGTGTTATTTATTTAGCATGGCTGCGAAAGATATTTTCTTTACAAAACCCATGGAAAGTTGGTGGCTCCAGGAGACTCCAAGCTGTCCAGTAGGTCGGGTATCCCAACTTTACATACAGTGTAAATGACCTATTTCGCTCACGACTGGACTACCCGGATACCTGCTCCGAATGCAGTAGGGGTGGTGCTGGGACACAACATAGAGAAAAGTGGGATTGCCCTAGCAATGATAAGGATAAAAGGCCCACTCAGCCCTCACACTGCTACAAACCAAGAGTCAAAACAATCATGAAGGTAAAACAGGCACAGCCAAGAGATATACCTCCTTCGCCTTTTGTGGCAGCGTGGGCCAAGGAAAGGCTTTGCTCTTAAGAGGGGTGTGAAGGTGGTTCATTAGTGACACAAACAACTAAGTATAACAGTCCAAAATAACAGGAATGTCTAATCAAGGTTCTATAAAATAGATATACTTTAATAAAAAACACCATCCGCAAAGTAAATAGAAAAACCCTACAAAAAAACCTGTAAGGAAAGGACAGAGAATAAGAAAGGCTGGAACATTGCAGCACTCTGGTTAATGAATCAGGGATATACGACAAGTCAAAACCAGCATTTCCATTACAAATGATATGTTTCTAGGATGCAAAAAGGGAATTAGTGATCTAACAAGTTTCTAGTGCCAAGAACAGGACAAAGTGGGCAGTTAATAGTACCGTTTAGCAGTCAGGCTAATTGGTGCTGCACAGGCGATTTGAAGATCGGGAGCGTCCAAAAGGTAGCACCAGAGGGTCCTGGTGAGCCGACTGTGTTGAACGGTTCTTGAAAACACGGCACCAAGCAGTTCAATGGCAACAAGACTAGGATCTCAGCTGCTTTGGCTCTCAGGGTGCTGAAAATCCCAATCCAGGGGCTCAAAGGCAAAATGAGTCATTTTCTCATCCTATTCACAGTGGAGGCTGGCACACAACTGCAGGGGTCCTTCAACACAGTGAGGTCATGGGTATCGGTGTGGCTAGCAATGAGGCGGCCTGGCTCCAGCAGCAGGTCACTCCTCAGGTTGTGTGAGTCTCACTCCAGGGACTCAGAGACAAGATGGGTCCTTGTCCTCAGGCTCCTAAACATGGAGGAGGCTGGAACACAACTGCAGGTGGCCTTCAACACGGTGAGGTCTGGGTACCGCTGTGGGTGGCAGAGATGCAGACAGTACTTCATTTGTGGTGGCGGGGTTTGCCATGGCTCAGACCTGGCAATTAATTTTGAGACCTGCCACTTATTGTCTCAGACTAAATTTGATTACGATGTGGTACTTTGGCAAGTTTATTATTTAGCTGTTGCTAATAGCTACACAACAAGCAACAACAGTGTGCACTGGCCACACCTCTCTGTGTCCTGGGCTCACTCACTGTAATTCATGACCCTGATGACCCACAATGACCCAGCAATACTAACTATCAATTTTCATGAATAACAATGAATTGAAAGGTGATAACGGTGGGCCCTCATGCTGGTTCTGCTGGCACACTGCTTCAGGCAGTCTGCATGCACAGCCGCAGGGCAAAGGCCCAGGGATAAGGCCACCGCAGCTCTCATCTGCTCTGCTGCGAGAGCAAGAGCGAACAAGGAGCAGAGGACCCCCACCAGCAGAAATCGGGACACGGGAGTGTCCACAAACGTTGCCAGCATCAGCATCATCTGTTTCCCCTTCTACGGCTCATGAGGAGTCTGCCATACTAAGATGGCCGCCTCTGTCCCCCTAGCAACAGGGAAGCACAAAGAATGCAGCCGGAATATCACTGCCGTGGCCCGAGGCCACAATAGGTCATATGCGCCTGCCAGTTCCTCCCCTGCCGCCTTAAAGGTGGAGGGAGGTGTCCGCCAGGCACAGCCGCAGGGCAAAGGCCCAAGGATAAGGCCATCACAGCTCTCATATGCTCTGCTGCGAGAGCAAGAACGAACGAGGAGAAGAGGACCCCCACCAGCAGAGATCGGGACACGGGAGTGTCCACACACGTTGCCGGCGTCAGCATCATCTGTTTACCCTTCTACGGCCCACGAGGAGTCTGGCCGTACTAAAATGGCCGCCCCCAGCCCCGTAGCAACAGGGAAGCATGAAGAATGCAGCCAGAATATCACTGCCACCTTAAAGGTGGAGGGAGGCGACCGCCAGACACAGCCGCAGGGCAAAGGCCCAAGGATAAGGCCACTGCAGCTCTCATCTTCTCTCTGCTGTTCGAGGGTGCGTTCACCCAAACAAGGTACGAGCTCCTCTCCTCAGCAACATATCGACATGTTAGCAGAAAGGTTGTCGCGCCTACGCGCCTGTACCGCAGCCCAGTCTGCCCCCTCTGTACCTTCGTCCCAGTGCTCTAGGAACGAGCGCCTATGCACAAGGTTTGTCCTCCCTTCCAGTGACCTCCACGTCCCGATCACCATCCCGCATATAATGGCCCTCCCGCTGCCCGGCCACTACCACCACGCTTCCTCTCCCTTCCGGCCATACCTCCACCATAAGGCACACAGCCCCTGCTCGCAGAACCACCAGTGGAGGCACCCCAGCATGGAGGCCTCACCCCGTCCGACGCCCTCTATCCACAAACTATGGAACTCTGCAGGGCTCCTGCACCCTGACGTAGGAGCCACTGCAAAAATAATTCGGAGAGCACAAAAAGGGGAAAGAAC
This sequence comes from Ambystoma mexicanum, assembly GCF_040938575.1. Taxonomy (NCBI): domain Eukaryota; kingdom Metazoa; phylum Chordata; class Amphibia; order Caudata; family Ambystomatidae; genus Ambystoma; species Ambystoma mexicanum. The sequence goes on along the minus strand of NC_090930.1, from coordinate 145,877,983 downwards.
ATCAGAACATGCACGTCTCACGGCCGCTATTTCTCCCAAGCAGACTAGACGCATCTCGGCCATCGCCCCATGAATGACATTATTGCAGGTACTGCTAATATGAGTACCCCCTTGTTTGCTGCCACCACTACTATTAACAGAGTTGCTCCCATGTTTGTTGATGTTGCAGGTACTGCTAATATGTGCACCCCTTGATTTCTGCCAACACTACGGTTAACAAAGTTGCCCCTATGAACTTTACAGCCTATACTGTTGCCCCCTTGATTGCTGCCACCACTACTGTTAAGAGAGTTGCTCCCATGATTGTTGATGTTGCAGGTACTGCTGATATGAGCACCCCCGTAATTGCTGCCAACACTACGGTTAACAAAGTTGCCCCAATGAATGTTGCTGCCTATACTGTTGGCCCCTTGATTGCTGCCACCACTACTGTTAACAGAGTTTCCCCCTGATTGTTGATGGTGCAGGTACTGCTAATATGAGCACCCCCTTGATTGCTGCCAACACTACTGTTAACAAAGTTGCTCCCACAATGGCAGATGAATATACTGCTGCCCCCATAATTGATGCTCTTCATATAGGTACCCCCACATCTGATGTCACAGAGGACAATACCACAGCACCTACTTACAATATTGACACCCAAGCACTTCAGCCGCACTTAAGTGTGCTCTCATCAATGCACAATCACTCCCAGCTCACGCTCTCGACATCCATGACCTTCTCTGCAAATCTAACCTTGACCTACTTTTCATCATTGAGACCTGGCTTCACAAAGCCTCTGGCCCAGCCCTGGCCCTTGCCTTGCCGGATGAATACATCATTTTTAGACAAGACCGAGAAGCACAGAAAGGAGGAGGGGTTGCACTGATCGCCAAACAATCCATCCCCATCAGAAGAACCCAAGGAGGCCTATCCCATAACTGTGATTACATGCTCATCAAAATCAACCCTTCTCCGAACTGCACCATCAGCCCACGTCACCTACCGGCAACTGGGGCCAGTCGCAAAATTCCAAGATGCACTCCTCCACGCCCTCGGTGACAACCTAAAGAAATCCACCACGTCCAACCTCCTTGGAGACATGAACTTCAGCCTCAACGACCCTGCAGATGGGGATGCCACCTCCATTAACAATGCCTTTACCATACTGAGCTTCAAACAAGCAGTGACAGAACCTACCCATAATAAAGGTTGCACCTTAGATTGGATCGGCCCAACACAATTGTACGCTCTCTATCTCAGCCATCACCCCCATTCCATGGTCAGACCACTACGCCATCCACTTCAACCTCAACTACGCCAGAACCTCCGCCACCACCCAAAGAACACAACCCCCCGCCGTCACCAGGAGCGCCAAGCAACTCACTAAGGAAAGACTACTTCCACATCTCCAGGTTCCTGAAGTCAAACCTCCATTCACCAATAACCCAGACTCTCTCGCCACCACCTACAACTCTATCATCTCTCAAGCCATGGACACCATTGCCTCACTTACACAAAGAAAAGCCAAACCTACCAAACAAACCAACTCTTGGTTCACTCCGGAACTCCTCAAACTGCGCAAAAAAAAAAATAATCATTCCTCTCAGCATGGCAAATGAATCCCAGTGACACCACCAAACTTGCCTTTAAAAATATTGCAAAACAATACAAATCCGCCATCATCTCAGCCAAAGCCAACTCCTTCAATTCCAGGATAGCCAATGCCAAATCTGGATCCAGTGAAATCGTCGCAATCTTCAGAGAACTGGAAATCCCCCCCCCCAAACTTTTCGATCAAAGACAAAGAATGGTGTAACGAAATTCAAGAAGCCGTGCTCAACAATCTGAACACCCTACAAAAAAAAATCATTAGCCACCAAAAAGCCTTAAAGTTACAACTATCTGACCTACACCAGAATGCCCAAGCTGAAATTCCAGCATTCTCATTCCAAGAGATGAAAGAACAGGACGTCCTAGCCATACTCAACTCTGTTAAGCCTTCCAATTGTAAGGGTGACTCATACTCGGCCCAGCTCATCAAGGACAGCGCCCCCTGCATCTTCACCCTTCTTCACTGCCTTCATCAACGCCACCTTCAAGTCTAACCAAGTGCCTTCCTGCCTCAAAGTAGCCTGGGTGCACCCACTGCTGAAAAAATCCACACTGGATTCAAAAACACCAGGGAACTACAGGCCCATCACTACGGTACCCTTCCTACTGAAGATCTTAGACAAAGCGGCATACCTCCAAGTTCAGAAAAACTTGCTTGGTCTCCGACAGTCAGGCTTTCGCCCCAACCATGGAACAGAGACCACACTACTGGATCTCAAGAACCAGATAGATGACCTCAGGGATGTAGGCAAACCTGCCCTCCTACTTCTCCTTGACTTATCCGCGGCCTTCGACCTGGTCGACCATGCCACCATCTCTCAACAGCTGGCAACTTCTCACCCAATGACACTGCGTAGATCTCCTCCTTCCTCAGTGGTAGAGCAATGAAGGTCTTTTCAGACCAAGCCTGCGCCCTACCACACCTAATTAAATGTGGTGTGCCACAAGGATCTTGCATCTCGCCTACCTTGTACAACCTTTTCATGAGGTCACTATTCAAATTTCTAGACTCATTGGGCATCACATACACTAATTATGCTGAATACGCAGGTCCTCATCCCCCTTATGGGTGATCACGAGGCTGACCAAAACACCCTCAGCTCCATCTACGCCACCATCCAGACCTGGATGGCTGAAAACTGGCTCTGTCTTAACAGTGAAAAGACAGAGCTCCTAATCATCGGATTTCCGGACACAATCAGAAAAATGGGATCACAATATGACTCCTTTCTCATCCACAACACTCGAATCCCTCTATCCCAGTCAGTCAAAACCCTGGGAGTATATCTAGACTCTAATCCTACCATGGTCAGCGAGGTAAATGCTATATCCTCAGCAGCAGCCTACCATTTGAAACTTATCACAGCTACCAGGCCATTCCTAATGCAACAAAACTCCCACACAATCGCTAGAGCAATCATAGGATCTCAACTAGACTATTGCAATGTGCTCCTACTAGGCACATAAGCAAAGAACATCAGGAAACTGCAAACAGTGCAAAACAATGCCCTTAGAGCGGCCACAGGGGTCTCAAGGAGAGACTAACACACATTCTTGAAACCGCGCCTCGATGCCCCCGGGCTGCTAGGCACTTTACAAATAGAAAAATAAATAAATTAATTAATGAAATTGTGGAAGCTCTACAAATACAATAACAGGAAGCATTGCCACAGCAGAGTGGGCTAAAAACAGCAAGACAGCCATCAGCAGCAACACTGAGGCAATGCCAGGAAAAGAGCCCTTGTGGAGGAGGAGTGTGTGTCATGGGAAGATCTTGCTGACCTGTTTGACAGGAAAGTTCATCTGTTGAGTAATGATTCTGCCTGCGTTTTTCCATTACATTCCCATAAAAGGCAAGCATGTTTGTTCTATCTTCTGTAGCTAGCCTGTCACTAAATTCCTCTTGCCTCCTAAAGAACCCAACAAAATGTGAACCATGATTATGTGTTTTAAGAAGCACTTAAACATGTGTCTCGTTCCAAGACACAATTAGGAAGTTATGTTATGTTGTGTTATGTTGAAGATTATATGGAATCAAATTTCTTAAAAATCAGTCCCATGCAATCTAAAATAATGACATTTTGTAAGAAAGAGAAACAAAATCTATGTGGCCTGTGGATTGAGAGGGAGTGCTTAGAAGTAACTATGGCCATTCTTTTTTTAGGTGTTCCCCTTTTATCCTATCCTAGTAAAATCTATTTGGCTAAAAAAAAAAAAAGCCCTGGTACTGGCAATCCAAATGTGTGCAATAAATGGAAAATTTGGGAAATGTTCTTTACTGCCTGTTTTAAAATGTTATCTTTGGAGTGCGATACTTAAAATAATATATGGTTTGAAAGTACTCCCTACCAGGTTATCTGAGGAGGGTGTGAATTATGAATCTTTAATTTGGAGGAAAGTGTTATTTTGTTTTTACTTAAGTACATCCCGATGGAAGTCATAAGGTATGAATTGTGCCTGGTATCTTTGGATAGTATTATATTGTGGTGACGACTGTCCTTGTATCGCAAAATGTTGTGTTCCTCCCCTGAAACCCTCTATTTCCATTAAAGAAATGAAATAATTTCTCCTGCGAGACCCCACTTAAGAATGATTGCGAATTACTGTACAGAAACATTACAGGACCTCAAAGTTAATTTTGAGTTATTAATTCAAGATCCTATTAGGGTGAAAACTAGGATAATGCAGAATGATTGAATATCCACGTGGAGTCAAATTGGGGAACATCCTTTCTATTCGAAAATGAGGCTGTTCCATACAAAGTATCGTGTGGCTGAGAAGTATATTCAAACATTTAGGGACTGTACATGGTGAAATATGTTCACGAGATTCCACATGAATATTAATAAAAATGAGATTATGTGTCTGCGAAGAGGTCTTCCAAGAAATCTTGCTTTTTGTAGATTTTGTAAAGCTCTTAATATTATAGAAGATGGAAACATATTTTGCTGTATTGTACTAGCCTGAATTTGCTTCGTATTCGGATGTTTGGAACATGTGTACATATTGTAGCCTCCGTGGATGGGGAAAATCTGTGGATGTATATGGTGGGAGCTACATCAGTCTCTGTCATTAGCAAAAAATACATTTTTTTAAATGTGCAGGTTGGCTTAAGTTTTTATTTTTCCAAATCATGTTTTCTCAAAGAATTTATATTTCCTATTGTATGGATTCTTGTTATGGTATTTTATGTTTGTAAAGGTATATTGTAAAGGTTTTGTGTAATCCATGAACAATTAATAAAAAAATGAAATGAAATTTAACAATTTAATAAGATCAAAGTGCTGTTTGGACAAACCTCATGTAACATTGCCCAGATTCTTGAGTAACTTGGATGTACATCTCAATGACGCTATAAGGATAAAGGTCAGGCAGTCACACAGGAATATGTCCAGAAACTCGGTGTCTTAGCTCACAGGGGTACAGAGATCAGTTGGTGGGTTATCATTTGCTAGATCTTGTGATTTCTATCCCACTATCTAAGCCACATGATCCTTGGTTCTCAGGAACATATACTTTCCTCTCAAAATGAAAAGTATCACTAAAGAAGCACTAGCTCCACTCACTTCCGCTGAAAAATGCCTGCATCCTACCTAGCACATGCAATGCATAAGAGGTGGCATAACCGAATCAAACTTAGATCTTAGATCCCAAGAAAAATCGGGAAAAATAAGAAAGCACTGTCTCAATGGTTCTCTTAGGAGTGAAAAATTCCTCAAAAGGCTACCAGAGCATTAGAGACCAAACGGCGTAAGAATGATCCACAGGAAGAAAGATGCACATACACACTCAGACAGGCTCCCTACCATTAATTTTGTGTTGGGCCATTCAAACATTCGACTTCACCCGCATTAAAGAACATGCACATTTTGACTTCACAGCCTCTCTTTTGCAGAAGGGACATATTGATGTCCACCATTAAACCCATTGAATCCATCTCTGATCCAACTCTCTTCTTGATTGTCAATAACTTTCCTTCGTGTCCGATTGGGGGTATTTGGAGATTCATTAAAACTTCTTTAAGAAAAGGCTTTCACTCCCTGTGAGGAATTGCCATCTGGAGAGGGTGCAAAGACCTGGCTTTTTGATTTTTAGGAACAGATTGAATGATGAAGTTAATTTTGTCTCAAAAAGGGGTAATGCACCAACCAGATTCCCCCTTTCTAATCGACTGCATTCCGAAAGCATAGTGCACTCGTGCCCTGTCACGTGAGTAGCCTGATCTGCAGCACCCGCTCTACTCACGGCACAGAGCAGGTTCGAAGGTCACAAGATGCGCACTTGACCTCCACAGAGAGGTATCTGCGGCACAGAGGCGTCATTGAACATATGTCCCCTTGTGCCCCAAACGATGGGTTAACGGCACCGGTATCATTACCCGTGCCGTTAACCCCTTACCGCCGCATTCGTAATGACCCCCTGTGATAATCATAAATCGCCCATGCGGATGGCAGGGTAAGCTCTAAATGAAAGCTATACCTCCATTTAGGCATAGTGCATGGTACTATTTATGATCACGACCACCACATTCCAATTGATACCACACATGTGTCCGCTCCTGTGAGTCAGCTCCTCTTTGGAAGGTGATGTGTATTCTGGTCAGCCGGTTGTAGCCCGATAAAAGTCAAGATGAGAACCTGGAGGGCCAGGCCTCCTCTTTAATCTCTTTGTGAAGGCTGGTAACACCCTTCACCTGAGAAAAGCCACACAGCAGGCAGCTGACCTGTGCCCAGGCATCAAGGAAGCACACGCATTCAAAAGGAGTAGCCTCACACCAGGGTGCTGCATCTATAAAGGCCTTTGTTCTCACTGAGAAGGGGAGCGGGCGGGATTATGATAGGCAGGAGGGAGTCTGGTCCAGGGAAGGAGGCTTCCACCGGTTTATAGTCATAATGTCGAAAAAAAAATGTCGACAGACAAAAATGTCGAAAAAAAAATGTCGAAAATAATAATGCCGACATCCTATACTTATAATGTAAAAAGTCATTTTTTCGAAAAAAAAATGTCGACATTTTTTTTTTTGACATTATGACTATAAACCCTTAAAACTATCAACACCTCACCCAACACCCCCCTGCCACACCCCCCCCACACCCCCCAACCACCCTTTCACCCCTCATACTCAACACATGCCAATTATTTATTTATTTATTTATTTATTTATTCAATAAATAAATAACCTAAAAAAGGATCATTTACTATGGGGGGGGTCCCCCCCCAACCCCCCCTCACCCAACACCCCCCTGCCACCCCCCCACACCCCCCCAACCACCCTTTCACCCCTCATACTCAACACATACCAATTATTTATTTATTTATTTATTCAAAAATTAAATAAATAAAAATTGTATTTACTATGGGGGGGTCCCCCCCCAACCCCCCCTCACCCAACACCCCCCTGCCACCCCCCCACACCCCCCCAACCACCCCTCATACTCAACACATCATATATATATTTATTTATTTATTTATGCATACACTAAATTAAATTTCGAAAAAATATCGAAAAATGTCGACATTTTTGTTTGTCGACATTATTGTTTTTCGACATTAATTTGTCGACATTTTGACTGTCGACATTATTGATGTCGACATTATGATTGCACACCGCTTCCACCATCTTGATTCTCATTGTCTCTCTCACACTTTCCGGTCCCCTCCATTTCCTCTGGAGCAAAGGACGCTGGGTTTGACATCAGAAAGGCAAAGTCCACTCCTTTTAAGAGCAGGGAGTGGACCACTCAGGCATGCTAGCTTACGTCCAATCATCTGGGGATGGCTGCCTTTAAAATAAGGGGTCTTCCACCCCTTCATCATATTCATTCAGCTCCTCTTGGATCATTTAAAGCCGCAGATTGGTTCTGAAGTTCACACTGCGTTTCCCTTGGAAGAGTTATACTCTCCAAAGCCCTCAGCCAGAGGTGAAAAAGGAATCCCCCAAGACTGAAGGAAGATCTGACCCCTGCCACTCACAAGGCACATTGGGCATAACCTCTTCTGTGGATCATGACCTACCACTCTACAGCGGAAACTCTTAAGCTGGGAGAGGAGACCCTGAACGGAACCATCATATCCTTGAGTCCCCCTGAGTGGGACTCACAGCAACCGGCGGATCAGACCAGCTGAAGGTCTGTGTTCATCGCACCTGGAACAAGAGGAAAGTCGCTGGCACTGGTTGCCGTGCTCCTTCACCACTTACACCTTCAACCAGCTTGACACTGCATCATGTCCCAGCCAAAGCTCATCACCTGGTAGGACGGTAGCGACTGCTCAACAATGGAACCTGAACCAAATCACTGGAGCGTCACAGGCCAACTCTTACCGGGTGTTACGACGATGGATCAGCCCAGCTAGGCCTTGAATTGCAGCCTCATTTATCGCACATCGACACACCCAAGTTCCCCACTTCTGACGACCGTCTCCCGCTGACCCGAACATGTGGAGTGTCACTCACCACCCCCTCCCAGTGGCTAAAGCCTGACTCAGCCTGGCCAACTTTGTAGCATACTTGGGTCCGACCTGTACCTTTGAGAGCCACCCCTCTAGCACACAGAGCACCCGCACTGAACTGAGCCTGATCAGCTTGCATCTATGTCCGACCTCTGGTCTGACTGCGTCAACCCACAAAGAACTGAAACCACGTGTTCACTCTGAACTGCCCCCTCATTCTGATTGGAACCTAGAGAATGGTTAGCTCACGATCGCTCCTTTTTTCAACACAAAGGGCCTCATTCCAAGTCCGGCAGGAACCGAGCCGGAAAAACTGGCAGGTTGCTGCCCGACTTGGAATTAATTACTAGCTCTGGGATTGCCAAAATTACCGGGGCATTACAGCCCTGGTGGTCCATTAATTCCGGAGCCGGCATTCCGTTACTCCCCATTCCCATGGAGTCCCATAGGACTGGGGGTCGTGGAAACACTGGCACCATGTGGTAATGATGCCAGTGTTTCCACGTCTGTCTGCGGACAGTGGCGTTACGCCCACCAGGGCAGACATGACGGTTGTAACACCACCGGCCGCAAAGCTTGTAGTTAGCCGGTCCGGAAACGAAGCCAGTGCGGTTTTATGAGCACAGTTAAATCCAGACCGGCTAACTTGTAATGAGGCCCAATATCTTTTTTGTGGTTAGTATTTTACCTACCACCCCCAGAACAACAATTAGAGTGCTACATTCTCCTGTCAGTTGCATCTTCTCCACTCTTTCTTTGAGGTGGGTTATTGTGTAGTATTTTCTATTCTTTCTACATCCACCTGGTGTGTTTGATTAAAGTATATATATTTGCATAGAACCTTGATTGGATATTTCCTTTATTTTAAACTGTGATACTGTGTGGTTTGGTTCCCTACTGGTCCCCCTTTAAACCCCTCTTAAGAGAATAGCCCTTTCCTCTGCCCATGTTACCACAAAAGACAAAGTCGATATATCTCTTAAGTGTCCCTGTTTTACCTTAATGATTGTGTTGTGTTTTGGTTTGGAGAAGTGGGAGGGCAGAGCGGGCCATTTTACCCATACTCCACTTTGTACTCCTGCATAGCAGAATACAATTCGTGACAACCCCCTCTCATGTTTTTAACACAGCCTTATGCACCCTCATCCCAGGAAGCCAATATTAGACTCTTGTGACCCTCTGAACTATTGACACATGGCTCTCCAAACCTCTAGCAATGGTGTACCAGCCTATGCCACCCTCTACAACATTCCTGATACCTGTCAGTTTGGTTTCTGACCAGGACAGGGGAAGGCATCTACCTTAGTAAACGTATGGGAGGATGTCCTTCCAGCAGTGAAAGTGGGCAGCTGCACTCTACCTACTAGGCCACTTGGCCACCTTCAGCACGGTCAACTGCAAGGTGTTGGCTGGCTGGGTGCTACCTGTCCGCACATGTTCTCTTGCAGGGAAGATCTCAGCAGCTCGACTTGTAACCTGCTGACTGGTGGCTCTAGCCATTGGCAGCGGCGAGCCAGAAGACTCCCTTATTTTACCTGTGATACTAACCTGTTTATATGACTCCCTTATTTTACCTGTGATCTGTTTATGCAGCCTTCTTTGAACCTATCAATACTTTCGAAGTTGCATACCATTTTTATGATAGTGATACACAGCTGTACAACAGTCTTGCCAACCAATCACATTTAGAGAAGCTTATAGAGCTTGGGCTCTGCCTGGATGCTCTCCAAGCCTGGATGAAGTCAACTTGGCTGCAGCTCATCCAAGGCAAAACAGAAATCTTTTTGCTAGGCCCAAGATCCTCCAAGATCACAAAAAATAGGAACAGTGCCGTCAAGCTTCACTAGTTATTTCCAACGTTTTTATGGCCTTTGCCCCATGTGGAATCTGTAAGTGCTAATGGACTTCACCACATCTATAGACCCTCAGTTCCATAGGGTCATGCAAATCTATTCAATTCAACTAGAGCAACAGCATCATCCTTGAGTTCCCCCTTTGCGTGGACTATGCCAATGCCATCTATGCTGGTCTCCCCAGAGCTCACATATATAAGGGCTAGATGACTCTGGATGCCGCTGTCCGGCCACCCTGGAAAGAAGGGATGTAGGCCGTGTCTCGATTGGATGCACGTGTGGTGTACCACCCCTCTGGATCTCAGCCTTGAGGCCAATCAGAGGCACTTTGGAACACCTAAACCTGGGGTCTTCCCCCCAAGCTGCAGTGATAAACAGCACAAAGGGGCAATTCAGCTTGCAGTGTGCATTTTACAAGTGATACCATGCAGTCACTCCCTCAGACCTACCCTCAAACATCAACCATTGTGGGGCCTCAGAATCAAAGCAATGGGCCTCATTACGAGTTTGGAGGTAGCCATGCCCTCAACAAGGGCATGGCTACCCCCAAACTCGTGTCCGGGTCCAGGTCCGGATCCCGCAAAAGGGGACTTACCGGGCCATTCCGACCTTGGAGGGCCCTGTAAATCCCTTTCGCGGGACCCAGACCTGGTACATGCCCATTCCCATTTCAGCCCCTATAGGGCTCAATGGGAATGGGGAGGATGCTAACAACGGGCCCATTAATAACGGTACCGCTGCTACCATCCGGTACTGCTCGCGGGTGCTGCTCTGAACGCCTGGACTGACCAGGCGGCCAGAGCTGCACCCGCGAGCAAACTCGGAATGTTGCGGCGAGGTAACAACGGCGCCAGTAGCACTACCGGCGCCGTTGTTGCCTTACCACAACACTCCTAATGAGGCCCAATGTCTCACCGAGGTCAATCACTGCAGATGCTGATTTGTATTCTTGCGTGCCAGGGCCTAAATGCCGGCATAGATGTAATAATGCTGCACGATTTGGTCACCACACTGCCTCCGGATGTTGGAGAAAATCAGCATGAAGGATGGGTACCAAGGTGCCTGAAAGAGAACGTCTTAGATGTGGTGACAAGCTGTGATGAAATGACTACTGCTCTTATGGAGTACAGAGATAAGTAGTGGATTAACCAGCTACTCAGCCCCACACTTCTTCTGAACTAGCAGTGATCACACTCACAAAGGTTAAACAAGCAAAGCCTGATGGGTATACCCCCTTCACCTTTTGTGGTAACGTGGGCCGAGGACAGGCTATACCCTCAGGAGGGGTGTGGAGGGATAAAGGCAGAAAAAACAAAAAGCAATAGTGCAAAGACTATAAACATATATGCACTTTCATTAAATAATCAAGAATGCAAAGAATTTACCAAAAACACTCCAAACCCACCCCTGTGGGAAGAACACAGGAAATGCAGAACTAATATGGAATAGCACTTTGAGTAATTGTCACTTTCAATGATTATGTCTTTCAAGGAAGGATTAAAAAAGGAGCTTATATATCACTATGGTCCCAAAAGTGGACCAGAAGGACAGGGCCATTTAACAGTACCTTGTCTTTGGTCTTGGGTAGTTCAACAGCGTCGAACTAGGCTTATCTATGCTTTCATTATGGTCAAACTGGGTGCGAGATGTGGCGAGTCACGTTGATCCAGGCAGCAAGTATGTGTCGAGCCAACGTCAAGAAAAAGCCCTGTGCAATTTGAGTCAGCGTTTGATGCAATTGGGTTCAAAGAGTCCAACATGTTCAGATTGGAGGTGGAGTCGGTTCAAGACTGTTTTACTGCTGAGTTTGAAATGGTGTTCGGTCCTGTAGGTTTGAAGCGGGGCTCAAAGTTGCGGCAAGTCAAAGGCTTCTGCAGCTGGAAACTGGTGTTCAAGTCAAGGCAGCATTGAGTGATTATGGCACCATGTTGCATTGGTTCAAAAATGCAAAGAGTGCCAAAGGCAGCACTGCAGGTCTTTTGATGGTTCAAAGGCATCAAGCACGGTCAAAGTATTGTGAATGTGACTCAAAGCTATCATTCCAGGTTGCTTCAGGTTGGTGTGAGTCCCAATCCAGGGGTTCTTGGGCAAGGTTAGTTCTTCTGATGCATTACCACTCAAGGAAGCTTGGCACCTATGGGAGTTCCTTCACCTCCAGTGACAAGGTCCTGGTTCCAGTGCAGCCAGCAATGGGGCCTTTGTACAGCAGTTGATCCCAATGTGCCTTTGGGATGTTTAGCAAGCAGAGCTTTCCTCCGTCTTAGATAGCAACTGTCTTAACCTCTATGGCAGATGACTTTAGAATGGACTGCACTCCCAACAGGGATCCAGAGATGTATTCTTCTTGGTGCACAGGAAGAAATCAAGGAAGGAGTGGGTGACCCCTTGCTTATGTAGGCAAAGTGTCACTGGGGATTGTACAAAACAAAGGCTGTTGTGAGATGTAACAAGTGACCTTTGCCTTCTAGAATCACCCCCAAAGTTCCTTGGCCTGCAGGAATTGGATGGGAAAGTGTGGAACAGAACAGAAAACCAAGATGGTGGAAACCCTTCTCGCACCCACCTTGCCTTCTCTATCTACTTTAACTCTGCCCTCTTACCAAGTCTGCTGACTTCTAAGGCCCTTTGGTGAGCAGCACTCTGGTGTGAGGCTGGACCTTGCCAAGCAATACCCGTTTGACGCAGGGTTCCCAGGAGATCTCCTAGTGAGAGATCTGGTGCCTGAGAGGTGGTGTTACCTTTCTTCCCATGGAATCAAAGAAAGGCAATGTCCTGTCTATTGTCTCACTGGGAGCACTAGAAACAGCAAGGATATCCATGAATATAGCTACATTGACATCATTGACCTTAGCTCCCAGTTGACAGCGGTTTGATATCAAATTGGTGTGGCTTTAATAGTTGTGTTCTCTTAAAAGCCACCATACCATAATCAGGTATAGCTTATTTTATGAGATTCCACTGCCACCAGACTGACAAGGCAACCATTATGATATTTTGAATCAGAATTTGGGTCAGAGCAGCTGTCAGGAATGCACATGTGAAATTGGATCTGCCCTTTGCCCCTGAAGAGCAGTCCGCAAGAGACTGGTGCAGAAAGGGCACATGCATGTCCTATGCGTTTGGCATGAAGCTGTTTATGAAGTGGGTCTGCTCAGCCGCGCTCAATTTCAGAAACAGGATTACCTGCACAATTGTATTATTTAATTAAAAACCAAACACGCTAGGGCTTTCACATGCTCACCAGATGGCTTCCCGTCACACCGGCACATTGATTGGCTGCTCCGGAGATAGTCAAGGACCATTCATAAGAAGTAATATGATTTCATTTCAGAGTAGGAGAGGAAAGAATGGGAAGACCTTTACTCAGATATCAAAATCCCACCCTCTGAAAAAGAAATCATGGAATTAAAGACAATTGCTTGTGGCAAATCATAATTTAAGGCAAACATCTGAGCTACTATGAGCAATCATTTAGTTGAAGTTCTGGTGAGATAAAACTTTTATTTTAAAGGATGTTGCAGCCAAACAAATGCTTACAGCCCGTAGTATCCTGCATTCCAGGGTTGGGACCGCCGCCTCCTTGGTACTCAAAGACAGGACCCTTATATGAAACAGGTGTGCATTGGAATATGTGATGCTGGAAATGTATCAGAGGGACAGGGCCTCTGAATCCTTGTCCTCTTCTGCCTTTTATCGTGTGTTCTGTTATGTTTTCTGCCCAGGAATCCATTTGGGACTCCTGGCAGTGCAGCTCTCTCTTTTGGTTTGGTGAACAGACCCCTGGGATACCCTTATGGCACCCATGGGTGGGGGGGTACAACCCTGTGCCCCTAGTGTATGTTTTTGGGCACCTGTGGGTGGCCCACAGAGCAGGGTATGGGCTGGTGGCAGCTCCATGCTGAATTGGACAGGTGCTCTGGGTGTCCTCCATTTTGGGATACCCAGGCCCTGCCATTGGGATCAGTTGATTCCTGATAGAAACAAGATGGCCCCTGTGGCCTCTTGCTTTCTATTGCCTGTTGTCTTGTTTTCCCAAAGTCCTGGGATGCCCTGACTCTGTCCCTTCCCCCTGACTGGCTGTTGGGTGGAAGTTCCATATATGGTGTTGTTGTGAAGGCCCAGCTAGACTGACTGGAGCCTTCCCAGTGACTGTATGTTGTGGGTACCTCCTGTGGGTGGGACCTGGGTGAATGGAGTGTGTGACCAATATACACTCCTTGTTGTGGTTGTCTGGTTTCTGGCATGAGAGACAAAGACTGAGACAGCCCTGCCCGAAACTGGCCTGAATGCAGTGTGTAGTGTTGAATGGCTGGGTACTTGTCCCAATCCACATTCCTTGTTGTGAGTGTCTGAAAGGGAGGAGTGTGGCCTGAATGCACTGTGTGCCTGATTGGCTGACTGACTGCATGAATGCCCTTCTGTGTGATTGGCTGCTGTGTGTGTGCCAGCAGTGTGGATGAGAGACAGAATAGTATATCTGGGGACCTCTCACCACTGGAAATTGTTCAGAAGCATTCAGAAGCTGAGTCTCCACTCAAGAGTAACTGGATTTGCTGATCCTCGACGTCCAGCTGGAAGAAGAAGACTTGCTGTGGCATTTGCTTCGACGGAACTGAAGGTTGTCGAAATCGTCGAGGACTGACCCGAGAGAGGACCTGGTAAGGCGCCCTCTTCCCGTGCTCCGAGGGACCATCGAGCACCGCTGAATCTTCGCCGAAGCGCCCTGGAAGTCAGACCCTCGAAAGGCTGCCGACCCGAGACGGGACCGCCGAGGAGATCGAAGTGAAGCACCCGGACATCGACGCTGTCGAAGTCCATTGCCGTCGACCAGGGTTCGCAGGTCTGTGTAACCGCTGGAGGCCCGTCGAAGTTGTGTTGCCCAGCCGTGGGAACCACTTGACGCCGTGCCGCCGACGATCGGAGCCGTCCGCTCCATTGCCTAAGAACATTCAATCGAAGGACTCTCTCGACCGCATCGTCGACCGCTTATCCTGCCGGAGAAAGTCGAGGACGACCAACGCGCCGAGGAGAAACCTGCCGGTGGGTTTCCCGCCACCCGACGACCCCAAAGACTCGGACGACTCGACGCCCTTGCTGGGCTCCCGTCTCTACAATCTTTGCGGTCCAGAACTATTGTCATCGAGGTGCCCCGCACACCTCCGCCTTGCAGGACGCCGACGCCCCGACGCCGACGAGCACCGCTCGGACGGAGCTGCCGCCTCTTCGACAACGTTCGGCCTCGTTCGTCGACGGACGTTCGACGCCCCGTGCCTCCCGCCTGAAAAGGAAGGCATTCAAGAAGGGCCGTCGATTCCCCGTCGCCGAACAGCGAGTCCCTCGACGCTTGTCGACGCCTTTTCGAGGAACTCGACTCCACCAGGTACATTGGGGGGGTAAAAACATTATAGGAGAAAAATAGACTATTGAACAATATCTGGACTGGGCTGGGGTTATATCTCTTTATTTTGCAGGTTGCCCAGGTGGGGGGATCTCCACACAGAACTGTGTCCAGTAGCAAGGGCCAGTATTCTGCCTATTGTTTCAACCCTCTGTTATCTCTCCTCTCTCTATTGCTGGTTTCCTTCTTATTGATCTGTGTGCCATTTCTACAGTATTGTGAATGCACTTTAATGAGGTCTAATATTAGTGGTACCACTTTAGAATTGTAGATATTTACCATTGCTGATTTTCCTGAGCACAAAGTGCGTTATTGTGATAAGTGTACATAACCCTTGAATATTAATTATATAAAGACTGTGTTTTCAGTAATACAGTGTGTGGACATTCCTTTGTGGGGGCTTGGGGATACACTGTACTTAAGAACCAGCCTGCATCACCTCCTGAGAAGCTAGGCCTTGATTGCTCGTCCATCGCTACCGTATTAGAGAATCTTGGCTGGGGTCCTCTGTGCCTCCCCTCTACCATATAGAGAGCAGAAGTACAGACCCCCCCACCGGTCTTCTTTACAAAGCTGGTGGCAGCGGTGGGATGCTTATGGTTTTAAGACTCAGTGTATAACCGTGCCACTTACAAAATATCCGCACTTTTATTAGATTAAGGTTTGGGTGTGTACCAAATAACTGCATTACAAGCAATGGAGGCCATTGCAAATGGTAAATTGACTCGGATGAGCTTAGAGGCTCTCCAGAGTGCTTGTGAAGCCAGGGAGTTAGACTTTGTGGATAAGTCTAGGGCTGAGCTGATAGCTGCCCTGGTGGATTACCAGACTGATGGTGAAACTCTTGAGGAAGGGGGGGATGCAACCAGTGAGGACTCTGCCCCTGGGGTTGTCGCTGAATCTGTTTCTGGGAATGCCACCATTCCTGCTGCCTCTGTTCCAAACCCCAGCAATTCCATGGAACTTGAGTTATTGAGGATGAAGTTAGCCTTTGAATATCGCAAGTTGGAAATAGAAGCTGAGCTTAAGAAAGAGGAGCTGGCACAGCAAGTGGAACTCAAGAATAGGGATCTTGAACTCAGAAATAAGGACCTTGAACTCAAAAGCCAGGACACTGAATGTCAGAGAATCCAGCTAGAGAAAGCCAGAGTGGAGACTTCAGCTAGATCCAGTGAGAGTGTCAGGTCCCCAGCCACCAAGTTTATGAAAGATTTGGTTGGTGTGTTTGTGGAGGGTTCAGATATCCTCCAATGGATTGAAGCGTTTGAAATGGCTTGTGCAATTCATGATGTAGATAAAAGAGATTGGGCTAAGTGTTTGTTAAGCAGAGTGCCTCAAACTGGATATGACTGTATTCTGAAGCTGAGTGTGGAAGAAAGGGGTCAGTATGAGTGTATGAAGTCTGCTTTGATTGCCAAGTTTGGCAAGACACCTGCCCAATACCTTAAAAGGTTCAGGGAATTTAAGAAAAGAGAGAATGTGTCTTGGGTTGACTGGGTGAGTACTGCGCACATGAACATGATGGGGTGGATTGATGGATACAAGGTGAAAACTTTTGTTGAGTTGTCCCACCTCTTGTTTTTTGAGCATTTTTCTGAAGCCTGTTCACCAGAGCTGCGTCAGTATGTGGCTGACCAGAACATTTTGGACCCCTTTAAGCTGGCTAGGTTGGCTGACAAGTGGGTCTCCCACCGGGTGTCCCCTAAGGACTCCAGTGGGAAGGACAAGGACAAAGAAAAGGGGGCCTCTCAGAAAGCTGAGGAGTCCCAAAAGCAGTCACAGTCGGGTAAACCAAAACCTTCCTCTCCTAAGACCCAAAAATCTAGTGGGGATAAGTCCTCTGTGGGTGGGAATAAGAGTAGTGGTCCACCTGCTGCAAGGCAGGCTCCCAGTGGTTCCAGTACCGTACCCCGCACTCCTGGCACTTGTTGGGATTGTGGGGCTCTGGATCACAAAAGGGGTGACCCCAAGTGTAAAGGTAAGGCACTTGGAGTACAGGCTGTCAGCCTGACCTACCCTTACCCCGTGTCTGAGGTGGAGGCCACTGTCCTCCCCTCCTCTACAGGAATCACATTTGGTGCTCCAGTAGAGATTTCCTTAGTGTCCCTTGGGGCCTGGGACCAGTACGCAGAAGTACTGGCGACTATCCCGCAGAACACCCGTAGGTTTTTGAGAAGTGTCCTCTTGAATGGCCAGCCTTCTACTGGTTTGAGAGACACTGGGGCAAGCATGACAGTGGTGGACAGGACCCTGCTCAAACCAGAGGACTATGTAGGTGCTCCTCTGAGAACCACCAGGTTAGCTGGTGGGCCTCCCAAATTATCGCCTGTAACCCTAGTCACACTCATGATTGGAGACAAGACAGCAAAGCTTCCTGTCCTGGTTCAGGACAATGTCCCTGCTAACATTCTGTTAGGAAACGATCTAGTAGAGTTGGGGTTGATCTCGGATGGTCTTCCCATGACTGCTGCTGCAGTCACTAGGTCACAGGTGACACCGGGTCTGGCTGTGAGTCAGGTATCCGAGCCAAAGGCGAGGCCTAAGGCAAGAAGAAGGAAGACCAAGAAGGCCACCTCTGTGGAGGGAACACCTTCTCTTCCTGCTGTTCCGACAGCACCCAATGGGATCCATGCTCCGGACGGGCTGGGTCCAGCGGAAAACCCAAACTCAACTCCTGTGGGAGAAGAGACAGAAGACTCTCCTGTGGGAGAGGTTCTCAACCCGGAGGATCATCCCGACCTTCAATGCTTGTTAGCTGAAGGGGGACCCTCCCGGGCAGACTTCTGTAAGGGACAGAGAGAGTGCCACTCTCTCGAGGGCCTGAGGAAACAGGCCCTGTCCCAGGCACAAGGTGAAGTGCCTAGGACATTCAAGATTTATTGGGAGGGTGAGCTCCTTGTTAGTGAGCCCACTAAGCCCGAACCTGGTGCCCGCAAGAGGTTGGTGGTACCCCAGGTTTACAGGCCCTTCCTACTGCAGTTGGCGCATGAGGTGCCCTTGGCTGGTCATCTTGGGACCAAGAAGACTAAGCAGAGGCTCTCTGCCCATTTCTACTGGCCACGGATGGGAGTAGAGGTGGAGTCCCACTGCAGGACCTGCCCAACTTGTCAGTTGTCTGGCAAGACTGGAGGCAGGGTCATTGCCCCACTGCAGCCATTACCAGTGGTTGGCACCCCATTTGAGAGGGTGGGCATCGACATCGTCGGTCCCCTTGACCCTCCCACTTCAGGTGGACATCGGTTCATCCTGGTCTTGGTAGATCATGCCACCAGGTACCCTGAGGCAATACCCCTTCGGACTGTTACTGCCAAGGTGGTTGCCAGGGCTCTCCTGGGCATTTTCACCCGTGTTGGATTCCCCAAGGAGGTTGTCTCTGACCGAGGATCCAACTTCATGTCTAGTTACATGAAAACCATGTGGAAAGAGTGCGGGGTAACCTACAAGTTCTCCACCTCTTACCACCCCCAGACCAATGGTCTGGTTGAGAGATTTAACAAAACTCTCAAGGGCATGCTAGGTGCTTTGGAAGAGCCCCTAAGGAGGAAATGGGATCTCCTCCTGCCATGCCTGCTGTTTGCTTACAGAGAGGTACCTCAAGAGGGTGTTGGTTTCAGCCCCTTTGAGTTACTCTTTGGACATCCCGTGAGGGGGCCCCTCGCCTTGATCCGAGAAGGCTTGGAAGCCACCCCTCCAGGTCCCGCCAAGCAAGTGGGGGACTATGTGTTAGGCCTCAGGCGGAGGATGACACAAATGATGGGTCAGGCAACAGCAAATCTCAAGGCCAGCCAGGAATTGAATAAGTACTGGCATGACCTGAAAGCTTCGCAAGTGGATTGGACTCCGGGACAGGAAATCCTTGTGATGGAGCCTACCAAGCCTAGAGCTTTGGCAGACAAGTGGACTGGACCCTTCAGGATCATCTCCAAGATGGGCGAAGTCAATTATCTGGTGGACATGGGAGCCTCTGGGGTAGCCCCCCAGGTATTCCATGTCAACAGGCTCAAGCCTTTCCACAGGCGAGCAGAAGTCTCATGCCTCTTGCTAGCTTCAGGGCAAGAAGAGGATGAGAGTGAGCCCCTTCCTGATTTGCTGCATAGCAACCCTCAGGATGGCTCAGTGGAGGGAGTACAACTCTCTCCCGATTTGACAACAGAGCAGCAGAGGGCCTGCCGGGCTTTGCTCCAGCAGTATGCCCCTCTGTTTTCACTGACACCGGGCCTTACACCGTGGTGTAAGCACGAAATTGACACTGGTGACAGTGTGCCTGTCAAAAGCAGGAGCTATCGTATGTCAGATACCGTCAAAAACCACATCCAGGCTGAGGTCGCCAAGATGTTGGATCTGGGTGTTATTGAACCCTCCACCAGTCCCTGGTCCAGTCCAGTGGTCCTTGTCCCCAAGGCAAGTTCCCCGGCGGGTACCAAGGATTGGAGGTTCTGTGTGGACTACCGAGGAGTCAATGCCGTCACCAAAACTGACGCGCACCCATTGCCCAGGGCTGATGAGCTCGTGGACACTATAGGTGCTGCCAAATTTGTGAGCACCTTTGACCTTACCTCAGGCTATTGGCAAATAGCTCTGACGGACCATGCCAAGGAAAAGACGGCATTCTCCACACCTGAGGGACTCTACCAGTTTAGGGTCATGCCCTTTGGGTTGAAGAATGCCCCTGCCACCTTCCAGAGATTGGTCAACCATGCGCTCAGTGGGCTGGAAGCCTTTTGTGTGGCTTACTTAGACGACATTGCCGTCTACAGTTCCACCTGGGAAGAGCATTTGACACATCTGGATAAGGTGTTGCAGGCCTTGAAAAGGGCTAACCTCACTATCAAGGCCACCAAGTGCCAGATAGCTCAGGGGAAAGTTACCTATCTTGGTCATGAGGTAGGAGGGGGTCAAATCCAACCTCTCTCCAGTAAAGTACAGGACGTACAGAACTGGGAGACTCCCACTACTCAAACCCAGGTGAGAGCCTTTTTGGGCCTCGCTGGGTACTATCGCAATTTCATGGCAGACTATGGAACCATAGCTGCACCCCTGACAGCTCTAACTTCACCCAAACAGCCTAGGAAGGTTAATTGGACTGAAGACTGTCAGAGGGCCTTTGATGGCTTGAAAGAAAGTCTGTGTAGGGCACCTGTGTTGAGTGCGCCTGACTACAGCCGACCCTTTATCGTCCAGACGGATGCCTGCGACACCGGAATTGGAGCTGTCTTGTCCCAGTTAGATGACAAAGGGAGAGAACATCCTATCATATTCATCAGTAGACAACTCAAGGGTAGAGAACTTAGGTGGGCTACTGTTGAAAAGGAATGTTTTAGTATAGTTTGGAGCCTTAGGCGTTTTAGGCCCTACCTTACGGGGTCCACCTTCAAGGTCCAAACAGATCATAAGCCCCTGAAGTGGCTTATGCAGATGAAGGGTGAGAATCCGAAATTGCTCAGGTGGTCGATTAGCCTACAAGGGCTAGACTTCACCATAGAGCACAGACCAGGGAAGAGTCACGATAATGCAGATGGCCTTTCCAGAAGGTATGTTGACCGTCTGGATGAGGGTGTCTATCCCGTGGGAGATTAGGCACCCTCCACCTCAGTCTGGGGGGGGCGACTGTGATGCTGGAAATGTATCAGAGGGACAGGGCCTCTGAATCCTTGTCCTCTTCTGCCTTTTATCGTGTGTTCTGTTATGTTTTCTGCCCAGGAATCCATTTGGGACTCCTGGCAGTGCAGCTCTCTCTTTTGGTTTGGTGAACAGACCCCTGGGATACCCTTATGGCACCCATGGGTGGGGGGGTACAACCCTGTGCCCCTAGTGTATGTTTTTGGG
This sequence comes from Ambystoma mexicanum, assembly GCF_040938575.1. Lineage (NCBI taxonomy): Eukaryota > Metazoa > Chordata > Amphibia > Caudata > Ambystomatidae > Ambystoma > Ambystoma mexicanum. The sequence goes on along the minus strand of NC_090930.1, from coordinate 145,856,860 downwards.
CACCTGTGGGTGGCCCACAGAGCAGGGTATGGGCTGGTGGCAGCTCCATGCTGAATTGGACAGGTGCTCTGGGTGTCCTCCATTTTGGGATACCCAGGCCCTGCCATTGGGATCAGTTGATTCCTGATAGAAACAAGATGGCCCCTGTGGCCTCTTGCTTTCTATTGCCTGTTGTCTTGTTTTCCCAAAGTCCTGGGATGCCCTGACTCTGTCCCTTCCCCCTGACTGGCTGTTGGGTGGAAGTTCCATATATGGTGTTGTTGTGAAGGCCCAGCTAGACTGACTGGAGCCTTCCCAGTGACTGTATGTTGTGGGTACCTCCTGTGGGTGGGACCTGGGTGAATGGAGTGTGTGACCAATATACACTCCTTGTTGTGGTTGTCTGGTTTCTGGCATGAGAGACAAAGACTGAGACAGCCCTGCCCGAAACTGGCCTGAATGCAGTGTGTAGTGTTGAATGGCTGGGTACTTGTCCCAATCCACATTCCTTGTTGTGAGTGTCTGAAAGGGAGGAGTGTGGCCTGAATGCACTGTGTGCCTGATTGGCTGACTGACTGCATGAATGCCCTTCTGTGTGATTGGCTGCTGTGTGTGTGCCAGCAGTGTGGATGAGAGACAGAATAGTATATCTGGGGACCTCTCACCACTGGAAATTGTTCAGAAGCATTCAGAAGCTGAGTCTCCACTCAAGAGTAACTGGATTTGCTGATCCTCGACGTCCAGCTGGAAGAAGAAGACTTGCTGTGGCATTTGCTTCGACGGAACTGAAGGTTGTCGAAATCGTCGAGGACTGACCCGAGAGAGGACCTGGTAAGGCGCCCTCTTCCCGTGCTCCGAGGGACCATCGAGCACCGCTGAATCTTCGCCGAAGCGCCCTGGAAGTCAGACCCTCGAAAGGCTGCCGACCCGAGACGGGACCGCCGAGGAGATCGAAGTGAAGCACCCGGACATCGACGCTGTCGAAGTCCATTGCCGTCGACCAGGGTTCGCAGGTCTGTGTAACCGCTGGAGGCCCGTCGAAGTTGTGTTGCCCAGCCGTGGGAACCACTTGACGCCGTGCCGCCGACGATCGGAGCCGTCCGCTCCATTGCCTAAGAACATTCAATCGAAGGACTCTCTCGACCGCATCGTCGACCGCTTATCCTGCCGGAGAAAGTCGAGGACGACCAACGCGCCGAGGAGAAACCTGCCGGTGGGTTTCCCGCCACCCGACGACCCCAAAGACTCGGACGACTCGACGCCCTTGCTGGGCTCCCGTCTCTACAATCTTTGCGGTCCAGAACTATTGTCATCGAGGTGCCCCGCACACCTCCGCCTTGCAGGACGCCGACGCCCCGACGCCGACGAGCACCGCTCGGACGGAGCTGCCGCCTCTTCGACAACGTTCGGCCTCGTTCGTCGACGGACGTTCGACGCCCCGTGCCTCCCGCCTGAAAAGGAAGGCATTCAAGAAGGGCCGTCGATTCCCCGTCGCCGAACAGCGAGTCCCTCGACGCTTGTCGACGCCTTTTCGAGGAACTCGACTCCACCAGGTACATTGGGGGGGTAAAAACATTATAGGAGAAAAATAGACTATTGAACAATATCTGGACTGGGCTGGGGTTATATCTCTTTATTTTGCAGGTTGCCCAGGTGGGGGGATCTCCACACAGAACTGTGTCCAGTAGCAAGGGCCAGTATTCTGCCTATTGTTTCAACCCTCTGTTATCTCTCCTCTCTCTATTGCTGGTTTCCTTCTTATTGATCTGTGTGCCATTTCTACAGTATTGTGAATGCACTTTAATGAGGTCTAATATTAGTGGTACCACTTTAGAATTGTAGATATTTACCATTGCTGATTTTCCTGAGCACAAAGTGCGTTATTGTGATAAGTGTACATAACCCTTGAATATTAATTATATAAAGACTGTGTTTTCAGTAATACAGTGTGTGGACATTCCTTTGTGGGGGCTTGGGGATACACTGTACTTAAGAACCAGCCTGCATCACCTCCTGAGAAGCTAGGCCTTGATTGCTCGTCCATCGCTACCGTATTAGAGAATCTTGGCTGGGGTCCTCTGTGCCTCCCCTCTACCATATAGAGAGCAGAAGTACAGACCCCCCCACCGGTCTTCTTTACAGAATACACTCTGACATTCTCGCCCACATTCTGGTCTTGTTCTGCTGAATTGGGATAACTGGATAATGTGTAGCATTCTGGCAAAGATTTTCAACACAGTTACAGAGACCGTTTGGGTGCTCATGTGTACCTCAAAGTCTATTCTTGATGTGTGCTATATGTGACATAACTTTGATAGTCAGTACATTTTGAATTTCCAAAACAATTAGCCAAAAACACACATCCCAATTCACAGACCAGTTTTCGCCACTTGCGCGTGCCGTGCACACATGCAAGTGGAGTACACAATTCCATTCTGTGGGTGAGCGGACTCATAAAAGTTCATCTGTCACTTTCGGGAATGAGACCACACAGACAATGCAGGCCAGGGGGTGCCGGAGAAGGGGTTTCCACGGATTAAAGACCATCCACCTTCTGTACAGGATGAGCTTTGACCTGCAACATGCCTGTGGCTCGTTCCCCTGCACCTTGGCAGTTGTAGGGGAAAGTGTAATGCTGCCAATTCCCCTTTTGAGACCACTGACATTTCTGTGCTACTAATAGTAAATCTCATGCTTCACATCAGTATTTCTATTCATGTTTTAAATTTCCACTTTGAACCAGTTAAATACGGGAGTGGGAGGAGCCTAGAATGATTTCCAGTCGGAATTCAGGACGAACATACACGCCCATTGCAATTAAGGGGCTGGTCACTGAAAATTGACTCACTGGCCCCCACCTGGCTAGTGGGCGTACTACAGGCTTCCACTCACGTGAGGTTAGTAAGCCAATGAAAGCCTAGGTAATGGGGCTGCACCCGACCCTTAGATATGATTGGAGGGCCTGGCTGCTGGTGCCTTCCAGCTGCATCTGGTCATTTTGGCTCCTCGCGGATCCCTTCTGCGTCAGCGATTAGTCCTTTTCTGCGGTCCTTGGTAAATCAGGTCCAGAGAGTACAATAATATGTAAATTAGTAATACATTAACTTTCAAATGGAAAGGAATAAAATATGAAGTTGAAAAGCAGAGTCTATGAAACACCTCAAGAAACACTTTTAAAGGAGGAATACAAGTTTGTCAAATACTTATGCAGTTTTCAGCCCCTTGTGGATGACAGAAGTCTAATTGGCACAGACCGTAAAGACACTTTCTGTTATACACTGCAACACCTCCAAACAACACATTCTATGGATTCCAATTTCTTTGTTAGCCCAAAGTGTCCTTTATTAGCCCCACCTTAAAAGAAATCCAATTCCATCATTGCCACAAAACTATCTGATCCAAGGAAATCCATCCAAGCATCCAGAGTCCCACAACACAAAGGGTGGGGGGACCTCAACCTCACCTTTGAAGCACTTTAATCATTCTATTTTTGGGTGTTCGGTACAAAAATGTTTTGGGAAAGACATTTCACGTGTATTTCTAGTAACGTAAACAGCTCTTTATTTTGGGTGCTCTGAATGTTATTTATTTTGTGCAATTAAGAACCTTGTATTTTGATTTATTTTATTGATTATAGCTCGACCCTAGTTCAAGAGCAGTGGGGTACTTTATAACAGGAGGGTACCGAATTGGGCTTTGGGAACTCTTTTTTCTCTTCCAATTCTTTCAAATCCCTGTTATCCTGGTTGCCAGTTGCCACCCTGTGAAATGACAGGAAGGCGGGCATAGCTCTAGAAGATTGAATGCCATTGGATGATGAGAGACCGGTGAGGTGGCACATGCCCAAAAGGAAACCAGCGATGCCACTCAATTTCCAATTTCATGCAGTCATCTTCCTTGGGGGGGGGGGTCAGTCATTCCCCAGGACACAAACATATTCTCTGACTGTAACTGTAAGCATGTTAAAAACAAAGGTTTTCCTGCGCTCCCTATTTGAGGCCTTGCTATGAAGCCGTTTCCAAAGCAGCGTCTGTGGCACGGTCACTACATCTACGTGGCTGGTAAGCGAGAGGCGGTTCGAGCTTACCTTGGGAGTGTGAATTGATGGTCAAAGAGCATTGCGGAGATGTGACGGTTTGTACTCTGGCTGCAGTCACAGCTTGGATTCTGCCAGGCTCTCTGCCTTTCCCCAAATATGGGAAGTGGTTTTGAAATTAAAAAAAATTAAAATCCCGAGTCAGAGGGACAGTGAGCGCACTTACAGGACAGTACTGGTAAATTGGGGAGACCTACCTACACCAACTCGGTTTAGGGTCAAAGATTCAAATACAAAGGTTTGAATAACAATACATTCGAGTAAAAAGGACCGAAAAAAAAAAAAGACTGAATGCACCCCAAAAAACATCATTTTTACCTATAGCAAAACCAAAAAAAATACATTAAAAAAATGGCATTCAGTCTTTTTTTCGGTCCTTTTGACTCGAATGTATTGCATTCGATCATTTTGTTTTCGAATTAATGACTGGACACCCACCAACTCACTGGGCTTCAAACTGTGGGGCAGGAAGAGTGTCGAGCAGCGACCAGGAACGGTTGGTCGGGAGCGGTGTTCCACTCCTTTTATTCTTTTCTGTTTACCATTTCTCTACTTTTTACGACCATATTCACCATTCTATATAGAGGATTTGTCCATTCATGCCCCTCTGCAAGTGTAAAGTTGTAATAGGAGCCTTAGTTACTAGTCACTTTAGACTATTGCAATTCACCGGCCACAACACCAGGCCACATGTTGCACTATGCTTCCGCCTACCCTCTCCTGCCGAGACCACAATTCCACTACTTTTTTAAGTACAATTCTACCACTGATGTCGAAGGGAGTATTGTTACTGCTTTTAATAGGAAACATAAGTAGTAATGTAATTCGGGAGGGACCAAGCAACAATAATTTTACGCAAGTGGGGCGCAATATAAAATAATGTGGATACCACTTCCCTAACTTTTGGTAAATCTATTACATTTCAACCAGCATGTAGCCACCTGGGAAGGAACACTGTTGAGGATTTAAGTCCCACGTGAATATTGCCAGAATCTCTACCTCCTGTGCAGTTTTGGCGACCACGTCATGAGTGTGTTGTTCTTTGCAATCACTCTGCACAAAGAAAAGTCGGCAAACAGGCTGCATGGGATACCCTTTTATTGCCCTAACTTAGAACACCTCTTTCATTAGGAAAGTTAGAACAATAAAAACGCAGTGCTGACAAAAACCCAACTTGCGTGTCCTTTGAAATACACAGTGTTTGGGGGCTCCCATCAAACTGAATGGAAACGATGCACTAGGTGCATTGCAAGAAAACAAAAGAAAAAACATACAGGATTCTCTTAGCAAACATGACGATCCAGAGATGCTTCACGCCCCCGGAAGGAGTACACTGGTTGTTTCGCATTGTAAAATGATTTAAAAATACTTTAAAAACGCCTTTTTCATTTTGCTTTTTATTTAACTCCATAAATATTTTTTTCGTAAGGCTCGGTGTTTTCTTACACTTTTTTTTAAACACTTTTTTTTTGTTTTACACACAACTTTTTAACACTTTTATTTCGACTGTGTCAAACAACTTAATAATAATAATAAAAAATAAAAGATTTGGCAAGTGTGGAGCAGCTGGGTAACCAGGGACAATCCCTCATACTGCTAATAAAACCACTAAGAAATGAAGTATTTGGCTTCAAACTAGGAATTTAATCCATCTCTTTTTTTTTGTCTTCCGCAACAGGTCACTGAGAGTGCCTTTCTAATAACCAAACAAACCCAAATTCTCCTTCTTCTCAAGGTAAAAACCTGTTGTGTTTGCATGCAGAACTTACAATAGCTCCTAATATTACATGTTTTCCCTGAAAATGTAGCTGCGATGGAAATTAAAAAAAAGAGCATAAATATATAACAGAATAAAAAATAAAATAAAAAAAGGAAGATTCCAAAACAACAACAGCGTACTATAATTAATTAGCATTGCAATGGGTGTTGTGTGCACATCCAAAAACCTAACAAACCATTTCAAAGAGATTCCTTTATGTATTACTGTATTTACAAACGGTAAGATGCACCCAGTTTTCTTGTTTTTCTAGGGATAGGTTGTGTACTTTGTTCATTGTCTTTGCACCTGGATTGAGAGCTTGAGCGCTTCCTAGCCAAAGGATGATTGGTTCCAGTTCATTTGTGCAGTACGCTCTGTACATCGTTGAGTCCGGGAAAATGCTGCAGCAATTTGAGTTTGGAATACTGCAAGTGTGTGGGTCTGCGCGCGTGCTTGTGTGTTGATTGTTTAGTTTGCTGTATCTTTGCCATCGTCTCTACTTCTTCGGAGGCGTTGAAAGGGTGCCACAAGCCTAGACGCACCCCTCCCACGAGATTAGGTAGTAAACATGGGGCGCCCCATCGTTGGCTCCTACTTGTACGGTGAGATGGCTTGTAACCCTGTTATCCTGACCCCGTCAAGTTCCCTTCAGGACGCCGTTGTGGAATTTTACCCATGGTTCTTGAACAAATGCCTGCATCTGCTTTCCAACAACTTTGCATTGAAGTGTGTAGGTTGGGGAGGTCCTGTACTCAATTTTGGTTCTGTGCAGAAAGAGGTTCTGGCTTTTGAGTATTCATCAAAGGAGGAGTTGAGTAGTAGGAAAACTTTGCATCCTTAGCCGGTTGAATGGAGAGCACCACACCGTTGGACAAATGGAAGTTCCCTTTGCGCTCCCGGTGGCATGGACAGCAAATGAGTGGGTTAAATGACCATTGCTCTTGATTAGTAACCTGGACTGTGAAGGGTTTGCTACCAAGGCATCGTTTTCTCTTTCTCGCTCTCGTCTCCTGTTTCAGGCTATTTGGGAGTGAGTTGTAATCTCTGTCGTTGAACTCCAAACCTATTAATCACAATCTCAAATCCACCACAATAACAGTCTAAGCAAGGTGTGACTTGATTGGAATTTGGTTACCTGCCCACCACTACATCAACGGTCACCTACCCCCGAGGAACAGCAGTGTGCATGGTACCCTGGACACCACTCTTCTTTAAGATCTACAATTTATGTGATCTTTCTAGACACACCAGTTTAGTAGGTCGCATCTGTAACGGGTATTGAGGCGATCTCTCAAAGCTGTTGGTTTACTGCTCGGTTGTGATCCTTTAAGTGGAGACAGCATGGTTTGTGTTAAGACTTTGCAGCACCATCGGGATGATGTGTCAAGATGCATGTGGCTACGCGTGTCATTATGCTCTCCCTCCCGCCAACCACTTGCTTCATTGTTGCCCCTATTGTGGCATGCGGGTCCAGGCCTCTTGTGGTGGTCTACATGAATCTCAACCTCCATTCCCCAATGTGCGGCATCGCTACAACAATGCAAAGTGCTACTACAAGTCATAAATGAACATGCAAGAGCAAAAATGCCCATGGCCTTAGTGCAAACGTTGCCAACATATTATCCTCTGCAGGATATTGTAGATTCTTTTTCTTCTCTGTACAGGATTTCTACTTTTGTATCACTGTACATAGGTGATGATGAGTAGGCGCTATATACTGTTTTTTTGCGCAAGAGGAATGTTGCTGAATGCAAATCGAAACACGCAACACTGATCTTTACAGTTTTGAGCAGTGAAATCGACAATACTGGATAGATCCTTCACCTCGCTGAGGAGGACCAACAAGGCCAAAACAGGTGTCTGGGGTTGCTAGTGGTACTCATGTTCAGAGGAGAAGTGCGTGACATTTCGATGCGGGACTCCCCTTGTGGGCGGGCCAAAGACTGATATGCAATTGGTATTTCCCTTCCGTAAAAGGTACATAGTACTACACTATTGTTGTAGACCCTCCAGAGTGGAAACTAGCCCATAGCACAAATTTGGCTGTGTTTGTTCTCAGTCAAGAGGGGCACCCACATTTTTGTATATACGAAATGGATGAAAGGTGTCTACACTATTAGTCAATAGTTTTAGGTCAGTTTGACGGTAAAAACGTGTCTTCATCAGGATGATTGAATTACTGTACATATTTATGTCAAAGCCAGCATTTGTGAAGGTTGGAGAAAGCCTGCGTTTCCCTTATTTCCTATTTGTTTGCTCAGAATATTTTATGTTGGTAAGATGGGGAAGAAAGATAGCTCAGGGTCAATGCATTTATCTTGCAAGCAAGACAACGCAGCTCGAATCCTGAACCCAGCTTAGAAACCACTCGTTGGTATTAAGCATGTTATAAAAGAACAATAATAATGTCCCTGTTTTTTGGGAGTGAGAGTGTCTGGTAAACTATTGTCTGTGGATCTTCTGTAGATCTGGTTGGAGTAGAGACAAATACTGTTTGAGCTCATCATAGACGGTTTCAACAGGTGTTTGCCATGACTTGGATAGATTAGGCCATGGAAAATGCTTCAAATGGAAACATCTTCCAAGAATACAAATGGTGCCAACAATGGGATCCTGTTTAGAGCTTGAAAATAAATTCTACGGTTAGGCGTCTGCATGTAAAGTATCTTCTAACAAAGTGTTTACAGCTGTAAAGGATGTCCGCGTCCCTGCCCCAGACTATATCTCAGGGTCTGCAACACGTGGCTCTACACATGTTTGGGATTATGACCCCCATGATCCACCACCATTGACTATGCTGGTTAGGCTTGATATGGGTTACAGTCCAAACCCCTGGCGTACCAAAGGTTACATGCCTGTGCTATAAAAACATTAGTTCTCAGTGAAAGAGCTGGGGACTGTCGCGGGGCAACCCTACATGTCATCAGAAAAGGGATCAGGTTGTAGGTGTCCCAAGGGGGGCTTCAAGCCATGTTTCCAAGAGGGGGGTGTATTTGAAGTTATGACGGCAACCCCAACATAGGAGTGGAGTAGTTTAAATGATGGCAGACCATGGTGCAGAGTTCCTAGACTTCACACAGTGAGTGGAACAATGGACTTAAAAAGTGGGCTGCCACTCGCGGTCGTATGGACCTCACGACCCATGCTGCTCTGAACTCAGGTCGTATGGACCTCACGGCCCATGCTGCGGTGAACTCAGATGCTTAATTGGTGATCACCCAGCCATTCTAAGGTGTGTTAAGGTGCGCGCTAGAAATGGCACTACACTTGTATTGCCCGGTTTGGGGCTATTTTACCCAGAATACTGCACTTTTGCAGCAACAGAGTTTTTGTTTCATAGGGATACATATGCAGTGCTTACTACGAGGGCGAGTAAGAGAGAGAGCGGGCGAAGATGGTTCACGCCATACTACATTCCATGACGGTGGCTCTATCCAATCATGGCTGATCTTCAAAAGCCTATGAAACCATTGGACCATTCGGAGGGACCTGGCTACGTCTAATGACAAAAGCAACAGTACTACCAAGAGCACCATGTACATACAAATGGAACAGACCAAAACGTAAACTTTTCTTCAGAAGCAGTTTTACAAAGCGGAACATTGGAAACATTAATTTTGTATGGTCTTTTACATGTAAAACATCTTAATGTGCGCCTTGTCCACCATATAAAGGTTTATTATGAAGAATGACCATTCTATGTATTAGGTTTATGGTGATGCGCTCCTGGCCATGCGTGTCATCATCACATGGAAACGTAAAGTTCACCACCCCCTTCAGATTACCTTTGTGGTGAAAGAAGGTCTGACCTCTGGTTGGCCAACTGCGGGCGTGCCAGCGGCTTGATGCCCACACGCAAGATGGCGGCTTTGCTTTTTATGGTACAGGCCCGCAAAATGTAAAAATGAGAAGATTTCTTTTAAGCTAGGAAAGGGGCGGTTCTTATGCCCAGCAGTTAGGAGCTTGGGTCATCGTCTAGCTGCACAAGCTAGTAGCTTGTATTATCATCTAGCAGCACAAGCTAGTAGCTAGGGTCATCATCTAGCACCACAAGCTAGTAGCTCAAGTGGGCAGCCGTATGTTTTCCTGGACAGCGAAAGTATCAACATTTTAACCAACCTCTTGTAGGATGAGCAGACATTGGGTCTCGTTACGAGTTTGGGAGAATCGCCCATTGACATACGGCAAAACTCGTTTAGTGTTACTGCATCTCATTCTGGCGCTTTATCTCTAAATCTACTAGATTAACAGGGATGGTCAGGCAATGATAATCCCCATTCATGGAGGCCACAGGATTCCATTGGGGGTTTGGAACATTTATCATGGGCTGTAAATCCAACCACAGTAAATCTGCCCGCTGTTAGCTGTAATGTGGCGTTAACACCTCCAGCCAAGTGCAGGAGTTGTTTCCTCTGCCAGATCTCCGAAGTCAGAATTTGCCAGTGCAGTAAATATGGCAGAGAACTGAGACTTTATTTTACAGCCACCATCAAATTTACAATGAGGCCCATTGACCTAAAAGGAATTCCAGGGTAATTTCATATTTTAGTCTTCGGGCTTTCAGGACCCCACAATCTCTGCCACACAATAGTGATGCTACTTCAGTAATCTCACTTGTGCTGGCTACTAGACTTGTTTAAAATTGTGGTTTATAATTAACTTGAGAAACAAGCTATGTGGGCATGGCATCAATGATTCACATAGTCAAAGCGACCTTGTTAATAGGGTAAATCATTTTCTGGGCACAAGTGAGTAGATGCACCAGCACATCACAAGTGATTAGATGCACAAAAGCATCACAAGTGATTAGATGCACCAGCACATCACAAGTGATTATAGATGCACCAGCGCATCACAAGTGATTAGATGCACCAGCGCATCACAAGTGAGTAGATGCACCACTTCACAAGTGATCAGATGCACCAGAGCATCACAAGTGATTAGATGCACCAGCGCATCACAAGTGAGTAGATGCACCACTTCACAAGTGATCAGATGCACCAGAGCATCACAAGTGATTAGATGCACCAGCGCATCACAAGTGATTAGATGCACCAGCGCATCACAAGTGAGTAGATGCACCACTTCACAAGTGATCAGATGCACCAGAGCATCAGAAGTGATTAGATGCACCAGCGCATCACAAGTGATTAGATGCACCAGCGCATCACAAGTGAGTAGATGCACCACTTCACAAGTGATCAGATGCACCAGAGCATCACAAATGATTAGATGCACCAGTGCATCACAAGTGATTAGATGCACCAGAGCATCACAAGTGATTAGATGCACCAGCACATCACAAGCGATTAGATGCACCAGAGCATCACAAGTGCGTAGATGCACCAAAGCATCACAAGTGATTAGATGCACCAGCGCATCACAAGTGATTAGATGCACCAGTGCATCATTTGATTAGATGCACCAGTGCATCACAAGTGATTAGATGCACCAGAGCTTCACAAGTGATTAGATGCACCAGTGCATCACAAGTGATTAGATGCACCAGAGCATCACAAGTGCGTAGATGCACCATAGCATCACAAGTGATTAGATGCACCAGAGCATCACAAGTGTTTAGATGCACCATCACATCACAAGTGATTAGATGCACCAGAGCATCACAAGTGCGAAGATTCACCAAAGCATCACAAGTGATTAGATGCACCAGCACATCATTTGATTAGATGCACCAGCGCATCACAAGTGACTAGATGCACCAGAGCATCACAAGTGATTAGATGCACCAGAGCATCACAAGTGATTAGCTGCACCAGTGCATCACAAGTGATTAGATGCACCAGAGCATCACAAGTGATTAGATGCACCAGCACATCACAAGCGATTAGATGCACCAGAGCATCACAAGTGCGTAGATGCACCAAAGCATCACAAGTGATTAGATGCACCAGCGCATCACAAGTGATTAGATGCACCAGCGCATCATTTGATTAGATGCACCAGCGCATCACAAGTGACTAGATGCACCAGAGCATCACAAGTGATTAGATGCACCAGAGCATCACAAGTGATTAGCTGCACCAGTGCATCACAAGTGATTAGATGCACCAGAGCATCACAAGTGATTAGATGCACCAGCACATCACAAGCGATTAGATGCACCAGAGCATCACAAGTGCGTAGATGCACCAAAGCATCACAAGTGATTAGATGCACCAGCGCATCACAAGTGATTAGATGCACCAGCACATCATTTGTTTAGATGCACCAGCGCATCACAAGTGACTAGATGCACCAGAGCATCACAAGTGATTAGATGCACCAGAGCATCACAAGTGATTAGCTGCACCAGTGCATCACAAGTGATTAGATGCACCAGAGCATCACAAGTGATTAGATGCACCAGTGCATCACACGTGATTAGATGCACCAGAGCATCACAAGTGCGTAGATGCACCATAGCATCACAAGTGATTAGATGCACCAGAGCATCACAAGTGATTAGATGCACCATCACATCACAAGTGATTAGATGCACCAGAGCATCACAAGTGTGTAGATGCACCAAAGCATCACAAGTGATTAGATGCACCAGCACATCATTTGATTAGATGCACCAGCGCATCACAAGTGACTAGATGCACCAGAGCATCACAAGTGATTAGATGCACCAGTGCATCACAAGTGATTAGATGCACCAGAGCATCACAAGTGCGTAGATGCACCAAAGCATTAGATGCACCAGCCCATCACAAGTGATTAGATGCACCAGCGCATCTCATCCGTTGCCCCAAGAAGAATTTGCAGAGTGGGCCTCTTACTGCAGATATGTGTTAGTTGGTTTACACCCATTGCATAGCTCACTCCATTGCTGCTCCACCAGGCTAAACGGTATTCCATTAAGGAACCTCAGAGTCTACATCATGAATGGTGGACATCCGACTGACTCCGCCTCAGCTCTACTAGCCTTTCTGAAGGTACTGCCCGGAGCCGTACACTCATCCTATTATTAAATAAATAACCTCAGTAGTCCTCACGGAATCCGTTTCCGCACGAAGGAGCTTCATGCACCACAAATGCACGACTGACTCTTGCCCAGCCCCTTAGGCTTTTGGGAGGTAGATGTCTATTATGAAACTCCTATATTTTAATATTATAAACCTTATTAATGCTCAATGCGTTGACCTTAGACTGATGAAAAGCAGGCCCAGGGGTGCCTGGTATGTGACAGACTCTTCTGGCCTGACATGAAATCTTACCATCTCCCTGGCTTCAATGTAACTAATTTCATCGACTTGAAGGATGAAAGGCTGAATTCTACTTACTCAGATTCAAACCTGCACCCAGCAGGTGGCACTAGGATCCCTGAAGTAGACACATTAACCCGCTGGCACAGAGTTTCCTCTTCACAACACCTCCATCCAGCCCCATCTGACCCCTCCATTAACCCTAATCTTGCTCTCCTTTCCTGAAGTCTTTTACGTTACTTTGTGCATATTTTTTATCCTAGGAATCAGGCCGCACCTAAAAGTTCGTGAATACGTGTGACTCTTACGGGAGATTCGGCCAAATTCCGGCTCAAATCCTGTGCGATATGAGGAGGTTTGCGCGACCCCGCCGGCCATTTTAGATAAAGTTTGCTTAGTACGCAGTTGGAAAAGAAAAAAAGACTGTTGTCTGCAAAGTTTTTATGCGCCGTGAAAGAAACAGCGTATACTGTAAAATGGACAAGCGTGCATTAATGCATAAACGATGGCATACGATCTGAGCCCGAATTTGAATTGCGTTTATTTGGGGGCTGGGGGGAGAGCAGCCCAGAACAGAATACCCGTCCACTCTTTGTAGGTTTACGCTTGAAGAGTAGGCTTTGGAGATGGCTTTCTGTGGGTGGTCATTGCGTCTCTAATCACCTACGTGAAACCTACCTCAGGGACAACGCACTGGCCATGGCAGCAAGACGGCGCAGGTTCGATCCCCGGGTCCGTGCTCAGGCACCTCGCGGTATTTAGCGCGTTTTAAGGAAACAATTATATCTCTACTCACTTGCCAGGCTTTTATGCAGGTGGGTGTTCGATTCAGATATTAGGAGGGTTTCAGGACGGTGAACATTTTTTATACATAGTGAGTTGAAAAGGTCAGAGTCTTTCTTGGCAGCATATTTTTTAAAGAAAATGAGAAAGAACCAGCTTGCAAAATTAGTGGTGTACATCTGGATGTTTGTTTCATCTAGAAAACAAAATGAACTCATTAAGGAGCTAGGTTATGTGTTCTCCAAGAGTCTGCCATGAACTCATAATATTGCAATAATACCAGCTAACATGGTGCTTATGTAAGAGTGATGCATAATTGACATGTGACTGTCTCCGCCCCAGGCCTACCAGCATCTCCGATGCTATTTCCTGCAAGCCATAGAATTCCCCTTCTGTAAAATTACTCATCTCACTGGCACAAATGGGAGCAACGCATGACTGACAGCATGACACAAAAATGACATGGGCCCGGCTCTGCTCCAGCCCTTTGTGCCAGGCAACAGTGCCAGTCGCATGCCAGGCAGAGCTCTTTAGGAAGGCAGAGTTTACCATATGAAAGATCCACCTCTGACAGGATGGCAAGGCTTTGACAGAATGAACCATGGCTGGCTCCTCCCTAGCCCCCTAGTCTTTTGAGAGGTGTCTGCCATGAGCTCTCCATATTCTAATGTGCTACTCTTCCCTATCACTCATCTTACTAGTTTCCAAATGATTTTTTTAAAAAAAGGGCTACAAAAGCCAAACGTGAACTCTCCCAATCACCAATTTCAACTTCACTCATTTTACCAACTTCAGATGGTTAAAGGGACAAGTAGTTCCTGACCAAATTTCAACATGAGCCCTTCAGGCTACCTGTGGGGATCTGCGAGCAGGTGCGTGTCCCGAAGAGCTATCTTGCTACAGAATTTTGGGTGTTTTCGTTTATTTCTGTTTTTGTTTGTTTTATTATTTGTATTGTACATCAGGCCCAGGGGTATCAGGGCGCAGAGCATAAGATAACTTACAGCTTAGTTACACATAAGGGTATTCTAATAACATTCAAGGACCCGGTTACCTCTTGCTAACCCAACATCCGACCTCACCTTCATCTTCTCCCCTCACGTCTCTGTTTTTAAGGAGCTTTTGCACACCTTCCGTGTTTTTCTCTAAGAATCAATCAAAACCATCCCAACCCAATCCAGAACTACCAGAACTTCCCTGGGAATAAACATCTTTTTACGCTAGATCCGGACAGTTTCGGCTTTAAGAGAAAATGTGCCAGAAGCCGAACACTGGCCCGGATTTTACTTGAAGAGTTGAGCGGTTCTACGTGACTACAATCGAAAACAATTTGTTTAATATGAGTCTGTTTATATAAAAAAAAATGTAATTCAATTTGGCCCCAAATATATGGGGGGAGACCCCCAACCCTTCCCCCAATTTCCCCCATACTAATTGTCACAATTACCCAACCCCACACATATCTTCGCCCAAATTCTATTAAGAGAATGTGTAGAATTTGCAATCGACATATTCTTTGACTATGTAACCTCCCTATCGGAGTTGAACAAGCTTTCGAAGCACTTTTTAAAAGTTTCACCCAAGTCTACTCCCAGTGTAACGTTTACATGAACACTTTTTTCAGAAATGTCACCCTAAGAATCAGGAAAAAAGTTCTTTGAGCTCAATTTCCAATTTAAAACTGGCCAGGAAGGAATAGTGCAATTTCCGATTAAATTCTCTGTGCAAAAACTCATGTCACAAAGCACACACGGTGCTACTGTTTACAGACATTGGTAGTACAGTTGCTTCCATGCCACTGACCATCGAAAAGGGAACTTGGTGGCTCTCCAAGGTAGAGTAGTTGCCTTGGCCGTGCGGCCATTCGCGTCTAGAACGATGACTTCTAAAATCCCAGTCCACATCAATGCAATGCTGGTTTCGTCTCCCACCACAATATCAGCTGCTGCTGCTCCTGCCATTGGCTGACGGCTCCTGTCCAATGAATGATCAGATTCCACTTGGCCCAGTGAGACAACTGGGTCCTAGAGCCCATCTACTTCTCCAACATATTGCGGGGCGTGCAGTAGACAACTATTGTGCAGGAGAGGGACGTTTTGTATGATAACACAGTCTCATCAGGGCGTGGGTAAGGACATTTGATAGGGAAAAAGAACACTTGAAGTATTAAAAGAACACAATGTTTGATAAAAACATAGAAGTGTTGCTGAATGAGGGTTTCCTTTTTCGTTGACTCTACGTATGGGGAGGTTTTGGCGGTACCAGACCTACTCCGCCTTTGTAGTAATTCGAAGAAGAAACTCATCTCCTAGAAAATGCCGGAATTTAACCAATTAGAAGTCAAAAGAATCTGTCACAGAATAAAGATTTGACACCCCCTGTTTTCTCAAGAACATCTAAAAACAGTGAAAGCAAGAGAATTACAGTGCCTAGCGGTATCACAGAGCACTACAGAGCACGCTCAGACCGACACGACTGAAAACAGAGAGCTGCGGATTCACCTAAGCCAAGGTCTTGAAAGTTTGTCCAGGAGGTTGTCTCGTTCGATTGTCCCCCATCGAAACAGAAAACAGAAAAGCCCACCATCCCCGACCCTGACTTTTCCAGTCCTCCCCGCTCCACGAAAGAAAGAAAAGGAAACCTCCAAAATATCTCAAAGCGGTGTGGCCGGTGTGTAGGAGTTCCCAAGAAGAGCACCAAAAACCCAAAACTCAAGTAAGGATGGTTCCAGGGGATAGCTGATTACAGTCGGAGATCCAGGAAGAAACGTACATGACAAACCAAAGAGCACTCAATAACAGGGCCTTGGATGTCTTCGAAGTCCTTTGAGCTTCCAAGTTGCCGGGTTGATATTTCACTTTTCCAAAAGAACAAAAAAAAATCGACGACGAAAAAAGTTTTTGTTTTGTTTGGTTTTTTGTTGATTTTTTTTTTTGGTCCTTCCGTATTTTAGTTGCAACAGTGCTTCTCCGAAAAAAAGGTCCATCTATAAATATAATTTTCTTTTTTATTTTTAAATTCTCCTCTCAATATATATATCTATATATATATCTATATATTATTTTTTGAATGGCGTTAACCTGCTGAAGTTTTGCCAGAACGGTGACTGGCTGCGTTTGGGTTCGTTGAACTCGAAGACCTGGGCTTGGGTTAATCCATCCGTTACCATGTATTGTCCGTGTATGATCCCTGGTTCCTGGGGTGGTGGGTAGGTCGGGGGGACTGACTTTGGGTAGCTGACACCTGAAGAGGGAGAAAGAGAGGAAACAGTTAGTTACTTGGAAGGAAGGGGGACCTGGAACAACACTGCTTGATTAGTGAATGCTTCTGTTGCATGAAATGCACAGCTGACGGCATAGGGTCCATGAGTACATCGAGCACATGCAATTCACCGCCTTGATACCTGTGGGGTTTTGAGCGCTCTACAAATGCAAAAATAAATATATAAATACATAACTAGAAGCTAGAGTGTCCTTCAAAAAAAGATCACGGAGAACAGCGAAGGAAGAAGCAAACAATGAGATTGATGGGGAGAAAATTGCAGTATTAGGGGGATAAAGAATAGTAGCACTCTGCAACCTGCAGGTCTATATTTGCTTTGGACTACAACTCCCATCATACCGCAACATTGAATAAGCTGGCTGGGGTTGATGAGAGTTGTAGTGAAAAGCATCTGGCGAGCCAAAGGTTGCAAACACAGGAAATATACCCAAATGTCGCCTCCAGAATTCCAACTGCCGCAAATTCAGAATTTTTATTTTTCTGTCCCCCCTTATATGATATATATATATATATAATATATATATATATATATATATATATATATATATATATATATATATATATATATATATATGTGTGGGGGTATGGGATATAATACAAGTATGTAGGGGGTACAGGGGGCCTCCCCCCTCATATGTATGTGGTGTAAAGGGAGTTGAAAAAAATTTTTAAATAAGATTTTTAAAAAGTCTGCATTTTCGGCCATCAGACTTCTGGGGGTCGCAGTAATCACACATACCCATGCAATAAAGCACTCAAGAAGATGAAGCTGAAATTCACTGATGAGTGGGGGCGGCGGGAGAGGATCAGGAACAAGTGCTGCCAAACACAAACTCAGTGCCCAAACAACAAAAGCAAAAGGTAATCCGAGAGAAACACATTGTTGCCAGTCTAATGAGACTGTAAACGGAAAAGGAAAAACGTGACCCTATGCATGCATCTGAAACCTTGGGCTCTCTATATGTTTTGGACTACAACTACCATGTTCCCTAACCAGCACAGTCAATGATGAGGGATTTTGGAAAACGTGGTTGCAAGCCCCTGCCCAAGTTAAACTTTATTTCAAAGGGTTATAGTTCTCAGGTTTGCAGCAAGCTACTGCGAACAGACAGAGTTGGACAAAGTGGCATCAATGGGCCACATCAGGAATAAACTTGATGCACTTTCCATCTGTCCTTTTCAGCAGCCACGAGAGGGGACTCATGGGGCCGAATGGCGGTCGGTGTGAGTGGCTGCACTTTAAGTTTAAAGTGCCTTCTTCTTCTCCTGAGCATACAAATTAAAAAAGCGATCTGGGGATAAACTAGGGCAGTGGTCTGCAACTTTTGGGTCTCCATATCTTTTGGACTACAGGGGATGGAGCATGACAATATACTGGCGAAATATCCAAATTCTCACCTGCAGCACTCATGTTCTTAAAGTCACTAATAAACAACCTGTGGCTGTATAGATGTGTTGGACTACAACCCCCAGCATCCCTCTCAATTGGCATTGCTGGCTCTGACGAATGGGAGCTGTCGTCCAAAAGATATGGAGATTCAAAAGTTGCAGACCACTGTCCTAGTCTGTGCCCATTTGCTGCCAAACCAAAATCATTTCCAACAGCAGATTTATTCTTGGAATATTGTTAGACGATGCCTTTACTTTAAAGTCTGGAACCTGCTTCCAAATGATGCTTTTACCTACAACTCCCATGATCCCTCACCATTGACTATGCTGGCTAGGGCTGATCGGTATTGTAGTCCAAAAAATTGTTTCACCATGCTGTTTTAAGCCTATCCCAGAATTTGGTGTGTTGCGTCGCTGATTCCAGTCACTTTTAATAGAAACATATTTTGATTGAATTTTCATTACCCACTTGGATAATAGGCGCGACATTAGTTTGATCCAAGATTTTCTGCATTTACATGGGTTATATCACCAGAAGAAAGAAAGGGCCTGCATTTTAGTGATGACTTCAAATCCCAACAGAGGGTGAAATTTAATCTTCATAACTTGGATTTAACTACAATTTTAATACATCTTTTTAATTGCAGCATGCATGCCTGAAAAAGTACCTATTTTAGCTTGTCTATGTCACAATATTAGTATTAGTCAAATGGAACATTATAAATATATCTGTACATCTACAGAAGACAACGTAAATTGACATGGCTATCCACAAGATGGCAGCAGTGGATATGGAATTACACCTTGCTGCCTTTCCAAAATGGGCAAATGTGAAAATACAATTAATTCTTGAAACGTTTTAGCCTCTTGGGAAATGTAAGGAAGGCATGGTATCAACGTAAAACAGACACAAGTGATCACAGTTCAAGGGTGTTTATTGAACCTTATCAAGGGTCTGAAAAACGCCTATCTAAACCTAAATCTAAGATGGGAGCAAGCTACGACCATCAAATAATAATAAGGCAGTGCTAGTGGCGTCGTCAAAATAAAAGGGCCTGTACTAAAAAAACCTATTGCCAATCCTTACTGCTAATTTACAAATAGTGTGGGGAAATGTTCAAGAAAAAGAAAAAAGTGTTCACAAAATCATATGTCAGCAGGCCGTTGGCCTCCCTTCCCTGTGTTTTCAGCACGGGACAAGGCGGTTCACTCGAATATAGCACACTTAGGCTTCTTTGGCATGAGGACACAGTTCCTTTACAAGCATCAGGGACTTCTATGCCAAAGTTTCTTAAGTTATCAAAAGTCTTTTGCTTCAGAGGACCTGATGTATCAAACAAAAGAAAAGTTCTTTTCCAAGTATTCACATACAGCGATTTACTCTTCACCCTGGATCACCCTCAGCCAGGCTCAGATCACTTGTATACCACAGGCTTTTCTCAGGTGACTCACAGTTCATCTCGGACCCCCCTGAGTTGGGCTTAGATCCCTTTTCACAATTAGTCTCCATCAGCCGGGCTCGGACCAATTACAGTTTGCATATCTTTTCTCGGGTGACTTTCAGTTCACCCCGGATCCCCCTCCGTCAGGCTCAGAACCCCTTCACAACTAGTCTCCCTCAGCTGGGCTCGGACCAATTACCTTTTGTATATCTATTGAAGACTTTCGAATGTGCACAGGGTTTGGCTTGATCCTTTGCAGGACCACTTCGATTGTTACAGTTCACAATTTTACACTCTCCGTAGGATACCTAACAGAGACCTTCCAGTGAGCAGCCACATGGTGCCGGTACTCTCTGTATACGGTATCTTGAGTTGTCAACCAGAGTTCAATCACAAAGTACAATTACTTCTTCAGTTCTAATTTTACTCGCGTCGCTCATCGCCAATGCTTCACACATGATTCTCTTTATACAGTGTTGCCGCTTGCAACCTTGGTTCTAACACACACCGGTCTGCTATCAGTCTCTTCGACTCACAGGCTGTGCTGACTTCACTGACGCTGCTTTGTTGTGGGAGCCAAAGACAGTACCACAGCTGCAATCACCCCTCCTTGCCTCGGCTATCGATGCAGGAGACCCCCGGACACCTTCAACACACAAAGCACCTCTCTTCAGCTGTAATTACCAGTCTTATGTTTCTTATTCTTGAGGGCTCTTGAAAGTACTGTTTTTCCTCCGAAAAAGGCCAAGGGCAACTTCCTCCTTGCAACTGTTTCTGGTCTTGCCTTCATTCTCCTCGTATTAAACTGCCATTTCGGAACTGCTGCTTCCTCGTGTGTTTTGCCTTGCTCAGGGGGTGCTTTTGTGCTCCGCCTTTTATCCATGTGGGGAAGTGTGATGGAAGTCAGGAGGGTGGAACTATCAGTAATTGCCCGACTCTGCCTGACCCTTGTGTTGGAAAATGTCAGGTATACGGCTCTGGTGTTAGTACGTTGTTGCTCATGGTGAACGGTCCATGAAACAATGTTTGTGTCGGGAAAAGGTGGGGGGGTTGAGTTACTAGGCATCCTACCTGCTACGATGGGGGAAAGGTGTTACAAGGAAGGGGATACTGCGTATCACCCTCTGACGTCCCACTTCCACTCCCCGAGGACCCCTTATCCAGGTGATCCTCCCGCACAGGTCCACCCCCAGGAAGAGGGTCCAAAAGCGATGGCTGTGTCCTGGCCACCTGGATGACAGATCCCTGGGGACTAGCGGGTGAGACGCCTTCAGGTTTCTCACAGACAGAACATCCCAGTTGGCCCAACAACTCCCACATGCAGTGTCTCCCTCTTCACAAGCCATATCCTTCACATGCCATCTCCTTCCAATCTGGACTGTTATGCAATAGCCTGGGTTATCAGTGGCACTCGTGTGATAGCTAATGGCCAAAAGTAAAAACAAATTACACATATATTAAAGTAAGCATTGAATATACATGAGTTGAGTAAAGAGTTAAATTGCAGGCACTTTAAAATGGTGTTTCTAATGCCCTTCTTTACTACTGAAATCGACGTACACTGTATTTCCAGGCAGTTCTTTCAACATGGCCGCCACTGTACACGTCGTGTAGTATGTACGGCGGCATCCCACAGAATTAACCTGGAGGACAAACTGCTAGACTCCTCCCATAAGTACCCATAATACTTCAATTTGAGACAATGCAACAAATAACAACAATGGCTAGGTCAAAAGGTAAGATGAGCAAAGGGGTCATGTGGCTTAACATAGTCCTCAGTGGCACCTAGACAAATGGGAATGTATAAATGGCCGCCATTACAGACGGATCATGCAGTATCTCCTTTCTATAAGCCCACCGATGCCTTCTGGACAGTAGGCACAAATACCCTGCTTCTAAATGGCATTCACTTGTATGCAGCACGCGGATGAAAAGAGGACACCATCCGGCCTCTGGGGTAAATAATGTCTATGTTCTTGCTTCATTAAATGGGGACGCAAGCCAGTACGTGCATACACAATATAGCTTTTACCTTTTGTGTTACAGAGTGACACCTTCACGTGGGCCCCATTAACAAGCCTGGCTTCCAAGGGGCAGCAACACCATATAAGATATTACCAAACACACTACTGGGCTACATGTAAACCTAAAGTTATTAGCCTGCATCTTCAACACAAGCGCTTTGAGGTCATACTAATGATATATAGAGCGCTATATAAATGCCAAATAACATAACATAACAAGGTCATCACTTTCTTATATTTTGGAAGGTGCATAGCTACAATACCCTAAAAGACGTATGAGGGGTACATTTCAAATTGTGGAGTCAAAAATGAAAGTGCAAAAGGCCAGGCATATTGCTCGTATGCCTCCATGTTCTGCTCCAGCTCTTTGTTGGACCTATCCAAGGTGCAGGAGGGCAACAGAGCAGAGTTTGCTTCTCTGCTTTGGCTTCCTCTGCCGTCTTGGGAGAGCACACCGTCTTCCACCAACATGACATTTTCATGCAGGCGTAAAACCAGAGAATTGCTAATTATAATGGACAGGAATGTACAGCGCCGTCTGTGAACCATCATTTGCAGGTGGCGCTTTAGTTTTCACAAAGCGCAGAGTGCAAATGAAGAGTGAATGAGATTTTGCCTTTGTTTACTCTTCGCAATTGCACGCTGCTTTGCGAGTGTTGGAAATTGCGTGCAGGAGACCAGCCACATGTCAGTGCAAGCGTTGGTGGTTGCGTGCATGCTATTAGTGCACTGTGGAAAATGAGCTCCTCAGAAGCGGGAACTGTGTGCACCTGCAACCACTCCACATGCTGCCACCCCTCATCGTACGACTACGAAAGCTACTCCACATTTCTTATGCAAAAATATACAGGCCTATGCCGACCTCTTTAGTCTAAAGCAGCAGTCTGCAACCTGTTGCTTTCCATGCTTTTTGGACTATGACTCCCATGACTCCTCACCATTGACTATGCTGCCTGAGACTGGTGGGATTTGTAGTCCAACACATCTGGAGCTCCAAAGGGTGCAGATCCATAGAAAGGCGTGCACCTCTATGCCTGGAGACGTATGCCTATTCATTGATTTGGTTAGTGACGTGAATGGTCAACAACCCACTGTTTCCATTTCGCGAAAGCACGGGTACAGATCTATCTTTCAGGTTAGAATTTTTATATTGGAGTAGCACGAAGGCTCAAAAACATTCTATGTTATATGAATTTTTCTCTCTCACTATAGAAGTTTTCATCTGGAAATGTAATAATGAACTAAGACACACACAGGCTGTATATCACCTTCACAATTGATTAATTTTAAATGAAAATCTGGTTGTAAATGGTAGACCATCCAGCATAATAGACCAGCCAATGCCTTTATTTATGTTGGGTATATTTATTATAGGGCGATGGTCGCCGCCCTATAGTTAAGACCAGTCGGACTCCCATAGAAAACCCCAAAAAACAAATTGCTAATAACCTTTGACTCATGCAATGGATTTGGCCAAAATTCTGAAGACAATTAGGGCCTTGCCCACTGGCCGTGGCTAGTGGTCTGGTAGTGTTCTAAAATATACAGTGGCACGGCCAATAACAACAGCCCAAAACAATGGCCAATAACAAAACCTTTGAAATTCAAGGAAAATACTTCAGTTGGATGGACATCAAGGTAGGAACTTCATGCAACTAAACACCTGAAATTCAACAAAAGGCACTTTATCTTCATGCCCCCATTGTACAGCCTTTGACCACAATGATGACATCACAGATGATGCAATTAGTGATATCACCAGTGATGCCATCTGTGATATCGTCATTGTGGTCATAGACTGCACAACAGGGGGCATGCTGTTATGGCGGCTATAGCTGAATTTCAGGAGTTTTGTTGCGTTAAGTTCTGACCTTTATGTCCCTGCAACGGAAGCTTTTCCTTGAATATATATAGGAATGATAATCCATTTGAGCCAAGTCACACAATAGTCATCCCTGGAAGTTCGCCTCCAGGTCAGGGCCACACCAGCAAGGAATTGTGGGTATGTAATCTTTCCCAAATGCAAGCCTTTTTGCTTCAGGAAATTGTCTAGAAGCAGTACTTCTTTATATATAGCTTAAATCAACCCAAGACCAGCGTTCTACAAGGCTGTCAGGACAAATACATACCTGGTTAAACCTTTTTTTATGGATTATCAGTTCAGTATAGTCTTGACAGCATTTAGTTGGAGCACTGGAACATGTTTACAAAACGCCAATAAAGTTATGGTGGGATTAAAACGGCTTGAAAAAAAAATCCTTTCACCTAAACGTGAAAGTAAAATAACCCATTTCAGCCAAGTCACACGTTCTACAATGCCACCTAGTAGCCACCGCTGGTAGTTCACCTCCAGTTCAAAGCCAAATCAGCAAGGCATTGTGGGTATGCAAATTAGCCCAAATGGCTATATTCACATTCAAATGCGACTTTAGTCAAAACCTGCATATGTTTTCTAAATGTAAACAATCACTATTATTATTATTAAATTGCCTGAGGCTTGCATTTGGTAAGGTCACTGAGTTTTTTTTTTTTATTTCTTTCTATATACAAATGTAATAATAGGATAAACACCAATAAAAACAGATGACATTTCTTGTACTCTCAGTAGGAACTATGTATGTCACTTGTAGCATAAACTCCAAATACTGAAGGGTTAACAGGATGTATCTGTTAGTTGTTAATGGGCCAATTGATTTGTATGCAAACACTATTCATGCACATGGGACCCGTTTTACAAAAATACTTGGATGAATAACTGAAACACTTCGAAATGTGACTACAAAAGATCCCAGGATGTGTTGGACTACAACTCCCATGATCCCTTACAATCGTCTATCCTGGCTATAGCTGACAGAGTTGAAGTCAAAAAGATCTGTAGAGCCGAACGTTGCAGAGCGCTCCTATAAAACATGCATAATTGTGGCTATACTAAAGGGTCAATATTCAGTCCCGTTTGTCAGATGTCGTTAGTAAAATAAAGCAAACTTTATGAACATTTGGAGCATAACAGCATTTGTAATTCCCTGGAAATAAAGATCGAGCCACTGAAAATGCACGTGGGAAAGGGTGTGGCTGCAATAGTTTTCCAGTTGGCCATCTTTGTGTCAGGAGGATAGCGCAGCGGCAACGTGCTTGCCTTAGAAGCAAAACGACAGGGAGCAACACAGGTTCGATTCCTGGGTCCGCGCTTAGAAACCTCTGGGTATTAAGCGCGTTATAAATAACCTATCATATTGCAAATGTAAAATTGCACTTCTGAAGCCCTTAAACTCAAGAAGCACAAACTAACCCTTGAATCATAGTCTCCCTAAAAACATACTAAAGGACTTTGGTTTGGAGAAATTATTCATGCAGAGTGAATTAGGTTAAAAAAAAAGAATCTGTGACCTCTCCTGTGCGGTACAATTTGTCCTCAATTGCTATATATTTTGAGCATTTGACATGCACGCTATTTGAGTATACCCTGCCCTAAACACACATCTGCCTCGGTCTGAGCGCCTCCACCCATAGAATACAGCTGAGTCCCAGGCAAAATTCAGTCCAGCTGTTCACGTAGGTGGACTCACCCGGCTGCTGTAAGGGACACAGAGGGAAAGGTTTGGGAGAGAGAGAGAAAGAGGCCCAGAAAAAGAAAGATGAGAAGACAGAGAGCGAGAGAGAGGTTCATAAACAGATGTTTAGAGGGGGTGCTCACAGTTTCCTCAAATTGGCCTCAATGAAAAAGAGCAAATACTCCCTTACACCAAGGCTGGATGACCCCATCCAGTTTGAAGGGGTTGAAAAATACCTGGGTGTCGGGGGAAGTGTTAGTTGGTGGGAATTTGTGGATGTGACCAGGAAGAGGAAGGAGGGACCTCCATAAAAGCAATGGGATGGGGAGAGCAGGGTTTGGAATCGAAAATGCAGAGGTAGATGAAACCCCCATTTGAAGACCTATTGATGTGACAGAGGTGTAGCGGCCCTTCAGCTGGCTTCCTTTTCTATGCAGTCCACATATCATGATAGCTCACACATGTGATCATCCCTGCGAAGCCTGGTTGGGTTGGCAAGAAAAGTTCACATCAACAAACAGCTCTCCTTCAAGGCACACAGCTAAGAAAACTCAAGACAGCTTGGCATCAGCTCTCCCTCCTTTGGAAAATCAAGCCCTTCTCTCTCTAGACAGTGTCAGATCCACTGTGCAAGCACTGGTCCTATCCTACCTAGATGGGGTAATGCCCTCCTCCAAGGCCTTCTATCATCCGCGCTTGTACCCCTTAGAAGTGTCCTACACACCGCCGCACACCTCATCACTTGTCTACGCAGATACAAGGAGATCACGCCAGCCTTCATTGACCTTCACTGGCTCCCACTGTGTGACAAAAATCACCTTCAAGTCTTGCTGCATCATCTATAAGGCAGTCGCCTTCAAGTCACCCAGCTACCTCGCAGAGAAACTCAGCATCTCTGGCAGAACGCGCACCTCCAGAAGCCAGGACATGTGCAGACTTGAAATCCGCTGCTGCAAAAAGGAAACAAGTCTTCTCTGCCTACACTCAAGACTATGGAACCTCCTCCCCATCAGACTCACCCCTGCACCCCTACAATTCAGAAAACGACTCAAGACCCACCTCTTCAAGGAGTCTCTCCTCCTCAACACCTAGGTCATCATGTCGCCCCGTGCCAACTGACTTGCTAGACGCCGCCTGCGTCTCTGCTACCTGCCACCCGGTACAGCTGTATCCCTCCTCTGTGCCTCCTCCATATCCTACCCCCGCTGTATATCTGTTCTGTTGTTACCACACCAAAGCGCTTTGTTGCTTCTCGGTCCATGCTCGTTATCATAAGAAGAAGAAGTTAGGGTAGCAAGGTCACATACTGTCGTAGTCCAGTCCTTTCCCAGTCACTAGATAAAACGTTATCAAGAGCCGGGAGGTGCGTCATGGCCAGCCGGGGTGCCTGGGATGTGCGTAGCTCCAGCATAGCGCCGCAAGTTTCAAGAAACTGGAGGTGACTGGGGTACCTCCCGGCTCTGTTTTACTTACCTTTTTCTGGAGCTCCTCTCAGTGGATGACTCTTTGGATTCTCTCTGGGCATTGGGTCCAATGGAAATAGAAAGCGGACTATTTCATCAGTAAAGGAGCGCCCTTTCAAATCCCAGTGTTCCCTGGAGTTTCGTTTTATTGAGGGGAGAAGGCTCGCGCTCCGTGTGCATGCCAGGCGGAACCGGAAACAGCTTGGTTCCACTGGAGAAGCAGTCATGCCTGCGTTCGACCTTAATAGCGGGCCTCTGTGGCTACACAACATGGCAAAGGCCTTAAGCCTTGGTAGCAGCCCGAGTGAGAATTAGCCACGGAGGCTTTATCCATTAACACAGACCGCAGCTAGCGGCTAGAAGGGAAGCAGAAAGTCTTGGCGTGTACTGCGGGGAGGCCTTCAGGCAAGCTAATCAATAAATACAACTTGTGTTTATCGCGGCAACCCCAGAGATGGCGACAGACTATGTCACCAGGTTGGCACCTAAAGGTGTGCAGAGGGACAAGACCTCGAAGAGCACTCAACATGCACACCCATGCTCTGCCAAGGCGTAAGACTCATGATTAAGACACGCGACATTGCGGGTGAGCTGTAGCGCCTCGAGGCCGTCAGCGCAGATTCTGACATGTGAACTAAGCTCCTTCGTGCTGGCCGCCACCAGGTAGGGCTTGCATATATAATGTAGGGCACTCGTGTTAGCAAATAGAAAAATAAAAGGCGTTGGCATAATCACCCCGCTGTATAATGAACGTTTCCTTAGATTTCCCTAGCACCGTTAACAGCGCGTCTTCGCTGCATCACTCGCTCTCCTCTCCGCCTTTGGTGGCTGCTTAAACATTTCTTCCTAATAAATATTGCAAACTGCTTGACTACAGAATAGTTTACCCAGGAACAAAAATGTGAAATTTTCTTTTTAAAAAGCTGTTGTTTATTCATGGCGCAGCCCCTGCCAGACAGGCTTTCGATTTGCTTTTCATCTCGGCGAGCCGCCCTCTTCTAATCCATGCCGCCGCCCACACGCCTGGCCGCGTGGCTTGCCACAGAGATGCAGTTTCATAGCAATTATTTTAATCCACGTTTTCCAGTTCATATGGTTTATTACTACTGAATAAACTCTTGAATTTGAATGAATGTATGTGACGTTCCTATGGTGGCGTTTTAAATATTGATTTATTTTTTTACTATTAGCACAACATATAAGCCCAAGCGATTTCACTTGAGTACAGATAGCAGGTAGGCGGGATTCGAGGAGGGTGACACATCTTGTGCCCATCCATTGACCGTTGTTGGGAATGATAATTCCTACGTCCATGCCCACACACGACCGACCCCGCCTGTTCCAAAACATCTTTTTTCAGAGGAACTCTTTGCGGTAGCTTCATCACACAATAACATTAAACTATGTGATGTATGCTGCCTGCCAGTGTTATTTCAAAGCAGTGTTCTGATAGTTGTGTTTTACATGCAGCTGTAAATCTGCTACTGGTGTAATACAAATGTCTCAACCAAGTGTGCCTTTAGCCACTGAATTTATAATAAATACTTGTGTCCTTGCAACTGTGCCTAGCACTGAAAAACTGGTTAAAATAATTGTCGGCAAAGCTTACAGTGTTGGCTTGTCTATAGGTATTAGATAGGTATTTGCCAGGTAAACAGCCAATTTTCCAGCTGTTACCTACTTAACGCCAGGTAGTAGACCACAATGGCCGTAACTGGCAAATGCCTATCCCAGGCTTACATAAAAGGCAAACAAGTTGGTTTAGCCAAGGCTTGTTTTAGTTTTGGCTCAGAGGTGGAAAATAATTACACCTTGACTGCGCCACCGAAATCTATTTAACTCCAAAAATGATTTCCCTTTGTCAACATAATTGCAATCAAATGAAATGTATTGATTCATTGCACCCATTGGTTTACACGAGGAAACATGTCTGTATCTTAGAAAGGGATGATCCTGTGACCTATCAGAATTTAAAATGAACATGAATATGATTTAACCTGCCCAGAATTTTTTGTTTTGACAAAGGCCCTTCAGAGGCCGAAACACGTGTAAACCAATGGGTGCAATGAATCGATATATTTCATTTGATTGCAATTATATTGACAAAGGGAAGTTAAATAGATTTCGGTGGCGCAGTCAAGGTGTGGTTCATAGACTTTGCAAGAAACCAGGGAGGGGGGGATTGGTCCGTCCTTGAACCACCACACCAACGCGACACCACACAAAAAGGTGGTACGTTGGGGTCGCCGGCATAAGAAGTTGTACTCAGAACAAACCCCCAAAGACTACTATACTGTGGAAAATAATGATCTAGCTCGGATTTGTGAATGTTCAGGATGTTCAGGCTTTGGGATTTTGCAGTTCCCTTCTTGGGTGCATTCAGCCTATCCCTATTGGGTTCGTCAAACGTGTGCCCCTTGCTTCTTCGCATTCAATCTCATGGCAGAGCAGTGGAGGAGACTGGGACAAGCACGCTCAGCGCAGCAGCGGAAGTGCATGGGTGCCATGCTCATCTCTTGCTGAAAGCCTCAGAAGACGAACACAGCACCACAGCTGTCTCCTTCACGATCCCATGGTCCGTGCCTTAAGCGGCAAAATAAAACAAGCTGCAGATTATCAAGGGGGCGTGGCCTAAGGGGGGCTGATCTCGGCATCTATTAACAAAAGGGATGCCTAGCGGTGGGAGAGATTGCTGCATCTCTTAGCTAAAGAAATGCCTGACGAGCGGCAGCGCCCCCATTAAAGCTGAAAAAGTGAGGCTGCTGGAAACCGAGGCATTAGGAAAAAGTCCTCTGTTTCCAGCGGCCTCACCTTTTCTTCATAATAGTGACGCCAGTCCACGGGCATCTCTGGTGCCATCGACACCATTATGGAAAAAAGGCTTTTACTCCAAAGCCTGAAGCTCTTGAACATGAGCGAGAGCTTCAGGCTTTAGAAAAAAAGGTGTGGGCTCTTGCGGACAGAGCTGCCAGGGCACAAGAGGGAGCCCCGACAGTGCACCATCTCAGAATCATATTTCTGAGCCTGCCGGGGCTCTGTCCTGGTGAGCCCCAGCCCACTTAAAGCCCTGCCCAAGGTGTGTGTGGGTCTCATGACAACTCTCCTGCTTCCTCGCACAGCAGAGCTGGGAAACTGGGCTGGGGAATGCAGAGACACTGCACACCGAAGGAGAGTACACCAGTGGGGTCCCGTTCTATGCAGGTTGCAAGTCTTTGCACTGTTAACTGGCCCGATGCCCCTCTTTGAGATGTATTGCGGGCTTAAACGCTATCCGGTGTAGAAGTAGGGTTGTGCTAAATTTAAGGGGGTCATTCATGTCTTTTATTTTAGGATTCAATATGAATTGTTATCACATTAGGATCCAATCACCAACGTTTACACACCATTGTCGCCCTTCCGGAACTTAGGTTTGGGACCCAAGGTAGCGCCTTCCGGGGGCTACCGCATGCGACTGGTGTATTTATGATAAATGTACATGATATATCCACGATTACACCCATTAGTTGTTTATGTAATGGTTTAGATACACATGCTACCCTTGCATGATTTTTTCCATATATCGCAGTGTGTCTAATATGCTTATTATTATCATTATTATTATTATCACAATGTTTGTTTATTTTATCTATGACATTTTCACTCATTTATACACAATTGTCAGTATGTTTTCTATGTCTATTAGCCTTTTTTCTCATATTCAATTTTCTGTTCTTTTCCTTCTACAATTCTACATTTATCAGTAGCTTTACTGTAAATTCTTTTTTATCTGGATTCCTGGCTTGAATTGCCTGATTGCATGGAGTGCAATCGTCAGTATGTTTTCTATGTTTATCAGCCTTTTTTCTCATATTTAATTTTTGATTTTTTTCCTTCTATAATTCCGTAATTATCATCAGCTCTACTGCAAATTCTTTGTTATTTGAATTCTTGGCTTGAATTGTCTGATTACATAGAGTGTAATCGTCAGTATGTTTTCTATGTTTATCAGCCTTTTTTCTCATATTTAATTTTCGATTTTTTTCCTTCTATAATTCCGTAATTATCATCAGCTCTACTGCAAATTCTTTATTTCTATGATTCTTAGCCTTGATTGCCTGATTGCATAGAGTGCAACTGCCTATCGGCATCGTGTCGATCAATGGACACATTTGGGTCACGTGTTTATATTAGTATGAGTAACTTTGGGAACGCTGTTCCCTGGCAATGCGGAATGGCGTCCCCTGCTTGACCGCAATCCCAGCCTCAGTACACTCGTAGCTTTACAAGTACAGGTAAGCCTGCAGACCTCTACAACTAGTGTCTATGACAAATTCTGAGACAACCCACTAAAACACATGTTGTTGCACCTACAGATTGAAGAATTGATTTGGTCTGGTTTCCAGACCTTTGATCTTGCGTGAAGTTGTTGTCAACTCCCCGCACATTTTTTCCACGGGCTACCTCGATCCCTTGAGGTAACTTTCCTTGGTTTTCTGATCATGTTCAAATTAACTGTGTTATTTCATTTACACATTATTTATTTTGGCATCTTTTCTTTTCCCTACTGTGTGGCTTAATTCACCTTTTCCATTTACCTTGCAACTCATCGAAAATTGGTATGTTATTTTTATATTGTTTTCACGCATGGTTATATTTTGTAACACAATCACGATTTTGTTTATGTTTTTCAAAACTTGATGCTTTTGGTATAAATGTTCCACAGTTTGTGTAAATTAGACCTGCCCTGATGAAGGAGCTGTATGCTCCGAAATGCATTGGCACTTTATGTCTATAACAATTATGGGATGAGTTAGCCGCTGCCTCACTAAGATTTTATTAGTGACCAACTTGGAATTTTCTTTTTGATAAACGCATATTACTTTTGGATCCGACTAAGAGATTTATTTGGATGAGTTACATTCTGTAAATACAGTGAACATTTACTAGTTGACTCTAATTTTGCAAATTGCACTGCCCTTGGTAGGGCTTATACAGAGAGCGGCTGTGTGGCCAGGTTTGTTACCATGTCTTCTGTATATTTTTGTGTTCCACGAGTCAGGGTGTCTCCAGACTCATCGTAGCCAGCTCCTGTGAATTTTTTGAAAGATGATTTATAACCTCAACCTTTTTTGATCTGTTTGAAAGTGAATTTAAACAAGTGGTGCCCACTTACTTACCTTCCTGCTCTTGTGCTAAATTGCCCACATGCAGCTTATTGATATTTGATTGGAGTACATAGACACATACCTATACATATGTATGTACATGTGTATGCTTGTGTGTATGGTTTTATAACACATCATTGTATCCAAAAGGGCCTCATTTTAAGTAGTCTGAAGAACAAACTAAGGAGTGTTTCATATCAGGCTCATGGCCCACGTGGGATTTAGGAGACACTTGGTGTGTAAAACTTGTTTCCTGCTCAGCTGAGCCCAATGAGGGCGATATCACAGGATTCATGGAACTTTTAAGGCAGTGTTTCAGAATATTAGCAGCAATATTAGCAGCAATTTCTTTTTTTCACATTTTGTTTTTTGAAAAATATCACGT
This sequence comes from Ambystoma mexicanum, assembly GCF_040938575.1. Classification (NCBI taxonomy): domain Eukaryota; kingdom Metazoa; phylum Chordata; class Amphibia; order Caudata; family Ambystomatidae; genus Ambystoma; species Ambystoma mexicanum. The sequence continues at coordinate 145,824,355 of NC_090930.1, read as the reverse complement.
AATTGTCAAAACATACCTCTGTGCCCACACCTAATTCAGCCAGACCACCTCCTAAGCCATCCTAGGCCTATCCCGATCTTACTATCCTGTCCTAAAAAGGTTGTAACCTACTTTTCTCCTGTCCCACTTTGGAACTTTGTAAGGTGGTCTGATATGATATAAGTCATTTATAACGCGCCTGTAAACAAGTGTTTCCGAGGCCATCTGGGCAGCGCCACAGCTGGACCAAATTTCAAATAAATTAATACATAAACAAAACATATACTATATTGTGTACTTTCACCAAAAGTCAACAATGTCTCCTAAAACCTATCTGCTGTAAGAAAGCAAAGCAGGCCGTTGATTGGAACGGCCCTGCTAGTTTGTGCCAGAAATGGCCCTGCTTTGACAAGTTAGAGTCACAAATGGCACATTTCTATTGTTTGTTTAAGCCACCCTCTGCTTTACTGAAACATTTCTTTTACGCTTTGACATGCCCCTCCCTAAAAGACGGCACACCATTGTAAATGGTAAACATGTTCGAGAGATGTTCTTTTGCGTTTCCATTTGCAGTGTGCCACTGTTTTGGAATGTGACACTGTTGTCTTTCCAGACAAAATAGCTCCCAGGGCAAAGGATGAACGCCACCCCACTCCAACCCCTGCAGACTGCCTGCATAGTCTTAACTGTTCAACTTGCATCTCACTCTGTTCTCGCCCTCCTCTCGCTATCTCTCCCTTTCTCTTATATTCCACCCTCTAGTTTACCACAGCTTTCACCTTCTCTCTGTGTTCTCCTCGCTACACGCCCAGGGCTTGATTAGGAGTTTGGTGGTGTTTCCTTGAGAAATACCTCCAAACAGTAATTCCATTAGTGCATGCATTAAGATGTAAGCATGTGGCAACTAAGGGGTCTGCATAATTCTGAGTCATGTGGGCCCTTCAGTTATTCCCCATTTTAGAGACTCACAGGACTTCACGGGCACTTAGTATTACCGCGTGTGGTACTTACCACTTTCAGCAATGCTTTAATGTGGTGGTATTTACCTCCACACAAAAGCAGGTGTAAAAGATGGGTTTCCGTACTGAACCTGGTAGTTTAGTGGAATGGTGAAACATCTCATATTCTAATATTCCAGCTGTTTTAGGACTTCTGCCAAACTTGCAATCAGGACCTAAGTGTTAACCTGTAGTGCTACTTCCTTCTGTCCCTTGCTCTCTTGTTTCCGTCCCTTGTGTGATTATGGCCTCCTCAGCCAATGTCTGGTCTCCCTTTTCTGTGTTTATTTCTCCTCCTACATTTTCTCTCTTTCCGTTCTCAATCACCATCCTCTCGCCCACTGTCTCTACTCCACTGTTCTCTTATCTGGAACCTGCTGTCACAATCATTCGCATTTCCCATAGTACAATACCTGACTCCAACATGGCGGCTCTCGCTGACATGCCTGACTCCAACATGGTGGCTCTCACGGACCGTTGCAGTGTGTGCAGCAGTCTAGTCATCGCGCCCCAGAATGCTTTGCAACGTTTCCGGGACGAGACGCCGACGGCTTATCAACCTACAGATCCCGGACAAGGACGCGTTGCTACTCTCTAAGGAGCTGGCGAACGCTACGTGAGTTCGTGTTAGGGAATACCTTACTCTCTCTGCTCAGGCTTGCCTTTTTGCTGATTTCTATCTTTGCGACTTTGTTCATTGGATCCTAACTGAACTTTGTTTTTGTTGACGTGTGTTGTTTTAGGACGTCTCGGAGCCTTTCAGTTTCAGTGTTTTACCGAGGTTGTTTAAGCAACTCCCTTTGGAGGATTTTGTTTTCTGCATCCGCCTTCGACCGGTGCAGGTTCCTAGGGTTTCTTTTGGTAGGCATTTGTTTAGTTTGGAGCATTGAATATTAATGGTTTCTCTTCACTGTGGATTCATAGTTTACGTTTGTCATTATACAGACCCAACACCCTTTGCTCTTACTCCTTCTGGACATCTGTTATCTCTCAATATAGAGAGGGTCTCTGGGTATTCTCGGTAAGATTGTCCTAATCTCTCCTCCTTGAGTTTAGGTTGTTCCCAGTTACACCTCATTGTATGTTTACCATCTCTGTTCTGTGCTCTGCCTTGTCCAGTGTACCCAGTCCTTTAGCTCATCCATGGCCTTCGGTTATCCTCATTTCAAAACCGAGTAACCATCAGATCCTTTGGTAAGATTCCCGCTTACAGAGTTGTCTTTCCCATTACAAGGCAAACTCAAAAGACTAATCACTCTGTTTCCCTATCTTTCTTTAGCCAGCCTGGCACTTCTGCTCTGGACCCAATCCTCTAAAGACACAACCAGTCATCACCAAAAACTCCCGTGATAGCGTAATCTACATCCCCGGGACTTCTCAAGGAGTCTACGTTCTCTAGCAGCTCCGCAGGGTTTTATTCCCCAAGAGGGTTTCCCTGGGAATCCTCCTGTGCCCTGGCCTTTGCGCCGGTTCACTGGGTGTTTCTCGGGGGAAACTATCATCTGAAGACAGAAGCAGACATCAATCCTCTCCTGGGTATTCTTTTTCTACATCATCCTCAACATTCCTTGCTTCTACCCCCAGGTGAGAGTACTTTGTTTCTATGTTTTCCTTCCACGGGGCATCTTTGAGTGTAAAACAGTGAAGTATTGTATTCAGTCCTAACACCTGCTCTCTATCTTAGCTTTCCTTCTAGGTTTTTATTTCTCTCTCCGTCTCGGACAAAGCACGTGTTGCACTCCTGGTTTCTTGTGCATGGTTTCAAAATGCCCAGGGTCACGGTAATATCATGACACCGTGGAACAGGGTTGGACTGGGACAATAAAAAGGCCCGGACACCCCAAAAAAAGTGTCCCAGCCCTCGCCTCAAAAAAGTGGACCACCCCTCGCCTCACGACCCTTGACCTCTGGTGACATCAACGTAAGTGACATCCGGGAAGCAATGAAACACGGCTTTTCACCCCTTGACAAAAGAGGAAGTGGCATCAAATAGCATTGCTCCTAAGAACACTACGAAAAATATGGAAAAACCGGCCCCCGCTTCCCAGGGACGATTTCGGCCCAACCACGGGCCGAAAGGCGAGGGGCCAATCCGACCCTGCCGTGGAAGGCTTAAAAGCGCATGATCACTCCTGAGCCAAAGACATGCTCGTGCCCTTTAAAGATTTTGCACAAGATGAGAAGACTAGATGCTCCATTGCTACAGGCGGCCCCGGTCACCATTGCTTGTGCCTCTGAGTCCGTTTTGGAGCAAATTCACTTTCGTTTCAAGCCCATTCTCTCTACTTTGGCTGACCGAGGGGGGCGCTTTAGCGCTTTGGGCTCACATTGCTGGCTTGCAGCCTGAAACATGTCTTCTCTGCTCCTCATTCCTGTGAGGTGGCCTAACTGTGTCCTAAAGTGCTGCAGAAGCAACAAAGGATGTCATGAGTTTATGGTAACAGTCATGTAACACACACAGGTTCCTGCAGGCCCTGCACAGAACCCTGCACTCTCAGAGAGTATTTCATTAGAATATCAAACAATGATCCCCTCTTTCTGAGTGTTAGGCTCGCAACATATATGTGCAGGTCCACCCTCTCTGGCAGATTTATATATCCCCAAGGTTAGGGTCTACACTTTAGATTGAATTAACACTTACTGAATTCAGACCTTCCTTTCAGTGTGTTCACTATCTTGGTGACTGATTCTCACATCTACCAACACAGCACCTAGCAAAGTAGGGTGGACTGTGAGGCCTTGTCTTGCCATGTTTTACAATTGGACCAAGGAGCTGCATTGTTCAGGGCACTTTGCAAAAAGCTGTCCCTTTGTCCCCTAGTTCTGGAAGATCCTGTAGGCAGTGACAGCCCATATAATGCTAATTATAATGATGTGTTATTTATATAGCGCCTTAATCCAAAGCGCTTTACAGAGCACATATTTACATACAATATCACCCAACCGAAATTGATACTCATTTATCGACCTCAGAAGGATGAAAGGCTGAGTTGGCCTTGCCGGGATTCGAACCTGCGACCTGCAGATCACGCTCAGATCGCAGCAGCTAGATAATAATGTAAATAAGTAACATGATTATGATTGGAGAGACTCCGAATTTCATCATTATATATCTATATCACTGGAACTTAAGCAACATGTAAGTCAAAGCCTGCACACCTTTCTCATAATCCCACCAAGATGTATCCATGGCTATTACAGCGTTACCTTATACATTCAGTGAGATTTACATCTAGCGACTGGGATGATCACACTTACTTTATTAATTCTGTCAATCAAACTCCTCATAATAATAATATCTAGTTTTATATAGCGCTACAAACCCGCAGGTATCTAAGCACTGAAATAACAATTATCATATCCCACTGTGTGGTACTGAATTTATCGACCTCGGAAGAATGAAAGGCTGAGTTTGGCCCCGCCGGGATTCAAACCTGCGTCAGCAGGCTGCGCACAGATGTCAAAACGAGAACTCAACTAGCTGTGCTATCTCATCCTTTTGATAATAACATGTGCCTTCTCACACATCCTAATCCAGGGCTAGGCCACCTTCTGGAGCTTGACAGCACCAACATTACTCTTCAGGAACGTGCATGCATTATTGTAAACAGAAACTGCAGTTATTGCATGTCTGCCTATTTACAAGGATTGCCCAAGGGTCCAACAGAATTGTCCCTGTCATGCGTTGCAGATACCACTGGGCCTGTGCCAAAGAGGCACCAGGGTATGAGCCTGTTTCTGCGCGTGTCAGTGCGCGTCCTATTTGTGAATTCGGGGTGCACATTGAAATAAGCAGAAATGCACACAAAGGTGCACCCCGGCATCTGAAAGTACGTGTCTTGGATACCTAATGTCAGGACTGTCAGGACTCGTGGCGAGCTAGCCTGAGCTTATATCCGGGGCTGCGCTAATGTCGGGACTGTCGGGACTCGGGGCGAGCTAGCCTGAGCTTATATCCAGGGCTGCGCTAATGTCGGGACTGTCAGGACGCAGGGCTTGCTAGCCTGAGCTTATATCCGGGGCTACGCTACTGTCGGGATTCGGGACTAACTAGCCTGAGCTTCTATCCGGGGCTACGCTAATGTCAGGACTGTTGGGACTTGGGGCTAGCTAGCCTGAGCTTCTATCTGGGGCTACGCTAATGTCGGGACTGTCGAGACACGGGGCTAGCTAGCCTGAGCTTCTCTCTGGGGCTATGCCAATGTCGGGACTGTCGGGTCTCGGGCGAGCTAGCCTGCTGAGCTTATATCCGGGGCTGCGCTAATGTCGGGACTGTTAGGACTCGGGGCTAGCTAGCCTGAGCATCTATCCGGGGCTATGCTAATGTCAGGACTGTCAGTACTGGGGGCGATCTAGCCTGAGCTTATATCCAGGGCTGCGCTAATGTCGGGACTGTCGGGACGCGGGGCTAGCTAGCCTGAGCTTCTCTCTGGGGCTATGCTAATGTCGGGAATGTCGGGTCTCGGGGCAAGCTAGCCTGAGCTTATATCCGGGGCTGCGCTAATGTCGGGACTGTCGGGACTCTGGGCTAGCTAGCCTGAGCTTATATCCGGGGCTACGCTAATGTCAGGACTGTCAGGACTCGGGGCGAGCTAGCCTGAGTTTATATCCAGGGCTGCGCTAATGTCGGGACTGTCGGGACGCGGGGCTAGCTAGCCTGAGCTTCTCTCTGGGGCTATGCTAATGTCGGGACTGTCGGGTCTCGGGGCGAGCTAGCCTGAGTTTATATCCGGGGCTGCGCTAATGTCGGGACTGTTGGGACTGGGGGCAAGCTAGCCTGAGCTTCTATCCGGGGCTACGCTAATGTCAGGACTGACAGGACTCGGGGCGAGCTAGCCTGAGCTTATATCCAGGGCTACGCTAATGTCGGGACTGTCGGGACGTGGGGCTAGCTAGCCTGAGCTTCTATCTGGGGCTACGGTAATGTTGGAACTGTCGGGTCTCGGGGCGAGCTAGCCTGAGCTTATATCTGGGGCTATGCTAATGTCGGGACTGTCGGGTCTCGGGGCGAGCTAGCCTGAGCTTATATCTGGGGCTACGCTAATGTCGGGACTGTCGGGTCTCGGGGCGAGCTAGCCTGAGCTTATATCTGGGGCTACGCTAATGTCGGGACTGTCGGGTCTCGGGGCGAGCTAGCCTGAGCTTATATCTGGGGCTACGCTAATGTCGGGACTGTCGGGACGCGGTGCTAGCTAGCCTGAGCTTCTATCCAGGGCTGAGCTAATGTCGGGACTGTTAGGACTCGGGCGAGGTAGCCTGAGCTTATATCCGGGGCTGCGCTAATGTCGGGACTGTCAGGACTCGTGGCGTGCTAGCCTGAGCTTATATCTGGGGCTGCGCTAATGTCAGGATTGTCGGGACGCGGGGCTAGCTAGCCTGAGCTTCTATCTGGGGCTACGCTAATGTCGAGACTGTCGGGTCTCGGGGCGAGCTAGCCTGAGCTTATATCCGGGGCTGCGCTAATGTCGGGACTGTCGGGTCTCGGGGCGAGCTAGCCTGAGCTTATATCCGGGGCTGCGCTAATGTCGGGCCTGTCAGGACTCGGGCGAGGTAGCCTTTTGGTTGTAGATCATGAGCTTCTATCCGGGGCTACAAACAAAAGACCCAGGGCTTTAGCCCCCTAGAGGCCCCCTAGTGACGCCTCCGACGCATGCAGATGGCTTAACAGCCAATTTACCAAAATCAAAGAACATCATTGCCCCCAAAGATTCTTGGACTGGATTTATTTATGAAGTCAGTTCAGAACATGGTGGGGAAAGGTGTTATATATGTGTGTCTGCCTCTGTACGTATGTTTCTGCTAGGTCATTCCATATTTTTACTGTCTCCACTCACTTCAGGGAAGACAGGAATGAATACAAAAATTTTTTAAAAAACAGTCGCGCTCTGCCTTTCCTGGGCCACGGTGGGCTGAGCCACCCCATTATTCATAGCGCCTGGCATTTTCTCAATAAAAAGAATCGTCACATAAGCTGGAAATAAATGAGCTAATTAAGCACTCCGTGGGCAACCTGCAGTCACAGGTGTGACTCGGCGGGAAGGACCGTTCGTCCCGTTAATGGTTGGCGCATCCATGATGAAATCAGCACCAGTACATTGGGGAATAGTTCTTTATTCATAATAAGAATGTGTCATGTACAGAACACTTTTTGCCAAAGCACTGCAGAATGAACATTTTTACATACAATCATTATTACCCAGCTGAAGTTGGCACTCATGTATCGACCTCTGAAGGATGATAGGGTGAGTTGGCCATTTCAACCTTTGAACATGTGACCTGCAGACTAGACATACATTTCAGCAGCAAGCCCTCAACCCACTGTGCTATCGTACCAGCAAGATAGATTGAGAGTTTATATAATACAACCTATAATTATAGAGCTTTTTGGTGGGAGGACCCTAGCTTGAACCCTGATGTTATCTTTATTTTCTCAATACGCACTGCACGTTTGCTCATTGAAATTTTAGAGGAAACACCTGATGAAAGGCTGCATTATTTTTATTATTCTAATTGTTTTTTTATAACACGATTAATACCGAAGAGGATTCTAAGCGCGGACCCGAGATTCGAACCCGTGTTGCGCTGCGTCGTCTTGCTTCCCAGTGTTGTCACTGAGCTATACTACCCATGCTATTAACATTGTGTAACCCTTTTACCACTTCATAGCTCTGTTTTACTGAATGCTTGTATTCACCTTCCAGAGATTCTTTAAGCAGGGGGCAAAAGATTAACATAGCAAGCATCAGCAATGCCAACAGTTTGGGTTTTTGTGTAGGCATGGAAAAGGCACTTGCCTGGCACAGCCGTAGTGGTTTTAGCTGCCCATTGATCATAGCAGGTGCAAAATGGTGCGAGTACCTGGGCATCTAATTAATAGCAGTGCCTTGCAAAAGCTTACGATGTATGCACAAGCCAAAAATATTGGCTTTGCCAATGCTTGTTTGAAACAGGACTTCAGTGGCTTTGCCAATGCTTGTCTTTAACAATACTTCAGTGAAGGACACACAGGGCCCGATTCATGGAATCGGATTTTGCAGTAGAAAACAACTTCTCCAGGACTTTGCACAGCAAAAATACACTTTGCACGGTTCCATGAATCAGGGTTTGTGCTGGCAGTGCAAAGCCACGTTTCAGCAGTGCAAAGTCACTTTGAACTGGGCAACTATTCCGTGAATCAGGCCCACAGTGTTTGTAAATCGAGTAGCTGAATGAAGGCCTGGTAAGAAATTGTTATTTTACCACTAGTGTGTTTACAACTCCAATTAGGTCATTAACTCTCAGGAGACTGCTTTGAACAAACACTGGTAGGCACTTTGGATGCAAAGCCTGATGGTAAGGCTTGATTAAAGGGAGCTCAAAGTGTTCCTATGAGGAGGTGTTTTGGGCGGGCAGAGGCAGGAATGGGTGGCAATGTCATAGGCATTAGCATTGGCCATGGGCAGGCAGTGGGCGGGCAGCGAGTAGAGCGCTCGATTTGATACCCGTGCAGAGCTTGCTAATGCAGGTTCAAATCCCGGCAAGGCCAAACTCAGCCTTTCATCCCTGAGGGTTCGTAGCGCTATATAAATGCCAAATTATTATTATTTTTAACCCCTAGACAATGTGTCCCTGCTCCTATTTCATGCCTCCCTATCAGTACTCCAATGCAATAGTTTCGCTGTATAGCGCCACCTAACGACCCAAACGAAACATTACCATTGCTACACGGATTTGGGTGTAGCTGCACAGTCCCCTGATAGGCCGCACACAGGGGTTCTGTGGAAGGCGCCCGAGTGAATAGTTAAAGCCCTTTACACCAGTCACTGGCGAGTCAGAGAGGAGAGTAGGTGATAAGGGGGCACTTATGTGCAGGAGACCCCGAGTCTTGATTAGTAACTGTCCCCGGATAGTTCATTTGAGCGGGAATAATTCGAGCAAATGAGACATGAGGCAGCTTCTGAACCCAAATGGGAAATATAACGGTGCCGAGCAAATAACACGTTTCCAAACAAACACTCCATGTGTTGGGTTTGATGTATGAGCCTAGAAGAGGCCAATCGGCTCCCTTAGCGCTGTTTAGGCAAAAGCAATCAATACTGCACAAAGGAGGCCGGCGTTATTAGCAGCTTCTGCAACGTGTTCCAAGCAGCTGCGCCCCTGGCGCGGTGTAAAAAAAAAAAAGAAAACAGGCCATTTTGCTCTCAAGCTTTAAGGACGTGCATTTTGAGTATGCACACTGTGCATGGACTTCGATCCAGGTGCAGATTGTGCATTAGATGCTGTGACAGGCTGAGCAATTGGTGAGTTTCTGAGTGCATTGTTAATCCACACAGGGAGGTGCTCAGAAATGAGCCACGCACCACCACCCTCTTCTCCTGGGCCTGGCTCCCCATGAAGCAGCAGAAAGTGCAAGTAGGGTGCGGGGGGGAGGGGTCTTTTTGGACTACACATTGTCCTGCATGTCCCTGATAAAAAAACACTCATGCAAAGCACGAGCCTTTCTATAGCATTTTCATTATCACCATTAATATTCGCATTTAAAGGTGTATAGCACGTGTTTCTGGCTGCGTCTGAATGAGTTGCCAGAACCCATTGGTGGGCACTGCCGGCAGACGCTAGCTATGCACCCACAGCATTCCTGCCAGCCAATGCCTATTCCAGGATCGAGCTTGCTCCTGGCATTAAAGGGGTTATTTTCCAATGGGTTGGGGCCTCGAATGGAAGCCTACAAGGATGCTGTGATGCTTGCACCCCTTCATTTTTTGCTCCACCCCATTTTCCTGCTGGCACAAGGTTGAGGAATGGCATGGAGTGGCGATAACGTCTCCACCGTGCTTTCCTCCTCCGTCTAGAGGGGTGTTGCTAGGTCTGGAAAAGATCCGGGGCTACGCTAATGTCGGAACTCAGGGCTAGCTAGCCTTTTGTTTGTAGCCCCTGAGCTCCTATCTGGGGCTACAACCAAAAGGCCCAGGGCTAGAGGCCCATCGGCGCCCTCCCACCCCCACAGCGACGCCTCTGAGTGAGAGCACTTCAGTTTACGTCTGCATGAGATTTCCCTACAGGTGCAGCACACATGGAATCCGCCTCACATTAACACCTGCAATGGAGCAGGTGCATTCCATAGAACACTATCAGGAAACGGCTCCTGCGCAGCATCATTTGCAGGCGTTGTTTACTTTTTTGCAAAGCAGAGAGTAAAAGTGAAGAGGAAAGGTGATTGCGCCTTGTTTTACTATGCCTTGCAGAAGTTGAAAATTGCTTGCTTGGGGCCCGACAGCATGCAAGGGCAAGCATTAGTGGTTCCCTTCTTGACCACCGCCTCTGGTGTTCTGGTGGTTGCGCTTGGTACGCAAGCGGAAACAGGCTTTCTTTTGATTATTATCATTACCCAGTTCACCACCGTAGTAGTCTCAAAGCGCCTAAACCTTTTCCGCGTTAAGGTACGCTAAGTCTCGAGCAGGGACAGAAAGACCGTTCTCTGGTGAGAATGCATTGACCGGAAAATGGTGTGATATAGGAAGAGCGATGTGTTGAAGTAAGATTTGACGCGGAGCATAAGGGAGTACGTAAGCAGGCGATAAACCACGATTGCATAATTTCTGCCCAACACCTGCATCTTCCAGCGCGCTATCTGAGCCAGTGGCGTAGAGAGTAATCGAGTTAGTTCAACTCATGCAGTCAACAGACCGCTTAAACGGATATCGGTCAGAGCATGCAGCGGCCAAGAGCCGGGCCCGAAAGTTGCTATTTTAGTTTTGGGCCTGCACAAGCCTCCGTGGTATCGTGACGCGGACCTTGAGGGTCGATTATGTGGTAGTGAATGTAGCTCTTCTCTGGAGGATGTCAGTCTGCAAATCCTACAGCGGGAGTATCCACATTGCATTGGGGAGTTCCTGTGCCGAAGAAAAAAGGACCCTCCTCTGCCGCAGCTGCCATCACTGTTTCTTTGGCCCCACATTAGGTTCACTGGCCACATTGCCAGCCTTATAGCCCTTCACCGCGGCTCCTTAGGAGGCCTACAGATAAGACGATGGCCCAGTTACGTTCCCTGGCAGTTGTGCGCTTGGTAGGGTGCTGGTCCCTAAAGGTGCAAGAAAGGACTCTTGGGCCCTCATTAGGATGCTCGACAAAATGGTAAAACCAAGCGGTATTTTGAATAGTGCCTTGGTTACCGACTGATTACAAGTAGTTTATCCCAAGTAGTGTGTTAACCACATGTGGAAAAGGAATTACCGCCATGTGGTATTAGGAGGACACAGCATGTGAACGATTCTGCATGAATTATTTTTAATTAAAACTGTGTGCAGTATTTATCACCTCATTAAGAGTATGAAAATAGCCTGGAAAGCACATGAAAACTATGACAAATACATCAAAACTCTTACTCCTGGCAAAACGGGCTGGTAATGTTTTCCAGGTGAGTTAAAATGGACCAGTGGACAAAACCTTGGACCGGCATTAGAAAAGGTCATGGCCAACACCACAAAAACAAGTGAAATGGCCAGTTACACATGGGGGGACAAAGAAAGTCAAATGGCCAGTTACAGATGGGGGACATTTAAAGAAATATTCCATATATTGTCAGGGTGATAAAGGCAAATGCTTCAGTCAAGATCTGGCAATGCCTGCCAGGTGACACCAAACTAAGGCATTGTGCAGGCAATCACCTGTAACAAGAGGTGTTGCAGGAGCTAGTGTTTGCGGTAGCGGTGGCAGAGAGGAGGAGAGGAGGTAACTCTCACACAGGAGAAGGTGGGCAAAGCTGGCCCCTGTTCCAAGAGTAAGACCGTCTTCCTGGCTGATCAGCATTGAGCTCCTCCTGGCATTTTACAGCCTGGGCAGGCAGACCACCAACCCATCCCCCACATCATCCAGGATGGCACAGAGGGCAGCATCCGCATATGGACTGCCATCCCCCAGACACAGAAGATGCTGGCAGTTCTGGACTTGTGTGCCACAGGAACATTCCAGCAAACCACTGGACTGCTGCATGGCATATCACTGAAAACAAATGCAGTGGTCCTGAGCCAGGTGCTGGATGTTCTCTTGTCCTGTGCATTTGCCTACATCTCCCCCCCCCCTAGCACACAGGCCGGCACCAACAGTGTCACAGCTGCTTTTATTGCATCGAGGGGCTTCCAAATTAACAGACATGGCTGCCGGGTACGTGGCACAACTCTTCCTTTACTCCCACGCTCATACCCCTTCACAACACCAAACTCCCTCTCTGGCCCAATGACACCAAGGTCACGCACAGTTACTGAAAAGATAGATAATGCGTCCTTTCAGTTTTCATTGGTGGAGTCAGAGGGGCTGGGGTAGGAAGATTCCTGGCAACCTTCTGTCCAAGTGAAAGCTCCACCCTGTCCAGGATTGTTGAGGGGAGGATGCAAACATTGGTCGTGGCTCTCGTGGCCTCTCTCATCCTCTGAATCTGGAGAGTAGGTGCAGTCACCACAGATTCCTACACCCATCACCGCTTGGACAGGTACTGCCAAACCTTTTCCCTCCAGCCACCCTTTCCCTTTACAGCCATTATCAAGTAGTTCTGCAGCCTATGTGACCAGCTTACTACTACCTACCGACAGCCTGTCCAAAACTGGGGTTAGGAAAAGGGTGTTAGAACCCCAGCAGCGCAGGGCCATGTTGCTCCCACCTCTGATGGTGGCTGTGTTGAGCCAAGGGGGATACTGAGAGCCTGGACCCAAAGCACCTCCAAGACCCCCCACACCATTATCATCAGTGTGCTGCTGACCCTCATCTTATGGCTGAAGCCAGGGAGTTTCTGGGAGTTCTGCCCATGCTTGCAATCTTTCTCCACAGCCCTCCCCCTAGGCACGGGTTCCACAGGAGTGGCGTAGCACCTCAACTGCGGCAGAGGGGGCGTCTCTGAATGTTCGAGATTTCCCTCTCCTCCCCCCGGAGTAGGCTTCTGGAGAGTGTCTGCTCGTGTGTTATGTAACTGGGGCAGGTTGGGCTGTGTTACTGCTCCTGGGTGCACTTTGCCAACACTTTTGGCTTAGGGGACTGACCAAGACGTCCTTAAGCCTGTCAGCCCTCTTGGATTGCACTCTACTCTTTCTGCACCTCTCCTGTGGTGCCTGTGCAGGACCCAGGCCTCCTATGACCTCAGTGTGTGTAATGCGTTCTGAAAAGGAATTGGTATGCCTTCTAAATACCCTGAATGCATAGGGAGTGTCGGTTCGCTGTGCATTTTTATCATTGTGTTTTTGGTGAGGGATAGATCTGCCGGATAATAATGAATTGGTAATTTGCTATCATTTTCCAGTAAAGCCGAGGTTGAAAGGCCACAAACTGGCAACCATATATTACCGTTGGGTGATCCCATGGTTGGAAAACTATGAACCGGCAACGCTATCTATGTACCGTGAAACCATTGATAGGAAACCCAGAACCTGCACCATTGTATCAACCATTGTATCAAGTGCAGGTCGCCAACCTGTGCCTGGGTGTCTCAATGTGGCTTGGAAGTGCCTTTTCTGATACTGCTAGTTCAATTGTCATAGAAGTAGGACAATTCCTACTAATATCGTGTGAATAAAAATGGATCTGTTTAAAGGGAAGCCACTGTTTTACCTCCAGGATTTGGGTTCTGACTGGAGAGAGCTTCTGGATGTTCAAGATGGGGAGGGAGGTGCAGTATAACTGTCCCACACCACCTTACTGTGGTGCTGGAGACGGTCAAAGCCATCAGGACTGTCCTTACCTGATTCACTAGGAGCTTGGAGAAGGTCTATGTTGGCGAAAGGCCTCTCACTGATCTACTTGGGATCTGGGGGTCCTTCAATCATCTCCTGTGATTGTCCCTTGCCCTGTGATGGGCAGCAAGGGTTCTCTCCCGGGCCCCATCCATCACTGCCTCCGGCAGACACCTAGCCTCATGAGACCTCCCCTTATTTCCTGAACCAGGCAGTTTACTTTGTCAAGGAACACGTAGCAACAGCTCCAGACTTTAAAAGAAACTGTTATGTTTCAAGCTGTTTCCTGGAGATTGAATGATTTGCAATATTTGTGTGATTGTGGGGGAAGCCCAGGGGTGTTGCTAGGTCTGGAAAAGATCTGGGGCTATGCTAATGTCAGGACTGGCGGGACTCGGGGCTAGCTTTAGCCTTTTGGTTGTAGCCCCTGACCTTCTATCCGGGGCTACAACAAAAAGACCTGGGACTATAGCCCCCCCCCCAAACCACCACCCTAGCCACGGCTCTTGCCATTTTTAAGTCTTGTACCTTGTGGTGTTGAACTTGTAACACCTAATCTCATCTTTCTGAATTCTTTTTGGTTGGAAAAGATGGGATGTGTGTCAACAAAGTGGCAGCCTGGGGTAAAATGATTCAATCGTTTTAAAATGATCATTGGTCCACCGGCAAACTAGGCTCAATGGTCAGATGCAGAATCTTAGCAATCATCCTTTTCGGGACTGGCGGCCAGATCTCAGAAGAAGGGTTGCAGATTCTAGGTGGACCACTTGTGTGAGCATCCCATTTCCTGCATTTGCAGTCTCTGATGGCAAGTGATTTGGTATGCAGGAACCCTTACGTAAATGCTGTTCACGTAATCAAGACAGGAAAGTCTTATTGAATTTATTGACAGCGTCCAAACCCGTAAGTATCACGGCGCTGGTAAACCTAAGACACAGAACACAGGAAGAATATGCTACGTATGCATGACAGTACATGTTGCAGAGGGACATGTAGGGACCAAGGGATGCCCCAAAATCAGGTTAGTCGTAGTCGTATTTGTATTTGTGAGGAACAAAGGTGCAGTATTGTGCATGCGTCTCTGTGTTATGGAGAAATACTTAAAATCAATGCATGCTTTGATAGGCAACCAATGGGCGTCGCATCTGGCATGAGAGATGTGGTCCGAGCGTTTGAGGACCCATACAGCCCAGAGGGCATTGATTTGGATCAGCTGAAGTTTGACCAGATTTTTTGAGGAGGGGCCTGCAAGGATGGCATTGCAGTAGTTAAATGTACTGCCTATAATGGCTCTGGCGAGGGTGAGACCGTTGTCAGTGGATAGGCATTTTCTGCTGAGGTTGATGAATCTAGTGGTGTAGGCGCCGAGGAGACGAGGGCTTTGACGTGTTTGTGCACAGATAATTCTGCATCTAAGTGAACACCCAGTGTTTTCACATGGTTTGAGACACTGGTAGTGTTTTCGTCAATACAGAAGGATACATAGACAGGGTCTAGTCGTTTAAGATGGTACAGGGAGCCTACTATGAGGAGCTAAGTTTTGTCATCATTCAGGCAGAGATGGTGTTCCGCCTTCCAGGCTTGAATGATGCTGTAGACTTGATTGATGTTTGCCGAATCAGTGGCGTGGTTACCAGTTACTGTTATCAAAATGTGGGTGTCATCTGCAACGTTTGTATAGAGGATCCCAAGGTTATCGAGGTGGTCGAACAGGGGTTAAGTGTACATGTTGTACAGAGTAGGTGAAATGCAAGAACCCTGAGGGACACCGTAGGGTAGAGGTAAGGGGTCGGCAGCTTCTGAGCCTGCGAAGACCCTTGATGATCGCTCGCTGAGAAAGGTTTTGATCCAGCTTGTGGCTTCTTTTGAGAAGTTACATTTGGTGGTGAGGTGTTGACAGAGAATGTCATGGTCAACAAGATTGAAGGCTGCAGAGAGGTCGCAGAGGATGGCTAGTTGGCCAGTATCACGGATGCCATTGAGATGGATTTTAAGGTCGAGGAGGGCAGCCTCTGTGCTGTGTCTGGGTCTGAAGCCGGATTGGTGAGTGCCCTATAGGTGGTTGGATTCTTGGTAGGCTTGGAGTTGGACGTATGTGGTGCGGTCTAGGATTTTGAGTAGGTAAGGCACGGTAGCAATGGGACGGTAGTTAATGGGGAGGGTGGGGATGGTGGGTTTTTTAATGAAGTGGGGTGACCCAGGCTTCCTTGATAGAGGCTGAGACAGAACTCGTTTGAAAGGAGGCATTAATGAAGTTAGAGATGATGGGTGCCAGGTGCTCAGTACACATTTTGATGATGAGGGCGGGTCAGAGGTCACCCTTGCAGTTTGAAGGTTTAAGGTCTTGGATGCTGTGGAGGACATCTGAGGGGGAGAAAAGGGAGAACTGTAATGCAGGATGGGTGGGGGTTGGAAGTTCTTGATTGATGGAGAGGGGGGTGTCTTTGGCAGTAAGCAATGATTTCTTGAGGATATTTTTGTCTCATAGTTTGTTGGTTTTGTCAGTTGGAGCTGCTTGAACAGTTGTGCACCAGGCTTTGTCTTTGGGAAAATTGGTGGTATGAGGTGCAGGGGCTTCAAGTTCTTTGAAGATTTGAAAGAGCTCTTTAGTGTTTGAGCTGGCTTCGCTAGTTCTAGAGTTATAGATCGATGATTTGGTAGAGATGACAGCAGCTTTGTATGTTTTGGCTGCAGTGTGAAAGGCTCCTTTGTTGTCAGTGGGGGGCGTTTTTCTCTAAAGGTGTTCTAAGGCCCGTTTGTGTTTGCGTAGGGAGATAAATTTGTCGGAGAACCAGTTGTGGATGCAAGGTTTCTTTTGGATGGTGGTCTTGAGGGGTGAGTGAGAGTCAAGTGTGTGGAGTATCAGGGCATTGTGGGTGGTGAGAATGGAGTCGGGGTCATTTTGTGTGGACAAGGTGACGAGGAAAGATGAGATGGTAGGTTCGAGCAACACAGCAGTGAGTTTGCGCACATGTGTGGTGGGTATTTGGATGCGCGTGGGGTTGTTAATGGAATTGTGGTGTTCCAAAGGTAGGAGGAAAAGGATCAAGGAGAGGTCAGTTCAAGGGACGGGGTCGATGGCTGTGACTGAGATGGGCAGGTTGAGATGTGTGACCCAGTCCAGGGTCCGGCCCTTGATGTGGGTGGTAGAGTTAATGGCTTGTGTAAAGTTTATCTCTTGAATTCTATTTAGTTCTATGGGAACTAAATAGTTCAGAGGAGCCTCAAAATGTCAATCCAATGTTTGTGACAGTTGCAATGGGGGCGCTAATGAGAGTTTGGAATCCATTTTTGTTACAGGAGTTGAGCATAGCCAAAGAGAACTGGCCCATGTTTCTTGAGGCCACTCTTGAATAGTTTCCCACAAAGCCATAACCTCAGTTTTAGGTTCATTTAGTTCCATTTTGTCAATAGCCATCCAGTGCTCAAGGTCCATCATGTAGACAATAAATTGAGCATAAGTTGCACAGATGCAGGATGTATTTTGACCAACAGATGAGTGTAGTTTTCATAGAGTGATGATTGCATAGTTTTGTTTGCATAGGTAAGCTTCTGAAATTGTGAGGAATCCAACGGTTTCATTAAATGCAAAGATGACACATTAAATAGAGGGGGAAAAGGGTGATAGCCCTTATGGAACACCACATGAGATATATTTCATAATCGGAGCAGTAGGGGCAGATGATCATTGCCTGCCCCCTGCCTACTAAGACATATTGTATCTAACCTCGGGCAAGATCCGTGAGGTCTCTATGCGGTTGAATGCTACAGACAGACATAATGATATCACAGCGCAGACAGCATCATGTGAGCTTGTGAAAGGTCACTGGGCCTCATTATATGTTTGGTGGTATCACAACGGTAATTCCCCAAGATACCACCAAACGGATATACCGTTACCACTACTTGGTCTGATGGTATAGGCGCCATATTTCAAGTAGCGGTGGCGGTTTTAGGCACGATTTTGGCACAACGAATGCCTTTGACTCTGAAAGGCTGTTAAGTCCAAGGAAGAGGAAGACACATATTAGGTGGGCTGTGTTAGAAGCTGCAATTGTTACGGGAATTCACACTTATCTATAAAACCTTTGATGGTCTACAGTATCAAATGCTGCAGACAGATCTAATAATATCACAGCACCAACACGGCTGGCATCTATGAACGCCTTATGTCTAGAATAGCCACAACCACTGATCCTGTGCTATACATGGGCTGGAAGTCAGCTTAGCCTGGCTGAATATGTTTCTGCGTTGCACATAATCATGTTGTTGTTTCAGGAGCTCTTGCCAATTAACTTGGAATTATACAGGATGGTTTGCCTTTGGCCTTTAGTTTGTCATAAACCCCAGAGCGGACTTTGGGGTGCTATGGTGCCGTTGCTATAAAATGTAACAGTGCTTCAGGTAGTGTTGCTGTCAATCCATCATGGATCTCTACCTGTACCTCCTTGGCAATGTGATCAAGTCAAACATCACAATCCAGCCATATGAGAGGAGCAGAGAGCATGATACCCGAATCCAACCATGATACAGCGCAGAGGCTGCTACCATCCAAGTCAATGTTGACATCCAACACATCCTAGACAAAGGGGGATCCCTGCCTGCTTGACCTTATCATCTACATTGAGCTTTGAAAAAAAAAGAGTCCTGCAGTGGTTCACCTCCTCCCTCACCAACAGATACAAACTCCTCCAGATGGCCTCCAATAGATTCCACCACCACCCAGTAGCTGGCAGAGCTTCTGAAGGCTCCATCTTGTCGCCTGTCATCTTCAACCGGTTGCAGGTCATTTTGCCGACTGGAATGACTTCAAAGAAGTTTACTTCAAATCAATTCCTTTGACAAAAACTCTGTTGTTTCTTAAATTTGGGGGTTCATCTCAATGCCCCCCATTTCACATACTAATACCCCTACCCCAAACCCTCCACAACCCCTTATAACCCTTCACCCCACCCCTATATAATTCGATTAGTTTTTTTGAAGGAATTACTTCAAAGTAAATTACGTTGAATTAAATCCTGTCGGTAAAACACCAAGATACGTTTTAAGCACAGTATGGAACCTTAGTGAGAGCTCATATCCAGCACCACCATCAAGATACATCTATATGCAGATGACACGCAGCTCAACTTCATTAATGGCATCCGACAGCTCTGGCAGCGTCTGTCCCTCATACATTCCCGGTCGGGCAGCACCTACCTGAAGCACAGCGACACATGCAACACATTGATTCTTCTAGGAAATGGAACCATGGATACCGAAGACCAGAACTAGATGATGGGCATGATGCTTGAGGATAGCTCAGGGGCAACGTGCTCGCCTTGGAAGCAAAAGGACACGGAGCACCACAGGTTCAATCCCCGGGTCCGCGCTTAGAAACCTCTAGGTAATAAGTGCGTTATAAATAACCTATCACATCATATGATATCATAACGCCTCAAGTCTCTTTCCGAGCCTAAAATCGGTTCGCCTTACCATCGGTCGTAGCCTCTCATTCAAAATGAACATTGGCAATAAAACCTAAACAAGATGGTACCAGCTCATGCCCCTCTGCCAGCCTCCCATGTTGCACTGAGTTTTGGAACAGCTGTCCACGCTTGGTATGTGCTTTATAAATTCCATGCATACATGCCTGCGAACAGCCCCCACAGTTCACTCAGGCTGTTAAGTCATTTGGTAGGATATTATCTAGTTCAGAGGTCACATGGTCTGTGCTCTGCATCATATATCCTGTCTTGTTTCTTTGTGTTTGTCCTTCTGTGTCGCGCCCCGATGCCTGCTGGCTTTCGTCACGTAACAAATAAATAAATAAATAAATAAATACATATCATGCACTGGTATTTTCTGTTATGTGAAAGGGCATCTCCCATTTTGCTAATTATTATTATATATATATTTTTATTTGTTTATAATCAGAAGATAAAAAATAGCAGTTCATTCATTCCTTCATGATGCAGGTCGTAAATCAATTTGTTTGGAGTCTGAAAACTTGCGAAAACATTGGGCGTCTCTACTGATTTTGTTGTGATTACACTCAGTGCAGTTCTTCTATATGTTGTGATTAAACTCAGTGCAGTTCTTCTATATGTTGTGATTAAACTCAGTGCAGTTCTTCTATGTGTTGTGATTACACTCAGTGCAGTCCTTCTATATGTTGTGATTACACTCAGTGCAGTCCTTCTATATGTTGTGATTACACTCAGTGCACTTCTTCTATATGTTGTGATTACACTCAGTGCAGTTCTATATGTTGTGATTACACTCAGTGCAGTCAGTTCTTCTATAAGTTGTGATTACACTCAGTGCAGTTCTTCTATGTGTTGTGATTACACTCAGTGCAGTCCTTCTATATGTTGTGATTACACTCAGTGCAGTCAGTTCTTCTATATGTTGTGATTACACTCAGTGCAGTCAGTTCTTCTATATGTTGTGGTTACACAGTGCAGTTCTTCTATATGTTGTGATTACACTCAGTGCAGTCAGTTCTTCTATATGTTGTGATTACACTCAGTGCAGTCCTTCTATATGTTGTGATTACACTCAGTGCAGTCCTTCTATGTGTTGTGATTACACTCAGTGCAGTTCTTCTATGTGTTGTGATTACACTCAGTGCAGTTCTTCTATGTGTTGTGATTACACTCAGTGCAGTTCTTCTATGTGTTGTGATTACACTCGGTGCAGTTCTTCTATATGTTGTGATTACACTCAGTGCATAGTCCTTCTATGTGTTGTGATTACACTCAGTGCAGTTCTTCTATGTGTTGTTATTACACTCAGTGCAGTCCTTCTATATGTTGTGATTACACTCAATGCAGTTCTTCTATATGGCTACAGCGTCACAGACGTTAAAGGAAACAACTCTTTCACTATGTGTTGCATAATGTTGATCGTAGCCAATAGCCATGATGTTTTGTCCCCTCCTATCAGTTTTTGCCAACAGAGATCTTCATCCCTGAGACACAAGTTCGATAAAGTGCTTGGCAGGTGTTTGAAGCAAATACTTTGAGTTTATGATTTTTGAAATGTGAAAACATGTCACTTCTACCAAAGCATGTTGGTAGGTATGCTCAGGTGCGCACAGAATATTGGCAGGTATTCTCAGGTGGTGAACTAGGGGGCCGCGTAGCGTCAGCGCAACCCACGTGAGTGAATGGGATTCTAATAATGCGGGAGGTGGTGTAGATAGGAGTGGGGTGGCCCAGGGGATGTTCTTGTAGGGCATGGAGACCCTTAGCGAGGGATGCAGAGTGTTCATTGGAGGAGCTCCTTTTCAGATCTCTGTCTTTCATCTCTGAAGAAGACAGAAGATAGGCCGAGGACTACTCGATGGATGGCCAGGACATAAGCTGCATGTTGGAAAGAAGGGGGATCCCTGTTGCACATTGGATGTTGCTGCGGTGTGGACCTACAAGAACGCTGCTGTTACACTCAATGCTGGTGGTTGCAGAAGGTCAATCTGAATAAGTGCAAAGAGGAGCCGGTGCCCATTGAGGAGGTATGGGGGGGGGGGCGGGCGGTTGAAGGCATTTAGCAAGGGTGCCAGGCTGGGTGGCATTAAAGGCTGCTGAGATGAGCACAGGGAATTGCTGTTGAGGAGGCGGTGAGATGCAAGAGCGTGAGCCCAGCAGTCACCTCATCTCACATGATCATTGGCACAGAGAGGGTGGGGGCTTGGGTGCAGGTAGGCGGCCATCATTGCTGAGGGGGGTGGATTTTAAAGAAAACCAAACAAATGCTGCACAAGGTCATTTGAGCATCTCTCATATCCAGCCCACGGCCATAAACTATCATGTGTAATATTCTGTATTAAGCATGCGCCTAGAAACACTTGTGCACAGGCGCATTATGAATGCCCTATCATATCATATGCCCTGAAGTAAACTCTCCCTTAGATGCAGACGCCATTGCTCTTGCTCTTAACTTTCTGTTGAATTCCTTCACTTTCCAGGCTTACTGAAGCACCATGCACCCAAACCTCCACATGATGGCCCTTCTCTATTTAACTAACTAGTTCACATCTTTGCCTGAGTCCTTTCATTCTTACCCCCTTTGTCTTTTCCTCCATTCCCCTCCCCTTTCGACTTTCCTCTGAGACTATGGTGTGGTGCGAAACCCCCTTTGCAGGTGCCACCACACGCTGCTTTGGCAGACAAGCTCAGTTGCTCTGTGACTGCCAGAGTGGCGATTTGGTGCAGTAGAATAACGGCCCTGCAAACTCGATTGGCTGATGAATCTGATGCAGTAGAATAACGGCCCTGCAAACTCGATTGGCTGATGAATATGGTACCAGTGGATAGTATGACATCTTGGAATGAACTACAACAGAGTATCCGGCAACAGGGTTGATATGAAACGTTCTGACGTGGTTCAATGTCTTAGAGCTGAAGTATTTCCTGATAATCACCTGCTCCTTTCTGTTTGCTGACTTTCCTCACAGTCATTGCTGCTTGCCTCTTCTGGTACTCTGAGATTTCAAAGCCTGCAAAAGGGAGAAGAGACACATTGGTGGTGGTTTGACATCAGACAATACATTGCACATTCCTGCTAAATACTGCATGTTTTACCAGGACTCTTAATCCTCACTGTGTCAGCTGGTACACACTGCGAGGTGTTGGGCGCCAGATCGCTATTTGCTTTGATATTTGAATCTGTACAGAATAAAGTTATATTCATAACTTTTGACTTCGTGACTGGCGGATTCAATTTTTGGTGGTACTAAGCCTCGATATTCCTTGCTTGATCTTACAATGGGTCTCAGGTAATGAAACAGAACATAAATACCCATCAATGGGAGGACAATTAAGGAACACAACTTTCAATGGCAATTTTAGCACCATTTAATGTTCGTATATCAACATGGTTGTGCATCAGATGTCCCAGTAACACCTCCTGACCAACCATTAGCCAGAGTCAATTCCTCTGAGCATTAACTAAGCCATGACCGCTGCGGTGGAGGATATTAGCAGCAGGCAATGGCCCGTGGCCCAAGTTACAGGCTCGAGCAAAGCAGTAGCAATGCCTGACACATTGGGGGTTATAACATTTAGCACCCCAGCATGATTTCCGGAAAGCGAATCGTTTTTTTCAAGTTGAGAAACAGCGCAGTAGCTGTTTCTCAGGTTAAAAAAACCTACAAAAGAAAATGGCCCCCATGAAAAATATGAACGGTGACTACTCCGATTCCCTTCTCCTTAGCCGCAACAGCCATTGGAGGAGTGACAGGAGTCGAAGGTGAGCAGTGTTGCAAAGCAGGAGAGCTAGATGCTTAGGGGGTAGTGGTGATGTGGTGCGAGGCAAGCAGAAATTAGCTTATGGCCCTTGGAACGTGCATCTATGGCCAAATGGGATTACACCACAATAATTCTGAGGCCAAATAACCAGACAAACTCCAGAAGATGGCAAGTTACTGTTTAATTTGCAATTATCTAAAGCAGGGAGTTTACAATGAACATCAACGGACGTACGCTCAGTCTCTCAGCGAATTCCACATGAAATACAATTATATACTTCTTAGTGCATCAGAATGACGTCATGCTACATGGCAATAGTGAAAAACCCATCAAGGGTTGTGATTGGTTAAGGGGCACATATAGATATACAATCATATAGGAGCTAGGTTTGTTATTGGCTGTTCTATATCAGGTGGACAACTCATGACTACCACTTCAAACGTGTAAGTTTAAGAAAAATCCGTTATAGTGTTTCATTGGTTGCTCAATATATAAGGGCCTTTATTATACTGACTAATACAATTGGTTTGGCACATTTGTGCCATGTCTGGAACATTTGGTTCAATTAGCAGCACGTAAGCCAAGACCCAGGTGCAAGGAGATGAGGCTGTCCTACCACCCAATTAGCCCTGCATCTCTCATCGCCCATGCCGTCTCCCATGAAATTCTCTTTGACTTGGCCTTGCAGAGGTTTCTTGTCCTGGAAATGCACAAGAGAGAGGGTACTCGCTATCAGGCCTGGAACTCCAAGGTCCACCCCTATTTCCATCCTTGACTTACGTGACAAGAGACCACGATTCTGATCTGCAAGCTTTTAAATGTCTTAAATGGCATCCTCTGTGTTCTTTCTTGCGCCTTAATGTGAGAGGATTCATCCTCGGCACACACGCTCCTCTTCAGCGTAGAGAGCTGACGTCGACTTCTCAGTACTTGACTTTAGGCCAAACAGCCTCCCAACGCAGCTTCAATCAACCTTCCATTCTACTGCGACACACTCTTTCATTCTCTCTTCATGATTCTTTGGATTTTTATTTCATGATAACAATGTCCAGATTCTGTACAATGGCGGCTTTGCCTGCATTCTATTCACTACTTGTAGCTGGCCTATATGATGACTTGATCTATCTTGCATCTCAGTGTAGGTACATTCTTTATACTTCGGGTTTCTGCAGCACTTTTTACCGTGTAATCTTTTACACTTTAAGGTTCACTTGATTTCTTACTTTGTCATTAATCCTCTAGGATCCATACATCGTCTTCATTTAGTATCTCATGACGTTGTGCACATTTCTTTTATGATCTCATCAGTTTATTTTCTTAGCTCTTATAAACCTCCTGCAGGCTGTCTTCAACTCAAGGGTACATTCAATATGGTCGTCTTAATGGATGCCGTCTTCCATACACTCGCTGCGGTATTGGTATAACAGCTGGTGTTAGACAGGGCGTGGTCTCATGTCTCCAATACAGGGGAGGTAGTTGGGTATGATCTCCTGTTGGTATGTACATCTGCTCCTCTACAGAAATAGGCATCTGAAAAGGGGAGGGACAGGAGGAAAGATGGCAGCTTCACATGACTAGGAGGAATGAAAAGCAGGCAATACCGTTTTGTAATGTCCAGCTTGCGAGCTTCCTGATTGGCTGGGGGGTCTCCTGACAACACATCCAAGGTGCTAATTCGAGGTGTGGGTATTTCATTGATGTCAACATGCGCAATAATTGAATATCTATGCCACTGCAAGTGTCAGAGACGTTGAGCACTTTGTCCACCAGTTTGTGGATTTTGCATCTGTTCACAGTCTCATCACTTTAGCACTTTACAAAAATGTGTTGTATTTTTGCAAGCAATGAGATTGCCCATCAGCACGTTGTATTAATGCAAGTTTAAGTTTTCTGAGTATCAGAAAGGTGTCCTTTATTCTTGGATATTCCATAACAAAGTCAATATTGATACTAAATGATTATTACCTAAATGACAGGGAAGTCAGTTTGAGCAAATTAGGTAGCAACAAGTCTCACATTATCTGCAAGGATCTTAATTGGTGTCTTCATTTTGCACATACATCGGCACAGGTGGTGCATTGCCCAAAAGCAATAACTCACTGGTGTATGACAAGACTCTTATAAACCTAAATCACACCACTCATCATAATTTAATAAGTATTCTTAAAGCTCAAAATGGTACGATGTGGTTACATCGCCAGACTTTTTCACTGAAAATGTTTGGCTGAATAAACTCATTGAAAAATATGCGGTGGGGGGGTAAGTGGACATAAGGGGTGAGAGTGTGTGGTATTTGTATTTTGTATTTTATTTGTCTTTTATTAAGTTCTTTAAGCCAAAGTGCTGAACATAAACATGAGAAACAGTACAATAAAAGTGTATAAGCACATAGGTCCAGGAAATGATCACCCAGTAATGTTGAAGCCAATTAGATTTTAAAGAACCACAGAAGAGAGAGTAGACAGAGATAGAACGAAGAGAAAGTGGAAGAGCGTTCCAGTGAAGGGGGGCAAGAAGTTCAAAAGCTTGAAAATGAGACTGAGCACAAGGAGGACGAGGGGACAAAAGTCAGAACTGAGAAGAAGACTGAAGAGAGCGAGAGGGGACATTAAAGGATATTAGTGCAGCAAGGTAAATAGGAGCAAGACAATGGAGAGACTTCAAAACAAGGCAGAGAAAATTTAATTTAATTTGAGAGTGAAAGGGCAGCCAGCTGAGTGTTGCAAGAGAAGAAGAAATGGAATTCCAATAAGTGATAAGGCACAGTATACAAACAGAAGAGTTAAATACTGATCGAAGAGGGGCAAGACGAAGAGAATTAGAGAGCCCAAAGAGAGCAGTAGAACAATAGAAAAGTCGAGGAATGATTAGAGAGGAGATTAAGAGTTTAGAGGCTTGAAATGTGGGAAAGAGCAAGCCTTACGGATGTTGTGAAGATGAAAACAACAGGAACGAGAGGTTAGAGAAATGTGATGAGAAAAAGAAAGATTTGAGTTAAAGTAGAGACCAAGATTACGAGCCGTAGATGAGATTGGGAGCTTAGAAGGAGGAAAGGATATAAAAGAGGGTGGAAGATGGGGAGGAAGGGTGTTAGCACGAAAGAACAGTACTTCCGTCTTCCCAGCATTAAGGGTAAGAAAGTTGGAAGACATCCAAGATTTTAAAGCAACTAAACAAACTGAGAGAGTGTGATGAACTTCAGAAGAAAAGGAAGAGAAGGAAAGAAACAGTTGTGTTATCGGCATAAAAATTGTGAGATAAGCCAAAAGAGTAAATAATAGCTGCAAGATGCGATGTGTATAGAGAGAAGAGAAAAGGGCCTAAGACCGATCCTTGAGGTACCCCATGGGCGGGTGAGAGAGACATAGAGCACTACATAATAAGGAAGGGGATTTGGGGGGACCCCCCCAAATAAAATTAAAAAATGCAACTGTTTGTGCAAAATCTCTATGAAAAGCCTGGTAATCTAAGAACATAGAACCCTCAAAACACAACTGCAAGTTCATCTAAAAAGTGATTGTATACAATCAAGTTGCATAGTTCTCTGAGGGCTGGGGAACAGTGCCTCCCCTAAGTGCGGACACCAGAGGTGGTATTTAGAGGATCCCGCGGGGCCTCTAACCCATTCCTATTCTCCTCAACAGTTCCACCTACATCCACACAGAGCTTGTCCGAAATAAAACATACAGACTCGGAAGATATATTCAGACTCAGACTGATTGCAAGCGAGAGCGGTTGGAGAACCACTGATGCGATTGCTATCTTACGAGGGATTCTCCACAGCAAGACAGGAGAAGCTGCCTGCCTATATATGTGGGAATGTAGAGTATTACTAGACTGATTATAATACTCTCCAATAAATAATGACATCTCAGAATTATATCTTGCACAGAAATATCAAGTAATTCCTGTTTAACAGATAATATAAAATGACAAGAAAAATGTTATGTTGTAGGATTTAATGAAAATAAAATCATGTAATGTAAAGGAGTTCCTGCATGTTGGTTGTCATGTGAAAGATAATTGAAGAAACTGTGCAAATTTAATTTTATAATTCTATAAGGATACAGTACAGAGAACGTTATAAGAAATGAGAGCTTTTTTGTTCTAAACAGAACAATAACAGATTGCCCTTATCGGTAAACATTGCAATTTTCTGTTATATGAGACAAGATAGATCTTATGTAGTTTTGACATTCTGTTAACCTAAGCTGTGGACTACAGTTCACCTTTCATCATGGGTTGTGCAGAGGTCAGCAGGAATGTATAGACCTTATTATTATCCATCCCTTTTTATCAAGGCATTGCAGAGGAAAATGACACAGACACAAATGCCCTGTTTCCAAATTACAAAGTAATCCATTCAGTTGCCATTATTTTGACTCCAAAACATCACATTAATTGGTGTGTAGTTCTAAGATGACCAGAAGAACAATTGAAGTGTCTGATGGATCAGAAAGTGCATTCTTAGAAGCAGAGGCCTAGGACAAGCCAGCAGCTGCTGACCTTGCAGAAAGCTAAGTTCTATTACACAGTCTATTTAAATGATCTCTTTGGTCCATAAAATGTTATTCTCAGCAGGTGGTATCCGTTGAAAGGGGCAGGCCACATACAGTTGAAATGTGAGTTAGTTAATCTATGTATTACAAAAGCCACTTATAAAATGTGCATTAACAGAGGACCAGTGGGAAAAGCATATTAAGTCGTAACATCTACACCATTTGCCTGATTTGACAAACAAAGATAGATCGGAATACAGAGAACAACACACATCACATGTATATGAAGAGGAGACATTAAGATATATGAAATATACAAACACTTGTATATTGTAATAACTCTGTTATGCCTGCAATCACTAAAACATAACGTATGCCTCCAACTACCTTCAAATCTGTATATATAGTTGTTATAAATCGTATATCCATACAGGGAATTATAACAAGAATGAATATTTCAATCCAGATTGATTCTTCATTCCTGTGGGGAGGGCTAACTCATACCGTACACATTCTATTAAGACACAGAGAGGTCAACAAACCAATAAAAGCCAGGATGAGGCCTCTGGGGGGGTGCGAAAATGAAGGGAATATATCACCGCCTCTGTCCAACCCAAACACGCTGCATCACGTTCTGGTGCATACATGGGTGCAATTTGGCAGGTACTTAAACTCAAACACATAAGAAGGAGAGAAAGTTTGGGGGAAAACAGAAAAGCAAGATGGCCGTCTGCCAGGGGAAAAGTTGATTCAGATTCCAAATACAAGTAGCCTATTGACAATCTTCTTAGGATGGCCCTTTCCAGATGGGACTGAATGCAGTGGTCATTTTCAAGACTGAACCAGATAACTTGAGAGTGATTTTAAGAGCAGGTGAACAGACTCAAAGCAAGAGCTTAGTTGGTTGTGCTGCCTGAAGCCAGTCGATGTCCGTACCTGTACTGGACTTTTGAAAAACAAACTGAAAGTGAGTACAAGAGTCCTAGCGTATTTAGAGAAATATCTCAACATTGAATTAAATCCTAGATAGCAATTAAAAGTGTTTTGGGGGAGGCCTGTTTTTAAGCTACGTTACTGAAAGGAGGAATAATACAAGGCAGGTCTGCTTTGTGATTAAAGACTAGAATTGAAACCCTGATTGAATCCAGCAATCTGACATCTCTGGGGACCTTAGACATCTCAAATTGAAATCTGAAATAAAAAGTCTTTGTGAATGGTGTTGGACATAGTTAATACATTCATTGAAATATGCTCCTTAATGAACTCATGGCACTGGCTTGCTGTAAACCTCATTCCTTGTGAAGAGTGAGAAAGTTAGGTGGGGCTTCCCCGGTATTCCAAAAAGAAACATAATTCCAGAATTACAACCAATTAAACTCTAAAAAGATATAACATGTTATTGATCACCTTTTCGTTTCAAAGGGGAAATGGGTTGTAGACAACTATAATTCCATACTGTAGTTCATGTGAGTTGACATGTAGGAAAATCAATGACAACAACTCCTACACATGCATTTCATAGTCTATGATAGTCATTTGTGTTTATTTTCCTATGTATGGATGTTTGTGGGTAGGTTGTGTTTTCATTTCTGTAGATGATCTGCCTGCATATATTTGATATTTTGTGAATGATGTCCCTAGCATTGAAGGTTAGGGAACCACATAAATTCATTGATTTATTACTTTAAATGAAACAGAAAACAGTCTGGTTCTTGTCCCAGATTGTGGGATGCAATTGTTGCCTTGGGGAAGAATTAAATTGGTTTAATTCTTCTGTAACAATAATCCTTAGAAATGTAAGTATCTTCCATATATATATGCATCATTACAGGAAACAGTGGCAGACGTGTGGAAAAGCCAAGCAATAATGAGATGGGCCCAGGGAAACATGGAAGAATCTGGCAGCCGTCATGACAGGGCTGCTTGATTTCAAGATGGCAGGTCACCAATTTTAAGTATCAGCCCCAGAGCTGCTACAAGAAATCCTAGCTTCATTAGGCACACACAGGAATGAGGGGGGGCAGAGAAGGGGTGGCCACCATCCAGTCCTCTATATCCTCCGTCAACAGGGCCCATGTGCACAGATAAGACCATCATTATTCTAATTTACGTGTAAGTCAGCTATAACATGGGGCAGAAGCATGATCGCAAGGAGGTAGTTTGGATCCGGGAAATAGAAGGGGAGAGGAGAGAGTTTAAGGAGAGTAAGATCCGAGTAATGGAGGAAGGAAGAGGTACCAGGAAGAAGATGGAGTTGCAGGAAGGAAATATCAGAGAGGAAGAGGAAGGAAGGAGTGTAAGGGAAAGAACAATGTTGGAAGAGGGAGAGACAATGACAAAACAAAAGAATAGATAGAACACAAAGTGGTTGGAACAGAATGATTGCTGAAATAAGTGGTTTGCGGTGGAGAACGGTCAGAGAGGAAGATGATGTGGACAGAGTGGTCTAAGAGCAAAAACCAATATTGACCAAACCAAGACTTGCAAGAGCTGCAAAGGGTGTATTAAAAAAGGCGAGGCCCGAGTAGTCGGAGTCGGGTGTGGCTTGGTTTGATTGGGAACACAAGAAGCTTAACGACCCATGCAAAAAGCAGAGAGCCAGCCGAAGGGTCCTAACAGGTAACTATGCACAATTTGGTGCAGATTGGTGAAATGCTGTGGAATTGTATAAGGAACAATGCTTCGCCAAGTCACAAATACATTTTGACTTGTGCTGAAATCCGTGAAACGGGGTGGGGTGTCCATATGTCATGTAGCCAGTATTGTCTGGAGGGTCCTAACAGGCAACTGTGCAAAATTTGGTGCAGATTGGTGAAACAGTGTGGAATTGTATAAGGGACAACGCTTTGCCACACACCCACCCATCCACACATTTTCCCTTTTATAAATATACATTAAACATTTTAACACATTTTTTAATCATATACTTCAAAACTCTTAATTCATTACAAATGACAATGCCTTACTACAGACATAACAATCTAACACAAATGTTACAGACATTAATTAATTCATCACAATACAATATAATACCATATACTAGATAGCCGTCAGGGCCTCCCTTTCTAAACCCCAAGATTACATTTTCCACCTCTCTGACAAATTAATCCCTTCCCTACTTCATTATGGTGGACTAATCGAGAAAGACATTTCACCCCAACCTGTTGTGTATCACTATTAAAATATTTACTAAAGCAATGGTCATTATCCATACAAGAGCCTAGCCCACTTGACGTCACTGTGTAAATCCGCTTATCTGCTTATGAACTTTCCCAACCACATTTTCCTCAGCCCTACAGCCAATCAGACAATGTTTTAGCATTTCTGCCATTACAAGCATTTTAGAGGGATGCAAATTCTTTCTTGCCAAGAATTCCTCTTATGGGACCACACCTTAGTAGGGAGCCTAGTAAGTTAAGACAAAAGCGCATATAAATGACTGAGACCTGCATGTCCTTATATTTCCCCAGGTGTGTGGTTAACTCCCTTTGTAGCTTATGCAATTACATTCTCGGTATATCCTTCCCCATTTTACAATTTTCGTTTTGTTGTACATCTTCACCAGGCTTTCCATCAATGTAAGCTTGTCTGGGTCAATTTCAGCAAGAATCAGGTCACTGCACTCCCCAAAATTGCTCAATGCTTCGTCATAATTACTGCTTAAAGATATATTCAAATCTTCAAATGGTGAACCCAATGGTGGAACCAATATTGCCTCAGCCTATGTTGTGCTATTTGGTCTAACCCTGTCATATCACGAGCCCACCATTACTATATGAAGGAAGCAAACTTGTTAAAATGTGGTTTCTGTCCAAACTATTGTTGTCTGTTTCAGTACGTATTTGGTATTTACATTTTTTAAATGTATGTACTTTTTTTATGGCTGCAAGCCACTTCTAGTCATGTCACCAGGGTTAAAGAGGAACTGATGCCATTCGGGTCAAAGAAAGGTCAAGTGACATCACTTCCTATGATGTCATCAGGTCAGCGATTTCACTTCCTCTAACCCTGGCATTTTGGTGAATTGACATACCTGTTGTATAGCTAGTTCAGAAGAATAATCAACTCAACCCACTGCATGTGGCATGTGCCCTGCGTACTTGGGCAATCTCCCCAGTGATATATTTGTTTGATGACACCCTTTTGGGGGACGGGAGTCATCAAGTGATGCATGCGGTGGATATAATCCACATTATAGATTGTTAATAAAATAGATGCTGTAAAACCTGGGAAAAAGAGAGTTCATTTTATTTTGTTTTTTTATTTGAATTTATAAAGAACATATGCCAAAGTGAGCATCTAACTCAGGCGTCTGCAACCGTTTGGGACTATGACTCCCATGATCCCTCACTGTTGACTTTGCAGAGTACGCCTGATGGGAGTTGTGGTCCGAAACATCTGGGGAGTGAAACGTTACAGATCCAAGATCTAGGCGCTATAGCTAGCTTAATGAAGTTTCTTAACATCTAGCCAAAGAAGAATACAAAAGGATAAGACTAGGTTTTAGAGAACAAAGACGTTTTTAAGGATCTTTCAAACCGAAATAAAGTTATACTGATTCATTGAGAATCAAGTTGAGTTTACGAAAACACTGTGCCAGAGGCCTTTTGTAAAGCGGAATAAAGAATTCTAGGTATCAGCCTGGCTACAGTGTAACTTGATTTTTACTTTGTATTTCTGAAGACCATTAGAAGGCAATGAATTCATGATTTTGACACGCATATAGTGGAGCTCTGAGAACCATGAAAATTGAATCTACAGCGTCACCTCTTTTACGTTTGGAAATTAAAATATCTGGCAGCATTGAACACATTTTGCAAAACCTAAACGTATATGTCGAAAGTGGTTCCAAGTCCTCTGCAACACTTTCAGTCAGGACTGGCTTTTTAGTCAATAACACGTTGCATGCTGGGACATGCTGGGACTAAACTACAAGTTGCATGCTGGGACTTGTAGTTTAGTTTTCCCCAGCAGAGGTATGATCCTGCAAGTCACAGCATGCAAGACGTCGTTGCCTAAAAGCGGTCAGCTGACGGTGTCACAAAAGATAAGCAGCTACTTCTTATCTGGGAAACTTTGGCAGTACCTCCTCTCGGGAAAAATTGTATGCCATATAAAAGTGCTATGATAATCTATTCCTACACTGAAAAAGTCTTTGTTGCAGCCTACTTTCCTAATATGTCTGACCAGTCTCTGCTGGTGAGTGATGTAAAATAAATCTCACTTTCATCTGGAAGAACACTCCTTCCTAGACTTGCTCCACCCACTTAGAGGAATGAACCTGATTCTTTCATCGTAAGACATGATATGGATAAAGGCACGCAAAACAATATCTGAGGCCATTCTGTTAGTGGCGAGTCTACAGACCAGGGGAATAGCCATATTACACTTAATATTTATGAGAAAGTAGAGTAAAGCTGGGGGCCAGATTTAACTTGCATGCTACATATAGGCTTATAAAAATGCAGAACCACTTGGCCTCATCCTATTCTGAAATCTATCCTCGACTCTCCGCTTTGAGCAGGTCAGGCATCCTGAGTGATCCCCTTTGCTCCCTTTTCCACATCCCAGGGCCTGGAAGCAGCAGATACTCTCTCTCTCTCCCCCTCCATGACACCAGAAGGATCACCCCTCAACCCCTGGGCTGCCCAGGATGCACTCACAATGGCCAACCCACAGCCATGGGATTCCCCTTTGCCTGGTGCGACGAGGCCCTGGATAGACACTTTGATGTCTTGTGGTTCACCCCAAGAGAAGCATGATATGTCCCGGCTTTCATTCCAAATCAAGCTACGGGAAAGAGCGCTCATTGCTCAGTCACATTATTGTAGCCGCTGGTGGAGGATTTCCTCTACTGAACACAGGTTGACCCTATCTCTCTATCCAACATATATGAAGAATTGAGAAATGGCAGTTTGTGCTTTCAGTTTGCCAGGGCGCAAGTCAGTGAGCAACCTCTATCCACGGTCGAGGAACTTTGCCTGAAAGGCAGAAAGAGTGAAGCTAGTGGGGGTGTTGCCTGTGCTTCTCCTAAGTGAAATGGACAGATTATATCTGGCCATAATGGTGATAGTGTGCAATATTTCATATCAAAATAGGCCTCGTTCCGAGTATTGTGGTGCGGTAAAAAATGGCGGTAGTGTGGTGGTAATTCCATTACTGCACTGACCGTACTATAGGTTTGCTGGTCAGGTCGAGGATAAACCTCCAACAAAATGCCAGAGGTAAATATGCCACCTTACCGCCGGAAATTCACCTAATCAGCATAATTACCGTCAGCTATAATTCTGTGCAGAAATCCCCATGGAGTCCTACGTACTCCAGAAAAGGGACTTACACTGCTCTACCACCATTTGTAATCCCAACCATTTGTAACGGTGATTCCATTTGGTGATATTTCAGAGGATTTACGGATGAAATAATAATAATAATTTGTTTTTATACAGCGCTTTAATCTAAAGCAGTTTACATATGACACATTTATTGACAAGTTCATAAAAAATGGATGTGTTCCACAAAGTGGGGCCCAAACTTCAAGAAAAATATCCTTGCCAAACTGTAGGCCTCATTTTGCAGGTCCCAGAAAAGACCCCTTCCAAGCCAAATTCCTGCCTCAGCTAGGCCTCATTCTAGGAATGAGGCCACATGAGGCCAAAAAAAGGAACAGGGAGGAGCATGAGGAGAAGGCATGGAAACCCTCCTGGTCAGTACACATAAACGTGCAGTATAGACCAGCTAAAGAAAAGACATACAATAGAACTATACATTTGAAAATGAAAGCTGACGTCACCTCAATCAGTTTGTTGGAGCACCCAGACAGCCATTATGTGAAGAGCGAGGATGGCGCTTTCTAGAACGGATCGAGAAAGTCTGAAAAGGTCCAAACTGTGTAGTGAGATGAACAGAAAAATAATTCAAGGAGCACTATATGAGCACGTTGGCTTAAAGTAATAAGAAGGATAACACAGAGTTGGGATTAACGAAAAGGAGACAAAGAAAGACACTTAGGCCTATCACAAGACAATAAGAGAAAGGAGAACGTAGGGATCGGTTAAACTAAAAGTGGAGCTCGATAGGCACGTATGACTATGGCAAAACAATTTGGGAAAGGAGAACCCAGGGGTCATCTAAACTAAAAGGGGAGCAGGAAAGGCATTTAGGCCACTTACACAACAATACCCTTGGTATCTCGGAACAGGCACTGGAATGGCTGATCTCTTTCCTAACTAATCGCTCTTCCCAAGTCATCTTGCGCACGTTCTCCTCTCCTACCTCCTTCTCCACCTGTGGTGTCCCTCAGAGATCTATCCTCTCCCCCTAGCTTTTTATTATTTACCTTGCTCAGCTCACACTCATCTCCTCCTTCGCTCCCAACTTCCAGTGTTATGCAGGCAACATTCAACTCTTTTTCAGACTTCCTTCTGATTGGGACCCCTACTCTCTCCTTCTTCCCATCTCTCTGACCTGCCTCCTTGGGCTTTCCCCCTGCTCCTTCTTCTGAAGCAAGAAACCTTGGAGTCATCTTCGACTCCTCTCTCTCCTTCCTCCCTCACATTCATGACATTGGCAAGAAGTCCTACTTTCAACTCTTCCTTCTCAAAGGAATTCTCCCTTTTCTCACTTTCCCCCAGAGGCTCAATGTTTCTCAAGCCCTGGTTCTCTCTAGGCTGGACAACTATAACAGCCTCCTCCTGAATCTACCTTCTTCCACTCTGCGACCCCTCCAGATAATCCAGAATAGAGCAACGAGACTTATCCGTGGCCTTAAGCCCAGGGACCACATTTCTCCTGCCCTAAAAAGTCTCCACTGGCTCCCGATTGCTACACGGATCAAATTCAAATCCCTCTGCATCATCCACAAGGCTGTCTGGGGCCAAGGTCCACTCTATCTGCAACACACTCCTACTAAATATTCTCCTTCTATCCCTCTAGACCTCTGCGGTCCTCTGACACCAACTCCCTGTGTGTAAAGCATTTTGCTAAATAGAGAGCAAGAGGTTGTTTGCTTTCCTCAGCTGGATCCCTCCTATGGAACAGCCTCCCCCTCCCTTTGCGTCTTGAGCAGGACCTTCTTAAGCTGTTATGATTGGCGTCTTAGACCCTTATGCATCCTCAGGGCCCCCCACCTCTCACACCCAATCTCCCCAGCTTCTGTCTACCCTCAGCACTTGCCTTGGCACACCCTCTGCACTGGAGACTTTCACTCTTTCACCCAACGCGTATCCTGGCCGCATAGACCTTACCTCACCTTGCACTTCATCTGTAGCTCACCCTCGAGCTCTATCACCTCAGCACCTACCCCACTGCCCTCTTCCTTGCTGCACTTGCACAGCCTGAAGATTCACAAGACATACTAGGTTCCGCCATACCCTCAACTACTGTAATTTTTTGTATTTTTTTAATTGTACTGCAATCCCATGTTCCCTCCCTGTTGCTCTGTGGGCACTTTGAAACAGAATTGACTTGCTGTATAAGCTCCTAACAAGCAAACAATAAACTAAGAGAAAGGAGAACCGTGGGATCGGCTAAACCAAAAGGGGACAAGGAAAGGCACTTAGGCCTATCACAAAAAAGTAAGAGAAAGGAGAACCGTGGGATCGGCTAAACCAAAAGGGGAGCTAGAAAGGCACGTAGGCCTATCACAAAACAATAAGAGAAAGGAGAACCGTGGGATCGGCTAAACCAAAAGGGGAGCTAGAAAGGCACATAGGCCTATCACAAAACAATAATGACGAGAAGACCGAGTTGCTCATTGTGGGTTCACCTACCAACCTACAAAAACTGAGCCCGAACTACTCCAAAATCCTCATCGATGGCAACACCATCCCTGTCGCCAAAAATGTGAAAACTCTTGGCTTCTATCTTGATGCCAATATCAATCTCACTAAGCAAATTAACTCAACCGCCTCCTCCACCGCCTATACAGGAAAACTAATTCGGGCCTGTAGACCTTTTCTCTCTACTAATAGTTGCCTTACATTAGTGAGAGCCCTCATACAGTCGAAGTAAGACTACTGCAACGGCCTCTACCTAGGTGCCAACCAAGCTATAATTAGTAAACTCCAAGTCATTCAAAACAATGCGCTACGAGTAGCACTAAACATTCTAGGCGAGAGCATATCTCTGACAATAGAATCACATGTAAATGGCTCACCATCCAACAAAAAATTGACCTAAAACTCTGTATCTCACATACAAAGCTCTCAACCACTTAGCCCCCCCCTACCTTACCAATAAATTCACCTGGAAGCAGTCCATCAGAACTACTAGATCCTCCAACACCCTATGTCTCATGGTGCCTAGATTTATCTCTAAAAGAGCCAGAGGCTCTAGCTTCAGTGTCCTCGCCTCCCAACGCTGGAACTCACTGCCATTAAACATTAAGTCGGCCAATTCCTTCCAGTCCTTCAGGAAGCTTGCCATTGGGTGGCTATTGGCACAAAGTCAATTAGTATGTTAGACACAGCTACTATCTGTATATACTGTACATGTATCACTTATGTCTTTAATGGATGTCTTCATTGCCATTGCCCGTACTCTCTGTATATAATATGTCAATTACCATGTATTGGTCTTTGTAACCTGTACCAGCGCCCATTTACTCCCGGGTCCGGAGCGCTATATAAATAAAATAAACAAACAAACAAACAAAGAAGAGAAAGGAGAACCCAGGAATCGACTAAACCAAAAGGGGACAAGGAAAGGCACTTAGGCCTATCACAGTACCTTAAGAGAAAGGAGAACGTTTGGATCGGCTAAACCAAAAGGGGAGCTAGAAAGGCACGTAGGCCTATAACAAAACAATAAGAGAAAGGAGAACCCAGGAATCGACTAAACCAAAAGAGAACAAGGAAAGGCACTTAGGCCTATCACAGTACCTTAAGAGAAAGGAGAACGTTGGGATCGGCTAAACCAAAAGAGGAGTTTGAAAGGCACTTAAGCCTATGACAAAACAATAAGAGAAAGGATAATCCAGGGATCGGTTAAACCAAAAGAGGAACTAGAAAGGCACACAGGCCTATCACAAAACAATAAGAGAAAGGAGAACCCAGGAATCGACTAAACCAAAAGGGGACAAGTAAAGGCACTTAGGCCTATCCTATCACAAAACAATAAGGGAAAAGACAACCTAGAGATCAGATAAACCAAGAGGGGAGCAGGAAAGGCACTTAGGCCTATCACAAAACAATAAGAGAAAGGAGAACGTTGGGATCGGATGAACCAAAAGAGAAGCAGGAAAGGCACTTAGGCCTATCACAGTACCTTAAGAGAAAGGAGAACGTTGGGATCGGCTAAACCAAAAGAGAACAAGGAAAGGCACTTAGGCCTATCACAGTACCTTAAGAGAAAGGAGAACGTTGGGATCGGCTAAACCAAAAGAGAACAAGGAAAGGCACTTGGGCCTATCACAGTACCTTAAGAGAAAGTAGAACGTTGGGATTGGCTAAACCAATAGAGGAGCTAGAAAGGCACACAGGCCTATCACAAAACAATAAGAGAAAGGAGAACGTTGGGATCGGCTGAACCAAAAGAGAAGCAGGAAAGGCACTTAGGCCTATCACAGTACCTTAAGAGAAAGGAGAACGTTGGGATTGGCTAAACCAAAAGAGAACAAGGAAAGGCACTTAGGCCTATCACAGTACCTTAAGAGAAAGGAGAAAGTTGGGATCGGCTAAACCAAAACAGCAGTTTGAAAGGCACTTAAGCCTATGACAAAACAATAAGAGAAAGGATAATCCAGGGATCGGTTAAACCAAAAGAGGAGCCAGAAAGGCACACAGGCCTATCACTATACAATAAGAGAAAGGAGAACCAAAGCAATGGCTAAACAAAAGATTTAAAGTTCCATTCAAGGATACCAGAAGGATTCTGTTTGAAAGATCTCCTCAGGGAGGCATTTGCTTTGTGGTTTAGACTACAGTACAGTACAGACATCATCCAATGGCGCCGTATGGAGCTTTACAAATACCTTTCTTTTCCAAGCTGAGTCCTATCCGGCTGGCGGTTGTTTCGCTTCAGAATCACGGACAACGAAGGAAACTAGTAAGTGATTCATGGCTTTATGTTGTTGCCTCTTTTCGCGCCTTCACTCATTTGCTTGACCATTGGTTACATCCCCAACTTGGTTATCAGCAGCGGGGTAATACTTTTGGTAATTTTGACCTTACAGCAGTCTTTCTGTATGCTCATTAGGTCAGCTTAGCAGGGCCCTTTTCTCTGTGGCCACCAGCATTCGACTGCACTATTGCGAGTTTCACGATCAGTCTAGTTTTGGACTCGCTTTGAGCAAACATTGGTACGTATTCATACAAGAATTTTGTATTACCATCTCTTGGTTCACTGCATTGTTACAGAGCTAATTTCTGTTTTCATCCCCCCTTTTTTAGACAGGGTTTCAAAGTCAATCGATACGGTATCTTTCGCAAATATAAACTGTTCAACAAAGGTAAACACCCTACATAGAATTTCTTTATTTAGCTTTCTTTGCGAATACTTTTTCCATGTGATAAGGCGCACATTCTCATCACCCATTTCTCAGTATTTTACTTAGGAATACCTCCTGCCACTGTTTTGTGTAAAAAATCACTGTTTGAAAGTCGTTTCTTTCGTCTTGTGGAAAACTAGACCAACATTCTAATGTAAGCATAACCATGTTGTGCTTCGTTATTGTTTTGCCTAAATTACTTATGGCCTAAATACTATCTAGCCAATCGTTTTTTGGTATTTTAGTAGCCGTTTATACCCATAACATCTTTGTTTATTATTCAGTATGCACATATTACGGCCCAAATATAAATAGCTGAGGAAAGTATCATTGGATCGAACATGTCGTCTAAACCACTTCAAATTTCTCATTGTATGTAGAACAAGGTGTTCTCTTGCCACAGGAGTGTACTCCGTCTACTCTAACCTGGGCACTATTTTGAAAATAAATCATACTTTTGAGTGACGTTATTTAGCATCGTCCTTGGTCTCTCATCCGAGCTGGAGAAATAAGTAAGAGAATATTTTAGAGTCATATGTCACACCACTGTATTTGTATGCCATTTTATATTTCCCCATCTATATCTAGATAGGTGTTTTTGCTTTACATAATCTATGTCTTGGCTAAACATGAAATTGGTTTTACAATGCTTATTAGATATGTGATCTCTGGCTCACAACAATTTCTCATAAACATGATTTTGTTTTGATTTCACCGATTATCAGCACAGTAGATAGTATGACTGTATTTTTGAAAACATGTAAACAACTTGATTGATGAATTAATTATCTATGTACATATATTCTTGTAGATCATCGAAGTTGAATATACATCAGTTGTTGGGGTAAACCTTTGTACGTGAAGACACGTGGGAAGAAATCTTTTTGTCCTGAAGATGGCCTTGACAACTTTTTCCGAATGGACATCAGAGAGGATGTCCAATTCGTTACATGGCCGAAACATGTCGTCACCTAAACTCTCAATGGACGTCTAAATTTAGCTGTCTAACCAACTAATTTGTTTAAAAACCTTATTTCCTTGTCATTGCTACTTTGACAGACCCCTCTTTCTTGGTATTGTCTTTTAGAACAAATATGTATGAATTCACCATATTTTTTTAACTAATTCTTTGAATTACATTAAAAAGACATTTTCTTTAGTTATTATTGTTGCTTTTGTTTTTATGTGCTGGTAACTGTTCTATAAATTATAGAAATAGAATATCCCGCTTGGTGTAATTGTTGGTGGTGTGACCAATACTCTTTTCTCATTACTCCCATTTCGATTAAGAGAGGGGTAACCAATTCTCTGTGCTTTGGCACCTTTCTTGTCTTAGACTACAGTATCCACTACATAGCCTGAAATAACAAAGGCTGCCTACTGCAGACTTCCATGTCCCCAATGTCTGCCTTCCGCAGGTGGAAGCTGATCCCCTTCTCCGTGCATGTCCTTTCAAAGACTAGTCCTTTCAAAGACTAGTCGCCAGCTCCAGTTTGCTATGAAATATGTAGCAGAATCCCACTTGGAGCCTAGAACCCAAAGTGGGGCAAGCACCCCTCACTCCAGATGTTAAAAGGAGCCATGACAAGAGAGACGTTTCCATTGGAGGGAGTTCAGGAGGTTGTCACAAGAAGGCCACATACCTGTACCACTTTCAGTTCCTCTGTCAATTTCACTGTCAATAACTTTCCAAATCAACTCATACAATGATGTGCACCTCTGGGCCAGAGATGTGAGGGATCCTGCATTTTCATAAGGAAATTGAGGGAGACGACACAATGGAACGTTTTCGGGAGTTTTGAACCACTGAAAAGGGAAGTCAATATAATAGTAAAGTTTGTTGAATGAAACTGTTTGCTAGGGTCAGCTGTCAAGTGAATGTGGCAATAAGCCCCAAGGCGGCGGGCCAATACCACCCCAGATAATGCCTTCAGGGCCTGTTAGACTGGAGTACTAATTGCATTATTTTCTGTTCCAAAACGGTGCTGCGGTCAAATAAAATGGCCGCTGGGAAAGGGAAAATGTAGTCCGTTTTCTCTTTCCATGGCAGTCATCGGGAGCGGACGCGCTGGCAGGGTCGGACTGGGGCAAGAAATAGGCCTGGACACCCAAATAAATGTGGCCCACCCCTCGCCTCAAAAAAGTGGCCCACCCCTCACCTCACCACCCTTGACCTCTGATGACATCACAGAAGTGATGTCATTTCACCCCACCCCAAAGTGACATCCCGAGAAGTGATGAAACATGACCATTCACCCCTTGACAAAACAGGAAGCGTCATCAAATAGCATTGTTCCTAAGTACACTAAATTACTGTGAATCCAAGCAGATGTCCAAAGCCAAATGATATGTTATTGTATAGCACTTACGCTTAAGCTCTGCTCTTTTTTATAGAACAAATATGCATACAATATCACCCAACCTGTGTTGGTGCTCATTTATAGACCTAAGAAGGATGAAAGGCTTTTTGAAAGAAAAAAAAAATTGAAGAAAAAATAAACAATTCTAATTCTTTTTTTCAAAACTGGCCCAGGCATGGCCAGAAACCAGCCCCCAAACCCCATGGACGATTTCGGCCCGGCCACGGGCCGAAAGGCTGAGGGGCTAATCCAACCCTGCAAGCTGGGAACTGAACTGTTCCCAGCGCGTTCGCTCCTGAGAAAATAAGAAAAAAGAAGGTAAGTGGGGTTGGGAGGGTGGGGAGGGGATAGTTTGCAGGGGAGGGGGGTGGAGGAAAATTAATAACTTACCTGAGTCCCGTTTCGAGCCCCGTTTCAAGCCTCCTCATTGGCTAAGGGGCCACCATGGCCCTTGCCGGGAACAAAAGGCACATACGTGCGTGAAAGGGATTCCTGGTCTGGTAATTCCCCGGCGAGGGCCAATCAGAATGCTTGTTGCATTCTGGTTGACCTTCGCCGGGTACTAATGTGAAATAATTCAGAGCTCTTATAAGCTGAAGAAGTGGTATAAGCCAAGCTGACTGATAGACGAGATTTAGGGCACAAAGGCAAGTTTTGAGTCAACTTGATATTTTTAAACATCAGGGCTGGCGTTGGGCTCTTCCACGTACCAGGATAGCAAACATGAGAAATCCATTGTGATGTCCTAAATCTCTCTCTAGCTCCAATAAATTGGTTATGCACACCACTTAATTGATATGGTGGAGGCATGCTTAAAGTTGAACGGTAGCTGCATGTTGATTTCAGCCAATTTGGATCATTATTTGAGTGGCGTTGGCATAGATTAGACAAGTAGACTCCAAAGGAAGCATGACCATGTCTGATCTCCAGTAGGTGTTCTTGGTCAACGGTATGGAAAACTACAGAGACATCAAGCAACACCAATACTGTCACAACCCCTCATATGCAATTCCAGGCAGATTGCTAACCACTCTGCCTATAACTAATACAGCTCCCATTACTGGGTAGAAACCTGCTCGATTGACAGGAGGATGTTTTGTACTTTCCCGAAGCGATTGAATTTGGGAAACGTCTCGCAATCCAGAAGATTGCTGCATGGGGTTGGGGGCATTTGGAGGTTGAAAATGAGTGATAATTCCCTGTATTTAGGGGTCCAGAAATGTGTCTTTTTTATAAGTGCACCACTGCTTGTTTCAGAGATGCTGGAACAATAGCTCAATTGAGGGAGTAGTTGATGATACGGCACCAGACCGTGCCAATCTCCTGAGCACATTTTTTAATAAGTGTGGCCGAGAAAGCCTCTTAAAGGTAGCTTGTTGATTTGTTTTTTCAGAATGTGTTCCCCCAGTTGCAGCACTGTACCAGGAACAAAGCTAATAATACTCTCCTTAGGTACATTGGATGGTGTGCTTGGAAGTGGGCTCGGCTGTAGCCTAGATTCTTACGCTTCAACATCAATCCAAAGAGGTTCAATTTTTCTTATTAAATAGTTCATAGGAATATAGAGTTTTGTGCAATGATGCAATAGTCAAGCCCTGGCATTATTCTGCACATTTGTCTGGAAGAGTTTGTTGTGGCAGACAGCATGCTGGTAGTAAAAATAGGTTTTCTGTTTAAGCTAATTGTCTGCTTGTAGATGCAAGGTCCTATTCTATAAGCGAGTTTATCTTGATCTATGTAGGATTTCCTCCAAGTACACTCATTGGCTGACCATGATTTCCTCAAGATGATGAAAACCAATAATGTTTAGGCATTTATAATTTTACTGAGTGTCTATAGCTGTAATGTGTTTATCTTGAGAATGATTCAGGGACAGAGTGGGGCAATCTGTTGTAGCACCTGGAGAGGGCTGTTATAACTTGCATAGGGTTTTCAATAAGACTTTCTTTCTACGGCCTTGCCATGAATTGCTTGGCAAGGATGTCAGATCTAGCAGGAAGGGCAACAAGGCTTCTCTTTTATGCATTTGGCCACAAGACATTAATTCAATTGCCCCCCTGAGATCGTTATATAACTCTTCTGCTTTCCCATACTTGTAATGGCGTTCTTCATGTGGTGCTAAGCCTGTCCACCTAGTCATGTCAGGCTTCTGATTATATACAAACAAAAAGTATTGCAAATTGAAGTGTGACCTAAATATCCATTAACCTGAACTGTCCACCACTATATCAGAAATCACCTCTCATACCACCGCGTAACCCTTTTACACCAAATGCAAAGACCAGAACCACCACAAACAACAGACCCACTATTCATGTAGTGACGTAGGCTTCCCCACAAAACCAAGCCTTGTAGCAAAGACACTCGCCCACAGACCATCCCAATATGATCATAACAATCACAGAACGCATATCCATGTTAGGGCTGAGGCGACACACATGCCACCTGTCACCGGACAAAACAACAAAAATATCTAGAAGCTTATTGACCACACAGAACACATTTCCTTATAATCCACACACATTAACACACACGATAAGCATTCGTGTGCTGCTCCCATTGCTCATACTAACCAAGCCCAACCCCTTATCGTTCAGGTCACAAAGAACTAGGAAAGCAGGAAAATGGTGGCAGCTGTGTTTTAGGAACCTGTTACCACAAAACAACCAGAAGTCTGGAATGCTGGAGAGAAACCAAGAAAATGAATTTCAGAGTTCCCTTCTAAAAATGGGAGGAGTTACTTAATGACTTGCTGTATTTGGTGTCTTCTGGGGTCGATAGGTCTAGAAAAGGCAGGAATAATGTTAGATGGTTGCAATGACTTGCCACGTGTGAGGTCTTCGGTGGGGATTTAAAGGGAACACACTTGAACCCCAGTGTCATGGTATAAGATGGCATGGGAAGAGGGAGTCACTGATGCAAACCAAGGGAGCGAACAGTGCAAACAAGATGGGCTCATGTGAAATGCAAAGGAACATAGCTTATATGGGAGCACAGCTGCAGATCCACCAACAATTAAACTAAGACCATCTCTCCATCCCTATCCTGTATCCTCTGCCTGTAACGCGGTGTATGCTCTCCCTTCATATCCTACTTACTGCGCATGCGACATTGTATCCTTCTAAATGTATTATGTTACTGTACACAGTTACTGTATCCCCTTATTGTACAGCGAACCACTGCTTCACCACTAGGTTTGTGCAATGAAAGCCCAAATGCATACAATGCGTGCACGCATGCACGCGTCCTCCATTATAAATTAGCTAAATATACATCAGCAAAAGGTTGTCTACCATAGCTATACAAAATGCCCCGCCAGTATGGTGTCAACCCACATCTGTACAACAGAGTGGCGCGCATTCAGAGTTGCGACTGCAGCGCTCCAACGCAGCTATGCAGGTAAATGTCAGTGCACTTTGATACAGGCATCTTGGGAGGAGGTTTGCAGTGCATGCACAGGAATAACGTGTGACCTCCTTTGAATAACAAGCCCGCGGGCCCTCTAGGGACATCCTGTGACATCATAATGCATGACTGCAATGAGCATGTCGTTTGTAAATGTCAGCCGATAAGCCAGAGATGCATTGCCGCTTGAGTTATTAAAAGATGGCCATACATAATTCTATACCATCTACAGGATTTACAAGTATCTTCTTTCTCCCTATGCTAGCCCCCTCTGCCTTCTTCAGGATTCATTTCCGTCTTGCCCCCAGCCCAGCTTCTG
This sequence comes from Ambystoma mexicanum, assembly GCF_040938575.1. Classification (NCBI taxonomy): domain Eukaryota; kingdom Metazoa; phylum Chordata; class Amphibia; order Caudata; family Ambystomatidae; genus Ambystoma; species Ambystoma mexicanum. The sequence continues at coordinate 145,779,382 of NC_090930.1, read as the reverse complement.
CTATGTGCTGGTGAAACACACTGCATGCACGCCAGACTACTATGCCCGCTAAAAAAGTGCATGAATTGGTCCTTGTGACCCGCCTAGAGACAGCACATGCATGGTTTATTTCAGGATTACACCACGCTCTCACTCTTGTGTGCACAATGCACCATTACAACACATGAGTTCATCCTGTATTGCTAACCGTGCATGGGGATCTCAGATGGCTTCAAGTACTCAGCGTGGTATTCCATGGCATGCAGTATTACCAGGATATTACAAGTGGCGGAAAGGGTAGTAGGTTCCCATTCCATGGAGTCCAATAGGACTTGATGTATGGGATTTACGGAATCACCGGCAGTACCAGTGCCAGTGATTCTGGCATTTAGTTGCCGGTAGGGGCCTGATTTACCAGCAGATCAGGCCTGTCGGTAGATCAGTGCTCCCACTGGCAAACTTGTGTTTGGTTGGTCTGAAAAAAAAGCTGGTGCCGGAATTAGCAGCAATTTTACCAGCATTTATCCCAGACCGGGGAACTTGTAGTGAGCCCTTTAGTCTGGGAATTGCTTCCTGTGCAGCACTAATGAATGAAACTTTGCCTGACCACTGACTCGTTTCCTGTGACCCGCTCACAGGCAGTGCATATCTGACACCCGTTATCTCATGAATAGACCATGCATTGCTTATTATTGGTGTCACCCCTCCAGACAACAAATGGCTCCTTCCCATTCTCCCCGGCACACAGTACATGGATCGATCCTGTGAGACACTGCATAACTCCCTCTATGTGTCCCTCTCAGAGGCAGTACATTACTCCAACCCCTTGCCCCCTAACCAACAGTGATGACTTGGTACCAGTATTACCGGTAATGCAAGTGCGTGACACACTGCTGCTATCTCGGTAACAGGCAGTGCATGAATCATTTCCTACACGCCACGAATGGATGTAGGATGCATTATTCGGTCTCATGCCACCGGACAGCGCAGGCCTTGATCCTTGTGTTCTGCTAAAATCCAACCCAAAACAGTGCATGTTGTAATGCAACAGAGCTCCTGATAACAGTGCATGTCCCCCTCCATATGCACCCCTATCAGACAGTGCATGACCCCCTACATGTGCACCCCTATCAGACAGTTCATGACCCCCTACATGTGCACCCCTATCAGACAGTGCATGACCCCCTGCATGTGCACCCCTATCAGACAGTGCATGACTCCCTCCATGTGTACCCCTATCAGACAGTGCATGTCCCCCCTCCATGTGTACCCCTATCAGACAGTGCATGACCCCCTCCATGTGTACCCTTATCAGACAGTGCATGACCCCCTGCATGTGCACCCCTATCAGACAGTGCATGACTCCCACCATATGCACCCCTATCAGACAGTGAATGATCCCCTGCATGTGCACCCCTATCAGACAGTGCATGACCCCCTGCATGTGCACCCCTATCAGACAGTGCATGACTCCCTCCATATGCACCCCTATCAGACAGTGCATGATCCCCTGCATGTGCACCCCTATCAGACTGTGCATGGCCCCCTCCATATGTACCCCTATCAGACAGTGCATGACCCCCTGCATGTGCACCCCTATCAGACAGTGCATGACCCCCTGCATGTGCACCCCTATCAGACAGTGCATGACTCCCTCCATATGCACCCCTATCAGACAGTGAATGATCCCCTGCATGTGCACCCCTATCAGACAGTGCATGACCCCCTGCATGTGCACCCCTATCAGACAGTGCATGACTCCCTCCATATGCACCCCTATCAGACAGTGCATGATCCCCTGCATGTGCACCCCTATCAGACTGTGCATGGCCCCCTCCATATGTACCCCTATCAGACAGTGCATGACCCCCTGCATGTGCACCCCTATCAGACAGTGCATGACCCCCTGCATGTGCACCCCTATCAGACAGTGCATGACCCCCTACATGTGCACCCCTATCAGACAGTGCATGGCCCCCTCCATATGGACCCCTATCAGACAGTGCATGACCCCCCTGCATGTGCACCCCTATCAGACAGTGCATGACTCCCTCCATATGTACCCCTATCAGACAGTGCATGACCCCCTGCATGTGCACCCCTATCAGACAGTGCATGACCCCCTGCATGTGCACCCCTATCAGACAGTGCATGACCGCCTGCATGTGTACCCCTATCGGACAGTGCATGACCCCCTGCATGTGTACCCCTATCGGACAGTGCATGAGCCCCTGCATGTGCACCCCTATCAGACAGTGCATGTCCCCCCTCCATGTGTACCCCTATCGGACAGTGCATGAGCCCCTGCATGTGGACCCCTATCAGACAGTGCATGACTCCCTCCATGTGTACCCCTATCGGACAGTGCATGAGCCCCTGCATGTGCACCCCTATCAGACAGTGCATGACCCCCTACATGTGCACCCCTATCAGACAGTGCATGGCCCCCTCCATATGGACCCCTATCAGACAGTGCATGACCCCCTGCATGTGCACCCCTATCAGACAGTGCATGGCTCCTGTGTCTCCCCAAGGTCTGTGCATGACTTTCTTCATTCTTGTGCTTTGCCTCACTGGAGGTTCCTAGTCCTGTCCCTGAACTAGTGAGCCTGCTCTGCTAAAGACCACAGCATAGGGCTGCCTTCACTGGTTACGTCCCTTGACCATCTCCAGCCCTGCAAGAAGAGCTGGAGCTAGCATGGACAGTACCGCCCAGTGTAATGTGTACCGCTATATGAGGGGGTGTACCCTCCGATCGGTACAATACCGAAATGTGGACAGAGATGCAAACATGACATTGGCACTTTCCCCTCTCTGGAAACAGGGCCAACGTGTTCAGTTAATCCCATTATTAGCATCTGGGTTGTGCTAAAATGTTCAGACACAAGTGCCAATGTGTCCACAAATGCTTTATGCAGAGACAGGCTTTAATCAGAGTTTCCTAAAGAGACTAAGTTGCTGTATGCATGGGAGCATAGACAGCACAGTCACTATAGCTGACAAACACCTCAGCTTTAGTGAAATGGTACTTCAAGTCAGAGGATATAGAAAAGGTTCCCAATGAGGTCCCCCGCCTGGCTCTATCTACGGACAACAAGAGGGGTGGTGCACCCGTACACCAGTGGATGAAGGGACAGATGAAGGTCTGGGGAAGCTCCCCATGTCACCTGCCTTTAATCCCCGGCCCGCCACCATGAACCGACCCCCTGCCCATCTGAGAAAGCCTGAAGCTCCCGCTTAACAGACCCAAAGCGCCAACATGGGAAAAGACACCTTCCCTGCAAAGGAAATGACTACCGTACACTCTCCATTAGGAGCCAGATCAGTGAAGTCATTTCACAGAGTTAGCAGGAATTGTGAACACTGCAGATACAGTGTTGCATGATCTGAAGGAAACGCAGAGGGCAAACAGCTTTCCAATGATGCAAGCACAGGAAGCACAAAACAATCCCAGGTGCAGTCAGGGACAGTAAACAATCCCAGTGATCACCCAACTAGAAGCACTGAGAGTCCCATTCATGGGAAGGGAAGAGCACATTAGAAAAGCACATCGCCCCAGTTGATCAGGGTGGGTCGTTGGCAGGCAGTGGGAGAGTGTTAAAGTGTGATATAAGGAGGTGCCCGGAGAGAAGACGTGGAAAAGAAAGCGAAGGAGGTGGTAGTAGTAGAAACAGTGAAGGATGTGGTAACAACAGAGGAAGAGATGGTAGGAGTAGAGGCGGCAGTGGTAAAATCTGAGGAGGTGGTAATAATAGTGGAAGAAGTGCTGCAAATAGAGGAAGAGGGGACCAACAGAGGTGGTGGCAGTAGTTTAAGAGGAGGAATCTGTAGTACCAGCAGACGAGGTGGTAACAGAAGAGGAGGAGTAGTAACAGTGGAGGGGTTATTAGTAGGAGGTTGAGATGGAAGAAGGTTTAACAGCCGAGAAGAAGGGGAGGGCAACCCGCTAGCATGACATTATAGCAAGGTATAAGGAAGTCGGTTTCACCCAAGGCAGGTTGAGGCGGAAAAAGAGTTAGGCCAGGAGGGCAGAGAATGGCGAGGGGGTGCAAGATGTAAAAGAGGTGGTACCCCATCATCAATAAAAGGCAAGGTGTCCGGGGCTAGCAGCAACAACACCTGGACCCTCCTTTCCTCAACAGAGATAGTGTGGCTATGCCGGCACGCAGTCCAAGAGACAGTGACTGACAGAAGGCTTTTTCAGCATAAGGAACAAGTTTAGTAGAAGGGATTGGGCAACCATTGGGAAATATGCAGAACCACTGGATGGTGAAACATCATTACAACCCGAGGGAGAGAATTGGTCGGGTTTCATCTTTCATTCTATTTTCTTAACTTGTGCGTCAACAAAAGTTTGTGAACCGTCCTTCTGGAGTTCAGTCCTTTGTGTATTCCACATGGGCCTCCTGACGGGGAAGGTACCAGATGTACCTATAGCAGACTTAAAAGGTGCTACAGAGAAGAAGGCTGCACCAAGAAGCAGAATTGGGGTAAACTGTCCTGCGTAAGGGGTGGGATCATAAAGATTGCACCCAGTAATATTTTGTGCCATTTTTTCTGGTAAGGGAATGGGCTTATTTCTGACTTTGTTTTTGCTACCTTTTTTTCAAAACAATTCCTGGGTCCTTCCCTAGAGGACAGACTGTAAATCTACACCCCAAAATGTCAAAATTCAAATAACAGAAGCACCCAATGTGCTACTACTGGTTAATAGATGGATCCTTACCAATCTTTTCATCTTCCTGCACCATCTTCCTTTCCTCGCGGAAAGCTCGAAGCCACCGCAGCTTTTCCTCTAGCTTCTTCGCAAAGTACAAATGTATGTCCTCTGTTTCCTTGTTGTGCAGCTTGAAGGCGTTCTTCACACTGACGTTGAAGTCGTCGTCTCTGCCGTCATCCACCTCGACGACTTCGTACTTATCCATGTCAATGCGGCCTTTGTAGTAGAGGATGTCCCTTCGAATTAGATCCTGGAGACAAGAGGGAGAGAAGGAAGTTCAGTAATGATGGGGGCACATTTTGAGATGACCTCATCCACGATTAATATTTTATTAGTATTTCCCTATGCGCGCCCATTACAAGAACCTCATTAGACCAAAACGTTTATTTTGCAAATGAGTCCCTGTAGGTTGCGGCATAAGCAGTTTTCCATTGCAAATTAATGTATTCGGTTTTAGATCACATACAGAAGAACACTCAAGGAGCATTTTAATTACAGCGAGGCTTGCATCAGGGCCTGCAGGAGCTGTCATCCTTTAAGGTCACTTGTGATGGTCTGTCTACACTTTCTATGCTGCACTGGCCGCCCGCCTGGTTACATCCTTACTGCTCCTAATTACATTCGAAGAAGATTCACAACTTAGCATCATCTGTAGATCCTGCAAACCACCAAGGGGAAACCAAAGTCTGAAAGCCATCCTTGATGTCCACAATCCCTGGAGGCAATTCCAGTTGACCATTTGTAAATGATGTCTATTGGATCCAGTTCAGGCATATGGGTTTTTGGACGCTTGACTACTGTAAATACAGTGGGTAGAAATTAGACATTCTGCCAGCTAAATGCTTTAAACTGAGTTTGAGGGACGGTATTACACAGGTCCAAAGTGCACTTGGAAGCATCAGAATTCTCTCCAAAGCAGAGGTGTAAAAGGCCAAGATTTTTTTTTAGAGCTGCAGAACAAGCAGCTGGCACTTAAGCAATAAGCCCCGAGCAGGGGGAGGGGGGCATTACCAATGTGGGTAATGCCCTGGGGACCAATAGTTACAGACCCGAGAAAATGGCGTTACAGTCTTTTAATTGAAAGATTTTCCATTGAAAAAAACTTTTCAATTCATATTTATCCATCGAAAATGTATGTATGTGTATTTGGGTGGGCTAAAGGGTGAAAGAGTTAAATGGTTACATTTGGACAACAGGGGTTTGGGGGTGAATCCCTCAATTAAAAAAAATGAAAATTATTTGGGAATGGGTGTTTTAAAGGCAGAAAAACAGGGATTTGGAGGGACCCCCAATTTAAAAAAATCGTTATACAGGTTTTCGATGGAAATTGGTATTAAACCACTTTAGAGGAAAAATAATTTGTTGGACAAAATTCGATGGAAAATCTATTCAATTAAAAAAAATCGATGGATAGACTAGTAACCAACACATGTTTCCATCTCTGTTAACTTTCCCCCCTTCCTCTCCTGACTCACTCTACACTTCAGGCATTTGAAATTGCCTTTGTTTTCTATTTTCAGAGGCAAGCGGAGCAAAACTGTGTCAAGGTCCCAAGCAGATGTTTCTGTCTGATTTGCCATTAAATCAGAGGAATGCAATTAGCAATGCAAATGAACTAGGCACCCCACAGTTAAAAAAGCCTGTTTGGTATAGGACGAACACATACATGACGGCTGCATATATCATATGAACACATCTTTACTTGCCATAAGCACATTTAACGTCGCAAGGCAAACATAAAGACTTTCATGAAAGCCAAGCCCCCCACAGCTTCAGAAACAGATTCACGACCAAGGACTTTTGCCATGTAAGATCAGGCTTATTTGTAGGGCATGTGCACCTCGATACCGCGTAGAACAAATAAACAGATTATATGGATAAAGGGTACAGTGTGTGTTAGGTGCACAGAGCTCGAACTGCAAACATGGACCATAACCACATTCAGTGTTTACAACTGGACTGTGGTGGCATGGCACAGTCAATCTTAGGTGGAAGTTTGTGATATAAATGGCTTGTGGCAAGCGACCACAGTTCATGCCATTGCAGTCAGTTTAGGCATATCTGTTTATAAAACACTGATTGTGGTCGTGGTCTGTGCATGCATGCAGTCAAGGTGTACAGGCGATCCAAGAACACAGCAGCCCATATTGCTGGTTCTGTGTTGCTGCAGATGAATGACTCTAAAACTACACATTTGTGTTGCTTAGTGCATAGGTGTACCTTGATCAAAGGTCATGACTGATGTTATGTGGGTATGTGTGGTGACCCAGGCGTATGGCCTCAGAGCATGCTTATGATACAGGTCTGCCAAACATGGACTGCAGCCTTTGGTCCATGGCTCCTGGTCCTCACCTATGTCCACTAAGCAGAGTATTCTTTACTAGTTCAAATATATACCAACATGTTCACAACCAGGATGTAGACTGGGCACTTGGGTTCCTGACCCAGCTACATGAATTGCTGACCTTGCTGACCCTACTGCAGAACCTGCTCACATAACTGCCAAACTTTCGGATCCATTTGCAAAACTTGCTGACCCGGCTGCAGAACTTGCTGCCCTAGCTGCTGCCCAGCGCTGCAGAACTTGCTGAACTCGCAGCAGAATTTGCTGATTCACGTGCAGGAAATTCTGACCTTGCTGCTGAACCTGCTCACATAGCTGCAGAACTTTCTGACGCATTTGCAGAACTTGCTGACCCGGCTGCAAAACTTGCTGCCCTAGCTGCTGCCCTAGCTGCAGAACTTGCTGAACTCGCAGCAGAATTTGCTGATCCACCTGCAGGACTTTCTGACCTTGCTGCAGAACCTGCTCACATAGCTGCAGAACTTTCTGACCCATTTGCAGAACTTGCTGACCCGGCTGCAGAACTTGCTGCCCTAGCTGCTGTCCTAGCTGCAGAACGTCCTGAACTCGCTGCTTAAGTTGCTGATCCAGCTGCAGGACTTTCTGACCTTGCTGCAGAACCTGCTCACATAGCTGCAGAACTTTCTGACCCATTTGCAGAACTTGCTGAACCGGCTGCAGAACTTGCTGCCCTAGCTGCTGTCCTAGCTGCAGAACGTACTGAACTCGCTGCAGAATTTGCTGATCCAGCTGCATGACTTTCTGTCCTTGCTGCAGAACCTGCTCACATAGCTGCAGAACTTTCTGACCCATTTTCAGAACTTGCTGACCCGGCTGCAGAACTTGCTGCCCTAGCTACTGCCCTAGCTGCAGAACGCGCTGCAGAACTTGCTGATCGAGCTGCAGGACTTTCTGACCTTGCAGCAGAACTTGCTAACCTTGCTGCAGGACTTTCTGAACTCGCTGCAGAACTTGCTGATCCAGCTGCAGGACTTTCTGACCTTGCAGCAGAACTTGCTGACCTCGCTGCAGGACTTTCTGAACTTGCTGCATTACTTGCTGATCCAGCTGCAGGACATTCTGACCTTGCTGCAGAATGTGCTGTTTAGCCTTGTCACAGTGAGGTGGAGAAACACACACGGGTGATGCAGTACGTGCCACAGTACTTGTCTCTCTCTGCTTCCCTTGTCGGACGGGTCATGTGCTGATTGTGTTAATGGCTCTCGAGTTTCTCCTAGCTTCCTGTGCAATGGCTGCCAGAGCAATCACCTTTACTGGGAAACAGGACGAAATCTATTGCAGAAGCTCCACAAACACTTCCTTCCTTTTGGGTGCAGCAGAGGCCTTTTTCTATTACAAAGGTCGGTGTCAAGATTTGTAGATCCCAATTGTTCCATGAAATATAACATCGCTCTACACTTGGGGTACACGGAGATGATACACTTGTTCAGGAAGGAATTGTGCGGAAAAGAACTGAAATATTGTGTGGATATAAAGTGGACATAAAGAATTAAGAGTACATAGTAGTTGTTCTTTTTTACAGTTCCAGGTCCCAGAGAGATTTATCTCAATTGCAACCCATTGGTGGACCTACTACACCAACAGTTATTAAACACCTACAGGTATTCACATAGACCCCTTTGGCTATTCTGTCAACATCATTTTATCAATTCTTTACAGATTTCAACAATTGTTTGAATTGTACTTTTAAGGAAATACATTTTGATTGTGGGCAGAGGTGCAATACATTTACTCATTTACAAACGTCTGCTTCATAGACCAAACCAAACTCCTTGCATGTGCAATGAATGATTAGCATATGCAAGCATCATGACTTGCCCAAATTGGGTCTAAAAACCAGAAGAGCTCTCATTCTGTGAAATATGCATCAGCTGAGGTTGAAATGACAGAGGTGACAGGTTAATGGCGAGTGTTGTTGCATTCAGCATCGTGCTGCATAACGCACAGCCTGTACTGGTGGAAGATCTATACCTCCCAGCAGGTCATTGCATACCTTCCTAATTTAAGAATGTCATCCATAAATATCCTCCCCCTCTCCTGTGAACACAGTATACTTCCATAAGCGTTCAGCACTCCATGCCCCTCTCCCCACTTCATCGCCCCATGTCCTTAACTCCCCTGGCACCAATCTTGCCAGCAAGCCATGCCCACTGCCTTGTCAGTACCCTATTCCTTCACCCATTCTGTTACTAGCTCCACCCTACTACCTCAAATAAGCTCCAATGCTCTCGACCCCCGTCCACGCCATGTGCCCCAATGAGCGTTTTACCACCTCTTCTTCTTTGGTAATACCTCTCAAATGCAGTATAAGAATCCTGCCCTGCATTCGTAAGCAGCACCTGAGCTCCCTGCAATCTTCCATCTCCTAACCCTTTAGCATTTTGATGCATTTTGCCTGCCCCTTTAAATCATGCAACAGTCCTATGTACCCTGCTTTTGACACACTCATATTCCCCACCCATCCTTTAGCACATCAGTTGACCATTCACTTCTGGAATGGATACCCACACACATTAGCATTTAAGAATGCAATGCTACCCTACTATAGGGATTTGCGACCTGCGGCTTTCCAAATGGTTTGGACAATGATTCACACAATTCCTCACCATTGACTATGCTAGATAGTACTGATGGAAGTTGGGGTCCAAAACATCTGGAGAGCCATACCTTGCAGACCCCTGGCCCAGACTCCATACTCAAACTCAATAGTCTCCAAATACTGATGATAGAAACCAATGTCCCCACACAACTACTTCATGTATGTGATGCTGTGATTTACAGACAACTACTTCATGTATGTGATGCTGTGATTTACAGACAACTACTTCATGTATGTGATTCTGTGATTTACACACAACTACTTCATGTATGTGATGCTGTGATTTATGGATGTAGTTTTTGTTGGAATATGTTCTGTATCTGAAAAGGGCTGTTGGTTTCTTAGTGTGGAGATCTGTCATATCAGCCAAAAATAAAAGGAAACTATACAGCGCATTTCATGTCCAGGTGGATAAGTCATGGGTTAAGCACTCGCCTCTGACACGGGGCCACCCTGTACTGCAGTAAGTTGGAATCACAGTGTCCTTGAAAAATTATTTTTCTCAATCTTATCCCCGTTCTTTCGGTGGTCCACATGGGGCTGTCCTTGGGCCACTACATTGTCCTCTATAGTTGGCACCTTTAACTTCACTGATATCCTCTTGCGGGTTTCAGATGCACTTTTATCCCGACAAGACCCAAATCTATCTTTGTTTTCCTTCTTTTGATGACATCATCCATCAACTGTGAGAAACCTGAGGGTATTCTCACTCCTAAAACCCCTGGATCCTCTTCTTAGGTGGCCAGGGAAAGGCCATTGCTATTGGATGCCGACCCTGGGGGTGGAGAGCAAAGGAGGATCACCTGAGTGGGGGGTCGTTGGAGTTTGGAAGTGGAGTACCTTCAGCCAAGACATGGTATCCCATTTCCTAATTATGTCCAACCACCTCCTCCCCCGACCTTTATGGGCTATTGTAAGCCAGCCCTCCCCATTTCCCCTCATGGACACTTAACAGTACTGAGACGAGGAAGAGGCGACTAAGAGGAATGAACACTACACTTTCATTTTACCACTCTGGTACTGGGATGAGGAAGATGCTTGCAGAGTATGGTGAGATTCAGGCATGCCCCCGTTATTGCAGTCAGGTAAACCAAATTAAGGGTTCACACCTGCAACCTGTTAGGTTGCAGGTGTATACAGAGAGAGTCAGAGAACACTGGGGAGATGAAAAACAGGGAGGCCTCTGGGGATAAAACCAGAACGGGGCCTGTTTTTTGAGGAGGCAGCCGTGGTAGGACTGTGGAGGGGCCAGGACTCTGGCCAGCAGCCCAGAGAGAGAGTGTCCATCATGAGGAAGCTGCAGCAGGAGCTGCGTTGTCACAGAAGGACGCGGGACGCTGTCTGCGTCAATCCAGGGGCGGCAAAGCCATCAGCATGTGCACAGCAAGCCCGATATGCGAGCAGGACTTGCAGAAGCTAGCTCGCTGACAGAAGACAGAAGCAGCAGGAGCCACTGACGAGCAACGCCAGAGACGGGTGAGTGTCAAAGAAAGGCACTGGCTGACCGGGGTGTTCTGAGTGTGCTGCGAGTGAAGTAATATTTGCCAAACAGAGCGAAAGGCTTGCTTTGAATCAAGTGAATGCATATGAATCATCAAACTGACCGGTAACTTAAAACTGAACACAGTAAATGCACATTAAGTGCCAAGCTGAACAGAAAACTAAAGTTAACCAAAAAAGATATATCTTGAATACTAAACTAAATAGAAATTTGGAATCAAAACATATCAAGTGCATATTGAATACCGAAGGAAAACTTGAAATCGAGCATGACGAATGCTCAGAAAATACTGAACTGAATGAAACATATTAATTAGGACTATGACAGCGTGGAATGGAGTACAATTTCTATGGGGGAAAATAAGGTGCAGACAAACAGGAAATGTCCATATGAAAGTTGCAAGTGTAAAAGAGTGCCATAGAAAGGTGGAATCTGGGCACAACCACTACAAAGTGGACTTTGAGAATAACCGCAGTACGGCAAGGCCAAAGACTGGCAAGAGGTGTGTGGCACGGTATGGCAGAGCCAAGAGGCTAACAAGGGGAAGCCAGACAAGTGGGATCCTGCATACAAAGCCAAGAGGCCAATAAAAGAGCAGCTAATTTGAAAGTAACTCTGCACATCTAAAGCAGGTATAAAAGGACCTGTGTGGGCTGAAGAGCCTGGGATCCTGGTTGCGCGACCTGTGTTGGGTAGACCTGTGGTCTGATGGCTGCGGCGAGAACAGTGGAAAATTTAGGAAACCCAAAGACATTGGGCCACATTACGGGTCCGGCGGTAACCGGTGCTAGTGGCGGGATGCTGCTGGACCCGTAAATATGTACTGGTGCCTGATATCCCGATAACACCGGGGGATTACAAACCCGGAGGCCCCAAAAGTCAGGCGCCGATAAATTATAAATCGCCATTCCCATAGAGTCTCAGAGGACTCTATGGGAGTGGGGACATAAGAGGTTTCCGTGAAAACTCTGCATGCGGTGCCATCCTGCCTGGAAATTCTGACCGGCCGGGTGGGAGGGCACACGCCCGGCAGTGTTTTAGTATGCCTTTCTGGAAACAAAGGTGCCAGTAAGCTTGCCGGCACCGTTGTTTCGGGACCAGCACACTTAGAATGAGGCCCATTGTGAATTAAACTCAAGAAATGCACCACAATTTACCCTTTGAAATAAACCAGAAGGAGGGTAAAGTGGACCTAGATTTGTTTTGAACATTTGAAAGATGGAACCTATAAGACAGGTGCCACAGGGTGCATGACTCTCACCGTCATCTTATAACATTTTCACAGTGCTGTTTTTCAATTTGCTGGAAAAAAACGACATAGGTTTTACCAACTTCGCCGATGACACTCAGTGTGTCATTCCCATGTCAGGCCATTACAAGGAGGATACAAAAAGGTTAAATGAGACCTATAAAATCATCGAAAGTTGGATGACGGAAAACGGCCTGCACTAAATAAAGAGAAAACCGAGTTGAAGATAATTGGTACAAGTCATAAAATAAACAAACTGGAAGAGGACTACAAACACTTTGAAATAGTGTGTCGTAGAAACTAAGAAGAATGCAAAAACTCTGGGGGTTGTCTTTGACCAAAACCTAAATATAAAGGCACACATAGGCAGACTGATGTCCTCTACAGCCTATCATATTAAACTGCTGGATCAACTCAGACCTTTTATTTCTCAAACTAACTGTAAGGCTATTGCTAGAGCCATCGTGGGGTCTAATGTCAATTTTTGTAGTACTCTACTGGTGGGAGCAGCAACATCGGATATTGCTAGATTACAGACGCTCCAAAACACCAAGGTTCGAACCACTGTAGGTCTAAAAAATACTGACCATGTCTAGGAGGCCAGACGGGGTCTGCATTGGCTTCCCATAGCTGCCAGGATCCACTTTCGGTCACTGACCATCACACACAAATGTCTTAGAGGTTCTGGCCCATGCTACCTAACAGAAGCACTGACAAATAAAATGCAATATTAGAATGCTGAGGTCAAATAACTCAAATCAACTGCACTTTCCCAAATGGAGCCTTACTCTAGTCATAGAAAGTGCATTCTTTAGTGGAGCCCCCAAGGCATGGAACGACATCCCACCTGACATATCGACTCTGTAGCAGCTTTTAGAAAAGGACTCAAAAAACCCTGCTATTCAAATTAAAAGTTCATACTGGCCACCTTCTGTAAATCATTCTAAGATCTTTCTGACTATATGTCATTCCCTCACGCCCCCGGGTTTTTTGGTTGCGCTATACAAATAGAATAAAGTAAAGAAAAGCATTCAGACACTCTTGTTTGCACACCAGTATTCTTGTAATATACCCCCTTTTCTAATTCAACTTCGACGGCTCCCTATTAGATTTCAATTTGAATTTCATTGTCTTCGTCTCATTTTGAAATGTGTTCAAGCTCCGACTCCTGGCTTCTTTAATTTCTCGCTATGACCCCAATAGGGTTCTTCGCTCGTCATCTCAGTTTCTTCTCTCGGTCCCTCGCCCTCCCTGTGCCTCATCCCGCTTCCGTTCCTTGCAATAATTTGCCCCTAATTTATGGAATTATGGAATTCCCTACCTCTCGACATTCGGTCTTGTTCTAATCTTGCTCTTTAAAAAAGAAAAAACGCCTTAAACTACATCTCTTGCATTCGTCCTTTCCTGGTCATGTGTTTCCTGATTTTTGTGTGTCTCGCGTTTGTTCATTGTTCTTCGTCATGCATTAACGGCCATTTCTCATGTTTCCTTTTTTTTGTTTTTAAACTGTTTTACCTTGTACATCGCCTTGGAAAAAGGTGCTATATACATACCATGAAATACATAAATAAATGATATGCCCAAATTGTCAGTGTTCTGCTTCAGAATGTAGCTTTAGAGGAAATTTGACCCCAACAGATGCAAATGCTTTCAGAAGCAGCAGCACAGCCTGAATACACTTAAAAGTGCCTGGAAAATGGAATTCCCATTTGTGGAACATATGACGATGAATGATTTTTCCCTCTCAAGAGGGAGTCAATAACACTAATGTTGGTTGCGGACGATCTAAATGATAAGACGCGCAACTATAACGCTTACATTAGCATACACTTAGAGAGAGACCGCACTTCAAGATGTGAAAGGCATGAATAAAGGGGGACTGATTGATGTGGATATTTATAGACGAGCGAGAGAGACAAAAATATCAAAGCAAGTGTGGAATTTGCATAGATACCAGCCTTGTGTAGATGCGAAGGAAACGAAATGTAAAAATATACCGTGGAACAGCCAACAAAGGAACTGTGACAAGCATATCCATTCAAGCAAACATAGATCAGCAGATGCATGAAGGAAATTAGTAGATAATATTATGAAGACGCATGGAATCTGCCTTCCCAGAATACCGTCAGGTGACCCGGTCTGCAGCATTGTGGTCAAGAGACAAAAAGCCCATAGGACTAGGGGTGGTCTATGGCAGAAGCTTTTTCAAACGCAACATCTGCGGCAGGGGGTATGTTGGTAAACGGGTTGGGAAAATGTGGCAGGAGTTACTTAATTATTTGGTGCCTTGAGGTTCGTTCCAGAGATATAAAGGCAAACTCTGCTTTTACTACTCTCTTATCATGGACAACCTGAGCGCTTCATACTCAAGCTCACCTCCTGTGCCAAGTCCCTCGGGTTCCACATCGACAAACACCTCTGCTTCAAGACACACATAGCGAAGAAAACTCAGTTTCAGCTCACCTTCCTGCGGAAAGTCAAGCCCTTTCTCTCTCAGGACAACTTTAGATCCACTGTTCAATCACTGGTCCTATCCCACATGGATGGCGGCAATGCCCTCCTCAAAGGCCTCCCGTCGTCCTCCCTTGGGCCTATGAGAAATGTCATGCACGTGGCCGCATCAAGGGTCTATGCAGATAAGATCATATCACCCCGGCCCTCATCGACCTTCACTGTCTCCCACTGCATGCGCAAATCCCCTTCAAGTCTTGCTGCATCATCTATAAGGCAGTCACTCTCAATTCACCCAGCTACCTCGCGCAGAACCTCAGCATCTCCAGTGGACAGCACACCACCAGAAGCCAAGACACGTACAAACTTTACATCTACCACTTCTCTGCCCATACACTAAAACTATGGAACTTCCTCCCCGCTCAGCATCAGACTGGCCCCCGCGCTCCAACAGTTCAGGAAATAACTCAAGACCCATTGCTTCAAGGAGTCTCTCGTCCTCAACACCTAGGCCATCACGTCACCCCCTGTGCCACCTGACTCGTTAGACGCCATCTGCCCTGCCACCCTGTACAGCTGTACCCCTCCTCTGTGCCCCTCTGTTTCCTACCCCCGCTGTATATCTGTTCTGTCGAAGCTAGGTCCACGCTCAATAAATACCATAATAAAAATGGTCCATGAGTCCGAGGAACAATGACTTGCAAGCGCAATAAGGCGGTCCTTGCAGGAGTGAGATGAAGCCATACTGTTGGGCTCTGGGAATGTTTGACATGGAGCTGCTCGGCAGCAGCAGTGAGAATGGGGCAAGACTCCCAGCCACAGCCGAGAAGACCTGAACAATGAAGAGGGTAGGGGAGAACCGAAGATGCCAAGTGCTGGGACCAAGTGAAGCTGGCGAGGGGAGTCTTGACACATGGACCAAGGACGACGAGCAGGTAGACCAAGAGAAGACAAAGCCCAGAGCTGGTACAGAGGTGGAGGTCCATGGACGGACACCAGATGCCAGGGTGAGGAGAGAGAGATGGTCTAGGTGCTGTTCAGAAGCAACCAACGCTAAACACAGATGGTACAGGCTACACCGAGTAGGATTGCTGGACGCTCTCAGATTGAGGGCTCCACAATCCACATTGAAAAGACACATAGCATGCTGGAAGTTTGATTAGGAATTTCTAAAAAGTATTGGTGAAGTCTCATTGAAAAGACCCATTGCACAGTGAATTTAGAGTCAGAGTTCCTTGAATGCAGAAAAACCTGCCACTGCAAAGAAGTGGGCCAGAGAAAGAGGCCTTGGTTAATATACTGCATGATGGAATTTGGAATCCAAATTCCAATACACAATGGAAAACCCACAGCATGCTCGAATTGGAGTCAGCAAACAAAGCACAATGAGAAAGAGCCTTTAAAGGAAAATAATACATACTTGAATGGGGTGTTAGCACTCCAGTATCTTGATAAAGAGATATTGAAGGAATACAATACAGCTATTGAAGGAATACAATGCATATTTGAACAAGGAGATCATTCAGTATCTTGATAAAGAGATATTGAAGGAATACATTGCATACTTGAATGGGGAGTTTGCACTCCTTACTTAGCTTCATTAAGAGATATTGTTGGTATATAGCTGGTAAGATATCTCAGCGGGTTTAGCGCTCACTGTTGCGATCTGCGTGTGATTTCCAGGTCGCAGTTTCGAATCCCAGCAAGGCCAACTCAGCCTTCCATCCTCCGAGGTTGATAAACGAGTACCAACTTCAGTTGGGTGATATTGTATGCATATATGGTCTCTGTAAAGAGCTTAGGCGCAAGTGGTATATAAATAACACATCATTATCATTTTGTAGGAATACTATAGGAATACAATAAATACTTGATCGGGAGGAATACAGTGCCTCCTGGCATTGGAACTCCCAAAGACACAGAAACGGCTTCATGCATGCTAGAATGGGAGTCAGCAATCCGGAAGCATCTTGGAAAAGTAAAACAGAGACTGTGAATGAAACAATTTGGAGCTAGGACTCTGGATGCATCTTGGGAATGAGACCCTGGAGGGGCACAATGCATGCTGGGACTTTGAGTTACAACTCTTAAACCACCCAGAGAAAATAAACTCTAGTGACAACTCGAACCTGAAAAGTGTAAGAAGACATTATAGCAAAAGAATGACATTTAGAACATGTATGATGAGCTATTGACGTCTTGTGTAAGTTGTGCAGGCAAGAAACCTGCATTTATAAAATAAAAACGTTAACATTAAATCCGTAAATTAAGCGAGGAAATGATACATACAGGATAACACTGATTTCTGAAACTATATAATATGTCTGCAGGGTTTATTCTGGAATTTAATTTGAAATTTAAAATGTCCATTTCCATTTTGTGTTTCCAAAGTGCAAACCACCCTGCGGTACAATGCTCTTGCCGCAACACATGGTATTGCACATTCTGCAGAGGGGTCCCCAAGAAGTTCTCCAGGAGTAATCCCAGGCACACCCTGAAAAAATGCGCCCTAACTGTGGGTCGCTGATTCAAATGTTTGGCGACCCTTAAATATTAACGGGTCACTTTGGGGAGGCCAAACCAGTCGCTATAGCGCTAAATGGGCCTAAATTAATAAAAGGCACTATGTAGCGCCGATGTAGTGCTTTTTTGTGAATTAGGCCCATTTAGTATGGTGCAAAGAGTACTTTTGCTGTGCAGAGTGACTTTGCTCTGCAAACATACATTTTGCACTGCTCTGTGAATTAGGCCCGGTTAAATATGTTTGCTGGCAGTGCAAAGTCACTTTGCACCACGCTAAACGTTCCATGAATTAGGCCCTAAGTGTGAACACTTCAAGAAACTCAAACTTTTCCAGATCATTTCTTGACTAGTTTGAAAGTTTGCAGTGCCATGAACAACCTGAAAATTGGGTAATTTGAATTATCGCCACACTTGTGAGAACGAACAAAGGACATCAGTCAGGCAGCTGGGAACATGTTTGGGACCAAGCAGTGGAGTCATCTGATCAAAATCATTAGGATCATGCATCTGACATTAAAGTAAGGGATGTCACCTACCATTTGACCCCGATGACTGGACAATGAAATTGCTTTAAACCAATCCTTATTGATAACCAAAAGCTCCCGCATATGCAATATTTACTACTAAAACTTGCAAAAGCTGAAGACACGCCTGCTTTTAAAAGATGAGGAGTCAGATTGGTGACATCACCGGAAAGAAATTTAAAAGGATTCAGTCATGAATAAAATCCTGTGTGACAATGCTCCCAAATACCATGGTGACAGAATAAACAACCCACATAAGCGTTGCACAACCTTCTCCTGGTTATAGTAGACAAAGAAGTCTGAAAGCGCCACCTACATGGCACCAGCAAATAAGACAGTAGCACCAGCTTGAAAAACCCCTCAAAACACGTCCCTTCCTGCCTATTACACACACAATGGCATGCAGCGCTCATCAAGCGATTGAGCACCTGATGGGGTTTAGTGCTGTGCAAGAATAATTTCAATCTAGCACCCGAGAGTCTCCAACACCCTTGTCCTTGTACACTCATGTAGAGGAAGAGCCAACTACCCCTACCAGAAGCTCCTCCCCCACGCTGCCTATATGTTGTGAACCGGGAATTCCGACATGCACAGTACCAGTGAGAATGCCGATACCACACAGAATCCTCGAGGCAAGGTATCCATTGAGAAAACCTTATATACATTCACAAAGAATTAATGGTCTTCTGGAAAAAGTCCCGGAAGAAGGATGAAAATGAATAAGAAAGAAGACTGGTGAAGTAATACGAAATAGAACTGATACATCTAGAAAAGACACAAATGAAGAAGGTATATAGATATTCTATAGGATCTGAGGATCAGGTATCCAAGAAAAGCAAAATTTCAGGTCAAAATGAAGATTGTCCATGCAAAGAAACACTGGAGAAAATGCAAAGTCATTTTACAATTGTACAGATGCTGTAATGCAAGTAGACAAAGTAATCCTGAGGCTGGTTACGTAGCGAATAGATTGCAGCAATGAGCCAATGTATACACATAGGAATGTATAGAATCTGGATGTTCCATAATGCACTTTAGCAAACTTGAACCACGTGAATGGAGAGGACTTGAAGTGTGGTGCAGTTGAAAATTGCTGATGGCGAATGAGAATTCAAGAAATGCTGGCTGGCCCAGCACTAAGAGTCGGGGCCACTGTGAGCCTGCTTGTCTGTCAAGAAGCTACATGAAGGTGAGAAAGAAACACACGTCTGTTTGAGGTTGGATGAAAAAACACTGAAGGAGTCCAGGGTTCATCATTTAATAACATTGTATGCAATGAACAGCTTGAAAACATTGTCTACGTCACATGATCAGATGAAAATAGACTTTGGGTTGAGCTACACCGAAACCAGAAGATAAGACCATGCCACACTCCCTTTTATTCTCAGGCACAGTGAGCCTCTACAAGGCAGAGTTCAAAGCCTAATTGAATGGCAGACCGTCGGAGTGATGAAGGATGAGGGCTAATGGGGTGGGGAGGCATGACCAGGTCATCCCTCCCAGCACCTGAGGTAACCAGCTTGCGTGCTGCTAGCAAGTGGAATATTCCAGAAGGGTACAAGCATGCCAACCAATTATAGAGGGCCACATATCAAAGAGCCCTGTAGTTTGTGTAACCAATAGGGTGTTGAGTGTTAGTATGACACAGAAGATGACTTGCACTTGGTATGGACTTAGTTGTCCACCTGATCATAGAAACCCAATCACCCCCCCGTCAGTATGAAACGTATACCTAAATGTTCCCTTTAAGCCTATCACATCCCCTAGTAGGTTTTTCTTATTTGCCACATAGGATGACGTAAGAAGTGACACATTTTTAGTATAAGAATGTTGTTTTTTCATGTGAAGCTTTGCGAGAAATCGAGCGAATGTCTGTTGATGTCCGTTGTAACTCCCTGTTTTAGATAATTGTTAATAAAACAGTACTGAGTTTTGCCAACTTCCTGAGTAGGTTGGTTATTGATGTATGAGTTCTGCATCCCCATCCATCTCTTATCCCCTGATTCATGGAATTATTCTTCAAACAGGGATTTTCAGGCAGAAATGAGTGCAAATCTGCGTTCTTCACGCACATAATTCCATGAATCAGGCTATTAGAATTGCTACCTCATCTTTAAGGGCCCCAGGTCCGGGGGTTCACCCACAACTGCAAAACATGCAAAGTGCACCTGTGTCAAGTGTGAATGTGTGCATCATAGAAACACCCAATCAGATGCCCCCTTGTCTGTCTGAGCGCAGGTCTGCAAGAGAAGTGTCCTCCAGTGCTTAATTTGAGGGGGTGTTTGCCAGGGCTCAGCGCTGGCACCTATTCCTGAGCCCCGGCACTTGTTGTCTCAGACTCAGTTTGTTTATGATGTGGTGTGCTCGCAACTTTATTATTCTCACTGACAGTCACATAATAAACTCCTATAGAATCAGAGCAAAATGTAAATGCTGATTGTGTAAAGACACTTAAACATTTGTCGCATGTCAAGACACAAGGAGTATGTTATTTTATGTGCATGTTGATTGTTATTTGTAAATCACACACCAGTCGTAGTGACCAAGTAAATCCGGCAACCACAATAAGCCGGTGGGAGTTGCAGCTTTAACCCCATATATGTGGACAGCATGGGGAGCAGCCGTGAGTGATGGCAACAGATAGTGTGTAGCTGCCCAACCTGATGTGTCATGGGCGTGTTAGAAAATATTTGAGCCCCGGCACTTATTTTGTTTACAAATTAAGCACTGGTGACTGCACATTTGAGAGTGCATGAAGTATTCACAAAGGACACGTGCTCAGTTGCGTGAGTACACACTCTGTTAGCTGCCTGCAGCTGTTTGGGATTATTGCAAGTGATGCCCAATACGGAACCGGGCTGCTCATCATTGCGTCACCCACTCAGCACCCCCCCTCTAAATACGCATGACACTCTTGTGAATAAGGTGACCCGTGCATTTCTGGTAACCGTGTATCTCTGTGAGGTGCATCAATGGAGCTTCGAGGAGTGGCCAATTACATATGAATCAAGCACAAACATTTTCAAGTTCAAGTATCTTGCTCCATGTTGCTCAGAAAAACAAAAGTCTTGTATGCCTTTGCTTGCCCAGCATGCTAATCACCACGGAAACGTGATTTAATACATGCACATGCCAACTTTATCCATTCCATTCGGGAGACGCTAATCCAGTCCTGGTTTTAATTTTATATTCTGGTACTTGTAGTCCTGGATTTCCCCATTGTAATCCTAGGACTACTAGGTTTGAGAATGCAAGTACTTGTGGACCTGGTTATCCCCATTATACCTTAGGACTACTACGTCCAGAATGCAAAGTTAAAACCAGGACTGAACTAGTGTCTCCTGAAGGGAATGGAAAATAGCAAAATATGTGATTTGACAACATGCCTCTGAGCTCCTTCACTACAAAGCTGGCTGGCATTGTTGGCTCCTTTTGTGCATATGCTAACTTGAAGGCCACCGCACTAGTATTGTATTTAACACTGGCTCATTCATGCGAGCATGGCTCGTTTCATTAGGAAGATGTTAGTCAAATCCTAGTTTTGGATTCTGCGACTTGAATTACAGTATTTTGCCATTATAAATCCAGGACTACAAGTGCCAGAAGGCAGTGAAAAAGCACAGGATTGGACTAGGATGACCTGAATGGAAAGTGGCATGTTGGCAAGGATGCCGACTCCAAAAGAACATTTCAGTTACCCAATGACTTACTTTCTCACTGACTGACTGATGGGCTCGGATTTCAGATGGTTTGTCAATTCAGAGGGGTTGATAGCTTGTTGTGTGGACCTCTCTGTACCCTGCAGGTTCCAAGCTTGACTCTCTAAAGGGTAGACGTCTATAACATACACACCAATTATTATTATTATTATTATTATTATTATTATTATTATTATTATTATTATTATTATTATTATTATTATTATTATAACACTTATTGCTTAAATGACAAACACACACTAGGTTTATTGATTTTTATTTATTGAGCATTTGTAAGGCACCTATACAACAGAATGGTGTTTCCAGGCGCCACAAGGCAGAGTGGGGATGGAACAAGGGGCGTAAATAACATTGGCTAAAAACAGTAAATATATAATGATGATCCTACTAGGCCTTTTGACATTTGAACGTGCAAGTGCTATGAAGAGAAGTGCCCGAGATAGGGATAGGTGGGCGGAGGGCAAGGAATGGACATAGGTCGGTGGGGGACCGGGAGAGAAGTGCCAGGAGGATCCACGGGAGGATGCTAAGTGCTAGGGCGGACGAAACCCAAGGGTGGAATGCACAGCGGGGGGCACAGGGAGCAGTGCTCTTGTGGGGTGGGGGAATGCTGGTGTCGACTGAGTAATGGACCTGCTATCCTGTGAGATTCAGGAGTACCAGGCCACCAGTCTCAGCGGCAGTGGGGTGATAAGCAGGGAGGGGAAAGAGGGAAATAGAGGAAAGCCGAGTTTTGAGAAGTTACTGGAATTTAAGGAGATCCGGCTCAAGTCTGAGAGGGGTAGGGAGGCTGTCCCAAAGGGCCGCACCAGCTGAAGAGAGAGATCTGCCCCCCACTTTCTGCTTGGAGAAGAGTTTGACAAGCAGAGAGTTGTAGTTAGAGGTGCGGAGGGCTTTAGCAGGGGAGTGTCTATAAAGAGAAAGTTGGTGCTAGCGTGCTCCTACGCTCCAGAAAGCCTTGTGGATGATGCAGAGGGTCTAGAAATGTGATCCTCATGGCCACCGGGAGCCAGTGAAGAGATTTTAGGGCTGGAAAGATACTGTCCCTAGGCTTGAGACCAAGAATAAGCCTTGCAGCCCTATAATGGATTAGCTGAAGGGGGGGGGGTAGGGAGGAAAGGGGGAGGTTGAGGAAGAGGCTGTTGCAGTAGTCCCACGTAGAGAGGACCAGAGCTCTAGAGACAATGAACATCTGGGGGAAGGTGAGTAAAGGGAGAATGCTTCTAAGGAGGTGAAACTGAAGGTGAGCCTTCTTGGAAAGGTCCAAGATGTGAAAGGTGAAGGAGAGAGCGGAATTGAAGATGAGAATTTTGGCCTCACAGGATGGTGAGGGTAGAGAGCCCGAGGAGGGCCCCAAGAGGGTATGAGGAAAACAGTATGCAGGTGTCAGAATGAGAAAGATCTATGTCTTACTGCCATTAAGACAGATATTGCTATCCACACACCATGCCTGACTGGTGGTCAGGCAATCGGGGATGAGAGGAGGAAGAGGAGGTAGTAGAGGGAAGTTTGAAGGAAAGCTGTGTGCCCACAACATAACACTGCAAATGAGTAGAGAAGGAGGAGATCAGGTGAGCATGAGGCGAGAGATAGATATTGAAGACCACAGTGATAGGATAGAACCCTGGGGGACACCACGGGTAGAGAGTGTGGTGGTGGAGGAGAAAGGGCCCAGTTGCAACTGGGAAATGGTGGTTTGTGAGGAAAGAGATTAGCCATTCCAGTGCCCGGTCCATGATGCCAGGGGTATCACAGAGTCAATTTATGAGGATAGAATGGTTGACTGTGTCAAAGGCAGAGGAGAGATTGTGGAGAATGAGAACAGCAGGAGAGTTAGAGTCAAGATTTGCAAGCATGTCTTAATGGGTGTTCAAGAGAGCAGTTTCCATGCCTCTGGATGCCCGGAATCCAGATTGATGTCATGAAGGCAACCAACAAGTTCAGTGTGAAGGGTCAGTTGAGGGAGGACCAGCTTCTACAAGAGTTTACCCATGAAGGGTGGGGGGGGGCGTGGAGATAGGGCAATAGTTAGCTGGGCTGGAGAGGTCAGCAGACAGCTTTTTTAAGGGTGCACAAGTGAGTGCTTGAGGGATAGAGGGAAAGAGCCAGTGGCAAAGGAGTTGTTACAGAAGGTGGCAAGAGCCAGGGCTGAACAAATTTAGAGACCCCATCCAGTGCTATGGGCAGGAGGGAGGAGAGTGCAGGGGTGGAAAAGGGGAGCCAAGCGAGGTAGGGGAGCAGGAGCGGGAATAGAGATGGGGGTGGAGGATATGATATGGCATTTATAATGCGCATGTACACAAGTGTGAGGACAGGATGTCCTGAGTTTGTGGTGTGAAATGGGAGGCCAAAGCGGTGCAAAGAGCCTAGGAAGGAACGAGAGAGGTGGAGACTGCAGTTGGATTGGCAAGTTCCTTGCAGATTTTGAAAAGTGCAGCTGTGTTATTAGTGGCTCCAGAGATGCGGGTTTGGATGTGGGCCCTCTTCTTGGAGTGGATAGAGAAACGATATTGCCTTTGGAGGGGACGGCAGGCCAGTTTGTCAGGTGATGAATCCGGGGTCTGCCACTTCCATTCAGCAACTCTGCACTTGATATGATATGATATGACATTTATAACGCGCCTATACACAAGTGTTTCAAGGTGCGACAAGGCAAGGGAGGGGAAACAGAGGGAAGACAGAGACAACAATCCTACTAGGCCAGGTGACATCGAGATTACGCAAGTGCAGGGGGGGTGGAAGGAAAATTGGAAGGGGGCTGTGCAGTACATAGGATAACAGTAAAAATAAATAAATAAAGACAATAAATAAAAGTGCAGCCAGCTGGTGGCAAGTGCAATGGTAAGTGCTGACATCAGGAATCAAGTGCAAGTAGGGGCTGTAGGGATACAGAAAAAGTCCACAAGTGCATGGGTTGCCAGGGGGCAGTGCAGGTGTGCAACTGGCAGAGGAGGGCACCTTGGTCCGGGATCAGAGGGTGGCCAGGTGACCAGGGCAGTTTCAGATTCAACCAGGAGATCAGCAGGGGAGAGGAGGAGAGAAAGCAGAAGCAAAGAGGAAGGTCTTGAGGTGCTTCCGGAACGGGAGATGTTCTCCTCAAGTTTCAAAGAGGCAGGGAGGCTGTTCCAGAGGGAGGCCCCGCAGAAGATCTACTACCAACTCGCTGCTTGGAGAAGCGACTGACCCTGAGGGAGTTGGAGGCGGATGAGCGAAGAGCTCGAGAAGGAAGATACTTAGGAAGAGAGAGTTGAAGGTATTACGTTTCAGATTTGCTAAATCAGAGTCATACCAGCTGTTGCACTTGGAGGTAGGTTTTAGGTGGATCCTCATGACAGAGGCAAGGATGCCGAGGATGTTAGAGATGGAGAGGTTCAGATTAGCAAGGACAGATTCAGAGGGATAGTCAGAAGCAGGGGTGGGGGGACGAAGGTGAACGCAAAAGCAGCAATTGACACTCGCTTCATCGGTTGAATGACATCGAAGGAGGCTGTCAGTGCCAGGGTGGTTCAGATAGAAGGCAAAGGGGCCCCAAGTGGGAGGATGAGAGAGAGTGGTCAGGCCAGGGGAGTGGGGTGGTGACTGGGTTAGAGATTGGGGTGTCACAGAGATGAGGGCATCCAGAGTGTGTCCAGCTGAGTGGGTTGGACCGAAAGGAAGAATAGTGAGAGAGGGAGTCACAAATGACACAGAACTGTGAGGTGGCTGATTCAGGAGAGTCGAGGTGGCTGATTCAGGGGAGTCGAGATGGCTGATTCAGGGGAGTCGAGGTGGCTGATTCAGGGGAGTCGAGATGGCTGATTCAGGGGAGTCGAGGTGGATATTGAAGTCATTAAGGAGGAGGAATTTGGAAGAAGAGGTTGAGAGGGAGGAAGCAAGGTCAGCCCATTCAGAGAGGAAGAGAGAAATAGGGCCAGGGGGCCTCTAGATGGTAGCGAGGGTGAGAGAGTAGGCGAGTGAAGTGGATTACCAGCTTTGAAAGTTTTCTGAGGGGGGTACAGGGGTGTGGTATAGCCATCAGTGGTGGTGGAGAGGTTAGAGGAGAGGAGGAAGGAGGAGTAGCAGGAGAAGGGAGGAAGTTAATGAGAGAAGGCAGGCACCAGTCAAGGAGGAGAAGAGTAGGTTGAGAACCTTGCGCCATAATAGTGCCATTGTGGTAGACTTTAATGATGCACTTAGAGGATGAGCGGTATGGCAAGAGTACTTCCCATTTACTGTTGCCATTAATGGGTGAAGAGGAGAAAGGGGAGAGAGTGGGGACCAGGTGTGGAGACCATAGGTCCAGGGAATGGACAGAAAAGAGGATGTTTGTAATTATCTGCCTGGAGGTAGCATTGACGTAGGTGTTAGCAATAGTTAGGCCTGGAATAGAGCCCAGGAGAGCTTTATTAAGCTTCATTCATCCAAGCTCTGTGAGAGTGATAGGATAGGTGATGGAGTAGCAGTTAGAATAGATAGGGGAGATAGAGAGAGCCATGTAGTGGGGTAAGGGAGGAGGGCTAGAGACAGAGGGACTGTACATTGCACAAATAGACTCAGTAGGCAGCCTAGTAGCCAAGCAGGCTCAGGTGAGATACAAGATATGCACAGATATTTTTTTTTTTTAAGCAAGTGCTAATATGCAGCCGAAAAACAATCAATGCAAAGGTTTAAAGGAACATTTAGATTGAACTTTATAGCAAAGCACTCAAATGCAGCAGAAAACATACACTTCACAGGTTCAAAGGCACACCTAGATTCAACTTTACAGCAAAGCATTAAAGTGCAGCAGAAAACATACTGTGCAGGTTTAAAGCCACACCTAGATTCAACTTCACAGCAAAGCATTAAAGTGCAGCAGAAAACATACTGTGCAGGTTCAAAGGCACACCTAGATTCAACTTTACAGTAAAGCACTTTGTGTTCTCTAAATAAATGGTCAATATCATTATTATTGATCTATTCCTTCTCAAAAAACTCTTTCAGTTTATCTTGCACTCCCCCAACTTGTTCTTAATGATCTTGTCATCCATTGTGCTTCGCTGGCTTTTTTCCCAATATTTGAAGCTGTGTCATAGAGTCCCCAGCCCCTCCCCCTTTGCTCTACAGTATGCAGGATAGCTGTTACCGGATTGCACAGGCAGGGTGATTCTGCGTCCTTCTGCATGTGCTTGGCGGTACATGTCTGGCTAAAGCCCAACATGTTTCCCTGTACACATAGACAACGCTTCACCAAGAGCACTCGGGATACTCGTTCTGCTGCCAGTGAAAGCGCCCTCCGTGGGCCACTTCTGCTGAAACCATGTCCCTTTTGACAGAGCGATTCATTTTTTTGAGAAACACAGTTCCAAAGAATGTGCCAAAGTAGGATTCAATCCCTGTATAACAGCATCTATAATTTGTCTCTAAAAATAGAGTTGTTGACTGGCAGAATGTGGCAAAGATGTGACAGCGGTGCGCTGGTGCCCGGTTTAGGCCCAGGACAGAAGTAGCTGTGGAACAGACTGAGGCTTCCAAACATGTTGTGTTAGCCAAATATGACGGGGTCCTCCGGGACAAAAGGGGAAGCCCTAAGTGTGGGGTCGCCAGGATCTGGAGGGCTAAGTATTTACAGCTGCAGTGACTTAAGGTTCTGAAGCAGGACTTTCAGAAAAACATTCCAGGAGGGTCCACAGGATGATCTGAGAGGAGGCTGAAGCCAGAGAGGCATGCTGGGCGTTACCTAAGGAAGGGACAACCCTCACAAAGAGTGGGAGAACCGCGCAAGAAGCACTATGAGCAGCCTAGCAACTATGTCCCTACACACTGTCAGGATTCAATGGGCCACAAAGCACAGGCAGTAAATGCATTCACAAGCCAAAATGGAGGCAACGCCCATTCCCGATCACTTAGCATCAGTACGTTCATTCACCAATCGGCAAGCGGAGCAGAAATGACACCGGATGACGTCACAGGAAGTGACGGTGCATGACCTTTGACCTGAGTGCATCACAGGAAGTGGCCTCTTTACGATGGCCACCATGCAGGAGTGCCGCAGTGGAAGGTTTTTTAATGTTCCGATATCCAGGCATGCCTGATGGGGGTTGATAGGAGGAGCATGGGGCACTCGACTGGTTTGCCTCGCTGCTTGTGGAAACTAACTACGTGCTGTTGGTGAACTAGAAGGGTTAAGCGTCTGACTCAGGTGCCACGTTGTAATGCTATTAGTGTTGTTTCATTTATGTTCGAGGTGGGACTGATAGAAACGTCTCTGTTAAAGGCACTTGTGAATTTCAGCAGAGTGATATACTTTGAGGTTAGTATTATGTTTATTTAAGACTAATGTATTGTGTTGTTGTAAGAAACACAGAAGGGGGTTAATGTACCTATTTGCTATTGTTCGTAGCAGCATGATAGTCGCTGAAGAAGGATATGTTTATCTGAAACGCGCTAGGATTAGAGAACTTGCCTTTTGTTTAAACTATGTGCTGTCAATCTCTCATTAATATGAAACGATTGTTATGTGTTATGTTGCTATTGATAAAGGACCTGCCACATGTGTATTTATAAGCTGACTAATGAATTGTTTTGGTTGTTTTGGTTTTGTGAATATAAGTAAAAACTCCATAAACGTCACCATACTTCACTGGCTTTTTTTAACGACACTTTTTTTTTTACCACTCCATTTAAATCTTTACGTAACAAACAGAGCTGGTTTACAAGTTCATTTTGGGATAGGTCCCTTGGAAGTGCGTCCGGGTTACCCATTAATGCAAGGGTTCTTTGTGTACTTTTGTTGTTTCTTATACCAGTGGTCGAGAATTGGACCCATTTGCACCTGAAGTTACTAAAGTTGTCAAAAAGAGCTGAATGAGTTTATCATATCAAAAGAAGTGATCAGGCAGTACCCCCATCACTCCCCAAAAAATAATTATGTTCATTTTTTCCCTGCATAAAAAAGTCGCACGGTAGGCAACTTTGTTTCCTGCACCCCTAAAAGCCTTCCTCCAAATATTTTTGGACAGGTATAATTTACTAGTATATACCCCACTCGTACAATATTTGGGGAAAGTGCTTGATTTTCTTGGGAGTGCAAATTTGGGGCAATGTCGTCCGCTGTCGACCATGTCACAGATGACTTTATCACTGGATACTATAGGTTGTGGTTTGTGGGTCTGGTACGTCTAGCCTGGGATGCACTCACCTAAAACGGGATCTGACCCAGGGTTTCTATTCTGTATTTGCATAAGCTATGTGCCACTCTATGCATTCAAGATTTCATGTTACATATACATCCGTGGAAAATTCATGTTTTTAAAACACGTTAAGGCTATTACCTAGAAAAATGTAATTTACAGAACCAATTGGAAATGGCAATGTTATGGTACCAACATTCAGTAAACTGTAAATGTTATTTATACCCCGAGGTTTCTAAGCGTGAACCGAGGGATCGAACCTGTGTTGCTCCACGTCGTCTTGCTTCCAAAATGAGCGTGTTGCCCCTGAGCTATCCTCCTGAGACGAGATAAACAGAGTCCTTCAGGCTTCACATTTCAGAAGGGTCCTCTTAACTATGGTATGGACGTGAGTAATCGAATATTTAACATATGTGCTGTGAAGTAGTCAAGACTAGGGGTTAGGGTTGTGCCAAGCATCTTGAAAATTGCAGCAAGCAATACTGAGAACGGCACTATTTGTGGATCTCTGGTGACATGAACACTAACAAAACGTTTTTTTTCAACATTTTATATCGGCATGAACCCATGCATGAAATGTCGCCATAGTTGGCAGGACTGTTTGATGGAGTTAAAGAGGGATGTCTAGAATAGTTTGCTTGCACTGTGTTAGCCAAGGGTAGAATAAAGTATTGGTCCAAACTAAAACTAGTCAATACCTTAACTAGACTAACAAAGTCATTTATTTGCGAGCCTTCATGGATTCGACCACTCCATAAGGTAGAGATTAAATAAATAATTTGAAAAGCATTACACTTTAAATATTGCATCCAGGATACGTTATGTCCCTATCTGTGCCTGACTGTGTACCTGATCCATAGCTTGTTCAGGGAGGCGTGGATTACAGATGTTAACACCCCCCCCCCCACACACACATTGCGGACTTCAAGGTGTGAATGGTACACTGTTTTAAATGTGGCAAAGGTCAGTGGACCTAAAGAGAAGGGGAATAAAATCACAAGGCAGGCGAGAACGTGATAGAGTCAGTCACAGTATGTGCCGTCCAGTTGAAGCTTGATATATGCCTGGCCAGTCACTTTGCAAGATCAGAGGTGCCACAGTCATCAACATATAATCCTCGTGCCTCTATAAGGCCAGCAGAGGGGAGGAAAAACCAGTCATGCCTCAGGCCTTTGACTTGTGGAGCCACGTGTAGGAAGCTTGTATCCAATACCATAACGGGATTGCATTTATTCACAATTGTGAGGAAAGGATGGGCACTGCCATGGAACAGAGGCTCTCCCCGGTCTTTGGGAAGCCTGTGGGGATGGCCTGGGTTGAAGGGAGTCTGGTAGCAAGCCATTGGCTTAGAGATGCTGGTGGGGTTGGTGTAATGACAGTCAGATGCCAGTGAAGGGCTTTGAAAATATGGATAGCAAGTGCCAAGCGCGAATGCTGGGATCCACACATCTTTATGGGTGAAAAGAGCGAGATTCTGTTAGTTGGGATAGTGACTCATGAAACCTAAATGTACAATCAAGTGTAATGGGGCAGATGAATATACAGGTGCCACCTATTGCCCCTACTCAGATGAATATGCAAGTGCCAAGTACTGCCCCTACCCCTCATCAGTAGCATACAGGTGAGCAACGACACCAGCTGAGGCTTGCCTACCGCCCTGTGTGTCTAGGGGTGGAAAATGAGATCAACTAAGGCAGGTTCCAAGAAATAATACTTTAAACAATCAGTGTATGTTTCTGCCATAAAGACTTTTTAGGTTGTGCGACACAAGTAGGGATTGCAATTAGATCGCAGAGCACAAGTAGCATGCTGTATATAGCATAGAAAGGAGGAGGATTCCAAGAAACCAAGAGAGGGACTCACTACACTAACAGGATAGATGGAAATGCAGGCAGTGGTAGAAGAACCCAGAAGAACACGGGCTGCGAACCCAACGTATAGCAAATGCATACGGTGAATATAAAATAAACAGAGACGCATATAGGTCCCCAACAACGATCCAAAAAGCACAGAAGGATTTCGGGCTATGAAACAGCCTCAACATTAACTGTAGTGCAAGTTCTGAAAATTGTAACATAGTAATCTGAAGGTATTAATTTAGAAGATGCAAACAACTTCACTTGAAAGTGAATCTTCTCTAGGGATAGTTTGCTGAAAGCAAGCAAACACGGCAAACGGGTTAGCCTAGATGGGAGGCGGTTAAGCCAAACTGAGTTTTATTAGTGATCTTAAGTTATATGATAAAAGGAAAAGAAATGGAAATGTAATCATTTTACAGGTCGGGACTTAATAATATGCTTGAAATTTGATGTTCTTTTTCTTTTTATGAAACTGTTGTAAACGCATATTTAACATTAGTTAATGTTTTGTAAAGGTTTATGTCAACCGAATGCAAATAAAAATATATTTTAAAAAAAAATAAAATCACAGAAGCACAGCCATTTTCTGAGCAGGGTGCAGCAGAACTCAAAGTTAGTTAAGGCTTCAGACAAGATGCTGAATTCATATGAGCAGAATTTATTTTAGAAGCCTCGAAGCTGCCCAGATGTACGAAGGGGAGTACCGGAGATGTAGAACACAGAGACGAGATAACCGTTCCTAGGAGACGAAGCAGCAGCCTTCCAAGTTAATGGAATTAATAGGAGCACAGACAGCCATTGACGTCCAGGTGCACGAGACTAGTATGCCAAAACACTCCATAGAGAATATGTGAAGGGTGTCCCAAGAGGCCACAAGGAATACAACATAAACGTTAGAATTAGCTAAAACTCCAGTAAATAAGAACACATTCATTCTTCAACACAGGCCCCTAACACATGCTCAAGATATGAAAAACAGTAGGTAGTTATTATGAGCCAAACACAGATAAGACACCTGCGGAACTCCTATGGTGCACACACAGACATGAGACGATAGAAAAGGCCAAGTACAAAGGACTAGATAGGGCACATGGCCTGGGAATGATGAGGAGTACATTTAATTGGAATTATTGTAGACCACAGACATCTCCCCTCCCATCATATGTCTCCATTATATCTCGACGTCTTGTCAAAATGTCCAAGCTTGGTGGGTAAATGGCTAACCAATAAGATTCCATCTTGCCACACCGCTATAATGAACAGAGCCAATAGAGCAGGAATAGTTGTAATGACGTAAGGAAACTAGTATCTGTAAGGGGCTGGGTCCAGGTGGAGCCACCAGATATATATTTAATCCAATTCTAGAACTAACTCCTATGCATTCTTTATGCAGCTAGGGATATTAACCAATCTGAGATGCTCAGAAATTTTGTAATCGATATTTTAGTATGACATCATTGATGGCTGTTCACACCTATGGTAATACGAGAGATACTTGTAAGCTATCCCGGCCGCTATTTTGTGTTTTGAATAAAGCTGTGTTTTACCCTGCACTTTGAGTACTCCATTATTGAGTATAATTTTTTATGCTAGTGCAGCAAATTGGGCCCACTTTAACACTAGCTCCTCGTCAATGTCTTGGAAATCTGCATTCATTTGAATTCATAAGTCTTCTTGGCTTTGCAGGTCCTTAAGGTTATCAAGGGTATGATTTCCTGCCAAAGGAAACTCACCAACGGGGCTGTCCTTTGTGCATCATTTTAAATTCTAGTGTTGAATGTTTAGGCGCTTATGAAGTTGCTGATCACTTTCTGCAACACAGAAGCCCCGCCTTGGGCATTTCATGGACATAATAAAGTATACAATGTTGTTGGATGCACATGTAAATTGCCCCTTAATGTTGCAGTCCTGCCCCAGGAGGGATATCTTGATGGGCAGGCTAGGCATCTTTTGTTTTTGCATGGCTTGGTTTCATTTTCTCTGCTGTTTGTCTGCCGTTTGCTTCTTACCATCATGTCTTTGGCTGGTTGTCTGAAAGCAAGGAGGGGAATCTCAGGCAAAACCTCTCGCAGACGTTCATCTTGTAACAGTGTGGATTGTAGTTGCTTAGTAATCATGCAGAGGGCTTCCATCTGTGTCTGGATTGTATGTGACTACCTGCGGCACCCAGGTTTGTGTTTCTTTTGATTTACTACTTGGTTGCTCTGGAGGACCCGTTTGCCCTGTGAATCTGGCTGTCCAACATTTTTAAACCCATGGTTTAAGAAGTCTGATCAAAAGTCTTGCATGCCTTTATCCTAGTCCCTTGTGTCTGAGCTTATCTGGCAGCATTCTAATGCTTGGGTGAATACTGTGGCATGCTTTGTGTGCGCAGGGTGGAGGCCGTCACTCTTCATACAGCTTGTGAGGACGGTTGTGTTCTAATATACTGTTATCTGTATCTGTTTTGTTGTTCTGGTGCTGTCGAGGAAATAGACATTTTCAGGCATGCAAGAGATGGTTGCATGGAACTCTTGAAATCTCCCATGGGAGCATAGGAACTCCTCTTCCCCAGGATTCAGAATCAGGAGGACATTATTGATGTAGCGCAGCTATGTTAGGGGTCTGAAGTCGCAGCTGGTGAGGAACTCAGTCCCTAATCATGCCATTAATATATTTGCATACTGAGGCACCAAACAAGCACCACTGGCCTTCCTCAGCGTTTGTAGATAGGTATCAGTACCACATCTTAATTACTTGAGAATCAAGATGAATTCAATACATTCAGGTAAATTGTCACCAAATTGGTTATCATAATTAAGAGCATTCTTACCTGCCCCGATCTCGGGAATGTTTGTGTAGAGTTATTTCACGTCCATGGTTGCTGGTATTGTATCTCTTGGGAGAGGCCCACTGCATCCAGTCTGTTGAGTAGGGAAGTGGCATCCTAGATGTAGCTGGGGGGTCTCTCTTATAAGTGGTTTCAAGGTGCTCTCAGCCCAACCAGAGATGTTTGCCATCAGTGAGCCTTTTCTAGAGATAATTGGGGATGAGCACGTAGAAAGCACCAGGTGATGGGTTATCTGGTAGCAGACCCTGGATGTGTTCCTGATTATAATTCAGAGGTTACTTTATAATTTTGTTGAGGTCCATTGTATATTGTTTGGTTGAGTCTTCCTGCATCTTTTTGTGGTGTCTTGTGTCAGAGAGTTGCATATGTGCCTAATGCACGTAGTCACTGGTGTTTGTTATACAACAGTTCTTTCTTCGTCTGCTGGGCTCATTGTAATACTCGGTTTACTGTCCAGAGATTGTGTAGCCTCCTTTCAGTAGGTGTCTGGTTACAGGAGTGTTCAATATGGCAGATGTCACTCTATTTCTGAAACCTTCAGTTTATGGTCCCAGTTTTGGGTTGCGCCCAATTTCCATAGTCCAGTTGGAGTTCTGTTTTTTGTATTTTTATTTGTGTCACCGTTTTTGAGTATCCCAATGCTGTCCTGGCTGTCGTCTCAAGAGGGCTTCAAGATCGCAGCACAGTTCCATTTTGTCAATGGGTTTAGAAGGGCGGAATGTGAGCCCCCTGGACAGCACTGAGTTTTCTGCCTGTAATGGGGAATAATCTGAGAAATTGACAACACAGCTCTGTTGCTGGACATGTCATTTCCCTCGTCATGGGCTGCTGCAGTGTTTCCTGCTCTCCATCTCAATGCTTCAAGCCTTTACTCTTGTTTACGAGAGACTCTTGGAGCCTTTTTATGGAGGTCCGAAGGTTGTTCCTTATGTAATGGGAGTGCAGCGCCTCTGTGTCGAGGATCATTGTGATTTGCTGTTGTGTTATCCTTCTGAGGTTGTGGGACACACTGATAGGTTTGCTCTGCAATCATTCCGATTCCCTGGTGCATATTTGTTGAGTGGATCTTTTGTTGTAAGTCAAAGCTGGAGGGTTTTTGATGATCAGACATCTTGCTATACGAGTTTACCTTTTTCATTTGCTCGGAGGGCGCTGTCAAGCTGTGCTTGTTTTTCCGTACATATCACAAAATAGTATCCCTGAAGTGCCCGTATGTCATAAATATACACATTATGACATCTGTTTGCTGGCAATTTGTACAATATTGTTTCAAAAATCTATTAACAAAAAATGCAAGCACACACCAAAAGAGAGAGCTCAGCATTTAAGATGTAACAGTGGTGGAGCGTAGGCAAGGGTGCCAGTGTCTTTGAGTATGCAGAGGGGCCATCGTGGGCGTCGGAAACCAGCAAACACACCGGCATGGATTTCCAATCGCCTTTCTGAGAATTATCCAAGGATTCAGCTGACTTTGATGAATAATTTGCATTCTTTAGGACTCAGCAAGTAACCAAGCCCAATATTGATCCGACCCTGGAATTGCCGGAATAAAACCTGAAGTGTTTCACACCTTTTGACTGATGCACTATTACAACTGTGTTTTTTAAGTCTGGTGTTCAATGCACTGCACTTATTCTTAAAGTACATTTTTTGTTTGTTGTGTACTTGAAGTATAATGTATACAAATAATCTTGTATACAGAAAAAGTTGTTAGGTCATTATTTGGTATTACACGTGACAATCATTATATTGTGTGATTCAAACATGAATAATACTGGAGCAGTGATTGCACTTGTATTCTGGGTTTTATTATGTAGTATATATATACTGAGGCGATAGTACACGAGGCGGCGCGCCCTTAATTTGGGCAGTGGTGCTGTTACCGACAGGGTTCGCCAGCGGCCGAGTGTAATTTCGCCATTAGCACCCGTGTAGGTAAAGTGAGTTCCAATGGTGTTGTTTTTTTTTTTTTTTTTAAAGAAACATAACTTTTTTGCATGGCCCTGTGCGTCCATTTTCAACGATGATGATTGTGACATCATCAATATTGAAAAGGGACTCCAGCAACCACGCAGCGCGTCGGAGCTGCGCATACATAGTATGTTTCTTTGGTTTAAAAAAACTAAAAACACACTCTTAGCACTTCCATAGGTAACTACACGAGTGCTAAGAGGTGAGGGGGAGGGAAAGGAAGGGGTAGAGAGGAAGGGTAGGGGGCGCTGGCCAGCAGCAACCAGGGTGCTCACAAAGGCGGGTTTGTACCATACAGTACAGCCTGCATTCTGAGCATCCTGAATGGCGAGCGCCCCATCCCAGGGTGCTAATGCATGAAAAGCTCTCCCTGTTTTGGTCCACCGTCCAGTGGGCGCCCCACCACCTTTAATACATGACCATGGGTAGACCATTCGTTATGTTAACTGGGTTGTCAAGGTGCTGGTTTGATGTCATAGTGGATTTAATGGGGATGGGGGGTTTTGAAGCGTTGGAGTTCTTGTCATTTGGGTGAACTTGAATGTTGCCTTTTACCCTACTGAGATGTTTAGGGGGACTCTCTAACATGAAACATATCTACTGGCCACTCCTGTTCTGGATTAATGACTACATTGTGGGCAAGGGGTAACACTAACTGGTGTTGAAACTTCACATGTTGTGTGCACTGGTGGAGCAAGCCTGCATGGTGCACCGGTATTGTGGGCTTGCCAGGTGTTGGCCCATTGGACCTGCCATGGTGGTCCGCCAGAGAGGATCTGGGTCCGGTGATGGTGTAGTGCATTGATGTGGACCGTGGCTTGATCTTTCTAGTCCTCTTTGGATGTGGTTAACTTATGCTTGTCCAGACACGATTGCATATGGAGCTGAAGTTTGCTCGTTGTGGCTTACGTTTATATCACCGTGTGCGCAAACATGACAACGAGAAGTAATGGCGCTAGGAATGTACCGTATGAGCAAATTGCATAAAGTAACCAGAGGCAATACTTTGTTCCGGAAACTGCTGCTTTCTATGCTATGCAGTGTACCCGGGGGAGTTCCTGGTTGGCGGCCGCCCCCCAAGTCACTGTCACCCTCCTCTAGTTCTAAGATTTCATGTGTTCATTGAGTGACTGCCTCAATGGTACAATGCCTCATATTCCTTTTTTTGTGTGGTAGGAATGGCTTATTTTTTAATTTTGTAATGCATTTTGAATTACCTGATTTCAATGAATGCTTTGAATGTTCACCAGCGTTCCTTCCGCAATTGCTCGAGCCCAGCCCTTAGTTTTAGGACACAATGGGCCTCATTACGACTGAGGCGGAACGGGTTAACGGGCTCCGCTAAAGGAGGCGGACCCGTTAAACCCGTTCCGCCTCATTACAAGCACTCCTCGTGGGACCTGGTAAGTAACGCCTGGTCAAACCATGCGTCTTTACCGGGTCCCGCGAGGGGAAGAGGGAGCAAACAACGGGCCCCTCGTAATCGGCCCGTTGTTTGCACCCTCTCCTATTCCCATTGAGCCCCATAGGGGCTCAATGGGAATGGGGAAGGTCCGGGCCCGGGTTCCAGGAGGGAGGAATTACTGGGCCCTCCGAACTCGGAATGGCCCGGTATTTCCCCATTCTGGGAACCCGGACCCGATTTCGGCGGCAGCCATGCCGCTAATAGCGGCATGGCTACCGCCGAAGTCGTAATGAGGCCCCATGTTATATGTTCATTGCTTGATTCTGATTTAGCTTGACGACTACAGTGAGCCATGCATGAAGTTGCATGAAGTAGCAGAACAAACACGGGTAAGTGCCAACGAGTCCTATGGTCTGTACTGACTGGGCACTATGGATGGGCGCATATCTTGGAATGCAAGTTATTCTGGTGTTTCTTCCACGTTCAGTTGCCTATTTTCCTGTAGGCATCTGTAGCCTCCTCCCTGTGGTGCGTTAGAGAGCTGCAAGGCGGCCTAGATGTGTGCGCAGGTGATTTGTGTATGGTAACTCCTCTGTTTATTACTTTTTCTAAAATTGTATCCTCCGCTTCCATGGGAAACCTTGTCTTTTCCTTATCATTTCTTTTCAAGTTACTTCCATCCATCATTGACCCGTTTTGTGAACTGTCCTTAACCACTGAAGGAGTTATTCAAGACAAGCGCCTGACTCTCTGGACAAAAGCTGGACCTTTAGTCTGCAATATCTATGGAAGTGTAACCCCCGCTGCTAAGCGTCTACCTCACTCATCTGTTCTACTTAAAGATGGACAAAAGCTGGACCTTCTTAGCGAGCAATATCTCTGGAAGTGTAACCCTGCTGCTAAACATCTACCTCACTCATCTGGTCTACCTCAATCTGGACAAAAGCTGGACCTTCTTAGCGAGCAATAGCTCTGGAAGTGTAACCCTGCTGCTAACCATCTACCTCACTTATCTGTTCGTTTCCATGTCTTAAAATCGCGGCAAAAATGGCTGTGTATACACAATATCACGGCAAAAATGCTGTCGTTTTGGCACCACAATCATGTGAAGAATGCAGGGGCCACCCCTGCAACCCCCGGACCCATTATACCATTTAAGGGGAGCGGGGGCCACCCTCGCAACCCCTGCACCCCTTAAATGGTATAATGGGGTATACCTTTACCGAGTCAAACCACAGCATTTTTTCCATGATTTCTTTTACCGCAACATGTTTGCCACGATTTATTACCTGCCTACCTCAACATGGACAAAAAGTAAGCAATATCTCTGGATTGCAACACTGCTGCTAAATGTCTACCTCACTTAGCTGTTCTACCTCAAGCTGGACAAAACCTGGACCATCTTAGCGAGCAATAGCTGTGCAGGTGTAACCCCGCTGCTAAACGTCTATCTCACTCATCTGTTCTACCTCGAGCTGGACACATGCAGGACTTTCATAGCGAGCAATATCTCTGGAAGTTTAACCTCGCTGATAAATGTCTACCTCACTCATGTGTTCTACCTCAAGCTGGACAAAACCCAGACCTTCTTAGCGAGCAATAGCTCCGTAATTGTAACCGTGCTGCTAAACGTTTATCTCACTCCTCCGTTCCACCTGAACCTGGACAAAAGCAGGAACTTCTTAGCAAGCAACATCTCTGGAAGTGTAACCCTGCTGCTAAATGTCTACCCCACTCATCTGATATACCTCAAGCTGGACAAAAGCTGGACCTTCTTAGCGAGTGATAGCTCTTTTAGTGTAACCATGCTGCTAAACGTCTACCTCACTTCACTGTTCTACCTCAAACTGGACAAAACCTAGACCGTCTTAACGAGCAATAGTTCTGTAAGTATAACCCTGCAGCTAAACATCTATCTCACTCATCTGTTCTACCTCAACCTGGACAAAAAGCAAGCAATATCTCTGGAAGTGTAACACTGCTGCTAAATGTCTACCTCACTCATCTGTTCTACCTCAAGCTGCACAAAAGCTGGACCTTTATAGCGAGCACAAAACCTGGACCATCTTAGCGAGCAATAGCTCTGTAAGTGTAACACCACTGCTAAACGGCTATGGGCCTCATTCCGAGGTTGGAGGTAAGGTACAAACCATGCCGGTAATGATTTACCGGCATGGATTTCCGCTCCATGCCATTCCGACCCTTCAGACCGTAAATTACTGCACCATAAACAACAATGCCGTAATTTACGGTCTTGGGTCGCGCGCGCACACCACCATGGTGTAATTAACGCCATGGCGTAAACCGGAGCTGATCGCAAGTAAGGAGCACACGTAAATAACGGTCTCCTTAAGGCCGTAAAGTACCTTACTGGCATGGAGTACATACAGGCATCTCAGAGAAGGAGTTAAGAACACAGAGCAGTGGTTTCCACAGCCACAGGTGCACACAATCAGCACAGGTGTAGCCAATGGAGTCTGGCACAGCACAAAATGAGCATACCCACACACCACACCCTCTCCCACACCAAGATGATACCAATAGTAGTGGCACAACTGGAGCAGGAGGCCTTGCTTGCGAGGCAGAAACAACAACAACCACAGCCCCAACCACAGAGGACACACAGGAGGAGACGGAGGGTGGGACAGGCCCAGCATGCACCACCAGTGCATCCACCGTTACCACGCCGGCAGCCCCCAATCCCTCGCATCTGAGCCACCTCCTTCAACCTAACACCACATCAGATCCACACCCTGTACCGGCTTGACCATGACACCATCACCACCATAGTGGACCTGATACATGACGACATAGTGAGTTTCATTGAATAAAGCTCTGCCATCCCCCCTCCACTGAAGGTAGTGACTGTGCTCCACTTCCTTGCCACAGGCACCTACCAGCACACAGTGGGGCACATGCATGGTATATCACAACCCTTATTCACCCGGATACTGAACCAAGAGCTGGATGCCCTCCTCAAGCACACAAGGGACTACATATACCTACCACGGACTCCCCAGGAAGCAAATGTTTCCTTCCATGCACTGTGAGACATCAAACAACACCTGCGCAATGATCAATGTCCACTCCGTTTTACATTATGAACAACCAGTGTATTGAATAATTGACATGAAACGTGTACAACAAAACCTCCACCACCCTCCCTCTCCCCCCAACTCCCAAACACACCCTCACTCCCCTCCCCCTCACCCACAACAACCCCAGAATTGTGCCATAAGGCCAACATAGGCCACATGTGTGTGCCAGCATGTTCAAGGCATGCCCCCAGAGCCAGGGGGATCCATGTTGGGCCGGCGCAATGTACGCATTGAGCGTCGGAGCGGGCTGGTCTGGGTGGAGGAGCACTGTGACGGTGTGTCCTCCCGCTGGGGCTGTCGTGTGGGTGGGGCAGCCTCCAGGGCATCCGCGATGCGTCCCAGGACCGCACACAACCTATTGCTGCTGTCAGTGACCGCCTGACGCATCTGCCTTAGCTCATCCACCCACTCCACCCTGCCCTGGCGGGTGTCCTCCATGAAGGCATTGATGAGGTCCGTCAGCTGATGTGCACGTGGTTCATCAATGTATGTAGGTACATTCCTGGCGGGTCTTGGGCCTACCTGCCCTGGCATGGCCTCAACTTGTGGAATAGGTCCAGGATCTGCCGGAGCACTACGTCCAGGTGTTTCCTGCTCCACAGAGTCACTGCTTGATGGCAGGGGGACATTGGTGGGCTCCGGGGTGTGGACTGTGGGGTAAAAGTCCTCCTCAGTGGCACCACAGATCGATAAGGGGCTGTCCACATTCTCCTGGGTGGCCGTAGCTGCCAACTCCCCAGCAATGCTTGATTCTGCCGACCTTGGGGTGTCTAATGTGGCAGGTGCCGAGGCAGGGAGGGATTGTGGTGGTGCATCCTCCACTGGCGTTTGTGGTGCCTGGGTGGTTTTCTTATTCCGTGCGGGAATGCTCCGGGACCGGCCTCTGCACGTGGAGGTGGATGGACGGGTCGCCTGGGTATCCCCGCTGTCATGATCGGTGCCTGTGGGGGTAGAGGAGAGGGACAACATGAGTGATTGTATGATGCGCTAATTGCATAGATCGCTGCATTAACATTTCTGTAATTTGGGGTTTGTGGCCCTATGGGCGTTGCAACAGTACTAGTACATATGAATGTGAATTGAATGTACGCATGTGTACGCATGTGTCGGAGTGACTCATGCTGCCATAGTAATGTGCAGTCTGGCACACACACTGCCGAACCTGATGCACAATGTGCATGATGGAATGTGCAAGTTCCTGCACTATGGCTGATGTGTGTTATGTACTTGCAGTTGGCGCTTGATTGCGTTGCAGTTGACTCTGCATTAGTTGGATGGGGGGGTGGCTACATGACAAGGTGCCTTTGGGGGAGTCTACATCATGCAATTTCCATTGGCAGTGTTGACTTTGGACACTCACCTCCATCGGCAGACGACGTTGCCCCACAGTCCATTTCACCGATGCCCTCTATGCATTCCGTGCCAATCATTGCGGCGCATGTCTCCTCACATGCCTCAAGTTGCACAGGGGAACTTGGGCCCCCTCCAGTCTGCATGGCCTGACTCCTGTTGGCAGTGAGGAGTCCCTGCACCCGCACCCGCAAGTCATCCCACCGCTTGCGGCAGTCCTTGGGGGTGCGAGGGGTGGAGCCTACAGCGCTCACCCTTTGGGCGGTTTCTGCCCAGATGTTCTTTTTCCGGATAGTGGAGTCCCTTCGCATGTCTGGGCTGAACACCACGTCAGCGTGTTCTGCCAGGTGGTCCACCATGACCTGGAGCTCATCAGGGCAGAATTGCTTCTTGCGGAGCCGGTCCGCAGACTTCTTAGGTGCTTTAGGCATAGTTCCTGGGTTCCTGATGCTTTCCCCAACTTCGGATTGCTCCCGAGGGTGCTGCCTGATGAGGATGACTATGGATTCTGTTTTTATAGATGGCCACCGCGCTCCTTCCCGTTCCTGTGCGATGACGTAATTTTCGGTTCCGTTGTTTTGCGGTGACCGTAATTTACGGGATCCGTAAATTACGGTCCCCGTTATTTACTGTCGCTGCTGCTTCCATGGCGGTGTTGTAATGTACGTGTCGCAGCAGGCCGGTAGGGGTTTTTCGGGGGGTTTTGCGGCATGCCGCTAGGTACTTTTCCGGCATGGCGAAAAGCGCGTGTCCGCGAGGTTGGAATGGGACGCAATTAGCGGTCTGTAACCTTGGCGGAGTCATACTTTACGTCATGCCGGAAACGACCGGTACTTACCTCCAACCTCGGAATGAGGCCCTATCTCATTTATCTGTTCTACATCAAGCTGGACAAAAGTTGGAACTTCCAAGTGAGCAATTTCTCTGGAAGTGTAACCCCACTGATAAATGTCTACGCCACTCATCTGTTCTACCTCAAGCTGGACAAAAGCTGGACTTTCATAGCAAGCAATATCTCTGGAAGTGTAACCTCGCTGATACATTTCTACCCACTCATCTTTTCTACCTCAAGCTGGACAAAACCCAGACCTTCTTAGCGAGCAATATCTCTGGAAGTGCAACCCTGCTGCTAAACACTCATCTGTTCTACCTCAAGCTGGACAAAAGCTGGACAAAAGCTGGACCTTCAATGCTAGCAATATCTGGACTACCTAAAGCTATTTTGATGAATCTGTTTGAAAACATGTGCCCTTTCATTACCAGGTTTTCACCATCTTAAGGGGTGTTTAGTGATTGAAATATTACAATATTACAAGACCATTAATTCTTGTCCCAGCATCCCCGATTATACTCCATAGTTTATATGCACCTATTGGCTATCCAGATGTTTTGGACTATGATTCCCATGTTCACTCACCATTCACTGTGCTGGCTCAGGGTAGTAGGATTTGTAGTACACAACATCTGGAGAGTCAAAAGCTTGCAGACCTCCGCTTCGTAGTAATGCAGTAGAACTAGCTTCCCTTCTGGACTCCACATTTCAAAGCACATTAAAGTGGTACTTTCCTTCTCTGTAGAGGGCCTCCAGACCTTCTCCTTGTGTTTGTGAATATCACCGAAAAGAATGCCCCTCTGGGGTCTTGACCTGCACTTCTTCTCCACCCAAACAGCCAGCTAATGCTCTAATGCTTTATGATATTGTGAAAAAAAATCATATACAGAAATTAAAGTGCCAATAGAAGTGAGATGTTGTGAGCTCCTTGTTTCAACGATAGGGTCTTCACACTTGGACACTCATTTCAGATCTCTTCCATAGAAATGCTATAGGATATATATCAATCTACGTATTATTCAGTTAATGGCTGCCAGATCATATGTAGGTGATAACTGCACTGGGAGAGAACCCCTCTCTAATATGAGAGTACATCAAATTAAAGGAGCCCAACACTCAACAGAGCACTTATTCCTTCCCCAAAGTAGAACTGTTGTGTGTACTGAGCAGCGTATCCAACCGAGCGGAATGCGGCGTGCACTCCAAAGCGGAGCAGACCGATATCGTCATCATTCCAGATGGTCTGCCTGGCCCCTTTCCTCATTACGGGCGTATGATGCCAGATTGCTGGGCCTGGGATGCGCAAGTCAACCTCACTCAGCGTCAACTGGAGATGGGGTGAAAAAAAAAAGGATACTGTGCCTTTAAGGCATCATCTTCGGATCTAAAATCAATTAGACTAAACTACAGTAGAGCTCATTCTTGCTAATTAAGATTACTGTACTGGAATATGCATTCGTCACTGTTGCTGTTCCCTGATTACAGACATATGGGAGCCTTGGCGAAGGCAAATGCCATGCCGCCCCCGCAATTTATTCACTCCCCCCCCTCATTTCTCCTGTGGGGATTTTCGCATTATCTGCATCAACACATTATTCTCTCTCCGAAACCCACGCAGCCGCCCCCGCGCCTCCCCCAAAATAACCATCGTATCCGGCAAGGCCTTGTTAGCTCCCCGCATGCGCACCCCTTCCCCATCCTGATCCTTCCTCTCCTACCAGAGATTTAAATAGATATTGTTAAGAACATGCTCTGTTTATCGACATAATTAAAGATGATCTCAGCCTCCCGCCGCTGAGCAAGCGATGAAACAAAGGAGCCCACCGTATTCCCTCCCACCCCGGCCCCTAACTCCTCTTACAAAGCAGATTCGGATTTTGAATTAATTTTTTTTTTTCAAAAAGGGGGCCTCTTTCCTTCTCAGTTCTCTTAAAGCGGCAGTTCCTGTTTTAGTCACTGTGGCAGACACGTGATCAAAACTGCATCCCGCTTGCACCATCTAAACTCAAATATGGCGGTGTACCAGCTTGCCACAAAAGACCTTTGTGGGGCAGCCGAGAAGGAAAAAGTGAGCCCCAATTATGCAATCTTGATTGACTTTCTAAGGAAGCACCCACTCCATGTGTTGCCAAGGATACGCAATGTCAACCCATGCGGTCCACTACGAAACACAATTCTTTAGCGCGGTGGAATTCAGCCAGTGGGATTCCAAAATGCCAACGTAGTGTTTTCCTTGGCACAGAAAAAGCCAAGATACAATCACCCTCAGCGGCTGCAATGCATTGGCACAGACTGGCAGCATAGTCACTACAATGTCTATGTGACACTTCTGCCAGGTACCTAGAATGAGACACACATACCTTGCCAGCTGGATTTTGAAATAATAAGGCAGATTCTTTGCCAGTGGAAGCGGGCCACTGCAGGCCCACCTGGCCTTCCGGAAAGCACTCAAGACCTGGCTTTTCACCAGGTACTGGAAAGGAACGCATCGCTTGGAAATCACGAGTGGCAATCCAATCACAGCAAACATCCACATTCGGGCCCCTTCCAAGTCACTCCAGTATTAACATAACCGCGGAGCAGGCAAATATGCACCGCAAACATAGCAACAAACAGGCGCAGTGCCGATCAACCAACCCGAAGGTTGATCTGTTTGCAGTGGCGTGTCCAGACTCTTGACTGGGGTAGCCTAAGTGCAGCACTGACTTATGCAGGGGCGGCATGAAGTACGCACGCGCATGCGCGCACCCACACCTCTGAATAGCATTCATTTACTATTTGTCTCCACTAACCATATCAGCGAAAGGTTGGTTACTCGTCATGCAGTGCA
The DNA here is from genome assembly GCF_040938575.1 of Ambystoma mexicanum. NCBI lineage: Eukaryota > Metazoa > Chordata > Amphibia > Caudata > Ambystomatidae > Ambystoma > Ambystoma mexicanum. The sequence goes on along the minus strand of NC_090930.1, from coordinate 145,734,426 downwards.
AATGAAAGTCCCGCCAGATAATGATTATAGTTTAGGATAATGGGGTGGGCAATCAGATTCCAGGGGTAGCACGTGCCACCCCAGGCCAATTCCTGGACACACCTATGCCTGTTTGGGGGCCAAACAGCAATACACATGAACTGCACCACAGAAACGCTACCCAGTGCACCAGCTATCAAATTGATGAACCAGATGGGTGGAAGACTCCCAGGGTTATAGCCTCACCCCAACAATCAACTAACCTTCCAGTCTCACAACATAAGCCCTCCACGCCAAGAGAACACAGAAACAGCCCATGTTACACACCCTCGACGACAGTCTCAAAGCATCTGATGAATGCATGAACCTGATCTGGACACATGAACTCAGGTGGAGGCCAATAGTAATCACCTCCGTTTGCACTCAGGCCAGGTATCACAGGACAACATCTTGCAAAAGCGCCTAGAAGTGTACCCACACACAGTACAAGGCTTAGTTCATCAGCAACCATTAACATCACAGTAACCATGCTCTCCTCTCCCTATCACTAACTTCCAACGTCCACCAATTTCCAGCCAAAAGCATCTCTGGCAGGCCCCAAAGAGTCCAACAGAATTGCCTTGCTCACGCTATATACAACCCAATACCATAACTTGGGGAGACTTGGTATGCCATTAAGTCATATCACCCCAATCACCACAATGGTTTGTGCAAATCTATAAAACAATACTGCCTTGCTCCATCGAGGTCCCCACTCTCGTCTCCTCTTCAATTATTTATATTTGCGGCATCTTTTTACAATTGTTTTTATTTATGATGCATGATGTTTCTAGATGACAAGTAAGCTTCATTCTCTATGTCTGCCTCCTGCAAATGGACTGAGGGGTACTTAAAATCTACATGCGCCACTTTTTAATGTTGTTTGCTTAAATTTCAAGTACATGTCAGCTTAAAACCCTACACGAGCATCTGTTGTCCCAGCCAGCTGGCCGTTTTCAGCGCTGTGCTGTTTTTGCACAGGTCTGCACTGCAAAACAGCCCTACCTCCTGCCTGTACTAACCTGGTACAGTGCAAAGGGGATGGCACAATGAGGTGCCTTTTGCGTGTGCACCATGATATGATAAGATTTGGCATTTGTAATGCGCCGATACACAAGTGTCATCTTGCATACATCAGTAAATTGAGGGATGGAGGCCTGTAAGGGACAAGAGTCATTTCTCTCTGCATTTGCATTCTTATGTAGCTTGCATTGTGACCCCCAGTCCATTAAAGGTTTTCCATGGTCTTGCGGGGCAGCCGTTTCATTTCCCAAATCCACCCACTTGCTCGACACAGAGGGTAGGTGGCTACTGCCTGTCCTGGGGAGTCGGTAACCTTTCACAGCTTCCAACCACGTGAGTGGCCACGAAGACATAGGGGCTCATTACAAGTACGGAAATTGGTGCTAATGGAATTACTGCCACTTTCCCCGCACCGCCATCCTATGAGTATGACCCTGGAGTGAGGGATTTACCTCCAGCATCGGCAAAGTGTCCAATAGACTCTCAGAAAATGGGGATTAACACTGCCACTTGTAATCCGGCGGTAATTCCGCTGGACCAACTGGTAGCAACAGTAAGGTTGGGTGGTATTCTGGCAGATTTACTGCTAGAATACCGCCCAACTGGTAATGACATGCAAACTGCCAGACGGTTGCAGAATTCGGTCCCCCACGCCAACGACTTGCAAATAGGCACAATGCTAACATTGTAATTGACAATGATTATCATGGATTGCAATGGCACTTTTATGCTTTATTGTTCTCTGAAAAATGAGCAAAACGGATGCAAATGTACTGGTACAAATGCATGGATATAAAGACGTGTCACCACTTTTATACTTTGCAGATGTGGGTTTGGCATTTGCAAATCCAGCACATTTGTCTTGCGCTAATGGAAAACCACGCCATTTATATGGCCTACGGTGCTCCTGTGCCCATTTGGCCTCCCAGGCCCTTTTTAGATCTACTCAACAAAGAAATTGTGAATAGGCAGTGGCATCTCACCGAAATAGAGCGAGAATGGTAAAGCTGGTGTTACCGCGCTGCATAAAAAACATAATTGGCAAGCTTGTTGCTCACAGATCTTGCCCTCAACCCTCGCAGGTCTTGCATATCCTACCTATATTCAAGCTTTGCCCTCACCCCTCGCAGGTCTTGCATATTCTACCTAGCTTTAAGCTTTGCCCTCACCCCTCGCAGGTCTTGCATATCCTACCTATATTCAAGCTTTGCCCTCACCCCTCTCAGGCCTTGCATATCATACCTATATTCAAGCTTTGCCCTCACCCCTCGCAGGTCTTGTATATTCTACCTAGCTTCAAGCTTTGCCCTCACCCATCGTAGGTCTTGCATATCCTACCTATATTCAAGCTTTGCCGTCACCCCTCGCAGGTCTTGCATATCCTACGAGTATTCAAGCTTTGCCCTCACCCCTCGCAGGTCTTGTATATTCTACCTAGCTTCAAGCTTTGCCCTCACCCATCGCAGGCCTTGCATATCCTACCTAGCTTTAAGCTCTGCCCTCACCCCTCGCAGGTCTTGCATATCCTACCTATATTCAAGCTTTGCCCTCACCCCTCGCAGGTCTTGTATATTCTACCTCGCTTCAAGCTTTGCCCTCACCCATCGCAGGTCTTGCATATACTACCTAGCTTCAAGCTCTGCCCTCACTCCTCGCAGGTCTTGCATATTCTACCTATAGTCAAGCTTTTCGGGGTCGTCACCACCACTCCCGTATCCATGTTGCCGTCAAGCAAATGCAAGCCCATGAGTCTCAGCTACATTGCATTGCAGAGTTCTCTAGAGATGCTGTGAGAATTCCAGGAGATTGCTAATGTGGGGAAATCGGTTGAGTTGAAGCTGTTGAGAATGTCTGTCAAATTTACAACTGCATATTGGATTTATTATAGTTTGGTGACGAGGGGATCAATCGCTGCTCATTAGCTTCGACACAGTCTGCTCTTGGCGTAGGACTGGCTACCTGGCACCTTTCAGCTGTAGGCCCATGCCACCATGGGAAGACCCTCACTTCGCCACTGAACCCTCTAGCCACCACCACCAACCACCACGTGGTCTACCTAAGGTCTGTGGGCAGTTCCACCCACTAAATGAGTAAGCAACGTTTCAATTGAGAAGTGAGAAGGCTTTTCCCATGCATAAGCATTTGGGCATTTGCTAGAGACTTCTGTACCACCTTAGGGAGGAGCGACCTTTAACTGTTTTGCCCTCTGAACAGGGCAACTACCTTTGCAAATTGAAACTCTCAGAGGTGCCGCTAGGGGGGCTGAGGGCGATATAGCTACAGGTCTTTTAGGTATAGCCCCGGCTACAAGTTCAGGGGCTACAACCAAAAGGATAGCTAGCCCGAGTCCCGACAGTCCCGACATTAGCGTAGCCCCGGATCTTTTCCAGATTGAGCCACACCGCTGCGCTCACACAATCATGTACTGGGCTCTTGCGTGGGCTGCTTTGCTTCAATGCAGAAATGCAGTTTGTCTGCCTTCTGGCTGTGCCATCTAGCAGTGCCGCACGGCCTCCAGGAAGAACACGGGATGTCCAGTGTGGGCCAAGTAAATATTGCATTACTGTGGTGTCCTTCGTCTACCAGACACATTCTTTGACTCCCTGAGCAGTTGGGCATTCTTCCACTCGTTCCAGGCCGAACATAAGGGATCCAGCGTGCTTTTCCTCCATCATGCGGTCATGCTCCCAAACTTGCTCCTGTGTTGTGTTGCTACTGTGCCAACCTTGAGGCCTGCCATAATGTGGTCGCTTAGCAACACGCAAGGATGCTGCTACCGTAGACCCTGTGTCCCTCAAAATCCTACTTTGGTTGTAAAAGAAAATAAGTGTCAGGGCCCAAATATGTTCTAGCACACCTGGGACACATCTTGTGGGCAACTCCTAGCCAACTGCTGCCAAAACCCATAATTGTTCCCCCCCACAGTGCTTGCATATTAAGGGTTAAGGCCAGTGTGATTGAGTGGGATTAGAAATTGAGGGGAGGGTCTGTCCTTAGGATGTGTGGCCTGCTTAGGCCACACCCTCTAATGAGAGCCCCCCCCGCCTAAGTTTGTGGGGTGATGGTAATAGTAGTAGAGTTGGTGCGCACAGGTTACATTTGATGCGCCCAGCCCATCCTTTTAAACAAAAGAAGGGTCTCGGCGCACCAAAGGTGGGACACCAGTGTGTCCAAGCTCACACACAGAAGGCAGTCCTTTAATCCAAGGAGTCAGTGGTAGGCAACACTTTATCCACCGGCTCCTTGAATGAAAGGTCACTCTGCTGCTGCTGTCTCTGTACCCAGAAACAGGAGGAGGGCTGCACTGCCCAGCTCTTCTTTTGTTTTCGAGTTAAGTCATCAAGCAGCATGAATCCCCCTGGCTTCTTGCTGCTTGATGATTATATACTCGGAAACAGGCAGTGCAGCCCTCCTCCTGTGTCACATCAAGCAGCCCGTGTAGCCAAAGCGCTGCACGGTTACACAGGCTGCTTACAAGCGTCAGTACTTCCGAAGTGCTGACAGCTGCAGGCCGCTTGTGTAACTGCAGCGCTTCAGCTACACAGGCTGCCTGACAGAGGTGTCGGCGTGGCTGGGGCTAGTCAGAGGTGGGCCCCGGTAGGAGCCCTTTTTGGAGACTGCTGGGACTCGGCCCCCAGGGTAGCCCTGGCCCACTTAAAGCCCTGGTTAAGGCTGCAACTCTTACTGGCTATTTTGGGTGATAGATGCACTAGCCATGGCAAATGTTCAATTTACAGGTGCCAAACAGCATAAAATAACAAAACATACCAGTTTAAGACAAATATTTAAATGCTTCTTTAAACACATCATTGTTAACATTTTTTTGGATTGCATAGGTGACAATTGGAAAATGTTGAGGAACTATGAACAGAAAAATGAGCAAACCTGCTTTCCTACTAAGTTTAATTGATTGACAAATGCTGGAAAAATGATTACTGAGCTGTTAAACTTGTCTGTCAAACATTGCAGTAAACCTTTTGTGTATAGGTTGATATTCATGGAAGGCACTCCTCTTAGGCAGTGGCCATTTCCCTGGCCTTTCCCCTGTGTTGGTGCTGCTGGCTAGTGACTGTCCTCTTTTTGCCAGCCCACACTAATGTAGTGTTTCTGCATATTGCAGTAGTTGAGGAGCTCAAATGTGGGTGTGGCCAGCACAAGCACCCAGCAATGGCACCTTCCTCCAATGTTATGCAGGAGGACAGGAGAAGTGTTTGGGTGTGGCCAGCAAAAGCCCCCAGCAATGGCACCTTCCTCCAGTGTTATGCAGGAGGACAGGAGAAGTGTGTGGGTGTGGCCAGCACAAGCACCCAGCAATGGCACCTTCCTCCAATGTTATGCAGGAGGACTGGAGAAGTGTGTGGGAGTGGCCAGCACAGACACCAAGCAATGGCACCTTCCAACTCATTGTTATCAATGAAAATGGATAACTACCACTCTGCCGTCTACATGGATCATCACTTTCATGAATAGCGATGCACTGACACAGGATGAAGAGAATGTGGCCAGTGCACACTATTGTTGTTTGTTGTGTGACAACTGCTAAATGAGATTTAATAATAAAGTTGCCAAAACACAATATCATAATCAGACAGTCTGAGAAAATAAGTACTGGGACTCCGAAATAAGTGCCAAGGCTGAGCCCTGGTAAACACCCCCAAAAATCAAGGACTGCTCAAAATCCTACAGTGTGTGGTGAAGACACTGGGTTGGCCCAGCCTCTAGAAACAATACATTCATCAATATTCTATCACAGAGCAAGGGATGTTCATTAGGGATCACTGCACAAACATGGAAGAGAGGGACATATTGTAGTGGTCAAATTCTGCTCCACTTCTCAGCAGTTGCACACTGCTGTCCCACGGAGCAGGGGTATGGAACTTCCTGGTTGTCACAAACACAACTATGCTCACAACCATGTGTACTGTTATTCCAACATGTCACTTCTACCACACATATCCTTATCTGTACAGTACCTCTGAGTTAATTATTTACATTTATTTATTTATTTATTTATTTATTGTTTGCTTGTTAGGCGCTTATACAATACGAATATACTGTTTCAAATCACCCACAGGGCAGGGTGGGAAGTGAGAAATTACAACATTACACACAATATTAGGAGCAGAGGGAGGGTTTAAGGGGGGGGGGACAAACCAACTATACATTGTGAGAATTCAGAGCATGCAAGTGCAGAAAGGAAGAGGGAAGAGGGGGTAAGCGCTGGGGAGTACGAGCTCGAGTGTGAGCCATGGACAAAGTGCTAGGAATGTTGAGTGCTACACGGCCTGGGCCTGCTAGAGGTGTAAGTGTGCATCTCCAGGGCGGAGGGTATGCAGATGCAAAGTGCTGTGGAAATACATGAGCTGGGAAGAATTGGCGTGGGAGGTCAATGCCCCGCAGATGCATAAGGGACAAGGACACCGATTAAGCAACTGTGAAATTAGCAGAGGACAGAAGGAGGGAAGGAGGAGGAAAAGAGGAAAGTCTTAAGAAGCTTCCTGAATTTGAGAAGATCCTGCTCAAAGCGCAGAGGGAGGGGGAAGCTATTCCAAAGGAGGGTGCCCGCAGAGGAAAGTGAGCGACCCCCCTGCCGCCTGCTTAGCAAAACGCTTGACACAAAAGGAGTTAGTGCTAGAGGAGTGAAGTGGGCTAAGGGGAGAGTATTTCGAGAGATAAAGTAGAAGATAGTGTGGTCCCCGGGCCCAGACAGCCTTGTGGATTATGAGGGGGAATATGAATTTAATCCATGCAGCAACTGGGAGCCAATGAAGACGTTTTAATGAGGGAGAGATGCGGCCCCTGGGCTTAAGGCCAAGGATAAATCTTGCTGCCCTATTCTGGATAAGCTGGAGGGGACGCAGAGTGGAAGAAGGAAGGTTCAGGAGGAGTCTGTTACAGTAGTCAAGTCTAGAGAGAAGAAAGGCTCGAGTCACATTGAGACTCTGAGGGAAAGTAAGAAAAGGTAGAATTCTTTTGAGAAGGAAGAGCTGCTAGTTGGACTTCTTGGCAATGTCCTGAGTGTAAGGGAAGAAGGAAAGAGAGAAGTCGAAGATGACTCCAAGGTTACTGGCTTCAGTTGAAGGCACAGGGGGAGAGCCTAAGGAGGAACGCAAGAGTGAAGGGAAGAAGGAGGAAGCAGGGGTCCCCATGGGAAGGATCTCAGTTTTACAGGTGTTGAGGCAGAGATCATTAGCAGAGGAGAGACTGGGTTGTGTTTTTATTGTTGCATTGTTCAGGAGACACCAGCCAGAATCTGGAAGCATTGAAAGGAGAGCTTCAAAACAAATTCACATGAAATTGATGGTGTCATATATTATTTGCTAGTAAAATAAAGTGATTTGTATGCATTACCTTGGATCAGAGGTCCAGCAGGTGTGTATATTGTGCATATTGAGGGACATGCTGCCTTCAATTGTAATGAGGCATTAGTAACTGGAGTGGACTGGCATTTCCTACCGAAACTGAGTATCAGAGTCACATGTGTTAGACAAGAGATAGGGACGCACAGATGATTACAACAGTGCAGCTCTTCAAACACACGCATTGCTATGCACAACCAATTTACAGGAGATAAAGAGATTCTTAGAGGTCCCTGAACCTGTGCTTGAGGATGTGAAAACTATGATCAAGCCAATGGATTAGGCAAGACTGCAGCGCCAGAAAAGAAAGTGGATGTGACTGCACCTGGCTGTGCTGTAAATCGGGAAACACATACTAAGCAGGAAAATGGAGCTCAAGGAAGGCCGAATCTGTGGACCCTCAACCACCTTTCCACGTCCTTGTAATGCAGAGCTGCTGATAGAATATGCAAAGAGTCTGAGCACAATGGAATTACTGCAAGGTTTGTCAGATGCAAAGCACCTAAAGAGAGGCACCAAAGTAAGAAAGGCAAAGTAGCAGTTGACGTACATAGGACAGACGATGATAGAAACATGGACCCAAGTCCAGAACCTTGGTGTTAAGCATATGGGTGCCTAAAGAATGCATGTGTAGTTACAGTAACAAGAGTCATGCTCTAGTGTATGGAAGGTTGCAGTGCTTTACGCACCACCATACCATTGAGTTTATTACAGGAGAAATAGCCATTTCCGGGGAATGCTTTCTAACCACCAAGTTTGTAGACTGTGTATTCAGGAGACAAACTAGGTGTGGTAGATTGTTTTATTGTGACACAATTTATAAGTAGATATATCAACATAGACAAGATATATGTGGCAGTACTGGGCCCCCCATTGTGTGTTGAAGGCCTCAGGAAGGTTTGGGAAACCACTCACACCTGGAACTGTAGAATGTATTTTATTATCAGGTCACAGGTGAAATTCTGAGTATGAAAGTAATTTGGCAATAAATTCACAACATGTCTGCCAAACTTGATGTAGATAATGTACCTCCATCAAAGAGCTTGGGGTGCATCCTCCACTGTTCCCCCAAACCTATACTATGGCAGTGTGGTAATGCAATGGTAAAGTGGCAGAAAGAGAAGGACCACCACTTTATGGTCTTTTATATCACACCGTCCAACATGTAATGAGGCCTGTGATGATAAATGGAACACAAAACTGTTTCTGTAAGAATAATGATAACAAACAACTGTGCTGCTTTTATCAAGTGTGAGGCAGATGGTTTACTGTAGGAGAACACCACAGGCAAATGAAGACTGCATCCACAGTAAGAGATGCCAGAATAGTGCCATACCCTGCTTCACTGATGTAATATTCTTCTATTGTTATGAACAGGGTGCACCTGTGGGATGCACAAAGTCACCTGTACACCTGAGAGACAGCACTCGACAAATGGTGTGCATTGTGCCACAAGCAAAACCATGCCAATAACAATATTGAGCCTCCAGTGCATTTTGAACCAAAGACTGAGTTTGAATAACTTTAAATTGACAGCGGCAAAATGTGTTTATTTATTTGTTTTTGCATTTGTTGCAGCACACTAAACCCTTGGGTATCAAGGCACTAGTTACATTGTGAGACAAAAAAAAATACACAGTACAGTGAATGCAAGAAACAAACTAGAAAACATGACGGGGATGGAGGGTTGTCATGGAGTCTTAAAAATCTTGGTCTGATTAGCAGGGTGGAGGAGGGGAAGACAGGTGTCTGAATGTCTTAATTAGTTAGCTTGGGGATCTTTTAGGCGAACAGCCATGATTTTAGTTATTTTCTGAAGAACCAGTAGGAGGGTTCCTTTCTCAGGGTGATGGGGAGCTCCAAGGTAGAAACACTTTCTGTATTCATACAGGACTGTGCATTCCACAATGGGACTGTGCAATCGAAAACAACGGGGCCCAAATGTGTCAAAATTTTAAATCTGCTAATCAGAGAACTAGGGCTTTGTTACAGAAATAATGTAATAGTCCAGTAAATTATGCTGTGATTTTATAAGATGTTGCCAAGTTTTACAAAGAAGCACATTTGTACTGTACAACGAAGAAATTACCTAAATACATAAGGCCTCATTACGACCTGTGCGGAATGCGTTTAACGGAGCTGTAATGGTGCCGGCGCCGTTAAATTCATTCCGCACTATTACAAGGTTCCCTTGTGGGACCAGATGTGGATGTCTGTGGATGGGTGCGGGAACTAACAACGGGCCGGCCGTAATTGGCCCGTTGTTAGCTCCCGCACCCATTCCCATTGAGCCCTATCGGGGCTCAATTGGGAATAGGGAAGGCCCGGGCCCGGGTTCCCTGAAGGAGGAATTACCGGGCCCTCCAAACTCAGAATGGCCCGGTAATTCCCCATTCAGGGAACCCGGACACGGGTTTGGAGGCAGCCATGCCCTTATTAAGGGCATGGTTGCCTCCAAAGTCGTAATGAGGACCATAGTCTAAATTTTATACAAGAGAACACATTTTCAAAAGATGACATTTTATTTGCCAATTGTGGATGTATTTCGGAGTTGCAAATATCTTATGTACATGGCAAAGTATGGTGTTTTGTATTGGATTACACCTTGTCATTACAAGGGAAGTGAAAAGGCCGTTCAGGCATACAGAAACATAAAATGATATATGTTAGCTTCGGCCAGTGCTTAATAGTGTTCTGGTGAAATCACTGCACTTCGCCTTGCATACAGGTTCCCATGTGGGGGAGGTAAAGACTACACTGAGACTACCATGGGCCTCTCAGGGTAGATAGAAGTATTGTGTGCTTTAAACATGACAACCTCATTAAATTCCAAGGACAAACGACTTGCAAACTGATCTTCCAAGTTAATGTGTAGCTCACATCATTGCAAACCGATTTAAAGACAATCGTCTTGTAATTAGACACTAAAATATCAACAGAAATTAAATGCCTGGCGTTCACAAAAATAAGATCTGAAGTGAACATTATTGTGCTTATAGAGTGTTCAGCATTTGACCCTGCATTCTATTAGGTAAACAATATGGTTGTTCAAACAGAATGAGACCAAAGGCACCTGTCATAAAACTTAAATCAATCATTGGTTGAGAAGCCTGCTAGTTTCATTTCCCCTGAAATAAAACTAAGGCTTGGAATCCATAAGAAATCATGCAACATTTTCATTGGACATGATTATTTAAAGATAACTCTGAAACTATACCAGCCATGAACAAGCTGATGAATGCGCTGAAATCGTGAAACTCCTCTCCATAAAATGAGTCTAAATTCAAATGTCCTACAATCTCTAATAAGAAATAACATTATTACTATTAGTAAAATTATGAATGAATATGCCATATATACATTCATGTTGCACATCCAGATGTGCACCTGTGATGACAGAGTGCAGTAATCCATGTATCATTAATGTACCGGGTTGACTTTGTGATTTACAGAATACAACCAATCCTGCAGTCAAGATTATTAGTAGTGTCTGACTATGAAGCAGGCCAATCTAAAGAGCAGTCCAATCACATAGTGTGACATACAAATTACACAAGCATTAATATTTTACACTTTACAAGTGGGAGCATGGAGAGGATAGTATTCAGACTCTGGGAATAGCTGCAGGAAAGCTCACCACCTGCCCATATTGGTTGAGTGCTGAATATAGGTATTATCTGCAGATGAAGGCCTTGTTCGTGAGGGATCATGAACCAACTTAACTTGAGGCAGACCTGATTTATTTCCTGATAAAGGCAGGAATGGACCAGGTGTGGCCTGCTGACTGAGACTTTCCTGGGAACACCTGAGGGTTTCTGCTGGCTCCAGGCCATTAGGGATCAATTCAAAGTGAGTATGATAATTCCCCAAATGGGATGATATCTGCTCTCTAGCCACCTTTTGTCTTTTTTCTTGTTAAGTCCCATAAAGGAAGGCGGTTTGGGAAGATGATAACAAAATACATTGATTAAATGGGGAATGCACAGTTCATTCACACTGAATTAAAAAATCAAGTGAATTTTATGTATGTTTTTGCTGTGTGCGCATTGGTATAGATAACATTTTATGCAGTCTACATGCATGTATTTTGTAAATGATAATCTCCTAAAACTTTAACCAAAAGTGTTTTCACTGAAATAGTTAAGATTCAGATGATATGGAGACATTTGTGCAATAGCCTAATGTAAATAAGCTTGATAATGTATGTTCTGTGTGTTCGGTGAAGGCGAGAGCTATTTAATAAGCAATGGGACGGGAGAACAAATTTAATTGTGTCATTTCTACTCCCATAGTAATGATGTGAATGTAAAAGCCCATATACCCCTCATTCTTATAATTGCACAGTGACATTCTATTAATGAGGTGAGAGGAGAGGGACACTTATACCTGTTTATTAAAATGATCAAACTATATTTCCTGGATGGGAGGGTGAAATAGTCTGTGCATTCTAAACCGATAACAGTTTGACTGACACAAACCTGCAAAATTCACATGCAATGCATAACAGCCTACATTCAATTATATGCACTAGTTAGAAACACACAATCCCACACTTACACTAGGGAGAACAAATTATGATTCCATAAATTGCTGGTGTTATTGTGGAAAGCCAATTTATTTGTAAATGCAACTTCATGTGTAGTCTGGATACAGAATGTTGTTACAGTAACCAAAAAGGGGTAGAATTGAAATTAGGAGGCCTATTGTTATTCAGAATATATATATATATATATATATATATATATATATATATATATATATATATATATATATATATATATTACATATATTCAGTGAACACACTTTAGTTAAGAGAGAGTTAAGGTGATGAGATGTTACGCAAAAAAAACCTTGAAATTCAGCAAGATGGGGAAATGATGTCCATCTTGACTCAGCGTCCCCTCAGCAATGCCCCCAATGATATAATTTTATATGTGATTGTGACTCTGTAGAGGAGGTCCCAAATAAAACCTGCACTCCAAACGTTCATTTTGAAGTACCAGGAACGTTCACACTGAGATATGTGACGTATGAGGAGCAAATAAACCAGCAGAGAGCCGCAGTAGGACACTGCCCAGTGCCTATTAGAAGAACAGCACCTGTTGAAGTACCAATACCCAGAAAATCATGGACAGTAAGGTATCCACTGAGAAAACCCTATGAACAAATGAAACAAAATGAAGATTGCCTAAGTATAGTCCCAAAAAGGCCTTAATAGAAGACGAATAATGACATCACGAGGGCCCAGACTGACTCACAGATAGAAGAAATGACAACCAGAGAATGATGCAAAGAGACGAAACGCCATGAATAAGGATATCGAGAACCTAAAGTGAAAGGATAATGTCAAAATGCAAGACGTTTAAACTGGTAGCAAGATGAAGATATTCCACCAGTTTACACCTGTAAATATGCTTGGAACCGCAAGAAAGCTGAAAATAGTGCAGCTTGCTATGCTTAGTAGAAGAATAGGGCGGCAAACGCCACTATACATAACCTACCTCAAACGAAGCACCTTATTATAGGTTTATTTCTACTTTGCACAAAAGCAGAATCAATCCAGGTTACTAAAGGCCACACGAGAAAGCTTCATATGTAGCAAAAATGAGAAGAGACGGCTGAAACGAAACTCAGCAGAGGCAACTCGTGCCAAGAGAGCCAAGGTCATACCAATAGAAGAAACGAACAGTAGCTACATCTAATTGAAACTAAGAACAGAATATCCTGCCTCTGAAAGGTCGAGATAAGAAGGCAAAGGCAGGTGGCGGGTGAAATGAAAATCAAATACACAAATTGAGGGAAAAGAAGCAAATTCACAGTGTCTGAATCATGTGACCAGCCGAGCAAGAAGAAGCGAGGGTTCACACCTTAGCATGGCACCAGGCCAAATGAAGATATCAGAACCTTTTCCAGACAGAAGATGCAGTTTCGAGGCCAACCTAATTGAGACATGGCTACTAAAGTTATGATTGATTGTAGCAAGGACTGGAGGATGGCCGGTTAACTATGGGGCACCTCGCACCTGGCCGACCATTCTGCGTGCTGCTAAGCAAAGTAGAAAAAGTATGCATAGGGTTGGTGCCAACCCAATCACAATGGACCAAATAATCTAGGGTCCTATAGTTAGTAGAACCAATGGGACGTCATACTTTTAGTGACCTCTGCAGTAGTCATTTTTGAGGGAGAGACTTAGATGCCCACCTGACAGTGTTTACCCAATCCCCTCACTCCGTTACCATATACAGATATAGTACCTATAGTAAAGTTACCTTTTCCTAACCAATAGAATTGCATGTCAACCTTTGAGTGTTACACGTCAATGATGACGAGTTTTGAGTATAAATGTTACAACTTGCATAAAATTCATTGAAATTGAAGCGAGAAGGAAGATCGCATCACTGCTGACATCCATAACCTACTGTTTTTTGTATGTGTCATTAAACAGACTCCCTTTGCGAAACCGTTTGAGTTGTTCTTATTGATTGGTGTTGGAGTAATAAATCTGCACCACCATCCATCTCACGGGTGCTGCTATCTTGTCTTAAAGTGCTTCTGAGCAAGCTTCGACTCTATGGGCCAGTCGGGGGTCTCAGAGTACAACTCCCTTCTGTTCCAATATGTATGTGATTATGGTATTTGCAATGGGGGGTGCCGAGTTGTTCACCTTTGAGCAATCATCTGGTGGGGCCATGGGGACAACTCGTTAGAAGTACCCTTTGGTTGATGGTCAAGTTGCTCAAAGTTACCTACCAGGCCCTCCACTAACCTCAATGCAGTAACACTTTCAACCGCTTTGCTCACCCTCTAATCACACAATTAAGCCAATCACAAAAAGCAACTGAATGGCCCTGCAAGCAAACATCAAACAACATACTGCTACACTTTTGCCATCAAGCTACATATCACAGTCCTGGCCAATGCATCCTAGCACCATGTGCATGCAAGTCTCCCCCCTGGACACACATGCATATATGCTCTCAACACAGAATACTTATAAATAGACTTACAACCAGAGCACAGGTTTCTTCCAGCATGCAGGCATCAACACAACAGCAGAGATATCTTTCATTTTCCCTCCCTCCCTCCCCATTCACTTAACCAACTCCTCTTTTAGATCCCCCATAGAACTTGGAGACCATGCAAATGGCAGTAGCGCATGGTATGAACAGTAACATAGCATAACATCTGAGCTGCACTTGACCTATGATAACCAAAACATAGACTGCCAATATATTTTATAGAATTATGCTGCCAGCATTGTATCAAATGTGGGCAATTCTGCAGGTGATTGTACAGTGGTTCATGGTGTATGCCACCATTTTTCCAAACCAATGCTTCACATGAGTAAGTGTCACAATGCAGCATGCATAGAAATGACCCTCACGATGATTGTCAATGAATCAAAGTACATAGGTATTCACCACATGTCATTTCCAATCACTGGCTTCAGAGGAAAGTCAATATCCCTCTAATCTAAATGGAATTTTCCCCACAAATTCAGCAAGTGCTACCCACGCGGTGTCTGTGCGTAAACCCACCCTGAGCTGTGGTCTCAGCAATGATGGCCTGAAAGTGGAAGAAGAACCAAAGACAGTGTTATGAAATCAGGGCATGGTCACCAGCTGCGCCCAGACACACTAATCCGACACTCTCCTCTGATCACCATCAGTCAAACAGAAGATCTGAGCACTTTGATGGCACATTTGGAAAATAAACTGGTAGCTTGAGGTGCACTCGAGATTAGTCCATGGTAGTCCATGGTGATGTACCCCACTAGGTAGGATATGTTGCAATCGTGTGCATGCGGGATTATAACAAAAAGGCTGTTATAGGAAACACTTGATTTGTTCGGTTCACATGTCAAAGATTCCAACCAACGGTGTTTGTCAACAAAAGGAAATACCTGAAGATAATCCCCCACTGGGCAAGCAAGACCCTGGTACATAGAACACCATGACCACCTTGGCACCCGTACCTTTTTGCAGAGCACGAGCTGGTGATCAAAGAGGAAGAAGACGCGCTGCTGGTTTCGTCCGTAAGGCTGGTAAATCCACTGCATTTCCCCCGTGTAGATCAGCTCTGAACTCCTGTCCAAGATGTCGTCTCCCTGAGGGACACACACAGAGAAAGAGACTGAATGCAAGGGACCATAGAGACAGGTCTAGGCAGAACAGTTGCTCATCGCTGCTTCACGGTCTTCTCAGCCTTCGCTGGGAATTTGCCAAGTTATTAAGCAAATGGTTAAAAAGCAGACAAGTGAGTATCAAAGAGCACTCATGGACCCTCAGAACCGACCTAAAGAACATCAAGTTAAACTCTTGCAATCATTTCAAGAAATAATAGCTCCATCTTAAGAACAGTCTGTCCATGAAATTGAGGATACATTGCGTTGCACGGGTAGTGGTATGGATGGCTCCTTGGTCACCTACAAATGGAGTTCTAGGCATTCAGATGTACCCGACAAATGGAGTGTTCTGAGATGATGACATAGTGCCTAATTTAAGAAAGGAAGCATTTTTTCCACGGTTATACAATATAATGGGCTCCATGTACAGTAAAAAAATGATTGGTCATGAAGTGGCAGAAACAGACTTATTGCTATTGTACTGAACTACCGAATTCCGAATCTGGGGGTGAATTCTATGAAATACGCCGGCATTGGCCTGGAGGCTTTTCAGCCACTTTACAACCAAAAATTATCGGACTTATCACAGGCTGAATTGCGACCCATGACAATTACTCCAAATCCCCTATGGAATCCTATTAACTCCCAAAACTCTAAAAATGGGGATTGAATCTGCCATTACCCCACTTGTAATCTGACAGTAAATCTGCCAGATTGAGTGGTGGCAACACTAAACAGAGTTTGGTCGCAATGAGGCTTAGTGTTCTACTGTACGGTCAGAACGCGCATTTGATGTATATTAGAACTTCAGCGGCGGGTGCGGGAGCCAATCAAGTTGCTCCAAACCCTTCCTGAATTTACTGATGCAAGCCCAGGTTCGGGGCAGCCCGAGCGCTCTGGGCACCCACCCTGTCCCAATGCTGCAATTTTCTGCCCTGCCTCCCGTCCCCCAATCCAGCCCTCCACACCACCTCCCACCCCCAAACCAACACTCCTTACCTCGGGGCTTCACTGTCCAGGCCGTACGGCTTCCTGATTTAGCCCCACCTTCAGGTAACCCTGTCTGACTCTCCCCGGCCACTGCTGTGAATGAAGCACCACAGATGTTTTTTTTTTTTTGTAATGTTATTACCTCCTGGGTTTGCCTTGGGGTGTTAATAGCAATAATCCCACATTCTGTGGGCTACACCAGCCCAGTAACGGCACTGTGGCCCGAAGTTACAGCCCAGCCTTACAGCTTTGCTCGGGCCTGTAACTTGGGACCCGGACCGTTACTGGCCTGTGTAACCCGCAGAATGCAGGATTATTGATAACATATATAGCTGAGTGTTTGTGTGCTCCAGTGCAACGTAAGAATGTTAGGTTTAGAAGTATAACAAGGTTCCATCAGAGAAGGAGAGAAGCAACTGGAGCTGGAGAAGAGGTTGCCAGGAGCGCGGGCTCTGTATGTGTGCTTAGTAAAGAATTCACTCCAGAAGACGTAGTGGGTATGTGCTGCCATCATCCTCATTGTAGTCTCAGCACAAGTGTCATATTTGCTTCAGTTAAGGAACCATATAGAGCCAGGGTACAGCATATAGTCAAACCATACCCACAAAATACACCAAAGCAATGACTTGATACAAATTGCCCAAAACCGTTATTTTAAGGTTTCCAAAATTTCAAAATAAATGAATAAGCGTACTGTGAAAAAGTATTAATGTGCATAGGGCTTCATGCTGAGTACAGTGTTAATGGCTAAATGTTATACCTTGAATACCTATTATTTTTAAAATACTACGTAATAAAGAGCTGTCGTCACAAGAGATATGTTGTGCATGAGGTACACAGAAAGGACTGCACGGGGTAATCCACCCATGTCTTCCCCCTGCGCAACTGTCTATGTACTCTATTTTGCAAATTTCCCATGCAATCTCTCATTATATTTTGATGGTATTTTAATATATCATGTATTTAAAATGCCACCAAATTAAAATGAGAGATAGCATGTATTTACTGTTACACCCTACTCATTGTGAGGCAACACATCTTCTCCAAAACGCACTCTGATTCGCAAACAATATATGTGTTGTGGTAATGGTAAAAAGAGCTGATCTCTTTAATAACTCCCATTTTTAATAACTCATATCAACTAATTATGAGTTCCTGTCACATGGGGGATTTACTGCACAGGGTACATAAAAAGTCCTGCTTCTAGCATATAACCATTATCACCCCCATGCAATAATGTCTATGTAGACTGTGTGCTGAATATCCAAAACAATCCCAACTCATAATTGGGTGGTATTTTAAAAAACAAGGAGCATTTAAAATACCATATGCTCTTACCGTTAACACAATAGGTCTGAGGCCCACAGTTTATTTTTTGTTAAACTGTAGATCCTTCATTTTTTAGAGTTTTCTGACATACTTGGTATATTTGGTGGATGGGGAGGCAGTGTGATATTGAGTGTGTCAATTTTACAGATTTAAAAAAAAAAATGCTTTCAACACAGATGCTTACAATGGGAGGCAAGGGGGCACCAGCCTTTTGTGGGACTTGCCGGGGGGGTCCGTGTGTGACGATTTGGAGGACTGAAAGGGTGAGAATGAAAATGCAGAAGGCTGAGTTAAAACCCTGATGAGGGCAGGTGACCGAAACATTGTGGGGTTCTGAGCAAATGACTTTGTGATTCTAATTGCATCAATGTGTAAAGCAAAAACCCTGCGTAATGTTTTCTGTGGTACTTTCTCAAAATGACTTCTAGGGTCCTGGATTCTGGTGCTTTCGGTCGTCCACTGACTGTATTGTTCTGTGTGCGTCACTTTACGGTGAAAAACTCCTGTTGATTAAATTGTTCACTCAAGTCCCCCCACCGCTACTTGAAGCCAGATCAGCACTAAACCAAATACTGCCAAAGAAAAAAAACATATTTTTCATATCCACGTCTCAGGATTTCATTTAAGCCAAAGGTTGGGTGATGATGTCATTTTTTGTGACAGCATCAGAGTCAACGGTCAGTTGCAGAATGCGCGCTGCTTGCATGGCCATCAAACATCTTCAACAATACATTTTGCTGCATTACCTGAAACTTTCACCCCCATCCTGTGGAGGATATTGCTCTGTTTGTTAAAGTAACATTTTAAATAGCTGTAACCCTGAGAAAGCACTACTGCATGAAACAGGTGATGATTTGTTTCAACCAATGGGTAAACAATGCATAATCACATCTTTTAAGACACAACATGCAATACCGTGGGCAGTGAGTTCTCATAACAGTTATGATTTCCCGCTTCCAAAATGTCTTTTACAACAAGTACCATTTTAAATGCCTGTTCTACCACTCGTTTATGTTTCATAATGTTGATAAATATTCACTTAGATGCGATATGTGCTTTGGGAATCTATCACCGGGTGCAATAATGCCTTTCCTGCTCTGTGTTGTTTCAAAACTATACAAAATGCTCATTTTTGAAAATATGTGCATATTTATCTAAATCAAAGTGCTTAATTCGTTCCAAAATATGTAAATTACACAATGTAGCAACAGTCTCTATCTTCAAGCAACTGGATGTCCTCTTTTGTACTGGGTTGGCTGGGGCGGAATTTAAATGAGGGGTTCAGCAGAGTGCGAAAGAACACGAAGGTCCTGACTCTGAGTTTGGAGGTATTACACCCAGTAATTCCTCCAAACTCGTTTACGCTACCGCATTCTATAATTACCAGGAGGCCCGGTAGGCCCGCATTACTTGTAAACATGCTGTTATTCCCCATTTTGGAGTACCATAGGACTCCATTGGAGTACGGAAATAACTGCATGGGTTAATACTGTACCCGCTAGTTACCGCAAACACAAAACCAGCTGGTAAAATTAAATACAAAAATTAAACTCACAATTTGGTGGCGTGGTAAAACACCTGGAAACAGCAATTGTATAATACGGATCTACGTTATTTTACCGAACCGAAAAGTTTGACTCCCAAAAGTCAGTTTTTTTGTTTTGTTTTTATTTTCAATTTTACGCAAATATATATGTGGGGGAGACCCCCCACAGCCCCCACCTTACTCCTATACATTTTTCATTCATGTTACCCCCCCCACATATATATATATATGTGGAAAATTGGGGTTTGAACTTTTGGGGGTCAAACTTTGTGGGAGTAGTTAATTTTGTACAATACCGTGTAATACATCCCCTTGTCCGGCTGCAAGTGAGAGTGGAGATTGCGGCGGGTATGAGAAGCGAACGATGAACATCTGCCTTTGAGGAACAGCAGAAAGACACGTTGATCAAAAAAGCTCTTAGCGGCCAATCTCTAACCCCCTTAAGGAGGAGGAACATTGCATCTTTGATGGGTGGTCATCAGGAGCTCCACCATGGAGACCTCTGTGAACATGCCGCATGCTGCCTCATTCAGAGTTTGGCAGTAATTTCGGGGTAAACCCGAATTATTGCTAAAATCGGTTACCACCACTCGATCCCATGGATTTACCACAGGATTCCAAGTATTGACATGGTGGTGTGAGTGCCCATTTTTGGAGTCCATAGGACTCCATGGGGATTTTGGAGGATTTTCTGCAACCAAGCTGTAATTCCGCTGCAGCAAATCTGACGATTTTCACCAGTAAAGTGGAGGAATTTCCTCCCACATCATGCTGGAGGTAAACCCTCCCCTTAAAGGCCAAACTCGTAGGTGGTGGTATTTTTGTAAGTGTCAATAGAAGTGGGCCGCAATGAGGCCCATGGTCTTCAGCGTGACTCTTTCTCTTAACTGGTGCCGCTGGAGAGGCCGCGGGCCACTGACATAAGGCCTTGTGCGTTTCATTATCGTAGCAGACATTTTGGACTGATCACAGTTCAATAAAGCCAGGCATTATGAGTGTTCACGCGTTAAGCATTCTCAATTTTCGAATACCTTTTTCCCAAAAATTGTAAGATTATAACCGAGACACTAATTCCTAGGCTTCACGGCACTGGTGCTAAAGCAATGGTTCCTTCAGGTTCAACCCTAATTGAGTTAAAAACACATTTCAAGCCTTGCCCCATCCTCCTTCTTTAGATGTTAGTGGAGAACTACAACTAACTTTGGAAAAATGATCCGACTAATGAAGGACAGCGTGGATATCAAAATGTGAGCATCCCACGCTCTTCCAAGTGCCGGGAACCTCACACAGGACCTGAGTGGGAATGCTGTCGCTCTGTGACGCACGTCACGCTTGAAACCGTAGGCGGGCAATGCTGGAGCATCTGCCTGGCTGCGAAGCTGCACCGCGCACTGGTATACTGCTGCATGAACTAACAGGCGGGGGCTTGAGCCGCAGTGTTCTGCTGTGGACGTCTTGCAATGATTACAGCTCCCCCTCGCTAATTAGTGGTAATTACAACTCTTGGCAACCGTAAAAGAAAGAAAACAGGCTTGGATGAAAATGAGAAGTATTGTAATGATAGTGGTATTCCAGTTGAAGCTACTAAGTATCCCCCAAACATGTCATTACGATTGCGCCATTCCCATGGGGTGGCTGCATGGAAGAATTGCACCCATTGCTCTGCGGGTACACATTGCAGGTCCTCAAGGGCCGTGCCGTGTTAGGTTTCCAGGATAATCAATGCATAGACATGAATAACATTCAGAAACATTTACGGCATTCATTGTTGAATTCTGACAGAAAGACTTGATTCAGCCCTTGGGTACTTATGCATGTGGTTTTATGATCCAAGTTCCCTCAAGTCAGGAATTTGCAGCCCTCACAAATCCTTAACTAGTCGTATTGTAATTTGTAAGTTGGGTAATGCGACATGCAACGTGCTGCTCTCTTGAAAGCCGCCCATTGTTCCGACTCGCTGAAGTCGGCCTGCGTGCGTCTCATTATGCTCAATCTTGGCCAACGGGGTTTTGGAGTGAGCGTGCAGCTTCCTTGCGTTCTTTCAAGGGAAGCTGATTCTCTGTGCCGCTCCCCGTCGCCCCTGGAGTGATAACAAGGATCTGACTTAACATGTCGCATAATTCATCCCACAACTCCATCACAATATGGAAAGAGAGAAGGGATGCCATGTGAACACCCAGGTGCTTGGCTCCTTCCACTTCCTTTGACCGAATATAAGGTCAGACTTCAGCCGGGCAGAAGAGACCAAGACGTATTGTTTCTTTTACTCACACTTCCTTAGTGTGCCTTTCTTTTCCAATGACATGGGACATTGTATTTTCTAGATAGTGTTCACGCGCACAAATTACTAACCCACATCCCATGTCACAAATATTACTCTCCAGTGAATGTCTAACTATGTACATGATTTTATGACACTATGGTTTGTAATGCAAAGCAATTATGCAAAGTAACCTTTGAACTACTGTATAAAAAAAGTAAATAAACAGCTTACATTAAGAAGCTAAATGAAAAATCAAAAATATGTTCCATATACTGTTTGAGTCATGTGTTTAATACCAGCTATCATGTTAGTTTGCTTAATGGTTGCCCAGAATGATATGTGCTCCCATTAGGGTCAATATAAATCAGTGTACTCCTAACTAGTTGCGTACAACCCTTAGACTCACAGAGGGGAGGACAACCCCCTTGTTACAGCTCCTTCCACGCATCAGTGCTGTCAACAAGGGGCAGCCATTTAGAACAACTTCATATTGGGAGCCTTTGGTTTGCAATGTATACCCCTGCTCAATGACGCATAGATATCTGCAAAGGATAACCCTAGAACTCTGAAATGTACCAGACATTCTGCTGCCGGAGATACAGCAAGAGCCGCTAGGTGTTTTACTGTTCTCGAGATTTCTGGCTCTTAAATGATGTTCAGCTGTTTCTTAGAAAGGTCTTCAACAACTTACTCACTTCTTTTTGGGAATTCATGTGGGCCTGCTTCTTTTCACATTGTATACCATTAATATTATATGATATTTATAACGCGCTTAATACCCAGAGGTTCCTAAGTGCGGACGCGGGGATCGAACCTGTGGTGCTCCGTGTCGTCTTGTTTCCAAGGTGAGCACGCTGCCCCTGAGCTACCTTTTCGTTAGCTTCATGGATTTTGGTTCCATGTACATTTCTACGTTGATAATACCAGAGATTTTAATTTATTTTCCTTCTTTCAATAATGTTCTTCACCAACGTCCGTCTTGTTAGATCTCTTCTCATTTTCTTCACCTCAATCCGAGGAAAACTGAGGGGGAAGGGAGAGCAATTTGGCAGCAATGAGGTGAGGAAATATGGGGCAGCAGACCGCCAGTCTCAGGTAAGGTGGAGGGTGTGTGGACCGACGTGTTAGGGCGGAGTCAATCCTTGACGAGAAGGCTCATGAGCTCCTTTGTTTTTAACTTTCTTTATTTGGGCCATGTGGCCTACAAGGATGCCCCATTCAGCAGTACACCAGGCATGTCCAGGAAAGATACATCAGCACTATAGAACTCGGCTGAACATATGATATGATATGAAAGGTTATTTATAACGCGTTTAATGCCCAGAGGTTTCTACGTGCGGACCATGGGATCGAACCTGTGTTGCTCCGTGTCGTCTTGCTTCCAAGGTGAGCACGTTGTCCCTGAGCTATTCTCCTGAGACAGGGACCATACCATCCAATACAGCCTAACGAACATTCACCCCCAGGCCACCAGCATTTCACCAGTGCCCAGCAGACAGCAGACATCATTGCCCCTACTGAAGAAATGAAATGTGCCCCCCCCATTACAGAGCACTCAGGAATAGCGAGAGGGGACCCCACATGTTGCCAGCCCTGTTAACAGCCGCTGTCAATGCTCTTGATCCGTGTCCGCAAACCAAGTCATATCTACCAGACAATCCGCGGGCGTGGGGGGAACAGGACCAGACCAGTTCAATAACAGGCATCGATGTGCTAATATCATACCAGTAACCAGCAACTTGCCGTACCCCCTCGGCAGCCCCGGTAGCCAGCCGAACATGCAGCTTAACATTTCACAGGGGACCTCATGACTAAACATCTTTGTAAATGTAGATGTCACACCACTCCAATAATCGTGAATATGGGGACATGACCACAGCATGTGGATGAAATCCATCGATTCCACTCGACACTGAGGGGACCTGCCTTCATTGGTGGAGTCAAACATCCGAAGACATGCAGGGGTCACATACACTCTATGAACGGTTTTCAGATGAATAAGTTGGATTCTAGCATTAACAGTTTCGGTATGCATGCAACCGCACATGGCTGCCCGTGGCCGGTCAGAGACCGTGGTCCCCACAATCACTTCCCACTTGGCCTGACTACTTGAACTACCTTCGGGGCACTTTGCATGATCGACTTATAGATGGAAGCGACCACGTGTTTTGCATTAGCCGAGCTGAGGAGATATAGCAAATGGTGTCGTCAATGGTTTGTGAGGAAAGGACGGGGACCATGCTTTAAACGCCGCCCTCAGACAATGATACTGAAACCCCCAACGGAATCCCTGCCCCACCTTTTCAACAAATAGATCATGGCTCACAAATACCCCCCCCTAGGTACATAACAGAGATAAATCTAATGCCTAGTCCTTCCAATTCTCTAGTTAGGGCCGGGTTGCAAGTCGGGTGCAGCGTTTCTATGTCACGCAACTGGGTCAAACGTACACCCGTCATCAACCTTTCCACGGCACTGGTGCACTTTGCAGTGAGGGGGGGAGGACCAATATAAACTTTCTGCTTTCCATAGAAACTGAATAAAGACTAAAACAAATGTCATTTGGAAGGTAGTCCTCTATGGCAAAAAGGCAATAGAAAATGAAAATCAAATATTGATCCCCCTGAAAAATATATTAAGCAAACAAAATCATCTGAATCAGAATGTGTGAATCTAGGGGAGGACCAAGCCATTCTCAATGGGCATGTGGAGATAGAAGGCGGCCCCCGGGATCCAGTACATAACAAAATGGAGCTGTGCCATCAGGAAATAAAACTCCATATCGGGAGCCCCAATTCCTCCATCTGCATAGGGTTTGGTCAGTGTATCCCATTTAATCCAGGAATGTGTAGGGTGGCACGTCAAACGAATCATCAAACGCTGGAATTCTGAAAGAAATGCAATTCCCTGCCACACAAGGACATTTTGAAACACATAGAACAATTCTGGGACTACCGCCATCTTTGCTATTGCAACATGACCCGGCATTGAGATTGCCAGGGAGCACCATCTATTAATTTTCGCACGAAGCACAAATATGCCAAGTGGTTCTGACTCAAAGTATCTCGGGACCTGCGTAATTCTAACCCCAAATACCGAACAGACCTCTGCTCACACCTATACAAATGCACAGCACGGGGCTCCCTTGTGTTCTCATTCAGCGGGAATAGAACCGACTTAGCCCAATTTATATGGAGTCCTGAGAGTTCCCCAAAAGTTTCCACCTCTTCCGTCAAAGGGCTCAAATTAACTTCTAGGTTTTTGAGATAGAGAACAATGTCGTCCGCATATAGGGACACCTGCCAAAGCAAGTCCACACTCGCGGTGGAACCTCCGCAGGCGTGCCCCAATGGCTCTGCCGCAATTGTAAAAAGTAAGGGCGATAGCGGGCAAGCCTGCCTTGTCCCGCGCCCCAAGAGAAATGCTGCTGATCGCCTACCAAAAAGTTCTATGCAGGCACTGGCTCCTCATATAGTAACTGCACTGCCTTCAAAAAATATGCCTGAACACCGACAGACCTCAGTACTGAAAACAAGTATGTCCACCCCACCAAGACAAATGTCTTTTCGGCATCTAAGAAGGCAGCCACCGCTTGGGTCTCGGGATCTATTTGAGACAAAATAGCAAATAGCCGTCGCGGATTCAACTCTGTTGAGCGCCCGGGAATAAAGCCTGACTGGTCGAGGTGAACGATGGACGATATGTAGGGAAGCAGTTTATTGGC
The DNA here is from genome assembly GCF_040938575.1 of Ambystoma mexicanum. NCBI lineage: Eukaryota > Metazoa > Chordata > Amphibia > Caudata > Ambystomatidae > Ambystoma > Ambystoma mexicanum. Next base: position 145,709,049 of record NC_090930.1, on the reverse strand, counting down.
CAGTATCTTCGCAAAAACCTTTGTGTCCAATGTCCAAAGAAATGAGCCTGTACAATGTACACTCTTGGGGGTCCTTCCCGGGTTTCAAATTCAACGTGACCACAGCCTCACAAAGGGTCTGAGGGAGCAACCGCGCTCGCATAGCCTCCTGCCACATGCCCAGCATGTGCCCTACAAAGTGTGGGGACCAACCGCTTTATAAAATCCAGCCGTGATACCGTTAGTACTTAGGGCCCTGGATGACGTCTTAATAGCCACTAAAATACCCTCAACTGTATACAGGGTAGCCAACATTTCCACTGCATCCCTTCCCAGTGTCGGCAGGGATGCTTCATACAAATGCTCTGTAAGCACCTCATCGGCCAGGCCAACCCTCGTGCCATACACATGCTCATAAAAAGAGCAAAACATATCAAGAATCAACTCCAGGTTCGACACTACCTGCCCGCTGTGAATGCGCACAAAAGCAAGATCAGCCGTATCCCCTTCCCATTTTATCACATTTACCAGATAGCATCCTGGCCTTCCTTCTTCCCCATACTTCCTGGCTCCCTTGCGATCAGTGTGATCAGATAAATTTAGAAATATATGAGTTGGGACCCTTATTTGCAAATTGGCAAAATGTGCCACGTTCATGATTTTTTACTTCATATTTCAGTTTGTTCTGAAATGTAATTTCAGATGGGTGGATTAAGAACTCCCAGAAATGGGGCCTGAAAACCCAACCAATCAATGGGAAGAGGTTAGGAACGTTTAGGGGGAAGAGCGATAGATGTCCAATCAGAATAATTAGCCAATGAGCCGGCACATGCAAATTTAGATATTTTGGGGTGTGGCTATGAGGTTTTAATAGTTGATGCACAGTAGAAAAGAAAGAAAGAAGGAGGAACTAAAATCTGAAGAGAAAACAGGAGGAAGAAGCAGACCAGGGCAGACAGAAGGGTTGAGGATGGAGTGCCATCCATAATAGTGGCCAGACAGGAAGGCAGTCCAACCAAACCTTTTTGCTTTAAATGAGATGACTAACAATGATTCCCTGATGAATGCACCTGTGCAGAACCCAGAGAGATTCAAAGTAAGTTTATTATTCCAGCAGAATGAACCATTGGTGGGGGATCTATTGGACTTAATATCTTCCCCCTATATAGAAATTAATGGGGTGGGTCGCGAGAAGTAGATCCCTAGCATCTCCTTATTAATTAATAATGTAATTAATTTGCAAATAGCCAAAGGACACTAGTGCAATCTCGTGGAAATTTGAGATCTCCGACATCTCTCCAGTTGTGAATAATGATACAGTGTTTTGAAGTAATTTTGGATTACCTACATCCTTTTTGCCGAACCCAAAATCTCTTAAAGGGGAGGTGTATCCATAACCTAAATTTCAAACAGTTCAACACTCCCCGGGCCTGCGTTAAAGCAAAAGGGGTCCTCATAGGAAACTGAATCTCTGTGTCTGTGCTATGCAGAATAGTTCATTCATTGTTAAGCAAAGGGAAGGCAGCTGATTTAAAAGTACACTTCTCTTTAGAGAGTGAGCAAGGAACTACAAAGTGGACTGGGGTCTCCTCCGGGATAGTGGCAAAGGAAATGTTTTCATTATCTGCTGAGAAGAGAATTTCATTAAATGTGTGTCGTGTTAGAATATTACTAGAAATGGAAAGTGTGCAGGTAGTTCTGAGGTAAACAGAGCTGCGCATTTCAGTTCTTTAGTCCAAAAGAAGGGCGCTACATGTTATTTAAGTTAGGCCACATACAAATCACACTGTATAACAAACATGTGCCATCATATTCTGGGGTGCTGCATTAATTCTCTTCACGTAAGGGATATTCTTGTTCGTGAACCATTTATTTGAGTACTCACTTAGACTTGTGTTCTCTCTTACATGTTTCCAGGGCGGGACCAGGGTAAAAATTGCAATACGACATACACTCTAAAATGGTACACTCAGATTGAAACATTGTGATATTTCCCTCGCTTCTAGATAATTTAAAGGTAGTAAGGGGGAACAGAGACCCGAAATGAAAAACTGCACATGTTGTTGTGTCTTTCATGTGATGTGATCTGTGATTCTAAAATCAAATGTATGGTTTTAACTTGTCTGTAGCGGGAAACATTAAGGAGGAAAAACTTTGTGCCATGGAGTGCAGTAGCACGCAGCGTGATAATCATTTTTGTGAATAAGGATTTTTGTATTCATTAAAAAGAATAAGCATATGTTCCTTCTGCCCACCGGCCTGGTTCTTGGCTTACATATTGCAGAAGGGGTTATGGATTACAGGGGTGTTATATGCATCAAAGGCAGAGTTAGGCAAGAACTGAATTAAATTATCAATTTGTGTGGTGCTCTTGATTAGGGGGGAACAACATTTCCCAAATTAATTGTCACCCCATAAATATATCCTAAAAAGTGCATGTTTCGAACAATTCTTAGGTTGCTTGAGGAGCAGTTATGGGTTAGAAATAGGAGATGAAGGGGGACAAGGGCATGCTTTGAGTCGTGAGGGGACAAGTTGGCAACCCCAAAGGTATCTTTAAAGTATTTGTGGGTCAAAAGACTATTGGATCAGTTATCTGCAAATACCTGAGGGTCAGTTTGGGGAGTTTTCCCAGGCTTATTCGCAATATTTCACCCCAACCTTTCTTTTTTTTTAAAGGTTTATGTTATCAGTATTCTTGACTCAAAGTCCCAGCATGCAGTGGTCCAGCAATGGTTTCCTTTAGATTCATGTTCTCAATATGCTTTAAGAGTTCAGACTAAATTGCAGCATTCAACGTTTGGATACATCTTCACTTCCCCCAAAAGCTTTTGGACTTCTGATCCCAAGATCCAGAATGCAATGTTTGCCTCTCGCTTCTGTATTGAAGTCCATGGATCATTACGTATTGAGGGAGACTAGGAAACTATGGGAGCCGGGCGAAGCCCCCGCTACATGATGAGACCCCTGGAGTTGATTTATATGGAGGACCCTCCATAGACTTCCTGGACCCGCATCAAGAGACACAAGGATCTAGCAAATGACAAGGTTAGCTGAGAACCTGAATAGCATGTCTGCGGAAATGTGCCTTACAAGAAGGGAGAGGGTCTATCTGGATGTGCAGGTGCCGGCAGGTTTCCACAATGGGAAGAAACCACAGAGAAAGTCAATTCCGGGAAATGTTTTACATGCTTCTTTAGCTATGAGGAGTTGCTGAACAGTTTGGGCCTTGTTCGTGGTTCCATTCTTAGAGTGGGACTCAGCGATCATGTACATTGGGTGTGCACACTCCGGCATGGCATGCAAACCTTAGCAAAATGAAAATCCTGCAGCAACAATATAATGTGGGTTGAGAGTTGGCACTAAGCACGCGGAGGCTAATTTAAGGGAAACAACTCACTTGTGAATAGATAACCCGAAATGCCCGTTCAGCAGATCGTCATCACACTGCTGCCTGATCCCAACATGGCTGACAGACACTTTGTGATCACAGACTGAGGGCTCACGCTCGGGCAGAAGCCAGAACAATGCCTATGCCGGCAACCATGACACAGCCACCTGAACAAGCGTTTTGTAATCTCAGGATGTGGGATTTGGGGTACAGGCCAAGTCCACTTAAAGAAATATCTCTTGTTGCATATAAGTTTAATGGCTAGACCCATGGGGGGAGGTGGATGCATACGAGAACATCCAATGATGAACAAACTAATTAATGGGGGCATTATCCCACTATTCAGAGCCCTCATTGGGTAAATTACTTCTATTTCTGATTTGGTATGACAAAGTTAAACCTTTCACAACAATTATGAAAAAAGACATAAGACACATTTACACGTATAGTCTAAATATCAGTGATCTAAGAGGTGAGTCTCATCATACAATCAACTACAGCATGGTATATACATCTAAAACTTAAAAAGAACTAGAATGTAAAACGAGTTCCTACAGTGATTCAAATGTCAATATAACACTCATCCGTTTCATTTTACCACTAATTCCTGCACCGTATAAAATTAATCATTGGTTTAAATTTGTATCTCCAACATCCTAAATACACTTATTAGAAATCTATAGAGATCTAACACGCAGGATACACTATTCCCCTCCCTCAAACTAGACCCTAGTAATTCATTAGCTTGCTCGGAACAATAGTGATTAAAGAGACTGAAGTGCTTCTGCTTAATTTTTACGGTCTCTTCACAGAAGAGGACTAGATGTTTGATTGTTTCAAGACACTCTGGGTTCTTACACAACCTACATATTCTATTAACTTGCGGGAACCTGCTCTAGGGCCAACGCATTCCAATGTAGGTGCCGGTTCAGCTTAAACCCAACATAGATGGTTTGTGCCTTATTGCATGGAAACAAGTAGATGTATTTTGGCAGATATGCTCTCTGCCTAATGAACTGCCGATATTCCACAGTATAAGCACCCAGTTGGTCCACCGTATCACACCAGTCTTGGTCACAAAGTTTCTTTTTTTTGAGGTGGCAATTATTCCTAGAGCCCGCCTATGAAAATAGGCACAAAACCCAAGAGTGTTGGGATGGTATTTCAGCGAGAAGGTTGCATTGCAGAAAGAGGAGGAGTAGAGACGATAGAGGGACAGAACCTCCTTTGGCAAATTCCAAATAGGCAAGAAGGGTATGTTAAAGGTCCGTCCCCCATAGGCATTTCAAGGCTCCAGAGTGCAAGACATATATATTGTCTGTAGGCCCAGATGAAGACAAAGACTGGAGTACTGGAGTACTTAACGGTTCCTGAGATTGTAAACATTCTGGAAGATACATTACCAGCTGTGGTGCTCCCAAACTTGTGATTTAAGAAATGGAACCTGGATTCAAAACACTTAGTCAAATTAGAGTAGGCCCTCACTCGATTCACCTACAGCATCCATCCTGAGACCGGTTATTCCATCGGAGTTTGTCCATGGACACTTCAGGATTTTTGCCCAAGCCTCTCTCTCTTGCTTCTGGCTTCCATCCACAGACCTTTGCTCCCATCTCAGCTCTGGCTGTCACCTACTCCTCTCCTGTCAGTCTGCTTTTCTCCCAACATCCACGTGTCTGAAGACTCTCGGGTGGCTCCGTCCTTCCCCAGTGTTCCGCACTTGTCTTCCGAGTCTCACTCTCATCTTAACTTCATATAGGCCCAGGGTCCTTTGGTCTGGCAGGTGCTCTCATTTTGACGACCTTCCTGCTAATGAGTGGCTCTTCTGACGTGCATCAACTCTCACCAGCTCAGCCTCACCTCATGAATTCTCCATGGTGCCTCCCCAAACGTTGGCAGAAGAGTTTTCCTCACACTCCCACATCACTTGCTGTCATTGTGCATGATGGCCAGCTCCTCTCTGCTCTGCGTCGTTGTGCATGATGGCCAGCTCCTCTCTGCTCCGCGTCGTTGTGCATGATGTCCAGCTCCTCTCTGCTCCCCATCGTTGCGCATGATGGCCAGCCCTTCTCTGCTCCGTGTCGTTGTGCATGATGGACAGCTCCTCTCTTCTCCGCGTCGTTGTGCATGATGGCCAGCTCCTCTCTGCTCTGCGTCGTTGTGCCTGATGGCCAGCTCCTCTTTGCTCCATGTCGTTGTGCATGATGGCTAGCTCCTCTCTGCTCCGCGTTGTTGTGCATGATGGCCAGCTCCTCTCTGCTCCGTGTCGTTGTGCATGATGGTCAGCTCCTCTCTGCTCCGTGTGCCTTTACTTCTGGTTGCAGCGGCACAGGCCTTCACTACACTCAGGCAACAAGTAGTCCTGACATGGCGATCTGCCATGGCTTGCGGAGGGCACTTCATCACAGTTATGAATATGCATTTGCAGCTTGTCCATTGGCCAAAGGGTGCTGACCCCCCACTCAGACTGGAGGAGCCAAAGACTGCCCAGCGAAAACCTAAGCACTCGCACAGCTGCATTGTGAAGCTGAGGCAGCACTCAATGGACAGCTGTGTTATTGTAGAAACAAGGTTACACTCTGGTGTGGAGCAGCCTAGCCGTGCATGCCAAATGAACCATGGAAGACCATAAGGTTTTGAGTTGCCTATTCTTGCATGGCCCACTGGCCAATCTGTTGGGGAACTGCAGGTTGAAATACAATGCAGGTTGTCCAGGGGTATGAGGTATGGGTGCTTTACCGTGCACACTAGACACCACTACTCAGGGGGAGGTGCCAGATTGACACCATCACACGTTTCCTGGTTCCTGCCTGAAAGCTGCCCTCTGTGGACCTCCTGTAGCAGCAGCACTGTGCTGGATGAAGTGTGCAGCTTAGAGAAGTCGGTGACCAGCAACAGGGAAGCAAATTACAAATGAGTGTGTTTGTGTACATGTTCGTATGTATGTATGCAGGTGTTGTGTGTCTCTGAATGTGACCGGGGTGGAATGCATACGCATGTGACAGTGTGTGCATGTCTCCGAGTTCAATGTGTATGCCTAGAGCATAAGTGACTATGGAAGGCGGTCAGGTGAATGCACGAGTGAATGAATGCAGGTGAACGTGTAGCGTGTAGCGTGCATGCAGGCCGTGAGGTAGGGAGATTGTTAATGCATATGGGTGAATGTGGCACAGCCAGAGGGGGATATATGCTTACTGACAGATGCAGGCAGTGAGGGGCAATACTGGAACACATTGGCACCGCCAGAATGGACATGTTTATTTTATTTATTTATGTATGTATTTATTTATTTATTGCTTGCCTGTTTGGCGCTTATACCGCAAATACATTCTGTTTCAAAGCGCCCGCAGGGCAACAGGGTGGGAACATGGGATCGCAGTACAACTAAAATATACAAAAAATACAGTGGGGGAAGGGGCGGCCGAACCTACTATACCTTGTGAGTATTGCATGATAAGTGCATGTGCAAGTGCATGATAAGTGCTATGCGGCCAGGAACCGCGCCGGGTCGAAAAGTGCGAGTCTCCAGTGTGGAGTGCGTGCCGAGGCAGGTGTTGAAGGAGGTAGACAGAAGCTGGGGAGATTGGATGTGAGTGGTCAGGGGCCCCGAGAATGCATACGTTTACTTGTTTACTTAGAATGGCATTATTGGCTATATGTGCACAGTGAACATGAGGGTGCTCTTACAAGGGGATAATGGCACACATTGTCTCAGCCAGCATGGACATGTTTTCTTACAATTGCTTTATTGTCAATATAGTAAAAGCAAACACGAGACTGTTCTTGCGTGTGGATAATGGCACATATTGGCTCAGCCAGCTCGTACATGTCTTCTTACGGTGGCAATACTGGAATTATGGGGCACAGCTAGCATTAAAGGGTGTGATCACACTGGCGCAATACTGGCATATAGCGTGAGAAAAGGCACCATGAAAATCTGTTGGAAAATGTCCCGAGTACATTTGATGAACTACCAGGCACACATTGGATATTTCTATGCATTACCCTATTAAACCAATTGTACATTTTATGAATTTGCACTGATTTTTTCCCAAACCGTGTGATGTAAAATACACCATATGAACCCAATATTTTCTAAACTGTCTCAGGGAGAACCACCATGAACTCGTCCTGGTTGGTTTGGGCTTGGTCGCTCACTCCCATGTTTGAGAAATATATGCATTCATCTAAAAATAAAATCCATCATATGCCTCTTCAATCTGCTAAAACAGACAGGCACCAGGTGAACCTGATGTCCAGCTGCAGATAATCCCAAAAGTGGAAATATAGTAAAGTAATATGGCACAATGAAAAAAACAAATAAGTTAAGTAATATACTGTCACAGAATAGCCTGGGCCAATGAAGTACTAAGATCAGAGATTTGAGTTCAAGACTTATTTTGGGAATTAATTGCAAAGTGGCCAAATGAAAGCAAAATGAGATCTTCACACAAAAGAAACCAAAGTTTCAAGATGATTCTTCTCATGGGCTTAGTTGGGACTTTATGCTTCCTGATGCCCCCCACAATGTCCTGGCTGGGCACCTTTGCTTTTGGGACTTCCAAGCCTTTCTAAGGTCCTTCCTGGTACTTTGCAGTTCAAATGGGTGCCGTTGTTCCTCTTCTGTAGGCAGTTCCCTGTTCATTTCAGGCTCTAAGGAACCCTTTCCGGGTTGATGGTCATGTGGGCTTTCCAGGAACCCGTATCAGTTTGGGGGTGTTCGTAAGAAAAGTGATCGCGGCAAACTGATCGGAAAAAAACAGCCCTCATGCGATCCTGCCCTGAAGCACTATGACTGTTCCATGACCTGTGACCAGCACCAAGGGAGGGTACTGGGGATACTCCCAATACCACCCCCTGAGCCCAACAACCACAGGCCTGGGGTGGCACCAGGCTCCCTGAGTCACCCCTAAGCAGTCCCCATAAAAGGCCGAGAACTTACAGTACGTAAAGAATTGTGCTGCCAGTGCCCAGCCATACTGCTTTCCAGGGATGGGCAAGCTTGACTCGAAGGCCAGTTCAAACCTTTGTGTTACGGGTGCAGAGTGAATTCTATGGCTCTATGGCACCCGTTACCATCTGTTTTGCCAACCCCAAGATGACCGCCGCCTGGGCCGCCGAAGAGCCAATTACAAGACAACGCATTCCACTGTACGTCGAGATGCCGTGGGACAAGGGTACGGCATCGGACTTCAGCGAAGGGCCAATCAAGCCCATTCCTGGAAATAAGAACAGCTTTGCATCTCAGAGCTCTGTGCTTTCCTTGTAAGCGGACACTTTCCTGTCCTTCGTTTCCTTCTGTTTTAGTCTACCAGCCTTTTCCTGCTATTGGTTGGTCTCCCTCCAGCTTCCCAATTTCCGTTTCATCTCTGAATCCACAGTTCCCTCAGGTGTTCACTCCACCATGAGTCCCTGTGGACCCCCGAGAGGACTCGGACTTGCATCCGGACACCTGCCAGATTCCTCTACTCTCAGGTAAGGATGTCTCAAGACACTTTGAAGAAAAAGGTGTGAATGGGGTCAAGCCGTTCAGACCTCCATGGAGATGGCTCATGAGCTGAATAAAGACAAGTCAGTAAATGGCGGATCCTGCACTAACTGGATCAACCCGATTCGAGCCGTAGCTTACTAATGGTCAAATTGGATTAAAAAACCTTTAACATCCACGTGGAGTTTAGGAAAGGATATGGGGCACATTCCTACAACCTTTTGGGGCACAGGGGATGAGATTTGCTTGCACTTGTAGTCCTGCTCCATTGGAGACCAATGCTTTGAACACAGGTACAACCAGACCTGCCCCATTAGAAATCAAAAGTATGAACAGAGACAAACTATGGTTGACAGACTGTGTGACACACCAGGGGCTGTGCCATCACAGATGCAAACATCCCATCAAAAGAAGCAGGCGAGTGACCATCTTGAAGAAGATGTAAACACGAGTCAACCCAATAAAGGTCTACCACGGCAGCTAATAGCGCTTCACTAGAGTCCGCATACAGGCATATGAGCTCAAGTGACTGTTCACCTGTCTAAGAAGCTCCGATTCATTTACACCTAAGTGTTGCTTGTGACGACGTGGCCAGTAATCGAAGAGTGGGATCCAATCTGTGCACCAAAATTACAAAGTATTCTTAGTGGGAGGAAGAAGATGGCATGAGAGGAGAAGTCCCGGTGTTGTGCGTATCAGGGGTAATATGGTCAATTCTTGATTGACGCGCCACATCGCCCGTAGGCCTCAAGGCACACATGAAACAAACAGACAAAACAAGCGAAGGCAAGGAGTACATAATAATCCTTTATACGTTGATTTTATATTTCTATTGTATGTATGAGTGTCATAAGGTTATATTTAACTAATAACCAATAAAAGACATACAAAAAAATAAAAGAAATAATCTCCTTTACCCTACATTCAAACATGTACCATCATCAACACTACGGTGCACGTCTCACAGTGGAGTGAAGAGGCACCACACGCGGGGGAGCTCCTAGTATGTGACACTGTTATGGCGCTGTTAGAAGAGCTTGGAGAAAGCGGAGCAAAGAAAGTAAAAAGGTGCCTGTATGTCCTTGGGAAATCTGTCACGGCTGAGACCAATACACGCCGGGGGCTCCTCTGCTTATGAGAGCAGATGCCAGCCTCGCCAATGAGGTGGTAAAAGTGATGTTTGAATTGTGAGAGTGGTGTTGTAGGAACAGGTGAGTGTGGAGAGCTAGTGCATTTTCAATGAAGGTGGCCAATCACGAGATCCTGTTGAATGCCTACTACAGCTTGCACCCAGTAAAGGGGACGGGCGCGCGCGCGCACACACACACACACACACACACACACACACACTCTCTCTCTCTCTCTCTCTCTCTCTCTCTTTCTATCTCTCTTTTTTAAAAATAAGAAGAATACATGGAAAACCCTAGAGCATAAATCCTATTTTATAAGGTGTCAAATGTGATCCTTTTCAGTAAGATAACTCTTTCTCTTCATGTTTCCTCTTTCTGAGCACCCAAAGCCTGCACTATATTCCACACAATTAGGGCCTAGATAGTCCAATGAAATGCACCTGACATCGGGCCTCACTGTGAGTATGGTGGAGCCTACAATTGGCAGTGAAGTGGCTGTCACTCTGTTACCACCATTTTACTATCACAATACTCCATCACTGCACTATGGGTTTGAGACCAAATACTGCACCACCTTGCTAGATGAAGATCCTCCACTTTACCCCCAAATCCCGGTGGATGTACTGCACAGAATTACTGCTCACCGTAAATCTGGCAAACATTCTCATGGAGTCGTATGGGGATTTACACTGCCATTCCACCATTCGTAATCCTGTGGTAATGCCACAGGACTGACTGGCGGTAACAGGAAACGCTTTTGGTAGTAGATAGGCACTCATAATAATGAGGTCCATTGTCTGTGTGCTTAACCATAGAGAGAGTATTCAATACTTGCTCTACATCAGGGCATGCCTCGTCGGTCGATGATGCCTTAGCCGCATTCCAGCAGTTCTCGCCCTAAAACTATCTGCAATGAACGCGTACCCATCCAGCAGACCTGACCTGCCCGGATTCTGGTCGAGGGCTCCAATGTAGTCATGCTCATCTTCTGAAGTTACTAAGAAGCAGAACCTCTTGCAGGGTATACGTCTTGGGTCTTCAAAGCATTGGTGGCTGTGTTCTTTCTGGAGTGTGGGTTTATGTACAACAAACAAACACAATTCCAACATCTCCATGCCTAAAATAAAGAGCTGCAAAATAAATCATAGTCTGTGATGTCATGTGGAATGTTGTCTTGTGAATGATGGAATGTTTGGGTGAAGGGAGAAGGTTCCTGGCCCAGGCAGTTAGGAAGTCCCCTGCCTGGGTGATGGGAGCCAGTGCTTGTCTGTCCTAAGTATCTTCATATATTCTCTGTAACTACTTGTAAATGCAACCTAAAGACTTGGTAATAAACCTTGAAGTACCACAAGCTACCTAGGAGGCCACTTCATTTCACATAACAACTGAAAATATGTGTATTCATTCTAGGTCCACCCAGGCCTCGGAAAGACACAGCATATGGCCTTATAGTAGTACTTAAATGTTTGAGGTTGAGTCCCTGTTGAACACCCAGACTTGACAACCCATGCTTTTTTAGGTTTTACAGCATCATTGAATATATCTGTATACGTAGCAGCCTCACCATAGTCCATCTAGGAAATAATCAACTTACTGATTTACTACAATGTTTGGAAAATATTCTAACTTCTTTTGTGTAGTTACGCAACAGGGATTGATGCGATCTCCTAGCGATCGCTCTCTTTCGTCACACTCGCACTTTTGCGTATGTGTTTTTAATTCTCATTTTGCGGTTGTAATATTTATGCTCTAGCAGCCCAACAGCTGAAATGATAACAGGGATTATGAAAAGACCACCGGGCGTAGCACGCGTCTTGTTGCAGCAGAAAAAGGGCCAAGACATTGCTGTCCTACGTGCTGGCCAACTCTCTGCGAAATGCCATCACCAGACAGAACTTTCATGCTTCCCAGTGCCATGCGTGAGAAAGCCACCCAGTCCAGACTCTTTCCAGTGGAATTCTGAAATTGTAATTTTAACATTTCCATTGTACAATTAGGACTACAAAAATGGCACCATTAGCCCCCTAAAGCACTCTCCGCCACCATGGTCCGCTCCAGCAAATCTTGAGACCAGCACACAGCCAAACACTGCTTGTTCTTAAATACTTGTTGCCAGTGCTCCAGATGAGATTTTGAAGTGGGAGTATTTTATTACCTATTATTTAAAAGTTGGGAGTAAAATGTTTTTTTAGGGAGTATAAATGTAGGTCCAATATCCAATCAGAGTATTTTATAAGCGGGTAATATGTTTAAACTGGAAAACGGTGTGATAATTATTTCTTTGTACCTAATTATCCATGCACATAACAAGATACAGGTTTACTTTTTCCCCATCAGGAAGTAATAAAAGTAGTACTACGTGGAAACTACTGGTCCAAACATATCCATGGAGGTTTGTGTGTGAATTCTTTTTTTTTTTTTAGTATTTTTACTCCCTATTTTAATTTTTTGCGAGAATTTGCCTATTTTTAGGCAGTAAAAGTGGTCGATACACCCCTTACCTGCAGGGCTGCCTGTAGCTTTCTTTCGAAACCTGACATACTCTTTTCATTGTGATTGAAAACCTCTAAGAATATACCTTATTTTGTTCAATCCTAATCTATGTGGGAATTTTAATCCCCATCTAGGTAGGGTCTACATGCCCCTAAATTACCCCAAAACCTGGCTTCCCAATCTGCACCCAAATCCCTCTGTGTGCGGCATCTACATCCTCTTTTTCCTTCCTCTCATCTTCCCCTGTGCTCCTTCTCCTCCGCGGCCTGACTCCAGGGTACCCAGGTAGCAGACACAATATGCCAACCTCCAGGCAAGCCTAGGTACAGTCTGAGAGCACTCTGGTGGTCATGTGGTGCCGTATGAAAGCCGTGAAACATAACATTCCAGGGAGCCCACCTCCAGATCTGAGACCGTTGACGCTGTCCCATTTCTACCTTCATTGTCAGCCGTGGAGAACAGAATTATTTATTGGCAGGCAAACAATGTCAGATGCCTTAGACTGACATCGCTGTGCTCTAATTAGCGCCGCTGAATCTGATTACTGCTCTGGGCGATTCTGGAAGATCAGAATGAGACGCTCAGAAGAAAGGGCGGCTTTCTCAGCAGCCCCATGTTTGAAGTCTTCCGTTGTTTGAAATTTCTGCTCCAGCTTTCACAGTTCGTCCCCACCCTGCAGCACACCAAGAGGTTTGTGATCAAGCGCCGATGCCTTTGAAAGCGGGTGTCTTTTGTGGCACGCATCACGATTATCCAAAATACATTTGATTCAATGAAAGCCCAGGCGGGCTAGCAACGGGCCTTCATTTTGATTGACTGGACCCTTGCATCTGTGCTTGCACGAGCCAGAGCTTCCTTCTTTGAGAAATGACTCAGCGCTGCTATCAACGCACTTTTAAACTCATTAGCATTTTATTAACGACATCCCAGTACCTCGTTAAGAATCCGTTACACCGCGGTCTATGCCATAGACCATATCATGTCAACTGATATTGTTTTGCGTCTTTCAAAGACCTCAGAACAGATGATCGGACATCTCCATGGGGACAGCAGAGATAGATTTGTGGAGACATCAGACCGTATTGCAGCCAGCGGGAAACCAGGTTTGCCCAACAACCACCTTCACTTCTCCACCTTGGTCATCGAGTTTGAGTCTCATATGATCCGTATCTAATATCTAATTGGGATAGCTTAGTGACTAAGCAAGGGAGCTTTCTGCACAGGTGCTCAGAGCTTCCTGTCCAACCTTGCTGAGTGGTTAGAGGGCTGGAAGCGGTCAGAAGAACACAAGAGAGACGTAAAATGCAGGACGCCACGGTGGTGTGATCCTTGGTTCCACACTTTGATTGTCTAAAGAGAACAAAAAACAAAAACATATCCTAATGACAATTTGAATATCCCATCCAGAGTTGTTACTGCGCTCTACAGTGAGCAGTCCTGGAAAAGGGCTGTAGCGGCAGCATTTGTTGAGTGGATCACAGTGCACTCTCCAAATCCTTGTCCATGCATTGTCATCTGCTGTACTCTTGATCTTAGTGTTAACAAACACTTGTCTAGAGCAGGAGGACAACCCAGCCCCGCATACGAAGCCTGGAAAGCTCTGGATGATAAACCCCCATGATTGGTTAAAAAACGCAAAAAGATAGCCTGGGTCCAAAGGGTGGACAGGCTACATACTGCAATCGCCTATTAAGACACCCCCATATCCTCCGAAAAAAAGAAAAAAAGACAAACAGGGTAATTCATAGAATTTCGCAGAAAAGTGTCGCAAGCGGCTGGCGCAGAGTGTCCGCGTGCGATTGACTGCGCCAGGCACGTGCGCTAAAACCGATTTCCGCGCACAGCGTATTCATGGATTTCATGCTCCCAAACCAGCCGTGGCGCAGAGTATCGCAGCGACCCTGCAGCAGCGCCAGTAACGCCCCCAAGAACGCCCTCGCGCAAGGAAAAGCCAGCAAAATCGCTAAATCATCGCAAAGGGCTGCGCTAACCCTGGACCAGTTTACAGGGCAGCCAAACAAGGAACGCAAAGCGGGTAACGTGCATATCAGGGGTACACGTGAAGTCATACACGCGATTAGCCAGGGTAAGTGTATTACAGGGGTACACGTGAAGTCATACACGCGATTAGCCAGGGTACGTGTATTACAGGGGTACGCGGGAAGTTTAACACGCGATTGGCCAGGGTATGTGTATTACAGGGGTACGCGGGAAGTTTAACACGCGATTGGCCAGGGTACGTGTATTACAGGGGTACGCGGGAAGTTTAACACGCGATTAGCCAGGGTAAGTGTATTACAGGGGTACACGTGAAGTCATACACGCGATTAGGCAGGGTACGTGTATTACAGGGGTACGCGGGAAGTTTAACACGCGATTGGCCAGGGTACGTGTATCACAGGGGTACGCGGGAAGTTAAACACGCGATTAGCCAGTGTAAGTGTATTACAGGGGTACGCGGGAAGTTTAACACGCGATTAGCCAGGGTACGTGTATTACAGGGGTACGCGGGAAGTTTAACACGCGATTGGCCAGGGTACATGTATTACAGGGGTACGCGGGAAGTTTAACACGCGATTGGCCAGGGTACGTGTATTACAGGGGTACGCGTGAAGTTATACACGCGATTAGCCAGGGTACGTGTATTACAGGGGTACGCGGGAAGTTTAACACGCGATTGGCCAGGGTACGTGTATTACAGGGGTACCCGGGAAGTTCAACACGCGATTGGCCAGGGTACGTGTATTACAGGGGTACGCGGGAAGTTTCACATGCGATTTGGCCAGGTACGTGTATTACAGGGGTGCGTGGGAATTATCACACGCGATTTGGCTTGGTACGTGTATTACAGGGGTGTGCGGGAATTATCACACGCAATTAGGCTGGGTGGGTCCTCACAGGTGTTCCCTGTACACCCTCCACAGCCCCTGCAGGCAGCCCACAAAACAGGGGACTACCCTGCACACCTGCTCATGTCCCCCTGCACCCCCACCCCCCAGCAGTGCAGGGGCACCCTCCACCAGGCCCCCACTCATGTCTCCCACCACCCCCACCCCCCAGCCACCAGGGTCACCCTCCACCAGGCCCCCACTCATGTCTCCCACCACCCCCACCCCCCAGCAGTGCAGGGGCAGCCTCCACCAGACCCCCACTCATGTCTCCCACCACCCCCACCCCCCAGCAGTGCAGGGGCAGCCTCCACCAGGCCCCCACTCATGTCTCCCACCACCCCCACCCCCCAGCAGTGCAGGGGCAGCCTCCACCAGGCCCCCACTCATGTCCCCTATCACCCCCACCCCCCCGCCACCAGGGGCACCCTCCACCAGGCCCCCACTCATGTCTCCCACCACCCCCACCCCCCAGCAGTGCAGGGGCAGCCTCCACCAGGCCCCCACTCATGTCTCCCACCACCCCCACCCCCCAGCAGTGCAGGGGCACCCTCCACCAGGCCCCCACTCATGTCTCCCACCACCCCCACCCCCCAGCAGTGCAGGGGCACCCTCCACCAGGCCCCCACTCATGTCTCCCACCACCCCCACCCCCCAGCCACCAGGGGCACCCTCCACCAGGCCCCCACTCATGTCTCCCACCACCCCCACCCCCCAGCAGTGCAGGGGCAGCCTCCACCAGGCCCCCACTCATGTCTCCCACCACCCCCACCCCCCAGCAGTGCAGGGGCACCCTCCACCAGGCCCCCACTCATGTCTCCCACCACCCCCACCCCCCAGCCACCAGGGTCACCCTCCACCAGGGCCCCACTCATGTCTCCCACCACCCCCACCCCCCAGCAGTGCAGGGTCACCCTCCACCAGGGCCCCACTCATGTCTCCCACCACCCCCACCCCGCAGCACTGTGGGGCACCTGCCAGCAGGCCCCCACCCATGTCCAACTCATGTCCCCCACCACCCCCACCCCCCAGCACTGTGGGGCACCTGCCAGTAGGCCCACACCCATGTCCAACTCATGTCTCCCACCACCCCCACCCCCCAGCAGTGCAGGGGCAGCCTCCACCAGGCCCCCACTCATGTCCCCTATCACCCCCACCCCCCCGCCACCAGGGGCACCCTCCACCAGGCCCCCACTCATGTCTCCCACCACCCCCACCCCCCAGCAGTGCAGGGGCAGCCTCCACCAGGCCCCCACTCATGTCTCCCACCACCCCCACCCCCCAGCAGTGCAGGGGCAGCCTCCACCAGGCCCCCACTCATGTCCCCTATCACCCCCACCCCCCGCCACCAGGGGCACCCTCCACCAGGCCCCCACTCATGTCTCCCACCACCCCCACCCCCCAGCAGTGCAGGGGCACCCTCCACCAGGCCCCCACTCATGTCTCCCACCACCCCCACCCCCCAGCAGTGCAGGGGCACCCTCCACCAGGCCCCCACTCATGTCTCCCACCACCCCCACCCCCCAGCCACCAGGGGCACCCTCCACCAGGCCCCCACTCATGTCTCCCACCACCCCCACCCCCCAGCAGTGCAGGGGCAGCCTCCACCAGGCCCCCACTCATGTCTCCCACCACCCCCACCCCCCAGCAGTGCAGGGGCAGCCTCCACCAGGCCCCCACTCATGTCCCCTATCACCCCCACCCCCCGCCACCAGGGGCACCCTCCACCAGGCCCCCACTCATGTCTCCCACCACCCCCACCCCCCAGCAGTGCAGGGGCAGCCTCCACCAGGCCCCCACTCATGTCTCCCACCACCCCCACCCCCCAGCAGTGCAGGGGCAGCCTCCACCAGGCCCCCACTCATGTCCCCTATCACCCCCACCCCCCGCCACCAGGGGCACCCTCCACCAGGCCCCCACTCATGTCTCCCACCACCCCCACCCCCCAGCAGTGCAGGGGCACCCTCCACCAGGCCCCCACTCATGTCTCCCACCACCCCCACCCCCCAGCCACCAGGGGCACCCTCCACCAGGCCCCCACTCATGTCTCCCACCACCCCCACCCCCCAGCAGTGCAGGGGCACCCTCCACCAGGCCCCCACTCATGTCTCCCACCACCCCCACCCCCCAGGGGCACCCTCCACCAGGCCCCCACTCATGTCTCCCACCACCCCCACCCCCCAGCAGTGCAGGGGCAGCCTCCACCAGGCCCCCACTCATGTCCCCTATCACCCCCACCCCCCCGCCACCAGGGTCACCCTCCACCAGGCCCCCACTCATGTCTCCCACCACCCCCACCCCCCAGCAGTGCAGGGGCACCCTCCACCAGGCCCCCACTCATGTCTCCCACCACCCCCACCCCCCAGCAGTGCAGGGGCAGCCTCCACCAGGCCCCCACTCATGTCCCCTATCACCCCCACCCCCCGCCACCAGGGGCACCCTCCACCAGGCCCCCACTCATGTCTCCCACCACCCCCACCCCCCAGCAGTGCAGGGGCACCCTCCACCAGGCCCCCACTCATGTCCCCCTGCACCCCCACCCCCCTGCCACCATGTGCAGCCCCCACCAGGTCCTCACAATCCCCAATCATGTGCGTAATGGTCATCCTCCACAGCCAAAAAGACCTACCAAGTAACCCATTCACCCACATGGAAATGGAAATCACATGTTACACCCCCAATGTACATAAAGCAAATGAACCCATGTCCGTCACACACATATTTTCAAATTGAATGGGAAAACACACAACATGACATGCATGAAACCAATGAGATGAAACCACACAGTGAACAATGGAAAAAAAAATGTATTGAAAAAAATACAAATGCCAAAGAAAGAAAACTAACTACAATGTAAATGTGAAAAAATAAGCTGCATGTCCGCATAAAAACACAAAACTAGAAAATCAAATCCAAAAAATTATGTCCAAAGTGAAATGTAAAAACTCTCCATGCAACAAAGAACTATGTACAAAAATAACAAGGGTCCATCATCACAACTGAACTAAGGAAACCTCCTAAAAAACCTACCTAAATATCAACTATATACAAAAAGTGGAGCAGTGTCCGTCGACTCCAAATAATAATAAGAACGAAAGGAAACCTAAAACTAAAGAACTATATACAAAGGCGGCGGGCAAGTCCAGCGGCTCACTCTGTGGTGTTCCGGGCCAGGGCATCATCGAACTCCTGTTCGATGTCCCGGAGGCGGTCCAGTTCCATGGCCCCGAGGGTCCGCAGGGACGACGCCGTGTCCTCCTCCAACCCCCTGCGGATTGCCTCGAGGCACTCGGCCCGCCTCAGGGCCCTCCGCATGGAGTTCTCCGCCCTGACCATTGTGAGCCGCGCCTCTTCCGCCCGCCGCCGCTCCGCACCTATGGCGTGGCCCAACCGCTGCCACACGGAAGACACTCTCTGTCCTGGGTCCTCCTGCCCTCCGGCCGATGCCTGCCCCTCCGATGTTGAAGGCCCCGAGCCTTCATGGCTCCCACCATCTTGCTGCTGCTGCTGCTCTGCCTCTGCCCGTGCACTGCCTCCTGCTGCCTGCACATCCTCCGCCGGCTGGGGTGCAGTTGTTGATGTGGCCACCCCTGCTGGACGTCCGACTCCCGACTGTGGCAGGGATGCCTCCTCCACCAGCCTGGCCGCACTGTCAGAGGCAGCTCCACAGGGCACCCAGGTGACTGATGGGTGGGAAGATGGCACAGAGGACGACTGGCGCGTAGGGGGTCCAGTTGAGGAGGGGGTCGGAACAAGCCCCATCAGACGGAGGAATCCGGTCTGGGTGACCTGTCCCAGCAGGCTGACGTGGTCAACGAGCCATTCGAGATGACGTGCAGTCTCTCCATGAAAAGACTGCAGGTCACCTCGCATGGCCCGTTGACGCAACGCCACACCAGCCAGGACAGGCTCAACCCGGACCTGGATAGCCACGTCCGCAGGCAGAGGAAGGCCAGTTGACGTCAGCTCATCCCCTGCCTGAAAACGGGTCTGGACGTAGGCATCCCTGCTGGTGCAAGATGATGCAGGGACAGGATCGGGGACAGGATTGCACACAGGCACCTCCGCGGCCGCCTGTGCTGCCTCCTGTCCCTGCTCCTGGACTGCACCACTAGCACCAGTGGGATCCCCACCTCCAGACCCCGTCTCTGGTGCTTGCGCGGCCCCCTCCTCCACCAAACCCCCCACCAACCTGGATGACTCTGTGCCATCTTCCCCTGTTGGGCCCTGTGGGGTCCCAGCTGCCCCTTCTGCTGCCGAGGAGTCCAACTGCAACCTCCGCCTCTTGGACCTCCCCCCGGCAGCTGCGGCCTGGGACGCGGCACCGGACTCCTCACTCCCCGACGAGATGACAACACGGGAGGGGAGCCGGGCCTTGCGTCTCCGGCTGGCGGTCGGATCCCCGCCGCTGTGCTCCACAGCACCTTCTCCGCCCTCTTCATCAGTTGACGCTGCAGACAGGGAGAAACAAAACACAGGCATCAGGGCACTGTACAATGGACACATACACGCATGACAGTTGCACATGAGTGGCATTGGCAAACCTCAGACATGTCATCACAATCCCCAACACACATGTCATTGCAACTGGCACACATGAGCCATACCACAGCCATATCGCAACTGCCACCACCATCCCTACACATACAACAGCATCAGCAGCCAAAGGGGAGCCATACATCACATGCAACACAGGAAGTGCACCACACATGTACACACACCACCACACTTGCATGCATGTCTACACCTCTGCCAAGTGTCGCACTGTTCAGACGGGCATCCATGTCACATCTGCCAATCAGGCTTCCACATACCGCTGTCACATGCATCCATGTAGCATCACTGTTGCACCTTTGACAAATACACACACATGCACATGTACACAGTGCTCATACATGCAGCCGAAAACAACATACATGCCTGACATCACGGACATGTCTACTTACATACACATTCATCCAAACATGTGTGCACGCACAACTGCATTTGCCATGCAAGCCCACACACACAAGCACCATCCATGTCTCACACATTACAGCCCTCGCATGTGTCAGCCCCACGGCCCTGTACACCCCCACCCATACTCCACCCCATACAAACAGATGTGCAACCGGCACAATGGGGAATGATCACCACACGCCCTGCTCACAACCAGGATGCATGTACACTCACCGCTCGACTCCAGACGGCTCTGCTTCTCTAGGACCTGGACGTGGAGCGCTGGGGATATGCGTTCCAGGACCCCCATCTGTTCTTCCGACAAGTGGCCCCGGCGCCCCTTGGCATCCGCTGCCTTCAAGAGGCGCCGGGCCTTGTTCAGGGTCCTGGACCTGAAGTCCTCCCAGCGCTTCCTGACATGTTGTAAGTCCCGGACTGCCACCCCCTCCGCGTTGATGGCAGTCACGATGTCTGTCCAGATCCGAGTCCGTCCTTCCTTGTCGGCGCGGGAACTTCCAAAGAGGGCATCATACTGCCCCAGGACTTGCTCCACCAGGACACCAACTTCGGTGGCACTGAAGCTGGTGCCCCTCTGCCTCTCTGGCCGGGGGTTGTCAGTGGTCACAGATGGTGTTAGCCCCGACATGACAACCCCAGAGGCAGGAGTGGGTGGGCAACTGGGTCCTGGGGCTGGGCTGTGGAGCGATGGAATTCCAGTCGGGAGTCTTCTGTTCCAGCAGGGGTGGTCACAGCAACAGCACCCCTGGCTGATGTGCAGGCAGCAAATGGCAGTGCACGTGGGCAGCAGGCAGTCAGGCAGCAGCAGATAGCAGGTGGGAGCGTGCTCGGGGCTCTGGGGGGCAGTAATTCGGCCTTCTGGGCAGGAGCGTGGTCTCCCGTGTGCTCACGCGTGGCCAGCTTGGTACGGAGTGAATTGGCACGTGAAAATCCTGCACGTCAGCGTGAAAACCGAGGAAAGGCCCTTAGCGCGTAAGCGCGTCAGCACGCATACGCGATTCCATTGGACCAAAGGCCCTCAGCGCGTAAGCGCGTCTGTGACGTGACCCGCACGGGTGTTTCCCACACAGCACGTGATGACAGAGCACACGTGGAAAGACTGCACGTCAGAGTCTCATCGCGTGTAATTGGACAAAAGTGCGTGTACACGCGATTGGCCTATGTACGTGTATATGAGGTGTGCGCGGACACTTACACACGCAAGTACGTCAGCGCACCTGTATCCCGGTGTACGGCCATTTGCACCAATCACACGCAATGAGACTCTGACGTGCAGTCTTTCCACGTGTGCTCTGTCATCACGTGCTGTGTGGGAAACACCCGTGCGGGTCACGTCACAGACGCGCTTACGCGCTGAGGGCCTTTGGTCCAATGGAATCGCGTATGCGTGCTGACGCGCTTACGCGCTAAGGGCCTTTCCTCGGTTTTCACGCTGACGTGCAGGATTTTCACGTGCCAATTCACTCCGTACCAAGCTGGCCACGCGTGAGCACACGGGAGACCACGCTCCTGCCCAGAAGGCCGAATTACTGCCCCCCAGAGCCCCGAGCACGCTCCCACCTGCTATCTGCTGCTGCCTGACTGCCTGCTGCCCACGTGCACTGCCATTTGCTGCCTGCACATCAGCCAGGGGTGCTGTTGCTGTGACCACCCCTGCTGGAACAGAAGACTCCCGACTGGAATTCCATCGCTCCACAGCCCAGCCCCAGGACCCAGTTGCCCACCCACTCCTGCCTCTGGGGTTGTCATGTCGGGGCTAACACCATCTGTGACCACTGACAACCCCCGGCCAGAGAGGCAGAGGGGCACCAGCTTCAGTGCCACCGAAGTTGGTGTCCTGGTGGAGCAAGTCCTGGGGCAGTATGGTGCCCTCTTTGGAAGTTCCCGCGCCGACAAGGAAGGACGGACTCGGATCTGGACAGACATCGTGACTGCCATCAACGCGGAGGGGGTGGCAGTCCGGGACTTACAACATGTCAGGAAGCGCTGGGAGGACTTCAGGTCCAGGACCCTGAACAAGGCCCGGCGCCTCTTGAAGGCAGCGGATGCCAAGGGGCGCCGGGGCCACTTGTCGGAAGAACAGATGGGGGTCCTGGAACGCATATCCCCAGCGCTCCACGTCCAGGTCCTAGAGAAGCAGAGCCGTCTGGAGTCGAGCGGTGAGTGTACATGCATCCTGGTTGTGAGCAGGGCGTGTGGTGATCATTCCCCATTGTGCCGGTTGCACATCTGTTTGTATGGGGTGGAGTATGGGTGGGGGTGTACAGGGCCGTGGGGCTGACACATGCGAGGGCTGTAATGTGTGAGACATGGATGGTGCTTGTGTGTGTGGGCTTGCATGGCAAATGCAGTTGTGCGTGCACACATGTTTGGATGAATGTGTATGTAAGTAGACATGTCCGTGATGTCAGGCATGTATGTTGTTTTCGGCTGCATGTATGAGCACTGTGTACATGTGCATGTGTGTGTATTTGTCAAAGGTGCAACAGTGATGCTACATGGATGCATGTGACAGCGGTATGTGGAAGCCTGATTGGCAGATGTGACATGGATGCCCGTCTGAACAGTGCGACACTTGGCAGAGGTGTAGACATGCATGCAAGTGTGGTGGTGTGTGTACATGTGTGGTGCACTTCCTGTGTTGCATGTGATGTATGGCTCCCCTTTGGCTGCTGATGCTGTTGTATGTGTAGGGATGGTGGTGGCAGTTGCGATATGGCTGTGGTATGGCTCATGTGTGCCAGTTGCAATGACATGTGTGTTGGGGATTGTGATGACATGTCTGAGGTTTGCCAATGCCACTCATGTGCAACTGTCATGCGTGTATGTGTCCATTGTACAGTGCCCTGATGCCTGTGTTTTGTTTCTCCCTGTCTGCAGCGTCAACTGATGAAGAGGGCGGAGAAGGTGCTGTGGAGCACAGCGGCGGGGATCCGACCGCCAGCCGGAGACGCAAGGCTCGGCTCCCCTCCCGTGTTGTCATCTCGTCGGGGAGTGAGGAGTCCGGTGCCGCGTCCCAGGCCGCAGCTGCCGGGGGGAGGTCCAAGAGGCGGAGGTTGCAGTTGGACTCCTCGGCAGCAGAAGGGGCAGCTGGGACCCCACAGGGCCCAACAGGGGAAGATGGCACAGAGTCATCCAGGTTGGTGGGGGGTTTGGTGGAGGAGGGGGCCGCGCAAGCACCAGAGACGGGGTCTGGAGGTGGGGATCCCACTGGTGCTAGTGGTGCAGTGCAGGAGCAGGGACAGGAGGCAGCACAGGCGGCCGCGGAGGTGCCTGTGTGCAATCCTGTCCCCGATCCTGTCCCTGCATCATCTTGCACCAGCAGGGATGCCTACGTCCAGACCCGTTTTCAGGCAGGGGATGAGCTGACGTCAACTGGCCTTCCTCTGCCTGCGGACGTGGCCATCCAGGACCGGGTTGAGCCTGTCCTGGCTGGCGTGGCGTTGCGTCAACGGGCCATGCGAGGTGACCTGCAGTCTTTTCATGGAGAGACTGCACGTCATCTCGAATGGCTCGTTGACCACGTCAGCCTGCTGGGACAGGTCACCCAGGCCGGATTCCGCTGTCTGATGGGGCTTGCTCCGACCCCCTCCTCAACTGGACCCCCTACGCGCCAGTCGTCCTCTGTGCCATCTTCCCACCCATCAGTCACCTGGGTGCCCTGTGGAGCTGCCTCTGACAGTGCGGCCAGGCTGGTGGAGGAGGCATCCCTGCCACAGTCGGGAGTCGGACGTCCAGCAGGGGTGGCCACATCAACAGGTGCACCCCAGCCGGCGGAGGATGTGCAGGCAGCAGGAGGCAGTGCACGGGCAGAGGCAGAGCAGCAGCAGCAGCAAGATGGTGGGAGCCATGAAGGCTCGGGGCCTTCAACATCGGAGGGGCAGGCATCGGCCGGAGGGCAGGAGGACCCAGGACAGAGAGTGTCTTCCGTGTGGCAGCGGTTGGGCCACGCCATAGGTGCGGAGCGGCGGCGGGCGGAAGAGGCGCGGCTCACAATGGTCAGGGCGGAGAACTCCATGCGGAGGGCCCTGAGGCGGGCCGAGTGCCTCGAGGCAATCCGCAGGGGGTTGGAGGAGGACACGGCGTCGTCCCTGCGGACCCTCGGGGCCATGGAACTGGACCGCCTCCGGGACATCGAACAGGAGTTCGATGATGCCCTGGCCCGGAACACCACAGAGTGAGCCGCTGGACTTGCCCGCCGCCTTTGTATATAGTTCTTTAGTTTTAGGTTTCCTTTCGTTCTTATTATTATTTGGAGTCGACGGACACTGCTCCACTTTTTGTATATAGTTGATATTTAGGTAGGTTTTTTAGGAGGTTTCCTTAGTTCAGTTGTGATGATGGACCCTTGTTATTTTTGTACATAGTTCTTTGTTGCATGGAGAGTTTTTACATTTCACTTTGGACATAATTTTTTGGATTTGATTTTCTAGTTTTGTGTTTTTATGCGGACATGCAGCTTATTTTTTCACATTTACATTGTAGTTAGTTTTCTTTCTTTGACATTTGTATTTTTTTCAATACATTTTTTTTTCCATTGTTCACTGTGTGGTTTCATCTCATTGGTTTCATGCATGTCATGTTGTGTGTTTTCCCATTCAATTTGAAAATATGTGTGTGACGGACATGGGTTCATTTGCTTCATGTACATTGGGGGTGTAACATGTGATTTCCATTTCCATGTGGGTGAATGGGTTACTTGGTAGGTCTTTTTGGCTGTGGAGGATGACCATTACGCACATGATTGGGGATTGTGAGGACCTGGTGGGGGCTGCACATGGTGGCAGGGGGGTGGGGGTGCAGGGGGACATGAGTGGGGGCCTGGTGGAGGGTGACCCTGCACTGCTGGGGGGTGGGGGTGGTGGGAGACATGAGTGGGGGCCTGGTGGAGGGTGACCCTGCACTGCTGGGGTGTGGGGGTGATGGGAGACATGAGTGGGGGCCTGGTGGAGGGTGACCCTGGTGGCTGGGGGGTGGGGGTGATAGGGGACATGAGTGGGGGCCTGGTGGAGGGTGACCCTGGTGGCTGGGGGGTGGGGGTGGTGACAGACATGAGTGGGGGCCTGGTGGAGGGTGACCCTGCACTGCTGGGGTGTGGGGGTGGTGGGAGACATGAGTTGGACATGGGTGGGGGCCTGCTGGCAGGTGCCCCACAGTGCTGCGGGGTGGGGGTGGTGGGAGACATGAGTGGGGCCCTGGTGGAGGGTGACCCTGGTGGCTGGGGGGTGGGGGTGGTGGGAGACATGA
The DNA here is from genome assembly GCF_040938575.1 of Ambystoma mexicanum. Classification (NCBI taxonomy): domain Eukaryota; kingdom Metazoa; phylum Chordata; class Amphibia; order Caudata; family Ambystomatidae; genus Ambystoma; species Ambystoma mexicanum. The sequence goes on along the minus strand of NC_090930.1, from coordinate 145,683,477 downwards.
GTTGGACATGGGTGGGGGCCTGCTGGCAGGTGCCCCACAGTGCTGGGGGGTGGGGGTGGTGGGAGACATGAGTTGGACATGGGTGGGGGCCTGCTGGCAGGTGCCCCACAGTGCTGGGGGGTGGGGGTGGTGGGAGACATGAGTGGGGCCCTGGTGGAGGGTGACCCTGGTGGCTGGGGGGTGGGGGTGGTGGGAGACATGAGTTGGACATGGGTGGGGGCCTGCTGGCAGGTGCCCCACAGTGCTGCGGGGTGGGGGTGGTGGGAGACATGAGTGGGGCCCTGGTGGAGGGTGACCCTGGTGGCTGGGGGGGTGGGGGTGGTGGGAGACATGAGTTGGACATGGGTGGGGGCCTGCTGGCAGGTGCCCCACAGTGCTGCGGGGTGGGGGTGGTGGGAGACATGAGTGGGGCCCTGGTGGAGGGTGACCCTGGTGGCTGGGGGGGTGGGGGTGGTGGGAGACATGAGTTGGACATGGGTGGGGGCCTGCTGGCAGGTGCCCCACAGTGCTGGGGGGTGGGGGTGGTGGGAGACATGAGTTGGACATGGGTGGGGGCCTGCTGGCAGGTGCCCCACAGTGCTGGGGGGTGGGGGTGGTGGGAGACATGAGTTGGACATGGGTGGGGGCCTACTGGCAGGTGCCCCACAGTGCTGGGGGTTGGGGGTGGTGGGAGACATGAGTTGGACATGGGTGGGGGCCTGCTGGCAGGTGCCCCACAGTGCTGGGGGGTGGGGGTGGTGGGAGACATGAGTTGGACATGGGTGGGGGCCTACTGGCAGGTGCCCCACAGTGCTGGGGGGTGGGGGTGGTGGGAGACATGAGTGGGGCCCTGTTGGAGGGTGACCCTGGTGGCTGGGGGGTGGGGGTGGTGGGAGACATGAGTTGGACATGGGTGGGGGCCTGCTGGCAGGTGCCCCACAGTGCTGGGGGGTGGGGGTGGTGGGAGACATGAGTTGGACATGGGTGGGGGCCTACTGGCAGGTGCCCCACAGTGCTGGGGGGTGGGGGTGGTGGGAGACATGAGTTGGACATGGGTGGGGGCCTACTGGCAGGTGCCCCACAGTGCTGGGGGGTGGGGGTGCAAGGGGACATGTGTTGGTGTTCAAGGAGACATGTGCCTTTGCTGGGGGGCATGCCCATGTTGGGTGGGCTGCCTGCGGGACATGACCAGGGATGCAGGGTAGTCCCCTGTGGTGTGGGCTGCCTGCAGGGGCCGTGGAGGGTGTACAGGGTACACCTGGGAGGACCCACACTGTCAAATCACATGTGGGACTCCCCGGCACCCCTGAAATACACGTACCGTGCAGAAATCGCGTGTAAAACTTCCCGCGCACCCCTGAAATACACGCGCCCAGGCTATTCGCGTGTAAAACTTCCTGCGCACCCCTGAAATACACGCGCCCAGGCTATTCGCGTGTAAAACTTCCCGCGCACCCCTGAAATACACGCGCCCAGGCTATTCGCGTGTAAAACTTCCCGCGCACCCCTGAAATACACGCGCCCAGGCTATTCGCGTGTGGAACTTCCCGCGCACCCCTGAAATACACGGGCCCAGGCTATTCGCGTGTGGAACTCCCCGCGCACCCCTGAAATACACGCGCCCAGGCTATTCGCGTGTGGAACCTCCCGCGCACCCCTCAAATTCACGCGCCCAGGCTATTCGCGTGTGGAACTTCCCGCGAACCCCTGAAATACACGCGCCCAGCCTATTCGCGTGTGGAACTTCCCGCGCACCCCTGAAATACACGCGCCCAGCCTATTCGCGTGTGGAACTTCCCGCGCACCCCTGAAATACACGCGCCCAGGCTATTCGCGTGTGGAACTTCCCGCGAACCCCTGAAATACACGCGCCCAGGCTATTCGCGTGTGGAACTTCCCGCGAACCCCTGTAATACACGCGCCCAGGCTATTCGCGTGTGGAACTTCCCGCGAACCCCTGTAATACACGTAGCCCGCTCCCCCAGGCCCGATCGCGTGAGGAACTTCCCGCGCACCCCTCAAATTCACGCGCCCAGGCTATTCGCGTGTGAAACTTCACGCGAACCCCTGAAATACACGTAGCCCGCTCCCCCAGGCCCGATCGCGTGAGGAACTTCACGCGAACCCCTGTAATACACGTAGCCCGCTCCCCCAGGCCCGATCGCGTGTAAAACTTCCCGCGCACCCCTGAAATACACGCGCCCAGGCTATTCGCGTGTGGAACTTCCCGCGAACCCCTGTAATACACGCGCCCAGGCTATTCGCGTGAGGAACTTCCCGCGAACCCCTGAAATACACGTAGCCCGCTCCCCCAGGCCCGATCGCGTGAGGAACTTCACGCGAACCCCTGTAATACACGTAGCCCGCTCCCCCAGGCCCGATCGCGTGTGGAACTTCCCGCGCACCCCTCAAATTCACGCGCCCAGGCTATTCGCGTGTGAAACTTCACGCGAACCCCTGAAATACACGTAGCCCGCTCCCCCAGGCCCGATCGCGTGAGGAACTTCACGCGAACCCCTGTAATACACGTAGCCCGCTCCCCCAGGCCCGATCGCGTGTGGAACTTCACGCGAACCCCTGAAATACACGTAGCCCGCTCCCCCAGGCCCGATCGCGTGAGGAACTTCACGCGAACCCCTGTAATACACGTAGCCCGCTCCCCCAGGCCCGATCGCGTGAGGAACTTCACGCGAACCCCTGTAATACACGTAGCCCGCTCCCCCAGGCCCGATCGCGTGAGGAACTTCACGCGAACCCCTGTAATACACGTAGCCCGCTCCCCCAGGCCCGATCGTGTGAATAACTTCACGCGAACCCCTGTGATGCACGTACCCTGCAAATCGCGTGTGACACTTCCCGCGCACCCCGGTATACATGCACACGTATTTTTTGTCAGCGGGTGTCCGTGTTTGTGGGTACCCCTTTGCACGTCATTTTTCCTGGAGGGCCACAGTATGGGACATTCATCATGGCAGTATATAGGTGCTATTTGTTGGCGCACCTTTTGGCGCACATTTCTTACAGCCGCAGAGACGCTACCGCCTCCTTTCTTGTGGCGGTCGTGTTTGTGCCTGTGCGCTGGTTTGAGCGTGCGCTTTTTTCCCCTATTCTATTCCATGAATACGTGTTGTAGGCGAGCGTGTGGGCGTTCCGCGCACTTGTACCCTGTACTTCCCCCGTGACGCCCACGTTTTGGCAAGTTGTTCCCCATTCCGAGTGTTACGCCCGTGTTCCGCCTACTTTTATTGCGTGCGCCGCGCTATGTGCGAATTTCGCTGTGGCCTGTGCGATTTTCGCTGTGACCTGGCGCACGCTGTTAGATGGCCTGTGCGCCAACGTGCGCCAACGTGCGCCGCGCACTTTTTTTTCGCACATCCGCTGGTTTTCTCGCGCACGGCCTTCCATGAATCGACGTGCGCTGCTTTTCGTGCGATTTTCGCACGTTCACTGCGATTTTCGCTATTCCACTGCGATTCGCACGTTTTTGCCCACTTGCGCCGCGCTAATTATTCCATGAATCGGCCTAAAAGTCTCCCTGTACTGGAGGTCACTTGTACCGAGAAACTAAAGTACCCTGGCGAATACTCACACTGATGAAGACTGTTTGTTGTTTATTGTTACGTATGTTATCTGTTGCAGGAACAGTGATTACACGCATACTTAAAATTCATGACGAACTGCAATGCAAAAACGCATGTTAATCACAAATGCCAATAAAAATATTTCAAAATAAATTAGTGTTAACAAACACAAATATGTGGGTCTCCGTGTACTTTGCGGATCTGGAAATAGCCTGGCTGCGTGCAGGGCTTTAAAGACCAATAGGGCAGGCATGAAGGTCATAGGTTACTGGTCCAAATTGCTTAGGAAAGCGGCTGCGCAATTAAATAGGAAGACCCATCACCCATAAAAGCCTCTCCAGCACAGCTCCCCTTTATCTTTCCCAGAAGATCACGAGAGCCTGCTCCTCCAGACCCATAAGAACCCACTACGCCCACCGCCTCAGACAACCCAAAGTTAGGTGTGCAGGAGCCGGAGGTGCAAGCTTTCCCTTCATTGCGGCCAAACCGTGGAACTCCCTGCCACCCTTCCTCAGAGCAGAACCACCCCACTGGCCATTCCGCAAATCTCCAAAAACCTGGCTGTTCCACTAAACCACATCCACACTGAGCCTTACCTGGCACCTGTAATGTAATTTACCTATGCCGACTCTAATTGCACATCGTAACCTCTGCATAACTGTATGCCACAATTCGCTGTAAGAGCACCTTGGGCTGTTGTGCACTTTATAAATGAAATAAATAAATGAATACCTGAGCTGCTACGTTCGGCACTATCTGGGGCCTCGTAGTCAATTAAAAGTAGTGCTCACAACCCCTTAACTTCTGGGCTATTATGCCGGTCTATGCAAATAGGACGAGCATACTCACACTCGGCACTTAAGAGGGGAAATTCTCATGAAATGCACTTGACCTATGACAGCAGCCACTAGACAAGAGACAGTACCTAGCACAAATGAGAGGTTTTATTTTGCATAAGACAAGGTTCTCTGGCATTTCAGGCTCCATTTAGCTTATGATGGCAGCCTATGGACATGTGGGGCTTAACCTCTTTTATGAGGAGTTACTTGGCATAAGGTTGAAGCACTGGCATAGTTTAGCCTGAATGTGGTTAACGTTGAAAGCACATGGACATGTGAGTCTATATGTCATATATGATGATGCTATCTTGCATGTAAATCTTCAACTGGCATCAGACAGTATTACCGGCATATAGGAGCCTGCATGTGACATATTATGCCAACACCCGGGCACGCACAGCTTTATTTAGCATAGAACGACTTCACTTGGCATAGGAGATTTTGATTGCCATAATATGGCCGTAGGTAGTGTCTGAAGGCACTACGCCTTGCTTATGATAGTTCTGCTACATTGCCCTTTGCATATAATTATGGCACACTTGGCACATCAAGGAGGAAGCTTAGATAAAATATGGTTGCAGGCTAAAATATCCTGTTGTCTGCTATAGTAGCTACTTGTTATTTTAAATATTGTGGTTATTTGTAAATCATTTTGACATATTTGTTATCATGTTCAAAGTCCACATGACAACAGTTCAAGTGATGTCACTGGCACTACCATTGGCATTGGCCTGTGAATTGACTTCCCAGAATCTATGGGTAGCTATGTCCCACCTGGCAATTGCCAAATGGTTGGTTCAAGATCCAAGATACCAATAATGAGCTAATGATCCAAGACACCATTGATGGGTTAAAGATCCAAGACACCAATGATGAGCTAAAGATCTAAGACACCAATGATGAGTTAAAGATCCAAGACACCAATGATGAGTTTAAGATCCAAGACATCAATGACGTGTTAAAGATCCAAGACACCAATGATGAGTTAAAGATCCAAGACACCAATGATGAGCTAAAGATCAAAGAGCACAATTATGAGTTAAAAATCCAAGACACCAATGACAAGTTCGAGATCCAAGACACCAATAATGAGTTAATGATCCAAGACACCATTGATGGGTTAAAGATCCAAGACACCAATGATGAGTTAAAGATCCAAGACACCAATGATGAGTTAAAGATCCAAGACACCAATGATGAGTTAAAGATCAAGACACCAATGATGAGCTAAAGATCAAAGAGCACAATTATGAGTTAAAAATCCAAGACACCAATGACAAGTTCGAGATCCAAGACACCAATAATGAGTTAAACATCCAATACACCAATGATGAGTTAAAGATCAAAGACACATATTACTGTATAGAGCCTCCTCTATCTGGGCTGTTTTCAGAGAGGTCTTCATCAATCGCCCCTATAGTTCAACCCTAGAGAATCGTGAACAATTTCCACACAGGCAAGGCTAAGCAACAGGCAGAGCCAGCCAGTCACTCACAGTCAGTGCAGCACTGAGCTCATACCTGATACTGTTATTTAGTGAAATGGCTTAAAGTCGGTGCAAACAACTGTGTCCAAGCTGGGTACCCTGATCCCATTTAGTGGACTTTTTCAGGTACCATGCTGTGCTCTTTTAGCAGTCTTGTGTTCCTCACTGCCTCTCACATGGAGACACTCTTGATACATGTTTAGCTCGCTGCTCAGAGGTGTGTCGATAATCCCAGTTTTCCTTCTACTCCCACACCCTCTGTTCCATCAAGGACATGGAATGTGTATTTCAGCCTCCAGAGGCTAAAATAACATTTAATAACAGTACAGGAACATTTCAGCCAACCTTTATGCTGTAATGTCCTACATGGGACCTGGGGAGTACTCAGAAGGGTTCTGTCATCTGTGTTTTCCTGGGCATGGCTTGAACGTGGCCAGGCTCACCATGCAGTGGGTACATTCCAAGCATACCTCCTGACACAACAGCTCTTCCCCTGCTCTCTCTCTCTCCTCTTGATGCTGCACCCCCACAGAATACAGTTGAGTCCCAAAATAAATGTGGTCGAATTGTACACATAGCTCCTCCAACTTTTCCTTCCCATGCCTTCCTGTGCATTTTATCTATCCCTCTCCCTCATCCCAACTATCTACGCGACTTTGCTTCACCCTACAATTACTGAATGCTCTTTCATGCGCCCCCTTGCTTCTCTGACAGGCAAAGCACTTCAACACCATAAACTATGGCAGAAGGCACTATACAAATGCAAGATAACATAACATAACATACTCTGATTGCCTGGAATAACTGCCCTTACAGCCAATGTATGTTTTCATTCATTGTTGGTTTTATCAATCAACTAACTGAAATCAAAAGCTTTGATGTCACCCAAGGGGAGACGAGAGGGCAAATATGCAGTTGACAGTGAGCACAAGGTACTGATACTTCAGAACCTAGATACAATCAAGGCAAGTGAGTACGAAAAGGGAGAGTTATTGGTACAAAACAGCACACTGACAAAGGTGCAGGCTATCAAAGGTCAAATAGATGTGAGCGGAAGGAAGTGGCCAAAGAGTTCACAACGGTCATAGGTGTGACTAGTACACCCTTGCGAGGGCTACAGGGATCTCACCATCTGCTGAACACATTTGTTCAAGGTCACGTTGCAGAATGGCCCTGGTGATTATATACCAAATCAAGTGTGTCAATGGCTTTCTTGAAAAGCAAAGATGTTGGTGGTCTCCAGATTCTAAAGTGGGGGTCTCTTGGTTTCTGAGGCAGGCAGACAGGTTGCCCCCCTGTGTGGCACCTTCTGCGGTTCGTGCTCTTCCACCAAACCTCTTTTTCTTGACTGATGGACCTAAAGAGTCTAGTAGGTCAATGCTTTCCAATTGTTCACTCCAAGTTGTACATCTAGCAGGGCAGGGGTCTGCAAACTTTGCCTCTCTAGATGTTGTGGACTACAACACTCACAATCCCTCTCCGATGACTATGATGGATGGGGATGGTGGTATGTGTAGTCCTAGACATCTGCTAGATGTTTGGATCAAAAAAAGAGTTGCAATCTTTCATTCTTACTTCAATTGCTAGCCCGTGTAGAGAATTTAAAGCGAGGCTAACAAGATCTCTGGGTTTAAGCCCTAGTATCAAGTTCATGGAGGGCCAAGATGCAGACCTTTACAGTATTCCGGAGGGGCTAGGACCATGTCTTGTGTCCTATCCACTTTGCAAGGCCTAGTCTGGAAAGGAAGGATTCTTATAGGGATGTGTAAGTGGTAGGGTGATCTTTTTCTGAGGCCTTAAACTGGCTGGGTGAAAAAGAGCAATCCGCCAGCTGATCTGTGCACATGTAACATTCAGGCCCCCTGCCCATTACCCTGCTGCCCTGCGGTGGAAATACACAGGGGAATCGCAGCATTGCGCTCAGCTGGTGGGGCGGGTGCTGGTGATTTAGCTCTGCTGGCAAACCTTTTATTGTCCCTACTCATATACACCTATGCCATAAAGGAAGACAACACAAAGCCATGGGTGGTATTATGGTAGCCTTGAGAACAGTGAATTGCAAGCCCACCTTTAACACGCGTGCGAACAAGGTATCGCACCATGGTATCATTTGGACAAAAAGGGCACAGGCTTCCACACATGCACCACGCAAACTGCGGCGTGTTTTATTTTGTAGTGAGATCTGATTCGAGCATTAATGTCACACCACCTGTGTGCTTCGTTAAAATTATTAATAATTCAATAAACATAAACATAAACATAAAATTATATCAGAGTAAGAAATATTATGTGTGCACTTGTTTAAGACGCGTTTGCAGGCGATGCATCGTCTGCAAACCTCCAACAATACTGAGAAATGCTGCAGGGCCTCCCAAAGCGAGGCAGGGTAACCAGTGCCCCATGGCTGCCTAGGCAGGGGAGAGGGGGAGCAGCAGCCCAACAAATGGGCCAGCACGCCCCCTCTCCCCCACAATACTACAAAGGCGAGCACTGTCGCCGCACCAGGAAACATAGAGGGAGGGGGGGTGTTAATCAACACCCTGGCCTCCCCACACAGGGATGCAAAACATCAGGGCCCCTAAAGGCAGGAAGTAGGCGGGGGAGCTAGGCTGAGGCACCATAAGGTGCAATTAGCTGTTAGCAGATGTTGCCCAGGGGGCTGGCACCACAGTCCCCAACACACAGAATGACCCAAGGGACAGCCCCCTGGGTCCTATATAAGGGCTGCTCCAGCCAAGAACAAATCAGTTTGTGGACCCTGCACGGGGACCCAAACCAAAGAGTACTCTGTGCACTCAGAGTCTCTTCTTCTTGTTCCCAGAACCCTCCCACCCTAAGAAAAAGGATGAGAAGAAGTAGAAAGAAGACAGGTCACTGTACGTGACCACACTGTCGTGGGACAAGAATGGCAGCACGGGCCAGAGGGGGTAACCTTGGGACCCGATGCCCAAAAGTACAACATATTATGGTTACTGTAATTATGATTATGTTATGTTATGATCATAACTGTGCAATAAAATCCCACAGCCTTTTATTGCCAACAACTACCCAATGTCTTGCGTACTACCTGGGGGGCCAGGAATAAGCACGGGGACAGGGCTCAGTGCCACCCTGGTCATGTTACCAAACGGACGGCATATGGGCCCACTGGTTATGGCCAGGACAGCATAACAGAGCATTCAAACGGTGCAGAACGGAGCATAACACTGTATAGCTAGCTCAGTGTAGCATATAAAGAATTACCCAGGACAGCAAAAAATTATTATTATTATGATTATTATTATTATTATTATTATTAGTGTATTTATTGAGCGCAGGCCTAGCTTCGGGAAGCACCGGGCGCTTTGCAGTCATAGGGGGAAGAACGCATTGAGGGAAGCAGAGAAAAAGGGGGCTGGGGGCTAACAGGGGATGGCGGGCAACAAACAACCAGGAATCTACAAGCAAGCAGGGGAGGAGACAGTGGGGAGCAGATCACTGAGTCTCAGGTAGGGTGGGGAGTGCAGGGTTGTGTGGACCTAGGTGTTAAGGAGGAGAGTTCCTTGATGAGGAAGGTCTGGAGCACTTTCTTGAACTGTAGAAACTACGGGGAAAGAAGACTTACTATATGTCAGGCTAGGAAACAATAATGTAATGTGTCAACTAACCCTAGTTTGCAGCTTGTTACCCTCAATGAAAGGGTGTCATCCTCAATGGGCTCATGTCCACCATGTCAAAAGCAGAATGCCTTCTATAAAGCTACATGGGGTTGCTGTCCTCTTAAATACACCTCAGTGGCGTTGCCCTCCTAAACATCTGCCTTGACCTTTCTTGGAGATCCAAGGGGTCAAGCGTTGCCTACTGAGGCCTTGTGACGCAAACGCGCAGGGCCCATTTTCAGTGAAGCCCTAAGAAACGGCAGCCGTTTGAATCCGTGCATCTCATTTGCAGGTGGTGTTTTCGCAGGGTCCACGAGACAGCCTGTGGACGGGGCGGTGGTGGTTGGGGGGGCACCTCTGAGGTCATCAATCAGCGTCACGCCGTGAGATGGGGACGGCCTGTCACACGGACGCCGGGTCACCTTTGCTTTCCATCTACCAATGAATATTAAGAGTCTCGGATGGGGACCTGCCTAAGCCGGTTTATTTGCAAATCGGGCTTCTGTCGAGGGCTCAGCGAACACCGGGGACTGATGGCAGGTCGGAGGGGGCGTCTCGCGACCTTGATAAGGAAGGACCGCAAGCAGACCGACGGATCAGGAACATGGGCCATGTAATCTCCACGGAACGCCGAGGGACCTTTTATTTTTGCATAAGGGCTCTTCCATAGCTCTTTAGTAACTGGAGGCAGCAGAATGCCGTACACACACAAAAACGAGTACTGTAAGCTTAATTTCACAGCATCATTGTGAATCAACAGATGTATGCATTAACGCATACATAATGGGTAAGCACACAGTGGAGCCGACTTATGAATTTGTCGGGGGGATGCCCAAATATAGGAAGTGACATCACCAGCAGTTATATGACCGCATTTGCACGTATTTGCCAACTTGGTGCAAAGGAGGTGGGGGGGAGTGGTGCAGACCAGTGGAAACATTGGCTAGCATATACTGCATATACTAAAGTCAAGTAAGAAGGAGGTTTAAGCCTTCCAGTTGCATTCCAGTAGTCCATCACTGCCCCTACTCCACCCCTCTATAATCATCCAGGTTGTAGTGGCCCTCAAAAGGCAGAGCAACACAACTAGGATGGGAGAATGAAATGCTGTCCCATCCTGTGAGTGTGTCAAACCTCAGAGCAAAGACTGTGCGTGTGCCTCCTACCTTGGAGCACAATCTCACTAATTTAGTGCAAATCTCGCAAGTGGGAGCATGGGAATCCCCTGTGTGTGTGTGGGCTGCAGGCCCCGGATCACATGCTCACTTCTTCAGTGTGAAACTCTGGCCAAGGCTATGTGGGCAAGAATTCAGGATGGGTCTCATACCTTTAAACACTGTGATATATTGAGTGGGCACCTCACTCCTTGGAGCATGGTACCACCTGCTGCTGGTAATCTCACAAATGAACGTACAGTTTCACTCTTGGCCATCTCAGTGACCCCATGTATATTAATGGAGTCAGTCTCCCATCTGGGAAGACAATTATATTTCTGTTAAAACACTCTGAATTCTCACTCCAGTATTCTCGATCTATATAGATCCATACCATATTCATTCAATGTGTGTGCAGGGGTGATAACGTGTGTTCCCTCCCTCAACTTCTCCGTTCCCCGCCCATAGCCTTCACCCTCACCAGTTGCACGCTCAGAGACATGCAAACAGTCTCATTTGCCCTCTCCCTGCCACCTCCCTCTGCAGATGCAATAGATGCAATGCAAGAGGGCTGCACAGATGTAGAGGAACACCCAACCCAAAACGATTGTATGAATTGAGGGACAGAGGCTCTTGCTTTGCATCTATCCCTCAATTTATAAAAATCGTTTTGGGTTGGGTGTACCTCTACATCTCTGCACCCATATTGCCAAGAGGGGTGCACAGATGTACAAATACATCCAACCCCAAATGATTTTTAGAAAGTGAGGGACAGAGTTGCTTTGCGTCTGTGCCTCAATTTCTAAAAATCATTTTGGGTTGGGTGTACCTCCACATCTGTGCACCCGTGCTCAGATGCAGAAGTACACCCAACCCAAAACGATGTTTAGAAATCGAGGGACAGAGCAAAGTAAGAGCCTCTTGCGTTGCATCTGTCCCTCAATTTCTAAACACCGTTTTTACCCGGCTTTTACCCGGGCCAGAGACAGACACAGTATGTATGGAACAAAGGGCCTGCCATACTGCGTCTCTTCTCTCCGGCCGGGGGAGGCGAGGCGCAGCCCCGACTTCATTCTGCCAGCGGGGGCCCGGGCCCCGGAGCACCCGCGTACTCAGCGCCCCTGTAAGTACATATGCCGAATAACTGAAAGTTTTACCTGGAGGCAGCAGAGTGCCATACACACAAATAAACTAGTACAGTAAGCTCAATTACACGGGATCATTGGGAATGTAAGGATGTATGCATTAACACATACATAATGGGTAAGCACGTATGCCGGATAACTGAACGTTGTTATACAGGAAGCAGAGACCTGAAGAAAAGAGTTAAAACGTCCAGAAAGCAATGCGTCCAGGCATTCTGCTTTGTTTGCAGGCAGGAATGGGTGGAGCCACCCTCAGCATTCTGTGGGGGCTGGATGACAATTTTAAAGCTGGTGGTGAGTGGGGACATTAAACCAGTAGGGTGTCGACTCCCATTTGCCACTGAGCCCACAGGCTGAATAGCTATGTTTCCACAAAGAGAGGCTGATGATTCCAGGTATGGACCATCTAAAGGCTGAGCTCAGCAGTTACCTCTTTGGCTTCATCATAAGGACTATGTTGATATGCCTGGGCAGGCTTTTGTCCTCTGGCACTTAATGTTTGCTGCTGGCATGTCAATGATTTCCTAGGTGAGAGATTTGACAGGTTCTTGCAGTTGCACTCCTTTACCATCCCCACCCCTGAGCTGAGCATCACAGCAGAGGGCAGGCTTCCGCCTGTAACCTCCCAAGCCAGGCGCTGGTTCGGCCACTGACAGAAGTCCACAATCTGGGCTTTTGATTACCTGGTTTGAATACTTTATTATCCAGCATTTATTTTAAACCAGAAACATTCTATTCCCAGCATTGGCAAATGGCAGTCAGTAGAACTGAGCGATTACTACGATGCCAGAGAACAAATCTTTTACTGCGCTGCATAAAACCCATTCCAAATGCAGATAAAAATACAATTACAAATAAAAGTAAAAAATGCTGAGTAAGATGAGAAATGACACAGTGTCAAAATATATTTAAAAAAAACACAGGAGTGGATACGCAAGTCTAAATTCTACATTGTTAGCAGGGACTTCATTTAGGGGTTGCCAGGGGTCGCAACCCCTGAGGTCTCCCCTGCTATCCCTAAAAAAAGTGTCCTCTTTTTAACTTTTAATGGAAGCTCCTGGTCTGGGGCCAGCGCCATGTGGCTCTTTGCTTCTGGAGTGGCTGGCTTTCTTGTTCAGGCCTCTTAAAAAAAATGAATAGGGGCTCCACAAGTCTAACACATACAGCACTGACCCTAAATAAGAAAGAATAGGAATACCAAATAAAGGGTCTTTCTGGAATTCTATGCAATAATTGCTAGTCTCATTAAAATTTATTTCAGGCACACCTCAGGGGGTGAGTCACTGATTTAGTCTATTCTTAAACACCTCAACTCAGCCTTTCCTCCTTCTGAGGTCGATAAATGAGTACCAACACAGGTTGGGTGATATTGGGTGTATATTTTTTCTAGATAAAGTGCTTAAGCGTAAGTGCTATTTAATAACACATCATTATCATTTAGCCATGGACGTCTGCTTGCATTTACAGTACCTTGGTATTATGAGCATATACACACTGATCTTAACGATACATATGGTGATCCATTCTTATATGAAATGTAAATAACATTATAGTGATACCGTAACCATATTTTTCGTAGTGTACTTAGGAATAATGCTATGTGATTCCACGTCCTGTTTTGTCAAGGGGTGAAAGGTCATGTTCCATCGCTTCCTGTGATATCACTTTGTGTTGGGGTCAAATGACACCACTTCCTGTGATGTCATCAGAGGTCAAGGGTCGTGTGATGTCACTTGCCCTACCCCTGGGATTTTGGTGAAATGACGTCCCTGATTGTTAGCATCTTCTGAAACTTTATTCATGAGGAGGGCAATCGTAAAGCGACAGGGAAGGAGTTCCAGAGCCGTGGAATGGAAGCCGAAAATGTCTCCTTAAATAATTGAGCGTGATTACATTTCCTAAGGTCCAATCTGATTAATAGGATTAAAAGACCAGATAAAACAAAGGTAGGTTAAAACATCCAATCATACACAGCAAAGGTGTTAAATAGGAGTTATTTGAGAACATGTAAGGAGTCGCACTACTAAACCCTGTGAGCGAATCTGGTGCCAGAAAAGAGGCAGGAAAACCACAGAGAGAGCATTTCTACTCTCCAGTCTTGAAATAGCCAAATGGCTGGACTCCTGCAGGGGACAGAGGAGAGGGAAGATATTGTTGTACCATTTCAAGACAGATAATTGAAAGAAACCTATCTGAGATGTGGGCGTGGAAAGTTAAGGAAAAATCTAAAATAAATTCGAAGCTCAGAACAGAAGAAAGAAGTGTTGATGGGAATACTGTAGGCGAGATTTTAGGGTAATATTCTACCCACGCCACAGCAAGTATTGCCCGCATATATGGTTATGAGTCCTTTTCCATCCATAAGGTTCAGTGTATTTTAAATAGTGCAATCGTGCATTGCAGCAATGATGCCCCTAAAGGTTGGTTTAAAGTGTGAAGGAAACAGGAAAGAGTGGTGATGTGAACAGGTGGGAGGGACCATGAAGCTGACGTGCAGATGACACCCTGAGGCTGCTTCCGAGCCAGTGGCAGCTGGTGGGCGTTTTGACTGGAGGGGCAGATATATTTCACAGTAATAAGCACGAGCAAAGAAGCTTAGCGAGGGAGACCAAAGCACCCAAGCTAATTTGTAATACTTTGGCCCTCATTACGACCCTGGCGGATTTTTACCGCCATCGACGGACTTTCCGGCCATGGCGCAAAGTCCCTTTACGCCATGGCGGATGGCGGACTTACCGCCCCATTCCGAGGTCGGCGGGGCGGTAAGTCCCCATTGACCCATTTACCCTTCCCCATTCCCATTTTGGCCCCATAGGGTATAATGGGAGTGGGGAAGGAGTTAATTACGCCACCGTAAAATACGGTGGCGTAATTAACACCAAGGTCCCAGAGCGCCATGGATTTTTCCGCCCGCAAAAAGCGGGCGGAAAAATGACCATGGCGCTCCGGGAACTCGTAGTTGGCGGTAAGGGGTCGGCGCAGCTAACGCTGGCGCAGACCCCTTAGCGCCAGGGTCGTAATGAGGGCCTTTGTCTCAAAAATTAGGTAAAAAAAAAACATACAATTTGCTATCAGTTCTGTAGAGAAACATATGAAAAAATGCATAAGCTGCCGGGGTACCAACAGTAGACAAGAGCAGATTCCAACACGTTTTCATGATGCTTGTGTCCATAATATATGCCACTGTTTGAACACACACATGCTGGCTATGCCCAGCTATGCCGTTATTATTGGGCACAGCCGCCTGAGTTTGTTTTTGTATTGTCAAAACTAGCTTTTCTGGGCACAACAAACATACATGTGATCTTACAGTGGCAATACTGGCATACATTGGCACAGAAAGCATTAAAATGTGTCCTTACAGTGGCAGTATTGGCAATATTGGCCTTCTTGGACACACCGCAGCCAACGTGAGATTGGCATAGATAAATGGGAGTGCATTTCTGTCACTACAAATGTGTACATTTTAAACCAAAGATAAGAGAATGACAATTGGGAGAAGTGAGTGCTGGGGGTTGCCTCCAAACTCCAATCATTTCTCTATTGGATGGGGGTTCTGAAAGGCACAGGATTTGTAAGTCCAAGTGATGGCGTCACTGAGGTATGATCTCTCATTTCTAATAATGCTCTGTGCAGGCTAGGAGTAGTCTCCAGCCGCGCCATTCACACAGAATATTGATTATCGTTCATTCTTAAGTCAGTAGCTAATAGCGAATGAAGGTGAAAATCTGAATAATGTGTTATTTCTGTACAAAGCAGATATTGGAGCAATGCCTAGTAGATTTGAATGAGAGAAAAGAGAAATCCATGTTTTAAACAGATCAATCCACTTTTATGTGATGCCAAGTTAATATGCTTGTATTCTGTGCCTATCACTTCAGTTGTAGTTTCAGAGTGCCTAGGTTTGTTCATGGAATGGCACACTATGCCTTAGTTTACTGGTGGGAAGGAATAAGAAAGGGGAAAATAAGACGGCAGAAAATTGGAACATGGAAGCTACAAAAACAGGGAAGGAGGAATGCAGAAATGGGAGAATGTTTGGGGATTGCATGGATGTGTGTCAGTCCTGGACCATACTTCCGCAAAAGTGAGGCAGATAGTTCCCACAATCTTGAGGTAATTGGGTTGTGTTTCCAAGGCAGACCTCGAGAGTTGTAAGAGAGTACACAAAGTAATGTTATATGCATCAGGGGCTCGGGAAAGTGTGGAAGTTTGGTGGCTTATTTAACGGGCTATCTCTCTACGGTGTACCCCGGGTCAGACTGCAGAATGATCATTCTGTGACTGCGAAGCCTGAGCCAAGAGTGGCCGGGTCAAGGATAGACTGTGTGTAAAGGGGAATGTTTTTGGTAACAGAAGGTAAAGGAATAGAGTGATCAAACTAATACAGTGAAATCTAAAAATCCTGACCCCTTGATGTTAAAAAGGTTATCATTAAGAGCTTGTCCATGTTATGTCATGCTATGGTTTGAGTTATTTAAGCTCAGAGTGAGGCAAGGTGGTGACTTGCTTGGAAGGAGGCCATCAAATGATGATAATATTGAGCAAACTATAGTGACAAAATATAACCTGAGCTCCCTAAGCAGGCTGCATTCATTAGCCTACGTGAAAGGCACAGGTGGATGGGAGACATTGGTGTGCAGCGACTTGTCTCATGTTATATGTTCCTGTTCTGACAGTTACTAAAAAGGATCTGCATTGTGTGGCCACGGCAGAATTGTTCATGGCGTAATTGGCTGCAGTCAATTTTGCCGCAAATACAGTTTTAGCACGGCCAAACTTACCCAATCTATGTCCCTCACCCTCAAAACATCCCCTGTACCTCCCTCACTTACATTTTCCACATCCGCTGCCTCTCCTGACCCTGCACCGTCAGTTCTGTCCCTCTAACGCAGGCTGGTCCGATGACGCCGAGTCCCCTTTTTTTTGTCCCCCGCCTCCAATCTTCAGAAAGCAGGGGACACACCCGTATCCCCCAAAGGCCAAAAATACTGAACATGGGCAGCGGGGCACCCCAAGTCCCCATGTTTGGTATTAAATACACAATTTGATCAAATCAAATCGAACGAATGGTGCTTGCCGAATTCGGTCCATATGTACCATTCGATCTATAATATTCAATCAAATTGGGTAATACCACTAAAAGGCTACGACAAGCTTTAGTGGTTGAGTAGTGCTTTATGCCACATCAATGGCAACTTACAGGACTGAGCTGGGAGGGAGCCTTTCAGGTGGCAAGCCAACAGCATGCAAATGAGTGCGCCCAACGATCAGCACTGAGGGGCCCCCGTCTGCTAGCGAGCCAGGAATTCTCCCTCATCCCACAAGAAGCTGGCAGCATTGGAAAGGATGTCCGGCCTCCCCCAGTGGCGACACCTCTGCCCATTCCTAAAGCAGGCATGACTTCCTCTATGGCTGCATGCATTTCTCCGTTCCCATCCCTTATGGTTTTCCCTAAAATCTTCACCCGGGGCAATCCCGCACCAGGGTGATCTTTGATTTAGCAGCCCATAAAGGAATACATACCCTGACGAGTCTGCTTGCAGGAGAACAGGATTCCCAAAAGGTTCAGCTGCCACGTGCATGGTCCCTCTAGCAGAAGCAGAACGAAAACCTTGGTCCCGGCAAGGATGTGAAACTTAGGATACCATTCATTTAATTATGATTGTGTGTATTTGGGATTATCACATTTACTTGTATTCTGTGCAGATGTTTAAATATCTAGCTTTTCATAAACATCATCTTTTATTTAACAAATCAAATTGTGACATAATGGACCTCTCAAAATCAATAACCAAATCTGTTAATCCAATCCCCAGATTTACATTTGATAAAATAAAGCCAATTATGTTATGTTGATTTATACCACGCACGGCACTCACGTGGCTCTGTAATAAAGTGGGTGGGGTTCGTTTGTGACGGAAGAGGGATAGGACGGAGGGTTGTGGTCTTCTGTTGGTGCGTGCAGAACCAGGAGCCACTGGCGTCCGTGCATGTCGGCTTTCTGAGTGTGCTTGGGTAGTGTGCACTGGGGTTATTGTGTCCGGAGGGGCAACATCCAGAGTCTGGGTTGTATGTTTGCGGCAGTTTTTATTCTTTTGGCAGGTGTGTGTTTTATGTGCAGTAAGGCTGGCCCACTTAGGGCTTGTGTGGTATGTGGGAGGTTTGCTGGAGAGGAGCGAGGAGCAGGGTGGTTAGTAGTTAGTACAGTGTGGTTGTTTTATTGTTGGTTCCAGGATCCGTACTGTCCCCTGTTTGACTTGCGTCCGAGGTAAGAGTTGTGGGAGATGCAATTTTTATGATCTGCTGTCTTTCTTATTCCCTTCAGGATTGAGTTCTATAGAGTGGCTATCAAACAGGAACACGCGGTTCTTCTGAATTTCCTTTTCTCACAGACTTTTGTTTCGATTTGGCGGTCATTGCTCAGTCTTAGGTTTCTTCCTGGTTGGTAGCGGTTATTTTTGGTTTAGAGGAATTTGGCTTCTTGTCCGTGCAGTGATTTGTGTGGGATGCAGAGGGCTTTGATGTTAATCCTATTTGTTTTACTGGAAGCCAATGTAGGCTTCTCAGGGCTGGTGTGTTGGGGTCTCTTCGGTTTAGTCTCAGGCGTAGTCTTTCTGCAGTGTTTTGGATGCATTGGAGTTTGTTTGCCTACCCATTGACTTCCTATTGCCATGCTCATATCTTTGGCCATTCCCACCCAGTTCCTGCCACCCAAAACACCTCCACCTGTGAACTCTTTGAGCCTGCTTTAACAAGCCTTATCATCAAACGTTGCACCCATAGTGCCTCCCAGTGTTGTTTCAAAGCAGTCTTCTGAGACTTAATGACTTCATTGGGAGTTGTAAAGCTGCTACTGGTGTAATACAAATGTTTTACCAGGTCTGCCTTCAGCCACTCGATTTATAATTACTATACAGGTCCTTCACTGAGGTCCTGTTAAAAACATGCATTGGCAAAGCCAACAATTTTGGCTTGTGTAAAAGTATTGGCACTGCTATTATATGCCCAGGTATTCGCACCATTTTGCACCTGCTGCCAACAATGGCCATTTAATACCTCAATGGCTGTGCCTACATGAGCCTTTCCCATGCCTACTAAAAACCCAAACCTTTGGCATTGCCAATGCATGTCTAACCTGTACATTCCACTGCAGCAACCCTTTACATATAAGCACACTTCTCCCGGCTCTCCAACACTCACCCTACAAATTCACTGTGCTCACCTTTGTGTTGCTTTTTGTCTTGCTATGTTTAAAATAAAAACGTTTCATAATTGTAATTGTTTTAGTGTGACTTTGTCTTGGTTTTTCTCATCATACGTAATTTCACTTAAACAGCAACCGATTACAGATAATAGTGGGGCACTGGTGTGCTATCACGCTTGGATGTAGGGGAAAGGGCCTGCCTTTGATTGGATAAGATTACTTACTTTAATGTTGTTAAATATTATTTCTGGAATATATTTTTTTTCTCTGATCTCTGAATGTAATTTCTGACTTTAGGATTAAAGCTATATAACATGCACATTGGTAAGTATTAGTTGAATACTGAAAAGCACGTGTCCAGTTGAGCACTGGTGGCAGGCGCGGACTGGCCTATAGGGCAATGCCCGAACCAAAAACTGAAAATGCTGGTGTGGGGCAGTTTTTCAGTCAAAGTCGGCCACTGTTTTTGCCAATGTGGGCTAGTTTGATGAGCTACTTCACTATATGGCTGGTTGTTTTGAACAATGCTGCTGAATAAATGATCTTTAACATGCACAATTTGCATCACATTTAATCAAAAAACGTCTACTTCGGTAGCATTCAAACAGTCTGTCACAAAAGGAATGAAGTGGCATTTGTAACCGTGGGCAGTGGTGGAATGGCCTATAGGGAACTCTCGAGATTTCCCGGTAGGCCTCTGCACCTTGGGCCCAGGGGTGGACTGGCCTATAGGGCACTTTGGAGATTTCCCGGTAGGCATCTGCACCCTGGGCCCAGGGGCGGACTGGCCTATAGGGCACTCTGGAGATTTCCCGGTAGGCATCTGCACCCTGGGCCCAGGGGCAGACTGGCCTATAGGGCACTCTGGAGATTTCCTTGTAGGCCTCTGCGCCCTGGGCCCAGAGGTGGACTGGCCTATAGGGCACTCTGGAGATTTCCTGGTATGCCTCAGCACCCTGGGAACAGGGGTGGACTGGCCATATAGGCCACTCTGGAGATTTCCCAGTAGGCCTCTGCACCCTGGGCCCAGGGAACTCTCGAGATTTCCCAGTATGCATCTGCACCCCGGCTTTCTTTTGTGTGGTATTTCTACATTTTCTCATAGGAAAAGGCTTGGGCTTGTGGGAGATGTGTAATTTCGGGCCACTTTGAAAATTATTTCCAGGGCCTCTTTTGGTTCACAGTCCACCCCTGACCGTGGGTGACTTTTTCATTGGTGCCCGAGTCTATTTTATGCCCCATTCCGACCTTGATCGGTGGTCTCGTGGAAACTTCCATGACTCGAACAACCTGGTATTAATTTTAGCAGCGCTGGCCCGTGCCAAACCTATCGACAGCGCCTATAGAATCTCAAGAACTTGGGAACAATACTACACGTGCCGTTTGGCTAACATTAAGGTGTGCAGCCAATCCCCCTTGCATTCTTGGAAAGGGCCTTACCTCCCAGTCGAGGACTGAGGCCTGCCACTGTGCGATCTTGTCGATGTTTTCCAGTCTTCTTTTCCTCTCGTTGATCTGCTGCGTCACGTTCCTCATGACTGCGAGGGCCGCCGCCACGTACCTGTAATCGCTGCGAGACACAAGAAGGTGGACGTCATTACGCCGAGCTCACACAACAGAGAAGACAGCGCAGCATTCTCGGCCTTAGGACCAATGTATGTTGTCACTCTAAAAATGTGTGAGGTTTCTTTGGGCCGTTGTACCACGCAGAATGGCATAATTGTGGATCTGAAGCCAATGATTGACCTGGTCTCCAGTGTAATTCTACAAGCACTTTCATTGCCATTATGAATTTCAGTTGATAAGAAGTATTCCCTAATAATAATGGTCACCATTGCCATGGCCACCTTTTCTTGATAATTTACATTTGCACAGTAATAGGACAATATCAGGATAATGACATCTTAGAATATTGAATTGTCTAAGTATTGTCATTGATCTGCCCATAGTTATAGTATGAATCACAGCAGTAAACTACTTAATCTTAAATTCTACAACAACAATACCCTGATACATCTATGAAATATTTGTGCTCTGTGATGTTGCTTGTAACATCTCTGTAAAACATGTTTGCAGGACTGTGCCGTTTCCAGTTTATAAACAATGAGTAATTAGCAATATGGGGGGGAGGGGTAATTTATTTCATGTCCCCGCAATGTTATGACACTTTTTAAAAAAGTGCCTGCCTAGTTCAACACCTTGTTTTTATACTCCCGGACATTTTCAATATTTTGGCAGGGTGAAATTGAAGACAGAACTAAATTACTGTTTCCGAATACCATAGCTCTCAACCATTTGTGTTGTAAAGGCGGGTGAAAACACCCGATTTTATTTTTGGCGGGTGAGAGGCCCATTGAAATGAATGGGCGTGCAGGAGGTTTGGCGGGTGAGTCAGCTGTTTACAAGGCGGGTGACACCCGCCAAAAGCGTGTGAGTTGAGAGCTATGCGAATACCCACAATGCACTACCTGCTAAAAAACACAGCATCACCAGCATCACCTCGAGGCTGGTGTTAATGTATAATATTTCAACAGAATGCGTCAGCCTCTAGTACCTGCCAAAGCTGGTGCAGTCCATAGGAATCTATGTTAAATGCCCCCTGTCATGCATACATTTCATCAGACACTGGAGCTCATTACGAGTTCCCCAGCATCCGGCCGATAATCATGGCAGGATACCGTGGAACCACCACACCGTCTCTGCCGCCTGATATCCCTTTGTTACCGGTCTATTACGGTTGGCAGAGACATGATATGATATGGCATTTGTAACGCGCCTATATACAAGTGTCTCAAGCGCGACGAGGCAAGGAGGGGGAACAGAGGGAGGACAGAGACAACAAGTGACATTGAGATTGCACAAGTGGAGGGGTCTGGGGAGGGGCAATGCTGTACATGGGATCAAAACAATAACAAGAAGTGCGGGTAGCAGGTGTCGGGTGCAAGGGTAAGTGCAGACAGCAGGTGTCCAAAAGTGCAGGTAGGGGGACTGTAGGGTTACAGATACAGACCCAAGTGCAAGGGTTGCCAGGAGGAAGTGCGGGTGTGCAACTGGGCGGGTAGAGACCTGGTCCCAAAATCAGAGGGTAGCCAGGTGACCAGTGAAGTAGAGGAGAGGAAGAGAGAAGGCAGAAGCAAGGAGGAAGGTCTTGAGGTGGCCGGCTTATCCATGTGATGGGGAAGCTTCCCTCACAGGATTGCTGCAATTGTCTGCTGGTAGGGGCCTGAACTACCAGCAGGTCAGGCCTGCCAGCACATCGCAGCCCATACCGGCAGACTTGGAGTTTGTTACCGGCACCTTATATCCTGACCGGCAAACTCATAATGAGCCCCATTGACACTGCATTGCACTACGACGTGTAAACCATGCATGCACATCTGGTTCCGCCAGGTTTTACATGCATACTTTGATGCACAAACCAAGAACATTGCACAGAGGGGAAAGTAGCGCACAAGTGCACAAGATGGCAGTGCCCCACATGCAATTTAGAGTTTTAAGGAAATCACCCCAAATATGCTTAACTCAATGCCTGCATTCCACTGCATTCCACTTTTCAAAATAGATTGCGCAGAACTGGGGCTTCACAGTCCCGCATGCGTGCCATGCAGGGAATACCTGTTGAAGGGAAAGAGATCATGTCGACATGTGTATGCCAATTGCCAGTGGCTTCCTTTGTGAGGGTAAACTAGATTTGGTTTGAAGTGAATCTAAACAGGTGTTGTTGACCTAGTCATGTCTTAACGCGACATGATGGCGTGGTTGGTGTTTGAATGGATCAGACTTGGGGGCCCTTCTGCAGAATAGCATTCCATTGTATTTCACAGGCCCTCCCCAGCTATTAGCAGAACACTGCAAAGCATATTTACTCATGCCATTGTCAACAAAATGTCACTGTTGGCAAAAAAAGCATTTTATTCCTGCCAAATAAGGACCCATAATTGGCATGCTTCCATCTTAGTCATATTTTATTTCTTTCAGAGAAATAACCGAAGACATTGACAAACTGATTTTCAAGGAATCAGAAGGCGTGTGAAGCTAACTGTCTTGTATGTACAATTCCCTGAGGATGTCTTTCTATTGGAGAACAGGGTTTTCCGCAAGACACCATTATCCTGAGACCCAACCACTCCCCTCCTCTTGTAAATTCAGCATGGCTCGTAGACCCAGCAAGACTCTCCTCATACGGAAGAGTAAACATTATCTCAGGCTGCGAGAAGCAGGGCGACCCACGGTCCCCAATGGGGTAACAAATGTTGCAGTCATTTTACACTCACATCCAAATCCTGAGGGTGCCCAAAGGAGTCCTATGGTTCATGGTTACAAACGTTACAGAGAGTATTGCAAAAAAATGAAATGAACACAAAGTCCAGAGTGCATGTTGTGCTTATTGTTTCAAGCATACAACCCTTTTAACACAGACATATTTTTTAAATATGGTCTGGGCTCATTTTTATGTTTTCATAATGCTTTTTGATTTCATGCAAATAATCCAGGAACCCTTGTTGGTGCTATTTGTCTACTTCCCCTTTGTAACAGAGTGTTTATCTTGGAATAATCACATGTCAGAAAATAATTAATGCAATTATTTTAGGGTTATTGGATAATGTGATTCACTCAGTTATATAAGTGTAATGTTTTTACTAGAACTACAATATAAAATGGAAGTGATTATAGGAAATGCCATTGCAACCTTTTAAAAGAGCCAATTTACAACACAAGTCCAATTAAATAATATGCTTTTTTTATATAGCTTCTTTTGCCGAGAGTATGAATCATTTTTTTCTTCAAAATGTCCTTCCTCCTTGGAAAGGGTCATTCTCAGATTAAAACAATTGATCTATGTATTCTGTAAGCACCAAGGCAAAATTTAAATGTGCATGCTGGCAACTGATTGGTTGGAAGTGCTGCTGAGCCCACTCATTTAATACAGTAATATGGCGGCAGCGGCATGACGAGGGAACCAATCGCCTGGTAAATTGGGGCTGATGAAAGGGGTGTCTGACAAAGATGAGTCATGAGCAGTGGATGGTGATTGGGGCATGTGGGGCAGGAGGCGGCGCAGTTATCAGAAGAGGGCAGAGTGGGCAAGACAAGTGAGTGGCCTCCATGAAATGCACTTACCCAGCCATCTGATTGGCTGGCCATTCCCTACTGGGTGGTAATATATCATATGTGCCTGAAGTGCATAAAATGTTTTCAATGCATGTACATTGGTGGTGTCTTGGGGGGTGTCCGGACATTTGGTCGAAAGACATTTGGTCGAAAGACATTCGGTCGACGGAATTTGGTCGAAAACCAAATGGTCGAATTTTTTATTTATTTATATATTTATTTTTGAGGTTTTAGTTTAGGGAAAAAAATGTTTTTTTAGAAAAAAGGGGGTTGGGGCGGGGACCCCCCCAAAAAAAAGGTGAAAATAAAAAATAAAAAAAATTCGACCATTTGTCTTTCGACCAAATGGTTTTGACCAAATGTCCTGTCGACCATTTTTTTTCGGCAAAATGTCTGGTAACCGTCTTGGGGCGCCAATAATTACTTAATCTTTTATAATGCGCTTAATACCGGAGACCATCTAAGCGTAGGTTTCAAACTGGTTTTTTCTCTGCGTTTTCTTGCTTCCAAAACAAACGCATTGCCCCAGAGCTATCCTCCCAGCCAATAGGTTTCTTTGTCAATAGCAGAGGCGTTGCTAAGTGGGTGCAGGGGCCGAGGGAACTACAGCCCACGGATCTTTTGTTTGGAGCCCCAGATTGAAGCTCAGGAGCTACAACCAAAAGGCTAGCTAGCCCCGAGTCTCGACAGACCCGAGTCTCGACAGTGCCAACATTAGTGTAGCCCCAGATCTTTTCAAGACCTAGCAACACCCCTGGTCGATAGACGAGGAATACAAGGCATCACCTGCTGTTTCTGGATCTTTCATCGAGGGTGCATCACCATGTCGGCTCGCTGTGGGTCAAGGTGCAATCTTACTGCTCGCTAACTGTATCCGATATCCTGGAGCTCAAATTACGCGGACACAAATTCATGTCCAGCCGTTAAAGAGTCCACACTCTCGCCCGCGCCTCGGCGTCTCTGCTGAACCCAGTGGTGAACATATCAATTAAGCAGGTGCCGCAGAACAATGGCTGCTGAAAGGCTCTCCTGGGCGGCTTCTGTTTCCAATCAATAGGTGGCTAATTAAGTGCATGTTCCCCTGTATTAAGTGACAAAGAAACAACTCATCACTGATCAGATTCCTATCCATTATTAATGTTTGGCCTCTGTGCCGGAGGAACAGAAACAGAAGATGTGGTCCAGAAGCTAAGTTGCTGAATTTGAAGACGGAATTGCAGGCTCTTATCTAGCATTTTACCCAGGCTCGGAATGGGGCATAACATTGTCTCGGGCACCAATGAAAAAGTGTCCCACAGTTGCAAATGACTATTCATTCCTTTCGTGACAGACTATTTGAATAGTAACCAAGGTGTAGTTTTTTTGATAAAATGTGATGCAAATTGTGCAATTTAAAGAATATTTATTCAGCAACACTGGTCAAAACTATTAGCCTCATAGTGAAGTAACTCATCAAACTGTTAAAATTGGACAAAAAAGTGGCCCGCTTTGACCAATAAAACTGGCCCAGACCAGCATTTTGCGTTTTTGGTTCAGGCATTGCACAATTGCTTTATAGGCTAGTCCGATTCCGATCCTGATATTAATAGACCATAAATAATTTTTTTTCTGGATCGTCTAAACTGCACCTGGAACTGATACTCTCCAAAATGCCTTAAGTTTAAGGAT
This sequence comes from Ambystoma mexicanum, assembly GCF_040938575.1. Classification (NCBI taxonomy): domain Eukaryota; kingdom Metazoa; phylum Chordata; class Amphibia; order Caudata; family Ambystomatidae; genus Ambystoma; species Ambystoma mexicanum. Next base: position 145,657,668 of record NC_090930.1, on the reverse strand, counting down.
AAAGGGAAGCTTATGTGAAGCCCGGAAATTCGGCAGCAGTTGGCATTGAATTCTCTGAGCGAACCTTGTGCTAAATCGCCAAAATATATTTACAAAAAATGAACGGTTTTAAATGTGCGTTGTCCCCTTTCACTGTTCTTTTTTACTTCTAGACAGGTTTCACTTTATCAAACCCAGAGGGATAATAAAACAAGACTGGCTGACTTACTTCCGGTGTAGTAATAACGATAGTCCTCCATCGTGCCACAGCGCGCCTCCACTCAAAAAGCAATCTTTCAGGCTTTGTGTCTGTCCGAGCCACCGAGTCTGTCTTGGGAGGATAGCTCAGGAGCAACGTGCTCGCCTTGGAAGCAAGACGACGTGAGAACCGCAGGTTTCATCCCCGGGTCCGCGCTTAGAAACTTCTGGGTAATAAGCGCGTTATATATAACCAATCATATCCTATCACCAATGGGGCAAGTATTTACCCTTTGTCGTTCTATGCAAAAGCTTCCCCCAAGGTGCTCCAAACAACTGTGACTGCCATTGTGGTAGTACACAGGTAGAGACATCTGTGTGGGGTAATCTAGCTCACCTGCCTGAAAGCATCTTAGGCCATTGACCAGCTGAACTACTGGCCGGGTGGTAATATAGCCTGTTCTACCACCCGTGGTAGGGTTGGAAATACCACTGATGACAGAGTGCTGGCAGAAAATACACCATATTGCAAGGACAAACACTAACTTGACAATCCGCCAATTGTTGCCTTCACTCCACGAGGGAGGTATACATTGTACAAAATACCTTGAACTTTAATAATGTTTTTTTTTTTTTCCCTGTGGAGAAGAGAAACACTTGCCATTAATTCAGGGGACCGAGATTTGCACGAGTTTTGAGTAGAGGGTTGTAAAGGAGGGCATTTCTGACACCCACCTACGCCTCTTCCTTCAAGTTAAGTGCATACATGGGTCAGAACTGGCCATTGTGGGCAGAGTAGTGACAGCCCCCATCTGAGGCTGTGGATACATGGGTTTATGTCTGGTTAGTTAACGTTTCTAGTGGCAGACTTGGCCGTTGTGGGCAGAGGAGTGGCAGCCCCCGTCTGAAACTGGGGATAAAAGGGTTTATGTCTGGTTAGTTACCTTTTCTAGTAACAGACTTGGCCGTTGTGGGCAGAGTAGTGGCAGCCCCCGTCTGAGGCTGGGGATCCACGGGTTTATGTCTGGTTAGTTACCGTTTCTAGTGGCAGACTTGGCCATTGTGCGCAGCGTAGTGGCAGCCTCGATCTGAGGCTGTGGATACACGGGATTATGTCTGGTTAGTTACCGTTTCTAGGGGCAGACTTGGCTTTTGTGGGCAGAGTAGTGGCAGCCTCCATCTGAGACTTGGGATACACAGGTTTACGTCTGGTTAGTTACCGTTTCTAGTTGCAGACTTGGCCGTTGTGGGCAGACTAGTGGCAGCCACGTCTGAGGCTGTGGATAAAGGGATTAAGTCTGGTTAGTTACCGTTCCTAGATGCAGACTTGGCCGTTGTGGGCCGAGTAGTGGCAGCCCCCATCTGAGGCTGTGGATACACGGGTTTACGTTTGGTTAGTTCCCTTTCTAGTGGCAGACTTGGCCGTTGTGGGCCGAGTAGTGGCAGCCCCCGTCTGAGGCTGTGGATATACGGGTTTACGTTTGGTTAGTTACCGTTTCTAGATGCAGACTTGGCCATTGTGGGCAGAGTAGTAGCAGCCCCCGTCTGAGGCTGTGGATACATGGGTTTATGTTTGGTTAGTTACCGTTTCTAGTCCCAGACTTGGCCGTTGTGGGCCAAGTAGTGGCAGCCCCCGTCTGAGGCTGTGGATACACGGATTTACGTTTGGATAGTTACCATTTGTAGTTGCAGACTTGGCCGTTGTGGGCAGAATAGTGGCAGCACCCGTCTGAGGCTCTGGATACACGGGTTTATGTCTGGTTAGTTACCGTTTCTAGTGGCAGACTTGGCTTTTGTGTGCAGAGTAGTGGCAGCCTCCGTCTGAGACTGGGGATACACGGGTTTATGTGTGGTTAGTTACCGTTTCTAGAGCCAGACTTGGCCGTTCTTGGCAGAGGAGTGGCAGCCCCCATCTGAGGCTGTGGATACACGGGTTTATGTCTGGTTAGTTACTGTTTCTAGTGCCACACTTGGCCATTGTGGGCCGAGTAGTGGCAGCCCCCGTCTGAGGCTGTGGATACATGAGTTTACGTTTGGTTAGTTACCGTTTCTAGTGCCAGACTTGCCCGTTGTGGACAGAGTAGTGGCAGCCCCCGCCTGAGGCTGGGGATCCACGGGTTTATGTCTGCTTAATTACCGTTTCTAGTGCCAGACTTGGCCGTTGTGGGCAGAGTAGTGGCAGCCCCCTTCTGAGACTGTGAATACACATGTTTATGTCTGGTGTGTTACCGTTTCTAGTGCCAGACTTGGCCGTTGTGGGCAGAGTAGTGGCAGCCCCCGTCTGAGGCTGGGGATCCACGGGTTTATGTCTGGTTAGTTACCGTTTCTAGTGGCAGACTTGGCCATTGTGGGCAGCGTAGTGGCAGCCTCGATCTGAGGCTGTGGATACACGGGATTATGTCTGGTTAGTTACCGTTTCTAGTGGCAGACTTGGCTTTTGTGGGCAGAGTAGTGGCAGCCTCCATCTGAGACTTGGGATACACAGGTTTACGTCTGGTTAGTTACCGTTCCTAGATGCAGACTTGGCCGTTGTGGGAGGAGTAGTGGCAGCCCCCATCTGAGGCTGTGGATACACGGGTTTATGTTTGGTTAGTTTCCTTTCTAGTGACAGACTTGGCCGTTGTGGGCCGAGTAGTGGCAGCCCCCGTCTGAGGCTGTGGATATACGGGTTTACATTTGGTTAGTTACCGTTTCTAGTGGCAGACTTGGCCGTTGTGGGCCGAGTAGTGGCAGCCCCCGTCTGAGGCTTTGGATATACGGGTTTACATTTGGTTAGTTACTGTTTCTAGTGCCAGACTTGGCCGTTGTGGGCAGAGTAGTGGCAGCCCCCGTCTGAGGCTGTGGATAAACGGGTTTATTTCTAGTTAGTTATCGTTTCTAGTGGCAGACTTGGCTTTTGTGGGCAGAGTAGTGGCAGCCTCCGTCTGAGACTGGGGATACACAGGTTTACGTCTGGTTAGTTACCGTTTCTAGTGCCAGACTTGCCCGTTGTGGGCCGAGTAGTGGCAGCCCCCGTCTGAGGCTGTGGATACATGGGTTTATGTTTGGTTAGTTACCGTTTCTAGTCCCAGACTTGGCCGATGTGGGCCGAGTAGTGGCAGCCCCCATCTGGGGCTGTGGATACACGGATTTACGTTTGGATAGTTACCATTTGTAGTTGCAGACTTGGCCGTTGTGGGCAGAATAGTGGCAGCACCCGTCTGAGGCCCTGGATACACGGGTTTATGCCTGGTTAGTTACCTTTTCTAGTGGCAGACTTGGCTTTTGTGTGCAGAGTAGTGGCAGCCTCCGTCTGAGACTGGGGATACACGGGTTTATGTGTGGTTAGTTACCGTTTCTAGTGCCAGACTTGGCCGTTGTTGGCAGAGGAGTGGCAGCCCCCATCTGAGGCTGTGGATACACGGGTTTATGTCTGGTTAGTTACTGTTTCTAGTGCCACACTTGGCCGTTGTGGGCCGAGTAGTGGCAGCCCCCGCCTGAGGCTGTGGATACATGAGTTTACGTTTGGTTAGTTACCGTTTCTAGTGCCAGACTTGCCCGTTGTGGACAGAGTAGTGGCAGCCCCCGTCTGAGGCTGGGGATCCACGGGTTTATGTCTGGTTAATTACCATTTCTAGTGGCAGACTTGGCTTTTATGGGCAGAGTAGTGGCAGCCCCCTTCTGAGACTGTGAATACACATGTTTATGTCTGGTTTGTTACCGTTTCTAGTGCCAGACTTGGCCGTTGTGGGCAGAGTAGTCGCAGCCCCCGTCTGAGGCTGGGGAACCACGGGTTTATGTCTGGTTAGTTACCGTTTCTAGTGGCAGACTTGGCCATTGTGGGCAGCGTAGTGGCAGCCTCGATCTGAGGCTGTGGATACACGCGATTATGTCTGGTTAGTTATCGTTTCTAGGGGCAGACTTGGCTTTTGTGGGCAGAGTAGTGGCAGCTTCCATCTGAGACTTGGGATACACGGGTTTACGTCTGGTTAGTTACCGTTTCTAGTTGCAGACTTGGCCGTTGTGGGCCGAGTAGTGGCAGCCCCCATCTGAGGCTGTGGATACACGGGTTTACGTTTGGTTAGTTACAGTTTCTAGTGGCAAACTTGGCAGTTGTGGGCGAGTAGTGGCAGCCCCCGTCTGAGGCTGTGGATATACGGGTTTACGTTTGGTTAGTTACCGTTTCTAGATGCAGACATGGCCGTTGTGGGAAGAGTAGTAGCAGCCCCCGTCTGAGGCTGTGGATACACAGGATTATGTCTGGTTAGTTACCGTTTCTAGTGCCAGACTTGGCCGTTGTGGGCAGAGTAGTGGCAGCCCCCGTCTGAGGCTGTGGATAAACAGGTTTATGCCTAGTTAGTTATCGTTTCTAGTGGCAGACTTGGCTTTTGTGGGCAGAGTAGTGGCAGCCTCCGTCTGAGACTGGGGATACACAAGTTTATGTCTGGTTAGTTACCGTTTCTAGTGCCAGACTTGCCCGTTGTGGGCCGAGTAGTGGCAGCCCCCGTCTGAGGCTGTGGATACATGGGTTTATGTTTGGTTAGTTACCGTTTCTAGTAGCAGACTTGGCCGTTGTGGGCAGAGTAGTGGCAGCCCCGTCTGAGGCCGTGGATACACGGGTTTATGTCTGGTTTGTTACCGTTTCTAGTCACAGCCTTGGCCGTTGTGGGCCGAGTAGTGGCAGCCCCCGTCTGAGGCTGTGGATACACGGATTTACGTTTGGATAGTTACCATTTGTAGTTGCAGACTTGGCCGTTGTGGGCAGAATAGTGGCAGCACCCGTCTGAGGCTCTGGATACGTGGGTGTATGTCTGGTTAGTTACCGTTTCTAGTGGCAGACTTGGCTTTTGTGTGCAGAGTAGTGGCAGCCTCCGTCTGAGACTGGGGATACACGGGTTTATGTGTGGTTAGTTACCGTTTCTAGTGCCAGACTTGGCCGTTGTTGGCAGAGGAGTGGCAGCCCCCACCTGAGGTTGTGGATACACAGGTTTATGTCTGGTTAGTTACTGTTTCTAGTGCCACACTTGGCCGTTGTGTGCCGAGTAGTGGCAGCCCCCGGCTGAGGCTGTGGATACATGAGTTTACATTTGGTTAGTTACCGTTTCTAGTGCCAGACTTTCCCGTTGTGGACAGAGTAGTGGCAGCCCCTGTCTGAGGCTGGGGATCCACGGGTTTATGTCTGGTTATTTACCATTTCTAGTGGCAGACTTGGCTTTTATGGGCAGAGTAGTGGCAGCCCCCTTCTGAGACTGTGAATACACATGTTTATTTCTGGTTTGTTACCGTTTCTAGTGCCAGACTTGGCCATTGTGGGCAGAGTAGTGGCATCCCCGTCTGAGGCTGGGGATCCACGGGTTTATGTCTGGTTAGTTACCGTTTCTAGTGGCAGACTTGGCCATTGTGGGCAGCGTAGTGGCAGCCTCGATCTGAGGCTGTGGATACACGGGATTATGTCTGGTTAGTTACAGTTTCTAGGGGCAGACTTGGCTTTTGTGGGCAGAGTAGTGGCAGCCTCCATCTGAGACTTGGGATACACCGGTTTACGTCTGGTTAGTTACCGTTTCTAGTTGCGGACTTGACCGTTGTGGGCAGACTAGTGGCAGCCCTGTCTGAGGCTGTGGATACAGGGATTAATTAAGTCTGGTTAGTTACCGTTCCTAGATGCAGACTTGGCCGTTGTGGGCCGAGTAGTGGCAGCCCCCGGCTGAGGCTGTGGATACATGAGTTTACGTTTGGTTAGTTACCGTTTCTAGTGGCAGACTTGGCCGTTGTGGGCCGAGTAGTGGCAGCCCCCATCTGAGGCTGTGGATATACGGGTTTACGTTTGGTTAGTTACCGTTTCTAGATGCAGACTTGGCCGTTGTGGGAAGAGTAGTAGCAGCCCACGTCTGAGGCTGTGGATACACAGGATTATGTCTGGTTAGTTACCGTTTCTAGTGCCAGACTTGGCCGTTGTGGGCAGATTAGTGGCAGCCCCCGTCTGAGGCTGTGGATATACAGGTTTATGTCTAGTTAGTTACCGTTTCTAGTGGCAGACTTGGCTTTTGTGGGCAGAGTAGTGGCAGCCTCCGTCTGAGACTGGGGATACACAGGTTTACGTCTGGTTAGTTACCGTTTCTAGTGCCAGGCTTGCCCGTTGTGGGCCGAGTAGTGGCAGCCCCCGTCTGAGGCTGTGGATACATGGGTTTATGTTTGGTTAGTTACCGTCTCTAGTAGCAGACTTGGCCGTTGTGGGCAGAGTAGTGGCAGCCCCGTCTGAGGACGTGGATACACGGGTTTATGTCTGGTTTGTTACCGTTTCTTGTCCCAGACTTGGCCGTTGTGGGCAGAGGAGTGGCAGCCCCCGTCTGAGGCTGTGGATACACGGATTTACTTTTGGATAGTTACCGTTTGTAGTTGCAGACTTGGCCGTTGTGGGCAGAATAGTGGCAGCACCCGTCTGAGGCTCTGGACACACGGGTTTATGTCTGGTTAGTTACTGTTTCTAGTGCCACACTTAGCCGTTGTGGGCCGAGTAGTGGCAGCCCCCATCTGAGGCTGTGGATACATGAGTTTACGTTTGGTTAGTTACCGTTTCTAGTGGCAGACTTGCCCGTTGTGGGCAGAGTAGTGGCAGCCCCCGTCTGAGGCTGGGGATCCACGGGTTTATGTCTGGTTAATTACCATTTCTAGTGGCAGACTTGGCTTTTATGGGCAGAGTAGTGGCAGCCCCCTTCTGAGACTGTGGATACACATGTTTATGTCTGGTTAGTTACTGTTTCTAGTGGCAGACTTGGCCGTTGTGGGCAGAGGAGTGGCAGCCCCCGCCTGAAGCTGGGGATAAACGGGTTTATGTCTGGTTAGTTACCGTTTCTAGTGGCAGACTTGGCTTTTATGGGAGAGTAGTGGCAGCCCCCTTCTGAGACTGTGGATACACATGTTTATGTCTGGTTAGTTACCGTTTCTAGTCCCAGACTTGGCCGTTGTGGGCCGAGTAGTGTCAGCCCCCGTCTGAGGCTGGGGATCCACGGGTTTACGCTTGGTTAGTGATCGTTTCTAGTTGCAGACTTGGCTGTTGTGGGCAGACTAGTGGCAGCCCCGCCTGAGGCTGTGGATACAGGGGTTAAGTCTGGTTAGTTACCGTTTCTAGATGCAGACTTGGCCGTTGTGGGCCGAGTAGTGGCAGCCCCCATCTGAGGCTGTGGATACACGGGTTTACGTTTGGTTAATTACCATTTCTAGTGGCAGACTTGGCTGTTGTGGGCCGAGTAGTGGCAGCCCCCGTCTGAGGCTGTGGATATACGGGTTTACGTTTGGTTAGTTACCGTTTCTAGATGCAGACTTGGCCGTTGTGGGCAGAGTAGTAGCAGCCCCCGTCTGAGGCTGTGGATACACAGGATTATGTCTGGTTAGTTACCGTTTCTAGTGCCAGACTTGGCCGTTGTGGGCCGAGTAGTGGCAGCCCCCGTCTGAGGCTGTGGATACACGGGTTTACGTTTGGTTAGTTACCGTTTCTAGTGGCAGACTTGGCCATTGTGGGCCGAGTAGTTGCAGCCCCTGTCTGAGGCTGTGGATATACGGGTTTACGTTTGGTTAGTTAGTTACCGTTTCTAGTGCCAGACTTGCCCGTTGTGGGCAGAGTAGTGGCAGCCCCCGCCTGAGGCTGGGGATCCACGGGTTTATGTCTGGTTAATTACCATTTCTAGTGGAAGACTTGGCTTTTATGGGCAGAGTAGTGGCAGCCCCCTTCTGAGAATGTGGATACACATGTTTATGCCTGGTTAGTTACCGTTTCTAGTGGCAGACTTGGCCGTTGTGGGCAGAGGAGTGGCAGCCCCCATCTGAAGCTGGAGATTAACAGGTTTATGTCTGGTTAGTTACCGTTTCTAGTGGCAGACTTGGCTTTCATGGGCAGAGTAGTGGCAGCCCCCTTCTGAGACTGTGGATACAAGGGTTTATGTCTGGTTAGTTACTGTTTCTAGTGGCAGACTTGGCCGTTGTGGGCCGAATAGTAGAAGCCCCCGTCTGAGGCTGTGGATACACGGGATTATGTCTGGTTGTCAAACTAGAAATTATATTGTGCCTCCTATTGCTATGAATATATGTATATTGGCCTACGCCAAGCTGCTAACAAGCTGCTTATAAAATACATGTGAATAAACTCGCATTGCAAGGTCCTGACCTTAGAAACCATGTAAACTGTCATTTTGGGTCAAGCCGCCATTTTAGGTTTTCTTGCTCTATAAAGTCACCATGTGAGCTAAAATGGTAGCCTATGTTATTCAGAGCAGAACTCGATTGTCACGACCTCTGTACAGCTAATGTATAACTTGCCTGCAGGCCACTTGTTAGGGTCATGAGCTGAGACCTTGTCCTTCTGCTGACCTGTGTGCAATGGATTACCTGTATCACCAAAACTGATCTATAATTGAATGAGAACACCTGCTTAACTATATTGTATAAATTAAGTCCCGCATTGTAATGTTAGGCGTAGAGCATACATTATTACCATTTCTTCTTGTTAATGTATAAACCTAAGATGAACTAGATTTGACCTGGCAAGGGACCCTAGAGCAGTAAAATATTTATGGAATGGTTAACCTGAAGAAAGGCTGGACAACAGGCTGGAGAAATGTATAAAAGCCTGACTGTTTCAATGAATATTTGCACTCACTGAGCACACCGAACCACGCCGGCGTTCGCTGTGTTGTTCTGAGGGTCGATAGCTATCTGAATTTTGTTCTGTTCTTTTGTAACTGTATTCAGTATAAAATAAAGTGCTTTGTATGTTCCTTTGTAACCTGTGTTTGGTGTGTTTCCTTTTTGGTTACCCTGCCTCATATTATTTCCTTGTTTCCACAGTTGGCGCCCGGAATAGGGACCCTCAAGATTGATGCCGGATTATTGAAGGTTGACGTACGCTATCGGACCGGGATAGGACTGTGTGACATAACGGGCCCGACTGAACGAGACGCGACACCTCAACAGCGCTGCACAATCCGTTCCCTGGACGATAGCCGTGTGGTCTGGGACGGCATCTTGACGAGGGTCAATTTTTTGAGGCGGGCAGATTTGCCGAAATCACCATACACCAGGTAAAATTCGTTAGGTAAGTCCTTTGTAAACCGATCAGTCCTCCTTAGGTTTGGTCAGGTGAGTCGTTACCCGACTCTTAATTCAACCCTGACAATTTGAATTTGGCGCATTGTATCTGCAGACACAATTATTTACCAGGTAACACCGAGTATTTGAGAAATGCCTGGGAAATTGTCTAGCTGCTTTAGGGCATTATTCCGCAGCGATAGACAATCTTTGGAATTTAGCCATCCGGCACCACAGGAGGGGTCACCAGCATGTACTATGTACTGTAAGCATGGCATTGGAAGTGTAGTATTTAATAAAATTTGGCACAGACAAACCAGACATGCCTCCGAACTTCAGTGGCCAGTCAATGGTAGTTTTGAGATCCCTCGTATTGAATATTTAGAATCAGTCTTGTTAAAAAAGAAGGCCAGACCTGCAGCATTTGATGTTTTGTAAAATTGGAAAAGAGAAGCGTTGCAGCAGCTTAAAAGTAGGGAAAAACATGTGTGCCATCATAAGACAAATGCTGAAAAGGCGTTGTTATATGATCAGGACAAACAGTCTGAGTCGGTTAGGAATATGGACAGGGCTTTCTCACCCGGTATTCAGAAAATCTATCCTTCTAAAGATCTTCATGTTTCTGATGAGTTTATCGACAAATTGTTAAATGAACGAAGGCCTGGTGCCTCAGCACCACCTCCGTATGTTCCTCTTCCTCCTGCTGTACCTCTTCCAGCTGTTATTCCTTCTCTTCCTGCTCAACCTGTTGTTCCTATTCCTCCGGTTGTTGTTCCTCCACCTGCTCCTCTGCCTCTTCCCATTGCACCAGTAATAGTACCTCCATTGAATTTGCCTGCACCCTCACTCCCAAGTAGTTCTGTACCGCTTGTAGTTGATCAGGGTGCGGGGTCGAGGATTGTTACTCGTAATACTGTTCCTACAGAAAAGAAACAGGATTTGTTTGCATGGGCTAAGCATTGTATGGAGAGAGATGATCGAGCTAATGTTCTTGCCACACTTTCTAATATGGATAATTTTCCTGAGAAAAATGTTTTCATTGAAGGTTTAGGGATTCATTTATATGTAATGTGGGGTAAATTAAATTATGCAGACCTCCCACAAGGGTTGAGGGACCTGAATACTTTAGCGTTTTCAAGAGACACTGTGGAGAAGGTACATGACCATGTTGAGAGGATATTTGAGTATAGAAAGGAGTTGGAAAGGTTACGGAATGAGGATGACGAAGAAGAAAGTATGTATGTACAGAAACGATTTCTTCCGTGTCGTAAATCGACATCTGAGGAGGCGTGAATTTGTACAAAAGATGCGATTAGATGGATTTCAGACATATCGATAACTCCAGTTGAGGTATATGACACATACAGTGAATATACGCTAGAAATGCAGAGGAAAGTGATACAGGTAATGGTAGAGTACCTGCAGGATGAATGTTTAAAGAGAAAGGTTAGTTGTCCCACAGAGTTATTGAGCATTTATAAGAGAGCTTTTTCACTTGACACTTCTTCAACTGCTTTAGCGCTCGACTTAGCTCTGTTGCTTAGTAAGCTTTCGGAGTTGCCTACATCTCAGTTGCCTATGAGAGAGGTTCCTCTGACATTTGTCCCAAAGGTTGAGATTCCTGCTAATGCTGCAGCAGGTACACCTGCTGTGGACATTCCTGCACATTATGTATCGCAGTTTGTTCACGTCCCGTTTTCACGACAGGAAGTGAATACTATTAGACAAACTATTCCTGACATTAGGAAAAATCCGACAGGGTTCTATAAAGAGATAGAGTCCGTTTTGCAGTCCTTAGTGTTTACCCTAGGCGACATTGATTTGCTATTCCCTGTACTCCTGCCTGTAGATTTGTGGAAACAAGTTAGAACTATAGACGATGTACTAGGGTTGGGAGATACATGGGCTAACATAGTTAGGCTTGATGGGGAAAGGCCAGCTGGTGAGAGACCACCTCAGGTGATACTAACTTTGCCTGACAGAATCATTGCAAAACTGAAAACTATAATCCCCGAAAAGAGAATTATTTGGGACAAGCTTACGGCCTGTGTCCAAGGAAAATCTGAGGGTGCTACCGAGTTCTTTAATCGGTTCGAACAGGTATTCTGGGATTTCAGTAGACAAGACTTAGGCACAGAGTCTGGGAAAAGATTATTTGTGGACAAATTTGTACGTGGATTGCTGCCTGACATCCAGTCACAAATCATGTCTTCTGAGAGCGCTTGGCAGGCGAATCCCAATCAGAAGTACTGCACATGGCTCAGTACTACGAGAACCGTGTCAATAATGAAAAAGATAGAGTCGAGAAGAGAAAAGGTGATTTGAAGACTAAAGTATTGTTACAGTAAATTGTTAGAGGCCCCAGGGGGGGTAGTTCGCAGATTAGAGGTCAGTATGTTCCACAAGGGAATGTGCCCTTGGGTCTTGTGAATATTAACCAGTGTGCCTATTGTCGCCAGGAGGGTCATTGGCGTGCACAATGCCCCGTCCTTCGACAGAGGTCGAATAACACATTTGGAAATATGGGTAGACGATCCAGAGGTCGCCCGGGTGTAGGGGGCCCTGGTAGAGGCCAGTTTTCGCAGGATCCCCAACAACCTTTTTCACAGGATAATCAGACTTCGAGTGTGGATACTAGAAACATATTTGATCATCCTTCTGCTGCATATCTATCTGAAGAGCTTCCTTTTGATGATATTTTGTTTCGTTAGGATTGTGTGACAGTTTAAGTGCCTGGTCTCCCTTTTCTCCCCCTTCTGTCGAACTCTCCTCACCTGAACCGCCGGAATCGCTGTCGGGGTCCTGCAGACGCCGTCGGAGTAGATAATCCTTCTCCTTTTTCCGATGAGCTTGCTTGTCACGGAGGGAGGCCACCGTGACCGCTGAAGAGAACAGCTGTCCGAGGACCTCCCTTCCGGAACCAAGCTGAAATAGGGGAAAAAACCCTGAATGGGGAAAAACCCTTGGACTCCTATGGTCTGTAGCCCGGAAGGCGTAGCTGCAGCAGAAAGTAGACTTTCAGATGGGTAGGAGGTAGATAGTAGACTGGATCTGTATGCGTAGCTGAAGGCAACAATGTAGCTGAACAGGGGAGTCCTGTCGTGGGAGCAGGAAAACCCACCAGACAAGGCCGCAAGCGGGGCAAGGACCGGAGGAGAGGTAAGCAAAGGAGAAAGGCACCAGGCAAGTAGCGGAGAGAGAAAAGAAAGCGCAGGGAAAGGGGCGGCGCCTATCCGCGGGGACGGAGCCGCAAGAGAAGAGAAACAGAATCCGCCGAGGTGCGGCGGCAGCAGAGAAAACTGGAGGGGAGAGAAAGCAAGAAGAACACTCGCTGGAGGGCGCGAGTGACTGAAGCCTGGACAGAGCGAGGCAGGAGCGAATAAACCCGGAAGAGCGAGAGCTTCCAAAGGATAGTTGCAACGCAGGGACCGCTGGGCCGGGAGAGTAGATATACTCCCAGCGGCCCCGCGCTACAAGGAGGAAAAAGTAACGGACACAAAGGAGGGACTAGTACCTCCCGTACCTACGTCCCAAAACCCAGCGCGGAAGAAACCGCCAGTCGGAACGCCTGCGGGTGACAGTTTGCCCGAAGCAGGGTTTGGAACCTACACCTATTCCCGTTAATCAGAAAGGTCCCTACGTTGAAATGGTAGTGGGAAATAGGAAACATCAATTTTTGATAGACACTGGAGCACAGAAGTGCTCCATTGATCATTCTCGGGTTCCAAACATTCCACTGTCAGGGCAAACCAATGTTTCTGTAGGGTTTTCTGGTGCACCAGTTGTTTGTCCGGTTTCTTCACCGGTACCTATTTCTTTGGGTCCCTTTCCGGACCACTGTCCATTTCTCTTGACTTCGAATTGTGGAGAGAATTTGCTGGGGTTCAATCTGTTGAAGGAATTAAATGTGGTAATTCATTGTTCTTCTGATAGAGTGCGTTTGACGATTTCACCACAGCAATGTTCTGTTTCGCAATTCTTGACTAGACCTTTGCCGCCAGAATTCAGTAATGTACCAGAGTGTTTGTGGGCAGTTGATGACAATGATGTCGGTGTTTTGCAGATTGAGCCTGTTAAAATAGTTTTGAAACATGGAATTAAGCTGCCCTGTATTCCACAGTATAAGATCTCAGTTGAAGGCGAGCAAGCTTTGAAGAGCATTGTTTCTGATTTTGTGCATCGTGGGGCAATTGAGGAGATTGCAGGACGTTTGTGCAATAGTCCGATTTTACCCGTGTACAAAAAAGGTGATAATGCAATTCCTTTCCGTTTTATAATTGATTTACGTGCCATTAATAAAGTTGTCGCTCCGCAATTTCCAATTGTGCCTGATGTGACGACAATATTAACCATGATTCCAGCTACGGCTACTCACTTCAGTGTTGTGGACCTAAAGAATGCTTTCTTCAGTATTCCTATACATGAGGATAGTAGATACTTGTTCGCGTTCACCTTAGGGGGACGCTCATTCACATTTACTCGTGCACCTCAAGGTTATACTGAGAGTCCTAGTATTTATAGTAGGGCTTTGAAAGAGCAGCTTGATACCCTTGGATTGCCCCCTACTTGTACGTTGCTTCAATATGTTGATGATTTGCTTTTAGCCGCTGACTCTGAGAGCTCTTGTAAAGAGGGCACTGTGTTGTTGCTCATCCATCTAGCTAAGCATGGTCACAAAGCTTCGCTCAAAAAAGTTTCAATATTGTTGCCAGGAGGTCGCCTATTTAGGCTATCTCCTTTTAAAGGAGGGAAGAAGATTGACACCTGAAAGAATAAAACACATTTCTGGCATGTCTGTCCCAAATACACAAAAGGAAGTTAGAGCCTTGATATGTATGGCTTCTTACTGTAGGTTATGGATCCCAAACTTCTCACTAGTGATAAAACCGATGTTGGCCTTGACGAAGAAGGGTATTTCTTCGCCATTGCCATGGAATACGGAGCATCAACATTCATTCGAGTTGCTCAAGACTGCATTATGTTCGGCGCCAGTTTTGGGCACACCGAACTATGAAAAGGCCTTTGTGTTCTTTGTGCATGAATGTGATGGATGTGCTTTGGCTGTATTAACGCAGGAACATGGAGGGAAGAATAGGCCATGCGGTTACTACTCTTCCGCCCTTGATCCTGTTGCATGCGCTTTGCCAAGATGTTTGCGCGCTGTCGCTGCTGCTGCTGCGTCTGTAAAACAGAGTGAGGGAATGGTCCTAGGCCATGATTTAACCCTGATGGTGCCTCACTCTGTAGATATTCTATTGAACAAAACCCAAGCGCAACACCTCACTTCCGCACGACTGACAAGATATGAATTAATCTTGTTTGCTCCCCACATTCAAATTAGGAGGTGCTGCGTTCTTAATCCGGCTGAACTCCTACCTTTCCCGCAAAATACTGTTTGCGGTGACGAAGAGTCCCATGACTGCCTGTATACTACTGAACAAGATACAAAAGCCAGAGTTGATTTGAGGGACACTCCTTTGGATAACCCACAAGGGGAGCTGTTTTGTGATGGCTCCTGCTTCAAACTACTGGATGGTACATCCACAGATGCTTATGCAGTCACTACATTAAGTACGGTTGTGGAGACCAAGAGAATTACATATAACTCTGCGCAGGCCGCAGAGATTATAGCATTGACTGGAGCTTGTGAGCTTTCCGAAGGGCTAACAGTAAACATATATACTGTTAGCCAGTATGCCTTTGGGGTGGCTTACAACTTTGGGAGACTTTGGTCAGAGAGAGGGTTTTTAACTTCGCATGGCACCAAGATCCAACATGGCTCCCTGATAGTACAATTGCTTTCAGCGCTTGCGCTCCCTAGTCAGTTAGCAATCATTAAGTGCGCAGCACATCGCAAGATTATAGATGATGTAGGGAAAGGGAATGCTTTCGCTGATCAAATAGCTAGACAAACTGCCTCTGATCTCTTCACGGAGATGTATGTTTCAGGGGAGACTGTAGATGCCTATGCAATGGATGAGGGTGTTGGGTCTGTACGGGATATCCAAGCCAATGCCACATTAGAAGAATCCAAGAGGTGGGCTGAGGGCTTGGGGAAACTCGATGATGATGGGTGTTGGGTGGACATGGTTGAAGGGAAATGGTTGCTTCCTAATACCTATATAGTAATGATGGTTACCATGGCACACGGTCCCACACATGTGTGCGCTCAACAGATCACGAGAATGTTAGAGAAAGTCTGGGTAAATTATAAGATTTCAAAAATTGCCCAGCATTATGTCCAAAATTGCATGATTTGCCTACAACACAATGTGGGAAAGGGGACAGCAACTCCAAGAGGTAGCTTTGGGCCTCCTTCTGTCCCGTTTGAAGTGATTCACTTTGACTTTATTGAAATGGAGCGATGTAACAATCTAAAATATGTCCTTGTGGTCATTTGCGCCTTTAGTAAGTGGGTCGAGGCTTTCCCTGTTAAAGACGCTACAGCCATGACCACTGCAAAGACCATGTTAAAGGAATTCTTCCCACGGTTCGGTTTGCCGAGAGTTATCTGGTTGGATAATGGTCCGCATTTTATCGCTGCTGTAATTCTACAGATATGTACGGCGTTGCAAATTGACAAACGATTCCATTCGGCCAGACATGCTCAGAGCGCCGGATTAGTGGAAAGACACAATGGTATCATAAAAAACAAGCTCACTAAGACGTGTGCCGGCACCAAACTAAAATGGCCGGACGCCTTACCGATCGTGTTACTTTCAATGTGGACAACCCCCCAAACTAAGACTGGGCTCTCTCCCTTTGAGGGGGTAATGGAGAGACCTGCTAATATCTGGGGTTTGCCTAAAAGCTGCGCATTGCACGATGTAGAAAATGTACTTCTCTCCGACTATTGTAACCAATTGACTAAAAACCTGTTTTCAATTTATCACCAGGTGCGAGAGGCATTGCCGGTGAGGTACGAGGGCCCCGGGCACAGTCTACGACCAGGGGATTGGATCCTCATTAAATCCTTCGATAGAGCGTCTTGCCTCGCACCACGTTGGAGGGGCCCCTACCAGGTGCTCCTGGTCACTAAGACAGCGGTGCGGGTAGGAGGACATCGCCACTGGATCCACGGCAGCCACACCAAACGGATCCCACACCCAGTGCCATACAATACAGAAGACGCAGAACCCCTTTCCGACATTGAAACCAACGTACTCGAAATGGCAGACGGTGGAGAGAGAGTATCGGAGGCCGTTCCGGAAGTTGTAAGGCCCGACAAAACGGCCATCTTGCCTCTTTGCTCTCCCACTGCATCGTTTGTGGATCATCCATCTTCTGATCCAACTTCCGTTCACTCGCCACCTCCTGTGGGAAGTGACGACATCCTGTCTGCTGATTCTTTTGCACCGGAAACTGTGAAGTATAATCTCCGCCCAAGGAGATAGGTTTGCAATACGGCTCTTGCTGTACAATTGAAAGAATTTGAGGGCTTGCCTTTTTTTGGCCGAATTGCATAAAGGGTTCTGCTGGCTAAGGGTTGTGGGAAAAGACATTAAGAAGAAGCGACCAGAGTCGCCAGCATACGAACAATTGGTGTTTCTCGATTGAAGACGACAATGCCCGCATCCGCTACCGTTCGTACTGAACTTTTGGACAAAAATGTGACTAGGAGAGACAATGAGCAGATATGTATGGGGGCCCCGAAAACGTTTTGTTGTCTACTGGTGATAATCACTGGACTTTTAGTAACTGTTGGTTGTGGGTTTTGGTATTTGGAGAGAGTCTACCCTTTGAATGATTTCCTACCTGTTGAAAATATAACTGTTGTTCCCACTCCTTCTGTGCAACTACATACCTTGTCACCTAGAGATCTTTTGCATAGACGGAATTATCAAAATAACACTCTACTTCTAATTATGAATGCTACCCATGCAATCTTTAACAGAACCAATTGTTGGATCTGCTCGCATTTACCGCAACATGGGGATAAGGGGCTAGGTTGGTATATTCACCCTTTACCTTTGACAACTGCTTGTTATGCTTCACTTAGAGCACTGTTCTTTGGCCGATGGAACGATAGCATCTTGGGGAACTTTGATGGCACTAATTTGATTAGTTTTGAGAAACGTGTTCTGACTCCCCTGGGATGCTCGCTTTTCGCAAATAGGAGTAAGCTCAATATTGCTTCTATTATGCCTTCTGATAAGACTGTCTCCTCCTTTCCAATCTTTGATTTCCTTTAAAATGGCTCTGATAGGCAATAAGGATGCCGTGCCCCTTCTTATACTGTTAACCATAGCCCCGATTCAGTTTCTTTCTGCATTCAGAGGAATGGCACCCGGTCAATGGGAGATTTTAAAGGTTGTGCCAACGTTGCAAATTTGACTGGGGAAGACAGACCTTTGTATGTAGGCGAACCTATCTATTTTGTTTGCGGTTATGTAGTATTTCCATAGTTGCCCAGGGATTGGCAGGGAACTTGTTATCTAGGAATCCTGTTACCTGGGGTGTTTATAGCAAGTACTGTAGAGGTTTCGAAGGCTCGTCCACGGCGGGACGAGAATGGCGACACTCCAGCACAGGTTTTAGGAGATGTAGCGAAATCATTCCTTCCATTCTTTGGGCAGATAGCGAATTCCGAGGATATCAGGAAACTAGCGAGAGTACTGGAGAGAACCATCAACCGGACCACAGATATACTCTATAATATGACTTTAGAGCCGAAAGCGATCAGATTGGTAGTCAGAACCGGATGGCATTAGATGTCTTTCTGGCTGAACGTGGTGGAGTATGTAAACTAGTGGGGTCCGCTTGCTGTGTTTTCGTACCGGATTCCTCCCCAACTATTTTTAAGGCAATACAGAATCTGCACATTCTTAGTTCAGAAGTGCATGTTCCCGAGGGAAATTGGAATCTTAGCACTTGGTTCTGGGACTTCTTGCGGTCTTGGTGTTGGAAAGTGGTTTCAGTCTTGCTGATTATTTTGGGAATTCTGCTATTTCTTTGTTGTTGTATCCAATGTCTACCAAGTATATGTTCAATGCTAGGAGGATGTTGCGCTCAGGCGATAGGTGCAATAAGACATAAAGTGTATGCCGCGGATAAAACCTCTAAGGAGTATGTACTGAAAGAGATCTTAGGAAAAGATCTAATGGCGATAGATATTTCTGACAGCTATTCAGGGTGTATGGACGATGACACATGGAGTTATTTGCAGGGAGATCAGAAGTAGTTTAGCACTTGGCATAGGCCAAAAGGAGGGTTTGTCAAACTAGAAATTATATTGTGCCTCCTATTGCAATGAATATATGTATATTGGCCTACGCCAAGCTGCTAACAAGCTGCTTATAAAATACATGTGAATAAACTCGCATTGCAAGGTCCTGACCTTAGAAACCATGTAAACTGTCATTTTGGGTCAAGCCGGCATTTTAGGTTTTCTTGCTCTATAAAGCCACCATGTGAGCTAAAATGGTATCCTATGTTATTCAGAACAGAACTCGATTGTCACGACCTCTGTACAGCTAATGTATAACTTGCCTGCAGGCCACTTGTTAGGGTCATGAGCTGAGACCTTGTCCTTCTGCTGACCTGTGTGCAATGGATTACCTTTATCACCGAAACTGATCTATAATTGAATGAGAACACCTGCTTAACTATATTGTATAAATTAAGTCCTGCATTGTAATGTTAGGCCTAGAGCATACATTATTACGATTTCTTCTTGTTAATGTATAAACCTAAGATGAACTAGATTTGACCTGGCAAGGGACCCTAGAGCAGTAACCGATTTATGGAATGGTTAACCTGAAGAAAGGCTGGACAACAGGCTGGAGAAATGTATAAAAGCCTGACTGTTTCAATGAATATTTGCACTCACTGAGCACACCGAACCACGCCGGAGTTCGCTGTGTTGTATTGAGGGTCGATAGATATCTGAATTTTGTTCTGTTCTTTTGTAACTGGATTCAGAATAAAATAAAGTGCTTTGTATGTTCCTTTGTAACCTGTGTTTGGATGTCTGGTTAGTAACTGTTTCTAGTGGCAGACTTGGCTTTCATGGGCAGAGTAGTGGCAGCCCCCTTCTGAGACTGTGTATACACATGTTTATGTCTGGTTAGTTACCGTTTCTAGTGCCAGACTTGATGGGCCGTTGTGGGCCGAGTAGTGTCAGCCCCCATCTGAGGCTGGGGATCCACAGGTTTATGTTTGGTTAGTTACCGTTTCTAGTGGCAGACCTGGCCATTGTGGACAGCGTAGTGGCAGCCTCGATCTGAGGCTGTGGATACACGGGATTATATCTGGTTAGTTACCGTTTCTAGTGGCAGACTTGGCCGTTGTGTGCAGAGTAGTGGCAGACCCCGTCTGAGGCTGTGGATACAAGGGTTTATGTCTGGTTAGTTACTGTTTCTAGTGGCAGACTTGGCCGTTGTGGGCCGAATAGTGGAAGCCCCCGTCTGACGCTGTGGATATAGGGGTTTACGTTTGGTTAGTTACCGTTTCTAGATGCAGACTTGGCCGTTGTGGGCAGAGTAGTGGCAGCCTCCATCTGAGACTTGGGATACACGGGTTTAAGTCTGGTTAGTTACCGTTTCTAGTGCCAGACTTGGCCGTTGTGGGCCGAGTAGTGGCAGTCCCCATCTGAGACTGTGGATACACGGGTTTACGTTTGGTTAGTTACCGTTTCTAGTTGCAGACTTGGCCGTTGTGGGCAGACTAGTGGCAGCCCCGTCTGAGGCTGTGGATACAGGGGTTAAGTCTGGTTAGTTCCGTTTCTAGATGCAGACTTGGCCGTTGTGGGCCGAGTAGTGGCAGCCCCCATCTGAGGCTGTGGATACACGGGTTTACGTTTGGTTAGTTACCGTTTCTAGTGGCAGACTTGGCCGTTGTGGGCCGTGTAGTGGCTGCCCCCGTCTGAGGCTGTGGATATACGGGTTTACGTTTGGTTAGTTACCGTTTCTAGATGCAGACTTGGCCGTTGTGGGCCGTGTAGTGGCTGCCCCCGTCTGAGGCTGTGGATATACAGGATTATGTCTGGTTAGTTACCGTTTCTAGTGCCAGACTTGGCCGTTGTGGGCAGAGTAGTGGCAGCCCCCATCTGAGGCTGTGGATATAAGGGTTTATGTCTAGTTAGTTACCGTTTCTAGTGGCAGACTTGGCTTTTGTGGGCAGAGTAGTGGCAGCCTCTGTCTGAGACTGGGGATACACGGGTTTATGTCTGGTTAGTTACCGTTTCTAGTGCCAGACTTGCCCGTTGTGGGCTGAGTAGTGGCAGCCCCCGTCTGAGGCTGTGGATACACGGGTTTATGTTTGGTTAGTTACCGTTTCTAGTAGCAGACTTGGCCGTTGTGGGCAGAGTAGTGGCAGCCCCGTCTGAGGCTGTGGATACACGGGTTTATGTCTGGTTTGTTACCGTTTCTAGTGCCAGACTTGGCCGTTGTGGGGCGAGTAGTGGCAGCCCCCGTCTGAGGCTGTGGATACACGGGTTTATGTCTAGTTAGTTACCATTTCTAGTGCCAGACTTGCCCGTTGTGGGCAGAGTAGTGGCAGCCCCCGTCTGAGGCTGGGGATCCACGGGTTTATGTCTGGTTAATTACCATTTCTAGTGGCAGACTTGGCTTTTATGGGCAGAGTAGTGGCAGCCCTCTTCTGAGACTGTGGATGCACATGTTTATGTCTGGTTAGTTACCGTTTCTAGTGGCAGACTTGGCCGTTGTGGGCAGAGGAGTGGCAGCCCCCGTCTGAATCTGGGGATCCACGGGTTTATGTCTGGTTAATTACCATTTCTAGTGGCAGACTTGGCTTTTATGGGCAGAGTAGTGGCAGCCCTCTTCTGAGACTGTGGATGCACATGTTTATGTCTGGTTAGTTACCGTTTCTAGTGGCAGACTTGGCTTTTATGGGCAGAGTAGTGGCAGCCCCCTTCTGAGACTGTGGATACACATGTTTATGTCTGGTTAGTTACCGTTTCTAGTGCCAGACTTGGCCGTTGTGGGCCGAGTAGTGTCAGCCCGCATCTGAGGCTGGGGATCCATGGGTTTATGTCTGGTTAGTTACCGTTTCTAGTGGCAGACTTGGCCATTGTGGACAGCGTAGTGGCAGCCTCGATCTGAGGCTGTGGATACACAGGATTATGTCTGGTTAGTTACTGTTTCTAGTGGCAGACTTGGCCGTTGTGTGTAGAGTAGTGGCAGCCCCCGTCTGAGGCTGTGGATACAGGGTTTATGTCTGGTTAGTTACTGTTTCTAGTGGCAGACTTGGCAGTTGTGGGCCGAGTAGTGGAAGCCCCCGTCTGACGCTGTGGATATACGGGTTTACGTTTGGTTAGCTACCGTTTCTAGATGCAGACTTGGCCGTTGTGGGCAGAGTAGTATCAGCCCCCGTCTGAGGCTGTGGATACATGGGATTATGTCTGGTTAGTTACAGGTTCTAGTGCCAGACTTGGTCGTTGTGGGCAGAGTAGTATCTGCCCCATCTGAGGCTGTGGATACACGGGTTTATGTCTGGTTAGTTACCGTTTCTAGTGGCAGACTTGGCTTTTTTGGGCAGAGTAGTGGCAGCCTCCATCTGAGACTTGCGATACACGGGTTTACGTCTGGTTAGTTACCGTTTCTAGTGCCAGACTTGGCCATTGTGGGCCAAGTAGTGGCAGTCCCCGTCTGAGGCTGTGGATACACGGGTTTATGTTTGGTTAGTTACCGTTTCTAGTTGCAGACTTGGCCGTTGTGGGCAGACTAGTGGCAGCCCCGTCTGAGGCTGTGGATACAGGGGTTAAGACTGGTTAGTTACCATTTCTAGATGCAGACTTGGCCGTTGTGGGCCGAGTAGTGGCAGCCCCCATCTGAGGCTGTGGTTACACGGGTTTACATTTGGTTAGTTACCGTTTCTAGTGGCAGACTTGGCCGGTGTGGGCCGAGTAGTGGCAGCCCTCGTCTGAGGCTGTGGATATACGGGTTTACGTTTGGTTAGTTACCGTTTCTAGATGCAGACTTGGCCGTTGTGGGCAGAGTAGTAGCAGCCCCCGTCTGAGGCTGTGGATACACAGGATTATGTCTGGTTAGTTACCGTTTCTCGTGCCAGACTTGGCCGTTATGGGCAGAGTAGTGGCAGCCCCCGTCTTAGGCTGTGGATATATGGGTTTATGTCTAGTTAGTTACCGTTTCTAGTGGCAGACTTGGCTTTTGTGGGCAGAGTAGTGGCAGTCTCCATCTGAGGCTGGGTATACACGGGTTTACGTCTGGTTAGTTACCATTTCTAGTGCCAGACTTGCCCGTTGTGGGCCGAGTAGTGGCAGCCCCCATCTGAGGCTGTGGATACACGGGTTTATGTTTGGTTAGTTACCGTTTCTAGTAGCAGACTTGGCCGTTGTGGGCAGAGTAGTGGCAGCCCCGTCTCAGGTCGTGGATACACAGGTTTATGTCTGGTTTGTTACCGTTTCTAGTGCCAGACTTGGCCGTTGTGGGCCGAGTAGTGGCAGCCCCCGTCTGAGGCTCTGGATACACGGATTTACGTTTGGTTAGTTACCGTTTGTAGTTGCAGACTTGGCCGTTGTGGGCAGAGTAGTGGCAGCACCCGTCTGCGGCTCTGGATACACAGGTTTATGTCTGGTTAGTTACCGTTTCTAGTGGCAGACTTGGCTTTTGTGTGCAGAGTAGTGGCAGCCTCCGTCTGAGACTGGGGATACACGGGTTTATGTCTGGTTAGTTGGCCGTTGTTGGCAGAGGAGTGGCAGCCCCCATCTGAAACTGTGGATACACGGGTTTATGTCTGGTTAGTTACTGTTTCTAGTGCCACACTTGGCTGTTGTGGGCCGAGTAGTGGCAACCCCCATCTGAGGCTGTGGATACATGAGTTTACGTTTGGTTAGTTACCGTTTCTAGTGCCAGACTTGGCCGTTGTGGGCAGAGGAGTGACAGCCTCCATCTGAGGCTGTGGATACACGGGATTGTGTCTGGTTAGTTACCATTTTTAGTGCCAGACTTGGCCTTTGTTGACAGAGTACAGCCCCGTCTGAGGCTGTGGATACAGGGGTTTAAGTCTGGTTAGTTACCGTTTCTAGATGCAGACTTGGCCGCTGTGGGCCGAGTAGTGGCAGCCCCCGTCTGAGGCTGTGGATACACGGGTTTACGTTTGGTTAGTTACCGTTTCTAGTGGCAGACTTGGCCATTGTGGGCCGAGTAGTGGCAGCCCCCGTCTGAGGCTGTGGATATACGGGTTTACGTTTGGTTAGTTACCATTTCTAGATGCAGACTTGGCCATTGTGGGCAGAGTAGTCGCAGCCCCGTCTGAAGCTGTGGATACACGGGATTATGAATGGTTAGTTACCGTTTCTAGTGCCAGACTTACCCGTTGTGGGCAGAATAGTGGCTGCCCCCATCTGAGGCTGGGGATCCATGGGTTTATGTCTGGTTAATTACCATTTCTAGTGGCAGACTTGGCTTTTATGGGCAGAGTAGTGGCAGCCCCCTTCTGAGACTGTGGATACACATGTTTATGTCTGGTTAGTTACAGTTTCTAGTGGCAGACTTGGCCGTTGTGGGCAGAGGAGTGGCAGCCTCCGTCTGAGGCTGTGGATACACGGGTTTATGTCTAGTTAGTTACCGTTTCTAGTGCCAGACTTGCCCGTTGTGGGCAGAGTAGTGGCAGCCCCCGTCTGAGGCTGGGGATCCATGGGTTTATGTCTGTTTAATTACCATTTCTTTTGGCAGACTTGGCTTTTATGGGCAGAGTAGTGGCAGCCCCCGTCTGAGGCTGGGGATCAACGGGTTTATGTCTGGTTTATGTCTGTTTCTAGTGGCAGACTTGGCCATTGTGGGTAGCGTAGTGGCAGCCTTGATCTGAGGCTGTGGATACATGGGAATATGTCTGGTAGCTACCGTTTCTAGTGGCAGACTTGGCCGTTGTGTGCAGAGAAGTGGCAGCCCCCGTCTGACGCTGTGGATATACGGGTTTACGTTTGGTTAGTTACCGTTTCTAGTTGCAGACTTGGCCGTTGTGGGCAGAGTAGTAGCTGCCCCGTCTGAGGCTGTGGGTACACGGGATTATGTCTGGTTAGTTACCGGTTCTAGTGCCAGACTTGGCCGTTGTGGGCAGAGTAGTGGCTGCCCCATCTGAGGCTGTGGATACACGGGTTTATGTCTGGTTAGTTACCGTTTCTAGTGGCAGACTTGGGTTTTGTGGGCAGAGCAGTGGCAGCCTCCATCTGAGACTTGGGATACATGGGTTTACGTCTGGTTAGTTACCGTTTTTAGTGCCAGACTTGGCCGTTGTGGGCCGAGTATTGGCAGTCCCTGTCTGAGGCTGTGGATACACGGGTTTAAGTTTGGTTAGTTACCGTTTCTAGTTGCAGACTTGGCCGTTGTGGGCAGACTAGTGGCAGCCCCGTCTGAGGCTGTGGATACACAGGTTTATGTCTGGTTAGTTACCGTTTCTAGTGGCAGACTTGGCTTTTGTGTGCAGAGTAGTGGCAGCCTCCGTCTGAGACTGGGGATACACGGGTTTATGTCTGGTTAGTTGGCCGTTGTTGGCAGAGGAGTGGCAGCCCCCATCTGAAACTGTGGATACACGGGTTTATGTCTGGTTAGTTACTGTTTCTAGTGCCACACTTGGCTGTTGTGGGCCGAGTAGTGGCAACCCCCATCTGAGGCTGTGGATACATGAGTTTACGTTTGGTTAGTTACCGTTTCTAGTGCCAGACTTGGCCGTTGTGGGCAGAGGAGTGACAGCCTCCATCTGAGGCTGTGGATACACGGGATTGTGTCTGGTTAGTTACCATTTCTAGTGCCAGACTTGGCCTTTGTTGACAGAGTACAGCCCCGTCTGAGGCTGTGGATACAGGGGTTTAAGTCTGGTTAGTTACCGTTTCTAGATGCAGACTTGGCCGCTGTGGGCCGAGTAGTGGCAGCCCCCGTCTGAGGCTGTGGATACACGGGTTTACGTTTGGTTAGTTACCGTTTCTAGTGGCAGACTTGGCCATTGTGGGCCGAGTAGTGGCAGCCCCCGTCTGAGGCTGTGGATATACGGGTTTACGTTTGGTTAGTTACCATTTCTAGATGCAGACTTGGCCATTGTGGGCAGAGTAGTCGCAGCCCCGTCTGAAGCTGTGGATACACGGGATTATGAATGGTTAGTTACCGTTTCTAGTGCCAGACTTACCCGTTGTGGGCAGAATAGTGGCTGCCCCCATCTGAGGCTGGGGATCCATGGGTTTATGTCTGGTTAATTACCATTTCTAGTGGCAGACTTGGCTTTTATGGGCAGAGTAGTGGCAGCCCCCTTCTGAGACTGTGGATACACATGTTTATGTCTGGTTAGTTACAGTTTCTAGTGGCAGACTTGGCCGTTGTGGGCAGAGGAGTGGCAGCCTCCGTCTGAGGCTGTGGATACACGGGTTTATGTCTAGTTAGTTACCGTTTCTAGTGCCAGACTTGCCCGTTGTGGGCAGAGTAGTGGCAGCCCCCGTCTGAGGCTGGGGATCCATGGGTTTATGTCTGTTTAATTACCATTTCTTTTGGCAGACTTGGCTTTTATGGGCAGAGTAGTGGCAGCCCCCGTCTGAGGCTGGGGATCAACGGGTTTATGTCTGGTTTATGTCTGTTTCTAGTGGCAGACTTGGCCATTGTGGGTAGCGTAGTGGCAGCCTTGATCTGAGGCTGTGGATACATGGGAATATGTCTGGTAGCTACCGTTTCTAGTGGCAGACTTGGCCGTTGTGTGCAGAGAAGTGGCAGCCCCCGTCTGACGCTGTGGATATACGGGTTTACGTTTGGTTAGTTACCGTTTCTAGTTGCAGACTTGGCCGTTGTGGGCAGAGTAGTAGCTGCCCCGTCTGAGGCTGTGGGTACACGGGATTATGTCTGGTTAGTTACCGGTTCTAGTGCCAGACTTGGCCGTTGTGGGCAGAGTAGTGGCTGCCCCATCTGAGGCTGTGGATACACGGGTTTATGTCTGGTTAGTTACCGTTTCTAGTGGCAGACTTGGGTTTTGTGGGCAGAGCAGTGGCAGCCTCCATCTGAGACTTGGGATACATGGGTTTACGTCTGGTTAGTTACCGTTTTTAGTGCCAGACTTGGCCGTTGTGGGCCGAGTATTGGCAGTCCCTGTCTGAGGCTGTGGATACACGGGTTTAAGTTTGGTTAGTTACCGTTTCTAGTTGCAGACTTGGCCGTTGTGGGCAGACTAGTGGCAGCCCCGTCTGAGGCTGTGGATACAGGGGTAAGTCTGGTTAGTTACCGTTTCTAGATGCAGACTTGGCCGTTGTGGGCCGAGTAGTGGCAGCCCCCATCTGAGGCTGTGGATACACGGGTTTACGTTTGGTTAGTTACCGTTTCTAGTGGCAGACTTGGCCGTTGTGGGCCGAGTAGTGGCAGCTGGCAGCCCCCGTCTGAGGCTGTGGATATACGGGTTTACGTTCGGTTAGTTACCGTTTCTAGATGCAGACTTGGCCATTGTGGGCAGAGTAGTAGCAGCCCCCGTCTGAGGCTGTGGATACACAGGATTATGTCTGGTTAGTTACCGTTTCTAGTGCCAGACTTGGCCGTTTTGGGCAGAGTAGTGGCAGCCCCCGTCTGAGGCTGTGGATATACAGGTTTATGTCTAGTTAGTTACCGTTTCTAGTGGCAGACTTGGCTTTTGTGGGCAGAGTAGTGGCAGCCTCTGTCTGAGACTGGGGATACACGGGTTTACGTCTGGTTAGTTACCGTTTCCAGTGCCAGACTTGCCCGTTGTGGGCCGAGAAGTGGCAGCCCCCGTCTGAGGCTGTGGATACACGGGTTTATGTTTGGTTAGTTACCGTTTCTAGGAGCAGACTTGGACGTTGTGGGCAGAGTAGTGGCTGCCCCGTCTGAGGCCGTGGATACACGGGTTTATGTTTGGTTTGTTAGCGTTTCTAGTGCCAGACTTGGCCGTTGTGGGCCGAGTAGTGGCAGCCCCCGTCTGAGGCTGTGGATACATGAATTTACGTTTGGTTAGTTACCGTTTGTAGTTGCAGACTTGGCCGTTGAGGGCAGAGTAGTTGCAGCACCCGTCTGAGGCTCTGGATACACGGGTTTATGTCTGGTTAGTTACCGTTTCTAGTGGCAGAATTGGCTTTTGTGTGCAGAGTAGTGGCAGCCTCCGTCTGAGACTGGGGATACACGGGTTTATGTCTGGTTAGTTACCGTTTCTAGTGCCAGACTTGGCCGTTGTAGGCAGAGGAGTGGCAGCCCCCTTCAGAGGCTGTGGATACACCGGTTTATGTATGGTTAGTTACTGTTTCTAGTGCCACACTTGGCCGTTGTGGGCCGAGTAGTGGCAGCCCCCGTCTGAGGCTGTGGATACGTGAGTTTTCGTTTGTTTAGTTACCGTTTCTAGTTCCAGACTTGGCCGTTGTGGGCAGAGGAGTTGCAGCCTCCATCTGAGGCTGTGGATACACTGGATTGTGTCTGGTTAGTTACCGTCTCTAGTGCCAGACTTGGCCGTTGTGGGCAGAGTACAGCCCCGTCTGAGGCTGTGGATACAGGGGTTTAAGTCTGGTTAGTTACTGTTTCTAGATGCAGACTTGGCCGTTGTGGGCCGAGTAGTGGCAGCCCCCGTCTGAGGCTGTGGATACACGGGTTTACTCTTGGTTAGTTACCGTTTCTAGTGGCAGACTTGGCCATTGTGGGCCGAGTAGTGGCGGCCCTCGTCTGAGGCTGTGGATATACGGGTTTATGTTTGGTTAGTTACCGTTTCTAGATGCAGACTTGGCCGTTGTGGGCAGAGTAATAGCAGCTGCCGTCTGAGGCTGTGGATACACGGGTTTATGTCTGGTTAGTTACGGTTTCTAGTGCCAGACTTGGCCGTTGTGGGCCGAGTAGTGGCAGCCCCCGTCTGAGGCTGTGGATACACGGGTTTATGTCTGGTTAATTACCATCTCTAGGGGCAGACTTGGCTTTTATGGGCAGAGTAGTGGCAGCCCCCTTCTGAGACTGTGGATACACATGTTTATGTCTGGTTAGTTACCGTTTCTAGTGGCAGACTTGGCCGTTGTGGGCAGAGGAGTGGCAGCCCCCATCTGAAGCTGGGGATAAACGGGTTTATGTCTGGTTAGTTACCGTTTCTAGTGGCAGACTTGGCTTTTATGGGCAGAGTAGTGGCAGCCTCCATCTGAGGCTGTGGATACACTGGATTGTGTCTGGTTAGTTACCGTTTCTAGTGCCAGACATGGCCGTTGTGGGCAGAGTACAGCCCCGTCTGAGGCTGTGGATACAGGGGTTTAAGTCTGGTTAGTTACTGTTTCTAGATGCAGACTTGGCCGTTGTGGGCCGAGTAGTGGCAGCCCCCGTCTGAGGCTGTGGATACACGGGTTTACGCTTGGTTAGATACCGTTTCTAGTGGCAGACTTGGCTTTTATTTGCAGAGTAGTGGCAGCCTCCATCTGAGGCTGTGGATACACTGGATTGTGTCTGGTAAGTTACCGTTTCTAGTGCCAGACATGGCAGTTGTGGGCAGAGTACAGCCCCGTCTGAGGCTGTGGATACAGGGGTTTAAGTCTGGTTAGTTACTGTTTCTAGTGCCACACTTGGCCGTTGTGGGCCGAGTAGTGGCAGCCCCCGTCTGAGGCTGTGGATACACGGGTTTATGCTTGGTTAGTTACCGTTTCTAGTGGCAGACTTGGCTTTTATGGGCAGAGTAGTGGCAGCCTCCATCTGAGGTTGTGGATACACTGGATTGTGTCTGGTTAGTTACCGTTTCTAGTGCCAGACTTGGCCGTTGTGGGCAGAGGAGTGGCAGCCTCCATCTGAGGCTGTGGATACACTGGATTGTGTCTGGTTGGTTACCGTTTCTAGTGCCAGACTTGGCCGTTGTGGGCAGAGTACAGCCCCGTCTGAGGCTGTGGATACAGGGGTTTAAGTCTGGTTAGTTACTGTTTCTAGATGCAGACTTGGCCGTTGTGGGCCGAGTAGTGACATCCCCCGTCTGAGGCTGTGGATACACGGGTTTACGCTTGGTTAGTTACCGTTTCTAGTGGCAGACTTGGCCATTGTGGGCCGAGTAGTGGCAGCCCTCGTCTGAGGCTGTGGATATACGGGTTTATGTTTGGTTAGTTACCGTTTCTAGATGCAGACTTTTCCGTTGTGGGCAGAGTAGTAGAAGCCCCCGTCTGAGGCTGTGGATACACGGGTTTATGTCTGGTTAGTTACCGTTTCTAGTGCCAGACTTGGCCGTTGTGGGCCGAGTAGTGGCAGCCCCCGTCTGAGGCTGTGGATACACGGGTTTATGTCTGGTTAATTACCATCTCTAGGGGCAGACTTGGCTTTTATGGGCAGAGTAGTGGCAGCCCCCTTCTGAGACTGTGGATACACATGTTTATGTCTGGTTAGTTACCGTTTCTAGTGGCAGACTTGGCCGTTGTGGGCAGAGGAGTGGCAGCCCCCGTCTGAAGCTGGGGATAAACGGGTTTATGTCTGGTTAGTTACCGTTTCTAGTGGCAGACTTGGCTTTTATGGGCAGAGTAGTGGCAGCCTCCATCTGAGGCTGTGGATACACTGGATTGTGTCTGGTTAGTTACCGTTTCTAGTGCCAGACATGGCCGTTGTGGGCAGAGTACAGCCCCGTCTGAGGCTGTGGATACAGGGGTTTAAGTCTGGTTAGTTACTGTTTCTAGATGCAGACTTGGCCGTTGTGGGCCGAGTAGTGGCAGCCCCCGTCTGAGGCTGTGGATACACGGGTTTACGCTTGGTTAGTTACCGTTTCTAGTGGCAGACTTGGCTTTTATGGGAAGAGTAGTGGTAGCCTCCATCTGAGGCTGTGGATACACTGGATTGTGTCTGGTAAGTTACCGTTTCTAGTTGCAGACATGGCCGTTGTGGGTAGACTAGTGACAGCCCCGTCTGAGGCTGTGGATACAGGGGTTAAGTCTGGTTAGTTACCGTTTCTAGATGCAGACTTGGCCGTTGTGGGCCGAGTAGTGGCAGCCCCCATCTGAGACTGTGGATACACATGTTTATGACTGGTTAGTGACCGTTTCTAGTGCCAGACTTGGCCGTTTTGGGCCGTGTAGTGTCAGCTCCCATCTGAGGCTGGGGATCCACGGGTTTACGCTAGGTTAGTGACCGTTTCTAGTTGCAGACTTGGCCGTTGTGGGTAGACTAGTGACAGCCCCGTCTGAGGCTGTGGATACAGGGGTTAAGTCTGGTTAGTTACCGTTTCTAGATGCAGACTTGGCCGTTGTGGGCCGAGTAGTGGCAGCCCCCATCTGAGGCTGTGGATACACGGGTTTACGTTTGGTTAGTTACCGTTTCTAGTGGCAGACTTGGCCGTTGTGGGCAGAGTAGTGGCAGCCCCCGTCTGAGGCTGTGGATATACGGGTTTACATTTGATTAGTTACCGTTTCTAGATGCAGACTTGGCCGTTGTGGGTAGAGTAGTGACAGCCCCCGTCTGAGGCTGTGGATATACGGGTTTATGTCTAGTTAGTTACCGTTTCTAGTGGCAGACTTGGCTTTTGTGGGCAGAGTAGCGGCAGCCTCTGTCTGAGACTGGGGATACACGGGTTTACGTCTGGTTAGTTACCGTTTCTAGTGCCAGACTTGCCCATTGTGGGCCGAGTAGTGGCAGCCCCGTCTGAGGCTGTGGCTACTCGGGTTTATGTTTGGTTAGTTACCATTTCTAGTAGCAGACTTGGCCGTTGTGGGCAGAGTAGTGGCAGCCCCGTCTGAGGCTGTGGATACACGGGTTTATGTCTGGTTAGTTACCGTTTCTAGTGCCAGCCTTGGCTGTTGTGGGCCGAGTAGTGGCAGCCCCCGTCTGAAGCTGTTGATACACGGATTTACGTTTGGTTAGTTACCGTTTCTAGTTGCAGACTTGGCCGTTGTGGGCAGAGTATTGGCAGCACCCGTCTGAGGCTCTGGATACACGGGTTTATGTCTGGTTAGTTACCGTTTCTAGTGGCAGACTTGGCTTTTGTGAGCAGAGTAGTGGCAGCCTCTGTCTGAGACTGGGGATACACGGGTTTATGTCTGGGTTAGTTACCGTTTCTAGTGCCAGACTTGGCCGTTGTTGGCAGAGGAGTGGCAGCCCCCATCTGAGGCTGTGGATACACGAGTTTATGTCTGGTTAGTTACCGTTTCTAGTGCCAGATTTGGCCATTGTGGGTGAGTAGTGGCAGCCCCCGTCTGAGGCTGTGGATACATGAGTTTACGTTTGGTTAGTTACCATTTCTAGTTGCAGACTTGGCCGTTGTGGGCAGACTAGTGGCAGCCCCGTCTGAGGCTGTGGATACAGGGGTTTACGTTTGGTTAGTTACCGTTTCTAGTGGCAGACTTGGCCATTGTGGGCCGAGTAGTGGCAGCCCCCGTCCGAGGCTGTGGATATACGGGTTTACGTTTGGTTAGTTACCGTTTCTAGATGCAGACTTGGCCGTTGTGGGCAGAGTAGTAGCAGCCCCCGTCTGAGGCTGTGGATACACAGGATTATGTCTGGTTAGTTACCGTTTCTAGTGCCAGACTTGGCCGTTGTGGGGCGAGTAGTGACAGCCCCCGTCTGAGGCTGTGGATACACAGGTTTATGCTTAGTTAGTTACCGTTTCTAGTGACAGACTTGGCTTTTGTGGGCAGAGTAGTGGCAGCCTCCATCTGAGACTGGAGATACACAGGTTTACGTCTGGTTAGTTACTGTTTCTAGTGCCAGATTTGGCCGTTGTGGGCCGAGTAGTGGCAGGCCCCGTCTGAGGCTGTGGATACACGGATTTACGTTTGGTTAGTTACCGTTTCTAGTGGCAGACTTGGCCGTTGTGGGCAGAGGAGTGGCAGCCCCATCTGAAGCTGGGGATAAACGGGTTTATGTCTGGTTAGTTACCGTTTCTAGTGGCAGACTTGGCCGTTGTGGGCAGAGTAGTGGCAGCCCCGTCTGAGGCTGTGGATACAGGGTTTTAAGTCTGGTTAGTTACCGTTTCTAGATGCAGACATGGCTGTTGTGGGCCGAGTAGTGGCAGCCCCCGTCTGAGGCTGTGGATACACGGGTTTACATTTGGTTAGTTACCGTTTCTAGATGCAGACTTGGCCAATGTGGACAGAGTAGTAGCAGCCCCCATCTGAGGCTGTGGATACACAGGATTATGTCTGGTTAGTTACCGTTTCTAGTGCCAGACTTGGCCGTTGTGGGCAGAGTAGTGGCAGCCCCCGTCTGAGGCTGTGGATACACGGGTTTATGTCTAGTTAGTTACCGTTTCTAATGGCAGACTTGGCTTTTGTGGGCAGAGTAGTGGCAGCCTCCGTCTGAGGCTGTGGATACAGAGGTTTATATCTGGTTAATTACCATTTTAGAGGCAGACTTGGCCGTTGTGGGCAGAGGAGTGGCAGTCCCCGTCTGAGGCTGGAGATAAACAGGTTTATGTCTGGTTAGTTACCATTTCTAGTGGAAGACTTGGCCATTGTGGGCAGAGTAGTGGCAGCCCCCGTCTGAGGCTGTGGATACACGGGTTTATGTCTGTTAGTTACCGTTTCTAGTGGCAGACTTCGCCGTTGTGGGCAGAGTAGTGGCAGCCTTCGTCTGAGGCTGTGGATACACAGGTTTATATAATAATAATAATAATAATTAGGCTTTTATATAGCGCTACAAACCCTCAGGTATCTGAGCGCTGCTTATTATTACCCACGGTGTGTGGTGCTCATTTATCGACCTCGGAAGGATGAAAGGCTGAGTTTGGCCCCGCCGGGATTCGAACCTGCGTTAACAGGCTCTGCACGGGTGTCAAAGCGGGCGCTCTACTCGCTGTGCCACTTGACCGGCTATATATCTGGTTAATTACCATTTCTAGAGGCAGACTTGGCTGTTGTGGGCAGAGGAGTGGCAGTCCCCGTCTGAGGCTGGAGATAAACAGGTTTATGTCTGGTTAGTTTCCGTTTCTAGTGGCAGACTTGGCCGTTGCGGGCAGAGTAGTGGCAGCCCCCGTCTGAGGCTGGGGATACATGGGTTTATGTCTTGTTAGTTACTGTTTCTAGCGGCAGACTTGGCAGTTGTGGGCAGAGTAGTGGCAGCCCCCATCTGAGGCTGGGGATACAGGGGTTTATGTCTGGTTAGTTACCATTTCTAGTGGAAGACTTGGCCATTGTGGGCAGAGTAGTGGCAGCCCCCGTCTGAGGCTGTGGATACACGGGTTTATGTCTGGTTAGTTACCGTTTCTAGTGGCAGACTTCGCCGTTGTGGGCAGAGTAGTGGCAGCCTTCGTCTGAGGATACAGAGGTTTATATCTGGTTAATTACCATTTATAGAGGCAGACTTGGCCGTTGTGGGCAGAGGAGTGGCAGTCCCCGTCTGAGGCTGGAGATAAACAGGTTTATGTCTGGTTAGTTTCCGTTTCTAATGGCCGACTTGGCTTTTGTGGGCAGAGTAGTGGCAGCCTCCGTCTGAGACTGGGGATACACGGGTTTACGTCTGGTTAGTTACCCTTTCTGGTGCAAGACTTGGCCGTTGTGGGCATAGTAGTGGCAGCCCCCATCTGAGGCTGGGGATACAGGGGTTTATGTCTGGTTAGTTACCGTTTCTAGTGGCAGGCTTAGCTTTTATGGGCAGAGTAGTGGCAGCCCCCTTCTGAGACTGTGAATACACATGTTTATGTCTGGTGTGTTATCGTTTCTAGTGCCAGACTCGGCCGTTGTGGGTAGAGTAGTGGCAGCCCCCGTCTGAGGCTGGGGATCCACGGGTTTATGTCTGGTTAGTTACGGTTTCTAGTGGCAGACTTGGCCATTGTGCGCAGCGTAGTGGCAGCCTCGATCTGAGGCTGTGGATACACGGGATTATGTCTGGTTAGTTACCGTTTCTAGGGGCAGACTTGGCTTTTGTGAGCAGAGTAGTGGCAGCCTCCATCTGAGACTTGGGATACACAGGTTTACGTCTGGTTAGTTACCGTTTCTAGTTGCAGAGTTGGCCGTTGTGGGCAGACTAGTGGCAGCCCCATCTGAGGCTGTGGATACAGGGATTAAGTCTGGTTAGTTACCGTTCCTAGATGCAGACTTGGCCGTTGTGGGCCGAGTAGTGGCAGCCCCCATCTGAGGCTGTGGATACACGGGTTTATGTTTGGTTAGTTCCCTTTCCAGTGGCAGACTTGGCCGTTGTGGGCCGAGTAGTGGCAGCCCCCATCTGAGGCTGTGGATATACGGGTTTACGTTTGGTTAGTTACCGTTTCTAGTGGCAGACTTGGCCGTTGTGGGCCGAGTAGTGGCAGCCCCCGTCTGAGGCTGTGGATATACGGGTTTACGTTTGGTTAGTTACCGTTTCTAGATGCAGACTTGGCCGTTGTGGGCAGAGTAGTAGCAGCCCCCGTCTGAGGCTGTGGATACACAGGATTATGTCTGGTTAGTTACCGTTTCTAGTGCCAGACTTGGCCGTTGTGGGCAGAGTAGTGGCAGCCCCCGTCTGAGGCTGTGGATAAACAGGTTTATGTCTAGTTAGTTATCGTTTCTAGTGGCAGACTTGGCTTTTGTGGGCAGAGTAGTGGCAGCCTCCGTCTGAGACTGGGGATACACAGGTTTACGTCTGGTTAGTTACCGTTTCTAGTGCCAGACTTGCCCGTTGTGGGCCGAGTAGTGGCAGCCCCCGTCTGAGGCTGTGGATACATGGGTTTATGTTTGGTTAGTTACCGTTTCTAGTCCCAGACTTGGCCGTTGTGCGCCGAGTAGTGGCAGCCCCAGTCTGAGGCTGTGGATACACGGATTTACGTTTGGATAGTTACCATTTGTAGTTGCAGACTTGGCCGTTGTGGGCAGAATAGTGGCAGCACCCGTCTGAGGCTCTGGATACACGGGTTTATGTCTGGTTAGTTACCGTTTCTAGTGGCAGACTTGGCTTTTGTGTGCAGGGTAGTGGCAGCCTCCATCTGAGGCTGTGGATACAGGGGTTTACGTCTGGTTAGTTACCGTTTCTAGTGGCAGACTTGGCCATTGTGGGCCGAGCAGTGGCAGCCCCCGTCTGAGGCTGTGATATACGGGTTTACGTTTGGTTAGTTACCGTTTCTAGATGCAGACTTGGCCGTTGTGGGCAGAGTAGTAGCAGCCCCCGTCTGAGGCTGAGGATACACAGGATTATGTCTGGTTAGTTACCGTTTCTAGTGCCAGACTTGGCCGTTGTGGGGCGAGTAGTGACAGCCCCCGTCTGAGGCTGTGGATACACAGGTTTATGCTTAGTTAGTTACCGTTTCTAGTGACAGACTTGGCTTTTGTGGGCAGAGTAGTGGCAGCCTCCATCTGAGACTGGAGATACACAGGTTTACGTCTGGTTAGTTACTGTTTCTAGTGCCAGATTTGGCCGTTGTGGGCCGAGTAGTGGCAGCCCCCGTCTGAGGCTGTGGATACACGGATTTACGTTTGGTT
Source organism: Ambystoma mexicanum (assembly GCF_040938575.1). Classification (NCBI taxonomy): domain Eukaryota; kingdom Metazoa; phylum Chordata; class Amphibia; order Caudata; family Ambystomatidae; genus Ambystoma; species Ambystoma mexicanum. Next base: position 145,622,153 of record NC_090930.1, on the reverse strand, counting down.
AGTTACCGTTTCTAGTGGCAGACTTGGCCGTTGTGGGCAGAGGAGTGGCAGCCCCATCTGAAGCTGGGGATAAACGGGTTTATGTCTGGTTAGTTACCGTTTCTAGTGGCAGACTTGGCCGTTGTGGGCAGAGTAGTGGCAGCCCCGTCTGAGGCTGTGGATACAGGGTTTTAAGTCTGGTTAGTTACCGTTTCTTGATGCAGACATGGCTAATGTGGGCCAAGTAGTGGCGGCCCCTGTCTGAGGCTGTGGATACACGGGTTTACATTTGGTTAGTTACCGTTTCTAGATGCAGACTTGGCCGTTGTGGGCAGAGTAGTAGCAGCCCCCGTCTGAGGCTGTGGATACACAGGATTATGTCTGGTAAGTTACCGTTTCTAGTGCCAGACTTGGCCGTTGTGGGCAGAGTAGTGGCAGCCCCCGTCTGAGGCTGTGGATACACGGGTTTATGTCTAGTTAGTTACCGTTTCTAATGGCAGACTTGGCTTTTGTGGGCAGAGTAGTGGCAGCCTCCGTCTGAGGCTGTGGATACAGAGGTTTATATCTGGTTAATTACCATTTCTAGAGGCAGACTTGGCCGTTGTGGGCAGAGAAGTGGCAGTCCCCGTCTGAGGCTGGAGATAAACAGGTTTATGTCTGGTTAGTTACCATTTCTAGTGGAAGACTTGGCCATTGTGGGCAGAGTAGTGGCAGCCCCCGTCTGAGGCTGGGGATACACGGGTTTATGTCTGGTTAGTTACCGTTTCTAGTGGCAGACTTCGCCGTTGTGGGCAGAGTAGTGGCAGCCTTCGTCTGAGGCTGTGGATACACAGGTTTATATCTGGTTAATTACCATTTCTAGAGGCAGACTTGGCTGTTGTGGGCAGAGGAGTGGCAGTCCCCGTCTGAGGCTGGAGATAAACAGGTTTATGTCTGGTTAGTTTCCGTTTCTAGTGGCAGACTTGGCCGTTGTGGGCAGAGTAGTGGCAGCCCCCGTCTGAGGCTGGGGATACATGGGTTTATGTCTTGTTAGTTACTGTTTCTAGCGGCAGACTTGGCAGTTGTGGGCAGAGTAGTGGCAGCCCCCATCTGAGGCTGGGGATACAGGGGTTTATGTCTGGTTAGTTACCATTTCTAGTGGAAGACTTGTCCATTGTGGGCAGAGTAGTGGCAGCCCCCGTCTGAGGCTGTGGATACACGGGTTTATGTCTGGTTAGTTACCGTTTCTAGTAGCAGACTTCGCCGTTGTGGGCAGAGTAGTGGCAGCCTTCGTCTGAGGATACAGAGGTTTATATCTGGTTAATTACCATTTATAGAGGCAGACTTGGCCGTTGTGGGCAGAGGAGTGGCAGTCCCCGTCTGAGGCTGGAGATAAACAGGTTTATGTCTGGTTAGTTTCCGTTTCTAATGGCAGACTTGGCTTCTGTGGGCAGAGTAGTGGCAGCCTCCGTCTGAGACTGCGGATACACGGGTTTACGTCTGGTTAGTTACCCTTTCTGGTGCAAGACTTGGCCCTTGTGGGCATAGTAGTGGCAGCCCCCATCTGAGGCTGGGGATACAGGGGTTTATGTCTGATTAGTTACCATTTCTAGTGGAAGACTTGGCCATTGTGGGCAGAGTAGTGGCAGCCCCCGTCTGAGGCTGTGGATACACAGGTTTATGTCTGGTTAGTTACCGTTTCTAGTGGCAGACTTCGCCGTTGTGGGCAGAGTAGTGGCAGCCTTCGTCTGTGGCTGTGGATACAGAGGTTTATATCTGGTTAATTACCATTTCTAGAGGCAGACTTGGCCGTTGTGGGCAGAGGAGTGGCAGTCCCCGTCTGAGGCTGGAGATAAACAGGTTTATGTCTGGTTAGTTTCCGTTTCTTGTGGCAGACTTGGCCGTTGTGGGCAGAGTAGTGGCAGCCCCCGTCTGAGGCTGGGGATACACGGGTTTATGTCTGGTTAGTTACCGTTTCTAGCGGCAGACTTGGCAGTTGTGGGCAGAGTAGTGGCAGCCCCCACCTGAGGCTGTGGATACACAGGTTTATGTCTGTTTAGTTACCATTTCTAATGCCAGACTTGGCCGTTGTGGGCAGAGTAGTGGCAGCCCCCATCTGAGGCCATGGAAACACAGGTGTTAGGGAGAATGCTCTGTTTAGGCTGCATTTCCTAACCTAGTGAGTCCCCCAGCAGCTTTGCTGGATTTTTGGGGTTTATTTTTTTCTTCTGCCAAGAGTGAGACTCTTTTACCCTCACTCTTGGACATGATTTGAGTGTGTTTCTTTGAATCTAGATTTGTTTAATGGGCTATGGGGTCTTTTACTCCATAGGGCTTCATGTGTTTTTGTGATGTGTGTAACACAGCACCCTCAGTGCAGTAACACAGGGGTGTCATAGTGACCCCCCAGTATAGACTCCATACCCTGTGACTGACTACTGTCTCCCAGGGCATGTAAAGTCACCATTGACTTTACTAGTCTTAAATTCTGAACAGAACCAGTACAAACCAGTATATTGTGGACGTACTGGCTGGAGCAATTCAATTGCCCCGGGGTCTGTTAGCGAGGGGGCACGTCTCCGTCCCCCCTGATCGAGTTTTGGCTGGTGGCAGTGGATACTACTTTTTATATTCAACCGCGAATATTTTCCTATGGGATTTCCCATTGTTTTAGGCTACTATCTTTATTTAATTATTTACGGTAGCCTCGAACATACCACCGGTTTATTTAATTAATATTAATTCTCCGGTTGGTATTTTTTGCCAAAACTTGATTCTAAAATGGCGTTTGTGTTCCCTTCTGTGACTCCAACCCAAGTCGAGCCCTTTGTTTCACTTTTTGGCAGGCTTCTCCACAGAAGCACTCCAAAGTGGTGCCTCTCTGTCTGGGGTACTTAGGAGGGGTGGAGGGGGATTTAGGCACCCTGGACTGAGTTGCCTAGTCAACTCAAGTCACACTCCGTCCTGATTGGCCCAAGTGGTAAGCCGGCCGGCTCACCACTTAGCATGTTTGAGTGACAGCTAGGCTGAGTGAATGGGGGTTTTCTGCATAAAAGCAGGGCTTTGGGGACTGGAACTTCAGAAGTCGCCACAGGACCTAAGAATCCGACAAGGGAGAAGCTGAGTTGACCTGCAATGACGACACCACAGGTGGAGCCCTGCTGGACCGTCTCACCAATTTTCCCAACGACAGAGGAGATCTCCCGCCGGAGAGTCTTATTCCTTTAACTAGTGGGGATAACCAGTTTCACCGTCTTTTCGCCTTCCCGACGTACTTCATGGCCGCCTTGCCCGTGCCAAGCACCCCGGCAACCGGAATACCACGTTTTACCACGACCGTGAAACAAAGGTAACACCTTTAACCGGAAAACTCTGCAACTAGTTTCTTCCCTGGCAGTGCAACGACCTTCATCTTTCCTCTAAGTCGAGATCTTCTCTTCCCCTGGACGATGACGCGACTTGCACCCACTGCCAGGAACAACTGCCACCGCTGGAGGATCCTTCCCACTTAAGGTACCGTGTCCCGCCTGGCTTACCTTGCCACCGACTGTACGGGGTAGATTTAGCCCCCGGCTTTCGAACCTGGGTTGGCCTGGGATACCTTGGCTAAACTTTCCTGAGCCTCTCTAAACTCTTTTTGAACTCTCTGCAAGACTTTCTAAGCCTAGTGTAACTGTGTGATCTTGGGCGCATTTGTGCTCTGCTCTCTCTAAGAGTGGGTCCAGCCTTTGGACTTTGGCTCACCAGTGACTTTTGCTCTTCTGCCTTGCTAACAGTGTTCCTGAATCTTAGAGTGGTGTACCTTTACCTATTCTGTCTTTTTTTCCCTCCTTTTTTCACAAACTTATTGGAGTGCTATCTAGTTAAGCGCTCACCTCTGTATGAAAATAAGTGGTGTTTTACTGAGACTTATCTGATAAGGAAAAAGGGGTGTATATATTACAATAATAACTGTGTTTAGAATATTTTACAACAAGAGTGCTGGAGTATTTCAAACAGTGTGTTTTTAAATAAATAATTATATACTTTGATACCAAAGCTCTGGTCAGTGTTTGCTTGTATTGGTGTGTCTGAGTGCCTATTCTGTATACTTTGCATACTGCCTAATTCTTCTTGAGAGAAGTCTGACTGCTCAGCCACAGCTAACAGGTAAATCTGGGTGATACAGACTGCTACCAAGTGGGTTTGCTGCTAACACCTGTAGTCCTAAATCTTCTGCAGTGTTCCCTAAGGGAACTGCACAGGTTTCTGCCTAACAACAGGTTTATGTCTGGTTAGTCACCGTTTCTAGTGGCAGACTTGGCCATTATGGGCCGAGTAGTGGCAGCCCCCATCGGAGGCTGGGGATAAAAGGGTTTAGGTTTCGTTAGTTACCGTTTCTAGTGGCAGACATGGCCTTTGTGGGCAGAGTAGTGGCAGCCCCCGTCTGAGGCTGTGGATACACGGGTTTATGTTTGGTTAGTTACCGTTTCTATTGGCAGACTTGGCCATTGTGGCAGAGTAGAGGCAACCCCCATCCGAGGCTGTGGACACACGGGTTTATTTCTGGATATTTAACATTTCTAGTGGCAGACTTGGCCGTTTTGTGCAGAGTAGTGGCAGCCCACGTCTGAGGCTGTGGATACATGGGTTTACGTCTGGTTAGTTACCGTTTCTAGTGGCAGACTTGGCCGTTGTGGGCAGAGGAGTGGCAGCTCCCATCTCAGGCTGGGGATACAGGGGTTTAAGTCTGTTTAGTTATCGTTTCTAGTGGCAGACATGGCCTTTGTGGGCAGAGTAGTGGCAGCCCCCGTCTGAGGCTGTGGATACACGGGTTTATGTTTGGTTAGTTACCGTTTCTATTGGCAGACTTGGCCATGTGGGCAGAGTAGTAGCAGCATCGATCTGAGGCTGTGGATACACGGGATTATGTCTGGTTAGTAACCGTTTCTAGTGGCAGACTTGGACATTGTGGCAGAGTAGTGGCAACCCCCATCTGAGGCTGTGGACACAAGGGTTTATTTCTGGATATTTAACATTTCTAGTGGCAGACTTGGCCGTTTTGTGCAGAGTAGTGGCAGCCCACGTCTGAGGCTGTGGATACACGGGTTTACGTCTGGTTATTTACCATTTCTAGTGGCATACTTGGCCGTTGTGGGCCGAGTAGTAGCAGCCCCAGTCTGAGGCTGTGGATACACAGGTTTACATCCGGTTAGTTACCGTTTCTAGTGGCAGACTTGGCCGTGGTGGGCAGATTAGTGGCAGCCCCCGTCTGAGGCTGTGGATACAGGGGTTTATGTCTGGTTAGTTACCGTTTCTAGTGGCAGACTTGGCCGTGGTGGGCGTATTAGTGGCAGCCCCCGTCTGAGGCTGTGGATACAGGGGTTTATGTCTGGTGAGTTACCGTTTCTAGTGGCAGATTTGGCCGTTGTGGGCAGAGTAGTAGCAGCCCCCATCTGAGGCTGTGGATACCGGCCAGCAGTCATCACCAGAGGTGCCGTGTTCATGAACAGATTGCAGTAGAGGTGGTAGCTCCAACGAGCGGTCACCACCAGGGGTTGCGTGTTCATGAACATACAACAGCAGAGGTGGTAGCACCGGGCAGCAGTCACCATCAGAGGTGGTCTGTTCATGAACAGAGCACAGGAGAGGTGGTATCTCTGACCAGCGGTCACCACCAGAGGTGGCATGTTCATGAACAGATCACAGCAGAGGTGGTAGCTCCGACCAGCGGTCACCACCCGAGGTGGCTTGTTCATGAACAGATCACAGCCGAGGTGGTAGCTCCGACCAGCGGTCAACACCAGAGGTGCTGTGTTCATGAACAGATCAAAGCAGAGTCGGGAGCTCCAACCAGCGGTCACCACCAGAGGTGGCGTGTTCATGAACAGATCGTAGCAGAGATAGTAGCTCTGACCAGCGGTCACCACCAGAGTTGCAGTGTTCATGAACAGATCGCAGCAGAGGTGGTAGCTCCGACCAGCGGTCACCACCAGGGGTGGTGGGTTCATGAACAGATCCCATCAAAGGTGGTAGCTTCAACCAGCGGTCACCACCAGAGGTGGCATGTTCATGAACAGATCACAGCAGAGGTGGTAGCTCTGACCAGCAGTCACCACCAGAGGTGGCGTGTTCATGAACAGATCACAAGAGAGGTGGTAGCTCTGACCAGCGGCCACCACCAGAGGTGCCGTGTTCATGAACTTATCCCATTAGATGTGATAGCTTCAACCAGCTGTCAACACCAGGGTTTGTGTGTTCATGAAGAGATCACAGCAGAGGTGGTAGCTCTGACCAGCTGTCATCACCAGAGGTGGCATGTTCATGAACAGATCACAGCGGAGGTGGTAGCACCGGGCAGCGGTCACCACCGCAGGTACAATGTTCATGAACAGATCACAGCAGGGATGGGAGCTCTGACCAGCGGTCACCACCAGAGGTGCCTTGTTCATGAACAGATTGCAGGAGAGGTGGTAGCTCCAACCAGTTGTCACCACCAGAGGTGGCGTGATCATGAACAGATCCCATTAGAGGAGGTAGCTGCAACCAGCAGTCACCACCAGTTGTGGCGTGTTCATGAACAGATCCCATCAGAGGTGCAAGCTCCGACCAGCCTTCACCACCAGAGGTGGTGTGTTCATGAACATATCACAGAAGAGGTTGTAGCACCGGGCAGCAGTCACCATCAGAGGTGGCTTGTTCATGAACAGATCACAAGAGAGGTGGTAGCTCTGACCAGCGGTCACCACCAGGGGTGGCGGGTGACCTCTGGTTGGAGCTACCACCATGAGCAGATCGCAGGAGAGGTGGTAGCTCCAACCAGCGGTCATCACCAGGGGTGGCGGGTTCATGAACAGATCCCATCAGAGGTGGTAGCTTCAACCAGCGGTCACCACCAGAGGTGGCATGTTCATGGACAGATCACAGCAGAGGTGGTAGCTCTGACCAGCAGTCACCACCACAGGTGGCTTGTTCATGAACAGATCGCAGACGAGGTGGTAGCTCCGACCAGCAGTCACCACCAGAGGTGCTGTGTTCATGAAAAAATTGCAGCAGAGGTGGTAGCCCCGACCAGCGGTCACCACCAGAGGTGCTGTGTTCATGAACAGATCACAGCAGAGGTGGGAGCTCCGACCAGCGGTCACCACCAGAGGTGCCTTGTTCATGAACAGATACCATCAGAGGTGGAAGCTCCAACCAGCAGTCACCACCAGGGGTGGTGTGTTCATGAACATATCCCATCAGAGGTGGTAGCTCCAACCAGAGGTCACCACCAGAGGTGGCATGTTCATGAACAGATCACAGCAGAGGTGGTAGCTCCGACCAGAGGTCACCACCAGAGGTGGCATGTTCATGAACAGATCACAGCAGAGGTGGTAGCTCCGACCAGAGGTCACCACCAGAGGTGGCTTGTTCATGAACAGATCACAGCCGAGGTGGTAGCTCCGACCAGTGGTCACCACCAGAGGTGCTGTGGTCATGAAAAGATTGCAGCAGAGGTGGTAGCTCCGACCACAGGTCACCATCAGAGGTGGCTTGTTCATGAACAGATCACAGCCGAGGTGGTAGCTCCGACCAGTGGTCACCACCAGAGGTGCTGTGGTCATGAAAAGATTGCAGCAGAGGTGGTAGCCCTGACCAGTGGTCACCACCAGAGGTGCTGTGTTCATGAACAGATCACAGGAGAGGTGGTAGCTCCGACCAGCGGTCAACACCAGAGGTGCTGTGTTCATGAACAGATCAAAGCAGAGTTGGGAACTCCAACCAGCGGTCACCACCAAAGGTGGCGTGTTCATGAACAGATTGTAGCAGAGATGGTAGCTCTGACCAGCGGTCACCACCAGAGTTGCAGTGTTCATGAACAGATCGCAGCAGAGGTGGTAGCTCCGACCAGCGGTCACCACCAGAGGTGGCATGTTCATGAAGAGATCACAAGAGAGGTGGTAGCTCTGACCAGTGGTCACCACCAGAGGTGGCGTGTTCATGAACAGATCACAAGAGAGGTGGTAGCTCTGACCAACGGCCACCACCAGAGGTGCCGTGTTCATGAACCTATCCCATCAGATGTGGTAGCTTCAACCAGCGGTCAACACCAGGGTTTGCGTGTTCATGAAGAGATCACAGCAGAGGTGGTAGCTCTGACCAGCTGTCATCACCAGAGGTGGCATGTTCATGAACAGATCACAGCAGAGGTGGTAGCACCGGGCAGCGGTCACCACCACAGGTACAATGTTCATGAACAGATCACAGCAGGGGTGGTAGCTCTGACCAGCGGTCACCACCAGAGGTGCCTTGTTCATGAACAGATTGCAGGAGAGGTGGTAGCTCCAACCAGTTGTCACCACCAGAGGTGGCGTGATCATGAACAGATCCCATTAGAGGCGGTAGCTGCAACCAGCCGTTACCACCGGAGGTGCCGTGTTCATGAACAGATCCCATCAGAGGTGCAAGCTCCGACCAGCCTTCACCACCAGAGGTGGTGTGTTCATGAACATATCACAGAAGAGGTGGTAGCACCGGACAGCAGTCACCATCAGAGGTGCCGTATCCATGAAAAGATCACAGCAGAGGTGGTATCTCTGACCAGCAGTCACCACCAAAAGTAGCGTGTTCATGAACAGATCCCATCAGAGGTGGTAGCTCAAACCAGCGGTCACCACCAGAGGTGGCGTGTTCATGAACAGATCGCAGGAGAAGTGGTAGCTCCAACCAGCGGTCATCACCATGGGTGGCGGGTTCATGAACAGATCCCATCAGAGGTGGTAGCTTCAACCAGCGGTCACCACCAGAGGTGGCATGTTCATGAACAGATCACAGCAGAGGTGGTAGCTCCGACCAGCAGTCACCACCAGAGGTGGCTTGTTCATGAACAGATCACAGCCGAGGTGGTAGCTCCGACCAGCAGTCACCACCAGAGGTGCCGTGTTCATGAAAGAATTGCAGCAGAGGTGGTAGCCCGGTGCTGTGTTCATGAACAGATCACAGCAGAGGTGGGAGCTCCGACCAGCGGTCACCACCAGAGGTGGCTTGTTCATGAACAGATACCATCAGAGGTGGTAGCTCCAACCAGCAGTCACCACCAGGGGTGGTGTGTTCATGAACATATCCCATCAGAGGTGGTAGCTCCAACCAGAGGTCACCACCAGAGGTGGCATGTTCATGAACAGATCACAGCAGAGGTGGTAGCTCCGACCAGAGGTCACCACCAGAGGTGGCATGTTCATGAACAGATCACAGCCGAGGTGGTAGCTCCGACCAGTGGTCACCACCAGAGGTGCTGTGGTCATGAAAAGATTGCAGCAGAGGTGGTAGCCCCGACCAGCGGTCACCACCAGAGGTGCTGTGTTCATGAACAGATCACAGCAGAGGTGGTAGCTCTGAACAGCGGTCACCACCAGAGTTGCTGTGTTCATGAACAGATCCAAGCAGAGATGGAAGCTCCGACCAGCCGTCACCACCAGAGGTGGCGAGTTCATAAACAGATCCCATCAGAGGTGGTAGCTCCGACCAGCGGTCACCACCAGGGGTGGCGTGTTCATGAACAGATTGCAGCAGAGGTGGTAGCTCCAACCAGCGGTCACCACCAGAGGTGGCATGTTCATGAACAGATCGCATCAGATTTGGTTGGTGCGACCAGCGGTCACCACCAGAGGTGCCTTGTTCATGAACGTATCCCATCAGATGTGGGATCTTCAACCAGCGGTCAACACCAGGGGTTGCGTGTTCATGAAGAGATCACAGCAGAGGTGGTAGCTCCGACCAGCTGTCATCACCAGACGTGGCATGTTCATGAACAGATCACAGCAGAGGTGGTAGCACCGGGCAGAAGACACCACCAGAGGTGCCATGTTCATGAACCGATCATAGCAGAGGTGGCAGCTCTGACCAGCGGTCACACCACCAGAGGTGCCTTGTTCATGAACAGATTGCAGAAGAGGTGGTAGCTCCAACCAGAGGTGGCGTGCTCATGAACAGATCTCATGAGAGGCGGTAGCTCCAACCAGTGGTCACCACCAGAGGTGGTGTGTTCATGAACAGATACCATCGGAGGTGGAAGTTCCAACCAGCGGTCACCACCAGAGGTGCCGTGTTCATGAACAGATCCCATCAGAGGTGGTAGCTCCGACCAGCGGTCACCACCAGAGATGGTGTGTTCATGAACAGATCCCACCAGAGGTGGCGTGTTCATGAACAGATCACAAGAGAGGTGGTAGCTCTGACCAACGGCCACCACCAGAGGTGCCGTGTTCATGAACCTATCCCATCAGATGTGGTAGCTTCAACCAGCGGTCAACACCAGGGTTTGCGTGTTCATGAAGAGATCACAGCAGAGGTGGTAGCTCTGACCAGCTGTCATCACCAGAGGTGGCATGTTCATGAACAGATCACAGCAGAGGTGGTAGCACCGGGCAGCGGTCACCACCACAGGTACAATGTTCATGAACAGATGCCAGCAGGGGTGGTAGCTCTGACCAGCGGTCACCACCAGAGGTGCCTTGTTCATGAACAGATTGCAGGAGAGGTGGTAGCTCCAACCAGTTGTCACCACCAGAGGTGGCGTGATCATGAACAGATCCCATTAGAGGCGGTAGCTGCAACCAGCCGTTACCACCGGAGGTGCCGTGTTCATGAACAGATCCCATCAGAGGTGCAAGCTCCGACCAGCCTTCACCACCAGAGGTGGTGTGTTCATGAACATATCACAGAAGAGGTGGTAGCACCGGACAGCAGTCACCATCAGAGGTGCCGTATCCATGAAAAGATCACAGCAGAGGTGGTATCTCTGACCAGCAGTCACCACCAAAAGTAGCGTGTTCATGAACAGATCCCATCAGAGGTGGTAGCTCAAACCAGCGGTCACCACCAGAGGTGGCGTGTTCATGAACAGATCGCAGGAGAAGTGGTAGCTCCAACCAGCGGTCATCACCATGGGTGGCGGGTTCATGAACAGATCCCATCAGAGGTGGTAGCTTCAACCAGCGGTCACCACCAGAGGTGGCATGTTCATGAACAGATCACAGCAGAGGTGGTAGCTCCGACCAGCAGTCACCACCAGAGGTGGCTTGTTCATGAACAGATCGCAGCCGAGGTGGTAGCTCCGACCAGCAGTCACCACCAGAGGTGCCGTGTTCATGAAAGAATTGCAGCAGAGGTGGTAGCCCGGTGCTGTGTTCATGAACAGATCACAGCAGAGGTGGGAACTCCGACCAGCGGTCACCACCAGAGGTGGCTTGTTCATGAACAGATACCATCAGAGGTGGTAGCTCCAACCAGCAGTCACCACCAGGGGTGGTGTGTTCATGAACATATCCCATCAGAGGTGGTAGCTCCAACCAGAGGTCACCACCAGAGGTGGCATGTTCATGAACAGATCACAGCAGAGGTGGTAGCTCCGACCAGAGGTCACCACCAGAGGTGGCATGTTCATGAACAGATCACAGCCGAGGTGGTAGCTCCGACCAGTGGTCACCACCAGAGGTGCTGTGTTCATGAACAGATCACAGCAGAGGTGGTAGCTCTGAACAGCGGTCACCACCAGAGTTGCTGTGTTCATGAACAGATCCCAGCAGAGATGGAAGCTCCGACCAGCGGTCACCACCAGAGGTGGCGAGTTCATAAACAGATCCCATCAGAGGTGGTAGCTCCGACCAGCGGTCACCACCAGGGGTGGCGTGTTCATGAACAGATTGCAGCAGAGGTGGTAGCTCCAACCAGCGGTCACCACCAGAGGTGGCATGTTCATGAACAGATCGCATCAGAGTTGGTTGGTGCGACCAGCGGTCACCACCAGAGGTGCCTTGTTCATGAACGTATCCCATCAGATGTGGGATCTTCAACCAGCGGTCAACACCAGGGGTTGCGTGTTCATGAAGAGATCACAGCAGAGGTGGTAGCTCCGACCAGCTGTCATCACCAGACGTGGCATGTTCATGAACAGATCACAGCAGAGGTGGTAGCACCGGGCAGAAGACACCACCAGAGGTGCCATGTTCATGAACCGATCATAGCAGAGGTGGCAGCTCTGACCAGCGGTCACACCACCAGAGGTGCCTTGTTAATGAACAGATTGCAGAAGAGGTGGTAGCTCCAACCAGAGGTGGCGTGTTCATGAACAGATCTCATGAGAGGCGGTAGCTCCAACCAGTGGTCACCACCAGAGGTGGTGTGTTCATGAACAGATACCATCGGAGGTGGAAGTTCCAACCAGCGGTCACCACCAGAGGTGCCGTGTTCATGAACAGATCCCATCAGAGGTGGTAGCTCCGACCAGCGGTCACCACCAGAGATGGTGTGTTCATGAACAGATCCCATCAGAGGTGGTAGTTCCAACCAGCAGTCACCACCAGGGGTGGTGTGTTCATGAACATATCCCATCAGAGGTGGTAGCTCCAACCAGAGGTCACCACCAGAGGTGGCATGTTCATGAACAGATCACAGCAGAGGTGGTAGCTCCGACCAGAGGTCACCACCAGAGGTGGCATGTTCATGAACAGATCACAGTCGAGGTGGTAGCTCCGACCAGTGGTCACCACCAGAGGTGCTGTGGTCATGAAAAGATTGCAGCAGAGGTGGCAGCTCTGACCAGCGGTCACCACCAGAGGTGCCTTGTTCATGAACAGATTGCAGGAGAGGTGGTAGCTCCAACCAGAGGTGGCGTGTTCATGAACAGATCCCATGAGAGGCGGTAACTCCAACCAGTGGTCACCACCAAGATGGTGTGTTCATGAACAGATCCCATCAGAGGTGGTAGCTCCGACCAGCGGTCACCACCAGAGATGGTGTGTTCATGAACAGATCTCATCAGAGGTGGTAGCCCACGACCAGTGGTCACCACCAGAGGTGGTGTGTTCATGAACAGATCCCATCAGAGGTGGTAGCTCCGACCAGCAGTCACCACCAGAGGTGCAGTGTTCATGAACAGATCCCAGCAGTGGCGGTAACTCTGACCAGCGGTCACCACCAGGGGTGGCGTGTTCATGAACAGATTGCAGCAGAGGTGGTAGCTCTGACCAGCGGTCACCAACAGGGGTGGCGTGTTCATGAACAGATCCCATCAGAGGTGGTAGCTCCAACTAGCGGTCACCACCAGGGGATGCGTGTTCATGAAGATATAACAGCAGAGGTGGTAGCTCTGACCAGCGGTCACCACCAGAGGTGGCATGTTCATGAACATATCACTGCAGAGGTGGTAACACTGGGCAGCAGTCACCAACAGACGTGACGTATTCATGACAAGATCACAGCACAGGTGGTATCTCTGACCAGCGGTCACCACCAGAGGTAGCGTGTTCATTACCAGATCCCATCAGAGGTGGTAGCACCAACCAGCGGTCACCACCAGAGGTGGCGTGTTCATGAACAGATCGCAGGAGAGGTGGTAGCTCCAACCAGCGTTTACCAACAGGGGTGGCATGTTCAAGAACAGATCACAAGAGAGGTGGTAGCTCTGACCAGCGGTCACCACCAGAGGTGCTGTGTTCATGAACAGATCCCATCAGATGGGTTAGCTTCAACCAGCGGTCAACACCAGGGGTTGCATGTTCATGTAGAGATCACAGCAGAGGTGGTAGCTCTGACCGGTTGTCATCACCAGAGGTGGCATGTTCATTAAAAGATCACAGTAGAGGTGGTAGCTCTGACTAGCGGTCACCACCAAAGGTGCCTGGTCCATGAACAGATTGCAGGAGAGGTGGTAGCTCCAACCTGTGTTCACCACCAGAGGTCGCATGTTCATGAACAGATCCCATTAGAAGCGGTAGCTCCAACCAGCGGTCACCACCAGAGGTGGTGTGTTCATGAACAGATATCATCAGAGGTGGAAGCTCCAACCAGCGGTCACCACCAGAGGTGGTGTGTTCATGAACAGATCCCATCAGAGGTGGTAGCTCCGACCAGCGGTCACCACCAGATGTGGTGTGTTCATGAACAGATCCCATCAGAGGTGGTAGCTCCGACCAGTGGTCACCACCAGAGGTGGTGTGTTCATGAACAGATACCATCGAGGTGGAAGCTCCAACCAGCGGTCACCACCAGAGGTGCCGTGTTCATGAACAGATCCCATCAGAGGTGGTAGCTCTGACCAGCGTTCACCACCAGAGGTAGCGTGTTCATTACCAGATCCCATCAGAGGTGGTAGCTCCAAACAGCGGTCACCACCAGAGGTGGCGTGTTCATGAACAGATCGCAGGAGAGGTGGTAGCTCCAACCAGCGGTTACCAACAGGGGTGGCGTGTTCATGAACAGATCCCATCAGAGGTGGTAGCTCCAACCAGCGGTCACCACCAGAGGTGGCATGTTCAAGAACAGATCACAAGAGAGGTGGTAGCTCTGACCAGCGGTCACCACCAGAGGTGCTGTGTTCATGAACATATCCCATCAGATGGGTTAGCTTCAACGAGCGGTCAACACCAGGGGTCGCATGTCCATGTAGAGATCACAGCAGAGGTGGTAGCTCTGACCAGTTGTCATCACCAGAGGTGGCATGTTCATTAACAGATCACAGTAGAGGTGGTAGCACCGGGCAGCGGTCACCACCAAAGGTGCCATGTTCATGAACAGATCACAGTAGAGGTGGTAGCTCTGACCAGCGGTCACCACCAAAGGTGCCTGGTCCATGAACAGATTGCAGGAGAGGTGGTAGCTCCAACCTGTGTTCACCACCAGAGGTGGCATGTTCATGAACAGATCCCATTAGAGGCGGTAGCTACAACCAGCGGTCACCACCAGAGGTGGTGTGTTCATGAACAGATACCATCAGAGGTGGAAGCTCCAACCAGCGGTCACCACCAGAGGTGGTGTGTTCATGAACAGATCCCATCAGAGGTGGTAGCTCCGACCAGCGGTCACCACCAGATGTGGTGTGTTCATGAACAGATCCCATCAGAGGTGCTAGCTCCGACCAGTGGTCACCACCAGAGGTGGTGTGTTCATGAACAGATACCATCAGAGGTGGAAGCTCCAACCAGAAGACACCACCAGAGGTGCTGTGTTCATGAACAGATCCCATCAGAGGTGGTAGCTCCGACCAGCGGTCACCACCAGAGGTAGCGTGTTCATTACCAGATCCCATCAGAGGTGGTAGCTCCAACCAGCGGTCACCACCAGAGGTGGCGTGTTCATGAACAGATCGCAGGAGAGGTGGTAGCTCCAACCAGCAGTCACCACCAGAGGTGGCATGTTCAAGACAGATCACAAGAGAGGTGGTAGCTCTGACCAGCAGTCACCACCAGAGGTGCCGTGTTCATGAACAGATCCCATCAGATGGGTTAGCTTCAACCAGCGGTCAACACCAGGGGTTGCATGTTCATGAAGAGATCACAGCAGAGGTTGTAGCTCTGACCAGTTGTCATCACCAGAGGTGGCATGTTCATTACCAGATCACAGCAGAGGTGGTAGCACCGGGCAGCGGTCACCACCAAAGGTGCCATGTTCATGAACATATCACAGTAGAGGTGGTAGCTCTGACCAGCGGTCACCACCAAAGGTGCCTGGTCCATGAACAGATTGCAGGAGAGGTGGTAGTTCCAACCAGTGGTCACCACCAGGGGTGGCATGTTCATGAACAGATCCCATTAGAGGTGGGAGCTCCGACCAGCAGTCACCACCAGGGGTGGTGTGTTCATGAACATATCCCATCAGAGGTGGTAGCTCCAACCAGAGGTCACCACCAGAGGTGGCATGTTCATGAACAGATCACAGCAGAGGTGGTAGCTCCGACCAGAGGTCACCAACAGAGGTGGCATGTTCATGAACAGATCACAGCAGAGGTGGTTGCTCTGACCAGAGGTCACCACCAGAGGTGGCTTGTTCATGAACAGATCCCAGCAGAGATGGTAGCTCCGACCAGCAGTCACCACCAGAGGTGTCGAGTTCATGAACAGATCCCATCAGAGGTGGCAGCACCGACCAGCGGTCACCACCAGGGGTGGCGTGTTCATGAACAGATTGCAGCAGTGGTGGTAGCTCCAACCAGCGGTCACCACCAGAGGTGGCATGTTCATGAACAGATCGCATCAGAGGTGGTTGGTGCGACCAGGTGTCACCACCAGAGGTGCCTTGTTCATGAACGTATCCCATCAGATGTGGTATCTTCAACCAGCGGTCAACACCAGGGGTTGCGTGTTCATGAAGAGGTCACAGCAGAGGTGGTAGCTCTGACCACCTGTCATCACCAGACTTGGCATGTTCATGAACAGATCACAGCAGAGGTCGTAGCACCGGGCAGCGGGCACCACCAGAGGTGCCATGTTCATGAACAGATCACAGCAGAGGTGGCAGCTCTAACCAGCGGTCACCACCAGAGGTGCCTGGTCCATGAACAGATTGCAGGAGAGGTGGTGGCTCCAACCAGTGGTCACCACCAGAGGTGACATGTTCATGAACAGATCCCATTAGAGGTGGGAGCTCCGACCAGCGGTCACCACCAGAGGTGGCGTGTTCATGAACAGATCCCATCAGAGGTGGTAGCTCCAACCAGCAGTCACCACCAGGGGTGGTGTGTTCATGAACATATCCCATCAGAGGTGGAAGCTCCAACCAGAGGTCACCACCAGAGGTGGCATGTTCATGAACAGATCACAGCAGAGGTGGTAGCGCCGACCAGAGGTCACCACCAGAGGTGGCATGTTCATGAACAGATCACAGCAGAGGTGGTAGCTCCGACCAGAGGTCACCACCAGAGGTGGCTTGTTCATGAACAGATCACAGCCAAGGTGGTAGCTCCGACTAGTGTTCACCACCAGAGGTGCTGTGGTCATGAAAAGATTGCAGCAGAGGTGGTAGCCCCGACCAGCGGTCACCACCAGAGGTGCTGTGTTCATGAAAAGATCACAGCAGAGGTGGTAGCTCCGAACAGCGGTCACCACCATTGTTGCTGTGTTCATGAACAGATCCCAGCAGAGATGGTAGCTCCGACCAGCGGTCACCACCAGAGGTGGCGAGTTCATGAACAGATCCCATCAGAGGTGGTAGCTCCGACCAGCGGTCACCACCAGGGGTGGCGTGTTCATGAACAGATTGCAGCTGAGGTGGTAGCTCCAACCAACGGTCACCACCAGAGGTGGCATGTTCATGAACAGATCGCATCAGAGGTGGTTGGTGCGACCAGCGGTCACCACCAGAGGTGCCTTGTTCATGAACCTATCCCATCAGATGTGGTATCTTCAACCAGCGGTCAACACCAGGGGTTGCGTGTTCATGAAGAGATCACAGCAGAGGTGGTAGCTCTGACCAGCTGTCATCACCAGATGTGGCATGTTCATGAACAGATCACAGCAGAGGTGGTAGCACCGGGCAGCGGGCACCACCAGAGGTGCCATGTTCATGAACAGATCACAGCAGAGGTGGCAGTTCTGACCAGCGGTCACCACCAGAGGTGCCTTGTTCGTGAACAGATTGCAGGAGAGGTGGTAAGCTCGAACCAGAGGTGGCGTGTTCATGAACAGATCCCATGAGAGGCGGTAGCTCCAACCAGTGGTCACCACCAGAGGTGGTGTGTTCATGAACAGATACCATCAGAGGTGGAAGCTCCAACCAGCGGTCACCACCAGAAGTGCCGTGTTCATGAACAGATCCCATCAGAGGTGGTAGCTCCGACCAGCGGTCACCACCAGAGATGGTGTGTTCATGAACAGATCACAGCAGAGGTGGTAGCTCCGACCAGAGGTCACCACCAGAGGTGGCATGTTCATGAACAGATCACAGCAGAGGTGGTAGCTCCGACCAGAGGTCACCACCAGAGGTGGCTTGTTCATGAACAGATCACAGCCAAGGTGGTAGCTCCGACCAGTGGTCACCACCAGAGGTGCTGTGGTCATGAAAAGATTGCAGCAGAGGTGGTAGCCCCGACCAGCGGTCACCACCAGAGGTGCTGTGTTCATGAACAGATCACAGCAGAGGTGGTAGCTCCGAACAGCGGTCACCACCAGAGTTGTTGTGTTCATGAACAGATCCCAGCAGAGATGGTAGCTCCGACCAGCGGTCACCACCAGAGGTGGCGAGTTCATGAACAGATCCCATCAGAGGTGGTAGCTCCGACCAGTGGTCACCACCAGGGGTGGCGTGTTCATGAACAGATTGCAGCAGAGGTGGTAGCTCCGACCAGCGGTCACCACCAGAGGTGGCATGTTCATGAACAGATCGCATCAGAGGTGGTTGGTGCGACCAGCGGTCACCACCAGAGGTGCCTTGTTCATGAACGTATCCCATCAGATGTGGTATCTTCAACCAGCGGTCAACACCAGGGGTTGCGTGTTCATGAAGAGATCACAGCAGAGGTGGTAGCTCTGACCAGCTGTCATCACCAGACGTGGCATGTTCATGAACAGATCACAGCAGAGGTGGTAGCACCGGGCAGCGGTCACCACCAAAGGTGCCATGTTCATGAACAGATCACAGTAGAGGTGGTAGCTCTGACTAGCGGTCACCACCAAAGGTGCCTGGTCCATGAACAGATTGCAGGAGAGGTGGTAGCTCCAACCAGTGGTCACCACCAGAGGTGGCATGTTCATGAACAGATCCCATTAGAGGCGGTAGCTCCAACCAGCGGTCACCACCAGAGGTGGTGTGTTCATGAACAGATACCATCAGAGGTGAAAGCTCCGACCAGCGGTCACCACCAGAGGTGCTGTGTTCATGAACAGATCCCATCAGAGGTGGTAGCTCCGACCAGCGGTCACCACCAGAGGTGCCGTGTTCATGAACAGATCCCATCAGAAGTGGTAGCTCCGACCAGCGGTCACCACCAGAGGTGGTGTGTTCATGAACAGATCCCATCAGAGGTGGTAGCTCCGACCAGCGGTCACCACCAGAGGTGGTGTGTTCATGAACAGATCCCATCAGAGGTGGTAGCTCCGACCAGCGGTCACCACCAGGTGTGGTGTGTTCATGAACAGATCCCATCAGAGTTGGTAACTCCGACCAGCGGTCATCACCAGAGGTGCAGTGTTCATGAACAGATCCCAGCAGAGGCGGTAGCTCTGACCAGCGGTCACAACCAGAGGTGGTGTGTTCATGAACAGATTGCATCAGAGGTGGTAGCTCTGACCAGCGGTCACCAACAGGGGTGGCGTGTTCATGAACAGATCCCATCAGAGGTGGTAGCTCCAACTAGCGGTCACCACCAGGGGATGCGTGTTCATGAAGATAACACAGCAGAGGCGGTAGCTCTGACCAGCGGTCACCACCAGAGGTGGCATGTTCATGAACATATCACAGCAGAGGTGGTAACACTGGGCAGCAGTCACCATCAGAGGTGACGTATTCATGAAAAGATCACAGCAGAGGTGGTATCTCTGACCAGCGGTCACCACGAGAGGTAGCGTGTTCATTACCAGATCCTATCAGAGGTGGTAGCTCCAACCAGTGGTCACCACCAGAGGTGGCGTGTTCATGAACAGATCGCAGGAGAGGTGGTAGCTCCAACCAGCGGTCACCAACAGGGGTGGCGTGTTCATGAACAGATCCCATCAGAGGTGGTAGCTCCAACCAGCGGTCACCACCAGAGGTGGCATGTTCAAGAACAGATCACAAGAGAGGTGGTAGCTCTGACCAGCGGTCACCACCAGAGGTGCCGTGTTCATGAACAGATCCCATCAGATGGGTTAGCTTCAACCAGCGGTCAACACCAGGTGTTGCATGTTCATGTAGAGATCACAGCAGAGGTGGTAGCTCTGCCCAGTTGTCATCACCAGAAGTGGCATGTTCATTAACAGATCACAGCTGAGGTGGTAGCACCGGGCAGCGGTCACCACCAAAGATGCCTGGTCTATGAACAGATTGCAGGAGAGGTGGTAGCTCCAACCAGTGGTCACCACCAGAGGTGGCATGTTCATGAACAGATCCCATTAGAGGTGGTAGCTCCAACCAGCGGTCACCACCAGAGGTGGCGTGTTCATGAACAGATACCATCCGAGGTGGAAGCTCCAACCAGTGGTCACCACCAGAGGTGCCGTGTTCATGAAGAGATCCCATCAGAAGTGGTGGCTCCAACCAGTGGTCACCACCAGAGGTGGCATGTTCATGAACAGATCCCATTAGAGGTGGTAGCTCCAACCAGCGGTCACCACCAGAGGTGGCGTGTTCATGAACAGATACCATCCGAGGTGGAAGCTCCAACCAGTGGTCACCACCAGAGGTGCCGTGTTCATGAAGAGATCCCATCAGAAGTGGTGGCTCCAACCAGCGGTCACCACCAGAGGTGGCTTGTTCATGAACAGATCACAGGAGAGGTAGTAGCTCCAACCGGAGGTGGTGTGTTCATGAACAGATCGCAGCACAGGTGGTAGCACTGGGCCGCGGTCACCACCAGAGGTGCCGTGTTAATGAACAGATCACAGTGAGGTGGTAGCCTCAACCAGAGTTCACCACCCGAGGTGGCGTGTTCATGAACAGATTGCAGCAGAGGTGGTAACTTCAACCAGTGTTCACCACCCGAGGTGGCGTGTTTATGAACAGATCACAGCAGAGGTGGTAGCACTGGCCAGCACTCACCACCAGAGGTGCCGTGTTTATGAACAGATTGCAGCAGAGGTCGAATCTCCAACCAGTGGTCACCACCAGAGGTGCCTTGTTTATGAACAGATCCCAACAGAGGTTGTAGCTCCAACCAGCGGTCAACACCAGAGGTGGTGTGTTCATGAACAGATCACAAGAGAGGTGGTAGCTCCAACCAGTGGTCACCACCAGAGGTGGCATGTTCATGAACAGATCCCATTAGAGGGGGTAGCTCCAACCAGCGGTCACCACCAGGGGTGGCGTGTTCATGAAGAGATACCATCTGAGGTGGAAGCTCCAACCAGTGGTCACCACCAGAGGTGCCGTGTTCATGAAGAGATCCCATCAGGCGTGGTGGCTTCAACCAGCGGTCACCACCAGAGGTGGCGTGTTCATGAACAGATCACAGGAGAGGTGGTAGCTCCAACCGGAGGTGGCGTGTTCCTGAGCAGATCGCAGGAGAGGTGGTAGCTCCAACCAGCAGTCACCACCAGGGGTGGCGTGTTCATGAACAGATCCTATCAGAGGTGGTAGCTCCAACCAACGGTCACCAGCAGAGGTGGCATGTTCATGAACAGATCACAACACAGGTGGTAGTACTGGGCAGCGGTCACCACCAGAGGTGCCGTGTTAATGAACAGATCACAGCAGAGGTGGTAGCTTCAACCAGCGTTCACCACCCGAGGTGGCGTGTTCATGAACAGATTGCAGCAGAGGTGGTAGCTTAAACCAGCGTTCACCACCCGAGGTGGCGTGTTTATGAACAGCTCACAGCAGAGGTGGTAGCACTGGCCAGCAGTCACCACCAGAGGTGCCGTGTTCATGAACAGATTGCAGCAGAGGTCGAATCTCCAACCAGTGGTCACCACGAGAGGTGCCGTGTTCATGAACAGATCCCAACAGAGGTTGTAGCTACAACCAGCGGTCAACATCAGAGGTGGTGTGTTCATGAACAGATCACAAGAGAGGTGGTAGCTCCAACCAACGATCACCACCAGAGGTGGTGTGTTTATGAACAGATCGCAGCAGAGGTGGTAGCTCCAACCAGCAGTCACCACCAGAGGTGGAGTGTTCATGAGCAGATCGCAGCAGTGGTGGTAGCTCCAGCCAGCAGTCACCACCAGAGGTGGCATATTCATGAACAAATCGCAGGAGAGGTGATAGCTCCAACTAGCAGTCACCACCAGAGGTGCCGTATTCATTAACAGAGGCCAACAGAGGTGGTAGCTCCAACCAACGGTCACCACCAGAGGTGGCATGTTCATGAACAGATCGCATCAGAGGTGGTTGGTGCGACCAGCGGTCACCACCAGAGGTGCCTTGTTCATGAACCTATCCCATCAGATGTGGTATCTTCAACCAGCGGTCAACACCAGGGGTTGCGTGTTCATGAAGAGATCACAGCAGAGGTGGTAGCTCTGACCAGCTGTCATCACCAGATGTGGCATGTTCATGAACAGATCACAGCAGAGGTGGTAGCACCGGGCAGCGGGCACCACCAGAGGTGCCATGTTCATGAACAGATCACAGCAGAGGTGGCATTTCTGACCAGCGGTCACCACCAGAGGTGCCTTGTTCGTGAACAGATTGCAGGAGAGGTCGTAAGCTCCAACCAGAGGTGGCATGTTCATGAACAGATCCCATGAGAGGCGGTAGTTCCAACCAGTGGTCACCACCAGAGGTGGTGTGTTCATGAACAGATACCATCAGAGGTGGAAGCTCCAACCAGCGGTCACCACCAGAAGTGCCGTGTTCATGAACAGATCCCATCAGAGGTGATAGCTCCGACCAGCGGTCACCACCAGAGATGGTGTGTTCATGAACAGATCACAGCAGAGGTGGTAGCTCCGACCAGAGGTCACCACCAGAGGTGGCATGTTCATCAACAGATCACAGCAGAGGTGGTAGCTCCGATCAGAGGTCACCACCAGAGGTGGCTTGTTCATGAACAGATCACAGCCAAGGTGGTAGCTCCGACCAGTGGTCACCACCAGAGGTGCTGTGGTCATGAAAAGATTGCAGCAGAGGTGGTAGCCCCGACCAGCGGTCACCACCAGAGGTGCTGTGTTCATGAACAGATCACAGCAGAGGTGGTAGCTCCGAACAGCGGTCACCACCAGAGTTGTTGTGTTCATGAACAGATCCCAGCAGAGATGGTAGCTCCGACCAGCGGTCACCACCAGAGGTGGCGAGTTCATGAACAGATCCCATCAGAGGTGGTAGCTCCGACCAGCGGTCACCACCAGAGGTGGCATGTTCATGAACAGATCGCATCAGAGGTGGTTGGTGCGACCAGCGGTCACCACCAGAGGTGCCTTGTTCATGAACGTATCCCATCAGATGTGGTATCTTCAACCAGCGGTCAACACCAGGGGTTGCGTGTTCATGAAGAGATCACAGCAGAGGTGGTAGCTCTGACCAGCTGTCATCACCAGACGTGGCATGTTCATGAACAGATCACAGCAGAGGTGGTAGCACCGGGCAGCGGTCACCACCAAAGGTGCCATGTTCATGAACAGATCACAGTAGAGGTGGTAGCTCTGACTAGCGGTCACCACCAAAGGTGCCTGGTCCATGAACAGATTGCAGGAGAGGTGGTAGCTCCAACCAGTGGTCACCACCAGAGGTGGCATGTTCATGAACAGATCCCATTAGAGGCGGTAGCTCCAACCAGCGGTCACCACCAGAGGTGGTGTGTTCATGAACAGATACCATCAGAGGTGAAAGCTCCGACCAGCGGTCACCACCAGAGGTGCTGTGTTCATGAACAGATCCCATCAGAGGTGGTAGCTCCGACCAGCGGTCACCACCAGAGGTGCCGTGTTCATGAACAGATCCCATCAGAAGTGGTAGCTCCGACCAGCGGTCACCACCAGAGGTGGTGTGTTCATGAACAGATCTCATCAGAGGTGGTAGCTCCGACCAGCGGTCACCACCAGAGGTGGTGTGTTCATGAACAGATCCCATCAGAGGTGGTAGCTCCGACCAGCGGTCACCACCAGGTGTGGTGTGTTCATGAACAGATCCCATCAGAGTTGGTAACTCCGACCAGCGGTCATCACCAGAGGTGCAGTGTTCATGAACAGATCCCAGCAGAGGCGGTAGCTCTGACCAGCGGTCACAACCAGAGGTGGTGTGTTCATGAACAGATTGCATCAGAGGTGGTAGCTCTGACCAGCGGTCACCAACAGGGGTGGCGTGTTCATGAACAGATCCCATCAGAGGTGGTAGCTCCAACTAGCGGTCACCACCAGGGGATGCGTGTTCATGAAGATAACACAGCAGAGGCGGTAGCTCTGACCAGCGGTCACCACCAGAGGTGGCATGTTCATGAACATATCACAGCAGAGGTGGTAACACTGGGCAGCAGTCACCATCAGAGGTGACGTATTCATGAAAAGATCACAGCAGAGGTGGTATCTCTGACCAGCGGTCACCACGAGAGGTAGCGTGTTCATTACCAGATCCTATCAGAGGTGGTAGCTCCAACCAGCGGTCACCACCAGAGGTGGCGTGTTCATGAACAGATCGCAGGAGAGGTGGTAGCTCCAACCAGCGGTCACCAACAGGGGTGGCGTGTTCATGAACTGATCCCATCAGAGGTGGTAGCTCCAACCAGCGGTCACCACCAGAGGTGGCATGTTCAAGAACAGATCACAAGAGAGGTGGTAGCTCTGACCAGCGGTCACCACCAGAGGTGCCGTGTTCATGAACAGATCCCATCAGATGGGTTAGCTTCAACCAGCGGTCAACACCAGGTGTTGCATGTTCATGTAGAGATCACAGCAGAGGTGGTAGCTCTGCCCAGTTGTCATCACCAGAAGTGGCATGTTCATTAACAGATCACAGCTGAGGTGGTAGCACTGGGCAGCGGTCACCACCAAAGATGCCTGGTCTATGAACAGATTGCAGGAGAGGTGGTAGCTCCAACCAGTGGTCACCACCAGAGGTGGCATGTTCATGAACAGATCCCATTAGAGGTGGTAGCTCCAACCAGCGGTCACCACCAGAGGTGGCGTGTTCATGAACAGATACCATCCGAGGTGGAAGCTCCAACCAGTGGTCACCACCAGAGGTGCCGTGTTCATGAAGAGATCCCATCAGAAGTGGTGGCTCCAACCAGTGGTCACCACCAGAGGTGGCATGTTCATGAACAGATCCCATTAGAGGTGGTAGCTCCAACCAGCGGTCACCACCAGAGGTGGCGTGTTTATGAACAGATACCATCCGAGGTGGAAGCTCCAACCAGTGGTCACCACCAGAGGTGCCGTGTTCATGAAGAGATCCCATCAGAAGTGGTGGCTCCAACCAGCGGTCACCACCAGAGGTGGCTTGTTCATGAACAGATCACAGGAGAGGTAGTAGCTCCAACCGGAGGTGGTGTGTTCATGAACAGATCGCAGCACAGGTGGTAGCACTGGGCCGCGGTCACCACCAGAGGTGCCGTGTTAATGAACAGATCACAGTGAGGTGGTAGCCTCAACCAGAGTTCACCACCCGAGGTGGCGTGTTCATGAACAGATTGCAGCAGAGGTGGTAACTTCAACCAGTGTTCACCACCCGAGGTGGCGTGTTTATGAACAGATCACAGCAGAGGTGGTAGCACTGGCCAGCACTCACCACCAGAGGTGCCGTGTTTATGAACAGATTGCAGCAGAGGTCGAATCTCCAACCAGTGGTCACCACCAGAGGTGCCTTGTTTATGAACAGATCCCAACAGAGGTTGTAGCTCCAACCAGCGGTCAACACCAGAGGTGGTGTGTTCATGAACAGATCACAAGAGAGGTGGTAGCTCCAACCAGTGGTCACCACCAGAGGTGGCATGTTCATGAACAGATCCCATTAGAGGGGGTAGCTCCAACCAGCGGTCACCACCAGGGGTGGCGTGTTCATGAAGAGATACCATCTGAGGTGGAAGCTCCAACCAACGGTCACCAGCAGAGGTGGCATGTTCATGAACAGATCACAACACAGGTGGTAGTACTGGGCAGCGGTCACCACCAGAGGTGCCGTGTTAATGAACAGATCACAGCAGAGGTGGTAGCTTCAACCAGCGTTCACCACCCGAGGTGGCGTGTTCATGAACAGATCACAGGAGAGGTGGTAGCTCCAACCGGAGGTGGCGTGTTCATGAGCAGATCGCAGGAGAGGTGGTAGCTCCAGCCAGCAGTCACCACCAGGGGTGGCGTGTTCATGAACAGATCCTATCAGAGGTGGTAGCTCCAACCAACGGTCACCAGCAGAGGTGGCATGTTCATGAACAGATCACAACACAGGTGGTAGTACTGGGCAGCGGTCACCACCAGAGGTGCCGTGTTAATGAACAGATCACAGCAGAGGTGGTAGCTTCAACCAGCGTTCACCACCCGAGGTGGCGTGTTCATGAACAGATTGCAGCAGAGGTGGTAGCTTCAACCAGCGTTCACCACCCGAGGTGGCGTGTTTATGAACAGCTCACAGCAGAGGTGGTAGCACTGGCCAGCAGTCACCACCAGAGGTGCCGTGTTCATGAACAGATTGCAGCAGAGGTCGAATCTCCAACCAGTGGTCACCACGAGAGGTGCCGTGTTCATGAACAGATCCCAACAGAGGTTGTAGCTCCAACCAGCGGTCAACATCAGAGGTGGTGTGTTCATGAACAGATCACAAGAGAGGTGGTAGCTCCAACCAACGATCACCACCAGAGGTGGTGTGTTTATGAACAGATCGCAAGAGAGGTGGTAGCTCCAACCAGCATTCACCACCAGAGGTGGAGTGTTCATGAGCAGATCGCAGCAGTGGTGGTAGCTCCAGCCAGCAGTCACCACCAGAGGTGGCATATTCATGAACAAATCGCAGGAGAGGTGATAGCTCCAACTAGCAGTCACCACCAGAGGTGCCGTATTCATTAACAGAGGCCAACAGAGGTGGTAGCTCCAACCAGCGGTCACCACCAGAGGTGGTGTGTTCATGAACAGATCGCAGCATAGGTGGTTGGTGCGACCAGCGGTCACCACCAGAGGTGCCTTGTTCATGAACAGATTACAGGAGAGGTGGCAGCTCCAACCAGCTGTCACCACCAGGGGTGGCGTGTTCATGAACAGATCCTATAAGAGGTGGTAGCTCCAACCAGCGGTCACCACCAGGGGTGGCGTGTTCGTGAACAGATCGCAGCAGAGGTGGTAGCTCTGACCAGTGTTCACCACCAGAGGTAGTCTGTTAATGAACAGATCCCATCAGAGGTGGTAGCTCCAACCAGCGTTCACCACCAGAGATGGTGTGTTCATGAACAGATCGCAGCAGAGATGGAAGCTCCGACCAGCGGTCACCACCAGAGGTGGCGTGTTCATGAACAGATCACATCAGAGGTGGTAGCTCCAACCAGCGGCCACCACCACAGGTGGCGTGTTCATGAACAGATCACAACAGATGTGGTAGCACCGGCCAGCCTTCACCACCAGAGGTGCCATTTCCATGAACAGATCGCAGTAGTGGTGGTATCTCCAAACAGCTGTCACCACCTGAGGTGACGTGTTCATGAACAGATCGCAGCAGAGGTGGTAGCTCTGACCAGCGGTCACCACCAGAGGTGGCGTGTTCATGAACAGATCACAGTAGAGGTGGTGGCACTGGCCAGCGGTCACCACCAGAGGTGGCGTGTTCATGAACAGATCACAGTAGAGGTGGTAGCTCCGACCAGCAGTCACCACCAGAGGTGGCGAGTTCATGAACAGAGGTGTTGGTTTCCAAGGAACAATCACCTGTAGATTCCTGCTCTAGTGGACACACCATAGCAGGAGCGAGGGAGTATGGAACAGATCCCAGTGGCACTGATGGGCCCATAGAACAACTACTATTGGGGGCTAAATGTGATTGGTTGTCAGAACTATTGCGACTGCACCACTTAAAAGGTTAGTTAGGTTATGGGAGCTGCTGAGCAGGGGAAAAGGCCCACAGCCTAGAGCCCCAAGTAAAGTACATTTCAGAAAGAGTATCCCTGCCTACAAGCACTTAACCAAAATAAATCTATAACACAACATTCAGTAGTTAAAGCTGTATTACTAAAATAACTTCCAAAAAACATACGGTTTCAAAGACTGTGAGTTAGGAAAGTAGCCTGCACTGTCTGAGGTAACAAAACTTGCCAGTCTAAAGATATCCATTGCAAAATAAGTTGTACAAATCATATTACTGTGCCCTTTCTAGTATCTAAACTTGACAAGGAGAATTGGAAATTCATGGAACTTTGCCAATTGCAAGGCAATCAGTTTCGCCCTCCAGGCTTTATCAAGGCAAATTCTTGTGATCCTTTTTGTCCTTGTATAGGTCGAAAGTGCAATCTGTGAATCCTAGAAAGGTTTGTAATATACCCATTCTTATTCTGTTCATCATCAGAAATGTGTAGGTGGCCAAACCGCCTTCTTGGATATGATTATATGTCGACCTATGGTGGGACACAACGCCTTCTTGGATATGATTATATGTGGACCTATGGTGGGACACAACGCCTTCTTGGATATGATTATATGTGGACCTATGGTGGGACACAACGCCTTCTTGGATATGATTATATGTGGACCTATGGTGGGACACAACGCCTTCTTGGATATGATTATATGTGGACCTATGGTGGGACACAACGCCTTCTTGGATATGATTATATGTGGACCTATGGTGGGACACAGCGCCTTCTTGGATATGATTATATGTGGATCTATGGTGGGACACAACGCCTTCTTGGATATGATTATATGTGGACCTATGGTGGGACACAACGTCTTCTTGGATATGATTATATGTGGACCTATGGTGGGACACAACGCCTTCTTGGATATGATTATATGTGGACCTATGGTGGGACACAACGCCTTCTTGGATATGATTATATGTGGACGTATGGTGGAACATATCCCCTTCTTGGATATGATTATATGTGGACCTATGGTGGGACACAGCACCTTCTTGAACATGATTATATGTGGACCTATAGTGGGCCACAACGCCTTCTTGGATATGATTATATGTGGACCTTTGGTAGGTCACAACGCCTGCTTCGATATGATTATATGTGGACCTATGGTGGAACATATCCCCTTCTTGGATATGATTATATGTGGACCTATGGTGGGCCACAACGCCTTCTTGTATATGATTGTATATGGACCTATGGTAGGCCGCAACGCCTTCTTGAACATGATTATATGTGGACCTATGGTGGGCCACAACACCTTCTTGTATATGATTGTATGTGGACCTATGGTAGGCCACAATACCTTCTTGGATATGATTATATGTGGACCTATGGTGGGCCACAGAGCCTTCTTGGATATGATTATATGTGGACCTATGGTGGGCCACAGAGCCTTCTTGGATATGATTATATGTGGACCTATGGTAGGTCACAACGCCTGCTTGGATATGATTATATGTGGACCTATGGTGGAACATATCCCCTTCTTGGATATGATTATATGTGGACCTATGGTGGGCCACAACGCCTTCTTGTATATGATTGTATATGGACCTATGGTAGGCCGCAACGCCTTCTTGAACATGATTATATGTGGACCTATGGTGGGCCACAACACCTTCTTGTATATGATTGTATGTGGACCTATGGTAGGCCACAACACCTTCTTGGATATGATTATATGTGGACCTATGGTGGGCCACAACGCCTTCTTGTATATGATTATATGTGGACCTATGGTAGGCCACAACACCTTCTTGGATATGATTATATGTGGACCTATGGTGGGCCACAACGCCTTCTTATATATGATTATATGTGGACCTATGGTGGGCCACAGAGCCTTCTTGGATATGATTATATGTGGACCTATGGTAGGTCACAACGCCTGCTTGAATATGATTATATGTGGACCTATGGTGGAACATATCCCCTTCTTGGATATGATTATATGTGGACCTATGGTGGGCCACAACGCCTTCTTGTATATGATTGTATATGGACCTATGGTAGGCCGCAACGCCTTCTTGAACATGATTATATGTGGACCTATGGTGGGCCACAACACCTTCTTGTATATGATTGTATGTGGACCTATGGTAGGCCACAACACCTTCTTGGATATGATTATATGTGGACCTATGGTGGGCCACAGCGCCTTCTTGGATATGATTATATGTGGACCTATGGTGGGCCACAACGCCTTCTTGTATATGATTATATGTGGACCTATGGTGGGCCACAGCTCCTTCTTGGATATGATTATATGTGGACCTATGGTGGGCCACAACGCCTTCTTGGATATGATCATATGTGGACCTATGGTGGGCCGCAACGCCTTCTTGGATATGATTATATGTGGACCTATGGTGGAACATATCCCCTTCTTGGATATGATTATATGTGGACCTAAGGTAGGCCACAGCGCCTTCTTGGATATGATTATATGTGGACCTATGGTGGAACATATCCCCTTCTTGGATATGATTATATGTGGACCTATGGTGGGCCGGAACCCCCTCTTGGATATGATTATATGTGGACCTATGGTGGGCCACAGCGCCGCCTTGGATATGATTATATGTGGACCTATGGTGGGACACAACGCCTTCTTGGATATGATTATATGTGGACCTATGGTGGGCCGCAACGCCTTCTTGGATATGATTATATGTGGACCTATGGTGGGCCACAGCTCCTTCTTGGGTATGATTATATGTGGACCTATGGTGGGCCACAACGCCTTCTTGGATATGATCATATGTGGACCTATGGTGGGACACAACGCCTTCTTGGATATGATTATATATGGACCTATGGTGGAACATATCCCCTTCTTGGATATGATTATATGTGGACCTATGGTGGGACACAACGTCTTCTTGGATATGATTATATGTGGACCTATGGTGGAACATATCCCCTTCTTGGATATGATTATATGTGGACCTATGGTGAAACATATCCCCTTCTTGGATATGATTATATGTGGACCTAAGGTAGGCCACAGGGCCTTCTTGGATATGATTATATGTGGACCTATGGTGGGCCACAGCTCCTTCTTGGATATGATTATATGTGGACCTATGGTGGGCCACAACTCCTTCTTGGATATGATTATATGTGGACCTATGGTGGGACACAACACCTTCTTGGATATGATTATATGTGGACCTATGGTGGGCCACAGCGCCTTCTTGGATATGATTGTATGTGGACCTATGGTGGAACATATCCCCTTCTTGGATATGATTATATGTGGACCTATGGTGGAACATATCCCCTTCTTGGATATGATTATATGTGGACCTATGGTGAAACATATCCCCTTCTTGGATATGATTATATGTGGACCTATGGTGGGCCACAACGCCTTCTTGGATATGATTATATGTGGACCTATGGTGGGCCACAGCGCCTTCTTGGATATGATTATATGTGGACCTATGGTGTGCCACAACGCCTTCTTGGATATGATTATATGTGGACCTATGGTGGGACACAACGCCTTCTTGGATATGATTATATGTGGACCTATGGTGGAACATATCCCCTTCTTGGATATGATTATATGTGGACCTATGGTGGAACATATCCCCTTCTTGGATATGATTATATATGGACCTATGGTGGGACACAACGTCATCTTGGATATGATTATATGTGGACCTATGGTGGGACACAACGCCTTCTTGGATATGATTATATGTGGACCTACGGTGGGACACAGCGCCTTCTTGAACATGATTATATGTGGACCTATAGTAGGCCGCAACGCCTTCTTGTATATGATTATATGTGGACCTATAGTGGGCCACAACGCCTTCTTGGATATGATTATATGTGGACCTATAGTGGGCCACAACGCCTTCTTGGATATGATTATATGTGGACCTACGGTAGGTCACAACGCCTGCTTCGATATGATTATATGTGGACCTATGGTGGAACATATCCCCTTCTTGGATATGATTATATGTGGACCTATAGTGGGCCACAACGCCTTCTTGGATATGATTATATGTGGACCTATGGTAGGTCACAACGCCTGCTTCGATATGATTATATGTGGACCTATGGTGGAACATATCCCCTTCTTGGATATGATTATATGTGGACCTATGGTAGGTCACAACGCCTTCTTGGATATGATTATATGTGATCCTATGGTGGAACATATCCCCTTCTTGTATATGATTGTATGTGGACCTATGGTAGGTCACAACGCCTGCTTGGATATGATTTTATGTGGACCTATGGTGGAACATATCCCCTTCTTGGATATGATTATATGTGGACCTATGGTAGGTCACAACGCCTTCTTGGATATGATTATAGGTGGACCTATGGTGGGCCACAACGCCTTCTTGTATATGATTGTATGTGGACCTACGGTAGGCCACAACGCCTTCTTGGATATGATTATATGTGGACCTATGGTAGGTCACAACGCCTTCTTGGATATGATTATAGGTGGACCTATGGTGGGCCACAACGCCTTCTTGGATATGATTATATGTGGACCTATGGTGGAACATATCCCCTTCTTGTATATGATTGTATGTGGACCTATGGTAGGTCACAACGCCTTCTTGGATATGATTATAGGTGGACCTATGGTGGGACACAACGCCTTCTTGGATATGATTATATGTGGACCTATGGTAGGCCGCAACGCCTTCTTGAACATGATTATATGTGGACCTATGGTAGGTCACAACGCCTTCTTGTATATGATTGTATGTGGACCTATGGTAGGCCACAACGCCTTCTTGGATATGATTATATGTGGACCTATGGTGGAACATATCCCCTTTTGGATATGATTATATGTGGACCTATGGTGGGCCACAACGCCGTCTTGTATATGATTGTATGTGGACCTATGGTGGGCCACAACGCCTTCTTGAACATGATTATATGTGGACCTATGGTAGGTCACAACACCTTCTTGTATATGATTGTATGTGGACCTATGGTAGGCCACAACGCCTTCTTGGATATGATTATATGTGGACCTATGGTGGGCCACAACGCCTTCTTGTATATGATTATATGTGGACCTATGGTGGAACATATCCCCTTCTTGGATATGATTATATGTAGACCTATGGTGGGCCACAGCGCCTTCTTGGATATGATTATATGTGATCCTATGGTGGAACATATCCCCTTCTTGTATATGATTGTATGTGGACCTATGGTAGGTCACAACGCCTGCTTGGATATGATTATATGTGGACCTATGGTGGAACATATCCCCTTCTTGGATATGATTATATGTAGACCTATAGTGGGCCACAGCGCCTTCTTGAACATGATTATATGTGGACCTATGGTAGGTCACAACACCTTCTTGTATATGATTGTATGTGGACCTATGGTAGGTCACAACACCTTCTTGGATATGATTATATGTGGACCTATGGTGGGCCACAACGCCTTCTTGGATATGATTATATGTGGACCTATGGTGGGACACAACGCCTTCTTGGATATGATTATATGTGGACCTATGGTGGGACACAACGCCTTCTTGGATATGATTATATGTGGACCTATGGTGGGACACAACGCCTTCTTGGATATGATTATATGTGGACCTATGGTGGGACACAACGCCTTCTTGGATATGATTATATGTGGACCTATGGTGGAACATATCCCCTTCTTGGATATGATTATATGTGGACCTATGGTGGAACATATCCCCTTCTTGGATATGATTATATATGGACCTATGGTGGGACACAACGTCTTCTTGGATATGATTATATGTGGACCTATGGTGGGACACAACGCCTTCTTGGATATGATTATATGTGGACCTACGGTGGGACACAGCGCCTTCTTGAACATGATTATATGTGGACCTATAGTAGGCCGCAACGCCTTCTTGTATATGATTATATGTGGACCTATAGTGGGCCACAACGCCTTCTTGGATATGATTATATGTGGACCTATAGTGGGCCACAACGCCTTCTTGGATATGATTATATGTGGACCTACGGTAGGTCACAACGCCTGCTTCGATATGATTATATGTGGACCTATGGTGGAACATATCCCCTTCTTGGATATGATTATATGTGGACCTATAGTGGGCCACAACGCCTTCTTGGATATGATTATATGTGGACCTATGGTAGGTCACAACGCCTGCTTCGATATGATTATATGTGGACCTATGGTGGAACATATCCCCTTCTTGGATATGATTATATGTGGACCTATGGTAGGTCACAACGCCTTCTTGGATATGATTATATGTGATCCTATGGTGGAACATATCCCCTTCTTGTATATGATGGTATGTGGACCTATGGTAGGTCACAACGCCTGCTTGGATATGATTTTATGTGGACCTATGGTGGAACATATCCCCTTCTTGGATATGATTATATGTGGACCTATGGTAGGTCACAACGCCTTCTTGGATATGATTATAGGTGGACCTATGGTGGGCCACAACGCCTTCTTGTATATGATTGTATGTGGACCTACGGTAGGCCACAACGCCTTCTTGGATATGATTATATGTGGACCTATGGTAGGTCACAACGCCTTCTTGGATATGATTATAGGTGGACCTATGGTGGGCCACAACGCCTTCTTGGATATGATTATATGTGGACCTATGGTGGAACATATCCCCTTCTTGTATATGATTGTATGTGGACCTATGGTAGGTCACAACGCCTTCTTGGATATGATTATAGGTGGACCTATGGTGGGACACAACGCCTTCTTGGATATGATTATATGTGGACCTATGGTAGGCCGCAACGCCTTCTTGAACATGATTATATGTGGACCTATGGTAGGTCACAACGCCTTCTTGTATATGATTGTATGTGGACCTATGGTAGGCCACAACGCCTTCTTGGATATGATTATATGTGGACCTATGGTGGAACATATCCCCTTTTGGATATGATTATATGTGGACCTATGGTGGGCCACAACGCCGTCTTGTATATGATTGTATGTGGACCTATGGTGGGCCACAACGCCTTCTTGAACATGATTATATGTGGACCTATGGTAGGTCACAACACCTTCTTGTATATGATTGTATGTGGACCTATGGTAGGCCACAACGCCTTCTTGGATATGATTATATGTGGACCTATGGTGGGCCACAACGCCTTCTTGTATATGATTATATGTGGACCTATGGTGGAACATATCCCCTTCTTGGATATGATTATATGTAGACCTATGGTGGGCCACAGCGCCTTCTTGGATATGATTATATGTGATCCTATGGTGGAACATATCCCCTTCTTGTATATGATTGTATGTGGACCTATGGTAGGTCACAACGCCTGCTTGGATATGATTATATGTGGACCTATGGTGGAACATATCCCCTTCTTGGATATGATTATATGTAGACCTATAGTGGGCCACAGCGCCTTCTTGAACATGATTATATGTGGACCTATGGTAGGTCACAACACCTTCTTGTATATGATTGTATGTGGACCTATGGTAGGTCACAACACCTTCTTGGATATGATTATATGTGGACCTATGGTGGGCCACAACGCCTTCTTGGATATGATTATATGTGGACCTATGGTGGAACATATCCCCTTCTTGGATATGATTATATGTGGACCTATGGTGGGCCACAACGCCTTCTTGGATATGATTATATGTGGACCTATGGTGGGCCACAACGCCTTCTTGGATATGATTATATGTGGACCTATGGTGGGCCACAGAGCCTTCTTGTATATGATTATATGTGGACCTATGGTGGGCCACAGCGCCTTCTTGAACATGATTATATGTGGACCTATGGTAGGTCACAACACCTTCTTGTATATGATTATATGTGGACCTATGGTGGGCCACAACACCTTCTTGGATATGATTATACATGGACCTATGGTGGGCCACAGCGCCTTCTTGAACATGATTATATGTGGACCTATGGTAGGTCACAACACCTTCTTGTATATGATTATATGTGGACCTATGGTGGAACATATCCCCTTCTTGGATATGATTATATGTAGACCTATGGTGGGCCACAGCGCCTTCTTGGATATGATTATATGTGGACCTATGGTGGAACATATCCCCTTTTTGGATATGATTATATGTGCACCTATGGTGGAACATATCCCCTTCTTGGATATGATTATATGTGGACCTATGGTGGGCCACAACGCCTTCTTGGATATGATCATATGTGGACCTATGGTGGGCCACAGCGCCTTCTTGGATATGATTATACATGGACCTATGGTGGAACATATCCCCTTCTTGGATATGATTATATGTGGACCTATGGTAGGTCACAACACCTTCTTGTATATGATTGTATGTGGACCTATGGTGGAACATATCGCCTTCTTGGATATGATTATATGTGGACCTATGGTAGGTCACAACACCTTCTTGTATATGATTATATGTGGACCTATGGTGGAACATATCCCCTTCTTGGATATGATTATATGTAGACCTATGGTGGGCCACAGCGCCTTCTTGGATATGATTATATGTGGACCTATGGTGGAACATATCCCCTTCTTGGATATGATTATATGTGCACCTATGGTGGAACATATCCCCTTCTTGGATATGATTATATGTGGACCTATGGTGGGACACAACGCCTTCTTGGATATGATTATATGTGCACCTATGGTGGAACATATCCCCTTCTTGGATATGATTATATGTGGACCTATGGTGGGACACAACGCCTTCTTGGATATGATTATATGTGCACCTATGGTGGAACATATCCCCTTCTTGGATATGATTATATGTGGACCTATGGTGGAACATATCCCCTTCTTGGATATGATTATATGTGCACCTATGGTGGAACATATCCCCTTCTTGGATATGATTATATGTGGACCTATGGTGGGACACAACGCCTTCTTGGATATGATTATATGTGCACCTATGGTGGAACATATCCCCTTCTTGGATATGATTATATGTGGACCTATGGTGGGACACAACGCCTTCTTGGATATGATTATATGTGCACCTATGGTGGAACATATCCCCTTCTTGGATATGATTATATGTGGACCTATGGTGGAACATATCCCCTTCTTGGATATGATTATATGTGCACCTATGGTGGAACATATCCCCTTCTTGGATATGATTATATGTGGACCTATGGTGGGCCACAACGCCTTCTTGGATATGATTATATGTGGACCTATGGTGGAACATATCCCCTTCTTGGATATGATTATATGTGCACCTATGGTGGAACATATCCCCTTCTTGGATATGATTATATGTGGACCTATGGTGGGACACAACGCCTTCTTGGATATGATTATATGTGGACCTATGGTGGGCCGCAACGCCTTCTTGGATATGATTATATGTGGACCTATGGTGGGACACAGCGCCTTCTTGGATATGATCATATGTGGACCTATGGTGGGCCACAGCGCCTTCTTGGATATGATTATACATGGACCTATGGTGGGCCACAGCGCCTTCTTGAACATGATTATATGTGGACCTATGGTAGGTCACAACACCTTCTTGTATATGATTGTATGTGGACCTATGGTGGAACATATCCCCTTCTTGGATATGATTATATGTGGACCTATGGTGGGCCACAGCGCCTTCTTGGATATGATTATATGTGGACCTATGGTGGAACATATCCCCTTCTTGGATATGATTATATGTGGACCTATGGTGGGCCACAGCGCCTTCTTGTATATGATTATATGTGGACCTATGGTGGGCCACAACGCCTTCTTGGATATGATTATATGTGGACCTATGGTGGAACATATCCCCTTCTTGGATATGATTATATGTGGACCTATGGTGGAACATATCCCCTTTTTGGATATGATTATATGTGGACCTATGGTGGGCCACAGCGCCTTCTTGTATATGATTATATGTGGACCTATGGTGGGCCACAACGCCTTCTTGGATATGATTATATGTGGACCTATGGTGGAACATATCCCCTTCTTGGATATGATTATATGTGGACCTATGGTGGAACATATCCCCTTTTTGGATATGATTATATGTGGACCTATGGTGGGCCACAGCGCCTTCTTGGATATGATTATATGTGGACTATGGTGGGCCACAGCGCCTTCTTGGATATGATAATATGTGGACCTATGGTGGGACACAGCGCCTTCTTGGATATGATTATATGTGGACCTATGGTCGAACATATCCCCTTCTTGGATATGATTATATGTGGACCTATGGTGGGCCGCAACGCCTTCTTGGATATGATTATATGTGGACCTATGGTGGGACACAGCGCCTTCTTGGATATGATTATATGTGGACCTATGGTGGAACATATCCCCTTCTTGGATATGATTATATGTGGACCTATGGTGGAACATATCCCCTTCTTGGATATGATTATATGTGGACCTATGGTGGGCCGCAACGCCTTCTTGGATATGATTATATGTGGACCTATGGTGGGCCGCAACGCCTTCTTGGATATGATTATATGTGGACCTATGGTGGGACACAGAGCCTTCTTGGATATGATTATATGTGGACCTATGGTGGAACATATCCCCTTCTTGGATATGATTATATGTGGACCTATGGTAGGTCACAACGCCTTCTTGGATATGATTATATGTGGACCTATGGTGGAACATATCCCCTTCTTGGATATGATTATATGTGGACCTATGGTGGGCCGGAACCCCCTCTTGGATATGATTATATGTGGACCTATGGTGGGCCACAGCGCCGCCTTGGATATGATTATATGTGGACCTATGGTGGGCCGCAACGCCTTCTTGGATATGATTATATGTGGACCTATGGTGGAACATATCCCCTTCTTGGATATGATTATATGTGGACCTATGGTGGGCCGGAACCCCCTCTTGGATATGATTATATGTGGACCTATGGTGGGCCACAGCGCCGCCTTGGATATGATTATATGTGGACCTATGGTGGGCCGCAACGCCTTCTTGGATATGATTATATGTGGACCTATGGTGGGCCGCAACGCCTTCTTGGATATGATTATATGTGGACCTATGGTGGGACACAGAGCCTTCTTGGATATGATTATATGTGGACCTATGGTGGAACATATCCCCTTCTTGGATATGATTATATGTGGACCTATGGTGGAACATATCCCCTTCTTGGATATGATTATATGTGGACCTATGGTGGAACATATCCCCTTCTTGGATATGATTATATGTGGACCTATGGTGGAACATATCCCCCTCTTGGATATGATTATATGTGGACCTATGGTGGGCCACAGCGCCGCCTTGGATATGATTATATGTGGACCTATGGTGGGCCGCAACGCCTTCTTGGATATGATTATATGTGGACCTATGGTGGAACATATCCCCTTCTTGGATATGATTATATGTGGACCTATGGTGGAACATATCCCCTTCTTGGATATGATTATATGTGGACCTATGGTGGGCCACAGCGCCTTCTTGGATATGATTATATGTGGACCTATGGTGGAACATATCCCCTTCTTGGATATGATTATATGTGGACCTATGGTGGAACATATCCCCTTCTTGGATATGATTATATGTGGACCTATGGTGGAACATATCCCCTTCTTGGATATGATTATATGTGGACCTATGGTGGGACACAGCGCCTTCTTGGATATGATTATATGTGGACCTATGGTGGAACATATCCCCTTCTTGGATATGATTATATGTGGACCTATGGTGGGCAGGAACCCCCTCTTGGATATGATTATATGTGGACCTATGGTGGAACATATCCCCTTCTTGGATATGATTATATGTGGACCTATGGTGGAACATATCCCCTTCTTGGATATGATTATATGTGGACCTATGGTGGGACACAGCGCCTTCTTGGATATGATTATATGTGGACCTATGGTGGGACACAACGCCTTCTTGGATATGATTATATGTGGACCTATGGTGGAACATATCCCCTTCTTGGATATGATTATATGTGGACCTATGGTGGAACATATCCCCTTCTTGGATATGATTATATGTGGACCTATGGTGGAACATATCCCCTTCTTGGATATGATTATATGTGGACCTATGGTGGGACACAGCGCCTTCTTGGATATGATTATATGTGGACCTATGGTGGAACATATCCCCTTCTTGGATATGATTATATGTGGACCTATGGTGGGCAGGAACCCCCTCTTGGATATGATTATATGTGGACCTATGGTGGGCCGCAACGCCTTCTTGATTATAATTCAAAAACTGACCTTTGCAGTGTCCAGTATTGAGGCCAATCTGGGTGTTCGAAGTGGTGCCATTAGGCACATGCTCCTTATAATTCTATCGTCCTTTGTTCCTGTCCTAGTTTATAGTGGGTTCAGATCCCAATTCTATGCGATTGGGAGCTAGTAGATCCATGGAGCAGGTCCCGGTGGAGAAAGAGGATCTATGGAAGAAGCCAAGCAGAGGAAGGGCAATACTATAATCATCTCAGAGGAGGCGGTCGCTCCAAGGACCAATCGCCATGGTGATAATGGACCTGTAGGATCGTCTAAAGGTGTTGATTTCATGTAACAGCCCCCAGAGAGGTACCCCAACTATGAAATCACCAGAGCTGGAGTCAATGAATCAATAAAATCACCACCAGAGGATCAGATGAGCCCATGAAATAGTCTCAGACCAAATGTGCTTGAATGGACAGCACCGAGGAGGGCTGGTGCAAGGAGAGCTAGACGATGATTGGTGGAATATTAATCTGCAGAGGTGCAGGATCTCTCCAGGGATCCAGCCCCGGCATCCTAATCCATGGAACAGTGTCCATTGGAAGTGTTGGTTCTATAACACATCCTGCCATGTTTGTGCTGGATTTACTTATGTGTTTTGTCCCAGCATGCTAAGCACCGATTCATCGGATATCCGGATGAATGAAGCCATCGCTGCCGCAGGGTGGATGCAAGAATATCATTGTGGAGTCCCATTGCCAGAGCTGATGCCAGATAAGCACCTTAATAGGTTCTCGTGAACAGCTGGGGACACTATCCCTACTTTGAGAGGGGTTAAAAGGTGGCCCCAGCAATGGTTGATTCGGGGTGCAAGGCCTTTGTTTTCAGGGCTTTCTTGAGGGTCAGCAAAGGTTTTGTGGATCTAAGTTGCATGTCCCAGGTTTTACAGAGGGCTTGACTGGCTACTTTGAGATTCCAGCGAGCGATGTAATGGGGGGGGGAGAGCTCTCACATAAGTCCTGGCACTTTGCAGCTGTAGGCTGTGCAATATAAGTAGGTGTCTCTGTGGTTTTTCTATGTTGTAAATCAAGAAATCTACAGAAAAAGTGAAAGCCACCTAGCTGTTTCATTGTAGAAGTGTGCAATCTTTCTTAGCAACAAAAACTGGAAATCTGTCCTCTTCATGAGAAGAACTTTTCAGAAAATTAGAGGGCAGACTTCAAATAAATCTTGAGTTTTTTTCAACTTTCTGCACGGGTGTTGGAGCCACACCAGTTCATAGTAATGGTAGTGTTTATTTTGCTTGGTTCAGGCCCTGGTAGTGTTTTCTTCATCTAGGAAGGCACAGGCCATAGGTAGCAGCCTGTTACTTTTATCTGGGTTTTTGTCTCCAGCCACAGAACACATCTCAAGAATCAACAGAAGTAGCCATTTTCTGGCGCGGGTGCACAAACAACAAATCTCCACCAAATTTCTGCTAGGTATGTATTACGTACCACCGCAGTAGACACTGGCTGCAGGCATGGCTACCCACACACATCAGAATACAGCAAGGACTATGACACATTTCGGTTGTGCTGTTCACATTATTCTCTACATACCAGACTACTCCTCAACACCGCTGACATCAGAATGCAGCGCAGACCTATGACACATTCGGACACACTGAACACATAGCGAGTCTCTAGCACTCACGCCATCTCTTGACGCCTCTCACGCACCCATCCACATGCCTGACCGCATGGGTTGTTCTCTACCAGAGCCTGGCCAGCCCTGCTAAGCCTTATTGGCCAAATGCACACACGCATCCTAATCGTAGTCCTTGATCTCCAACACTCTGGATTTCAGTCCTCTAAGAGCACTCCCACTCAGAGCACATTGAGACTATAATAATGGTAAAAGGTGCTGTATAAGTGACATGCCCAATACAATGGCATATGTAAATGTTGAGAAGTATCTGAGACTGGAAGGTTCAGTAAGGAACCCCACAGGGTTGTTCTGGATTGATCAGCCGGCGATGCCTAGTCTAATCTGTTGGCTTCAGTCGGCGAGATAAGGTTAGATCCACTCTAGGGCTCCGCTTAATGATAAAACCTATGTTTTCAACTCTTCCAGTAGAAACTCATGTTCCATTGGATTGTATGAGATCAACAAGACCAGTAGGATCAGGAGACCAGGCTGTTTTATGTCGAGGGAAGTGGGGAAGCCCTCCCCGGTTTCAGTCAACGCAGTTTCAGTACCTCTTGAAAAGGGCGCATTTTGACACGTTCCTGTACTATTGGCAAAGCTGAGCAGACTCAATATATGGTTGGAACCCGAAGTTGGGGATTATATGCCCTTGGTATATTTTGACTCAGTGTTCAAATGGGCCAACTAATGGGAACGTAATTTAACACCAGGAGAGTTTCACCTTGAAGCGGAACAAATAAAGTCTGTGTGTTTAACAAAAGTCTCTTGGCTGAACGTAGATCTCTGGTCTCAGCTAGGTCTCTGGTCTCAGCTAGATCTCTGGTCTCAGCTAGATCTCTGGTCTCAGGTAGGTCTCTGGTCTCAGCTAGATCTCTGGTCTCAGCTGGGTCTCTGGTCTCAGCTAGGTCTCTGGTCTCAGCTAGGTCTCTGGTCTCAGCTAGGTCTCTGCTAGATCTCTGGTCTCAGCTAGGGCTCTGGTCTCAGCTAGGTCTCTGGTCTCAGCTAGGTCTCTGGTCTATGCTAGATCGCTGGTCTCAGCTAGGTCTCTGGTCTCAGCTAGGTCTCTGGTCTCAGCTAGATCTCTGGTCTCAGCTAGGTCTCTGGTCTCAGCTA
Organism: Ambystoma mexicanum; assembly: GCF_040938575.1. NCBI lineage: Eukaryota > Metazoa > Chordata > Amphibia > Caudata > Ambystomatidae > Ambystoma > Ambystoma mexicanum. Next base: position 145,579,755 of record NC_090930.1, on the reverse strand, counting down.
GATCTCTGGTCTCAGCTAGATCTCTGGTCTCAGCTAGGTCTCTGGTCTCAGCTAGATCTCTGGTCTCAGCTAGGTCTCTGGTCTCAAAACAATGTCCTGCACATCTTTTCTGAACCTCCCAATGTATCCTCTTCTATGTGTCTCTCTCTCCTGCTCTTCCTTGGCTCCTCGTCCCATGCTTGTACGGCCATCCCTACTCCTCTCAAACCTCTTACCATGTGGGTGCGTCGGCTCATCTCCGACTAATCCATGATATTTAGCCCTAGTTTCCCTGTCCTCTTTTCACTCAACATGTTTCTCCCTCTCTCCTTGACTTTGCTTCTCTTTTCCCTTGGTGTTTCTTTCAACCTCTTCTACTGACTCTTCTCCACCCCATCCTCACTGATTTTAACATTCGTCCACTCCACTCCTGGTTCATCTTCACCTCCTCCTCACCCCCTCCTTAGTCGTCACCACTATCAACCACCCCTTCCACCCTCTGACCACTCCCTTCCGCCATCTTTCCTCCGCCTCTGTCAGCACTTCCTTCTGCTTTTCGCTTCAGTGTCCGACAATGCTTCTTTTCTGCCTCCAAACGCCCTCACTGTAACCCATCAGGTCTTCACTCCTGAATATTGCCTTCTCCTGTAGTGCTGGGAGCTGGCCGGTGTATAGGATTCCGTTGAAGGTCTCCTTCTGCATTGGCTGGAGCACGCTTCCTTACTGGGATCATTGTAGGTATGAGTGTCGGAAGGAGGTTTTCAATTATGTCAGACATGAGACTACTTCGACCACAGTAACTTAGACCACAGGTTGGGGATTTTTTTTTATGTTATATTTATTTATTTATTTATTGCATCTTTAAAGCGCTCCCACAGCCCGGGGACATCGAGGCGCTGTTACAGGAATATGTCTCTTAGTTGCGTATTTATAACGCGCTTAATACCCGGAGGTTTCTAAGCACGGACTCAGGGATCGAACCTGTGTTGCTTCGCGTCGCCTTGTTTCCAAAGCGAGCGCGTTGCTGCTGAGCTATCCTCCCGGGATATGACATACATACATATTAATAAATATATACATATATGTTTAGTGGGACTATAGGATGGGAATGGGTGACGGGGGGGGAGAAGGGTCTGGAGGGTTGGTGTAAGGTACTGCAGTCGAGATAAATAATAAATACAGAGGACGAGGGCAGGCAGAGTCCTTGATCTCTTTACAGAAAGTTCTCCCCGGTGAATGGGCTGCAGCTGCCACTCTCTCTCCCTGCCGGAGTTTACTTAGGCTCTCCTCTGTGGTCATTGTGATCCTTGGGGACGGGGGGGGTGTGAAGTGCCAAAAACAGTTTCCTTTGCATGTGGTTTGATGCCAGTGTTTCTTCCATTAAGTTTAAGGGAGGAAGCTGCAGGAGGCTCTGTCATGCTTGCAGCTGTGGAAGAGACAGGAGCTTTCGTCTCCCCAGGTGTCCTTGTAGTGTGGGAAAGAAAGAAGTGGTGGTCGCTCTGGGGGTCTGGTTGCTGGATGCATGAGGCCTGAATGCCATTCTACGCCAGCACATATTCCACAGGGGAGGGGTGACATCTCACCATCACTGTCCTCGGTGGGAGGGGGGGAGGGGTCGAATGGACTTCTGTGGGCTGCTCAGGCTATCCATATTGTCTTACTATAAATCTCTGGCTTTACCTTTTGGCCCACTCTCGAGGTTTTCCTTTCTCAAAAGAGAAGGATTATGGGAAATGTGGTCCATTTCTTCTAGGTTTATTGGAAGAGTTTGGGTAGCCTGGTTTAGAGACACAAACCCTGGTATGGTTTCTGGCCTCGAGGACTTGGCTAGGGTTTCCCCATAGTTTCCCTTCTCCCGAATCCACGGTATGCTCTTCGGTTTTCCTTCTGAAAAAGAGGAGACTTCTGGGAGTTATTGGTATTGAATGTTGGGGGTTCCGAAATGCACTGGGTGACTTGGATATGGTTTCGAGGACCTGGGGGTGCCACTTCCAGCCAACTTCATGGGACAATGATCCCATGGTCAGCAGGTCATTTACAAAGTAAGAACAGTTTAAGGAGGTGGCTCCATGAGATATAAGTAAACACAAGATTTGCAGAGGGTTAAAAAAGGCACAGTATACTGTACTATGCCTGGAAGGCCAAAGGCATATATTGTCCCACTTACATGTTCTACCTGCTGCAGAAACTATAGTGACTGCCTGCAATCGTAAGGAATTACGTTCTCTGGGTTCCAAGCTATTGCGCCCCCTTCATTGACGGCAGGAGCGGAATAAGGCCCAGCCGCTCCGGGGTAGCAAAGATGGCGATCTGTCATTTACAAAAGCGACGCCGAAGTCAATGTTATTGATCCCCATCTTAGCCATTATTTTCAATTCCAAAAGACCCATGCCTGCAGTTTAATTGGAATGAAGCAGAAGGCCAGGTGCCATCATAATCCCGTAATGTATGATTAACTCCGAGCAGATATTGACCTCCGCCTAATGAGGAAACGGAGGATCACAGGCTCGGCCGAGGAAAGATGGCTGTTGATCACAGCAAGGAAATGCACAATCCAATTCATGTCAATATCCAAGAGCCGCGTCCAGGCTCATCGCTGTCCATGTAGGTTCCTACACAGAAAAAAGAATCGGATCATCCAATTTGGGGTTATGCCTAATAGGTGCGATTTAGGGGATTGAGGGAACATTCAAGAATGTATTGAGGACAAGGTGGAGAGTAGGGGGCTTGTGAGGAACCGGACTCAGAGGGGTGGAGGTGGCAACCAACTGAAATCTTAACCAGAAATCTTAACTAGTGTCAGCTGAATTTCCATAAACCACTCTTTGGGGAGGAGGGGTTCAAAGCCAGAAGCAAGTCAATCGTCTGAGGAAAGCACCCTTTGGTTTTCCATAGGTACAGAGGTTTGGCGCACTGCAGAAATCACAAGGCACACATGTATGATACATGCACAAAGTTTAGAACGTAAGCAAGGTCCAAACAGGAGGATTTGTTAAAAGGATCATGGTTTCATTGACTTAACCACAAGGGAATGACCACGAGACGTCAGGATTTTACTGGAGCAGTGAGCGAAGAGAGAATTAATCGATATGCACCATCTTTTTGGAAAATCCTTTGACAGCACGTGCATTAACTCAAGCACACCCGACTACGTCCAGTTTGCAATTTGTATACATTCGATAAGAAGCACTTACAGCGATACATAATGTAGCCAAGGCACTCCCACAGACAGGTGCCATACATTGGAGCTATTCATACACTGGAACTAGAGCTAGGTGATGATAGGGGATGGGAGGAGCATGGACCGGGGAGGGAAAGCGGGTACATTAGAGCTATTCATACACTGGAACTAGAGCTAGGAGATGATAGAGGATGGGCGGAGCATGGACCGGGGAGGGAAGCGGGTACATTAGAGCTATTCATACACTGGAACTAGAGCTAGGAGATGATAGAGGATGGGCGCAGCATGGACCGGGGAGGGAAGCGGGTACATTAGAGCTATTCATACACTGGAACTAGAGCTAGGCGATGATAGGCGGAGCATGGACCGGGGAGGGAAAGCGGGTACATTAGAGCTATTCATACACTGGAACTAGAGCTAGGAGATGATAGAGGATGGGCGGAGCATGGACCGGGGAGGGAAGCGGGTACATTAGAGCTATTCATACACTGGAACTAGAGCTAGGCGATGATAGGCAGAGCATGGACCGGGGGAGGGAAACAAGTACATTAGAACTATTCATACACTTGAACTAGAGCTAAGCGATGATAGGCGGAGCATGGATCAGGGAGGGAAGTGGGTACATTAGAGCTATTCATAAACTTGAACTAGAGCTAGGCGATGATAGCCGGAGCATGGACCAGGGGAGGGAAGCAGGTACATTAGAGCTATTCATAAACTTGAACTAGAGCTAGGCGATGATAGGCGGAGCATGGACCGGGGGAGGGAAGCGGGTACATTAGAGCTATTCATACACTTGAACTAAAGCTAGGCGATGATAGGCAGAGCATGGACCAGGGAGGGAAGCGGGTACATTAGAGCTATTCATAAACTTGAACTAGAGCTAGGCGATGATAGGCGCAGCATGGACCAGAGGAGAAAAGCGGGTACATTAGAGCTATTCATAAACTTGAACTAGAGCTAGGCGATGATAGGCGGAGCATGGACCGGGGGAGGGAAGCGGGTACATTAGAGCTATTCATTAACTTGAACTAGAGCTAGGCGATGATAGGTGGAGCATGGACCGGGGGAGGGAAGCGGGTACATTAGAGCTATTCATACACTTGAACTAGAGCTAGGTGATGATAGGCAGAGTATGGACCAGGGGAGGGAAGCGGGTACATTAGAGTTATTCATAAACTTGAACTAGAGCTAGGCGATGATAGGCGGAGCATGGACCGGGGAGGGAAGCGGGTACATTAGAGCTATTCATAAACTTGAACTAGAGCTAGGTGATGATAGGCGGAGCATGGACCGGGGAGGGAAGCGGGTACATTAGAGCTATTCATAAACTTGAACTAGAGCAAGGAGATGATAGGCAGAGCATGGACCGGGGGAGGGAAGCAGGTACATTAGAGCTATTCATACACTTGAACTAGAGCTAGGCGATGATAGGCGGAGCATGGACCAGGGAGGGAAGCGGGTACATTCGAGCTATTCATAAACTTGAACTAGAGCTAGGCGATGATAGGCGGAGCATGGACCGGGGGAGGGAAGCGGGTATATTAGAGCTATTAATAAACTTGAACTAGAGCTAGGCGATGATAGGCGGAGCATGGACCGGGGGAGGGAAGCGGGTACATTAGAGCGATTCATACACTTGAACTAGAGCTTGGCGATGATAGGCTGAGCATGGACCAGGGAGGGAAGCGGGTACATTAGAGCTATTCATAAACTTGAACTAGAGCTAGGTGATGATAAACGGAGCATGGACCGGGGGAGTGAAGCGGGTACATTAGAGCTATTCATAAACTTGAACTAGAGCTAGGCGATGATAGGTGGAGCATGGACCGGGGAGGGATGCGGGTACATTAGAGCTATTCATAAACTTGAACTAGAGCAAGGAGATGATAGGCGGAGCATGGACCGGGGGAGGGAAGCAGGTACATTAGAGATATTCATGAACTTGAACTAGAGCTAGGCGATGATAGGTGGAGCATGGACCGGGGAGGGAAGCGGGTACATTAGAGCTATTCATAAACTTGAACTAGAGCTAGGTGATGATAGGCGGAGCATGGACCGGGGAGGGAAGCGGGTACATTAGAGCTATTCATAAACTTGAACTAGAGCAAGGAGATGATAGGCGGAGCATGGACCGGGGGAGGGAAGCAGGTACATTAGAGCTATTCATACACTTGAACTAGAGCTAAGCGATGATAGGCGGAGCATGGACCTGGGGAGGGAAGCGGTACATTAGAGCTATTCATACACTTGAACTAGAGCTAGGCGATGATAGGCGGAGCATGGACCGGGGAGGGAAGCGGCTACATAAGAGATATTCAAAAACTTGAACTAGAGCTAGGCGATGATAGGCGGAGCATGGACCGGGGGAGTGAAGCGGGTACATTAGAGCTATTCATAAACTTGAACTAGAGCTAGGCGATGATAGGCGGAGCATGTACCAGGGAGGGAAGCAGGTACATTAGTGCTATTCATACACCTGAACTAGAGCTAGGCAATGATAGGCGGAGCATGTACCAGGGAGGGAAGTAGGTACATTAGAGCTATTCATAAACTTGAACAAGAGCTAGGTGATGATAGGCGGAGCATGGACCAGGGAGGGAAGCAGCTACATTTGAGATATTCATACACTTGAACTAGAGCTAGACGATGATAGGGGACGGGCGGAGCATGGACCGGGGAGGGAAGCGGGTACATTAGAGCTATTCATAAACTTGAACTAGAGCTAGGTGATGATAGGCGGAGCATCGACTGGGGGAGGGAAGCGGGTACATTAGAGCTATTCATAAACTTGAACTAGAGCTAGGCGATGATAGGCGGAGAATGGACTGGGGGAGGGAAGCAGGTACATTAGAGATATTCATACACTTGAACTAGAGCTAGGCGATGATAGGCGGAGCATCGACTGGGGGAGGGAAGCGGGTACATTAGAGCTATTCATAAACTTGAACTAGAGCTAGGCGATGATAGGCGGAGCATGGACTGGGGGCGGGAAGCAGGTACATTAGAGATATTCATACACTTGAACTAGAGCTAGGCGATGATAGGTGGAGCATGGCCCAGGGAAGGGAAGCGGGCACATTAGCGTTAATCATACACCTGAACTAGAGCTAGCTGATGATAGGCGGAGCATAGACCAGGGAGGGAAGCAGGTACATTAGAGATATTCATACACTTGAACTAGAGCTAGGCGATGATAGGGGATGGGCAGAGCATGGACCGGGGAGGGAAGTGGGTACATTAGAGCTATTCATAAACTTGAACTAGAGCTAGGCGATGATAGGGGATGGGCAGAGCATGGACCGGGGAGGGAAGTGGGTACATTAGAGCTATTCATAAACTTGAACTAGAGCTAGGTGATTATAGGCGGAGCATGGACTGGGGGAGGGAAGCAGGTACATTAGAGCTATTCATAAACTTGAAATAGAGCTAGGCGATGATAGGTGATGGGCGGAGCATGGACCGGGGACCAAACCGTGGACAATAGAGCTATTCATAAACTGGACCAAGAGCTAGGGGATGATAGATGGAGCATGGATCAGGGAGGGAAGCAGGTACATTAGAGCTATTCATACACTGGAACTAGAGCTAGGCGATGATAGGGGATGGGCGGAGGATGGACCGGGGAGGGAAGCAGGTACATTAGAGCTATTCATAAACTTGAACTAGAGCTAGGTGATGATAGGCGGAGCATGGGCTGGGGGAGGGAAGCAGGTACATTAGAGATATTCATACTCTTGAACTAGAGCTAGGCGATGATAGGCGGAGCATGGACTGGGGGAGGGAAGCAGGTACATTCGAGATATTCATACACTTGAACTAGAGCTAGGCAATGATAGGCGGAACATGGCCCGGGGAAGGGAAGCGGGCACATTAGCGTTAATCATACACGTGAACTAGAGCTAGGCGATGATAGGCGGAGCATGGACCAGGGAGGGAAGCAGGTACTTTAGAGCTATTCATAAACTTGAACTAGAGCTAGCTGATGATAGGCGGAGCATGGACCAGGGAGGGAAGCAGGTACATTAGAGATATTCATACACTTGAACTAGAGCTAGGCAATGATAGGGGATGGGCGGAGCATGGACCGGGGAGGGAAGTGGGTACATTAGAGCTATTCATAAACTTGAACTAGAGCTAGGTGATTATAGGCGGAGCATGGACTGGGGGAGGGAAGCGGTTACATTAGAGCTATTCATAAACTTGAACTAGAGCTAGGCGATGATAGGTGATGGGCGGAGCATGGAACGGGGACCAAACCGTGTACAATAGAGCTATTCATAAACTGGAACAAGAGCTAGGCGATGATAGATGCAGCATGGACCGGGGGAGGGAAGCGGGTACATTAGAGCTATTCATAAACTTGAACAAGAGCTAGGCGATGATAGGCGGAGCATGGACCAGGGAGGGAAGCAGGTACATTAGAGCTATTCATACACCTGAACTAGAGCTAAGCGATGATAGGCAGAGCAAGGCCCGGGGGAGGGAAGCAGGTACATTAGAGCTATTCATACACTGGAACTAGAGCTAGGCGATGATAGGGGATGGGCGGAGCATGGACCGGGAAGGGAAGCAGGTACATTAGAGCTATTCATAAACTTGAACTAGAGCTAGGCGATGATAGGCGGAGCATGGACCAGGGAGGGAAGTGGGTACATTAGAGCTATTCATAAACTTGAACTAGAGCTAGGCGATGATAGGCGGAGCATGGACCAGGGAGGGAAGTGGGTACATTAGAGCTATTCATAAACTTGAACTAGAGCTAACCGATGATAGGCGGAGCATGGACCAGGGAGGGAAGTGGGTACATTAGAGCTATTCATAAACTTGAACTCGAGCTAGGAGATGATAGGCGGAGCATGGACCAGGGGAGGGAAGCGGGCACATTAGCGCTATTCATACACCTGAACTAGAGCTAGGCGATGATAGGCGGAGCATGGAGCGGGGGAGGGAAGCGGGTACATTAGCACTATTCATACACCTGACTAGAGCTAGGCGATGATAGGCAGAGCAAGGCCTGGGGGAGGGAAGCAGGTAAATTAGAGCTATTCATACACTGGAACTAGAGTTAGGCGATGATAGGCAGAGCATGGACCGGGGGAGGGAATCCGGTACATTAGCACTATTCATACACCTGAACTAGAGCTAGGCGATGATAGGCAGAGCAAGGCCCGGGGGAGGGAAGCAGGTACATTAGAGCTATTCATACACTGGAACTAGAGCTGGGCGATGATAGGTGATGGGCGGAGCATGGACCGGGGAGGGAAGTGGGTGGATTAAAGTTATTCATACACTTGAACTAGAGCTAGGTGATAGCAGGTGATGAGCAGAGCATGGAACAGGGAGGAAAGTAGTCAGACAAGAGAACATAAAGGCATGTTCTCACAGGGAGCTATCAAGGTACTTACAGTACTGTTAAGGGGTAAGTGGAATTTGTAGGGGTGGGGCAGATTGACTGTGGAATCCAGATTGGAGAGGGTCAGACAGTTTGTCAACTTGCAAGTATCTGGTGATGCTGTTGAATCCTAGGATTTTAGAGATGAAGGAGATATGGGAGAGGCGTCAATGCTCGGCAGGACTGCTCAGATCAAAGAGGGTGTAAAAGGTTATGAAGAACAGTGGCTGCTTTACAGTAAGCAGGGAAGATCCAACTGGAGAGGAAGAGGTGGACAGGAGGCGATAGATAGGAGCAGACTAACTATGGACATTACTTGATGATTTGTGGAGCTAAGAGTTCACAGGGGCACAGGATAGGTTGACTTTCCAGAGAATTGGAGCAAACTCAGTGGGTGAGATTTCAGAGAAAGGGCGATGGTAGGATAAGGTCGACGTGACAAGTTGAGGAGGGAATGTAATGTAGGGAGAGGTAGGAGGTGAGGTTGCTAGTGATCTTTAAGACCTTATTTGAGAAGTCAGGGCAACATCCTTAGCAGAGAGTGGCAAGAACATGGCACAAGGGCTCGCCAGCAAGGTTGGTCGGGGAGGGGAGAGTTTGGGAAGGAGTGAGCAGAGATAGGAAGCAAGATTGTTGAAGTAGCTGGCTTGGCATTCAGAACAATGGTAAGTGTTTGGAAGGCATCTCAGTATTTGTTCTTGACTAGTTGGGTGCAATGGTTGCACCATCGGTGGAGGGGGTTTTTGCATGGGATTCTTAGCTAGCGAACCTCAGAGGTCCACGTTTAAGAGTGGGGTATAGAGGGAGTCAAGGAGTGGGCAGGCTAGTGGTTTCCAATAGGGGTGTTACGGGTCATCTATAAGTCATCAAAGGCACATTCAATGGAAGAGGCGGGTGGAGAGAAGAGAGCTAGGAGAGTGCACCTGACCTCAGCAAGATGTGGAGCAGGATAGTCTGGTTTGAATTTACACTTGGAGGCAAGAGGTTGAGGAAGGGGTAGAGAAGGTGGGCTATAGACACCGAAGTGAATGAGAGAGTGTTAGGAAGGGTTAAAATTAAGGTTAATTCCAGTACGAGAATAAGAAACAATGGCTTGATAAAGAGCGATACCTTGTTTGCGAGTAGGTGGTTGCGCACAGAGTTACCTCTGGCCTGGAGGAAGAGTGTTCAGCACAAGTTTGTGGAACCAAGAGATTTCAGACAGATTGAAGAGATCCATTAGAGCAATTGGACATTCGATATGGAGGGACTAATTGAGGTGGTCATGGAAGTCATCCAACTCCAGGCCTCGCGGGCTGAATCCATGCTGGATTGTCAGGATTTCCCTTGTTAATATTCTTGAGATAAATTTACATAGAATTATTCTAAATATATGCAAATATTTCCTCATGAATATTGTTTGTTTGTTAGTTTGTTTATTCATTTGTTATGCACACCAGACTCGTGAGTAAAGCAGTATGAAGATGCAAAACTTACAAAGTTACGAAATATACACCAGATACCGTACTTACATGTTTACAAAATATACAGAATATACACAATGTGCAAAATAGGAGCAAAAGCTAAGAATGGCCTATGTAATTACAGAGATAAAATAGTAGACAATGTACAGAAGAAATGTTGCAGGAGTGATACCCTTCATATATCACTTAAGCTCACATATGGGCTGGATTCCATGGTCTTTAAATGTTACACAGTACTACAATATTAATGCATGGTGAATACGTTAATGAGGGATATCCTGAAAACCCGTCAGGATTCCGGCCCTCGAAGACTGGAGTTGGACAACCCTAGGGGACATAAGGGCCTGTAGATCAGATGAATACTGAAGGGCGGTGAGGAAATATGTCTGAATGAAGGAGCAAGGAGGCTTGAAGAAGGGGGCCAGAAACGCTTGGCCTGGTTGATTGTTAAGCCCATCCTGTCTCCTTTCTTAGATATTCATGCAGTGATAGAAGGTAGCAGAGTCTTGCATAGGGTGGGGGGGGGGAGCGAGGAGGTGTTGTGGGGGCCTGTTCATTTTTCTGTTGTGCGCTTGAGCTGGAGGGGTCACAGTAATCAAAGTGACCAGAGAAGAAGGACATGTTTTGTATAGACGGGTAGAGCATTCCTTAGTCAGAGAGTAAGTGCCGCAGAGGAGAAGAAGGGAGGTGCCGAGTTACAGAGGATAGCAAGGCGGGGAGATAGGATTAGCGTGTGGCTGACGATCATGACTCCGTTTGTGTGCGGCGTGAAGGAGAGGAATGCGATAGAGGTGAGCAAGGGAGGAGAGGGACTGGGTAGAGATGGACCACTGTGTGAGGGTTGAAACACTTGTGTATAGGCGCGTTATAAATGCCATATCATATCATATCATATCATAACGCTATGGGACAAGGGTAGGATGATGGTAACGAGCGGGATAATGAAAGAGTGAAAAAGCATATTAAAAGATGACGGATAGTCAGGATTATCCAGGTGATGGGTGAATGGTATGCTCTAAAAATGCAATGCTGTTGGTTACTAAACACAGCAGGTAGAGGGACACTTATAACCATCACACTAAATACAGGGCCACTAAAGAGCGGCACAGGAAATACAGGGCCATTAACGATTATGTGCCAATAATAGTGTCAATTTAAGATAGGGTGACCAGATAAAAAAATGTTTTAAAAACCCGGACAGGACATAGACATAGAAGTGAGACTACCGTTAATAGAAATAAAACTGTAGTCCTACTTCTATGCCGTTTGCATTGGGGGGCAGGGAGTGGGCGTGCTCACAGACACACTCCTCTCATTGGAGAAGAGCGCCAGGGAGGGGAAGAGGGAGGAAATGGGGGCGTGAAAAGCATTTGTGCCCTGTCACAGGAGGAGCCACTTTGTCATGACCCAGTGGTTCTGGGCATTCCCGTTTGTCCTGTGGGGAACTGGTTATCGGGCAACCTGAAGAGGCACTCGGGTGCATGCAGCTCAAACCACGGAGACAGGGGTTCTGCTAGGTCTGGAAAGGATCCTGGGCTACTCTACTGTCGGGACTCGTAGCTAGCTAGTATTTTGGTTGTATCAGGGCTCCAATCAAAAGGCCCGGGGCAATAGCCCCTCCAGCGACAACTTTGCACACATCTGCTTTGATGAAGATGAAGCCGTGATCAGAATAGCTAGCACGGTCCTTCATCAGTGTTACTCTAGCGTTCCATCCATGTGGGATAGAGCCACAGCGCTTGGGTTGGGAGACTCGGTCAGGAAGTAAAGTCACTCCACGTAAATAGCGGAAGAGGGGAACTTGGCCCTGAAGTTGGGACACAACCAACAGTTCAGGAGGATCACGAGACATACATCGGGTACATACAGAAGTCGGAGGGGTCCCTCAGTTCGGGTGAAGAATACATCACACTAAATAAAGCAGAGCAAGTGTCCACCTCGTCTACCCACAAGTAAGCTGTCCATTGTTGCAGTGTTGTTGGTAAAGGCCAATTTGTGGAGTAGGCCCTCACAATGAAGGGATACCGGATTTGCAACTGCGCCAGGAAGACTCTGTGTAGGACTTTGCCGAGCAGCGCTGTTTTCTTGAAGCGTGTTTCCAGTGTGTATTGGAAGTTCTGGAGAGAAGGAGGTAGACATTAGAGGTGCAGGCAGGGCTCAGCCTTCTCTGATGCTTGTCCCCTCGGCTGGGGCTGGACCCTTCTGGATTCCGCTTCAGGGAAGGTCACCAGAAAGCCTATCCCCAAAATTACAAGTTATAAGGGCTCAGCAGGACACTGTGCCGGAGAGTGCAGCCTTTGGGCGTCAAGGTGGCGTCCTGCTCATCTCCCTCTGATTGGTCAAACAGATAGATCCCTTCCTTCATGCAGGTCAAGAGTAGGGGGTGGGTCCTGTTTCAAGGCTTCATGGCACTTGGCCCTCTACAACTGGGCAGTCGTTCCACCTTCCAATGGATTGGTTTACTTTCCAGCCCATAAAAGGTGCCATCCTTCTTAATGGCTGCAGCCATCCCATACCCATATATTGGGAAGCGAATTCTAATGTAGTCTTCTTCAGGGCCATATGCAATCTTAATGGTACTGGCAAGTCTACCCTGGGGTGCTTGGGTTGATGCACATGCTGTGGAAGGCTTTGCAAAGCATTTGTGGCCACAAGCTCCTTCTCTGGTCCCGCAACCTTCTCCAGTGCAGGCAGAGCCAACATACCCTCCCTGTGTTCAATGGTGCCTGCTGGTGGCTCATACATTTGGAATTTTAGGCATAATTTAAAGTTTGATATTCTTTGTTAAGTAAAAAGCTTTACCACTTCAAATCAATACCTTACCATGCTCTTAATGTTCCTTTCCAGTATTGTGGAGGAAAAAATGCCAATTTCTAGCTCTGGTGCTCACTATTTCGATTCAATGGGCCTCATTACACGGATGGCGGTAAGTATTTACCGGTACCGGTAAAATACCGGTACCGGTAAATCCTTACCGCCTTACTACGAGGTCTCTTTGCGGGTTGGGGGATTTAACGCCTGCTTTTTGCAAGCGTTAAAAACCAACACGCAAAGGGACCCAGGGAGCTAATTACGGTACCGCAATTTGCAGTACCGTAATTAGCGCCTTCCCCATTCCCATTGAGCCCTATGGGGCAAAAATGGGAATGGGGACGGGCAATGGTGGAAGGGGGAATTACCGCCCCGCCAACCTTGGAATGGGGCGGTAATTCCCCTTTCCGCCAAGGCGGTGCAGGTATTTTACCGGCATGAACCATGGCGCTAATAGCGCCTTGGTTCTCCGCCATCTATGTAATGAGGCCCATTTTCTTTTAAAATTCCATTTATTTCCTCAACCTATGGATGATGGGAAGCAGCTGGGGCACAGCGTTTAGTGTTTACAAAGTCAGAGAATTCAAAATGCCCTCCTATGTGGCCATTCCTAAAGCCCTGGTGAAGTGCACCAATGTTAGCCACAAGGATGACGCAAAGACCGCCCCCCAAAGGAAATGAGTCATCAGAAGGCGCTCATTAGAATGTTCTCTTCGGAGTCTGAAGACCGGGCACAAAAAGCCAACCTTGCAGATTTCAGGCCAAAAAGTCCACATCCACCAGGTCGGTCTTTTTTGCCCATTTAAACTCCTCGTAATTCCTGACTCCCCCACCCCACTTACCTGCTGTGCCCTGCTCCCATCTAGACCACGCCCCCTAGAGGCCTACGTACAGGAAGCAGACTTTTGTATGCTGACTACCATATGATGGGGTTTAAGGGTGGGGCCCAAGTCAGGGAATGGGCCGGAACACGACCGAGCGGGGCTCCGGCAAGACATGTTTTGCCGCCATGTCCCCAGACTCAGGGGCTTGCCTACAACACTCACGCTTTAATGAGCAGGCTTCAGAAGACTCTACTGGGCTGCCAAGTCTTCTGCAAGGAAAGCAGTCTGCTCGATGAAGAGTGGGTTGGTTGTGCGAGTGTGTGACAACTCTGCTTCAGAACAGGACACTCCCCAACAAGATCTGTCCTGAAGTCAACTTATCACATGCACGAGCAACCCACCTGTCAACAGAAACTTTCAGCAAGGCATGGGCAACTGAATACAGAAACAGCCAAAGACTCATAACTTGTTGCAACTGTCCAGACTGAAATATATGTTCTGCAATGTAGGGATTTTTTTCTTGGTGTGAGTAGTGTGACCAGTTAAAACTGCAGACTCCAACTTTATTCTCAGAAAAGGGTTTCTTCCTGAATCACAATAAGAAATATTTAAAATGTAAAATTCTGGAAATACTTATGTTCCCATAATGCTCTTTGCTTTTATGCAAATCGCCAGGATTGGGTTCTATGAAAAGATACTGCATTTCGTGATTTGGCCTTGGACCACATCCCTCAGCCCCACCCACTCTCCCCCAAAGCCCTGGCCCTCCAAGTATGAGAGGTTTCTCTCAATACATTTTTCCCACTTCCTGCACTGGTGGGGTCTATAGACCACTAACAGATTTTTTCATTAAGGAAGTTTACTCTTTTTTTTATAGTTTACGCACGAATTTTAAGAACAATAAAATGTCATTTACATTAAAGAGGCGACATGCAATTTTTTGTAGCTCTGTTTTAATTAAAAAAACGAGAAAGAATATCATTAAAAAGGACACATCCTACTATAAGAAATCAATTCATACCATGAAACGAGCAAGGGGTTTAAGTGGGCAGAGGCTAGGAAGGGCAGAGCCCCGGCAATCTCCAAAAAGGGGTGCAGGCAGCCCTTTAACCATGCAGCTCTTTGGATGAACGGGATGTCTGATGGTTGTTAGCTACTCAATCAAAAAAACAAAAGGAGAGAGTGAGTGACCCAGCTCTCCTTCTATTTCTTAGCGAGAGGAACTAACCTCCAGCAGGCAGACTATTTCACTCAAGGAGTCGTGTGGTTAAAGGGCTGCCTGCGGGGAGGGTCACCATTAATCCACGTAGCTCTTTGAATGAAATGGCTTCCTGCTGATGGTTAGCTCCTCTCATTAAAAAACAAAAGTAGAGCTGGGGTGCACTGGTGTCATTCCTTTGGTGCACCTGGCCTATCCTTTTGTTTCTAATTCACAGGCTTTACCCTGCACAGGAAGCCTGCCAGTGGGGCCTGCCAGTGGGGCCTGCCAGTGGGGCTTAGAGCCTCTGATTTAGGAACATTAAGGACAAGCTGGGTGAACGAAAGCCATGATATCAGTGCACCCCATCTCTCCGGGTTGGCTCCCACTGCCTGGGAGGGAAGCATTTGCCAGACCCCCACACCCTATAGGTGAGAGGGGGCTCTGGTAAGGGGATGCAGCCTAAATACGGGTGGGTGGGCCACCCAACCCACACGTACATAGGCCACGTCCTCTACCTAGAGCCCCCTGAATTCTGCTTCCCACTTAAATCACTAAAAGAGCCATGGGGTGCCTATACATAAGTCCTAGTTTTAATAGTTCTTTGCCATCAATACTTTCTGATTCGACACCGCACTCGGATTTGGTCAAGCGCGTGTGCAAGGCACACTCTGCTGAGGCGCCATGTGGGGTTTGTGAGCTAGAAACTATGCACACAATGATCTTTGCTTATAAGTAATACGTCATTTATTTTAAAGTGAGGCACCTTTTACATCTTGAACGATATCATTCCTTAAGGCAAAGGAAAGGCAACATTGGTGAAGCATTTCATAGACCGAGACAGGCCTTTGAGTGTTTTGGGGTTTTCATAATTAAGTGAAATTTCGATTGAAATGATATGCATGTGCAGGGTTTTCTGGAGTGCAAACACAGGTGTGAAGCAACAGAGCGGGGTTGTAGGGCAAGGGAGTAGAGTACAAGGGTGCAATACTATTAGAATGATCGAATATTAAGTGAGATCAGGAAGAGTGGGGGTACAGAGGGTTGTGCGTAGTACAGGTTAAGGAGAGAGATGTGGAGCTAGCCTTGATTATTTCGTGGTGGGTCTCCAGCTGTGCTCCCCTTGAGGCTGTGTTCTTGTGAGTTTCAGAGAATCTGACCTTTCTAACTGCTTAGTTAGCAGAAGAAGGGTCTCTGGTTAACTAGCGTCTTATGCCTCAGTCACGACAGTGACACCATACGTTGCCTGGTCACCTACCAGTATCCTGGCAAAGTTTTAGGTTTTGGATGGTGATGTACTAACCCGAACTCACCAGAAAATGACTTTACAGATGCCTTTTAGAAATTCAATCTAACATATCAGCACACACTGGCAGTCAATGGGTGGCTTGCAGCAAGCCCAAATGCTCAGTCTATGGTTAATAGCAATCATTCACACCCTGCTTGGGGGAGCCAGCCAATCAGGTGGCTAGGAAAGTGGGCTGAAAATGGCGATCTCAGCCGGTGTTCCAAACTGCCTGATAGCCGCGTCCTCCGGCCGACCCCCAACCCCCCACACTTCTGGACCTCTTTTTAAATGATCCCTCTCTGCACACTTAGCTCATTGTGTTGGTAGTGGAGCTCACAGCCGCCGCTGCTTCTTTCTTCCTTTTCTTCTGCGTGAGGCTGCCACGGAAAGGGAAGAGGGGTGCCGGGCAGAGTCCTGCATTCCCTTTCCATGGTGGCCATCTTTGAACAGTCTTTTTGGTCTGTGAATGGGACGCCGTGAGGTTACACATTCACGGAACAAACAGAATGAAAATACTTTCGATTAGCCCGGTCCCAGCCCATTGTAGGGGTGGTAACGGCCCGGCGGCCCAAGTTAAAGGCCGCGCTGTTCTGATGACAAATCGCTGCTTCACTCGTCCTAACACTTCATTGAGTGAGAATGCTAGCAGTGCTTTTATCTACTGATTTGGGGGCCTGGCAGTAGAGGAAGAATGAACAGAGGAGGGACAGCTCTGAACCCCCTCAGTGTGGGCCTGTGCTCTCCGTGACCGCTTTCCTCTTTTATTAATGCAGTGTGCTGACCCGGTGCAGCCCTCTTACCCACCTCACTGCTCCATCTACCTATGCAACTAACACCTGCCAATGCTAAAGGGAGTAGAGTAACGATGATGACAGAGTCGCCACCAAGGGGTGGCCAAGAGGGCCCCCTCCCCCACCTTATTAAAACGCTGGCCCCCCATCGGCCTGAAATTCAGTTAGGTGTTTGTTTTGGTTTGCCACCCCAACATTTCCAGTGAACTCATCTGGCCACCCCTATGAAAAATGTCTGGGGGTGCCACAGTTCTCGTAGAGGCAAACAGGTCCCTTCTAGTCCTCTGCCAAGGCCACTGGCAGCCTGCCAAATATTAAACAAGCAGTGCCTCCGGACGAGCCATTACCAGCTCCTGATGCGTTTATTATCACTTTGTATAATTGCCTTTTCTGATGTATAGTCCTTGGCTTCTGCTTGGGACCATAACTTTGGGGAGGGAATTATCACACGATAATGACCATTCCATCATTCAATAACACTAAAATAACATGCTATTTATATAGTGCATAACGCCATGCAGTTTCAATAGCAAAACAATGCAGCTGGGCAGGTGTGTGCTGTAGGTCAATTTAATAGAAATACCAAATACGGTGTGGTTGTAATACTGTTTGAACCTGTGGCTTGTACGTTGTTTTCAGAGTCTGACAGTAGGTCCTAACCACTGCAAGTTGTTTTACTGGTAATATAAAACTGCGGGCCTGATTAGGAACCTCGTGGTATTTTCTCTGGAAATTCCCCCACACGGTTTTACGGTTACCACGTGCGTTGAGAGCACGATACAATGATTGTCCGTCGTGCAAACTCCCTTGGAAGCCTGAGGATACCATGGGGACTGCGTGTTAGCTACCACGTGTGGAAATTATGCCGCATGGCATTTACCACATGCGGTAATGCTTTACGTGGAGGCGCAAAAGCAGGCGGATTTCAAGAGTTTCACATCTGAAAATCAGAATTTGGCAGAGCGGTAAAACATCCAATGCTTCAAAATACCAGATGTGCGCCCCTCCAGCCAAACTTAGAATCGGGCCTCATGTAGCCACGCTTTCAGGTAGGGCAAAAAGCAGGCAGGATATGTTTGGGCAACTGGAGAGGGTGTTCTAGAAGCTTGCTGCAAGTTAAAGCGGGCCTCTATTTCCAGGGACGCCACCTTTCTGGCCGGGCCTTATCTGAGAGCAGAGGCCTCATCAAGCCGGCGGTCAGATTTAAGTAATTGCCTCCCTGATATTTCATATATATGTTAATCGGTTTAATCCGCTCTCCTCCCAGGTCCCCGCGCAGAAATTTCAGAACCTAGACACGTGGACACACAAATTATGACAGTTGGGCGAGAAGGAGCAGCCCCCTCCGGTAAACACATGGCGTATTGCGGCTGCTCCGGCTGATATAAATTATACTTTATGCCCGAAGAACTAATTCACCTGGTAATGTTTCATTGCGAGGTGCGCCATAAGTTAGATTTTAATCACTATTTGTGGAGGGTGTGAATTATGCAGAGTGCACAGGCCGCCGCGATGATTGCCTTTCATTGGCCAATGGCCAGTGGCGGCTGAAGGGGCTGTCAAGATGACTGCAAAAAATAATAAAGAAAACCACCAAGGAAGAACGCACTTTGAACAGTGCATTTCATCTAAAAACAATTTGGGCGAATAAAAAAACGGACAACGACGACAAACAGTTTGCCTGAGGATGCCTGACATTATGGTGTTGTAGAATTATGTAGGCCAGTGGTACGCAACCTGCGACGCCCCCATGTTCTGGACTACAACTCCCATGATTCCTTACCAACAAAACAGTGTTTTCCTGACGATGTATGTAATTATGCTATTGTAAAATTATTTAGGCCACTGGTATGCAACCTGCCACTCCCCCATGTTCTGGACTAACACTCCCATAATTCCTTACCAACAAAACAGTGTTTTCCTGAGGATGTATGGAGTTATGCTGTTGTAAATTTATGTAGGCGAGTGGTATGCAACCTGCGACTACTACAACTCCATGATTCCTTACCAACAAAACAGTGTTCTCCTGAGGATGTATGGAATTATGCTGTTGTACGATTATGTAGGCCAGTGGTATGCAATCTGTGACTCCCTCAATGTTTTGGACTCTAACTCCCAGGATTCCTGACCATTGACCATGCTGGCTAGGTCTGAATGGAGTTGTAGTCCAACATATCAGAAGTGTTACAGATTGCAGATCTATGCTCTACACCTTCTTCATTTCTCTCTACTGAAAACAAAAAACAAAACGTGCCCAGCAGTCACCAACATTGATGTCCAAAGAGCAGACCTGCCAAATCCCGCCAATATCCGAGAAAATATAGAGGTTGTTCAGTTGAACACCAACCTCTCATGATGGAACCCATGGGACCACAGTCCGCCTCTGATGGCAACATGTGGGGAGCACGCTTGACTTCTCCAACCCCCTAACCCCACAATTGTGTCCAGCTCCTCTAGCGCACAGCGTTCAGTCCATTTGCCGCTACATTTGTCCATTGGAAAACCCATGCATACATATACACCATTGACGCGATTCAATCAAGGGACCAGCCAGGTCTGGGCACTAAAAAAAAAACAATTTGATAACTGGGGGCCATTGTAGATGTGTCAGGTGAAGGAAATGTCATTGTTTTGATATGTGTTGATCTGTTTGCTACTTTTCATACCGTTGACTGCTTCACATCCCTCAACTATCCCACCTCAGGAATAGGATTATATGAGAATTCCCCCACTCCTCAACTATCCCACCTCAGGAATAGGATTATATGAGAATTCCCCCACTCCTCAACTATCCCACCTCAGGAATAGGATTATATGAGAATTCGCCCCACTCCTCAACTATCCCACCTCAGCAATAGGATTATAAGAGAACCCCCCCACCACTCCTCAACTATCCCATCTCAGCGATAGGATTATATGACATAATCACCCCCACTCCTCAACTATCCTATCTCAGCAATAGGATTATATGAGAATTCCCCCCACTCCTCAACTATCCCACCTCAGCAATAGGATTATATGAGAATTCCCCCCACTCCTCAACTATCCCACCTCAGCAATAGGATTATATGAGAATCTCCCCCCACTCCTCAACTATCCCACCTTAGCAATAGGATTATATGAGAATCTCCCCCCACTCCTCAACTATCCCAGCTTAGCAAAGGGATTATATGAGAATTCCCCCCCACACTCCTCAACTACCCCACCTCAGCAATAGGATTATATGAGAATCTCCCCCCACTCCTCAACTATCCCACCTTAGCAATAGGATTATATGAGAATTCCCCCCACTCCTCAACTATCCCACCTCAGCAATAGGATTATATGAGAATTCCCCCACTCCTCAACTATCCCACCTCAGGAATAGGATTATATGAGAATCCTCCCCCCACTCCGTTACTATCCCACCTCAGCAATAGGATTATATGAGAACCCACCGCCAATCCTTAACTATGCCACCTCAGCAATTGGATTATATGAGAATTCCCCCACTCTTCAACTATCCCACCACAGCAATAGGATTATATGAGACTCCCCCTAACCCCCCGACTCCTGAACTATCCCACCTCAGCAATAGGATATGAGAATTCCCCCCCCACTCCTCAACTATCCCATCTCAGCAATAGGATTATGTGATAATTCCCCCACTCCTCAACTATCCCATCTCAGCAATAGGATTATATGAGAACCCCCCCCACCCCACTCCTTAACTATCCCTCCTCATCAATAGGATTATATGAGAATCCCCCCCACTCAACGATCCCACCTCAGCAGTAGGATTATGTGAGAATTCCCCCACTCCTCAACTATCCCACCTAAACAATAGGATTATATGAGAATTCCCCCCACTCCTAAACTATCCCACCTCAGCAATAGGATTATATGAGAATTTCCCCCCACTCCTCAACTATCCCACCTCAGCAATAGGATTATATGAGAATTGCCCCCCACTCCTCAACTATCCCACCTCATCCATGGGATTATAAGAGAATCCCCCCCCAAACACTCCTCAACTATCCCACCTCAGCAATTGGATTATATGAGAATTCCCCCCCACACTCCTCAACTATCCCACCTCAGCAATAGGATTATATGAGAACCCACCGCCAATCCTTAACTATCCCATCTCAGCAATAGGATTATGTGATAATTCCCCCACTCCTCAACTATCCCACCTCAGCAATTGGATTATATGAGAATTCCCCCACTCTTCAACTATCCCACCACAGCAATAGGATTATATGAGACTCCCCCTAACCCCCCGACTCCTGAACTATCCCACCTCAGCAATAGGATATGAGAATTCCCCCCCCACTCCTCAACTATCCCATCTCAGCAATAGGATTATGTGATAATTCCCCCACTCCTCAACTATCCCATCTCAGCAATAGGATTATATGAGAACCCCCCACCCCACTCCTTAAATATCCCATCTCATCAAAAGGATTATATGAGAATTCCCCCACTCTTTAACTATCCCACATCAGCAATAGCATTATATGAGAATTCCCCCCACTCCTCAACTATCCCATCTCAGCAATAGGATTATATGATAATTCCCCCCACTCCTCAACAATCCCACCTCAGCAATAGGATTATATGAGAATTCCCCCCACTCCTCAACTATCCCATCTCAGCAATAGGATGATATGATAATTCCCCCCACTCCTCAACAATCCCACCTCAGCAATAGGATTATATGAGAATTCCCCCCACTCCTCAACTATCCCACCCCAGCAATAGGATTATATGAGAATCCCCCGCCCCACTCCTTAACTATCCCACTTCATCAAAAGGATTATATGAGAATTCCCCCACTCTTTAACTATCCCATCTAAGCAATAGAATTATATGAGAATGCCCCCCGCCCCACTCCTTAAATATCCGATCTCAGCAATAGGATTATATGAGAATCCCCCCGCTCCACTCCTCAACAATCCCACCTCAGCAATAGGATTATATGAGAATTCCCCCCACTCCTCAACTATCCCACCCCAGCAATAGGATTATATGAGGATTCCCCACCCACTCCTCAACTATCCCACCTCAGCAATAGGATTATATGAGGATTCCCCCCCCACTCCTCAACTATCCCACCTAAACAATAGGATTATATGAGAACCCCCCCACCCCACTCCTTAACTATCCCTCCTCATCAATAGGATTATATGAGAATCCCCCCCCACTCAACGATCCCACCTCAGCAGTAGGATTATGTGAGAATTCCCCCACTCCTCAACTATCCCACCTAAACAATAGGATTATATGAGAATTCCCCCCACTCCTAAACTATCCCACCTCAGCAATAGGATTATATGAGAATTTCCCCCCACTCCTCAACTATCCCACCTCAGCAATAGGATTATATGAGAATTGCCCCCCACTCCTCAACTATCCCACCTCATCCATGGGATTATAAGAGAATCCCCCCCCAAACACTCCTCAACTATCCCACCTCAGCAATTGGATTATATGAGAATTCCCCCCCACACTCCTCAACTATCCCACCTCAGCAATAGGATTATATGAGAACCCACCGCCAATCCTTAACTATCCCATCTCAGCAATAGGATTATGTGATAATTCCCCCACTCCTCAACTATCCCACCTCAGCAATTGGATTATATGAGAATTCCCCCACTCTTCAACTATCCCACCACAGCAATAGGATTATATGAGACTCCCCCTAACCCCCGACTCCTGAACTATCCCACCTCAGCAATAGGATATGAGAATTCCCCCCCCACTCCTCAACTATCCCATCTCAGCAATAGGATTATGTGATAATTCCCCCACTCCTCAACTATCCCATCTCAGCAATAGGATTATATGAGAACCCCCCCACCCCACTCCTTAAATATCCCATCTCATCAAAAGGATTATATGTGAATTCCCCCACTCTTTAACTATCCCACATCAGCAATAGCATTATATGAGAATTCCCCCCACTCCTCAACTATCCCATCTCAGCAATAGGATTATATGATAATTCCCCCCACTCCTCAACAATCCCACCTCAGCAATAGGATTATATGAGAATTCCCCCCACTCCTCAACTATCCCACCTCAACAATAGGATTATATGAGAATTCCCCCCACTCCTCAACTATCCCATCTCAGCAATAGGATGATATGATAATTCCCCCCACTCCTCAACAATCCCACCTCAGCAATAGGATTATATGAGAATTTCCCCCACTCCTCAACTATCCCACCCCAGCAATAGGATTATATGAGAATCCCCCGCCCCACTCCTTAACTATCCCACTTCATCAAAAGGATTATATGAGAATTCCCCCACTCTTTAACTATCCCATCTAAGCAATAGAATTATATGAGAATGCCCCCCGCCCCACTCCTTAAATATCCGATCTCAGCAATAGGATTATATGAGAATCCCCCCACCCGCCCCACTCCTTAAATATCCCATCTCATCAATAGGATTATATGAGAATCCCCCCGCTCCACTCCTCAACAATCCCACCTCAGCAATAGGATTATATGAGAATTCCCCCACTCCTCAACTATCCCACCCCAGCAATAGGATTATATGAGGATTCCCCCCCCACTCCTCAACTATCCCACCTCAGCAATAGGATTATATGAGGATTCCCCCCCCACTCCTCAACTATCCCACCTAAACAATAAGATTATATGAGAATTCCCCCCACTCCTAAATTATCCCACCTCAGCAATAGGATTATATGAGAATTTCCCCCCACTCCTCAACTATCCCACCTCAGCAAAAGGATTATATGAGAATTTCCCCCCACTCCTCAACTATCCCACCTCATCCATGGGATTATAAGAGAATCCCCCTCCCCCAAACACTCCTCAACTATCCCACCTCAGCAATTGGATTATATGAGAATTCCCCTCCCCCCCACACTCCTAAACTATCCCACCTCAGCAATTGGATTGTATGAGAATTCCCCTCCCCCCCACACTCTTCAACTATCCCACCTCAGCAATAAGATTATATGAGACTCTCCCTAACCCCCGACTCCTGAACTATCCCACCTCAGCAATAGGATATGAGAATTTCCCCCCCACTCCTCAACTATCCCACCTCAGCAATAGGATTATGTGATAATTCCCCCCACTCCTCAACTATCCCATCTCAGCAATAGAATTATATGAGAATGCCCCCGCCCCACTCCTTAAATATCCGATCTCAGCAATAGGCTTAAATGAGAATCCCCCCCGCCCCACTCCTTAAATATCCCATCTCATCAATAGGATTATATCAGAATCCCCCGCCCCACTCCTTAACTATCCCACTTCATCAAAAGGATTATATGAGAATTCCCCCACTCTTTAACTATCCCACATCAGCAATAGCATTATATGAGAATTCCCCCCCACTCCTCAACTATCCCACCCCAGCAATAGGATTATATGAGAATTCCCCCACTCCTCAACTATCCCATCTCAGCAATAGGATTATATGAGAATTCCCCCCACTCCTCAACTATCGCACCCCAGCAATTGGATTATATGAGAATTCCCCCCACTCCTCAACTATCCCACCTCAGTAATCGGATTATATGAGAATTCCCCCCACTCCTCAACAATCCCACCTCGGCAATAGGATTATATGAGAATTCCCCCCACTCCTCAACTATCCCACCTCAGCAATAGGATTATAAGAGAATCTCCCCCCACTCCTCAACTATCCCACCTTAGCAATAGGTTTATATAAGAATCCTCCCTCCACTCCTCAACTATCCCACCCCAGCAATAGAATTATATGAGAATTCCCCAACTCCTCAACTATCCCACCTCAGCAATAGGATTATATGAGAATCTCCCCCCACTCCTCAACTATCCCACCTCAGCAATAGGATTATATGAGAATTCCCCCCACGCCTCAACTATCCCATCTCAGCAATACGATTATATGAGAATTCCCCCCACGCCTCAACAATCCCACGTCAGCAATAGGATTATATGAGAAATCACCCCACTACTCAACTATCCCACCTCAGCAATAGGATTATATGAGAATTCCCCCCACTCCTCAACTATCCCACCTCAGCAATAGGATTATATGAGAATCTCCCCCCCCACTCCTCAACTATCCCACCTCAGCAATAGGATTATATGAGAATTCTCCCACTCCTCAACTATCCCACCTCAGCGATATGATTATATGAGCATCTCCCCCCACTCCTCAACTATCCCACCTTAGCAATACGATTATATGAGAATTCCCGCCCACTCCTCAATTATCCCACCTCAGCATTAGGATTATATGAGAATCTCCCCCCACTCCTCAACTATCCCACCTCAGCAATAGGATATGAGAATTCCCCCCACTCCTCAACTATCCCACCTCATCAATAGGATTATATGAGAATCCCCCACCCCAATCCTTAACTATCAGACCCCAGCAATAGGATTATATGAGAATCCCCCGCCCCAATCCTTAACTATCCCACCCCAGCAATAGGATTATATGGGAATTCCCCCCACTCCTCAACTATCCAACCTCAGCAATAGAATTATATGAGAATACTCCCCCCCACTCCGTTACTATCCCACTTCATCAATAGGATTATATGAGAATTCCCCCACTCCTCAACTAACCCACCTCATCAATAGTATTATATGAGAATTCCCCCCACTTCTCAACTATCCCACCTAAGCAATAGGATTATATGAGAATCCTCCCCCCACACCTTAACTATCCCACTTCATCAATAGGATTATATGAGAATCCCCCCACTCTTTAACTATCCCACATCAGCAATAGGATTATATGAGAATCTCCCCCACTCCTCAACTATCCCACCTTAGCAATACGATTATACAAGAATCCCCCCCCCACTCCTCAACTATCCCATCTCAGCAATAGGTTTATATTATAATTCCCCCCACTCCTCAACAATCCCACCTCAGCGATAGGATTATATGAGAATTCCCCCACTCCTCAACTATCCCACCCCAGTAATTGGGTTATATGAGAATTCCCCCACTCCTCAACTATCCCAGCTCAGCAATATGATTATATGAGAATTCCCCGCACTCCTCAACAATCCCACCTCTGCAATAGGATTATATGACAATTCCCCCACTCCTCAACTATCCCACCTCAGCAATATGATTATATGAGAATCTCCCCCACTCCTCAACTATCCCACCTTAGCAATACGATTATATGAGAATTCCCCCCCACTCCTCAACTATCCCACCTCTGCAATAGGATATGAGAATTCCCCCCCACTCCTCAACTATCCCATCTCAGTAATAGGATATGAGAATTCCCCCCACTCCTCAACTATCCCATCTCAGTATTAGGATTATATGAGAATCTCCCCCCCACTCCTCAACTATCCCACCTCAGCATTAGGATTATATGAGAATCTCCCCCCACTCCTCAACTATCCCACCTCAGCAATAGGATTATATGAGAATCTCCCCCCACTCCTCAACTATCCCACCGCAGCAATAGGATTATATGAGAATTTCCCCCCACTCCTCAACTATCCCACCTCAGCAATAGGATTATATGAGAATTCCCCCCCCCCACTCATCAACTATCCCACCTCAGCATTAGGATTATATGAGAATCTCACCCCACTCCTCAACTATCCCACCTCAGCATTAGGATTATAAGAGAATCTCCCCCCACTCCTCAACTATCCCACCTCAGCATTAGGATTATATGAGAATCTCCCCCCACTCCTCAACTATCCCACCTCAGCAATAGGATTATATGAGAATCTCCCCCCACTCCTCAACTATCCCACCTCAGCATTAGGATTATATGAGAATTCCCCCACTCCTCAACTATCCCACCTAAACAATAGGATTATATGAGAATTCCCCCCACTCCTCAACTATCCCACCCAGCAATAGGATTATATGAGAATCCCCCCCACTCCTCAACTATCCCACCTCAGCAGTAGGATTATATGAGAATTCCCCCACTCCTCAACTATCCCACCTAAACAATAGGATTATATGAGAATCCCCCCCACTCATAAAGTATCCCACCTCAGCAATAGGATTATATGAGAATTTCCCCCCACTCATCAACTATCCCACCTCAGCAAAAGGATTATATGAGAATTTCCCCCCACTCCTCAACTATCCCACCTCATCCATGGGATTATAAGAGAATCCCCCCCCCCCAAAACACTCCTCAACTATCCCACCTCAGCAATTGGATTATATGAGAATTCCCGCACTCTTCAACTATCCCACCTCAGCAATAAGATTATATGAGACTCCCCCTAACCCCCCGACTCCTGAACAATCCCACCTCAGCAATAGGATATGAGAATTCCCCCCCACTCCTCAATTATCCCACCTCAGCATTAGGATTATATGAGAATCTCCCCCCACTCCTCAACTATCCCACCTCAGCAATAGGATATGAGAATTCCCCCCCACTCCTCAATTATCCCACCTCAGCATTAGGATTATATGAGAATCTCCCCCCACTCCTCAACTATCCCACCTCAGCAATAGGATATGAGAATTCCCCCCACTCCTCAACTATCCCACCTAAGCAATAGGATTATATGAGAATTCTCCCCCCACACCTTAACTATCCCACTTCATCAATAGGATTATATGAGAATCCCCCCACTCTTTAACTATCCCACATCAGCAATAGCATTATACGAGAATTCCCCCCCCACTCCTCAACTATCCCATCTCAGCAATAGGATTATATGATAATTCCCCCCACTCCTCAACAATCCCACCTCAGCGATAGGATTATATGAGAACTCCCCCCACTCCTCAACTATCCCACCCCAGTAATTGGGTTATATGAGAATTCCCCCCACTCCTCAACTATCCCACCTCAGCAATAGGATTATATGAGAATTCCCCCCACTCTTCAACTATCCCACCTCAGCAATAGGATTATATGAGAATCCCCCCACTCCTCAACTATCCCACCTCAGCAATAGGATTATATGAGAATTCCCCGCACTCCTCAACAATCCCACCTCTGCAATAGGATTATATGAGAATTCCCCCACTTCTCAACTATCCCACCTCAGCAATATGATTATATGAGAATCTCCCCCCACTCCTCAACTATCCCACCTTAGCAATACGATTATATGAGAATTCCCCCCCACTCCTCAACTATCCCACCTCAGCAATAGGATTATATGAGAATTCCCCCCACTCCTCAACTATCCCACCTCAGCAATAGGATTATATGAGAATCCCCCCCCCCACTCCTCAACTATCCCACCTCAGCAATAGGATTATATGAGAATTCCCCCCACTCCTCAACTATCCCATCTCAGCATTAGGATTATATGAGAATCTCCCCCCACTCCTCAACTATCCCACCTCAGCATTAGGATTATATGAGAATCTCCCCCCACTCCTCAACTATCCCACCTCAGCATTAGGATTATATGAGAATCTCCCCCCACTCCTCAACTATCCCACCTCAGCAATAGGATTATATTAGAATTCCGCCCACTCCTCAACTATCCCACCTCAGCAATAGGATTATATGAGAATTCCCCCACTCCCCAACTGTCCCACCTCAGCAATAGGATTATATGAGAATTCCCCCCACTCCTCAACTATCCCACCTCAGCAATAGGATTATATGAGAATCTCCCCCCCACACTCCTCAACTATCGCACCCCAGCAATAGGATTATATGAGAATCCCCCCCCCACTCCTCAACTATCCCATCTCAGCAATTGAATTATATGAGAATCCCCCCGCCCCACTCCTCAACTATCCCACCTCAGCAATAGGATTATATGAGAATTCCCACCACTCCTCAACAATCCCACCTCGACAATAGGATTATATGAGAATTCCCCCACTCCTAAACTATCCCACCTCAGGAATAGGACTATAGGAGAATTCTCCCCCCACTCCTCAACTATCCCACCTCAGCAATAGGATTATATGAGAATTCCCCCACACCTCAACTATCCCACTTTAGCATTAGGATTATATGAGAATCTCCCCCCACTCCTGAACTATCCCACCTAAACAATAGGATTATATGAGAATTCCCCCCACTCCTCAACTATCCCACCTCAGCAATAGGATTATATGAGAATCCCCCCCACTCCTCAACTATCCCACCTCAAAAGTAGGATTATATGAGAATTCCCCCACTCCTCAACTATCCCACCTAAACAATAGGATTATATGAGAATCCCCCCACTCCTAAACTATCCCACCTCAGCAATAGGATTATATGAGAATTTCCCCCAACTCATCAACTATCCCATCTCAGCAAAAGGATTATATGAGAATTTCCCCCCACTCCTCAACTATCCCACCTCATCCATGGGATTATAAGAGAATTCCCCCCCCCCAAACACTCCTCAACTATCCCACGTCAGCAATTGGATTATATGAGAATTCCCCCCCCCCCACACTCCTCAACTATCCCACCTCAGCAATTGGATTATATGAGAATTCCCGCACTCTTCAACTATCCCACCTCAGCAATAAGATTATATGAGACTCCCCCTAACCTCCTGACTCCTGAAATATCCCACCTCAGCAATAGGATATGAGAATTCCCCCCCACTCCTCAACTATCCCACCTCAGCAATAGGATTATGTGATAATTCCCCCCACTCCTCAACTATCCCATCTCAGCAATAGGATTATATGAGAATCCCCCCCCGCCCCACTCCTTAAATATCCCATCTCATCAATAGGATTATATGAGAATCCCCCCGCCTCACTCCTTAACTATCCCACTTCATCAAAAGGATTATATGAGAATTCCCCCACTCTTTAACTATCCCACATCAGCAATAGCATTATATGAGAATTCCCCCCACTCCTCAACTATCCCACCCCAGCAATAGGATTATATGAGAATTCCCCCCACTCCTCAACTATCCCACCTCAGCAATAGGATTATATGAGAATTCCCCCCACTCCTCAACTATCCCACCTCAGCAATAGTATTATATGAGAATCCTCCCCCCACTCCGTTACTATCCCACATCAGCAATAGGATTATATGAGAATCCCCCACTCTTTAACTATCCCACCCCAGCAATAGGATTATATGAGAATTCCCCCCCGCTCCACTCCTCAACTATCCCATCTCAGCAATAGGATTATATGATAATTCCCCCCACTCCTCAACAATCCCACCTCAGCAATAGGATTATATGATAATTCCCCCCACTCCTCATCTATCCCACCTCAGCAATAGTATTATATGAGAATCCTCCCCCCACTCCGTTACTATCCCACATCAGCAATAGGATTATATGAGAATCCCCCACTCTTTAACTATCCCACATCAGCAATAGGATTATATGAGAATTCCCCCCACTCCTAAACTATCCCACCTCAGCAATAGGATTATATGAGAATTCCCCCCCCCCAACTGCTCAACTATCCCACCTCAGCAATAGGATTATATGAGAATTCCCCCCACTCTTCAACTATCCCACCTCATCAATAGTATTATATGAGAATTCCCCCCACTCTTCAACTATCCCACCTCATCAATAGTATTATATGAGAATTCCCCCCACTCTTCAACTATCCCACCTCAACAATAGGATTATATGAGAATTCCCCCCCCCCACTCCTCAACTATCCCATCTCAGCAATAGGATTATATGAGAATTCCCCCCCCACTCCGCAACTATCCCACCTCAGCAATAGGATTATATGAGAATTTCCCCCACTCCTCAAGTAACCCACCTCATCAATAGTATTATATGAGAATTCCCCCCACTTCTCAACTATCCCACCTAAGCAATAGGATTATATGAGAATCCTCCCCCACACCTTAACTATCCCACTTCATCAATAGGATTATAAGAGAATCCCCCCCACTCCTCAACTATCCCATCTCAGCAATTGGATTATATGAGAATTCCCCCCCCACTCCTCAACTATCCCACCTCAGCGATAGGATTATATGAGAATTCCGCCCACTCCTCAACTATCCCATCTCAGCATTAGGATTATATGAGAATCTCCCCCCACTCCTCAACTATCCCACCTCAGCATTAGGATTATATGAGAATCTCCCCCCACTCCTCAACTATCCCACCTCAGCATTAGGATTATATGAGAATCTCCCCCCACTCCTCAACTATCCCACCTCAGCAATAGGATTATATTAGAATTCCGCCCACTCCCCAACTGTCCCACCTCAGCAATAGGATTATATGAGAATTCCCCCCACTCCTCAACTATCCAACATCAGCATTAGGATTATATCAGAATTCCCCCCCACTCCTCAACTATCCCACCTCAGCAATAGGATTATATGAGAATCTCCCCCCCACACTCCTCAACTATCCCACCCCAGCAATAGGATTATATGAGAATCTCCCCCCCCACTCCTCAACTATCCCATCTTAGCAATTGAATTATATGAGAATCCCCCCGCCCCACTCCTCAACTATCCCACCTCAGCAATAGGATTATATGAGAATTCCCCCCACTCCTCAACAATCCCACCTCGGCAATAGGATTATATGAGAATTCCCCCACTCCTAAACTATCCCACCTCAGGAATAGGATTATATGAGAATTCTCCCCCCACTCCTCAACTATCCCACCTCAGCAATAGGATTATATGAGAATTCCCCCACACCTCAACTATCCCACTTGAGCATTAGGATTATATGAGAATCTCCCCCCACTCCTGAACTATCCCACCTAAACAATAGGATTATATGAGAATTCCCCCCACTCCTCAACTATCCCACCCCAGCAATAGGATTATATGAGAATTCCCCCCACTCCTCAACTATTCCACCTCATCAATAGTATTATATGAGAATTCCCCCCCCACTCCTCAACTATCCCATCTCAGCAATAGGATTATATGAGAATTCCCCCCCCGCACTCCTCAACTATCCCACCTCAGCAATAGGATTATATGAGAATTCCCCCCACTCTTCAACTATCCCACCTCATCAATAGTATTATATGAGAATTCCCCCCACTCTTCAACTATCCCACCTCATCAATAGTATTATATGAGAATCCCCCCTACTCTTCAACTATCCCACCTCAGCAATAGGATTATATGAGAATTCCCCCCCCCACTCCTCAACTATCCCATCTCAGCAATAGGATTATATGAGAATTCCCCCCCCCACTCCTCAACTATCCCACGTCAGCAATAGGATTATATGAGAATTTCCCCCACTCCTCAAGTAACCCACCTCATCAATAGTATTATATGAGAATTCCCCCCACTTCTCAACTATCCCACCTAAGCAATAGGATTATATGAGAATCCTCCCCCCACACCTTAACTATCCCACTTCATCAATAGGATTATAAGAGAATCCCCCCCACTCCTCAACTATCCCATCTCAGCAATTGGATTATATGAGAATTCCCCCCCCCACTCCTCAACTATCCCACCTCAGCGATAGGATTATATGAGAATTCCGCCCACTCCTCAACTATCCCATCTCAGCATTAGGATTATATGAGAATCTCCCCCCACTCCTCAACTATCCCACCTCAGCATTAGGATTATATGAGAATCTCCCCCCACTCCTCAACTATCCCACCTCAGCATTAGGATTATATGAGAATCTCCTCCCACTCCTCAACTATCCCACCTCAGCAATAGGATTATATTAGAATTCCGCCCACTCCCCAACTGTCCCACCTCAGCAATAGGATTATATGAGAATTCCCCCCACTCCTCAACTATCCAACATCAGCATTAGGATTATATCAGAATTCCCCCCCTTCTCCTCAACTATCCCACCTCAGCAATAGGATTATATGAGAATCTCCCCCCCACACGCCTCAACTATCCCACCCCAGCAATAGGATTATATGAGAATCCCCCCCCCCCACTCCTCAACTATCCCATCTTAGCAATTGAATTATATGAGAATCCCCCCGCCCCACTCCTCAACTATCCCACCTCAGCAATAGGATTATATGAGAATTCCCCCCACTCCTCAACAATCCCACCTCGGCAATAGGATTATATGAGAATTCCCCCACTCCTAAACTATCCCACCTCAGGAATAGGATTATATGAGAATTCTCCCCCCACTCCTCAACTATCCCACCTCAGCAATAGGATTATATGAGAATTCCCCCACACCTCAACTATCCCACTTGAGCATTAGGATTATATGAGAATCTCCCCCCACTCCTGAACTATCCCACCTAAACAATAGGATTATATGAGAATTCCCCCCACTCCTCAACTATCCCACCCCAGCAATAGGATTATATGAGAATTCCCCCCACTCCTCAACTATCCCACCTCAGCAATAGGATTATATGAGAATCCCCCCCACTCCTCAACTATCCCACCTCAAAAGTAGGATTATATGAGAATTCCCCCACTCCTCAACTATCCCACCTAAACAATAGGATTATATGAGAATCCCCCCACTCCTAAACTATCCCACCTCAGCAATAGGATTATATGAGAATTTCCCCCCACTCATCAACTATCCCACCTCAGCAATAGGATTATATGAGGATTCCCCCCCCACTCCTCAACTATCCCACCTAAACAATAAGATTATATGAGAATTCCCCCCACTCCTAAATTATCCCACCTCAGCAATAGGATTATATGAGAATTTCCCCCCACTCATCAACTATCCCATCTCAGCAAAAGGATTATATGAGAATTTCCCCCCACTCCTCAACTATCCCACCTCATCCATGGGATTATAAGAGAATTCCCCCCCCCCAAACACTCCTCAACTATCCCACCTCAGCAATTGGATTATATGAGAATTCCCCTCCCCCCCACACTCCTCAACTATCCCACCTCAGCAATTGGATTATATGAGAATTCCCGCACTCTTCAACTATCCCACCTCAGCAATAAGATTATATGAGACTCCCCCTAACCTCCTGACTCCTGAAATATCCCACCTCAGCAATAGGATATGAGAATTCCCCCCCACTCCTCAACTATCCAACCTCAGCAATAGGATTATGTGATAATTCCCCCCACTCCTCAACTATCCCATCTCAGCAATAGGAATATATGAGAATTCCCCCCCCCCCACTCCTCAACTATCCCACCTCAGCAATAGGATTATATGAGAATTTCCCCCACTCCTCAAGTAACCCACCTCATCAATAGTATTATATGAGAATTCCCCCCACTTCTCAACTATCCCACCTAAGCAATAGGATTATATGAGAATCCTCCCCCCACACCTTAACTATCCCACTTCATCAATAGGATTATAAGAGAATCCCCCCCACTCCTCAACTATCCCATCTCAGCAATTGGATTATATGAGAATTCCCCCCCCCACTCCTCAACTATCCCACCTCAGCGATAGGATTATATGAGAATTCCGCCCACTCCTCAACTATCCCATCTCAGCATTAGGATTATATGAGAATCTCCCCCCACTCCTCAACTATCCCACCTCAGCATTAGGATTATATGAGAATCTCCCCCCACTCCTCAACTATCCCACCTCAGCATTAGGATTATATGAGAATCTCCTCCCACTCCTCAACTATCCCACCTCAGCAATAGGATTATATTAGAATTCCGCCCACTCCCCAACTGTCCCACCTCAGCAATAGGATTATATGAGAATTCCCCCCACTCCTCAACTATCCAACATCAGCATTAGGATTATATCAGAATTCCCCCCCTTCTCCTCAACTATCCCACCTCAGCAATAGGATTATATGAGAATCTCCCCCCCACACGCCTCAACTATCCCACCCCAGCAATAGGATTATATGAGAATCTCCCCCCCCACTCCTCAACTATCCCATTTTAGCAATTGAATTATATGAGAATCCCCCCGCCCCACTCCTCAACTATCCCACCTCAGCAATAGGATTATATGAGAATTCCCCCCACTCCTCAACAATCCCACCTCGGCAATAGGATTATATGAGAATTCCCCCACTCCTAAACTATCCCACCTCAGGAATAGGATTATATGAGAATTCTCCCCCCACTCCTCAACTATCCCACCTCAGCAATAGGATTATATGAGAATTCCCCCACACCTCAACTATCCCACTTGAGCATTAGGATTATATGAGAATCTCCCCCCACTCCTGAACTATCCCACCTAAACAATAGGATTATATGAGAATTCCCCCCACTCCTCAACTATCCCACCCCAGCAATAGGATTATATGAGAATTCCCCCCACTCCTCAACTATCCCACCTCAGCAATAGGATTATATGAGAATCCCCCCCACTCCTCAACTATCCCACCTCAAAAGTAGGATTATATGAGAATTCCCCCACTCCTCAACTATCCCACCTAAGCAATAGGATTATATGAGAATCCCCCCACTCCTAAACTATCCCACCTCAGCAATAGGATTATATGAGAATTTCCCCCCACTCATCAACTATCCCACCTCAGCAATAGGATTATATGAGGATTCCCCCCCCACTCCTCAACTATCCCACCTAAACAATAAGATTATATGAGAATTCCCCCCACTCCTAAATTATCCCACCTCAGCAATAGGATTATATGAGAATTTCCCCCCACTCATCAACTATCCCATCTCAGCAAAAGGATTATATGAGAATTTCCCCCCACTCCTCAACTATCCCACCTCATCCATGGGATTATAAGAGAATTCCCCCCCCCCAAACACTCCTCAACTATCCCACCTCAGCAATTGGATTATATGAGAATTCCCCTCCCCCCCACACTCCTCAACTATCCCACCTCAGCAATTGGATTATATGAGAATTCCCGCACTCTTCAACTATCCCACCTCAGCAATAAGATTATATGAGACTCCCCCTAACCTCCTGACTCCTGAAATATCCCACCTCAGCAATAGGATATGAGAATTCCCCCCCACTCCTCAACTATCCAACCTCAGCAATAGGATTATGTGATAATTCCCCCCCACTCCTCAACTATCCCATCTCAGCAATAGGAATATATGAGAATCCCCCCCCCCCGCCCCACTCCTTAAATATCCCATCTCATCAATAGGATTATATGAGAATCCCCCCGCCTCACTCCTTAACTATCCCACTTCATCAAAAGGATTATATGAGAATTCCCCCCACTCCTCAACTATCCCACCCCAGCAATAGGATTATATGAGAATTCCCCCCACTCCTCAACTATCCCACCTCAGCAATAGGATTATATGAGAATTCCCCCCACTCCTCAACTATCCCACCTCAGCAATAGGATTATATGAGAATTCCCCCCACTCCTCAACTATCCCACCTCAGCAATAGGATTATATGAGAATTGCCCCCACTCCTCAACTATCCCACCCCAGCAATAGGATTATATGAGAATCCCCCCCCGCCACACTCCTTAAATATCCCATCTCATCAATAGGATTATATGAGAATCCCCCGCCCCTCTCCTTAACTATCCCACTTCATCAAAAGTATTATATGAGAATTCCCCCACTCTTTAACTATCCCACATCAGCAATAGCAATATATGAGACTTCCCCCCACTCCTCAACTATCCCACCCCAGCAATAGGATTATATGAGAATTCCCCCCCACTCCTCAACTATCCCACCTCAGCAATGGGATTATATGAGAATTACCCCCTACTCCTCGACTATCCCACCTCAGCATTAGGATTATATGAGAATTCCCACCACTTCTCAACAATCCCACCTCGGCAATAGGATTATATGAGAATTCCCCCCACTCCTCAACTATCCCACCTTAGCAATAGGTTTATATGAGAATCCCCCCCCACTCCTCAACTATCCCACCCCAGCAATAGAATTATATGAGAATTCCCCCACTCCTCAACTATCCCACCTCAGCAATAGGATTATATGAGAATTCCCCCCACTCCTCAACTATCCCACCTCAGCAATAGGATTATATGAGAATCCCCCCACTCCTCAACTATCCCACCTCAGCAATAGGATTATATGAGAATTCCCCCCACTCCTCAATAATCCCACCTCGGCAATAGGATTATATGAGAATTCCCCACTCCTCAACTATCCCACCTCAGCGATATGATTATATGAGAATCTCCCCCCACTCCTCAACTATCCCACTTTAGCAATACGATTATATGAGAATTCCCCCCCACTCCTCAATTATACCACCTCAGCATTAGGATTATATGAGAATCTCCCCCCACTCCTCAACTATCCCACCTCAGCAATAGGATATGAGAATTCCCCCACTCCTCAACTATCCCACCTCATCAATAGGATTATATGAGAATCCCCCCACTCCTCAACTATCCCACCTCAGCAATAGGATTATATGAGAATCCCCCCCACTCCTCAACTATCCCACCTCAGCAATAGGATTATATGAGAATTCCCCCCACTCCTCAACTATCCCACCTCAGCAATAGGATTATATGAGAATCCCCCCCACTCCTCAACTATCCCACCTCAGCAATAGGATTATATGAGAATCCCCCCCACTCCTCAACTATCCCACCTCAGCAATAGGATTATATGAGAATTCCCCCCACTCCTCAATAATCCCACCTCGGCAATAGGATTATATGAGAATTCCCCACTCCTCAACTATCCCACCTCAGCGATATGATTATATGAGAATCTCCCCCCACTCCTCAACTATCCCACTTTAGCAATACGATTATATGAGAATTCCCCCCCACTCCTCAATTATACCACCTCAGCATTAGGATTATATGAGAATCTCCCCCCACTCCTCAACTATCCCACCTCAGCAATAGGATATGAGAATTCCCCCACTCCTCAACTATCCCACCTCATCAATAGGATTATATGAGAATCCCCCACCCCAATCCTTAACAATCAGACACCAGCAATAGGATTATATGGGAATTCCCCCCACTCCTCAACTATCCCACCTCAGCAATAGGATTATATGAGAATCCCCCCACTCTTTAACTATCCCACATCAGCAATAGGATTATATGAGAATTCCCCCCCACTCCTCAACTATCCCACTTCATCAATAGGATTATATGAGAATCCCCCCACTCTTTAACTATCCCACATCAGCAATAGGATTATATGAGAATTCCCCCCCACTCCTCAACTATCCCATCTCAGCAATAGTAATATATGAGAATATCCCCCACTCCTCACTATCCCACCTCAGCAATAGGATTATATGAGAATTCCCCCCACTCCTCAACTAACCCACCTCAGCAATAGGATTATATGAGAATCCTCCCCCCACTCCTCAACTATCCCACCTCAGCAATAGGATTATATGAGAATTCCCCCCACTCCTCAACAATCCCACCTCAGCAATAGGATTATATGAGAATTCCCCCACTCCTTAACTATCCCACCTCAGCGATATGATTATATGAGAATTCCCCCCCACTCCTCAACTATCCCACCTCAGCAATAGGATATGAGAATTCCCCCACTCCTCAAGTATCCCACCTCATCAATAGGATTATATGAGAATCCCCCACCCCAATCCTTAACTATCAGACCCCAGCAATAGGATTATATGGGAATTCCCCCCACTCCTCAACTATCCCACCTCAGCAATAGGATTATATGAGAATCCTCCCCCTACTCCGTTACTATCCCACTTCATCAATAGGATTATATGAGAATCCACCCACTCTTTAACTATCCCACATCAGCAATAGGATTATATGAGAACCCCCCCACTCTTCAACTATCCCACCTCAGCAATAGGATTATATGAGAATCCTCCAACCACTCTGTTACTATCCCACTTCATCAATAGGATTATATGAGAATCCCCCGACTCTTTAACTATCCCACATCATCAATAGGATTATATGAGAATTCCCCCCACTCTTCAACTATCCCACCTCAGCAATAGGATTATATGAGAATCCTCCCTCCACTCCGTTACTATCCCAATTCATCAATAGGATTATATGAGAATCCCCCCACTCTTTAATTATCCCACATCAGCAATAGGATTATATGAGAATTCCCCCCACTCTTCAACTATCCCACCCCAGCAATAGGATTATATGAGAATTCCCCCCACTCTTCAACTATCCCACCTCAGCAATAGGATTATATGAGAATCCTCCCCCCACTCCGTTACTATTCCACTTCATCAATAGGATTATATGAGAATCCCCCCACTCTTTAACTATCCCACATCAGCAATAGGATTATATGAGAATACCCCCCAACCCCCCACTCTTCAACTATCCCACCTCAGCAATAGGATTATATGAGAATCCTCCCCCCACTCCGTTACTATCCCACTTCATCAATAGGATTATATGAGAATCCCCCCACTCTTTAACTATCCCACATCAGCAATAGGATTATATAGAGAATTCCCCCCACTCTTCAACTATCCCACCTCAGCAATAGGATTATATGAGAATCCTCCCCCCACTCCGTTACTATCCCACATCAGCAATAGGATTATATGAGAATTCCCCCCACTCCTCAACTATCCCACTTCATCAATAGGATTATATGAGAATCCTCCCCCCACTCTTTAACTATCCCACATCAGCAATAGGATTATATGAGAATCCCCCCACTCTTTAACTATCCCACATCAGCAATTGGATTATATGGGAATTCCCTCCACTCCTCAACTATCCCACCGCAGCAATAGGATTATATGAGAATCCTCCCCCCACTCTGTTACTATCCCACTTCATCAATAGGATTATATGAGAATCCCCCCACTCTTTAACTATCCCACATCAGCAATAGGATTATATGAGAATTCCCCCCACTCTTCAACTATCCCACCTCAACAATAGGATTATATGAGAATTCCCCCCCCACACTCCTCAACTATCCCACCTCAGCAATAGGATTAAATGAGAATCCCCCCCCACACTCCTCAACTATCCCACCTCAGCAATAGGATTATATGAGAATCCCCCCACTCTTTAACTATCCCACATCAGCAGTAGGATTATATAGAGAATTCCCCCCACTCTTCAACTATCCCACCTCAGCAATAGGATTATATGAGAATCCTCCCCCCACTCTTTAACTATCCCACATCAGCAATAGGATTATATGAGAATCCCCCCACTCTTTAACTATCCCACATCAGCAATTGGATTATATGGGAATTCCCTCCACTCCTCAACTATCCCACCGCAGCAATAGGATTATATGAGAATCCTCCCCCCACTCCGTTACTATCCCACTTCATCAATAGGATTATATGAGAATCCCCCCACTCTTTAACTATCCCACATCAGCAATAGGATTATATGAGAATTCCCCCCACTCTTCAACTATCCCACCTCAACAATAGGATTATATGAGAATTCCCCCCCACACTCCTCAACTATCCCACCTCAGCAATAGGATTATATGAGAATCCCCCCCCACACTCCTCAACTATCCCACCTCAGCAATAGGATTATATGAGAATCCTCCCCTTCACTCCTCAACTATGCCACCTCAGCAATAGGATTATATGAGAATTCCCCCCACTCTTCAACTATCCCACCTCATCAATAGTATTATATGAGAATTCCCCCCACTCTTCAACTATCCCACCTCAGCAATAGGATTATATGAGAATTCCCCCCCCCCCCACTCCTCAACTATCCCATCTCAGCAATAGGATTATATGAGAATTCCCCCCCCCCCACTCCTCAACTATCCCATCTCAGCAATAGGATTATATGAGAATTCCCCCCCCCACTCCTCAACTATCCCATCTCAGCAATAGTATTATATGAGAATCCTCCCCCCACTCCTCAAGTAACCCACCTCATCAATAGTATTATATGAGAATTCCCCCCACTTCTCAACTATCCCACCTAAGCAATAGGATTATATGAGAATCCTCCCCCCACACCTTAACTATCCCACTTCATCAATAGGATTATAAGAGAATCCCCCCCACTCCTCAACTATCCCATCTCAGCAATTGGATTATATGATAATTCCCCCCACTCCTCAACAATCCCACCTCAGCGATAGGATTATATGAGAATTCCCCCCACTCCTCAACTATCCCACCTCAGCAATAGGATTATATGAGAATTCCCCCCACTCCTCAACTATCCCATCTCAGCATTAGGATTATATGAGAATCTCCCCCCACTCCTCAACTATCCCACCTCAGCATTAGGATTATATGAGAATCTCCCCCCACTCCTCAACTATCCCACCTCAGCATTAGGATTATATGAGAATCTCCCCCCACTCCTCAACTATCCCACCTCAGCAATAGTATTATATTAGAATTCCGCCCACTCCTCAACTATCCCACCTCAGCAATAGGATTATATGAGAATTCCCCCACTCCCCAACTGTCCCACCTCAGCAATAGGATTATATGAGAATTCCCCCCACTCCTCAACTATCCAACATCAGCATTAGGATTATATCAGAATTCCCCCCCACTCCTCAACTATCCCACCTCAGCAATAGGATTATATGAGAATCTCCCCCCCACACTCCTCAACTATCCCACCCCAGCAATAAGATTATATGAGAATCCCCCCCCCACTCCTCAACTATCCCATCTCAGCAATTGAATTATATGAGAATCCCCCCGCCCCACTCCTCAACTATCCCACCTCAGCAATAGGATTATATGAGAATTCCCCCCACTCCTCAACAATCCCACCTCGGCAATAGGATTATATGAGAATTCCCCCCCCACTCCTCAACTATCCCACCTCAGCAATAGGATTATATGAGAATTCCCCCACACCTCAACTATCCCACTTTAGCATTAGGATTATATGAGAATCTCCCCCCACTCCTGAACTATCCCACCTAAACAATAGGATTATATGAGAATTCCCCCCACTCCTCAACTATCCCACCCCAGCAATAGGATTATATGAGAATTCCCCCCACTCCTCAACTATCCCACCTCAGCAATAGGATTATATGAGAATCCCCCCCACTTCTCAACTATCCCACCTCAAAAGTAGGATTATATGAGAATTCCCCCACTCCTCAACTATCCCACCTAAACAATAGGATTATATGAGAATCCCCCCACTCCTAAACTATCCCACCTCAGCAATAGGATTATATGAGAATTTCCCCCCACTCATCAACTATCCCATCTCAGCAAAAGGATTATATGAGAATTTCCCCCCACTCCTCAACTATCCCACCTCATCCATGGGATTATAAGAGAATCCCCCCCCCCTCAAACACTCCTCAACCATCCCACGTCAGCAATTGGATTATATGAGAATTCCCCTCCCCCCCACACTCCTCAACTATCCCACCTCAGCAATAAGATTATATGAGACTCCCCCTAACCTCCTGACTCCTGAAATATCCCACCTCAGCAATAGGATATGAGAATTCCCCCCCACTCCTCAACTATCCCACCTCAGCAATAGGATTATGTGATAATTCCCCCCACTCCTCAACTATCCCATCTCAGCAATAGGATAATATGAGAATCCCCCCCCCGCCCCACTCCTTAAATATCCCATCTCATCAATAGGATTATATGAGAATCCCCCCGCCTCACTCCTTAACTATCCCACTTCATCAAAAGGATTATATGAGAATTTCCCCACTCTTTAACTATCCCACATCAGCAATAGCATTATATGAGAATTCCCCCCACTCCTCAACTATCCCACCCCAGCAATAGGATTATATGAGAATTCCCCCCACTCCTCAACTATCCCACCTCAGCAATAGGATTATATGAGAATTCCCCCCACTCCTCAACTATCCCACCCCAGCAATAGGATTATATGAGAATTTCCACCACTCCTCAACTATCCCATCTCAGCAATAGAATTATATGAGAATGCCCCCCGCCCCACTCCTTAAATATCCGATCTCAGCAATAGGATTATATGAGAATCCCCCCCGCCCCACTCCTTAAATATCCCATCTCATCAATAGGATTATATGAGAATCCCCCCCGCTCCACTCCTCAACTATCCCATCTCAGCAATAGGATTATATGATAATTCCCCCCACTCCTCAACAATCCCACCTCAGCAATAGGATTATATGAGAATTCCCCCCACTCCTCAACTATCCAACCCCAGCAATAGGATTATATGAGAATTCCCCCCCACTCCTCAACTATCCCACCTCAGCAATAGGATTATATGAGAATTACCCCCCCCCCACTCCTCAACTATCCCACCTCAGCATTAGGATTATATGAGAATCCCCCCCCCACTCATCAACTATCCCACCTAAGTAATAGGATTATATGAGAATTCCCCCCACTCCTCAACAATCCCACCTCGGCAATAGGATTATATGAGAATCTCCCCCCACTCCTCAACTATCCCACCTTAGCAAAAGGTTTATATGAGAATCCCCCCCACTCCTCAACTATCCCACCCCAGCAATAGAATTATATGAGAATTCCCCCACTCCTCAACTATCCCACCTCAGCAATAGGATTATATGAGAATCTCCACCCACTCCTCAACTATCCCACTTTAGCAATAGGATTATATGAGAATTCTTCCCCACTCCTCAACTATCCCACCTCAGCAATAGGATTATATGAGAATTCCCCCCACTCCTCAACTATCCCACCTCAGCAATAGGATTATATGAGAATTCCCCACTCCTCAA
The DNA here is from genome assembly GCF_040938575.1 of Ambystoma mexicanum. Lineage (NCBI taxonomy): Eukaryota > Metazoa > Chordata > Amphibia > Caudata > Ambystomatidae > Ambystoma > Ambystoma mexicanum. The sequence continues at coordinate 145,536,385 of NC_090930.1, read as the reverse complement.
CTATCCCACCTCAGCATTAGGATTATATGAGAATTCCCCCCACTCCTCAACTATCCCACCTCAGCAATAGGATTATATAAGAATCTCCCCCCACTCCTCAACTATCCCACCTCAGCAATAGGATATGAGAATTCCCCCACTCCTCAACTATCCCACCTCATCAATAGGATTATATGAGAATCCCCCACCCCAATCCTTAACTATCAGACCCCAGCAATAGGATTATATGGGAATTCCCCCCACTCCTCAACTATCCCACCTCAGCAATAGGATTATATGAGAATCCTACCCCCACTCCGTTACTATCCCACTTCATCAATAGGATTATATGAGAATTCCCCCCACTCCTCACTATCCCACCTAAGCAATAGGATTATATGAGAATCCTCCCCCCATTCCTCAACTATCCCACCTCAGCAATAGGATTATATGAGAATTCCCCCCACTCCTCAACAATCCCACCTCAGCAATAGGATTATATGAGAATTCCCCCACTCCTCAACTATCCCACCTCAGCGATATGATTATATGAGAATCTCCCCCCACTCCTCAACTATCCCACCTTAGCAATACGATTATATGAGAATTCCCCCCTACTCAACAATTATCCCACCTCAGCATTAGGATTATATGAGAATCTCCCCCCACTCCTCAACTATCCCACCTCAACAATAGGATATGAGAATTCCCCCACTCCTCAACTATCCCACCTCATCAATAGGATTATATGAGAATCCCCCACCCCAATCCTTAACTATCAGACCCCAGCAATAGGATTATATGAGAATCCTCCCCCCACTCCGTTACTATCCCACTTCATCAATAGGATTATATGAGAATCCACCCACTCTTTAACTATCCCACATCAGCAATAGGATTATATGAGAATCCCCCCCCACTCTTCAACTATCCCACCTCAGCAATAGGATTATATGAGAATCCTCCCACCACTCTGTTACTATCCCACTTCATCAATAGGATTATATGAGAATCCCCCGACTCTTTAACTATCCCACATCAGCAATAGGATTATATGAGATTCCCCCCACTCTTCAACTATCCCACCTCAGCAATAGGATTATATGAGAATCCTCCCCCCACTCCGTTACTATCCCACTTCATCAATAGGATTATATGAGAATCCCCCCACTCTTTAACTATCCCACATCAGCAATAGGATTATATGAGAATTCCCCCCACTCTTCAACTATCCCACCCCAGCAATAGGATTATATGAGAATTCCCCCCACTCTTCAACTATCCCACCTCAGCAATAGGATTATATGAGAATACCCCCCACTCTTCAACTATCCCACCTCAGCAATAGGATTATATGAGAATCCTCCCCCCACTCCGTTACTATCCCACTTCATCAATAGGATTATATGAGAATCCCCCCACTCTTTAACTATCCCACATCAGCAATAGGATTATATAGAGAATTCCCCCCACTCTTCAACTATCCCACCTCAGCAATAGGATTATATGAGAATCCGCCCCCCACTCCATTAGTATCCCACATCAGCAATAGGATTATATGAGAATTCCCCCCACTCCTCAACTATCCCACATCAGCAATAGGATTATATGAGAATTCGCCCCCAGTTCTCAACTTTCCCATCCCAGCAATAGTATTATATGAGAATTCTCCCCCACTCCTCAACAATCCCACCTCAGCAATATGTTTATATGAGAATTCCCACCACTCCTCAACTATCCCACCTAAGCAATAGGATTATATGAGAATCTCCCCCCACTCTTTAACTATCCCACATCAGCAATAGGATTATATGAGAATTCGCCCCCAGTTCTCAACTTTCCCATCTCAGCAATAGTATTATATGAGAATTCTCCCCCACTCCTCAACAATCCCACCTCAGCAATATGTTTATATGAGAATTCCCACCACTCCTCAACTATCCCACCTAAGCAATAGGATTATATGAGAATCCCCACCGCCACACTCCTTAACTATCCCACTTCATCAACAGGATTATATGAGAATCTCCCCCCACTCCTCAACTATCCCACCTTAGCAATAGGATTATATGAGAATTCCCCCACTCCTCAACTATCCCACCTCAGCAATAGGTTTATACGAGAATTCCCCCACTCCTCAACTATCCCACCTCAGCAATAGGATTATATGAGAATCTCCCCCCACTCCTCAACTATCCCACCTCAGCAATAGGATTATATGAGAATCTCCCCCCACTCCTCAACTATCCCACCTTAGCAGTAGGATTATATGAGAATTCCCCCCACTCCTCAACTATCCCACCTCAGCAATAGGATTATATGAGAATTACCCCCACTCCTCAACTATCCCACCTCAGCAATAGGATTATATGAGAATTCCCCCACTCCTCAACTATCCCACCTCATCAATAGGATTATATGAGAATCCCCCTCACTCCTCAACTAACCCACCTCATCAATAGGATTATATGAGAATTCCCCCCACTCCTCAACTAACCCACCTCAGCAATAGGATTATATGAGAATTCCCCCCACTCCTCATCTATCCCACCCAAGCAATATGATTATATGGGAATTCCCCCCACTCCTCAACTATCCCACCTCAGCAATAGGATTATATGAGAATTCGCCCCAGTTCTCAACTTTCCCATCTCAGCAATAGGATTATATGAGAATCCTCCCCCCACTCCGTTACTATCCCACTTCATCAATAGGATTATATGAGAATCCCCCCACTCTTTAACTATCCCACATCAGCAATAGGATTATATGAGAATTCCCCACACTCTTCAACTATCCCACCTCAACAATAGGATTATATGAGAATTCCCCCCCACACTCCTCAACTATCCCACCTCAGCAATAGGATTATATGAGAATCCCCCCCACACTCCTCAACTATCCCACCTCAGCAATAGGATTATATGAGAATCCTCCCCTTCACTCCTCAACTATGCCACCTCAGCAATAGGATTATATGAGAATTCCCCCCACTCTTCAACTATCCCACCTCATCAATAGTATTATATGAGAATTCCCCCCACTCTTCAACTATCCCACCTCAGCAATAGGATTATATGAGAATTCCCCCCCCCACTCCTCAACTATCCCATCTCAGCAATAGGATTATATGAGAATTCCCCCCCCCACTCCTCAACTATCCCATCTCAGCAATAGTATTATATGAGAATCCTCCCCCCACTCCTCAACTATCCCACCTCAGCAATATGATTATATGAGAATGTCCCCCACTCCTCAAGTAACCCACCTCATCAATAGTATTATATGAGAATTCCCCCCACTTCTCAACTATCCCACCTAAGCAATAGGATTATATGAGAATCCTCCCCCCACACCTTAACTATCCCACTTCATCAATAGGATTATAAGAGAATCCCCCCCACTCCTCAACTATCCCATCTCAGCAATTGGATTATATGATAATTCCCCCCACTCCTCAACAATCCCACCTCAGCGATAGGATTATATGAGAATTCCCCCCACTCCTCAACTATCCCACCCCAGCAATAGGATTATATGAGAATTCCCCCCACTCCTCAACTATCCCATCTCAGCATTAGGATTATATGAGAATCTCCCCCCACTCCTCAACTATCCCACCTCAGCATTAGGATTATATGAGAATCTCCCCCCACTCCTCAACTATCCCACCTCAGCATTAGGATTATATGAGAATCTCCCCCCACTCCTCAACTATCCCACCTCAGCAATAGGATTATATTAGAATTCCGCCCACTCCTCAACTATCCCACCTCAGCAATAGGATTATATGAGAATTCTCCCACTCCCCAACTGTCCCACCTCAGCAATAGGATTATATGAGAATTCCCCCCACTCCTCAACTATCCAACATCAGCATTAGGATTATATCAGAATTCCCCCCCACTCCTCAACTATCCCACCTCAGCAATAGGATTATATGAGAATCTCCCCCCCACACTCCTCCACTATCCCACCCCAGCAATAAGATTATATGAGAATCCCCCCCCCACTCCTCAACTATCCCATCTCAGCAATTGAATTATATGAGAATCCCCCCGCCCCACTCCTCAACTATCCCACCTCAGCAATAGGATTATATGAGAATTCCCCCCACTCCTCAACAATCCCACCTCGGCAATAGGATTATATGAGAATTCCCCCACTCCTAAACTATCCCACCTCAGGAATAGGATTATATGAGAATTCTCCCCCCACTCCTCAACTATCCCACCTCAGCAATAGGATTATATGAGAATTCCCCCACACCTCAACTATCCCACTTTAGCATTAGGATTATATGAGAATCTCCCCCCACTCCTGAACTATCCCACCTAAACAATAGGATTATATGAGAATTCCCCCCACTCCTCAACTATCCCACCCCAGCAATAGGATTATATGAGAATTCCCCCCACTCCTCAACTATCCCACCTCAGCAATAGGATTATATGAGAATCCCCCCCCACTCCTCAACTATCCCACCTCAAAAGTAGGATTATATGAGAATTCCCCCACTCCTCAACTATCCCACCTAAACAATAGGATTATATGAGAATCCCCCCACTCCTAAACTATCCCACCTCAGCAATAGGATTATATGAGAATTTCCCCCCACTCATCAACTATCCCATCTCAGCAAAAGGATTATATGAGAATTTCCCCCCACTCCTCAACTATCCCACCTCATCCATGGGATTATAAGAGAATCCCCCCCCCCTCAAACACTCCTCAACTATCCCACGTCAGCAATTGGATTATATGAGAATTCCCCTCCCCCCCACACTCCTCAACTATCCCACCTCAGCAATAAGATTATATGAGACTCCCCCTAACCTCCTGACTCCTGAAATATCCCACCTCAGCAATAGGATATGAGAATTCCCCCCCACTCCTCAACTATCCCACCTCAGCAATAGGATTATGTGATAATTCCCCCCACTCCTCAACTATCCCATCTCAGCAATAGGATAATATGAGAACCCCCCCCCCCCCGCCCCACTCCTTAAATATCCCATCTCATCAATAGGATTATATGAGAATCCCCCCGCCTCACTCCTTAACTATCCCACTTCATCAAAAGGATTATATGAGAATTCCCCCACTCTTTAACTATCCCACATCAGCAATAGCATTATATGAGAATTCCCCCCACTCCTCAACTATCCCACCCCAGCAATAGGATTATATGAGAATTCCCCCCACTCCTCAACTATCCCACCTCAGCAATAGGATTATATGAGAATTCCCCCCACTCCTCAACTATCCCACCCCAGCAATAGGATTATATGAGAATTTCCACCACTCCTCAACTATCCCATCTCAGCAATAGAATTATATGAGAATGCCCCCCGCCCCACTCCTTAAATATCCGATCTCAGCAATAGGATTATATGAGAATCCCCCCCGCCCCACTCCTTAAATATCCCATCTCATCAATAGGATTATATGAGAATCCCCCCCGCTCCACTCCTCAACTATCCCATCTCAGCAATAGGATTATATGATAATTCCCCCAACTCCTCAACAATCCCACCTCAGCAATAGGATTATATGAGAATTCCCCCCACTCCTCAACTATCCAACCCCAGCAATAGGATTATATGAGAATTCCCCCCCACTCCTCAACTATCCCACCTCAGCAATAGGATTATATGAGAATTACCCCCCCCCCACTCCTCAACTATCCCACCTCAGCATTAGGATTATATGAGAATCCCCCCCCCACTCATCAACTATCCCACCTAAGTAATAGGATTATATGAGAATTCCCCCCACTCCTCAACAATCCCACCTCGGCAATAGGATTATATGAGAATCTCCCCCCACTCCTCAACTATCCCACCTTAGCAAAAGGTTTATATGAGAATCCCCCCCACTCCTCAACTATCCCACCCAGCAATAGAATTATATGAGAATCTCCACCCACTCCTCAACTATCCCACTTTAGCAATAGGATTATATGAGAATTCTTCCCCACTCCTCAACTATCCCACCTCAGCAATAGGATTATATGAGAATTCCCCCCACTCCTCAACTATCCCACCTCAGCAATAGGATTATATGAGAATTCCCCACTCCTCAACTATCCCACCTCAGCATTAGGATTATATGAGAATTCCCCCCACTCCTCAACTATCCCACCTCAGCAATAGGATTATATAAGAATCTCCCCCCACTCCTCAACTATCCCACCTCAGCAATAGGATATGAGAATTCCCCCACTCCTCAACTATCCCACCTCATCAATAGGATTATATGAGAATCCCCCACCCCAATCCTTAACTATCAGACCCCAGCAATAGGATTATATGGGAATTCCCCCCACTCCTCAACTATCCCACCTCAGCAATAGGATTATATGAGAATCCTACCCCCACTCCGTTACTATCCCACTTCATCAATAGGATTATATGAGAATTCCCCCCACTCCTCACTATCCCACCTAAGCAATAGGATTATATGAGAATCCTCCCCCCACTCCTCAACTATCCCACCTCAGCAATAGGATTATATGAGAATTCCCCCCACTCCTCAACAATCCCACCTCAGCAATAGGATTATATGAGAATTCCCCCACTCCTCAACTATCCCACCTCAGCGATATGATTATATGAGAATCTCCCCCCACTCCTCAACTATCCCACCTTAGCAATACGATTATATGAGAATTCCCCCCTACTCAACAATTATCCCACCTCAGCATTAGGATTATATGACAATCTCCCCCCACTCCTTAACTATCCCACCTCAACAATAGGATATGAGAATTCCCCCACTCCTCAACTATCCCACCTCATCAATAGGATTATATGAGAATCCCCCACCCCAATCCTTAACTATCAGACCCCAGCAATAGGATTATATGAGAATCCTCCCCCCACTCCGTTACTATCCCACTTCATCAATAGGATTATATGAGAATCCACCCACTCTTTAACTATCCCACATCAGCAATAGGATTATATGAGAATCCCCCCCCACTCTTCAACTATCCCACCTCAGCAATAGGATTATATGAGAATCCTCCCACCACTCTGTTACTATCCCACTTCATCAATAGGATTATATGAGAATCCCCCGACTCTTTAACTATCCCACATCAGCAATAGGATTATATGACAATTCCCCCCACTCTTCAACTATCCCACCTCAGCAATAGGATTATATGAGAATCCTCCCCCCACTCCGTTACTATCCCACTTCATCAATAGGATTATATGAGAATCCCCCCACTCTTTAACTATCCCACATCAGCAATAGGATTATATGAGAATTCCCCCAACTCTTCAACTATCCCACCCCAGCAATAGGATTATATGAGAATTCCCCCCACTCTTCAACTATCCCACCTCAGCAATAGGATTATATGAGAATACCCCCCACTCTTCAACTATCCCACCTCAGCAATAGGATTATATGAGAATCCTCCCCCCACTCCGTTACTATCCCACTTCATCAATAGGATTATATGAGAATCCCCCCACTATTTAACTATCCCACATCAGCAATAGGATTATATAGAGAATTCCCCCCACTCTTCAACTATCCCACCTCAGCAATAGGATTATATGAGAATCCTCCCTCCACTCCATTAGTATCCCACATCAGCAATAGGATTATATGAGAATTCCCCCCACTCCTCAACTATCCCACATCAGCAATAGGATTATATGAGAATTCGCCCCCAGTTCTCAACTTTCCCATCTCAGCAATAGTATTATATGAGAATTCTCCCCCACTTCTCAACAATCCCACCTCAGCAATATGTTTATATGAGAATTCCCACCACTCCTCAACTATCCCACCTAAGCAATAGGATTATATGAGAATCTCCCCCCACTCTTTAACTATCCCACATCAGCAATAGGATTATATGAGAATTCGCCCCCAGTTCTCAACTTTCCCATCTCAGCAATAGTATTATATGAGAATTCTCCCCCACTCCTCAACAATCCCACCTCAGCAATATGTTTATATGAGAATTCCCACCACTCCTCAACTATCCCACCTAAGCAATAGGATTATATGAGGATCCCCACCGCCACACTCCTTAACTATCCCACTTCATCAACAGGATTATATGAGAATCTCCCCCCACTCCTCAACTATCCCACCTTAGCAATAGGATTATATGAGAATTCCCCCACTCCTCAACTATCCCACCTCAGCAATAGGATTATATGAGAATTCCCCCACTCCTCAACTATCCCACCTCAGCAATAGGATTATATGAGAATCTCCCCCCACTCCTCAACTATCCCACCTCAGCAATAGGATTATATGAGAATCTCCCCCCACTCCTCAACTATCCCACCTTAGCAATAGGATTATATGAGAATTCCCCCCACTCCTCAACTATCCCACCTCAGCAATAGGATTATATGAGAATTCCCCCCACTCCTCAACTATCCCACCTCAGCAACAGGATTATATGAGAATTCCCCCACTCCTCAACTATCCCACCTCATCAATAGGATTATATGAGAATCCCCCTCACTCCTCAACTAACCCACCTCATCAATAGGATTATATGAGAATTCCCCCCACTCCTCAACTAACCCACCTCAGCAATAGGATTATATGAGAATTCCCCCCACTCCTCATCTATCCCACCCAAGCAATATGATTATATGGGAATTCCCCCCACTCCTCAACTATCCCACCTCAGCAATAGGATTATATGAGAATTCGCCCCCAGTTCTCAACTTTCCCATCTCAGCAATAGTATTATATGAGAATTCTCCCCCACTCCTCAACAATCCCACCTCAGCAATATGTTTATATGAGAATTCCCACCACTCCTCAACTATCCCACCTCAGCAATAGGATTATATTAGAATTACCCCACTCCTCAACTATCCCATCTCAGCAATAGCATATGAGAATTCCCCCCCACTCCTCAACTATCCCACCTCAGCAATAGGATTATATGAGAATTCCCCCCCACACTCCTCAACTATCCCACCTAAGCAATAGTATTATATGAGAATTCCCCCCACTCCTCAACTATCCCACCTCAACAATAGGATTATATGAGAAACCCCCCCCCCCCACACTCCTCAACTATCCCACCTCAGCAATAGGATTATATGAGAATTCCCCCATTCCTCAACTATCCCACCTCAGCAATAGGATTATATGAGAATCCTCCCCTTCACTCCTCAACTATCCCACCTCAGCAATAGGATTATATCAGAATTCCTCCCACTCCTCAACTATCCCACCTCAGCAATAGGATTATATGAGAATTCCCCCCACTCCTCAACTATCCCACCTCAGCAATAGGATTATATGAGAATTCCCCCACTCCTCAACTATCCCACCTCATCAATAGGATTATATGAGAATCCCCCTCACTCCTCAACTAACCCACCTCATCAATAGGATTATATGAGAATTCACCCCACTCCTCATCTATCCCACCCAAGCAATATGATTATATGGGAATTCCCCCCACTCCTCAACTATCCCACCTCAGCAATAGGATTATATGAGAATTCGCCCCCAGTTCTCAACTTTCCCATCTCAGCAATAGTATTATATGAGAATTCTCCCCCACTCCTCAACAATCCCACCTCAGCAATATGTTTATGAGAATTCCCACCACTCCTCAACTATCCCACCTCAGCAATAGGATTATATTAGAATTACCCCACTCCTCAACTATCCCATCTCAGCAATAGCATATGAGAATTCCCCCCCACTCCTCAACTATCCCACCTCAGCAATAGGATTATATGAGAATTCCCCCCCACTCCTCAACAATCCCACCTCAACAATAGGATTATATGAGAATCCCCCCCCACACTCCTCAACTATCCCACCTCAGCAATAGGATTATATGAGAAACCCCCCCCCCCACACTCCTCAACTATCCCACCTCAGCAATAGGATTATATGAGAATTCCCCCACTCCTCAACTATCCCACCTCAGCAATAGGATTATATGAGAATCCTCCACTTCACTCCTCAACTATCCCACCTCAGCAATAGGATTATATCAGAATTCCTCCCACTCCTCAACTATCCCACCTCAGCAATAGGTTTATATGAGAATTCCCCCACTCCTCAATTATCCCACCTCAGCAATAGGATATGAGAATTCCCCCCACTCCTCAACTATCCCACCCCATCAATAGGATTATATGAGAATCCCCCCCCACTCCTCAACTATCCCACCTCAGCAATAAGATTATATGAGAATTCCCCCCACTCCTCAACAATCCCACCTCAGCAATGGGATTATATGAGAATTCCCCCCCACTCCTCAACTATTCCATCTCATCAATAGGATTATATGAGAATCACCGCCCCCCCACTCCTCAACTATCCCATCTCATCAATAGTATTATATGAGAATCCCCCCCACTCTTCAACTATCCCACCTCAGCAGTAGGATTATATGAGAATTCCCCCACTCCTCAACTATCCCACCTCATCAATAGGATTATATGAGAATCCCCCCCCCCACTCCTCAACTATCCCACCTCAGCAATAGGATTATATGAGAATTCCCCCACTCCTCAACTATCCCACCTCAGCAATAGGATTATATGAGAATCTCCCCCCACTCCTCAACTATCCCACCTCAGCAATAGGATTATATGAGAATCTCCCCCCACTCCTCAACTATCCCACCTTAGCAATAGGATTATATGAGAATTCCCCCCACTCCTCAACTAACCCACCTCAGCAATAGGATTATATGAGAATTCCCCCCACTCCTCAACTAACCCACCTCAGCAATAGGATTATATGAGAATCCCCCGCCCAATCCTCAACTATCCACCCCAGCAATAGGATTATATGGGAATTCCCCCCACTCCTCATCTATCCCACCCAAGCAATATGATTATATGGGAATTCCCCCCACTCCTCAACTATCCCACCTAAGCAATAGGATTATATGAGAATCTCCCCCCACTCTTTAACTATCCCACATCAGCAATAGGATTATATGAGAATTTACCCCCAGTTCTCAACTTTCCCATCTCAGCAATAGTATTATATGAGAATTCTCCCCCACTCCTCAACAATCCCACCTCAGCAATATGTTTATATGAGAATTCCCACCACTCCTCAACTATCCCACCTAAGCAATAGGATTATATGAGAATCCCCACCGCCACACTCCTTAACTATCCCACTTCATCAACAGGATTATATGAGAATTCCCCCACTCTTTACCTATCCCACATCAGCAATAGGATTATATGAGAATCCCCCCCACTCCTCAACTATCCCACCTCAGCAATAGGATTATATGAGAATTCCCCCCACTCCTCAACTATCCCACCTCAACAATAGGATTGTATGAGAATTCCCCCCACTCCTCAATTATCCCACCTCAACAATAGGATTATATGATAATTCCCCCCACTCCTCAACTATCCCACCTCAGCAATACGATTATATGAGAATTCCCCCCACTCCTCAACAATCCCACCTCAGCAATAGAATTTTATGAGAATTCCCCCCACTCCTCAACTATCCCACGTTAGCAATAGGATTATATGAGAATTCCCCCCCACTCCTCAACTATCCCACCTCAGCAATAGGATTATATGAGAATCCCCCCACTCTTCAACTATCCCACCTCAGCAATAGGATTATATGAGAATTACCCCCCCCCCCCACTCCTCAACAATCCCATCTCAGCATTAGGATTATATGAGAATCACCGCCCCCCCCACTCCTCAAATATCCCACCTCAGCAATAGGATTATATGAGAATTCCCCCCACTCCTCAACTATCCCACCTCAGCAATAGGATGATATGAGAATCTCCCCCCACTCCTCAACTATCCCACCTAATCAATAGGATTATATGAGAATTCCCCCCCACTCCTCAACTATCCCACCTCAGCATTAGGATTATATGAGAATCTCCCCCCCACTCCTCAACTATCCCACCTCAGCAATAGGATTATATGAGAATTCCCCCTCCCCACTCCTCAACAATCCCACCTCAGCATTAGGATTATATGAGAATCACCCCCCCACTCCTCAAATATCCCACCTCAGCAATAGGATTATATGAGAATTCCCCCCCCACTCCTCAACTATCCCACCTCAGCATTAGGATTATATGAGAATCTCCCCCCCCACTCCTCAACTATCCCACCTCAGCATTAGGATAATATGAGAATTCCCCCCCACTCCTCAACTATCCCACCTCAGCAATAGGATTATATGAGAATTCCCCCCCCCCCACTCCTCAACTATCGCACCTCAGCATTAGGATTATATGAGAATCTCCCCCCCACTCCTCAACTATCCCACCTTAGCAATAGGATTATATGAGAATTCCCCCCACTCCTCAACAATCCCACCTCGGCAATAGGATTATATGAGAATTCCCCCCACTCCTCAACTATCCCATCTCAGCACTAGAATTATATGAGAATCCCCCCGCCCCACTCCTCAACTATCCCACCTCAGCAATAGGATTATATGAGAATTCCCCCACTCCTCAACTATCCCACCTCAGCATTAGGATTATATGAGAATCTCCCCCCCCACTCCTCAACTATCCCACCTCAGCAATAGGATTATATGAGAATTACCCCCCCCCCCACTCCTCAACTATCCCACCTCAGCATTAGGATTATATGAGAACCCCCCCCCCACTCCTCAACTATCCCACCTCAGAATTAGGATTATATTAGAATCTCCCCCCACTCCTTAACTATCCCACTTTAGCAATAGGATTATATGAGAATTCCCCCCACTCCTCAACTATCCCATCTCAGCACTAGAATTATATGAGAATCCCCCCGCCCCACTCCTCAACTATCCCACCTCAGCAATAGGATTATATGAGAATTCCCCCACTCCTCAACTATCCCACCTCAGCATTAGGATTATATGAGAATTCCCCCCACTCCTCAACTATCCCATCTCAGCAATAGGATTATATGAGAATCTCCCCCACTCCTCAACTATCCCACCCCAGCAATAGGATTATATGAGAATCCCCCGCCCCAATCCTCAACTATCCCACCCCAGAAATAGGATTATATGGGAATTCCCCCCACTCCTCAACTATCCCACCCCAGCAATAGGATTATATGGGAATTCCCCCCACTCCTCAACTATCCCACCTAAGCAATAGGATTATATGAGAATCCTCACCCCACTCCTTAAATATCCTACTTCATCAATAGGATTATATGAGAATCCCCACACTCTTTAACTATCCCACCTCATCAATAGGATTATATGAGAATCCCCCCCACCACTCCTCAACTATCCCACCTCAGCAGTGGGATTATACGAGAATTCCCCCACTCCTCAACTATCCCACCTCATCAATAGGATTATTTGAGAATCCCCCCCCCCACTACTCAACTATCCCACATCAGCATTAGGATTATATGAGAATTCCCCCACTCCTCAACTATCCCACCTCAGCAATAGGATTATATGAGAATCTCCCCCCACTCCTCAACTATCCCACCTCAGCAATAGGATTATATGAGAATTCCCCCCACTCCTCAACTATCCCACTTCAGCAATAGGATTATATGAGAATCCCCGCCACTCCTCAACTATCCCACCTCAGAAATTTGATTATATGAGAATTCCCCCCACTCCTCAACTATCCCACCTCGGCAATAGGATTATATGAGAATTCCCCCACTCCTCACTATCCCACCTCAGCAATAGGATTATATGAGAATTCCCCCCCCCCTCAACTATCCCACCTCAGCAATAAGATTATATGAGAATTCCCCCACTCCTCAAGTATCCCACCTCAGCAATAGGATTATATAAGAATCTCCCTCACTCCTCAACTATCCCACCTCAGCAATAAGATTATATGAGAATTACCCCCACTCCTCAACTATCCCACCTCAGCAATAGGATATGAGAATTCCCCCCACTCCTCAACTATCCCACCTCAGCAATAGGATTATATGAGCATTCCCCCCACTCCTCAACTATCCCACCTCAGCAATAGGATATGAGAATCCCCCCCACTCCTCAACTATCCCACCTCAGCAATAGGAGTATATGAGAATCTCCCCCACTCCTCAACTATCCCACCCCAGCAATAGGATTATATGAGAATCCCCCGCCCCAATCCTCAACTATCCCACCCCAGCAATAGGATTATATGGGAATTCCCCCCCCCTCCTCAACTATCCCACCCCAGCAAAAGGATTATATGGGAATTCCCCCCACTCCTCAACTATCCCACCTAAGCAATAGGATTATATGAGAATCCTCACCCCACTCTTTAACTATCCCACATCAGCAATAGGATTATATGATAATTCCCCCCCACTCCTCTATCCCATCACAGCAATAGTATTATAGGAGAATTCTCCCCCACTCCTCAACAATCCCACCACAGAAATATGCTTATATGAGAATCCCCCGCCCCAATCCTCAACTATCCCACCCCAGTAATAGGATTATATTAGAATTCCCCCCACTCCTTAAATATCCCATCTCATCAATAGGATTATATGAGAATCCCCCCGCCCCACTCCTTAACTATCCCACCTCAGCAATAGGATTATGTGATAATCCCCCCACTCCTCAACTATCAATAGGATTATATGAGAATCCCCCGCCCCAATTTTCAACTATCCCACCCCAGCAATAGGATTATATGGGAATTCACCCCACTCTCAACTATCCCACCCTAGCAATAGGATTATATGGGAATTCCCCCCCCACTCCCCAACTATCCCACCCCAGCAATAGGATTATATGGGATATTCCACCCCTCCACTCCTCAACAATCCCACCTCGGCAATAGGATTATATGAGAATTCCCCCACTCCTCAACTATCGCACATCAGCAATAGGATTATATGAGAATTCTCCCCCCACTCCTCAACTATCCCACCTCAGCAATAGGATTATATGATAATTCCCCCACTCCTCAACTATCCCACCTCAGCAATATGATTGTATGAGAATCTCCCCCCACTCCCCAACTATCCCACCCCAGCAATAGGATTATATGGGATATTCCCCCCCTCCACTCCTCAACTATCCCACCTAAGCAATAGGATTATATGAGAATTCCCCCCACTCCTCAACTATCCCACTTTAGCATTAGGATTAAATGAGAATCTACCCCCACTCCTCAACTATCCCACCTCAACAATAGGATTATATGGGAATTCCTCCCACTCTCAAATATCCCACCCCAGCAATAGTATTATTTGGGAATTCCCCCTACTCTCAACTATCCCACCCCAGCAATAGGATTATATGGGAATTCCCCCCACTCCTCAACAATCCCACCTCGGCAATAGGATTATATGAGAATTCCCCCACTCCTCAACTATCGCACCTCAGCAATAGGATTATATGAGAATTCTCCCCCCACTCCTCAACTATCCCACCTCAGCAATAGGATTATATGAGAATTCCCCCACTCCTCAACTATCCCACCACAGCAATATGATTGTATGAGAATCTCCCCCCACTCCTCAACTATCCCACCTAAGCAATAGGATTATATGAGAATCCCCCCCCTCTCCTCAACTATCCCACCTACGTAATAGGATTATATGAGAATTCCCCCCCACTCCTCAACTATCCCGCTTTAGCATTAGGATTATATGAGAATCTGCCCCCACTCCTCAACTATCCCACCTCAACAATAGGATTATATGGTAATTCCCCCCACTTTCAACTATCCCACCCCTGCAATAGGATTATATGGGAATTCCCCCCCACTCTCAACTATCCCACCCCAGCAATAGGATTATATGGGAATTCCCCCCCACTCCTCAACTATCCCACATCATTAATAGGATTATATGAGAATCCCCCGCCCCAATTGTCAACTATCCCACCCCAGCAATAGGATTATATGGGAATTCGCCCCACTCTCAACTATCCCACCCCAGCAATAGGATTATATGGGAATTCCCCCCCCCCCCACTCCTCAACTATCCCACCTCAGCAATAGGATTATATGAGAATTCCCCCCACTCTCCTTAACTATCCCACTTCAGCAATAGGATTATATGAGAATCCCCGCCACTCCTCAACTATCCCACCTCAGAAATTTGATTATATGAGAATTCCCCCCACTCCTCAACTATCCCACCTCGGCAATAGGATTATATGAGAATTCCCCCACTCCTCACTATCCCACCTCATCAATAGGATTATATGAGAATCCCCCCCCACTCCTCAACTATCCCACCTCAGCAATAGGAGTATATGAGAATCTCCCCCACTCCTCAACTATCCCACCCCAGCAATAGGATTATATGAGAATCCCCCGCCCCAATCCTCAACTATCCCACCCCAGCAATAGGAATATATGGGAATTCCCCCCCCCCCTCCTCAACTATCCCACCCCAGCAAAAGGATTATATGGGAATTCCCCCCACTCCTCAACTATCCCACCTAAGCAATAGGATTATATGAGAATCCTCACCCCACTCTTTAACTATCCCACATCAGCAATAGGATTATATGAGAATCCTCACCCCACTCCTCAACTATCCCACTTTAGCATTAGGATTATATGAGAATCTACCCCCACTCCTCAACTATCCCACCTCAACAATAGGATTATATGGGAATTCCTCCCACTCTCAAATATCCCACCCCAGCAATAGTATTATTTGGGAATTCCCCCTACTCTCAACTATCCCACCCCAGCAATAGGATTATATGGGAATTCCCCCCACTCCTCAACAATCCCACCTCGGCAATAGGATTATATGAGAATTCCCCCACTCCTCAACTATCGCACCTCAGCAATAGGATTATATGAAAATCCCCCCCCCCCACTCCTCAACAATCCCACCTAAGCAATATGTTTATATGAGAATTCCCACCACTCCTCAACTATCCCACCTCAGCAATAGGATTATATTAGAATTACCCCACTCCTCAACTATCCCATCTCAGCAATAGCATATGAGAATTCCCCCCCACTCCTCAACTATCAATAGGATTATATGAGAATCCTCTCCGCCCCACTCCTTAAATATCCCATCTCATCAATAGGATTATATGAGAATCCCCACCGCCACACTCCTTAACTATCCCACTTCATCAACAGGATTATATGAGAATTCCCCCACTCTTTAACTATCCCACATCAGCAATAGGATTATATGAGAATCCCCCCCACTCCTCAACTATCCCATCTCAGCAATAGGATTATATGAGAATTCCCCCCACTCCGCAACAATCCCACCTCAGCAATAGGATTATATGAGAATTCCCCCCACTCCTCAACTATCCCACCTCAACAATAGGATTGTATGAGAATTCCCCCCACTCCTCAATTATCCCACCTCAACAATAGGATTATATGAGAATTCCCCCCACTCCTCAACTATCCCACCTCAGCAATACGATTATATGAGAATTCCCCCCACTCCTCAACAATCCCACCTCAGCAATAGTATTTTATGAGAATTCCCCCCACTCCTCAACTATCCCACCTCAGCAATAGGATTATATGAGAATCTCCCCCCACTCCTCAACTATCCCACGTTAGCAATAGGATTATATGAGAATTCCCCCCCACTCCTCAACTATCCCACCTCAGCAATAGGATTATATGAGAATCCCCCCCACTCTTCAACTATCCCACCTCAGCAATAGGATTATATGAGAATTACCCCCCCCCCACTCCTCAACAATCCCATCTCAGCATTAGGATTATATGAGAATCACCGCCCCCCACTCCTCAAATATCCCACCTCAGCAATAGGATTATATGAGAATTCCCCCCACTCCTCAACTATCCCACCTCAGCAATAGGATGATATGAGAATCTCCCCCCACTCCTCAACTATCCCACCTAAGCAATAGGATTATATGAGAATTCCCCCCCATTCCTCAACTATCCCACCTCAGCATTAGGATTATATGAGAATCTCCCCCCCACTCCTCAACTATCCCACCTCAGCAATAGGATTATATGAGAATTCCCCCTCCCCACTCCTCAACAATCCCACCTCAGCATTAGGATTATATGAGAATCACCCCCCCACTCCTCAAATATCCCACCTCAGCAATAGGATTATATGAGAATTCCCCCCCCCCCACTCCTCAACTATCCCATCTCAGCATTAGGATTATATGAGAATCTCCCCCACCACTCCTCAACTATCCCACCTCAGCATTAGGATAATATGAGAATTCCCCCCCACTCCTCAACTATCCCACCTCAGCAATAGGATTATATGAGAATTCCCCCCCCACTCCTCAACTATCGCACCTCAGCATTAGGATTATATGAGAATCTCCGCCCCACTCCTCAACTATCCCACCTTAGCAATAGGATTATATGAGAATTCCCCCCACTCCTCAACAATCCCACCTCGGCAATAGGATTATATGAGAATTCCCCCCACTCCTCAACTATCCCATCTCAGCACTAGAATTATATGAGAATCCCCCCGCCCCACTCCTCAACTATCCCACCTCAGCAATAGGATTATATGAGAATTCCCCCACTCCTCAACTATCCCACCTCAGCATTAGGATTATATGAGAATCTCCCCCCCCCACTCCTCAACTATCCCACCTCAGCATTAGGATTATATGAAAATCCCCCCCCCGCCACTCCTCAACTATCCCACCTCAGCATTAGGATTATATTAGAATCTCCCCCCCACTCCTCAACTATCCCACCTAAGCAATAGGATTATATGAGAATTCCCCCTCCCCGCTCCCCAACTATCCCACCTCAGCAATAGGATTATATGAGAATTCCCCCCACTCCTCAACAATCCCACCTCAGCAATAGGATTATATCAGAATTCACCCCATTCCTCAACTATCCCACCTCAGCAATAGGATTATATGAGAATATCCCCCCACTCCTCAACCATCCCAGTTTAGCAATAGGATTATATGAGAATTCCTCCCCACACTCCTCAACTACCCACCTCAGCAATAGGATTATATGAGAATTCCCCCACTCCTTAACTATCCCACTTCAGCAATAGGATATGAGATTTCCCCCCCCACTCCTCAACTATACCACCTCAGCAATAGGATTATATGAGAATTCCCCCCACTCCTCAACTATCCCACCTCAGCAATGGGATTATATGAGAATTCCCCCACTTTTCAACTATCCGACCTCAGCAATAGGATTATATGAAAATCCCCCCCCCACTCCTCAACAATCCCACCTCAGCAATATGTTTATATGAGAATTCCCACCACTCCTCAACTATCCCACCTCAGCAATAGGATTATATTAGAATTACCCCACTCCTCAACTATCCCATCTCAGCAATAGCATATGAGAATTCCCCCCCACTCCTCAACTATCAATAGGATTATATGAGAATCCTCTCCGCCCCACTCCTTAAATATCCCATCTCATCAATAGGATTATATGAGAATCCCCACCGCCACACTCCTTAACTATCCCACTTCATCAACAGGATTATATGAGAATTCCCCCACCCTTTAACTATCCCACATCAGCAATAGGATTATATGAGAATCCCCCCCACTCCTCAACTATCCCATCTCAGCAATAGGATTATATGAGAATTCCCCCCACTCCGCAACAATCCCACCTCAGCAATAGGATTATATGAGAATTCCCCCCACTCCTCAACTATCCCACCTCAACAATAGGATTGTATGAGAATTCCCCCCACTCCTCAATTATCCCACCTCAGCAATAGGATTATATGAGAATTTCCCCCACTCCTCAACTATCCCACCTCAGCAATACGATTATATGAGAATTCCCCCCACTCCTCAACAATCCCACCTCAGCAATAGTATTTTATGAGAATTCGCCCCCACTCCTCAACTATCCCACCTCAGCAATAGGATTATATGAGAATCTCCCCCCACTCCTCAACTATCCCACGTTAGCAATAGGATTATATGAGAATTCCCCCCCACTCCTCAACTATCCCACCTCAGCAATAGGATTATATGAGAATCCCCCCCACTCTTCAACTATCCCACCTCAGCAATAGGATTATATGAGAATTACCCCCCCCCCCCACTCCTCAACAATCCCATCTCAGCATTAGGATTATATGAGAATCACCGCCCCCCACTCCTCAAATATCCCACCTCAGCAATAGGATTATATGAGAATTCCCCCCACTCCTCAACTATCCCACCTCAGCAATAGGATGATATGAGAATCTCCCCCCACTCCTCAACTATCCCACCTAAGCAATAGGATTATATGAGAATTCCCCCCCATTCCTCAACTATCCCACCTCAGCATTAGGATTATATGAGAATCTCCCCCCCACTCCTCAACTATCCCACCTCAGCAATAGGATTATATGAGAATTCCCCCTCCCCACTCCTCAACAATCCCACCTCAGCATTAGGATTATATGAGAATCACCCCACCTCAGCAATAGGATTATATGAGAATTCCCCCACTCCTCAACTATCCCACCACAGCAATATGATTGTATGAGAATCTCCCCCCACTCCTCAACTATCCCACCTATAGGATTATATGGTAATTCCCCCCACTCTCAACTATCCCACCCCTGCAATAGGATTATATGGGAATTCCCCCCCACTCTCAACTATCCCACCCCAGCAATAGGATTATATGGGAATTCCCCCCCACTCCTCAACTATCCCACATCATTAATAGGATTATATGAGAATCCCCCGCCCCAATTGGCAACTATCCCACCCCAGCAATAGGATTATATGGGAATTCGCCCCACTCTCAACTATCCCACCCCAGCAATAGGATTATATGGGAATTCCCCCCCCCCACTCCTCAACTATCCCACCTCAGCAATAGGATTATATGAGAATCCTCCCCCCTCTCCTTAACTATCCCACTTCATCAATAGGATTATATGAGCATCCCCCCATTCTTTAACTATCCCACATCAGCAATAGGATTATATGGGAATTCGCCCCACTCTCAACTATCCCACCCCAGCAATAGGATTATATGGGAATTCCCCCCCCCCACTCCTCAACGATCCCACCTCAGCAATAGGATTATATGAGAATCCTCCCCCCACTCCTTAACTATCCCACTTCATCAATAGGATTATATGAGAATCCTCCCACCACTCCTTAACTATCCCACTTCATCTATAGCATTATATGAGAATTCCCCCCACTCCTCAACTATCCCACTTCATCAATAGGATTATATGAGAATCCTCCCACCACTCCTTAACTATCCCACTTCATCAATAGGATCATATGAGAATTCCCCCCACTCTTCAACTATCCCACCTCAGCAATAGGATTATATGAGAATTCCCCCCCCCCACTCCTCAACTATCCCACCTCAGCATTAGGATTATATGAGAATCTCCCCCACCACTCCTCAACTATCCCACCTCAGCATTAGGATAATATGAGAATTCCCCCCCACTCCTCAACTATCCCACCTCAGCAATAGGATTATATGAGAATTCCCCCCCCCACTCCTCAACTATCCCACCTCAGCATTAGGATTATATGAGAATCTCCCCCACCACTCCTCAACTATCCCACCTCAGCATTAGGATAATATGAGAATTCCCCCCCACTCCTCAACTATCCCACCTCAGCAATAGGATTATATGAGAATTCCCCCCCCACTCCTCAACTATCGCACCTCAGCATTAGGATTATATGAGAATCTCCGCCCCACTCCTCAACTATCCCACCTTAGCAATAGGATTATATGAGAATTCCCCCCACTCCTCAACAATCCCACCTCGGCAATAGGATTATATGAGAATTCCCCCCACTCCTCAACTATCCCATCTCAGCACTAGAATTATATGAGAATCCCCCCGCCCCACTCCTCAACTATCCCACCTCAGCAATAGGATTATATGAGAATTCCCCCACTCCTCAACTATCCCACCTCAGCATTAGGATTATATGAGAATCTCCCCCCCACTCCTCAACTATCCCACCTCAGCAATAGGATTATATGAGAATTACCCCCCCCCCCACTCCTCAACTATCCCACCTCAGCATTAGGATTATATGAAAATCCCCCCCGCCACTCCTCAACTATCCCACCTCAGCATTAGGATTATATTAGAATCTCCCCCCCACTCCTCAACTATCCCACCTAAGCAATAGGATTATATGAGAATTCCCCCTCCCCGCTCCCCAACTATCCCACCTCAGCAATAGGATTATATGAGAATTCCCCCCACTCCTCAACAATCCCACCTCAGCAGTAGGATTATATCAGAATTCACCCCATTCCTCAACTATCCCACCTCAGCAATAGGATTATATGAGAATATCCCCCCACTCCTCAACCATCCCAGTTTAGCAATAGGATTATATGAGAATTCCCCCCCACACTCCTCAACTACCCACCTCAGCAATAGGATTATATGAGAATTCCCCCACTCCTTAACTATCCCACTTCAGCAATAGGATATGAGATTTCCCCCCCCACTCCTCAACTATCCCACCTCAGCAATAGGAGTATATGAGAATTCCCCCCACTCCTCAACTATCCCACCTCAGCAATGGGATTATATGAGAATTCCCCCACTTATCAACTATCCGACCTCAGCAATAGGATTATATGAAAATTCCCCCCCCACTCCTCAACTATCCCACCTCAGCAATAAGATTATATGAGAATTCCCCCATCCTCAACTATCCCACCTCAGCAATAGGACTATATGAGAATTCCCCCCACTCCCCAACTATCCCACCCCAGCAATAGGATTATATGGGAATTCCCCCCACTCTTTAACTATCCCACATCAGCAATAGGATTATATGAGAATCCCCCCACTCTTTAACTATCCCACATCAGCAATAGGATTATATGAGAATTCCCCCCCACTCCTCAACTATCCCATCTCAGCAATAGTATTATATGAGAATTCTCCCCTACTCCTCAACAATCCCACCTCAGCAATATGTTTATATGAGAATTCCCCCACTCCTCAACTATCCCACCTCAGCAATAGGATTATATGGTAATCCCCACCACTCCTCAACTATGCCACCTAAGCAATAGGATTATATGATAATCCTCCCCCACTCCTTAACTATCGCACGTCATCAATAGGATTATATGAGAATTCCCCCACTTTTCAACTATCCGACCTCAGCAATAGGATTATATGAAAATTCCCCCCCCACTCCTCAACTATCCCACCTCAGCAATAGGATTATATGAGAATTCCCCCATCCTCAACTATCCCACCTCAGCAATAGGACTATATGAGAATTCCCCCCACTCCCCAACTATCCCACCCCAGCAATAGGATTATATGGGAATTCCCCCCACTCTTTAACTATCCCACATCAGCAATAGGATTATATGAGAATTCCCCCATCCTCAACTATCCCACCTCAGCAATAGGATTATATTAGAATTCCCCCCACTCCTCAACTATCCCACCCCAGCAATAGGATTATATGAGAATTCCCCCCACTCCTCAACTATCCCATCTCAGCGATAGGATTATATGAGAAAATCCCCCCCACCCCTCAACTATCCCTCCTCAGCGATAGGATTATATGATAATCCTCCACCACTCCTTAACTATCCCACTTCATCAATAGGATTATATGAGAATCCCCCCACTCTTTAACTATCCCACCTCATCAATAGGATTATATGAGAATTCCCCCCCACACTCCTCAACTATCCCACCTCAGCAATAGCATTATATGAGAATGCCCCCCCCACATTCCTCAACAATCCCACCTCATAAATAGGATTATATCAGAATTTCCCCCACTCCTCAACAATCCCACCTCAGTAATAGGATTATATGAGAATCTCCCCCCACTCCTCAACTATCCCAGTTTAGCAATAGGATTATATGAGAATTCCCCCCCACACTCCTCAACTATCCCACTTTAGTAATAGGATTATATGAGAATTCCCCCCACTCCTCAACTATCCCACCTCAGCAATAGGATTATATGAGAATTCCTCCACTCCTCAACTATCCCACCTCAGCAATAGGATTATATGACAATCCTCCCCTTCACTCCTCAACTATCCCACCTCAGCAATAGGATTATATGAGCATTCCCCCCACTCTTCAACTATCCCACCTCAGCAATAGGATTATATGAGAATCCCCCCACTCCTCAACTATCCCCCCCCAGCAATAGGATTATATGAGAATTCCCCCCACTCCTCAACTATCCCACCTCAGCAAATGGATTATATGAGAATTCCCCCCACTCCCCAACTATCCCACCTCAGCAATAGGATTATATGAGGATTCCCCCCACTCCTCAACTATCCCACCTCATCAATAGTATTATATGAGAATTCCCCCCACTCCTCAACTATCCCACCTCAGCAATAGGATTATATGAGAATTCCCCACCCCCACACTCCTCAATTATCCCACCTCAGCAATAGGATTATATGAGAATCCCCCCACTCTTTAACTATCCCACATCAGCAATAGGATTATATGAGAATTCCCCCCCACTCCCCAACTAGCCCACCTCAGCAATAGGATTATATGAGAATTCCCCCCACTCTTCAACTATCCCACCCCAGCAATAGGATTATATGAGAATCCCCCCCCACACTCCTCAACTATCCCACCTCAGCAATAGGATTATATGAGAATCTCCCCCCACTCCTCAACTATCCCAGCTTAGCAATAGGATTATATGAGAATTCCCCCCACACTCCTCAACTACCCCACCTCAGCAATAGGATTATATGAGAATTCCCCCCACTCCTTAACTATCCCACTTTAGCAATAGGATTATATGAGAATTCCCCCACTCCTCGACTATCCCACCTCAGCAATAGGATTATATGAGAATCCTCCCCTTCATTCCTCAACTATCCCACCTGAGCAATAGGATTATATGAGAATTCCCCCAACTCCTTAACTATCCCACCTCAGCAATAGGATTATATGAGAATTCCCCCACTCCTCGACTATCCCACCTCAGCAATAGGATTATATGACAATCCTCCCCTTCACTCCTCAACTATCCCACCTCAGCAATAGGATTATATGAGCATTCCCCCACTCTTCAACTATCCCACCTCAGCAATAGGATTATATGAGAATCCCCCCCACTCCTCAACTATCCCACCTCAGCAAATGGATTATATGAGAATTCCCCCCACTCCCCAACTATCCCACCTCAGCAATAGGATTATATGAGGATTCCCCCTACTCTTCAACTATCCCACCTCATCAATAGGATTATATGAGAATTCCCCACCCCCACACTCCTCAATTATCCCACCTCAGCAATAGGATTATATGAGAATCCCCCCACTCTTTAACTATCCCACATCAGCAATAGGATTATATGAGAATTCCCCCCCCACTCCCCAACTAGCCCACCTCAGCAATAGGATTATATGAGAATTCCCCCCACTCTTCAACTATCCCACCCCAGCAATAGGATTATATGAGAATCCCCCCCCCACACTCCTCAACTATCCCACCTCAGCAATAGGATTATATGAGAATCTCCCCCCACTCCTCAACTATCCCAGCTTAGCAATAGGATTATATGAGAATTCCCCCCACACTCCTCAACTACCCCACCTCAGCAATAGGATTATATGAGAATTCCCCCCACTCCTTAACTATCCCACTTTAGCAATAGGATTATATGAGAATTCCCCCCACTCCTCAACTATCCCACCTCAGCAATAGGATTATATGAGAATTCCCCCACTCCTCGACTATCCCACCTCAGCAATAGGATTATATGAGAATCCTCCCCTTCACTCCTCAACTATCCCACCTGAGCAATAGGATTATATGAGAATTACCCCCACTCTTCAACTATCCCACCTCAGCAAATGGATTATGAGAATTGCCCCCACTCCCAACTATCCCACCTCAGCAATAGGATTATATGAGAATTCCCCCCACTCTTCAACTATCCCACCTCAGCAATAGGATTATATGAGAATTCCCCCCCCCCACACTCCTCAACTATCCCACCTCATCAATAGGATTATATGAGAATTCCCCCCCCACACTCCACAACTATCCCACCTCAGCAATAGGATTATATGAGAATTCCCCCCCCACACTCCTCAACTATCCCACCTCAGCAATAGGATTATATGAGAATTCCCCCCACTCCTCAACTATCCCACCTCAGTAATAGGATTATATGAGAATCTCCCCCCACTCCTCAACTATCCCAGTTTAGCAATAGGATTATATGAGAATTCCCCCCCACACTCCTCAACTATCCCACCTCAGCAATAGGATTATATGAGAATTCCTCCACTCCTCAACTATCCCACCTCAGCAATAGGATTATATGAGAATCCTCCCCTTCACCCCTCAACTATCCCACCTCGGCAATTGGATTATATGAGAATTCCCCCCACTTTTCAACTATCCCACCCCAGCAAATGGATTATATGAGAATTCCCCCCACTCCCCAACTATCCCACCTCAGCAATAGGATTATATGAGAATTCCCCCCACTCTTCAACTATCCCACCTCATCAATAGTATTATATGAGAATTCCCCCCACTCCTCAACTATCCCACCTCATCAATAGGATTATATGAGAATTCCCCCCCCCCCACACTCCTCAACTATCCCACCTCAGCAATAGCATTATATGAGAATTCCCCACCCCCACACTCCTCAACTATCCCACCTCATCAATAGGATTATATGAGAATTCCCCCCCCCCCACACTCCTCAACTATCCCACCTCAGCAATAGGATTATATGAGAATTCCCCCCACTCCTCAACTATCCCACCTCAGCAATAGGATTATATGAGAATTCCCCCCCCCACACTCCTCAACTATCCCACCTCAGCAATAGCATTATATGAGAATTCCCCCCCCCCCACACTCCTCAACTATCCCACCTCAGCAATAGGATTATATGAGAATCCTCCCCTTCACCCCTCAACTATCCCACCTCGGCAATTGGATTATATGAGAATTCCCCCCACTTTTCAACTATCCCACCCCAGCAAATGGATTATATGAGAATTCCCCCCACTCCCCAACTATCCCACCTCAGCAATAGGATTATATGAGAATTCCCCCCACTCTTCAACTATCCCACCTCATCAATAGTATTATATGAGAATTCCCCCCACTCCTCAACTATCCCACCTCATCAATAGGATTATATGAGAATTCCCCCCCCCACACTCCTCAACTATCCCACCTCAGCAATAGCATTATATGAGAATTCCCCACCCCCACACTCCTCAACTATCCCACCTCATCAATAGGATTATTTGAGAATCCCCCCCCAGTCCTCAACTATCCCACCTCAGCCATAGGATTATATGAGAATTCCCCCATCCTCAACTATCCCACCTCAGCAATAGGTTTATATGAGAATTCCCCCACTCCTCAACTATCCCACCTCAGCAATAGGATATGAGAATTCCCCCCACTCTTCAACTATCCCACCTCATCAATAGTATTATATGAGAGTTCCCCCCACTCCTCAACTATCCCACCTCATCAATAGGATTATATAAGAATCCCCCCCACTCCTCAACTATCCCACCTCAGCAATAGGATTATATGAGAATTCCCCCACTCCTAAACTATCCCACCTCAGCAATAGGATTATATGAGAATTCCCCCCCCACTCCTCAACTATCCCATCTCATCAATAGGATTATATGAGAATCACCCCCCCCCCCACTCCTCAACTATCCCACCTCAGCAATAGGTTTATATGAGAATTCCCCCCACTCCTCAACTATCCCACCTCATCAATAGGATTATATGAGAATCCCCCCCCCCACTCTTCAACTATCCCACCTAAGCAGTAGGATTATATGAGAATTCCCCCACTCCTCACCTATCCCACCTCATCAATAGGATTATATGAGAATCCCCCCCACTCCTCAACTATCCCACCTCAGCAATAGGATTATATGAGAATTCCCCCACTCCTCAACTATCCCACCTCAGCAATAGGATTATATGAGAATCTCCCCCCCACTCCTCAACTATCCCACCTCAGCAATAGGATTATATGAGAATCTCCCCCCACTCCTCAACTATCCCACCTTAACAATATGATTATATGAGAATTCCCCCCACTCCTCAACTATCCCACCTCAGCAATAGGATTATATGAGAATTCCCCCCACTCCTCAACTATCCCACCTCAGCAATAGGATTATATGAGAATCCCCCGCCCAATCCTCAACTATCCACCCCAGCAATAGGATTATATGGGAATTCCCCCCACTACTCATCTATCCCACCCCAGCAATAGGATTATATGGGAAATCCCCCCACTCTTCAACTATCCCACCTCAGCAATAGGATTATATGAGAATTCCCCCCACTCCTCAACTATCCCACCTAAGCAATAGTATTATATGGGAATTCCCCCCACTCCTCATCTATCCCACCCCAGCAATAGGATTATATGGGAATTCCCCCCACTCATCATCTATCCCACCCCAGCAATAGGATTATATGGGAATTCCCCCCACTCTTCAACTATCCCACCTCAGCAATAGTATTATATGAGAATTCTCCCCCACTCCTCAACAATCCCACCTCAGCAATATGTTTATATGAGAATTGCCACCACTCCTCAACTATCCCACCTCAGCAATAGGATTATATTAGAATTACCCCCACTCCTCAACTATCCCATCTCAGCAATAGGATTATATGAGAATCCCCCCCCGCCCCACTCCTTAACTATTCCACTTCATCAACAGGATTATATGAGATTTCCCCCACTCTTTAACTATCCCACATCAGCAATAGGATTATATGAGAATCCCCCCCCCCACTCCTCAACTATCCCATCTCAGCAATAGGATTATATGAGAATTCCCCCCACTCTGCAACAATCCCACCTCAGCAATAGGATTATATGAGAATTCCCCCCACTCCTCAACTATCCCACCTCAGCAATAGGATTATATGAGAATTCCCGCCACTCCTCAACTATCCCACCTCAGCAATAGGATTATATGAGAATTCCCCCCACTCCTCAACTATCCCACCTCAGCAATAGGATTATATGAGAATTCCCTCCCACTCCTCAACTATCCCATCTCATCAATAGGATTATATGAGAATCCCCCACTCCTCAACTATCCCACCTCAGCAATAGGATTATATGAGAATTCCCCCCACTCCTCAACTATCCCACCTCAGCAATAGGATTATATGAGAATTCCCTCCCACTCCTCAACTATCCCATCTCACAATAGGATTATATGAGAATCCCCCCCCACTCCTCAACTATCCCACCTCATCAATAGGATTATATGAGAATCCCCCCCCCACTCAACTATCCCACCTCAGCAATAGGTTTATATGAGAATTCCCCCACTCCTCAACTATCCCACCTCATCAATAGTATTATATGAGAATTTCCCCCACTCCTCAACTATCCCAACTCATCAATAGGATTATATGAGAATCCCACTCCTCGACTATCCCACCTCAGCAGTAGGATTATATGAGAATTCCCCCACTCCTCAACTATCCCACCTCATCAATAGGATTATATGAGAATCCCCCCCTCCACTCCTCAACTATCACACCTCAGCAATAGGATTATATGAGAATTCCCCCACTCCTCAACTATCCCACCTCAGCAATAGGATTATATGAGAATCTCCCCCCACTCCTCAACTATCCCACCTCAGCAATAGGATTATATGAGAATCTCCCCCCACTCCTCAACCATCCCAGTTTAGCAATAGGATTATATGAGAATTCCCCCCCACACTCCTCAACTATCCCACTTCAGCAATAAGATTATATAAGAATTCCCCCCACTCTTCAACTATCCCACCTCAGCAATGGGATTATATGAGAATATCCCCCCACTCCTCAACCATCCCAGTTTAGCAATAGGATTATATGAGAATTCCCCCCCACACTCCTCAACTATCCCACCTCAGCAATAGGATTATATGAGAATTCCCCCACTCCTCAACTATCCCACCTCAGCAATAGGATTATATGAGAATCTCCCCCCACTCCTCAACTATCCCACCTCAGCAATAGGATTATATGAGAATCTCCCCCCACTCCTCAACTATCCCACCTCAGCAATACGATTATATGAGAATTCCCCCCACTCCTCAACAATCCCACCTCAGCAATAGGATTATATCAGAATTCACCCCATTCCTGAACTATCCCACCTCAGCAATAGGATTATATGAGAATATCCCCCCACTCCTCAACCATCCCAGTTTAGCAATAGGATTATATGAGAATTCCCCCCCACACTCCTCAACTATCCCACTTCAGCAATAAGATTATATGAGAATTCCCCCCACTCCTCAACTATCCCACCTCAGCAATAGGATTATATGAGAATTCCCCCCACTCCTCAACTATCCCACCTCAGCAATGGGATTATATGAGAATATCCCCCCACTCCTCAACCATCCCAGTTTAGCAATAGGATTATATGAGAATTCCCCCCCACACTCCTCAACTATCCCACCTCAGCAATAGGATTATATGAGAATTCCCCCACTCCTCAACTATCCCACCTCAGCAATAGGATTATATGAGAATCTCCCCCCACTCCTCAACTATCCCACCTCAGCAATAGGATTATATGAGAATCTCCCCCCACTCCTCAACTATCCCACCTCAGCAATACGATTATATGAGAATTCCCCCCACTCCTCAACAATCCCACCTCAGCAATAGGATTATATCAGAATTCACCCCATTCCTGAACTATCCCACCTCAGCAATAGGATTATATGAGAATATCCCCCCACTCCTCAACCATCCCAGTTTAGCAATAGGATTATATGAGAATTCCCCCCCACACTCCTCAACTATCCCACTTCAGCAATAAGATTATATGAGAATTCCCCCCACTCCTCAACTATCCCACCTCAGCAATAGGATTATATGAGAATTCCCCCCACTCCTCAACTATCCCACCTCAGCAATAGGATTATATGAGAATTCCCCCCACTCCTCAACTATCCCACCTCAGCAATAGGATTATATGAGAATCCCCCGCCCAATCCTCAACTATCCACCCCAGCAATAGGATTATATGGGAATTCCCCCCACTACTCATCTATCCCACCCCAGCAATAGGATTATATGGGAAATCCCCCCACTCTTCAACTATCCCACCTCAGCAATAGGATTATATGGGAATTCCCCCCACTCCTCAACTATCCCACCTAAGCAATAGTATTATATGGGAATTCCCCCCACTCCTCATCTATCCCACCCCAGCAATAGGATTATATGGGAATTCCCCCCACTCATCATCTATCCCACCCCAGCAATAGGATTATATGGGAATTCCCCCCACTCTTCAACTATCCCACCTCAGCAATAGTATTATATGAGAATTCTCCCCCACTCCTCAACAATCCCACCTCAGCAATATGTTTATATGAGAATTGCCACCACTCCTCAACTATCCCACCTCAGCAATAGGATTATATTAGAATTACCCCCACTCCTCAACTATCCCATCTCAGCAATAGGATTATATGAGAATCCCCCCCGCCCCACTCCTTAACTATTCCACTTCATCAACAGGATTATATGAGATTTCCCCCACTCTTTAACTATCCCACATCAGCAATAGGATTATATGAGAATCCCCCCCCCCCCACTCCTCAACTATCCCATCTCAGCAATAGGATTATATGAGAATTCCCCCCACTCTGCAACAATCCCACCTCAGCAATAGGATTATATGAGAATTCCCCCCACTCCTCAACTATCCCACCTCAGCAATAGGATTATATGAGAATTCCCGCCACTCCTCAACTATCCCACCTCAGCAATAGGATTCTATGAGAATTCCCCCCACTCCTCAACTATCCCACCTCAGCAATAGGATTATATGAGAATTCCCTCCCACTCCTCAACTATCCCATCTCATCAATAGGATTATATGAGAATCCCCCCCCACTCCTCAACTATCCCACCTCATCAATAGGATTATATGAGAATCCCCCCCCCACTCAACTATCCCACCTCAGCAATAGGTTTATATGAGAATTCCCCCACTCCTCAACTATCCCACCTCATCAATAGTATTATATGAGAATTTCCCCCACTCCTCAACTATCCCAACTCATCAATAGGATTATATGAGAATCCCACTCCTCGACTATCCCACCTCAGCAGTAGGATTATATGAGAATTCCCCCACTCCTCAACTATCCCACCTCATCAATAGGATTATATGAGAATCCCCCCCTCCACTCCTCAACTATCACACCTCAGCAATAGGATTATATGAGAATTCCCCCACTCCTCAACTATCCCACCTCAGCAATAGGATTATATGAGAATCTCCCCCCACTCCTCAACTATCCCACCTCAGCAATAGGATTATATGAGAATCTCCCCCCACTCCTCAACCATCCCAGTTTAGCAATAGGATTATATGAGAATTCCCCCCCACACTCCTCAACTATCCCACTTCAGCAATAAGATTATATAAGAATTCCCCCCACTCTTCAACTATCCCACCTCAGCAATGGGATTATATGAGAATATCCCCCCACTCCTCAACCATCCCAGTTTAGCAATAGGATTATATGAGAATTCCCCCCCACACTCCTCAACTATCCCACCTCAGCAATAGGATTATATGAGAATTCCCCCACTCCTCAACTATCCCACCTCAGCAATAGGATTATATGAGAATCTCCCCCCACTCCTCAACTATCCCACCTCAGCAATAGGATTATATGAGAATCTCCCCCCACTCCTCAACTATCCCACCTCAGCAATACGATTATATGAGAATTCCCCCCACTCCTCAACAATCCCACCTCAGCAATAGGATTATATCAGAATTCACCCCATTCCTGAACTATCCCACCTCAGCAATAGGATTATATGAGAATATCCCCCCACTCCTCAACCATCCCAGTTTAGCAATAGGATTATATGAGAATTCCCCCCCACACTCCTCAACTATCCCACTTCAGCAATAAGATTATATGAGAATTCCCCCCACTCTTCAACTATCCCACCTCATCAATAGTATTATAAGAGAATTCCCCCCCACTCCTCAACTATCCCACCTCAGCATTAGGATTATATGAGAATTCCCCCCACTCCTCAACTATCCCACCTAAGCAATAGGATTATATGAGAATTCCCCCCACTCCTCAACAATCCCACCTCAGCAATAGGATTATATCAGAATTCACCCCATTCCTGAACTATCCCACCTCAGCAATAGGATTATATGAGAATATCCCCCACTCCTCAACCATCCCAGTTTAGCAATAGGATTATATGAGAATTCCCCCCATTCCTCAACTATCCCACCTCAGCAATAGGATTATATGAGAATTCCCCCCACTCCTCAACAATCCCACCTCAGCAATAGGATTATATCAGAATTCACCCCATTCCTGAACTATCCCACCTCAGCAATAGGATTATATGAGAATATCCCCCCACTCCTCAACCATCCCTGTTTAGCAATAGGATTATATGAGAATTCCCCCCCACACTCCTCAACTATCCCACTTCAGCAATAAGATTATATGAGAATTCCCCCCACTCTTCAACTATCCCACCTCATCAATAGTATTATATGAGAATTCCCCCCCACTCCTCAACTATCCCACCTCAGCATTAGGATTATATGAGAATTCCCCCCACTCCTCAACTATCCCACCTAAGCAATAGGATTATATCAGAATTCACCCCATTCCTCAACTATCCCACCTCAGCAATGGGATTATATGAGAATATCCCCCCACTCCTCAACCATCCCAGTTTAGCAATAGGATTATATGAGAATTCCCCCCCACACTCCTCAACTATCCCACCTCAGCAATAGGATTATATGAGAATTCCCCCACTCCTTAACTATCCCACTTCAGCAATAGGATATGATATTCCCCCCCCCCACTCCTCAACTATCCCACCTCAGCAATAGGATTATATGAGAATTCCCCCCTCCCCACACTCCTCAACTATCCCACCTCAGCAATAAGATTATATGAGAATTCCCCCCCACTCTTCAACTATCCCACCTCATCAATAGTATTATATGAGAATTCCCCCCCCACTCCTCAACTATCCCACCTCAGCATTAGGATTATATGAGAATTCCCCCCACTCCTCAACTATCCCACCTCAGCATTAGGATTATATGAGAATTCCCCCCACTCCTCAACTATCCCACCTAAGCAATAGGATTATATGAGAATTCCCCCTCCCCACTCCTCAACTATCCCACCTCAGCAATAGGATTATATGAGAATTCCCCCCACTCCTCAACAATCCCACCTCAGCAATAGGATTATATCAGAATTCTCCCCATTCCTCAACTATCCCACCTCAGCAATAGGATTATATGAGAATATCCCCCCACTCCTCAACCATCCCAGTTTAGAAATAGGATTATATGAGAATTCCCCCCACACTCCTCAACTATCCCACCTCAGCAATAGGATTATATGAGAATTCCCCCACTCCTTAACTATCCCACTTCAGCAATAGGATATGAGATTCCCCCCCCACTCCTCAACTATCCCACCTCAGCAACAGGATTATATGAGAATTCCCCCCACTCCTCAACTATCCCACCTCAGCAATGGGATTATATGAGAATTCCCCCACTTCTCAACTATCCAACCTCAGCAATAGGATTATATGAGAATTCCCCCCCCACTCCTCAACTATCCCACCTCAGCAATAGGACTATATGAAAATTCCCCCCACTCCCCAACTATCCCACCCCAGCAATAGGATTATATGGGAATTAACCCCACTCTTTAACTATCCCACATCAGCAATAGGATTATATGAGAATCCTCCCCTTCACTCCTCAACTATCCCACCTCAGCAATAGGATTATATGAGAATTCCCCCCACTCTTCTACTATCCCACATCAGCAAATGGATATGTGAATTCCCCCCCCCCCACTCCTCAACTATCCCACCCCAGCAATAGGATTATATGAGAATTCCCCCCACTCCTCAACTATCCCATCTCAGCGATAGGATTATATGAGAAAATCCCCCCCACCCCTCAACTATCCCTCCTCAGCGATAGGATTATTTGATAATCCTCCACCACTCCTTAACTATCCCACTTCATCAATAGGATTATATGAGAATCCCCCCTCTCTTTAACTATCCCACATCAGCAATAGGATTATATGAGAATTCCCCCCCCACTCCCCAACTAGCCCACCTCAGCAATAGGATTATATGAGAATTCCCCCACTCTTCAACTGTCCCACCTCATCAATAGTATTATATGAGAATTCCCCCCCCCAAACTCCTCAACTATCCCACCTCAGCAGTAGGATTATATGAGAATCCCCCCCCCCACACTCCTCAACTATCCCACCTCAGCAATAGGATTATATGAGAATCTCCCCCCACTCCTCAACTATCCCAGCTTAGCAAAGGGATTATATGAGAATTCCCCCCCACACTCTTCAACTACCCCACCTCAGCAATAGGATTATATGAGAATCCTCCCCTTCACTCCTCAACTATCCCACCTCAGCAATAGGATTATATGAGAATCCTCCCCTTCACTCCTCAACTATCCCACCTCAGCAATAGGATTATATGAGAATCCTCCCCTTCACTCCTCAACTATCCCACATCAGCAATAGGATTATATGAGAATCTCCCCCCACTCCTCAACTATCCCAGCTTAGCAAAGGGATTATATGAGAATTCCCCCCCACACTCCTCAACTACCCCACCTCA
Source organism: Ambystoma mexicanum (assembly GCF_040938575.1). Classification (NCBI taxonomy): domain Eukaryota; kingdom Metazoa; phylum Chordata; class Amphibia; order Caudata; family Ambystomatidae; genus Ambystoma; species Ambystoma mexicanum. Next base: position 145,500,788 of record NC_090930.1, on the reverse strand, counting down.
GCAATAGGATTATATGAGAATCCTCCCCTTCACTCCTCAACTATCCCACATCAGCAATCGGATTATATGAGAATTCCCCCCCCCACTCCCCAACTAGCCCACCTCAGCAATAGGATTATATGAGAATCCCCCCCCCCCCACACTCCTCAACAATCCCACCTCAGTAATAGGATTATATGAGAATCTCCCCCCACTCCTCAACTATCCCAGTTTAGCAAATGGATTATATGAGAATTCCCCCCCACACTCCTCAACTACCCCACCTCAGCAGTAGGATTATATGAGAATTCCCCCCACTCCTTAACTATCCCACCTCAGCAATAGGACTATATGAGAATTCCCCCACTCCTCAACTATCCCACCTCAGCAATAGGATTATATGAGAATCCTCCCCTTCACTCCTCAACTATCCCACCTCAGCAATAGGACTATATGAGAATTCCCCCCACTCTTCAACTATCCCACCTCAGCAAATGGATTATATGAGAATTCCCCCACTCCTCAACTATCCCACCACAGCAATAGGATTATATGAGAATTCCCCCCACTCTTCAACTATGCCACCTCAGCATTAGGATAATATGAGAATTCCCCCCACTCTTCTACTATCCCACATCAGCAAATGGATTATATGTGAATTCCCCCCCCCACTCCTCAACTATCCCACCCCAGCAAATGGATTATATGAGAATTCCCCCACTCCTCAACTATCCCACCACAGCAATAGGATTATATGAGAATCCTCCCCTTCACTCCTCAACTATCCCACCTCAGCAATAGGATTATATGATAATTCCCCCCACTCTTCTACTATCCCACATCAGCAAATGGATTATATATGAATTCCCCCCCCACTCCTCAACTATCCCACCCCAGCAATAGGATTATATGAGAATTCCCCCCCACTCCTCAACTATCCCATCTCAGCGATAGTATTATATGAGAAAATCCCCCACACCCCTCAACTATCCCTCCTCAGCGATAGGATTATATGATAATCCTCCACCACTCCTTAACTATCCCACTTCATCAATAGGATTATATGAGAATCCCCCCTCTCTTTAACTATCCCACATCAGCAATAGGATTATATGAGAATTCCCCCCCCCACTCCCCAACTAGCCCACCTCAGCAATAGGATTATATGAGAATTCCCCCACTCTTCAACTGTCCCACCTCATCAATAGTATTATATGAGAATTCCCCCCCCCCAAACTCCTCAACTATCCCACCTCAGCAGTAGGATTATATGAGAATCCCCCCCCCACACTCCTCAACTATCCCACCTCAGCAATAGGATTATATGAGAATCTCCCCCCACTCCTCAACTATCCCAGTTTAGCAAAGGGATTATATGAGAATTCCCCCCCACACTCCTCAATTACCCCACCTCAGCAATAGGATTATATGAGAATCCTCCCCTTCACTCCTCAACTATCCCACCTCAGCAATAGGATTATATGAGAATCCTCCCCTTCACTCCTCAACTATCCCACCTCAGCAATAGGATTATATGAGAATCCTCCCCTTCACTCCTCAACTATCCTACATCAGCAATAGGATTATATGAGAATCTCCCCCCACTCCTCAACTATCCCAGCTTAGCAAAGGGATTATATGAGAATTCCCCCCCACACTCCTCAACTACCCCACCTCAGCAATAGGATTATATGAGAATCCTCCCCTTCACTCCTCAACTATCCCACATCAGCAATAGGATTATATGAGAATTCCCCCCCCCACTCCCCAACTAGCCCACCTCAGCAATAGGATTATATGAGAATCCCCCCCCCACACTCCTCAACAATCCCACCTCAGTAATAGGATTATATGAGAATCTCCCCCCACTCCTCAACTATCCCAGTTTAGCAAAGGGATTATATGAGAATTCCCCCCCACACTCCTCAACTACCCCACCTCAGCAGTAGGATTATATGAGAATTCCCCCCACTCCTTAACTATCCCACCTCAGCAATAGGACTATATGAGAATTCCCCCACTCCTCAACTATCCCACCTCAGCAATAGGATTATATGAGAATCCTCCCCTTCACTCCTCAACTATCCCACCTCAGCAATAGGACTATATGAGAATTCCCCCCACTCTTCAACTATCCCACCTCAGCAAATGGATTATATGAGAATTCCCCCACTCCTCAACTATCCCACCACAGCAATAGGATTATATGAGAATTCCCCCAACTCTTCAACTATGCCACCTCAGCAATAGGATTATATGAGAATCCTCCCCTTCACTCCTCAACTATCCCACATCAGCAATAGGATTATATGAGAATCCTCCCCTTCACTCCTCAACTATCCCACCTCAGCAATAGGATTATATGAGAATCCTCCCCTTCACTCCTCAACTATCCCACATCAGCAATAGGATTATATGAGAATTCCCCCCCCACTCCCCAACTAGCCCACATCAGCAATAGGATTATATGAGAATCCCCTCCTCCCCCACTCCTCAACTATCCCACCTCAGTAATAGGATTATATGAGAATCTCCCCCCACTCCTCAACTATCCCAGTTTAGCAAAGGGATTATATGAGAATTCCCCCCCACACTCCTCAACTACCCCACCTCAGCAGTAGGATTATATGAGAATTCCCCCCACTCCTTAACTATCCCACCTCAGCAATAGGACTATATGAGAATTCCCCCACTCCTCAACTATCCCACCTCAGCAATAGGATTATATGAGAATCCTCCCCTTCACTCCTCAACTATCCCACCTCAGCAATAGGACTATATGAGAATTCCCCCCCACTCCTCAACTATCCCATCTCAGCGATAGGATTATATGAGAAAATCCCCCCACCCCTCAACTATCCCTCCTCAGCGATAGGATTATATGATAATCCTCCACCACTCCTTAACTATCCCACTTCATCAATAGGATTATATGAGAATCCCCCCACTCTTTAACTATCCCACATCAGCAATAGGATTATATGAGAATTCCCCCCCACTCCCCAACTAGCCCACCTCATCAATAGGATTATATGAGAATCCCCCCACTCTTCAACCGTCCCACCTCATCAATAGGATTATATTAGAATTCCCCCACTCCTCAACTATCCCACCCCAGCAATAGGATTATATGAGAATCCCCCCCCACACTCCTCAACTATCCCACCTCAGCAATAGGATTATATGTGAATTCCCCCCCCCACTCCTCAACTATCCCACCTCAGCAATAGGATTATATTAGAATTCCCCCACTCCTCAACTATCCCACCCCAGCAATAGGATTATATGAGAATCCCCGCCACTCCTCAACTATCCCATCTCAGCGATAGGATTATATGAGAAAATCCCCCCCACCCCTCAACTATCCCTCCTCAGCGATAGGATTATATGAGAATCCTCCCCCCACTCCGTTACTATTCCACTTCATCAATAGGATTATATGAGAATCCCCCCACTCTTTAACTATCCCACATCAGCAATAGGATTATATGAGAATTCCCCCCCCACACTCTTCAACTATCCCACCTCAGCAATAGGATTATATGAGAATTCCCCCCACTCCTCAACAATCCCACCTCAGCAATAGGATTATATGAGAATCTCCCCCCACTCCTCAACTATCCCAGCTTAGCAATAGGAATATATGAGAATTCCCCCCCACACTCCTCAACTACCCCACCTCAGCAATAGTATTATATGAGAATTCCCCCCACTCCTTAACTATCCCGCTTTAGCAATAGGATTATATGAGAATTCCCCCACTCCTCAACTATCCCACCTCAGCAATAGGATTATTTGAGAATTCCCCCACTCCTCAACTATCCCACCTCAGCAATAGGATTATATGAGAATCCTCCCCTTCACTCCTCAACTATCCCACCTCAGCAATAGGATTATATGAGAATTCCCCCCACTCCTCAACTATCCCACCTCAGCAATAGTATTATATGAGAATTCCCCCCACTCCTTAACTATCCCGCTTTAGCAATAGGATTATATGAGAATTCCCCCACTCCTCAACAATCCCACCTCAGCAATAGGATTATATGAGAATCTCCCCCCACTCCTCAACTATCCCAGCTTAGCAATAGGATTATATGAGAATTCTCCCCCACACTCCTCAACTACCCCACCTCAGCAATAGTATTATATGAGAATTCCCCCCACTCCTTAACTATCCCGCTTTAGCAATAGGATTATATGAGAATTCCCCCACTCCTCAACTATCCCACCTCAGCAATAGGATTATTTGAGAATTCCCCCACTCCTCAACTATCCCACCTCAGCAATAGGATTATATGAGAATCCTCCCCTTCACTCCTCAACTATCCCACCTCAGCAATAGTATTATATGAGAATTCCCCCCACTCCTTAACTATCCCGCTTTAGCAATAGGATTATATGAGAATTCCCCCACTCCTCAACTATCCCACCTCAGCAATAGGATTATATGAGAATTCCCCCCACTCTTCTACTATCCCACCTCAGCAAATGGATTATATGAGAATTCCCCCCACTCCCCAACTATCCCACCTCAGCAATAGGATTTTATGAGAATTCCCCCCACTCTTCAACTATCCCACCTCAACAATAGGATTATATGAGAATCTCCCCCCCCCCACTCTTCAACTATCCCACCTCATCAATAGGATTATATGAGAATTCCCCCCCCCCCCAAACTCCTCAACTATCCCACCTCAGCAATAGGATTATATGAGAATTCCCCCCCCACTCTTCAACTATCCCACCTCAGCAATAGGATTATATGAGAATTCCCCCCACTCCCCCCACTGCCACCATGCAGGAGGTCCACAGGGGCAGTGCTGAAGGGAGGAGGGAACTGGTTTCGACTGGGAAGAGGGCCTGGTATCCTGTGAGATTCATGAATTTACCAGGCCGCCAGTCTCAGTGGCAGAGGGATGGTTAGCAGCAAAGGGGAAGAGAGAAAGAGGTAGAGAAAAGCAGAGTTTTGAGAAGTTTCCAGAATTTAAGGAGGACCGGCTCAAATCTGAGCAGGGCAGGGATGCTGTTCTAGAGAGAGGCACCAGCCGAAGCGAGAGACCTGCACCCCACTCTCTGCTTGGAGTAGCGTTTAGTAATCAGAGAGTTAGAGGAGCAGAGGGGCTCCAGTTACAGATACAGTACAAAAGGGTCACTACATACCCTTGTAGGCAGGAGATGGTGTACATCTAAGATGCCCACTTTACCACACTACATTTGGTTGGCCCCACGCAGAACACTTTTTTCTACATTAAAGGGAAGTGCTTGTAGAAATAGCAATGCAATGATGAGGTTCCACATCATACTATGGCAGTATTCATTAAATGTTATTCCTCTAGCACACTGCATTAAGCAAATACCCAACTAAGCCATAATGCGGCTGGTGGTAAAAACAGGTGATACTTCCAAATACTGCCTTTTATCTACAATTACCACCACACTCGTAGGAAGGTGTTCCTAATACAAGGCTCTTGTGTGAATTGTGTTCTCTTGGTACCTAGCAGGGAGCACTAAACACTAAGGGCCCGACTCATGGAATTTTTTGCACGGTTCAAAGTGACTTTGCACTGCCGACACAAAACCTGATTCATGGAACTGTGAAAAGTGTATTTTTGCAGTGCAAAGTCTGTACATAGTCAGTGCAAAATCATTTTTCAGCACACAATGACCTTGAACAGACTTTGCACTGCAAACAGCGCCTTGTTGTAAAGCGCTTTATAAATCAATAAATCAAATCAAATCAAATCAAAAATACACTTTACACAGTTCCATGAATCAGGGTTTGTGTCAGCAGTACAAAGTCACTTTGGACCGTGCAGAAAATTCCATGAATTGGGCCCCAATGCCCTCTACATTAGATCACATGGCCATTAAATCGCCCCTGATGTGCATATAACTTTCCTTTGAACCATGGTGTCTCTTATGGGAAACAGGATGGCAGGATGCGTGCCCATTTTGATGGAGTTGCTTGATGGAGTGGCACCTGCCTATTAGCAATGAAGTTTAGGCCAAGGGCGCATTAACAAGACAGCCATCAGTGTTGCCCGCTTCAGACACGCGTAGAATCAGACATAACAACCCAGGTATGGCAGGTCCTGTAACCGTGGCAAATATTACCCCATATCGCAGTCCAAATGCCACACCACCCACTTGGACGAAAGAGAAGATGAAGCAAAGCCCAGAAGTACCTGTGGTCCTGTGCGGTGTACTTGAGGAGCTCGGCCAGCTGCAGAGGGTACTTGCAGATCTTCTGCACCGGCGTCAGCAGGAACCCGTCAATGGCGATGTCAATCATCTGCTGCAGGAGGCGGCAGGCCTCGAAGAAATGCTGGTATCGGCCGTCCTTCATCAGCTTGGAGAGCTCCATGCAAGCGTCCAGGTGGTTGTTACAGTACTCGGAATAGATCCAGAAGCCATCTTGCTGCATCGCAGAAATTGCAAGGGTGCGTGAGAGGAGAGGAACAAGAACACATCAGACGGAGAGATCAACAATGATTCCAAGGGCACATACAAGCTGGCCAGAGATCACATGCATGCTGAAGACGTGGGATTGCATTAGTGTGCACCACCGAGAAGTATCAGAATATCCTGTGTTCCTGACGTTGGACCGAATGTGCTAGAATCGTACTGGGACTTCTGAGGTGCCAACATGTCAGACATTCTCTCGTCTCCTATAGGAACATTAACCCATGAACAGCACCCACAGAAACCTCAAATCAGCCATCCTCTATACATTACTCACAGATCTGGAGTAAAATACCTTAAAAATTGCCTCCTACCCATGCCTTTATTTGAAATCCTCTCCTTTGAGCCTCAGATCACTGCAGATACTCATATCATTAGTGAATTTATGACAAGCATAATGTTTGGCACCCGCTCACTTTTGCTGAAATATAATATCAAGCGGAATTCATCATTCTTATCCTCACTCGTGTTATTGGAGCCTAGTTAGCGCGGTCCCTCAAGATCATTCAAGATCATCACACATACTCAGTATTAATAGTGACCTATTTTATTACTAATTACATTAATACATCAGCAGCATAGTTGACAATGATATAATACTTTTTTGTAACATATTGATAATACCAGATTCTAAAAATAATAAAGCATGTGCCTGTCAGTCACTGCGGCTTCAAACCGCTACCAGGAGACACTCCTTTGTAAACCCTATGGGCGCAGAGTTGAGACTTGTATTTTCGGCTCTTCGAAAGAGCTGCGTAGCGTCAATGTAAGACTGATATTCTATTACAAGAACACTGGTCTCAACAGCTCCTTTCTCATCAATGATTATTTAGTGAAGGTCAGCCAATCCATGGCAGAGCATCCACTCCACCAGCCATTTCACCAGATGCCAGGCGTAGAAGCTTTCCCCTGCCAGGATCCTCCCCAAAATTAATACATCCAATCATATGATAGCTATTCCTTTTCTAAAAACAGGAGATTTAATTCAGATTAAATAGGATTCAGTAGCAAAGGGATTTAAACGTGTACACTAAGGGCCAAAGAATTGAACCAGCTAGCCCCTGCCAGTCCATTATCGTGCATTCGTAATCAGCCTTGACCCCAATTATTTAACCACAGGCATAATATGCAATGTTAAGGTATATGGCATTTGTATAGCGCCTAATGCCATTGGTATGGCCTCAAGGTACCATACCAATGGCCATTTGCTTTACCTATTGGATGGAAACAGCATGGGTAAATGTAGGGTTTTAAACTGTGTTCGTAATGAGTTATGCCAGGTGAAATCTGACATAGCCGGGGGGGGGGGGGGTGTGAGGGCATAACATCCAGAAAAAAGATTATCGAGATTTCGCTTAATATTTATCACCCAGATATTTCTTGCAAGCCTTTTGAATTAATGCAATCCACGTCTGCATGAGGACATTGTGCAAACCAGCTTCTAGGCCTGGGGTCTCTAGATCCACTCCTCACATGCCCCAGCAACAGCACCTACTATGTAACTAGCTCCCATTTCCAGTCACTATTGTGTGGCGATCCTAAAAGTATGCAGTGGATTTGGTTCTTTTGAGGATCTGGCTTGGAGACCCCTTGGCCTAGGCAGCTCACATATGGTGGTGTACATTTCAGAAGCCCCAAAAGCAGATCCTAACAATGTGTTCTACCTACTTCTAGGCTTTTAACCTCAGCATACTCCAGAATGTCAGCTCATGTGGCACAGCAGATGAAGCCCTTACTCTATGTATCTCCACACTTTTCTTAAGAATCTTAACAATCTGAGCACCTGAGAACCGCAGAATTGTAATATAGCTATTATTCCTGTGTGGGGGGGAATACGGGGGGTAACGGCCTGCTAGCCTGAACCTTGCTGATGGCCTTATTTGCCACCAAAGAAGGGGATGATAGCTATTCCCAACTTGGGAGGGTGAGGGGGGGGTCACTACGGGGTTCAAACAGAGCAAAGTGTTTCTTTTTAAGGGGAGATGGGCTTTGAGCATGTTGCACATTCACAACCTCCCATAAACAAAAACAAAGATGGCTGCCGCCGTAGTAGAGGGAGTAAATTCCTCTTCTATTTCTATGGTGTGGAGGATGGGGAGCAAACCTGGTGAACTGGGAGGAGGTGAACCGAAAGCAGGAAGGTGTGTCAGCTGGGGCTGCAGAGAGTGGAGGGAGGACGGGAAGGATGTCATGGAAATTAGGGGTAGGGAGGGGGAGAGTTGAGGGGGTTGTGGGACAAATGAGGGGTGCCAAAAAGTTAAATGGTGGCACCCAGGGAAGGAGCACAGGTGGCTGTGAGTGCACAGATAAACACTTTCAGATTGTGCTCTGTTTTCAGTCACCTCATTGACTGAGCACCCTTCCCCGGGTGCAAATAATCCTAGGCTTCCTTGCTGTAAGAGTCTGAACAATTCTGACCGTGCAAATATTCCATCAGCCATTTTGGGCAAATATGATGCCTAATTAGCCATATCATTTCACCAGTGCACCCAGGGCCCTGTCCAGAGTCGACATGTACCACCAGCAGGTACCATTTACAAAAGTCCTGGTGCTGCAGAGGTAAGATGAAACACCCAAAATAAAGGCTCATAGGCATACATCTGTGTCTTATTTTTAGCACCATTCAACTTTGGGGAGTCCAAGGCCTTGGGCTAGAAAATAGGCAAATTCTAAATAAATAAACAAGGGGACATAGGAACATCCCAGTCAACCCTCTTGTTGGCAAGAAATTGCATGTCAAGCCTTGGCCCACAACGAACCACTGTCGTCGAGTTACTGTGCACCAATTTAATTATCTGTCGTAGATCATCAGGGAGTCTCAGTAAACCAAGTGTGGCCCCTAACATGCCTCTTTTGATTTAATCTAAGTCCTAACTTAAATCCAGAAAGACCATGTTTTACAAATCTGCCCCCCAGAACTTGATGAACCTTCCATGCAGATTTGTGAAGAACACAAGTGCGAGCGGGGATTTCATTTTGTTCCCCTGGACCCAAATAGTTAAGGGCTTCGTCAAGGCCTTTCCAAATCCGTCTAAGATTAATATTGGCTGATATGAATATGGCTCCTGGTCCCCAATGACGTTATAGTTTGATGGTCATGTGTAAGCTCTCTGTTGTCTGACCAACGGGCTCTGTATTCGGACGGGTGCGCCATTGAATGGATGAGCTGGACTATAGACAGAGTTGTGCAACCTTTGGCTCTCCAGATGTTTTGAATTCCATCTCCCAGCAGCCCAAGCCAGCATAGTCAATGGGCAGGAATCAGAAGAGTTATACTCCAAAACTTCTGGGGAGTCGCAGTTCACAACTATGGCTGGCTCATATGAGAAGGCCCTTTTGCACACATGTGTCACGACCGCTGGGCGCTGGCGGCTGTGGAAGAGGTGGAAGCTGGGCCGCCATTAGATTGTGCCGTCACGTTTTTTTTTCCCTGACAGCACTAACGTTCTAGTCTTTTTCAACATGGCCGCCGCCTACGCGTATTTACTTCCTCACGCTAGGCAGCTCGGCGCGTTGCAACTTCGGATTTCCCTCTGTTGCTCACGCTCCTCTATAGTTTTCTCCTTGGCGGTGCTCCGCCCGTGCTGTTCTGTTTCTTCCTAGCCCTTGCTCTCTTTCCCCTTGCTCACTTCCTCCTTCCAGCCTTTCCAGTTTTCCCTCCCCCGGTTGTTTTCACCGGTCCGTTCCTTTTCCTTGCTCTCTCTCGCTCTGCTCCATTCTCTACGGAGCTTTCCTCTCTTGTACACTCTCATACTCACCTTGCCTAGGATCGCCTGATTGTGCTTCACCAAATTGTTCCTGTTTCTGGTTTTCGGCTTGCTCCAGTACACCGGAGGGGGTTTTACGCCGTTTGGCTTTTCCCCTCACTCCGTTGTTAGTCCGTCGCGGAGGGGGGTCACCATGCCTCCTGTGTGGAGCTGCGGTGGCTTCCTTTCGAGGCCGACCTTACCTTCTACAGAAGAAAAGGCTTCCCGCTCTGCACGTCAGAAGAAAGAAGTTAAATTACTCTTCAAGCTCAGGTGAGGAGGAAAGGAAACGGGGGAACGAGTTGAGTTCTACTGATGGGGAAGACATTACCGATCTACCTGATAAAGTGGTGAGTCCGCCAGCCCGGTGTGATAACATGTTCAAAAAAACAAAAATCCCTTTCTCTCACTATCACTGCCGACTGGTCTCTGTTTACAGTTCTCAGTTCATGTGTTTCATGAAACTTTTCTTCAACGCTCCCTTTTCATGGCCCCCGAGCTTTCGTCACCTGATTTAAATGATACTTCCCAGCATGGCGCTCTGCAACAAACCATGAAGCAAGAGGTTTCTCTCAATGACTAACTTAGAAACACCAGATTTTCTCTAGGCCCATACCCTCGCCCCACCCCCCAAAGACAGCAAATATTTGAGAAAAATCAGATCCCTCAATTTCAAAATCTCATCACCCGCGGCCAGTATTACGGCTGTTGGATGCTAGCTAGCCAGAGAATCAACAGATGTCCACCCACTTGTGGAACACTCCCGTCCCCTGCACAACCTGTTTGTATTTTGAATCAAACAATATCTTTTTTTCTTTTTATTTATTCACAAATTCACAAAATCCCGGAGATTCAGTTTGTGTTAAAAGAAAAAAGTATACTTTATATTATTCCTTTACAGGTTGGCAATAGTACAAATTTATTTCACAGAGGCCTAATTTTTCAAAGAAAACTTCAATTTTTTCAAAAACATCTGTCTATATATATGCAAAATAATCTTTTTTCCCAAAAAGTCTTGTGATTAACTTTGAAAAAAGGAATAATATAAAGTAAACTTTTCTCCTTTAACAAAAACTGAATCTGCAGGATTTTTTATTTTTTATTTTTTTATTTGTTTATTTATAGATTTTACACATAGGTAATCAATCAAACAATCAGAACAGTTAATACTCAGCAAAAATACACAGATTAACAGAATATTATATATACATAACTTGTAATAAATCAGTAAATACTCAAAAAGTCATCCCACACCTTTCCATATAAACTCAAATTCCCTTGCCTCTTGAACACCATCCTTTCCATGGAAGCAAGGGCAGACATCCCCTCAACCCAATCATCAAGAGAAGGCGCATTCCGTGACTTCCAGCCCCTCAGGACCAACTTTTTGCCCAGACAAGCTCCACGGAGTAAAAACTTTTTCCGTGACACCGAGAGATCCTCCAGCAATTCTCCACCTCCCAAAATCATTGTCACAAAATCCAAATCAACATCCAAATCCAAAACACGCAGACAGGCACCACAAACATCATGCCAAAAACCCCGTACACGCACACATTCCCACAGTAGATGTTCTAGACTTCCCAGTCCATTCCCACAACACCAGCAATCATCCGAATCCATCAACCCCCTCTTAAACATTCACTCCGGGCTCCAAAACACTCTATTGAGGATCTTTATCTGTCTAGATCGTTCCACCAGATCAATTGCACAAAGTTTAATGTTCGCACACATATCCAACCACATCTCGGGTGAAATCTCACACCCCAATCTCCTTCCCCATTCATCTCTCAAATCAGAATTCTCCTTATAAGCAGACACAATACAATTGTATATCCTGCGAGCAATCGAGCCACCACTTGGCTCCCTTTCTCTAAGAAAGAGATTAACCATTGAGCTTCCTTGGTCCACCACATCACCTATGCATCTTTTTAATTTTCTGAAGTCTTCAGATCGGAAATTATCAATGTGAAATTTTGCTCGCAACTTACGCTCACCCATCCACTCACCATCCACCAGCACATCATCAATCCAATGGACTCCACCCAGAAACCAATCAGGCCAGAACAAAGATTTACCTCCAACAGAAATCTGTGGGTTCAACCAAATGGAGGCATGAATAGTCTTAGAAGCGACCGATCCCAATAATTCATGAACCTGTCTCCACGTATCTCTCAGAAAGACTGTCAGAGATGATCTCTTACATAACTTGTTTGTTGCCGTGAGAATCGCCCTTGGGGGGAGTGGGCCCAACAAACTTGCCTCTGCAATTACCCAAGTATCAGGCTGTTCCATCAGAAAGGGCACAATGAAATTACTTGAAAAAGCTAGATGATATGCCCTGAAATTCGGCACACCCAAACCTCCCTTTTCCACTGGCAGCTGAAGTTTCCATAACTTTAACCGCGGCGGCTTGTCATCCCATAAAAACGACTGCAACAAACCATCAATTTTCTTCCAAAAATGACTGCCAATTTTCATCGGAAGCATACCTATTACATAGTTAATTTTCTGGGCTGCATTCATTTTTATAGCATTCACTTTGCCCCATAGGGACAAGTGAAGTAAAGACCACCTCAAAATACACATTTTCAGTTCTCTACAAGTCTCAGTCATGTTTACCACAACCATCTCATCCACCAGTGGGGTCAGCCATATACCCAGATATTTTAATTTTCTGTCACACCACCGAAACCCAAATCCAGAAACCAAGTTCCTATCACAACATCCAGAAACAGGTAAAACCTCAGACTTAGTCCAGTTGACTTTAAATCCAGCCACCGCATGAAATCTGTCCAGAACACCCAACAAGGCCGGCAGGGACACCGTTAAATTCCGTAACAACAATAACAGATCATCCGCATAAAACCACAGCTTTTGATTGGCCCCATGAAAACTCAGACCCCGTATCCCTACATCACACCTCAATGCAATCGCCAGTGGTTCCATGGCCAAAACAAATATCAGGGGGGATAAAGGGCATCCCTGCCTTGTACCCCTCTGCAGTACAAAAGAGTCTGATAACTGCCCATTAGTTCTGACGGCAGCAGTCGGACAAGCATAAAGCAAGGCAATCCATGAAATAAATTCCTCACCTAAATTCATAGCACGCAATACTGAAAAAAGATAGTTCAAATCAACACGATCAAACGCTTTCTCCGCGTCTAAGGAAAGCACCGCAACATCATCTTCCATATCCTGTGCATGTGTCATCAATAACAATAGATTCCTAATATTGCTAGATGTCCTCCGGCAATGAACAAAGCCTGACTGATCAGTGTGCACTAACTTCACAAGAAGATTCTGCAAACGAAGGGCCAATAATTTCGCAAGAATCTTATTATCAGTATTAATCAAACTGATCGGACGGTAGTTTGAAGTCAAGCAGCCATCCTTATCCTTTTTTAGAAATACCGTTATAATGACATGACTAGTAGAAGCAGGAAGCAAACCTCCCACCCTGGATTCGATGAACATATCCCGCATAAGTTCTACCACCGAATCAGGTAAGATTTTATAAAATTCAGCAGGCAGACCATCCGGACCCGGAGACTTGCCCGAGTTCAACTTCCCAATCGCAGATTTCATTTCATCCACAGTCAAAGCCTCACCCAGCATAGCTTTCTCCAAATCATTCACTCTAGGTATCTCTAGTCCATTAAAAAAGGAATCATCCAATCCATTGACACCCAACTCAAAACAATGCTCTAAGGGCAGCCACCGGCACCGCAAGGAGAGACCACATCTCCGAAATCAGAAGGCAAGTGCACTGGCTCCCTGTTAAAGAAAGAATTGTCTTTAAAACTCTTGCCATCACCCACAAATGCATTCACGAGCTTGCCCCCCCCTACCTGACGAACAGAATCACCAGGCACTCCGCCACAAGACCACTTAGATCTCTCTACGCCAACACCATTGTCAGGCCTACCTCGCGGAAAGTGCGTGCTGGTGGCTCCAGTTTCCCCACCCTAGCAGCCACACACTGGAATGCCCTGCCACCTCACCTCAGACTCATCGAGTCACACCTAGCCTTCCGCAAGGCTATCAAAACCAGACTCTTTGTATGACCTTAACCTGTTTCTGCATATATTCCTGCTAACCTGTAACTAAGAGCCTCCTGCACCCGAATGTAATCTTAAATCTGTGTATCCTCTGTAACAGCGCCTCGATGCCTCATGGGCTGCAAGTGCGCTTAACAAATGCAAATAAATAAATAAACTCACTTTGATAGAGCTTCGTATAATATTCCTTAAAAGTCTCATTAATCAGTTTCGGATCACAAGTCACCTGACCATTCTCATTTTTGATAGAAGTGATAGATCTATCTGATTGTTGTTGTCTCAATCTATAGGCTAGCCAATGGTCGCATTTTTCACCATATTCAAAGTATGAACATTTCAATTTGATCAAATCCTTCTCAGACCTTATTTTCAAAGTCTCATTCAATTCTCTGTGTAGCTCCCTCAATCTTCTCTTTTTCTCCATGTTCACAGAGTCATTTATCAATTCATTTGAAAGTTGCTTAATACTTTGTTCCAAATCCATACTTTTGTTCACCATACATTTCCTCCTGCTGCTGGACAAACCCAGAATTAAGCCCCACATTGTACATTTAAATGCCTCCCATACTGTCCCAACAGCAATACCATCTGTCCTGTTTTCCACAACAAAATAATTAGCCTCGATTTTTTCCACAATCTTTTCATCTTGAAGAATTGAGGTGTTCATTCTCCAACAAAACGATCTAGGAGTTCTAAACTGTAAATCTACGTTCATAAACACAGGTGCATGGTCAATGACAGCAATACAACCAATCTCACAGCTTTTCAAATTCCGGGTTGCTGAACCAGCAGTAAAAAACATATCTATACGAGAATGTGAACCATGAGAGCTAGAATAAAACGTATATTCCCTCAAATCATCATGAAGCAATCTCCAACAGTCTTCTAATGCAAATTCAGAAATAAGTGAGTTAAAGGAACAAAAAGTCGGGTCTCTCCTGAAAGCAGTATTAGGTCCACTGCGATCTTTGACATTATCAATAACCAAATTAAAGTCACCTCCCAGAATAACATTCTGACATGCCAAATCCTGTAACATTTGAGCAACTGTTCCAAAAAATGTGCCGTCATCCACCGAAGGGGCATAAACATTGCAAGAAATATACTGAACACCTTGAACTTCCACCAAGAGCGCGATGATCCTACCCTCTTTATCAGTGCGAGATTTCAAGACCTTAATCGGGGAATTCTTCCGAATCAAAATAGCAACCCCCCTACTCCTGGATGAATAGCACGAGACAAAAAATTCCCCAATCCAACCTCTGCGCAGCATATTAGCATCCTCTAACAGTAAATGGGTCTCTTGGAGAACATGTACATCACTGTGCATATCTTTCAAACAATTAAAAATTGTTTGCCTTTTGAGCGGATTATTTAGACATTGATATACCACGATGAAACAGACAACTGGTCACTCCTCTCAGACGGCATTGCAAGGAAAAAGAGAAGACAACAAAAAACCAAACAAAAAAATCTGTACTTATAAAAATCAAAAACCCACCCCCACCCCCACCTGCAGAAATATGAATCCAACGTCAACAGGAACTAACAAACCCCAAGCCACCCCCGATATCCCTCCCAATCATATTTAGATTCCCCCAACCAGAAAACACCAAAATTGAAAAGAGCCACATAGACTCTAAGGAACCTAACAGCAACACAAAACCTGAATCCCAATTAACAGCATCCCAAACATCAAAGCAACAAGTAAAAAAGGATTACCAGCCCCCACTAAAATAAAAATCAGGAAAAAGAAAACATGTACGAAAACAGTGACCTAATAAAATAGTAAAACAAGGTATAATGCAGCTAAACGTTTAACTTAAAATCATCGTACAATCTAGATACCAATCAAAGTCTAGCTTAATAGTATATTTGAAATCCATCCTGTCACTACAGCATGAATTGCGAACCACCAGGATGGACTAAACATTGATTACAAGGACATCCATATGACGCTGTCTCAAAGTCTTTAACGTGTCCAATACCTTGTCCGGGATGCATAAGAATGTTGATGACAGTGCGCACAGAATATCAGTATCAACTGTAGGCCATAGCACAGTACCATAGTACAGCTCACCAGTATACATCCCAAAGTCACATTACTGCAGAATCAGGAACACACGCTAGTCACTTAAAGAACCCTTTGCAAAAGTTACATATGTATTTGCAAAAAGAGACGTTCTTTAGTGATTGAGTTTGCCATAAGTTAGATAGTAGAACATTGAATCTTATTTGCATCTCCCCACAGAAATGTGTAATTGTCCTTTAATCCATATAGTAAAGCGGTGAGATTACATTGATGTGTCTTATGAACACACTCTTCCGAGCACCTGTGTGTAAACCACTAATGCCTGGAAGGGGAAGTGGCAACAGAGACCCAGTAGCCTTCCATCCCCCATTCACAGGTGGGAGGTATGGGAGACTGGCTGTAAGGCCTGGCAAGTCTGAAAGGCTATCCATATGACGGGAGAAAGGCCCACAATCTGCGGGATTTTGTGAATTTTTGAATAACTAAAAAGAAAAAGATATTGTTTGGTTCACAATACAAACAGGATGTGCAGGGGACGGGAGGGCTCCACAAGTGTGTGGGCATCTGTTTATTCTCTATTTCACCACACCACCTAGTGTCTGGGGTGTTTTTCTCCCTTGCACCCCACCACACTCTCTAAGTAGTAAGAAAGAATAGAAACACGAGGTGTGCTCCTAAGCACTAAGAAATGAGGACCCTAACTAGCCAGAAGTCATACATAAGCCAGTAAGATAATTCAGCGGGTTGAGCGCGCGCTGCTGCGATCTGAGCGTGATCTGAAGGTCGCAGGTTCGAATCCCGGCAAGGGCAATTCAGCCTTTCATCCTTCCGAGTTCGATAAATGAGTACCAATTTCGGTTGGGTGATATTGTATGTAAATATGTGCTCTGTAAAGCGCTTTGGATTAAGGCGCTATATAAATAACACATCATTATCTTTACACTGTGCCTCAACATCGCTCTCTGGCTGAGCTTTTCCAGGGGCCTGCAACTTCCAGCTTCCCAGATGTTTCAGACAATGACCCTCATAATCCCTCACCACTGACTATGTTGCCAAGAGCATTTTTGAATTTTTGCCACAAAATATCTGCCAAAGACTGCAGACGCCACTCGGGACACAGGCCATAGCAACGTCAGGTGCTTTAAGCTGAAAGCCTATCCTGACCGCCACCAATTTAAAGGAAGGTTAAATTCCCAGCGGTCGGTTCTAAGATGGTGATGTGTGTCCATGCCACATGTGGTCATTGTGCTCAATGTGTGCTCAACGTAGCGCTCAGAGGTAAGACGCGCCATTTTTTATTACGGTTTAGCCAGTGAAAGTGGAGATGCCTGGGGGCTGGGTGCTTCAGCAAAAACACCAGCAGTGCGCCCCTGCTGTTCTTTCAACCAGAAAACAGCCTCTTGTTGAAAACACATATTTGCACACATTGCCTTGCAAATGCCTGCACCCTCCCACTTTTGTGATATGTCAGTAATTGAGCCCACAACAAATCCACACTGCAGAAAGTCCCACACTTCGTGGGAAACTGAAACATGTTGATTAACCCAATATATTTTCTGTTCCTATAATTCGTAGTCTAGATATTGCACAATTATTTATATAGATGTCATGAACAGACATTTATCTTTCAAGTGCAACACCAGGACCTGCCAGCAGATGGCCCTATTGCCATCGATACCATTTCTGGAATTATTGTCGGCTGTTGCCGTGTTCCCACCACCTCTGCAGCAGTGCACGGGGGACCTTCCAGGTCAGAATCAATGCACAGATAGATGGGGTGAGACACGCACATTTCTGCCCAGGGACACATTCGTCTCTGGATTCGGGGCTGAAATCCATTCCTTAGGAACTGCGGAGGGAGTGATTGTATCGGTGAATACTCTTGTCCCATGGCAGGTTCTAGAAGCTTGAACCGGTTTAAAATCCTTCGTGGGCTTTTGCATTGACATTGTTGTCAATTGCCCCATGCAGTGGCAGCTCGAAGGGGCATCGACCCACCCATTGTGAACGAGCCGCCATTAAGACACTTCATATCGCAGTGCGCATGCCCAATGGGCGTACAAGGTTATGGGGGTTTTGCGTCCCAAGTGTTGCATGGCCGCGGGTCCATTGGCGAGTGGGCCTTTGGTTTCGTGAGGAATCTGGGGCCGATGACCAGCATGTTGAGAGGAGCCTCTGCTCCATTCATTCCCCAAACCAAAGGCGTGCTCACCAACACGAGCAGGTCTTTGTCTTACTGACACCCACCACGCCACCAAATCAGAGGCCGGCCCGGGGGAGAGGGGCCGCTTTTTATTACTGGACTTTGATGCTAAAGCAAACATGATGTTTGTTTTAACTTTGAAGTCTAGTAAAAAATGCTTGATTATTCCAGGGAAGACCTCCACAACCTGGTTTTCCAAATGTTAGCTGATAAGGCCAGCAGCACCTGCGTTTGAAAGTAAGTACATATGCACAAAGCAAAAGAGTATGGGCAGGGCTTTAAGTGGTCCGGGGCTAGCCGGAGAGGAGACCCGGCAGACTACAAAAATCGAGTCTGTGACGGGGCCCTGCCAGGGCTCCATAAATTCCGCTTGAAAACCCAGCCCACCAGGCCGCTAGAAGATAAGCCTTTTCTTCTAAAGCCTGAAGCTCTCGCGTATAAGCAAGAGCTTCAGGCTTTAGAAAAAAAGCTTTGCCTTTTCTTTCTGAATTTTGTGCCGATACCAACCAGACACCCCTTTCATGCAGTTATCATCCCCCTTGCACCCCAGGCGAGAGGGTGATGATCGATACAAAGCGGTGCCTGGCAGGGGGTCAGTGCCCAATTCAGAGACAACATTTACCTGAATGCCACCTGTTCGGCCACACGTTTTGCAAAGGGCAAGACCTGCAGTGCTGAACCCGTGCCAGACCACGGCCCTATAGGAGCCTCGGCTCGATTATGCCTCCCAATTAAAACAATGCGCACGGGCATGAGCGACAGACAGAAACACGAGAAAGTCCAACTCTTCGTGGAGGTGGGAGTCATGCAGCAGAGCAGGCCCGAGGCATGGGCATTCTGCGCCATCTGCCCCGGGCCTATGCGCTCTTAGAGGACCCACAGCTACCGTGAGTATAAGAAGTAATGAGGACTGGGCTCCTTCCAGCCACAGGGCTTTTCTTTGTGCCTGTTTTAGTGAGGTTGTGCTGTCGGCTGCCAACGCTGTGTGACGCGCTTCTTGAGATAAATACCTCCCGCCCACCTCCCCAGGAGCCCATCAGACCATAGGTCCTCAAAATTACGGTTTATCACTGTTAGGGCGCATCACGCTCTTTGTTTAAAGTATTGGTCCATTTAAGAACCTTTGTTTTGGGCAAAGGGTTGAAAAGTGTTGTTTTATTCAGAAAGCACAAATAGAAAATCTAGTTGCAGCCAAATCTGTCTTCTTTGAAGACAATTAAAATATGTTGACAAAAAAGAGTTATGCTCTGTCTAAATAGTATTCATATGTCCGCATTTGGTGTGCTAAGTACATTTTTTTTGGGTGGGGGATTTCAATATTTCACTCTTTTGTTGGAGTACTTTTAATTATGATGTGTGTACTTTTCAAGTAGGATTTATAAAAAAAAAGGATTGTTGAAAGCCAACGTCGTGGTGTTGAGGGGAAAGGATCGGAGGGTACCTTTGTTGTGATGATTTACCAGGCCCATGGATGCGGGCGGAGAGGTTGCTGGACTGAAGATGTTCTACCTGGCCCTGTGCTGATTTTCAGGGTACAAGTTGAGATTACATGTGAGCTGACAGCGTCCGGCCACCTTTTTCACAGTGCCAACTCCATCCCCCTTGGGTGTTTTTGCGGCCAGTATACAAAAAAGCTTGTTTGCTCAAGTTTTCGCCCACCAGGATTTGATCCTACTAACTCACAAAAGCACATGAAAGTGTCTTCAAAGCACACACTTTGTATTGGTATTTTGCTTTTCATGGAATATTTCAGTATATAGTTTTGGGTTAAAAGGGTGCACACCTTTTATACGTTGCCAGCATTGTTCTATGAACATTTCCTCTTGTTTTTCTTTTTCTTCGGGTATTGTGGATTCATTTTGTGAAACAGAATGCTTATTTCTATTTTGAATGGTCTTCTATTAATAAAGGACCGTCGAATTAAATGTCTGTAGGATACGTTCAGTCCCTCTGTGTATGTTAATGATCCCCACACTTTTTTTTTTAGCCCTATCGATGACATTTGAAGAACTGTGTAATTGCTTACTCTGACTGCCTCAGTTCTTTTCCAGTAAATAGGCTTTGTTACAATTGCACTATCCTTCAGCAAAAGCACTTTGCCGTGTCTGGCCCAGGGCCAATCCCTGCCTTTACATCCTTGGAATGACATGCAGTCACATTAGGCACGTTTGGATTACTTACTGTGATCTTCATTACTCTTTGTCCTGCTCTTCCTCATCACAGTGCTTTCTTTTGAGGTACCAATCCCTACAAATGATTTAGCTCACTTGGTCAGCGACTTCAAAATAAGTGTCACTCCTGATATTGCTACAACCATAATATTAACAGTTAAAATTCTGATATTGAACGACATTTTATTTGATCCCCAGAGTTATTAATGACTAATTTTGTGACATAATTTTCTACAATGCAAATAAATTGCCTCAACACATCTTTTGCCTTGCAAATCCTAGGGCCAGCCATGCATGCATGACCCTCAGAGGGCAGAGGTTCCCTGATTGGGCGAGCTTCAGGGAATTTGGGCAAATTAAGTCAACTACTTGGACTGTGTCGCCCATCCACCTGATCTCCCATAAGACTGACAATTCTGCTCAGCAGACTCTCTGCAGCTCATGCGGTCACACCTCCTTGCTTTATTATGCACGATAATAATAGCTGTAAAAACCTCACCGATCAATCCCACCGCATACAGTGCTTATTAATAGACCTGTCGATCATACGCAGATAACAAAACACTGCTTGTCATTATCATCACCCTCTGTTTTTAGACCATTACGTGCTTCCACTTCCATCGCCTACATTTAGGATACAAATAGATATTAAACTGCAAAGATCTATTTAAAAGATTCTTAAGGAGAAAACTGGCATGTTATGTATTTCTTTGTAGGCTGCTGGAGCGATAATCACGTCAGAGCAGTGCGAACATACGAGAGGAAAGGACGTCGGGTCAAAGGTAAAACACAAAGCCATCGAAGGATGCATTTCAGGCATTTCCGATCAGTGTGGTGGGGGTCCGCTATGGACATCCAGCAGGCCCTGGTGGTTCTATGGACATCAGCACTCTGGAGGCCCAGTGCCTCTGGGAGTTGGGGCCTGCTCTGGACATCCAGCAGGCCCCTTGGTGCTATGGGACACCAGCAACATCTGGAGTGAGAGCAGTAGAAGCCATGCTCACGACCATGTGGACCTCTGCCAACGTACTGGCACGGTGGCCCCACAGCATCATGGCCTGCAGGCTTACATGAATGAGAGAGGGACTCAGTCATTCCTCTTTGGGAGTCTGCAGCCGTTCTGGTGCACGTGTCTGCAGAGGCTCCTTTTATTAGCTTGGGCCATGACACAGTCATGACACAGTCATGCCCGTGTTAGAAGGGCAATGAGGAACACATTCCCATTAAAGGGGCAATACACTTGGGAGGGTCACACCCCACACTCCTCCTTTTCCACAACAAACAAACAAATGTTACTAAAACATAAACAATCCCCTCCCTCTGTTACAGAACAACATTACTTAGGCTACTTCAGAATCGTAGGTTCAACAAGAAATCGGATATGCCACTACTACCCACATGGGGCTCACATAGTTGTAGACATACAACACATATCAACACATAACCCGCAGGTGACAGCTGCGGTTATTGATCTGCTGGTGGAAATGTTGACAGTTCAACCACATACTTCAAAACCCTTTATTAACATGGGGCCAGTGGAACTTCCACCACTGAATGACGCCTTGCTAGCTGCTGTTACCATTTAAAGCATGCCTCCAAACCTCCGGGAATACAGCTCAACATACATTTAACTGGGACCATTTTGAACACATACTTTCCATGCAGGCCTCCAGTATTTAAACACATGGTTACTGCATACTCTCCGAGCACTTGCAGAATGGCAGGAGACCAGTTCACTTTGTTCCAGTGTCCATTCAGGATAGTCATCCCCACATGTCCAGGTCCGTTGATGTTACAGTTCAAAGGCTGGTAAAGCTGCGCCTGAGGGGCACCAGGGGCCACATCGGCTTAGTCCCTTGATGTTGGGAAGTCAGTGAGACGCAGGTAGCAGAGCATCCCGGCCGGGTCACATGATGACGACATGGCAGGGGTGTCTCTCCACTGTCGCGGGACTGGAGGGCGCACAAGCACTCATATAGAGCTGCAAACCTCTCTGGCTCAGAGCATTTCTTCTGGGTGGTGGGCTTGAGGTCTGCGTTGGCCAGATTTGGATGACAATATGTGACCTGATGTCGCGCCACTTCTTGTCCTCCCCCCAGGCAGGCGTCAATGCCGTTGATAGTGCAAGTGTTGTCCCAGTTTGGGGATGGCAGGAATCGGATCCAGGGCCACATAGGCCTGGTCAATGGATGGCGGGCCCGGCAGGGCGCATGCCAGTGGCAGGGCGATGCGGCCAATTGCTATGCAGGCTAGGCGACACCATGGGCAGGATGTCAGGTCCTCGCCAATTTTTTTCACTTTGAACCCACCGACTTGTTTTCTTGCATATCACGCTGTGCAGGCTGTGTGCAGGATCCTAACACTGGGTGTATCGAGTGTAGGAGGAACACCTCTGAACTTATACAGTGTCCTTATTTCTTTGCTGCAGTCCTCAGCCTGCAAACACACACACAACCTTCATTGCAGTATGCATCCCCATCTGGTTTATTTACCCCGTTACCCTCTGAAGCCCACTTTCGAAAAAACGGCTGTAATGTTAGAGGGCTATGTACAGGCTCATGACCCCCTCCAAGGATGGCAGTGCTGTGCCATCATGCCATTCTACATGGAATGCTCTCATCTGTGATCTGGAGCCACAAAACGCAGGCGACAATTTGGCAGCATGATCCTGTGACAGACAGGAAGTGAGTGAGGATGTGCTAACTCGTAATTCACTGTCAACTTTGGGATGAATCTCGTCCTTCTGTTCTCGTTTGGGGTGGGGCACCCTGTGCAGAATGGAGTGTGTGATCTATTTCACTGACCTAGCCTCGGGGTCCAGGCAGATGTCACTCCCACTCTTGATTGTGGCACTGACTTCCACCCAGGGGCAGTGGGCGCCATGTGGGATGAGCTCATTGTTGGCGGTCTGAGAAAAGCTTGGACTCTACTGTGGCCGGTCCTCAGTCGCAGTGTGGTTGGGCCACCTCATTCAGCAGCAGAAAGTGTGCACACCAGTGACAGGGTGGCAGGGCATGGGACTACTTGTTTCACAATGATGCACCCAACGTTCTGAGGTCCATGATCATAAAGGCGAACCAGAATGGATGACTTGATCTTTCATTTTGCTCGAAACAGAACCCATTCCTATTCACCGCCTTGACGGACCGGGATCTATAATCTGCAGTGGGGCTTCTCATTACTTTGCTTTCACCGCCCTGGAACACTGCACTACTTTTCTTCCAGAGTTCCGAAACAAGTGTATACAGTTCACCGCCAGAGGCCCAAGGTCGATGTTACACCTGCGCACATAGTACGCCACCACGGAGCGGGTTAATGCTTTCACCACCAAGCGGCCCAGGACATTCAGACAGGGGGGGGCACAAACAGCCATGTTGTTTCATCCCCCTTTCTTCCCAGTTGAAAAGCTCAGAATCTCGGAGCATGTCCATTCTCACTCCACCATCTAGCAGTATTTCCTTTCTTTCACTGCCAGAATCCCAAGATTACTGTTCGGGGTGGCGCGCCCTGCCACTTCACCACCTATCTGGCCCGGGACCCGCAGGGACACTAGCATGGAGCTCTTTGTTTCTTTGCATTTGGCCCCGACACACGAAGCACTGATATCCTGGCATGATTCACCACCAGGCAGCCCGAGATGTGTAGGGAGGACCACCTTCACCTCATACTCGGACATAGAGCAGTTGGACCTTCACCGCCGGGTGGCCCGGGAATTTCCACCAATCAGCTGGGCTTCTCTCTCCTTACCCGCAGCTCTGTTGACATAGCATGGAAATATTCACCACCTGCGGGGCCTGGGATCTGCAGGAAGCCCCTTTGCATGTTCATTCCATTGCGCCTACATGAGGTGCGTTATCTTTTCACCTCTGGCGGTCCGGGATTTGCCGGGGGCCCTCTACCTTCATGCCCCGACATGGATCGTATTAGATTTCACTGTGCAGCTGGCCTGGGATCTGTAGGGGGTACCTTTAAAAACCTGGCACTGAGCACCTTCATATTCACCGTCAGGCAGCCAGGATCACTATGGAGCCATATATTCTTACTGTTCCAGCGCTGACATGGGGCTGCTGCATTTCTCCGATCACTGCCAGTCGGGCCCAGGAACATCAAACTCTCAGCAGGTCAGAGCACTCTTGGACTATGAGCCTCTTGAGGTCAGGGCACTCTTGCACTATGAGCCTCTTGAGATCAGGGCACTCTTGCACTATGAGCCTCTTGAGGTCAGGGCACTCTTGCACTATGAGCCTCTTGAGGTCAGGGCACTCTTGGACTGTGTGTGTTTCTCCTCAGGTCAGGGCACTCTTGCACTATGAGCCCCTTGAGGTCAGGGCACTCTTGGACTATGAGACTCTTGAGGTCAAGGTACTCTTGGACTGTTTGTATCTCCTCATGCCAGGGCACTCTTGCACTATGAGCCCCTTGAGGTGAAGGCAGTCTTGGACTATGAGCCTCTTAGGGCAAAGGCACTCTTGCACTATGAGCCCATTGAGGTCAGGGCACTCTTGGACTGTGTGTGTCTCCTCAGGTCAAGGCACTCTTGCACTATGAGCCTCTTGAGGTCAGGGCACTCTTGGACTGTGTGTGTTTCTCCTCAGGTCAGGGCACTCTTGCATTATGAGCCTCTTGAGGTCAGGGCACTCTTGGACTGTGTGTGTCTCCTCAGGTCAAGGCACTCTTGCACTATGAGCCTTTTAGGGCAAGAGCACTCTTGCACTATGAGACTCCTGAGGTCAGGGAACTCTTCTACTATGTGTGTCTCCTCAGGACAAGGCACTCTTGCACTATGAGCCTCTTGAGGTCAGGGCACTCTTGGACTCTGTGTGTCTCCTCAGGTCAAGGCACTCTTGCACTATGAGCCTCTTGTGGTCAGGGCACTCTTGGACTGTGTATGTCTCCTCAGGTCAGGGCACTCTTGCACTATGAGCCTCTTAAGGCCAGGGCACTCTTGCACTATGAGCCTCTTGAGGTCAGGGCACTCTTGCACTATGAGCCATTTGAGGTCAGGGCACTCTTGCACTACGAGCCTCTTGAAGTCAGGGCATACTTGCACTACAAGCCTTTTGAGGTCAGGGCACTCATGCACTATGAGCCTCTTGAGGTCAGGGCGCTCTTGGACTGTGTGGGTCTCCTCAGGTCAGGGCACCCTTGCACTATGAGCCTCTTGAGGTCAGGGCACTCTCGAACTATGTGTGAATCCTCAGGTCAGGGCACTGTTGCACTATGGGCCTCTTAAGACCAGGGCACTCTTACACTATGAGCCTCTTAAGGCCAGGGCACTCTTGCACTATGAGCCTCTTGAGGTCAGGGCATTCTTGCACTACGAGCCTCTTGAGTTCAGGGCACTCATGCACTATGAGCCTCTTGAGGTCAGGGCACTCTTGGACTGTGTATGTCTCCTCCAGGTCAGGGTACTCTTGCACTATGAGCCTCATAAGGCCAGGGCACTCTTGCACTATGAGCCTCTTGAGGTCAAGGCACTTTTCGACTGGGTGTGTCTCCTCAGGTCAGGGCACGCTTGCACTATGAGCCTCTTGAGGTCAGTTCACTCTTGGACTGTGTGTGTCTGCTCAGGTCAGGGCACTCTTGCACTATGAGCCTCTTAAGGCCAGGGCTCTCTTGAACTATGAGCCCCTTAATGCCAGGGTACTCTTGAACTATGAGCCTCTTAAGGCCAGGGCACTCTCGCACTATGAGCCTCTTGAGGTCAGTGCATTCTTGCACTATGCGCCTCTTGAGATCAGGGCACTCTTGCACTACAAGCCTCTTGAGGTCAGGGCACTCGTTCACTATGAGCCTCTTGAGGTCAGAGCACTCTTGCACTATGAGCCTCTTGAGGTCAGGGCACTCTTGGACTGTGTGTGCCTCCTCAGGTCAGGGCACTCTTGCACTGTTAGCCTCTTGAGGTCTGGGCACTCTTGCACTATGAGCCTCTTGAGGTCAGGGCACTCTTGCACTATGAGCCTCTTGAGGCCAGGGCACTCTTGCACTATGAGCCACTTGTGGTCAGGGCACTCTTGGACTGTGTGCGTCTCTTCAGGTCAGGGCACTCTTGCACTATGAGCCTCTTGAGGCCAGGGCACTCTTGCACTATGAGCCTCTTGAGGCCAGGGCACTCTTGCACTATGAGCCTCTTGAGGTCAGGAAACTCTTTCACTATGAACCTCTTGAGGTCAGGGCACTCTTGCACTATGAGCCTCTTGAGGTCAGGGCACTCTTGCACTACGAGCCTCTTCAGGTCAGGGCACTCTTTGCACTACGAGCCTCTTGAGGTCAGGGCACTCTTGCACTACGAGCCTCTTGAGGTCAGGGCACTCTTGCACTACGAGCCTCTTGTGGTCAGGGCACTCTTGGACTGTGTGCGTCTCTTCAGGTCAGGGCACTCTTGCACTATGAGCCTCTTGAGGCCAGGGCACTCTTGCACTATGAGCCTCTTGAGGCCAGGGCACTCTTGCACTATGAGCCTCTTGAGGTCAGGAAACTCTTTCACTCTGAACCTCTTGAGGTCAGGGCACTCTTGCACTATGAGCCTCTTGAGGTCAGGGCACTCTTGCACTACGAGCCTCTTCAGGTCAGGGCACTCTTTGCACTACGAGCCTCTTGAGGTCAGGGCACTCTTGCACTACGAGCCTCTTGAGGTCAGGGCACTCTTGCACTACGAGCCTCTTGAGGTCAGGGCACTCTTGCACTATGAGCCTTTTGAGGTCAGGGCACTCTTGCACTACGAGCCTCTTGAGGTCAGGGCACTCTTTGCACTATGAGCCTCTTGAGGCCTGGGCACTCTTGCACTATGAGCGTCTTGGACTGAGCATGCAGGGTAGTTTATAAACAATATTGCAAACAGGGCGAATCATAATAATACGCCCCCCCCCTAAAGTTTCAGCTGCTACCTGGCCCTGCTCTCCCCCCTCCAACATTATGAAATCATTGCAATTTAAAAAAACTTTCATTTACTTGGACTCAACATTAGTAAGTAGACAAAAATATTACGAACAGGAATTTCTTTTCATTACCCCACGTTTATGTTAATTATTAGCTACATGAAGAGCGCTCTTGGTGCTGCATAATTTCTCCAAAATTGTTGCTCTAAATTGAAAGTGTAACAAGGGTCAGTAGTAAACCCAAACCTCAGAGGCCATACCAGATGTTCTAAAGGGAAGATGGGTGTCATAGAAAGGGGAAGCAAGTTAGGCAGTGTGAAAAGGGGGCCCGTTCCTAGTAATAGACAGTTCCTAACTATATTAAATTACAAAGAGTTCCTCGAAACGGATTCCAAGCGCTATCGGGGAAGACAAGCAAAGTAGGTTCTGTATTGCAACACATGTTTCCTCGTCTTAGCTTACCTGTCTTGTAATTACCCTGTAACCAGATAATCAAGTCTATGTAACCTACGGCGTGATACCTCCGGGTTTGGGCATGTAACAAATGCTAAAAGAAATAGGTAGGCTATGGGGTAAAAGAGTCATATTGCCACATGTTGTGATTACATAGACCCAAATACCTGCCGAATGGTTTCAGGATGTGAGCATTTAATGGCAACATCTGAGATACATGGACAATATTTGTGTACGGTTTAATTTTCGTAAACTAATCCTAAATAAATAAATAAATAAATAAATAAATAAATAAATAAAGTGTGCCATGTAGTGATCGTACCTGACTATCGGATGGAGCTATCTAGAAAATGGCATGACTACTTCGGCGTGTGATGGCTGCAGCTTCCTTATGGTGAGAGTAACAGGGCATATCATTATAATGCCTGGCAAATATTTGCACGTTGGATGGATAGCACAAGTGCCATGTGCTAATTTCAGGGCAAGGATGATGGCATGTGACACGTTCAAAACCCTGGATGGGCAGACTGGGCCCTTCATCTTTCTGCAGGTGATAAATCAAGCATCATCAGTGGGTAATAATACTGATTATTCCAGAGCTTAGAAGCGGGCCATCTACATGGAACGATATACTATAACCACATTATTAGTATATGATGCAAGTATAAGGCCACCACATTGAAATACCTAGTCCATTATGTGAGTTGCTGTTGTGACACGAGGCAAATCGTGCATGTACATTGGAATGTAGAAACAACGAAAACATGTTCACTACACACGAGTCAAAACTGTTGTTTTTGCTAATGCTTGCTTGCTACCTTTCCACATTTTTTTATTCTCGTTAAATTACAGACAGACACACTAGAAATTGCTAGAGGATGCATAAAACACCAAAGGTGTTTGTTCCCTGAAGCGCTAAACCATTACCCTCCTTTTTTTAAAACTCCTGATCCTTTTGCCTAAAACATGCAACAAACATAATCAATGACACTATTGCTTTGCTCCCTACTTACTCAAACTTTATTTGCCTCACAGAAAACCCCATAGTTTGGCATTTTGACTCCATGTCACCCGAGCACGTGTTCCTCCGGTCCTGGGCTTTCATGTAACAGATCAGTGCATTCTGGGAATCGTAGTTCTTTTTTTTTTTTTGGTTTCTACTGGATTAACATACCAAAAGACAGTGATATTCCAAAGAAACTCCAGTGGTGTCCAGGTTACATGGAATCACTCATTTGAACGCCCTAAAACAGCCCATAAACATGAACATAAAGGAGCAAAGTCACCTGCTACAAGACAATAAATGAAGGCCAATTCATCCCTTCCTAATCATATATTATGCCTTCAATTGGCCATTTACTTCTGTCACCAATCCCTGCCCCCACATTTCCAACTCATGGAGGAATGGCAAGCACAAAAATGCCTTTTAGGTTATGCCATTGTCCTTGTGTAACAATCATCACACTGTCCAAAGTGGTTGGGCAGTTTAAGGATGTTTGGTTTCACAAAGAAATGCTAATGTGGTGGGTGGGAACCTTCTTAAAAATCATGGGGATACATGGATATGGGGAGGGCAGGTTATTATCCCCTGCCTTTGTCCACTCAGTGCTACTGCCCATTAATTATAAATAGCAAAGTCTCCTGTCTGCTTTTTAGACTGCCCCTGCTGCTTCCTGCAAGTGGGCAATTGCCCGGTTTGCCCGCCCCTAGAAACCACCTTGGACTCGATTCATGGAAATGTTTCATAATCCTGTAAAGGACGCGCGCCGAGGACACTGTGCAAGCCTGCGCGCAAAATGAAAATGCGCGCCTGCGTATTCATAGTATACAGTATTTACAGCACAAAGTAAACGTAATTGCAAGTCACAGCCGAAAATGCCCCCGACACGCCCCCACGCAAAGCACAACTAGCCAGAACAGCTACCTTACCACGCTCCCCCAGGGCCGAATACCACGCACCCTTCAAACAGTGCATGGGGCTCCCACACAAGCAGGGCTACATCTCAGTGACCCTGCACGGGGTACCCCGTAACTGTATTTAGCAACCCGACAACATGCGTATAAAAAATCATAACTCAGAAATTACTTAGGAAATGTGCATGCAAACACCCGTAAACCGTGCCTGCACCCCGCTAAACTCAATAAGTGCACCCCTAGGTTAGATAGGAACCCCAGTTGTGTACACGCACTCCTATATCCGACATGCAACCCCACCTCTGTGCTGCGATTCCTACGTGCAAGTGTACTTACGCCTGCATTCGGTGGTGGATAGTATGTAGGACTTGCTGGCCATTTCCCAGCTGAGAGGTTGCCCTATCGAATCCACAAATAGGTCTCGTTCTGCGCAACTGTCGGTGTTTGAGGCACGGCCTGCAGGCCGTCCCTCAGACCGCCCATTATTGAATTAGTTCTTCCTCATTTTTGGTGTTCCGCCCCCTTCCCAGCCTTCTGCGCAAGCCACGCTCACGCTCTGCGTGGAATCATGCGCAAGACCCTCGACGGCACACAGACATGCTGAGCATGCGCAAACTTCACGCAAGTCCAGGAAAGTACTATACAATCGACAAACACGGATTTGCTTGCAGTTTAGCACGCAAGTACCCTATTTTTCACACATATAATTCCATGAATCGGGCCCCTCGTGTGTGTGCCTTGTGCACTCAGGCCACTCTTGGACTGTGCTTGCTTCCTGTGGTCATGTCTCTTGGGCTGTGTATGCCTCCTGTGGTTAGGGCACTCTCGGGTTGTGCATGCATTCTGCAGTCAGGGCACTATTCGACAGTGCATGCCTCCTGTTCCCAGGGCATTCTTGGACTCCATGCACCTCCTTGTGGTCAACTCACTCTTGGACAGTGCAAGCCTCCTGTGCTCAGAGCAGTCTTGGGTTGTGCATGCATTCTGCAGTCAGGGTACTCTTGGATGGTGCATGCCTCCTGTGCTCAGAGCATTCTTGGACATTGCATGCCTCCTGTGTTCATGTCTCTTGGGCTGTGCATGCCTCCCGTGGTCAGGGCACCCTTGGACAGTGCATGCCTCCTATGTTCAGGGTACTCTTGGACTGTACGTACCTCTTCTGGGCAGTTCACACTTGGGCTGTGCATGCCTCCTGCGGCCAGGGCACTCTTGGACAGTGCATACCTCCTGTGGTCAGGGCACCCTTGGACAGTGCATGCCTCCTATGTTCAGGGTACTCTTGGACTGTACGTACCTCTTCTGGGCAGGTCACTCTTGGGCTGTGCATGCCTCCTGCAGTTAGTGCACTCTTGGACAGTGCATGCCTTCTGTGGTCACATCTCTTGGGCTGTGCATGCCTCCTGCAGTCAGTGCACTCTTGGACAGTGCATGCCACCTGTGGTCACATCTCTTGGGCTCTGCATGCCTCCTGCAGTTAGGGCACTCTTGGACAGTGCATGCCTCCTGTGGTCACATCTCTTGGGCTGTGCATGCCTCCTGCAGTTAGGGCACTCTTGGACAGTGCATGCCTCCTGTGCTCAGGCTACTCTTGTACTCTGTGTGCCTCTTGAGGTCAAGGTACTTTTGGACTTTGCATGCCTCCTGCAGTAGGGCACTCTTGGGCAGTGCGTGCCTCCTGTGCTCAGGCTACTCTATGTGCCTCTTGAGGTCAAAGCACTCTTGGACTGTGCATGCCTCGTACGGTCTGGGCACTCTTGAACTGTCCTTGCCTCCTTTGGTGAGGGTACCCTTGAAAAGCGATAGGCTACTGCTGTTGTGGTGCCTGTTTCAATTAGGGTACTATTGGAAAATGCCCACATCAGAGCACCCGTGTGCTCCTCCTGTTCCCATGATACTGTAATATTATGCACCGCATCCGGCTGTCAATTCACCCTTGGATGGCACATGCATCCTGTCATCAATTCACCCTTGGATAGCGTCTGCATCCTGTCGTCAATTCACCCCTGGATAGCGCCTACATCCTGTTGTCAAATCACTCTTGGATAGCGACTGCATCCTGCTATCAATTCACTCTTGGCTGGTGCCTGCATCCTGCTATTAATTAATGCTTTTGTAGCGCCTGCATCCTGCTGTCAAATCACTCTTGGATAGCGCTTGCATCCTGCTGTCAATTCACTCTTGGCTGGTTCCTGCATCCTGCTATTAATTCATGCTTGTGTAGCGCCTGCATCCTGCTGTCAAATCATTCTTGGATAGCGCTTGCATCCTGCTGTCAATTCACTCATGGAAAGCACTTGCATCCTGTTGTCAACTCACTCTTGAATAGTGCCTGCATCATGCTGTCAATTCACCCTTGGATAGTGCCTGCATCCTCCTATCAGTTCACCCTTGGATAGCACCTGCATCCTGCTCTCAATTCACTCTTAGATGGCACCTGCATCCTGCTGTCAATTCACTCTTGAAAAGTCCCTGCATCCTGCTGTCAATTCACCCTTAGATGGCGCCTGCATCCTGCTGTGAATTCACCTTTGGATGGCAACTGCATACGGCTGTCAATTCATGCTTGGAGGGCACCTGCATCCTGCTGCCAATTCACTCTCAGATATCGCCTGGATCCTGCTGTCAATCTACCCTTGGATATCGCCTGCATCCTGCTGTCAAACCACCTTTGGATATCGCCTGCATCCTGCTGTCAATTCACCCTTGGATAGCGCCTGCACCCTGCTGTCAATTCACTCTTGGATAGCGCCTGCACCCTGCTGTCAATTCACCCTTGGATAGCGCCTGCATCCTGCTATCAATTCACCCTTGGATAGCACCTGCATCCTGCTGTCAATTCACCATTGGATAGCGCCTGCACCCTGCTGTCAATTCACCCTTGGATAGCGCCTGCATCCTGCTATCAATTCACCCTTGGATAGCACCTGCATCCTGCTGTCAATTCACCATTGGATAGCGCCTGCATCCTGCTGTCAAATCACCCTTGGATAGCGCCTGCACCCTGCTATCAATTCACCCTTGGATAGCACCTGCATCTTGCTGATAGGGAACTCATAGACTATGCATGGAGTAGGGAAGTAGTCTGCAGGGTGACACCACCCGAATGCGGAGGTGGGGGTGCAGAGAACGGCCTTTCAGGGGGCGTCGTTCTTCCTGCGACTTTTTGGTGGGCGACCAACTGCCTTAGATCCGTAGAATATGTTTTATACGTTAGATGCGTGTCAACCAAACTTCCGTCCGGGGCTGCACGCCCCCTGCTGCTGTGGGAAGTCCTTTGCACGTGGCGCGGGAATGTAATAGAATCTTCGCGTTCTGATGAGCAGTCCAGAATGTAATTGAGGTCTACATTTGGTGTCGGGTGGGTGTGCTTACTCGCATACCCACGTTCTCATTCTCCTTTGTATGGCTTTGTTTGAAATCTGTGGGCTTAAGCCCTGGGCTGTGGATGGATGTATTGAGCGGCCCTTCAAGCGGGGTCTGCTTGCGTCAATAAATTCACTGGTAGGATTATGGACAGCGATGTTTTTTTGAATGTGCTGGCTGCCTTCCTCTTTGCCGTTTCCTAACACCAAAGATAAAGCATGACGGGCTGAGTCGGCCCTGCTGGGATTCGGACCTGCCAGCCACAAAGAGAGGCCACTCCGCAGGTTGCAGATGTAGTGTTGCAAATGGAATATTTAGGCAGCGTGGAGTGAACATTTAATTTTCGTGAATATGTCAAAAGGAATGAACCTATTGTCTCAGCCCTACAGGAGTGCACCCCGAGTCGTGAAAAAGCCTTGGCTATGGGTTCTATGTTCATTCAACACGTTTTTTTTAATTTTTGCTGTGTTTTTTTCCCAAATGTTTTTGCTAAAAAAAACTCAACACATTATTATTTTATTTAATTGGGGCTTTACCCCCAAACCTCCCTTCCCCTTTATGTATTTGCTATCCTCCCACGCCCCCTACCCCTTAAATGCCCTTACCCACCCGCCCACCATATTTTTGATGAGGTTATTTGGCTGAAATATTTGGGTAAAAAAAAAAAATAAACAGGCTATGAATGAAAGTCATACCTGGCTATGCACTACCACTTTGTAAAGTAGGTGTAAATACAATTTAGGACTGGGACATAAAATCGGTCCAGGCACCAAAGTCTTGGGGGGATAGCTCAGGGGCAACGTGCTCACCTTGGAAGCAAGATGACACAGAGCAACACAAGTTCGATCCCCGGGTCCGCGCTTAGAAACCTCTGGGTATTAAGCGCGTTAGAAATAACCTACCATATCAAAGAAAAAGTGGACAACAACCATAGCGTATAATTAGGTACTGTTCAGAATAGGCTGTTTCAGTGCTACCCAGGGGGAATTTTTGGTAAAATAGGTCGCAAATGAAGCATTTAAAAGCATATTTGCTTAGTAACATTACATTATGTTATGTAATGTTATTGAGCTGTATACCACGCACCGCTGTCATTTTCCTGGTGTCCGGGCACTCAGGGGGATCTGGGAAAGAAGTAGGGTTGCAGAGGGCTAATTAGTGGTAGCGATAGTGCAAGAGAGTTTTTGCTGTGCTGTTGGTAGCTTAAGTTCGGAGAAACCGGTCAGTGTGTGCGTTGGATTTGCTCCTAGGTGGTATGGGTTAGGTGTGGTTTTAGTGTGTGAGTCTACATGGGATTGTTTTGTGTGTTTGTGGCGTAGTGCTGGCCAATTAGTGTGTTGGGTTGAGTGAGATTATGGAGGGGGTGCTGTTTGCTGTGTGATTTCCGGTCTGTGGTAGGGTACGTATGTGTTGTGTTTGGCAGTTGAGCAGTAGTTTGTAGGAAAGCTGAAGGTTTTTAGTAGGGTTACTGGTGAGTGAGTTCTGTGCATTTTGCATTGTTTTCGATTGGGCTGAATTTCTTGTTTTCAGGTTTGTCGGTATAATGCATTTCTTTGTAAGGCCAGTCCAGTATGTTTTGGTTTTACAATGGTTTGTGCTGCCTTGCCTATTTTTGTGGTGGAGTTTTTCTCAGCAGTGCTTCCTGTTTAGGTGGGTGAGTTAACGAGGCAGGATTTATTTAGTAGTTTTCTGAGTTTTAGGTGGTCTTCTGTGCTTCGTAGTTCCTTTGGGAGGGAGAGCCAAAGTGTTGCTGCTATGCAAAAGAACATTGTTGAAAACTAGTGTAGTAATTTACGAAAGAGGCCCACTCTGGTGAAAAAAGTCCACGATTCTGACCAAAATAACCGTGCCCATACTAGAATCATGTGATGCTACTTAGGACATCGCACCATTGCCCAATAGGCCATTCCGAGCCTCCGTACACTTGGTGCTTCCGGTTTAGTCATTCTGTTTTTGTTTTAGCCATAAGGTGGCACTTTAAGCACTCCCTACAAGCCAAAACTGTTGGCATGGGACATGAAGGTAGGAGAGGGATGGTGTGTGGGGAGGGACCTGCAGTTTTTGGTGTTTTTTTGTCTTTTTACCCACCCATTGACCTTAATAACCATGCTAGTTTTTGTGGCTAGTCGCACCCACTTACTGCCGCTACCCACTACCTTTGAAATAGTTGGTGGTAGATCTCTTTCTTCGGCTGGGACCTCCCTCTGGAACAGCCTCCCTGCCTCTCTGAAACTTGAGGAGAACCATCTCTGGTTCCGAAAGCACCTCAAGACCTTCTTCTTTGCTTCTGCCTTCTCTCTTCCTCTCCCCTGCTGATATCCTGTCTGATACTTCACTGGTCACCTGGCTACCCTCTGATTTCGGGCCCAGGTCCCTACCCGCCCAGCTACACACCCGCACTTCCTCCCTGCAATCCTTGCACTTGGGTCTGTATCTGATACCCAACAGTCCCCCTACCTGCACTTTTGGACACCTGCTGTCTGCACTTACCCTTGCACCTGTCACATGCTGGCTACACATCTTGTTATTGTTTTGATCCCATGTACAGCACTGCCCCCCCCCCTTTCCTGTGGCACTTTTCCCCTCCCCTGCAATTGCACAATCTCAGTGTCACTTGGCCTAGTAAGATCGCCGTCGCTGTCCTCCCTCTGTTCCCCCTTTCGTGCCTCGTCGCGCCTTGAAACACTTGTGTATAGGCGGGTTACAAATGCTATATCATATCATATCATAGCTCTGTGCTTTAAAGGCATGCCAATGTTATTTCTAAGAAGTCTTCTGAAAGGAAATGTTTTAGCTGCAGCTGTAAACAAGCTGCTGTTATTATGAAAATGTCTTTAACAGGTGTGCATTTAGCCACTTGATTTATAAGCAATACATGTGTTGTTGAACCTGTTCCTTGAACTGAAGGCCTATTAAAATCAAGCATTGACAAAGCCACTCGTTTTAGCTCCTTTGGTCTTCTACAGTTGCTAGACACTGCCATCATATGCCCAGGTACTAACACCATGTGCCATTTTATGGCTAGGTAGTGCCATTGTAGAAATGCCTGTACATTCTATTTCGCAACGAGACTTTGCTCCAACTCCCTTTCCATCTGCCATGCCAACCACCCACCCCCCCCCGCCTCACAACCCACAGCAGCACACCTGTTATAGATCTAGGACTAGTAAATGGAGGGAATCTTATGTCCCATCACTCGCATTAGAACGAGGCACCTTTATACCACAGCCACCTTTTTTAATAATGTAACTTGCTATGTACATAGTGCTTGCTAACACAGCCTTACCTTTTCATAGCGCTGCAAAGAGCTTTTGTTGCAATTGCCCGCCTCATTTTTTCAAGACTTCGGAAGGATGGAAGAGCGAGTCAGCACTATTGGATTTCGAACGTGTGCAGCCGGGCGGGCTGCAGACAGATCTCCGCAGATCTGCACAGATCTCCAGGGATCCAATTACAGTGTGTATCGGGTCACGTGGCAGGAACCCATTTAATTGGCAGTAGTACATGCTTTGTCTTCCGCCCTGCAGGATTTATCTGCATGTGAAGTATCTGCTGAGTAAGAATGTTCCAAAGCGCAACGGAGGACAGCACAGGGGCAACGCGCTGGGCTTGGAACCAAGACCACACAGAGCAACAGACGTTCGAATCCCGGAAACGATCGCCAGTATTAAGCGCGTTATAACATTTTTTTTAAAAAACAATCCAAACAAAATGCATTAAGGGCGTTATAAAAAAATAATTAAAATGAAACACATCTGACAGTGCAGCTCCCTCCTGTTTCTTTAGCCAAATATGACTCCCTTCTTCCAAATGTCCTGACATACATCTCTCAAGTCATGTCCTGCATGTCATTCTGCGGCTTTCGAAATTGCCAGGAGCTGTACCTGCTTAGCTCCTGCTTGTGGCCCAGAAGAGCCTGGTTAGCTTGACACCAAGAGTATCCAGGTCCTTGTGGCGATCTCATTTTGAGCAGTTATGGAAAATTAGGCCCTGTGGGGTAAAGTGATTTGCCCAGGATCACACATGTCGGCCAAGTGGAGAATTTCTCTGTGCCCAATTTACCCAGTAGAGCACCTCTCCTACCACCCCATCCTTAATTAACTCGTAAGATGCCTGCACTGGGTTCCTTTTTAAGCGGGCACTAATGTTTGTGTCTAATAAAGCGAATATGTGAAGCACTAAACTCACACTCGAAATGGATCTGAAAACAAAACTGTTGGGTGAAACACGTATGATTTATGGCTCCCGGGCTAGTTAGAGCCAAAAAACACATGTTTGTGACATGAACCCTGGGTGTTTGGAAATGCATCTGGAGGTGCATTAGGACACACCTGGAAAATATTGAAACCATTTTTATTTATTTATTCATAAATTTCTATTGTGCCGGTAACTCGCAAGTCTCGGGGCGCAGATACAAGGATACAGGAGACCAACATAAAATATGACAGGTCAACTCTATGTGGGGATCTAAGTGTCAGCGGAATCTAGGAGTGTTGGTTTAGTCCAGATTTGTCCAACCTTTTTGAATGTGGGGCCGAAGCATTAACCTTTTGTCACCCAGTGGGCCGGCGAGCCAAAAGTCAACAACCTCTCCCAAAGCAGTATATTAAAAAGCAATATTGTGTGACCTTTGCCACAATAGCATCACAGGCAGTGATAGCCATGCAGTCCCAAAGATAGCTTTTGGTGTCATGGGCAGTGATCAAAGGTTAGTTGCTTGTAATTTCTTTCAGTGTCTATGTGTTAATATTTTTCTGAAATAGTGGGGGCGACCGAGCGTAACGAGTGAGCTATAAGGTTCTAGAGAGGGTTTGGGGGGGGTTGCCCCCCCAAGAATTTTTTTTTCAAATATGGGGTTGAAATGGTGCATTTTACAGCACAAAAGGTGACCAAAAAGCCATAAGTTTACAATCAGTTCTAAAGGGGAACATGGAAATTCCATGTCACCAACAGTAGAAAAGAACATTTTACAACACAACACTTTTTAATGATCAATGTGTCCACAGTGTAAGACAGCACTGTCACTGATGTAACACATTGTCATGCTGGTTGTACCCACAATATGCCTCTGTAGCAACATGTCTATGCTGGCTGTTCCCAATTTAGGCCAGCATTGTCCTGTACAAAGCACGATTGATGCTGCATGTGCTGTGTGCCCAATACATATGGCAGCTTATCTCTGTAATACACATTACTTCTGTGGTGATGAAAGAAGCATAATTCAATTCAAAACGTAAAATGTGGAAAAGCGATCACCCAAAGGTGAACCTAATTGAAGAAACGCAATGTGAGCACAATCTTAAAGTATGCAACCTAGCAGGCCTAGTGCACACTTTACCTTTTCTTTCACCAATAAATCAGGGGGAGAGCGCGAACGCAGTCCCCCACTACCAGAAATAATGCAGTCGCGTATCCCTCATTTGGGGACATAGCAGGGGTCAGCCAATCCGATGTGCAATGGGTAAGCCTCACACTGGGAGATCTGCTCTTGAGGTCAGATTCTCCCCTGCCAGCTAAGTATGAGTTGCATGCAAGAGGGCAGGGGTTGGGTCAGTTCTGGTAAACCCCGCTAAGCAAGGGTGAGAAGGCAGGCCCAGACCCAGTCCCAACCCCCCACAGCCCCCCGGAAGCTCTCAGCATCTGCAGAGCTGCCTGTCCCGCGTGTAGGGGGAAGCTCCAGCAGGCAGAGCACAGCAGAAGAGCAGATTGTAGCGCAGTTCCTTTCTCCCATCAGGCCCTGCTTGGCCCAAGATTTGTATAAATAGCAGGATGGCTCGAGCAGGCCTGTTGCAGTCTGCCCACTGGCCTGTCGGCCCCACATGGGCCCATGGCCTTCCTGAGCGGAGCTGCTCAGCGCTGGCCCCGTTGACACCATCATAATCATCCTGGACCTCGACGCTCCACCACCCCTGAATCTCAGAGTTCTGCTCAATGACAATGCTGAAGCTTTGACCTCTTTGCCGTAACCATATGCCGTGTTGTGTCAGCCGAGCCTGCACAGCGCCAAAGGTAAGTATTCCCTTGTCTGGGCCCAGAGGTCACTGAGTCTTCCAGTGCCATCCACTTGGCACGGCCTACTGTTCCCAGCGTTTTCTACCCGCAAATAAGCACCACTGCCAAACAGAACTGCATCATTAGGGCCCATCGCTGCTGCTCTCTGACTTGACCCCAGTCCAGCGCAAAGGCACCCATGCTTCTGGTCTGATGCTGAAAAGCCTGGCTCTGCTGAGATCCGAAAGACAAGAACTAAGGTATTTTGGGAACATAGTACTATTGTCTTTTGTGTTGCAACTGTATCAGCTCACACCTCTCCTGAAGGGTTATAGGCTGCCCTCAGACTGCGCTACCAAAAGAGTGAAAATAAGTTATACCTGTTGGGCTTGCCTGTTTCACTTTTATGATTGGGATCACTGCTGCATGGGTATTAAGAACGTTATAAATAACCTATCATATCAGATCATATCATAGATCTCAGATCAAGATCATAAGCAACTTCCAGAAACCTTGGCAGGTGGTCCACTGAGGCCCATTTGCAGGTTGCAGTGTGTTATCGGGGCACTACTAGGGTAACATATTGTGCTGTACATGTGGTATTCGCCATGCTTTGATACCCCACTGGCCACATCTATAATGTCCAATGTACTGCTACACCACCAACCACTGGCATTACAGTGCAGCCCAAGAGTGATCTGCTCACTAGCAACACCACCAACCATCAGCATTACAGTTTAGCCTACTGGTGATCTGCTCACTAGCTGCACCCAAACCATCAGCATTACAGTTTAGCCTACTAGTGATCTGCTCACAAGCTGTACCCCAACCATCAGCGTTACAGTGCAGCCCAAGTGATCTGCTCACACGCTACACCACCAACCATCAGCATTACAGTGCAGCCCAAGAGTGATCTGCTCACTAGCAACAACACCAACCATCAGCACTACAGTTTAGCCTACTGGTGATCTGCTCACTAGCTGTGCCCCAAACATCAGCACTACAGTTTAGCCTACTGGTGATCTGCTCACTAGCTGTACCCCAACCATCAGCACTACAGTGCAGCCGGAGTGATCTGCTCACTAGCTACTCCACCAACCACCAGCATTAGAGTGTAGTCCAAGAGTAATCCTATCAGTAACGCAGAGCAGAACACATGCACGTCATGCTTTGCCCGCCCACACCAACCCCCGCACCCCCTCTCTCTCTGCACTTGCATG
Source organism: Ambystoma mexicanum (assembly GCF_040938575.1). Classification (NCBI taxonomy): domain Eukaryota; kingdom Metazoa; phylum Chordata; class Amphibia; order Caudata; family Ambystomatidae; genus Ambystoma; species Ambystoma mexicanum. Next base: position 145,460,312 of record NC_090930.1, on the reverse strand, counting down.
TTCTGAATGCTCACATGGCCTAGTAGGACCGCCTCTCTCTATCATTGTTATATTTGAGTTTTTTCTTTCCCATGTCCCCTCCCTGTTGCCCTGTGGGAACTTTGAAACACAATTTACTTGATGTATAAGCTCTTTAAAAATGCACAATAAAATAAAAAAATAAATCAAGTGACATCTCAGATTCTTGGCAGTTTGAGGCTTCAGGATGGTGCTGCTCAGACTCCAATTCTTTCTGCCTTGCACCTCTCACCTTTTAACTATGTCCACCCTGCATATCCCAGAAGTAACCATTGTATGCCCCACCCCCTTCCTTCAGCAGTAAAGTGCTTAACAGAATTCATCTAGTCCTATTCAAACACTTTGGGGCTCATTTTCTGCGTCCCTGGTGGGAGCATAAGAAGACTGCAAAAGACATGCATACATGTGTTGCGTCTGCCTTTGCGTCCTTTATTACGCCACAGGGTCTTATCAATAGGATTGCAGATGGAGTGGGGTTGCAGAGTGGGAGTAAAGTGTCTTCCTTGCATTCACGCTTCGCCAGAAGAATGGAATGGCTTTATAGCAGCATGGCATTTGCATGCTGGCGTAAAATGAATGCATTCCTGTGGATGGAATCAGTGCAGTTTTAGCACCTGTTGAAAGCAGGGGGATTCCATAGGAATACTTTAAAAAAGCGGGCGGCAGTGACACTTTTTCACAGTGTACAATGAATGTGCGCCAGGCTCAACATGTGTATTTTGCACTTAATTGTGCAAATGCCCAACTTGCACGGTGGGGATGCAAAGGCATGGATGTGCAAGGTGGAGGAACAGGGATTAGCATGGCTATGGGCTGCCAGCGGCTCATTTGCAGGCTGTGTGCCCCCCCTCACATTCTTCCTACCGCCTATCTGTACTCGTATGTCAATGTTAAAGGCATTTGTACCGCGCACCGTCACCAACGTCATTGGTCCCCAGGCGCTGAGGCGGATCTGCAAACACGAAGGCGGGGGAGGGCGGTTAATCGGGTGAGGAGGGAGTAGGAAAGTGAGAAAGGTGATGTCCTGTTGGCAGCTTCAGTTCGGTTTTCACCGTGCGCTGAGCTTGTGTGTAAATATCGGATCGCTGTGAGTCCTCGTGGGCAGCTGGTGCGAGCTATGTGTTTGTTTGTTGTTGAGGTGTGGTGAAGTGCGTGTGGTTCGCAGTACGAGAAGGTGGCTGCGTGGATTTGTTGTGTGAGTTAAGTATGCAGAAATTTGAGCTTTTGGGTTAGTGGGTTATATGTCTCTTAGTACCGATGGCAACCATTTTGACTTTGTAGGTGGTATGTCTGGTGGCAGGATGGATCTGTGAGGTTCACATTTCCATTATTCTGTTTTATTAAGGCTTTTCTTATTGGACATTACTTTGTGTTTGTCAAGCAGGTGTTAGTGTCCCATAAAATGCATAATGAACGCTATCCCAGTCTCCTTTAACCCCTTAAGTGCCAAGGACGAGTCTGCTCTTCCTTTTTGCACAGACTGGCATAATAGCCTGGCTCTTAATGAAAAGCAGCAAGGTCGAGTTGTTCCCCGTTATTCCAAAAGATGCGACTGTTCCGTTAACTCTTCAGGGAGGCGGCGGTCGCAGCACCAGCGCCGGTTCTGTCCACGCGGGAAGACACATGATTTAAAACAGTGAACTGGTCATTTCTTGACTGGCCCGTCCTCAAACATGTGCAGGCTGTCTCATTTACATGACAAATGAGCGGGAAAGGCGTGCATTAAAGGTTATTGCTCTCAACCTCTCCCCGGGGGTGACGAGGGAGATATTTCAGGTCCTTCTCCGAGGAATGCCTCCTGTGCAGTCAGCAGCTTCTGGGCCTGCTGCAGATAATTCAGAAGCCCGCCCTTTCTTTCCTTCGCAGTCCTCTGTGACTTGGGGGGAGGGGTGCGAGCAATTTGCTGGGAACGCCACGAGGCTGCACAGCGAGAGGTACGTTATGCTCAAACACATCTATATTGCAAGCACCAAAACCATAGTGGCCTTATGGTGCAGGAGCTTGTCCAAAACGGGTCTATGTTAGTTCATCGGTGGGTGAAATTTTGATGTTTTTTTTTTGGTAGTATTTTTCACCAAAAAAACGAATTGAAATTGATATTCTTTTATTTGTGGGGCCTTCCCCCAAACACTCCTCCCCTATTATTGTTTACCCATTCCCGACCTCCCCTACTCTTTATATATACTTTTCCAACACCCAAATATATTTTGATGAGTTTTTTTGATAAAATGTACTCGAAAAAAACCCCATCAAAATTTGCCCCATTGATGAAAGAACGCTATACCGGCCAAAACAGTAGCGTACTATACTCCCGCATGGGGTAAAACCAGACAGTGGTCTGTGGAGGGGACGAGGTGAGGGTACAGACCCTGGCCGTGATCTAATCCCAATGGATGCACAGACGGCAACTCACAGCACTGTGCTACTGTTAATAGATGCCTGACCAAATGCTGGCTATCCACACCCTGCAACAGCACTTTGCTGCTCTCAAGGTAAATCTGCACTTCAAGCAAAGTCTATCAATAAAATAAAAAGGAGTGGAGGGTGTAGGCAGTGGGGTATTTGAGCCAGAAATAGGTGGAAATGTGTGCTGGCAAAATGTGTTTAGCTGGAGCGACATTCTGTGGAGGCCCGTAGCCCAAACCCCTCAAGCTATCTACCCCTGCTGTCTCCAAGACCTGCTCCTATGTCGGCACATACAGGCACTGTTCGAATGTGTACATGTGTGTCTTGTGGCAAAGAGACATTTTTCTGTTAGAGTGAGTATTGTGACAAATAAATTGTGCAGCAAGCCCTGTTTTCATCACTTGCTCGGATTTTATTGATTTTATTGAGCATCTGTTAGACGCTTATACAGCAGAGTTGTGTTTCAAAGCGCCACGAGGCTAAATGGGAAGGGAACAGGGGAGAGAAAAACATTGGCAAGACAGTAAATATACAGTCGTGGTCCTACTAGGCCTTGTGGTATTCAGACATGCAAATGCAGTGAAGAGAAGTGCAGGAAATAGGGGTGGGGGGAGGGGCAAGGAATGGACAAGTTCTTGTGGGGAGTATAGGAGCAAGTGCCAAGTGGAGCCAAGGAGGAGGCCTCAGACTAAGTGCTAGTGCAGGTAACTTCCATGGGTGCGATGTAAAGAAGGGGCTCGCAGGGGCAGAGCAGTGGGGTGGCGGGGGGTGCTGGTAACGACTAGGTAGAAGGGCCTGGTGTCCTGTGAGATTCAAGAGGACCAGGCCACCGGTCTCAGCGGCACTGGGGTGATTAGCAGGTAAGGGAAAGAGGGAAAGAAGTAGAGAAAAGCAGAGTTTTGAGCAGTTTCCGGAACTTAAGGAGGTCCAGCTCAAGTTTCAGAGGGGCAGGGAGGCTGTTCCAAAGAGAGGCACCGGCCAAGGAGAGAGACTTGCCCCCACTCTCTGCTTGGAGAAGCATTTGACTATCAAAGAGTTAGAGAAGTGGAGGGCTCTAGCAGGGAAGTATTTAGAGAGGTACGGTTGGAGATAGCGTGGTCCCAGGCCAAAGAAAGCCTTGTGGCTGATGCAGAGAGTCTTGATTTTGATCCTTGCCACCACCGGGAGTCAGTGGAGAAATATTAAGGCTGGAGAGATACGGTAACAATAAGTCTTGCCCCCCTATTCTGCATTAGCTGAAGGGGGCGTAGCGAGGAAAGAGGGCGATTGAGAAAGAGATTATTGCAGTAGTTCATCCTAGAGAGGACCAGCGCTCTGGAGACATTGAGCTTCTGGGGGAAGCTGAGGAAAAGGAAGATGCCTCTGACAACCTGGAGCTGGGAGTGGGCCTTCTTGGTAAGGTCCATGATATGAGGGGTGAAGAAGAGAGCAGAGTCAAAGATATCCCCAAGGTTTGTGGCCGCACAGGATGGTGGGGGTAGAGGGCCCAGAGAAGGAGGCTAGAGGGTAGGAGGAAAGGAGGGCACATGTGTCTCAATAAGAAGGATCTCCATCTAACTGGCATTAAGACAGAGATCGTTAGCAGCACACCATGCCTGAATGGCAGACAGACAATTGGGGATGAGAGAGGAGGAAGAGGAGGTAGTCTGGGGAAGTTTGAAGGAAAGCTGTGCATCAGCAGCATAGCATTGGAAATGAGGAGAGGAGGAGGAGACCAGGTGAGCCAGAGGGGCAAAATAGATATTGAAGAGCCATGGCGATAGGATAGAACCCTGGGGGATGCCACTGCTAGAAAGTGTGGTGGTGGAGGAGAACGGACCCAGTTGCAGCTGGGAAGGGTGATTAGTGAGGAAAGAGATCAGCCAATCCAGTTCCTGTTCAGTGATGCCGAGGGCATCACAGAGTCGTTTTGTGAGGATAGAACGGTTGACTGTGTCAAAGGCGGAGGAGAGGTCAAGGAGAATGAGAACACAAGGAGAGTTAGAGTCGAGGTTTGCAAGAATGACTTCACAGGTATTCAGGAGAGCAGCTTCTGTGCCTCTTGATGCCCTGATGAGATTGATGAGTTTCATGTTTGAATAAATCTGTCAAACTAGAAATTATATTGTGCCTCCTATTGCTATGAATATATGTATATTGGCCTACGCCAAGCTGCTAACAAGCTGCTTATAAACTACATGTGAATAAACTCGCATTGCAAGGTCCTGACCTTAGAAACCATGTAATCTGTCATTTTGGGTCAAGCCGCCATTTTAGGTTTTCTTGCTCTATAAAGTCACCATGTGAGCTAAAATGGTAGCCTATGTTATTTAGAACAGAACTTGATTGTCATGACCTCTGTACAGCTAATGTATAACTTGCCTGCAGGCCACTTGTTAGGGTCATGAGCTGAGACATTGTCCTTCTGCTGACCTGTGTGCAATGGATTACCTGTATCACCGAAACTGATCTATAATTGAATGAGAACACCTGCTTAACTATATTGTATAAATTAAGTCCTGCATTGTAATGTTAGGCCTAGAGCATACATTATTACCATTTCTTCTTGTTAATGTATAAACCTAAGATGAACTAGATTTGACCTGGCAAGGGACCCTAGAGCAGTAACTTATTTATGGAATGGTTAACCTGAAGAAAGGCTGGACAACAGGCTGGAGAAATGTATAAAAGCCTGACTGTTTCAATGAATTTTTGCACTCACTGAGCACACCGAACCACGCCGGAGTTCGCTGTGTTGTACTGAGGGTCGATAGCTATCTGAATTTTGTTCTGTTCTTTTGTAACTGGATTCAGTATAAAATACAGTACTTTATATGTTCCTTTGTAACCTGTGTTTGGTGTGTTTCCTTTTTGGTCACCCTGCCTCATATTATTTCTTTGTTTTCACAGTTGGCGCCCGGAATAGGGACCCTCAAGATTGATGCCGGATTATTGAAGGTTGACGCACGCTATCGGACCGGGATCGGATGGTGTGACATAACGGGCTCGACTGAACGAGACGCGAAACCTCAACAGCGCTGCACGATCCGTTCCCTGGACGATAGCCGTGTGGTCTGGGACGGCATCTTGACGAGGGTCAAAATTTTTGAGGCGGGCAGATTTGCCAAAATCACCATACACAAGGTAAAATTTGTTAGGTAAGTCCTTTGTAAACCGATCGGTCCTCCTTAGGTTTGGTCAGGTGAGTCGTTACCCAACTCTTAATTCAACCCTGACAATTTGAATTTGGCGCATTGTATCTGCAGACACAATTATTGACCAGGTAACACTGAGTATTTGAGAAATGCCTGGGAAATGGTCTAGCTGCTTTAGGGCATCATTCCGCAGCGATAGACAATCTTTGGAATTTAGCCATCCGGCACCACAGGAGGTGTCACCGGCATGTACTATGTACTGTAAGCATGGCATTGGAAGTGTAGTATTTAATAATATTTGGCACAGACAAACCAGACATGCCTCCGAACTTCAGTGGCCAGTCAATGGTAGTTTTGAGATCCCTCGTATTGAATATTTAGAGTCAGTCTTGTTAAAAAAGAAGGCCAGACCTGCAGCATTTGATGTTTTGCAAAATTGGAAAAGAGAAGCGTTGCAGCAGCTTAAAAGTAGGGAAAAACATGTGCGCCGTCATAAAACAAATGCTGAAAAGGCGTTGTTATATGATCAGGACAAACAGTCTGAGTCGGTTAGGAATATGGACAGGGCTTTCTCACTCGGTATTCAGAAAATCTATCCTTCTAAAGATCTTCATGTTTCTGATGAGTTTATCGACAAATTGTTAAATGAACGAAGGCCTGGTGCCTCTGCACCACCTCCGTATGTTCCTCTTCCTCCTGCTGTACCTCTTCCTGCTGTTATTCCTGCTCTTCCTGCTCAACCTGTTGTTCCTATTCCTCCGGTTGCTGTTCCCCCACCTGCTCCTCTGCCTCTTCTCATTGCACCAGTAATAGTACCTCCATTGAATTTGCCTGCACCCTCACTCCCAAGTAGTTCTGTACCGCTTGTAGTTGATCAGGGTGCGGGTCGAGGATTGTTACTCGTAATACTGTTTCTACAGAAAAGAAACAGGATTTGTTTGCATGGGCTAAGCATTGTATGGAGAGAGATGATCGAGCTAATGTTCTTGCCACACTTTCTAATATGGATAATTTTCCTGAGAAAAATGTTTTCATTGAAGGTTTATGGATTCATTTATGTGTAATGTGGGGTAAATTAAATAATGCAGACCTCCCACAAGGGTTGAGGGACCTGAATACTTTAGCGTTTTCAAGAGACACTGTGGAGAAGGTACATGAGCATGTTGAGAGGATATTTGAGTATAGAAAGGAGTTGGAAAGGTTACGGAATGAGGATGACGAAGAAGAAAGTATGTATGTACAGAAACGATTTCTTCCGTGTCGTAAATCGACATCTGAGGAGGAGCGAATTTGTACAAAAGATGCGATTAGATGGATTTCAGACATATCGATAACTCCAGTTGAGGTATATAACACATACAGTCAATATACGCTAGAAATGCAGAGGAAAGTGATACAGGTAATGGTAGAGTACCTGCAGGATGAATGTTTAAAGAGAAAGGTTAGTTGTCCCACAGAGTTATTGAGCATTTATAAGAGAGCTTTTTCACTTGACACTTCTTCAACTGCTTTAGCGCTCGACTTAGCTCTGTTGCTTAGTAAGCGTTCGGAGTTGCCTACATCTCAGTTGCCTATGAGAGAGGTTCCTCCGACATTTGTCCCAAAGGTTGAGATTCCTGCTAATGCTGCAGCAGTTACACCTGCTGTGGACATTCCTGCACATTATGTATCGCAGTTTGTTCACGTCCCGTTTTCACGACAGGAAGTGAATACTATTAGACAAACTATTCCTGACATTAGGAAAAATCCGACAGGGTTCTATAAAGAGATAGAGTCCGTTTTGCAGTCCTCAGTGTTTACCCTAGGCGAAATTGATTTGCTATTCCCTGTACTCCTGCCTGTAGATTTGTGGAAACAAGTTAGAACTATAGACGATGTACAAGGGTTGGGAGATACATGGGCTAACATAGTTAGGCTTGATGGGGAAAGGCCAGCTGGTGAGAGACCACCTCAGGTGATACTAACTTTGCCTGACAGAATCATTGCAAAACTGAAAACTATAATCCCCGAAAAGAGAATTATTTGGGACAAGTTTACGGCCTGTGTCCAAGGAAAATCTGAGGGTGCTACCAAGTTCTTTAATCGGTTCGAACAGGTATTCTCGGATTTCAGTGGACAAGACTTAGGCACAGAGTCTGGGAAAAGATTATTTGTGGACAAATTTGTACGTGGGTTGCTGCCTGACATCCAGTCACAAATTATGTCTTCTGAGAGCGCTTGGCAGGCGAAATCCCAATCAAAAGTACTGCACATGGCTCAGTACTACGAGAACCGTGTCAATAATGAAAAAGATAGAGTCGAGAAGAGAAAAGGTGATTTGAAGACTAAAGTATTGTTACAACAAATTGTTAGAGGCCCCAGAGGGGGTAGTTCGCAGATTAGAGGTCAGTATGTTCCACAAGGGAATGTGCCCTTGGGTCCTGTGAATATTAACCAGTGTGCCTATTGTCGCCAGGAGGGTCATTGGCGTGCACGATGCCCCGTCCTTCGACAGAGGTCGAATAACACATTTGGAAATATGGGTAGACGATCCAGCGGTCGCCCGGGTGTAGGGGGCCCTGGTAGAGGCCAGTTTTCGCAGGATCCCCAAAAACCTTTTTCACAGGATAATCAGACTTCGAGTGTGGATACTAGAAACATATTTGATCATCCTTCTGCTGCATATCTATGTGAAGAGCTTCCTTTTGATTATATTTTGTTTCGTTAGGATTGCCCGAAGCAGGGTTTGGAACCTACACCTATTCCCGTTAATCAGAAAGGTCCCTACGTTGAAATGGTAGTGGGAAATAGGAAACATCAATTTTTGGTAGACACTGGAGCATAGAAGTGCTCCATTGATCATTCTCGGGTTCCAAACATTCCACTGTCAGGGCAAACCAATGTTTCTGTAGGGTTTTCTGGCACACCAGTTGTTTGTCCGGTTTCTTCACCGGTACCTATTTCTTTGGGTCCCTTTACGGACCATTGTCCATTTCTCTTGACTTCGAATTGTGGAGAGAATTTGCTGGGGTTGAATCTGTTGAAGGAATTAAATGCGGTAATTCATTGTTCTTCTGATGGAGTGCATTTGACGATTTCACCACAGCAATGTTCTGTTTTGCAATTCTTGACTAGACCTCTGCCGCCAGAATTCAGTAATGTACCAGAGTGTTTGTGGGCAGTTGATGACAATGATGTCGGTGTTTTGCAGATTGAGCCTGTTAAAATAGTTTTGAAACATGGAATTAAGCTGCCCCGTATTCCACAGTATAAGATCTCAGTTGAAGGCGAGTGAGCTTTAAAGAGCATTGTTTCCGATTTTGGGCATCGTGGGGTGATTGAGGAGATTGCAGGAAGTTTGTGCAATAGTCCGATTTTACCCGTGTACAAAAAAGGTGATAATGCAATTCCATTTCGTTTTATAATTGATTTACGTGCCATTAATAAAGTCGTCGCCCCGCAATTTCCAATTGTGCCTGATGTGACGACAATATTAACCATGATTCCAGCTACGGCTACTCACTTCAGTGTTGTGGACCTAAAGAATGCTTTCTTCAGTATTCCTATACATGAGGATAGTAGATACTTGTTCGCATTCACCTTATGGGGACGCTCATTCACATTTACTCATGCACCTCAAGGTTATACTGAGAGTCCTAGTATTTATAGTAGGGCTTTGAAAGAGCAGCTTGATACCCTTGGATTGCCCCCTACTTATACGTTGCTTCAATATGTTGATGATTTGCTTTTAGCCGCTGACTCTGAGAGCTCTTGTAAAGAGGGCACTGTGTTGTTGCTCATCCATCTAGCTAAGCATGGTCACAAAGCTTCGCTTAAAAAGTTTCAATATTGTTGCCAGGAGGTCGCCTATTTAGGCTATCTCCTGTCAAAGGAGGGAAGAAGATTGACACCTGAAAGAATAAAACACATTTCTGGCATGTCTGTCCCAAATACACAAAAAGAAGTTAGAGCCTTGATAGGTATGGCTTCTTACTGTAGGTTATGGATCCCAAACTTCTCACTAGTGATAAAACCGATGTTGGCCTTGACGAAGAAGGGTATTTCTTCGCCATTGCCATGGAATACGGAGCATCAACATTCATTCGAGTTGCTCAAGACTGCATTATGTTCGGCGCCAGTTTTGGGCACACCGAACTATGAGAAGGCCTTTGTGTTGTTTGTGCATGAATGTGATGGATGTGCTTTGGCTGTATTAACGCAGGAACATGGAGGGAAGAATAGGCCATGCGGTTACTACTCTTCCGCCCTTGATCCTGTTGCATGCGCTTTGCCAAGATGTTTGCGCGCTGTCGCTGCTGCTGCTGCGTCTGTAAAACAGAGTGAGGGAATGTTCCTAGGCCATGATTTAACCCTGATGGTGCCTCACTCTGTAGATATTCTATTGAACAAAACCCAAACGCAACACCTCACTTCCGCACGACTGACAAGATATGAATTAATCTTGTTTGCTCCCCACATTCAAATTAGGAGGTGCTGCGTTCTTAATCCGGCTGAACTCCTACCTTTCTCGCAAAATACTGTTTGCGGTGACGAAGAGTCACATGACTGCCTATATACTACTGAACAAGATACAAAAGGCAGAGTTGATTTGAGGGACACTCCTTTGGATAACCCACAAGGGGAGCTGTTTTGTGATGGCTCCTGCATCAAACTACTGGATGGTACATCCACAGCTGCTTATGCAGTCACTACATTGAGTACGGTTGTGGAGACCAAGAGAATTACGCATAACTCTGCGCAGGCCGCAGAGATTATAGCATTGACTCGAGCTTGTGAGCTTTCCGAAGGGCTAACAGTAAACATATATACTGATAGGCAGTATGCCTTTGGGGTGGCTCACAACTTTGGTCAGAGAGAGGGTTTTTAACTTCGCATGGCACCAAGATCCAACATGGCTCCCTGATAGTACAATTGCTTTCAGCGCTTTCGCTCCCTAGTCAGTTAGCAATCATTAAGTGCGCAGCACATCGCAAGATTATAGATGATGTAGGGAAAGGGAATGCTTTCGCTGATCAAATAGCTAGACAAACTGCCTCTGATCTCTTCACGGAGATGTATGTTTCAAGGGAGACTGTAGATGCCTATGCAGTGGATGAGGGTGTCGGGTCTGTACGGGATATCCAAGCCGATGCCACATTAGAAGAATCCAAGAGGTGGGCTGAGGGCTTGGGGAAACTCGATGATGATGGGTGTTGGGTGGACATGGTTGAAGGGAAATGGTTGCTTCCTAATGCCTATATAGTAATGATGGTTACCATGGCACACGGTCCCACACATGTGTGCGCTCAACAGATCACGAGAATGTTAGAGAAAGTCTGGGTAAATGATAAGATTTCAAAAATTGCCCAGCATTATGTCCAAAATTGCATGATTTGCCTACAACACAATGTGGGAAAGGGGACAGCAACTCCAAGAGGTAGCTTTGGGCCTCCTTCTGTCCCGTTTGAAGTGATTCACTTTGACTTTATTGAAATGGAGCGATGTAACAATCTAAAATATGTCCTTGTGGTCATTTGCGCCTTTAGTAAGTGGGTCGAGGCTTTCCCTGTTAAAGACGCTACAGCCATGACCACTGCAAAGACCATGTTAAAGGAATTCTTCCCACGGTTCGGTTTGCCGAGAGTTATCTGGTCGGATAATGGTCCGCATTTTATCGCTGCTGTAATTCTACAGATATGTACGGCATTGCAAATTGACAAACGATTCCATTCGGCCAGACATGCTCAGAGCGCCGGATTAGTGGAAAGACACAATGGTATCATAAAAACAAGCTCGCTAAGACGTGTGCCGGCACCAAATTAAAATGGCCGGGCGCCTTACCGATCGTGTTACTAGCCATGCGTACAACCCCTCAAACTAAGACTGGGCTCTCTCCATTTGAGGTGGTAATGGGGAGACCTGCCAATATCTGGGGTCTTCCGAAGCCTAGGGCATTGAGGAATGTAGAAAATGTATTGCTTTCAGACTATTGTAGCCAGTTCACTAAAAACCTGTATTTCATTTATCACCAGGTACGAGACGCTTTACCCGCGCGATACAAGGGCCCAGGCCACAGTATACAACCTGGAAGTTGGGTTTTGGTCAAATCCTTTGACCGATCTTCCTGCCTTGCATCTCGGTGGCGGGGCCCGTTCCAGGTCCTGCTGGTCACCCAAACAGCGGTGCGTGTCGCAGGCCGGAAACATTGGATCCACGCGACGCATGTCAAGAAACTTCCTCACCCAGTGCCACACGTTACAGAAGAAACAGAACCCCTCGCTAACGCTGCAACCAATGATCCCAAAGCAGTGAGTAGCACTGAGAGTGCGTCAGAGAATCTTTCTGAGCCCGTGAGGCTTGGGGAAGCTGCCATTTTGTCTCCGCACTCTCCGAAAATTTTGCTCCCGGAAATTGCTGTTCCAACTTCACTTGCCTCTGATACGTTGCTTCCAACGGGAAGTGACGACATCTTGTTCTCGGATCAAACAATACCAGGCACAACAAGATACAACTTCCGGCCACGAAGATAGACATACGGCACGGTTTTGCTGTGCATCTGATAGACATACGGCACGGTTCGGCTGTGCATTCAAGGAAGGAAAGGATCATCAAGGGCTTGCTTTTGCCCAAAAAAGTTGAGGAAGGGGATTCTGTTGGCTATGGGGTTATGGAAGGACTAAGAAGCCGCGCGACCGTAGTGTCGCCAGCAACGAACATTGGGGTCGTCAATTGAAAATCTACAATGCCTGCTACCGCCACCGCTGCTGCTCGTATTGGACTTATAAATAAGGGGGTGACCAACTCGGACAATGAACAATGTGCCTGGGCCCCGAAAACGTATTGCTGTGTTTTTATGATAATATTTGGTTTTATAATAGTCACTGTCTTAGGCCTTTGGTATTTCGAAGAAACTCATCCTTTAGAATCTTTGCTGCCGACTGAAATTGTACCCACTGTTCCTACAGCTTTTGTACATTTGCATACTCTGTCACCTAGGGACTCACAGCATAGACAGAAGTATCACAATAATACCTTGTTGCTTATAATGAATGCAACACATGCCATTTTTATTAAGACTAATTGTTGGGTCTGCTCACATTTACCGCAACATGGGGATAAGGGGCTAGGTTGGTATATTCACCCTTTACCTTTGACAACTGCTTGTTATGCTTCACTTAGAGAACTGTTCTTTGGCCGATGGAACGATAGCATCTCAGGGAACTTTGATGGCACTAATTTGAATAGTTTTGAGAAACGTGTTCTGACTCCCCTGGAATGCTCGCTTTTCGCAAATAGGAGTAAGCTCAATATTGCTTCTATTAGGCCTTCTGATAGACTGTTTCGTCCTTTCCAATCTTTGATTTCCTTTAAAATGGCTCCGATAGGCAATAAGGATGCCGTGCCTCCTTCTTATACTGTTAACCATAGCCCCGATTCAGTTTCTTTCTGCATACAGAGGAATGGCACCCGGTCAATGGGAGATTTTAAAGGTTGTGCCAACGTTGCAAATTTGACTGGGGAAGACAGACCTTTGTATGTAGGTGAACCTATCTATTTTGTTTGCGGTAATGTAGCATTTCCATGGTTGCCCAGGGATTGGCAGGGAATTTGTTATATAGGAATCCTGTTACCTGGGGTGTTTATAGCAAGTACTGTAGAGGTTTCGAAGGCTCGTCCACGGTGAGACGAGAATGGCGACACTCCAGCACAGGTTTTAGGAGATGTAGCGAAATCATTCCTTCCATTCTTTGGGCAGATAGCGAATTCCGAGGATATCAGGAAACTAGCGAGAGTACTGGAGAGAACCATCAACCGGACCACAGATATACTCTATAATATGACTTTAGAGCAGAAAGCGATCAGATTGGTAGCGCTTCAGAACCGGATGGCATTAGATGTCATTCTGGCTGAACGTGGTGGAGTATGTAAACTAGTGGGGTCCGCTTGCTGTGTTTTCGTACCGGATTCCTCCCCAACTATTTTTAAGGCAATACAGAATCTGCACATTCTTAGTTCAGAAGTGCATGTTCCCGAGGGAAATTGGGATCTTAGTGCTTGGTTCTGGGACTTCTTGCGGTCTTGGGGTTGGAAAGTGCTTTCAGTCTTGCTGATTATTTTGGGAATTCTGCTATTTCTTTGTTGTTGTATCCAATGTCTATCAAGTATATATTCAATGCTAGGGGGATGTTGCGCTCAGGCGATAGGTACAATAGGACATAAAGTGTATGCCCCGGATAAAACCTCTAAGGAGTATGTACTGAAAGAGATCTTAGTAAAAGGTCTAATGGCGATAGATATTTCTGACAGCTATTCAGGGTGTATGGACGATGACACATAGAGTTATTTGCAGGGAGATCAGAAGTAGTTTAGCACTTGGCATAGGCCAAAAGGAGGGTTTGTCAAACTAGAAATTATATTGTGCCTCCTATTGCTATGAATATATGTATATTGGCCTACGCCAAGCTGCTAACAAGCTGCTTATAAACTACATGTAAATAAACTCGCATTGCAAGGTCCTGACCTTAGAAACCATGTAAACTGTCATTTTGGGTCAAGCCGCCATTTTAGGTTTTCTTGCTCTATAAAGTCACCATGTGAGCTAAAATGGTAGCCTATGTTATTTAGAACAGAACTTGATTGTCATGACCTCTGTACAGCTAATGTATAACTTGCCTGCAGGCCACTTGTTAGGGTCATGAGCTGAGACCTTGTCCTTCTGCTGACCTGTGTGCAATGGATTACCTGTATCACTGAAACTGATCTATAATTGAATGAGAACACCTGCTTAACTATATTGTATAAATTAAGTCCTGCATTGTAATGTTAGGCCTAGAGCATACATTATTACCATTTCTTCTTGTTAATGGATAAACCTAAGATGAACTAGATTTGACCTGGCAAGGGACCCTAGAGCAGTAACTTATTTATGGAATGGTTAACCTGAAGAAAGGCTGGACAACAGGCTGGAGAAATGTATAAAAGCCTGACTGTTTCAATGAATTTTTGCACTCACTGAGCACACCGAACCACGCCGGAGTTCGCTGTGTTGTACTGAGGGTCGATAGCTATCTGAATTTTGTTCTGTTCTTTTGTAACTGGATTCAGTATGAGCTGAGACCTTGTCCTTCTGCTGACCTGTGTGCAACGGATTACCTGTATCACCGAAACTGATCTATAATTGAATGAGAACACCTGCTTAACTATATTGTATAAATTAAGCCCTGCATTGTAATGTTAGGCCTAGAGCATACATTATTACCATTTCTTCTTGTTAATGTATAAACCTAAGATGAACTAGATTTGACCTGCCAAGGTACCCTAGAGCAGTAACTTATTTATGGAATGGTTAACCTGAAGAAAGGCTGGACAACAGGCTGGAGAAATGTATAAAAGCCTGACTGTTTCAATGAATTTTTGCACTCACTGAGCACACCGAACCACGCCGGAGTTCGCTGTGTTGTACTGAGGGTCGATAGCTATCTGAATTTTGTTCTGTTCTTTTGTAACTGGATTCAGTATAAAATAAAGTACTTTGTATGTTCCTTTGTAACCTGTGTTTGGTGTTTTTCCTTTTTGGTTACCCTGCCTCATATTATTTCCTTGTTTTCACAAATCCCAGTCACAGAGATATTAAAAATATAAAATTGCGTGGTCATTCGCGTGTTCCCAAAATGCTCTTTGCTTTTATGCAAATCGCCAGAACTCGGTCCCTCCTGCAGGTGTCCCCCTGCTGCACTAGATTCACTTCCTTGAGCAGATTGGGTGCTGCTTGACCTGGGCTGGGGCCCCACCCGTCAAGCCCAGCCACATTACTCTGACCACTCCCCCCACAAAGAGAACTTGTTGATTGAAGATCAACAGGTGGGTGTTTCGTTACTTTGGAAGTAAGGGCGATATTAGGATATGAACAGCGTTGGGATTGCATTGAACCATCATTGGTGAGACCTTTGTATATCCAGCTGAGGGTCCGAACATTGACACGCACAACATTTTCCATAGATTTAAGTGGCGGGACGTCAAATCTGTCCCCTACTGTATGGCCATACAAGAGGATATTAGTCTTGTCCTTTTTTGAGTGTCTGTTGTACAAAAAAACCCAAGAATTGACATTTAAAGTGTGCACTGTGGCGGTTGCCCTGACAATATTACGCCAACATGCAATGCTTGGAGGTGGCAAATATTTGGTATGGGCCGGGATGCGGACGAATAAGAGTCTGAACCTTGGCGAGTTACAATATTGTCTTATCAAACATCACCACCACACCTTGTATATGGTCTGATCATCTTTTTGTCTCTAGTCTAATACATCTTCCTCCCCTACAAAAGCATGAACATGAGCTGCCGCGCAAAATAATGCACAGGAATTACAAGGCACTTACTACAGAAATTCTAACAGAATGCCTGTCCTCACTCATGTCCGCCACAACTGATTCCGATCATCCGGACCACCTTGTGGAAAAATATAATTCCAAAATGGCCATCTTATTGGATTCAGTAGCCCCTATGAAATTAAAAAGTATAAGAAAATCTAACCACAAACAAAAATGGTTCTTACCACAGTTAACTATACTGAAGGCCACTAAGCGACGAGCAGAGCGCGCTTGGCGCAAAGACCAAAATTTGGCAAACAGAGTTATCTGGAAAACCCATGCCAAAACATACAAAGACGCCATTGCGGAAGCAAAGCGGACTTATTACAATGATCAAATAGCTTCAGCTGATAATGACACCAAGGAACTTTTTCGCCTTTTTAGGTCCTGGGAAAAACCGGAAGTTTTAAATCACTCAATTATCCCCACTAAAGAGGACTGTGTTAGAACACAAAAAGCCTTCTCTGATAAACTTACATGCGCCCAAGATAAAATTCGGAGGCAATTACCTCAACAAACCCTTGAGATAAACCCTACTTTAACTCAAGAGGTCAATTTTAACCATATGATCAATCACACTGAACCACAAGAAGAGGAGCAAAAACCAATGGATACTGGTTTTAAATTCCCTGAAATCACATTGGCAGAGATTGAAAACATCATGAGAGTTATGAATCCTACCAGTTGTCCAGGAGACTTGATTCCATCGAAAATCATATTAGATCATCAAAACATCTTTGCACCATTTATGTGCAGATTTGTAAACGCCTCTTTCAGGCATTGTACAGTTCCACAAGCCATTAAATCAGTGGCTGTTACCCCCCTTCTAAAAAAAGCTGGCTTGGATCCTAAAGATGCTGCTAACTATCGTCCAATTACCAACACTCTTTTCTTTCTGAAACTGGTAGATAAGGTTGCTACCTCTCAACTTCAATCATATATTGAAAACACGGGAAGGTTGCACGAGAGGCAATCGGGTTTCCGCCGCTTCCATGGCACAGAGAGCGCCTTGGTCGATCTCCAGACGCAGATGCTATCACTAATTGAGAAAGGCAGATTAGGCCTGTTAATATTACTTGATCTCAGTGCTGCTTTTGATCTTTTAGATCATAAGATTCTACTACACAGACTGTGGGATACCGGCGGCTTGGCCATTGAAACTGTTAACTGGGTGAGATCTTTTTTAGAGAGTAGAAGTTCCAGGGTGCATTGGGGCGAGGCCTTCTCGGAAGTAGAGACTATCCTTTGTGGCGTTCCACAAGGAGCTTGTCTGTCGCCCTTGCTCTTTAACATTTATATTGCCCCTCTATGCAGAGAACTGGAGAAGTTGGGCTATTTTTTCACCAACTATGCAGATGACTTCCAGTTGTCAATGGAACTTTCAGGTGACCATCAAGCAGACCAACTCAAATTAAATAAGTTATACAGTGTAATAAAAGACTGGATGACCACAAACTGGCTATGCCTAAATGCAGGAAAGACGGAACTAATGATCTACGGGCCCAATAAACCGAGAGAGGGACTAGCTAAGGCTTTCACTGGCTTTCAGGTTGATGATAGCTTTATTGAAGTTGTTGGCAAGGTAAAAACATTAGGTGTTTATATGGAGGCTTCCTTGGATGCAGGCGCACACGTGGATGCTATAGTAAAAAATACCCAATATCATCTACGAGTATTGAGGCAGGTCGCCCCTCTTATCTCTGAAAACAACCGAGCCAAACTGGTCAGAGCCGTTATCTTGCCACGACTTGACTATTGTAATGCTCTGTTGGGGGGGGCTAGTAGAGAAGACGTACAGCAATTGCAGAAAATCCAAAATGCCTCTGTACGTATAATATACGGTATGAAGAGGCATGAACCCACCTCTAACGCAAGAAGGGAGCTACATTGGCTCCCAGTATCAGCCAGGATTTCCTTTAAATTATTGACGTTAGGTCATAAATGCATCTATGGAACAGTCCCTAATTATTTGAAGGACAAAATCATGATATATCAACCGGCAAGAAATCTGCGCTCTACAATGACTCTAAGTCTGCAGGTGCCAAGGACTAAGAAAGCGCGTGGAAATGGACGTTCTTTCCCGGTGCTCATGGCTAAGGCCTGGAATAATCTACCGTTAGGGCTCTGTACAGAGAGCAATCACCTGGCTTTCCGGAAACTCTTGAAGACAGAACTTTTCATCTAACCTACATCTTCGGTTGTCCTCACTGACCTTTCTGCTTGTGATGGAGCGCTTGGATGCCTCAGGGCTTGTAGCGCTATAGAAATTCAATAACATAACATAACATAACATAACAAAGACAGTCTTTTGCAGCAAGAACATCTTCAGCTACCGGAAACCAGGAAGTGGTTTTAATCTAAAGATTTTAACATGCCAAATTGTGTTCTTATATAAAAGAATATATTTAATCTAGAAAATGTTCAGATATTTTTATATGGTAAAGGATCTTGGTATGCGTTGGTATGAAGTATTGATCTAACCGAATAAACTATGAAAAACAAAAAAGTATATATGAAGGTCATAGAGCTGAACCTTGGTGAGCTTATATAAGCACATTATACTTATATGGTGTTCCAAGGGAAACCGCTGGCATCATAGCTTTAAATCCTAGTGGGCGCTGTATAAGCAGAAGCAATTTCATCGGGTATCTTAACTTTCATAGTGCATCCCAGAACTTGTGACTCTCAAACATAATGAAATGGTGCAGGTTTGAATTGTGTGGGGTTCTTTAGTGTAAGAAGCGTATAGGTTCTGCAAAAAGCGTACTTTTTTAATAGTTGTCTTAACTTCCATAAGGTAACTGTACTTGAAGTGACACCAGATAAACACCAGATAAAACCCTCTCAGGATCATGGGTGTAGATCTTGGAGGTTCTGTCTAAGCACAAACAATGACAATCACTTGTCTTTCACAACATAATCATTCCTGACTTTGTACTTGCTGGGCTCTGTATAAGCATATGTAATTTCATTTAGGCCTATTGAACAATAAAATAAGTCCGAAACACCAGAACAATAGGCTTGAATCGTGGGGGGACGGGGGGGATAAAAGCACATCCTTTTTAATGGCCTACTTAACTTGTATAGTGCTATTGAAAAGGAACTCATGCCACCCAGAGACATGCCACAGGATAGAATCCAGGTGGGTGCTGTATAAGCACATGCAATTTGAATTTCTCAAAGACTGTAACGTAATGAGATAATTCAAGAATTAACACAAGTCAAATAAGTAAGCAAATGCAATTTTTAGTTGGGCTTCTTGAATGCAATAATGTCAGCGTTCCAGAACACCCATTACAATGGCTGCTTTTACGTGCTAGCCACCGCTTGGGGTCGTTTGCTGTTATCGTATGACACATTGAATGTGCAGACGGTTGTCAGCACGTCAAAGACCCGCAGCATAGGATTAAAGAAGCTGAGAAATGGAACAAGTAAAATAACTCTTGGAACCTTTTGGTTCTCCCTCATTCTCTCTTTCTCCCCCTAACCCTATTCCCTCTCCCCCCTTTCCTCAAATCTTCCTTGCCTGCCTCCCTCTAGAGGAGTGGTATTCAAACTTTGTTATGCTGAAACCCCAACATTGCTGAGCACCCCCGTGAGTGGAAAGATGGCTGCAACCCCCGCCCCTCCCCCCTAGATGCCATTTCTGCTTGTATTTTCTATTAAAATCAGTCACTGCATTCCCTTTAGGAAGGGCCTCTTGCCGCCCCCGCCCCCACACCCTTCGGGCCACACGCCCCTTATGGGGGCCAGCCCCACAGTTTGGAGACCACTGCTCTGGAACTACCCCATCTCATGTCTATTTCCAGGGATGTCTTGTGGGATGAACATTCCTGAATTCTGCTAGCTCGGATTCCGGGCAAACTCACAAGCCTGTGCTTGTTTGCAGCAGGTGTGCGGTGCGGCTGTCTTCTGGGTGGGAGGTATCAGGGCCTCTGAATGAACATGCGACATGTTTCCAGGTAAGCAACAAGGGGAAGTGTGTTCACTTAGAGCCCCAGTTAGCTGAGTCAATTCCTTTGTTTCAAAGGTGCGTCTTCAGGTCCTTTTTAAATCTGAGAGGACAAGTGAGGTCGCGAAGTGAAGCAGGATGTTCAAAAAGTTCACGTTTTCAAAAAAACAGCAACATTTAAAAGCAGCTTTTTTTACCCAATTTCTGCATAATTCCAAATGAAACCCTTAAAATGGTGGCTCGAGTAAGAAGCCCAAATATTAATAATCTCGGCAGAATCTTGAGAGATGGGGAGTCGAGTGATCCAGAGGTTACGAAAAACAGCTGATATTTTTTTCTCAGAAGTTCACACGCTTGAATTAACATTTTTGCCATCATTTTCTTTAGGGTGAAAATTGGCCTTGATCCGGTCAACCATGACAAGACAAGCTCGCCTCATGTTCCACTGCTGATGTTGAGGTGTGTCAAACGGAGCAGGGGGGGGCGCGAGCAACATGTCCCGCATCTTTCCATTCTCCATGCAGGCAAACCACAGTCCCAGATTTTGGTGCGGTCAGAAAGGTTCCGATACCTGTGGAGTCTTCCTGCTACTTTGCGCCATTAAGGCCATTTGCACATGGCAGACGCCATATCTGGCCACTGGTGTGTGCATAGCATTAATCACAGTACATTTTTTGCACCTGGCACAGACAATGGCATCGGAACCCCGGGACCATCCAGGTACCCATGCCATTCCCCCCACACATCAACCGCTGCTTGGGCCCGCTGTGACCGATTACCCGGCAGGCATCATAAAAGGCATATTATTTAGCTTTAGTTCATGAATTGCCATTACTGTATTAAATCAATACTTACGTGTTCCAGAAAGCAGGGTCCGATCTCGCTGAGGTGCGGCTCCTCATTGTTGTACTGCTTCTCCAAGTCACGGACGAAGCCCATCTGAAACCGGTAGATGTCCTCGATGTTGCCGAAGATGACCTTCAGCTGCTCGTCGCTGAACATGTCTCTCCGCTTCCGACACTGCTTGAGGTAACCCTGGAAGGAGAGCAAGACAGGAGCAGGTAAGTGGGAACCCAAGAAAGGCGCATCGCCAGATGACCCCCATCGGAAGTGGTGCACGCCTTGCAGCCCTTTTCCCATCACTGTCCCGTCTCATTATGCAACCTGCCGCCATGACGCGCTTCATCGGGGCTACTTTCTGTTCTTTTTAACATCCTTGTCGGACGGAATGAAGTTCAGCCTTGCCATACCTCCGCAAAGCATGTCGGAATCGACTGCCTTCTGGGCCCGACTGGTTCAAATGTATACTAGGTGTTAGTGGCTTCTAGTCCTGGTCTTCAACCAATCTCAAACTAATCGAACCCTGGAACACCGGAAGGTGCTCATGCAGTGGACTTCCCTCTCTCTCTCGCCCTATACATATAATGTAGGAGGTTTGAGCAGAATTCTAGCATACACATTTTGAAAAAATATATACTATATACCATATTTCATCCCATTATACTAAAAACTCCTTTATTTTTCCTCTTCAAGGAGTCTCTCCTCCTCAACACGTAGGCCACCACGTCGCTCCGCATGCCAACTGACTTGCTAGACGCTGTACGCCTCTAGCCTCCACGCCACCCTGTGCAGCTGTACCCCTCCTCTGTGTCCCTCTATATGCTACCCCCCACTGAATATCTGTTGTGTTGTTACCTCTGAAAAGCGCTCCGTTATGCATCTGTACTGTTGCATACCCCTATAAAGCACTCCGTTATTTATCTGAATTGTTGTATACCTCTGTAAAGTAGTCCAGTGCTTCTCGAAGCTAGGCCTGTGCTCAATAAATACCATAACAATTCCCCTTTTCCACACCACCCGCCATCCCCTTCACATCAACTCCTTTCTCTTTGCATCAGTACATTCATTGCTCCCCACTCTCCAAATCTTTAATTCTTTTCCTCTTTCTTGCCTTCATCCCAAACACCAATCTTTGCTTCGACCCCTCCAGTGTTCTCGCAAGTCTTGTGGGTTGGACTGTCCCCATTGAGGTTGGGATAAAGGCTGAATTGCATTTGGTTGGAACGTTTCGAAATGGCAAAGACAAAAGTGATGGAATAGAATTTTAGCCAGATTAATTTCCAGTGGTTAAGAAGTTTTGGGTCAAGGATTCTCGTCCATCACTTCTTTCCCCTTCATCCGAGGATGACCTATGATTTCATGAATCTTTGGTAGGTTCGCTAGTTTCCAATCCGCAGTATAGACTTCCTTAGAATCCATGTCTTCAAGAATACCGTGGAACGCCCCTCAAGAGGGCACTATTTCCCCACTCATTTTTTATTGTTGTTGTCAACTACCCAACTACGGCATGCATTGTTACACATATCACCATTTACAGACAGGTTTGGGGCCAGGTAAGAAAGGCAGTTTTTCGCTGCTTCCTCCAAAGAAACCAACTAAAGAAACTATTACACCTGCTCTCTTCTAGTCATCCTGTCCATGTGATTCATCAATTTGTACATACTCAAGGTTCGAAATTGAGGGGAGCTGGGAGCTATTTAGCTCCTGCTTCTAGCATAGTAGAGCCTGGTTAGCTTGACACCAACAGCTACCAGGAGCTCCTTTTGGCTCCTAGGGCCAATTGGTGCCTTCCGAATATGTAAATGTGACATTAACCTTGAGTATTTGGAACGTTAATAAAGAAGAATTAGAACCCATCTAATATACATTTAAACACAATGGTTCATACAAAATGGAGAAAAAGTTAAAGGAGCATGTCTAGTAGCTCCTGAATCCCTTGTGGTAGTTCCTGCATACAGGGTGATGCACGACACCCAGGAGCTGGTTTAGCTCCCGCTCATCGAATCTCAATTTCAAACCCTGCATACTCAACTTCAGTCTCGTAACTCAGTTTACGTGGGTCTTCCCAAATATTTTACTATTAAGTCTACAAAGAATTCAAAATGTGTTTGCTAGCATTCTGCTCAAACCTTCTAGGAAAGCACATACATGGGTGGCACTAGTACATCTGCACTGGCTTCCAGCTGCTAAAAGGAACACATTAAAAGCCCCCTGCGCAGAACATAATGCTCTCCACGACACAATACCCTGTATTCTGCCCTACAAAAAGTAAAACACATGGATAGAATAAGGATTTGTTGAGCCGGGTCTAAAAGCACCTCCAAGTATCCAACATCACAGAGTAATCAGGCGCTAACTCTGGGTAACGAGGAGCTAGAATACAGAACGTTGAACATTTAACTTTCATTTGAGAGGCTCACTAGAACCCTTTCCTCATTACTCATTCTGATATGATATATGATATGGCATTTGTAACGCGCCAATACACAAGTGTTTCAAGGCGCGACGAGGCAGGGGGGGGGACAAGGGGAAACAGACAACGATCCTATTAGGCCAGGTGTCATTCAGATCGCGCAAGGGTAGAGAGGAAGGGAAAAGTGCAAAGGGAAAGGGAGAGGGGAAAGTGCAGTACAGGGTTATTAGCATACAGCATACAGGATAAACAACAAGGGCCAGCTGGTGGCAAGTGCGAGGTAAGTGCAGACAAGTGCTGGGAAGAGGGGGCTGTAGGGATACAGACACAGTCCCGCAGTGCAGGGGTTGCCGAGGAGGCAGTGCAGGGGAGAGTGGTTGGGCCAAGGACCAAGAACGGTGAGTGGCCCAGATGCAGATTCAGTGCAGTTTCAGTAGTATTAGCAGGGGAGAGGGGGAGAGAAAGTGGAGGCAAAGAGGAAGGTTTTGAGGTGCTTCCGGAACCGGAGATGGTTCTCCTCAAGTATCAGGGAGACAGGAAGGCTGTTCAAGAGGGAGGCCCCTGCAGCAGAGAGAGATCTGCCCCCAACTCGTTGTTTTATGATTTAAATGGCTACTACACGTGTTGTATATGTTCCTTAGGGTATACTCACAAACAGTCAGAGCTACTCTCGCACAGATATGCATCTATGGCACCAGTTGGCCCGATGAGTCAAACATAGCTCCTGGTGGCAAACTAACCAGGCTCTTCTAGGCTACGAGTAGGAGCTACATAACTCCTGGCATTTTAGAACGCTGAAAATGTAAGTCCATTGTCAATCCCTTTGCTCTTCAAATGCACATTTATCGCTCCCTCATAAGTATTGACTAACAAAATGGGGTGGCAGTTCCTTCTCAGCTCAGTCGTCCCTCCTCTGGAATTCACTACCAGAATTTCTATGGAAGGAAGAAAATCAAGTGTATTTTAGAAAACCTTCTACTTCTCTAAGTACGTTAAGTTTCTGTAATTTATTCTGTTACGAGTCTATTTTTCTTTCCCCTTCAGTGGATAAGCGCCTTTGTGACTGTCACTGGGGCATAGGCTGTGCTATAAAAGTAAATAAAATACGATGGGGAGAGGTGCTCAGAGCGCGGGCTGTCCTTGATGAATACAGCCCAGCTTCCGAGCATTCTGAGTGGCTTAAAAAACCAACCAGGGTGCTCACGAGTGGTCACTGTTTTCGAACGAGGTATATGAAGGGCATTGTGTCAAAACTACACTGCTTATGAATTGTCAGCACCATCCCAAAGAACCCAAAGCACCTGAGAAGTGGTTGCTGCGGTATTAAGATAATGCACAAGTCTAGAAGCCATCCAGTGACTGGCCCTTATCTTAACGTATGATGTTATGGGCGAGGCGCGCACACCATTCTCTTGATACAGTTTGTATCTGCTTTGATTTCTTCCGGTTGTAACGCTCACCTGATTCTCGCAGAGGCGCCGGTCTTGACTGGGCGACTACCGTATCTTCAAAGGTGATGTGTAGCACCCGGTTGGCTCTTTGGGCTGGACCTCTGTGCACTGTATGCCTGACTTCAAGAGTAAGATGTCTGCAGACAGAAAATATGGGATTAATGAACTGGGGTTATTGGGGTGTCCCTATCTCTTCCCTTTTTTGCTCTCCTGTAGACCCCCAAAGGTTAACGCTCTCACCTTAGGTAAGTGAATGCCGAGCTCTCCATCTGCCTCGGGGCAGGGTGCTGTAACCAGTTTCTTCACTGGATCGGTAGCGCAGGCCTCTTGACTTCAGAGGACTGCTGTCCGTCGTTTACTGCACGAACGGTAAGTTTCGAGTAATTCTATTGTCTTTAAAGTCTTTAGCAATGATGTCTCTTGTTTTGCAGGTTCCGGCGATGTCGGATGACGGGCTGAAGTGAGTTGAAGATGGAGTCCGTATGATGAATAGAAGCGCTTGGAAGCACGTAAGTAAGCGCTTGTTGCCTGCTTCACGATGCGCTCTAACTGTCTTTGATTTTGCAGGTACGAGTTCGGAGCGGCTGCAGGGTGCTGGAATACCCACTGGGGTTGATGTGGAAAGGAGTAATGGCACGTGAGTATCAAAGTTCCCCAATGTCTTTAAACGCACCTTGTTTTGTCTTTCAGATGCAGGATGCAGCGCCGAAGGCCTCCGGAGCGTGCGAAGAGTCGGTAAGCTTTTGTCTTTCAGATGCCGGAATGCAGTGTGAAGACCTCCGGAGCGCACGAAGAGTAGGTAAGCCTTTGTCTTTCAGATGCCGGAATGCTAACCTGTTCTTTCTTGTCTTTATAGGTGTTGCTGAAGACTGGATTCAGGATGGTAAGCCTTTTTCCTTAGGCCCAGGATCCGATGCAGAAGACACGATGAGCGTTCTGCTGCAGAGGATGCAGAATAACGCAAAGCAAGATTCATCCACCGGGTGTGGTTTAAATAGCCTCCTGTAGTGCTTAGGTGTCTCCTTCCACAGCCACGCCTAGGTAAGAAAAGAGTTCCTGCTTTCCAGAAGAGTTCCAGTGTTCTGAATCTAGGGAGTGGCTCCTGCCCCACCCAACAGGAAAAGTAGTTCCAAACAGAAGAGGATCAGAGGCTCAGCTGGCAGGCAAGTAAGCAGCATGGTCTGCTGCAGGTAAGTCCACCCAAGCATCATGAGCCCGGCGCTTCCAGCGCTGGGACTGGGCACATTTATGAGCCTGGTGCCACTGGCGCCAGGACTGGGTCCAAAAGGTCCCAATTGGGACTGGTTGGCCCTCGGAACCTGGGTTATGGATCTGCTTCCAAGGGAGTTGGGAAAACCCTGACCTTTTGGAAGCAGAGATCATGACAGTACCTCCCCTCAAGGCCCCTCCCAAACCGGGCTTCTCCGGGGGTTTTGGCTTGTCAGGAAATGTTCGGTGAAATCTTTTGATTAGGCGAGGATCCTGGACATATTCAGCAGGTTCCCAGGATCTCTCTTGGGGGCCGTAGCCTTTCCAGTCAATTAGGTAAAATAGTTTAGATTTGGAGATCTTGGAGTACAGAATGCTTTTGACTTCAAACTCGAGTTCTCCATCAACTAGGATGGGTTTTGGAGATTTAGTTAGTCGGGTTTGAGGTTGCACAGGTTTTAATAGAGAGACGTGGAAGACCGGATGTATCTTCATGTGAGGGGGCAAGTCCAACTTGACCGCTACTGGGTTTATCATGGTAGTGATGGAATAGGGACCAAGGTATCTTGGGTTGAATGTGCGTGGCCCTTTTAGAGGTAGATATTTGGTGGATAACCAGACTTGGTCCCCTACTTGATATTGAGGGGCTTCCTTCCGATGTTGATCTGCTCCTTTCTTGTATTGTTCTTTAGACCTTTGAAGGTGAGAAACAGCTTCCTTAAAGGCTTGGGTGATTGTAGAATGCAGGTAGTCTACTGCTGGTGTTTCAAGATCTTGGAGGGGATCCAACTCCGAGGTTCGAGGGTGATTGCCGTACAAAAGAAAAAATGGTGTTTTCCCAGTTCCCGAATGGACAGAGTTATTGTAGGCATATTCGGCTATCCAAAGGATGTCTTTCCAAGTTTTTTCAGTTTGTTGCAGCATGCAGCGTAAATACTGTTCCAGAGTTTGATTGGTCCTCTCGGTTTGTCCGTCGGTCTGAGGGTGGTGACTGGTCGATAGTCTCACATCAATTTGAGCCGACCGACAGCAACTTCGCCAAAAATGAGAAATAAATTGACTACCTCGATCCGAAATTAGAACCGAAGGAAAACCATGTAGTCGGACGATGTTTTCGAGAAATTCTCGGGCCAGAGTTGCTGCTGTTGGCAAGCCTTTGAGCGGAATGAAATGCGCCATCTTGGAGAATAAGTCCACGATTACTAGAATCATATTGTATCCGGAGCATGGAGGTAGATCGGTGATGAAGTCCATAGAAAGCGTATGCCAAGGGCGAGGTGGGATGTCAATAGGGCGTAAGAGGCCTGCTGGTCTTTCCTTTTGACTCTTGTTTTGGGCGCATACTCCACAAGACATTATAAAGTCTCTAATATCTTTTTTCCAAGACGGCCACCAGAAGTAGCGCTTGATCTTTTCTGAGGTCTTGGCCATACCGGGATGACCTTCCATAAAAGAATCGTGATAACAGGAGATTACTTTTTTCTGTAAATCTGTGCTGGGTAGGTATAATCGTTCTTGGAAATACAATAAGTTGTCCTTTACTGCAAAGTCCTTTCCCTGCAGATGCCAATTTTGTATGTCTGCTGGAGTTACAAGTTGCCTGGCTTTATCCTTAACTTCCTCTATGGATTCTGTGGCGATTACACCCAGAATTCTTTGTTCGGGAATGATTGGTACAGGTTTAGGGTTGATCAAGTGTTCTTCCACTCCCATCCGAGAAAGGGCATCAGCTTTACCGTTCTTTGTACCAGGTCGATAGGTAATTATGAAGTCAAACTCGGCAAAGAATAATGCCCAACGGAGTTGTCTAGAGGATTGGGCTTTTGCGGTTTTCAAATATTGCAGGTTTCGGTGATCCGTAATCACAGTAACGGTGTGTCGGGCCCCCAGCAGATAATGCCGCCAAGCCTTAAAGGCAGACTTGATAGCCAGAAGTTCCTTGTCAGTAATCGTGTAATTGATTTCAGGAGGCGAGAATTTGCGGGACCAAAATGCCACGGGATGCAACTGATTGGTTACCGGGTCCTTTTGTGATAGAACTGCCCCCATGGCAAGGCTTGAAGCATCAGTTTCCACGATGTAGGGGAGTTCGGGGCGAGGGTGTTTTAAGATTGGTGCAGAGATAAATTTAGTCTTCAAATCCTGGAAAGCTTGTTTCGCCTCGGTAGACCATTCAAAACGTTTGTTTTTCTTTAACAAGGCAGTGATGGGCTGGACTATTCGAGAGAATTCGGGGATAAACCTGCGGTAAAAGTTAGCGAAGCCTAACATGCTTTGCACACCTTTTACGGAGGATGGTGATGGCCATTTGAGAACTGCATCGACCTTCTTTGAATCCATACGTACTCCGCCAGGTGATAATATGAATCCCAAGAATTCAACTTCAGTCACATTGAAAACACATTTTTCCAACTTAGCGAAAAGTTTGTGTTGACGCAATCTTTCGAGGACCATTTTCACGTGTTTCCGATGTTCAGATTCCGATGAAGAATAAACGAGGATGTCGTCAATGTAAACAACAACACACACATCTATGAGCTCTCTGAGGACATCGTTCATAAAATATTGAAAGGCGGCCGGGGCATTGCAAAGTCCGAAGGGCATGACCTGATATTCAAATAGCCCATACTTGGTGCGGAAGGCCGTCTTCCATTCATCGCCCTCTTTTACTCGTACCAAGTGGTAAGCTCCTCTAAGATCCAGCTTTGTATATATGCATGCTTTTCTGACTTGGTCCAGGAGTTCAGGGATCAAAGGTAACGGATATCTATTCTTAACGGTGATCTGGTTCAGGGAGCGATAATCGATACAAGTTCTAAGGTCTCCTTCCTTTTTTGGAATGAAGAACAAAGCTGAAGAAGCAGGGGACTTGGAAGGACGAATAAACCCATTCGCCAGGTATTGATCCAGGTATTGTCGAAGGTGAAGGTTCTCAGGCTCGGTGAGGGCATAAATTCTACTACAAGGAGGAGTAGATCCAGGTATCAGGTCTATCTGGCAGTCATAAGACCTATGAGGAGGTAGAGTGTTAGCCTGATCCTTCCGGAAAACATCTTGGTATTCAAGGTATTCGGGAGGTAACTGGGGAGTCTCTGAAGAAATTGCTGCCAGTGCAACACCAGGTGGAGGGTGACAAGTAGAGGCACATTCTGGAAACTGGACCGTTCTTGCTCGCCAATCGATCAGAGGATTGTGTTTCTCTAACCAAGGTATTCCTAGAATAATCTGAAACTGAGGGGCCTTGATCACATCGAACACGATCTTCTCATGGTGTCCATCTTGACTTACTAGCGTCACCTCTTGAGTGGTATGCGTTACTGCCCAGAGGCTATCTCCGTACCATCCACTGTAGTAATGACGTCCTTTACAGCCTTGGGACAAAGAGTTAGATTCATCCTCAAAACCATTTCATGATCCACATAATTGCCGATGGCACCGCTGTCGACGTAAGCTTCAATTGCATGTAATCGATCCGGATTATCAGGGCTAATGAGGACCATAGGTATCACGAAATGCGAGGTCACGGAACTGGTTTTCACGCTCGGCAAGAGGACCTCTATTCTTGTCGGGCGAGGTCGTTTCCCTGCTCAGAGTTTGTAACTTTGGTAACTGCAGCTCCTACTGCCTTCTTGGCAGGTTTCACCGGACAGTCTCGAAGAAAGTGCCCTGAGTTTCCGCAATATAGGCATAATTGCAACTGTTTTCTCCTTTCCCGCTCCTTTTGTGTTAGAGGACCTTTCAGACCCCCGATTTGCATGGGTTCCCCGGAGTCTACTCCTTTGGAAGGAGTTGGCGGTTTGGAAAATACTCGAGCATCAAACTTGGAACGGTCGGCCTTCCTGTTCTGCAGTCTATGATCTATTTGAACGACCAAGTCTATATAATCCGAACAGTCTTGTGGGGGATTTACTACTTGGGCTAAAACGTCTTTGAGCTCTCCACGTAGACCTCTGTAAAACAGCGTAATCCTTTTGTCCTCAGGCCATTGAGTTTCCACTATTAGTCTATTGAAAGATGCAATATAAGCCAAAAGGTCCTGATTACCCTGTCGCAACGAAAGAAGCTCATTGTCCAAGGCCTGCCCCTGTGAATGTCTTGCGAACAGTTTTTCCATACTAAGCTGAAAGGCTTGAAAATCATGGAGAACCGGATCATCTTGATTAACTAGAGGGATCGACCAGTCTGCCGCATTGCCACTAAGGTACGAAAGTACAAAAGCTACTTTAGCTTGATCAGTTGGAAAGGCTGCTGGCCGGCATAAGAAGTGCAACCGGCACTGATTGATAAATACTGCAAACCTCTTTGGGTCACCAGAAAATCGTTCGGGCGGAGCCAGAGGTACATTCCCAGGTAGGTTGATCTATTCATAGAGGATGTTGAAGGAAGATTTGCCCCTGATGCGGGTAACGGGGTTTGTCCGGCTTGTGACTGTAGCAATTGTCTAGCAAGACCGTCTGTTCTCTCCTTGGAAATAATTAGTTCCCTTCTTAGAGCATTCGTTTCCTGACGAGCTGCATGCACTTCTGCCCTTAGTTCCCCAAGTAACCGGGATAGATGGTCAGTATCCGAGGTTTCCATAGCGCCTGGGCGAGAGTTTTGCGGTAGGCTTTGCGTTCTGTAACACTCACCTGATTCTCGCAGAGGCGCCGGTCTTGACTGGGCGACTACCGTATCTTCAAAGGTGATGTGTAGCACCGGGTTGGCTCTTTGGGCTGGACCTCTGTGCACTGTATGCCTGACTTCAAGAGTAAGATGTCTGCAGACAGAAAATATGGGATTAATGAACTGGGGTTATTGGGGTGTCCCTATCTCTTCCCTTTTTTGCTCTCCTGTAGACCCCCAAAGGTTAACGCTCTCACCTTAGGTAAGTGAATGCCGAGCTCTCCATCTGCCTCGGGGCAGGGTGCTGTAACCAGTTTCTTCACTGGATCGGTAGCGCAGGCCTCTTGACTTCAGAGGACTGCTGTCCGT
The DNA here is from genome assembly GCF_040938575.1 of Ambystoma mexicanum. Classification (NCBI taxonomy): domain Eukaryota; kingdom Metazoa; phylum Chordata; class Amphibia; order Caudata; family Ambystomatidae; genus Ambystoma; species Ambystoma mexicanum. The sequence continues at coordinate 145,429,569 of NC_090930.1, read as the reverse complement.
CGTTTACTGCACGAACGGTAAGTTTCGAGTAATTCTATTGTCTTTAAAGTCTTTAGCAATGATGTCTCTTGTTTTGCAGGTTCCGGCGATGGCGGATGACGGGCTGAAGTGAGTTGAAGATGGAGTCCGTATGATGAATAGAAGCGCTTGGAAGCACGTAAGTAAGCGCTTGTTGCCTGCTTCACGATGCGCTCTAACTGTCTTTTATTTTGCAGGTACGAGTTCGGAGCGGCTGCAGGGTGCCGGAATACCCACTGGGGTTGATGTGGAAAGGAGTAATGGCACGTGAGTATCAAAGTTCCCCAATGTCTTTAAACGCACCTTGTTTTGTCTTTCAGATGCAGGATGCAGCGCCGAAGGCCTCCGGAGCGTGCGAAGAGTCGGTAAGCTTTTGTCTTTCAGATGCCGGAATGCAGTGTGAAGACCTCCGGAGCGCACGAAGAGTAGATAAGCCTTTGTCTTTCAGATGCCGGAATGCAGCGCGAGGCATTGGTGACAGCCGATGGACCAGGTAAGAGAAGCGCTGTCACTGAAGACCGTAATGCTAACCTGTTCTTTCTTGTCTTTATAGCTGTTGCTGAAGACTGGATTCAGGATGGTAAGCCTTTTTCCTTAGGCCCAGGATCCGATGCAGAAGACATGATTAGCGTTCTGCTGCAGAGGATGCAGAATAACGCAAAGCAAGATTCATCCACCGGGTGTGGTTTAAATAGCCTCCTGTAGTGCTTAGGTGTCTCCTTCCACAGCCACGCCTAGGTAAGAAAAGAGTTCCTGCTTTCCAGAAGAGTTCCAGTGTTCTGAATCTAGGGAGTGGCTCCTGCCCCACCCAACAGGAAAAGTAGTTCCAAACAGAAGAGGATCAGAGGCTCAGCTGGCAGGCAAGTAAGCAGCATGGTCTGCTGCAGGTAAGTCCACCCAAGCATCATGAGCCCGGCGCTTCCAGCGCTGGGACTGGGCACATTTATGAGCCTGGTGCCACTGGCGCCAGGACTGGGTCCAAAAGGTCCCAATTGGGACTGGTTGGCCCTCGGAACCTGGGTTATGGATCTGCTTCCAAGGGAGTTGGGAAAACCCTGACCTTTTGGAAGCAGAGATCATGACACCGGTGCTATGTTCCTTGTCTTCCCCCATAAGCCCTGCTGGATGGCTGAATGCTTGACCCACCCCCTCTCAAATTCCTGACATCCACAGTACCTATTCTAGATGCTCTCATCTCATCAGTATCCCCCACCCCTTCTCACCCTTCCAGATGGCAGCAATCATTCTCAGCTGTAAACTTCTCCTCACTTATCGCCCTCTGTCTTTGCTGGCCTTTCTCATTGCCTCCTCAAAGTCAAGTTCTGGAATGCAGACTCAGGGCTCAGCTTCAATGCGACCCCCGGGCCTAGCTATGAGCCCCCCCCTACCCTCCCAGCTTCTCTCTGACCTACTCCTTTCTCCCACCCCCCTAGGAAAGTTCTAGAATGTTGAATTCTGACTTAACGGTCACAACTCTCACAGCCCCACCTATGCTTTGAAATGACTTAGATAGCAATTTAGCACATAGTAAAAGTTTTAAAAAATAAACGTTGTAGGATTATACACTTCAACACTTGTGTTGAATAGGAAATGAGGATATAGCTGGTGAAGGCATCTGTAATTGTGGAGGGATCATCACTCAACCCCTCCCCCACGCCATCTCATCATGGCAACAATGTCGCATGAGCAGAATTGAAGCTATCACAGAGAGGGTAGCTCAGGGGCAACGTGCTCGCCTTGGAAGCAAGAGGACACGGAGCACCACAGGTTCGATCCACGGGTCCATGCTTAGAAACCTCTGGGTATTAAGCACGCTATAAATAACCTCTCATATCAATTATCAGAGGACCCCTGAGCTCAAAGTCACTCTGGACCTCATTACAAGTTTGGTGGTGTGGTAAAAAAAGTGGAGGTAAATCTGTTACCTCAATTTTCCCGCACCCATGGCCAAACTACAAATTTGATGGAATTACCACTAACGGAATTACCCAGTGGTAATTCGGTCAATTTTTGGAGGTAAAGTGGAGGATCTACCACCAGCATGAACTTTCCTGGAACAAGCTTCATGCTGGCGGTAGATCCTCCACTTTACCTAAAAAAAACAAATCGCCAGAATTACCACCAATTCCGCCAAACTTGTAGTGTGGCCGTGGGTGAAGGAAGAATGGAGGCATCAGAATTACCTCCCCTTTTTCCCTCGCACTGCCAAACTTGTAATAAGGCCAGTGGTAATTCCACAAAAAATCCCCAATGAAGTCTAATGGGGATTTCACTGCCTACCAACACTTGTAATCCTGCGGTAAACCCACATGACCAAGTGGCGCTAACAGAAAATCCGTTTGGTGGTATTCTGGCAGATTTACCTCCAGAATACTGCTAGCTCGTAAATAGACCATGTGAAATAGAATTTGGAGGACAAGCAAGCCCTATGATGAGGGTGGAATGGATGGCCATTAGGAGCACTGTTGAGACTCCATTTTATCATACCAGGCAAAAACAAATGTAAGAAGCTGCGCAGAGCAAAGCCATTATCTGAACCCACAAAATCACCCAGTAGTTAGTGAATTATGATCATTAAATGGGATGGCCCACTCTACTGCGGCCATCTTGCTTCCTTATGGTGATGATGGCGGGCATTTCCAGGCAGTGACAGAGAAGGTAGCCGGTCCATATTGGGTCATTAACCCATGGATCAATGGCGGTGATCGTCGAGGTTCGAAAACAAGTATTCTCATCACTAAGTGGACCTTCCAGAGTGAATGACCCTGCCATGAACACCCCTACCCCCCCCCCCTGCCGAACCCCAATGGAGGATTGTATTATTAGAATCACTAATTGAAACAGCACTAGTCATATGTTTGGTGTCACTTGGGAAGACAAGAGATAGAGGATCCAGCTGATTTTATTTATTTATTTATTTATTTACTTACTTATTTATTTATTTGTTGATTGCCAATAGATGCCCAGCGCATACTGGTGCAGTTGGTCTATGGGAACTGGTCTGACAGCCTGGTCTGACCAAAGCAAAACAGGATGGCGGCCACTTTATGCTAAGAGGGGAACCCATGCATCTTGACTCTTTGGCTAGGAATCTCCAGGGAGTCAGTGGACCTGCCGGGCCAGAGAATCATGCATCTCATTGATCCCCAGCAGGATTTCATAATGATAAACCACCAGAAAGGGTAATATCAGCATGTTTACAGTGTTGGACACAACGCATGCCATGTTGGCTTACATACATGGATGTCAGTTCACTTAAATGTCAGGGGTACTTCAAGTGACATCTGCACCTAAAGGCTTTAGAGAAAGTTACATCAAATGACACCTGACTCCACAGGAAATGACACCATAAGACATTTGACCAAGATGACATTACATTAAGTATGATCACTTATGTGTATTAATAAAATAACATGTATCTACTAAAACAATCAAAGTAACTGTATATTAACTGGGTTGCTTCCTTGATATGCCTGGGTGCAGTCATAGCATGCTAAGGGCACACCCAGCACAACTGGGAGTATAGCTCAGGGGAAACGTGCTTGCCTTGGAAGCAAGACGACACAGAGCCACACAGATTCGGTCCCTAGGTCCGCGCTTAGACACCTCTGGGTATTAAGCCTGTTATAAATAACCTATCATAGCATATCAAATCATAACTACTAAAGGCACGGATAACCACCTTCCTATGCAGATAGAGCATCACATGGCCAATTGTTGCCATGGTATGCCAGGTATAGACATTACATGCCTGGTGCAGCCTCCCATCCCCAGGTGTTGCCATAAAATGCAAGGTCAGTCAGAAAGGTCTATGCAGTGCCATGCTATGCCAGGACTAGTCATCATCTGCAGAGTACAGTTTCACATGCCCAGGCACTGCCAGAAGATCCAATACAGCACCTGATGCTTAAGCGTTGCCATGCTGTGTCAAATAAAATCAAATAAAATCTCCTATGCCAGATTGCCAACATACTGAAGGCAAAACAACACATGTGCAGTTTCTGGCATATGCAAAGTGCAGGCTCAAATACCCCAGCAGCGTCATCACATGCTAATTCATGTGTTATATGCCAGGTATGAACCCTCATGTCCAGGAGCTATCATCGTTTACGCATAGCATAACCACAGACCTAGACACTGTAACCTAAAATGTACCAGTTATAGCATTTAATTAGGTAACATAAACTGAGGAGGGGGACATTACTGGTAGGCTAATGCCCCAGGGATTCGTTAAAGCCCTCGCTTCGCTTGGCCTTCTAATGATGCTGATAATGCCCCCTGTCGAGGGTTATTTTGCTATTAGTACCCAGGCTACTAAGAGCAATTTTTCTCAAGTTGAGAAATGGCGCTGCAACTGTTTCTCTACTTGAGAAAATAAAGCAGAAAAAAATGGCCTGCAGGGTTCGGGGAGATGGGACTACGGATAGTCCCTTCTCCCTTTCCGTGGTGCCAATTAAAATGAATGGGGAAAAAGTTAACAAACAAAATGGCCACCATGGAAGGGACGAAGGGATTACATGCAGTCCCTTTTCACTTTCCATGGTGTTTACTTGCAGGAAAGAACTCCGGGATTCTGCAGCATAGGAGCCTTGTCGCACAGATAAGGCCTGGGCGAGGGCCAATGAGCTTGCTTTTAACAAGGTCATTAACCCTCGCCGGATACTAATGCCAGTTAATGCCTCCTATTTCGGGAATAATCACTTTGTGTAAGATAAAAATCATACTCATTTTTAATATAGCGCTGTATGCCACATTTCTTCCTCTTCTAAGCACTGCAGTAATACATTTTAGTATTACCCATTATAATGGGACACCATTTATCAACCTTGGAAGGATGAATGGCTAAATTGGCCATGTCAGGATTTGAACCTGCATCCTGCAGACTAGATACCCGGGGTGAGCACTCACCACTCTTAGCTCTATGGCTGGGATCCTGCTGCTGACACAGTCCGTGCAGAATGAGGGAATCCCACTTCTTATCTCTGAGTGTGCCTGTTAGCACTCATTAGGAGGCTGCTGAGGACTTAGGGGAGGGACATGAAGCAGGAACTGCAGGAATTGACCACAGCTGCTACACAGCCATCTTGGCTTTCTGTTCATGGTGCTGCCCCTGCGACCCCCTAAAATGGTGGTCACAAGAGAAGTGGCAGAATGAACCAAAGGATTTACTGGGGATCCATGGAATATCCGTGCTGCCTCCAAATAATGTTTGATCCAGGCACCTCAAAAATATAGAAGGTGAAGTAGTCACCGCCACTGGTAGGCACTGATGCGGCATTAATAAAATGGAGAAAGACCCACTATTTCAAGTTAATGGCCAGATTGTAATTTAGCAACCATTTCAGTTTCTTGGTTGTGTGCTCATGGATACCCTCAGCTACACTCCCGCCCGCTCCCCTCTCCCTGGCATCAAACGTACGCTTAAAACATAGAAATTCCTCTGGCTGACTAATCACATGCCCCCTTCCTCTTACTCTCCTCTGCATCTTTTCCGGACGCTATGGAAATGGAAGAGGGGCTACACTTGTAACCCAGTTTGCTATTTGCACGCTGCCATCTTTATTATATTTATGTTGGTTGTGAGAACAATAGAATGTGTTCGCCACAGCCCGTGGCTGCTAACAGCAGGATGTTGCCCCGGGATACTAACAGTGATAACGCCCACATACAGCGGTGCAGTAACAGTGCTCATCCCTCAGGGCTGGCTGGCTGTTGCTGTCCAGAATGGCCTGTCCCTCAGGATTTATCACTTAAATAAAATCTGTTTGGCGGTATTCTGGCAGATTTACCACCGGAATACTGCTAACTCGTAAATAGACTGTGTGAACAAAAATTTGGAGGACAAGCAAGCCCAATGATAAGGGTGGAATGGATGGCCATTAGGAGCACTGTTGAGAAATGACGATGTCACGTGACTCCATTTTAGCATACCAGGCAAAAAAACGAATATTAGAAGCTGTGGGTTTATCACTTGAATAAAGCATTGGAATGGCGGCAGTTCCATTGAAGACTATTGTATCTGAAGGCTTATAATGGCTGGTGGCGGCCCCTTCAAGCTACTCGCGTGTTGCCCTTCGTGGGTTGGGAAATTTCCGGTGCTATTACTGCAGCATCGGTTAAATAAAAGGAGCAATTTGAGGTCAAATGTGCCTGCTCGGAGGACGTCTCCCTTGCGCATTGTGGTCGTACGCCCAATTGTCAGACACTGTTAAACACTGGTCCGCTATAATAGTCTGTCCTCCAAGATGGAAATATGGGTCCTGGGAGGATCGAAGATGCAGTAAGTAGCTTACTTAGTCAAGCACTTTGGCCATGATCCAGCGTTGTGATTGCTCAGCGTCGGCGATGCGGGACATGGAGCCTCTCCGTACCTCCATTACACTTTCTTTGGCATCGTTTTACGGCACGCAGAAACATATGGTGCCACAGTCATGATTCCAGGTCCCAGCAGCTCCATCGCGCAGATAAACGCTAGTGAAATCTGACGGCATTCGGGTGAATCGCGGACGCATTGGCAATCCGAGTTTCATGCGAGTGTTCCTTGCCTGCATGCTCCCAATGGATGTATTATTAAAGGATGAGGAATAGATTTAGGCCCTCATTATGAGTCTGGTGGTAATTCGGTGGTTGATCCGTGGAATTACTCCCAAACATGAATACGGTTACTGCCACTTGGTCCCGTGGATTTATCACAGGATTACGAGTGGTGGTAAGGTGCCATAATTCCCCATTTTTGGATACCAAAGGTCTCCATGTGAATTATCAATGGAATTACCACGAGTGGTAATACTGTGTGGTAAAGCTGCTGTGCTTGGGAGTTATGATCTACTGCCCGTAAAATGCTGGCAGTACATCCCCCACTTTACCTTCAAATACATAGTATGTCAATGCATTAATGCAGTAGTAAAGTTCTGGTAACTGAATTAATGTCACTTTACAGTCATTTGTACTGAACAGCCATACTCGTAATGAAGCCTTTAGTCGCGTATTTGGGATCTGATGTGCGCTATGACCACCCCAGCATTCTTGGATTCCTGTAGATGATGTCGGAAGGTATGTTTGTTATCTTGGCAGTTAGCAGCCACGATTGTTTGATCGCCACTTCAACCCCGAGCATGAATTTTTCTCCTCTTTGGTAAGCTTTTGCTTTGAGGCTCTGGCTCTCGTTCTACTTTGTGCATTTTTAGAACAGCTATCTATGTACATTCAGCCCGCCAGACTAATCCACTCGCAGGCCCACCTCTCCCCACTCCCCCCAGCCCACCCAGACTGGTTCTCATTGGTCCATGCCACTACCACGTGACCCGAACATCATCAAGTCTCTGAGTACACTCTCTTTGCCTCAAGCACTTCTCTGCTTTTCGGCTTAGACCCTGAGCATGGATTGCTCTCCCCTTGGGTAAGCTTTTGCTTTGTGGCTCTCGTTCTGCTTTGTGCATTTTTAACACTGGGCTAATACATTCTCAATCCTGGAAAAACTCAAATCATGATCTGCGGGAAGACAGCTCTCTTCCCCCAACCCACCCCCCGTCAATACTCCATAGGCCACCCCCCCACCCGCCGTATCCAACGCAGTAATGATTCAAGGATGCACCATGGACGCTGACCCGACACTCTCACACCACATTAACTCTGAGTTTAAATCTTGTGGTCTACTCCTCTGCATTCTCAGATGCATCTTCTCCTACCGTTCCTACCCTCACAGAGTCACTGCAATCATGGCAATCGTCCTCTGCCGCCTAGAGTACGCAATTCACTTTACCTCAACACCCCTGCATATCAACTCAGAAAGCTTCAACGGGTTCAAAACGCTGCAGCTAGGGTCCTCATGGCCCTTGACACCAGAGCGCACATCACACCTTCCCTCTGTGTCCCCCACTGGCTCCCCGTCAGGCGACGGACCACCTTCAAAGCTATTTGCATCACTCACCGTGCCCTCACAAGACAGGGCCAGTGTACCTCCAGCAGAAAATCATCTGTTTCCAACCCAACAGAAACCTATTATCAGACATGGCACTCCTCCTTGTTAATCCTTCCTTCAAATCGACTAGAATAGAGGGATCATCCCTCACCGCCCAAGCCCCCTCAATCTGGAACACTATTCCCATTAGCGTACAATGCATAGAGGATCACCTTGCCTTCCGGAGGGCCCTCAATTCCTACCCCCATCCCACTTCCAGACAAACCTAAGCCACACGTTGAGTAATTTAACCACCTCCCAAGTAGGACAGGGCAGCAATTACCCCTCCATGAAAAGTACCAAGTGGCAAAGAGAATAAAATCCAGCAGAACACGGACAGAATCTACGAATCCAAGAAACCAGCCGGAATACATGGGTACATAGAACACTCCATGCTAATGGAAGATAGCCATGGCATGGCCACCCACTCACACACATCTGCTATCATACATTATTTAAGACACATTACACAACACCTCTACCATAGGAATGCAGCTATCCCCCATGGCAAACATTCGGTCTAGCTGGACACATAATGTGTCTTTTGCACACGCATACTCTCCAGACCACCTAACAGCACCCATCCACATGCCAACTCGCTATGGGTGGCTAGCAGGGAATTGCCCCCCCCATCCCTCCTTCGAATTGGCTAAAATGCAAACACGCATTCTAAACTCCTCTGACAAACTTACTATTCCTTGGACTTCGGTGCCTGAGGCGTCCAACCAACAGCTCTTTCAGGCCATACAAATGGGAGAAGGCGCTATAAATTGACAATGTCCATTACATTACATTACCCAGTGGTCATACCAGCAGAAGCTCAAAACAGATTGTCCAGCTCAGTGCCCCCTGGTTAGCAGGGTCCAGACAGCAGAGGCGTGTATGGTCTCAGCCACCAACTCAAATACTAGAGAATTTTGAAATAGGGTAACTGACAGCGCTAATTGCCGCACAAACAAAATCGTCTCTAGGCACAGTCTGCAGGTGGAGTGCTTCAGAGCAGAGAGTGAAAGTGTTCAGGAAGTCAAATTACAGGGACGTCATTTGGGGGTTGCCAGGGGTCGCAACTGTGGCTCCCTTGCAACCCCTAAAAATACATTTTAAAAGCTTATTTTTTTAATGTAAGCTCCTGGCCTGGATCTGGCCGGCACCGTGTGGCTTTGTTTCTGGAGTGGCTGGCTTTCTTTTTCAGGCCTCCAAAAAAAATAATATGAATACAAAAAATAAACAGAGGGTTGCACACGTGTAACACTTTGAGCAGTGGCCCTAAATAAGAAAGAATAGTAATAACACATATTTTTTCTAATAATTGCTAGACTCATTGAAGTTTTATTTCAGGCACACTTCAGTGGGTGAGCCACTGATTTAGTCTTGTTCTTAAACAAACACCTCAACTCAGCCTTTCTTCCTGCTGAGGTTGATAAATGATTACCAACACAGGTTGGGTGATATTGTATGTATATTTGTTCTATGCAAAGTGCTTAAGCATAAGTGCTTTATAAGAACACATCATTATCATTTGGCTATGGGCGTCTGCTTGCATTCACAGTAATTTGGTAATATGGGCCTATATACACTGATATTAATGAGACATATGGTGATCCATTCTTGTATGAAATGTTTATCACATTATAGTGATATTGTAACCATATTTTTTGTAGAGTCCTCAGGGCCAATGCTATGTGATGCCCCTTCCTGTTTTGTCAAGGGGTGAAAGTCGTGTTCCATCGCTTCGCTTGATGTCACTTTGGCGTTGGGTAGAGGTCAAGGGTCATGTGATGTCACTTCCGTTACCCGTGGCATTTTGGTGAAATGGCGTACCTGTCAAATTATTTTGTAAGTCTGGGGGAGCATTTTACACAGAAATGCAAACATAGTTGGGGTTTGACCATGACTTGATCACCCTAACCGTTGACAATGAACTGACCATATCATTTACACTGATTCAGTACCTCTTCTTCCGTTAGCTGTAGCTCTTTAAGACCAGTAACCCAACCCGTCTTCCGTACATCATTCATTGCTCTTTGATTCTGACATCCAATAGGGACTCTCTTAAAACTCAATAGTTTTGCCCTTGGTAAGATGGTGTAAAGAGGATCTATGTCACATGACCTCTTCCCCGCCGCCTGCTTTTCATTGCTAATTAGTTTGTGCTTTTTCTGGTGCTTTTTGTTTTCACACTCCACTTTGTTTCCATTCTTAACTCTCAGATCCCAGGGCGTCCCTTGTCTGGGCTTCCGAAGCAAATGGCAATTGAAGAAAAGGGCAATTCCTGTTTGGTCATGTTAGGACCTGAAAGGTATCCGAACCCCTGTTCTATGCATCTACCCAGCAGCATGTGCATCACACTTTGCTCAGCCCTTCCCATACCCATCGTCATCCACACACACACAGACAGACACCCATTCTGCACCCCGCTCCCATGCAACCCAAACCCAGAGACCTGCGCCCACACCCTGGTCTTCACCACCCGCATTCGACCTCCAAAGCACACATGCAACATCATTCTCCTCAATACTTACTCTGCAGTACTACACGCAGCAACAATTGCTGATCTCATCACCACTCATCACCTGGACACACCTTACCAGAAAGACATAGCTCACCTCCGCACATCTTTTGGATGCCCTCCTTCCCACATTCGGATACTCCCTAATAGATCCCAGCCCCTGAGAGGTTCCACCACAAGGGTGCAGCTTATACCCTGTCTTCTTCAACCTCTGCATGACACCTCTGGGGAACAATTTACCAACAGCGACATCAGTACCGAGATGATACACAGCTTGACTTGAAAATCAATTTCCAGACCAAATTAATTCTCCTGGGGAACCCAACCAAACATTTGCAGACTGACATGAATTTCAACAAATTCATGCCTCAGCTCTCGCGTAGCGTAACATCTCCCCGCTTCCTCATTGACTGTGATCTCTCATTCAAAACGCGCATCACTAAGTAGACCCTGGCAGCATGGCACTAGCCTGTGCTCCTCCTCAAAGTGAAACCTTTCATTCCCATCCAGAGTTTCAGAACAGCTGCCCTATCGCTGGTCATCTCCTACCTGCACAGGGGCAATGCCCTGCTCTACTCATTGTAGTCCCTGATGCCACCTTGTCCCCTCTGAAATAGTCCAGCACGCAGCGGCACACCTCACCAGAGGACTACGACAATTCAAACTCATCACCTTCGAGGAGCTGCACTGGCTACACCTTTGATAGCGCACCATGTTCAAGACCGCCTGCCTCACCTATGCGGTCACAACCAAAACAGCTCTCTACAAGGATCAAGATGGTCACCATCTGTAGAGGCCACAATATCAGCAGGCTTGAAACAAAGAACTGGCACGAGGGAAACCAACAGGAAAGAGGTTTCTTTTCTGCTATGTATCCTGTCTCTGGAACATGTTACCAACACAGACAAGACTGGCCCCCTCCATCCATAGATTCATGAAGGACGTGAAGTCTCTACTATTTAAAGAACATCCCACCAATCACAGATTGCTCTGCTGAACTCTAAATCCCTGACTCTAGAGGTGCTCCTCCCTTGCTCCCCCTATAATTCCAGTTCATCTGCTTCCCATGAACCCTTACTTGTAAACCCCCAGGTGTGTAATCTGTGTACAGCGCTTCATTGCTTCCTAGCTAAGTACACATTTTAAAAACCCCATAAATCATGCATAAAGAAATCCAATCAGATATCTTAACATCTAACATCCAAAGGTGTTCTATTGGTATCTTCTGGATTCTGAAATTGAAACTTGGATTTTAATTGGTCTGATTTAATTTATTTAAATTGTCAAATATTTGTTTTGAGACTGATGATTGAACCATTGTTATTTTTTCGGGGGGGATTGACAATAGGTGTTTGAAATGTATGAACACAATAGTCCTGAAGAGGGCCTTGAAAGGTCGAAACACATGTTGGCCATTGCATCAATGTTCACTTTGTTCAATAAACGAGGAACTAAGAAATCATAATTTTTCACGGTTTCACTATTTGCCAGTTGCCCTAAACTTTGAGTTTTTGTTTGTCAATAAAATTGTGTGTAGCACAATTTGGTTAGGTTACCAACTTGTTGATTTATTGGTTGCACTGAAACAAAGTAGTCCCTAAACCTAAAAAGCCGAATTCAGAACCAGTGGGACAAGTACATGGTACTACCTGGTTCTAGCTGAAAGGAAGGGAGTGCACCTGGTGTAAAACTGTGTCTGATAATCGTCCTACAAAGGATACATGAAAGTCTAACTCAAAGGATCCTGGTTCTCCTCTTTCAATGCGGAGATTCAGGGCCAGCAACATATGTTTACAGGACCTAAAGACAGTTCAGAGGAACATTGAACTATATAATCAGAGCCATTGTTATTGACTGTTCATTCTAAATCCAATGGAGGCCCTCTGGTCCAGGAAACAAGGTCACTAGGAATTGCATCACCGTTAACCACTATGTAGGCAGAATGGGAGTTTTTCCAAATCTCCTTTAGTAACCTCCAGCCCAGTTCTTCAACATTCAGCTGTCTTTCCCCCCCTTCAGCGCCCTTCCACAAAGCTCCCCAGTCAACGTCCTGGGTTTATACTCTTGCCCTGTTTCACCCACCCTTCAGTGTTCCAGCACCTCCTGCACCACAGTGTTGTACTGCCAAGTATTCCAGGACCCCACCAGCTTAGTGCGCAAATGTGGAGAAGAGGAGAAGAGAGAGAGAAGGATTATGTAACATTTAACCCTACTGGATACTCACTCAATAATAGTGAATTTACAGGTTAAAATGACAGCTGTTGGGATGATTCCATTGGAGCGGTTGTGGTGGTCTTCAAGGTTTACGCTTACGTCACTAACTGTGTACGCCCCACAAACCTCCATTCTTGGGCTCTTGTACAAACTCTGCCTCTGAGGCCATAGATCCTTTTTTGGGTCCCCTTACTACTTTCTGCCATTTACACTCACATCATTGTACTCCTCCTTCTCCCTTATGCATTCACTCCACACGTCTGTGGTGGGGCTAGCAGGAATGTGGCTCTGGATGGTTTATATTCATAAAATCGAAAACAAAAAAGTCGAAAGTCAAAATATCGAAAAAAAATGTTGAAAAAAAATGTTGAATTTCTTTTTTATTACGTTTTTTATTCGAAATGGGGGGCTCCCCCCAAACCCCCCTTTTTTTACCTCTTTTTTTTACACGCGAGAGCCAAAAAATAAATATAAATAAAAATAAAAAATAATAAAAATTCGATTTTTTGTCTTTCGACATTTTTGTTTCTCGATATTTTGACTGCACACCGCTCTGGACTTGGGTGAGAATTTTGCATTAACCAGGGCACCACCAGCATTTGCTTCTTCAATGGCACTCGTAGGAACTGATTGTGGTAAGTCATGAAATAGCACGCGTGTAGCACAGTATGGGCGTGTTGATCACTGTTGCTAAATGGTGACAGAAGAATGAATGAGCCCCACCGTCTGGGTGTATGATTTTCTTCTTGTCACCTTACTGTCAGTGGAGGAGCCGCCCGGCTCAAAAAACAGACTCTGTATCGTAGGCAGGAACGCTGGGGGAGGAGCCGGTATGGGCCGGGCGATTGTCACTGCGTGTAATGCAGGAACACCAGCGGAGGAGCCTGCCTGGCTCAGGAACCAAACTCAGTGATTTTGGCAGGAGTGCCAAATGTACAGGCTCGTAGACCGGACACGTGTCAAAGTAAGTAGCAGAAAGATCAGGTCCATGATTGCTCATCAACAGTTGTAATGTTCTATATTACCTTAAGAAGTATGAGGACAAACGAATACAAAGGGACATTTTCTTTAATCCTTCTCCTTCATGCTCGCTTGCAATTTGCTGCTCCCCACACCCTTCTTCAAGTCCTCTCCATTCCCCGATCTCCTCACCTGATCTGTTCCATGCTCAAAGGTACAGAAACAGTATCCCTAAACACAACACATGGTTACCCATTATGTGGTCCTACAGATGTTTTGGACATCACCCCCAACAATCCCTAACAAGCATAGTCAGTGGTGAAGGATCATGGGGATTGAAGTTCAAAACATCTGGAGGGCCATATCATAAATAGCCATGCACTACAAGATGAACATGCCAAACTCCTTGAAGGCAGAAATGAGGACTGGGAGTACAGCAGGTAGCATGACAATAAACCCTAAAATACACTCTCCGCCATGCCATTAGCTCACTATTGCATCCCAGTTACTCCACAGCCCTTTTCTGCCCAACTGGTCTCTTTCACTTGCCATTTTGGGTGATTGCTCCTAGCGTCTCTCCCACACAGGTTTACCACAGAGATAATGTACCTTATATGACATTATAAATGAAAAGAACAACCTGCACTAGGTCATTTGTATTGGCACAAACCCCTGGGGTACCCTTTCAAGTGGTAGATTAGTTCAACACGTGTGCTACTCGGTTCATTAGCAATTGTAAAGTTTCCGTAACCGTGGAACCTGATGGATGTCTGTTGAAATGTCTTAAGATGGACACCTGCATGGACTATTGCCAAGATCTGCGGCAATACTCAATTGTGTCGTGTCTGTTGAATCTAGGGAATTCGTCCCCTCTCCACAAGGGGGAGCCTCCCTCTTTGAGGCAAAGGAGGGTAGCCTGCTGCGCAAGATCCTCCCTAGGGGTCTGGTCAAGCGGGGCCTCACTGGGAGACACTCACCCTTTGGGGACAAGTTCACTCATTCCACTAAGGAACTCCCTTAGCCATTGCTATTGCCTGTGCTGGTATACATGGGACAAACCGCTGTGCAAAACACAACCACCTTTAGAAGATTGGCGGAAGAAAAACAAAAAGTATATCATTCTCCTCAATAGAAATAATCAGTCACTTTAATCAAAAAAACTCCAATTGATTGCAATGAGGAGGTTGAAAATAGAGGTCATGCAGAACAAGGAAGAATGAAAGAGGCATGTATGCCAGCAGGGGAGGCCCGCTGGGAATGCAACATCTGATTGAGGTGGAGCCGAGCAGAGTCACAGAGCCCACAAAGTTCAGAACTGCTTTGCACTAGAGAGAGAGAGATGCGTATGCAGGCGGAGAGAAGCTGAGGGGAAGAGAACCCAGACTCTGGTGGTAGTACGACCATGGACCTTTTGTGTTGGGCAGGCTGCCCAATCAAAAGCGCTGACACCACCCAGCTGAGAGTGAAGCAACCTGTCTGGGTATTATAAGCTATCCCGGGTCGCCGATCGGAGTTAAAAAAGCATGCCACCGAGAATGATCCATCAAAGAAGAAAGAGGAGGAAAGGAATGGTCCCCAGTGACTGAAATCCCCAGAGATGTTCCCCTGTAAGGACAGAGGTAACAGAACGGGAGCCCGCAACAGGGGATTTGTAAGGAACTTTTCCCAGTGAAATTGATGAAAGTTTGAATATAACATGGAAAGAAACTTGTCCCAGTAAAATTTATGAAACCCAAAATATAGGGCCTCATTACGAGTTTGGCGGTAAGTGTTTAAATTGGCGGTAACGCTGTTACTGACAACTTTACCACTATGCCAAATTATGGGTTTGGGCGTGGATTGGAGCATTTGCTTCCAGGGAAATCCTGGAGGTAAAGCCTCCAACTGACCGCCGAGAAATTCACAGAATTGGTGGAATTACAGCAGCAGAAATTATGCAAATGAAAACGCATTGAATCCAACGGACTCAAATTAAAAGGGGAATTACACCACCACTTGTAATCTGGCGCAAATTCCGCCAGACCAACTGGCAGTAACGGTAATTCGATTGGGCGGTATCCCGGGGAATTTTCGCCGGGATACCGGCCAACTCATAATGAGGCCCAGAATTGATTAACTTGAACTATAATAGTCTGAGAAAGAGAAAGAGAAATCCTGAGTGGTCCTAAGAAAGAGGTCATTACAACTGGGATAAGGTTATGATGGGAAGAGGGGATGAGACCCTCTTATGCAAGAAAGTCAGATTATAGCCTATGTGAGAGAAATTACTTCAAAGTGAAGGCAAGCCAAGTCTATGAGATGAAACAGAGAAGGCACACAACCTAGGAGAGTATATCTTACCAAAATTCAAACGGCTAACAGCCTGGCGTCAACAAAGGATTCATGGAGGACAGTAATTCAAGACAAGGGAAAAACCAAATACATTCTGAGAGAATTATAAAGGTTGGTATGGAAGGTGACCAGAGACTATTTAAAGATTGGATATTCAGAGGAACTGTGAAAGTTAACGAAGACCATTACACCATCAGGAGAAGGGAGTCATTCTCTTGACCTTAGTTTATTTGATTAGTGGTAGGGTCAGATAGGGTTAGAGTTTGGATGGCAGACTACGTTATTTTTAACATTTCCTGACAATTGATGAGCACCTTAGTTATTCACATGGGTAGGCAATACCCACTAATGTTAGAGAAACCTAGGCCTATGATTTAATAAACCTATATTGGAAATGGCATCACAGTGTCTGCATACTTCTTCTTACCCGACATATATGTTTGCACTAATGGGCTCAGAGGCCTCCCTTAATGTATAGAAAAAACGTATTAACAGTTTTACAAAACGAGAATGAACACAGACACCACTCTTAGACATTTGGAAGCTTTCTAATTATGTCTACGAGGTAGAATACCACATTTCAAGCTCTCAAAATATTATTTCTATTCTCTCAATAGTAGGTCAGTCAATAGTAGATCAACACATTTTCCACTTTTGAAAGTGTAGTAGTTTGTAGCTACAAGAGTAGAAAAATTAACTACATATATCTCTGGAGGATAGCTCAGGGGCAACGCCTTGGAAGCAAGATGACGTGGAGCAACACAGGTTCGATCCCCGGGTCCGCGCTTCGAAACCTCTGGGTATTAAGCGCGTTATAAATAACCAATTGCAATAAGAGACTCACTGGAATCCGGATATAAATCTAAATGTACATGAGACATGGACAAGACGGATGCATTTGAACGCTATTGAGGTTGGGATGTTATAGAAGAAATGTGAATTGGGTTGTTACGTGGTTCCAGTTTCCACTGCCTCCTGCCTTAAGAGCCGAACCGTCCTTTTGGCTGTACCGCAAAGCCTTGAAAAGGTTGTTTGAAAAATTTCTTCTGACAATGCTATAACCACTGCACCATCCTATCATTGATGTTGTTATGGATTCTTGAGTAACTTGTTGTAACAGTGCCTCGATGCCTTTGGGTTGCTGCGCGCTTAAATTCAGTTTTGTTAATTAATTAGCAGGACATTCCATCAAAACCATAGAAAGAGTCAAATGCATTGTACAAATTCTAAAACAGTATGCACTGAAATATCTGCAGTTCCTCTTTATTTATTTAAAGTAAAGTAGGTAGTTGTATAATGACTCACTGGCGCAGACCTTGTAATCAGTGAATACTTACATTCAAAATGGATTGAATTCAATAGAAAAAGCAAGAAAAGTTTCTCTTTCTACTCAGTAATATACCTAATACGTATACACTAGCCAAAACTGTTGGCTTTGCCAATGCTAGTTTTTAAAAGGACTTGAGTGAAGGGCACACATAGTGCTTATAAATCCAGTTGCTGAAGACAGACCTTGTTAACACATTTTTGTTACAAAGAAGCACGTTTACAGCTCCAATTAAATCATTAACTCTCAAAAGACTGATTTGAAAAAACACTGGCACGGACTTCGAGCACAATGTTTGATGGTAAGTTTGATAAAGCAAGCTCAAAGAGTTCCCATGAAGAGGTATTTTGGGCGTAGGGGCAGGAAATGGGTGGGAATGGCCATACAGATTATCATGTCCATGGACAGTTAATGGGTGGGTAAATAGCCAAATAGCACCTACAAGCTTTGTGTCCTTCCTCATATGCCATTCCTCCCCAGCTGTACTCGAATCCAATAGTTTAGGCTTATAGGTGGTGCTTTAGCCCCACCTAATAGTCACTGACCCATAACCTCCTCAGCGTCTGGTCCCTTCTCCCATATCACCAGGGGAAGGGTTCACGTGTGTTTTATTACTCGGTGGCTCTTACTATTCCCATTTCTCCAAGAGATCTCCTGCCTTCCTCCTCTCCCGCCTTCCACACTATTCCTCCATCTTGCCACCTCTCCAACTACCCCTTCTATGATATTTTAATTCCATTCGTTGCTCGCCATTCCTTTACCTCTTCCAACTTCTTCTGTTCTCTCCATTCTTCCTGCTTAAACGCTATTGCCAACTCCTTCTGGATTCTGACCTCCTCCCAATCCCTCTGCCCTCCCTGCTCACAGTCCTACACCTTCATCTTCTTATGCATCAACTTCACCACCTGCAAATCCTACTGCACACCCCCTCCTACAGCCACAGCTGCTCCTGCACATTCAGCTCCTTCTGCACACCCTCCTCCTCCACCGTCATCTCCTAATGCATCCACTTCACCACCTGCAACCCCTGCTTTTACTGCACAACCCCTTCCTATAGCCACAGCTGCTCCTGCACATTCAGCTCCTTCTGCACACCCTCCTCCTCCACAGTCATCTCCTTATGCATCCACTTCACCACCTGCAACTCCTGCTCCTACTGCACACCCCCTTCGTACATCTCCATCTGCTCCTGCACATTCAACTCCTTCTGCGCACCCTCCTCCTCCACCTTCAGCTCTTTCTGCATCAACTTCACCACCTGCAACTCCTGCTCCTACTACACACCCCCTTCCTACAGCCATATCTGGCCATGCACATTCAGCTCTTTCTGCACACCCTCCTCCTCCTCCACCTTCATCTCCTTATGTATCAACTTCACCACCTGCAACTCCTGCTCCTACTGCACACCCCCTTCCTACAGCTCCATCTGCTCCTGCACATTCAACTCCTTCTGCACACCCTCCTCCTCTACCTTCAGCTCCTTCTGCATTCTCTCCTCTTGCTGCACCTTTACCTTCTACAACCCTCCCGTCCGTCACACCCTTCTCCTCCTCCTGCACCTTTGACTCCTGCACAGCCTCCTCCTGAACATTTAGTTTCTTCTCCTCTTCCTGCAACTTCAACTCCTTCAGCATACACTCCTCTTCCACCTTCATCTCCTTCTGAATTATCTCCTCTTCTTGCACCTTTAACCTCTACATTCCTTACTTCATCTTCAGCTCCTTCTCCTCCTGCACCCTTGATTCCTTCTGAATAGCCTCCTCCTAAATCATCAACATCTTCTCCTCCTCCAACTTTCACTCCTTATTTACCTGCAGCGTGTTCTGCATCATCTCCTCCTTCTGCATGTTTAACCTCTACACCCCTCCTGCATCCTCAGTGCCTTCTCCTCCTTCTGCACAGCCTTCTCCTCAACCTTTAGCTTCTTCTCCTTCCCCTGCAACGTCAACTCCTTCTGCACACACTCCTCCCCCTACACCTGCAGTTCCCTCTGCATTATCTCCTCTTCATACACCATTAACTCCTCCTGTACCTCATCCTTCTTCTAGACATTCAACTCCTTCTGCACCTCTGTACACCTGGACCTTCAACTCCTCCTGTACCTCCACTTTCTGCTGCTTACTGCTAAATGTGCACACTTTGCTTTACCCTCCAGGGGTTTTAATAGTCTTCTTCCCGAGTGGGCTTCCTCTTAATGAGCAAACCCTGTACACAATGTGTGCCCGGCCTTGGGAATTTGTGGAAACGCTGAAGCTCCACACTCTTGTGTTTTTTCAGATGCATTTGTTGACCAAGCTCTCATGAAGAACCTAGCCTTTAATAGGAAAATCCACCATCTTGGATTCACTACACCCACAGACACACAAGGAACAATGGTCTGCAAGCAGCAGAGGTGTTGCTGGAGAGGCGGGGTCAGGCGGTCTGGAGGGGCTATAGTCCCGTGTCTTTTGGTTGTAGACCCGGATAGAAGCTCAGGGGCTACAATCAAAAGGCTTGCTAGCCCTGAGTCCCAACATTTGCGTAGTCCCGGATCTTTTCCAGACCTAGCAACACCCCTGGTGAGCAGGTAGGTCCTGCATTTCTCCAACGCCGCTCCACTCTATCGGTCCAGAAGCACTCTACATTTCTCTGCTATACTTCTCTGAGTGTGTATGGATAATGAGAAGCACGATTGACCCCCCCCAAACACTGTGGGTTCCATTGTTTCTCTCGGTGCTGTGGGGGGACCTGGGAATCCTCCCAGTACTGCCCCGATTCTCCCACGTCTCATAGCAGGTGGCGAGGTCCAGCCACCGGCGGCACCCTCACACACACTTAATAGGCCTGCACTCCACATTCCCGCAAGAAGCCCCTTTCTGTCCCACTCTCGTACCTAACACCACGTGGAGGCTCCCACCCATTGGCTGAATGCACATCCTCCCTAAGATGGCCACCGCTGCAACGTGCAACTTTGTTTAGTTTGGTTGCCTAGTAACAGGCACATTCGAAGCTCATAACCCAATTAGGGTCCGCCGGAAGGCGGAAGCCGGCCCACAAGCCTAAGGCCCACACCGTAAGGCCCTTCCTGTCTGTGCCTGTCCGTGGCGGAAATGTTACCATGGCCAATGCTCTTTACTGTCCATTAAGAACACAACCATTCCATTCCTCCTACACCATCATGAAATACTCTGACCCGCGACTATTCAAAATCTCTGCAACAACAAAAAACTCATAAGCTGACCGCCACCAGTCAATCACTGATAAGCACATATACTTGTTCACTCTGTGCAAATCAAACTTTGCCATTGGCTGTAAGCCATATTTTCTTGTGCGGCTTATCAGACTTGACTTAAAAAGACTGCAGTGTATGTTACGCGCTATCTAGTGTATGATCGTAACCTTGCATATATATTCGTATCAACTGACTTCGCTCTAAATGCGTACTTTGCATTTGCTTTATTGCCTACCCCCTGTGCCTTGCCACAACAGCTGCCGTGCTCCAACGTCTGTGGGTACCCACAGAAGCAGTTAAGCGCATGTCTGCGCATACAATATTGGGTGATCTATACCGCCCTCTCACTGTCTCTTTTCAGATTGCCTCACATGTCATTGATACCCCACTAATGGTCTAACTCTCAATACTTAACAAGCGCCCAGGCTCGAATTCTGCCACCCCATACTAACCACATGTCAATAACATTGTTTAGTACTACTTGTTACCACCCTAATGCTCAGCGCATAAACTGTCACTTTTTACCCCTAGCCTCATTGCTAGGTGATAATTTAAGCTACTCATAGTGTGTTCATCGACTACCTATACTTTTGAATGTTTTCTAATGTGATTAGCCTACTGCTTGTCATACCAATGTTGATTATTGTCACATGCTACATTTCTGTGCTTAGCGCACTAACTTATTACCGTTATCCCTTCCTCTGCTTGCAAAGTCAACAAATGAATTAACTGTGCTTCACCTATGACTCATGTTGACTCATCAGTTCTTTGCATAATGCCTGTAATTGCCTGACACCACAGCCAGACAAAGTGCCTGCCTCAGCCATCCTATTGTATAGCATCTTCACGCCAATGCTGCAGCTTGCTACCATTAGCCATGGTCAGTTGTACCATTTATTATCTTAGACATGTGTGTGCTCGCCATAAGTACTACGTGCACTCTAAATACACTCACACTACTAACCTTACTCACTATGGCATCATATGCCCTAGCCATTCCCAATGGCAACAGTAATAACTCCCAGACAAATACTATAGCCCAACACACCTCACCCAGGACACATAGTATAACCCTATCCATGGCCTCAAGATTAAGCTCTTCACCACTAAAACCACTCCAAACGAATCATGTCCAACGACAATCAGGAATTCCAGACTAGGCTCTAGATTTCTGACTACAAGACCTATACAATCTACTGACAAGAATAAAGCTAAAATCCCTAATGTAGCTAACCTAACTAACAGTAAAGCCACTAATGTGCCATCTTTACACCAAAACACATCATCAACAAAAATATTTCAGATAGTACTATCTTACTTATCAAGGGACCGCTCATAAACGCCAGATCCTTGACTGCACACGCCTTCGATATTGCAGACCTTATAACTAAGAACAAACTTGACTTCCTAGCCATTACTGAGAACGGGCTTCACACTGCATCAGGGCCCTCACTCTCTCTTGCTATACCTGACGAGTACACTATCATCAGACAAGACAGAGAGACCTCCAAAGGTGGCGACATCGCCTTTATTGCAAAAACCCCACTAAGCCTAAGGCCCATTCCTAGCCAAACATTGCCCTCAGGCGAACTATTATCTATCAAACTACCTATCTCGGCTTCTCGAACTATAACCACTCACCTTATATATAGACCACCAGGACCACTATCCTTCTTTGAGGAAGACACCACCCTACTTCTTACAGAAAACACCAAACCAAGTCATGTTGCTAGGAGACCTCAACCTAGGACTGCACGACCTTAAAGATGATAATGCCACTGCTGTGGCCAACAGCATACCCAAACTGGGCTTCACACATCATATCTCCCAGCCAACCCACAACAAAGGGAGAACATTATACTGGATCGCAGACATCAACTGTGAAATTAATATCCTGTCCAACGCACCTTGCGCCTGGTCTGACCACCATACCATCTTGTTTACCATACAGGACAGCTCCGTTCCAACCACTCCACCCTTATCGCACCCTCTAGACTCACTAGAAACCTGCAGAACTTAGTAGTACAGAAACGTCTCCCTCTCCTGAAACCTATCATTAACATACCTATCCCTAACAATGACCCGACAGTCTTAGTAGACCTGTACAACGAGACAATACTTAACGCCATTAGCACAAAAGCACTGCTTAAAATGAGGAAAGCCAAACCCCACTCTAACCTAAATACTTGGTTCACCCCGCACCTTAGAACTAGGCGCAAAAACAAAGAATGGCTGAAACACTGTGGAAAAGTCTCCCAGCAGCACTCAACAAAGAACATTTCTTACAAGCCTCCTCTAATTACAAAACTGCCATCTACCAGATCAAGAGTGATACCTAATGAAAGGATAAGCAAAGCAAAATCTAGTACCACAAAATGATTTTGTATCCTCAGAGAATTGGAATCTCCTATACCTCCACCTGAGACCTGCACCAAAGACACTGCATGGTGTACTAATATACAGAAAGCTCTACTAGACAAAAGTGAGCTCCTACAAGCAAAAATAGAAACTAAAAAACGGAGCCCCACCACTAACGCAACTAAACTCCAGTCACTAGCACCCTTATGTAACCCTCATAACCTGTTTAAGTTCTCACCTCTTTCTACTAAGGACGTTGAGGACATAATCGCAAACTTGGCACCATCTAGATGTCAGGAAAACATCTGCCTGGCTAAGATCATCAAACAGTCAGCGAAGGAACTCGCACCCTTTATAACCTCAATAATCAATGCCTCATTTGAAGCCAGCATTGTCCCCACTAACCTGAAAGATGCCTAGGTCCTTCCTCTACTAAAGAAACCTACCTTTGACCCAAACATCCCAGCAAACTACAGGCCGATCACCACAGTCCCGTTACTTCTTAAAATACTCAACAGGGCAGCCTACCTTCAGATTCAGGAACACCTGGAAAGTAATAACCTCTTAGGCATTACACAATCAGGCTTTAGACCCAGACACGGGACGGAAACAGCTTTGATCGATTTAAAAACTCAAATGGACAACTTAAACGACAATGGCAAGCCATCCCTCTTATTACTACTTGACTTATCAGCTGCCTTTGACTTATTAGATCATAACGTTTTATGTAACCACCTCTCGTCTGCAGCCCATTTCTCTGACAAAGCGTCTGCCTGTATCCAGTCTTTCCTGGATATCAGAACCACAAGAGTGTTTGCACCTACTGCGTCAGTAGAACCAGCACCAGTCACATGTGGAGTTCCCCAAGGTCTTGTGTATCCCTGTTGCTTTCCAACATTTTCATGAAGGCCCTCACGGTGACTATAACATTGACTCAAAACTTGTAAACATTATATACCTAATCATACAAGCTTGGATGGCTAACCATGGACTGTCTCAATGACAAGACAGAGTTACTCCTCTTAGGATCCTTCCAAATCAGACTCAATAAACTCGACAAATAGTTCAACTCATTTAACATTGACGGCAACATTATAAAAGTATCTAAAGAAGTGAAAACATTAGGTATTTACCTTGACTCTTCTTTAACATTGACTCAAATAGTCAATGCGACAGCCTCGACGACAGCCTACACTTGTAGATTAATAAATGCTTGTCGACCCTTCCTGTCCACGACAAACACTATAGCCAGAGCCATGGTCTTGTACAAATTAGACTACTGCAATGCTCTCTATTTAGGGACTAATCAGCGCAATCTAAAAAAGTTGCAAATACTCCAGAAAAAATGTGCTCAGATCTGGGATGAATTCCCTAGATTCTACCATTTATCGGAATTGAGACGCATTGTATATTGGCTATCAGTCAATCACAAAATTGCGTTCAAAACCTCATCCCTCACCCACCCACAAATGTCTATCTAACCTAGCACCAAAACACCTGACCAACAATTTCTCACGATTCCTTTCAGACCAACCCACTAGATCCTCACAAATGCACTGCCTCATGATCCCCAGGTTCAAGCTGCAGAAGGCAGTGGGCAGCAGTTTCTTGGTTTTAGCAGCAAAACTGTGGAACACACTGCCTGTATCCCTAAGGGCAGAACCATCGTAGCCTAACTTCAGGAATAAGGTAAAAAGATGGCTCGCTTCGCAGGAATCGCAATAACTAGCACACCGTATGATCATTCTCTGCACCTACCTCTCATGCATTTTATTTAATTATTTCTGCCTCAATTGTATGTAAATGGGCAATGTATATAACTGTTTTACTTTGCTTCTATGTAATATATGTAATTTTGTAATTATGCATCTCATTTAATTCCTACTGTCTCAACTGTATGCAATATGCAACTTATATAACTGCAAGAAATGCGCCCGGATACCCTAGGGTGCAGTACACTATATAAATAAAATAAATATAAAAATATCAAATATCAAGAGACTTGGTCACAATAGGCTTTGCAAATAATGAACTGTAGTGGATTGTGTGAATTTGCCCTATTTTCTGAGCATCAAATTCCATCATGTTTTGTGCCATTCTTTCCTTAATAGCGAAAAACCTTTACATGCACTTTGCAGTCATCTGTGTTTGTGTGCCTGGCCGTCAGCGTGTGTGGTAAAAATCTTGCCGGCAAGCTCAGAGTGGCCTATAGGGCAAGGTCGAAAGCAAAAGTGCAAAATAACCCACTTTGTGGGTCAAAGTGGACCACTTTTTTGGCCAATGTGGGCGCTTTGATGAGCTGCATAGTTTTGACTATTGCTGCTGAATAGGTATTCTTTAAATTGCACAATTTGCATCACATTTGATCAAAAACTCTCCCTTGGGTACTACTCAAACAGTCCGTCACAAAAGCAATGCATTGCAGTTTGCAACTGTGGGCCACTTTTTTTCATTGGTGCCTGAGACAATTGTATGCCCCGGTCCGACCCTGCTTGTCGCTGTGCTTCGCGATTGCTTCTCTTCCCTCCAGTGGGACGGAGCAAATTCATTCAGCGGCACATTACGCGCGATAGGCTCGGCAACAAGCAGGACATGGAAGGATGCTGAATCGTTCTTTTCCACTAAATTTAATTTGGCTGCATAAAACAATGTCAGCTTTGCTCTGTTCGTTCTGCTGAGTTCTCCCGGAGACTGGAAGCGGCGCGGGGCAGAGGAGGGAATAGTCGCTGAATGGCAGACTGGAAAAGCTGACAAACCTGCTTGTAAGTACTTTTTCGTGCAATCCCTTGGGTGCAGATCAAAACTGGCCCATATGGGTGCTTTTGTGATCAGAGATTATTTCACTCAGTGCAGACAACAACCTCCACACTCCACAAACTAATCAGATGTCCATCTGCATAGAAAAGTTCTTGAGTGAATCTTACTTGGGCAGGTGACATCAGAGGGCAATGATCTCAAGTGGATTTAATTCAGAATTCATGGTAACTTCATGCTAAGCAGTCGTGATGTGTCCCATATTTTCTGGGGGAGCAGATGAAACATCACCTGAACCCTAGCCCCATATGGTCGGGGTCTGCAACCGGCGGCTCTCCACAACATTTGAACTATGACTCCGATGATCAGCCACCATTGACTAAGCTCGTTGGGGGTTGATATTATTTGGAACCCAAAACATCTGACCAGCCAAAGGTTGCAGACCTCACAGAAATTGACATCATAGGACCTTGATGCTGGACCAGTGGGGTTTTTAAAACTCCTTAGTAAGAGCCTACTGCCCCCACATGATACCGGAGAGTGATCCAGATCAGTCCCAATCAACGTTTAAAACAAGCAAGCAAGTAGCTAGCAAACGCTAAAGGCATGATTGCCATTAATAATTCAATCATGGCAGTCAACAGGGATCTATGTCATTATTGCGACGGCCAAAAACGCCAATTTTTTTTTAACCCTTTACACCAAATATATATGCCAGGGGAAACTCCCCGCACCCCTGCAATATTAATATTGTCGCAATTGTCAGCTCGACATTTTGGTACGATTCCCTTGATCTTAAGTGTAACCACACGTTACGTTGAGTGTTTCCTGTCGGCAGCTTTAAAAGAACACCCAAGCACATCTCAAGTCCATCACAAACTTACCCAATAGTAATACCTACTTGTTGCTGAAAAGCTGCCTTAATGGCAGTAGTGTCTGTTACCACAGGCTTCAAAGAGTTGCCATCCATTAATCAGCCTGCTTTCACTGATCCAGTTTTCCTCCCCTACCTGGTCTTCCCTCGCTCGCCCAACACTTGATGTTTGTTTAACCTGTTCCTGCTTTGCATCGCCACTATACTCCACCCTCTTCCACTGAAGACCATGGTCTTGATATCCTTGGCTCGCTTGCCAGACAAGGTTCAGCGCTGTGACACCACTATAGTGGAGAGCTGCTTCAGTAAAAAAGCCTATTGATAATATAGCAGTAAAACATAATATATCAAAGTTCTGAAACATCAGCACTTCATCAGCACCACGACTCTGAAACATCTATTCTAGCAGACGTTTCACTCTTCACTCGGATCCTCAGCAGGCTGGATTACTGGTCCTGGCAAATCCTGGGACTCCCCTCTGCTGCTTGCAGGTCGAAACCAATGGTGCAGGGTCCCCTTTTCGTCTTTTATTTTTTCCCATCCCCCACCTCCAAACCTTCGGAAGCCGGTGGAAACACCAGCTACCCCCAAAGGCCCTCACTGCCAAACATGGGGAGCAGGAGACATCCCCGCAGCCCCGACTCCCCATGTTTGGTAGTGATTACCCAATTGATTGTATCAAATCGATCGAATGGTACTGGCCGAATTCAGCCAGATGTACCGTACAATCAATTTGAAATGATGAAATTGGGTAATACCCCTGGGACTATCCTTTGCTGCTTTCGTCATACCCACCAAAACCTTTTTTTTGCTTCTGCCTAGAACTCCCCCTCCACTGCTTTTCTCTCCCGCGCAGCTTTTCTCCTCCCCACCAGACCATTCACTCTACTCCCAGGTCCTGAGCAGGCTGGATTACTGGTCCTGTCTCCTTCTGCCACTCCCCCTCTGTTGTTTTCCTCCTCCCCACCGGTCCTATACACTACAACCCTGGTCCTGAGCAGGCTGGATTACTGGTCCTGTCTCCTTCTGCCACTTCCCCTCTGTTGTTTTCCTCCTCCCCACCGGTCCTATACACTACAACCCTGGTCCTGAGCAGGCTGGATTACTGGTCCTGTCTCCTTCTGCCACTCCCCCTCTGTTGTTTTCCTCCTCCCCACCGGTCCTATACACTACAACCCTGGTCCTGAGCAGGCTGGATTACTGGTCCTGTCTCCTTCTGCCACTCCCCCTCTGTTGTTTTCCTCCTCCCCACCGGTCCTATACACTACAACCCTGGTCCTGAGCAGGCTGGATTACTGGTCCTGTCTCCTTCTGCCACTCCCCCTCTGTTGTTTTCCTCCTCCCCACCGGTCCTATACACTACAACCCTGGTCCTGAGCAGGCTGGATTACTGGTCCTGTCTTCTTCTGCCACTCCCCCTCTGTTGTTTTCCTCCTCCCCACCGATCCTATACAATACAACCCTGGTCCTTAGCAGGCTGGATTACTGGTCCACACTCCCTCTGTGACATCCCTCTGCTACTTTCCTTCTCCTAACATGGTACTGAACTTTGCTTCCCGTGCCTTATAGTGCCTCACATGATCCTTGCCCACTGTGCATCACCGTCATGTGGGGTGTTTATCCCTGTACATTCTCTCCATATTCTCTCCATATTCCCATTCCGTCTTCTGTTTAAATGGATCCATGGGTTTGTGCCACCTGCCTAGACGAATCGACCCCCTGGTACTCATCCTCTTGCACCCTATTCTTCTCAACCTACCCCACCCCCCACGTGCGGTCTCCCACTTGCATTCCTTCACACTCCTGGCTCCCTATCACTGGAACTTCAACCCCATGAAATGAAGGACATTGCAACAGTGACTGGCTTCAAGTTTGCCCATAAGAACCACTTTCTCACCCGGGGTGGGAGGGATTGGGGGGCAGCCCCAGAGTCTGAGAGTGACACCACCCCCCACCCAATGAGCCCTCAACTACCGCCACCGCTCAGTTGCACTATATGCAAATGTCTGTAATGATCACCAATGTGTTGAAAGTGTGTCTTGTGCTGCCCCCATGCAGTGTTTTCATCTCCTTCCCCACCCCCAGCCGGTTAACGTGCAAAGTGCAATATGATGACAATGCATTGCACCCTGCGCTGGACCTGCTCCCGCCCTCACTCTGCCCCTGTGTGCAGTGCTTATTGGCGAAGCACCTTTCACTTTCAGTAAATAAATAAAAAATACAAATACACAGATAGCTCCTGATGCTTCATCTATGCACTCACTATTTTATCTTGGACTTTACACAGTCACCAGAAGTGTATATCACTTCATTAGGCCATGTACTGAGGTTAATAGCTCAGGGTTATTGGGGTGCCCCACCACCCTCCCACCCCATCATTTCATGTTTATTGGGATCCTAGTCTCACCACTATGCATTTATTGGGGCCATAAGCCCATGTGCATTGGGGCCCCTTCCCGTCTAACCCATAAAGATGTATTGAGATTTTTGCACCTGTTTATTGGGGTTCTAACTTACCTTATGAACAAAGGGCTTTTGTTTATTGGGAACCTAACTCCACCTAAATATATGTTTTGAAGTCTCACCTCATGTTTACTGGGGCCCAAAAGCCACCTACAAGCGTAATTAGGGGCCGAGGGCATTACCCTCGGCATAGTTTGAGGGCTTGTGTTCATGTTTATTGGGGGCACTTGACATACCTAAAGAATACTTTGGTGCTTTTGCTTATGTTTAACGGTTCCCTAGCCCGACCCTCAGATATCATTCGGGGACCTTTTCGTGTGTCATTGGGACACTAGCCCTACCACCAGACAACATTTGCGGGGGTTTGCTCATGTTTACTGGGGTGCTAGCCCTACCCTCAGACATCATTTGTGGGGTTTTGCTCATGTTGATTGGGGGGATAGCCCTGCTCTCAGACATTATTAGTGGGGTTTTGCCAATATTTTTTGGGGTGCTAGCCCTACCCTCAGACATCATTTGTGGGGTTTTGCTCATGTTTACTGGGGTGCTAGCCCTACCCTCAGACATCATTTGGACCTTTGCTCATGTTTATTAGGGCAATAGCTCCATCCAGAGACCATTATTGGGGTATTAATGTGTCTATCTAGTCTAGCTTCTCCCGCATGACATCATTGGATTTTTGGCTTAGCTGACAGTGGGATATCAGTGGCCAAAACCCCCCTCTGGGTATTTATTGGGACTTTATCTGCCAACATGTTGTCATATGGTCCTTGATATACCTGAACATGTTCCCTCATGTGCATTCAGGTTTGAACTCTGCATCACAATTCCACTGGGTAATGACCTCTACCTACATGTGATGAAGAAAGCACGTGACTGAGTAAAGCGATTCCCACATCCATGGGCTTTGTAGTTTTTGTTCACCCATGCTCGTTGCCAGCCTCTCTCCTGCCCGTGATTCATAAGTTCTCATGTTATTACTATAGATGTATTTTCATCTGAAAAGAGGTGATGGCTGGAAGGTTTAGAACTCATCTCAACCTCTGTCATCGCTCTGTGCAGCCCTCCTGACCATCCTATTATTGCCTGCCAAGCGATTACAGAAAGGGGAAAGACTATATGCAAATCAGGCTTGGTCCTGATCCCACCTCATTGTCATCATCAGTGGGCTCGGGACCGCTGTTTGGACATACAAGTCCCACCCTTGGTGACTTGGACAACATAAAAGAGGCGGTGGTTGTAAGGTTTAGAATTAATCTCAACCTCTGTCATCGCTCTGTGCAACCATCCTGACCATCCTATTATTACCTGCCAAGCGATTACAGAAAGGGGAAAGACTATATGCAAATCAGGCTAAGTCCCGCTTCATTGTCGTCATCAGTGAAGTGTAGCTTAGGTATCTAGGCCCAGTAGGCTCGGGACCCTTGTTTGGACATACAAGTCCCACTTTTGGTGACTTGGACAACACCAAAGAAGTGATGGCTGGAAGGTTTAGAATGAATCTCAACCTCTGACAATTGCTCTTGGAAACCCTTCACACCTTTGGCTGAAACATGCCTGGAGCTTCTGGTGGTCTTGTGCAGAAGGGATGAGACATAGCAGTTCAGGTTGGAGTGGGGTTTGTGGAGTGGGGCCAAGCCTGATCTGCATATAGTCTTTCCCCTTCTATAATGAGGGTTGCCAAGAACGATGCAGAGGTTACGATTCATTCTAAACCTTCCAGCCATCGCACGTTTTGTTTTTCTTCATTCATTACATGCAACAATTCAATGGGGTTCTTACAAATTGCCATATAAACCCTCAAAAGAATGTTTGATTAAGCGGAATGCAGCCTTATCGCAGTATGCGTACCTTTACTTGTAATATGACACGTGACTGAATGAATGGGATCACATATGATGTCATCACATGGCAAATGCTTTAATGGATACAGCCAGATGTTGCTCGAGCATACGTGGAGTTCTTCTTCATCTCTCATCCTCTTTCTGCATGGATGGAAACACCTGCCCATGTCAAAACACTAGGCGTTCACCTGGATGCAGAACTGAATATGCAAAAACATGATAAAGCAATTGCTTCCTCTGTAGCTTATTCTACCAAACTTATCAACCTCTACAGGAAATTACTTATCCCAAACAACTGTCTCACTCTATCTAGGCCCATCATAGGCAGCAAACTGGACTATTGCAATGCCATCCTAGCAGGGACCTCAACCAAAAACATCAACAAACTACAACTACTCCAAAAAACGCACTAGAGCAGTCTGGGGCCTGAGACGCTCTGATCACATCTCACAAATCAGACGAGAGGCACACTGGCTCCCCATCGAAGAACGTATCGAATTTAAACTCCATGCTATCACTTACCGCTGCTTACATAACACTGCCCCCTACCTCACAAACTATATCACCAAGAAACACAACACTCACAATCTCCGTTCCTCTTCCACATCGGCATTGGTCACACCCAGATTTGCCAGAACGAGAGCTGGGGTCTCCTGCTTTACTACCATTTATCCCACACTCTGGAACGTCCACCCTCAGCATATCCAAGATGAACCTGTCCACTCACTCTTCCGAAAGAAAAAAAAACTTCGCTGTTCAACAAATATTTGTAACTCGTACTGCTTGTCTATCTATGATGAACCAGACTATCTATTTTATGGTGAAATGTAATTACCTTACTGTCTCCAATCATCTTGTGTAACCCATTATGTACCGCTCTCTTAGCGCCGTGATGCATCCAGGTCTGGTCGCTACCAACAAATACAATAAATGATTAAAATATATTAAACCCACGCTCAAGTAGAGGACCGAACCCCTAATTCTTGCGTGAGCCGAGGTTCAATAGTGGGTTTATAGGGCATGAGTGGGAGTGCTTGGGGATGTTACTGGAGTGAGCAAGGAATCACATTGAAGTGTATGGAGAGCTTGCCCTGTATGGAAATGGAGTTGATGGATTTGAAGCACAACATCTTGTGGAAAAACAAGAGGGTGGGCTGTTGGATAGGAAATTAATGTTCAGTGGCCAACAGAGGATAAGCCATAGACATGGAGACCCAAATTCTAGGTCTCATGGAGTGTACAGACCCATCTGCCTCCTAGTGGCTGGCCAACCTTACAGACCCATGTGCACCCTCAAATGTATGGATGGGGTAATTTACCATGAGACTTGTACACCCAGACACACTGACCATGCACACTGCAGCAACACCAGAATGCATACAGAGTTTCTCCCACGCATACTGCGCAAGGTGGCTTTCCTTCCACTTACACAATGGAGACAGTATCCTGTCCCATAGAGGATACCATCACACCCTACTCCTGGAGCACCACATACGACCATCCAGCACGTTTACCGCCCCTTGAGGTCTGCCATAAAATGCCCACAACGTACAGTAGAGATAGCGCATGCCGACCTCCAACACAAAGGGCCACGCCAGCGGCTTTGCTAGGGGGGCCCTAAGGGGGCTACAGCCCCAGGTCTTTTGGTTGAAGCCCCAGATAGAAGCTCAGAGGCTACAATCGAAAGTCTAGCTAGCCCTGAGTCCCGACAGTCCTGACATTAGTGTATCCTCAGTTCTTTTCCAGACCTAGCAACACCACTGGGTCACACACTTGTGCCGGAAAAGTATTCCCTCTCCAAATTTCCCATCATTTGAGAACATGCCCTGGTTTTAGGTTAACCTATACGCACTAGTATGTCAATTGAAATATATCTCTGGCATGTAGTCAATGCATGTGATATATGTGTGGAATAGAGCTGATATAATGGCAGATGACATGTTATATTCAGCACACATGTATAAAATATATATGTATTTACGACACTTTTAAGTGATGTTATAAATGTGCTATGAAGGAAAGACCAGTACTTTTACATAAAACAGGAACATTACACCACTGTTCGACATTCCGGCCGCTTCACTACAATACTGGTAATGGTGGAAATATGCGGCTTGTAAACTCCTAAGGCCCACATACTCAGACCTGTTACTGGAACCAGAGACAGCCGTGTGGATGGAGAGGACCATTGAGGACGTGGCACAGCACATGTAGGCCATGCAGATACTCCAAGAAGCTACAGGTGATGAGACTGCCAGAGTACGTTGCTCTATAGTGCCAGTTTGAGGGGAGTGATGCTACATGGAACAGGCTGTCGATAGGGTATCAGGTAATATTATCCCCACCAAAAATATCGCTGTATATATGGTCGTCTGGAATGGCCATAGGTGATTTTTTTAGTGGGGATAATATTAGGTTTTTTGGGAGCCGGGGTTACGGGGGTGTCCCCCGCAGGTTCCATGCCTTAATATCGCAGCAAAAATATGCAATATGTTTGTATGGCGATATTTTTGCGGGGATATTAACACAGGGAACCGTCGATAGGCTACTAAGGGTCCGCAGGAAATCCCACATTACCCAAGCCGCTGTTAGGATACTGGTACCCTACAAGGTGTGGACTGCTGACAAGCAGATGGAACGTGTCTACAAAGTTCACAAGAAGGACATCTTGAAGATACAAGGCTAGCGAGATATCCTCACCTTGCAAGATGCCATGAGCCATGGAGGGAAGACCAATATCCTGCTGCTAGGGGTCTGTGACAGATGAGAGGGAGTCAAGAGACCGTCAGAGTAGGGATGGTGGCTAAGTTGCTGGGAACCCCCCTCCGAGATTCAGATCACGAGAAAAGTGAGGAAACATTAGCAGAACTTGAAGGCGGGTCCACTGCAACATGTTTTCCTGGAGAGTAGAACAAGTGAACATTGCATTCTGGGAACTGGAGACAAAAAAACCCAAAGAGCTACAAGATTGAGAAAGACAATTGAACCAAGTATGAGAATGCTACATTCCGGGACCTGGGTGGAAAATCCCCCAAAACGTCTAAGCCTGAGAAAGACAACTGAGCCAAGTAAGAAAATGATGCATTCTGGGACCAGAAGGGAAAATTCCCAAAGCATAACACATCTAAGAAAGACAATTAAACAAAGTAAGGGAATGCGGAATTGCATGCAATGCAATCCAAGTGTGAGCAAGATAACAATCAGAAAAGAGAATGCTGCACTCTGGGAACTGAAGGGAACATCCCCAAAGCATAACAAATCTAAGAAAGACAATTAAAGTAATATAATGTTGCATTCTGGGGACTGGAGGGAACATCCTAAAAGTATAACAAGTATGGAAAAGACTACTAAACTATGCAAGATAATGCTGCATTCTGGTAATTGGAGGGAACATTCTGAAATAATTCCAAGCCTGAGAAAGACAAGTGAACCAAGTGAGATAATGCTGCGCTCTTGGGAACTGGTGGAAAATCTACAAGGATGTCTAAGTCGCAGAGAGACAACAGAACCAAGTAAGAAAATACTGCTTTCTGGGACCTGCAGTGAACATCCCTAAAGCATAACAAGCCTGAGAACGGCAAGTGAAGCAGAAAAGAGGATGCTGCACTTTGGGAACTGGATGGAAAATATACAAAGATGTCCAAGCCTCAGAAAGACAACTAAACAAAGTAAGAGAATGCTGCACTCTGGGAACAGGATGGCAAATCCCCAACCATGACACGTTTGAGAAAGCCTGCTGAATTAAGTACGGGAATGCTGCATTCTGGGAAGTGTGGGAGAGAGGGGTGAATTCCCAAAGCATTCAAACTATGAGAAAGACAATTAAGCAAAGTAAGGGAGGATAGCTCAATGGCAACGTGTTCCCGTTGGAAGCAAGACCACACGAAGCAACACAGGTTCGATCCCCAGTCCGCACAACTAAGACAAAAAACAATTACGCAACTAAAACAACTCCTTTTAACAGCGCCTCGATGCCCGCGGGCTGTGTGAGCGCTTTAAAAATGCAAAATAAATAAGATAATGTTGCCTTTTGGCAAATGGATGGAAAATCCCGAAAGAATTTGAATTCTAGGGAAGACAACTGAACCAATTTGGTGAATGCTACATTTTGTGAATTGGAGGGAAAATCCTGAAAGTGTTATCATTCAGACTATGCTAAGGAAGGGAAATGCTACCCTCTGCAAACTTGAGGGGAAATCCCCAACCATAACAAGTCTGAGAAAGCCTACTGAATTAAGTACGAGAATACTGCATTCTGGGAAGTGGGGATACCCCCCAAAGCAGTCAAACTCTTGAGAGAGTGCTTCCTTCTGAGAAATCACGCAAAAGATTCAAATTCTGAGGAAGAAAACTGAACCAAGCAAGAAAATGCTACATTATGGGAATTGGAGAGAATCCTTAAAACGTTTGGATTCTTTCTCCTCTAAATAGGAAAACACTGCATTCTGGAAAGAAAGCGAGACTCTCACAGCATTGTAAACGTGACTTGAACAATAAGACGCATAAGCAAGTGTGCTATTTGGGCAAATGTCTGAGTAATAAAAAGGTATGGAGAGAAGATAAAGAAATGGAGGGTAAGAAAAGGCATAATCCGTAATGGGACTTGGAGAATCCTACTAATATCTGTGAGACTGCAGGCTTTACAACAAATTCCGAGGGACCGATACCAAGCGCTCCACCTGCGGAAAAGACCCTGGAACATATTCCTCAAAACAAGAGCATCAGGAATGAAGAAAAACCTAAGCATCCATGATGGAAACTCTGGGATATGGAGACATCGGGGGTCATTACAGGTTTGCCAGTCCGTAATTAACGTGCCGGTAATAACGTTTACCGGCAAAGGCACATTTGCTGGTGGGGAGCCTGATTTACCTGCAGCTAAGACCTGAAGATAAGTCAGGCCCCCACCGGTAGAAAACAGCACTGATGCAACCTGTGCAGGTAATACCAGCAACTCCCCACATGCAGTCCATGGAATGGATAGTAACTGCCCTTACTGGCACTCAGAATCTGGTGGTAATTCCCCCAGACCGAGTGCCGGTAATGGTAATTCCGTTTGGTGGTATCCCGATGGATTTACCGTCGGGGGCCTGAATGAGCATTGCCATCAAGGAACTGAACCACATAGAAAGGGCCGTTTGTCTCACTGCAAGAGATTTGGTAGTGACACACACACACACACACACGCACGCACGCACGCACGCACGCAAGTAATGCCAATACAAACACATTTTGTTTTTAAAAATGTGGGTCCCAGAATATTTCAGAAGCCATCCCAAGAGTGGCCTCAATATACAATACCAGTGCATGTGCATAAAGGTGGCACGGGCACAAGGTGCCCACTTTAAACATCTGAGATGGATCAGATGGCACACTGCAGAGTGAGGCTGTCTGGAAAGAGATGGATGGAAACTGACATCGGCTGATATCGAAGATGCGGGTGGGCAGAATCTGCTGCCAGGTTCACCTGAGCCAGGGGTGTTGCTAGGTCTGGAAAAGATCGGGGGCTACACTAATGTCGGGACTGTCGAGACTCAGGACTAGCTAGCATTTTGGTTGTAGATCCTAAGCTTCTATCCGGGCTACAACCAAAAGACCCAGGGCTACAGTCCCCCTCACGCCCCCTCCCTAGCAATGCCTCTGACTGAGACAATGACATGGGTGACCAGTTATAGAATCGTTGCAAAAAAACACAAGCGGAAAACAATGTTTCTTTTTTTTCACAGTGGGCAAATTTCATGTCCTTGTTGTTTTTGCCAGAGGGAAAATAAGTTGTTGTTTGGTGGTCGGGAAGCGTTGTAAGGGGAAGGAGTGGGTGAAGGAGTTATGAAGGTTGCCATCTACCCTAAAATCTGAATCTGCGTCCCTGTTAATTCTCTAGAGGCACAGAGGGGGGGGATTTCTGGTGGTGCGGTAATGGTAAAGGAGAGGGGTAGGGTGAACGGCTTTGAGGAAGTATGGGTGCTTTCCACCTAATTAGTTCTAATCTAAAAAGGGGATAGGGTGGGAGGGGGATGGAGAAAGATCCATATTATATGTAAGTGGGCCGGGGGCATGTGCTGGATTTTAGGCTTGGCGCTGAGAGACAGCGTTCTAGTGGGTTTTATCTGCACAAGTTTTTATTGTTGGCTGTCTGGTCGTGGCAATTCCACCATTGCCATACAAGTGCTTCCTTTCTTATAATGGGGGGTCTCCCACTCTACCAATTTTTATAATAGTAATTGTAATTGGTTATTTATGACGCACTTAATACCTTCAAGCTTTCTAAGCGCGGACCCGGGGATCGCACCTGTGTTGCACCACGTCGTCTTGCGTCCAAGGCGAGCGCGGTGCCCCTTAGCTATCCTGCCGAGAATCCTTTCATGCCATCTGCCCCAAAGTTGTGGCTATTAAATTGCCATGACCAAACAGACCTCTATAAAAAGAAATGATAGGGTGAAACCACTGCAGACCATCATGCGCACGACTTTAAAGACATTTTCCTTTAGTTTCGCGCCAAATTATCAAAGATTTGCACTTGTGCAAAAAAGCAGAGCAATTGAATTTAGCATCCATTTTGCTGCTTTGCTAATAAGGAATGATGCAAAAAGGTTTAGCCCCAATCAGTATTATCAAAAATATTCTTTCCTGGGGAAAATGGAGGCCGGCTGTTTTATTTATGATGTGTGCTGCGTAAAATACAAAGACATTTAGTAGACACCTTTTGTTATATGTTATGTAGCAAACACAGCACAAAAACAGCCCGATTCATTTTTGCTGGGTGCAAGCGTTTTTTGCAAATCTTTGATAATCTGGCCCCAGAACTTTGAACCACTTTTTGATTTCTGGTGGTCATTGTAGGACGAGATTTAACCGATTATTTTTTTTTAGCACAGGAAGTCTAACAATGTTTTTCTGGAGTTTTTTTTACTCACAGATTTTTTTGTAAAATAGTTTTTCAAGGATTTAATCACATTCAACTGGCAATATGCAGCGGACAAATGCTCCAGGAAAACCCAAATCAGAAAATGGATCATGGATGCAGCAAATACTTCGAACAAGATAGTAAACAACCATGAGACAACGGACCATAATTACCCGGGTTCCATTCCATCTGTATCTGACCAATATTGCAAAGTCTCGGGACCTTCCCCTTTTCCAAAATAAAGATAATGCACACCAGGATCAGTGAAACCTCAAATTCGTACCATTTCTTCTGATCCTGCCATCACTTCTACAAGCTGGCTTCATGACCTTCAATCCAGTGAGCCCTTCCCAAGCCCTACAATGCCTAATGGCCAGCGGTACAAGTCAAAGCATCAAACTCGTCTTCCGGACCATGTGAAATATAGATCAACATAGCCACCAATGCACTGGCCACAAACAACCCTTCCCTCGTTTATGCTGTTCGGTCCATGATGAGCTGCTAGACACTCTAAAACGTATGACAATTCCTCATTATTAAAAAGAAAATAATGTTGACTCAAGGAACTACCACGCAGTATCTTGTCTACCATCCTCAAATGAGCTCCCCCCCAGAGAGAAGTAACAGAACAGTTCCAGTGAACGTGTAAACCCACCATGTCTTTCCTGTCCAAAAGCAGGCTTTTAATCCAGTAGGGAACTGAGGTCAACACCGACATCTATGAGGACCTGTTCATGCCTTTGGATGAAGACTATGGGAGCGTCCTACTTCGCATTGGTATGTCTGCCACCTACGACATGGAAGATGACAAGATCTCCACACGCAACTTCCGAGATCGGGAAATAGTTGGTGAACAGCCCTGGATTGAGCCAAATTCTTTTTGTCAAGGCTTGCTTCTGGGTTCATTTGGGGTTCCTCTTTTTCCCCACTGCTCTTCACTGTATATATGCTCCTGCCTGCTCAACTGATCGTATCTCATAACACTGAGTTCCAGGAGTACACTTGCAGTCCCGAGATGCACCTAAGAACATATCGGAATGCCGGACCATAACTGTGACAGTGAATACCGGGCTTTACAAAAGTCACTAATAACGATTAATAAACATGCCAGCCATTGGTATTCTCAAAAATTGTTAAACCATGCATACAACACAGCTCACTTAATTTCTCTCGAAAATCACGGTAATGAATAGAGACTAAAGTAAACTCCATGCAGCCATCAGAAAGAAATGGAAACCTTATGTCCTTGCTGATTGCTTATAATGTCCCCAGAAGATCAGCTCAGCACCCCATTAATGCACTTTATAAATCTGATTACAAAAAGAAACCTTGCATCGCATGGTAATTCAGAAGTGCTGACTGCTAATAACTTGTTTTTTTACGAATCCTTTTTTCAGTGGTGTTTTGTATAGCACACAGCTGCCATCAGATGTATATATATAGTTCTCTCTGGATGGCTGTGCTTCGGGAACAGAACATGTGCACAGCTATCCTTACCCTGACACGCCAGCTAAAATTCTGCACAGTGAAAGGAAACATCGGGCCTCATTACAAGGTTGGCGGTGCGGCAAAAAGGTCATGCTAAGTCTGTTTCCGCCACTTCTTTGGCAGTAACAGAATTGCTGCTGTTTTTTCCTGCACAGCCAAGTTATACATTTGGAGGTAAAGTGGAGAAGGTTCTTCCAGCCACGGTTAATCCACCACTTTACCTCCAAAAATGATCAGATTTCCCATGCTGTAAATCCACCAGCGGGAAATCTGTCAAAAATCTCCAATATTACACCGCCTTACGACCATTTGTAATCCCATGATAAATGAACAGGACCAAGTGGCAATAACAGAGTTATTGATGTTCCAGCCATTCTGTCCACACATTTAAATTCTGAGGCTGTCAGAATCAGTATATATGATTCGAAGTTACAAACATTTTAATTTTAGGGTGAGTGTTGTAAAAAAGGAAATGAGCGCCAAGCCCAGTGTGCAGTATGTACCTAGAGATTCAAGCATACAACCCTTTTAATACACAGACACAATTGTCAAACTTAAAGATTTTTGGTTATTCTTATGCTCCCAAAATGCTCTTTGACTTTATGCAAAGCAGTCTGGGACCCTCGATGGTGTGATGTGTCCTCTTCCCCTTTCTCACAGGGTTATTTTCGAAAAGTACAATAGTAGTGTACCAGGCTGTTTACCTTGGAATGATAATCTACCATTTCATTGACATGGTTATTCTAGGTTTTGATAATGTGATTGATCAGCAAGACAAGTGTAATGTTCATATTATGACTAAAATATGCATAATGGAAGTGATCACTAGAAATGAGCATTGCACCATTTTTAAAATAGACAGTTTTAAATTTCAGAATAATTAAATATGTCTTTTTTGGGTTTTTTCAAAAGCTGCTTGTTCAATAAACAAGGCGGCCCTCTTTCCCAGATAACTGAGGCTGCTGACTACAATCCATGGCCACATGTCGCTAACTTCAGTCGCACTGTTGTGTCTTATGGTTCTCTTCTGCTCATTGGACTACACATGTGCCCCTCCACAAAGAACTCTAAAAGGGCAATATGTGACCTATTGGGTTTTCAACTCTTCTGCAGTCCAGGTGATTAAAGGGTTAAGAGCATTTACACCAGGCATTGAATTGTCATGCTGGAGTATGCATACCAGTCAGCATGTTGCTCTCTTGCGCGTTCCATCTAGTTTGGTAAAGAGTGACGGTGACTCTCGAGTCTGGGACTCCATTGATGTAAGGGAGGCTTAAAGAAATATTAAATTGGGATTTTACATCGTGAGTCATACCAAAGTCCAGCCTCTAAGCACAAGACTGGGTATTGAACCCATGCTGCTCAGTGTTGTCTTGCTACCAAGATAAGCAGATTGCCCAGTGCTTAACTTGTCCAATAAATACGTTCCACTGCCCAAATATTTTCTAGCACTCATGTGACACTGCAGGTGGGCAGGTCCCCACCACTGCTGCCCCCACCCATAGCTTCACCCCACAGTGTTGACATATTTGGGGTTACACTACAGTTCGCAACTGCGCATTGTGGTTGATGGATCCACTTCATAATTAAAGTGAGTCTGAGACAATAGGTGCCGGGGTTCAAAAATAAGTGTCAGGGTCGAGCCCTGGCAAACACCCGGACAAATTAAGCGCTGAATTTGTTGCCCCTGATCTATGCACCGGCTATCCTCCTTATCACCCTCCAGGTAGGTGTCGGAGGCTGTGCACAGCAGAGGCATCTTTGAGTACCAAGCTTGCTAGCGCTATTCAAAGCAAAAATACAGATGCTGCAATTTTCATGACCCGGATAGAGTTTGTCTAGGGAGATAGAAATGCATATACATAGCCTGCTTATTACAGCAGGACTTCACCACTGGAAGGCGACACGGTCTGGTGCCTTACTTCTGCAGGCTCCAAATGTATCAGTGGCTCCCTCATGGCGCTGCCAATGTGTACCGACTCAACACATTCTCTGGTTAATGGCGGGCCTGACCCCACAGGCATCAGTCTGATCCTCCGGCCCAATGAGACGTGTCCCCAAGTCAAGTGACAGCAGCTGTCTCCATGCTCACAGGGCCCCTCTGGGCTCGAGCGCTCAGCAGTAGAAAGGTTTCAAGATGGGCGACGAGGGGCGGGAAAGGGCGCTCCATGGTGTAGACCTGCTGGAGCATTTAACAGGAATGCTCTCTGTGATTGACACAATGTACCTTTAAGCTGGTAACAAATGGAGCGAAAGGGGATGGAGCACGAATCCCAAAAGGGCGACGCATCCATCAGGCCGATGGCGCTGGATCAGGGTGCTACAGATTCAGCCACACTACTGCAGAAGGGATGCAGTGTGGCTGCGATAGTCCACAAATATGCCTTCACAGGAAGTGGTAAATGATTCACGATAAGAAAAATAGTGGCATACATTGAAATATTATCAACTGTGGATCATGCACTGTCAGGTAACAAATCTAATGTGATTAACTTTTTGAACTAGGGTACCATGCCTTGATTAGATAACCTGTCCCCCCAACTTTGCCAAAAGACAAGGAACCGATATGCATGTTTCACATCTGCAGCTTCATCAGGGCACATGGATTCTTCTTGCTAAAGATCCTTTCTCAATTGTCCTCCATCGCCTGGGTTTCCAACACAGTGATAGGGCACTTAGTACATGTCATCGGTTAGGGTAAACTCCCCTTACCTCAAAAAGATTAACTGTAGTGTTTCCGGAGAACTCAGAGTTTCATTGTTTAAGACAAACACCAAGTGTGTTAATTAATGCAATAGTAATACTCACAATAGTAATGGTAGCCTAACTAGTAGTATTACCACGCAGAGTAGTACTGTCCATAACAATAAGAGCACAGCTTTTAGTGCAATAGTAGTAGTATTTGTTGCAATGCTAGTAATTTTAGTGAGTAGTAGTAGCAGTAGGATTGGTGGTAGTGGTAATAATTATAGTAGTATATTGAATATTGCTGCTGGTAGCATTACTTTTAGCAGTTCCAGTAGTAAAATTAGAATTAATAGTACTTCTAATAGTAATAGGTAATGTTATGTTATACTGTTTTGTGTTATGTTTTGTTGTGCTATGCTGTGTTGTGTTATCGGCTGTTGCTATGGTGCGTTTTTTCCCATTTGCATTGCTGTTGGCACAGAGCAGAGGTTGCTATTAGATCATCTGTGTAAGGCACGTTGTGCTTCGTCATCACCTGCGTGGGGCTGTGAATGTGGTGTGTATGCAGTAGGCAACAGTGCTTTGCTGAGTGTTGGCGTTCAGCAAGCCAGAGCCCGTCTCTGCCGTGTGGCTCAGTTTAGAGTATAGTAAGGTGTTGAGGGTGGGTTGTTGAGTTATGAAGGTTAGTGGGTGCATTATTTGTGTGATGCTTGTAGCAGTAGCATAATCCAAATGAAATGTGGGGGCAGCTCTGTGAGCCATGCTGAGCCCTCTACCACCAAGATCAGCAACAAAGCACAGGCAGCGAGAAATGCACATGATGGTCATTCTGCTGGAAGGGTACGCCACGCACAGCACTAGGTGAAAGATTTAAGCATGTGTGTTAATCAAACCTTACATTTTTCACAGAGTGTAGGGAAAAATGTGTCTGTGGCTGGCTTCTGGGTCCTGACACTCAAATGTACCAGCTAACTCTGTGCATGGCCAAGTAATATTACTTATAGTAATGATACCATAAGGAAACATGTCATTCTGGCTCTGCCAGTATATGCCAGTATCCCCATGTATGAACATCCTTTTGTTGGTGTTGCCCCTTCTAACAGTAAAACTCTTTTGTCACTGGAATAAAACATATTTCTTGTGGGGTGCGTTCAAAGGCCCCAAACTGAAGTCCTGTTAACATGAAAAGCAGTTTTTTAGCACTGACACAAAAACGGCATTGCCTGTGGCTGCAAGTGAACACTGAAGGTCCCCTTCACATGAAAAGCAGGATTTTTCAACACTGACCCAAAAAACGGCTTGGCATTTGCATTTTTCACATTAGCACTGAAGGGCCTTGTGCAAAAGGCCTACCAGTCATTACCAAAGGAAAAGCAAGAAGAAAATCAAAGGTCCCTTTCACATGAAAAACAGGATTTTTAAACACTGACACAAAA
This sequence comes from Ambystoma mexicanum, assembly GCF_040938575.1. Classification (NCBI taxonomy): domain Eukaryota; kingdom Metazoa; phylum Chordata; class Amphibia; order Caudata; family Ambystomatidae; genus Ambystoma; species Ambystoma mexicanum. The sequence goes on along the minus strand of NC_090930.1, from coordinate 145,386,230 downwards.
ATGGGTTTGCATGTGTGTTTGCCGTTTAAATGTCAAAAAATGAACCACTGTTAACAGAAAAATGTCAGGGAAAAAACATGGTGCGTGTTGACGAAAAGTAATGTATATTATATTTAGCATACAAAATACAAGTAGACATGTGAAAAGCCACTTTGTTTTCCATGGAAAGGTTTCTCTAGGCCAGAGGCAAACCATTTTGCCAGCAGTGGGACACATGTCACAAAGAACCTCAACACTGGAAGGATGGCATCTCAGTGTTTACAAATGCAATAAAATGTGACTTGCTCTGGAAGGTGTGGAAAATGAAGAGACTTTTACACTTGCTGTCTCTGCAGGTCAATTTCTCCTGGCTGATGCATGACCAGAATGTAAACAGTAGGTGTCAAGACAGGGTGGACTAACATTAAGAGAGACTGAATCTCCAACTTCAAAGAGCAAGCTTCCAACACAAAGAGACCGATAAAAAAAAAACTGTGGTTACAGGTGAGCCCCGTGAGACCACATGGCCTGTAGGCCATGTAGAGTTGCCATTTGTCCCACATGAAGATTTACTATTAATTTAAAAAGACTATTATAACTTAGGCTTTTTTACCAGCAACCATAAGTCAGATTTTCTTTATTTACATGTAATTTATTATGTAATTTTCAGGCGATTGTGGAGATATAAAGTTCAACCATCTGCAACTCAGGGAACTGTAATGGCCATCTAAAATGTGTTTCTGGCTGATCTGAAAATTTTCCAAATATGAGAGTTGGTGTACGGGTAGAGGGTACAATTAGGAATATGGGTAATAAATTACATATTCATAACTGTTATGCTTTTTTACAGAAATTGCAGAAGATTGCCACATGGCCGAGCAACATGGTGTGGACCTTGCTGTTGTCTTATTTAATTCCCCATGATTAGCTGAATCATAAAATATGTATATTATGGCAGTTATTAGAAAATTATGAAGTTTTGCCACGTAACAGTTTTTTGCCATAATTTTGACATGAGAAGAAATGGTGCTTGTAAATTAAGCTGCCATATGTTTGCTGCAGACTCCTAAACCAATCTGTAGAGAGGGGCTGGATTAGGGAGCAGAGCGAAGAGTAACTGCCCAATCCTGTTTGTGTGACCTTTTACAGGGTACTCCACCAAGATTGTAAAATTGGTGGTGTCATCACTGCTATATAATGGGGACTGCTCTAGGAGGAAGGCATAGAGCTGTGGAAATGTACCATCAAGGGGGCTTCTAAAATGTACCCTCTGACAGCTGCAAGGAAACACCAGAGGAGATTGCTGAAAGTGCATCCAGGTGGAGATGTCTATTACTGACCAGGCATAAAAAAGATGACTGGGTCCTATGCTGGAGAGAGGGAGGCCATCCTTGAGAGTGGAGTGACCAGACCCCTACCTTATCTTTCCAGAGGGGCCTAAAATGCTGCTGGTTTTCCTGGATTTCTATGTAAGTAGAACTGAGCCCTTTGAAACCAAAGGTTTGTGGGAATCTGCTTGCCTTAAATACGGTTCCTTTATAGTGGGGGAAGGGGGGCAAAACTGTGTAGATCCTTACCCTACTTAACAAAAAAGATTACTTTAATCAATTACCCACTTGGTGAAACACTACGGGGTGATTTGTGTTAAAATTTGAAATTAACCAAGCTCACTTCCCAGTGTGCATTGAGAAACTATAACCTGTAAATTAATTGGGTAATCCTTTTTGTCCTGTTGACCCAGACTTCTTTATGGAAGAGGAGTGTCTGTGTTCTTAAATCAGTCCAATCATTTGTTGAGCTTTCCCCTAACACTGGCATTCAAGTGGGGTGGGGAGGGAGCTGAACATTTAAAATTCTCAAATCCTCCCAATTTTACCATCCAGCTTCCCCAACACAGGCCTTTAGTGGAGGGGGGCCACATTCCCAAATTCCCAGATCATTCAAATTTTTCTGTCAGACTTCCCCAACCTAGACCACATAAAGGGTGTGGGGTGTCTGAAAAACTAACCGCTGAATCTCCATGTGTTTATTTTAAAGCAAAGGTGTGGGTGAAATAATAAATGCCATATGCATTTGCACAAATGTGTAAAAATAAACTGCTGCCTTTCAAGCGCGCAGTAAAATCGAAAATGGACAGCATTCCATCTAACAATGTGTTCAATGACCAGCACTAATTATTTCTTGAAGTATAATTTGGAGAAAGTAAAGGATTGTGATTTGTGTTCTTTTCCACTCACATTTGTGATATATTCATGATGAGAAAGGTTTATTGTGTTGTGCCACGGATAAAGTGGTGTTTAACATCTTAGTGCGAGTTTCATAACATTTCATCAAAATAAACCTAAATATATTTCCTGTACACCGGCCTAGTTCTTGGCTCATTTGCAGCTCAGGGAAGGATCCAAGGGGTATTAGATGAATTGGAGATAGGGCGCTGAAGAAAAGAATCCGTAAACAGTTTGTTACGTGACACCTTGAGTGGGGAGGGGAGGAACTCGCTGTGTTTCGGGTGGCCTCTCAATAAGCCGTTACATGCTGCTGCACAAATGCTGGCCCAAACCCTGCAACACCATTAAGGATACTCTTGATATTGACTTTGCCCACAATGCCAGTAAAGCATGCAATGCAACAGTAAGAAGCCATTTCCCTGGTTGGCTGCACAAATGCCTCCACCCTCCCCATGTAAGAACACACATTATATTGGCATTGACCCTTCTGGCAGTAAGAAATGCTGTGCCACAGAAAGAAGGGGTCCAATCTGCCCCCATTGTTATATAAACCTCCTACCCCAAACCCTACTCCATGTAATAACATTCATCAAGTTGGCTTTCCTCAAAAATACCAATAAAACATGTAAGAAAACATACATGCACCGATGCCTCTTACCTGGGCTCCAGCCTTGCATGCACACATGTATACTCATTCACCCACCAACCACTCACACAGTGACATCTGGTGAATTCTTTTATTGGAGGGGCATAAACATTTCCCACAAATATGCCAGAGCTACCATGTGGTCTCTCAACCTCGCTCCCACAAGAATTTAATTTTGAATATTAAGTTAAAATGCTGCATTATAAAGCAGACTTTCTATGAACAATTGGGTAAAACGTCAATCAGTTTGCAATTGTTTTTGTTGGGTAACTCCAATAGATGCAATTCACTAAAAGTGCACAGGAGCATTTCCCGAGGCATTTTCATGATACCTTTATCTATAATGTATGCCAGTATACAAACATTTTCACACTGCATGTGCCCATACATGTCCATGATGGCTGCACCAATAGAAGCCAGTATTCCCATATAAGAAAACACTCATATTTGATTTGCTCTTAATGCCAGCAATGATACTATAAGTCTAGGTTTGCTCTGCCAATATATGGCAGTATGCCCACATATGGACACACTCATGTTGGCCTTGCCATTAAAAATTCCATGCAACAATAAGGAAAAATGTCCAAACTGGATGCACCAGAATTCCAGTCTAGCCATGTAATCACACTTCTCTTGCTTACTTTATCATAGATGCCCAGAACAAAATGCCATGGCACAGTAAGAGATAGCTAGACTGCCTGCATTGAAATGCCAGTCTAGCCACATAATAACACATATCATGCTTGCTTTATCATAGATGCCCAGTAAAATATTCCATGCCACAGCATGGAATGGATAGATTGGCTGCACCCAAATGCCAGTCTAGCCAGGTAATAAAACATATCATACTTGCTTTATCATAGATGCCGAGGAAAAAATGCCATACAACAGTAAGAAATGGCTAGGCTGGGTGCACCAAAATGATGGTCTAGCCACGTAATAACACATACCATGTTTGCTTAATCATGGATGGATGCCAAATAAAAATGTCAGGCCACAGTAAGAAATTGGTAAATTGGCTGCTCACAAATGCTACTCTAACCACTTATTAACACATATCATGATTACTTTATCATGAAGTGATGTTCATTAAATATACCCCTTCCGCCCACACCTCCAAACACCAATATCACCACATCGGTAGCCGGCACAGCACAAACACACATGCACACCCATTCACACAACATTCCCTCACTCATTTCCTCATACTTCTCACTCATTTGCAAACACATTGGATAATGCATAACACACCCTTCCATACACGCATAAAGACAAACATACATCATAAATATGCAACACCTTCACCTGCATGCACACAAACTTACACAGTATTTTCTTTTTTTTTAACTTTTTACCTGCTGTTTCCCAAATACGTCTTCCATGAGGGACCCCTCTCCAGGAATAAGGCCTCAGGCTCCAACGCTCCAGCCTCACCACGCTGACAGGAATCTGGAAGTTCTTCCTGGTTTCTTGTCATGCGTAGTAGAGCTGGAGCACTTTCATTTACCACCGCAATTTCAAGTCGGAATGCATGCAATCCAACTTCAGAAATAAAAGTGTTCTTATTGGCGCTATGGGCACCCCAGCTATGTTAGTGGCTTGTAATTTGGGGACAAAGAGTCAATTGGATGGTGCATATTGTAGAGTTTGCTGGGTGTCGGATATGGAAGTAGGTTGAAAGTTAGCTGATAGCAATGCACGTGAAACACAGCTCTGACAAAACAGCACGGAATGCAATAACCACATCAGTAAATCCTTCGGGTTACTCCTTGTGTCTAAAATGTTCATCAGTTCACATCATCTTTGCACAGCACGGCCCACCGCAGTGCTGGATATATTGTGAAGAGATACGTCACAGGGAGCCTTGCAGATCTTGTCTGGGTGCAGCACAAAGGGATGCAATACAGAACATCATACATATAAACAAAAACTGTGCACCCTCTTACAATGCATTAACCAGGATAGCCCCTAGTGGGCTCTCAGATTGGCGGGTGTTTTCCATTTGTGTTTTCATATCTAACATTGCCTGTATCATCCTCCTTATTTTGAGCGCAGATGTCCAGTTGTTTGGTTTGTTTGTCCTTACCGCACAGAGTCCTGGATTATAATATCCCAATCAGGTTGCGTGAGGTCCTAGTCTTTGGCTGAAGGGCAACAGAGGAACCTCCTTGAAATTTTTGGTTGCATGGCGGTACCGCGACTAAGGGAGTATTGGCAGATCTAAGTGTCTGCCTAGGTTCATAGGACTCCATTTTGTTCTTCAGGTGATTGGGTCAGTTGCCCTGGATGGTGATTGGGCTATATATAATGCCTTGAAATGGGTCATATATCAGATTAGTAGCCTGTGTGATGCTGATGTGCTGATGTTGTGTGTTCCCTGTTATCCAGTTGCAGTAGTAGCCATCTCTGCAAAATGCTGTGTGTGTAGTTCAGTCTTAATTGAAACAGGGAGATGCTTAAATTACATGTCTGCTTGATTTGCAGAAGAAAAAGCATTTTAGCACCGTTTTTGGTTTCTGGCTTCAGTGTGGAGTGATCGTCCGTCAAGAGTCCCAGCTCCTTCACCACTTTTGATGTCTGAGTCGTTAGTTTACAAAATGGCGGCGAGGATGCAATGTTTTGGTGCAGCAGTACTTCAGTGTGGCTGGGGTTGAGTTTGGGCTTCTTTCTCACCATCAAGACAGTAAGACGTTCATTCATCGCCTTATTTTTATGCTTTTTGCCAACAAATGTTGGGTATAAACATTTATCGAAAAATAGGTGGCTATGGCCATATAAGGGATGGGGAGGAATAAACCTTTAACAATCTCAGTAGAGTGGTTAGCTACGGAGATGTTTTGGGATAGAATGATAGCCGGATATGACATTCCCCTAACAATTAACGTGATAAGAGTATTTCAAGTGATTGGGTTTATTCCGAAGAAATATTGTTAAAGTTCTGTACTTTTTTTTGTAATGCTGCCTTTTCCTTTCGTATCTCTCTTTTTTTTCAGTATTAGATATGAAAGTTTTAGGGTTTCTTTTCTTTTTATTCCCGCATTTTAAATAAGTTGATTGTGATGTAAATAGTATAGTTGTTTTTATGTTTTTTTTTTTGCTTTCACGCTGTAATATTCTGTGTAAAAAAACAAACCTGGTTGTATCACAATAAATAAAATTAAAAATTAAAAAATTAAAAATAATAATAAGGGAACGGGGAGTTTGGGCGTAAAACCCAAATATATCCTTTTTTTTATTCAATTAGTTTTTTCAGCCAAAAATCTTTGGCAAAAAAACGAACCGGAAATAAATTCTGGGGAGGGGTTAACATACAACCATCAAGTCATCCACTTGTGTTAGGCAGTTGTGTAGCAGCTTTTGCTAGTCCCGATCTTCTCCTGATCTGGCCCGTCTGTATAGTTAGGTCAGGTGGTGTTCTCTGATTATTCTCAGAAGTGGCAGAATGTTCATTTAAAAACCTTCTGAGAGAGCTGCTCTCAAATAGTAATTTGTCCATGACTGCTGTGTGGTGCTGCATCCAGTGCCACAGCAGCCATTTTAAAAAACCTGCAGCGGTAAAAGGGTGGTGTTGTCAATCTGCTGTGGATGAGCTAGGAGATGGTAGGGACAGTACCATTGAGATAGGGGTAATCAGATGAACCATGCCCTGCTTCTGACCAACGGCAGGAGATTCGGGGAGTGAGGCCAAGGCCCATTGGATGCCTGATAGCGAATCTGTCAGCAGTGAGGATGTACGAGCAGAGCCTCCTTGCCAATGGGAGGAGGCAAGAAGAAAGCTACTGCCCAGCAGACGAGAAATCAGCAAGAGATGAACCGAGGTAGCTGGTTCAAGGACTACAGAGAAACGCGCTCTGAGTCTGACCTTTGGAGCCAGGAGAGAAAACTCAGTGAGAAATAAAAGAACGAGTGATAATCCAAACAGGGATACAGTCCGTCTTCTCTCCCGGGGTTCCACGTTTGTCCAACTCCAGGCCTCGAGAGCCAGATCCATTTTGGGTTTTCAGGATATCCCTCATTAATCTTCATGAGATAAATTTGCATGCAACGATTCTAAATGAATGCATATTTATTCTCATTAATATTAATGAAGGATTTCCTGAAAACCTGTCTGGATCCCAGCCCTCAAGGCCTGGAGTTGGACAACCCTCGAACCCCAGGAGAGAAGAGGGGTGAAAGCCAGTAAGTCAAGAAGGACCAAGCACACTCCAATTAGTAAAGCTGGACATCAGGATTCACTGTAGGGCACCCGGAGCCCCTTGTCACTTTATGCTAGGAAACTGTGTCTTAAACTCAAAAATAATTCATTGGGTGACACGACTGTATACTCAGAAACTGAGTCCTGTCTCCAATAGTGAATGATGAAAAGTTCACTGTGGCAAAAGTGCATGCCAGGAAACGGAATCCTACCTCCCAGAGCGAACCGGGTGAACATTCATAGTGTGATAAGGATGCATGCTGTAACGGTTATTGAGAGGCCACCCTCAACACAGAGAGTTCCTTCCCTTCCAAATCTAGGAGTCACACAATAAACGGTTTAATGTCAGTTAATTGTTCAGCTGTATTTCTGATGCATATCATACCACTTGAATCCCTCCCCCCGATTTACCAATGAGCCAAGAACCAGGTCGGTGCACAGGAAATAAATGTATAATTATTTGGATGACAATTAATAGAAATTGCGCTAAAATGTCACACACCACTTTATCCGTGGCACAACACAATAAAGTTCTCTCAACATAAATAACTCACACAAATTGGTTGGGAAAAATCAAATCACAATATTTTACTTCTTACAAATTTCAAAATAAATTATCATCGACAATGGTCCCTAAATAAAATCACTTTACATTTGCAATGCTGTACAATTTATTTTTTCTGTGCATTTAAAAATCTAGCAGTAAACAAACACAGGGTGATTTAACAGTGGGTTTTTCAGACCCCTCTCCCCCCTACTTTGGTCTGTGCCAGGGAAGTCGGACAGAACAATTGCAATGATTTGAGAATTTTGGATTTCACCCCCTCCCTCTACTTTTAAGGCATGTGTTGGGGAAGCTGGATGGTCAAGGTTGGGATGATTTGAGAAATTTGGATTTCAGACCCCATTCACTTAAAGGCCTGTGTTGGGGAAGCTGGCAGTTTAAGAATTTCTTGGAGTTTTAGTTTAGGGACAAAAACAAACCTCTCTCTAAAAGAAGTTGGGGTTAACAGGCAAAATAGGATTACTCAATTGCATTACAGTCTATAGTTTTCAGCACACACTGGTAATGAGCTTTGTTCATTTCAAATTTTAACACAAATCACACTGTGTTGTTCCGCCAAGGGGAATTAATTAAATTCCTATTTTTTAGTTAAATAGGCTAAGGATCTACACAGCCCCGCAGCCTACTATAAAGGGAAAGGATTTACAGCCAGCAGATTCCCCAAACCTTTGATGTGAAAGGGTACAATTCTACTAACATAGAAAACCTCTGTTTAAAGTTCTGGGAAGCCAGCTTCATGCCAGGACTCACCGGAAGGACAAGGCAGGGGTCTGGCCACTCCACTCTCGGGGATGGTCCCCAGCTCTCCACCATAGAACCCAGTTAGCTTTGAGGCCTTCACAACAAAAGACAGCTCCACCCAGATGCAATCTCAGACAAATCTCCTTTTGATGTTTCCATGTGGCTGTCAGATGGTAGGTAGATTAGCAGCTCTCTTGGTGGTAATTTTAGCAGCTCTCCCCTTTCCTCATAGTGCACACACTTTATATACCAGTGATGATACCATCAAGTTTAAAACATTGGACAGTTAGCTGCAAGAGTTATCACAGTGAGGACTGGCCAGTTACCCTTCTCTTTCCTCCCAAATCCAGCCTCTCTCAATGTATTGGTTTAAGAGTCTGGAACATACATATGGCAAGTTCCCTTTGAAATCCCCCTTTGTTTCCATGTCATTTCTTTTTGGCAAAACTTAGTTTTGTAGCAAATCCTCATAATTTACAAGTAACTGCCAAAATAAACATATATTCCCCTTCAGTTACTCATGGTGAATTTAGCAAAACAACAGCCATTTCCGCATCATGGTGCACGGACGTGTGGCAATTTTCCTCCTTTTATACAAAAAAGCTTAATAATTATGAACATGTAATTTATTCTCCAAAGACCTAATTTCACCCGCCACCACTCCACCAACTCTTAAATCCAGGACATGTTCACAGGAGCCAGGAACACCTTTTTGCTCACCATTACAACTCCCTATGTCACAGGTGGATGAATATTATTTCAAATAAATTGCCTAGAGATTACCTAAAAAATTACAAATCAATCAAGGAAATATGACTTATGGTTGCTGAGAACATTGCCTAAAGGAAAATAGTCCTTTTAAATTAATAGGAAATCTTTAGTTTATGCAAACTGGAGCCCACCTGTCCCCAGCGCCATTTGCCTCTCTGGGCCAGCTTGTGTTTTTTGTATTAGTCTCTTTGTTGTCTGAAGTTGGTATCTGCTGGTCTTATACACTTGAGAGGCCTTGGTGACACAGAGATCCCCCCTCCCCACATTCCAGTCATGCACCAGTCAAAGCCATTTGCTGTGCACAGAAATGAGCTTTCAGGGACACCAAGTCTGGTGAACGTCTATTATATCACCTCTTAGCAGCCACACTTCCTTGCAGTTGTAAACAGCTGGGATGCCAGCCAGGCTTTCAGAGGGGGGGTCCTTTGTGAAGTTTGCCCAACAAAAGGAAAACAGGTCTGCCTCGGGCCTACAGGAGGATTTCATGTGACCCCTGGAAACAAAGTGGGCTTTTCTCTTCATATGTTAGCTGGTATTTTGCATGTGTAGCATATTCTACATTACTTTTTGTCAACACACACCATGGGCCTCATTACGACCCTGGCAGATGGACCATGGTGCTAATAGCACCATGGTCCATGCCGGTAACTTTCCGACTCCGCCATGGCGGAATGGGGAATTACCACCCCATTCCGAGGTTGGCGGAGTGGTAATTCCCCCTTCCGCCATGGCCCTTCCCCATTCCCATTTTTGCCCCATAGGGCATAATGGGAATGGGGAAGGCGCTAAGTACGGTGCCGCAAATTGCGGCACCGTACTTAGCACCAAGTTCCCTTTGCGGCATGGTTTTTAACGCCTGCAAAAAGCAGGCGTTAAAATCACCATCCCGCAAAGGGACCTTGTAATCAGGCGTTAAGGGTCGGCGCCGTTTACGGCGCTGTAAAACCCTTAACGCCTGACTCGTAATGAGGCCCCATGTCTTTTCCCTAACATCTTTATGTCAGCAGGGGTACATTTTCTCATGTCTTGCTTTAAACTTCAAACGCCCATGCAAAGTAATTTTGGTGTCAGTGTTTGAAAATTCTGCTTTCCATGTGAAAGGGGTCTTTGGATTTCTTCTGCCACTGTGAATAGAAAAGCTGTTGTTCCTTTTGTAAGGACAAGAAGGCCTTTTCACATGGCTTTTCCTTCTGTTCCTTGCAGAAACTCCACAGTTTGCCTTAACAGGCCCATTTTCAATGTGAAGGTTCTGTTTTTTTTGTATTAAGGCTGGCAAGTAATTTTTCCTATGGACTCCTCCATGGGTTTGGGGCCTTCGATTACACCCCCACAATGCTGGGAAACAGAGAGTATATCCCAGAGTGGATGAGAGAAACCATTTGCTGACTGAAACCGATGTATCCTGGGATACCAAGTCCTCCATTCCCTGAGGCAAGTCAGAGAGACCATTTGCTGTCTGAAACCACTGCATGCTGGGATACTGAGTCCAGCTCCCACAGTGAACTGAGAGAAAGCATTTGCTATGGAAAAAAGTATTGTATGCTGGCGATAGCTGTCCCCTTCTCCTCAAGCATTTCAAACACTCGACACAATGATCCGTAGTATTATTACTACTATAATTTCTAGTAGTAGTTGCACTAACAGCAGGAGCAATTCTAGTTTAAATAGCAACAACAGTTGTAATAGTACAGATATTACCACTCTGAGTAGCTACAATGAGGCTATTCATTCTATTGGTAGCACTAGCTGTAGTGTTAGTAGCACTAACAGTAATGACAGTGCTTCATTTGTTGGGATATTTTCCAGGGCTGAGCCCCAGGACTTAGTTCCCAGCACCGCTATGTATTGCCTTAGGCTATGACTGAGAGACAGTGAAAATAATAAAGTTGCTAAAACACTGCATCGTCATCAAATTGTTCATTATAGCCACAAAACAAGCAACAGCGTGCGTGGTGCAGATCCAGCTTCATCCCAGGGCATCTCTTTGTTTTTTATGAACCTGATGAACCATGTTGGTGCTTGTTTGCTAGCTATTAATTGTCATAATTAGTAAAGAGCCATGCCTTCACACTGCTCCAGTCAGCATGCATGATATCTACACCAGTACACTGCTGCAATTATTGCCAAAACTCCTGCAGCAGGGTTAGTTGTTTGGGTGCGAGAGTGGGCAGCAGCGAGGCACCTATGCCAACGGCCAGCTAATTAATTTATCAGGCAAGCGGGCACACCCATATTTACCAGTGTCAGTGGTATGGCTGACGTGTGGCATTCCTGGATCTTGCCCTGCTGCATCTCTAAATGAGGGGGTACACAGCGGGTTGAGTTAAGCTGAGCACTGCCCCTTTCTCTTCCATTGCACAACCAGTATGGGGTGATCCAATAAGTAAGTACTGAGTTTTACACACTTGACTGCAATCAGCCCTGCACAGGCACCACTGGCATTAGAAGGGCAGAGGGCCACTTGGCACAGAGTGGACAACAACAGCACAGTCACCATCCAACAGTGCCACCACAGGGCAGGAGGAGTGACTTTGCTATGTGCCAACCTATAGAGGAAATCTTGCTGAGGTGTTTGACAAGCCCGGCCATGAGTTCAGTGATGAGTGTGTCTGCATGTGCCCATTGCTTTACAGTAAGAAGAAAGTCCTTTTCTTCCACTCATTGTGAATTGCACTTGCCACCTGTAGAATCAGACACACATGATAAGGAATGTGATATGCTTAAAGAAGCAGTCAAACAGATGAGGTCTCATTTCAAGACACAACTTGTATCTAAAGTTATATTAGTTCATGTTATGTTGACTGGTATTTGTAAATTGCACATCGGCCATGGGTAGTGCATCCATCACCTCCAATGAGCTGGGCGAACGTGCAGCTGCAACCTCAAATATGTTGACAACGTGCGGAGCAGCAGTGGGTGGTGGCAGCATCTTGCCACCCGGATGGGTCACAGGCATGGTAAACATATTTGGGCCTTGCCACTTATTATTTCTTTACAAATTAAGCACCGTAGTGTTAGTATCACTAATAGGAGTGATAGTGGTTATATCACCTGCAGTTGCACCAGTAGAAACATTAGCTATTGGTGAGATAGTCCCGTGGGTTAAGTGCCCAAAGGACGTGGTGTTCATGCAGGGATTTCGACCTGTGGCTGCTAATTGAACACCGATGTCTGGCGCGAGTGTGCACTCACTCTGAGACGAGTGGAATCTGAATGAGAAAGATGGGCCGCCTGCGCAGCCCATCTCTGTTCAAGTCCCATAGCCCTCCATGATGTTTCGCACACCTGTTTGCTTGATGGCTCATATCTATCGGTATAGGTGTGCCGGGCTTTCTTTTTTTTTAGGATTTTTTCGGTATTTGTTAATGAATGTTTGATGTTGCTTGGTCAAGCCATTGTTTCAAGGCTTTTCAACGTACACTGTGAAATAAATACAAATCGATTTAAGAACAAATAAGTGACATAAGCCTACTTTGGTACGTTTTTTCTCTTGAACGGAAGGCACCAGCAACAGCTGACAGTTTTGCAATTCAGATAGTGTGAGCATTTGTGCTTATCCAAAAACTAAGGGAGGGGTAACCAGTCTCCCACAGATAGATACTTGTCAACAACCTTCCACATTTGAGTCTGGTCCCCCGATAAAAAATAAATAAGTGGAACTGCCCAACAGATGCACTGCTTAATGACTCATAAATGAAATGGGCGCTTAATCCAGGCAGGACCCCAAAAGGCAGCAACAGGCACGATTCACCCCGCCCTGTGGCCATCAGCTACCCTACAGGGGAATCAGACAATCCACACATGGTTCAGAGAGTGTGGCCACAGCGGTGCCACCGAGGAGTCCAGGGGATGAGGATATGGAAGAGAATGCTAAACCACAGGGGAGAAGGCTGTGATCACCACTCAACCACAGGTATGGTCCGCCACGGGCCGCAGGGCTGGGCCTCCCATGGTACAAGAAGCATGGAAGGACCAGGGATGGCATAGGTCGGCATGGATAGCTTTCCCACGTGGTCCAGACAGTGATGGTAAACCCTTTCCACATTACACTTGGCGCACGGTAAAGGGTACACGAGTGGTGGTAGCATGTGTCTACAGAGCTGGGGAAATCCACAGAGAAAGGGAAGAGTGCAATTCCCAAGGGATAAGGAGAGGACACCCTCTTCCATGTATTCCATAAGCCATGAGCGGCCAGATTCTTTAAACAGCAAAGTTGGAAGAACCTACGGCCATTCCCAAATGAATGTGGCTTTTCTCTTGTGACTTGTTTAGGAGCAAAGCCCTGGGACCGGGCTGCCTGGAGGTTCTTGAGGCCTCCTATGAGCTTTCTGGGGATGGTGATAGCAGTGTTAACTTTGCTAACTTTAACTTTGCACACTCACAGAGGGGCATTATCTCATTTGTAAGTGTGAATTTACTCTAGTGTGTCTGCAGGCACTTTTCTCAGAACCACACAGACACCCAGTCTCAGAGCAGTTTTACTATTTGCCCATGCACTCTGGGGAGGCCACTGTACACAATGTTCAGGTGTAGACTTGTAGAGAGGGCACGTCAGATCCTAATTACTTTTCAGAACCACCACTACCAGGGTGGCAGGTGGCATCACAGAGAGTACCCCTTCTGGGAGTAGGCCCTGGACACCATCCAAAGTTATGCTGGTGACAGCCATGCACAAATCCTTGTGTTGTAGAGAAATTGTGTCATCGCCACGCAAGCAGCACTGACAAGATGTAAACAAACCAGATACACCCTATCTTTCGCTGGCCATTAAGGTACGTGCCTGCCACGTGTGTACTGCTAAGCTGCAATCCGATATTGTGGGCTTTAATGGCAGCCCAGGATCACATGAACAGAAAGGCCATGTTAGGCCCTAATGGGCTGAAATACATTCTTCTCATGGAAAGTGTTGGGAAGGAAATGAACCCCCCCTCCACCCCCAGGCGCTTTAGAGTAAGGAGAATCCCACAAATTACACTTGCAATGTACCAGGGGGACGGGGCTTTAATAAGAAACCCTGCACGAACACAATATTAAATATAAATACGTAGACTTAGTGCACACATATAAGGAAGCGCCATTTTTGTAGTTATGGTAGAAACAATCGCCCTGCATGGCTGTGCAGTAAACACACACCCAACAAAGAAACCTGAACAGGTGCAAGCGCTGTTCGGACAGAGACCCACGCTGCTAGCTCCCATAGAACACTTTCCTTTGTTCCATAACTGTTGCAAATACGTGTTATCCCAAGAAGGAATGTGCCCTGCAAGGCTGGGAAACAGCACCAGGCACGTTTATCACAGCCAGGTCAAAAGCAGACCTCCAACCCCCTCCCAGCCCAGCAGGAGTTATGACACCCACAACTGCCCCAGTCCAGGACCCCTACATTTCACAATAGTAGGTGACCTCAGACTACAAACCATAAAACCAGTGGTCATAAAAGATCTAAAAGAACATGGCCATTGCACCTTATTTCATAAATGACAAACTTTGTAGTACGAGGTACAGGGTGGAATAAATGATAGTCCAAAGCGAGGGTGGACACCTTGGGTGCAGACAGTATGATATGGACTGAGTGAAGAATGTGTGGGTCAGCATGCTCGTAAGCCTCCCCCTGTGACAGTCCCAGAGTTTCCTAGGTGCACGCCATAATGATAGAGTAGCATTGTTTTACATAATTACTCACTGCACACTCGATCTTGGTCCCCTGGAGACGATGAGCCCAGCTGACCCCGCGTGATGGAAGATGGACGGACGTGGCTGGGACCAATAGCAGCCTGGTATCCCCTATAGAGCAGGCTGCCCATGTATAGGGTCTCACCAATCAACCACACAGTTTTTTTACAGTATATGTGATGTCATTAGTGACAGTGTATTTCCTTATAACCTTCTGCTTGTACTATTTTAAGGCAGAACGTTCTTGAACAGCAGAGTTCTGTGCTGGCCTACCTATTTTTTGTGTGATTAAAACGTGTTATCCTTGCAAGAATTTCTTGCCCTTTTCGCCCTAGCGGGTTGTATTTTTTCTGGCGTGTTTGTGGGCGTGCCTTCAAAAGGCTCACTGGCAGAATGAAAAGCTAGTCACCGAACCTTAACACAGCCGTAGAGCCTAGTGAATTCAAACTGTGTGTATTTCTGCATCTGAAGCAAGGAATATGTGAAAAAATAAAACTAGACTGCAGAAAGGCACATTGTGATTGACAAAATTAACAGCAGCATTTCACTTGCATCTGCCACATTAAAACGGCCATTTGTAAGTAAAGAGAAATACAGTTTCTGATTGTGCCTTGCATAAGCAGGCTGATTGTGCCTTGCATGAGCAGGCTAATTGTGCCTGGCATGTGCAGGCTGATTGTGCCTAGCAAGTGCAGGCTGATTGTGCTTGGCATGTGCAGGCTGATTGTGCCTGGCATAAGCAGGCTGATTGTGCTTTGCATGTGCAGGCTGATTGTACCTTGCATGATCAGGCTGATTGTGCCTTGCATGAGGAGGCTGATTGTGCCTTGCATGAGGAGGCTGATTGTGCCTTGCATGAGCAGGCTGATTGTGCCTTGCATGTACAGGCTGATTGTGCTTGGCATGTGCAGGCTGATTGTGCCTGGCATAAGCAGGCTGATTGTGCTTTGCATGTGCAGGCTGATTGTACCTTGCATGAGCAGGCTGATTGTGCCTTGCATGTGCAGGCTGATTGTGCTTGGCATGTGCAGGCTGATTGTGCCTGGCATAAGCAGGCTGATTGTCCTTTGCTTGTGCAGGCTGATTGTACCTTGCATGAGCAGGCCGATTGTGCCTTGCATGAGGAGGCCGATTGTGCCTTGCATGAGGAGGCTGATTGTGCCTTGCATGAGCAGGCTGACTGTGCCTTGCATGTGCAGGTTGATTGTGCCTTGCATGAGCAGGCTGATTGTGCTTTGCATGTGCAGGTTGATTGTGCCTTGCATGAGCAGGCCGATTGTGCCTTGCATGAGGAGGCCGATTGTGCCTTGCACGAGAAGGCTGATTGTGCCTTGCACGAGCAGGCTGATTGTGCCTGGCACGAGCAGGCTAATTGTGCCTGGCATGTGCAGGCTGATTGTGCCTAGCATGTGCAGGCTGATTGTGCTTGGCATGAGCAGGCTGATTGTGCCTGACATGAGCAGGCTGATTATTCTTTGCATGTGCAGGCTGATTGTACCTTGCATGAGCAGGCTGATTGTGCATTGCATGAACATGCTGATTGTGCCTTGCATGAGGAGGCTGATTGTGCCTTGCATGAGGAGGCTGATTGTGCCTTGCATGAGGAGGCTGATTGTGCCTTGCATGAGCAGGCTGATTGTGCCTTGCATGTACAGGCTGATTGTGCTTGGCATGTGCAGGCTGATTGTGCCTGGCATAAGCAGGCTGATTGTGCTTTGCATGTGCAGGCTGATTGTACCTTGCATGAGCAGGCTGATTGTGCATTGCATGAGCAGGCTGATTGTGCATTGCATGAGCAGGCTGATTGTGCCTGCATGTGCAGGCTGATTGTGCCTAGCATGTGCAGGCTGATTGTGCTTGGCATGAGCAGGCTGATTGTGCCTGGCATGAGCAGGCTGATTGTGCCTGGCATAAGCAGGCTGATTGTGCTTTGCATGTGCAGGCTGATTGTACCTTGCATGAGCAGGCTGATTGTGCTTTGCATGTGCAGGCTGATTGTGCCTTGCATGAGGAGGCTGATTGTGCCTTGCATGTGCAGGCTGATTGTGCTTGGCATGTGCAGGCTGATTGTGCCTGGCATAAGCAGGCTGATTGTGCTTTGCATGTGCAGGCTGATTGTGCCTTGCATGTGCATGCTGCAGGATAGACTTTGCCTGGGTGACGGCAATTGGGAAATACTGAAGCTGACAGGGCCCTATGACCAAGGAGAGCCAAATAGAGGAATGCATGCTGGTAACTATCTTCGACTGAAGTATCTGACCAGAACCCTCTGCTTTCACTGCGAGGGCCCTGAAATGCTGCTGACTTTCCTGCACGCCAAACCCAAAGAAATCCAACGTAAGTGGCCTGTCCAACAGAACCAAGTGTGGGGATTTGTTTGATCTTCCCCTTAATTAATGGGTGGGGGTATGGAAGTATATACGATAAATAATAATTCATTGAGTTCCCCCTATTGCTAATTACCATTAGGCATTAACATTCCAAATGGACACATTTCCTTCCAAGTGCACTTTAATAACTGTAGTCTGTAATGGAATTGGGTACACTTCTTGTCAAACCCAGACTTCCCTAAAGGAAAGGGGTGTCCTTGCCCAAAAACGAAATTCCTAACTGGCACCATTCCTTCGATCTGGCAGAGAGGTGTGGAATGTCACGGAAAGTCTGGCTTCGGTCCTGTTAAGCGAAGTGCTTTTGCTAAGTGACACCAGATGTCATTTCTAACTGAAATATGCACACCCTGTCCTGAGAGCGAGTACAGGACCTTGATGAAGGAGAGAGGTTGTACTGCTTCAGGGTGAAGAAGGGAGCTCTCATTCCAAAGTAATACCAAAAGCCTGTTGCGATTTCAAAACTACTAGCATTTCCAAGCGTGCTGGGAAATTAAACATACATTAAACATACAAAGTGCTACATGTGTGAGATCGCTTTTGAACACAGAGAAATGTTGCAGTTATTTTGAATCAAAACCTTATCAAGGAATGCTCGTGCTCAGGATCCGGGTACGTTTTAAGGTATTGGTTAATTTTGACATAAAGTGGTTCGTGGGAGAAGAGGTTTGAACTGTTTATTTGGCTTGTGTTCCATGTTCATGAGACAAAAGGAAAATCAGAAAAAGTGAGATTTTTGCATCGAAGCTTTGTTTGGTGCCACAGAGAAGGTGGCGTGTGTCGATGGACCCCGGCCTGGTTCTTTGCTCATTGTGGCACAGGGTGAGGGATCTACGTGGCTCTATATGAGTCAGACAGGGCTAGCTTGAACAAAATAAAAATAACAGATGAGTTCTATGGTACCTTTATTGGGGGGTGGGGAACTCCCCATGTTAAGGCTGGTCTCCCAATATATCGCTACAATAACAGTATGCTGTGCTCTCTACTAACCAGCTGATTCTATGGCAACGTGGGAACCACCACTGTTGCGTCAAAGCAGTCATTTGCACACAGTGTTTAGAACACGTTTTGTTACTGATTCTTAGATATAAAAGGTGCGCCCCTTTTATACTTTGCCAGCCATTGGACCATGTGTTTTCTTGGCAATTTGTCATGTGCACTTTCTTCAATTATGAAAGACAAGTTAAATGAAATTTGCATATTTCACTGAATGATTTGTTCAATTCCTGTCCCATCATTTCCCAATGCGCGTGTCAGAGCCCCTCACCCACTTTTTTAGGACACGATCCGTAGTTAGTTAATGTGCAACTGCCACCTTGTGTACATTTGCGTAACAGACCCAGGCGTCTTTCATCTGTCAATCATAGGTTTTTATTCCACATTCTATCTAGTAAAACCCTTCAGGTATGTGTCACAGAATCAGGCGTTTTGGGATCTTCTAAGCTAAGAAAACCTTAAGTCACCAGACAGCGAAGTGGGCGATTCATTTGCATTTTCGTATAAAACAAAGAAGTGGCGGGGCCGACGCAGCCAAGGCCTCGAAAAAAAAACAAAATGGCTGCGGTTATTCAGGTCTCACAGAATGCAGATATGCGCCAGTTCAACAAGTGGCGCGAGATAAGCAAAGCGCTTTCAAATTAAAAGCCGGTCTCTTGAGCTCTCGCAAAGCAAACAGCAGCATCAAACGCCTTGCTTTAATTTGATGGAATTTGCCTTTTCAGCAGAAACCGGGACTTGTTTTAAGCGCAGCTAAAAAAGAACAGCCTTTGGAGTTAAAATCTGCGGGGATTTGCTGCGCGTATTCCATGAAGGGTTCAGCTCATTATATTGCAAGCATTTCCTGCGTGATCTCCAAGGGAAAAAAAAAAAATAAGAGGAGAAAAAAAAGAGATGGCCAACGCGCAGGAAAGAATTCTCAGTAAAAAATGGGCCTCCATTTCAGGCGCATTCCCCCCAAAAAAGGCGGTAGAGACTCAATATGAAATGGTGATGCAGAAGGTATATGGTAGCCAGTTTAGATCTTCCCAAGGAGCCCATTGTATCAGCAGACCTTTAGCTACTGTCAAAGAATTGAAATGGTTCCCACTGTTTCCTCCCCTGGTTGCGTGTAGGTTTATTTATTTTTTTTTTTTATAATGCGCTAAAAACAAAATCCCACAGGCATAGTAGTGCTAGACAAGAACAAACAACAAGAAACACAGGCTCAGGGCCTAGGAGGAAGGAGGGTCAATAGTTGAATGGGGAGAAGATTCAACCAAATAAGACAATTTTCAGACCACCCCTGTAGCCTACAAGAGAAGACATGATCTTAGGTCTGGTGCTAGGGCGTTCCTGCATCTTGGGGGGCAGCGTATGGATAACATTCCTTGGTCACAAGTGAAAGTTTGGACCTTGGTATTTCCAAAAGGCTGGCTAGAGTTATTCGATCGGAGCATTCTCCGATTCGGAAGCCAGGAGAGTCTTGCTAGATAGGTAACTTCCATAAAGGCATTTGTGTGTGATATGCAATGTCAGAAAAGTGATTTGCCTGTCGATGGACAGCCAGCGCAGGACCCTCCTAGCAGCGGACACATGTCAGGTCTGCGCAGACCCTGTACAATGCAAACTGCATTGTACAGAATAACCTAGGCGAGTGATTTCGCCCCTACCATTACTGACAATTGCTTGCACTCCCCTGAGTTAGCCCCCCACTCCCGTGTTTCTCTGCTCTCCTCACCTTGTTCTTCCCTCTGTGATTATAAAGCGCTCTGTTGCTTCTGGAAGCTTGGGCCGCGTTCAATAAATACCCTAATAATAATAATAATAATAATAATAATAATAATAATAATGATATAATGTGAGTTGCGGTAAGCATGTCTACCATGCAGCGAAACTGTAAATATTACAAGTCAGGGTGAATATTTCCTAATGTGAATATCATTAGCAAAACATTTCCTGTTTTTTTCATCGAAATCTAAGTCTGTGATACTTTTACATATAACAATGGCAGAAGTGTTCACAGAGCACAGCTTTGCAAGCCGCACACTGTCCACGTCTCAGTGTGTCCTTTGTACGCTAGCGTTATCACACCAGACCCGTTGGAGGGCTGATGGGAAATCGCTGCCCTTTTGCATCCCCACGAGATCCCAGGAAGTCACATCACCTGCCTTTTAAACACAATGACATCACAACAAGTGGCATCGTCTATACAATAGTAGTTAATAGAATTATAATTAGTTGTAGGCAAAAAACAATCACAACATTTCCCTAAAGGCGACAAAAGGAAGTAATCACCACTCCGAGGGAAATTGCAATCCAGGGAGAACCCTAAATGGCTTTCCTGATACCAATTAATGAGCCACAAAATTCTACCCATCAATACTTGCTGGTTTCTGTGGAAGATGACGTTCCACAGTGTTGCAAGTTGAGTCTGAATTCCTTGTCAGCGTTTGCCGCGTTCCCATATTCTATCAATCCCCCATAAGTCCAGTTACCAACCCTACACACTCTCCTCTTCCATAGCCCATTAGTCTACAATCTCTATTGAAGTAATTTCTCAGTCTCCCTTTCATGGTATCACAGGCACTTGGTTCTAAATGCACCTCCCACTACAACTGCCTGTAACCCTCCCAGTCAATAGAGAAACCATGCACCATTGTTGAAACCGAGCATCTCAGAATTTGTGCGACAGCTCCCAGAGTCGGACGACTTACCGTGCTCACGAGGGCCGAACAAACAGTATCTACTGAGAATTTGAGAGAATCCCATGCATCATGGAAATAGAAGAAATACTATATATATCTGTTAATGTTAAAGGCTTTTATACAGCTCACCAATGCCACCTGCATGGTCTCTAGGTGCTGAGGCGGATATGCAATGCAAGGAGGCAGGGTGTGTGATTAGTAGGGTTGAGTGGGAAAAGATCAAGAGAGCTGTGATGTGCCGTTGGCAGCTTCAGTTTAGAAATACTGTTCACTAAGCATAAATGTGATTTTCAGAAGTCTACCACCATGTGTTCTTGTGCGAGATTATGGTTTGGTTTGTTTTATTGTTGTGGAAAGTGTGTGCAGACTGTGGTGCTGTGGTTCTGTAGAGTCCAGAGTTTGAGAGGTGTATGCACAGGGGTGAGTTTATTAGTATAGATTATTGGTGGAAGTCCTGGAAATCAATCCAAGTGCTCCACACCTCCCACCCCCAAAATCCACCTAACTTCACCACATCTCCCACCCTAGGAATCCATACAAGTGCACCACACCCCCCCGACAATCCACCCAAGTGCACCACTCCCCCACCCCATGAATAAATCCAAGTGCGTCACACCTCTCCCTGAAAATCCATCCAATTGCATCACATCTCCCACCCCCGAAATTCACCCAACTGCGCCACAATTCCCAACCCTTAAATTCATCCAAGTGTGCCACACCTCCAACCCCAGGAATCAATCCGAGTGTGTCACACCTCCAACCCAAGGAATCAATCCGAGTGTGTCACACCTCCAACCCCAGGAATCAATCCGGGTGTGTCACACCTCCAACCCCAGGAATCAATCCGAGTGTGTCACACCTCCCACCCCAGGAATCAATCCGATTGTGTCACACCTTTAACCCCAGGAATCAATCCGAGTGTGTCACACCTTCAACCCCAGGAATCAATCCGAGTGTGTCAGACCTCCCACACCAGGAATTAATTCGAGTGTGTCACACCTCCCACACCAGGAATCAATCCGAGTGTGCCACACATCCCACCCCTCCACGGAAAATGTATCTAAGTACATCACATTTCCTAGACCCTGAAAACCACCCAAATGCATCCGATTTCCTAACCCTGACAGTTAATATTCACAATTCCGTTTAGATTCGATGCAAGTAAATCTTCACAATTCTACCCCATCCATAACTGTCCAAAATATAAACTGTGGTAGACTAACCCGAATGGCTTGATGCAACATATGGTGACCTTACGCATAATCCAAAGTCTACCTTATGCAAGTGGGGTAAATGCTGATTGTGGCTGATAAGCAACAAGTGGGCTGAGTGCCTGGGGAGTAGGATATTGCATAATGTGACAGGTGGGGTAGTTAATGGAGTACAGTAATGGCTGATATGGCTGACTAACACAATCCGGCTAAATGCGAGATAAGATTACTATACACACTGTGAGCCGAACACATCAGACAACCAGCTAATAGAGAATAAGATGGGACTAGATTTAGATTAGATTGGGTTGGTCAGTTTAGTGGGGAGCAGTAATGGCTGCACCCTGAACTGGAGCTCCCATCCCTTTAAGATGAGGTAGTAAATGAGGGAGTAATACCCTTCAGATGGATGAGGATACAGAAATTATTGAAACATCAATAATCGAAAAGACTCAGGTAGTTGGCAAAAGGATAACTGTTTTAATATCGATTATCTAAAACAGGGAGTACAAAGGACATCAACGGATATCGTAGCGTAAAAACTCTCAGTGCATCTTAACATGTTTTTATTTTACAGCAAAAAATTGTCATAGGTGATGTCAACCTACGTATTACTAACGTTATCTTACGTGGCAAACTACAAAAACCTAGTGGTAAGTGTGATAGAGTCTAAGGGAATATCTAAGTATACGATCCATACTCGTCTAAGGCAGTGAAAGAAAGTGATTTGTTTCTTAACATCAGGTGGGGCAACTAAGCCCTCCCCATAAACAGGTCACTATGAACGTCACTAAATACATGACGTCCTATTGGCTACACAAACTATAGGACCCTTGATCATGCGGTCCCCTACTATTGGTTTGCACTCTAACCTATGTCAGTACTTTTCCACCTATGTTAGCAGCACGCAGGTTGCGCTTCCAGGTGCTGGTGAGCTATCCTTAATCATACCATCCCACCAATTAGCATATTCATCCATCATCACCTCAGTGGTCTGCTGTCAAATAGGACTTTGAACGTGTCCTTGGGAGTGTTCTTAGCTCTGGAGAATTCAGGGGAGTGAAGGCACGCTCTCTGCCCTCATGCGTAGGTGTGACCATCATGTTCGTCTAACTACATCCTTCCACGTGTTTGAAGACCACAAAAGTGAGTTTCAAGTGTATTAAAAACTATTTTCTAATAAACCTTTGACGTCTTCCTTGTTTTGTTCATGCCTCCTGCACAGGAGTTTCATTCTTTTACACGTTTTGTATACAACGTCTGCTCACTCCAGCCTGATAAGACCCTGGCTTCTTGGCTTGGCTTCATGGCTCATCCAGTCTCCCCTTTCTGTGATTCACTTAGTAATTCATTTATTTTCTCACTGCGACACACTGGAAAAGAGGCCTTCCTTTTTTAGTCCAGCTCTGCTAAAGTTCGTAGTGGAAACATCCAATCTTTACTCACTTGTTTATATAGGTATATGTTGGCGCATGCCGCACTCTATTCACTACTTAGTTAGCCTCAAGAATACTACGCCTGCTTGCGTTTCTTTGCATCTATACATGTGTAAACTGACTTGATATCTTCATCCATTTTGTAGCATAAGTCTCTTCTTCTTGATCCCAAGATGCCACTTATCTTCGATACTTTCTTGATGCCTCAAAGAATATCTCCATTCTTTTGTCTCTGCATCTCTTCTATGTACGTCAGTTTTGATTCTGTATGACGTCACTGTTCATTTTGGCCATTAATTTGCTCTGCTTCTTCACGGATTTCATTCAAATGGCCATCACACTGTCTTGTATGCGGGTATGGTTTTCTCAATGGAAACCTTGGTATCAGAATTTTCACTTTTATCGCACGTGTCTCACACTCTGGTTCCCAACATATAGGCAAGATGGGTGAGGCGATTGAGGTGGGGGTTCTTAGCTCCTTCTCTACAACCCTGTGCCCGAACCGCACTTATATTGGCAGTAGCTGCTCTGTGACGGCTGCAGGTCTCACAGGCCAACACGGTCTAGATATCCAGGTTGAGGTATAAACTATTTTAGCGTTACTGAAAAAGCTTTATCGGTGCGGCGGGGGTTAAAAAAAGACCTATGAGTGCAAACAACCTACTGGTCTGTGCCTCTCAAAGGTTCACTACACTGGTGATATTAATACCAACCAGAATGAACCGTATAACTAGAAGTAAACACAAAAGAATCTATTACCACCACACGCAGACAAATCAGTCAAAGAACCCATCCACCAAAACATGGCATTTTCCTCTGCGCATCAGCCACAACTTTGGTCGAAAGAATATTATCACATTAGTTATGAGAGGTGGCCATCGACATGGCAAAAAGACTAGTGGGCAACCAGAATTGCTGAAACACAGTGAGGTTGCGGACTGTGGAAGTTGTTCTCAGTCAATGTTGGGTTTGTCTGCCCATTTTTTCCTGTCAGCTTGTATAGCTCAGGGATCACCTACTAAGTTTATTTTGAGCATTTGCCAACCCCCCTCCCCTTTGGGTTTGTGTGGCTATGAAAGACAACTGCTTAAAAGTTGGCAAATAATCCATAGCCTTCGCTCCATTTGTTCCTGTAAATAAGCTCTTATACAGAGTCAAAAACTAATTCTAATAAATACAACCACACCGTGTATTATTGGACTGCAGAAGCCGACGACTGAAGCAGAACTCCCTAACTTGACTTGTCTGCGATACGATTAGCAGTAGTGGGTTTCCTGAAAAACTCTAGCTTCTGATTGGTGGTCTCAGTGTCAGAAAGCAAGAAGAGCTCAAGGCCCTTCCCGCGACACCCACCCCCTGTCCCAGAATCCATTGCGGCTGCACTACTCTGGCATCATTCAGGAATCTTAAAGGTTAAGCAAAGATTTGTACATTGTAGAACCCTGCACTGCCCCCTAAAGGATATGCAATGTCATTACACTATTAATCGATATCTCTGGGCTGTTTGTGCACTATATAAATGAAACAAATAAATAAATAAACATTACTAGGCGTATATGGAGCTCTACCACCAGGGCTGTGGCTCCTTCGACCACCCTAGAGTTTTGAAACTGTGATGTAACATTTACTCTGCCACTCTACTCTTTACAGAGAGCACCTTTCATGAGCAGGCCTATTCCTGATCACATCAGCATTTTGTACAGCACATTACAAAGTATGGAACCACTCATGGCTGACCGAAATCCTTGATAATATAATAAGCTGCACGCATTAAATGCATCAGTTTGAATGTTCAGACATTTACAGGGCACATAAAGGGCAGCCATCAATCCCAGCGTGTGGAACTGTATGAGGGTGACTGTTAAAGGGAAGTGGAGTACGCATTTTCAGAAATACAAGTCAACCATACTAGGGGGCCTTAATGGACGGAATTGGACCTACCTCACAGATGTCCTTGAGATGCTTGATATAGTGGCGTTCTGTGCTCATGATTTCATTGATGACGTTGGCTCTCATCTGATCTCGGTTCTGAAGGGTTCTGCCGATGCAGAGGCAGTCCGAGTTTGGGTCCAAGTGCCCATTCTGGACCTCGCTGGTCCCCTCCTCGACTCCATCTTCTTGATTCACCCATAGCTGCAAGGAAACACAAGTCAGTGAGCGAAGGGGCGGCCATTTCTGTCGCTGTGCCTGACCAATGACACGTTCAGCAGGTGCAGCGAGTCACGTGACACCTGCCCAATCAAGCTACAAACACCCAACTCACGTGCTCATTGAACAATCATACTTGAAAGCTTTAAAAACATTGGGGTCTCGTGTGCGTTCCAGGTATAATCCAACAACCCTTTGCTTTTAGGACGTTTTAGTGCCATGATATGTCACGGCATGTCATGTGCACTGACACAGCTCTAAAGGCCACTGGGACAGCCAAGGGGATTGTATGTGCGGCTTTTGCTGCATCTCCTCCCTTCCACATCAAGACTCTAATTTCAAACTCCAAAATCAATAGGGTTGGGCCTACCTACCTGGAATCGTCATTTAGGCATGCCACTACAAGCATCTAGAGCAGAACATGTCAATCTCATGATAGCACTCCATGATGTGAGCAAGTCAAGTGTGCTGAGCACCCGCTCAAAGATCTGTAGATCCCGGGTTCACAAGTCAGTGAGCGAAGGGGCGGCCATTTCTGTCGCTGTGCCTGACCAATGACACGTTCAGCAGGTGCAGCGAGTCACGTGACACCTGCCCAATCAAGCTACAAACACCCAACTCACGTGCTCATTGAACAATCATACTTGAAAGCTTTAAAAACATTGGGGTCTCGTGTGCGTTCCAGGTATAATCCAACAACCCTTTGCTTTTAGGACGTTTTAGTGCCATGATATGTCACGGCATGTCATGTGCACTGACACAGCTCTAAAGGCCACTGGGACAGCCAAGGGGATTGTATGTGCGGCTTTTGCTGCATCTCCTCCCTTCCACATCAAGACTCTAATTTCAAACTCCAAAATCAATAGGGTTGGGCCTACCTACCTGGAATCGTCATTTAGGCATGCCACTACAAGCATCTAGAGCAGAACATGTCAATCTCATGATAGCACTCCATGATGTGAGCAAGTCAAGTGTGCTGAGCACCCGCTCAAAGATCTGTAGATCCCGGGTTCACAGTCCTGACTCAGCCTTTCACACTTCCAAGCTTGATGAAATGCTGTTGGGTGACGGCAGCACCTATTATTTAAGGGATGAGTGCCCAAATCTCACCTTTCCTCTCTTAATGTATTTCAATGGGGGTGGGGTGAGCCATTATCTATGCCCTATTCTCCTCCCTGACCCCATTTACCCGCTCCCATGCATGCCTTGCCCTACTCATTCCCCCAGTACCCCTCTGCTCTTTGGGTGCACTAACAATATTTTGTATGCACCTGAATTATTGTGACTCTGGCACATGTATGCACATTCTTGATTCTGCATGTTGAGAACTCAGACTCGGCTATTCAAGCATCATGGAACCATTTAGTTTATTCAAGTATCCTTGCCCTGCCCCAAGGGGCAAAAGGCCAGCAGGCACCGGAGCATGTTAGAGTAAGATTCGAGGCATCTCTAAGCCGGCCAACCAGCATACTAAGGAAGGTGAAACGTGTGATCGCAGTCCTCAAATCTTAAGCAGCCCTTCCACTGAACCTTAAGTTCTTGCCTCCCATAGGCCTTAGCAGGTGATGGCAATGGCTGAATTTCCACATCCCCCCTTACCCTCATCTGCCAAATCCGAGATTCTTGGTTTCTTCCTTAGAGGAACAATATCTCTATTTGAGACATCGAGAGAGAGGTGGGTGACAGAGAGAGAGAGAGGGAGAGGAGAGATGGAAGGGAGTGAGAGAGTGGGGAAGGGAGGTGGCATTCGGAGCTAGAGAAATGGGACATGTCTGCATATGGCCTGGGGTAGGAGTGCAGGGTTCCAGGTTGCTTTGCCTTATAAGGCCTACTCCCGCCTGCGCCTGAATAACCGACTCCCTTCTAAGAACTCCTACCACCTTACGCTACACACGCAAATGCCCCACAGGCGGCCACCACAGACATAGCCGTCAGCACCTCGACACTAACGAGCCACGACTAAGGTTTTCTCTTGAGCCCCGTCGGACTCTACCACATCAGCAGCGAGCGAGATCCAAAGCGCTGTTCTCAATCAGGTCTTGGGCTCTTGCCTATGGATAACATACCCCCAACGTTCTTCTGCCAAACCCGTAGAAAGCAGATTGGCACTCAGGACCCGGGCACGGCTGACTTGCACACATCAACACCACCCCCCTTCTCTCTTACAGAGACAGTTCCAGCGCGGCCACCAATCGTGGCCACCAATCGTAGCACACAGGCTGTACAAGACCACTTGCATTACATTCATATTATTACATGATGGCACCGGCCTGTGGACAGATCCGGCACGATTTGCCAACTTTCCATGATTGTATTTCTTAAGGCTTTAGTGAATTTACCTACAATTCATTGAGAAGTCACAACCTTGTCCTTAAAAGCAGAGCTGATGGTGCCAGTTGCAGTTTCTTTTTAAATATATATCTGCACATCAACTTGTGAGCGTTTCAGGCAATATTAATAAATAAATTATGCTCGTACAGCAGTCAAAGGACACATGGGCCACTTTCCTGTCCTGTTGCAGGGTATTGCAGCCTTTGGCTCGCCAGATGTTTCCGACTACAAATCCCATCTGCCCTAGCCAGCTTAGTCATTGGGGAGGAACCATGGAAGACGGAGTCCAAAAACACCTGGAGGGCTGCAGGTTCCAGTCCTCTGTCCTATGGGCGTCTCGCCTTGCTTCTGGATATTGGGCCCCCAGTTCACAGGGGCAGTTTCAGTCAATCATTCAAAAACTCGCAACAATAGTTGGACACCACTTGCGCACCTTTTTTAAAAATGTTATTTGCATTTGCTTTATAGTAAGATAAGCATAACATGTGACAAGATTCAGCACCAAAATCACACTGGGGTTTCCAAACCGTGCACACAATAATTGACATCTCTGCATCAAAATTGAGAGGGGCACAGTCACAAAATCAAATATTTAATTGTGCACCCACTGACGTGCATTTAAAGGCCAATGAAGGGCTGTATTAGTGAGCTGTTTCGGCGATCCGCAAACACGGTCGGCCTGCATTGTGCTGGAATTGGGCCGGGTGTTCCCGTATTCAGAATCCGGCAGAAAACGCCTGCACGATTCCCAAATCCGGGAAAACAAAGAGCCCATGAGCCCTTGCTGAAAACACACCCGCCATCACATTGATCAAGAGAGCTCTGCTCTGGCCAGTCTTTTTGATTTGTTTTGTTTTGAAATTAAGCCAGTGTCGAAGTGTACGAAAAGAAGTAGTGGAACTATGCTCCCTGCTGGCCTGCCTCTGCTCCGCACAAACCCAAACCGCCACGCCCCCGCCCACGTGCAATACAAACCCTCAAACACATGCGCCTGCTGTTTAAGGGAACTCTGAGTGCAGTGCACTGAAATGCAAGGTTCAACTTCTTCCTACACTTTTATTCTAAAATAAAACCATTCCGGAGCGGTTTCTTTTTCAAATGAAAGGATAGGAACAGTAAAACTTAATTTTAAAAAAAGTCGATGCGCACCGCCCCCAACCGCTCCCGACCACTTAATTAAGCATGGAAAAGTGCAGTGAAGGTTAGCACTGGATGTTTATTGGGTTTTCATTTTTTTTTATTTAATTGTTTTAACGGTTTAAATTTAAACGTTTATCAAAACAACATTATTGAGGTTTATTAGCTGCAAAGGTGGGTGATTAAAGCTGGATGGGATGCAGAAAGAAGCACCCTGTGGGGCTCCCTGGCTGGCAGCGCATTCCTTACTAGGGCCAGGAGCAATTTGTTTTATACTCATCTGCATGTAGGTGACTATAGACTCCCGTCCAGGAAGTGGAAAACAAAGCAAGGCTCAGACTATTTTTGCTCAGGTGTATTGTCAGGGTGACTTATAAGGTCAGTTGTTTTTGCACACGTCCAGACATCTCTGTTATTTAGTCCTGTCTTTTTACGCTTTTTGCAAGCTTTGCCAAGACTCCACCTCAACCCCTCTGTAGGTGTAAGCGCATAAGGTGGTCTAGTACCGTGGCAAGTTGGTTGTGAGCATGCGCACACGACGGGCGCTCGAGGGGGCGCTACATTGGCTTTGGAAACAGCAGATGCTAAAGGGGGGACGGGTTTACCAAGGCATCATAAACACCTGCTTGGGGCCATGAGCATTGCGTACCTGTGGACAGTAGGGAAAGAACATTACTGGAATCTAGTACTTTTGTTTTGTTGAACATCTTATTGTGAAAATATTACATATATAGACTGTCCCCTATCTTACACACACACACACCCCTCCCCCAATGACAGTGCCGTGCAATTACGTGAACAAATGCGTGTACCCTTACTAACAATAATAAGGGAGAAAAGTTTAGATGGATAGATACTGCAATTTAGATCTGTCCTGGTGGACTAAGATTAGGTCTCCTAAATCAGAGATACTGAGTATAAATCAGACATGATAACCACTCACTATATCAACATACTGACAGTGTGTCAGGGGAACATCTTGGAGAGAAAGGAGACAGTAATAATCAATTGTCCCTCTTTCGCTCAATGCCGGCAAACATGTGTTTATTCTGTTCAGAAAAAAATCACAGATTATATCAAAACGAACCTTTGTGACAATTTACAATAACATCATAATAGAGCAGCGAGACATTGCAAAATGTGAACAATTGTGTGCAGGCGTCAATTCTACTTCATTGACTAAAATAATAAGACATAGATTTAGGGAAAAAGGAAAGTGGTGTTCAAGCAATGGTTATAGTTCAGATGCAGACTAATGGTTCAACAGGACCACTTCACTCTTGAACTAGAAGGGTTTCAAAGTTGCCCTTGGGATAAGAGTGTTATGTTCCAGGGTCATATGGTAAAAGATATCTTTGCTAACAACGTGGCAGAAGATTGTTGAGCAAAATCTGTAGACAGGGGGACAAACTTATTCAGGTGTTCCCCGTACTCTTCACGTTTCGGCAGTAGTGGAGTATGCCAAGTCCGCCTTCATCAGGGCTCCTAGTCAGGGACCCTGCCGGTATTGTAAATCCCAAATACTCCGTTTCGGTCACATATGGACATCGTGTCAGACAGCGAAGGTGGTCACAGGGGTGCCAACTGGATATGGTGTGCCAATGGGGACCTGTGATAAAGTATTTCGGGTGGCTGTATTTACTGGGGGTGCAATACTTTTATAACACGCTTAATACCAGCCAGTGGTTTCTAAGAGCGGCATCGGAATTCGATCCTGTGTTGTTGCATTTGCTTCCAAGACAAACGTGTTGCCCCTGTGCTATCCTTCCGCCCCCATGCCTATATCATTTGGGTGCAAGGTCGTAGACCAGGGTAAGAAACCGATTGCGCAATGCTTGTGAAAACCCTTCATGCTTCAATTACCTGGGTGTGCACTTCATTTGCATCCCTTGCCCCTCCCCATCACTTCCATTGGACCCCTCCAGCCCTCACCTCTGAGCTAGTATTTTACACGTGCATAATGTACAAAATCACCAATGACACACAGAGATTGTATTTTCATCTTTATCTTGTATACCCTATTGCTTGTTGGCATTTGATGACTTTTCCTTGCATATGTGTGATCTGCAGCAGTGGTGGAGGCGCAGCGCTTGTGTGCATGGCACCAAAACGGAATATACCACAAAAGGGCAATGCAAGCAAAGAGGTGGGGGTGGAACTGGGAGAATATTTGAAAACATGCACTTTGGCGCTGGGAGGATAGCTCAGGGCAACGCAGTTGTCTTGGAAACAAGACAATGCGGAGAAGCATCTGTTTGATGCCTGCATAGCGCTTAGAGGGTGGACTCCTGCATAAAGCGTCATATAAATATACTGTGCGTCAAATTTTTATGTGTAAAAGGTCCAAGTAAAATGGAAAGGTGAAAAGGAGATGTGCTTGATCAAATGAATTCGTGTTTCACTGAGTGTGGCACCAGTCGGCCGCCGTACTTGGGCAACGGTTTAACTGCACTGCAGCCCACACGTCTGGATCCTGTGCATGTTTAGCCTCTTTCACTATATGGTCAACATATACACAATATAGGTCTGTAAGGGGCCTGATTCAGACACTCTCAGTGGCAGAAGGTGCCGGACACACAGCACCCAGAGTTTGCGCCTCACAAGTATCCAGTTCACAAATCATTTCTTGCACTGTATGTCTTTCCAGAGTCCCACGCAATGTATTGTAGGCTCATATTAACCAGCCTGCTGGTAATTGCTGGCTTCCAATAAGCAGGTGGAAAGAAAGCAATGGCACTCGCTTTGCTCAACTGTGTTGCCAAGGTGGTTAACTCTGTTATTTCTGCACATTTCAAGTAGGTGGGGCTGGCACCTTCCTGGAAATGACCCTGAGGTCCATCCCCACTTAAGTGCATCAATGGGCCAAGGGGCCGGTTATTGTACCGTAATCCTCCTATAGCGGCTAGGGGGCGCTACAACTTGCAGTATCTAATCACGCAGTAGCTTGTTGTATCTAAGCACCCAGTAGCTTGCAGTATTTAAGCACACAGTAGCTTGCCGTATCTAAGCACCCAGTAGCTTGCAGTATTTAAGCACGCAGTAGCTTGCCCTATCTAAGCACCCAGTAGCTTTCAGTAGTTAAGCACCCAGTAGCTTGCAGTATTTTAGCACGCAGTAGCTTGCAGTATCTAAGAACGCATTATCTTCCCTTATCTAAGAACCCAGTGGCTTGCAGTATCGAAGCACCCAGTAGCTTGCAGTACCTAAGCACGCAGTAACTTGCTGCATCCAAGCACCCAGTAGCTTGCAGTACCTAAGCACGCATTAGCTTGCCGCATCCAAGCACCCAGTAGCTTGCCATATCCAAGCACGCAGTAGTTTGCCGTATCCAAGCACGCAGTAGCTTGCCGTATCTAAGCACGCAGTAACTTCCAGTATCTAAGCGCCCATTAGCTTGCAGTATTTAAGCACGCAGTAGCTTGCCGTATTTTAAGCACACAGTAGCTTTCAGTATCTAAGCACGCAGTGGCTTGCAGTATCTAAGCACCCAGTAGCTTTCCGTATCCAAGCACGCAGTAGCTTGCCGTATCCAAGCACGCAGTAGCTTGCCGTATCTAAGCACGCAGTAGCTTGCAGTATCTAAGCGGGTCTGTCACTACAATTTCAGTTTTTACATTTACACATCTGTGCCAGGTGTGCAAATGTAAACAAATAATATGGACATGCTCATGCTTTGCAGTGGCTGCGCGCTGTCGGTTAATTTGCACCAGAGTAGTCGGGTGCAAAAGAAAGTGGCTCAGAACTGCGTCACATCAAAGAGCATACAGTTGGGGATTGGGGTGCACGTGGTTCTGCAGCAGCCAATCCCAGGGCATGCTTCTTTCTGCAATTAGTGGGTGGTCTGATTCACAGCCGTGCACCAGCCCACCAGACACATGCATACCAACACGCCCTCTTCCATGCAGAAGATGCTTATCCAGTCATGTTGTTTTCTTTGCATTCTGGTAGTTTTAGTCCTATATTTAAAATAGTAAATGCAGGACTACAGATCCCAGAATGCAGAGACAAGAGGACTGGGCCAGTATCCCGTATATGGAAGGGGGCATGATGGAAGTATGCCGCAGACGTGTTTGTGTGTCGGCCCATTGTCTTGGAATGCACTCGTTTTTTTCCTGGGTAATTCTACACCAAGGACACATTTTTCTTCACGCCATAGGACCGGAGCTGGCTTTTCGTCTTGTGTCCCGTAATGTATGTTTATGATGAGAATCAGCTATCGTTGCATCAACGTGTGTTTCTACTGTCATGGCTGTAGACTCAATGGCAACACCAACCGGAAACACAGCTGCGTGGCGATGTTGCAACGGTTATACGTGATTACATTTCAGAAACGTCATTAATTCCGATATCCTTCAAGTCTCTTTCATTGCTGGAAATTCTTGAAAAGTGTTCATTGTTTTGAGAAATATTGCATTCGCTGTATTTTCTATATTGTGTAAAACTTTTTCTTGTGCGTTTCCTCTCCACACTCTTTTATCCCGGAAGTGAATTTCGGAAGCAAAATCGTAATTATTTAAGATTTCGCTCCTGAACTTATCTACTCCTCCTCTTGTCAATTTCGGTCCACCTGCCGAATGGATGGAGGCCAATCCCCACTTGCTCCTGCTCCCACGACTCCGCCTCCCGCCCCGGTCCCTCCATACGCCTTCTATCGCCTCTGTCTCCTACCCTTTCCTTTGAGATTACAGACCCACGCCTCTGATCCCCACCACTTCCAGTAGGACCCCTGACCCAATTTCCTGTGCCCAGATCTCTTACTACCCAGCAGGCCCGGGTAAAGATGTGTGGGGGCCCATTTCAACATGATGGTAGGTGGCCCCCCTTGCTTAGAGTGGGAAACAGTCTGAGGAACCCATGGGGTGCATACATTGTGATGAAGACAAGGAAATACAGCTGGGTGTCAATAGCCACCCTTGTCACAAGACGGCCAGCCAGCAGGGAGCTGAAATACTAATTGCACACTGAAAAGCCATCCATCCTTCTTTGTCAGCAAGCAGATGATGCGGAGGAACCAGCGTTAAAATGCAACGAGGGGATAACACTTCTGTAAACCCAGCGGGAAGTGATAGTTGGAAGGGTTCCAGCAAACGCAGCTTGTAAGGTGAGAGCTCAAAGCGCACATTTAAATCCCCAGAAAGAACGTACTATAGAAAGGAATATATTGCTGTTATAAGACTGCATACTGGTAACATGGATGCAGTTGCTGGAGGACGCCATGAGGTTCGAAGCCCCTTTCAGCTGGAAAACTTGAAAGGCACTGACGCCGTCCCTGCTACCCAGTCTCTGTTCCATGGCTCTGCATCTCGACTCGTTCACTTGACTATTTTCAGTATCCCTATGCATGCCCTTCATTGAACGTAAACGTTTCACATACACAGGAACTTAGCCAGGGCTCTATGCGTCGCTGTCTCTGATCCTTCGGCTACCGTAACCCTGTTCTATGTCTGGGGTCCCAGCCTTGCTCATCTCTGTGCATTTGCCAAGCTAGCATTTGCCTCCAATGATGTAGCGGCCCCCTCCAACATCATTATAGCGATCTCATGTCTCGGGAGGATAGCTCAGGGGCAATGTGCTCGCCTTGGAAGCAAGATGACACAGAGCAACACAGGTTTGTTCCCTGGGTCCGCGCTTAGAAACCTCTGGTTATTAAGCGCGTTATAAATAACCAATCATATCATTATAGACTTCTGATGGCCAGACATGTAGTAGTTTCGGTTCACTAGGCCTCATTACGAGATTGACAGTGACCGAAAAAAGTTACAGTAACTCAATGACTGTCTTTTTTTGGCTATAACAGAATTACTATCGCTTTTAGCGCACTGCCAAGACCCAGGTTTCCCATTAAGGTGCAAGAGATACCCCCCCAAATCCCCCAGCATTTGGATAGCTCCCCTACGCTTTAATGCCAAAAAATTGAGAAAAGACCACAGGCAGAAACAGCGCCCATGGTAATGCCTCCAAATTCCTTATGAATAGACTAACACAGCTGTCGTCGCACATGTCACCTAGTTGCAAAATATACCAAACTACGTGGTGGCAACAGTAAACGAGTTAGGAGGACATTATCCCAGAATTCAGGCAAACTTGTAGGATGGAAAGCGTCATCTCCCATCTCCAGACTTAATGTTCTTCTCCATTCTCATTAAGCGAGATATTTCATTCCACCAGTATAACATTTTAGGAGTTTTACATCTCTCGTTAAGAACTGCCTAATCATTTGCTGCGCAATTATCATAAAATTAAATACCAGTTGCCTTTCTTGGACAGTAGGTGGTTTCTGTTCTTCATGGTTGCACAGACTATTCAGTTTCTGAATGTGGTATATCTATTTGGAAAGAATTATATAGCCTTAGAGACTGAGGGAGAGGTCATTATCATGGGGTAATGACCCGCTCCTTTGCCTCAGTCAATACATTGGGCAGGGTCATTAACCCAAGCAGTAATGGTCCCTCAGTGGGTCTAAACGGCTATTAGCACATAGCGCTGCAGTAAAATATGTGTATTTAATGGTGAGTAAAGCTAATAGACAAAGCCTTAGTAAATGTAATATTGTTTTATGTTGTAATATTTAAACAGCAAGGTTGTCTTTATAAGATAAGCATTTTAATTATAAACTTGAAGTAGAAAAGTTTTAGAATGAGAATGCTATGAGTTAAATGTAAAAATCAATGGTTTCTCAATGCAAAAGTTGCACCATTGTTCATATTTAAGATTTCATTTTGCTGCGTTAAATTAGATGTTACTCCTAACATTGAGAGTACAGTGAAAGCTTCTGTCAGAGAGGGGGCGCCTTGTCGAAAGCTTGCTGGGAACTTGGCTTCTTCTTGAATACAGAGAAATATTTTCTGTTTCCCTGTTTGCTTCTGAAGTCCAAATGTTTGGAATGCATTCAATATCAGTAGTTATTGACTGCATTCTCAGCATTCTGATTAGCTGACATGAGATCAGGAACAAACTCCATGTGTCAATTTGATTTGACACAAAATAGTAACCCAGCAGTCATCTAAAACTGCACATTCACCTATGGATTACAGAAGATCCCCTGGACGAGATCTACTTTAGATCTAACCCATTTGCTGACGTCTTCCGTCCCCAATGTCAACATGTTTCTATCCGAGTAGGAAAGTATGAAATTGGGATTCATTTGAATTGCGATGCACCTTAAATTGTTCAGTAAAGGTTCTCTATCCCTGCCCCTCATTCTGGTCCCTGTTCCATGCTCTCTAGGCCTGCCCCTCATTCTGGTCCCTGTTCCATGCTCTCTAGGCCTGCCCCTCATTCTGGTCCCTGTTCCATGCTCTCTAGGCCTGCCCCTTATTCTGGTCCCTGTTCCATGCTCTCTAGGCCTGCCCCTCATTCTGGTCCCTGTTCCATGCTCTCTAGGCCTGCCCCTCATTCTGGTCCCCGTTCCATGCCTGCTTACCCGGCCCCTATTTCTGATCCCCGTTCCGTGTTGCTATGTCCAGCCGCTCTTTCTGGTCCCTGTTCCATGTCTCTATGCCGAGCCACTCTTTCTGGACCACTTCCAAGTCTCTATGCCCCAACCCTCATTCTGATCCCCGTTCCGTGTTGCTATGTCCAGCCGCTCTTTCTGATCCCCGTTCCATGTTGCTATGTCGAGCCGCTCTTTCAGGTCCCCGTTCCATGTCTCTCGGCCCTGCCCCTCTTTCTAGTACTCGTTCTGTGTCTCCAAGCCACACCCCTATTGCAACTCCCCATTCCATGTCTCTAGGCCTGCCCCTCATTCTGGTCCCCGTTCCATGCCTGCTTACCCGGCCCCTATTTCTGATCCCCGTTCCGTGTTGCTATGTCCGGCCGCTCTTTCTGGTCCTCGTTCCATGTCTCTACGCCGAGCCACTATTTCTGGACCACTTCCAAGTCTCTATGCCCCATCCCCCTTTCTGGTCCCCGTTCCATGTCTCTATGCAGAGCCACTCTTTCTGGATCACTTCCATGTCTCTATGCCCCACCCCTATGGCAGGTCCCCATTCCATGTTCTCTAGCCCTGCCCCTCATTCTGGTCCCCATTCCATGCCTGCATATCCAGCCCCTCTTTCTGATTCCCATTCTATGTCTCTATGCACCACCCCTATTGCAGGTCCTTATTCCATGCTCCCTAGGCCTGCCCTCAATCTAGTCCCGGTTCCATGTCTCTATACCTCACCCCTCTTTCTGATCCCTGTTCCATGTCTCTATGCCGAGCCACTCTTTCTGAACCCCTTCCATGTCTCTATACCTCACCCCTCTTTCTGATCCCTGTTCCATGTCTCTATGCCGAGCCACTCTTTCTGGATCACTTCCATGTCTCTATGCCCCATCCCTCTTTCTGATCCCCGTTCCATGTTGCTATGTCCAGCCGCTCTTTCTGGTCCCCGTTCCATGTCTCTCTGCCCCGCCCCTCTTTCTAGTACTCGTTCTATGTCTCCATGCCCCAGCCCTATTGCAGGTCCCCATTCCATGTCTCTAGGCCTGCCCCTCATTCTGGTCCTTGTTCCATGCCTGCATATCCAGCCCCTCTTTCTGATTCCTATTCTATGTCTCTATGCCCCACCCCTATTGCAGGCCCCCATTCCATGTCTCTAGGCCTGCCCCTCATTCTGGTCCCCGTTCCACGCCTGCACACCCTGCCCCTCTTTCTGATTCCCATTCTATGTCTCCATGCCCCACCCCTATAGCAGGTCCCCATTCCATGCTCTCTAGCCCTGCCCCTCATTCTGGTCCCCATTCCATGCCTGCATATCCAGCCCCTCTTTCTGATTCCCATTCTATGTCTCTATGTACCACCCCTATTGCAGGTCCTTATTCCATGTTCCCTAGGCATGCCCTCAATCTAGTCCCGGTTCCATGTCTGTATACCTCACCCCTCTTTCTGATCCCTGTTCCATGTTGATATGTCCAGCCGTTCTTTCTGGTAACCATTCCATGTCTCTATGCTCTGCCCCTCTTTCTGGTTCCCGTTCAAGTCTCGATGCCCGCTCCTCTTTCTGGACCCCTTCCATGTCTCTATGCCCCATCCCTCATTCTGATCCCCGTTCCATGTTGTCCCCGTTCCATGTCTCTCTGCCCTGCCCCTCTTTCTAGTACTCGTTCTATGTCTCCATGCCCCACTCCTATTGCAGGTCCCCATTCCATGTCTCTAGGCCAGCCCCTCATTCTGGTCCCCGTTCCATGCCTGCACACCCTGCCCCCCTTTCTGATTACCATTCTGTCTCCATGCCCCACCCCTGGGGCAGGTCCCCATTCCATTTTCTCTAGGCCTGCCCTCAATCTAGTCCCGGTTCCATGTCTGTATACCTTACCCCTCTTTCTGATCCCTGTTCCATGTTGCTATGTCCAGCCGTTCTTTCTGGTAACCATTCACTGTCTCTATGATCTGCCCCTCTTTCCGGTTACTGTTCAAGTCTCTATGCCCCGCTCCTCTTTCTGGACCCCTTCCATGTCTTTATACCCCATCCCTCATTCTGGTCCTCGTTCCATGTCTCTATGCTGAGCCACTCTTTCTGGACCACTTCCATGTCTCTATGCCCCATCCCTCTTTCTGGTCCCTGTTCCATGTCTCTATGCCCAGCCAGTCTTTCTGGTACCTGTTCCATGTCTCTGTGCCCCGCCCCTCTTTCTGGTCCCCGTTTCATGTCTCTCTGCCCAGCCACTCTTTCTGGTCCATCAATGTCTCTGTGCCCGCCCCTCTTTCTGGTCCCCATTCCATATCTGTGCACCACCCCTCTATCTGGTTTCCGTTCCATGTGTCTAGTCCCTGCCGTGCTTCCTGGCTCCGTTTCAAGTCTCTACGCCCCACCTCTCTTTCCGGTCCCGTTCCGTGTCTCGATGCCCTTCACGCTTCTCAGGTCTTCCGTTTTATATGTATGGACGGTGGACCCATAACAATGACCTAATGTGAGCCTGATGTAGGCAGTTGGGCAACATGTCAATCCTGTTAAGTCTTCCAACGCTCTTCCGTTATCCAATGTGGCCAAACTTGGTAGATTGCAAGCCCTGCATTCAGGGACATTATTTGGGGGTTGCCAAAGGTAGCAGCTGCGACCCCTGCTACTCCTAGACCTGTCTTTGCTTTCCCTGGGCCACTGGACAAAGAAGCAGTGCCAAGAGCAGATATCTGTGTTGCCCCTGAAAAAGGTGGTTGTAAATGCAGCTAAATGTGCCGCAGCTTTTTTCACCTGGAATCTAGATTTTGTTAGCTGGAGAAATAACAGAGATGCAGGAAAAACCAGGAAGCCGCCATCACTAACAGGTTGGCAGTCCATTGGTGATGAATTCCTGAATGGTTGGGGTCAGAGGCTGGGTTGTCTGTGCAGCTAATACCCAGTACTGTAGCAACAGGAAGGGCATGGGCTAGGTCTACCTAGCTGGGAATGGGCAAGATCAGCCTGCGGTACTCAGTAACAGCACAGCATGAACGCACATTTAATGCATGTTTCTAGTTGTCTGCTTTGCGAATCCAGTGAGCCACTGGGCCTGTGATGAGATGGATGTGCCCCCGTGGCTTCTGCCACCAATACTGCCTGGGCACTGTGTGACCTCACCCAGATGTGCCAGACCTGCACCACAGGCACACTGTAGATGGACGCAAGAGGAGATAATTAATTTA
Source organism: Ambystoma mexicanum (assembly GCF_040938575.1). Taxonomy (NCBI): domain Eukaryota; kingdom Metazoa; phylum Chordata; class Amphibia; order Caudata; family Ambystomatidae; genus Ambystoma; species Ambystoma mexicanum. The sequence continues at coordinate 145,346,493 of NC_090930.1, read as the reverse complement.
CATGAAGTTGCCCTCAGCTTTTGAAGTAAACCATCGGTTGCCTCCTCAATAAAAAAAAAAAAGTATAAGGATAGCTCAGGGCAACACACTTGCTCTGGGAACAAAAGGTTCCAGTGGTTAGAAGCTGGAGGACGCTGCCATTAAGAAAGATATAAAGGACAAAAGGAAATCATAAAATGGGCCTTTTCTAGGGGTGCTGTCAGGGAGCTGCTGCTGCTCTTTACATGTACATTTTTTTTTAAAACTGCAGTTAGTGTGACTTGTAACACATCCTTCCCCTCCTATCTCACAAAATAACCCGTGGGCTACTTACCAACTAAGCAAAAGGGATGGCTGGAAGGTTTCAAATCATTCATAACCACTGGCACAGCTCTGGGCAACCCTCAAGACCCTTGTTGTTCTTCGCCTGCCAAGCCGCTACAGAAAGAGAACGACCATATGCAAATCATGCTTGGCCCCACCCCAAAAGGCGCAGTCCAGCCCGAACTGTTAGGTGACATCCCTTCTGCAGAGCTCTGGGCAACCCTCCAGACCATCGTTTTTCCTGTTGGACTTGTGTTGGCCAGTTGCTGTTTCCAGTCTGTGGCCAGACCCTTGGCAGGCACTGGATGTCTGCACTTTGGGCTTTAGGCCGAGTGATGTACAATAGGCCAGGTTGCTATGTTGCACCTATGCTGGCATTCACAATCATTTGGTAATATGGGCCTATACACACTGATATTAATGCCACCTATGGATATCCATTCCTGTATGAAATGTACATCATATTACAGCAATATTGTGACCATGTTCTTCTTAGTGTACTGAGGAACAACGCCATGTGATCTTTGTCAAATGGTGAAAGGTTGTGTGTCATAATTTCCTGTGATGTCACTTGGGGGCGGGTCAGATGACATCGCTTCCTGTGATGTCATCAGAGGTCAAGGGACCTGTGAGGTCACTTCCGCTACACCTGGCATGTTGGTGAAATGACGTTCCTGCCTGCATTGCATTACAGTGCACTTATGTCAGTTAACAGCATTGCAACGCCCACCATGACATTTAACATACAGAGGAAACTGAGGGTTTCTCAGTGTCTGCTGGTGATGCTGAACTTTGGATGACTGACCCGAGGCATGTCATGACTTGACTAAAAATGGCTGCTGCCCACTGATGGCTCCACGTCATTCAAAACGCAGCGCTGCCACCTGCCTACTGCGCCTCTCACTCGAAGAGCAATTCTCGTCACCATGGAGACCACGCAGCCCACATGCTGCAGAGAAATTGCTATTTCGCATTGACAGAGAGAGGGAAAAAAAGATGATAGATTCCATTTCCTACAAACCCGAGCTTGCCGTTGAAGGAGCGCCAAGGCTTGAGCTCCACAGTATATGCACACGATCACCCGCTACGCTGCCGTACACCCGCTAATGAACAGCGCCGGGGCTACTGTGCGCACACCCCCTTAGGTACTGCGCCCCATGCCCATCGAAGCCATTCATGCAGGTGAAATAGGTGGTATGGTCGCTCTAACCCCTTAAGTGCCAACGGCGAGTGTGCTCGTCCTATTTGCATTTAAGGGGTTAAACTATTTTAAATAAGGCATTTTATTGGCTACAGAAGTGGTCCTTCTTCATCAAGACATAGTGCATGATTCAGTCCAAAGGAAGCCATTTTCTCAGTTGATATGAATCGGGTTTTCTCACCCAGACTTATGAGGTAGGTGTGTGAACTCCTTAGTTTTAGATCTTAAATGCTGCTTTAGCGCCACCTACAAGCTGACATTATTAAGTTGGAGTGAAGAGGGGCACACATCTTGTGTGTGTCGTTTGGTTATTTGCTGCCCATGGCCATGCTATTACTCTATGGACATTCCCACCTGGAAGTCCACTCCCACCCCACGCCCCCAACCATCCTGGAATCTCTTTCAACCCTTTGTGCTGCATATGGCCTGCCAGTGTTATTTTCAGGAAGACTTCTGATCGTTAATGACTTAATGACAGCTGTATTGGATATCCTCGTGTAGTTGTTTTGTATGCTATTTTATACTATGAAGTTTTTATTCTGTGTCAATAACTACTGTAGTTATTTTTTCAGCATGGGATCCTTGTCAGAAAAACTGGTCTATACTGCCTTCACGCAGGTTAACTAAAAAGTAGTCTACGGGGAAAGTTACAAGATAGCGGTGAAACGTTGATGTGTAGGGAGACGCGGGGCTAGGAAAGGGACGCATAGAACTAACACCTTGGGAAGATACAGTGGGGCTGAGATCATGTGACTGTAGTTATATATGGAGCAGCAACTGGAAGGCTGAGCATGAAAGAGAGAAAAAAAGAAATCTCCCGATAAGCTATTTATGAGGGCAGTACATATTAAATGGGAATGAAGCACAAGAATTAGTACAAGCATGGTTGTGTGATTGCCCTCAAAAAGTATTAACGATGTGTTTCTTAATTTACCAATATGTGTGTCCTCGCAGCTATTCCTTCCACTGAAGTCCTGTCAAAAACAAGCACTGCCAAAGCGAACTCTTTTGGCTTGTGTAGAGGACACACCTTGTATCCAGCTATTTAGATATGATAGCCAGCTAGCTTTATTATCGCAGTGCCTGAATAATGCCCACCCCATGCCGAAACTAAAGCTAAATGTGTTGGCTTTGCCACTGCTTGCTTAAATATAGATTTGAAGGATAATCTCGGGAAGCAGAGCCCTCTCTCTACTCTTAGTATGTTTTTATCCTCAATAAGTTCTGGAAAATAGTATTTTAAACACCATAACAGTGAGGTCACAATTTACACAATTTCTAAGCCACAAACTGATATCTTCTTTTTAGTGGACAGCAACAAAACACGTCGCCCTTACACAAAACTCATCCAGTGTGCAAAATGTAGTTGAAAGAGCATGCTAGTCAGATAAAAAGTGCTCCAAGTATTGACTAAACTTTGTTTAGATACACACAATGGCACTGTGCTATCATGGAGGGCTCCAGGGTTGTGCCTTGCCACTTCCACAAGTCTATCCTGGGTATATACCAATGATACATAAGGCGCTATACAAATGCACTATAACATAACAACATAACATATAATTGTCTAAGGAAGCCTGGGCCTTGCGGGCTGGGGTGTGCACACATTCCCATATGTAAAGACATCTTACCCATTCATCCAGCCCCTCCATTTTCTAAAATTCGCCAAAGCTCCCAAACTCAAAGAGGATCCTCTCATATGGGAGTGTAAAGATCATGGGGTCATGTACCCGAATAGGGTTATAGATGCTGCAACCATTACTTAATAACATAAAAATCCTGAGGTCTGTCAGAACCACAGCACCCACCGCAGGGCTTAGGCCCACAGCCCTCATGCCTCATTGCTCCTGAAACATTCCTGAAGTATACACGCGATTACCATATAAGCACCCCGAAACCAGCTCGGACCCCGCCTCGGTGATGACACTTTCACTGCTGCTCCCATTTTACTTGTAGCCACAAATATACATTGCCCTGTGCCCCATTCAAGATGGATGTCAACTTTTCAGGTTGACCTGCTGTCAGCAATGGCTGGGTGACTCTAAGAAACGTGCCCCCGATTACATGCCTTTCAGCCAAAAGAGAGAGCGAGCGAGACAGAGAGCAAGAAAGATATTCATCCAGCCAATTGGGGAAGAGGATAACTCTAAACAACTGATGGGGGATAACTTTATTAGCTATCTTGTATTTTTTGTCTGAACGTTTTTAACACCGCGCAAGCCACTCACTGACAAGAGGACTCACGTGATCACTGATTCATGGACTTATTTGCGTGTGAAACGGGGACTTGCGTGCCATTCTGCCCGCAGATCCCTGTTTGACGAATGGGGATCTGAGGGCAGAATGGCACGCAAATCCCCGTTTCACACGCAAATAATTCCATGAATCAGTAGTCTCTGCAAGAGGTCTTTTCACTTTTTAAAACATCGAGCTGTACTAACTTACCGCAGTGCACTGGTGATTACAGCGCGCTATCCTCAAAATACAAAGCGCGACATGGATTTTAAGTGATGTTTGAAAACGTCCACACCCCTCTGCAACAGTATTGGATGGTTCAAGAAATGTGGGCAACGGTGGTTGTGCATGTGTTAGCAAGCAGAGGAAACCATTGGACACATGCAGATAGGAGGCAAACGTGAGGAACGTGTATGGACATGCGTGGCCTAAGACGTGTCGGGGCCGCCCGCCACCCTCGGGGTTGACCTGGGGAGACTGGTGAGGTAGATGAAGAGACATCTTTGTAAGAGACTCTACTAGGGGATTGGCATTGCGTGCTTCTAGGGTGGATTTCGGGGTGCTTTCGTCATCATAAACTACTCATATTATCCATCAGTTCTGTGTACCTTTGGGGAAGGTTTAGTAGAACTGTAGACTGGTGAATTTTTAATCGCTCATTGGACTATTGTTAATGTCAGGGCAAGTTTTTTATTTTGGCTAAACCCTTACCTTCATTCAAGTCTGCATGCCTTTAATGTTTATATGGTGTAACCTTCCTTGTAACTGTATTATATCCTAACCTAACCTGTAACCACTTATGCATGCATCCTACTAAGTTCTTACTGCTAGGATACACGCTCACTGTGACCATGGGCTAAGTAATCTTCCTGCAACTAAGACATTTCCATGCAACAGCGCCTCAATGCCTATGGCGTGTAAGCGCGCTTTACAAATAAATAAATAAATAAATAAATAACATGTTGTTCCGTGCACCCTAAAAAATAAAAAAAAGCAAACTAGTCTTTGTGTTTGTGTATGTACTGTATTTATTTATTTATTTATTTATTCATGCAGGCTTGTCCGGTGGTTTCAGACAGCCTTTTGGATGGATTTAAAAAGCTGGTTACAAGGCACAGCACACCCTTTTACCCTATTGATCATCAAATGTTCACCCTAAAACAATATTATCATTATCATTATTATTATTACGACAGCATCCATCATATTAACAGTACAATAACCCCGATTATTAATAACAATGATTAATAATAATTATTATTATTATTGCTAGCAGCATGGGGCCTGCACAATGGAAGTCCTTGCTGTCTGCAGGCAGTCTCTCCCCTCTCCTTATCCTCAGATATGCGGAATTCTGGTGCTGCTATTACGCTATTTAAAAGCCAACCAGACAAGCTGCCACTGTCAGCTGCTAAGGTGCCATTGGCATGGCAACCGCAGACCCATGAAAAAGGCTCTGAACAGGAGACTCAGTCATGGACAGAGCTCGAATGTGACATACTAGGAACAGTTCCAGCAAAAGCTACATTATCTGGCAAATTCAGCTTTAAAATACATGTAACTTAAAAGCGGCATCTATTGCGTTTCGAGGCTCCCTGTCTTTTGATCGCACCCTGGGTGGACAGGGGGCCATTTGCTCAACAACAACTGCTCGCCCCCCCTAGTGCTCGACCCCAATCCTTTCCTATGAACAGTTGCATATGGCGAATCCCTCCACTTCTGCCCTTTAGCCTCCTGACCTCTACTCTCCCTGTTCTCAAGGGAGTCCCCATTGAATTCCCCATTCCCTATCCCCCAATGCTACACCCCAAATCCCCCACACACTCCTTGTATTGCACCACCGCTCCCACCCTTGCCCGGCCGACCCTGTTAGTTATCCACCCCATAACACATCCCCTGCCCCCTCTGTCTTACTGTCTCCCTCTGCGTCCCAACTATCCAACCTCTACCCTTCTTTTCGGGGGTGTTCCCCCTGTACCCTCTTTTCTAAGCCCTAATGCTCCACCTGAACTCCCCCGCTTGCCACGTCTGTGTTGCCCTACCCCCACCCACTCCTACCCCAACTTATCCATTTATGTTAACCTCCCCTCATCTTACCTCCTCTCTTGTCTGCCCTTCTCCTCCCACCCCAATACCCCAGGTTATTCCTATCACCTCTCGCTAGACACCCTATGTGTCCTGCCCACCCCACCTACATCCATTCCACCACACCCCCTAGCTAGCGCCTTGTCCCTCCCACCCCCTCAGCTTATTTGTTTGCCCCCCCCCCCTACTCATCACTAAGTGTTCGCTCAGTTAGAAAGTTCAACCACACAAAATGTTCTATCACTCCAGCCTGGTGACCACTGAAAGACGGCAATAGGCCCAGTACCCATTTCGGAAAATGTGTTTTGCACCCTGGAAGAAAAAAACTATTGAAAACATTTTTAATTGTGAGCTCACAGTAATTTGGTCTTGTTTTCTCCTTATATACTATTCCTTTGCTCTTATTTCCTCATTCAATCTTTCCTGTCATTTCTACACTGACGATTCACAAATCTTTTTCACCTGTTCTACGTTTTCCTCTTCTCTCCATAAAACTGTTTCTTCCTGTTTACTCACTGTCAAATCGTGGGTGGCCTCTCGTTTTCTTGACCGTAATCCCTCTAAAACAGAGGTTCTTTTCTTTCCTTCTTCCTCTCCCTCTTCTATATCACCTCCCTCTGGACCTCTCTTCCCCCCATCCTTTCTTCTTCTGCTCGAAACCTTGGCATTGTCTTTGACCCTTCTCTTTTGTTTCTTCGACATATTTCTAACTCTGCTCGTTTTCATCTTTATCATCTTCGACGCGCTCGTCCTTTTGTTTCATTTACCGCTACTTCAGATCTATGCACTTGTTTTCTCTCGTCTTAACTATCATTTGGTTCTTTTTCTAGGTCTTCCCAAGTCTCATCTTACCCCTCTATCTTCTGTTTTAATTCAGCTATTTGTCGTCTCTTTAACCTTCCCTTTCGCTCTTCGGTTACTCCATCTCTTTGTTCTGCTTCTTTACTTTCCTTTAATCTTTATCTTATCTTTCATTTTCCTTGCTTTGTTTATAAAGTTCCTTGCGGTCTTGCTCCTTCTTATCTTGGTTCTCTTGTCTCTTTTTACTCTCCTCCTTATTCTCTTTGTTTTCAATCTCTTTTTCGTCTTTCTATTCCTAAGCCACCTTGTGCTTCCTCTCAATTCTATTCTTTCTCAGTCCTTGCACCCAAGCATTGGAATTCTCACCCGCTAGCTATCGTGCCTCTTCTACTTACCATATCTTTCATTCTCAATTAAAAACCCACCTTCTCCTTCCCTCTGCTTAGCTCCTGATTGTTGATTTTACCATCACTGTCCTTTTTATTGTACCACTGTAATTATTTGTGTTAAAGCGCTTTGGTGAAAGCGATCAATAAAGAAAATACATACAATGCAAAATACAATGTGGTTTAACTACTAATGAATTAAGATAATTGATAAATCATTAATGTATTTAAGCATATTGGTTGAGAATAAATGATTATAGTGATCATCCCTGTATTCAGGGATAGGCAGGGATGGTATGGCCCACTGGCCCACGCTTAAGGTGGGACCAAGTGAAGTGGGGACTCTGCGAGGGCTCTGGGCACTCAACGTACTGTCTCCCCTTGAACCTGGTGAGATCGCCATTAGCACCCCGGAGCTCTGTACTGGGTGCTAATCGCAGTTTGGATTTTTTATATAAGGAAAATGGGTGCAACAATTATTACATGTGTCCAATTTCCCTTAAACTACGTACAAAATGGTTGCCATGGAAAATAGTAAAAGGGTTGAGTCCATCTTCTATGTCCATGGTGGCTGTCGGGACGGAGGGTGCCCGGAAAAAAGGAGAGAGTTAAGTCAGGCAGGCTGAGGAGGGTGGGGGCTGGGCGTGGTACTTCATGGGGGCAGCAGGGGAAGGCAGATGGCAGGAGAGGCCGCGGGAGCCAGAAACAAATGGTGCGCAGGTTGCCAGAATGCGGGTAGTCACTGATGAATTCCGCGTGCGTTCCCGGCCACCTGATTGGGTAGACTTCCTATCCTGGATGCTATTATGAGATCATAGATGCACATACATGCAGTTTACTATGAAATTATCGAATTTAAAAAAAATGAAAGGAGAAATGACCGCATTTTTTTTCTGATAATGAGGAGAGGGTCCCCCGCACAACGCCATCACAGCCCTACCACAACTAATCCCCTGGCCCCACCCCTTACCTATATTTCGTTAAAAACGATTCAAAAGTTAAAACAAATAGGTAAAAAGATTTGCACAATTCTTCTTCGTTTTTTTTTATTTGATCATTTATAAATGCCCATAAATGCAAAGTTCTTTCATTTAAAGAAGGAACTATGTTTAAAGCCTCTGTGAGACTGACTTACTTTTGAGTCAATTTCATGACATCCCTTCTTCTATGGAAACCATAACATTGAAGTGTGTTCGGGTGGCAAGAAACACAATTTCCAAAACAGCAATACTATAAAATGCTTCCCTCAGGAACAGCAGATGAATCGGAAAGAGTTTCCTGACTAGAAAGAGGATGCCAGTACAAACCCGACAACATCAGAATGTTCCCAAATACGGTTCAATATTGAGAACACCAGTATTGACATGCAGGGAAGGGTGACGCTACACAAAACCTTGCTGTCTGTTTTCGTCCAGGTCACTTCAATCACCCTGAACTCTGGGAGAATATCTGCTGGGAGAGGGAGTGTTGAAAAGGACCCCACACCCATGCGCTACTCACCTGTGCAGAACTAGCAGAAGAGTGAATGGAAATCTCAACAAAAACATTTCTAAAAAGGGTCTGAGCACTAGGTGTGTACTGAGTCAGCCCATCTTCAAAAATCTCATTGGGTATGCACTTGTGCGGATGTGTCCCCATTGAAGAGGAGTGTCATTTACGGATATTACTGAACAGGCTCTATACATAACCTTGGCAAATCCAAAGCTCTGTTATACTGGATGAAATGCCAGCCGAGTGACCCCATTGACTGAATAATGTGGTATACGGTATCTTGGATGACTATAGCTCTACATTGCTTGACATTGTCTGAACTTAAATAAGTACAAAACATCAAAAACCAACTAAAAAGGCTCTCCAGTCGCCATCTTGAAACTCCAACAGCAACGCGTCTGTGCCTCCCGTATGCACCCTTTCCATCCCATGGCTGTGAAAAGCTCCTTTACATAGGGTTCAATGGTAGAATCACAGCTACCCTTGAATCCTATGGAAAGAGGAATTCCATGGTCTTGCTGGAGACGTGGCTCAGAGTGGAACGTTTCCATCAAATTCCCTCCCCACTTCCTGCAGCTACCTGAGCAGAGAAGAAGAGCAGATGATTCAGAGCTGAGGAGACCAGGATGGGAACCAATCCTCACAATCAATAGGTACGTTCATAAATAGGGTTGAGTGTGGGTCGAATGTACACATGACCATACATCCATGGTATGCACCCTAATGCTCTCTGGTGTGCTGGACTACAAATCCCATCATCCCTCTCCAATGAATAGTCTGGTTTGTGCTGATGGGAGTTGCAGTCCAAAACATCTCACGGATGCAGACCCCTGTTGTACAAGATGGTGGAAGCATACGTGGTGTGTGTGTATGTGTGTGGACATGGGTGAGCATTCACTGTGTGTGTGCAAGAGTACATGGCGTGAAGGGGCGGGACAGTGAGGGAAATGGGAGTAGGGGGGCTGCTGGAATGTGTGGGTGTGTTTATTGTACAAGGGGGGTTGGGTAATGCAATTATAAGTGTTTTTGCAGGCCAAATACTCACAATTTGAGTTGAAGCCATCACAGATGTTGTTTTACAAGTGCAAATACTTGCACTTTGGGGCAAGGATATCACAAATGTAGTCATATAGAGGCAAATACACACAACCTTGAGAAAAGCCACCACATGTGAGGTCTTACAGGGGGAAATACTGGCATGTTGGCCCCAAACTATTACTGGCTTGAGGGGGAAAGGCATTACTGGTGGGTTCTTTCAGAGGCAAAACCTGTCATTTGAGGGAAAGCCGTCACTGACGTGCTATTACAGCAGGTCAATACTGGCATTTTAGGGCAAAGCCATTACACGGGAGGTCTTAATGGGGCAAAGAGTGGCATTTTGGGGAAAAAAATACATCATAAGTGTGTTCTTCCTAAAAAGGCAGATAATGGCATGTTGGGGCACAGCCAAACAAAAGAGGGGATGGCTGGAAGGTTTCAAATTCATCTTAATCTATGGCATTGGTGTGGGCAGCCCCACAGATGTTTTTGCTTGTCAGGCAAAGAACCATGGTCTGGAGGAATGCCCGAGGCAATGCCAGAGGTTAAGATTAATTCTAAACCTTCCAGCCATCAATTGTTTGGTTTTGTTATAGTCACCCTGAGTGGGACGTGGGTCCTGTGCCTGCTGGACCTAGAGACTCCTTACTGATGAGGCCAAATGAGGCCGAAACATGTGTGGGGTTGCTTGCGGTCTCGTTCACAAGTGAGGTGACCAAGTAGTTTGGGCTGGACTGACCCTTATTCGGGTCGGACCAAGCCTTACTTGCATTTTGCTTTCCACCGTTTGTAATGGCTTGGCAGGCGAAGAACAATGGTCGGGAGGGTTGCCCAGAGCAATGCCAGAGGTTAAAATCAATTTGAAACCTTCCAGCCATCCCCTCGTGTTTTGCATGTGGGGCAAAACCACCACTTGTGTATTCTTAGAAGGGTAAATACTAGCATGTCGGGGAGACGTCATCAGATAATGTGGTCTTACAGGAAGAAATACTGGCATTTTTTCTGCAATGCCACCACAGATGATGGCTTAAAGGGGCAAAAACGGTCACTCTCGGGCAAGGCCGTCACTGGTGTGCTCGTACTGGGATGAGGTGGCAAAGCGATCTTTGGGGGTATTTGCAGGGGTCAGAAACTGTTACTTTGTGGCAAAGCCTTTCTCGTCGGCAAAAAAAAAAAAAAAATTTGAGGCAAATGCATCACTAATACAGTGGGCAAATATTGAAATTTTGGGGCAGAGTAAACACATATGTGGTTTTACAGATGCAAATACTGGGATTCCGTGGCAAATCCATCACAAGCGAGGTCTTACAAGGGCAAATACTGGCACTTTGAAGTAAAGCTAACACTTGTGGATACTTTGAAAGGTCAAGTACTGCCCTGTTGGGTCATTACAGATGTGGTTTTAGAGGGACAAGTAACTGACACTGTTACTTTGGGGTTAAACCATCACAGGTATGCTGTAACAGGGGCAAATACTGACGGGTTGAGGCAAAGCCATCACTGCGGGTTTCTTACCGTGGGAAGTACTGGCATGTTTGGGCAAAGCCATCAATGGCAGGCTCTTACAGGGGCAGATACTGCCATTATTGGTCCTACATGGGGAAACGCTGGCATTGTTAGGGAATGTCATCACTGGTGTGCTCTCACAGAGGCACATACTGGCCTTTAGGGGCAAAACCATCAAGAGTGATTTCTTTAAGGGGCAAATAAAGGCATGTTGGGCATAGGCCATCACTGATGAGTTCTTAAAGGAGCAAATACTGGCAGGTTGGTGCAAAGCTATCACTGGAGGGCTCCTTTTTGGGCAAATACTGCCCTTTTGGGAAAAAACCATCAAAGACATGACCTTACTGCATGCAAATACTGGGCATTTGAAGCAAGCCATCACAGGTGTGGTCTTACAGGGGACATACTGGTATTTTCGGTCAAAGACATCGCAGATGGGAATCTTACAATGGCAAATACATTTGGGGCAAAGACACAACGGGGCGTGTTTGCAAAGGTGTACATAATCACATGTTAGTCCAAAGTCACCACTGGTGGGATGTTACAGGGGCAAATACTAGCATGGTGGGATAAACCAATCATTGGTGGGTTCTTACAGAGGCAAATAATGTCACTTTGGGGCAAATCATGACAGATATGATATGATATGATATGGCATTTGTAACGCGCCTATACACAAGTGTTTCAAGGCGCGACGAAGCGGGGGGGGACAAGGGGAGACAGACAACGATCCTACTAGGCCAGGTGTCATTCAGACCGTGCAAGTGCAAGGGTAGGGGGACTGGGAAAAGTGCAAGGGGAAGGGGAGAGGGGAAAGTGCAGTACATGGTTAGTAGAATACAAGATAAATAATAGGGCCAGCTGGTGGCAAGTGCAAGGAAAGTGCAGTACATGGTAAGTAGAATACAAGATCAATAATAGGGCCAGCTGGTGGCAAGTGCAAGGTAAGTGCCGGGAGAAGGGGCTGTAGGATACAGAGACAGTCCTGTAGTGCAGGTAGGCAGTGCAGGGAAGAGTGGCTGGGCCAAGGACCGAGATCGGTGAGTGGCCCAGTTGCAGATTCAGTGCAGGTTCAGTGAGTTTAGCAGGAGATAGAGGGAGAGAAAGCGGAGGCAAAGAGGAAGGTTTTGAGGTGCTTCCGGAACCGGAGATGGTTCTCCTCAAGTTTCAGGGAGGCAGGAAGGCTGTTCCAGAGGTAGGCCCCTGCTGTGGAGAGAGATCTACCCCCAGCTCATTGCTTGGAGAAGCGGCTGAACCTGAGGTAGTTGGAGGTGGATGAGCGAAGAGCTCGAGAAGGAAGATATTTAGGAAGAGAGAGTTGAAGGTATTTTGGCCCAAGGCCCCAGAAGGCCTTGTGGACAATGCAGAGGGTTTTGAACTTAATCCTCGCAGCCACTGGGAGCCAGTGTAGCGATTTCAGTCCTGGAGAGATACGGTCCCTGGGCTTGAGGCCAAGGACAAGTCTCGCAGTCCTGTTCTGGATGAGTTGCAGAGGGCGGAGAGTAGAGGCAGGAAGATTTAGATAGAGGCTGTTACAGTAGTCCAACTTCGAGAGAACCAGAGCTCTGGAGACAGTGAGCTTCTGGGAGAAGAAGAGGAAAGGAAGGATACCTCTGAGGAGGTGTAGCTGGTAGTGTGACTTCTTAGAGACGTCAGATATGTGAGGAGAGAAAGAGAGTGTGGAGTTGAAGATGACCCCGAGGTTTTTTGCCTTGCAAGTAGGAGCAGGAAGAGGGCCAAGGGAGGCCGGCCAGAGAGCTGCAGGGAAGGAGGGAGTGGTTGTGCCGATAAGTAGAATCTCAGTCTTACTGACATTAAGGCAGAGGTCGTTGGCGGCACACCATTCCTGGATAGCAGAAAGACAGTCAGAGATGAGGGAAGGAGAAGAGGAGGCCGAGGGTAGCCTGAAAATGAGCTGGGTATCATCCGCGTAGCACTGAAAGTTGGGACAGAGAGCGGCGATGCGGTGGGCAGGAAGTGCCAGATACTGGTTGAACAGCCAGGGGGAGAGGTTAAATCCCTTGGGGACACGGCAGGTAGAGAAAAAGATGTCAGAGAGGAAGGACCCCAGTTGGACCTGGGAGGGTCGATTGGAGAGGAAGGAGGTCAGCCACGCCAGAGCCTGATCAGTGATACCCAGGTTATCACGGAGACGGTTGAGCAGGATGGTGTGGTTGACCGTGTCAAAGGCAGAAGAGAGGTCAAGCAAAATGAGAACACAAGGGGTGTTAGAGTCAAGGTTTGAGAGCAGGTCTTCACGGATGTTCAGGAGAGCAGTTTCCGTGCTTCTGGCAGCTCTGAAGCCAGACTGATGGTCATAAAGACTACCAACAGATTCAGCATGGCGATTAAGCTGGGAGATGGCCAGTTTCTCCAGGAGCTTGCCCAGGAAGGGAGTGATAGAGATTGGGCGATAGTTAGCTGTGCAGGAGGGGTCGGAAGAGGGTTTCTTAAGAAGGGGTGCACAAGGGAGTGCTTGAGGGGGGGTGGGAAGACTCCAGAGGCGAAGGAGTGATTGCAGAAGTCAGCCAGGGCAGGGGCCAGGGAGTCAATGTGGTCCTTGATAGTTTTGGAGGAACAGGGGTGGACCTGTTTTGACGAGACTTTCATAGATCGGACTTGTCTCGAAACCTCGTCAGCAGAAAAAAGGGGATAGTTAGAGAAGGGGGGAGGAGGGGTGGCTGCAGAAGGGCCAGAGGGAGAGCAGGGAATATAAGAGGATATACTGTCATTTTGGGGAGTTGCACTACACAGGAGTTCCTACAAGGAAAAATACTGGCATGTTGGGGAAAAGCACCCACAAGTGTGTTCTTAATAAGGGAAAATGCTGACATTTTGGGGCAAAGTCATCATAGGTATGTTCTTGCAGGGGACATGTTTCTACGTGGGAAAATACTGGCTTTTTATGGGCAAGGTTATCACAGTTGTGTTCTTACAGGGGAAATACTGACATTTCAGACAAAAATCTCAATGGTTTGTTCTGTGAGTGAAATGGCAATTTGGGGCAACGCTATCACAGCTGCGTTCTTACAGAGGCTAATACTGATATGTTGGGGCAATGTCATCACAGATGTGTTATTACAGCACTAATGTTGGCATGTTGAGGGAATGCCATTACAAGTGCGTTCAGGGAGGGAGGAAATGTGAGTAGGTTTGGCCAAAGTCATAACTGAGTGGTTCTTACAGAGGCAAAGTCAGCCCAGGAAAATGTGGGCATGTTGGGGACAATGCCATTGAAGGTGTGTACTTACAGGGTCAAATGCTTGCATGATTTTATTTTGGGGTCGATACTGTACATAGAAAACATTCACACTAACAGCCGAGCTAATCGCAAGAACTGTATGTTTTTCTGGGTAGAATGTGTGGTTTTTATTTGCCCTTGTTTTTTCAGTCGGTCCAGCCCTCCGGTGAACGACCGTACACGTTACCAATGACTTGACATGATAAATGAACGGGCGTACGGGTAGTATAGTTCAGTGGCAACGCGCTCGACGACGCAGAGCAACACAGGTTCGAATCCTGTGTCCGCAAGTGCGTTATAAAAACGAATTATAAAGAATAAAATATGCTTACTAACTCACACTTACTTTTCACATACTCATGAAACATGACTAATGACCTATATGTAAATCAAATGGATGTTGTGATAGTTTATGTCAAGTCATGAAAGAAAAATAATAATTCGTGGAAATATTTGGCACCTTATAGTGCCATTGCCGGCATGATTTGCTGAACTGCCACGTGCAAAACAGACATCAACACTGGCAGTCGTGGCAGTGCAAAACAACTCTGTGCGGAGAATATTCGAAATCTTACAGCAGCGATTTTGATTAGAATTGCAGCAATCGTGTACCCATGTGTGGTGCCATGAATGAGGGGTGTGGTATCAGAAACTAGTAGCAGGAGTAACGCATACCACACGCATGTAAAGCTTCCCAGTCCCCCTATCAAATCCTGAATGATGGCCAGGCAGTCACAGATGTAGGCACCACAATGGCACGTTGAAAATGACTTGTAACAGCATGCTAGGGTATTATAGGGAGGTCAACTAACCAAACTGGTGTAAATAATAGGACAGCATACGTAGAACTGTGACATAATCAAGCCCTTGGCATTGCAGTACCAAAGACATGGAATTATCAGCTCGCCCGTCACACATTCTCTTTGCAGGAGTCAGGATGGCTACTTTGACCCCTTGCCTGGAGATTAACTGGTGTCTGCCAGGTATTCGCGACATCGCATGGGAATATGGCGCCCTCACCACCATGCCTTGATGCCATTAACTGATGCCCCCGAACAGGGATTTTACAAACCCTTATATCGTGGGGGGGGGGGCATGCAATAATGTTAGTGTGTTTACGTGAATGCACGCCTGCCGCTGGAGCTGCACGTGTAGCAGGTTTCACACGTTCAACTACGTTTCAGGTGATCTTAGCCATGTGTGCAGCCCACTGCGCGGACTACATTGTGAGCCCACGCTTTGACATAGAGCATGCACGAGGGAGGGGGTTTGATGTGCCCAGCCACATGTTGCAAATCCAGGTCAGCTCTGCGGCGACGTGCAAGAGAAGGCACACTTTGACCCACAATCTTACATGGCAGCCGTGCCCTCAACAGAAATGAGGACTTGTTGACGGTTGTGTCATTGATGGACCAACACTGGTGCCCGTGGGTCACGGTGTACCTCTTTGAAGGCCTCCACAATGATTTGAGTGTCTACTCCTTACCGGGTGGTGACTCAATTCATCAGACAATAGCCTTCCTGAAGGCCCACCTACTGTTGCCTATTTATAGTTCAATTGTAGTATTCATAAAGGTTAACTTGTGTTTTTTTAAACTTTTTCCGGAGTTTGAATTTAAAATGATAATGCCAAATACAAAGGGACTCACGACATGAGAATGCACTCAGTCGTGCCGGGATGCGCTGAGAGTGCCTTTCAGTGAGAAACACGCATCGGAGGTAAGTGACACAGGTGTATGAAATGACTGACCGTCACTGAGTAAGACTACAGAAGCTTGTGGGGCCAGTGATGAGGCGATGGGAGCGAGCTGCCATCGAAATGGTCGGAAAGTATGATTTAGGGACGGGGATGTCTGTCTATCAATGAGTGATCCGCCTGCAAACTGTCTGGGACCAATGATACAGGAATGCATGAAGAATGCCATGCGATCAGTGCTGGGAAAGATGATTGGCAAGTAGGTCCTGTCTGAACTGGAATGAACAATGCTCTTAACACATACCAGGGACCAATCATGTGTGGGTTGATTGTGAGACATTTGACATTCAAAGTCACTGCAGAAAAGGTGTGGGGCATTTTAGTGCACGCAAACTAGATGCGATCCAGTGACATCTAGGCCACTAGCAATCTGCATGGGGACACACACAACCGCAGGAATCTTTTTGCTTAATATGGCCTCATTAGTGAGGGGTTTCCTATGTTCTTAGGTCCAGCAAGCTCAGTATCTTTCTCTGAGCATACCTGTGGCTCATTTGGTGACATTGCAACACCGAAATGTCCTGGCGGGACATTCTTGAATTAATCATAAC
Source organism: Ambystoma mexicanum (assembly GCF_040938575.1). Lineage (NCBI taxonomy): Eukaryota > Metazoa > Chordata > Amphibia > Caudata > Ambystomatidae > Ambystoma > Ambystoma mexicanum. Next base: position 145,329,899 of record NC_090930.1, on the reverse strand, counting down.
CACCGGCACGGCATGTGCTACGGGCAGATTTCCATTGCATCGTTTTTCAGTCTGCTATCCTAGGCACGGCAGGCTCTGGACCCACCACTGAGCATCCGCTGGCCATGTGGCATAACTTTGCACCCCTGGAGACTAGTGGATAGAAGTCTTGGAAGTCACCAGCTCTTCTGGCAATAGCTCTGGACAGTCCATAGATGGGCAGATTGGCTAAAGATTGTGAAATGGAAGATGGCCAAGTGGAAATGACAGTGCTTAGGAAAAAAGCAAAGCTTCTTGTGCATTATGTTTTGGCCCCTGCAAAAGTGAGGTCTGATTGAGGCTGCCTTCTACGAAGCGAGAGTTAGTGGGTGGGCTTACTCAGAGGCAGAGAATGGGGGCTGCCTTTGAGGGAGGGGTCAGATTACTGGATGAACGAGACTGTTGATCTGGGACTGACTCAGGGTAGAATGTTAGTGAGAGATACTCTATGCAGGGTTTGCAATTGCCAGGAGCTGGGACCTATTTAGCTCCTGGCTCTGGCCAAGGGGAGCCTGGCTAGCTTGAAGCCAACAGTTACCAGGAGCCACTTTTGACTCCCCAGGTCAAGTGGTGCCATACAAACATTTGTGTCTGATATTAACTGTGTAGGTTTAGGAGTGTGTACACAAGAGAATGAAGCACACGCACAAGGGGCATTTAAAAGATATTGGATAATATATAATGGACACAATGTTAGAGTTTCCATCTTGTGCACAAGTTACATTTGCTGCACACTATGTACTAGCTCCCGGTTCCCCACTGGTAGCTCCTGGTCACTGCTTAATGCTGGATACCCAGGAGCTGCTTTTAGCTCCTGCTTCTCCAGTGGTAGCTCCTGGTCACTGGTTAATGCTGGATACCCAGGAGCTGCTTTTAGCTCCTGCTTCTCCAGTGGTAGCTCCTGGTCACTGGTTAATGCTGGATACCCAGGAGCTGCTTTAAGCTCCTGCTTCTCCAGTGGTAGCACCTGGTCACTGGTTAATGCTGGATACCCAGGAGCTGCTTTTAGCTCCTGCTTCTCCAGTGGTAGCTCCTGGTCACTGGTTAATGCTGGATACCCAGGAGCTGCTTTAAGCTCCTGCTTCCCCACTGGTAGCTCCTGGTCACTGGTTAATGCTGGATACCCAGGAGCTGCTTTAAGCTCCTGCTTCCCCAGTGGTAGCTCCTGGTCACTGCTTAATGCTGGATACCCAGGAGCTGCTTTAAGCTCCTGCTTCCCCAGTGGTAGCTCCTGGTCACTGCTTAATGCTGGATACCCAGGAGCTGCTTTTAGCTCCTGCTTCTCCAGTGGTAGCTCCTGGTCACCGGTTAATGCTGGATACCCAGGAGCTGCTTTTAGCTCCTGCTTCTCCAGTGGTAGCTCCTGCTCACCGGTTAATGCTGGATACCCAAGAGGCTGCTTTTAGCTCCTTCTTCCCCAGTGGTAGCTCCTGGTCACCGGTTAATGCTGGATACCCAGGAGCTGCTTTAAGCTCCTGCTTCTCCAGTGGTAGCTCCTGGTCACTGCAGTGGTTGCTCCTGGTCACTGCTTAATGCTGGATACCCAGGAGCTGCTTTTAGCTCCTGCTTCTCCAGTGGTAGCTCCTGGTCACTGCTTAATGCTGGATACCCAGGAGCTGCTTTTAGCTCCTGCTTCTCCAGTGGTAGCTCCTGGTCACCGGTTAATGCTGGATACCCAGGAGCTGCTTTTAGCTCCTGCTTCTCCAGTGGTAGCTCCTGCTCACCGGTTAATGCTGGATACCCAAGAGGCTGCTTTTAGCTCCTTCTTCCCCAGTGGTAGCTCCTGGTCACCGGTTAATGCTGGATACCCAGGAGCTGCTTTTAGCTCCTGCTTCTCCAGTGGTAGCTCCTGGTCACCGGTTAATGCTGGATACCCAGGAGCTGCTTTTAGCTCCTGCTTCTCCAGTGGTAGCTCCTGGTCACCGGTTAATGCTGGATACCCAAGAGGCTGCTTTTAGCTCCTGCTTCTCCAGTGGTAGCTCCTGGTCACCGGTTAATGCTGGATACCCAGGAGCTGCTTTAAGCTCCTGCTTCTCCAGTGGTAGCTCCTGGTCACTGCAGTGGTTTCTCCTGGCCACTGCTTAATGCTGGATACCCAGGAGCTGCTTTTTGCTCCTGGTCAACAAATCTTAATTTCGAGCCCTGCAGGTCTATAGAAGTGAAAGAGATGGATAAGAGGACTCGGACGTGGCTGCATCCTTGTTCACTATAGTGCAAGATGACTTGGGTCACTCAACGGGAGGTCAGGATCATCACTGTATACATGTGAGTATACAGCGTGACAGGAATGAGGGGGCACACACTATGAAAAAAAGTCCTCTTTCATTTTTGATCAGGGAAATCTTTGTCCCCCAATGTGTAGACACAGAAGATAGCAAGACCTAACTAGACACTTTTATTGGCCTCCACACCCCACTCTGATAATAATACAACAATCTAGAACGGTTGCAGCTGGTGCATTTGTGTAAATGTATGCACTGAATTGAACCGAGCTAGCTCCCCATAACTAATCCTATGTGGTTTTGGCAGGTGCATACCCTTAGAACATTTTTCAAACAATGGGTTTAAATTGTGCATTTTACAGAAAAAAGTCTCAGAATAATTGTGTAACGATGTAGAATCTACACTCCGTTCTGCAGTGCAACACATGAAACACAACACATGACACACTCAATGCATGCCAAGACTCCAACAGTACACAGAAGCATTGGGTAACTGGTGTGGACGCTTGCTGTCCCCAAGTCAGAAAACACAGGAGGCCTCTCTCAACAGCGAATGCCAGCACTGCCCCACTTTCAAGCTTCTTCTGTCTAAACCAGATCATGAGGTCAGTTCCCCCTTTCATGCATTCTGTGTCCAAAGAAAGTAATAAGGCTTGCCTCAGCAACATATGTCAGCATTACCACTGCAAAACACACCTTCAAGTTGCTAATGCCCAAAACCTCTGTCTCAACAAAATATGCTGCCCCATGCTCTGCATCATTGCTACATTAAGTTGCCACAAGCTGTGCCCCAAACACACTTACACATATGTACACACAAACACAGTGTAGCAAACGCACATGCAAACAAACATTTTTTAAACATATTGTTTCTCTTTGTTACAAGCCTAAAAGCCAGGAATGGTTGATCATGTCATAGATGGTACTGGAAAACGTGTGATCTCTTTAAACTGCCATACATGCCTTATGTTCAAGACAGACAACGCCAGAAGAGTGTTTGTGGTAAGCCCATCTGCTTGTAGTCATTGTTCAATAAAGGTACGAATCAAGTGTACAACATTTGCACATTAAAGAATTGTCTATAACACAAGGGGATCTGAGATTAATTTTAGAAGAGAGGTGTACCCCAGCATTGTTTGCAATGACTGTTGCAAGGGGCACAACTACACCCATAATGATACACAATTAGACTAACATTTCCAATGGTGGCTTTGTCAATTGCTAGTTTATGGTTCATGTTTTTCTGTATTTTGTCTTAATACCATGTAAGATTGTGTGTATTTGAGGTGTCAGTGGGCAATCGGGGAAAAAACATTGAAACTGTGGGCCCTGAATGTGTGCCTTGGCACAATGTGACCTGGTGTGGCATCACTTAGTCTAGCATATTATAACATGGTACAATAACGGATAACAGCTGGAGAAAGAATATTTTGCATTCATATAATAAATCAATGTGACAAACTGGAATGTTTATAAAGTGAAAAGGGTTGTCCCCAGTTGTTGAGTGTTTATTGGCCAAGACATAGTAAAAATAATTACCTCAAAGTCATTTTACGTTCTACCCTATTATACATTTTGACAGGGGTCAATAACCAAGGAACACAGAGACACCATATTGTTCCCAAAATATGGATTTACATTTTTGCAGCTAAGTCACAGTGACATTAAATGATTTGCCCAGGATCACATGCTTTGATTAAGCTGTGAAGCCAGCGTTCTAACCCACTCTGCTATTTAGGCCCTTGACTACATGTTTTCCAAGTTGTACTTGGTGCACATATTTACATTTTGGCTTTCAAAGACTACAATAATACAGTCTTATGGTGATTACTTGCTGAATACACTAATCACAAAGTAAAGTAATCTGACAACATATAAATCCTAAACATGTTAAACCAAAAGTATATAATTTAGATTTAATTCCACACCCTGGATAGAAAACTACAAGTCCCAGAATGCAGCACTTGAAGACACATACTTAAATAAAGTTGTTTGCCATAAACCTCCTGGTTGCTGGTATGCATGATGCTAAGAACACCCGACAATTCACGTGAAAGCAAATCTTTTTTTGTATATCAAAATAGTAGACATGAGGGATATATATGAATGTTTAAAAGGTACCTTATTGCATTACTCAATGTAATTGTTTTAGTAGCAGACAGAGACTTTGTAGGTGACTTGATGGGTGTAGAGGCCTTTAACGTGGGCATTTCCCATCACTGTGTTAATTGACTAAACACTCATGCCTAAGAAAGCACTGCTAACAAAATACAGCTTGTATTTGTCTTCCTCGTGGCAGCCCTAAAGGTGAGCAGTCCCCTTTAACAAAACCACAACGTTTAATGCGGGTTGCTGCTGCAGCCGTGTAGTTAAACTGCTGGCCAGCACCGCGGAATAGGAATCGATGGAGCTTGCAGGCGCAGAAAATAATCTGGGGGCCAGGGCAAACTAATGTACCCTGCAAAGCCAAGCTGCATTAGGCAGACATTGCCTAAAGAAGGAAGGCCGTTTGGCGCTTTCCCACAGACAGGCCAGTCACACAATACACTTGCCACACAGTATGGTGTCAGCAGCGAAAGGGCGGAAACAGGTACAACCTTACGACAGGAAGGTTAGGACAAAGCAGGCCACACCCTGGTGCGCATGGCTGTTGGTGCCAGCCTGCCAGAGGGGCAGCAAGCCCTTGGAAACTAACATGCCTGCAGGCATGGAAAGTGGAATAAAAGGAGAGAAGTGGAGGAAAGAAATCAGTTCTCTTTGGTACTCCGAATGGAGTACCAGCTGCCATCCTGTGGACGCAGAAGACTTCTCTCTTTCCCAATCCCACCCACCTTAAAGGAAAGGAGAAGAAAGGTATAACTGGGCAACAAACGGGCCCCACAAAGTCGTGGGAAGATGGGGGAGGCACGGGCCAGGTAGATGCCCCTGAGCCGGTGACCAAAAGATAACAGTTGTTTATCATTGTGTGTTTTGGATAAATATGTTTACCAAAATGTGTTGTATGATTATACTGTTGCAATAAAAAACCACAGCCTTTTTATTGCCAACCATAAGACAATGCCTCATGGTAGTCATTTTACAACACTAACCAGGGTAACAGGTCAGCCGGCTCTGAGCTCCATAGATTACACCCACTAACGGGGCAATGTTAAAAGCAAAGGCCAGTGCGAAAACTAGCTGCCCGGGACAGGAGAAGAATCAAGGGTTATGCCCCGTCGCAGCACTTTCCTGACGAGGCAGCATTTGGGGGAAAAGTCCCAGACCGTTCCAAAATATCTGTTTTCTTCACTGTGGAGCCGAGTGGGGCGAGCAGGGGAGGGTGGAAAAGCTGCTCCTCCTGCTACGTTACCACCACCTCCCCCTGCCTCCGTCCCCCTTGTCGGTACCGGTGCAGACCGTACAACAGGGATTCTTTAAGTTCTGCCGCTGTTCGCAGGAATATGTTGGGGTAGCGTTGCATGGCGCCTCCGTGGCCCTCTTCCTACCCGTCCCACCACACAAACACCAATGCCGGATGAACCGAAACTGACAGCTGCATTCACAATGTTTCACTTCTGCTCTGTCACACAAAGCATTAGGCTGGCTCTCAGGCCTGCTGTCTTGGGGGAGGCGCCAAGCCCTCCCTTTAGTTACATAAGAGAGCAATGGCAAGTGGGGCAGCCTTTATTCAATCCACCTGTTTTTAAATCACGCCATTCCCAGATGCCTCTGATCTCCCCTGGGTGGGCTCTGAAATATCTCCGGAAATAGCAATACCAGCGTTCGGGGAAGTGTGGGCAACATCCCTAGATGGATGCTCTTCTCTTTGCCCGTATAAAGTGATTACATTATAAGGGTACCTGTAATACCACAGGCCCTCCAGGTAAGTGATACGTGAATATGCAAAAAATGGACCTTGGTAATTGAGGCTAGAGAGATATTATATTTATTCGCTAGACAGTTTCAATCTTAAAATGTATTTTTATTTTCCAATAGAATATTTAGTACTGTTTGCTCACAGAGCACATAAATACAGAGACATTAGACATCTTTTCATTCATATCATCATCCATTCACATTCCCATTACACACATCCAACGATCAATGTGTACAAAAACACCGGTTAATTGCACCCAATCGTGAAAAACACCTCAATGCACAATTTTGATACACCTATGACAATTTTGTGTGTGTAGTTATGTATAATAGCAATAGAGCTTATTCACAAGATCTACGTATGTTTCAGTCGTTGTCATACGGCTTAAATTCAATTGGTCTAATATTCCTCGACCTTCTTCAGGATCTGGGTAGACCTATAATGTGGCCTAACCCACTAGCATCAGGTGAACGATGTCTTCCAGAGAGCATCTACAAACCAAACAAACAATACAAATCGTATTACTCTCCAACCTCTTAATTTTGACGACACAGTGTACTCGAGTGTACAAATCCTGAGTTATTATACTCATTGACACTCACCTCCAACTCCACTTTATGGAGGTAGAGTCAAAAATAGAATAGATCCTTCATGCTCCTAATATTTGATTTCAAGGAGCTTGAAACCAAAGGGCGAACACTGGCGCAATGTGAGTGGGGTTCTCCTTTTTACCAATTCCACTTACTTTTCATGGGAGTGGAGTCGCCTAGTAATGAGTGATAAATCTCTTTCTGGTCACACCCAGCAAACTTCTACAACTGGTGCTCATCCTCTTGTCTACACACTAAGGGGAAAGACATCACGGGTATGACTTTAGACCCAGAGGGGCTGTAAATAATTTATTAAACATAAATGTCACTGTCTCCCCCTTATTCAAGATGTGAAGGGGTGGGTGGCCCCAGACACACCTAATGGGACCTCAGGGTCGCGGAGTGGGTTCGATCAACGGGTTGTTGTAGTAGTAGTTTGCAATTTGTAGAGCACTTTATGCCATTAGTATGGCCTCAACACACTTGTACTGGGAACAACCTCGGGGAACGAAGTCCAACTATGGGAAAGATTGTCAGAGGATTATAATGCGTGTGCGCATCTGGCCGAAGTAAGGAAATTGGCGGGATGGCATGTGGATGGGTGCTGAGAGGTGGTCAGGAGTGAGGGCGAGTGCAAGAGACTCGTTATGTGTCCAGCTACACCGAATTTTTGTTGTAGGATATAAGTGCATTCTGATGGCAGAGGTGTCGTGCTTTATGTTAGTCTGTTGTATGGAGGTGCATGCGTGCGTGCGTGAATGCGGCCATGCTGCGGCTGAAGTTCCATCAGCATGGAGTACTTTAGTTCCGACTGTTTTCCCAATTTAAAATGACTAGATAGTTGAAGAATGGCCATAATCAGGGTCAGACTGGGACATCAAATTTTCTCGGGCACCAATGAAAAAGTGGCCCACCGTTGCCAATGGCAATTTATTCTTTTTGTGACAGACTGTTTGAGTAGTACCCAAGGGGAGGTTTTTGATAAAATGTGATGCAAATTGTGCATTTAAAGATATTTATTCAGCAACACTGGTCAAAACTACTAGCCGCATGGTGAAGCAACTCAGCAAATTGGGCAACATTGGCCATAAAAGTGGCCCACTTTGACCCAAAAAGCTGCCCGACATTTACCTGTATTTAAAATATTGGCCACATTCTACATTCGCCTTGATGAAAAACATTGGCTACATACTACATTTAGACATTGCATAATACATACTACATTGTGTGTATGCATAGTTGGTGGGTAGGCGCAGTAAGGTCAGCCGGCCAAGGTATGAGGAAGAAAGCCCTTCATTAAGGTCCAGCGTAAGCCCATAGGAACAGAGCCACCCGTGCACCCCAACCAGCCCAGGGTCCCCAACAGCCTCCTCTGGAATCCTCAGGGAACATTGCAATTGCATCATACATTCTAACAATGAGGTCATTGGCCTTGGCACTAAAGTCACCTGTGCACCCACATGGACACACGAGGCAGACAGGAACACCTTTACACACAGCCATGGTGACTGAGTGAACATTAGACGATGGCATAAACCCAATAGTGAGGGGCAGCCTGGTCATGCGGGTTAGGAAAGGTGCACAGAAAAGGCACAGGTGAAATAGTCACTGGCAGCCTATGCAACCAATTACAAGACAGCAAACCCTGAGCACCAGCTAAGGCACAGGCAATAGAAAGTTCATCTGGAAATCCCAACAGATGGGAAACCAACCCATGAAAGGCAGCAGGTGGGAGAACATCATGAGAGGTCACCACACTAGGAGACTTCAAAGGACACCCGGGGGTGTAGAAGAGAGACAGCCGAGAAACCATCCATAGATGTCACCTCAAGAGCAGACTCCAAAGAACACCTGGGAGGGTGGATGTGAGACAGCTGGAAACCCCCCTGAGAAGTCACCCAACTAGGTGACTCAACAGGACACCTGTGAGGGGGGAAATGAGACAGCTGGTAAACCATCCTGAGATGTCACCACAAGAGGAGACTCCAAAGGACACCCGCAAGGGTGAAAATGAGACAGCTGGAAAACCATTCCCAGATTTCTACACACTAGGAGACTCCAAAGGACACCTGGGAGGATGGAAATGAGACAGCTAGAAAACCATACTATGATGTCAATACACTAGGAGTCTCAAAAGGACACCTGGGAGGATGTAAATGAGACAGATGGGAAACCATCCCGAGATGTCACCACACAAGGAGACTCCAAAGGACACACCGGGAAGGCAAAAATGAGACAGCAGGAAAACCATCCAGAGCTAACCGGGATACTGAAGACAACACACTCTAGCCAGCCAATAATCCAGCACGGGCCAATCAAAAGGCGACACAGACAACTAGGGTGTTATCCGAACATTATTGGGAAAAGTCAGCCAAAGTTCCCGAAAAAGGCATCAGAGAAAACCCCCAAAAGAAATGCCACAAGAAACATACGTATCCATGTTGGGCGGTACCAAGAACGAAATGACCCCCACTCCAGTTCAGCTAGAAAACATATAAAAATGAAGTCAATGGAGGAAGGCTAGCTCAGAGCCGAGCAAGACGAAACTTGAGAAGCATCGAGTTGGTAACCGGTCCCGTGCTTAGAGGCTGGACAACAGCATGCAGCGCAATATAAAAATGCCTGATATAATGATAGTACTGAACAGTGTTCGAAGTGTACATAAAAAAATAAAAAAGTAGTAGAACTATGTTCCCATCTGCCCTGCCGCCTTTGCCGCCCTGTCCGCTGAGCTCCACGCAGACTCCATACTCAACCTCACCCATGGGTGTAATTTTAGGGGGGAACAAGGGTGTTTGTCCCCACCCTCCCCACCCCCAACCTTGTGGCACACCATTTTGTCCCATTCATTTGGCAGGGGTCCCTTTCATTTAGATGTCATGCCCCCTCAACATTTTCAGTGAAGTTCCTCCACTGCACCTCTAACTGAATCGCATACTTAGGTCCTGCTTCCCTTCACTCCACCCCATAAAGCTGTGTTTTACAACAGTTCTGTCAAGACTAACGAATACCGTGTGAAATAAAATGCATTTAAAAGGCCATCTTTATTGTCAGTTATTGTCCCCGCAGCTTGCAGATGTGTGCATCCTTCCCTTACCAATCACCCACCATCCGCACCTCTTTTAAGGGACATGCCCAGTGTTATAGCCACACATGCCCCTGCCATTGTGTAATTACAGAAGACAAAGGCAGATCACTGCCAAGCAGGGCTTTTTGGCTGGCAATGGGCATTATGCCGCGAGCAGTCTAATCACACAAACCAACTCAATCCACCCCATGCGAGAGAGAGCAGAGAGGTGTGACACTGGATTTCTACCGGCAGTTCTGTAGAGGAGCAGGTGAGCACCTTCTCCCCGGTCTCCACCCTCTTAGCAGCGTCCTATTGGAATGACAGATGAAGAGCCACAATTGGGAACTCATGCATGAATCCTTGCAATATTCCTGTACCACGCTGAGTATATGAGAGACGATATGTACTCAGGGAACCATTTAGAGTGTACCCACAAGCTGACATAATGGAGGAAAGTTACCAAGAAGGATGCCCTTGGCCGAGCTGCCGAAATACAGCCATGAACAGAATGGATGTGCGTTAAAACAAAGTCCGACGACAGCAAAAGAATGTCACAAAGAAGATGTAAGAACCTATGCTGAAACAATATGCAAATACTTAAGGATGATGATATGTATGACTAGAGCACTAAGAGAAACATGTACCCAATGATACAGTAATCATGAACACAAAGAACAATGAAACACTTGTGTGTAGGCGCGCTAAATAAAATATCATATCATAAGTGACTCACTGGTCAATAACTGTAAATACACTGAAATGCAAGGTCGAAAGGATATATAGAAGCTTGCTTATGAGAGGTATATATTCAACGTTTAGAACGACCATTAGAAGAAGATGGACAATGGCTTATGTCAATCAACCCAGCTACCTCAAAATACAAGGCCAGCATCATGAAGTGAAAAGACGATAAAGAGGCTGTTTCTTCCCTTGCAAAATAAAGGAATACATACACCTGGGACCAAAGATGCTATTTTGAGAGATGAAAGCAAAGTACAAAGGTAGCCCAATGAGCAGACCATGTGCCTAGGAACTATTTCGCAGGATTAGGAGGAACTTTTAAAGAGCATAAAGCTTATATGGGATGGAGTGAGCAAGTCTCTAAAGGCCAAACGGAGCAACTGCGCCCAGTATAATTGAATCAAATAGTGCTGAATACACTGTCGAAATGAACAAATTCATGGTTGTGTATCATGCGAGAAAGAGCTCGCAAACAAGAGCTATACATTAGGCTTGAAGCTAAGATAATGGTGTGCCTACACTCCGTTGAATGTTCCGGGACAGTGTAGACTGGCAAGGTCAGCCTTCAAACAGAGGACACTGGCATGAGGCCTACCGATGAGAGAGGGGAGACTAATTGGGAAAACAAGGGTGACTTGGATGTATGTTAAAATGAAGTCAAATAACCAAAGAATGTCCAAAAGAAGATATATGGCCCTATGCTGAAACAATATGAAAATATTTAAGAATGACGATGTAACTGAAGCAGTAAGAGAAACATGTGCTTCATGATGCAGTATTGACGAATACAAAGAAGAATTAAATGTTCAATGGTCAACAACTGTACATACACTGAAACGCAAGGAAGAAAGAATACATAGAAGCTTGCTTATGAGAGGTATATATTCAATGTTTAGGACCACCATCAGAATAAGATGAACGACGGCTCATGTCAATCAACACAACTACCTCAAAATGCCAGCCCAGAATTTGAATGTGGAAAGACGACGTAGAAGCTGTTTTCCTTGCAAAATTGTGGAGTACATTGGCTTTGAACCAAGGATGCTATTTCGGGAGATGAAGGAAAAGCACAAAGGGAGTCTACGAGCAGACCATGCGCAAGGACATATTTGCCAAAGATTAGGAGGAACACAAACATTCCCTGATGCCAAGTATTGGATGATTAAAAGGCATAAAGTCAATATGGGATAAAGTGAGCAAGTCTCTAAAGGTTCAAAAGAGAACTGCTCCCAGCAAAAGCTGAATCAAATAAGGTTAAAAGCACCGTCAATATAGATAATTTCATGGTCTTGCAGCACGTGACAAAGAGCTTGCAACAAGGGCTATTCATTAGGCCTGGAGCTAAGGTAGCGGTGCACCTACATTCTGTCGAATGTCCCGAGACACTGGCAAGATCAACCTTCAAACAGAAGACACTGGAAAGAGGCCTACCGGTGAGAGAGGGTGGCCTAATTGGGAAGCAAATGGAAATCTGATTTATCTCCAAGCACATGGGTTTCGTTTCCATGTACGTGCTGCTGGTGAGCCGAATGTCCAAGGTTGGATATGGGTTGTCAACCAATCAGAAAAGCCTACCATGCACTTTTACATACAATGTTGTGAATTATTATCTTGCTGCCATATTCTCTGCTGTAATCAGTGTTATACGTAGTATTTAGAAGTAGCTCAGGGTGCGTCCTACAGAGAAGGGACCGCCAATGCGATATTCACCAATTCTATATGTAGACACGTTCACCTAATCTAGTCCCACCCCTCGATAGTTTTTTGTAATATGCCACGTAGGATGACATCATAGATGACCCGTCTAGCATTATATAAACTAGGTGTAATCAAAAAGACACTGTGATCCTGCATGAATCAATTTGATGAATGATGATGCCCCCAGCTTTCCTTCATTGAGATAACAGCAGTATTTTTCTTTGAGTCTGTCCGGTTATTTGTCCGGTTATTTGTCCTGAGACATTTTATTGGTAATTCCATCTAGCACAAAGACGCTTCAAGGTTCTAGAGTACAGGTCCTTGATCTGTCACTGGTTCAAATCTCCAGTAGTGGGGGACTGTAGTGGGTTTCCCTGAAAAGTAAGGGGATGCTGTACCCTGTAGTTCCCACCAACTTCGATCTCTGGCAGTGGGATAGTAAGATAAGCTTGGCGTGTAGCCATGTAGGGTCCTGCGGACAAGGCGTATGGTCTTAAGGTGTAATTTTTATGTCCAACAAATGTTGGACATAACTGCCCAGCTGAAGGTAGCATGGCAGAAAGTTGGCACTCGTGCAATAGAGTGGGAGCATTACAAGCCAACCCACCCCTTCTACATCATGGCCATGTAGGCACATGCCACATAACATGTACCTCACAGAAGCCGGTTAACATTCTGTGATGAAGTCACTTCTATCCTTTCCACCTGTTCACTTAGAAGACCCATAGCCCTCCCCGGAGAAGCACCTGGTGCATAGAAACTGCATAAATGTGATCTTTCTAGAATGACACTGTCCGCTGACCGCATGACCTGAGTATGTGGGTTAAGCAATCACGAGATCGCATTAAGATCACATCCAATCTTATTCACTAACTAAATAAAGCAGCAAAATATTGGTAGAAATTCAAAGTAAGAGACTTAAAACGGTCTTTGTGCAATGAAAGTAACAAGAACCTATCACACCTAAAGCTTTTCCCCTGGGTGTCCACATGGGAGAATCATTTTTGGAATGGTGAGGGTGGCATGCGTGCTTTCGAAAATGCCCATATCACACTGGAACACAGTGCTGCCTGGCTGCGCCAACAGCAGGGCATCACTCCTGCAGGAGAATAACTGCAACTCAGAGAGGACATGAGCCTCCACTCCAGGGCTTTCCTTTAACAGTCCAATGCATTGTGGGAGCCATAGCTTTGGCTCACCATAGTTATGTGTCGGTGGTCTCCTCTAGATGCATGGAATGCAAGTGCAAGTTGCAGCGGATAGACCTAACTGGAGACACCAAGCTTGCACTCCTGCTAGAACGAGTGATGGGGATGCTAAGGAGTAACGCGCCGCGGGCCTGCTCAAGGGTTAGAAGTGGCACCAAGCCTGCATCTGCAATTAATAATTCAATTGTCTTGATGGAATCTGGGATGGATGAGGAATCAGGCTTGCGGAGGGTCTAGAGTTTGGATCTGGTCAAAAGTCTGTGGCTCAGTACACCATGTTGACAGTAAATTAGACCTCTAGTTACACCCAAGCATGGATCTACAACCTTTGGCTCTCAAGATGTTTTGGACTACAGCTCCCATTAGTCCCAGCTGGCATATTCAATGGTGAGAGAACATGGGAGTCGTAGTCCTAAACATCAGGAGAACCGCAGGTTGCCCTACCGTGTAATAGAGCATTGTGTTCAGAATGTAGCTCAACCTAATTACACATTTTCCCCTAAAGCTCTCAGAGTCTGACTTCTGCTAGCGGCGCGTACATGGTGTAGAGACATACGTCATGTCGGAGTTGCGGGCCACATTTGTCATGGTGTTGACCCAGACTGAGCCCTACCTGGGGTGATGTTTTGGGCAGGGCGGCCTTAGAACTGGAGGTCAAAATGGAAAGGAACGCTACAATAATGAGTGTGCACTTAGAGTGTAAAATAAAAATCAATTTCTGTGGAAATATCTTTTTCTGGTTTTAGAGGGCCATTTGCGGTGAAAAGGCAAACCCCCAGATGTGAAAAACATGAAACAAGCCGCAGGTGTGAGACTGGATTATGGACATGCCACTTTTAGTTCTAGCAGCAAAAAATAAAAATTTCACCCTGAGAATCAAAAAAAGAAACAATAAGATGAAATGTGGGCTTCTTTTAATGATTCATATGGATAACATATGACAGTGACCACAAATCCAAGCGTCATCCGTGCCAGGTTTTCAGAATAACCACTACTAAAATAGCAACCTTTCAGATCCATTGAATTCAAATGAATTTGTTCTGGCTAGCCTGAAAACGTGGAGACATTTGAACACCGTCCCCAGAGACCCCTACGCTATGGGAATTGGCAACTGTTGAGGCAAAATGTTGTACTTTAAGTCAGCGGTAATACCACCAAGATAACACCAACCAGTATTACCATTACCATTACCACCACTTGGTCCAGCAGTATTACCACTGGTGGTAGGTAATACCACAAATCTGACCACTTTTAGCCAGTAAGGCAGGGGAATTAGATCCAGCATTCTTCTGGAGGTGTTTCCTCTGCCTTACTTCCAAACCTGCAGTGCGCAGTGCAGCGGTAATGCAGTGGTACCACCGTTTTTGACCATATCGCCGAATTCGTAATGAGGCCATTAGTCAAGATACTGTTGGTGACTCTGGGAGGCAGCTTGTTCTACCCAAAAAATATCTCTGTCAATTCTGTGACTGCAGAAGAACTAATGATCTTTTTGAATGCAAAGATGATCTGATTTATCTCTTATTGTTCCAGTATCATTTTGTTGGCAGCACAAGTTATAGTAGTACAATAATAAAAGAAACAAAAAAAGGACAGTTGCATCTAGTGTCTGTATATAGCATAGCAGCCTGACCTCTGCAAGCGCGATCCCCCATACTAACATCACATATCATAACATGCCTGCAACTTGTACATGACATAATAGGCCTTTGTGCTATATTAAGAAAGATTCTCCAACTTTAAAAAAGTGGGAATGAAGCCCACAGAGCACCAGGCTCTCCGGTGAACTTCCGTCTTTTCCACCAGTGAGCAGCCTCTTGGCTTTCCTTCAATTCCCAAAAGATATCTCTGTAAAACATTATGCGCGACGACTGCAGCGCCGCAAGCGTCGATTCGGCGCAGAGATCAATCTTTTGCCTTTGGATATCTCCTGCATTCCAGCATCTATATATAATTAAAGATATCTCCCTCCCACCAGCACAACACCAGCTGTCCTCCCAGATTCTGCGTAATATTTTAGTGGGCCGGTTAAGTGTGGGCTCTGGTGCCAACACAGAGTGGGCCGGGGAGGGGGAAGGGACGGCAAGTACAAGACGGGTTGAAAACTGCATACGGGAGGAAGACAGCACAACTGGTATCACTTTTCGGACTCTGTGAAAAATATCTGGAAAAATAAACACCAACAAATTATGGAAAATGATTAAAAGATAATTGTGTTCAAGTTTGCGCGACTAGGTAAGGACGCGTAATTTAAATCCCTCATCAAGAATGGATGCCGCTGAACCAAGGTTGCCTAACAGTCTAATCAATATTGCTAATACACATATTGTCTTGCCATCAAATATTCCTAAGTGGTGCACAAGATCGATGAGGCTTTTGCTGTAAGTTGAATGTGTCAGGTGGCACTCATGCATAACATTGCGTACTCTGTGTCTGGCAATATGCTTACATTGCTTCTTCACCAACTGGGATTCATTTGCAGTGCCACCAGCCCTATGAATACAGAGGAGAACCCTACATCTAATAGCAGTGCATGGAGAAACTATTTTTGGATTTGGCTGATAGGTGCCAGAGCCACCAATGTGTGAACTGTTGTCCACTAGGGCATTGCGGACGGCTGGACCATTAACTATTTCCTGCTGTGTATATCCAGGTGCATGCAAAGTAGTGGAGGGACACAAAGCATACGATGCTGTGTGTGCGGTGTTGACTTCATAGAATTCCATGTTCTTGCCTGTAAGGGGGGGGGGTGTTCTTAGGGACGGTGTTAGCCTGCCCGATATCTGATTCGCCTCCCCCAATGGTGGGCGAGATAAGATCCTGTGGGCCCAAGGAATGGAATATGTAGAAACTACAAGTCCCAGAATATCCATGCTCCCTTGGATCACAAATGGGAATCTGGACTTATTGTTGCAAGTTTGAATTACTAATTGGAGGAATTGAATAATGATCCAGTCAGATCCAGTGATCCAAGTGTAAAGATTATTTGTCATAGAAATCACAAAGCTGTGATGCCTCCTGAATACTCCAGGAGGGAGAATGCATTTCAAGACCTTCTCATGATCTTGGGCGAAGCTGAACTGACGGAGAAGGAGAAGCCGAGATTCACCCGCATACAGCAAAAGGAGATCTTAAGATGCAGAACCAATCAGAGGCACTTCATCAGTGTTGAAAAGTCCAAGATGGCACCTCATCTGCTTGATAGGCACCTACAGAGGGTGTAGGACGTGTCTATCTCATCCTGTTGGCAGTAGAAGAGGTCCAAGAGGGGTCCAGTGGATATGGGAAGAGAAGAGCTACTAACCTGGAGGGGTGGTGGCAAATACGATAAACCAAAGATCTAGCAAGAGACTGGTGAGGAAACCTATATCCTACAGTCCAGACAGAGAATTATTGAAAACCAACTGTACGGCCCAGCTCTGGCACAAGCCCAGTTAAGAGATCTAAAGACAAGTCCAGGTCTGTATTGAAGCGTGAAAGCCAAGGTAGACATCAGAGCTGCCAAAGCCAATATTCAAACACTGTTGCACAATCTACAACCTGTGGGGAAACTCTAGGGAGGATCCTGAATCTGGAATGCCAAGAATAAGGGCTGAGCACCCCAGTTCTACACGCACCCTTTTGAAACAAAGCATCTGACAAATGTCAGGACTGAGACAAGGCCCTGACACATCCGAACCAGTAACAGAACAAGGAACCGAGTAACACTGAGGAAGCCAACAAGTACAGAAACCCATCTAGCAGTTTAACGAAGGGCGAAAGAAGTCCAAACTCCAGGAGGGAGATCCAAATCACAGAGGGCAGAGAGGGGCCCAGGCTGTGAGTAACCTGAACAAGACACGCATACTTACCTGCTACAAAACACACTTGATAATGGAACCTAACAAGGCTGGATATTGCCTCATAATATATTCATCTGCACATGTTTTATTTTAAGTCCACAATAATGATCATACTAGGGCTCACTGAGATTAACACCAGTGGAAGAGGTGCCTAGAAACACCGGTGTACAGGCGTGTTATAAATGACTGATCATATCATATCTGCTAATTGGGTGGCCAAGAATGAGGGCTAAATCTACCAGTAAAAGTCTGCATTGCATCCCACTCACCAGCACCTATTCTGCAGGGCAACCTGTCCAACCTTCCTCCACCAACCCCACATTCCATATCTCCTCCTCTCTCACACTTGGCCGCCATCACGTTTTTCACCCAGCATGGCCATGGAAATATTGAAGTAACTCACAGCGGGCACCCTTCACTATTTTAAGCAGGCATTTTGCTTTGGAGGGTTTCTTAAGGGAATTCCATACACTTAAAGCCAATTTCCCTTAAACAATAAAGCTATGAGTACCCCCTATTAGTACACAGTGTGTTAATAGCATTAGTTGCTGGTATGGTGCCAGTCAGTATCGCCTCAAAGCCTTTGTGAAGACCCGTGCAATGCTCAGGATTTTCTGCTCAGGCTTTCGACCATTACCATCCATCCAAGCCCCCATAACCTCCATCACTGTTATATTAGCAACCACAGTAGGTGCGGCAGCCAATAAGGTTGCTTGGATTGCCATGGTCGAGTATGCTCATCCTTTTTGCGGTTTATAGTCATAATGTAGAAAAAAAATGTCGACTTACAAAAATGTAGAAAAAAAAATGTAGAAAACAATAATGTCAAAAACCTATACATATAATGAAAAGAGTCCATTTTTAGAAAAAAAAATGTCGAAATAAATGTCAATTAGCACTATCAATAAATAAATAAACAAGAAAAGTATCATTTACTAGGGGGATCCCCCCCCCAGCCCCCTTCACCTAACACCCCCCGGCCACCTCCCCACCACCCTCTCACCCCTCATACTCAACACATTTTAATTATATATATATTTATTTATTTTTTCGAAAAAATTCTAAAAAATGTAGTAAAAATTCGACATTATTGTTTTTCGACATTATTGTTTTCTAAAAAAGAAATTCGACATTTTGACTTTCTACATTATTGCATTCTACATTATGACTGACCACCCCTTTTTGCATAGACTTGCATAATAGCCTGGCACTTTAGGGGTTAATAGTTGGTCCAAACTGACAATCTGAGCAAGATCTTGGCTGCACCCTGTTGCAGCTCCCATCTACTACCAGCTCAATCTTTTTTTAAAATAATAATAATAGCTATATTGAAAATCTACTTAGCATTATCCAATTGTGTCTCCTTCATAGTCACTTCTCAGTAACACTAGTCTTTCTTCAGTCCTATTTGCATAAGGAAGACTGAAAGGGGACTGGTAGGGTACTGGAGCATTGATGAAGTTGAAACTCCAGGAAAAGATAAGCTTCCTCTTCCACATTTAGACCTGCGTTCCTCTCTGGAACACATGGGTGCTAACGGTGCCAATACCCAGCAGGGTGTGGTGCCATCAGAGCCATAATCACTCAGTAGTACCCTTGACGAGGGAACTCACTGTGCTGAAGCACTTAACTCAGGCTTAATTCAGGCTGGCAGCATTTATCGGGCCGTGATGGCCGACCTTGCTTTGTAGTACCATGCTAGTATGGTGTGGTCTCCTTTTAAAGATCACCGCTTCACTGGGCATTCACCAGTTTTCCAAATGTGCAGGTCTTCTGCGACCTTAGAAAAACACTTTCTCCATGGCTTTGAGTAGGGTTACTGATAGTCATCTGTGTTTATCCGGCTGGCGGCGGCGTAAATCCCTCCCCATCTGTTAACAATCTACGTGAACACACTGTTAGACATGGCGGACACAATGTTATGCATGCGCGCCACCAGATGCATTCGACTCACAGCTGAGGCCTCATCAGTCTTGCGCACCCCTTTGGAATATTTAATCACATGAAAAATATGCGTGTTGACAATATTGATTAGACCGGTGGGGACACTTGGCCCAGGTGGAACTATTCTCGATGAAGGGCTTAGGGCAGAGGCCGGTTCATCGACCATCTGCAACCATGATGCAAATGGAGCAAATGCTTTGATAATACACTAAGGAGCAAACCGGTTATCTCTAAATGTTTGCACTAAGACAGGGGTGTTGCTAGGTCTGGAAAAGACCCGGGGCTATGCTGATGTCGGAACTGTGGGGACTCTGGGCCAGCTAGCCTTTTGGTTGTAGCTCCTGAGATGCTATTCGGGGCTACAACCAAAAGATCAGGGGCTATAGCCCCCTTAAACCCACCCCCCCAGCAACGCCTCTGATCAGACTGTTTTTGTACTATGTTTGCTGCATAACATAAAAACACTTTTTTTACTAACATGTCTGTTCAGTTTACGCACCAATGATAGCAAATAAAAAGGCCTGCCTCAATGTTGCCGAGGTTAAATATTTTTAGATAATACCATTTGGGGTTAAGACTGTTTGCTCCATTCCATATTATCTAAACAACAACATTGGTGGTGCATTGATTTGCTCATAGCAAAGCTTGGATAATCTGGACCCTGGTGTCCTTGCCCATAATGTTTAAATTAATTCTCTTTTAGATAATTCTGCCTCACCTGAAACCATTTTATTTTATTCCAAGTCTTTTTTTAATTATTGGTTTGCTATCACTGCAGAGATGAAAAAGCTATGCCTTCTTCAAAGCCAGTCAGCTGACTCTTTGATATTATCTGCCCATTGTATATCAATGTATCCCTCACTACACAAGGAGTGGAAGCTATAATACTACTTAACTACCAGCAGGAGAACAATCAATACTGAAACTACATTACCCAGGCACCCTGACACCTGGTGCTGAAGGCGATTCACCAAGGAGGGAGTATATATCTGAATATTATTTTTCTTTGCTGCTACATTCCGAGATAAACATTCACGCTATATAGCCCTGCTCAACTTTATTTTGCTTTATTAGTTATTTGAACATTTAATTACATTTTATTGTAGAAGAATTAAGCTCTTTCCATTGGATGTATAGCTTACTAATATTTTGATGGTAATATATGGGTTTCTAATGGAAAGATTTTTTTGGGCTGCATCTGGTGGTCCAGTTTGTCCGTGAGAGGTGGCCGGCTTGCTTCCAATCGAGATTAGCTACATGGCAGCATCTGCAATGGAAGTTGAGCAGCTACCTAGCCTTATTTTAATTAAGCACGAAGGACGCAAGGGTGCATAATATTGTGCTGCAATATTCGACTTATTCTTTTATTCTTACACATATCTCCAGATGCCGATACGCGCCCCGCTATGAAACAGGGTGAGCGCGACAGCTCTTCGTAAAACAAAGGGATGGAGAATCCCCCATTCCAGCATGGAGGAAGTGATCTTGGTTCTCCTGATCTTTGCTTTAGAGAGTGACAGTCGTCGGATCCTTTCCTCCGATCTCCTATAAGGATACCCCAGTACCCCAGCCTCTTCTGAGATATTTTACCTATTTTGGGGTGTGCAAAGATGCCAGATGTTCATGAACATGGTTTCGTAGTAGTCACAGAGACCAATGCTCAGGGGTTTGCAACCTGCAGCTCCACAGAACCTTTGGACTACGACTCCCATGATCACTCAAAATTGGCTATGCTGGCTAGGAAGGACAGGAGGTCCAGGACGTCTGGAGAGACAACGGCGGCCGACCCCAGTTCTTATTATTGTCTTTTTGGCACACAGGAATGAGAGCAACACCAGAACCTCAAAAAAGAAGAGACCGTAACAGAGTGACTCCCGACAAACTTGATGAACCTTCTCACACAGACAAAATAAACTAGTTTCCAAGTGCAGCACAATGGTTACATTAGTGCATAATGTTGCTGCACCAGATTTCAAGAAGGCCAGGGCTCGGAAATGTACAGAGAGGTTCAAGTGATCCCTTAAATCAAGAGAGAACTGGGCTTGCAGGTGCCTGGGTCTACCCAGGTGGCCGTGGCTCCATTTGGATGATTTGGTGTTCTAATATCGAGAGAAAGAATCAAAGGCTCTGGTATATGGGATCACACAGTCGATACACCATACATCCTCGGGTTTACAAGCAATCCCAGGAGCAGGTATTCGGTATTCAGAATTTGCTTCCTACTTGCCAGGTAGCATGACATAACGGGTGTATCCGTAGAATTCAATCTCACCTGCTCAGGTTCTTGGCGCTATAGACTGATACCAGATGTGGTTACCCAACCCAACGGTACTCGTTCAAGTGACCTCAGAAGGATGAAGAACTGGCCATAGGGCCCTGAGGTCAAACCCAGATCTCAGTAGTGGATGCAATAGTCCTCTGAGCTCCGGCCGCCCTAAGGCATCTGTAGAGTGTCAGAATATCACTGTTGACTACTTCGTCAATTTCTACAATTCCAAAGGCCACTGCTATTTGCTCTGCTTCCATAGAGGTGCTTACTACGGTGGCTGTGGACTTGAAGACTACTTCTTGCACCATGACACTTTTCCATCCAGATGTGTGACCTTTTGCAATTGCCTTTTCAGGTGGTAAATCTTCACCTTCCTCAGGCATCTTTTTCTGAACGTGGCAGAGGGGTAAAGGGAACTTTATCAAATAATTGGAGTCCTGAAATATGCATTCTTTAATCAGCAGGTTGCCATTCTTAGGCTAGTTGATGGAAGCCTGGTAGGTTTCCGGCTGGTTCAATGGGTCAAGCATGGCCATCTGCTTCAGTCGGACCAGTCTAGCTTCCATGCCGGCTCCATCACTGAAACCTGCACTCTCCAGGTGTCGGGTGATTGATTATCTGTGCACACACGTGTGCTTGTGTGGCTGTGTGCTGATACCTCTTGGCAACTTTTGATACAACATATCATGGACTGCTAAGTGACGTTCAGGGTGTGCAAGTTGTTTTCAAGGTGATGAATTATTCTGGTCCAAAATCTGATCTTCTCCAAAGGTTAAAGTTGAAATAGAAACAGTGTGATTCAAGATTGAAAATGCTGATTTAAGAGGTAAACACTGAACTAATCCATTTGTGGTTGGCTGTTCAGATTTTGAGGCCTTTCTCTGTTATTTGGTGTGCGAGTTCTGACAATGTTGGCGTCTGTTTTTTATTTTTTATTACTTGATTTTGTTGCCCATTTCTTTTATAATAATCCAATGATAGAGTCTGTTTGGATTTTCGTTTTGTGCTTCATGTGGATTTCTCTGAACCACCAGCTTTCCGGGTGGTGGGTTTGTAGACCCTTCACCACCCCAAGTTGGCACCTCGATGAATCAAAAGGATTTTGTTTTCTGGGGAACAGAAAATGAGAATTAACAGCCAAAAATAGGGACGGTGTCTTTGTGACACCAGGCTCCAAACTTGCATGGTTGAGCGAGGTGAAGCGGCTGGAAGTTTGAGGAAATCGATTTGAAAATATGCTGAATGGGTAGAACTTTACACTTCTACAGTAAATTACAAACATCTGGTCAGGAATCATTTTTGGGTTTGAGAATTTCGGCCTGGCCTTCCATTGAACTGCTAGAAATATTAATACATGTCAACAAGGATTGGCCAAGCACCAGCCACCCTTGCCAACATATCAAATGAATGGATCGTGATGGGTAGAGCAGTAGATCTACTCCACACGTAAAAACCATTGTTACTCTGAACGCCGCCTTCGGGATAAGAGTAGGCGGCAGACTCATCTTCTCCCCATCACTGATTAAGACCACTCACAATCTTTGGATACTTCAAACAGTTTGGGGTTTTCACATTCAGGTGCACAATCAGTCCATACCAAGAACCTACGCTGTTTCGATCGATTTTCTATAGCCGAGTATGTCCTAAGACAACCTGAAGCTTCAGAACTCACTTCAAAAGGGGCATTTTGCAAATGTGTAAGTCTACACCAAGAATTCTATTTTAGTCAAGAAGAACTGGAACATTTTGATCCCAATTTGAACTCTTAGGCAATTAAATATTTTTGGATTGTACAGACAATGCAGGATGCAGAGGCTCCACAGGGTGAAGGACACATTGCTTGGGTGATATGACGACAAAGAAGTGGAGGCGTTCCAATGACAATATCATGTATCTGGGACAAGAGGAACAGAATGTGTGTGTGTGTGTAAAAGAGAGAGAGAGGGAGAAAAAGAGAGAGACAGAGAGATGGGAATACCAACATGTCTACCTAAAGATCCATGTTTTCAGGCTGCATTGGAACAGTGCATGATCAGAGCAAAGTCTTAGATCGGGGGAGGTTTTTCCAGAGTGCAACTGCCTGAACCGAGCAACCATGGCCCAGCCATGAAATGTAGAGGACATCGAGTGGACAGTCTAGCGGAAGCAGCATGAAGATGTCTAGTTGGCCAGTGCTAGACGAGAACCGTGCACCCTGCATTATTGAACACTGTACATCTCCTCACTGGAAGCCTATTCAAAACAGGAAATATATGCTACCATAGTGGTGTAGACATCACATTCCTGGCATCCGCATTCTGAAGTTGCTGCAGGAAGTTAATACATTTAGGAGGTAAGCCATACAGGCAGTATTTGCATTGTCCAATGGCTTGGGTACGAGGGAGATGGGCAGCGAGCGAAGGAGAAGCTTCCAGATCTGAAATGAAAGAAACTTGCCTTCATGAAGTATTTAGTCTGGGACTCCCAAGGGAGCTCTGAATCGACGCCGATGCAAAGGTTTCTAACCCCGGGGACGGTGTAGGACAAGGGTCAAAAGAGATATGCCACAACAGGGTGATTGGAAAGGATCTGTTTACTCCAATCAAAAAGTTTTATTCGCATGCAGTTTCAAGAACTTCCTGCTCCTGCAGAAATGGAGCGCCAGCAGGGATTCAGGGAGACGGTTCTGCTGCCAAGTCGAAGGCTTAGATAGGGCCTCCGCAATCAACTGCGCGTCTTCCAGGTGATTACAAAAAGAGAGCGCAACGGAGCAAACTAGGATTGTGAAGTGGCGGAGATGCACATTGAGCAAAGGTGGGAACCCGGCAGATCCCTGTGCGGTACGGGTTGAAGCCCAGGGAAAAACAGGGGGCACGAGATACATTGTTGACTTGCTTTCTAGGTGATGAATTATGCGAGTCCCTAAACTCTGGTCCAAAAACCCATCTTCTTTAGAGATTAAATAAGAAATAGAAGCACAGGGAATTTAGAGTGAAAATGCCAAATTAAGAAATAGACAGTGAACTGATCATGTTCCGGTTGGCTACTTAGATTCGGATGTCTCTCTCAGTTACCTGGTGTCTGGGGTGATACCGTTTCTTCTGCTTTTTCTGTTTCTGGATTTTGTTGCCACTTTTCTAATATTTACTACTCCCATGATTCGGTCTGTTCAGATGTGCCCGTTTTGGTTCATGTTGCTTTCTATTCGGCGTATGTTTTCCCTGAACAATGCCAGGATCCCTGCTGCTGGGTTTGTAGATCCTTCACCACCTCGAGGTGGCACATCAGGAAATAAAAGGTTTTTATTTCCCGGGGATCTACATCCGAGAATTCCAGTGCCTGGTCCTCAATGCCAACATCACAGAGTAGATCTATCAGGATGTCTTGATTGACCGTGCGGAATGCCACCAAGAGGTCAGGCAGGATCAGCACTGGCACTCCATGTATCTATCAACCAATAGTGTCTGTAACTGAGGTCAGAGTGGTCTATAAGCCCCTGCCAGGGGTCTCCATGTTCCCTGTGCCTGACAAGTGTATCCACGGTCTCTGTGACCCGCCAAGAGTATCTAGGGTCTCTGTTCCCGGCCAAGGGAAACAATGGTCGATCTGCCTCCCCAGGTGTATCCATAGTGTCTGTGCCCCACCAAGGGTATGCAGAGTCTCTGTGCCCCGCCAAGAGAATCCATAGTTTCTGTGCCTCGCCAGCGGTATCGAAGGTCTCTGTTCCCCACCATGGGTATCCAGGGTCTCTGTGCCCCACTAACGGTTTCCAGGGTCTCGGTGCCCCTGCCAGGGATATCCATGGCCCGTGAATGCCTACTAGAGGTTTTCATCATCCCTGTACCACTGCCGGGGGTATTCATGATCTCTATACCCCAGCAGAGGGTATCCATGGTCTCTGTGGCCCTGCCAGAGGTATTCATCATCCCTGTACCACTGCCATGCGTGTGATATGATATGATTTGGTGTTTATATTGTGCCTTTACACACGTGTTTCTAGGCACCACAAGACAAGGAGAAGAGACAGAGGGATGACAAGACAAACGATCTTACTAGGCCTTGTGACCTTCAGATTGTGTAAGTGCAACAGTGAGAAGTGGAGGGGGAACGAGAAGGTGTAGGGATGGCGTACAGGAAGTGCCGTCAGGGCTGCCGGGATCTGAGTAAGTGCAAGGATGGCAGAGTATTACACAGGTGCAGTCCCAGACCAGAAGTGCTGGGTAGGCCAGAAGACAATGCAGGGTGACTGATCAAGGGGGGTGGGGGCATGGTACCCTGTGTGACTCTGAGGGCAACCACACCACCAGTCAGGATGAGCAGATGGTAGAGTAGCAGGGGAGAGAGAAGGAACAAGGGCAACTTCCGGAATTTCAGGTGATCTTAGAGGGTCAGGGAGGCCATTTCAGAGTGAGGCACCTGCAGAGGAGAGAGATCAGCCCCCCCCCACTCTCTGTTTGGAGAAACGTCTGACCCACAGAGAGTTTGAGGTAGCTGAGCCGAGGGCTCTAGAAGGGCGGTATTTAGGAAGAGAGTGTTGGATATAGAGAGGAACACAGTCCCAGATAGCCTTGTGGGTGAAAAAGAGGGTGTTGAACTTGATCCTCATGGCCACATGGAGCCAATGGAGAGACTTCTGAGTTGGAGAGATGTGGTCCTTGGGCTTGAGGCCATGGATACGTCTTGCAGTCCTGTTCTGGATTAGTTGAAGAGGGTGAAGAGTAGAGTTAGGAAGATTGAAAAAGAGGCTGATACAGTATTCCAGCCTGGAGAGAACCAGAGCTCGGGAGACAGTGAGCTTCTGGGGTAGCTTGAGAAAGGTAGAATACCTCTGAGGAGGTGCAGCTAGAAGTGGGCCTTCTTGGCAAGATCTGTGATCTGTGGAGAGAAGGAGAGAGTGGAGTCAAAGGTGACACCAAGGTTTTTTGCCTCACTGGAGGGTGAGGGGAGGGGCTGAAGGAGGGCAGCCAGAGGGAGAGAGGAAAGACAGGAGCAGGGGTCCCAATGAGAAGGAACTCAGTCTTACTGGCATGAAGGCAGAGGTTGTTCGAGACGCACCTTCCCTGAATAGTGGATAGACAGTCAGGAATGAGCGAGGAGGGAGAGGAGGCTGAGGGTAGCCTGAAAGATAACCGAGGGTCATCTGCATAACCCTGAAAGTTAGAGGAGAAAGTAGAGATCAGGGGGGGACAGATAGACATTAAGGATCCAGGGTGATAGGATAGAGTCCTAGGGAACCCCACATGTAGCAAGAGAGGTGGTGTAGTGGAAGGCCCCAAGTTGGATCTTGGAGGGTCGGTCCAAGAGGAAGGACGTCAGCCAAGGCAGAGCCTGACCAGTGATGCCAAGGATTACACTGAGACGGTTGATCATGGTGGCCTGATTGACCATGTCAAAGGGAGAGGAGGGGTCAAGGTTGGAGAGCAGATCTTCCTGCGAGTGGCTCAGGAGAGAAGTTTCCGTGCCGATCTGATGCTAGACTGATGCTCATGGAGATAATCAGCAGATTCAGTGTGGAGGTTCAGCTGCGGGTTGGCCTATTTCTCAAGGAGTTTGAACAGGAAAGGAATGATAGAGATCGGGCGATACTTGGCGGGCAGGAAGGATCAGCAGAGGGCTTTTTAAGGGAGGAGGTGCACAAGGGAGTGCTCCAGAAGAGAGGAGAAAGATCCAGTGGCAAAGGAATGATAGCAGAAATCGGCCAAGGTTGGAGCCAGGGAAACAATGTTGCCCTTAATGGTTTTAGAGGAGCAGGGGAGCACCTGTTTGGATGCAGTTTTCATAGACCGGACTTGTTCAGAAACATCATCAGGCCATCTGTATCCCACCAAGACCAAAACTGGCTTGAACATGATCCAGGAGAAAATCCTTTTTCAATGAAAGAAGTTAATTTCTTCACTACAGTTTATTCTATGAGTTTTTCTGGAAACGACAAGACATGGACATGAGCAGATAGACCTTTCCAGAAGGCCACAGGGGATTTATAACTCTGTTTTCAGATGTTTCAGCATTTCTCCTCTGATAAAGTAATTATTTAGGCTATTTCTAATTATCTCATCTCTGGTTTAATTGGGACAGACAGAAAGGGCTGAAATAACTTTTCTGGAGGCAGGTCTAGAAAGGAGCCCGAGATCTTAAAAGTCGATAAGAGCAGTAACATCTGCGGTGTGGGGATTGGGGCAAAAGATGGCATTTTAGATGCTAACTATCTCATGAAGCCGGTCACGATATCTCTGGGGACAGAAGCAAACATCTTATAACTTATTTAGACAACAAACACTTCAAGCATAAAAAAAAACAAAGATGATACTATCCAATCAATCAAGCAAAGCTTTATTCAGCGTTGAGCCATAAAAGCAGCAAAAGACAATAGAAGCAGTTAATATCAATAAGTACATTAGTCACAATACATACTCAATGAGATAACCAACAATTAAAATAAGGATTGATGCTAGAAGGGTTATTCATATCGAGAAGTCGCTGGAATTTCGCTACTACGTGCAAGTTCGTCAATGGTTTTAGAAATATATGTTAGACAAGTTACAAACGTTATGAAATGCTCCTTTGATTAAACAATTATTATGCAATTCATTTCGTATTTCACCTGTCTTAAACAATATAATACATAATCATTAAAACATAATCAACGTTGCATCAATCATGACATAAGTTCATTCCCTAGTTATCGAAGCCTAGTGAAGGTTAAAAACAGCTCTGAAATATAGTTTCCAATAAAAAAGAATCCAAGTGACTGTTTTTAGAAGTCAGGTTCTCTTATTCCATGTTCTTTATGAGCATTTGGCTACAGTGTAGACTGTTGCCTCACTTTGGGTCTTCTTGCAAAAAGGTAATGGCTGTGCCACTATACGCACACCGTAGTGTATACATCTTGGTCTTAGATACCTTTTCCTATGGTGCAAATATAATGAACATACGCAAGGGAAGTGTTCTTCATTTTCAATGCTTGTCGCACAGTTAGGGCATTTGATAATAGAGTTTCCATGTCTCCAGGTAAGTGGACCCAACCAACCCCACTTTTAAACGACCCTTTGCAAAGATCCAGCCAATTAAGAAAGAGAGCAAGGCTCTCATATGATCAAAGATAATACCTTTAAGAACTCTTTGACATCTAGCAAGTTATTGCCCAGTTTGCAAAATTAACAAACATGTAGGAGCTCCTGCTACTGAGAATGAACACGGCTCAAACAACTTCTCTTTGACGATTGATTTGTTGTTTGTTAAGGAATCGGAAGTCCTTCCAAAGTTTGGAGAACAATTTGGAAGCTCAAATCAATAATGACTGGACAGACCGTTGGAACCCATAGGAAGGCAATTCCTACCAGCAGTGGCCTTTAACTCACTTTCTGATACCAGGAAGCCTCTCAGATGTATATCTGCCCAGGTCAGCTACAGTCACATGGCAAAATCCGACTGATGGAGAATTCATGGGCACACAGAATTTAGCTCCAAAACCAACCAGAGAAGATATGGTTACTGGTGGGGTAATATAATGATTTGGTATTTTGACATCTTTTCTCGATGGCTTGAGATTTCCAATTTAAGACTAAGGCAAACATAATGCTTCTCTTTTCAGACATCATATCGAATTTTAGGTCAGCACATATCATATATGTTTATTTTCCCTCTCAGGAATTTCTTTCAAAGTTTACAAGGCTAAAGCCGAACAAGTTCCCGTTTTCCTGTTTTCAGGCAGCAAATCCAGGAGTGCTTTGGCTTCTAAAGGCCTAATTCACAGAAGCATTTTATAATGACAAAACCCCATTGAAAAAACGCTCTGTGAATAAGGGCTTTGATGTTTTCTGTAGGGCGATTCCCATCCTTTAAAGCCAGCATTCTGAGGCCGGAAAACTGGGTTAATGGCGCCACCATTAACAATTTATATTTTAAGCATATGCAGCATGTTTCTCTTTGATAATACATATAATTTGCACTTGCAAAATAATAGCTTCTTTGTCTCGTTAAAATGATGATGTTACAGACATTCTCAGCATTAGGAATTCCGGTCGCCAGAGCTAGCCCTTCCTGCTGCGATTACCCTCCTGTTGAACCTTTTAGAAATGTGCTGAAATCAAGAACATTGCATTGATATGTAA
This sequence comes from Ambystoma mexicanum, assembly GCF_040938575.1. Taxonomy (NCBI): domain Eukaryota; kingdom Metazoa; phylum Chordata; class Amphibia; order Caudata; family Ambystomatidae; genus Ambystoma; species Ambystoma mexicanum. The sequence continues at coordinate 145,300,351 of NC_090930.1, read as the reverse complement.
TTGGCATGGATAGGTTTACTTTGAATGGGTCTGCTATTGCCCATGCTCTGTATAGTGTTAGTAATTCATTGCAGCAGTAAACTACCGTATCCATCTTCTATGCCTACACTGTAATCCCACTTACTGATGCCTGCGTTTCATTGGTGTGAGGTTCCTTTGTTAGTTAAAAGAACAAATTCTAAACTTTTATAGCCTGCTAAAATATTCCCAAAATGTCCCTGAATGTTGTGCATTATAATGTCTGTGGGAGAGTGAGAACATGTAAGATTAGTTAGAATTCTAGCTTTTAGCACAGCCATGCTAGTAATCCCTTTTTAAAATGGCGGTTGCAGTCTTACTCCATGCTTAGCCGGCCTGCTCTGTTCAGCAGCCATTTTTATGAGAGCACCTGAACTTGTCAGAAAGTACATATCTGAAAGATGGGTGCCATCTTTGTGAGGGTGGGCAGTGCTTTTTTAACCCTCTAAGTAGCGACACAAAGGCTCGGTGAGCACAGCTTCTTCGTTGAAGCACTAATGGTGACATCAACCACTTTATCTAGCGCAGGCCTCTGCAACCTTTGGCTTAGAAAATATTTTGGAGTACAACTTTCATCAGCCAGTAGCCAGCATAGTGAGTGGAGAGGGATTGTGGGCATCGTAGTCCAAGACCCCTGAAAAGCCACAGGTTGCGACTCAGGATCAAGCATATAAGGGCCTTCCTCTACAGCAGTGGTATTCAAACTGTGGGTCGCGACCCCCTAGGGGTCCGCGGGTGCATCCCAGGGGGGCCCTGAGAGCTCAGCATGAAAAAATATTTTTTTTTTTTTTTTTTTTTTTTTTTTTTAGATTGGAAGAAATGGGCAGGGGTGGCCCACATGGGCGGGCTGAAGCATGAAACTGTCTCAGGCAACAATGAAAAAGTGGCCCACAGTTGTAAATGGATATTCATTCCTTTAGTCACAGACTGGGCCTCATTACTACTATGGCGGACCAGTAACAACGGTGCTGGTAAGCTACCGGCACCGTTGCTACCGTTCCGCCATAGTAAGAGTTGTGCTCGTGGGTGCTTGACAGCCCCCGCCAGGTCTGACCTCAGCTCGTCGGATGCACCGGCACCGGTGCATCCGAGCTCCCCCTTCCCATTTGAGCCATATGGGGCTCAAATGGGAATGGGGATCTACCGGCACCTTCGAAAGGGCAATTATCATGTCCGCCTAACTCGGCATGACCTAGTAATTGCCCATTCGCGGGTGCCAGACCCGGATACAACTCCAGTGGCAGCCGTGCCGGTTTTACCGGCACAGCTACCGCCAGAGTAGTTATGAAGCCCACTGTTTCAATAGTACCCAAAGGGGTGCTTTGTGTTAAAATGTAAGTAAATTGTGATATATTCAGCAACAATGGTCAACATTACTAACTGCATAGTGGCCCCTCACCCATTATGGAGGAGCTAAGGAGCCAGCCCAGTGAAACAGTGAGCACTCCCTCAGCTGCTTTATCCAGCTAATGGAGTGCTCCTGGGCTGGCTGAACTGTCAAAGGGAAACACTGTTTCCCTTTGACAGTTCAGTTTAGTTCCCCAGCCGCACATGCTCACTGAGCCATGCAAGTGCTGGGGCGTTTTGCTTCGCCAGCATTGCATAGCTCATTGGAAATGCTGGCTGGGGCACTGCATGTCTGTATGTCTGAGGGGGAGCTCCTGCGCCTCCTCGCACATACGGACAGAGCAGCTGGAGCAGCACCCACACACAGGCCAATGCAGAAGGTACATTTATGTTCATTGTTTTTATTTAAACATGTGTATGGATGCGTTATGAGTGAGTGTATGGTGATGGATGCTCATGTGAATGATAGAGTGATTGCTGTATGAATGTGCAGCGCCTTGCATATACACATAATCATGTTCATTGTGTTAGGACCAGTGGGGCCCAGGGGACAGGGATGGTATCTTTTTACCGGACATCTATCATTCAAAACCCTCTGCCTTGTCCACAAGGCTTTCTGGGGCCTCGGTCCAAAATACCTTCAGCTATTCCTCCGCAAATACCTCCCCTCTCGAGCTCTTCACTCCTCTACCTCCAACTCCCTCAGGGTCAGTCGTTTATCAAAGAAACGAGCTGGGGGTAGATCTCCGTCTTCGGCTGGGGCCTCCCTCTGGAACAGCGCCCTGCCACTCTAAAACTTGAGGAGAACCATCTTTCTTCCTGCACTTATCAGACCTACCCTGTCTGCTGCCTTAAACGTAGCACTTGCAAATTGCTGGCTGCACTACCACTGTTTGTTGCCTTTATTATTTATTTATTGTTATTTATCTGTTTCTCCTCTGCTTCGCACTTTCCACTTCTCCCCCCTTCCATGCACTTTTCCCCTCACACTTGCGCGTTCTCAATGTCACTGGGCCTAGTAAGATCGCTGTTTTATTCTCCTCTGTTCCCCTCCCTTGCCTTGTCACGCTCTGAAACACTTGTGTACGAGCGCGATAGAAATAAAATATCAATGCCTGCCCCCTGGACTCCCAGCAACAATTGCAAACTGTTTGGCTATTTACCCATTTTTTGTTAAAAGTATGCTCTACAATGAAACATTTTAACCTATTATTTAAAAAAAAAATCACAGGGGGAAACCCCCCCGAACCTCCCCTTAATGCCCCTCCACTTAAAAAAGATTCACCAGCCGCCACTGGCCCTCAGACTGTGTTGGGAACGGGATGGGGGAACCGAGGGACTATGGTGGGAGCACAATGGGCGGGAACCATGGGCTAGTGATGGGAGCAGAGTGGGGAGAGCCCTGGGTGTGTGATGGGGTGGGGAGAGACCAGCGACTGGGTAGGAGTGGGATGAGGGGGCCCAGCGACTTTGATGGGAGCAGGTGACGGCGCGCAATATATACTGTCCATTTGGCATTTCTGGGGGGTCCCGACCTGCCCAAATTTTGCTCAGGGGGGCCCTGGCCAAAAAAGTTTGAAGACCACTGCTCTACAGGGATGTATGTTTTTACTTGGCCTGTATTCACTTTGCCATATATTCACTTTGACACTTTAACTCCTTCGAACCTCTACATCTGCTGTATTTTTTAGTAATCCTAGTCCCTCATACCCCCTTCTACTCTAACCCATACTGTTCCCCTCACTGCCACCCCTTGACCAAAACCCAAAGCTTAAGCTAAACTTAACCACATCCACGGCCGCCTTCACAAGGTGAAAATGCAAAATGGAGGCATGAAGACGTGCCCTTTTCCTGGCCTAAGTAAATGGGGGGATACCCCTGCACAGAGAATTCTGATCTCTCCAGTTTTGTTTTGGATCATCTTGGTGATACAGGGTGCTCTTTGACATTTTCCTCATGCTTCCTTCTTCTTTGGCCAGGCCTCAGGCACGTGGGGGATCATAGGGTTCACTTGTTGGGAGGCTCCATTTCTGATTGGTGGAGGGTTTCTACGGCCTGCTTTAGGATCCCAGGCTGATGGTGTTTTAGTGTTGTTTTCATTCTTTGGGGAAGCCTTGAGTTGTCTCTTCTGCTCACAGTTTTGATTATGAGTTGGGGGGGCCTTTTTAGCAGAAATACAGCTGGCATTTAACACCACCTACGCTGGTATTTTCAGTTTACCACTGGTGGAGGTATGATATGATATGATATGCTATGATATGGCATTTATAACGCGCCTATACACCAAGTGTTTTAAGGCGCGATGAGGCAAGGGGTGGGGGGAACAGAGGGAGGACAGACAGCGATCCTACTAGGCCAGGTGTCAATCAGATCGCGCAAGTGCATGGGAGGTGGTATTTCTTAAATACCTATGGAGGTATTCTATAAATAGGAGCTCCACCAGTGGTAGCTTTAAAGTGTAATCATTGTTTACTGTGTTTTTACTCCCCAGTCCCCCTCCAATGTGAAGGCGGATATGGATAATATCAGTACTGACCTTGCTTTGCATCAAATTGTCAAGCAGGGAGAGGGCCCCCCCAGAGAGGCCCCCCTTTCTACCCCTTACTATGATCCAAATCAATGGGCATTTGAGGGAAGTGCCAGTGTTTCTCTTCTGTCTAGTAAAACAGGTTTGTTTTTTCTTTGGTGTCGTTTTAAAATGTGTGCCTCCATCTTTTAGGAGGAGGTAAAAATAGGCGGACTTTGCAGAAAATCTGTTAACGGATTTTCCGCTGGTGGACTGGGAACCCAAAGAAACCCTGGAAATAATTTTCAAAGTGGCCCCATATTACACATTTTCAGTAAGCCCAACCATTTTCCTATGAGAAAATGTGGAAATAACACAGGTTATCACACAAAAGAGTCCCAGGGCGCTGAGGCCTACCGGGAAATCTCCAGAGTTCCCTATAGGCCAGTGAACCACTCCTGGTGGTGAGGTATTTTTCCAAACCCTGAACTCGGTTGACAGTAATTCGGGCAGGATTTTACAAATAACGGGGGAATTATACTTACCGGCAAAGTTTCTAAAGATATAGGGCCTCATTACGAGGTAGGAGGTAGCCATGGTGCCATTAGCACCATGGCTACCCCCTAACCGCATTCCGGGTCCGGGTTCTCGAAATAGGGACTTACCGGGTCATTCCAACCTTGGAGGACCCGGTAAATCCCCATTCCGAGAACCATTCCCCATTCCCATTCGAGTCCCCATAGGGCTCAATGGGAATGGAGCTAATAACGGGCGCGCAGGTAGCGGGCCCGTTATTAGCTCCCTGGTTCTCTAGCGGCTCCCGCTAAGGGCGCCTGGTAAAACCAGGCACCCATAGCAGGACCCGCTAAGGGACCTCGTAATGCGGTGGTAAGGCGTTAAAGGCAACGGTACCCTTACCGTTGCCGTTACCCCCTTACCGCCGACCTCGGAATGAGGCCCATAATGTATAGATATAAATAATCATATTGAGACAAGCTAAGCAGATGTGCAATGCAGTTTCAGTTCACACACAGAAATAATGTCCAGCAAATAGTATTAAAAAAGTTGGTTTTACTATGATGCAACGCAAAGCAGGAGTCGACAGCAGTTTATGGTGGAAATGAACAGTTTAAAATGCAATTTCTCTTCTGTGTACTTTCCCCCCGTTTTAATTAGCACCTCAATCTATTTTGTGAGATATATATTGTAATTCTCTTTTCATAAGTCCCGCCCGCGAAAGGCTGCAGCAGTCTTTGCATGATTAACTGCCGCAATGATATTGATTATGCAATAGCTAATGAATGCAGGGACGGACGCGGAATTAGTCAATTTCCTTCTGCAGAGTTCCGAGGCCCCGGCCACCAGAGCTGGGCTCTGGCTCTTGCAGATCTCCAGAGGTCTCGGCTAGACGGAGGACCACCTCTCTCACATGAGAATGAAAGAGAAAGAAAGAAAGAGAGAGCAACTCTAGGGAACAAGCGAGACACAAGGCCTCATTACGACTTTGAGGCGCCATGGCTGCCTCCAAAATCGTGTCCAGGTCCCATCTGGTGGAGTGGGGACTTACCGGGACATTCCGCCCAAGGCGGACCCGGTAAGTCCCCATTCCAAATGGCATTCCCCATGCCCATTTGAGCCTCCATAGGGATCAATGGGAATGGGGAAGGCGCTAATTACAGGCCTGATATTACGTCCCTTGCGGTTCCCGCTAAGGGACCTCGGAATTGGGCGGTAAGGAATTACCGGCACCGGTCTCCTTACCGGTGCCGGTATCCCTTACTGCCCACCTAGGAATGAGGCCCACAGACACAGAGAGGGAGAGAGAGGGCGTGAGATTGAGAGAAACAGAAAGAGACAAAGACAAAGATAGTAGTGAGTGGGAAAGAGCAACGAGGAGAGAGCAATAAAAAGAAGCAGAGCAAGAACCAGATTAGGGAGAGATAAAGACAGAGAGGGAAGAAAGAGAGAGACTGGCCAACATAGATGACAGTGTGAGCACGAGAGAAAGGGAGTTATGGAGACAGAGGTTGAATGAGAGAGATAAAAGAGAGAGGGAAAAGAGACAGAGGCAGTAAGAGCAAGTGAGAAAGAGAAACACAGGTAAAAGCTGACGTCAGCTGTATATATGGATGAATGGATGAATGACAGATGGATGATTGAGGGGGGATAGAAGGATGGACCGAACAATTTATGCATAGATGGGTGGACGGAACGGTCAATGGATAGATAGATGGATGATGGATGATAGATGGATAGATACATACAGATAGATACCAACCGTGAAATAAGCTCTAGTCGACCGAATGCAATAGTTCAGTGGCGGGCGAGCATTACACAGATGGAGACAATTCTGAACAGAGACAGGAAGAAAAGATAAAAGCAAACATGTATGGCACCAGCGACTCACCCTCACAAAACTGGCAGGGAACCATCCCTCCTCGTCGTCGATCTGACCCCACCACCAGTCCTTATTGGAAGCATCCAGGACCTTGATGACGTCGCCTGCTTTAAATGCCAACTCTCGGTTGGCCATGGTGACGTGATCCCATACTGCCTCAGCACTCACAATAGAACCACCACTGATCAGCTGCGGGAAAGAGAAAGAGGACAGGTTAGGCATGACCCACCCAGGAGAGCCTGCCACGACAACAGAAGTGAAACATTTCAGAGAAATCATGATCACTTGTTTCAAAATAGCCATGTGACCTCTGGAAGGTACCAACATGTTGGAAGTAACATATGTTACTAATGCCTTACTCAGCGGACTCGTTCCATAGCAGCAAAAACAAGACTAACTTGTTCTAATGAATTCCTGAGTTATCCACGCCCCCCCCAAATTCCTTGGGTATGCACGGAGAATGCTAGCACACTTCTCCTCACCCTGCCCGCAGTTGGCCCACACCCAATCTGGGGGTATACAGATGTATATATGTTTCTTGTATAGCGCTTAAAGGCATCTTTAGGCTCTTTCAAAACACTTTCGGAGAAATATTAAACAGGAAAAAGGAAAGGTTGGAAGTGAACACAGGTGAGTGTGTGTGTGTGTGCACGTGCGTGTGCAAGACAGTGACAGAAACACCAGACCCTGGGCCTCATTCCGAGTGCAGCGGTAGCCGTGCTGGTGCTACCGGCGGGTTGCCGCCGGACTGGGAATGAATAACCAGCGCCCAACTTCCCGGTGCCACCGGGCTGTTCCAAGTCTGGCACCCGGGAAGTCAGGCGCCGGCAATTTGGTTGATCCCCATTCCAATAGAGTCCTCTCAGACTCTATGGGAATGGGGACACGGGACCACCGGCACCGCGCGGTGTCCGGCAGGGTCAGACCTGTCAGGCACGGAGGCTCTGGCACGCAGACTTGTAGTTTTCCGGACCGGCAAACATATAATGAGGCCCCATATCTCTTTAAACTGTCTCTCTGACACAGGCACCTATTTTGGCTTCCACCTTTAACTTTTTTTTCCCCCTTTCTTTTCACATCTTCCCCAAAAGTGTTTTAAAACAGCCTATAGGTGGAGTTTCGTTAGGAAGTTCAGCTTGAGGCATTGGTCTGTCCAGGGAGGGCCTGGGGTGCCACATGATACCCCTGGAATCTGACTGCCCACCCCAAGTGTCACCCATTATCCTAAACTATGGTCTTAAAACTTTAAACACAGGAATGTAAGAACCTAATGTTAGTAATTAAAGTAGATATGGGGAGTGGAGACAGTTCGTACATTAATGCTGTTCAGCCGTGTGTGTGTGTTTGTACTTCATGCCACCCCTGCATAAGACAGGGCCCCACTTGGGCCACCCCTATCAAAAGAGTCTGGACAGGCCACTGGCTAGAGGATGCTGTGGGTAAGGAACTAGGCTGTACAGATTCCAGCAAAGCAGCACGTGTCTGCAGGCAGGCCTTCCTGTGCCCCTGCCTGTTACGGACACATTTACCCAGGAGCCCAGAGCTAAAGGGATTGGGGCAGGTCAGTTTCCCTTCATGCACATCTGCTGAACTGTTGAAGAACTTTGCACAGGACACCACAAACACCAGCAAGAAATGCTGGCACTCAGACGGGCCAACAAACCAATTGCTGAACACTAACAGAACAGACCACAGGAGTGACAGCTGAAATGGGCCAAACTAAGATGGGCGCAGAAAGCTGATCCACTTTACTGGGGCGACCGCAGGCATGCACACCTATCACAGTTCTACTACTGGGGCGACCGCAGGCATGCGCACCTATCACAGTTCTACTACTGGGGCGACCGCAGGCATGCGCACCTATCACAGTTCTACTACTGGGGCGACCGCAGGCATGCGCACCTATCACAGTTCTACTGCCACCATATTTGCATGTAGATGCACAGTGCTCCTGCACTACCTGACAACATATGTTAATTTCCCATGTTTTTATATCTACTATGTACTATGTACTTTTCCTATGATATCATATAGCATTTATAACGTGCCAATACACAAGTGTTTCAAGGCGCACATGTAATGCACACAAGCAGAGAGTTTCAGGCGAGGATTATTTCTTCCAGGTCAATGAGCAAAGAGGAACCTCTATGCATGAAAGGTTACTGTGCCCATTGTAATTGGCTTTTTTTTTTATACTGCACTGATAACTTAAATTCACCTATTGAATGTGGCATGAACCATTTTTTATTTCTTTCAAGTCCTGTCCTGTCCCTCTATTGCACTTTTGCCCATCAGATAGACTGACCCTTTTCCATGTTCGACGAACAAACATGTGGGATGGATGGCTCAAAGAACCGGACCTCATTTCTCCTCTTGAAAAGGAAAGGCCTTTAGGACTACTCAGTAAAGCATTAATGTATTCATTTTGTCCAGGGAGGATAGCTCTGGGGCAATGTGCTCACCTTGGAAGCAAGACATCCCGGAGCAACACAGGTTCGATCCCCCGGTCCACACTTAGAAAACTCTGGGTATTGAGTGCGTAGTAAATACCCAATTGTTATTATTATTAATTTTCGCCCAGATTGCTCACCCTAGGACTTCTAGGAGTATTTTATCAGAGGCTTACAGCGCTCCAGGAACATAACATACGGCTAGAATGTGATTTTGCTGAGTAGCTTCCTGCACTTTTAAGCATTGACGAATACATGAATGGAAGCTCTGAACCACCCACATTTTCAGTTTATTCGGGTGATACGGGTTTGGAGTTACTTACAAGACATTCGGGTGATAGTTTCGGGGTAGGCTCATGACAATTTCATGCTGATGAAATGTTTCTATCAACACTGGGTTGAAGATATCAGAACGTTTCCTGCCAACGCATGTTCAAAGCAAACAAGGTTTACATTTAATGGAATAGGTCAGCAACTTTCTTGCCAGGGGAGTGTCTAAATAAGGAATGTCCGGCACCTGTCTGCTTTTTTCATATAGAAACCAAAACGAATTGGTACACAAAATATAATGCAAATTACAGATGCCAGAGGATAGAATTTTTAATTTGCATTACTTTGAAAAAAGTTCAGTCACCATATTCACAAAAGTAGCCTGTGCATTTCGGAGGGTCTGTGCTACTGCACACATGATACAGCTGCCAGACCCCGTGCATACATTAGTGTCAGGAGCATGTATGATGCTCTCTGCACCTACATGGATGCTGGGAGTGCATTTCGTTACGATGGGAACTTAAAGGACATGTCATTGTGAAAGTTTTTAAAAAAGAAAAAGCGTTTCTATCCCTGTTTGAGGAATAGTAATGCCGCTGCTGTATAACACTTACCAAAAAACGCATGCACGGGTCAGAAATGACTGTTACGCATTGCACTTCCCAAACACCTGCCCATTGAGGCATAGGGAAATGGGTTGGTTTTCTGTAGCCCAATTCTGAATCAGGATAGACATTGACATTTGCAGAAGTAATGTTTAATTTGTACAAATGTTTCAAAAGGAAGAAGAAAGTCAATCTGAACGCATGCATCTATGATGCACACATGCAAAGGAACTTTGTGAAAAGGGCACATCTTTTGGGGCGCAAGCGATGAGATGCACTAACATAGCTCAACATTTACACCAACAAAGGATTTGAGGATAGGCCTCTTTCTGTAGATAAAGGTATGTGTTTTCCCAAGTTACAGAGCTCAGAACATTGCAATCCTACCTGACTCACTGTCATTCCTTTAAGGAAGTCAGAGCTGCCATCATGAATGCTTGACATCCGACTGACTATGCCTCAGCTCTGCAGGTTTTGCTGGGGTCACTGTCCCGCAGCCAGAGAGCACCCCTGTTCTGAAGTACACAACCTCACTAGTTCTCTTGGAAGCAACCTAAGCTGTATGAAACGTCATGCACACGTAATGCATGACTGACTTCCCCAGCTTGGTAGGCTTTGCAGAGGCCTGTTTGGTATGCACTCCCTATATGGCAACACTCAATGTGCTAACCTCTGAATGATGAAAATCAGACCTAGAAATGCCCACCATATGACTGACTTGGCTTAATCTTACAATTCGCCACTTCAACTTTATTCATTTGATAAACTTCAGAAGGATGAAACTCTAAGTACGTCTCACACAAACCTGGGAACTGCAGGTTACACATTGATCTCTGCAGTAAGTGCATTAATCTACTGAGATATCTTGCTGCATAGTTCAATGTGCTGTCCTACTTTGGTAACGTTAAAAGATGCACAGGACTCCATCTTCTCTTGCCAAGGACTCAACCACCCAGCCACGCTCAACCCTTCCTTTTCTCACCCTTCCAGAAGCCTTTGAAGTTATTTTGTTCATGTTTTTGCCAAGAGTCAGCCCATCCCAGTCCATATTTGTCCCATACTTCCATGAATATGTTTTGCTTTTAAAAGCGATTCAGGGAGATTCTGGCGGGCTGAAAAATCTGCAGTAGCCCTCAAATTCCCCCGACTCTTATTATGCGATTGCGGGAGCCCGTGGATCATTTTAGAGCAAGTTAGCCCAGGCTTAGGTCACGTGCAGTAGGTGTTGCAGGAATGCAGGAGGGGTGAAGGCATAACCCTGGCTACCACAGTGCCCCTCCTCGGTCAATGATCCAGCGATCCATGTGTTTCATCTCTCCATTTTGGGTGCTTTCCTCAAAGTGTGGTCCCAGCTCCATGGAGCAGCACTACACAAAAAATATATGCAGAAGCAGCTGTATCGCCAACCAGTGTGATGCACACATTGCGGTGCAGCGGCATACGGGGAACAGGGAAGAACCGTTTCCAGAAACCAGCATGTGAGTAGAACGGAGCTTGGCAGCTTTTACATTGGACAGTTCTCACTGACACGGCATTATTACACCTGAGGTTATTTTTTTTTAATTTGACGCTCAGGTTTTATAAAGCGCTAACCATACAAAATTTGGCAAAACGCTACAGAAAACCAGAAGATGTACAGCGGCAACCAAGGAGAAAACAAATAAAATCTGAAAAAGCTAGAAAAAAGCTCTGGACGACGCAAACGAGGTGTAGGGTGACCACATTTCAAAAGAAAAAAAAACGGGACAGGCCATAGACATAGAAGTAAGACTAAAGTATGCGCAAATAAAACTGTGAAACTGTAGTCATACGTCTATGTCGCTGGCCTGTTGCGGGCGATTGGGTGGGGGTGCGAGGTCACAGGCACACTCCTCTCATTGGAGTAGAGTGGCTGGGGTGGGGAAGGGGGAGTAAATGCTTTTCACGCCCCCATTCTCGCGCAGGAAGAGTCGCTCCAGGCCCGATTTCGGTATTTCAAATCATGTACTGGCAAAAACTGGGACCGTAGCCACCCACCCTTCCGATCCCGGGACGGGGTTTATAAAATAAAAAAAATCACGGGACCCTGGGACGCCGGGCAATTTCCCAGGACTGTCCCGGGAAAACCGGGACGTCTAGTCACCCTAGTGAGGTGGCAATATTCTGCAGAATCCTACAAGTAAGAGTAGATGGTAAGCAATCAGAATACAGGTGAACTGTATATTCCCTGTTAACAATAGGGGTGGACTGGCCTATATGTGCAGGGATATGCGTAGGGGTGGACTGGCCCATATAGGTGCGGGGATATGCGTAGGTGTGGACTGGCCTATAGCTGCAGGGATATGCGCAGGGCTGTGCTGGCTTATGGGTGCAGGGATATGCATAGGGGTGGACTGGCCTATAGTTGCAGGAATATGTGCAGGGGTGGACTGGCATATAGGTGCAGTAATATGCTCCGGGCTGGGTTGGCCTCTAGGTGCAGGGATATACATAGGGGTGGACTGGCCTCTTGGTGCAGGGTTATGCATAGGGGTGGACTGGCCTAAAGGTGCAGGGAATGCATAACGGTGGACTGGCCTATGGGTGCAGAGATATGCATAGGGGTGGACTGACCTATAGGTGCAGAAACATCCATAGGGGTGGACTGGCCTATAGGTGCAGGGATGCCTAGGGAGACTGACCTATAGGTGCTGGGATATGTGTAGGGGTGGACTGGCCTACATGTGCTGGGATATGCATAGGGGTGGACTGGCCTATAGCTGCAGGGATATGCGCAGGGCTGGGCTGGCCTATGAGGGCAGGGATATGCATAGGGGTGGACTGGCCTATAGGTGCATGGATATGCGCAGGGGTGTGCTGGCCCATATAGGTGTAGGGATATGCACAGGGGTGGACTGGCCTATAGGTGCAGGGATATGCATAGCGGTGGACTGGCGTATAGGGAACTCTGGAGATTTCCCAGTAGGCCTCTGCACCCTGGACTCCTTTTGTGTGGTAACCTATTTTATTTCCAAAGGCTCCTATAGGCAAAAGGTTGGGCTGCCTGAAAATGAGTGATATGGGGCCACTTTCCAAATTATTTTTAGGGCCTCTTTTGGTTCCCAATCCGCCCCTGAATATGCATATTTCCCACTGAGACCCGGGGCGAGGCAGATAACGTGACTGCCCGAAAGCACTCACCTTTCTAGAGAAATGTCTTCATTGGGATTAGAACCTGCCAGGCACTACATATTTCAAAGCCTTTGACTTTGCCGTTATATCATGTGTCCAGCTCTTCAGCTCCCTGGGTTGGCCTCCATGGCTTGCCTATCCATCCATCCATCCATCCATCCATCCATCCATCCATCCATCCATCCATCCATCCATCCATCCATCCATCCATCCATCCATCCATCCATCCATCCATCCATCCATCCATCCATCCATCCATCCATCCATCCATCCATCCATCCATCCATCCATCCATCCATCCATCCCATCCCATCCGTTCCGTGTACAGCCATTATTCTTTTTCACGCCACCAGGTACCGGCCACTGAAAATACTAACAACCTGACACCAAATAAAAGTTAATTACCACACCCCAATGTGTCCCCCCACACACAAAAGAAAGTGGGGGCGTTTGTGTAAATTTAAAACTTGGGTCAAAAGAGCTATTTTCAAACACTGGAGGTTATGTCAAAGGGTCTAAGTTCACATAGCGCCTGTATTTCGGCCTGCATTATGCACAAGCACTCATACTGCGGCTGCTGCGTGAAAGAGCTACCTCTAGATTGAGGTGTACGTTTCATGTGTATCCATGACGGACCAACCAAAAAGTAGCAACACAATACCCAAGAGGAGCCAAGTCACCCCATGTCAGCCATCAGTGGCTGACTCGAACTGGTCAGATTGCACAGTGAGCTAAGCACTCGCCCCTGATATCTGTGCGCGATTCTCATCCTTCCGAGGTCAATACATTGAGTATCACTCTGTGGGATAATAATGTCTTCTGTTATCTCAGTGCTCTGAGACCTATGGGTGTGCAGTGCTATATTATTATTATTATTATAAATGGGTTATCTATCACGCCTGACATGCCACAACGTGAAAGGTCGAGGAGGGGTGCATTCCCACCTGGTAATGCCCGAAGGTGCAAGTTACAGGCCTAAGCAAAGCTAGGGCCTTAACTCTGGCCCCATCGCCATTACCAAGCGATAACGTACCCCACTGACGGTGCAAGCACACAGCTATGTTGTCCAGAGGGTCAACAACTTTGTTTTAGAGAAGATGTGAAACGGATCGAAAGGATGGACTTCAGAGCTCAATTTTTAGTTGAAATCAGATTAAAAGCCTTAGGATTGACAGGGTATGCCGTCTTTATAAAGAAAATGTTATGAAAAATGCACATATATAGAATCTTTTCTAACGAAAAATATACTGAAAATGTATGTGGGGGTGGGGTAAAGGGTTAAATCTGGTGGGGAAAGGATTTACAGACAGTCCTGTATGAGAACGTATCATGTAGTTTAACACTGTAGATGCCGCATAGATGTGCATGCCAATCATACAATGGTGTGCTCGGGAGAAACACTGAATGCACAGCAGCCTAACACACACACTGCGGCTGCATCACTGCAACAGTTCCAGCTACAGTGTGCCACTGCCACACTGGGGCACATGCCAATCATACAATGGGGTGCTCGGGAGAAACACTGAATGCACAGCAGCCTAACACACACACTGCTGCTGCATCACTGCAACAGTTCCAGCTACAGTGTGCCACTGCCACACTGGGGCACATGCCAATCATACAATGGTGTGCTCGGGAGAAACACTGAATGCACAGCAGCCTAACACACACACTGCGGCTGCATCACTGCAACAGTTCCAGCTACAGTGTGCCACTGCCACACTGGGGCACATGCCAATCAAACAACAGTGTGCTCCGGAGAAACACTGACTGCACAGCAGCCTAACACACACACTGCTGCTGCATCACTGCAACAGTTCCAGCTACAGTGTGCCACTGCCACACTGGGGCACATGCCAATCAAACAACAGTGTGCTCGGGAGAAACACTGAATGCACAGCAGCCTAACACACACACTGCTGCTGCATCACTGCAACAGTTCCAGCTACAGTGTGCCACTGCCACACTGGGGCACATGCCAATCAAACAACAGTGTGCTCCGGAGAAACACTGACTGCACAGCAGCCTAACACACACACTGCTGCTGCATCACTGCAACAGTTCCAGCTACAGTGTGCCACTGCCACACTGGGGCACATGCCAATCAAACAACAGTGTGCTCCGGAGAAACACTGAATGCACAGCAGCCTAACATACACACTGCTGCTGCAGCACTACAACAGTTCCAGCTACAGTGTGCCACTGCCACACTGGGGCACATGCCAATCAAACAATAGTGTGCTCCGGAGAAACACTGAATGCACAGCAGCCTAACATACACACTGCATCAATGAAACAGTTCCAGCGACAGTGTGCCACTGCCACACTGGGGCACATGCCAACCAAATAACATGCCACCAGAAATTACACCATTGCCAGAAGGGTGGTTATTTGATGCACATCATGATGTCAGTGCTAGTTAATGAAATACAATCTGAACAGCCAGAACATTTGTAAAAATCTGAACTAGCTGTAAGTTTGTTCCCACCAATATACAAGCCTGCTGGTTTAAACATTACCAGACTCACTTACATATTACTAGGCCAGTTTCAAAAGACCCCGGTCCGTCACATAATATCCATTTCATGCCAGTTTCCAGACCACTACGTATGCAAGTCTTGCAACACAGAAACTCATTCTTATGCTATTATTTACATTGCCCCCAGAAAATTGAAATCCAGTCTAAATTTAAATAATACCCGTTTTTCCCCAGTATTATCATATTAACTTGGACATCCAAACATCATCATTTTCAGGGAACAATGTAAACACATTTGCAATGCCCCCAGAAATAGGGATGACCGTCCCAACAATGTCATGCTATTGTTATCCCTGTAAAACACATTGGGGGTCATTCTGACCCTGGCGGTAAGGGGTTAACAGCGCCGGTAAAGGTGCCGGGGCCGATATCCCCTTACCGCCTTATTACGAGTTCTGCTCGCGGGACCCGCTAAGGATGCCTGGTTCTACCCCTATGGAGGCTCCAATGGGAATGGGGATGTACCGGGTCCGGGTTCCTTGAATGAGGAATTACCGGGCCCTCCAAGGTCGGAATGGCCCGGTAATTCCTCATTCAAGGAACCCACACGCGGTACCCGGTAAGGGGGTAGCCATGCTGCTAATAGCGGCATGGTTACCTCCTACCTCGTAATGACCCCCATTATCATGTTCGTGTCTGCATTGGTATCTGCATTGCCCCAATAATATTCAAACGACAGCCTCAACAGACCTATGCCTGTGATCCCAAAGTAAAATACCTTCTCACACATTGCCACCGCAGAATTGGGCCACCAGTTCTACCAAACTCAAGGAAGAGTTCCACGGCATTATACAATAATTTTCACCATTCTGGAACTGTTTCTTTTCAAGCTACAGCCTAAGGGGGTGATTCATGGAAAAGTATGCATTATTCCCACAAAGGCTGCGCGCTGAGAACAACACTGCGCGAGTTTGCATGCAGAATACAAAATGCGTGCCCCGTGTATGCATGGAATTTTCTGCTCAAAGTAACCGTATATGCAAGTCGTGACTGGAACGTCCCCGACACGCCCCCACGCAAAGGAAAAACAGCCAGAACAGCTACCTGTGTGTGCTTCCCAGGCAAGAATACACGCATCCTTCAAACAATGAGTGTTGGTCCCTGCAAGCGGGCCTGCATCTCAGGGACCCTGCACAACAACATGCATTCGGTGTATCATAACTCGGATAAAACTCTGAAAAACTGCATATGAACCCCCGCAAACTGTTCCTGCCCAACACTACACTCCGTACGTGCACCCCTAAGTCCGATCGGATCCTAGGCTGCGTACAGGCACCCTTAAATCTGACATGCAAACCCACCTCCGCGCTGCGATTCTTATGCATGGTCACATCCATGAATACGATTTGTCATGCGCATTTGTGGGCGTACCCTGGACAGCCTGCGGTCCGCACCTCGCAACGCCCACTTTTTCCCTTGTTCGTCCTCATTTTCCAAGTTCCGCCCCCTACTCCACCCTCTGCGCAGGCCTTGCCTATGCTCTGCGTGCTGTCTCACCCAAGGTACTCGACCGCTTGCAGAGATGTGCCGAGCCTGCGCGAAGTCCCTGCAAGTTACGAAAATGTGCTGCACACTTGATTCCGTGAATCGATGATTGGGCTTTCGCACTCAGAATGGCGTGCAAATCCCTGTTTTTCCAAGCAAATAATTCCATGAATCGTGCCCTACGTCCTCCTTTTGCCACACTATAGGGTTTTCAGATAAAGTGAAATCTATATAGGGTTTTCAGATAAATGGAAACATATTTAACCAGGTGTTCACAAAGCTTAGATGTAATCTCCCCCTGGATAACTCTAGCTGGCTTGATGGGGGATGTATTGCTGACACTAGGAAAGATTCCTCTTCACACTGTGTGGCAACTTCATTTTTTCAAAATGTGCCACATTATCATCCCAGGGTAAATGCCTATATGTAGCAGTTGATAACGGTCTAGGCCATTCAGAGGGGGGGGGCTATTTTAATATTCGGTGGCTGCATGGGGATTTGTCCTGTTATGACAATAGGCAAATGTGCAGCAGGCGCCTTAGCGACTGGACTGTTGTACTGCACTTCTGGAGGGTGCTTCTACTAAAACTTGTTAGCAGACTCAATTTGGCTCAAACAGATTGGTTTCTGCAAGTAGGAAAATTGATCATGTCCAAGCTGCCGGCAGGAATCTGCTGTGGCTTCCAGAAGAGCAGAGAATTCCGTTAAAAAGTCTCTGCATCCAGGGGGGCGTGCCTGCCTGCATTAGGGGGAGCATCACATGGTGTATCCCCAGCTGGAACCTTTGATCCATGGAGGACCACAGACGATTTAGCAGTCCCAGAGGGATATTGCATGATAAGGTTTGACAGGAAGGAAGGCGGGGTGGAGGGGGTGGCCCTTCTCATTAAATCAGAATTAAAAACCTGGCAAAATAAGGTTAATGGTGACACCATCCCAGGAGTGTAATCTGTTCTGGTTAAAGTGGACATTAGTGCTGAAATTACACTGAACATCTTACTGCTCTATAGAGCCTCGACCATTGCACCCACCTTTCCATCAATTGTGTATTGTCCTTTCTCAAACCCAACACTAAACTTTTATTGTTGGGTGATTTTAATCTTTGGTTAGGCAGTGAGTTGGATACCAATGTAGGGGGTCATGAAGACTACATTAGACTCATAGTGGCTTTGTCCACTTTATTAGAGAGCCAACACACATCAAAGGACATACACTAGACTGGGTCTCTACCCACAATCTGAGTCCGTCCGATAGGGAAATATTACCTTGCCCATGGTCGACATTTTTGTAAATTCTTCCAGATACATATGGATTACTTCACAAAAAGATTGAAGGAGCCTAGAGTCTCTCAAATCATTAGAAGCCGCAAGAAACTGACACAAGAAAATTTGAGCTCGTGGGCCCTGAACTTGAATTCGAAATCAGCAATTCAGGAAGTTTGGAGGGAATAACTACTACTTTTGTGAATTCATTAAACACAGCAACGGAAAGGCTAGCCCTCGCCAAAGTCACATTTCAATCCAAAAGCACAAGCAATGCATGGTTTAATGATAACCTTGCGGGGCTTAAGTCCAACAAAATTAAACTATTCTATGCTTGGCGACAATGTCGAGACCCATCTAGCCTTGAAGCACATAAGAAAGCCGTTGCCATTTTCAAATCAGCTACGATGGCAGCAAAAAAGGAGCCGTTAAATGCAAGAATTGGGAATGCCAAGTCAGACACAAAGGAACTCTTTAAAATATTAAAGGAGCAAATGCATGTACAGGGTCCTGCCCAAGATCTCATCTTGAAAAACAATTTGTGGTGTTCAAATATTCAGGAGGCTATGTTTAGCAAATTAGAGAAAATCCATTGAAAAAAAAAACTGTCTTTTAGTAAAACAGGATCGAGAGGCCAATACTGTCTCGCAACCAACTAATGACAGGGAGATGAAGACCTTCATTTTTTCACCCATATCAGAAGCAGAACTGGCATAAATCACTGCCCAATTAAAAACCATGAGTCGTAAGGGTGACCCCTGCTCGTCAATTCTGAGCAAGGATGGTGTCCCCATTTTAATTCCTGCGCTCACAAAATTTGTGAATGCCTCTTTTAGTCGGCAGAGTGTTCCCCATGATATAGAAAATGCATGGATCACTCCTCTACTAAAGAAATCCAACCTTCGCCCCCTTATGCCTTCTAATTATAGACCAATAACAAACACTATGTTCATGTTGAATAGTTTGGACAGAGTAGCGTACTATCGGATCTCGCTCTTCCTAAACAATCATCAAATCTTGCATCCATTTCAATCTGGTTTTCGTCAACACCACAGGACAGAGAAGGCCCTATTAGCCTTAAAACCTATTTACATGAAGACATGGATGAAGGGCAAACTGCCTTATTGATGATCCTGGATCTTTCGGCGGCTTTCGACCTGGTAGACCATTACATTCTGTCCACTAGGAGGAGAGAAATTGCTAACTTTTCACCCCAAGCCGTCCAAGGGATCTCGTCTTTTTTAAGTGGTAGGCAGGTTAGGGTGGCTAGTGACTCAGCAGAAGCAAACCCAGTCCCTTTATTATTCGGGGTACCTAAAGGAGCCTGTGTATCCCCTTGATTTTATAATATTTTTATGATTCTGTTCTTCTTTATGTTAGAGCAAGAAGGGATTGTTTTCGCCAACTACGCCGACGACACGCAATGTGTTATCCCAATCTCAGGAGTACATTGCAATGATGAATTATTCAACAATCAAATTTACTTGAATATCCAAAAATGGATGGTGGCCAATGGTTTGGCACTTAACAGTGCCAAAACAGAACTCTTGCTCGTTGCCTCTGAGACTAAATTGGAGAAGCCAGGCCCCATGTACGTGCATTTCTGTTTAGATACATGTGTCATTGAGGCAAAGAGCAAGGTTAAGACACTAGGCATCACATTAGGCAAGAAACTCAATATATAGACTCAGGTGAGCAGTTTGGTTTCTTCGTCCTCATACTCTATTAAGTTGCTACGTCATCTTCGGGCCCTAATTTCCGAGAAAAACACTGATACCTTGATAAGAGCCGTTATTTGCTCCAAATTAGATTGCTGTGACAGCCTTCTCATAGGGGTTACCATGACAGATTTCCATCGCCTCCAGGTGGTGCAGAATGGGGAAGGGAGGGTCATCAAAGGACTTCATCACAGAAACTATGTGTCAGAGGTAAGAAGAAGCTTGTATTGGCTCCCAGTACAGGGAAGGGTCCGCTTCAAACTCCTGCGCATAACACATAAATGAATGAGTGGTCACATGCCACCTAACCTAACAGAAGACATTGTTAAGAAACCCAGCACTCGTCTTCTTAGATTAGATAACACAAATCTGCTAAGAACACTGCATTGCAAGACCAATAAAGCACATAATGGAGCTTTCACCATAGCGGCCCCCTTCGCATGGAATGCCTTAACTCCCGCTCTGAGAAACATTGTCTCGACACAAGACTTTAAGAAGATTTTAAAGACCTTTTTTTTTTCCTAAACACTGATGGTTAACGGCCAGCCTTACACCCATAATTTGTTGAGTATTTATGTTTGTGTCATGTTTTCTGTTTTATGGCTGTGCCCTTAAGCCCTCGGGTACCGGGTCGAGCAATACAAATTGATAAATAAATAAATAAATACTCGTTCTCAGACCAGAGGTAGGACTTTCAGTCTTGGGTCCTAGACTTTGGAATCAATTCTCAAATGCCATTCGTCAGAGCAAAGGTTTTTCTAGATCCAGGCCCCTGTTGAAGCAGCATCGTTTCATGTGAGCGTTATAGGCTCCAATGGAGATAAAATCAGCGATTGAAGGCGATATATAAATGTTCCAGCTGAGAAAGGAATGAAAAAACAAAATAGGGGTGCTGCCTTCTTTTGCCAACTCCCTCCAAGTGGTTGCCAACCTGCCTCGGCCAAAACACTTGGGCACATGTAGCCCAATGCTCCCGCCTACCCTGTCCCCCTGTGGGGCCACAGTTCCACTGTTTTTTTTGGGTGAACCTCTTCCCCTGGGTTGGTCTCACAGCAAGTGAATCCCAAGGGTTTGCCTTGGGCGCCAGAGCAGAGAGGGAAAAAAAGGGACACATTTCGGCTATTAAACATCAGAGCTAGCTGAATTGTAAAGGGGGAAGACATAGTGGTGCCTTCGTTGCAGTGGAATACAGGCTTGCCGCAGTTTCACACCGTGCATGTGGGTCATTGGCAAAATAACTCTCCTAACCTCTTGACCCCCATCTGTGTTTTCGCTATTTCAGCATTATTATGAAACATCAGCAAGGGGAAACGTGCCACTGATCAGCTGTGCAGCCCAATCTCACACCACTCTAAAGGTTATCTTATGTTGTTATGCTTTTACACTTCAGCAAATCACCACCACAGTAGTTTCAGAGCACCTTCGATTCTTGGTGGTGTGGCGGACTGTGCCCCGGCCCGGATATCCAGACATTAGTCTCTGCTGGATGGAAGCATATAAGAGGATGGGAAAGCAGGAAGCAGATGCTACAAACACAGGGTGGGAGGGATGCAGTGCGGGACGAATTTTTGTGGTGGCATTGGTGCATGTTGCTCCTTTTAAGAGCTGTCCAACTCCAGGCCCAGAAACATGTCCGGTTTTCAGGATAACCCTCATTAATATTCATGCGAGAAATTTGCATACAATGATTGTAAATGTATGCATTTTTTTCTGATGAATATTAATGAGGGATCTCCTGATAACCTGTTAGAATTCCGGCCCTCAGAGACTGGAGATGGACAACCCTATAGCAGATTTAGAGAATTGTAAGTCAACAGGGAATTAGGCACACATACGCGTGATCCTTGCACAGCCTGCTAACGTCTTTGCTGAATGTTCTCCGTAATATGTCTGTGTGAGCTTTTTCCTGAGCAGAGTGCTGTGAAGCTGAACACACAGGCACAGAGGTCCCAGACCCGGTGATCTGAGCTGGACGCGTGTGTAGAACGAGTCAGTGGATTACCGGCTGATAGGTTTAGGCGGCACGACATGGCTATTGTGCGCGGTAGGGATCACTTTCTGCTGAGCCGTGCTATCGGCCTTCCATCTCAAAGCTTCCTTAATCTGGGATCCGAGCAGAACCACGAGCTGGCATTGCAGATTTCATTGTTACTGCCGAGTCCAGCTTGGACTCCAGCCCCCAGATATGTAATGAACATGGCACACCACTGCCCCTGCAACCCAGGCATTCAGACCTCTAGATATGATTTTGAAGTGGGAGTAGTTTACTACTTGATTTTTTTAAAATTAGGATTAAAATGACTTTCTAGGGACGCATTTTTAGGTGAGAAAAAAAACATTTGGACTCTAAAATGGCTATATTTTTGTAAGCCATACATTTTTGCACCTAGTAATTTGTGCAAATTAAAGGTGCATTTTTACCTTCAAGTCCCTCTTCAGATGTGGCAGTAACACGGGCAGCCCTCCTTCCGGTGGCACTACTCGGCTAATAACACTGATCGGAACATGCCCGTCGAGCTGTCTGGGTGGAAACAGGGGGCAGGCATTTCTTATGTTTTGGGGGGAGTATTTTTACTCCCAATTTTTTCTGGAAACTATTTGACTCATTTTAGGGAGTAAAAATGTCTGGTAGGCCGCTTAACTTTAGGGCTGCTGGGCCCAGCATCACTCTTGAACGTGTACTCTCAACGCAGTACAATAATCAACTTTTGTTGCAAAATTACTAACAAAATGTGGAACAAAACCCCAGAACAGGACATCGTCCTGCCTTCTTTGCAAATTCGGGTGTGTGCTGAGCCAGCAAGACTGCTACCAAGCAAGAGACCGCAAGCAATGTTATGAGTGTTCCCCTGATAGACCACCACCTTGCTCGTTGGACGCCATAACTCTTTGGGGAAATGTCTCATGGTACTTACCTGATGGTTTGCCAAAGAGATCCAGAAGGAAGATGAGTTACAGATGGGACAGGATGGGGCGTGGATCATGGCATGTACGGCAGAGTCGGGAAAGTAGACTAGATAGTTTGATCTGCATTTTTAGCTTTTTAACATGAGGTTACACCTATCCCGTGCACTCCAAGACCTGTGCTTTGTGGATAGCCTCCACAATTTCACAAGAAATTTGGAAAAAGAGCAATACACTGAAAATTCTATGACATTTTGTGACAAATCACCGCTTGAAATGATTGTGGGAAGGGTTGGACCACACATGTCTCTTTGTGGTGTCAGCCTTACACTATTGAAGTGACGGGAGGATAAATCTGTGGCAACGCGCGGTCTTGGAAGCATAACCACACTGAGCAAACACAGGTTTGAATCCCGGATCTGCCCTTGAAAAAGTCTGAGCGCGATATAAGTAACCTGCACTTCCACAATTCAATGAAACTGGCGCCTAGATACCTACGGGTTATGCGTGCTGCAAATAAATATACAATGAATGAATGAAGTGCAGTGGGTGCAGACCGGCAGCCCACACTCCAGAATGGGTGAGCGTGAGAATTTTCAAAGTCAGCTACTTCCATGTGTCCAGTGATATTTTTCTATGCTCAATTTTTAATAGATAAGCAATACTAGCCAAGCAGTATCTATTATAAACTCTGTTTATTAAGAAAGGTGTAGATGTATAATTAGAACACAGGCGTGAACGGGTATAAGAGCATAGTACAAAGATCTTGCATTGCGAAGTAAACAAATAAATATGGCCCAACATATATTTGAACCCTGAAGAGGCACTTGAAGAAATGAAACATGTGTCCGTCCGCTCATGAGGATTTAAATAAAAAATATACAAACAGTCTAAGATATTGCTTCATTATTAAATAGAACATAAAAAAAATATTAATTTTTGAAAAGAGAGTAGCCACTCAAGGGATTCTCGCATGTTCGCTCCAAATGGTGGACCTAGGCAGATCTGATACCACAGAGTGCAGCTTGCGGCCAACAGCTATTCAACCTCGGGTTGCGCTCCTAGAGAGACTTCATCTGTAGCATCATTGCAATGACGTCTCCGAGGCCTCGCACTCGATTGGGAAATATGGGCGGTCGCCGTTTGGCTGCAGCAGGCAAATCAATGTGGATCGGACAAAGGAGAGGACGTCGCTCGCTACGCACTCGCGGCGGAACTTAGGCAGAACGCCTTTACATGAACTCTGATCCGGGAGCGACGTCCAATTCGATATTGAATCTTTCAATTACTTTATTGCCAAATTTCCATCCTCAGTGCATATGTGTCTTCTTCATTGAAAGTTTGTTTTTATCAGTATCAAAATCAGATTTGAATGTGATAAAAGATGCGTCTTTACAGCTAAGGGTCATCCGGTAGGGTGACGAGACGTCCCGCTTTTTCCGGGACTGTCCCAGAATTTGGATCTCTGTCCCACTTTGTCATGATTATGTTTCCATTGGAACCTGCAGATGGGACAGGATGGGGTGTGGATCATGTCTTGTACGGCACTGTCGGGGAAGTAGACTAGATAGTTCGATCTGCATTTTTAGCTTTTTAACATGACGTTCCACCTATCCCGTGCACCCCAAGACCTGTGCTTTGCGGAAAGCCTCCACAATTTCACAATAAATTTGGAAGAAGAGCAATAAACTGAAAATTCTATGAAATTGTGTGACAAATCACTGCTAGAAATGATTGTGCGAAGGGATGGACACAAGATCCCTGTTTACCAAGCACGTTTCTTTGTGGTGTCAAGTGACGGGAGGATAGGTCTGTGGCAATGCAGGGTCTTGGAAGCAAGACCACGCTGAGCAAACACTGGTTCGAATCCTGTGTATGCACTTGAAAAAAACAAGTGCGATATACATAACCAGCACTTCCACAATTCAAAAAAACTAGCACCTAGATACCTACGGGTTATGTGCGCTGCAAATAAATATACAATGAATGAATGAAGTGCCGTGGTCCCGGTTTTTGGTAGTAGGTCTTCATAGCTGCCAGGCAGGAAAGCACCATCTCGCACCAAAGAAATGCAGCGTTTTATAATTTAAGATTGTGTTTGTGCGTGATAAAGTAATGATAAAATAATTATAATATGTGTTTATTTGAGCAGCAACACTTAATCCCCTTTTCTTTCAACCAGTACTGTAGTGTAGTCCCATAACAGCCACTCAAGAGTTAGTCCTACTTTTATGTTAGTTGCCCTGTCCCGGTTTTTTCCTTTTTCAATCTGGTCACCCTATCTCATCCGGCCTATTATCCCGTAAATTCTTCACGGCTTGCGCTTGCTTTGTCCAGCTCCCTGGGGGCGTGCTTTTCAGTGCGAGGGATGGTGTAAATCCGGCGTAACACAGAATCAAGATGCTATATCGTACGATGGGATAATGATACGTTCTGGAATCGGCCCGCTGTCTACTCTCGCTTCCTTCCGCTCTCCCCACCCCTCCGACCGTTGAGTATCATCGCCGCCTGTCTAGACATGCATTCCATTGTTCCTGTTATTATGTAATTATTATGTCATTCTTTTACAATATTGGGTCATCATTGATTTATTATCACAATTAATAATAATAATAATAATAATAATAATAATAATAATATTATTATTTGCAACAGGCATTTAATTCCTGTTATTTTAAAAATTCCTCTACAGTTCTTAGGCATACGTGATTTATTGAAATAATAATATATCACATATTATTAGTATTATTATTAATTATTGTGACACTAAATCGCTCATGACATAGTATTGTAAAAGCATTACAAAATAACAAGAACAATAAAATGCATGTATAGACATATTATATGAATATTAATAATAATATGATTTTTATACTGCAGAGTATACCATGGCATAGCATAGACTATGAGATAGTAAATAAATAAACAAAGACATGCATTCAAACCCCTTAAGTGCCAAGGACGTCGTCCTTTTTGCATAAACTTGCATGGCAGCCTGGCACTTATTAAGCACATAGGTCGGGGTCTGTCTGCCTCGCGGCTCTCACCATAGCACAGCATCTAATAATTCAGCAACAGGTCACGTAACACAGAACAGCACAAGATAACACGGCTGTGTGTTTTTCTGGCAGATAGCTCACAGGTAAAGTGCTCGCCTCTGACATGGGGCCAGCCTGCGCAGCTCCGAGCGTGAGAGCATGGAGTACCATTGCATTGGGCAATCAGAACAGCTGCGGCCATAGCTTAGGGAGAGCTTGGGCAGTGACGTAATGCATCTCCAGTGGCTCGTTCAGGTTAGCAGGTGTGAAAAGATGCTTTCGTCAGCTGCAGGGAGCAGCCAGCCATCAATCCGACCCAATGATACCAGTACGGGTTTGGAGCCAGATGGCCCTGCAGCACGTGCACATGTATTCAAATAATCGCTCTGCAAACTTCACGGTCCCGGAAAAAAAAGCACAATCAACATCCCCTGCATT
The DNA here is from genome assembly GCF_040938575.1 of Ambystoma mexicanum. Lineage (NCBI taxonomy): Eukaryota > Metazoa > Chordata > Amphibia > Caudata > Ambystomatidae > Ambystoma > Ambystoma mexicanum. The sequence continues at coordinate 145,274,223 of NC_090930.1, read as the reverse complement.
CAGTTGTGATGACGTCAGAGAGTTACCCAAATATCTTGCTCTTACTTATGAAAAGATTTTAATAACTTTTGTTTTAAAAAGTTAATTCTATATGGTCACCTTGATAGCTACCCATCACGTCACTAATCTTGACTCATCACTTCTTTCTATCTCCTCTGTACACATTTTCAGTGCAAATATTTTAGAACAGATATGTTCATGTATTAATGTATTATTTCCGTGAATTGTCCTATTTTTGCCCCAGTGATAATGCCATGCAAAAGTGCCCTTGCACTGGTTTAAAGTTGCTGTAACAGGGCTGCAGAATCTTTGCACCAGGACACATGTGATTTTGCAGGAGTGCCCTAGTGCAGCGACCCTTCAGGACATTAATTAAGGCCCATCAAGTCACATGAAAGTAATGATTAAGCGTTGCCTGCATTGAAGTCAGTCTGTCACTAAGTCTGTCATGTTACGTGTGTAAAGCCACCGTTTAAGTCTGTGCATCATGATACCTGCAGTTTACAAATAAGTGAAGTGGTAAGGCCAGGAACAGACTATGGCCCTCATTATGAGTCTGCCGCTAAGGAGCCGGTAGTACCGGCGGTATACCGGCAGACTCCCCTTACCGTTCCTGCTTCCTGGTATATTGTGGGCAGCGGAGGAACAGTACTTTTCCATTCCCGTGGGGCATGGGAAAACTGAAGTGTTGGCACCGTTATAAAACAGTGCTGGTGCTTCCGGTAACCGGCAGGTCAGGCCTGCCGGTGGTTCACTGCCCCTACTGGCAGACTTAGAGTTTGCCAGTCCGGAAAAGGTGCCGGTAACCGTTGTTAATGCCACTTTTTTCCAGACCAGTAAACATGTAATGAGGTCCCATGTATCAAGTGTTACAGTAAAAGGTATTTTTTTAAAATACACCTTAAAACACATTTGTTTTCATTTTTCTCAAATTTGCGCACTCATGCCCCTACTGACGCACTCATTGCCATAGATAGTGCGACCCACTCGATGCAAAGTGTGCTTTCCATTACGGCCTGCAGCAAAACAATTTGTGCACCCCTGCGCTAGTGCAAAAAAAAAATATTCTTTGATTGCATGGTTGCATCAGGGCAGCCATGCACAACATACGGGCACGCGTCCCAGGTGCAGCCCTTCAGGACATTATGTACGGCGCTCCAAGTCACCTGAGTTTAATGATGAAGTCTTGCTTAGCCTGAAGTTATGTTTGGTCTTCGCATCCCAATACCTGCAGTTTAGCTTCTATTTAAAACCTGATTCCACTCCCATAACACAAATACATCAAAGTGGTTATGCCATTACAAGGCAGTGTATCACACGGGTTATAGCGAAAACATCAGCAAGCGTCTGCAACCTATGGCTCTCCAGATGCTCTGGACTAAGACTCCCATGATCCCTCACCATGGAATATGGTGGCCAGGGCTGATGGGAGCTGTAGTCCAAAACATCTGGAGTGCCAAAGGTTGCAGAACCCTGCAATAGGGAAAACCATACAAATAGCTCCTCAAATCTATGTTTTTTTTGGTTAGATTCGCAAACTGGCACCTTTACCATTTTTTACCAACTTTACGCTCATCACCAAAGACGGTCCGGCCCTCTTTATGAGACTTGTGTGGTACATACGGCCCTCCAGCGAAAATCAGTTATACACCCCTGCTCTAGAGCTAATCCCTTTCCTTATTGGCATATTTGCGGTAGGGCAAAGATTGCTCACATGCAACAAGGCGTTGAAAGAATATGCTTTTGCGCTAGGGAAACATTGGCCCTAGCGCGAACATGGAGCACATTTGCACAGTAGTGTATGTAATGTGTCCCGTGTTGGGGGTAAATCAATGCTACTGCCCACTCAAACGCCAACCGTGGACCTTCCATTGCTCAGAAATAATAATAATAAGGCATTTATATAGCGCTACGAACCCTCAGGTATCTGAGCGCTGCTTATTATTACCCACGGTGTGTGGTGCTCTTTTATCGACCTCGGAAGGATGAAAGGCTGAGTTTGGCCCCGCCGGGATTCGAACCTGCGTTCGGATGTCAAAGCGAGCGCTCTACTCGCTGTGCCACTTGCGGACACGATTGCCACACGCTGGTAGCAAGGTTGACAGAGGACCCAGGGTAGGCGGAGTTTAGGGTGGGAGGAGTTAATGGCTACCATAAGTGCGTCTCTAGTGATAAATGTTCCCTGTTCACACCACTAATCAGCTCCCGTTGCAAATGGTGTGCTTGCTGAGCCTGTTAAAAGGATACGATCACAGTGCGAGTCCCTGTGCAGCCCAGACTGTTTGACTTTGAGGTGAGAAAGGCATAGCAGGGGGGCCCCATGGGTATTTGTCCCTTGTCCGACTTCTAAATCAGCCACTGCTGAAAAGCATTGTTGCCGCTCCTACGCGTCGCATTCTAGCTGCGCGCATGGCGCGGCCGACCATCAGGCATGAGCCTATGTGAAATAGATAAAGGCGGCAAATTGAATAATGCACGGCACACCAGGGGATAATCATTGGCAGATTCAGTAGAACTGGGTCGTTATAGAGAACATAGGTCACGAACATGAGTTGCAAGAGTCTGGCCTAGAAGCCTTACATCGAATCTCATCCAGCATAGAAGGCGGATCGGAGTAGCGCGACACTGCCGCGTACCCAAGCCTGACAGGTTCATTGCTGGCACTTGTTCTGCGTGGAAAGGCTGCTCGAATCTCACCCTGGGATAAATGTTGCCACATTGCACCTCCATGGACTTTGAGGCTTCTCTGAACAGGCAAATGATGGGACTAGCCCCGCCCACATCAAGGATAGCGAGCAGCAAAAAAAGTGGCTGTTGCTTCCAAGCATCTAAAAGTTCAAGTTACCAGACTAAAAAACCCAACTGCTAAAAGAGGATGATGGCAAACCAATAAGAGTGAGGTTGGTAGGTGTTGCAAACCAACAAGGATGAGGTTAGTGATGGCAAACCAACAAGGGTGAGGTTAGTAGGCCCAACAAGGGTGAGGTTAGTAAGGATGGAAAACCAACAAGGGTGAAATGAGTAGTCTTGCAATAGAAACCACTTCTGCTTAGGCATCAATTCTGGGGTGACCTCTACAGATACTCCAGGGGGGCCTGTGGTGTACACATTAACATTAGAAACACATTTATATTTTTTATTTTAAGTTCCAGGAGCTTTTCGCATTCGTCATGCCCTTGAGATTTGGTGTCAATGACTAGACACCTGGAAACCACTGCGGCCATGATAGGCCATCTGCAAAGGGACACATGTTCTGATATTTCGGCAGCCTTACAGGACATGTGAAGGACTGCCATAGCCCGGCCACCCTTTCACAAGCTCTGGCCTGCTGGATACTGTCCCAGCGACCCCTGCCATAGGCGCCTGGACTGAGCAGATCTGAATGACTGATGTGAAAGGTGGGGTGCCAAGACATTTTAGTGGTTCTACTTGCCCACTTGATACCAGGGTCAGGCTGGGGCATAACATTGTCTCGGGCCCCAATTAAAGAGTGGCCCACAGTTGCAAATGGCAGTTCATTCCTTTTGTGACTGACTGTTTGAGTGGTACCCAAGGGGAAGTTTTTTGATAAAATGTGATGCAAATTGCTAATTTTAAAGAATATGTATTCAGTAACACTGGTCAAAACTACCAGCCTCATGGTGAACTAACTTATCAAACTGGACAACGGGCCAATAAAATGGTGCAATTTGACCTAAAAATCTGCCCCACACTAGCATTTTGTGTTTTTGGTTTGGGCATTGCCCTATTGCCCTATAGGCCAGTCCAAGCCTGCTTGATACATGTGTGTGTGATCTCAGTCACAGGTTTCAAACATACATGTGTGATCTCAGTCACAGGTGTCATACATGCCTATGTGAACTCAGTGGCAGGTTTCAAACATGCATGCGTGACGCCAGCCACAGGTTTTATATTTGCACGTGTGATCTCAGTCACATATTCCCTACATGCATGTGTAATCTTAGTGACAGGCGTCCAAGCCTCTTGTTTACGCTTTGGCAAATAAAATCATTACCACTGGGTTGCGTAATAGTAATGTCTGCTGTTATAGTGCTTGGAAATTGCAGTTTAGACACTATATAAAACAAGTTGCAACCCCCGTCGTCCGCCGCATGATCTCTTCCAGGAGCACAATAGGATGTCATTTGTTTTGGAAATAATACTACATGGGGTGTTCGAGTGTCATTTGCCCGGTGCATTTCCGTAACACGGGCATATTAGCAGGACTTGATAGGCCGTAATTGCAGACAAGCGCGCGTAATAATGACTGGCAGGTCGCCGGTTCCTCGCCGCTCAGCGAATAGAAGCAGGCGGCGAGTTTCCATTGGTCAGCAGGGACGGAAAACGCGGGAAGGTGCCTGTACAGTGCAGCAATTTAAGCATCGATTGCCATACACACGGCAGCCATTTTGATAGGTTTCAGCGGGTCCGTGGAAATAATAACATGTAGCTTAAAATGAACTTTATACTATTTGAAGTCAGAGTAAGACATGTCTATTAACCCTTGCGGTGCTGCCTTTCCCTCCGCCCACACACGCCCCTACCCTGTCTACGCCTCTGTATATATTCAAGTTTCAGAGGCGAATGTTTAAATTGTGTTGTCACACCCGCCAAAAGCTTCATTCCATCTGCGCCTAAAGAAGTGATCCAAAAATCATGAAAACGTGCAAATAAAGGACGTTGTTCACCTATTTAGGGTTAGGGGTGTACAAAATGGCATATTTAGGGGTCGGCCGAATACCGAGTAGTTGGTCAAGTATTTGCTGAATACGCCGGCCTTCATCAGGACGGGGAACTGAAGGCGACGTATTTATCGCATTTCACCACCGCCGAAGGGCCGAAACACAGTCGCGTCGACAATCCCATTACTACACAGTGCTCAACACTCAACACTGTTGATCAAGCCGATTAATTTGGCCAATGTAACAATACAATGCTCCAGACAATGTTAAGGGGATGTATAGCTAGGATCGAATCCGCTATTAGTCTGTTTTGTATTGTTGGTTGTTCTTTATACTTAGGGAATGTATGTTGTATATTAACTTGCGCCTAATGTCATTTTCATTTATTCAAATGTGTTATTTGTCAAGATAAAGTGTACATTAAAGAGCAGGTCTTTGCATATCCGGGCCCGTCCTGATAATTTTTGATTTATAGATGTACGTTTTTACGTGGAGATTTCAGGCCAGGGGAAAGCCAGGTGCCCCTTTAATTATTTGTACGAAAGTGAAAATGACACTGTTTTCTTTACTTTTTTTTTTTTAAAAAATGAAAGCACTATTTTAAATAGGTGTTCCCCTACTTCATGTTTTTCTCTTTTTTTTGTTTAACCGCTTATTCTTTTTTAATGCACACAATCCAGAAGAGAGACAATTAAGAACCACAAAAAATTAAGGATGTTTTATATGTAAAACAGGTGCTACTCAAAGTGACAGGCTTCACGAATACAAAGTGCTAGGTGGCAGTGACCAAAAGAGTTACTAACATTGATAACTGCCACTGCCAATGACACACATTGCGAACTCCTGTAGCACCTCCCACATGGTGCTCAAACATGTCCCACTGGCCAGCCTGTCCCACTGCCCTCTCCGGGTCTGGCAGACTCTAATAAAGTAAACATATTTTTACCTTAAGAAGACTCAGAATGTTCAGCGCAATAGAAATAGAAAAAACACTTTTCTACATATAGCATGAGCAGGCTGCTCCTCCTGCCAATTATAAAAAAATAAATGCATTTCTATTTTAATCATGGGCAGGCCAGTGTGTGCATGAAATAGGAAAGTCTTGTGCAAGCAAGCCCGCCCGTGATGGCAACAGGATATCATTTTCTGTTTGAATTGCAGGCGGTCTCGCGTACCTAATATTGTTTTCTGTATTTTATTTCTGTTTCGATAGGCGGGCCGGAGTCTGAAATGCAAAACAAAGCCTTGCCATTGGAAGGGAGTCTGCGGCGGCGCATAGGATTTTCACCAGAGGAAATTTAAGTAAGTGGAGATGTGAGGTGGGCAAAGGCGATGCACGAGGCCATAGAGGTGATGTGGGGGCTTGTGATCATATTACGGTCACATACTGTTTTGCGCCCACACTTCTCGCTGACCGGCCCGCTGTTTCCCTGTGTGTGGTTTTGCCCCTCTATAACATACATACTTCCATGTCCTCAGGTAACACGGTGCCGAATGCTCGGTGCATGGCCATGCTCCCACGCCTCGGAGACTCCTGCAACTGCCACCCCGCACCCAACCGCTCCCTCTTTGTGTACTCCTTATAAGCAGGAGAGTCCACCTGCAACGCTCTTTCTGCCCCACTGCCCCTACCCCACCTTCTATCCTACCCCTGTTGCCCTCTACCAGGAAAGTACACAGAGGCGTCACTAGGAGACTGGGGGGCTACAGACCCGGGTCTTTTGGTTGAAGCCTGGACAGAAGCTCAGGGACTACAACCAAAAGGCTAGCTAGCCCCGAGCCCCGACATTAGCGTAGCCCCAGATCTTTTCCAGACCTAGCAACACCCCTGCTGTTGCGATAAATTTGCCAGAGAAAAGTTGACTGCAATAACATGATTGGCTCCCAATATGGGGGTTCTGGAGTGCTGGCGATCGGCAACGTGTGCTGCCCTCTGAGAGAGCCACTCAAACTTTCAGGTCTCTGAATTATTTGAGGGTAATCTGTGAATATTTCATGGCTATCATCGGCGCAAGGGGGCGATTCAAGCGCAAGATATCACACACTCCTAACTTACAAATCCCGGAGGAGAATGTGCGAGTCAGTATTATTAACCTAGGGAGAACACCGTCAGTTATTGTGTGACAGAATGCACGGGTCCCGGGAAGGGAAATACAGAAGACACGCAGATCCAAACTGCGTCCACAACCACACGACGCTCAGGCCAGGGGCTGCAAGTGTCTTCCACTAATTCCCTCAAACTCACTTTCCCTGTGATGTTTAATTTCACGGAAACCCTTTCGAGCGAGGCCACCTTATACATTTCTGTCGCCAAGTAGTCCCATTTAAACTGCTCTTGGACTTCCAATGCTACAGAACAGGCGAATCAGAACGTGTTGAACTCTAAATTAATTCTTCCCAGGATGGACTCCAGGAAGCCTCTCACACTCCTTCAGAAATCCATCATTTGGCTGTGGAACCCTTAGCCTGCTCATAGGTACAACACGTGTCCTTCGGCCCGGGCTTCAATTAGAACCTTGCCTCCACTGTTCAGTGTGGTCTAAGGAGACGCTGTTATCATACATGTCTGCCTGTGCTACATCTTCACGACTCAGGATGCCTATCCCTACTCAACTCTAGGGGTGTGGCCTACAGCTCCCATCAGCTTTACCCAGAATGGTCAATGGCGAGGGATCATGGGAGTCATAGGGAAAAACCTCAGAATGGCCAAATGTTGTCTAACCCTCCCCCCTACACACACTAGTATGAGCTCTGTGAGTCTAAATAATTCTCCTATAAAAATGGTGGCAGGTAAGTACAAAGGGGAAATAGCAACATTTGCCTTCAGAAAATGGCTAAACTCAGAAGACACTGCTGAGTGATGGTTTTCAGAAAGATGCTTTCAGATAGATTCTTGGGTTCACTGTGATATTAATGAATAAATAAATAACAAAAACATTTTTACCAAAACATTTTTACTGAAAAAACACGGATTATCTTTTTTAATTTGGGGGTCCACCACAAGCCCCTATTTCCCTTTGTTTATAACCCCACTCCAAACCCCTCCGCACCCATTTTAACCCCTTCCCCACGCCTATATATCTTTTTTTTCAGTATTTTTTCGGTAAAAATAATTAGTTAAAAATATTCATTATTATCTTTTCGTTATTATCACTGGATACCAGATTCTTGCGCCCCATGAATTAATATAATCCACCCTGGGCTGTGATCCATCATATATGGACTTTCTGCCCCAATCCGTACAATATATCGGGGGTCGGGTACTATGCTCCAGAATACATGGCTTCCACCAGATGGGGACCCTAGATCTAAAGTGAGAATTTCTGGAGGCCATATTAACAGGGTAATTCATAGAATTTCGCAGAAAAGTGTTGCAAGCGGCTGGCGCAGAGTGTCCGCGTGCGATTGTCTGCGCCAGGCACGTGCGCTAAAACCGATTTCCGCGCACAGCGTATTCATGGATTTTAGGCTCCCAAACCAGCCGTGGCGCAGAGTATCGCAGCGACCCTGCAGCAGCGCCAGTAACGCCCCCAAGAACGCCCTCGCGCAAGGAAAAGCCATCAAAATCGCTAAATCATCGCAAAGGGCTGCGCTAACCCTGGACCAGTGTACAGGGCTGCCAAACAAGGAACGCAAAGCGGGTAACGTTCATATCAGGGGTACGCGGGAAGTTGTACACGCGATTAGCCAGGGTACGTGTATCAGAGGGGTACGCGTTAAGTTTTACACGCGATTAGCCAGGGCACGTGTATTACAGGGGTACGCGGGAAGTCTAACACGCGATTGGGCAGGGTACGTGTATTAGAGGGGTACGCGTGAAGTTTTACACGCGATTAGCCAGGGCACGTGTATTACAGGGGTACGCGGGAAGTTTAACACGCGATTGGGCAGGGTACGTGTATTAGAGGGGTATGCGTGAAGTTTTACACGCGATTAGCCAGGGCACGTGTATTACAGGGATACGCGGAAAGTTTAACACCCGATTGGCCAGGGTACGTGTATCAGAGGGGTACGCGTTAAGTTTTACACGCGATTAGCCAGGGCACGTGTATTACAGGGGTACGCGGGAAGTTTAACACGCGATTGGGCAGGGTACGTGTATTAGAGTGGTACGCGTGAAGTTTTACACGCGATTAGCCAGGGCACGTGTATTACAGGGGTACGCGGGAATAATCACACGCGATTTGGCTGGGTAGGTGTATTACAGGGGTACACGGGAAGTTTTACACGCGATTTGGCTGGGTACGTGTATTACAGGGGTGCGCGGGAATCCTCACACGCGATTTGGCTGGGTACGTGTATTACAGGGGTGCGTGGGAAGTTACACACGCGATTAGGCTGGGTGGGTCCTCACAGGTGTTCCCTGTACACCCTCCACGGCCCCTGCAGGCAGCCCACAAAACAGGGGACTACCCTGCACACCTGCTCATGTCCCCCTGCACCTCCACCCCCCAGCCACCAGGGGCAGCCTCCACCAGGCCCCCACCCATGTCTACCACCACCCCCACCCCCCAGCCACCAGGGGCAGCCTCCACCAGGCCCCCACTCATGTCTCCCACCACCCCACCCCCCAGCCACCAGGGGCAGCCTCCACCAGGCCCCCACTCATGTCTCCCACCACCCCCAAACCCCAACAGTGCAGGGTCACCCTCCACCAGGCCCCCACTCATGTCTCCCACCACCCCCACCCCCCAGCCACCAGGGGAAGCCTCCACCAGGCCCCCACCCATGTCTACCACCACCCCCACCCCCCAGCCACCAGGGGCAGCCTCCACCAGGCCCCCACCCATGTCTACCACCCCACCCCCACCCCCCAGCCACCAGGGGAAGCCTCCACCAGGCCCCCACCCATGTCTACCACCACCCCGCCCCCCAGCCACCAGGGGCAGCCTCCACCAGGCCCCCACTCATGTCTCCCACCACCCCCACCCCCCAGCCACCAGGGGCACCCTCCACCAGGCCCCCACTCATGTCCCCCTGCACCCCCACCCCCCAGCCACCAGGGGCAGCCTCCACCAGGCCCCCACTCATGTCTCCCTGCACCCCCGCCCCCCAGCCACCAGGGGCAGCCTCCACCAGGCCCCCACTCATGTCTACCACCCCACCCCCACCCCCCAGCAGTGCAGGGGCACCCTCCACCAGGCCCCCACTCATGTCCCCCTGCACCCCCACCCCCCAGCCACCAGGGGCAGCCTCCACCAGGCCCCCACCCATGTCTACCACCACCCCCGCCCCCCAGCCACCAGGGGCACCCTCCACCAGGCCCCCACTCATGTCTACCACCCCACCCCCACCCCCCAGCCACCAGGGCAAGCCTCCACCAGGCCCCCACTCATGTCCCCTATCACCCCCACCCCCCAGCCACCAGGGGAAGCCTCCACCAGGCCCCCACCCATGTCTACCACCACCCCCGCCCCCCAGCCACCAGGGGCAGCCTCCACCAGGCCCCCACCCATGTCTACCACCCCACCCCCACCCCCCAGCCACCAGGGGAAGCCTCCACCAGGCCCCCACCCATGTCTACCACCACCCCCGCCCCCCAGCCACCAGGGGCAGCCTCCACCAGGCCCCCACTCATGTCACCCACCACCCCCACACCCCAGCACTGTGGGGCACCTGCCAGCAGGCCCCCACCCATGTCCAACTCATGTCTCCCACCACCCCACCCCCCAGCCACCAGGGGCACCCTCCACCAGGCCCCCACTCATGTCCCCCTGCACCCCCACCCCCCAGCCACCAGGGGCAGCCTCCACCAGGCCCCCACTCATGTCTCCCTGCACCCCCGCCCCCCAGCCACCAGGGGCAGCCTCCACCAGGCCCCCACTCATGTCTACCACCCCACCCCCACCCCCCAGCAGTGCAGGGGCACCCTCCACCAGGCCCCCACTCATGTCCCCTATCACCCCCACCCCCCAGCCACCAGGGGAAGCCTCCACCAGGCCCCCACTCATGTCTCCCAGCGTGCTACGTGTATTTCAAGGGTGCGCGGGAAGTCCCACTCGCGAATAGCCTGGGCGCGTGTATTCCAGGGGTGCGCGGGAAGTTCCACACGCGAATAGCCTGGGCGCATGCATTTCAGGGGTGCGCGGGAAGTTTTACACGCGACTTCAGCAGGGTACGTGTATTTCAGGTATGCGCGGGAATTCTCACCCGCGATTTGGCTGGGTACGTGTATTACAGGGGTGCGTGGGAAGTTACACACGCGATTAGGCTGGGTGGGTCCTCACAGGTGTTCCCTGTACACCCTCCACGGCCCCTGCAGGCAGCCCACAAAACAGGGGACTACCCTGCACACCTGCTCATGTCCCCCTGCACCTCCACCCCCCAGCCACCAGGGGCAGCCTCCACCAGGCCCCCACCCATGTCTACCACCACCCCCACCCCCCAGCCACCAGGGGCAGCCTCCACCAGGCCCCCACTCATGTCTCCCTGCACCCCCGCCCCCCAGCCACCAGGGGCAGCCTCCACCAGGCCCCCACTCATGTCTACCACCCCACCCCCACCCCCCAGCAGTGCAGGGGCACCCTCCACCAGGCCCCCACTCATGTCCCCCTGCACCCCCAGCCACCAGGGGCAGCCTCCACCAGGCCCCCACCCATGTCTACCACCACCCCCGCCCCCCAGCCACCAGGGGCACCCTCCACCAGGCCCCCACTCATGTCTACCACCCCACCCCCACCCCCCAGCCACCAGGGGAAGCCTCCACCAGGCCCCCACTCATGTCCCCTATCACCCCCAACCCCCAGCCACCAGGGGCAGCCTCCACCAGGCCCCCACTCATGTCCCCTATCACCCCCACCCCCCAGCAGTGCAGGGGCAGCAGGCAGTCAGGCAGCAGCAGGTGGGAGCGTGCTCGGGCTCTGGGGGGCAGTAGTTCGGCCTTCCGGGCAGGAGCGTGGTATTCCGTGTGCGTACGCGTGGCCAGCTTGGTACGGAGTGATTTTGCACGTGAAAATCCTGCACGTCAGCGTGAAAACTGAGGAAAGGCCCTCAGCGCGTAAGCGCGTCTGTGACGTGACCCGCACAGGTGTTTCCCACACAGCACGTGATGACAGAGCACACGTGGAAAGACTGCACGTCAGAGTGTAATCGCGTGTGATTGGTGGAAATGGCCCTACACGCAGAAGTGACAAAGCGTGTGATTGGTGGAAATGGCCCTACACGCAGAAGTGACAAAGCGTGTGATTGGTGGAAATGGCCCTACACGCAGAAGTGACAAAGCGTGTAATTGGTGTAAATGGCCCTACACGCAGAAGTGACAAAGCATGCAATAGGTGGAAATGGCCCTAGCGCGTACACGCCGCGTAAGTGACGCTGGACGTGTGGGCCTGTATAAAACGTACGTGTAGAACACGTTTTCCTTGTACGTGCTTTTCGTGGAGAGCGAGTGGGTGAATTCTGTACTTCTTGTCGTTTCACACGCGATTTACTTCACAGCGTTTCTAGTTCGTATTCCCTGTTACCTCTGACAGCTTTTTCTCTTTTCTCTCTTTTACTGGTTTACCTGGGCCTGTTCCCTCAAACAGTGTTCCCTTCTACTGTTGTCCTGTCTCCTCAGACAGAGTACAAATCTTCTTTTGGCGGGGGTGTTGCCAACCAAACGTGCTCCTTTTACACGCTCGTTTACCTGGCAGATGGTGAGTCACGCACCTATCTAACATCTGTGCTAGCCCCGTGTGTAGCCTACCCCTTCAGAGGTCATTCTAGGCTGCGTGTGACACGCATACGTTCATTCTTGTGTTTCTGGGTGCCACAGCGTAGTGCAGGTTTTTCTTTCTGCACACGTGGTCTAGGAGGGGTTGCGTGCACGTCATCTCCCTTTTTTGGGCCTCCTGTGCGTTGCGTGACCCGTCATCTTTAGCCAGGGGTTACATTCAGCCTTGCTAGAGCACTAGGGTACAATTACCATCTGGTACCCAACCCCTTTGACCCCCAATTGCCCAGGACAATAGTCTACATCCACTCCCATACGCACATTAACATCAGTGCTATGGCTGGGAGGCGAGGATTCCGTAAGGGTGGCAAAGGTGGAAGAGCCACAAGTGGTGGCCGTGGTGGATCCGGTAGGGGACGTGGTCGTAACTTGCAGGGTGAGCCTGTCCCCCCATGTGTGGAGGACCAGTCACGGGCACCCATAATCCCCCCCTCCCCCCCTCCCATTGAGGCTGATGTGCCTGACACCATCCATGCTCAGCCCTTGTTGGACCAGCCCATTGTGGCACCAGACCTGGCTGACTCCATGGCTGACTTCCAGGTCAGCAGGGCTACGACACGTGCGCTGGTGCACGTTGATGCCATCATGCCACGTGGATCTGGGGCAGCAAGGTCATCTGCTGCACCAAGGAGGCAGAGCGGAGAGGCTGCAGGGGCAGCTGCGGCTCCATCCACCCCAGCCCTCACACACCCAGCCAGGACAGTGTCGGTCCTAGTCCATGCTGCTGACATTCCCCCTGACACCATCACACTAGAGCTAATGCCTGCACCAACTCCCATGCTGAGTGTGCAATCCCACACTCCTGATACAGAGTCCACCAGGGCTCCTGCCCCTAGTGTCCAGAGCGGCGCAGGACACTCAGGATCACCACCACCTTCCAAGCGGAAGAGGAAGAGTGCTCGTCCGGCACAGGCTGATGCCCCAGACACGGCTACACAGTCCGGCCCGTCCAGGAAGCCCAGCTTCACGGATGACGAACTGAATGCACTTGTCGAGTATGTGTCCGGACATGACAACGAGATGGTCATTGTTGCAGGATCCAAGACCACACCTGCACAACGCCAGGCACACTGGCAGACCGTTGCGGACATCGTAAGTGCCCTTGGAATTGTGAGGCGCACAGCCAATGATTGCTATAAGCGCTGGAATGACCTAAAGCGCAGGGCAAAGAGTAAGCTGGCCTCAAGTCATGCCGCAACTCTAGTGACTGGAGGTGGGTCTCCAGTAGTAGACATGGAACTCACTCCACATGAGTCAGTCGCTGGGACCTACGTCACGGAGGAACAGATCCAAGGCGTGGGAGATCTGGCTGATTACGAGGCATTGTCCGGTGAGTGCACATGCATGTGTGTGTCATCCATGTGCATGGTGTGTGTGTGAGGGCTTCTGTTCGGGTGCCAGGTGAGAGTGTGTGCGCCTGAGTCGTATGGGTCAGCCATGTGCTTCATGCAATCCTTCCTGCGCAGCTGCATTTGGCCATAGCAGTATCCCTTCTGCCAACAGTAGACATCTAGCCCAACTGCACGCCAGTTGCCCTTGAAGTGTCACCTTGCCACAACATATTTGCTTCTTTTTCACTGTTCATTCAGTCAGTTTGTTTGCATTCCACCACTTTCACTAGGCATGTCGCTGTCCACTAGTCACATGTCTGACATGGGTATGGTAAAGTGGAGTGACTTTGTTACCTGGATATCATTTGTACACACATGTCCCTGTGCAATTGGACCATTTCAGACTGGCAGCTCCAGGTGAAAAATCTGACCTGTTAGAATTAGAAAAGCAATTACATGCGGGAACTGGACTGAATGAATTGGTGCTGCCCTCCTCTCCACCTTCACTCAATAGCAATGGTACATGCCATCTGTGTGATGGCATGTGTGTTTCACCTGCCAATCACAGGCCAATGTGTGATGCCACTGCCAGGCAGCATGCAGAAAATGTGTTCATCTTCCATCTTGGTGTCATCAGTGTGTGCCATTTGCCTGCACTTCATACGCAGTGAGGGTGCATGCATGGGAGGGTTTTAGTCATGTGGGACATGTGTCAATCAAGTACTGGTTCTCTTGCTTCTCAGCCCTCAATGTGTGCCATGGTGCTAATGCCTGTTTCCATTTCTTTGTTTTCATGTCTTTGCAGGGGAAGACGCACCTGATACTGCTGGGGTTGTGGAGATGGTGCAGACCCAGGAGGGGTCCGAGGGCCGACCAACCACCAGTGAGGGACGTGGTGTGGTGGTGGGGGAGAACCCACAAGTGCTGCAGGTCGTGCTCTCAAGGGGTGTCTCTGGCTGCACCTCCCCCGAGCTGTACTCAGGTGTTGATTCGGATGAGACCTACGTGCCATCGCAGGTGAGTGTTCCAGGGAGGGATTCTGTTCTGTCTCACCCACCTGCACCAGGGTCAGAACCCTCCATGGGGATGTCAGTGTTGGCAGCTACGCCTTCGGTGGTTACGGATGCAGGGTCACACTCCGCGACATCTGATCCTGTTCCTGGGCCAGCAGATCAGAGGGGGAATGCAGTCCTGCAGCCTCAGGCAGTGCCGGCACAGCAAGGCGCAGTTCGCCTTGCCCCAGACAGGTGTGGTGCCCGCCGACGTGGTGGCCGTACGCCACCCGGCAATACCGCATGGGAGCAATCCATTTACGGTATGGCAACCCAACAGGCTGCATCATCCGAGATGATGGCTCAGGCCATGGATAGGGTGGCCACTTCCATTGTCCCCCCAGAAAGGCTGATGGAGCGACTAGAGCAGGCAACCGACTCCATCTGCCAGTCACACAGGGAGGACATGTTGGGGTCCAACAGGGACAGGCGGGCGGCACTGGCGACTCTGCAGGAGGCCATCTCCATTGAGTCCCAGGGCCACAGGGAAGCCCTGAGGCAGGAGCTCCTTCACCTCAGGACGACTCTTGTTGAGCTTGAGGCTTCAACACACCAAAGGACAGAACAGCAGCTGGAGCGTCTCACCCGTACGCTCTCAGCTGAGATGCAGGCAACGAGGGCAGAGGTCCGGGCATCCCGTGAGTTGTTGCATGGGGACCTCCGCACACTCATCCTCCAGAACCAGACCTACCACACCCGCATGCTTGCAGCCATGGAGGAGCAGACTAGGGCCTTGCGTGGGCTGCCTCCCATAGTGCAACCACCTCCGGATGCAGCTGCACAGGGTGATAATAGCGACAGCAGTGATACTCCCACAATAGGGTAGCCGTGTGGGCCATGAGCCCATGGAGGTGTTTTATCTTCCCAGGATCCACGCAGGTGGGTTCTGGTGTGCATCCTGTCTTTGGACCTCCTGGGTGGCCTCCCCAACCCCCCCGGGCCCATCAATGGCCATTTTTGATTGTTTCTTATTTTTATTTTTATTTTGATTTCTTTTATTCCCAATTTTTTTGGGACGATCTGTTGGCTTCCGTGGTTCCTGTGGGCATACGCTGCATTGTGGCTGGGCACATGCAGGCTTGTAATGTATTTGGTTCAGATGCTTGGGTTTGAGTCACACACACCCCTCCTGCTTCCCGTTTCCATGGGCTTGCAAAGGGTGTGCCCAAGTGACAGTGAATTACACAGTGACGTTGGACTCCCATGAGCTGTGTGGCCAGTCTGTAGTCAATACTGTGTATACATTCCTAGTGCATATTGCTGTTGTGTTGTACACTGCATGTTGCATTGATGTGTAACTCTTCTTCTGTGTCTACCTCCCAATTTGCAGGTCCCTTCCTCATGTCCACACAAGGACCTCTAGTCTGGAGATGGGGTCCATGTTGGCAGCAGTGCACCTACAACTCTACATGGCGACAACACTGCACAGTTGGTAGTGGTGGGAGTGCAGGCATTTCCAGGTGGTGAGACTACTAATATGTACCATTTGTGATGTCATGTTAATGGTAGTACGTGCTCAAGTATGTTGTTGGTCCGGCATTGCTGTGAGCATTTCAGGTGTTGCAGGTTTCTAATAGTGCCACTGTACATAGTGAGACTGATGTCATGTTGTGGGGATTACTTTGTTTACCTGCAATTAGCATGACATGGCACGGTGTGTCGTGTGGCGGTGCTGGGGTTGGGTTGGCTGACATGGCACTGTCCTCTTGTTGCATTTTGCAAGTGGGTATTCATTTTAGCTGCTTCAATGTGTAACTTCACAAAACTGCATTGGTGGTGTCTGTGTGGGTAGGGATGCACACATTGTGACACTTCCAGGTGAACAATCTCAGGCTGACATGGTATTCCCGGTTCATTCTCCAGACATTCAGGATCAGTGTCAGGTTGAGTCATCATTGATTGTCAGATGGAATGTGCCAGGGCAGTGTGCACTCCACAGGGGTGTGATTTCTATGTGAAGTAATTAGCCACTAGCTGTGTACGGGCTGCCTCCCCCCGTGCCCTTTCCCCTCCCATGCGCAGCGGCTGTGCATGTGGTTGGGGATGTGGGGCCACCACCATGTCCACGGCCAGGCCCCGGCGTGTTGCAACGTTGTGCAGGACACATGCTGCCACTATGATCCTGCACACTACTGGGGGAGCGTATAACAGCTGCCCGCCAGAACGGTCAAGGGAGCGAAAGCGTGACTTTAGCACTCCGAATGTGCGCTCCACTATGCCCCTGGTTGTAATGTGGGCTGTGTTATATCTTACCTGGGGTGGCGTGGTGGGGTTCCGAATTGGCGTCATCATGTGTGGGCTGAGAGGGTAGGCACTGTCCCCTGTGGAGGTGGTGATTGGTATCATTGGTGGGGTTGTGACCTTGCTCAGTATCCAACATGCATGCATGTGCAGTGGCATACATACTCACCAAGCAGCCATGTATCGCCATGTCGCCCAGCTTCTAGGTCCCGGCTTAGGGTGGACATTCGGTAAATGAAGCTGTCGTGGGTGGAGCCGGGATAGTTGGCATATACTGAGGTGATGATTCCCTTGGCATTACATGCTACCTGCACATTGATGGAATGCCAGTGCTTGCGGTTCCTATAGATGTGCTCAGATGCCCTGGGGGGACGTAGAGCCACATGGGTGCAGTCGATGGCACCTAGCACTTTGGGGAATCGTGCCACAGCGTAAAAATCCAGGGCGGCAGCATGCCTTTCTGCAGGTGTTCTGGGCAGGTATATGTGCCTGCGGACTGATGGGCGTGCAGTGATGATGTTCAAGACCTGGTGTAGGCAGCGTGACTGGGTGGCCTGTGACACCCCACCCACTATGGCACTTGTCCGCTGAAATGATCCAGTGGCTAAGAAGTGCAGTACATTGAGGACCTTCTCCAGGGGGCTGAGTGCTTGGGAGCACAGGGTGGGTGATGTGAGGTCATCCTCCCACTCACTCACCAGGTCCAGTATAATGTGTGGTGGAAACCTGTACCTCCCATACACCTGGTCATCAGGCATCCCGAAAAGGCTGGTTCTGGGTGTGAATATTCTGGCCCTGACAATCCTCCTCCTCCTCCTTTGGTAGCCCACTGCCACTGCTGCTAGGAACGGTATGTTCATCCTGGCGTCTGAGCTTGTTCTTGTTAAAGTCCGCAAATTTATGCTTTGCGCGTGTTCTAGGTGAGCGTGTGACCCGCGCACCCCTGGAATCCAGTTCCCAGTCCAATAGCGTGTGGAAATTCACACGCACCACGGGATACAGCGTGTGACCCGCGCAGCCCTGGAATCCAGTTCCCAGTCCAATAGCGTGTGGAAATTCACACGCACCACGGGATACAGCGTGTGACCCGCGCACCCCTGGAATCCAGTTCCCAGTCCAATAGCGTGTGGAAATTCACACGCACCACGGGATACAGGTTCGCTGACGTACTTGCGTCTGTAAGTGCCCGCACACATTAAATACACGTACATAGGCCAATCGCGTGTACGCGCACTTTTGTCCAATTACACGCGGTGACACTCTGACGTGCAGTATCTCCACGTGTGCCCCGTCATCACGTGCTGAGTGGGGAACACCCGTGCGGGTCACGTCACAGACGCGCTTACGCGCTGAGGGACTCTGGTCCAATAGAATCGCGTATGCGTGCTGACGCGCTTACGCGCTAAGGGCCTTTCCTCGGATTTCACGCTGACGTGCAGGATTTTCACGTGCCAAATCACTCCGTATCAAGCTGGCCACGCGAAAACACACGGAAGACCACGCTCCTGCCCAGAAGGCCGAGTTACTGCCCCCCAGTGCCCCGAGCAGCCTCCCACGTGCCATCTGCTGCTGCCTGCCTGCCTGCCTGCCTGCTGCCACCGTGCCCTGCCATTTGGTGCCTGCACATCAGCCATCTGCAGGGGTCCAGTTGCTGTGTCCACCCCTGCTGGAACTGAAGACTCCCGACTGGGATTACATCGCTCCACAGCCCAGCCCCAGGACCCAGTTGCCCACCCACACCTGCCTCTGGGGTTGCCATGTCGGGCACTTCCACATCTGGCACCAGTGGCAACCCCAGGCCAGAGGGGCAGAGGGGCACAAGCTTCACTGTCACCGAAGTTGGTGTCCTGGTGGAGCATGTCCTGGGGCAGTATGATGCCCTCTTTGGATCGTCCCGCGCCAGCAAGGAAGGACGGCAGAGGATCTGGGCCGACTGTGTGGTTGCCATCAACGCGGAGGGGGTGGCAACCCGCGACGTCCTGAAGATCAAGAAGCGCTGGGAGGACTTGAGGTCCAGGACCCTTGTGAAGGCCCGGCGCCTCGTGGAGGGGGGCCGGGGCCGCATGAGTTCCATCCAGATGAGGGTCCTGGAACGCGTACGCCCAGCGCTCCACGCCCAGATCCTTGAGAGGGAGGCCCGTCTGGAGTTGAGCGGTAAGTGTCCATGCGTTACTGTGTGAGACAGGGCATGTTGCGGTGTGCTGGTTCTATGATACTTGCCTGTATGTGTGCCATAGGCCATGTATGCATGTATGTGTGCAGGGACATCATGGTAATGCATGTGCGACCAGTGATGTGTGATGCACATGGTTGTTGCATGTGTTGAAATGCCGCATGGGGAGCCCTATGCAGATTTTGAACATGAGAGCATGCCAGTCTCTGTACCTGGACATGGGTGGGGGTGAGGGATGGGTGCTGATGCCAGGTACATATATGGTAGCCATGTCTGTGTGCCTGACCTGCGTGTCTGTGACTTGTGCATGCCATGGATGCATGACACATGTGTGTGACAATGCACAGATTCAGTGAAGCAGCCAAATTACCCTTGTATCCGCTGTGTTTGGTGTGTTTGGGGCCAGATGGATGTGACTGAGGTGAAGTGTGTGCATGTGATAGGCATGAGCCATGATGCATGTGAGTTACATATCATTGAATGTTTCAAGAGTCCATTGGACATGCATGGAAATGTCCATGGCATGCACCATGCCTGTTACTGTGTGTGTTTTGCCTGGACTGACCCATGTGTTGTGGAGGGACATGATGGAAGTGTACTTTGACAGTGGTGCTCATCTGCTATTGCTTCCTGTCTAGGGGACCATTGTACAGTGCCCTGATGCTTGTGTTCTTTGTCTCCCTCTACGCAGCGGCTAGTGAAGAAGAGGGCGGAGACGGCGCTGTGGAGCAAGGCGGCGGGGATGCCCCCACGGCTGCAGCGGAAGGGGTGGGTGAGCCCCCACAGGGGCCTGCTACGGTGGGAGACGGTGAGGACCCATCCAGGTTTATGGTTTGCACAGAGGAGGAGGAGGCCGCCACTGGGGCACACATGGGGCCTGGTGGGGGCATCCCTGCTGGTGCAAGTGGTGCAGTCCAGGGCCAGGGGCAGGAGGCAGCACAGGTCACCGTGGAGGGGCCTGTGCATGTCGCTGTCCCTGACCCTGTGAGTGCACCACCATGCACCAGCAGGGATGCCCCGTCCCAGGCCTGTCCGCAGGTAGAGGGGATGTCCATGTCACCTGACTCCCCTCCACCTGCGGACGTGGGAACCCCTGGCCGTGCGGAGAAGGTCCTGATTGGGGTCGCGATGCGCACGGCTGTGATTCGTGATGCCGTGCGTGCTTCCCGGGAGGAGCACGCACGTCATCACGAAGTGCACCGTGCCGACGTGGCCCAATTGGGATCGGCCATGTTCGGGGGTTTCCTGCATGTGTTGGCCAATGTGGCGGCCCTCTCCTCCTCTGTGCAGGCTATCCACCAGTCGTTCTCGTTGCCGTCTTCCAGCCCAGATGCCACCAGGGCCCCCTGTGGACCTGCCCCGACCAATGCAGCCAGCTCGGTGGGGATCCCATCCCTGCCACAGTCGGGAGTCAGAGATCCAGCAGGGGTGGACACCACAGCAACTGGACCCCAGCAGATGGAGGATGTGACGGCATCATCGGGCAGGGCACGTGCACGACGGCGTCGGTGGTTTCCATCAGCCTGGATGCCGTCGTGCTGGCACAGGCAGTTGCGTCGGAGGCAGCAGCAGGCTCAACGTGGGAGGCATCATGGCTCGGGGCCATCAACATCAGGGGTGCAGGCATCGGCCGGAGGGCAGGAGAACCCTGGAATGGGAGTGGCTTCCGTGTGGGAGCGGTTGTGCCAGCGGATAGGTGCGGAGCGGCAGCGGGCAGAGGAGGAACGGCTCACGATGGTCAGGGCGGAGGACTCCATGCGGAGGGCACTGAGGCGGGCTGAGTGCCTCGAGGGTCTTCGCAGGGAGTTTGAGCTTGACACTGCGTTATCCCTGCGGGACCTCGGGGCCAGGGAACATGCCCGCCTCCAAGCTATTGACCAGGAGTTCGATGATGCCCTGGCCCATGACAACAACCAGTGAGCCGTTCGAATAGCCCGCTGGCTTTGTATATAGTTGTATAGTTAGGGTTAGGTTTCCTTTGTTTTTTTGATTTTTTTTGGTTGCGATTGGACAATGCACCACTTTTTTGTATATAGTTCAGTTTTTAGTTAATAGTCATAGTTAGGTTTAATTTGGTTGGGCCCATGGACCCAGGATGATCTTCTTCATGGTTCTTCATTGGCTTATTTTAATTTTTCAGATTATTTTCTTGGACATTCATCTTGTTTTGTTTGATTTGCTTTGTGTTTTTTCTTATTTCATTTCCATTCTACTTGCTGTTCAATACATATTTTTTTGATTCTTCAATGTGTCGTATCATCTCATTGCTTTCAGGCATGTCATGTTGGGTGTTTTGTCATTCACTTGCAGCCATTGTGTGTGACAGACATGTGTTCAATTGCATTATTTAAATTGGGGGTGTAACATGTAATTGCCTTTGATATGTGGGTGGGTGTGACAGTTGGTTGAGCCTTTTGGCAGGGGAGGATGGGCATTACGGACATGATTGGGGAATGTTGGGACCCAGGTGCAGGGGGGCATGGATTGGACATGGGTGGGGGCCTGGTGGAGGGTGCCCCTGGTGGCTGGGGTGTGGGGGTGGTGGGTGACATGAGTGGGGGCCTGGTGGAGGGTGCCCCTGGTGGTTGGGGGGTGGGGGTGGTGGGAGACATGAGTGGGGGCCTGGTGGAGGGTGACCCTGCACTGCTGGGGTGTGGGGGTGGTGGGTGACTTGAGTGGGGGCCTGGTGGAGGGTGACCCTGGTGGCTGGGGGGTGGGGGTGGTGGGAGACATGAGTGGGGGCCTGGTGGAGGGCGCCCCTGGTGGCTGGGGGGTGGGGGTGGTGGGAGACATGAGTGGGGGCCTGGTGGAGGGTGACCCTGCGCTGCTGGGGTGTGGGGGTGGTGGGTGACATGAGTGGGGGCCTGGTGGAGGGTGCCCCTGGTGGCTGGGGGGTGGGGGTGGTGGGAGACATGAGTGGGGGCCTGGTGGAGGGTGACCCTGCACTGCTGGGGTGTGGGGGTGGTGGGAGACATGAGTGGGGGCCTGGTGGAGGGTGACCCTGCACTGCTGGGGTTTGGGGGTGGTGGGAGACATGAGTGGGGGCCTGGTGGAGGGTGCCCCTGGTGGCTGGGGGGTGGGGGTGGTGGGTGACATGAGTGGGGGCCTGGTGGAGGGTGCCCCTGGTGGCTGGGGGGTGGTGGGTGACATGAGTGGGGGCCTGGTGGAGGCTGCCCCTGGTGGCTAGGGGGTGGGGGTGGTGGGTGACATGAGTGGGGGCCTGGTGGAGGGTGCCCCTGGTGGCTGGGGTGTGGGGGTGCTGGGTGACATGAGTGGGGGCCTGGTGGAGGGTGACCCTGGTGGCTGGAGGGTGGGGGTGGTGGGAGACATGAGTGGGGGCCTGGTGGAGGGTGACCCTGGTGGCTGGGGGGTGGGGGTGGTGGGAGACATGAGTGGGGGCCTGGTGGAGGGTGCCCCTGGTGGCTGGGGGGTGGGGGTGGTGGGAGACATGAGTGGGGGCCTGGTGGAGGGTGACCCTGGTGGCTGGGGGGTGGGGGTGGTGGGAGACATGAGTGGGGGCCTGGTGGAGGGTGACCCTGCACTGCTGGGGTGTGTGGGTGGTGGGAGACATGAGTGGGGGCCTGGTGGAGGGTGACCCTGCACTGCTGGGGTGTGTGGGTGGTGGGAGACATGAGTGGGGGCCTGGTGGAGGGTGACCCTGGTGGCTGGGGGGTGGGGGTGGTGGGTGACATGAGTGGGGGCCTGGTGGAGGGTGACCCTGCACTGCTGGGGTTTGGGGGTGGTGGGAGACATGAGTGGGGGCCTGGTGGAGGGTGCCCCTGGTGGCTGGGGGGTGGGGGTGGTGGGAGACATGAGTGGGGGCCTGGTGGAGGGTGACCCTGGTGGCTGGGGGGTGGGGGTGGTGGGAGACATGAGTTGGACATGGGTGGGGGCCTGCTGGCAGGTGCCCCACAGTGCTGGGGGGTGGGGGTGGTGGGGGACATGAGTTGGACATGGGTGGGGGCCTGCTGGCAGGTGCCCCACAGTGCTGGGGGGTGGGGGTGCAAGGGGACATGAGTTGGTGTTCATTAGTTCAAGGAGGCATGTGCCTTTGCTGGGGGGCATGCCCATGGTGGGTGGGCTGCCTGCGGGACATGACCAGGGATGCAGGGTAGTCCCCTGTGGTGTGGGCTGCCTGCAGGGGCCGTGGAGGGTGTACAGGGTACACCTGGGAGGACCTACACTGTCAAATCACATGTAGAACTTCCTGCGCACCCCTGAAATACACGCGCCCAGGCTATTCGCGTGTGGAACTTCCTGCGCACCCCTGAAATACACGCGCCCCCAGGCTATTCGCGTGTGGAACTTCCCGCGCACCCCTGAAATACACGCGCCCAGGCTATTCGCGTGTGGAACTTCCCGCGCACCCCTGAAATACATGCGCCCAGGCTATTCGCGTGTGGAACTTCCCGCGCACCCCTGAAATACACGCGCCCAGGCTATTCGCCTGTGGAACTTCCCGCGCACCCCTGAAATACACGCGCCCACAGGCTATTCGCGTGTGGAACTTCCCGTGCACCCCTGAAATACACGCGCCCAGGCTATTCGCGTGTGGAACTTCCCACGCACCCCTGAAATACACGCGCCCAGGCTATTCGCGTGTGGAACTTCCCGCGCACCCCTGAAATACACGCGCCCAGGCTATTCGCGTGTGGAACTTCCCGCGCACCCCTGGAATACACGCGCCCCCAGGCTATTCGCGTGTGGAACTTCACGCGCACCCCTGGAATACACGTAGCCCGCTCCCCCAGGCCCGATCGCGTGAGGAACTTCACGCGAACCCCTGTAATACACGTAGCCCGCTACCCCAGGCCCGATCGCGTGAGGAACTTCACGCGAACCCCTGAAATACACGTAGCACGCTCCCCCAGGCCCGATCGCGTGAGGAACTTCACGCGAACCCCTGTAATACACGTAGCCCGCTACCCCAGGCCCGATCGCATGAGGAACTTCACGTGAACCCCTGAAATACACGTAGCACGCTCCCCCAGGCCCGATCGCGTGAGGAACTTCACGCTAACCCCTGTAATACACGTAGCCCGCTCCCCCAGACCCGATCGCGTGTGAAACTTCACGCGAACCCCTGAAATACACGTAGCCCGCTCCCCCAGGCCCGATCGCGTGAATAACTTCACGCGAACCCCTGTGATGCACGTACCCTGCTGAAATCGCGTGTTAGACTTCCCGCGCACCCCGGTATACACGCACACGTATTTTTTGTCAGCGGGTGTCCGTGTTTGTGGGTACCCCTTTGCACGTCATTTTTCCTGGAGGGCCACAGTATGGGACATTCATCATGGCAGTATATAGGTGCTATTTGTTGGCGCACCTTTTGGCGCACATTTCTTACAGCCGCAGAGATGCTACCGCCTGCTTTCTTGTGGAGGTCGTGTTTGTGCCTGTGCGCTGGTTTGAGCGTGAGCTTCTTTGCCCTATTCTATTCCATGAATACGTGTTGTAGGCGAGCGTGTGGGCGTTCCGCGCACTTGTGCCCTGTACTTCCCCCGTGACGCCCACGTTTTGGCAAGTTGTTCCCCATTCCGAGTGTTACGCCCGTGTTCCGCCTACTTTTGTTGCGTGCGCCGCGCTATGTGCGAATTTCGCTGTGGCCTGTGCGATTTTCGCTGTGACCTAGCGCATGCTGTTAGATGGCCTGTGCGCCAACGTGCGCCGCGCACTTTTTTATCGCACATCCGCTGGTTTTCTCGCGCACGGCCTTCCATGAATCGACGTGCGCTGCTTTTCGTGCGATTTTTGCAATTGCACTGCGATTTTCGCTATTCCACTGCGATTCGCACGTTTTTGCCCACTTGCGCCGCGCAAATTATTCCATGAATCGGCCTGTAAGTTTCCTACTCTCCGCCGTGATAAGCAGGCCACAGTCTAGCAAAGGCTTAAAACCACTCCACATCTGCCTTTTAGCACTGTCCAGTGGTGTGAACAGCGGTTCCCATTGGTTAGCAGAGGCGCTACAAGACCCTGGTGTGAATTCCGATTAATGGGGTGTTTGCTGGGTTATCAGGGAAGACATACTCTTGTTGTTAAGTGCAGTGGCATTCACTGATCCCTATGGGGTCACCCCGCTCTTAGGAAACAATGAATAGGGCAAAGTTGGATGCCTTGATCTGAGCACAGTTCTGCCCCATGTAGCTGTTCAGTATTGCATGGCAGAGGCATGATCAAGTCCCATGTACTTAAGTTGGGTAAGGAGGCTTAGAAGAAGAATATTTGATTGTCATCAGCAAAGAAGTGGTTGGAAAAGTTGAATGACGAGCTGATGCCACCAGGAAAATAGGTGTGTAGGAAGGGGAGCAGGATTTACGGAGACCCGCCGGGAGTGGGTTGAGTGGGATGGGAAGGTGAGCATTCATGAAACACAGACTTTACAGAGATCCCCTGGTAGTGAGATGAAAGGGATGGGAAGGGAAGCATTCCTGAGACAGAACCTTCACAGAGACCCACTGGTGGTGAGATGGGTGGGATGGGAAGGGGAGAATTCCTTCCTGAGACAGAACCTTTATGGAGATCCACAGGTAGTGGGATGGGCGGGATGAGAAGAGGAGAATTCCTTCCTGACACAGAACCTTTATGGAGACCCACTGGTAGTGGGATGGGTGGGATGGGAAAAGGAGCATTCCTGAGACACAGACTTTATGGAGATCCACTGGTAGTGGGATGGGAAGTGGAGCATTCCTGAGACAGAGACTTTACGGAGACCCACTGGTAGTGGGATGGGAAGGGGGGAATTCCTGAGATATGGGCTTTACGGGACCCAGTGGTAGTGGGATGGGTGGGATGGGAAGAGAAGCCTTCTTGAGACATAGGCTTTTTACTAAGAACCATTGGTAGTGAGATGGGAAGGGGAGCATTCCTGAGAAATAGGATTTACAGACACCCACTGGTAGTCGGATGGGAAGGGGAGCATTCCTGAGACATGGGCTTTACATAGACCTACTGTTAGTGGGATGGGTGGGATAGGTAGGGGAGCATTCCTGTGACACATACCTTACACAGACCCCCTGGTAGTGGGATGGATGGGATAGGTAGGGGAGCATTCCTGTGACACAGACCTTACATAGACCCACTGGTAGTGGGATGGGTGGGATGGGAAGGGGAGCATTCCCGAGACAGAACCTTTATGGAGACCCACTGGTGGTGGGGTGGGAAGGGGAGCATTCCTGAGACATGGGCTTTAAGGAGACCCCCCTGGCAGTGGGATTGGGACAAGGATGTTTAGTGCTTCATTCCCAGGAAGGAAGTCATAAATAAGGCTCCCAGTTTTAAGGTATTTACTTTTGCACCATTTCCATCTGTATTTATCCATATTTGTGTTTTTTGGTATTTTGTCTGCATGTATCCACATTGGTGTTTGCTATGTAAATCAATAAGTCGTAAGTAGTATTTTTCCACATTTATTTGCATGAATAAAATCACATTAGCACTTGGATGCCTGCAATGGAAAGCTCGTAGAAGCTTCTGCAAGAAAGCTTCTTGCAGAACAAGTAAGGGCGGCCTATCTGCAGTCATTTAAAACAGTTAAACATTCATTCAATTCCTTTAGAACATGTTTGTATTGCTACTGTGCACAGCCACTGAGCTGCAATGCATCTTTGACAGTTTAAAGACCCATCAAGGGACAAGCATTTTTTTGTAAATATATACTGAAAGGAAAAAGAGTGATTTTCGTCTGTATTTATTTATAAAAATCAGTAAAAAGGGAAAGAAGCTAGCCGTAGTCATTAAGGTCCAAGCCTAATTATGCTGGCGTTATTCAATTCTTTTGCAAATCAAGGTGCATCTAGTCTTAAAACTATAAGGATAAATGACTTCCATCCAAAAATAAAATGGCAGCCAATTCCTAGGCATGTCTCCTCCTGTCTGAGCAGAAAAAAGACTACAAACTAGCAACTGGATCGGAAGAGGTCCAGTACTGACCACAGGGAGTGGGCGTAGGGATTCGGGGAAATGTGGGAGGACCATCAGAGCATTTAAAGAAAGTTAAACTTGCAACTGATTCTGTAAAAGTCCAGTCAAGTCCTGACCACATATGGAGTGAAAATAAAAGGACCATCAGGGCTTCTGAGAACCTCTGAGGCCGCACAGCTGGAAGTCATGTTCTAAAAACACTGAGAGCTGAGCAGCTTAGCAGAAAGAAGGAAGCTACGTGGCATTCGTGTAATACCTTGTATGGGGGAGCTGCGGGCCAGAGTCATAGACAGGGTAGGGCCTGAGCGGGCAAGGCCCACCCAAAATCTGCAAATGCCCACTCAGCAGCGGGGTGAGGGCATTTACAGATGTTAATGTCACTGCGGTGGGCCCAACTACATTAGCATCATGCCTCACTTGTTAGAGAATCCTGGCTACGCCTCTGCTGCGGACACCTCTATCCACCGTCTAAAAGTATTGCAAAATACCTCTGCTCGAATAGTTACTAAAATCCCAAAGAGAACTCACATTACACCATTGATTCTGAAACAACTAGGTCTGCTCCCTGTGAAAGCAAGGATTCCCGTCGAACCCCTCGCCATCGGCCAGCACGCCAGTTCCGTGGAGCCCTTTGAAAGACTCCCCGAGCTGGCGTGGCAGGGTGGCTAATGGCGCCCTGTGTGGCCCTGCCACTGATCCAGAGTGCTGGGCCGCTCAGGCTCCAGGGGCAGCTAGATCGTGCAACCCTCTACCTGTTGACTCAGTGATCAGTGATCTTTGCATGCAGGAGACACATTAAATCGCATTTGTTCACTTTGCCCTGTGCATACCTTCTAGCACGCTGAGATACCAACGTGTTGTAGCGCTGCACCCCTCCTGACGCACCAATGCAATATAATACAAGTCTTACTTCCTGGTTCCTGTTTTTATTTTATTTATTTCAAAATAACTATGATGGGCTTAACTGTAGCACCAGACCACTGTGCGGGAAACGGTCCATACGGTGAGAGGAGGGTCCGGGGAATCCAGCGAGCCTTCCTTGCCCATTCCACAGAAACATTAGTTGACTCCACTTGACAGGAGTTCAATGACTGCAACATGCTGCCGAGTGGAGGCATGAAGGCACCGACAAAGACCCGCAGAAGGACCAAAGCCGCGCCATCGCATGCAGGCCTATGGAGAACGTGCACGGATCAGTGGCCCCGTGGATCATCGCGCAGAACGTTCCATTCCCCTCCACGTGACTGAAATGCTACTCCAAAACGCGCTATGGCTGCGCGCAGATGTTTTAAAACAAAAAATCGAACTTTAAGATACTAGATACAAAAAGCATGCATGCACAACAGCATGATGTGTCCGGGTGTACCTGGCACCCAAAGATTTCGCTATTTCATGGCTTAGGACTTCGAGATCTTTGATGCAGGAGGTTGCCATCCTGTTTTGGGCGTGTTTTTGTGGGGAGTGGATGTCTAACAGTCATTAAGCAAACAAGGGCAGCACCACTTTGTCTGGTGCATCCAAATGGATCCGATAAACAATAGCTTTGCTCTGGCCCCCTGTGGTCTCAGTGACACCCCATCCCCTATATCCTTCTAGGAGGTCTAAGAGGTCCTGATGTTCATTTCTGACCACATTGCTCAGGACAAGGTTTCAGGGTACATCTTAAGCTGCATTCCAACCAACCGGAAGTGCATTCCAACCGGAAGTGCATTACAACCCAAGCGAAATTTCACGTCCAACTGCTTTCCACCACAAACAGCAATGCCATCACAGGCTCCATTATTCCTTAGGCCGCATGCCAGCTCGGGCTGCAGCACTCTACAAGATGAATTCTTCGGTGAGCTGAATAACACCTCAAGCTGAATTGTACCTCAACTTGCATTCCATCTCAAATGGAATGGCACCCAAGTGTCCAGCGTTCCAGCTTAAGATGAAAGCCGCGCCAATTTGTTAGGGACATATGCGACGATGCACACACAATGAAGATTGGCACATGCCTATCCTACTGCATGGAGGTGTATGCTATAATACATTATCCTTTGAATGCTCTGCCATCAGGAGGAAGCCTTTACAAGATTTTCCACTGTATTTAGTTTATTATAAATAAAACATGTTGAGGTCTTGCTATGTTGAAATCCAGAAAACGCTGCTGAAATCTTTATTCGGATCAACGTCCATTTGTAGGAGCCGGAGGGATACACCGTGAATTAAAGGTAAGGATCACAGAATCCACCTGGATCTGTTTTTCATAGCTGGCATGCCACCGAGTGAGCCCTCACCTATGTCTCTCACTTGCTAACCTTTGCTCACCACTCCTGCCATGCCTCTATCCGAATCCTGTATTTCAAACTGTGGATCGCTACTCTCTTTTTCTGACCCTTGATGACTGTGGCTTCCAGGCACCTCCTACTCAATGGATTGCCTCTGATCTCTGGCCTGGGTCTTTCACAATCTCTTGGAAAAGGGATATCTATGACCCAGCCCCTTTCCCTTTTGGCATCCATCAAGGGGCTGTCCTTGCCCCCCCCTTAGTATGCCCCCATACTATTCACCCTCTATGCAGAGTCTCTTGAACACCTTGGTGGGGGGATAGATCAGGGGTAACATGTTTGTCTGGGAAACAAGACAATGCAGCACAACACAGGTTTGAATCCCGATCCCACGCTTAGAAACCACTCCCCGGTATTAAGCGCGTTATGAAAGAACAATTATAATTATAACTCATTGCCCCATTGAGATTCTCCTACCAAGCCATCGAGGACGATCCCCATCCTTCTCTACTTTTACTTCCATCATCTCTGCCCGTAGATCTAACTGCCTAGCTTCCATCCACCACTAGCTGACACTTTGCCGTCTTGGGCTATATAGACCCGACCGATGCCTGTCCAAGAAATATGGGACCGGGAATAGCATCTAATACAGCCTGAGGTCTAGGTCTACAAACGTATTTTAACTCTGTGTTGGTATTAAAAACAACCTGGGTATCCACGGACCAGTGAATAGTATATGAATCCGTACGGGCGGTCGCAGAGAACTGGCTGTGGGTACCCTATAAGAGGTCCTATAGTCTGCAGATTTTCCAATGGAACGGCTGCATACATGTTCAGAGGGATATAATATGGCGTTACTAACCCGTTCTACAGGCTATACTGGAGGGTAATGGCCGAGCAGCCTGAGTTAAAGAGGCCCAAACGAAGCAAGGGCATTTAACAAGGGCACCGGGATGTTACCCCAGTATAGCTCATGGAACAGATTACTAACACCATTAGCACTTCGGGTTGCCAAACCGGTAGCTTGGGGTGCTGATAGCAGGGTCTTTTCTATGAATGATTCATAGAAAATACTGTTCCAAGATGGACACCACAGAGAGGGAAGGTGGGGCTCCTTACGGAGATTACCAGCCTTACACGACATGCTGAAGAAGAGGGTTGGATTTGAATGGATGAAAGTAATTTCTAAACAAACTACATCCAGAAATTATAGCATTTCAAGGTTCATAAGAACTCCATGAACCCACCGGGACGACAAATTGTTTCCACGTGTAACTCATTAATAGAACCTCTGTCACTCTACACAGACTTCTTTCTGAAACCCTTTGTCGCCTGTAAACCCTCATACATCAAGGACACCACAGATGCAATGATGATTTTACAGGTGACCCAATTACACGGCCCATGTATCTTAGCTACCCTTGATGTAGAGGCCCTCTACATGTTCATCCCACAGAGGGAGTGCCTTGAAGCACTGTGTGGATTTTTGGATCAAAGATCTTCCATGCCACTGGTACTCACCAATTTCATCTTGGAGTGTATCTAGCTAGCAATGATAAACAACTTTTTCATATCCAAGCAACAATTGTACAAGCAAACCAAAGTAGTGAGTATGGGGGCCACATTGGCCCCTGACATGGCCAACCTGTACATGGCTCAATTCGAGGAAGTCTATATGTATGCTGTGACCAAACTATTTAAACTGTACATACGGATCTAGCATTGGTATATCGACAATGTCTTCCTGGTGTAGATAGGAAATGCCAGGGAACTCCTGTCAGTTCAATACTTGGCTTAACACTTATGACACGCACATTAAATGTAACATGAACTGGGCCACAATTCGATTACATTTCTGGACCTACATATATACAGGTCCGGCCAAGCATTGAAAAATGAACTGTATTGAAAAGAAAATGTCCGGAATAGCCTGTTACACTTCACAAGTTTCCATCCTGAGGGTTTGAAGAACAACCTACCTTGCCAACAATTCTTGAGGGTCCTGAGAAATTGTATGGACAAAGACTAATTTATACGACATGCTGATAGTCTGCAAGACAGGTTGATACAAAGGGGCTACCCTAAAGGAACTGTGAAACACACCAAAAAGAGAGCAGTCAGCACCCCAGAGAGGTCTCTCTAACACCTAGGGTCAAAGAACCCCTTAACAGATTGATCTGTGTGACCACGTTCAGTCCTATCAGTACCGACGTGAAAAGTATAATTAACAAGAACAGTCACTTAATACGGAACACTGTCTAAAACTATTTTTTTGCCTTCAAGAAGAAACAAAACCTAATGGAATGATTAGTTCACACGTATCAAGCCCGAGACCCATGCTGAATAATGCCCACATTGCATGTTTATCGAGCAGGCACCCAAATTGGTCCAGCAAGTTTTTCACTTTTGCACCACCGGATCGGGTTGCATAATAGTGAGGTAGGCACCGGACCTAGAGAGGACTAGCAAACTTCCACTCTTACCATCTAGGGAGCGTCGACTGGCTTTCAAGTGGCCATTTGATAGGCCTTGCCCCATATTGGTAAGTTACTTTATCTCTTAAATCTGTCATGCTGTAGATTAAAGATTGGGAACCAAACTCTACATCTATATCCTATGCAATAACTCCACAGGATCATCAAGTGAGATACCCTGTGGACCCTATATTACGATAGAATTGGATCCATCAACCATATGGTAACTGAACCACCTGATTGTATATCCACTCCACTTATGCTAAGGTGCGGAGTTCTAATCCATTCTGCATGTTAACATTGCCAATGTCATATTGAATGCTGGAGAACTCATCCAGACTTCTCCCCCTGTGTGCATGATACTTCGCTGCACGTTAAGTGTCTCATTGTGGGAAATTAAACAAATGAACAAGCACAGATGCCTATTTTTAAACATAACCCGGATAAGACCCATTTGATACTAGATCTACTCTGTCTTTATATTCTAGATTCCTGACCAGAGGCCACCTCATTGAATGTAACACTAAAATCCTGAAGAAGGCCATTGAAATGAGAGCGTCCCTCAAGTGCTCTAAGGACTGAAACACAGTTGTGTCGACAACTTTAGGAAACAGGGTTTACTTGTAACTCTGCTTGACTGACCAACCGATTTGGCAGTTATATGCACACAACCCCAAGAAAGTTGGTAGGGGTTGTTTCACATTCATACGTGTTATATATGAGTTTTGTAATAATAGCTACATTTTTCTACATGTAATACAACACAAATGTTGTCCTGTGTAATATTTATCAATGAAATATATGTTTTGGTGATTTCACATCTTTCTCTGTTCTTTGTATACATATGATATATAGAATAAACAAGAGTGGGTCACTCTTTATCCGGGCTCGCCCTGATCATTCGTCATATATATAAAAACGTTACTACCTGGGTAGATCAGGGAATTGCCAGGTGCCCCTTTATATATTTTTACTGATTGTTCAGCATCGCTACCAAAAGGTCAACTAGATTTTGTAAACCTGTTTTATGACTTTTAAAAATCGAGGGTTGCATATTCACGGTCACCAGCGAGCTTATGGATGACCACTATTGGACCTCTCCAAACCTTTCTATAGTTTACAGACCGACTCTCGCAGTAGGTCACCTTCACCACCACTTTCACAATGTTTAGCCTATGTTAAGCGCCCCAAATAACCTTTGCAACCAACTTTACAGCGTGCAGCTGGAAAGATGACCAGGCGTAACGTTGTCACCACCACCATGTACCTGCTCCGTTAGCTTTCCCATCAAATTCACGGTGTGTGGTTTAGACAGTGCCCAAGCAATGTTCCCCAAAACCTCCTGTAGACGGTGTAACCTATGTAATTGCCCACGTTACATTCACAATTAACTTCACAGTAAGCGTCAGAATGTCTTCCGTTTGTGTGACACCATTTTCAAGTTCACCACAGACGCCCCAGCTCACACGTGAATCCTGCTCCAATTGTTGTGGTTTGAACATTTTATTATTTGTATTATTATTATTATTATTATTATTAACATTAATAATAATAATAATAATAATAATAATAATAATAATAATAATAATAATAATAATAATTATTATTATTATTATTATGGTATATATGGTATTTATAGAGCACAGACCTAGCTCTGAGAAGCAACGGAGCACTTTACACAGGTATACAACAGTACAGATGCATAATGCAGTGCTTTTCATAGGTAACAATAGCAATGATATACAACTGGGGGTTAGGATACAGAGGGATAGTGAGGAGGGGTACAACTGTACATGGTGGAGGGGAGGAGAGGGGCAGATGGTGTCTAGCAACTCAGGTGCTGCGGGGGCTGATATGACAGCCTCGTTGTTGAGGAGGAGAGTCTCCTTGAAGAGGTGGGTCTTGAGTTATTTTCTGAATTGTAGGAGCGTGGGGGCAAGTCTGATGCTGACAGGGAGGAGGTTCCATAGTCTTGGGGTGTGGGCAGAGAAGACTTGTTTTCTGGTCCTTTCCTTTTTTCAGTGGCGGATTTCAAGTCTGGGTGGAGGGCAGTGATGGAGGTGCAACCACGCAGCAGAACTTGTATTAAATTTCATGAAAATGAGATATGGGAAAGTGCAAAAAACAGAATTAAGCACTTAGCTTAATGACTTCCCCTTCAGCGCTGCACGTTGTGACAGGAGGTGACAAACGTATATACTCCATCACCAAAACTGTGAGTAGAAACATCCTTGACTTTGACAAGAGAGGAAGCACAGGAAGTGCAAGATCAAATCTGAGAATAATTGTGCGTTAAGAGCAGACATGAATGTGATTGGCCTGAACCATCCCACCTATATGGAGGAGCCTACCCCCGCAATGTAAAGTATATGAATGGTTTCAAAACTATATTAGTATGATATATAATACGATAGGTTTTTTATAACGTGCTTCATACCCAAAGGTTTCTAAGTGCGGACCCGGGGATTGTGTTGCTCCGTGTAGTCTTGCTTCCAAGGCAAGCACGTTGCCCCTAAGCTATCCTTCCTGGCAAGTGACAATCAGATTGTTACAACCAATCTGATTGGCCCTCGCCAGGACCCTACCAGCGTGACAAAGACCTACCTGCTATGGGCACTCCAAGTGCTGCGTCCCTCCAAGATCCTTTCCATTCTTTGTCTGCCCGCCATGGAAAGGGAGAAGGGACTACATGTAGTCCGTTAGCTCGATCCATGGCGGCCATTTTCTTTGTTTTCCTTCTTTTATATATTTTTTGATGGCTGCCATGGAAAGGTGGAAGGGAATACGTCTAGTCCCTTCCTTCCTGATCCATGGTGGCCATTCTTTTTTCTTTTTTTTTTTTTTGTCGAGCTGAGAAATGGCTTTCAAGCCGTGTCGCAACTCGATAAAAACACACTATCAATAACCTGGTACAACATACTGGGGTACGAATGGCAATAGAACACGAGGATTAGGCTCATTACCTGTCTGGTAATACCACTGGGGCTACGTTAAAGCCCTTGCTTCGTGCGGGCTTGTAACACCCCAGGGGCATTCCCATTCCAGTAATGCCCCCCCACCTCGGGTTCCATTGCTTAAGGCAATCTCAACTTGCTGCAATATATGCCCACTTTACCTCTCTGTGAAAGTAGCAGTCCAATGCTTCCAAATCAGTACTCACATTTTAAAAATACCCACATTAATAGAATCAGAAGAAAGACTGCAGGTTTGCTTGTTCATGGAAGTTAACCTATAGCTGATCCCTTTGCCCATGGAGATAAAGGATGGTAGTGCCCCACGTAAAGGGACCAGATTGGGGCTGTAGAGAGCTTTACAGCCCACATAAGAAGCACATTAAACATTCTATGAACCAGTTCACTTGGGGTTTCACAACGTGAAGGCATTCCTGGAGCGAAATGTTCATGAATGTGGCTACAGAATACCTTTCTATATGCGCCGTCAATTTACAACTTTAAGCTGCTGTGTCGATACGTCAAGCTCCTGTGTCGATACGTTTGTGCCGCTTAACGCAGCCGTACCTCTTCAAAATCAATTTTTTGTTTTACTTATTTATATTTCCTCTGATTTCACATTGACTCCCAGAGTGAACGCACTATCCTAAATGTATGTCCTTATAGGGAAGCACAGGTCAGTGCTTTTCCTCTTGACGCAGATCCAGGTGTGAATCTTGTGCACTACTGTGGTTTAAGAAAGTGACAAAGACGGGGAATGCTGGGATATACGGGTAAGCCTGTAGCCAGCTGGAGTACCATATTATATGCTAGAGGCGTTCTCAGATACCCATATCCCATTAACAATCCTACCCATTCCTCGCTGTCAACCTGCTTAGTTGTCTGGGCCCTGTCTTGCCTCTTGACCTCTATGACACTCTTGCCATTTCGTTCACTCCAGTACTGCACCACTAATAAACGTCGATCGGCTCAGATCGCTGCACCAACTTGCCAACTTCCTGGTAACCTGGTCCAGACTTCTGCTCATTAGTAATGTTACTGTGGACTTTTGCCACCATCCCGGCCATGCCCCGTTAGCTTGCCTTTCTTAAACATATCCCACGTTAGATATGAACGTCCATTTAGTTGTCGGTCAGACGCAGTATTTAACATGAGATAATCAATGCTACATGTATCACAAATACAGAGAAAAAAATAAGTGTATGTATTACTAACACTTGACATTAGTTAATTAGAGAGCTCTCCAGCTGCTGCCATGACCAGCTGCACACACTGAGAAGGATCACGCCATCCATGAACAGGCAAAGCAAGCACGTACTAATGCAGGTGCTACCAATATCAAAACTGGTCTCATACAATACCACTTATGACTGCCCTTCAAAAAAAGAGATGACAAACCCGAGTCGTGTGCCTGGAACTAGGCAGTCAAATTCCTTGAGCTCCATTCAATGTACCTCTGCCGGTTGCCCATCCAGTACCGCACTGAATGCTATAAATACAGTCCATAAATTCCTGAACATTCCTCCTTTTGTTCTCTTGCAATGATTCTTTTGTAATATTCTCATTGATGATTACGTGTACATTTTGTGTTTATATTTATGGCAGCTCGCTGCGCATCAAGGAATGCGTCGTGCCCCAGTGTAGCAATGATGGCGCCAAAACCCTGGACTGTGTTGTTTGCGCTCGAAACAGGAAGACCTGGCGGGATCCCAGGCGATTGTCTGCGCCAACACCTGTCCACGCCTTCGACGTCGCGGACTTCCCTCTTAATTTGTTCCGTCCGTTCGGCGTCTAATCGGCGTCATGTCTGAAGACAAAGGGGCACGTGCGGACACGTGGCGCGCGCAGCCGCCTCTCTGTCAGCGTGACTGATGGATTCCTCTCAACCCGCAGGACCCGGCTGCTAGGCCTAGCAGCCACCGGTGGGTGCCCTCCCTATACTCATTTGACTAAAGTTATTTTGCAGTAAGGCCACAGGGTTAATACAATGTAGCAGCTTTTTGTTGATTGGTTTTCGCTGGAGCGCCGGCAGAATAATAAGCCCATGTTTCATTGCTATAATTGCTTTCTGGTGCGGAAAGGGCAGCTGTTGGTCTTCCCCGTTGCAGAAGATGTCGGCAGAGTGCAGTGGTCGGGCTGTGGGGATGCAGGTGGATAGCCTACCTAGGGGGAAGGGGCTTGGCCCCAGAATTAAGTTGTGTTTCATGGAGGCAGACCTGTTTAAGACACCCATGCAACTGAGCCTGGCCATGCATGCATTTCTACGGGCCTTATTGCCTAAATAGCGCAGTTCTAAATAGTCATTTGTCAAATAACAGGCTAGCAGACGGGACACAGAGGAAAGACATTGGTCCTCATTACGACCCTGCCGGTCCGGAAAGAACGGTGGCGGTAAAAACGCTACCACCGTTCTTTCCGCACCGGCTGATTCAGAGTCCTGCAGGCGAGAGTTGTCACTCCCGCCAGATCTGGCATGGCGGGAGTAACGCCACCCACCTGCAGGCGCAAATGGAAACACCGGCTCCGTCATAGACGGAACCAGTGTTTCCATTGTCCCCATCCCCATGGAGTCCTTATGACTCCATGGGGATGGGGACTTACAGATTTCCGCCTCCGGAATTCCCCGGGTCATCGGGGTCGTAATGCCCCGGTGATTCCGGGAATTACGGAGGCGGAATGGTAATATGGGTTACCCCCGGACTCGTAATGAGGTCCATCATGTCCAAAAGTAAAAATTAGAACTCACCCAGTACTTTATCATCTGGGTGTCAAGCAAGCAATGCCATTACCCACTAGACCATTTGACGGTACACGTAAAATGCTTGTCAGGATTGCATTCTGCGGAAATAGTTAAACAAGTTCTGTATGTTTAAAAGGTGTGCACCTTTTATGCTTTGTTTGCAACATCATAGGAAATACTCCTCTCCTGGGTTATTTTTACGGTGTTAATAATGAATCTACTGAAACGTGCATGTTTATTTATGGGGGGGCTTAGAAAAAATATCCTGTGTTCGCAAACTCCGCCAGCCCCGTGCTGGTGGGATCCCATAGTTAAGAATTTCCATTTCCACCACTGTCTAAGGATAAAATAACAAGGGGGAGGGGAGAGTTTAGTCAGCCTGAAACTTGTGCGACTCATGCACGACGGAGCAGTCATGGATTCAAAATAAAAAATCTGCTGCCTCGTGTGCCTGAATCATTCAATCATTGGTGCGTGAAAAACTGAGCATTACTGTATTTGTCACAGCATTTGACACGGTCGACCATTATATCCTCATCTGCTCAGGCCCGGCCTTAGGGGGAGGCGAGCCGGGCGCCATTAGCCCCCGCCATGCCAGCTCGGGGGAGTCTTACAAGGGCTCCCCCGAACACGGCATAGCGGGAGAAGGTGCAGCAGGCAGGCGCCTTCAATGACAATAGGGTGCTCCGCCCTCCATTGTCACCAAATGCGCCCCTCTGCCGCGGGCGCCTTCAACAACAAAAGGTGTCAATAGTCCCCAACCACACCAGCTCCGGGGAATCTTTCAAGGGCTCACCCGAACTGGCGTAACGGCAGAAGGTGCGGCAGGCGGGTGCATTCAATGACAATAGGGTGCTCAGCACCCCATTGTCACCAAATGCACCCGTTCGCCGCAGGCGCCTTCAACAACAAAAGGCACCATTAGCCCCCAAAAAAGCCAGCTCAGGGGAGTCTTTCAAGGGCTCGCCCGAGCTGGCATACATAGTGGCAGAAGGCGTGGCAGGCGCCTCATAGTTAGTCAATGTGCCCGCGGCAACGGAGCGCATTTAAGAACAATAGGGTGCTGATTACTATTCATAGCATTATCTACTCGTCGGTGCGCTGAGGTTTTAAAAAAAAAGAAACACTTCCTGGCCCTGTCTCCTGTTGACCAGGGGCTCGCTGGGGATGGGGGGGTCGCCAATTCGCTCAGGGCGCTGCTGTCCCTAAGGCCGGCCCTGCATCCACTGCATGGAGCGCACCATGGAGATAGGAGGCACTGTATTAGCCCGGATATATTCACGCTTGTGGTAGATAAGCCCAAGGGAACAAATAGACAATGGCATCTTGCCTGCTTCCTGTGGTGTGCCTCAGGGCTCTTCTCTGTCTCCTCATTGGTCTAACATCTACATGTTCCCATTTGGTCCAGGTGGGAAGGGATTGGTCCGGAGTGTCAGCTGTATGCCAACAATACCCAGAACCTGCTTGCTCTCCACGGTGACTCTCAAGATGAAGTTGTTGAGTGTCTGGATGCAGGACCACAACCTCAGCCTACGCTCCTGGACTGTCCCCTTTCATAACCAGCTGTGCCTTGATCCCAGACGCCCGTTGAGGCAGCAACTAGAAAAGTTGAATATCATTGAATATCATTCACACAACATCAGGAGGCTCTCTCCCAAGTTCAGCATCCGCCAATCTCTTCCTTTAGTTCAGGCGTTTGTAATGTCAAACCTGCAATGCTGTATGGTAGTGGGCCTGGGCATTTGTAGCGCACTATTGTCTCATTGTAGGTCACCCTCTACGGGGCAATCTATACTATTCTTCTGTTAAGGAAATTTCATCTCGTTTCTTCTGCTCGGAGGTACTTGGGCAGGCTGTCCACGGAGAAGTCGCCCCAGTCCTGAGTGCTCACTTAGATATGGATAATGATTCTGCTGGGAGGTTCTTGGGCAGGCTGTCCATGGAGAAGTCGCCCCAGTCCTGAGTGCTCACTTAGATCTACATAATGATTCTGCTGGGAGGTTCTTGGGCAGGCTGTCCATGGAGAAGTCACCCCGGTCTTGAGTGCTTACTTAGATCTGGATGATGCTTCTGCTCGGAGGTTCTTGGGCAGGCTGTCAATGGAGAAGTCACCCCAGTCTTGAGTGCTCACCCAGCTCTGGACGATGCTTCTGCTGGGAGGTTCTTGGGCAGGCTGTACAAAGAGAAGTTGCTCCAGTCGTGAGTGCTCACTTTGATCTGGATGATGATTCTGCTCAGAGGTTCTTGGGCAGGCTGTCAATGGAGAAGTCACCCCAGCCCTGAATGCCTACCTAGATCTGGACGAGGCTTCTACTCATACGTTCTTGGGTAGGCTGTCAATGGAGAAGTCACCCTAGTCCTGAGTGCTCACTTAGATCTGGATGATGATTCTGCTCGGAGGTTCTTGGGCAGGCTGTCCATGGAGAAGTCACCCCAGTCCTGAGTGCTCACTTAGATCTGGACGATGCTTCTGCTCGGAGGTTCTTGGGCAGGCTGTCAATGGAGAAGTCACCCCAGTCTTAAGTGCTCACTTAGATCTGGACGATGCTTCTGCTCCAAAATTCTTGGGCAGGCTGACCATGAAGAAGTCACCCCAGTCCTGAAAGCTCACTTAGATCTGGACGATGCTTCTGCTCGGAGGTTCTTGGGCAGGCTGTCCATGGAGAAGTCACCCCAGTCTTGAGTGCTCACTTAGATCTGGATGATGCTTCTGCTCGGACGTTCTTGGGTAGACTGTCCATGGAGAAGTCACCCCAGTCTTGAGTGCTCGCCCAGATCTGGACGATGCTTCTGCTGGGAGGTTCTTGGGCAGGCTGTCCATGGAGAAGTCACCCCAGTCTTGAGTGCTCACTTAGATCTGGATGATGATTCTGCTGGGAGGTTCTTGGGCAGGCTGTCCACGGAGAAGTCGCCCCAGTCCTGAGTGCTCACTTAGATCTGGATAATGATTCTGCTGGGAGGTTCTTGGGCAGGCTGTCCATGGAGAAGTCACCCCAGTCGTGAGTGCCCACTTAGATCTGGATGATGCTTCTGCTGGGAGGTTCTTGGGCAGGCTGTCCATGGAGAAGTCACCCCAGTCTTGAGTGCTCACTTAGATCTGGATGATGATTCTGCTGGGAGGTTCTTGGGCAGGCTGTCCACGCAGAAGTCGCCCCAGTCCTGAGTGCTCACTTAGATATGGATAATGATTCTGCTGGGAGGTTCTTGGGCAGGCTGTCCATGGAGAAGTCACCCCAGTCGTGAGTGCTCACTTAGATCTGGATGATGCTTCTGCTCGGAGGTTCTTGGGCAGGCTGTCAATGGAGAAGTCACCCCAGTCTTGAGTGCTCACCCAGCTCTGGACGATGCTTTTGCTGGGAGGATCTTGGGCAGGCTGTCCATGGAGAAGTCACCCTAGTTCTGAGTGCTCACTTAGATCTGGATAATGATTCTGCTGGGAGGTTCTTGGGCAGGCTGTCCATGGAGAAGTCATCCCAGTCTTGAGTGCTCACTTAGATCTGGATGATGATTCTGCTGGGAGGTTCTTGGGCAGGCTGTCCACGGAGAAGTCGCCCCAGTCCTGAGTGCTCACTTAGATCTGGATAATGATTCTGCTGGGAGGTTCTTGGGCAGGCTGTCCATGGAGAAGTCACCCCAGTCGTGAGTGCTCACTTAGATCTGGATGATGCTTCTGCTCGGAGGTTCTTGGGCAGGCTGTCAATGGAGAAGTCACCCCAGTCTTGAGTGCTCACCCAGATCTGGATGATGCTTCTGCTCGGAGGTTCTTGGGCAGGCTGTCAATGGAGAAGTCACCCCAGTCCTGAATGCTCACTTAGATCTGGACGATGCTTCTGCTCAGAGGTTCTTGGGCAGGCTGTCCATGGAGAAATCACCCCAGTCTTGAGTGCTCACTTAGATCTGGATGATGCTTCTGCTCGGAAGTTCTTGGGTAGACTGTCAATGGAGAAGTCACCCCAGTCTTGAGTGCTCGCCCAGATCTGGACGATGCTTCTGCTGGGAGATTCTTGGGCAGGCTGTCCACGGAGAAGTCGCCCCAGTCCTGAGTGCTCACTTAGATCTGGATAATGATTCTGCTGGGAGGTTCTTGGGCAGGCTGTCCATGGAGAAGTCATCCCAGTCCTGAGTGCTCACTTAGATCTGGATAATGATTCTGCTGGGAGGTTCTTGGGCAGGCTGTCCACGGAGAAGTCGCCCCAGTCCTGAGTGCTCACTTAGATCTGGAAAATGATTCTGCTGGGAGGTTCTTGGCAGGCTGTCCATGGAGAAGTCACCCCAGTCTTGAGTGCTCACTTAGATCTGGATGATGCTTCTGCTCGGAGGTTCTTGGGCAGGCTGTCAATGGAGAAGTCACCCCAGTCTTGAGTGCTCACCCAGCTCTGGACGATGCTTCTGCTGGGAGGTTCTTGGGCAGGCTGTACAAAGAGAAGTTGCCCCAGTCCTGAGTGCTCACTTAGATCTGGATAATGATTCTGCTGGGAGGTTCTCGGGCAGGCTGTCCATGGAGAAGTCACCCCAGTCTTGAGTGCTCACTTAGATCTGGATGATGCTTCTGCTCGGAAGTTCTTGGGTAGACTGTCAATGGAGAAGTCAACCCAGTCTTGAGTGTTCACCCAGATCTGGACGATGCTTCTGCTGGGAGGTTCTTGGGCAGGCTGTCCATGGAGAAGTCACCCCAGTCGTGGGTGCTCACTTAGATCTGGATGATGCTTCTGCTCGGAAGTTCTTGGGTAGGCTGTCAATGGAGAAGTCACCCCAGTCTTGAGTGCTCGCCCAGATCTGGACGATGCTTCTGCTGGGAGGTTCTTGGGCAGGCTGTCCATGGAGAAGTCACCCCAGCCCTGAATGCCTACCTAGATCTGGACGAGGCTTCTGCTCATACATTCTTGGGCAGGCTGTCCATGGAGAAGTCACCCCAGTCTTGAGTGCTCACTTAGATCTGGACGATGCTTCTGCTCCAGAATTCTTGGCCAGGCTGACCATGGAGAAGTCTCCCCAGTCCTGAGTGCTCACCTAGATCTGGACGAGGCTTCTGCTCGGAAGTTCTTGGGCAGACTGTCAATGGAGAAGTCACCCCAGTCTTCAGTGCTCACCCAGATCTGGACGATGCTTCTGCTGGGAGGTTCTAGCGCAGGCTGTACAAAGAGAAATCACCCCAGTCCTGAGTGCTAACCTAGATCTGGACGAGGCTTCTGCTTGGAGGTTCTTGGGCAGGCTGTCCATGGAGAAGTCACCCCAGTCTTGAGTGCTCACTTAGATCTGGACGATGCTTCTGCTTGGAAGTTCTTGGGCAGGCTGTCAATGGAGAAGTCACCCCAGTCTTGAGTGCTCACCCAGCTCTGGACGATGCTTTTGCTGGGAGGATCTTGGGCAGGCTGTCCATGGAGAAGTCACCCTAGTTCTGAGTGCTCACTTAGATCTGGATGATGATTCTGCTGGGAGGTTCTTGGGCAGGCTGTCCATGGAGAAGTCCCCCATTCCTGAGTGCTCACTTAGATCTGGATGATGATTCTGCTCGGAGGTTCTTGGGCAGGCTGTCCATTGAGAAGTCACCCCAACCCTGAATGCCTACCTAGATCTGGACGAGGCTTCTACTCATAAGTTCTTGGGCAGGCTGTCAATGGAGAAGTCACCCCAGTCTTGAGTGCTCACTTAGATCTGGATGATGCTTCTGCTCCGAAATTCTTGGGCCTGCTGACCATGGAGAAGTCACCCCAGTCCTGAGTGCTCACTTAGATCTGGACGATGCTTCTGCTCCGAAATTCTTGGGCCGGCTGACCATGGAGAAGTCACCCCAGTCCTGAGTGCTCACTTAGATCTGGACGAGGCTTCTGCTCGGAGGTTCTTGGGCAGGCTGTCCATGGAGAAGTCACGCCAGTCCTGAGTGCTCACCTAGATCTGGACGAGGCTTCTGCTTGGAGGTTCTTGGGCAGGCTGTCCATGGAGAAGTCACCCCAGTCCTGAGTGCTCACCTAGATCTGGACGAGGCTTCTGCTCAGAGGTTCTTGGGCAGGCTGTCCATGGAGAAGTCACCCCAGTCTTGAGTGCTCACTTAGATCTGGACGAGGCTCCTGCTCGGAGGTTCTTGGGCACGCTGTCCATGGAGAAGTCACCCCAGTCTTGAGTGCGCACCCAGATCTGGACGATGCTTCTGCTGGGAGGTTCTTGGGCAGGCTGTACATGGAGAAGTCACCCTAGTCCTGAGTGCTCACTTAGATCTGGATGATGATTCTGCTGGGAGGTTCTTGGGCAGGCTGTCCATGGAGAAGTCAACCCAGTCCTGAGTGCTCACCCAGATCTGGACGATGCTTCTGCTTGGAGGTTCTTGGGCAGGCTGTCCATGGAGAAGTCACCCCAGTCTTGAGTGCTCACTTAGATCTGGACGAGGCTATGCTCAGAGGTTCTTGGGCAGGCTGTCCATGGAGAAGTCACCCCAGTCTTGAGTGCTCACTTAGATCTGGACAAGGCTTCTGCTGGGAGGTTCTTGGGCAGGCTGTCAATGGCGAAGTCACCCCAGTCCTGAGTGCTCACTTAGATCTGGACGATGCTTCTGCTGGGAGGTTC
Organism: Ambystoma mexicanum; assembly: GCF_040938575.1. Lineage (NCBI taxonomy): Eukaryota > Metazoa > Chordata > Amphibia > Caudata > Ambystomatidae > Ambystoma > Ambystoma mexicanum. The sequence continues at coordinate 145,230,108 of NC_090930.1, read as the reverse complement.
TTGGGCAGGCTGTCAATGGAGAAGTCACCCTAGTCCTGAGTGCTCACTTAGATCTGGGCGATGCTTCTGCTGGGAGGTTCTTGGGCAGGCTGTCAATGGAGAAGTCACCCTAGTCCTGAGTGCTCACTTAGATCTGGACGATGCTTCTGCTGGGAGGTTCTTGGGCAGGCTGTCAATGGAGAAGTCACCCTAGTCCTGAGTGCTCACTTAGATCTGGACGATGCTTCTGATGGGAGGTTCTTGGGCAGGCTGTCAATGGAGAAGTCACCCTAGTCCTGAGTGCTCACTTAGATCTGCAAGAGGCTTCTGCTGGGAGGTTCTTGGGCAGGCTGTCAATGGAGAAGTCACCCTAGTCCTGAGTGCTCACTTAGATCTGGACGAGGCTTCTGCTGGGAGGTTCTTGGGCAGGCTGTCAATGGAGAAGTCTCGTCAGTCTTGAGTGCTCACCCAGATCTGGACGATGCTTCAGCTGGGAGGTTCTTGGGCAGGCTGTACAAGGAGAAGTCACCCCAGTCCTGAGTGCTCACCTAGATGTGGACATGGCTTCTGCTCATAAATTCTTGGGCAGGCTGTCAATGGAGAAGTCACCCCAGTCTTGAGTGCTCACTTAGATCTGGACGAGGCTTCTGTTCGGAGGTTCTTGGGCAGGCTGTCCATGGAGAAGTCACCCCAGTCCTGAGTGCTCACTTAGATCTGGACGAGGCTTCTGCTCGGAGGTTCTTGGGCAGGCTGTCCATGGAGAAGTCACCCCAGTCCCATGTGGATAGGGAGATGTGGAGAAGAGAGGCGAAGTTCATGGCTTGAGGGATTGGGTGGGATGTTTGCTGGAGGGTCCCCCTTTTGGGAGGATACTTTGCCGCATTTGGGGTGTGTGGGAGTGCCCAGAAATGTTCTCTTCTCTAGAGACTTTGGAGAGCATGCTTAAGTAGAATGTGAGATGCAAGGATATTGTCAGAAGAGAGAGCCTTTAGTAATCTTGGGAAGCAGCAGAGGTTTAGAGAAGGCTCGCAGGAAAAGGGTTCCGTAGTATTGGGGCAGAAGTGGAGACAGCTTGTCTGCCATCTGCTTCTGTTCTTCATTTGGGATTTACAGGCAGGAGAGCTGTTGGCTCATCTGTTTTATATAGTGGCTATGAGGGAGTAGACGTTACCAAAAATATCCCACAGTTTAGAGTGCTATTTAAAGGAACTCCTTATAGAGATGAATACAAACCTTGCACCTATGCAATGCTTATTTAGCTACATGTTCGTGCTTGGTAAGGAACTGCGCTTCCCTTAGCGCTGCTGCAAGAAGGTACGTGGGGCAGAAGATAGCCAGTCAGAGAACTTTCGAAGCCATCTGTGGGCCAGTGGCTGCATAGGAGGTCAGATCCATAGTCAGTTATGGCAGCGAGCGAAAGAGTTGGGCCTCGTGGAAGGGTGCACACTGAGTTCATTCCAGAATTTTGGGTGCTCTTGTAGTAGCCTCGAATGATATGATAGGTTATTTATAATGCGCTTAATACCCAGAGGTTTCTAAGCACGGACCCTGGGATCAAACCTGTGTTGCTCCACGCCGTCTTGCTACCAACGCGTGCACGTTGCCCCTGAGCTATGCTCCCGAGAATGCGGGCTTGGGTTGATTTAAAGAGCGCAGGACCCACTGAGCTTTTCGCCTTTAGGTCATTGGGCCTCATCACAAGTTGGGGGGTATCCGGGCGGTACCGCCGGGGCTATTAGCGTTACTGCCAAACCCCGGTGCTATTAGCGCCGGATCATAAGGCTGGCTGAACAGTAATTCCCCATTGGGCCCATTCAGGAATTCCCCATTGCGCCCAACGGGGAATTTTCGGCGCTACTACCGTCAGCGGTATTACCGCAATCTAATAGAGCTGAAATTCTGCAAATTCGCTGCGGATTTACCCCCAGCTTGGAGCTGGGGGTAAATCCTGCCAAACCCGTGATTTTTCAGGCCCTTAAATGCAGTGGTAATAACGTTACCACCGCATTTAAGGGTTACCGCCAAACTCATGATGAGGTAGATAGCGTTTTAAGCTGAATTTGGTGCAAGAAAATGTTCGCTTCTGTTGCTGATCCTAGGCTACATAGTGTTAAAAAGTGTGGAGCCAGTTCACTCAGGAATGTGTCCAGGTTGTCCAGTGTGCTCTCTCGGATGAGTGCTTGTTTGTGCCATGTGTGCTTAGTGAAGCTATAGCAGCACTGCTGTGATACAGTCTTGTCTTTTCAGACTAATACAAGCCGCACCTGTTTTTTCGACCAGTGCATTAAAAAAGAAGATGGTATTATCGTACGATGCAAAGCATAACATGTACAGACACGGAGAGCAAGATTGGCCGCATGTCAATTTCGCACGGATATATGCATCACTCTACCTCTTCCTGAGAAAAAGACAATTTGCACCAATCATTTCTCAGCTGAACTGGGCCTGTGAGGGGAATGCAGAGCCAATGTGGAGATGCTCATTTCTCCAACAATATAATGATTTGTCCATTGAAGTGGGAATATGCAAAACAGCACATTTTTCAAATAATGGGTGTTTTTCAAAATTCCAAAGAGTTTTCTGTCTCCAATGAACGGCTGCAGGTATTCAGAGTTTTTAAACTAGAGGGAAGGGGTAGGACACAGGGGTGGACTGGGAACCAAAAGAGGCCCTGGAAATAATTTTCAAAGTGGCCCCATATTACACATTTTCACCAAGTCCAACCCTTTTCCTATGGGAAAATTTGGAAATGCAACACAAAAGAGGCCCGAAGTGCTAAGGCCTACCAGGAAATCTCCAGAGTTCCCAATAGGCCAGCCCAGCCCTGGTAGGACAGGAAGGAAGTGATCACCCGGATTTATCAGGAAGCAGGAACTCACTGCCCATCCCCTGGCACAGGGTCCACTTTGCCTCATCTATAGGCGGTCCAGCACCGTTGCCCATCCTTTAGCACAGGGTCCACTTTGGCTCTTCTAAAGGCGGTCCAGCACCACTGCCCATCTATAGGCGGTCCAGCACCACTGCCCATCCTTTGGCACAGGGTCCACTTTGCCTCATCTATAGGCGGTCCAGCACCGCTGCACATCCTTTGGCACAGGGTCCACTTTGCCTCTTCTAAAGGCGGTCCAGCACCGCTGCCCATCCTTTGGCACAGAGTCCACTTTGCCTCATCTATAGGCGGTCCAGCACTGCTGCCCTTCCTTTGGCACAGGGTCCACTTTTCCTCATCTATAGGCGGTCCAGCACCGCTGCCCATCCTTTGGCACAGGGCCCACTTTGCCTCTTCTAAGGGCGGTCCAGCACTGCTGTCCATCTATAGGCGGTCCAGCACCGCTGCCCATCCTTTGGCACAGGGTCCACTTTGCCTCTTCTAAAGGCGGTCCAGCACCGCTGCCCATCCTTTGGCACAGGGTCCACTTTGCCTCTTCTAAAGGCGGTCCAGCACCGCTGCCCATCCTTTGGCACAGAGTCCACTTTGCCTCATCTATAGGCGGTCCAGCACCACTGCCCATCCTTTGGCACAGGGTCCACTTTGCCTCTTCTATAGGCGGTCCAGCACCGCTGCCCATCCTTTGGCACAGGGTCCACTTTGCCTCTTCTAAAGGCGGTCCAGCTCCGCTGCCCATCCTTTGGCACAGGGTCTACTTTGCCTCATCTATAGGCGGTCCAGCACCGCTGCCCATCTATAGGCGGTCCAGCACTGCTGCCCATCCTTTGGCACAGGGTCCACTTTGCCTCTTCTAAAGGCGGTCCAGCTCTGCTGCCCATCCTTTGGCACAGGGTCCACTTTGCCTCATCTATAGGCGGTCCAGCACCGCTGCCCATCCTTTGGCACAGGGTCCACTTTGCCTCTTCTAAAGGTGGTCCAGCACCGCTGCCCATCTATAGGCGGTCCAGAACCGCTGCCCATCCTTTGGCACAGGGTCCACTTTGCCTCATCTATAGGCAGTCCAGCACCGCTGCCCATCCTTTGGCACAGGGTCCACTTTGCCTCTTCTAATGGCGGTCCAGCACCGCTGCCCATCTATAGGCGGTCCAGCACCGCTGCCCATCCTTTGGCACAGGGTCCACTTTGCCTCTTCTAAAGGCGGTCCAGCATCGCTGCTCTTCAGATTGCCAGTTAGTCTGCCTTTGCTCTAGAAATGGCACAGGTAAGACTATCTTGCCAGAGGTTGAGACACTGAGCAAGCAGAACTCAAGAGACATTTGGCCTCATTACAAGTTTGCCGGTCCGGGAACTACGGTACCAGTAAGCTTGCTGGTATCGTAGTTCCCGGACAGGAAAACTTTGAGTTCTGTTCGCGGATGCCTTTTTGCAGGCCAGGTCGGACCTGGTGGGTGTACCGGCACCCGTGAGCAGACACTGCCGGTAGCACCGGCACCATTCTGAATGGTGACCTGGCGGGCGTACCGGCACCCGCAAGCAGACACTGCCGTTAGCACCGGCACCATTCTGAATGGTGACCTGGCGGGCGTACCGGCACCCGCAAGCAGACACTGCTGGTAGCACCGACACCATTCTGAATGGTGACCTGGCGGGCGTACCGGCACCCGCAAGCAGACACTGCCGGTGCTACCGGCCTCCCCATTCCCATTGAGCTCGATCTTTCTGATCACTCCTCTTCTACAGGCCACACATCTCGCTACCTCACCTTGCGTTCTTATTCTTCAGCATTTGTCTGCGGCTTTTGACATAGTGGATCATTCTGTTCTCGGCTCATCTTTGGTTTCTTCTTTTGGTATATCTGGATCAGCTCTTTTCTCTGATCTTTCTGATCACTCCTCTTCTACAGGTCACACATCTCCCTACCTCATCCTCTGTTCTTATTCTTGGGCATTTATCTGTGACTTTTAACATAGTGGATCATTCTGTTCTCCAATCGTTTTTGTTGTCTTTGGTGTATCTGGATCAACTCTTTCCTCATTTTCCTCTGATCATTCTGATCACTCCTCTTCTGTCTCTTGGGCTGGCAACTCCTCCTCTTCCTCTCTACTTTTGTGTTTTGGCATTACACCAGGTGTCGTTCTTTGTCTCCTCTTATTCTGTAGCTGCACAATTCTGCCCTCAGTTGTTCTCTCTTTTGGGTTCCATTTCCACTTTTCTGCCTATAAAATATTCTGAATATGTTCGCGTTCTCATCCTTCTTAAACTGACTTCATAAGTCGCTTGGTCTCCGATTGTCTTCTTGCTGTGAAACAATGGAGGCCCTCTCACTCCCGCCAAGTGCACTCCAGTAAGGCTGGCATTCTCTTCTTCCCGGAACTTTCTCGTCATGAATACAACCATCCTACTTTAGCTTCTTAGTTCCTAAGTCTCTTCCTTCACCTACCTGGATTCTAGGTGTCATCTTTGGCTTGTCTCTTAAATTCGTTGATCACACCCTCCTCTTGGGCCCACCTGCCTATACTCTTTCCCCCTTAAGACTCTAGTAAACTCCGCAAGGCACCTTCTTCACCTTCCTCCGCCTCGCTCGACCACATCTCCGTCTATTGCTACTGTTCGTTGGCTCTCCTTTCCTGCTAGCCCCTCATTTCTTTTTAATGAATTCCCTTTACTTGTCTTCTCTTAATTATATGTATTCTCCCAGTCATAGGCTTCATCCCTCCTCCCCTTGGCTGCTAGCTTTTTGCTGTCCTCTCTGTGTCCAGTTCTGTTTTAACTCATTGGGCCTCATGAGTTGGCCGGTGCCTTTAAAATATGGTAGTAGTGCCGTTATCGCTGCATTACCGCAAGCCCAACTTATTTGGCAGTAAATTGGAGGATTCACCTCTAGTTATGAGCTGTAGGTAAACCTGCCACCTTTCCACCAAATTTCATCTGAATTACCACCGGCGGGAATACTGCCGAAATCCCCAATGGAGTCCTATGGACTCCAATTAAAATGGGACTGACACTGCCACCACCACTTGAAATCTGGTAGTAATACCACCAGTCCAAGTGGCGGTTTTGGTATTACAGTTCTGTGCTATCTCGGTAGATTTACCGCTGAGATCCCACTAAATTCGTAATTAGCCTAATTGTCCCCTCTTGTTTCTAGATTATGGAACAGCCTGGCTCTGTCAGTATGTTCTACATCTACTCTCGCCTCATTAAGCTCCTTTTTGAAAACCTATCCCATCTAATTCTTAGCACTAACTTCAAGCTGCATGTTGACTACCATCTGTTAGGCATGATTTAGTTTCTGCCTATTTTATCCAAATGTATAGTGCTTTGGCGATAGCGCTTTATAAATACAAATCGATACGTTCAGAAGGGGAGACAATCACGGAACGGGATAGTAGAAGGACGCCAGAGGAAGAGAGGATGGACACTTTCAACTCACTAAAACATTGAAAGAGACATGCAAGTGGCACTAAGAGACCACAGTAAAAGAATAACAACCGACAACAAGAAACACATGAATAATGTCTTGAAATCCAAACACGCTGCACAACCTTGAATTTCGGTAAACCAAACTGCAATCCATAAAAAGTCAGCGACAGAAAACGACAAGCGCATGAGCGAACCGCTACTCCAATGCAACAGTCCACAGCTAATGCTGTCCCCTACCAGCAAGCCTACACACATGCCGAAATAGAAACTCCAGGCTACCCACAAATGGCACTGCCACCGGCTTCACAACATCTGATTCTTCTGGTGTTGCCAGGAGGAGGAGCCGAATATCCCAACGGATATCAGCACCGGAAAACTAGAAGCCAAGCGACTCAAACTGAGGCTATTATGCAAGTCTATGCAAAAAGGACGAGCATACTCGTCCTTGGCACTTAAGGGGTTAAACACACTAGCAGTGGGAGCTTCTCAGGAGGCTCTTTACTAATGATAGGAGATGCACCACAAAGCCAACCAGCAAACAGAGAAAACTCACTACTCAACACCGTTCAAATCCACTAAGTTATTCTCCATTCCTGGTTGAGATGTCCCAAGCAAAGGGGGTGGCATGGCTAAAGAAATCACCCAGGGAACAGAGGCAACCATCCCCTCTCAACTAAGAAACCCCACAAGCATGCAAGCAGCCACTTGTGCCACACAGGTGCCAGCCAAGGCGGGAGCACGAGACATCTCTATAGAGTCACAAACACCACAACATGCCAACATCTAAAACATTCATTATAATTCAGCTCAGAAGGTTACCAATGCCTGGTTTCCTAGCTGAAAATAACCCCAGCGTGCACCTGCCAATGGTGTGTGACCACGTACAGGGCCGGCAAATGACCGCCCAATTTATGGAGGCCCTGATTAATCCGCTAGCCAGAAAATATATGGAAACTAACCTCAAGGGGCCAACCAGCCTTAGCTACTTCTGAAAAGTAAGTGAGATGTGCACTGACCATAGAGGGTCTGGCTGTATCCATGCATTATCCCATGTCGGTCCTTCCTCAGTGAGGTCAAAGGTTCAAATATGCTGATGTATTCCTGCTTGAAGGCTGTTGAGTGGATTACTGTCACTATATTGGTCACCTCCCCAGTTGCTAGCCCACAGGTGCCCAAGTCACAGCCCCCACTCTCATAAACTACACCATTTTCCTTCTTGCTATCGGAGTCTTGCGGCATCGCGCATATGTAGGAGTTACTTTCATCCAAGCAGTCCTTTTATTGACCTTGGAATGGAATAAAAGTTCCCATGATATCCCAAAGGCTCATGTAGAAGTGGGTGAATTATCTACGCCTTCTTACTACGGAGCGACCGCGTGGCATCTGCTTGCCACCCCAATAGAATTGTCAGTGGGGGTAACTAGAACAGAAGATTTGATTACCAGAAGAACGACAACCAGAAATAACGACCACAAAGTTTTGGCAGAGCCAAGCTGCAACCACAGTTTTTTTTGCAAACTACAAAAAAAAGAAAACTGGCCCCAAAAACGATTATTCCTGTGAATCCCCTGATGGAGCCTTTTACTCTGCAGTACTTCCCCGATGCATGTGGAACAAGTGCATTACACACTTGTGGTGAATAGCAATTACAGTACACACATGTGTGGAACACTTTTCTTTAGCACAACCTTACAGGTGGTAGGTCTTGGTAAGGTATCTAGAAAGGATGGGGTGGGGGATAGAAGATGAGGTGCAGGGGTCCCCCTAGCTGTTTGTGGTAAAAAAGGCAAATTCTGCAAAAAATTATTCAATGAAAATTTCATCGGGCAAAAAAAACAACAAAAAAAATGCTAAACGTTCGTAGAACCGGAACAGGGAGGTCATGCGTGGGACAATACGAATGCAACATTTTAAACCTTGCTTTCTAGGCCACACCCCCAGACTACCTCTGCTGTTATGACTAAATTGCCCACTACTAGGAGGTGAGAATGCCACCTTGAGTAAGTACTGGTTGTAAAGCTGTAAAGTGGCACAGCAGGCTCTTGCAAATAGAAGACACCCAGGGGCTCATTGCACGGACGGCGGTAAGGGTTAACGGTCACCGTTAATGGTACCGGTGACCGTTAACCCTTACCACCTTACTACGAGGTCCCTTTGCGGGTTGGAGAATTTAACGCCTGCTTTTTACAGGTGTTAAAAACCAACCCGCAAAGGGACCAGGGAGCTAATTACGGTACCGCAATTTGCGGTGCCGTAATTAGCACCTTGCCCATTCCCATTATGCCCTATGGGGCAAAGATGGGAATGGGGAAGGGCAATGGGGGAAGGGGGAATTACCGCCCCAACAACCTTGGAATAGGGCGGTAATTCCCCTTTCCACCAAGGCGGTGCCGGTATTTTACCGGCATGGACCAAGGTGCTAATAGCACCTTGGTCCACCGCCGTCCGTGTAATGAGGCCCATAGTGTTATTGTAGCTGCATATGTGCAAGTTCCAATAACTCTAAATGTAGCCCGCACTACCATGGGTCCATCCGCAGACAGCACAGCTCAGAGCCCAAGTGACAAACCAATGAACACTCGAGCGCCATCCCTCCTCCAACATTCCCTGAGCTGCCACTCACTCACAGACAACATTGTAGCCTCATGTATGGAGGAACAGCAGGGCAAAGGCAGCCGACGGCCCATCCGTGCCTTCAGCTAACCACAGGCCACCACAGGAGGGCTCCCGATTCCCGACGCGGCGCGGGTTCCTTCGTCGAACAGTAGGCTCGCTAACCTAACGCACGCGAGCAGAAAAGTGCTGATGGTGCAAAAATGCGACAGCACAAATTAGATCAAAATTGGAGAATCCTAGATTCAAATTAAGCAGCACCGTGAACACAGCAAAGTAATTACATTTTAACTGCGCAAATACATGAAGAGAGCGTTTACACTCAAAATGGTTCAAAGCATGGAAACCTCAATTGTTTTCTTAACAAAATGGACTTTCTATGGTTCATGGCGCGGATGTATGATTCATTAACTGTGCGTGTTATTGTATAATTGCTTCATTACTTTTATGAAATTAAATTTCTGCTCCCATTCCCGTTTAGCGAGTTGTAAACACAGGAGAACAACACTGCGCAGTGTGACAACCGCACGCATCTGCACAATAAAGCCATGAGTTAATCGACGAGAAGAAACAGCAACGGGACGTGGTGGAAAGATGGGCTGCCAAGAAGGTGATTGCTTTAAACCACAAGGCCAATGACGCTAGGTTGCCCAACTCCAGGCCTTGAGGGCCGGATCCATGTCGGGTTTTCAGGACACCGTAGATTAGTATTTATGAGATAAATCTGCATGCAATGATTCTAAATGTATGCAAATGTTTCCTCGTGAATATTAATGAGGGATATCCTGAAAAACCATCAGGAGCAAAGCCCAATAGGCCCTCCAGGCAGCCCTTTGTAGAGATAGACACCCTCTCCCACAGGGGAGAGGGTGCAGATCTCTACATTCATTACCAAAAGAGATGCCTCGTGGGGGACAGCTGCCACATGTTTTCAGCCTTAATGGTGGTGCTGCCCCTCGTCAGGCATTTGAAAAGGGGCAGCAGCACCATTAAGGCTGAAAAGGTGAGGTCGCAGCTAGCCAACTCTTTTTTTTTCTAAATCTAGAAAAAAAAATGCCTCGGCTTCCATTGGCACACCTTTTCTTCTACAATGGTGGCACCAGTCAACGTGTATTTCTTGATTAAAGGGTGCAGGTGCCGGTGCCCCCATTATAGAAAAAAGGCATTTGTTTCTGAAGCTCACGCACATGAGTGGGAGCTTCAGGCTTTAGAAAAAAAGTCTTGGCTAGTGGGCACTAGTGAGCCCTGGCAGGGCTCTGCCTCAGAACCATATTTCTGAGCCCCACAGGTCCAGGCCGCGGCTAGCCCCAGCCCACTTAAAGCCCTGGCTATGCTACTAGCAAATGTCCTGAAAGGGGGAGCACCGTTTCTTACCTCAGGGATAGCATCCAAATAATTACGTTGATGTCTGTATACTAAAGTATTTAAGCACCTCTGCCACTGTAATCCTTGTCAATCCTTCCCTTCCGCAAAACTCCTGTACGTAATCTAACACATTCATCTCTTGTCCTTGGTACTCACGTACCATCCCCTCACCCCGTCCTAGCCTAGGTTTGCTCTTACATACAAATATGGCACAATTTGAGGTCAGTCGGCATAAGTAGTATATTACCCATTGGCACCCAGCGGGGGGGGGGGTGCCAGCCAATCAGAGAGCTCGGAACGCGGGCTGTATTCTCTGGTACAATGTAAGCGGCGTGCTGCTATGGACAGGGTCGGCCTGTCGCCTCAGGTCATATCACCCCATTATTTCCATTGATTATGCATTAAACACTGCTGGATCATTGTGTTGAATTGTATCATATAATGAGAACATTTTGAAAGCATTCTTCTCCAAGGAAATGAAAGACTGTGGGCGGGATGGGGGGGCGGGGTCTATAATGTAAGTATGTACATACTCCTGGGGGGCAGGAGTGCCACAAGGCATCATCTGTTATAAGGTTTACCTTTCTGACATATATTCATGCAGCGCTGGTATGGGCCGGATTTTCCCGGGTACGAGATCCAGCAAAAAAAGTCTGGGAAATCTTTTTACACCCTTTAATGTAATCCATCTGTTTTTGTTGCTAAATCTAGCATTAGAACTCGTCGTGAGACTTGCCCACTAGACTATTGGAATGCCTGCTGAGCACTTGTGAATATCCTCGGGAGGATAGCTCAGCGGCAACGGGCTTGCCTTGAAAGCAAGATGATACAGAGCAACACAGGTTCGAACATCCCAGGGTCAGTGCTTAGAAACCTCTGGGTATTAAGCGCATTATAAATAACCAATCATATCATATGCCAGTTAGGGTTGCACTCTGCAAAATATAAATACATATTTACAGTTCAGCACGTTTAAAAGATGTGAACCTTTTATAATTTGCTTGCAACATTATAGAAAACGGTCCTTCTTTCTTGGTTTATTTTCCCTCTGTTAATAATGTATTAATGAATCATTAATCTCCTGAAATGCAAATGTTTATTTAGGGTGGGGTGAGAAAAATCTCCTCAGTCTCCCTGCTCCCCTAATTTACAACACCCTCCGTTCCCCCCTTTTCCCACACCCTTAGTCCCACCCATCCCCCAATGGGGGGATCCCACAGTTAATGATATCCATTTCCAGCCTTGTATTCATACACCCTCCCTGCTACCTGCAACTCTGAACGCGGGGGTGAGGAGGTTTGTACCGCAGCCGCTCAGTAACTTCCACACTAAGCGGAAGAAAGTCTTTGCTGCCTCAAGGTCAGCGCTGCGGCTGAGAGGAATTAATCTGAGATTGAAATAGAAATGCGGGTAATTATTTCTGGAGTCCCACAATTCTGCCAATACTGATATGGGGAGATGCTTACCTAACTGACAGGCCATAATCCCAGCGCTGAGGCCTATTCGAAAGCACCCAGCCTTATTGGTTTTCAGGCGGTGGATGGGGGTGAACCGCTCATCACCACAATGGCTCATAGCAGGCAACTAAGCAGAATCTTAATACTGATGGACAGTCATGCTCCAACGCAATAAATAAAAACCACCTCCATTAGGAGTGACTGGACAATAAAAAGCTACATTTGTTTTAATAGAGAGAACCACACTTGGGAAATTAATATGGTGCGGCACGCCTGGTCGGCGCGGGCTTTTACAAGCACGTTAAGCATACCGTCAAAGGGACTGCAACCGGGTGGCAGCAGCTTAGCCGATCAGCCGGGTCACTGATGCTCACCTCCCTTAATCTTTCGACTACTTTAAGGCCTCTCTGCGTGCCTCCGCAAAGATAATAGGAATCTGAAAAGGAACAATAGACAATATATAGTCAAGGGGCCTCAATACAGATTGCCGGTAGTCCGCCGGTGATACCGGCAGCCTCCTGGCAATCTCGGCTTACCGTTTCCGCTGCCCGATATCCCAGTGATACTGGGATATTACGGGCGGCAGCAGAACAGTCCATTTGGGAATGGGAACAGTAAAGCACTGGCACCATTGTCAACGGTGCAGGTGCTTCAGTGGATTATCTGCCGGTAGGGGCCTGACCTAGCAGCAGGTCAGGACTACTGGTTGTTCACTGCCCCTACACCAGCAGACTCTGAGAAAACCGGTCCGGAGAAAATGCTGGAGCATAGTACCTGCCATTCTACCTGCATTTTTTTCAGACCGGGTTACTCGTAATGAGGCCGAAGGATTTACAGACTGATGCTTTGCAGGCTGCACCACAAAAGAATCAAAATGGGTGCTATGGTGTTTGGAGTTGGTTTGTAAACTCCAGGAAGATTTGGGGACCATCACAAGTGTTCCTCTTAAGATTTGCGATTGCTCAGTATAACTAATACTTAATTGAAGGTCCAACAATGAGTTTTCAGGAGCCCTAAGTTTACCTTTTTGTAACGAGGCTGAACTCACAGGCTGCTTTTGGTAGATGGCAGATTGAAGGGGCTCAGATTACAACACAGCTCATATATGCCATCCAACCAATAAGTAGGTTCTTAGCAGGGTATATGAATTGCATGAATAGGTCTCTAAACTACTCTCTGGTCAAGCTGGAGTCCACTAAGCATTCCTGTGGCAGTCCACAATCAGTTGTGCGTACACACACAGTGTGCTGACTTGATATTTTTCCAAATGGATGCGCACGGTCCACGAGCTAATGGTCTACACAGCGACAACCGCTGAAATATCTAGGTGTTCACTTGCAGAGTCAAATGGCCTTTATGGTACGGGAATCCACAGCACCTTAGTCAGTAAGTCCAAAGCGATGTTCACGAAAGCTGGTCAGATAGTACAGCAAGCTAAGCGCTCACCCCTGATATCTGTATGCAGCCTGCTGTGGCAGGTTCGAATCCTGGTAGAGTCAACTCAGCCTTTCATCCTTCTGATGTTGATAAAATTAGTACCACTCTGTGGAATAATAAGGTTGTCTGTTACTTGAGCACTCTGAAACCTATGGGTATGTAGCACTATATAAGAAATACATTATTATTATTATTATTACGTGCCTCCTCAGGACTCAATGTTCAAGCGGGATGTGTTGCAGGTCCTGGGTTAGTGAACGGGTTATGATGCCAAGGTCTGGCTTCTAGTTGCCTTTGTTCTACACCATGGTCAATTTAGCACCTATTCTTCACTGCCGTGTAGTGTGCAGACAAACGGGCCTTCTTCTTCTATACAAGGACAGAGCCCAAAGTATCTGGATATCTCAGGACAGCCAGGATCAGAGAAACTCTTTTCAAGGCCCTTTAAAGAGACACCTGGTCACCAATCAAATATACGTTTTGAAACTCCTGAGGGGATAGGTTCTTGGTAGGGTTTTACCAGGGCAACAGTTCAAAGGGCGGAAGGAGGCGTGACTTATTTTCCAAAGTGGAGCAGAGACGTGTTCAGCAGCAGCAGGAAGGTCTCTCAGGGCAGCCATCATCAGCATCAACAGAGATCTCATCTCAAATGGGAGGAAAGGCAGCGGCTTTTACCCACAGATAGATGGCCACATGAAGCGCAGTACCATGTTTCTATGGTTCGAATGATTACAGATGAACACTGGGTGCTGAGCGATTATCCATGTCTAAGAATGCCACGAGAAATCATTTCTGCCACTCTGTGACGATTTCAAGTGAGAGTAGGGCTACTTTATTGTGCAAAAGGGGAATTCATGCTGACAAGCTTCTAATCGCCACAACTATTCTGACAGGAACCATTGGGCCTCATTATAATGTTGGTGGATACGGTATGAACGGTGCCAGTAAGGCACCGGTACCGTTCATACCGTACCGCCGAATTACGAGTTCTGCTCGCGGGTGCCTGACAGCCCGCCAAGTCTGATCTGGCGGGCAGTGCGGCACCAGCGAGCAGAACACGTGATTGCACCGGCACCGTTATCGACAGTGCCGGTGTAACCATGCTCCCCACCCCCATTCTGCCCTATGGGGAGCCCGGCAATACCGCCACCCGCGAATGATCAATTACTTGCACATTCAACTCGTAATGGGCCAATTTATTGCCCAATCGCGGGTGGCGGTGCCGGTGGTGCTGCCGGCAGCGAGTTTGGCGGTAAAACAAGCACGGCTACCGCCAAACTCGTAATGAGGCCAATTGTGTCTTGCAAGGGATTTTCCAAACCGGAAAGCCACACTACTGCTATGATGCCATCCCATAAAACAGTTTTGAATCACTGCTGCCATGGCAGTACAGTTAACAATGGCACGCTCCACCAGCAGTGCCAAAAAGATCCTTTTTGTGTTCACCATGATAATTGTGTTTTACAAATCACTTTACAGTGTTGTACCCAATTCCTTGCTCTTCTGAGTATTATAACCAATTTAGAAGTACTCAATTTATTGACCTCAGAGGTATGAAGAGATGTAATGGCCTTTTCAGGATTTCAACTTTCATGGGGCAATCTTCTCAGGATAATTGGTAGAACAAACATGGGCCTAATTAGGAGTCAACATCTTGCAGCAGTGTGCTTAATTTACTCCAAAAACCTAATTAAATGTATGTATAATGAAAAAACCGGCAGTATGAAATACTGCCTGTTTCTACTATTATACTGATTATAGGTTAGGAAGTATTTGACCTTGCAGCGCATTCAGGGAAATACCACATGTGGCACATATTGCATGAGCATGAATGGTGCATAGGAATTCTCAATGTTTACCTCCACCAAGATGGTTCGGGGTAAAATATTTCAAAAGTATGTGTAGTGCACATTTCCTTATCGTAAGGGATACACTAGGATACAATTATGTGAGGGACCCCCTTGAGCGTTCGGAAAATGTGGGCATTTCAGATGTGCAAATTCTCACCCCGGTCAGGCACAATGCACAGAAGGGTCCTTACAAACCCTTTTTTATTGTATGCGCATGGAACATCAGCAGAGTGATCCTCCCCTGTACCATGTCAATTTCCCTCCCCAGTCCCTATTGTTCCATTAACCTTGGAGGCAAAATGTCTAAGAATATAACAATGCAAGTGAATTGTAGAGAACAAAAGGGAGGAGACCCATTGCCTCCTGGAACATATAGTTATGATTCCCAAAGAGATCATGACAACAAAGGCCCAAGTGATGTTAAACCAAGCATCAATGAACTTTGTCAGGGATGACCTCGGATCTCTGCACTGTAAAATAGCCCACCTCTCAAGAAGTGAATGCACGTTATCATTATTTCGCAACGGGCGCTGGGGAGAGGCTAGACAACTACCTGGGGTCTCCCTGAACCACAAAACAGAGTATATACATTTCCAAAACAATTAACACACTCACACATTTCCCTCGTGTTCCATTACAAAGCCATCACCCAAAATGCAAATGGTGTAGTCCTATACGAGGAAATCTAGTCCCCACAACTTCATTGGCTGACTCACTGTGGTACCATCCCTTTAGACATGCAATTTCATGACATTGCAAATACAAGCCCACCCCCCTTCTTGGGTTCCTTCCTGCAGGACACACATTCCTCACATGGGCATGCAATGCAGTTTTAGTACTGATTCCACTTGGTCACAGTCCTGCAATGCTAAATCTGACACCATGGTCTATGTATGGGTACTTTTCTTTATGAGGGTAAAGAGAGCTAACACTCGGCTCCTTTGATCGGGCACTAACTCTTTATTTCTCCAAACACTCTGACACCCTGGATATTTATTCTTGGCGTCCTCTCACACCCTTTCATTATGCGACCACCATATCAGTCCATCTGGCCTCCTGTTACTCTTTTTCTTGCTAATCTATTTGATCCTCTCATAGTCCTGCAGTCATCTTTGCTTCCAGTCACCCTTCTACAGTTTTAGCCACTAACCCCAGATTGGCCCTGCCAGGTGGCAGATTCTTCTTTGGCCACTGGAAAAACAATTTCCAAGCTCAAAACCTTGGGCCCAACACTCGAAAATTTAATTAAGCTCTGAATAGCCGCTCAAATGTTGTTGCAGCTGTCCCTCTGCCAATCGATACCTTCCCCCTTAGCCAGCCAGTCTTCTGAACAAGCTAGAAATCTATTTCACAAACTCAGGCCTCTACGTACACAGCTCAAATCTGTGGCATCCAATCTCCCCATGTTTGCATGTTTATATTTATGCATGTGTGTTCAATATTATCCCATCCCGTCATAATGGGTTTCCTATACAAGAGCCTTTGCCCACTTTGTATGAAGCTCTGCGCTTCAAATCTCATCGCACTAAGTTGCACAATGTGCTCCCATATTATGTTGCTACATCTATGTAAATCTAAATGTATCATACTAGACACAAAGTAGCACTAAAAGTAACTTTTAACAAACCGCAATTAAATATTGTAGATACATGCAAAAGTGCAAAATTGTAACAATATTGAATCCATTCTTGTCCGATCAAAACAATGGTGCGTGCAATGTGAACCTTTCTATCGGGATCCAATCCACCTCCCTCAACAACTTCCTGACCACTTTACTAAAAGGGAGACCTATAACAGTCATTTCTAAATTGAATTCCCAGATTTTTGTCTCTCTTTTAAGAGGAATATGCCACACAAAACAATGACAACGTCCAGAGCACTGCAGGAAAAAACAAGAACCACCTTCTAGTAGAGCTGCGTGCATACGGATAGAGCAATAAGAAGGCGTAAGACCCCGATTTATTCCTTGAGGGATCCTGGATCAATAATTCACGAGAAAACATTAACAATTGAGATGAGGTCACTTCCTCTATAATTCCTGTACACACTTGGGCCCTCATTATGAGGTTGCCGGAAGGCAGCCGGTACTACCCGTGGCCTACCGGCAACCTAGGCTCACCGTTTCCACCACCCGATATCCCGGTAATACTGGGATATAATTGGCAGCGGAGGAATGGTAAGTTCCCATTCCCGTGGAGTCCTATAAAACTCCACGGCAATGGGTACACTGATGCACTGGCATCAGTAGTAATGGTGCCGGTGCTTCAGTACTTTATGTGCTGGTAGGGGCCTGAACTACCGTCAGGTCAGGCCTGCCAGTAGTTCACATCCCCTATCGACAGACACAGAGTGAGCCGGTCCGTAAAAAGTGCTGGTAACTGTTGTGAACGGTACTTTTTTTCTGGACTGGCTCACTCCAAATGAGGGTCTTGGTCTTCTTCTGGTCAAAGTATAATGTAGGTCTGCTTGAATGTGTGTTCTTTCTACTATCACACCTTTGGCACATTCACAACCCAGTCCATCATCACTACCAAATCATCATCAATCAAATGTATGATATAAATGTAAACAGTCTTGCTTCATTATCAAGAAAATATGAAAATATCAAAAGAGAGTAGGGGTTCACTGTGGCATCAGAGCGCTATCTAAATATGAATAAATTGTATATTTGCAAATCAGAACAAAGTGTAAATAGTGTAAAAGGAGTCAGCATGGCACAATAACAAAGGTTACATTGAGAGAAAGTGGTCACTGGTGTGAGATACTTCCCTGCCATTAAACTGACAGAAAGGGTTAACTGTGATCTCAGAATAAAGCGTATGTATAAAAAGGGGTGTCTGTGACAACAGAACACATTGTAAGTAGAAATGATTCACTCTTAAATCAGAAAAAAAGTGTAAATGGAGAGTAAGGGTTCACTGTGAATTGGAACAAAGCATACATTTAGAGAAAGTGCTGACTGTGAGATCAGAAGAAAGTGCTACTGGAGAAAACAGATGCACTCAATGCAGAACCCATTTCTGGGGACCTTAAAACTCTCTGGGCGTTATACACATCTCTAGGACTTTACACAGATTTGCAAACTGACTGACTGTGATGCTATGTGCTGTCGGTAAATCCTTCACTCTACCTCCAAACTTGGAATTTGGTGGCGTGGTAATCTTGGCGATAATTCCATTACCGCCACAATATGTGTCAGTGATGAACTGTCAGGTGCCGCAGGTCAGTACTGCAGGGTTGCTCCCTGGATGTCCGCTGGCGTCACTACACTTCCCGCGCCAACTCGGGAGCCTGCAGAGTTAAATAGAGCTTAACTGCCGCGCAGATGCTTCTCAACGTTCCTGGTGAGTGGCGTAATCGGATGAATTCATTGCTTCCTATACTTCTGACAACCCGACTGATTTCTGGACTGTGTTTCTCTGGCTGTTTCCTCTTGTGACGCTTGGTTTGTTTCATCTCTTAGCTACCCTACCCTGCACTTGCACTCTGAAATGGCTTATGTTTTTCCCTCTTTTTTGGAGTTATTGGTTTTCTAGGGACCTAGGCGTCACTTCTGGGTCCTGCCTGTGTTCTCTACCTTCATCCTGTTTGTTTTCAGTGGATTGCATTCCCATAACTACCATCTCCTGAGCGCTGCGCAAAGAAACCGGTTGCATTCTTGAATTACCTGGATCTCCCCTTTGTGTTAGGTGTCCTCGTGCCGTTGGGTATTTAGGACCCTGCAGACGTTTGGACCTGTCGCTCGGTCTCCGTCCGTGCTTGGGGATACGGGCGGTCCACTGGCCTATGGGCAATTATATTGGCATTTCCCTGGGAGATTTCAAGAAACAAGAGCAAAAGGTCGTGTTGATGTGATTGTGAATAGAGTGCTGTGAATCTGGTATTTTATGCTGATTGCTTTTCTTCTCTTCCTGCAGGTTGTTACCTGTTTATATCTACATCTCCATGACCACCAATAGCAGCGGTATCCGGAGGTTACTTTCCATCTGATCCATTGGGAGAGTGGTTTCCTTTCCATCCACTCACCGGAATATCAGGAGAAAAGTCTTCTGCAGGTTAAAGTGTACAACGTGATTCCATCCAGGATGTTCTAACCGGACATGAATTACCACCAAAAGTGTACAGCGCAACAGCAGAGGCGTGGCTAGAGCATGGCTAGGGGGGCAATTGCCCCGAGTCTTTTGGTTGTAGCCCCAGATAGAAGCTCAGTGGCTACAAACAAAAGGCTAGCTTGCCTCTAGTCCCGACAGTCCCGACATTAGCGCAGCCCGGGATCGTTTCCAGACCTAGCAACAACCCTGCGCCACAGTAATGACGCCATTTGTTTTTTCAACAAAGTGTAAATTCAGAAAATTCTTCAGTGTTACTTCAGAACAAAGTGTCTCCAGCCCATAGAGTTCTCACTCTATCAGAACAAAGAAACAAAAGTAGAGTTCACTGAACCAGCAAGACAAACTGCGAGTAGATAAGCGGATTCCAGTGTTACATCAGGAGCACAAGTCTAAGGGCCTCATCATAAGTGTGCCGGCCTGGAATAAATACCAGTAATTCCGGCTCTGGCATTTTTGCCAGATCGGCACACTTCGAGTTTGCCAGTGGGGGGCCACAAATCTCCCAGCAGGCCTTGAGTCCTATGGGAATGGGAACTTACTGGCTCTCTGCCGCCCATAATATCCCGCTAATACCAGGAAATTTGGGTGGCAGGGATGGTAAATCCGGTTTGCTGATATCCCGCCGGAATCACCGGCAGGATACCGGCAAACTTATAATGAGGCCCTAAATGTAAACACCTGTGTGAACACTGTGGCTATCACTGCAGATTCATTGATAAAGGAAAGGGGGGTGCAAGTGCAAGAATGTACACAAATCTGATAAAGTCGAAAACAATAAATATAACTGAATGCACAAAGTACCCAGATACTGGATACAGTTGGAAAATCCGTTTTTAAACATGTTTAAAAATGCAAGGTGGCAATCCAATTCCTGCAGGGATGGGAAAGTTCCAGAGGCTGGCGGCACAATGGATATCCTCCCCCCTGCAGGACAGGGAGTGCCTCACAAATTAAACTTGCCTTCTTCTGCCCCAAACCCTTCCCAACTACTTCTCTCTACTGGCTTGGTCTTTGCTCCACTCCTCTTTAATTGCTAAATGAAACCACTTGCTGACAGGCCATACACTCCTCAATACACCTCTCCATTCCTACGTTGATGAAACAGTGATTGCCGTCAAGTTGCAAAACTCAACAAACTCATCACCGTGATGAGTGCCTGGTCACTCTGGACAGTTGGCAACCACCTTAGCTCAAATGCTGCAAAAACAGCGATCATTGTCCTTGGCATGAGTACTCCCTGAACTCTCCCCTTTGCCTGACCTCCCTCTGTGGCTCCGATCCCCTCACCGGCCTCTGAAACTAAAAACCTTGGCATCGGCTTTGATTGCCAACTCTCCTTCAGCAGGCAGGTTCCGAGAACTCTCTGAATCATGTCCTTTCCAAGGTACGACGTCCTTTCGTCGCGGGGTGTTTTTTCGCGTGGTTTTTTACTGCGATTTATTTTCTCCGAAAAAACCCATAGCATTTTTTTTTAAATCAGGGGTTTGGGGGGTTAATCCCCCAAAAAAATTTGCAGTAAAAAAAACCGCGAAAAAACATCCTGCGATTAAATGACATGGAACCCTTTCCACATGCATGTGCTCAATCAGAGATTGCCTTTCTTGAACACGTAGAAAACAGTCTGAGCCAGGCATGGCTACTGTGACAGCTTATACCCGGGCCTCCAAAAACACCTTACGTGCATCCTTCAACTTATCCAGAGCTAAGCAAGGCAGGCTCGTTGTAAAACTTAAAGCACATCAAACTAGTCCGGGAGTCTGCAAATTCTTGCGCCTTATCCATAATGCATTGCAGGGCAAGGCGCCAGGGTACTTATCTGCCCGAATCAAAAGATATCATCCCTCAAGAGCTTTAAGATCTCTGGGCCTCATTACGAGTCTGGGTGTAACCCTGCTGGTGCTTCCGGCGGGTTACAGCAGGATTCGTGACAGTTTACCAGCACCTAGCTTCCCAGTGTCACCGAGTCATTACAAGTCCCATCGGACCGGCAACCTAGGTGCCGGTAAATGTTGTTCCCCATTCCCATAGAGTCCCATCCATGTGAATTGGTTCACGGAAGCTCTGGCATCGTTTCTAACAGTGCCGGCGCTTCTTTGAAGAGTCTGCCTACCATGGTCGCAGTGCCCGGCAGGGTGAGACCTGTCGAGCGCAGCAGCCCCGGAAGGCAAACTTGTAATTTGCCGGTCTCGACAAACAAGGGTGCTGATAAGCTTTCCGGCATACTTGTTTCCGGACTGGCAAAGTCCTAATGAGGCCCAATGTCTGCAAAGAAACCATAGCCTTCGACCTTCAGAAACAATGCCTGGGACTCGCTCTATCTGTGCAGAAGGTGCCTGCCTGGGAATACCGCCCTCCCTGCCCACATACAAGAAGAAGAGAGCTTTGCCAATTTCAGGGGAAAAAACCCTCTTTAAACAAGCTTAAGCACCCAAATATTTTGAAGGATTGCTCACGGCCTTCCCCTCACCTTCGATATGGCTGTTACCCTCATCCACATGTACTAAACCTGTGCTTGATCAGTGTGTTGTGTCCCTTCTTGTCTTCTTGCTCCTTCCCCATTACCCTTTCTTCTCGGGGTGCCACAAAGTCATCTTGTATTGCAGTTGGCGCTGTATAAATCAACAGTAGATGAAGAAATAGAAAACTTTGCAAGGCGAAATCCAAGAATATGAAAGCATTGCATGTACTTCACTACAAGAGTTTCTAGAAGCAGTGGGAACCTGGAGCTTCTGTTTGAGATACTGAGGCACAAACAGGACAGCACAGTAAAATAAGGTTAATCAACACAAAATGACCTCAATGGGAGCTACATGTTCGGATTGTCTTGCAGCTGTCACCACGCGAGCTACTGAATGGAAGATGCACAATTGGAGAGCAAAGAAGACAAGACGGAAGACAATTCCCATCGCAAGCTTAAAGATAACCAGAGCTGGTAGGGAGGACCTTAAACCATGGAAAGAAAGAAAAGACTCGAAAGTAGTCAAAAGAGTATTCGAAAGAAGACGTTTGCGCTAGTTTCGAAATATGATCATGCAAATTTAAGGATGAATGATTAAGAGAAGCAGGCGCGCATTCTACTGGGGTTTCAGTAGAAACAATGTAAAACGGAGTGATAAAAACGTAAGTGAAAGGAGAGAAGATCTGAGACCGGGAACAAACCTTTCTTAGAAGCAGTGGCCCTCAGTCCCTCCGGTAGTTGGCCTGTGCCACAGACAACATACTAAGAATTAGATCATTGGCACCTGCCTACTAGTGGATGAAGAGTCAAGTGGTCAGCACCATGTTTCGTGGAGCTCCCTATAGTCACTGATAAAAAGTGGAAGACAGGATCAACAGCGGTTGCCATGGGGAAGCGTGTCACGCCACCTACATGGACAGACTGAAACTGTCCCGGTAGGTATGAGGAAAACCAATCCAGGCACTACCTCCAATAGGAGACATCGGTAAAAAGCATAAATGCCCACAGTCACTGTGACACCAGAGCAAATTGTAACTACAAGAAAAGAGCAAATGCATAGAAATAAATGTTATATAACAAAGAACTGTAAATAATGTGTCAGTGTAACACCAAAACAAACTGTAATACCACAATAACGCATCAGAACTCCACACTGTGACATCTGAACAAATTGCAAAATATAAAGAGTTGCCCTGGCATCAAAATAAACTGTAAATAAAGTGCCACTGTGACCCAGAACAAACTGTAAATTAAGTGAAATTGTGACACAAAACAAACTGTAAATAAAAACACTGTAATATCATATAAAATGTAAATAAAGAGTCACTGTGATACCGGAATAAACTGTAAATAAAATGTCACCATGATACCGGAATAAAATGTAAATAAAGTACCACTGTGACACCAGAACAAACTGTAAATTAAGTGAAACTGTGACACGAATACAAACTGTAGATAAAGTCACTGTAATACCATATAACATGTAAATAAAGAGTCACTGTGATACCAGAATAAACTGTAAATAAAGTACCACTGTGACACCAGAACAAACTGTAAATTAAGTGAAACGGTGACACAAAAACAAACTGTAAATAGAGTCACTGTAATACCAGAATAAACTATAAAGTACCATTGTGACACCAGAAAAACCTGAAAAATAAGTGAAAATGTGACACAAAAACAAACTGTAAATAATAACATGTGAATAAAGAGTCACTGTGATACCGGAATAAACTGTAAATAAAATGTCACTATAATACCGGAATGAAATATAAATAAAGTACCACTGTTACACCAGAACAAACTGTAAATTAAGTGAAACTGTGACACGAATACAAACTGTATATAAAGCCACTGTAATACCATATAACATGTAAATAAAGAGTCACTGTGATACCAGAATAAACTGTAAATAAAGCACCACTGTAACACCAGAACAACCTGAAAATTAAGTGAAACTGTGACACAAAAACAAACTGTAGAGTCACTGTAATACCATTTATCATGTAAAAAAGAGTCACTGTGATACCAGAATAAACTGTAAATAAAGTACCACTGTGACACCAGAACAAACTGTAAATTAAGTCGAACTGTGACACAAAAACAAACTGTAAATAACGTCACTGTGATACCGTCCACAATGTAAAGTGTCACTGAGATACCAGAACAAACTGTAAATAAAGAGTCACCGTGACACCAGGACAAACTGTAAAGAGTCACTGTGACACCAGGACAAACTGTAAAGAGTTACTGTGATACCAGAATTAACTGTCAAAAACCATCTCACTGTGACATTTGAACAAAGTGAAATGTCATTCCTCTGTACTGTGTACTGTCCACCTGCCAGTTTGTGTTATTTATGCTCACTTAGTAGAAGCAGGCGTGGTTAAAGTGACGTGAGGTCATATGTTGATGCACCTGCCCAATCAGAAGTGTTCTTCTAAACATCCCCGCCCTTTTGCTGACCGGTTTCTCGACTGTTTCCTGCTGAGGCCTCATCTGAGACCTCCATGCGGGTGGATATGGGATGTTTGTGACCCCACTAGAGGTGTTACCTCTCGTGGACAGATTCTCCATCTCCACAGCACATATTGCAACTGGTTCGACTCCAAAATCTCCCAGGGACGCAGCCACTTCGCTTTAACCCCTTGAGCTCCAATCCTGCTACTGATACAGAACACACAGTGGGAGGGCCCCAGTGCACAGCAGAAAGTGCTCGTCAGCCATGTTTAAATGACAGCAGGAGCTTTTATGTGAATGGACTGTCGCAACACTTATGATGTTACAGAATAAACATCCTTGCAGCCTCTGAACACAGGAGCAAGGAGTAGAGCGCAGTCACTGGCAAGAGGGCTCCACCTGGACCCCCAAACCCCCCCGACCCCCATAAATTTTCCAATGCACATTAGTTCAATTTACTTTCACTAAACAATTCACAGTCCCTTCTTATTGGGTTTCGGTCAGTTCTACAGGGGGTACTTACAGACGTTAAAATAACCTGCCCCCCCCCCCCTTGCGCCTTCTCTCTATGGAGCAGTAAAACCCCGTGTGCTCCCCGCGAGATGTCGGACTGTGCACGCGCGCAAGTGGAATAGCGCGGGCATTTTATAGCCCCGCCGGTGGCTCTCATCTCGGGAAGCAGGAATCTCCCGACCTCTTTAACCAGCGTTGTGATTTATACTGGTTCTAGACCAGTCTCAGCGCTGGGCGCAGGTGCTTTCAAAGCAGGTTCGGGGTCAATTAAATGTGGCGCGTTTGACGACTGCTGACAACATCAAACCATCAGGGGGATTGAGTGCTTCATAGCCGGAAGTGCAGCTTCCGGCCTGCGCCACCGAGCTAACCTTTCGTGATGTTTGCCCCTTGCTGACATAGGTTTCACTAGTGCCAATGTCTGCAACACAGCACTTGGAGATGTTGAGTTGAGTCACCACTCTGACGTGCTCAGCGTGACACTTGCCCCCATGCACAGCGTCTGCAATGTGTCCAGAGGCTCCCAGTGCAGCCCAGTTGGAAGGTGAGAAGGTGAGGGTGATATTCTGCCATCTTGAGTGCAAGACGGTTCTGTGTGATATTCTCGAATATTAAAGTCAGTGTGCAAAAATGGCCACACCCCCAATCTGCTGGCCGCCCTCACCCTTAGAATCTGGGAGGTCACACCCCCTGAAACCCTTCTTTACTCACCCTGCTGCTCACTGCCATCACAATTCCTACCCAACACCCCTTCCCTTACAGACACACATGCACACTCGCAAACACACACACACGCAGAAACACATACGCTTCCTCGCCTGCATGCCCCCACCCTTAAACGCAACACTCTTCCACACAAACACACTTACACTTAGCTTCTCCCCACCCCCTGCCCTCCACACTACAAACCTTACTCCACGACACATAGGTACACAAACAAAGAGCTCACGGCCATGACTTCCATCTTCCCTTGCTGCTCCTGCCAGCCCATATGCGCACTGCTGTGCGTCTAGGGGGCATGACAGATTTAGAACGACTGCCCTGAGCTGCCTCAGAGCAGTGTTTCTAAATCGGTCTTTTTTATTTTCAATGAAATAAAAAATATATTTTCACAGAATATCCTAAAGATATGCAATACCCTCCATCTCAGAGCATTCCATTTGATTACTGAGCACATCATAAAATTACCCCCTCACCTTGCACCCACTGCAGAATATTATTGGGGCAGTACCTAACAATGGCCACTTCCATACAGGGTTCAATCATAATGCACTCAGTCACTGATTGACTCACTCCTTTCCCCACTCCCTCATCCATTCCCTTGTTTTCCCATTCAGACTCTCACTTACTTGTTCACTCACTTACTCAGACTATATTTGAGCAACAAAGCCCGGAGCAGGGAGGCCATTACTGCTTCAGGTAATGCCCCGCCAGAGCCCATATTTACAGACCCCTGGGCATTACCTGAAGTGGTAATGGCCGCCCAGTGAGGGGCTTATTGCTATTAGTACCCCGGCCCGTTAGACCAGGATGTTAGTGTAATAGTGGATGTTTTCAGTTATCAAACGCTTCAGCATTTAGCAACTGAAAAAAGAAAAAAAAAGATGCCCACCATGGAACAGGATACATAGTCCATTCTCCCTTTTCATGGTGACTATTCGAAAGTGTAGATAGATGACCGCCATGGAATGGGGAGACAGGACTACACTTATTCCCTTCTCCCTCTCCATGGTGGCCATTGAAAAGTGGAGGAAAAAAAGTAAACATAGACGATGGCCGCCATGGAACGGGGAGAAGGGACTACATGTAGTCGCTTCTCCCTTTCCATGACAGCCATGTATCAAAAGGCTGGTAACGACTCGGTAAGAACCAATGAGATTGCTTGTTACAATCTCATTGTCCCTCACCGGGTACTAATAATTATTTGCGCTGCTTCTATTTTGCGTTAGAATGTTAGTTTTACATAAAAGATTAATATAGCTACATAAAATATGACCTCTTAGGGGGTCAATACGAGTGTGGCCGTAGCGGTAACTCGACATAGTCCTCATGTTTTACCGTTCCGCCAAATTCAACTTTCAAAACTAAAACTCTTAC
The DNA here is from genome assembly GCF_040938575.1 of Ambystoma mexicanum. Taxonomy (NCBI): domain Eukaryota; kingdom Metazoa; phylum Chordata; class Amphibia; order Caudata; family Ambystomatidae; genus Ambystoma; species Ambystoma mexicanum. The sequence goes on along the minus strand of NC_090930.1, from coordinate 145,203,454 downwards.
ATTGCACCTGCTTTTGTGTGGAGGTAATTGCAGCCACACACAAGTATCTTTGCATGCGATATTTAGCACATGAAGTATTCACTGACCCCCCTGGAATTCTCTGGGACTGCAAAATGGGGAATAACAGAAGGGGTCATGTGACTCTGAATCACACAGACCCTTCGTGTTACCGCATGCTTGCTGCACGCAGTAACATTTATTATGATTGATAAGGTTGAGATTTAATACCCCCTAACTCTTAATGACCCCCTTAATGGAAATAAAATGCTATGGTGGTATTATAGGAGTGGTGCATTTCGCAGTGCACAGGTGCGGGTGCATCGTGAATGGTGAAGTTTTGCCAAACACTGCATCGGGCATTTGTGTGAATTACGGATATATAAATAAGCATCAAAAGTCTTTGCCGCCATCAAAGTTGATGCCCAATGGAATATGAGTACTGCACCTGTGCACAACAGATGGCCCTTATGCAAACGTATGCAGAGTGAACCAATAGTGTAGCATAGACAAAGGTTCCTACTTAGGGCCCGATTCATGGAAAAGTGCGCATTTATCCTGCAATGACAGTGCGACGAGAGCAACACTGCGTGAGCCTGCACACAGAATAAAACATTCACGCCCTGTGTATTCATGGAATGTACTGCGCAAAGTAACAGTATATGCAAGTCATGGCCGGAATGCCCCCGACACGCCCCCACACAAAGCAAAAACAGCCAGAACAGCTACGTTTACATGCTCACCCAGGTGCAAATACACGCACCCTTCAAACAGTGTATGAGGGCCCCCCCCGCACGCAGGCCGTGCATCACGGGTAACATGCGTGGGGTCCACTGTAACTGTTACCGGCACCCTGACAACATGCGTAGGACTTATCGTGACTCAGGTAAAACTCAGAAAATCTGTGTGCGAACCCCCGTAAACCAGCCCAGCACCCCACTACACTTTGTATGTATGCGCATCTCTAAGTCTGATCAGATCCATGTCTGTGTGCACACACCCCTAAATCCGACATGTAAACCCACCTCCATGGTGCAATTCCTATGTGCAAGTGTCTTTACGCCTGCCTTTGGGTGTCAGAGAGATCGAGGGATTTGCGTGGGCGTTTCTCAGGCGAGAGGTTGTGCGGTCACATCCATGAATAAGCTTTGTTGTGTGCATTCGTGGGCATGCTATGGATTGGCTGCGGGCCCTCCCTTGTAATGCCCACTTTCTCCCTAGTTCATCCTCATTCTCTAAGTTCTGCCCCCTACTCTGCCCTCTGCGCAGGCCTCACCCATGCTCTGCATGGTGTCTCGCGCAAGGCACTCGACTGCTCGCAGAGACGTGCCCAGCCTGCGCGAAGTCCCCGCATAGTACAGAAAAGTACAGCGCCGTCGATTCAATGAATCGACAAACAGGGTTTCACGCACAGTTTGGCGTGCAAAATCACTATTTTCCCTGTAAATAATTCCTTGAATCGGGCCCTTAAATTTGTTTGCACTATTTGAAACAAAATGCTCCATACTACACGAGAACTCACACAGACAGAATAGGCTCAAAACTGTGACTTATTCCATTACTTAGAACAGCGTCAGGCTATTGCAGTTAAATCTGAAAATATTCTATATTACTCTGATAAATTCCAATAGGAGGGGCTTGCTCTTTTGGTGTGTAGTGCTGATTGTGTGTCTGTAGGGTACAGACCCCTGTTTTCAGGCTAAAAAAAACCAAACTTCTGCTCTAATCAGCAGAGCCAGCATCAATAACCCTCTCACTTCAAACATAAAAAAGAGCTTGAAGGCAATAAAGAGAAAAGGGATGCCTGCCAGGGGAGGGTGCCGCTATAAATCAAATGCAAAGACATTCTAAAGTCACTAGACCACAAAACTGATTTCATACTTGGCAGAGATTTGATTTTTAAAATCAAATTATGCAAGCAGAGGTGCACAAGTCCCCGACGACTCACCTTAGATAAAGGCTAGAAATGATTTTATTTATCATTGGCAATTCCTGGGGTTCTCCCCGGAGCATCGGGGAATGCCAGCCGAATGAACAGGGCGCGCGCCGGCTCTCAGACAAACGCACAAATGGAGCGAGCCAGGGTTCCCCTGCGGTACCGGGGGCAGCCGGGGTCCCGTATCAGGCCTAGCTTTATCTGGGCAGCATATGGCTGTTTTTTTATGAGCCCTCTACATCCCCTGCACATTGCCATGTCCAGGGAGTGGCTTGGGGTGGCACGTGCTACCCTTGGAATCTGATTGGCCACCCAAGGTGCCAACCCACTTCCTAAACTATGATCATTATGTATGCATGCGCTCGTACTTCATGCCACCACTGCATAAGTCAGTGCCACATTTGGGCCACCATTGACAAAAGAGTCTAGACACGCCACTGCCCCTCGTCATATTGATTGATTGATAATTTATTTGTATAGTGCCTATAGACAATGTGTTTCAAAGCGCTTCAAGGGAAGGAGCAAAGGAAAATACAGTGATAGTCCTACAGGGCCTTGAGACATTAAGAATATGAAATAGTGCATGAACTCTGACAAAGATAAGGAGGAGGGGTGGGGGGTTAGGAGATGAGACAGACAAGCAACTACCGTACTGCACCTGACGACATTTCTGGTAGAGCCGGAGAGTTGACACGAGGTGCAGGGAGGGGTGGGAGGAGGTAGTAGGAGAGGAACAAAACAAGCGACTATCGTACTAGGCCTGACGACATTTCAGGTAGTGCTGCAAGGGGAAGAACAAACAAGGAGGGAGGGGGAGGAAGACAAACAGCTACTATCATATTAGGTCAGATGACAATTTCGGATAGAGTAAGAGCTATGACAGAGATAAGGATGGGAGGAGGGTGTAGGAGATGGAGCAGACAGGCAACTATTGTACTGGGCCTGACAACATTTCTGGTAGAGCCGGAGAGTTGACACGAGGTGCAGGGAGCAGGGGGGGTAGGAGGAGAGAAACAAAAGAACAAAACAAGCGACTATCTTACTAGGCCTGATTACATTTCATGTAGTGCTGCAAAGGGAGGAACAAACAAGGATTGAGGGGGAGGAATACAAACAGGTACAATCATACCAACCAATAGCCTTCATTGATCACAGGTCAATGGTGAGCACACATCAGTTCACACCTATGGCCCCCATACACCATCTACCATAACAAGTTCTATTGATGATAATACCACAGGCCAGATCACACACTATATTTCTTGGTTCTATTTTTTGGATTGGTGGTAAATTAGAGCCGGCGCCATATTTGCACCGCATCACATCGCATAGTTTTGCTGCTCTTATTTTGCACAGATGTATTTTTGCAGATGTTATTGCTCCTAGGAAACACTCAAGCCTCCAACTGTTCCACCCCTGGGAGCAAGATGACAGAGGAGTTTACATGCTTGCCCCAGAGCCTATGGCAGCCTTTCCCTTGCATTCAATCTTTCTCGATCTTTCTTTCAATTTTGAGAAAATACAATTTAAAAAGAAAGGAATGATGAAGAGGAAGAAAAAGGGAAGGGAGAGGAAGGAAGGCAGAAACTAAAGAAGACAGGCATAAGGGGAGAAACAAGAAAAATGTCTTGCAAAGGAGGGAAGGGAAAAGAAGATCTAAAGATCGGAAAGTCTGACCCCCAGTGGGGTTCCGGGTGCAAGCATGTGGTGCAGGCATAGAGCACAAGTAAGAAATGTACACGGGACATAGATAAAACAGGTTCACTACCACCTTATACTAGTGAAAGAGGAGAAAAATAAGAGCACTTGTGGGGCACAATTAGCACTGCCTCAAATTGTGTGCAGGCAAAAACGTTATGGACCTCATTCCGAGTTTTGGGGAGCAGGGAAAAAGTGGTGGCAATGCCACGCTCTTGCCTCTCTCCATGATTTGCTCTTCAGCATGGCCCACTCTCTCTGCACCCAGTAGTAGGACGTCTGCTAACCTCTTTTAGCAGTCAATCCTCTTTCTTAACTGATAACCTTTCTGCACCTCCCCAATGTTCCGGTCACTGGAGCGGGTGGGTGGCGGGTGGCACAGTAGACTTTACATAAGGGGATAGCAGACGGGTCTTCTGTTCAGCTTTATAGCACCCTGCTCACAATGGCCAAGCTTCCTCTACAGAACAAGGCTGCAGAGCTTAACACCAAGACCCCTTTCCTGCTGTCCTTCAAACACACCCTTACCTTCCAGGATGAACAAAATTGTGGTGCGCGCATTAGCTTTACTCGCCCCTCACAGAACCGCCGTTCAGATCTGAAACGCTACTTCTGAGCAGCGTCCGGGTCTTTAATTTCAAACTCAGAACTGTATTTTGGGAATGTTCAGCTTTTGTCATAAAAGTCGAGGGGCAATCCGCCCCCATGCCAACCAATTGATCTGCCCGGCGGGGAGCGACGTGTGAAGCTATTGAAGCAAGAGAAATAACGCATAGGAGAGTGGGTACTCCAATCAAGTCCAGTTCTCCAATCTTCCTGTTTCTTAACAGTCCACCTCGGCATTTATAGTGCAAGAAATACATCCTGGGGCTGGATGACCTAAGATGCACTGGTGACAGCGCTATTTAGTAAATCGTTTTTTCGGATCTGTGTGATTTGTCCATGGCATTATTGTTCACGGCGGAATTGACCGTAGTCAATTTCGCCAACAAACCAAATTTTGCTGTGGCCAAAATCACCAAATCCATTGTATTTTAAGGTTTAGGAAAATTACAGCAGGCTGGGTGGAGAGCAAGACGTGTGAGACAGGCCCTGCAGCCAAGGCCAAGAGATACAGATGACATTCCAATCCACAGACAACAAAGGGAACAGCTACAGAAAGGACTAATAAGTCCTCATACTTTAGGGCTGCACAGCTCAAATTCGTGGTCTCTGCACACATGACACGGACGAAGCAGACAATGGACAGCGAGCAGTGGTGTGAAAGGAGCACTGGTCCCAGGCCGCTAGACACAGACAGCGACAAGCCTGCACCAATATGTTACAAGTGGACTTCCAGTGTCCCTCTAGGATACCTGGGGGTCCGCCCCAACAAAACACACACAGACGCACCATATAGAACGCTCACACCAAGAAATCATACAAATAACCAAATACAAAAAAAGAGAATGAGAAATGACCTCATTTTTTGACTGAAAATAGTAGATATTTTGGTGTATGTATAATAAATAATAAGTGGGGGTTGGGGTAAGGATATAACTTAGCGTAGAGGGGGGGTGAGAGGACGCACAGGGCCACTCCTCTTATAATATTTTAAAAAGTTGAAAAAGCCAAAGGTTATTCTCGGAAAAATCACGGATATCCCACACCAATTGCACAAACCAGTAACATCGCAAAAACCATGCACAGCACATGAGAGCAAAAGAAAAAGTAAATATTATGGCAGAACCGCAAAATGATGGGAGTACCCGGGAAACTGTTAGCAACACCTGAAAAGAGAGCATGTCTCGTCCCATCACTGCAATCCCCAGCGCATGCTGAGAGTACTGTGCCATACTCCGGCATACCTGGGTTGTGATGGTACTACATGTCACCTGCCAACGTGCTTCCTGCATTCCACCCTCCCTGCCTGCACTCTAACTAAACCTCCTCTGATCCCTCTCGTGTCTATGAGTTTGTCAGCACAAAATAACTCTTAATAACATTTAAAATCTATGTTCCTTGGCAATGCTTGTTTGCCATGACGCACTGGATGTAGCAGCCTGCTGCTGCCATCTTTTGGTGCACTTGGTGCACTAAGACAGCCTGACCCCAGTCAACAGGCGTTTGGGTCAATTATGAGATCAACCAAGAAGAGGTTTGCACCCCAGCCAGTTCCAGTGACTGCACACGCCTGTCTCATGCCTCCTTGGTCAAGAGCCTTTACATTCTCACTGGAGAGCATTGGTAAACATGGAGATCCTTGGCAGCCACCCACCCCTAAGGTCTGCCCTTAATCACTTTGGGACGTGAGGAGCGTCTCAGTGCCCAACAAAGTGCTGAATCTGTTCATAGTGTTACCAATGAAAGCGAGCCACGTCATGTACAGAGCATTTGCAAATGTTGAGTCTACGAGGCGATGACTGTGCACACAGGGCGGAAGCAAATACTCAGCATTGCACATTCACCTGTAGTACACTGAACTAGTATTGATATTTCAGATGTAGGTCCTTTACAAGTTTGGCGGTGCTGGAAAAAACCAATGACAGTAATGCAATTGCTGGCATTTTACATTATAAGTATGGAGGAATTCTCCTTGGTGGAATTACCTCCGGGGGTAATATCTCCAATCGCCCGTGGACACCATAATGGACAAGAAGTCATAATAATGTGCATTTACCGTTCTGTTACACAACTGTACGTGCAAATGAGTTTGGCAGACTCAGTAGTAGTTATTCCAATAAACTCATAATGAGGCTGTAATTCTAGGGTTCCTGAGTGTACAAAATATTGAAATAAATTACGTTGTGTGGTGGCTATGTGCACACGACATAAACAATCGCAACTTTGTGGTTGTGCCTTTACTGGCGCGCGGCTGCTGGAAGGACAGCACTGTTTTCAGAGTTCTCGAGAAGATGGCCTATACAGTGCTCCTTTGCTCCTGAGCTAGGTTTTCACTATTAAAGAAATGTAATAATAATGATGATGCATTTTTGCACCCCTCACGGGAGCTGCGTTCTTATGTATAACAAGCATAGAGACACTTTGCTTGTGTATTTTTGCTGACACGGTGGGAAATTATGGAGACGAGGTTCCAATTGAAGTTGCGTGTGGCAGAATTGGTGCATTTGCATTTAGAAAATAACAGCATGGGGCAACACAATAAGGACATTTAACCAATATTACTACACGCGTTCATTTCCTGAAGGGTACAGCGTCCTGGTGAACTGTCGCCCAGTTAACCCCCTTCACCGTTAATCAAAGTGTCTTCAGTGGGTGGTTGTCAACCGGAGGACTAAATAAATTGCTTCACTTCAACCTGGCTTCCGTGGTAAACACTCCACCAATACTGCAGTCATACAGGTCTACAACTTTGTCTCTAATGCTCACCACTCTCTCCCATATTCATCCCTTTCGACCTTTCTGCCGCGTTCGACGCTGTCAGCCACTCTCCTCTCCTTTTCACTCTCCAGGGCCTGGAGTTCTGCTAATCTGTTCACGCCTCAATTGCCTCCTCCCTGGAAGGTCAATCCTTCAATATATCCGAAACTAGACCTACAGTAGAGGGGTGTATCGGCCACTTTTACTGCAGAAAAATAGCCAAATACTCCCAAAAAATTAAAATAGACAGTAAACATACTCCCAACAGAAAAGGGAAACAGACACGTAGGACCTTATGCCTCTGCTTTCACTCACACAGCTGTATGGATATGTTTGGGCCGGCAGTGCACGTAGTACCACAGGAATAAACTATTATTATATGTTATATATAACGAAAATTTGAAATCTGTCCCAGAAGACTGGACTAATCTCCGGAGTCTAATTTTTCAGAAATGCACAATCTTCAGCACAATCCCGCCTTCTTGGACCTCAGCGGTCATCATCCCAATATTTAAAAAAGGAAGAAAGGATGACCCTAGGAACTTTCGCCCAGTAGCTCTCCTTGACGTTATTGGGAAGGTCTATAGGTCCCTTCTGTTAGACCACTTCAACCAATGGGCAAAAAGTGCACCCTGTAATGACCCTCATTAATCTGGGTTCAAAAAGGGAGTAGGAACGAGTATCAACATCTTTATTCTCAGTCTACTAAAGGCAAAAGCCTGTGGAACCAATCAGAACTTATACCTGGCATTCATAGACCTCACCCAGGCCTTTGACCTAGTCAATCGCAGGAAACGTTGGGAAAAACTCATCAAGTGGGATTGTCCTCAGGAGATCTTGAACCCTATTAAAGCACTTCATGCTTCCACATCAGTGCAGGTGCGATTGAACACCAGTGGTCTGCTCTCATCATCTATAATAACCGATAGAGGGGTCAAACAAGGCTGTCCCCTAGCTCCAGCCCTTTTTCTTTCTTACTTCAGGGACTATAAAGAAATCTCAATTACAACACAAGGATTTCCCCCAGAATTGGGCAAGGAGAAGATTCCAAGACTCTTATACGCGGACAACCTTATCCAACTCAATCAGACCCCAATCGGTTTACAACGCCAGTTGTCTGAATTGACCACATACATAGCTGCTAATGATTTAGAAGTAAATAAACAAAAAACAAAGATCATGGTGTTTGCAAAAAATCACAAAAAGAAGACCAACTCATGGTTCTTATCTGGAAATAAAATCGAACAAGTGGCGGAATTTAAATACCTTGGAGTTCTCATTCACTCAACAACGAAAGATTCAGCGATGCAATGCCATCTTTTTGAAAAAATGAAATCTTTTGTCTCACAAGCAAAAATACTGGACAAAAAATATGGGCGCTTTCCATTGATGCCCCTACTCAAATTCTATTGAGGCAAAGTTATCCCAGCTATTACATGTGGAGCCGACGCTATGCCATCTCTCCCCAACCCTCTGTCGGTCAGTCTTGAGAGTCTCTTCTGGCGTTCCGTTCTGAATTTACCATCTTCTACTCCGATAGCCTTGATAAGACGCGATCTCTCTCTCTCATCTTTAGAGTCAACAGTTAAAAGGGCGTCCGTCATGCTATACCGGAAGATCAAAGATCCTTTTTCTCCATCAATTTTCGTGATGGTACAGGCGGAAATGAACAAAAGAAAAAGCACATTTCTATCCAAATGGGAAACAATCTGTTTACAGCAACTTGAAATTTGTAACAGCTCCATGGAAGAACTTTTGTTTAATCCAACAAAAACCAAAACCCATATGGAGGGAACGGATTGGATCAACACATTGGAAAAAGCATCTGAGTACAAACTGACTAGCCACCTACCTCCAACATGCAGAAAATTGAATGAAGTTCAACCTTTTCTGTTAAAACATCCTAGTAGAAAAACCCGGAACAGCGAGGCTGAATTTGTTACTGACGAACAAAATACTGCACATAAGAGGCCTCTCTCCATCTAATACCTGCCGCTTTTGCAATGACATCGAACAAAGCTAAACAGTACGGCACCTTTTATTAGTGTGCCCAGGAACAGACAAATTCAGAACGCCGTATATACTGCATCACCTAAAGAATGCTTACCTGATGGATGAAGCACTTTGGTGGGAGCGTCTAATAGGAGGTTTAAGACCATCTTGGACTATAGCAGCCACGAAAATTCTGGATCAAATCTTCGTATAGTCAGCTTCGGAGACTCAGCAGTGTGGTCCCACGTGAAGGCAGGCTCAAGGGGTGACACCTCTTGGTGGCGGGAGGGTCGGTCCACTTTGCCAAGATGGTAGGAAACGATCTCATCTGGCACCTCTACCCTTGCCCTCACTTTCAATCACTTTCAATTTTCAATCCTCACACTTCTCCTTCTTCAAGCTCTGACTTCTGCATTGACTGTATGCTTTGACTTTGGACAAAAAAAAAAAATACTTTTGTGAAGTTTCCTCTTCAGAAACAATTGAAGTTTTTTATTTTTCTGTGTTCATCTTCTTGTAAAAATCAACTCGGTGATTATATACTCGTAATAAAAAAAATAATAAAATAAACTATTATTATTACTGCCTGATTGGAAGAAGTAAAAATGTATCTTTTAATGTTCATGAATAACTAGGTGCAAATAAATAATTATTACAAAAACATGTAAGTTTTCCAGTAAAACATGTTTTACTTAAGCAATAGAACCCGAGCGTCGGGGGCATTACAGTCCCAGGTAATGCCCCGGGGCCCATAGGTAAGGACCCGAGCGAAGCGTGACCGGGGCCCTAAAAGCTTTTTATTTGTCCCGAAACGCTGCAGCGTTTCGGCGCTGCAGCGTTTCGGAAGAAAAAAAAGAAAATGGCCGCCACCATGGAAAGGGAAAACGGAGTCCCCTACAAGTGTTCCCAGCGCGTCTGCTCCTGAAAAAGGATAAAAAGAAGGTAAGTGGGGTCGGGAAAAAAAAAAAGTACCTGCTCCAGCCGTGTGGAGGCACAGAGCGGGGATGGCCCCGCTCCGAGTCTCCACATGGCTGGAGGCTTCCCTCGTCCCCCGCCTGGGACGTAGGACCAAGAAGGTAAATTGGGGGGGCGGGTGGGAGGGAGGGAAGTGATATAAATTTTTTTTAAAAAAAGACTTACCCGAGTCCCCGGCAGGGGGCGAAGGCAGCTTCTCAGCCGCGGGGAGGCTCGGAGCGGGGATGGCCCCGTTTCGATCCTCCTCATTGGCTGAGGGGCTGCCACGCTCCCCGCCGGGGACGAAGGGCGTGGAATCCCGACGGAGGGATTCCCGGCCGGGTAGGGACCTGGCGAGAGCCAATCAGAATGCTTGTTGCATTCTGCTTCACTCTCACCGGGTTACTAATCACTTATAAACTACTCCCACTGGGAACTGCAGTTACATTTTTAGTCCCCAAAAAATAATTTTACTCCCAACTTCAAAAAATAGGCAGCAAAATACTCCTACTTCAAAAACTTATCTGGGGCACTGCCCAGATCTCTCAAGCTTCTGGCTTTAATCCTCTCCCTGTCGGTGCCCCCAAGTATCAGTCCTTGGGCCTCTGTTCTTCGCCCTCTATATCTCTGCCATAGGAAGACATCTCCTTCTTTGGCTTTCGCTATCACCTCTTTAATGGTGACACTCAAATCATTGTATCCTTTACCTCCTTCATGCCAGTCATCGCTGAACGTATTTCCAACTTTCTCACTGGAATCTGTCACTGGACGCATCTTTGCTGCCTCATGCTGAGCTCTTCAAAGCTGAATGTCATCTTCATCTCAGATCCCATCCCCATCCCTCCTTTTGCCTATCTCCTTCCCACCTGACTTTCCAGCTCCCTCGCACAATGCTTGCAACTTTGGGGTTGTCCTTAACAGTGATCTCCAACTGCAACAAGTCCTCTGTACCACTCTCTCTGCTGGTCGCGTTACATTTCTCAACATTTGCAGAACATGCTTCTATTGCTTACTAAACACTCTACAAACACTCTAACCTCCACCCTTGTGCTCAGCAAACTTGACTACTGCTTATGCCATCTTATTGGCCTTTCTCTCTACTCCTTACTCCTTCTAGAAAAAGTCCTCAACTTTGCTACCTACACTCTCTATCACCTACTCAGATCCTACCCCACATCTACCTAGGGACACCATACTGATTGGCTCGCCATGCACAACCACTCACATTTCACCTTCCTTCTCCTAGACTGCAAAGCTATCAATGGTCGTGCTCCTCGGTACCTGTCTGACTGTATATCTGTCTACAAATCATCTTGTTCCTTCCAAACCTCCTCAGCACTCAACTTCACTCTCCCATATCACTCCAGCCCTTCTCTCCCTCCTCCCCCTGCTCCCCTGGAACCCTCTATCCATCCCAACCAAAGCCAGCCCAATTGTGGATCTCTTCCACTTACTTGCTAAAGAGGGAGCTCCCCCTGACCTTTCCTACATCCCCCGTACCTGCCCCCACCATTCCCCTCCAGTGTCACTTAATAATATACATTTCTAGATGTATAAAGCCCTACGCTTGAGTTGCAAGAGACCCCCCCCTCCTCCAGGGTAATATTATCTTTTTAAAGCACATGTTTTTTTATATGTGTAAAATTTGATTTCTCCCTGGTCTATGTCCCACCTTCTTCACACCCTCTAACGTCCACAGCACTTGTTCTCATCTGTGTGCAATTGTATAGGCATCCTTCCATTGCATACCTCCTCATCTGTAAATGTGCTTTTGCAAGTCCTTTTTTGATCTAAATCGACATCCCTGTGTGTCAATTAAACAAAAAACACAAATGTAATAAAAAAAAATGAAACTAACAAGCCTCGCTTCATTTTTGGAAAGGGAATCAATGATGCTCATTGCATGGGCATTATTTATAATAATTAAAAATAGGGTACAGATGGCATACCGATGCAATAGCATCTGCATGGATGCAAAAACTCTTCCAGGTTAAGATCAGTTTCTGAGAATGAAATACACACAAAACTCTTGTAGAACTCACGGCTCAATGACCAAGATGGGTCTTTATACGGAATTACAAATAAATGGCTATGTAACGTTGCAAGTCAGAACACATTTTGCCTTAAACACAAAAGGGACATGTTCCTGCCATCAAACCTAAAAATGAGATTCCCTTCTCGCTATTTAAACAACCAATGAGACTCATGTCATGAGCGTAGAGCAATACCACGCGTTTCTTGGTACTGTGATCAGAAGTCGACCCACCATATATAATGAGATATTATATAAACACCTGCAAACTCACACAATGCTGTGTCTATATCCATCTGGTGGCAGATATTCATGAAGTACCACCAAATTGCGGTGCTAAATTTCTTAGTAAGCCATCCGACGCCTTCTACAGGGAGACCCTGGGCCTCATTATGAGCATGCCGGTCTGGTAACAACAGCTTCTCGGGAGGATAGCTCAGGGGCAACACGCTTGCCTTGGAAGCAAAACCCTGCAGAGCAACACAGGTTCGATCCTCGTGTCCGCGCTTAGAAACCTCTGGGTGTTAAGCGCGTTATAAATAACCTATCATTAAGGCACACTACGAGTCTGCGGGCGGCTGCCATCCCACCTGGCAGACAGGATGGCACCTGCCCGCCGACTTTCTGGGAAGCACTGATATTATCGGTGCCAGTGCTTCCGTCATCACCCTTCCCATTGAGTCCTATGGGACTCAAATGGGAATGGGGATTTACATTTTTCCGGCGCCTGACTTCCAGGAACAATGGGGTCGTAATCCCCCGGTTTTTCTGTTGAGCCAGGCGTCATAAAAAAATCACAACTCCGGCGGCAGCCTGCCGGTTTTACCGGCACGGCTACCACCGGATTTGTAATGAGGCCCTATGAGCCTTTCCTTGTACTTCGTGATATTTCCTTAGCACTTAACTCCACTAACCTTGGCCGTCTCCTCCACAAATGCAACGCCAGTATGCGGGTGGACATCGTGGATCTTCTTCCATCAGTAGCGCCCATCTCAGCGTGTGCCATAGCTACTGAACTAAATCCTTGCCTATTTCCTGACAATGTAGCCGATCTACACTGACCTCAGTACAATAGTGTTGTATCTTAGCTGGTATATAGGACTTCCAATGGTTGCCCCTTATATATAATATAGAAAAATACTAGAACTTGCAGATGTTAACCACCGCTGCTCAAACTTCCTTGAACACTGTTCCGAGGTACCCACCCTGCTCAGCCACGGGTTTCCACGCTGCACACCGTTCCTAAGAGTGAACGTGACTCTGAAGGTTGAATGGTGAACAAAGCATTGAGACCACTAATTATTTCAAATGAATTCCCTTCACCCCCCCACACATCTCTGCCATGCGCTTCACCAACCCAACATATTTATTTATTCATGTAATTATTTATTATGTTCAGGCATTTTCTGATGCCCAGATGCTTGTATTCTGCCCCTTAGATTCAAATTCAAGACATTCAAGGGTTTGTTTCCCTGGATTCCCTTGCTCCTGTGTTTCAATCTCTTCTGCTTCTATGTCTTAATATATTCTGCTTCTGTGTTTTACTATGTTCTGCTTCTGTGTTTTAATCTCTTCTGCTTCTCTGTTTCAATCTCTTCTGCTTCTGTATTTGGATATGTTCTGCTTCTGTGTTTTAATATGTTCTGCTTCCGTGTTTCAATCTCTTCTGCTTCTGTGTTTTAATATGTTCTGCTTTTGTGTTTTAATATGTTCTGCTTCTGTGTTTTAATCTGTTCTGCTTCTCTGTTTCAATATCTTCTGCTTCCGTGTTTTAATATGTTCGGTGTCTGTGTTTTAATATCCTCTGCTTCTGTGTTTCAAAATCATCTGTTTCTGTGGTTTAATCTCTTATGCTTCTGTGTTTAAATCTCTAGTGTGTCTGCGTTTTAATCTCTACTGCTTCCGTGTTTTAATCCCTTCTGCTTTTGTCTTTCAATCTCTTCTGTATCTGTGTTTTAATATCTTCTGCATCTGTGTTTTTAACTCTTCAGCTTCTTGTGTGTAATCTCTACTGCATCTGTGTTTTAATCTCTTTTGCTTTGGTGTTTAAATCCCTTCTGTATCTGTGTTTTAATCTCTACTATTTATGTGTTTTGATCTCTCCTGATTCCATATTTTAATCTCTTCTGCTTCTGTTTTTTAATCTGTTCTGCTCAATCTCTTCTGCTTCTGTGTTTTAATATCTTCAGCTCCTCTGTTTTAATCTCATCAGTTTCTGGGTTTTAATATCATCTGCTTCTGTGTTTTAATATCTTCTGCTTTTGTGTTTCAATTTCGTCTCCTTTTGTTGTTTAATCTCTTCTTCTTATGTGTTTTAATCTCTATTGCATTTTAATATGTTCTGCTTCTGTGTTTTAATGTCTTCTGCTTCTGTTTTAATATCTTCTGCTTCTGTGTTTTAATCTCTTCTGTATTTTAACACGTTCTGCTTCTGTGTTTTAATATGTTTTGCTTCTGTGTTTCAATCTCTCCTGCTTCTGTGTTTGTATTTGTCTTACTTTCCTTGTTTCAATCTCTTCTGCTTCTGTGTTTTAATCTCTTTTGCATCTTTGTTTTAATATGTTTTACTTTCCTTGCTTTAATCTCTTCTGCTTCTGTGTTTTTTAATATGTCCTGCTTCTGTGTTTTAATCTATTCTGTGTTTTAATAGGTTTTGCTTGTGTTTTAATCTCTTCTGCTTCTGTGTTTTAATCTCTTCTGCATCTTTGTTTTAATATATTCTGCCTTCCTTGCTTTACTCTCTTCTGCTTCTGTGTATTAATATGTTCTACTTATGTGTTTTAATCTCTCCTGCTTCCATATTATAATCTCTTCTGCTTCTGTTTTTAATCTACTCTGCCCAATCTCTTCTGTTTCTGTGTTTTAATATCTTCAGCTCCTATGTTTTAATCACATCAGCTTCTGGGTTTTAATCTCTACTGTTTCAGTGTTTTAATTTCTCCTGCTTCTGTATTTTAATCCCTTCTGCTTCTTTGTTTTAATATCGTCTGCTTCTGTGTTTTAATATCATCTGCTTCTGTGTTTCAATATCTTCTGCTTCAGTGTTTCAATGTCATCTCCTTTTGTTGTTTAATCTCTTCTGTTTATGTGCTTTAATCTCTTATGCATTTTAATATGTTCTGCTTCTGTGTTTTAATCTCTTCTGCTTCTGTGTTTCAATATCTTCTGCATCTGTGTTTTAATATCTTTTGCTTTTGTTTTACTGTCGTCTGCTATTGTGTTTTAATCTCTTCTGCTTCTGTGTTTTAATATGTTCTGCTTCTGTGTTTTAATATGGTTTGCTTCTGTGTTTCATTCTCTCCTGCTTCTGTGTTTGTATCTGCCTGACTTTCCTTGTTTCAATCTCTTCTGCTGCTGTGTTTTATTCTCTTCTGCATCTGTGTTTTAATATATTCTGCTTTCTTTGCTTTAATCTCTTCTGCTTCTGTGTTGTAATATGTTCTGCTCCTGTGTTTTAATCTGTTCTGTGTTTTACTATGTTTTGCTTGTGTTTTAATCTCTTCTGCTTCTGTGTGTTTTATTCTCTTCTGCTTCAGTGTTTTAATATGTTCTGCTTCTGTGTTTTAATATGTTTTCCTCTGTGCTTTAATCTCCTCTGCTTCCGTGTTTTCTTATGTTCTGCTTCTGTGTTTTAATTTCTTCTTTTTCTGTATTTCAATCTCTTCTGTTTCTGTGTGTTTTAATTTCTTCTGTGTCTGTGTTATAGAGGAGAAGGTGGATGTGTTTTCCCTAGCTCCTGCCTCCTCACCGCTGTCATACTGGAACATCAGCAGAAGGGCTATATGTGGGACCCATTGTGTTATGCCTATACCACTGAGAGTGTATGAGAGACGATATGCACTCAGGCAACCATACCAAATGCACCCTTATAATGAAAGAGTGGAAGGATGTCAGCACACATCATTGGACATCATGTAGCGCTGAGTGAAATCTGATGAGGGAAGAGTGATGGCATGAAGAATATATGCGAGGGCATACTGAAACGGTATGAAAATACTTAAGAAGTAATGATGTAACTGAAGTGACAAGAGAAACATCTACAAAATAACAAAGTAATCGTATATGCAAAGAAGATGAAGTAACTTGCTGGACAATAAGTGTAAATACACAATAATGCCAGTGGTCGAGGTGCACGAAAAGAAGTAGTGGAGCTATGTTCCCTGCTGGCCTCCCCCTGCTCTCCACAAACCACATTGCCACAACCCCTCCCACACACAATACATCCCCTCAAACACTTGCACCTGCCGTTTAAGGAAACGTCCAGTGCAGTGCACTGAAAGTGCAAGTTTCAACTTCTTCCTACACTTTTATTCTAAAACGAAACCATTCCGGAACGGTTTCCTTTTAAAATAAAAGTATAGGAGCTGTAAAACGTAATTTTAAAAAGTAGAGGAGCACCGCTCCCGACCGCTCCCGTTCACTTCGACCACTGAGTAATGCAAGGTAGATGACATATAGAAGCTTGCTACAGAGGAAAATATAACGTGGCATGGACGGCCATGATCGGAAAATGGACGTCAGCTTGTGTAAAGATTGAATCCAGCTACCTCAGGAAACAGATCACAGATGCAGAGTCAGGAGACATTGGAGAAACAGCTTAATGTGCAAACTAATGTTGGCCTGGGATCAAGGGTGATATTTTTAGGAATCATTGCAAGGCACAAAGGGAGACAGATGGATAGGCCATGTACTTAAGACATATTTCTCTTAGAATAAATAAGAATAAATGTGCAAGAGCCCAGTACTGGACAATTAACAATGGATAAGGTCTATACAAAATGGAGTGAGCAAGTCTCTAGATGCCAAGAGGAGCAAAAACACCCTGCATATGTAAATCAAATAGCAGTAAATAGGAGGTCAAAACTGACAAATGTCTCCTCACACATGATTAAGAAGTTGAAAACAAGGGCTATTCATTGAACCCCGGATGAAGTTAGTGATGTGCTTACACTCCCTCAAATGTTCCAGAACTACAGACGGGAACATTTGCCTTATGGCCGGGCTCAATTGGGAAAGTGGGGAGTAGGACGACTTGACTCAAGCACCTGGGGGTTTTTTTGCTTACGTGCTGCTAAGGAGCCGAAAGTCCAAGGTTGGGTGACAATGCCAACCAATCAGAGGTTCTATGGGGCAACATGCCATACAATTTTGCATAGACCAATCCGCTGCCATTTTCTCTGCTATAATCAGTATTATACGTATTTAGAGATAGTTAAAGGCATGCCCTACAGATAAGGGGCAACCAATTAAGTACTAACACTTTTGCATGGCATAGCTACACATGTTTCTCTAACCAATCCTTCCCACCAATAGGTTTTGCAGTTCCCACGTTGGATAATGTCACAGGTGACGCATATGGTGGTATAAAACCTCTGTATAATCAAGTTTGTGAGTGGGTAAGCATCAGTCCGTTGATCGCCAGTTCGCCCTGCTTTCTTAAACTGAGAATAAAGTAGTATTTTGCCATATTTTATTTGGTCTAAGATCTTTATTGGTAATTCCATCTAGCAGAAGACACACTTCAAGGTGCAAGAGCACAGTGGTTTAATCTCTTCTGCTTCTGTGTTTTAATCTCTTCTTTGTCTGTTGCATAATCTGCATAGGCTCTAATCTGCATGTGCATGAAATTACATTAACACTGTGATCGGATTTCATTTGGTATATCTATTTGTTTTTTTTTTTAAAGCACGGGAAGGCTGAAAGTGTATAACAAAAATGATCGAAAACCTACTGTACTTATTATGGGGAATTATGGAAGCAGGTTATAAAGCATAACAATGCGTAATGAAAACGAGCCTTTTGGGCATTCTGGGGCATTATGGAAGATGGAAACATTGCAGTGCTGCTACGAGGTGAAAAAACAAAATGTCAGTCATTTTGTTCCCAGACAAATCGTAATTTGCTGGTGGAGACTGTGTCGTGCATTTTGTGGACGTAACAGGGTGATAGAGCATGCATTGGCGTGCCTCGCACACGCGGCACCATATAGGAAATGTAAATGCATCTCCCCACTCATTGATTTTAATGCCAGCAGGCTGGAATCCAAATAGAATTCTGCACGTTTTTTGGCACCTGCAAAAATCAGGCTGAATCCATTGGGATTTCTCTAAATAATAATAATTTAGCATTTATATAGCGCTACGAACCCTCAGGTATCTGAGAGCTGCTTATTATTACCCACAGTGTGTGGTGCTCATTTATCAATCTCGGAAGGATGAAAGTCTGAGTTTGGCCCTGTCGGGAGAGGTCAAAGCGAGCGCTCTACTCGCTGTGCTATTGGATCATCTGCAATGAAAGGGAATCTAGAGGAAATAGCAATGGTGTAATCGATCCCCTTTTACCAACTGATGGGGTTCTGTTGGAGAGCGATCAGAGCCCTGTCTGCGATTGATGACACGGCAAACCTATGAGAGGATTGATGACAGCCAGCACCTGGCAAAAGATCCCTCTCATGTGATTGACGGTGGCAAGATTGCCAGCATTTCATTTCCTCCACCGACGATTCCAGGAGGAGTTCTTCTGGAAACCCACTTTGGAGACTTATTTCAAGCAAGACCCAAGAAGCCATGAGCTGTGAAGTAGGCAGGAAGGGGTGGGAGGGAAGTCTGAAGACTTTCCATGGTATCTTTCCAAGTCCTGGAGCACAAAGCAACTCTATGGCTGCAGCTTGGAGATGTCTCTTAGGGAGCAAGGGCCATCTCCCATCCCAAAAACAGTGATTGACACAAGATTGAGTCTGGAGTAGAACTCTGCATACACAAACATGAAATTGGGTTCTTATGTTGTGCCTTATGCAGGACTCCAGTCTAAGCGCAGTACCGACCCGTACTGATGAGTGTCGTCTGGTTTACAAGACTTGAGCATTGCCCCTGACCTATCGTTCCTGATTATGCATGGAAAGACTAGTCAGTGTCCATAGAAAATTGGGCAGCACATTTTAAGTTTACCCCTCAAAGCTAAGAGTGAGGTCATGGCAGAGTAAGGTTAATAACCGGTCCAGATTGATGCGTGCCATGTTCTTCGGGTGTCTGGAACACAATACCCCGGTGTTGTGGCTAAACTAACTGCTCGGGCTTCTCATCTTCTACACAGTTACTAAATACCAGAAACCTGCATCTGTGATTAAGTATCCAATAAGAGAACTGTATTATTCGATTATGTGCAGACTAGCTGGTCTTGAACGCTCCTGGTTACATGTTAAAAACAGCACAAAATCCACAGAGAGTAAAGTCCTAAATTCATTACTGTTGTAACTCAGCTCTTTAAAAGAGGGTGATGTCTCAAACCAAAGGCTAGCTTGCCAGATGTGGGGCCGCACAGCAAGGGATATGCAAGGCAACCCCACCTCATGATGAGCTGAACACCTTTCATTAGTGATAGTCTTCGCAGTTGACCCCTCCGACAAGGCCCTCAGGTGATCTTTGAATTTATAACCAGACCCCTGTGTAGGATATGCATAAACCTACTCGAAAGTGCCATTCTCTTTGAGAATCCAGACTTAGAAGGAATGTAATCCTATGACTGGATGATATGAGGTTTGTAGTTGGCAGATGCTACCATAGCCATGCCAACCGCTTATGATCCCTGAGTGCTCTTGCTTGTTGCTTTTTAATACCCTTCCCATTTACATTATCAAGTCAAACAATGATAAATCGTGCCAGCGAGAGCAGTTTCCATTACACCACAGTGTTGGCACTTTATCGGGTTCCACAGGCTCGGTGGTTTTACATGATAATGTTCCCTAAATCATCAGTGTGTCCACATGTCCCGTTTGCTTAACAGCCCGGTGTACTCATATTTCAGTTCCCACAATGCCCTAGTATACATTCATAACGTAATGCTCATGTACGCAGAAATATCCAGTTTCCAAAACGTTCCAGAAGGGCCAGAGCATGTTCCTGGAATGGCTCAGTATCTTTCCATTACGAGTGTCATAATAGCCCATCATTAACATATTGCCATGTTCAACAATGGGCCATGTTGTCAATTTTCATATTGCTTTGAAATGCCTACATTACTGTTATCCATAGTGGCCCAGTAGGAGACATGGGCAGCTTCCAAAATATCTAATTATGAATACATTATAGCTTTTTAAAAGAACCTCAAACACCCTGGCATCCAGACATGGCTCTCTGCTTTGAACCTCGAGGGATTCAGACCCTAGTTTGCCCCTTCCACCTAGTGTCTTGGGTTCGACATCGACAGACACCTCTCCTTCGAGGAGAACCTAGCAAGGCTTGGTAACAATTTTCTCTCCTGTAGAATATTAAACAACTTCAGATCCGTTGTGCAAGCCTTGGCCTTCTCTCGCCTGGATGGTAGCAATGCGCTTTTGGAAGGCCTTTCCGGCAACTAACCCGGCATCCCTGAAATGTGCATGCATGCTGCCGTACGACTCAAAGGATGTTGTAAATTTGCCACATCACCTTTAATCAAACTGCACTACCAGCCGCTGCAAGAGCATTTATTTTAATCCAACTGCACCATCTAAAAGGTTGTCACCTTGAGGTCCCCAAGCTACCCCCCTGAGAAGCTCTGCACCCCAGAGGCCTACGAGCCACCAAATGTAAAGACATGTGCAGATGTGAACTCTACGGGTGCAGGAAAGAAAGAACAGAAGACATGCCTTCTCTGTGTACACCTCAAGACTCTGGTACCTCCTCCCCATTGACACCAGACCATTTGCGTCTGCATTTCAGGGAAGGAGCTCAAAACCCTTCCCATCAAGAAACGGCTCCTCCCCAACATCTAGGTCCACACCCTATCTGAGACTGGGTTATCTGCTCCGCACTGCTTTCTCCCATCCCTTGCTGCCAAATTGCCCACTATTCCCCGTTGTTAACCTGCTTCCCTCATCGTGTTGTGAGGGTGTAGGAGTAAGACTCGGACAAAAGGGTGGCATGTTGATTGGCAAATACTTTTATTAATAACAAAAACAGAGGGCGGGGGAGTTGCAGGAAATCCAAACTAGCCCTACCTCTAAGAGGAGTTTCCCTGCCTCAACAAAACTAGCTAATGAATGTGTCTGTGTCAGAATATCCAAAGTAAGGTTTACCATCCTGTGTTCAAATCCTAATCTATCTCTCACAAGCTAAACTCAACATAAGATGAAAAGGGAAATGTCTCTTGGCTGACAAACTGCCACCCAGCATCGTAGGTACAAATAAAAGTTCATAAAAGGTGTAGAATAGAAAACAAAGTTCCACAAGACTCAAGGAGTTAATTCCTTTCCCCAGAGTGTTTCCATTCTTGATCCAAATTGCCTCTCTGTCTCTGGTTTTCAACATATGTCCTTATCTTTACTTGGCTGACCTGACTCCCGGGCCCTGCAACAAGGAAGAATAGCCTGGATACCTTTTCCAAGCCA
The DNA here is from genome assembly GCF_040938575.1 of Ambystoma mexicanum. Taxonomy (NCBI): domain Eukaryota; kingdom Metazoa; phylum Chordata; class Amphibia; order Caudata; family Ambystomatidae; genus Ambystoma; species Ambystoma mexicanum. The sequence continues at coordinate 145,182,118 of NC_090930.1, read as the reverse complement.
TCGGGGGGGTGCCAGACCTTTTGGGAGCAGATCCGGCTCTAAGGTACTGCGATGAAGATGAACAGCCTGGATCTCTCTCCCAAGCTGTGCCGAGGGTCCCAGACCCTTGCTGAGCAAGCCCGGCTCCCAGGTACTGTGATGAAGAAGAATAGCCTGGATCTCTCTCCCAAGCTGTGCAGAGGTTCCCAGACCCTTGCTCAGATGGTCCGGCTCCCAGGTACTGTGATGAAGAAGAATAGCCTGGATATCTCTCCCAAGCTGTGCAGGGGTTCCCAGACCCTTGCTGAGCTGGCCCGGCTCCCAGGTACTGTGATGAAGAAGAATAGCCTGGATCTCTCGCCCAAGCTGTGCAGATAGTCCCAGACCCTTTCTGAGTAGACCCGGGTCCCAGGTACTGAGATGAAAAAGAAGTACAGGTCTTCCTCTCAATTGCTACGGGTCCCAGACCCTGTTCTCAGTACCACCCTTGGTCCACTCTCCTGCCAAATAGGATACACTGTGTTTTCGTTTTCACCGTTCCTTTTCTCTATGGTTTTGCTTGCACGCACATCCTTGTTTTACTCTCCTGCCAAGGTCTCCCAGTGTCACTTGTACATGCAAGTTACGTATTCCTCTTTATTACTGTTCGGGGTGCATTTCCTCAGTATGGGTCCCAGACCCCCTTCACTTGGTTATTCTGTCCTGGTGAAGATTCCTTCTGTATTTTGCATAGGGCCTCTTGCACCCTCTGGGTTGCCCCAACCCTGGGATTAGCCACCCTAGTACCTGCAGGGTCTTGGCCATTACCCTCCGGTTGTTCACTTGTCTCCCAGGATCTTCAGTGGCTTCTCTGACTCACTGGTGCCTTCCCCGGTCTTCTGCACGTCTCCTCTGCAGTTCCACAATGGTTTCTCTACACTCCAGCATGCTCGGTCACCAACGAGTATCTCTCCTCTTCTCCGGTCAGCCTTCTACTTCACAGCTATCTCATGAGTGCACCTCTGTCCCGGACACCGTTTGATTCTCTGTTCTGTTTGCCTGCGCGTAGCTTGCCAAGCTCTCGGTCCATGCCGAACCGAAAACGAAGATGCCGTTGTTCTCTTCCCTCTCGGCTTTTGAACAGCTGACCAATAGGATCATTCAAAAGACTAGAGCGTGTGTGTTTTTTCTTGTACGTGATCTTCATTGCTTGTGCTCTTTTCCTCATCCCAGTACTCTCAATGTGGGATAGACCGCAGAAATACACAGGGGCCCTAGGTAGTGTGGAATTGGAGAGTTTATGAGGGAAGGTCGAAGGGGTACTGCATTTTCCCAGAATCATCACTACTCTCAATTGGGTCCTCCCTCCCCATGAGATCCTCCCACTGAGTACCACCCCCAGGGAGACTATCAGGTAGTGGCCTCACCTCCCTGGCCTCATAGGGACGGGCTTCCCGATATAAAGCAGTGTCCTTCCTCACAGTGTCATTCTCCCTATAATTTGTAAAGCGATCTGTTGCTTCTCAAAGCTAGGCCTCCTCTCAATAAATATAATTATTATTATTATTATTATTATAACCAATGTGTCCACATTAAAGTAACAGTCCTGGGTGCCATCATTATCAGTTTCTATGATCACTCAATATGTAACACATTACCAGTTCTGCTGATGACTCTGTATGCCCACATGTTCAGGTTACTTAATGCCCCATATGCCCACATTTCCAGCATCCATATGTAGTCAATCTACATATATTTTCATCGGTCATAGATCTCAATCATGACCACATAACTCGCTTTTTTTAATGGCCCAGTAAGGGCACATGTTCCATTTCTATATCGACCCATTACACCCAAAAAATCTCCAAAATTCCACAATAGCCCAGCATGGTGACGCACCCAGGTTTGTCAATGCCCTCCCACGCTCCCATTTTCAGTTCCATTAATGACCTATGTACCATGCTTTTTTTAGTATGCACAGTAGCACAACTCATCCACAGTCACTGTTTCCTGAATGTAACAGTCGATACCACACCCAGAGTGAACTTCAGCTCTAGATTCACACAATGATAACCCCCTCATCCCCCAACAGCATGTACTCAATGTGTCGTAGGCAATGGGGTTATGCAACAAAGGCAGACATCTAAAACACACCCTCATTTCAACACTAGCACTCACATACACAAAGACATGGACGCTGTCACACTCGCACATCCTCAAACACGCACTAATCTCACTCAGTAGTGAGTGCGAGCAAGAAAGTCTGTGTGTAAGTCAATCTAGGAGTGAGGATGGCTGAGACTGTGCGAGTGTGAGGGGTGTGAGGGGTGGACTCTGATTAATTCAAACACGATGTGTGCACCTCTCTGAGTGAGCGTGGGCGTGAGTGTAGGCTTAATCACTCACCTACTCCTTCAAACACTAACGCTGAGCACATCAGTTTGCGTGATAGGATAAACGTGAGAGAGCACGTCTGTGCTTGTAAGTTCCTGTGAGTAGCTGTGTATGTCACTTCAATATTATTTTATGTTCGGTGATACCTAAAACACGCTTTTATTTGATCAAACTCAGAACTTGAATAGAATAATGTTAGTAAATGCTTTAACATCCCTTCAGTAATCACATTAACCCACTGAGATACCAACCTGTATACATGGAAAATAATGATTTGTTATCATGCTTGGTAATTTGTCTTCTCATTGTTAAATTGGACTCTCTCTGTGTATATTGAAGTAGGACCTGTTGCCGTCTTCTGTTGCTAGGCGCAAGGACACAGTGTGAAGTAAAACCCATTGCCTTCTTCTGTTGCTAGGCGCTAGGACACAGTTTGAAGTAGTATCCATTGCCTCCTTCTGTTGCTAGGCGCTAGGACACAGTTTGAAGTAGTATCCATTGCCTCCTTCTGTTGCTAGGCGCTAGGACACAGTGTCAGATAAAACCCTTGGCAGCATTTGTACGGATTCTCCATATTTTAAGGTGTGACTAACAACGACACTAACATGTTCCCAATTGAAATGGAGGTTCACTGCGATGACATTGAGTGTAGGGCATCGCCTTGATAGTGCCTCCAAATGTAAGCTATTCTGATGGAAATAACAGCAAGATATCAACAGGGTGATTTTATCAAGTATTAGATATAGACTCGACAAGAAAGAGAAATATTGCACAATCATTTTTCAAAACAAACATGTTGAACAATAATCATTTTTTTTTGTGTGAGTGGAGTGTGGACAGGAGCTTGAGGCGGGATAAAGAGACAGATAGATGTACGCAATAATGTAAGGACAGCAGTGGGCGCATGGGCAGCACAACGTTTGGGAAAAATCGGCGGGGAAATCATACAACTTGCAAGGTTCTCCAGGCTAAACCATAAAACTCCAACAGAGGTCACTAGAGGCCACTAAACATGCGGCAGCATTAAAAAAAATGTCATTATGCTTGTGTTCACAATATTTTCCAATACTGGCATTGTAAATCAATTCCATGAAGCTGCACCCAGAATATATGATGGTTTTTTGCACTGGAAATCACTTTCATGATGTTGCACCTTCAATATACTTCAGCTATTCCACTATAAATCACTGTTATGCAGCTGCACACAAAATATACATGGGCATTGCACCGCAAAACACTTTCATAATGCTGTGCCCTAAACATATGCCAGCATTCATACAGTAAAACACTTTGACAATGCCATACCAAAATATATATCAAAATTGGCAATGCCAATCACATTCATGAAGTTGTGTCCAAAACATATGCCAGCATTGCCATTGTAAAAAAAAGTTCATTATGTGGCAGCCACAATACATGCCACCATTGCCACTGTTAATTACATTGATTATCTTGTGACCACATATGCCAGCATTGCCACGGGTAATCACTTTCACACAGCTGTACCCTCAATATATACCCAAATTGACTCTGTAAATCTCTTTTATTATGTTTTACCCATGATATATGCTGGCTTTACCACGTTCATGATGCTGCACACAAAATGTACACCAGCAACCAAACTGTAAATGACTTTGATGAGGTTGTGTCAAAAATACATTTGTTGAACAGGTTCAAGTGGCTCTAAGGCACGTGACCAAAAGTCCCACCAACCAGAAAAGCAAATCCTGTTTCGACCTGTTTGGACTAGAACCCCCTGCTCTTCTAACATCAGGTAAAGCATCCCTACCATTCCACTCACGAGCAAAATCGTGGACATTGCATTGTAGCAACCTCACCCGTGCCACAATACACCCTATCAGTACTCCATCATCCACTACAACACGAGAAACGATGCTCACCAACGTCCGTTCAGCAACCAAGCATGCAGCAGACATCATGGACCTCATCACCACAGATGACTTGGATGCCATCTTCATTACCGACACCTGAATGACATCAACCTCCACCCACATCCTAGACGTCTTAATCCCCAATAGCTACAGGATTATCCAAGAGCATCCAAGAAAAATCAACGATGGCCTCACCATCATTTACAATGCATCATGGCCATGCACCCAATTGGACATCATCACCATTGACTCTTTTGAAAAAATATCCAGCCACTTCCCACCCTCGCCAATGGACAGAGTCAGCTTTCACCTCATCTACAGACTACCCAGGCCCAACATATCCTTCATTGAATATGTCACTGACTTGATCACAACGTCTCTAACACATTCCAACAAGATCTACCTCAGGGACTTCAAAATCCCTGGAAGCCCAGTAACCAGGTGAATGAAGGAAGATCTCCACTGCCCACTTGACACACGGAACCTCACAATGCACACAAAAGACTCAACTCACAGGAAACGTAATATTCTCAACTTCATCATCACTGCCCTGCCCACCCTCCATCACAGACCTCCTATCACGCTTGACTGGTCAGACCATCTGGCAAACCACTTTGAGATTAGTCACACCACACCTCTCAAACAAACACATAGGAAATCCAGCAAACAAGCCTTCATATTATTCAAGAACTTCTGGGTGGAGGCTCTCATGGAAGGCCTCACCAAACTCCACCTGAAATGGGCTGATCTACATCTGATGAATCAGGATAGCGACTCACTTCTCAAAGAACTCAACACCACCTTCAATCTCCATGCCTCAGTGAAACAATGAACCATGAAGCCTAAATCTTCCGCACCATCGTACACTCAAGAACCGAACTGCAAAAAAATGAATGCAAAGAAAACAAGAGAGAATTGGTGATAATCCTGAAAAGGCATCCAACCTCACCCTGCTCAAGGAATTCTGTACTACACACAGATGACTGATCACCATATCCAATGCCACCTACTGCCAAAACACCATTGCCAAGGCCAGCAATGAAAGCAGAGCCCTCTTCAAAGCCATCATGCAATAGATCACTGGCCGACCCACCAGTACCACACTCCATTCGATCAAAGATTCCACAGCTATCAACCCTTTCTTTATCAACAAGATCAGCATGATCCACCAACACATAGACACCAACGCCACAACTGGCAGCACAATACACATCCCATCTTGCAAACCCACAACTACCTGGACACCTTTCAAGACACTAACTATGGAAGACCTCATTGCCACCCTAGATTTGCCCAAGGCCACCTTGTATGCTGTTGAAAATCCTCTCTGCCTCCGTACTAAAGACCCTTCCGAATGAAGCACTCCTCCCTTACTTGACAATCATCAACAGCTCTGTAACTGAAGCCACCTTCCCCTCGACTCTCAAGACTAGACAAATCCTCCCACTTTTCAAGAAACCAACATTGGACGCTCACAACCTCGGAAACTATCACCCCACTTCCCATCTTCCCTACCTAGGTAAGAACCTTGAGAAAAAGCACTCACACAACTCATCAACAAATCGAACCCAATAACCTCCTTCAGTCTTAACAATCTGGCTTTAGATCCAGATGCAGTAAAGAAACGAAACAGCTACCATCAAGCTGATCAACAATGCCCTTGAAGTCCTCAATGATGGCCATCTTCCCTCCTGGTTCTCTTTACATCTTAACAGCCTTTGACACAGTAGACCACCAGACACTCACCGACAATCTACATTGTTGCATGGGGATTGGCAAAACCGTCCTCAGCTGGTTAAAATTCAACCTTGCTAATTGCCAACAGTTCGTACAAATGTATTTGGTCAGATCACCAACTCTACCAATCACCAATGGAATCACACAAGGATCCATTCTGTCCCCCCGTAATCTTCAATCTTTACATGGAACCGCTCACAACTCTTGTTGCTCCACACAACATCCATATCCACCAATGTGCAGATGGCATACAGATCTACCTCAGGATAGTCTCCACCAAAGATATCCAGAGGCCTGCCTCACATTGATCCAGTCGTGGATGTCCAGTGCTTACCTGAAGCTCAGCCCCTCCAAGACTGAATTCCTACTGCTAACCAACAACACCGAACCCCCTGACATCCAGACCTGGCTTTCTGCTATGAAACCTGAGTGCTATACACGCCAGCTGGACCCCTGCAGCTAGTTCCTTGGGTTTGACATCGACAGACACCTTTCATTCAAACAGCCCATAGCAAGGAAGACACAAACGGCTTGGTACCAACTTTCACTCCTGTATGAAATTCAAGCCCTTCATCCCAAAAATCAACTTCAGATCCACTGTCCAAGCCTTGGTTCTCTCCCACCTGAATGGTAGCAATGCCCCTTTGGAAGGTCTTTCCGATGACTACCCTGGCACCTCTCAGACTCATCAAAGGACTCCACAAATTGGGCCACATAATCCCGGCCATCATCGAACTGTATTGGTTACCACTATATGTCTGTATCATCAATATGGCTGTCACCCTGAAGTCCCCAAACGACCTCACTGACAAACGCAGCATCTCTGGAAGCCTGTGATGCACCCAGAAGGAACGACACGTGCTGACTTGAACTCTGTGTTGCAGGAAGGAAAGATCCAGGAGACAGGGCTTATCTGTCTATGCCTTAAGACTCTGGAACCTCCTCCCCTTCAACATCACACTCGATCCATCACTTCTACAGACCAGGTAAGAGCTCAAGGTAAGGCTCCTCTTCTACACCCAGGTCCACACACCCTCCTCTCCATACCGTACCTGAGATTCAGTGATCTGCACCTCACTTTTCCTCCCCTAGTTGCTTGTAGATCCATTGATGTCAATTCCCGTCCTCACCTGTTGTAAGCACCCTGTACCCTTTTCCTCAGCTTGCCTCACTGTGTTCTTCCCACTTTGATTGTGAAGCCATCCGTTGCTTCCCAAAGCTAGGTCCACACTCAAAAAATACTATAATAATACAAAATGCCAGCTGTGTCATTGTATATCACTTCCATGTGGCCCCCAGGCTACCAAACCAAAAATATGCATCCATTATACTTGAACACACACTCAGTAAGTGACACCCACAAGTACGCTTGCAGAAACATACACATACATGCATGCACACATACTTAGTGACATGTATGTATACACACACACAGACTCATTCAAATGTTTTCATACACAAACACATGCACGTTGAATAGCATTTGAAAGATACATGCATGTGTACAAACACTTTTAAACTTATGTTTACATGCATGATTTGCGTCTTCAGTCTTTAGGTTCTCTCCAGTCTGGTGAGGCACAGGGGCAGCAGGATTCACTGTCATGGCCAGAGGGGATGGAAGATGAGATGCATGGCACAGGCAGGGAATCGAAGCTTGGTTGCATAGCAACAACAATCCACTTACTGCAGTGCAGATCCTTCGGCACGTATGTATGGGATTTATAAAGCACAACCCTAGCTGAGAAGCAACTGAGTGCTGTCCAAAGGTGGCACACCAAGGAGTTGTAAGTAGAGTGCCGGGCTAGTAAGGAGCAAAGATAGATAGTGGGGTCTGGTGGAGGGGCGGAACACCAGAGGAGAAAGTGTTCAGTGGAGTGATCAGCGATTAACAAGATGTTCTTTGAATAATAGGGTCTTTGGGTCCTTCTTGAAGAGCAGGATGGAGGGGGCCAGGCGTATCTGCATTGGTAACATGTTCCAGAGTAGGATGGAGGGGGCCAGGCGTATCTGCATTGGTAACATGTTCCAGAGCAGGATGGAGGGGGACAGGCGTATCTGCATTGGTAACATGTTCCAGAGCAGGATGGAGGGGGCCAGGCGTATCTGCATTGGTAACATGTTCCAGAGCAGGATGGAGGGGGCCAGGCGTATCTGCATTGGTAACATGTTGCAGAGCAGGATGGAGGGGGCCAGGCGTATCTGCATTGGTAACATGTTCCAGAGCAGGATGGAGGGGGCCAGGCGTATCTGCATTGGTAACATGTTCCAGAGCAGGATGGAGGGGGCCAGGCGTATCTGCATTGGTAACATGTTCCAGAGCAGGATGGAGGGGGCCAGGAGTATCTGCATTGGTAACATGTTCCAGAGCAGGATGGAGGGGGCCAGGCGTATCTGCATTGGTAACATGTTCCAGAGCAGGATGGAGGGGGCCAGGCGTATCTGCATTGGTAACATGTTCCAGAGCAGGATGGAGGGGGCCAGGCGTATCTGCATTGGTAACATGTTCCAGAGCAGGATGGAGGGGGCCAGGCATATCTGCATTGGTAACATGTTCCAGAGCAGGATGGAGGGGGCCAGGCGAGTGCAAAGCAGGGAACTTCAATTTTCCTTTTTTTTCACCATCTTATCGTTTTTTGTTTCCCGCCTGGTGATGTTCTTGCTTCTGGTGGTGTGCTGGCCTCCAAAGAGGGTGAGTTTGTCACCAAGTGATGTTGTATGTTGGTTGCAAATGCTTTGTAGGTGATGCCTGGATGAAGGGGTAGCTAGTGCAGCTTCTTAAAAATGGGTGTGACGTGGCACATTTTTTATGATGAGGCAAGCGGCTGCATGCATGCAAGGTGGCTTTTAGCGGGGACATGGTGGCCACTGGGACTCCTACAAGCAGTGCGTTGCCACCATCAAGGTGGGAGATGACCAAATCTTGGACAACTTTCCTGAAACTCACGGAACAAATGAAAGGTTTCACTTTGCGGAGGAGCACAAGCTGATACCATACAGCTTGGGCCTTCTTGGAGATGGGTGTGTTGAATCAAAGAGCACAGCAAATAGTAAACATAAGAGATTTTTCACCGGGTGAGTGATAAGGAGTGAATCCATCAAGCTTCATGTCAGTCATCCAATTCTGGGTGTGGGAATGCTTGGTGGGGTTTCTTAGAAGAAGGAATTCTGTAACAGTAGAGTTGAGCTTCTGGTAGGCACCTGATATCCCGGCTTGGATGAGGGACAGATAGTGCATGAGCCATTGGATGCCATCCCATGCACTTGCACGTTCTCAACGTCACTGGGCCTAGTAAGATCATTGTTGTTTTTTGTGTTCACCCCTGTTCCTCTCCCTTGCCTAGTTGCGCTCTGAAACACTTGTGTTTGAGCACGATACAAATAAAATATCATATCATATCAATACGCAATTGATATTTAGGTAAATTTGCATATTTATGTTTGTTGATGTTAGTGTTGGCAAGACGTTTTCCTAAGGGTCCATATAGAGGTTGAAGATGATAGAGGACAGGATGGAGTCTTGGTGAATGCCACAGGTTATTGGGTGGGCTTTGGGCCCATCTGTTGGCCTTCAGTTGAGAGGTACGAAGCAAACCACTGCAGGACTATTCAATTGACGCCAATGCAGATGGCAAGGATATTGAGGAGGGCTTCATGGTCAATGATATCGAAAGCAGCAGAGAGGTGGAGAGGGACGAGTAAGAAGGGGCCCCTTTGTATAGGGTGATTAGCGTATCATTGATAATGTGGACAGCGGTGGTCTCTGTGCTGCCTCGTGGTCAGAAATCAGAATGGTAATCCTCTAGGAGGTTGAACCTTTTGGCACCAAGATGGTGACGGTCTTCTCAATCACTAGGCCTGGGAAGGGTAGATGCGTGATGGGGCAGTAGTTGGGCAGCTCATTTGGGTCAAACATGGATTGCTTCAGCAGCAGGAGGATCTGCTTTTTTGGGGAATGACCAAAGAGGCCGCCAAATAGGTGATAGAGGTGCACTGTGACATGGAGGTGAGCAACCAAGGTGGGCAACCGCCCCTCCTGACACTGCCACTGCATCCAGGACCTTCCTTTTAAGTGGCACTCATTGCGTCACTCAATGAAATGATGACAAGACTATAATATTAAGCGCCAATGATTATATCACCCTCAGAAATGGTGAATGCTTGGTTCACATGTGCAGGAATTCCGACCGGCATCCCTCATGTTTCAGAAATGAGGAGACAGTGTGTTTAGGCGTCTGAGCTATCCTGTGTGAGTGTTTGACTATATATTAATGGGGCTTCTAAGTGCAGTTTGGTGAGGCACTAGAGCGTGCTGGCGTTGCTTCCTTAGTTGTCAATTGAGGTCCAAATAAATGCTCCAAAGTAGCAGCGTGTAGAATCCTACCACGGGCGCGGGATATGGAAACCACTCTGCACTAATGTGACACATCATAACTGCACATCAAAGGTCTACACACACTGGCCTGTAATCACCGCAGGCAGCAAAATACACCCTTCTCTGCTGCTGCATGTATGCGTGTGTGGGATTTATAAAGCACAACACCGGCTTAAAAGCAAGTGGCTCTATATATAGGGGATGCAGGTAGGGGGCCGGGGTAGCTGAGGCAGTCGAGGTTGGTAGGGGGAGCGTGGAATGGAAGAGTTCCAAGAGTGAGAAGTAGGGTTGAGTTGGGTGATCAGGGATTGGCGAGGTGTTCTTTGACGCGTACGATCTTCAGGCTCTTCCACGGGAGTATGATTGAGCCCAATATAATCAGAGGTTGTACCTTGGTTCGGGGACAGTGTGTAGCAGGGAAATGCCTGCTTCCTGTTTTTCCCACTGCAGTTCTTTGTCCCAACCCGGAGACATTGTGGCTTCTTGTGGTGCATTGGTCTCCGAAGATGGGCGTTCCCCGGCCAGGTAGGTTGTTTTTGTAGGGGATGTAGTCTGTCTTGAACATGATACATGCTTGAAGGGGTAGCCAGGCCAGCTCTTTAAAGAACGGAGTGATACAGTCATATGTGCCTTGTCCTGTGCCGGGGGGTGCTCAGTCATGTTGGACACACTTTCACAATGGCCAAGGTGGCGTCTTGGACTGCCGACAGTAGGGGGTCATCACCCTCTAGGTGTGGATGAAGCGCTTACTAGTGCCATGCCTATCATTTTTCTTTTTTCGATGTGTGTTTTGAATGAGGGGCCACAGTCGATGGTGAAGGCTAGGGATTTTTCACTGGAGGAGAGTTGACAAAGCCACTTCCCCATTGGCTCAGCTGCTCCATTGCAGTCTGACCTGTGACCCTGCGACATGGCCTCCTGCCAGCTGATAAGAGGTACACAACTCATTCATCTATGCAGGTGACACAAGTTCAGTAACATCTGGAGCCCAGTTTGCCTCAAAATCAAAGGTGTCTTTTGGCTCCTTTAGAAAAAAACACCACCATGCACAGCACACACTTCTAGATCATCGCCATGGAACACATGTCTGTCTTCTTGTGCCAGGTGGCACCATAGACAACTTGAGCTTCACCCATTGTACAAGATGGCAAATGGGAGGCCTCAGTGAAAGAAATCCATGTGTCTGATACCTACCCATCCACAATTCTACATGTTATGGTGTTGGATGGATGCCAAATGGCTGGGGGGGCATCCCCCACAAAACACCTTTTGAATCATCTGAACCAGGTGTCAGATGGGTCACCCTCCTGTGTCTTTGCACCAGCATTGCGTGCTGTTTTTGAATATGGCCCAGTACAACTGGATTGGAGAAATCTATTCCAGGGCCTGTCTGAATATGGAAGAGACCCAGACACATTGGGCATCATATGCTTGTGGTATCCTGCTGGTAAATCTGGTGGGATACCACCAAACAGAATTACTGTTACTGGCACTCGGTCTGGCGGAATTACTGCCAGATTCTGAGTGCCAGTAAGGGCAGCTACTCCCCATTCCATGGAGTCCAATTAGGAATCCATGGGGGAGGAGTAGCTGGTATTACTAATGCCAGCAGTTTTTGAAGGTGAGGTGCCGAATTACCTCCAGCTCTGAGCTGGGGTAATTCAGGCCATCCCCCATCAAACTAGGAGTTGGCCGGTGCGGTAACCTGCCGGTAAATGGAATTACCGGCACAATAACACTGTACCGGCCAACTCCTAATGAGGCTCATTGGGCCTCATTACGAGCATGGCGGTAGCCGTGCCTGTATGACAGGCACGGCTACCGACATACTCGCTACCGGCACCGCCTTCCGCGATTGGGCAATAACCAGCCCATTGCAAGATGAGTGGGCTGGTAATTGCCCATTTGCGGATGGCGGTGTTGCCGGGCTTCCGATCCCCATTCTGCCCCAGAGGGCAGAATGGGGGTGGGGAGCATGGATGTGTCGGCACCGTTAATAACGGTGCCAGCGGTGTTACGAGTTATGCTCGTGGGTGGCGCATAGCCCGCCAGGTAAGACCTGGCCGGCTGTCAGGAACCCATTGCAGAACTCGTAATGCGGTGGCACGGTATGAACGGTGATGGTGCCTTACCGGCACCATTCATACCGTGGCCGCCACCCTTATAATGAGACACATCAGGCCTCATTGGGAGTCCGGCGGCAGCCGTGCCCTTACTAAGGGCACGGCTGCCGCCGGTAATTATTTTTTACCGGGCCCTTGATATGGGCAATTACCGGGTCATGCTGACCTTGGTGGACCCGGTAATTGCCCATTCCATGGGCCCGGTAAAAATTGATCCCCATTCCCATTGAGCCCCTTAGGGCTTAATGGGAATGGAGAGGGAGCTAAAACGGGCCCGTTAGTAACGGGCCCGTTGTTAGCTCCCTGGTCACCTCGCGGGGCCCGGAAAGGACATCTGGTTTTACCAGACGTCCTTTCCGGGTCCCGCGAGGGAACCTCGTATTAGCGCAGAGTGGGTTTAATGGCACCGGCACCATTGCCGGTGCCGGTAGACCCATTCCGCCAGCCTCGTAATGAGGTCCATAGTATTTTTACACCTCAAAGATTATTAAATTCTGCGACATGGGGACTAGCTTCCCTGCAGACGTGGGGCATCAGGCCTTTATTTGTCCAACTTAACTCCCATCGCAGTATATTCATAGCGCTTATAAGTTTGCTTTACTGACTTTTCCTGATGTCTGCTTTCTCCTCACTTACACCACATCCTATTGCCTGGGAATACGCTCCCCACGAATCCGGGGAGCCAGGTCTCAGGCCTCACCCCTTATGTCAGGAAGAGAATTCACACAACTAATAAGCTCCCCGTTTCATTTGCCACGGATATACAGCACTGATTAGCCCTAAAAACAGCCTCCATCTGATGTACTATGGACACCTGCTGTTATCTCACCATCACTTCCACATTGCATGCATATGACTGGGTGGTCATCGCTGCCCACTGGTGAACGCTTCACGCCATTCGCTAGACCTATGCTTTCCCGGGCGGAACAACTGGAGGTCTTTGCGCATGCTCTCGCATGCCACATTTACTGCATGGAGCCTCACGTGACTGTTCGCTCGTGTACCTCAATGACACACTGCCCTCCAGTTGCACACGGATTTAATATTCAGATAACGCCTTGCTTGGTTGGAGAATTTTAATCCGAGTTCACCTTCTAACCGCTTGTCACATAACTGGAGCACCCTTTTCTACCTCCTCTCCTCCAATTTCTGCTGGCAGCCTCTGCAAATGGTTGTTATGGGTGAGCACTGCAAGTATGACTCCTGACCTTTTTCTCTACGGACATTGCATTCAACAAAAGGACACACATTGTATGATCTTGCGCACGATGATCTTGTGCACAGTGATCTTGTGGACAGTGATCTTGTGCATGGTGATCTTGTTCATGGTGATCTTGTTCATGGTGATCTTGTGCACGGTGATCTTTTGCATAGTGATCTTGTGGACAGTGATCTTGTGCACGGTGATCTTGTTCATGGTGATCTTGTGCACAGTGATCTTTTGTCAATAAATAGACATGATCGACACTATCGATCGTTTGCAGAACTACCGGTTTTGCTAGGGTGCTATCCATGTTGCACCCAAGATCTTTGGGCTTAATATCCAATTTTCACATCAAAAACAACAAGTATATGATTCTAATGAGTATGGACGCACTATGCTACATCTGGCCTTATGCCCAGCGAAATGTGTGGTCTCTATGCATGTTATCACCTCCCTCCTATTCCCCACCCCCCCAGCTCAGCTCTCCTCTTGTGTTCAACATGCATTATTCTCTCAGGCGTCCAACACTTGCCACTGACTTCTTATTCAGCTGACTTGGCAAAACCAGTGGTCTACTGGCAACAGGGCTGGTTACTGCAAACTGACCGGGTGAAAGCCCCCACAATACTAGGACCTGCTTGAGCACCACTCAAGTCCATCACACAACCCATCACCAACCCAATCTAGCTACCAGAATTAGGCCTAGACTGCTTTCACCATAAATCAAACTGCAAGTATCCCTCTCACTTTCCTCCAATAATGACCTTCAGTTATCGCATACGCCCCATATAATATATACCAATATCCCTCCACCCTGTGTCCTTTATACTGCCCCTATGAACCTGCTTCCCCCCTCCCTGCACTTGCGCGACCTGAATGACACACGGCCCAGTAAGAGACAATGCATGGGTTTTGTGAAGTCTGTGTATAAACTTTGAGCAAATACTGCCCATCCAATCCGGGCCTGGCGTCATGGATTTGGAATGCACGCGTGTGCGCGCGCGTGCGCGCGCGCGCGCACACACACACACACATATACTTAATCCCTACACACAATCACACAAATCTACACACACACAAACACACATTAGCACCTACAGACATACACACTGACCCATTAGCTACTACAGGCACACGCGCACGCATACCCAATCCCTACACACACACACACACACACACACACACACACACACACACATATATATATATATATATACCCAATCCCTACACACTCACACAAAACTACACACACATAAGCACCTACAGACATACATACTGACACATTAGCTACTACAGACGCACGTGCACACACACACACACACGCACGCAATCCCTACACACACTCACACAAACCTACACATACACACACACACACATATATACTCAATCCCAGAACACAATCACACAAATCTACAGCCACACAAACACACACATTTGCACCCACAGACATACACACTGACACATTAGCTACTATAGACGCTCGAGGACACACACACATATACCCAATCCCTACACACACTCACACAAACCTACACACACACACACACACATATATATACCCAATCCCTACACACACTCAAACAAACCTACACACACACATTAGCACCTATAGACATACACACTGACACATTAGCTACTATAGACGCTCGCGGACACACACACACAACCAATCCCTACACACACTCACTCAAACCTACACACCCACTCATATATACCCAATCCCTACACGCACACACACTAGCACCTACAGACATACACACTGATAATAACTCCTACAAAAGCACACACACATGTCCCCAATCCCCACACACACGAACATGTACACAGATATGGCATCTCCCTTACTAGAAGAAACACCAAAATCTCCCCCCACACAAATCTCCTCTTCCTGACAGCCAAAGCACCTCCCTCCTGCTGCGTCCCCCCCCCCTCCCCGCCTCCCCTGCCTCGGTGACGCAGATGGAGCACGCAGTTTATCTGCAACTAGTGAGCAGCAGTGGCGGCTCCGGCAGCCACGAGTAGCGGGGAAGCGATGCAGCCTACACAGAGAGGAGCATTGCCATAGAAAGCAGCTAGGAATGTACCAATGCATACCACCAAGGGGGAGTGGCCGATTGAAGAGACACACACACACGCTCGGTTCCATGCCAACATGTCACGACGCAGCGGCATCCAAACACTAGCCAGCCAGCTGCATGGCGCCCACCTGCCAGAGGACGCAAATAGTATGGGAATGAAAGCGTTTCTGGTGAGGCTGGGCCAGGCGAGGTGATATCACCACACAACCCCCCCCTCACCATCCCCCCAACACAAGTCTCCTTCTCGCCCCCACCCCTCAAACCACCTTCGCCATCCGCATACTAATGATCTGGTTTGTTAACTCTCAGAAGGCTGGGATCGCGGTGCCCGCCGCCCACTCGGGGCCAGTGCGCGCGCGCACTCGGGGCAGTCACTGGCACGCTTCGTTCCTTTTTCTCGTCTTTCGCAGAAAAAAAAAAGAAAGCGTGAAGAAAATACCAAGATAAAACGGCTCTCTGCCCGCCGGGCTGAAGGCAGAATTATGAATTCTGTACTTGAAGCGGTTGAGTTTGCAGAGCTGTGCGGCGGCGTCTCCGGTACCCGGGAGGTGGGCACGGGGGTTTAGATTCTCTGGCCGGAAGGTAGCAGGAGATAATAGACCCCCACTCCTCCGCGCCTCCCCCGCCCCCCTTGCACGGGAATGGTGGCTGCAAGGCTCTCGGCGGAGAGAATGCCATGTCTTACCGGCCTTGGCAGCGACTGCCGTGCGGGCTCACGGCGCCTCCCTCGCCTGCCGCTCTGGGAGAGGCAGCGCCGGCAACTTCATGGTGTTCGGCATCCGTGCGCCGAGCCTCTCAGCGATTCGTCTCTCGGAGGTTGCTCGCCTCGCGCGCACACCACCTCCGTCTCCTCCTCATCATCATCAGCAGCAGCTGCATCACCACCGAGGGGAGGGGAGATAACGGGCCCTGTGCTCGTAGCGGGGCGGGTCCCAAAAGCCCCAGTGCCCGGGTCTCGCGTGTGGCTGGGTGGGCTCGAGGAACCGGGGTCCTTGCACTTGCTTTGCCGTATGCATTGTCGGTGCGTGTATGCGCGCACACACACGTTCACCACCATTATCAGTAGGGTTAACACACTGCCTGAAAAATAATGTGAGAGTCTCCCATATCAGGCAGGTGGTTCCATGCAGTCAACATGGAGATGGGACTAAAAGGCACACCTTCCTTGCCTTTGATCCGAGATGGCACAATGAGTCAATGGCACCATGTCCATATTATACTCTCTTTAGGGATTGCTCAGTAAGGCAATGTCTTCATAGAGCTGGTAAGGAGTGTGGTCTTATAGCGATTAGGTGTTTACTTTGTTGGAGATCTCACATTGGGCTATTGGCTTCCTAAGGTCATTTAATTATGAATCGCATCATATTGATCACTTTTCCCAATCCAAGATGGCAGTCTCACTTTGAGATGTAGCCGTCGTACATGTCTACAGCCGCGCGCCCTCAATTAGGAATTACCCAGACCATGGACCATTCTCTGCACACTTTTGCTCCCTGAAGAACTGAACTAAACGAGCATCGTGAACGTCAATAGGTCTGGCTTTTGTATAGGCAAGGGCTATGCTTTTGCCACATACTCGTATACTGGTACTACCTGCCCATCAGATGTCAACAGCTGGCCAACTGTTGGCTTTGCCAATGCTTGCCGTTAACAGGTGTTAACAGGAATTCCATGCAAAGTACAGAGACATAGACACACTTGCTTGGAACATTTTGATCACATCATTAGCTGATTTACAGCTACAATGAATCCACTACCTTTCAGTGGACTCCTTGGAAGCTCAATAGATCCGATAGGATTGGTCATTGCAGATGTCATGTCCCTTTTTTTTACTGCCACAACGTTATCTAGGTTGGGCTGCCAGTACTCCACAAGCTACAACTCTTTGAAACTAGGTTGCCTGCCTTATAGTCCTAAAGAGCACTCGCCACATCATGGAGGCTCAGAAGGGTTGTCCAACTCCAGGCCTCGAAGGCCCGGAAACCTGACGGGTTATCGTGATATCCCTCATTAATATTCATACGGGAAAATGTGCGTCCATATAGACTCCTTGTATGCAAATTTATTTCATGAACATTAATGAGGGGTGTCATGAAAATCCAACATGGATCCGGCCCTCGAGGCCTGGAACAAACATGTTGATCTCATCACTTTTTGCATAAATCAAGCAGTTATCCATGGGAACACTGTCTCTCACTAAAGTGTCCCAGCTCCCATAGCCTACAGCCTTTTAATGCCACCGTGCCAAAATGGGCTGCCTAGCCGACAGCCCAAGTACATTAATTTTGGTGCCAGGACCCTCCACTATCAATGTTTCTATTTCAATGCTGATAGGGCGGAGCTGAAAATGAATGCTGGAGACCTGCCGCAACGTCTTCTCTGTTTCCCCCTCCCCCGTTCCCCATTGGCATTCGGGGTGCTCTGAAGGGGCCTTCCAGGGAAGGGAGCGTTCAGGTCACAAACCAATATTAGCACATTATTTACATAGGTTGAAGTGAGCAGAAACGAACAGGAACTGAGTTCCACGTGTGTCTGTGTGTGTATGGGAATGCAGGCAGAGATTGGATCATTTGAGCACCCCTTTTGTTTGTAATGCCAAATGATTGGTCGTCTACCCTCCCAACTCCCACCCCTTTAACACATGCACTGTTCCATGCATGTGCACCCCCTACCGAGCGCCCAGAGACCATACACAAGGTGCAGTATAAACCAACATAGCATAACTCCCCACCCGCTGTGTTACAGTTCCACTACTTCTTTTGCTACAATTCTACCGTTGATATTAAAAAATAGTTTCTACTAAACCATGTCATGTCAAGCAATTAGGCACACATCCAATGAACATCAGCTGTGGTGCGCCTTCTGCTCAGACTTCAAAAGAGGCGGCATTGTCCTACCCTTGTCCTTCTTCCCAGATCCTCCGTCCCAAACATACAAATTCAAATCACGCAGTACTGCGTACTCCCTACAAAACAGCCCCCCTCCTTTCACTACTGGCAAATTCCACCATCACCCGTGAGCCCGACACCCCCACCCAAACTTGGAAGACCGTCTTTTGATACCCAAATCACCATCCAGTGGATGTCTTTTCGTGTATGTCACCTCCAGATGCAAAGCGGCCCACTGGTGCCTGGTGGCTGGGCAGGTGTCAGTCTCCACAGAGTCAGAGAAAGCGGCCCACTGGTGTCTGGGAGAGAAAGCGGCCCACTGGTGTCTGGCCAGGTGCCAGTCACCACAGAGTCAGAGAATGCGGGCCATTGGTGTCTGGGCAGGTGCCAGTCTCCACAGAGTCAGAGAAAGCGGCCCACTGGTGTCTGGGCAGGTGCCAGTCTCCACAGTGTCAGAGAAAGCGGCCCACGGTGTCTGGGCAGGTGCCAGTCTCCACAGAGTCAGAGAAAGCGGGCCACTGGTGTCTGGGCAGGTGCCAGTCTCCATAGAGTCAGGGAAAGCGGCCCACTGGTGTCTGGGCAGGTACCAGTCTCCACAGAGTCAGGGAAAGCGGCCCACTAGTGCGGCCCACTGGTGCCTGGGCAGGTGCCAGTCTCCACAGAGTCAGAGAAAGTGGCCCACTTTCTGGGCAGGTGCCAGTCTCCACAGAGTCAGAGAAAGCGGGCCACTGGTGTCTGGGCAGGTGCCAGTCTCCACAGAGTCTGGGAAAGCGGCCCACTGGTGTCTGGGCAGGTACCAGTCTCCACAGAGTCAGGGAAAGCGGCCCACTGGTGCGGCCCACTAGTGCCTGGACAGGTGCCAGTCTCCACAGAGTCAGAGAAAGCGGCCCACTGGTGTCTGGGCAGGTGCCAGTCCGGGCCACTGGTGTCTGGGCAGGTGCCAGTCTCCACAGAGTTAGAGAAAGTGGCCCACTGGTGCCTGGGCAGGTGCCAGTCTCCACAGAGTCAGAGAAAGCGGGCCACTGGCGTCTCGGCAGGTGCCAGTCTCCACAGAGTCAGAGAAAGCGGGCCACTGGCGTCTGGGCAGGTGCCAGTCTCCACAGAGTCTGGGAAAGCGGCCCACTGGTGTCTGGGCAGGTGCCAGTCCGGGCCACTGGTGTCTGGGCAGGTGCCAGTCTCCACAGAGTCAGAGAAAGAGAAAGTGGCCCACTGGTGCCTGGGCAGGTGCCAGTCTCCACAGAGTCAGAGAAAGCGGGCCACTGGTGCTTGGGCAGGTGCCAGTCTACACAGAGTCAGAGAATGCGGGCCACGGGTGTCTGGGCAGGTGCCAGTCTCCACAGAGTCAGAGAAAGCGGGCCACTGGCGTCTGGGCAGGTGGCAGTCTCCACAGAGTCAGGGTAAGCGGGCCTCTGGCGTCTGGGCAGGTGCCAGTCTCCACAGAGTCAGAGAAAGTGGCCCAGTGGTGTCTGGGCAGGTGCCAAAGTCAGAGCCACCCTCTCTAAGGATCAAGGTGGGACCCTCCCTGGCATATGGAGTGGGGATGTGGAATGCTTTTTTTCACACTTTATTCTTTTAAAGATATCCGTAACCCAAATAAAAATCATTAAAACCACAAGTGATGGACTACGTCAGGGGCCCGCAACCAGAGGTTTTCCAGATGTTTTAGCTATGCCTGGAAGGGCTGATGGGAGTTGTAATTGGCAACATCTGGAGAGATAAATGTCGCAGACCACTAAATATACCTGTTCTCCACAATTTGGGGTAAAAATATGAAAAACCCAAGTAATGGAATATATCATGGGTCTGTAACATTTGGCTCTCCAGGACTACAGCTCCCATCAGTCATTCCCAGCAGACCCCTGATAGCAGAGCCCTGTTATAGTCCATCACTTGTGGTTTTAAGTTGGACCTTACCCAAGTCGCTGAATGCAGAGCTGGCGGGCCCACATTTGGACAGATCCATGTCTTTGACATGGTGGTCTTAACAGTGGGTATGTCTAATATAAATGCATAATATTACAATAGCTAGAACAGAGTAAGTCAAGGTTTACTAAGGTCCAGAATGCACTTGGGTGGGGTGGGATGATGGGCAGACAGGGGCTAGTTGGGTTAGGAAGTGAGTATATCCAGCATAGAGCTGCATTTTAACTATGCCAATTTCTTAGAGGTAAATATTGGGCAAAGTTGGCCATCATGTGGGGTAGCCATTGCTTCTTCTATGTTGGATCCTCAAACCCCTGTGCTTTAAAGCATCTGATTGCCAGTCTATTGCTCACTTGTTGATCGCTTTAGTAGCTGTCTGATTGTGCCGATTATCAAACATTATTAATTAACATGCTCCGGCCTTCACCTTGTAATAAAAGTTACGTAGAAATAGCGTGCCCGCGTCTTACATCATGTGACCCCACTTCCTGGGATGCCATCGATGGCTCAACGGTCACATTATGTTATTTCTGTGACCCATGTGAATTTGGTGAAACATAAATATTATTCCAAAATTGATTCTTAAAGCAGAAAGCTTGAGAAGGTGGGCGCAAGCTTAGGTATGCAGTTGAAGGTATGGGAGAGTGCCAGCTTTTGAGCTCCCATGTTGTTCACAAGCACCGCATGCACAGGCTATGTATATCCATCAGAAGTCATGGCAAAAGCCTTTTTCCTGTTACTCACTGTCTCGCTGAAGCAACTTATCAATGTTGCTAATAATGTCCTGTTCCACCCTACACTCAAGGGAGGACCTGAGGACCCTACTCTTCAAAGAGCATCTTGACAATTGAAAGATATCCCTATATCCCCCTCTCTTCCACCCTACACTCAAGGAAGAACCTGAGGACCCTACTCTTCAACGCACAACATGCCAATTGAAAGACTGCCCTCAAACCCCCTCACTTCCACCCTGCACCCAAGGAGAACCTGAGGTACTACTCTTCAACAAACATCTTGCCAATTGCAAGACTGCCCCCATAACCTCCTCTCTTCCACCCTGCACTCAAGGGAGGACCTGAGGACCCTACTCTTCAAAGAGCATCTTGCCAATAGATGATTGCTTCACTCAAACCTATTTTACCTCCTCCAGAGTTTCGCTCCTCCCACCACTGCTCCAATTACTCACCCCAGCCCTTCTGCTGCCACTGTACCCTACTTGTGATCCCCTGGGCGTGTCACCTTTGTAGAGGGCTCTGTAATGTACCAGCAAAGGTTGCCCTTTATAAATCCTACACATGTACACAATGACCCCTGTCCCGTAGCCAAACAAAGTGCTCCTACGCCTACGAGCCCTCCAAGATGGTTGAATGTTGAATTGACCATAGAAAGAGCCTACCTAGATATAGGGGCCTGTATGATGACATATGCCATGATCTTGACATGATTGCGGGCCCATCTGTTTGTGAGCCCAACTCCCTTGTGAAATCGTGAAAATGTCTCGAGAGCTGCGATGACGAGTTACGCACACCGCGTCGCTCTCGCGTGTTACGATCAATGCCCTTGTATCAAGCCTTCGTCGCTAACTATTTATTCTAAATGTCAGCTGACATGGAGTCTTCCTGAAGGATTTTTTCATTTATTCTATTAACGGTGAGGGGTGACCAGGTCTTGTCATCAGTCTTCTTCTTTGCCATTACAGTCTTGGTACGAAAAGCCGCTTCATCTGGAGTGGCCGGGAGTCAGGCGCATTACACCTCAG
This sequence comes from Ambystoma mexicanum, assembly GCF_040938575.1. Lineage (NCBI taxonomy): Eukaryota > Metazoa > Chordata > Amphibia > Caudata > Ambystomatidae > Ambystoma > Ambystoma mexicanum. The sequence continues at coordinate 145,159,787 of NC_090930.1, read as the reverse complement.
CGTGCCCGCCATGAGTGTGAGGGGAAATCAAATCATTGCAGTGATGCATTGGCAGGCCGCCTCACTCTTCCATTTCCATTACTCATGGGTGTACTCTCTGCAACACAAAAGGTGCTTATCCACACAATAAAGAAAATAACGATACACAGACAAGGTTCAGCACCACAGGCTCTCCTGGTCCCTTTTAATGCGCAATTGGGTACCATTGAGTTGGGATAACGATAACATAGGATTTGAAAGTATACGTCTGTGGCATTAGCCGCCGTATGAACATATGAACAGTAGACATTGTAGAATGTTATCATTGCTTTAACTGGTGTTATTTTCACTATGTGTATTATTATTGCTGTTCCAATTATTAATTCTTGCCAAATGCCATTTGTAGGAAACACCTTTTATAGATCTGCAATGATTTTATTTTCTCTAGATGCCTCCGTGTTTTGCCCATCGGAATAAAATGTTTGCCCCAGACTATGGACTCTCATCACGGCTGTATTTACCCAGAACTCTATAAGCAGGATAGGACTGCTTGCTATTTATCAGCGACAACGTTTTACTATAAAGTAGACAGCAACTAAAGCTTAACATATTTATTTCATTTAAATGTTTTGCATTTATTTACAGTGCACATAACCCGTATGTATCTAGGCGCTAGTTTAATTGTGGAAGGGCAGGTTATTTATAACGCGCTTTTAAAAACATGTATTTATTTCTTTATTTGTGCCGAAGAGCAGGTCCGGGATTCGAACCTGTGTTTGCTCAGTGTGGTCCTTCTTCTACAGAGCTCTCCTCCAGCCCCACATATACTCCCACAATCGCATTATAAAGACTCTGGATGAATGCATCTCAAGGATCAATGTTAACACGGCTCACTATCAGTTTGTAAGGACTTTTCGACTTCCAACCTCTGTGATTATATACCATAGCAGGATTTAAAGACTGGTAAGCCTCGGTGTCCAGTCATTCGTTCAAAACAAAAGGATCAAATGCAATACATTCGAGTCAAAAGGACCGATAAAAAAGACTGAATGCCAATTTTTGAATATATTTTTTTGGGGGAATTTGGTATAAGTAAAATTAATGGTTTGTGGCCCAAATACAGGGGCTGGGGGGGGGACCACCCCCCCCAAAAAAAAAAAAAAATGGCCCTTTTTTCCGGTCCTTTTGACTCGAATGTTTTGCATTTGATCCTTTTGTTGTCAAATCTTTAACCTACAATCGTAAGCCTCCAACCTTTAAGTTCATTTGCTTGATCAATATGTATTGCCTTGAACTCCACCAACCACTTATGGGGGTTTATATGTTTATGCTGATGACAACTATTATTATTATTCAGTGGAATGGGGCTCGATTTATCAACTTCAGAAGCATAAAGGGTTGAGGTGACCCCGCCTATGGCCATAAGACCCTCCAAAGGACCATTTAGCCTCGATGATCCTGTGTCTCAACAGTAAAGCGGAGCCTCCTCAGTCTAAAAGGACCAATCTGCCATGAGCCGTTATGGATATGCCCTGTTGTTCGGATGTCCTATGTATCATGGATAAACTGAGTTGTCCATGCATACATAGCTATATGGGCATCCCTGTTCTCTCAACGATTGCTGACCAAAGCGTTTCTTTGTCCATGATCTGTCTATAACTCTGTGTCATCTTGTTCATGCTCTCTGCCCATGTAACGGGGGAATACTTATACGGGCATCCTTTGGTCGCCATGGGATTATGAATAAACAAAGTTGCCCATCTGTATGCATGGTCATCATGGTTCCGTCTGTCACACATACATTAGAACAGGCAACCAGAGCTGTCCATTGTCATACATGGCCAGTCTTGATATGTAATTTGACCATGGTTTGTCCATGTTCCATGGACATGCACCTTTGATTTTGCAGATCTCTTTACTTTGAGGATAATTATTAATTCTTAAGGCGTGTTAATGTTTGGAAACTATGTTTATTTATGTTAGCAATACAAATCTAGTTACTGTTTTTTTTAGCAACACCTCCAAAGCACCCATTCTCTGATACCCATCCTTCTAAAATGCAAATTAAATTCTGGCCAACCCCAATAATGACCCTCTCCGAGCGCCCACGTCACATCTTGTTAATCTAAATTAGTGTATTGGCACAAAACAAGAGAAATGTGAGCAGATTGTCTGCAGGTGGCAGACCAGCGACCTCTACTACCAGGATAGAGAACTGCATGTTCTGGTCCCCAGGGCTGATACTATTTTCATACCCACAATGCTTTGTACAATTACAGGTTATGTTATTTCATTATAGCATGAATAAAGAGATTTCTAAAATAAATCAGTGTACGCGTATACATTTTTATTTCTATGTAACACTTTTCAAATCTTTTCACTGAAGTCATCCTGATATTAATAGGGTCCTTCAAAGGAGTGCTTTTTTAAAACTACAGAAGTCATAACGTTAGCCTGATATTGTTAGCATCCTTCAACGATGTGCAACTGCACTTCTACTTGTTATTGAGCATGAAATCTGTATCTGCTGCAAAGGGTCTATTTTCAATTTTATTGCAGGGTCTCTGCTTTCACAATGGTAGTTTGCCTGGATGGAATACTCTGGTATTGTTATGTTATGTTATGTGGTCTTGTACTGTGCACTGCTGCCACCTACATGGTCTCTTGGCACCCTGGCGGATCAGCAATGGAAAGAGGGTTGGGTGTTAGGGTGGTTTGTTAGTGGAATTCAGAGGGAAAAGAGCAAGAGAGCTTTGATGTGCTGTTGGCAGTTTAAGTTCTGAGAAACCAGTCACTGAGCATTGGTGTGATTTTGGTTGGTCGCTGTCATGTGGTGCTGAGGTATGATTGTGCATAGGTGCTTTGTGTTTACTTGTGTTTGGTTTGGTGTTGTGAGTTTGTGGTGCGGTAGAGCTAGGGTTGTATTTAGTTTAGTCTGAGGCTGAGTATGCAGAATATTGAGTTTTTAGTATGGTTAGTTAAGTGTGATACTTTTCTTACCCCCAGAATCCATCTAAGTGTAACACATTTCCTACCCCCAAAATACAGCTTGTGTGATACGTTTCCTACCCCCAAACTACAGCTAACGGTGAAAGATTTCCACCCAAATGCAACACACAGATAACTCCTCATCAATTCATCAGGCTATCTAGGGGGTGAAGCAGGTAATATATAATATGATGGTGATAATGTATTGTGGACAGACGAATGTCATGGGGGTGGCTGTTTGTACCAGCAATACTTCCTGGAACTTAGATATTGTGGGGTGACTATTACTTTCTACGATTACACATAATTAAAATGTTTAACCACAAATAATTACATCCACAGGAAAAACGGACAAGGACTACAAAAAATAGAGGATCGTTCAAATGTCCATGGTTATTCATAGTTATCCAAACTCTTCAAGAACATAAATAGATATGTCTGTTCATGGTACCACGGGCATCTTAAGACCATGCTTACTCATAACCTGTCCATGATTATCCAATAGCTGTAGAATCATGGACAGCCATGTATGTCCATGATGCCATGTACATCCACAAATTATTGTTGTTCATTGTCTGTCCCTGAGCCATTTCACATGTGTGGTTGTCAATGTTAAACCATGGTGAAAATCATTGAAACAGAATAGGGTAAAGCCATGGATAACCATAGTTCGTCCATAAACTTAAAAACAGAGGTCCCCCCCATAAGTCTCACTCTCCTCTCTTTATGCATGCACCAATTCCTTGTCAGTGGATTGAAGCATCATCACCACTAAGTCCAAATGGCCAATTTGTCTCTAGATACGATACATAAATCCAGCAAGAGCCTTTATTCATTCATTGTATTATTGGAACATGGGATTGACCTGCCAATTATGATCACATGGCTAAATGGAAGTCTTACAAGGATATCATAGGACTAAACCATAACCATAGGTCTCCACAGAAATATCTAATGCTGTGTCCTGCCTCTGCTTTATGCAGATCTCTATTGCTCCTGCGTACAACTAGGCCACCCGTGCTGACTGCAATTGGTCCAGAGCGAGGGCAGCAAAACCTGAAAGAATCTGCCGAATGTGCAAAATACCAGCCAGGCGGGAAACCGTTAGGCGCGTACTGAGTGTAGAGAAAAGGACCTTTATATATGACCCTAATGGGAGGTTTTGTGTATCAGTATGACAGTATATGGAGAAATGTCTTTTGGCAATATTGCTTCAATACTTAGAACAAGGCGCTGCATACTGCCCTATATCGAATGTGGCAGCGTGTAGAGCCCCCGTTGACATTTTAGGGAGTGTTTAGTTTTGAAATGATATGTAATGACTTGTTTTCTCTTTTAGAAGGACATATTAGATCATATTTTAAGACAACCTCCTTTTTAGGTGCATAGGAACGACTGTCTTTATTCATTCATGAAAATTGTGAATAGTCATCCTTGCATATTGATGTATTTTACATTAAATTGAAACTGAATATGTGCGCTTTTAGAAATGTGCCTGTATGATGAATTTTATGAATTTGATATGTTAATTTTTGTAATGTTTTTAATATGTGTAAAGCTCATTTTGAGCTAATCACATTCATAAATAATAATTCTATAAATAGTTTGTGAACTGGAAAGCTGGCATCCCGGCAGATGACGGATTCAAGGCAGACGCAGGCAATTGGGGGTAGAGAAGAAGGCAATCAAATACTGGATGAACGAGGAAGATTTTCAGACCGTTATGGGACTGAACAAAGTCAGATTTAATGGGAAGTGGTAGAGGGTGAAACCTCCCTGGGTTTATACTGTGTATGTGGTTGGCCTGTCTACATAGACCAGTCAAAGCACAGAGCTGTTGGGCCATTTGCTCCAGATGAAGGACTTCTATCTTGGCTCCAGTAAGGCAAGGAGGTTCCACTGCACCACTTTGCAAGAACAAATGACCCAAATGTCTCTATGAGCTTGTGCCTAACCCTTCCCTGTGCAACAGCAAATGCCCCATAGGCCTCTATATACAAGCAACCACTCAACGTCTAGAAAGATTAGTCCCACCAGTCTCCACTGGCATTTGAAGTAGTCTTTGTTGGCAGATGCAACATTCATGCTAACCATATCAATTCCATTTCTGAGACACCAGCCAAGTCCAGGTTTTAACTTTGTTTCCGGGGCTTGTTGTCCTGGGTTAATAATGGGGGTATCAAGAACTACAAGTCACATAATGCAAAGTTAAAACCAGGACTGGACTACCCTTCTCCCGAATAGAATGGATAATGTTGGCACGTAGGGATGCATCATAAATAGACATTGGCAATGTCAACAGTAATTGCTTTGCTAAAAGGGAACCTCGTTGGTTCAACAGTTCCCAAACGAGCAGAGCCCTGGGAGAGGAGTCAGCATCCCAGCACTTCTCCAGGGTGCAATTGGTTACGCTGAGCCACAGCAAGCGCACGCTGTGTTATTGGGTGGTAGATTGGAAAGGGGGCCGAGCACCTGTATCAGTGTTTTCAGAAAGTCGCGGGTGTTGCATTTAGGAGTCCTTCATCAGGTTCCATCATATGTAGTACTTACCTTCTCAGCTCTAAGCTGCTCCTCCTTTAGGAGGACCTCAGGAGGAGCCCTGATAAAGTGCACCAGTTGCTCTACAAAGCGTACAACTGTTGCTACCTTCAGAGTGCCTCAGCAGGTGGTCTTCACAAAAGGAAACATGGGCCTACCTGTGTTTATATGGCACCTTGTTTGGGGTGCCACACAGGGGCTATAGCAGTTAAAACGGTGCTATTCACTTTGGTGCTGTTTCTAGCCCCTCCTGCTGAGTTCCTCCATTGGTGCTTAATCTCTGGTGATGGTATTGGGTGGCTAAGCGCTATAACAGTGCTACTTCAAGTGCAGACTGGATCCTGACAGAGAACAGTGCTGCCAAAGTGCTATCTAGAAGCTCCTCTTCAGGGAATTGTGATGTTGTGTAAAAGTGCTATAAAGCGTCTCTCTCTTGGTGTTCATACATGGGTCCCAGATAAGCTGTGGTGTTCGAGGTTTGTCATGGTGCCATCCTAGTGCCGGTTTATCTAAAGGACCACTCTGGTTCTAAGTATTCTACTGCCGGTTTACCTAAAGTATCACTCTAGTTCGAAGGATCCCAGTTCTGGTTTATTTTAAGCACCACTTTATTTCTAAGGATCCTGGTGCCGGCATATTTAAAGCACCACTTAAGCGCTAAGGATCCTAGTGCCAGTTTATTTAAAGCATCACTTTAGTTCTAAGGAGCACAGTGCTGGTTTACCTAAAACATCACTCAAATGCTAAGGATCCTAGTGCCGGTTTATCTAAAGGACCACTCTAGCTCTAAGGATCATGTATCCTAGTGCCGGTTTATCTAAAGCACCACTCTAGCTCTAAGGATCATAGTTATGGTTTATCTAAAGGACCACTCTAGCTCTAAGGATCATAGTTCTGGTTTATCTAAAGGACCACTCTAGCTCTAAGGATCATAGTTCTGGTTTATCTAAAGGACCACTCTAGCTCTAAGGATCATGTATCCTAGTGCCGGTTTATCTAAAGCACCACTCTAGCTCTAAGGATCATAGTTATGGTTTATCTAAAGGACCACTCTAGCTCTAAGGATCATAGTTCTGGTTTATCTAAAGGACCACTCTAGCTCTAAGGATCATAGTTCTGGTTTATCTAAAGGACCACTCTAGCTCTAAGGATCATGTATCCTAGTGCCGGTTTATCTAAAGCACCACTCTAGCTCTAAGGATCATAGTTATGGTTTATCTAAAACACCACTCTAGTTCTGGGAATACTAGTTCTGCTTTATTTAAAGCCTCACTCAAGTTCCAAGGTTCCTAGTAACAGTTTATTTAAATTATCACTCAAGTCCTAAGTATCCTAGTGCTGGTTTATTTAAAGCACCAATCAAGTTCTGATGATCCTGGTGCCGCTTTATCTAAAGCACCACTCAGGTTGTAAGGCAATGTATAGGTGGTCTCTGAAGATCAGGGATGCTAAAAATAAGTCTCATCATGTATGTGTTTTCATAGTTCCTGTTTGGGGGTCTAAATCCTTTCTGCCCCTCCCTAACTTATGAACTTGGGAACGTGTGGCCAGTGTCTATATTGCTGTCTTTTTCTGGATCATCTGTGCACATGTGCACAGTAGGAGCGCACTACATATGTGTCCCTACGGTCAATAGATGGAATGGTGCTGCATCCCAGTTGGTGTCATGCTTCCATCATTGGGTTGCCACTCATGGGTAGTTCCAGGGTGACCTATCAACCCCACACTGGTAAAATCATCGGTGTTGTGTTAGGTGTTGAGACGAAAATTTAGGATTTAATATTATTATTCTTATTAGGTGTATATTGAGCGCATATATCCTGCTTTCAGGAAGGAACAGAGCACTTTACAAGTCATAGAGGGAAGTAAACTGGAAGAAAAATGTAGTGTATGAATCTAGTGAAGAAGGATTTTCCTTACTTCCAGTATCACCACTTTCCTTCACAGACGTCATGCACTGGTGGTGTTCTCCGCTCCTGTTTACCCTGTGGTTAAGAATTGCAATGCCCTATAGTTAACAAAGGGCGAGTAAATCCCTCTTTTGATAGGCGTTTATCCTCCAATAGGGAAAGGGGGGTTACATTATCCAGAGTTTTCACAATCCAGCGGTAGCCCAGAGGCACCAATCATTGCTTAGTAAAATATCAGCTTGACCATGTTAAATTCTGCACAGGACATGGTTATCCCCAAATGCACAAGAATAATCTCGGCAAACAAGCAACCACTATCCAAGGGTCGCGGTTGCCCCCACAAGATCAATGGTGCACTGCATCCTTCCAGCAACTCTGCCCTCTTAATCTAGGGACTCTGGTTTGTACCTTCCGAAACTGATATACTGACCTTCCCTTAAAGATGTGCTGTCTTTTATGAAATGGAGTTCACTAGTGAGTCTCACGCCGCTGTTGATCGAAGAGTCCAGAGACCAAGTTCTTGCTAGCTTTGACTAGTTGTCTGTTCTGGTTCTAGCCGCAAAGAAGGATATCTTTGCCTGTTTGTTTGTGTTTTGCTTTGGCCTCTTTCACTGTGCTCCAGTAATCAAGCCTGTCGGAGAGGAGCTGTGATGGGCACTCCTCACCCCTGAGCCTGCTCAGCTACCCAGCAGTCTCCTGTTTGAGCCATGTCAGCTTCCATCCTGGAAACACTGCCGTGATATGGACTACGCTTGAATGTACACACTGTCCATTGAGCACACATGACCCCCCCTTCAGTGCTAAGGGTTCCTATGTTCGTCCTGAAGTCTCATAAGAAATCCGCCCACCCCCAAAGTTAAGTGTTATGGGAACATCAAACCTCAGTACCCACCAGGACAGAAACCCAACGCTCGGCAAGATTGGGAAAGGCAGGCAAAAGTTCCTAAATGAGGAAATGTTTCCTGAATAGGCAATCACGGACAGAGTGCTCTTTCTTGAGCCATCATTGTAAACAACCTGAAAAACAAACAACCATCCACACACACATACACAATAACGAAGGAGCCTTCTAGAGAGGAATTAACTACTCCCCATAACCCTGCTGGCCAAGCACAGGGGTGTCCCCAAAAAGTATAGATCCCCACATTGTCGCGATGGTCAAACACAGACCCCTACACCTGGTAGAAATTGTCCACAGAGATCTTCCACCACACACGCCAGCTCAGCAGAAGCACTGCCTACAATCCTACAATCGCCCACGGTGTGTCATGGCACGGCAATACAGACTCTTCAGAGTCCAGAGCAAAGGCCTCCCAGTCCATTACACAGGCCCTCTGTGGCCTTACTCAAAGCCCCACACAGTGCAGCCCATTCAAAGTGGATCTATGTGATCACTGCGACGGCCGAAATGCCGACCCCAGTTACGGGACGGCGCAGTGATCATATAGATCTCTGTGCCCACTCCCCGGCCTGATTTTTCCCTTACTACCTCCCACCCCCACCCGCCCAATTTACCGTTCATGGTGGCACCCACAGTACACTTCTGTGTGTGCCTCCTGCACCCTGCTATCCCTGCGGCGTCAGCTCCTCCCACTAACGTGGGTTAGAGCTGACGCCACAGGGTGCTTTTCTTTTTTTTTTTCTTTCGTGTCCCCGGCTTACCTAAATGGTAAGCGGGGGACACCCCTGCAACACCTGACCCCTGTTACGGTGCCCAAGCAGAGCAGGGGACATCCCCGCAACCCCTGCACTGCTTGGGCGCACTAAATGTCACCCTCATTTTGTGCGACACCCAAAGTCGCAGTAACTGCAGGGGCGCACAAATCAGGGTGACATTTTTGTACGATTCCCTCAAAGTGTAAGTGGCTCCGAATCAGCCTTCACCATTTGCTAAGTCCACTCCTCACTCCGATCCCAGAATAAAGGCCCCATGTGGACTGACCCAAAGCGCAGAGCCTAGGGCATTCATGGAGTAACGTGTGGCCTCAGAAGGCCCAGAGTACAAGCCCCCTGTAATCTTATGCCCAGGCACACGCAGCCTACACTACAGACCTCTCACTGCCCAGTCCCTGGATACCTCAATGGAGCTATTATTTGAAGACCAAGAGAAGACCCCCCAAAAAAGACAAACCAACTTGTGTCTCTACTTTGTGTTCAAATACACAAGATACTAAATGTGTAATAAAAAGGTACTGGCCACTCATCCAGTTAAAACTCCCGGAAGAAGATCTACACCTATTTGCCTTAACCCCTTAAGTGCCAAGGACGAGTGTGCTTGTCCTATTTGCATAGGCTTGCATAATTGCCTGGCAGTTGTTAAAAAGTGCTGAGAACTGAAAACATCAATCAGTGCATTAAATGTATTCTGCACTTCCTATATGTCGCACCTTGTGCAATCTGGCCAGTTAGTAGGACACTTCCCACGTGGGACATTCTCATTAGGCAGTATTACTGGCAAAGTAATGTTTAACATTCGTTAAAAAAAGATTGGAAATTATGAACAATGACAAACTGAAGAAAAACAAAGTAGTCTACTGTGTGAAAGGCCCATGTGGTCTTCTCCATGTTGGACAAACAGCAAGAGAAGCCTGTGTAAGGATCACGGAATAGCCATCAAGAATCAGACGTAAGGTGTCTAGTGCACCCATTGTCCAACATTTTATAGATTACAAGATGATCTATTCTGGCGGATAATTGATACCGTAGTAAGCAATACCAATGTAGTGAATTCCCTACTACACAAAGAAGCACAGTGGATACACATATTAAATACACACATCACATGATTTAATGATCGAATCCTGATATTATAACAGTTGAGGCTCTAGTCTAGTATATCATCATGTATCGGTCCCGCCCAACACCGATATATACAAACCTTGGAAGTCAATAAAGAAGCCACATTTACCAAGCATATTGCACTCCTCTATGCAAGAGACGGAAAGAAACGTGAATTGCCAGTTCTTTTATTGATGAAAAAAAGTAAGCCAGATTCAAAGTTGGCAAAAATAAAAATGTAAATACAAGATCGCCCAAACACTTGCGAAATATCAAAACAACAACAGTAAAGATCTTTGTTAGGTTAAGCCGATAAAGTTTAATACATTAAAAGATGGCACTCCTACAGGACTAAGATTGCTGTACATGTCTAACATGTTGTGATGAAAATGTGTTGACATCGCATAGATATATCAAAGCGAGTATAAAATAAAATAAACAACCAAGATGGCGTTCTAGGTGTGATGCTTGTCACTCGGTCGAGCTACAGCCGAGATCAAACAAGAAGGGGAAAAAGGTAAATATTAATACGCTGAAGGAACATATCTATTGTGATTTCACATTGTTCCTCTCTACCAAAACATGGTTTAATAACAAGAGGATGGATTAAATAAGTTATCTAAACCAAGGCACTCCATTTATGGTTCCATTTATGGTTACCCTTTAGAAAATGAGCTGAGTCTAAAAAGAATACAACCTAATACTGCAATGCTGTAAATACAGAAGCTAAACAACTGATGTATACTAGATTATTAATTCTTGAAATAAGTCCGTATAAATAGCTAGTAATAGCGAAAATAGACACTATACTTATCAACACTGGGGCATTTCTTTACTAGGAAGTCCTCTACTTTGGAGTTCTTCAAGTCCCTGAATCACTACTGAACTAGATTGATATACCCTGGTATGTTTTGGCCTTGAAAATAATTTGGGTGTGTCAAATAGAAGTGAGGATTTTAGAAATAGAACAATTATTTTTTGTTATAAAAGAACTAAAATATGTGTTAAATTCTTGAAGACAGGTAATAAAAATGAGTCTTTTAAAGAACCATTGAAGGAGGCGCACCAAGTGAAACAAGTCTTCCAAAGGTAAAAGAACGGGCCTGAAGAAGGTGACATAAGTAATACGACATCGAAACACTTACATAGACACAAACCCTTGAATTACCAAGTGCCACTTGGTCAAGCATTACTCATTACGCCATTCATCCACACAGAAGCAATTGTTTGCTTCTATAAGCTACCTACACAAATCAACCAACCATGTTATCCTTGACCCCAATAAAGCCAACAGGCCCTAGAACAGAAGGCCTCCAACACAGTCCCCAAGCGACCATCTAAAAAGCAACACGCATAGAGCAGCATATCGAGGCCCACTCAAGCCGTTCCAATGCTGGGATGTGGACTTCACAGCAACCATGATCTCCTCAGCCCCAATGAAAAGAACGCCAACAGGTCATAGAACGGAGGACATCAAACATGGCCCCCAAGCAACCATCTAAAAACAACATGCATACGGCAACATATCTAGGCCCACTCAAGTCCTCCCATCGCTGGGATGCAGACTTCACAGGAACTATGTTCTCCTTGACCCCAATGAAGAGAAAGCCAACAGGTCCTCAAAAGAGGGTCTTGAATATGGCCCCGAGCAACCATCTAAAAACAACATGCATATAGCAACATATCTAGGCCCACTCAGGTCCCCCCATCGCTGGGATGCAGACTTGACGGGAACCATGATCTCCCCAATGAAGAGAAAGACAACAGGTCCTAGAACAGAGGGGCTTGAACATGGTCGCCAAGCAACCATCTTAAAACAGCATGCATAGAGCAACATGTCTACGCCCACTCAAGTCCTCCCATCGCTGGGATGTGGACTTCACAGGAACCATGCTCTCCATGACCCCAATGAAGCTACAGCCAACAGGCTGTAGAATGGAGGGCCTTGAACACGGCCCTCAAGAAACCATCTAAAAACAACATGCACAGGGCAACATATCCAGGCCCACTCAAGGCCAATCATCTCTGGGATGCAGACTTAACAGGAACCCTTTTCTCTTTGACCACATTGAAGAAAATAATATAAACGCAGTTCCGATCATAGAATAAAACCAACACATGTCTAACCTTGTTCACCAGAAACATCAACATGCCAAGGGATAAGCTTTGGAAAATGCTTCGGACATAGCTAGCACATCCTACTAAGAGACCCCTCATGTCCGCCCCCACCCTGCGCCCCATTTGAGAAATGTATGATGCACGCACAGGGCTCAACCTGGCTCTGCGTGTCTGTAGGAAGGGATTTAGCAAATTGCTCTCTCATCACGAAATGTTAGCTCCTCATTCCTCCCGCTTGCTTGCACATGACATGGAGGATTAAATCCAAGAAGCCAACTGCCAGAACGGCTGCATTTAACACGAAGCGTGCAGACGGTGCTTGAGAGGTGAACCTAGTTAGCCAATTTCTGTGCTTTGAGATCTCGTTGGACGTTTCCCTAGTGTGGGCGGCCGAGTATAGGGTCTAGAGTTTGAGAGACCTTGTGGCCATCGTCTCAGAAGGTTGGATCTTTTATCCCAGGAAGATCCTCGTCTTCCGATCGTCCCGGTGCCGCTTGCACGACATTTGATGTATCCCCACTGCTCACTAATTCCCAGGGATTAACAGGGACCACAACGGAACATACTAGTTTGAGATGTCCGTTTACCTATTTAATTTATTTATAGCATTTATTTAACACCCAAACCCAGGTGTAGCACAGCGTTTGTACATAGAAAACAGTAAGGCACCAAGTAACAAACGGAACATGGTAAAGTTAGTCCTATTTGTCAAACAGCCAGGTTTTCACAAGTCTCTTGAAGGCTGGGTGGAAAGCTTTGTTTCTGATGTTAGGAGGTAAAGAGTTCCAGCGGGTAGGGGCTGTGACACAGAAGCTCACGCCTCCTGCTGTAGCATGTTTGAGGAGTGACCAAAGAGATGTGGTTGGATGATTGAAGAGAACGCATCTTCAAGTATGGGAGTCCTGTGCACTGCCTATGGGTGGCCAGTGTAAATAGATGAATGAGTTTGGGGGGCTCAGCTTGACACCCTTTGACTATGCTGTGGGTATTGTAGCCCATCACCCAACACCCGCGCTGCTGGCTTGGTAAATCTGGGAAATGTGTTTCTTCTGACTCAAGAAAGAGGCTGGGAGGATGGCAACATTTGTCTTATTGTTCTAGGGCAAAAATGTCACAGAGAGAGACACTTGTCATTGCTACCAAGGAAGTGAAAGAAATGTGCTGTATTCCATTGTGCAAAGTTTAGTAGTTTCCAGGCCGCAATTACTTCCTCCAGTGCCTCTCTCATGAAATGTTCTTAAAAGTAAACAAATGCAAAGAACAACTCTTTTCCAAAACATCGACAACTTAAGAGGATTCAAATCACAGCTCTCCGGAACCCCACCTGTCAAAGCCCGCTCCCCAAATACCTCTTTGGTGGTCCCACCTGCCAAATCCCTTTTTGTTAACCCCCACAATGGATGTACCCTGCTCGCCTTGCTACTGAAGGGGTTTCACCCCCACATTACTCCCCAGTCTGAGCCCAGAATGGGGAGCTCCACCCCATTCCCCTTGCCCCGAGGCCCAGCCTGCCTGATACTCTCTGACCCCACACCCTCATTCCACCCCTCATGCCCCCAACCACATCACCAACACCACCACACCCGACATTTCATTACCTGCAGTTCCTTGCCGCACCGCGCTCCACTTCCTCGCACCTCGCTTTCATCCCCCACAATACTCCCTAGTCTGTGCCCGGAATGGGGAGCTCCACCCCATAGCCCTTGGCCCGAGGCCCAGCCTGCCTGATACTCCCTGATCCCACTCCCGCATTCACCCCACATGCCCCCTAACCACATCACCAACACCACCACATCCGATGATTTCCTTACCTGCAGTTCCTCGCCGCACCGCACTCCACTTCCTCGCACCTCGTTTTCACTCCCCACAATACTCCTCAGTCTGTGCCCAGAATGCCCCGAGGCCCAGCCTGCCTGATACTCCTGACCCCACTCCCGCATTCCACCTCACATGCCCCCTAAACACACCACCACCCCCGATGATTTCTTCACCTGCCGTTCCTCACCGCACCGCGCTCCACTCCCTCGCACCTCGTTTTCACTCCCCACAATACTCCTCAGTCTGTGCCCAGAATGCCCCGAGGCCCAGCCTGCCTGATACTCCTGACCCCACTCCCGCATTCCACCTCACATGCCCCCTAAACACACCACCACCCCCGATGATTTCTTCACCTGCCGTTCCTCACCGCACCGCACTCCACTTCCTCGCACCTCGTTTTCACTCCCCACAATACTCCTCAGTCTGTGCCCAGAATGCCCCGAGGCCCAGCCTGCCTGATACTCCTGACCCCACTCCCTGTTTTTGCTGTAAGGGCCAGCAAGGGATTCAGGGATCTGTATTTAGCAAGATAGATTTGTCGAATCCCTCTTCACCAGGGGCCAGCCCTTCCTCTTTCTTTTTATTTCGCATCACAGTCCTTTTATTAGTGTTTTTCAAATTATAAATCCCGGACTGCAAATCCCAGAATGAAAAGACCAAAAGCAGGTCTAGATGAGCACTGCCTGGTGATATGGGACAGGTACTGCTCCAAATATGATTCTAAGTGGGGATATGTTACCCTCTATTTCATAAGGGCTATGTGTGCGCTATACAAATGTAAAAATAAATACAATAAAAATAAAGTTAGGAGTAACATTATTTTTTGGGAGTACAAAAGTTTGTCGACTTCCAAAGGGGAATATTTCATACGCTTGTAAAAAAGTTTTAACTGCAAACTGCAAAACAAAGGTGTTTGTAATAAATATTTCTGTTCTGTACACCTAGTTAGTCACGAAAATTAAAAGATACCTTATAAGCTCTTCGGATCAGGTAATAATAATAGGAGCTTCTTCCTATGGCACTACACGTACTACTGGTCCATATCCATTGAGATCAGCGGGTGAAAGCGGGTGGGGGGGCAGGCACCTTATTTGTATGTTTTCTATTTTTTGTTGGAAATATTTTGTACTCCCTGTTTATATTTTTGGGAAGTATTGGCCTCTTTTAAAAAATGGCTGATACACCCCGTATCTGTAGGGCTTGGGACAAATAAGATACAGTGGGCCTCATTACAAGTTTGGCGATATTCCACGGTAAATATTCCGGAATCCCGCCAAACGGAATTACCGCTGCCGCGGCTTGGTCAGTGGATTTACTACTGGATTACAGTGGTGGTAGGTGATGTAAGTCCCATTTTTTGGAGTCCATAGGACTCAATGGGGATTTTGCTGAAATTACCACAAGCGGTAATTCTGCCGATTTGTTGGCAGTAAGGCGGCAGACTTTCCTCCAGGCTTTTACTGGAGGACAATCCTCCACCTCACCGCCAAACACGTAGTACGTCAGTGCAGTAGAACAACGGTAATGGAACTCCCACCGGGTTACCCCCCATTTTCTCTACCACACTGATGTACTTGTACAACATGAACATTCTGTTTGACAACAGTGTAACCAGGTCCTGCAATGAGTGTTCTTTGCAGAGTGGAACCACCCTGAGAATGGTGGAGGCAGGGCGGCTCTGCTTCTCACTTTTAACTCAAGCAATGCGTTTGCGGTGATGAGCAACTTCGGTCCTCATTACGGGAATAGCGGGAGCGTAAAAAAAGGCGGTAACAAAACGACCGCTACTTCTCCTACACTTAGTAACACTTATTAATGTAAACTGGGAGTATACTTGATATAGTGCACTCAGTGGGTGCAGTACTGAATCGAATGCTATTCAAAGCCGTGGCAGCAGTGGTAAGCAGGCGTCTAACTCGCTGAGCTATCATACAGGCTCAAACCCCACACTGTTCGATCTACTTTGGACATCTGTACAGCGAAGTTGTCTGTATATTTCAGAGCGGCTCGTGGGCGATATTAAACTCGGCGGTCAAGGGGTGTTTTGCTTATGAATAGGTCATTTCATGCAAGCATGCAGCCATTATAATCCAGCCTGATGAGCTAGGTTGGGTAGCACACAGCGAGGCCTTGTTGCAAGAGGCCCCTTGGACAAAGGGCCTGATTGCAAACAATTAAAGCTCTCCAGGAACAGCAAAGTGGGCGGCAACTCGCCTCATATCAGGACGGAATACTCTGGAAACTCCAAGGGGCCCCGTCCACTTTAAATGGGGAATTTTGACAATTATGCTGGAAAATACGTTCTGAAAGAGGAAAGTTAGAAAACAGGGGAGGCTCGGCGTATGCGTCAGCCCTGCTTAAGGGTCTCTCTTTCTGCGCCTGACTTGTAAGTCTCACCCCGCCCCTTCTTTTTAGTCTTTGCTATTAGGTAGTGCTGACGCTGAAACTATTGCCTAGGTGCACAGACAGAAGGGAGGTGGGATGTGATAAAGGACACACCGTTACTTGCTCACGAATATGACCTATCCCACCCAGTACCTACACCAACTGCCCAAAACATATCCTCCTGTGATCTCTTTGGGATAGCTCTATCAAGCAGTATCATCAAAGTGTGTGCTACATAGGGCCTGCCAGCGTTGTTTATAGGAGATGTCCTGTGAGTTAATCGCTTAATTGCAACTTTGCAGCTGTGAATGCTACTGGTGCAATACAAATGTCTTCACCAAGTGTGTCATAAGCCACCTGATTTATAAGCAACAGGGCCAGCCTTAGGGGCAGCAGCGCCCTGGGCGAATTGGAACCCCCCCTCCCCCTGCGCGCACCCCTGGTCAACATGGGCTGGGGAAGGGGGCAGGGCTAGGATGTGCCACTTTTTTTTTTCTTCTTTAACCTCCTCGCTCCAGTGAGGAGGTAATGATAGGAATAGGGTGCATCAGCACCCTATTGTTATAAAATGCGCTCCGCCGCCACAGGTGCATTAAATAACAATGAGGCTTCTGCCACGCCTTCTGCCACCACGCCAGCTCGCGGGAGCCCTTGAAAAACTCCCCCGAGCTGGCGTGGCAGGGGCTAATGGTCCCTTTTGTTATTAAAAGCACCTGTGGCGGAGGGGCACATTAAATGACAAGAGGGTGCTGACAACAGCACCCTATTGTCATTAAATGCGCCCACTGCAGTGGGCACATTTAATATAAAAAGCCCGCCTACTCAGGGGAGCCCTTGATAGACTCCCCGAGCTGGCGTGGCGGGGGCTGAGGGCACCCTGGGGGGCATGGTGCCCCGGGCGGCCGCCTGGGCCGCCCTCCTCTAAGGACGGCTCTGATAAGCAATATGCGTCTATTCAAACCTCTTAAGCAAGGGTGTTTCTCTTGCTCTTTTTGGGTTCCATTGCAGAAGACCCTCTGGAAAGCAAAGGGTAGAATAAGGCTAAATGCGTGAGATCACAGCAGGGCAGGAACCCTCCACTAGTGGTAGTGCGTGGTGAGCCCTTTTTTGAGGACATTAACATTGTCCACTCTCTATTGGACAAATGTTTGCGTTTTAACCCCATTTAGGCCAAGGCAAGACTGCATCCTTAGCTTATCTGCAAATTAGGAAACTTGACTGCATTGCAACGTTTTGTTTTCCCAATAAGCCCCCAGGGTTCTAGCCCCGAATAGACGCTCAGGGGCTACGATCAAAAGGCAAGCTCGCCTGAGTCGCGACATTCCCGACATTAGGGTAGCCCCGGATCTTTTCCAGACCTAGCAACACCCCTGAGCGTCACTGGGGGTCATTTTACCCAAAGAAGCCACCAGTCCAATGTGCATCCTTTGCGTCAGACAGCAGAAACACACAGTGAAATTGGCGCTACTCCTCACTTACCCACTGCGTGTCTGGCAAAGTGCAGATGCACCCTGAATTACCTATTGCAAAAGGAATGTACAAGGAGTCTCTATGGAATCCACATGCTATGTGGTAAAGTCAGGTGGATGCCACGATAACCCCTTACTTTACTAGGCAGATTGGTCATGCAGAGTGGAGAAGAGAGCGGCCACGTAAAGTCCGCCCGGCTCCCCAACTCTGCCTGATGAATCCTGCAAAACCACTCAGATCGGTAGAAAAGTGCAGTAATCACTATCCCCAATTTGACTGCCACTTTTTACCAATCCAGAGTGGCTGGAAACTGCCCCCCACTGTCTATCCACCCCCACACCTCCCTCGTCCCACTAAATCAACCTCAGCTTGATCTCTGTTGACTGGATGAGATCAGGCTACCTGCTCTGTGACTTCTTCTTGATTTTTTATTTTTGTATTTCCAGTACTATTTCCTCTGCTTTGGCTACGCTCGCGTGTTGATCACAGTAGTAAACCATTGAGCGTGCTATCTAATCCCTGCTGTATAGCCACTTTCCAGTGCATTCATTCAACATTCCTATTCTCTGGCATTACTTAAGCGATATACACAGAGGGCGGGCATTACCGTCTGGTAAGGACTTGAGACTCAAGGCCCAGCTGTTGCATGCCAGTAATGCCCCCTTTAAGGCGTATATTGCTATTAGCACCCTGAGCAAATGAGCCTGTGAATTGGGTGCATTGTGCGACTTGCCCAGGCGCAATTCCCTTACAAAAACTGCAAACTATACACATAAAAAGTCTCCTGTTTGTACGTCCATGACGTCGGCACTCAGTGGTGGTAATGGAGGGGCAGTGAGGCACCAGTAGACACTGGGAGCTGGTGGATGGGGCGTGAGGTAGATGGGTGGATGGGGCGTGAGGTAGATGGGCGCAGGGCGAGGTCGTGGAGAGGGTGTGGGTGTGGTAGCAAGGGAGTAGTGGGGGCCAGTGCTGGGGGGTCAGCACTAAGTGAAAGCAATGGCGACCTGGGTGAGAGGAACTAGTACCATGTGGTAAAGTCAGCATTCCCAGCGACCCGATTGGCTGGTCCTTCTCCCAGGATACTGATTTCTATTAGTACATTCTGTCTAAACTATTTTAAAAATATGTGAGTAGTAAACATGATATGATAAGTTATTTATAACGTGCGTAATACCCAGAGGTTTCTAAGCGCAGACCCGGGGATTGAACCTGTGTTGCTTCGTCTTGCTTCCTGTGCTATCCTGCTGAGACAAATAAAGTGCCAGTGGAAGTCTGCCTGTTCTGATGTAACTGAAATAAGTATGACTTACAGTAGCATTGCATTCTTCATTCTATCAGGGTGTGTTTTCCACATTTTAAAATCGCAGTCTATTTCCTGTTATTTCCTGCTGGCCATCCTTTGAGGGCTGGCGGCATGGATTCATTTTGTGATCATCGTGGGCGCTATTGTTATAAGAGTGAGCAACCATTTTACAACATGCTGATTTCTGTGGGTGGTAAGATAGTTCAGAGGGTTGAGCGCTCACTGCTGTGATCTGTGTGTGATCTGTAGGTCGCAGGTTTGAATCCTGGCAAAGCCAAGTCAGCCTTTCATCTTTTCCGAGGTCATTAATGAGCATCTAGTTCGGTTGGGGAATATTATTTGTTTGTTTATTTATTTGTATGGTGAACCCAACCCGGAGGTATCTGGGCGCCTTTCAAAAAGAGATAACAAGTATACTTTCGACTTAGTGTATGCATATATGTTCTATGTAAGTGCTTTGGTGAAAGCGCTATATAAGTAAAATCATTACAAGTTGGCTAAAATGATCAGTGAATAGAACTTTTTGCCCTCATGCTTGGGAGTCTTGTGGGAGGCAAAGTAGCGCTTCGTATAGCATGCCAAAAATGCATGCACCAAGCCTCCCCCAGGCAAATGTAGAAAGTAAGACAGCGATATATGATTTCTCAGGAAAAGTTTTTAAGAAATAATATTCGCAGCCTGGAAAGGTGGATTTACCATTCACAATCCACCTTTCCCGGGAGCGATTGTGCTTTCCTTACCCGCTGCGGTCGAAAAATAAAATGGAAACAAAAATGGCTGCCGCCATTGCAATAAAAAAGGGACTGGGTTCCTTTTTGGATGACAGCTATTGTAAAGTAGGATTTTTGAAAAACAGGTGATCTTTAGGTATTCATTAAGTTCAGTGTTAAATCATATGTCATCAAGATAAAATATCATTAATAGGTGCAAAAGGTCTTGGGTAAAGAGCCCACCGGCTCCCACCACCCAGGCTACATCTCCATTAACAGCCTAGGTGAGAATTCTGGACAAACATACATTCTTCTCTCTCAGAGAACATTCTATGCTGACATCATTACACTCAAGCAATCCATAGAGGGAGAGGTAAAGATACAACACACCTTCCTCCCTTTGACATGTAACAAGAAAACCCCTACACAGTGAGTGAACAAGACTCAACACACCTCCCATTTTTTACCGTACGACAAGAAACACAAGAACAAGAAATACAGAACACTACAACTAGGAGAACGCCAACCGCCAGACACCTAAAGCAGAACACCAGAACACAACAGCTCTCCTTTACTTCAACCACCAAGGACGCAACATTCACACAAACCTCTAATCACTTTACACCATCCAAAGACGGAGGTGCCAAACCAGACATAACTAATTTACCACAGAAGACAACACCCCAAACCTATAAACTCTCAAACAACTGAAGAAAAATGCCTATACTCCTTCCATCCTTCTCTGCCACTAATGGATATCTAGGCTTCCATCCTAGAGAACGAACCTGCCACCTACTTGGGCACACAGTCTACCTACCTACACCACCAGTGGGAAAACCACACCTCCCATCCATCTCTGCCACTGAAGGAACTTCAGACTGCCACTCCAGAGCACTACCTTGCCCCTCCTTGGGTTGGCATGCTGGCCCTTCTACACCAACAACGTCGTAATCTAACTTACAACGGCAACCGCAATCTCTACCACACTCCACTGCAAGAAATCCATCCCACGATATTCACATTCACTCACAGATGGAAAACCCACCCAACAGGGAGACACCTCCCTTGCACACTCAGGCTCACACACTGACTGACTGTACTGTCAAACTCGAGGGGAAATAGGTCTGGCACCACTTGGCAGACGTCAAGTCCTACAAAGCAGCGGCCTTGCCTGGCAACACGGTCACCTTGACCGACAGGGCAAACGTTCAGCACCTAGGAGAGCTACACGATCATTTCGAACTTACACAACTGAAAGTATGACATCCAATGGTCATGCGCTCACGAGCAGCAGAAGTAGAGACCGGACTCTTTGTGGACATAGATTAGGGCCCACTGTAATTTTTCTTTTCCGCACATAACCAACGTGAAAGCCGATGTAATTGATGATTGTCCATGTTGCCATCTGCCCATCACCCAGATACTTTCTCAAACCAATTTGTCCATACTGTGAGGAGACCCAGCAGGTCCCGAGCCCGATCCTCAGGAGTGTACCATCTTGCCTTCATAGAGTATTTGGCTCAAACATGTCCATAGCTTCAGCATGGCAATCCTCCCGTCCTTGCCACACTAAGAGACCCATCAGTAAGAAAAGTGTGGGAAGAAGTGTTTGCATTCACCATAAGCGATTATGTGGTCTGCGGGGCTTTGGAGCATTTACGATACTAACAAAATGATGCATTTATTCCACACATTTCAGGTCGGCAACTATAGGGTCAAGCAGCGCAAGTGAAAATGAATGACATATTAAAAAATGTGATGGTTCTGTTGGTCCTACTTGTTCCTATTGGTGTTATTATATTTGTATTTTGGAAAATTACTTGTGTTGCTAGTGCAACCGCTGTAGCCTCTACTAACATTCTACCAGCCCGAGCATTTGGAATGATCATGTCAGGTGGACAGGAGAACACTGCTAATAAGGTCAGGAGAGGTAAGTACAGTGTTGACACGTACATGAAGAGGGTAGACATCTGTGTCACTGACACTGCTCGAGTGTCTAATAACATGTGGTACAAGCACATGACCAAAGTAGGTAAGGAAACAACCGGGGAGAGCTGGTATGTCTGCTTCTTAATCCCGTATGCCATGAGTGCCTCCAGAATGTTCATAGCAACTGAAATACCAGCTGCAAGAGCTCAATGACTAATGTATCTCTCGATGGTGACAACTCGAGGAAGATTTCAAGGGAAGACAGCAACACTGAGAGGGATTTTCAAAGTAATGTTCCCGTATGAAGATAATTACATAAAGACATTAGACATGAAGAACAATTATTGGAAGCTAGACCAAGTTATACAGTACATAAATGATGGGCCTGACAAAGGAGAAACAAAGACTATTACACTCAATGAGCTGCCATGTCCATGGACAAGAGTGAAGGAGAGTCGGGTTGCTGGGAAAGACCACAGATACTACTGTATGGCCAAGTGTACACAGAAGATGGATGGAAGGGTGGAGTGGTGGGAAGAAAGGCACTTACACTAGCACAGTTGCCAGTGAACATGGAACAGGAATAAAACGCCTGTAGGAATGGGAGGCGACGTCAAGGTTACTGACATGGGTGGCAAATGAAGCTGGTCTGATGCCGATAATACCTCTGAAAACACCAGCACTGTACTACCAGAAAAATGGCCAAGTTGAAGTTGGCGTGAATGTTGGATGCAGAAGCATTGAACAACACACAGCTATGAAGGCAGGAACAGCAGCACTGATGGATCATAACTGGGCGTGCAGATCGAAAGCATACCAGAAGCTGCCACGCGAATGGTGAGGAGTTTGCTCTCTGGTACACATCAATATGCCGTCCATAGTCATGCCCCGAAAGGACATGAAGCTCGATGAGTTCCCGAAAATGGACAATAACAAAAGAAACAAGAGATCGATTGAGGTGGTACCAACAGCCAAGGCAGAGAAGGCAGCGAAGCCAGCAGGATTGAGCAGAGTCCGGAGAGGGGGGAATTACTTCTTAGAGGCCTCAGAGACAGCACTAGATGAAATTCCAGCAGAACACAGGCTGTTCAGCAGAACACAAATGTTCTTTGCATCAATAACACCTTCTGTACAGATGTACACAAATGTGAAGTGGTTACAGATCACCTGGGAGCTGATGATGACTGATAATTCCACAGTGAATGGGTTCAACGCAATAAAGGAAGAGCCCAGAGCAATAAGGTTGGTGGCGCTCCAGAATAAATATGTTCTGGACCTCCTCACAGCTATGGAAGGAGGAGTTTGCGCAAAGATAGGGAGTTCCTGTTGCACATTCATACATGCCAACAATGAAGATACTATCAGTTGCAGTGGCGCAACTGGCACAGATGCATGCCAAAATGGAAGAAGACACAAGGGGGACAGGAAAGGGCCAGAGCTGGATAGTGTGTATATGGTCATGATTGCCAGCATGGGTGTCAGATGGACTAAAAGTGATAATGGGAACACTAGTGCTGACAGAAACATCGAAGAGTTGGATTAAAATCTGCATGGCCAGGTGTAAGAAAATAGCAGAGGAAGCTATCGGGATGCAGGTCCTGATGCATGTGAATATAGGAGGAGCAAAGGAGGAGATTGTGGCAGAAAGGAACAAAATAAGGGAAAGGATTGAACAATGAGAACTGTTCCCACTTGGAGCAATGAAGCTGGACAACCCATTCGTTAAAATGTACTATGAAGGGAAGTGGGTTTTGTGTAACCCTGAAGGAGTGTGCTCTTCCATGAACTTGTCATTCAAAGACCACACAAACTACTATGGGCACCTCGGAGGAATAACAAGGATATGGCAACCAAGAGTAAAAGGACTGTCGTATAAGGATGTGATTGACAGGTCGACCAGAGGGGAGTCTTAAGAGGGATGGTGAATCCTGCCACGAACCCCCCCGCCCCTCCCATTAAATTCATGACAAGGAAGAAGGTCAGAAAACATTGCAATCACCCATTCTATTTTGGATGAGTTCCCAATGGACCCATGATTGATAAATACGTTGAGAGGTATCACCTGAGCCAGCCATACCGACCAAGGGACATACAGATCTATCCATGCATGGATGAAGAGCCGCAGGCTATGATTAGAGACACCTGTATGGGCAGCTTGGACTAAACCCCAAGAAGCCATATTGCTGAGGTTGTCAGAGACACCCCGACATAGCAGCATTAGACATGTAGCACACGTGCCCTCTGCGCTTCGAACACGAACACGAGCATACCGTCTATAGTTAGAGGACAGATACATATCATACTGTCATTGCTTTTATTATTTCTGCCATTAGCCAAAAGCAGCAACGCAGAAACTGCAAGGCGCAAGAGATCCTGAGCAAAGCTTGCAAGCGAATAACCCTTTGGAACTGCAGGAGTACCTATGGGACCTCACAGAGCCAAGCATGACTAACCTATGTATAGTAGTACAACATGGACACTGTAGAAACCACATTATGAGGTTTCAGAAAATTACAGCAGGCCTCGGGCCTCTGAGCAAGAGATGAGCTGAGCTGAACAGAGAGCAAGACGTGTGAAACAGGACTTGCAGCCAACGTCAAGGGATATGGATGACATTCAAGTCCCTGGATTACAAAGGGACCAGCTGCAGAAAATACAAATAAATCTTCATAATTCAGTGCTGCACAGCTCAAATTTGTGGTCTATGAACACGTGACCGAAGCAGACAATGGACAGCGATGAGCGGTGGGAAAAGAGAGCTGGTTCCAGGCAGCCAGACACAGACTGCAACAAGTATGCAACAGAATGCAAAAATATGTAACAAGTGTTGCGCCGGGCAGGAGTGCACTCTCATAAAGCAAACAAGTTACAATACAGGCACATAATTGTTCTAATTACCTTGAAAAGGTACACAGCGAGCTGAGAATCTTTGTGGATCCCAGGCCTGGCAATGTCAGATCTAGCCAATCACAGTTTAGTGCCCTTGTGGTGGGTAGCAACGTGCAAGAACCAATGGTAAGTCCACAGCGCTGCACACATGTTATAGGTAGTGGATTGGGGACAGGCCAGCCAACTGACATGAAAGGGCCAGTAGAATAGCATCTATAATGTCCTGTATAGGTTACAACATACTCAATACCCAATCACCTGGCCTGATAGGTTTTCTGGAGAAGGGCCCGGGTTGTAACAATGTGCTGATGCCGTTTGGAAGTAAAACCAGCCTGCGAGCTGAGGAAGAGCGAGATGTGCATGAATATTTTCTGTTCCTGTGCTGATCCCTGTTGGCTTTGTCTGTAATAAACTGCAGTTTGAACTTGCTGTTGACTGATTCCTCCGTGTATCCAGGAGAGGGTGTTGGGCTCTCCAAGTCCACAGACTTCTAGTGTCCATCTGGCATACCTGGGGTTCCACCCCAACAAACATACACAGTATTTATGATCTACATCGCACCTGTGCACCACCTCCTGCACTGAACAGACAGTATCTCCACTTGACATCACATCCACGTACCGACACCTGTACTGAACATACACAGTATTTCTGCTCTACATCGCACTTGTGTACCACCTCCTGCACTGATCATCTACAGTATCTCTACTCTACATGGCACTTGTGCACCATCTCTGGCACTGACATATGCAGTATCTCCACTCAACATCACATCAACGTACCACCTCCTGCACTGAACATACACAGTATTTCTACTCTGCATGGCACTTGTGCACCATCTCCGGCACTGAACATGCACAGAACCTCTACTCTGCATGGCACTTGTGCACCATCTCTGGCACTGAACATACGCAGTATCCCCACTCAACATCACATTCACGTACCACCTCCTGCACTGAACATACAAAGTATTTCTACTCTACATCGCACTTGTGTACCACCTCCTGCACATAACATGCACAGTACCTCTACTCTACATGGCACTTGTACACCATCTCCGGCACTGAACATACGCAGTATCTCCACTCAACATCACATCCACGTACCACCTCCTGCACTGAACATACACAGTATTTCTACTCTATATCGCACTTGTGTACCACCTCCTGCACTGATCATGCACAGTATCTCAACTCTACATGGCATGTATGCACCACCTCCTGCACTGATCATGCACAGTATCTCTACTCTACATCACACTTGTGTACCACCTCCTGCACTGAACATACACAGTATTTCTACTCTGCATGGCACTTGTGCACCATCTCCGGCACTGAACATGCACAGAACCTCTACTCTGTATGGCACTTGTGCACCATATCTGGCACTGAACATACGCAGTATCTCCACTCAACATCACATCCACATACCACCTCCTGCACTGAACATACAAAGTATTTCTACTCTACATCGCACTTGTGTACCACCTCCTGCACATAACATGCACAGTACCTCTACTCTACATGGCACTTATACACCATCTCCGGCACTGAACATACTCAGTATCTCCACTCAACATCACATCCACGTACCACCTCCTGCACTGAACATACACATTATTTCTACTGTATATCGCACTTGTGTACCACCTCCTGCACTGATCATGCACATTATCTCAACACTACATGGCATGTGTGTGTGCACCACCTCCTGCACTGATCATGCACAGTATCTCTCTCTACATCACACTTGTGCACCACCTCCTGCGCTGATCATGCACAGTATCTCTACTCTACATCGCACTTGTGTACCACCTCCTGCACTGAACATACACAGAACCTCTACTCTACATGGCACTTGTGCACCACCTCCTGCACTGATCATGCACAGTATCTGTACTCTGCATCGCAATTGTGTACCACCTCCTGCACTGAACATACACAGTATTTCTACTCTACATCACACTTGTGTACCACCTCCTGCACTGATCATGCACGGTATCTCTACTCTGCATCGCAATTGTGTACCACCTCCTGCACTGAACATACACAGTATTTCTACTCTACATCACACTTGTGTACCACCTCCTGCACTGATCATGCACAGTATCTCTACTCTACATCACACTTGTGTACCACCTCCTGCACTGAACATACACAGTATGTCCACTCAACATCACCTCCACATAGCACCTCCTGCACTGAACATACACAGTAGCTCCACTCAACATTACCTCCATATACCACCTCCTGCACTGAACATGCACAGTATCTCTACTCAGGATCACATCCACGTGCCACCTCCTGCAATTAACTTACAAAGTATCCCTACTCGGCATCACATCCACGTGCCACCTCCTGCACTGAACATACACAGTATCTCTACTCGGCAGCACACCCACGTGCCACCTCCTGCAATGAACATACACAGTATCTCTACTCGGCATCACATCCACGTGCCACATCCTGCACTGATCATGCACAGTATCTCAACTCTACAAGGCATGTGTGCACCACCTCCTGCACTGATCATGCACAGTATCTCTACTCTACATGGCACTTGTACACCATCTCCGGCACTGAACATACGCAGTATCTCCACTCAACATCACATCCACGTACCACCTCCTGCACTGAACATGCACAGTATTTCTACTCTATATCGCACTTGTGTACCACCTCCTGCACTGATCATGCACAGTATCTCAACTCTACATGGCTTGTATGCACCACCTCCTGCACTGATCATGCACAGTATCTCTACTCTACATCACACCTGTGTACCACTTCCTGCACTGAACATACATAGTATTTCTACTCTGCATGGCACTTGTGCACCATCTCCGGCACTGAACATGCACAGAACCTCTACTCTGCATGGCACTTGTGCACCATCTCTGGCACTGAACATGCGCAGTATCTCCACTCAACATCACATCCACGTACCACCTCCTGCACTGAACATACAAAGTATTTCTACTCTACATCGCACTTGTGTACCACCTCCTGCACTTAACATGCACAGTACCTCTACTCTACATTGCACTTGTACACCATCTCCGGCACTGAACATACGCAGTATCTCCACTCAACATCACATCCACGTACCACCTCCTGCACTGAACATACACAGTATTTCTACTCTATATCGCACTTGTGTACCACCTCCTGCACTGATCATGCACAGTATCTCAACTCTACATGGCATGTATGCACCACCTCCTGCACTGATCATGCAATTGTGTACCACCTCCTGCACTGAACATACACAGTATCTCTACTCTACATCACACTTGTGTACCACCTCCTGCACTGAACATTCACAGTATTTCTACTCTGCATGGCACTTGTGCACCATCTCCAGCACTGAACATGCACAGAACCTCTACTCTGCATGGCACTTGTGCACCATCTCTGGCACTGAACATACGCAGTATCTCCACTCAACATCACATCCACATACCACCTCCTGCACTGAACATACAAAGTATTTCTACTCTACATCGCACTTGTGTACCACCTCCTGCACATAACATGCACAGTACCTCTACTCTACATGGCACTTATACACCATCTCCGGCACTGAACATACTCAGTATCTCCACTCAACATCACATCCACGTACCACCTCCTGCACTGAACATACACATTATTTCTACTCTATATCGCACTTGTGTACTACCTCCTGCACTGATCATGCACATTATCTCAACACTACATGGCATGTGTGCGTGCACAACCTCCTGCACTGATCATGCACAGTATCTCTACTCTACATCACACTTGTGCACCACCTCCTGCGCTGATCATGCACAGTATCTCTACTCTACATCGCACTTGTGTACCACCTCCTGCACTGAACATACACAGAACCTCTACTCTACATGGCACTTGTGCACCACCTCCTGCACTGATCATGCACAGTATCTGTACTCTGCATCGCAATTGTGTACCACCTCCTGCACTGAACATACACAGTATTTCTACTCTACATCACACTTGTGTACCACCTCCTGCACTGATCATGCACAGTATCTCTACTCTGCATCGCAATTGTGTACCATCTCCTGCACTGAACATACACCGTATTTCTACTCTACATCACACTTGTGTACCACCTCCTGCACTGATCATGCACAGTATCTCTACTCTACATCACACTTGTGTACCACCTCCTGCACTGAACATACACAGTATGTCCACTCAACATCACCTCCACATAGCACCTCCTGCACTGAACATACACAGTAGCTCCACTCAACATTACCTCCATATACCACCTCCTGCACTGAACATACACAGTATCTCCACTCAACATCATCTCCACATACCACCTCCTGCACTGAACATACACAGTATCTCCACTCAACATCAACTCCACATAGCACCTCCTGCACTGAACATACACAGTATCTCCACTCAACATCACCTCCACATAGCACCTCCTGCACTCAACATGCACGGTTTCTCTACTCTACATCACACTTGTGAACCACCTTCTGCACTGAACATGCAAAGTTTCTCTACTCTACATCACCCTTGTGCACCACCTCCTGCACTGAACATACACAGTTTCTCTACTCGACATCGCACTTGTGAACCACCTCCTGCACTGAACATGCACAGTTTCTCTACTCTACATCGCACTTGTGAACCACCTCCTGCACTGAACATGCACAGTATCTCTACTCAGCATCACATCCACGTGCCACCTCCTGCAATTAACTTACAAAGTATCCCTACTCGGCATCACATCCACGTGCCACCTCCTGCACTGAACATACACAGTATCTCTACTCGGCAGCACACCCACGTGCCACCTCCTGCAATGAACATACACAGTATCTCTACTCGGCATCACATCCACGTGCCACATCCTGCACTGATCATGCACAGTATCTCAACTCTACAAGGCATGTGTGCACCACCTCCTGCACTGATCATGCACAGTATCTCTACTCTACATGGCACTTGTACACCATCTCCGGCATTGAACATACGCAGTATCTCCACTCAACATCACATCCACGTACCACCTCCTGCACTGAACATGCACAGTATTTCTACTCTATATCGCACTTGTGTACCACCTCCTGCACTGATCATGCACAGTATTTCTACTCTGCATGGCACTTGTGCACCATCTCCGGCACTGAACATGCACAGAACCTCTACTCTGCATGGCACTTGTGCACCATCTCTGGCACTGAACATACGCAGTATCTCCACTCAACATCACATCCACGTACCACCTCCTGCACTGATCATGCACAGTATCTCTACTCTACATCACACTTGTGTACCACTTCCTGCACTGAACATACACAGTATTTCTACTCTGCATGGCACTTGTGCACCATCTCCGGCACTGAACATGCACAGAACCTCTACTCTGCATGGCACTTGTGCACCATCTCTGGCACTGAACATACGCAGTATCTCCACTCAACATCACATCCACATACCACCTCCTGCACTGAACATGCACAGTATTTCTACTCTATATCGCACTTGTGTACCACCTCCTGCACTGATCATGCACAGTATCTCAACTCTACATGGCATGTATGCACCACCTCCTGCACTGATCATGCACAGTATCTCTACTCTACATCACACTTGTGCACCACCTCCTGCACTGATCATGCACAGTATCTCTACTCTACATCGCACTTGTGTACCACCTCCTGCACTGAACATACACAGAACCTCTACTGTACATGGCACTTGTGCACCACCTCCTGCACTGATCATGCACAGTATCTCTACTCTGCATCGCACTTGTGTACCACCTCCTGCACTGAACATACACAGTATTTCTACTCTACATCACACTTGTGTACCACCTCCTGCACTGATCATGCACAGTATCTCTACTCTGCATCGCAATTGTGTACCACCTCCTGCACTGAACATACACAGTATTTCTACTCTACATCACACTTGTGTACCACCTCCTGCACTGATCATGCACAGTATCTCTACTCTACATCACACTTGTGTATCACCTCCTGCACTGAACATACACAGTATGTCCACTCAACATCACCTCCACATAGCACCTCCTGCACTGAACATACACAGTAGCTCCACTCAACATTACCTCCATATACCACCTCCTGCACTGAACATACACAGTATCTCCACTTAACATCATCTCCACATACCACCTCCTGCACTGAACATACACAGTATCTCCACTCAACATCAACTCCACATAGCACCTCCTGCACTGAACATACACAGTATCTCCACTCAACATTACCTCCACATAGCACCTCCTGCACTCAACATGCACGGTTTCTCTACTCTACATCACACTTGTGAACCACCTTCTGCACTGAACATGCAAAGTTTCTCTACTCTACATCACACTTGTGCACCACCTCCTGCACTGAACATACACAGTTTCTCTACTCGACATCGCACTTGTGAACCACCTCCTGCACTGAACATGCACAGTTTCTCTACTCTACATCACACTTGTGAACCACCTCCTGCACTGAACATGCACAGTATCTCTACTCAGCATCACATCCACGTGCCACCTCCTCCAATTAACTTACAAAGTATCCCTAATCGGCATCACATCCACGTGCCACCTCCTGCACTGAACATACACAGTATCTCTACTCGGCAGCACACCCACGTGCCACCTCCTGCAATGAACATACACAGTATCTCTACTCGGCATCACATCCACGTGCCACATCCTGCACTGATCATGCACAGTATCTCAACTCTACAAGGCATGTGTGCACCACCTCCTGCACTGATCATGCACAGTATCTCTACTCTACATGGCACTTGTACACCATCTCCGGCACTGAACATACGCAGTATCTCCACTCAACATCACATCCACATACCTCCTCATGCACTGAGCATGCACAGTATTTCTACTCTATATCGCACTTGTGTACCACCTCCTGCACTGATCATGCACAGTATCTCAACTCTACATGGAATGTATGCACCACCTCCTGCACTGATCATGCACAGTATCTCTACTCTACATCACACTTGTGTACCACTTCCTGCACTGAACATACATAGTATTTCTACTCTGCATGGCACTTGTGCACCATCTCCGGCACTGAACATGCACAGAACCTCTACTCTGCATGGCACTTGTGCACCATCTCTGGCACTGAACATACGCAGTATCTCCACTCAACATCACATCCACGTACCACCTCCTGCACTGAACATACAAAGTATTTCTACTCTACATCGCACTTGTGTACCACCTCCTGCACATAACATGCACAGTACCTCTACTCTACATGGCACTTGTACACCATCTCCGGCACTGAACATACTCAGTATCTCCACTCAACATCACATCCACGTACCACCTCCTGCACTGAACATACACATTATTTCTACTCTATATCGCACTTGTGTACCACCTCCTGCACTGATCATGCACATTATCTCAACACTACATGGCATGTGTGCACCACCTCCTGCACTGATCAAGCACAGTATCTCTACTCTGCATCGCACTTGTGTACCACCTCCTGCACTGAACATACACAGTATTTCTACTCTACATCACACTTGTGTACCACCCCCTACACTAATCATGCACAGTATCTCAACTCTACATGGCATGTGTGCACCACCCTCTGCACTGATCATGCACAGTATCTCTACTCTACATCACACTTGTGTACCACCTCCTGCACTGAACATACACAGTATCTCCACTCAACATCATCTCCACATACCACCTCCAGCACTGAACATACACAGTATCTCAACTTAACATCAACTCCACATAGCACCCTCTGCACTGAACATACACAGTATCTCCACTCAACATCTCCTCCACATAGCACCTCCTGCACTCAACATGCACGGTTTCTCTACTCTACATCACACTTGTGAACCACCTTCTGCACTGAACATGCAACGTTTCTCTACTCTACATCACACTTGTGCACCACCTCCTGCACTGAACATACACAGTTTCTCTACTCGACATCGCACTTGTGAACCACCTCCTGCACTGAACATGCACAGTTTCTCTACTCTACATCGCACTTGTGAACCACCTCCTGCACTGAACATGCACAGTATCTCTACTCAGCATCACATCCACGTGCCACCTCCTGCAATTAACTTACAAAGTATCCCTACTCGGCATCACATCCACGTGCCACCTCCTGCACTGAACATACACAGTATCTCTACTCGGCAGCACACCCACGTGCCACCTCCTGCAATGAACATACACAGTATCTCTACTCGGCATCACATCCACGTGCCACATCCTGCACTGATCATGCACAGTATCTCAACTCTACAAGGCATGTGTGCACCACCTCCTGCACTGATCATGCACAGTATCTCTACTCGGCAACACACCCACGTGCCCCCCTAGACACACAGTACTTCAACTCGACATCACAATCGCGTACCACCTGCTGCACACACACAGTATCCTGGCCTCGGAAGATGCACAAACACAGTTCATTGCTGTTGGATCAATCTTGGAACTACGATTCGTTTTCTGGGAAACTTGCCCATATTATATTGAAATGTGCAGCGATGAAACCAACCTTGGCGCAAGTCCGGCATAATTACACCAATATAAATAATATGGAATCAGCTGCCTGCCTACCTTTAATGCCATTACCCTGTCACCCTTAATTGATCGGAAAGGTACAGCGCTGGCCATTACAATGAGCACAAGCAAACGGAAGAATGCATGTTGAGTTTCTGACTCCAATATGTGTTTTTTTTTGCTGAATCTGAGGAGGGGGTCGTTATTGTGTGATAAACATGGGCAAAGCAAAGTCTAGGGCATTATGTTGAGGTAGTGCAATTCTCCAAAGTGATAATAATTACCCGCACATGTAGCTCTACAGTGCTATTAACACTTTGAGGTAAAATCAAATCACACTGTTTGTACAATTTCTTCTTGTTTATAAAAAGAAATGTTCTCCATTTGGTGAGGCTTAGGGCCCGATTCATGGAAAACGTGCATAAATCCTGCAAAGTCACTCGCACCGAAAACGACTTTGCGGGTCCTTGCGCGCAAACGATTAGGTGTGCGCTCTGCGTATTCATGGAAATCAGACCGCAAAGTAAACCTCTGCGCAAGTAGTGGCCTGAACACCCACGAAGCACCTCCATGCAAAGCAAATCCAGCCACGTATAGCAATCTTTGCACCCTCCTCGTCTGCAAAGTAATGCACCCCGGCAATACTGCGTGTGACCCCCCCAACCAAGGCAGCATTCCGGTGACACTGCGAGGAGACCCCTGTAGCTATTCACAGTACCCTGTCAATATGTGTACCATTTTTGGTATCTGTAGTCAGTCCCATGTAAATCGCGTGCAAACCCCCGTAAACCGTGACTGCACCCCGCTACTCTGCATATGCGCACCCCTACAGCACTTGCACGTTCTAAAGTGACCTTCGACCTTGTAGGATCGTTTTTGTTATGTTATGTTTTTTATTTCTTCACCACTGTTCCTCCCTAACCACAGGGCCGGTGCAAGGAGTTTTGCCACCCTAGGCGAACTGCCAGATTGGCACCCCCACCAGTATCCTCTCCGGGTCCTAACCGTTCTCAACCAGCTTGCACCACACCTCTGTCCTACACAGTGAAAAAATAGCAAACATAGAATAACAATGTGTCCGGCCACTATCCCCAGGGGTAGCATTGATTTCTGTGTTGGTATACTGCCCCCATGTTGCCAGTCGGCAGCCTTGTAAAACAGCAATATAGTCCCTTCTCTATTTTCGCTCTGGGTGGCTTAAAATGTGCGCTTTGCTTCGCTCGCATTACAAGCTGTGTTTCCTAGAGCCCTTCCAGTGGTCACTTTCCACAGGATACACAGAAGTGTTATCACTGCCTTCTAACACTGGTACCTCCACATCAGCCATTTGCTGACAATGGGTTTATAGCTCTTCAGTAGGTGCTCAGTGTTTAAGCGCTGTGCTGGGCTGTGACCGGGTTATTATCTGCAGCTATTAACCGTATCTTTTTCGCCATTGCAATGTATGCAGCCCAGGGGGTGCCTCACACTGTTTTCACGCTAAGCAGGGGCCCCTAACTAGGATGAAATGGTCCCTCACACATCTTCAACCGGGCCCAGCATGGACAATCCTGTCCTCCCAGACGCAGGCCTCAAGGGGGTGGCTTGCATGTGCAATGGTGTACATGCTTGCGTGCAGCGCAGAAAGGACTGGCATGTCTTTGGTGTGCCCCTGGGCCAAAGGAGCCCCCTGTTCATTTACCTCTGCCCCACCCCCAATAAGGGTCTGCTTCATCCAGTGCATTTGGCATCCCTTTACTGTACCCATGCCTTTAACTTCAATGCACTGCACTGGGGAGCTGCAATGCATTACTGCCAAGTGCTTGCTTGCCCATAGACTGGGCAGGTTGTAGGAGCGGGGTTGGCGCTTTTGGCCAGTGTGAACACGACCCCCAACCTGTACCTTGAGGGGGGGGGAGAAAATGATATTGAAATGAAACTGGTGATATGAAATTTAGCGGTCCGGATTGTGCTCAGTGGGTTAATGCATGTGCTGCAGCAATAGGGGTCTCCGGTTTCAAACCAGGCCAACCCCCACTTTTCAACCTTTTGAGATCAATAAACAGAACACGTACATGTGTGTGTAATAGAGGTGCGTGATTGATGCAGAAACATCAGAAGAGCACCCTTCCGGGAAAGACTGAAAGCCTTTAGTTCCATGCACTGTGTCTGGTATCTAAATCGGAGGGCAGCCACTGCACCCCGCCAACACGAGACTCTTCAGCTTGCAGTGTGCATGTTCAGAGAAGGGCCTTACTGGATATTAAATGCCTGCTTGCTATGCCAACCCTGGCAACCGAATCAATACACAATGTGGCAAAAAATAAAATCAAAGAGGAAAGTTGGCCGGGAAGGCGAGGTGTATCTACTTGAGACACAACTAACAGCTAGACTCGCAGTGAAAATGACTCCATTTGTTGACACCCAGGTTGTCCAATTCACACTGTTGTTGTCCATAGCATCCCAGACAGACCAGACCAGCCCTGCCCCCAAAGCAGACAAAGTTAAGTACAAAACAAGTATGCTTATGTGTGCACTGCAAAATGCTACTGCGTATTTCCATTTACTGCAAAATCAAAAGCATGCCAACATGCGTTCATAAGTGTTGATCCTGTGTGTGTGCCTCACGTCACTTTGGCTGCAAACTGTAATAAAGCCCTACAATGTTCCTTTCTTGACGTGTCGCCGGCCCACTACCACATCCCAGTCAGTCCCTGGGGAGAACTCTGCTACCACATGCCCAGGGAGGGGTGAAACTAAAGTGCAATCTGGAAGGAGCAGCAGAGGGTCGGACGGGATGGGCTTTGCAGGTCGGTGCGAGCGTACTACGTAGATAAGAAGATAGGGAGGTATAAGGGAGAGATGTGTGTCTTCTCACCTTGAAACTGCAGGAACTTGTGAGCTCTCACTGGTGAAAGTGCAATCTGGAAGGAGCAACAGAGGGTCGGACGGGATGGGCTTTGCAGGTCGGTGCGAGCGTACTACGTAGATAAGAAGATAGGGAGGTATAAGGGAGAGATGTGTGTCTTCTCACCTTGAAACTGCAGGAACTTGTGAGCTCTCACTGGTGAAAGTGCAATCTGGAAGGAGCAACAGAGGGTCGGACGGGATGGGCTTTGCAGGTCGGTGCGAGCGTACTACGTAGATAAGAAGATAGGGAGGTATAAGGGAGAGATGTGTGTCTTCTCACCTTGAAACTGCAGGAACTTGTGAGCTCTCACTGGTGAAAGTGCAATCTGGAAGGAGCAGCAGAGGGTCGGACGGGATGGGCTTTGCAGGTCAGTGCGAGCGTACTACGTAGATACGAAGATAGGGAGGTATAAGGGAGAGATGTGTGTCTTCTCACCTTGAAACTGCAGGAACTTGTGAGCTCTCACTGGTGAAAGTGCAATCTGGAAGGAGCAGCAGAGGGTCGGAGGGGATGGGCTTTGCAGGTCAGTGCGAGCGTACTACGTAGATAAGAAGATAGGGAGGTATAAGGGAGAGATGTGTGTCTTCTCACCTTGAAACTGCAGGAACTTGTGAGCTCTCACTGGTGAAAGTGCAATCTGGAAGGAGCGGAGGGTGGGACGGGATTCACTAGATCAGTGCGAGCGTAGATGGGACATATAAAGGAGAGATTCACGTGCATCTTCTCACCTTGATAAATGCAAACTGCAGGAACTTTTAGGACTCTCTCGCTCCAGGAGGAACTCGTCTCGTGCTGCTACTCGTCCAATGTCTGGCGGCAGCTGGGCTGAGAGTG
This sequence comes from Ambystoma mexicanum, assembly GCF_040938575.1. NCBI lineage: Eukaryota > Metazoa > Chordata > Amphibia > Caudata > Ambystomatidae > Ambystoma > Ambystoma mexicanum. Next base: position 145,122,674 of record NC_090930.1, on the reverse strand, counting down.
GTGAGACTGCCTGAAGATGGGCAGCCCCTGCTTGCATCGTTTCAGGCACTGCACCCTCAGCAGAAGGTCCCCGAACACACCAGTTGCGCAGCAGGCAGCTCAGGGCTAGGGAAAGGAAACTGGCAAATCGGTCATCGGCCTCCAGCTCCTGGGGCCTGTGGGCTCAGTCTCCTGGAGTTTCCTGGGTGGCTTAGTCGGCCCTGCCTGGTCCTTCTGGCTCCTGGGGCCCGGGCTCTCATCTCAGCCTCTCATCGGCTTCACGAGACACAGTGACCAGAAAATATGCCCTCTGGGTGAAGGTCCTGGAGCCGGGGCGTGCTGCAGTTGAGGTTGCAGAAGGCCTTGCTACGCTATCCTGCAGCAACAGCCATTGATGATAGCATGAGGGCCTAGGTACACAACGAGCCCCAGAGTCACGAGGGGTAGATATTGCATGTGCGGTGCTCACTCAGCTCATACTGCGCAGGTGCGAGTGCAACTTGTGCGAGGCAAGCACTCAGCGCCGCCACGCCCATGCCCAGTCACGACCTCTCCCGACCCAACCAACATCGGGGCCTGCCTGCAGGTGCAGCATCTTCGTGCAGGCAGGCTGACAGTCAGGTGCAGCCTCAGACGCTGATGAGAGAGAATACATTTATATCTGTACTTTGGAGGTTAAGCCTTCGCCAGCATTTGCCAGAGCCCAAATTGCTGCCCTAATATTTGTGCATTATAGACAAGTGCCTAACTTTGCCTAGTGATAGCACCGGCCCTGCCTAACCAGCAATCCCCCCCTCCAGTCTCCGCCTCACCTACTTTTCATGTAACAGCACTTGCACGTTCCGAATGTTTCAAGGCATAGTGGGAGTGTTTTATATTGTTTCATCCCTCCTGTCCCCTGTCCCCCCTTGTCTTGATGCGCTTTGAAACACCATTTGGCTGTATATGCACATTACAAATAAACAATAAATACAATAAATAAATAACTGCGATAGCCACCCCAACTGCGTGCACGCACCCATAAATTCCTGATCGGACATTACATTTACGCAGTGATTCCTTTGCGATTGAATCCTTGCGCCTGCTTTCACGTGGTGGTGTGGCCGGGAGCTTTGCATGCTGATTTCCCTGATGTAATGTTACGTGGTCAGGTCCATGAATACGCTTGGTTTTGCGTGGTACTTGGCGTGCGATTTCCCTGTGCAGGCCATTCCTCAACACACCCACGTTGTTCCTTGTTCTTCCACATTCTGTGTGGAGAATGGGAAATATGCATGTTCCGCACCTTTTTTCAATCTCTGTGTAGGCCCAACCCACACTCTGCATGGAGTCTCTCGCAAGGTGCTCGACTGCACGCAGAGATGTGCCGGACTAGTGCAAAGACCCTGCAACATCGCAAAAAGGCACGCAAAGTAGATTCCATGAATCGTCCAAGGGGATTTTGCACGCTGAAAAGTGTGTAAAGTCACTTTTTAGCGTGCAAATAATTTCATGAATCAGGCCCTCAGTGTTCTTTTTAATGTGAAATTGTCTTTATTTGATCAGTGGAACAAACATGCTAAAATAATGTATGTTGGGAAAGCTGCTTTTCAATTATGGGACACAATCATTACATGGAAGAGGAAGGTGATTGTTGTCTGCTATGTTACCGGCTGTTGCTGAAGTCAGAATGTTTAGAATGAGGTCAATACCAGTAGTTATTGACTGCATTACAAGCATTGCAATTGGCCGGGAGGAAATCAATAATGTATGTGGAATGTCAAGTAACTGTAAGGCATAGCTAGCCTAACATACTTAACAAAGCGCAAAGAACTTCCAATGCCACTTCATGACGTTTCCCACCAAGTGTATGGCCCCTCCTTAAGATAATCAATAACAAAACTCCACTACTCTTATACCGCTAAATACCTATAGGATGGCTCCTTGATCTACTTGAAAGGATCTTCGCGTTCTCCATATTTCAATCTTAGAATTGCTGATACTGTTTGCGGGCCACGGGTAATATTAATAGCTGGCAGGCTGAACCCACCGGGCACCTCTATGAACTCATTCAATTCCATGGAGACCTATTGTGCTGACCCACTTGCCAATCAAGAGCACTTGCTCCACTTGGTAGGGAGCCATTGCTTGCCCAGTGGAAGCCTGCGCATGACGCCTAATGTCTTAAGGTTGGTCCAACTTCAACAGTTGATCAAAGAAAATATACCAACTAATTTCATAAGCCGAGAGTTGAGGCCTCTGATTAGAATATGTGTCAATCAATGACAGGTTGTCAAGTGTGTGGATTCTTAGTCACTAAGACTCTGTAAGGAGCTCCTCATAATAAAAGGAGGGAAATCATTGTGTGGATCATTCCATGACAAACCTTTTAAGTGACTTCTAATGCTGCTTTATGAAGCAACTTGAAATACGTAATTAAGAAGTCAAATTATTTTGAGTCTGCATATACACGTACAAAATCCAAAGTTGATCCGCAATATCTTCTGAAATCATGTGGTTAAAAAGATCGCCGGCAGAGCTGAAACAGCAGATTCTGACCTCCTTGATCCCACTCCACCAGCGAGCGGATCAGAGTTCCTGGGGATTCGGCTCTTAACATTTTACTGCGGGCCAAAGGCACTAGTGCGCTGCCATTTCAGCCAAACCGATAGGAAGCAGAATTACTTGAGCCCTTTGACTGGTTGACATCTCAGGCTTCCCGCCAATCAGAACATGTGAAAAAGTGAAATCTCCTGATTGGCTGGTATGCCATGCACACAGCAACGCTTGAATTTGCAGCATCCCATTAGCCAATCCAAGAGAATGAAAGCAGCAAAATCCTGAATTCTCCAGCAAGGATGCAATGACGAAGGGTGCATTTTCTCCCTGTGTGCCATTCAATTTTCCAGTGCGTAAGGAGGCACAAACAGGTGCATTTGAAGAAGGTTATGTATCTATTGCCGTGCTTGTGACATGCTACATGCCAAGTTTGGCCTCAAGCTTGAGATGAAGGTGTGGTGTTGGGACCAGAGCGGGAGTTATGTTCATGAGAGCTAGACTTTCAGATCCTTCCAGCAATTGAGGTGATTGGTTTCAAGAGATAGGAGCGAGTTATAACATTTGGTATAAAGATGCTTAAGGGCTCCGGTTGTGATATTGATGACAATATGAAATAACAAATCCGTCATTATGAGTAAGTGCAACAGTTTCAGTATTTCATACTTACTTCGATCGTTAACGAAAGTGACACTTACTTCAAACAAAGTTTTTTAATGATGGTTTCCTCTACAGCCTGGGAATCTTCATGGTTAGACTGTTATTCAGGAATATGTTGGTGCCCGGTTCTTTCTCATGCGGTTCTGACACAAGGCCAACTGGCGTTACAGTGGGCTATGATGGACATGCCAGATGCATGCGAGTGGCTTTCCAAGTTCTAGGAGCTACACTATGTCAGCGTGCAAGCCTACGTTTCTCGCCAACCCCTCCCCCGCATCTCCCTCCACCAGTGGTTGAAGTGGGCAGGAATTGTTGGGAGCGGTGCTCCTCTACTTAAAAAAAAAAAAAATGTGTATTGTTTCTATGCATTAATTTTTGAAAATAAACCATTCGTGAATGGTTTAGTTTTAAAATAAAAGTGTAGAGAGAAGTTGAAACTGCACTGCACTGAACATTCCCCTTCAATAGTAGGCGCGTGTGTTTGGGGGTTGGGATTGCACGTGGTGATGAGGTTTGTGGGGAGTTGGGGCAGGCCAGCAGGGAATATAGTTCCACTACTTCTTTTCGTACACTTTGACCTCTGCCCCCTCCAAAAATGAGATTTTAACTTGTGTCCCAGGTGACAGGAGTATTTTCTGTAATTACCGAAGCGGCCAACAGTGGCCCAAAATGCCCCGACACCCCTCAGTCATCACATAAAACGCTGCAGACATCTCAATGAACCCAGTATTTAGAATATAGGGCGTTTATGGCTTCTTTGCGTGACTCACTATGAGGGCACCCAGGACCATCACAGAAGAGGGATGCGCTGTCTGAGCGCCTGAAGTGGCCAATGCTCCCACTAGGCCATCTCTAGAACTGGGTCCCCTGTCTATATCGACCTGCATCCTGATCTTGGGCTCGTAGAGGAGTCTGGCATCGGTGGAGCGCTGGGCACTTTAGGATATTTAGCCAACCCTCCTTTTTTGGGTAGCCCAGAATATCTTGCTCTCCAGTTGCAAACTATCCAAAATGGAGCAGCTAGGCTTCTGTCTGCCAATTGTCATAGCGATCATCTTTCCCTTATCCTCAATCAGTGCCGCTAGCCGCCGGCGCAGCAGCGCATTCAATTTGCCTCTTTGCGTTATCCACAGGGCCTTTCATGGCCTTCAACCCATATTTCTGATGAAAACAGTAGCTCACTATAGCCCTGCGCCTCTACGTCGCTCTGTCTCTGCCCTTCATCTAGGCACCTCTTCTTCTTTTCAAAAAGTGTACGGTGGTGCAGCTGTCTCACTTCTAGGTCCACGCTTCTGGAACTCCTTCTCTCGCTCCATCTTCCCCCTGCTTGATTGTCTTGTCTTCTGCAAAACTACCAAGAGCTGGTCCTCTCCACAAGCTTTCTGCTCCATCTTCAGGAACTAGTGACAGCCAGACATAGTGCAAAGGGGAATATGCACTATATACATATTAATAAAAATAATAACAAGAACAAAACAAAAGCAACTATGTTCTTTACAGCTATTTGGGGATGAACATATTTGGGAAGTAAAATACAAGAATAAAACACATCTGGGTGCCAACGTATCCTTTCAGTGCACACCCATGAAGGAAATATCAAATTCTTGCATGACAACAATTGAAAAATTAAGGAGAGAGTTCTATATCTATTAAACCACATAAATACATACACATGCAAAAAACAGGATGTATTTTATAGCAAGACGCCCCTTACTTAACTTGGGCAACTTCCCATTTGTAATTTCATATATCACCAGGAAAAACCATATTAGCATAATTGACCTACAAAGATTTGACGTAAAACATTTGATCGAGTTTAAATTTGTTTGTCCTTTTTTTCTGCCAAATTTATTTAAATAAATATATGGGGTGGGGTAAGGGTATAGATTATGTTGATGGGAAGTGGGGGGTGGTGTGGCGGGTTGCGCAGGGTCTCCCCTGCATTTAAGACCAAAAATAAGGTCAAATGAATTTGATCAAATGCGATTAGGTCAAATAGACCCAAACTGGAAAAACTACAAGAAAAACTCTGCCATCATTATAATTAATGTATTATCAGCCTTACTACTTAAAAGAAAGATATATTATTAAAAAAGGTGAACATGTCCTGTCATGATATAGAAGCCGCAAACCCTTCATGGGAGGTTTGTTCAGATTGAGACTGCCATATGTCCCGCAGGGATCTACTGCAGATAACAACACACACACACACACACACACACACACACACACACACACACACACACCCCCCCCCCCCCCCCCCCCCCCACCCACCACCCCCAACCGCAAATAATACTATGATTATACACCAGACAGACAGGCAATAGGCTTTGGCCCACTGGACACTCAGAGAAAAGTCAAAGGCACCCCACACCTGCATAGTCCCAGCTTCTCTCACATAGTCAAACAATAGCAACGTCATCTCTGCTCTTTCTACTCCCACTTACCCTCTCACAATTCCACCAGCCCTGCAGGACTCGCAGCGCCAAGAAGTATGGCAAACGATGCACTATAAAAAAGACTCGCTGGACGCCACCCACTCCTCTCCTCTCTGCCACCCGGTATAGCTATACCCCTCCACTGTGCCCCTCTGTATCATACCCCTCGCTGTATGTCTGTACTGTTGTATACCTCTGTAAAGTATACCCTTGTAAAGTGCTCCGTTATGCATCTGTACTGCTGTTTACCTCTGTATACTGCTCCGTTATGCATCTGTACTGTTGTATACCTCTGTAAAGCGCTCTGATATGTATCTGTACTGTTGTTTAACTCTGTAAAGCGCTCCATTACGCACCTGTACTGTTGTATACATCTGTAAAGTGCTCCGTTATGCATCTGTACTGTTGAATACCTCTGTAAAGCACTCCATTACGCATCTGTACTGTTGTATAACTCTGTAAAGGTGCTCCGTTGTGCATCTGTAGTGTTGAATACCTCCAAAAGACGTTCCGTTATGCATCTGTAGAGTTGTATATCTCTGTAAAGTGCACTGTTATGCATCTGTATTGTTGTATACCTCTGTAAAGTGCTCCATTATGCATCTGTACTGTTGTATACCTCTGTAAAGCACAACCTTATGCATCTGTACTGTTGTATACCTCTGTAAAGCTCTCCGTTATGCATCTGTACTGTGTTGTATACCTCTGTAAGGTGCTCTATTATGCATATATACTGTTGTATACCTCTGTAAAGCTCTCCGTTATGCATCTGTACTGTTGCATACCTCTGTAAGGTGCTCCATTATGCATCTGTACTGTTGTACACCTCTGTAAAATGCTCTGTTATGCATCTGTACTCTTCTACACCTCTGTAAAACGCTCCGTTATGCATCTGTACTCTTGTACACCTCTGTAAAGCGCTCTGTTATGCATCTGTATTGGTGCACACCTCTGTAAAACACTCCGTTATGCATCTGTACTGTTGTATACCTCTGTAAAGCGCTCTGTTATGCATCTGTATTGGTGCACACCTCTGTAAAAAACTCTGTTATGCATCTGTACTGTTTTATACCTCTGTAAAGCGCTACGTTACTTCTCGAAGATAGCTCCATGCTCAATAAATACCATAATAATAATAAATAATAACACAGCAGCATAACATTGAATCAATTAATTTTCACTGAAATTCATGTTATGTTCAAATTAAAAAAGAGGCACTCATCAGCAATAGGATGCGTGGACACACCTGGGATCCTGCCAAATTCTGGGGTGGAAAATATTGATGGGAATCAGAACTTTAACTCCAGATGGTGTTCCTGATCCCAGAGTACCCCCACTGATGTGAATCAGACCTTTAACTCCAGATTGTGTTCCTGATCCCTGAGTACCTCCACTGATGGGAATCAGAACTTTAACTCCAGATTGTGTTCCTGATCCCAGAGTACCTCCACTGATGGGAATCAGAACTTTTACTCCAGATTGTGTTCCTGATACCAGAGTACCTCCACTGATGGGAATCAGAACTTTTACTCCAGATTGTGTTCCTGATCCCAGAGTACCTCCACTGATGGGAATCAGACCTTTTACTCCAGATTTTGTTACTGATCCCAGAGTACTTCCACTGATGGGAATCAGACCTTTTAGTCCAGATTGATTGTGTTCCTGATCCTAGAGTACCTCCGCTGATGGGAATCAGACCTTTAACTCCAGATTCTGTTCCTGATCCTACAGTACCTCCACTGATGGGAATCAGAACTTTTACTCCATATTGTGTTCCTGATCTCAGAGTACCTCCACTGATGTGAATCAGACCTTTAACTCAAGATTGTGTTCCTGATACCAGAGTACCTCCACTGATAAGAATCAGACATTTTACTCCAGATTGTGTTCCTGATCCCAGAGTACCTCCACTGATGGGAATCAGACCTTTAACTCCAGATTGTGTTCCTGATCCCAGAGTACATCCACTGATGGGAATCAGACCTTTTACTCCAGATTGTGTTCCTTATCCCAGATTACCTCCACTGATGGGAATCAGACCTTTTACTTCAGATTGTGTTCCTGATCCCAGAGTACCTCCACTGATGTGAATCAGACCTTTAACTCCAGATTGTGTTACTGATCCTAGAGTACCTCCACTGATAAGAATCAGACCTTTTACTCCAGATTGTGTTCCTGATCCGAGAGTACCTCCACTGATGGGAATCAGACCTTTAACTCCAGATTGTGTTCCTGATCCCAGAGTACCTCCACTGATGGGAATCAGACCTTTTATTCCAGATTGTGTTACACATCCCAGAGTACCCCCACTGATGTGAATCAGACCTTTAACTCCAGATTGTGTTCCTGATCCCAGAGTACCCCCGCTGATGTGAATCAGACCTTTAACTCCAGATTGTTTTCCTGATCCCAGAGTACCTCCGCTGATAGGAATCAGACCTTTTACTCCAGATTATGTTCCTGATCCTAGAGTACCTCAGCTGATGGGAATCAGAACTTTAACTCCAGATTGTGTTCCTGATCCCAGAGTACCTCCACTGATGGGAATCAGAACTTTTACTCCAGATTGTGTTCCTGATCCCAGAGTACCTCCACTGATGGGAATCAGACCTTTTACTCCAGATTTTGTTCCTGATCCCAGAGTACTTCCACTGATGGGAATCAGACCTTTAACTCCAGATTGTGTTCCTGATCCCAGAGTACCTCCACTGATGGGAATCAGACCTTTTACTCCAGATTGTGTTCCTGATCCCAGAGTACCTCCACTGATGTGAATCAGACCTTTAACTCCAGATTGTGTTCCTGATCCCAGAGTACCTCCACTGATAGGAATCGGACCTTTTACTCCAGATTGTGTTCCTGATCCAGAGTACCTCCACTGATAGGAATCAGACCTTTTAGTCCAGATTGATTGTGGTCCTGATCCTAGAGTACCTCCGCTGATGGGAATCAGACCTTTAACTCCAGATTGTGTTCCTGATCCCAGAGTACCTCCACTGATGTGAATCAGACCTTTAACTCCAGATTGTGTTACTGATCCTAGAGTACCTCCACTGATAAGAATCAGACCTTTTACTCCAGATTGTGTTCCTGATCCGAGAGTACCTCCACTGATGGGAATCAGACCTTTAACTCCAGATTGTGTTCCTGATCCCAGAGTACCTCCACTGATGGGAATCAGACCTTTTATTCCAGATTGTGTTACACATCCCAGAGTACCCCCGTGATGTGAATCAGACCTTTAACTCCAGATTGTGTTCCTGATCCCAGAGTACCCCCGCTGATGTGAATCAGACCTTTAACTCCAGATTGTTTTCCTGATCCCAGAGTACCTCTGCTGATAGGAATCAGACCTTTTACTCCAGATTATGTTCCTGATCCTAGAGTACCTCCGCTGATGGGAATCAGAACTTTAACTCCAGATTGTGTTCCTGATCCCAGAGTACCTCCACTGATGGGAATCAGAACTTTTACTCCAGATTGTGTTCCTGATCCCAGAGTACCTCCACTGATGGGAATCAGACCTTTTACTCCAGATTTTGTTCCTGATCCCAGAGTACTTCCACTGATGGGAATCAGACCTTTAACTCCAGATTGTGTTCCTGATCCCAGAGTACCTCCACTGATGTGAATCAGACCTTTAACTCCAGATTGTGTTCCTGATCCCAGAGTACCTCCACTGATAGGAATCGGACCTTTTACTCCAGATTGTGTTCCTGATCCAGAGTACCTCCACTGATAGGAATCAGACCTTTTAGTCCAGATTGATTGTGGTCCTGATCCTAGAGTACCTCCGCTGATGGGAATCAGACCTTTAACTCCAGATTGTGTTCCTGATCCCACAGTACCTCCACTGATGGGAATCAGAACTTTTACTCCATATTGTGTTCCTGATCTCAGAGTACCTCCACTGATGTGAATCAGACCTTTAACTTAAGATTGTGTTCCTGATACCAGAGTACCTCCACTGATAAGAATCAGACATTTTACTCCAGATTGTGTTCCTGATCCCAGAGTACCTCCACTGATGGGAATCAGACCTTTTACTCCAGATTGTGTTCCTTATCCTAGATTACCTCCATTGATGGGAATCAGACCTTTTACTTCAGATTGTGTTCCTGATCCCAGAGTACCTCCACTGATGTGAATCAGACCTTTAACTCCAGATTGTGTTACTGATCCCAGAGTACCTCCACTGATAAGAATCAGACCTTTTACTCCAGATTGTGTTCCTGATCCGAGAGTACCCCAACTGATGGGAATCAGACCTTTAACTCCAGATTGTGTTCCTGATCCCAGAGTACCTCCACTGATGTGAATCAGACCTTTAACTCCAGATTGTGTTACTGATCCCAGAGTACCTCCACTGATAAGAATCAGACCTTTTACTCCAGATTGTGTTCCTGATCCGAGAGTACCCCCACTGATGGGAATCAGACCTTTAACTCCAGATTGTGTTCCTGATCCCAGAGTACCTCCACTGATGGGAATCAGACCTTTTATTCCAGATTGTGTTCCTGATTCCAGAGTACCTCCACTGATAAGAATCAGACCTTTAATTCCAGATTGTGTTACACATCCCAGAGTACTCCGCTGATGGAAATCAGACCTTTAACTCCAAATTGTGTTCCTGATCCCAGAGTACCACCACTGATAGGAATCAGACCTTTTACTCCAGATTGTGTTCCTGATCCCAGAGTACCTCCACTGATAGGAATCGGACCTTTTACTCCAGATTGTGTTCCTGATCCAGAGTACCTCCACTGATAGGAATCAGACCTTTTAGTCCAGATTGATTGTGGTCCTGATCCTAGAGTACCTCCGCTGATGGGAATCAGACCTTTAACTCCAGATTGTGTTCCTGATCCCACAGTACCTCCACTGATGGGAATCAGAACTTTTACTCCATATTGTGTTCCTGATCTCAGAGTACCTCCACTGATGTGAATCAGACCTTTAACTCAAGATTGTGTTCCTGATACCAGAGTACCTCCACTGATAAGAATCAGACATTTTACTCCAGATTGTGTTCCTGATCCCACAGTACCTCCACTGATGGGAATCAGAACTTTTACTCCATATTGTGTTCCTGATCTCAGAGTACCTCCACTGATGTGAATCAGACCTTTAACTCAAGATTGTGTTCCTGATACCAGAGTACCTCCACTGATAAGAATCAGACATTTTACTCCAGATTGTGTTCCTGATCCCAGAGTACCTCCACTGATGGGAATCAGACCTTTAACTCCAGATTGTGTTCCTGATCCCAGAGTACCTCCACTGATGGGAATCAGACCTTTTACTCCAGATTGTGTTCCTTATCCTAGATTACCTCCACTGATCGGAATCAGACCTTTTACTTCAGATTGTGTTCCTGATCCCAGAGTACCTCCACTGATGTGAATCAGACCTTTAACTCCAGATTGTGTTACTGATCCCAGAGTACCTCCACTGATAAGAATCAGACCTTTTACTCCAGATTGTGTTCCTGATCTGAGAGTACCCCCACTGATGGGAATCAGACCTTTAACTCCAGATTGTGTTCCTGATCCCAGAGTACCTCCACTGATGTGAATCAGACCTTTAACTCCAGATTGTGTTCCTGATACCAGAGTACCTCCACTGATAGGAATTGGACCTTTTACTCCAGATTGTGTTCCTGATCCAGAGTACCTCCACTGATAGGAATCAGACCTTTTAGTCCAGATTGATTGTGGTCCTGATCCTAGAGTACCTCCGCTGATGGGAATCAGACCTTTAACTCCAGATTGTGTTCCTGATCCCACAGTACCTCCACTGATGGGAATCAGAACTTTTACTCCATATTGTGTTCCTGATCTCAGAGTACCTCCACTGATGTGAATCAGACCTTTAACTCAAGATTGTGTTCCTGATACCAGAGTACCTCCACTGATAAGAATCAGACATTTTACTCCAGATTGTGTTCCTGATCCCAGAGTACCTCCACTGATGGGAATCAGACCTTTAACTCCAGATTGTGTTCCTGATCCCAGAGTACCTCCACTGATGGGAATCAGACCTTTTACTCCAGATTGTGTTCCTTATCCTAGATTACCTCCACTGATGGGAATCAGACCTTTTACTTCAGATTGTGTTCCTGATCCCAGAGTACCTCCACTGATGTGAATCAGACCTTTAACTCCAGATTGTGTTACTGATCCCAGAGTACCTCCACTGATAAGAATCAGACCTTTTACTCCAGATTGTGTTCCTGATCCGAGAGTACCCCCACTGATGGGAATCAGACCTTTAACTCCAGATTGTGTTCCTGATCCCAGAGTACCTCCACTGATGGGAATCAGACCTTTTATTCCAGATTGTGTTCCTGATTCCAGAGTACCTCCACTGATAAGAATCAGACCTTTCATTCCAGATTGTGTTACACATCCCAGAGTACTCCGCTGATGGAAATCAGACCTTTAACTCCAAATTGTGTTCCTGATCCCAGAGTACCACCACTGATAGGAATCAGACCTTTTACTCCAGACTGTGTTCCTGATCCCAAAGTACCTCCACTGATGGGAATCAGACCTTTTACTCCAGATTGTGTTCCTGATCCCAGAGAACCTCCACTGATGGGAATCAGACCTTTAACTCCAGATTGTGTTCCTGATCGTAGAGTACCCCCACTGATGTGAATCAGACCTTTAACTCCAGATTGTGTTTCTGATCCCAGAGTGCCTCCACTGATAGGAATCAGACCTTTTACTCCAGATTGATTGCGTTCCTGATCCTAGAGTGCCTCCGCTGATGGGAATCAGAACTTTTTACTCCGGATTGTGTTCCTGATCCCAGAGTACCTCCACTGATGTGAATCAGACCTTTAACTCAAGATTGTGTTCCTGATACCAGAGTACCTCCACTGATAAGAATCAGACATTTTACTCCAGATTGTGTTCCTGATCCCAGAGTACCTCCACTGATGGGAATCAGACCTTTAACTCCAGATTGTGTTCCTGATCCCAGAGTACCTCCACTGATGGGAATCAGACCTTTTACTCCAGATTGTGTTCCTTATCCCAGATTACATCCACTGATGGGAATCAGACCTTTTACTTCAGATTGTGTTCCTGATCCCAGAGTACCTCCACTGATGTGAATCAGACCTTTAACTCCAGATTGTGTTACTGATCCCAGAGTCCCTCCACTGATAAGAATCAGACCTTTTACTCCAGATTTTGTTCATGATCCGAGAGTACCTCCACTGATGGGAATCAGACCTTTAACTCCAGATTGTGTTCCTGATCCCAGAGTACCTCCACTGATGGGAATCAGACCATTTATTCCAGATTGTGTTCCTGATTCCAGAGTACCTCCACTGATAAGAATCAGACCTTTAATTCCAGATTGTGTTACACATCCCAGAGTACCCCCACTGATGTGAATCAGACCTTTAACTCCAGATTGTGTTCCTGATCCCAGAGTACCCCCGCTGATGTGAATCAGACCTTTAACTCCAGATTGTTTTCCTGATCCCAGAGTACCTCCGCTGATAGGAATCAGACCTTTTACTCCAGATTATGTTCCTGATCCTAGAGTACCTCCGCTGATAGGAATCAGAACTTTAACACCAGATTGTCTTCCTGATCCCAGAGTACCTCCACTGATGGGAATCAGAACTTTTACTCCAGATTGTGTTCCTGATCCCAGAGTACCTCCACTGATGGGAATCAGACCTTTTACTCCAGATTTTGTTCCTGATCCCAGAGTACTTCCACTGATGGGAATCAGACCTTTAACTCCAGATTGTGTTCCTGATCCCAGAGTACATCCACTGATGGGAATCAGACCTTTTACTCCAGATTGTGTTCCTGATCCCAGAGTACCTCCACTGATGTGAATCAGACCTTTAACTCCAGATTGTGTTCCTGATCCCAGAGTACCTCCACTGATAGGAATCGGACCTTTTACTCCAGATTGTGTTCCTGATCCAGAGTACCTCCACTGATAGGAATCAGACCTTGTAGCCCAGATTGATTGTCTTCCTGATCCTAGAGTACCTCAGCTGATGGGAATCAGACCTTTAACTCCAGATTGTGTTCCTGATCCCACAGTACCTCCACTGATGGGAATCAGAACTTTTACTCCATATTGTGTTCCTGATCTCAGAGTACCTCCACTGATGTGAATCAGACCTTTAACTCAAGATTGTGTTCCTGATACCAGAGTACCTCCACTGATAAGAATCAGACATTTTACTCCAGATTGTGTTCCTGATCCCAGAGTACCTCCACTGATTTGAATCAGACCTTTAACTCCAGATTGTGTTCCTGATCCCAGAGTACCTCCACTGATGGGAATCAGACCTTTTACTCCAGATTGTGTTCCTTATCCCAGATTACCTCCACTGATGGGAATCAGACCTTTTACTTCAGATTGTGTTCCTGATCCCAGAGTACCTCCACTGATGTGAATCAGACCTTTAACTCCAGATTGTGTTACTGATCCCAGAGTACCTCCACTGATATGAATCAGACCTTTTACTCCAGATTGTGTTCCTGATCCGAGAGTACCTCCACTGATGGGAATCAGACCTTTAACTCCAGATTGTGTTCCTGATCCCAGAGTACCTCCACTGATGGGAATCAGACCTTTTATTCCAGATTGTGTTCCTGATTCCAGAGTACCTCCACTGATAAGAATCAGACCTTTAATTCCAGATTGTGTTACACATCCCAGAGTACCTCCGCTGATGGAAATCAGACCTTTAACTCCAAATTGTGTTCCTGATCCCAGAGGACCACCACTGATAGGAATCAGACCTTTTACTCCAGATTGTGTTCCTGATCCCAGAGTACCTCCACTGATGGGAATCATACCTTTTACTCCAGATTGTGTTCCTGATCCCAGAGTACCTCCACTGATGGGAATCAGACCTTTAACTCCAGATTGTGTTCCTGATCGTAGAGTACCCCCACTGATGTGAATCAGACCTTTTACTCCAGATTGATTGCGTTCCTGATCCTAGAGTGCCTCCGCTGATGGGAACCAGACCTTTAACTCCAGATTGTGTTCCTGATCCCAGAGTACCTCCACTGATGGGAATCAGACCTTTTACTCCAGATTGTGTTCCTTATCCCAGATTACCTCCACTGATGGGAATCAGACCTTTTACTCCAGATTTTGTTCCTGATCCCAGAGTACCTCCACTGATGTGAATCAGACCTTTATCTCCAGATTGTGTTACTGATCCCAGAGTACCTCCACTGATAAGAATCAGACCTTTTACTCCAGATTTTGTTCCTGATCCGAGAGTACCTCCACTGATGGGAATCAGACCTTTAATTCCAGATTGTGTTCCTGATCCCAGAGTACTTCCACTGATGGGAATCAGAACTTTTTACTCCAGATTGTGTTCCTGATCCCAGAGTACCTCCACTGATAAGAATCAGATCTTTATTCCAGATTGTGTTCCATATCCCAGAGTACCTCTGCTGATGGGAATCAGACCTTTAACTCCAAATTGTGTTCCTGATCGCAGAGTACCTCCACTGATAGGAATCAGACCTTTTACTCCAGATTGTGTTCCTAATCCCAGAGTACCTCCACTGATGGGAATCAGACCTTTAACTCCAGATTGTGTTCCTGATCCGAGAGTACCTCCACTGATGGGAATCAGACCTTTTACGCCAGATTGTGTTCCTGATCCCAGAGTACCTCCACTGATGGGAATCAGACCACTCCAGATTGTGTTCCAGGTCCCAGAGTACCTCCACTGACAGGAATTAGACCTTTTACTCCAGATTGTGTTCCTGATCCCAGAGTACCTCCACTGATGTGAATAAGACCTTTAACTCCAGATTGTGTTCCTGATCCCATAGTACCTCCACTGATAAGAATCAGACCTTTTACTCCAGATTGTGTTCCTGATCCCAGAGTACCTCCGCTGATAGGAATCAGACCTTTTACTCCAGATTGTGTTCCACATCCCAGAGTACCTCCACTGATGTGAATTAGACCTTTTACTCCAGATTGTGTTCCACATCCCAGAGTACCTCCACTGATGGGAATCAACCTTTTACTCCAGATTGTGTTCCTGATCCCAGAGTACCTCGCTGATGGGAATCAGACCTTTTACTCCAGATTGTATTCCTGATCCCAGAGTACCTCCGCTGATAGGAATCAGACCTTTAACTCCAGATTGTGTTCCTGATTCCAGAGTACCTCCACTGATGGGAATCAGACCTTTTACTCCAGATTGTGTTCCTGATCCCAGAGTACCTCCACTGATAAGAATCAGACCTTTTACTCTAGATTTTGTTCCTATTCCCAGAGTACCTTCACTGATAGGAATTAGACCTTTTACTCCAGATTGTGTTCCACATCCCAGAGTACCTCCACTGATGGGAATCAGACCCTTAGTTCCAAATTGTGTTCCTGATCTCAGAGTACCTCCACTGATAGGAATTAGACCTTTTAGTCCAGATTGTGTTCCACATCCCAGAGTACCTCCACTGATGTGAATCAGACATTTTACTCAAGATTGTGTTCCTGATCCCAGAGTACCTCCACTGATGGGAATCAGACCTTTTACTCCAGATTGTGTTCCTGATCCCAGAGTACCTCCGCTGATGGGAATCAGACCTTTTACTCCAGATTGTGTTCCTGATCCCAGAGTACCTCCACTGATGGGAATCAGACCTTTTACTCCAGATTGTGTTCCTGATTGGAGGTACTCTGGTATCAGGAACACAATCTTGTGTTCCTGATCCCAGAGTACCTCCACTAATGGGAATCAGAACTTTTACTCCAGATTGTGTTCCTGATCCCAGAGTACCGCTACTAATTGGAATCAGACCTGTATGCCTGGTCTGCCAAGAGTACCACTAATCACTGAAATCAGGTGTAGTGCCCGAGTAGCCAGAGTATCCCTATTCAACGAAGACACTCGTTGATGAGTGATCAGCCCAGATTAAAAATACTACCTGAAAACCGATTTTGGTTCCTCATCAGTTTAGAGTGCTACCACTGACAGACATAAACATTTTATACCTGATCATCCAAAGAGTACCTCCACTGAATGAAATCAGCATTTAGTACCTAATCAGTCCATAATACCACTATGGACTGAAATAAGCTTTTAGACCCTAATCCGAGAACCACTACTGACTGGAATCCATCTTTGGCAACTCAGCCTTTGGCACCTGAGTAGCCAAGGGTACTTTGGCATTTGGTACCTGATCAGGATTGAGTACCTCTATCTAAAGATGGAAATCAGCCTTGACAGAAATACATCTTCAGTATCTAATTAGCTTATAGACTCACCACTGATTGAAATCAGGTTTGGTGTCTGAGTGGCCAGGGTATCACTTTTCAATGAAGTCACTCTTTAGTGAGTGATCAGCCCAGAGTAATAATGCTAACTGAAATCAGCGTTCAGTAACTCATCAGATGATAGTACCACCACTGACTGAAATCAGCCTACGATACTGGATCATCCACATAGTACCTCCATTGATTGAAATCAGTCTTGGGAACCTTATCAGTCCATAGTACCACTACGTACTAAAATCAGCCTTTGGTACCTGATCAAGCCAGGTTAACACTACTGACTAAAATAAGTTTGTAGTACCTAATCAGTTCAGCGTACCATTGCTGAGAGAAGTCCCCCTCTTTTACCTACTTAGCCCAGAATATCACTTCTGTACTTCAATGGACTGTAACCTTCCTTCGGTACATTATCAGTCCAGAGTACCACTACAGACTGATGTCCTCCTTTGTTACCTAATCAGTGCAGAGTACAACTGCTAACAAAAATCAGCCTTTGGTACCAGATTAGCCCAGAGTACTGTTACTGACTGAAGTCCTCCTTTGCTACCTAATCAGCCTAGATTACCACTACTGACTGAAATCAGCCTTTCGAACCTTGCCCATTGGCATCTGATCAGTTCAGATTACCAACACGAACCAAAATCAGCCTTTGTTACCCGATTAGCCATGAATACCACTACTGAGTGAAATCAGCCTTTGGGATCTTTTTAGCTAAAAGTACCACTTCTGACTGAAATCAGCCTTTGGGACCTGATTAGCTAAACCTACCACTACAGATGGAAATGAGGTTGTACACTTTTGAGAAGACTGTCTTCAAGCACATCAATACCCTAGAAAGAATTGACCTGCTATGCGTAGTCTTCCTTTGCCTTGTTTTGTGCTTTGTGCTCCGTGTGCTATGTGCTGTACTCTCTCATCAACTCCTTTCCACGACAGCACTCCTCCTCCTCCCTCACCACACTGCTCGCAGCAGTGTAACCGTCCCCTCTGTTTCTACTGCGCAGCTTTACCACAGTCAGTGCCTTACAAATCATCAGTCAATTCATGAATGAGATCGCCCAATGTTTTGCTCTTTGGTGTCACTCTAAGGAATTGCAGGTAAATTGGTCCTGCAAGCAGCCGTCAGTGTGGCGGTCAGCTACTCACATAGTGAATGGAGGATAGCACAGGGGCAACGTGCTTCTCTTGGAAGCAAGACCACGCAGAGCAACAGAGGTTCGCATCCCGGATCCACGTTTAGAAACCGAACTCAGGTATTAAGCGTGTTATAAATAAATACATAATTTATACTCCAATTTCTACAAGCACCTGGGGACTGCCGTTGGGTGGTTGCAGTGCACAGTATATATCAACATAACAGATTATATAAACAAAAATCAAAGGGCAGGACTAGAAATAACAACCCTCAACATTTGGCAAAAAGTGATTGAGTTTGCAACAGTAAGGGGTGGGGTATTTTTTCCCCATTGGCAATGGGTAAGAGTACATTTTAGATGGGGCAGGTGGGGGGGGGATTTAGTTTAAAATCATGTGATTCTTTTATGCTGAACTATTTGGGGCCTCCTGCACAAATCTGGTGAATTGTTGATTAATGCACTCAGACAAATGAAAACAATGCCAAGTGGAATTTTGCAGACAAGATGCCAAATGTTCTATTGATGAGATCAAGAGAAGGTGGTAAATAGAAACCCAAATGAAACAATTTACCCCACTGCGGGGCCACCCCGTTAAACGCGCCGGAAAGGTCGGGGAGGAGGAGTCAGAATGCCGGATAGGGGTGGGGCAGAACATGCTGCTGCCAAACTCCTACCTTCGGTTTCACAAGAAGTGGCAAAGCCAACAGTTTGGGCTTTTGTGTAGGTATGGGAAAGGCATTTTCAGAGCACTGTCATAATGGTACTACCTGGCGATAAGATGGCAACAGATGAAAAAGAGTGTTATTACCTGTTCATAGTGCTGGAAAAGGAAAAATATTACTCAGGTAATACCCTTCCTCCTTGTGGGAACTGGGGTAGCACCAGGGGGCATGGCCGAAGGCATGGCCCAGGCCAGGTCACGCAACAACCTATCTCTTAATGGACACCAAGAAAGGAGATTTGCATAAAAGCAAAGAGCATTTTGGGAATAAAAAATGGCCACGATTGTATATTTTAAAAATATTGGTGCTAGTGATTAAGTAAGAAAACCGTTGAGTGAGGAATTGAAGTTTGGCTCTGTGTTTTTCCTTGGTGACAATGCTCACCCTAACAGAAATATGTCTGTAAATTGCAAGACATATATACCAATTAGTTCAGCTTCTGAAATGAGATGTGAGGCTTTGGATCTTTCTACACTCTTTCTATACTATGAGCAATCGCTCAGGAACTGCCAGTAGAGCTCCTGGGCTATCCCTGGTCCACAAGATAAAGCAGTGCCCCACTGTTAAGACGGATTTCTGAACTCTGTCCTGGTGGCGCAGAAGTTCAGAAGGCCAACCTAATTACTTGGAACAGGGTAACCTCTGGACGAGCCAGACCAATCAAGGTAGCGATCGTGCGGCGGTCAAGACTAGGTCTCAAGAGGGGTGAGGGTGACTGAAAGCCCGCAATGAGCACACAAAGCAAGAACACTTACAAACTACTCCAAACAGTTGTTATATTAAAAATATATACACATTTATTTCAAGGCCTTTAAAACAATGACCGTAGTGAGAAAATCACAATATAACGATAGTAAACCAACACATACCATATCAACACAATATATATACAAATACAACAAGTCTCAAGCGTTATATGCACGAAATGTGTAGTCCACCTAAAAGGGAGGGAAAACAGGCAGTGCAGTTCGCCTTCAGAGGCACATAACTAGATGGAAGTCTGTGCCCTGCAAAGAGTGGAGCCTTGTGCTCAAAAGTACCTGCACGCGCTGGTGCCAACGGGCAAAAGGAGAAGCTCTTCGAGGGAAATCAGGCAGTTCAGTTTAGTGCACAAAAGAAGAAGAACAAGTTCCGCGACTCAAGCGCAGCCTCCACAGTGGGCAGAAGCAGAGCGCGAGTACGGAAAAGGGTGCTGTTTGACACAGCGGGGAAAAGCAATGGGCTCCTGCAGGAGGGCGACCAGATCCTAGCTATGCTACTCACCGTTCCCCGATGCAAGCAGACCCAGGCTTCTCCGCGTCAGTTTCAGCAGCTGGCAGGTTCAGAAGAGCAGGAAACGCCTCGTCATCGTGTTGAGTAAAAAGACGTCCCAATCGAAGAAACCCGCACAGTTTGTTACCACAGCAGGGCAACGGAGCGGCCGTGTGTATCTGAGCCAAATGTACACTACTCACTTCAGACCTGGGAACGCCAAGTGTACGAAGCGTGTGAGAGTGACAAGGACTCGAAATACTACACAACCTGGCGGCGGTTACAGAGCAAGACTCCCGTGTAAGCTGGTCAGTCAGCTGGATGGCCCAGAGACGCTTCCGAAGGCTTACTGGCAGGAGATGGTGAAGATGCCGAGAATAGCTGTTCCTGCTATTCCAAGGGTCGAAGTACCAGTACAGGCCTTCTGGTTCGATCAAAGGTGAAAAGGGTTTCACAAGGCGACAGCAGTGCAGAGGAGAAGTCCTTCAGTGGGTCACCAGCGATTCCTCGGTCCAGCCTCTTGGTTGCAGGATACTTGGCTCCTGTATTCCTTCGTTCGTGAGAACTCAGGAGATCGACATGGTAGTGGTGTTTCCAGCCCCCTCTTATCCACGGTTCCCTTCGCGCCAAAACGGAGGGGACCCAATGGGAGATCCGCTCATCAACACTCACACCATTCGTGGACCAATCACGGACCACGGTGGTCCCAGGCATTCACACCACCCTAGACTCTCTGGCACCCAGGATGTGTATTGGGACCAGACATCCCAGCCCACATCCTGGAGGCACACACAAGACATGTAGAAGCCCGCGAAAGCATCCGTGTTTCGCGGGAAAGTACATGCCCAAATAAGGAAGGCCCCGGGTCGGCTCGACCTGGGGAAGGTGAAGGGAGCAAGACGGTCAGCGGACAGGACAAAGGAGCCTCGTGGTCTGGCCATTTTGGGAGCCAGGCCACCATTTTGGGTTAAGCGCGAGAAACGCGCTTAGAACGCCAAAAGGAGCTCAAAACACAAGAAACGATTGCTGCCACCATTCCCGTCCCTGAATCACTTGCACCAATCAGATACAATCCTAAACGAGTATCTAGGGCCTGTAGAAGGCTAGAGACCCAAGAGAGCTGTAACTTAGCTTACAGTGACCTCTTGTGTCATGTTGCACGAAAGCCGCAACATGATAAAAGAAACTACGGGAAACAGCGTTCCCCGGTACTGACTGTCTTAAGGGCATGTCAGTTTCCCCGTAAGAAAGGAGCGAAAGCCCAGAGGAGTGCGGCAGAAGGCTGCACTTCTCTGGCAAAGTCAAGAACAAGGTGAAAAACAACAGCAAAAAGTTTAGGGGTTGCCACATGGAAGGAAAATTACCTACAATTACGAAATCTTTCCTAACACCCACCAAGACAAAATCCTACCCTGGCTTGGCACATGGTAGCAGTGCCAGGTAAATGCTTACTTAATACCCATACACAAGCCAAAACTGTTGGACTTCATTGCAAGGAACAGATGTAAATCAAGTGACTGAAGGCATGTTTGGGTAAGAATTTTTTAATATGGCGCTAGTGCAGTTACAGTTGTAATTAATCCATTAACTCTCAGCAGAGTGCTTAGAAATAACACCCACAGACCAAGGTTTGATATTACTACTAGATATAGCGACCTCAAAGAGTTCTTAGAAAAGTGTGCTTAGGGCAGGGCGATGCAGGTAGTGAGTCGGAATGGCCATAGGTATTAGGATTGTCATGAACACTGAATGGGTGGGTAAATTAGCAAATAGCAAGCACGTCATCTCTCTTCCAGCTGCACTCCAACGCATGTGTGTCTATTTTTATATTGTGCATGTTTTTTGTAAAGCACTCTGATGCTCCAGTCAGCCATGTTTGTGCTATAAAATGTTTTAATAAAATAAAATAAAGTTTCAGCTGAAGCACCATTTATTAACCAAAACAAAAAAATACAGCCGGTCTTGTTCATGCAATCTATGGAGGTGTTCAGATGCATCGGCGAATGGGCAAATAATATCAATTGAAATTCACTATTTACACTTTTTTTTTAATGGATGTATATAATTGTCACATTGTGGCCACCGTACACCTGGTTTGATCAATAATGGCCGCTGACCCACGTGCCGGCTATCCATTAGGGCGTTGTTTAGCCTCTCTTGCAGCCTGTCCTTGGCTGCAAGAGAGGTCCAGTGGTACCTGTCCAGTGGTAGGCTCTGCTCGCCGGTACATGCACCCGGGGCTTCGTTATTGGTTGTGCCTTGCTCCGGGCCAGATTGTTGCATGCATTAATGCCCGTTACTGCATGCAGAAATCTGAGCATCGCCGCCCAATTATGAGTTTACCAAAGTTGCAGCGGCAGACTCATTTTTCAGAAAATCTGCATTCTGTGTAAAACATTAAAAAAACATGTTCGACTCTTGTGGAATGGGAAGGCATATAGGACAGCAGTGGTTAACGCATACATGAACATACATTGAAGGTTCCATAATGACCCTCCAGTGCATTGTGGGTCAATGGGAGCAGGAAGGTAAGCATGGCCCCCAAACAGATGTTTGTCCTTAAATTAAGGGATAAACACATCAGGGACACAAACATTGTAACATGCCGAGAGGAAGGAGTGGTTGTTTGCCGCCACCTTTTTTTAAAGGTGGGCCAGTATTGGTGTTGATGCAGGCAATTTATAACGCGCTTTATACCCAGAGGTTTCTACGCACGGACCCAGGGATCGAGTTACTTCGTGTCATCTTACTTCCAAGGCGAGCACGTTGCCCCTGAGCTATCCTCCCGAGACAAATGTTTAGCACGGGGCAAAGTGACTTTACACTGCAAAAATACACTTGGCACTGGGCCTAATTCTCAGAGCAGAGCAAATCGACAAAAGTTCTCTTTGCACCTCGCTAAATGAGCCTAATTGACAAAAAAGATATAAGTCCCTGCAGATTTTGCTCCTCTCTGTGAATTAGGCTTGGTGCAAAGTCTATTTTTGCAGTGCAAAGTCACTTCCCTCCATGCTAAACGTTCTGTGAATTAGGCCCCGACTACATTAAGAACCCTTAACTAGATACTCGTCAAAAACAGATAGTACGTGAAATACTGCTTGATTTTACCAGTACCGTTTAATCTATGAGGGCTGAGGAGATAATTAAAATCGGAAAAAAGGGCAATCATTCAACATTTTATTTTGGTTATTAGAACTATAAGAAATTATCTGATTTTAGATTAATACAGTATTTTTCATATTTTTACCTCGAAGTCTTTTTTCCATTTCTATGAAGTCAAGCAAATCTGTCTTTTATGCTTATGTAACCCGGAAGCAAACGAGACTGCAACACAATGACGTCCCGCTCTGAAGGTATATGCAAACTGGTGCATCCGTTTGTACTTTACAAAGGTATTAGGAATGCAGTGATGCGTTGTTTTTAGTTTGTTGTTTGACCATCACTCTGCAGCTCTTAATAAAGAGATATTTTATTTCGAAAATTGTTGTGCCCTAATCAATTAGACACAAACATACATTTTCTAGAGTTGGGGGATAATGATGTCTTATTTATAAGAGTGCTTTCGACAAAGTGCCTTACAGAGAACATATTTACATACAATATTACCCAACAAAAGTTGGTACTCATTTATCGACTTCTGAAGGATGGAAGGCTGAGTTGGCCTTTCCGGCATTTGGACGTGCCATCTACAGATCACAAATAGATCGCAGCAGCTAGTGCTCAACCCGCGGAACTATTTTACCAGATTAAAGACATTTCTGGAAGTAAATGTATGAAGCTACTGCACAAGTCACACTTCAATAATAATTGAGCATACGCGCAGAATTAAACATGGATAATTAATTTGTTCGATAATCATTGTCGAGAAAATCTCAGCAAACGCACATTGTCAATTTTCACAAACCTCCTGTAAATAGGATATTTCTCATTTAGCAAAATTCCTCTCTGCGTACGCTGCCAGTTTCTACAATACCAGAGTAGCCACATATTGCTCGTTTCCAAATGAACCCAGGAAACCGACATAGCAAGTTTAATTAGGCTCCTTTAAATACATATAGATCGTTTTCATGGTACCCTGCAACCCGTACACCGACATATCCCCCATCCCACCACTACCCCAGCACCGCCCTCATTACTGGCGTCTCTCTGGTCTTGGCTGAAGCCTTCCTGGTTTTGCACTGTTTTTGGATTACAAAAAGTCAAGACTAGGGGTGAGTAGAGAACAGGGCAGATGCTGAGGTGTCCTTGGACCGAGGGTAAATTTAGACACTGAGTAGGAGCCTGAGGAATTTCTGGTCCTAACTGGTGGGACTGGTGGCATGCCATTGGTGTTACAAGCATAGTGCAAGTGTCACAGCCCCAACATGACCCTTCCCCCCCAAACCATCCCCCGTGGTTTTGGGATGCTACACTGCATATTGGGAAACACACGGGCCTTAAGCTCCACTGCCGAGGAAGTCATGTAGATGCAGCTTATATGATCCTGCAAATTGCAGCCATATTGAGCATCATCACCCAGCAATCATTCAGCAACCTCTCTACCAGGATCTGCAACCTTAAGTTCTCCAGATGCTTTGGGTTACAACTCCCAGCGGCCCTTGACAGCAGAGTCAATGGGGAGAGATCATGGCACATGTAATCAAAAAACATCAGGTGAGTGGCAGGTTGCAGACCCCTGCTCTGTACTAAGGGCCACACCCACCCCTGGTGTTGGCCATGCAGCGCTGCATGCTTACCTGCACAATAGACTCAGCTATGTTACTGCTTAAACTTAAAGTTCTATATTCGTAGATCGAATAGGTAGATTACTGTGTGGGAGAATTAATTGAATTCAATTTCATCGATTTTGTTTCAACTAATTTTGACACAAATCTATTGGGGGTGGGTTTAGGGTAACATATAATGTGGGGCTTATCTATCTATTGTAGTTTTTATATAGCGCCCTATCGCCCATAGGCCTCAGAGCGCTCAACGGGGTGCTGCAAGGGTCTCTGCCCGCATATATTTGCAGCCATATCTACCCAAAAATGTTTGGAGGGATAAAATCGAATTCAATTTAATTAATTCGACCAGATCACATTGCACCTCATAGAAGATTCCAGCGAAGGGCTGATATCCTTCTGCTGCCGTACACCATGGGAGTTTTAGAGGAAGGGCGGCCAATGTCAATGTTTAGTTGGCGTGTGGGACAGGAGATGTGGGCTATTCGCTAAGTTGCTATTAGCCTTGGTTTCTTATCCTGGCTTTTCCCACTTGAACCAATTTTCCACAGGGGTGGACTGGGAAGCAAAAAAGGCCTTGGAAATAATTCTCGAAGTGGCATGAAATTACACATTTTCAGCAGCCCAACCCTTTTCCTATAGGCAAATGTGGAACTAAAATAGGTTACCACACAAATGAGACCAGGGGTGCAGAGGCCTACTGGTAAATCTCCAGAGTTCTCTATAGGCCAGTCCACCACTGGTTTTATCATCCATCGCCAAACACTGTACCTTCAAAGCTTGCAAGTGCTTAGGGGCAAGAGATGGCTCACTTGTTGACTGGCACTATGGACATTACCTCACTAATCAATCATGGTGCCCCACGCTGATTCCCCTTCTCTTTACTCACGAAGGTTTCAGCCCCTTGTGCCACAGCTGGGTGATGTAAACAAACAATTGCGGCACTCAAGATCATGAAATCAAAATGGCCGTTCTCCCTCAGCTTCCCTTGTGGTCTCTACAGGCACAGACATCAGACTTTGGCAAGTAGTGAACACAGGGGGCGGGAAGAGTGAGGTCTTCAGCTTAAGCCCAGCTGCCACAGAGCCCAACGAGACAAAGATACCTGCCCCGATACCTGATACAAGATACCTGAGAGTTTGGTGCGCTATATAAATAAATAAACAAACAAACAACCTAGTGGCTGTGCAGATCACTGTAAAATCCTAGTCTATGGCCAGATGCCCCCAGGTGAATTTTAGTAACTGTTAATGGGTGCTGACTAGGTGAATTTTAGTAACTGTTAATGGGTGCCGGTCCTATCATTTTGTGATTCCGACAGTGCACAGTGAAGAGCATGAGCCTGGGGAGGAGTCCGTGCCAAAGTAGGTAAGTGCCATATGTAGTCATATGATGTTGTGGAGCAAACTTCACTGGGATCAGCATTTACAGAGCTCTGTACAGGAAGTACACAGAGTACCGGTCAGTAATAATATATTAAGGCACCATTCAGTTAAAGGGGGGAGTTTGGTATTGAACTATCGCGCCAGAAGAGGGGAATTAATGAATCAGAAGTTCTTCCTGGATTGACCTTTAAGCCAAACTTACAAGGACGTGTTTGGCTCAACTATATGTTCAGACCTTCCCTAATAGTTTGGTTTAAATTCAAGACAATCCATCCACCAGTTGGGGAGGTTATTCCCGAAGTTGACCGGTCGCCTCAAGGCCCCTATTTCGATGAAGATCGCAGCCTGGAGCACCACCTTCTTTCAGGGGTAGAGACGAATGGTAGGGCACTCACCTGATATGATTGATGACCATCATTATTAACCTCGGTGGACAGGTCCAGAACCTTAGGTAGGACCATTAGTTGCCACCTGATTGACACCATCTGCTCACAGATCTAAGGGGGCAGGTCGAACGACTGTAGTCTCTGAAGCATGGAGCCCAGATTACAAAGCAGATTGGCAAAACAAAGGCTCTGTCGTGTGCAGGGCTTTAAGTGGGCCGGGCTAGCCTCAGAAATATGGCTTGGAGATAGGGCCCTGCTGGGGCCCCCTAATGTCCCTTGGTAGCCCCGGCCACTAGAGGACAAGGCTTTTGTTCTACAGCCTGAAACTCTCACTTGTGTGCAAGAGTTTAAGGCTTTAGAAAAAAGGCCATTTCTTCATATTGGTAGCACCAACACCTGCCAGGCATCCCTTTAACCAAAAGATGCCTATGGGCCGGTGCCACCATTATTGAAGAAAATGTGAGTCCGCTGGCAGCCAAGACCATTTTTTCTAGAGCATGAAGCGCTTTCTCATTCACGTGCGCGTGCATCTCTTAGCTAAAGTAATGCCTGGTAGGGGCAGGGCCACCATTAAGACTGAAAACATGTGCTGCTGTCCTCCGCCAGGCATCCCTTTAGTTAAGATGCAGAGAACAGCACCAGGCTGCCAGGCAGGGGTGCCTGTAGCCCACTGAGCTGGGTCTCATCAAGGGGGCATGGCCTAACGAGCCAGCAGATGATCGCCGCCATTAGGCCACGCCCCCTTGATGAACCCTGGCTTGTTTTTCCCTGCCACTTAAGGCAGTGAGTGTGTGGGTGGCATGGTAAACCTCTGATTGCGGTGTTTCAGTATGTGGGCGCGGGAGACTTGGATGGCACTGCCTGAATGCCTACAGAGCAATGCGTAGCAATTCAAGGGGCGCATTATGTGGCGCATACCAAGAGGCGCCTAATGCGCTAAACATGTTTCCGAGCACGCACGGAGGACTGCATCGGAAAGGATGTCAAGCGGTGCAGAGCCTGGATGCCGGCATATTGGGGGAGAGGGGTATGACGCATTACGAAATGCATTTCATATGGACTTGAAGCACCTACACTCTCATTGTAAATGAACAGAGCTAATTAGCCACCGTGCAAGAATTACTGTAGTGCAAAAACATTCCTTCAATGAATTTTACACCAGGGCAATGTTAGCCAGTGTCCGAGACCTGATGCAAAAATGCATTTAAAGAGTATATTTTTTGCACTAGGATAATTGTTGCCCTAGTACTAATTATGTGTGCACCTGTGCACGTTTTATGTAATGCCATCTCAGTTCTACGCCTCGGCCACAGATATCTGACCTCAGACCAGACAGATACATCAACTTTTTAAAGTACGGTGTCCAGGGCAGAGTACAGTACCGTGCTCCAAAAAGGCAGAGTGGGTAACCGTGTAAGGCCATAAAGCAAATTAGGGCCCAATACTTATGGTGCCCGGAGTGTGTAATTATTTACTTAGAAAGTGTGGGAAAGGGGGCACATCAAGAGCGGTGCGCCACTTTCCTAGAGAATGGCAAACTCCTCTCTCCTTGGTAGCAGTAGGTTGTGGCTTCCCAAGGCGCCATCTGGGCGTGCAGGGCGGGCAGCATGGTCCCCATGGGCCCCATGACTGGTACTGTCACAGTGGTAAAACAAGGCGTACTTTAAATACCTCCAATTTTTGAAATAGCACTACATTTTCAGATAGGAATAGGTTTACCACCTGGGGTATATAGAAAGAACTGCATTGGGTACATATGGATAACTTAGACCATGCAGTCCTTTCGATACACCCTGTGCAGTAAATATGCCATGCAATCCCAACTCTTGATTAGTTGGTATTTTAAAACAAGCAGTATTTACCATTACTGCTAAAACCACCATGATGCCCCATGGCTGAGCCGTAATTTTCATGCTGTCTTTTTCTGAAAAGGGTGAAATATGTGCACTGACGGCATGTATATCTAACCCTGAACATATATAACACCTAAAAAAGTCCTTTTGATAGATATGGCATATACGTGATAAAAACATAAAAGCATATTTGTAATATAGCTTCTATTTTGCATATCTGCGATGTATATGACACTTCATATATAACATATATTTGCCATGCATATATATGTATACATGTTAATGTTAAAGGGTATTTATACGGCACACTGTCACCACTGGAGTGGTCCCCTGGCACTCTGGCGGCTCTGCCAGGCAAGGGGGTGGGGTAAGTTAGCAGGACAGAGTGGGAGAAAGAGCAAGAGAGCTGTGATGTGCTGTTGGCAGCTTCAGTTTGGTTAACACCATTCGCTGAGCCTAGGTGTATTTTTTCGGATGGTAGCCATCATGTGTTTTGCGAGGCTAAGTGTCTTATGTTTTGTTGTTACGATGTAGTGAATTGCGTGCAGTTTGTTGTGCTTTGGAGGTATGGTTGTGTTTAGTTCAGAGTTTGAGAGGTGTATGCAGGGGGGTGAATGCTCTTAGTAGTGGGGTTGGTTAAGGTTGGTTATAAACATTATGATCTAGATGTGACGCAAGCTAATAATTACAATTCTGTCCAGTTGTGACAGAAGATAGTAATTACAATTCTGTCTAGATGTGACACAAGCTATTAATTACAATTCTGTCCAGCTGTGAAGCAAGCTAGTTATTACAATTCTGTCTAGATGTGACACAAGCTAGTAATTGCAATTCTGTCTAGATGTGACGCAAGCTAATAATTACAATTCTGTCTAGATGTGACGCAAGCTAGTGATTGCAATTCTGTCTATATGTGACGCAAGCTAATAATTACAATTCTGTCTAGATGTGACGCAAGCTAGTGATTGCAATTCTGTCTATATGTGACGCAAGCTAATAATTCCAATTCTGTCTAGATGTGATGCAAGCTAGTGATTGCAATTCTGTCTATATGTGACGCAAGCTAATAATTCCAATTCTGTCTATATGTGACGCAAGCTAATAATTACAATTCTGTCTAGATGTGACGCAAGCTAGTGATTGCAATTCTGTCTATATGTGACGCAAGCTAATAATTACAATTCTGTCTAGATGTGACGCAAGCTAATAATTACAATTTTGTCTAGATGTGACGCAAGCTAGTGATTGCAATTCTGTCTATATGTGACACAAGTTAATAATTACAATTCTGTCTAGATGTGACACAAGCTAATAATTACAATTCTGTCTAGATGTGACGCAAGCTAGAGATTGCAATTCTGTCTAGATCGGTGACACAAGCTAATAATTACAATTCTGTCTAGATGTGACGCAAGCTAGTGATTGCAATTCTGTCTATATGTGACGCAAGCTAATAATTACAATTCTGTCTAGATGTGACGCAAGCTAGTGATTGCAATTCTGTCTATATGTGACGCAAGCTAATAATTACAATTCTGTCTAGATGTGACGCAAGCTAATAATTACAATTCTGTCTAGATGTGACGCAAGCTAGTGATTGCAATTCTGTCTATATGTGACACAAGTTAATAATTACAATTCTGTCTAGATGTGACACAAGCTAATAATTACAATTCTGTCTAGATGTGACGCAAGCTAGAGATTGCAATTCTGTCTAGATCGGTGACACAAGCTAATAATTACAATTCTGTCTAGATGTGATGCAAGCTAATAATTACAATTCTGTCTAGATGTGATGAAAGCTAGAGATTGCAATTCTGTCTAGATGTGACGCAAGCTAATAATTACAATTCTGTCTTTATGTGACGCAAGCTAGTGATTGCAATTCTGTCTATATGTGATGCAAGCTAATAATTACAATTCTGTCTAGATGTGACGTAAGCTAATAATTACAATTCTGTCTGCATGTGATGCAAGCTAGAGATTGCAATTCTGTCTAGATGTGACACAAGCTAATAATTACAATTCTGTCTAGATGTGACGCAAGCTAGTGATTGCAATTCTGTCTATATGTGACGCAAGCTAATAATTACAATTCTGTCTAGATGTGACGCAAGCTAATAATTACAATTCTGTCTAGATGTGACGCAAGCTAGTGATTGCACTTCTGTCTATATGTGACGCAAGCTAATAATTACAATTCTGTCTAGATGTGACGCAAGCTAATAATTACAATTCTGCCTAGATGTGACGCACGCTAGTGATTGCAATTCTGTCTATATGTGACGCAAGCTAATAATTACAATTCTGCCTAGATGTGACGCACGCTAGTGATTGCAATTCTGTCTATATGTGACGCAAGCTAATAATTACAATTCTGTCTAGATGTGACGCAAGCTAATAATTACAATTCTGTCTAGATGTGATGCAAGCTAGAGATTGCAATTCTGTCTAGATGTGACACAAGCTAATAATTACAATTCTGTCTAGATGTGACGCAAGCTAGAGATTGCAATTCTGTCTAGATGTGACACAAGCTAATAATTGCAATTCTGTCTAGATGTGACGCAAGCTAGTAATTGCAATTATGTCTAGATGTGACGCAAGCTAGTAATTGGAATTCTGTCTAGATGTGACGCAAACTAGTAATTATAATTCTGTCTAGATGTGACACAAGCTAATAATTACAATTCTGTCTAGATGTGACGCAAGCTAGTAATTGGAATTCTGTCTAGATGTGACGCAAACTAGTAATTACAATTCTGTCTAGATGTGATGCACGCTAGTTATTACAATTCTGTCTAAATGTGACGCAAGCTAGTAATTACAATTCGGTACAGATGTGAAACAAGCTGATAATTACAATTCTGTCTAGATGTGATGCAAGCCAATATATGAGATACACAGTAATTTCTGTAACATTCTGTCTGCAATTCTGAGACTCCTCCGACTGACATGATCCATGAGGGTTTAGCATTAGAGGTGCAGTTATGAGACATTGCTGCCTCTTGGTGCTGCGAGCTGTATGGACAGCCTTCATATCTAGACATACAAAATCCTTGGAATAAAGATTGGGTCCATCTTCCAACTCCCCACACTCAGTGGAGAACCGCATTGAAATCTGGCCTATTAAGGTTGCTCTTGTCAACCCCAAAGGGTGCAGTGTGTTAAATCCCTTCATCTTTGTCATTAAGTAGCACATAATCAACATCTGTATCAACTCCACCAGGAGAGGTCAGAAATCACAAAGTCAGTGGTGACCCGCACACAGTTTTTATGTTGGCTATTAGATGGCACCATAAGCATTTCCTACGAGCCAAACCTATTCCCTTGTGAAGTGAAGACTGGAGAGAGATTGGATCATAGGAGGTGCACAAGGCTCATGGGTGGTGTTTGGCATTTTACCCACGTATTGAGGGTGCATAGCCATGCTAGTTCTTAAGGCCACTCCCACCCACCATTTGCCCCTCCCCACATACACTAAACATACAGCGTGGGATCAGGGGAGTATCCAGCATTGCAAGAGTGGGAGGTGGGGGGTCGGGCCGAGCCACGAACAAAGTCCGGCTACTTTCCACCCCAAATGATGTGTGCGCAATTCTGCACTGTATAATTTGCGCCCCCAGCCCTGCTCCAATCTACTTTTTTGGTAACATTAGTGGCACTGGCACTTTGGCAGATGTTATTTTAACACATAACAAACAAAACTGCAGGATCATTGCAGATGCAGGAAACTCATATATTAGATCTCTGTCTAGGCGCTCTGGGGAAAAATACATGCAAACCTCCCCATTTGCATATGGATTGTGCCAACAGAAGTGACTTCACAGAAAAGGACATGCAAGGAGCATCTTCAGTGTTTGATACTTACAGGCAACAGGGAAGTGACTTTAGAATAAGTTGCCATAAGAAAGCCAAGAGTCGAATAACTTTCTGGGGCAAAATACCTAAATTGCACTTTTATTATATATGGAGCAACTCTATAGTCATTAGGCTTTTTTTCATAATAGCATGATACATTAACGTAAGTGTTGAAGTGAATTAAAATCACTTACAGAGATGCAGATAAGACACAGTGTGATTAAATGCAAGGTCCTGGGCTGTGGCCAGCGCCATATGGCTCTTTGCTTCTGGAGTGGCTGGCTTTCTTGATCAGGCCTCTTAAAAAAAACAGGTGTTCCACAAGTTTAACACGTTGAGCAGTGACCCTAAATAAGAAAGAAAAGAAGTGAAAAGATTGAATGTTGCCAGTCTGCGCAATGACCCTAATTAAATCCTTCTGTTCGTAAGCAATAAGTCAAAACATCTACACAAGACTATTTTGGATTGACCAATTAATAAGGACAATTGCAATATTGCTTACGAACAGAAGGATTTAATTAGGGTCATCGCGCAGACTGGCACCCCAATATTTTCTCTTTTGTTCTATGTAGTAGGTTCCGGAGGGCCACGTATGCTACAACTGCTGCACTTGACCACCAGTTTGAAAACAGGAGACTAGCGCATACCTAGTTGTTACTCCTCATAGTCTTTCCATATTTCTAAATAAGAAAGAATAGGAATACCAAATAATTTGTCTTTCTGGAATTCTATGCAATAATTGCTAGACTCATTAAAGGTGTATTTCAGGCACACCTCAGGGGGTGAGTCACTGATTTAGTCTGTTCTTAAACACCTCAACTCAGTCTTTCATCCTTCCGAGGTCGATAAATGAGTACCAACACAGGTTGGGTGATATTGTATGTATATTTGTTCTATGCAAATCAATTAAAAATAAGTGCTGTATAATAACACATCATTAACATTTGGCCATGGACGTCTTGTGTAATATGGGCCTATACACACTGATCTTAATGATAAATATGGCGAACCATTCTTGTATGAAAAGTATATCACATTATAGTGTTATAGTAACATTTTTCTCAGTGTTCTTAGGAACAATGCTATGTGATGCCACTCCCTGCTTTGTCAAGGAGTGAAAGGTCATGTTTCATTGCTTCCTGTGATATCGCTTCGGGTGGGGTCAAATGACATCACTTCCTGTGATGTCATCAGAGGTCAAGGGTCGTGTAATGTCAGTATCCCTGACATTTTGGTGAAATAATGTCCTTGCCTCCCATCAGTGCCTAATGGCTCACATTGTAATGCTCTGTTAACACAGAGCAACCTGAGAGCCGCTCTGCTTCCCGGAGCTCCCTGGAACATTGACCGGCAGCGGGACACCTCTCCCGTTCGGAAAGGGTAAGGTGTCCTGCTGCCAGGACAATGCGCGTGCTGAGCAGGAATTGCTCGGCACACATTGTCCTGCCAGCTGGACACCTTTCCCGTTGGGAACCCTCGTTAAACCCTCATTAAGGTGCAGGATGGGAGAGGTATACCACTGACAAATGTCCCGGTCTGGCTCTTAAAACAGCCATGGGGGGGCAGTTTGCCTTCCCTACCCCCACCACTCGGTACATCAGTGCCTGGGATCCCTTTAAGCTAGCTATATGCTTTTTAGGGGATGTCAATGGTATTTCTAACCATTTTTTCTGTAAAGGAATGGATTAGTTGCAGCTGTAAATCAGCTTCTGGTGTAATACAAAGGTCTTTACCAAGCGTGCCTTCAGCCATTCAATTTCGGTCTGTTTAGTCTGTTAAAAATAAACAATGATGTAGCCAGCAGTTTGGTCTTGTGTATTGGTTTTAAATAGATTTATGCCAGGCACTGCTATCATATGCCCAGGTACTCGCACCAAGAGCCACCTGTTGCCAAATCTTATGGCCAGGTAATACCATTGTGGCAGGGCCTGTCAAATGCCTATTCCATGCCTACACAAAAGCTAAAACATTGCCAATGCCTGTTTAATCCTTTGTTCGAAGGCTTGGGGTTTGACAGCAGCAGGGGCTCTGCCCTCAAGCTAAACTTTCATGTTCCTGAGTCTGACCATGCATGCTGACCAGGAAATATCACAAGAGTCACAGCGGGTTTCACTCCAGTCAGCTGGTAGGAATGTTGGATGAAATCTCTTGTTCGTCATTGATAGACTTTCGTGGCGCCCACAAGTATTGACAGCCATTTTGGAAAATGGTTCCAAGTAGAACCCGTACAAGGGCGGCCCAGTCACCTATTGGAAGAGATGAGTTGTTTGCTGGGTATAAAGGAGTGTCGCAGTGGGGCCAGTGTGGGCAGTCCTTGGTATGACAGAAGCCATTCACTACAGTAGGGAGATGGGCCTTGGCGCAGAGCCCAATAGAAGGCAAAGACTTTCAGAGAAGGAGTCTCCAGGTATATCCCATACAGTTGATGGCTACGTTTTGTTGTTAGCAATTGTTGATGGATGTACCAGAGCATGAGGCCCTGTGCCCTGATGGACCTTTCTCAGTGGACCTTTCTGAGTGATTTAAGTGGGAAAGTAAATAAGGGGGCGAGTTACTCTAACAGGAAGGCTGTGGCCTAAAAGGGTGAAACTGCCCCAACAAATATATCAGACCATGGAACCATGAAGTTTAGATCCCTCAGCATGGTCTTGTTTGCATCCAGTCTGCATATTATAAATAAATCGGGCTCGGTGTGTCAACACATTGCACGCTGTATTTAACATTATGTCTCATTTTGTATAGAAACAACTAAATCAGTGAGTCAATCATCCTCAGGCCGCAAATAAATCAACTTTGAGAAAGATCAGAGGGACAAGTAGCACCATTGTGGGTTCCCGGTTGCTTGCATAAAATCAGCGAGCATTTTGGGAACATAAGAAAATAAGTAGGACAACAGGACTACATATTTTTTTATTTGACAAACATGTTGCTGATAGTGATTCAAGCATGAAACCCTTCTCAGCACATAATGGACACTGGGCTTGGTGATCAGTTCATTTGTCACAACACTCGCCCTAACAGTAAAATGTCTGCAAACCACAAATCGTATATACTTATTTGGACAGCATAACTTCTCTAGACTGAGGCTTGGGCTCTCCTGCTTTCATTTCATTCTTCGAAATATATTTCTCTCATGGATTGCAGTACAGGAGAAATCACCTTGGACAGTGGAGAAGGCAGCTTTTGGTGTCAGAAGGAGGGGCATGCAGCACCCGAGGGGTCACTGCCATAGTAAACAATTCCATGTCAGTGGTGGCAGGTGAATATTTTTAGTGGATGACATTAATGTCTCCCAAAAAGTGGAAGCTACTGAGCATAGTAAGGGAGACCTAAGTAATTTAGGGAGGTTTAGGGTGGCTCTTACCACAAGAGCATTTTAAAATAATGTGTTGAAATGGTGCATTTATCAGCACAAAGTTTGATGCATTGGGTAAAAAGAAAACTACAATTTACAATTGGTTCTCTAGAGTAACACCTAAAAATCCAGTAAATGCCATGACTCCAACAGTACACAGGAGCAGTTTACAACATGATGCACGTGTCCAGAACTTATCACTGCATTGCAAAGTAAGTCATTTTCATGTAGCTGTGGCCACAACATATGCCATAAAGGTCACTGTAAATCACTTTTATGAAACTGCAGCCAAAATTGATGCCAGTACGGGTCACAGTAAATCACTTAAATGAGCTGCCGCCACAATCTATTCCAGTATGGTCACTGCAAACCACTTTCATGAAGCTGTGCCAACTATGCCTGTATTGCCACAGTAGATCATATGTATAAATCAGAGCCCACAATTGATGCAAGCATTTCTACTGCATAGCACGCTCAAGATGCCATGCTCACATTATATGCCACCATTGTTGCAGTATATACCCTTGATGATGTCCGGCACATAATATAAGGCGGCACCAACGCTATACATAACCTTTCCTGACATTCCCCTCTCCGCCACCATACACATACATGCATACATTACTTTCTCATGCACGCTCACATCCAGCCACCCACACACTCAAACTCAGAAATATATACACACCCACTCTAACACTAACATACACATACATACAGCCACAGACCAACTCAGAGCTCTTGTGCCTCCACAAACACACACAAGCACACAATGCGTTACATTTAAAGTCACAGCCTTTCTCATTGTTTCCCATTTGAGCTTACTCCATCAGATCGGGCTTTTTAGTGGAAGCCAGACTTTGCCTCTGCATTAGGCCCTCTGTTACACATGGAGACACCACCAGTGTGGTAGGTGGAGAAAATGAGTGATCCATGCTGGAGGGACGGTATAGATATGCACTTTGCCTCCTATAGTGGGAGTGTTCTTAGATCTAGATTCTGGTCTCCTAAATGAAAATTGAATCGTATATCTCTTTGTTGAACTCACCCATTCACTACATGACCCTCATCAGTTCGACGGCTCCGTCGAAACACCAAAACCTGGGCTGGGTGTCAGAGTGGTGCAATGGTGCAACACGTTTTCACATGCGCCCTCAAGTAGGTTAGAGATTGGCCCACCAGGTGCGTGACTCGAGCTTGATCAGAAGGAACACAGCCTTTAGGTCAGTGCAATGTTAATACGTCTTGACCTTACTGGGCAAGCAGCAGTGAAATCTATCAGTGTTTCCCTGTCTATTGGGCCTAAAGGGGAGAAGTGGTGTCTAACTTCAATCAGCTTCGATGAGCTTAAAAGGGTCAATAGAAGCGACCAAACTGGTCCCCCAGCAGCCAATGCGGACAAACAGAAGGTGGTGACTCCGGCCAGCGCGGCGAATGGCGCGAAGCCTGTGTCCCCCATCAGCAGTGATTGTCTCTTTATTCGCTTTTTATTAGCCTGTTATGGACTGAATTTGTGCCAACACAATCACACGGCACGTGCTTGAAACGGAGGGAGCACAGCTCGCATCTTACCAAGCCGCGGTCTAAGAAAGAAGCATCTTGCCCATCCTGTATATCACCTAAATAAAAGATATAAATACCAAAATATCCAAACAAAGAGATAAAAGGGAAAAGGGGTACATCGTTTCTGTCCCTCCTACAATGCACTCTCTGCATCTAGCCTACTGGAGTTCTTGGTTATGAAGTGACCTATTTCACAGGCTATCCAAAATCACTCGTCCTCATTTGTTTTATATCTCCATTCCTTTTGCATTGTACACATTCCTTTAGCAATATTCTGCCCTTGTTATTATTTATCATAATATGTTAATACCGACATCCCCCTTGGATGGGATGCTGGGGAACCGGGGGCCACAAACCCATGAGAGTTATGTTAGCTGGGGTCCGTTTCTGCCATTAGGCAAATGGCCCTTGATTAGCCACAGTCAAATCCAAACTAGTCGTGTAGCCAAGCCTGCACATCATTTCAGCAAAAGACAGGATTCTAAGCATAGATCAATGTTTGCCAGAGGTAGGAAGACTCTCCAGGTGTCATCTTGGCATATGGCTGACACTTCCTTTAGATCGATGCGCTATGTGGCCACCCCAGAAACGTTAGTTAGCAGTTTTGTGAGGCATGAGCGTGTCTTTGATGTTGCTAAGGGTAGCAATGGCTATCTCTGTTTGGCCTCTAACCCCTGTGGGCTATTTTGCAGTCCCTTAGATTTAGCAAATGGGACTAGTGATCATTTAGATGGAAGCATCGGGGACGTCATTTCACCAAAATACCAGGGGTAGTGGAAGTGACATAAGACGGCCTTTGACCTCTGATAACATCACAGGAAGTGATGTCATTTGACCCCCCATACACCAAATGACATCATGGGAAGTAATGGCACACGACCTTTCGCCTCTTGACAAGACAGGAAGTGGCATCACATAGCATTGCTCTTCAGTACACTAAGACAAATATGGTCACGATATCACCGTAATGTGAGATACATTTCATAAAAGAATGGATCACCATATGTAGCGTTAATATCAGTGTGCATAGGCCCATATTACCAAATTACCGTAACGTGGTCTCTTGACCATAGGATGAATTAATTAACACCCACCATCACTATCTCAACATGACCCATTGCCATGTGAGCATGGCACCACAACCTTTGAGTAGGACACTCTGTCCTTTCAATCGATATATGACACACAATAAACTTTGCATGTTACTTCACGATCTAAGCAGGATATCTCAGCATCGTTGTCCTGACATATGCTTAACACCCTTCATGTGTGTGAGATGCCGAAATTCAATGCATGGAATGCCATTACCTACATATGAAAAATCATATCTATGCATGATGTACCACACCAATGCCTGCCGTTTAATGACCTACACCCTACACATAATTCACAATGTAGGTATAACAACTACCATTTTACCAACTTGTATTGTGCAGCCAAGCACCCCTGACTGAGACGCCATCAGTGATAAGCAAAATGATCCATTATCTATGTTTGACAAACTAGGAATGCATAGCACACCATCTGTTCGTGGCACCTCAAGAGTTATGCCTGACATCTTCTGCTTTGCATCGTAAACATCTTAAGACAAATATAAGCAAAACAATATAGAGTGTCTATGCATAGCAGCCCACCAGTCACCCACTCCCCATCCCTGCTCAGACCCACCGTCCATCATAGCCCTTATGCATCACACCCCGCCCTCTGTAGATTACAATGTTCTCTCTGCCACTCACCTTCCTCAACTGATCACTCTGCACATCTGACGTTGCCCCGGGCCTCTGCCACAGGTTGCCCCCATCATCCCTCCATCTCCATACCCTTCCTTCCGCCGCCGGCAATGGCTGGGATTCAGGATGGCCCGGCGTATCTCGGGGGGCTCATAGCGAGAAGCCATATACCTCCCTGCGACTGCCTTAGAGGCCGCCCTTTGCTTGGGGGGCCACGCACGCTTTAGACAGAGCAGGTACCCACTTGTCAGGACGCGGTCTGGGTCAACTGAAGAGGCAGCTGGTCCTGACTAGAGGAGAGAGCATCTCCCCAGCAGGGCGCGCTCTGCCTCCTTTGCAGGGGTGAGAGGCAGCAGCAGGTAGCGCTCTGCAAGCCACTGCCAAGGGCGAGTGCAGCAAGAAGGCCTTCAGGGACTACTGACACCATGGTACCTGTCAGAGCAGGGCGAGTCCGAGGCAGGCGGTGCTCTGAGCTGCTGGCCCGGCCTAGACCCTCATGGGAACATGTTTGCCCCAGCCCCGTGCATTTAAAGGCGCTGTAACTTTTCCTGGTTGCTAAACAACCACTGAAAAGTTACAGAACTCTTGAAAGCACAAGGCCCAATGGCGCCCTGCGGCAGCGCCTCCCATGAAACCACTTATATAGGAAAAAAGGACACATGATGGAGCTTCTGTTTTTGTGTTTGTTTTTTCAATAAAAGTAGGGGTCGCAAAGGCAAGACAGGGGTCACAATGGAGACAGTGTGGGTCGCACCTGTGACCCCTAGCAACCCCCAAATGTCGACCCACAGAAGCATGCCCCCAGCTTTTGCTTGTGTTAGTGATGGGGTGCATGTACCCGTGACCAGTGACTGTTTGTAAGCCCCCCTCCAGAGTCTTCTGAAACTAATACAGAATCCTTTAAAACAACCTTGCTCAAAGATCAGGGGATGTCACTTCCTGTGAGGTCATTGGTGGCTCAGCCTTTTTGTGAGGTCATTTCCACTACTGCTACAATATGGCTGGCATGACCCCACTGGGTCTAGCACACCGGGCCATGCATAGTTTTGAGAAGTCAAATTGAAATGACTCTAAGTTATTTAATGCACTT
Source organism: Ambystoma mexicanum (assembly GCF_040938575.1). Lineage (NCBI taxonomy): Eukaryota > Metazoa > Chordata > Amphibia > Caudata > Ambystomatidae > Ambystoma > Ambystoma mexicanum. The sequence goes on along the minus strand of NC_090930.1, from coordinate 145,082,720 downwards.
ACTTACAAGGACTTTTGAACTTAATCACCAAATGCTGTAGCTCTGTGCTTGTATCTGTACTTAAAATGGTAGCATTTCAAAACAAAATACATTCATTGACCTTCGACTTGTACCACCGCACTCCTCCTGCGGGATGCCTATTCTGCAAGTAAAATGTCCTTTTTTATTTTTTTTAAGTGCTTAATGTGAACAAGGAAACAACGAGTTGCATTGATCGGCCAAAGATCACACAGTTTGCTAAAGAGAGGGAGACAGACATTGGATGGATTTCTATGAATTACACAGTCGGATAATTTAGCATCTAGGCCTCATGTTCTCTGTATAGGCAGCCTTACCCCCTTATGCTATAATGCGGAAGTGATGTCATGTGAGGGACAAACTGCACTACAACAGAGTCCTGGAGGATTTGACATGAATGCTACTTCCGTACTTAGAGAACATGCAGTCTTTAAAATAAAAGGGTGCATTTAGTCAAACAGAAAATGGTAAGGTATCGAAGGCACACGAGGGCCAATGATTTTGGTTTAGAATTTTGGAGTAGAAATCCTTCATAACTAAAATTAGCTTTGATATCAATAAGGACCCCTTGCCCACCAAAAAAAAGGGATTACTATAGTGTAATATTCAAGAGGGGAGAGCTGCATTTTAATAAGAGTTTAGGCCACAAACCTCATCCTTGATAATAAGGGTAAAAAGAACGTACAACTTTACAATCGGTATTGCTTACATATCATAAAAAATGAAGGAACACAATAATTCGTTTTTTAATGCCTGAAACAGTTTGGATATTTTGTTTTCCAAAGGAGCTAAAAAGCACATTCGCAAACTGACTTTGGCCGATTCTCAAAACTGAAGTGCAGTGCACTATAAAGATAAAAGGACCTCATCACGAGTTGGGCGGAGTGGTAAAAACGTGAGGTAACGCTATTACCGCTGCATTATCGCTCCGCCCAATCTCGAGTTTGGACCTGCCATGGAGAATTCACCTCCAGCGCTGAACTGGAGGTCAATGCACTGGTGGTAAACTGCCGCTATTACCACCGGTGGTAAAAGCGCCGAAAAACCCCATAGAGTCATACAGACTCTAAAAAAAATGGGGGCTAATATTACCACCACAACTTGTGATCTGGCACAAATTGCGCTGGACCGAGTTGCGGCAACACTATAAGCGTGGCCTTGGTACCGCCCGACTCGTGATGAGGCCCAAAGTGTAGGTGGCTTTGTTTTAAAGAAGCTCCAATGTGCTCAAATGTTTACATTCATTTTGCATGATAAGTTATGCATGCAGTCTGCCTGTGCATATATTACGGCTCTCAATATGTGCTTTTGCTGTCTTTTCCCACATTGTTGTGGCTGACAAACGAGGAGAGCAAATAGAAGTTATTCAGGTGGCAATTGTGATGGCTCAACTGGGTGACGTGTGGGTTTCATTGGGATGCGGTGGAAGTGCAGCATAAAAATAGGGCTTAAGGCCTAAGAAGTATGGGGGCGGTCTCCAAGGAAAGCACTGGGAAGTGACGTCACAGGAAGTGAACCGATCGGGAAGTTAAATATGCACATTTCATTGGATTTGTCTTTCTCAATTGGAGAACGTGCCCAGGACAAATAAGTATCGGACATGAGAACCTATTTCCCCATACCTTTAGTGGCTAAGAATAAAAGATGTGCACCTTTTATATCAAAGAATCTGTAACAAAGCATGCCCTCTACAGCAGAATGGCACGGTGGGGTATTTTACGCATCATGATATGAGACTGGACTTTGAAACCCATCTGCGGCCCACTGGTTCTTCTAACTTCAAGAGAAATATATGTTCTAATTCCTTGAAAACACACAGGTGCGATGGCGACTCCTGAAAAAAAGTGGACGCTTGCCACCTGCCTATGTGCTACCCCGACATGTGCCCTGCATACACACGTGTTTATGAACTGCACGGAAATAGGCGCTACATTGGGACTGTGCATTGGGTTTCTAGGCGCGTGTTTGAAGGAGGCGGGAGTGGTGCATTGCCTTGGCCGTCCCGCGGCGTGCAAGCTGAACAGCAACTCTACTTGAAATTGCAGAAGTGTTGCCCATCGTGGTCATGGCATGTGTACTGCCACACTGTAACAGCAGGTACCAAGAAGGTCGCCAGGATCCCGTGACTGGTTTATTTAAGCAGTATGTACAGTGGGGCGACCTAAAAGCTAATGGGGGACGTCCGCTACAGGAGGAAAGGAACAGGAAAAAGAAAACTCTCATGATGGTTTCCTCCAGGGATGGGCCTTTTTCAACGGATGCGTGGCCGTGACCGTCACCTTGGCCTCGGACATTGAAGTCCCAATCCTCAGTGGTCCAGGGAGGGTGGACCACTGCTCTCTTCTCTGTCACTGAAGGCTCACCGGGTTCCTGAACCCTCTTCCTGCCCAAGTCCTTAAAGGTCCAGGTAGGTTGCGCTACTTCCTGCTTCCCTGGCGTCGCGGGCTCACCGGGTTCCTGACCCTCTTCCTGCCCAAGTCCTTAAAGGTCCAGGGAGGTTGTGCTACGTCCTGCTTCCCTGGCGTTGCGGGCTCACCGGGTTCCTGAACCCTCTTCCTGCCCAAGTCCTTAAAGGTCCAGGGAGGTTGCGCTACCTCCTGCTTCCCTAGTCTTGCGGGCTCACCGGGTTCGTGAATCCTCTTCCTGCCCAAGTCCTTAAAGGTCCAGGGAGGTTGCGCTACCTCCTGCTTCCCTGGCATTGCGGGCTCACCGGAATCCTGAACCCTCTTCCTGCCCAAGTCCTTAAAGGTCCAGGGAGGTTGCGCTACCTCCTGCTTCCCTGGCGTTGCGGGCTCACCGGGTTCCTGAACCCTCTTCCTGCCCAAGTCCTTAAAGGTCCAGGGAGGTTGCGCTACCTCCCTTTTCACTGATGTTGCATGCTTTCCGGGCTCCTGAACCCTCTTCTTTCCCAAGTCCTTATAGGTCCAGGGAGGTTGTGCTACCTCCCGCTTCCCTGGTGTTGCTTGCTCATTAGGTTCCTGAACCCCCTTCCTGCCCAAGTGCTTAAAGGTCCAGGGAGGTTGCGCTACCTCCTGCTTCCCTGGTGTCGCGGGCTCACCGGGTTCCTGAACCCTCTTCCTTCTCAAGTCCTTAAAGGTCCAGGGAGGTTGCGCTACCTCTCTCTTCACTGGTGTTGCATGCTCACCGGGTTCCTGAACCCTCTTCCTGTCCAAGCCCTTAAAGGTCCAGGGACGTTGTGCTACCTCCCTCTTCACTGGTGTTGCATGCCTTCCGGGTTCCTGAACCCTCTTCTTTCCCAAGTCCTTATAGGTCCAGGGAGGTTGCGCTACCTCCCACTTCCCTGGTGTTGCATGCTCACTAGGTTCCTGAACCCCCTTCCTGCCCAAGCCCTTAAAGGTCCAGGGAGGTTGCGCTACCTCTTTCTTCACTGGTGTTGCATGCTCACCGGGTTCCTGAACCCTCTTCCTGTCCAAGCCCTTAAAGGTCCAGGGAGGTTGCGCTACCTCCCTCTTCACTGGTGTTGCATGCTTACCGGGTTCCTGAACCCTCTTTCTTCCCAAGTCCTTATAGGTCCTGGGAGGTTGTGCTACCTCCTGCTTCCCTGGTGTTTCATGCTCACTAGGTTCCTGAACCCACTTCCTGCCCAAGTCCTTAAAGGTCCAGGGAGGTTGCGCTACCTCCTGCTTCCCTGGTGTCGCAGGCTCACCGGGTTCCTGAACCCTCTTCCTTCTCAAGTCCTTAAAGGTCCAGGGAGGTTGCACTTGCTCCCGCTCCCTGGTGTTGCATGCTCACCGGGTTCCTAAACCCTCTTCCTGCCCAAGTCCTTATAGGTCCAGGGAGGTTGCGCTACCTCCCACTTCCCTGGTGTTGCATGCTCACTAGGTTCCTGAACCCCCTTCCTGCCCAAGCCCTTAAAGGTCCAGGGAGGTTGCGCTACCTCTTTCTTCACTGGTGTTGCATGCTCACCGGGTTCCTGAACCCTCTTCCTGTCCAAGCCCTTAAAGGTCCAGGGAGGTTGCGCTACCTCCCTCTTCACTGGTGTTGCATGCTTACCGGGTTCCTGAACCCTCTTTCTTCCCAAGTCCTTATAGGTCCTGGGAGGTTGCGCTACCTCCTGCTTCCCTGGTGTTTCATGCTCACTAGGTTCCTGAACCCTCTTCCTGACCAAGTCCTTAAAGGTCCAGGGAGGTTGTGCTACCTCCTGCTTCCCTGGTGTCGCAGGCTCACCGGGTTCCTGAACCCTCTTCCTTCTCAAGTCCTTAAAGGTCCAGGGAGGTTGCACTTCCTCCCGCTCCCTGGTGTTGCATGCTCACCGGGTTCCTAAACCCTCTTCCTTCCGAAGTCCTTATAGGCCCATGGAGGTTGCGCTACCTCCTGCTTCCTTGGTGTTGCAGGGTCAAAAGGTTCCTGAACCCTCTTTGTTCGCAAGTCCTTAAAGGTCCAGGGAAGATTTGCAACCTCCCTCTTCACGGTTGTTGCACGCTTACCCGGCTCCTGAATCCTCTTCCTGCCCAAGTCCTAAAAAGGTCCAGGGAGGTTGCGCTACCTCCTGCTTTCTTGGTGTCGTGGGCTCACCGGGTTCCTGAACCCTCTTCCTGCCCAAGTCCGTAAAGGTCCAGGGAGGTTGCGCTACCTCTCTCTTCTATGGTGTTGCATGCTCACCGGGTTCCTGAACCCTCTTCCTGCCCAAGTCCTTAAAGGTCCAGGGAGGTCGTGCTACCTCCTGCTTCCCTGGTGTCGTAGGCTCACCGGGTTCCTGAACCCTCTTCCTTCTCAAGTCCTTAAAGGTCCAGGGAGGTCGTGCTACCTCCTGCTTCCCTGGTGTCGCAGGCTTACCGGGTTCCTGAACCCTCTTCCTTCTCAAGTCCTTAAAGGTCCAGGGAGGTTGCACTACCTCCTGCTTCCCTGGTGTTGCATGCTCACCGGGTTCCTGAACCCTCTTCCTTCTCAAGTCCTTAAAGGTCCAGGGAGGTTGCGCTACCTCCTGCTTCCCTGGTGTTGCATGCTCACTGGGTTCCTGAACCCTCTTCCTGCCGAAGTCCTGAAAGGTCCACGGAGGTTGCGCTACCTCCCGCTTCTCTGGTGTTGCATGCTCACTAGGTTCCTGAACCCTCTTCCTGCCCAAGTCCTTAAAGGCCCATGAACGTTGTGCTACCTCCTGCTTCCTTGGTGTCGCAGGGTCACCAGGTTCCTGAACCATCTTTGTTTGCAAGTCCTTAAAGGTCCAGGGAGGTTGCGCTACCTCCCGCTTCCCTGGTGTTGCATGCTCACCGGGTTCCTAAACCCTTTTCCTGCCCAAGTCCTGAAAGGTCCAGGGAGGTTGCGCTACCTCCTGCTTCCCTGGTGTTGCATGCTTACCGGGTTCCTGAACCCTCTTCCTACCCAAGTCCTTATAGGTCCAGGGAGGTTGCGCTACCTCCCTCTTCCCTGGTGTTGCATTCTCACTAGTTTCCTGAACCCACTTCCTGCCCAAGTCCTTAAAGGCCCATGAACGTTGTGCTACCTCCTGCTTCCTTTGTGTCGCAGGGTCACCAGGTGACCTTACAGGGTTTCTGAACCCTCTTCCTTCCCAAGTCCTTATAGGTCCAGGGAGGTTGCGCTACCTCCTGCTTCCCTGGTGTTGCATGCTTACAGGGTTCCTGAACCCTCTTCCTTCCCAAGTCCTTATAGGTCCAGGGAGGTTGCGCCACCTCCCGCTTCCCTGGTGTTGAATGCTCACTACGTTCCTGAACCCTCTTCCTGCCCAAGTCCTTAAAGGCCCATGAACGTTGTGCTACCTCCTGCTTCCTTGATGTCGCAGGGTCACCAGGTTCCTGAACCATCTTTGTTTGCAAGTCCTTAAAGGTCCAGGGAAGTTGCGCTACCTCCCTCTTTACTGGTGTTTCAGGCGCACCGGGTTCCTGAACCCTCTTCCTGCCCAAGTCCTTAAAGGTCCAGGGAGGTTGCACTACCTCTCTCTTCGCTGGTGTCACAGGCTCACCGGCTTCCTGAACCAACCTCCTGCTTTCCTGGTGTCGCAGGCTCACATGGTTCCGGAACCCTTTTCTTCATCTGACTCCAGGTGCAAGTATTAAGGGCCCCCTCTCCCTGGTTAATGCTGTCAATAGCTTTCGTGAGTGGGCGAATTGTGGGTTCTTAGCTGGCAGGGAGAGCAATAGAGGGGTCTTTTAGATGGCATGGTCAAAATTTATAGTTCTGCTGCTTCCCCTCTCTGTACTGACTGTACTCTCCCAGACCCTTTCTCATTCCTCCCACCACCATCTAGACCTGCCTATTCTGGATCACTTGACAATGTACTTCCTTACTCCTAGATCCTCTCCTCTTCCGCCCTAGATCTCACTCTCCTCTGTTGTTAGGACAGCCTCACTGTCATTCTCGTGCTCTGATGGATTTCTGCCCTTCTTTACCTGGTGGTCCTATTTCATCTGCTTCCTTTGGCTTCAGACACCAGATTCTCCTTGAAAGCCACCACCTTCCCCTGTTCTCTATACTCCAATATTATCACCCTCTGGTACTGCCGTGTTCTTCCTCTCCATTCCTGATGTTACAAATCCCTTCTACTCTACTGAAGGTCCCACCACCTCCCCACCACGCTGGCTATTACCACCTCCGTCCTCTCTATTTCATTTCCACTTCCCGCCTGATCTTACCACATGCTGCCTCTCCATTCCTGATGTTACCACCTCTTTCCTCTCCACTTCTGATGTTGATACCTCCTTTCTCTCCACTATTGAACCTACCATTTAATTGCTCTTCATTTCTGATGTTACCACCTCCTCCGTTCCAATCCTGATGTGACCATCAACTACCTCTCCACTCCTGATGTTTCCACCTCTTTCCTCTGCACTTCTTATATTGATATCTCCTTCATCACGACTCTAGGTATCACCACCCCTTTCCTCTCCACTCCTGAAGCAACCATGTATTTGCTCTTCTCTTCTCTTCTCTTCTCTTCTCTTCTCTTCTCTTCTCTTCTCTTCTCTTCTCTTCTCTTCTCATGTTACCACCTCCTGCCTCTCCTCTCCTCATGATACCACCTGCTACCTCTACACTCATGATTTTACCACTTCCTGCCTCTGCACCCCTGATGTTACCACCTCTTAACTCTCCATGCTTCATTTTACCAGCACCTCACTCTCCACTCCGGATGTTACCACCTCCTGCCTGTCCACTCCTGGTGTTACCACCTCTTAACTCTCCATGCTTCATTTTACCAGCACCTTACTCTCCACTAAGGATGTCACCACCTCCTGCCTGTCCACTCCTGGTGTTACCACCTCTTAACTCTCCATGCTTCATTTTACCAGCACCTTACTCTCCACTCCGGATGTCACCACCTCCTGCCTGTCTACTCCTGGTGTTACCACCTCTTAACTATCCATGCTTCATGTTACCAGCACCTTACTCTCCACTTCAGATGTTACCACCTCTTGCCTGTCCACTCCTGATGTTACCACCTCTTAACTATCCATGCTTCATGTTACCAGCACCTTACTCTCCACTCCAGATGTTACCACCTCTTGCCTGTCCACTCCTGGTGTTACCACCTCTCAACTCTCCATGCTTCATGTTACCAGCACCTCACTCTCTACTCCTGATGTTACCACCTCTTGCCTGTCCACTCCTGGTGTTACCACCTCTTAACTCGCCATGCTTCATGTTACCAGCACCTTACTCTCCACTCCAGATGTTACCACCTCCTGCCTGTCCACTCCTGGTGTTACCACCTCTTAACTCTCCATGCTTCATGTTACCAGCACCTTACTCTCCACTCCAGATTTTACCACTTTTTTCTTCTCCACTCCTGGTGTTACCATCTCCTTTCTCACTTGCGTCTCGTTCTGTTATCGCCCTTCCATGTCCAATTGCTCCTCTTTTTGGGAATGGAGATATTTTTGGAAGTGCTAACAGTGGAGTAAGTTATGTTAAGATTTGTATTATGTTGCAGAAGTCGCCGCAGTTGTGGTCTGTCAGTGCTGAGGCTTGTCTGGAGAGTGGCAAATTGTGCCCTCACCCGGGGTGCGAGACTTTAGTCTGCGAGAGAATAGAAAGCAGAGGAAGGGGGGGCAAAGAGGGAGAAAGATTAAATGCACATGAATGATTTGCACAGGTAACGAAGGGAAGAAGGAGTAGCCATGAACAGAGCGGACAGTTTGCACGTCTGCGAAATGACGTGTGGAAAGATTGAAGCATGGCCGGGAGGATAGTTCAGGGGCAACGTGCTTGTCTTGGAAACAGGATAATGCAGAGCAGCACAGGTTTAAAGCTCGGTTCTGGGCTTAAAGACTGGCATGTAGCATGATATAAGAATCCATTTAATTTATGGCACTAGTCGGAAAAGGGCAATTTCTTAAAGCATATTGTGTGGCCAGTTTCTAGCACTTCCTTGGAAGTGCTGAAATTGACGATTGGTGGAGGGATTGGCTTGGAAGTGCTCCAGTATACTTGTGAAGCGTGGATGCGTGTGTGTCAGGTGCTATTGTCACATGCCAGTCCCAGAGCGATAAATGTGGCATTCAAGTGATCAGACATGACAGAGCCCAGAGTGGACTGTGTGCAGGGCATACGAGGTGGACAAACAGGGGAAGGGAAATCAGTTGTGTGCTGCGACATCTCTCCGTAGGCCATATGTGACCATAGTCTGAGGGACATGCGCAGTGGGGGGCAGGGAATACTGTGGTATATTGTTAAGAGTTCAGTCACTGCATAGCTCAGGGTTCCAATACGGGGGCTGTGTGTGCTACTTGACTGTCACCACATACGGCTACGACACACTTGTTCCTTGTATAGCACTTTAAGCCACAGTAAGGCCACCTCACAGCACTGAGGTTGAGGAGCAGTGAAGCAATCGTTCACCTAGGTATATTTCATCCTGGATAGTGCTCATCGGCTAAGCAAAGCAGGCGTCTTTGGGCACTGCAAGTGCGGGACCTTGTGTTAAATATGCTTTTGGGGTAGCCTTTACTAAGTGTGCATGACACTGCACAAGCCTGGCAATGCCGGCCGAATGGATTTCACATGCATCCTCACAATTGGCAGCCACTCCGACAGGATTTATTGGGCATTTCGATAATCCCAAAGTATGCCCAGATATTTTGCAGCTGCAAAGGATCAAACGCCCCGGTGTTTGCTGCTTTGGGATGAGAGCCCTGTAATCCGGACTGGAGCAGGCTACTAGCAGTGCCATCTGCCTCCAATCCATACTCCTATTAATTACAACTGACTGCCCCTATTAATTAGGCAGACTATTTGCTTGAGCACAGATCCTGCGCCCGCTCTCTCCGCACTCTGCTTGGCATGCTCGCTGCACTTTCCTTCTGATCACCAACTGTGGAGACTAAAAGGCCTCTTGGCAAGTGGCAGACGGCCCGCGTGCTCCGCTGAGCTGTGCAGTGCGGCTTAGAGGCTGCACTGCTGGAGCCCACTGCACGCATCCTACACCCTGGGCAGAATCAAGAGTGTGCATTGCACCGCTGCGTAAGTATCGCTGTGGCGGCATCGCTCTAGTTCCTTGACGCCAATCACGGGGATCTGGTGCATCAGTTCTGTAGGTGCTGCAATACCCATCGGCTGCTTTGCTACCCCTGTGATTTAACCAATCTGACTTCTGAGCTATTAACATTGAGTATGCCATCAGTTCCTCTACTCGCTATTTGCAGCAGTGCTTCATCTATCAATAGTTATTTGGTATTATGAAGCCTCATGTTTTCTCTAAGGATTGAAAAATACAGTGGCTCATCAGATGGATAAAAAGACCACGTGATGTCACTTCCTTCGATATCCCTGTGAGGTCACGAATCATAGCATGCCACTTCTGGCAGTCTTTTGATTTTGATGTAATGACTCAACTACTCTCTCCAACCGGAGTGCCTTCATAGTGGTCCTCAAATTCCACACTATCCCACTCAAGAGCTTCTGCCCTCAATAGAAGCTGACCCTACTCCCCCAAAAGCTGGCACCACTTGGACAAAGTAAATCATGTTCAGGTTGGAGATAAAAAGTCTTCCTGCACAATCTCACTATATACCCTCCACCATCGTTCTACTTCTTTTCCTGGCATGCACAGAGAAGTTGTATGCACTGGCTTGATGTAAATTCTGTGCAGCGTATTTCTCTGTTATGCTAACAATTAATCAAGTCGGTAATAATAGCCACTCTCTTGCTGTGGTTAAATTGGACTCACCGGTGCTGGAAATGGAAAGAATTTACTGGAGGAACCCTCTCATGCTGCGAGGGGTGGGCCAGGGGGAGGAGGGAGTAGGGCCATGGGATATGGCTCCAGGCCTTGTCATGCAATATAGTATCTCTTCATAGATCCCGATCCTGGTGATTTGCATACAAGCAAAGAGCATTATGGGAACATAAGAATGTCCACAATTTTAAAATCGAAACATGTCTTATAGTGATTCAGTAAGAAACCCTTTTGAGCGAATAATGGAAGTTGGGCTGAGCAGTTTTGATTGGTCACACTACTCACCCTAAGAAACAAAGGTTTGTACATTGCTGGACACATATATCAGTTTGAACAGCTGGGCTTTGCTGTTTCTGTATTCCTGTCCTGTGCCAAGACTACGGAAAGCGAGACTACTGAAAGTGGCCTGCTTGTTGAAGCACAGGTTGCTCTTTGTGTCATTGATCAGTTTGAGAACAGGATATTGCAGCAAAATCTGTCCTGAAGCAGAGTTATCACATGCACGAGCAACCCATGTTTCAACAACAGACACTTTCAGTAGACTTGGCATGGGAAACTGAATACAGAAAGAGCCAAAGCCTCAAACAATGCAACTGAAAAGTAGACAAGCATGTAGTAGGGTTAGGACGGTTTTTGTAGGCACGTGATTGCTCGGTTTGGGGCTAGGGTAAGAGTTAACAATTTGGTTAGAATTAGGATCAGGGTTGTTGCTGCAGGGCTGTTAGGGCTAAGGGTCGGATTAGAGCAAGGGTTTGGGTTAGGGCAAGGGTTGTGTCATTTGTGGGGCGCTGGTGATGAGGTCAGAATTAGGTTTACTGTTCATTTTCATTGATTTTGTATTGGGTGACATGCACATAAAATACTTTAGCGTGCTGAAGGGTTAGTGTTCTGTAAGAGCAGTGATTAGAATAAGGGGAAAGTTTAGAAATGCAGTTAAGCTGATTGTGGGGGTTTTATTAACGATTTGGGTAATTGTTAGGGTTACAGCCTTGTAATTTTGTGTATTTAAAAACAGATTTTTGGGGGACTTGATCGCTGGCAACATTTTCACACTGTGCATTGATTGTACTGAACGACGACATTTTTTAAAACTACTTTTTGCTTGCTACATTTTCACATGACTACATTTTGCTGGGGCCGTATTCACATAGACCCACTCTGATCTATGATCTAGGTTATTGCAAATTACACAGAGATCCCAATAGCAGGAATACAAAACCACAACACATGCTGACGCATATGCGTGTATTCAGGCCAATTCGAGGAATGCAATCCACACCAGGCTTAGTAGGTGTCATACTAAAGAGGAAGGAAGATACCAACTCACTCAAAGCAGTCATCCTAGTGGACATTGTGTCCAGCTTCCGCTTCCAAACATCAGTCCCAAGATGTTACTAAAAAGAATGCAGGGCATTGCAATAAATGGAAGGTCATGGCCTCGCGACCTGACGCCCAGAGTGCACAAGGTCCATTACGTGCCCCCCCCCCCCTACCACATCTTATTAACAGCTGGGGCCTCACATTCTTCCATTATGGAGATGACACACAAATCATTTACAATCTCACCTTGACCCAGCAATTAACAGACCAACCTCAGAACATGTCTTGCTCATGTGAACACTTGGATGACTTTGAAAAGACATAACTGCAACCCGACAAAATCAGAGTTCATAATTTGGGGCACAACACCACCAAACCTACAGCAACCCCTCCTCCCCCCGGCTGCATGTAATGGGATCCTGTCCACTGCCCACATCAACTGCGAGGATCACGGAACAATGGACAGCGACCACACAGTGGAAGCTCAGGTTAAGGCTTTTCGAAGGAGCTGCTTCTTCAAATCTCTACTAGCTGATGTAGTGAGCCCCTCCTGACTGTCACTCAGTGGACTATGGCAGGTATCAAGCTGAAAGTAGCAGAAATCCAATGCCCCGATAGCTTGTACCTTGGACTCCCGGAATATCTACTCAACAGTCTACAAAGATCCGAAACATGCTGGAACCAGATTACTCCAAAAACTAAAACAACCTACAAACACATCATCCCAGCATGTTGCACTCTCCACTGACCCCCCCATCAAAAGAAGGGTTCACTTCAAAATTCCAAGCATTGCCCACCTCTCCTTCCATGGCACAACCCCAGAGTTCATCTCCAGGAAATGTGCACACTACCTACCAAGGAGAACTCTTCAATCTAGCAAGGAAGTACCTTTAACAATGCCAAGCTTCAACTGGAAACGGCAAGGAGGACCCTCTTCTCCCTGCTGGCAAAAAATGCTGGAACTCTATGCCTAAACACCTGCATACAGAAGATCACCTGACCTTCAGGAAACAACTAAAAACCTTGCTAGTCAACTGGCACCGGCAGAAGACAAACATCACAATGTGATCAGCTGCCATCAACACAAAGCAAGCACCGAAAGTCCAATCAACCCACATCCCAATGTGCAGCTGTATGGTACACCCACATCCTCACTCAATCTCCAAGTAGCTCTCATGTTCTACCCTCTGTTATCCCCGACTATTAGACTCCTGTCAATCAACTGTCGCGCTGCATTACACACACAGATTGAATCCCCGCCATGCAGCTACCACAGGCGTATCATTGTTCTCTTAAACATGAATCGAGGAATTAATAAGCTATCCTTTCCAGTGTTGTTACCCCCCACCCTAACTCAGACACACATCTCTTCAAGCTGTAGGATCGTGGGCTCACCCCAACAGCTGACAACCCCCCAGTCTCACAGCCGAACCCATAGAAACAGAACGCCACTCGGGATTCGAGTACTTCTGACCTGCACTCATTAACGCCTAGGTTTCGCACCTGCCTCTCTCCCCAGTCCACAAACAACGCCTGCTCTCTTCCTTTTCTCTTCCAGAGCCACGCACGGGGGGGGGGCATACAAACTGCCTGAACGGTGTTATATAAGACCACATTATATTACGTCTCATTACCAGGGCTTGCCCCTATAGGCAGGGTGGCATATGTAGGTCTTTGCCTTGTCCTGGCTGTGCCATCTGGAGTTGGGCGGGAGGTTCCGGTAGATGGGTGAGGGCGCCCAGCCCTGGAGTAGGGTGGGACACAGCAGTGGTGATGGTGATACCAGTTGCAGGGTCACCTGGTAACACCAAGCTAGCCGGTACTACCAGATGGATGGGACCAAGCCTACTGTCTCGCACAACCGGAGAAGATGGGCATTCTGGCAACATCCAGACTAATTAAAAAGTGGTGGGTAGGCCCAAGGGATCAGAAACGTGTGTGTCAACTACCCGCTTGTTTTAACCCAGCCATCGCTTTCCCTTTGGATAGAATAAACAGCTGACATATGGGGACTCCATTACCAGTTCGGCTCACTCTAAATTCAATTGTTTTTAATAGATGGCGAATTGTCACCAAATTTGAAAACAAGCTATGGTTTAGCATCAACCGTGTTTGTTTTGCAAAGTTTCCGTGCGTGCGTAAATTAATATGTGACATTGTGACATCTCCGACATAACCTGCAGTTCCTGTCACACCGGCTCTGGCATGTGCACAGTGGGGATATGTTACATGTGAACACTTGTAAGCAAAATAGAAGAAACACGGAAACATAGACAGGGGGAAACAACATTCATTGTTGCCCAGCGTGAGGCTCTGCCTGGTGCTGCTTGCTCAACTAGGTTACTGCCTAAGAGGGAAGGAACCAGGGAGTGGGGTGGGGGGTCCCCTTTAAACTCTCAACCACCGTCCACTCCTTAAAACCCAGAGATATCGTTATTTCCAGCTGGCTGCTGAACTTAATCAGAGCCTGTGAGCAACAAAGTGATTTCAGGATTTCAGGCCTTTGTGGGTACACAAGCAATACACGCTTCGCATGAAGTTTGAGGCCTGCTCTTCTTAAATATCCTGGTACAGGCAGTGGGAAATTCATAACTATTCCCAGCTCCTCCTCTTGATTGAACTGTGTGATCGTGGGCACATTACTTATCACTATGATTCTAATTCTCAAAGTGCGTTGCGATAGGCTCGTCCATTGAAATCAGGCCCTAAGCCTTTGTGCCCTTACCTGCAAACACCAGGAGTACATTTGAGTAGAAATATACTGCCCACTGTATTATTCTGTCTCAATGTCCAGTTTCATCAGTGCATTCTATTCCTATAGTGTCTGCACCCACAACATCACCACATCCTGGGCTCCTTGCCATCTTCTTGCAGAATCTCTTTTAAGTCTTTCCAAAAAGAGCTTCACTTCTCCAACAGCCCCAACCGTTTGGTTATCTATTCATGACAAAAAGAGGGCGCTGACTTTGTAAGCTGGACTAAAGCTGTAGTTTTTGCAGTATTTTTTGCCTATCGGATGTGCCCCCGCCTTAGTTTATGGTAACCGCCCCCCGGAAGGAGGACGTTGCCAAGCATGCAAGATTTGCAATAGAAAGTAATACAGGAAAAGAAAGCAGACAGCAGCAGCTCGCTTGGAAAAGGCCAAATGTTGGACAGGTTGGCATTACACAGAATGAAAAGGAGCCAGAAAAAGTAATACATAAAAAAGATAACAGCGAGCAAATGGCATCTCAAAATAAAACAATACATACAGTAAAGGGTCCACATATCTACTTGCTTTGAAAATATGACATATAAAAGGATGCAGACAGCAGCATTCGAGAGTGGGGTAGCGTGTATCTGGATTGCTTGCTTTATTTAAGATGTCAAAATGTTCCCAAGAAAGCAGCAGTCTAATGGCCCGATTCATGGAATTGTTTGCACAGTGCAAAGTGACTTTTCACTGGTGCAAAGTGACTTTGCACTGCCAACAAACACACTAATTCATGGACCAGTGCAACGTGTCTTTTTTGACATGCAAAGGGTGGAGCAGTGCACAGTGCATGTTTAAAGTGCACATTTGCAGTACAACACGACTTTCTGCCATGCAAAGTTTCTTTGCACTGCAAAAATACACTTTGCACCGCTTCCTGAATCAGGATGCAGCAGTGCAAAGTGTATTTTGGCAGTGCGAGGTGACTTTGCACAGCAAAAAGACACTTTGCACTGTTGCATGAATCAGGGTGTTGGTTGCAGTGCAAAGTCACTTTGCACCAGTGAAAAGTCACTTTGCACCATGTAAAACATTCCATGAGCTAGGCGCTATATCTGTTACATGTCTCCTTAGACATTTGGAACACACTCAGAACTGCAGATGTGTACACTATGACCAGTTCCCAGACTTGAAGCAACATCACACCCTCTAATTAGCCTCCAGCTCTCTCTTTGCTTTTACCCAGTAAACATTGTGAGTACCTTTGTAAACGACTGGCAGCATTAGAAACAACTGTCTCTTGACACAACTATCAACAGGAGTCATGCACTTCTACTTACTTGTACCTCCTGTGCTAAACACGTGGCCTACACAACAATACGGCCCTTTGCACGCAACTTCTTTACACAGTCACAGTCCTTTACAATCACGCTCGCAACGCCTGGGATATCCTCTGCAAACAAAAGCTAGACCTGTTGACTTTGCCAAATTTCAAGGTCATGAGCATCCCACAAATCACAGCCAAGGTTGTTACCACTGTATTCCAGGCAACGTACATTATTAAGAAGCCGGCTGCACGCGGTAAAAACCTGTGTGAGAAATCCCTAAATATTTTACCATAAGTGTAGTGATTATGGCGACATGTGCGAGAATTCCCTGCTTGATAGCAGCGCCTGGAAAATATCCCTCTGACACTTCTATACAAACCAGATCCCCTGGCTTTGCCAATGCTTGTTTTTTAACTGGACGTCAGTGCATGGAAGAGGGACGTCAGTGCATGGAACAGATTTAAAACAAGCGATCGAAAGCACACTTGGTTACTCCAGGGCATTTACATCGACAACTAAGCCATTTACTCTCGGCAGATTGCTTAGAAATAACACTGGCCTGCCGGGGTCTGTCTGTGCTTGATAAAGCGAGCTCAAAGAGATCCCAAAGCGATATGTTTTCTGCAGCTGTGGTCAGCTAGTGGATGGCAAGGGGCACAGAGATTGCCATGGTCATTCTCTGTATGCATAATGCACAGGAGGGTCACCAGTGGCCCTACGGTTGGTAGAGCCCCCACCACTACTCTACTGCATGCATGACCGCACTTGGAAACCCGAGGCAGAATGTCCCAAAAGGCCTTGGGTGCAGACTATCGTGCTATTGGAGCAATGGAACCCCACCCAGAAGCCCCCTATCCTGGTTTATTTCACCAGTGCTGCTTCCAGTACAGGGAAGGAAGAAGCCTTTTACTGCAAAGCTCTCAGTGAAAGAGTTTTTGGTAGAGTTGGTAATGAGACCCCACCCATTGTCCTGAAAGACCTACACTTGATGAGTTATGCCAGACCCAAACAGATGGCTGGTATTCAATCTAATGACAGTTGTCCTAAATATCCAACCAAACGGAATAAACATTTTGAAAAAAAGGACCTCAGCTGTACTTTCAGAAACGTAGTGCCATAGTATGCAGAACTGACAGTACTTACCACTGGGCAGGGATAACACCAAGCAGTACTTACTGCCCAATAAACAAATCCCCCGGGGTAATGGGTATACTTCCTTTGTGCCAAATAATGTCAGCCAGTTCCAAATCGTTATTTTGAAGCCAGCAAAGACTGCTGAGTCAGTCTTTCATCCTTCCAAGATAACATGAGTACCATTGCGTTTGATAATAACAACGGCTAGTATTTAAGAATCACTTCAGTTTGTGATGCCTGCTAACTAATGGGCCAGTAGTAAGTTTATTTATGTCTAAATTGGTGATTGTAATTTTGCAATATATCTTCCATGCCGGGCTGTATTGGAGTTAACGGCCTGCTGCCCGTATCATGAGCAAGCCTGCAATGGAAGGCAATTTTGTTATTAGCATCTTTTGGCGAGAACGATGTGTTTGTGCCACCCATTACCCAAAAACAAACAAATTACAAAAAAAGATGGCACCTGACAGATAAAAGCAGAAACAAGAGCTTGTACGAAAACAAACTCTCTTCTTTTATGTTTCTACAGCTAGCGCCTTGATGCCCATGGGCTTTGTGTGCTTTATAAATGTATAAATAAATAAATAAATAAATAAATAAATAAATAAATAAATAAATAAAGTAAATGTCAAAAACAAATGTCTTTGCTCAAAATGAAGTATTGCCTATTTTCAATCAAAATGCTTTCTACATACTGGTACAAACATTTTCTGTAGTAGAGATATCATGGCAACATTCAGGGTAGGGCTGGCAAAGGAAAAGAAGCGTGCCATGTGTTTCAATGTATAAAGTACTCCTAGGATATATAAAATGTTATTGCACGTCACAAGTTCTGTAATTGTTTTCAGGAACTCCTCATTAGATATTATAGTTTTTGCAGTGTGTGCCGACTCTGCTGACAGACTTCACACATCCCTAATGTCAAAGTCTTCCAAAATCCCTCAAAAAAAGGCACGCGGGAAGAGCAGCGCCATATTGCATAGCAAAAGGTGGCGGAAACTTGGAACTATCAGAGCGTGCCACCAGACGGTGATTGTCGTCAAGCCGCACAACCCGCTCTGCACAGCTGCTGTGTGATTACGCCAATAGCATTTATTTAGGTCTTATTGAAAAACATCTTGTCTGTCTTCAGAGTGTCCAAAATTTCCCAGATAGACTTGGGGCCTGATTTACATACACGCTTTCAATGGGACTTTCGCATGTTAAAACATTTTTGTAAATCAGGCCCTTATTCTGAACATAACAAAATGTGGCCACATCTCACTTAGACTGGCATCACTCCATTGGTTACCAGTGAAAAATGATATTGCTATAGGGTGTGGGCCAGGTGGTTGGAATGGGCTAACACGTATTCCCATGGGGGAGCTAGCTGGGAAGGCGGGCGGGGCATGGGCCGGTGGGACACCGGACATAGGAATATAGGGGAGTTTGCTACTGGGGGTGGAGGGAGGACATTCCAATGGGAGGAGGCAGAGGGGTTGTTGTAGGAATGCGCTCAGAAATGTTTTGTTATTGTTGATAATGTTGTTGACTAATAAGTACATGATGTATACGAAGAAAACAATAACAATTGTTTATAAAATAAAATGAGTGTAGTTCAAGGCCATTTGCCTGGTAACAGAGCATCTTTTGACAGTAGGAAAATGATACCAATCACCTGTATCCCTAACATCCATATAGACTCTAGAGATGGCGAACCAGCGGCCAAGAGGCGGACCTGGTGGCAGATCCTTGTCCATCCAGTTCGCCAGCAGTTGGAACGAGCTTCCACTATGGTACATAACCACTTGACTTTTCCAAGCAAATTAAAAACTTGGTTATTTCAGAATTGAACATTGGCTCTTCTTAGATGTTGACTTTGACATTCCGCTTCTAAAGCACCATGATGCCCGGTAGGCGATTAGTATTAGTGCGCTTTATAAAACTGACCACACATACTATGCAAACCGAAGTCACAGTGAAGGAACAGGATATCACTTTGTGCTACGGCTCCATTATAATACAGGAGAGTGGAACTTGTGGGGTTTAATCAAAGGCCCAAACAAACAGAACTGAAGAGCCCACTAGAAAAATGACCTACCAGACTTCAAAAACCGTCACACTGAAAACTGGCCTATTAAGGCAGACTATGTGGGTGTCTTTCTGCAGTTGACATCCAGACACATCTGAAAACAATGTAATCAGAGTGCAGATTGGAAAGGAACATCACATTACTAGCTGTGAGAAATGCAGAATGTTCACTGAAACTGACACCTGTCAAAAGGTGGTGCACTATAACCACTCAGACCCACTTTTCAACATATAAATGAACAGCAGATAATTTAAAAAAACATGTTATCAATGACTGAAAGAAACAGCCCTGTACATTTAGCTGTCACATTTGAAAATCAATGCTGCGTGAAAAAAGAAGAAATCCACTGATACAAAAGCAAAGTGAACCATGATCAGTAAAATACATAGTATTTCAAAGAATTAATGCTGATGTTAGGAAATGCAAAATGTGTATTCATTCAGCCAAGGACAATCTCTGGGTCTCTGGGCAGAATTCACAAATGGCTTCCCCACTGCAAGCCCGTTGGCCTCTGGATATAGAAAGGGAATTATTTTCAAGCTCTTGCATCCTAGCTTTTTACAACTACAATAAAGTGTGGCCTACCCTTAATGGTGTTCTTAAACTTCCCCCATTGCCAGACCTGTTGTCTCTGAAAGCTCAATTCTTTGCAGGGCAAATGGCCTAGTCAATGTGTAACTTGAATGTAGGGACGAGCTGTGTAAACAGGGGCTGCAATCAAGGGAAGCTGAACTCTAAAAGAAATACAAAAATAGAAGGTTGTCTGATCGAAATGGTGGTCAACTTCAGATAACAGGAGAGAAGGTCAGATGTCAGCATGGCCTCATGACATCACAGGGCCGACTTGGCTCATTATCTGCAGTGGGATATCTCTATGTAGCCAATACATGCCAGCTATTTACAACCTGCAGCCCACCAACTTCAAACAACAAATAAGCAAATGGCTTTCACACCGGCCAGTCCAAGAGGCTCTGATCACATGCTGGTCAAGAATGGCAACGGTACAACATCCTTTCATCATGGGATGTTTTTCGCAGGGTTTTTTACCGTGAATCTTTTAACGAAACAAACCCATCTAATTTTTTGGGGGGGGTTAGAAAATTATATATATGGGATGTGGGTGTTTGGGAATAGATAAAACATTAAAGGGAATGGGGGTTTGGAGAGAACCCCCCAAAAAGAATGTAAAAAAGATTTGAGGGTTTTTTTCGTTAACAATTTTGCGGTAAAAAAACCCTGCGAAAAAACATCCTACGATGAAATGACATGGAATCAATGGCAACTGGCCTGAAGAAAGGAGAGCTAAAATGTGCATCCATGTGAAGTTTTCTCATTAGTTTAAATGGACTATCATAAGTGATGCATTTTATCAGCAACCAAAAGTTGCACTGCATCCATTTATGTGCCATTAATAAGATCATTTCTAGGCAATTTTTTTGAAATAGAATGTATTCACATGTGACATAGGGAATTGTAATAGCAAGCTGAAATGTGTTTTTGGCTGCTCTGACTATGTCTCGAATTTAAGAATTGGCGAGCTGGTAGAAAATAGGCATTTGGAGAGTAAATTGTATGTTCATTGCTTTTTGTATAAATGGCGAAAAGTTTTAGCAAAAGTGGAATATATATATATATATATATATATATATTCCACTTTTGCTAATCATAGGGAATTTAATAAAATGACAGCTGTGTTTGCACCATGTCGCACGGGCGTGTGGCAATTCTTCGCCATTTATACAAAAAGCAATGAACAAATATATATATATATATATACATATATATATATATTATGGCAGTTACTAGTAAATTATGATGTTTTGCTATGAAGCTGCTTTCTGGCTAAAGTTGACATTTTAAAAAAGGGGGGAATTTCAAATGGGAGTTGCAATATTTCTGTTTTAGACTCCTGAACCAATCCTTAGAAAGAGGGTGGGCCTGGGGGTTGGAGAGAAATGGGAAGGGCCAATCAAATGTGTGAGAATTCTTGCAGGGCGCCGCCCAATATCAGGGACGTCATTTCACCAAAATGCCAGGGGTAGCGGAAGTGACATCACACGACCCTTGACCCCCTGGTGACATCACAGGACGTGATGTAATTTGATCCCACCCCAAAGTGATATCACGGGATGCGATGGAACGCGACCTTTCACCCGTTGACCAAACAGGAAGTGCTATCGCGTAGCATTGTACACTACAAAAAATATGGTTACGCTATCACTATAATGTGATGTACATTTCATACAAGAATGGATCGCCATATGTATCGTTAAGATCAGTGTGTATAGGTCCATATTACCAAATTACTGTGAATGCAAGCAGACGTCCATGACCAAATGATGATGTGTTGTTATATAGCACTTACGCTTAAGAGCTTTATATAGAAAGAATATACACCCACTATCACCCAACCTGTGTTGGTACTCACGGATCGACCTCAGAAGGATGAAAGGCTGATTTGAGGCATTTAAGAACAGACTAAATCAGTGACTCACCCCCTGAAGTGTGCCTGAAATAAACCTTTAATGGGTATCAATTATTGTATAGAATTCCAGATAGACACTTTATTTGGTATTCCTAATCTTTCTTATTTAGGGTCAGTGCTGAAAGTGTTAGACTTGTGTCACTCCTTTTCTTCTTTTTTTTAAGGGGCTTTAACAAGAAAGCCAGCCACTCCAGAAGTACAGTGCCACATGGTGCTGGCCACAGCCCATGAGCTTGCATTACAACAAAAAAAAATTCAAAAAAAAATCCCAAAAACATTTTTTTTTTCCATTTTTTTCTAGAGGTCGCAAGGGTGACCACAGAGGTCGCAAGGGAGACCTCAGAGGTCGCAGTTGCGACCTCTGGCGACCCCCAAATGACGTCCCTGCCCAATATTGAAACCTTGATTCTGTCATCACAAGGTATATAAAGTGGATGCACTATGACAGAAGGAGCTGATACAAATTACCAACAGACAGAGCTGCAAAAAGATTGCCAAGGGGGACAGCTGCAAAAATTACCAAAGGAGTTTTACTGAAGTTTCATCCGGGTGGAACTATTGCTGGGAATATAGAAAAGCAGAGACTGTGATTCTTTGTTTGAGCCAGAGAGAGAGATGAGTGCTGTGGAATCCCATTGCCTGAAGTGCTGAATCTAGCTAGAATCCTGTTTATCCCCTACAGGTGAAGCTCTGCTCAGTCTCCATGAGTGCCAAGCCCAAACATTTCCAAAAGTAAGTAGATTGTCCAAAAAATGGTTAAATGGTTAGAGTGGGGTTCTATTTAATTAACCGATTCCCTTTCATTGGTCAGTCCTTTATCATTGGTGGGTGGGAGTTGGGCAAACTGTAGAGATCCTTAGCCTATTTGATTGAATATGCATTTCATTAATTCTCATTTATCAAAACACCCCAGGGAATTTTTGCTAACATTCAAAATTAACAAAACTCATTCTCAGTGCACTCTGAAAACTATAGCCTGTAATGTAATTGGGTAATCCCAATTGTCCTGTTGACCCTCACTTCTTTAAGGAAGAGGGGTGTCCTTGCCCCTAAACTAAAAAATCCCTAAACTACCAACTTCCCCAACACAGGCCTTTAATGGAGGGGGCTCTGAAATTCCCAAATTCCTAAATCATCCCCATTTTACTGCCCACTACCCCAACACATGCCTAGAGGTGGAGGGGGTCTGAAAATCCAAAATTCCCAATCATCCGCATCTTTCAGTCCAACTTCCCCAACACAGGCCTGTAAGCGAAGGAGGTCTAAAATACAACCCTCTAAACTGTTAACACTCCCTAGACATGACCCTGGAATAGAAGGGGGCTGCATGTAATAGATGCTTGGGTTTTGGGAGCTGGGGCGAGAAGTGCTTGTAAAAGTGAGACTTCATGTATCCAACATTGTAAACGCAACTGCTAGCCTTTTTTTTAAGCACAAAGGAAAATCGAAATTGAGCATCTCTGCATATCAAAAATTGATTTTGATCATTGGCCAGTGTTGATTATTCCTTGAATTGAAATCTGTATAATGTAAAGTACTGTGATTTGTGTTTTCCCAATCAACTTGTGTGATTTATTTATGCAAAAAGAAGTTTAATTATGAGCCAGAGAAGGTGGCGTGTTTGGTTTTAGTGTGATCTCCATTACCTGTAATTTAAATAAATATAAATTTATTTCCGGTACACTGGCCTGGTTCTTGGCTCATCGGTGGCATAGGGGGAGGGATCCAGGGGGCATAGTATGCATTTGAAATAGGGCTGAACAAAGAATCCATTAAACAGTTTGTTGTGCGACACCTGTAGTGGGGAGGGAAGGCACTCCCTGTGTTGAGGGTGGCCTCTGAATTAGCTGTTACAAATTCACCACTACATTGTTATTGGATATTTTCCAGTTATTCCTTAAAAATTCAATTTTGGAAGATATTTGACAGGGAAGCCTTTCAAGAGGCAATAGATAAGACCACGATGCTTGTGTATTTTGTTCCATTAATGGGCCAGATTTTCCTGGATCTTGGATCCGACAAAAACATTTCTCCACGGATTTCAGATCAGAAACACCTATTTGCAGCCTTCAATTTGTTAAGTGTGCCGAAACTTTAAATGGTGCCAAAACCAGGGTTCAAACCCCACCTCATTAGGACCAGAGGTGACACACTTAAAAACAAGACCATTTGAACATCTGATCAGCCTCTCTATGAAATCGCTTGTTAGAATTGTACCCTACAACACATTTAAATACAGTTTTTAGGATTAATAGGTATGCACATTTTATACTTTGACAGTAACATTATTGGAAATGCTCCCCCCTTGGGTTACTTTCCAGGTGTTTATGATTAATCTTTGGAGGCACAAATGTCGATGGGGGGCAGTGAGAAGAAACCAAACCCTCGCTCCCGGAAATAAATGTCTCCACGGATCTCAGATCCAGAAACGCCTATTTGCGGCCTTCAATCTGTGTACCGGAATATTAAATGGCACCCATACCAGGGTTCTAACCCATGTCATTAGGACCTGGGGCGAAACACTAAAACACAAGACCATTTGAAGGTCTGATCGGGATCCCTGTGGAATCACTTGTTCGAATTCTACATTATACAAGACATTTAAATACAGTTTTGTAGGTTTAAAAGGTGTACACATGTTATGATTTGCCAGCAACATTGTAGGAAACCTCCTATTTTGGGTTACTTTCCAGGTATTTATGATTAGTGTTTAAGGGGGTAGTGAGAAAAAACCACCCCCCTCTCCCAGGTAGGTGCTGAAAACCCACTGTACATTGTGTCAATTTCCAGCCCTGGCTATAGTGCCCTGGCTGGTGACATATTATATTCAACCACAAGTCCGATGGCCAAATGGTACTGCAGGAGGAGGCTTTGTGACCAGGCCTGGGTGCAGCGTGTTGATTGCACTTTGTCCGCAGCAGAGCCAACGGGTATTTGGCCATGGTGACTGGAGCTGTAGTGCGTGCAAGGCCGCAGGTCTATGCCTCAGTCACATTGCCTTCAGTACATGGCCACAGTACATGACCTGCTGCAACTATGGGTGGGGTATGGACACTGTGCTGAAGTTGACATTGCACATAAGAGCCCAGTGCCTGAGCAAAGCTGCAGACCAATAGCCGGATGCTATTGCCTGCAGGGCACTGCCCCAGGCCAGGAGACCACTGCAGTCAGGGACACTGTGTCTGAAGCATAACAGATGGTCATGGCATGGTCACAAATGGTTGATGCTATCACCATTTCACCTAGGCAAGGCACAATGCCACCCAGAAAGCGTCCTAAGCCACGCACTGAATGTACCCAACCCAGAAGTAGATGGTAACTTAAGTTCATAAAAATAGGCAAACTTCAGTTAAATGGATACGATGCACCCTAAATTCCGATGGAATTCTACAGTTCTGGTTAGCTATGCAGCTATAACTCAGTACCATCAACCATCAACACAGCGCACGACCTCACAGAAAAGCTTGTCAATTTCACACAGATGTCATCACTACGCCCTTGACTCATGCCACGCATATTATGTCCTGCAAAAATTCCCTGAGCGCAGTACCCCTGTGCCGGATCTAGAGCCCCACTCAGATGCAAGTTCTGCAGGCATCTCCTGCTTCGCTTCAGTGTCATTCTCTGTGAAAACAGGGCAGGGCTAGACGAAATTGTGAAATTCTGTCCTGCCAGGCATGGAAGCCAAATCTGTAAGATTTCAATACATTTTGCCGCAATCCACCGTTCCTTCACCTGTGTGTATCGAAAAGAGAGGTGCAAAGTTTTTTGGTACGTCTTATGAACCAAAACAAGCCGCGCAAATGTTCTCGTGCCGCTGCATAAACCTAGAATGTATCAAAAAGAGCAGCACACATGTTCTTGTGCTGCTGCGCAAACCTGCATGAATCGAAAAGAGCGGCACAAAGTTTCTTGCGATGTTGAACAACCCTTACACTAATCAAAAAGAGCCACACAATGTTTCTCATGCCACTGCGCAAAGCTAGCACGAATCGAACAAAAACCTGTGCGAAGTTTCTCATGTCGCTGCTCAAACCTACCAGGAATTGAACAAAAAGATCTGCACAAAGTTTCTCGTGGCGCTGCATCAAACTTGTACGGACCGAAAAAAGACCTGCACGAAGTTTCTCCTGTCACCAAACCCAGCATGGATAAAAATCGGTATCCAGTTAAAATGTCGGAAAAAAAATTTGAATGCAAAAATGTCAAAAAAAGAATGCCGAAAACAAACATTTCGAATGTGTTTTTTTTATTTATGTGTTTTTTTGGGCTTAGCTAATAAAAATACATTGTAAATTTTTTTTAAAAAACGGGGGGTTGGGGTGGACCCCCCATTAAAAAAAAAAAATAATAGTAATCATTTTTTTCGGCATTTTTTCTCAAGATTATTGCATTCGAAAATATGTCATTCGACATATTAACTATAAACCACAAAAATCATGTACAAAGATTCTCATGACACGCTACGTAAACCTAACACAAATCCAAAAAAAAGATGCTTCTCGTGACACTGTGCAAAACTAGCACAGATTGTGGCAATAAGACCCGAGGCGGCGGGCCAATACTGCCCCAGCTAATACCCCCGGGGCCGTAGGGGGCATTACCGTGGGGGCATTACTGTGGGTGGTATTGGCCTGCCGTTGAGGGTCTTATTGCTATTAGCACCCCGGCCCGTTAGACCGGGGTGCTAATGGCATTTTTTTTCTGTTTCGCTTGTTTCGAAACAGGAAGAAAAAAAAAATGAAAAAAAATGGCCGCCAGGAAAGGGAAAACGTAGTCCGTTTTCCCTTTCCATGGCAGCCATCGGGAGTGGACGCGCTGGGAACACAAGTGTTTCCAGAGCGTTTGCTCCCAAGACCAGAAGAAAAAAGAAGGGAAGTGGGGTTGGGAGGGCGGAAGGGAGGGGGACGGGGAAAAAAAAAAAAAAAGTACCACGGTCTCCGTCGGGGGACGATGGAAGCCTCCAGCCGTGTGGAGGCTTGGAGCGGCACGGCTGGAGGTTTCCATCGTCCCCCGCCAGAGAACACAGGATAGAAGGTAAGTCGGGTGGGATGGGAGGTGAGAGGAGGGAGGAAAAAAAAAAGAAAATTCTTACCCGAGTCCCCGGCAGGGGACGGAGGAAGCCTCCAGCCATGGGGAGGCACGGAGCGGGGATTGCCCCGTTTCGAGCCTCCTCATTGTCTGAGGGGCTGCCACGCCCCTCGCCAGGAACAGAGTAGCCGGCACGCACGGCGTAAATGGGAATACCGTGTGGTATGGCTCGCAAATGAGCCAATCACCACACAGTATTCCCGTTGTGCCGTGCGTGCCGGGTGCTAATGAAAAATAAGACCTGTACGAAGTTTCTCATGCTCTATGCGAAACTGCACAAAACTGGGTGATATTTCAGTGGTGGCGGAACCATAAAATTGATTTCGCGGAATGGACGGAAGCGGATTCCAATACACATTTTGCACTTTTAGCTTTGCTGGCAAGCATTTCACTCACCCCTTGGTATTAGACAGTAAGTGCACATCTGAGAGGATTCCGGCACCTTCTAATGTGTTCCAGTGCAAATCTTTCTGTATCAGACCGCAAAGTGTCATTGATAAGGATTACTGGGTCATCATGTACGTGCAGTGAGGGACAGAAGCAGAGGGGAAGGAAGGGAAGGGGAAAGGGAAGGGGAGGGGAAATAAAGGGAAGGAATGATATGAATTGACCAAGAAAACCTATAAAAGGAGTACTGATATACACTGCTGAAGGAAACGTTTTTCAACACGAGCAAACATAATCTTAACCTCCTTTACTAGTAAAAATCTCAAAATATAGTTGCCCTTTTGGTTCATCTTTCCAATTTAAAATCTTGTTTCAAACCCCTCCTCCAATAAGCGAGCTGCAGTTGATTTTGTCTCTTTCTCTGAAAGGTGATTCTGGATAGCCATGTTATGTTATGTTACTTTGCATTTATATAGCGCCTTATGTACCATTGGTATAGTCTCAAGGTGCTGGTAGGTCCCACGTGGCTGTTAGGTGAAGATTGTGACACCTATAAACCTAAACTATTGCATTGGAGTGTATATAGGGAGAAAAGGCATATGAGGAGAGACACAAAGCTTGAAGGTGTTGCTTGCTTATTTGCCCACCCATTGACTGTCCATTGCCATGCAAATCCCTATGGCCATACTCACCCAGTTCCTGCCTCTCCGAGTCCAAAACACCACCTCATAGGATCTCTTTGAGCTACCTTTATTCAAGACTTACCATCAAACTGTGTTCTCAAAGTGCCTAGTGTTTTTTTTCAAAGCAGTCTTTAGAGAGTTAATAACTGAATTGAAGTTGTAAACCCGCTACTATTGGAATAACAATGTCTTAACCAGGTCTGCCTGCAGCCACTCGATTTATAAGGACTATGTGTGTCCTTCACTGAAGTTGTGTTAAAAACACGCATTGCCAAAGCCAACAGTTTTGGCTTGTGTATTCGTTTTAGGCATTTGCCAGGCACTGCTATTCGATTCCCAGGTACTCACACCGTGTTGCACTTGCTACAACCAATTTACATTAATCCCACCATTTCAGTGCCTGGCAAGTGTGCCTTTCCCATGTCTACACAAAAGCCCAAACTGTTGGCATTGCCATTGCTTGTTTAACATCATCTGCGTATGTCACTGTCGCAGTTGAGGTCTGGCGGGATGCACTCATTTTTTGCCTGCTCTTTCTGCAGGGGTGGAGAACGCACGAGCAGGCCTAGGAGGGATGCTAATTTGCATGATAATAACACGTGAACACAGCTAATCAGCATCTGAATGGGGCAAATCAGCGTTCGAATGGCGCTAATGAGCAACATTAATTACGACAAAGGCCTTCTGTGATTGATCTGAACAGGTGCTGCTGCCCTCCACTTTATTGACTCTCTAGCTAAGGGCTCTGCCACTCTGCTGAGTAAGTTCGATGCTCACAGAGGGCATTGCGTTAGTGCCCCTCGTGATTGTGAAGGGGCTCAGGCCACCTTCCAAGTTAGCATCAAGTCCCCCTAATGCTGAAGCGGGGGCTCTGGAAACCCCATGGTCTCCCTTGCGGCCACGCCCAGGCTCTTCTCAATCTGAACGCCATCTCCTTTTAAGCAAAGCCGATATTGCTTCCAAAATGTATGCCGTATAGGACAGATCATGTTCACTGCTAACTCTTCCTAAAAATCCAGCATTCGCAGGAACGATGGAAGCTCTGTCAGCGTGTGGGAGAGCGTGGCCGGGCACGCTGCGATGATTCTGCTTCCGGCGCCGCATGGCGTGACGTCCTGCAGTGCCGCCCCACTCTACCGGAAGAGGTTTGTTTGCGGGCTTTAAGGCTTAAAAGGTTCTAGAGAGAGGTGTATATTAGGAGTTCATGACACGGAAATAGCCGTGTGATGGAAATGTGTTGCTTCCAGGGTGATCTAGGATCTACCCAAAATTGGGCTGGCATTTTATGGCTCTAAAAATAACCCAAGATTTCGTTTTTTTAAATGAGCTTCTTCACCTTCTTAGGCAGAGGCGTCACTAGAGGGGCTGGGGATGGCTATAGCCCCATTTCATTTGGTTGTAGCCCCGGGTACAAGTTCAGGGACTACAACTAAACCGCGAGCTAGCCCCGAGTCCCGACATTAGCGTAGCCTCAGATCTCTTCCAGACCTAGCAACACCTCTGTCCTTGGGCCTAGAGGTAATGTTCCACCTAAAACAGGTTAAAAAGGGGACACCCCCTGGACCAAATATCGACCTTGGACTATACATTGACGAAGCATCTTTGTGCCAGAACATGGTGCTCCCCTGCTGGCTTCTAGACTGCGCCCCGAAATGGAAGAGAGCTTCGAGCGACTTACATTCATACCTGAATGCTGAGTATATTTCTATTGCATCTGCTTGCTTTTCAAGAGCCTCAGCGCCCACAGCCTCCGAACCCAGTGCCGCAGCCCCCTGCAAACTTCTGCTACCCCACCCGTAAGCTGGCACACACTGTTCTGATCACACTGCGCAAGTAAGCACAAGCATGACTATGAATAGGCTGTGGGAAGAGTGAAACATCGGTTTTTTCTTGCACTTTATGGAGGTGAGGGATTAATAAAGTCTATTTTTGCTGCCTTCCAATTTCTTTGAGGCCTTTTGCTGCATTGCGGATACCGCGCTTAGCAGGCCCCGTCTGTTCATCTCTTTGTTTAAACGCAAACATCACTATATTGACATTCCGTTTGAAAACATTTCATAACACTATTTCAGGATTATGGCCCTCATTACAAGTTTGCTTGTCCGGAAACGACAGTGCTTACTGGCACCATTGTTTACGGACTGGCAAACTACGAGTCTGCTGGTGGGTGCAGTTCCGCCCGCCAGGTCTGAACCTTCCGTGGTCCCCATTCCCGCGGAGTCCATGGGAATGGGGATTAACAGCACTGGATTTACGGACCACCGGGGCTGTAATCCCCCGGTTAATCCGGCAAGTACAGGTCCGGCGGCAGCCTGCTGGTTTTACCGGCACGGCTACCACCGGACTCGTTATGAGCCCCTATGTTTACGTTCATGATGCCCTTATCATATGGCAAATGCAGCAACATTTACCGTTATAGCCAACAGAGCAGGCTATATTAGCCAATAAAGACCAGGAGACCAAGTTAAAAGCCGGATAGAAGCAAACAACTAGTACATGGTCTCCAGCACCTTTTACAGTCTGTGTAGCAGCTCCTGTAGGTTCTAAGCCTAGATACACCCAGGCATTACTCCCGGGGCATTTGTCAACATTTTAGAAAGCATCTAGTGCTTCAAAAGTAAGGCGATCAGATTTGGGTCATTCTGTAAAGATGGCCGACATTGAAACAGAAAAGGGAGCTACATTACATAATGAAGAAGACTCGGTCCTGTTGTAATAGAGGCAATAAAGGGAACCACCGGAGCCGCCCGAATCCACCCCAACCCCTCACAAGATTTGCTCAGGAACGAAGCCACTGTGAGGGTCCAGGGCAGAACGGGTAAGTCAAACCAAGCTACAAAATGGCATGTGTGGGAAGCCGATCAGTGCAGCCAATACTAGCAGCTAATGCCCTCATTCTGAGACTTCTGATTGGCGGAAACGCACCACCTGAGTGCTACTTGGGAATACAATCCTGGGAAGTCACAAAGACAAAACAAACCTATACCAAGATACTAAACAATTGAAAGGGCCATGTACATGATTGGTCCTACTAACACTATACACTCTCCATATACTTGCTGTCCAGTGCCAAGTGCTTGTGTGAACTGCATAGCAAATAACCATCACTAAAGGAAACACGTCAAGGTAAATTGGACATGGATTTAAGGTGCCTTTCACGGAATCCCCCTTACTCAAAAAGGAGCACGTATGTGGGCATCCATTAAAGCTGCTAAAGACATCTGCCCCCCTCAATAAAAGCAAAACGCACCCTCAAAAAGAATTACGGTGGTTGGATGATGACCAGAAAAATATAAAAGGGTCAGCCTAATAGCAAAATGCTAAACGGAGGAGTCACCGGGTTGGGTGGGATGGGGGCAGGAACAGCAGAGGGAGCAGGTAGCCGCCCGCAGCTGGACCACGGCGCCCGATGCCAACCTCTGTTTCGCGGGCTTTGGAGGGCAGGGCGAGTCTGGCGGCAGGAAGGACAGCATTAAAAGGGGCCATGGAGAGGGGTGAGCATCGACCCCCCCCTCCTTTGGATTGCATCGCCACCGGTCACTGCCACTCAACCCCGCCGCTGCACCTCGGAGGAAGGAGACTTGTAAATGAAGAAACTCTGCCAAAGCCCAGAGTATTGGCTTTCCCATAGGCAGACATAAGTCGCCCTTATTTATATATTTGTAACATTGCAACTGTTGTATATCACGATCTTCCACCATTCATCCCAACACAATTGATGACATGTTACTAGTGCTCTTCATTTTTTTTTTCAACAAAAATAAAAAAAGACATGCTACTACTGGTGTGCATTTTCTGTGTGCTGAGATGATGCCTCGGGAGGATAGCTCAGCGGCAACGTGCTCGCTTTGGAAACAAGATGACTTAAAGCAACACAGGTTCGATCCCCGGGTCCGCACTTAGAAACTTCTGGGTATTAAGTGCGTTATAAATATGCAACTAAGACATATTCCTGTAACAGCGCCTCGATGCCCCCGGGCTGTGTGAGCGCTTTAAAAATGCAAATAAATAAATGCTGTAATGCTGGAAATCCATTGGATGAAAGTATGTTTGCCTAAGAGGTATTTTTGACACCAGAAGCTGCTTAATCGCTGCATTTAACCCATTACCTTTCACACTGACAATTTAGAAGGGGGAAAAGGCTGTTTCAAATCACTTGCATGTGACAAGTGTTAAGATAATTTTGAGAATTTACCTACTGCCCAAATACACCTTCTATGCCAATAATTTTGTCTCGCAGAGGTGACTATCGCCACCAGAATGAGCCTCAACTAAACATTGATAACATTGGGAAGCTTGATGGAAAACATACTATTCCAATTCATAGAAATTGTACAGTGGTGAATGGGAATGATTGAGATGCTGCTGCTTTAACGCTAGACATTCCGCTGAGTAACACTTAATTGTGGACCGCCAACTTTGTGGGCGGGACCAAAAGATAATATCTGTTACTCCTCTTCTGTAATTGCATAGACAAGTGGAAAAAAAGGTTGGGAGGGAAAGCTACGCAGAGGAAATCCCAGTGGTCGCGACATGTCTCTCAAGTATTTCCATCCATTTTGGTTTGGTTTTCTAACTGAGTCTAACGCCGTTGCAGACAAATTCCGAGCCCTCAAAGGTAGTACACAGGTTTCTCAGCTTTTCCAAGAGGAGAGTAAGATGCTATGGCTATAGCGATGAAGATGATACTAAGGTACAGTCACCAATGTCTCGATTTCTCCCCTCCTAGGGCTTTCCAGACAACTGCATCAGCATTGGACCGCGGAAGATTGGATTGGACATGACTGTACAAGTGATGCAGAGGCACCCCTGGTGATTCGGCTGAGAGGTCCCCGTTGCCTGTTGAGGTCACCCATTTCCAGTCTGGCCTTAAATCTCTGCAGAAGACATGACCTAGCCATGTCTCTCTCCCTGACAGGGAGTAATATTTCTAGAACATAAAAATGAGTGTGTATAACAACACGCTAACCACAGTCAGAGGCGTAGCCAGGATTGTCTCACAAGTGTGGCCTGAAGCTAATGTAGTTGGGCCCACCTCAGTGACATAACATTTGTAAATGCCCACACAGCACTACTGAGTGGACATTTACAGACTGTGAGTGGGCCATGCCCGCTTAGGCCCTACCCCGTCTACGCCTCTGAGTCCGCAGATATTTGACCGGGCAGTCTAAGGTGAGGTTTCAGTTAAAGGTATGGGCAAGCAATTGATGGTCAAAGCCAGATTGGATCCAAGTCTGGTTTCCACACAATAGCAATTTAACCCTTGTAAAAAGGCTAGAGGTAGAAGCCATTTCTGGAGAGTCAGTGAATGCATGGATGATATAGTTCATATCAGTGCCATGCACCCTGGCTGCTATGAACGTGTGCTCCTCTGATGAATATCGATAAGAATGGGGGTGCCACCTTGGATGACCCATGAAGCCTGTGCCGTTTTTAGTTTTTGCTACTAGGTGGTGTTTAATTACCACCTATAAGCCAAAACTATTGACTTAGAGTACAGCTAGGGAGAAATGGCATAAAAGGAGGGACTCAAGGCTTGTAGCTGTTGCTTGGTTATTTACCCGCCCATTGACTGCCCATGGCCATGCTAATCCCTATGGACATTCCCACCCACTTCCTGCCCCTCTCTGCGCAAAGCTCATCCTCCTGGTATCTCTTTGAGCTAGCTTTATCAAGTCTTACCGTCAAAGTGTGCCGTAGAAGTGCCTGCCAGTATTTATCAAAGCAGTCTTCTAAGAGCAAACACACTACTGGTGTAATCAAAATGCCTGAACCAGGTCTGCCTTAGGGCACTCGATTTATAAGCACCATGCACGTCCTTCACTGAAGCTGTGTTAAAAACAAGCATTGGCAAAGCCAATAGTTTAGGCTTGTGTATCAGTATTAGACATTGCTAGTATATGCCCAGGCAGGTACTCACGCCATTTTGCAGTTGTTACCATCAATGGCCAGTTAATACCACTACACCAGTGCCTGGAAAATTGCCTTTCCCATGCCTACACGAAAACCAAAACGGTTGGCATTGCCAATGCTTGTTTATATGTGAAGTGTTTCTTGGGGACGTATGCGTCACGAATCAGTGTCATTCAGAGACCCAGTATGGTGTGGATGACGCTCAGAATGCAGAATTCTGGGTAAATGCTGACTACATACTGAATGCACAGACGTCAGCTGTCTGCAGGTAACATCTACAATGTGAGAGGTAGTGCCAACTGCTTTAGGAGTCAAAGCTTCACCCCCAAAGGGAGGGCTTCCAAAACAGAGGTAGAAGCATGTTTGAAGTAAATGCTGGCCTGTGAAGGCGTAGAGGCTGTTCTCCCACAATGCCCGCTTCAGAGATTCGAGGGCGAATGGAACGCCGCAGCACAAGAACCCGACGCCTGATCAAAGCAGCCTATCACCGATGACCCCGGTCAAGTCATTTCCCCAACACCCTTGGAGGCGCAGAAACAGAATCGAACCCCTGAATGACGTCACTTGATCTGGACCAACTTGACCGGTGGTGATAGTGCGCGGTACAAATGTCCTTTAACATTAACATGAACTCTTCCTTGAGAGCTTGAGGCTGCCATGTGTTCATTTACTGGTGTTGGGAACATGCACGGGCACCCAGTTACTAAAATTAGCAAAATATGATGAATTACTTACGTTTACTAGACCGCTGTACCGATTGCTTGAAACTGAGTGGTTGCGAATGTGTAGACGGGCATTGCGCACCGCAACCTACTTATTTCATGAAGTTTAGGACCTCGCCTCGTCCGTGCTAAACACGGCGGGAAACGACTAAGGGTCACCTTCCGATTTTCAAAGTATATTATTGGAGGCCAGACTTTACCCTTCAGAAACCACGATGATGGCAGGAGTGATGCATCTGCCGAGTCCTTCTCACTTCAGTGAATGAGGCAGGATTGATGCATCTCCCGAGTCCTTCTCACTTCAGTGAATGAGGCAGGATTGATGCATCTCCCGAGTCCTTCTCACTTCAGTGAATGAGGCAGGATTGATGCATCTGCCGAGTCCTTCTCACTTCAGTGAATGAGGCAGGATTGATGCATCTCCCGAGTCCTTCTCACTTCAGTGAATGAGGCAGGATTGATGCATCTCCCGAGTCCTTCTCACTTCAGTGAATGAGGCAGGATTGATGCATCTCCCGAGTCCTTCTCACTTCAGTGAATGAGGCAGGATTGATGCATCTCCCGAGTCCTTCTCACTTCAGTGAATGAGGCAGGATTGTTCTCACTTCAGTGAATGAGGCAGGAGTGATGCATCTCCCGAGTCCTTCTCACTTCAGTGAATGAGGCAGGATTGATGCATCTCCCGAGTCCTTCTCACTTCAGTGAATGAGGCAGGATTGTTCTCACTTCAGTGAATGAGGCAGGAGTGATGCATCTCCCGAGTCCTTCTCACTTCAGTGAATGAGGCAGGATTGATGCATCTCCCGAGTCCTTCTCACTTCAGTGAATGAGGCAGGATTGATGCATCTCCCGAGTCCTTCTCACTTCAGTGAATGAGGCAGGATTGTTCTCACTTCAGTGAATGAGGCAGGAGTGATGCATCTCCCAAGTCCTTCTCACTTCAGTGAATGAGGCAGGATTGATGCATCTCCCGAGTCCTTCTCACTTCAGTGAATGAGGCAGGATTGATGCATCTCCCGAGTCCTTCTCACTTCAGTGAATGAGGCAGGATTGATGCATCTCCCGAGTCCTTCTCACATCAGTGAATGACTAAATGGGTCAAGCGTTGAAAAAATAAGAACTAGGTTTATGAGTATGGAATAGTCCTTTCTAGTCCTGCACACCTTTCAACATTGCTTTAGACCGAAACGGGTGAACATACTGGACCAGACTAAACTTCAAAAGCAAATAAATGTAGGGGGTCTGGGCGGCAATAACTGGTGTCGATGATTTCTGTGCTTGTGGACTTTTGTGGTTGTCCAACTCTAGGACTGAGGGCCGGATCCATGTCAGATTGTGATAATATCCCTCGTTAATATTCATGAGATGAATTTGAATACAATGATTCTAAATGTATGCACATTTTTCCTCATGCATTTTAATGAGGGATATCATGAAACCCCATCAGGTTTCTGGCCTTCGAGGACTGGAGTTGGACAACCCTTACTCCCTAGAAGAGATTGACATTTCTGGTTCTCCTAAGAAGTGCTTGAAATAAATCTATTCTATTCGTGGTGCTTAAAATCACAAATATCTAACTCCCCACATTGCCAGAACCCTTGCCCTGCAGGTTCCAGGATATGCCTGGCTGACTGATGTGCCATAGGGCCTCTGAACTCAAGGCAACAAGTGGCGTGCAGGGACAGGATGGCTGGCAGGAGGGGGTGGAGGTCATAGCGAGCTACTCACGACTCTCACATCTGGCACAGCTGGAAGAGAATTAAAGGAGAACATTGAGCATGATGGTGGATGAAGAACCATTGACTGCCTAAGAGATGGAATGAGGGGAGTGGTGGAGGGGATTGAGATATGATATGATATGATAGGTTATTTATAACATGCTTAATACCCAGAGGTTTCTAAGCGCAGACTTGGGATAGAATTTGTTTTGCTCTGTGTCGTCTTGCTTCCAAGGTGAGCATGTTGCTTCACTGAGGCCGTATTAAAAACAAGCACTGGCAAAGCCAATAGTTTAGGCTTATGTATAAGTTTTAGGCGTTTCTATTATATGCCCAGGTACTCATGCCATTTTGCAGCTGCTACCATCAATGGCCAGTTAATACCACTACGCCGGTGCCTGGAAAATTGCCTTTCCCATGCTTACACGAAAACCAAAACGGTTGGCACTGCCAATGCTTGTTTCTATATGCAGTGTTTCTTGGGGACGTCTCTCTATGTTGTGCGTCTGGAACAAGGCGAGCACGTTGCTGCTGAGCTATCCTCCCAAGAGGGCCTGTGCTGTGGTTACATGAGGTATGCTCCATCGCCGTCTTGGCCAAGGAGTAAACACATGTTGCATAGGCGACGTGGCCTTTTATTGAAGCAACAGAATTGAGATATAGAGTTGTTGGGAGCACAGACAGCTCATAGACATGCGTACTGTATGTACATTATTTTCCTAGGTCCAATGACAGATAATATCGCCTCTACCGCAACGACCTACTTTGGAGGTAATGGAATCCAAGGTCACTGATGCCAAAAAGACTTCAATCAAGGGTATGGAAAGCAAAAGGAACTAGGAGACACATTAGCTGTGGTGCCCAGTAGGAAGGACGCCTTCCCTGTGGCCATTTGCACCGCCCTACCCCTGCAGGCGCTTACCAAATATTAACATTTTCTGGCCAGGATGATCTCTTTCTCATGGGGTCTAGTTTCCAAGATAAAAACAATTCAAAAGAAATGTCTTGATCTTCAGGTATCGGCTCGGTTCCCATGGTGCATTGCTAGAGACTCTATTTTGATCATGTGTCCTCCATTTAGTCAGGCTTCGGTGTCCAAGGTGGTTGTGGGGAGGCAGCATAGGCACGTGTGTCATATCCCTGTTCTAGGTATGTCAAAGGAGCTTGTCTCTGCCATGTGAAGACCTTTAAATGGTGGTGATGTATTGAAATGATAACTAATTGAATCGATGTGTTACGGGCTGCACTGCTGTTCAGCTCCGGGGATTGTAGACAGTGGGCCCCATTCCGAGTAGGGCGGTAAGGGATACCGGGTCCCGGTAAGGAGACTGGTGCCGGTAATCCCTTACCGCCCTACTACAAGGACCTTAGCGGGTCCCTCCAGAAACGCCTGGTCTGACCAGGCGTTATGGACGGGACCCGCAAAGGGTCCAAGGCGCAAATAACGGGCTTGCCATGCGCGAGCCCGTTATTTGCGCCCTTCCCATTCCCATTGAGCCCAATAGGGCTCAATGGGAATGGGGAATGGTATTTTCAATGGGGATTTCCCGGGCCCGCAAAGGTCGGACTACACCGGTAAGTCCCTTTGAACTAGACCAGAGCCGGACCCATTATTGGTGGCAGCCATGGCGCAAATAGCGCCATGACTACCTCCAATCTCGGAATGAGGCCCAGTGTATGTGATTGTAGTAGTGTAATGTGCATTAATCTTGAAAACATGGAGACTATCACTATTAGGGAGCCACAAAGCAGACAAGATACTCTCAGCCAGTCCTAAAGGAGTCACATAGGCCACCCTGGCAGCTTAAACCTTAAGTTCAATTCTTTAACTCTGCACACAATGACATCTATGAGGAGTGCCTAAACCAAGCCGCACAAATTATGGCACTATAAGTATCTCTTTGCCAACTTTGCTCAGCAGCAACACCAATGCCCTAAGCTGTGAGTGTTGGGGGTGGAGGGGGCGGGGAGATTCTGCATTCTTGCTACAGCAATGTGGAGCATACTGTTGTCTCGTGTTCTGTTATGTCATTGTTCCCAGAACACCTCAACAGAACATGGATGCACAGAAAGAGGATAGAGAAATTCCTCCTGCACCACAACTGCGGCAGCCATGTTCTCCTCGCCCGAGGCATTGGAAACACGTGAGGGCGTGTTCATATGTGACCACCAAGAGAAGAACGATTCCCAGCTTCATACTTCTAACACACACACGCACGCAAGACAAAACCTATGCTACACACTGTAGTCACCAGTACTATGCTTACACCATGCTCGAGAGACAATGAAATGTAAATTGAGACCAGATATAAGGAATTCGCAATGGACAAGACTAGTGAGTCAATGGTAGAGAAGCAATCACAATGCTTGGGCAAGACTAGTGAGTCAATGGTAGAGAAGCGCTCGCAATGCTTGGACAAGACAAGTGAGTCAATGGTAGAGAAGTGCTCGCAATGCTTGGACAAGACTAGTGAGTCAATGGTAGAGAAGCGCTCGCAATGCTTGGACAAGACTAGTGAGTCAATGGTAGAGAAGCGCTCACAATGCTTGGGCAAGACTAGTGAGTCAATGGTAGAGAAGCGCTCGCAATGCTTGGACAAGACAAGTGAGTCAATGGTAGAGAAGTGCTCGCAATGCTTGGACAAGACTAGTGAGTCAATGGTAGAGAAGCGCTCGCAATGCTTGGACAAGACTAGTGAGTCAATGGTAGAGAAGTGCTCGCAATGCTTGGACAAGACTAGTGAGTCAATGGTAGAGAAGCGCTCGCAATGCTTGGACAAGACTAGTGAGTCAATGGTAGAGAAGCGCTCGCAATGCTTGAACAAGACTAGTGACTCAATGGTAGAGAAGAGCTCACAATGCTTGGACAAGACTAGTGAGTCAATGGTAGAGAAGCGCTCACAATGCTTGGACAAGACTAGTGAGTCTATGGTAGAGAAGCGCTCACAATGCTTGGATAAGACTAGTGAGTCAATGGTAGAGAAGCACTCACAATGCTTGGTCAAGACTAGTGAGTCAAAGGTAGAGAAGCACTCACAATGCTTGGACACGACTAGTGATTCAGTGGTAGAAAAGCGCTCACAATGCTTGGACAAGACTAGTGAGTCAATGGTAGAGAAACGCTCACAATGCTTGGACACGACTAGTGAGTAAATGGAAGAGAAGCACTCACAATGCTTGGACACGACTAGTGATTCAGTGGTAGAAAAGCACTCACAATGCTTGGACAAGACTAGTGAGTCAATGGTAGAGAAGCGCTCACAATGCTTGGACACGACTAGTGATTCAATGGTAGAGAAGCACTCAAAATGCTTGGACAGGACTAGTGAGTTAATGGTAGAGAATCACTCACAATGCTTGGACAGGACTAGTGAATCAACGGTACAGAGCCACTCACAATGCTTAGTGATTCACTGGTAGAGAAGCACTCACAATGCTTGGACAGGACTAGTGAGTCAATGGTAGAGAAGCACTCATAGTGCTTACACAAGCGTAGTGAATCAATGCTAGAGAAGCATTCACAATACTTGGACAAGACTAGTGATTCACTGATAGAGAAGCCAACATAATGTTTGGACACGACTAGTGATTCAGTGGTAGAAAAGCACTCACAATGCTTGGACAAGTCTAGTGAGTCAATGTTAGAGAAGCGCTCACAATGCTTGGACAAGACTAGTGAGTCAATGGTAGAGAAGTGCTCACAATGCTTGGACACGACTAGTGATTCGATGGTAGAGAAGCACTCAAAATGCTTGGACAGGACTAGTGAGTTAATTGTAGAGAAGCACTCACAATGCTTGGACAAGACTAGTGAATCAACGGTACAGAGCCACTCACAATGCTTAGTGATTCACTGGTAGAGAAGCAATAACAATGCTTGGACAGGACTAGTGAGTCAATGGTAGAGAAGCACTCATAGTGCTTACACAAGAGTAGTGAATCAATGGTAGAGAAGCATTCACAATGATTGGTTACGACTAGTGAATCAATGCTAGAGAAGCATTCACAATGCTTGGACAAGACTAGTGACTCAATGGTAGAGAAGCAAACATAATGTTTGGACACGACTAGTGATTCAGTGGTAGAAAAGCACTCACAATGCCTGGACAAGTCTAGTGAGTCAATGGTAGAGAAGCGCTCACAATGCTTGGACAAGACTAGTGAGTCAATGGTAGAGAAGTGCTTACAATGCTTGGACACGACTAGTGATTCAATGGTAGAGAAGCACTCATAGTGCTTACACAAGAGTAGTGTTTCAATGGTAGAGAAGCCCTCATAATGTTTGGACAAGACTAGTGAGTCAATGGTAGAGAAGCACTCATAGTGCTTACACAAGAGTAGTGAATCAATGCTAGAGAAGCATTCACAATGCTTGGACAAGACTAGTGATTAAATGGTAGAGAAGCACTCACAATGCTTGAGCAAAACTAGTGCGTCTATGGGAAGCGCTGAACGTGCTTATACAAGAGTAATGAATCAATGGTGGAGAAGCAATCACAGTGCTTGGACAGGACTAGTGAATCGATGGTACCGAAGCACTCACAATGCTTGGAAAAGAGTAGTGAATAAATGGTAGAGAAGCACTCACAGTGTTTGTACAAGACTAGTGAGTCAATGGTAGAGAAGCACCCAAAGTGCTTATACAAGAGTAGGTGAATCAACTGTAGAGACGCGCTCATAGTGCTGACACAAGCACAGTGAATCAATGATATAGAAGCACTCATAGTGCTTACACAAGAGTAGTGTTTCAATGGTAGAGAAGCACTCACAATGCTTGGGCAACACTAGTGAGTCTATGGGGAGCGCTGAAAGTGCTTATACAAGAATAATGAATCAATGGTAGAGAAGCACTCACAATGCTTGGACAAGATTAGTGAGTCCATGGTACAGAAGCGCCCAAAGTGCTTATAAAAGAGTTGTGAATCAATGGTAAAGACACGCTCATAGTGCTTACACAAGAGTAGTGAATCAATGGTAGAGAAGCACTCACAATGCTTGGTCAAGACTAGTGAGTCTATGGGAAGTGCTGAAAGTGCTCATACAAGACTAATGAATCAACGGTAGAGACACGCTCACAATGCTTGGACAGGACTAGTGAATCAATAGTACAGAAGCACCCACAATGCTTGGACAAGATTAGTGAGTCAATGGTAGAGAAGCGCTTATAGTGCTTATAAAAGAGTAGTGTATCATATGTAGAGAAGCGCTCAAAGTGCTTATACAAGAGTAGTAAATACATGGTAGAGAAACACTCGCAATGCTTGCACAGGTCTAGTGAATCAATGGTACAGAAGCACACATAATGTTTAGACAAGACTAGTGAGTCAATGGTAGAGAAGTGCTCATAGTGCTTACACGAAAAGTAGCAAATCAATGCTAGAGAAGCACTCACAATGCTTGGCCAAGTATAGTGAGTATATGGGAAGCACCGAAAGTGCTTATACAAGAGTAATGAATCAATGGTAGAGAAGCACTCACATTGCTCGGACAGGACTAGTGAATCAATGGAAGCACTCACAATGCTTGGACAAGACGAGTGAGTCAATGGTAGAGGAGCGCTCATAGTGCTTAAACAAGAGTAGCGAATCAATGGTAGAGAAGTGCTCAAAGTGCTTATACAAGAGTAGTGAATAAATGGTAGAGAAGCACTCAGAATGCTTGTACAAGACTAGTGAGTCAATGGTAGAGAAGCACCGGAAGTGCTTATACAAGAGCAGTGAATCAATGGTAGAGACACGCTCATAGTGCTTACACAAGAGTAGTAAATGAATGGTAGAGAAGCACTCATAGTTCTTACACAAGAAGAGTAGTGAATCAATGGTAGAGAAGCACTCACAATGCTTGGACAATATACGAGTGTCAATGATAGAGAAGCACATACCATGCTCAGACAAGATGTGAGTGTGAGTCAATAGTAGGGAAGCTCTTGCAATACTTAGACTATTTACGAGTGTCAATAGTAGAGAAGCACATACAATGCATAGACAAGATGTGTGAGTCAAAGGTATACAATCACTTAAAATGCTACACAAGGGGGCGTAGCCAACTGCGAGGCGATGCAGACGTGAGTCGTTTCAGCTCCCGCTGCCGCATGATACATCTTGGAAAACCAGCCTGATATGTGACCGCTAGCCGTGCTCCAAGAGGGCCGCAAGAACGAGGAACACCCGTGGCACAAGTGTGAGAAGTTGTGGTGACTGGGGAGGCGGCTGCGTTGAACCCCGGCGATTCGAAGTCTGAGGCCCTGAGCGGAGTCCCCAAAACAAGATGGCCGCCGCTGGAGATCCGGGCTGGTGACGCCCTGCTGAGGGGACTGGAGACCTGACCGCGGCTGGGCCGGGGCTCGGCGGGGCTGCAGAGACAGCGCCTACCTCCGGCGCCCTGAAATCCAAACCGATCCGACCTGAACGTGTTCCCTGCATGGCCTGCTACCAGCGTCGGAGCCTAAGTTTGAAAGGGACGCAACCGGTTGGGGTGGGGGCGGCGCCCGCTCTGTGACACGCTGCTGGACACCTCGGGCCGGACCGATCCCTGAGGCGGCGCCGCTCCCATGCTCACTGCCCAGGGGTGCCCGCTGGGGACCGCAACAGCAACGTGTGCAAGTGATTCAGGACGGCCCACCCACGGCCCCACCGGGGTGGGGTGGACAATTAAGTACATGCCCGCGGGCCGCTACTGGATCACCCAGAGAAGAACTGTCGGTTCCTCTGTGGACCGGAACAAACAACGTCCAAGTGGAACAACACAAAGCGTAACACCCGCCAACATAGCAGAGTGCGGTGACTTGGCATTGGAGCCCGCAATCATAGGTGAACTGACAATAAACAGCAAAACCCAACCTCTTACCCCATCATTGGGTCGCGACCGAACCGGGCCGCACTCCGTGAGACCGAGAGATAGGAGCTCCGCCACGACATTACACCTGCCCGACCGGGTTGCAACCATGGGCAAAGAAAAAACAAAAAAGCCTGCCATGCAGAAAAGAATTGAAAAATATACAGTCGCCTCTTCTTAGGCCACCGACCCTCTACCGCAACTATATGGAGACATGGAACCCGCCCACGCGCTCTCCCTCAAAGATGTCATGGCCGCAATAGTTGACTCACGCTCGTCCATGGAGCAGAAGATTGATCGAATAAGTTTGGATGTGTCCCTTCTCAGACATGACCTGCAGAAACTGTCCGCGCGTACTGGAGAAGCGGAACAGTGCATCTCGAATACAGAGGATGGGCTACACAATGTGCAACACCACTCCAGGGAGTGGCGGCCACGGTCAAGACCTTGGAGGCGAGGGTTGAAGAAAGCGAAGGGAATTCCAGACGTAACAATGTTCGTATACTCGGTATCCCCGAGAAAGAGGAGGGCCCATGTATGGAACTCTTTCTGGAACAACTACTAACAGACCTCTTCGACTCACACTCCTTTTCAAAATTCTTCTCCATAGAGAGAGCACACCGAATGCCCACGGGAGGGCCGCTGCCTGGCGCTCCTCCGCGCACTGTGATAGCGAGGTTCTTGAACTATCGAGACAGGGATGCACTCTTACAGTTGGCTAGGACCAAGGGCACGGTAACCTTCAACGGGTCCAGGCTGGCCTTTTTCCCTGATTATACAAAGGAGGTACATAAGGCGAGGCAATCCTTTGTGAAACTTAAGAGACAATTGCAATCTCTGGATGTCAAGTATGGCCTGCTTTTCCCCGCACAATTGAACATTTATCACAAAGGCACTATGGTTCACTTCGACAACCCGGGCGAAGCATGGCGCTGGGCGGAGCAGCACATTGAGGGGGACTGGTCGGGGCCCCGAGGAAACAGGCAAAGAAACCCTAGAACACCTCCGGAACAACGACCCAGACCTGAGCAACCACCACTCCCTGACCCTCCAGCACTCGGAGGAGTCGGGGCTCCGCCCTGATCCCCCTTGTGGGCTCAACCTCCTGCCGTTAGGCGACCATACTATGGAGGCCACCACAAAGGGCCCTCGGAAAGATGCCAAAGGCGTGTCACACACCTACAATCCGGTAAGCGGGGATCTGCTACCCTTGCACCTGGGGTGTCTTACTCCCCTCCCCATCAGTTCTGGTTGAACCTCTATAGGGGCTGTTATACACTGACAATCTACAGTTTTTTCTCTCTGATTGTCAGCACATGTTGGGGAGACAGGTACTTCGTGTTGGGGTGGAGTATGGGGAGGGGGAGGGAAGGTTGTGTTGGGAGGAGTTCCAGGTTATTTCAAGAACAGCTTATCTCTGCAACCCCCAAGGGACAGCAGTGTTTCTGGTTAGTTGGGTTTATAGCATGCCCAGGCAGCGACTCAACCATCAATTTTTGTTTATTTTACACTACACCATCATGCACCGAGGTGACATCCCCGTGGGCCACCCGCCTACCCCCCAAATAATCTTGCAAGATGACACCTGACCATTCTCAAATGCCACTTACTGCACGTCCCAAGTCCCTTAAGATCCTGACCTGGAATGTGAACGGGATGGGCTCCGCGATCAAGCGACGCTTGATTAAGCAACTACTCTCTAGACACTCCCCTGATGTGGCCATGTTTACCGAAACTCACTTAGCGGGATCGAACTGTAATTTCTTTCAGCTGACCAATTATAGGATAACTTTCTACACGGGATATACCATGGGATCCACAGGCACCCACATTCTCATACACAAACGCGTGCCTTTCGCACTACAGGAACAGGAGCAGGACCCCCGGGGTCGCTATGTGTTGGTCCTGGGTACACTCTGGGGGGAAACATATGGGTTTGTCTCAATCTACTCCCCACCGGAACTGGGGCAGGTGCTTTTAGAAGAACTGACCACCCT
This sequence comes from Ambystoma mexicanum, assembly GCF_040938575.1. Lineage (NCBI taxonomy): Eukaryota > Metazoa > Chordata > Amphibia > Caudata > Ambystomatidae > Ambystoma > Ambystoma mexicanum. The sequence continues at coordinate 145,038,174 of NC_090930.1, read as the reverse complement.
TATGGGGAAACACCAACCCGATAAATGGTTCCTGGGAGGCGAATTTAATGACGTCATGTGCAACTCCATGGACTGCTCCGATCTTAGACAGTGTAACCCGACTGTCCCCACGAGGCTTTCCAGCTTTGTATCTGCCCTAGGTCTCTGTGATATGTGGCGGGAACTCCACCCGAAACCAGGGACTATTCATTCCATTCGGGTGCCCACGGCTCCCTCTCCATGCTCGATTATCTATTCATCCCGCACACAGATCTTTTCAGAATCCTCTCGGCAGAATTACTTCCCCGGGAAATCGTGGATCACTCAACCCTGATGGTGGAATCACGCCTACAAGGTACAGCCCCACCTAGAACGTGGAGGTTGAACAGTTACTATCTGAACTGCCCAGAATTGGTGGACCGCCTCACAGAGGTCTCCACCGAGTACTTCGAGATTAACGATACAGGCGAAAACGACCCGGTGGTGATCTGGGAGGCTTACAAGACAGTGTTACGGGGGGAAATTATCTCCTGGACGGCGAGTAGGAAGAGGGAGAGGCTCCGGAAAATAAACGAGGCCGAAGCTGAGGTAACCCATTGGGAAAATGCACATGCCCTCGATCCAACCCCCCAGACCAACATATCCCTTAAACGAGCCACTGAAGACCTCCGCAATCTCATGCTGGATAACGCCAAGCAGGCCCATTGGGAATCCAGAGCCAGGATATATGAGCTTGGAGACAAGGCGGGGAGAATGCTAGCGTGGTTAGAGAAGAGGGATGAGGGACAGTGCTGCGTTCGGAAAATCTTCACCCCGCAGGGGGAGAGATGCCGATCGGACGCCGAGATAGCGGAGGCATTCGCCCCCAATTTTATGCTGGCTGTATTGGGCTCCATGGGTGTCACTTGACCCAACCCTTCTTGACAACATAGCAATCCCTAGCCTCTCGGAACAACAGAGAGAGCTGCTGGACGCCGACATCTCCGAAGCTGAAATAGCAGATGCACTGGCACAATTGCAACCGGGGAAAACTCCGGGCCCCAACGGGTTCCCGGCCGAAACCTGACATAAACTAGGGACTAGTAACATAGTCCCTCCCCCCACCCCCCCCCCCCTCTGCATCGGATGCTGCTGACAGCCCAGGAACAAGGTTCCCTTCCACAAGACCTGTGTAAGGCCACCATTGTGGTCATCCCCAAACCTGATAAACCACAGGAGAAATGTGCCTCATATAGGCCAATCTCGTTAATTAATGGAGAAGCAAAGGTCCTGGCTAAACTTCTGGCTAACCGGCTCCAGCAGGTAGTCAACACCTGGATACATCCAGATCAATGTGGCTTCATGCCACATAAATCAACCCGAATGAATCTGCACCGACTCCATCTGGTGCTAGACCGTGCCCTTATTCTGGACACCCCATTAGCCCTTTTAGCAATTGATTTTGAAAAGGCGTTCGATTCAATCAGATGGGATAGCCTCTGGGAAATCATGGACCGTATGGGGTTTGGAGAGGGCTTTCTGGGATGGGTAAAATTGCTTTATACAAACATCCAAGCAGAGGTCAGGGTGAACGGGGGGACCTCCCTATCCTTTCCCCTGGGCAGAGGCACAAGGCAGGGGTGCCCCTGTCGCCCCTCCTCTTTGCCCTCGCGATTGAACCACTGGCTTTGTGGCTTCACCAGTGCAGGAAGTGGACGGGTTTCAGATGGCACGAGGGGCATGAGGATCGTACTTCCCCTGTACGCCGACGACCTGCTGTTGTACCTGGCCGACCCGGTTCAGACCTGTCCCATAGTGACCCAGATTCTCGTTAGCTACGGGGAATTTAGCGGATTGCGAATCAACTGGAAGAAATCAATACTCTTCCCGGTGAAGGGAGGGGAGCAGGCCAGCCCACCGAGCTGCCCGTATTGGATTGAAAGGCAGGGCTTCAAATACCTGGGAATTTGGGTTACCACTGATCTGACCAAATATGCGATGTATAACCTCCAACCGAACATAGAAAGGTTTGTTAACGACGTTCGTCACTGGAAGCTCCTTCCTCTGACTCTCATGGGGAGAGCCGCACTTTTTAAGATGATGGCACTCCCTAGATTCCTTTACGTCCTGCAGAACGCCCACTTATGATCCCTACCTCTGAATTTACAGACACCCTTCTCAGGGAACTTATCTGGGGGGGAGGCCAGTCACGTATTGCGTTGAGCACTTTGCAGAGATCGGTCTGGTGGGGTGGGATAGGGGTACCCCACCTCCAGACCTACTACTGGGCCTCACAGATCACAGTGATCAACAACATGATCCACGGGGACCGGGCACTGCCCCACATCAAAGACGAATTGGACGCCATGCAGGGCTTTGACCCGCTACAGATATTATATCAACCCCCACAATGGCCACCTCTGCAGACACCTAGGACCCACATCACCACCACTTGGCGACATGCACACATGTTTCTTGGGTAGGGAAATAAGATAACCGCAGTGCAGCCCCTATGGCAAAATGGTAACCTGAGGGAAATTGAGAAACTTGAACCATGGCCAAGCTGGGTAAGAGCGGGAACTTTGAGGGTGGAGGATACCCTGAGGGACGGAAAACTAGCTTCGTTTGAGGACATGCAGTGTAAATTCTAGCTGCCTACCACAGAACGATATCACTTTATGCAGTTGTCCCACGCCCTGAGAGTTCATATATCTCCAGAGGACACGGTCCCCGACTACACACCGATAGAACGAAAAATGTTCCCCGCCTACATCCCCACCAAATGCACATCCATCCTTTACAATGCCATTACATCCTTTGCCACCCCCGAGCTATCGAATTTAAAGGCTAAATGGGAGAGAGATGTAGTGGAGATAGACCCAGAGGACTGGATCCAGGTTCTTATGCAGCCACGGGAGGTGGCTATCTCCTCCAGGCTCATGCTAGTGCAACTCAAGTCCTGCATAGAATAAACTACCCTAGAACTACTTTATACGGCTGGAAGAGAGCTACGAACTCGAACTGTCTCCGATGTGGCGAGGAGGAGGGTACCTTCTTCCACACTCTGTGGCTATGCCCCCGGATCCGTACCTTTTGGAATGCTTGCTGTACAAAGCTCTCCAGGGTGCTCACTTGCGCCATTGAACTGAACCCGAGGGTCCTGATCCTTGATGTGCCGGACCCGTCTGACTTTAATAAATGGGACAGGCTGCTACTGAATAGTGTGACGGCCCTAATGAAGCGTAACATCACACAAAAATGGGGAGTGCCAGACCCCCCTGACACTGGAACAGTGGATTTTGGATATGGACTCATGTGCTATGATGGAACACCGAATCTATGGCACAAGAGGCTGCCCAGCGAAAGCAGTTAAAATATGGGGGAAATGGGACGAGTCTGGGCCCTGAGGCCAAGGTCAGCGATGCTTACTGTATGTACAGATGGAGAGTGGGCCCGGGCAAGAACTCTTGGTGTTTTGTAACGCAAATGATATTCTGTTGATTTAAGATGTGGACGCTGTCCTGAAGTGCTTTTGTTTTGCCGCTTTGTTTGTGGTTTTTGTTCTTTCGTTCTGTGGCTGTCTTGTTTCAGTCATGAAAAACAATAAAATGTTTTATTTAAAAAAAAATGCTTACACAAATTATGTGAGTTAATGTAAACGTGTTCAGACTGCACGTGTGAGTCAAAGGTAGAGAAGTACTTGCAATGCTGAGACGAGACCAGTGAGTCAATGGCTGAGAAACTAATATAATCGTCAAACGAGACGGGGGAGACAAATTAAAATGTTTAGCCTAATGTTGGAGAATCACTAATAAGGTTTAGAAAAGGCATGTGAGTCTAGGGTAGAGAATCAGTGTTACGGTTTAGACCAGGCATGTGAGTCTACGGTACAGAATCAGTGATAAGGTTTAGACAAGGCATGTGAGTCTACGGTAGAGAATCAGAGATAAGGTTTAGACAAAGCGTGTGAGTCTACGGTAGAGAATCAGTGTTAAGGTTTAGACCAGGCATGAGTCTACGGTAGAGAATCAGTGATACGGTTTAGACAAGGCATGTGAGTCTACAGTAGAGAATCAGAGATAAGGTTTAGACAAGGCGTGTGAGTCTACGGTAGAGAATCAGTGATAAGGTTTAGACATGGCATGTGAGTCTACGGTAGAGAATTAGTGATAAGGTTTAGACAAGGCATCTGAGTCTATGGTTGGGAATCAGTGATAAGGTTTAGACAAGGCATATGAGTCTACGGTAGAGAATCAGTGATAAGGTTTAGACAATGCGTGTGAGTCAATGGTAGAGAATCAGTGATAAGGTTTAGACATGGCATCTGAGTCTACGGTAGAGAATCAGTGATAAGGTTTAGACAAGGCATGTGAGTCTACGGTAGAGAATCAGTGATAAGGTTTAGACTAGGGATCTGAGTCTATACTAGAGAATCAGTGATAAGGTTTACACAAGGCATGTGAGTCTACGTTAGAGAATCAGTGATAAGGTTTAGACAAGTCATCCGAGTCTACGGTAGAGAATCAGTGATAGGGTTTAGACAAGGCATGTGAGTCTACGGTAGAGAATCAGAGATAAGGTTTAGACAAGGCATGTGAGTCTATGGTAGGTAACCACTGATAAGGTTTAAACAAGGCATGTGAGTCTATGGTAGAGAATCAGTGATAAGGTTTAGACATGGCATGTGAGTCTATGGTAGAGAATCAGTGATAAGGTTTAGCCAAGGCATCTGAGTCTATGGTAGACAATCAGTGATAAGGTTGAGAGAAGGCATCTGAGTCTACGGTAGAGAATCAGTGATAAGGTTTAGACAAGGCATGTGAGTCTACGGTAGAGAATCAGAGATAAGGTTTAGACAAGGCGTGTGAGTCTACGGTATAGAATCAGTGATAAGGTTTAGACATGGCATGTGTGTCTATGGTAGAGAATCAGTGATAAGGTTTAGACAAGGCGTGTTAGTCTACGGTAGAGAATCAGTGATAAGGTTTAGGCAAGGTGTGTGAGTCTACGGTAGAGAATCAGTGATAAGGTTTAGACAAGGCATGTAAGTCTACGGTAGAGAATCAGAGATAAGGTTTAGACAAGGCATGTGAGTCTACGGTATAGAATCAGTGATAAGGTTTAGACATGGCATGTGACTCTATGGTAGAGAATCAGTGATAAGGTTTAGACAAGGCATGTGAGTCTATGGTAGAGAATCAGTGATAAGGTTTAGACAAGGCATGTGAGTCTACGGTAGAGAATCAGTGATAAGGTTTAGACAAGGCATCTGAGTCTACGGTAGAGAATCAGTGATACGGTTTAGACAAGGCATGTGAGTCTACAGTAGAGAATCAGAGCTAAGGTTTAGACAAGGCGTGTGAGTCTACGGTAGAGAATCAGTGATAAGGTTTAGACCAGGCATGTGAGTCTACGGTAGAGAATCAGTGATACGGTTTAGACAAGGCATGTGAGTCTACAGTAGAGAATCAGAGCTAAGGTTTAGACCAGGCATGTGAGTCTACGGTAGAGAATCAGTGATAAGGTTTAGACAAGGCATGTGAGTCTACGGTAGAGAATCAGAGATAAGGTTTAGACAAGGCATGTGAGTCTACGGTAGAGAATCATTGATAAGGTTTAGACAAGGCATCTGAGTCTACGGTAGAGAATCAGTGATACGGTTTAGACAAGGCATGTGAGTCTACAGTAGAGAATCAGAGCTAAGGTTTAGACAAGGCGTGTGAGTCTACGGTAGAGAATCAGTGTTAAGGTTTAGACCAGGCATGTGAGTCTACGGTAGAGAATCAGTGATACGATTTAGACAAGGCATGTGAGTCTACAGTAGAGAATCAGAGCTAAGGTTTAGACCAGGCATGTGAGTCTACGGTAGAGAATCTGTGATAAGGTTTAGACAAGGCATGTGAGTCTACGCTAGAGAATCAGAGATAAGGTTTAGACAAGGCGTGTGAGTCTACGGTATAGAATCAGTGATAAGGTTTAGACATGGCATGTGAGTCTATGGTAGAGAATCAGTGATAAGGTTTAGACAAGGTATGTGAGTCTACGGTAGAGAATCAGTGATAAGGTTTAGACAAGGCATCTGAGTCTACTGTAGAGAATCAGTGATACGGTTTAGACAAGGCATGTGAGTCTACAGTAGAGAATCAGAGCTAAGGTTTAGACAAGGCATGTGAGTCTACGGTAGAGAATCAGTGATAAGGTTTAGACAAGGCGTGTGAGTCTATGGTAGAGAATCAGAGATAAGGTTTAGACAAGGCATGTGAGTCTACAGTAGAGAATCAGTGATAAGGTTTAGACAAGGCGTGTGAGTCTACGGTAGGGTTGAGACAAGTAAGGGAAAACATGCAATGCTTGGGAAAGACCTGCCATTTAAAGGATGGGGAAGAACTTCCAATGGTTGGACAGTGGGGAATACTTCATAGGGAAAGGCTTATAAGGGAGAGCTACTTATTTGAAGTTGAGATTCCCAAAGGTCGCTCCAGACAGTTCTTTAGTTTTGGGTATAAGGTGGTGTTCTCGCGCGACCTATAAACCGAAATAAATGCACTGAAGTATTGTCAGGGAGAAATGGCATATGAGGAGGGGCACAAAGCTTGTGAGTGTTGTTTGGGTATTTACCCACCCATTGACTCTCCACGGTCATTCTAATCCTTATCACCATCAAGATAACGCATGATTCCACCTGCCTAGAATCCATTTCTATTGTGATTATTCTGCTTCGTTAAGCAGATGCCATGTTGGTGTGACACTAACCCATAGATTACGTTTCTTTTGCTGATGGGATGTGTGGACCTCACTGTGGCTAAATCGGCAGGGCCAACGACTCTTATTTTCCCTATACGTAGACGATATCCATAGAGAGCGGCATTCAAAGAATTGACCAACGCCTCCTTTTTCCAGATTGCAATCGCTTCCCGTAGGAGGACTAGGAATGTCACGCTTCTGCAAATGCTTGCCATTTAACCCATGCCATGCCGAGCCACTAGCACTCTACAGTAGTTAGGCTGCTTACCAGGCGAGCCTCCTTAGCACAAGGAGGCAAATACCTTGAGACCAAACTTTCTGATGATGCTAAAGTACTCTTTTTGTGGAGAGTTATGGCATTTTAAAGATGTGCACACATTTTATTTGTTAAAAAAATACATTTGGGAATAAAAATCACATTTTGAAAAAATATGATGTGGGGCTAGACTAAAGTCTAGAAACACAGTGGCATTTTCATTTTTTGAAATATTCAGGTTGAGTGGATAATATCAAAGGGCTAATCCAGCTGTGAGCTTCTGCTTCAAAGCCCCTGCTATTTAACCAACCTATCTCAGTCATTTAACCAGTCTGCCCCAGTGATTTGAGCAATCTGCTACAATGGTTTAACCAATCTGCCACAGTGATATAACCAATATGCCTCTGTGTTTTAACAAATATGCACCTGCAATTTAACCAATCTACCCCAGAGTTAACCAATCTGCTACAGTGGTTTAACCAATCTGCCCCTGAAATGTAACCAATCTGCCACTGTGATCTAACCAATATCCCTCTCTGATTTAACAAATATGCTCCTGCGATTTAACTAATCTACACCAGCGTTAACCAATCTAATGCTGTGTTCATCACAAAGATTGTATTTTGTTTGTGTCTGTAACTACGCCGTGATACCTCAGGGTCTGGGCGTATAATAAATGTAATAAATACATAAATAAATCTTCCCCAGTAATTTAACCAATCTGCCACTGTGATATAACCAATATGCCTCTGTGATTTAACAAATATGTTCTTGCGATTTAACCAATCTACCCCAGAGTTAACCAATCTGCTACAGTGGTTTAACCAATCTGCCCCTGAAATGTAACCAATCTGCCACTGTGGTATAACCAATATGCCTCTGTGATTTAACAAATATGCTCCTGGGATTTAACCAATCTCGCCCAGTGATTAACCAATCTGCCCTTTTATATAACTAATCTGCTCCTCTGATTTAAACTATCTGGCCCAGCGATTTTACTAATCGGTTCTTGTGATTTAACCAGCCAGCCCGTCATTTAACCAATCCAGCACTGTGATTTAACCAATCTTCTCCTGTGATTTAACTAATCTGCCCCTCTGGTATAACCCATCTGTCCTTGTGATTTTTCAATGTGCCTCTGCGGGTAAGCAGCCTGAGCCTGCCCCTAGGGTTTAACCAAACTGTCTCTGTGATTTCACCAATCGACCCACAGATCTTGTAAAGCTAAGAAAGCATGTAACCTTTGTTAGTCTTGGAAGTTGGTAGTTTCATGCTGATTATCATGAGGCGAGCTTGATAATGTCACATTTGATATTCCTAGTTGAAATATTTACTGACCAGTTGCAAATGGTTCTTACTGGATCTAGTGGCACTGTGCACGTTTTTGAATATCCTGCAACGTAGTTCCAGTAAAGAAATCAAAGCAAATTCGAGTGGTTAAAGTAAAAGCCCAACTCACTCAATGATACAATTAGACAATCAAAAGCAGTTCCTGGAATCGACTGGAATGTTCTCCATTGCAGATTATGTAGATGTGCAAAAGTGCATATGCCAGCAACTGGATCCAGTAGACGGCTTCTGTAAATGGCCTGTCAAAGAGCCAATGGTGGTGGGGGTTTGACGCTCTCTGGATGCGGTTTCTTTAAATGCATTGCATACGCTTTCTGTGTGATGTCATTTACTATAGAATCATAAAGGGAGGGGTAGTTACAGTGAGTACATTGAAACTTCATCTTCCCCTATGAGTGTGCTGTTGGCAGTGGTCTACCACGCCCCAGTGGCTCCTTGAATAGCCAGACAAACATGTCAGTGCTGAACGGGGAAAGTGTCCCGCTGGCATTAATCTGCACGATGCTGTTGTGACTTTGCATGCAGGATGGGGAGAATAAAACTAAAGCCATACTCGTATTGCTCAACATATTTCTATGGTGATGTATGTAGTGTAAAGCATTATGCAAAATAGGAGTTTTGCATGTACTTAGAGCCTGGGCAGAGCTCCAGTAGATGAGTTCCCGGCATCTGTAATGGTCCTGCAGTTTTCTTTGTGTTGCTATGTGGATGTGTAAAAATTCCATCTGCCATTAATGTTACCAAAGAAGTTCATTTGAGGGGGTGGGGGGTTTGGGTGCGTGAATTAGACGTATGGAATCACGCACACTGCACTCGGAGGAAACGTAGCAGGGACTTATTTGTTCCACCCCTGCCCCCACTCTTGTAATGCTGGCCACTCCCCTGGCTGTTGGTCATACGCCTGACCACTCCTGCTCTGCGGGGAAAGTGCCCTCTACTTTTGACTAACCCTCATTTTCTCTCCACCTTACTCACCACACACAAACACAGGCCAGCCACCAACACATGTCTTTAAATAAAACCTGTCCCGGAACTTTGAACATCACAAACGTTCATCTCTAGCTAAAACCAACATACTCAGCCCCGGGCTACCACACACCCACGCTACAATCGTGTGGCCGCCCCTCGGATGCCTCCTCCTGCTCTTCACACCTAGAAATCTTACAGGCCTGCAGAGCACAGGCTCTGGCTGACCTGCGGCCTCAACACAAAGCACTGCACTCTTGCCTCCCCTGCCCTCCTCAGACTCGGACTGGCCTATAGGCCAATGCCCAAACCAAAAACGCAAAATGCTAGCATGGGCCTGCTTTTTTGGTCCAAGTTGGCCTGCTTTTTTGGTCCAACGTGGGCCAGTTTGAAGAGTTACTTCGCCATGCGGCTAGTAGTTTTGACCAATTTTGCTGGATAAATATTCATTTAAATGCACAATTTGTATCATATGTTATCAAAAAGCTCCCCCTTGGTTACTATTCAAACGGTCTGTCACAAAAGCAATGAATTGCCATTTGCAGCAGTGGAACACTTTTTCATCGGTGCCCGAGACAACGTTATACCCCAGTCCGACCCTGCCTCTCCTTCCAACTAACCAAACCCCACCCCCTCTCTCTCTGCCAGACCACCTGCAGACTATGCAAACGGCCGCATTGCGCGGTACACATCTTAATAACATAACATAACTTACTCGATACGCACTTCGTGATAAGTAAGGCCGATTCTCTGGCCCGCCTCCAAGTACTACAGTCTGGCTGTACCTCCCTCTTGCCATAATTCAAAACCCTTGCTCTTCTGACCGTCCCCCCGTTACGTCTGCCAGGTACTGCCCACCACAAACTGACTTGGTACCTGGCTCTAAAATACAATGGTGATTACTACCAGGCTCAAAAGCAATCGGCGGGCCTCACCCAGGGTGGCATTCTCAGGAGGACCTAATAGGGGCTGTGCATTACACGTGACGCTGCTACAATGGCAAGAATGTCACTGTAGCAGCCGCTGAACCCACTGAGCTATCCGGGCCTCACCCAGGGTGGCATTCTCAGGAGGGCCTACTGGGGCCTGTGCATTACATGTGACGCTGCTACAATGACAAGCACGTCACTTTAGCAGCCGCCGAACCCCCTGAGCTATCTCCTGTGATAACAGAATGTAGGTGTAAACCTAGCATTCGCCAGTGCAGCTTCTCTTTTTGGGCCAACACGCGCATGCTGTGGATGGTTTTTCAAAAGAAATCTTGCATCGTTCATTTAGGATAAGCTAAGATGTTTGATTTCTGCACAGCGCTCTTACGCCTTGCAAGGAGCGCTCAAGGCGCTTGGTGCTTTCAGCCAGTGATCAGGAGACGTCTCTGTCTACGTCAGTGGAAAGGAAAGCTGTGGAGCTATTGCATAGCTGCGGCATCGCACTGCAGCTGTGCTGTTGTGTTACTGAAATTTGTACAGCGCCTATGGGCATTTCCTATGGCTTTGAAGCGCTGTAGGTTGAATGGCTGCAGTCTGAACAGACATGGGAAAGGGAGCATCGCTTTGCATGCCAAATAGTCAATTGAAATTGGCGACTGTTCAATATATAAAATCGATTAGTCTAACTGTGCATTTAAAAGTCGCATATTTTAACCCGGGCGCTCCCAAAACGGCGTGTTCCTGCACAAATGAGTTTCTCGTGCGCGCGGTGGATCTCTTAGCTACTGAATTTCAAAGCGCTTAGGAACAAGCTAACTCCCCAGCAGCAGGCGCTACACACATTAATGGGCATTCTACACGTGAAATCATTGGTCTCCTCGCCGCCCCCTCCCTATCTTGCTGGAGAATGGCGACGGTGACGGACAGCAAGACCATCAAATTAAGAGTGACAAGAGCGCTCATTTTCCAAAATGACTCCGAAATCGTCAGCTCCCCGGCACGCAGAGAGCAGGGGCAGGAGGCGGCGCGGCGCCGGCTCCCCCGCGCTGGGAACTGACACATTTCACACTGTAAATGCCGTGCTCAGCGCCGCCTGCCCTGCCGGGCATAGCGGCCCCACCGGAGTGGCTGAATAGCGCCTCAGGGCGCCGACCGCAGCGCCTCGCTCAGTCATCACAGAGGGGCGCGCGGCCCCTTCCTCTGCGTTCAGCGTTGCGGCCCTCCAGAACCACCCAAGCGAAGCTCCCACGACTGCCGCATCGAGACCGACACATCACAACACGTCATACCACGCACGCATGCATCGCACAAACACACACAGCACAAAGCACCACAGACACATACCACACACAATCACGCCGCATCACACCACGTTCATGTTTGCGCCCTTTCTCCCTCTCGCCATAGCCTCTCCGCCCCTCTTTCTAACCACCCCTCACTCTACAGCGCCTGTCTCCTTAGTATAGCGCATCGATATTGTTCTTATTTATATATTTATTTACTACGCGCCGAAGCTCGCAAGAATTATAGCGCCTCTCTCGCATTCGATCTACTCGCTCCTATTATCTCTGTATCTGTATTTTTCTCGAATCTGCCCTCTGCTCTTACACACCCCGCCTCTGCACCCTAAATGTACGCCATATTTTGTCTCCTCGCACCCTTGCTCTCGCTCACTCTTCAAGCCAAACTCTCTTGTTCCAGCTCCCTTTTTTTTCTCAGAACCCTGACCTCTCCCCTCCAACCCCCGCCCTCTTTTCTTAGCCTTTCCCTCGGCCCCTTCAGCTCACGGCACTGACGTATGTTACTTGTGAGAGTGTGGGTATCACACTCGCTGCCGCATACGAGTTTCCGTTGGCTGGACCTTAGCTTTTTATTAGCCAACTTTTCAACCAGGAAACTTGATTACACGTCCCGGCTTCCCCGCTGGCCATTATTGTGCTCGTGGGCAAATCCTTACGTTCCCTCGGACCTAATAAAAAAAAGGCACACACACGGCAGCGGGATAAATAAAGCACAGCTTTACGCGCTTGGGGGACGGCTCGCGGTGCATTAAGCGCTGCCAGGAATAGATAGCTCAGTGGGTTAGGCTCCTCGCGTGAAGCTCTGTCGGTAACCCGCGACTCGCGGTTGTCAATCCCGGTAAACTGCCCTCATCACGCAACAGCACTGCAGACAGCATGAGCGCCACTGAGTTTGATGATATTGTGTTAGCGCCGAGAGACAGCGCGGTTCGCAGCATGCAATGTGCGCAGGTGCCGACTGGGGTGAAGGCGATTCCCTTAGCAGAAAAGTACCGCCCCGCCGCCATGAAAAAAGAGCCCACGGCACCACGTGGAATCTGATTGGTTAACAAGAAACGTAGAGTCAGTGGTTTTAAGAGGTCGAATGCCTTTCAGTGAGAGTATGGTAAAAACGTGGTATTTCAAACACCGCCTGTTTTAACCACCGAATGATATGCTGGGGTAACATAGGAAGCATACAACGCGCTGCACAGGGTAAACACCCCACATTTGCACCGTTTTTTGTGCTCTAAATGCACGAGTTAGAATAGCATTATAATTGGTTATTTATAACGCGCTTAACACCCAGAGGTTTCTAAGCGCTGACCCGGGGATCGAACCTATGTTGCTTTGCAGGGTCTTGCTTACAAGGGGAGCGCGTTGCCCCTGAGCTATCCTCCCGAGAGCCACATTTTCACTGCCAGTGTCTAGGCCCCTAAGCAGGGACCTCGTTTGCTGGCATTGACCAGCATGTGAATTATGCATTGTAATTATTCAAGGAATTGCCGTAAAATGCTAAATTATCCCGTAAACAGGTGTCAGGCTTTAAATGCACGTGCACGGAGGGGTCGCGCAGGTGGGGGGACACGCATTTAATTCCCGCACACCATAGGGGAGGGGACTTTGTACCCACAGAGCTCAAACATGGATCCAAACTGACGGCCGAGATGCACCCCTAGGCTGGCCCGAGTGCCATGTCATGCCCCCTTACAATTAAACTGCACAGCTGACTGTTCCAGGCCTGGCACCGTGCACCCGCTCTTGCTGGTTCACAGAGCTCTCAGCGTCCCACCTGCAACCCCCTTAGCCCCCAGCACACCCAAAGACACTGCTCGTGAAGCGCCCACGTGACGATGAAATGAACCTGCCGGAGGGTTCTCATTTCAGCAATATCAGAGAAACAAAAAGGCAGAGTGGCAACTTCAATTAGATAACCCTTTAACCCAAATGTTATTCACCGATCGTCAGACACAACCCACTGAGCTATCTTATCGGCTTCCAATGCATTTTCGACCATAACCATTGGGGGTCAGGTGGGAGCACCCTAAAAAAAGAAGCAGAATCTGAGAACTAAATATCTATCCTCAGGGTTCTAGGTGGGTGCGGGCGAGCAGAGGGCACCCTTCAAAAAAGCTCCTTCTACTGAAATCATTATCTGTGCAAGCATGTGCCATGCTGTGCAATGCTGTGCCATGCTGTGCAAATATGTAGATGATTATTGAACACATGGAGAGAAAAAAAAAACACAGAGCAAAAAAATGCCCATGTCCCGCAGCGACAAGTAACTTAGCAACCGTGAGCCGGCAGCCGCTGGCGGCCAGGGGCCGGCCTCGCACCTGGCCCGGGCCAGAAACGGTCTCCCTCGTGCCGGGCGCCCCGATATGTCCACATCTAAGGCTTCGGCGCTCGTCCCCTTCCTTAGCGGAGGTCACGGGCATGTTTAGGAGGAACTCCAATCCCTCCCCCCAGCACTTCACTATTTGGAATTCGCGCGTCATACATGCACGTAAAACAATGCCATGTTATGTAACGTGAGATGACGCTTCACAAATAAGCGTAACTTGGACGAAAGGTAGCTAAATATTTTGCAATGTAACAGTGTATTGAATGAAGCATGACTTACCTTAAACACCCGAACGTAACATAAAAGCTCTACACATCAAGTCCTAACATAAGAGAACGCACCAGCGTATTGTAATGTCCCGTATCACACCGTACAATAACATAACATGGACATTAATGGCATGACGGTGTAGGTAATACATAACATAATTCAGACCTTCAGAATATAACATGCTCTAAAGTAATCGCTGTGTTTTTGCAATGTGCTGCATTCATGTATGTTCTACTGCAATGTCTTGTGTTAGGATCTGCCGGTGTGTTATCGTACGGCGTGCTGTAATACATGTTATAATGACATGTCGTGGTGGTGCGATATGCTATCGCCTGTTGTGTTGGCCTAGGGGATATTGTAACTTAACCCACTGCAACATTGCACCTCGTAGATATGACAAAGCCACACACAAGTCCAGTGTGCTGCATGTTCTATTATAATGTAGAGGGGTGCGCTCCCCTGCACTCTTTCTAATACGGCGCCGGGACAGGACGTTTCATATAAATGATGATACGCTATATTTATATAAGATAACGCTCCTTAACGGGACGCACTATACCGGGACATATCCTCTCCTGATCCTACATAATGCATCGTGGAATTCAACGTTATAAATGCAACCTACCATACCCTAACAGACTGCATCACACTGTAACATAGCACATAACATCAGCCGACAGGGCACGTACCGTACCACACGTGCTAGTGCAACACTGCGCTGTGAGATTGCGTAACATAGCGTAACATAATGTAACATAACGGGCCCATGTCGTGACATTCCACGCCACTTCGTGACACGGCAGCACACGACAGCTTTGATGGCATTTGCCAGCAGCCATCGAGACGAGGTGTGCATTTCACTCTGGCTGTGTTCGGATCGCTGGCTCTGAATACATTTCATTTAATGCTGTGCATTTTTAACAAAAACACGGGGGGGGGGGTGCACAGTCGCACGCACATACACGCGCCCCAGCACCAGGATTTCACTGCCCACCCCACTCCCCCTGGGAGAAGACACGGCACCCCCACGATGCCAGCAGACACCCTCACACACGTGCCGAGGAAGACAACACACAGGGCGAGATTGAGGGGGTGCGCGAAGCGCGCCAACGTCATACATATCACTGGGTGGCCATGTTGGAGCTCATCTGCGTCCCCCTCGGCGAGAAAGCTTCCTCCTCCGGTAGTCGCAGCGTGGCACTGGCCGCTGGCGGAAGAAGGCGCTCAGCGGGTCCCCAGGAAGAACATGAGGACGACGTTGACGAGCAGCAGCAGCACGATGACGGAGAAGACCACCACCGTCTGCACGTCCAAGGTCATGGTGCAATGCAGAACGCTGTACTGCTCCAGGTGCGGGGCGGCCAGAACCTGGCTGCTCAGCCTCTGCTCCGGGAAGCTGTCCATGCATCCACCATGATAGAAAGCGCACGGGGAAAAAGCACAGAGAACCAGGGAGAGCAGCGCACCCCTTCCTGCCCGTCCCCCCGCCTCGCCGTGCGCCTATGAGCGCTGTCCGCGCTGTGGTGCTGGAAGCAGCGTGTGCCGAGCGTGGGAGCAGAACTCGCAGGATGTGGGGGGCTTGCAGCAGCTGCACCCCTAGTGTCGGCTCCCGTGCCCTCCCCGCAGCATCTTCAGGGGCCAGAAGAGATGCACGCACGCTCCTTCCGCGCCGTGCAGCAGGATGCCGCTCCGCTGTGGTGTGCTGTGGGTGGCAGGCTGCAACGTGAGCGTGCACTGACAGCCTTCGGTGCACAGCGCGGCAGCCCGAGCCGAGGCGGGCCTTCCGCTGCCCAGGCAGCGTGGGGGACTCAGCCGTCAATCAAGAGGGAGCCGCGGACGGCGCCGGGCTCATTCGCCTCCCCAGCACCCCCCCAAGAGTGGGCATCTTCCACACACCCGCGTGGGGTTCAGGCATGGGGCGGTGGGGCCAGTGCTGACAAGGGCAGGCACACAAGAGGGCCTCCTCATGTGCTCGAGGTATCTTTTGCTCTCTTTCTTTCTTTTGTCATTCTTTCTCTGTTTTTTCTTTCTCTTTTTTCTTTCTCCTTCAACCCCTACTTTATTTTTCTTTCGTACTTGCCTTCTTTCACTTTTTATTTCTTCTTCCTGGACCCACATTTCTCTCTTCTTTTTTTCTTTCTTTTTCTTCTCTTTCTTTCTTTCCTTCTTTCTTTTTTTATTTCTATCTTCATTCTTTCTCTTTGTTTTTTCTTTCTCTTTTTTCTATCTCCGTCAACTCCTATTTCTTTTTCTCTTTCGATCCCTATCTGTCTTGCTTTTTCCTTTTCTTTCTTTCTTTCTTTCTTTCTTTCTTTCTTTCTTTCTTTCTTTCTTTCTTTCTTTCTTTCTTTCTTTCTTTCTTTCTTTCTTTCTTTCTTCTTAGAACTCTATTTCTTTTCTTTCTTATTCGACCCCATTTCTTTTTTCTTTATCTTACATTTTTTTCTTTCTTTCTTTCCTTTCTATGACCCCTATTTATTTTTTTCGCTTTCTCCTTCGACCACCATTTGTTTTTTCTCGTTTCCTCTTTCCTTCTTTATTTCTACCTCGACTCCTATCTCCTTTTTCTTTCTCTTTCTTAGTTTTTCTTTATTTCTTCTTCAACTCCCTTTCTTTCTCCTTCGACCCTTCTTTATCTCAGTTTCTTTCTCCTTTTTTTTCATTTTTCTTCGTTATTTCCTTCACTGTTAATGTTTAGTTTATTCATGGTCTTATTTATTGGATTTTCTCAGGTGATTTATTTAGTAACTCGTTTATCTATTAACGGTCCCAATTATATTGTTTTTAACTCATGGTTGTATTTATTTTCCCATACATTAATCCTACTAATTTTTGAATTGACCTATTATTTCCCTAAGCATAATATATACTGAAATATAGTAATATTATGTATTTATATATATATAATAATATTTGTATATTATTAATGTTACCATGCAATAACTCTACCATGCATTTATCATTTTCTCCTTTACTTATTCTGTTTTTAGTTATTTTTCACAGTGGGATGTCCAGTTGTGAGGTCCATTTGGCACTGGAAAGGCTATGCTGTGGAAAGGCGCGGGACAAAGGTGAGCATAACATGGGCCATTCCCATGGCACAGACAACCAACAGAATTGCAAGTCACATAAATGCCCTTGCCATTGCCCCAGATCATTTACTAATAAAATATAGAGCCAAGATCTGAGCCTGTAATGTGTAGATTAGCAATAATATCGGCCTACAAGCAGCACTAGACCCACTGAGCTTTGTAAAAGTGAAAGAAATCCAGCAATTGGAAAAAAAACAGTTAAGGCTCCAATTGATAACTGTACAACCCGTTTTAAAATCTTGGCTCCTTCCGTTTGCAAAGTGTGTGATCCCGAGAAACTCGCCCTACCTGCCTGCACCTCCTTTCCTTTACCTGTAAAACGTGCAATGCCCTGGAGCGGGCTGAAGACCACCCTCTTCCACTCCTCCAGGACCATCATTTATGTCTCCATTAATGGAGGGACTTACCTACCCAGCATCTCTTCTAAAGGATAGTGGAGTGACAAAGGACAGAGCTGCCAATCTCCAATCCTACAGCTACCTATCCTGTCCCCCATCTCCCAGGGAACACTGAGTTGTGATAGGGTCGGACAGAAAGACAGTTAGATGCCATCATCCCATAGACAAGTTTGCTAGTCTACACCGTTTATGATCAGAACTACGACGGTATCTGCGTGGCTAGTGAATCGAAACTCAAGATGAGCGAGGGTCAGTCACATGGCCCGCGCCCCGCCTACTCGTCCAGCTCTAATTACGAGCCATCAATGATGCATACATTTTTCAGGGTGTATACAGCTCTAGGCGGGAGGATACCCACCTGCGTTGGTATGTTGCAGATAAGAGATACAGCGATACGTGGGAGTAAGAGTTTCTGGGGTATTCTGGTGAAGAATATTACAATAGCCGCGTGAATCAGCTGCAAGCCCTCTGCCAAGTTGGCACCAACTTGCAGCGCCACAGCACGACTGCCCCAGAGTACCCTCCATAATTGAGAGGTGCCCATCTGTGGTATCCCGACAGCAATCTCATTTTCCACTCCACCAACGGAAATCCCCTAGCTGTGCCCTGCAGAGGCCTCAGTGCCCCCGCCACTCACAGTTGTACCGACTAACCGATGACGACCGAGGCTGCAGCCTGGTCACGGCCCTGACAGAAGATTTCACAGTAACAGCCAAACACGCCTCACACCGTGACAGAATGGAAATCGCTGCGAAAGAGACAAACATTGCCATTTTCTGCCCAAGATTGAAATGGGGCCCAGGCAGAGAATCTCGAGGGAGGCCCGGCAATGCGTAAGGGGGGCTGCCCACAGTCCATCGATGTTAAAGGCTGAAACCTACTTACATACGTGCATAAGATATAGGCGCAGAGATTCTAATATTACTTATTAGTGTCCTGCCGACAAATTCATGGCGCAACATGGACCGGACCCAAAAACCAGACCAGATCTGTGATTAAATAACTGCTGCTCTGTAAGAGTAGAGAGGTGAGTAGTGGCTTCTAAACGCCTACTCAGTGCGACACTACTACTAAACCAGCAGTGCTCTCAATTACAAAGCGAAACAGGCAGAGTATGAATGGTAGACCTCCTTCACCTCGTTAAGGAAACAGGGGCCAAGGGCAAGCTCAACTTCTCAAGGAGGGGGCGCTGCAGCAAGGAAGCATCCAAACCCACAACAGTACTGTGGTACCAAAGTAAAATAACTGTCAACTCAATGCGCTATAAACAGGCAATATTAGGCAACAGCTCGCAAGAGGACCACAGATGAGGGATGAATAAAGCACCAACAAGGAGAACCAAATCCTTGCACTCTAGAAGCATGAATGCAGTGTTCTTATAAAGTGGTATTAGATTACCACACATCAACGACAATCAAGAAAACAGCTTTGTAGCTGCCAAAAATGTAATGCAAAACAATGCAAGATGTTCCTCAAACGAATAAAACCACTAACAACCCACCCCTGTAACGAAATACACAGAAAATGAACATGTTCAGATGAAAGCGGCACACCGGATATGCAGGCAGGGGTAAGCAGGCAATTTTCATTGCAGCACTGTTCAAGTGTATGTGTCGGCCTTTTAAAAAGGTAAGGACTAGTGTCCGCATAACAAGAGGAGGCTAATATGATCACTGTCGATTTCTTGATATCTTCTTTCTAGGGCTTGAAAGCATTGATCTAGGCTTCTGGGTGCTTTCCAGTGGATTGAGTCCGGTTTCAGGTGGTCGATCCAGTGCAACGGGGCTAAGCAATGTGGTGCAATACAGCAAGCAGCAATAGCACTTGCCCTGAAGAAGCTTGGGACCAGCAGATAATGTTTGGGTCGGCACTGCTCTCAAGTGCTTGAAGCGGTTTGAAATTGCAGACAGATCCACAGGCAGCGTCTCTTATTCCTGGGGTGCTCGGCTGCCCTGTCCAGGTTCGCAGAGGAAAGAGGAGTCATTCGTCTGCCCTTCCTAACCGGGAACATTTTTACAGGGTTTACCACTTCAACAGACAGTCCTGGGTACCAGTGTCAAGGCAGCAGGCAGGCTGTTACCAACAGCGGGTCATTGCTGTGCTGCCAGGCGCTGCCCAGGGTCTCAGATGGAAGGTAAGTCCTTCTTCGGCCCTTCCCAGCCAGGAAGGGTCCCAAAGAGGACTTGTAAGGCTGTCACTTCTATTAGTCAGAGGCTTGGGTACTAGCGTCTCAGCACCTGGAGGGTCATGTCAAGCAACAAGTCCATGGTGTGCTGTGAGGCCATGTCTATGGTCTCTGAAGATAAGGTAAGTCCGTCTGCGGCCCTTCTCAGCCAGGAAGGTTGCCAGAGAGGGTTGCCACTACCTGCAGGCTACTTCGGGTACCAATGTCTCAGCAGCAGGAAGGCCGAGCCCCGTAGCAGGTCTGTGGTGTACTGTAAGGCCCTGTGCATTGTCTCTGAGGATAACGTAAGTCCTTCACCTGCCCTTTCCAGCCAGGAAGGTTGCCAGAGAGGGTTGCCGCTACCAGCAGGCTACTTCGGGTACCAGTGTCTCAGCAGCAGGAAGGCCGAGCCCAGTAGCAGATCTGTGATTTGCTGTAAAGCCCTGTGCATGGTCTCTGAAGATAAGGTAAGTCCTTCACCTGCACTTCCCAGCCAGAATGGTTGACAGAGAGCCCTAACAGGTTTGCCACTTCCAGTAGCAAGAATTTGCGTGCCAGAATTCCAGCAGCAGGAAGGCCTAGTCCAGCAACTAGTACATTACATGTTGTGAGGCCATGTCCATGGTCTCTGAAGATAACGTAAGCCCGTCTTCTGCCCTTCCCAGCCAGAAAGGTTGCCAGAGAGCACCAACAGGTTTGCCACTTCCAGTAGGCAGAGTCTTGGGTACCAGTGTCTCACTAGCAGGCAGGCAGAGTCCAGCAGCAGGTCCATGGCGTGCTATGAGCAGGGGTGTTGCTAGATCTGGGAAAGATCCGGGGCTACAGTAATGTTGGGACGGGAGGGATTCAGGGCTAGCTAGCCTTTTGGTTGTAGCCCCTGGGCTTCAATCCAGGGCTACAACCAAAAGACCAGTGGCTCAGCCCTCACCCTCTAGCAACGCAGTGAGTCTCTGTTCAGGGCCTAAGCGGATAAGGTAATCCTTTCATCAGCCCTTCCCAACAGGAAGGTTGCCAGAGAGGATTTCAGGGCTGCCACTTCTATTAAGCAGAGTCTTGGGTACCAATCACTTCCCATCACTTCAAATGTTCCTCTGCAGTGGCTGAGGTAACTCCTTGGAAAGCTTTGCCTTCACCCCAATGTATGAGGACTTTTGGCAGACCGAACCCCAATAAAGTTGAAGCAAAATCCTTCTTATTCCAGAGTCCAAAAATGATTCAAATACCAGGGGTCTTACCCACCCTATATAGAAAGCTTTCCACAATGGATTGGTCCATTTGAAACCTTTTGTAAGGGGCCAATCCTTGTTGTTATAAGAGCTTTGCCTTCTGACGTCAGCTACCAGAGTGTCTTGTCCGCAGGCAGCTGGGAGGGGGCACAAGAAGTAAGTGTGACCCAAATATTTTCAAGATGGCGGGACCATTCCTCAAGAAACAGAACCTATGTGAACTGTACGATACTCCTCCTTTCCCGTGCCTGCCCAATCACAGCGGCTCCAGTAATTATGTCCCTGCTGAGACTTCCCCACCGTGCTGGTGGAGCTTCCTTTCAAGCACCTTTCCGCAATATACCCCCTGCAGGTATTTATGACCTTCCTTTTTGGGAAGGCGCCAAGCCTTCACAGCAGAGAACAAAGGAGGACTACAGGAGGGGAGGGGGGGGGGTAACAGTTTGTTGTGGGTGAAACCTAGTCCTAGATAGCAGCACACAAAGGCTCTGACAGGTGCAGGGGTCACTGGAAAGGACTTGATAATAAAAACAATATCAAATTGATTGGAGCAATTATGACTGCATCTGCTCAAAGGCCATAATATCAAAGAAGATATTGCTTTATTAATTATATTTAACTAAATTGCCACCGGGCTTTATGAATATACCTTTAAAGGATGCTCGTTTTCAGTCCAAAAAAGCCCAATGAGAAAACGTAGAATACTTTGGTTCTAGATATGCCAGCAAGAAATCCTCTGGAGGCCACCTACCTGATACAGTCTGGACTCTACTGTCCAATGTTTAGGCCGCCACATGTGTATCAGGTTTGCCAACCAAATATAAGTTAACACTTTTTAGAGAATACATCGGCTGGGGTACTTTTGAAAAGTGTAGCCCCCTTGCTACTAACATGCGGCAGGCATGCCAATTACTGAAGCCTAGCATCAAGTATACATGAGGTGTCTTATGTACGGTTCCCTGAAAATTAAATGACACACTCAACAGCTGGTAGGCCCGCCTGGCTACAAACCCACCAATACCAGCTTTTAAAACACAGAGGGATGTCTGCAAGTGACACTGTTTAGCAGACCCCAATTTCATGGCAGAATCCATTTGCTTTACCTCCTAAACATTTTTTAAAATCGAGGATATTCTCCCTGTCATATAATGATTAATAATGATAACGATTTGTTATTTATATAGCGCCTTAAACCAAAGCGCTTTACAAAGAACATATTTACATACATTTATCATCCCAAACCGAAGTTGGTACTCCTCATATGCTCAATCATCCGAAGAACTAACTTTGGTTCAGACTTAACCCCAGACACTACTTGTCCAAACATGCTTTGGGCTAGTGAAGTCTGTTGTAGGACTTGCTTACATACCGACCACAGGACTGGGTTTTACTGTCTAGCGGTACACCCTGACTACCGCAAGTATCCCTATGATGCCACTGTCCAGTGATCTCACATTTGTCATGGGTGACAGGCCAGTGCCTTCCCATGAGAGGGAGGGAGCAGCTTGCTCCATCTTGAAAAGTGTTTCCCACCAGTAAACCAAATGTGGCGCGCGCTGCTTGACAGCGCTACATGTTGCCATCAGGCCTTAGTTGGGTCGGCACCCTACATGGTGGAAGTTAGCATGGCCTCTGCCCTTGTAGGCGCTAGATGGCACTAAGAAGGGCTGACATCAGTGGTCAAAGTGTACGAAAAGAAGTAGTGGAACTATACTCCCTGCTGGCCTGCCACCGCTCCCCACAAACCACATTGCCGCCACCCCCCACAAGCAATCCAAACCCCCAAACAAAAACACCAGCTGTTTAAGGGAACGTTCAGTTCAGTGCACCGAAGGGCAAGTTTCAACTTCTTCCCACACTTTTATTTTAAAAGTAAACCATTCCTGAACGGTTTAAAAAAAAAAAGTATAGGAACAGTAAACAAAAAATTAAGTAGAGGGGCACCACTTCTGTCCACTTTCACCACTGGCTCTGGCTGGCATATAGGACATGGGGTGTCGATTTTGACACTGCCACGGCCTCCTGTAGGCCACCAAGAGTTGGGGCACAGGGAGCCAATTGACAACCCTTTCGCTCTACTGATCCTGTTTCCACATGTTTCCACGGGCAGTGAGAACTGGAAGAGTGGAGCAGAGCCAAGGAACAAAGCAGAAGAAAGGCACGTTAAACAAATAAAGTGCCTGTATATGTGCCTGGGGGTGTGTGTGCGTGTGCCTGCCCATGTGCTTGCAAGTCAGGTTAATCATGGGCTACACCGGGCAAATTTGGGGGGGCAGTGGGAACAACATGGGGCAGAACCGGGACATTGAGACATTGTGGTAGAACTCGTTTTAGGAGAATAGCTAAGGGGCAACGCGCTCGCCTTGGAAACAAGACGACACGAAGCAACACAGGTTCGATTCCCCGGGTCCGCACTTAGATACCTCTGGGTATTGAGCACGTTATAAATAACCAATTACAATTACAACTGAGAACTTGGGAACAGAACGCGATGGCACTTCACTAGCCAAGCCAAAGGCAAAGGAAACTGCTTGTACACAGTCTGAATGCAGTGGCACTTTAACCAATGATTTGATTGTTATCAAAAGCCAGACACCTCTCAAGGACTTGTCATGCCCCTTTGAAGGAGTCCATGCCTTTCAAGCGATGATGGCTGGCTCCCATGCAGCTTCTTGGAGGTCCAGGGGGGCACTGCTGTTTTCCCCGGGAGACCACCAGGGTCTGTGTTTGCCAGAGGGTTTTTTCTTAATTGCTTTCAATGCAAGCGCTGTGTGTGTGAGCACAAGGCCAGGCGAGCTGAGGCAGGCCGCTTGGAGACACGCAGTGGGCGATGGAATTTGTCCTGTTGGGTTTTTTTTGGAGCCCACGGTTTCTGAGCAGTGCAAATGAAGCAGTTAGAGCCCAGAAGCAGCTCAACAACCGATGTCATTGTTTCTCTGAGAGCGAGGGAGCGCCGCAGAAGCAGCCGGATAATCAGACCACGCCGTCACTTCACAGGAATGCTACAGCACAGGCAGCGCACTGAAGTGGTTCCCTTAGGAAGAAGGAGCCCATTTCGCTCTGCTGCCTAGCTGACCCCCAACTCCCTCACAGACCATCTTCCCATTCCCCGTCACCCCCTTCGCTTCCGCTCCTTCCCACTCTCATCTTCCAACTCTTCACTTTTCCATCTTCCCCTGTAGCGCATTGAACTGATCTGAAAGTGGCATTAAGCACTATATAAGACACTTACGGGCCTAATTCATGGAATTGTTTGCACTCTTCACTTGTGCAAAGTAACGTTGCACTGCCAATAAACACCCTAATTCATAGAACAGTGCAAAGTCTCTTTTTGCCGTGCAAAGTCAAAAGACACGTTGCACTACTCCATGAAATCAGGGTGTCAATGTGGTGCAATGCATCATTCCATAGGGACAGCAGACTCCTAACATAGACAAGCATTGTCAAAGCCAATATGGTGTGGCTGCTAGATGTCCACTGCAGCTTCAAATTGCCCAGATGCCAAGACCAAAGGGCAGCAATAAAGCTTACACCATAGACAGAGCCAAGGATTAAAATAATGAATACAACAGGCGCATGCTTAATATAAAAAGCAAAGCAAACAAGGCTCAGTTCAGTCAAGCCTCTGGCATCTGGGACTCTTTGCATTAATTTAAAGCAGAGGCAACCAGTTGCAAATAAGGCACACCAAGAGCGTTCAGCTGTCAAGAAACCACAAATCCAGTAACATGCAAAAAGAGGGAATGACACATTTGCCGCTTGCCACCGCCCACTCCACTGATGTGTGTCTATTGAGGAACAAATGATGATCCTTTAAGAAAAGCGGGGAAAACTGTCACGTACCGGCGCTGATAAACGAGAGCAAGAGTCAACAATACCAACCAAGTGGCATGAACAGTGGCAGGGCAAGGAAATAAAGGGTGGCTTCCTACAGTGAAACCTTAGGGGTGTCAGCCCCTCCCCTGCACACCAGAAGTAAATGTGCCCAGCTTGCCAAGGTATGGCCCGGCAAAATAGCCATTGTCTTTGGCCGGCCTAAATCCCCACACTGAGCCTGCAAATCACGTGATCTCCATTCGTATCTACTTTTAAATATACATAGATTATTTAATCCAACTTTATTTTTTGTTAAACTCTATAGTTAATATTGTTTCCAAACCAGCTATAAACATGTGTCATGGATAAAGCGACGTGAGCTTCTCTGCGTGATGGAGTATGTTCGCCTTCAAGGGAGAAAAAAAACCCTGGCCTGTTTAAGGACAGTTTCATGACACATGACGTTGTTTTTCCTCAAATAGTAAGCTCGAGTGCTGCCAAGAACTGGGAAATGCCTCTTCCATCCTGGGCCGATCACTGCTCACGTCAGACCGATGAAACATCCACAACTCGTGATCTGATGCTCAATTTGGCACAATATGCCCATGTTCGTGGGCTCATTGCTGATGACTGACATGCACCACTTTTTAAAGCAAGGCAATATCTTTTTGCAATACACGGTCGTTTTGGTCTTCCCTTTCTTTGACTACATATCACATTTAGGTCTGGCAATGGAAAGCTTCAACTCTCCGCCAGAGCTCTTGAAGATACGTAATAAAGATCGGCCCTGGTGCCAATCACCTGCTCCATGTTGCCTATGCAGTGCACCCTGCTGAAACCCTGGTTACATAGAGACGAGCTGTCTAAGTTGGGGAGAGAGGTGTGCGTGATGCTTTTAAAAGCATGGTGTGTTTCCATGTTGCTTGGTACATTAATGTGATGCAATAAATTGCTATTGTTATTTTGATACTTTAAAAAAAAAAAACGTTCTCTGCAGCACTGCAAGACAAAGAAAGGTTACCTTTATAAAGCCAAACCTATTTGCTTTGCCGGTACTGGCTTACATAACACATAATACCAACTTTTAGCCCCATTTTAAAGCACGACCAATTCTGTTACATAAGAGAACTGCATGACAGCAAAGTAATTTGCCCAGACTCGCACCTTGGACTGCATTACCCCCGCTGCCCCCTCCGGCGCTACGCAGTGCACACTCGGGCTTTGCACGCCTTTACGAATGTTATGAACCAGTGCCGCGTTCACACTAGTTAATGGCAGCAGAGCTCCCCACCACACCAGCCTGGGTGACAGGTGAATCCAGCTCAGAAGATGGCCAGACACCCCCATCAGGTTGAACTCTTGCACTGCACACACCATTGGGTACGCCCCTGAATTGTAGTCCGAAACATCTGGAAAGCCAAAGGTTGCAGACCCCTGGTCTACAACGCAACTGCCAGACCAGACCCTCACCAACTTACTATGGCACATCCAAACAGACATTCTGGAAGTTTACAAAGCGCGTGCACCGCAATTACTTTTTGTGAATCCCCCAACACTACAGAATTAAAAAATCCAGTCCAGATTTCAGAATGACCAACCGAGTGTGCAAACTGCAGCCATTAAAAGAGTTGCATTGTTCTCATGTATATGCATATGTAGTTGATATCCTGAAAAGCTGGATTGGATTTTAGTAGTTGCTCCATGGATGATCCTATTTTTTTTTTTTAACCTCACTCACGGCGCAATATTTTGGATAGCGGGCACAGAGTCAAATGCTCTTCCAAGATATTATAAAATCCTTGTTTTTAACCACTACGTGTGCCTCATTATAAGGTTCACAGTGAACCCCTCTTAACACTTTTGGTTTTTCTCAATAAAATAAAATAATTCTAATTTCCTGTCACTGGAAGCCGCCGAGAGCCTTCCATGACAGGGCCTGCAGGCGGGAGCCAATTACGTGGGCCTTTTTGCTGATCTCGCACTGTCACGTGGACCCATTAGGAGGGTTCGTTCGTTAATTACCCAGGTGGGTGCTGCACGCAGGTCCACAGCAGCTACTTCTTAATTAAGCTGACACAAACTTTGCAACCGAGGTCATTAAGGGTTGCCACTGGTGTGCGGTGAGGCGTGAAGCAGTCCGCCTCCAGCCGCCTCCTGCTCTTTCATAGCCTAGAAATGCAAGCCCCGGTCTACGCCAAGGTAACCCACCGCGCAAGCGCAGAGCTACCCCAGACTGAGTGCGAGTTCCCCAAGGGCAGGCTGTTTCCTGTGGGGGGCAAATCTAGTACCGTCTGCACTGGGTGGCCGCTTACCCTCCAGGGAGGATGGCTGAGGCGCAACACGTTTGTCTTGAAAGCAAAACAACACAGAGCAACACAGGTTCATATGCTGGTCGCGCGCTTAGAGACTGGTTTCCGGTATGAAGTGCGTTACAAAAGATTAATTAATGAATTATTCTATTCTAAGACCATAGACAAGCAACTCTTGCAATAAATGAAATCCGGCCTCTGATTGTAGAGTTGGACACGCCAACGTTCTGTGGCACTAAGGACAATGGACATAGGTATGCAGGTAGCCAATCGCAAGGCAGCTGTTGGTTTCCTTCTAGAACTCTCAACACCTGGAAGATCTCATTCAGAATGATGGAGAGTCACTCGTGTGGAGGGGTGAAAGGTTGATGGGGTAGGATTCCCAATCCTGGCACAAGAAAGTGGTTAGTCCTGGGAGGATAGCTCAGGGGCAACGTGCACGCCTTGGAAACAAGACGACACGAAGCAACACAGGTTCGATCCCCGGGTCCGCGCTTATTAAGCACGTTATAAATACTGAACTAAGACATATTCCTGTAACAGCGCCTCGATTCCGCTTTAAAAAAAAATGCGCAAAATGCAAGAAGGGAAGACGTGCAAGTCAGAAGAACTGGAGGGTTTCAGGGGGGAGTAACTCAGCTCCTCCTGGTGGGAGATCCTGGAAGTAGTGAGATGAAGTAGTGAGATGAGATGGGAGGAGGGAGGTGCGAGTGGACATTCACAGATAGCCTTGTTGGGTTACATTCCAGAACCTAGCTTTACAGAGTTAAAAGATAACACGGAAGGGAGAGGGAAAAGATGAATGAGGAGGGGGAGGGGAGGGGAGGGGTGGGGGCAGTGGGGTGCAGACATCCTCTGTGAAATCCAGAAGATTTACTCATGGAAGAAGAGGAGGCAGGGAAAAAGAAAACATAAGCAAGCAGGTGAGGAGGGGTAGCAAGCAGGCAACCTGCCACCAGAGTCACAGTAGCAACCAACCCAAGAACACACATGCACCTGAGAGGACAGGTGCTTATGGGGAACAATGTCCTATGCTGAAGGGGCCTCGCTCTGTTCCCACTCTTCTCCCGAGACTTATATAGCTAAGGCTCTCTCAAGCAATCAGAACAAAAACAGAAACAGCATTGGAGGAAGTGAAGAGCCTTGGCCTTTTTGAAGTGGCTAGGAGTGTTTTTGCGGCAAATCCCTCTTTCTCTTATTTGCACATGATTGCCTTGAATGTCCCACTCTAGCTTCAACACATGTTTAATGCCCTGGGCTGTCGGTGCATGACACCATCCCTGTACTCTTACTGACATCAGTCTACCCCCCACCCGTGCACGACAAACCCAAAAACCTAAGTTATCCTTTGAATCATGATGCATGACGCATGACGCATGACATCAAACACTTCTTTCTCGAGTCCACCCGATGCTACTCTTACATTTGCAACCACATTTGCCCTCTCCATACGTAATGTAATTATTTGGCATTTGTATAGCGCCTTTCCCCACGGGTATGGCCTCAAAGCGCTGAAGGTAAACTCTCTTGGTGGACCGAAGTCCAAGGTATGAGAAATTCATCAGAGGAGTTTAGAATGCGTGTGTGCATTCTAGCCAATACAAAGGTGGGTAGAGATGGCCAAGTCCCTGCTAGCCACCCATATCGAGCTGGCATGTGGATGGGTGCTGTGAGGTCGTCTGGAGAGTACGCGAGTGCAGGAGACTCATTGTGTGTCAGGATAGCCCTCCCTCTCTCTGTCAAGCGTGGATCGCTCCTCTCAGCCATAATTCCCACCCTCTGGACCTGCTCCTTCCCCTGCTCCCACTGCCCATCTCAGGTCCTCTGCTACCCCTGTACCCTTACTTGTAAACCAGAAGGTGCACCGCCCATGTACATGGCTCTGTTGCTTCCCAGGTAGGGTTGTGCTTTATAAATCCCTTATGTCAATCCCATACATAGATGTGCATATGTATACATGCCTTATGTGGTCATGTGGTCTTTCGTGTACCATCTCATGTTCTTATAAATCAACGAACACCAGTACCGCGTCATCATCATATATGTAATGCCTGTTTTGTCACCTTTCCAAATTCCAAGCAGGATTTCTTTCCTTGACCTCACGCCTCCTCTGCAACTGGAATAATAAAATAATAATAATTTAGCATTTATATAGCGTTACGAACCCTCAGGTATCTGAGCGCTGCTTATTATTACCCACGGTGTGTGTTGCTCACTTATCGACCTCGGAAGGACGAAAGGCGGAGTTTTGGCCCTGCCCGGATTCAACCCTTCGTCAGCAGGCTCTGCACAGATGTCAAAGCGAGCGCTCTACTCTCTGTGCTATTGGCCCGGCTATGCATCTTTAACACTTACACGCTTCACCCCTCACTGTTATATGTCCACTGCGAGGCCCATTTCACCAAATGTTTAATAACAAATGGGTGCACATTTCATCGAAAATATAGAAGGGGTTGGAATGATGTATTAAGGTGGGGATATATGGGAGGGGGAGTTGCGGGGGTCTCCCCCCATCCATTTATTTTTGATGCAAATTTGTGGGCTTTGCAGTGATTTGTTGGATGTAATCACGTGGATACTCTCCCCCTATGTCAGGATTCCATTTGAAAGGACAATACCTTCCATTTGGCCTGTGTTGGAACTCCACAGACACCCCTGCTGCCTGTTTTTTTTTCAGTACATGTATTTTATTGTTTTATCAAAATGTAATTTTGTCTCAATAAAAAATATTTCAAGCACCCTTTGACACTCCAGATGTTTTTGACTACAACTCCCATCAGCACCAGCCAGCATAGTCAGTACTGAGGGGTCGTGGAGCAACGGTCCCAAACATCTTCACAGATGCAGGTTTCTGACCCTCTTGGTCTGTGGGGCATATTCCAATGGTCAAACTCGCCCAGCAAAAGGCACATGTTCAGTGGGGTGCGCCCATGGACTGGTACGCTTTGAAAAAAAGGCACCCCCTTTGCTAAAGATTTGCAAGGTAGACGGGCCCTGGTAAATGTTGATATGTCAAGGCTAGATAATAACTGCGTGCACAAACTCGACTGGAACAGATACCCAGCGAAGAGCTAGCAAACGTTACGCAATGTGATGCCACCTGCTCACGTAGGACACCAGGTGTGAGCAACTTTGGGCACTCACCCCATGCACACAATCAATCGCTGCCCTTTCCTTGCACAATGCAGTACCTAGAAACAGGCTCGGGCTGGCATGTAGGGCAATAGGGCAATTGCACTCCGGCAGCGCCTTAAGTGGCACTACAAATCGAGACGGGGCTCATCGAGGGGGCGTGGCCTAACAGCAGGGGCCCTGCTGGCCAGTTAGGCCATGCCCCCTAGACGAGCCTCGGCTCAATGGGCTACAGGCACCCCTGCCAGGCAGCCTTTTGTACAGACCAGCACCCTCTGCCCATAGGGCAGAGCCACCATTAAGGCTGAATAGGCGAGGCGCTGTCCCCTGTCAGGCAAGCCTATAGAAAATAAATGCAGAGATCAGCACCCTCTCCCCTATGGGAGGGGACAGCGCCTCACCTATTCAGCCTTCGTGATGGTGCTGCCCCTTGCCAGCTGGGGAGGGGCAGCTTCACCATTAAGGCTGAAAGGGTGAGGCCGCTGGAAGCTGAGGTCTTTTCCCTAAAGACTGAAACCCCTGTGAATGCGCGGGAGCTTCAGAAGTTAGAAAGCAAGGCCTCTGTTTCCAGCGGCCTCATGTTTTCTCCATAATGGTGGCACCGGCCCACGGGCATCACTTGATTAACTGGATGCCTCGCAGGTGCGGCACCACCATATTGGCTGAAAGGCATTTTTTACTGAAGCCTGAAGTTCTCGCACACGAGTGAGAGCTTCAGGTTGTAGAAAAAAAACCTTTTAGCTTAGTGGCCAGAGCAGTCAGGGAAGATTAGTGGGCCCGGGCAGGGCCCTGCCTCAAAATGAAATTACTGAGCCTGCCAGGGCCCAGCCCCAGCAGGCCCCGACCCACTTAAAGCCCTGCTTCGGGGTTAAGCACACTATACCAATGTCAAAATAAATAAATAAATAAAGACGCAAAATGCTAGTATGGGCCAGCTTTTGTGGTCAAATTGGGCCACTTTTTGGGCCAACGTGGGCCAGTTTGATGAGTTACTTCACTCTGCGGCTAGCAGTTTTGACCATTGTTGATGAATAAATATTCTTTAAATTGCACAACTTGCATCGCATTTTATCAAAAATCTCACCTTTGTTTATTATTCAAACAGTCTGTCAGAAAAGTAATGAATTGCCATTTGCAACTGTGGTCCAGTTACTTAATTGCTGCCCGAGACAATTTTATGACCCTGACTAGAAATCTTATTTAGTCTCTGGCTTTACCCCAGATGCTCCTAATACTTTACAGCCTGTTCTGTGTGCAGTGCACCTACCCTCTGCTGTTGAGCGTCCTTGTGCATTGCATAGTCCTCTCTTTAGTAGTTACAACCTTGAAAAGGTTACTCTGTTACATTACAAGGGCTGGTGCACCCTGAGGTTCCAGGTGACGTTTCTTGTCCTCAAGAATTCTTCCTTTACGTTTCCTTATATAACGCCACCAAAGGTGTCAGCTCACAGATCCTGTCCTTGCCTGCCCTGTATGTGGACCTCGCTCAGACAGACACAGCAACAGCAATCGGGGGTGAGATGCTTGCTGAGTTTCAGTGCAAGGAGATTTGGAAACCCATACCCGGTTTCCAAACTAGAACTATTACAGCTCTAAACGTGTTCCTTGTATGGCCTGGTGTTAGTGTGTATGTGATATTGGTTCCTGAGTGCGTGTTGTTGCTAAGCACTAACTGACTGTGTGACCTTGGGCTCATTCCCTTTCCAAAGAGAACATAATATGTCATTTTTATATAGCGCTTCATGCCAGATTCCTCTCGCTTCTAAGAGCTGCAATGATAGGTGTGATTACTACTCAATTAATCAACCTTCGAAAGATGAACGGCTGAGTCGGGCCTTTCAAGATTCAAACTTGTAAAGTGCAGGCGAGACACATGCCTGGGGGTAAACATAGACTTTCTAGTTAAGTCCATTTGAGCCTCTACAGGGGTCTGTGACCTTTGGCTCTCCAGTTGATTTGGACTACAACCTCTACCAACCTCCTCCAGCATGAGTGGTGAGGGAGCATGGTGATTGGGATTTAGCTCGGGAGGATAGCTGAGGGGCAAGGTGCTTGCGACACAGAGCAACACAGGTTTGATCCCCGGGTCTGCGCTTAGAAACCTCTGGGTATTAAGCGTGTTATAAATAACCTACAATATCATATCATCCAAAACATCTGAAGATCTTCAGGTTTCAGACCCTTGCTCTAGCAGGTGAGTTTATCTGAAAACCACAGTAAATTGGTTTTCAAATCTGTGTGCCACTATGTAATATGGTGCACAAGTTATATTTGTTTTAAATGTAATACAAATGCTACAAAAAGTGACATCAGTGTAACAATGAGTGATTAACTATTAAACAAGTGAACAGAGGATAGCACAGAGGCAATCCGCTGGTCTTGGAAGCAAGACCACACAGAGCAATAGAAGTTGGAATCCCGGATCCTCGCTTAGAAACTGAACTCAGGTATGGTATTAGGCGCGTTATAAAAAAAAAAACAATGAATTAAATAAATAAATAATGCAATCATTACCAATGTCTCTGGCATCTTTCTATACATAATGAACGATTGATTAGTGTTAAAAATGGAATTCCAACTGGTTATACCAGCTAGTACTGAGAACTCCGGTTCACTGTGCCTCTCAAAGTGTATTATGTGTCGCCAGAGTGATTGACAGTTGCGGAAAATTACATAATCTTCCAGACACACTGAAAGGGAATCATGAGAGTTTAAAACATTTGTGGTGAACACATCTAAGTGAGATTCCTTCATTAATACTGGAGAATCCGTCAATATTTAACCGTCTCAAACCCTGCAAAGCCACAGACCCACTCCAATGCACCCTTATGTCCCTACCCGCACTGCACCACTTTCTTTGTCCAACAGAAATTAAGTAGTGTAAAAAGTTTTTCTTTCTGTTTCTATAACATGCCCCATTAACTAGCAGCAGCCTGCCACCCCTAGTAAGACAATTGGGAATGCTATAGCGATCTGCTATAGGAATCCACTCGCAGATTCCTAATTTTTGATCTATGAGTGAACCTCAAACTCCTCCAGACAAATCTGTGGAAAGGTTTGGGGGACCTTGAATCAGTGGAAATTCGGTCGGATAGTTAGCTGTAACCCCTTGCCCATGTGTATACAAGACAAACAACCATTGACAGCGCCAACTATTTGGGCTTTTGTGTAGGCATGGGAAAGCCACCTGCCAGGTACAGCCATAGTGGTATTAACTGGCCATTGATGGTAGCAGGTGCAAAATGTTGTGAGTACCTGGGAATCTAATAGCCAGTGCCTGTCAAATGCCTAATACACAAGCCAAAGCTGTTAGCTTTGCCAATGCTTGTCTTTAACAGAACTTCAGTGAAGGACACGTATAGTGTTTATAAAGCGAGTGGCTGAAGGCAGACTAGGTAAAAACATGTTTTATTACACCAGTACCATATTTACAACTCCAATTAAGTCATTAACTCTCAGAATACAGATTTGAAAAAAGACTGACAGGCACTTCAAGCTGCAAAGTTTGATGGTATGGCTTGAAAGAGCCAGCTCAAACAGTTCCGATGGGGAGGTGTTTTGGGTGTGGAGGGGCAGTAACTGGGTGGGAATGGTCTTAGGGATTAGCATGGCCATTGGCAGTCAATGGGTGGGCAAATAACCAAACACCTAAAACCTTTGTGTCCCTCGTATGCCATGTCTCCCTATCTGTACTCAAAAGCAATTGTTTCAGCTTATAACTAAAGTTGTGCCCTAAACTAAAAATGAATGAAGGGCATGGCTGCAAATGTACCACGCGGGGCACCCGACAAAAAAAAATCCAACATGTAACAATGAGCTGTGGGAGTGGAGGGTGCTCTGCAACACCAAAGACATTACCTGGATGATCCTGCTATTTTGTTTATGTGGAGAGCCGTTTATTTTTATTTATTTATTTTATTTGTTACACACCCAAACCCAAGGGTATCACAGTGTTGGTTACTTAAGAGCTTGACTTGTTACAAGCTTAGGATTCTGGTTACATACAGACTTTCAGTCACTTGTTCAGAGACATTGACAGCTTTGGTTAAGATCTTAGTCGAATTTGTCAAAGAGACAGGTTTTGATCACTTTCTTAAAGCGCTGGTGCGATTGTTCATTTCTAATGTGAGCCGGTAGCGTGTTCCAAAGCGTAGGTGCAGCTATTGGGAAGCTAGAGCCTCCTGCCTTTTTACTTTTGTAGCGTGGAACATTCAGGAATATGCTAGAACAAGATCTTGGCGAACGAGTGGAGACCTTTTGGGTCATGCTGTTCTTCAGGTAGATGGCGGCATCATTAATGATACATTTGTGGGCAGGGATCAGGGCCTTAAAGTGGATTCTCACTTTGACCAGGAGCCAGTGAACTTTATTTCTGATATGGGAGATGTGATCCTTTCTTTTTAAGCCAAAGGCAGCACGTAGAGCTTTACTCTGGATGAGTTGCAGTTTGGTAAGATTAGAGATTGCGGTGCCCAGTACAAGGATGTTGCAGTAATCTAGCTTTGAAAGGATGAGGGCTCGTGCTAGGCTAAGGCAATTCTGGGGACTGAGGAATTGTCGGCTGAGTGAGATAAGTTTCGCAGTATAGGATAAGGTGTAAATGTGTTTGGTCATGGAGAGGTTAGCACCTAGGTGGGCGCCTAGTGATTTTGTAAGATGGGGGACTATGCTGGTGTTCCCCCTGCCACCTGAGATCCATTCACTGCGAAGCTCTATTGCCAGGAGGAATTCTGCACCCCAAATCACTGCTGCGGTCTCCCCGGCTTACGTATTGGCGCTCAACATGGCCATCTTCAACGCCGCCGCCACCGCCTGTGCAGCTCCTTTTTATGTGGCGCTCCCCAGCAAGGAAGGTGAGTGCCGCATGACTGTTGTAGAGTCCGCCCCTTGCGAAGGCGGGCCTGCTATCAATCCCTCGGCCTCTGCTGGCAGACGTGGCCCATGTGAATGGAATTAACTGGGGCCCCTCTGCTGCACTCAATGTTGTGCCGCTTCTGTCATACGCAGCCCAACCAGGACTCCCTAAAGGGGACCCCCATGCTGCTACTATCGCACCTTGGCATAAAAGACATTTTGGGCCTGGTCCACACTGCTACTGCCCTGCCTGCACCATGTAAGGACCTGATGCAGCGCACTGGACCTTAAGACAGCCCTGGCCAGGCTGCTTCTTAAGTATAAGTAAGCGGAGCACAAGAGGATCTGCAAGTGGGTGTTGAGCTCTCCTAAAAAAGCTTGTTTCACTATCAATTGGTCACATGGTAGATACTGGCCAATCAGACTTATTTGAGCTTGGCTTTGCCTTTGCTACAAAAGGGCCAACACAATCAAGTTGGTCTGACCACCCGCCACGAGCCGCAGTGCGACACAACTGTTCGCCCATGTCATCTAGACAAGCAACACAGATCACATGGGGCATTTACCATAACTTCATTCTTAATTCAATTTTAGAAAATCTACACCATTATTATTCGTTTGCGGATTAACAATCATTGGCAAGCCAACAGTTTTGTCTTTGTTATGGGATTTCTTTAGTCGTGCATGCCACCTGGGTAGCATGCAATATTCCTCAATTAACTTTCAAACCTATATTTAAGAGTCTGTGCATTGACATACTTGACGTTTACCAAGTCTTTCCCAACTCTTGGCACGGCGCTGTTAGCACCCTGGCATGCTTTCTGGGGTGATAATAATTTTTTTAAGTTGGGAAACGATGTGGTTACTATTTGTCAATTTTAAAAAACTACAAAGCAAAATGGCTGCCATGGACGTAGGGTGAAGAGAACTACCTGTATTCCCTTCTCCTGTTCCATGGCGGCGATGGGCATGGGGGCGAAGGGCTGGAACAGCAAGTGCTCCAGGAGCTTACGAGTCACAGGTACATGGGGTGGAGTTTGTGGCTGAGGCGAGTAGTTGGTTGGGAAGGTGGAAGCAGGGATGTGGCAGGGAAAGGGGCATGAGGAACCAAGGGCTTACCTGAGCTCTATGCCACCTTCTGAGCTTCCATCACCCACCCCCCCCCCCCCGGGTTGCTAATAAGGCATGTAAGCTGGAGAGAAAATGTTTTGTCTGGAAAATGTTTTGTGTGGATACAAAGAGATGCGACCTCCCAGGAAACACCACAGTCAAAGTTGTCTGCAATAGTTGTCTGGTAGTCTGGTGGGCATGGTATGGCACAAATAAGCACTATTAAATAATTCTGCCGCCCACCCTAACCAACAACAGATCTTTAAACATAACTCCTGCACTGAAACAACACAGGTTGACACAATGCAACGTATACCACTCCAAGACTTGTTTCTACATTACATTTCTCTAATCACCATTAAACCCACCAAAGATACAGCAACACAACTCTGCAAGCTCTCCTTAAACACCACTCTGCCATACACCATATACCCTGCACAATTTGCATTGCCAACCTGGAGCACATATTAGCCATTGTTCCAGACACCTGGCAAAACATTTAAACCATACACACTACGCTGAGCCCTATCTTTTCAGATCTGCATAAATCAACATTGCAAAAAAACACCCTTGGCCTGCTCCCTGCACTCCTACTTCGGTTGCCTACCCTACCTCTTCAAATCCTGAAGTAGTTAGAGATCAGGAAATGGCAGAAGGTGTGCAATACAAGACCCTTTACCATAGCATAAAAAGAGCACAGGAAAGAGTTTCACTCATTCTGCCTGGCCTTGGCGGCTCAAGTGGCGGATGGCAACAGAGGACAAAATAAATACCTGCTACAGTCAGTCCACTATATAAGAATATGTGTTACACTTGTTGGCTAGAAGGGATATGCAACAAATATTGCAACGGTTTTCCAACATGGCCCCAATCTTTCTTGCAGTAGTGCAAACTTTGCCCTAGTGCTAATACCGTGCAAATTTGCACATGTACCGGTGCAAAATTTCTGTAATCTGGCCCATGGAGTTACATTTGCAGAGCACACTGATTAAGGTGGCGCGTGCACTACTGAACTACTGGAAATGCAGAATTGTGAACATATTTATATCATGCACTGCACACTCTAACCGACAAGGCCCCAAGTTCGTCGGGGTCACATTAAGACCTTGTAGAGATATTAGTTCTTTATGGACAGGTAATCACAACTTTCAAACTTTAAGAGTGCATGACTAGACAGGTGTTCATTTACTTATCACTTAACAAGGATCCAGAACGCTCTACTAGTACAGCTGAGAGCTACACAAGACCCCTTGATGTTTAGGAAACAATGGGCATTTATTTATGTTGCCTTAACTAACTGACATAGTGAATTGGTAGTTTCTTTCAGCGCCAGGAGCCAGTCAACTGTGGTGACGGCGCTATAAACACAGCTTCAAAACATCATATCTATATACAAAAAACCACTGTTGATTTTTCCTAAACAACTTTGGACGCCAACAACACAACAAGGCAACTTAGGGAGATTTCCCTTAAAAACATAAATATGGAAGCAACCTTGTGAGGATTATCTTAATACCAGATATGGAGGCAACCTAGGGAGGATTATTTTAATAACAGATATGGAGGCAATCTTGGGAGGATTATTTTAATATCAGATATGGAGGCAACCTAGGGAGGATTATCTTAAAACCAGATTTGGAGGCAACCTTGGGAGGATTATTTTAATACCAGATATGGAGGCAACCTTGTGAGGATTATCTTAATACCAGATGTGGAGGAAACCTAGGGAGGATTATTTTAATGACATATATGGAGGCAACCTTGGGAGGATTATTTTAATATCAGATATGGAGGCAACCTAGGGAGGATTATCTTAATAACAGATATGGAGGTAACCTTGGGAGGATTATCTTAATAACAGATATGGAGGGAACCTAGGGAGGAATTTTTTAATAACAGATATGGAGGCAACCTTGGGAGGATTATTTTAATATCAGATATGGATGCAACCTAGGGAGGATTATCTTAATAACAGATATGGAGGTAACCTTGGGAGGATTATCTTAATAACAGATATGGAGGAAACCTAGGGAGGATTATTTTAATAACAGATATGGAGGCAACCTACGGAGGATTATTTTAATAACAGATATGGAGGCAACCTAGGGAGGATTATTTTAATAACAGATATGGAGGTAACCTTGGGAGGATTATCTTAATAACGTATATAGGGACTCACGCTAGGGATGAATACCTTAACCCTATAACACAGATAGGGATGCACTCTAGGGATGATTCTCTCAATAACATTGATATAGAGGTTTCCTAGTGGGAATTCTCTTAATAACATAGATAGGGAGTCCCGTAGGAAGGATCCCTTTAAAACAAAGAAATTGTGCAACCCAGGAAGGATTCTCTTAATAACATAGATAGTAACACACCCTAGGAAGTAATGCACCCTAAGAGGGATTACCTTAAAACAGATTTGGAGGCAACCTAAGGAAGATTATGTTAATAACATAGATACAGTGGCACCCTGTGAAGGTTTCCCTTGACAACATAGCTAGCAAGACACCCTATGGAGGATGATCCTAATAGCATAGTTAGGGAGGTAACCTATTGAGGCTTCTCCTAATATCATAGATAGGGATGCACGCTAGAGAGGATGCTCATAATAGCATTGATAGCCGGGCACCCTACAAAGGATTCCCTAGACAGGGAGGTACACTTTGGAGGATTATAATTATAATATTTTTTTTATAACGTGCTTAATACCAAAGAAGTTTCTAAGCACGGATTCGGGACTCAAACCTGTGTTGCACTGTGTCGTCTTACTTCCAAGATGAGCATGCTGCCACTGAGCTACACTACCCGTGCCGATTCCTTTAATAGCATGGATAGCAAGGCACCCTAGGGAGGATTCCCTTAATAACATAGATAGGGAGGCACCCTAGGGAGGATTCCCTTAATAACATAGATAGGGAGGCACCCTAGGGAGGATTCCCTTAATAACATAGTTAGGGAGGCACCCTAGGGAGGATTCCCTTAATAACATAGATAGGGAGGCACCCTAGGGAGGATTCCCTTAATAACATAGATAGGGAGGCACCCTAGGGAGGATTCCCTTAATAACATAGCTAGCAAGGCACTTGAGCGAGCTTCATCTTAATAACATAGAGAGGGAGGCAACCTAGGAGGGATTCCCTTATAACACAGATAGGGAGGCACACGAGGGAGGATTCTCTTAATAACATTGAAAGCAAGACACCCTATGAAGGATTCCCTTATTAACATAGATAGGGAGGCGACCTATGGATGCTTCTGTTAATTACATAGATAAGGGGGCAACCCAGGGAATATTCTCTTAGTAACATAGACAGGGAGGATTCTCTTATTAACACAGATAGTGAGGCAACCTAGGGAGGATTCTCTTATTAACACAGATAGGGAGGCACACGAGGGAGGATTCGCTTAATAACATTGCAAGCACGACACTCTATGAAGGATTCCCTTATTAACATAGATAGGGAGGTGACCTATGGATGCTTCTCTTAATAACATAGATAAGGAGGCACCCTAGGAAGGATTCCCTTAATAACATTGCTAGCAAGGCACCCTAGGGAGGATTCTCTTAATAACATTGAAAGCAAGACACCCTATGAAGGATTCCCTTATTAACATAGATAGGGAGGCGACTTATGGACGATTCCCTTATTAACATAGATAGGGAGGCAACTTATGGACGATTCCCTTATTAACATAGATAGGGAGGCAACTTATGGACGATTCCCTTAATAACATAGATAGGGAGGTAACCTATGGATGCTTCTGTTAATAACATAGATAAGGAGGCAACCCAGGGAGGATTCTCTTAGTAACATAGACAGGGAGGCAACCCAGGGAGGATTCTCTTAGTAACATAGACAGGGAGGCAACCCAGGGAGGATTCTCTTAGTAACATAGACAGGGAGGCAACCCAGGGAGGATTCTCTTAGTAACATAGACAGGGAGGCAACCCAGGGAGGATTCTCTTAGTAACATAGAAAGGAAGGCAACCCAGGGAGGATTCTCTTAGTAACATAGACAGGGAGGCAACCCAGGGAGGATTCTCTTAGTAACATAGACAGGGAGGCAACCCAGGGAGGATTCTCTTAGTAACATAGACAGGGAGGCAACCCAGGGAGGATTCTCTTAGTAACATAGACAGGGAGGCAACCCAGGGAGGATTCTCTTAGTAACATAGAAAGGAAGGCAACCCAGGGAGGATTCTCTTAGTAACATAGACAGGGAGGCAACCCAGGGAGGATTCTCTTAGTAACATAGAAAGGAAGGCAACCCAGGGAGGATTCTCTTAGTAACATAGACAGGGAGGCAACCCAGGGAGGATTCTCTTAGTAACATAGACAGGGAGGCAACCCAGGGAGGATTCTCTTAGTAACATAGACAGGGAGGCAACCCAGGGAGGATTCTCTTAGTAACATAGACAGGGAGGCACCCTAGGGAGGATTCTCTTAGTAACATAGACAGGGAGGCAACCCAGGGAGGATTCTCTTAGTAACATAGACAGGGAGGCAACCCAGGGAGGATTCTCTTAGTAACATAGACAGGGAGGCAACCCAGGGAGGATTCTCTTAGTAACATAGAAAGGAAGGCAACCCAGGGAGGATTCTCTTAGTAACATAGAAAGGAAGGCAACCCAGGGAGGATTCTCTTAGTAACATAGACAGGGAGGCAACCCAGGGAGGATTCTCTTAGTAACATAGACAGGGAGGCAACCCAGGGAGGATTCTCTTAGTAACATAGACAG
Organism: Ambystoma mexicanum; assembly: GCF_040938575.1. Lineage (NCBI taxonomy): Eukaryota > Metazoa > Chordata > Amphibia > Caudata > Ambystomatidae > Ambystoma > Ambystoma mexicanum. The sequence goes on along the minus strand of NC_090930.1, from coordinate 144,997,229 downwards.
GGAGGATTCTCTTAGTAATATATATAAGGGCGAGCCCTGAGGAGGATTTTCCGTTTATTTGTTAAGGCGCACCAGGATAGCAAAAGGTCCCATGAGCCTAAAGCTGCAAGAAGAGGGGTACAGGCAGCAGGAATGAGGCACAGAGCAAAACAGAGAGTTTTCAGTCCATCCATAGTATATACAAGCTGCTAGGCTCCTCAGGTGCGACAATAGCTCCCGATTGGCACCAAAGACTCTGCGGAAATGTTAATATCGATATTTGGCCCCGTGCTCACCTGGTGCCCCACTCCTCTAGGGCCCAGTCATTGAGGTCATTAGAGGACATTCCACCTGAATATTTAAGGGAGTACAGCAATCAATTTGAGAATGATGGTGCCAAAAGCAATACAAGAAGCATTCTAAAACCTAAGGGTTCCAAGGCTCCTTAATTCACTCATGGTTAGACTGAACTTAAGAATTGGGCTGACAATACATTCTAAGAGTTCACATTTTCTAAGCATGATTTAGCCTGCGACTTAGTAAACACAACATTTGCATATGGGGATTTTCACCAAAAGGAGACAACAGAATGTGTCAAGTTTTGGAAGTAAGATTGGAGAGGACGTTGACAGGTCAAACGGTGCTAGTTCATTGTGACCGGTACTTTTGTTCTTCCCTCGAGCAGAAGCAGGCGCAGCTCTGTGCTTTCCCTCGCTCCGTATCCGTAGGCTTCTCCCCCTCACCATGGAGGTCTCTCCGCTTGTCTCCCCTCCTTTGCAGAACATCTCACTTCACTCTTTATATGTCCCCTGTGTCCTGTTCCTTATGCCTCCCACGGCCCCTCCACCCCCTCTCCTTCTACACTGACACTCCTCAAGGACCACAGATTTGCACTCAAGGTCCTCAGGACAGGCCCGCTGCAGACTTGAGCGCCTGACGGGTTGTAAACTATGGAGCGAATTTTCATCGAGAATTAATACTGAGCAAATTTATTGCAAGACACTGAGGGGGCAATTTATCAGCGGCCGGCTGCATTCTCGAGAACCGCTAATAGCTGAGAACAATTCCCACCGGGGGTGCAAATTCTGCTCAGCCCAGACTTGCCAGTGAAGGAGAAGGATGCGCGCGATCCGGCACGGTGCTGCACCGTGCTTAAGAGGAGATGGGCACTGAACTCTGCTGCGTATGCAGCAATGGATTTAGCAATCTGGATCCTGCACTGGAACAGTATCTACACTCTTTGCCCGCTCCTGGGAGCAGCAAATCTGTACCTCGCAGATGTGGGCATGACCTTCAGTGTTAGGAATCAAGGACCATTCATTGCATTGCAACACTGCTTTGAATCAGCGTGCACTCGTATAGAGGTGACGCGGGATGGGATTTAAACTGAGCCTAAAAAATGCCCTGGTCATCACTTAAATAGTCTTAAGACTGGTCCAAACATAGCACCCTATTGGATAAAACCAGGTCTCATTATCCAGCGCAATTATTCAACTCCAAGAGGATAGGTTCACTTCTTCATTATCTCATTTAGGTGTTTCCATGAAATATTTTTAACAAATTCGAGTAAATAGTTCAACCTACATGAACTGCCTTTCATGGAGCCTTGAGGACTAGCAGGGTACAAAGTCCCAGGACAGTCTTTTGTCACAAAAGTGGGGAGAATGAATATAAACCAGAAACGGATTTGCTCCAAAACAGAATTTAAGGCAAGAGAAATAGTTACCTGGGCAGTTTCTGGTGCTCCAAAACAGAATTTAAGGCAAGAGAAATAGTTACCTGGGCAGTTTCTACTCCCAGAAAACCTTTTAATAACCGTCGGGATTGGCTGTATGCCAGAAATGTGATTTGGCTATTTTTGCGACTCCCTGAAAAATGACCCAAATTTGCCTCTTTTAATTTTTGCAACCTTTCTATTTTTTCTTTATGTTATGTCATGTCATCTTACCAGTTTTAATACTGTGACAGACCATTGCACTACTAGTGTCTGAGTAGCTAGGCTTGTCCAAAATGTGGCATTTTGTGCTCCCACCTGAGTGTTGTCTGTGAGGAAAGGGAAAAGAGGAGACAATGGAGAAAATAAGGTATAGCAAATAAGGACTATGCCCATCCTGTCGACGGGGATAACCCCCACCTATTTGTCTGCAGGAATAGGACCCACTCTGTAGACTGTGATAGAAGCACTATCCTGTCTGTAAGAATCATCCCCAACATCTGAAATGCGCTAACCACTACTTGATATGATATGATATGATATGGCATTTGTAACGCGCCTATACACAAGTGTTTCAAGGCGCGACGAGGCGCGGGGGGGGGGGAGACAGACAACGATCCTACTAGGCCAGGTGTCATTCAGATCGCGCAAGTGCAAGGGTAGAGGGGACTGGGAAAAGTGCAAGGGGAAGGGGAGAGGGGAAAGTGCTGTACATGGTTAGTAGAATTCAAGATAAATAATAGGGCCAGCTGGTGGCAAGTGTAAGGTAAGTGCCGGGAGAAGGGGCTGTAGGATACAGAGACAGTCCCGCAGTGCAGGGAGGCAGTGCAGGGGAGAGTGGCTGGGCCGAGGACCGAGATCGGTGAGTGGCCCAGTTGCAGATTCAGTGCAGGTTCAGTGAGTTTAGCAGGAGGGAGAGAAAGCGGAGGCAAAGAGGAAGGTTTTGAGGTGCTTCCGGAACCGGAGATGGTTCTCCTCAAGTTTCAGGGAGGCAGGAAGGCTGTTCCAGAGGGAGGCCCCTGCTGTGGAGAGAGATCTACCCCCAGCTCATTGCTTGGAGAAGCGGCTGACCCTGAGGTAGTTGGAGGTGGATGAGCGAAGAGCTCGAGATGGAAGATATTTCGGAAGAGAGAGTTGAAGGTATTTTGGCCCAAGGCCCCAGAAGGCCTTGTGGACAATGCAGAGGGTTTTGAACTTAATCCTCGCAGCCACTGGGAGCCCGTGTAGTGATTTCAGTCCTGGAGAGATACGGTCCCTGGGCTTGAGGCCAAGGACATGTCTCGCAGTCCTGTTCTGGATGAGTTGCAAAGGGCGGAGAGTAGAGGCAGGAAGATTTAGACGGAGGCTGTTACAATGGTCCAGCTTCGAGAGAACCAGGGCTCTGGAGACAGTGAGCTTCTGGGGGAAGGAGAGTGAAGGAAGGATACCTCTGAGGAGGTGTAGCTGGTAGTGTGACTTCTTAGAGACGTCAGATATGTGAGGAGAGAAAGAGAGTGTGGAGTCGAAGATGACACCAAGGTTTTTTGCCTTGCAGGTAGGCGCAGGAAGAGGGCCAAGGGAGGCCAGCCAGAGAGCTGCAGGGAAGGAGGGAGTGGGTGTGCCGATAAGTAGAATCTCAGTCTTACTGGCATTAAGGCAGAGGTCGTTGGCGGCAAACCATTCCTGGATAGCAGAAAGACAGTCAGAGATGAGGGAAGGGGTAGAGGAGGCCGAGGGTAGCCTGAAAATGAGCTGGGTATCATCCGCATAGCACTGAAAGTTGGGGCAGAGAGTGGCGATGCGGTGAGCAAGAAGTTCCAGATACTGGTTGAACAGCCAGGGGGAGAGGTTAGATCCCTCGGGGAAACCACAGGTAAAGAAAAAGATGTCAGAGAGGAAAGAACCCAGTTGGACCTGGGAGGGTCGATTGGAGAGGAAGGAGGTCAGCCACGCCAGAGCCTGGCCAGTGATACCCAGGTTATCACGGAGATGATTGAGCAGGATGGTGTGGTTGATAGTGTCAAAGGCAGAAGAGAGGTCGTGCAAAATGAGAACACAAGGGGTGTTAGAGTCAAGGTTAGAGAGCAGGTCCTCACAGATGTTCAGGAGAGCAGTTTCCGTGCTTCTGGCAGCTCTGAAGCCTGACTGATGGTCATGAAGACTACCAACAGATTCAGCATGGAGATTAAGCTGGGAGATGGCCAGTTTCTCCAGGAGCTTGCCCAGGAAGGGAGTGATAGAGATTGGGTGATAGTTAGCTGGGCAGGAGGGGTCGGAAGAGGGTTTCTTAAGAAGGGGGTGCACAAGGGAGTGCTTGAGGGGGGATGGGAAGACTCCAGAGGCGAAGAATTGATTGCAGAAGTCAGCCAGTGCAGGCACCAGGGAGTCGATGTGGTCCTTGATAGTTTTGGAGGAACAGGGGTGGACCTGTTTTGACGAGACTTTCCTAGATCGGACTTGTCTCGAAACATTGTCAGCAGAAAAAAGGGGAAAGGCAGAGAAGGAGAGAGGAGGGGTGGCTGCAGAAGGGCCAGAAGAAGAGCAGGGAATAGAGGGGGGAGGTTATAGGAGGAGAGTGAGGACAGGATGTCCTGAGTTTTTCAAATGAAGTGAGAGGCCAGTGCCATGCAGAGGGCCTGGGAGGGGACAGGAGATGTGAGACTGCAGCGGGGTTGGCCAGCTCCTTGCAGATTTTAAAGAGTTCGGCCAAATTGTTAGATGCCGCAGAGATGCGGGCTTGGATAAGGGCTATCTTCTTAGTGAGAACGGAGAGCCGGTATTGCCTTTGGAGCAGGCGGCAGGCCAGTTTGTCAGAGGATGAACATGAAGCACGCCATTTCCTCTCTGCCACCCTGCACTTGCGTTTAAGGGTGACGAGATCTGAGTCATAACAGGAGTTACATTTGGCTTTGGGCTTCAGGCGGATCCTCATGACAGGGGCAAGGATATCAAGGGTATTAGATATAGCAGAGTGGAGAGTGGAGAGGGCTGTGTCAGGGTGGGAGTCAGCCAAAGGGGGAGGAGGGGGCGAGAAGGTGGTAGCGAAAGCCTCAACTGACACGCGCTTCATGGGTCGGATGACCGCAAAGGTGGGTGGCAGTGATGAGGGTGGCTTTGCCTGTGGGGTAGGGAGGGTGAGGTGGGAGGATAGGAGAAAGAGATCACTCCAGGAGAGAGGAGTGGAGAGAGGGACAGAGAGGGGAAGGTCAGAAGAGATCAGAGCATCAAGAGTGTGCCCTGCAGAATGGGTCGGCCCAGACGGGAGAATAGAGAGTGAGAGAGAGTCGCAGAGGTCGCAAAAGAGTCCAGACGGAGGACAGGAGGCATCAAGGTGGATATTGAAGTCACCAAGAAAGAGGAGTTGAGAGGTTGAGGCCCGGAGTGAGGCGGCGAGGTCAGCCCACTCAGAGAGGAAGGCGGAAATTTGACCAGGTGGCCGATAGATGGTAGCCACGGTAAGGGAATGGCTAGGAGAGAGAGAGAGTCGGCAGACAAGGCATTCAAAGGAGGAGTAGGTCTGCGTAGGAGTGACAGTGACAGGAATCCACTTAGGGAAGATAAGGGCCACACCCCCCCCAGCACGGTTGGGCCTGGGCACAGAGAGGATCTTGTAACCATCAGGTAGGAGTGTGTCAAAGCTGGTGACAGAGCTGGCAGTGAACCATGTCTCAGTGAGGCCGAGGATGTCAAGGTCCAGTTCCTCAAGAAGGCGACAGATATCAGAGGAATGTTTGCGGCAGAGCGAGAGTTGAGAGTGGCAATGTGGAGAAGGTTGCCATCCTTGAAGGACTTCCGGGGAGGGGTACAGATCAGAGGTACGCCCTGTGGAGGTGAAGAAGAAGGAGCCAGAGAGAGGGCAGGGTGAGAGGGTGGAGGCAAGGTAGGCGAGGACAGGGAAGAAGGGACAGCAGGAGAGGAAAGGAAGTTGATGAGGCGCGGGAAGCGTCTATCAAAGAGGTGGAGGTTGGCCTGAGGGCCTTGGACCAAGACGGTCCCGTTAGCGTAGACATTAATGATGGCCTTAGAGGAGCGGAAGGGGGCCAAGAGGACATCCGAACGGGTGCCACCATTAATGGGAGAAGAGGAGAAGGGAGAGAGCACAGAGACCATATGAAGGGTCCATTAGTCAGGGGAAGGCACGAAAAAGAGGATGTCAGTAAGAGATTCCTTGGAAGAGGCACTGGTGTAGGTGTCAGCGATAGGGAGGCCTGGGTTGGTGACCAGGATATCCTTTTTAAACTTTTTCCTACCAGATTTAGTGAGGAGAGCAGGATAGTCAATTGAGAAGCAGTTAGAGAAGATAGGAGAGATAGAGATCACCATGGAATAAGGAGGGAGTGGGGGGGGAGACAGACGAGAGCAAGCGGACAGGAATGAAGCGGCAAGCCCTAGTTTACCACAATTACAGAGCAACAGTAACAGTAAATACGAATTAGGTACCCAATGTAGAGGCCACTAAGTTTGAGAGTCCTGCGAGGGAAGAAAAAGCCCTAGTTGACCAATTACAGAGCAACAGTAACAGTAAATACGAATTAGGTACCCAGTGTAGAGGCCACCTAAGTTTGAGAGTCCTGCGAGGGAAGAAAAAGCCCTAGTTGACCACAATTGACGGTAAACACTGAAGTCGTGGAGGTTGGTGGGCGAGCAGGTGGAGCTAACCAGAAAGAATGGCGGACCGGCGCCTGGCGTCCCCTGCGGACACCTGCTCAGTAAAAGCCTTCCCGCATTATGGACTGCGAGACACGCTCCACCTGGACTGCCAAGGCTCTCCACATCCTCTGAACTATGATAACCTAAAAACCTTTCCACTCAAAAAATGGTCAGACTCCAAGAAGAACGACCAATCACCAATGGAGCAAAACAACCTATCCCCTTGAACAGCAAGAACCTTTGCCACCCCACAAACACTGAAGCTCCTTCTAAGCAGACCCAAATTCATTACTTGGAAAGGAGACCCTTTGCCTTAAAGGAAATGATTTCCATTCAGTTGTTGGAGACGGCGGGTCTTGAGACAGTCCTACATCTTTGCTAAGACATCAATTTGCCCAGGCTCTAGCGGCTTGCAGTGAAATCCATGGACATCGCATAAGGAGTTGAAGGCATTGAACTTCCCAAATTCTGACGGCTCATCAAGGGAACAAAACCTACAGCGACAACGCTCTCTGGTGAGGATCTCTCCAGGCGAGGATATCATGTGTACAATCTCCCACAAGCCCAGTATTAGAGAGTATCTCAGAGGCTTCCCCAATCCCTACGCTGCCCGAACAACACCCGCCAGGAATGCTGCAGAATCAGTTCATCCCCAGCAACAACCGGGTCAGGAAAATCTAAAATGGTGAAAGGACCAAATATAGACTTGTTCCACGCTCATGCGTCAAAGGTCAATCCAGTTACCCACAGAGCAGATAGCCAATCCCAACCCACACAGAGCTATTAGCCACTGGCCAGAAGATCCACCCAGGGCTAGGAGGCAGGCTGGTATATAAACCTGCAGCTCCAGTCAAGCAAGATGGGTTGGACGAGCAGAAGACTTGCTCTTGGAGGAAATTGAAGACTGGAAAGCAGACGAAGAAGCAGCGGCTGATAAAATGCAGGAGAGTCGGGGGTGGAAGCAGTGGAGAGCAAGAAGAGGTGGTGAGAGCAAAGAGGTCAAGGAGGAGAAGGTCAAATTGGTAGATGATAGTAAACAGAGGGAGGGGATGGGAGCTAAGCAGTTAAGTGAAAGAAGGAGTTGGTGTAGGTTAAGCTAAAGGAGGAAGTGAGGAAATCAAATCTGGTGAAAAGGCAGGTTGAGATTACATCAGAGGGAGTACGAGAAACGGAGGCAGGGGTAACATTTGGAGAAGGAAGGCAGGAGGAAGAAGAAGAAATAACATCAAGCCAGGAGAGGGGAAGACAAAAGGGGGAGCTTTGGGAGGCGGTAATGTGGCCAAAGGGGAAAGAGGAGGTGGAACCTGGTAGTGACATGGAGGGGTTAACATCCGGGGAGGAGAAATACCATGAAGAGGAGAGAGGAGGAGAGCCACAAGGTGGTGGCATCTATAATAAAGGAGGTTTGGGGGGGGGGCGTGGCTTGGAGCGCTAGCGATGCAGTCGCTCCTCTGATGCCGCCCACGGGAGACCCGCCGCCGCCACAAATATGACGCGGATCCCGGCAAGTAACTCGATCGCCGAGGCGACCCAAGGCGATCGGAACCACTGAAGCACATCTGGGCCGTGGATGAACTCCTAACGCGTGTGCGTCGTGCCCAAATCCACCCTCCGAGCCCACCACCCAGCGCCCTCCGTAACATCCAAGATGGCGGACGTTCAGGAGGCCGGAGTGAGGAGGCGAGCGACGATCGAGTGAGGGGGTGCGCACTGACACGCGCCGCTGCCCCAGTAGCAGTGGACCCAGCGGTGGACCCAGCGACAGGAGACAACCCAGGAACAGCTCTGGCGGACGTTCGGGAGGCCGGAGTGAGGCGGCGAGTGACGATCGAGTGAGGGGGTGCGCACTGACACACGCCGCCGCCCGAGCAGCAGTGGACCCAGCAGTGGACCCAGCAACAGGAGACAACCCAGGAACAGCTCCGGCCCCGACCTCCGCCTGAGCGGTGTGGGGACTGCAGCGGCGGCCGCAAAGGAGCTCCTGCCGAGGATCCTCCCGATTTTCGGGACACCGGCGGGGACAGACAGCCCCGTGGTAGTCTGCCTCCCGCCTCCCCCCTCTCGACTCCCGCATTAATCCGGGCCCCCGAGCTGAAGACGCCGGGGTCCGGTCCATATCGGGGCCCAGGTGTGAAAGTCCACAATACGGAAGATCGGCGGCAACACCCCGCGCCCTTGCCGGAGGGCACCCTAACGGCAACAGGAGAGACCAGCATTTCCCCCCCGACGAGGGGCGAGGGACCAGAAAGCACCACGAGTCACCAGGAGGGCCAAGAGTAGCCCGCACCAACAGACTCTAACTCTCGGAGCCTCGGGAGGCTGAGTCGGCCCCCGCAAAACACCCGGGGGGCCCCACAACAAACCCGGCCCGCCGCATAAGCGTCACCAAGGAAGGCCTGAGGTTCGGCCACACTGCCAAGCACCCTACTCAAGCACCTAAGAACGGGCCCACTCCCCAGTGGCCGCCTAACGCAATCCTGCGCACCGTCCCCATCCCTGGGGTCAACCAACGGCTGCAGAGGAGGCGCCCCCACGGCAGCAGAACCTACGCAAAAGAAGGACAACAGAGGCACGGACACAACTTCCAGGTAGACTACCTAGCCTCTCCAGCTAAAAATCCCATAACCACTAACACGTGTCCTCCACACTCTTCCTGGGGCGCCCCGGCCCACTCCATTATTTAGCAAACCCACGCATCACTCGCCGTAACGACCCCCCCACTCACCCATCATGTCCAGGCAATCGAAAGCTAACAAAACAACGGACATCCCCACAATGTTCGCTGGCGCGGACAAAAACAAAAAACAAGACTCTACCAAATTGACCCCGCAAAAACAGCTGGAAGAAAAGGATGCTCTAGCCACCAGAGGGGACCTAGTAGCCTTTATGGCGGACATTAAATCTGAATTCCGCTCCTGCTTAGCCGACCTCACCTCTAAAATAGAACAAACGGATCAAAGAATAACAGAGGCGGAACAGAGGCTGGGGGAGGTTGAAGATCGATCACAAGTTCATACTACCACCCTTAAGGAGATCCAACAAACTATCCAGACAATGCAGGACAAATATGAGCTGCTGGAGTTTAAGCAGGAGGACCTGGAAAACAGGGCACGCCGCAATAATCTCCGGATTCGGGGGGTCCCATCCTCGGTCCCCGACAACAAGCTAACGGAATACATAGGCGACTTCTTCCAGGCCCTATTACCGGATCTAGACAAATCCCAGCTCCTGCTGGACCGGACCCACCGACTGCGCCCGCGCCGGGGCATGGACTCAGACCCTCCCCCAGATGTGATCACCAGGGTCCATTTCTTCACAACCAAAGAGGCCATAGCAGCAATCAGCCGTACGGGAGACAGTCTCTCATTCCAAGGTTCCCCCCTCCAGATTTATCAGGATCTCTCGCTACCTACCTTACAGAAACGAAGGGCGCTCCGCCCCCTGGCGCTTTTTCTTCAAAAACAACAGGTTCGGTATAGATGGCTGTTCCCCACGGCACTGCAATTCTCATACAGAGGCATTCTCCGACGGATCAGCCACTTGGAGGACGCAAATTCAATCATGCAGCCAACTTCACCCAGTGAGACCTCCTCGCCAAACCTAGACAAAGCTGGAGACTCTGAACCTCCTCCCTCCCCAAGGCCCAGGCGATCATCCTGGTCAAAGATCCAGCGAAACCACAAGAAATGATAACTAAGGATGACGCACACCACAGAAACAGGACGTCCCCACGGACTCTGGTCCCGACAACATCCACCCCGGACACCTACGACCTTGCCAAAATCTAGATCCGCCTCCTTCTCGTTGAAGGAACGAGCCTATCGAGCAGCGGCGGCGGACCATTCCCGTGGTTCGTACCCATTCCAGGGAGACTTTCCAACAGCGGTTCCCTGGATACCCGTAGTTCTCAAGACGAGATGGGACAGTTGGCCCCGTTGGCCAGGGAGAGGCCCATACCCGAAAGGTCGGGCCCCCCACAAGTTAAAGTTGCGGCCCCCCGTTGGGGTACCGCTTTAAAACCTCAAGTGCAGAACGATACCATAGTAGCTCCCGACAGACATGGCAGCTGAAGCAATAACTCACGACCCCCCCCCCCAACCCAAACATCGGAACAAGTGACCCAAACGGACCACCAGACCCTGCGGATCCTCTCCCTAAATGTGAATGGGCTAAACTCCCCCAACAAACGGAGTGCAATTTTACTAAAACTCCAAGATGAAGATGCCATGATAGCCATGCTACAAGAGACCCACTTGTTGCCGGCGGACGTAACTCGGCTCCGCTCCCGGCTGTTCCCACTTCAATTCTTCGCCTCTGGAGGAAGCAAAAAGGGAGGCACTGCGATCCTCTTTCGAAAAGACTTACACCCGCAAATCCTAGAAACAAAAACGTGCCCGGAGGGCCGGTACATAGCGGTCAAATGCCTTCTTAGGGGAGACCTATACACCCTGGTCTCAGTCTACGCCCCCAACACGGGACAATCCCTCTTCTATGACTCGCTGGGCACAGCTCTTGCTGGCTTTGTGGAAGGCCAAATAATCGTAGGGGGGGACTTCAACGGGGTTCCCGATCCCACCAAAGACAGATCGCACCCCCCAACTCCAGGTGACTTTGCTCAGGCTCTCAGCCTCCTTCGGCTCTTCAGGTCCCTGGACATAATAGATTCATGGCGAGTGTTCCACCCCAACGAAATAGACTACTCTTTCTATTCATTTGTCCATCGCACCTTTTCAAGGATCGACTTGTTCCTCCTCTCCCCGCAAACTTTCCCCTCTGTCAAGGAGGTCTCCATTGGCACCAGAGCCATATCCGACCACGCTCCAATGCTCCTGGAACTCCGGGCACAGAACCCCAATCTTCTTGGCCCACGTAAATGGGCACTGTACGACCCGATCCTCAATGACATGGCCACCAGAGACAAGATCGCAATAGGCATAAGAAATTTCTTTGAAGAAAACCCCGCCTCAGACACCTCGCTAGCGAACAACTGGGACGCCATGAAGGCTGTAATAAGAGGCTCCCTAATAGCCCAAGGGGCGGCTTACCACCGAAACAGGCGCCAAGCCCGAATAACCCTAGAAAATGAACTAAAAGAGGCAGAGGCAATACAAAAAGAAAAAGGCTGGTCCCCCAAAACGCAACGGTTCATACGCACAGCAAGGAAAAGACTGGAAGCCCACTATGCGGAACAGACCGCTCAACTGCTGGCGAAAGCAAAGCAATCGTATTACGCAAAGGGCAACAAGGCCAACAGGTTCTTGGTAGCCAAGCTAGCCAAACGCCGACGTAGTAACACGATCGCCAGCCTGCGCGATCCTAACGGAGTCATGCACTACTCGGAGCCTGATAAGCAACGCCTCGCAAAAGACTACCTAGCCCAAATTATGAAGGCAATCCCACGGAGCTTACCGCAACAGATGGAATACTTACAAGAGGCAGCAGTGCCTCACCTCCCCGATGCAATGAAAGACGAACTGGAGGAGCCCATAACGGGGGAGGAGGTGGAACAAGCCATCAAATCACTGAAATCACGGGCCCCTGGGCCAGACGGCTTCTCAACTAGGTTTTACAAACTGTTTAGAGCCCAACTGACCCCGCACCTGGTTGCCCTATTCAACTCCTTCAGAGAAACTGGATCGGTGACCCCGTCGATGCAGGAATCGACCACTATCCTCCTGCCTAAGCCGGGAAAAGATCCGAGAAACCTGACCTCCTACAGGCCGATTGCCCTCTTAAACATCGACGCAAACATATACTCAAAAATCCTGGCAACCCGCCTGAATTATATCCTACCGAAAATCATTCATCCCGATCAGGCTGGTTTCATTCTGCATCGGACAGCAGGAGACAACATACGAAGAACACTGAACCTAATAGACCTCGCCTCCCGGAACTCTCAAAAACTAGTGTTGGTGGCGCTGGACGCAGCTAAGGCATTTGACAGGGTGGATTGGACATTCATGAAGCACACCCTTAAAGCCTTCGGCTTTGGACCAAACTTCCAAACGATGGCTCTAGCCAACTACAACAACCCAAAAACCAGCCTAAGAATCAACGGCCACAATTCGGACCCAATCCCCCTGTCATGCGGAACCCGACAAGGCTGCCCGCTGTCGCCCCTGCTTTTTGCACTCACCATGGAGCCATTCGCCCAAAGAATCAGACGAAACAACCAAATTAAGGGCATACAGAGTGGCCCCACGCAACACAAAATCGCCCTATACGCGGACGACGTTCTGCTCACGATCTCAGAGGCCCACTCATCCCTAAAACACGCGACCCGTGAAATCGCCACCTATGGGGAAGTCTCTGGCTTTTCAATAAACTTCGATAAGTCATCGGCTTTGGGCATCGGCCTCAATCTAGCGGAGCAGGAGGCACTGTCCAAGATATGCCCAATAACATGGGGAAAAAAGGCCATCCCCTATTTGGGGGTCCATATCCCGGCAGACCCGAGAGACACATATAAGGTCAACTTTCCTCGACTCTTCACAGAATTGGAAGGCGATTTGAAACGATGGGAGACCCAAGAGATCTCACTGCTAGGGCGCATCACGGCATGCAAGATGAACCTCCTCCCCAGATTCCTGTACTCCTGCGCCTCCCTACCAGTAGCGATTCCCACACCAACGCTCCGAGGTCTCCAAAGGACAATGCTGAACTTTATCTGGAAAGGTAAGAGAGCGAGAATCCCTCTCAGGACGATGCTGGGGGGTTCCAAACTAGGAGGGCTCGGGGTCCCGGATTTGCAAGCCTACAGAGTAGCGGCACAACTAGCACAGGTGCAGGCATGGCAAAACGTAACAAACCGCCCTAGATGGGTTGAGCTGGAACAATCACGAACACCCCTGCCCCTACGATTCCTGCCACACATCCCACCCCCCCTCAGGTCGCATTGGGGAGACCTCCTCCTATCAACTAAACACACCCTCAGCTCCTGGGACTGGGCACTAAAGCGGAAGGGAGTGCCAAGGGGGCTGAGCCCACAATCCCCAATCTTCCACAACCCAACTTTCTCACCGGGAGCGAATCCCCGCAACTTTCAGAATTGGATAAACGGGGGACTAGAGACAGTGGACCAGCTATACATAGGAGGGAGACCACTCACATTCGACCAATGCAAGGAGAAATTCCAACTCCAGGAAAGAGACAGATTTACCTACATCCAGATACGCCACTGGTGCTCGCACCCCCAGACCCTCCAAGCAGCGACACGCCCCCCGACCGCTCTGGAACTCACACTGAGAGACCTCCCCACCCGCGGTAGAGTATCCACCCTATATAGACGCTTTTTAGCCGACTTCCTGACCACAAAAACTCGATGCATGGCTCAATGGGAGGCGGACCTGGGACACCCAATCGAGGACCAAACCTGGGTGGACATATGGACCAGAACTCACACCTCATCGACCTGCATCACCAACAGGGAATGTGCATATAAGGTCACACTCCGGTGGTATTACCCGCCCCTCCGACTTCACCACATAAATCCGCAATTGGACCACTCCTGTTGGAGAGGATGCGGCCACCCAGGCTCCTTCTTCCACATGTGGTGGACCTGCCCAAAGATCCAACGGTTCTGGAGGACATGCCTGGGGACCATCTCGCAGATCACCGGAACGACAATCCCCCTAGAACCAGAAGCAGTCCTGCTAGGAGCTCCGATCCCCACGATCTACCCGCGCTCCGGGCCCAGAGCGAAACTACTAACCCACTGCCTCCTGGCAGGGAAAACAGTGGTGGCACGAACTTGGAAATCCCCGGAAGGCCCTCACATAGCCCAATGGTGGACCAAACTATGGGACATTCTGATCGCGGAGAAAGTGACGGCGGCACAAGCGGGTATACTCCACAGGTTCCGGAATATTTGGGCCCTAGTGCTAGAATACGACCAGCGCTTCCCCGCCCTAACTTACAAACCGACCCGAGCCCGCTGGATCCTGGAAAACCAAGGGACCCCCGAGGCAGAACCATAGACGCTGAGGCAAGAAGCGGACAACCTAGGAGGGAAGATACCACCTCCAGAGACTGAGGAGCAATGAGGCCGAAGAACGAGGAGAGGGAGGAAACCCAGGGGGGGGGATAAGAGACTGGGGATCTATATACCTAAAGAATCACTGCTGATACTGTTTGTAATTATCATTCTGCCTTGAGTGAAAATAAACAAAGTTAAAAAAAAAATAAAGGAGGTTTGGGGGTGATTGGGGAAATAACATCAGAGGGACTGAGAAATAGGCCAGCTGAGGGAGGGTTATTAGATGGCCAGGAAAGAGACCAGCCGGAGGTCATGGGTTTAATTAGTAATAACGGACTGGCTCTATCAGTCCAGGATGGGCCTATCTAGGACCAGACAGTGGGAGTTGGCACCTGGAAAGTTGCCCAACTCTAGCTCTTTGTGCCGGCTATGTCTACTAACCCATCTGTTCACAAGAATATTGGTTAGAGAGGGTTGTGGCTTCCAAGACCCCAGAAACACTGCATCTAGATTAGACCAAGAAGAAGACAAAGGGTCCTCATCACCATAGACCTGGCAAAGCCTGGGAGGGGCGAGGCAGCGTCTCTCTCATCACCCTAGAGCTTGCAAAGCCTGGGAGGGGCATGGCAGCGTCTCTCTCATCACCCTAGAGCTTGCAAAGCCTGGGAGGGGCGAGGCAGCGTCTCTCCCATCACCCTAGAGCTTGCAAATTAAAGGAGGGGCGAGGCAGCGTCTCTATCATCACCCTAGAGCTTGCAAAGCCTGGGAGGGGCGAGGCAGCGTCTCTCTCATCACCGTAGAGCTTGCAAAGCTTGGGAGGGGCGCGGCAGCGTCTCTCTCATCACCGTAGAGCTTGCAAAGCCAGGGAGGGGCGAGGCAGCATCTCTCTCATCACCGTAGAGCTTGCAAAGCTAGGGAGGGGCGAGGCAGCGTCTCTGGAACTTCTTCTTCTGTAGAACCCATGACAGGGAGGCGCCGGACGTGGACTTTCAATCTTCACCTGTGTACAACAACCTTTACATTTGAATTAAGCATTTTGTTATGCTTTTCCTAAGAGTGAATTCATTTTTAAGAGGCTGAGGAATAGTACATTTTCCAGCCACTGCTGTTAACTCACTAATTCATAGCATTGAGTGTGAGCAGGTGTGAATCTCACATGTAGTTGAGCTATTGACCGAAAGTGGACCCATCACAGAGTCCTGGCTTCAGCCCAGTGGGAGGTCTGCCACCGCCCTGCCTCCCAAGAGACACAGGTCATTTGAAGAAGCCAGAGAAGGTGAAGTGTGCTCTTTCAAAGGACGTCAGGTTTGAGGAATATTAGATTTGAGGGAAGGAATGCAATGCTTCTAACCAAAACCCCTAGAGATTCTGGCCATGTCCCTGTGCTCAGAGAGGCATAGCTCCACCTCACTGATGAGGCCAATCAAGGCTGAAACACGTGTATGGGGTTGCTGTTGGTACTCTTGTTCAGAAAGGAATTGCCATAGCATTTCAGTGCTTGACTGCCCATGTGGGCGGGACAAAGACTGATATGCAAATGAATATTTCCCATCTGTGAAAAGTACAGTAAGCAAAAAGCAATGGCTGCAAACTTTGGGTAACTGCCTCCCCATCAATAATATTAATGTGTGTTCCTACATATTGTTTCAGCCTAATTGTTCCCACTTCTAAGCACTGCCGTGGGAGGTATTATTATATACAATTTAACAGAGCCGAAGCTATAAATCTCTATGCAATGAAAGGCTGACTCAGCTCTGCCACCGGCTTCGAAACTGCAGCGTGCAGGTTGGGCCCACATCACAGACCAGCGCTTAACCCCTGAGCTATCCACGCAGGGTCACAATGATGCAGAAGAGCTGGTCTGAGCTTTAAAATACATAAATAAAATAAATAGAGAAGCCACAGTGGTCTTTGCTTTTACATTCCAAGGTGCCTTGTACGATTGCAGCTGTGCAAGTCCAGTCACAGGGGGCAGGGGAGGGGCACCAACCATTGGGTGTGGTTGAGATTAGCAGATCATGCAACAATTGAGGGTGAATCTTAGAATTTTGCATAGCTGGTACCTGAGGAATGCATTGGCATGTAGATAATGATGCCCTTGGAGGTAGGAGCAGGAAAGGGCACTATTCTAGCCTAGGCCAAGCTGGCAAGAGGGCACAGAATCTACACTAGCATGCCATTCTGTGTTCATCATCTTTACATCGGATATACATTTAGTTTAGGGTTTTAGGAAGGCCTGTCTCTGTATGTGAGAAGGTCTCCTTGCAATGCATTTTCATCCGTTCTGTGAGGGTCGTTCATAAAGGGGGCATTCTTTTATCAGCCGAAGCTGAAGCACATTGGTGAAGCTAGGTCGGATTAAGAGGGCCCTGAGTGTGTGTCGCATGCACACTTCAGCTAGTGTGCCCTACTGGTGGAGCCCTAGGGTGGGAAACAGGGGGGAAGGACGGAAGCAGGAAAAATAGTCATTTTGGCGCTGTGCCTGTCCACTGCTTCCTCAGTGTACATCTAGCTCAAAGACTGCTGTGTTTTGACAATCTTCTCCAGTATGGTGGGCAAGACCCATGTATCTGTTTTTGTAAAAAAAATATGAAGCCCCTCTACTGAGAATGGACTAGCATTTCGGTGCTGGACTGCCCTTGTGGGTGGGACAAAGACTGATATGCAAATGAATATTTCTCCTTTGTGAAAGGTACAGTGAGCTAAAACGTAGTTGTAGACCCTCCTGAGTGGAGGTCATCCCACAGAACATGGTATTTGGCTATGGCTGTTCTCATTAGAGGGGCCAAAACAATTGTTTAAAACTCGGAAAGCTTGGGGTTTCACCCTAGGTTAGGGTAATCCAGATGTGGACCCCATGCTCTCTGATGTCAGAGAGACTCAGCTTCACCTCACTGATGAATCCAGCAAGGCCGAAACACGTATCTGGGGATCTGTTGGTACTCTTGCTGCGAGAAGAATTGCCTAAAATGTCAGTGCTGTATTGTCCGTGTGGTAGGAACACAGGGATATTCAAATGGATAGCTCTCCTCTGAGAAAGGTCCCTTGAGCCCAGATGTGGTTGTAAACTCGCCCGAGTGCGAACCACAGCCGAGAACAGGTAATTTGGCAGTTTTCGTTCACAGTAGAAGGGGGTTCCACAATTCTTGCAAGCATGCAGGTGTATGTTTTCTTCCCAAATTTGTCCCCAAACTTCCAGAACTCCTCCTGCCTTTCGGAAATAGCTAAGATTTGGCAAGGAGCTCATTGGACTGAATTGCAAACTGAGCAGGTATTCAAGGCTTGCAGCAAAGTCATCTAGATTCCGTGCACTCCGCGGCTCCTCTGATCAGCCTTTCCAGAAGTGGTCTGTGCTAATACATAACGCTTGTGAGCCAGGCTTCCTGATTGGAGTATTTTGTCCTGACTGGAGCCAGTCTTCCTGATTGGAGTATGTGTCCTGACTGGCGCCAAGCTTCCTGATTAGAGCATGCGCCCTGACTGCACACACCATGGGCCGGGCTTTAATGCAACAATGAGGCTAATACAGGTCTTGAGTGGAGACTAGCACAAAGAGTCTGAACTACCAACTATCCATGTGCACCATCTGTGTACCCAACAGCAATTATTCTTCACTGTATATAGGTGTATAAAACATGGCAGCCTGCAACATCTGTATAGAATCATGTTAAGTTATGTCCTAATCATTTATTGCAGCCTGCTATTCCTGTGTGATAGCCTGTAATTAATATGTGTATTACAAGCTAGACCTACATCACTACTGACCTGCAATAAGAAAAGGGCATTGCTACTCTGCAATCGGTTGTACAATTGGATGGCAACGTCACACTGCCTTCTGCTTGAGCCAGCACAAAGCAACATTCCAGCTGTCACTGCAGCGATTAATTAAAGCAGCAACAAGCATTTCAGATTCCTTTCTTCTCAAATAGTTTTCGGCGACACTTTACAGACGTCGATAATGAACTGTTTTTGCTAGTGTGTTTATTTTGTGCACTGCAGCAGCAAAACACACAGAGCTAGAATGTAGCTGCATGGTAATACTTCTTTCAAAGCACAGCACGTTGTATATGCATTTAATTAAACTGCTCACACTATTTTCCTGCAGCACATTGGAAGCTGTGCATTAGTTTCATAATCCAAATACATTCTAATTTGATTACATTATCAGCAACTGAAATATCTTTTACATTTGATTCAGAAAGAGTTCAGGTATTAAAGCATATGACAGGAAATGGCCATGTATTTTAAAGAATTAAATACCTTCTAGCATATATTAAAAGGATATTACAAGTGACTTTGGGGTTCTGTGACCTTATAAAGGAATTTGCCTTTGGCCTTGAACCTCTATTTGATCAGGGAACTCCTCAGTGACTTCCAATGTACTTATACACTTACGCTAAGGAGTATTTTATCCCATATTTTACAGGCTACTTGTAACCTCACTACTGACCTGCAATAATGAAATGACAGCACTGCTGTAACTGTCATCAATTATTGCGTTGTGATGTCACAATGCCTGTTGCTTCAGACAGCTGTCACTGTTACACTTAATTAAATCAGTAATTCGCTTTTCAGATTCATTTTGAGGTTTGTATTTATTAGGTGGCACTTATGCACCACGTGTAAAATGAAACTATTTGCATTTTTGTACAGCTACGAGGCTGTGGACATGTGAGGAAGGACACATAGTTTAAGGGTGTTGTTTTATTATTTACCCACCCATTGAATGGCCATGTCAATCCCTACAGCCATTTTCACCCATTGCCTGCACCATCCTGCCCAAAACACATGCTCCTGCAGTCTCTTTGGGCTAGCTCTATCAAGCACTACCATCAATCTTTAGCCTGCCAGTGTTATTTTTAAGCAGCGTGCTGAGAGATCATGGCTTAATTGCTGAAGTAAATGAGCTGAGATTGTAATAAAATGCCTCAACCAAGTATACCTTCAGCCACTTGATATATCTGTTATGTGCATTAAAGATCTATTAAAAACAAGCATTGAAAAAGCCAGCAGTTTTGGCTTTTGTGTATATGTAGTGGGCATTTGTCAGGTGCTGCTATATGTCCAGGTAATCACACAATTTTACAGCTGTTGCCATCTTAAAGCCAGATACTACCATCATGGTAGTGCCTGGAAAATGCCTACTCCAAGCAAACCCAAAAAGAAAATGTTTGACTTTGTTAAGGCTGATCTAAAATAGCTTTCTGTCTCACTTTCCAGCCATTAACTGATTAGAAACACGTTACGGTAGTGTGTTTATTTTGTACACTGCTGGAGTTTAACATGGGAGTGCAAAAATCTATCTGCGTGTTTCATTTATTTTTAACCACAAGATTTTAGATGCATTTTGTTAAACTTCTTAAACTATTCTTCAGTGTTTTTAATCCAAACACATGCTACATTGATTATATGTACCAACAACAACTGGAAGATCTCTTACACTAGATTAAGCAAGAGGCCAGGCATTAAGGTATTACAGCGTGCAGCCATGTATTACGAGGAATAAATTACTCCTGAGCATATGAAAAAGGGATATTGCAAGTCCCCTGGGAGCTATGTGACGTTATATAGGAACATAAACGTCAGCCTATTTTCTCTATTTGGCAACTGACAAAGGAGTCTGCAGCTCATTTCAAGGCCTGCCTGGTTGCTACAGGCAACTGTATGACTAAATATTGGCTTAATCTAAATGGTGACAAGACCGACGTTTTGGTTGTTGGTCCGCCTGCTGCGCGCTCTCTATGGCCTCCTGATTTCTGGCTGTCCAAATTTAAAAATGTAAAACCATTAAAAATGTGGTAGCTTTTTTTACCACATCCGCTGAGGTGGCTGGTGGTTGCCTCTGCGGTTTTAGGTATTCTTGATTACTGTAATGCTACGCTACTGGCTCAGCCCAAATACCATGCGAAGAGACTTCAAATTCTCCAAAACTCTGCAGTCCGGTTAGTTGTTGGCCTGCCTCAATATACACACGTAATAGGTGCAAACCAAAGCAACATCCACGAATGTCTCCAAACATAAAACAAAAAGTACTTAACAATTATTTCAAGAGGAATAGAACATTGTATTACATGATACAAATCAAAATAAAACGAAGACAGAAGAAAACCAAAAACATGGCCAATGCATTTCAGATACAAACTATCTTTCTTCAGGACACCTCTAAGTATGGCATCTTTCTTCAGGACACCTCTAAGTATGGCATCTTTCTTCAGGACACCTCTAAGTATGGCATAAACACATGGTCAAATCCAACATAGATACAGGGGAAACATGCATCAACCAAGGAGAAAACAATACAAGCACAAAAACACACAAAAGAGAAATGACAAAGAAAAAAGTCAACAAAAAACAACATAGTCAATGGAAACGTCAAACAAATAAGATCCATGAGAAGGACAAATGGTCTCATGTCCCCCCATTACTGGTCTGTTATGAACAATTACAAAATTACCAAAGCAGGCGCTTGCTATTTAAGATTCTAATGGGAAGAAATGCGAATAACCACGTATAGTAAAAAACACCAGGAAACAGCGGCTGACTACATACACATAGATACACAGAATGAGAAAATGTCAAGCCACGCTAAGCGGTGAGAGCAACAAACCGCTATGCACCCCGCACGTCGTGAGGGTACGCTCAAAGAAACAATATAGAGAAAGATGGTAAGGACAACTCCAGGCAATGGGTGTACATCACGAATAAAGGCACAACCTTTTTCGGGCTGGCAGGATAGCTCAGGGGCAACACGTCTCTTCATAGCAACACAGGTTCGAATCCCGGTCTCGCTCTTAGAAAATGGTCTCCAGTATTAAGCACATTATGAATGAACAAATATAATTATAACCTGCACCTAAGACACTGAGGCCTTTCTAGCCCCTATCTTTGTCTGCTGGCTCCATTTCACCCAGCTGTGCTGTCACAGTGCGCCTCATACATTTATATGGCATATTCTAACTATCATGCATCTGTCAGGCTGTGCCCGGTGTCTCTCTGCTGGTTCCTTACCGTATCCCATATATCACAGTACAATAGTGACATCTCCACTCAGCTGTAATACAAAAAATGACATCACAACTGCAAGTCTAATAACTTCTTACAGTTGAGTTATGGTGGCACGATGCCTGCGGATTGAGCCGGCACAGAGCATAATTCCAGTTGCCAACACAGCATTTAAACAGCTTCCTTTCTTGTGAAATATCTCTTTGCGACACTCTGCAGCCATTACCTGGTAAGGGTGGCTCGTGGCAGAACGTTCATGCTGTGCACTGCTCCATCCTAACTGCAAGTTATCACATACGAGAAACCACAAACCAGCAGGGTTGGATTGGCCCATCGGCCTTTCGGCCCATGGCCGGGCCGAAATCGTCTCTGGGGTGAGGGGCCGGTTTCTGGCCACTTCTGGGCCGGTTTGGAGAAAAAAAACAAATGTGTAAAAAAAATTATACATATGGTGATCCATTCTTGTACGAAATGTATATCACATTAGTGAAATCATAACTATATTTTTCATGGTGTACTTAGGAACAATGCTATTTGATGCCACTTCCTGTTTTGTTAAGGGGTCAATGGTCGTGTTTCATCACTTCCCGGGATGTCACTTGGGTGTAGTGTCAAATGACATCACTTCCGGTGATGTCATCAGAGGTCAAGGGTCGTGAGCCGAGGGGTGGGCCACTTTTTTGAGGCAAGGGGTGGGCCACTTTTTCTTGGGTGTCCGGGCCTATTTCTTGTCCCAGTCCGACACTGCAAACCAGCTTTTGAGCACAATTTATCACACTGCTTACAATATGTTTTGCAACACATGAAAAGCTGCGTGTTAGAGTTCATACATCTGAACAGAATAAACGTCAATTATACGTATTAAGAACTGGCAGACCGCTTCAAATGCTTGCATTAGAGTACGCATGAGGCCAAGTATTAAAGGGCTGGTTTCGTGAGAATAACTCAGGGGCAACGTGCACGCCTTGGAAGCAAGACGACACTGAGCAACACACGTCCGATCCCCGGGTCCGCGCTTAGAAACCTCTGGGTATTAAACGCGTTATAAATAACCTATCATATCATAATGGCGCATGTGCAAGTCATCTTGGTGTTCCGTGAACGTATAAAGGCACTTGGCCTTCGAGCTTGTCCCTCTATTTGGTCATAAAACTCCTCGGTGACTGGTAATATGTATTCTAGGCCATATATGTTCATAAAAGCACTCTGCCGGGTAACTTAAAACATTCTGATGCCCTGATACAGAGCTCTTCAGCCTTTGGCCCATCAGTTCTTTTGGACTACATCTCCCATTAGCCTTAGCTGGCACAGTCAAGGGTGAGATATCATGGGAGTTGTAGTATAAATTATCAAGAGTGCCGGGTGTTGCAAACCCCTGCTCCGATGAGTACAATTGACCAGGCAGATGTCATAGGCTTCGCACACGAATTATGACATTTCTGTAAATTATGGTAAGTACTTCATGGCTGTGACATCATCCCTTCGAATTATTGGTTTGGAAACCAGTACTGTTTCTGCATGAACACATAGGCAAACATCTCTCTCGCTCGCTCTCTCTCTCTCTCTCTCTCTCTCTCTCTCTTGCTCTCTCTCACTCTCTCACTCACTCTCTCGCACACACACAGGGGACCAAATTCATGGAATTTTGTAACGCGGTGCAAAGTGACTCTGCACTGCCAACAAACACCCTGATTTTACAAAGTGACTTTGCACTGGTGCGAAAGTGGTGCAAAGTCACTTTGCACTGCAAACATACACTTTGCACCGCTCTGTGAATCAGGCTATTTGTTGGCAGGTCAAAGTCTCTTTGCACTGCGCTAATAATTCCATGACTCAGGCCCAAACTATTTTATAGGCATTGGGAGTATGGAATGCTAAGGAGGACTGGTGATATTTTAGCAAATGAGCCACAGGATGGATCCCGAGCTCGGAAGCAGGTGCATTATCACACTGTGCTATCATCAGCATTCTCAGTGGCACTCTGCGTGATTGCGCTCTGCGTGGCATATCTGCCGAAGGTGGCAGCAGCTGGCACTCAGCTGAAAAACGAAGCATTCGTTTATCTTTAGAAAGAGGGTAGAAAACAACACTGCTTCCATGCGTGGAAAGCTTCGTCTGGCAAATAATGGAACCCTGCATTAAAATCCTGGCTTTAAGAAAAGCAAAACTGTGTGCTCCTGGGCACATGCCTTTATGTCCCTCTCCATCACACCCAGAGGCGTTATTGCAGAAAAGTCGTATGGTGCAAGAACTATTTTTGGTGCAAGTGGAATTGTGCACGACTACTATGGCCAAAATATGGCCCTATTCACATTTCAGTGCATTTTTCAGGAAGGCCAAGGTTTGCCCTAGTGATACATACAGTTCCATATTAGCACGGGGACAAATGTCGACGTCTTGATGTAGTGCAAAGAAGCACCGAACGAATGTTGTTTTGGTACTAGGCTAAATGTTGTCCTCATGCTAGTTATATGCGAAATTATAGTACAAGAGTGCAACGTTTCTGTGCGTAGGGCCATGCTCTGAAGTCCACCGAACCCCACAAACCGTACGCTTAGATGTCCAGAAACCCAGGTGTGCGTGCTCCGAAGTGTTCTTTATAATTCTACCCTTTGGCTGTGTTGGGTCAAGCGCCTATTTTAATGTGATGTTCGTTAGTTTATTGAAGGCAATCTGACGTGCTATATATGGAGTCCTTGTAGATGATAAACAGGCCTGCAATTTTGGGGGCCTACACTCACTTGCTGCTGTGATGGCAAAGGGGTGTGTCCAGGGGGCCCGTGGCTGCTGTTGCGTGCTTTGCAGAGGATGGGGTCCTGCCCCTGACTGCAACTAGTGGGACGTCTCCGGCCCCATCCTCCCTCGAAGCCCATGGCTCTTCCTGGTGCAGAATCTCCCACACCGGGTTGCTAAGTAACCCAAGACCGTGGCTCGTCTATGCAGCCCTGCGCTTATTGTAATGGCACATCTGCGACACTCGCCGCCTCATCACCTGGTAACCCCGCGAGTGTTCCTCCGCCGTGGGCCCGCAAATAGCGCCGAGCTCGGCGCCGCGTGCCGGGGAGGAGGGGCAAGCAGTATCTCTGATTCTGCAGGTGTCTTCCACGGAGAAGCTTCCAAGCTCCCCGCCCGCCCTCCCCGCCATCATTCCAGCTGACAGAGCAGCTGATTCCAAAGGAACAGGCCCCGCGACGCTGCGCGCGGCAGATTCACCTCATCGACCGCGTGCTCACTGCAAATGCACTGCCCGATGGCCCCGAGTGCATTTCTTGGCTTATCTTCTCAGCGGTCATGGGCCTTCCACTTTGCCCCTTCTGGACTCGGCTGGCAACCATTGGGATTCCCAAGGTGAAACCCTCTGAGCTATCAGGATGTGTGTCCCCAGTATGACACCACGGGGCACAGGGACGGCGTCAGTCTCTTTCAGCCTTTTCAAAAAAAAGGAGCCTCCAGCCTTACGGGGCCCAAAGCAAATGCCCCCATGTTGCCAGTCAGATTACAAGCTGCGTTTCCTGGATCCCTTCCGGCAGTCGCTTACAGAAGTGTCATCCCCTCATTGTCTTCTAACATTGGTTCCACCACATTAGCCACTTGATAAGAAAGAAGGGTTTATAGCTCTTCATTGGCGGATATTAAGCTTATCTTTGTCGCCATTGTAATTTATGCAAGCCCAGGAGTGCCTCAGACTGCTTTTGGTCTAAGCAGGGGCCCCCAACCATCGTGTTGACATGGGCCCCCACACATCTTCAGTCGGGCTCGACTGGGCATCTTAGACATCCCCTCTTCAGTCCCAGAGAACCCCACGGCCTCAGTAGAGTTGGCTTTTCCCAGGAAGCTGGTGTTAAGAACCAAAGATGACTGGAGGGGTCATCCCTTCTGAGAAGGGCAATTCTCCATCAGCATGAGGGTGGGTTCACTCCCTGGTGAAGAAAGAATCCTAGGGGGCACTGGCGTAACCCAAAATGTGCCCCCCTGCAAGCCCTGCTCAGGAGGGCCCTCACACTGCCATTGGGCCCACCCGCTGGCAATGGGCAGCATGGGGACCCCCCGCACTGTGGGGACCCCCTTAATGCCAGGGATAGGGCAAGAGTATATTTATTGCCTTAGGCTCTCCTGCACGGGCCCTCAAGTCAGGCCCTAAGGGAATTTCCGGCCTGTTTGAGTGTGATTGTCAGATTGGTTTCAGGTGCTCAAACACTTACCTAGCTGGATTAAACGATTTACAACTGGAATAGATACCCCGGCACTGCAAATGGCGGGCTTGAGCTGACCACGGGAGCATTAGGCCCACACTGTCTTTGGTGACTTCTTGCAGGTGGTATATATGAGGGCGCCTGGCAGTATATCCTTGGGCCATAGAAAAGGTGCTCCCTGCCACCTGAGGCTGCCTGGTGAGGCTTCCTTAGGACACAGGGCTCCTTAGGGCTTCTCGATGGACATTCCTCTGGTTAGGTTTACGCCAGGACACCTTCTCAATTCCTGGGATTTGCTTTTGCTTTAGTTGTACTTTGATTAATTTTATAGTATTGAACTTTCCAATTATCAGGACTTCCAGGATGCAAATGAGATAGAAATGACCGTCTAGAGTGGGGATTGGTTTGCCCAGTGGCATGGAGTCATCTAGTAACCTTACCATGGCTGGTTGAGGCAGCACTTTGTAATATCGGTAAGATGCCCTCTGGACGTACTGGTGCACATGCCGAAGGCCGGCTCGTAATGGTTCCACGGGATGCCAATGAGATGTTTTCTGGGATCTAGGTGGGCCTGCCACAGTCTGGCTGGCCGGCCAGCGTTCCACAGGACCCATGTAAACAAGAATCCTTTTAGGTGGACTGGTGGACATGGAAAAGGATGGCTGGTCGTGGTTTGGCTGGGTATCAATAAGAGACTATTTGGGCTTGCTTGTTGGCATGCCTCAAGCTGGCTGGTCATGGTTCCAGGGGATGCCAACATGAATCTGGCTGCTGGGCACACCTAAAGGCAGATTGGCAATGGCTCCATATGATGACAATAAAACTTTTTTTGGGCCTGCCTCAGGCCGGGTGTCAATGGCTCCTTGGAATGTCAATAAGAATCTTCATGGTCTTGCCTCAAACTGGCTGACGAATTGGATTCGTCTTTGCAAGAGTACAAGAGTAGGGGTAAACATGCCCAATCAGCACTCGCACTTGTACAAACCAAGAGCCAACACAATCATCAAGGTAAAACAGGCACAGTTAAGAAATGTACCTACTTGGCCTTTTGTGGTAACGTGGGCGAAGGAAGGCTATGCTCTTAAGAAGAGTGTGAATGTGATCCCGTAGTGACCCAAACAGCACTGTGCTCTATTCCTGAACAAAGGGAATGTCCAATCAAGGTTCTATAAGAATATATAAACTTTAATCCAACACACCATCTGCAATAGATACAACACAGTACAAAACCCAGCCCTGTGGAACGACAGCGACCATCCAGCAGACTGAAGGTAGTAGCACTCTGAGCATGAATACAGGGGTGATGGGCACATTAACAACAACATCGAAGGATAGGGATTTGGGTTAATGAAGGTTCAGTAGTGACTTAACACTATGGCCCAAGTAGACCAAGGGTTCAGTTAGTGGTCAACAGTAGCTTGTTTCGGTTCTTTGGTGGGTTGACAGTGTCAAACACAGTTTCAACATTGATGTGAACAAATCAAGATCAGTTCACGTACAGTGAATCGTCTGGGCCTACGCAGCAAGCAGGCACAGAGCAGGGGCAAATGAGGTCGCTCTGTGTGGCTCGAAATTGGGCTTTCAGCGATGCAGATTAAGGCGTTCACCAGGATCTCTTTGAGGTGGGGCCGGGTCAAGTTAGGTTGTAGCCACTGGGAAGGGTCATTGAGTGATGCTCCAACAGCGTGAGTTGGCAAGCGACGGTCGCCAAATTGCCGATCAGGTTGTTCCAATGTGCTGGTCGGTGAAGCAGCCATTCGTTGGGTCCCTTCATCAAGCAGTTGATTAAAGCCTATCAGTGATGGACTCAGGAAGGGCACCAGGCAGCATTGAGCTTGCATGAGTTGCTTTTTATTCAGTTCGAATGTGTGGAGGAGCCCAAAAGACTTTGCCAGAGTATTCCCTCTGTTTCTATGGGCGTTGAACACGGTGCAACCAGTTCAGTGAGACACAACAGGGAGTTTCAGCTGGTCTGGTCCTCCGGATGCTATGAGGCCCACTCAGAGGGACTTGAGGACAGGAAGGTTCCGTTTGAGGTTTGCTCTCCCAGCTTTAGGAGGATCTGGTGCAGAATGGCAGGTCCTGGTCCACAGCAAAAGTCATCCCCAATGTGCCCTGGGAGTGGGTAGGGTCAGCACTCTTTTCTGCCTTGAACCTCTCCTTCTTCATCGCAAAGGGTTCAAAACTTTAGAAAGTAAAATTCTCCAAAAGTGGTCCAGTGAGTAATTCTCAAGTGTTATTCCAGAGTGACTCAAAGAAGTGGTGGGAGACCCTTTCTTTTAGAGGAAAAAGTCTGGAGGTGATTGGACTAAAGGTAGCCTTTGTTAGTGGTCCAAACTCTATTCTTGAAAGAAGTGGACATTGCCCTTCTGATATCGCTCCCAAAGTGCTTTTCTCCAGAGGAAGTTGAGGGGACAGGAAGGAGATAGAGAGGCAGAGAGAAGCAAAGAGGTGAATATCTCCTTCCAGTGTACAGAGTCCTCCTAACTACTCTATCCCTGCCCCCTTCCCTTCTCACTGGGATCAAAGGCCTTTAAAAAAGCTGCTGGAGATTTGATACCCAGTCCAAGAGGTCTGCGTTTGATGGTCGAGGCTCGATAGGCCACCAGGGTTGGTTCGACTGGCAATGGCAGTCAGCAGCAAAGATGGTGGCAGTTCAAAGGCTGCATATACCATTATCAGCATGTAGTTCGAGCCGAGGCACCAACACACTTGGATAGCATGGTGGCAAACAGGTTCGAGCACACAGGACTACGGTTTGAGGTGGTAGAGTGACAACAGCAGCTCTGGTGGGTCCTGTGGGTATGAAGACATTGAATAGGCTCAAATCATGGCTCAACCTGGTTTGGAGGTAGGAACACAGTTTTCCTGGCTAGCTTGGTCCTCTGGTTGTTGCATGCCGCAATCCAGGGGCTGAAGGATAAGGTTTAGTCCTTGTTCTCATTCTCCCAAGGACTAGGGAGGCTTGTCCACAAATTCAGGAGTCCTACCATGCAGTAGGGTCCTGTGGCTGGCAGGGAGGCATGTCTTGTTACATCAGCAGGTCATCTTCAATGGTCCCTGGGGAAGGTGAGGGGACACTAACCCCTGCCTTGGATGCTGAGTCTTCACCTCATTGGTGGATGGCTTTGGAGAGATCAACTCTCCCAACAGAGGTCCAATCAGTTTTTCCTCATGTTTATGTTCAAGAGTGAATCAAAGAAGTAGTGGGATATCCCTTCTTTTAAAGGTAAAGCCCTGTGATTGGACGAAAGCTAGCCTACCTTGGTGGTCCAATCCCTGTTCTTGAATGAAGCTGACTTTGCCATTCTGACATCACACGCAAAGTGTTCTGCTCTGGAGAAAGAAAGTGGACAGGAAGGAGAGAGCGATGCAGAGAGAAACAAAATGGTGGTTGTCTCCTTCCACTGTACAGAGTCCTCCTAATTATTCGAACCCTGCCCACTTCCCTTCACAATGGGATCAAAAGGCCTTTAGAAATGCAGCACCCTGTTTTGAGGCTACTCCATTTGAATGGGTGTGCTCCTTTGATACCAGGGCTCAGGACAGATGGCTGGTGTGTGGCTGCCTCTGGCAAAAGGTGGTACATACCCTCACAAACAGATCAAAGAAAAGGCATGGCCATTCAGGTTCCTGTCCTGTCATTTGGCAGTCTTAGCCTGTCTGGCCAAAATATACTTCACCATCCACAGCTGAACTGACTCACAGGTGCTTGACACATGTGTGATATCAAATTGGATGTGGATGCAATGATCATAACTAGTGCCATGCACGAAAACTGGTGCATAACCATAGCACTTACTTTAACGTCAGCCTGGGCAAGGGTTTTGCATTTGATGATATGAAGAGCACTGCAGAAGCTTATGAAGGTCCTGTATTTCAAATGAGTGGTCTATGCCTTGGTGGCGACTCTCTTTATTATGGGGTGCGCTTTACTCAAGGCTGTTGCTGCTTGTTGTGGAGGCTCCTAGTAGTGGAGAATCCAGCAGCCTGGGGTCCTTATGCTTGATGTATTTGCCATATGCATCATCAGATTCCAATAGCATCTAGTCACGTTATACGAAATGTGCAGTACCTGCCCTCTTCGTCTGAGGCCTTGCGTGGTGTGACAGAGGTCCTACGTGAACAGACTTTGATCCTCAGACTGGGCATGATTAACTAGATTAGGTGAATTCAACTGGCAGAGGGTTAAACATTGATTTCACCGGGGAATTGAGAATCAACATCATTTCACCCACATGTGTTGCTTTGACGAAAGGAGTAATTTTTGAGGAAAATGAATCGATTCATTAAAAAAAGTATAGTTGTCAAATAAAAATTATGTGAAATTAATATTGGTGTTTTTTTAAAATGCATTCCTTTTCTAATATTTATTTTGCAAAAACCGAACCAATTCCTTGCAAAATAATTGACTAGAAGAGCTTCTTTATCCCAGTTAAAGCTGTTGAACAATACTCCCCAGTCAGTAAAAGCAGCAAATGTGTCTAACTTCAGCTTAAAAAATAAATTGTTGCGCCAACTCTACTACCACTTCATCAGGCCTCAGATTGATGTCGAGTTTCACTCCATTCTGGACCTACTTTTTGCTGTTTGACTTTTCCACCACACATTTACTTTCTTGTAATAGTTGCTAAGATCTTCACAATGTTTGTTCCCCTTATATGTCCCAGGGCGGGGCTGGTGTCAACAAGAATTTCCAGATTCCAGTGTTGATGCACAGCATTGAAACACTTGTGTATAGGTGCAATATAAATAACTTATCAATCAATCAATCGATCAGCATGAGAAAGGGCACATAAGAGTGCCCGGCAGATACACTGGGGTAAAACTTGCCTCAAATTTGAATGTTCGGCCCCACAAAAGCACCGGATCGTGATTTTGATAGGCAATGCTACATTTTGATGAAGAATTAAGACTTTTTAGTCCTTAAATTGGCACCCGGGCTTAGCCTTACAGAGGGGAATCATTTTGCGCTTTTCGATGCTCTACAAGATGGCAGGAGAGGGAATTGATGTGGCCTACTGCTTAAGCCGGGTTACATCCCAGGCACCACATGAGCACATTGTGTGATTGGGTGGTATATCTTTACATCTTGGTACACATGCATCTACAGTATTTGCATCTCTGCATACATTGTTGCTCATTTTTCAGGGAACAAGCAACACAGATGTGAAAAAGGCTGAGGGATATAGGAACAATTAAAAGAGAGGAGGGCAAAGAAGCCTTGCCCCACTTTTTAGAAGAAAAGAAATGATGCAAATGTTTAGTTGCAAATGCGTAGATATGTAAATGCTCAGATGTAAAGACATTGAACTATGTGATTGTGTGCCTATGCATTTGATTGCAATGTCACCGTGTTTGAATGCTTAACAATGGGCTTAACATGGCTTACAATGTCTGTATAGATAATTAAAATAAATGAATGAGATGCATCCCATCCCATGGGGCTACTTTCCTTATGTTTCTATTTCGTGAAAGTGTATACTCAAAGTAGGGAGCATGACAAGGCGTTTGCCTATTTCATTGTAAAGGATTTTTTTCAGCCATTTTCACGAAGCAGGATATCACGTTGATACAAAATACTAAAGGGCCCGATTCATGGAATTTCTTGCACAGTTCAAAGTGACTTTGCACTTCTGAAAAGAGACTTTGCACTGTCCACACAAACCCTGATTCATGGTACTGTGCAAAGTGTATTTTTGCAGTGCAAAGTGAGTGCAAAGTCATTTTGTACTGCAAAAATTACTTTGTAGTGACTTTGCACTACCTTTGCACTGCAAAAATACACTTTGCAGTTCCATGAATCAGGGTTTGTGTAGCAGTGCAAAGTCACTTTTCAGCAGTGCAAAGTCACTTTGAACCGCGTAAGAAATTCCATGAATCGGGCACTTAATTAATTAATTTGTGGTTTGCTTTGCCTTACTCGTTGTGACTATCATAGGCAAGCTAGAAGTCCTTGCTTTGCCTTACTAGTTGTGAGTATCATAGACAAGGTAGGAGTCTGTGCTTGGCCTTACTAGTTGTGACTCATAGGCAAGCTATGAGTCTTTGCTTTGCCTTACTAGTTGTGACTATCATAGGCATGCTAGGAGTCTTTGCTTTGCCTTACTAGTTGTGACTCATAGGTAAGCAAGGAGTCTTTGCTTTGCCTTACTAGTTGTGACTATCATAGGCAAGCAAGTAGTCTGCTGTGCCTTACTAGTTGTGACTATCATAGACAAGGTAAGAGTCTTTGCTTTGCCTTACTAGTTGTGACTCATAGGTAAGCAAGGAGTCTTTGCTTTGCCTTACTAGTTGTGACTATCGTAGGCAAGCAAGTAGTCTGCTCTGCCTTACTAGTTGTGACTATCATAGGCAAGCTAGGCGTCTTTGCTTTTCCTTACTAGTTGTGACTATCATAGGCAAGCTAGGAGTGTTTGCTTTGCCCTACTAGTTGTGACTCACAGGCAAGCTGGGAGTCTTTGCTTTGCCTTACTAGTTGTGACTATCATAGGCAAGCTAGGAGTCTTTGCTTTGCCTTACTAGTTGTGACTCATAGGCAAGCAAGGAGTCTTTGCTTTGCCTTACTAGTTGGGACTATCATAGGCAAACTAGGCGTATTGTCTTTGCCAGACTAGTTGTGACTATCATAGGCAAGCTAGGAGTCTTTGCTTTGCCTTACTAGTTGTGACTCATAGGTAAGCAAGGAG
The DNA here is from genome assembly GCF_040938575.1 of Ambystoma mexicanum. Lineage (NCBI taxonomy): Eukaryota > Metazoa > Chordata > Amphibia > Caudata > Ambystomatidae > Ambystoma > Ambystoma mexicanum. The sequence goes on along the minus strand of NC_090930.1, from coordinate 144,965,048 downwards.
TCTTTGCTTTGCCTTACTAGTTGTGACTATCATAGGCAAGCTAGTAGTCTGCTGTGCCTTACTAGTTGTGACTATAATAGGCAAACTAGGCGTTGTTGCTTTGCCTTACTAGTTGTGACTATCATAGGCAAGGTAGGAGTCTTTGCTTTGCCTTACTAGTTGTGACTCATAGGCAAGCTAGGAGTATTTGCTTTGCCTTAATAGTTGTGACTATCATAGGCAAGCTAGGAGTCTTTGCTTTGCCTTACTAGTTGTGACTCATAGGTAAGCAAGGAGTCTGTGCTTTGCCTTACTAGTTGTGACTATCATAGGGAAGCTAGAAGTCCTTGCTTTGCCTTACTAGCTGTGACTATCATAGGCAAGGTAGGAGTCTGTGCTTTGCCTTACTAGTTGTGACTCATAGGCAAGCTATGAGTCTTTGCTTTGCCTTACTAGTTGTGACTATCATAGGCAAGCTAGGAGTCTTTGCTTTGCCTTACTAGTTGTGACTCATAGGTAAGCAAGGAGTCTTTGCTTTGCCTTACTAGTTGTGACTACCATAGGCAAGCTAGTAGTCTGGTGTGCCTTACTAGTTGTGACTATCATAGGCAAACTAGGCGTATTTTCTTTGCCAGACTAGTTGTGACTATCATAGGCAAGCTAGGAGTCTTTGCTTTGCCTTACTAGTTGTGACTATCATAGGCAAGCTAGGCGTCTTTGCTTTTCCTTACTAGTTGTGACTATCATAGGCAAGCTAGGAGTGTTTGCTTTGCCCTACTAGTTGTGACTCACAGGCAAGCTGGGAGTCTTTGCTTTGCCTTACTAGTTGTGACTATCATAGGCAAGCAAGGAGTCTTTGCTTTGCCTTACTAGTTGGGACTATCATAGGCAAACTAGGCGTATTTTCTTTGCCAGACTAGTTGTGACTATCATAGGCAAGCTAGGAGTCTTTGCTTGCCCTTACTAGTTGTGACTCATAGGTAAGCAAGGAGTCCTTGCTTTGCCTTACTAGTTGTGACTATCATAGGCAAGCTAGTAGTCTGCTGTGCCTTACTAGTTGTGACTATAATAGGCAAACTAGGCGTTGTTGCTTTGCCTTACTAGTTGTGACTATCATAGGCAAGGTAGGAGTCTTTGCTTTGCCTTACTAGTTGTGACTCATAGGCAAGCTAGGAGTATTTGCTTTGCCTTACTAGTTGTTACTATCATAGGCAAGCTAGGAGTCTTTGCTTTGCCTTACTAGTTGTGACTCATAGGTAAGCAAGGAGTCTTTGCTTTGCCTTACTAGTTGTGACTATCATAGGGAAGCTAGAAGTCCTTGCTTTGCCTTACTAGCTGTGACTATCATAGGCAAGGTAGGAGTCTGTGCTTTGCCTTACTAGTTGTGACTCATAGGCAAGCTATGAGTCTTTGCTTTGCCTTACTAGTTGTGACTATCATAGGCAAGCTAGGAGTCTTTGCTTTGCCTTACTAGTTGTGACTCATAGGTAAGCAAGGAGTCTTTGCTTTGCCTTACTAGTTGTGACTATCATAGGCAAGCTAGTAGTCTGGTGTGCCTTACTAGTTGTGACTATCATAGGCAAACTAGGCGTATTTTCTTTGCCAGACTAGTTGTGACTATCATAGGCAAGCTAGGAGTCTTTGCTTTGCCTTACTAGTTGTGACTATCATAGGCAAGCTAGGCGTCTTTGCTTTTCCCTACTAGTTGTGACTATCATAGGCAAGCTAGGAGTGTTTGCTTTGCCCTACTAGTTGTGACTCACAGGCAAGCTGGGAGTCTTTGCTTGCCTTACTAGTTGTGACTATCATAGGCAAGCTAGGAGTCTTTGCTTTGCCTTACTAGTTGTGACTCATAGGCAAGCAAGGAGTCTTTGCTTTGCCTTACTAGTTGGGACTATCATAGGCAAACTAGGCGTATTTTCTTTGCCAGACTAGTTGTGACTATCATAGGCAAGCTAGGAGTCTTTGCTTGCCCTTACTAGTTGTGACTCATAGGTAAGCAAGGAGTCTTTGCTTTGCCTTACTAGTTGTGACTATCAAAGGCAAGCTAGTAGTCTGCTGTGCCTTACTAGTTGTGACTATAATAGGCAAACTAGGCGTTGTTGCTTTGCCTTACTAGTTGTGACTATCATAGGCAAGGTAGGAGTCTTTGCTTTGCCTTACTAGTTGTGACTCATAGGCAAGCTAGGAGTATTTGCTTTGCCTTACTAGTTGTGACTATCATAGGCAAGCTAGGAGTCTTTGCTTTGCCTTACTAGTTGTGACTCATAGGTAAGCAAGGAGTCTTTGCTTTGCCTTACTAGTTGTGACCAAGGTTCCCTCTAATTATTTTTCTCTATGTGCGGAACCGGTTTGCTGTTGTGCGCACATTATTTTCTATGTGCGCAACTGACTGATGAGGTAACCCACTTTGTGAGCTACCGTCGCAGAAGAGAGTTTGGAAATTTCCTCTTCCCAGCCACTGCAATTCTTTAAAAATCTTACAATACTTTTTCCAAACACATGGGCCAAAATAAAATATGTCATATCTGATTATACAGAAAACTCATCAACCAGTCCAAGACTTCAATATCTGCCACAGTACCTTGCAAACGTACCTCTGCGCAGAGAATAATGTCAGCCTCATTACGAGTTTGGCGGTAAGTGGAGAAGTTGGCAGTAACTCCATTGCTGCCAACTTTATCACTAGGTAAATTACGTTTTCGGGCCTGGAGTGGAAGATTTGCCTGCAGGAAAATCCTGCAGTTAAATCCTCCACCTCAACACCCGAAATCATCGGAACCTCTGCTGCGGTAATTCCGCCAAAAAGCCACATTTAGTCCAATGGACTCAATATGAATGGGGAATTCCACCGCTACCACCAGTTATGATCTGGTGGAAATTCCTCCGGAGCAAGTGGTGGTAAAAGTAATTTGTTTGGGCGGTATTCTGGTGGATTTACACCGGGATACCGCCCCAAGTGTTAATGAGGCTCTGTATGTTTTATGCTACCGGAAAATCACAAATTTGTATTACAAAACACAAATATCTCTTAGTTGTGTTCCCAGATATCTCATGCAAACAATATTTATTCTTAATGAAATGTTTCTTTGTATTCTGATTTTTCAAAAAAGAGAATTTTATTCTTGATGCGATAATCTCGTGGTCACCCGACACATGTTTCGACCCAAGGGGTCTTTATCAAGGCTGGTGCGTTATTGTTCATTGACCGTTAGGTAGGTTAGCTCTTGGTGGTGGATTGGGTAGGTAGGTTCCACTCCTTGAATAGGCTGGCTTGTCAGTCTATTACTACTGCGAACGACATCCCTGGCGTTTGTGGTCCTCAAATATCTTTTGTCATAATTGATGTGGCTGTCAAGAAACTCACATAGAATACATTTGCCGACGGATTAATGGCAATTAAAAGCAATGTGTCAAAAGCATGCTGAAAGGAGTTCAAGTGCCACTTTAATGAAGTCATTCAAGGGTTAGGAGAACATGCTTCTAATAATTCGTGTAAGGATAATAATTGCATCAGAATAACTGCACCTTAGAATATGATGATCCAAAATCCCTGTGCCTCTGCTTACTATCCACATTACGTTCTCCTGTGGGTAGTGATAACAGCTTTAGAGCTAAGAGACATATGGGTCATGCATTTTTACTCCCTAAAAAAGGAAAACGTGCCTAACAAAAACGAGAAACAATGAACATAAAATTGCTTCAACCCACAAAGCTCTACTGATATTTATTTGAATTAGTGACCAGTAGAGGAGTGGCATAGGAAGGAACTCTAATAATATTAATGCCCGATCTCAAAAGGAATTTTATGGGGAAAGAACATCTTTTAATAAGCAGAAAGTATCCCTATTGGCAAAGCTAATTACTTTTTTACTCCCTGAAAAATCATTTGACTCCAAGTAGGAAGCAAAATCTGATTAGAGCCCAGCTTGTACCCCTGACATAGGGAGTGAAATGACAGGGCACATAATAAAGTGTATAGTTTTGCCTAACCTGCCGCACCACAGCCTAGATAAAATTAAACAAGAGCCTTACTGAGGTTTATTATGGAGCTCTGATATACCGTGTCAACTTGAGAATAGTATCCAACAATGTTTTGAGTTAGTGTGAATTTTGGCTGTCATTAAGTTACAATTTATCAATTATTACAAGTCTAATAAATGCTGACATTGTTCACCAACCTATTTTCTTTTTAGTGAGTATAGTCATTCTCCAAATATACCAGAGGGGTTTTCAGCGCAGGTTGGGGAATTTCATTTTTGAGCCCTTTTCAACAAGTGGGTTGCGGTACCCACTTTTCCCTGCTTACCGCTGCTTTGACCTTCATCTCTTTTAGACACATTCTCATTTCTTGGCACTGAGCGCACAACCGCATAGGTACCCCCCATTCTCTTTTCTTATTATGGAGCCCTGTTGAAGAAAATCACACATATGTGCCTTTTAAGTTATTCGCATCAATTCATCAGAGATACACATGATTTAGTGCCTTCTTCTATAACTATGGATCTCTCTTCTGTAATTCATTGTGATCAGTTAAATAATATGCAGGGAGATGCTAGAGACTGCACACACAGAACACATTGTTATATTGAGAAGCCCTCAGCAGTTGAGCATAGAAAGAAAAAGAAGGAGCTGTTGTCTAGACGGGTACTAGAAATTCCTATCCTTTAGCAAACACGCAACTCATTCCCTTCAGTGTACTGCTGAAAATGTCGGACTTGGTCTTTGAAATTTGCTGCTTTGTTCATCACCCTCAAGGAGTGATGCTTCCACCCATACCCATACCCTTCCCCGGCCACTGTGGGCTTGCCTCCAATACTAGTTGATAGAGCACTGTAAAAAGTGAGAGATTGTAGCAGTAAACACTGCAGACCCACAATACTTTGCAAGCGAGGCATATTTAAATTCCTTAACATATGATGTGCATTTTAAGAATGTCATGTCTCTGCAAGTACACTATTTTTTTGCAGTGCATACACGATTTTTTACAACATACCCCACCCTTATATCATTGTGAATGATTACACAAGTGCTCAGTGAAACTGTTTTTGTATAGAAGCGAGTTACCATATAATGTAGAAAGGTCTATGCCCAAAGGAACTCTGAACACTTGGAAATGATGCAGATTGTGTGAAAAGCATTCTCCTTTCTGAATATCCGGTGCACTGATATTATGGACGAGTAATCCTAGGCATAGTCCATACCCATTATCCCTTGTAGGCTAAGTAAATGATATTACAATGTTGCTCTCTACTTATAGGATAATGTTAGCAATGCTAAAGTAGGAGATGCTGAACATCACATTTGTCTTTTCAAAATCTTTAGAGGACAAATTAATATTTGAGTTTCATAATGTGTTAACTTACAAGTGGGCCGCTTCAAAGCACTTGCGTGACATATGTACAAAGAAGAGGAAGTATGGGATTTGATTACACATCCAAGTAGCCTGCTTACTTACAGTCAGTGTCCGATATTTGAGCTGGTAGTTAGATTATATAGGGTGGGTGATGCTTTTGTTAACGCACAATGAGTAACAGAAATTCTGGCGCGTGAACGTTATTCATGTTACAATAAACATAAAACAAGTGGATGTAGGTACACGTCTGCATACCTTTTGCAGAGCCAAGAGAGGAAGAGTACAGGTTGTCCGGTAGTATCTTAATGTACTCTGGAGCAGAAGTTAGTCATAAGGTGAAAGTGTGGTAGAGTCAGGTTTAGGAGTCATGGGTGGGGAGGGAACATTTTTGGTTAATGTGTGCAGGCATATCTTGGTTAGATTCTTCTGCTCCTGGAGCCAGTTTTTCAAATTAGTTTTTTTACCTCTTCTGTTGTATTTTGCTGTTAGGGATTTTAGGTGCATAGTAGTGTAATGCAAATTAGCACAATATCAAGAATAGTTGCTTATTTTAAGAGAAATAAAATTTCAGGTAATTGCTGTGGCTTGTGCCTTTTTAAATCTTTTTGAACGGGTGAGAATTGTCTGTGTGCGCTGCTAAAAATCTACTGAGCGGCACCCAGAAGGAAGCTGGGCAAGCGCACATGAGCACAGCTTAGAGGGAACATTGGTTGTGACTATCATAGGGAAGCTAGAAGGCCTTGCTTTGCCTTACTAGCTGTGACTATCATAGGCAAGGTAGGAGTCTGTGCTTTGCCATACTAGTTGTGACTATCATAGGCAAGCTAGGAGTCTTTGCTTTGCCTTACTAGTTGTGACTCATAGGTAAGCAAGGAGTCTTTGCTTTGCCTTACTAGTTGTGACTATCATAGGCAAGCTAGTAGTCTGGTGTGCCTTACTAGTTGTGACTATCATAGGCAAACTAGGCGTATTTTCTTTGCCAGACTAGTTGTGACTATCATAGGCAAGCTAGGAGTCTTTGCTTTGCCTTACTAGTTGTGACTCATAAGTAAGCAAGGAGTCTTTGCTTTGGCTTACTAGTTGTGACTATCATAGGCAAGCTAGTAGTCTACTGTGCCTTACTAGTTGTGACTATAATAGGCAAGGTAGGAGTCTTTGCTTTGCCTTACTAGTTGTGACTCATAGGCAAGCTAGGAGTATTTGCTTTGCCTTACTAGTTGTGACTATCATAGGCAAGCTAGGAGTCTTTGCTTTGCCTTACTAGTTGCGATTCATAGGTAAGCAACAAGTCTTTGCTTTGCCTTACTAGTTGTGACTATCGTAGGCAAGCTAGTAGTCTGCTGTGCCTTACTAGTTGTGACTATCATAGGCAAGCTAGGAGTCTTTGCCTTACTAGTTGTGACTATCATAGGCAAGCTAGGAGTCTTTGCTTTGCCTTACTAGTTGTGACTCATAGGTAAGCAAGGAGTCTTTGCTTTGCCTTACTAGTTGTGACTATCATAGGCAAGCTAGTAGTCTGGTGTGCCTTACTAGTTGTGACTATCATAGGCAAACTAGGCGTATTCTCTTTGCCAGACTAGTTGTGACTATCATAGGCAAGCTAGGCGTCTTTGCTTTTCCTTACTAGTTGTGACTATCATAGGCAAGCTAGGAGTGTTTGCTTTGCCCTACTAGTTGTGACTCACAGGCAAGCTGGGAGTCTTTGCTTGCCTTACTAGTTGGGACTATCATAGGCAAACTAGGCGTATTTTCTTTGCCAGACTAGTTGTGACTATCATAGGCAAGCTAGGAGTCTTTGCTTGCCCTTACTAGTTGTGACTCATAGGTAAGCAAGGAGTCTTTGCTTTGCCTTACTAGTTGTGACTATCATAGGCAAGCTAGTAGTCTGCTGTGCCTTACTAGTTGTGACTATAATAGGCAAACTAGGCTTTGTTGCTTTGCCTTACTAGTTGTGACTATCATAGGCAAGGTAGGAGTCTTTGCTTTGCCTTACTAGTTGTGACTCATAGGCAAGCTAGGAGTATTTGCTTTGCCTTACTAGTTGTGACTATCATAGGCAAGCTAGGAGTCTTTGCTTTGCCTTACTAGTTGTGACTCATAGGTAAGCAAGGAGTCTTTGCTTTGCCTTACTAGTTGTGACTATCATAGGGAAGCTAGAAGTCCTTGCTTTGCCTTACTAGCTGTGACTATCATAGGCAAGGTAGGAGTCTGTGCTTTGCCTTACTAGTTGTGACTATCATAGGCAAGCTAGGAGTCTTTGCTTTGCCTTACTAGTTGTGACTCATAGGTAAGCAAGGAGTCTTTGCTTTGCCTTACTAGTTGTGACTATCATAGGCAAGCCAGGAGTCTTTGCTTTGCCTTACTAGTTGTGACTCATAGGTAAGCAAGGAGTCTTTGCTTTGCCTTACTAGTTGTGACTATCATAGGCAAACTAGGCGTATTTTCTTTGCCAGACTAGTTGTGACTATCATAGGCAAGCTAGGAGTCTTTGCTTTGCCTTACTAGTTGTGACTCATAAGTAAGCAAGGAGTCTTTGCTTTGCCTTACTAGTTGTGACTATCATAGGCAAGCTAATAGTCTGCTGTGCCTTACTAGTTGTGACTATAATAGGCAAGGTAGGAGTCTTTGCTTTGCCTTACTAGTTGTGACTCATAGGCAAGCTAGGAGTATTTGCTTTGCCTTACTAGTTGTGACTATCATAGGCAAGCTAGGAGTCTTTGCTTTGCCTTACTAGTTGCGATTCATAGGTAAGCAACAAGTCTTTGCTTTGCCTTACTAGTTGTGACTATCGTAGGCAAGCTAGTAGTCTGCTGTGCCTTACTAGTTGTGACTATCATAGGCAAGCTAGGAGTCTTTGCCTTACTAGTTGTGACTATCATAGGCAAGCTAGGCGTCTTTGCTTTTCCTTACTAGTTGTGACTATCATAGGCAAGCTAGGAGTGTTTGCTTTGCCCTACTAGTTGTGACTCAGGCAAGCTAGGAGTATTTTCTTTGCCTTACTAGTTGTGACTCATAGGCAAGCAAGGAGTCTTTGCGTTGCCTTACTAGTTGTGATTATCATAGGCAAGCTAGTAGTCTGCTGTGCATTACTAGTTGTGACTATCATAGGCAAACTAGGCGTCTTTGCTTTGACTTACTAGTTGGGACTATCATAGGCAAACTAGGCGTATTTTCTTTGCCAGACTAGCTGTGACTATCATAGGCAAGCTAGGAGTCTTTGCTTTGCCTTACTAGTTGTGACTCATAGATAAGCAAGGAGTCTTTGCGTTGCCTTACTAGTTGTGATTATCATAGGCAAGCTAGTAGTCTGCTGTGCATTACTAGTTGTGACTATCATAGGCAAACTAGGCGTCTTTGCTTTGCCAGACTAGTTGTGACTATCATAGGCAAGCTAGGAGTCTTTGCTTTGCCTTACTAGTTGTGACTCATAGATAAGCAAGGAGTCTTTGCTTTGCCTTACTAGTTGTGATTATCATAGGCAAGCTAGTAGTCTGCTGTGCATTACTAGTTGTGACTATCATAGGCAAACTAGGCGTCTTTGCTTTGCCTTACTAGTTGTGACTATCATAGGCAAGCTATGCGTCTTTGCTTTTCCTTACTAGTTGTGACCATCATAGGCAAGCTGGGAGTGTTTGCTTTGCCCTACTAGTTGTGACTCATAGGCAAGCTAGGAGTATTTGCTTTGCCTTAGTAGTTGTGACTATCATAGGCAAGCTAGGAGTCTTTGCTTTGCCTTACTAGTTGTGACTCATAGGCAAGCAAGGAGTCTTTGCTTTGCCTTACTAGTTGGGACTATCATAGGCAAACTAGGCGTATTTGCTTTGCCATACTAATTGTGACTATCAAGGGCAAGCTAGGAGTCTTTGCTTTGCCTTACTAGTTGTGACTATCATAGGCAAGCTAGGAGGCTCTGCTTTGCCTTACTAGTTGGGACTATCATAGGCAAACTAGGCGTGTTTGCTTTGCCATACTAATTGTGACTATCAAGGGCAAACTAGGCGTCTTTGCTTTGCCTTACTAGTTGTGACTATCATAGGCAAGCTAGGAGTCTTTGCCTTACTAGTTGTGACTATCATAGGCAAGCTAGGCGTCTTTGCTTTTCCTTACTAGTTGTGACTATCATAGGCAAGCTGGGAGTGTTCGCTTTGCCCTACTAGTTGTGACTCATAGGCAAGCTAGGAGTATTTGCTTTGCTTTACTAGTTGTGACTATCATAGGCAAGCTAAGAGTCTTTGCTTTGCCTTACTAGTTGTGACTCATAGGCAAGCAAGAAGTCTTTGCTTTGCCTTACTAGTTGGGACTATCATAGGCAAACTAGGCGTATTTGCTTTGCCATACTAATTGTGACTATCAAGGGCAAGCTAGGAGTCTTTGCTTTGCCTTACTAGTTGTGACAATCATAGGCAGGATAGGTGTCTTTGCTTTGCCGTACTAGTTGTGACTATCATAGGAAAGCTAGGCCTCTTTGCTTTGCCGTACTAGTTGTGACTATCAGAGGCAAGTTATGAGTTTTTGCTTTGCCGTATTAGTTGTGTCTATGATAGGCAAGCTAGGTGAGCAGAGGACATGATGGTCTGATTGGCCTTACTGGTCCGCACTGCCATAAGTAAAGCAGGACAGGCAGGGGTCTCTGCTTTGCCTTACTGGTCTTCAGTATCAAAGGTGAGTCAGGTAAGGTAGAAAATTCCCCTTTGCCTTAACTGTCTTTGTTTTGCCTTTCTTTTTTCAATACCATATGAGATCCAGTAAAACTAGACATCTGTTTCTCCTTTCTGGCCGTCTCTACCATAAGCAAACCAAACATGAGGGGAGACTCTGTTTTACCTTACGGGTCCACACTACCAGATCGCGTCAAGGAGGCCGAGTCTCCTCACTTTGCCTTTCTGGTCCCCACTGCCATATGTGCTGTCGGGGAGCCAAGACTCTCTCTTTGACCTTACTGTCCATCACTACCCAAGGTGAGCCAAGGAAGCTAGGAGCCTCTTCTTCGCCTTTCTAAGATAGCATGCAGAGCACTGGTTTGGTAAGGAGTTGCAAAGGTCCACCGTTGGCACTGCCAGGCACCCCCTGCTCACTACAAGCTCTCTAACAGCTGTCATTCCCAAGGTTGGGACGCGGAATACATTATTTTGCAAGGATGATGGGACCCCCCGGGTTAAAGTGCTCAGGCTACGTGTTCCTGCAAGTGTGCTGGATGCTGGTGGATGATGTTGATGCTTTCCTAAGGGGCCGATGAGAGACTAGTCTAACTAAACAACACCCAGAGCTCCTGAACTGGTCCTGTTAGATATGAACACCTCATACAGCCCCATTTGTTCCTTTTCATTCTGCGACATGTACTTCTGAGTATTCATAATGAGTTACAAGTAATCACAAACAAGGTGATAATCTCACAGGTGCAAGTGGGCATCTTCAAATCCCTAAGAATATTTGCAGAAGCACTTCTAGGACTATAGTTCCAGCAAAAGACCACAATATCTGTGTAGTTTTGATATAGTTCGAATACACTCAGGGGTAGCCAGGGGCGTTGCTAGGGGGGGGGGGCTAAGGGGGCTATAGCCCCGGGTCTTTTTCAGACCTAGCAACTCCCCTGGGGGTGGCTCATCTGTAATGGCAGACAGGGTGTCTACCCACTTATTCTGGACTAGCCGCCAAGCATGCCCAGTGAAAACATGCTTAAGCGCTCGCTCAACTGCAGCAAGCAGCCGCGGGAGTGCTCCAGAGCTGGCTTTAACTGTCAAAGAGAAACAGGGGAATTTGTGTACCCCAGCACGCATGTCCGATGGGCCATGCAAGGCCTGGGGCGTTTGGCTTCCACAGTCTTGCGTAACCCATTCAGGGTGCAGGCTGGAGGGCTGCAGCTCTGAATGTCATCCCTGCACATTCAGATTGCCTGGCGTATTACGCAGGAAGTGCTCTGGCTCCTCCCTGAATGTGCAGGAACCAGGAAGCTCTTCCTGCTTTCTGGTTCCCGTTCATATTGTACGGAGGCTGGCCAACCATTGCAGGAGCGTGTCCTGTGGTGGCGCAGATTCTGAACCAGGGCTGCAAGTGCGCGCCTGCATGTGAAGGAATGAGTGTATGTTGTTCGGGTGTACACGTCAATGAGAGATTGACTATTATGTGTGTGTCAATGAAAGGGATTTATGAATACCATGAATGTGTATGCGTGCGAAAATGAATGTGTATGAATGCGAGGTTCCATGTAATAATGTCCCTGTAAAAATGTCTCCTGACAAAAATGTCGCCGTTTTTTTCGGAGACATTATTACATTGAACATGCGGGGGACACCCCTGGAGCCCCCAAATTTATTTTATTTTTACAAGGGGAGCAGGGGACATCCCTGCAACCCGCCCCCATACATAATGTCACCATATATAATGTGGCCAATGGCTTTTCCCGGGGACATTATGTATGGGGACATTATGTATGGGGACATTATGTATGGGGTATTATCACCTGATACCCCTCAGAGAGCATGCCCTCCACAGAGTTGTCTAGTGTGTGTCATATTGCAACTCACTAGCTGTATACGAAGGGCTACAGAATGTTGAAATGCAGCTCCCAGTCCAGGTGGTCTCCTCAGGTCTCTGCCATGCACATCACAACATTTGCTCATTGCTGGTTGTGTGACCAATTACCCAGTATTGCCAGTGGGCCCTGCGATGAGCCAAAACGATGGACAACGACAATATGCATCTTAAAGCAAAGGGCAGAGCCATCCCGCACCACAGACGAGGCCCTCGAGAAGGCAGCGCAAGAAATGGGTGAAGCACCGGTGGCATGGTGAGGCGCATACCCCGAGGTCCACAGAATGTGCAAATGTGCCCCCTTTGTGACATCGTAGATTTTTAGATTTGCCACGATGGTTTCAAATGCCGTAATGGACGTCGGCTACCCAAGGTTTCATCCAAGATGGTACTGTCACGCCCACCCACATTTGACCTGGGGTTCTCCCGGGTGGTAGAGATGTTCGGGGATTGCCACAGGGTTTCTGAGCTTTGCACTGGCAAACACCTATTGAGCCTGATGCACAAAGCACGTTGCGACAATGTGCATATGTGTGGTGAGTGCAGGACTCAGAGGGGGGCCTAATAGATCTCTGTCCTTGCAAGTGCTCGCGCTGTATGCAATTTGTACACACGCAAACATGCGTCTGGTGATCAAAGTGTGAGTAGCCAAATAGGGGGCCTACAACGGGCAACACCTTTGGCGAGAAGCCCACACTGTGCACCACCACTACAAAAAAAAAGCAGCAAATCACTTGCTCTATATTGTTACTGGCCACAGCAGCAGGTTCCTGTTTAGCAGTGGGGACAATGTGCAGAGCAGACATCTTGCATCATTTATTCATAAATGCCTCACAGAATGTGTACCTCTGCACGTGCACATGCAGTCATGTCACATTCGACTTTCCCACACGCTTGTGGTTGGGGCATGTTTTTTTTTCTGTTTTTGTGGACCACAAAACTTTTTAAGTGGAATGCGTGAAAGGCATGCATAGTGCAGTATCCACCTGGGATGTTTCATCAATGAGAGTGTGCACAGAATGTGCATGAGCACACACGGCAGCGGGCGCCGTTTGCGTCAGCTCACATTGCTGTCTGTGGAGTATGGGTTGGGCCCATGTTCCCAGACAGGCTTCTCTTGGTTCCATGTGATTTTGTCGAACAGATTTGATCGAATTCGACCCTTTTGTGGTAGATCTTTCCGCAACTATATGCAGGGGGGGGGTGGGCCTGCAGCCTACCCCCCATAAGCCCAATACATGATTTATTCACCCAAACCCATACCCCACATATATTTGCGGCAACATTCGATAAAATAATGAAATCGAATTCGACGGAATCTGCCGCAGCACACCTTCCTATCCCTTTCCCTTTATATGTGCTTTGCAAATAGAAGCCAATTTATTGTCAAGACATGACCTGACTCACACAATCGTGTTTGCGTAACTTTCACAGACTAAGGGGTATGTGAACGTGAGAATCTCTGAGGCACACCGACGTATCTCCTCTGTGAATAGCTGTGGACATTTGCTGAGATATCGCAGGACAAAAACCAGGACCACTGCAGTTTCCAATGGGAACACAATCTTGAGAAAGGGGGACAGAGCACCACATTCGGGAGAGTACCGGCAGAACCCGGGACGTCTGGTCTCCCTATTCAGGTTGCACACTCATTCTTGCACTGCTGCTTCCACGTGTAGACAAGCACATTTGCATTTCCAAACAGGATGCATAAAAGAAGCTATGCCATCACCCAGACCTGTTTGAAACAGGCTCAGAGGAATGTGCAATGCACAAAAGATTGTATCTTCTTCTGTACATTTACTTTTGACTGTGGACAACATTGATATTAAATGGTACATTTAGGCGTGTATGCTTTATCAAGGGCCACTTCCATGCAGACTGTGTCAGACAGAGCAGCACGACAGCCTGTGCCCTCCAATGACATATATGTGACAGGTCATGCTGCACTGGCTTGGAGGCCCTGACACAAACTTCTGAGAACTGGGACTCGCAATCCCCTGAAATATTAGGCTCGCTGCAGTTTTTCTGAAGGCAGCACTCACCGAAGTAGCGGGATCAGAATTCTGGCCCGCATGCAGAGGTGGAGGGTCTCAACTGGTGCTGCCATGTGGTTCCATAGCATGAGTGAACCCTTCCACCAATCCTGGCTATTGCATTCTGGACCATGTAGTTTCCCTTAGGCTATTCAAAGTGTGTGCCTACAGGCCCTGTTGGGCATTGGCCAGCCATTCACCCCCGATTAGATATTATGGTCTGCCGGATAAGCAAAGAGATAATGGAGGCAAGGCACGTATAATTTACCCGGTGCAAGAATGAGTGTGCAACCTGAATAGGGAGACCAGACGTCCCGGGTTGTGCCGGTACTCTCCCGAATTTGGTGCTCTGTCCCCCTTACTCAAGATTATGTTCCCATTAGAAACTACAGTGTTCCGGGTTTTTGGTAGTAGGTCTTCATAGCTGGCAGGCAGGAATGCACACTCTCGCACAGAGGAAATGCTGTGTGTTACGAATTAAGATAGTGTTAGTTTGTGATAAATTATTTATAATATGTGTTTATTTGAACAGTAACACACAAACCCCTTTCTACTCCAACCCCTACTGAAGTGCAGTGCCTTGACAGCCACGTTCAAGCGTTAGTCCTACTTTTATGTTAGTGGCCCTCTCCCGATTTTTCACTTTTTAAATATGGTGACGTAAACATGAAGGTTGTGGGTCGAATTTTGGAGCGTTCCATGGGCAATGAAACTGCGAGCCTCTCTAAGGTGCTAATGGCGAAACACAGTCGCTTCTGCGATAGGGGGAAAACGCGTCAGTTTCACCCATCATTAAAAAAAAACCTTTCTACTCCCATCATACACGCAGACATGCCCCATGCCAGTCATCAGATTTCGCCAGTCTTGTTTTGGTTTTCCTTTTCGCTCTGGCACTTGACGTTTTGAATTTATCATGGAAAATGAAAAAATGAAAAAAATACAATTTCAAGAATGCAATAAATAAACAGGTGTCGCGTTTTCTCCTTTATTGCTATTTCAGGACTGAAGATACTGGCCTGGTGTAAAATCACTCCAATATGTCTGGATTGTATAGCCCACCTTCGTTAAACTCCCAGACTTCCATTTTCTATACATATCAAATCCCAGTAAGGGTTAAAAAGGCCATAGAGCTGAAATGGGTTAGATGACAAGGGTCACTTGGTTTGCTTAGGGAGAGAGCTGGGATTCGGGACAGGTAATTCTGGCTTCACACCCGCATGCCTGCACTTTAATAACCAGTCATTTCTCCTGTGGGGATTGGAGTGTCCGAGTATCACCACCTGGTGGAGGCTGGGTTAATTGCAGCTAAACTAACAGAGTGCAACCGATTACAGCCATGCCCCTACCACGTGACTGACTCTGCGCCTGCATTACTCGCCTTTCACAAGCACTGGCCTGATGGCGAATCTCCACGTGTCTCTTCTCAAATATTACAACAGCCACCGAAGGTGCTTCCCACTGGCCTGTGGTACTTGGCCAGGAGGACAGACAGACCCCCACTACCTTGGCATAATTCTACCAGTGCTTAATGTGTACAAAAAAATAAGTGCCAGGGCCCTAATATTTTCAAGCACTCCTGTGACGCTGCGGCTGGGCACCACTGATGCCACCACCCATAGCTGCTCCCCACAGTGTCGACATATTTGGGGTTGCCCTACAGCTTGCACCTGCCCGTTGTGGTTGATGGATGCAGTGACTATCACCACTTCATCATTAAAGTGAGTCTGAGACAAGAAGTGCCGGCGCTCCAAAATAAGTGCCCAGGCTGAGCCCTGGCAAACACGCCCACAAATTAAGGACTAATAATCCCCCACCCCAACTCCGCCCATCCACTCTTTGGATGTCATGGCAAGGGCATAAACACAACCTGGAACAATGCCTTGTGTGGACACTTTGGAACAGATTATTACAGAAAGTTCTGGGATAAGTTGCGTACATTGAAGCTCATTTCAAGTATATGCGCACAATTAAATAATTATTTAAATGGATCAATTTTTGCAAAACGTTAATAGTGGAAAACAAATATCTTTAACTTGAGCAATTTTTGAATTCAGGGGAAACAGTTTTTTTTTTTTAAATGTTTGTTTCAATTAATTGTGTATTGGTTTATCCAAACCTAACACAATAATCTACATTAAATAAAACAAATCAGTTATTGTACAAATGCACTTGCTAAAACAAAAAGTTACCATGTAACCACAACTTTAGGCACTATGTTAGAAATAAATTAAAATTGCATAAAATAACAGTCAATAAATTCAACAACTCATTTTCACTAACCGCTAACATGTAATTCATTTTCACAATTTAAAATCAACTAGGCTAGTTAGGATTTCCTCCAACTCCCACTCCCCCCATTTTTGCTAATAAAAGTCTTTGCCCATCAACATGCCAAACGTGTGTCCGCCTGTTACTCCTAGACCCTCAAAGGTGCCAATCCGGCAGGCATACATACAACAGGCACACAGTCATTTTTCCCTACATGCCAATCCAGTAATGTTGGTACAGACATAAAGGGCCAGGGAACAACCTGCAGTTTTCAGACTACCCAGGTCAGGCATCAGACCTCAGAAGATCCAATGTCCCCATGTAGCCAGTCCATCATATCTATAGACTCAGAGTCTGTAGGCATGTTGAATAGGTCTGTGTGATTGCGTTAGTTTGCATAGAGCGTACAGCAAATGCAATATGCTCTCGGCGCATTGGGCAAATTCAGGGTGTGGATGCAACAGTCATAAAAGGCTTCACAACAACATTCCCAATGACACTTTGGAAATAGTAATCTGATCCGGTTTTTTCTTTGCTTTCGGGGGCTTGCAGTGAACCATCCTAAACGAGAACTACAAGTCCCAGAATGCAAAGTAAAAACCAAACACAACTGGACTAACACCCTTGAATGGAATGAGCCAGGTTAGCATGCATGGAAAAGTGCTAGATCCTGAGAACAGTTAAATGATATCCCTGGCAGCAGTGGAAGACCTCAGTAGTGTACCTCAAAATGCTAGGATAAGTATAGTTCATACTCCATGCTCATATCTTGGTCGACTTTAGTTTGTGATATCAGCGACATAAATTGTTACTATGCACGATTCTATGCTTGCCAATATGCCATATTCCATTCGGGAAATGGTAATCCAGTTCAGTTTTTTCTTTGCCTTCTGGGACTAGTAGTCCTCGATTTCCACATTATAAGCCCAAGACTACAAGTCCCAGAATGCAAAGAACAAAGAGGATGGGACTACCATCTCCCAAGTGGAATGGAGCATGTTGTCATGTATGGTAAGATATACTGGACACGTCATGCCCCCATGGGACAGCTCAGCAAATCCTGCATTACCGACTGTCTGCTGAAGCTTTCGTTTCCTTTTCGGCTTTTTTTGTCAGAAATTGAACAGTAATGATTGGAGCTCAGCTGGCTTTTTACTCAGGAACTAGTCATGCATCAAATGACAAGCAGGAGGTGAACTTGAGGCAAAAAATAGCCTCCCATCACCGTGGCCCCCTCCCCCATGACAAGGAAATATGGCGGCCTGCATATCACAGAATGATGGCAGGACTGCAGCTTCCCTTAGACTTCCCCCATTGATGGAGTGAGGAAATGAGAAGTGATGCCGCAGAAGAGAGGGGGAGGTAGACACCTCCTCCACTGCAGTCCCCTGCTTAATCAGGGAGCATGGGGGAGGTGGGGATTAGCAGGGACGTGGATAGCATTCCTAAACGTCAGGCTAGGCTGGGCAACATCATTCCATTCTGATCTGTGACTGACTCTGCCCCACCACTACCAGCCTTTCACAGGCTCAAGTCAGGGACGTCATTTCACCAAAATGTTAGGGGTAGCGGAAGTGACATCAGACGAGCCTTGACCCCCCTGATGACATCACAGGAAGTGGTGTCATTTGACCCCAAAGTGATATCGCGGGAATCGATGGTACACAACCTTTTACCCATTAACAAAACAGGAAGTGGCATCACATAGCATTGTACAGTACGAAAAATATGGTTACTATATCACTATAATTTGATGTACATTTCATACAAGAATGGATCGCCACATCTATTGTTAAGATCAGTGTGTACAAGCCCATATTACTAAATTACTGTGAATGCAAGCAGACGTCCATGACCAAATGATAATGATGTGTTATTATATAGCACTTACGATTAAGCGCTTTATCTAGAAAAAATATATACCCAATATCAACCAACCTGTTTTGGTACTCATTTATCGACCTCAGAAGGATGAAAGGCTGAGTTGAGGCGTTTAAGAACAGTCGTAATCATTAACTCAGCCCCCGAAGTGTGCCTGAAATAAACCTTTAATGAGTCTAGCAATTATTGCATAGAATTCCAGAAAGACACATTATTTGTTATTCCTATTCTTTCTTATTTAGGGTCAGTGTTGAAAGTGTTAGACTTGTGGCACTCTTGTTCTTATTTTTCTTCTTTTTTTAAGGGGCCCGACCAAGAGAGCCAGCCACTCCCAAAGTAAAGAGCCACATGGTGCTGGCCACAGCCCAAGAGCTTGCATTACAAAAAAAATAAAATAATAAAACCTTTCTTTTTTTGTTTTCTTTTTAGAGGTCGCAAGGGAGACCACAAAGGTCGCAAGGGAGACATCAGAGGTCGCAATTGAAAGAAATGGACCTGTTCACAATTTACCACATTTTTATTCTTCATTTTTTTTATACAGGGGGAAACCCGCGCCCTCTTTCCCCCACCTTAACCTATTCCCTTACCCCACCCCACATCTATATTTAATTTAAATTGACCGGAATTCGTAAAGAATTCGAACAAAAATATGTGGTCAATTCTGAAAAGGTCAATTTGGGCCGCAATCAAGTATGCTAATACCAACAAAACAGGTTAGTTTTGAGCTGTTTCCGAAACTTTAAGTGGCTAGGTTCACTCCAAAGGCAGTGTGTTCCACATTCTTGCTAGCAGTACCGAGAAGGAGCGTCCACCACTCCTTTCCCTCATGTACATTAGAGCGGTTTTTAAGTTCAATTGAGTAATTCTGTGGGCACGATTGGCGGTGCGAATATTAAGGTTGGTCGTAAAAGGAGAGGTGCCCGGCCAGTATACGGTTTTAAAGACGTGCTTTTAACAGCTGCCCATTTTCCGATTTCAGAGCAGGGATGATGTGGTCACATTTCTTTAGAGACCCTCGAGTATTCCGGCCGCTGCGTTCTGCACTGTTTGGGTGCGATGACGCAGAGCCTCTGATATACCCAGACAGGAGCTGTTGCTAAAACCCAATATGGACAGGATGGAAGACTTCACGATGCTTACACTTTGGGGGAAGAGACTAAAGAACGTACAGGTCTGGCTTTTTTTTAGCAGGAAGAAGTAAGATCTGGTCACAGTACCTATTTGTGCTTTAAGTGCAAGGAAGCTATTGAGGACTACTCCTAGGCGGTTTACCTCTTGTAATGGTTCAGGGCATATTCCAAATTCTCCAGGCCAGAGGTCAAAGTCCAGGGATCTGGGGTTATGATTGGTGAACATGATCTCAGTTTTATCTGTGCTTATTTTAAGATTGTTCCTGTCTAGCCAGTCCTTGATTTCAACAGAGCAGTTTTTAGTCTGCTGTAATTGCCCTTTTAAGCCGTGGTCAATGTCGATTATCTGCCCTGGACTCATTTTCACCATATTAGCAAAGAACTTCAGTAGGAACACGGGCCCAACAAAAAATGAAACGTTGGTTCATAGTTTATCTCCATTCATTTTAATGTGATCACCCGCCAGAAACATCCGACTCCATCTGCCTTGCACGCTCAATGCTTTGAGAGATATGCGGCCAATAGAGCGTGCAGATTGGAGGGCCCGGTAAGCTCCTTCCTCCACAGACCGTGAGCAGCACTTCCTTTGCTCAGAGACTAAAAGGAAGTTAAACAAAATAGCGACACAATGAGGGGAGTCGAGGTTGGATACCATCTCGACGTGGTACAACGATTGGCGGATAGAACTCAACACCAGCAAGACCTCTACCACGCTATTCACCAGAAAGAAGAATAAGGAGCACCCACACATAAGCCTCAATGGGGAGACCGCCAAGTGGTAGATTAGCAGCCGCTACCTCGGTGTGACCCTGGACAGCAAACTCAACTGGCGAAGCCATATAGAGAAGGCTCAGCAGAAGACAATTGGAAATATGTCAGCGCTTTACCCACTCCCGAAGACCATTTCCATGCCCCTCAGGACAAAGATCAATGTCTACATGGCGGTCATCAGACGTACCCTGATGTATGCCTCCCCAGCATGGCTGGCCTGCCATGAGCGACACTGGAAGAGTCTTGAGATGTCCTGCGGATATCGTCTGGAGCTCCACTCTTCACAAGGATAGCTGACCTTCACAGAGAACTCGACATCGAGATGTTGGATGAACATCTAGCGAAGTTGAGTAAGAACGTCTGCCAAGGACTGGATCAGAACCCAAACCCTCTGATTAGACTCTCTGCCACCACTGCAAACCCTTTTGACTGCTACACGCGGCTCATCATGGCGATGACCCTGGGAAACCAACCCTTTTGTGACAAGTGCAAACATACCATGAAGAATCCTAATCCATGACTACATACTCAACCCGAGAAGATGGAGTGATGAGGCTCAAGCCTCGGTATCCAATAATCAGATCTGATGGATAAAATATATCAGCAAGAAGGAGACAGACAGAGATGGAGGCGAGGTGCGTAGTGCCGCTCTTTAAGCACATGAGGCCTCATAAATACAGCTGCCCCTAATGACCCCAGGCACATGTATGGTGATTGGGGTAAATCATAGTCTCACAATGCTTGTTACGCCACAGTGAGACACGACGCGCACCCCCATGAGTGACTATTGAAATAGAGAAAGATTCCCAAATAACATGGGTCAATCTACCATGTTATTGTATGACTTCTGTAGACGCACACATGCACATGTACCCCCTGGTCATTCGAGGGATGTTCACCTAGGTTTTGCTTGCTTTGCATTCTGGTACTTAAAGTAATTAATTTCCCATTATTACTCCAGGAATACACGTCCTAGTATGCAAAGACAACATCCAAGATGGATGAGAGTGAGGAGAAGTGGTTAAGAGGGATTGATGAGACAGGCTGACGGTGTCCAGAGAATAGGACTATGGCACGGAAGAGTTAGTGTAGTGGGAGAAACTGTGGAGTTGGCAAGAGAAAGTAAAGGGACACATAGGAGAAAGGGGGGCTAAGGTGAATGGGGGTCAGTGAAAGTGGTGAGGTGGGTCTACAGAGGAGGTTAGGCAGGAGGAGGAGTGGCAAGTAGCAGTTAGTGGTTCAGATGACAAGTGGGGATACCTGGATGCGGTGGCTGGGAAAAAGAAGACAGGGTGGGCGAGGTTTGGGAATGAGGGATGGGGAGGATGAAGGTGGGTACGAAGGTAAAAGGAACCCATAATTCCATTAACATGGATGGAGTGGGAATGACCATGACAGTGGTTGGTTTGGGTGGATCACAGGCACACCGAGCGGGGTCAGTGGAGGTGGAAGGATGGCTAAATGGGAGGGCATGGAGTTGGAAGGGGTGGGTGCCGAGCTGGGGCAGAGGTGATGGTGGTTGGAAAGGTTGGGGTTAGTGGCAGGGAGATTGGTAGACAAGAGGTAGAAAGGGTGGGGTAACTAGGCAGAGGAGAACAGATAGGAGGGGTGGAAGTTTGGGGGAGAAAGGCAGGGCAGTTGCACAGGGAATGGGGGTTGTGAAGTGAAGGTATGAATGGCATGGGCCATTGTGGTGAAGGTTCAGTAGGGCGGGTGGCCGAATTAGGTTTGTGTAGGTGTAAAAGGTGTGGGTGGAGAGTTGTGGGCAGGAGCTAGAGCTGTGAGGTTGTGGGGGTGATGCAGGGGACCTCATGACTGGGGACCCCTCCAGTTATGTAAAAATCTGGTAACACTCATCTGGTGACACTAGGCATGTCAGGAAAAAAGAGAGTAGGCCTTGATTTACGCACACCTCTATAACCTCACTTCCAGTTTCCCCCACATGCATCGGCTCTGCAACACTTAATCGTCTACTTCTGGAGCTATGCTGGCACAGGCAGATGTTTGCTATGTCATGGCCAGGTGACGTTGGCATAGGCAAGGAGCATCACTTGTGCCATTGGTCCTCATCTGCCATTGGCATCGCTCAATCGAACTCCATTGGCCCTTCCCCCCATGTTTGCAGGTGGTTGGACTACAAAACCATCTCCTGCAGCAAGGAATGGGATGTCTCCCTTTCCACCTGTACATGTGCTGTTGTGGCACCCTCCAATGTATTAAGGCAAACTGCCAGTCTCTATGCATTTTCAAAAGACCCCCATTCTGGGTGGGTCCCATCAAACCAAGAACTGTAAAATCCAGCTGGGATTCGGTATACCCTATATATATATATATATATATATATATATATATATATATATACATATATATATATATATGTATATATATATATATATATATATATATATATATATATATATATATATGTGTGATAAATGCTGAGATAATTAATTTAATGAGATATTATTTGCATATATGATGAATCATTGAAAATCCAACAGTCTTTATAGAGTACAGTGTCAGCCACAAGAGTGTTCCCTCAGCCCTGCCACCAAAGTGGGTTGTCAAAGCGAATGGGCAATTATTGTTTGAAGAGGGAATTTTCAGACAAGGTGGTCAGGGATGGAGTCTATTTCATTTTACTGTTTTTTATGCCGCACTTAATGCCGGACTACTCCATTGCAGGACAGTGTATCAAACATGTGTTTTACGACATTGGGCGTCATTATAAGTTTGCAGGTCCAGAAACAAGGGTACCAGTAAGCTCATCGGCACCCTTGTTTCGGAGGCTGGCAAACTATGTCTCTGCCTGCTGTGGCCGCTTTGCACGACAGATCTGACCCTGCCGTTAACAACGGTGCCCGTGCTTCCAAGTCCCCACTCCCATAGAGACCTCAGGGACTCTATGGGAAAGGGGACTTACACTTTACCAGCACCTGACATTCCGGGCTGCCAGACTTGTAATCTCCCGGTGGCACCGTGAAGTCAGGCACTGATAAAATATTAAAGAGTTTATCGGCAACCCGCCGGTAGCACCGGCAGAGTTACCGCCGGACTCGTGATGAGGCCCAATGTCGTGTACCCAAGGCAAATGCGTTGTACTAGCTCTATCCTCCCGACCCAAGATGGGAGGTTGTTCCAGAACTGGGGAGCGAGAGCAGAGAAAACATGGCCGCCACATGTGACCTGCGAGGACATCATCCCGAGAAGAACAAGATTTTCTCTGTGGACATTAAAGTGGAAGGTTAGAGGTTAGGAAAGGTGGATCAAGGTTTTTCAAAGCCCCGAGTCCTGTGCCAGCCTAACTGAACTATAAGCCTCATGGGTCAAGGTGGAGAAATCCACAAATCACAATATGGGATTTAGAAATGGAAAAAGACATGAAGCTTTTCCAAAATTAAATGGGTTTAACGGTATCATCCTAATCCCCAGCGGGTCGGACTGTGGCATAAAATTGTCTCGGGCATGAATTAAAGAGTGGCCCACAGTTGCAAATGGCAATTCATTTCTTTTATGACCAACTGTTTGAATAGTACCCAAGGGGGAGTTTTTTTTATATAATGTGATGCAAATTGTGCATTATAAAGAATATTTATTCAGCAACACTGGTCAATACTACTACTTGCATGGTGAAGTAACTCATCAAACTGGCCCACATCGGCCAAAAAAACGGACCAACTTTGACCAAAAAAAGTCCCCACACTAGCATTTTGTGTTTTGGGTTCAAGCATTGCCCTATTGCCCTGTAGGCTAGTCCGAGCCTGACCGCCATTTTACTCGAATAACGGCGAAAAGCTAATGCCCATTTCCAACCGGTCAATCAAATTGCCGGCCCATGAGACCATGGTTGAATACGGTGTTAAGAGGCCTATTTCCTGTCGCCGGATGACATCCTTTTAAGACCAGGGCGCGACAGCGGCACGCATGTGGCAGGAGATAGCATTTTCTTGTGACCGGCTCCGCATTGACGGTCTCTTAATGCGCCGCTAAGGTTGCCTTTTGTGTCCCGGTCTTTAAACGCCTCTCTCTGTGTGAGTTGCTCAGCTGATGTTCTCGTGGGAAGAATCTGCCGAAACGAAAATTGGACTGGTGGGTTGCCAATGGTGTGGATAGGACTGAGGGGTGGAGCTACATGTTCAATAATGTGGGAGCCCTGAATACAGGATGCTTACTGCTTTGCTTAAAAACAAAGTGCATTCTGGGAACATAAGAATGGCCACCAACTCATCAAACATGTCTGCGCTAGTAATTCCCACGTGCATTAATTTCATGCAATACACACTTGGTATGATGCTCACTTCCTCTGTCAGAATAGTCACCCTAACAGTAATGTGTGCACAAGACATATAAACAGCTTTAGAAAATATTATTGCTTGAGTTTGGGCTGTCCTAGTGAGCAAAGGACGATTTTTAGAGGGGTTGAGTGAATGTTGCATATCGTGCTGGCAGATTTACGGCAGGTTTCAAACGCAGAGTGTTCAAGAGATTTGCGGGACTCCAGTGCAGAGAGCTTCCTCAACTTGTGGGGGGTGGGTTTGGATCTCGTGTCTGCATGTAACGGCGCTTTGGTAAGGTGATTTTAGCAGAAGCACAACTCCTTCTTGTTCCGGCCAGAAGTGTACCAAAAAAGGCTGTGGAACGGTGCCGCGGTGGGGGGCAAATTAGGCAGGAAGGGAGCAATACACAAGCCATTTTTCAAGGGTTACAGCCAGGTTGGTTGACAGCCAATTAAGTTGAAACAGATTTCAGTTTAGCTGTAACTGCTATGTGATGGAAAAGTGGAGAAGTCTGCTTTAACTTCACTAAGAGCAGTTCTGGGTATGGTGAAAATGGTTGCAAATGGTTGCAAAAAATAGTAGTGCTGTTAACAGTAAAAAATAAAAGTAGTGGTACGCCGCTCCCGACAGCTCCCGCTCACTTCCAGCACTGGTTCCGGCCCAATTCCTACCCTGATACGGAGTGGATTTTGCTCAACAGAGCAGCTGACAGCTATATATGCAGAAACCAGAGATTCCGTGCATAGAAGAATATGGTGCATGGAGTCCGAATGATACCCTACTATACAAACTAGGAGGTGATAGGGAAACGGTGTTTGTTTGTTTGTATAGCACACCAAACCCATAGGTATCTAGGCGCTTGCACTTAAGAGTTTGGTTACTGTGCTTGAGGTGGTGTCCAGTCAAAGTATCGAAAACAAAAGGATCGAATACAACCGTTTCGAGTCTAAAGGACCGAAAAAAAAGGTTGAATGCCTTTTTTTTTAATGCATTTTTTTGGCTTCTCTATAGGAAAAAAAGTGGTTTTTACACCAAAAACAGGGGTTTGGGGAGGGACCCCTCTCCCAGAAAAAAAAAATATTAAAAAATCATTCAACCTTTTTTTTCCGGTCCTTTTCACTCAAAACTATTGGATTTGATCCTTTTGTTTTCGATCCTTTCACCTACAACCAGTTGAGGTTACAGAAAGGAAGCGCATACAGCGATTACATCATATAGGAGCGTACAGAGGTAATCCAGCAAACGCAAAGTGCAAAAGAGAATACAAGGTGAGCAAATACATGGAGCCTACCCCATGTTGCAGGGCGGCTGCGGCACACAAATACAAAAGTCTAATATAGTGGCAAGTACATGAAGTCTACCCCATGTTGCAGGGCGGCTGCGGCACACAAATGCAAAAGTCTAATATAGTGGCAAGTACATGGAGCCTACCCCATGTTGCAGGGCGGCTGCGGCACACAAATGCAAAAGTCTAATATAGTGGCAAGTACATGGAGCCTACCCCATGTTGCAGGGCGGCTGCGGCACACAAATACAAAAGTCTAATATAGTGGCAAGTACATTAAGTCTACCCCATGTTGCAGGGCGGCTGCGGCACAAAAATGCAAAAGTCAAATATAGAGGCAAGTACATGAAGTCTACCCCATGTTGCAGGGCGGCTGCGGCACACAAATACAAAAGTCTAATATAGTGGCAAGTACATGGAGCCTACCCCATGTTGCAGGGCGGCTGCGGCACACAAATACAAAAGTCTAATATAGTGGCAAGTACATGAAGTCTACCCCATGTTGCAGGGCGGCTGCGGCACACAAATGCAAAAGTCTAATATAGTGGCAAGTACATGGAGCCTACCCCATGTTGCAGGGCGGCTGCGGCACACAAATACAAAAGTCTAATATAGTGGCAAGTACATGAAGTCTACCCCATGTTGCAGGGCGGCTGCGGCACACAAATGCAAAAGTCAAATATAGAGGCAAGTACATGAAGTCTACCCCATGTTGCAGGGCGGCTGCGGCACACAAATACAAAAGTCTAATATAGTGGCAAGTACATGGAGCCTACCCCATGTTGCAGGGCGGCTGCGGCACACAAATACAAAAGTCTAATATAGTGGCAAGTACATGGAGCCTACCCCATGTTGCAGGGCGGCTGCGGCACACAAATACAAAAGTCTAATATAGTGGCAAGTACATGAAGTCTACCCCATGTTGCAGGGCGGCTGCGGCACACAAATGCAAAAGTCTAATATAGTGGCAAGTACATGAAGTCTACCCCATGTTGCAGGGCGGCTGCGGCACACAAATGCAAAAGTCAAATATAGAGGCAAGTACATGGAGCCTGCCCCATGTGCACACGACCCGCTAGGGGCCATACAACACCCATCACGTTCTAGGGGTTACCAAGGGCATAACGCTGAAGCCGATCACGCCAGCTTCATCTAGGAAGGAGTGCGAGAGGAACCCGATCAATCGTAGGGGAGGTTGCAGAAATGGAGTCGAGTCGACTTCGACGCGTCGTGCTACGCTTGGACCCTGGCTCGTCGGAATCTGGCATAGGATCTGTTGGGCTGGATTTGGAGTGTGTTTCTTGCCTGGGTTAATCACATGCACTGCCGCAGTCCCCGGCTGCCAGTCCATGCCCCCATTTTGATTGCTTTGTTTTACCTGGTTGCCATGGTTGCATGCACTCCAGGCAGCTTTCCTTGAAGCAAGATTGGGTTTCATTTATTTGTATTCAAAACGTACCTTATTAAAAATCTTTCCCTGCTGGAGCTGAGCCTCTCGTTACCAAGAGAGTCCGCGGAAGGATACAGGAAAAGCGCAAGCACGATTACTGAGCACTGAAGGGAACTAATCAACATTTAATTGTTGTCTGATTTATTCGACTGTAAACTCCTCCTGATGTGGCCCTGACCTGGGCAGCCACATGCAGAGAGACGGCATGTCCAAGAGGGAATCCAAAGCCAGAATCAAACACGTGGAATGTTCTGGAAGGAAGGGGCTTTGACAACTAAGACCCTAGCACTACACTGTCTAAATGTGTTGCACGAGAGAGAAATTCACTGCAGGTTTTCATGACGACCAATGCGACGGTCTGTGCTGAGAAGCCATAAGCACAGCCCTCGTGCCCAAGAAGAAATCTGTAGCCAGAATCAAGCACGTGGAATATTCTGGAAGGAAGGAGCTTTGCAATGAATCCCCCAGGACTACACTGCATACATGTGTTGCACGAGAGAAGAATGCACTGCAGGTTTTCATGACGGCCAATGCGCCGGTCTGACCTGCCCCACCACATGCAGAGCACTCATGCCCAAGAAGGAACCTGTAGCCAGAATCAAGCACGTGGAATATTCTGGAAGGAAGGAGCTTTGCAATGAATCCCCCACGACTACACTGCCTACATGTGTTGCACGAGAGAAGAATGCACTGCAGGTTTTCATGACGGCCAATGCGCCGGTCTGACCTGCCCCACCACATGCAGAGCACTCATGCCCAAGAAGGAACCTGTAGCCAGAATCAAGCACGTGGAATATTCTGGAAGGAAGGAGCTTTGCAATGAATCCCCCACGACTACACTGCCTACATGTGTTGCACGAGAGAAGAATGCACTGCAGGTTTTCATGACGGCCAATGCGCCGGTCTGACCTGCCCCACCACATGCAGAGCACTCATGCCCAAGAAGGAACCTGTAGCCAGAATCAAGCATGTGGAATATTCTGGAAGGAAGGAGCTTTGCAATGAATCCCCCAGGACTACACTGCCTACATGTGTTGCACGAGAGAAGCATTCACTGCAGGTTTTCATGATCCCATGCAACGTCCAGGATCGGACTGTGGTATAAAATTGCCTCGGTCACTGATGAAAAAGTGGCCCACAGTTGCAAACAGCAGTTCATTCCTTTTGTGACAGACTGTTTGAATGGTACCCAAGGGGGACGTTTTTATAAATTGTGATGTAAACTGTGCATTTTAAAGAATATTTTTTCAGTAACACTGGTCAAAACTACTAGCTGCATGGTAAAGTAACTGATTAAACTGGCCCACATGGGCCAAAAAAGTGTCCCACTTTGACCAAAAATACTGGTCCACATTTGCATTTTGGGTCTTTGTTTGGGGCATTGCCCAATTGCCCTATAGGTCAGTTAGAGCCTGCACACCCATCAGCAACCCGCGATCATGACACAAACATGCCACACATACAGGAACCGCTAACTTCACAGACGGCACACATGGAAAACAATCCATGCGTTTTGGTCTTTACATACGGAGGTGACCCACATTAGGCGTTGTTCATGGCCCTTAACATGTGGCATAGGTTTGAGGTCATTCGTGACCCTTGTTTGTCAATCTATGACTGACCTTCACATCATTCATTTTAGGAATCCCATATACTCGACGGTCAGACTCCTT
The DNA here is from genome assembly GCF_040938575.1 of Ambystoma mexicanum. NCBI lineage: Eukaryota > Metazoa > Chordata > Amphibia > Caudata > Ambystomatidae > Ambystoma > Ambystoma mexicanum. The sequence goes on along the minus strand of NC_090930.1, from coordinate 144,936,411 downwards.
TTCAACTGATGGGGTCACCCTTCCCCAGGCCCTAAAGATGTTGCACTGGCTACCACTCGCTTGCCACCTCTGCATGACACCTGCCTGTCCCAAGTTCCTGCAGTTCGGATTACACATTAGCCCAGCCTCCCCTCAAAATAGAAATTACCAGATTCTGACAGTCCATTCTAGCCAGTGCTTCCGTTACTGTCCAATCAGCCACGCTCGAGAGCACAGCTGCATTGTGGATCCACAGCTTGGAAGATGTGTTCCCTTTCTAGAAAGCTCTTCATACCTGTCTCTCTTACACCACCTGAAATTAGCAATTTCATCACCAAATCAATACACTGGCCTGTCCTGGCATTAATCCAGGACAGGGTTTCATGACATACTAGCCCTTTAATATCTGGCAATGTTCAGGGAGAGAGTTTCATGGGGTACTAGCCCTTTTATTTCGGGCACTAATCCAGAAGAGAGTTTCATGATGTACTAGCCCTTAATAGATGGCAATGTTGAGGGAAATAGTTTGATAGTGCATTATCCCTTTTGTACCTGGCAGTGATCTAGAAGAGAGTTTCATGAAGTACTAGCGCTTTAATATCTGGCAATGTTCAGGGAGAGAGTTGCATAGTTTACTAGTGCTTTAATATCTGAAATGTTCAGGGAGAGAGTTTCATAGTTTACTAGTGCTTTAATATCTGGCAATGTTCAGGGAGAGAGTTTCATGGGGTACTAGCCCTTTATTTCGGGCACTAATCCAGAAGAGAGTTTCATGATGTACTAGCCCTTAATAGATGGCAATGTTGAGGGAAATAGTTTCATAGTGCATTATCCCTTTTGTACCTGGCAGTGATCAAGAAGAGAGTTTCATGAAGTACTAGCGCTTTAATATATGCCAATGTTCACAGAGAGTGCTTCACAGTGTACTAGCGCTTTAATATCTGCAATGTTCAGGGAGAGAGTTTCATAGTTTACTAGTGCTTTAATATCTGGCAATGTTCAGGGAGAGAGTTTCAAGGTGTGTTAACCCTTTTGTACCTGGCAGCGATCTGGAAGAGAGTTTCATGAAGTAATAACCCTTTACCATGTGGCCATGCTAAGGGAGAGAGTTTCATAGTGGACTAGCCTTTTTATTCATAACATTGATCCAGAAGAGAGTTTCATGAAGTACTAACCCTTTAATATCTGGCAATGCTCATGTAGAGAGTTTCATGAATTTCCAGCCCTTTAATATCTGGCAATGTTCAGGGGAAATGTTTCATGTTGTACTAGCCCTTTTATTCCTGGCATTGATCCAGGACAGAGTTTCATGACATACTAGCCCTTTAATATCTGGCAATGTTCAGGGAGAGATGTTCATGGTTTACTAGCCCTTTAATATCTGGCAATGTTCAGGGAGAGATGTTCATGGTTTACTAGCCCTTTAATATCTGGCAATGTTCAGGGAGAGATGTTCACGGTTTACTGGCCCTTTAATATCTGGCAAGGTTCAGGGAGCGATGTTCATGGTTTACTAGCCCTTTAATATCTGGTAATGTTTAGGGAGAGATGTTCATGGTTTACTAGCCCTTTAATATCTGGCAATGTTCAGGGAGAGATGTTCATGGTTTACTAGCCCTTTAATAGCTGGCAATGTTCAGGGAGAGATGTTCATGGTTTACTAGCCCTTTAATATCTGGCAATGTTCAGGGAGAGATGTTCATGGTTTACTAGCCCTTTAATATCTGGCAATGTTCAGGGAGAGATGTTCATGGTTTATTAGCCCTTTAATATCCGGTAATGTTTAGGGAGAGATGTTCATGGTTTACTAGCCCTTTAATATCTGGCAATGTTCAGGGAGAGATGTTCATGGTTTACTAGCCCTTTAATATCTGGTAATGTTTAGGGAGAGATGTTCATGGTTTACTAGCCCTTTAATATCTGGCAATGTTCAGGGAGAGATGTTCATGGTTTACTAGCCCTTTAATATCTGGCAATGTTCAGGGAGAGATGTTCATGGTTTACTAGCCCTTTAATATCTGGCAATGTTCAGGGAGAGATGTTCATGGTTTACTAGCCCTTTTATATCTGGCAATGTCTAGCAATGTTTCCCACTTGATGCAAGAGCCCTTATGAGCTGTACGCCCAACACCAGTTCATGAGAAAGAGAAGGGCTTTCCCATAAAGAGATTAATAAAACCTACGAGTATCAGGCGGTATATATAGAGCGCTCATTAAGCAGCATATGGAAGAGGCATTCCCCGACCTGTATGTATAGTTCTGACCATTCTGTACCACACACTGGGTCATATACCAATGCCTTTCCATCCGGCAGTATGGCCCCCATCAGACAATATACAAATCAAGCGAAAGCAACAAAGGGGGGGATCGAGCCCATTATGCAGGACGGTATAGCCAAATTAGACAGTACATTAAATCATTATCCATATTTGGAAGGTACCGATTCCATCCACCAGGAGGTATTGATATGACACTGCTAGCCAGTATAGCTAGTAAGGAACACATCAAGCAGTTAAAGTAGTAGGTACCTCCACTGGGTAGAATAGGTATGAAGCCATAAGACAGCATTGAAAATGATAATCACTGTCAGGCCCCAATAGAAAATACCGGTATTAATGACTGGCGACAATATGGTTTCATATAATCGGAAACACCATGCCCCAGCCCTGGTCTTCCATTCCTTCATCAATTGCATTCTGGGAGCTGTAGTGTTAGGTTATTTCAATTGAATATAAACGACTTAAGGAAAACTAGGGGCAAGTCAAAGACCAGGACTTATGGTGACCCTGGTGACACGGAGTCATCAAGTAATCTTGCTCAGTAGGCACTATGGGTATCACCATGACCCACAGAATGCCACATATTATGCAGTGGAGTTATGGTACCATTAGGCAGTGACAACATAATGACTGTATAGGTGTATGAGCCCATTAGGCAGTGTAAGCGATAATGCCCCCATTAGGCAGTACGTGCAGTCACTTGGGGAGGAAGGATAGCTCAGGGGCAGCGTGTTTGTCTTGGAAACACGATGGCGCATACCAACACAGGTTCGAATCACAGGCGAGCGCTTAGAAACCACTCCTGGTATTGAGCGCGTTATAAATTAACAATTATCATTATAATATAGCCAAGTACCGAGGTCACCTTCTCCAGAAAGACAGAACCCTCATCCAACCAGAAGAGTTTAGGACCCTGGATCTTTCTCACATCATGCCGGTGTGGCTGTGCTTGCTGGTCAGGAGCGGCGACTACTGCACATTTCTGAGCCTAGAAGGGCATTTAGAGTAATTGCCCCCCAGGAATGGCCACAAACATCAGTTTCATGATTATGTCTGGCATTCCTATGTGCCCGGCCTATATACCAGGAACCCCTCGATATGACTATATTTTCATTAGGCCAGTCAGATGGCACAGAAAGCTAAGCACTCGCCCCTGATATCTGTGTGCAGCCTGCTGCACCAAGTTCGAATCCCGGCAGGGTCAACTCAGCCTTTCATCCTTCCGAGGTCGATAAGCTGAGTAGCACTCTGTGGGATAATAATGTCTTCTGTTATTTCAGCGCTCTGAGACCCATGGGTGTGTAGCGCTATATAAGAAATACATTATTAATTTGCCACACAAAGGCATTCTGCATCTTTTGCGCTGCGCGCGGATACCATTGGGCAATGCTTGCATGTTGTAAAATGGTGTCAATAAAAAGATGCAAATAAAAGTAGCGCAACATACATGCTGAATATAAAATGCAAAAATCCACAAAACTAGTTTAAACCATTGACAACGTTTCTTACGTAACATCACTGGAAAGTCCCAGAAGGGGAGAAACGCAGTTTTTGAAAAGCTTCACGAAATCATCTGCAGTTCAATCACATTTAAGCGCGTGCCATTTTTGCATTTGTGTACAGTACTTGTAGTTTTTGCCATTCCATAAATGCAGAAGCACAAGAATGCAATCTGAATGCACACAAACATGCAGAACTGATAGGTTATTTCATATTAGATATGGTACAATTTGCGATGGGAATAACCTCATGGATTATTCTTATGGTAAAATATGAAGGTACAGCTCAAAAGAGCTTCTGTGATAAAGTCACTTGCTCCTAGTTACTGTTTGGCAGATGCTTTCAACTTTGTACTAGGACTGATGTGACAGACATTTAGAGTGCCACAACACCGGTACATTTAAGAAACAAATATGGTCTTGTCAGCTATGCTATGTCATTTCATTTACTTTGCTGGAAGTCAACTGGGCTTTGGAATGCATATATCGGGATCGCTGTGCTAATTGCCAGTCGTTAGCAGTCAATCAAAGCAGCAATTGGTCTAGAATCAAGCTCCCAGCCACAACTCATTCATCCATGATGGAGGGGGCCTGCCTCATCCCAGTAATAGAAAGCACTGCTTAACCCCTTAAGTGCAAAGGATGAGATTGCTCGTCCTAGGTGCATGGGGAACCCCACTAGGGCCATTTTTCCTGGTAGTTTTAATATCGAGTCTGTGTGAAAGACACAGCTATTGTAAGCATTGTGGGGCGGCTGCAGTAGTGGGCTTTGGACATCATACGTAGGCTCAGGCGGCAGAAGTGTACCGTACCTTTGTCAGCACTTTCAGAGGGGTTGGGCCCTTCTCCCGCAAGCCCACGGCTGCTGCCGCCCCTAGTCATGGTCTTTCAAAGTTAAGCCTGGCTCTTGCCACAATGCCCGTCACTCAGCTGTACCACTCTGGGGTTAAGACATCAGCCAGCCCCATCCTCATGGATGTACATTGGCTCACAGTGAGGGTCCAATTCTAGGATGATTTTAAAGTTATTGGAGGAGATGTTGTTCTCAGGCAATATTGTCCGCCTTTTTGTTCATCTTTTGAGTTGTGCCATTGAAGTCATGAGCGATTTCCATACATTCATGCATGAAAAACCCTTGCGATTTGATGTAAGGTTTTTATTGCATGATAACATGTTTTGTTAGATTTTGGATCTGACATACTAACACTGTCTGAGTTGCCACCGTTGTCAGGGGCACCCCTCCCGAAGGTATAGCCTGCCCTCGGCCCATGTCACTGTGATGGTTGGTCAAGCCCCAGGAACCCTGTGGAAGGCCTTGCCCCCAGTACCTTAAATGAGGAACACGGACACAGGACTGTTCGTTTCGGGCTCCTGGAGCGCCCCCTTTATTTCAAAACATGAGCGACAGCAGAACGTTGCAGTCGCGCCATGTGACATTATCACAGTACCCCAGAAGATGAAGGAGGTATACCTTTCGGGCTGTGCCCGTGTCACCTTTATGATTGGGATCACTGCTGGTTTAGCAGTAGTGTGTGGCCAAGTAGGTGCATTAGCCTGTTCAGGGGTGAAAGGCGGAGGACCCGACAGCGAGTCCTGGGACATTGCATGGAGGAAGGAACCCGACAGTAGGTCCAAGACAAAGCACTGCCATAGGTACTATGTAACTGAATGACATGTGCGCGCAACAATGGTGTTTATGCCACGTGTGCCAATGAATGCATGATTGTATGCATCACAGAATGCATCCTTGTGCATGGAATTATTGGGCGTTGTCTGAGGCTACCCTAAGGGCACCATTATGTCTCCTGGAACAATCCACAAGTGCTCCACAGGCAAGCCTACCTAATGAATGAATGGTTGATGACGCGCTTAATACTGGAGACCAGCCTCTAATCACAGGATCTGGGTTCAAACCGGTGTTTGACAATTGAACACAAAGTGGGGTATTGACATTTCTTGTCAGTTGCTGGAACTGGTTTATGCCCAAACACTGTTTCTTAACACAATAAAAGGGGGTGTGGGGTGCATACCACCCGTAGGACCGATTGTCTATACATGCGGAGCATATATAATGCTCCTCAGTGATGGGGTATTTTAAAGATGCCTCTGCTGAAAGAGGGGCAGGCATGGATTATTAGATAGGCGGCCCACAAGCGTTGTCCAGGGATAACAACCTAGAGAGGCAGGGATAGATAGAACCTTCTCTGTCCTCCTCTCTCTCCTGTCCATCACTAACGGCACAGTAGTCTCTTATCTATCACAATATTTCTCCTGGAAATTGACAGATAGCAACTAGGCACGTCTGCCTCTCTTTCAGCAGAGGCATCTTCAGAATACCCCATCACTGAGGAGTATATTACATGCTGCTCTTGTATAGACCATCAGTTGCTTCCAAGACAAACATGTTTCCCCTAAGCTATCCTCCCAGTCTTCAATTCATATTTGGCCTAGTGCACATCCCGTATAAGAACCTCGAGAGAACGAGTGCACACTGAACAGTCACACTCCGGTGTAATGGAATGTGCAGAGCCGGACTACCCCGAATACACAGGCCAGGCTGACAAATCACACTCAAATGTTGTGGAAGGTTACACAGTGCTGCCACACTGAGGGAACAAGCTCCCCGCGTAAATCCTCAGCTGCAAGTTCCACCGTGCTGCATTCTGAGACAGCTTAACCATGTACCGCACTGCACTCATGCCCACGCTCCGGACTTGTCAAAGATTGCAACACGCTACCAACCTAAAGGAACTAGCTATGACGACATGCACACTCAGGTGTGATGGAAGGTGCAGAGCCCGACCAAAGAGAATAGACGGACTCAGGATGATATACCACACTCTGATGTCACAGAAGGTTTCAAAGCGCTTCCACTCTGAGGGAACAGGCTCCCAGCGTAAATCCTCACCAGCAAGTTCTTCCCTGCTGCCTACCCTTCTGTGCTCATGCCCATGTTCTGGAATTGTGTGGATGGTCGAACAACCAGAATTGGAGAAATACTGGTTGATATCCCCTGCCTTTAGGCCAGATAAGAAAATTGGCCTAGAAGAAATCTTTCAGAAATGTCTGAAAGGTCCCTGAAGAAGTTCACGTTGAACGAAACATGTTGGGCTAGCGTGAAACAATATGACAGAATACATCTGTTCATTAACAATTCGAGGGGTGGTAGTGCTATAGGGACAGTGCTGAATAAATCCATATGCATTCCAGCATTTAATGTCCAAGTGTGCACTCTAGGCTGGTATGAATGAGGTGAGCATGGTAATACAGGGCACTCTGTGTTAGATTAATTTCTTAATGGTAGTCCATATCTATGTGGTTGTGACATTGCCTATGTACTGACATGTACATTTCGGTGGTGATATATATGTGTCAAAACTGATCTAATCAGATTTTTTAGACTTTGCTATCGAATTGAATAAAGAAATAATTGTGCACTACAAGTGCATGGTCCTGTGTGGGTTCTTTTGGTTTGTGTGGTTGCAAGACACAGAATCCCCATGGCGACAAAGACGAGCACTCTCACGTGTTGTCAAAGGTTGCAAAATCCAACCACCTTGAGGTAATCTAGGTCCTCATGCACAAATCTCACTCAGGCTTGGGTTATGACAACTCAGGACCACTGAGGGAGGTCACTGCTGAGGAAACTCAGCACTGAGGGAACCCACATGGAGCATGTGGAAATCTCACTCACCCAGACAGTCATCACCTCTAACAGTGCATGCAGATGGAAATCTCAACCACCCAGGCAGCCATAACATCTAAGAGTGCATGCAAATGGAAATCTTACCCACCCAGACAGCCATCACCTCTAACAGTGCATGCAGGTGGACATTTTACCCACCCAGACAGCCATAACCTCTAACAGTGCATGCAGGTGGAAATTTCACCCACCCAGACAGCCATAACCTCTAACAGTGAATGGAAATGGAAATCTCACCCATCCAGACAGCCATCACCTCGAACAGTGCATGCAGATGGAAATCTCGCCCACCCACACAGCCATCACCTCTAACAGTGCATGCAAATGGAAATCTCGCCCACCCAGACAGGCATCGCCTCTAACAGTGCATGCAGATGGAAATCTCGCCCACCCATGCAGCCATCACATCTAACAGTGCATGCAAATGAAATCTCGCCACCCAGACAGCCATCACCTCTAACAGTGCATGCAAATGGAAATTTCGCCCACCCTGACAGCCATCACCTCTAACAGTGCATGCAAATGGAAATCTCGCCCACCCAGACAGCCATCACCTCTAACAGTGCATGCAAATGAAATCTCGCCACCCAGAAAGTCATGTCCTCTAACAGTACATGCAAATGGAAATCTCGCCCACCCAGACAGTTATCACCTCTAACAGTGCTGCAAATGGAAATCTCGACCACCCAGGCAGCCGTCACCTCTAACAGTACATGCTAATGAAATCGCGCCACCCATGCAGCCATCACCTCTAACAGTGCAAGCAGATGGAAAACTTGCCCAACCAGACAGCCATTACCTCTAACAGTGCATGCAGATGGAAATCTCGCCCACCCATGCAGCCATCACCTCTAACAGTGCAAGCAGATGGAAAACTTGCCCAACCAGACAGCCATTACCTCTAACAGTGCATGCAGATGGAAATCTCGCCCACCCATGCAGCCATCACATCTAACAGTGCATGCAAATGAAATCTCGCCACCCAGACAGCCATCACCTCTAACAGTGCATGCAAATGGAAATCTCGCCCACCCTGACAGCCATCACCTCTAACAGTGCATGCAAATGGAAATCTCGCCCACCCAGATAGCCATCACCTCTAACAGTGCATGCAAATGAAATCTCGCCACCCAGAAAGTCATGTCCTCTAACAGTACATGCAAATGGAAATCTCGCCCACCCAGACAGTTATCACCTCTAACAGTGCATGCAAATGGAAATCTCGACCACCCAGGCAGCCGTCACCTCTAACAGTACATGCTAATGAAATCGCGCCACCCATGCAGCCATCACCTCTAACAGTGCATTCAAATAGATATCTCGCCCACCCAGACAGTTATCACCTCTAACAGTGCATGCATATGGACATCACGCCCACCCAGACAGGCATCGCCTCTAACAGTGCATGCAAATGAAACTACAAATGACGCCTAGTAATACATGTCCGTGCCATCATTTCAACAAGTGGCTAGTGCCACCATCAGGCCACCCTGCCATGTAGGTCCTCTAACCACACAGCCAGACTCTGGAATATACTAGCCCAAACTATAGGACAAGACCATCTGGCTTCCAGGAATAGTAGGCGGGAAACCTTTTCTCAACCCGTTCCGGTGCACACTACACCCAAATTAGCAAAGGATTAGAAGCTCTGCACCTGGAGATTGGGATTGTGAGCACCGGTCACTATACAAGTGAAGCCCTCAGTCACTACTTTTAAAGAGGAAGAGGAACTGTGTTGAACCCATTAGTACCCCCACACCCATTGCTCCCCTAGATGCATTCACTTGGCACAATTGGACTGTGGACAACTATTGAAAGTCTCTCTGAAACACTGACAGGTATAATTCATGAGTTAATCCCTAATTACCATTCATATAAGCACAGCATGCATAGGCCAGCTGTATCTGCTTTTATAATCCACAATACTATCCCTCAGCATGAGATAAATTCCAAAACAATCTTCTTCCAGATTCTCAAGAGAAACCTCTAATTCTATGTAATAGCGCAGCCACCCGATAAGTCTGTTTAAAATAACACAACATTGTTTCCCTCAGGGTCTGCAGGGGTCTCCATTCTTCAGAAAACCCCTAGGAGCAGGATGTGGGCCTATGAAATATGGTGACCCATCAACATGTAATGTTATCCCTTTTATTGGATTAGTCATAGTTAGGAAGGTATTTCACCTGAAGAAGACCAGAAACAATCTTTGTGAAAGCCGAAACACTGTAGATGCCTTTTAACAATAGGTTGCAAAAGATCACCACTTCATGAATGTCTTGTGAATCTATGCAATGCAACCCAACCATACCTCTGCATACACACAAAACCCCTGCAGATGAGACTGGATTTCACCCACAGACCACACATGGTTTCGGTCTAATGCATCGTCCGGCACGCACTGCGAACACGCAGTGCACATGTGTCCTCCCTGATCCACAGAAATCGAAAGGACATAGTGAACAATGATTCAGCAGACAGGGAAGGAGGTATAGAGGAGCATAATGAGACAAACACAAAAAAAGGGGAAAACAAAATAATACGTTCTTAGAACTAGACGAACAATTGAGTATGAACAGAGAGGAAGGGGATTAAAGTTCTGAAATCTACAGAGTGACAGACATGCACAGATGGAGAGACTGCCGAGTGGCACAAAGAAAAAGAAAAAGCTGAGAAACAAAGAGAGAGACAACCGGGAAAACAGGGGTAGAGGATCAGACTGTCGGGGAGACACATTGAGAAACAGGAAGAGGAATGAACAGTCAATCATAGATGCAAGGAGGCTGATAAAGGAGCAGAGTAAAAGGAGGGCATGGCCTTACTGGCAGGTAAGGGGAGTGACAATGTGAACATTATTAATGAATGGAATGAATAAATGAATTAGCTTAAAAATGAAAGAATAAATAAAGAACTTGCATGGCACGGTAATCAGAAGTGGATTAACTAAAGGCATTGGATGGATAAATGGGTGGGCGGAAAAACACCTGGATGGATGGACAGAGGGAAGGACGGGTGGGCCAAGAGTCTGCCGTCTGGGTGCACGCCCCTGAAAAGGAGCTATCTCAACGACAAAGGTTTTGAAACCCCATTGGGCCAACTCATGCCTTCATCCTTCCGAGGTTGTAAATTGAGGACCACAATGGTGGCCAATAATTGGTAATGGCGACAGCTGTTAATCAATGCTCTCTGAAACCAGCAACCACGATATGCAGCACTATACAAAACACCAAACATGGTTACAAGAATGGGCTATTGGAGGGCAGGTATATACGGTAACGGAATTAACCCTTCAGGTGGACATACATGACCAGGGCTACTGGAGGCCGGGTACACGCGGTAACATGACCAGTGCTACTGCGGGCCAGGTACACACGGTAACATGACTAGTGCTACTGGAGGCCAGGTACACACGGTCACATGACCAGGGCTACTGGAGGCCAGGTACACACGGTCACATGACCAGGGCTACTGGAGGCCAAGTACACACGGTCACATGACCAGTGCTACTGGAGGCCAAGTACACACGGTCACATGACCAGTGCTACTGGAGGCCAGGGCTACTGGAGGCCAGGTATACACGGTCACTAAATTAACCCTTCAGGTGAACATCAACCCTTCACGTGGACATAAATGACCAGGGCTACTGGAGGCCGGGTACACACGGTCACATGACCAGGGCTTCTGGAGGCCAGGTACACACGGCCACTAAATTAACCCTTCAGGTGGACATAAATGACCAGGGCTACTGAAGGCCGGGTACATACGGTAACATGACCAGGGCTACAGGAGGCCGGGTACACATGGTCACATGACCAGGGCTACTGGAGGCCTTGTGTATAGGGCATGATGGCCAAGACCCTGTTTGGATGGGGGAAGCATTGACACTGTGCAATGCAGTCACACATGCATGTAATAAAAAAAAAGAGAGCCCAAGACTAGGTTTGCAAATGGCACCGCGCGCACGATGCCACTAAATGCCTAACCCGGCAGAACCAGGTAGGTTCTGCTTTCCAGTCGCCCCCGCATTCGCGATCCCGCATCTTGGGCTGGGGGGAGAATCCCCCTCTAGACGGTGCCAGGGAGGCAGGAGACCCGCGCTGCTATTTTTAGCCCTAGCTGTCAGTTTAACTGTTCCGTGAAGCATCGCCTCCTGCAGGAGAGACCCCCTCACTCCCCCCGCTCCCCTCCAGGCGGCAGCACCGCCGTCAGCAGCAAAAAGACATTATTAATACTAGCTTCTCATCGGCGGCTACAGGTGCACAGCTGCGGGCTCTCCGGGGGACTCCCTCTGCCCCACCCCGAGCGCGCGGCACGTGCACTCTCGCTGCTCGGCCCGTGGGTTGCAGGACCCTGTGGCCGCCCAGCTCCTCGGCGCACGCCTTTCCTGTGGATGCCTGCTTAAAATGGCTGAAATTGGCCGGGCGGTTCGGAAGCGGGAGGGATAATACTCAGCATAGTTTTCGCCTCTATGTCGCCCATCACGGTGGTCAGGGGTAGCCGGGTCTTTCCCGCATGCACGGAGCCCCAGGGATATGGGAAGGAAGCGGCCGCGTGTACCTGAGCTCGCCATACTGGGGCCGGCTGGCGCGCGGTGCATGCCAATGACCTGATGGGAGATGCTGCCGGCGACGCGGTACCCCCACAGGGCATCAGCAGTCAGCCCCCGGTGCACTCCTCGCCTCCTGCATGCCGGCAGCCGGCTCCGCTCTTCTCCGCGGCCGCACGCCCTCTCTCACCTGTCTCCGTGCAGCGACTGGTTCGCAGGCAGGCACACGTGAGAACCTGGGGAGAGCCGAGCTTCGTGGTGCGCTTGCTCTTAGGAAAAGCGGGACGTTTGCCCAAACGCGAGTACCCGCGAACGATCAGTAAGGCATGGCGAACTCGGTCCTGCGCATAGCTCCTAGAGTCCTTCCGCTATAGCCAGTCGGCGTGCCATTCGCCATGCATTGGAACACTAGGGTATTTGCGGATAGGCTAGTCCCCGGAGAAAATGATAGCGTCGGAATAAGGCTACACCCAAGGGAGAATTTCGGATTAGCCACTGCCTCTGAAAGGCCAGTAAAGCTGGGGCAGAGTCAGTAGCACGTCAGGTTCTAAAGGCGCTTCTAAAGCTTTTCCAAAAGGTGCAGTGCTGGAAATTATGAACTCTGGCAGCCCACTAGCCGTCCAAGGGAGGGGGGATGGATGGGGCGAGTTGTAAGATAAGGTGCAGAGGAACTCGCAAGCTTTTTGTAGCAGGAATATTTACAAGTGTTCTCTCTAGAAGTTCCTGTAGTCTAGTGGTAAGTCATGCACCTTTGGTCTTGGTGATGGGGGTTCGATTCCATTACAGTAATAGGCAGACATATTTTTCCCTGGATCCGACAACGACCAGCACTGATATGGGCTGGTCTCTGGGGCGACCGGTTACTTCTGCACCATTCTCTATGCTGACTTTTGGGGGGTCGTGCAGTCGTGGAAACAGCGGCCTCTCTCGCACAATTTCTGGGCCCCCAATTTCTGGTTTCAGGCTGGTGGCTCTAAGTTTCCTTTTAGATGTTAACAATAGGCCCCAAGGGGCCCCCCAGCAGCTGGGCTCTGGCGCTCGGGGTTTAACCGCTGTTCACGTGCCTGCTTTATATATCATGCGCCTTTTCAATGTCGGACGTTTTCAGAGTGGGCGCTCCATGGACGTTTCTTGAGGGTAGGCCACCTCGACTCGAGAAGGAATCTGGGTGAGGGGGCAGGTCGGGATAGTTCCTGCCCCATGAGCGGAGACGTTCAAGAACTAGTACAGGTTAGCGTGTGAAGCCTCCTGACATCACTTCTTAGGCGTCCTTTCAACCATACGCCCCTATGTTCCCAACGCGGGCCATGGGAAGTGCCAATGCCTAGAAATTGCTAGACAGACACATCATTCAGATTCAAATGCTACCTTCTGCCTCGTAGCCACAGAATCCTGCCATGGAATCCTTGGGAAGTGCTAGGGGGTCTCATAGTTGGCCCAGTCCTTGTTCCCCTCCGGCTTTTCTCATTTCCTGGCACTGCTCCCCTACCTTTACGACTCCCCATCAAGTCTTGAGTGGAGGCCTACAAGGATCTCCTACGTCACCTCTGCTTTTCAGTATCTACGCCTGTCTTCTCTAAGGATGATTACCGATTAGTAATGTGTATTAGGTTGTATACATTGTTTGATGCCTATATTTTTAAGTCTTGAATTGTTGTAATTATTGAATTGTGTTTTCTAAAATAAAATAGAATATCTTTTCACAAGTTGTGACTTGGTACCTATTAGGTCCATGGGCCAAGTCTTCTAGATCTAGGAGGAGAGAGTGGTTGGACGCTTGGATCCTTTAGTTTATGAATGTCCATTGCTGTTCGGTAGGAGCCGGATCTAAGTGTCTTTAAATTGGCTCCCTCAATCCCTTTTTGTTATTTAGTGCTTGCGCGGGTTTGACCCATGAGACATGTTGCAGGGGTTGTGGTGTCTGGCTCCAAGTTGTTGTGGAAATTGAAAGGTTGTGATAAAGGTAGAGACAGTAATGAAGAAACCACCATTCCTATCTCCTGTGGAATAGATAGTACAGACGCAGTGTCTTGTTTCATCCAGGGCGTCCGATAAAACAAAGAGTTATGACGATAAATATGTTGAGGAACTTTTAGCTCAAGCGTCCTTCTTTTCAGAAGAAGGAGAAGGTCCATTGTCAACTAATCTAAGCATTTTGGATGAATTGTTACATATTAAGAAAAGACTAATTAGAACTGAACTCCAAGGGTCGATTATGATTGAATACTTACGCTCGTGTACCCTGCCCCTAGGTCTCGTCGTACGTAATGAGCCACAACTATTCCTAGACAACAAGCAGTTTGTAGTACAATGGAGCTACATAGCGAATAAGTGCAATCGGGACTGGATAATCTTAATCATAGACACCACACGCGAAATGACATTGAAAATCACTGGGGACTTGAATACAATGGAAGAGGCAATCAAAAAATGAGTACCTTTGGAAACATACAAAAAACGCTTGGATGAAATCACACACGAGATTGCCGATTTAAAAATATTTTGTACCAAAGACCGAGTTACGCGATTGAAGAAAGACCTCATACAGTTTACACATGAAGGTGCATTTCAGTATACCAAAGAGGGATGCCTACCACCTAATCTACAACAGAAAGTACAGGGCTAACTGAGACAAAGCCCTGGTAGGGGTGACATGTGTAACGGGTTTGGATGTGGGGGTGGTGCCTCTTGTGCGCACGTCGGGCATTTGCCCACTATGTCTTCCACCATTGCGTCCAGTCTGGGGAACCACACTTTCTGCCTTAATAGCCTCTTGGTGGCTACCACCCCTCGGTGACTTTCGTGCGCGACATGTATCGTCCTGGCTCGTAGCGATTTCGGGAGGAGTACTTTGCACCCGTTTAGTACTACGTGTTCATCGACTATGGAGAGTTCATCTCGGACTTGGTCTATTTGTTTGACGCCATCTTGGACATCCTCCGATTCCTGCCTCGCTTGCTGCCGCATGTGTGCTCTCCTTTCTTCTGGTATGCAGTGGCGTATGATGCGTAGTGCTGGGTCCTGCTCCGATTGTGTGATTACGTCTGCCCGTCCCACGGGCAGCGGTTGCAGGTGATGGACAACGTAGTTGAGATATTCATCTGCAATGGATGGTTGAGGGCTGGCGGGTCCAGTGGGGTGTCGAGACAGATAGTCCACCGGGTTATCTTCTTTGCCCGGGCGGTGATTGATGGTGAATTTGTAATCCTGTAGCCGTAGGCCCCATCTGGCTATTCTCGGGGGCATTCTTGATTTTGGATCTCCGTAGATTGTGAGTAGGGCCTGATGATCCGTTATTACGGTGAACTCCTTGCCATACAGGAAGAGGTGAAAGTACTCACATGCCCATACTACCGCCAAGCTTTCCTTTTCTGCTTGTGAGTACGCTTGTTCTGTGGGGGTTAGGCTCCTGCTGGTGTATGCCACTACGTATACGTTCGTGGGCGCCTGAGGGTCAATTTGTGTTAGTATGGCACCCAGGCCAACGGGGCTGGCATCGACGATTACTTCCGTGTGTCGTTTGGCATCAAAGTAAGCCATGTCCTCCGCTCTTGTGATGGCGTCCCGTATGTCTTCGAATGCCCTCTGACAGTCCGTGGACCATGTGTAGGGTTGGTCCTTTCTCGTTAGTAGACGCAGGGGGTTGCTGATCGTAGCATAGTCCTTAAGGTACCTGGAGCAGTAGCTGGCCAGTCCAAGGAACGACCTGAGCTCGGTCGCAGTGGTTGGGGGTGCGGCTGAGTTGAGGGCAGCCACTTTGTCCGGGTCCGGCCGCATTCCTATGCTAGAGAATATATGCCCGAAAAAACGTAACACGCCTTTCCCAAATTCACATTTGGCTTTATTCAGCGTTAATCCCACCGCTTCTAGCGCTTCGTACACGCTATGAAGAGCGGTGTCATGCTCTTCCTTCGTCTTTCCATAGACCAGAACATCGTCGGAGTAATTTAGGCAGTTCGGTACGTGCCTGATGACTCTGTGTATTTCTTCTTGAAAAATTTTGGCTGCAGAGAATATCCCAAAACTGAGCCTTTTGTACTGGAATAAGCCCAGGTGTGTGACGAACGTCATTATGTATCTGGATTCGGGTGCAATTTCAATCTGGTGGTATCCTTTTGTGAGATCCAATTTGGAGAAGACTTGAGCCCCGTGGAGGAGGTGGATCATATCAGTTATCCGGGTCGCCTGATGTCTCTCCCTCTCAATAGCTTTGTTTGCCCTCCTCATGTCTACGCACAAGCGTATAGATCCGTCGGGTGACTTTTTGGGGACGGAAACAATGGGGGATACCCATGGCGTGGGACCTGATACTGGTTCGATGACGTTGAGTTGGATGAGCTTGTTTAGTTCCTCTTCAACTTGGTGTTGAATGTTTACGGGTATCCCTCGATAGTGTTGGGCAACTGGTGGTATGTCCGGGTTTATGTGCAGTTGTACCTTCCTGTGTTTCAGTTTGCCCAGCCCTTTGAATAGGTTTGGAAATGTTTGTTCTATCGCCTCAGGTCTGGCAAAGTATTTGGGGGCCATGAGTTGATACAGTATGTGCACCAAACCCATTTCAACGGCCGTCTTGAAACTGAGAATGCACCCACTGTTGGCTTCAGTCTTTAGGATGTGTAGAGGAATCTTTGCCGCGTGTGATTTATGCATGCACCATGCAGGGATAGTCCCTTTGCAGGGTAATGGGGTGGTGGCGCCTTATGGGTAGATGTCCACCGTGGCTTTTCTGATTTTCGGGGGCTGACCAGCGAGTTGTATGCCTGTTCACTTATAATGTTGACTGTTGCCCCCGTGTCGATGAGGAATTCAAGCGGGGTGTTGTTAACTTGTAATGTGAGTGTGGGACTGTGTTGGGTGGCTGTGGCATTGTTGAGCGCCCATACATACCCCTTCTTCCGTTGGTCTTCCTCTGATGACTGAGATTCACTGCCGGACGGGGATCTCATTTCAATGTAACGGACAAATCTTCTCTGAGATCGTCTGGACCCGTCTGATGATTTTCTGTCTTCTCTTGCGTACGAGTTTCTTCGGGTCCTGTCTTCTCGTTTTGGTCCTATTTGTTCTTCTTCCCCCCTTCCCGTGGGAGGGCTGAGTCGTGAGCTTCTCCTTCTTTCATGTTGTCTTGGTCTGTTGGTTACAGGTCCCGGCGCATTTTTGCAGGCGGCTGTGTAGTGGTCCATTCCGTCGCAGGCGGCACTTTTCTGTCCAATGGCGGGGCACTCGCCCACGTGTGGATATTCGTATCCGCATCGATAGCACGTGGCATCGGTGCGTTTGCCGCTATGTGAGGGGGCGGCGAACAGTTTGTTGATGGTGTCCGGATTGGATGATGGTTGTTGGATGGCGACCTTGCCTAGACTATCCAGCTGCAACTCTACAGCTGCCTCCATTCTGGCTAATGCGAGGATTTCCTCTAGGGATCTTTGCTTTTGGAGCAGTTGTTTTCTGAATGATTGTGACATGCAGCCAGCTATGACTTGGGATCTTAACGCCTCTTCATTGGAATATTTATGAAATTCACAGTATTTCAGCTTTATGCGCAAGCGCATCACGAAGTTGTCCAGCGATTCTCCTTTTTCCTGTCTGGTAGTGTGGAATACTTGTCGCTCATAGTCAATATTGGTGTGGGGGGTGAAGTATTCGGAGAGTTTTCCGTGGAGTTCATCATATGTGACGGTGTCTACGTTCATCAGCTCTCCTGCTATGTCCCTGACCTCTGGGCCTACCGTCATGAATAAGGTGTTTTTTAGCCTTGCGTCCTCAATTAGACCAATTGCCCCCGCATAGAACTTAAAGTCCTTCAGCCATATGATCCATCTGGGTCCCAGATTGGAGGTGTCCCTGTGTGGAGATAAGCTCAGAGACAGGTGGATGCTGAAACAATAATTTAATCACTGGTTGAAGGATAGCGTTATGTTTAAGGGAATTACTATCAAGTCCTTCCGGTTAACTTCACCGGTGTCTTGGTCTTCCAAAATATAACGACGTTAGTCCTGGTCTGGTCTTATCTTGAGGTGTCCGGATAGGCCCACCACTCTGGTTCTCCCCTCTCTCCTTTCTCCGTGTCCTGTGGAATGAGAGCAACCCATTAGTTTGGTTTGGCGCCCTTTTATCATAACAGGAGGTTTCAAACCCCCTCCAATCACTGGGAGCCTGGGCTAACCGCCTTCTCATTGGTTCCTGGGACGTTGTCCCGCCTCCCTTAAAGGTTGCCGCCCCGGGCTGTCGCCCTTCCCGTTTCCCTTGAGGTGGTGAGGGTTCACGTTGGCTATGCAGCCGTGGCCGCGTGGTGTAAGGACGCATCCGGACGATGGGCGTCCTTCTCCAGCCACATGAAGTCCTGGCTCCAACAGAAGGAGCACAGAGGCGGCGATCCGGTCGCTGCTCTCCTGCGTCCCGGCACCACCGCGAGCACGGTTCCCCGTTCCCCGGACCGGAGTGGAACCCAGGTGAGTGTTCCGCGGGCCCGCCGCGGCTGTCCGCAGAGGCTTCTCTCGCGGCTTCGCCGCGGCTGTCTATAGCGGCTCTTTCCGCAGCGTCGCCGCGGCCGCCAGCAACGCGGCTGTCCGCGGCGGTTTCCCCCTTCCTTGCTACACCGGGAAGGGCGGGCATGCCGCCAGGGTGTCCAGCGTCTTCGGGCTTGTGCGGGTTGAGTGCACGCCGCGGCACCACCCGAGGCATGACTCCACACATCCCCACCCCGATCCCAGGCCGTTCGGGCCAGGGGGAGCATCTAGACAGATAGTCCGCCACTAGCTGGAACCTGGCAGGTCTGTGCAACGTGATGAAGTCGAAAGGCTGAAGGGAGAGAAACCAGCGGAGAACCCTCTGGTTAGTGTCCTTATGCTGAGCCAGCCACTGGAGGGGGGCATGGTCGGTATACAGGGTGAACCGGCGACCCAGCAGATAATACCGGAGTGAGTCAACGGCCCACTTGATGGCCAAGCACTCCTTCTCAATGGTCGAGTAAGCCGCCTCGTGGGGCAACAGCTTCCGACTGATGAAGCACACTGGTTGTAGATCCCCTCTGGTCTCCTGCGACAGTACAGCTCCTAGTCCCTGGTTGGAGGCGTCTGTCTGTAAAAAGAAATGTTTCTGGAAGTCCGGACAGCAGAGGACCGGGTTTGACGTGATCCGTCGCTTCAGGTCCGCTATGGCGTTCAAGGCACTTGGGTTGTTGGTCAGATTGGGATTTCCCTTGAGCCTTAACGCGTCTGTCAAAGGTGCGGCCACCGAGGAGAAGTCAGGGATGAATCTCCTGTAATACCCGATCAACCCCAGGAATGCTCGTATTTTTTTCCTGTTGGTGGGAGTCGGTATATCGCGTATAGCCTGGGTTTTGGACAACTGAGGTTTAAGCACTCCCCCACCCACTATGTGGCCCAGATATTTGGTTTCGTGGGTTCCCATCGTAGTCTTCTTGGGGTTGATATGTAACCCTGCCCTCTGTAAATCAGCTACTACTAGTTCCAGATGGTCCAGATGTGACCCCCAGGATTGGCTGTACACGACAATGTCGTCCAGGTAAGCAGCAGCGTATCCAGCATGCGGTCTTAGTATGATGTCCATCAGCCTCTGGAACGTGGCGGGGGCCCCATGGAGTCCAAAGGGTAGAACCTTATATTGGTATAAGCCTTGTGGGGTGGAAAAGGCAGTTTTCTCCCTATCCTTGGTGCGTAGGGGTATCTGCCAATAGCCCTTGGTTAAATCCAGAGTACTTAAGAATTGGGCTGCTCCAAGGCCCTCCAGTAGTTCGTCCATCCGAGGCATTGGATAGGCTTCGTATCGGGACACCGCATTTAACTGTCTGTAGTCCATACAGAAACGGACCGAACCGTCCGGTTTAGGAACGAGCACTATGGGGGATGACCAAACGCTGACAGATGGCTCGATGATGTCCATCCGTAACATTTCATCCACCTCGGATTTAATGGTGTTCCGCATGGCTTCGGGTATCCGGTACGGTCTAAGCCTCATGGGTGGTCCGGGGTCCGTTTTGATTACATGTTCAAGCACGTTGGTTCGTCCAGGTAAGGAGGAAAAGGCGTCAGCATAGGGGAACAGCCTGTTCCTAATGTCCGTCTTCATTTCGGGGGAAAGGGTGTCACCCCAGTTGACTGCATCCAGGGTATGGGGAACGGTGTTCAGGATTTCTTCCGATTCGGGTTCCTCGATGCTCACAAAGGCGCCCAGAAGAGGCTCGTTCCATTTTTTTAGAAGGTTGATGTGATAGACCTTTTCTGGGGTAGTTCGATCGGGTTGTTGTACCCGGTAGGTCACTGGGCTTAGCACATCAATGATCTTGTAGGGTCCTCTCCATCTGGCTAAGAGCTTGTTGGTGCTGGTAGGTAGGAGTACCAATACCTGGTCCCCTGGGCTGAAGGTTCTCATCCGGCTCCCCTTG
Organism: Ambystoma mexicanum; assembly: GCF_040938575.1. NCBI lineage: Eukaryota > Metazoa > Chordata > Amphibia > Caudata > Ambystomatidae > Ambystoma > Ambystoma mexicanum. Next base: position 144,916,004 of record NC_090930.1, on the reverse strand, counting down.
TTGTAATTTCTTTCTTGATTTGTTTGGGCATGACCAAGGTTGTTCTGGGCCAGTGTACGTAATGCGGTTAGGTGTTCCTTTAATTCCTCTGTATACTCGGTTAAGGACACCTCTTCCGTGGATTCCCACTCCTCCTTAACCAGGTCCAGTATCGTCCGAGGTTGTCTCCCAAACAAGAGCTCAAAGGGAGAAAAACCGGTGGAAGACTGTGGGGTGTCTCTTAACACCATTAACACCAGGGGGATCGCCCGATCCCAGTTTTTCCCGGTTGGTCCCGTCACCCTTCTTAGCATTTTTTTGATCGTCTGGTTATTTCGTTCTACCAGCCAATCAGTTTGGGGATCATATACTGAGGTTCTCAATTGTTTGATCTGTAGCTGTCCACATATTTGTTTTAGGAGGGTTGACATGAAATTAGTGCCCTGGTCGGTGATTATCTCGGAGGGTATCCCCACTCGGGCAAAGAACGGGATTAGTTGGTCGCATAATACCCGGGCCGATTTTCCCTTTAGGGGAAAGGCCTCTAGGTAGCGGGTGGCGTAGTCGACTACGACCAATAAGTATTTATAACCGCGGCTGGCTGGTTCCAGGGGTCCCACTATGTCCATGCCGATCCTCTGGAATGGGATCGAAATGAGGGGCATTTTCTGTAGTGGTGCCTTGGCGGGTAGTACCCCGCTGGTAAGCTGGCAGGTGCAACAATTCTTGCAATGTCGGGCTACCTCCCCGTAGATGCCAGGCCAGAAAAACCTCTTTAGAAGATTTTGTTGGGTCTTAAGGGAGGCCATGTGACCCCCACAGGGATGATTGTGGGCCAGTTGTAGTACTATAAGACGGTGACTCTTCGGTAACACTAATTGTTCTTTTACGGCGTCATCGTCACCCTTATACCTCCGGTATAGGAGACCATTGCGTAGAAGGAACCCTGGGCCACTGGCTAGGTTGGGTTCCCCTTCCCGGGCTGCCCTTTCCCTGGCCACACGTAGGGTTGGGTCGGTTAGGGTCTCTCCCCTTATGGTGTCCTCGTTATCTTCAAGCTTCCAATCGATGGGTCGGGTCATATAACTGGCCTGACACCATGCCATTCGGGTCCGCCTTTTCCGCCCTGGTATAGGGTTCCCGGGAAACAGGGTCCGTTCCCGCAACATTGGATTCGGGCGGGTACTTCTCTTCCCTTAAGTCCCTTAAGGTCTGGTTGAAGTGGGGAAGGTCAGTCCCAATTACCACTGGGGTGGGAAGACTAGGTAGGACGGCAACCCTCAAGGGAGTGGAGGTTTCTTTTAAGTCAATCACTACATCCTTCATTGGGTAACACTTGGTGTCCCCGTGAATGCATCGGATAGGTACCGTTATGTTAGACAAGCAGGGAGAGTTACTCACGGTTGGTGATATGGCCGTCTGCCTGCTGCCGCTGTCCAAGAGTGCACGTGATGGTCGGCCGTCGACACGAATGTCCACCACATAGGGTCCCAGGACGCCCTCCTCGTCTATTGGGTTCAGGTAACCGATGTCCATGGGTTCAACCGGTCTTCTCCTGGGACAAAACCGGGCTATGTGGCCCCACTCGTTGCACTCGTAACACTGCGGTTGCTTGTAACCAGGTGTCGGCAATGGGGCCTTCTCTTCGCTTCCTGGTCTCTTGTCCTCTGAGGGTTTCCACCTGAAGGGTAGGACTCGGCTACCCCTAATCACATGGGGGTCGGAAACCGGGATGGCAATGCGGGCTGATACTCCTGTGGGTGGTAGCCGGAAGTGACCTGCCTTCTGATACGCCGACGCTATGTCCACTGCTTCGGTTAGGGTGGGCCGATGGTGCTGCCTGACCCATTTCTGCATTTGCCCGGGCAGGGCTTCTATGAACTGTTCCAGTATGATTTTATCGAGCAGGGGTTGGTTAGCGGGGTTTGGAGCCAGCAACCACTTCTCGGCTAGGTCTTTTATCCTATAATACAGCTGGCGTGGGCTTTCCCCAGCCCTGAGTCTGGCTTCCCTTAGCTGGATCCGGTATGCTTCATCGTCCAGTCCTAAACGGTCTAGCACGGCGGCCTTGATCTCTCCGTACGGCGTATTGCCGTTGGGGTTTACCGCCTGGTAGGCGCCCTGCATCACCCCAGATAGAAGGGGGGCGACATACTGACCCCACCGGTCTGGAGGCCATTGCGCGTTCCTGGCTATGCGTTCGAAACTGGTAAAGAAAAAGGCAGGGTCCTCCCCGTCCCTATACTTCTGCAGGAGGGCCGAGGGCACCAGTGGTTGGTTTCTCGTATTGGCTACTGCATCCGTGAGACGGGTTATGGTCTCATGCTGTTTGTCCTGCGCAGTGGTCTGTATAGTACCCTGCAGCTGGATGGCCTGTTGAAAGGCTTGCCGATCCGCAGCTGCTTGTTGTGACTGTAGCTGCACCATCTGTTGCAATTGCTGTTGACCCTCGGTCAGGGTCTTTATCAATGCCTCCATAGCGCTGTCAGAAATCCCACCTTCGTCGCCAGTGTGGAGATAAGCTCGGAGACAGGTGGATGCTGAAACAATAATTTATCACTGGTTGAAGGATAGCGTTATGTTTAAGGGAATTACTATCAAGTCCTTCCGGTTAACTTCACCGGTGTCTTGGTCTTCCAAAATATAACGACGTTAGTCCTGGTCTGGTCTTATCTTGAGGTGTCCGGATAGGCCCACCACTCTGGTTCTCCCCTCTCTCCTTTCTCCGTGTCCTGTGGAATGAGAGCAACCCATTAGTTTGGTTTGGCGCCCTTTTATCATAACAGGAGGTTTCAAACCCCCTCCAATCACTGGGAGCCTGGGCTAACCCCCTTCTCATTGGTTCCTGGGACGTTGTCCCGCCTCCCTTAAAGGTTGCCGCCCCGGGCTGTCGCCCTTCCCGTTTCCCTTGAGGTGGTGAGGGTTCACGTTGGCCATGCAGCCGTGGCCGCGTGGTGTAAGGACGCATCCGGACGATGGGCGTCCTTCTCCAGCCACATGAAGTCCTGGCTCCAACAGAAGGAGCACAGAGGCGGCGATCCGGTCGCTGCTCTCCTGCGTCCCGGCACCACCGCGAGCACGGTTCCCCGTTCCCCGGACCGGAGTGGAACCCAGGTGAGTGTTCCGCGGGCCCGCCGCGGCTGTCCGCAGAGGCTTCTCTCGTGGCTTCGCCGCAGCTGTCTATAGCGGCTCTTTCCGCAGCGTCGCCGCGGCCACCAGCAACGCGGCTGTCCGCGGCGGTTTCCCCCTTCCTTGCTACACCGGGAAGGGCGGGCATGCCGCCAGGGTGTCCAGCGTCTTCGGGCTTGTGCGGGTTGAGTGCACGCCGCGGCACCACCCGAGGCATGTCTCCACACCCTGACATCAAATGGGCCGGGTATAGGCAGGTTTTGTGAGTTGTTACCTGATCCTTGCGCCTGTTGAGGATCATCCGCGATGGCTCTTGCACCTCCTGATGACGATGCCGCAGGACGTGTAGGAGACGACATGGTGTGGATGGCTTGCTTGATTCAGGCCGGTGCTTACGTACTGTCCGTGGCTCGTCTTTGCCCTGTGATATCTTGAGGTGCTGATACGCTTCAGCCTGCACGCACGTGCAGAGTGCGGCTGCCGTTCGTGATGGACTTTCCTCCTTTGTAGGGTTTCCTGCCGGTTCCTGGTTCCCTCGCTGTCGCAGGCAGCGGGTGATGGATGGGGGGGCAGGGGTGGCTCTGCGTGTGTGCACGTGCTGGGGGCCGCCCTGTGGCTAATCGGGCACTCCTGTGCTCCGTGTCTGCTGGGGCCGGCGCTCGCTTTGTCTGCGACGTTGAAGTGAGTCCCTCCGCCGGGGCCTCTTTCCCGAGAGGAGCGCAGACGCGCCACGCCGCTCGACCGCGGTCCTCTGCGTGCCTTCCCAGGCCTTCGGGCCTCAGAGTTGGAGGTGCGCCGACGCGCTGTACACCGCTCGACTGCGGGCCTCCCTGGCACGGGTGGGTGTAACACACACCTTCGTCGCCAGATGTTAGGTTTTGCTCGGTCCTCAAACCGACAGAGGCAGAGATCACTCGGGAGCCGTTGTAGAGATAACCTGCTTTATTAACTGCCAGGCATGAACTGCCGAACCCCCTCAACCCCCTCCCACACCCCAACGTCACTTCCCGTGTGGCGGGAAGAAGGACCGCAACGGCGGTCCGCCCACCTAACGAGGTGGACGGGCAGTATGCCCATAGGAACAACATGACAACACGTCCTATAGTTTGGGCAGCTCAAGTGATGGAACAAATAATAGTGGCCAGGGTCAAAGACCTTATAGAGGATGAAGGTGTCAACAGAGGGGGAATAACCGGAATAGGCGACGCCAAAGGAGAGTGGGAGTCAATTACCGGTCTTACTCAGGGCAACCACCACCCCAACAACAACAATCATCCGCTGCGGTCTCTTTTTTTAGACAAACGTGCCATGACGAACAATTGGGAACATGAGGAGCGAAGGACTCGCAGCAACCATCCTTATTAGTCAATTTATCTAGCTATATCCCGAGCCAAACGGAAGAAGCAGTATTGAACCATGGGTTGGGATTTGTACCCACAGCTCGTTATGATGGATTTCAAACACTTTCACACTAAACAATACTTCAGAGACAAGGATTTTGATAAAATGAATAATGAAAGTGGCTTGCGGAATTGGTCCCAATTTGAACCACCTGTAGCAAGTTATACACCTGAAGCTGTGGTATTTGCCAGAAGAGTTTGGAAATATCTTCACCGATTAGTGAGTGATAATAGCTCAGCCATATTTCACAACTTCAGTAGTGAAAAAAGAAGGGCAGCCAAAAACCTGCCAGTAACACCAACATTGTTATACGGAAGGCGGACAAGGGGTGCTGTGGTGCTGCAGGACAAAACAATATATATTTTGGAATGTAACAGGCAACTTGAAGACTGGTTGTTTTACTCGGAAATTGCAGAGGACCCTACAGAAACATAGTCCATTCTCGTTCGTGAGAAAATTGATAAGGCACTGAAAAGAGAATGGATTTGTAAGCAAGAAAATGAATATCTGTACGTATCCAAACATTCTATTCCCAAATTTTATACCTTACCTAAAATTCACAAGTCCCTGGACAATCCCCTAGGCCGTCCTATAGTCTCTGGAACAGGCTCTCTGCTAGAACCATTGTCCAAATTTGCAGACAAATATTTAAAACCTTTTGTCCTGAGCATGTTCTCATATATACAAGATACCACTGAGGTTATTAACTGTATTGAGAACATGTGTTTTGATCCAGAGACACAGCTTTTAGCCAGCCTGGACATGGTAGCACTGTATACATGCATTCCGCAGAAAGATACACTGGAAGTGCTAGAAGAGGTACTGCTAACTAAGAGAGCGATTGGCACTACCCCCAACAGCTTCATTTTATGGTGCACCGAAATGGCGTTAACAGAGAACTACTTTTGCTTCAATAAGAAATTGTACCATCAAATCCATGGAACCGCAATGGGGTCTCCCGTGGCACCTACTGCAGCCAATTTATAGGTTGAGAATTTTGAATTACAACACATTTATCAATCTAACAACCCTTTCTTTTCAAGGATTTCTCTTTGGCGAGGGTTCATTGATGACATCCTTATAGTGTGGGATGGTCCTGAGAGCTAATTATTTGGATTTTTCTAATGGATCAGTCAACGGAATTGTCATTTGAAATTTACAGCCACACACAGTAAGAACAAAATAGACTTTTTGGACATCTCGATATGGGTGGATAATCAAGAGAAGGTATTGAAAGTTAATCCTTTTCACAAACCAATAGACAGGAATGCACTCTTGAGTTTTGAGAGTTGCCACCCGAGGCATAGACGCAAGAATTAATCTTTTGGGCAATTCCTCCGGTTGATGCGGAACAGTACATTGAACATCACGTTTCTGGAAGAAGCAGAACAACTCAAAACCAAATTACCAGCCAGAAAATACCCGAAAAAAATTGTCAAGAGAGCTTTGAAAAGGTCTACCAACAACAATCGGAAAGCTCTGCTGGAATACCGTCCTAAATCAGAAGAAAACTCGGAAATAGTATTTGTGAGTACATTCACTTCCAAGTCTAATAAAATAACATAACTAAGATTATTAGGAAGAATTGGCACATCTTGAAGAGGGGAGACTGCCCATTGGAAACTCCTTCATATGCATATGAAAGGGCCACCAACCTCAAGGAACTCTTAACTAAGAATGACATTGCCCAGAAGTCTGAAGGCCAGAAAAGTATCACACAGACATGGGGTTTACCGACAATGACAGGACACTCTCCATGTGGCTTATGTGTGAATTGTAAATACACCAAGAGAACAAAACAAGTGGATCTAGGACTTTCTAGACCATGGGCACAAACCCGATTCACGAATTATAATTCGACCCATGTGGTATACGCTGTTTGGTGTCAATGCCCTAAACTATACATAGGGATGACAGAATGAAAAGTCAGCATATGGATCAGCGAACACAGAAGCTGTATTAAAAAGAAAAATCTGATGGCCCCACTGGTTAACCACTTTGTTATAATGGAGCATGATGTCGAAGGTTTGAAATGGACAGTGTTATGGCAATTGGAAACATTGAATAATAGAGAGGCGGATACCAGGAGGCTTTTCTATAAAGAACAATGGCTTATTTTTCTTACTAAAGCAGCAGAAAGAGGACTGAACAAACAGGTAGATTGGAAGCATTGAGGAGTCGCACACATGAGAGTAGTGTTATCCTGTTGATAGTTATGAGTGCATCGAGGTTGTCTCACAGTATTCTGGTCATACGATCCTACCACGGTTGCTAATTCTTTCTTCAGAAGTTTCAGAAAATAATTCTCTCCTTGACGTCCCGGAGGAGTAGTCGGAGTAGGGGTTAAGTAAGCAAAACAATATTAAGGACCTGTGAAGTTGCGGGGAGAATGGATACGTACTCATTATCATATGAACAGGCGTGATCAGAGACGTTCAGTCATTCACCACCTTTGAACCTTTGTGGACTATGTGGACAACATGCTTGTTTTGATTTAAAGCAAGGTGCTAGGTCAATGGCATAATATTTGTACTACCCTTGTGCCCAGCGATGATACTGAACCGGAAACAGGAACGCAATACAGGTATACAGTAGACCGTGACCAGGGTCATGCTACCATGCTCTAGGTGCGTAGAGGTTTACTATGCATGCCCAGTTCTATATGAGTGACTTGGTACATTTTTCTCACCAGCCAATGTCATTCCTCAGGTGCCCACGGCAGCGTCTTCAAACTCATTATCACGTACGGATGGGTATTATTGAATGTAGAGATCCCGGCTCACGGGACCTGCATGCAACGCAGGTAGGGTACACGCGACTGGTTGCACGTGACACATTCACTAAGTATTTGTATAACAGGCCGAGAATCATAATTGCCACTGACAACTGCGAACGAGGGACGAAGACGGTTTGAACAGCGTTTCGCTTGAAGAGGCTGGATCTGAAATCTATGGTGAGTGTTAAGCCACTAGACTGTTTTTTAGTGTAATATTGACCTGATACACTAGGAGCGAGATGTCGAGAGCTACAAGGCCATAATACTTTTCCTGTTTTTAGGATCCAAGGACACAGGGTACCGTACTGACACGCGGGGAAGTCGGTGGAAGCTGCGCAGCACCCAATTAAGGGAGGCAGTGTAATAGGACGGCGCAGTAGCAGCAATAGCTGGGGAGCTTTGCTCTCCAGCCCCCACCCGCCGGCTAACGAAATTGGTTTAGGTATGTGGAAATTTACCTGCAGCCATATTTGCAAAATGCATGAAGGTTAGTTACAGGCTCTGCACCAATGAGAGTATGTGAAAGCATTTTTTATGAATGCATCAAACTTAGATATGCGAAAATGCGCACCTGTCCGTGGGTACATTGTAGTATTGATGGTTGATGTCCAGCATATTTTCTGAATGTTTTATGAAGCATCTGATAATAGGAGGACAAATAGTCTCTACCTTTTAATATTCACTTCTTGCTTTCTTTTTTCTTTTTTTCTCTTGGTCCTAGAGACTGTGTTGTTTACTTACGAGACACTCCCCTGCATCCGTGCTCAAGAATACAGAATACTTGAAGTACACGGAAAGCCCTACATAGGTAAACATTGGTACCTGGTAGGATAGACAGCGATTAATTTTGAATCTTACTGGTGTTTCCTCTTTTCTCTCCTAGGTCGAACGATATGTTGGGCAATCCTGGTGGCTGCTGGCTTGGTAGTGTATCATATTGTTAGTGGTATGCTGACACCAGAATAGCAAAATAGATATAAGAAGGGCACATGTGGTCCCCCTGAAGAAGTTCATAAGTTATTGGTTCACCAATAAGATGAACGAAACATGTTGGGTCTTTATGTGTATTGTAATGATGAACAGTAGAAGGCAATAACAAATTGAGTTGACAATCTTTACCCTAGTTGCTGTAACAGGGTTTGAATTAGCTTCATTAAGGTAATGTATAGAAGTCCAGGAAGTAATCCTGAAGTATGTAACTCCTAGGTGCTACTGACCACTGCGTGACTTTGCACTATATGTTCTTTTTGCATTTGAATATCCTATGCGTCAATAGATCTGTATAGGGTGTTGTATTGTGTTTTTTTGTGTTTGTTTTTTAAACACTTTTTTGCACACTTGGTTTACACTTTTTTACACTGTTTTAGATCTCTGTATTGGGCATTTTTAGTAATGTGTACTAGGTTTTATACATTTTTTTATGCCTATGTTTTTAAGTCTTGAATTGTTGAATTGTGTTTTCTAAAATAAAATTGAATATCTTGTTATATAGTGACTGTCTATGTTAGTCTGCCATATGTGAGTGTGTGATGTCACATGGAATGTTGTTGGGTGAATGATGGAATGCTGATCTGAGGGTTCCATACTGAGGCAGGCAGTTAGAGCTCCCCTACCTGGGTGATGGGGCCAGTGCTGATATAGTGCATACTCTCATGTATTTATCCTTTTGTAACTGTTTCTTAAATTCCTGTAATACACCTTATAAGTAACTCTAGTAAGCCTGGAAGTCACTTTACAACACTTTTCACAAATTGTGACTTGGTACCTATTTGGTCCATGGGCCATGTCTTCTAGATCTAGGGGAGAGAGTGGTTGGACGCTTGGATCCTTTAGTTTATGAATGTCCATTGCTGTTCGGTAGGAGCCGGATCTAAGTGTCTTTAAATTGGCTCCCTCAGTCTCTTTTTGTTATTTAGCACCGATTAAGACCTGCCACACTGCATCAATGGTGAGGACACCAAACTCTACTAAAGCGTCATCCACAAGCAAAATGAACCAGCGACCCCCAGCAGGCTGCCTCACTGACCTCCTCCGTGTCACTCAGATCCAATGTACACCTGGCCTTGAAGAGGGATTGGATGCCATGGGATGTTGCCTCACTTTTTCCCACCAAAGGGTAATTCTTTGTGATCAAGGATATACTTTCTCCAAGAATTGAATCTATCCAAGATAGGCAGGTCATGGTTTTACATGATACAGACGCTCAGGAGATAATCCCAACTGGATATTAAGTACGAGGTTCTATGCAGCATCCCACGCCACTTGCAAAGACCACCGCAGACCGGGTATTAGGGAAGCTAGATATGGCTACAAAAAGCTGCCAAGTCATAGATGGTTTACCACACACAAGAGACGCACCCCCTCTGAGAGGGTCCATACATTGCGCATGGACCCTGTGTTAGAACAAGATCCCTTTTAGAAATGCACCTCTGTCTAGAGGGTGAGAAATGAGGTGAGCTGAACAGCCACCTTCTACCCCTTTGGGCTGATTTATCTTCTCTGTCCTTCGCTGTCTTGCGCCTTTTGTGGTCCCCACCCTCATCCTCTTTGGCAGTCTCAACAGTTGAAAGTGAAGCAGAAATAGTGTGACTGATCTCAGACCACCCATGAGGTTGAGGAAGGCATTATATACACGTGGGGACATTGTTGAATTATTTATAGTAATACATTTTCATTTAAATCCCACGATTTTCACCTTCTAATCCTATATTTATCGATGTTGTACACCATGAATCGTTATTTTCAGCCACATGCTACAGCCAAAGGGATGACAAGCAGGTGGTCGATCCCCTTATGCACCTCCCCCATTCCCAGTGACCACCTCCCCCACCCCACTTGGCTGGCCCAATTGTTATTAATGTCAAACATAATAACATCCATTTGTAAGTTTCCTAGTGGTGCAATCAGATATTGATGCTTCTCGCTGGCTGCAGCACATAGGTTAAGCAAAAGGAAGGGTTATTGGTGCACACCAATTATTCAAAAAAGTCTCAAGTTACAGGGTCAATTTAATTGTATAAGAAATTTAAGGTGCGGGGAGGAAAAATGGCCCTGGCACAGAACCAATGTTATATGAAAAAGAAGAAGTGAGCATCCAAGATTGGCACCCTCCCGTCCCCTGAATACTATAATGTACCGTCAACAGACAGTTTAGGGTTTAACTCATGATGTAGAGTTAGTAGTACTCAATTGTATTCGATATTTGCACATACAGAAAAAGTTTTATCAAACCAATTTCTGAGTAAGAAATAGCAATATTTAATCAGTATTCAATTTCACCAACAAGCGCTGAGGAAGTCTCCGACTAGGGACGGAACGCATGGCACAGAACAGTGACTATTGAGCCCTGCTTGCCACAAGTTTTCCGATTCGGCTCAAGAAGGAGAGGGAACAACCTCGAAACGCGTGAGCTGTGTATATTGGACACCTGGATAGCTTTGTTGGTGAAATTGAATACTGATTACATATTGCTATTTTTTAATCAGAAATTGGTTTGATAAAACTTTTTTTGTATGTGCAAATATAGAATACAATTGAGTACTACTAACTCTACATCATGAATTAAACCCTAAACTGTCTGCTGACAGTACATTACAGTGTGCAGGGGACAGGAGGGTTCCAATCTTGGATGCTCACATCTTCTTCTGTAGCCCATAGGTTAGCTTTGGATTATTACGCCACAAATGTGAGATTACCACTCCGGCACTCCACTTCTTACTCCTTTCCCACAGTGCGGCATTAAAGGTGCACACTGTCTCCCGGGTCCTAGACATCAGCAGAAGTGTTCAGCAGCAAGAAAGTAATCTCAGAGGTGTTGTGTCCATGCCTGCGTGTTTCAAATGTTATTCAATATATGCGCAACAGTGTGTGTGTGTGTGTGTGTGTGTGTGTGTGTGTGCTTGATTGGCAGGTGTTGGGGGGAAAGGAGACTGCTTCAGCATGAAGATAGTGACACACAGTGACAAATCTGGCATATCTTGTGGGTGTGACAAAGTAACTAAAGTAATTTATATTATGATTGCTGCAACATACTCTGGGCACAGTTTCATGATTTACCATGGTAATGGTGTCATATGTTGGGCTGGAGCATTATGAAATGGATTTACAGAGGGAATGCTGGCATATGTTTTTGACGCGGCATCATGAAAGTGATTTAGAGGGAATACAGGCACAAACGGTGGAAGCAGCATCCTGGAAGTGATGTTTTTAGGCCAATGCGTGCATATCCTTTACACACAGCCTCATGAGAATGATTTCCCCTGGCAATGCTGACCTATACTGTGGGAGCAGACTCATGAAAGTAATTCACAATGGCAATACTTGCATATCTAATGGTAACAGTAGCACAAAAGAGATACACAGTAGCTATTTTGATTTAAAGATGAGATACTGGAATACATTGTGGTTGCAGAATCATGTAAGTAATTTACAGAGTTAATTTTGCAACATATTGTGGAAGCAGCACCATGAACGGGATTTATAAAGGGAATGCAGGCATTGCAGGAAATCTTCATGAAAGTGAATTACAGAGGGAATGCTGACCTATTTTCCGGGAGCAGCTTCAAGAAATTGATATACAGTGGCAATGCGGTCTTATATTGGGGGTGGAGGGGGTCAGTTTCATGACAACATTAAAAATGCTCCTTTATGCAGTGGTACATCTGGCATTTGTTGGATTTGTTTAATGTGTTACCCTCAAGAACTAATTGTAAAATATATGTTGTTTTTAGTCAATTTTTCACTAAAAGTGTGCAGTAAAATACACAATTTCAAAATATTTAGCAAGGTAGAGCTTTCCTCCTGAACCACTTTTGTGCCTATTTGTGGACATTTTAAGCCCCTCAATTTAAAATGTTCACCCACTGACATTGAACTTGCATTTTTAGAATATTGGTGTCCCCTACAGAGCAACCAGGCACCTTGGGACCAAACTTTCCTCTGCCACTTTTTCAGGAACTCCACAGCTGGAGACTACAAATTGATCTTGTGACATGACCAGATACCCCACTCTGGTGAAATCTGTGAAAACCATTGGCTTCCAAAAAGATGCAAGAGTATATAAAGGGCGCCTGGCGAAGTCCTGATATGCCCAGGAGGGTACTTGTAGGTAAATAGATAGAAATCAGGGTGACACTTAACCCAATGTCTATATTCGATCTTAATAGCCTTACTCTTACAACACCTCTCACTTTCGGAGCACTCAGCCCGGTGAAGGATTCATAGTTTCTTTCTTGAATCCCTCTTTGCATCTCGGATAATTATATCGAACTCATTAGAGTGTTTGCCGGAATTTAGCAAAGGGCCCTTGTTGTCCAGCCCAGTTTTGGTGGATAAATACCTCAGCCAATCCTCAATCTCATTGCCATTCAACCTACCCAATCTAAGTATATCTCTAAGTGTAGGCTGAGAGATGCCCGTATTTGCTTTACCTATATGGCCCGCCGCCCACCGTATGCGATTGCCATCATGATTTGAGTAGGTCCCCGACCACCTTTACAGTTGGTGGCAGGGTTTTGGCCTCTTATTAAAGCTAGGATTGCATGGTCACTATAGATGTTGGGTACTACCCTACCCTAAAATCCATTACCTTTTCGAGATAAGCATTGTTGCTGAAGAAATAGTCAAAGGGTAGATCTGTTTTTACCCATCCCCCATGTGTACTGATCCGGTCAATCCCACAGGGTTCGACCATTCAGTAGAATAAGGCCCCTTTGCTTTAAGAAGTTCACCCACTGTGTTCCCATACTGTTACTACGCGTCTGTATCATTTCACACCTTTCAAACACATTTTGGTACAATGTAGACTCTTGATCATCCATGCAGCGGGTATTCAAATCTCCCCCTAAGATGATTAGCTGACTATCACTTGTTCCCATGTACGTTATTAATACTTCCTCAAGAAGATCGTGTATAGAGTCCAGGGTTTGAGTGTTCTGTGGGACATATAAGTTTACAATCACGCAGGAGCACTTCTCATCCCCATCCCCCAGCCTTAATTCGACTGCTTGTACAATACTGCTCTTCGTGGTTAAATCAATACTACTAGATTGTATTGCTGGGCTCACACCTATTATTAAAACCCCCATTGGGTCTACTCCGTGGGTCCTTGTTAGCCATTATCTGGTAGAGATGATATCCATCTAAATGTATTGCAGATTCGAGCCAATTTTCTTCCAAGAGGAACACATCAAATTTACCCAGGAATGATGCAGATCCTTCTGTGTTTAACACATAATGATAATTTCATTTAGCCCCACCCCACAGATCAAATGATTGTCCTTGTGGTCGTTTGACCGACCCCATACTTTTTGACTTGTATTCCTCTAGGTCTAAGGCATGCAAGGGAGAGACAGGTGTTAGTGCCCCATGGAATCTTGCTAAACGGTCAGAGCTTAAATAGCTATGGGCAACATAAACCGCAGTCCTCTTAACAGGCCGTTCATAACAAACAGACAGCTTAAATCCTAGCTTTGCCAATTGATGCTGTCAGCAGCATAGTACTGATACTAGGGCAGCTGAGGCACATTTAATCAGCGCACAATTTGTGGGACTGATCCATTTGGGTAATTCTATGACTAACAGTGCCAATCATAGACGAGGGATATGCTTCCACAGCTCTAGCAAAGTCGAGCAGTTTAGAAAAGGGCTGGCAGTCATCGGGTTCAATTGGTCTATCTTCACCAGCGCAGCCAAATTTGGTGCCATAGGGATTGAACCTCGAAGCTTGTACGCCTCCACAACCCCTTCTCTATGGTGGCAGGGCTATCTGGGGTACAGGTCAGGTTCCGTAGCTCCCCAGCTGATAGTAGATCCTAAAGGGCCACTTCCCCAGTGTCCATGGGGCTATCGTAGACTTGCAAGGGCCCAAGGCTCTCGTTGGTTTAATATGTCCAGCTTCAAACGTTACCCCCTTCCTGGGGGGCGGTGATCTGCAGCTCCCCTGTTGAGGGTAGTAAGGGTCTAGGCCAGACCCATTTATCAAGAGGGCCTCTCAATATCACTTGCCTCACCGTTCCGTCATCCTGGACCCTAGAGACAGAGGCCATCCCTTGTTGTTCAGTGTCGTGAGGGCCGCAAAAAGGCAGTGGCCGGGATTGAAGGCAGACCTTGATCTGTGACTCTTGACTTTCCCACAGGTGCCAACGGTGGTCTTTTCATCATGGAAAGTTTGTTACAGAGAGCTTCAAGAGCATCGTCTTCATTGCATGCCGCAATGTTTATCGAGTTTAGCAAGCAGGTTGAGGAGTCCAGTGGTAAGAAACGCTGGCCCCAAGGTTTCAGAAAAGGCACTAGTGCAATTCTCTAGGTTTATCACTTTGGCTTTGTGTGGTGGAGCCCTAGGCCCATCAGAAATTCTTGACCCTGGCTCCTTACTACTTCCAGAGGCTCCCTGAGCTCTTACAGGTAAAGTTGCATAGTAGGCCAATATACTCCCGATGGTTTTCACCTTGGTGGTCCTAAAGACTCGCTCGCCCACCATCACCTTGCAGAGTTTAAATATCTTAACCATCCTAGAAGACAGGGTGGTCACCAGGGCATACATCGGCCTGGCCCCTGGAGCGCAATAGTTATTTAAAGGAGTCAAGCCTGATTCATCGGACGAAATTTCAGTTTCTGAAGGCTCATAGGGGAAGTACAGCTTGTAAATTTGGTCTACTGGATAAGTTTGTCCCTGGCATTTTATCGTGGCTGGTCTCACAGGACATAGTGACTTACATTTTATCTCTCAGCAAAGTTTGAGCATTGAACCATTGTTGTCGATCTCCGGCACTGGACTTGTAAGATGGCTGTTAAAAGTCTCTACCGGGGCGTTAATAGTGGCTTGGAAAGATCGTACCTCTACCGATGGACCTTCTGCTCCAGTCGTTGCTTCTGGTAGGGCAGGGCTGGAAACTGGCACCTGTTATTTACCCACTAAGGGGGTCGCCACTTTACCCACTGCATGGTAAAATCCTGTAATCTTGAAATGTATACTGTTTGTTGATTTTCTTTTTGTTCTTCTTTTGCTTTGGAGCCCCTTTTGGGAGACGGTTACGATTAAGTGGACTGCGCAGGTGTTTGCCAGCCTTGGCTGCTTCACTGCACAAGCCAAGCCTTTTCGGCTTATTTCTGATCCTCGATATTATATTTCTCGATTGAGTGACTATTTCCAGGCCGCCCAATGGAGCCCCAACAAGCAGGGAGGAGGCGTCAAGAGCAGATGGCAAAGAAGAGAAGTAGCTTCAATCGCCGCGGGACCAAAGAAGCAAAGTGTTTAGTGGACAGATGGCTAAATACAATTACCGCTTTATGTTCCGCCGGCCCTAGATAGCAAACTCGGTGAAGCGCAGTAAAGTACACAAGATCGCTTCTTTACCTGGAGATTTCCACGTGTTCGTCACTTAGTATCTCGCCTCGCTTCTCGCGCCGATGAGCGGACAGCCGACAGCACTACGTTGGTGTACTCCTTGAGTGCGCGCGTGCCGAGTGCATGCGGCTCGCTCCTTATATCGCCTTCCTGGTAGGGGAGCAGGACCTATGGGAATCAGCCAATGGAATGAATGAAGGTCGTTGCCCACGGAAGCCGCCCTCTATTTCATTGCTTCTGTGTCTAGGCGTACCAATGTGGGGAGGTTTAAACACACTGGCCATCATTACGACCCTGGCGGAAATCGATAAACGATGGCGGAAATGTAATACCGCCATCGAATACCGCTCGGTGCGATTATGACCCGTCACCGCAAAGTACGATGCCATTAGCGACACCGTAGTGAACGCCAACGCTAACTGCACCAAGTACGCGGACGCGCGCCATGCAAAACCGTAATTACCACCATGGCGCAACGGTACGCGAATTCTGACCCTAGCGGACATTTACATAACGCCATCAAGCATGACGGAAAGTACCATTCCGCCATGGTGAGAATTACGGCATCGTGAACCAACCGTAAATGGCCCTACTGTGTGCCTGTACACCACTCCCTGCCCACATTGCACAACTCCCCGTAGGTGCAATGAAGTCACACAATGCAACCAGTCAAATGTACAAGTCACCCATGCATGCCAACGAACAAATGAATGTAGGGGCTCCAAGTGCCTTGTGAGTGGCCATCCATATCTGGCATGTCACCATTGCCGTACCGATGCAGCACAGGCATGTGAAGGTACAAGTACAGCAATATGAACTGAAATATGAGACAAAACAACAACAGGCCCCCATCGCTTGACACCAGTGTAAGGCAACATTCAAAGCAGTATCCTGAGGGAGACTGCACCAGCCCTGTACTCTTGCCAGTAAACAAACCAACCATCAGCACAAGCATGTACCACACAAGTTGGCAGAGTGACTGAGCAGCCAGGCCCACCCCAAGAGGGGCCAATGGGAGCTGCAGGGCACAGATGGCACGAATACAGAAGCTATTCCAATGGACATGACCTCAGTCTCCCTCCAAGAAACGCACGCAAACACAGGCACCTGTGACCAGCCATATTCTGACAATCACATCAATCCACCAATCCACCTGGCTGACCGGCATCCGGCACACAAAAGCTAATCCCCCGCCCCTGAGCATGACATCATGAAAACAGTCAAAATGGCTGCCCCTATCCCTGACCTTACTGGGCATCGTAGGCAAACGCGGCCAGTACAGTACCACGCAACTATACTCAGAAGCCGGAACCCAATGCAGATCTTCTCACAATACATCGCTCCACAAATAGGAATATGCTACATTACTTGCAAAGAATAACGCTACACGGTTAATATCTGAATAAAATATTAATGCACATCAAATTCACCAAGCCCATACAGCTATTAGGTCATAAACTCCAGAATATTATTCATTACTGTGGGCTGCATCCGCAATAAATGACCAGCTTCTTCTTGTGTGACGCCCTGTTCCTTCATGGTACACAGGGGCTACATCCACGTTCAAAAAGGCAACATGGAAGCGCCTAGAACTGCAGGGCCGTCCCATTAGGTAGGCACTAGTCCAGCTGAAAGGTTGATATGTTGCTCCTAGCCACTAGTACAGCGTAAGGGCATGTGGCCCATTGGCGATCGTCCCATAAGATCGTAATGGTGCTCCACTGATTAACTCGAAGCAGCAGGTGTCGGGAGTAAAAGCCATCTGCAGGAGTGGCATACAGATGGCAGCGGCAAAAGGGTAGGAGATACCTGTCACCCAAATGAAATGAAAAAGAATAGTATGGGCATCAGAACTTCATTTGTATTACTCACTTCAATGATCACACTAAATCTACAGGCATATGCATGCTAGCCCACTCAAAAGGATTAATTCCACCCAAAAATCACTTGCGATTCATAACCATATAAATCGAGGTGAAAACACTATTACAAACGAGTGTTTGTGTGCATGCGTCTGTTAAAACAGAATCCATTAGATGGGATTAGTAACGTGCATAGACACAAGTGTATGAAGGCGCGTCGAGACAGGGAGGGTTCAACAAGGGCAGATAGACGATGGTCCCACTATGGCAGCTCTGCATCACATAGCGCAGGGGAAGGGGATAGATACCAAAAAGCCATGTACATGGCAAACTCTCAATTAAATCATCTGTCCATGCATCCATACATCATTCCCTCATCCCGGTATAAAAACGCCTGATTATTTACTCACATAACATTTGAAATTTCCATTGAGTCTGTGCGTAATGCAGTCTGCAAAATCCACTGTGCTCCAGCCCGGAATTCTAGTGATGTGAAGCAACATGTATTTGGGAACGTCCTGCCTTATCGTCCACTTCGCTATTGCGCATCCCATACTATTCATATCAATCATTGCATTCTCGCCATGGCCCCTGTCCCAAGGACATTAAACAATAGAACGTTATATTTGCAGTCAGACCTGTGGGCGTCCCCTCGCCGCTTGCTGAAAACCGAAAGCGCTGTCCTTCGAATTCCTCATTTGCAACATCACGTCGAAAAGGCATCCGTGACCGCTCGAAATCACAAATTCATCCATGTAGTGCGGCAGTGTGTGAAAATGGCAACTGGCTTCACTCACAAATGGGACGCCCCGCCCGTCGGTGAACCTCGGTACAGTGCTGCATGAGGGTCCACCGTTAATCGAGTACTACATTCCACTGACCCTTCACAAGTTTGTTCGCGACTGCAAAGATTGTATGTGAAACAATGGGACCATAGCAGAATGAACATATAAACCAATATTACACTGCCATCGGGGTCAAATACATGATTGTAATAGCAAGATGCCATGCATCACACTGCAGCGTTGTGTGCGGGACGTGCTCGCCCAAAGGGGATTGCAGCTGGCACAGGTGGAATGAATCACCACAGGTGGAGGCAATACAGCCTGAAAACACATAAATTGCACACCCAACCCCCTCCCACAACCACACCCACTCCAAAATGCTACCGGCAGGACTAGCGATGTTGGGCCTGGGGGACCTGATAGCACTGCAAGTACTCCAACTTCAAGAAGAAGACGAACACCAACTACTACAACAACCGGCCGCACAGAGGAGACGCAGGAGGAGGAGGAGGGCAAGGCAGGGCCAGCAAGGCCCACCAGCACAGCCACTACCACCACGCAGGCAGCCCGCAATCGCACGCCTCCGAGCTCATCCGTTCAACCTCACTGCTGAGCAGATCCACACCCTCTACCGTTTGGACCGGGACACCATAATCGCCATTGTGGACATGACACACGCTGACCTTGTCAGCATGATAGATAGCCCAACCGCCATCCCACCCCTACTGAAGGTGGTGTCTGTACTCCACTTCCTGGCCACAGGCACCTACCAGCACACAGTCGGACAGTTGCATGGCATTTCACAGCCACTGTTGTCATGGACACTAATGCAAGTGCTCGATGCCCTCCTGAAGCACGCAGACGACTACATCTCTTTACCACGCTCGGAGCATGAGATCACAAACACAAAAGTGGGATTCCATGCACTTGCCGGCATACCGGGTTGCATTGGTGCCATCGACTGCACCCATGTGGAATTGGTTGTCCCACATGCCATGGATGTCCAGTACCGCAACCGGAAACAATATCATTCCCTTAATGTACAAATGGTGTGTGACTCCAACAGGATCTTTACACATTGTTGTGCCCGATTTCCTGGTTCAACCCATGATTCTATGGTCTTGAGGAACTCTACAATACCACGCTACATGGAGCGACACGCAGGGAACAGATCCTGGCTACTCGGTGAGTCTCATTTCATGCATGATGATGTGGGGTATGTGATGCGGCAATGACCTGGCAGGAAGGGGGGGGGATGCGTATGTAGCAATGTCATTCCACAAACATCCTTTATTGTCCACATACAGGTGATGCCGGGTATCCACTGAAGAGATGGCTCCTTACACCACTCCAGAACCCACAGAACCAGCATGAGGAGGACTACAACCATGCCCACTCACGTACCCGTGTAGTCATAGAACAGGCATTCGGCCTACTGAAGGCTCGTTTCCGCTGCCTCAGCAGGTCTGGCGGGGCACTCCTGTACCGCCATGAGAAGGTTGCAAAGATGGTCATGGCATGTGTCATGCTACACAACATGTGCGTACGTAGAAATGTGCCCATGCCCCCTGACGCAGAACTGCAAGCACCTGAAGATGGTCATGATGAGGGTGGGGATGTGGCAGCACCTCAAGGAGTCCGCGAGGCACAGGAGGCCCGTGAAATTCGTCAGAATATCATAGATTCATGCTTCTAGCACTCACGCCTGGTGGCTGATACATGGACACGGGACTTGTGGCACTGTGTGTGTCTGGAACATGCACAATGTGGACTGTACGCCTATAAAGGCCTCGTACACAATGATCAATGTCCACACGTCTCATTGGGTGATTATGAAATGTTCATTGCATATGTGAAATTATGTTACACACCCCATCGACCCGCCACCCAAGAAAGCCCAACATCCTCCCTCCACCCTCCTACCTCCCCCCCGAACACCAGTGTCCAAAGATGCTCATTGTCAGTGGGCAGACGCTATTGCAAGCCCCCTCTCCGGGTATCAGGGGCACCCCTGCCTGTGGAGCGCAGGTTCCTCCCAGATCTACGTTGGGGGCTGCCCTGGACGGAACTTGCAACGGATGATGTCTCTGCCTGCTCACGTCCATGCATGTCCCTAAGGGTTTGTGAGAGCTCAGTGAGCACACGGCGCACAGCGGCAAGTTCACCACATACGTCTTTGGACGTCGCATGCAGTTCCCCCCTCAGGCTCTCGGTGCTTCTCTCCATTTGTACCCTTAGTGTCCCTGTACTTCGCTCCATTTGTGCCCTAAGTGTCTCAGTAGATGTTTCTATGGCTGCCTTAGTACCCCCACATTCATCAGCATGCTCCTTGAGGAGCGTGGCCAGTTGCTGCTGTTGCACGATCACCTGGTCGAGGGACTGTTGCCTCTGCTGGGCCATGCCCATTTGCGGTGGTGTCACAGAGGGGCTGATCACCTCATGTTGCCTTGCCACAGGGCTTGTGGGGGATGGCCAGTCGTCGCCTTGTGGGTGCCCCTGCGTGGTATCCTCATGGTGTACGGGATGGAACAAACAGGGGGATTGAGACAGGTCATGGATGGGTCCTACATCGACAGCACCGTTTTCTGTGTCTGAGCATGCTGCCATTAATGCAGTGTCACCTATGGTGCTGCTGCCACCAGAAGCAGTGCCTTCTGTGGCATCCATTGGGGGGACCTGTGGTGCTGCTGTTGTGGGCATGCTGGCTGCTGTGGTGCCTGTTGGAGTCCCCTCCTGTGTGCTGCCACTTGATTTGTGCTGCTGCCGTGTCTTGGTCCGTGCAGCTGAGGTGGAGGGTCTTTGTCCGTTGGTCTTGGCCCTCTTTGCAGGTGTGCTGGTAGGGGTGTCCTGAAGCTCGTCGTTTGAATCGGACCCTGTGGTGGAGTAAAGGAGGGCGAGCGTTATTTATGGGTCTGTGGAAATTGGAATGGCAATGTATCACATGCATTGGGGTGGTACCTGAGGGTGATTTGGGTCAGGGCCTTGGAGGTGGTTTCATTTTTGTGTGGATTGAGGATGCAGTTGTTTTGCAGCCTGCAGTTAGGGTGTGCATGCTGCACGTGTAGAGGGTGTTTTTAGAATTTTCAATTATTTATGTATTTTATGTGACTTTTAGAGTGCGCTATCAGGCCAATGTATGTGGACGTTCTCCTGGACATGTGTTTCTGTTGCACTATGTGGACACATGGTACTTCACATGATTGGACATTGTGGATTTAGCATTGTTTTATTTGGCCCACCTACCTGATTCTTCGGTTGTCTGCACTCCTTTCTCCATCCCTCCGACTCCCTCTATACTCTCCATTCCAATGGTGGAGGCACAGATTTCTTCCCAGGGGGTCAACTTGATGGGTGATTCCGATCCTCCCCCGGTTGCTGTGGCGATGTTACGGTTGGCTGATAGTATGCTCCGTACGCGTATCCGCAAGTCGTCCCATCGCTTTCTGCATTGCTGTGGGTTGCGGGGTGCGGTCCCCACCGCACTTACCCGCTGTGCCACCAGGGCCCATATGGCCTTCTTGTTCGCAAGTGCCGTCCTGGTCATTTGCGTCGAGAAGACGACGGCAGCATTCTCCTGGAGGGTCTCTGTGAGCACGGTGAGTTCCTCATGGGAGAAGTGGACCTGCCGCTTGCGGTCGCACGCTTTTTTAGCATTTTTTCCCATTTTGATTGTTTTAACTAGGGTGGCTAACGGGTTGGGATGTGTCTCAGGGTCGGATTTTTGATGGTTGTGTTGGGATTCTGATTTTATAGGTGTACGGCGTGCTGTTTCCCGTTCCGGCCCCATGTTTTTACTTCCGTTTCCGTATATTTACGGTCACCGTATTTTGCGATTAGCGCTCATTACGGTGACCGCTATGATGGGTGGCGGAATTGCACCTAGGGCACCGTACGACGGCGGTGAGGGGCGTTTTGGGGACATTTCCGCCATCGCGGACTTTGCACTTCCGCCATGGCGTAATGCTCGTGCCCGATGGGTCAGAATTAGCCGCACTTTACTCCATCGTGCAATGGCGGAAACGCTATTTACGCTATGGCGGTCAGGTCAGTTACTTTCCGCCAGGGTCGTAATGAGGGCCACTGTAAATATGTCGAGCAGCAGTCACCAGTAGGACTTGTGGACAGGTGGATAGCTGACAGTACTCGTTGGTGCACTCCTTGAGTATCTCTCACCTATATCAGACAGGCCCATCACGGGGTCGAGAGATTTGGACACTCACGGTCGCAGAGCTGATGATTTAGTGTACTGACAGAAAATGGCGACTGACCTGCTGTAGTAATGAGGACGAGGTGAAGTGGTTACCTGAGCTGTCGGCAGAGCAGAGGTAGAAACCCTGCTGAACTCGTGGCAGATCCGCTGCAGCGTTGTTAGAGTAGGCAGTCCCAGATAGGGACTAGTGAGTGCCAGTACCAAGGCTGCTCTGGATGCCTTTTAGTTCAGGATTAATAATGTCTACTCCAGGAGCGCCCCAGGGGTACCCAGACTTTGGGTAGGATGTTCCCCTCACGCCGAGAAACACAGAGACAGGTATGAGAGCAGCCTCCATGGCCCTTCGGCGAACTGGAGAAATCATTGCATTTAGACATGCTTGAAGGCCCCACAGCGTTCTGCTCTTGGATCATGACTCGGAGGACTGTGAAGTTTAGCTTATACTGCAAGCCTCCCAACAAAAAGGTCTCTCTCTTTTCATTAGCACACCTTGTGGAATGTTGCGAGCAGGAAGGAGGATTCTGGGCACAAACTCCTGGTAGTTGCTCCTAATGTTCCCCCGTAATGAGCCGGGCTTATGAAAACACTGGCTCCTGGTGGCGCAGTGAGAAATCACAGAGCACTTGGCCACTCTTGCAGTGCTCTTCACCACGTGCTGCTGCTCCACGGCGTTGCCCCGCTCCACTAGCCACATGCCGGTGCACACGGCCTTCTTTCGCTGTGCACCATTAGCAGCTGTGACGTTGCAGCTTCCAGCTCCGTGCGCGGTGCTAAGTCTTCACACCAATCCAGCACTGCACGCCTACCTTCCATCTCGACCTTAATTTCTGAGATATTTTAGTCCCCTAGCTACATGCCCCCATTTTAGAAATGGGTGGTAACAAACTTAGCACCCTTGAGGAATGCAAGTCACTGTGATTAGGTGTCCATGGCCCTCACTTTTCTCAGGACCATGAAGTCAGGCTTCTGGGCACCTAATCAGTGCAAGCCCTGCCCTCCATAGGCACTAAGGCTTTGTGTTTTATTGAATTTCTATAGCGCTTGACGCCTAAGCACTGCACAGAAGAGATACCATACAATAAAATTTAGCATGTCAAAGGAACAAAAACCAACAGATGAGTGAGAACCAACAGTGAGAGAGAAGATTAACTTTAAGGTGGCAGCAAAACAAAAGAGGTGATGGCTGGAAGGTTTAGAATTAATCTTAACCTCTGGCATTGCTCTGAGCAACCCTCCAGACCATTGTTCTTCACCTATACAAAAAAGGTAGCAGGCGCCCCCCTCTCGAAAGAACAAGGCATGATAACCTGTTCAGTGGTTATTAACCACATTGAGAGCTCGCAGCCATTGCTTTTTGCTCACTGTACCTTCACAGATGGGAAATATCCATTTGCATATCAGTCTTTGTCCCGCCCACAAGGGCAGTCCAGCACCGAAATGCTATGGCAATTCCTCTCTGAACAAGAGTACCACCAGCGACCCCATACACGTGTTTCAGACTTGTTGGGCATCATCAGTGAGGTGAAGCTGAGCCTCTCTAAGCACAGTGAGCAGGGAGTCCACGTCTGGTAGTCACCAGTAGGACTTGTGGACAGGTGGATAGCTGACAGTACTCGTTGGTGCACTCCTTGAGTATCTCTCACTTATATCAGACAGGCCCATCACGGGGTCGAGAGATTTGGACACTCACGGTCGCAGAGCTGATGATTTAGTGTACTGACAGAAAATGGCGACTGACCTACTGTAGTAATGAGGACGAGGTGAAGTGGTTACCTGAGCTGTCGGCAGAGCAGGGGTAGAAACCCTGCTGAACTCGTGGCAGATCCGCTGCAGCGTTGTTAGGGTAGGCAGTCCCAGACAGGGACTAGTGAGTGCCAGTACCGAGGCTGCTGTGGATGCCTTTTAGTTCAGGATTAATAATGTCTACTCCAGGAGCGCCCCAGGGGTACCCAGACTTTGGGTAGGATGTTCCCCTCACGCCGAGAAACACAGAGACAGATGTGAGAGCAGCCTCCATGGCCCTTCGGCGAACTGGAGAAATCATTGCATTTAGACATGCTTGAAGGCCCCGCAGCGTTCTGCTCTTGGGTCATGACTCGGAGGACTGTGAAGTTCAGCTTATACTGCAAGCCTCCCAACAAAAAGGTCTCTCTCTTTTCATTAGCACACCTTGTGGAATGTTGCGAGCAGGAAAGAGGATTCTGGGCACAAACTCCTGGTAGTTGCTCCTAATGTTCCCCCGTAATGAGCCGGGCTTATGAAAACACTGGCTCCTGGTGGCGCAGTGAGAAATCACAGAGCACTTGGCCACTCTTGCGGTGCTCTTCACCACATGCTGCTGCTCCATGGCGTTGCCCCGCTCCACTAGCCACATGCCGGTGCACACGGCCTTCTTTCGCTGTGCACCATTAGCAGCTGTGACGTTGCAGCTTCCCGCTCCGTGCGCGGTGCTAAGTCTTCACGCCAATCCAGCACCGCACGCCTACCTTCCATCTCGACCTTAATTTCTGAGATATTTTAGTCCCCTAGCTACATGCCCCCCATCTTAGAAATGGGTGGTAATAAACTTAGCACCCTTGAGGCATGCAAGTCACTGTGATTAGGTGTCCATGGCCCTCACTTTTCTCAGGACCATGAGGTCAGGCTTCTGGGCACCTAATCAGTGCAAGCCCTGCCCTCCATAGGCACTAAGGCTTTGTGTTTTATTGAATTTTTATAGCGCTTGACGCCTAAGCACTGAACAGAAGAGATACCATACAATAAAAATTAGCATGTCAAAGGGACAAAAACCAACAGATGAGTGAGAACCAACAGTGAGAGAGAAGATTAACTTTAAGGTGGCAGCAAAACAAAAGAGGTGATGGCTGGAAGGTTTAGAATTAATCTTAACCTCTGGCATTGCTCTGAGCAACCCTCCAGACCATTGTTCTTCACCTGCCAACCAATTACAGAAGGGGAAAGACAATATGCAAATCAGGCTTGGCCCCACCCCAAAGGGGTAGTCCAGCCCGAACTGCTAGGTCACATCCCTTCTCCTTCTGCACAAGATCACAAGCATCCCAAAACATGATTTGGCGTGTCTTCAAAAGGGGAAAAGAAGAAATGGAACGTAGAAGAGAGAGGGAGAGAGTTCCAATTTTTGTCCGCAACCAAGAAAAGGAGCGGAAACAGGATGCCGCAGAGGGGGAACTGGGGACACTTAAGAGAAAAAGGGATTGGGAATGGTAAGATAAGGCTTAAATGCTATGGTAAGGAATAACATAGTTCTTAGCCCGTAGGTGATAGATTCGCTAAAGCTAAAATCAAGGTGTGTGTCTCATTAGGCCTGTCCTCCTTTCTCAGCAGTGGGGGAGAGAAGATACGCGTGAGAGTCTTAACCCTTGAGGCCTCCCTTGCTCTTTGCAAACATCAAGGATGCTGTTTACGCCCCTGATGCCCATTGAGATCGTCAAATAATACAGTCATGCTGGGCGGGGCTTTGATCTTTTCCCCTGTTCCTGATATCTACAAATGATAACTTCATTCTTGAGGAGTTGTAATGGGAAGATAGTGGTCCGTGTATATAGTTGGTGGGCCACCTATTTAGGCATTTTCTAGGCATCACTTTTGCAGTGCCAGGCTGTTCCAGGGGAAATACAAGTTTCATTCACTCTAACAGTGTGCGGTTTGGTCATTTCTAGTGTGTGTGTGTGTAGGATGTATATAAAATGCTGTAGGACCCTGCTTCCTTGTCAATCTCTAGCAGGTGACGGCAGCAGTCTCTGCAATAAACCCTTAGCTCCCCTGTGACTCCTTATAGGACCCAGGCACCTTGGTGGTCCAGCTCCATTT
Source organism: Ambystoma mexicanum (assembly GCF_040938575.1). Classification (NCBI taxonomy): domain Eukaryota; kingdom Metazoa; phylum Chordata; class Amphibia; order Caudata; family Ambystomatidae; genus Ambystoma; species Ambystoma mexicanum. The sequence goes on along the minus strand of NC_090930.1, from coordinate 144,889,684 downwards.
ACCCAGGTTAGCTCTTTGAAGTACCCCATGTCTAGAGGGAGCTTGAAACCATTTGCACTATGTGAAAAGAGGACATCATTTGTAATTTCACGAAAGAGCTCAAGACCCTCTTGTTCAAGGAATGGCTTCTCCCTAGCTCCTCGGGCCACACACCCTCCACTCCCCACCTAACCGGAGATTAGTTGATCATCTCCACTCTGTTTCCTCCCCTGGTTCCTTTAGATCCCTTGCTCCCAAATTGCCCACCCTCCCCCATTGTCCTTCCCCATATGACTTGTAAAGCACTCTGTTGCTTCCCATAGCTAGGTCCACGCTCAATAAATACCTTAATGAAAATACATATTACGATAATCATGGAGCGATAGAGGTCATAGCAAGGAAGTTAGCTAGCTGGGGAACACTAAATATTTCGTTCTTGGTGCGAATAATTTGTTTTTTTCTGATTTGACGCACCTAACACACAAGAGTGTACAATGCTTGCTGCATGCCAGCAAGACTGAACGCCATTGGTTGGATCTTCTCCGCGGGATGTAGTAATCAGCCTACACATCTCCAGTGATGCGCTGTAGCACATGCAATCATTACTGCCAATTAAATCAATGTGTTCCGCACACAGTGGGACGGCGCCACGCGAGTGGCCATACTAACCTTTTATTCCGTGTGAATCTCATTGTGGCGCGCAGAAGGAAGATGGAGACGCGACAGTGGTGGGGTTCTCTTTCAACATCTGGGGCCACAGCAGGAACTCTTCAAAGATTTACGCAGCCATCAGGTTGGTTGGCTTCCCTGCTGCTGGAGCTCAAAGCTCCTCTAATGTTCGTGCCATTTTTGAAGCCGTCGTCAATGAGAAGCCAAGGCGGCGTTGGCAGCCAGCATGAGGAGGCAGAGTCACTGCGGACATGGGTGTCCGTGGCACATTCGAATCATGTCCCGATGACTCAGCCTTTCATCATTGGGGAGGAGACTGCAAACATCATGGACAAAGTTAATAGTTGTGATATTTCTACTAAGGGAGGACATGCAGGGTGGATGAGAGGCAAGCATAGAGTGGTGGTGCCGGAATAGAGCAACTCACATATTGCGGTTCAGGCACCACCCCGCATGGACTTAGTAGTATTGAGGGGCAGACAGAGGATCACAGCGCATAGTACTCATGTATGACGGACATAGAGGCACACGGTTGGTTTGTTGGCATCGACATTTTAGGAGGTTTACCAGATTTAATTAAAAAAACTAAAAAAACAACTGGACGGGTGACAAACATAGAAGCAAGACTACAGTCTTAGCAGCCATAGGCACAAAAGAAGGAATAAAACACAAGTGTGAATCTGATAAAACTGTAGTCCCACTTCTACGTCGGTGGTCTATTACGGCACAAAGTACGAGTGTGTGTTCACAAGCGCAGAACTCTCATTGGAGGAGAGAGGCAAGAGAGGAAGTGGGTGGAAATGGGGGGCAGGTGAAAAGTGAGCAGGGAGAAAAGCGAGCAGTGAGAGTGAGGCCGGGCCATTTTTGGCATTTCTGAATCGGTTCATGGCAAAAAACAGGGACCGTAGCCACCCATCTCTCCAATCCTAGGACGCGGTATTAAAACTTTAAAAAACCTTTGGGACGGCGGGGCCAAGGGGCCAATACCGGGACAGACCAGGCAAAACCGCGTCGTCTCGTCACCTTACATTTTAGGAGTTAGTGGGGATGTCTGCCACTGCCGGGCCAGCGGGCCACGTAATCGGGTAGAAAGCAGCTACACCTATTGTTAACATATGTGCAGGACATTTTGATAAAAGCTTTGCGGCCGTTACCTTGCTGTGTCTGGCCGAATGAGACCAGGGTTATTTACATGAAAGTGCAGCTCCTCTTGCTTTATGTCTAGTGCCTCGAAGCAGTTTGCTGCTTTTTGGCACTCTATTGACCACAATTTAAAATAGAATAAAAACGAAGGCACCCTTTTGAGAGTTTAACTCGCCACGATGCCTCCGGGCTGCTGCGTGCTATATAAATACTAAATAATAAATAAATAAATAAATTAAGGTGGCAATGAGTGCTGTAAAATGAAAACATTGATGAAAGTTAGAAAATCTCAGACCTACGAATTCAAGGGAGTTAAAGAATTGGGAAAAGTTGAAATGAAGACTAAAGTTTTTTTTAAAAAAACGTCTATTGGCTTTTCTTGAGATACTGCAAGCAAAGGCGGTGACCGTGGTGTGTCCCATTAACAGAAGTAGCATCTGCGCCAGCTGTGGGGGTGTTGACTTCTCACACCTTCACTCTCAGTGCAGCCCAGAATATTCAGCTGACGGTTTCAAGATGGATGCCAGTGGCATGACTGGCATGACTGCCCCCTTCCGCCTAAAGAATGACTCTGCAGGTGAGTCGGAGAAGGTGGGAGACGGGCAACTGATTTCTCCACAGGGTGAGTGACAGGAGGGATGGATGGCACTGTGTGATGCCGTCTTACACGAACAGGGCAGAATCAACATTAAATGGACCGGGTGGTGTAACATGTGTCTGTATATGGAGATTAAAAACGAGTTAAACATAACAAACTGGTATATAACATTTGTTAAGTGTGAAGACTAACATGCTTGACACTTTATGCAAAATTCTGTGCTGCAAAGGAATGTGGAGGATGAGGAGAGATAGAAGCAAAGGGTGGGATCACTGGAAGAGAGGGTAGAGGCGCAGAAAACCACTGTAGCCACACTAAAGGGGACCCTGGTGTAGAGGCCGCCCGGCAAATCTCCGGAGTTCTGTGTCGGGCAGTTCACGCTGTTGATTGGTCGTGGAATGTGCTGAGTCACATCGCCTGACATCACTCAGTGGCCAAGCGGCAGTGGCGTCAGTGCTGGAAATGTACTAGTGACTTCCACCTGGGGGAAGTGGGAGCTAGGGGAGGCCATAGCAATGGGGGTGGGCTACAAGTGTAGTCCAGGCAAGCAAGTGATAGGCTGGTAAAAAGGGAAAATAATATAGGCTTATGACAGAATGCAACAGCAGGCCTTGGTTTCCAACTGCGCCTCCCCAAAGAAAAGTATTATTAGTTTACGTGCTACCGCCTGAACGTCTTATTCGGATGGGTTCCAATATCTAGTTATAAAACAAATATCAAAATCCCAATAAACACTTTTGATGATTCGTCAAGTATGTATCATTCTTAATGCAATGGCCATTTGTGAAATTGACTATTCAGTCACCATTTATAGATTTCAACTGCTGAGCCAAAACGTGTTTCAAGCTTTACTCTTCCTCAGGGCTCTAATAAAGTAGTCAAAACTCGAATACAATGATCCAATCTTCCTGCGTATCAAATTGCTATTTCCTTGATTTTCATATTAGTAGTCTGAGCATCTTTAGTATGATACTCTCGCCTGTGTTTCACTCTACCCGGCGTCACCCCGGATGGGTGACGCCGGGTAGAGTGAAACACAGGCAACACGCATGGAGACGGAGTCAACAACCCCAACCACCACACAACATCTTCACTCGCCACTTAGTTGCTACCAGATACCGCAGTGTTGTGGAATTGTCGGGGTATTGGCAATCACCACTCTAGCTGAGTTGTAGACATTGGCAGGTGCAAATCTATATGAGTAGGAAGGGAGGACAGATGGGGCTTTGAGGGAGGCTGATGGAGGTGGGGGCCAGATGTGAAATGGATTGAATGCCGGATGGGCCCAGATCAGGACAGAGGTGCAGGGGTTCTCCCACACCCCATCTGGGGACATTACGGAAGCCCAGCGCCTCAATTCAGGATAGAGATGCCAACTAACCAATTCCACTAACAATTTCCCCCTCTGCATACACCTCTGAAACTCCAAACCCAACACAACCACAAACCTACAGCACAACAAACCGCACAAACTTCACTACATTGCAACAACAAAACAAAAACACACATAGACTCGCACAACAGTACACAACAACTACCGGCCACAAACACCCGAGGCCCAGCCAACGGACCTACCGGGCTGAGGCCGCCAACAGCACATCACTGCTCTCTTGCACTTTTCCAGCTTCCTCCCACTAACTGCCCCTCCCTTCCTCTTTCAGAGCCGCCAGAGCACCAGGGGACCACTCCAGTGATGATAGTGCGTGGTACAAATGTCCTTTAACATTAACATCAAGTCCATGACGTATGATAACCTGCACTGTTGCGCTTTCAATATTCACACGTGTGAACGCGAGCACGTTCGGTCTCCTTCATTTGGGAAGACCAGCGACGCATCCTTCGCCGCCGAGGCTAGTGGCCTGGTCTGAGGTAGCCTATCTGCAGCTTTGTGCACCAATGTTTTCTGTATTTTCTGCACATTAGGATGTGTTTTCCTTTCCTTCTCTACCTCCTGGTACCCCTATGGTTCTTTACTGGAGAAATGACACTCGGGCACCCCTCCAGCACCTCTCACACCGGGTGCCAGAAAAGGTGCGAAGGGGAGAGTATTCTACTTCCTACTTTGGCAGATGGAAACAGAATGTTTTTTCTTCTGCAGTATTGTTAGGACGGGTTACATGATATGTCAATTATAACCCACAGATGTGTTGTTTTAATTACCAGGTTCTTTCTGTCTAGCAATTCACACCTTGCGGCAGAGCAGACGGAAGCCAGAATGCCTTGTGATAATTCCTCTGGACCATTTACCCATGGTCTGCACTGAATCCAGTTGGACTCGATTGGGTTTTGGATATTCGACTGAAATGTCCCTGTGGCGAAAACAAGGGAAATTCTAATGGTTTAATAAGAATATGAACTAAGAGCAACAGACATCTTTATGCACCTTCAAGCACTTCCCAGAGGCCATTCAGTAGCCCAAACCCCTAGACACCAGAAGCAGCAGACCCCAGAAAACCCATCCCCAAAGTGGGGGCTTGGTTCAAGTATATGATTATATTCATGTTTTAAATGGATTATTGATTTGGCATTAAAATTACCTTTCTGCCCTTAGCTGGTACAGCTTAGGCACCCAGGAGCTGAATCTATGGGATTTTTACGATCCGTAACTGCTGTCCTACCCTCCTTACCTGATATGGTATGTCCTTAATTTATTTATTTATTTCATTTTTTCATGCTGGATTATGCAATATTCTCTCTTTTTTCAAAAAATATGTTTCTTGCAATTGTCTCATACATATGTTATTCAATGTTGTACTTTACATTGTTATACATGCTGATGCACAATGCTATTATTTATTGTTTATTGTTTATTGTTATTTATTGTTATTCACTTAATATGCTTTTCATGTTACTTGAATGTGGTTTAACCATTCAGCCTTGAAGACGACCCGAGTGTCGAAACATGTGTCGGCTGTTCGTCATCTTATTTCATTAAAATACTGTATCTTGATTGTAGTTTCTTATCTTAATGGTGTTAAGCGCAATTCCACCCCCTTCATCATATATTTGTAATAATCACTTTGCTCTTGTCAAGCTCTGACTTGTCTCTGTTGTAGTGTAAATATTGTGTTAACATCACTCTTTTGTACTGCTTTAATGAATTGGGGATCCCGCATTACCCTGTCATCCCATTTCCTACCTTCTCACATGTACCAAAAATCTAACCCCTAAGCAGTCGAAATAATTCAGGACCAGCGGGATTCAGGAGCGATAGGTAAGGGGGCTGTGCCAGAAGGGAGAGATGGTTTACTGTCCTGGCCTGTCTGTGTGCACACTCCCGCTACATGTAGAAATCATTACTGCATCGCCTCTCCTGTATGATCAAGACTTTTGGATATCCTTTACTCGATGCTTTTTTGGGTGCGATGTTACTCCCTAATTTCTTGACAGTTCTGCCATGATATAGGGACTCTGACAGCCTGGAAATGAATTGTAGATGAGGCCCTATGTGAACACTGTGAGGCAGTAGCTTTCTTGTCATACTGTAGAGAAATGGTCTGCAACCTTTGGCCCTTCAGATATGTTGGACTACAACTACCATCAGCCCTTGCCAGCATAGTCAGTGGAGAGAGATCATTGGAGGCATAATCCAAAACATATGGAGAGCCACAGGTTGTCCTCTCCTGCTGTAGAGCAAATACACAGTGCTTGAGAAACTCAAACTATTATATTCACAATGAGTTCAAAAGTCTCCCACCGATAACCACAAGGCTGTCTCCTTAAGGAACACCAGTCCCAAAAATGGCCGTTGTTTATTTCAGTCAGAGGCCATTATTGGCATATGGGGTCCTCAGTCTACAGCGTATTTCATTGGTAAATGTAGCCAACTGCTTTGACACCATAAATGGGTTAGTTTAACTAGTACTGGGCGAACGTGCCGATTTTCTATTTAATATGGCGTTTAATACCCGTTCCAAGGGCTGGAACTGCTGGTAATGGCCGGCGGCCCAAGTTAAAGGCCTGAGCAAAGCGAGGGCATTTAACGAGGGCCCTGGGACGTTACCACCCGCTCCAGCCCTTGGAAGGATACTTAACACTATTAGCAGCTGTCCCGTGGGCTGGGACAGAGCTAATTCAAAGTTTTTGTTCCTTGAACGGGTCACTTTGGGGCATCCCGTTTATGAAACGATAAGAGTGTTCAAAGATGGCTGCCATAGAATGGAAAGGTAGGGTGCCATATGGAGTCCCTCTTCCATTTCCATGGCGGCCAAACTTAAGCGGACCAGAAGGCATGGCAGCAGCTGCGGTGGAGGCAGTCACCACAACTGCAATCAGGTAAGTGGGGCGGGGGGAATTTTTAAAGAAGGGTACTGAGGGTGGGGGGGGGGGATGGCAGGCGATCCAGCCTTCAGGTGGCTTGAAAGTGGACGGAGATCACCAGTTTCAGCCCGCATTGCTAACCTCCTGATGGGCTGGCTAACCCCCGCAGGGTGCTAAATACTACATTAATAGGATATCAGAGTGATAGATTTTTCATCCTCATCTACATGACTATAATTTAAATAACCCCCTACACCCCTCAATTGTGACCCTTTATCAGTGGATTTAAACCCAGAATTTTGACACAAGCACAGGTGTGATACACACATTTTCACGAGGTGTCATACTTGTTTACCCTTCGGACTTCATACTAGCCATCTTGGCAAGTCACAAGGGCTCTCCCTCCAGAACTACCAGAGAGAGGGGCTTTAGTCATTGAACATTTGATAAATAAAATATGTGTGAAACCTTTTTCAATAGCTCAGATTTATAGCTGAAGATCATAAGAGAGAGAAGGAAAAACATGTATAATAATTACAAACTAATAGTAGCATGTAAACCAGCAACTTGTATTAGCCTCCAACACGTTGATTTAAGACAAAACCATAATACAGGGGAGGGGCGATAGCCATTCTGCGGCCTTCTTACTATTGTTACCAGCAGTTGCAAACTTTCTACTTCATACTCTCGTGCCAAGACCAAGGTGGCCGAACCAAGCAGCTCTTTTGTATTTAGTAATATTTGAGTCGTTACATTTGCCATTATTAATAATTAATACATCAATTTCTCATAGTTTTCTGTAAATCCTAAAGCATCAAAAGGGAATAAGAGCAGGTTTAACTCTATGTCTTGGATGCGTTTTATTGACGACTCTCTTACTCAACCCCATCATCTATACAATAACATGAACATGATATACTACCTACTTCTGGCACGAATTACACCATCTTGCAAAATTCTGGTAGAACTACAAGAATTTCCTGCATGAACAATTCATGAGTTTGAAGCTAAAACTAAGATTAACATTGTAAACCAAAGCAGTGAAAGACAAGTTTAACTAATAATAGAGAAAATGGTGCCGGGGATGAGTGGCTCAGAGATTGTCACGGGAATATATTTTTCTAATTCTAATGTGCCTCTTTTATTTAAAAGATATTTCCCAAATATTTATATATAGAGAGATTTTACAGGTTTCCCAGTAAAATAGTGTCCATGAAATGCCAACAGGTGCATTGGACGATTCTGTTACAGTGACAGGCTAAAATTACGGTATTTATAAGTAATGGTGTTTTCAGTAAACCATATTTAAGTGTCTACGGCTTGTTTCAGTAAACATATCGCTCAGCGTAGTACACATGCGTAAGACCAATGCAAAAAATGATTTGATTGCTTTAATATTCCACAATGAAATGGTTTTCCATTGAGTAATTTACCTCTAATATTCTCTGACACACTATGTAAAGATCAACAAATAAAATGGCAACATGGCAGCCATCTTACTTTTGAAATAATTCCCAAAAAAAGGGGTTCACCACACACACAGATTCCTGGGAGGGGCGGGTGGTGCAGAGGCCGTAGGATTGTCCACCATAAACATCATTCAAGAACAAAAGATAGGAGAGGAGACATCTCTCAGAGAGTGTTTTAGATCGACTTTGAAAGCAGAGGCAAGATTTGAGATAAAAGTTTGTATTTTTTGCCAGAAGCGTATCACCGGCACAAAAAGCTTCAAGTTTCTGAGAGCGCTTCAGGAAGAACAAAAGCTGCCCCCGAGCACAGGCGATTGTTTCATCCTCGAGATGTCAAAGCCGAGCCGGGGAGCGGCGGCCGGGATGCGACTGCAGCTCATTTCTGTGTCACTTTCCTGATGTGTAGCTTTGGAATAAAGGGAAGAGGCCTTCAAAGAGGAATCAAAATGGCTAAACTGCGCTCCCTTAAAAGCCGGCTTGAAAGAAACCGCCCGCATGGCGGGCAAGAGAGGTACTCTACTGGGGGTTAGCTCTTTTAACACCTTGCTTGATGAAATTTTATTTCTCCTTATTGGGAGTCAGATTAAATTCCTTTCTTCTTTTTTTCTGATGATAAGAACTCATCACATCCGTGCAAGGGAGGTCAACAGATCAATAAAAAGCAATTTATCTGCCTGTAACGAACAGGCGTCAGTTCCGCAGCTGTGTATCTCAACCGAGCTGTCCTGTTTTCGGGATCTTTGTTAAGGGGCCTCAATTATCGAAGATGCATAGTTCGGCTCTGCGCTGTTAATTACCTCCAACTAAATGAACACGTATCATCCCTGAATACGAAGGAGACTCTGCGTTTTTACGAGCAATACAGATGAATTGTTGACGATGTTTGCACCTGAACCGCAGCTTTCAGGAACCTTTCTGTAGTCCATCTAGAACATTCCTAGAATCAACGAATGCACATAGGTGTGTATTATGCACCAATTAAATCATTGACATGCCCTATAATTCCACCTGTATGCTCATTATACCCTCACCATGGCCTGGATGAATTGCTTTGGAAAAGTCCTGAACTCCTCAAAGCTAGTTTTCACTCTTGTCTGCATTAAACCCGGTTCTTGTTCTTAGCTGTTATGACCCGATAAATGGGTTGGTTTGCTCGTATCCGATGTTTGCTAAGAACCTAATACAAATATTATATAAAATAAATAATTCTCGAAAATGTTGTTTACACGTTGGTGACTGGCTGTCTGCATTAAAGATTCCTTGCAAGGCACTCAGTCACTGAAGGAACACTACAGGTAATTTCAGTGAGCCGTGCAACCTCCGTAGAGAGCGGCATGGTCCCTGGAAATCACAGGTTCGAACCCAACTAGTCAACTTATGAATTTGTGGTATCGAGTAATAAGTGTACATATAGCTGTGCTGATTGGTGCTGATTTTATCCAGCTAAATAGGGTTAACGTCTTTTTTTGGATTGACCCTAATCTGAATGTGTAGCCCACGGCAGTCACTGGAGCAAATGAGCAGAGACTGTTTATTATGGCGATGTCGCAGAACATACAGCGATTCATCTCATGGACCTTTAAAGAAAAGTCTTCTACTATTATTTATCTCAACTAAATACCTTGACTTATTTCAACCACGGCGGCGTGAAAGGCTGAGCGGTGCGACTCGCGAGGGACTGATTCAGCCTTGGCTGTTTCTCGCCTCCAATCAGGTAAAGGGTTCATAATGTCTCTACCAGCCCGGCAAGCTGCGAAGAGCATAGCACTTAACCTTTGGGTCACGGGGGTTTGTGGGGTGCTGGGCGGGTAAGATCAGGAATGGTTAGTTTTGGGGCGCGTAAGTACCCACTGACATATAAGTGGGGTACTGGGCAAGTTGAGAGGTATGAAAGTTTGTGATGCTCCACGGCCTCGTTCTGAACGACCACCACCGAATTGCTGAAATCGGGTCAGCCATCTTGAATCATCTCTTTCAGAACCGCCCTTGGTCAATGCTACTGCAGTGCGTTTACATTCAAAGCTGCATAAATAGTGCTTCCCTCCGGCAGGACCACACTCCGCGCTCGTGTAAACTTTCAGCCCATGGACAGCTCCGCCCCATGCATGGATTCAGCGCTCTGCTCTGCAAACAGTCAGGCGACAAGCGGCACATTCTGATCAGGACATTGGACAGCTCCCCGCACTAGAGGAACTCTAAATCCGCCTTGGGCTCTATTCAGAGGATCAAGAAACAGCTTGGAGTCCCCACTCCCTCTCCATCTTCTCAATATAGAAGACCACACAGGCTTGTTTTTGGAAAAAAGAAGGCCACAGTTTTAGCGCATAGCTGATCCATTTAGCCAGCGATGGGCACTTGTCTTGTCAATGCGGTTTTATCTTCCGGGTATGCATCACTTCCGAGAACTACTTCCGGGTTAAGCTCACTTCTGCTTCTGTGCGGCCAGGCGTGTGCTCCACCAAATGCTACATGGAACTTTGACCTGCTCCTCCATTGTTCAGTATTTCCCTACTTCTCTGATGGTTTGTGGCATGGCATTATGTACAAAAGCGTGTTTCGATGGCGCAATCCCATTAACAACGCTCTGTAAATCAGGGCCTTTGCCATTTAACTTTCTAAGTATGCAAAAGCATGTGCTTTTCGGCCATAAACTATAACTTCTGTTAAAAACGCCAAAATACAAATCCTCTACAGAAAGGTCAACACATCGTGTGCACCTCTTCTACCTGTGAAAATAGCTTGATGTGATAATGCACGTGTTGCAGTAAATTTGTGTGTATAATCTGCAGGTCACGCGTTTGGATCTGGTAAGGGATTTTGGTGACAAACTAAGACAATCCCTACAACGCTCTCTTGTTTCTCAACAATATAAGTTGTCATCATCAGCCGAGTTGTCACTTTCGTAGGAACCCAAGGCAGAGCACGCAGGAGTTGCTCTAGCGCAGGGGTGCACAACTTGTTTTGCTGGAGGGCCGAATACACCAAACAAGTGCCATAGAGTGAGCCGAACTATCCATGCGAATGAAAAGGTGGTAATGGCATTGGTGCACGAGTTTTTTTTAAGTGTCTTCTTTATGTATTACTTTTTTACTCTAAGACTTTACAGGGAGGATAGCTCAGGGGCAACGTGTCCGCCTTGGAAGCAAGATGACACGAAGCAACACAGGTGCGATCCCCGGTCCGAGCTTAGAAACTCCTGGGTATGAAGCGCGTTATAAATAACCTATCATATCATATCAAACATGGCCATTTTAAAACTGCCCATATCATGATGCAAAGACAAAATCTGTATGACAGACTTCTGACTCATGTGACTTAGAGGTCCATAAATAATGTAATAAAGGGCTGCATGCTGTGCACCGCTGCTCTAGCGGTTCAACTCCACTACTCAACACTTCCGTGTGTGAGAGGAGGGGTTTACCTTGCTAGTTGCTAAGCAGTGTGAGAGGGTTTGCACTAGCCCATGGCAGAATATGCAGTCAACCTGTCTGGGCAGTTACAGATCGGCCCTGGGAACCAGGAAAGGAAAACAAAAGTATACACAGAACTGTTGAGACAGTGTTGAAGGGAAAGGATACACTTACACCAGTCCACTGAAGATGTGACCTATACAAGAGCCACCAGAACTATCATTTATCAACAGTGATGCATTGGTGTCAAGAGAAATAAAAATTAACAAGCTTTGGCAATGTCAACAGTTTGGGCTTTTGCATAGGCATGGGAAATGCACTTGCCTGGTATTTTTATTACACCAGTAGCATGTTTACAGTTCCAATTAAGTCACTAACTCTCAGAAGACTGCTTTGAAACATTGGCAGGCACTTGCGAGGGCAACGTTTGATGGTAAGGCTTGATTAAAGTGAGCTCACAGCGCTACCGTGAGGAGTATTTTTGGGCGGGGAGTGGCAGGAGCTGGGTGAGAATGGACACAGAGATTAGCTTGGCCACGGGCAGTCAATGAGTGGGCAAATAACCAAAAAACATCTTCAAGCTTTGGGTCCCACCTCATATGCCATTTCTCCCCATATGTGCTCAAATGGAATATTTTTTGGCGTATAGGTGACTCTAGCGTCCCCCTAATAGCTCAGACTAAAAATGGGGATCATGTTATCATTGTATTCATCAGGGGTTTGCACCTTGAAGCTGTAAGAATGTTTTGGACTGCAGCTCCTTTGATCGCTCACCATTGAGTATGCAGACTAAGGCTGGTGGGAGCTGTGGTCCAACCCACCTAGAGCCCTGGTTATACATTGTCAGGATTGTCCCAGTCCTAGAGGTTCCACGTCTTGAGGCATTAGCATAGATGTGAGAGATGGTTACAACACTGGCAAGAAAATATTAACACTTGCATGCAAAACTCTGCCAGCAGAAGTGGTGGAACCATATGCAAAGTCCTGGAGCAAATGCAGATAACCAGTAAGGACCTACTGAAAAAGATGAAAGCAGTAGACAATACAAGGTCTCTGCTTCGAACGTAGGCAGGGAACTGGCAGGTGTTTATTGTCCACGATTGATGGGAGATAAGGCTTTTCTTTGTACATGGCCACTGGCTGTTAATTCCCACCTAGCAGGTCAGATAGCACAGCAGGCTGAGCGCTCATTCTGACATCTGTGCATATTCTGCTGGTTGAGATTCGAATCCCGGCAGGGCCAACTCAGCCTTTCATCCGTCCAAGGTCAATACATTCAGGGCCACACAGTGGGATAAAAATATCAACTGTTATTTTAGCGCTTAGATATCGGCAGTTTTTAGAGCTACATAAAAAAAACGACATATATATATATATATATAATTATTTACTAGATAGATACCTCACTGTGGTTCCTCAGTCTTTCAACAATACATTTCTTAAAAGCACAATGGCAAAGTTGTCCCCATGTAGCATGCAAAGTGGCATTGCATGTTGGTATACCCTGCAGCAATAGAGGGCCCTTCCCTTACCTTTCCGGTCCCTTTTCATGCAGTGGAGTTTACATGGATATCATCACACTTGTGGTGCCATTGGAGTTCATGGTGTGGAGCTTTCATCATGCTGTTGCAGTCAGGCGCTTTATTTGAAATGTCCCACAAGATTCTGTGCAAGCACACATTTTCTAAGACTTCCTTCCTAAGCCATGACCCTCTAGGCAATGAACATTATGCTCAGGCCACGACCCTCTAGCGGATGCTCGTGATGCTCAGGCCATGACCCTCTAGCGGATGCTCGTGATGCTCAGGCCATGACCCTCTAGCGGATGCTTGTGATGCTCAGGCCATGACCCTCTAGCAGATGTTCGTGATGCTCAGGCCATGACCCTCTAGCGGATGCTCGTGATACGACCCTCTAGCGGATGCTCATGATGCTCAGGCCACGACCCTCTAGCGGATGCTCGTGATGCTCAGGCCACGACCCTCTAGCGTATGCTCATGATGCTCAGGCCACGACCCTCTAGCGGATGCTCATGATGCTCAGGCCACGACCCTCTAGCGGATGCTCATGATGCTCAGGCCACGACCCTCTAGCGGATGCTCGTGATGCTCAGGCCACGACCCTCTAGCGGATGCTCGTGATGCTCGGGCCATGACCCTCTAGCGGATGCTCGTGATGCTCAGGCCACGACCCTCTAGCGGATGCTCGTGATGCTCAGGCCACAACCCTCTAGCGAATGCTTGTGATGCTCATGCCACGCCCCTCTAGCAGATGCTCATGATGCTCAGGCTACGACCCTCTAGCGGATGCTTGTGAAGCTCATGCCACGACCCTCTAGCAGATGCTCATGATGCTCAGGCCACGACCCTCTAGCGGATGCTCGTGATGCTCATGCCACGACCCTCTAGCAGATGCTCATGATGCTCAGGCCATGACCCTCTAGCAGATGCTCATGATGCTCAGGCCATGACCCTCTAGCAGATGCTCGTGATGCTCATGCCATGACCCTCTAGCAGATGCTCATGATGCTCAGGCCATGACCCTCTAGCAGATGCTCATGATGCTCAGGCCATGACCCTCTAGCAGATGCTCGTGATGCTCAGGCCACGACCCTCTAGCGGATGCTCGTGATGCACAGGCCATGACCCTCTAGCGGATGCTCGTGATGCTCAGGCCATGACCCTCTAGCAGATGCTCATGAAGCTCAGGGTTTTGCAAACTTCAGGGCAGAGATTCACAGAATAAGAAACGTTGAAAGGGCAACTTCAGATGAAGGAAGGGAGAGGTTGGGCGAAAGGGCGGGTGGTTGGGGCTATCACTGGATAGGGGGTTAGAAGGGAAATGGAGTGCTATGCATTCGTGATTGTTGTCAGATAAGGCTACACATCGCACGCTGCAGTGAGTAGCTCAGTGGGACATTGGTCGTCTAGTAGATATCTGTTTGTTACCTGTAGGTCAGACGTGTGAAGGTGGGCAAGGACACTTCAGCACATCACACCACTCTAAACCAATGAAATAATACAATTGAAGTGTGAACGCCCCCTTTGTAGGTCTGGGTAACAGCCTGTCACATGTTAGCCACGTCTGAGTCCTCTTCTCATCCTTGGAATTTTGGAAAATGAGTATCATTGAAGAGTGTAAGATTACAATGTGGAGAGTTCATGGCTGAAATGTACAGGCAGTGCATTTAGTTTAGGGAGGATAACAGGAATGATGTTGTCCACTGTCATGTTGTTTTTATTTCTAGTTAAGCATGGGGGTGCCGTAGGTAGAGCTGTGGTCGATGGTCGGGTGGTTAGAAGGTTGAAGGATACCAGTGAGTGGTCGGTCCAAAGTAATGGCGAGATAGAAGAAATGGTGGCTGCACAGTTGGAGTCAACGATCCAGTCTAGTATTCTGCCCTTTATGTTGGTAGAATTGTTAACTTTCTGGGATAGTCCTAGTGAGTTAAGAGTGTTAGCGATGGTCAGAGCGTGCACGTCCGCTTGGTCATTAAATCCTAAGTTGAAGTCTCCCAACACCAACAGTTGTGAGATGGTTTTGACATTGTTGGTTAGTAGACTGTGCAAATCCTCCTCGAAGGACCCAAGCGGGCCTGGTGGTCTGTAAATTAGATGAATAGTTAGTGATTGGGTGTTGTTTATAGAAAGTTTAGCCGTAAGGGCTTCACATGATTGTAAGATGGTGTGCATAGGGGCTAGCCTTAGTGATAAGTTAGTTTTGGATATGATGGCAATTCCGCCACCGCGGGTGCCCTCTCGGTCTTGCCTAAATATAGTGTAACCGTCAGGGATGGCCAGCATGAGTGACGGCCCTTCTGCATTATGTAGCCAGGTCTCGGTTATCGCTATAAAGTCCAAGTTAGCTTCAGTAATTAGGTCTGCTATGTCAAGGGCGTGGGCAACTAGTGATCTTACATTGAGGAGCGCTCCTTTGTAGGAATGAGCCGCTGTTTCCCCTTTGATTTGTGATGAGTTTGGTATGCTTCTCACACTAAACTTTGGCTTAGATTTAGGGGTTAGAGATTTTGTTGCGGTTGGTAAGGTGGTGGCGAGATTAAGAGCATTACATTCCCTATTGTATTGGAATTTCATATCACGTTTTATAGCAGTGAGGAGTCTTCTAGGTAGCTCATGTAGTTTGTTGAGTCTGGCACGTAGTTTATTATTTCTGAGCTAGGCTGGGAAGCATAAGCTACTGGTCCTGACACAGCAAGGTGCTTTGAGTGGATATAGGCAGGGTTATTTAGGACTGTGTCTGTCATGTTGGGTCGGGTGAGTACTGATTCATATCGGGGGGCATCAGTGTGGCAGTCCTGATTGCTAGTGACCAAGAGTGAAGATAAGGCCATTATGCAGTAGATACTGAGTGAGCTTAACATTGTGCGGATCTACCGTTGTGATTGGGAGGGCAGAAGGCGTCCAGTGCAAGTGCTTCTTGGGCTTAGATGGGGTGGACTAGATAACTTACTATCTAAAGCAAGTGCTGTGGCAGCTCCATGCAATTAGCCCAGCAAGCACCAGCCTCTTGGCTTGCTTTGAGCAGCTGCTTTCAGGTAAGGCCATGTCAACCCAATCTTTACAGAAACTATCATCAACATTCAGCGCTTAGGAACTTAACCCAAACTCAACAATGGAGCTTCTGAAATGCTTGGGTAGTTACTTGATCTCCGAGTATCCCGATCATTCTGGCTGTTTGGAGTTCAGCTGAATATTCTGCACTTAGTCTTCTGAAATTGTTTCACCTGATCAGTGGCTTACTTTCAAACTTGGTAGTCAACCCATGTATTGGTCCAATGGGTGTTTATGTTGTCATGTTTGTTTCCGGTCAGAAATTCAATATAGTCTCCTTTGGCCCAAAATAAGTTCTTGGATCCATAAAGGGCACCATGACATTGCCTTTAACTACAATGTCTGTTGCTCGTACAACAGTTTAGCTAGCCACAAAACTCATAGGCTCAGGAGGGAGGCACTATTGTAAGAGCCAGACAATCGCAAGACTCATGAATGAACTGGCACACAAAGCAAAACAACAGGAAATCAGCCTTCTCTGCTGCTATCAGGACTCCTCGTTTGCCCCTGCAGTTCAGAAAGGAACTGAAGACCTAGATCATCGGAAATAACTGAAGGTCGCTTAGGACCTGATACTACCCGCTGGTCGTTCTCTTTCTCCGGCTCGGGCCTCCCTCTGGAACAGCCGCACTGCCTTCCTGAAACTGGAGGAGAACTATCTCCGGTTCCGTAAGCACCTCTAAACCTTCCTCTTTGCTTCTGCTTTCTCTCCTCCTCTCCCTGCTGAACTCCTGGCCGTTACTAATACTGCACTGATCACCCAGCTACCCTCAGATCTCGGGCCCAGATACCTTTCCCCACAAATTGCACACCTGCATTGCCTCCCTGGCAACCCCCGCGCTTGAGGACTGTTTTCTGTATCCCTACAGTGCCCTACCAGCACTTGACACCTGATGTCTGCACTTACCCTTGCACTTGCCACCAGCTGGCCTCACCTTTTACTTATTGCCTTATGTATTCTATTCATTTTACGGTTGATCCCATGTA
The DNA here is from genome assembly GCF_040938575.1 of Ambystoma mexicanum. Lineage (NCBI taxonomy): Eukaryota > Metazoa > Chordata > Amphibia > Caudata > Ambystomatidae > Ambystoma > Ambystoma mexicanum. The sequence continues at coordinate 144,872,598 of NC_090930.1, read as the reverse complement.
ATGCACTGCCCCGTCCCCCCGCACTTTTCCCCTTCCCCTCTCCCATGCACTTTCGCGATCTCGATGTCACCTGGCCTAGTAGGATCGTTGTCTCTGTCTTCCCTCTGTTCCCCCTCCCTTGCCTCGTCGTGCCTTGAAACATGTGTATAGGCACGTTATAAATGCTGTATCATATCATATCATGTCATATACCACCACTGACATATGAGTAATCCAAGCTACTATAACCTCACCTTTAACTGATGTCTTGAACCCCACATTACTTGCACGGCACTCTGTTCCTTCCTAGTGAGACTTGCACCACATACGTCCAAATGATAATATAAATACAGATAATACAGATAGCCATTGAGGTAGATTATGCTGTACAAAAATGTAAATTACCCACATAAATGGATGAATGTGTAATTGATTCCAATTTGCTGAAGTGCTCACCCATCAAACAGGAAATACTAGCTGTTCTTGTTGTGTGCTATGTTTATTTTTCCCTGGTGCACCTGTGGATCACTGCCACTGTGAATATAGATAAAGATACAGTGCAAGGTAGATGTGCATCTGACAGCAAACAGCGACACTGGCCATCCATGCCGGGATCCATGCCGGGATGTGTAAACTGCACTTTACGATAGCCACAGAAGATGGCGAGGGTTCTCTGATTCTAAGCCTGGCTACCAGGGATAAGGCATTGGCCAGGGCTGGCAAAGGGGAGGATCTACATTCTGTACATTCTGGTACCTGCTGTGCCAGTCTGCCGAGTAACCCGCTCGTCTTGACAAAGAGTCTTAATGAAGCTTCGTTATGTACACACCAAGAGACCTGTCATTAGACCCTCCCGTCTGTCAGTTGTTGATAGCAGCTGTCGCTGACGCTCACATGAAGGGACCTGCATTTCTCTTCCCACCCTGTTCAATTGTAGTTTATGAGAAAGTGTTGAGCGCTCGTAAAGTGTCCAATGGGAACGTGCCGCTGCGGGTCACCGCGAGCCTGGCGACAGATTGTCTTTGAGCCCCATGGCCATTATTGAGAACCATAAGCAGGGGGTGGGGGAAAGGGGAAATATCAAGATACGTTATGACACTCAGAGGTGTTGCTAGGGGGGCTGAGGGGGGTACAGCCCCTGGTCTTTTGGTTGTAGCCCTGGATAGAAGCTCAGGAGCTGCAACCAAAATGTTTGCTAGCCCCGCGTCCCGACAGCCTCAACATTAGCGTAGCCCCGGCTCTCTTCCAGACCTAGCAACCCCCCTGATGACACTGTTGCCAAAACGGCGTGTTACTGCTATAGCACCTAATAGCATGCGCAGATTTGGTGCAGTCCTCGTCGCCATTGTAAGATACTCCATAGACAGCAATTACAAGATGAAGTTTGATTGCAGAAACCACAAGCGCCACCTTCTTCTGCAACTCCTTGCAACTGGCAACTACAGAATTCACACCTGATCAAGTCTCACAGCCTAATATAACAGCTGTGCTGCGTGCATGCATGGGAATTAACGTTATCGACCCAACACTTTTCCCAGAGAGCCACATGATCTCCTGGAGCCCATGCAAATGACAGCGTTGCTCGGTATAACATAACATAACATGTGTAACACAACTGCTTGACTACAAGCTGGATTCGCTATTAACAAAACACACAAGAGAATGCCCTGAAAGAGGCTCCCACTGAATGTATTGATTGCTTGCTCTCTCTGGTACTTAAACATAGCATTTGTCTCAAATATGTGCACCTCTTGAATTGAATTAATGGAAAACTGTGGAGGCAAATTTAATTAATTAAAAAAAAAACATTTTCATTGTTTTTCTTTCAGTAAATCAATCGCATGTACAACGTCAATTACATAAATACATCATTGACATATTAATTCCCTTGACTGCTCTCCCCCTCCTCCTGTGCCTCCCTAACCCAACTCCCTGAACCGAAATTAACATTCTACATGGCTCCTATGTCGTCAGAAGTCCAGTTTCTACTGTGGTGTACCTCCTCTGGCTTCGCCTGAGGCAAATTTAATTTCAAAACCCTCCACCGTAATGTATTATCAGTACGCTCCATTGGAGTTGCATTTATTGTCAATTCACCACACCTCTTCTAATGTTTTGTTGACAGACATTTGTTTCTGAATTGTACCAACTCTCGTGGCATGCACTGCCAAACGAATCTCTATATTTCGAGTCTGTTTTCTGTGTCTATTGCTAATCCTACTCACTCGCACCACACTTCCTGCATGATCAAATGGCACGGGCTCTTACAAAAGACAGGGGTATATTTTTTTGTCTCAGCATCCTTCTTTCATAGTATTCATTTGCAGGAGCTTCCTCTTATTATCATTATTTTTATAATTGTTCTTTTATACTGTGCCTAATACCAGAGACCATTTTTTAAGCACGAGACTGGGATTCAAACCTTTGTCGCTATGCACTGCCTTGCTTCCAAAACAAACGTGTTGCCCTTGAGCTCTCCTCCCAGCCCTGTGCCTGGTGTATCACACCACAGGCTGGCACAGGGCAGTGCACAAATCAGACCATGGTGTTTTCAGAGGTCCACCTGCTGGCATGAAGACAGTAGAAGGAACGTGAGACATATTTGAAGGAACATGACTCAAGCAAGGATTATAAGTATTATTTACAGGAATAAGGAAACACCCAATTAAAACACTCATACCAGGATGATTCTCCTTGGGTTGTCATTTCGACTTTCAATTGCTGATTCTCAATCATGGATCCCTTCTCAGGGTTGATGATCACTTTTCAGGCACTCACAGTCCTGGGGTTTGAATGATATGATATGATAGGTTATTTATAACGTGCTTAATACACAGAGGACACCGGGATCGAACCTGTGGTGCTCTGTGACATCTTGCTTCCAAGGCGAGCACGTTGCCCATGAGCTATCCTCCCGAGTGTCCCATGCGCTTCTTTCTTTACACTTCAGCTGGTAGGCTCTGCCCTTCCGATTCTCCACCTTGGTTCCAGTTTCCACCTTTGCCTGGGACTCCGGGGCCTACATGAACCTGCAGGCAAGGTCTGAGAACAGGTAGAAGCTGGGCTAAAGTAATGCATAGCAGAGATTCCACCAACGGACTAGTAAGCTGAGCTGACCCGAAGGCTCTCCCTCATCCTTATCTGTTTAGTGTCCTGGTCCTTCTACCCCCTACACCCCTGTCTCAGTCTTCATGCTCCTACTCAATGAGCTGAAACCTCACCTGCATCGCCCGTCCTCTCCTTCACAACCTTTCCCTCAACACCATGCCACACTGTGATTGCACCTTCACCACTCCGTGGCTCACAATTTTCAAGCATTGCGTTTGCCTCCTCCTGTTCCTCCGTACCTCTGTGTCAACCTCCTCTTGTCTTCACCTCTATCCTCCTTAACAGTCTCCCCTTCAGCTGCTCCCAAATGATCTGTAATGTTTCTCCCAACCACCTCCACATCCTTCAGATGACCTTCCTACTCAACACTCTCTCCAAACTCCTCTACCTGCCTCCTTTCCACCTCCGTCTTTGTTTGCTGCCAAGCCTCCAATTTAAGGTTCTCCCCAAATACCCTTCCCCACAAACTCTCCAACAACCCCCTCTGCCTTTTCCCAGCCTCCTCCCTGATGTTCCTCCAATTTCCCCTGGGAGCCCTGCCTTCCTTCTCCCTCCATCCTCCCCTCTGCAAGCTTCTTCTCTAAGGTCAGCCTCAACAAACTCGTCTCTCTGACCACAGCATCTTTCAGAACCTGTTCTCAAACCCCTTCCAGCCCTCTAGCCCTTCCCCGTGGGAGTGGGGCACCTGCTGTTGTTTATTGAAGCTATACAGGGATTGACTCAGCAATTCATAGGCATTGAATTCAGCAAACTGCAATGAGTGTTTGCAGCGATGCAGACAGATCCGCCATCTTGAACTTTCACGCACATCTTCCTGGTGACATTAAAAGACCTCCCTCATGCTCGTCCTTGTGAAGTACCAGCAGCCTGCTCGCTCCACAGCAAGTTCTGTTGGACGGCTGACACCACACTCTTCATTTTCCGTAATGTTTCAGACCGCAGATTATGCCACCAAGCGGCTGGGGGGAGGAGTCACCAAACAAAGAGACATTTGTTTACCGACTCATGCTAAGCCTATGAGAGCCGCTTATAGGCCCAGCGGCCGTTGAGGTCTGATGCCAGAGACAGTCTCTGCCTTAGTTCTGGGACAAGATGGGGCTGTCTAGGAGATCACACATGTACCTGCTCTGGGCCGAGCATCGCACGGCATGTGGCAGCACCTGGTCCCAGTGACAAGCCGCCTTATGCACTACCCTCAGTCGGGCACAAGCAGGGGCCATAATGGCACTGGCCATAACAGGAACTCCCATCAAAAGCATAAGTCTGTCTATTCTTCTTGTTTTCATTACATAAAAAGAACAACAAGGTAATATTATTACAATCACATTCTATAAAAGCAGCTTTATCTGGTGAAATAAATAAATAAATAAATCAATCAACAAAACATCCTTAAAAACAACGAACAAAGGAAGTGCCATACTACCCCAATGAAATAACATAAAAGAATTTCCATAACTCAAATTAGCAGGATCCATCATAAAATGCCCTACATCACATTGAGTTACATATTTCCTTCAATAAAAGAGAACTTCTTAACACATCAAATAAAAACTCAGACTGTTGTGCACACTATTACCAAATGATGCCTTTCAGACAGTGGTATATAGTGTAACTACCTTTTGATCAGCATCATTCATAACTTCTCATCCAGTTTCAGAGAGTTCAGAAAATGTATAGATGTTCTTCGAATGCTCATAACCTTTGTAGCGACTATTGCAACCCATCTATTCTCTGGGTTCATGCAGGCAAAGTAGTCCATATGTGTGACAAAGTGTGTTTGTCTCAGCCCCATAAGCGCAGGACAGTCTGCCATCACATGTTCTAAGGTTTCCTTGACCTTATGATTATCACAGAATCGACACCAATTATCTTCAGTCTTAACTAATTTTCTGCGTGCTTGAACGTCACGTGTGGGCCATAGATTGAATCAAAGGCGTAAAATAGCACTTCTCACAAAAGGGGACGGTGCTCTACAGAGATAAGACTCCAGATCCCTATACCTTTTTGGGCCAAACAAGTGGTTATTAAAATCTTTATATGTCAGACATGAAGCTCTTGTATTAATCCAGTCCGTCTGGATTTGAGACAAGAGTATCAATGGTAATGTCAGCATTTGCCAATACAGCAAAAATATATTTAGACTGTTTTTTTGGAAACAAATGATAGGAGGTTAGCATATATTGAGAGACAATTGATTATTTCGAATCATTTGCAGTTGAAAGCAAACATTTCCGAAAAAGGCTGCACAGATGCCAGTCACACATAGCTGTCAGCGATGTTAGCCCCAGCTCGTATCCCAGCCAGGGTCCTGGGAAGCCCTGTGGTAAATGAAGGGCCGCTCGCCAGAATTTTGCTTCCAATTTGTTCAAAAAGAGAGATGGAATAATTGTTTGTGTTTCCAAACCATACAGAAGTGAGGATGTTACATTTTGAATCCAAAATATGATTTCTGACCTAATGGAGAATTTGCCATATTTATATAATATAATTCTTGTCTGTGATATGGCTGAGGGAAACTTTTATTCAATTTTTTGCATTTGAGAATAAGCCGAAGGAAGGCCATCAAAAATGAGACCTAAATATATATAATTTGGAACGACCTCAATTGTAGTGTTCTCGATTTTCCACTCCAACTTATTCCTTCATGAAACCTTAGGTGCGTAAAGTACAATTTGAGGTTTTTTTATGTTAACCAGCAGTTCATTGATGCAAGTAATTACAAAGTACTGTCAACACATTCTGTAGTCCAATAGGTGTTTTAGAGACTAGCACTAAATCATCCGCATACCATAAAGCTTTTATTTCAATACCACTCATTCTCGGAGAGTTTGACATTTTGTCTCACATTTTCAAAAATCTCTTTGACATCATTGATGAAGAAGTTAAAGAGGGCAGAAGCAAGGATACACCCCTGTTTCAGCCCTATTGCTGTTGCAATGGCAGTGATAATAGCCCCATAGATGTTGACCTTACCTTTACCAAGGTACCTGAGTGTAGGGCATAAATAATATCGCATAACGATGCTGGACAGTCCGCTGCTGTAAGTTTTGCCATAAGTTTGTTTCTAGAAACTGAATCAAAAGCGGAATGCAGGTCAACAAACGCAAAATAGATGGGTTGTTTAGCTACGTGCGCTTGAATTTTAATGGCATTAAGAGTAATAAGATTAACCGCTGTTCCCATCCCTGAAACAAATCCCGTTTGGTGTGGATCTCGCTGATTTGCCTGGATGGTCCATAAATTAAACCCTTCAGTACCAACTGTGAGAATAATTTGCCAGGCGCATCCAGTAACGCAATAGGGCGATAACTTTTGGGGTCCCTATGATCGCCCTCTTTAAATATAGGGACAATCAGCGAAGATCGCCAAGACATGGGAAGATTTCTGGTAGATAAAATATGTTGAAAAGTATTATTTAGAATCAACGTCCACTTTCTGGGGCTTTGTTTATACATATAGTTAGACAACCCATCTGGCCCTGCCGCCCGTGAGGATGATGATATATTTATGAATTCTCTAACAGTATCCTCAGAACAAACTAGCAAAATATCTATTTATGTACAAAAATTCATTCATTTTCTCATTAGCGTACAGATTGGAAAAATGTGCAAGCCACTGTGCTTCAGTCACCCCATTAACTTGAAGGTCAACTTGTTTTTTTGCTGTGCATTTGTTTAGCAATTCCCAAACATGGGCTGAATTTTTGTTAAGGCATGATGCCATAAAAAGTTCCCCATCAGCTTGAAAGAGCTTAGCTTTTCTAGAACGTATCCAGTTACGGTAAGAGCACTTTACCGATTTGAGAGCATTATCTTTCTCCATTAAAGGCAATTTACATAGTCTTCGAATCTCTCTTCTATAAGCAGCTTTCCTTTGTTAGAGAAGGAGATCAAACCCATGAGTGTGAGAATGCAGCCGATTGCTTTGACAGGGCTAGATATTCTTAAAAGACTCTATGATATCTACATAAGAATCAAACCTATATGACCTCTGACCATTTGTGATAGCAACATTCAGATTAATTAGATTGACCTCAGACCATCTGGACCGTATTTTGGCATTGTTGACTACTAATGTTTGTTTAGACCAAGTCTTTGCTTTGTTGGTGTGCAGGGCTGATACAGTGCAATATAGCGATAATAGATGGTGATTGCTCTTAGTTTGTTTCATAACTCCAAATTTACTAGCAGTTAGAAACATACTCTCACTCATGAAGATATAGTCGATCGTAGAAATCGAACAACCTCTCTCCCAAGTGTGGTTTGATGGTATATCACCTTGTATGGATCCATTTACCATTCTTAGGTTAGTATCTTCCATAAAGGTGAGCCATCTCTGACTTTCTTGACTTAATTTTAGTTTTTTCTCTCTGAATACAATTAAGATTCAAATCACCCACTACCAACGTAGCTGATATAGTATTGTCCTTAGCAATTTCTTGAAGAGGGTTTGATAACTCTTTATAAAGCACATTATCTGTGATCCCGCCGGGTTACGATGTAAATTAATCAAAGCATATGTTTGCTGTGCAAAGGTCATTCTAACTAGCTGCATAAAATTATTTGGTGACGCCCAATCAGAGATTTGTAACCCCCTATTAGATTTTACAGCCACCAATAAGCCAGAGGTTGGTCTACCTTTGCCCGTCGTAATGGCAGGTAGCAGAATAAAATCATGATCGTCCCATACAGGATCCTTCGACATCCAGGTTTCCTGTAGGGCGATGTCAAAGCAATTTAGATCTACATCCTGTGCCCATTGTAAGTGCAGAAAACCTCTCGTATTCCAGCTTACTAAGGAGAGTTCTGCTCTACTTTCTTTGGTTAGTGGTTATGAGTGTATTCTAGATCTATATGCTAGTTGGGAACTTGACACTGTAGTACAATATGGGCATCTACAATCTAGGTCAGACATCGAGTCAGTTTTAGCCACACTTACATCAATTGTATCTTGGACCTGGCGGTCTGGATCTAGGGCTAGAAGAAAGCCCATATTAAAAAGATCATTTTTTGCTTTCCATATGATGTTACGGACCAGACCTGATTTAATCCATAATCGCACTATTGACGCATTATTTTCGCACAGAAATTCAACTTGGTCCAAGTCGCTCGAAATAAGATCTTCTAATTCAGCTACATCTGCGAATATGTTTAGAATGCTTGAGAGACACAGATCGTATTTCTGAAAGGGCGCATCGCAACACGTCATAATGAGGGTATAAAAGGAGTCAAACTTAGTTTTATTTGTGCTTTTCTGTTAATTTGGCTTTTGCTTCGAATTCAGATCACACTCAGCTCTTTTCATAGACACCCCTTCAGATATAGAACCCTGTGCTTGGTTATTGTTCTTATTTCTAATGCAATGTATTGGTGGTGCAGCCAAGGGTTCACGACCCACACAATCCGCAAATGAAACTCGATTCTCGCCTCTCTGAGCAGAGCGTACATCTTGCATAACGTCAACAGGCATAGTGCATCGTGCAGCTTCTGCTGTACGTTGAAATAAATTCACATCACTAGCTGATTTTATTGCTGTCATCAAAACCCACATTACTTAACGGTGGGGAGATGTTATTGCCATCTGTGTTGGCCAAAACATTCTGAACTTGTTTATTCGAATTCGGTACCCCAGGTTTAGCTGTCTGAAGTGATTTGGCCTCAATCAGTTTATTCTCAAGCAGTTGAACTAGAACATTTAGTGGTTCATGAACTGCTAGTTGAGCTTGCATAGAACGGTCATTGGTTGTTAATACACTACTTGATTTGATTAAGTTAGAAACTTCCTTAGCTAAATTAGGCACTTTCTGACTCAAATTTGATGTGTCTGCTCCTACCGAAAGGGAATCCACAGAAGCAGGTACTCTCCCTTGAATTTCTTTCGGAGCAGGGGCAGCTAATATTTGTACACTCTCTCTATTGGATTTATTGGCCTTTTTCACAGTGATGATTTTAGATTTTTGGGCTTTTGTTTTTTTCACTGGTACTGTTTTACGGTTTTTCTTATGTACCTGTTGCGAAAAGACGTCGAGATGACCGACATCTACAGAGTGATCAGCATCCACCGGCACAATTTCCACATGCGAGTCAACACTGACCCATGAGTCATTGATATTTCCATTCACATCATCTACTACATCGATGGGACGGATCACCTTAGGAAACATAGGTAAAACTGATGTCAAGGGCCCCAAAGAGTTAGATCTAATATGTACTAAATTTTGTTCTAGGGCTATAATTCTTTCTAACATGTTCTTGTTCAAATCAATTTTCACTGGATCAAAAGAAACACTTCTTATCCATTCTGCAATTTGATCAATCTTAACCGATTGTTGAGAAATCTTCTTATCTAAGGCTTCAAAAAGTTTAAAGAGGATCGTAATAGTTGTATTGACTGCCCCTAAAGTGATTTCTATGAGAGCTGGGTTACCAGCAACATCATCAGCCTGCCCATTTGCTAAAAATCGCAGAGGGGTAGGCAGAATATAAGAATCATCACTTGCCTTTCTAATGGAATCCATTGAACACGGGAGATTATAATCAGTTACACTGGTCAACCTAGAACTTTCCTTTCAAGTTCCCCAATGCTGGCATGCAAGGATATATCACCCATAGGGGTGCCACTCACGCTTTCATCAGGGACTTCTACAACGGTTTCAGTTTCAACAATCGCTTCGCCACTAATAGAAACTTCTTCGTGAACAGTCGAGAAGGTCCATTTATGCTGCGTAATTTTCAAAGGAGTCTGCAGAATTTTCAAAGGAGTCTGCGGAATAGTCAATATTGTTTGATAAGAAATAGTAACGCTGGGAACTCCAGCTTTAATATTCTGGTTACTCGTAATTGTACCTTCTGCTATTTCAATGTTAGTCTGTGGTGAATGTTCTAATTCTACTTATGGAATGGTTTGGCTAGATGCCATTAATTTACACTTTTCTTTCACAAAATAGGCGAATATCTCAATTAATAGGCGGTGTTAAATTAACTGGAGTGAGAGTAATAGTTTTCCTTGAAGTCCCTGTAGTACGTTTATTTTTTTCAAGATTTTTTGGTAATCGGCTACATGTAGAGGCCCCACATAAATTACCTAGCGCATTAGGAGTGTCAGGTGTAATGGGCATTCCAGATTTTAATGAATATATACAAGGGATAAAACAAAGTGCACGGTCAAGTATACAGTCAAGCAAATATTTTTAGAGAAAAACAGTTGAAGACAACCACTTACGTACCCTTACATACACAACAGTAGGACAACCATGAAAAAAGAAGGTTAGGTAGATGTTCCCTTTTCTATAATAAACCGCCCAAAGAGCAGGGCCACCAAGTCGCCGTGTGTCGTTGCGTCTAAGCGACCAAGCGGGACTTCTCCGGACTTACTTTGGTGTGCGTGCGCGGTGCGCACGCGTGCCTGATTATATGGGCGTGTTACATGTGGCAAGGTAAACAAGCCTTCTGGGAAGTGAAGTTTTCGTCAAAACACAGTAGAACGCAGCAAATCCTCAACGAAGGCAGTGAGAGTCTCAGGCCAAGCGGGACTTCTACAGACTTACTTCGGTGCGCCATTTGTTTTTTTATGACTCATGGACGGTTTATAGTCATAATGTCGACAAAAAAATGTCGACAGACAAAAATGTCGAAAAAATAATGTCGAAAATAATAATGTCGACATTCTATACTTTTAATGTAAAAAGTCATAATGTCGAAAAAAAAATGTCGACATTTATTTTTCGACAATATGACTATAAACCCTTAACACTATCAACACCTCACCCAACACCCTCCTGCAACCCCCCCACACCCCACACCACCACCCTCCCACCCCTCATATGCAACACATTCTAATTATTTATATATTTATTTATTTATTTTTTCAATAAATAAATAACCAACAAAAAGTATCATTTACTATGGGGGGGTCCCCCCCCCAACACCCCCTCACCCAACACCCCCCTGCCACCCCACCACACCCCCTAACCACCCTCTCACCCCTCATACTCATCACAATCTAATTATTTATTTATTTATTTATTTTTTCAATAAATAAATAACCAAAAAGAGTCTAATTTACTATGGGGGGGTCCCCCCCCAACCCCCCCTCACCCAACACCCCCCTGACACCCCCCCACACCCCCCCCCAACCACCCTCTCACCCTCATTCCCAACACATAGTAATTATATATTTATTTATTTATTTATTATTCAATAAATAAATAAACAAATAAATAAAAAGAATATCATTTACTATGGGGATGTCCCCCCCAACCCCTCTCACCCAATACCCCCTGCCACCCCCCACCCCTCATACTCAACACATACAACACAACAATAAATATATATTTATTTATTTACACAACATTTCGAAAAAATGTCGACATTAATGTAAAATGTCGACATTTTTGTATGTCGACATTATTGATTTTCGACATTAATTTGTCGACATTTTGACTGTCGACATTATTGATGTCGACATTATGACTGCACACCCTCATGGACAATGTATCCTTATGACTTTCGACTGGTGGCTTGAGGGAGCTGCTCAAAACTCATCAAAGATGGGTGTCCAATAAAAGATATAACCAGTCAGCCTTCTAGGCTAATAATATTTCCTATTCCTTTTAACTGAGGCATAACCCTGACACTTTCCAATAATTTTGCAAATCAAAAAGTCCTTTTGCACACTGAAATCAAAATAACGTGGCTTCTACACAAGCAATGTTGCCACGGACCCTCCTTCAAGCATAGTATACTGAAACTAAGGCCCTGCTTACACGCAGTATACTGAAACTAAGACCCTGCTTACAGCGTAGTATGCTGATTCTATGGACCCGCTTCCAGCGTAGTATGCTGAGATGACGGCTCTGCTTTCAGCGTAGTATGCTGAGATGACGGCTCTGCTTTCAGCGTAGTATGCTGAGATGACGGCTCTGCTTCCAGCGTATTATGCTGAAACAACAGCCCTGCTTCCAGTGAAGTATGCTGAAACTACTGCCCCACTTCCAGCATAGTATGCTGAGATGACGGCTCTGCTTCCAGCGTAGTATGCTGAAACAATGGCCCTGCTTCCAGCGTAGTATACTGAAACTAAGGCCCTGCTTCCAGCGTAGTATGCTGAATCGAGGGCCCGCTTCTAGCATAGTATGCTGAGATGACGGCTCTGCTTCCAGCGTAGTATGCTGAAACAATGGCCCTGCTTCCAGCGTAGTATGCTGAAACTGTGGCCCACTTCCAGCATAGTATGCTGAGATGACGGCTCTGCTTCCAGCGTAGTATGCTGAATCTACGGCCCCGCTTCCAGCATAGTATGCTAAAACAACAGCCCTGCTTCCAGCGTAGTATGCTGAATCTACGGCCCGCTTCCAGTCTAGTATGCTGAATCTACATCCCTGCTTCCAGCGTAGTATGCTGAGAAGACAGCTCTGCTTCCAGCGTAGTATGCTGAATCTATGGCCCTGCTTCAAGCATAGTATGGTGAGATGACGTCTCTGCTTCCAGAGTTGTATGCTGAAACAATGGCCCTGCTTCCAGTGTAGTATGCTGAAACTATGGCCCTGCTTCCAGCATAGTATGCTGAAACAACGGCTCTGCTTCCAGTGTATTATGCTGAAACTAAGGCCCTGCTTCCAGTGTAGTATGTTGGAACTACGTCCCTGCTTCCAGCGTAGTATGCTGGAACTGCGGCACGCTTCCAGTTTAGTATGCTGAAAATACAGCCCTGCTTCCAGACTAGTATGCTGAAACAACGGCTCTGCTTCCAGCGTACTATGCTGAAACTACAGTCCTGCGTCCAGCGTTGTATGCTGAGATGATGGCTCTGCTTCCAGCGTAATATGATGAAACAGTCGCCCTGCTTTCAGCGTACTATGGTGAAACTACAGCCCTGCTTTCAGCATAATATGCTGAGAAGACAGCTCTGCTTCCAGAGTTGTATGCTGAAACAATGGCCCTGCTTCCAGCATAGTATGCTGAATCTACAGCCAGCTTCCAGCATAGTATGCTGAAACAACGGCCCTACTTCCAGCGTAGAATGCTGAAACAACGGCCCTACTTCCAGCGTAGAATGCTGAAACAACGGCCCTGCTTCCAGCGTAGTATGCTGACTCTCCGGCCCCGCTTCCAGCGTAGTATGCTGAATCCCTATGGCCCTGCTTGCAGCATAGTATGCTGAAACTACGGCTTATGCTGCTACTGGCCAGCACATCACAAATAAGATTGGGAAAAATGTATGGTCACAAAGCAAAAATATTCAATTTCTCTCTATATCTGGCTATTATTTTTTTTTCCAGAACGTGACAATTGACCCACCTCTACTCCCTACCCTCTACCCTTCCTCCTGCCTAGCATGAATCTGTCTCTCTGAGCCCTGATGCCTGCAGGCTACCGATGCATTACAAATAAATAAATAACTTGTCGCCGATGGCATACCTGAAATTCGGCGTTTCCGACGGACGAAATTGCAGAAATGTGGCAACGTTGACTGTGAAAGTTCAACAAAATTGCATCATTTTGCAAAGCTTTCTGTGAAAGACGCACATTATTCAACAGAGCAATATTGGGCCAAATGGGTGAATGCCATAGAATTTCTGAGACGTTTGCCACAAAAAGGATTCGCAGAATGTCACCCACCCCCTAATAACATCCTATGTTTGCACCTTGCACACTTTTACTCAACACACGAGGAGCTTCAAAGTGCATTTAGTTTATTTGATGTAGAAAACAACACAAGTCTATGAACTGAGCAACTGGCTTAACCTGGCACTGGAACATAACGAAACAGACTTTAACTAACTCTTTTGGACTTTACACAGCGCTTTGGAGCACTTTCCTGTGTAAAGGCGCTTTATAAATAAACAATACCAATACCAATGCTTAGCACCCTAGGAATAATATAGAGCAACACAAAGAAACGTGCTTAGCTTTTTTCCATAGCAATGGCTCGTGGTATACTTCGTTAACAGTGGGAGTCAATGCTTGAAAAACATTTTCTGCTGTGCTCTAATTTTCATAATTCCCAGAGCTGCAAAAACTCGGTAGTAATGTTACATGTATACAGTATATCTGTGCATACTTTGCATACAGCACCAGTGCTGCATGTGTGCTGGTGGGGAGGGGGGGGGGTTGGAATGGTTGTGTATACTGGTGGGGGAGAGGTGGTGCCAATGGCTAATGGGAAGCGGGTGTGGACTTGTGTCCATTTCTACATTATGGAAGTTGTCTGTTACACAACCAGTGCCTCCCCATCTGGTGCCAGGATTGGGTGGGTGAAGGTGGGTCAGAGCAGGTGGAGGCATTAAGTTCTCTTTGGCGGGGTCGTGGGCCTTAAGAGGATTGAGATAGTGTAGTAGATTGACCAGGGTTTTAGCAGAGTGGCAAAGGATGTTGTGACAGTCGAGGTGATGAGATTGAGCGAGACTCTGGCCGAAGTGCAGACGCTTTGCAATGGAAATAAGCCCTGAGGGTGCGTGTGTAGGTTGGGTTTTGCTTGTAGTAGAAAAGGGAAGTCAATGATTTCTGTTTTAGCTGGGTTGGGTGCTGGGCAGCATATGGAGCCATCAAGGACGTTATGTGGGCCAGGGCTAGCCAGGCTGGTTCTCCGGTAGTCTTCAGAAAATGCTGCTGAGGGGAGCCTACCTCTGTCCTTCACTAATAAGCACCTGGATGAGGAGTCTGACGGCACATCAGAAGGAGACGCGTGCCCCCCACACCCTGCTACAACAGCTACCCTGAGCGATTTATCTTGTGCTGCAATCTAGAAGAATGTAAAGTTGTGTTCTGTTAAAGCACGACAGCCCAAGCTTCACACCCGAGAGCCTGGGCTATCTAAATGAGTAAATAGGGTTCATGGTTTGCAGACATTTTACTGTTAATGTGAGGGTTGAGACAAATGAAACAAGTGCCAAGCACTGCGCGCATTACGTGCTCAGAAGGGTTGCAAGCTTAAATCAATATCACAAGCATATTTCTGAAATGAAAATATCTTTGGTTATTCTTATGTTCCAAAAATTGTCTTTCGGCCAGGAACCCACAGTGGTGCTATTTGACAACCACTCCCATTTCTCAGAGGGGATTTATCTATACTATAAGTTTTATGAGGATGATTTACGCAGGGATTGAAATTGTAATATACTGAATGTGAGAGTGTTTTGCTTACAGACGTTCTGAGCTAGAGAGATTTATTTAACATATGAAGACTCCTCTCCTCCCTCGTTCATTCCTGACTGTCCATCTGCGATACAGGATTGGTGTGTTTCTAACGATCTCTGCCTTAATGCCAGTAAGCCACAGATCCTTCTCATTGGGACCCATGCTCCCGGTTTCCCTCTCTCACTCTGGCTGCATTCCTTGGGCCCTCTTCCCAGCTGCACCTCCTCAACGATACTTTTCCCTTTCTCACCTTCCCCCAGAAGCTCACAGTGTCCAGAGTCCTGGTTCTCTCCGGGAGAACTACTACAACAGCCTCTTTCTCAATCTACCTTCCTCTACTCTCCACCCTCTGCAAATAATCCAGAACAGGACTGCAACACTTGTCCATGGCCTCAAGTCCACTGACCATATCTCTCCAGCCCTGAAATCTATCCACTGGCTCCCCGTGGCTGCAAGGATCAAGTTCAAGACCCTCTGCATTGTCCACAAGGCTTTCTGGGGCCGGGGCCCGCACTACATCCAACAGTCTCTTCCAAAATTACTTCCTTCTCGAGCCCTTCGCTCAGCTACCTCCAACTCTCTAAGTGTCAGACACTTTTCTAGGCAGAGAGTAGGGGTAGATCGCTCTCTTTTGCAGGCGCCGCCCTCTGGAATGGCCTCCCCGCCCCTCTCAAACTTGAGCTGGCCCACCTGAAGTTCCGGAAGCAGCATAAAACATTCCTCTTGTCCACTGCCTTCTCTCTCTCCCTGCCCTGCTGACCTACCTGTCTGTTATTTTGACTGGTTGCCTGGCTAACCTCAGAATCTCACTGGGTAACAGGCTCTTTCCTGATCAGTCACCCCTGCACTGCCCCCGAGCCAACCATGCACTCAACCAGAGCCGCGCTGATCTGGATGCACTTACTCAGAGCAATGCTGCCCTGTTTTCCCCTCTCCTCTCCCTGCTACTCTCCCCACCCTTTTCCCCTTGCATTTCTCGTTCTCGCACTTGCACGATCTGACTGACACAAGGCCTAGTAAGATTGTTTGTCTTTCCTCCCTCGGTATCCCCTTGCTTGTCTTTTTGCGCCTAGAAACACTTGTGTACAAGCGCGTTATAAATGACTTATCACATCATATCATACCATAATGCAAACAAGACCACCTGAGACAATGCTGAGTGACTCATAATGTACTGTTTGGGGCTGGTGGACCATTTTAGGCAACACCCAACACTGAGGCAATACCCACTTGTTGCAGTGGCCTTTCGATTTCACCAACCACTTAACAGATTGCAACATCCTGGGTGGGATGCTACAGAAGTAATCTGCAATTCCCGAGACATCTTTATAGGAGGCCAAAAGGTACACTAGCCCCAAGCCCGCCACCTTGGACTGCTGATGTTGACCTTGAAATGCTACTTGTTTATCATTCTGATTATAGCAAGCATGAAGAGGAGAAGGGTACTGAAAGGATGTAACTGTGCTTATTTTGATCGCTGCAAAGTCTGCACAAAACTGTGACGAATCAACTCCCGGGGCATCAGTGGT
Organism: Ambystoma mexicanum; assembly: GCF_040938575.1. Classification (NCBI taxonomy): domain Eukaryota; kingdom Metazoa; phylum Chordata; class Amphibia; order Caudata; family Ambystomatidae; genus Ambystoma; species Ambystoma mexicanum. The sequence goes on along the minus strand of NC_090930.1, from coordinate 144,855,845 downwards.
CCAGGGATGAATATCGGTTTCTAAACCATTAATCAGCCCCACACCTCTAGTACACCAGAAAGGATCTGAACAGATTGGTACACAAGTCAGGTATAAACCTCCTTGTCCAATTTTTTGTAACGTGGACGGAACAGCAGACTTATCTCTGTAAGGTTGTGGATATTTGGTTAGTTGCAACACAGGGAAAAATACAATTACTACCCATTGATAAAAGAAACGGTCTAGTCAAGGTTGTATACAAATATCTACTTTCTTATTATTTCAACAGACAGTTCTAGCACACTACAAAATACAACCCACCTTGTAAAGGAACACAGAGAACAGACAGTTTCACAAAGGAAAGGGAAGCACTCTGGATACTGACAGGAGGGTAATCGGTAAATCAATCAGTCCTAACTGTTCAAGGTTATTTGATTTCAGCACCAAGGGAGCAAGGGGTCATAAGTGTCACCAGGGGCCTTCGGATAAAGGACCGGGGGCCAGAACCACAATGTACTTGGTGCTTGAGATTTTTTTGATGCTCAACAGCGTCAAGTTGGTTCCAGGATGCTTTGCCGCTCCTGTGACAGAGTTCAAGACGGGAGACAGTTGCGGATATCAGGTGGCTGGCAGTTCAGCAAGCGAAGCTGGACGGATGGCTGCAGGCTGGCCTTCATGGCTGCTCAGGGTCAGGAATCATTGTCTCTGTGCTGGTTGGCAGATCTGGAACACTGGTCAAAGCGTCTCAGATGGCTTTAGTGACTGAATCGTGACAACAGTCAGTGGTGCAGTCAGTCATGGTTTGAGGGCTCGACTGCCTCGAAAATTACCTTAAAAGATGCACGCTGGTTGATGCTTGTGTGGCACTCCTAACTTCTTCATAGCACTCATGGCGTCTGTTCAAGGCGGGTGGCCCAAAGCTGAGGAGATTGTTTGCAGGCAACGGCATTGTCCTTTGTTCAGACACTCTCTGGCACTTCCCACCTAGGAAGCTTGCTGCAGAGCCTAGCAGGGCACACTGTGTGCTAGCTGGGTGCCACTTCCGGAGCTGCTGGACGGGTCCTCTGAGTCTGGAGATGTTTAGGGGAGGGATCTTGCTTCCCTCTTAGAAATCCTGGCCTTCCTTCCCTGGCGGAAGATGTAAGGCAGACTGTACCTTCAGCCAGGGTCCAAAGGAGTCCATCTTCTTACTCCTTTCGAAGTTGTCTGATGATCTGCTAAAGCCAAATGGGCCTCAGAGATTGGTGCGGGCTAAGTCTACCTTAATGAACCAATTCTGCATCCCTACAAACAATCTTCTCTTATGCGTGAGGTCAGGACCAGAGTGCTTTGCAACAGGAAAGGTAAGGGGTGACAACATGTACTCCTATGTCCCACCCATCCCCCTGTCTGTTTGTAGATCAAAGTATCTCTCTGGTTAACTCAGCCCTCTGTGACTCTTGATCATAGCACAGGTCTCCCGTGAAGTCTGTGATGAGAGCAGACTTGCTGTCTCCCTTAACTCACATAATTCTTCCATCTGAAAGGGGTCCTCTTTACAGGAGTGGCCTGTGGTAAATAGTGGACACAGAAATGCCATTCACTGCCTTTCATGCAGATGGGTGAGAGCTAGCTTCAAGTTGACACAATGCATATCCAAGAGGTGTTAGTCCTGCCTCCCTGTTCTCAGTTCTGCAAACAAGCCCATTTTAACTATCATCTGCCACCAGCCAAGCTAGACAATAGAGATGCAGATCCATGGAGCCTTTAGTATTTTAATTAGGCTGACCATGGCCGGTGGAAGGTGTTGCCTTTCCCCTTTGAGATGCTTTTGATGTACACGTGGCTGTCACATTCCTGCTGGACACGACAGGGGAGGACGGCACTTGCAGGCTGTGTCCTCCCGTGACTATGCGTTTGTCATGCAGTGAGCAGGGAGAATGGGTGCGGAATGGCCTCACACTTTTTGAGAGGTTGATCTCCCATCATTCATTTTCATTTTTAAAAATCATCAAAAAAACCAAGTCGAGCACACACTCCCTGTGCAGATGGTCGAATTCCTCACAAAAACACCTTTATCCATTGTGTGCGCAATGCATGAGTTCATGCAGAGTGGCTAATACCATTGTCTGCGTCACATTCCTACTGCCCTTTTGGCTCCGGGTGGAGAAGGGCTTTGAAAGGAGCACAGCTGACATCTCTTGTATCAAGGCTGCTCTTAAACTGTCTCCTCTTCCTTTGTGATGCTTAAGTGTAGGCTGGGCCCACATCCCCTGTTTTGTTACCTCTCCTGGCTACTAAAAAAAAAACAAGAAAGTTAATTTTATCCCCTCTCTTCTGTCTTGCAGAAGAACGCCTCCTCGTTGGCATTCCAGACCTGAATTACCTTCAATCAAGCGGGCGCTTGACAATGCTATTCTGAGAGCCCTTTGTGCAATGCCGCTTCATTGTTGCAGAGGGCAGGTGCTGCTCGGTGCAGGCTATCGCTTGAATATGTTTCTGCGAGCCGTTGTCTTTATTAAGCGGCAGTCAGCTAGAAAGGCATTCAGAATCAATGGGCTAATTATCGGGTAGGCCGGGCCACAGCCGCCAAGCTCTGCACCGGCCCGGTGGCAGCAGAAAATAAACGGCCTATCACAATGCACGCTAAGGCAGGGGCTGAATGGCCGAAAGAGCAATTTTAGGATGGAATAAGTGACCCACCATGCTACCACTGGCCACATTTTGCAAAATGTCTCCCCACAGCAGGGATACTTAATCTTCAAAGTTTAAATCCATCCAGGCTTTCAGCATTCCATCCGTGAATGTTCATGGCAAACATTTATATGCTATGGGGGCATACCTGCCTAGTCTACGGGTTTATCTCAGAGACTCCGGATTTTTACGCTCTTCTCTGGGTCTCCGGGGAAGAGCATGGAGTCTGCGGATTTCCAGTCCTTCCAGTAACTCTGCCCACACCTCGATGTGATTGGGTACAAACATTTTCCCACAGAGAAAAAGTAAAAATGTTAGCAAGCAAAAGCGCAAAAACTGCTGGAGGGAATTGGACCAAAGAAACAACTCGGACATGAAGCATTGACAGGTTTGGGGTTAGTCCATCCAGGAGTTTCAGGGAGGGGGATGCCCTCTTCTCCCAGAAATGTTGCCATATCTGCCATAGCGCTTTGCAGCAGAGAGGCTTTTCAGAATTGATGCAAGCAATAACCACGGTACTACAAGGGGAATGCAAAATGAAAAGTGCAACAACAGAAATTTAGAGGAGGAAAAGGGATGAAATCGCATCAGGCTAAAGGTTGGAGGGCGGAAGAAGACATCATGTGAAGTTGTGGAGTTGGGGGTGGTCTTGGGAGCCAGTTACAGTTCTTGCCCTTACTGTAATACAGCCACCTCCATGCACTGCTCATGACCTCATAGGTTGCGCTAATTGACATAGAAAATGTACTTCAGAAATTAATGTCTGCTACCCATTTGGGCTTTTCTTTGATTTAACACTTAAAACCAGAGTAAATTTCACCATAAGCATTCTGGCATACTACAAAACTACTAGGTATTGTTCCCTTAGCCTTGTGGGAACTGTGGTTACATACATGTTATCTGGGATGTCAGGTATGGCATCAATGGCGGTGGCTGAGATATGGTTGCATTGTGAAGCATAGTTGGTGAATATCTGTCATTTGTATGTTTTGGTTACAACCATACCGTCCCTTCAACTGAAGTGTTCAGTGAATTGTTAAAGTTTTCATTACTCGCAGTCAACCAGAATTGTACTTGAAGTTTATTTAAATCAATGTTTATTTTTTATTTTTTTAATGATATGTACTAAGAAACACACAAATGTTTTCGGGTGTGTGTATGAATGTGTGTGTATGTGTGTGTTTATGTCTGTGTGTGTTTGTGTTTATGTGTATGAATGAGTGTGTGTGTGTGTTTGTGAGTATGCATGTGTGTGTATGTGTGTGTGTTTACGTATGCATGAATGTAGGTGTGTGTGTGCGTGTGTTTTTGTGTTTATGTGAATGCATGAGTGCATGTGTGTGTTTGTGAGTATGACACACACACATAAATTAAGGCACACTTAAACAAACACACACACACATATACACGTGTGCGTGTGTTTGTTTACACGTGTGTGTGTGTGCGTGCGTGCGTGCGTGTAACACAGGCATCGGTACGCATAATATATACCTGGCCTTTCTAAAGGTTGGCGATTACTGATTTTCCAGCTGACACACAGTACACAGGAGCAACAGCATGGTGTGCCTGAAAACAAGCGCAGTGCACTGTAACGCTCCCCTTCCCCCACCCCACTTCCACCTCTGCACTCTTTGGGCTGTAATGACGGCATTACAATCTGACACTTCAAAAACCATGGGTGTGCAGTCGGAATGCACCCTCCGGTCCCCTGACCCTCGACTCCATATGGCCTCAAATTCCGTGCGTTACACAGATACGCACACCTGCCCCACCTGTACCCTGATAGCTGGTTGCTAACAGATCACCTTGGTTGCTAGGGCCCAGAGCTTCAACTGCAAAATGAAATAACCGCCACAACAACATTTCATGTTGATGGAACAGAAGCAACTGCGCATGCCAAATCTTTTTAGGACCCTGAGTGCGAAGCAGGAGTGACTCCTTCAGAAGCAAACTTCTCAGCAGCCTACAGTAGCCACGGGCCACATGTTGCTGTGCTCCAAAGTAGAAGCTATGGGGAGAAAGGAGTAGGTCCAGATGGCATCAAGGACCTCCTGGGGAAGAGAAGGACACGTGAGGAGACCGATTGCTTCCGGTCGAGTAGCAGGAAGTGGTGGCGGAAGAAGGACATGTCAGGCTAGGGTCCCCCAGAACATGAGGGACAAGTCTGATTGGGACTTTTATTTGTATGTTTTTTTTGTTTTTTTGATAGGGACTTTTAATTTTTTGATAGGAACTTTTATTTTGTATGGGAAGTTTTATTTATTTTTAATTTTTTTGAAAGGGACTTCATTTTTTTTATAGGAACTTTTATTTTTTATAGGAACTTTTTAATTTTTTGGATAGGATCTTTTCTATATTCAGCAGAATACCACGCCATGACTCGCTGCCTGTATGCACCAGATCCTGTGATAAAGGCGGGTTGAGAGGAACACTAACCAAACAAACAAGTAAGGGCTACGCTGCTTCTCTTAGCAAAGTTTGCCGCAAGCTGCAACAACACTATGGGGCGGAGGGTGCAGTGGGAAAGAGACTCTGTGCATCAGGGTGCCCACCCCAAGAGTGGCACAATATGGCATGTTGGTGTATGTGAGCTGAGTATACGACAATGGTGCATCGAACATTGGGCCGATTGGGCGTTTGCCGCCCAACCCGGAATTTTGCGCTATTTTGACTTGACCTGGCTGACCTACAGAACGGTGCCTTCAGCTGCACAATTAACAAACATTTCATTGTTAGCACCTGCATTCTTATGCATACATTTTTAGGCAATTGAAATCATGATGGCAGTTAGTGTTTGCATGTCAAGGGAGTGATTGGAAGGGTAGGGAGGACAGTAGACAACTTATTCTCGCAGCAGTTCTTAAGTGTGTGATTTCAGACGTGAAGGAGAGAGGTAACTGCTTGTAACATTGACACTGCACTAGAAAAGTCTCATTAGAATGTGAAAAGAAGGTAGATGCCCGCACACAAGTAAGTTTGCCCTCCCCTATAGTCTCTGAAGTTAGTGTGCTTCCCAATATTTGAAGGGGTAGCCCCTTCCGCAATGTTGGCCTAGCTACATGCCTGGTATACGCCCTCCTGCAGAAAAATCTTCCCCCGGCAACAAAAGGCAGGTCGACCTCTTACAGCATGAACAGGCATGGGCCTGAGAACCTGCAACATCCAGCCAAGCAACTCTTCATCACTTCCGTGACGCCCTTGTCTGAGAGCCGGATTCAAGGAGAATCAGAGAGAGCTTCCATGACACCCCAAGGAAGCGCGCTGGATTTTTAGAGGGTGGCGTAACATCATTGTGAAAATGCAGAGGTATTTTATAAAGGGATCAACAGAGTCTCACTGAAACTGTACTGTAATGGGGCGTTTTCTACGATAGATATTTTGAAACTGTGTCAAGGTGATACCCATTTCAAGTGTAGACATTTTGGAATTGTGACATAGTGAATACACATTGTGCTTAGATTGTTGATGGTGCAGCCACCCTCAAATGTAGCCAGCTTAGAGCCTCTCTGTTGCTGAGTCACTTTACACACAGCCATTTTGATATGGGGACAATTAAGCTCCATGGCAGCTGGCTTGGTGTTGATTAGGCCATTTTCAAATGGAAACACTTTCTAGGGTTTGAACGGTTGTCTGACAGTATATCGGCTCACATACATGAGATGTACTGACCCTCCTGGGGGCTGGGCAAACAGTGACTGCCATTTCTCGTTTCTCAATCTTTGGGCTGTCGTGCATATAGGGGGCACGAGGGCCATTCCAGGGACCCTCTCTTCATTGGACAGGCAGACAAACATCCAGACACTGAGCTACAGGGCTGGCCAATTTAGAACAGAGGGCATTTGATCACTAAGAACAGAGATATTTGCACTGAATCATTCAAAGTCTAGCCTTTTAACAGAGTAAATTAACAGGGCATACTTACCAATACAGCCAAGTCTAGGGCGAGGTGGCCTGCTTACCCTACAGCCCCATTTCTAGAGCCTCGTCAAAGTCTCACTCCACCAATCTGAGATTGTCTGACTGACTTGAATTATTCGATGACTGTCTCAAAAATGTATCACAACATTCCCTTTAGATACAGGGATCATAGGGAAACACTATGGAAATGTTTTGATCCCAAGAGGCCTGACGACCAAGAGAGGCACGTTTTTAACAGCACCTCCAAATAGTGCCATATGTAAATGTGTCACTGGTCACAAAAAAACCTGCAAGTTAAATACGTTTAACGAGGAAAAAGTAATATAACTGCATTTCATTGATGACAGATTCTGTTAAGCTAGACGTGATTCAGCAAATGACCAGCGACAGATGACAAGGATGAGAAACAAGGCACTAGAATCAAATCAAGAGGGACAGGAAAATCAGAATGTATCCTAACCATGTCTTCCAAGATGCAGCTCAAGAAAGAAATGGATAACGACAGGGCTTCCCAACTATACCATTGATCTTACCAAACCAATCTTATCAATGCAGGCAAGCTTACTACTCACATTTAAGAGCAACGTCCAGCTATGGTCAGAGATGCCGACCGAGCGTGTAGACCAAAAATACTAACATTGGCAAAGTAATCATTGGCCAAGATGGAGTGTCAAACAGGTCAGCACGCTAGAACAGTGACATGTTGATCATCGTTGATATCATATCAACATCCTCCACCAGAACGCCGTCTTTTAATAGAGCGGACGGCTTTCTGTCCACGAGAGCCAAGAGAATCAACCTTGAAATGTCTTGGGAAATTGATCTCAGAGTTGTAAATGACCTAATTGAATGAGTGCTCATCAATGTGGATACGATAAAGGTCACAGACACAGACAAATTTAAGAAGCTAATGGCCAAACCAATGCTAGAATCTTCTGACATACTCCACATGGGCAGAAAAAACTCACTGAAAGTAATAGGAAATGGACCCCGGGTGAAGTGACAGCCTCATGTCTCTTTGTATGTTATCACAGAAGCCAAGCTAGGATTAGTGACTGTTAATTACAATTAAGGCTTCCAGTTTTCCGATTTTACTGATTTTTACACATAAAAGCAGATGGAAATCAATCGGCTTTCTGTCTGTAATTATTTATATCATTATTTTATGGTGTCAATCATATAACACAGGCCAATAGCATTGCAGATTGGCAGCATGGAGAGTGTAAAAGCTGTATTATAAAAATAGGATAAAAGTTCTTCAAATTGCTGACAGCATATTTCTTAAGGCAGCAGCAGTCACAGGTGCAACCGTGTGTAGTTATGGAAAATCTGAGCTAGCATGTCTTTCGTCTATGGCTGCATGTGTGCTTTAATACATGCATTTTTTGTATTAGAATAAATGCAGAATAATACTGAATGATCTTTTTATATAACAAAAAATAAATGTGGATACATACAGAAACAAAGGCCCAAAAACCAATATGGATAAATACAGATGGAAATGACAGAAAAATAAATACCATGAAACCGCAAGACTTAATTGCAATATTGACAGATTATGGTAACTTGACCACATAAAATAATGGAATAAGTGCCTCACAGGAAACATGGAATCCTTTGTCATAGACAGTGTGACACTGATGAATAGCCAAACATGAAGGAACACCCTAAACTGATTGGCAGATGCATATTAAATTACACATGGGCGGCGGCCAGACAACTAGCAAGCATTGGTCATTTTGAATCGGTCTTCAGGTATACACACTTCCAAAGCACGGCACACATGCTAGTGCTACTGGGAACAATGGCAGCATTATAAAAGAGGGCGTGGGTCTGATGTCCATGAATTATATGCTGGACACGAGCTTCCCCTTTCGGAAGAGGTTCCCAAATTCTTTAAAGATTTAGGAAAAATGTGAGCGTTTCAAGACAAACTAGAAGTCTCTATACAGATGGAAATGCGACAACATATCAACAAAGTAGTAGCATTAAACACCATACCCGCACAAGAGAATGTGCGCTGTGTAAGGCCCTTCTTGGGGATGGCAAGCTGTTGCTGAGGGCACAACTTAAAGTATGCAGCACTCATTACGCCACTGCACAAACCAAACGAGTGAGAACCTTTGACTGGCATATACCAAAAGGTAGCCCACGAGTATGTATCTAACCAATAAAGTTCGGTATGTCCTGTTATGTTAGATGTTCCTAAACCATGCACTGTGGCCACCTGCATGTTTTCTTGGCACTTTGGCGGATCTGTAAAGAAAAGGGTGGTGTCTAGTTAGTAGGACTGAGTGGGAGCAAAGAGCAAGAGAGTTGTGATGTGCAGCTTCAGTTTGGTTGACACTGTTCGCTGAGCGTAGGTGTGTTGTTCGGTTGGTAGCCACAATGTGCTATTGGGCGAGGCTATGTGTGGCTTGTTTCGTTGTTGTGGTGTAGTGAAGAGCGTGCGGTTTGTTGTGCTGTAGAGGTCTAGTTGTGTTTAGTTCAGGGTTTTTAGAGGTGTATGCAGAGCGATTCGCTTTTTTAGAAGGTTGGTTAGTGGCAGTACCCTATCCTTCTGCCTCTTTTTTTTGTTTACTTTCATTTACGGTGGCCCACATCCCTCCCCATCACTCATTCCTCCTGAGTGCCTGGGAACAATACTAACGTGCTTCCCCCTATGCACCATTCACAATCCTCAGCAACCTCACATGATAAAACCCACCCAGGAATGGAAGTTGGGGTATCTGACTCCAGGAAAATGATTTAACTGAAAATAATTCCGGGATAAATCCATGACATAGCAGATGACATCGCTCAAGACCCACTGGAGATGAAGGCAACACGTTGTCCTCTAGCGGAAGAGCGTTCACACTTCATAACAGCACCACCTGCTGCCCTGCGTCATAGAATAGAAGTGATAGCAATTGATGCAGTTTGGCTCACCTTGTCGAACATGTGAGGATGGAGACAAACCAAGGACCACCCAGTCTCATGGTGTTTAAACTGCAGATAAAAGGCCTTCAATCACATCCCCACACTCCCGGCGCCACCTACTACTTTTGTGCATTCTCTCTACTTGCCCCAATCCTCTGGAATATGCTCCCCCAGCCATCAAAGCCATTCCCAGAGTGGAACTGTTGAAACCCAGCCTTAAGGCCCACTTGCTAGCGAGTGTATAAGCCCCCCCTAAAGCACTCCTTTCTTTCTCAAATGAATGCCCCAAACTAACGTCTCACATGACTATACACATGTGTGCTGTAATTATGTAAATAATAGCCCTAGGCCCTATCATATTATGCATAGTGTGGCCACAATATATCTTCCCATACTATTCCTCCATCACTAAGTCTGCCTCAGCCATTATGTATGTATTTTTTATTTTATATTTTATATAGCGCCGGTAGCCCGTGGGCATCAGGGCGCTTGCCCTTACAGAACAGTGACAACAAGACAAACATAAAGTGACAAACACTGCGGTCTATTAAGGACCCCGAAACATTGCTTTCCCCAGGCTCTTCATCTGAAGAGGTATGTCTTCAGGTGCTTCCTGAAAGTAAGGTGGTTAGCCTCTGCTCTCAGGCTGTTCCATAATATTATACCAATGAAACCTGCAAAGGCACCGCATCCGGGGACTACATATTCCTTTATTGATGTATTCACTGTCATTTCTATTTGAAATGACAAGCTGGCATTTGATCAATACAAAATATAAAGGCCATCCAGCAAGAGCTGTCTGTAGACTAAAGTGAACACTTATATGTCTAATGGTTTTATATCAAATAAAGGTAATGTTGACTGACTGATACTCCTATGAAATGTGTAACTGACCATCCCAAAAAACTAGTATTATCAGTTGCGAATCTACCCTAGGAGGGTCAACAAAGAATGTCGCCGGCCAAAGAGGGCTTTGGTTTCCCGGCTTAGGCTATAGAGCAAAGACACCCGGAAGGAGTGCCATCGGTGCGAATGGCTTAGGAAAGAGAAGCTCCTCCACCACAGAAGACACTGCTCCATGAAGGAGAATGGGAACGAGTAACACATCTGGAAAATTCCTTCTGGTAGTGACAGATTCCTGATGACCGCTTTGTTGGATTCATAAGGAGCACAACGTTCATCCTGGCACTCGATGACACCTTCCAAACACAGTAAAGAGCGAGAAAGGGCCGCCATCAGCCAGCGATGAGTTTCAGAAGCTTGAACACAGCAAGACCACGACGACATGGCCCTACGCCAAATGCAAGGTTGTAAGAACGATGGGGACAATAAAGAAAGACTAATAGAAAGAAGCGAGAAATTCATCAAAATTCATCGTCACCAGTCCCCACTAGAGCAGATAATATGTTAAATACTAAGATCCCCACAGCACCACAGTGGGAAGCCCATTGGCATGTATGTTCAGTTGAACCATCAAAGTATGACTCCTTCAGCAGTTGACCACAGCCAATGGCATGGAGGAAGAACTGGGATCGCAGCAAGAAAAATCAAATTGACTTAAGTTGATATGCGCTCCTGATGCGACTCGTCCTCCTCGCTGCATTCGATATCCTGGACCGACACATCCTACATGACAATGTTACTTCAGTAGCACATGTTACACTTCATGCCTTGAAATGGTTCCAATCTTTTCTCGCTAAGTCATTTTCCAAAGTATGACAAGGTCCCTGTGCTGCTCCAGCAAAGAGGAACCCCAGCAGGACCCATCTTGCCCCCGTACAGCTACACCCAATCCCTTCGTAACATTGTCCGCTGGGTCGGCTTTCTTCAACTCATCCATGTTGATGACAACCAAGTCCGTATAGGCATTCCCAGGCAAAGGCCATATCGGCATTCCCAGCCAATGGCCGTATCGGCATACCCAGCCAATGGCCGTGTCGGCGTTCCCAGCCAATGGCTCTCCCCGGCTAAATGACATAAATTCAATTTTTACCCACATCCGTTCCTACATAAATGCCAATATGTTGTCCTTGAAAAAGTCTAAAATGGAATTCCTCTGAATAGTGACACCATTAGCTCTCTCTATTCTGCACTTCTGCAGCCTAAACCCTAAGATCTAACACTGCAACTTCCAGAAAGCCTCAAAAGCTAAAGGATTTGGAATTATTCTCGACCCCTCCCTTTCACTAAAAGCCCACATCAGTTCTATTCTTGCCTCCGGACACCCCACCCTCAATCCCCTTTGCAATATAAAACCTTGCCTTCCCTGTATAAATCTTCAAAACGTAACACAAGTATTTATTTATTTATTACATTTATAAAGCGCACAAGACGGCACTTGGGCATCGTGGTGCTGTTACATTAGGGCTTGCTTAGTTACATGAGAATGACACAAGACAGGATAAAAGAAAGCAGTGCACAGTATACAAAATGTACAGATTTGATGTGCTAAATTGCAGGAGAAAACAGAAAAGGCAGCTGTCAACATAAAGATTCTGTGGTTACAGTGGAACAAGTTGCAGCTAGCGGTGTATGTCTAAAGCAGGGTATTCAGTTGAATAGCTTGGTTTTAAGAGCCTTGTGGACTCATCACCCTGAAACTAGACTCCTGCCGTGCCATTCCAGAAGTGGCCAACTCTTCCCTAAGCAAAAGATTGCAAATCCTTCAAAATTGGCCGCCGGACTTATCGGCAATGTCAGCCACCAGGGACAGACACATCCCACCCTACCATACCTTCATTGTCTTTTGGTCTGATAAAGAAACACATTTTCGCGCCTTGAAACATTTGTATAAAGGCGCGTTATAAATGCCATATCATATCATATCATTGAAAGCCTTGGTTCTGTCTCACAAAGCACTGCCTGGATCTGCTTTGAATGGGATGTCCATGAATTGATCGAAATCGAAATGTCCAAAAGAGAAAATAAACAAAAGTTATTTGAATGAAAATGACTTTCGGTTTTCTCTCCTGTTAACATTTACGACAACCCGCTCCCCGCACAGCCTTACTTACCTTTGGGCGGCACACTTCGCTGTGTACTGCTGCCTCTGCCATCCTTCCGTGATGCCGGTTTCCTTCACATACGTGCATGTGAACCGACACTGAAGCAACCTTTTTAAAAACAAAAAACGTTATTATGTATGTCACGGGGGACACTCCCACAGCCCTGATGCGATTACAGTGAACAAGGGTGGGGGGACACCCCTTGGTGGGGGGGACACCCCCTTGTCCCCCGCTCGCCTTGTTCACTGTAATCACAAGGAATGGTAAATGTTTTTTGAAATGTTTGGCTGTACATCATTTTCGTACAAATTCGTACATATCTACCATTCGGTTTATTATTTTCGGTCTTTTATATAAATACCCTTTGGAGTACCACCCCAACTTGTTCTCCTCCTACAAACCCATCAGAATGGCACACCCATCCAACAAGGACTTACGCCACCCTCTCTCCAACAAGTCTACTGAAAGACGAGGCAGAAGCTTTTCTTTTTAAGTTGCCCTCCTCTGGAACTGGCTTCCCCAATAGTTGCAGGTCATATCCAACCTCTAACAAATGCCATGCAACTTGAAGACCTGGCTTTTGGCTCAAGCCTACTTACCAGACCACACAGGTATGCCCACTTCCTTGTTAGAGCCCCTGAGTCCGTATTGCATTACGTTGCGTGCTTGCAAATTCTCCCGATAAAGAAATGAACAAAAATAAGCAAACAGACCCATTCATTTTGAGAACTGAAGCTTTTCCTCCTTGCTGAAGCTGAACAAGTCTTAATTCCTGCGCTTTCAACTCTTGGAAGCTACTTTAGCCAATTCAGAGTAGGCTGACCGGAACTTCCCCACCGGGTCTTTCTAACCTTCTGCCTTAGAAACACTCACTCGCCTCTCTTTTCACCAAGCCTCGTCATTGAGTCAAGCTAAAACTAGTCGCATACTTTCACCACCATAACTGAAGCAAAATAAAACTCTTTGTGAATGCAGTACATCTGCACAGCCTGTAGTCTTGTCAATCAAGGACACTTGTCCCTCATTTATGTCGACTCCCCGAAACCGCTCATCTCTCCACAGGTCCAGAGAAAGCCCACATAATGTTAGGAGGACCAAGAAAAGGCAAGAGCACCCCTTCACTGCTCACTACTCGAGCGTCCCCTGTGAGCATGACTAGCATTCCTACTGTTCTGCAACGCACACACACCAACAATCTTACATGTAATTAGCATCGGGGGTAGGGGTCTGAGGGGGTCTATCCACCAGTCATGAACAGGAGAATTGAAGAGTTTTTTTCCTTTGCTAGTCTGCTTTTTGGTCTTTTTGATGCCCACTATTCTCACGCTGCTCATTTCCATTCACCTCTTAACCCACATTACTTTTTAAACAAGCATTGGTGAAGCAAATGGTTTCTTGGCATGGGAAAGTAAATGGTGCGAGTAGCCAAGTAGCAGTGCCTGGCAAATGGCTAATCCTTATACATTGTTTTTCACAGGACTTCAGTGAAGGACACGCATAGTGCTTATAAATCAAGTGGCTAAACGCAGACTTGGTTAAGACATTTTTATTACACCAGTTGCGCGTTTACAGCTCCAATTAAGTCATTAATCCCCAAAAGACTGCTTTGGAAAAAAATTGGCAGGCACTTCAAGTGCAATGTTTTGATGGTAAGGCTTGAATAAAGTGAGCTCAAAGAGTTTCCATGAGTAGGGTGTTTTAGCTGGGTTGGGGTAAGAAGTGGATGGGAATGGCCATAGGGATTAGCATGGCCATGAGCAGTCTATCTATTCAATTTTTATATAGCGCCATATGCCCATGGACTTCAAGGCACTCAATGAGTGGGCAAATAACCAAACAACACCTTCAAGATGTGTGCCCCTTCTCATATACCATTTCTCCCTATCTGTACTCTAATGCAATTGTTTAAGGCTTGTTGTCGTTTTAGCTCCCCTAATATCCAAAATTAAACAGGTTTTCATCTATCTTCGCTCTCCTTTGTCTCCACTGCAGCTCCTTATTTGCACCATCCCTGACATGAAAACTACAGTGGCCATCTTGCATTGGGGTAGTTTTGCCCTAAAGACAAAATGATCCCACACCAGTGCCTTTTCGTCAAAGGAAAACAGTTTGTGAGAAAAAAAAAACATTAGCACCCTTCACATTTTGATGATGTGGTAGGTGCAGATGACCTCGAGTAGGCCGTACATTGGGAAAAGAGTCCCAGGCCTCAGTATGACCTATGTTTGTCAGGTCGTTACCGGGCAATACCAGGGTGAATTTTGCCAAAAGGACCCACTTGGGCTAGTAGGACGATATCTCCTAAAGACGGAACATCCCAAGAATTCCAAGCAATGGAATTCTTTTGCCAAACCAATACTGTAGAGCTCTCTCCCACAATGCATTTCTTCTAGTGTTAAATAGAATGTTCTTTTTTTTTAAAACCTCTTTAAAAAACCTCCAACTGACTTTAGGTAATTCACAATGCCAATTTTAATTGGTGGATAAATGCATAACTACTTTTCAAACTAATTTGGATTTTTTTTCTTCAAAAAAGGAATTTTACATAATTCAACCTTTGAGAAAAAAATCTTTAAGAAATCACACCTTTCTTAAAAAACGCATAACAATCTTACAACTTTTCAACATTTTAAAGAATCGTTACACAATTATTGAATTGTTTACTTTAATTTTCTACATTTAGACAATATCTTGAGTAGGCCCTTTAACTATTTCTCAATCCAAATAGCAATTTAATCTGCACCATCAATTTAAGAAAAGTTGAAGTCTTTCACTATTTTCTTAACAGACAATCCTAATATATTCTAATATTTATTTCAAAAATAGTCTTAAGTGCACCTTCATTGGGTAGACACTACACGAATGCTGCTCACTGAATGGCAGACGGGCACGGAATACCCCCATATTTCATGACAAGCTGGGAGAGGGACACTAGCGGGACACACAAGACCGGCGTTAGGGCCTTTCCATTTTTTCAGGTAAAAGGGCCTCGAGCCTTAGACGGGCCCTCAATAACTGCCTCCATTTTGCCAATCAGCAGTCTTATAATACATCAAGATATTCCTTTCTCTATTACTGTTGTTCTGGGTCTTTGCATCGCTCGCCTTGCAGGCTGCAGTGCAGGAACACTTAAGGCCGTCACTTCCCTCGGGCTATACAGAAGAGTTATCACCTCGTTGCCTTTTAACATAGACATATGACATAGAAGGATTTTTAACTTTTGGGTGGGCATTTAGTGCTTGAACGGCTGGCTGGCCGTCTCGTGAGAATAGCTGGCTATTAAACCCCATCTGTATTTCTTTGCGTCCATTATATGGTATGCATCCCAAGGGGGCCTCATACTGTTTTCCGCTCTAAGGAAGGGGGTCCACAGCCATCATGTTGAAATGGGCCCCAAACACGTCTGCAGCCGGGGTGCTTGGGTGCAATCAGGTCTGGACTGGCCTATAGAGAACTCTGGAGATTTCCTGGTAGGCCTCTGCACCCTGGGCCTCTTTCGTGTGGTATTTTCACATTTTCTCATAGGAAAAGGGTTGGACTTGCTTAAAACTTTTAATTTGGGGCCACTTTGAACATTATTAACAGGGCCTCTTTTGGTTCCCAGTCCACCCTGGGTGCAATGGAGGAGGAAGCCAGGAGAGTTGGGGTGCAGGGGCAAATACAGCTGCTGTGCGCCATACGGACAAAACTGGCAGGAGGCTAGGACAGTGTGTGTGGTGTGCAGGAAAAAACGTTCAGGTAAGTCGGTGAGAAAGGAGAAGGAAGGAGGAGCACACAAGAGTGATGAAGGCCATAGCAAGGGAAGCAAGGAGAAGGGCGCAGGCGAAAGTGGGGGGTCAAGGTGGGACCCACCAAAGTGAGACAAAAGGCAGCATGTGTGAGATTCGGGCTCTCGCCCCCTAGTGGAGGCAAAATGCAGGCAAGGGGAGAACCGAGGTTGGGGCGATTGAAGGCTTGGGCGTCGAGCCTGTATTCCCACTGGCAGCCATTTGTGAATTGGCAATTTAAAAAAAAAACGAGTATTATGGCCAAATGGATCTAGGTGAAATCCCAGGCGTTGAATACAGACAATGTGCAAAGACTGGCCTTTATGATTAAACCTCTCAGGGCTATGGCTTACACCAGGTAAACAATGCAATTTGAACTAATTCAAGTTATCTGCTATTCAGAAAAGGGATTGCGCCTGCTTCGCAAAATGATTTCTGACTCGTCCACGGCGGTATGATTTGCCACAAATTCCAGGTCCTTGTGCACTTTGCATGAAGAAATGGGGCAAATAGCACACACGTGACTGATGCAGCCAGTGCAGTGAATCATCTGAAAGAGGTGTGCCAGAAAGAACAATGCCAGAAAGAGGTGTGCCAGAAAGAGGTGTGCCAGAAAGAGGTGTGCAAGAAAGAGGTATGCAGAAAGAGCAATGCCAGAAAGGGCTGTGTCAGAAAGAGGTGTGCCAGAAAGGGCTGCGTCAGAAAAAGGTGTGCCAGAAAGAGGCGTGCCAGAAAGAGGTGTGCCAGAAAGAGCAATGCAAGAAAGAGGCATGACAGAAAGAGGTGTGCCAGAAAGAGGTGTGACAGAAAGAGCTGTGCCAGAAAGAGGTGTGCCAGAAAGAGGTGTGCCAGAAAGAGCAATGCCAGAAAGGGCTGTGTCAGAAAGAGGTGTGCCAGAAAGGGCTGTGTCAGAAAAATGTGTGCCAGAAAGAGGTGTGCCAGAAAGAGGTGTGCCAGAAAGAGCAATGCCAGAAAGAGGTTTGACAGAAAGAGGTGTGCCAGAAAGAGGTGTGCCAGAAAGAGCTGTGAAAGAAAGAGGTGTGCCAGAAAGAGGTATGCAAGAAAGAGCAATGCCAGAAAGGGCTGTGTCAGAAAGAGGTGGGCCAGAAAGGGCTGTGTCAGAAAAAGGTGTGCGAGAAAGAGAAATGCCAGAAAGAGGTGTGACAGAGGAGGTGTGCCAGAAAGAGCAATGCCAGAAAGAGGCGTGACAGATAGAGGTGTGCCAGAAAGAGGTGTGCCAGTAAGAGCTGTGCCAGAAAGAGCTGTGCCAGAAAGAGGTGTTCCAGAGAGAGGTATGCCAGAAAGAGCAATGCCAGAAAGGGCTGTGTCAGAAGGAGGTGTGCCAGAAAGGGCTGTGTCAGAAAGAGGTGTGCCAGAAAGAAGTGTGCCAGAAAGAGCAATGCCAGAAAGGGCTGTGACAGAAAGAGGTGTGCCAGAAAGAGGTGTGCCAGAAAGAGCAATGTCAGAAAGGGGCATGTCAGAAAGAGGTGTGCCAGAAAGGGCTGTGTCAGAAAGAGGTGTGCCAGAAAGAGGTGTGCCAGAAAGGGCTGTGTCAGAAAGAAGTATGCCAGAAAGAGCAATGCCAGAAAGGGGCATGCCAGAAAGGGGTGTCCCAGAACGAGCAATGCCAAAAAGGGCTGTGTCAGAAAGAGGTGTGACAGAAAGAGGTGTGCCGAAATTAGGTGTGTCAGAAAGGGGCGTGACAGAAAGAGGTGTGCCAGAATGGGCTGTGTCAGAAAGAGGTGTGACAGAAAGAGGTGTGCCAGAAAGGGCTGTATCAGAAAGGGGCATGACAGAAAGAGCAATGCCAGAAACGGCTGTGTCAGAAAGAGGTATGCCAGAAAGAGCAATGCCAGAAAGGGGTGTGCCAGAAAGAGCAATGCCAAAAAGGGCTGTGTCAGAAAGAGGTGTGTCAGAAAGAGGTGTGTCAGAAAGAGGTGTGTCAGAAAGGGGCGTGACAGAAAGAGGTGTGTCAGAAAGAGGTATGCCAGAAAGGGGTGTGTCAGAAAGAGGTGTGTCAGAAAGGGGCGTGACAGAAAGAGGTGTGTCAGAAAGAGGTATGCCAGAAAGGGGTGTGTCAGAAAGAGGTGTGTCAGAAAGGGGCGTGACAGAAAGAGGTGTGTCAGAAAGAGGTGTGTCAGAAAGGGGCGTTTCAGAAAGGGTTGTGTCAGAAAGGGTTGTGTCAGAAAGGGTTGTGTCAGAAAGAGGTGTGCCATAAAGGGGTGTGTCAGAAAGGGGTGTGTCAGAATGGGGGGTGTCAGAAAGGGGTGTGCCAGAAAGGGTTGTGTCAGAAAGGGTTGTGTCAGAAAGGGTTGTGTCAGAAAGAGGTGTGCCATAAAGGGGTGTGTCAGAAAGGGGTGTGTCAGAAAGAGGTGTGCCATAAAGGGGTGTGTCAGAAAGGGGTGTGTCAGAATGGGGGGTGTCAGAAAGGGGTGTGCCAGAAAGGGTTGTGTCAGAAAGGGTTGTGTCAGAAAGGGTTGTGTCAGAAAGAGGTGTGCCATAAAGGGGTGTGTCAGAAAGAGGTGTGTCAGAAAGGGGCGTGACAGAAAGAGGTGTGTCAGAAAGAGGTATGCCAGAAAGGGGTGTGTCAGAAAGAGGTGTGTCAGAAAGGGGCGTGACAGAAAGAGGTGTGTCAGAAAGAGGTGTGTCAGAAAGGGGCGTTTCAGAAAGGGTTGTGTCAGAAAGGGTTGTGTCAGAAAGGGTTGTGTCAGAAAGAGGTGTGCCATAAAGGGGTGTGTCAGAAAGGGGTGTGTCAGAAAGAGGTGTGCCATAAAGGGGTGTGTCAGAAAGGGGTGTGTCAGAATGGGGGGTGTCAGAAAGGGGTGTGCCAGAAAGGGTTGTGTCAGAAAGGGTTGTGTCAGAAAGGGTTGTGTCAGAAAGAGGTGTGCCATAAAGGGGTGTGTCAGAAAGGGGTGTGTCAGAATGGGGGGTGTCAGAAAGGGGTGTGCCAGAAAGAGGTGTGTCAGAAAGGAGTGAGTCTGTTGAAAATTGTACACACCACAAAAGAAAAACTTGGAAAAAAATGTACAGGATCCCATAATCTGAAACAATATGTCTTTGTCTACATGCAAGTAATGGAATTTTGTAGGTGCACAAGGGGGATCCATAATGGGACACGCTTGTTAAAAAAAAGGGAATGCCTTCGCTGGCATTTTTACCACTGGCATAAATTCAACAGCATATTCACCTATATCCGCAGCCAACCTTTCTCCATTGTTGAACGTGTGGCTATACGCTCGTGTATATGCGGTACGAACTGTGCAAAAGTTAAAATGTTGCCTTGCAAACAAGTGGGATGTGCATAGCTTGGAAGATAGTCTTGAGAGGATAGCTCAGCGGAAACAGCCACACAGGTTCGATCCCCGGGACCACACTTAGAAACCTCTGGGCATTAAGGGCGTTATAAATAACCTATCATATCATATTGCAAGTGAAAATATGTAATAGTAAAATAAGTTGCACTGTGTGATAATATAGTGTTTAATTGGGGAATAATACTTTGCGGTGGTGACCTTAAGACATCGTTTTTTTTTATTGTTTACATTTTTTAATTGTGTTTTGATTCCCAACTGTAAGACATTGAAAATTGAGATAGCTGGATGCACCTAAAATGGACATAACTGTCTCTCAATTGTGAATCTGGCACAACTTACACTTATTTCCGCCTGATACAAGCGACAACTAGATTCACTCACAAACATTGTGAATCCTGTTCTTTAGCAAAATGTATGACCAGACATTGTCATGATTTACGCCAGATGTAACTCTTGCCTGAAAAAAAGGATTCTTTGTTTCTCAGCCCCTTTATTTTAATGTGTAAAGCAAGATGATGAAAGCTCAGGTTTCCTTACTGAGCAGCATTAGAACACTTGATCCTAATGGTTAAACAATTAGAACAATCATTTAGTGTTCTTTTACCTAAAATTCCCCAAAATGACCTGAAAGGCTGAAGAACGTTTTAAGGAGTAGTTTCAGCTTCGTCAAAAGTTCTACAATTAACATTCTTCTATGGCTATTTAAGGTCACCATCCCTTTAAACTGTTCTAATATTTTATTAGGTAGTCTTTAATTGAGATCATCATATCATATAATATTCATATATTATTTTTTATTTAATTATATTACATCTAATTGGAAGGATTTTCAAAAGATTACAATAAAGGGATGGTGGAATCATATTTGTAATATTCATAGAATGGAACAAATGTATAGCCAATAGGCCTGCACTGTTTGCTAAATATCAAAAGAAATGGCAGGTATTTATTAATTATGTCTGTCAATAAGGATATCACAATAACCACATGATAGAATCTTTAATTGGTACATTATAAGTTCCTTATTAGAGAATTTCCTAAATAATATAATGTTTAGTTATCATATATTTTGATAACTATAGTTTAATTAATATCTGCTTATTTTCCATATTCTTACCTTTTGTTTGGACCCTTTACCTCCTGTTTGTCTGTGTCTTTGTTCTGTCTTTCTTAAGTGCTCCCCTTAGTTTCAGGATTGTACTTTGGTATAGACAATTAGTTACTGTATTACATATATGCATATGATAGAATTGCTATTAAGGGTGTCTTTTTATTTTTTTATATATATGCTAATGAAATTGATGATTACTTGAAACTAAATACAATGAAAAATAACCAAAACAAGTGCTAAAACTATTTTTACTGCTTATGTTTTCAAAAAATCCAAAACGGTTCAACTACAATTTTAACTACTTAAAAATTCCAGCTGTTTCTAACTATTTCACACTATTAAACAAATCTTTAAAATAATGATACTTGTTTAAATAACAATTCTAACAAGAAACTTTAAAAAAAAAAACTTGAAAGATGTTGACTTTTTTTTATACCCTTCAGTAATAGTTATTCTATATCATAGGTTTTGATCCATTTTTATTATTTTCTTTCTAGGTTTTGCAAAAAAAAATGTTTTAGCCCTGAAATTTGATCAACAAGTCTTAATAAATGGAGAGAATGTTTAATTGTATAATCAGAAAACAAGGAAGGGGCTACTGGGAGTTCCTCTACTGGACATTAGTCCCGGTTAAGAAAGCCTTGCCCAGAGTCTTTAGCTCATTATCTTCCAGAGAGGAGAAATATCCAAACCATATCAGTTTTAGTCCTGGCCTGGGGGAGTCCTGCATCGAAATGCTGGGCAATTCTCTGATGAACAATAGTAGCAGCAGCAACCCCAGACATGTGTTTCGGTCTGGTAGGACCTCATCAGTGAGGTGGAGCAAAAACGGGCACTCACTTACATTTACAGTCCTCTGTTGCTTCCTAGACAGATTTGTGCCACATAAAACACAAATGCAAATAAAAAATACAAACATTGGTAGTAACTTGGACTTAATCCTGACTTAATCCAGGAAAGAGAAGAGTAAGTGAGGGTGAGGAGGGATAGCTCAGGGGCAACGCGTTTGTTTTGGAAGCAAGACAATGCGCTCTATGGTATTAAGTGTATTATAAAAGAACAATTATAATTATAGGCCAGGCAGAAATCAGACCTGCTACAAGTAACCTATTTGTGAATTGAATCGTTTCTCTTAAGGGGTAAATCAATATTATTTCAGAGTTAATAATGGTAATTGTTTGTGTGAATTAGACCACAAATATAGTATTTGATTTTGGCAGGATCGGGAACAACTCTTAGCATGGCCAATAGAGGTCATGAATGGATACACACCCAAGCTATTTCAAAAGACAAAATGGCATCCAAATCTGACGGCTACATTCAAGATTCCTGTTCTCCTCCAGGCCATGTTTCAACATTTAAACCACAGATGTTAAATCCAACATCCTTAATGAAAAAGTACCTTCAATTTCCACAGAATAAATGGCTTCCACTCCCAAATGTTACATTGTATCCCTGTTCAATTGCTTCTTAAAGACACTCTGAGGTCATTACAGAGAGACATATATTGATGTCATCACTGAGCAATAGGGTGTGTTTTATTGGTGTGCATTAGCAGCTATTGCCCTATCTGTATTGCTATACCCTCCTGGTGTGACGTCAGGGCAGAGTTTTATGGAATTGATAAGCAGGTGTTGTAACATTGTGGCAGGCGGGAAGGGCATGTTTTCTGCTGGGTACTTTTGGTTTTAGTGATTGGGTTTCTAGGGGAAGAGGCGAGAGAGAACCTGGTCTTCTTCTATGTGGTTTTGTTTCCTCATGCCTCCTCCCGATGTCCCGCAATGCTGGTCCAGTGGGACAGGAGAAGGATGGGAAAGATGCTGAGTCGGCCATACATAGCATAACATTGTAGATGGGTAGCTTTCAACTATGGCATGTACTCCGCCCTGGAGTACAACTCACTCTCTTTGTCTATCAGATGTCACTCGTCGCACCTCAGTGGAACATATTCCCATGTTTCTAATTCTAAATATCTAGGTTTGTGCACAGGAGATTTCCAAATTTAAAAGCTCAAGCCTCATTTTTAGCCTGGGAATTAAATGCTTCAGATCATAGCAGCTCTTTTCCTTATTTAACCCAGCTGGGTTTCTCTATTATATTAGATTGGCTAATGCCTGTAGTAAATTGGTTATTTATAAGTTCTCAATACTCAGAGGTTTCTAACACAGAGTGGGGGTTCGAACCTGTGTTGCTCTGCATCGTCTAGCTTCCAAGGCCAGCGCGTTGCCCCTGAGCTGTCCTCTCGTGACGATAAGGATGGGCTGCTGTACAAATGTTTGCCACCATGATCAACCCGATATTTTGCCACGCCATGCCCTATACATGGAGCTGGATGGTTTTTTTTAGCGGCCATTTTGTCACCACATTACCTGAAGTCTACCATGTACTTTATTGCTGAAGCTCTTCTCAATACATGCACGCGCACGGGACCCCCCATTTTGTTTCCCTGACTTGTTCTGTTCCTAAATGTGTATCCCCGCGGCAGGAACTCAGGGGGAGGATGTTTCACTCAGGGAGGCTGTGATCTAACGTGCAGCGTGAAGGAGGCCGGCCTGCGCCACGGTGGCAGGCGTTCAGCGAAGCGGGAGCGAGCATGAACACCTACTTGCTATTTCCATGCCCATTCGTCGCCATGTCACGGCGCGCGCCGCGGTGCCGCTTCCGGCCCCAGCAGATAATGCAAGGTGGCAGCTGGAACTGGTAGGAGGAAAACTTTTCACTTGCAATTTATTTCAGAGCGGGGTCCGATTACAAGCTCCCGTGGGAGACTTGCGCATCCCAGAACATGCCGCCGGGCAATAGGTTGCGCTTGTTGTTGTAAATTAATTTTCTGGGGGAAAATTTAATTTGGACAGGAAAATACATTTAGGTACACACTCTACTCGATGGCAGTGTTAATATAAATCCTCAGTGAATTACACGGAGTGGTGTCTGGCCAGCTTTATTCAAAGTAGGAGCAGTTATCAAATGTTTGTATTCGTTGCAAGGGACGATCCAACAAGAACACCATCCCTGGTGATCATTCCGCTGGATCCAGTTGCTGGAATTGAGGTTTTTGAACATCTACTGAGCTGATGTCAAAAATATCCGTTGCAGCTTCATGTTGGAACTGGTTGTTGGTGTCTACTGGTATCCACTGGTTTGTGTTGATATGTTTGTTCTCATTTCAATTGAATTTGTCTCTGCCACTGGAACAAACAACATACATCGTGTCATTGGAGAAGATTTGAAATGTGGTGCCACGAGATATCGGCCCCACTCCTTGCTTCCAAACATCATCAAAAGTGTGTGATCCTGAGCAAATTACCTTATATTGCGGTGCCTCGGTCACTTTTGGTAGCGCTTAAACCAGTAACTGATATAAGATGAAAGAGCCATGTAGAAGCTGTGAAAAGGGTGGCCCATTCTGTTCTGCATGGAAATGTGTACCGGCGGCTCAGCTCGCGCAGCGGCGCTATACGCAGAAGTCCTCAATTACTTATAGCCTCAAGTATGCTAAGACTTGTAATCATAACAAAATGGATATTGACTGTCCAAGGATAATGAATACAGACCCTGACCAGGCCTTAAAGTTGAGGTGGCTGATAACGTTAACCTTGATAAAATCCTGATAAATATTAATAGGCCACACCCCATTGCATTGCATGCTTAACCGCCCTCATAACCTTTTAGGGAATCACTCCTTTCTTTATCTAGTTGCAGCACTGGGAGAATGAGCATACAATGCAGACCGTCCCTGAAGTCTACCTGCAGATCCTTCCTGAAGTCTACCTGCAGACCGTCCCGGAAGTTTACCTGCAGCCTCTCCCTGAAGACTAACGGCAGCCCCTCCCTGAAGCCTACCTGCATACCCTCCCTGAAGTCTACCTGCATACCCTCCCTGAAGTCTACCTGCAGACCCTCCATGAAGTCTACATGCAGACCATACCGGAAGTCTACCTGCAGACCCTTCCGGAAATCTACATGCAGATCATCCCTGAAGTCTACCTGCATACCCTCCCGGATGTCTATCTGCAGACCCTCCCTGATGTCTACCTGCAGACCCTCCCTGAAGTCTACCTGCAGACCCTCCCTGAAGTCTATCTGCATACCCTCCCTGAAGTCTACCTGCATTCCCTCCCTGAAGTCTACCTGCAGACCCTCCCTGAGGTCTACCTGCAGACCCTCCCTGAAGTATATCTGCAGACCCTCCCTGAAGTCTACCTGCAGACCCTCCCCGAAGTCTACCTGCAGACCCTCCCTGATGTCTGTCTACCTGCAGACCCTCCCTGAAGTCTACCTGCAGACCCTCCCTGAAGTCTATCTGCAGACCCTGGCTGAGGTCTAAATGCAGACCCTCCCTGAAGTCTACTCGCAGACCTTCCCTGAAGTCTACCTGCAGACCCTCCCTGAAGTCTACCTGCAGACCCTCCCTGAAGTCTAGCAGACCCTCCTTGAAGTCTACCCGCGTGAGAAGATGTGGGACATCAAGGAGTTTATCTCAAATGTCTTAAGTGCAGACACCCCCAAAAGAAGTTGTTCCTCGTTGCGCGTTGAAGGCACTTAAGTACCCCGCTGGTGTATTTCAAACTCACCCGAACCTGAAATAAGCAAGTCCCTTCTCATGTTTAGCCTCATGAGCCAAACGCATTGTTCTGCTTCCTATGAGCCTTTGAGCGGTGTAAAGGGTATAGAATGCTCTATAATTACGAATGTAAATGATTATGGGAAGCAGGAGTATATCTCAATGCTGCATAGTCCATTGAGGGTAACCTTAGCCATCGGGTGGCGCCACTGGCCAGGACTCAAAGGCAGGCCTGCACAGAGAGCCATGAGGGCATGTGGGGGCACGATCTTTTATGGAGTCTTATGCCCCTTACCGCTAGCATTTGCATGGTCTCTAGGCACTCAGAACATCGCTATACTTGGGGTGTGTGAAAGTGCACAGCCCCAACCAATGAGAAGCCTGGATAATGATGATGAGACGAAGTCATGAACCGGTCTGTGAGGACGTGGAAGGTATGAGCTGAAGTGGTGGTGGCCTGAGGAGTTTTCTTGGCTGATTGTGAAGAAGGATGTTTCTGTTTTTACCTCACCATGATGTCAACCTCTTTGTACCCTTAGCCCAAGTTTTATTATTCATTTCAACTTAGCAGCCTTTGGTTAGAGCGCCCCCTACCCCTATTGCTTCCAGGTATTGCTCGATACACAATATGGACTGTACATGCGTACCTAAATTGCTGACAAGAGACTTTTCGGCACTGCCGCAGGTTATGGGGACAAGGTCGCTGAACTCAAGCCGGTCTGTACCAGCCCTCACAATGTTTTTAGATAATATGGATTGTAACAAAATCTATTTTATCGCTTTTGTATTAACAAAGCATCTGCTCACTTTTTAGCACCAGTCCAAATCGTTGGCACTCTGGCCCCAGGGGGAGTCTTTTGCAGCAATGGTCTAATTTGATCAAAAATGTTTGCCCATTAATAGGTTGTACTACTGCGTGCTTTACACATCCCCCTCTGCATGGTCAAATGAGGAGCAGGTATGTGAAGGCTTTGTGGGTGCAGACATGATGTGCACCCCTTTCTGAAAAATGTTTGCTTTTCCATAAGGGACATCCCCAGTCATGCAATTCACATCCTGCATGTGGGCCATGTACAGCACACACACGCAAATGACTTTGTGATTTGGCTTATGGGAAAGACGTGTGTTTTTTTTAAAATGTTGGATATTAGGGGGGGGGTTTCATAGCCATATATAAGCATAAACTATTTAATTGCAGTACAGGAAGGAGGGAGATGAGATGTGAAGAGATGTGAAGAGGGAGACACAGCTTGTGGGTTTTGTTTGATTATTTACTCACCCACTACCTGCCTGCCCCCACACAAAAACACATCCTTCTGTGATCTACCCGAGCTACCATTATCAAGCAGTAACATCAAACATTGTGCTTTATAGGCCTGTGACTGCTATTCCTGAGAGTTAACGGCTTAATTTCAGCAAACTGTTACTGTGCAATACACCAAGTGTCTTAAGCAAGTGTGTCAATCAAGTGTGCACCCAGACACCTTATTGATAAGCACAGAAGTACTGTTAAAAACAAGCGCTGCAAAGCCAACAGTTTCCCCTTGTGAATAGGTATTAGATAGGCATGTGTAAAGCACTGCTATCGTATGCCTGGGTAATCACAACGTTTTCCAGTTGTTATCATCCTATGACCTGGTAAAGTCATCATGGTAGTGCCTGGAAAATACCTGTCTAATGCCTGCACAAAAGCCCAAACTGCTGGGTTTGCCAATTGCTTTTTTGCCTTGTGGGTAAAAATAGCATGCACATGTTGACAACACATTTTGTGAATTGGCCCGATACAGTGTATAAAAAAGAGTTTGCGTAGTTATACCAGTCTTTAAAGAACTAGCATTTAATTATGCTTTTCTTAATCATTCGTATATAAAAAAAAACCTTTACTAGCAAAGGAGCATATTCTCAAATGTATACATGATCTGCTTTCTGTATTGTGAACAAGAACTTTTCCCTTAGCAAACAATTAGAGCGCTGTCAAGAGAGTAATCCTAAACTTATCCTGGATTTGCAACCAACAACATTTGCATGCTGGAACTTGTATTCCTGTTATTTCCATTCTTAGTGTTGGCCTACCAGCTTCATCATGCAAAGCGTTGTTGTCCTGGGAGTCAAGGACTGGATTAAGAGGGACCCTTGACAGGTCACTCGTTGGTAGGGAGGGTTTCGTTCTCCGTTGTTTTAAAGCAGAAAACACTACACGTGAGACTGTAAAGGGCTTACAGAGTGTTGTTACTTGAATCCTGCCTCACAGTTTAGTTGGATGTATGCTGATATTTAAATGATACAATCTAGGCTGAAAGGGGACGAGGATAACAAGCTAGCATTGGGGAGTGAGGGGTTATTAAACGCAGGGAAGACAATGACAAGTTGGGCACTTGATAGCAGAAAGGGGTGCCCATCAAAGTGCATCCAAAGTGCTCCTAAGCTGTTTGGTTACCGACCCATAGAGTAAATACACACAAAAACCCCCAGTGTGCCACATGGAACTGGGAAAGAAACACGGATTGCAACCCTTTCCGTGATTAGTGAAGTTCGCAAATCAGCGTAAATTATACTCTGTAATTACCTTGCAATTGAGCTCGTGCTCCTAATAGAGTAAGTGTTCTAGCCCTAATTATAGCTAATAATGACGCGGCACTTGACATTATCAACGGAGGTGAGCGCATCCGCCTGTCCTCCAAGCCCTCCCGCTGCCACCAGCGCCGCCAACAAAGGCGGTGCAGCTGGCCGAGTCAACTTCCGGCAGGCACGCGCTCCCACTCCCGCATCCACCGGGCACAACCAGCCCTAGCAGAACAAAGGCACTCCACCGCGCGCATTTGCTGTTTCCGGCTCTGAGCTCTACTCAACAATGGATCCATCGATTTGAGCCTCACAGGGTGAATTAAAAACTCATTTGCATTACAATCAGGTGCAGTTCACTCATACTTTTTACAAACTGAAGCCTGCAGAAGAGGACGTATTGACCGAAGGCTAAAAGCACAAATATAAGCTTACATCATATAAACACATATGTCTAGTTGTGTGATACAGATATGTGTATTGGATATTCAATTATACGTAAAAAATGTGCTTATGATTAAACGTATGAAAAATAGAAATATTGTGGCCTTCAGTCACAGGTAGCCAAGCTTTGACTATCCAGATGTTTTGGATTACAACACCCATCAGCCCTAACCAGCATAGTCATTGATGAGTGATCACCAGAGTGTTTGGACTACAGCTCCCATCAGCCCTAACCAGCATAGTCATTGATGAGTGATCACCAGAGTGTTTGGACTAGAACTCCCATCAGCTGTTACGCTCACCTGGTTCCCACAGGGGCGTCGATCGGACCCGGACAGCTGCGGTTTCCACCAACGTGATGCGTAATGCCGAGATGACTGTCTGGACTGGCCCGCCTAATCTCATCTGCTTGATCCGTAGAAGTATTCTCCTGCAAGTGGAGGAAGGGATTTAGCCACCCGTGGATATGAGTGATAGCCCCCTCCCACTGTTCTCGTTCTCCCTTCTTGTCACCTCCGATATCCCATTTTAGGAACCGCACCTTATGTTTTTAAATGATGAGATCTCCATCCTGCGTGGATTGCAGGGGCGCGTTCATGCCAGTTACTTCACTGGTTTGAAGGCGTGGGAGAGTTCCGGAGATTATTGACTCTGAGGTTCCTGGCAAGGTTCGGTAAGTATCAAGTTCATAGATTTCAATATTTCCGATGATTCACTCTTGTTCCCCCTTTCCTTCGTTGTCTTGCAACTAAGATCGTGAGAAGATACCCCTCGTGGCAGTTGGTGGCGCTCAGGTAAGTCTGTATTACCCGACGCCGGTTGCCGGTAAATGTTGCCAGTGTTTAACTTGTTGGTTTCTCTCCCTTTGCAGGTGCGGCACATGAAGGGTGGAGAGTTATAGAATAATGCTTGTGGTAATCAGGTAAGTCTATGATGATAAGTGTTTTATTTTTTGGTTTTCTCGGCTCACCCTGTTGTTTTCTTTTGTCCCTCAGGTGCTGGAGTTCTCCGAAGAAATGATGGAGGCAGCGCCGAATCAAAAGATGCTGCGAGGACAGGTGAGTATGGCGCGGCACTGCAGCTGGAGATGCGACGCGTACAGAAATGATTTTCTTTCCAGGTCCGGAGGCGAGATGGAACCGAAATCAGGTGAGGAATTCGAAATAGTTCATTTTCTAATCTTGTCCTTTTCTTTCCTCTTGGTTTTAGGAGCTCCAGATTCGAGGTGGGCGTGGCAGAAGACTGGATGCAGACTGCAGGCACGGTGAGCGTTACGCTGCTGGATGCATAATAATGCGAAGCTTGTGCTGTTGTTCGGGCGGTTTAAATAGCCTCCAAAGTAGTTCCAGGTAAGAGGTTCCTAGAACCACGCCCAAGTAAAAAATAGTCCCTGTAGAAAAATAGTCCCATCCAGGCCTCACGTTGGCTTGGACTCACTAGCAGCATGGTCTGCATCAGGTAAGTAAAGTCTATGAGCCTGGCGCCTATGGCGCCAGGACTGATTTCCATGATGAGCCTGGCGCCTAAGGCGCCAGGACTGAACCCAAACAGCCCCCAGCCAGGGCTGTTGGGGTTTTAATAAGTATCTGGATGCCTGCTCCCGGAGCTGATGGGCTTGGTCCTGATGCCCGGGGTTAGGCATCATGACATCAGCCCTAACCAGCATAGTCATTGATAAGTGATCTCCAGAGTGTTTGGACTAGAACTCCCATCAGCCCTAACCAGCATAGTCATTGATGAGTGATCACCAGAGTGTTTGGACTACAACTCCCATCAGCCCTAACCAGCATCATCGTCCTAACCAGCATAGTCAATGATGAGTGCCTTGAAGCTGAAACTAATGCCTTGGGGTACAAGTAGGAAGGAGATGACATTTGAGGAGGGACACTCAGCCTGTGGGTGTTGTTCAGGCTCGGACTGGCCTATTGGGCAATAGGGCCATGCCCAAACTAAAAATGCAAAATCTAGTGTGGGACACTTTTTTGGTGAAAGTGAGCCACTTTTTTGGCCCATGTGGGCCAGTCTGATAATTACTACACCTGCATGTGGCTAGTAGTTTTGTCCAGCGTTACGAATACATATTCATTAAAATGAACAATTTGCATAACACTTTATAAAAAATCTCGCCTTCTGGTACTACTCAAACAGTCTGTAACAAAATAAATGCATTGCCATTTGCGACTGTGGGACAATTTTTCATTGGTGCCTGAGAAAGTTTTATGTCTGAGTCCGACCCTGGTGTTGTTCGTTTATTTACCCACCCATTGACTGTCCATTGCAATGCTGATCCTTCTGGCCATTCCCACTCATTACCCGACCCTCCCTGCCCAGAACATATCTTCTTAGGATCTCTTCCAGCTCTCTCTATCAAGCAGTAAGATCAAACTTTAGCCTGACAGTGTTTTCTCTAAGCAGTCTGTAGAGAGTTAATGACTTAGTTGGTGCTTCAAATGGCAATGGATGTAATAAGAAAGGTTTTAACAAAGTCAGCCTTCTGCAACCTGATTTATAGCTTCAATGCACTGAAGTCCTGTTAAAAACAAGCACCAGCAAAGGCAACAGCTTTGTCTTGAGATATTTAATCCCAGAAACTGCCATTACATGCCCAGGTAATTCCTCCATTTTCCAGCTGTTGCAATCTTATGGCCAGGTAGTACCATTATATCAGTGCCTAGCAAATGCCTATACCATACCTACACAAAAGCCCCAACTTTTGGTTTTGCCAATGCTTGTTTATGTTGGAAGTCCCTAGTACTGCATGGTGTTGTGTGGTTTATATTCTCATTTCATGAATCCCTGTTGTGCATTGCAAGGATTCTCAGAGGAGTATATACATAGCCGAATTGAACAAATTAACAATAAACTCTCAGAATGTAGTGTTGCCTGCTGTTCTTACATTTTTGGATGTCAGGCGGGAAAATGTAAACATGTTTCTTAAATATCCAGACTTAAGTTGCACTGGGAAAATGTGCTGCCCCACATTAAGCACTTTAGCAAGTAGAACTTTAAAACATCCACTGTTTGACTACACTGCATGCTGGGAAACCAAGTCCTAAGTTTGAGAGAGAACTGAGAGAA
The DNA here is from genome assembly GCF_040938575.1 of Ambystoma mexicanum. Lineage (NCBI taxonomy): Eukaryota > Metazoa > Chordata > Amphibia > Caudata > Ambystomatidae > Ambystoma > Ambystoma mexicanum. Next base: position 144,824,511 of record NC_090930.1, on the reverse strand, counting down.
ATTCATTGCGGGACACCACTGCATGCAGAGAACATGAGTGTGTGATAGCCCTGCATCCCGTGAAGCTGACTCTTAGGCCAAGAGCAAACAGAGATGACTTAGTGTGAACTAAGAAACATCCACCCTGTGAAAACACTGCTTGCTGGGAAATCGAGTTTTAAAAACCCGCACAAAAAACATAATCAACGTGCAAAAATGAGTCTTAATGTCTGGATCAAACTGAGAGGTCTTCATTGTGTGATAAGGTTGCACACTGGATAAACAGAGCCATAAACCCCAAAGTAAATTGAGAGTCACTCATTGTGTGGAAAGGCTGCATTTTGGGGGACAAAGACCAAATCCCAGAACGGGGTAAGCCCTGGCTAAGTTCATGCACATAATGCAGGGGTACAAAGGATGGCCAAAGGAACCCAAGAGAGAGAAACTGCATGTAATGCAGAGGGCAGGAGTCCACTACTCCAAGAGCATCTGGGCAGTAGAAGTCTACCATGAACCCTGTCTGTTTAGAACGGGAGTCTCACACTTCTTAAACTTAGAAAAGGAGATGCTCACCAAAGACATTGTATGCTGGATAGAGAAGTCCACTACTCCTAAGGCATTCAAGGCAAAAGACACCTGGGCCAAAACAAAGCTGGACCTCGGATAAATCCACAGCATCCACAAGAACCTATCCTGACCACCATACTAAGCTTGAAAAGAAAGTTCTCTTTAACTTTATCCCAGAGCCCATAGTTTTTTGTTGTCAATGCTCCCGCAAACCTTACATTATGAAAGTCCCTATCGATTCATGTGTTAGCTGTTGTATTTAAATCTGTACGGCTCCATATGATCAGTATTAAGACCCTTTGCATAATTTAGCATATTTCTAACATTCACTGAGGATTAAGGCCTCTATTGTTTTGTTTTGTTCAGCCCTGATATGTTTCAGATGACATAGACCAGCCTTTCAATGAAGTTACACCCACAGTGACAGCATGGTTAAGGTCCTGTGTTAGATTGGCTTGAATATGTTCTAACTGTACTACTGTTTTTTATGGCACATTTAAAATGAAGCTGAGTGTTTAACATGCTTATGTTTAAATTTTTTTAGTGTTATCATTCAATTAATGCTGCTCTTTTCACTCAGTGAGTATGAGTTTCCCAGAATCCAATATTCTCACACAACAAAGAACTCTTCGTTTGCTCTGGGCCTTAGAACACTGCTTCCTTGCCTGCGGAGTTCTCACACTGTGAATGGCCCTCATTGTCCTCAGAAACGTAGATCTTGGGTGCTCCAGCATACAGCTGTATCATGCAGTCAATGTCTTTCAGTTCTCTGAGACTTAGGCCTCAGTTTCCCAGCATACAGTGAATCCCTCACATCTGTACTTACTAAAGTTCTGTTAGGCTTTTAGTTCAGATTACTATTTTCTGCTTAAACCCTTGAACGATTTACAAAACAAGGCAAACCATTTATGCCTTAACATATATGAATTATTTACTATTTGGTTCAGCACATTCTAGTTACAAGACACAGGCACACAAACATATCCAAATTCGTTTATATTGAGTTTGGCACACATTATGTTGGCAACGCACTGAATACACAGGTGTGTGGCCTGCTTTCTGCTTTGAAAAGCAGTGGTCATATTTCCCACTAAAGTCATGTGTATCCAGTCATATTATCAGTGGGAGAAAATTCTATTTAAAAAATAGAGTGTTGAAAATATAGTTTTTTAAAATTTTGTTTTAAAAAAAACATTTTAATATTTTGATAAGCAATGATTATTTGATGGGATCCACACAGCTTTTGAAAGGAAGGGGCACTAAGGGGGGGGGGGGGGGGGCTCAGGTAGTGTAAAGTTGTAGGATGGAAGTGGGGTTGGTGGGAGAAATGGGGCAGTGATGGGAGCTTGGGGGGATCCCTGTGAATAAAAACAATAATTTGCAGTGCATTAGACACATTTAATAATAATAGGTGTGTAGAGTGAGTTTCCATATATTGTTTAACTGGCTTGTTATGCCATAAAAGTCCACTACATGGAATAAGAAGACAGATTACCAATATTTGATACAAAATGATGAAAATGTCATTGATGTTTCAATATTTATTTAAAAAGCCATTTTTCCAGAAATCTAATTATCTATAACCAAAACCATGTGGGGCCTAGTGCCTCTGAACAAGCCATGCGTTACGTAATCATTTCTATGCAGTCCTTTCCTCTGTCTGCACTCAACATGTGTTCATATATTGTGTTTTGAAAATACTGAATCAACGTTAAGCCTATACACATGTGAAGAATGGCCTGCTTTTAAAGTACAAGAACATGTGTTCCATTTATATTCACAATGCTTTACAAACAAAAACCTGCTGTCATTTTCACAATATGTGTGAGTTATGTTATTTAATTAAAAACAATGTGTTATGTAAAAAGAGATCCTTTAGTTGGGTCTGATAGGTTTCGACTGCATTGTATTACAGAGTTGAAAACATTTGTTTGAAGTACATGCCCTTGGGAGAAAAAAAAAACAGAATATATTTTGTAAATTAATTAGATTTCTCAGTTACAAAAATACATCTGAAATGTAATTAGGCTCCACAGCCATTCTGTAAATTAACATTTTGTTAATGTGTAAGCGGGCTATTTTAACAATGTCATTTAGTATCCACTTTCCAGTTCAGAAAGACAGTGTTATCCAATGTGAAAATAGTGCGCTGGATGGCAAGAGAACATAAACATAAACTTACATAGAGCATTTTGGTGACTATGTTTTTTCTTGTGGGCTGACTAAGATTATATAGTGGGGGGACACTTTAGATTATCCTCTAACTTGTGCGGGTAATTTTTTCAAAATAAGGCACTTTTCAGCTTTGTTTGCCTGGATCAATTTGTAATGTGAGATAATTACAGTTTTGGGAGGATTATCCAGAGTACAGACCATGATTGACCTCTGAACTCTTAGTATTTTAAAAGATAATGATGTGTTATGATATAGTGCCTTTGCCAAAGCACTTTATATAGAACATATTTACATATTATATCACCCAACTGAAGTTGGTACTCATTTACTGACCTTGGAAGGATGAAAGGCTGAGTTGGCCTTGCCAGTATTCAAACCTGTGACCTGCAGATAACACACAGATCGCATCAGCGGTCACAGGTTGAAACAGGGACTTTTGTTTGAGATTTTTAGCCCTCTCCATTAAATCAGTTTATATTGGTTGGTATGAACTCACCTGTCTTTTGGCTCGGCAATCCTAATAGCACTACCGTAAACATCATTTAAAATTTTACTCTGTCATGTTTTTAGATAATTACACATGTTGTTTATTCGTTCTTGGCTACTTTAAATTTCCAGAAATGAATAGGCAAAGTTTAGAATGCTAAGACTATGTTAAACTACATTATTGCAAATATTTGGGAGTGCATACTTATTGACTATATTACTGTTAATGCACAAATACTATCTGTGGGATATATTTACCCACTCAGCAGTAATCCCCACATCACCAAGCTGCACTTCAGCAGAACCAGCAAAAGGGCTGCGCTGGCTCCTGTGAGCACCATTGCCTTACACAAAAACTGCATTTTGCAGCGACAAAAGGAGGGCTGCACTGTTTTGCCAAGCGCCATTGGGCAAGATGGAACAGGAGCACCCCAAGAAAGGCTACTAGGGTGTGTTCTTGTTTGTCTCAAAGAAATGGAGTGAAAAAGCAGCGCTGCTTTGCTGCAAGCCTAAAGTTCCTATTGATAAAGGGAATACATCACCTTTAAATGCTGCCATTTTTCCCTGTTCCTCATCACACTACCTTTAGCAAAAAGACCCTGTCATGCCCAGCCATATTCACATTGTGCTCCATCAGAAAAGAGCCTTATTCCTGAATGACAAGCTGTGCCAGCCATACCTGAGAAAATCAACAACAGCTTTCCTTCAGCTACACTGGAAATGCTTAAATGTTGCTACAGAATGTTTTAAAAAATCACTGCTTGAAAAGAAAATCGTAGCTTTCTGTGCACATGGCAATTTCATGAAGACTTTTGGCTTGTTCAGACTAAACCATTGGGGAATCCAGATGGAAGAGTAAAACCGAATTTGACAGGAATTTGCCAGCTTTCACCACATGTGTCAGAATGGGCTTTTACAAACCAGAGGGGAAAAATGCCTGTTTTAAAAAGTACAATGTTGAATGAAAGCTTGTCCGTGCCTAGCAATGTAAAGGGGTTTGTTGCTGGGGAAACACATGGGCTGTTTTATTCAACATGCTTGCTTTGATTCAGGACAACATAAAATAAAAATAAAACTGTTAAACTGCATGGGCTGGCTTTTGCAAGCTCCCAAAATAGGTTATTCCAGTTGGTCAGAGCTAAGGCTTCCCCAAAAGGGAACCACCATACACTTCCAGGACACATGGATGATAATCGCTAGGTTGAAAAACTTTGATTGACCAAGACAAAGAAACTTCACATAATAATCAGACTTGGATCTGGGGTGAGCCATCTTACAATGGAACTTCTAGGACACAGATGTGCGAAGTGAAAAATCACACCTACTTGTGACTTCTACTGGAAGCTTCAAAGGAAATCTCTGTGACAGCTCTGGGTTGAGGGGGTAGCCTTGGAATGGCATGCCCATATATGGGAAACAATTCTGACATTTGCCTCCAAGGCCTATTTATTAATAAAAAATGTTAAAGACTTTTATCTCTGGAGCAGGACTTTGCAAAAATGTGATTTTATGGGCTTTAATTTAAGATGTCATAGACTTTACTGACACATGGGGAATAGAATTGGCAGAGAATTGGGTGTTATAAGGGAGGGAAGTGTCCATGATGCCATTACGAATTGTAATACTGACATGCCTGACAATAATCCAGACACACATGTAAAGTTACAGAATTTTAGGCCGAATCTTTCATACTCAAAATGACAAAAAACTATTAAAAGGGCAAAACAACGTCTCACAAGCTGGAGGATTGGACGGCTATACTCTATACAACAAGTGGAATCTGCCTATGTAATTGGTTAAAATACCACAACTGTACAAATGTGTAAATTATATTCAGGTTGAGTTTTGGCAAAAAGGTCTGTGGGAAGTCTTTTCATCTCATAAAAGGCAACCTCATGATCTGAGTTACTTCCTAGAGGAGGTAACCAACATTGATTGTCCTATCCAGTTGTTTAGAGGCCTGCTTAGCTAAGCCTGCCCTACCATATACTTCTATGATGTCACTATGCATTGTAAATAAGAGTCCCTGACAGAACTCTAGACACACTCTCTCCTGAATTTCCTGCGGCTGTGTGCCTGATCTGCTCCATTCATCTAGCTGATTCCAGATTTCACTACTAGGCCAAAGCATTGCTGTCCCTACTCCAGCAAGGCCAACGCATTGCTGATCCTGTCCCAGCAAGGCCATTGATCCAGAAGAAAAAACCTAAAATCCCATTAAAAAAGGGAAAAGCTGCAGTACCTTTTGCATCCTGAAATCGGACCAACTTGCTGCACACTGACTGCTTGCCCACTGCAACCCTGCCACCCAGCTGTCCTTGCCATCTGGTGACCAGAATTGCCCAGCTGTTTGCTGTAAGACGCTGTTGCCGTGTGGTGACCAGACCGAGTTGGCTGTTCCATAACTCCAAACAGAAGCGTGTAGTGTGAGTATCTCCCCATCACAGAGAAACACATAGTCTCCCCATCTTGACCCTTTTGTCTGTATTACACTCTCTAAGCAATCCTATTTATACCCTGGTAACTTCATAAAACTGTTAGATTTCTCTGTGCACCCTGTCCTTGATTTCTAAGTGCTAGCGCCATATCTCTTTTCCTTTCTGTCTGGTGTAAATCCTAAACCCTTACTTATATTTTGAGTATTCAAACTAATTTCCAGTTAAAGTTGAGCACTGGGATAATATGGTTGACCTCGCGAATCAACCTTGGATCTTACTGTGTTCCTCTTTAACAATATAGTCTAGCTTATTTAGCTTAAGTAACATTTGCATTTCTTTCAAAACCGAAGTTTTCATTTTAACTTCTCTATTGGTCCTAAAACTGAACCCCATTCCACCCCGAAAGTCTCATCCAAATCTTCAGCTACCACCATTCTTTCAGTTTGATATTGTCCCTGTGATATACATCTGTCCCCCAGACCAAAACCCTCATTGCGATTTTTAGTATTTCACCCGTTTTATATTTTAAAAAAAGTTTGTGTCATTTTAAACGGGATTGAGAAAATTGCACTTTCCAATGTGTCATTCGGCTGCAGCATGTTCTAAACTTTCCACTCATTTTCGAATTGTATGCTTTTTGTTGATCCATTGCATTGTGATTGCTAGTGTTTCTGCATTACTGTTAGTGGGAGAAATCATATTTGCCTCACACATTTAACCACACATTAATAATTTATTTGTCCATTTCCGAGTGTCCTTTCATGCCTTTGCAAAGGGTATACATCCGTTTTGCCTCTCATTCTGTGAGGAAAGGTCAGATTTTAATTTCTGCTTTCTGTCCCTTATTCCTGACTACCTGCTGCTTCTTTCTATCCACTCAGAATCGGGGTTGAGGGAACGTTTCAGGGGGAAACATTACCTTGGGTGCTATCTATCCTAATTCAAAAAGTGCTCCTATTCACTTGTGCTTTGTATATGTTCTAGGAGAAGGTTAACTAAGTGCATTGCTTCCATTTTCATTGTGATTATCACCCCATTGGTGATTGCTGCCCCATATTAAAATTGTATGATTTCCTTTGAATCTTAAAGTAAATAAAATATTGCATGTTTCTCCAACCAGCCTGGTTCATGTTCCATTGTGATGGGGTGTGAGATGAGTTGTGTACCATCTCAAATTGAATCCGCATAAAATAAAGAGAAAGGCATCTCAGTTGTGTGCTACATACTAGGCTGAGACAAAGGTGTGTGTCGCCCGATTGAAATACTTAACATATCTTTACAAGAGAATAACTACACATTCTAAACCATTTTGTGTGATAACATTGTCAGTTTGTTTCTTTTTAGGACCAAAGAAAGGCAATGTATTGTGTACATTCTTGTTGTTTTAGTGATGAAACTGTGTTGGGAATATATTGATTATGTCTAATAGTAATCATTCCCACAAAGGTAACACAAATTGCTTCCTATATGCTCTGGGGTAGATCCAGGACAATCTTGCTGTCCATTCGTCAACCTATTAGATACTTAAGATTAGTGGTTTCTCTTACCCAGAGTGCAGCGATCTCATTCTTTGCAGAGCTTTGTGTCAGATATAGCAGTATTATCTCCCTCAAAACCTGCCAGAGCCCCAGGTGGGCATTTTAACTGCCTTTGGGTTGGGAGGTTCTCTCTGGCAAGCAGGATATGATGATCATGAAATCAGTACAAGGCTACGTTTACGTTCCCCCCTTGTCTCAGCTTTTGTGACTTATCTTCCCTCGAGGGCATGAGTGTGGTCAGAGCATCTCCTCATTGGCCCCAGTCTGATCATTAGTGTTGTATCTTTCTCCTTCTCCTGCTCTCGCTCCATATTATGAACGAATGTCCCAGGAAAACCTGACTCGTATATCCCAGTCTGCTCTCGTTCACCCTCTCAGCGTTTGCTAGTACTCAGCATTAGTCTCTCCTTCTGCCGCTCAACAGGGGTGTGCTCTTCACCCAGATAACTGTTCATGTCTTAGTGACCGAAATCCAGCAGCTTCTCTAGCATTGGTCGTACTTCTGACCATCACGCAACAGGGCACGGTTTCCTGGATCTCCTCTGTGGTCACAGAAACTGCACTTCACGCCTCCACCTCACCAGCACAGCTTGTTCACTGCAGGTTGAATACCTGCTCTCTGGTCTTTCCATGGTTTTTGGATCAACTATAGCGCCATAGGTTGCATTAGCAGACAGCAGCCAGAAAAGAAGACTGCAGAGATCAGCTTTCTCGGGCAAATTCTGATGGCAAATTCATTACAAGTCACTTTTAAGAACAGCAGTGATCACATTCACTCACTAGGAAAATCCAGACTCCTTTGTTCGGACCCAAAGCACCCAAGGTTCTTAGAAAGGGATGTGATGAGCCTCATTATAGGTTTGGAGGCTCTGCGGTAAATCCACTGAGATACCACCAAACTGTATTACCATTACCACCACTCGATCTGGCGGTATTACCACCAGATTACAACTGGTGGTGGGCAGTGTTAATCCAAATTAATTGCAATCCACAACACTCCATGGGGGACTTTTGGCAGAATGACTGCAGCGGTTATTCCACTGCAGTAATTTTGCCGAAATGTGGTGTAAAGCTGGCGGATTTACCACCAGCTCATAGGTGTAGGTGAATGCTCCAACTTCCAGCACAAGTTATAGTCGGGTGGTGCAGTAATGCAGCAGTATATAGTAATAAGACACATTTTACCGACACCGCCCAAATTGTAATGAGGCCTTTAAGGCATCCCACTAGACAGACATCTCTGGGTAACTTCCAGGTAAGCATGACATGCATGGCACTGTGTAACAGCACATGTTATCCACACCAATCTTCATAGTCAAATCTGCTTTGCGGACGTGTCGGCGAGCTCCCGCAGGGGGTCTCCCCCTCGCTCTTCAGCTTACCGCCTCTTATTGCTAGGTGTTCCCTTGTTGATCAGTGATGGTATCGAAAGCCACGCCTGAAGGGCACAGCAGAATATACAAAATGTATGAACTGACGCAGGCAAAATTGAATATTCACGGCCCTGGTGCCAATCTGAAACGTACTGGTTTGTTCCAATGGCAGGGAATGCACGGCACATTAAAAGCCATCCAACTGCGAGAACTTTCTAGTTGTGATTGTCAGGGCTGCGAATGCGATGAAACATTGATGGCGCGGGCTCCTTCACGCCTGCACCTAGAGCGGAGCGTCTCCTCGCTCCGTGCCTGCTCGCTTCAGGCGCTTGTTAGGCTTCTTGCTTGAACACGTTCTAACTTCTAAGCAGCATCCCTAGCTGAACTGGTCTGCTATTATGAAACTAAGAAGGGGACATTTGCCAGAATACATCAAAGCAGCAGTGGTGGCTGCTGACATTTCGATGTGGGGGTTGTGGGGGCCAACAAATTCTCCTCAACTTAGCCCTTTGGATTGAGCATAGAGAAAAAACCTCACCTTATTGAGGAACGAGGTGGTTCCCCCCCCCGGAGAAAATTGTTACCATCATAGGTTGAAATGAGGCACCTGAACAGAAAAAGCTAGAATAAATAGCATACAAATTGCAATTGGCTTTGTAGATTAGGACATTTAAAAAATCCAATATATGGCTGGTCATCAACAGCACACAGGGGTATGCCTGTGCTCACCATGTATGCCAGAATAGCTACTGTACAACACATTTTTATGATCCTGGTGCCCAAAGTATATGCCGACATTGTAACTATAGAACACATTTTTATGATTACTGGGCACACAATCAATGCCTGCATTTCAGCATAAAGCATGTTTTCCTGATGTGTGCCGCAAAGTATATGTCCGTTTTCATGACACAAACCCCACAAAAGATGCTAGCACGGATCTGTAAAATATATTTTTATCAGGCATCGCTCTACAAAATATGCCAAATTTGCACTGTGTAAAACACTTTCCCATGATGCATGTGTCCACAATATATTCCAGGATTGTCTAAGTTGTTTCCTTAATGAGTGTGCCGAAGTGCTTACAGCAATAAGCTGGCCATGCCCCAGATTCACACACACACACATACACTCAAACACCATCTTTTTCTATATTTACCTGCCTGCCACAGCCCAATGCCCTTGCTCGCCTCCATGCCTCCAGATGCCACGCGCAGCGGGAAAGAGGAAGCATTGGAATTAATCAGGTTTCAGAGCATGCGGGCATTCTGAATGTCCAGAGATCTGCACCTGAGGAGGCGGAACATGAGCACCTCCTTTCCATGCGGTGGCCCAGGCATCATGTCTAATAGGCTATGCCTTATCTGGGAGAGCAGTACGCCACTCAGCAATCCTGCAGGTAGACACCATGCTTCTGTGCATTGTGCTCTCCCTGCATTTGTTTAGGCCAGTGGCTCTTTGATCATGAGCTTATGGGTGGCAGGACACCAGCCATCCTCTCTTTATAGACAAATCACCCCTGAAAATGATGTCAAATTATGTGAAAATTGCTTCCGTGAAAGGACCATCCAGCCAGGGGTGGGGTGATTGCCCTTCCTGCTGTGCGTAACAAGCTAGGTCAATTTACTAAGAAATAAATGCACACGCGCAAAGCGTAGCTTGCACAATTTGTGCTTACAACGAAGCATCCTGTATGTGTCAATTTCAATGTGTGTCTATCACACCTTGCTCATGTGGCCCTGATGCACACAAAAAAGAGTAAATGGTGGGGGGGGAATCTATGGAATTCTACAACACACTCGCCAAAACATTATCTCAATCTCTGTTTGGGGCACAGTTCCTCCCCCAAGAATCAGTCCCTGAATTGCACTCATAAAGGCATACATTCCCCACCACTCAGCTAACACAACATCTTTCATCTTTTATCTGTTAGGAGCAATGAAGTACAAGCTACAAGGCAAGAATATTTACTGAGACTGATGACATCATTTCCATTATTTTAAACAAAACTTCCAATTTGCTATTAAATGTTATGCTACTTTGTACCGTGCACCGCTACCATCCAGGCGTGGTATACATTGTACATTGTTCCTCCATTACACCATCACAAGATGTCGTGGTTACCTCCTCTAAAAACATTCTGCAGTCTCTCCCACTGGGACTTGTGAAGGAATTGCTGTCGATAAATTGACCATTCAATGGATCACTTTTTATTTGTTTTTATTTGTATTGGTTTTAAATAAACCTTTACAAAATTGTATCAAAATGACATACAAATCAGAATATACTTGCACTAACGATTATTAAAAACATACACTAACCTAAACATTATAAAACCTATTTCATCTCAACATATATAACATTTCAAGCTAAAACAGTATGGGCCTGATTCATGGAAGTGTTTTATAATGGCGCAATACCATAGGAAAACGTTCCTTGAATCAGGCCCTATGTATTTCGAGTGCCGAACCAATTGTATTATTTACAAAAAATGTTTAGAAACCTCAAAACTGTTCATTTCGAAGAGACCGATTTCCCATGCATAATATTCTGCCATAAAATGTCAAGCATCGCCCATCAGAAGCAAGATATATATTTACTAAAATAAGCGATCCTCCGGGCCCTCAAGGCAGAGCCGAAGTAGAAGATGTGGGAAGGATTCTGTCTGCAGAAGACATTTACAGAACCAACAGGAGGCCGATTCTACAGGGAAGCTACTCCCAGTGCAAATTATGTCATTACTAGATAGAACATTCAACCAGAGTGAGAAGCCCTTCCATCATTCATGGAGCCGGCTTCTGTGCACACCTCTTGCCGGCATGCCCGGAACTCCCTGCGTTGAGGGAGGAGGCAGATCCAATCACAGTCCTTAGATATCATGGTGTGAATGTGAAAACCTGAGAATTCGCATTGCCACGTGCGGGAGCCACACCATTTCTGAGTAGAGCCGAGCCAAAGCCAAGCCAGGAGTTCTGGCTTGGCTCCAAGAGACAGACACGTGCTGGGCCAGCGAAAGAGCCATACCAGGTATCCTGCCACCCTGTCTTCCATAACTCAAGATACACCCCCGGCATTGGGTCTCTCCACTACAAACAACACAAGACCCACGCCTGCCGTCCTGACTCTCCAACCCCACTGTAAAAAACGCTTCCTTAACAGCCTCCCTACAACACAATACCAAACTCTGCTGCCTTGCCGCCCCACTCGATATTATCCAAGACCCATACCTGGCATCCTGCCTCTCCACATCACAACCACCATACTTGGAGTCTTCCTCCCCAGCCCCTACAACACAAACTCTTACCTGGCATCCTGCCTCCAGAGCCCCTCAACACAAAACCGATCCCTGGCATTCTGCCTTCTCGGCCCCACAATACATAACCTGTGATCTTAATTTTGGAACATATGGCACAGTAAGAAAGAAATGCATTTCCTAGGATCACTCGCTTTATGTAAGGAGTGAAGCCGGGATTTGAGCACAGTCTGCCCTTTGGAGAGTTGGCCACATATCTGTTCATCTCTATCTGATACAATAATTAGTTCGAGAGCACACATATGAGTCCCTTTTATTTGGATGACTGGAAAATTTCACAAACGAAATTATAAACCAATCTGACAAATTGAATAGTTATTTTAATGAAAAGTGTATGATATGATATGGCATTTATAACGCGCCTACACACAAGTGTTTCAAGGCGCGAAGTATGTGTGCCCATTTCTTAATGGAAACCTACAGGTCACAGAATGCAAAGAAATGTCACTTATAACTTCTGCTCTGAGTTTTGCAACTGTACGTCTAAGACTAGAAGACACGCGACAACGTAAATTAACATTAAGTATCTTGGAAGAAGATGGGCGGATAATTGGCAGTAGAACAGTGGTCTGTCTGGAACGTGTGGTGTTCCAGAGGTTTTGGAAAACGAGACCCATCCCATAAACCCTCACCTTTGACCATGCTGGCTAGATTTGGATGGGCCTTGTAGTTCAAAACGCCTGGACAGCCAAAGGTTGCAGACCCCCTGCACCAGTGAATGCACTTTCTAGCACAAATGACCAATCAAGTTCTTGGCACCCAAGCTTCACACTGGCCTGTCCCTGCTCCCTGTCTGCAAAAGGCTTCTCATTTAATCAGCAGTTGAACAAAATGAGACCTGTTCAAAGGTTATGGCCCCCAGTAGAGACAGATGGGCTCTTTTCACCAGAGGAAGTGGAGGAAACAGATTGTCAGGCAGACGCTGCCGCCCCAGGTCGGGCAAGATATCTTTCAAGCATTTTCTTTTGCAAGGCCGGGCTTGTGCTTGCCTTGGGCATTGGCTTGAAAGCCGAGTCAAGCTCGAGACAGCCGCTTGCTCCGTGCCGTATCACCCGCCTGCACCAACATTCTCTTCTTTCTGAACACCAAACACCCATCAGACTTATTTGTCACTTACATGCACTGAATGCCAATATCTCACATGGTGGAATGATAAGATATTGACTTAATCCAGAATCCCTGTGTGTTGAGCGAGCCAGGGTTCAATCGCCTCGCGAGGCTTTGTGGCTGACCTAAGATTGGAGAATTTGATGACTGTGATCCTCAAGCAGACAGAAAACCTGCATTCCTTAGAAGGCAGATTCAAAATGGCAGGGCCAACGGGCATTCTCTAGGTTTATTTTTTGGGGGGGGGGATTATATCTACATTCTGATTACCAGGTAAGTAATCTAGGTTAACAGCGGGCCTCCAGAAGATGACCTCAGAAAAATGTTTGAACAAGACTCCTGACCATTGGCAGTGGGAGGAATTCAAGGATTTCGCGCCTTGAAACACTTGTGTATAGGTGCGTTACAAATGCCATATCATGTCATATCATATCAATGAGATAGACTGCACCAGCGTTCCAAAATGGCAGGCCCCCGAGTGAAACCGTGTGGTGGGGCCCCCCAGGTATCCCGGCTAGGTCCCCTGCCTCTCAAAATGTCTGCCGGTGATCGATGGGCAGAACCAACTGCAAAGAATCTGCTGACGAGGCGTAAGTGGGTAAAAGTGTGGACACAGCACAAGTCAGAGACAAGCTGCGGGCTGACACAGATAAATGAGGCCTGCGGGCCCGGCAGTGGGGGCGGGAATAAATACAGGTAGCAGCGGCAAGGTGTGCCATGCACAGGCAGGAAGACCAAGGGATTTACACAATAAGATGAACGAAAGGGAACCGCATTCCAGCCATTGAAGAAAGCGTCTGAAGATCAGACCAGGTGCTAACATTTCCCCAAGTAGTCTTGGCAGATGTCATTATTTCTCTTTTATTCAGGATTCATAATGTGTAATCATATTCTATCAAACTGATACAAAATCAGTTCACTGGGTCTTTTGTAGAATCCAATGTATGTGAGTGCGAATCAGTGCTATAATTTGTATACATTTAAAATATTGCCTGTTAAAATCAGAAATTCTGGTTTTTCCTCTTTATTTTGAACATATTACCAAGGGAGGAAAGGGGCTAGAACACGATGGAGCTGCTCTAGAGTGCCGTTCCCTGGAGGTGAGGGGCCCAAAGCCAAGGGGCTAACTATCTGGATGTGGTCTCTAGCCAGGGCTCTCTCCGTCCCCCTCAAGAACTGATTGCAGAGACTTCCTCTTCTTGGGATGGCTCCTCAAGGGCCGGAGCCGGCGATTTCCAACTGGAGAGATGATGTTTGCCGTTAGTCACCCTTGTCAGCCGCGCCCCTCTGCTAAAGCTCCTCCCAATTCCCAGTCTTCCTAGGAGGGTTTATGTCTTGTGATTTACAGATCTTTTTCTGTTAGGGTGAGTATTCTGGCAAAGGAAAGAAGTTAGCCCAGTTTGCAGTCCTTGCTTGAAGCATTTCATGCTTGAATCACCATCACAGACATATTTGAAATATAAAATCCACGGTCATTCTTATGTTGCCAAAATGCTCTTTGCTTTTATGCAAATCGCCCAGATGGGGTTCCATGAGGAGAAACAAGAGCATGTCTTAAAGTGGCTTGACAATATGCAAATGGAAAGATTCACCCCACAACTGTCAGACTCAAGACAAATCCCTAGGCTGCGCTGTCGACAGGAGCCTCTCCTTTCAAATGCTCTTAGCTAGGAAAGCCCAATTACTTGGCTACAGATTATCAAACTCTACAAAATCAAACCCTTCATCCCACTCTAAGACTTCCACTTGGTGGTTACAGCTCATGATCTCCCACATTTAGGGGGAAATGCTCTCTAAACCAGGCTCCCAGCCAACCATCTGGCCCCCCACAAGGCTGATCACCACGCCTCAGCCTTCCTCATTAAAAGCACCCTGCAAGTTTAACCCCATTCCTCCCTTGCTGAATGAGCTTAACTGGCCACCCTCCCCACTATGATTTTATTCAGAACTGTTGCATCATTTACAAAGCCGTCTTAAACAGAAGAACAACATATATTGCAGCTAAATAACACGCATCTGGAGTGCCCAGGACCCCCCATAGCAGATCCATTGAAAGGTTGTAGTAAAAGCTCACCTGCAAAGAGAAGACCCACAAACAGTCCTGCTCCTTTCATGCCCCAACCCTCTGGAACCCTATCTTGAGCCAGGTTCGGAATGTCTCCACCATCATCCAGTTCTGCAAATCACTAAAACCGCGGCTCTTTCATCAATGTATCCCACACAACTAAATCCATGTTTCCACCCACCCTCTGCCAACAGTACTGCACTACTGTCTGAAAACAACATGCTCTACTCTGGCTTCCACACATTGTAAAGAATTCCACTGCTCTTGAGCTAAGTTCGCACGATATACATATAAATGATCAAATAAAATAAATAACATAAAGTCGAGAGCCGGGAAGCAGCCGAGGGCAAGGAGGTGAATCACATAAAGGGAGCAGGAAAGGGATGTGAACGGGGAGGGAGAAAGGAGAGAAGAAGGGGAGTTGCTATCAAAAAGAAGAGGAAGGAGCAGGAAGAGGAGTAGACAGTGAGGTGAAACATCGGAGGAGAAAGAAGGGGGGAATGTGAAATAAAACCAGCTGCTGGGAGTGGCAAGAACGAAGCCAAGAGAAAATGATGAAGAGGAAATGGAAAAGAGCTAGGGCCTCTGGTTAGAACAGAGAAGGGAGAATATCAGAGAGGAAATGAAAAGGAATTAGTGTGCAACGTAAATCAATGTGCAAAGCTCCTCTTCAGAAATGTTAAATCAAATCAAATTGAAAGGGAGAGACCGAGATGACCAGGTGGACAAATGACAGGTGGAGGGACAAGGGGGTCCCAGGAGGAGAGAAAAGAGCTATGTCTAGAAAGGCAAAGGAACTGAAGGCCTTCAAAAGCTGGGCTAGAAGGATACCCTTAAGCATGTGCAAAAGGGCAACCACAGAATCCAAAGCTAAACCTGAGAACAGAACCTGCGGGTGATGACCTCTAGGACTGCCCCACTTTGGAGGCTGTGTTGTGAGACCAAGTAGGATGAGGACATTTGAAGTAACTTGTGGGTCCAACTGCAATTGCTATGTCTGTTGCCTGACCCCCGTCACACAACCTAAAGGGGGGTTCTTGGTAGTGGAGTTGAAGGATGACTGTGAGAGGCCAACAATCTCTGAATCCACCAAGAAAGACACAGAGTCAAGCAACAGGTGTTTGGGACAGTATAAAACACCAGCGACTGTGAGCAATTGTCAGTGTATGCGGAAGTTCCTTCCCCCTGAGACTCCTCACCTGGATCTTCAGTGGGGTTTGATGTCCTCTGTCTCCTTCTTTCCTTCGTGGGATTCTCTCCTTCGTCACTCGATTTGACAGTCCTTCTTCCCTTCTTGCGTTCGAAGAGGTAGGGACGGTCTCCCCCCGAGGCCACATTGCCCGCCTATGGATCTGGCAGTCAGGTGAACCCAAGGGAGTCCGTCCCTTCAAACAGGGGAAAAGCCAGATATGGCAGAAAAAACCCTGTGTAATAGCAGATGGTATTGGCCGATCCGATGTGAAGATTGGAGAGGCTGGTATAGTCGTGTATCAAAAGAGAAATTGAAAATTCGAATGAAAACTGATAGAAGTCTCTGATCTTCCTGGATAAGGGTTAGCTCCAAGCTTATGCTCTGTATGGGAGTGGGGATCGGCAGCACCCTTGGTACAAAGGAACAACCCCAAACAGAGGGCAAACAGGTAAGATGACAGGAGGCTGAAAGAAATAGGGAAAGCCACCAAGAGAAATCCGGAGGAATCAATAAGCTGAAGATAACAAGCACGAGAGAGAACCAGAGAGAGCCAGAGAGAGAGCGAGAGAGAGAGAGAGAGAGCAAGAGAGAGCAAGAGAGAGAGAGAGAGAGAGAGAGCGAGAGAGAGCGAGAGAGAGAGAGAGAGAGAGAGAACGGAAAGTGGGTGAAACTCGGAATAGAATGTGACCGCTCCGAAAACACAGCGGACGGATATTTGAGAGCCCACTAGACCCCAAGGTAGAATATAAAGAAACAGAAACCAGAAAGCACAATCGGAACTGCAGTTTAGTCGGGAAAAGTGGCAGCGGAGAGGCTGACCGACATCTGAGAGAAGCGAAGGAAAGAAAGACCGGAAAAGAGGCAGGGCAGGTGAAAAAAGGGATATGCACGAGAGGGGAAGACCAGGGAAGAAACAAGGCTCCGGGAAGAATAGTAACGAGGGAAGTCTCGTAAGTGGGGCACTGCAGCACAGGTGAAAATCCAAAGACCGACTAATGCGAGTTGCAATGCGACTCGCAGGGGGCGTGGCCTCCTTATATACCTGCCGGTCCAAAAACGAATAGAGCGTCAAGCAGACCTGTAGAGGGGTTTAATACCGCCTCCATCTTGCCCAGAGTTTCCACGGCCACGGTGTGACAGTATGCCCTCTCTTCATCGACTCTCCCCCGGGTTTTCCCCGATGTAGGCGATGGAACTGTCTTGGAAGTCGTGGGGCGTGGATATGACATCTGGGTTCCCATGATCGTTCTGAAACAGAATACCCCTTCCACTGGACCAAATATTGTACAGTCCCTTGCCTGTAACGTGAATCAACCAGCCTCTCCACTTCATATTCTTCCGGTTCGGGATCTTGAAGCATAGAGGAGGAGGGTATACGACGGCCCATGGGATCTGGGTGATAGGTCTTCAGGAGGGAGGTATGAAAAACAGGGTGTATCCTTTTCAGACTGGATGGCAGTCGTAATCGAAAGGCCACAGGGTTTACTTGAGACAAGATGGGAAATGGGCCTATAAAGCGGGCTGAGAATTTACCAGGATGGACCCAACGTGGGAGATATTTGGTTGACAACCAGACCTTAGTTCCCACCTCCCATTTGGGGTTAGGAGATCTCTTCTTATCTGCATACTTCTTGTATCGAATCCTACTCGCCTCCAGTTTCTGCGCCGCCTCCTTCTGGATGGAACGAAGATCATAAAGGCGCTGATCTACCGAAGGGACTGTAGTTGGAGGAACCCCAAAGAGAGGTATATGTCTCGGATGATATGATATCCGTAGGTGAAGTAGAAGGGGCTGAAGCCAGTTGCCGAATGTTTGGTGTTGTTGTAAGTGAACTCTGCCAAAGTTAGAAAGGACTTCCACTTATCTTGTTCCTGATGACAAAAACAACGGAGATATTGTTCGAGAGTGGCATTTAAGCGTTCTGTTTGTCTGTTGCTTTGGGGATGATAACCAGAGGATAAAACTCTCTTCATACCCAAAGAGCTACATAAAGCAGACCAGAATCGAGATGTAAATTGGGACCCTCTATCGGACACAATGGTCCGAGGTAGACCATGCAATCTCACTATTTCTCTCAGGAATACTTCGGCTGCTTCGGGTGCAGAAGGCAGGCCAGGCAAGGGAGAGAAATGAGTCATCTTGCTCAATGTATCCACCGTAACCATGATTGCTGTGGATCCCATAGAGAGAGGGAGATCCACGATGAAATCAGTGGAAATGTGTTCCCAGGGTTGCGATGGTAGAGGTTCTTGTTGGAGCCGACCCAAGGGTCGATGAGTGATGGGTTTATTAGCTGCACATACCGGGCAAGCCATCACATATGTCCTGACGTCCTGGTCCATAGTCGGCCACCAGAAATATCTGGATATCAGATGTAGTGTTGCCCCATGGCCCTTATGTCCTGCCGAAGGAAGGTCATGGCACCAGAACAAGGCTTGTGTCTGGAGCTTCTTGGACGGTAAATACAGTGAACCTTGATGAAAATATAGCTTCCCTCTCCTTTCCATGAGGGGTATATGGTCTGGAGAGACTTCTGAGAGACTGGTAGTGCGCTCTACTTCTTGTATGAAGGAGTTGACCATTCCTAGGATTCTCTTACCAGAGAGTATCTCACCCAGGCCCTGATCGTCTTCGGGCTCCAGGCTGCGGGACAGAGCGTCCGCTAAGGCATTCTCCTTTCCTGGAAGGTAGGTTACCTCAAAGTCGAACTGGGAAAAAAAATACGCCCATCGGGCGTGACGAGAATTGCGACACTCCATCTGTTGCAAAACCTTTAGATTCCGGTGGTCTGTGCGAACCAGAAAAGGATGGGCAGCCCCCTGCAGTAAATGCCTCCATTCAATGCACGCCTGACGGATCGCCAGTAATTCCCATTCCAACGCAGAGTAGTTCCTCTCACTAGTTGTAAGAGTTCTGGAAGAATATGCTACCGGATGTTCTGCTCCATCCTTGCCTGATTGTAGAAGAGCAGCTCCGATGGCACCTCCGGAGGCATCCGTCTCCACCACAAAAGGAAGAGACTGATTAGGTTGCACTAGGATGGGAGCGGTAGTGAATGTCCTCTTAAGTAGTTGAAAGGCCTGATCCGCCTCCTTATCCCATTCGAACTTCTGGCCTTTCTTAAGCAAACGGGTGATTGGTAGAACAATATCTGAGAAGCTAGGAATAAATCTTCTATAAAAGTTAGATAGTCCCAGAAATCTCTGTATATCCTTAGGATTTCTTGGAGTGGGCCATTGAAGAACCGCCCTCACCTCCTCGGGATCCATCTGCACCCCCTCCTTAGAAAGAATAAACCATAAATAGGATACTGAGGAGGCTTCAAAAACGCACTTCTCTGCTTTAACCAGTAGTTGATGTTCTCTCAGCCTTTGAAGGACTTGATTGACATGCCTTCGATGTTCAGAGAGGGAGGAAGAGAAGATCAGAATATCGTCTAAATAGACCACCACTGAGGTATATAACATATCCGAGAAGGTCTTGTCTACAAAACGTTGGAACACGGCAGGAGCATTCACAAGTCCAAAGGGCATTACCCTATACTAAAAGTGTCCCTGAGGAGTTCTAAAAGCCGTTTTCCACTCATCTCCCTCCCTTATTCTCAACAAATGATAGGCTCCTCGAAGGTCTAATTTGGTAAAGATTGAGGCTCCTTCCACTGCTTCAAGCACCTCCTTTATGACGGGCATAGGGTACCTGTCCCGGATAGTCAGGCTGTTCAACCCACGGTAATCTATACACGGTCTCAATTCCGTGGTACCCTTCTTAGGGATGAAGAACATTGAGGCCCCTGCCGGAGAATGGGATTCCTGAATTAAACCGTTTTGAAGATTGGCATCCAAGTACTCCTTCAAAGCTCTTCTTTCCGGGAGTGACATAGGGTATATGCGACCGAAAGGAACAGACGCCTCAGGCTTTAGATCGATTGTGCAGTCCTCAGCTCGATGTGGGGGTAAAGTACGGGGTAATCTGTCTTCGAAGATCTCAGCATACTCTTGATAACACGGCGGGATCATTTGGACCACTGTCGTGGAAGTCGAGAGTGCTACCCCTTTCCTCATCAAAGGAGGGGCTTGCGGTAGGCATTCCTTCGAGCAGTACTGTGATAAAAAACAGATGGTATTAGCAGACCAATCAATCCTGGGATTATGTTTACGTAGCCAGGGTATGCCCAGGATGACTGGGAAATGAGCTGCTCTAATCACATCAAAGATGATCTGTTCTTGGTGCTGAGACAAGGACATGTTAGCCGGAACTGTCTCCTTAATAATGGGACCGGAGGAAAGGGGTGCTCCATCTACCCCTTCTACAGGCAAAGGGCAGGCTTTCTGACGCAGGGGTATGCCTTGTTCTTGAGCCCACTGGATATCAATGAAGTTTCCGGCCGCACCACAATCCAGCATTGCTAAGACTTCTACTGATGGGGAGGATTCAAATGTAAGGCGCACCGTAAACAACATGAGGCTATGAGCACCAACAGAATTATCCTGGTGGGTGGAATTGCAGGGATTCTTCGACTCTGCCCGGTTCCTTTCCCTACTCAAGACCGGGGAGGCGTGTTTCCCGAGCATCTCGGGGGTACTTCGGGACAATTCCGAAGCAAATGTTTTGAAGATCCGCAGTACATGCAGAGACCCAGGTCTCTGCGTCTCTTGCGTTCCTCGGGGGTCAAAGGACCTCGGGTTGTTCCTATTTGCATAGGCTCATCCGATTGTGGTCGGTTTGGAGGGCTTGCAGTGGGAATCCCTCCTGAAGGATGAAGTCTGAACCTCCTTCTTTCTAACTTCCGCTCCTGCAGTCTGTACTCCAATTGCAGGGACAACGTAACCAACTCTTGAAAAGAAGTAGGACGCGCCATCCTGGCTAGCTCATCCTTAAGCTCATCATGTAAGCCTCGACGAAAAAGGGTCTGCTGTGCCGAATCTGGCCATCCTGCGTCTGTGGCCAATTTAGTAAAGGTAGAGGCATAAGTCTGTACATCTTGATTACCTTGACGGAGATCTAGAAGGGCTTCATAGGAAGAATATTGGACCTCTGGTCTGTCAAATCTAGAACGCATCAATTGAGTGAACTGAGAGTAATCCGTTATGGCAGGATCGGAGTGTGCTATCAGCGGAGTTGCCCAGGCCAACGCGTTGCCCACAAGGTTGGAAACAAGAAACCCAAGTTTAGCTCTATCCAGTTCATATGCCTTTGGTCGAAACGTGAAGTAAATCATACAGGCGTTCAGGAATTCCTTTAGGAGTTTCGGACTGCCATCATACTTCCCAAAGGAAAAGGTCAGGGGAGGTAGATCGCCTCGGGAATATTCTCGTGCCGCTACTTGTTGGCGTAGGTTAATGTTCTCAGTTCGGAGATTCTGAACCTCAGCCTGAAGGCCCTGAATAGCGGTCACCATCTCCTGGTATTGTTCCAAGGAGGCCATGTTGGTTGGGTGGCGTTGCAATCTGTCAGTGTATGCGGAAGTTCCTTCCCCCTGAGACTCCTCACCTGGATCTTCAGTGGGGTTTGATGTCCTCTGTCTCCTTCTTTCCTTCGTGGGATTCTCTCCTTCGTCACTCGATTTGACAGTCCTTCTTCCCTTCTTGCGTTCGAAGAGGTAGGGACGGTCTCCCCCCGAGGCCACATTGCCCGCCTATGGATCTGGCAGTCAGGTGAACCCAAGGGAGTCCGTCCCTTCAAACAAGGAAAAAGCCAGATATGGCAGAAAAACCCTGTGTAATAGCAGATGGTATTGGCCGATCCGATGTGAAGATTGGAGAGGCTGGTATAGTCGTGTATCAAAAGAGAAATTGAAAATTCGAATGAAAACTGATAGAAGTCTCTGATCTTCCTGGATAAGGGTTAGCTCCAAGCTTATGCTCTGTATGGGAGTGGGGATCGGCAGCACCCTTGGTACAAAGGAACAACCCCAAACAGAGGGCAAACAGGTAAGATGACAGGAGGCTGAAAGAAATAGGGAAAGCCACCAAGAGAAATCCGGAGGAATCAATAAGCTGAAGATAACAAGCACGAGAGAGAACCAGAGAGAGCCAGAGAGAGAGAGAGAGAGAGAGCGAGAGAGAGAGACAGAGAGAGAGAGAGAGCGAGAGAGAGCGAGAGAGAGAGAGAGAGAGAACGGAAAGTGGGTAAAACTCGGAATAGAATGTGACCGCTCCGAAAACACAGCGGACGGATATTTGAGAGCCCACTAGACCCCAAGGTAGAATATAAAGAAACAGAAACCAGAAAGCACAATCGGAACTGCAGTTTAGTCGGGAAAAGCGGCAGCGGAGAGGCTGACCGACATCTGAGAGAAGCGAAGGAAAGAAAGACCGGAAAAGAGGCAGGGCAGGCGAAAAAAGGGATATGCACGAGAGGGGAAGACCAGGGAAGAAACAAGGCTCCGGGAAGAATAGTAACGTGGGAAGTCTCGTAAGTGGGGCACTGCAGCACAGGCGAAAGTCCAAAGACCGACTAATGCGAGTTGCAACGCGACTCGCAGGGGGCGTGGCCTCCTTATATACCTGCCGGTCCAAAAACGACTAGAGCGTCAAGCAGACCTGTAGAGGGGTTTAATACCGCCTCCATCTTGCCCAGAGTTTCCACGGCCGGGGTGTGACAGCAATTGCCTGAACTGCACGCGGGTAGGGGGATGCAGGGAAGGTGGCCTTGGTCTAAAGGTAGTGAGGGAAGGACAGATGGCCAAGGTCCTACATGAAGTTAGGCTCTAGCTCAATTTCCATCTTGCAGCATTTCAGGTGATGCCCTCTTATGGGCAGCCTAGTGACCCCGCCCAGCTTTTGCCCACCCAGGCCAGAATAGCCCAAGCCCTTTAATCGCATCCTTTCATTTTCAGAATTCAGCTGCCATTGCCACACTAAAGCTTGGCCTGTTTCTGTTCTGGGGATTACTGCCTGGACCCATGCAAGGCTTTGTACCTAAAATTAATTTTAATTACTGCATGGGGCAACTTTGATTTCTTCGTCATCGCAGCAACTCCTGCACCCCGATCCTGCCTGGGGGAGGTTGGCTAATTAGGAGGCAGCCTCTTGTGATAGTCTAATGAAGCACAGCCTGCTCGGAACACATGCCATTTGGATATTATTTTAGGCCAGGAGCCTTAACCATTTTAAAAATAATAAAAATGCCCAAGCTATCAGAAATACATATACCTATTTGATGCCAGCTAACCTCCTGAAATAAGTGCACTCGGTGAACTTTCAAAGGTCTTGGATTGGCCAGGGTAAAAGTGTGGCCACAGATGCAAGGGCGATTGACTTAGAGAAGCGGTTCTGCAACTTCTGGCTCCCAACATTTTTCGGACTGCAACTCACATCAGCACTATCCAGTATGGTCAATGTTGAGGAATCATGGGAGCTGTAGTTAAAAACATCTGGAGGGCAACAGTTTGTATATCCCTGACATAGAGACAAAGATTGGCCACATTGGCAGATCATAGGATAGACATGATCTCGGGTACTAACTCCTTGAGTGGTTTAGCTCCAAACCAGGGCCCCCTTACTCCTTTACTCCTACCTCAGAGCGAATCCCGTGGTGGCAGCTCATCTACCCAGAGAACAGTCTTTGACCTGTCGCTGACTGACCTGCAACCTGCCTCCGCACGCCTTTAGAAATTGCCCGTCTTGTAGAACTACTCCTGTAGGATGTTTCTTGCTGCTAGGCACTATATGAACACAGGATCAACAGCCAACCTCCGTGGCACTTGTTACATTTCTACAGCAGAAGGATGTCTCAGCCAAAGCAGGAGTTGAACCTGCTGTGCTATGTAACACACACACAACTCTGCACAGGGAGTTTGAATGGGAAAAGGAAATTGGCACGTTGTGGTCTTACCTATTTTGGATGGCAGAATTTTGGTCAAAATTGCAATCCAATACAAAAAATGTTTTTGACAAACTGAGTAGAAGGTCTAACCTGATGGGGAGCTATTTCGCCAATTACAAACAAAAACACAGAAAGAAAGGTGCTCACGTGGGGACAGAAATCAACGAATAACAATACCGAAAGACTAATTTCAAGACGATTTCCGGCGTCCCAGAGCCACAAGTTGTTCAACACCCCATGGAGGGGTGGTTACCATCCCTTTTATAGCTGCAACCAAAAGAGTTAAATAATCCTTCAAAATTATAGTAATTGCAGCCGTGCATGTGACACGCAATTATAATACAGAATGATGCTTGATCCAGGATTACCAACATCGCCTTACTTATGCCGTTGCTAAAAGGACCCTCGCCGAACAGCGGTTATTGAAGATGACTCAGCCAAGTGCTGTAGGTTTGCCTGAGAGACTCCATGGCCCTGATTCATGGAATTATTTGTGTGTAAAACGGGGATTTGTGTGCCATCCTGCATGCAAATCCCCATTCGACAAGCATAAAAGAGATGCTCTACGTATTTCCACCTTTCATGATGATGAGCAGAGTGCTGACAAAGTTGCTCAGAGAAGTAGCGACTCTGATAGTAGTGGCCCCGATATGGAAATCACAAGTACGGTTTCCAGCACTCATGGAGCTAGTGACAGATTACCTGAGAATTATACCGCCAGGAGAGAATCTGTTCACGGACCCAGCTGGGTCGTCTCACACTCTGAGAATGAGGGGGATTCTCCCACTGATGGTGTGCAGGATAGCAGGAGACGCTGGAACCTCCCGGGAATTTCAGCGCAGGCTGCAAGCCTCATCGCAGAGTCGTGGGCACCATCGACTAGAAGGAGCTACAAAGCAGCTTGATATGGTATATGATATGATATGATATAATATTGGAACAGATGGTCGCACTGGTGCAATTTCAGTTGTACTTCTGAATATCATGCATAGCAATTCTTAAGTCTGTGTGTTGGATGTATTTAAAGCAGTAAAATACAGTATTATGTAATTTTCTACATGCATATGACTTAACTTGGCAACATTGTCCGTCCTTAATCATTTCAACGTTGGCATTCCCGAAGAGAGATTTAGTTCTCTTGGTAGACTCTTCATAAAAGACTCACGTATTCTTTAGCTGGCTATTGTGTTGCTACAAATATAAAAATAGTGACCACTCATACATTGTGTTTGTGTTTTTGCTGACTCATTGCAGTGCCATTTCAAAACCATGACCCTCTTCTAGTCTCAGTCAATAGCCCTCATTACGAGTGTGCCGGGCTGGTAACAATGCCGAAAAGAATGCCGGTAACACCGGATCTGGCTTTGTTGCCAGACCGGCACACTCTGACTTTTCCGGTAGGGGCAGTGGACTACCGGCAGGCTTGACCTGCTGGGAATTCAAGTCTCTAATGGCACGGTTACTACCAGTGTCAGTGATAGGGGCCAACCCATTCCATGGAGGACTCCATGGGAACTTACCGCGTTGCTGGCACCCTTAATATTCCAGGAACACTGGAATATCGAGCACCAGTAAAGGAAAGGCCGGTTTGCTGGAGCACCAGCAGGTTACTGGAACCTCAGAATGAGGGCCAACGTCCTGATATGTGCACTTTCCTGGTAGCTTCTCATCTGTATTCACTATCTATTCCATGGTAAGTGTACCTTGCTCGTTACCCGGGTATGTATATTATTTTCATACGGCTATTGATCCTGCGTCTGTATCTATGACATTGCCATGCTACTTTTTTTTGGTTATTGTTTAAACGTGTCCTGTATCTATGCTAGAACACAAGTACCCTCTCCGTGGACAACTACTCTGGCCCTTCAAATACCACCTGTTTGTTTTTCTGATTCCAGCAAATACATATGGAGAAACTGGCAAATTGATGGCATGCTGATTTTGCTTGCTGCTGGACCAGTATGTGAAACTTTGAATTTAGATTGTGGCAAGTGGGGGCGTGTGAGGCTACGATTTCTTGATCCCTTAATTTCCTTGCTTCTGGGAGGGCCCCACATTTTCCTGTGCCTTCAGGCTCCAAAATCCCTTAAGATGACCCGAGGTGGAGAACCTCACAAAGTGGAGGAGATTGGGGAGAATTGGAGGGTAAGAGGTAACAGTCCCACTGGTAGCATTTGCAAATCCAAAGACTGATCGCGTCTTTAACTGCACCGGAAATGGGGGTTCAACAGCGAGCCTCTCTATGTGTCAGTCCAGAAATACTAAACACCCCTTGGGCGGAAGGAAATGCATGATTAATTGGTTGGCCGAAGACCAATCTCCTCATTTACAGTGTTAACAATATATACTCATTAGTTATTACGTAGCTATCAGTTCAACTAGAGTGAGGCCATTTTAAGATGACCAGAATCGCCATTTTGTTTTCTCACTGCTCTCTCTAACGTTGCCCCTTTGCCTCATGTAAAACTGCTTTGCTGTAGATATTATTTCGCTTCAATGATCCAAGGCTAAGAAACATGTTGAAACATTACACTGGAAAGCCAGACAGAAATGCCTGATTCCCTCCCTCACATATCCTTGAAGGCAGGGAGCAAGGCAATCAGTACACGAATGCCAGCGAGTCTCCTGAAAGAATAGCAATGTATGAAACTAGCATTTAAAGAGTTGAATTATGTTCTTCTTTACAGCCCCCCTTTCTGAGCACAGTGAGGCCCCGGAGAGCGGGCTGACCTCTAGAGCGAGAATCGAAACTAAGAGATAGTGAGGCCTGGTATGTGCCAGTCTCCTACGCGCAGCTTGCCCATGAAAACAGAAATGCTATGTTCTCACAAATAAAGAATGGTTTCTGTAAAATTGGAGATTGCAAACCGTTACTAAATATGGTGGCCTAAGGTGTCATATTTGTCACAATGGTCAATCATCGCCTCTAATTCAAAGGGAAATTAATTGGGGGCGGCATCAAATGTGTCATACTGTGTCATTGCTGATTGTAAGGTGCTCCTTTTGTATATATGTAACTGATGTACGTCTCTCACTCTCTTGCGTCCCCCGAGTTCTGTTAGACACACGTCGCGGGGCGTGGGACCATTTGGCCAACTGGGACTATTTTGTATTGCAATAAACCCTAGATTTTGGGAACAGAACCTCGTATCTGGCGTATCCATTCGTGTGTGATGATTGTGCCTTGTTTCCACATCCGAGGGTCCCTCAGGGGCCCCTTCATATGCAGTCCACCCCTCCAACCCTGCACGGCGTGGCAGTCGAGGCATCATACCTGGTGTGTCGATCGATGACGCATGTTTCGGCACCTTCATCAGGAGCTTCATGTGAATTGAGCGGGAGAGGCTATTCCGACTTTGGTTTTTGATGCGATGAAAGAGGGATTCAGTGGCACAGTGAAACAGTGACGTTGAGCGTGGCCTTCTTTTTTTCTCCCATTTTAGGTTTCGCTCCCCCTTTTCACTCTTTCCCTCCTATTCACGTCTCGATTTTATATGGAAAGGCTTTTTTCTCGGATTGTCAAATGCAGCATTTTTTCACCACTCAGTTTCAGTGTTTAAGACCACCAGGCAGCTATTCCAAAAATAGCTTAGCCTGATGATTGCGCCAAACGAGTACTCATCAGTGACTGTTGGAGCTGGGCCGTTGCCCTGTCTGGGGTGCTGGCAATCACTGAAGGAGGCGTAAGTAATTCCTCTATCCAGATCCTATCACGCTCTGCATTCTATAATGTGATCTATAGATAACCGTAAGCCTGACAACACTAATACACATGCTCACTGATTCACACATGTACATGCACAAAGGCCTGCATACATGTATCATGCATCATGCGCAATCACATACAGAAACACACAAAACGCATAGGATAAAACACACACATGTAAAGACACACCATAAATAATAGTTGTAAATGTAAAGTGGTGTTATATAGCACCCTTCTGCCAATAATGTTGGCCTCCCCGCGTATGGCTTTGTAAGAAAATAGGGCAGCGTGTGTTAGTCGTATAGTAGGAAGGTAGATTCCGAAACCTTCGGTGTTGGTGGATGCGGCTCGGAAGTACCTGGTATCTGTGCAAGAATATGAAAATCTCTATGTTGTTTGTGGTTGGTACGGATTGGGCAGGATAGCATGTCCGGATCACAGAAATACACGCACACAGAAAACATACACATGCGCGTGCGCACACATCCCACACATGTGGGAACATACCCCCATACACACAACGCACACACACAGAATGAGGTAAGAACACCTACAAAAACACTTGGCACATGCCCACACAAATAAATAGATAAAAAAACTCACATACATAAAACGTAAACATACGTGGTGTATTTGCAGAGCATACGTCCACCCCAACAGGGATATGTTGGCGCTATAGACAGATAACAGATTTTTACACACACACATAAACACACACATTAGCACATACATAGAGGGTACGAAAATCACAATAATATATGCACCATGATCACACATAACTGTACGTGCAATGACCCCCACACACATCAACCCCACAGACATACACATATGCACAAATAAATACCTGTGCAAATACCAAGTCATACACTTGTGGGCATACAGATCTGACTGGGCACACAATGATAACGTGGCATAGTGAATGACATGCGTGTGGAAAACAAGATGGAGGATAATGCAGGAGAGTGCACTTTAGGAGTGAAATCATAGATTCACATACCACAGTGGGGGGGCACCCTACTGACATATCAATAAGGAACAGTATCTGGTTACACAAATAGCCACACTTTCATATGCACATTTAAACATTCACACGTGGACACAAATATAGCCAGAGATGAACGCAGAGATGCACACATACACAAAGGCATGAAGCAGCCTGTGTTCCCATTCTCATGGTGTGTCTTTGTGTTATGACTCATCAAGCAGGTGAGCAATACAATAGAACACAGGGAATGACATGAGAACACATGCCTGCTGCTGAAACATGAACAGGTTGAGGTGAGAAAGATGAATGTGGCCCTCGTCACATTGGTCTCTCTCTTGTCCCGACTTTACAGGAATGAAAGGAATACATCATTCCTGGCCCTCTCCTCCCCGTCACTACTGTACCGCAGATGCGAGAAACGATATTCACTCAGACAACCATACAGACCCTACCCTGATTACGTTGTAGATTAGATAAACTTGCAGACAATGGTGCAATCAGACTGACTGTGACTGTGCAGAGAGCCAATGATGTCATGGCTGAGCGCACACACATATACACACGTAGATGTGTTAGACATGAAGCACATTTGCATCCTGCACGACGTTACACGGACAGTAGGCCACATTGTAAATAGTCATGAAGAACATGCTTTTGACCTACTAAGATAGGGAATATATACTCTTTTACTATTCTGAAATGCAAGGCATATGAGAATACACACGAGGTTTGCACAATGCAGAGAGCAGGTCACATAAGTAGCCATAAAAGTCAAAATGGAAGATGCAGCCACATTGGAGTGAATGGAAAGCACCTAGAAGACTCAAGGATGCAGAGAGAGGCCTGACTCGCCGATTTAGCAGGAAAGCGTGGACCAGACCGTTCATGCAGCCGGTGCACATATTTCAGCCAAGGCCATCAAGGGAG
This sequence comes from Ambystoma mexicanum, assembly GCF_040938575.1. Classification (NCBI taxonomy): domain Eukaryota; kingdom Metazoa; phylum Chordata; class Amphibia; order Caudata; family Ambystomatidae; genus Ambystoma; species Ambystoma mexicanum. The sequence continues at coordinate 144,794,832 of NC_090930.1, read as the reverse complement.
GGAGAGTTCACATCGGCACCCGGAAGCACAGACAAGGGCATACGTAAGAACAAGTCTTCTTAGATGAGGAGAGAAACACATGTTGCTGGAAGGACAGAGACACAACACATAAGAGAATGTGACTGAAACGTAGCTTGGAGGAGCCCCTAGAGGACAGGGAAGGTATAACACCTGCATGTATAAATGCTAAAAATTCTCGTAAATGTTGAGTAGGAAAATCAAGCCTGTGGTCTCTACACACGTGATCTGAGACATGAGGACAAAGCCTATTCATTTGAGCCAGACAGAGACTGTTGTTCGCATCCAGCTTAGGGCAGGCGATACAAAGTAGTACTATCTTAAAAGCTAAATGTCCTGTCTCAAGGCGTAGAGGATCGGAGAGGGTAACCTTATTGGCACAACCAGCACCTTTGGGGCTTGTCTCATCACATTGTCACCTTGAATTGTTGCTCATGGGCTGGTAACCTTCCCAAGTATCAATGCTGAGAAGACCCCCACTGACCAATCCCTGCTTGCCTCCCGCGCCAGTTCACACTTTTTTGCATCAACCAGTTATAATGCACTATGCTGATCTCTTTATTTGCAACATGTATGAGGTGGTCGCAGATGGAGCTACCAGATAATGTGTAACTAATCAAAACCCTAACACTATATAGATACTATACATAGTTTAACTCACTAACCAACCGCAGTCTGTCTTAGGTTTAGGGAATTACTTGTTATTTCTGACGTCATGACCCCCTAAAACCTATAGACAAGCCTGTAACCAGCTGAGAGAGCATTGGAACTCCTGAGATGTCCATGTGTGTCCCTGTTTTATGGTATCTCTAATTAAAGCAGTGATTTTGTCACATTTCAGGAGTTTTCCGTTTCTTGGGCGGGGGGATTTCCCCTGAACTAGACCTCTTGCTTTTATGATGGGGGCTTTCCTACCCCTCCACTGCAGGGTGACTATAGTGATGGGAAGAACAACTTGCAGAAGTGAGTCCTACAGTGGCTACAGAAATATCCAGCACTGAGGAACTTAAAAGGAGCATGGCGGTAATGGTAAGATCATGTGGTTTATCAAATACCTCACATTTTTAAAATATTTAATTATGAGGTGCGATCACATGGGATATTTACAGTACGGCGTGCACAGAAATTACTGCATGGGGTGTATGCACTCAAAGCCCTGAAATGCTCGATTGGCCGAGTTCAAACAATAGCCAATCAATGGATCGAATCAGGTTGGTACAAAATGAAACAGAAAAAAGGCCTTATTTCGGAATCACGTTAAATTAAAACGAAGCCAAATTCAATTAAAATAAATTAGGTGAAACCAGAAAAATCTTTCAACAGGTGGAGCCGGGTCAAGCCAGCAGGCACTCTGCTGGTCAATTTGAGTTTCAGGTAAAAGTGTGAGGATAGCTCAGGGGCAACGCACTCGCTTTGGGAAAGTGCAATGTGGCAGGGGTTCCATCCCTGGTTTGACAGTTAGAAGCCGTGGAAGACTGGCATAAAGCTTGATGCAAATTACCAATAACCTTGAATGGTGTGCCTCCTTTGTGCCAATTCCCACTTACTGTTTACGAAGGCTGAGATGTAACTCAATCCAGAAGCCCATCCCTGCTGCAGTACCTTGAGGGATGGGCTAGAAGTGTTGTCACTGTTTCAGTAGTTGCAGGCAGGAACAAACTCTCCCAGATATGAACGCCAGAATCCTTGTTGAGCAGCACTCCGGTATTAGTGACAACCTCAGATAAAGATTTCTGTTTTTCCCCGGGACTCATCCTCACATTTTAACACCTTATAGTGGGATAATGCATTGAGAGGGGACCTACCAAATTGCAAAACAATGGGACTCATTCCAAGTTTGTCAGTATCCTGGTGGAAAATCCACCAGGATACCAGCAAACCCACCTACCATTTCCGCAACCTGATATCCTGGTAATGCCAGGATACTGATTACCAGTAAATCCATGGGGGATTTGCCGGTATTTTCAGCACCGGCAATACCGGTGCAGTAAATACCGGATTTTGTATGCTAGGCCTGAGTTACCTCCAGCATTTGCCTGGAGGCAAGTCAGGTTACCCCCACTGGCAAACCTGTACACTGCCGGTCCAGTAACGTGCCTGTATACGTAAATACACTTTATCGGACTGGCAGGGTCGTAATGAGGCCCGATATTTGGAAACCGGGGGTTCAGTAGTGCCTGGCACCACTTGAGAATGGCAAGTGGCTACGCAACGTTTAAAAGAAGCGCAGCCTTTATAACTAACGGAGTAGCCCAACAGAAGAGGTGGAGCACTCATGCCTTACATGAAAGAGAGTCCAATCTATTTTAAAAGGTGTCTTTAATATGCTTTAATTAATCAATAGTAAAGTAAAAATATTCTAATATGAAAACGAAATCAAATAAAAAAGGTCAATGTATGTTCCAATCCCTCAGTTCTTTTAAATGAAACCCATTATTCATATGTATTCATTAATTGCATTAAATAATTCCAATGACAAGGCTTCATTACGAAATGTTGCACACAAAAACCAAACTATTCTCTATATAAGAATGTTTCCTCAGGATATCACAAAGCAAATGTTCGGACTCCAAATGACTTTAACTGAGATGTGATACTAAACATGGGTGAATAACGTGTACTGGGGAGTAGCCGCAATGGCACTCATCATCTCTTCGTTGACTTTTAGCGTGGGGATATCTGAGTGGGGAGCCGTGTCAAAATCCCAGCTCAAAAGCAATTGGTAGGCCTTGCTGATATTGGGTCTGGGTTAGCCCCAGCCCACTTAAACCACTGAAGGCAGACCACTGAAGGACTCCTGTCTACTTTCAAAATCAATTGAACACCTCCAGAGAATCAAGATGTCAGAGGTCAAATCTAAGCTGAAATTAGAGGACTCCATTTTTTTAAAGAGAAAAATAAAATTATTCTTTTCAACAAAAGCTGCAATAATCTGGGATGAAAAATCCCAGCACTAATTCATAATTTATCTTTTAAAGTAAGTCACTTCAATGATAGGTTTATTTTCATGAATGTTTAATTAAATTTCATTTTATACTTCTTAATAAGTGTGGTGTAATTCTATACAGTGCTGTGATGCTTCCGCACAATGGTTATTTGTTAAAAAAAACACTTTAAAATAAAAAAACACTTTAGTGGAGGACTGTGATGGCTCAGACAGAAGGCTTTTGTTAATGCCCTAAACAAAGTTTTCAAACTGGGCTGCCTCACTCCCAGGAGGGCTGCCTCACTCCCAGGTGGGCTGCCTCACTTCCAGGAGGGCTGCCTCACTCCCAGGTGGGCTGCCTCACTTCCAGGAGGGCTGCCTCACTCCCAGGTGGGCTGTCTAGTGTATCTCCCTGGAGAACATTGGGGTTTCTGTTGGAGCAGTCGTTGGCCATTGCGATGGGTATGATATGACAGGTTATTTATTACGTGCTTAATACCCAGAAGTTTCTAAGTGCGGACTCAGGGATCGAACCCGTTTTGCTCTGTGTCGTCTTGCTTCCAAGGCGAGCACGTTGACCCATGAGCTATTCTCCCGAGCCTATCCACCATCCCACCACAACCAGTTCACCCTGGGATATTTTACTCCTGCAGATTTGGGGCGGGCAGAGAGACTGGGGTAGAGGGGGGTCGGGTGGAACATTGTCATGGGAGCTGCCCTCTAAAACCCCCATAGAAAGTCTGCAGTAAAATGCTGTGAAATCGAACAATGAGATGTGTTTCCAACAGAGCTGCTCCCGTGTTACAGACCTCACGCGTGTTTTAGGTGGGCTGCATGCAGTATTAGAAGTGTTCAAAAACAGTAGTGGAGCTGTGACCCCAGCGGGGAAGAGAGTAGGCAGGAAGGGAGCAGCATGCAACACATTTTTCAAGGGTTGCAGCCATGGGGTTTGAAATTCAATTGAGTTGTAACAGATTTCAGTTTAGCTGTAACTGCTATCGGGTGGCAATGTGAGGAAGTGGGCTTTAACTTCACAAATAACAGTTACGGAATGGTGAAGATGGTTGCAAAAAGTAGTGGAATTGTTAACAGTAAAAAATAAAAGTAATTGCAAAGCCGCTCTCGACAGTTCCCACTCACTTAGACCACCGGCTACACGGGCAAGGCCTGTCACTTTAAGACTGCTACGGTGGTGATGTGTGCAGTATAAAAGACTAATGACATAACATAAGAATTTGAGGGGGTCTCTAATGAGCCACAAAACAGTAGTTCAGGGCAAGGCCTAAGAAGTGACTAGGCAGGTCTTGGAATGCCAAGTACGGAACTAGGAAATCCCTGAAAGGGGCGAGGCCTAACTGACGAAGGCGAGGTTTCATACGTGGAATGGAAGGGAGTAAAATCTACTTTAAATATGAGCTCATTTAATATGATTAATTAGCAGGCGAAGAATCTAGTAAAATATAGTATAGTAAAAAATATTCAATCATAAAAACGAAATCAAATCAGCTGAAGACATTTATTTATCCGTCGGTTGTTTTGGGGGAAACCCATGAGTTGTTGGTTTTAGAACATCATTCAAATGACAAGAGTTCTATGAAATATGCTGCAAAAATCAAACAATGTATTCTCTATAATTTCCCTTCAGAGATTCTAACTCAAAAAAGTCTGAAACCAAAGATGTTAATTTAAAAATGGGGCGGTACTGACATCTAGTGGGCGAGACTAGTATTGTCGCCCATTGTCTGCACATTGCATTTTAGCAAGGGAAATCAGGTCAGGGAGCCTGGAGCCCCAGCAGAGACTCAGCTGGAGGGTAACGTTGCCGGCGCAGAGACCTGACCCAGACAGCCTACATCAGGCCGTGGGTCTGTCTCACTCTCAGGGCAGCTGTCTCGTTTGCTGGAGTGGGCTACCTCACAGGGGTATTACGTAATTTGCGACCCCCACAAAGGGGTGTGTCCACCATTATCTTCGCAAGCTTACTCCCATGAAAGATGTTTCCTGGCAGAGGTGAGCCTTCTTCATTGGACCAGGCCCCAACTCCTCTCTTTGAGATCTGTCTCACTGCCATGGTGCCTGTTTCCCCCTGTTTCACTTGCCCAAAAACCGGCCCCTCGCTTTGAGAGCTGTCTATCTTTTAAATCGCTATGATTTTAACAGGGGATTTCTCTTCTATTAGGAAAAACATTTGCTTCGACTCATGCAACGGCAGTCTCTGGTTTGGGATAGCTCCACTCACTGGACCCCTCTGTTCTTACACGAGTGTCTCCCTCCCTGGTGACCCACCCATCACCCCCTCAGAGGACTCTACGACTTCTTACAGAACAGCTGCGTTCAGCGAAGAGCGGTCACGCTTATACTTGCACGAAAGCTGTCTAACCCTTGGCCCCACTCGCCACTCTCCAATGAGGACTGTGCTTACTGTAAGACCCTCTCCATTGCTGAAAAGCAATGTCTCCCCCTTCTATGTATAACAATCCCCCTCCTTTAGCTGTGGTCTCCTCCACTAAGGAGCATTACTGGTTGGTGGGCTCTTTGCCTTACTTTAAGCTGATCTCCCTCATTTTGGGGGTGTCCACTCATTTCAAGTTGCTGTAAGATCACCGCCCTCTTTCTAAAATGCTCTTCCCTACCCCCACATTGTCTCCTCCGTTGCATCGTGCTCTCACTCACTGGGACGTGGTCTCGTCGTTGTACGACAGCCCCCTTACACTGAGTGGCTTTCTCTTATTGTAAAGTGGTCTTCTTCATTGCCTAGCCGCCCCCTCACTGGATATGGTCTCCTTCATTGCGAGGTGGTCTCCCTCGATGTAGAGTGTCTCCTTCCTTCTGAGGTGGTCTCCCGCAGTGCAGCCTAGTCTCTGCCACTGTACAGTAACCTCACTTATCATAAGGTGAGTTCCTTCATTCTACACCGGGACCGCTGTTTGTAACCGGCTCCCCTCATCAGTTAGCAGTCTGCCCCCCTGAAAAGCTGTCTCCCTCATTGTGAAGTGTTCACCTACATTGTGAGATATCCTCTATAGACGTAGGATGACCTCACTTATCATAAGGTTTCTCCGCTGTATACGTCTATTTATTTATTTATTTTTATAGTTGTAGCCGCGCACAAAGTCCATGGGCATCTATGTGGAAGTTGCAAGAGGTGAGACAAGACAAATAGGGTCCATAAATTAGCGGAACGGATACGTTTTGAGATTCCTTCTGTCTCCTCATTATAGAGGGTCTCCTTCATTGTGAAAGTTTCGCTCATTTTAGGGCAGTCTCTGTTATTGATTTATGCCATTGTAGGGTCCCCTTGCTTATTGTACGGTGGTCTTGGTAGCATATATACATCTCCCTCATAGTAACCGGTCTCCCTCATTTCATGCTAGTCCTCCTCATAGTTCAATAGTATCCCTTATTTTGGAGGGTATCCTTTATTGCAGGCAAAACTCCCTCATTTTACCCGATTCCCTTTCTTCTAGGGTGTCCCTCTTAATTCCTACCAGTGTCTCTCAATGCAAGGAGTCCCACTTGTTGAATGATTGTTCCCTCATTATAGAGCAATGGCCGACGTTGTAAGGAGTTCTTCCTCCTTATATATCAGTAGTCCTTACAGAATGGGTATCCCTCATTGCATACCACCCCTCATTATTTAGCATTCACCCTCATTGTAAGTGCCCTATTTCACAATGTTTACCTGAGGCCCTTGTAACTGTGGTTCCCTCCTTGAAAGAGGTATCCCTCATTGAGTACTTGTCTTCCTCGAAGCAAAGGCCGATCCCTCCTTATATATCAGTAGCCCTCATCAGAAGGTTCCTCCCTTATTTAATACTTGTCACCCTTGTAATAAGGAGCTCTCCCTCCTTATATATCAGTAGCCCTCATCAGAAGGGGCCTCCCTTATTGAATTCTTGGAGCCTCCCTTATTGAATACTTGTCTCCCTCGTAATAAGAAGCTCCCCCTCGTTATATATTAGACGTGATCAGAACTGGGCTCCCTCTTTGCATACCATACTCTGTCAGTGTAAGGAGTCTCATGTATTGAATGCAAGTCCCTCATTATATAGCCATCTCCCTAGGTGTAAGGTGGCCCTGGTAGTGTATATACATCTCCCTCATAGTAACCGGTCTTCCTCATGTCATGCTAGTCCTCCTCATAGTTCACTAGTATCCCTTATTTTGAAAGGAATTCTTTATTGCAGGCAAAGCTCCCTCTCTAGTTTCCTTTGCCCCTGTCGCTGATCCCTCTGTACTGTCTTGTCTTTTGTGTGCGCCCTGAAGCCTCCGTGTGAGCTGGTGCGTTATCAAAAATTAAAATAAATAAATAAGGAGTTCTCCCTCATTGTATATCAGTTACCCTCTTTGTAAAGAGTCCCCCTCATTGCACACCCACCTCCCTTGTGGTAAGGAGTTCCCCCCAGGTGTACACCAATAGCCCTTGGAAATTGGTCTCCCTCGTTTAATACGTGTCACCCTCGTAATAAGGAGGTCTTCCTCCTTATATATCAATTGGCCTCATCGGAAGGGGTCTCCTTCACTACATACTAGTCTCCCTCAATGTAAGGAGTCTCGCTTCTTGGATGGAGTTTCCCTCATTATATTGCCGTCTCCCTGGTCGTAAGGAATTCTCCCTCATTGTATAATAGTTACCCTCTTTGTAAAGAGGTTTACTCATTGCATGCTCATCTCCCTTGTGGTAAGGAGTACTCCCTCATTGTATTCCAGTTACCCTCTTTGAAAAGAGTATCACCCTGATCAGAAGGGGTCTACCTAATTGCCTACCACTCCCATACCTTCCTTACACTCCCCCCTCACTGCATGGCTGTCTCCCTCAATGTAAAGTGTCTTCCTCCTTGTATGGAGTTGCCCTCATTGCATAGCACTTCCCCTCATAGTTTACCATTCTCCCTCTTATGGTTTTTCGGTGTCCCTCGTACCTTTGGCTCCCTCCTGGTAACAGGTACACCTCGCTGCATGGCCGTCTCCCTCAATGTAAGAGTCTTCCTCCTTGTATAGAGTTGCCCTCATTGCATACCACTTCCCCTCATAGTTTACCATTCTCCCACTAATGGTTTTTCGGTGTCCCTCGTAACTCTGGCTCCCTCCTGGTATATAAGAGGTGCCCCTCACTGCATGGCTGTCTCCCTCAATGTAAAGAGTCTCCCTCCTTGTATGGCGTTTCCCTCATTGCATACCACTCCCCCTCATAGTTTACCATTCTCCCTCTGATTATTTTTCAGGGTCCTCGTAACTTTGGCGCCGTCCTGGGAAGTGGTGCCCCCTCACTGCATGGAAGGCTAGCCTCGCATACTGTGCGGTGATACGGTCTCCCTCAAACACTGAGCCTCACCCGCCCACCCTTCAGCTTTCCCCCTCCTCTGCAAGTGAAGGAAGACGTCGGGTCGGATCTCAGTCGCGCGGACACCGACAGCTGCATGTTATGTGTTTGTGTTTACACGGCAGGTCTTTAATAGGGGGGAGGGGTGCACAATGTCCCATCTGGATAAAAAAAATAGAAACCCGGACCGGGTGTGTGACACACATGGAAACAGCCAACGAAGAGAGCAACGCGTCGACGCCCATGTGGCCCTGACGGGGCCAACCCTCTTAACCTCAGTCGCACAAATGCAAGTTACTAGGCAACATTGGGCCTCATTAGGACTCCGGCGAAAAAACCATGGTGCTATTAGCAACATGGTCCATGCCGGAGTCCGCCATGGCGGAATGGGGAATTACCACCCCATTCCGAGGTTGGTGGGGCAGTAATTCCCCATGTCACCATGGCCCTTCCCCATTCCCATTTTAAGGTCGGGTCCCGCAAAGGGACCTCGTAATCAGGCATTAAGGGTTTAACGGCGCCAACACCTTTTACGGCACCGTTAACCCCTTAACACCTGGGTCCTAATGAGGCCCATTGTCTCCAGCCTTTGATACAACCCCCTATTGAGGTGCACAGATTATACTGGGGTGCTCTAGTCCAGTGCTTTAAATGGATAAGTACTTGCCGGTGATCAGTATCTGTGCTTGCTTTATTTGAAAGACGTAGTACTGGCACTTCTCAGAATGAAGCCAATATCTTTAATGGAGGAGTGCCAGCACTTTTTGCATGAAGCCAATACCTTTAGTGGAGGAGTACCGGCACTTCTCAGCATGCAGCCAATACCTTTAATGGAGGAGTACCGGCACTTCTCTGCATGAAGCGAATACCTTTAGTGGAGGAGTACCAGCACTTCTCAGCATGAGGCCAAAACTTTTAGTGGAGGAGTACCGGCACTTCTCATCATGAAGCCAATACCTTTAATGGAAAAGTACCAGCACGTCTCAGCAGTAAGTAGGTGTGCGGGGATAGTCTCTTGCATTTCCTAATCACACAATGGGCCTCATTACAAGTTTGGTGGTATTTCGGCTGTAAAGCTGACAAAATACCACCAGATTTACCATTAGCGCCACTTGGTCTTGCGGAATTACCGCCGGATTACAAGCAGTGTCAGCAGTGGTAGTCCCCATTTATGGACTCTATGGGGATTTCAGCAGAATTACTACTGGCGGTAATTTCGCCGAAATGGCAATTTTATGTCAGTAAGGTGGTGGAATTACCTCCAGCATTTTGCTGGAGGTTTTTCGTCCACCCCACTGCCAAGATAATAGTTGGGTGGTGCAATAATGTGGTGGTAATTTGGAGGTGCTGCCATTACCACTGATTTTAGCTGCACCGCCTTGAATGAGGCCCAATGTCTTGTTGGGGCAGACGTTGCACGTGGAATAGGGTCAAAGCAGGAAACGTGCACATTGTACAGGCACAAGATGGTGGGGGAGGAGCGCTAGCGTCCAGGGCTGTCACAAGGTGTGTTGAGGCCAGTTGCCAAACATTCTGTCAGGCTACCTTAGTATTTTTTGCACTAGCCCTGGAGCACCACCAACAGGAGACGTGAGAACTCGCCTTTGAGATAATGAATGGAGGAACCTGAAACTGGTTTATTATTGTGACTGGAAATGCTATAAAGCAAAACAAAGCCATGTTCATGTCAACAAGCAAGAGGCAGGCCCCTAGTGGCATAGAAATGTGAATAAATGAACATCATCAGACACCAGTAATGACATTAATAATCAATAACCAGTTCCTAACTTGAACAGGATTAAACTCAGTGACTCCATAGCCATCCACCAAACCGATCCAGTAAAAATTATTTGTAACTGGTTTGCTGAATTTCCACTAAGAAAAAAAGGAGGTCCAATATCGTCAACATATGTTCACTTGAGAGCTGTGAATATCCACTATCAAGTGCAAGCATATTATTGCCACCGTCACTGTCTAAAAGCAGTGCTAGGCACCAAAGCCTACAAGCACCCACCTTTGCCAAGTAAGTGGCCATTTCCCAAGCATCCTGCTTCACCTGGTGCATCTCAATTATCTTGACCTCCTAATGCATGCCTAAGAGGAGGCCTATTTCACACATGGACTCAAATATCTCCAATGCTAACTCAAAAAAATCCCACTTGACAGTCTTAAGCACCCTCAAGCTACTGATTTTTGGTAGATTGTTTCGATACTATATAAAACCCCAATTTATTACGATTTAAAGATATTGACCACAAAAATACATGGCCCTGTTTCTAATGCTGCCTGAACAAGTCTTTTATATTGCCGAAGAAATAAGAGCAGTCTGTGTAGGATCCCACAGCTGCCACCAGTGCAATGGAATGACCGCTGCTCTGCAGGAGTACAGGAACGAGTAGGGACTAAATCACCTACTCAGCCCCTCACTACTACCAAACCAACAGTGAATCCCAATCACAAAGGTGCTAGCGATAAAAATAGAGTACGAGATATGTTGAAATATACGCCTTTCGTCCTGGTGTACAACATAGGTACATTGTGAAGTTTCCTTCCCGTACCGTAGAAAGACACATCTAATATTAATATTAACCCAGCTTCCATGTCTGGCAGCACTAGGCCGAGGCTCGGATTAAGCACATATAAACAACACTGCCCTATATGTAATCAAGGGATTTAGCAAACACTAGACATCTGTTATTGCACTGTGAGAAGCTTATTAATGTAATATATATATCAGTATTTTTATAAATATGTATATATCATGGACTCTTCAGAAACGGATGACTTCTGGATGCGCAGCCTAGTGGGTAACATATTATCTCTAACACAATGTTGGAATATCATTGACGAGCATTTACATTTTCAAAATGTTGAAGTAAATGAATGAATACATTGTTTTGTGTGCATAAACAAAGATTTTATATCGATTTTAAAATGGTTTTAGTAGGGTTTGTGATAATGCATGTACTGTGTAAAGTTTATTAATTAACCTGTATCACACTTATAGTAGTAAATACATGTGAAACAAAGCACAACAATAATGGTATGCTTCACTTTTTTGGTAGCGTGGGCTTAACGTAGGCTATACTCTTCAGTAGAGGTGTGGGTTGTCCCGGTAGCAACCCAAACAACAACAGTACAGTAATGCCAAAACAAAGGAATGTCCGGTCAAAGTTCCATAAAAGGCACTTTAATTAGACAGTAAATGCACACAACTAATACAAACAATAATTACTGTATCTAGAGATAATTCTGATATATGTTGATCTTTTCTATAAACCGTCATCCCTAATTTAATAGCCCATATTATACAGTGCCTCCTGAAAATGCTTGGAAAATAAATAGGCTTCACCAACTATTTGTGATCAAAACTCAAATGTATTTATATGACATAAAGTCAAAGGTGATATCCTTACTTTATGCAGGGGTAGTCCCCACAAGACATCGTATTTTCATTCTATGGGTTTATTCACTCTATAAAAGTTGGCCTGTCTGGGACAATCTCGCTAAATGCAATGCACACATTTAGATACACAACGAAACTTTTAATAATATTTTTAACTATTCTAATGCTAAATCCTACAAGGCCACTGCTAAGAAGCACTTAATTCAATGACTATCATGATGCTTATCGAACAGTGTATTAAAGCTCTCTTCACTTAATATTTATGCAAAATGAACATGAGCTCACACATAGCAAATCCAGCACCTTTTATTTTCTCCAGCATCAACAACAGGTATTGGTACCAGGAAATGGTCACCTAGAAACATGATATTTAAATATAGATATTTACATTAATTTGGCCCCTCCCTGTGTAAAAATGTGTTGGGAATTTCTAATCTATGTGCGTGCGATTTGAATGCAGGCTAAAATGAATTGCACCAGAATTCTGCAGGTCTGTGTCTGAAAAAGCAGTCCTATTAATATCGAAGACAGAGGAAGTCAGTCCATCCACCCAAGATAGAAGAAAATGGTTTGGGGAGGACTCCTCCTCCTTCAATTTGCAAATTGGGCCCTAATATTGGGGAGCCCTTTACATACTGTGCAACGTGAAGAGAGATAAGAGGGTATTTTTATATGGAGATTATTTTCCATGGGAATGGAATTATGGTGGCTAACCTCCCTTTCAGTTCACATTCACTTTTTAATGTCTGTGGCAGTCACAAGTGGCATTTGACAATGATGAGTTATTTATATAGCGCTTAGGCCTAACATATTTACATACATTAATCATCACAACTGAAGTTGGTACACATTTATCGACCTTGAAGAAGGAAAGGCTGAAGTGGACTTGCTCGGATTCAAGCCTGTGACCTGCAAATCACAGATAGATTGCAGCAGCAAGCGCTGAACCTGCTGAGCTATTTTACTGGCATATTATCAAGCAATTTTTTCAATTAGACTATGACGCAAGCCCACTGATTCACAGTCCAAAGTATTACACTATATTTGTGAATAACGCGAGATCCAATTTAAGTACCACTTACAAAATGTACCACTTACAAAATGCTGAACTAGCAGTGCTGGGAAGTGTTAGGCAATCCCCCATCCCACACACATGTGTAGATATGCAGCAGAAACGTGTGGCATTGTTTTTCATAAAGTTGTTCATATTCATGATTGTATTAGATTTTAATAATCCTAAAAAAATGTTGTTTGGATTGAATCCATAGAGGTCAAGTACATGGTCACATAACAACCCATATATCTGCATACAGCAATATCAAAGCTCCACTCTTTCTCTTGCTTCATCTCACACTTCTTGCCCTCATCCCCTCATTCCCACACCCCCTCTTTCCCTCGATCCTTACTGCCCCTCATTGCTTCTCTCTTAGTAGATCCTCTTTAAATGCCTATACCAAACCAAACCTAGTGGCTTTGGCAATGCTTGTTCATGTAGCAATTCTTATGGCAGCCTCTGTTTTATTCACCCCTCAATTTTGACACTTAAGTGGAATGCGGCACAGAGAGAGAAGATTATTTGCCCTGGATCGCCCAATTTAAGTAACGTTGAATATACAGATCTCCTGGTTCCCAAATATGCACCTGTGCCTACAACAGTTCCGCAAAAATATGAATCAGCAAATCAAACAAACTTACCAAGACTCCCACCCAAATATTTATTTTGCACTGGGAAGAATGGTTAGCATAACTTTGATTGTTTAACCTAGGGACAGGATACAACATATGCTTTGGAGAACCGTCCCCACAGAATCTGCACAACCACCAATCATTGTAGTCCATAACTTATTTGGCCTTTTAGAGAAACAACTGGGGTCCGCAAGTGAACCTGAAAATATATAAGAGGTTACAAACAAGCTTCTCTTTTAGAGGAAAAATGAGCACAACCGAGAATGCATTTTTCCCAAGGTAATGCAGTAAAACAGGTGGATTAAAATATTAGAAGTATTGGACATATATCGAAGACGTGCACGCCCACCCGAAAAAAGTTAGAGACCTTCTATGGGCTCCTCCAAGGAGTCTTCCATCCCAGATAAGAACTCACCCCACCCTGGCAGCCCTGTGGGCACTATGGAAGCCCAACAAGGCTAATAAACTAGTGTCAACGTGGCCCTCCCCGCTGTCCTCGTTCTGGGGCCCTCCCATAGATCTGGGCTCTAGGGGATTCCAAGACACTCAGGCCTGGTCAGATATGGGGTTGGAGAGGGTCTCCCAACTCCTACGGGAAGAGGGCTTTATAGAGTGTGAAAGCTTAAGGGAGGCTTTAGCAGATAGACCCCCCACGGTCTTTGAATACCTGCGGCTGAAGGGAATTCTGACACACCCTAGGTGGGCTGACCAGCTTAGACGCCCCCTCACTCCATTTGAAACCATACTGGCTAAAAGCACGTCTCGGAAGGGCTCGATATCCAAGTTCTATGGAGTTTTGATAACTGCTGACCTAGAGGGTAGACAACCCTTCAAACTCATATGGGAAGAAAGGCTGGGCATGCCAATAGACGACCACACTTGGAGGGCTGTATTCAAATGTATCTTCTCGGGTACCCTGTACACCGCTGCCATGGAACACAGCTTTAAGATCCTTCACTCGTGGCATCGCCCCCCGGCCTTATTATCCAAGATGTTTCGGGAAGTATCCCCCTTTTGTCCAAGGGGCTGCCACCAGCGGGGAACCTGGTTTCACATGTGGTGGAGCTGTCCGGCCATACAGGTTTATTGGTCGGAATTGCTCAGCTGGATTAAAGACATTGAGGGGTTCAGTCCGTCACTCCACCCGCTAGAGGTTCTGCTGGGCGTTCCCATGCCAGAGACTGAAACAAATGTGTATCCCAAGGTCATCGGTGCAATGCTGCGAGCAGGGAGAGTGGCGCTTGCCCAAAAGTGGAAGAGCGCCCTGGCTCCCTCTAAGGAGGAATGGCTCTGTAAACTCAGGATGATCTTCATATATGAAAAACTTACCGCCATAGCAAATGACACCATGACTGAGTTTGTGCAAGAATGGACTGCAGTTCTCCTGCATGATGATTGCGTTTCCATGAGGCTGTAATATGCATACTGAGCGGGGTTGTAACTGCATACCTTCTTACACCTTCCATAAACCCAAGATGCCTACTGTTTAACGATCCTCTTTTTGGGCCCCGCTGTCTCAAGGGATATTAACTACAAGCATGTGATAAGCGAGTGTTCTCTCCTAAGTTTAGATAGTTTTGCAATACCCCAAGACTTGGCAAGTTAAATGTTGGGGGGGGAGGGGTGGGAGGGGGGCTAGGGGGATGGGAGTTAAGGTAAAAAAAAAAAAAAAAGAAAAACAGAAAATGTTACTGACAACTTGTTTCACTTTGATGTTTTTGCCGGTTGGGCCAGCATTCTTGCCCAACCTCATTTGAGTATTGTCAATAAAAAAATAATTTGAAGAAGTGCATTCGTGTTATTCTGCAAAATGGAATGTCACCTGCCACACAAAGTGAATAAAGCTTTGATCAGGTTGTTTGAAGATGGTGGCGCGTCTTGTTCAGAGCTAGTGATGGCCCTTGCTTGGTGATGAACCTCATTCCAGTATGGGGATGAACTTTTTTAATAGGTGTGATGGACCTTGTTTAGAGCTAGCTGGTTATGGACCTTGATAAGAACTGGTGATGAGCCATGTTCAGAGCTGCCATGAACCTTGTTAAGAGCTGCTGATGGGGTGTGTCTGGAGATGCTGATGGCTTTTGTTCAGAGCTGATTATGGTCCATGTTTGGAGCTGCTGATGCTCCTCATCAGATTGTGATGATGGACCTTTTTAATAGCTGGTGATTGACCTTGTTCAGCGCTGGTGGTGAAACTTCCTAAGAGCTGGTAAAAGATTTTGTTAAGAGCTGGTGGTGGAGCTTGGTTGAGATTCTGATGGGCGTTGGTCAGTGCTAGTGATGAACCGCATTCAAATTGGTTGATGAGGTGGTGTTAAGAGGTGGTGGTGGAGCTCGTTTGGAGATGGTGTTGGGTCTTGTTCTGAGGTGGTGATAGTCTTTGTTCTGAGCTGGGGATGAACCTTACAGAGATTGGCCTTGTTCAGAGCTTGTGGAACAAGTTAAGAGCTGGTGAGGAATCATGCGTGAGGCTGGTCATACATCTCATTAAGTGCTTTTATTGGAGCATGTTTGTGGATGACGATGGGTGTTGTTCGGTGCCAGTGATGAACCATATTCAAATCGTGTGATGGACCTTGTTAAGATCTGATGGTGGACCTTGTTTGGAGATAGTGATGACCCTTACTCTAATCTGGTGATGGACCTAGGGATAGGCCTTGTTCAGAACTGGTGATTGGCCTTTTTAAGAGCAAATGATGGGCCTTGTCAAGATCTGATGATGGCCTTGTCATGAGGTGGTGATGGGTCTAGTTGAGAGCTGCTTTTAGGACTTGTTCAGAGCAGCAGATGGAGCTTGTATGAATTAGGTGATGGACCAAGCTCAAAGCGGGTAATGACCCTGCTCAAAGCTGGTTATGTGCCTTGTTCAGAGTTGTAATCAGAACCTTCTGAGACTTATCAATTGGTCCTTTTAAAAACTTGAAGACAGTCGCTGTTTGGAGATGCAGACTGATGTTATTTAGAGCTGGAGATGGGACTTGTTCAGACCTGGTGATTGGCATTGTTTAGGACTTGTAATGGAACTTTTTAAGAACTAGTGATGAACCTTTTTAAAGGAGGTGATTGACCTTTTTCACATCAGCCAATAGAACTTGTTCAGAGGTGGAAATGGGCTTTGTTTATGGCTAGTAGTGGTCTGGGTTTAAAGCTGATGATGGAATTTGGAACTTGTGGAAGACATTGATGAGAGATGGTGAAGATTTTGTTCAGAACTGGTGATGGAACTTGTTCAGAGCTAATGATGGACCTGGATCTGTGCTGGTAATGAATCTTGGTCAGAGCTGGTAATGGACTATGTTTGGAGCTTGTGATAGACCTTGTTCAGAGCAGTTGATGGACCTGGTTGAGATCTGGCGAGTGAGCATGTTTGCAGCTGGTGAATGACCTTTTTCAGAGCTATGGATGGGCCTTGTTCACAGCTGGTTTTAGTCCTTGTGAAGAGCTGCTGATCGACTTCGGGGTTTCTCACACCCCTTGCTCATAGCTGTTGAACAACCTTATTAGGAGCTGGTGATGGACCTTCTTCAGTGTCAGTGGTGAACCTTGATCAGAGCCAGTCATGGACCTTGTTCAGAAATGGTGATGTTCCCTGTTGAGAGCTGGCAATGGATTTAGCTGGTGACTTAGCTGGTGACGAAACATGTTCTGAACTGGAGATGTGACTTGTTAATAGCGGTTGTTCTCCTTGTGAAAAGCTGGTGGTGGACCTTGATCAGAGCTGGTGATGGACCTTGACCAGAGCTGGCGATAGACTTTGGAGTCAGAGGCGTAGACAGGGTGGGGCCTGAGCAGGCAAGGCCCAACCAAAATCTGTAAATGCCCACTCAGTAGCGCTGTGTGGGCATTTACAGATGGTAATGTCACTGCTGTGGTCCCGACTAAATTAGCTTCAGGACCTACTTGTTAGACAACTCTGGCTATGCCTCTGTTTGGAGCTTGTGATGGACCTTGTTCAGTGCTGGTGACAGACCTTGTTCAAAAATGATGATGGACCTTGTTTCAAGCTGGCAATGGGCCTTGTTTGGAGCTAGTGATGGACCTTCATTTGAGCTGGTGATGGACCTTGATCAGAGCTGGTGATGTACCATGATCAATATGGGTGATGGACCATGATCGACGTGGCTGATGAACCTTGATCAGAGCTGGTGATGGACGTTGTTTGAAGCTGGCGATGGGCCTTGTTTGGAGCTGGTGATGGACATTTTTCAGAGCTAATGATGGACCTTGATCAGAGGTGGTGACTGACCATGATGAATGTGGCCGATGAACCTTGATCAGAGCTGGTGATGGACCATAATCAATGTGGCCGATGAACCTTGATCAGAGCTGGTGATGGATCGTGTTTGAAGCTGGCGATGGGCCTTTTTTGGAGCTGCTGATGGACATCTTTCAATGCTAACGATTTACCTTGATCAGAGCTGGTGACTGACCATGATGAATGTGGCCGATGAACCTTGATCAGAGCTGGTGATGGACCATAATCAATGTGGCCGATGAACCTTGATCAGAGCTGGTGATGGATCGTGTTTGAAGCTGGCGATGGGCCTTTTTTGGAGCTGCTGATGGACATCTTTCAATGCTAACGATTTACCTTGATCAGAGCTGGTGACTGACCATGATGAATGTGGCCGATGAACCTTGATCAGAGCTGGTGATGGACCTTGTTTGAAGCTGGCGATGGGCCTTTTTTGGAGCTGTTGATGGACATCATTCAGAGCTAACGATGGACCTTGATCAGAGCTGGTGATGGACCATGATCAATGTGGCCGATGAACCTTGATCAGAGCTGGTGATGGACATTGTTTGAAGCTGGCGATAGACTTTGTTTGGAGCAGGTGATGGACATCTTTCAGAGGTAACGATGGACCTTGATCAGAGCTGGTGATGGACCATGATCAATGTGGCCGATGGACCTTGATCAGAGCTGGTGATGGGCCTTGTTTGAAGCTGGTGATGGGCCTTGTTTGGAGCTGGTGATGGACATCTTTCAGAGCTGACAATGGACCTTGATCAGAGCTGACAATGGACTTTGGCCCTTATGATGCAACTTGATCAGAGCTGGTGATGGACATTGTTTGAAGCTGGCGATAGACTTTGTTTGGAGCAGGTGATGGACATCTTTCAGAGGTAACAATGGACCTTGATCAGAGCTGGTGATGGACCATGATCAATGTGGCCGATGGACCTTGATCAGAGCTGGTGATGGGCCTTGTTTGAAGCTGGCGATGGGCCTTGTTTGGAGCTGGTGATGGACATCTTTCAGAGCTGACAATGGACCTTGATCAGCGCTGACAATGGACTTTGGCCCTTATGATGCAACTTGATCAGAGCTGGTGATGGACATTGTTCTGAGTCAGTGGTGGCTTTTTCTGAGCTGGTGATGCTTTGTTCGGCAATGTTTAGGGCCTTGATCAATGTTGGCGATGGACCTTGCCTGGAGTGCTGCAGGGGCACGACTGTGATATGCCAATGGGTGCTGTTGAATGGCTGAAGGCAGTCCCTGTTTGGAGCAGCAGATATGAACACTGGAAGCTGGCGAGAGATTTTGCGCTCACTCGGCCGTCTAATGAAAACAAACTACCCTCGTTCATCGCAATATGGTGCGCTTACGGGAAGCAGCAGCCGAAAGGAAAACGCTTGTATTGCTGCTGGAAATCCCAGGGAAGTCTCGAGCTCAGCCGAGAAGACGCAAGGGGTCACTGAGCCAAACACTGACGCGTTTCCATCATCTCTGCGCAGCGGCAGCCGCATCCACGATAGGCACAGAAGCCCCCCTGTGAGATAGTGGCAGAGTGAACGAGCTATTTATAGCCGGCGACTCTGCACCCTCCCACGCTGCGGATAGAGTCGCATCGCTATGGCAAAGGCTAACAGCCACTCCAGTTACCTGGGAAACAGATATAGTCATTATTATGACACGGAGTTGGGAGGGGCGCGGGGAGTTTCATCCACGCAGGCTTGTGTGTTGCCCTCCTCTTTGGGCAACCCATTCTAAGTCACTGCCACGACTGTGACAGCTGCCCTGGGCTGCAAAGGCCTACCAGGATATCTCCAGAGTTCCCAATAGGCCAGTCCACCCCTGAGCAGGGTGCAGAGGCCTACCGGGATATCTCCAGAGTTCCCTATAGGCCAGTCCACCCCTGCCCGGGGCGCTGAGGCCTACCAGGAAATGTCCAGAGTTCCCTATAGGCCAGCCCGCCCAAGCCCTGGGTGCAGAGGCTCACTGGGAAATCTCCAGAGTTCCCTATAGGTCAGTACACTCCTGCCCAGGGCACTGAGGCCTACCGGGATATCTCCAGAGTTCCCTATAAGCCAGTCCACCCAAGCCCTGGGTGCAGAGGCTCACCGGGAAATCTCCAGAGTTCCCTATAGGTCAGTCCACCCCTGCTCAGGGTGCAGAGGCCTACTGGGAAATCTCCAGAATTCCCTATAGGTCAGTCCACCCCTGCTCAGGGTGCAGAGGCCTACTGGGAAATTGCCAGAGATCCCTATAAGGTCAGTCCACACCTGCCCAGGGCGCTGTGCCTACAGGGATATCTCCAGAGTTCCCTATAGGCCAGTCCAAACAAGCCCTGGGTGCAGAGGCTCACTGGGAAATCTCCAGAGTTCCCTATAGGTCAGTCCACCCCTGCTCAGGGTGCAGAGGCCTACTGGGAAATTGCCAGAGTTCCCTATAAGGTCAGTCCACACCTGCCCAGGGCGCTGTGCCTACAGGGATATCTCCAGAGTTCCCTATAGGCCAGTCCAAACAAGCCCTGGGTGCAGAGGCTCACTGGGAAATCTCCAGAGTTCCCTATAGGTCAGTCCACCCCTGTGACGCTGAGGCCTACCGGGATATCTCCAGAGTTCCCTATAGGTCAGTCCACCCCTGTCCAGGAGGCTGAGGCCTACCGGGATATCTCCAGAGTTCCTTATAGGCCAGTCCACCCCTGCCTGACGGAGTGCTCGAGCAACGGGGCCCTCGTGTATGAGGCTCCACAGAGAAGGTGTAGAACTCGAGTCCTTTAGGGCCACAAACAGGCCAGGTGTTCATCATTTCTAACATGCATAGTCATGAAATACATTTGCATGCAATTAATACAAATGGCGGTTACCCTGAAAACCCGATAGTTTTGTAAGCTCGATGGCCAGAGTCCTGCACCAATGGGGTGCCCCCGAATCAGGTTCCTGTTCAAAGGTTTCTGCACACGTCTCACACAGATCGCCCACAGAAGGGGTGCAGGAGGCCCCTTCTTTGGCCAATCTTCTTAGCACATGAATCGGCCTTTCCTTTTCAGCCCCCAGGCAGACATGAGCAAAAGCACCCGCAGGTGCTGGGGGCTTTATATAATTGTCTTGTTTGCATACGAGCGCCTGGAGGCTGCACTTTGGTGGTAGCGGTGCACAGTCTGAATCATCATGGCATAACATGCGTGCCAACATATGGCCTTCCAAGCACTTTCAGACAAAGCGACCATAAAGAAAAACAGGGAGTCACATCAAACCTAGTGCCCCCCAGAAAATGAATGCAGGGGGGCGGGGAGCGAGCGAAGGTTGCACCCCACACTGTACACCGATGCACTTTGAATTTACACAGATTCCTAGAAAATGAGAGCACGAAAACACCAGCAATCCTGAGAGAAATCCCTTGGCTCCCACTTGAATATACCCCTCTTTTTTTAACTCAACCAAACCCTCTCGAGTAGTAATAAGGCGCTATATCAGGTCTAAAGCCCTAGAATGGTGACATTCGATTACCAGAAGATAGGAAAGGAGTGGAACAAAAACATGCATTATGTTAAACGTCAGAACTCATAATTAAGCATTATAGCCCGCAGTAAAATGCCCACAAAGCGAGTTAATCGTTCAGAGCACAATGAGGGCCATTAACGAGCGTTAAGTGTCATTTAACAAGCGCTATAGACCACGTGTTCGTTCTATAGGGCTATCAGCACCTGGCGAGATTGTGTCAAGTTCCCGATTGCATTAGAGAGGAAACATATGTGCAAGCGGCTAAAAAAAGGCACAACACAAAGATGTGATATATCCGCCAAAAAACAAAAGCAAGGAACTGGCTGCGAGGGGCATGGCCTCTTTCACTTTCCATGACACGAGCCCAAACCAGAAGACGTGCATACAGCTGCACCTGTAGCGCAAAGTGACGCGTAAAGACTGCAAGTAATGGCATGGTTTATTATGGGCCTCATTACGAGTCCGGCGGTAACCGAGGTGGTAAAACCGCCTGGTTACCGCCAGACTCGTATTACCATTCCGCCTCCGTGACTCCCGGAAATACCAGGGCATTACAACCCCGGTGACCCGGGAATTCCGGAGGCAGAATTCGATAAATCCCCATTCCCATAGAGTCCATTAGGACTCAATGGGAATGGGGAAGTGGAAACACCGGCACCATCTCGTGATGCTGCCGGTGTTTCCACGTCCGTCTGCAGGCGGGAGGTGTTCAACCCGCCAGGTCAGACCTGGCGGGAAGATCACCTCCTGCCTGCAGGAGTCGGGATCGGGCGGTCCGGAATTAACAGTTGCGGCGGGTTTACCGCCACTGTTATTTCCGGGCCGCCCGACCTGTAATGAGGCCATATGTGTCTTTTATTCTGCTCACATCAACACTGTGGTGGTCGAAAACCACGAGGGGCCTCATTCCGGGTTTGGTGGTGTGGGAAAAAGGTGGAGGCCATTCAGTTACCTCTATTTTTTCTCCACCGCCAAATTACACGTTTTGGCAGAACTACCACCGGTGGAATTACCTAGCGGCAATTCTGTTGTTTTTTTTTTAGGAAAAGTGCAGGATGTAACTCCAGCATGATGTTGGAGGTACATCCCCCACTTTTCCTCTAAAAATTGGCAGAATTACCACGAGGTAATTCCACCATCGGTAATTCCGCCAAAAACCCCAATGGAGTCCAATGGACTCCTATGGACTCCAGAAAATGGGGTTTTACACTGCCTACCATCCCAGGGGACCATGTGGTGGTAACTGTAAATCCGGTTGTTGTTATCTCGGAGGATATTCCATCCAGATACAACCAAAACTCATTGAGTCTTAGTCGGGTAGAGGTGAATTGTAACACCTTGGTCTGTGCGGTGAAAAGGAAACAGCGTCATGGAGACTGGAAACGGTGAAGAGGAAGGGTGAGGAAAAGTAGACCAGGACAGACATGTGGGTCACATCACAGGAAAGCTGTAGCTTACCATAATAAAAGGGGGAGGTTCAGACAAAATGCACTCCTCTTCTTTAGAGGAGCTGCCTCAAAGAGTGATTGCGTTCTGGGTCTGCGGAGGAGCAGTCCAAGAGAGAAAGCCAGGGGTGGAACGTAGCAGGGTCAGCAGCTGTTTGAGTTTGCACACCAACAGCTGCTTTAGAAATTGCTGTCTTGTAATAGGTTTCACTTTACTTTAAGTAATTCTTATAATGCGCCAGATCACCCAAAGGTCTCAAGGCGCATATCTCTGGACCCTAATGTGTAGCAGTGTTCCAAATAATTTGTTTTGCTTGGGTCCAGGGGTTTGCAACCTTTGGCCCCCCAGATGTTTTCGACTACAACTCCCATGATCCCTAGGTACATTGGTTTATGATGGGGGATGAAAGTTGCCCGTTCGCAGTTTATGTTCACCCATCTTTGGACTCTAGACCCTAATTAAACATGGCTGTGGAAAATCAAACCAATAGAGAAATGGCATGCTTCTTAACATTCCCAGCACCATTCTCTTGCAGGGAGCTGGGCCTGAGAGCGTTTGGGCAGTCAGCATGAGAGATATCTGTACAGCTCTGAAGCGATACAGCACATTAGATAGGTGCAGCTCTCCTATCATGATGAATCACAGAGAGATAACACAAGACCATGGTTGCAAAGCCAGTGGGCCTCATCACGAGTTGGGCGGTATCCCCTGCTGTAATACCGCCGACTGTAATAGCCCTAGCAGCCACCGGTCCGGCGGTATTACCGCCGGATCACGGGTTGGGTGTCAATGGTAAACGCCCATCCCCCATTGGGTCCATTGGATCCAATGGGGCATTTTCGGTGCTAATACTGTGGGCTAATACCGCTGAAAACAGGGATTTCCACCTCCAGAAAAAAGCTGGAGGTAAAACAGCCCATTTAGCGCCCAACTCGTGATAGGGCCAACCCTTAAATGCAGTGGTAATACCGTTACTGCCACATTTAAGGGCTACAGCCCAACTCGTGATGAGGCCCAGTGTTTTCCCAAAACCACCCAATGAGCAAATCTACTAGCACACACCTGAAGCTGTAATCATAGGTCTTGTGTTTTTTATAACGACAGAACACAAACATTTTAAGGAAGTCTTTATGGAGAAGGGTCTTTATTGGGTAGCAGGAAGCAGAGGCGTTGCTAGGGAGTGGCTTAGGGGGCTATAGCAACACCCCTGGCAGGAAGCATCTGTAAGTGGGGGCACACTTTTGAGTTGGAAATGCTACTGGCACGGAGAAGGAGGTTGGCACAGTCTAGGGCAGGGCTACCATATTGTGAATGTGGTTGCCCACAAGGAGCCTGGGGGCCTCAAGGAGAATCCAAGTAAATATGAGGAAATTCTACCACCTTAAGCTGCAACGCTACATGCAACCTTATCGAAGGAAACGTGTGCTGTGCGGATCAAGCTATTGTAGGCTCTAAGATTGACTATTGCGATAGCCTTTTGCATGGTACTGCCCACAGCAACGCCCGCAAGCTTCAAGTGTTGCAAAACAGTGCAGTTTAGAGTTGTTAATCGTAGGGATCGAGACACCGAAGCACGGCGTGCGTTACATTGGCTTCCTGTGAAGCACCGGCTGGCTTTAGAGTTGCCGCCATAGCTCATAAATGACTGTATGGCATTAGCCCAGCATACCTCTGGCTACTGCCCCCACTTACCTCTTTGAATCAAAGAGGAACCTTCCCACCTAACTTTCAGAAAACGCCTAAAAAACTGGCTGTTCGGCAAATATGATTGAAGCCCATCATAGAGTGGCCAACCTCCTCATTCCATCGCATTCGCTCTATTATCCAGCCTGACTTTGCTACTTATATCTGTACTTAACAATTCTAGAAGTAGAAACCCTTGTCGCATGCACTGGGTATTTTTTGTTCATTTCAGAGCACGATCTATATCTGTACTTGACTTATGTACTAGCAGCATTATATCTTTAACGGGCTATGCACTAGCGCCGTGAAACCTCTGGGTCTGGGCACTGCCAACAAATGCAATAAATAAATAACGTGACGTCTAGACTATCCTTTAAATCCTGCATGCGGTCATTACCGTCAAATAATGCATGCCTATTCACTACACCAACAGTTACCGCCTCATCACAAGTTTGTCGGTAACCCTTAAATGCGGTGGTAACGCTATTACCGCTGCATTTAATGGTCCACCAAATCATGGGTTTGAAGGATTTATCCCCAGCTCTGGGCTGGGGCTAAATCCACAGCGATTTTGCTGATTTTCGGCACTATTATCGCGTGCTAATAACGTTGAAAATTCCACATTGGGCCCAATGGGGGAATGTCGAATTCCCGAATGGGCCCAATGGGAAATGGGGAATGACTATTCAGCCAAAACCCATGATCCAGCGATAATAATCCGGGGGTTTGGTGGTAACGCTAATAGCCCCGGCGGTATCCTGATGCTATTTACGCCGGGATACCGGCCAACTCGGTGAGGAAGCCATTAGTCTTGAAAGAGCTGAGGGACTGGCCACTGCCCCGAGATTGTGGAATGATCATCCCCCCGACCTGGGGGCAACACATTCATGGCCTATTAGCGGATGCATTGCTGTGTGTTCCATGTTGGGCATCTTATTTTTTCGCTCTTTTATGGTTTGGTTTTGGCTTTTTGCATGTTTGTATATTATGAATACGCCTCTATGCCTACGGCCGCTTGTGCGGTATAAAAAAATAAAAAAAATAAACATAAATAGTGCTTAAATGATCATCTGCACTATCATTTATGGCAATCGAGGAAGACATAAGTACCAGGGAGGGGTGGTGCTCTCAGGAGGCAGCTATGTGGCACCAGAAGTATTGCAGGAACTTTGAGTGAAGTTGGCTCACAAGAGACTCAAGGGTTTGACTCACAGTAAACAACACGGAAACATGGGGAAAGCCTGCATTATTGGGGCCCCATTAGGGCCCCTATTACTGGTCTATGGATAGGGCAGGGTCGACGAGGCCCTCATCGTTTTTCCACTATTTGTGACTTATCATGACATATTGTTGAAGTAGTGTCTGGGCAAAAGTTATCGGTAAACATTGAGGCAAATGGTGCCTTGTAAACACATTGGGCCTCATTACATGGAAGGCGGTAACCATGCTGCTATTAGCGCCATGGTTGCCGCCGGTAATTTACCGATCCCACCATGGTGAATGGCGGAATTACCGCCCCATTCCAAGGTTGGCAGGGTGGTAATTCCACATTCACCATTGGCCCTTCCCCATTCCCATTTAAGCCCCCATAGGGCCCAATGGGAATGGGGAAGGCGGCAATTACGGTACCGCAAATTGCAGTACCGTAATTGCATCCAAGATCCCTTTGCGGGTCCCGTTCTTAACAGCTGGTAAAACCAGCCGTTAAGGTAGGGACCAGCAAAGGGACCTCGTAGTAGGGCGGTAAGGGATTCCTGGCACCGGTGCCCTTACCGGTGCCGGTAATCCCTTTCCGCCATCGGTGTAATGAGGCCCATTGACTCAGGACCATCTAATAATCCTTGTCTGGGCAGCCTACCACCTTTATAATGCTGTGTCTTGGGGAAAACAAAGACACCCTAATACACTAAGTTGTGATTATTACTTTGACTTATATTTAATTTCTTAAAAACACATTTAATAACTGAAATTGATACGGCTAATATAAAATCTTCACAGACACTATGCATCACAAGAATGTGCTACCCAGACCTATACAGTGCAAATGTGCAATGACAGATACATATACATACATATTCAATCACAGGTGACAAAATAAATGAACAACTACATGCAAACAAGTTGTAGCACCAATCCTAAAGGAGCAATACAAGTATACCTGTTCAATATTGTCTACCCCTAAAGACGCTTGTTGAACTATTTAATAGCTCTCCACTCCGGCCCTACATGTTTCAATCCCCTACGTTGATGGTGGACTTTCTTCAGGGGCTATTCAGTCAAGAATGGTGCATGGGTGACAACATTTTCATCTGAGACTTAGGTTTTGACTATGGTGAGGGGTAGCTATGGAAACACAACAGTGTAAAACATATATATGTAAGGGGGAAGGCTCCAAAAGTAATTCTGATGTTATCAACAGTAAAAACAAGGAAGGATCCTATATTATTAGGAACATACCACCACTGAGCTGAAGTTTTCAAAGGTGCAAGTTATTAGCCATCTATTTGAATGTAGCATATGACTGAATTGTTAGCACTTCAGCTAATGCTTCTTTTAGAGAGAAACTAGTCCTGTGAGAAACACAAAACCCACTAATGTAGGGATGCAGTCGAAAGGAGAGAAAGTGAATAGAGTGCGATGAGACAACACTAGTATTGACCAGTGATATAGACATAAAACAGCAACAGCACTGAGCCATCAAAGTGGCACACATTGACCCGCAAATCCACAGTAGCCTGTCGGGTTGGCCTTAAAGACATTGCCGTATTGTCTAGTCCGTGCGTGCCAGCGTGGCAGTTCCTCCTGGCCTGGCCGGAAGCAAAATGGCTTCTTCTGTCCTCTCTGCAAGATGGAGGCCTCATTTCAGCATAATGGACCGCAATGGCCACTATCTTTAATCTGCTGGTCTTCATTCCTAACCAGGGGTTCTTGTGCAGGGCCTCTTTGCATAGAACCATGTTGGCCCCCACTCCACTAAACCACGTTTGATATGTACAGGGCTAGAATGATGCCCCCTGCGGCCCCCTTCTGGTGGCACTATACAGATGTCTTATTGTATGAGCTGCCTATTTTCACCAGCCCGAGTTAAGGTGTGCTAGGAGCAGAGGCTAAGGTAGGCAGAGTAAGCAAATATTTCAAGATGACACATAATGTCAGCCGTGTCGCTGTGATCCTTTTATGTGCTGCCTTTGAGAACACTCACCATGCACTTTCCAGCTTCCTCACAAAGGCTTCCACTCTTTTGTCAGAAACTGGGAATTATTTTGGGAAGGCGAAACTTGGATCAAACCTATTAGCCTTCTGATTGGCTAGCAGCTTGGTGTTCAGGATCTGTTGTAGAAAAGGGGATTATTGACACTGCATTTTAGTCCATGAAACGATACAGGTGGCAGTGTGAACGCTACATAAAATTTGTACCCGGTGAGGGACAATCAGATTGTTATAAAATATGTTATTGGCCATCGTCGGGGCCTTTCCAGCCCAACAATGGCCTCTTGGCAAAGGAGAGGCACATACCCAACAAGACGCACACACTGCTCGGGTACAGCTTCTTAGGACTTGGAAGGACAGGAGGAATCGTTTTCCCACCCAACCCACCCCAATGTTTTGGGAGAAAGGGAAGGAGCATGGCGACCAAGGAACGCCGGGTAGCAGGTTCGGTACCCGGTAAAGGAAGTCGTAGGCAGCAGGCAGCACGTGTCCAGGAGCCGATGCCAAAGAGACCTATAGACTTGCCAAGTGAAGCAAGGCATCAGCCACCCTGGACACGGTGTGCCCAAAAGCACACCTGTTTTCTCTGAGTTTGGTTTTGTTGTATAATCTGTGAGTAAGAAATAAATGTCTACAGACAATACTTTGTCCACAACAAACTGTATGTATTCATTCCAAGATAGGAGGTAGGAATCAGGAACCTGGGGGGGCCCACACTAATCAGCCTAAGTCACTGTGAAGAGCGCATAGTCGCCCTCAACGCCACGTCCACAATGCATAGCACCAAGCAGCTCCCACACCTAGAAGAGCCCGAACACCGGCACAAAGCTGCCAAGATCTGCACTCAACATGGGGGAAGACCCCACAGCATCACCAGCATATGATATCGGGTTTTATCAAAGCAAGGCATCAGAAATAAAAGCTTGGTAGGCAAGCTCAACCAACATGCATGATCCTTGCCGACAGGGCACCAACAGAAATGATGATTCTCACCGCCACTACGGTCAATGTGATGCCTACAATGTGCTTTGAGAGACTCTCACCTTGCCCGCCACTACAAGCCAAGTCTGTCCAGCTGTACCCGTATGGGTGCAAGAAGTTGCTACCAGTGAGAGATTCTGTCGGAACAAAACTGGCGTAGGATAAGGAAAGGTACAGTTCACGCATCTGCGTGTAGATGTAGGCATCGAAGCACTCCTTAGCTGCAAGACAGGCGAACGACTAAAGCTGATCCGCTTCGCACTTCGATACACACCCTAGTGATCGAGCATCTCCTAGAAAAACATGCAAACCTATTTCAGGGCATTGGGTGCCTCAAGAACCGCACCAGCAAGCTACACATTGACCACACTGTGGAGCCCCGGGTGGTTTGACACAGGGGAGTCCTGTCCCATATGATGGCAGAGGTGGAAGCGGAACTCAAGAAGTTGGAAGATCGCAACATAATAGAGATAACAACAGGCCTGATGTCATGGGCATCACTCATGGTAGTGACTGCAAAGCCCAAAAAACCACAGGCTGTCCATATATGCATCGACATGCGGCTGCCTAATTTAGCCATCGGGAGGGAGAGACACATCACCCCCACCATAGATTAATTTATTGTGAAACTGACCGGGGCAACAACCTTCGGCAAGCTGGAATTACGGTCTGGATACCACCACATCAAGCTGGCAAAAGAATCGTGGTGCATTACAACATTCTCCTCACACATTGGACTGCAGAGATATCAATGACTCAATTTCGAAATCTCCTCCACAGCCGAGTTATTTTAACATGAGATTAGGAAAGTATTGCAAGATCTCCCAGGTGTGACCAATGTCAGCAACGATAACCTGGTTTACAGGAAAACGGAGTGAGCATGACTCCCGACGAGCCGCGACTCTGTGCTGACTCTATACAAAGAGAAATGCGAATTTGGGAAGAAAGAGCTCCGTTTTTTCGGGTATGTTTTCAAAGAGAAAGGGGTGTCCTCGGACCCAAGCGAAGTATTAGACTTTAAAAACACCAAGGCACCCAGCAGCGCCACAGAGGTTTGCAGCTTCCTCTGGATGGCCACTTACTGTGGGAGGTTACCCACATCGAAAAGGAAGCCCTAGCCATCTTGTGTGGGTGCCGGCATTTTCACATATATATTGTGGGAAATCCTGTCTGCGTGTTAACGGACCACAAGCTGCTGGTGCCAATATTATGGCGCAGCTCGATCGATGGATGCTATATTTGCAACAGTTCAATCTGGAAGTCCTATACAGAGCAGGGGCTGACAAACCAGCTGACTTCCTGTCTCGACATCCCATAACAGCGGACCCCCCTAGGAAAGCGAGGCAGCGCTTGAGGCAGAGGAACACGTCTTCCACGTCATTGCATGTGCCCGACCAAAGATTATGTGCCTACAAGACATAATAGAGGAATTACCCAAAGGCACCTGCCTACAGATCACCAAGGGCGCCATCCTGACTGACGAGTGGTGGACATACCTCACGTCAATCTTACATTGCACGACACAGGCCCAGGAGATGTTACAGAGCCTGTCTGGCATCCTCCATGAACTATACATGTCCCCAGAAGGGTTGGTGCTAAAAGGACACCGGATGGTAATCCTGATGAGCCTGGAAGAAAGGGTGCTGCACCTAGCCCATGAGGGCCATCAAGAGGTGGTCAAGATGCAAGCGTTCTTGAAATCACGAATATGGATGCCGCACATTCAATGAAAACAGGCATGTGTAGCGTGTCAAGCTTCCCGCCTCCTGGTGCCAACTGCCAGCAATGGTGCGACGCAGTCAGACTTCTGCACAATTGCAAATGAAATTACCTCCTAGTGGATGCGGCATCAGTGATTAATGCACTTGAAAAAAAATGTGCAGTCCACGGCATTCCCAACAGGATCAAGAGTGACAATAGGCCACCTTTCAAGAGTCAAGAGCCACAAAACGTCCTTGTCAATCTGAGCATCCAGCATCATCAGATAATGCCTTACTGGCCACAAGCCAATGGTGATGCAGAAAGATTTATGGCTTCGATCAACAAGGTCATAAGGATTGCCAAAGACAGAAACCGGCCATGGCTCCCTGAGGTGTACCGTTTTCTATGCACATACCGCCAAACCTCTCATTTGTCTACGGAGGTGAGCCCGGCCGCGCTCATGCATGGATTCCTCATCCAAGTGGGCCTCCCACTCCACCCCCACATGGGCTCTGCCAACCATGGACAGGGAAAGAGTGGACCAACGGCGACAAGTCCACAATGAGAAGGAGAGCTGGGCATGGCAGGCCACCCCAAGCTCACTCCTAGTGGGATACATGGCACTACTAAAGAACAGGGCGCTTCAGAGGAAGCTAGCTTTCACCTATGAGTCACAGCCATGGGCTATTGTGGAGAAAGCCCACGGCATGGTGACTGCGTCCAGAGGTGGAGAGACAGTGGCCCGAAACTCCTCGCACTTTCGCAAGGTGCCGCGGAGGATGTGGCAAGAGACGGTGGAGGCCATCCCTGAAAGAAGCGAACACACCCCGTCCGAGATGGAACCGTCACGACAGGAACAAAAGAACATTCCCTAGTGGCCCAGAAATAAGCCTTCCGCCAGAGACCGGCAGTGAGCAAAGGTGTCCGAAGCCCAAAGCCAGTACATTCTTCGAAAGCAACTAGCACTGTCCACCAGGCTTTGAGGCTTTGTGCTGCATGGAATCTACCGGAAAGCCAAGAACAGAACTGTGGTACTGTGGCCACGTGAACTAACAAGTTTCACTAGGAAAGTTTACTTATACTTGGCTTCTAACAAAAAGGGGGGTTGAATGAAATTTGGGGAGGGGTGTGATGTTGTCAGGTGACGGATACGGCTGCATGACAGATAGCGTCATGACGCCGGTAAAGCAAAGGGAATAAATAGGGATGAAAGCCGGTAAAGGCAAGCAGTGCGTTCCAACGAGCAGCAGTGTGTGTGCCTGCGTTTATTGTGTTTTCTGGGCTGCCAGGCCCCCACTACACAACACCACACCTGGGCTCTCGTTGAAGGCTCGAGCGGTAACTCTCTGATTGCAGTATTATTAAATAGCAAATATAAAAGCAGGAATTAAAAATGCTTTATTGTGCCTGACCCAGACACATGTCCGAGCCCTACACTCCACGAACTTCCAGCACGTTTCCTGAGGTGGAGACACTGGCCTCATTAGGATTCTGTCGGTGATGGTATGAACGATGCCGGTAAGGCACCGGCACTGTTCATACTGTCCCGCAGCATTACGAGTTCTGCTCGCGAGTTCCTGACATCCCGCCTGGTCTTACCTGGCGGACTGTGCGGCACCCGTGAGCATAACTCGTAATGCCGCCGGCACCGTTATCAACGGTGCCGGCGCATCCATGCTCCCCACCCCCATTCTGCCCTATGGGGTAGAATGGGGATCGGGAGCCCGGCAACACTGGCACCCGTGAATGGGCAATTACTGGCCCATTCATCTCGTAATGGGCTGGTAATTGCCCAATGGCAGGAGGCTGTGACGGTAGTGAGAATGGCAGTAGCCGTGCCTGCCATACAAGCACGGCTACCGCCATGCTCGTAATGAGGCCCACTGTTGCTGTATGCGCTACTCCCGCCACTCCGGGCTGCAGTGTATTTCTGAGTTCTGCGGGTCTGAATTGAAGACCGCCGTTGGTCTTGTAATATCATTTCTTTGCTCAGTGATGCGTCTGCCGGGCGTCAGGAGAGGTCGAATCAGCAGATGAGATCGAGAACGTGGCAGCAGCGCGCGGCTGCTGCCGAAAGGATGTTCTCCTTAATCAAAATGGAGGCATTACACAAGTAAACATGGAAGGGGTCATTACTTAACGGCTCCTCGCCAAATGTGTACCCTGTCTCTGCTGATGCGGCCGGGCATACTGGCCAGAATGTGCACCCTGACAGAGAACAGCTTACACAACGGATTTGGGCAATGAATACATACACTAGAGAGAAGCCTCCTGTCAGGGAATGGACATGGCACACACCACAGAAGAATTACCACCACTGTGAAATATGTTTTTTTTTTATTTCTTGCAGAAAGTACAATACTCAAACTCTCTACCCGAAACACCCCACAAGCGGGTTGCTGTGCTGTGTTAAATGAATACATAAAATGTACAGCTCACCCCAACCCAAGCATTCCCAGCCCTCCCATATTAGCCTAACTACCCCCACCTAAATTACCTGTGGCCCCCACCAGTGGCATAGTGGTTATAGGACTGGACATAACCATTGACTTCACCTTGACCCGATGGCCACCACCATTCCGTGCTTCATTTTCTGACCCATCGACCAAACCTCGTAGCCCCCAGCTTCTGCTCCTAAAGGTTTTGCCAAACCAATGGGCTGCATTCTCAGTATGGTGGTAGTCATGGCGCTATTTGCGCCATGACTACCTCCCATACCGGTACCGACTCCGACTTGGTTCAAAGCGGATTTACCGGTGTAGTCCGACCTTTGCGGGACCGGTAAGTCCCCATTGAAAAAGCCATTCCCTATTCCCATTTGATCCCCAATAGGGCTCAATGGGAATGGGAAGGCGCTAATAACGGTACCGCAAATTGCGGTACCGTTATTAGCTTCAAGGTCCCTTAACGGGTCCCATCCATAATGCCTGGTCAGTCCAGGCGTTAAAGGAGGGACCTGCTAAGGGCCCTCGTAGTAGGGCGGTAAGGGATTACCGGCACCGGTCTCCTTAATGGTGCCCGGTATCCCTTACCGCCCTACTCGTAATGAGGCCCAATGTGTCTTAATCGTGCTCTGAGTAAAGAACCTGTCCTAGGGCACCGGCTGTCTCGCTCTTACACTGTTATCCCCTCATCCAAAATGACTCCAACTCGTTCAAAATGATGCCAATGTTTCCTTAGGCAACCACAAAAAACATGCCTTTAATACGGGGACAGCATTTATTTAAATGTATTTATTTATTTATTTCCATGTTTATAGGGCGCAACATGCCCGTAGGCCTCAGAGCGTAGCATGAAAGATATAGAGGAAGAAGTCGATGATAAGGGGAGTTCTATTCAGATTGATTAAAAAGGAAGGTTTTCCTGCATTTCTTAAAGGCAGACAGCAAATCTGAAGTTTTAATGCGTCGGGTCAAAGCATTCCATTCGCGTGATGCGTTAAACTCAAAGCTGCAATCGCTGAAGTTTTTCAGGCGGGGTTTCGGCCGTTTGAGCACATGTGTGTCAAAGGAGCGCAAATTTCTTCTAAATGAGTTCCTCGATGATGTACTAGCTAGGTATTGTGGTGTCTTGTCATTCTGGCATTTACAGGCAAGAGATAGGATCTTGTGTTTAATTCTCTGCTCTACCAGCAGGCAGTGCAGTTTCCTTCTGGATACCGTAATGTGATCCCATCTGGACAGGCCAAAGACGGCCCTAACGGCCCCATTCTGCAGAATCTGCAGCTTGCTCAAATCCCTCTGTGAGGTCCCTGTTAACAAGCTGTTACAGGAATCCAGGCGTGTATTCGTCAGCAAGGTGACGAGGAGGGATCTATTCCGGATGCTAAGGTAAGGTCTAATCTGGTGTCAAAGTTTAGTTACATAACCGCAGGAAGAGCAGATTTGTGAGACATGATTTTTCACGGAGAGGTCAGCATCAAGTGTCACTCCCAAGGTTTTCACAGATTTGCTCACGAGAATAGAATTCCCGGCAATAATAAAGGATTCCTATTGTTGTGCAATACTGTTTCGTCTTGGGCCCGAGGCCAGAAAGAGAAACTCAGTTATAGAATCATTGAGAGCCAGTGAGTTAGTTGCCATCCAAGCTTGAATTTTGGCATATCTGCATTGCCAACAAACTACTTTCATAAGACCTCATTACACGGACGGCGGTAAGGGTTTACCGGTACCGGTAAGGGCACCGGTACCGGTAAACCCTTACCGCCTTACTACGAGGTGCCTTTGCGGGTAGGTACTTTAACGCCTGCTGTTTAGCAGACGTTAAAAACCAACCCGCAAAGGCACCAGGGTGCTAATTACGGTACCGCAATTTGCAGCACCGTAATTAGCGCCTTCCCCATTCCAATTATGCCCTATGGGGCAAAAATGGGAATGGGGAAGGGCAATAGGGGAAGGGGGAATTACCGCCCCGCCAACCTTGGAATAGGGCGGTAATTTCCCTTTCCACCAAGGTGGTGCCGGTATTTTACCGGCATGGACCAAGGTGCTAATAGCACCTTGGTCCACTGCCATCCATGTAATGAGGCCCATTGTATCATAGCCTTCCGAGGTCAGACAGTTTGAAAAAAGCTGCAAAGCCCCTCCACCTCTTAGGCGCTAACAGGCTAAGCTCCTGAAGTGGGGTGCACTGCCTCTCTCACCTCTCCCAACGTGTGGATTATGGCTCATGCTTGTCTCACTCACCCTCTCTACCCACTCGCTTTCGCCACCCAACGGCAAGTAGGCAAAAGGCTGAGCGTGCTAACACCATGACCCTCCAAGCACCCTGCAGGAAGTAATTGACAGCTCTTGCTCCCGCCCATGGGATCCCTGCGTGATCATTGCAATCTGCTTGTTTCAATATTTTTAATACAACGCCTGATCTGTATGGTGGCTTCCTGGGTAAAAGGAGGACCATTATATACCAGAACACCTTTTCATCATTAGTGGGTGAATATTTAGACTTAACAGCTTAAGTGGGCGGAGCATAACATTATTTCATATATGAGTTAAAGGTGAACATACTCATCCTTAGCACTTAAGGGGTTAAAAAATGTTAGCCACAAATATTTGCAAAACAACTCCATGCAAAATGTGGGCGGGCACTCCATGCTCTGAAATCCCACAATGCACTTGGAGCGGGGACTTGGGAGCCTGCAGAGCCGCCTGAACGGAAATTGCAAACATACTACTTCTAACACAGCCTCGTGGCAGAAATGGTATTTTCAATAATGCCATGGCTCGCGGTGAAAGCCCGCCCGGGCAGCCAATGAAAAAATATATTGTCTCATACATGTTTGATCTTCACTCTAGAATGTTCCTGTGCTAAAAATAGTTTGTAATAAAAATACAATCATTTCAAGCACTGCAAATGTCCAGCTCAAGGCTTAAACACACTGGAAAAAAAATATATATATATATATATATTTTTTAATTATTATTTCAATGCAGGCAGCTTTGCACTACAAAGTTTCTGTGGCAGAAATCTATATTTGTTAGTTCCAATCGCGAGCACTATCCAGCACAAGCTGTAAATAAATATATATATATATACATATATATAAAGATTGCAGTGTATCTGACTGGTTTATGGTCATTGCATCGAATTCCTTGCATCAAAAAAATGTGCATTGAATGCCATTTCTTTCATTTTTTTGGGGGGGTGGGCAAACCCCTGTTTTTTACCTTTTAAAATCCTCCTGGACAAAAATTAACCCTTTACCCCCCCCCCCAAAAAATGCATTTGATGCATATTTTTAGATGGAAACATTTGATGGAATGGCATTTGATGGAATGGCATTAGTTGCAATGACCAGATACCTGTCTGACTGCGTCCCTAGCGGTGTGGGAAGCATTCTTGCCATGTACATGTGTATGTTTGCATGTGTTGGGAAGCTAGCTGTGAAGCAACCGAGCGCTGGACAACTAAGGGTTACAGTTACAGGCCGCAAGACAATGGAGCACCCTGGAAGGATAGGTTCTGGGTGGTGTGGCAACATGCAGAGAGGAAACACAGAGGCTTCCATGCAGTACATACAGGTCACTGAGGGAAACGAGAACCCCCTCACTACTGCGCGGTCACGTGTGTCTGGGCCTTCAGACTCCAGTGCAGTAGAGCACCTTCGAGACATCGTTTGAATCCGTACAGGACCGCCTCAAGGATTAATCCGCAGCAAGTTGATAAAATGCCTATATTTCCGTTATTATCAAAGCTAATATTTAAGCACTAATATTCTGTTTACGATTTGCACTGAAAAAATTGCCAGAATTATTGCAATTTCTCGATTCAGTTCAGTTGACTTTGGAAGCAGCTGCAGCGCAGCACTCAGCGTTCCATACATTCTGTTATTAATATTTTAGTGTGGGTGCTTAAGGGCCAAACATTACTGCCTTTCAATCCTTTTACCTTGAAATGGGCCCCCCCACTTTGAGATGCCCCACGTGACTCAGAAAAAGAAAGCTTAATAGCTTTCCTTAAGCTGTCTTTTAGGGTTTCTGCTTCACCTGCTGCCTCTCTTTCTTTGTTCTGCTGTGCAGAGGCCGCTAAACATGTCCTGTAATAATACTCAGCCACTCACCCCCTCCCTCTGTTGCTTAGTCTAGATTTTGCCAGAGAATAAAGCCTCATGGTAGGACAGATGGTATGCATATATTCCCTGAACAGGCAAAAGTGTTCAGAATCTAAAGACTCTCACTTTAAACGTGCATTTGCTGCCCAAAGAGAGATCTCTCCAAAAGGTGTTCAATAATCACAGACATGTTCTGCCCTGCTTTCAGCTCTTTGGAGTGAGCCAGACAATATGGATGGAGATTAATGAAGTTCACAGTGGGGCTCATAATAAGAAACCTTGATGATAAAACCAGGGAAATCACCCATTGGAATGTACCCCAAAACAGATTTACCATTTCCCCGCTGCCTTTTTCATTTCAAACCCTAAAACTCCCCCAAATGTATGTTTTGCCAAGTGTAGGGCAGTGGTTGGCATTTTCTTTGCCAGTCCTTGGTTCGTATAGGATATAGAATGAGCCCCAAAGGGCAGCAGGGTGATTTACGCAGCGGAGGCTGCCTACGTCTCTGCCGGTGCAAAGGTAGGCATGACGTGAAGGCTACGGCACATGCACAGCTCACGTGTGTCTGCAGCAGGACTCTCCGCCTCCAGCTACAGCTGCACTTTTTACCATCTCCCGCCTTTCATGTCGCCTTACTCTGATCCACAGACGCGCTGTCACAGTAATGACCGCGGATCGGGAGATATGTGCTTCTGCTAGACTTGTCGGGTGGACACTGCGGAGGCATTCCCATGCAGTAAAGGATTTTGCCAGTGCCCTCATTGATGAGACTCAACTGTGGTCAAACCCAGACCAACCAACCGGAAGTTCACACTTCCGAATCCTCATTCTAAGCAAACCGGTAAACTTGGACCGGCAGCCAACCGGTGTCAGCTGCATTATGCTTGCGGTCAGAGGTGGTGCTAGGGAGACTGGCGGGGCTATAGCCCCAGGTCTTTTGGTTGTAGCCCCGGATGGAAGCGCAGGGGTTACAACCAAAACGCTAGCTAGCCACGAGTCCCGACAGTCCCGATATTAGCGTAGCCCCGGATCTTTTCCAGACCTACAACACCCCTGCTTGCGGTGCATTGGGGAAGATTTCTTTTAATACACCCCGGCAGTGCAGAAGACCTTGAATCACCATGTACAGTTTTTCATACTCTCTCGCCCACCCAACTTTGCACGGTTGGGTTGTATTGCGTCTCTGTTTTTCCACCGCCACGCACGGTGCGTCATGACATCATAGGATCTGTTGTAGTGACAGGGATGGAAAGATAGCAGTGGGTGTGTACATAGGAAGTACACTGTTACCGTCAGAACCTTTTCCATCCAACATATAACCAAAGTGGACCGCAATGCCTCATTGGGCGTGGCGGTTATCTACTGCCTAGAAGATGCAATGCAAGGCCCCTCGACAGCTTCCACAATCTGGTCATACTCCTACACACAGCCTCAATTAAAATCCTAACTCAAGAAGCTTTGAAATGCTCAAGAAAGTTGTCTCCAACAAACCAGCTAGGACTACATCACAACATGACCAATCTGAGCTTTGCCCAATATATGCGGGTACCAGCTCACAAAGCTGGTCACGCAGTCAGTTTGATCTTCCCATCAGGCATTGAACCCTTCAAACTGGAAGCCAACGTGCAATTCGGCTCACAGAGCCCTCTAATTTTTGTCCATCTCACCAACTCGGGCCAGAGACAATGCACCAGTAACAATGCACCACCTAAATTACACGGGATATGAACCCTCCAAAACTTGCCTCTGAACTCTTTCTGTGAGGCTTTTGCAAATGCTCACCGAACAGTAAGGATTCTAGCTAACCCAACATACCTTTGAACCAACCGCATACCGAAATAATAGGAACACCGGCCACAGTGGTAAAGAGTGTACAAATTAAATCGGACTGCTAAACAGCCAAGAAATTATCTTGAAAAGACTTGACAGTCCTCAAGAGAAATATAGAAGAGGACCGGATCTTTGACTACCCGATTCTACCGAACTGTTCAAGATTTTCAAAGAAATAACCAAATCTGACAAAGGGAAGAACTTGAGTTTCTTTTCCCACAAACTCACAAATGATCTCCAATGTTTCTAAACCCCAAAGTCAAAAGAAGAAAGCATGGGATGAGTGGTGGCTCCACCCATCAAACAAACTCAAAATCAATAGGATCTCCAATGTTTCTATAACCAATAGTCAGAAGAAGAAAGCATGAGATCACTGGCGGCTCCACACATCAACCAAACTCGAAGTCAATGGGATCTCCAATGTTTCTACAACCCCAGAATCAGAAGGAGAAAGCACAAGATGACTGGTGGCTCCACCCATCAACCAAACTCAAAATTAATAGGATCCTCAATTTTGCTACAACCAATAGAGTCAGAAGGAGAAAGCACAAGATCACTGGTGGCTCCACACATCAAGGAAACTCAAAGTCAGTAGGATATCCAATGTTTCTACATCCCAGAGTCAGAAGGAGAAAGCACGATATCACTGGCGGCTCTACCCATCAGCCAAACAAGAAGTCAATATCCTGCCAACCGCCCATCCCTCCACACCATTCCCACAAATGATGGACGAGTGCCTGAGCAAGTCAGGGGACACATTAAAGCTCCTACAGCCCAAACATCTCCCTGCTCAGGTAGCTTCTTCAAGGAACCAATGCACCGATGGTGACGAACATCAGCAGTTCTCACTATACCGTGACTTGACGCCTGACGCCCATAAAACAGCCTTAGTCATGACATGTTTCTACGTTAAAATACCGAATTTGAAATAACAAAGTTGAAAAGTTCGAGTTTTGTTTGGTCGAATTTCGAAAATGCCTTTTCGTTTTTTTGCACTTTAAGAAACATGAGAGGGGAGACCTCCCACAGCCTCTGCCCCCATCTCCATCATCCCCCTGTCCTTATTGTATTCCCCTACCCCACCCTCATCTATTTTTTGATTTAAAAAGAGCACAAAAATCGCAAAAAAATAAAATTACAAAAAAATCTGCGTTTTCGGACTCTTTTTGGTGGATTATCCATGCAATTAATAAAAACACGTTAACAGTTGGCATTAATGACTTATCTAACTGCCACGCCATTTGGCCCCTTCTATTTCAAGTTCAAATTCCAAAAAGAGGGTAATGCAGCAGCAACTGTCCCTTGTGGCACAACTGACAATCGGGATGTCTTGGGAGGATAGCTCAGCGGCAACGTGCTCACCTTGGAAGCAAGACAACATGGAGCCACACGGGTTCGATCCCCGGGTCTGCGCTTAGAAACCTCTGAGTAGTAAGCGCGTTATAAATAACCTATCATATCCGGACCAGCTAGCAGGAGTCTCCAACCAGAACCGCTCCTGATATTTTCACTACAGCTCCCATGATCTCTCACCATTGACTATTCTGACTACTGTCGATGGTGTTGTAGTCCAAAACATCTGGGGCGCTAAAGGTTGCAGACCAGTGCTCTAGGGGAACAGAGACCATGCTTGAAAGAACTGCGGGATAGCCATCGATGGTGACTATTCAGTAGCCTAGGGCCCGCCGTTTTAATTAATCAATTACAGCAACCTTGGCTCCCCTGGATCCACAAGAACTGGACCCAACAAGCAAGCTAGGTATCTTGCCAAAACATAGAAGAAGGACTTCTACCACCGCTCCTGTCTCTACTAACTTTGACAATGCTAGACAACACTTTGACAATAATGGACGATACTAAGGTGACCTGACCAGGTTGTAAACCTGGGACTAAATGTAGTACTGTTAAATATAGCAGTTACTGCAGCTGCTCTCAACTATCATATGGACCCATGCTGTCTAGGGAAGCGCAGCAAGCGCAGCGCAATCTACATGTAGTGCAGTATATTAGTGCAGGTTGAGGGCCACCAACCCCATAAGATGTGAAAATCTGATAGCCAAAGGCTAGCTGGCCTATATGCGACTGACTCCGCTCCAACCCTGCTGTGCCGAACTTGATAGATCACTGTCTTTGCAAAGCCCTACCAAGTGTTTACATGCAAGACTATGGTGAAATCTCCACATTCACCTAGGCGCCTCAAAGCCCACGTGGTTATACGAATCTGTGGCTGCCCATGACATGTAACTGACATTGCCCCGGCCCTACTAGGCCAAAGTGGCCATGTGGTTGCAAACACTGGAGACAGTCTCCCTTCAGACACGTCGAGGGTCGCTTGTACAAGAACCAGCTCGTATGGTCAAATGTCGAACTGGAGCTGTCCTGCGTGCGATTGCCTCTGCCCCAGCCCTACCAGCCTGGCCTTTGGGAAATCAGAATATGTGACTGGGGCTGATGCGAGATTGAGCTCTTCCCATCCATAGCAACCTCCAGGAGTCTGAAGGGAAAGAACCCGTCTCTTACAGAGAGGTGACTGACTGTGCCCCAGCCCCTCGTGCCTGCCAGTGCACCTCCATTCCCCGTAGATATATGGCGTGGAAGGGAATCCAGCCACCATCTGCCTCGCTATCACAGGGTGCCATCGTGGAGCTCCTCCCCCACAGGGCGGGTAAGGCAGAGTGGCCTGGTTGCTTATGCGCCGGCACAGCAGCTCGCAGGTGCTTCCCCGTCCTGGGAATTGGCGGCAGAGGAGCTCCGGGCAGAAGGCAGCGCCGGCTGCACCGAGGGGCCGGGCGGGCGCCTGTGCAGCCGGCGCCGCGCCGCAGGATGACGGATAAGAATAGCTCGCAGGGAACTCACTGTCCGTGCCGGGTTATTTCTGCCGGGAGCTGTGGGCGAAGGATCACCCCTGCCGGCAGTGAATGGCGGCGCTGAGCGCGGGAAGAGGCCTGGCCATGCACAGGTGCGCAGGGCGGCTGTAGACTCGTGCCACTGACTAATCCCCTCTCCTGCCATCATAGCGCCTAGATCCCAGCCAGCCCGATCACCTCCTCCTGTCACTTGTGTCCTAAAGGTGCCTTCACATACACTAGCTCCTCTGCCTTCCTTCACTCTTCTCCCAGCCCCTCTGCCTTCCTCGGTGTCTGCATCTTCTCTGCATTGCCCTGGGCACCATTAAAGTTTCTTTCTTTCTTTCTTTCTTTCTTTCTTTCTTTCTTTCTTTCTTTCTTTCTTTCTTTCTTTCTTTCTTTCTTTCTTTCTTTCTTTCTTTCTCTCCTCCTTTCTTTCGTTCTTTCGTTCTTTCTTTCTCTCCTCCTTTCTTTCTTTGTTTTTTTCATTATTTCTTTCTCCCACCTTTCTTTCTTTCTTTCTTTCTTTCTTTCTTTATTTCTTTCTTTCTTTCTTTCGTTCTCTCTTTCTTTCTTTCTTTCTCTTTCGCTCTTTCCTTCTTTGTTTCTCTCTCTCTTTCTTTCTTTCCTTCTTTCTTTCCTTCTTTTTGTGCTTCTTTCTTTCTTTCTTTCTTTCTTTCTTTCTTTCTTTCTTTCTTTCTTTCTTTCTTTCTTTCTTTCTTTCT
Source organism: Ambystoma mexicanum (assembly GCF_040938575.1). NCBI lineage: Eukaryota > Metazoa > Chordata > Amphibia > Caudata > Ambystomatidae > Ambystoma > Ambystoma mexicanum. The sequence goes on along the minus strand of NC_090930.1, from coordinate 144,752,769 downwards.
TTCTTTCTCTGTTTCTCTCTTTCTTTGTTTTCTTCTTTCTTCCTACCTTTGCTTCTTTCTTTTTCTTTCTTTCTTTCTTTCTTTCTTTCTTTCTTTCTTTCTTTCTTTCTTTCTTTCTTTCTTTCTTTCTTTCTTTCTTTCTTTCTTTCTTTCTTGCTCTCTTGTTTTTCTCTCTTCCTTTCTTCCCTTCATCTCTTCCCTGTATATGTCAATATATATGGGATTTATAAAGCACAAACCTCGATGAAAAGTAACGGGGCATTGAAGCCAGGAGGTTACAAGCAGGGCACGGGGGAGAGGGCGTAGTACAGGAAAGTGGGTGGATGAGGGGAGCACGGGAGGGGGCATTCGCAAGGGGTGGTACATGGCTGCGGGGACTGATATGGACAGGTTATATACTTAACTCCCTCGTGTTCCTCTACTTTCGTATATATTCAATGTGTTTGTGTCCTTCCTTTCTCTACCTCCTTCCTTCCTTCATTACACTACCTTCTGCCCTGTATCCTTCGTTAGCTACTACCGACAAGGCAGGTGTTATAGCCCTCCATGTCGAGCAGGGGTGCGGGCGCACACTCTCGAACCCCTCACACCACCCAACGCTAATCGATCACTTTCTTGCGTTACTCCAAAACTGCCGTGAAGTCCTCGTGCTCTGCACACCCCTTCTGTGTCACCTCTCCATCTTGCCTTCTTTCAAGCTTCTATTTTCCTTACGCTATCCGCACCTGTCTCCCTCTTCCCTGTCCCTGTCTGTGCTGAATTCAATAAGTGTGACTTGGTGCAATGACAAGTTTCCTGTCACCCATTGCCGCAGGCACCTTCTCACCAAGATGGCTGCCCTGCAGCATACTCTACTCAGCGCGAGCACTAAGGCAAGGCCCACAAGGAGACATGCTCCGTTGCGATCACAAGCAGTCAGTTACCCTGGCAACACAATGCAGTAACCACCGACGCTCGTACTCTGTCTCTTGCACCGAGGGCTCGTTCGTTGGTAGTCACCTTCGATCCCCTTTAAGCCACCATGGCCCACCTGCTCTACCCCTCCATAACGAAGCCCGCCGCTGAGGTCATCACAGTGTCCCTCTCCCGCCCTAGGTTTTACCTCCATTACCTTTCCATCAGGTAAGGCCACTATTAGTGGCCATGCCCCTGCACATGTCCACACAGCAACAGGTAGCAGGCCGGTGCATCTCAAATGCATGACTCACACAGCGTGTATGCATGCAAGCTCCTTGGTCACCTAGAACCACCATTCGGTCACAAATTTGCCTGCCTTCCATGCATGATTGCTTCAGACCGCACAGATACCAGTTTGATGCAGGGTCACCTGTGACCAACGCAAGAGGTATTAGGTCCCACTGGACCCCAATCAAAATGTGCACGATCTGGAGCCAGGCATCTTCGGCAGCGGGGCGAGTGTTGAGGGAACCCAGGTTGTCAAGGCACCAAGCACTCATTTGTCTGCACATACATCTGTTTTTATACTAAGTTTCAATTTTGTTGTCAGATCCTGTGTCTGCGGTTTTTTTTTTACCACCCAATCTGTTTCCATATCTTTGCCCTGAAGAAGGCCTTTGTAACCTCCAGTTGATTTGTCGCAGCCATGACCGAAACTCGAGTTGGCACAAGTTGTTGACTTTCTTAAACTCAACCTCTAGCAACTGCCTTAGGCTCTTGTTCAGAAATAACAGTGACGGAGGTGTCAAAACACTCTGATGAGCCACATTGAACTGAGTAATGGCGCGGAGTGTTCATTATTGACAGCGCCCGCTGTATTTTGTAAAAACATATGGGGGGAGCTGACAGGCATGTTCAGCCCCCAATTGAGCTCTCTAGTTTTGTTTGTTTTTAGTTTTGTATTGGTTTTGTGGTTTTACATGTGTCCCTTGCAGTAACATATGACAGTTAGAATGTGTCTGAGAGTTTGCTGGTATGAATGTGGTAAGATTTGAACATTTCTCGCTAGATTATATTATATACCAGGTAAGCTTTTTTCAGGGGAGAAGAAGACCAACACGTATTATTCTCTTGTTCATGTTAACATCATGTCCTCTTTTGCAATGTATGTGTGCTTGATCATCTCTGCAAGTTCTTGTATTCAAAATTGATTAAAAATGGTTTGGTTTACAAATCACACAGTGTTCGATGGTTTATCACTCAGTTAAATTAATTTCTCGTAATTCTGATTTGAAGAAATACAGGGGCTAACTCCTCTCTTTGCGTAGTTTCTTTGGCACTTCGGGCCCCTGTTTTCCAGATAATAGTGGGCTGACATCTAAAAAGAAAACACTTCTAAAAATGGTGAATTTAAGTCAAAAATAATGCGCTTGCATTTGTTAAAAAAAAGTGCAACACTAATTCCGTCGCACAATAGTTTTTTTTTGCCATTGAATCCGCTATGCACTCAAAACATCTGCAATTGCAACTTCTGCCAGAAACTGAAGCCAGTTGAACTCAAAGGAACACACATTATTGGCAGAAACTTGCGGGCCACGGCGCTTGCCTTGGAAGCCAGACGATGTCTGCGACGTGGGTTCGATCTACACATGGTGCCTAGAGGCTGGAGGAGTCTGGCATTAAGCTCAATGTGAATAACCAATAAATACACCATCGCTTCCTCGGGTGTTGATGTGGTAGGCCCTGGTATTCAGAAAAGCACAGTGGTCGAAATGTAAAAAAAAAGTAGTGGAACCTCCCCCCTTCCCTTTCCTCCCCCCTTCCCTCTCCCAGCCCCCCTCCCATACATACTGCCACTCCCCCTCCATTCAAACGCCATACCTTGGTCCTTCCTTTCCTCCACTCCACCCTGCAACATTGTGTTTTACAACAGTTCTGGTAAGACCGAAGAAAAACCAAGGAAAGAAAATACATTTAAATGACCACCATTAGTGTGATAGTGCACATTTATGCAGCCTCCCCTTCACCACCCACACCTCCTAAAGAACATGCCAAGCCACACACACACACACACACCTCTCCCATTGCCTGCGAACAAAACTGATCCTACAAATTCATGCGAGGATCGGTGTCAAGCTGGGCTTTTTGGCTGCTCGAGAATGGGTTTCATACCGTAGGTAGTCTATTGAAATAAATAGCCGGTGTCCAGAAACTGTGAGATAGCGCAGTGCAATGTTAGACTGGCTTGAGATTGGCAGTGTCTCAGATTAGACAGATTAAAATTAAAAACAAAAAGTATTTTTTAAAAAGATCCCCTCCTGGAACGGTATTCTTGGTCGACTAAAGTAAGGGAACTATGACGGATTGCCCCGAAAAGTAAGGGAACGTGGTACCCTATAGTTCCCGCCCACTTTGACCTCTGGATAAGCATAGCTGCATTTTGTGAGCGATGCTAACGTTTTCCACTACCTGAAGATCTCGCAGAGAATTGTGGCTAGCCCTCTGCTCGAGAAGCCAGGCTCACGTGACTGGCAATCAAAGACTTGTGCGTAGACCCGTCCTCACTGGACGGACTGACGTTATTGTCATGTTTGTCAACGGCACACAAGGCGGGAGGGGCAGTGAATGCTAACACTGCGCCGGGAAGTGTGGGCTCAAAGGTCGAATGGTTTCACTTGCTGCAAAGTGCATCAGCCTCCTTACTGCCATGGCCCACGGCAGGTTGCTGCATTTGTAAAATGCCCCGAGGACAAAAATAACTCATACATTTTTCATTTTAAAGCAAAACACCTGTCACTTTTTTAAGCACTCCGTACTCTCTCCCATCGGTTTCAGCTGAAATGTGAGCCTTGCTGCAGTGCTGGAAAGTATTTACTGCGGATGGCCACTAGCGGGAGGAGAGGGGGTTTTTAATTTGCCTCTCAGAAGAATAATCATGAACACCTGGAAAATAACCCAGGAGAGGAGCGTTTCCTGGAATATTGCTGCCGAAGTATAACAGGTGCACACCTTTTAAAGGTAAAAAGCTGCATTTAAATATTTCCTGCAGAGTAAAATTCTAAGAAGCGATTTCACAACTATCCTGCTCAGATATTTAAATGGTCTCTTGTCTAAGTGTCTGGCCCCTGTTCCTAACCATCTGGGTTAAAATCCTGTCTTTGGCACCATTTAAAGTCTGAACACAATTAACCAATTGAAAATTGCAAATGGATTTTTCTGGATCCGAGATCCAGGGAGAATTTGTTTTTCTGGGTCTGGGAAAATCCCTACCAAAGTCCAGCACTGTCTAGCTGATTATATATTTGTTTGTGCATTTGTAAAGCGCCTTAAGCCCGGGTGTAAAAGGGCGCTATCAACAAGTCCACAAATTAAAACAAAAGACAAAGAGACACAACAGAGAAGTAGTATTAACAGTAAAACACTGTATTACCAGCAAATTTCCCTATGGAGTCCAATCGGACTAGATGAAATGGGGAGTTACACCATCTATCAGCGCTCGTAATATGTTGAACATTCCATCGGACGGAGTACCAGTAACAGTGATACAGTTTTCCAATATTCTGGCGGATTTACTGCCAGAATACTGGCAAACTTATAATGAGCCTGAAAGTATCCACACAATCAACTTAATGATCAGGGGACAACCACAGTAAGCCCAGCATAGCCCAGCATCCCCTGGACAATCGCAAATGAGAGGACACAAGCACAGATGAAGAAATCAAGTCTAGAACGGACAGTGAGAAATCAGGACTGATAACTCGGCTGCCCCGGCAACCCGCTTGTCGCATGAACAGTTTACCACCAGTATTGGGTCCTACCGTGTCCTTTGCTGCTGCCCCAATTGGACAGCAATAGGCAAGCACCCAATACAAATTGGATCCTAACTTCCACCCGGCATCCAAAACGCTGGCTTCCCTGCATCCCAGCTTTCCCGCGCAGCATCCAATTGCACGTTGCTCTAAGTGATGACACTACATTTTTTCAAAGCTGCTTCCCTTTTCTCATTGGTCTGCTCAGTACTATGGCTGTACCACATTGAACAATGTAGCTGTGGGTTCAGGATGATTTCAAAGAGGGTCTTCAATTGTAAAAATTCCCTTTGAAGCAGTTGCCAGCGATAGTTTCGAAGTAGAAAAACCTCATACTTCTGGGTAGGGGAAACTCCTAACAAGCGACATGGTAGAAACAGACTGATGTAGAACCTCCTACATTCAATAACGCACACTGTGGCAAGGCCACCCAAAGAGGAGGGCAGTGGAAGCCATACCTTACCCTAACGTATAACCATGTTCTTTCAAGCCCGTCGGTGTAGGGGGACCAGACGTCCCAGTTCAGCCAGGACTTGCAGCTCTGTCCCCCTGTACCGGTTTTCGGGAAAGGGTGGGTGACAGTACCATTTTTTTTAATCACCAACAATTATAACCTAAATAAACATTATTAGATGTTCCGAATTTTGGCATCTTAGGGTGGGCTCAAATCCCCCAACCTTCCAGGTACCAGGCATCTAATGTCAAATGGAGCAAAAACACTGTTGTTTACAGGCTTTTTTCAGTTAAACTGTGTTTTAGTTGAGATGCTCAACTTGTCACACTAAATTGAATTAACAATGAAGTTCATTGTACAAATATAATATTAATATACATAATTCAATCAGTATTACTTAAAATATTTCATGCTTGTTATTTATGTACTTCTATCAACACTCAAAGCAACACAATTATTATGCAGATTCTGTGGGAAGGGAGGGTTAAAGGATGGGGGAGTGAATTAGTCCTTCTTTTATGTTGTTCACTGTCATTTATTTTGTCTTGAAAATCTGGTCACCCACGTTAGTGTTAGGGTGCTCATATTTAAAAAATAAAAAACAGGGAACAGGGGCCACCGACATAAATGTAGGACTTCAATTTGAAAGTAACTACCATATCATGCATAAGCATCAGTAGTGGGATGATTGTGGGGGGATGGGTTGGGTACACTCATTTATTTACCTGGCTATCAAGTTTGTAGATTCGTTTGACCTGTAAATATGTTCAGAACAAAGTAACTTTTGATCTGCTTGCTACTTAAGCCGTTTCTGTGGTACGACCAATTAATGCAAGTTGCTGTTGACCACAAGGTTGGGAGTTCAAGACAACTGCAGGACACATTACGACAGACCCGTGATTCTTCAAATGGTGCTCCCTACCTTTTCTCAAAACCGGGATGGGCGTTTTTAAATAAAAAATGTGGGACAGAGGATCTAATTCAGGGACAATCTGGGCAAAACCGGGACATCTGGTCACCCTAATCAGTGTGTCAAACCCTGCCTCCTTCCTGGCCGGTGTGCCCTTGCCTGCCCCATTCTCTGTCGATGAGCCCAACTTGGGGTCAAGCAAGCCAGCCTGACCCCAAACATCTTTGGAGGGCTCGGGCTGTCTCGCTTAGCTTGGTCTTCTGCTCATATTTGGGAGGGCATTTCTCTATTGCCCACCCTGCGGAAAATCGAAATGTGGGCAATGGACGGTGTGAGACAAAACTCTCAGCAGTGTCCTACAAGGCCATGCGTTTCCGGCGCCGGGCAGAGAGGAGGATTGCATCAAGCAGCATGTGGCAAGTGAGCACGCGTACAACACTCATCTGTCCTGGGTCATAATAAAAGGCGCCGGTTCACACGTTGCATCGGATCATCACGGCGAAGATCTTTTGAAACCAGCTTTACTGTGACAAGTCCACACAGACCATGAAGAACCCTAACCCACGACTATACACTCAACCCGAGAAGATGGAGTAATGAGGCTCAAGCCTCGGTATCCAAAAATCCCTGCTGATGGATAAAATATAGCAACAAGATTATAAATCTATTACTGCAATACTCTCTTCCTTGACACCTCAGAACGCAACCTGAACAATTTGCAGGCGCTACAGAATAACGCCCTCAGAGCGGCCCTGAGTATCCCGCGACACTCTCACATCTCTAGCTTTGGACAAGATGCCCATTGGCTCCCAGTACAAGACCTAATCACACTCAGATCACTCGTCATCGTCCACAAGTGTTTCTCTAATGACGTCCCCAATTACTTGGCAGATAAATTTAGCAAACACATTTCAGCCAGACCAATGAGAACGTTGTACTCTCATTGCCTTTCCATCCCCAAATTCTCCCTGTAAAAAACAGGTGGCTCCAGCTTCCCAGTCCTAGCAGCCAAACTATGGAACGCTACACCAGTGAAACTTAGAGCAGGACCCCCCTTTTGACTCTTCATCCACTGCCCCATCACTGTATCGTCTTATGTTTGCCTTCTGACCACCATGTAACTCTGTCACCTGCACTTAGTCACCTGCACTTAGTGTCATTATCATGTATGTATATGTATAATTTGTTGTAACTTGCTGTAAGTCTCTGGCGCCCAGTTACCTGTTACCTCAGGGTTTGGCGCGCGGTACAAATAAAGAAACTAAAGTAAACTAAGAAGAAGAAGTTGCAGCTTTGTGAATCCTGTAGATCCTTGACCCAAAACTACGGGCCTCCTTCTGAGCCAGCAAAACGAAGATGCCGCTGCCACGCTGGGATGCAGCAGAGAGCCTTGAGCGGGCTGACACGGCGCTCCGTGCACCTGCCCGCGGGCTAGTCCTCGGCCAGCAAGAGTTCCAAGCCTTGCAGATCTGGCGGCGTCCCTGATGAGCAGAGCGGCGGGCTGAGCCAAGGCCGAGTGTGGTGCCAGGACACGCGAGACCCGTGGCACAGGGAAGACGGAGAGGCCCGTCTGGAGGAACTGCGCTGAACGCAGCTTTTTATTGTCATTTCAATGCAAATGCGGCCATTTCTCAGAGAACACATTCTCGTCATGCGTTCAGCAGTATTAACCCACAGGGACTCACACTTTGACCAAACTGTAGAAAAGCACACCACTTGCTCTGCCCTGAACACAGAGGGGAATTGTAAGCAGGAATGGCACAGAACTCCCACAGCAGCGATGGAGAATTTACAGCTGCTAGTAAAAAGATGTCCTGACTTCTCGCTCCCCGCTCCCCCGGTGGGTCCGACACAGGAACAACTTGGCCAGCAAAACATAACGGCACAATAATGCAGTCTAAGGCTCTCATTATCTAGCTTGCCAGAGTTATACTATGTGTTATGTTGATTTATACCGCACACTGCTACCACGCAGGGGCCACCCGAGGATTGTGGGGCTGGCAGCATTTGCCGGATGTTCTTAGGAATTCCACCCGCTGCTAATACTATGCATTATCTCATAAAACGGCCTTCAATTTTTACCTCCATCCGAAAGTTGGAACTAGAACTTGCTCACCCCACAAAAGGTTTCAACCTTTTTGTTGCATGTAGGGAGGCCCTAATGCAGCTGTCTGCAATCTGTGGCTCTCCATATGTGTTGGACTACAACTTCCATGATCCCTTACCGTTCACTATGCTGGCCAAGGGTGATGGGAGTTGTAGTCCAAAACATATGGAGAGCTAAAGCTTGCAGGCCCCTGCCCTACTGCTGCATATCTTCAGCTTTCAGTAACGAAAGTATGTAGGCGGAGAGCCAAAGAGGGCGAAAACGTGGGCACCTCGGATACCCACAATCTCACTCCCTTTGCAATATAATGCAGAGGAGGTTTAATAATGCCCCTTCACTTGGTATGATCCACTACTGAGCAGAATTCACATACTGTGGGCACCTCGGATACCTACAATCCCACTCCCTTTGCAATATAATGCACAGGAGGGTCAATACTGCCCCTTCACGTGGTATTTACCACTACTGAGCAGAATGCACATACGTCTTCAAAATGAGGAAAGGTTTGGAACCCAGGGCTCTGGCTTTCACAGTAGGCTCAGGACCAAATGTCCTCCCTGGCCCCAATACTTAAAAAACGAGGTCATATAACCGTAGTATTTTAGAATACCGTAGGGGGGGGGGGTGATGTTTATGGAAACCCCAAACATTGTTTATGAACTTTAAAGTAGATATCCAGTTCTTATTCCGACATCCATCTATATGTTCTCTGTTTAATTGTACATGCCTGGTATTTGCAGTGTTACACATTTTACTCATCAGGCAAACTTCAAAACTCCCCTTTATCTCCAAAGAACAAACTTCTCACTAGTAAGTAACCAGGCCAAATCTCGGGGACTGCAGGGATGCAGGAAGGTCAAGTGAACATCCTAAGGGGTGTCAGTGTGGTGTTCGCAATGTGTGCAGGAAGGTCAAGTGAACATCCTAAGGGGTGTCAGTGTGGTGTTCGCAATGTGTGCAGGAAGGTCAAGTGAACTTCCTAAGGGGTGTCAGTGTGGTGTTCGCAATGTGTGCAGGAAGGTCAAGTGAACTTCCTAAGGGGTGTCAGTGTGGTGTTCGCAATGTGTGCAGGAAGGTCAAGTGAACTTCCTAAGGGGTGTCAGTGTGGTGTTCGCAATGTGTGCAGGAAGGTCAAGTGAACTTCCTAAGGGGTGTCAGTGTGCTGTTCGCAATGTGTGCAGGAAGTTCAAGTGAACTTCCTAAGGGGTGTCAGTGTGGTGTTCGCAATCTGTGCAGGAAGGTCAAGTGAACATCCTAAGGAGTGTCAGTGTGGTGTTCGCAATGTGTGCAGGAAGGTCAAGTGAACATCCTAAGGGGTGTCAGTGTGCTGTTCGCAATGTGTGCAGGAAAGTCAAGTGAACTCCCTAAGGGGTGTCAGTGTGGTGTTCACGATAGGTGCATGAAGGTCAAGTGAACATCCTAAGGGGTGTCAGTGTGGTGTTCGCAATGTGTGCATGAAGGTCAAGTGAACATCCTAAGGGATGTCAGCGAGGTGCTCACAATGTTTGCATGAAGGTCAAGTGAACATCCTAAGTGGTGTCAGTGTGGTGTTCGCAATGTGTGTAGGAAGGTCAAGTGAACATCCTAAGGGGTTCAGTGTGGTGTTCGCAATGTGTGCATGTAGGTCAAGTGAACTACCTAAGGGGTGTCAGTTCACAATGTGTGCAAGAAGGTCAAGTGGACATCCTAAGAGGTGTCAGTGTGGTGCTCACGATGTGTGCATGAAGGTCAAGTGAACATCCTAAGGGTTGTTAGTGTGGTGTTCGCAATGTGTGCATGAAGGTCAAGTGAACATCCGGGTGTCAGTGAGGTGCTCGCAATGTCTGCATGAAGATCAAGTGAACATCCTAAGGGGTGTCAGTGTGATGTTCGCAATGTGTGCATGAAGGTCAAGTGAACATCCTAAGGGGTGTCAGTGTGGTGCTCACAATGTATGCATGAAGGTCAAGTGAACATCCTAAGGGGTGGCAATGTGGAGTTCATAATGTGTGCATGAAGGTCAAGTGAACATCCTAAGGGGTGGCAATGTGGTGCTCAAAATGTGTGCACGAAGGTCGAGTGACCATCCTAAGGGGTGTTTGTGTGGTGCTCACAATGTGTGAATGAAGGTCTAGTGAACATCCTAAGGGGTGGCAATGTGGTGCTCACAATGTGTGCATGAATGTCAAGTGAACATCCCAAGGGGCGGCAATGTGGTGCTCACAATGTATGCATGAATGTCAAGTGATCATCCTAAAGGGTGTCAGCATGTAGCTCAGAATATGTGCATGAAAGCCAAGGGAACATCCTAAGGGGTGTCAGTATGGTGTTCACAATGTGCACATGAAGATCAAGTGAACACAGGCCAAGTGATCAGTGTGGTGCTCACAGTGTGTGCACGAAGGTCAAGTGACCCTCCTAAGGGGTATTAGTGTGGTGCTCAGAATGTGCGAATGAAGGTCGAGTGACCATCCTAAAAAGGTGTTAGTGTGGCGCTTATAATGTATGCATGAATGTCAAGTGATCATCCTAAGGGGTGTCAGCATGTTGCTCACAATGTATGCATGAATGTCAAGTGATCATCCTAAGGGGTGTCAGCATGTTGCTCACAATGTGTGTATGAAGGTCAAGGGAACATCGTAAGGGGTGTCAGTGTGGTGTGCGCAATGTGTGCATGAAGGTCAAGCGAACATCCTAAGGGGTTTCAGTGTGGTGTTCACAATATGTGCATGAAGGTCAAGCCAACATCCTAAGTGGTGTCAGTGTGGTGTTCACAATGTGCGCATGAAGGTCAAGCGAACATCCTAAGGGGTGTCACTGTGGTGTTCACAATGTGCGCATGAAGATCAAGTGAACATCCTAAGGGGTGTCAGTGTGGTGAGAACAATGTGCGCATGAAGATCAAGTGAACATCCTAAGGGGTATCAGTGTGGTGTTCACAATGTGCGCATGAAGGTCAAGTGAACATCCTAAGGGGTGTCAGTGTGGTGTTCACAATGTGCGCATGACGGTCAAGTGAACATCCTAAGGGGTGTCAGTGTGGTGTTCACAATGTGTGCATGACGGTCAAGTGAACATCCTAAGGGGTCTCAGTGCGGTGAACCTCCGAAGGGGAAATTTACTGTACATGTGACAGAAGTATGTATAATTCAAGACAAATGGCTCATTGCGCCATTTAACCAGATGCTCCTATAAATAGTCAAACATCTGAACAGTATCTAATATTTATGCCCCCTGAGTCCCCTATCGCTCTAGACTATACCTCCAGAAAGTAGCTATCTAACCAGAGCGTCGTGCGTCAGCGCGGACTGTGAATTATGTATTGATAACCTGTAATCCTGCCAGCTTGCTGGCTTAGGGTGGGCTGTTGAGATTGACCTTAGATCATGTCCTAAAAAAGGGGGAGGGGGGCTCATTGACCTAGGCTATGGCAAGTGACAGCACATGAAATTAACATATTTTAAAGAAAACCACACACAGTTCATTCAACTGCCTTCTCCGAATTGAAGAAAATGCATGGGACGAATGAGCATTTGCCTTTGAGAAAAATAACTGCAGAGAGAAAGTGCTACCATTATCCAGCTGGAACAATAAGAAAGGCACATTACCTTTCAGGCCTATGAGACTATATTGAGAAATTCCCTGCTAAGCATATGAGGGATTTCACCCTAGTTTGGTTAAACCTTCATAGATTCTATTGGAAACGCTTTTGGATGAGAACTCTAATAACAGGAATTCAAGTCCAGGCCTGGATGGAGAGGCTGTTCAAACCCTCATTAATTCAATTAAAGGGGGGACACTACATTCTTTAAATTCAAAGCTTTATAAACACCTCAGGAGGACAGCGTCCACTCTCGGGGTGTACCGAATAGTAGTTAAGTATTTTCCATTCTTTTTCGGGTGGTGTATGTTTGTGATGTTTTGCTGCATTATAAAAGATATCAGACAAAATGTATAGGGAATGCATGGTTCTCAGCTGACCCTACAGGCAAGGGACAGTGCTGCTTTTTAGATCTTAATTGGCATTTGCATGTGTATTTTACTTGTGTTTCACTTGTACATCCATTTGGTCCAATGTTTAAAATTTGTAACATTGTATCTCCTTGCCCTTATCAAACAAATAACTCTCTTTTTGAACTCCCTAATGTTGGGAGGAACATTTTTGCTGCCAAATGCTGGTGCATTTTGGTAAAAAAATTAAATATAGCCACGTTCCCTAGCAACATTTGTCACCTTTAATCTATTCAAAGGGAATCATTTTAGCAACATGAGAAAGTTGGAGGGCAGAAATTGTAACATATGTTGCAATATAACAAGCATATCTCTGCTGCTGGAACACTTCCCACTGAACCATTTTACCTGCTGTATAACCTTGGCCTGCAGGCTGAACACAGTTCTTTGCTGCAGGCACACTTCCTCCTGAACTATTTTACTCAGTGTTTAGAACGTACTCAGATCTATGCAACAGCTATATTAATCCAGCAAATTCATTATTTCTCACACAGCTCATCAGCAAATCATCAAGCACCTAAGACAAATACAATTTTCCAATAGTGACTTCATAAACTGTTGTTCCAGATCAATGATTTTCAACTGCATAATACAGGGAGACTAGAGATGCATTCAAAATATTGAGAGTTTTGCTTCAGCTCACCCCTCCCCAGCAACCCACCAGATTAAAGTCTTCCTGTCCAGCCTATGAAGCGCAGGGACTTTGTCTGCACATTGAAACCTCTGCTCTGCCTGTACTCAATCAGAAAAGTGACATTTGTTTAAGGGCTGCTTTAAAGGATAAACATAACATGTCTGAATGATGCCAGGCAAAGCAGTACGTAATGTATTTTGTAGGGAAAACTTTTCAGCTTTGAATGATAACTAAGTATTCGTCCGAAGCCGAATAACTCATTCTCAGCTGGAATTCGGCCGAATTCTGGTACAGCCCTGGTCCACTCACGTGCTCCCTCTACTTGTGCAAGGCCTTAGACTCTGGTGCATGCACCCTAGTGCTAAATAGCACAGTGAACACACTTCAAAAGCTACCCCAAAAAGGGACTCAAGCTCTTAGAAGAGAAGATATACCCCTGTGTTCTATAAAGGACCTCAGAGCACTTTAAAAAAAACACATTTGTGGGTCTTTGTGCATTCTCCAAGTGCAGTTCGGCTTTGCTACATTAGTCTTCTAAAACTTGTCTTAAAGCTCAGTCTGCGTTGATGCCATAGAACATTGTTACTCATTATGCAATCCTCCAGATTGTTGGAACTTTAGCTCTCATAAGGATTATGGGAGTTGTAGTTCTAAACATCTGGCGGGCTACATAAGGAGTAAACATGCTTTAGAGTCATGTTCAGGAGGATCATAGAGGGTTGAGTTTCGGGCAAGGAATTCACAGGAAAGGAACACTGAGCTTGCTTCAAAGGGAGAAAAGGGAGCAGGACGGAGAGCAGGGGATGGGCAAGAGAAGGGGTAGAGCTGAGGCTGGTCGAGAGGATTATCAAAATGAAATATAGGGCTGTGTTTGTGTGAGTGCAATAATGATAAGAAAGGAATGAACCACTCTGCGGCTACCCCAAAATCCACTGGAGTTCAGACCCGCAATTATAAGAGGTGCCATTATGATGTGGAAATCCATCTCCTCTACAACCGATAGATCGTGTGACAGTTGGGAGCCTCCACATTCTCCTCTGTAATATTGATATTGATATTGATATTTTATTTCTATCGCGCTCGTACACAAGTGTTTCAGAGCGCGATAAAATGTGCTGCCACATATCTCAGGGTGTTAGTGCACCTGATGCCGAGAGCTGTGCGTTACTTGCCAGTTGCAGGTCTGAATATGGGTAGGGATGACTCGTCCATTGAGCTCTCCAGAATCAATTAAAATAAGTATAACTGTAAGCAAAAACTAAATTGCTTTTTTAAATCGCACTTCATGCCTCTAAGTGTGGGACCAGGTATCAAACCCACCCGCGCTGATTTACATTGTCGTGTGTCCAAGCAAGGCATTGCCCCTGAGCTATCCTCCCAGCGTGTGTAATTATGAAATTCAAAGGCAGACCATCTCTGGGGTGAATCATATGTACGGCGCGCCTGGATCTGCTTTTCATTTGTTGAAGATTGATAAAATGTGTGCCATCAAGATGTGCAATATGTATTTATTTATTTATTCATTCATTCATTTATAATGCGCTTTAGGCCCATAGGCAAATGGGCGCCAACAAAACAAACATGGACAGGTTATAAAATGCACAGTAGCTAAAAATAAACACAATAGAACCATGTTAAAAAAATAAGAAAGGCACATCTCGACAAGATAAAACAGAAACTAAAACAGAATAAAACAGAGTAAAAAGGAAGAGTAAAAATGAGAGAGAATAAACCTGGAAGTTAAAACAGATATACAAATAAAAACATCATGCTCCCCATCAGACAACCCTCGGGGTAGAACAGAGGGGGCGAAGCCTCTAAGTTTGCCCTGCCCCGTTCCTAAAGTGACCCTGCCCATAACCAGTTACACCCCCACCCCCACTGAAATGTAGGTTTTGTGGGACTCCTGGGTTGATTTCCGACAAAAGTGTGAGTTGGAGTGCACCACTCTGGCTATAATATGCTTGCTTCCTTCGTTAAAAAGCCCAAACATTGCGCATGTGCCTACAATGAGAGGGAGGACATTACAGCCAGTAAAGCCCCCAGCAGAAGGATGTAAACCTTCTAGGACAGGATGCTTTAAATAAACCAGGGAGAAGCAGAGGAGAACCTTTGGGCTATTTGTATGCAGGCATATGCCATTATAAGCCCTCTGACCCTGCATTTATTGCAATGGCGCCCCCATAGTTGAGTGATTTGAAAGCATGATTCATTTTGCCACTCACCTTTGAGGGTCAGGGAGGGAGGCGGCACAGAGAAGTTCTGGGTGAACGTATTTGCCTAAATATTAATCAAACGCATTTCCATTCATTCAAGGTGTGCAGAATCAGGGAGCATAATGTGTGATTCATGTCAATAGGTTCTTCCGAAAGCTGCATGTGTGAGAGGGGGCAAGTGGCCGCCCCCCGTGTGTCACAACAATGCCCACTGCCTCCTGGGTCCCTGCATTGGGCAGCGGGCATGTTCTTAGCAGACCTGCACGCTACAGATAGTATTGTGTGTGTCTATTTCTGGAAAGGGCGAGCTTTGCACTACGAAATAGACGCTCGAGGTTGAAATGTCAAAAATGCTATTTCTAGTTTAACGAGACACCGGTGGTAAAATTCTCCTCTGTGGCTGGGACTCACGAAAGGAATAGCAGTGTTTGGTGCTTTTCTGCCGGAGGCGCGCCTGGAGTATAAATACTTCTTTCTTTATTGCCAGCCTGAGCGCTCCTCCTGCAGCTACATTACACATTATACTACTAGCGTGGGGCCTATGTCAGAAATTGCACTCGTATTTTTTGTAATGTTTTTTTTCGTGGTCTACAACCCTTCCACAATACAAGACAATTCTATCCAATCAGTTAAAAAAAGAAAATATATTGACAATAATATTAATAAATATCATAGAATTACAATAGAGTATCAAATGGAATTAATCACATAAATTCACATTACAAATTATTTTTTAGCAAATGCAATTAAAAAGGATCATTTCATTATTGAGTACCTCGTGTAGTTTGACCCCTGTAGGAGGCACTCGCCAAAATGCCATACACCGTGTCTACAAATAGGAACAACGCGAGTATTATGAATATATGGTCACCAGTCATTCGTTCCCATATCTCACGAGGCTTCTAATGACCCCTCCGCCATCTCATACGTATATTTCGAAAAACTAGAAGCTCTTCCCTCGCTCAAAGCAGGGCAAGAGCTGAGCAGGGGTTTCAGAATACCACGGCAGTTTCAAGATATAAATGGCCCCATTTATGGATTTTTTTGCGTGGTGAAAAGTGACTTTGCACTGCCAACGAACACCCTGATCCACAGAGCGTTGCAAGGTGTATTTGTGCTGCGGTGCAAAAAAATGTACTTTGCACTGGTGCGAAAGTGCTGCAAAGTGACGTTGCACTACGAAAATACACTCTGCACCGCTATGTGAATCAGGGTGCTTGGTGGCAGTGCAAAGTCACTTTGCACCAGTGCAAAGTCACTTTACACCGTGCTAAAACATAATCCATGAATCAGTCCCAAAGAGACTGCAATTTCTCTTGCATCTAGCCAGCCAGGCAGACTCTGGGTCTTATAACTTCTACGGTATACACGACATTCAATCATCGATATGGGATATAGTGCAATCTTTGCTGAGGTGCAGAAATGAAATGCCACATTTAGGATAGTAATCACTTCGCCCAGTGTGGCGAGGCATATTCTTTATACAGTGTTACGTTGGAAAGCAACTCCTTGGTGCAACAGCACTCTCATATCATTTGGGCAGGGACGTCATTTTGGGGTTGCCAGAGGTCGCAACTGCGACCTCTGAGGTCTCCCTTGCGACCTCTGTGGACTTCCTTGCGACCGCTAAAAAAATAATGAAAATGTAGTACCTGTTATTTTTCAAACCGGAATGCTCGGCTTGCGGCGTAACACAACCCAACGTTGCGTTCCGCCAGAAATCACACAAGTCTTGCCCAGCCGGCCACCGTACGTGACTCTGGGCAAATCACTCTGCCTGAACGGGTCTGCCTTTCCTCCATTGCGGAAAGTGCGATCGCCCAGAAGGCAGGGACGTCATTGGGGGGTCGCCAGAGGTTGCAACTGCGACCTCTGAGGTCTCCCTTGCGACCTCTGTGGACTCCCTTGCGACCTCTAAAAAAAAGTAGAAAAAAACTGTTTTATTTTTTTTTAATGCAAGCTCCTGGGCTGTGACCAGCACCATGTGGCTCTTTACTTCTGGAGTGGCTGACCTTCTTGTTCAGGCCCCTTAAAAAAAAGAAGAAACGTGGCACAAGTCTAACACTTTCAGCACTGACCCTAAATAGGAATACCAAATAATGTGCCTTTCTGGAATTCTATGCAATAATTGCTAGACTCATTAAAAGTTTATTTCAGGCACACCACAGGGGGTGAGTCACAGTTTTAGTCTGTTCTTAAACGCTCAACTGAGCCTTTCATCCTTCTGAGGTCGATAAATGAGTAACAACACAGGTTGGGTGATACTGGGTGTATATTTGTTTCTATATAAAGCGCTCAAGCGTTACTGCTATATAATAACACATCATTATCATTTGGTCATGGACGTCAGCGTGCATTCACAGTAATTTGGTAATATGGGTCTATACACACTGATCTTAATGATACATATGGCGATCCATTCTTGTATGAAATGTACATCACATTATAGTGATATCGTAACCATATTTTTCGTAGTGTACAATGCTATGTGATGCCACTTTCTGTTTTGTCATCGGGTGAAAGGTCGTGTTCCATCTCTTCACGCGATATCACTTCGGGGTGGGGTCAAATTACATCACTTCCTGTGATGTCATCGGGAGTCAAGGGTCGTGTGATGTCACTTCCGCTACCCCTGAGCATTTTGGTGAAATGACGTCCCTGCATTTGGGTCTAATCACTAACGGGTTGTCACCAGGGTCTCCTTGCCATATCCCGGATCATCCAGCGTGCACGCATTGCTATCCGCAAAGTTATCCCAAGCCGGGATGCATTTTTCATTCAATGAAGTACACAGATGCTCAAACCGAGAACTGGAGGGAGGGGCCAACATGTTAGCAAAACTACTTAATTGCTTCCAGCGAATTAAGGTTCCCAAGGAAGTGAGACATACAATATTTCTATTGTAGGATGCAAGCAGATCCTGAATCCGCGGCGAGTTTGTGGTGGGATGTGGGAGCCTAAGAAAACCCATTGGCCCAGAGGCGTAGACAGGGTAGGGCCTGAGCGGGCAAGGCCCGTCCAAAATCTGTACATGCCCCCTCCGCGGCGCTGTGTGGGTATTTACAGATGTTAACGTCACTGCTGTGGGCCCAACTTCATTAGCTTCAGGCCCCACTTGTTAGACAATCCTGGCCACATACATTTTGCATTGAATGACCCACAACTTTTTGCAAATGTCTCCCAGGATTGGTACAACATCAAAAGGGGTCATTAAGCATATGGGACCTGTCCAAAGGAGCCAAGCCCTCGTATGGGAGATTAGGGAAATCTACACAAAACAGGTCTAGAAAATAATGTGAAGGGAATCCCTTTTCACTGCGACAACTTCAAGCGTCAAAATTCAATTGACAGGAGACGAAGGGCCCGATTCATGGACTTGTTTGCACGGTTCAAAGTGACTTTGCGCTGCTGAAAAGTGACTTTGCACTGCCGACACAAATCCTGATTCGTGGAACTGTGCAAAGTGTATTTTTGCAGTGCAAAGTAAGTTATTTTTGCATTGCAAAATGTCTTTGGACTGACTTTGCACTGCAAAAATAAACTTTGCACAGTTCCATTAACTTTTCATCAGTGCAAAGTCACTTTGAACCATGCAACAAAAATGTCCATGAATCGGCCCCTTAGCCTTAACCTGGCCCCAGCCATTAAATTATTGAACAGAGGGGCCGGGAGCGTGCTGGTGGCCGCTCCTTTTCTGTGCTTGTCCTGGCTTTCTGGAACTCGCTCCCAGTTCGGTTGTATGAGGTTACTGATCATCTTGGCTTCTGCAAGGCTCTGAAATCCTACTTATTTTAAAACATCTGTCTTTTGTTCTGTCAGGGCTTTAAACTGCTTCCTTCTGCATAGTGCCTAGATGCCCTTGGGTCTTAGTTTGTGCTTTATAACTCCAAATACAATACATTTTAGGATAGAAAGAGAAACGGAATGTAGAATAAATTTACCTTCTGGCCAGATGGAGATAAAACACATTTGTGCTCTCAACATGCCTTGTGAATGGCCCGCTGGGAGGCGTGCCGCAAGTGGAGGACAAAGCGGCGCTGAATTACATGCACACTCACCTAAAAGTGTGTCACATTAGGCACAGCATGCACAGTCACAGAGGCATCCAAGCCTAAGAAATGGGAATGTGCTCGCTGGTGCCAAGGTCCAAGATGGTTGCCCAATGCCCTTCCAAATGGTGTGGCGGGGCCATCATGTCGGTGCCACAGTGATGCCACACCACGCTTAAAATAGCAACCTGACTGGCAGTGCATCAGCTAAAGTCATTGATATTGATATTTTATTTGTATCGCGCTCGTACACAAGTGTTGCAGAGCGCGACAAGGCAAGGGAGGGTAACAAGTGAGAACAAAAATATCAATCTTACTAGGCCAAGTGACATTGAGAACGTGCAAGTGCATGGAAGAGGGAACATGGGAAAGTGCATGGGAGGGGGGGAGTGGAAAGTGCTGAGGAATAAAAATAAATAAAAATAAAAATAGATAATAAATAAGTAAATAAATAATTTAAAAAAAACAACAGTGGTAGTCCTGCCAGCAAGTGGCAAGTGCTAGGTTTAAAGCAACAGACAGGGTGTGTCTGTGAAGTGCCGAACGATGGACAGCTCGGATCACTTGTCTCTTAGTCAGTAAGGGGATCACAAAGATGCGGGGCGAATGGCTGCCAGAATCTTAGGCCTGGATATTAAGGGGCCTACGAAAATTACTTTAGCATTTTTATATATGCATTCCTCTGGGTCGAAACAATGGATGGATGAATGGTTACTGCTATTACATGCCAAAGAATTTTTAGGAGAATTGGTTGAATATCCATTTATGCCTAGAAACTGTATTCGAGATGTTAAAGGTGTTATCCATTTATCAAGGAATTAAATATGATTTGCACTCGGGGCAAGGGACCTCAGCCAGTCAGGTGGCTAATAACATGCATGGAATCGGTCAGTGACCGTCGGTGTTCTCCCGGGTACCGCCGTCCCTTCTTGGGTTCTGCCATTATTTTCAGTGCATTCCTCACCCCCCTACCTTGTTCTTCAGCTGGCAGGCCATTACCAGCCCTGTATTGCCTGAATGGGAGGGCTTGGGGGGGTGTGGGTGGGGGGTGATAGCTTTATTGTGTTTGAACATTTTGTCCAAATTATACAAATAAATAAACATATGTTACAAGAAAAATTAACATCAGCTATGTCTAAACCAAAATAATACTATACAAGTATGGCAAATTTACCATCAACCCAGCACTCCTTTTTTGGCAACAAAAAGTTTCTCCTGTGTTGTTGTACGGGTTAGAATCAAGAGTAATAATTTCAACCAATTTCTTGAACAAATTAGAAGCCAAGTTTTGGAGACATATTCTCAAAGTAACACAATCTACTCCTGGGGCGTGTTTGCGATATGAGCTAGGTTTGATATCCTTAAGTGCGAAATATCATTGCCAACTATGTGCCCTTCTACATAAATGTCTTATAAACACCAACGAACTGTCAATTCTTGCAATTCTAGCGTCTTACCTATTCATGTCAAACCACATTTTCTATCCAGAAATGGACTAGATATGTTTATCAAGTCCTAGCAATGGCAGACGTGGATCTGGAAACGCTCATAATGAACCCAGTAAGAGCTAAAAAGAAAATCTTCCTCCACGACTGGATTCTTACACGTTCATTATGTGGGCGGTATAAACACTTTAAAGGCTATACCGATAAGAGAATGGGAGTTGTTGCACCATATTTGATTAAATCCCCCTCTCCACAAATCCGTATGGCTATGGTGAGAATGCGATTTAATCTATGGCTTTCCCGGGATGTTTTGGCCCAATGAAAACAAATCCATGTCTCAGAGAACTTTTGTAGATTCTGCAATGATTCAGCACAAAAAGAAACCCTTGAGCACTTAATTATTGAGTATACAGGGCTGATTCCATTGAGAAACAAATTGTTTGTGAAGCATATGTCCTCTGTTGCAAATGTGCAGCCTGCATTTAGATGGGCTTTTCTTCTTAACTCTAGCATATAGCCATAGCGAGTTTTTTCACCACGTTGTTTCATGATAATGAAATTTGTTAATATGTAAACGACAAGATCTTTTTTAAGATTTCATGTCATCCATGTTCTGTCTTTTATAATCACCATGTAAATAGTCAAGGCTATTTTTGTAAATAATTTTGTAAATAATTTAGCTTGTTTCCTTTCTGTAACTTAGCATGAATGTTTGACCAATTTCTTGATTTGCATATAGTTATTTAGAATGTCTTTTACTTTACCATTGTAATTATTTCAATATTTGTAAACTCTTTTTATTAATGAAAAAAGTAGTTTCATTTCTGCTAAATTTCAATATAAAAAAATTAAAAAAAATACAAATAAATAAAGTATAAAATTGAAAAAAGGTATAAGTGACCTTACAAACAGCCCATAGACAAAATTAGGGGTAGAGCATTATATTAGTGTAATATTTGGTTTTGCTAGGGGATGCCTAGCCCAGAAGTCCCGGGCTCATCGTTTCAATGTTTGATGATGGCCACAAACTTCAACTCCACCCGTACAAGTGAGGCGTATGACAGGTTTCCATGGTCTCGTCCATCATCTCTGACTTTGACATGAAACATCCCAGGGAATTTCTCACCACTCTCGACATAAACACCGGCAATAGGGCGTCAATACTCAACTATAGCCAAAGATCAGCGCCGTCAAAGACATTACCCAAGCGAAACACTGGCTTCCCATCATCCAACATTGGATGCCAAGAGCCTGCTTACAACGCAACCCCGCCAAAATAGAGTTCACCCTCCCCTAAAGCCCACTAGTCTAGGCAAAGGATTACAGAAATGAAACAATGTGGATTCCCTCCCCAGCTAACATCAGCTCTCTTTTTCTTCATTGATAAAGACCTCTCGTTTAACACTCACACCAGAAAGTAATGCAGCCGGCATGATATTAGGGTTCTATGTGAAAAGACCTCTTTTTAAAAGTCTCAAGAGAAAAACACTGATTTACATTTACCGATTGTATTTTGATAAACAAAAAAAAAATGAGACCTTTGAAATGCGCTTTTTCTTTTTTTAAAACATATATTTGGGGGATTTCACCCCTCCTCAGAACTCACCATTATTCCTCTCTGTCCCCCACCCTCAAGCATTTTGCTGCCCGAACTCCTTCTCTCAGCCACAGCCCCTCCTCCCGCCCCTCTCCCCCACTACCCCAAACCAAAACACATACATACACACAACACACACATCAACACACACGCACCCACACACTGTTACAGCCAGTGTCACCATCAATGACATTGCTTGAGTCAGCCACTCCTATTTAGCTCAGTAAATCAAGAGGCCAAGTCAACGCTTCATGTGAACCAAAACCAGCAAAAAAGATAAGAACAGAAAAAGCAGCCTCCTGTTTACCCTGGGGTCTGGGATACATATCATATTAGCAAAGAAAACCGCACACAACTTCCCTACCCTATCATAGCTCCACTTCTCACCCATTACGTTTACATTATGCAAAGGCATATACCAGGGCTCATCAACCTGAGGCTTTTGAGATTTTTCAGACTACAACTCCCAAGATTCCTCACCACTGACCACTGTGGTTTAGACTGGTGGAAGCTGTAGTCCAAAACATCTGCAGAGCCACAGGTTGATGTCCCTCATCTTAATATTTAGACATACACTAGCAAAAAGTCTCTGTACTCCGCACGGGTTCTGTAGACAGACATGATAACACTCTCTTCAATAGTTGAAAATCAGTGATCATGTAGGTCACTGTTCTGAATCGCTTATCGCTTGGTGTGCTTCGCACTCTGAAGTAAACTGTACTGAGAATTGGTGCATGTGGCTGGCTGACATACCCGAGAGCAGACGTGGAGGGGATGAGAGTTGACGTGCTGCAGCACGCTGGGACCTTCCATGTGCTCTCCCCACCTGTCGCCTCATCCTGGCCTAATGCAGTGCATTGCAGTGCAAATATGTTGAAAACGGTGTACCCTAGGGTACTTGAAACATGTTTTTCGCCTTTGAGTTTTGTTACTCGCGTTGAGACGCTTAAAATGAGCTTTGTCAGGTCCTTGTATGGCCACATTGACGTTTAGCCAATTTCAGGCAACCGTCTCATCTTTGAAGGGGCTGAAATTTGAGGAAAGGGATGAGGTGGCCAAATGTCATGTAGCCAGCAATGTCCAGAGGTTCCTAACAGTTAACTATGCACAAGGTGGTGCAGATTTGTGGAACGGTGTGGAATTGTATAAGAAACAAACAGATTTTCCGCTTTATATAGATAGATAAAAGATAAAATAAGACATTTTGAACTTGCAACACGAAAAGGTGTAAAGGCCGTCATTATAAATAACCTGTAATTCGCTTTGCGGGAGTCCATATATGATATTAATAATTCCCTGGAATAGCGTATGTGAGCGCTGTGCACGTCAGCAACCGAGGCCCCTCAACTCCCTGGAGGAAACGTGTTCCCTAAATACCCTCCTCTGAGCGTGAAGGCCTTCCTTCCTCCCCGTGCCCACCCCTGCTATCCGCATGAATATTAACGCATTTCCTTCCATGTTCAAGCACTTACAGCTATTTCTGTGCATCTGTCGCGCCGCAGCATCTGCCTCTACTGGGGTTGGGCGCCCGCCTCAGAATCCATCACTCGAATAAACTCAGCTCCATGCATGCATGCAGGGGGGTTGCTAGGTCTGGAAAAGATCTGGGGCTACGCTAATGTCAGGACTGTCGGGACTCGGGGTGAGCTAGACTTTTGGGTGTAGGCACCTGAGCGTCTATCCGAGGCTTCAACCAAAAGATATGATATGATGTGATAGGTTATTTATAACGCGCTTAATACCCAGGGGTTTCGAAGCGCGGACCCGAGGATCAAACCTGTGATGCTATGTGTCGTCTTGCTTCCAAGGCGAGCACGTTGCCCCGGAGCTATCCTCCCCAAACAAAGACCCGGGGCTATAGCCAACTCAGCACCCGCCACATAACACCTATGCATGCATGGCTCGAAACTTTTCTGAAAGTTCAGGAACCTCCAAGACTAATAAAGAACGTCCTGCAATGGCATCCAGGGGGTTTTACAACACAAAACACACCGCAGATTTTTTACTGCACATTTGTTGTCAACTTTTTGCTGCAATAAGCAGGGGGTAGGTTTGGGTAAGGCACTATGGGTTGGGAAGAATGTGTGAGTAGTGGGTGGGTACATAGTGGAGCATGTGAGCGGAGGTTGCTCCCACATTTTGTTGCAAAAAAATCAGTAAAAGAATTGCAGTAAAATAAATCTGCGTTAAAAATTGTGCAGCAAAAGAACACAGAACCGCTGCAATATGGCGCTGTACTGAAAAACAGCACGATTCAAAACACTAGCATGAGGATTGGCGTGTTATTCAACTGCTCGGTTTACAAAGCAATGTGTTCACTTCTGTGTGGTGCGTGGCAGTGACTTGGGTGAGCAGGGCCTACCGTCCGCGGTCCCGCAGTTCTCCAGAGAGTGCAAATCTGGTCCACTTCACAGGATTCTGGACGTCACTGCATCTTTGGAACTCATTTGCTGAGTTCTTGCAGTGTCTCAGAAGGTCCTCCAGGCTTACCCTCCCACTATTGCCTTTATGATCTCACCTCCAATCAGTGGTCCTTCTCCGTGACTGTGCTCACCAGTAGCGGAGGCAGCTTTTGGTGCCAAGAGGGGCGGATAATTGGGCACCAGTGGGAGGATGGGGGTGGACTGGGCAGCAGGGTGGGTCAGGGAGGGCAGCCATCCCGACTGACCACCGCACCTCTGGCCCTGCCACTGGTGCTCACCCCCACTTAGAAATCGCAAGGTCTTATGTTCTCCTGGAACCATGCAGGATTCTGTGTTTTTCCTCCTTGCTCGTCTCCTTTTCCCTCCATTATAGGACTTCAAAATGGCTTCCCTCCCGGTCCAGTTGGTTCATCGCTGACCACTAACCGCTCGTTGGGTAAGATCACACGTTTAAGAGATTGATTGCCTTTTGCCGGCCTCAGTGGTATGTAGTATGCAGCGGCATTGAACAGAGTTTCTGATCTTCTTCAGAGACGGTCACACAGCAGTGGAAATCTGCCCCACCGCCTGCATCCTGCTAGGGGAGCTGACTTTTGATTTTCCCGGGGCGTGCCGGTGGACAGATTTTTAGGACGCCCCATTGAAAGTATAGGGACTTTTAGTGCAGGTGTCTTTTCCCAGGGGTGTGCCCGCACCCTGGAGTACCTGCATACTGGGTGCATGTGCATTCTGGTGCTTCTCCACTTTTCACGCTGCTATGACCTTTGGCAGACATCCCTTTAGGGCTCAACTTCCCAGTCCTGGATTGGCCTAGCGGGAAACCAGGAGTTTTCCTGCTGGGCATCTGCACCCTGGACCTCTTTTCCATGCAGCATTAGAGGGTAGTGGAGTACTTTAGCTGTTTTGTTTTATTTTTAGTTAAATCGCACTTTTTTGTTTAGGAGTTTCAGGTCTGAACTCTTTCGTTCGGCACTGAGCAGCCGGCTTGAGCGTCTGCAACCGCTGTTGCCTAGTGACTTCAGCAGTCAGAGCCAGACACACACAATCAGGGCTTTAAGTGGGCCGGGGCCTGCCGGGGCTGGGCCCCGGTAGGCTCTGAAATTTCGTTTTGAGGCGTGGCCCTGCCGGGGACCACTAATCTCCCCAGGCAGCCCAGGCCACTACACGAAAAGTCATTTTTTTCTCACTACCTGAAGCTCTCGCTCGTGTGCGGGAGCTTCAGGCTTCAGAAAAAAATGCCTTTCAGCCATAATGGTGGCGCCGCACCTGCGAGGCATGCCTTTAATCAAGGGATGCACGTGGGCCTGCACCACCATTATGGAGAAAACGTGAGGCCACTGGAAGCAGAGGCCTTGCTTTCTAAATACTGAAGCTACCGCGGATTCGCGGGAGTTTCAGTCTTTAGGAAAAAGGCCTCTGCTTCCAGTGGCCTCACCCTTTCAGCCTTAATGGTGGTGCTGCCCCTCCCCAGCTTGCGAGGGGCAGCGCCGCCATTAAGGCTGAATAGGCGAGGCGCTGTCCCCTGCCAGGCAAGCCTACAAAAAATAAATGCAGAGATCAGCACCCTCTCCTCCATAGGGGAGAGGGTGCTAATCTCTACAAAAGGCTGCCTGGCAGGGGTGCCGTTAGCCCATTGAGCCGGGCTCATCAAGGGGGCGTGGCCTAACGGGCCATAAAGCCCCCCGTTGTTAGGCCACGCCCCCTCGATGAGCCCCGGCTCGATTTGTAGTGCCACTTAAGGCACTGCACACAATGTAACATTTTTGCCCGGGCCCGCGCATGGTGCACGTGCATTGGTAGTGAGGCTTCATTCGGTTTGAACGTGAGCTGGCGTGCGGTGAGCGTGGTGGAAACAAGCAGGGACACAGCAGAGTATGATCAGGTACACACATTATTCAGTTCCCCCTTCTTTCAGGAGAGCCCGTGTGTCGTCTTACAGTTCTAAAATGCCACCAGTCCGCAACTTCCCTCCTAGTGGGTGTTGCTCAAGGAGGCAAAACACTCATTTTACCGGCCCAGTGACGAAGGTGCTGACTGCACATCTTGTGATCTATTGCCTTGTGGGAGGTCACAGCACCTCTGAGTGCATGTTTCTAGGCGCTGCCTGTTGTCTTCTTAGCACTCCCAGGGAACTTGAAATCACTCCTGCGGCAACTTTTATTTATTTCTCCAACAAGGTGCTTTAAAACTGCGCCTTCCCCACACCTAGCTTTGAAGTTCTACAGAAACCAACAGCTGAGTCATTCGGTGGGCTTTTTTTGCAGGTTTTCTCTACCTCTTGTCTTCCTAGAAGGACTATCTGCAAATGGTAACACGCGTTTCAGTGCGGATTCCCATTTTAACATTATCCCGGGATAGATGCTGGTCATTAGGTGCAGTGGAAATGTACATGCACGTCAAAACGTTTTACACCTTTTTTTTACCGTCCACACATGCTCAATGCAATGGCGGACCTAAATTTGCTTTTACATTATTTATTTCCCTGGGCATTGCTTATCAACAGGTTTGGGTCTGAATAAAGTAATGAGGAACTTTTCTTAATATTTCCTGTTACCTTACGATTTTTCTTGTCCGTTGGTGTACCCCCATCACCTCCCTGGGAGCAAGGCCGCTGCCAGCTCAGCTACGCCTCGAACCCCCATCGAGCATTTCTGGAACGAACCAGGACTGCTTTTTACAAGTGCAACTGGGTGGAAATGGGCCGAGTTGCAAGAGGGTGAATGAGTGAGGGATGGAGCAGAAGAGGCTCGAGATGGAATTATGTGAGTTTTAGAGAATCTTCCAAAGTGAGGGGCGTCTCTATTACGGATCCGTGGGGCAAGAGGGCGAGGGGTTTCATCAAACCCTATAGATGTGTTGGGCGGGCGTGGGAATGCAGGGTAGAGGTTGGATAGAAATGGTGAATGTGAGGGTGAGAAGGGAGATATATTCAGACCCTTTGGTTATACGAATGCTTATATAATGTACTGAAGACAATAGCAACACTATTGATGAGTTTCTCAAAGTTTAACCCTTTATCCACTGCGTTCCAAAAAACATACACGGGTTTCTGGTACCAAAGTACATTTTGCAGCCTGCTATAAACAGATTGAGCATGAAGCGTACTGCTAGCCTTGCTGATGCACTTCTTACATTCACTCCCCGCCACTGCCTCCCCCCCACCACCATGAGCTGCAAACAGCTTCTAAGTGGAACATGGCCTCATACTGCCAGGCTGATCCCTTTGATAACTTTTGCTGGTCAACAAAGCTGCATAAAGGCGCAAATAACTGGTGTGTTTACTACCAACATCTGTGGGTATAGTTGGAAACACAGCTGCTAACCTCAAATCTGGGTAAATAATTTCATACTGGCCTGGTGAAGAGGCGCTATATGCTGATTTCGACCCCTCGGCTGCTTTCTACCCCTCTGCTGCTTTCTACCCCTATGTTGCTTTTGAGCCCATCTGCTGCTATCTACCCCCCCTGCTGCTTTCTACCCCCTCTGCTGCTTTTTTCTCCTCTGCTGCTTTCTACCCCCTCTGCTGCTTTCTACCAGTGCCATTCAAGTCAAAAAACCTTGGTCCCTTTTTTATTCAAAAGCCAAGTGAAATGTTGCCAATACCCCACACACAATGTCGCATTGTTGTAGTTGGCATTCTTTTAAGGGCGTTTTAGGGCAGTATGCAAAACCCCAGCCCTTGGCTCTGTCAGATAATGGGCCTCATTTCGACCATGGCGCTAAGGGGTTTATGGCGCCGTAAAAGGCTGCGGCGCCATTAACCCCTTAGCGCCTAATTACGAGGTCCCTTTGCGGCTCCCGACCTTAACGTCTGGTCTCGACCAGCCGTTAAAGTAGGGACCCGCAAAGGGACCTTGAAGGTAATTACGGTACCGCAATTTGCGGTATCGTAATTACCGCCTTCCCCGTTCCCATTGAGCCCTATGGGGCAAAATGGGAATGGGGAAGGGCCAATGGTGCATGGGGAATTACCACCCTGCCAAATTTGGAATGGGGTGGTAATTCCCGATTGCACCATGGTGGACTCGTTACAATACCGGCAGCAACCATGGTGCTAATAGCGCCATTGGTTACCGCTGGTGTTGTAATGAGGGCCAATGTCTGTACATTTAATGCTGTAGACGCAGGTCGGGGAACAACACTGGTCCTCTATGAAAAGAGCAGTTCCCTGTTTTCCTGCCAACCTGGTACTTAAAAGGCCTTACATATTTCCATAGTATTTCCATAACCCTCCGCTACCTTTTCATCTTTCATTGCCATGAAGCAGTTGGATGGGTCCACGCATTCTTCCCCACCGCCACCCACTATCCTCTCCTTAGGTGTAATGCGTTCAGGAATGTTTGGGGGGGTTGGGAGATGGTCATCATGACGAACGTTAGTTACAGTGGCAAACTGACGACAATCGTTAATGGGCACATCAGTGATTTATAAGGAGCATGTTTTGTAGGTTTGTATTTTGGGGGCTTCCTCATGAAAGATATTTACAGTGTCAATTCTTGCTTATATTGTATTGAACGTGATCTACTGTGTCATTGCAGGCATAGATTGTGGACAGAGGCATAGTGAAACAAGCACTGACAATGCCAACAATTTGGGCTTTTGTGTGGGCATAGAAAAGGGATTTACCAAGGCCTGCCATAGTGGAATTCACTCGCCATTGATGGTAGCAGGTGCAAAATGGTGCAAGTACCGGGGCATCTAATAGCAGTGCCTGGCAAAAGCCTAATACATATAGACAAGCCAAAAGTGTTGGCTTTGCCAATGTTTGTTTTTAACAGACTTCAGTGAAGGACACGCATGGGGATTATAAATATAGTGGCTGAAGGCAGTCGTGGTAAGACATTCTTATTGCAATATCGTGTTTACAGCTCCAATTGAAACATTAGCTCTCAGAAGACTGCTTTGAAAAAACACTGGCAGGCACTTTGTGTGCAAAGTTTGATGGTGACACTTGATAAAGCGAGCTCAAAGTGTTCTCATGAGGAGATGTTTTGGGAGGGCAGGGAAGGGGCAGAAACTGATGGGAATGGCCATAGGGATTAGCATGGCTATGGGCAGTCAGTGGGTGGGCAAATAACAAAACAACACCTACAAGCTTTCTGTCCCTCTTATGTAATTTCCCCCTATCTGTACTCTAATGCCGTAGTTTCAGCATATGGTTGGCGCTTTAGCACCACCTAATAGCCAAAACAAAAAATGCTTCTGTGTATTGTTGGCGACCGGGCATCTAGTACATTTGTTTCAGTTGTTACTCGAGAACCAATTGTAGACTTCATGTCTTTTACCCCATTGTTGTCAAAATGTGTGCAGTAAAATGCAGCATTTCATCCCATTGCTACTCTCGGTTGTTTGCCCTAATTTGAGGGAGGTGGTAATGACTCCACTAAAATTATTCATCAGCCACCACTAACTTCATTTAGAATGCCAGTGCCCTTCCAAGAACCACCTGCCCCACTGACACCAAACTCCTCTTTCGCCCCTAGAGGGACACCTGGGAAATTCTAAACAACATTCTAGCATCGGGCTGCCCACGGCACAACTAGGCTCAGAGCAGGGGCAGAGTTGACAGGTCCGTCAAGAGATGGTAGCCACCAATCCAGGCCATATTCATGAGCATCAATTCTGGACGGTAGAGTGCAAGGACTGAGGATAGACTGGGATTTCATGGACTGGGGGAGCATGTCTGTACATATTTTCAGAACACTCTACGTGGACTAACTGGGCATCAGTGACATATTTGTCAGCTAGAACTGAAAATATATGTGGTCTGGGCTCAAGTCCCAGATACAACTCTTAACCATATTGTGTGATCCTTGACAAATTACTTGATCTCTGTGCCATATCTGTCAAAATTGCCATGTGAGGTACGGACTGAATGTTGTGTGGGGTTATGGTGGGGAGCCGATACCTAGTGCACTTGAAAGAGCACTCTTTATAGCCATTCTATTCATGGTTTATGGGGGTGAGGGTTGGCTTTTTTGCTGCGCTCACTCGATACAAAATGGGGGCCACTTTAAAAATAATTTCCAGGGATACTTTTGATGCCCAGTCCAGCCCTGTCAACGCCTGGTATCCAGTCGAACCGTCGGATTG
The DNA here is from genome assembly GCF_040938575.1 of Ambystoma mexicanum. Lineage (NCBI taxonomy): Eukaryota > Metazoa > Chordata > Amphibia > Caudata > Ambystomatidae > Ambystoma > Ambystoma mexicanum. The sequence continues at coordinate 144,722,145 of NC_090930.1, read as the reverse complement.
CTGCAGGGAAAAAGTGACTGAGAACTAATCAGTGGTGCCTGTTGGCTCCTCAATTCGTTTGAATCTTCAAAACTTAGCGACTTGTTCAGGGAGTGTTCGTTGTAAGTGAACCAATGTTTTATCACTTATTTGAATGCGGGTCCAGAGCATTAATCGACAGCAGACATCTTGGTTGCGTGCTGGCCGTGCCTCCGACTTTTTGAGTGTATTTATAAATGCATTATTGGCCTCATATTTATATTTTTGGTATTTCCATTATCTTTTTCTTTTTCTTTCTTTTTTGGGGGTTAATGGTTTTTTTTATAAGTAATGATGAGAGGCCAACTGTATGAACGCTTTCAAATAAAGGTTCATACTTCATTGCACAGTCGGGAGCAGTGTTCCACTACTTTTTCTTTACTATTAACAGCCCCACCACTTTTTGCAACCATTTTCACCATTCCGGAACTGTTCTTTGTGAAGTTAAAGCACACGCGTCCACTTTACCACCTGACATCAATAACAGCCAAACTTAAATCTGTTTCAACTCAATTGGCTGTCAACCAGCGTGAAGGCAACCCTTGTAAAACGTGTTCATGCTCGGTCCCCTGCCGGAGTCACAGTTCCACTACTTTTTCTGGCACACTTCTATCACTGATTCAATGTAATTAAATACTGTAATTGACATTATTGGAAACTAAACAGAATAATGCCAAAAGAAACTCATATCCTCTACAGGACACAATACATAATATTTTGGAAATTCCGGAAGAATTCCATATCCATGCCAAAGAAACGCTGCATATAGATAGACACATATTTTTTAAGACATTGCTTTACAATTTTATTTAGTGCACACAGACAGCATAAATGATACAGCATTGCCATTACTGAAGAGGACTGGGCCCAGTTGTGGCTGGTGAGCCCTTCTCTATTCCCAATGAAGAATGAATTCAAATTACTCAAAATGAACATTGACCATGCCACAGTGCCAACAACTACTTCTGCCTATGACGCCCAAACTAACCAATCAGCTACCTTTAAACCATCACTTGTGGGTGGTCCTCCTTGGATAGTGGCGTCCCCAGTGCTACCATAACAACACAGAACGTTCTTCCCACCAGATGGGCAGACTAACATCCCTGACCTTTGAATAAACTCGCAACCCAATGTAATGTCTTGCAATGTAAGTGGTCTTGTATAGCGCCTGTCTGCCACGGTTGGTGGCCTCGCTGCGCTTGGACTGTCAAGCTTGAGTCTGCACCTATTAACAACAAAGTCTAATTTTGTGTACGAAGAATTTATTTAAACCACCCCCGTAAGAAGATTACAAAAATTAAATGTAAGTCTTTAAATAATTTGAATGGAAACCAAACTGGACGCATCAATCAGGGTACCAACCATAATTTTTATAGTTTCAAGCCCACCCCCATGACAGTTCTAAAACGTGTCATTTGTTAAGTAGCTACATAATAATCGTTTATCTCTTAGTTGACTCCTTTAATAATTTCCATTAGGGGCAGTGCCACATTTAATCCCAGGGGGTGTATTTTTTTCTTTTTCAATATCAGGCGCTAGCCATTTTCTGTTGGCCTTTGTGTTTATTTATTTATTGGTCATTTATAAAGCGCCTATACACTTAACAAGCATTTCAAAGCGTATCGTGTTTGAGGTAGCAGGTGCATAGCTGGGATGCTCAAGGCCATCTCTTGATTCGCTGCCGTGCACATCATTGTGAATCGGTCGCTTTGTGCCTTTGTGTGGTTATTGCGCCTGGGAGTGTCTGAGCTCAGGCTGCTTGTGAACAGGTGTCCATTCGGAGCTATACAGAGCTTCAGTGATTTCTTTTACGATGATTTGGTCGCCGCGATGTTTTCTTAATAAGCCACCTCTAATGAAGTGACATAAAATCGATCGTTATTCCAGCCATGTTTGTTGATAGATGCAATTAACGGATAAATACGATTATGTTTTTTTTATAGATCTTTCTTTATTAGGTCATATGCATATAGATATTTCTTAACAAAAAAATATTTTCCAAATCCCATTACTACATATACAGCATAAGCATGCATTTTGACATGAATACAAATGTACACTTGTGGATGTGTGTTCCTGAGTCCCAATATCTCTCGCTATCCCTTTTCCTCTCTCCTGTTTTTCTCTCTCTCTCTCTATCTCTCTCTCTCTTTGTCTCTCTCTCTCTCTCCCTCTCTCCTTCTCTCTCTCTCTCCTTCGACTCCAGCACTCCATATCTTCTCTCTCTTTCACTTCATTTTTAAACATTGATTTTCATCTAAACATACTTAAAATCTGATTCACCAACAACAACTTCATCAAAAGTGCATAAGTGCAAACACATTTTAAAGTGCCAGGCTACCTCTTGGAGCAAAGCCAATGCTATAAAATAAATGCATGGCCATTGTCCATGTCTTATATGTTCATAAGGCACTCTTATTTCTTTTACTAATGCCTATGAAAACTACTCTTCAGCACCCCAAGAAGCTTGTAAAGAAATCTGTGATGCGTTGGTCTGCAACCTTTATCTCTCCAAATGTTTTGGACTACAACTCCCAGCAGCCCTAGACACAATACTCAACGGTGATGGTATTTTTGATTTGCATTTGTTGAAGAACAGGATGCTATTTTGAAAAGAAATGACTTACAAAATAGAAATTAACAGAGAGCAGAGTCAGTCCTTGGGTAAGATGTGTTTACTCAAAATGATTCTCAGATTGAATAACGTATACCGGTTGGTCAAGGGATTAGCACAGGAACATATACCATGAACAGGGACAGGAGGCTTTAACAGTATGTGTAACACTGAGAGCCTAAGGAGAGTATGTCCATATTTCCACATTGCATAGATAACTCCTGTGGTCATAATGCATAGGAAGTGGGTTGGACAGTTAGCTTTTGAGTCCGGTGATGAAGGTGTCTGGAACTAGCCACCAGGGGGCAACCTTTCCCAAAAAGGAACCCTCTGTAAAATCAAACACTTTCCCCACACATTCTAGGATAGGAGTTTATAGTATAAAATGATACCCCTTCTAGAATTTTCGGGGACATTATTTTAGGGGTCAGGAAAGAAAAGTCACCAACCTAGCAAATTCTTCCAGGTGACTTTATCACGTGGAACCTTAGTTTTAAGAGGAGGCTGCAGGCATTTGGAATGTGGTCCTTTGATTGCTAGCAGGTGAAGTTTGAGATTTGTGTTGCAGAGTTCTACTGAAGAGGTAGCTTTGCGGCCAGGGAAAGCCCATTCAAGTAGAGTGGGGCAAGAAGGGAAAAGGAACAAAAGTGGGAGGAGGCCCAGGAGATTTGGGGGACTGGTAGGTTGTGGAGAGATGTGAAGAAGAGAGGTTGAGAGGGGGAGTTCTGGGAGATGCATTCAGCAAAGTAGGAGGGACAAGACTATAGGTGGATTTATACATGAGTAGCAACAAAATAACGATAGTGCTTTCGCATTCAGAGCCATCCGGCAGAGTGACAGTAGGAAGAGGTGGGGGATTATGGGTGGGGTGAAAGATAGCCCTTGAATGCCAGAAATAAAGAGCCATTGAACAGTAAGGCCAACACACAAATGGTGATGTCAGACATGAGGCCTATTGTAACCAAAAACAGGCCTAAATCTCAAAGGAAAGAAAGTGGGCTTGAATCTCAAAAGTGCGGCGATATGCACAATGCATTTCAACAAGGAATAGGAAGACATGTGGCTGAAAATGCTGATTTACTAAATTCATGGAGAGCTGCACTTTTACTTAAAGAGACAGATAGCGGTGTGTACAATATATTTATGCAACATGAGACTGTGATCCTGAAATCGTAATTGAAACCAAGCTTCTTGCATTTACAAGAAATAAAATAACTTCCTTTTTGTTTTCCCCTCATCCAAATGACAGTATGCTAAGAGAAGTGCTCACTAGACTATTAGAGTTCGAACATGGTTTTCTCATATAACTGCCCTATACATATGGACAATCCAGAAGTGATACTCATGTCTTTTTAAACTGTGAGCAAAAAGAAGTACATTGCACATGGATATAAGGCCCATGTGCCTTATAAAAATGTCATGTAAAATGCACTGTGTGCAAGTTTAAAAGCCATTGCTTGCAGAATTTTACAAGCAGCCAGTCATTTCGCCTAAAGATGAAACTTAACCTCCAAAACCTTTCCTCTGCTGGCCTTGGAGAGGGAGGTCTGGTTGCCAACCATCAATCAGGGCCATTGTTTAAAAATATAGAAAGAGATACCCTGTTTAGATTTAAACCACAGTGGAGACAGATAAGGCCATGCCTGTTCTTTCAGCAGAAGTGATCTTGAGGTCACAATTACCATAAAATGCCCATTAGAGTTTCAACCAGGGCCATTACAAGCCATGAAGGGAGGGGTGAAGATAAACATGAGCCAGGCTCTGGCTGATCCCATGCTCATGCGAAAATGAAACTGAAAGCAAATAAACAACAAAAACTGCAGTTTAGTTAATAGAAAAATACATGTGATTGCATATAAGGAGCACTGTATATGCCACAACGGCCATTCCAGACTTTTATTAAATGTGACAGTAACCCCCTTTGAACCACGACAACACTATTTTGGTGTGATAAACATAACTAAAGTTATTGATAAAAATGTGTTTTGGACTTTCCCTTGATTCGTAGAGATTTGAAAGTTGGTGCGAGCGTGAAGGACAAAATGAACATGGAAACTATGAAGTGGCATAATCTTCATTGATACCGCTACTGAGTAAATGAAGAAAAAACATATCTCTGCATAGGAAGGGCATGCCGACTTCAGCCTAGCATCTTCTGATGTGCCTTAAAATGTAGGTCTTAAAAACATATCCATACATGTAAATATTTGAAAAATTAGGGTACTTGTCATGTTGATAGATTTTTGAGTTTGGAATATGCCGAGCCCACATGTCAGTTTGGGATGACAAAGATTTCTCCTCCCACAGCTTTCCTAACTCACACCCCTCACCTCCTTGTGCTATTAGCACACAGGTTTGAGGTGGGGGGTGGGCAGAGAAAACCAACCAATACTTTTTGCAGGAATCATGACAGGTTCATGATGTCATTTGCCCTATAAATAGATCAGCCAGTTCAGTTCAGTTTGCATTAGAACTGTGTTTTTTTCACTTATTCCGAGAGGCAACCTGCTGCTGAACTCTTGCGAGAAACATGCAAGCAGAGAGGCCCAAAATCTTGCATTGGAAAGTAGAACCAGGAGACATAGAAGCTGACTGGGACCCCTTGGCGGAGCCATAGGAAATAAATCCTTGACTGACAACCTTGCTGTCCCAGAGGCGCCCTGCTGTTCCTGATACCCATTCCAAGACATCTCGTGTAAGTAAAACTATCCCATAGCAATAGATTGTGTAGGCCCTGCATTTTCCAGCATTGTTTAGTTATTCTCCCATAGCAAAATATCCTGTTTGTGTACATCCTTAGCAAGTAAATCAATTAATTCCCCTATAGAAATCACAGGATGTGTTTTGTTGGCATTCGAAACTAACAAGCTCTTCCCAGTGTATTTTTAGTTGGTATAGACATAAAGATTTGCAAAAAGAATTAATTCCAAAACCATGTCTCCACGTGAGTGTGCAAGGTGCAAAATGAAATTGCCCCTTTGTCCCCATCATGCTCTGACCAAAACAATAAAGTCCTGCCTGTTCTTTTTAGGTGTGGCAAAACATATTTCCCCATTGCTTTTCTTTCCCTCATATTGCATCTGTGGTAATAAGTAAAAAAAAGATGTTGCCCCTTGAATCCCTTTTTCCAAAAAGTGCATTCTCTCAGAATCCCAAAACAATGTACCCATTGTGTTCCCACTCTCTGCCACTGGCCTTCAATTCAGAGGGGTAGAGTCTAATTGATGTTTGGAGGGTGAGGGTTGCTGGGAGAAAAAGTATTATAACCAAATCAGCAATCACTGTGTGTCTTGAATTGGTCTTTTTCTCTATTGGTTGGTGATTTGAAAAGAAAGCTGCTGGAAATTGTGACTGTGTATCTCAGTATTATCTCTGTGTCGGTGCCATTACGGAAATCAGTTTTGTTCTTGTGTTGACACAGCATCGGTGGCTGATGTTAGTCTGTCAAATTTGGTTTAAAGAAATTAATACATCTATATTCTTACTAACCACAGGCCTGGTTCCTAGTCCATTGTGGATCCGGGTATTTGTTGGGTTTAGGTGTGAGATGGGTTGGAAGCCTTACCAAAAGGAACCTGAATCAAAACAGTAGGGATTTATTGTGCGCCATCTTGATTGGAGGGAAAGGAACTCCCTGAGTTAAGGGTGATTGCGTAATAAACCGCAACAGATTTGGGTATAATGAAAAGAGCACGTGTCTCAAAGTTGAGGACATTGTTGAGAGGAGAAAAAAGTAGCAGGACAGACCAATAAGTAGGCTCAGCAAGTCGTCCTGCTTGCGAGCACAGCAGAAGAGATAGTATTAGTTGAGTGGTGCGTGAGGTGTGGGTGGATTTGTCAAATATGTCGACGTTTAAGTTGGGGTGCGTTGGCAGTGGCAATGATGAACCTGCAGATTTTCAAGTCACAATCAAGGAGGACTCCAAGTTTGCATGCCACGGGTGATCTGTTGAGGAGGTTAGGGAGGAAAGAGATGCGAACGGCGGGTTGGCCTCAGAGGCAGTGAGATAGTTGACTTATGTCTTTCAAGAGTTTAGCATGAGACAGTGTAGAGCAGGGTTGTCCAACTCCAGGTCTCGAGGGCGAAATCCAAGTCAGGCTTTCAGGATACCCCTCATTAATATTCATGAAGTAAATTTGCATACAATGATTCTAAATGTATCCACATTTTATTTGCATGAAAATTAGGGATGTCCTGAAAATGAGTCAGAATCCCGACCTTCAAGGCCTGGAGTTGGACAACTCTGGTGTAGAGCTATCCATGGTCGGATGGCGGCTAGGCATTGGCTGATTATGCTTTCGGAGATTGCAGGAGTGATGGAGGGAAAGGAGAAGAATATCTGCACACCATCAGGTAAGAGGTGGTAGTTAAAGCCAAAGGAGGACATGTGTTTGCTGATCAAGGAGGGATCATGGGAGTTGTGGTCTAAAACTCCATAGAGCTGCAGGTTGCAGACCACTGGTATTCTGTGCGTATTTATCATTTTTACCACCAAAAAATAGAGTCATCATTTGGATATACTAACCTAGATTTCTAACATTCCAGAGATTGTTAAAAAGGTCACTTTTACCGCTGCCGTTTTTCCTAAATATTATATATATATATAAATTAGCAAAGAACATACCAACCCACTCATTTAAATCATGCCCGCTCTCGCCCACATTGGAGGTTTCAGTATTTTCAATCTTAACTTATTTCTAAGACATCTGGCTCAGACTCCCTGTTAACGGTGCAGCGGTCCCATAAGCAGGATCAGTGGGGATAAGTTCCCAAACTAATCTTCACACTGCTGTACGTGGCCCGCATCCTGATTAAGGGAATATGGATTGTGCGAACAATACCCACAGTTGATAAGTGTCACAGAGGCATTTTGGAAGTCATGTGTATCGGAAAAGCAATCTGTAATCTGTATGCATGCACAACTACGAGGATGCAAATGTGAAAAGCTCTTGAGAGCCGAATAAATAATCTCCTTTGTTGACACTCTGCCAAATCTATGAACGAGCCAAGGATTCTAATGCGAATGATAGAATTCTTATTAACTTTTCCCGCGCAGCGAATGTTCATGAACCTAAAATACTCCCAATTTTTTTAACAAATGTTCTGGGTACAAAAGTCTAAACTTCACAGACTTTGCTAAGAAAGAGGGTCTTAGCTCTTGATCCGTCAAGGTGAAGAGCGGTGATTGGACACGAGTACTAACCCGGGACGTTTCGTTTTTCATGCAGTTTCCGCTTTCTTATTAAATCATGCCTCAAATGGTTGACTGGGAGGCAGATTGCTGCTGTAAAGCCAATATGACAAGGCAGTGAAGCAGAATCACTGTACAAAACACATGAAGTAAAAAACAGTACTCCAAAGAACGAAGGTGACTGATGGACCGGAAGCTCAAGGCCCGGATACAGATTGTCCACACATAGTTTATTAACCCTTTCTTTGCCTTCCAATCCCAAAGTCTTTTCTGGTTTGGAATCCTTCTGTTTCACATCAATGGCAGTCTGCTTGTTGTAAAATGATGGGCTGCAATATTTTGTTCTCCAGATTTTTTGGACTACAAGCCCCATGAGTCCTTGCCGGTACAGTCAATGCTGAAGGATCACAATAGTTGTTGTACGAAATATTTGGAGAGCTGCAGGTTGCAGGCCATTCTTATAGTACAGTGGTCTGCTTCCTGTGGTTTCCCAGGGGTTTCTGACCAGGAAATCCCATGAAACCTCACCAGTAACTGGGATGTCTACAACTGATGGGAATTGTAGTCCAGAACCTCTCTTAACGGAAGAACACTTTCTCTCTCATGAGCATATGCCCCATTTTATAGGTTCTTGTTCCAAAGTCTACTGGCTTCGCCTGCAAATTGAGTGAGAAGAGCGGTGTCCACTGGAAGACCATTGTTTTCAGACAAACCATTTGGTATTTTACCCCCATGCAGGATCACTCGCTTAATCCTTAAATGCAGTTATATGGCATCTAATTTTCAGTAACTAAACCGCTAACCCGAGATAGTATCCAAAAGGCCTCCGAAACTAAAATAAAGGGATAAGACTTCTCTTCTCCAGTAAACAGAGATAGTCTCCACAGAGTCTCACAGCCTCACATGCAATGCCAGGGCTTCGCTCCTTCAGTAACTAAACTGCTAAGCACAGACATCCTCCGCAAGGTCTCCCATACTGAAATAAAGGGATAAGACTTCTCTTCTTCAGTAATTAACTGCTAAGCATAGATAGCCTCCACAAGGTCTCCCATACTATAATAAAGATATAAGACTTCTCTTCTTCAGTAATTAACTGCTAAGCATAGATAGCCTCCACAAGGTCTCCCATACTATAATAAAGATATAAGACTTCTCTTCTTCAGTAATTAACTGCTAAGCAGAGTTCGCCTCCACAAGGCCTCCCAAACTATAATATAGGGATACAACCCCTCTCCTTCAGTAACTAAACTGCTAACCCAGAGATGGCCTCCACAAGGCCTCCCATACTATAATAAAGATATAAGACTTCTCTTCTTCAGTAACTAAACTGCCAACCAGTTATAACCTCCACAAGGTCTCCCATCCAAAAATAAAGGGATACGACTTCTCTTCTAAAGTAACTAAACGGCTAAGCAGAAATACTTCCCACAGAGTCTCATATCCTTAATGCAGCAAATAGTAGGTGAGAGGGATGGGGGTGATGGGAGCTAAAGAGAGCAGCAGATTGAAGGTGAGAGGGATAGGGAGCGACGGGAGCTGAAGAGAGCAGCAGATTGAAGGTGAGAGGGATAGGGAGCGACGGGAGCTGAAGAGAGCAGCAGATTGAAGGTGAGAGGGATAGGGAGCAACGGGGACCTGATGAGAGCAGCAGATTGAAGGTGAGAGGGATAGGGAGCGACGGGAGCTGAAGAGAGCAGCAGATTGAAGGTGAGAGGGATAGGGAGCGACGGGGACCTGATGAGAGCAGCAGATTGAAGGTGAGAGGGATAGGGAGCGACGGGAGCTGAAGAGAGCAGCAGATCGAAGGTGAGAGGGATAGGGAGCGACGGGAGCTGAAGAGAGCAGCAGATTGAAGGTGAGAGGTATAGGGAGCGATGGGAGCTGAAGAGAGCAGCAGATTGAAGGTGAGAGGGATGGGGTGATGGGAGCTAAAGAGAGCAGCAGTTTGAAGGTGATAGGGATGGGAAGCGACGGGAGCTGAAGAGAGCAGCAGATGGAAGGTGAGAGGGATGGGGAGCGAGAGGAGCCAATTGAAGGTGAGAGGGATGGGGAGTGACGGGAGCTGTAGAGAGTAGCAGATTGAAGGTGAGAGGGATGGGGAGCGATGGGAGCTGAAGAGAGCAGCAGATTGAAGGTGAAAGGGGTGGGGAGTGACGGGAGCTAACGAGAGCAGCAAATTTAAGGTTAGAGGGATGGGTAGCGACAGGAGCTGAATAGAGTAGCAGACGGAAGGTGAAAGGGATGGGGAGCGACAGGAGCTGAAGAGAGCAGCAGATGGAAGGTGAGAGGGATGTGGAGTGACGGGAGCTGAAGAGAGCAGTAGATGGAAGGTGAGAGGGATTGGGAGGGATGGGAGCTGAAGAGAGCAGCAGATGGAAGGTGAGAGGGATGTGGAGCGATGGGAGCTGAAGAGAGCAGCAGATTGAAGATGCTGAGAGATGGCGATGGAAGGTGTAAGGGGCGGGGCTTATGGAAAGTGAAGTGAGAGCAGAAGCCATTGGAAGGCATGTGATTTTGCAGGGGTGAGCGGATGTCAGTGAGAACGAATTTCCCACTTGAACAAATTCAGTGACCCGGTTAATTATCAGTGACCCGGGTCAATCACTTTATGTCAGGAAAACCTGATGAGGTGATCAGGCTGTTTCCAGCCAGGGACAGACACAGACACCCACACGCACGTGCGCACTCACACACACACACACTAAAAAAGGCAGTGTAAGAAACATTAAAGAGTTGTCACTTCTGCATTCACTGTAAATATAACAACAAGGACCGTTTTGGGATTTCCTACTGTGGGTTACCCAATTCAATGTTCACACTTGAGAAACACACAGTTTCTTTGTTAAAGGAGAAATTTCGAGAGAACAACGTGTCTCTAGTTTGCTTTACAAGCGTATGTTAATGCACTGTGTCGTGCTAAAAAACACATGTTGAACCGCAGTGGGTCATGTGTTTGTTGCTTTCTAGATGAAAAAAACTAAATCTTTAATGGATAGTGGGCAGCTGTGTGGACACCGAACCAGGGTGCAGTGGAGACACGCTCAATGCTGAACTTCAGGAAAAGAAACTGATGAAGGCTGATCTGAAGACCCCCCTTGACTTTCCTCCGGAGGAGGCTGCTGCTTTAGACGGTCTCAGGCTGCCACAACCCTCTGTGCATTAACCAGCAACATGGACAGGGTAGAGGAACATTGCTAATGCAGACAACGCTGCAACAGTAACCAAGAGGGCATCCACTGACCTGTCCACATTTTGAGCCCTGATGAATGTGGTTTAATTACCCCCTATCACAGAAACCGGTCGGCTATGGAATGACCTGACCCAAGAGTACAACAATACTACCCGGAGTCAGTGCATTTGGACTATGGATCCCGAATACAAACAACACTGAGGATCCCATTTTTTTATGAAAGAATTGAGAGAGAAAAATCCATTGACGAATATCCCACCTTTCTTCTTTTTGTTTTAGCATTTCTGCACCTGCTTAATAGAGAAAATCCATTAAAGATTTTGTTTTTTTCATCTAGAAAGCAGCAAACGCTTGACCCACTGCGGTTCAACATGTGTTTTTTAGCACGACACAGTGCATTCACATACGCTTGTAAACCAAACTAGAGACACGTTGCTCTCTCGAAATTTCTTCTTTAACAAAGAAACTGTGCGTTTCTCAAGTGTGAACACTTCTGCATTCAGAGCAGCCATTCATTGCTCCCACCCTAAGCCTCGTAGACCCGCCCACCCGGGTCCCCTTTGCCATGTTCTGAGCTTTCAGGGTCCAGTTATGTGGGCTACATTTGCTGGCCAGTGTGTTGGCTTTGATAATTGTCCTTTTTTCGATCTCACCTTCAAATCAATAATCCGAAATATATTGATCTGGAATTCTGTAATATGAAAAGAAACGCAGGTGTCAAATCATATAGTGGAGCCGGTAAGGTGATCTTTCACTGGATGACATAACACCCCACTAACAAACAAAGATTTTTTTTTTAAAAAAGCTTACATTTAACAGTTAAAATAAGAAGTACCCAGGGAAGTTGTATATGGCTCTTTTCTTAAGTCCGTCACCATTGTTCCGTAAGCGAGCGACACGATGTTGGAGATGCTGTGAGGCTGAACAAGGCATTGTGCATGGCACGGACAGAGACTTCAAACGATGCTCTTCTCATCGGGTAAGTTTGCAAGGAGGGAACATTTACATTCAACTTCACCCCCTGACTAAGTAGACAGAGTTAAAGATTTTGAAGAGGGAGAAGGTGGGGGGCGGGCTCATTGAAGAAACGCTGTTCACTGACAAACACACAGTACGGTAGGAATCGGGTGCGGCCCCTCTCTTGAGGAGCTTCATTGTAGGTTGAATAATGCAGTCTGGTAGGAGTGGAGTGCGGCTACCGGACCCTCCCTTGTAGGAAGTTCACTGTCTCATTGTAGATTTAATAATGCAGTACGGTAGGATTCGAGTGGGACTCCATGACCCTCTCCTGTAGGAGGTTAACTCTCTCATTGCAGGTTAGAGTGGGGTTCCGGCACCCTCTCCTGCAGGAGGTTCACTGTCTATCTAGTAGGAGCGGAGTGCAGGCTCCAGGAACCTCTCCTGCAAGAAGCTCACTCTCTCATTGCAAGTTAGAGTGGGGTTCCGGCACCCTCTCCTGCAGGAGGTTCACTGTCTGTCTAGTAGGAGTGGAGTGCAGGCTCCAGGAACCTCTCCTGCAAGAAGCTCACTCTCTCATTGTAAGTTAGAGTGGGGTTCCGGCACCCTCTCCTGCAGGAGGTTCACTGTCTGTCTAGTAGGAGTGGAGTGCAGACTCCAGGACCCTCTCCTGCAAGAGGTTCACTGTCTCATTGTAGGTTGAATAATGCAGTACAGTAGGATTCGAGTGGGGCTCCAGGACCCTCTCTCGCAGTAGGTTCACTGTCTGTCTAGTAGGAGTGGAGTGCAGGCTCCAGGAACCTCTCCTGCAAGAAGCTCACTCTCTCATTGTAAGTTAGAGTGGGGTTCCGGCACCCTCTCCTGCAGGAGGTTCACTGTCTGTCTAGTAGGAGTGGAGTGCAGACTCCAGGACCCTCTCCTGCAAGAGGTTCACTGTCTCATTGTAGGTTGAATAATGCAGTACAGTAGGATTTGAGTGGGGCTCCAGGACCCTCTCTCGCAGGAGGTTCACTGTCTGTCTAGTAGGAGTGGAGTGCAGGCTCCAGGAACCTCTCCTGCAAGAAGCTCACTCTCTCATTGTAAATTAGAGTGGGGTTCCGGCACCCTCTCCTGCAGGAGGTTCAATGTCTCATTATAGGTTGAATAATGTAGTACGGTAGGATTCGAGTGGGGCTCGAGGACCCTCTCCTGTAGGAGGTTAACTGTCTCATTGTAGGTTTAATAATGCATTCTTGTAGGAGTGGAGTGCAGACTCCAGGACCCTCTCCTGCAAGAGGTTCACTGTCTCATCGTAGGTTGAATAATGCAGGACAGTAGGAGTGGAGTGCGGCTCCAGGACCCTCTCTCGCAAGAGGTTCACTGTCTCATCGTAGGTTGAATAATGCAGTACAGTAGGAGTGGAGTGCGGCTCCAGGACCTCTCTCGCAGGAGGTTCACTGTCTCATTGTAGGTTTAATAATGCAATACCGTAAGATTCGAGTAGGGCTCCAGGGCCATCTCTTGTACAAGGTTAACTGTCTGATTGTAGGTTTAATAATGCAGTACGGTAGGATTTGAGTGGGGCTCTGACACCCTCTCCTGCAGCGAGTTCACTGTCTCATCGTAGGTTGAATAATGCAGTACAGTAGGAGTGGAGTGCGGCTTCAGTACCCTCTCTCGCAGGAGGTTCACTGTCTCATTGCAGGTTAAATAATGACATACGGTAGGGTTTGAGTGTTGCTCCGGCACCCCCTCCTGCAGGAGGTTCACTGTCTCGTCGTAGGTTGAATAAGGCAGTACAGTAGGAGTGGAGTGCGGCTCCAGCATCCACTCGCACAGGAAATGCATGTTCTTACTGGAGGCGCACAGATGCAGCACGCTAGGACTCAAGTGCGGCTCTGGCGCCCTCTTCTGCAGAAGGTGCGCCATCTTACAAATAGCAATTAGTGATCACTCGAGTGATTAAGTGATTTCTGATTGGACTGAAGCACCTGAGGCTTTGATGCCTCATTAACGCCCTCGGATCATCTGATTACAATGGGGAATAGTGTAGGAGCACCGATAGTAATATCCGTGCTCACGATTCCTTTCACGTGTTGGACTTCCAGTTTTCAAGGTCGTGTTGGGGTCTCTGACTGAAGGCTGTTGGCCACATTGTGGCACCATCAACAAAACCGATGCTGGCGCTGATGACAGTTCAGCAAAGCCAACATGATTGTGATCAAGTGACTAAGAATAGGATAAAGAGAAACAGCACACACTGACGCCACCGTGGAAGCTTCTTGCTGGGAAATGGTCATGTTAGACAGGGGGACAAGTGTCATGTCAGACAGCGTGGTGGGACAAGTGGCAGAGGCAAGAAGATGTCGGCCAAGTGTAAAATGGCGACCGCAGAGCCTCAGCTTACTGCTGCTTTACAAAATGTTCTCCCTGGAAGCGGAGGTGATGTTCCTCTGGCCCCCTTCCTTATGAGAAGGCCGAGGACACCTCTCTCTAGCCTTTACTTTGCATCCTCTAAGGAATTGCCACGTTAGATCCTTGAGGTCTGTAAAGAGCCTTATGAGGCGATAGGAAGTCGATCATAGTTGGTCATCTCCGGGGTCACCCCGACGAGGCAAAAAGAAAAGAAGAGTGCATTCCATGGATGGAACCAGACCTGCAAAGAAGATTCAACTACTACAAACCAGAGAGAATGGTTCTGGTGATGGGTGGCTAAAGGGCAGTTCCTCTGAGCTGTCGACTGGCTCAGTTTAGCAACATTACTACATGATTTAGGGTGTGGCACTAGGCGTGGTAAGTGTTCCATTTTAACAGACTTGCATTGAGATACACCAAACCTGCATCAATCAACGTCCAGCAACCCTCGGCCACATCCTCTCTCTCACTCATCTCTGATTGCCTAACTGCCATTCAAGATTGGTGTGCCGCCAATGATCTTTGTCTGAATGTCAGCAAGACGGAGATCCTCCTCATCGGCACACCTTCACCATCCATTCCACTCACTCTCTGGCCGGCCTCCCTTGGCCCTCCTCCTAGCCCCACCTGCGAGGTTAAGAACCTTGGGGTCATCTTTGACCCCACACTTTCCTTTTCCACCCACATCTCTGATTTCTCTAAAAAGTCAAACTTCCTGCTGCACCTCCTCAGAGGTATTCTTCCTTTCCTCTCCTTCCCCCAGAAGCTCATGGTCTCCCAAGCTCTGTTTCTCTCTATGTTGGACTATTGCAACAGCCTCTTTCTAAATCTACCTGCCTCTACTCTCCGCACTCTGCAACTTAACCAGAACAGGACTGCGAGACTTGTCCTTGGCCTCAAGCCCTGGGATCGTATCTCTCCAGCTCTGAAATCACTCCATTGGCTCCCAGTGAATGCAAGGATTAAATTCAAAACTGCATTGTCCACAAGGATTTCTGGGGCCTGGGTCCAAAATACCTTCAGCTATCCCTCCGCAAAAACCTCCCCTCTCGAGCTCTTCGCTAACTCTAATTCCCTCAGGGTCAGTATTTTTTCAAAGAAACGAGCTGGGGGTAGATCTATGTCTTCGGCTGGGGCCTCGCTCTGGAACAGCCTCCCTGCCCCTCTAGACCTTCCTCTTTGCTTCTGCCTTCGCTCCCCCTCTCCCCTGCTGATCTGTTCTCTCTTGCCACTGTGCTCATGGCCACCCTCTGTCCGCCAGGCCCAGGTACCTGCTCACCCTCCCACACTGCCTCCAGGCCACCACTTGCACTGGGGTCTGTATCTGTACCCATACAGCCCCCCCCTTTTTCTTCCTGCACTTATCAGACCTACACTGTCTGCTGCCTTAAACCAAGCACTTGCCACTTGCTGGCTGCACTACCACTGTTTGATGCCTTTATTATTTATTTATTTATTATTATGTATCTGTTTCTCCTTTGCTCCGCACTTTCCACTTCTCCCTCCTTCCATGCACTTTACCCCTCCCCCTCTCCCATGCACTTGCGCGTTCTCAATGTCACTGGACCTAGTAAGATCGTCGTTTTGTTCTCCCCTGTTCTCCCCCTTGCCTTGTCGTGCTCTGAAACACTTGTGTACGAGCGCGATAGAAATAAAATATCAATATCAGTATCAAAGACCTCCCGCTGGTTGCTTAATCAGGAACTCTTAACCTATGTGATTGGATCAGCATACCACTGTCAATCGACATCCGGCAAAGACCTCCCGCTGGTTGCCTAATCAGGGACTCTTAACTTATGTGACTGGATCAGACCAACATCATTGCATACCGCAGTCAATCCATGTCTGGCAAAGACCTCCCGCTGGTTGTAATCGGGGACCCTTAACCTATGTGACTGGATCAGACCAACATCATTGCATACCACAGTCAATCCACGTCTGTCAAACATCTCCTGCTGGTTGCCTAACCAGGGACCCTTAACCTATGTGACAGGATCAGACCAACATCATTGCATACCGCAGTCAATCGATGTCTGGAAAACATCTGCTGCTGGTTTCCTAATCAGGGACCCTTAACCTATGTGACAGGATCAGACCAACATCATTGCATACCACAGTCAATCGACGTCTGGCAAACATCTCCTGCTGGTTGCCTAAATAGAAACACTTGCATAATGTGACTGGGTAAAACCAACATTAGGGCATACTACTGACAATCAACGTCCGGCAAGGGACTCCTTCTAATTGCCTAACTAGGAACTTCTACGCTATGTGACTGGATCAGAGCAACATCAGGGTTCACCACTGTCAATTAACATCTGATAGAGTATTCTTCCTGGTTGCTTAGCCTGGAACTCTCATCCTAGGTGACATTCTTGGGAGATTGATGATGGATGACTTTATGCATGTGCCTGTATGTATGTGCTTGATTTGAAGTAGCAGAAAGCTAGGTGTGAAGCAATGGAGTGCCGTACAACGGTGGGATCCAAGAACAGGGTGCAGCATCATGGATGCCATTGGAAGGGTAGACTATTAAAGGTAAAGTGGCAAGGGCATGGGTAGAGCGGATAGAGAGGGTTACAGGTGGGGGATAAAAGATAGATAGGGAAAGGTGAGGCCATCTTGACTCGTTACTTGCTGGATCCACAGCTGTGCCCCCATTGAAGCTATACTCCTGTGTCTGTCACACAATCAGACCTTGCTGGCTGCTGTGCTACGTCTCTGATCCTCAATAATTGATGTCCCCTATTTTTGCTATTAGGATAGCTCAGGGGCAACGCGTTCGCCTTGGAAGAAAGATGACGCGGAGCAACAACCTCTGGGTATTAAGCGCGTTATAAATAACCAATTACAATTACAATCTTTCTATGTCTATACCTACTAAAAAAACGGTGACTATAATGTGCGTGTTACCCTCCAGTATTTCAGACCTCTGATTAGAGTCTTTGATTTCTAATGCACGTTAGTTGGATTAAATGTGGAAAAACTATTCATCACATAAAATAGCACTTACTGTATTGAGGTAGGTGGGGGGCACTGCATATATAAATAGATGCCCCGTTGTTATGAAGAAATGATGAACAGCAGCCGGACCGGGCGTGATGGGTGGGCTTAAGACCGATGCATGGCGGCCATTACAGGTCTACTATGATGCTTATTTCAGGGTCAGAGGCTGGGGAAGGACTTTTGGCTTTCCACACTGGGACGGGAGAGGCACAGGCCCTCACATCTCATGGCGGGTCACAACACATCAGCACACACATGATTACTGTGTTCCCATGCAATCAACACAGTCGACAACCGCAGGAAGCAGAAGTAGGACTGGCTACTCCAGATAGGCTCCACAGAATGAAGCCAGAACCCCAGATCAGGACAGCCTCAGAATTAATAAACCCAGGGCGCAAGGTTGTGTTTTTATGCGAAAATTAACTTTAAAAGACTTGAACACAGGGAGGCTACACAATATTGCAGATCCCCTCAATCTGGACATGTCACGTCAGCACTAAGACAGTTCTCATTGTTGTGTTTCAGGTGGAATAGGTCACTCCATGCAACAGTAAGACAATGAGAGCAGGCTCCCTACATCAGGACAGGGTACATATGCATCGGAACACACGTCACAGCTTGTGATAGAGATTCAATAAACTAGGTGCTCAGGTTGGGCTGTTAATCTTCGTTCTTGGAAATTGGTCTCACTATCACGGCAGAAAATGTTTGGGGAATATTTTTTCCTGCCCCCACCACTCAGAGCATAATCCCTGGCATGCTACCCCCAGTAGCCAGAACAGAAGCCCCATACCTGGCCCCCGCCTCCCACACCCCACAATAGAAGCCCCACACCACCCAGGCCATGGCAACACCTCGTCCCAAACAAGCCACTTCGAGACGCAGTGGGCAGTGTTGGTTGAATGGTCTCATGATGATTGGGCCGAGGTGCCAGCTAAGAAGTGCTTTCCCCTTCTGTTCTGTGATGGCTTTCTCCATAGAGAGGCAGCCAGCACAGAAACCCAAGCAAACACTGGCCACCCTGGGGGAAGGACCGGGACATGGAAAGGCACAACGTTTTGGAGGGGAGGCACGTTCCACGTCTGACCCTATCGTAGAGACACCAGTGCACATCTCTTCTCTGCTACACTACTCTCTCTATTCCCAAAACCTACTCTGACCCTAACTTCCATTACACTTCCTCGTCAGCACCTCTTTATGTCTCACACTCAACATCACGGTGCTGCTAATCTCACTCTATATTGCTCTTCGGAATGCACAGTCTGTCTGCAATTAAACCTCCTTCACCTCCGACTTCTTCCTTTCTCATTCTCTTTCTCTTGACCCTACCTACACCTTCACTCAAGTCACTCTCCCTGCCCTACTAGCAGGGGCGATGGTGTAGGACTGTTTTCATCCTCCAAGCTTCTGATCTCTCCTACTCCCTTATCTTATCTAGAAGCTGGCTAAGAGGGCTCTCGTTGCACAATCATAGACTGAGATCAGCTTGTGAGATGGCTGAAGCAGCACAATCATAGACTGAGATCGGCTTGCTAGATGGCTGAAGCAGCACAATCATATGGCCTCATTACACGGACGGCGGTGGACCAAGGTGCTATTAGCACCTTGGTCCATGCCGGTAAAATAACAGCACCGCCTTGGAGGAAAGGGGATTTTTCGCCCTATTCCATGGTTGGTGGGGCGGTAATTCCCCCTTCCCCCATTGCCCTTCCCCATTCCCATTTTTGCCCCATAGGGCATAATGGGAATGGGGAAGGTGCTAATTACAGCACCGCAAATTGCGGTACCGTAATTAGCTGCCTGGTCCCTTTGTGGGTTAGGGACCTCGTAGTAAGGCGGTAAGGGTTAACGGTCACCAGTACCATTAACGGTGACCGTTAACCCTTACCGCCGTCCGTGTAATGAGGCCCATAGACTGAGATCAGCTTGCTAGATGACTGAAGCAGCACAATCATAGACGTTGAGCAACTGGTTAAGATGGCTGAAGGAGCACAATCATAAACTTTGAGGAGCTGGAGTAGGTGGCAGAAGGGGCACAATCACTCACTTTGAACTACTGGTTAAGAGGTTTGAAAGAGCACAATCGTAGGCTACGATCAGCTTGCCAGATGGCTGATGGACCACGATCATACACTTTGAGAAGCTGGTAAAGAAGACTGAAGGAGCACTATCATAAACTTCATTCAGCTTGCTAGATGGCTGAAAGAACACAATCATAGACATTGAGCAGTAGATTAAGATGGCGGAAGGAGCACAATCATAGATGAGATCAGCTTGCTAGATGGCTGAAGGAGCACAATCATAGATGTTAAGCAGCTGGTTAAGAAGAATGAAGGAGCACAATCATAGACTGAGATCAGCTTGCTAGATGGCTGAAGGAGCACAATCATAGACTGAGATCAGCTTTCTAAGATGGCTGAAGGAGAACCATCATAGACTGAGATCAGCTTTCTAAGATGGCTGAAGGAGCACAATCATAACCTTTGAGCAACTGGTTAAAATGGTTGAAGGAACACAATCATAGACTTCAATCAGCTTGCTAAGATGGCGGAAGGAGCACAATCATAAACTTGGGAAAGTTGGTTAAGATGGTTGAAGGAGCACAATCATAGACTTCGATCAGCTTTCTAGATGGCTGAAGGAGCACAATCATAGACTTCAATCAGCTTGCTAGATGGCTGAAGGAGCACAATCATAGATGTTGAGCAGCTGGTTAAACAGATTGAAGGAGCACAATCATAGATTTCGATCAGCTTGCTAGATGGCTGAATGAGCACAATCATAGACTTTGAGAAGCTGGTTAAGATGGTTAAAGGAGCACAATCATAGACTTCGATCAGCTTGCTAAAATGGCTGAAGGAGCACAATCATAAACTTTGAGAAGCTGGTTAAGATGGTTGAAGGAGCACAATCATAGACTTCGATCAGCTTTCTAGATGGCTAAAGGAGCACAATCATAGACGTTGAGCAGCTGGTTAAGATGGCTGAAGGAGCACAATCATAGACTGAGATCAGCTTGCTAGATGGCTAAAGGAGCACAATCATAGACGTTGAACAGCTGGTTAAAAAGAATAAAGGAGCACAATCATAGATTTCGATCAGCTTGCTAGATGGCTAAATGAGCACAATTATAGACTTTGAGAAGCTGGTTAAGATAGTTGAAGGAGCACAATCACAGACTTTGAGAAGCAGATTACAATGGCTCAAGTAGAAAAAATCATAGACTTTGAGCAGCTGGTTAAGATGGCTGAAGGAGCACAATCATAGACTGAGATCAGCTTGCTAGATGGCTGAAGGAGCACAATCATAGACTTCAATCAGCTTGCTAAGATGGCTGAAGGAACACAATCATAAACTTGGAGAAGTTGATTAAGATGGTTGAAGGAGCACAATCATAGATTTCGATCAGCTTTCTAGATGGCTGAAGGAGCACAATCATAGATTGAGATCAGCTTGCTAGATGGCTGAAGGAGCACAATCATAGATGTTGAACATCTGGTTAAAAAGATTGAAGGAGCACAATCATAGATTTCGATCAGCTTGCTAGATGGCTGTATGAGCACAATCATAGACTTTGAGAAGCTGGTTAAGATGGTTGAAGGATTACAATCACAGACTTTGAGAAGCAGATTACAATGGCTCAAGTAGAAAAAATCATAGACTTTGAGCAGCTGGTTAAGATGGCTGAAGAAGCACAATCATAGACTGAGATCAGCTTGCTAGATGGCTGAAGGAGCACATCACAGACGTTGAGCATCTGGTTAAGATGGCTGTGTCGAACTGGATATTAAATTATGCCTCCTATTATAACGATTTGTATGTATATTGGCCTACGCCAAGTTGCTTAAAATTGTACGCGAATAACTCTCTACGGCAAGGTCTTGACCTTAGAAATTGATGTTAGCCGCCATCTTGAATCAAGCCTCCATTTTAGGTTAGAACCGCCATTTTGGGTTTTTTATACAAAGTCACCCTGTAATCTAAAATGGCTGTCTCGTGTGCCCTTGTTCTTGCCTTAACCTCTCCAACATCTGTAGGAGAGTTAATGTCCAACCTGCCTTCAGGCTACATGTTAGGGTCATGTAGACCTTGTCCTTTGTTGACCTCGGGAGCAGGGGATTACTTGAATTAGCAATGTTAAACTACAAGTATACAAGAACAGTAATGCTATCCAGATATAATATGTGAAACATTTGTTTGGACTGTATTAAAACAGCATGTAAAGAGTGTAAATGTTAAATTAAAGAATAATGGAGTGTGTTAGTAAATATATTCAAAAGTAAACCACATGCACGAGATATGTAAATTAGGAAAGTGAACCTGGCGCGACCCTAGCCCAGTGTATAATTAACCTGTAAGAGGGCTGGACATCATTTTACAAATAGTATAAATGCATCGATGTCCAGCTAGGAAATTCTGTTCACTGCTCACATTGAACCCTGCTGGTGGTCTCTTGATGAATTGACGGCCAAATAGCTATTTGTGTACTTTGTTGAATACTGTTCAGTTTTATAATAAAGATTCTGGGAATCTTTAGAAGCCCGTGTCAGTGTATTTTCCTTTGCTTGGTGTAACAGCTGTAATATTGTGTTTTTTATGATTCCACAGATGGCGCCCGAATAGGGACCCTCAAGATTGACTTTGTCTCGTTGAAGGTTGGCTCGGCTATCGGACTGGGATCGGACGGTGCTAACAGAAACGGCCACTATAGACGAGAAGCGAATTCCTCGACGAAACTGCACAATCCGATCCCTGGACGGTGAGCTGTAGCCCGAGACGATGTCTTGACGAGGGTCCATATATTTGAGGTGGGTAAATTTGCCGAAAATCACCAGACACGTGGGTCCGTAGCATTGTCCTTAGTAACCCGATCGGGCCTCCCAGTCCTTTGGTCAGGTGAATCGTGCCGCGATTCTTAATCTAACCCTGACAATTTTAATTTGGAGCATTGTACTCGCGAGCACAATTATTTAACCAGGTAACACCAGAACTTTGATATGCCTGGAAAATTGTCTGCCTGCTTTAGGGCATTATTCTGCAGCGACAGACAATCTTTGGAAGATAGCCGTCCCTGCACCACAGGAGGGGTCGCCGGCATGTACTATGTACTGTAAGAAAGGCTTTGGTAGTATAGCATTTAATGACATTTGGCACAGACAAACCAGACATAATTCTAAACTTCGGTGGCCAACCAATGGTAGTTTTGACATCCCTCGTATAGAATATATAGAGTCTGTATTAGTAAAGAAAAAGGCTAGACTTGCAGCATTTGACGCGTTGCACAGTTGGAAAACAGAAGCTTTGCAGCAACAAAAGAGTAGAGAGAAACACATGCGTAGACATATGACAAGTGTCGAAAAGGCACGGTTATATGAACAAAATAAACAATTGGAGTCAGTTAGGAACACGGACAGGGCGTTTCAATTAGGCATTCAGAAAATCTACCCTTCAAAAGATTTTCATACGTCAGATGAATTGATTAATAAGCTTTTGCATGAACGAAGGCCCGATGCCTCCGCGCCACCGCCGTACGTCCCTCCTCCTGGCACTTTGCCCCTTCCTGTTGTAGTTCCCCCTCCTATAGTTCATCCGGTCCTCCCTGCTGTTCTTCCTGTTGTTCTTCCAGCCGTCGCCCCTTTGCCTGCCCCATTGCCTTCACCTGTTGTTATTCAGAATGTGCCTACTCTTCCTCTTCCAATTGATTCTACATCGCTTGTAGTAGACCAGGGAGCAAGACCAAGGGTTGTGACTCGTAATACTGTGTCCCCAGACAAAAGGAGTGAATTGACTGCTTGGGCTAAACATTGTATGGAGAAGGGTGAAAAAGCTGATTTTTTTTCCACACTCGAAAATTTAAAAGATATTCCTGAGAAAAATGTTTTTATCAAAGGATTAGGGACTCATTTGAGTATAATGTGGAATAGACTAAATGATGTAGATTTCCCACAAGGGTTATGGGATTTGAACGCCTTAGCGTTGTCCAGAGATACTGCGGAGAAGCTATATGAGCATGTTGAGAGGATTTTTGAGTATAGGAAGGAGTTGGAAGAGTTACAGAATGAGGAAGCAGATGTTGGTAGTTTAGGAATGATGTACTTACAGAAACGATTTTCTCCTCGTCGAGAATTAAAAGGAGAGGAAGCGCGAATTTCTATAAAGGATGCGATAAGATGGATTTCGGATATGTCGATAACTCCAGATGAAGTATATGACACATATAGTCAGTATACGTTAGAAATGCAAAAGAAAGTGATACAGGTGATGGTAGAGCACCTCCAGAATAAGTGTGTCAGAAGAAAGATTTGTTGTCCCGCAGAATTCTTGAGTGTTTATAAGAGAGCCTTTTTGATTGATGCTTCTTCGACTGCCTTAGCCCTTGATTTGGCTCTGTTGCTTAGTAAGCGTTCGGAGCTGCCTACTTCTCAGTTGCCTATGAGAGAGGTACCTCCGACATTTGTCCCGAAAGTTGAGATTGCGGCTGATGCTGGACGAGGAATAGTCGCCGGAGAAATTCCTGCACATTACGTTACACAGTTTGTTCACGTCCCGTTTTGAAGACAGGAAGTGAACACCATAAAGCAATCTATTCTCGATATATTCTCGAAATAGAGTCGGTCTTACAGTCGTCGGTATTCACTTTAAGTGATATTGACCTATTATTTCCCGTACTCCTGCCAGTTGATTTGTGGAAACAGATTAGGACTATAGATGACATACCTGGGTTGGGAGATACATGGAATAACATGGTTAGGCTAGACAGAGAAAGACCAGCTGGCGAACGACCACCTCGAATGATATTAACCTTGCCTGATAGAATTATTGTAAAATTGAAAACTATGGTTCCAGAAAAAAGAATCATTTGGGACAAGCTTACGGCCTGTGCCAAGGAAAGTCTGAGGGCGCTACCGATTTCTTTTATTGGTTCGAGCAGGTATTCTCAGATTTCAGTGGACAAGACTTAGGCACAGAGTCAGGGAAAAGGTTGTTTGTCGACAAATTTGTACGTGGATTACTGCCTGACATCCAGTTACAGATTATGTCTTCTGAAAGCGCTTGGCAGGCGAAGTCTCAATCAGAAGTACTGCATATGGCTCAGTACTATGAAAATCGTGTAAATACTGAAAAGGAAAAACTTGAGAAAAAAAAGGGTGTCCTGAAAACTAAAGTTTTATTACAGCAGATTGTTAGAAACCCTAGAGGGGGTAATCAATTTAGAGGTCAGTACATTCCACAGGGAAGTGCGCCCTTGGCTCCGGTAACTATTAACCAGTGTGCCTATTGCCGGCAGGAAGGCCACTGGCGCGCACAATGTCCGTCCTTGCAGCAAAGGTCATTTGGGAACATGGGTAGATGATTCAGAGGTTGCCCAGGTGCAGGGGCCCTGGCAGAGGTCAGTTTACACCAGAATCACAGCAACCTCCTTCAGAAGATAAGAAAGTTTCGAATGTGGATAATAGAAACATTTTTGATCACCCTTCTGCCGCGATCCTCTCTGAAGAGCTTCATTTTGATAATATTCTGTCTCGCTAGGATTGCCCGAAGCAGGATTTGGAAACTACGCCTATTCCCGTTCATCAGGAAGGCCCCTACATTGAGATGGCGGTGGGAAATAGGAAGCATCTATTTTTAGTAGATACGGGAGCACAGAAATGTTCCATTGATCATTCACGGGTTCCAAATATACCCCTGTCAGGGCAGTCCAACGTTTCCGTAGGGTTTTCAGGCACACCTGTAGTTTGTCCGGTCTCTTTGCCGGTACCAATAACACTGGGTCCCTTCACGGAACAGTGTCCATTTCTACTTACCACAAACTGTGGGGAGAAATCGCTGGGGCTAAATTTGTTGAAGGCATTGCATGCAGTAATACATTGTTCTCTGGATGGAATTCGGCTAACAATTTCACCTCAGCAATCACTCGGCTCTCAGTTTTTGACTCGACCTTTACCGCCAGAATTTAGTAATGTCCCAGAATGCTCATGGGCAATTGATGATAATGATGTGGGCATTCTTCAAATTAAACCTGTTAAATATATTTTGAAACCTGGAGTCAAATTGCCTCTCATCCCGCAATATAAGATCTCAGTTGAAGGCGAACAGGCTTTGAAATGTATAGTTTCTGATTTTGTACATCGTGGAGTAATTGAGGAGATTACGGGTAGCATATGTAACAGCCCCATTTTGCCAGTATACAAAAAAGGTGATAATGCGATTCCCTTTCGTTTTATAATTGATTTACGCGCTATTAACAAAATTGTGGCTCTTCAATTTCCTATTGTACCTGATGTTACAACGATACTAACCATGATTCCGGCTTCTGCCACTCATTTTAGCGTTGTTGATCTTAAAAATGCATTTTTCAGTATTCCCATACACAAGGATAGCAGGTATTTGTTTGCGTTTACCCTAGGTGGACGCTTGTTTACATTCACTCGTGCACCACAAGGGTACACTGAGAGTCCAAGTATTTATAGTAGGGCATTGAAAGAGCAGCTTGATACCCTCGAGTTGCCTACTACTTGCACATTACTGCAGTATGTAGATGACCTCCTCTTGGCTGCTGATTCTGAGAGCACCTGTAAAGAAGGCACTGTGTTGTTGCTTTGTCATCTAGCAAAACACGGCCACAAAGCTTCACTTAAAAAATTCCAATATTGTTGTCAGGAGGTCGCCTATTTAGGCTATCTCCTGTCAAAGGAGGGAAGACGGTTGACACCTGAACGAATAAAGACCATTTCTGGCATGTCTGTCCCAAATACGCAAAAGGAAGTTAGAGCCTTGATAGGTATGGCTTCTTATTGTAGATTGTGGATCCCTAACTTTTCGTTAACGATTAAACCAATGCTGGCTTTGACAAAGAAGGGCATTTCTTTGCCATTGCCATGGACTTTGGAACACCAGACAGCATTTGATTTGCTCAAAACCACGCTGTGTTCAGCGCCGGTTTTAGGAACTCCGAATTATGACAAGGCCTTTGTATTGTTTGTGCATGAACGTGATGGATGTGCTTTGGCTGTGTTAACACAGGAACATGGAGGGAAGAATAGGCCGTGCGGCTACTATTCCTCCGCCCTTGATCCTGTAGCATGCACTTTGCCAAGATGTTTGCGCGCTGTTGCTGCTGCTGCTGCGTCTGTAAAACAGAGTGAGGGAATGGTCCTGGGTGATGCGTTAACCCTAATGGTACCTCACTCTGTAGATATTCTATTGAATAGAACTCAAACGCAACACCTCACTTCTGCACGATTGACAAGGTATGAACTAATCTTGTTTGTCCCCCACATTCAAATTCAGAGGTGTTGTGTATTAAATCCGGCTGAACTTTTACCTGTCTCGCAAGATACTGTTGATGGTGACGATACGTCACACGATTGCCTTTATATGACAGAACAAGAGACTAAAGGCAGAATCGATTTGAAAGACGCGCCTTTGAATAGCCCACAAGGAGAGCTATTTTGTGACGGCTCTTGTTTTAAACTTCCAGACGGTACATCCACGGCTGCTTATGCAGTTACTACTTTAAGCACGGTTGTGGAAACTAAAAGAATTATGCATAACTCTGCGCAGGCCGCAGAAATTATAGCGTTAACTCGTGCTTGTGAACTCTCAGAAGGACTTACAGTGAATATATATACTTATAGTCATCATGCCTTTGGGGTAGCCCACAATTTCGGTAGACTTTGGAAAGAATGAGGTTTCTTGACCTCACACGGAACGAAAATCCAGCATGGCACTTTAATAGTGCGATTACTTTCAGCACTTGCACTCCCTGTTTAGTTAGCTATCATAAAATGTTCAGCACATCAAAAGGTTACAGATGATGTAGGAAAAGGGAATGCTTTCGCCGATCAGATAGCTAAACAGACTGCCACTGATTTCAGTTCAGAAATGTATGCTGTAAAAGAAATTGTAAATGTTTACACTTTGGGTGAAAGTATCGATGCTGTAAAAGATATTCAAGCAGATGCTACCATATAGGAAACTAAGAGATGGATCGAGGGTGCAGGGAGATTGGATGACGATGGGTGTTGGGTAGACAATATTGAAGGGAAATGGTTACTCCCTGACGCCTACATTACAATGATGGTTATTATGGCTCATGGTCCGACACATGTTTGTGCGCGAAAATTGACAAAAATGCTACACAGTGTATGGGCCAATGATAAGATTTTCAAAATTGCGGAGTGTTTTGTCCAGAACTACATGGTTTGCTTGCAGCACAATGTAGGAAAGGGTACCTCGACTCCTAGAGGAAGTTTTGCTCCACCTTCTTTCCCGTTTGAGGTTATTCACATTGATTTTATTGAAATGGAACGGTGTAACAATCTTAAATATGTATTGGTTGTTATTTGTGCCTTTAGTAAGTGGGTTGAGGCCTTCCCGGTTAGAGATGCAATGGCCATAACCACGGCAAAAACTCTGTTGAAAGAGTTTTTTCCTAGATTCGGGCTGCCGAGAGTCATCTGGTCAGATAATGGGCCACACTTTATTGCCACTGTAATCCTACAAATTTGCAAAGGATAACAGATTGACAAGCTGTTCCATTCAGCTAAACCTGCCCAAAGTGCCGGATTAGTGGAGAGGCACAACGGCATTATAAAGAACAAACTCGCTAAGACGTGTGCTGGCACCAAGCTAAAGTGGCCGGACGCCTTACCGATCGTGTTACTGTCGATGAGAACAACCCCTCAAACTAAGACTGGGCTCTCTCCCTTTGAGGTGGTAATGGGGAGACCTGCTAATATTTGGGGTATGCCAAAAAGTCGCTCATTACGGGATATAGAAAATGTGCTTCTTTCAGATTACTGTAACCAGTTGACTTAATATCTGTTTTCAATTTATCACCAGGTGCGAGAGGCATTACCTGTGCACTACGAGGGTCCTGGTCACAGTCTACGACCGGGGGACTGGATCCTCACAAAGGTTTTTGAGAGGTCGTCTTGCCTTGGACCTCGGTGGAGGGGTCACTACAAAGTCCTGCTAGTCACCCAGACTGCCGTGCGGGTAGCGGGTCGTAAACACTGGATCCATGCGATGCACACCAAACGGATCCCACAGCCCGTGCCATACGATACAGACGACACAGAATCCCTTCCCACTGCTGTAACTAGCGTGCCTGAAACAGCAACAACCAACAAGGGAGAATCGGAGAGCGCTTCAGAATCCGCAAGGTCGGACAAAACGGCCATCTTGTCTCCGCACTCCCCAACAGTGGAACTTCCGGATCAATCCTTTTCTGATCCCATTTCCGTCCATTCGCCACTTCCAGGAGGAGGTGACGACACTTTGTTCTCGCCAGAAACTGCAAAATATAATTTGCGCCCATGGAAGTAAACGTACAGCATGGTCTGACTGTGCGATTGAGAAAATCATTTGAGGGCTTGCCTTTTTGGCCTGGTTGTGCAGGAAGATTCTGTCGGCTAAGGGTTGTGGGAAAGACATTAAGAAGACGCGCGACTGGAGTCGCCAGCAAACGAACAATTGGTGTTTTTTCGGTTGAAGACGACAATGCCTGCACCCGCTACTGCTCGTACCGAACTTTTAGATAAACATTTGACTAGCAGAGACAATGATCAAGCATGTAAGGGGACCCCCAAAGTATATTGTTGCCTTTTTGTGATAATTACTGGATTTTTAGTAACTGTTGGGTTTGGGTTATGGTATCTGGAGGAAGCATATCCGTTAGAGGACTTTTTACCTATTGAAAATGTATCAGTTATTCCCACTCCGTCTGTGCAATTGCATACTTTGTTGCCTAGGGATTCTTTGCATAGACGGAACTATCAGAATAATACCCTTTTGTTAATAATGAATGCCACTCATGCAATTTTTAATAAGACCAATTGCTGGATCTGTACACATCTACCGCAACATGGGGATAAGGGGCTAGGTTGGTATATTTATCCCTTACCTTTGACAACTGCCTGTTACGCTTCTCTTAGAGCACTATTTTTTGGTCGATGGAATGATAGCATCTCAGGGAACTTTGATGGTACAAATTTAAATAGTTTTGAAAAGAATATTTTGATGCCCCTGGGATGCTTGCTTTTTGCAAATAGAAGTAAGCCAAACGTTGCTTCTGTTAGGCCCTCTGATAGATTGTCTCGTCCCTTTCAGTCTTTAATCTCTTTCAAAATGGCTCCTAACCGCAATAAGGATGCCACGCCTCCATCTTATTCTGTTAATCATAGCCCCGATTCAGTATCCTTCTGCATACAGAGGAATGGAACACGGTCAATGGGTAATATTTGAAAGTGCGCTAACGTTGCGGATTTGACTAGTGAAAACAGACCTCTGTACGTGGGCAAACCTGTCTATTTTGTTTGCGGTGATGTGGCATTTCCATGGTTGCCCAGGGATTGGCAAGGAACCTGTTATTTAGGGATTCTATTACCTGGGGTATTTATTGCCAGTACTGTAGAAATTTCAAAGACTCGTCCACGACGAGGTTTAAAAGGGGATACTCCAGCACAAACTCTAGGAGATATTATGAAATCCTTTGTGCCATTTTTTGGCCAAATTACGAATTCAGAAGATATCAGGGGACTAGCGAGAGTATTGGAGAGAACCATCAACCGGACCACTGACATACTCTATAATATGACGTTAGAACAGAGAGCGATAAGATTAGTGGCTCTTCAGAACCGGATGGCATTAGATGTCATCCTGGCAGAGCGAGGAGGAGTATGTAAATTAGTGGGGTCCGCTTGCTGCGTTTACGCACCAGACACCTCTCCGACGATCTTTAGGGGTATCCAAAATCTACATGTTCTTAGATCAGAAGTACATGTTCCTGAGGGAAACTGGGAACTTGGTACATGGTTTTGGGACCTCCTACGGTCATGGGGATGGAAGTTGTTTTTGGCCCTGCTGATTATCTTGGGAAGTTTTCTGTTTCTTTGTTGTTGTATACAGTGTCTCCCTGGTATATGCTCAGTGTTAGGGGGATGTTGCGCGCAAGCAACAAGTGTATTAGGAAATAAAATATACGCCCCAAAGAAGGTTTCCAAAGAGTATGTGTTGAAAGAAACTCTGGTGTCAGATATAATTGCAATAGATATGTCCGACAATGATTCGGGGTGTATGGACGATGACGTATGGAGTTACTTGCAAGCAGATCAGAAGTAGTGTTAGCACTTGGCATAGGCCAAAAGGAGGGTTTGTCGAACTGGATATTAAATTATGCCTCCTATTATAACGATTTGTATGTATATTGGCCTACACCAAGTTGCTTAAAATTGTACGCGAATAACTCTCTACGGCAAGGTCTTGACCTTAGAAATTGATGTAAACCGCCATCTTGAATCAAGCCTCCATTTTAGGTTAGAACAGCCATTTTGGGGTTTTTATACCAAGTCATCCTGTAATCTAAAATGGCTGTCTCGTGTGCCCTTGTTCTTGCCTTAACCTCTCCAACCTCTGTAGGAGAGTTAATGTCCAACCTGCCTTCAGGCTACATGTTAGGGTCATGTAGACCTTGTCCTTTGTTGACCTCAGGAGCAGGGGATTACTTGAATTAGCAATGTTAAACTACAAGTATACAAGAACAGTAATACTATCCAGATATAATGTGTAAAACATTTGTTTGGTCTGTATTAAAACAGCATGTAAAGAGTGTAAATGTTAAATTAAAGAATAATGGAGTGTGTTAGTAAATATATTAAAAAATAAACCGCATGCACGAGATATGTAAATTAGGAAAGTGAACCTGGCGCGACCCTAGCCCAGTGTATAATTAACCTGTAAGAGGGCTGGACATCATTTTACAAATTGTATAAATGCGTCGATATCCAGCTAGGAAATTCTGTTCACTGCTCACATTGAACCCAGCTGGTGGTCTCTGTGATGAATTGACGGCCAAATAGCTATTTGTGTACTTTGTTGAATACTGTTCAGTTTTATAATAAAGATTCTGGGAATCTTTAGAAGCCTGTGTCAGTGTATTTTCCTTTGCTTGGTGTAACAGCTGTAATATTGTGTTTTTTCTGATACCACAGATGGCGCCCGAATAGGGACCCTCAAGATTGACTTTGTCTCGTTGAAGGTTGGCTCGGCTATCGGACCGGGATCGGACAGTGCTAACAGAACCGGCCACTCTAGACGAGAAGCGAATTCCTTGACGAAACTGCACGATCCGATCCCTGGACGGTGAGCTGTAGCCCGAGACGATGTCTTGACGAGGGTCCATATATTTGAGGTGGGTAAATTTGCCGAAAATCACCAGACACGTGGGTCCTTAGCATTGTCCTTAGTAACCTGATCGGGTCTCCCAGTCCTTTGGTCAGGTGAATCGTGCTGCGATTCTTAATCTAACCCTGACACTTTGAATTTGGAGCATTGTACTCACAAGCACAATTATTTAACCAGGTAACACCAGAACTTTGATATGCCTGGGAAATTGTCTGCCTGCTTTAGGGCATTATTCTGCAGCGACAGACAATCTTTGGAAGATAGCCGTCCCGCACCACAGGAGGGGTCGCGGCATGTACTATTAACTGTAAGAAAGGCTTTGATAGTATAGCATTTATTGACATTTGGCACAGACAAACCAGACATAATTCTAAACTTCGGTGGCCAACCAATGGTAGTTTTGACATCCCTCGTATAGAATATTTAGAGTCTGTATTAGTAAAGAAAAAGTCTAGACCTGCAGCATTTGACACGTTGCACAGTTGGAAAACAGAAGCTTTGCAGCAACAAAAGAGTAGAGAGAAACACATGCGTAGACATATGACAAGTGTCGAAAAGGCACGGTTATATGATCAAAATAAACAATTGGAGTCAGTTAGGAACACGGACAGGGCATTTCAATTAGGCATTCAGAAAATCTACCCTTCAAAAGATTTTCATACGTCAGATGAATTGATTAATAAGCTTTTGCATGAACGAAGGCCCGATGCCTCCGCGCCACCTCCGTACGTCCCTCCTCCTGGCGCTTTGCCCCTTCCTGTTGTAGTTCCCCCTCCTATAGTTCATCCGGTCCTCCCTGCTGTTCTTCCTGTTGTTCTTCCAGCCGTCGCCCCTTTGCCTGTCCCCTTGCCTTCACCTATTGTTATTCAGAATGTGCCTACTCTTCCTCTTCCAAGTGATTCTACATCGCTTGTAGTAGACCAGGGAGCAAGACCAAGGGTTGTGACTCGTAATACTGTGTCCCCAGACAAAAGGAGTGAATTGACTGCTTGGGCTAAACATTGTATGGAGAAGGGTGAAAAAGCTGATTTTTTTTCCACACTCGAAAATTTAAAAGATATTCCTGAGAAAAATGTTTTTATCAAAGGATTAGGGACTCATTTGAGTATAATGTGGAATAGACTAAATGATGTAGATTTCCCACAAGGGTTATGGGATTTGAACGCCTTAGCGTTGTCCAGAGATACTGCGGAGAAGGTATATGAGCATGTTGAGAGGACTTTTGAGTATAGGAAGGAGTTGGAAGAGTTACAGAATGAGGAAGCAGATGGTGGTAGTTTAGGTATTATGTACTTACAGAAACGATGTTCTCCTTGTTGAGAATTAAAAGGAGAGGAAGCGCAAATTTCTATAAAGGATGCGATAAGATGGATTTCGGATATGTCGATAACTCCAGATGAAGTATATGACACATATAGTCAGTATACGTTAGAAATGCAAAAGAAAGTGATACAGGTGATGGTAGAGCACCTCCAGAATAAGTGTGTAAGAAGAAAGATTTGTTGTCCCGCAAAATTGTTGAGTGTTTATAAGAGAGCCTTTTCGATTGATACTTCTTCGACTGCCTTAGCGCTTGATTTGGTTCTGTTGCTTAGTAAGCTTTCAGAGCTGCCTACTTCTCAGTTGCCTATTAGAGAGGTCCCTCCGACATTTGTCCCGAAAGTTGAGATTGCGGCCGATGCTGGACGAGGAATAGTCGCCGGAGAAATTCCTGCACATTACGTTTCACAGTTTGTTCACGTCCCGTTTTCAAGACAGGAAGTGAACACCATAAAGCAATCTATTCTCGATATATTCTCGAAATAGAGTCGGTCTTACAGTCATCGGTATTCACTTTAAGTGATATTGACATATTATTTCCCGTACTCCTGCCAGTTGATTTGTGGAAACAGATTAGGACTATAGATGACATACCTGGGTTGGGAGATACATGGGATAACATGGTTAGGCTAGACAGAGAAAGACCAGCTGGCGAACGACAACCTCAAGTGATATTAACCTTGCCTGATAGAATTATTGTAAAATTGAAAACTATGGTTCCAGAAAAAAGAATCATTTGGGACAAGTTTACGGCCTGTGTCCAAGGAAAGTCTGAGGGTGCTACCGATTTCTTTTATTGGTTCGAGCAGGTATTCTCAGATTTCAGTGGACAAGACTTAGGGACAGAGTCAGGGAAAAGGTTGTTTGTCGACAAATTTGTACGTGGATTACTGCCTGACATCCAGTTACAGATTATGTCTTCTGAAAGCGCTTGGCAGGCGAAGTCTCAATCAGAAGTACTGCATATGGCTCAGTACTATGAAAATCGTGTAAATACTGAAAAGGAAATACTTGAAAAAAAAAGGGTGTCCTGAAAACTAAAGTTTTATTACAGCAGATTGTTAGAAACCCTAGAGGGGGTAATCAATTTGGAGGTCAGTACATTCCACAGGGAAGTGCGCCCTTGGCTCCGGTAACCATTAACCAGTGTGCCTATTGCCGGCAGGAAGGCCACTGGCGCGCACAATGTCCGACCTTGCAGCAAAGGTCATTTGGGAACATGGGTAGATGATTCAGAGGTTGCCCAGGTGCAAGGGCCCTGGCAGAGGTCAGTTTACACCAGAATCACAGCAACCTCCTTCAGAAGATAAAAAAGTTTCGAATGTGGATAATGGAAACATTTTTGATCACCCTTCTGCCGCGATCCTCTCTGAAGAGCTTCATTTTGATAATATTCTGTTTCGCTAGGATTGCCCGAAGCAGGATTTGGAACCTACGCCTATTTCCGTTCATCAGGAAGGCCCCTACGTTGAGATGGCGGTGGGAAATAGGAAGCATCTATTTTTAGTAGATACGGGAGCACAGAAATGTTCCATTGATCATTCACGGGTTCCAAATATTCCCCTGTCAGGGCAGTCCAACGTTTCCGTAGGGTTTTCAGGCACACCTGTAGTTTGTCCGGTCTCTTTGCCGGTACCAATAACACTGGGTCCCTTCACGGAACAGTGTCCATTTCTACTTACCACAAACTGTGGGGAGAAATTGCTGGGGCTAAATTTGTTGAAGGCATTGCATGCAGTAATACATTGTTTTCCGGACGGAATTCGGCTAACAATTTCACCTCAGCAATCACTCGCCTCTCAGTTTTTGACCCGACCTTTACCGCCACAATTTAGTAATGTCCCAGAATGCTTATGGGCAATTGATGATAATGATGTGGGCATTCTTCAAATTAAACCTGTTAAAATTATTTTGAAACATGGAGTAAAATTGCCTCTCATCCCGCAATATAAGATCTCAGTTGAAGGCGAACAGGCTTTGAAATGTATAGTTTCTGATTTTGTACATCGTGGAGTAATTGAGGAGATTACGGGTAGCATATGTAACAGCCCCATTTTGCCAGTATACAAAAAAGGTGATAATGCGATTCCCTTTCGTTTTATAATTGATTTACGCGCTATTAACAAAATTGTGGCTCCTCAATTTCCTATTGTACCTGATGTTACAATGATACTAACCATGATTCCGGCTTCTGCCACTCATTTTAGCGTTGTTGAACTTAAAAACGCATTTTTCAGTATTCCCATACACAAGGATAGCAGGTATTTGTTTGCGTTTACCCTAGGTGGACGCTCGTTTACATTCACTCGTGCACCACAAGGGTACATTGAGAGTCCAAGTATTTATAGTAGGGCATTGAAAGAGCAGCTTGATACCCTCAAGTTGCCTACTACTTGCACATTACTGCAGTATGTAGATGACCTCCTCTTGGCTGCTGATTCTGAGAGCACCTGTAAAGAAGGCACCGTGTTGTTGCTTTGTCATCTAGCAAAACATGGCCACAAAGCTTCACTTAAAAAATTCCAATATTGTTGTCAGGAGGTCGCCTATTTAGGCTATCTCCTGTCAAAGGAGGGAAGACGGTTGACACCTGAACGAATAAAGACCATTTCTGGCAAGTCTGTCCTAAATATGCAAAAGGAAGTTAGAGCCTTGATAGGTATGGCTTCTTATTGTAGATTGTGGATCCCTAACTTTTCGTTAACGATCAAACCAATGCTGGCTTTGACAAAGAAGGGCATTTCTTTGCCATTGCCATGGACTTTGGAACACCAGATAGCATTTGATTTGCTCAAATCCGCGCTGTGTTCAGCGCCGGTTTTAGGAACTCCGAATTATGACAAGGCCTTTGTATTGTTTGTGCATGAACGTGATGGATGTGCTTTGGCTGTATTAACACAGGAACATGGAGGGAAGAATAGGCCGTGCGGCTACTATTCCTCCGCCCTTGATCCTGTAGCATGCACTTTGCCAAGATGTTTGCGCGCTGCTGCTGCTGCGTCTGTAAAACAGAGTGAGGGAATGGTCCTGGGTCATGCGTTAACCCTAATGGTGCCTCACTCTGTAGATATTCTATTGAATAGAACTCAAACGCAACACCTCACTTCTGCACGATTGACAAGATATGAACTAATCTTGTTTGCCCCCCACATTCAAATTCAGAGGTGTTGTGTATTAAATCCGGCTGAACCTTTACCTGTCTCGCAAGATGCTGTTGATGGTGATGATACGTCACACGATTGCTTTTATATGACAGAACAAGACACTAAAGTCAGAATCGATTTGAAAGACGCGCCTTTGAATAGGCCACAAGGAGAGCTATTTTGGGATGGCTCTTGTTTTAAACTTCCAGACGGTACATCCACGGCTGCTTATGCTGTTACTACTTTAAGCACGGTTGTGGAAACTAAAAGAATTATGCATAACTCTGCGCAGGCCGCAGAAATTATAGCGTTAACTCGTGCTTGTGAACTCTCAGAAGGACTTACAGTGAATATATATACTTATAGTCATTATGCCTAAGGGGTGGCCCACAATTTCTGTAGACTTTGGAAAGAATGAGGTTTCTTGACCCCGCACGGAACGAAAATCCAGCATGGCACTTTAATAGTGCGATTACTTTCAGCACTTGCACTCCCTGTTTAGTTAGCTATCATAAAATGTTCAGCACATCAAAAGGTTACAGATGATGTAGGAAAAGGAATGCTTTCGCCGATCAGATAGCTAAACAGACTGACACTGATTTCAGTTCAGAAATGTATGCTGTAAAAGAAATTGTAAATGTTTGCACTTTGGGTGAAAGTATCGATGCTGTAAAAGATATTCAAGCAGATGATACCATATAGGAAACTAAGAGATGGATCGAGGGTGCAGGGAGATTGGATGACGATGGGTGTTGGCTAGACAATATTGAAGGGAAATGGTTACTCCCTGACGGCTACATTACAATGATGGTTATTATGGCTCATGGTCCACACATGTTTGTGCGCGAAAATTGAAAAAACATGCTACACAGTGTATGGGCCAATGATAAGATTTTCAAAATTGCGGAGCGTTTTGTCTAGAACTGCATGGTTTGCTTGCAGCACAATGTAGGAAAGGGTACCTCGACTCCTAGAGGAAGTTTCACTCCACCTTCTTTCCCGTTTGAGGTTATTCACATTGATTTTATTGAAATGGAACGGTGTAACAATCTTAAATATGTATTGGTTGTTATTTGTGCCTTCAGTAAGTGGGTTGAGGCCTTCCCGGTTAGAGATGCAATGGCCATAACCAAGGCAAAAACTCTGTTGAAAGAGTTTTTTCCTAGATTGGGGCTGCCGAGAGTCATCTGGTCAGATAATGGGCCACACTTTATTGCCACTTTAATCCTATAAATTTGCAAAGGATTACAGATTGACAAGCGGTACCATTCAGGTAAACATGCCCAAAGTGCCGGATTAGTGGAGAGGCATAACGGCATTATAAAGAACAAACTCGCTAAAACGTGTGCTGGCACCAAGCTAAAGTGGCCGGACGCCTTACCGATCGTGTTACTGTCGATGAGAACAACCCCTCAAACTAAGACTGGGCTCTCTCCCTTTGAGGTGGTAATGGGGAGACCTGCTAATATTTGGGGTATGCCAAAAAGTCGCTCATTACGGGATATAGAAAATGTGCTTCTTTCAGATTACTGTAACCAGTAGACTAAAAATCTGTTTTCAATTCATCAACAGGTGCGAGAGGCATTACCTGTGCACTACGAGGGTCCGGGTCACAGTCTATGACTGGGGGACTGGATCCTCACAAAGGTTTTTGAGAGGTCGTCTTGCCTTGCCCCTCGGTGGAGGGGTCCCTACCAAGTCCTGCTAGTCACCCAGACTGCCGTGCGGGTAGCGGATCGTAAACACTGGATCCATGCGACGTAGACCAAACGAATCCCACAGCCCGTGCCATACGATACAGAAGACACAGAATCCCTTCCCACTGCTGTAACTAGCTTGCCTGAAACAGCAACAACCAACAAGGGAGAATCGGAGACCGCTTCAGAATCCGCAAGGCTGGACAAAACGGCCATCTTGTCTCCGCACTCCCCAACAGTGGAACTTCCGGATCAATCCTTTTCTGATCCTATTTCTGTCCATTCGCCACTTCCAGGAGGAAGTGACGACACTTTGTTCTCACCAGAAACTGCAAAATATAATTTGCGCCCAAGGAAGTAAACGTACAGCATGGTCTGACTGTGCGATTGAGAAAATCATTTGAGGGCTTGCCTTTTTGGCCCGACTGTGCAGGAAGATTCTGTCGGCTAAGGGTTGTGGGAAAGACATTAAGAAGACGCGCGACTGGAGTCGCCAGCAAACAAACAATTGGTGTTTTTTCGGTTAAAGACGACAATGCCTGCACCCGCTACTGCTCGTACCGAACTTTTAGATAAACATTTGACTAGCAGAGACAATGATCAAGCATGTAAGGGGACCCCCAAAGTATATTGTTGCCTTTTTGTGATAATTACTGGATTTTTAGTAACTGTTGGGTTTGGGTTATGGTATCTGGAGGAAGCATATCCTTGAGAGGACTTTTTACCTATTGAAAATGTATCTGTTATTCCCACTCTGTCTGTGCAATTGCATACTTTGTTGCCTAGGGATTCTTTGCATAGACGGAACTATCAGAATAATACCCTTTTGTTAATAATGAATGCCACTCATGCAATTTTTAATAAGACCAATTGCTGGATCTGTACACATCTACTGCAACATGGGGATAAGGGGCTAGGTTGGTATATTTATTCCTTACCTTTGACAACTGCCTGTTACGCTTCTCTTAGAGCACTATTTTTTGGTCGATGGAATGACAGCATCTCAGGGAACTTTGATGGTACAAATTTAAATAGTTTTGAAAAGAATGTTTTGATGCCCCTGGGATGCTCGCTTTTTGCAAATAGAAGTAAGCCAAACGTTGCTTCTGTTAGGCCCTCTGATAGATTGTCTCGTCCCTTTCAGTCTTTAATCTCTTTCAAAATGGCTCCTATACGCAATAAGGATGCCACGCCTCCATCTTATTCTGTTAATCATAGCCCCGATTCAGTATCCTTCTGCATGCAGAGGAATGGAACACGGTCAATGGGTAATTTTAGAAAGTGCGCTAACGTTGCGGATTTGACTAGTGAAAACAGACCTCTGTACGTGGGCGAACCTGTCTATTTTGTTTGCGGTGATGCGGCATTTCCATGGTTGCCCAGGGATTGGCAAGGAACCTGTTATTTAGGGATTCTATTACCTGGGGTATTTATTGCCAGTACTGTAGAAATTTCAAAGACTCGTCCACGACGAGGTGTAAAAGGGGATACTCCAGCGCAAACTCTAGGAGATATAATGAAATCCTTTGTGCCATTTCTTGGGCAAATTACGAATTCAGAAGATATCAGGGGACTAGCGAGAGTATTGGAGAGAACCATCAACCGGACCACTGACATACTCTATAATAGGACGTTAGAACAGAGAGCGATAAGATTAGTGGCTCTTCAGAACCGGATGGCATTAGATGTCATCCTGGCAGAGCGAGGAGGAGTATGTAAATTAGTGGGGTCCGCTTGCTGCGTTTACGCACCAGACTCCTCTCCGACGATCTTTAGGGCTATCCAAAATCTACATGTTCTTAGTTCAGAAGTACATGTTCCTGAGGGAAACTGGGAACTTGGTACATGGTTTTGGGACCTCCTACGGTCATGGGGATGGAAGTTGTTTTGGGCCCTGCTGACTATCTTGGGAAGTTTTCTGTTTCTTTGTTGTTGTATACAGTGTCTCCCTGGTATATGCTCAGTGTTAGGGGGATGTTGCGCGCAAGCAACAAGTGTATTAGGAAATAAAATATACGCCCCAAAGAAGGTTTCCAAAGAGTATGTGTTGAAAGAAACTCTGGTGTCAGATCTAATTGCAATAGATATGTCCGACAATGATTCTGGGTGTATGGACGATGACGTATGGAGTTACTTGCAAGCAGATCAGAAGTAGTTTTAGCACTTGGCATAGGCCAAAAGGAGGGTTTGTCGAACTGGATATTAAATTATGCCTCCTAATATAACGATTTGTATGTATATTGGCCTACGCCATGTTGCTTAAAATTGTACGTGAATAACTCTCTAGGGCAAGGTCTTGACCTTAGAAATTGATGTAAGCCGCCATCTTGAATCAAGCCTCCATTTTAGTTTAGAACCGCCATTTTGGGGTTTTTATACCAAGTCATCCTGTAATCTAAAATGGCTGTCTCGTGTGCCCTTGTTCTTGCCTTAACCTCTCCAACCTCTGTAGGAGAGTTAATGTCCTGTAGACCTTGTCCTTTGTTGACCTCGGGAGCAGGGGATTACTTCAATTAGCAATGTTAAACTACAAGTATACAAGAACAGTAATGCTATCCAGATATAATGTGTGAAACATTTGTTTGGTCTGTATTAAAACAGCATGTAAAGAGTGTAAATGTTAAATTAAAGAATAATGGAGTGTGTTAGTAAATATATTAAAAAATAAACCGCATGCACGAGATATGTAAATTAGGAAAGTGAACCTGGCGCGACCTTAGCCCAGTGTATAATTAACCTGTAAAAGGGCTGGACATCATTTTACAAATTGTATAAATGCATTGATGTCCAGCTAGGAAATTCTGTTCACTGCTCACATTGAACCCTGCTGGTGGTCTCTGTGATGTATTGATGGCCAAATAGCTATTTGTGTATTTTGTTGAATACTGTTCAGTTTTGTAATAAAGATTCTGGGAATTATACAAGCCTGTGTCGGTGTATTTCCCTTTGCTTGGTGTAACAGCCGTAATATTGTATTTTTTCTGATTACACAGCTGAAGGAGCACAATCATAGACTGAGATCAGCTTGCTAGATGACTGAAGGAGCACAATCATAGACTGAGATCATCTTGCTAGATGGCTGAAGGAGCACAATCATAGACGTCGAGCAGCTGGTTAAAAAGAATGAAGGAGCACAATCATAAACTTTGAGAAGCTGGTTAAGATGGCTGAAGGAGCACAATCATAGAGTGGGATCAGCTTGCTAGATTGCTGAAAGAGCACTTTCATAGAAATTGAGCAGCTGGTTAAGATGGCTGAAGGAGCACAATCATAGACTGGGATCAGCTTGCTAGATGGCTGAAGGAGCACAATCATAGACTGAGATCAGCTTGCTGGATGGCTGAAGGAGCACAATCATAGACTGTGATCAGCTTGCAAAGATGGCTGAAGGAGCACAATCATATACTTTGAGCAGCTGGTTAAAAAGAATGAAGGAGCACAATCATAGATTTCGATCAGCTTGCTAGATGGCTGAATCAGCACAATCATAGACTGAGATCAGCTTGCAAAGATGGCTGAAGGAGCACAATCATATACTTTGAGAAGCTGGTTAAGATGGCTGAGGGAGCACACTCATATACTTTGAGCAGCTGGTTAAGATGGCTGAAGGAGCACGAACATATGCTTCAAGCAGCTGGTTTAGATGGCTGAAGGAGCCCTTCCTTTTACACTTCACAGTCCAAATAGTGTAAATGCTGCCTGCTTGCATTCAGCAGGTGTAAAAAAGCAGGAATCCATTGTTTTATGGCAATATTAAAATGCTGTGCAGGGTTCTTCAGTCCCATTTTAACATGATGTTTGAGGCCCACTTATCTGTAACTGGGAAAAACACTCTGAGTCGCCTGTGGGGTACTTACATTGTAAAGGGATAAAGGAATGCAGCAAGGGGGTTAATAGCTGCATATTATGATGGGACAGGCAGCCAGCGGGTAGCTGCAATACATTTCCACTACAAATCTATTAAGAACTCTTTGCCAGCAAGGTGCTAATGTAGATGAAACCTAAGTAAAAGGGCAATAAGGTGACAAGAAAGTTGTTGAATAGGTGATGGTTTTAGGGTGCCAGCAAAGGCAGCCAGTCATATGAACACTGCAAATCACACATTTAATGCCCTGAATTGAAGAAGTGTGTTAATGTGTCATAAGACTGCCAACATTGGTGCAGCTTCTAGGTGCCCTCCTGAGACTCAGGGTCCATTTCAATAGAAAAAGTTGAAAGGCCCTGACGCTATCCCTGGAACCAGATAGAGGGAACATGAGAGACGGGCATAAGCGAGGTAGCGAGACACACGATGGAGAGAGTGGCATTGTGTCCATGGGTAGATGTGGCAGTGAAGTATGATGTAGGGGTGAAACAAGAGGGAATGAGACAGACTTACCTAATATTGGGCTGTCACCGCCCCAGCCCTTTCCGCGTCAGCCCAGCTCAGCAACGTGCGCCCCACACACACGCCACTTCAATACATATTACATTTAAAGGCCACGTAGTAATAAAGTGCCAGGGCCTACGCAAGGGGGCCTCTCACTCCTATACCGAGAATTCCTCTTCAGGAAGCACGTCACGAAGCCATGAAGCTCCCTCACTTGGCACGCGCGAGGTGGCCTATAAATAGAAGCCGGCGTGCGCAGAATGCAAGAAGCGCTCTCCTCATTACAGATTAATGAGACCCAAGACTGCGGGCCGCAAGACAAGGCAGGAGCTTTGCTCGGCCTAATTCTGCTCCCCCCCCGCGGGCGGGGATTTTCCTCGTTAGTTTTCCCGGCTTCTGGCAGCGCAGGGAATGCCGTCTGCAGCGGGGGCCTTGCGCGCGCTCCTCCATCGCGGAGAGAGGCGGTAATTACCGCCCGGGTGATGCCGCTGGAAATAGGTTGCTCGGGACTAGTAGCGGAGCCCCTGCGTGAATATTAAACACTGTACAGCAGCAGCAACAGGTGTCCCAGTGGTTGGTGCGAGCACTGGAAGGCGGGAACGCGGCCCCATTCGGTGTCTCCATTTCCATCGATATAATCTGTGACCATGGCAACAGCAGCATCTGCACTGACGAGTGCCAAATACGGTGAAACATATGTGAGCAAAAACAACTGGGCACCCGATTTGTCCTACGTCCTGCGCGACTAGGTCATCCTGGCTAGGACTATTAAATGGCCCCACCGAGTGTGCGCTTAGCCACTTGCTTGGCAAACAATATGTGTGTCCTCACACATGTTCCTTGCACTGCAGTCCTCGTTAAAACAAACACGCAAAGCCAACCGTTTTGGTTTATATTTAGGTATTATAAGGACACTTAACAGATAGTGGCATTAAATGCCCAAGCATTCACACCATTTTCCAGCTTTTGCCATCCTCTGGACAGGTGGCAGTGCCAGTCAGATGCCTATCCCATGCCTACATAAAAGCCACAATGTTGGCACTGCCAATGCTTTTTTTTCTGTGTGTTGTGGAGTAGGCTCTCCTGAATTTAAAATGCAAAAGTACAAGCAGTGATTACGTGGGGGTGGAGAGTTGGCAGCTACTCGGGGTGGGGGGCAAAGCCGACTGATGCGGTGGGCACTTTAGAGCTGTGAACGATGTGACACAGGCTTGACTCAGAGCAATTTTATCTGTGCACCGATGCACTTGGTCCGCAGCAGACTAAGCACAGGTCCAGCTGAAGATGTGTGGGGGCCAAGTTCAACATGATGGGTGGTGCCCTCCCCCGCCCCCGCAGCTTAGAGGGAAAACAGTCTAATGCACCCCTGGGGTGCACACATTCCAATGGTGACAAAGATATGGTTAATCGCCAACGATTATCACAAGATGGCCAGGCAGCAGGGATCTTAAACACTAAGGGCCCGATTCATGGAATATTGGCCCAGTTCAAAGTGGCTTTGCATTGCTGAGAAGTGACTTTGCACTTCCGACACAAAGCCTGATTCATGGAACTGTGCAAAGTGTATTTTTGCAGGGCAAAGTCCAGGCCCTATATACCCAGCAAAGAGCACTGAACCAAATCAGCAAGTC
Organism: Ambystoma mexicanum; assembly: GCF_040938575.1. Classification (NCBI taxonomy): domain Eukaryota; kingdom Metazoa; phylum Chordata; class Amphibia; order Caudata; family Ambystomatidae; genus Ambystoma; species Ambystoma mexicanum. Next base: position 144,678,427 of record NC_090930.1, on the reverse strand, counting down.
GCTGATGTTGAGTAACCAGTGTTAGAAGGCAATGAGGTGATAACACTTCTGTATATTCCGTGGGAAGCGACGGCCGGAAGGGCTCTAGCAAATGCAGCTTGCAAGGCGAGCGCCGCGAAGCGCACATGTTAAGCCGCGAATCAGAAATAGAGAAACGAATATATTGCTGTGTTACAAGACTGCTGACTGGTAACATGGGGGTGGTTGCTGGAGGCCCCCACAGAGGCTCGAGGCTCCTTTCATTTGAAAGAGTTGAAAGGCGCCGACGTCGCCCCTGACTAAGCAGCTTGTGAGCAGAGTAATGGGTGAGGGGAGATCACCAGCACGTGAAAGTGGAATGTTAAAGACTCCAATCAAGCAGCCCCACTAAGTCAGTGCCTTGTCTGGGATTGCTTAAGGGAAGCCCTTATTTATATATTTTTATGTCCAGTTTGTGTACTCTGGATGACAACCCTTATAAAACACCCCTCTCTTAGAATCCCCCTGACCCCACTGAGCCAAGAAGTAAGTTTGTTTTGCAAATTTAAAAGGTTTATTTGAGAATTAAACAATATATATATATCGCACTTTTATAATAAATTAATAATTGATATCACACTTAGACATATGACAGTGAGTGATCAACAATGGATGATGTGACACTAGCACACTGGGTAATTACTTAGGAGTAGTATAGAGGATAAGGTAGCTGATAATGCTTTATATGGTACAAGGAAATGCAAGGTGGAAAAGCAACACAGGAATAAACTTGATATCATTTCAGCAAAACATAATATAATCACTTTTCCCCTTTTGGCAATTCACCCCCTCTCTATGCAATGTAGGGAGGTGGAAGTGACACACACAGTCTTCAGGAATGCAATCACAGTACAATCCCAATTCAGTTCCCCCCAGCAAGCTTAGGTCAACAGGGATGATTTTAAACCCAGGCAAGGTACTTTAAAGGTGGTATGCAAAGAAGTGAAAAATATGCTAAAATGATTTTAATTCCCTCTAGAGGTTCAGGGTGGGTGACAGCTACTTTGTATTAGTTCAGGATCACTTTAGAAATGCTCTATGAATGATTGTCAGGTGGCAAACGAATTTCAGCAAAGGAAAGCAAGGAGCTGCTATTTTGCCAAGTGAAGAAATTGAGCCAAATCGCAATTTTCGGCAATTTTTCCGAGTGCGTCGAGCGCGATTACGGAATAAGTATAATGAATAGAAAGTCGGGTTTGCGTTCGTTGGAAAGCCCAGAATCTTAGTTTTAAGATGAAAGTGAAATTTCGTTCCTAGGACAAACGGTTCCGGAGGTACGGACGATTTTGTGAAGATAGATTCTCAAAAGAAAAGTCAAGCTCATAGTGACAGATGACAGTTTTCACGTTTGAGATCACAGAAGGAACACAAGATTTCTAGGATGCAGTTCTCAATAGGTTAAAATAGTTTGAATTAGATTATTTTAAACTAAGAGATTGGTTTAGCACAGTTCTAGCTGGGTACTCACACTATATGTTGGACAGGAATGCGACTTTGTCACAGGTCGGGTCAGGATTGGACTGCGGGTTCTCTCACCACGGACGTTCTCTGCCTGGTTCTGCTCACAGCGATCTGGGTCAGCTCTGCTAGCGGCACTGCACAGCGGTCTGGATCTCTGGTTCTGGCAAAGGTTCTTGGCACTGCACGGCGGTCTGGTCTCTGGTTCCGGGTACAGCTCTGCTTTCTGGGTGTTTCTGGCACAGGGTTTTAGGCCAGAAACAAACAGCTCAGCCTGGCTGTTTTACTCTGATGTGCCCCTTGGAAGTCTGGGGTAAATCAGTTTGCAAAAGATTTTGAGGCCTGCTGACAAATTCTGAAGTCTGAATTCAAAGTTCTGGTCTCTGTCTGGATTTGAAGTCTAAGTGCTGGATCTGGTGTCTTCTGGCAAAACGCTCTGCAAGAAATCAGCTTGAAGTGGGAAGTGAATGTCCCTACCTGTCCTGCACAGTCTCCTTTTATGTGTTTAGAAAGTAGGAGGGTCGGCTCATCTTCTATGCCCAACCCTCTCAACTTATCATTGGCCAGTTCCTCCTCTCTCCCTTGATTGGGGGAACTGAGTTGTGAGTCAGAGTGATGAGGTAGGTTTATGGTTAGAGGATCCTCCCCTTGTCAAATTGCACACAAATCTATTTCTGATCCAAATACATATTTATCTATGTACCATTTTTCTAATATTATACGTCCAGTTAACATATTTTCTGTAGCACCAAACCATCCGATCCCTGTCTTTGTAAGATGTCGTGTCCACTTATGACAGAATTCTGCCCTTTTTATCCAGATAACGACCTTTAAACCTTTCCAGATTTTACACAAATGTGCACCAGGGATATGGGTTTCAGATGATAAAGTGTCCGATTTTTAACATGCATACATTTGGAGTAGCAACCTGTTTTCCGCTACTATCCCCAAGAACATACCACAGGGTCCTAACACCTCTTAAAATGTGCACAGAAAAATCACAAGAATGATGATGTTATTTATATAATTTTTACAAGTCCGCACTATGAATTATCCATTTTTTTTAAATTATGCTCTGGCCCCAAAAGGGTGTGGTTTTCCAAAGCACATGGTGGAATTTCTGGTTTATCCACTTCCCCCAAGCTCAGCTGGCTCACAGATGCAGTGCCCCTCCCCGATTCCTTCCAAGAGGAAGCCATTTACGACCCCCCTAATTTAACATTTGCCTGGGCCAAGGACAGTGCTTTGTTTTGTTTCCTGTAGTCCCCAGGTGCTCCTCCCCTAATTCAATCAGAGAGGTGTCATCTCCTTTTGGCAGGGGCAGCAGAATGCAGCCAGGCCTGGGAAGAGTGGCTGAGCAAGTTTCAACTCCTGTCGGGGGTAGTTGCCGGGCAGAATTCACTCTCTTCAAGCCAGGCTTCAGCTAAATGTCACTTTAGTTCCCCAGTTTTCTACATTCAAATCAAACTGACAATTTTTACACATGCAGCTAGAACGCTGATCCTAAGTTCAAAACTATGACATTTCAACAGTTGCAAACTATGTGACACTCAACAGTAGGTCACTCATTTATTTTAAACATTTAGATTTTAGTGTCTTTCAGTCCAATTTCACTTCAGCTGCTGACATCCACAGCTCAGCCAGTTTTGTTATTCACATTGTTTTGGGCTCTTTCTCTTTCCAGATTTAGTATGCACACAAGAATACATTCTGCCAAATGTCTGCTGGTGTTCATTGAGATTTTTGAATATCTTGCGATGTTTAAAATAGGCATTTTTAGCTTGCATTTCAGAGAAACAATGGTGATTTCAACACGCTTTTTTATTATAGCCACCGGCACTGCTTTTTTTCCTTTGGCACACATTTCACTCATGGCACTCCTGGCCCCTCACACTCGCAATGGTGGGTGGCAGGTCAGGGGACCATTTTGCTGTGCGCAAAACTGTGCGGTTCTCCAGGATTCTGGCGCAAATGTGGGCTTTTCCGCCCTCTTGGATTTCCTAAGCCCACAGCACCAAGTGTTGCAGCATAATAACTTGAACGTGGGCCAAGACACCCAACAGGAATTCCCGCACATGGCTGTTTGCCCACGCAGGCTGGTTACAAGTGTATAAGTGTATCATCGCTGGCAGACCATATATTGTCTTGCTGATGCAGTATGTAAACCTCTCTAAAACCAGGCACATTCACAAAAAACATTTCCTCAAACTCAAAACCACACGTTTGATTTCTGTGACTTACTGTGTGTTTCTGATTCATGGGAATGTAACTTGTATTTACTTGTTTATCATTCATTACTAATAAAGTGCATGACTTCATCAAATAACGATTAAGTTCAGGTGCATTTATCACACATGTTGAACCCAGACGAGAGATTAAAGACAGCTTGTGACAGCTAGTATCAAGTGTGAGATGCTCAGCTAGTCATGGCTTACAGTCTGTCATCACATTGCATTCTGGTACTTGTAGTGCTTCATCTGTTGAGCTGAAAATAAAACTATGAATACTATTTAGGAATGCGGAACGTTGGAACCTAAAGGGCAGCAATTGCAAATCAGCTCAAATCCTTTCCCATGACAACATGAAAACTTTGCTTTTGGACATTTTTTCATAAAATGAGTATGCGTATTCAGTTCATCCTTATTTTCTTTTTTTTCTCATTGTTCAAATTATCGGGCTATTACAACCCATGACCCAAGATATACAGCTGATGACAACCAACAACATCTAGCTTAAAATGACCAAAACAGAAATAATGATCTCACCCTGTGAGGATAATGCAACAGATACACAACTGAACTGGCCACCTGGCATGGGAATCCAACCAGAAGCATCGCTGTGATAACAAATCTGGGTATTCTCATAGACAACAGACTCTCACTAGAACCACAAGTCAACGCTGTAACCAAGAAATGGTTCTGCCTCCTGTGACTACTAAGAGGGATCCCCACCTAACTAACCTTCCCACACAGAATCCTTGCAATACTATCAAGAATCGACTGCGCAAACAGCCTCTTCCTTGGAATGGTAGAACGGCTCTCAAAATAAAACTCCAACGCATACAAAACAATGCAGCAAGGATTCTCTTGAGACTAAACAGAAGGTAACACATCACACCCTATACTGGCTCCCAGTAGAAAAACACATTAAATTCAAAGCTCTCTGCATCACCCACTTATCACTACATGGACATGGAGCAAATACACCAAAGCTAAGATCACCCGCTACAAAGAAGGAAGAGACCTAAGATCAAGCGACAACCTCCGGATCGAAAGGAAACAATATGAAAAAAGGACATTCGGAGGAACCGCATTCCCATGTCTAACTGTCAATCTATGGACTCAATCCCAAAAGAGATAAGAATGACAAAAGACCACCTCACCTTCAGAAAACACCTGAAATCCCAGCTTTTCAACTCACAGTGGTTAGCATAAACCGGGGACTGCCAACAATATCACTGGGGACTCGAGATAATCGGATTATGGACCTAATAAGCAAACACACCACATCAACCACTAACCTTACCTGCTCCTTACGCCTCTCAAACATACCCCGCACATACCGCACACAATCGCATGGATCACGCAAAAACACAACCCACAAATCTACAGTAAAAACAAACTGCCGCGATCAAACATCCCAGTGACTGGACGTTACCCTTACGGACAAAACAACCCAGTGCCCACAACCCAAACGCACCTAGAAAGCAGACCATGACAAACGCCAGTTCCTCCTGGTTCTAGAAGCACCAGCAGAAAAGCCCAACCTCTATCCTACTCCCTCGTCCCTCATTAGCTTACCCAACCCACTTTCATACTGAAGCACATGAACGTTTAAAGACCATACTAATGGTAACGGTGCACAGTATAAATTAACTTATCATAACATAACATATTTGGGTACTGAAGGGAAGGACGACCAGGGAGAGTTATGTCAAGTCCAAAATGTGATGAATTTAAAACCCAGGCACCCCTCCTCTGCACTAACACCCATTCCAATTTACCAGTACCCTTACTTTTGGAGGCAGACTGCCCTTTCCTCGGATGTTGTATCTGGCTCAGTCTGTGTGCCCGGTACAAATTAACCACCAACACGGAAACTCGAGAGGTTGGCATCCATGCATAAAGTACTGGTTTAACCCCTGCCAGACTACTAGGCAGACAGCAGTGTACATTGGTGCAACACTGAACATACAAGTGGTGCTTGTGCCACACCGTGCAACCAGTACTCCTGGGCTCGCTGACAGGCTTTCCATTGGAATGATCAATTGCACTCAATTTTATTATTGTAATTGTACTGTCTCATGTATGCAGGTTGTGGTGCATAGATCCACCATGTACTATACCAATAACATCCGAGATTATTCAACTATCCGGTAGATGAGACGGTCCGTAACATCCAAGTGACGACTGCTCCAACGTCTGTTGCAGACTCTATATACATAGCTTGTTTTTTGATTTTTTTAAGTTTTATTGAAATTTACGTAACACATTTTAACTTGTAGCCACATCACTACCAAACCTTTGGTTATCTCATTGATTTGATGTTCTCATAATACAACAGGTATTGGGCAGCCTTTAAGGACTAACTCGCAACTACATGGACATGTTTCGATCCACTAGGGTCATACTCAGGTGGCTGTAAAAAATTTACATAAATAATAATAAATCAGTATGTGTGAAATAACATAATACATTCAAATCAATTTCTTAAATTGTTACTATACTTGATATTATGCTAAGAATGTGAGCAAACATTCATATCAATGTTCCTGATGTACTGGTCTCACCAACCTCACCGAATATTAGTAAGAGCCCACAGCCTCAGACCCTCCATGTGGGGTCTAAATGTCAGTGACACGTAGACAACAGACAGCTCCCACCAATGTCAACAGCTCCCACCAATGTCAACAGCTCCCACCAATGTCAACAGCTCCCACCAATGCCAACAGCTCCCACCAATGTCAACAGCTCCCACCAATGCCAACAGCTCCCACCAATGTCAACAGCTCCCACCAATGTCAACAGCACCCACCAATGTCAACAGCTCCCACCAATGCCAACAGCTCCCACCAATGTCAACAGCTCCCACCAATGTCAACAGCTCCCACCAATGTCAACAGCTCCCACCAATGTCAACAGCTCCCACCAATGTCAACAGCTCCCACCAATGTCAACAGCTCCCACCAATGTCAACAGCTCCCACCAATGTCAACGCCCCACCGCAAGTCCATTGCCTCCACACATATTTTGGCCACGCTACAAAATATTAAAAATGAAAATGTGGTACCCGTTATTTTTCAAACCGGAATGCTCGACTTGCGGCGTAACATAACCCAACATTGCGTTCCGCCAGAAATCACACAAGTCTTGCCCAGCCGGCCACCGTACGTGACTCTGGGCAAATCACTCTGCCTGAACGGGCCTGCCTTTCCTCCATTGCAGAAAGTGTGATCGCCCAGAAGGCAGGGACCTCTGAGGTCTCCCTTGCAACCTCTGTGGACTCCCTTGCGAACTCTAAAAAAAAAGTAGAAAAAAAACGTTTTTTTTTTTTTTAATGCAAGCTCCTTGGCTGTGACCAGCACCATGTGGCTCTTTATTTCTGGAGTGGCTGGCCTTCTTCTTCAGGCCCCTTAAAAAAAAGAAGAAACGTGACACAAGTCTAACACTTTCGGCACTGACCCTAAATAGGAATACCAAATAATGTGTCTTTATGGAATTCTATTCATTAAAAGTTTATTTCAGGCGCACCTCAGGGGGTGAGTCACTGATTTAGTCTGTTCTTAAACGCCTCAACTCAGCCTTTCATCCTTCTGAGGTCGATAAATGAGTAACAACACAGTTTGAGTGATATTGGGTGTATATTTTTTTCTATATAAAGCGCTTAAGCGTTAGTGCTATATAATAACACATCATTATCATTTGGTCATGGACGTCTGCGTGCACTCACAGTAATTTGGTAATATGGGTCTATACACACTGATCTTAACGATACATATAGCGAACCATTCTTGTATGAAATGTACATCACATTATAGTGATATCGTAACCATATTTTTCGTAGTGTACAATGCTATGTGATGCCACTTTCTGTTTTGTCAACGGGTGAAAGGTTGTGTTCCATCTCTTCACGTGATATCACTTCGGGGTGGGGTCAAATGACATCACTTCCTGTGATGTCATCGGGGGTCAAGGGTCGTGTGATGTCACTTCCGCTACCCCTGGGCATTTTGGTGAAATGACGTCCCTGCCAGAAGGCATCCTGTTACACATGTCCCACACAAAAGCCTCGGTCATACATGGTTTGACAGTATACTGTGTTTGCTCGGAATATGAAACAAAGTGTGGTTTATTGGTTTACAGTGTTTGTCTCATATGTGATATAAATATTGATCAGTTATACACTGCACAATGCCGGGCAAATGTTCTCTTTGCCTGCTCTTTGCTCATGGCACTGTCCCTTGTGAGCTGTGGTTCTCTCGAGCAGAAAAGTGAAATAAACGATGTGATGCACTGGGAGCGGAGCGATGGGGCTTGCCTGGGTCATGGGCTTTGACTGTGGAAGCCATCTGCCTGCACAATATATTTTACTCTACCCTGTGCCCAGGATGTCTCCATATGCTACCTAGTTGATGAGCAGTGCAGTGAAGAGGAGGCACACTGGTCTTGGCAGGTGCTTGCCAAGCTTGTCACCTGCAACCAGGGCTGGAAATGGACACAATTTACTGGGGGAACTCCCTCCTCCCCTTCACGGGGTCGGGGCAGGGCTTGTCAGTGGTGTGTGCAGGACTGGGGCCATATTGTCAGTGGTGTGGGTGAAATTGAGTGCAGAGCTAAGTGCTGAATGATGGGTGTGCCCTCAATATAGGATGCTGGCTTATTTGCATAAAAACAAAGTGCATTTTGGGAACATAAGAATGACCATCAATTTATCAAACACGTCTGTGCTAATAATCCAACATTAATTCCCTCTGAGCATGCAATCAACACTTGGTATGGTGCTCATTTCGTCTCTCCGAATAGTCACCCTGACAGTAAAATGTGAGCAGAGCATGAGACATAAATAAAGCTTTGGGCAGTTTCAGTATTTAAGCAAGGGTTGATGAGCATAGGATGACTTTCTGATACAGTCTGTGATAACTCTGCCAGCAATCAGGGACAGAGAGCTTCCTCAATTTTAGGCCTTGTGTCTACACTGGGAGGTGCTCCAGCAAGACCGTTTTTGCTCTTGTTCCGGCCCAAGTGTTCCCCTGCCTACCCCACATTACTTCTGCTTTTCATTCCTTTTTTCAACCATCCAGAACATGTGAGGGCCGTTTCTGCTCCCAATCGTGCCTTCTAAGGGACCGTGGAAGGCTACCCTAGGGCTTAAATTCAAATTAACCATTCTAGGCGTTTACCTTCTTAAGGAAAGGATGAAAAACAAGAGTTGGCACAGGAGATATATACTTCTGAAGGTGAAGGATGCAATACTTTGAAGAATCACAGCCACTACCATTGCTCTGGGAAGTGTGATAAGTCAAAGTTTCAAACCTGGTGCGAGAGGCATTCCCACAGTCAAACACCTGGAGGAGGGCAGTTACAGGAGTACAACTCCTGTTAGAATGGAGTCAGATGAGTAAATCCCCAGTGTGAATGCACAACACCGGTAAAAAGGCAGCACACAACAGAGGAGACTGAGTGGCACCAGTAACAGCCCAGTGGGAAGCGAGCTATAACAACAGGGCTGGCTTGTTAAATGGTTAATCATCGTGACTGAGCCAACAGGGCGGTGGGAATGGGGTCACAGGAGTAAAACCCCAGTGAGACTAGATTTGCAGATGGAATATCCCCGCAGGCAGAGTGATACGGGTCCATATCTTGAGTGGCCTACAGTTGAAACTGATGTTTTTACTGGGAATTGAGATATTCGAGCGAAGCACCAGTAGAAATGTCTTGACAGGACTGGCATTCTTGTGAGCTTGGCATTATAGGTTGAAAACGCTAGGGCATGGGTGGGGTGGCATGCCATGTGAAGTTTGGTCCATCAATAGAGAGGAAAGGCTGTCCCAAGTGCAGGCTTTGCATCACCCACGCGGGGCGAGTGTAATGAGAATCAGGCGCGAACCGGCCTACAGGGCAATGCCTGAAAGGCTGGCTCAATATTCTAGTGCCAGTTTTAGTGGGCAAAGTGGGCCAGTTTCAGGAGATCCTGCGTCCATTTCAACCAATGTTACCAACAAAATAGGCTTTAAAATGCACTATTTGAAATCTTTTTGAAATCTCTTGTTTTGTTATAACCACTGAATAGCAGGTCACGTGTTCTGCTTATAATCCAGAACCACGTGATGATAGAGCATCTGAGGGGCGCTGATTGACATGAATGGTGTGTTGAGTTTCGCCAAGTGGCCGCCCTGCTGAGGGGCAAAGGGGGCTGCTGGCTGATTGGTGAGAAGGACCTCCGACAAACAGAACGAAAGGAATGGAAACAGTTACTTTGTCTCAATGCACGACCAGCTGTTCAATATGAATAATACTGAAGCAATACATAATACCGGCTTCCAAGGGCTATACTGGGTGATAATGGCCCTTGACCTGTGTTAATAATAAGAGGCCTGGGTCGTCATCACCCAGCACAGGCTTAGAACCCATTATTAATTCGCCCCACCGGGCACGAAGGACATGTCAAAAAAAAGGTTTCGACGGGGCGCATCAGGCACAACACCCATGAAGTGGGCTTTTAGAAAGGAAAAAAGGATTCCCCCATGGCATGCAAGGCTCTGTGTACAGCTCCTCTTCCAGTTCCATGGCCTTGCAACAGAGGTTCCAGAGTGCCGGAGAGAGCAGATTTGGGTCAGTACCAATGAACGGTATGATCAGGGGGAGAGAGCGGGAAGCGCGCGAGGGAGCGGGGAAGGAGACCAGTGTCCGGGGGCAAGGCTTGCACACCCGGGCATTCCGTGCCAACCAGCAGCATGGAACTCAGGTTTAGACATTTTTTCCTCAGCACCTGATTGGCTGCAACTTTGTCATAGTTGTGAGTAATGGTTATATTACTGCCACCAGAGTCAGCTTTAGGCATGGGCGACCCGGGCAGTCTCCCAGGGTACCACATTAGCTCCCTGCCATGTCAGCTCGGGGGAGTCTTTCAAGGGCTCCCCCGAGCTGGCGTGTTGAAGGCTCCCTATTAAAATGAAAAGCGCCCCGCTCTCGTGCTGGTGCCAGGAGCTCCAGCACGAGAGCAGAGTGCTTCACATTTCAATAGAACGCTGCAGCTACACCAGCAGGGGGCAGCTGGCGCGGCAGCGGTGTCAGTGCAACCCCAAATTTGGCACACTCCGCTGCCTCGAAGTGGGCAGGTGGCGGGCGCCAATTTTAGTTTCACCCGGGTCCTGCCAGGGCTAAGGCCAACCCTGACTGACACTCTGAGTTTAGATTAAAAAAACAGAAAGCATAAAGCAGGCCGCTGGTCACGACATAGGACTTACACAGACCTAGCGAATTTTCTCATGCAGAGATATATTGTGTGCCCCCCGCCCCCCACCCTCTCATCATGCACCAAATTGCCACCAGAGAAGGGCCGCACAGCTCCTTGTCCCCAGTCACAGCTCAGCAGTAAAAAGTACATATATATACATATATATACATATATATATATCTCTTGAGTGAAATGGAATTTCATCCAAACGACAGATACAAGCGGTCCAGAGGCAAATCAGTCGTGATGTTTATTTCATGAGCCAGGTCGACCCTGTGATTTACAAAGTGTCATCGGAAAGGGCTCGCCGATGAACAAATCTCCCACCGGCGCGCAGAGTAATGGCGCCGGCTGCAAGATGCGGCGAGCGCCGTTTTGTCAGAAGCAGGACTGATATCATACTTCACCTGAAATTGGCCTGGGTCCTACTTATGCGAGGAACCAAGGCGCCTTTCAATCATTCCTCGCGTCACAGCCACAAGGGCCGGATCCCCTTCACTCACTGCACCCGAGACACATACATTCTCCTCCTGCCTAACCTGGAGTGTGTTCGAGCCCGCTCAAACACGAGCGGCCGCGCTCCGTGCCACATTGTCACCACGTCACCTCTGGCGTAGCGGCAAGTCCCTTCAACATCAAACTACAACGGGGCTGCTGCCGCTGTGCTGAAGACACCGAGTGCTACAATGAGCAGACAGCTTATGCTTGAACCGCCGCGCACAAAAGGGGTAGTATGAAGAAACCACTCAAGATGGCCGACAAGTGTATGCGATTTAAAGCACTTCTTCATATCTAATGGCCGAGGACAAAAATGGGCAAGGCGCTTTGGCAGGGGTCTGCCACCTTTGGCTATCCAGATGTGTTGCACTACAACTCCTATTAGGCCTACTAATCAGAATCAATGGTAAGGGATCATGGGAGTCGTAGTCGTAAACATCTGAAGAGCCGCAGGTTGCAGAGCACTGCACTGTGTCCTTTCACTTAGAAATGGTTGCATCAGAGCTTGTCTGGGCTATCCAGCAACTGCATAAAATTATATGTACTATGCTGTGCACTATGCTGTGCTCTATGCTGTGCTCTTGCAAGTTCAAATTCCCAGTCAGTGTCACTGCAACATGCATTAATCATAGAAACAGAAAGCTCTAGTATTAAAAATAGACAGAGATGGTTCTAGTGTTAACCATAAAGACAGAAGACTCTAGTGCACGGCTCCGCAACCCGCGACTTTCCAGATGTTTAGTACGTGGACTCCCATGACCCCTTACCATTGATTCTGTTGAGTAGGCCTAATGGGAGTTGTAGTCCAAAACATCTGGAGAGCCTAAGCTTTCAGGCTTCTCACTTCACTTCCAAAAACATTTGAAAACCTGCTTGTTCATCTACTATAGTCTTTTGCTACTTGGTTCCCTAACCTGCCCTTCCTTGTTTGCCAGATCTCTCTGGACTTCTTCCTCGACCCCTCCTTCTGCCCTTTCTTCCATGACCCTTTCTTATTTTTCTCTCCCCTTCTGCTTGCTTGATACCTTTTCTAGTGCACAGCAGAAATTTGGATCTATCCACAGTACCATAAATTAAACACAAACATAACCTAAGCCCACGATCGACAGGAGGGAGATTTTTTCGAACCTGCCTATGAGTGGCTGGAGGTAGTCAGGAAGTCCAGGTAGCCATGCTTACATCGCCCAGACAGTGCCTTATTGTGATGTGAATAGTTCCATAATGTGTTACTTCTGGGTGACCGAGGGTTGAAAGAAATGTAGTTTCAGATTCGATAGCTCGAGCACAGAGCAGGGCTCAGGGGTTAATATGAAGCAAATGGTTTATTAGTCTTCAAATACAGTAGATTCATGGATGATATATGTTGGTTGTATAACGTGGATCACAAAGCTAAAAGACACAAGCACATTGTGCCAATCCCACAGACCTTACTAGTCAGGCTTCATTTGAACGACCCGAGCTTGACTCCTCATATTTTAACTCACACGAACTCAATGTTGAGACTTTAAACGGTATACAGTGTTTATACGGAATATTTTTATATTGAATGCCATTGATCACATTTTTTATATTGAAAACCTTTATAGTGAATGCATTTGGGGTGCAGTAAAAGGTTCAATCATTTTGGGAAACGGTCGGTGGGTGTTTTTAGGGATATGAAACAGGGTTTTGGCAGGGGACACCCCCCAAAATAAAAAAAGTGCATTCACTGTAAAAGTTTTCAATGTAAAATATTCGAGATATGTGCATTCAATATAAAATATTTCGATATAAAGACACGTAACCCTTTAAACACACGTCCTGCTCAATTCCAAAGACTTTCATGGCTCACAAATGACATCCCCGTAGATACACACTGCAACTACCAAATAATAATGGCATTTCTTTGTGTGTAATAACACTAGTGTTAAACTTCTGTTTTAATACTAAAGAAGGTTGGGGCACTAACACAGTAACGTGACATTTTCAGGGGTTGAATGTACTTTTCGTAGGAGTACTGAAAATTGTCAATTATAGCAAATGAAGACCCCTGGTCTAAAAAAACCACTGGATCTGGGCAAATTGGAATTTGGGCAGTTTTTGGCTGCATTGAAAATCAGGCATGTCATGAATCGGGCCTATTTCACATGTAATGACGAGCGACTGACAAAAAAAGCAAGACTTATTCAAATAGGTAGAAAAAAAGTGTCTACAAAAATGAATGCATTTGTTACAAAATAAACAATTCCTCAAAAAAGTGAATAGACTCCTTAAAAACAATTTGGGAATAAATCGAATTGAAGGAAGTCAATATTTGTGTTACAAAATTGAATAAACTCCCTAAAAAGTAGTGATTGGCTATTTGATGATCTTAATATATGCTATAAAATGCGGTCCAATCGGCTTTGTTCTGGAATAGCAAATTGCTCCAATGTTCAACTTATCCGCTTTACACGAGTAGAAATAAAAAAGCCCAGAAATGTATACTTATAGAAAGAAGCACAGGCAAGACTTTCGGCCTAATTATGAGTTTGGCGGTATCTTGGGGGTAAATCGGTCAAGATGGACTCTATGAGGGTTCCAGTGGAACTAACACTAGTGGTTATTCTGCCAGAAATGGCAATTCTTTGCGGTAAGGTAGCGGAATTACCTCCAACATTTAGCTGGAAGTTTTTTCCTCCACCTTACCCACACACCCATAGTTTGTCAGTGCAGTAATGCGGCGGTAATGCAGCCCAAAGTCTTGACCATAGATCCCTGACTGCCAAGGCACCTTAGAGTGACTCAGGGCCTTCTGTTGATTTATGTATTTCTTTGCTGTCCCTGGGCCATCACCCTGGCTACTTACTTTCCCTTCTTGCATCCTTGAGCCATTCTGAGCTGTGGGATTTTTGCTACAGTAAAAAAAGGAAATCACACCTGAAGGCAACATTTCGAAGAGTACATTGGATAAAAGAAATATTAATGTCTTTTATCCAATGTCTCAGGAGGATAGCTCAGGGGCAACGTGCTTGCCTTGGAAGCAAGACAACGCGGAGCAAGGGTCCGTGCTTAGAAACCTCCAGGTATTCAGCGCATTATAAATGACCAATCATAATCATAAATCAAATTTTTTAGTGAATACTCCACTTTGAAATCAGGGCACACGATAGTTGCCAACAGAATTGCTTTATAAATTCAGACTGGTTACCCAACAGTATTCCACCTCCAACCTGGACAGTCTGCCTCATTACGAGTTTGGTGGTATTTGGGTGGTAAATCCAAACTGTATTACTGTTGCCGCCACTTGCTGGTCTTACTGCCAGATTACAAGTGGCGGTGGCTGTGTAAATCCCCATTTGTTTTTCATTTATAGGAGCGAGAATGGGCGTAAAGCAGGGGGATTTACGTCCATCTAACAGCTGGAGGGGAATCCTACAACTTTCCACCCAACTCATAGTTGGGCCGTGCGGTAATGCAGCGCTATACAGTGATACTGCTACATTTAACGCGCACCGCCCAACTTGTAATGAGGCCAATATGCTACTAGCTTTCCAAACCGTACAGGGCGCATCTCTAGCTAGCTCTCTCTCTCAGTCTCGCGCAGTCTCTCTTTCCCTCGCTCGCTTACCTTTCTCTCTCCGTCTCTCTGACTCTCGCTATCACCCATCATATCTCTGTCTATCACACCCCGTGTGGGTGAGAATCGTGATTTCTGGTGTGCGTGTGCTGGAGCCACACCAGTTGTTGCTTTCGTACCGCAATCAGCAAAGAAACTAATATTTTTACGGGCGAGCCTTGTAATTTTAGGTTAACAGTAGAATTATTGCAGCAGAGACTGAGGGTTCCCATGAGATGAGACCAGACTAGCAAACATTGTCATCACATGTTTCGTGCAGGAATGTCGCGATTACACTGAGGGCCAGTTGTCCATATAGGAGGAGATGATGAAATTCTGCTTGTGGTTGCTGGGGTTCTGACAGACCTTGTAATGGACCAGACAATGGTGTTTGTTTTCTATTATTATGTTTTGTTAATTATTGGTGGTTAGGCATACTGTAATACTGCATAACATCAGACACATAGATCATACATTTTAATCTGAGTGCAACCTTTCCACGAAGGAAGGACATTTTGAGAATCAAAATGTTATACATTCTTAGGAAAATGTGCTATTAAAAGAGTAGAACTATTGCATTGATCCCTCATTGGAAACCATCTAGTTTAAACATTTTAAAATTCCTATTCCTAAAAAACACTTCCAGTATATATTTCCATCATAATAACAATGTTATACTTCTTTTACTGAGCATGGCGCATTATCAAAACCTAAAATAACCATATAAAGTATGTTCTGATAGTGTATCATTAATAGATAGACAAACATGTACAATTATATTGTACTATTTCGAAATACACTTATGAGAATGGTGAATGGAACAATAGCACCAATGAGGGTTCCTGACTGCTTTGCATAAAATCATAGAGCATTTTGTGAACATATGCAGGACCATAGATCTTTATCTTTGACATACATATCTGTGATAAAAACATGCTATGTTTGACCACCAAGTACAAAATGCACATCACGCTTAGTGCCCATTTAAGTTTTCACAACAGCCACCATAACATGAAAGTGTTTGTAACCATGAACCATGCATACTCATTTGGTCAACCTCACTATATGGCTATGACAGCTGCCATTCCATTGGCTGTCGTGCTTGGGTTTGGGAGCATTGCAGAATTTTGGAATGGGAGAGGCAGGGTCTCAAGGTCCAGGTGGCTGTGTGCATGCCCACTGCCCATTGCAAAGACTTCATTAGAGCATCATACATACAGGATAGTCGATAGACCCTTTAACATTATTCCACACCAGCAAGACATGTGGGCCCATTCATGTATGCACTCATTGCTCCTACCTCCTCCTTGCGAAAAAAAATCCAAAAGATGATTAAAGATGAATTTCAGTTGAGCCTGGGCAAGCACAGTTACACAGGGACAACTTGGTGATGATGGAGGCAGCAGTGGTCATGGCAAAAATAGTGACTGCCTCAATGTATGTTTAACTCTTGCACAATAGTGATCCCACAAACAATGCAGATCCTCACAATCATGTGTTGTGTATCCTCTCCATCATTATGCTCCCACCACCCCCGAAACCTGCACCTCAGGTCCCCATTCTAAGAACGTGTTTACATCCTTTGCATGCAATGTTCGATCACTGCTGACAGCGGCGCCCCCTTCACCAGGGCACTGAGTTAGCCCAGGTCTTGGCAGAACCTGCTCTTGAGAAAAAAACTAAAGCGAGTGGGTACCACCAAGTAGCAACAGCCGTTTGTAAAGTCACAATTCTAAAACGATACACACAGTGGGCCTGATTCAAGGAATTGTTTGCTCAGTGCAAAGTCACTTTCACTGGTGCAAATTGACTTTGCACTGCCAACAAACACCCTGATTCATGGAACCGTGCAAAGTGTCTTTTAGCCGTGCAAATTCACTTTGCACTGCAAAAATACACTTTGAACGGTTCCATGAATCAGGGTGGAGCAGTGCAAAGTGTATTTTTGCAGTGCAAAGTCACTTTGCACAACAAAAAGACACTTTGCACGATTCCATGAATCAGGTTGTTTGTTGGCAGTGCAAAGTCAATTTGCACAAGTGAAAAGTCACTTTGCACATGCAAAAAATTCCATGAATCAGGCCCAGTGTATCAGGAGCACCAGAGTAACACTAATGGCAATCCGGGTGTAGGAGAAGTAAGCACAGGATAATAGCAAGCGAGCTATAATGCTCACAGCTAGTCCCTGCTCAAGGCCTGCTAGTGTCAATGTCTATATTACAATCATAATCGAGTAACAAGGTACTTCAGAGTTATTTGCACGAACAACCACTTTCATAAGTAGTCAGAGTCAAATACAGGGAAAAACCGATCACAACGGCCAATGCGTTTCGGATATTCAGCTGTCCTTCATCGGGGCCTGTTGCTGCTGTGAGATATAATGGAGGCAGCCTCTGGGCCTGATATGTGCCTGGCCAAAGAACCCATCAGAAATACACACGAAGCAGCAGAAGGGCTGCACGCAGAACGCCAACCTGCTCTTACAACGCTTCTATGTCGTTTTATCGACAGTCGTTTTTTCGATGGATTTTTTTACTGAAAAAAATCCATCGGAAAAAAACATTTAATGTTTTATTTGTTTTTATTTGGGGGCCACTCGCCAAGCCTACCGTTTTTCTAAGTTATTAAACCCACCCGACCCCCTCCCTACCCCTTCTAACCCGTTGCCCTCCCCTCATATATTTTGATGAGTTTTTTCAATGGATTTTGTTTGGTAAAGAATCAGATTTAAAAAAACACATTGAATTTGTTTGATTTGTTTTTATTTGGGGGACCTCCCACCAAGCCTACCATTTGCCTATGTCATTAACCCCACCTGACCCCCTCCCTACCCCTTCTAACCCCTTGCCCTCCCGTCATATATATTTTGATGAGTTTTTTCAATGGATTTTGTTTGGTAAAGAATCAATCGAAAAAACTACTGTCGGCAAAAGGATGTCGTACCCTTTCAACATTAGGTCTAGCTTAGGAAGGCTTTTATTCAAGCAAAGCCCTCAACCCACCTCGTACTTAAATAATGTGGGTGGGTGTGAATAAAGGTTAACTATCATCAGTGACCTTGACCTTCTCTTGTTCACTTCCAGTTTATTGTGCGTCTCCGATGCATGAATGGTGACCCCATGCATTGTTTCAGTGAGCAACTATTGGTATCTCCAGTAATAATGAATAGCATTACTTCAATAAATACATTGAAGAGGGCATGATCCATTTTAGCCACACCAGGACTATGCCCAACTCTCAGCAGAAAAGTTGCCATTCACAAACCCTTGCCATTGGCACTTTGGTGATGGGCCTGCGGTAGCACCTTTGGGCAAGATTACTGGATCACTCCATGTCACTGAGATATCCCTACTCCAATCAGTGACTTTGCTTTTACGTCAGTTTTACTTTAGCCCATTTTATGTTCAGTGGTTCTGACCCAAGACTACAACTCCCAGAATTCAGTTGTTGGAGAAATACAAGTCAAGTACTGGAAAATGGTTGCGTCATCTGGTAACCTTACCTTTGAGTGCGGTAATAGCGTCATAAAACAGCCCATCAATTGTCAATGCAATTATCGAAACAGAGAATACAACAAGGCGCTGGGAGCGTGGTGGCTAGGACACCACTGACGCAACCCCGTCATCCCACAAGAGCGGTCCCCACCAAGGAGACGTGGAATCATCTAACATTGAAACAGTGATGAGGAAAACGGCACCTACTTTATTGAGAGGCAACTGTTCTGATTCTGCAATCAGGGGCCTCCACCGGCTTTTGCTTTTTCTACTGTCTCTCCGCACTTCCAGGGTCTTCGAACCCTGGTCCGCCTCTGCTGGAAGATCAAAATGTGCTGCAGTCAAACATCAGGCAACACGTGACATAGAGGACATCGAAATGATGCGAGATGCTACAGTAGGCTATTATTTGCTATCAAGAGTCATTTCAATCATCTGAGATCTAAAAGAAAGAATCATTCCCATCAAACCATCCAAGGAACAGAAGCCGCTCATTTCATCTCACTGCGTCATCCCGGAACTGAAAGAAAAGATAATTTGCAAACAAGAACTCAAGATATGAACAAAAATGAATGGAAGGACCCAAGACAATCTCTGGTTAGGTTCAAAATGTAAGAAGTACTTTTTTTTTTTGCTTGATTCAATTGAATAATGACAAGTATAGAGAAATATTTATAATGAAATGGGAAACCAAAACATTCTTTCAGCCTTCAACATTAATTACAACAGTAGCTCATTTACATGGACAATTGAGGAATTAAATGTCAGAAGACAGATTAAAAATAACACTGGCAGGACCTAACAACACAAACTGATAGATGATAGAAGGAATAGAAATGTCCCAATAACCCGATGGTGCATACAAGAGGACATGCTTTGAATGTATCTTGGACATATCTTACCATTGTGCACGTCATTTCCATGTGTCTGCATGTTATTCAGTGTCAATGTGTTCTGCATGTAAAGTATAGCAGATCCCTCAACTGTAGACAGTTGCTCTAGGGGTTGGTAGACTATGTGTAATACCCATAGTCCTCTTGCGGGTGCAACCCATTGAATACAGTTGAGTCCCACAAAAAAATGTGTTCTAGCTGTATATTAGTCACAGACATAGCAGTCGTCTCTGTGCCTTAACACACTGCTCTGCATGGATGTTATAATGTTTTAAACTGGTGAACTCTGCTAGTAAGTGAATATTCACCTAATTCTAAATACTATTCACATGCAATGTTCGATTAATTTTCATGTTTGCACAGACTACGGTCTTCCAAATGTCAGTAGGCGCTACACAAATATCACATAGCATAGGACCATCACCTCATAGGTAAGAGAAAGCACGTAAAGTGTGATAGATCACATGCACGGGGAAGAGCAAAGGAGAGGAATCACAAGGTTAAAGGTGAGGGATGGCACTTGGATAGTGCTATTGATAATGACACCGTAATTGAATAGGCACAGCAGGTCATCTAGAAGGAGAAGAGTCAGACCTTCTTGAAGGGATTCATACAGGAAGGGAGAACTGAGGTGGATAGGTGATTGAGAGAAGAGTGAGTGAGTGAGTGAGTGAGTGAGTGAGAAAGGGATCAAAGGAGAAGGGAGTAAGAGATTGAGCGAGTAAGGAGGATACAGGGTGTTAACAGTCACCACACAGACACACACAATCCTCCAAGATAGGGATAAGACAAATCACCTGGCAAAAGGAAGACATTCTTTAAAACACGAAAGCGTGCTCTCAGTAGAAATCAAAAATGCAAACAGGGAGAGAAGAGTGAGTAGGTGACTGAGGAAGGTGGGTGCACAATGTCAGTGAGTGACTGGTGACACTTATATGTCCTCTGTACTGCTAGACTGTCCCCGGAAAGGTACCAAACAGTGGAAGCAATATATCACCTCATGGTACAACATGCAAAGTGGGAACCCAGCTCCTAGGGGAGAGACATTTTGTGAAAGCACTACGGAGAGAGAAACGTGAGTGCGTTGTAATGAGGTCACACATTTGGTGGTCTGTTCTGCTAGACAGTCCACTGTCAGGCACGAGATGCCACCTAAGAAATGAAAGAGCAACATCGTCTTATCATATAAGGAGAAAGTGTCTGGTTGAAGAGGGAACATAAGTGTTAAGTGAGAGAGTGAGTGAGCATTGAGTGAGTGAGGAAGAAAAAGGGAGGGTCAGTATGTGAGGGAAAGAAGAAAGAAGTTAGTAGAGCAGCAAAGGTAGTAGGAAAGAAGCGAGTTAGTGAGTGAGTGAATGGGTGGTGGGTGAGTGAGTGAGCGACTGGCTGAGTGAAGGTACTTATAGTTTGTTCTGCAAAGAACTGACAGGGCAGAGTAATCATCTGAATGGTGACAAGAAATATCACCCAGAGAAATAAGAAATACATGAGAAAAGCTAAAAATAAATCTGTAAACAGAACATTTGAAAGTATCTGATAGCAGAACCAGGTGAAAAGAGATATCAAATGAGTGAAGAGTAAAATAACATGAAAGTGTAAGAGGAATTACAATTTGAGTGGGAAGTCTTCTAAATAGTGAAATAGAGATTTCACCCGAGCGAAGCTGTGACAGAATGCCGTCACGTGAGAGTGTATACAGTGAGCTTTCATTTTATTTTTAATGATAAAATGGTGTCTGTAATTTTGCCTCTAGGGTGAACTCTGCTATTCAGGCTCTCTCTCAAAATGTTCCATGCCAAAATGTATAGTGCACTCATGTACCCTGACTAGGACATTCTATTGACATACCTCAGCAGCTGCCCGGTAATGGCCACAGGACAGGATCAAAGGTCACATGTGCATTCCTTCACACAGCCACTGGAACCTAAAGTTCTAGCAGACAGGGTCGGCTTTTTGCAGTATGCATCTCTGGCTCAAAATATAATAATTGTTCCCAAAATATCTGGTGACAGTTTGTGCAAACTAATATAAGCCATGTCTGTGTTTTCCATGGTGACTACTGGGATTACACAATTATACAGCCATGACAAAGTGATCTAATTTCATTGTCAGCTTGGTGGACAGTATCTCATTAATGACGGAGCCTGATGTGTATCCTGCTGTCTGGGAAGGCTTTATCCAAAATACCATGTGGGCCCCACAGAGCAAGCCCTTTCTTTGATCCCTCTGAGAAGACTTGACACATTCTCCAGGTAGCAGGAACACTCTCTGGGGTGGGCACAGGTGCTTCAAAGACAGTCCAGTGCAAGACAGTCTGGTCATCAAAGTAACCACCTCTTAGCAGGGTGCTAATCACTGGAGGCCTTTTGATGTAAGTAGACAGAGGAAGTGGGTGGGGTTAGGGTAACCCATGAGACCACTTCAGTCAATCCAAGATTGTGTGAGAGGTCACGCAATCTAGGGTCACACCAGAGCTTCCAAGCTACCTGTACGCTTCCACACTTCTTACAGACAAAGCACTCTGGGTATGACATCAGAAGAAAAAGCACACTTGTTACAGTAGCCAGGACTAGAAATTCAACAAAAGCCTTTGGGGGTCATTACGACCCTGGCATTAAGGGTTTAACGGCGCCGTAAAAGGTGTCAGCGCTGTTAAACCCTTAACGCCTGATTACGAGGTCCCTTTGCGGGACCTGACCTTCGCGGCTGGTTTTACCAGCCGTTAAAGTAGGGTGCCGCAAAGGGACCTCGGTGCTAATTACGGTACCGCAATTTGCGGTACCGTACTTAGCGCCTTCCCCAGTCCCATTGAGCCCTATTGGGCAAAAATGGGAATAGGGAAGGGCCATGGTGAAATGGGGAAATACCGCCCCGCCAACCTTGGAACGGGCGGTATTTCCCCATTTCACCATGGCGGACTCGTTACAACAACAGCACCAACCATGGTGCTAATAGCGCCATGGTTTAGCGCCGGGGTTGTAATGAGGGCCCTTGTGTGGACTAGTCCACTAAGGCATTTTCCCCATGTACTGGGGGGAGACGCTCCTCTTAGTTGATTCATATATGGACCATTCTTTTACAAAAGATTCCCCTGAAACTCTGTTGCGGTTTTAGTCTGTTCCAAAGCCTTCTGCCATATTGGTGAAGACAGAGAGCTCCAAGGAAGAGGCAGCCTTATCTCCCTAACCAGTCCAAAGGAACATGTGGGGTGACTGTTGTGGACCAAGGTCGGTCTGCACCCTGAAGACTGAAACCAGAATCCTAATCACTGGAGGCACCGGATCCCTGTAGGTGCTCTGTGGAGACCCTCCCGGGGAAGAAGTACAGAATAAAGGACTCTCCTTGCTCTTGGAGACCCTGGACCGGGTCCCACAGCACCTCTGAAGCCTGGAGATGCTTTTTGAACTGGATCGAATGTGCTCGCCTCACTTTGACTTACTACAGGATCTGTGGTGCTGCCTTTGGAATTTTAAACACATTGGGCCTCATTATAATGTAGCCGATCCGGAAACAAGGGTGCCGGTAAACTCACTGGCACCCTTGTTTCCAGCCCGGCACACTACAAGCCTGCCTGCTGGAGCCACTGTGCCTGACAGGTCTGACCCTGCCGCGCGCAGCGGCCACGGTAGGGAGACTTGTCACAGGAGCACCGGCAAGGTGTCTAACGGTGCCGGTGCTCCCGTGTCCCCACTCCCATAGAGTCTGATAGGACTCTATGGGAATGGGGATTAACAAATGTACCTGCGCCTGACTTCCTGGCCGCCGGACTTGTAATAGCCCGGTGGCAGTGGGAAGTCAGGTGCTGGTAAATTATTACGGGTCAGGCATCAACCCGTAATGAGGCCCGTTGAATTGCTTACTTGCTTTTCAAGCCATCTCAACCCAATGAAGCCAATTCACCTGACTCAACACCGGCTAGACTCCGTGGAAGCAAATGACTTTCCGCAGCTCAAATGCCAACTTGATCCAGTGGAAGCAGGGTCTCGACACCAACTCCACTGCCGTATTGACCCATTGGAAACCATGGACTCAACACATCTTAAATGGAAACTCGTCCTAGCACACAAGAATCACCTTGATGCTGACACAACCCACTGGAAGTTATCGACTCACCCAGTCTCAAATGCTGGCTCGATCCACTGGGAGACCTCACATCAAATTGTTTCAACGCCAACTTGCCAGTGGGAAGCATGCTCAACCATCTTGATACTAAGTCAACTACAGTAAAGCACTCAGAAGCCTGGTTCGACACTGCTGAACTTCAAAGACAAGGAAAGGTACGCCATTTGGACTGGTTCTGTCCACCTTGCCCACTTCAAAGTGCCTTGACTTGTAAGACCACCTTCTCTACCTTTTTAAAGACTTCCTCAATAACCTTGACAATTGCTTCTGAACTCATTGCTTGAGCAACCGTTCCACAAACCTAGAGTGCCACTGTATCATAAAATCTGCTTTCTCTGTGTTTTTCCTGACAGGTGTGGGTCGTTCGTGTTTTTATTATTTGTGTGCACTTTTTTGCAGTTTAATTAAAGATCCTATTTTTATAGAATCTATGTTGGCCATTACTTTATTTTAGTACCGCAGATCTATAGCGGTTTGGATTGATTCTGAAGCAGCTCACACCCATCCTAAAGAGTACAGCCTGAGCTCAGCCTGCGCTACCCTAAAATGTGAAGGATGTATACCTGTCCGGGTGGTGACTGTTTCACCTTTATGAATGGAATCACAACTGCTTTAGTAGTAGTGTGGGGCTGAGTAGGAGTTTTATTTGCTACTCATCTCTGTCATACCAGTAATAACATTTGAAAGGGACAAAACAAAATCCTTTCAGGGAAGTGGCAAGCCGCGGGTAAAACAAAATCACTTGGGCTTAAAAAGTCTAGTGAAAAGTAAGAAAGCATTTAGTGAAATTAGGACAGTGAACTAAGATACAGAAAAATGAAAGGAAAAAATACTAAATCATGTGATAGAAGCGACAAAATCATGCAACTAGTGAACTTGCTGCATCTCCTGATGGGAGCAAGAGGTCAAGCCAATTGGAAAGACCCTAAACATGTTATATGAGACAATATGAGCAATGAAGGCAGGTTGGACAACATCATATGAAGAGTGGCAGTGACACATCAGCTTAAAACTGAAGAAACCCTATGGCGCATAGATGTCACAAGTTGAATGCTAAATATAGCTGTATGGGGACACCGGGAACCGGAATAGCCGACCCAGCCCTTTAAGACGAGGTAGAAATATTTCAAGATGAATGGGGATGCAGAAGATACTCAAACAGCAATAATCAAAAACGACTCAGAAAGTTAATAAAGTTGACTGTTTTACTATCAGTTATCTAAAATGCGGAGTGCAACGGATATCAACGGACGTCTCATAGTCTTGTCTCTCAATGCATTTCATAAAAAACCTTCTTTATATAGCAGAAATTCGTCATTGATGACGTTAACCTATGTATTTTCTGTCATCATCCTAAGTGGCAAAACTACAAAAACCTAGTGGCAATTATGATAGGCTTAAGGGGAACATCTAGGTATATGTTCCATGCTAGTCTAGAAAGTGATTGGCTCTCCAATATCAGGTGGTACTACTAAGCCCACCCTTCAAACAAGTCACTATGAACGTCACTAATTACATGAAATCCCATTGGTTATACAAACTATAGGGCTCTTAATTAAAGGGCCCCCTATAATTGGTTGGCACTCTTACATCTGCAAGTACTTTTCCACCCATGTTAGCAGCACACAGGCTGGACTTCCAGGTGCTGGTGAGCTGGTCATAACCATAGCTTCTCACCAATTAGCATATCATCTATAATCACCTAGCGGTCTGCATGTCAATTACGCCTTTGAACTTGGCCTTGGAAATGTTCCTTGCTCTGGAGAATTCAGGGGAGTAGAGGCACGCTCTGCACTTCTGCATAGGTACGGTTCGTCATGTTTGAACAGATCAATCCATCCACGTGACTGAAGACCACAAATATGAGCTTTGGTGCATTTAAAATACTATTTTTTAATAAACCTCTGACGTCTTCATTGTTTTTGTCCATGCCTTCTGAACAGGAGTTTCATTCTTTCACACGATTGTAACTAATGTCTACTCACCCCAGTCCCATAAGACCTTGGCTTCTTGGGGCTGATCCAGCCTCGCCTTTCTGAGATTCACTTCTGTCTTTCAATTGTTTTTTCAACTGCGACACACTGGAAAAGGCCTTCCTTCTCTGGTCCAGCTCTACTATAATACGTTGTGGAAACATCCATTCTTTACTTACTCCTATATATGCATACATTGGTGCTTGCCACAATTTATTCACTACATAGCTAGCCTCAAGAATACTTCGTCGGCTTGCGTGATTTGCATCTGTACACGTGTAAAATAACTTAATATCTACATCGTTTCTGTAGCATAAGTTTCTTCATCTCGAGTCTGAGATGTTGCTTATCTTTGATACTTTCTTGACGCCTTATAGACTATCCTCACTTTCGTGTCTCTGGATCTCTTCTAGGTGCGTCAGTTCTACTTCACATGATGTCACCAATCTGCTCTTTTGCTCTCTTTTCATGTTTCTTCTGGGATTTCATTCAAATGGACATCATGCTTTCTTGTATGCAGGTATAGCTTTCTTAAAGGGAACCTTGCTTCCAGGATTCTCCTTGGTATCAGTATTTTCACTGGTATTACACGTGTTTCACATTCTGGTTCCCAACATATGGGCAATATGTGTGAGATGCTTGAGGTGGGGGTCCTTGGCTCCTTCTCTAAACCCGTTTTGTAGTAGCGAACTCGGGAATAGCCAATATAAGAGAAGAAATGTTCCTATTGTAAAAAATGCTACGTAATACTTTTCCAAAGCATCATTTTACCATTTTGATTAGGTCCATTAACACTAATTAATCCTCTCCTCATACACCACTGATTCAGTTTCGAAAAGACTGGAAAACACCAGCTACTAATCAGTATAATTAATTTAATTCTGAATATGTAAAATGTAGATTCACACCTAGCTTTCCAGGAAAGCTATAGAAACTCTGCTGTTTGTATAACGAGGCCCCTGCCTGCTGCGTAGCTTTCGCCTGTCCTATATGCTACCATTTCTGCGGCGTAACTGTCACCTTGATTGTATGATACTGTAACTTGTAACCACCTCATGTAACAAATTACGTGTACACTGTAAGATTATACGCTCACTGTAACCATGAGCAAAACGTTCTTCTTGTAACTAAGCCACTTTCTTGCAACAGCGCCTCAATGCCTCTGGGCTGCCAGTGCGCTTTACAAATAAAATAAAAAAATGTAAAGTCCATTATGCTTAGTACAAAAATATAGAGAGATTTTAAACATACATATGTGCATCTAACAGTAAAAGTGTGATAAAAAAAGAATGTCAATCGGCTAGCATGAAGTGCAGTACAACTATTTTAGGCTATTCCTTTAAGGAAACTAATTGAAAATGACAGTTTTGACTTTTTTAGATTTGTCGATTTAAAAAAAAAGATGCTAAGAATATTTGAACAGAAAGGGCCTATCTGAAGGTTTGATGTCATCATTTACACTCGGGGATGGGCGCTCAGCCAAACAGGTGGCTGGAACAGCGGGCGAGCGTACCCATTCTACATCCACTGTTTCCAGCCACCCGATGCTCTGCCCCAGGTGGCACCATCTTTTTTTATGTGGGGAGGCAACAAGGAGCCTCTCCCTGTTGACTACCCACCTCCCCAAATCAAACCATACCCCATCCTCTCCCCGTTCCTCCCCACTTACCTGCTGGACCCGAGTGCTCCAGTCCCGGCACTCCTCCTGCTCCCGGCCGCCATACAAATGGAAAAGGGACTTAGGCCCCTTTCTAAAAGGTGGCAGCCAACTTTTCTTTTTTTTCTCAGAATATTAGCGTCACTTGAAAGCCATATGAGACAGCTTCAAACAGGTGAAAAGGCATTGGTTCACTAAAATAGAGATTACTGCAAGAGAGCAAAAAAACCCCAGCCAAGTGGACAACTACTTTATGGGAGAAATAGAATCAAGTCAAATACAAATGTTGGCACACCTGATGAACCAGAGAGGGTAATCCACATGAGAGAAATGCACCTGGCAGATGAGACAGTACACATATTTGATTCAATGAAAGATAAAGACACACCTGACAAGAGTGCCCAACGAAGGTTCATTTGGGAGTACAGCAGGCAAGGGAGAGACAAAAGGTGGGTAAAGAGAAACATAGAGAAAAACTAAAGAGAGAAAGAGAATGTGTGTGCGGAAGTGCAAATGGAAAGCTAGGGAGAGGGAGAATAAGAGAAAGAGAGAGAAATAAAGTGAGAAAGGGGAGGTGGTGAGAGAGAGATAGCGAACATGGGCTATAGAAAGACAAAGAGGCTGAGACTGAATATGGTGAGAGAGACAGGTTAAAGGAGACTAAAGGAAGGGAGGCAGACAGAGAGGTCAGTCAGATAGCAGGGCTTAGAGATAGAAATATATATACAAATATAGATGGGCGGATTTAAATAGAGGAATAGATGTTTAGCCAAAGAGATATGTAGATAAACTGAACATGTTTGGCAAAATAATATAAAGAGCAGGCATCCAAACAAGGATTCATCCAGAGCTACAAGCAGCTCCAGAGCAGTGGCGGCTGGTGAATTGTTTAAGTGGAGGAGTTGTAATATTTGTCTTGCAGATGTGCCCTAGCAATGGAGTGTAGCGAGGGAGCCCAAACCAAACAAAATGGCGCATTGTAGTGCACACTCATAAGAAAAATTGGGTAAAAAGCCAAACGGTTTGCAATTGGTTTTGTAGGGTAACTCATGAAGAAATCCAATAGATGAAAGTCACCAACAGTGCAAAGGAGCATTTCTCCAACACATTTTCATGATGACTTTGCCTAAAATATGTGCCAGTACAAAACATTTTCACACTGGCTGTGCCCATACATTTCCATGCTGGCTGCAACAGAATACACTAGTATTCCCACATACGAACATACTAATGTTTGCCTTGTGCATAAGGCTAGTGATGATAATATAAGAAAACCTTTCCATGCTTATTCAGCCAATATATCGCTGTATCCCCACATAAGAACGCACCCTAGTTGACTCTCCTATTAAAAATGCATGCTAGAGTATGAAAACATGTCCAAACTGGCTGCACCAAAATGCCAGCCTAGCTACATAATAACACTTATCATGCTTGCTGTATCAAAGTTGTTTAATACAAAATGTCATGACACAGTAAGAAATGGCTTGAATGGATGCATACAAATTCCAGTCTATCTTCATAATAACACTTATCATGCTTGCTTTATCATCCATGCACAGTAAAAATGTAGAAATCCCATGCCTGCCTCCCTGGTGCACCAGTGCCTCGCACTCACCCATAATCACATTAATTATTAATGTGATTATGTATGAGGGTGAGACACTGGTGGGACGAGGGGGCATATGTGTATGAGGTGCAGGGGTCCCAGGGTACAGCCATGTTTTTTTTTACCGGGCATAGATGCCCATTAATACATGGCATGCCTTGTCCTTGTACCCTCCATGCCTCACATGCACAGATAATCAATTATGTGCGCATGCAAGGTTAAAGGGGCATAGGGATCAGGCATGAGATTGTATGCGAGGCACAAGGAATCCCAGGGGATTGGGCTGGCATTCTTTAATGGACATACCCACTAAAAAATGTCATGCCTACCTCCTGGCCCCCAACTGCCTCACATGCACACAATTAATTATATTGTGTGTGTGCAAGGCACTGGGAGGGGCAGGGGTCAGGCATGGTATTTTTTTACTGGGCATACATCAAAGATGTTTTGCTAAAAAAATGACATGCATGCCCCACGGGGTCCTCAGCTCCTCACACACGCACACATGCAATGTGATTATGTATGTATGCCAGGTGCTAGGTGCTCATGGGGCATAGTATTTTTTACTGGCCAACAAGAAAAAGGTGTTTCTAGCTGCCCCTAAAATGTTGGAAAGTTCAACATTTGCAAGCTGATGGCTTGTTAAATTAGGTATATTTCAAATTCATGACTATTATACTTTGTGTATAAAGAGCAAAAGGAAATAGTGTGCCCGTGCTATAGGGGGCCGAATTAAAAATATCCTCTACTGATCCACCATGAGGAGGGGAATATTAATATCTATATATTATGACATTTATCAGTAAGATACCAACACTTGCCATGTAGGGAGTTTTTGAGGAAAAATCTGTCATGTTACAAACTTGCAAATGACAAAGGGGTGTACCTCCACTTCAATCACAGAACTCCCCAAGCCTATCCACAGACAGGGCGCTCTTGGGAGGAGGAAGAGAGAATGATCTTCCAATGAGAAAGTTAGCACCAATAAATGGGCACCTCCAAATTGTACTAATTGGAGGTGGGGCTTTTACATTAAATGGGACTTGCCCTATGCAAATGAGGAGAAGAACAGCAAAATTTGGACATCACAGGAGCTGCCTCAAACAAATCCAAACACAGAGCTCAAATTTACCAGGGACACTTGGCTAAAATCGCTTGGGGGAAAAGCTGAAGGAAGGTGGCTGAATTTAGCCTTGCCAGGATGGCTGCCTACACATTATCTGGGTGCCACTGTTGAAAGCTGAATGGAGATTTAACCTTGCCTGGGAGGACAGCCATTGGGAAAGTCTAAAGAAGAGAGGAGTCAAAAAGAGAGGGGAAGTTTGTGCCTGCCTTTCACCAAAGTATCAGCACCAGATCCCGGAGTTCCCACAAGAGAGGTTCCTGGAACCTTGCTGACTTACCTGTACACAAAACCCAGAGAAATCCCACGTAAGTAACTTTTCCAAAATGAAACCAAGTGTGTGCGGAATCTGCCTGCCTTAATATCTGCACTTCATAGTGGGGGGGCAAATTGTGTAGACCCTTAGCATATTTGACTGTTTACTAATTTAATGAACTCCCAAATAGATTGACACAGGGGGGCTTGGAAAAAATTTAAAACTTTCATCCTCTCTCCTAGCGGCAATACTGTTAGAGTCACATACATTAATTGGGGTGTCATGGCCACAAAAGCAATCTAGTATGGAATACAGAAGTTCTGGTTTAGCCCACAATCTCTTCCTCTCTGAGCCCACCTCCCTTGTGAACCCCAACAACCCCCTTAGAGTTTTCCTCACCTTGGATTTTGATAAGATGCGCTTTCCGTCCTGCTGTTCTGTGCAGGGATGCGTCGTGGATGGGGCGCTTTGCTGGCAAGTTGCTTCACTGGCGCGGGCCCGAGAGTCCAGACCTGCTGTGACTCAGTACTTCAGGTATGTCTATTGTTCTTAATAATTTGTCGGTGATTGTAATTGCCCTTATTAATGTCCTCTTTCTCTCTTAGGTGCAGAAGGGATGATGAAGACGTCGAGCTGGTTGAGGGGGCTGTACTCGAGATGGTAATTGAATGCACGGAGCGCCGTGCTATGTGCGCTTTTGCTGTTTGCTAACCTGTTATTCTTCTCTTGCAGGCCGCCGTGATATTCTGGATGGAGAGCGACTGGGAGGATGCAGAGCGGTGAGCAGATGTTGTCCGGACCGCCGTCGAGTAAGTATGAGAGCTACCGCTTGCCTTTCTCTTGCAGGTTGATGGAGGCCGACACGGAATAGACCAACAGCGAGTTCCGCTCAGGTAAGTGTGCTTCCGAATGATGCTTGAATGAGGGATGCTAATGCTTACTAATATTGTCTTTCTTTTTCCTCCTCCAGGTTGCAGCTTTCAAGCGAGGACAAGCTTCCAAGGTGACACTGGAGCGATCGACAGGAGCAGGATTTACAAGCAGGTAAGGATGGCTAATGGAGCTCTTCTTCTCTTCTTTTGCAGGTGCTGGCCTGGAAAGCCAAGGACAGATCACGGTGAACTTCATGCTGCGAGTGCAGAGCAACGCGAAGCGTGTGCTGCAGCTCAGGCATGGCTTAAAGAGTCTGCAGGTATCCCAGGTGCCTTCAGGCCTGACCACACCCTAGATGCTAGACCGCATGGTTCAGTTCTGAACTGACTCATGTGGGGGCAGCCATACAGTTCCATTTCCATTCAGAGTTCCAGCTCCTTCTTCTGCCATATGAGCCTGGCGCTAAAGGCGCCAGGACTGACTCCAGGAGAGCCTTGGGGGACATGATTGGGCCCTTGAGGCCATGCAGGGACACTATGGCAGGGCCCAGAGGCCCCGAGTACCAGGGCCAGGGTCTATGGCCATGACAGCACTCCCCCCCAAGGCCCCTCTCAAGGTGATTCTTCTGTCTGGTCCTGGCTTTGTGGGGTACTCACGATGAAAACGTCGTATTAAAAGTGGTGCATGGATGTAATCGCTAGGTTCCCAAGTTCTGTCCTGTGGACCATATTCCTTCCAATCTACTAGGTAGTATAGTTTTGTTCTGACGTACTTAGAGTCTAAGATGTTCTTGACCTCGAATTCCGGTTCTCCATGGACCATTACAGGTTCGGGTGGTGTGGTTACCCGTGTTCCAGTCTGAACTGGTTTTAAGAGGGACACATGGAATACAGGGTGAACATGCATGTTGGTCGGCAGGGTCAGTTTAACTGCTGCTGGGTTTATGATGGATTCAATGGTAAAAAGTCCTAGGTATCGTGAGCGGAACGTCCGGGTCCCTTTTAGAGGTACATTCTTGGATGCTAGCCACACTCTGTCTCCTACTTGGTAGTTGGGGGCTTTTTCACGATGCAGGTCTGTGTATTTCTTTTGACGAACCTTGGCTTGATGTAAGTGCTCAATGGCCCTTGTGAAGGCCTGAGAAATGGTGGCATGTAGGGTTTTGCTGGCCGGCATTTCCAGAGTCGTAGGATGGTCCAGTTCGGACGTTTGTGGGTGTCTGCCGTACACAGTATAAAATGGAGTCTGTCCAGTGCTGTTGTGTTGAGAAATGTCATAGGCATACTCAGCAATCCACAAGTCTTTCCAATCCCCTTCCACTTGGTGGAGCATACAGCACAAGTATTGTTTGAGCATCTGGTTCATCCATTCCGTTTGGCCATCCATTTGGGGGTGGTGACTAGTGGATAGCCTAATGTCGATTTGGGCCATTGAACAACATTTCCTCCAAAAGTTGGATCCAAATTGGGTACCCCGATCCGAGATCAGTACTGACGGTAACCCATGGAGCCGTACAATGTGTTCTAGGAATGTCTTAGCCAGGCTGGATGCATTTGGGAGTCCTTTAAACGGTAAGATGAGGGCCATTTTAAAGAACAGGTCTACGACCACTAGGATGGTATTATCCCCTTGCCAAGAGGGTAGGTCGGTGATAAAATCGAGAGATAAAGTATGCCATGGAGCAGGCGAAATGTCCAATGGACTAAGGAGCCCAGCTGGTCTCTTTTTCGATTACTTATTCTGTGCACAAATACCACAAGAGATGATGAACTGAATGACGTCCTTGCGCCATGTTGGCCACCAGAGCTCCACTTGACCTTGGCCAGAGTTTTGGCAATTCCAGGGTGACCTTCCATGAGGGGATCTTGATAATCTTTCTTGGGCAAGAATGAACGATTCCTGTAGTATGGTAGTTGGTCCTTAACTGCATAGTGTTCTCCCCGCAAATCCCATTCTCGTAATATTCAGGAGTCATTACTTGTTGGATTCCTTGCAGAAATTCATCTTGAGTCATGGTGGTTGTAATGCCTAGGAGTTTGTCGCTCAGGATGATGGCCACAGGATCAGGGGTTGTGTACACCAGCTCATCTGTGCCCATGAGCGAAAGGGCATCAGCTTTGCCATTTTTGACTCCAGGTCGGAATGTGATTACGTAGTCGTACTCTGCAAAGAAAAGGGCCCAACGTAGTTGTCGAGAGGATTGAGCCTTTGCACTCTTCAAGTACTGTAGATATCGATAGTCGGTTATCACGGTGATAGTGTCCCTGGCCCCTGGCAGATAATGTCGCCAGGCCTTGAAAGCTGATTTTATGGCCAGGAGCTCCTTGTCTGTGATGGCATAATTGAGCTCGGGTGGTGAAAACATATGCGACCAAAAGGCTACTGGATGTAACTGGCCGGTGTGTGGGTCCCTTTGCGATAGCACAGCACCCATAGCCATACTGGAGGCATCCGTTTCTACCACATACGGAAGATCTGGGCGAGGGTGTCGTAAGATTGGAGTGGAAGTGAATCTCACCTTGAGTTCCTGAAAAGCTTTTTCAGGCTTTTCTGTCCACTGGAATTTCTTGTTGCACTTCCTTAATAAAGACGTGATTGGATGTACTATTTGAGAGAATCCTGGGAAGAATCAGCGGTAAAAGTTTGCAAAGCCCACCATGCTCTGGACCCCTTTGAATGAACTTGGAGCTGGACAATTTAGAATGGCGTCGACCTTGTGCACATCCATTCGGATTCCCTTTGGAGTGAGGATAAACCCCAGGAACTCTACCTCAGTAACGTGAAAAGAGCATTTTACAGGTTTGGCATAAAGAAGATGTTGGCGAAGCTTGGTAAGGACGGAACGCACATGCTTGACATGGTCCTGTTTTGAGGCTGAATATACTAGGATGTCGTCTATATAGACTATGGCACAGACGTCAATCAGATCTCTCAAGACATCGTTCATGAAATACTGAAATGCGGCAGGGGCATTGCAAAGTTCAAATGGCATCACCTGGTATTCATATAAGCCATATTTTGTACGAAACGCCGTTTTCCATTCGTCCCCCTTTTTAATGCGAACAAGATGGTAGGCCCCTCTAAGGTCCAATTTCGTGTAGATTTGGGCATCTTTTACTTGGTCTCACAATTCCGGGATCAGGTGCAAGGGTTAACGATTCTTTACGGTGACTTGGTTCAGGGTGCGATAGTCGATTTAAGTCCTCTCCTTCCTTCTTCGGTACGAAGAATAGGGGAGACGCTGCAGGTGACTTTGAGGGGCGGATGAAACCATTGGCCAGATACTGTTCCAAGTATGACTTCAAATGTTGGTTCTCAGGTTCTGTAAGCGCATATATTCGACCACAAGGGATTTGTGCACTAGGTACCAGGTCGATCTTGCAATCGTAGGGTCTGTGGGGTGGCAAGGTATTAGCTTTTTCCTTTTGAAACACGTCTTGAAAGTCCTGATATTGTCTTGACAAGGTACCAACTACACCTAAGGCACTTGCCACCCCTTCCTGGACAGATGAGCCATTGTCCGTTGTTTTCCTCCCATTATAATAGCAAGTGTGTGTACAGTCTTGGGAAAAAATCAGTTCTCGAGTACGCCAGTCGATTTGTGGATTGTGTGCGACAAGCCACAGCATTCCTAGGATCAATCGGAACTGAGGTGCTTTGATAAGATCAAAAGCAATTGATTCCCGATGGCTGTCCTGACATAAGAGGGTTAGAACAGTGGTACATTCAGACAAGGGGCCGGAGGCGATTTCAGTACCGTCTACGGTTGTTACAGTCTCAGTGCTGGAATTAGGGCAGAGAGGGAGACCCATTTTTGCTGCAAGATCCTGGTCCATGTAATTCACGATGGCTCTGCTGTTGATGTAAGCTTCTACTGAATGCATCCTTGATGGCTGTTGGTGGTTGATCAGGATCACAGGCAACGCAAAATGGAAGGTCTGTAGTAGGGTTTTTTCGCTCGACAAATAGACCCCTACATTTTCCGGGCTTGGTAGTTTTCTTACTCCTCAATTAATTTCTCCTTATCTGTGGCTCCTACTGTCTTTCTGGGTGGCTTTACCAGGCACTCTTTGAGAAATTACCCGCCTTTCCGCAGTATAAACATAGCTGCTGTTCCCTCCTCTTGTCCCTTTCTGCTTTGGTTAAAGGGGGTCTTACCCCTCTTAGTTGCATTGGTTCCACGGAACTGTCTGTCCCTCGCTGAACATGGTCCTTGGAGCGCACGAACATGGGACGTGCGTCTGGTCTACTTCGATCCATCCTTTGATCTTGTAACCTATGATCGAGTTGAACCACCAGGTTAATAAATTCGGCACAGTCCTTGGGTGGATCTACTACTTGGGCAAGTACATCCTTTAGCTCTCCTCTTAAGCCCCGGTGGAATAGCGTGGTCCTTTTGTCTTCTGGCCAGTCTGCTTCGACCACAAGCCTGTTAAAGGTCGCAATGTACGTCAATAGATCTTGGTTTACTTGACAGAGGGACAAGAGTTCATTGTCTAATGCCTGTCCATGGGAACGACGGGCGAAGAGCTTTTCTAGCTCCTGCTGAAAGCCCCCAAAATCGTGTAGCAGTGGATCATCCCGGTTAATAAAAAGCACAGACTAATCTGTAGAACTTCCACTAAGATAAAACAACACAACGGCCACTTGTGACTGGTCATTAGGGAACGCCCCAGGTCTGCAAAGAAAATGGAGGCGACATCGATTCATTAAGGTTGCGTACTTCCTAGGGTCCCCCGAGAAACGCTCCGGTGGAGCTAAAGGAACTGCTCCAGGAAGGGTGATCTGCACCGGGTTACTCGATGGGGTTGGCATTGATGGGATGGTCCCAGGCAAAGGGGCTTGTCTGGCCTGTGATTGAAGGAGTTGTCGACTTAGATCCTCAGTACGTTCTTTGGTCACTATTAGTTCTCTCCGCAAGGCATTGGTCTACTGTCTGGCTGAATGTACCTCAGCACGTAACTGCCCCAGCATCTGAGCTAACTGGTCGGTTTCTGAGATTTCCATGCTGGAAGCCCGGGTGGATTATAGTTGTGAGGCTTCGCGTTCTGTAACGTTCACCTGGTATCCACAGGGACGCCACCCGACCTGGTTGGACTGCTACCGGCCTGGATTCGCCTTCCCCGGGTTCTCGTTCTGCCGAGGATCTAGTCTGGAATACAGGAGTTTCTTCTGCTTAGCCAACAATCTCTTCCCCTCTTGGCCCACCTCCCTTGTGAACCCCAAAGTTCCCCTTAGAGTTTTCCTCACCTTGGATTTCGATAAAATGCGCTTTCCGTCCTGCAGTTCTGTGCAGGGGTGCATCGTGGATGGGGCACTTTGCTGCCAAGTTGCTTCACTGGCACGGGCCCGAGAGTCCAGACCTGCTGCTACTCAGTTCTTCATGTAAATCGATTGTTCTTAATAATATGTCCGTAATTGTAATTGCCCTTATTAATGTCCTCCTTCTCTCTTAGGTGCAGAAGAGATGATGAAGACGTCGAGCTGGTTGAGGGGGCTGTGCTTGAGATGGTAAGTGAATGCGCGGAGCGCGGATCTATGTGCGCTTTTGCTGTTTGCTAACCTGTGTTATTCTTCTCTTGCAGGCCGTTTTGATGTTCTGGATGGAGAGCGACCAGGAGGATGCGGAGCAGTGAGCAGATGTTGTCCGGACCACCGTCAACTAAGTATGAGAGCTACCACTTGCCTTTCTCTTGCAGGTTGATGGAGGCCGGCACGAAATAGACCAACAGCGAGTTCCGCTTAGGTAAGCGTGCTTCCGAATGATGCTTGAATGAGGGATGCAAACGCTTACTAATATAGTCTTTCTTTTTCCTCCTCCAGGTTGCAGCTTTCAAGTGAGGACCAGCTACCGAGGTGACACTGGAGCGATCGACAGGAGCTGGATTTACAAGCAGGTAAGGATGGCTAATGGAGCTCTTCTTCTCTTCTTTTGCAGGTGCTGGCCTGGAAAGATCGCAGTGAATGTCACGCTGCGAGTGCAGAGCAACGCAAGGCGTGTGCTGCAGCTCGGCGTGGCTTAAATAGTCTGCAGGTATCCCAGGTGCCTTCAGGCCTGACCACACCCTAGATGCTAGACAGCATGGTTCAGTTCTAAACTGAACCATGTGGGAGCAGCCATACTGTTCCATTTCCATTGAGAGCTCCAGCTCCTTCTTCTGCCATATGAGCCTGGCGCCAGAGGCGCCAAGACTGACTCCAAGAGAGTCTTGACGCCATGCAGGGACACTGTGGCGCGGCCCAGAGGCCTTGAGTACCAGGGCCAGGGGCTATGGCCATAACAGCTCAGGCCCAAATAACCAGGCAGACTCAAAGAATATGGCAAAATACTACTTTATTACCAATTAAATAATGTAGGGAAATCTGTCGAACAAACATATTGTAGCTCACACTCTCTCAGTGTATTTCAGTTACACAAAAGGATTTATACTTCAATGTACATCAGCTATCATGTCATCCTACCTGGCAAACAGTAAAAACCTACTAGGTGATGGGATTGTTTAAGAGAACATATATACCTTGCGTTCATATAAGTGTTAATATCATCATTGGCATCTCCATATGTGATATGTGATAGGCACGCCTTGAACAACCTCTAACTATGTAAAAAAACAAATACTAGCATACTACCAGCAGAGGATAGGCTTCGGCAACAATGTATGGTTCACCATTACCTAGACCCTCATGATTGGTTGGTACTCTCTTCCAACCATGGACATTTGTCCCATTAGCAGAGCAGAAAGTGAGCAACAAGCACAGGTGCAGGGGAACAACATAAGGCAACTGCCTTCCTTAGCTAATTGGCCATCTCTCATCCATTAGGTCCTATGCCAAGGCCTCCTCTTTTTAATTGACCTTGCTGGCCGTTTTCTTCCTCAGAACTGTAGAGGAGCAGCCAAATGCCTCTGCAGGAAGTCCCGCCCCCTCACACCTATGCGCTGGAAGCCTGAAATTGAGCCATGCTTGACACCAGCAGTTGTGACCATTCCACGGCGAATATTCGAAAGGAGTTACCCACTGATAAAACCCTATCATATGTATTCCCGAAGAGGTGACAATCTCGTGGTGGAAGTCCCAAAAGAAATATGAAAGAACAAGAGAAGGAGCTGGAGATGTCACAATAAATTAACGTGACGCATGGAGAAGACTGGCTGATGAAGAGAATGCATGGATCTTATTGAAACTGATGATGAAGTAAAGAATTGGATAAACTTTCATATGCAAAAAGAAGATTGCACATGTGAAGAGCACTGCAGAAGAGGCAAGTCCTTTAATAACTGTACAGATGTAGTAACGCAAGTAGACTAAATGATCATATAAGCTGGCTATACGTAAAGAATAGACTGCAGGCGTAGCTGCCATTATAGAGAAGCTGGACATCAGTGTCACAACTTTAGCATGTTCAAACCATTGTAGAGAAGGGCAGAGGACTGTGTCGCAGTAAAGAATTAGCTGGGATCGTGGAAGACGCTGAAAGGGCTGCCTTGCCTAGTGTCAAGGCTGAAGCAGCCAAGACTGGTTATCTATTCTTGAAGGCGGTGAATGTGAGATGCTGAATCATCCATTGTTAAGTTGCAAAGAAAGAACACCATGAGTGCCAAATTTTATTCATTTAAGACAATTTAATGCTGCAAAATGGGCCGAATTGTGGTTTCCTGTCACGTGAGGTAAGGATGGAAATAGAGTTGGGCATGCAGTTCCAGAACTATGATAGCGTCTGCCTGCACACCCACATATTCTCAGAGGCAAGGATACTTTGCAAGGCCAGGTTCAAAGACATTTTTCATGGCAGAAGGCATGGGTGATGAGAGATGATGGGCTAATTGGGTAGGGAGGTGCAGTCAAGTCCACCTCCTGACACCTGGGGTATGAGTTTATGTGCTGCTAGTGTGCCGAATGTTCCAAACTGGCACGAACGTGCCTACCAATTGTAGAGGGCCATATAACGAAGGGCCTTATAGTTTGAGAGCGAATAATATGCCATGTACCTAATACTTTTTTAGGATGACTTGCACTAGGGGTGGGCATGAGTTGTCCACCTGATAGTGGATGTCCAATCATAACCCAACCCTATATAGAAGATATACTAAGATGTTCCCCTTGAGCGAGTCACAACCCCCCATAAGTTTTTGCCTCGTAGTATTACATCACGCATGATGAATATTTATTATAGAAGTGTGATTTTTTATGAAATGCTTCGAGAATGCTTGTTT
This sequence comes from Ambystoma mexicanum, assembly GCF_040938575.1. Taxonomy (NCBI): domain Eukaryota; kingdom Metazoa; phylum Chordata; class Amphibia; order Caudata; family Ambystomatidae; genus Ambystoma; species Ambystoma mexicanum. The sequence goes on along the minus strand of NC_090930.1, from coordinate 144,639,210 downwards.
GACATCCGTTGATGTCCGTTGTAACTCTCTGTTTTAGACAATTGATAATAAAATAGATGAACTTGCCATCTTCGTGAGTTGGTTCTGTTATTTGGTGTAAGAGTTACTCTGTTTCCCATCCACTGCATGATACGTTACCCAAAGGACCATATGTTCAGAACTTTAAAGGGAGTGAAGGAGTGAAGGTACATTGCTATCTTCGTCTGGAGCTTTATGAATAGGCCTTGTCTTCTGGTCTTACAGCACGTGTGAGGAGAGGTGAGTTTGTCCATTCTTTCCTTTCATTTAGTGCTGTTTGATTCAATTATATTGGGTGCCATTACTCTTCTTGGCCTCTGGAAACTTGGTTGCTCGGTTCTCCGTGTGTTTTCTGCATCTTTAATTGTCCAATATTTGGCACTCATAATTATTCACTCCTTTACTTAATCTGAGAAAAATATGTCTTACACACATGGCTTATCCTCTTCTATTCCTTTCGTTCCTTGCAATTGCTTCTAACTGTGGCATCCTTGCTCATGAGCCAAACAAATATCCTTTGTTCTTGCACAAATCTGCATTCCAATGACTGTCAGCTCTGCAGCCTTGGTCCCTTTCCTTGTGATTTCTTACTTACTATTATACGATGCTGACATCCATTTTCTCACCTCACATTGTATTTCCTAAATTAGCAAGCTTCTAGGTAGCTACCTTGCATTTCTGTGTACATACATCTACTACAGCGCTTGTCGCTTATCTTCGATGTGTATATGTTTTTTTTTCATATTCGCATATATTTTTACTTCGTTATTTCAGTTACATCTTCATTCTTTTGACATCCATACATCAGGTATATTGAATCTATGTATCTTTTCGCTTTATGACGTCACTTCTCTTCTGTACGACTTTACTTATAGTTCTTCTATAACCAATGGTGCCTGCAGGCTCATGTCTACCGCCTCAGTCCGAGAGTGCATTAGATACAGTTGTCTGTGAACATAACGTCTCTCATACCGTCGCTGCGGTATTGGGATTTTAGCATGTGTGATGCACAGTGCTCTCTTGCTGTTCTTCCAATATGACGGAGGTGAGGGGGTGGGCTCCCGAGATGATGTTTACATCTGCCTCTCCACATAATTGTCACCATTCCCAAACCTTGCCTTTAAAACAAAAAGGTCCTTGTCCCTAAAACTGAAATTCCCAACAGATATCCCTTCCCAAAACTTGCTTTTAAATAAAAGGTGTAATTATCCTAAAATAAAAATCCCAATTATCACCACTCCTTAACCGTTGTATTTAAACAGAGGTGTGCCCTTGGTTCCAAAAGACATTCCTGAACTGTCCCCACACCCTAGACCCGGCCTTTAATCAGAGGGGTGCTGCATATCACTGATGCAAGCGTTTTTGGTGCTGAGGAACAGGAGCTTTGCAAAGTGAAAGTAGTGTAATTTGTATGTACGTTAAAAAACATATCCCAAAAGATAGAATTACAAAATCACTGAACCCACTTGCCCGTACTTCGTAATTTGATCTTTTAGGATTTTGCCAGTTTGTCCCCTACACTGCCTTTAATGTATGAGGACAATACCCTCACAACAGCCGCAGCCCATAATACCGAACTGGGTAAGCGGGGCACACCCCCGCAACCTTCGCTCCCCTGTTCGGCATTATGGGCAAAAGATCTTATCTACTATGCTGAATGCACACTAAACGTGCATTCGGCGTTTTAGATTCAATCTTCTCGTTCATTACCATGTGATATCCATTGAACACTATACACTCTCTCCTGAGAGTGAGTACGTAACCCTGATAGCAGAAGGATGTTGCACTGCTTTTGGGTGAAAAGGAAGCAGGTTGCTATTTGCCCCATGCATTTTTATAAGTATGTGTTTCCAAAACTGCAATCATTTTAAACTGTGCATGAAATTAAACAAAGCACAGCATGTCCCATGTGTAAAGTGTTCTCATGTTAAAACTGTGCTTTGTTTTCACCCTAAACTTTATCAAGTTCTATTTGCCTCAGAGAAGATGGTGTGTGCAATAAAGTAGTCATTATTCTTTGAGCTGATAATTTAAAATAAATATATATTCTTTCTATAGCCTAGCCTGGTTCTTGGCTCACTGTTCGCACAGGGAGGGGAGATTTACGTGGCTCTATATGAGTTGTCAATAGTGCTTGTGCTAAAACGTAACCTACTTATTGATGGGCACCCTGATGGGGGAAACTCCTCGGGTTAAGGGTGGTCTCTCCATATATATCATTACAACACACAATTGTGAATGCGAGGCACTGAGGGGGGACGCGTGTCAGGCATGTTATTTTTTTTACTAGGCATCTATGAAAGATGTCTATTACAAATATGACAATCCAGCACCCTGGGTCCCCAGCTTCTCACACATACACACACACACACAATCAATGTGATTTTGTTTATGCGAGGCGCGCAGGCACATGGGGCAGGCATGGTAATTTTTTACTGGACATCTATAACAGATGTCCAGTAACAAAATACCATCCCTGTCCCCTGGAAATCCCAGCATCAGAGAAGGGGAGTTGATTTTAGCCTGTGTGGAGGTGGGCTGGGTGTTGTACAGCAATGGCAATTTTAAAATGCAGTTGTTGTACAAACTTCCTCACCCCCCATTCGCCAAAATCAGCTAGCTGTCCCAGCACAACACACATACACTACACAACAATCATTTCACACACAGCATGCACTCGCCACTCGCTCATTCACACAAGCACCCATCATCATACACTCACTTATAACACAAGCATACACACATCCATACACATATTTTAACAATTAACATAATAAACGTACCTTCTGCCTGGCTGGTCCTAAAGTTTGTGTTCTCCCAGCGCTCCAGCTCCATCGTAGCACGCATCAGAGCCAGCTTCCTGGCCTCTGCACATGTGCACAGGAGCGGAAGCATTGGTTAGGAAGCTCCAATCGATGTCTGTATGTGTGGGAAGGCGCATGATCACCCCCTCACACATACAGACAGTTCCCCAGCCAGCATTTCCAATGAGCTATGCAAGGTTGGGGAAGGAAAAGGATCCCCAGTATTGCATGTCTCATTGAGCGTGTGAAGCTGGAGAACTGAACTGTCAAAGGGAAACCATATTTGCCATTGACAGTTCAGCCAGCTCAGGTGAGCCGTCTCAGCTGAAAAAAGCAGCTGAGGGCGTGCTCCGTGTTTAGACTGGGCTGGCCCCTCCATAATACACATGAGGGCCAATGGGTTAACGCCCCCTCGCCCATAATGGACGAGCCCCTGCTGTGCCAGAGTATCAGACATCAGCAGCTACTGCGGGGAAACAAGGAGCTAGTATATAGCGAGCTGCAACTATAACTTGAAAATGTGATGGGCGCTATTACCTTTTCTCCATTTATATATCAGTCTTATGCTTTAAATGTCTTTCTACCCAAATGCACCTTTAAACACATTCTGTGGCACCAGATGGCATGGAGAGTCAAAAGTAGCTTCTGGTAGCTGTTGATATTGAGCTAACAAGGCTCTCCCAGGCTACAAGCAGGACCTAAATCCAGTGCTTTAAGTGCGCTGGGCCAGCCGGGGCTGGGCAAAAAGTGAGGCTGAGCCGCCCCACCCCCCCTCCCTTCTCACAAAAATCAACAGTGGGTCATTGACCCGCAACGCCCGCAGCCACGACGGGAGATGAGCCAGCTACCATGATTGAGTCAGGCAGCTGTAACTGAGAGAAGTGCCAGCCAGCCACAGCGTCACGCAACCTGGTTTGGGACGCTGTGGCTGGCTGGTATTTCTGTCAGTCACAGCTGCCTGAAGGAAGCACACGGCTTCCCATAGCTAGCCACAGCACTGCCCCCTCACCTTGCCCTCATTAGCCCTAATGGCCTTGTTCTTCCTTCACGTATGTAGTCCTCCTACTCTGGGCGACATTCGGCATCCGAAAAATGTATCAGTTTCCATGGCAATTTTCAAAGTGATGAAAAATAAATATTTTGGAGGCACTGGCACATGCACAACAAAATCCAAATATGACACAGTGCGTTGTAATTTTGATGTGGGCCTTGAAATGAAAAGTGCCTTGTGGGTAAAATTAAATAGGACAAAAGGCTACTAGCACTCATTTCCTCCCCCTTTTCGCCCCTCCTTTCCCGCTCCCCTTTTTCTTCCCTCTTCTCTCATCTTTCCCCTTCTCGTCCTTTCCTCATCCCTTCACTTCCCCATCTCTTTATCTCCCATTCTCTCTTCTTTTCCTCTTCTCTTCCTTTCCCATTTTCTCTTCCCCTTCTCTACCTTTCTTTTCCCCTTCTCTTCCTTTCCTATTTACTCTTCCCATTCTCTCCCTTCCCAGCCAATAGTGGATATTGCCAAGTAGTGGGTAAAGATGGCTGCCATTTCACTTAGGATGTTGCAAACTGTGAGGGGTGATGGGGGGTAGAGGGGGCTGAGGGGCTAGCTTACCAGGTGATTCTAAACACCAAGCAAAAGCTTACTTTGAACATCTTCTGAGTTCAGGGGAACCAACGGTACTTCGACACTTTCTTTGATGAAGCAACATCTATTAACTTTTTTGGGCCAACATAAAATGTCATTTCTTAGCTTGTCTAATTAAGGTGCAGCGGTACCAAGTATCCAATGTTACTTTCTGCAGAGAATCCGACCATTTGTGGCATAGGAGTGTCTATGGGGCTCGTAATTCAGGCATACATGTCGTTGTTGGCCAGTGGAATTAATATGGTTGGAATTGGCAGAGCCGTTGCAAGACAAATGAACCATCTGATCCTGCCTAAAGTTTAGAAGGAAGAGAGAAGAGAAGGACAAGTAGGGTGGGGTTGGAGGAAATGGATGGAGGGAGATAAATGACAGGCTGGAAACGATGCAAGTAAATGGAAAGAAAGAGAACGGAAAGGGATGGGAAAGACAGAAGGGGAGGAAGAGAGAAGGGGAAAGGAGAGAAGGGAAATAGAAGTGGGAAAGAGGAGAGAAGACAAGAGGGAGAAAGAGAAGGCAGAAAAGGAAGCAAAGGAGAGAAGGGGGACTGGAGATAGAGGGGAATAGACGGGGAGAATAGTGTAAAGTGAAGGGGAAAGGATGAGGGGAGGGAGAAGGGGAGGCCGAGATGGGTGAAAAGAAGTGGAAAGTAAGATAAGAGGTGAAGGAAGGGAAGGGGAAGAGAGAAGGGGTAGAAAGAGAGGGGATGGAAAAGTGAAGGGGAAATGAAGAGATGAGGAAAGGAAGGGAGAAGGGGAAGAGGAAGAGAGAAGGAGAAGAGAAAGAGAGAAGTGGGGAGGAAGAGAAGAGGAAGGAAGAGAGTAGGAGGAAAGAACAGAAGGGGATGAACGAGAAGGGAAGGATGTGAAGGAAAAAGGAAGGGAGAAGTAGGAGAGAAACAGGGGGGCAGGGGGGTCACTCCGGTCCCACAACACAACTCTACATTCGTTGTTCTTTTATAATAGCATGATATATTACCATAAGCTATGAAGTGAATCGGAATCACTTACAGAGCTGCTGATAAGGCACAGTGCAATTAAATGATTTGCCCACGATCACCCACTTTGGTTGTACCAAGCAGACTGTGTTGCAATTTGCACTTAGTTATGCAGGCCAGACCACCCCTGTGCATTTTTAGATGTTCTTCTTTAGGTCACGCCCATCAGTCAAGACACGTTTCTAAATGAGAGCCCCCCTCAATTTGTTCCCCCACTTAAAGCACTGCCTAAATGGCGCCCAGGACCTGGCAATTTTGAACCCTGCAGATAAAGACAGAAGGGTGCGAGACATTGGAAATGATTGTGCCATGTGCAAGAGGCACCAGGGAGCCAGATAACGGGAATAACAGCAAGAGGGGGAAATTGACACTGAAATGCAGAGGTGCTGATTGATTTAACCAGTTCAGGAAATCATGCGGCCATTAGCAGTCTTGAGAAAGTAGCACACTCCGAAATAAACCCAACCTGTGCACTGCAGCACAGTGTAGGTCACACGGCCAGGATGCTATCTCTGCTTCTCGGTGCATCTGCGATTGAACCGACACGAGGCTTAGCTCAGGTTGCTAAACGAGACTCCCTTTACGAGAGGGTTTTCCTGCGAAGGCACGTGAGAGCTGGCGCGTGCACGCACCTGCAGAGTTTAAAAATCAGACGCAGCGCTTCATTTGACGGGGGATGACTGCGCTGGAACACTCCCATCACAGAAGATGATGGAGGCCTCTACTGCGCATGCCCAGTTTTAGAAAACATCCCTGCTGTGCGAGGACGTAGGCATGTGAGCAGAGTTTCACGTGATGCTCTTAAGCGCCGAGAAGGCAGGCCCTGGGAGTCCCAGGTGTGGGTGCGCAGCTGCTGCCAGCCCCAGCTCCTGACTCAGCAGTTCACACATGGCGTGTGTGCCAGCAGGATCTGGGCGTTCTCTCTCCCCCTCTCTGGCTCTCTTTCTCTCTCCCCGGTTCCCTGGAGAAAGACAAAGCTTTTAAGGGGGAGAAACATCTCTACAACACCGTCTGAATTGCAGACCTGTGACTAAAACAAATACATGTACATGGTCTTACTTGCGGGACACACAATTCAAGCTTCTCTCACTCTGCGTGAACTCCCTGGGGGCGGGCTGGGATGCCACCAAAAAGCCCAGGCCAAATACCGGTGCAGCCTCGTTTACACAAGCGCATTGAGGCCATACAAATGGGGAAAGAGCGCTATATAAATAACCAAATACAATAAAATACAAGCTCAGGATATTGACCTGCGTCTGTCCCGAGTCATGCACAGAAAGTCTCTATGGAGTGGAGGACGTGTCAAGCGCTCTCTAGGCTATGATGGTTTTTTTAATTTTTATATAGTGCTTTCACCAAACAGGTGTACATATTTACATGCCACTATCTCTCAACCTATGTTGATGCTCATTCATCCACCATGGAAAGATGAAAGGCTGACTTGGCCATGCCGGGATTTGACCCTGGGACCTGCAGATCACAGCAGCGAGTGCCCAACCGGCTGAGCTATCTTATCTTCTATGGAGGGGTGAGGGTACAGAAGCTTTCCCAGTTGAGACAGCTCTCAGGGTGCTAGTGGAGGCGTGAGGAGAGCCTATGAAGGCTCGAATGCAGCCCTGAGTGACCACGGGGCCGGTCCTGAAGGCTATTTTGAAGCAGGCCTGGCAGGCATTACCTAGTAAGGTTAATGCCCAGTCGCCCCTGGATTTCATCCTTCGAAAAGGGATTGGTGAAAACGTACAGAGTTTCAGCCGGCCAAGCACGTATATTAATGGTTTGTGCTGGACATGCCGGGTACAATCACGCAAAGCATATCTTGGTAGATCATGGCATTCTGAATCACCCCGTGGCACTCAGGGAGAAAATAGTTTGCAATCAGGAGACTTTGGCAATCAGCCCATCGAGCAAACCCTTGCTAATGACAAACAAGTGACTTATCAAGCAACATCGCCCGACTGTGCCGCCGGAGGCGAACAGCCAGCATGAGGTGCACACAAGTGGTAAGACCGCCGCACGTGCCACAGGGCTGTGATTGCAGGCGGACAAAGGCAACGCGCATGTTCTAGCGACAAGGGGCAACATTAAAACAAAAGCATGTATGCAAGCTCTTCAAAATATGCCGTATGCTAACTATCAAGTTCAGAGACTGCGCACAATGAAGAAAAAGGTTATGAAACAGCACAACACTATGCACATGTGTATTCACCTGCATGCTCACTGTGTGCATGGCGTTAGGGATATTTATACAGCCACCATCGATGCAGAGAATTCTTCTTCTCCCCAATCAAAAGCACCACATTAGTATTCCTTTTCGGTTCAATCTAGTCCTGTACGTGATTCATATAATACCCCATAGGTCCCTCACTCCTGCACCACAGATAAGCCAAGAAGCAGACCGGTGTACAGAAAGAATATATATTGGTTAAGGAATAGGAAAATTAATATTTGCACAAAATCACAACACACGCCACCTCACTCCGTGGCCCAAATGCTTTTCTTTCCTAACAATGCAAGTTTCACAAATTAAAATCACCAGTGGTTTTGGATAATTCAAATCACAGACTCTTTAACCCCACCACATGTACAGTCAAAACACTTTGCTTGGGGTTCACAATGAACAACATGTAGCACCTTGAAACATGGCAAGATCAGAAGCTCGACACTATATGATTTGTAATTTAAACAACATGCAATCCTTGTCTATTGGCAAACACAATTTCATACATGCAGCAGTTTGTATTTTTAATTTCCCTGCACACTTCAAAATGCTAGCAGTTTTAAAAAACAAGAAGCTTTTCGGAACAAAAGCTTTTGATTTATCTTTTGAACCATTTTTCTTTCACCCTTATGCGAGGCAAAATCTCCCTTCTCTCAGGAGCCACTTTCTCACCCCAGTAGAAGGTGTGCTTTTAAATCAATGACTCCACTCTGTTTAACTTTGGGAAGACACTGTCCTGTCCCAAACCCAGGTATTCAGTTGATTATGTGGGACCCCTCTACTTTAAGTCAGTGTTCAGGGGAATGGGAAGCATAGGAAATTAGTTTTTAATGCACCCCTCCCTTTAGGGAATTTTGGGGTTTGTAAAATAAATAGGAGTACTCAATTACTTTACAGACCCTGGGCCTCATCACAAGTTGAGCAGTATCCCAGAGGTTAATGTGCTAGAATACCGCCCAATGCAATTACCGTTACCGCCATTTGGTCAGGCGGAATTACTGCCAGATCTCTAGTGGTGGTGGCGGTTTAAGTCCCCATTTTCTTTGAGTCTGTAGGACTCAATAGGGCATTGTTTTCAGTGCAATTATCGCTGCAGCAATTGTGCCGCAGTAGTTATACTGAAAATGGGTGGAAAATCGGTGGAGAGCTGGAGGTGTATCCTCCAACTTTCCGTACAACTCATAGATGGGAAGTGCAGTAATGTGGTGGTAACGCTATTACTGCCGCATTTGTACAGCACCACCCAACTCATGATGAGGGCCTATATCTTAATCCACACTGGGAGCGATGAGTTCATTAAATTATTGATTAATATAAATACTAAGGATCTACTTTGTGTGCCCACCCAATAAATAATGGGAACACTATTCAATCAAACAGATCCTCACCAATCTTGGATTGGATGCATAAATATCCTTGGGTTTGCGCTCACGAAAAAGGACATCAAGACCCAGATCATTCTACAGGTACAGGACAGGGACCACCAGAATCCACCTTCAGTCATGGATATTCTCCAGACTCAATCCCTCTATTTTTCCCCTCTCTGGTCATAGATCCCAACCTCCGTCCCCTCCCCAGCTAATTCATCAGCAGTTCCAACCCAGGTAGTTTCAGGCAGTTTTCCTGATTTTAATAGTGTCCCCCCTTATGAATCTTAAACCACACCCACATAAATGTCTAAATGATGACATGCCAGCTCACCTGTCATTAGTTTTGATTGGACAACTATCCCCTTATTCAAGCCTAGCCCCTTCTCTTTTGATTGGTCCCTTCAGTTGCCAAGTCCACATTTGGGAGGGATTAGGACACCGCCTTAAATTCATCTTTTTACACATATCAATTTTGCCATTAAAAACTCTAACATGGCAAATATTTTTACTGTACAGGTAAGCATAACAATACGTATATATTTGTGTTCCTCTCATCATGCCAGATTTATTGAATTATATCCGATCATGGCACGTTGTTGCAGGTTTGTCTGTTTTATTTTCCTGCTTTATTCAAAAATTATAACAGTTCTCAATATGAACTGTTCTATACAGCTATCTCATTTATTAAGCTATCACTTCACCAAATATCTGCTTTGTGACATTTTCTGGGGAGCTAAAAGCACATTTTAGGTACTACCTTTAGTTGCCAAAGTCAAATTGTGAGGGGGTAGTCTCAGCAGTGTGAGCTATTCATAACCTTTTCAATGATATTCGGATTATTTTTCTGCGACAAAAAGGACAAAATATGATTCACAATGTAAATCTATGGCAAAGTAATGACAATGATATGATTTTAACAACCATTGCATCTCTGCATCCAAACCGAACCTTGTTCCAGGCTGGTGATTTGCCTTTTTTTAATTTGTAATTCCCTGTAAGCAGATCTGGCCTCTGGCCTTGTTGACTCAAGCCTACAATAAAGTCCATCAACATTCCTGCACAAAGGCTGTGCTAATGGATGATCGATCTGGTGGAGCCTTACCTCGTGGTATGGGGACTACATGAGGTATGCAAACAAGCATAAAGGCAAAATCAGTGGGTGTGCCCAGACTGGTAAAGCTTTACCTCATGGTACAGGGGGCACTACATCAGGTGTGCAAGTGGTAAAAAAGCAACAACATTAGGAACAGCAGGCCGTCAAAGAAGACATTTGATGTGGCGCACACACTGATGACAGAGGTGCTGGGGGCATCGATTTCCCCCAGGGCAGGAGACTTCTAATGGAGATGTTAGGACTTACACAGTAAGAGTGGAGTAGCATAGCATAGTACATAATGATGATACAGAATTGTCACCAGAAACTGATAATGCATAGATGCTGAGTAGGTGAGCAAGATTAACATAAACTTAGGTATGACCGATGCATATTATAAACTTAAAGGAGGTTCAGAAAAGTGTCATTAAAGGCACCAAAGGCAAGATTTGTAGAGGTTGCAGTAACGGATGACATGGTGGCACAACCACTTCTAGATGCACTCCAGGGCTCATCGAGAGAATAGCCAGCACAATCAAAGTATATATATTAGGAACTTGAGTAGACGTGCGAGGCTGTGATTGCAAAATGTACGTGGAGCAGAGATTCAAAGTCCAGGTCTGGGAAAGCCGCTCTAGATGTGCAGTGGGAAACATTAATCTTGCTATCAATGTTCATTTTTCCATCAGGATGTATTCACCTTACTCTGGGAAGGGAAATGTGGTCCCCAGGCATACATTGTTTTAGGCTGCGAACTGCACACACTTCCATGATAGTTGTTTCTGCTTTTCACCTTCAATGGAAAGTAGACCCCTGGTTTTGGGCCTTATCATTTCAGCACAGGGCCGATTTCATTATGTCCATACGCTTTCTTGCTCTGTAACAGCATTTTGATGTGGGGCAGTTGAGGATGAAATGCTGGCTTTTCAGTTCCACAGTCAACTCTTTGTGTTTTCAATGCTCTGCATTTATAGGCCCAACAAAGCCAAATGCAGTTTACTTTTTGTCTAGGACTGTGTTTGAGCACCACAATGGGGCCAATTGTATTTGGTATATTTTCATGCAATATCATAAAACTACTTGGACGGATAGCTGCTTCATGGATATGGCACAGTCCACAATTGGGACTGTAGCTAGAGACAACAGCATGGAAACCTTCCATAATGAGTCTGAATCATGCAGACCCTTAAGTCTTTCCCTATGTTGGGGTCACATTGGATGCCATGTGTAAATGCTGTATTAGTGCATGCATTAATAATGCACCCGTTAATGTTTTTGTGTGGTGTTGCTTACCTCCACACAACAGCAGGCGGAAATGAAGAGTTTCAGGTTTGATACTCGAAATTTGGTGGAGAAGAACAACAGGCAGCATTTCCAAGTAGCACATCTCTATCTGTTACAGCCAAACCCGCAAACAGACCGTAAAAGATGCAAATCCAGCAGAGGTTGAAGCCGGGTACGCTTCTTATCACCTATCACACTGCACAACTCCTGCATAGTGTGTGCTCTGATGGACAGCTAACATCATCCGCTTTGTTTGTGAGTGTGGGTGTTTCCTGGCGGGATAAAGTGTGCATGAGGAACTATCCCCCTTTTGCCAGTCAACCCTCAGGGGAGCAGATCTCCAATCTAGAAGTGAGGGTGTACAGGGGGGGGGGGGGGGGGGGTGTGTGTGTGTGTGTGTGTGTGTGTGTGTGTGTGTGTGTGTGTGTGTGTGTGTGTGTGTGTGTGTGTGTGTGTGTGTGTGTGTGTGTGTGTGTGTGTGTGTGTGTGTGTGTGTGTGTGTGTGTGTGTGTGTGTGTGTGTGTGTGTGTGTGTGTGTGTGTGTGTGTGTGTGTGTGTGTGTGCGAGAGAGAGAGCAAGATGATGATGGATATTATGTGTTTGTCATGCTATGCTAATTCATGTTTTTGCTGTGTTACCCAATGCCATCTTCCCTATGCTCTGCACTGCTTTAAGATGCTATGCTTGCTTAAGTTTGGTGTGCCATGTCATGTCTACCTTTAGCGACATGTTAGTCTGTTGAGATCTATGTGTTTTGTTTCTAAATGCATTTTTGCCAGAAAGCTTAACTTGACTTGGTGCTGTAGCTATCCACCTTGCTTTTGCTTTGGGTTGGGTAACTCCACCTACACACGTCCTTGCTTAAACTTCCACTTCCTCACTCACTGCCTCCAAACCTAACCTTGTTCTGCGCTGGAGATTTTCCTTTTTTAATTCCCCCTTCCCAACTGCGGATGTTGTAGCCCAATTAGATTTCTTCGTCTTTTAATGGAGGTTTGCCTATTTTTTGCTTTCAGTCCTTATGTATTTCTTTTTATTTATTCAGCCCTTCATATCTTTTTGGGGGGTTTGTTGCCGGTTGTGTTACACCAGCTGGTTGTGTTCTGTTGTGTCAGGTTATATTATGTCTTCTTTCATTCTGTCTTTTCACACTCATATCAAATGTCAAGCGCTTTGATGAAACCATAAGGTGTCAGGTAGCACTTCTCAAAACACTCAAATATATAAATAATATACATGAGTGTCACTCCGTTCAGGAAAAGAGCATACAGCAAAAATAAGATGATCAAGCAACCACTACTTTCCATTTTGGACCTGCCAGCTCCATACTGACCACTATCAAAAGGGCAAAGTAACTGCTGCCCAGGTTGAGAAGGGTAGACAAGGCTGCATTATGCAGATTAACTCACAGAGTGCAACCTCATCCCAAGAGGAAGCCTGCAACTACAATCATCACCATAAAGTTGCTAGCATGCCTCAAGAACTCCATGGAAGCCTGGTGCACGGCTTTGCTCCCAGAGAGCACCAGTTCCACGCCCGACCTCATCTAAAAGCGTATATAGTCCCTCACAGCTTTCCTGTCTATGGAACACAGCTGTTTGTGTCCAAGGGAGTAAGTAGAAGTGTGTATGTCCATTACCTCTAGTAGCTCCTGTCTCTGACTGGGTAAAATGTTTGGACACTCAAAGTTCTCCTTCACGCATAGTTCCATGTGCAATGGAGAAAATGCCAATACGGTGAAGGGATGCCTGTAGGCTCTTTAGGGTCCAATCTGGCGATACTGCCGGAAGGGATGCCGGTGGGATCTTTAGGGTCCATTCCCTCTGCAATAAGCAGGGAGACCCCTCTAGCGACAATAGCCCTAATGCTAACCGGAAAATGTACGTTATCATGGTACATTAATAAGCAGGTGAAAGAACGCATGTGGGCAAGGGATTACTTTGATATTTTCTCTATGCTGACAATGGATACTGAGGGCCCAGATGTGAATGTGTCCAAGGAGGAGGAGAAAAAGAGGCAAAAGCGGTACAGACCGGAGGAGACGATTGATAATTGGGCGAAGGCCTTCTCGCTGTATGCAACAGTAATGACGGAGAGGTTCCCAGAACAAGGAACTGATTTGTGGAATTAGAGGGATACCATAGTGTGGGAGCACAAGCTGTATGGATCCTGAGGGTGGATTGATTACGACAGGGGTTTCAGGTTAAAAATAGAAAAATTACCCACAATGTCTTGGGATCAAAGGGACATGGTTGGTTGGATGGCATTTATGGGTGGCCAAGAGAGAACCAGCACACTGATTAAAGAGGCAAGTAAGTCCCCCCGGCACTCTGGCCAGGGCAAGTACAGCGAGGAGAAGAGGGAGGCATGGCAACCCTTTTGGAACAGGCAGAAAGGCAGGGGAAAAGAAGGGGGATGCAAGCACAGGGCCCGGGGTAACAGCAGGGGCACTTCAGGGGGAGACCTGGGCAAGGGCACCTGCCAGAAGTTGAATGCAGGGTACTGTCATTTTGGACAGTGTAGAGGAGGTCCCAAGTAGAGCACGCACTCCAACTGTCCATTTTGAAGTACCAGGAACGTTCACACCAAAATATGTGACGTATGATGAGGCAAATAAACCAGCAGAGAGCCACAGTGGGGCTCTGTCCAGTACCTATCAGAATAACAGCACATATTGAAGTACCAATACCAAGGAAACCATGGACAGTAAGGTACCCATTGAGAAAACTATATCAACAAATGAAACGAAATGAAGATCGTCTAATTACGGTCCCTGCAGAAACCAAAAATGTCACAATGGAAGACGAATGGTGATGACACATGAACCCGGACTGACTCACATGTAGAAGATATGATGACCAGAAAATGACATAAAAAGACAAAACGCAATGGGCCAGGGACATCGTGAACCTAAGGTGAAAGGATGATGTCAAAAGTAAGAAGTTTGAGCCATGAGCATGATGAAGATATTCGACCAGTTTTCGCATGTACATATGCTTGGAACCGCAAGAAAGCTAAGAAAATCGTGCAGCTTGAAATGCTTAGTAGAAAGATAGTGCAGAAAGCACCACCTATACATATCTATCTCAAAAGAAGCACTTTATATGAGTATACTTCCACTTTGCACAAGAAGCAGAATCAACCCAAAGGTTACTAAAGGCCACACGAGGAGAGCTTCATATTTAGCAAAATCAAGAATAAGCGTCAAAAAAGCGAAACTCAGCAGAGGCAAATCGTGCCAGGAAAACCAAGGTCGTATCAGTCAAAATGGACGAACAGTAGCTACAATTAATTGAAGCAAAGAACAGACTATCCTGCTCTGAAAGTTCAAGATAAAAAACCGAAGGCAGGTGGTGGGTGAAACGAAAATCAAATACACAAATTACATGAAGAAGAGGTAAATTCACAGTGTCTGAATCACGTGACCAGCCAAGCGAGAAGAAGTGAGACTTTCACACCTACGCATGGCAGTGGGCCAGGTGAAGATATCAGAACTTTTCCAGACAGGAGATGCAGTCTCGAGGACAACCACAATGAAATAATTGACACATGGCCACTAAAGTGATGATTGATTGTAACAATAATTGGAGGAAGGCCGGGGGAAATGAGGGGCACCCTGCACCTGGCCGACTATTCTGCGTGCTGCTAGGCAACTTGAAAAAGTGTGAGTGGGGTTGGTGCCAACTCAATCATAATGGACCAAGTAATCTACGGTCCTATAGTTAGTAGAACCAATAAGATGTTGTACTTTTAGTGACGTCTACAGTAGCCATTTTGAAGGAAGGGTTCTGAAGCGAGAGAGAAGATTACGCATTCCGCTGATATTCATGAGACTCCCTATTTTTTGTACTTGTCATTAAATGGACTCCCTTTGTCAAACCGTTGAGTTGTCATTATTGATTTGGTGTTGGAGTATTGATCTGCACCCCCATCCATCTCATGGGTGCTGCTATCTTATCTGAAAGTGCTTCTGGGTAAACCCCAACTCTATGGGCTGGTTGGGGGTCCCAGAGTACACTTGGTAGCAGAGATCGGATGGTTTATCTATTATCGATTATATAAGACAACCATTGACAGTCGACATAAAGTAACTGTAGGTCCTCTGCAATATTACAAGTCCTTTGCCATCTGGCTGAGTAGACCGTGAAGCTCCCCGTAGACAGTGGTTAGTGTAAAAGTAGAACCTGCAGGCAGAGGTCTGAAGGGACCTGTGTTTCCCCACGTAACCCCTTCCCACTCCTACAGGCAGCTGAGCGGGCAAACCGCAGGAGAGGCGTTGACGAAGGCATTGATCCCGAGCATCCAGAGAGGAAACATGCAAACGGTGAGTGCAATAGACTAAATGCTTTGGCGAAAGTGCATGCCTTAGAACAAGTGAGGGAAAGGTAACGGAGGGAGGCGTAAAAGAAAATATAGTCAGAAGTAGAGTAGAATGTATATTGTTAAGCCGGTCAAGAAAATACAGTCAGAAGTAGAGTAGAATGTATATTGATAAGCCGGTCAAGTGGCACAGCCAGTAGAGCGCTTGCTTTGACATCCATGCAGAGCTTGCTAACACAGGTTCGAATCCCGGCAGTGCCAAACTCAGCCTTTCATCCTTCCGAGGTCGATAAATGAGCACCACACACCATGGGTAATAATAAGCAGTGCTCAGATACCTGAGGGTACGTAGCGCTATATAAATGCCAAATTATTATTATTATATGGGGAAGGAAATAGTGACTCAGAGTGTGACTAAGTAGCAAAAGAGGATACCGGGGAAGACACTTGAGAAGAGAGAGGATACCGGGGAAGGCACCCGAGAAGAGAAAGGATACGCCTAATTCCTACTCTTTAATATAGCGGCTAGAAGAAACTTGCATCCATAGTCCTGAATAAAAGAAGAACAAATAGGTCACCACAGAGCGGTTAAAGACGCTTGTGAAAGGGATAAGTTTACACTCCATGTCGCGGTAATATTAGAGGCAGAGGTCTGTGTAACCAGCTGGAGTTTGTCTAGTCTGTAAACGTCTGTTTTACGTGTTATTTGTTGTGACATCATAGGACGAAATTCTTTCCTTTGATGAACTAGCATAAAAATTATGCGATTGGATAACTGAAATATTGTAGAATACAACCTGTTGTTTATTGAGTAAAATAGAAGATATAACATTTTGTGGAAAAACGGGATTGGACCTTGCGACGATTGGTGCTCGCTCATACTGTTGAAATTGTCGAAGTTAAGAAAAACATAACAAGTGTTATATAAAGAGAAAGTGAATAGATTTAAGCATGGAAGACATGACACCGTTAGTACACCTGTGCAAACAGTTGCCAAAACTTGCACCTAAGCTGAAAAAGTACAGTGCAGAATGGGTTAAAGGAAATGCAAACAAGATGTTTATGCCATGGCCCCAGGGTGGATCATTATCTAAAACGGTCCTACAGCACATGACATATTTGCATGCCACATACACGGGCAAAACGTTAGACAAACGCCTCGCTAGTCTAGAGTTGTGGAAGATGTATCAACAGGATAAGAAGGAGGAGCCACCATTAGACTGGATACTTAATGTAGGCACAGAGGGGGGTCAGACACTTTCAGCGCCACCCGCCCCACCTGAAAGGAAAACTGAAGACAGTAAGGATGAAGGGCTATACCCGCTAAGAGAACGTAAAGCAGCTACAGGGTATAGCAATCCAGCATATGAGTCTCCTACGCAAGGTAGTGACGAAAGCCTAGACAAGGATAATGACAGAGTTATCACCTCTAAAGTCCTGAGGGACAAGGAGAGATGCAAGAACGAGAGAAAAGACCAGGCACAAGCAAGTACATCTCTCGACACAGAGAGAGAAGGCAAAAGATGGAAAGGAAGTGAGGATAGAACTGATGAGATAGCATTCACACAAACGAATGGATGGGAGGGCAGATTTTATTGAAACCCGATGGTAAAAGCAGCCAATATGGTCAATAGCTGAATAGAATTGTGTCTGCAACTCTCCTCTGTCGTGCTGCAAATTAAGATGTCATGCACAGATTGTAAGATAACACTGTCTAATGCAATATTGCTTAGGTCCATCTGCAGGACTCTGTTAAAAATAGAAGGAGACTCAAAGTACCCTATGTGCTATACATAGGTCAGTTGATCTCACATGAGGGGAAAAGCCACACACGATAAAGTAGATGCAGAGCTTTTTAGGTCTTTGCAATTATGTCAGGGCATGGGTCTTTGACTACAGCTCATATACCAAGCCCTTGCTACAGGCCCTGAAGAAGGCACAGGTGACTAAAGAAAAGATTGAATGGTCTGAGACCATGGAAGAAGGGTTTGCTGAACTCAAGAGAGCCATTTGCACGGCACCAGTTTTATGGATTCCCAATTATGCAGAGGAATTCTACCTGTTTCCACACCCGAATGACAGCATTATTTGTATTTATTGCTTTATAGAGCGCCTTACACCAAAGCGCTGTAAAGTGGAACAACTTAATACATAAAAACATAAACAATATAACGGTGGAAGCAAAATTACATTATGAATCAATCAACAAAACAGTGAGAAGAGCAATTAACTGAAGGAGGTAGGGAGAATAGAGGAGTGGGACTGGGTGGGGGGGAGGTGATGAGTAGGAGGAGGGAAGGGTGATAGTGGGGAGGAAGGGGAGGGGAGGGAGATAGTTAAGGGGAAGAATAAGGAGGGAGGGGATGTAGAAGGGGGAGGGGTTCAAGGAGGAGAATGGAGGAGGAGAGATTTAAGGGAAGTGCGGAATGAGGTGAAGGTGGGGATAGAGCAGATTGCAAGAGGAAGGGAGTTCCAGTGCAGAGAGTTGGAAGGAGCAGAAACGGAAGGAGGCACAGGGGGACGGAGGTACAGTGAGAAGGAAATGGTCATCGGACCGAAGGGAACACGAGGGGGAGTAGAAAGAGAGAAGTGAGGAGAGATAAGGGGGAGCGAGACCATGGAGAGATTTGAAGACAAGGCAGAGAAAGTGTAATTTAAGTTGGGAGTGAAATGGAAGCCAGCCAAGGGAAAAGAGGGAAGTAGAGATGGAGTCGCGGGAGGTAAGGAGACAGAGGGTACGAACAGCAGAGTGGTAGATGAATTTGAGGGGGGTAAGATGGTAGTCCAAAGAGTAGGGATGAGCAGTAGAAGAGGCGGGAGAAGATGAGGGAGGAGATTAAGATTTTGGTAGCATGGAAGGTGAAAGAGGGACAGATTTTACGAATATTGAAGAGGTGGTAGCGGCAGGTGCGAGAAGTGAGAGAAATATGTTGGGAGAAGGAGAGAGAGGAGTCAGAATGAACGCCCAAATTACGAGCATGGAGAGAGTAAGGGAGATTAGAGGGAGGAAAGTGAATGAATGGGGGAGGAGAGCGAGGGGGAAGAGAGTTAGAGGGAAAGAATACGACTTCGGTCTTGTCAGTGTTAAGAGAGAGAAAGCGGGAAGACATCCAGTTCTTTATGGCAGTAAGGCAGGAAGAAAGTTTTCGGTGAAGATCAGTTGAGAAAGAGGAGAAAGAGAGAAAGAGTTGAGTGTCATCGGCATAGAAATGGTGGGAGATGCCAAACGAGGAGATAACAGGGGCAAGGAGGGAGGTGTAAAGAGAGAAGAGGAAAGGACCAAGCACCGAACCTTGGGGTATGCCGTATTCAAGAGGATGGGTAGGAGAGGACCGGCCACCCCAGGAGACAGTGAAGGAGCGGGAAGAGAGGTAAGAGGATAACCTGTTGAGAACAGAGCCTTTGAACCCAAAGGAGGAAAGAGTGTGGAGAAGGAGGGAATGATCGACAGTGTCAAAGGCAGCAGAGAGATTGAGGAGAATAAGGATAGAAGATTGCTTGGAATGTCGAGCAGAGAGGAGGGAGTTAAGGATATAGGTGAGAGCAGTTTCAATAGAATGTTTGGGACGGAAGCCAGATTGGGAGGGGGATAGGAGAGAGAAATTAGTGACAAAGGATGAGAGCTGAGAGTAGGCGAGGCGCTCGAGAAGCTTGGAGAGGAATGGAAGAAGAGAGATAGGTCGGAAGGTAGAGGTGAGAAGGGGATCAGCAGAAGGTTTCTTCAGAATAGGGATGATCGTGGCATGCTTGAAAGCAGAGGGAAAGGTTGCTGAGGAGAGACAGATGTTGAAGAAGGAGGTGAAGTAGGGGATAATAAGAAAAGTAAATCTTAGGGATAAGAAGGGAAGGGAGAGGTCAGTTGGGGCGGGTGTGGGGTGGGCTTTGGAGAGGAGGGTGGAGAAGAGGGGAAATCTGAGGAGGAGTTGATTTTTTGCCGAAGGGTAAGAATCTCGGAGGAGAAGAAGTTAGCAAAGTCAGAAGGAGAGAGTGTAGAATTGGAGGAGGGATCAGGAGTGGGGGGGAGAGAGAAGTCGAGAGAGAGTTTGGAAGATACGGCGAGGGTGAGTGGGTTGGGATTGGAGTAGGTTAGAGTAGTAGGAGGATTTAGCCGAGGCAAGACAAGAGTGGTAGAGTGTGTGGTAAGAGAAATAGGAGGTTTGTTTGGAAAGCGAGGGAGTTTTGAGCCAGAGTCTCTCCAGACGTCTGAGAAGACGGCACATAGAGAGGAGTGAGCCAAGGTTGAGAGGGTTTCCGGGTTGGGAGCGGAGAGATAGACAGGAAGAGTAGAGACTGGTGAAGAGGTGCAGGAAGAATTGAAGATGAGGTCAAGGGTGGAGCCAGAAGAGTTAGTGGGGGGAAGGAAGGGAGGAAAGGAGGTAGGAGTCAAGGATAGAGAAGACGGGAGAGGATTGAGGGGGAGAAGGAAGGTGGAGATTAAAATCGCCAAGCACAGATAGAGGAGAGGGGGAGGGGGAGAGGGAGATAAGCGAGAGGAGGTGATCAAGGTCTTCATAGAAGGAAGAAAGAGGGCCAGGGGGACGATAGATGATAAGGAAGGAAATAGGGTGAGGAGAGGAGAAAGATTTGTAAAGGAATTCAAAGGAAGGGAAAGAAGGAAGAGATTGTGAGGAGGAGGAGAAGATGTACTTGGGTTGGGAGAGGAGGCCAACGCCTCCGCCACGGCCAGTAGCGCAAGGGGTTTGAGCGAAGGAGGACGAGGAGGTGGTTAGGGAAGCAGGGACAGAAGTGTTATGGGGAGGGGATCCAGGTTTCAGTTAGACATAGGAAATGAAGGTTGAGACGGTGAGATAGGGTATGTGTGTGATAGGAGGAGTGTGGGAGGGGATAGAGGAGAGGGCTGGGCATTAGGAGGGAAAAGGAGAGTAGGAGGGAGAGGAGAAGGTGGGGGGGCAAGAGAGGGGGGAAGGGAAGAAAGGGTGGTGAAAAGGAGATTTGGTAGATTGCATAACAGAGGATTCAGAGATAAGTGGAGTAAAGAAGGTCAGTAGCTGTAGAGACTTGTGATGGCGAGGCCAGTATAGCAGTTTCTAGTAGGGACAGTACTCAATGGACCAACTTAGATGAGGTATAGGGAGAGGATAGCAGCTGTGGCTGAGCAGCAGGAGGTGATAAGTGTGAAACTTGCTGGGACTGGGTTAAGGACTTATAAGAGGAAGGGGGGAGGAGTAGCAGCAGACCAGGAGTAGAATGGAGCATGTCCTGCCACTGTCAGAGGGGAGGTCAACGGCAAACACACCTAGAGGGGAGGCGGGAAGTAGATGTGTGGTTCAAAATGTTGCTGGCATGGGCAATGGTACAGACGAGGATAGGATGGTGGCACTAGGTAGCTGAGGCAGGCCAGAAGCAACTGCCGGTGGGGTTACGCTACAGTTGGAAATTCCGGATCAGGAGTGGTGGCCCCCGACAGGAGAGAGGTGGGGAGAAGCGCCAGGGTGGAGTGGAAGCGCCAGGCAGCAGGCACCAGTTGACACCAATGGAAGTCCCAGGACCAGCGGCAGAAGATGGATGACCGGAGTCAGAATGGGGACGCAGACAGCAGGCACCCGTCACTGCAGGGAGCCCAGGGCCCAGGGGGTGACCACAGGCAGTCGAAGGCAGGCTGGTAAAGGAGAACCAGGGCATCCGCGCCTACTCCTAAGCAGGTACCCGTTCATCAATAGGGACACTGGTGGAAGGGCCCAGGCGGCTGAGGCTGGCAGACTATGACGGCACACAGACAACACATTGGGGTACAAGCCCCTGGCATATTATAGTGGAAATTTTGACCCAGTGATGAGAGGTCATTTCCCTTGTGAACAAAGTTTAGCTGCCGCTGCATGAGCCATAGAGAAGGCTACAACCATTGTGATGGGATGCTCAATGACTTTGTACGTCGAGCACTCGCTATTTGCTATTCTAGAGAAACCGAAGGGCACACTGACATCTCAGAGAGCTTCTGCCTATGAAGTGATCATATTGAATCCTTCGATTAGAATAGTCCGATCTAAGATAGTGAACCCAGCTATGTTCATAGCAGAGCAAGTGACTGAAGGAGAGCCAATACATGACTGTGCAAATTATGAAGAATTCTATTATGAAATTCCCAGAGTAAAAGAAAATGTATTGGCAGAAGGAGAAATTGTCTTCATTGACGGTTCCTCAAGAATCGATCAAAACAATGGACAAAGATATACAGGCGCTGCTGTGATGAAGCACACAGCAAATTGAGAATTGCGAGTACTCATTAGTGCACGATTACCATCTCATTATTCAGCACAGCCTGCAGAATTATTGGCGTTGATACTAGCGATTGAGAATCACACAGACCAGGAAGTAACAGTGTACAGTGACTCCGCCTATGTGAAATCAACAGTACACGCAGGCTTAGCCCGCTGGAAAAGGAGGGGCTACCTTCGAGCGGACGGCACGCCAGTGCAGCATGCAGCCTTATTGGACAGGCTGATTAAGGCACTACAGCTCCCAGTGGGCATAGCGGTCGTGAAATGCACCGTCCGCACGAAAGGGACAGATTTTTTCTCACATGGAAATCAAGCAGCAGACACAGAAGCCAAGCATATGGCATCCAAGAGTGAGACGATCATGGATGTGGAAGTCACTAATGTAAATGAAAAAATTATTGTTGCATGGAGTCAACCTGAAAGCTACAATAATATGGGACAAACACAGTTAATGGAACTCCAAGGGGAGGCACCACAGGAGGAGAAAAACCTTTGGAAGCGGCAAGGGTGTTCTTTAAATGGCTCTGAAAGCTTGTGGTGACAAGACAGCACCAGTAAACCAGTAATGCCTATAGCACTGTTAAAAATAGCATTGGAACAGTTACACTATCCAGCACACATGACAAAAGAAAATCTCGCAGCAACACTCGCTGAAGACTGGTTTATACCGAACTTAGCAGAGCACATTGCATTTTTTATGGTGAACTGTATAATTTGCCAACAGTTCACAGCTGGGCACACACTAAAAGTAATTAGAGGAGTCATCCTAAGGCCCAATGAACATTTTCAGCACTTGCATGTCGATTACATCGATATGACTCAAGTATGTAACGGGTACAGGTATCTAATTGTTGTGGTGTGTCCATTCTGTACATGGATAGAAGCAGGACCATATACACACCCAGACTCTACCTGTGCAGCCATATATTTTGTGAGAGAGTTATTTCCCAGGTGGGGAGTATGTGAAGTCATGAGATCCGATAATGGGACTCACTTTGTAAATGAAGTATTTGAACAGATTGGCTTGTTGCTTGGTATAAAGTACAACTTTTCGTCGGCATATCACCTGCAAGGTAATGGAATATGTGAGAAGCACAAAGGCTTGTTAAAGGAGAGGATAGCCAAGTTGAAGCTTACTCTAAGAAAGGGATGGTTACACTGCCTTCCTTTGGCATTGTATGCACTCAGAAACCAGCGTGGTTCAGACCATCATCTTACGCCGCATGAAATAGCCACAGGAAAAAGAATGTGCACTCCCCTAAAACCCAGAGACAGAGCTAGATGTGATGCCCAGCCAACAAGAGAAATCTTAGGGTCTGAAATGCAATATTACTTGAATTGCATGGAATTTTATCTCACTGTAATTTCAGGCCAGCTGCAGCGACGACAAAAAGGGTGCTGGGCAGAACGGAACACAGAAGGAGATATTACAAGTGACCAAGTTCAAGGACTACGTATTCCATCAATCTTCCCTGGAGACACAGTCCTGGTGAAGAACCACACGAGGAAAAAGTGGGACGAGCCAAGGTTTAACGGTTCCTTTACAGTGGAAGACTGCACTCCCTCTGCAGTGAATCTGGTGACATCAAGCAATACATCGGAGAAGGTGCCCTGCCTGCGCCCCACCATGAAGAGACTACGGACGACAGGGAAGAACCACAGCACGTGCAGACGCGATCCATGACGAGGAAGAAGGACGCATGACCAGCAGCAAAGCAAAGACAAGGAACTCTTGTGCAAAAGTTGTGTCTTCATTTTGGACATTCCTCTGAGCAAACAAGGGGATAAGGACATAAAAATGGACACTCTGTGCATCCTAGTTGCAGGGTGAAGAAAATTGCACATATAAGCCACAACATAGACTGTTGACTTTGAACTTTGGACTGAGGCACACTGAAGCCTTGATTAGAAAAGAATATGCCAAATTTTGATCGAGGACACATAACTTGGAAGAAAAATCAGTATCCTGATTCTTTCAACACAGAGACTTTTTCTGTTCAGAATTACTTATGGTGTCCCACATTAGCGCCATCACCAAGGACGTGTTAACATATTTCGATCTAGTGCTAAAATCGTACCGATCAAGGGTGGGGAGGCTCACCAGTATTACTGACTTTCTTCAAGATCCTGAAAACGAAAAGACTATAAGGAGGGGTATTATGTACTTATGCATTATATTCATCAATGTTTTACTGTCACTGACAATTAGGACTGCATTTTTATTGGTTCACAAAGCATTCCAATTCCAGTGCACTCACCTAATGATGCACGCATGAAGCCTACAAAGGCACCCAGACCTTACATAGTCATTCCAGTCCCTAGGAGGTCTGATGTTGGAATGAATGAACTTGAAATGGATGTGATTAGCAATGACACACACACACTTGTGGTAACAAGCAAATCGAAAAGACGGAGACAGGGTCGGCAGAGTATGAATGTAAAAAAGTTACTGATAACCACACACATGCAAACACTGAATGCACACACGCCAGGCCTAGTGTCAATAACTACAGAACCACAGTTCAAAAAAGAGGGGAAGGTTGGATTACCAACAATGAAAAGCTCTATGATTAGTGAAGTTAAAAGCCACATGAAGGAAGAAGATCTCCTGAAGAGACAAAAAGAGTTGGAGAGAAAACCAACAGAAATAACAATAATGAACACCCCTGATACAACACTGATGGAGACAAAGACAAGCTCAAATAAAATCTCATGAGCACAGCTGATAGCAGAATCAATATGGCTGTCATTAGCCAGAGTGAGGAAAAGAATGCCAGAAGAGAAGGAAAGAATTGCTAGACTTTCCCCCACTCGACTAGCACAGATGAAGGTACCTGCATCATGGATCAGTATACCTGAGAATCCTCCAGCAAGAAGAAGACATACAGATGCATTCAAAGATGTAGTTATAGCGAACTACATGAAAACCTTAAGAGTCACGAGAAGCATGCAAGGAGATGACAGTGAAATAAACGATTTCTTGGGCAGCACACATCACAGCACAACTGAAGCAACTGATCCAAATGAAGACGATTATGTCCATGACATAAAGACAAGAAACAATGGAAAGACGAAGCACATTGTGATCAGATATGAGAAGCCTGGAGTTAAAGGAGCAGAAATCAGAGGAGAAGCAAACCAGAAGCTAAATATTCTAGGAAAAACTCCAGAAGAGCCTTGAAGTTGGAAAAACAGAGGCCAAATGCATATTTGGTGAACATTGCTTTCACCAGACGGATGGGAGAAAGGAGTAGTGATTTGCAGAGCATGGATGGTCCTCGGTCAATGCGAGCCTACCATCAACATAGTGCGAAATGGATGAAAGCCATTGTGGCCAAAGCTTGCAAATCTGCTGACATGGGTCGAAGCCAGAGGAGGACCCTTGCAGATAGTGCCACCGGAAAGGCAAAATTCTGCTTCAGGAATAATGGCCCTAGAATGATGGGAGAAAATCAGAGTTGTAGATTAGTTTTTGATGTTCCAGGAATGGTAAATGGAGCTGCAGTAATTATGGACCATTACTGGGCATATGGATCCAAAGTATACATCAGGCTGCCGAGAAACCGGGGAGGTATATACACAATATTGAATGTCCACGTTTCAGTGTTGATGATCCTGAAAAGTGACCTGAACCTTGACAGTTTCCCCAAAGCAGATGCCCCCCGGAGGAAGAAGAGATCTGTGGAACTGCTGAATCGAATGAAAAGAGAGAATTACTTTTCTGCCAAATCAGAAGAAACTTTTTATGCAATCCCATATGAACACAGGCTATTCAGCCTCACTTCATCAGTGTTCACAACAATCTTCATGCCAAGATTTCAGGTTGGAGCAAATACTAAATGGTTGCAGATAACTAGATGGGAGTTACTGCAAACCTTCAAAACGACCATAAAAGGATTCAATGCATTTAAAGAAGAGTTAAGGGCAATCCGACTGGTGACTCTTCAGAACAGATATGTACTTGGCATGATTACAGATATGGATGGAGGTGTTTGTGCAAAAATTGGAGAATCATGTTGCATATTTATACCATCTTGTGATGAAGAAAATGGAACCTTAACAGAAGCCATAGGTATGCTGACGAAACTACAGAATCAAATGATAGATGAAACTGACGAAGTAGATGACAACAGTTGGTTTGGATCACTATTTTCATGGGTTCCACAATGGATGGCAGATGCATTCAAATTCCTAAGAGCCCCTGCTAGTGATGATATTGCTAGGATTTTGTATTATCAAGATAATAATCTCTCTTTGCCAGAAAACTGTGAAAAAGGCCATAGGGATGAAGATCATGATTGATGTCGAACCAGGATGGAAGTCCAAAGACCTAACTGATGAAGAAATAACAGACTTTGTGAAGGCCAGCATACATGCACCAGAAGAAACAAAGTTTCTATATCTCAGGAAGCATAGAAATTATGTGAGAAGATGGGTTTACTGCCACCCAAATGGACAGTGTCAACTGATGAC
Source organism: Ambystoma mexicanum (assembly GCF_040938575.1). Taxonomy (NCBI): domain Eukaryota; kingdom Metazoa; phylum Chordata; class Amphibia; order Caudata; family Ambystomatidae; genus Ambystoma; species Ambystoma mexicanum. Next base: position 144,612,758 of record NC_090930.1, on the reverse strand, counting down.
GTGGAACAAGGACGAACACGTGAGAACAGCAGGAAGTTGAAAAGGAGTCATAAAGATATGGACACCAAAGAGACATTTCTGCAGACCATCATGTATAGACCCAAAATATGAAGAAAGAATGGACCCAAGTGATGAAGTGAAGGTGAATACAGAGGAACCAAAGAAGATGGATCCAAAGAGAGAGGTGAAAGTGGTTGATCAATCGCCCGGAGGGGGGAGTGTAGAGGAGGTCCCAAGTAGAGCCTGCACTCCAACCGTCCATTTTGAAGTACCAGGAACTAAATATGTGACGTATGATGAGCAAATAAACCAGCAGAGAGCCTCAGTGGGGCTCTGTCCAGTGCCTATCAGAAGAACAGCACATATTGAAGTACCGATACCAAGGAAATCATGGACAGTAAGGTACTCATTGTGAAAACCATATCAACAAATGAAACTAAATGAAGATCGTATAAGTACAGTCCCTGAAGAAACCAAAAAGGTCTTAATGGAAGACGAATGGTGACAACACACAAAGCCGGACTGACTGTAGAAGATATGACGACCAGAGAATGACATAAATAGACGAAACGCCATGGGCCAGGGACATTGTGAACCTAAGGTGAAAGGACGATGTCAAAAGTAAGAAGCTTGAGCTATGAGCATGATGAAGATATTTGACCAGTTTACGCATGTACATATGCTTGGAACTGCAAGAAAGCTAAGAAAATCGTGCAGCTTGAAATGCTTAGTAGAAAGATAGTGCGGCAAGCACCACCTATACATATCTATCTCAAAAGAAGCACTTTATATGAGTATACTTCCACTTTGCACAAGAAGCAGAATCAACCCAAAGGTTACTAAAGGCCACACAAGGAGAGCTTCATATTTAGCAAAATCAAGAATAAGCGTCAAAAGTAACGAAACTCAGCAGAGGCAAATCGTGCCAGGAAAACCAAGGTCATATCAGTCAAAATGGACGAACAGTAGCTACAATTAATTGAAGCAAAGAACAGAATATTCTGCTCTGAAAGGTTATGGTAAGAAACCAAAGGTAGGTGGTGGGTGAAACGAAAATCAAATACACGAATTACATGAAGAAGAGGCAAATTCCTTGTGTCTGAACCACGTGACCAGCCGAGCGAGAAGAAGTGTGACTTTCACACCTACACATGGCAGTGGGCCAGGTGAAGATATCAGACCTTTTCCAGACGGGAGATGCAGTCTGGAGGCCAACCACAATGAAATAATTGACACATGGCCACTAAAATGATTGATTGTAACAATAATTGGAGGAAGGTCGGGGGGAACAAGGAGGCACCCTGCAACAGGCCGACCATTCTGTGTGCTACTAGGCAAAGTGGAAAAGAATGGTGCCAACCCAATCATAATGGACCAAGTAATCTAGGGTCCTATAGTTAGTAGAACCAATAGGATGTTGTACTTTTAGTGATGTCTACAGTAGCTATTTTGAAGGAAGGGCTTAGATGCCCCACCTGACAGTGTTTACCCAATCCCCTTACTCCGTTACCATATACAGATATAGTACCTATATTAAAGTTACCTTTCCTGAACCAATAGAATTGCATGCCAACTTTTAAGTGTTACACGTCAGTGATGACGAGTTTTTAGTATAAATGATGTTTTTTTTATGAAGTTCGTTGGAGTTGTGAAGGGAGAGAGAAGATCACGCATCCGCTGATATTCATAAGACTCCCCGTTTTTTGTACTTGTGATTAAATAGACTCCCTTTGCCAGACCGTTGAGTTGTCATTATTGATAAGGTATTGGAGTATTGATCTGCACAACCATCCATCTCACGGGTGCTGCTATCTTATCTTAAAGTGCTTCTGGGCAAACCCTGACTATATGGGCCGGTTGGGGGTCCTGCAGTACAACAGTTATGCATATTTGCCCACTCATGTGAAAAATGTAGGAGGTCTCACCCTGCCTCAACATGTTATCAAGGGACCGGGGACAACACGGCAGGGGCCGCGGCAAAACCACACAATGAAGGGGGCTGGCAGAAGGGGCCTTCTCCCATAAACAGGACTACATTGCATGGATGGCTGCTGGATTATCCACAAACTGAGAAGGGTGTGTTGATCTACAAGGGTTTCAAGGATGGGTTCAGGATTCCTTATGAGGGACCATTAACCTCGCGCTTGGCAAGAAACCTTCACTCGGCCGAGAAACTACCGGGGATTGTAAAAGAAAAATTGGCCAAAGAAACAGCTCTGGGGAGAATAATGGGACCGTTTAGCACTGCTTCCTTACCCAACTTCATGGTATCCCCACTGGGGGGTTGTGCCTAAGAAGGAGGAAGGGAAATACAGGCTGATAACTGATACACCACCTGTCATACCGTGAAGGGGAATCAGTGAATGACTGGTTGGATCAGGAATATTGCTCAGTCACATATTCCTCTTTTGACAAGGCAATGGAGCTAGTGGAGCAGGTTGGGAGAATGGTGATGTTGGCAAAGGTCGACATTGAATCTGCCTTTAGGCTCCTGCCGGTGCATCTGGACAGCTTCCATCTGCTGGGATTCCAGTGGGAGGGTCCATTTTTCTTTGATAGGTGTATGTCAATGGGGTGTGCAGTTTCATGTGCCTTCTTTGAGCAGTTCAGCTCTTTCCTGGAATGGGCGGCAAGAACTAGGGAACCAAGGGGGATGATCATGCACTATCTGGACGATTTCCTGTTACTTGGTAAGGAGGGGTCAGAGGACTCTGGGGTGGCACTGGGATTCTTTCAGGTCAGGGACTGATGAAGGAATTGGGCAATCCCCCTAGCGGGGGAGAAGACACAGACACCCATCCATATCTTGACTTTTCTAGGACTAGAAATTGACACTTGCAAAGGCACGTGCAAGTTGCCCAAAGACAAGGTTGAGGGTCTTGTGGAATTGATTGATAATACCCTGGCAAAGGAAAAAACAGCTGTGGGTCAAGTCCAACAGCTTCTGGGGAAACTCAACTTTGCAGCCAGGGTGGTACCAGCTGGGAGGATATTCCCCAGGAGGCTGGTGAGAGCAACAATGGGGGTAACGGGCAAGCATGACCACATGAGGTTGAGCGTTGCCATCAAAGAGGATCTGATCCTGTGGCGCAGGTTCCTGCAGGGGTACAATGGGGTCAGCCTCTGGCGGGAACCATGGGCTACCAGCAAGGAGCTACAAATGTACTCTGATGCTTCTGGCAAGGAGGTTTTTGTGGTCATCCTGGGCACCCAGTCATGCGCCCAGAAATAGCCAACTCAGTGGCGGAGAAAAGGGAGACTAGGGAACATCATGGCTCTGGAATTATTCACAATTGTGATTGCCCTCTGCTGTGGCCAGGTGAGTTGTGCAACAGGAGGGTCCCCTTTTGTTCCGATATAAAGGCGGTGGTCCAGGCGATCAACTTACAATCTTTATTATGCCTGGTGGTGCTATGCCTACTGAGGAAACTGGTGGAACCATGCTTGTACCACAATGCTGAGGCTCTTTCTCGTTTTCAGTGTGAGAAATTCTAGAGGGCCCGCCCAGGGGCATAGCAGACGGGCAAGGAATTCAGGCTGGAGTGGTGGCACCTGATGTCGTGGACCCGATGCTCTGGAGTCTTGGGGAGCAGTCGCTCACACCAGGAGTGCGGTCCAGGTATCAAAAGGGCTACAGTAAGTTTATGAGCGTGATGCAGGAGGAAGGGTATGCAGACCTGGAACTACTCTCCCAAGTGGAGTGTTTTGTGGAGTAAGGATACACATATGGCCAAAGCAGGAGTTGGGTCTCGGGCACTTAGCCGCCATAGCATTATATACAAAACTGAAAAAGGGGGGGCCCAACAAAGGAATTTTCAGTAAGGGCTGCAATCAAGGGCTGAGGGCAGCTATAAGGGCACAAGAAAGACGGTTGTAAACCCATTGACTCTGAAGTACTGGTAAGGTTACTGGGGGCACTAGAAGGGGTTTGCTCAAACAGCTTTGAAGTCCGGCCCTTCAGGCCAGCATGTGCAGTTGCATTCTATGGGGCTCTTCGGGTCAGAAAATTGTTCGCAACAGGGGTGAGTGATGAGTCTGGTAGGGAACTGGCCCTGGGGGATGTCATGTTCTATGAAGGAGGGGTCATGGTCAGGGTCAGAAGATCAAAAACCGATCAGGCCCGGAAGGGCACTTTAATCAGGTTTGAAAAGGCAGAGTCACAATCCAGCTGCCCCACTTGTCTACTTTCCCAGTATGTGGCAAATATACCAGCCTGGGGCAGGTATCTTTTTACTCTTGGGGAGGAGTCCCTCCTGACATATGTTCCAATTCTGCAGGGTACTGGCCAAGGCTTTCAAGAAGGCAGGGGTGTCAGGGGGAAGGCTGGTCCACACGTGGGTTTCGGAATGGGGCAGCGACAACAGCTTTTCAGGCAGGGATGCAGGGCCCTGCCATCCAGAGACTGGGTAGATGGCAATCAGACCGATATAAACTGTACATCCGCCCAGGGGGGGCAAGACTCAGGAATCCCATCCAAACAATAGGGCAGGATTAGGAGGGGAGTGAAATGGGGGGCGTCTGGGGTAGCGAAGGAGCAAGAAGGTGTAATGACAAAGTTTTTATCTTGTTACAGCTAGACGCACGGTCTGGATAATTGGCCACTCTTTTGTCACCAGAGCGGAAAGTTGGCCCTGCACAAAGCCCATTCGGGAGGACAATTTAGGTTTCCGCAACACCGAGCTGTTATGGCTGGGCACACCGGGCATGCAGTGGCAGGCCTTGCTCCCTGCGCTGCACAGGCAAAGGGGCAGGATGGGGCCCCCTAGTTTACTGGTGTTACACCTGGGGGAGAATGACCTGGCAGATTTGGGTAGGGGTCGATTGCTGAGAGAGATGCAAGAGGGAATCATAATAATAGGGTGAATGCTCCCTGAGTCAGATAGTTTGGTCAGAACTGATCCCGAGGAATGTGTGGTGGGGAGCGGCATCTAATGCAGCAATGGAGAAATCTAGGAGAAGTGTTAACAAAAATATGGAGCATTTTATGAAACAGGAGGGGCTCACATTTGCCAGACATCGGAAGTTGGGGGAGAGAAATTCGGTGAATTTTGCAGCAGATGGGGTACATCTGTCAGACACTGGTATGGATCATTCCAACCTGGTGCTGTGGGGAGTAATTCAGTGAGCCGGATGTACGTAGTGGATGGTGAGTAAAAGCAGGAAGAGGGAGTTGTGTGGGGCATTGGGGTTGCGGGGGGGCCACCCCAAAGCATGGCAGAGTTACGAGGGCGGTCCCAGAGAAGGAGGCACGCTGCGGTCTGGTACGTGAGCTACAACCACTGACTGCTTCAGTCAGGATGGGGGACACAGGCACTGATACTATTAGGGATGGTTGGGACTCCTCAACAACCGATGCAGTGGCCTTGGGTTCGCTCCATTGTCCAAATGAGAGTTACTGAACTGGCAGTCGGATTCCAGGGCGGGCCGTTCTCGCAAGAACGGAATTGGTGTGAGAAGGCTCACAGGTTTTTGACATGGGACTTTGTAAGACGGGATTGGCAGATCCATCCTGGAAAGGACTATGTGTTGGGCTAGGTATTCATAAGACCTTAGCAGGGCTGGGGCCGCCTGATAGGATGACTCTACTAATGGGTCATAAATAGCCTGGGCTGAGAGAACAAGGCCTCTTTTCCAGCCCAGGCATCAGCAACCACACTCCCACCAAACTGTAGGTTCAGCAGACGTGGAGAGGCATCAGGCACCCTAGTTGGGAATAGGGATCTTGGTTGTCATTGTGATCCGAGAACTCTTAATCCATTGGGCCTCATCATGAGCTGGGCAGTGCAGTAAAAATGAATCAGTAATAGCGTTACTGCCGCATTACTGCACCACCCAACTACGAGTTAGGCGGAAAGTTGGAGGATTCACCTCCCGCTCTGAGCTGGAGGTAAATATGCAGACTTTCCACCCATTTTAGGTGCAATTACCATGGCACAATTACTGCCACCGTAATTGCAGAGAAAATGGCCCATTGAGGTGAATGGACTAAAAAAATCGGGTTTTACACCGCCGCCGCCACTTGTAATCTGTCAGTAAAACCACCAGACCAAGTAGCGGTAACGGTAACTGCATTGGGTGGTTTTCTGGTGGATTTACCACTGGGATACCGCCCAACTCGTGATTACTGATCAGGATATTGTGCAGGTAACGGAGGCAGGAGATATAAGTGGGATCAGCAGAGACGGAAAGGCACTACATGCATTATTAACAGGGTTTTTTGCCGCAGATTTATTTTCGAAACAAAAAAACATCGTTTTTTTTTTGTTTTTTTGGGGGGGTTACCCCCAAACGCCCCATCCATTTAATTATTTTAATATTCCCCTATACACACACCAAATTTATTTAATTATCAAGCCCCCAAAAAATTGCTGTTTTTTTTCGGAAAAAAAATTGCGGCAAAAAACCCTGCGATGAAAAGCCTGTCGATGAAATGACGGTATACCCTCACAAGGGCCTGCAGAAAACTCAACACCAATATGTCCTTCAAAGAAGATGCCGTCTAAAAGTTAAAATAGGGTGTGATGAGAGTAATGGTAATAGATCTTTATCCATCCTCACGACATGCCAATGCCACTGGATCATCTTCCTCAAATTATGCGAAGAGAGTCCAAAGCTGACAATCAACTGTGGATCATCACCGGCAGTCTGCTTGACTGATTGATTCAAGGGCGTCCCTATGAAACTGTCTAGCCCTCATGTAAGCACTCTCAATGACACTCTTAGAGTAACCTTGTGACAAAAAGTTGAGGGAGGTTTGGCAACAGCATTTGTCAAATTGAGCAAGATCTGAGCAATTCTGACGATATTGAACAAACTCCCCATATGGAATGCTTCTCTTACAACTGACCGGGTGGCTACTGGCAGCATGTAATGGGAGACCTGAGCTGGTTGGTTTTTTGTAAACTCACGTGTGTAACCCCAAGGTATCTTAAGTGACAGTCACATCAAGATACACAATCTCACACAAACTATGATTCTCAGGGAAACCCAAATTCACTACACTGGAAATGATACTTTTAACAGAATCAACCCAACCAGACTCCGTCCTCTTCCATATAACAGAAACATCTTCTATTTACCTCCAGCAGGCCACAATCTGTTCAGAAAACATATCAGACATAATCTCAGATAAAAATGTTGCCTCCCACCAACCCATCATAAGATTGGCATACGAAGGAGCAGAAGTACTGCCCATGGCGGTGCCCCGAACTTGTTGAAAAATATATTGGTAGCGGCACTATAGTTATGGTTAAATTGCTCAACCCATAGGAAGAACACTTTTTGGGCGGGTTATAACTTTTCCCCCACTGCACGAATCCACACCAAACTTTGCAAGAAAGGTATATGGCTCCCTTGGACTGATTATGCGAAGTTTGGTGAGGTTTCGTCTGGGGGGCAGGGCAAAGTTATAGGGGGGTCCTAAAATGTGTGGTTTTCTTCATAGACACAATGGAAAGAATATTTGCTCATGCCTACAGCCCAAACCGCTGGAGGAATTTTCACCAAATTTACGGCAGGAGTGGCAGTCTGGGCCTGAAAGTGTGCTTTTGTAAATTTGTTGTAAATCCAACCAGTTTCTATTTTTAAAATGGCAGAAAAGTAGATACAAACAATTAGTGATATCTGGGTCCGGTCCACTGACTCACTTCCCTACTTGGTCTGCGGACAGGCCTCTGATTGGCCCAGGGACTGTTGTGATGTCTGCGGTCATAAGACGCGCCCGCTGATTAGATGGTGAAATGCCCACCATGATGGATTTGCGGACAGCCACCTTTTTCCGCGAACAACACAGTAAAAACGTATTAAAAAACACAACATTGCACTTGTCAAACTAATGAAACAATCTCTGGGGACCTGAGCGGTGATGAGAATGGGATGGGATATGGATTTTCTCAACTGGAAGCTAAAATATAAGACTATTTTATGTACGTACATGTTAAAAAGTGTCATAATGTTGGTACAAAAATAGTGATATATCTTTGGTGACTGAGGTAAGGCCCGTGGCCATGGGCAGTGGCCAGATTGTCAGAGTTTGTTCAGTGGCCAGATTGTCTGAGTTAAAGGCCAAAGGCCATGACTCATATAATCTGGCTACTGACTTTGACCACGAAGGACTGGCAATGGGGTTAAAGTGGGCATGGCCACCAGGGGCTGGCCATGTGGTGAGGTTTTTTAAAATCGGGATAGGTTTAAATGGGAAAATAAATTCTGCACATGGCTAAAATTCAGTCCGTGGCTACAGCCCGAAGTGCTGCACAGGATTGCATCAACAGATCTCCTGAGATTATCCTCATTGGGACACCTTCTCCCTCCTTTCCTCTTTCTCTCTCTCTCTCTCTCTCTCTCCGGGCACCCCGCTCTGGGCCCTGTTTCTGCTCTTTCCTGTGAGGCTTAGAACCTTGGTGTCATCTTCGACTACAACCCTCTTTCTCTCCACACATCTCTGATGTCTCTAAGAAGTTAAATTATCAGCGGCACCTCCTCAGAGGTATTCTTCCTTTTCTCACTTTCCCCCAGAAGCTCACTGTCTCCAGAGCTCTGGTCCTCTCTAGGCTGGACTATTGCAACAGCCTCTTTCTAAATCTTCTGGCCACTACTCTTCGACCTTTACAATTTATCCAGAACAGGGCTGCTGGACTTGTCCTTGGCCTCAAGCCCAGGGATCATATTTCTCCAGCTCTGAAATCTCTACACTGGTGCCTCCTGGCTGCAAGGATCAAGTTCAAGACCTTCTGCATTGTCCACAAGGCTTTCTGGGGCTTGGGACCGCTCTACCTCCAACTTTCTCTGCCAAAACATCTTCCTTCTCCAGCTCTCTGCTCCTCTACCTCCAACTCTCTGAGGGTCAGACGCTTCTCGTCAACTTGAGAAGAACCACCTTCGGTCCCAGAAGCAACTCAAGACGTTCCTTTTCACTTCTGCTTTCTCTCTTCCTCTCCCCTGCTGAGGTACCTGACTGTTCTCTGTACTCGTCACCTGGATACCCTCTGAACTAGGCCCCAGGCAACTGCATGTCCAGTTGCCCTTGCACTGCCTCCGGGCTCCCCAGCACTTAAGAGTCTGTGCCTGCAACTCTACAGTCCCTTCTCTCTGCACTTATGAGCCAAATGTTGGCTGCACTTATTGAGTTACCTGCACTTGTCCCTTCCCCTCCCCCTCTGGCACTTCTCCCCTTCCCTCTTCCTTGCACTTGCGCGATCTGAATGACACAAGGCCTAGGAAGATCGTTGTTTTGTTCTCCCTTTGTTTCCCCCTCCCTATCTTGTCGCACCTGGAAACACTTGTGTACAGGCACATTATAAATGCCATCTCGTATCATATCATATCAGGTGCCTGTGTGGTCACCAGGCCACCCCATCAAATCATTATCCACCCTTATTCGCGACCATTGTGGGACAAGATATTGGATGCTGTACTCATTTCCACATCCTCGCAGCAGTGCTTGGCCCACAATCCACATGCCTTGAGAAAGACTCTAGAGAGTCGAATTACGTGTCGTCTGACTTCTAACAATAAATATAGCATGAAGAAAGGTTTTGAAGACTACCTAATTACGCCAACAGTTACTTATTGAATAACCCAGTGCTCACTCTCCTATTCAAAATCTAGTACTTAAAGAAGGAAGGGCACCATCACAAAAGAACCCCATCACCAGCAGCAGGGTGAACTGTTTAAAGTACTAGATGATGCGCAGTGATCCACCCATTCTACCGCCCTGCAATTATTTGATAATCGAGTACTATGATTTGGTTATTGGGGCATGCAGTATGGCCGAACCCTAGGTTTGCATGGGAAGAAACATTTTGCTTGTGGCTACAGCCCAAAGTGCTGTACTGAATGACAATAAACCTGCGCGAGGAGCATCAGCAAGGACCTGAAAGCATGGTTTGCAAATCTGTTTTGTGTTTTATTTTTCCAAGGTGTCCAAATGTAAACACAAAAAATAGTGATATAGGTTTGGTGCATGGACAATGTGCCTGGCCCTCGGCAAGGACGAATGCCTATTCTGAGTTATTTATTGAGGCATGCGGCATGGCCGAAACTCTAGGTTGAAATGGGAAAAGAAATTCTGCTTGCGGCTGCAGTCCAGAGTGCTGGACGGGATTGCAGCAAACTTGCGCGAGGAGCATCAGCAAGGACCTGAAAGCATGCTTTTGATAATCTGCCCTGTGTTTTATTTTTTTGAAAGTGTGGAAATTAAAGTACAATAAAATGGTGGTATAACTTTTCTGCCGTGGGCAGTGGCACAAAAAAATAGTGATATAAGTTTGGTGCATGTACATTGAGACTGGCCCGCGGCAAGGACGAATGCCTACTCTGATTTACTTATTGAGGCATGCGGCAAGGCCGAAGCTGGTGGTTTAAATGGGAGAAAAAAATCTGCTTACAGCTGCAGCACAGAGTGCTGGACGCGATTGCAGCAAAGTTGTGCAGGGAGCATAAGCAAGGACCTGAAAGGATGCTTTTGGAAATATGTCCCGTGTTTTACTTTTATTAAATTGGCAGAACGTTAGTACAAAAAATTGTATCACTTTTCTGCTGTGGGCAGAAGGCCTGGCCTTCGGCAAGGACAAATATCTACTCTGATTTGCCTGTTGGGGTATGCGCTGCTGATAACGACTTACATGATTATGCATTGCAAATTATATGTTTGTTAAAGGAGGTTCATAGTTGTTTTATATATGTTAAAAGAGGAATTATTAATAACTTATATACAGGGCCTGACCACGAGTTGGGCGGTTGCCCTTAAATGCAGCGGTAATGGTGTTACCATCTCACGTCTAGCATGTTTACCAGCTCGGAGCTGGGGGTAAACAAGCTGGAAAAATGCCCATTTTCGGTGCAATTACTGCCAGCAGTATTATGCACAGTAATTGCGCCGAAAATTCCCCATGGGTCCAAATTACCAAATGGAAATGGGGAGTAACTGTTGGTGCCCAACCCGTTATCCAGTGGTAATACCACTTGATGTTTGGACGCTAACGCAAATAAAGTTGGGTGGTATCCCACCCAGGATAACGTCTAACTCGGGATGAGGCCTACAGTGATGTTACATTATGAAACATTTTCACTTATGAAAACGAAACGGATTAAATTGACGGAAAAACGTTGTTAAAGGGATGTTACGGTCAAGATGTACCCCACCCTTGGTACTCCTTTGCCCCAGCAGATAGCTAGTGGCCTCCCACCTTGGTATCCCTTGGCACCTCCCTCCTGGGCTCCCATGAGCACTTGTCTATCCGTACTGCCCCTTTTATTTATGCACTTCTGTCACTGCACGCATAAGTGCATTTATAGGAGCACTATGTACAATTTCTGGCATAAGTATGGGAGATGTTGATGCAAATGATTTGTAGACGATTGCTAATTGGCAGTTGGTGGGTGGAAGTTTAATGTGTTGATAGGCTATCAGTTGAGTTTTTTTAACTGATTGGTGGATATATGTGTGAATGGTTTAAAGCAGGCAATGAGGGAGCGTTACAAACATAACAGTAAAAAGAGTAGAAGGGCTGTTTTGTGTGATGGTGCGCATGTGCAATCTGGGTTTTCTAATAAGGCATGGGCTAGACAAGGGAATGTGGAAACTGGACAGTTATAAAGGGCAACAAACTATGGTCGTTATTGTATACTAAAGAGAAGAATTTTGGAAAGAAATTATTTCTGTGCTTTTTCTTTTTATCTAGTGTTCAAGTGTACATTATTTCCATTAGCATAGTAGAACATGCTAATGGGAATGTTGGAGAACCTTATTGAGTCTAACTAATTTATTGAAAAATGTAAAGTAGATGGAGTCTAAAAGCTTTTCTTAAGTTCTATTTTTTAACTGTGAAAGGTGGTTTCTAAAGGACATTTTTTTAAATATTTGTTTAATTTTTTTATTTTTATTTTTTTGCAGGAGAGGCCAGAAAGTAAGGTGGAGAGGGAAATGAGGGAAGGGGCACTAACCATACATATGGAGTGGCAGGTAGACAGGGGAAGATGGTGCGCGTGTGTTACATCTAAGCTAGAGGGCAGTGTTTCCAATGCTCCTTGATTACAGCTTCAAAAGCGCTTCTAAATTGCTCCCCCCTGCTGAGTGGTGTCTTGCATTATATACAAAGTGCTGCTGTTTTTTTATCGAAAGATATGGATCAACAACCTATTATTTTTTTTTTTAAACTTTGGTTTTATTAACATTTTCTTAGACAAACAGTGGGGCATCAAGCTAATTCTCATGAAATCAAATGACGGGCCCGAAGGCTTCTGCCCCCCAACCCCCACCACCCCAATGCAGTCCCACCCCCCTAACCCAAAAGAACAAAAACCCCACATCGGGGCTTTGAGCTGCAAGCTTTTCTAGTCTGGAGCTTAGAAGCGAGCGTGAGCGTTGACTTCTCGTATGGTTGTTGTTCGTCTGCCGATTCCCGGGCCATGGGCACCCACACCTTTCCCAGTTCCACGTTACGGATCATGCAAGGTAGCTGGTGGGAATTTGTGTCCCACAGAAGTAGGCTGTGTGGTTACAGCATTGGTTGAGGAAGATGAGGTAGAGGAAGACAGCCTACTACTTCCTATGAAAGGAACAGCCTTTCTGAGAGCATTGCAGTGGTTGGATTTGGTGTGGGCGCGTATGGAGGTGGTCCCATAGGAGTACTGCCCAGGTTGTCCGCGACTGAGTAGTTGCACTCAGTGCATTTCACTTTGGTAGCTTTAGCCTTTGGGACATTTCCAACAGTGGTAAAGAACTGCCACACCCATGATTCTCCCTGGGTGCTAGAGGTAGGCTCTTCCTCTACCTCATCTTCCCGGTCATCTTGATTGTCTTTTGAAGTATTGGGCATATTTTCGTTGTGTAGGTCCTCCCGCTGGTGATGGTGGTGGTGGCTCTTGAGGAGGAGAGATGGCAATAGCCGATGCTATTTTTAAGATAAATAGAAGCTTTCCTAATATTTTTCCAAGTATGAGCTGTGTGCTAAATTGTTAATGGATAATGAGTAAGAATAGGTGTAGGAGCTATGCAAGGGTAAATTTCGAGCTTTAAAGTTCCTAGATAAGCTGCAAAATGCAGCTCTGAACAGTTTGTGAAGCGCAGACCCATTCACGAAGTACAGAGGCGTTCGCAGACACGTCATCATGCCACGCATGAACGCGTGGTCATCTGACACTGACCGAAAAGTCTGTAATGCCGTCTGACATTCGCCAACATGGGCGAACACAAAAACAGTGGAAAAAGTGGCAAAAAGTGTATAGAAGTGTTAACAATGACGCTAGAAGGTGCGGAACAGCAGAGTTTCAAGTTGGAACTTTCTAAATGGGAGAAAAACATTGCTATATTGGGGTAAGTATGATATTGGTTAGTTGTAGTAAATTAGGGTGCACTGGTAAAAATCCATGAAATTCACTGATAAACCATTGTTAAAGGACATTATTGTTAAGTTGCACCAATAAAAACCCATGAAACTTAATGAAAAAACATTGCTAAAGGGACGTTAGGGTTAAGTTGCACTGATAAAAACCCATAAAACGTAATGAAAATACTTTGTTAAAGGAACGTTATGGTTACAAGTGAAACTGAAAAACCCCAGAAATTCATCAGTTATGGTAAGCTGAGCAACCATAACTCTTGCCACCACTGTGCACTGCTAAGACAAACACCCAGTACATGAAAGATGGCATCACAAATGTCATTGATGACATCACTGATAACTTCACATATTAAAATAATTTCATGAACTGATAATGTTGGTAGCAAGATGTCAGGGGTGACTGGGAGATCTATCCTAAACCACTTAATGGGCCTCATTACGACCCTGGCGCTAAGTGGTTAACGGCGCCGTAAAAGGCTGCGGCACCGTTAACCACTTAGCGCCTTACTACGAGGTCCCTTTGCGGGACCCGACCTTAACGGCTGGTCTGGACCAGCCCTTAAAGTAGGGACCCGTAAAGGGACGTCGCAGGCAATTACGGTACCGCAATTTGCGGTACCGTAATTGCCGCCTTCCCCATTCCCATTGAGCCCTATGGGGCAAAAATGGGATTGGGGAAGGGCCATGGGGAAATGGGGAAATACCGCCCCGCCAACTTTGGAATGGGGCGGTATTTCCCCATTTCACCATTGCGGACTCGTTACAACACCGGCACCAACCATGGTGCTAATAGCGCCATGGTTTAGCGCCGGTGTTGTAATGAGGGCCAATGTATTAAAGAATGTTCTCATCTAAAGAAAACCTTATATTCAAGTGGTGTCGTTAATACAGGAACCTAATCATACATACACATAGGCAATGGCTGCAGCATGTACCAAAAAAGTGCAATATTTTTAATCTGGTAATTTCCGATAGTAAAATAATAAATGATACCTTATCAAAGTTTTGCGTAATCTTAAACATGGAATAAGTAGCTAACAACACTAAAACACATAAAAAAATAAAAAAATACAAATAAATTGCTAACAATTTCAAACATACGACATACTTGTGTAAGTACAAAAAAAGCATATAAAAACATAGAATGCATACGAATTAGAGCCACGTACAGGGAAACTAAAGTAAAGAAGAAAGAAACAACAGCACCAAAAAATGATAATAACATTAGAGTTGATTATCATGTGCACAAATGAAATATGTGTTTGAGGCCTGCTTATTGCCCCGTGTATGTGCACTATGAGGTCAAATCAAATTCTATGAAAAGTGCTTTAAGAAGATATAAGATATACGAAGGTTAAAGATAATTTATATATATAGCACCTTTGAACAAAAAGTGGCCCAGATATTTGATGCTATCAGTGGTGTCATCAATTACATTTGTGATGTCATCTTTCATGTACTGGGTGTTTGTCTTAGCAGTGCTTGGTGGTCACCAGTTGTGGTTTCTTAGTTTACCATAACTGCAGAATTTTGGGGTTTTTTGGTTTTACTTGTAACCATAACGTCCCTTTAACTATGTTTTTTTCATTGAATTTCATAGGTTTCTATTAGTGCAACTTAACCATAACGTCCCTTTAACAACGTTTTTTCATTGAATTTCATAGGTTTCTATTAGTGCAACTTAAGCATAACGTCCCTTTAACAACGTTTTTTCATTGAATTTCAAAGGTTTCTATTAGTGCAACTTAAGCATAACGTCCCTTTAACAACGTTTTTTCATTGAATTTCATAGGTTTCTATTAGTGCAACTTAACTATAACGTCCCTTTAACAACGTTTTTTCATTGAATTTCATAGGTTTCTATTAGTGCAACTTAAGCATAACGTCCCTTTAACAACGTTTTTTCATTGATTTTCATAGGTTTCTATTAGTGCAACTTAACCATAACGTCCCTTTAACAACGTTTTTTTCATTGAATTTCATAGATTTCTTTTTTTAGTGCAACTTAAGCATAATGTCCCTTTAACAACGTTTTTTCATTGATTTTCATAGGTTTCTATTAGCGCAACTTAACCATAATGTCTCTTTAAAAATGTTTTTTCACTGAATATATATGATACAATCATAATCAACCCATACCAGGTATTTGTTTGTGGCAAACTATACATTACATTAAGTACAGCCATTCACGTGTGCAGTGCTCAGGCACCAAAATGGGCTTAAGGCGTGCCTAGAAGATATTATGAATAGAGCAACATAGCCAGCAGGCAAAGTGGGCAGAGGTTATTTGTAGCAGACAGAGGCGTTGCTAGGGGGGGCCGAGGGGGCTATAGCCCCGGGGCTATTGGTTGTAGCCCTGGATAGAAGCTCATGGCCTGCAACCAAAAGGCTAGCTAGCCCCGAGTCCTGCCAGTCCCCACATTACCGTAGCCCCCGATCTTTTCCAAGACTAGCAACACCCCTGGCAGCGGACATGAAGCGGTGTGCAGCCTGCAGAATGCAGGCCATACACTTGAAGGGGCAGAACGGTAGTGAGCAATTATGTCTCGGCAGGGCATTACCTGTGCTCAGCAGCATCCGCTTCATCCACCCCACTTGGTCCAGTCCCGTGGGGGTGCTCTGAGAAAGGGGCAGCGAGTGGTATCGGTTCAATGGGATCTTGAATGCAGGCGCTCGGGTCAGTGGATGAGGTGGGTGGGGCAATGTCTGAAAACCAAAAGCAAATGAGAGATTAATTAGAATAGAAGTTCCTCAAGCAATAGGGAGATTGATCAGCATAGCGGTTCCTCAAGCAATAGGAAGATTGATTAGCATAGCGGTTCCTCAAGCAATAGGGAGAATGATCAGCATAGCGGTTCCTCAAGCAATAGGGAGATTGATTAGCATAGCGGTTCCTCAAGCAATAGGAAGATTGATCAGCGTAGCGGTTCCTCAAGCAATAGGGAGATTGATCAGCATAGCGGTTCCTCAAGCAATAGGAAGATTGATTAGCATAGCGGTTCCTCAAGCAATAGGGAGATTGATCAGCATAGCGGTTCCTCAAGCAATAGGGAGATTGATCAGCATAGCGGTTACTCAAGCAATAGGGAGATTGATCAGCATAGCGATTCCTCAAGTAATAGGGAGAATGATCAGCATAGCGGTTCCTCAACCAATAGGGAGATTGATCAGCATAGCGGTTCCTCAAGCAATAGGGAGATTGATCAACATAGCGGTTCCTCAAGCAATAGGGAGATTGATCAGCATAGCGGTTCCTCAAGCAATAGGGAGATTAATCAGCATACCGGTTCCTCAAGCAATAGGGAGATTGATCAACATAGCGGTTCCTCAAGCAATAGGGAGATTGATTAGCATAGCTGTTCCTCAAGCAATAGGGGGATTGATCAGCATAGCGGTTCCTCAAGCAATAGGGAGATTGATCAGCGTAGCGGTTCCTCAAGCAATAGGGAGATTGATTAGCGTAGCGGTTCCTCAAGCAACAGGGAGATTGATCAGCATAGCGGTTCCTCAAGCAATAGGGAGATTGATCAGCATAGCGATTCCTCAAGTAATAGGGAGATGCTAATATTGAGCTTCACTAAAGAATGGACTGGTTACAAAATGTTGACATCAATTCCAATAAATAACACTTTCATATATTCGGTAGCAACTTTACATTTATACGACTTTCTTGCAAATGTTTATAAAAGGTCTTGTTCATATTTTCAATATGTGCCATGGCAGTTACCTTGAACAATCCTCCTCTGCAGGATGGAGGATGGGTTTAATTGCTTCAAGGCGGAGGGCGTTGTTACCCCCCAAAACGCATACCTGTCAGTCAGTGGTTGGGTGGCAATTTCATAAATGATGGCGTTATGGAGAGTTCACCTCTTTTCATTTTAGTTAAGGGTTATCAGGTGGTCAGTACCTCTCTCTGCTTTATGTCTGGTGGTTAGCCAAAGTTTGTTTCTCTCTGTTTTGACCTTATTTTGTTGTGCTCTGGAACTTGACTTCAAGATCCATAAAGCATAATTTTCTAATTATTAATGATCTTTATTCTGTCTGAGGTGTGTACTCTGTGGTGCGGCCTGACAGAAGAATTCGATAGCGTTGCTAGGTCCTTTTCTCCAGTGAAAGCGAAGAGGCAAGAGACGAGTGGCGGTAGCGAGAGTAAGAACTGTGCAGAGTGGAGTGGGGTGGCAGTGGCAGTGCAGAGCCGTGCAGAGCTGAGCGGAGGTGGAAAGGATGGGGGTGTCCTGTTAAGACCTTCAGTTTGACTCGTATACACACAGTGCCTCGGCTGACCTGCTCATTAGCTCCTGGTGCTACTGGAGTCTGAAGGAGAGTAGTGACCTATGCGCACCAGGCCGTTTAGTGGAACCCGCAGGTAACAGCCCACGGCCATCCACTCCCGGATCCTAATATTGGATACCCTGAAGGAGTTGCAGTGATTTCACCACAGATTTGTGATAACTTGTTGTTGCCGTGAGTGCAAACCGCACACTGCAATTAACTGGTTTGTTTGTAACTCCTTGGTGAATACTCCCCCGTCACCGATCTCCTTCCCCCCTTTTCCTCAACCCCTCCTCGCCCTCCTTGCTGTTTTTTATGTGGAAGGAGGTGCATCCTTCAAAGACTCCATTCACCCGCCGAGCGGCCGCGGAGTTGGCAGCAGAGTTTGCCTCTCTGTAGTCGTCACAGTCCGCACGGACCGATCAAACAGGAGAAGCTGTCCTCACAGATTCAAACCGAGCACCTGCATCCTAGTCGGCACTGTCACCCGTTCTGAGGAGGAAGGTAAGACAGGGGCTGGGCCACCCCTCTGTCTCGATAGCCTGTCTACAACTGATGCCGTTGTTCACACCTATGCAGAGGGTATGCTCGACCATCCAGTGGGACTCTTCACAGTAGAGGCAAGTGGCGCAGCCGGGAGCGTCATGGTCTAATCCCACCTAACTCATTTACTACTTCACTTGCTTACCCCACTAAGCCGTTATATGGACTATTTTTGTGGTCTCTGCTCACCATTGTTCTACACAGTTGCTTACCGCTGTTAGATCACCAGGAGCTCTAAGGCTGTCAGGGTCAGGAAATCAGGGCTGTGCAGGGTCCAGTGGGTGTGGCAGGGCCCTTCGAGTACCCGTGTGGATTTAGTAGACCCCAAGGCAATCTGCCCTACTAATCTAATTATGGGGTATTTTGGCCAACACGGCCCAAACACATCGCCTGTGAAGGTACCACTCACCACTGAACTCATGGAGCCTGGCGATGTCCTTACCATGACGGGGCAAGCATCCGTAGGTGATTCGTCCTTGGCCCCCCTGCCTTCATCTTCATCATCGAGACTACACGCTGACCTTGAGGAGGATCTGCCCCAGAGCACTCGTATGGATGCGTGCTGCAACTCAATCGACAACACTAATTCTGTACTGAAGATGGTCATGAAGCTCCACAGGAGCTCTCTGGGTGGGTCTGTTAAGCCTGAGAAGGCCCTCATGGCAGCAGTTCATCATGGAAATGTTATCGGCACCCAACTATCGGCCACACCTGACTTGCAGCGGCTGCTCTCCTCAACCGATTCATCGAGCAGCTACTCAGAGGAGAGTGATAATTCCTGGAATACGGAGATTGATGTCCATCAAAGACGCATCATTAAGGCCCATACCTCCTCCAAGCAGGACATCCGGCATGAGAGGTGCTCTTTTTCAGCCATCACATCTTTGAGTGCGACTCTGGAGATCTTATTACAACTATGTACGGCCATAGCCAAGGACAAAGTTGCCATTAGATCACTTCTAACGGAAAGTGTACAAAGGCCCTGTGCTAATGCCCCCACTACACCTACTGAATCAGCAGTGTTAGCGAGGGACACTGTTTTGGCTGGAAAACACGAAGAGTCTACGAGCAACAGACCAATTTGTATTTGTATTTTATTTATTTGTATAGCGCACCAGGCCCAGGGGCAACCGGGCGCATCACTTAGTTACAACATAAGAAAAACAGACAGGACTACAATTACAAAGTTTACAAATATAATACAGAATTTACAGGTATAATAATAGCAATGAGAGGACAAGCAGATTATATATACATGTACAAATTAAGCAGAGAACCCAGAGCTAAATGTCCTGGGTGGCCAGCCAGGTTTTCGTAAGGTGTTTGAATATCGGGAATGAGGGTTCTGCTCTAAGCTCATTAGGAAGCATGTTGCAGAGTTTAGCTGCCAAGATAGGGAAGCTAGTTCCACCTGATCTTTGGAGATTGAAAACGTGGAACCTCATGGCAATTTAAATGAGCCATTCTGCGGGGTCTAATGGAGTTGTGGAGGGCAAATCGGTTGGCCAGGTATCAGGGAGCTTGGTTATGAAGGCATGTGTGGGTAAGAGCCAGGGTTTTCAGGGAGATACAGTGTGGTACTGAGAGCCAGCGAATATTGCGTCTGGTGTCGGATATGTGTTGGCGCCTGGGAATGTTGAGGGCAGCTCTAATTGCATTGTTTTGGACAATTTGTAACTTGTTTAGGTTGTAGCAATTGGTGCCTAGGTACAGTGCATTGCAGTAATCAATCTTGGATAATACAAAAGTTCTGGCCAGGGTGACACAATTGGTTGTGGAGAGGAAAGGGCGACAGGCTGTAATGAGCTTGCAGGTATATGCCGCTGCGGAAGAGACTGAGTTAGCTTGTCTGGTCAGGGATAGAGTCGAGTCAATGTAGATCCCTAGGGTTTTTGTGTGCTTGGCGGTTGGGATAATATTCCCATCGATGAGGAAGGACTTGAACGCAGGGTCGAGTTTGGTAAGTTTTTGTGGAGAACCAAGAATAAGGAGCTCAGTGTTTTCATCATTAAGACAGAGTCCGTGTTGAGCCATCCACGCCTGGATGACCTGGTAGATGACATTGATAGCGAGGGAGTCAGCCGTGTAGACGCCTGAGATAGGGATTAGTATCTGGGTGTCGTCAGTGTAGTTGGTGTAAGTGACACCCAGATAGTCCAAGATATCGAAGAGAGGTTTGGTGAACACGTTATACAACGTGGGTGAAACACATGATGCTTGTGGCACGCCACAGGAGACAGGTGCAGGTGGGGCAGCTGCTAGTGGAGAGAACACGCACATAGATCTATTGTCTAAAAAGGACCTAATCCAGGTTGTAGCTTTGTTGGAGAAGTGTGCAGCTGATTTAAGGTGGTGGCAGAGGATTTCATGATTGACGAGATCAAAGGCCGCCAAAAGGTCCAAGAGGAGTAAGAGAGCAAGTTTGCCTTTGTCTTTTAGATCTTCAATCTGTGTTTTTAAATCTATGAGGGCAGTATCAGTGTAGTGAAGTGGCCGGAACCCAGATTGCCTAAATCCAAAGAGTTTGTTAGATTCAAGGTAATCTTGAATTTGTAGATATGCTGCACGGTCGAGGATTTTTAGTAAAAACGGGGCCGTGGTGATTGGCCTGTAGTTTGTGGGTATACTAGCGTCCAGGGTAGGTTTTTTCAATAGGGGGATGACCCACGTGTCCTTTAGATAGTCAGGTACAATCCCAGAGCTAAAGGAAGAGTTGATGAGCGTAATGATGAATCGCGCTAGGTCATGAGCTGCTTCCTTGCTTATAGGTGCCGGGCAGAGGTCGCCTTGGCAATTGGTCGGTTTAAGGCTGGTGATGATCTTTTCCACTTTGGAAATGGAGAGTGGAGAGAAGCTAAAAGGAGTCAGAGAGTCTGGGATGGGGTGGTTTAGGGTGGGGATAGGGTTGGGTTGTGGGTTGGATTGTAGGCTTGATTGTTTGTTATTGATTTTCATTTGGAGGGAGGCAATCTTGCCGAGGAGAGCCTCTTGGATTTTGGTGCACCAAGTGCTATCTTTGATGCAAGTGTCTGGTGCAGTGACCGGGGTTTCAAGTTCTTTTAGGATTCTAAACAATTCTTTGGTGTTGTATTTGGCTTGTTCGATACGTTTATTGTAAGTGTCTTTTTTAGCCTGGAACATGGCTTCCTTGTAGTTAAGGGTGGCCAGGAGGAGGCACGATTTGTTGGCTGTGGACTGGTTGCTTTTCTAATGTGATTCCGCAATTCGTTTTTCTTTGCGCAGGGTTCTGAGCTGGGGTGTGAACCAAGAGTTCAGGTGGGCTCGAGGTTTGGGTTTTCTAAGTTTGGATGGGGCGATGATATCTAAGGCTTTTTGCATAGCGAGGTTAAAGGTGTCAACCATAGCCGTGGGGTCGGAGCATGAGCGAACCTGGTCATTGAGAGCCGGGAGGAGGAGGGGTAGGAGTCTGTCGCAAGTGATGTCACGTTTATTGCGGGTGGCAGTAGCCGGTGCAATGGTAGGAGAGAGGCTGGCAGGTTTGGACTGAATGTTAAATGTAATTAAGTTGTGGTCGGTCCCTGCATACTGTTGGTTAGAGATGATATGGATAGGACAATTGTGGGAGGCTAGCCAGTCGGGGGTGCTGCCCTTAACGTGGGTAGGTTGGTTGATAAGCTGTATGAATCCTGCATTCATAAGCATATTATCAATAGTCATGACAGCAGTGTCATTGGGATCAGTGAGGCCCAGGTTAAAGTCCCCTAATATCGAGGCTTGGGATTTGGTTTGGTGTTATGAGTGATGATGTTGGAGAGGTCCTCAGTGAAGGTGGATAGCGGCCCAGGTGGCCGGTAAAGTAGATGGAAGGTGATAGAGTGGTTAGGAGTGACGGCTAGTTTGGCTATCAGTGCTTCCATAGAGGAAAAGTGATGCACAGAGGAGAGGTGGCAGTTTAGAGCATTTTTATGGATGATGGCATTGCCACCACCTTTGGACTGGTTAGAGTTACGATCGTGCCTGATAATGTTGTAACCTGGAGGGATGGCAAGGGAGAGTAGTGGGCCAGAGGTTGCGTGAAGCCAAGTTTCGGTGATAGCCATAAAGTCAAGGTCGAGGGTAAGAATAAGGTCAGCCACTTCTAGAGCGTGAGCCGTGAGTGATCTGACATTAATTAATGCACCCTTAATATTGCTAGTGTTGGGGAGGTTGGAGTGAGGTGATGATGGATTTTTCAAGTGTGTGGATGCGGTGGAGGTTGGAGGCTGTTTGTTAAGATGCACAGAGTGATGGGAGGCGTGCATGAGTCGCGAGACAAGTCTGGCATTTCTCAGGGTGATGGAACATGGTATGTTTGGTGAAGGTCTGGAAGCAAAGTGTTGGAGCCATAAGGCTGGGTTGTTGAGGTAAGGGTTGCTGTGGTGAGCAATGGACGGCATTGTCATGGTGTTGTGAAGATTGGGGTAGTGGAGGGAGGTGGTGGTGTAATTGGGTACTGTCCCACCGGTGTGCCATGTGAGGTAGAGTAGGGTGGGCAGTATTCTTGAAAATAGAGTAGTGAGGGCGGAGGGCATGTTGGCCTAATACAGTCTAAATGCAGATGCCTACCAGATCTACAAAAAAGGTGGTTGAGGTAGAGGTGCTGTCGTAGCCAATTGCACACAATGATAAACAATAATAACAATGACCACCGTAGATGCAGTGGCGTGCACAGAAACTAAGGCAGCAGTAACCGCGGTAGCAGTGTATTAGGGTACATATACCTAGATACCTAGACACCTAGATTCGATTTTAGCAGAGGGAGCCAAAAAGGCAGTCGATTAAAATGCAGAAAGGCACAAGTTCAAATGCATTAATAACCAACACATAAATGTGATTTGTCTATGAAGAGAGGGGATAGTAGAGATTTCTACCGGAATGTCGAGTACATAGGTCCGACAAAAGGTAGCGCACTGTTGCGAGTGTTTTTAGCAACCTTAACGTCCAATGCAGTGACTGGGACACATAGCAGATGCCGCTAAGGTAATAAAGGGAGCAGATTGAGTGGACAAGGTAAGGGGCGCAGGTGGAGTAGGTAAGACGAATATGGATAACTCACAACCTCATACGAAACGAGCAGAACGAGAGACGAACCAACCTGTCTAACAAATAGCAAGAGGGAGATCATCGACCTGGGACACTCTGGGCCACCAACTGATCCCAAGAGCAATCAATCAACCCTGCTAATAAATTGCAAGAGGGCTGTAAGTGAGCTTGACCCCTCTGGGCTGACAATTGACCTCACGAGCCAGTCTCAAAGAATGGGCTGGCTAGACATGATTAACGAGGGTCACTCCGCCTTGTACACTATGGACACTGAGGAGGATGAGGACTATAAGCCCCTCGAACAAGGGGCAGATGGTGCATTCTAACCCCCTCAGCTGCCAGATGGGGGGCAATGGCTACTACGGAGATAGGCAATTTGTCCCCTCCTCTCCCGAGGTGCTGGGTGACGTTGGCAAGGAGAGGACCCTTCTAGCGCCTAATCCATCCTTGAGTGGGATAATACACAAACAGAAAACATCAAGGGGCCCAGCGGAACCACAAGCTCAACAGCAAACAAGGATCACTAAGACACTTGCAGATGGTTCCAAAAGCCAATCAGACTTGCTGGGACCCCTACAAAGATGGCTGGCCCCAAATGAGAACACTGTGGAGCCTATCATACCACTGACCACACGACAGGAGGTCAGCGCCCAGATTCCTTCGACCACTGTACCGACTTGAACTGGGGTGGTTGCATCCACTGAAGAGGACCACAAGCCTCAAGGATTGGGGCTGGGAGTCAGTCAGTTGGGGAATCACTGACATACTGGTGCGAAGACCTTGGGTGGGACATTATCCATACACAAACTCTGCTTTATGGTAAAATAATCAACCTGGGGGGGTACTGTCTCCTAGACATGACAGCCCCTTCATGAACAGGAGCTTCCTGCTGAACCTTTTTTGTAGTGTTCCCTCACTTAGTAATATTAGTAGTAGGGGCATCACATGGATCGTCTTGCCAAAAGTGTGCAGGAGCACCACTGGGCGGTGATGGAATACCTCAATACCTCTGCGATCCGGCCCTGATGAGTGTCCACCCTTCTGACTGACGGTCTGCAGGCAACTGCATGACACATACGATCTGAACCCCCAGCTCCGACCACCCGGCCTTAGCAGAGGTGGCCATCTGGACACGATGGCATCGAGGACAAACTATATTGGAGAGAGGGGCCCAAGGGTCACGTGGTACTTGTGTATCTCTGAAGACCATCATGCAGATGTCTCATGAGTACCCGGGAGAAATGTACTGCTGAAGGTTGCCAAATGGAATTCAAGGGGGCACAATTATTTTTTGGTCAATCCAATCGGCCTAAAACTATTGACCTCTTTTGAAATTTTTCTTCTACAGGAAACACGGTGTTTAGACAAAATTGACATTGATGCAAAATGCAATATGCCTACCCGCTAGTAAGAGCTTCAGAGAGTGGCAGAGGGGGTCGGGGGTGGCCACAGGGGTGAAATCTATTATGAATTTATCTAATTTGTATACTGGCTCCGAAAACTATCCTGATCATAAAATTGTTTAAGCCCCTGGGGTGGATAAATGCAGCTGGAATTCGTAGGAGACTTTTGGAATTGTTGGGTCTTTGATATGCCCACCATCCCCGGGGGGGTCACGCATAGCGGGGCATTCAATGCACATATGCTCACTCCCGCAGGGCAGGGGGAGTCAGGCTGATATACCAACAGCTCAACAACACAGGGTGGCCGGTAACATACACTACACCTCAGGGTTAGCTCACCCAATTAGATCTTTGGAATATGACATGCCTGAATACTAAGTCGATGGGGGAAACGAGGTGAGATGTAGCTGGTCTAATGGTAAACACCACTCATGCACAGACTATGTCTTTGTATGTCAAGGTTTATAGGGACTATCTACCCTGATTACCATAATCCAAACTAATTTGAGTGATCATTTGGTGTTGGCCTGGGAGGGGGCAAGAGGTGGGGCAGGAGGAGGACTACGTCGACCTCCCCCAGTTTGACAGTCAATTCTCCAGGCAACCGCCTCTGTTGGTCAGACAGGGGGATTATCAAGATGAACTCTCTACTGGAGAACGAGGGTCATTCAATCACAAACAGCTTGATCTAAGCGGGGGTGGGGTGACATGGGTCCACTTTGATCACCTTTTTCAATCATCTAAATCTAATTGGACTTGGACCCCAGAGGCCCAGAAGTGGATTGGCTCCTTTTGATCTGCCGATTCAAAAGAGGAAAAGGGTTTTCTGAGCAGAATCGACTGCCATTAAGAAGCGGCTTGATCTTGCTACTCCTGAGTGGAAAGTAAGCTCAGAGCACTTTCCATGAAATATAAAAATTGGCTACGCCAACACAAAGGGTCCTTACATAGTGCAAGATGGGTTAATCTGTTCGACCTGCTCCACACCAATGATAATGCCAAGTTCTGGTCATTTCTTCGGTTATATCTTTTGGGCCATTCCCCTTTGGAATTTAACCCGATGCCAGAAGAAACTTGGCTGGCGTACATGGGATCACTTTTCTTTAATCCGTCAGTAATTCCCTCTGTGGGTGCTGTGCCACCTGTTCCGTGATGAGCGCTGGGCGCATTTGACACAGAAGAGATTGTGGCGGTTATTAACCATCTCAAGTCCCCCCGGCCAGTCAACCTGATTCTATCCCTAACATCGTGTTCAAGGCCAACCCGCTTGCAAGGGCAACCATCTTGGCCCCCTGGTTGCACAGTATTCTGTCATCAGGCATGGTTCCAAGCAGTTGGAGGGAGTACATCTTAATAGCAGTCTTTAAGAGGGGTAATCCAGGGGCCCCCTCTAATTATAGACTTCTAGCAATGCTGGACTCCTGTGCCAAAACCTTCTCCACTCTATTATAAAACATTTTTTTACATCTTGGCAGAAACCTTTGGTTGTATGCATCACTGGTAAACAGGCTTTTGCAAGGGCCACAGCCTTATCTACACCTGTATCGTTCAGTGCATCTTGGCTGATATGATCGCCAGTAAGCAAGAGACCTTCATGTGCTTTGTTGATTATACCAGGGCTTTCTATACAGTGTGTCGTGATAGGCTCTGGCATAATCTCTCTCAGTCGGGCTTAGAGCCCCCCCTACTGCATTTCATTAAGGAACTATACACTGACACTCAGGGTTACATCCGTCTATCACAGGAGGGGGTCTTGTTCCGTGCCATCAGAACCAACATCGGCTTAAAACAGGGATATGCATTAGCACCGACATTATATAACCTGTACACGTCAGATTTTGACCATGCCATGTACGGTATTAGATCATTTCTGCCTAGTATGGGTGGGTGGCTCTCCCTTGGCTAATGTATGCTGATGATTCCATCCTGATGGACCACACACGAATCGACCCCAGCGAGTTATCAATGCATTAGGGGGCTATGCAAGGGCAAACGACCAGATAATAAATGCATCCAAAACAAAGGTCATGGTCCTAGGCAGAAGGCCAAAGCAGCAGTGCCTCTTTGCATGCTGGCTCAATGGCACCAAGTTAGAGGTCGTAGAGGGATATATATACTAGGATTTCCGATTCGATTGAATCCTACAAAGGGCTTCTTTGGTGAGTCTGTCACTTGCCGTATCCGGAAGAAATAGCTACTAGTAAAACAGTTTGCTTCTAGCTCCGGTGGTGGCAATGTGATTAAGATCTAACAGACAAGCATTGTTCCTGCCCTGACCAATGGCTTGGATCTCCTTGACGAAGGACATGTGGCCTGGTTGAAAAAACGGGAGGGTACATTTCTACGCTCTATCCTAGCTGTTCCAAAGACCACTCCAGTCGAAGCAATAAGATTAGAATTGGGGGTCCGGTCGCTTCAGCACATTGGCTCTTCAAGCGGTCTAAGCTATATTGGGCCCTGCGGTTATGTCCCTTGGACGACCACAAGCTCTTGAGTCTGGTCGCTTGTGGCCTGGGGGTGACCCGCAAAATCCCCTTCCTAGTAGCATTGACTAAAACCACTGAGAACAGATTGGTTTCCAGCTCTCTAATTTAGTCGATTTCCCAGATTATCTGAACCTATTTAAGAGGAAAACTTCGAACTGAGCCTGTATAAATTCTCATAACAAACTGGCCGTGAAGAGGCGTTATACAGTGTTCACACAGCAGGCCTTTACAATCAACGTCCCATGCACCTACCTGACCCGTCCTTGCTCCCAAAAAATGAGAGACCTTATTATATATTTATGTTTAAACATCTTACCAATTTACGAATATATTGGGAGCTGGTCGGTTTGGTTTTGGAAAAGCGGTTGTGTCGGCTCTGTGGTAAACAAATTGAATCTAGCCATCACATATCGACCCAATGTACCATTCTCGTCCATATATATCGCAGGGCATATTCAAGCTTGGTCCACAATTGTGACGACTTCCAAGGTGACCAATTCTGGTCCGCGTTATATGAGGCAAATTCCCTGGTGATCTCAGGGGCAGCCTATTACATCTGGAAAGAAGTGGTAAGGAGCCTGGTGGACGCTACATGATGCTCTATTCTTGGCCCCAAAATAAGCTATAGTTAGTGTGCCGGGGTAAAATGTATGTGCTTAAACTTTACATTTGTTGTGTTATGATGTAACTAGTAGAATGGATCTGTGATTTTATCATGTTATTATGTGATATTGGAAACGTTTTTTTAATTTGTGTTAAGGTTATTTTGTTTAACCAAAATGCACAATACATTTTATTTAAACATTTTAAGTCCCAGTTTTACTCTGATCAGTCCCCTTGTCAATGTTTCTAGAACTTGGCCTTCAAGTTGCAGCATGCAGTTCTCCAATGCTAGATCACATTATCAGAGTTCCTAGGAACTTCGCCTTCAAGTCCCAGCTCTGAAAAAATACTTTATCAAAAGTGTTCTAGGGACCTTGCCTTCAAGTCCCAGCATGCAGTATGTCTCTGTGCAGACTCTTTATTAATGGCTCTGGGAACCAGCACTTCAGGTTCCAGCATGCAGTATGTCTCTGTGCAGACTCTTTATTAATGGCTCTGGGAACCAGCACTTCAAGTCCCAGCATGCAGTATTTCTCTGTATAGTCTCTTTATCAATGGTTCTAGGACATTGGGTAGCATTTTGCATCTCCTTTACCTCGTAAATGACTGTACGAACATTCTCTCCCAGGGTGCTGTATCTTTCCCTCTATGATCACTTTGTCAATGTCATGAGGGACATTCAATCCTAATTCATATCAAAATGACACTCTGTCCAAGGGGCAGAGAGGTATAGTTGTCAGAAACCATGAATGTGGATTTTCTGATGTGAAGTTTGTGGAGCTTGTGTAGCTGCTTAGATTTACATGCTTTGGATAGTCCGCCATCTAGTGGTTGGTGTGGAGTATTGCATATTATTTTTTTCGGAAAAAAAAGGGGGGTTGACAAGGGCGTACCTGTAACACTATCCCTGCCCTGCGGGTACCAATTGATATTGCACAATGGGTCGTGAAAGACTTTCAGCAACTCTACACTACGATGAAGGAAGGGGAGTATTATCTCGACACATTATGCTGGACCTGGCAGTGGGTGCCATCACAGCTGCAGCCAGTATGGGAAGTACCATTGTGGCAGCAAGGAGGCATACTCACATCATGGAGTGGAACACTGATACCTCCCAGACGTATGTTGTTCTCCACCTCGCGTTCCATGATGGAAAACCTTTTGGTCACTGTCTTGACGTGATGGTAAAGCAATCATATGAGGACATATAATACTCGGCTCCTCTCCAAGGAAAGACGAAGTATAGACCTGTCCACCTAGGTTGTCATCATAGAGGGGCCAGCAACCTTCACGTCATTTTGGGCATTCAATGTCTTCCACCATGGTGGGGCATCAAAGGGTTGCACCCAGATCAACCCCTCTAAAAATCATCACTGTATTTTGGGAATCGACGAGGGCCCAGTATCAGGGAGACTTCAGCTGTTCTACCACAGTTTGGCAAAGGTCTACAAAACTCAGGAGGCCTCAGGGGGAAAACACCTTGATGAAACAGGTGGTGATGGAACTGATGGAGAAGAAGGCAATCAAACCAGTGCCTGCTCAGGGACGAGGAAATTGTTTCTTTTTCTGGATGTTCTACGTTCAGAAGGCTAAGGGTTGCAAAGGCTCATTTTGTACCTCAAAACCCTGAACAGATAGATGACCACAAAACACTTCAAGATGGATACTCTCCAGACCATCAATCCTTTTATTCCACTGGAGGAATACCTAGCTTAATTGAATTTAAAACCACTTTGCAGTTCACCTCAGACACTGGAGAGCTTGCCTTTTCTATATGTTCATGTTTGGGCCTCCATGCGACCTTGGTCACTATGGTAACGATGACGTTGGATGTGGTGCATTTCCAATGCGATTGAGGCACTTTCCACCAATCTCCACCAAAGATGGCGGCGACACACGGGCATGCCGCCACACTCAAAATGGCAGCCAAGCCCAACACATCATGCCACGTCCTACTTGGGCCATAACTACCACTATGGAGGCCGCAGAGATGTTGTACTTATAGGGGCCGCTCGGAAGCTGCCTAACATCACACTGATCAGGTCAATCTCCTTCTGTCAGTGCTCCTAGTTTATTCCTAGTCTCTTCCCTCTCCTGGGCGTCTTGCCTTCATGCTCTATGTTCCCGTTTCTTCCACCCTTTCTTGCTCTCTTCTCTGCCCCCTGCATCATCCGCAGGTTCAGCCTGCTGCCTTCTGGATCCTGTTTCTCCAGCATCACTTCTCCTGGATCCAGTCTCAAGGGTTTTATTCCCCAGCGGTTTTCCCTTGGAGATCACTCTGGGTTCAGTCTTTCCTGTCCAAACTATCTGGTCAGTCGTGTTCTTAGAGAGGCTTCCACGCTCCTCATTGGCCACACTGAGCTGGTAAGGGACCGTTTGATGAGCACGCCCGTTACAGGGTTGTGCTTTTTGGGCTGAAATCAGCTCCTCAAGTGGTCCACAAGGTGGAAGCCCCACTCATGAGTATGCTACACAGGGTCTATACCTGAAAGCTGCTCGGGAAAGAGTGATATTGCAGAAGGCTGCAGGCTAAATAAAGCTTCCACCAGTGCAAGTTGGCTCTCTGTCATTCACCACTGCCCATTGTCACTTTAAGAGTGGTCCCCCTTGTACCTCCAGTTCCTGATGCGTGGCCTCAGCACAGCCCCTGACCCTCCCACCACCTACCACTGCTCTTCCCTCAACATTCCTTTTAATTATTATTAATATTAGTAGGGTATTTCTTGAGTGGTTACCTAGCTTCAGGAAGCAATGGAGCACTTTACAATCATAGGGGGAAGAACGAGGAAAGGGAAGCAGCTAACAAGCAGGGTCGTACTGGGACAAGAAATAGGCACAGTCACCCAAAAAAAGTGGCCCACCCCTCGCCTCAAAAAAAGTGGCCACCCCACCCATCATCTCACGACCCTTGACCTCTGATGACATCACCAGAAGTGATGGCATTTGACCCCACCCTAAAGTGACATCCGGGAAGTGATGAAGCACAACCTTTCACCCCTTGACAAAACAGGAAGCAGCATCAAATAGCAATGTTCCTAAGTACACTAAATTACTGTGAATCCAAGCAGACGTCCAAGGCCAACTGATAATATGTTATTGTATAGCACTTACAATATCGCCCTACCTGTGTTGGTACTCATTTATCGACTTAAGAAGGATGAAAGGCTTTTTGAAAACAAAACAAAAAAAGGGGAGAAAAAAAAATATTCTATTTTTTTTTTCCAAACTGGCCCAGGCATGGGCAAAAACCGGCCCCCACTCCCCAGGGACGATTTCAGCCCGGCCACGGGCCGAAAGGCCGAGGGGCCAATCCAACCCTGCTAACAAGGCAGCAAGGAGTTAGCTACGAACAGGCGAGTGGGAGGGAAAACAATTTGGCAGCAAGGAATATACAAGTAAACTGGGGAGGAAACAGTGGAGAGCAGATAAACCAGTCTCCCTCCTGAACTGTAGAAGCAAGGGGGCGGGCCTGATGTTGATGTGGAGGAGGTTCCAGCGTCTTGGGGCGTAGACAAAAAAGGCTGATCTTCTCGTTCTTTCCTTCCTACACCGGTGGAGTTCAAGCTTTCCTTTTTGCACTGGTGGAGTTCAAGTCTGCACATGTACCTAATTATGGTGGTTTGAAGGTTTCCACAGATGATGAGTTTCTCAGTGAGGTAGTTTTGAAACTTCTGGATGACAGCCTTGAAAATGATGCCGCAGGATTAGAAGATGATACAGGCTTGCAGCGGGAGCCAGTGCAGATTGATGAGAGTCAGCGTGATGTGATCGAATGTGCAGAGTCCTTTGATGAGTCATGCTACAGCATACAGGACACATCTTAAGAGTGCAAGGAACCCACACTTGCTCCACTTACCATTAGGTATGTGGATTTCAATTTTATCACAAAGACATCCAGAAATATCAACATAACAAATTCATTGGGGCAGAATTCAGTACCAGCCTGGGAAGGTTTTTCTACCACCGTTCAGGGTGGAACCCTAGGAAGGCACCTAACACAGCTGCTACAATGTCATCAAGCATCAGTCAGACAGATGGTTGAATGTCCAGGGACCTATGGCATCCTATGACTTCCTGGTGCCTTTGGCCAATAGTCATCGCAAATCTCTGGTCAATCATGTGGAGATTCACTGGCCATTTATCCCAGAAAATTCTGTCTTGAGGAATTAACTCCCCAAACCCGAGGACCCTCATGACATCTGCCAACAAGTTATTTTGGGGCATGATTCTGCTCGGTCTTGCAGCACAGGCCAGGCTTTAATGTCTTCTATCTGAAGGAAAATCAAGGAAATCCAGGAAGCTTGTGCTCATTCACTCCCAAGCTGGAGAGTCGGAGAGCATTGATAAAAATTAACAGCGTGACCACGAAATCTTGCATCAACTGACAGGGGGCAACATCGGCAACACGTGAATGCCCATCCTGGCCAGATAACTTGAGGCCTGGCACATCAAGTGGGCATGCATTGTCCAAGCAGATCTGCTCTGTCAATACTTCTTCTTTAAAGTTGTCCTCCTGACTTGCAACAATCTGGGAGAATCATCGATGGATATCTTCACGAATAGCGATGACAAGCAGCTGCTTCTTCGTTCCTCCCAGGTCCTACACGGGATGGCAGACAGATGAATTTCCTTTCCTTGGTAAGATGAAGGGACGGCCTTGTGCATTTCCACTGGTTCACTGCTAACAGGGACATTGTTTGAAATTAAATTTCAGAGCCTCCTCGATGGCACAGGTTGGCACAGGTTGGCTGGTCGCCCCATGTATCTGATCCTACTTATCGGTGGGTTCCCCACTGAGGAACATGGAAATCACTTGTGGGAACTATGCACTGTGGGGTCATTAGAGATTGTTGCCTGGACTCTAGGAGACTGCCAATAGGAAGATTTTATATGCACAACTGGAGCTCCCTACTGTTCTGGTGCAGGTGCCACTGGTTACAGCCTGCGTCATTTGCTTCCATTAAAGGGCTAGAGTTCCATATAGTTTTTGCAGTGGAGCGATACAGTGCCATAGGGCAATAAATCCTCTAGTGGCAAGATCCACCAAGGGCCTCATCCTCTTAAACCCCCCAAGGGAGGCATGTCTACCCCTTGGCACTTGCCACAGGTTCTGTGGGCCCTGGCTGTTCAAAACCCTGAGGGATGCTGCGTTGCCTTGGCTTGCGTATAAAATACTGGATTTTGTTGTGGTTACATCGACATGGAGGCTGAGGGATTTGGGGGCACTGGTGCAGGGCTTCCCGCATTCGCTTTCAACTAGAGGAATTAGTGCTAAAGCCAGGTCCTGATTTCGTGCCACAAATCTGCTCAGCTTTTCACCTGGATCAGGATGTTCCTCTACCATTCCGAAGGGCAAACTATGGGCTGGTAATTAACCTGGAGACCTGCACCCCATTCAGAAAGTTTAAGGATCTCTTTGTTGCTTCTGGTGCAGGGAGGAAGGGGACTAGCCCAGCGGTGCAGACATTGAGGTCTTGGAAAGGCAGCTCATCATGGTTTGTTGGCCTTCCAAGATTCATGGCAGGTCTACGTGGCGGCTTCCTGGGATGAGGTCCTGGTTGAACCCCCTAATTGACATTTGTAGAGTGGAAATCTGGGTGAAACCCTTTACATTTACTTCTTACTTTGTGGTCCAACTGGAGGTGGAAGTTTTTTTAAGGGTGTTTATGCCAGGAGCAGTTAACTGATAGTCCACCCTGTTTGATTCTCCCTTTTGGGGATAAACCATGGGTGTGCATTTAGCTTGCCTGTGACACCTTGTCTGGATTTCAAAGGGGGTAGTTGGTATGGGATCTATGTGATTTCAACAAAAAAAAGTAACGAAAAGATTTTTAACGACAAAAGATACCGATTTATTTTTTTATTTGGGTGGTCCCCCGCTAACCCCCTTTCTTTTTGATTATAACCAGACCGCAACCCCCTGACCACCCCTTTTGATCCCTTTCCCCACCCATATACATTTTTAATACAAAATTCAGTGTTTTCTTAGTATTTCCGTGTCTTTACAAATGTTATTCATTAACATCTATTCGTTATTTTCACTGGATACCATTGGTATGTCCTCATATGCGAAGATTTTGGCAAAGACAGGAAGATGTAGTGGCAATGCCAGACCTGCCTACTATTCAAAAAGAAAAACCCGGAGATTTGCGTCCCCCGATGCCCCACCCACATCTACTCAAGACACTGCCCACTGCTCCGCCCACTTTTGCCCACCCGCACCACCCACTTTTTAAAATAAAATGGCAAACACTACAGTGCTAGGCCAGATATGGGTGGGATTTGGTTGCTATTCAGAGTCTCCGCCCACACCTCCATCTGATTGGCCACTGATTGCAGTCTGTTTGTAGCCAATTAGATGGAGGTGTGGGCAGAGTTGCTCAGACTGCCAGGAATGCCGGAGAATGCATGCTCCTCCCCGGAGGCCCGGAGAAGAGCGTGGAAAATCGGGAGTCTCCGGCTTAACCTGGAGACTCGGCAGGCCTGGGTAATTCCCTGATTATGTACGGTAATCTTCATTCTGATGACCTCGATGCTCTACCCACATTCCACTGCTCACGGTTATCTTAGGGAGGTACAGATTGAGGTGACGTGGCCTATCAGCTCATTGGTGTGGTTTAAGTGGGCGCAGAATGGAGGAACCTTCTACATGAGCACTTTGGTAAGGACTCTAGAAATGTAATGAAGATTACCATATGTAATCGGCATTAATTGATGACATATAGCTCGACAACGCATTGTATCATCGTCATTACCGCATGAAATCTAGTTCTAAGGGGAAACATTTTTCTATATCAGATCAGAAATCGTCCAGTGCCCAGGTCCTGACTGCAGGAAGTGCCAGGCTATAGTTGCCAACACTCCAGAAGCCATTACTGTGATGTGCGGAGCCTCACGCCTGCATGAGGTTACACTGATGTTCAGACTACTTCAATGCTCATATACGGCGACTGCACCATTTCTCTATTCGCGTGCGCCCACCAACGCCTTATTTTCCCGCTTTGCTCTGCAGAATGCCACTGGGGCTCGCCCAGGGATCTGTTTCATCAAGTTCCTGATGAAACTCTAAGTATAGCTATCTCTGGAGCGCCTGTTTCCTAATGAGACTGCGCCCACCTTTACTGGCAAGCCTGGCGCGCTAGTAATGCGCTGTCACTTGAACGCTAGGCGCTGCAACATGGATGCAGGAACCTATCAGAGGTCTGGGGTGTTGCTAGGTTTGTAAAAGATGCGGGGCTACGCTAATGTCGGGACTGTCGGGACTCGGGGCTAGCTAGCCTTTTGGTTGTAACCCTTCAGCTTCTATCCGTGGCTACAACCAAAAGACCTGGGACCATAGGCACCGCAAGACCGTTCTAGCAACGCCTCTGTCTGTAGGAGGGGCACAGATCCCGATAACCATCCCTCCGCCCCCCTCTCTTGTCTGCAGACAGAAAGAACCCCAAAAGAAGAACATTTTTCTCAAAATCGTGTAATTTTGTCACACTTCCTTACAGGGGTTGTGGCAAGCCTCCGATCCATTTCTTGTGTTTTTCTCTCTCTGGCAGAAACAACTGGATGCTGGCAAGGTTTGGTGGTTGCCAGTTTCAGCAAGAGTGATAAAGGCAAGAAAAATGAGGGGAATGTCCAGCTATTGTGGACAATGCCTGTTCTCCTGTAGAACACCAACCCCCCTGCTCTCACCAATTGGTCCACTGGTGCACACATTTAGGAATCACGTAAAACAATAGTCCTTTACAGAGTCTGCCCGGTTGTGAACCCCCTGCTGGCGCTTTTTGGAGCCATTGAGAAGCTGCAGATAGACTAGCGTGAAAGCCCACGTACTCGGGCCAAAGTGTGTAAAGTAAGACATGTTCAGAATGTTAAAATATTCCGTGGTATATTTGGTATATTTGATTGTAATCCTTGTTATTAGAAACTAAATATTTTTTAGGTTTTCAATAACACAGTAGGACCACATTATATACTAAGGCTACAGCTCCCTCTAGTGGTGACAATAGGCGACGCGGGCAGTCTCTAAGATACAGTAGGTTTTCAATAACACAGTAGGACCACATTATATACTAAAGCCACAGCTCCCTCTAGCGGTGACAACAGGCGAAGCGGGCAGTCTCTACTGCACATGACTACATCGGACAAACATACACCTGGCCTTTTATTATATAGGATTTGCACCAGGGAGGGCACTCTGTTGTGGACAATTGTTTACCAGCAGGCAAAGCCAATGCAACAGCAGTTCTTGTATCGCTCGCACTGTGTAGGGGGCAAGACTTTGGGTACATGTGTGTTACCCAGGGGCTGTGGGGTTGCTGGCATGTGGTTTGCAAATGGTTACACGCGTGCAGTTGTAAATGGACATATTCCTGCAGAGTCCTCTTCCTCAGATCCATGAAAAGGGCAAAATGGAATTAGGCAGCATCAGCACAAGCAAATCATGAAACCCCCATCCCCCATCCATGGCTACTAAATGGAAGCCCTACCTATAAAGACCGGCTGGCTCCAGCCAGTTGTGTGATTGCTGCAGTGAAGGAACACAAACAGTGGCAGCGAGGAAACAATGCCTCTCATCTGCGCCTCCTAGATCCCACTCTGCTGAAGGATCCAGATGTATGCATCAGCGCCATGAGTGCAAGAAGCATTCTAGATCCCCAAATCACAAAATGTGGAGTGGGTGAAATCTCAGTGGCGTAAACCTTGAGAGAAAGCCAAACTACTTCAGCAGGCATGCTGGCTCCTTTGGCTCCATTTACTGAGCCCCTCTTATGCAGAATGAGGCATCCAAAGATTAGGCAGGGAGAAGTACCCTCCCAGAAGAGAGGTGGAGATGATGATGGAGCAGAGTTCTCAGGAAAATACATAAAACGAGAGGACGTAAAGAGTGACCTGGAACATATATTCCTGGACCTGTAGTGTCCAATAGCTCAATGGGCTGCTCTTCCTCCAGGGAAAAGGGTTATCAGGCAATTCAAAGGCTTGACCTCACCAGGATTTCCTGTCCACGCGTGATGGAATGGAAGAAAATATTTACTTTCACATCAGAAAAAACCCATATTGTGCCACAAATTAATCATGATACTTGCACATGAAATCTGCATTTTTGTTGCATCAAAATCACTCCAACACAATACACCGAATTGATCCTGATCTTTATACCAAAAACAGTAAACTTATTATTAATGTTTATTGTTTTTGGTATAAGGATCAGGATGAATTCATGTATTAGACAAGAGGATTGAATTAGCCTGAACAAAGCTAACTAGAGTCCGCATAGAATAAATTGAGACCTCTAAGCGAAACACGTGTCGGCATCCGTTCGGCGTATTGTGTTGAGGGAGTAAATTTGTACCAACGTGTATATAGAAAGGTGTTAAACATGTGGACATTATAGGTTTAGAAATGTGGAAATGTCATTGCCTTGACAAAGATTAAGTGATGCAACAAACATGCATATTTGATGAGCAGGTATCAGGATTCACCTTTGGCACCATATGGGTTTATTGTGATATGGTACAGCCATGAATTGATCCCACAGGTTGGTGCCAGATCACCCCTTTTGCTGTCATATCAAGGAGAGGTAGCATGTGTTGTTTGAGGATTAAGGCTGGAATGTGAGGAATTGTCTGCCCAAGTAGGATCATTTGAGGAACCCGAGTTATTCCTTTCACTCTTAACAGCAGGAAGGGTGT
This sequence comes from Ambystoma mexicanum, assembly GCF_040938575.1. NCBI lineage: Eukaryota > Metazoa > Chordata > Amphibia > Caudata > Ambystomatidae > Ambystoma > Ambystoma mexicanum. The sequence continues at coordinate 144,575,376 of NC_090930.1, read as the reverse complement.
TTTGCATACACTACTATTTGGAATTGAAATCCACACGTGGGTTAAGGTTTAAGCGTTACCTAAGTTATGCCCACTATGTCTTCACGCTATGCCCACGCGTACATTTCGATTCCACATATCTCGGCAATGTTAAGCTCGATGAACTTCGGGCCACTTTATCAGCCAATGTACCTTCACACTAGATGAAGAACTTCCAGCGGTCTCAGTTGACAAAAAGATTGGGAATGCCATGAAAAGGACACACTCTTTAGTTAACTTAATAATGTGCGCTGGTGCCTATTCTGGTTATGCCACTCAGTCTCCGATGCTAGAATTCCATTCACTTTACTATTCATATCAAGATGGAGCAGACACTAGCCCATTGCTGGTGACTAAGTAAAGCCAGGCCTGATATCTGCCTGATATTGATTTGATTGCTATGCAGGCAGCATGCTCACTCCCTAGCCATCAACACCTATGGTTATTAACTGGAAGGATAATGTATCTTGTAATGCTCCTTTAACCATGCTTCCACTCTGGAGCTCCAATCTTCTTAGTCCACAACTACGTTCCTTGGAAAAGTAGAGACAGAATGTTCTCTGCCAGCATCATATCAGGCATCCTGAGGGTCTTTCCGAGGAAGAAGAAGAAGGGGTTCATTTGGTCATGGCAGATCCGCCAGGCATTCAGCCTTGACCCTGGCCTCTCCTAATCAATGACTACACTGACCAGGAAGTAGCCCCCAGTGAGAGGATGCTTAAGCTATTTTCTGGAAGCCTGGCAGGATACATTAGGCCTCTAGGAACCAGAAGTAATAGAAAAAGGTTATTCCATCACGCTCACAACACGCCGTTCAGTTTGCAAGTTGTTCTATCCCACCTACCAAGGGTGAAGAACAGGAAGGGCCTGCTACAGTGAGTTCACCAGAAGCTGATTAAGAAATGCAGTGGTGAAGATTCCATGGTTCAGACACATGGGCAGCTGGTTCTCCGCTCTCTTCTTGACAGCAAAGCCTTGAGGGAATTATATCCACTTGTTCTTGTGAGAAGGAGTGCATGAGTTGCAGAATTCTGCCCCTGTCACACAGTAACCCGTTACCATGTGATATCCATTCGCCCTAAACAACGGTTGACTGAAATTGATTTGGAGGATGACTGCCTGCATAGGTCTTTATGAGCATCTGATCAGGGGTTCCTTACTATTGCAGTCCGGAGCTCCTTCTGTAAATTCTAAGTATTCTGATTTTGTTGGACTCCAACGTTTCATGAACTCTCTAAGGGCCTCATCATGAGTTGGGCGGTATTCCAGCAGTATTACTGCCCAGATACCCCCCGGACTAATAGCATTACCTCCAACCGGTTTGGTGCTATTAGGGTTGGGCAGTAATGGGTATTCCCCATTCCCCATTGGGTCCATTAGACCCATTGGGGAATGGGTCTAATGGACCCATTAGACCCATTGGGTCCATTAGACCCAATGGGGTATTTTCAGCGCAATTAGTGCGCGCTAATAGCGCTGCGCTAATTGCGCATGAAAATGGGTGTTAAAATGGCGCATTTATCCCCAATTTAAAGCTGGGGGTAAATGCTGTCAGACTCGTGAATGGGCGGACCCTTAAATGGCTACCGCCCAACTCGTGATGAGGCCCCAAATATCTTTGTGGGGAGTTCTCACGAGGTGAGGATGTGTATTTACCCATAAGTGGAGGAGTCCGGGAAGTCCAACAAAATCATGGAATGCTGCTCAATCTCACAAAATCATTGTTGACCTCTGCTCATAATCTCCAATAGGGGTCAATTTTCAGTATGTTCTGGGAAGGGTCCTTCTCTTGCACCAAAAGGCTTACACCTCACAATAGCACCTGGATGACCTAGTGATAAAACCAGAAACTCCAGTGATAGATTGGCTTTGGCTGCGTTCAAAGCAAGTGTTCCTTGGGCCAGGTGCAATCTGAACCACCCATTACTCCACCTCCTGTTTCAGTGCTCTCTAGAGTCAAGAGTATAAGAACATACTATTACGGTTTTATTCGACTGGCAAAAGGATCTTTTTCTGGGTCCAGAAGATCTAAAAGTGCTTACAACAGACACTAGCCCCAAGTAAGGGGCGACACATGGCAGGAGCAGGTAGATCAGTTGGTATGGATGGAGAAATGGTGGATGAGACATTGTCATCAAACGGGGAGGAACATGATCTCGGCACCTGAGTGCCACAGAAAAGCTCCTCTTTTTCTGGGCAGAAATCCACCTACAGGCTTTCAAGGCAGCTTCCGTTGCGGGATCACAGAACTCTGCAGTGCAATGAGCTGAATATTCCGTACTTCTTTAGAGTACAGTCTATGTCTCCATGATGTTGGTGAGTCATTGGAGCCAACCATGGCTATACCTCTTTGCAACAGAGACTAGCTCCTATGTCCAGCAGTGTGCCCCGCTCTGCCCAGATCCCTTGGTTTGGATGGTGGATGCCCCGACAGCACAATGGCCAGAGGGTGTCCTCTTTTCATGCCAGCTATTTGCCCTCTGAAGGCAGGTTCCCCAGAAGGTTCAGCTGGAACATTGTATTGCGATACGGATTGTGTTGCATTGGTAGACGTTGGCTTGGTTTCCACTCATCTTTGCTCTGTCCCTAGATCTTTGGGTCAACTCACCAATGCATCCTCCACGCAAAAGCCAGTTCATTCGGTTATAAAGGATAGTGGAAGTGATAAAAGAATGCTAGGGCCCTAGAGACATCACTGGATATATTTTCCCCATGGGGATCCACTGGTGCTACTTGACCATGGTTAGGAGATGAATGGCCAATCCATCATTTTATTTCAGGGGCTATGGGATGAGTATTGCTATCTCCAGGCCATGCTTGCAGTGGGCTACAATGAAGTCTTTGAAGTGACAATTAGAGCGATTGAGCCATTTTTGCTTCATCTGCTCAAAGGTTTTGTGTCCTCCTAGGGGATCCCAAAAATATTGTATTCATCATAGATTTGGTGGGCTGTAATGCAGAGAATGTGGTTCCAATGTGAGTCGTACTGGGTTTGTCTCTTTCAGAAAAGCCTTCGTCAGATGATTGGGATGGCTCAGTCCAGGATGGAGGACTTGTATTTCTGGCAGGTGGGGATGTGTTCAATTGCTCTATCCATGGGCATTTCCTAGATGTCTCAGCCCCTAGGCTGAACCGCTCACTCTCTCCCTTGTTTCCTAATCGCTTCCGTGGCATCTCCCACCACCTCAGCTGTGCATGTACCTATGTTGCTTTCCCAATAGTCTATTTCTGAAATGAGTTCTTGGACAATCTCTGAGTCCATCTTGCATCACTCCTTTCTACCTTATCCACCTCTCCTCACTTTCAAAGTCATCCCTCTCCTCTCTAATCTCTATTCCATCTTCTTCGCCCCACTGGGCACCCTCCCTCGCCATAGTATCTCTTTGCAGTGTCCTTCATCTCCTTCCCCCTCATCGCCACTCTGGCAACTTCCAACCTTCCAGACAACAGCTGTTTCAGCACATTCGTTTTCTCTACCCATCTTGGTCCAACACTGGTGCCAAACAACAGCTCTCTTTGCCTTTTCACCCTCTTCGCCCATTGGGCACCAATCTCTTGATTCTCAGTTTCTCTCAAGGGTCTCTTAATTCCTCCTCCTTCGTCACTCCTCGAGGGGCCTGTCTTTTCACAGTCAATTACTTCTACTATTCCCCCTAACTCCTCCACCTTGAACACCTTTTTGGGCACTATCTTTACCCCGCCTGTAGACTCCCGTTGTGCGCCTCTCTTCTTCATCTGATAATCACAACTCTATTGCTTCTGATGTTTGCCTGACCAACCTCCTCCTCATCAACCTTGCCAATCTCCGCCTGTCTAACTGCACCAACCTCCTCCTTATTAACTTCACTGACTCCCTCCTGTCCAACAATGGCTACTCCTTAAATTCGCCATCCTCCTCCTGATTTTCAACCTCCTCTGATGCAGCAATCTCACCACCCTCATTCTGCAATCTCCACTGCTGTTCCCTTTCATCCTCCTCCCACTTCTTCTGATACTCACCTCCCTCGAATTCCTGATGTCTACTACCTTTCGCTACCTCTCCTCTGTTCCTTGCTTTCTGATCCACTGTTGGCCACCTCTCCTCTGTTCCTTGCTTTCTGATCCACTGTTGGCCACCTCTCCTCTGTTCCTTGCTTTCTGATCCACTGTTGGCCACCTCTCCTCTGTTCCTTGCTTTCTGATCCACTGTTGGCCACCTCTCCTCTGTTCCTTGCTTTCTGATCCACTGTTGGCCACCTCTCCTCTGTTCCTTGCTTTCTGATCCACTGTTGGCCACCTCTCCTCTGTTCCTTGCTTTCTGATCCACTGTTGGCTACCTCTCCTCTGTTCCTTGCTTTCTGATCCACTGTTGGCCACCTCTCCTCTGTTCCTTGCTTTCTGATCCACTAATCCTTGCAACTGCTGGAATCCTGCTTCTGTTTACACTCCTCTCACTCCTTCCTCCAGCCTTATCTAAGCCTGCATTTGTCTTCTGTACCAGTCTCCAGCTCCATCTCCAGACACCTACGCTGACGAACTGAGGTTGTGGGCTTTTATAGCGCTGTGTTCCTGCTTTCCAACCTCTCCTGTTGAAAGGAGATGTTAGTGTGTTAGCTGGGATGGGCTGTTGGATCTACCTGATTTACAGCCCGGATACAGGGTTTGGATTGGCTTTTCCTCCATCTGGTAGCTACACCCAGCCCTGGCTTTTAGCCTCTCTCTGTTAAGTTATCTCAAGTGGCTCTCTTCAGGATCCTGGTGGAGGGATTGGCTGGTGGACCCTACCTCTGTGGATGTGAAACTAGGAGATGGTTAATCCCTCATCTTAGGCAGTCACCTCTCCCGTTGTCATGGCCTCACCCTGCCCCTGGAATAGACTCCGTCAACCTATCGTTCTTAGCTGTGTGGGAGTGGAGGCCTTGCTGCGATGGACAGTGACTGACTGAAAAGTCTTCCTTCTTTTCATCCAAACCCTTCCACCCCGGATAAGCATTGCCTTCCCTCACTGAATATGGCCAAGGTTTTGAAAACATACAAAGAGAGGGTGTTAGGTTAACCCCTTAACTGCCAGGCTATTATGCAAGTCTATGTAAAAAGGACAAGCATACTCGTCCTTGGCACTTTGGTTATTAGAATTGCTATTTGATTTGCACAGAAGTGCTGTCAAAGGCAACAAGACAACTTTGCCTACAAAGTCGATCATCAACCACCAACGCGTACGAAGAAGTAGCAGAGATTCTGCTTCTAGTCTTCGGCCATTAATGTTCCACTAGAGGCACTGAGTCAGGCAGTATCTGCAGAGGTGCAAGGAGTATCTCTTAGAGACATTTGGACAGTGGCCATGTGGTCCAACTCTCCCCTACTTATTCAACACTATGGCCCTGCCATTGGTGAATTCTTTCCATCTGAATCTGAATGTAGAATCTCTCTCGGGATCCCTCAGGTAGCGTTTCTTAAAAGTGTTTGCAGTTATCAGGTGTGTTCAGTTATCTTTTTTTTAATATATTGTTATTATTTATCATTTAATGTGATTTAGTTTCAACAAAACCATTCACATACAATTTTAAATCATTATTAAACATATAATCATAAAAACAAATATGAATACACATACAAAAAAACCACACATATCCAAAACTAACCTCTTCAATTCATACACATACTTTTTCTAAAACAAATTAGTATTAAAACATTGGGCCTCATCACGACTTTGGCGGTAACCCTTAAATCTGGCGGTAGCGCTATCAGCCGAAGATTTGCGCTATTACCGCCGGCGGGAAATCCGCCGGCGGTAAGAGCGCGAATTTTCCCCATTGAGCCCAATGGGGAATGGGGCATTCCCGAATGGGCTCAATGGGGAATGGGGACTCCCAAGTCCGCCAAAGTCGTGATCCCGCGCTATTAGCGCCGGGGGCTATGGCGGTCGCGCTAATAGCCCCCGCGCTAATAGCGTTAGCGTTAGCGTTACCGTTACCGCCCAAGTCGTGATGAGGCCCATTGTATTCATACCATTTCTAAAAATATTGCTTAAAAACTCAAAGGGGCTAATTCATGGAAGTTGTGCGCCAAAAAACGGGGATTTGTGCGCCTTTCTGCCTGCAAATCACTGTTTAACAAATGGGGATTTGCGGGCAGAATTAGCACACAAATCCCCGTTTTTCGGCGCACAACTTCCATGAATCAGCCTGGAAATGTTTAGTTTAGCGGTGACTACAATCCATATTCTGTAAAGTGCATTGAGACATTTCTTGTAACAAGACTCTCTTTCCAAAGGCCTTGGCTGTTAGTAGAATCCAAATCATGAACGAACCCGCACAACTTTCTCATATACAACTGCCCGTAAGATGGACATTGAGTCAGTACGTGCCATGTTTTCTGTTTTCTAGGTATCTTACACATACGACAAACTCTGTGTTCCAATTGTACCCCCTGTCTCGGGCCTACAACACTGAAAACTGGCAGTTGATTTGTCCGGAGCACCAATACAAATCTTCGAACTATCGGGGTCGGGTAGATGATCACATATCTTTGCCGAGTTAGAAACCTATGCATGTTCTCAAATATTTCTGCGCATGTTTTCAACTTCCGCAGTTCCTCATCATTCATATTCCAGTCCCAGGTTCTTTGTTTGGCTTTCCACCTATGACATAAAGTGGTTTTATCCAGGGCCTGGACAGGTGCCCAGTAGAACAGTTCAAAGTTCTTCTTACACAGGGTTTCTAGTCAAATGTTCCCTTTGTTGGCCACTCCTGTGTGTGCTGTTCAAGAGCACACAGCTCTCAGAATTGTACACCGGGGTTCTTTCAAGATCTTAAATCATAAAGAGCTCCTCTTTTCGGTGATCTGTCCTTCAAGTGGCATCAGTCCCGTCCCAAGCCGTACGACCGAGATAGGGACACAGGTAGGTATGGATAAGATGTTACGCCTAAACCTTCCCTCAGCAATACTTAACCATTTAAGGTCTATACCCGAGCGAGCCTCTAATCCATACAGCATTGACGGACACAAGCACTGTCTGTACCATTGCAATATTCCATCCATGCTGTATCTCGATGTTCCATTGGGAAATTTTGCAATTAGTACCGTGAGTAACATAGCTCTTCTTTTCCTATCTTTAACAAGGCACTCATAACCGCTCCTGTCTTCAATATTTACTCCCAGGTACTTATAGATATCCACATACTCCAGTACAGTTATCTGGGTTCTTTTGTAGGTTTTGGTATATACTGGCAGAAAGTACCAGCTACTGCTTGCATTTTCTTCATTTAGTAAGGACTGTGACGAGATTGAGAGCGGGTGATTATCACTCCTACTACGCCAATCTCCTCACAGTCTTTGCATCCTGCCCTCTTCTCCCTAGCTAGGTCCATCAACTTCTTGACCAAAAGGAGAAAAACACAGGGGGTTGAGAAGGTCGGGCAGGACCTTCAAGCTTCATGGTGAAAACAAGGATCTAGTTTTAGGTTTGTTTCTGTCTATCTTCGTTTGGTAAGGAATCTGACGGGATGGCTGGACTAGGAGTCTAGATGATGAAACATCCTTCCCAATCCCCTTCCACATATATGATATAATATATGATATGTTATAAGTCATTTATAACGCACCTGTACACAAGTGTTTCTAGGTCCAAGACAAGGGAGGTAGGACAAGACAAACAATCTTACTTGGCCTTGCGTCATTCAGTTTGTGCAAGTGTGAGAGAATGAGAAGTGCAAGGGGAAACGGAAGATGGGAGTGCAAGGGAGAGATGAGGGTAAAACAGGGCACCAATGTTCTGAGTAAGTGCAGTCGGGGCAGCGCTGCTCTGCGTAGGCAAGGAAAATAAGGGACTGTAGGGTTACAGTTACAGCCCCTAAGTGTGTGGTGGGCCCGGAGGCAGTGCAAGGGTGACTGATCAAGAAAGAGCCTGGTACCCAGTGAGACTCTGAGGGTAGCCAAGCAACCAGTGGGAGCAGCAGACAGGTAGGTCAGCAGGGGAGGGAGAGAGAGAAAGCAGAGGAGAAGAGGGTGGGTTTGAGCTGCTTCCCGGAACTTCAGGTGGTCCGGCTCAAGTTTGAGAGGGGCAGGCAGGCCATTCCAGAGGGAGGCACTGATGGAATGCACTCTTGCCTTCATGCTCTTGATTGGAAGGCAGAAGCATGAGTAACCTCGCGGCCATTTTCTCCTCCTCCATCTTGAGACTGTTATGTCGGCATAAAACAAATGGATTCCCATGGAATCCTCCACGATTTAGCATCTGCTAAATAAGGTGTATACTCCTCACTTTTGCACTACGGATTGTAAATGTTTAAAAATGTGTGCAAGAGACCAGCGGGAACTTCAGCGCAAACCTTGGTGGTCTCCTACACGCAACTTGCATTTAGTACCAAGTGGACCCCTCCCTCCCCCACAAGTGTCCAGTGCTCAATTACAAACCTCCTCCTGTTTATTTGCTGCTCAGGCCAAATATAAATACACGCAGGGGTTTTAAGAGGGAGAGGCCAAGATTGTAGGGAAGGGGTAATGAAAGGGTATTAATATTGTTTCCTTGCACAACGTAAAGGCTTTTACTGGAAGCCGGTGCCCCTCAGTACATTCCTTTGCCCCGGTTTTGCAGAAAGAGCGTGTCCTGTTCTCTTAGAGCCCTTTTTGGCTTACTGCACAAAATCCCAGACTCATTTAAAAGTGGAAAAGGTCGCTTTAATGTGATAGGCCAAAGCTTTCAATTAAACGCTTACCTGGCTCCATGGCCTTACAAACTAAAGAAATATTTTAAACAACCAATTAAATAATTAAACATTTTCCATTTTTCCCCAACAATTAAATAATTAAATAAAGCCATTTCCTCCCTAACTATCCCTTGGACCCTACCGTCTCCTTACCCCTTTTCCAGACATCCCACTTTCTCCCCGGGGCCATGCCCCTCCAGGCTCAATACCTGTTCCCCCGTGGTGGCCCGCTTGTGCAAACAGCGCCACCCCATCCTTTCCCGTGTCATTCCCCCATTGTGCTTCCCTCCCCCCACATCAAAAGGGGCCATGCCCCCGGAGCCCAGAACCACTTCAATACCCCTCAAACTCCCCTCTACTCCAATCTCCCCCTTCCTATGACCTGCAGCCAGACTGACCTGCAACATCAGCAACAGAAATTTACATCACCACTTCACTAATGCCCCGACCTGTCACACGAAACTACCAACCCAAGACTCCTTAACAGACCAAAAAACCCCATAAAAACTTGACCTGGCCCGTAAAAAAAAACCTGCAGAACCCCAAGTACCATGCCCCCCCCTTTTATAAAACCAGACCCCCGCCTTAACCATAATGAAGGGGTGGGAGGGCGGGTCAATCATCAAGTCCAACCGTCGGCTGCCTCCCAAACCTTCCCTGCCCTTAAATACCCTAAGGAGGCACTCTGCCCCCCACGGCCACTCGCTGGCCGTGTGCAGCGCCAAAAACCTCCCCGGGAGGAAACGCTTTGCGTTTCCCCCAGGGACCCCCTTTTGGCTTACTGCACAAAAACCCAGACTCATTTAAAAGTGGAAAAGGTCACTTTAATGTGACAGGCCAAAGCTTACAATTAAACGATTACCTGGCTTCATGGCCTTACAAACTAAAGAAATATTTTAAACAACCAATTAAATAATTAAACATTTTCCATTTTTCCCCAACAATTAAATAATTAAATAAAGCTATTTCCTCCCTAACTATCCCTTGGACCCTACCGTCTCCTTACCCCTTTTCCAGGCGTCCCGCTTTCTCCCCGGGGCCATGCCCCTCCAGGCTCAATACCTGTTCCCCCGTGGTGGCCCGCTTGTGCAAACAGCGCCACCCCATCCTTTCCCGTGTCATTCCCCCATTGTGCTTCCCTCCCCCCACATCAAAAGGGGCCATGCCCCCGGCACCAGAAAAACCCTCCCCCGAGGTGTTCTTTCTGCCCCACCCCCCCACCAATTTTCCTACCTCCAACTCCTCAACCAATCTCCCAACCAAGAGCTCCAGTCCGCCAGATAATGATTGTTCCCCAAACCGGAAAGTTTACCCATCCTCTCTAAATCTCATCAATCCTTTCTAAACCATCTCCTTACGGTCCAAAACCTGTACTGACACCGATGTACAACATTCTACCATCTCTTTGTTTAACCCCTTCCTTGCCCGCTCTATCGGACCCTCATTTTTCGCTCCCCTCCCAACTCTCTGTGGCAAACACTTAGTCCCCCCTACAGTTGCTTGAGGCCACACTTGTCAGACCCCTAACAAAAAACCCTTTTTATTTTCTTAAGAAGGGCCACACCCGTATCCCTTACCAGATCATTTTCCCCACCAAGACTAATCCCCCCCCAACTGGAGGCCTATAGTTTTCCCCCAACCCCGCCAACATAGGAAGCGACTGATCCCAGCCCAGCCCCCTAAACCCGGACCATCTTACCACAACATCTTATAGTTGCACCCCAGTTGCCTGACAACAACCCTTTTCTCAGCTTCTTACCCCGCCCACTTAACCCTAGAATGTCCCAAAACCAGATTTTTGACATCTGACCGTACCTCCTAGCCGCATCTGAAAAAGAAATTACAAAATCACTTACAAATCAACAACATCCTAATGAATGCAACACTCCTGCTACCTACTGAAAAATTGTTATAACGACATTCCGTTTGCCCCGGTCCCTGACATACCCTTTGTATCTCCCTTACTCCCAGCGTCCCATCCTATTCACCTACTCCTCTGAATAGCCCAGCCTGCTACCTTCAGATGCTGCACCCCTCCTAAAAGAATGAGTTACCAACCTCCTAACCTTTCCCGCGCCACTAGTAACACCTTCCTCAGTACCCTATCCTTTCTGGCCATCTCCTTAACCCTCTCCGGAAACATCCAAGGTCCTCTCCTACCTGTCCCCCTATATTTCGCCCCTTTCACCTAACCTTTCCACAATACACCTAAACCCACTTAGCCCCCCCCTTTTTCCCCTAAACTATTACCCTCCTGCTCACCCCTGCCCCCCACCTTCCATCACCTTATTCATTTGGCCCTGCGTTGCCCCCCGCACCGGGGGCCCACGTGCACCCCCGTCCATGCAGGCCCTTTACTTTCTTACTCCCCTTGCCACTGCACCAGGGGCCAACCTGCACCCCCGTCCCTGCAGTCCCTTCCATATAACTAATCTTCAAGCTCCTTGCGACCATTACCCCTATTTCCCACCTGCACCAGGGGCCCTAGTGCACCCCCGTCCATGCAGACCCCTTTTCTGCCTTACTCCTCTCCACCGCCGCACCAGGGGCCAAACCTGCGCCCCCGTCCATGCAGACCATTCCACATGAATTCCTCTTCCAGCACCTTGCTTCGTTGCTTCACTTTTTTCCCCCAGCTGCACCAGGGGCCCTAGTGCACCCCCGTCCATGCAGACCCATCTCATCACTTCCCCCTGCTGCACCATAGGCGCTCCCGCACCTCCGTCCATGCAGCCTGAAGCTTACTCACCTTGTCGTGCGGCAAGCGTGAGGGCTTTGCCACCGTCAACCATGCCCTCCAAACGACGGCCACCACCCCTTAACCATTTCCACAGTTACACCCCCCTGCGGCCCTCCCCTACCTTCGATTCTTCCTCCTCACCCCTCTCCTACCCCCTTTAAACCGCCTCCAAAACATTCATCAAACCTTGTGCCCCTCCCCCCTTATTCGATAAACTGAGCCCGACCTACCAGCACACCCCAATTCACCTGGCATGCGGTCCTTCCCCCCACCTCCTTGCCCCGCTCCTCGCCCTGACCCACTGTCCCCTGCCTGAAAACAATCTGTAACCGTATGCCGACCCGCACACCTGCTGCACTCGTGTTTAAATTTGCACATCCACCTCGTGCATCCTCCTTTATTGAACGACCAACATGCTGTCGAGGGCTGTCCTCTGCCTCCTCCTCCACCCCCTCATGGGCGGGGCGACCAAGAAAGGGCCGGAAAGGCACAGGCAGCCACTTGCTGTGTGCAATGTCGGAGCAGGCCTCGTTGGAGCCATCCATTGCAGCCAAAGATCCATGTCTATCTCCCCCCAGACCACCTGACTGTCCTCCGCCATTCTTGCTCTGAATTCCTCATCATACCTTACCCAGGCAAACCCCCAAAACTTGTGAAAGCCTTCCTAATGACGTCCATTTATTTAAGCAGGGCCACGCAACGCTCCAGGAATTTTTCACAATAAACACTGGCATAAATGAGACGTCCAATTCCCAATAGTCACCGGGACCCTTGGGCGCGAAGCCAGTTCCCTCTCTTCCTCCTTAGACCCCTCCTTCGCTCGCACTTCCCTATGGAGCAATTTAAAAACATATACAAATTCCCCCGCCTGAATCTTCTCCCTGGTCGCTGCCAACAAGTGCGCCCCGAACGGTTTTGTTATCCCCATGTATGGCAATTCTTTCCCCTTGCCTTTCACTTCAACCTCCTTTCCTTTTTCAGCTTGCACCTCGAGCACCAATGGCTCCACCACCTTGTCCGTTTGGACCTCCACTGAGCAAACGCTCTTCTCAACCCCCAAGGCTCCATCCAATGGCCTGCACACCAACTTCTTTCCCTACCCCTTGCAAACCAGCCCCTTCCTTTCCCGTCACCCCCCTGTCAACCCCTCTCTGCAATGCAGATGACCTTTCCCTTTCCCGCTCACCTCTTTCCACGCCGGCCGTCTGCGGTCTGGCGTTCACACCGATGCTCCTCATCTCTCTTAGAGGGCTCCTGCTGCGGGGACAAAACATGTCAGCAGACTCACCCAGCCAATAGTTCCCCCAACCTCTTGCCCCCCGACCACCCTGCACCTGCTTTCCCAGATCCCACCTCAAACTTCTTCTCTCCTCCCCCCTTTCTCTTACCGCCCTATAACCTTCTACCTCCCATTGCCCCACATAATCCTCCAACCCCACTTCATCGCCCCTTAAATACCATTGCGGATGCGAGCTCATGCCCGAGTTCAGTTGATCTTCCTCTTGCGAGCCCGGGGCGTCCGCCCCGCCACTCCTTTGACGTCTTCTCGGCGGGGCCGTGGAAACCCCTGCCTGGTCCTCTTCTCTCGGACGAGGCGTTCCGTCCTCCACCCTGGAGTCCTCGTCGCTAGGGGGCGTGCTGCACCCTTTAGGCTCTCCTTCCGGTGACTGAGGAGGGGCCGTTCTAAAACCCTCTACCTCCACCTGACCAGCGGGGGCTGCGCCACACCCTCCGCCCTCACTCCTCCTAACCGGGGGGGCCGTTCCGTGCCCCACTCTAACCTCCTGAATTGATGGGGACCTCTCCCTCCTTCTCCCACCTGCACTCTTCTGCAGGTATTTACCCCCTCCTCCCCTCTGCCCTGTCCCCCCCTTCTGCCCCTCCTCGCTGGCCCCACTCTGGTTCCTTTGAGCCACCTCCTTTTGAGCACACCCACCTTCCCTAGGGCTATCCTTCACTCCCTCCCTCAATGGCTGCCCCCCCAAATCATTTCTCCCCCGGACGCCCTCCTGTCTATCTCCCTTCTCAACTTCCTGCCCCTGGATTCCCACACCTCCCCTCTCCCCGCCGCGGGGGTGCAAGCCACCACTGCCGCGAGAGCCCCATCTGCCGCTGCTCTACGCTGCGGCCTACCGCCACTTATCTCTTCCTCCCCCCTGACCTCTCCACCAGTGACCTCCCCCACTGCCCCCTCCAACTGGGCCCTAGATGCCCTACTAATTATTTCCAAGGCCTCCCTCAGAGCCTTAGCATCCACCAGACCCTTCTTGCTGGCTCCCTGGCCCACCATACTGCACTACTAATCTGGTTGTGCACTACAATATATGTAACCCCTTTAAAATTTACCTAGCAAAACCTAAGCCCCCGAGCCAAAACTACCCGTGGACCTATACCCCAATTGAACAGCTAACCTTGAACCTAGTAACTCAGCACTTCACCACATCCAAACGTTAATATGACTTCCCCAATAAAATGCTCCAAATTATTATTAATTAATAGACAATTTCTCTTTTTTTTTTTTTTATTTCCCTATAATTACCCCCTAAAATTACAGGCCAAGCCCCTGCAACCCCCTAACCCCTTGACTTGGCAATAATGTGCCACCAGCCACAGAAAGCCCCCCCAAAACCAGAGGCCCAACTAACAGGGGCCGAGATGCGCCCGTGTCACACTGCCCCCTGGCGGCGTGTAAGCCCAACCGCACCAAAAAACAACAAATGGACGCGGCCCCTTTAATGGGAGCACACTGCCCCCTCCGTCACGCGACGGCCACCGTGCGCAGCCTTCCTCCCTCACAGACGAAACCACACGGGACCGGGAGCTCCCCTCTCAGAACAACCCGTGTGCGGGATGGCACAGAACACAAATGCCCGCTGAACCCACCCTCACTCCCAACGGCCCGCGTTCCCCTGCACCCTACCTAAACCCCCCCACTCCCTGCAGCACTGGCCGAAAATGCAGCGTCACGATGCCGTGACTGGAAGAAAAAACCCCTACGCCCGCACACGGACCATGGGAACCAGAGCCTGACAAGTAAGAGGGGGTACCTTATCTACGGTACCCCCGGCTATAACAACAATTCTGAAATTAAAAGATATATATATATTTTTTTTATATAACTAACTATGACTAACCTCCCCCAACTTCTAAAACCCTGTCCCTCTCACCTACGCTAACCTGCCGCACCGAAGGCCCAGCTACTCAGGGAAGGCTCGGGAGCAGGCGACAGGACTGACAATCATCAAGTCCAACCGTCGCCTGCCTCCCGAACCTTCCCTGCCCTTAAATACACTAAGGAGGCGCTCTGCCCCCCACGGCCACTCGCTGGCCGTGTGCAGCGCCAAAAACCTCCCCGTGGGGAAACGTTTCGCGTTCCCCCCAGTACCCCCTAATAATAATGTGTTAGGGTGCGTTTTAATGACAGGCCCCTGGGGAGAGGTCGTTAACAGTGGTTAACTGCCCAGAACCTGTTTTGCTCTCCCTTCAGGCCATTAACCAGTGATTAAGGCAGTGAACCTCGCTTTTCCATCCGCCCCTCTCAGAGCACTTACACACTCACCACACAGGGATAGGTTTAAACAAAAACGAGAACATCTTTTACGCGTGAACTCTGAACGGGGAATGAACATGAAAGTAAGACTGCAAAAAGAAATTTTAAAACAACCAACAGGTCAAGACGTCCGCGGGAGACACAAGTCCACTTTCAATACTTAGAAAGAAAAAGACAAGGCAAACAACTGCATGGAGCAGTGGGGAGCCACAGTGCGGGAACAGCCGGGAGGTGCAGATATCGCGAGAACAAGAAAAGGGCAACGGTAAGCAGGGGCACAGTGGATGGGGAAAGCTGAGGCAGAGAGGGGATGTGTCTCAACTAACGGGGCCCTCAGAACGGCAGGCATCTACCCACAACCTAAGGTAGTGCAGCCAATTGTAAGAGACAGACGCTGCAAATATTACAGAGTGTGCCAATAGAAAAGAGACCCTCAGGCTTTCATCTCTTTGTGACATTTGACCCATTTGCATAGTGAGATCAACGGCGGGGGCACAGATGTTGGGGCATAACAACATACCTCTCAACCTTTTTTGATACCAAGGCGGGTGAAAACCCAGAAAGGCCATAAACATAAAAGTAGGACTGCCATAAAAACATGAAACGGCAGTCCTACTTCTATGTCGCTGACCTTTTACGGGAGGGGGGTGGGGAGGAATGCTCCCAGGCACAATCCTCTCATTGGAGGAGAGCGCCAGGGAGGGGAAGGGGGAGGAAATGGGGGCGCGAAAAGCATGACACTTGCTTTTCACGCCTCCATTCGCGCAGGAAGAGTCGCGCCGGGACCCGATTTCGGGATCTCGAAATCGGGTCCCGGCAAAAATATGAATCGTAGCTCCCACCTTTGCCAAGGCGGGTGAAACAGATGAGCTGGCGCGTGGGCGGGTGTGTAGATGCTTTGGCGGGTGACACCCGCCAAAAGCGGGTGAGTTGAGAGCTATGTAACAAATGTATTGCAGTAAATTAAATATAAACATAGCAGTAAATTAAATCAATAGGGCTAGACTCTCCAGTGCCAGGGGGAAAACATACCTCAGGGAATAGCAGGACCCACGCCACAGAACTGAAGTGGTCTTTTTTAAGGACAACACTCAAAATAGCCAGGCTATGTTAGCTCCAGAGGCATCGCCTTCATAGGGCGAGGAAGACACGTTGATGGAATGTCACGGTGGCATTGTGGCACAGATGTGTAAGAGCGTCCTGGGGCCTTCGTCAGGAAGGATGGACCGGCTGTTATTGTGCAAATGGATGCAATGCTTACATGTTGGCATCATCTGATCCAAGCTGCTGGAAGTGGCAGGTCCAGACCCCCTAAGTCTGCCACCAATTATAATAGGCCTGGGCCCTCAAATCATGTAACCAGTAGGAGGTGCTACATTATGGGTGAGGCTCGCAAGTGGGTGGAGGCAAGGAGGCATTCAGTTAGCGGGCTCCCGAGAACAATAACCATTCCCGGGCATCCAGTGAAATGTGCATGCAATGCAACTGTGTGTAGATGGGTCACGCCCTGGTGCACACTGCATGCTGCTCAGTACAGTACAAAAGAACTATTGCAATAAATAAACAAAAAGGCTTGTTCCAAGAGTAGCAGATTTACGGATGACACCTCACCACCCACTTCCTGTGCCTTTTAGTTGCACTGCCAAATGACAGGCTCAAAACCGGGCTTGAGAGGAACAAATGACATGGGATCGACTTTGCCTGCAGAGGCATTGGCCAAATGGTAAACCCCCTGGATTCCTAAACTGCCAATCAGCCTTTCCCAATGGCCAGTATATGATTTTGCAACTAGCAATACTTGGATTGGCTGTGCTTCCTTGCAGCTTCAAGTGAGAAAAAAACTCACTCTAGGTGAGAAATTATATTATATTTGCAAGAATATATATATATATGGGATACATTACTCACCGTAATCGTATTTCTGATGCTTGTGTCTGCTTAGATTCACATGCTGTGCATAGGCCGACATCTAGTGGAAGCTGCGGAGTATTACAGTTTGTTTTTCGAAACTCGAAAATGGGCGTCGACACAGGGCGTGCCAGTAATACTATCCCTAGTGTGACGTCCACTGTACCCAAGATCCCTCACGCGTCTAGGATCCTCAGATTGTATTTTTTCTGACATGAGGTAGCATGAGGAGTAGCGTGAGTACAGATAATCCAAGCAGATAGACAGAAAGGTAAGACAACAAGCAATCATGCGCCTTCTCTCAGAGGGGAGGAAGGGTGGGTCGCATGTGAATCTAAGCAGATACAAGCATCAGAAATACGATTACGGTGAGTAATGCATCCCTTCTGAGGCTTGTGGAATCTGCTTAGATCACATGCTGTGCATAGATTAGCGAGCAGTACCTGAAGAAGGAGATGGGATGTGAGAAGGGTCATGAGCAAATAAGTGTCTTAGAACCGCTTGTCCCACTTGTGTATCTGCCTTGGAATGGGTGTCAATGCAGTAATGCTGAGTAAAAGTGTGAATAGAGCTCCAAGTAGCTGCTTTGCAAATGGTGTCAAGGGGTACATTTGCAATGAAAGCCAGAGTGGCCCCAATGCCTCTAGTAGAGTGGGCTCTTGGCGTGAAAAGCAGAGTTCTTTCAGAGAGTGAGTAACACAGCTGGATACAGTTAATAATCCACTTCGAGATGGCACCTTTAGAGATGCGATCCCCCTCTCTGCCTGTAGCTACGGAGACAAACAGTTGATCTGTTTTTCTTAGCGGTCTGGTTTTATTTACATAGTAGAGGACCGCCCCACGCACATCAAGGGTGTGTAGTTTCACCTCAGCCGAGCTTTGCGGGTCCTGGAAGAAAGCCGGAAGCTCGATGGACTGGTCTACATGGAATTTTGATATAAATTTAGGTGAGAACCTAGGGTGTGTGCGTAAAACCAGTTTGTCTTTATGGACAGTAAAGAAGGGATCCTGCACTGACAGAGCCTGAATTTTACTGACTCTTCTTATAGAAGTAATAGCTACTAAGAAGGCGTTTTATAAGTCAGCTGTTTGAGACTGCTTTTATGCATGGGTTCGAAAGGGGGGCCCATGAGCTTGGCCAGCACCACATTAAGGTCCCACCCTGGTGGTGGGTTTGAAATAGGAGGGTGAAGTCTCTTTGCTCCTTCCATGAAGGCTTTAACTACTGGTACTTTCCGCCACAAAACTTTGCTATGGGAAGTGGTGTAAGCCGACAGGGCTGCCAGGTGTACTTTAAGTGAGTTAAAAACCAATCCTGAATCTAGCAGGTGGAGCATGTATGTAACAATAGTGGAAGGAGTGCAATCAACCGGGTTGATTTGTCTACTCTGGCACCAGATAACAAACCTCTTCCACTTGTCAAAGTAACAGTGCCTTGTGCTTGGCTTCCTAGATTCCTTTAGGATGTCCATACACCTCTGTGGCAAATTGAGATGTCCAAACTCTATGACCTCAGGAGCCATGCTGCCAGGTTCATTGAGTTGGGTTGCTGGTGCACTGTTTGACCTTGGTGCTGGGACAGTATGTTGTACCAGGCTGGAAGTTTGATGGGCTCGCACACCGCCATCCTGCGTAGGTGTGGGAACCACGGTTGTCTTGCCCACATGGGAGCAACTAGGACGAGCGTTATCGACTCTCTGTTCATCTTGTTCACCACTTTCCTGATGAGAGGAGTTGGTGGAAAAGCGTACGCAAACATCCCTGACAAGTTCATCCACAGGGCGTTCCCCTGGGAGTCTGGTTGGGGGAACCTGGATGCAAATCCTGGGCATTGTCTGTTTTCGCCTGTGGCGAATAAGTCTATTGTGGGGAAACCCCACTGAGAGAAGATGTCTTCTAAGACCTCTCTGTGTAGACTCCATTCGTGTTCCTCTGGGAGGGAGTCTCTGCTCAGAGCATCCGCTAGGGAATTGAGCTCCCCTGGAACATGTTGTGATGACAGGAAGATGTTCCGTCTGAGTGCCCATATCCAGATTTTCTAGGCAAGCTTGGACAGATTTGGCGAGCGAGTCCCTCCTTGCTTGTTCAGGTAGAACATGGCTGTTGTGCTGTCCGTCCGGATTTGCACTGACAGGTTTAGTAGGTGGTGCTCGAACGCCTGAAGCGCTCTGAATACTGCCAGAAGCTCTAGCAGGTTGATGTGGTTCTTGGCCACTGAGTGAGACCAGAGACCCTGAGCTGTGTGGTGGAGATGGTGAGCTCCCCACCCCGTCAGACATGCATCCGTAGTGACTACTGCCTGCACTTCGGGATCGTAAAAGGGTTTCCCCTGTGCGAGATTCTCTCTTGTCCACCAGTGAAGGCTTTGTACCAGTGTTGGCGAAACGACCACTAGATCGTCCCACTGACCACTTTCCTGAGACCACTGTTTCGCCAACCATTCCTGCATGGGACACATGCGCAGGCGCGCGTGGGAGGCCAGGTAAATACATGACGCCCTCATGCCCAGTGAACACATTGCTTTGCGTACCGTTATTTGTTGACCGGACTGATAATGCGGAATTTGCAGTAGATATTCCGAATTCTTTCTTCTGAAGGAAAGGTCAACCCCTCTTGAGTATCTAGGATAGCTCCTAGGAACTGTTTGGAGGTGCTTGGCACCAGGCTTGACTTTTTCTCGTTGATTGAGAAGCCTAACTCGTGGAGGAGGTCGATATTCCTTTGAATGTTTGTCCTGCAAATTCCTGGGGTTTCCCCCATTATGAGCCAGTCGTCCAGATAAGGGTACACCGGGATTGCCTCCATGCGTAGGTGTGCAGCCGCCACCGCCAGTACCTTGGTGAATACCCTTGGTGCCGAAGCTATCCCGAAGGGCAGTACCTTGAATTGGTAGTGTCGACTGACCACCTTGAAGCACAAGTACTTTCTGTGCGCTGGGAACATGGAAATATGAAAATAAGCATCTTTCAAATCCAAGGTTGCCATGTAATCCCCCTTTTTTAGGAGGGGGATTACCTCTTGTAGCATGGTCATACGAAACTTTTGGGGCTTGACATACTTGTTGGCAGGCCGTAAGTCCAATACTGGGCGCATTGTCAAATCTTTCTTTGGCACAAGGAAGTAAGTTGAATAAATACCCTTATTTACCTGGTGTCCCGGGACGAGTTCTATCGCGTCCTTTTCTAGCAGAATGGCGATCTCCTCGAGGAGAATCTTCTGATGTTCTAAAGAGTGTACTCTTTGTCGTGGAGGATGGTTCCGGGGACGCTGCAGTAGTTCTATACAATATCCTGAGGATACTGTTGACAGCACCCATCTGTCTGATGTGATCTCTTCCCAAGCCTGGGTGAAGTTGGAAATGCGTCCCCCTACTGGGGTTGCGTGAGAAGGGACCCTGAACTGAGCGTCACTGCTTTGGTGGAGGCGTGCCACCTCCCTTGCTGGGGCTGCCTCTGCCTTTACCACAACCTCTCCTATTACCCCTGCCGTAACCCTGGGTAGACTGTTGGTTGTTGTTCCACTGTGTACCCTGCCTCTGGGAATAGTTTGATCCTCTCTGGGAATTTTGGCTGCGTGGGCGACGAAAATTACTATTCCCTCTCTGGTTAGGGGGTTTATTGGTTAACTGGCCAAGGGACTTGAGTGTTTCGTATTCGTCCTTGGCATTCTTCAGTGCGTCTTCGACCCCCTTACCAAACAACAGATCGGTTTCCACCGGTTTGTCCAACAATGATGCCTGGGTTTCTGCCTTAAAACCAGACTGCCGTAACCACGCATGTCTTTTGATAACAGTGCCTTCTGCTATCAATCTGCCTGCGTTGTCCGCGGCATCGAAGGTTGCTTTCAAAATGCAACCAGACACGGCTCTACCCTCTGCGGAAATCCGAGTTAACTGGCCCTTAGAGGGTTCAGGAGCAGAGGCTATGAGTGCCGCGACTTCTTCCCACTGATGGCAGTTGTAGCTGGCCAAGAGGGTGGTGGAGTTTGCAATCCTTGAAATCGAAGACGACTACATTGAGGCTACTTTCCTGCCGAAACCGTATAGTTTTTTGCTCTCCTTGTCGGGAGGAGCTTTGGACGATGACAAGGGTGTTCTAGCCCTCTTACGAGTGTTAGTGACAACTAGGGAGTCTGGCTTCTGATGTCCTCTTATATAGAGACGGTCAGACTTGGCCGCCCTGAAAAGTTTTTCAACCCTGGGATTGACTGCTCTGGTGAGGTTCGGGTTCACCAGGGACGGATCTATTCTCCGCTGAATGGACTTAAGGATAGGGATGGTCTGGGCAACAGGCCTCCTTTCTCCCACTAACTCTTCTGCGAAGTCTCTCTCCTCCTGGACACCGTGGGTGTCAATGTGGAAATGTTCAGCTGCGCGTGCTAGAACCACATTTAGGAGGGGCTGGTTATCGACCGGGGAGTCTGTAACCGGGGCTTCGTTCTCTACCGGGGAATCTACTCTGTATGTTTCCGGGTCTTCCTCTTCCTCTTCCTGGTCCTCATCATCCCCATAGTAGCCTGTCCCGGTTTGCTCTTCTAGCATGCCAAATTCCTGGTCCTCACCAAAGGAAGCCTCTCCTTGGTCTTGAGTATGGTTGTACCTCAAAGGGGTCTGACCTCATCGGAGTTTCAAACCGTGGCTTTTTACTCGGGGGGATAGGATCATTAGAGCCTGAGGGTGTCGCCCCTTGTGGATCATACGAGAGGAAATGTTCTGGATTTTTATCATAAAAATCAGCCAAAGAATACATTCTTGACATGACCCTATCTATGTCTTCACTCGACCATTTTTTGGAACTGGGAATGACTCTCTCAGCAAGTCTATGTGATTTTTCTTGAGTAGATTTGCTGGTTTTAGACATATCAGCAGAACTGCTTTTGTCTGTCTGTTTAGGGGGAGTGGTGTGTTTCACAGGTGTGGAAGAGTGCAAAGTTTGTTTCTTCTGCTGTTTTCCCCCCTCCCCGTGAGTGGAAAAATGTTTTCCCTGTCCTTTAGTGGCGTCGAGGATCGGGGATGGGGTCCCTGTCCTTTGAGCGTGGGGCCTCGCTGATTTTAACTGCGGGCCTGGGGCTGTAAGTCGTCTTCGATTTTCGATTATCGAACTTCTGTTAACCTAGGGAGCGAGGCACTCTTGGCAAGAGTGGATGATTGCCTGGAGTCATGTGGCGATCTTGATCGAGAGCGCCCAGAGGACACCGAATCGGACCGTTCTGTTTGTGCCTCTTTCCGAGAACTCGACGTCGTCGAGTCTCGGTCGGACTTAGTGTGTTTAGTGTGTGTAGTATGTGAAGCGCTTGTGTCGCCGGGGGTCTTCCCCATAGCCGCCCTGCCGGACGACCTTCCGAGGTCGGGGACCTGCGCTCGGCTGTCTTTCGACGCCGTAATGCCCTCGCCGTCTGAAAGTACAGCGTCGCTGCCGTCGCCGAAGGCGCCCTCCGCTGCCATGGCCGCCTGCCTGGCGTGGTGGGCTCAATGCTTCGTCGAATGGTCCTTAAGTGTCTTAGGTTTAAACCTACTACACGCTCTGCAGTTCGCTTCGGGGTGGTCTCTCGGCAAGCAGAGATTGCACGTGGCGTGCCTGTCGATCCAAGGGTATTTGTGATTGCACTTGGGGCAGAATTGAAAAGGGGTATCCTCCATATGCACCTTCAGGCAGCGGGCTGTTAAGTGTAGGAAATGTATAAGGTGTACCTATATACCAAGAGTGTAGAGTATGTACCACCCCCCACTCTCCCTACTTGCAGGGCCGAGGCCAGAGGCCTTCCGAGGCCCAAATCCGTCGTGCAGCAGCCAACGGTCGATTTCTTCTCCAGCCGGCGTCGAGTGTCGAAGTTCGACGTTGGGGTGGGGAAGGATGTCAATAGATTATTATTTTAAATTTTTAGCAAAAGTATGGCTAAGGCCAGGGGACTCCGCAAAATGCTTCCGACCAGTATGGCGGAAAAAAACAATCTGAGGATCCTAGACGCGTGAGGGATCTTGGGTACAGTGGACGTCACACTAGGGATAGTATTACTGGCACTCCCTGTGTCGACGCCCATTTTCGAGTTTCGAAAAACAAACTGTAATACTCTGCAGCTTGCACTAGATGTCGGCCTATGCACAGCATGTGATCTAAGAAGATTCCACAAGCCTCAGAAATATATATATACAGCATTATGTGTAATGTTTTTAACAGGTGTGTTCACCTTGACTTCCTTGAGTCTCTTTTTCTCCTCAATGATCCCAACCATTACAGAATTAAACAACAGTATGCCCCAAAACTTTCTTCCTCACACCCGTCTATACAATGCTCTGCGTCGGGCAAGCCATGATTACCAGATTTATCAAAACTCTGATCATGAAAACCTGTTGGAGACTGTTGTTATAGGGTAGAGTAGTGGTGTGGAACCTTTGGCTCACCAGCTGTGCTGGACTACAACTCCCATCAGCTCTAGCCAACATAGTCAATGGTGCTGGGACATGGGACCCATAGTCTTAACATCTGGAGAGCAGTAGGTTACAGACCTCTTCCAGGTATGGCAGTAAACTAGAAAACAAAGAAGGACCAGATTGACAACCATAGGAACAAGGAGTTGGCCGGGAGGATAGCTGAGGACAACGCATTGGTCTTGGAAGCAAGACCATGCAAAGACAACACAGGCACGAATCCCGGTCCCACATTTAGAGACTGGTCTCCGGTATTAAGCTCGTTATAAAAGATTAATTAAAAGGAGGCCGTTTTTCCTTACCTGACGAGGCTGTTGGTCTCCAAGATGATCTGCGACCGAGAAAGTTCGGAGTCGGTCCGCAGTATGGCTCTTCCTGAGAGACTCATACTTAATTTGCATTTTGGCACCACTGTTTGCAGTGAAGCATTCCGAAGGTCCGAGCTCCTCATCCAGGGAATTGTCGGCTGTTTCATTGGACAGTGTCTCTTCTTCCAGAACAGGACACTGCATGCTCGACAGCTGGCTGTGAGAAGATCCCGGATAGGAATCTCTCCAGCGGGAGCCTGGATGATCTTCCACACGGCTCTCCAGGACTTCCCCATCTGTATTCACCAGCTCACCTATGAGATCCTAGGAAAGGAAGGAGTTAAGAGAATTTGGTTACAACTGATAATGAAATAAATGCTCTAAAAGGCATACGTCCTCCTTTGATTGACAGTTTTATTTCTCTTTTCAGTGAATGCTGTTTCATTTTTCATATCATTCGACTACTGCTGGTTTGTATAGGCACTTAGCTGATGCTTGTTGGGGTGCCTTTGTGAGACATTTTAACGTAATAGTATTACAGGAGACGTGGACTTCAGACCCGGTTCCCCTTCAAGGGTATTAAATATTCTACGTGCCTGCTATAAAAGGGCCAAAGGGCAAACCAAGTGGTGGTTTGATGATTTGGGTGGAGGTTGGCGTGAGATGGAGGGTGGTGGCTAAGGGAATGGGCCTGTAGATTTACAAAGGCTCTCCATCTCAATTGGGGATAATCAATCAATAGAACTGTTCAACATCTATAATAGGCCCTCTTCCAAATCAGGCATGGAGAAAGTGTTCTGTTTAAGGGATAGCGTGAATACTAACCAGGGGAGATAAAGCTTGAGCACCACAATACTAGTAGCAGGAGATTTCAACCTCCAGATTGAACATGTGGGAATACTAGAAGGATTATGGGAAGACCAAGATTTAGCTTGGGAAATCCCCAATGTGATAGCATCCTCCGAAGCGAGACTACATCGTATGGCAGCAGAATAAGCATGTATGTTGTATAACCTACATTTAAGAGCATTCAGTGGCCGCTTCCCCAAAGATCAGCATGCAACAATGACTTTTAAGGGCCATAATGGTTCATCCCTCTTAGACAATATTCTTATTTCAGGAGTTGCATGGGCCCGGGTGGAAGACTTTGAGATCCAAGCAAGAATAGAGAGTGACCATTATCCCCTGCGTGTACGAATTAGAGGTGATGGGTTAAAGAATGCAAAACCCATGGAAGCTAGACGTGGTCAAATAATGTCTATAGGAGGCCATGCGCGTAAATCAGTTAGGTGGGCAAAGGTGCGGGATCAGAATAGCTAGTTGTCACTCTACTCATGAATTATTTTGAACATTGAAGCCATTCGTGATTCAGAGACTAATGAGCTGCTTATAGTATAAGCCTCTGAGAGTTTGAAAGACAATTTTCTCCCCTACATCTCTATTTCAAAGGCAATTATCAGAAAATAAAATGCTGTGTAAAACTGAGTGTTACGATGGGGAGTGCCAAAAGGTGAAAAATAAAATCCTTGGCTGCATAGACACAAAGGAGGCAGTAGAGAAAAATAATTTGTGTTGGGCTCGCTCACAGTACAAAATGATAGTATCCAGTAAAAAAGTGACTTTGTACTGGATAAGTGGTGGTATGTCCGAGGTATGTCCGAGGTATGTCCGAGGTTCTACAAAATAAAAACAATGTGCTCTTCTGGCAGCTTGTAAGGAACAAGGACTTCAAAGTTGACCAGACACGCGACTTCTGTACACGAGAAGAAGATTAACGGCTTCATTTTGAGAGCCTATGTGGGGGAATGGTGGACAATATCACCACCCGAGTAATGAACACAGAGGTCAATCTATTGAGTGATGGTTGTGTATAACTGTAGGGGATGTAGAGCATGCGATCACCTCCCACAAAATGGTAAAGCAGCTGGGCCTGACCTCATTCCAGCAGATTTGTTTAATGATCAGGTGGATATGTGGGCTCCAGTCCTGTGCAGGGCTTTTAATGCAATTATGAGGGAGGGGGTAATCCCTGAATCATGGCGTAAGGCAACTTTAATTCCCTTGTACAAAAAAGGTGGGAGGGACAATGCAGCCAATTATCGCCCAATATCTCTTGTAGTGCAGGTAAACTTTACAGGAAGATTATTTTAAGCGAATTACGAGACTGGGATGAAAATAACACTGATATAAGTGAATTGCAGGCAGGATTTAGAGAAAATGGAGGAACCTTTAATCATTGTTTCTTACTTCACATGCTGACCCAGAAATACACGGTTCTGAACAAAATGGAATTATAGGCTGTATTCCTCGGTTTGAGGACAGCGTTTGACTCAGTATCAAGGAAAATGCAGTGGAAATTATTAACCCTCCGCAAAACTCCTGCACACCTGATCTGGATAATCAGGCTCCTTTACACCAGAAATAGTGCCACTGTTCGATATGGTTTAGGAGGTGAAAATACTGCAGCCTTTGATGTAACAAAGGGGTGAGGCAGGGTTGTGCACTGGCGCCCCTTTTACTTAACCTACACATACAAGAAATATTTTACAAAGTGTTAAAGGAGAGCCAGGACTGCCCCAAAATGGCTATGGATAAGTACCCTGCGTTAGTTTACGCTGATGATACAGTATTATTGGCAACAACCCCGAAAGGCTTGGAAAAATCATTGGCGTTATTCATGCGCAAGTGCAATGAGCTGGAATTGAACGTGAACATTGAAAAGTCAAAGGCTTTGGTGTTTAAACCTGGGTTTTCAAAATCAAAGCCCCTAGTTTTAAAGGTGAATGGAATCCAACTAGACCAAGTTAACAATGCTCATTACCTTGGGGCAGGTTTCCAAGAATCAAAAGGATGGGGAGCCCAGGTGAATCGGGCTGTTTCCAAAATTTGGGGGGGTCCATTCAAGCATTCCATGCAAGCCACGGCCGAGGAGCAACCTCGCCAGCACTGGGTCTATCCGGCTGCTTTATATGGGGGTGAATTATAGGGGCATGCACATATTAAAAAATTGGCCTCTAGCGAATTAACATTTTTTAAATAATTGGTTTTATTACCCAAGAGCACTCCCTCTGCATTGCTACTTCTAGAGTTAGAAGTAATCCCAGTGACCTCTTTAGCGTCCATTATCCCAGCCCTTTTGTGGCTAAAACCGTGGAACCAGGAAGGGATGGAGATATATAGAGACACTTTAAGCCATGTGATGCCTATGGACGGAGGGAAGACAAAAGACTGGCTTTGCCAAGTAAAGATGTCCACCTTTGAAATAGGGGGAGGCAATTTATGGGAAAACCCCCAAAACCAACAGCCTATAATAATGAAAGAGGAAAGGATTTGTACGACCTAAAAATCAAGGGGCCAGTCGGAGGCTGGCGCCATGGAGCTAAAACTGGGACCTGCCTACCTTGAGCTTATGATCCCAGGTAGGAAATCATCTCAAGATTTTATTTCACCCGTATGAGAAATGCCTATACATGCCAATGAGACTAAGGACCCACCCAGTGGCTGCTTTTACAAACACCTGGAAAGGGTCAGAGGCGACAGAATCAATGATGCGTGTTATGTTGTTGTGTCCTTATTTAGTCTATGCAGTTGCTAGATATACCCATAGAGCTTGGTTGCTAAGAAAGAAGCTGTTAAACCTGGACACTTTCTGTAATTATGTGGATAAGAAAATGATGACAGAGGATACGAGCAGCGCTCTCCTCTGTCTATTTTTTTATTTTTTATTTTTGGATTTGTAGAGCGCACTACAGCCCACAGGCATCAAGGCGCTATGAGGACACGTAAGAAGGCTTGATTCAGGGTTACAAGAATGCGGCCCAACAGAATATTGCTTAGTACAGATTGTTTAGTTGCATAATACATTTGATAGATGTTACACAGAAATACATACAGGTGGAAATAAAGCCCTTTCAAACAAAGAGCCTCGTTTTGATGGCTTTCCGGAAGGCTGCATGAGAGTCAATCAACCTAATCTGGGACGGGAGGGTGTTCCAGAAGGTAGCGGCCATAGTTGGGAAGCTGGTACCACCCGCACGAACTCTGCGTGTAAGAGGAATGCTGATTTGATTGGAATATGCCACTCTAGAGGGTATAGATGGCGTGTGTCTGATGATCCTTTGAGCTAGGTAAGGGGGAGCCAGGCCGTGGAGACATTTGTGTGTTAAGGTGAGGGTTTTGAAAACAATCCTTTCCTTGACCGGGAGCCAGTGTACCTGCCTTCTGACACCGAGATATGGTCCCTGCGCGGGATGCCCGTTGCGGCCCTCAAGGCATTGTTCTGAGCTAGTTGAAGTTTGGCCAGATTCTTGTGGGAGGTCCCAATAAAGAGGGCATTAAAGTAGTCCAACCTCAACCCAATAATCGCACTAGCAATGGTGAGGCAATTCTGTTGGGAGAGGAAGGGCCTAGCTGCGTTGAGAAATTTGGAGTGATACGCTGCAGAGGAAGCAATAGCATTAACCTGTCTATCCATGGTCAGGTTTGGTTGAAGATACACGGCCAGTGTCTTGATGACTTGTGAGACAGTGATGGGGATCTTATCAATGGTGAAGGAACAATATTGCTTGTCCAATTTGCCCAGGGTGGAGGGGGAACCAATTAGCAGAAGTTCAGTTTTCTCACTGTTGAGACATAACCAGTTTTCTGCCATCCAAGATTGGATCGTTGAGTAGATGGAGTTGAGGGTGTTCATGTCAGTTGGATAGTCACCGGAGAGGGGGATGAGCATCTGGGTGTCATCTGTATAGTTAGTGTATGAGATGCCCAGGGCGTCCAAGATTTTGAACAGGGTCCTCGTGAAGAGGTTATAGAGGGTGGTGGCTTTGGACGAACCCTGTGGGACCCCACATTTAATGAGACTAGGGTTGGCACATGAGGATTCAGAGAAAACCTTCATCACTCTTTCCTGTAGGAACAAGGTTATCCATGCACAGGCCCTCAGGGAGAAGTTGGCTGCAGAGGAGAGATGATGGCAGAGGGTTTCGTGATCCACCAGATCAAAGGCAGCGGAAAGGTCTAAAAGAAGGAGGAGCGCAGATTGCGCTCCAGAAATTAGAAGAATACAAGAAGAACAATCAGTTAGAAATAAACACACAGAAAACAAAATTCATGCCACTAATGAAACAAACTAAAAAGAATGGACCATTAATCTCTTTCCCCATTGGAAAAGAAAAAGTGGAGCAAGTGACGAAGATAAAATATCTAGGGGTATGGATATCACAATCTCCAAGAGAGAAAGAATGGTCTCAACATCTTAAAGCCAAAGTTCTATCATTAGCACGCCAGCCCAAAACACTCCACCGGAAATATGGAAAATTCTCTATGACCCCTGTTATAACATTCTACAAACAAAAAGTAACGGCAATTCTAACATATGGAGCAGAATCAATGATAAACATCAATAAATCCATCTGGTCACAACTGGAGGGAAGTTTCTGGAGGACTGTATTAAACCTATCTTCATCACTTCCTATGCCTCGCATCCGAGCAGAACTTGCCCTCTAGTCATAGTCATTGGAGTCCATTGTTGATTAGAAACAATTTGATCTATATTGGAAAATTATGAGCCAATCATACGCGCCACCACTTGAAATACTAAGAAACAAAAAGATGGAAGCAACGAACAAGCTCTGGAACTCTGGAAAAGATCGACCGAAGCAAAAAGAGAAGCACAAGGCATCTCCCTGGAGATGCTGTTAGAAAGACCACAAAAGGCGAAGAAGAGACTTACAGAGAATGATTGGATAAATACGAATAAGATCAAAGCCAAGTATCATCATGACATACCATGAAAACTAGATGTCAGACCTATTAACAAACTGCCTACGTATCTAAAGATCTTTCCTTCATCCAAGATAAGAGATATGTTCATGAGACTACGGTTAAATATTTTACCAACAGGAGAAATAATGGCAGCAAGGAAACAAATTCCCGGATCCCAAAAACACTGCCGATTTTGTAAAGATAGAGCGGTAACTGAGAGTATCCACCACATCATTATGATATGTCCTGCACTAGCCGAAAAAAGAAACCTATCCAGTGGATGGTTTATGAACAATCAAACGTCGCTATCGCCCGAACAT
The DNA here is from genome assembly GCF_040938575.1 of Ambystoma mexicanum. Classification (NCBI taxonomy): domain Eukaryota; kingdom Metazoa; phylum Chordata; class Amphibia; order Caudata; family Ambystomatidae; genus Ambystoma; species Ambystoma mexicanum. The sequence continues at coordinate 144,545,655 of NC_090930.1, read as the reverse complement.
CGATCGGCATCACTGGTTGCAGGAAATGAGAAAAAAACCATATTTGCCCTGATATCTTTTTGGAATAATATAATGGAGCATGGACAAATTGGATGAGGGAGAACATGGATAACGAGACAAAAGAGAACCAACGCAAAGTAACACCGAAGAAGGACAAATATGAGAGACTTTTTCGAAAATGAGTAGAAAGAGATATGTAAAATATGTTAGTAAGATGAAAGGTTTGAACTGTAAACCAAAACATTTTAAATTAAAAAAAAAAATAAAAAAAGAAGGAGGAGCGCAGGTTTGCCCGCGTCTCTGAGGTCATCCATTACATATTTTAGGTTAAACACAATTATCTGTTGTATATAAGCTGAATGTAATGCTATTTCTGCTTTTGTACTCCTGTCTGTTTTTATTGCAAGCTTGTATTGTATTTACCCACTGTCGGTAACTACGCCGTGATACCTCAGGGTCTGGGCGTATAACAAATGTAATAAATAAATAAATAAATAAATAAAGTAGTGCCATTTCGGTGCCATGTCATGGCCGGATCCCAAATTGTCCCAAAAATTGTCCAGACATTTTTGCAGAAAGGGTACAGTGGTAATGGGCCTGTAGTTCCCTGGGACCGTTGGGTCAAGGGAGGTTTTTTTAGAAGCGGTGAAACCCACGCTTCCTTGAGTCAAATATGGCCAGACTGGAAGGAGGAATTAATGAATGCAGTGATAAATGGGGCAAGGGAGGAGGCACAGTCTTTGATGACCTGAGCCGGGCAGGCGTTACCTTTACAATTCAACGGCTTCATGGATTTCAGGAGAGAAATGACTCTGGGTTCTCTCATGTCCGTGAATTCAAACACCGGGGCCTGCCTAGGATTAGTGACTGGGGCGGGTGTATTAGGACTATTAGCCAGTAGATTGGACAGGTCCTTTGGTGGGCTAGGATTTTGGTTTGCAAAGTGTCCAATTTGTCAAGCATGACAGCTTGAATTTTGTTGCACCAAGTCTCGTCCTTCAGGAGAGTAGGAGGTGGGGTTGAGGGAGTCTCCAGTTCTCTAAAGATGGCAAAGATTTCCGTTGTCCCAGATTTAGCATTTTCAATCCTGGAGTTGAAAGAGGCGGCTTTGGCCGGAATGATGGAAGTTTTATAGTATTTAGATATAGTCTTAAAGGCTGCTTTGGAGGCATCATTAGGGTTGTTTTTCCAAGTAGCAAGCGCTGCCCTTTTTTTGGGGTGAAATTCCAGGAGCTCCTGGGTGAACCAAGCATTGGAGTGCTTTGCTTTCTTGGCTTTTTTAAGGGTGAGCGGAGCGATAGTGTCTACCACTTGGGTAATGACCTTATTGAATGCTGTTGCCAGAAGCTCTGGGTCATTAGGGAAGGGGGACAGGACGGCGGGTACCAGGAAGTAGGGGGATACATTCTCCTAAATCAGCTTCCGCAAGCTTCTCGAGAATGCAGCAGGCAGAGCGATAGTAGACTTTGTAGGCCCCTTCGAGGTAGTGATGTCTAATTTTCTGCAGGAGTGGTCAGACCAGGGAAGGGGGCAAATTTCTGAGATGAGGAGGGAACAGTTGTGATGGGATACCCAGCCAAGCGTGAGACCTTTAATGTGGGTTGGCTTAGAAATGGCTTGAGTAATTGTTCTTAAAGATTGTTCAATGATATCGATACGAACCTGTATTGTTAAGACTGTTCATGTTATACTTCTAAAGGTTGGGTTAGGACATTGAGATGATTTGTATACTATCAGTATTACCAACATTTATATGTATGGTATGTCTTTAATGTATTGACTTGAAGATTTTATACCGAATAAAAGTGTGTTGACTGATATCATTCGACTAAATGCAAGCCCAGTGGAACTACGTGGCACAAATGGTGATTTATTTTGCTGACGTTATGGCTAGAGTGGGTCATGTGAAGCCGGGGTGGGAGGCCTAGCAAAGTCTTCTAGGGGTCCTAATGAGGTTTGTGGGAACCATAAATCTAGCGGTATCTGCCATGAAAAGGGGACATATTATTTTTACTCAAGTCTTTGCTAACCAAAAAAGCACACTAGCATTTTACATTGTTGGTTCAGGTACTGCCCTATTGCCCTTTAGGCCAGTCCGAGCCTGTAAACTACCTACTCCGGAGTCTCAGGAGGATAGTGCTCTCCTTGGAAGCAAGACGACACGGAGCAACACAGGTTCGATTCCGGGTCCGCGCGTAGAAACCTCTGGGTATTAAGTGCGTTATAAATAACCTATCACATCATACTGTTCCACCTCCCAGGTGGGTGGCCATAGGATGGCAGTCCATCCTGCCTGCCCCAAGGCCCTAGTGCTGAGACTCCTATGCACTGCACTACTGTAAAAGCTTGCTTGATTCAATGTTTTACAGAATGGGATTTTTAGCAATAGTAATCATTATCATTTTTCCTCTTATTATTTTCTTCAAAGCAAACCCTTAGTTGGGCCGAACCATTACATCAAAATCTCAAGGGTAAAATGTAAGGGGTTGTGTTTTAAAAACAAGTTCACAAGTTTGCATCCTATGTATTTCTTAATATAGACCAGGGGGTCTGCAACCTTTGGCTCCCCTAATGTTTTGGACTACAACTCTCATCAACCCCAACCAGCATAGTGAATGGAGATTGATCATGGGAGTCACAGTGCAAAATGTCTGGAGAGGCACAGTTTGCAAACTCATGCCGTGGACTGAAACATGCTCCAAACAGTTATGCCGCAAAGCAAGAGGTGCATCCAACAACAAAGCAAGTCAAAGTTAAGGGCGAGAAGCAGATCTGCACGCGTAAGTCTTTTCTCTTACGTGAGGAAAGTGCCCGCCTTCCAGCTGGTTGCCTTGCACGAGCGGTCTTCTCCTGTCGCTTATAAGGCTCTTTTGACGCTGCTCACACCTGATCCTGCAATTGGTTCCATGATCTGTGGCCGGCGATCCAGAAACCTCGCCATTCACTTCCTTCAGAATGTTCACAGTACTGGGGAGACAGGTCCCACCTTTTAGAATGGGGCGTAGCACTTCCGATGGCTGCCCACAGGGCGGTGCTGAGGTGGGGCTTCCGCAGCTCGGCTCAGTGTTGACTTTTGAGTTATTTCCTATGTGCTCTTGCCAGATCACCCCCAGAGGAACCTAGGATTTAGAGATAACAATTCATTTAAAGTAATATCTTATCAATGTATTAATTAAATAAATTAATAACTAGACAAACTATGCAAATGACAGATTTACATTAATCTATACTGTTAAGCCAAAAACATTGCTTCTTCATAATGTTGCTAAAACAGTTTCACACAATGTAGGCTTGAATTCATGGGCTACTTGAAGACTCATATGAAATGGAAATTTCAAAACTCATATTAATGGGCAGGTTCAAAAGGACAGAGATAAGAGGGTCTGCAGTGCATGGCTCTCTGGAGGTTTTGGACTACAATTCCAATCAGCCCTTGCCAGCATAATCCAGGCAGAGGCATCATGGGAGTCATAGTCCAACACCTCTGGAAAGCACCATGCTGCATGTTCTTGCTGCACAGGCCTACGGGCGTGTGGCGCGTTAGAAGAATTAAACTAAATAAATGTTGATCGCTTTCACGAGAATTTGAATTAGTCGCTTGGCTCTCTAGATTAGCAGAATCTGATTGTCCCTTTTTTTAAATAAAAAAATAAAAAGATTAAGTGGAAAATATCATGCATGTCTCTCAAACACATGCATTGGATCCTTGCATAAAACAACTGGTGCGCAAAGACGTTCATTCTGTTAAACAGAAACAAGACGCAAACATAGAGGATTTCTCGGGTACCGTCAAGTCCGATGCATTGAAGAAGATTGCAAAGAGTTAGGGATGAGGATGAAGGCGCTGGGGTCAGAGTTTAGATGATGGAAGAAACGAGAGCAGCCTGGGATCCTCAGCTGGACAGGTGGTGTAAAGGATTAGAGAAATCTGTGAGGGTCTTACATTTCCAAGCTTCCAGATGGGTATGGAGCATCCTCAAAGTTCTTTCTTTCATATAATAAAGATATAATAAGGATACGTTCTATGTAGTTTCACCTGCACCGGAAGGAAATTAGCCCTTTTCAGCTGCCGACAGATAGAGAAATATAAATGTGATGGTTTTAAATGTTGCATTGTTTCTCATCCCTTTTACTGAAATAAACCAATTAATGCACCTATAGGGTCCTTCAAATGTGTGCTCTTCCATGGGCTTGTGACTTGCCAAAAGCATAGCCATGATGGCCCCTCTCAGATTGTTAGGATGGCTAATCAGCAATGGGCCTTTGGCTCGCAGTCTCACCTTAGGATAATTCTCCAAATGATATTAGCCGGATGCAAATACGCCTTACAGAATCTCAAATATTGCATGGCCTTGAAAGCTAAGTCCTCTAAGACCATATCCAATTCTATCTGTGCACAAGACAACACCCCTCTGGCCCTCAAGGAGTGTTATGACAGCTTCAATCTTGCAGTGGTTGCTGGCCTCTACGTGGGCGTGTTGTGTGGCCCGATGCGGAACCGCTACAGTGAGCGTTGGCTCTGAATTTGAAGGGAATTTCCTTGTCTCTCACTCCCAGTCCAGCTGAGAGTACATTCTAGCGCTCAGGAACGACACTGACCCCCGCCTGTCTCGATGCAGTTCTGAATGTGCTCTCGCTACGATTTATATTTATTTCCATGAGCTTAGAGGGTAAACCCTCCCAACCTCAGCAGTCACGTGTTGCAGTACACTTCTGATAACAAGCCTTTTCACTTGTAACAGTATCCTGCTAATGCTGCCAGTGGAGAAACTTTGCTGAAAATGTTGAGGGGGGGGCATGACCTCTGAAGAAAAGGTGTCCCATTCAAATGAATGGGGACAAAATAATGTGCCATGAAAGTTGGGGGGGACAAACACCCCCGTCCCTCCCTAAAATTACGCCCATGAATGCTGCCAACCTACCTACCACCCTAGCTGCTTACTTATGAGCTCAGGGGCTCTGCACGACCATGTATGATGCTGTGTCTAATGCGTAACAGATGGAGAGAGAGAGAAAGAGAGAGAGACAGAGAGAGAGAGAGAGAGAGAGAGAGAGAGAAAGAGAGAGAGAGAGAGAGAGAGAGAGAGAGAGAGAGAGAAAGGGAGATGATAGTAATCTACATCACATGCCACCTGCTAGTGAGTTAGCATGTCATATTATCACAGGAGGATAGCTCAGGGGCAACGCGCTCACCTTGGAAGCAAGACGACACAGAGCAACACAGGTTCGATCCTCGGGTCTGCACCTAGAAACCTCTGGGTATTAAGCACGTTCTAAATAACCTATCATATCATATCAACGTACTGGAGTCACAAATGACCATGTTGTCAAAAAGGAGTTTTATTTGCAGATCAAAAACCTCAAACTCTCTATTCGCATATTAAATCAATCTCATTTGGTTGTACTTGAATCAATCTATAATGTCCCAAACATGGGGCTTCAAAACATATGAGCTTTTCAACAGAGAGACTCCAGTCCAGCATGGGCTGGATCAGATGTCTATGGGCAGTGACACTAAAAGCCCTGTCCAATCCTTAAGACTCTGTTCGATTTGATTCACAATTCAAAGTAATACTACAAAACGCATTTCTAAAGCTACACTGTGGTTTCCAATCTAAACCTAATGTGTAGGCCAATGCAGTCATCAACATAAGTCAATCACAAACAATGCAAGCACATTTCTACTGCATTCAAATAAAAGAAGACCACATTTAAAGCACAGTATCCAAGCCAGCAAAACCCATTGCAAATAAGGTGTAGAGCAAAAGCATACAGCCCCTGTAATTAGGGCCTCAGCAGCACCGGACGTCAGGACCTCTGGATCACAGCAAGACCCCCAACCAGTCTCTTACCAGAGTTAGATGTCGTTGGTAAGCAGGACTCCCCCCCCCCCCCCCCCCCCGGCGTCTGATGCTGAGCTATGCAACACGGGTGTTAAACCCCTCACCCTCTCTTTGACGTAGTTAAGCAAATTGTGGAGAACATCCCCCCTTTGGTAAGTGTCTGTGTTATCAGTTCCTTGCTTCGCAAGGCGCTCTGAAAAGTGTCGCATCGTCTTATCAGTTTCAGAACGTGGCGACAATATCAGCCCCTTGCGGGCGGCGCCCAGAAGTATCTCGCTCTTAAGTGTCTGGCTATTTTATGAATCTAAGACTTAAGTCAAGGCTTCTGTATGTTTGCATCTGTACACTGCTTCTTCTCGTCGTCCGCAGACTGCCTTTAATAAGGAGAATACAAAGGATTCTAAATCACGTCTTGCCAGTGGGGTGATTTATGCATGTGTTGGTCCTTACACGGTCCTGCTTATATCTACCTTTCTGGAGAGGTTTCTACACATGCATGTATGAATGTTCCTGCTGTTTACAACTGCTAAGGGTTTTGCTGTATTGGAAAGGCTACATGCATTCATGTAAGGTGAAACACCTAAACGTGTCTGCTTTGCAATATAAGGCTACTTGGGCAATACAGCGCTTTGAATATATCTCTGCTGTTTCAAGCTCTACATTGCTGTGCAGTATAGACTGGCCTTTTGTCTAGGCACTATATTCTAAATATGTCATGTTGCGCTGCTCTTTATGCATATAGCACATTACCTGCTTACTTGCTTCAAGGCACTACTTTCTACTAGTTCTTGCCAATCCAATGCTAGTTTACTTATTTGAGGGGAATGCTTACATGACATGGTATCTCATGTACTACCTTTACCCCGCAGGGGCGCACTGGATCCTACCACATGACAGGTAATCAGTGCTTCTCTTAAGGTGTAGTTTATGTAGAGACAGATGACATTTGTGCAATGGTGTGGGAAAGGACGATGGGTAGTGGGCCGCCATTATTAGCCAGAGCGGTAATCTTACAAACCTCATTCTATGACGTCGTCACCTTTCGGTGAAGGTTGACCCAACGATAATATTTTCGGCATGGGTGTGGAAGTCAGAGCTTTCACCCCGTATTTGTAGGTGCCGTTACTTTGGGGGTTGCCTTGTGGAATGTCTAAGGCTTGCAAGGAGGTGTTTTTTAGGTTAATGCTCATGGCAGTGTTTGGATTGGAGAATTGGTTGTTGCTGGAGTTATCTGTTGGCGGTCAATGCTGTGAAATTGAATTGCCATGGAGGGCCGAGAACAAAACAGAGCCTGGAAATAGTTTGAAAGAATTTTGGGAAGGGGGGGCAGCTGCTACAGTCATGAACACATGTCCCTTTGCGCTATCACTATGATAGCTCCTGTTATTAGGATTGACTTGGTCCATGGCTCCGAAACCTTTCAGTGTCGGGTATGAACTATAACAATGATAACAAAAACTCCTCATGTTTAATACAGTGCTTCATGGCAGATTCCTCCTGCTTCTAAGAGCTCTAACAGTGTGTGTTAGTTATCATTAGCAATTGTAATGGTGCTTAGGCTATCAATCGCCGAAGGATGAATGCTTGAGTCAGCCTTGGTATGACTGGTATCTGTGTTCTGTAGGCTGAACACAGATGTCTGGGTTAGGGGCTTAACTTTCAGAACTATGCTTGCACAGGGGTTAGGGGCTTGGCTATCCAGATCTCAGTGATTAATAGCTTGTCTGCACTTTCTTTCCTTATATGATATGAAATGATAGGTTATTTATATTGCACTTAATACCCAGAGGTTTCTAAGCACGGATCCGGGGATCAAACCTGTGTTGCTTCATGTCGTCTTGCTTCCAAGGTGAGCACGTTGCCACTGAGCTATCCTCCCGATATGACAGTGCATGTGTTTTTTCTGGCTGATGCCACCCCCATCAGTAGTTCTGGCCATTTTGCTTGTTGCACTTGTAGTTATTCACACTTAGGCACGTTCTCTGAAAGAAGCACATTGTGAAGGCATGTTTACTGTTGTAGGAGGTGAAGTAAGATGGGGACGTAAAGAGTCGAGTGGCGAAGGGGCTGCAATCAGCTGGACACATCCCACATGTCTGCACACTAGAGGCCAAACACTTGCTAAACTTAAACATGGTGTGCAGAACCCAAGGGGACCTACACGCTATTTGCTACAATCAACCCCTCAGGGTAACTTAGAGTTCCCTGGCATTCCCCACACTGGAAATAGCCTTATCTGTTCCCAAAAGACATAAGACTTGCCTCCAACCTAGTGGCTTTAATGGAAACACCTAAGGCACATCTGTCATAATAACGCCCCGAAGATGAAACATTCTTGGAATTTGGCAAAACATGACGAAATTTGAGGCGGTCCAATTCTACGGAAAACTGTGAAAATATGCAAAAATATTTGTCCTATTTCTGTTGAACAAGAAATTCCATAGTTACAGAGGGGAAATCTGCTGGAACTGTCCAAACATTTCAAAATCCTTCGGTGGATCTGTGAAGAATTTTGAAACTCTCTGCTACTAAGAAATCTGCTTTTATTGGTGCAAAATGTGCCCTGCGGATTCGGAATTTCTCCAGATGTGTTTAAGTAACACATTGAGCATTCTATAAATAACTAAAGATGAAGATATTAACATATAAGACACTGTGGGCCTCATTACGAGTATGGAGGCAGCCATGCCCTTAACAAGGGCATGGCTGCCTCCATACCGGGCTCCAGTACCGGGTTCCTTCAATGAGGAATAACCGAGTCATTCCAACATTGGAGGACCCGATAATTCCTCCTTGAAGGAACCGATCCCCATTCCCATTGAGCCCCATAGGGCACGTTAATAACAGCCTGTTATTAGCTCCCTATTCCCCTCGCTGGACCAGCTAAGGACGCCTGGTTTTACCAGGTGTCCTGACCGGGTCCCGTAAAGGGAACCTCGTAATAGGTGCTCCCGTAATGAAGGGTGCCGGTCCCGCACCGGTACCCTTCATTACGGGACCACCAGGGTCGTAATGAGGCCCCATATGTGTAGGGCATCCCTCAATGGCTGTCAAAGGTTCTGAGACTTGCGTTAAAGTGGTTTGGTCCATAAAGTTCCGTCCCTATGTCCATCACTTGATCATGCTTTCATACTTCCAGAGCCGGTGTAAAGATCTCCAGGCGGCATGGCCAGCATATTGGTTGGGTCACATGTCTAGGTGCGGTCGGTAGTCAGGGCGCTAAGTACTCAGGCTCGGCCCACCGTAGGAATGATCCGTGGCTTGGTGTTGTGTTCCTACAGCTGAAAGGAGACTGCCTTTACTGCCGCTCCCAGCAAAACTTTCAATGACAGATTTGTGTCCGACCACACTCCTAGGACTTTGCCTTGATCACTTACCAGAATGGACGATGAAGAGGAAAGAGGAGACGAGGATTAGTCAGGAGGTGTTTCAGTAGTTCTATGTCATTATTTCGATTTTTGTAGGTCGCCTAACCAACAGATCTATTTTTTTTTTCGGCCGATCTTAGTGGCTCACAAAAATCAAAATAATGAAAAAGGTCTCTTGACCTAATACCATTTCAGCATATAAAGGGTCACATTGAAAATGATTTCTGTTTCCCATGATTGTAGCATATCCTGGTAGTTCTCATCCAGTCCTTGCAGAATGCAGGCATTCTAGGAATCCATTCTGTGTTTGACTCTTAATTTAAGACGAAGCCGATCTGAGCATCGTCGCTATATGAACGAAAGCTGGGTCAACGCTGAGATCAGCTGCAGAGGAGGTGCCATATTCATATGTTGCATTAAAGATTTACCGAGATGATGGATTTCTGGGTGATTTACTTGGACATAAAATAGTAGATATGCGTTAATCTGGATGCTGCTGGTGAAGGCGGATAGCGCAAACTAGACATTAAACACATGATCAGTAGTTCTAGCATTTACAGATATATCCAGACACCCAATCCAGTGGTGACAGCGGTTGGGCATCATTGGGGTGGTGGGCTCGTAGAACTCTATGCCTGTGGGGTTCCCATGCTGAGAGAGAAAGCATTACGAATCTATGGTCTTAGCTATCTTCGCAATCCTGACACAGTCCCTGTGGACATGTCCTTAATTTCTTGTGATAGGGCGTTCCAGAGGTGTGGAGCCATCAGGGTGGGCAAGGGCGGGGAGATGGAGGAGAACCTGGTAGCATGGAGTGCGGGAGGCGAAGAGGGGGTGAGTAGTGGCAGATTCATCCAGGTTGGGAGGGTGTTGCCAGGGATAGATTTAAACACAAGACAGGAATTTGACAATGGTGAGATGCTTCCAGGGGCGGGAGGTGCCCAGTGCTGGGCAAGGACCTTGAAAGGTTGTAGAGGGAGGGAGTAGAGGAGAGTTCCCCGAGGAGCCAGGAGCAGTGATCCATCCCGTTTATGCCAAGAGTGGCATAGAGTGCATTGGTACAGAGTGAAAAGGGAGATGCGGATGAGTTTCAGGGCTGTTCCAGTGGTTAAGCCTGGCAGCCTTAGCAATGGAGATGAAAAAGAACTGAATGTTCAGGTCATTACCAAAGAGAAAACCCTGACAGTTAGTGGCAGGATAAGATGGTCTTGGGAGAGGATATAGGAGAGGGTAGAAGGAGTGTGGCATTGTCGGCCAGAAAAGAGATCAGTTCCGCGTAAGTGTAACTGAGCATAAAGCAATACAGCATCATCGAATGATAGAGGGTGGAAAGCAGTTCATGATGAGAGAGTCCAGCTCAGGAGCGAATCATGGGCAGAATAATGTGTTGGTATCATCCGGCTCATTGCTGCTATGAGAGGCTATTGGTGGAGATGAGTTTGCTGAGAATGAATGTGTACAGTGTGGATGAAGGAGACCAATGACAGGCCTCTGGGGCACATATTAAGAAAGACATTACAACATATTAAACACCATCAGAGACAGGGTGGGGATCCTTGTTGGACTGCACCCTTAACAGATATGCCAATTGACATAACTTGCCTAAAGATTGTTGAATAGGATGTTTCCCCCCAAAAAAGAAATGAGTAGCCTCTGACAACCATCACAGCACCATAGAAGTATCCATTGAGTCAAGGATTGCCGAAGGACTAGTGGACAGGTACATCCCGGATCCATAGTAGCCAAGATACCATTGCAGAAAACACACAGGGCCATCGTGGTTAAAAGGTCTGAAGCATGACTGGATATGATGTGAGAGGCAGCACTGGACCAAATGGATCCGCAGCCAGAGGATCACGTTGCTGGAAAGAGGTATGATGGTTATGGGTCTATAGTTAGACGGAGTCAAAAGATCAGGCGATGGCACCTTTAACAGAGGTTGTCATCACCCACTCCATAAAAGCAGATGCCACCAAGATGACCAACAGAGGATCTTTCAGACTATCGGTTATTGAAAGACCACACATATGCTGCACAATTCTGAAATCTTTGGGTGTCAATGAGGTCGTCACGGCCTTACTTATTTTTGGCCAGGGCATTATTCATCAAGGGGTTACTGCACAGGAGGCTTTGCTGGGCATTAGTTTCCTGCGGTGGTCTGTGGCCCATCAACAACTGTAATGCCATTTTCCTGCGCTTTGGCCATGGTGGAATAACTGATGCAAGGACTAGGTAGAGATCCTTGAGTGATGCCCAAAATATCTCTCCCCTCCAAGAGCTGAAGCGCGGATCAGGCCATCAGTCCCACATGTTCATTCTTCCAAACTATTTGCGACCATGTGAATCCAGTCACTATTAACCTCAACCGGGATCTGCTCAAAAAAATCGCAGGTTATGTTTGTTTCTATCTCCCTCCCAAATTCACCTTTTTGATCATAACTGCTACGGTTGGTGGGTCTGTGATGCTTTCTCTCTCCTGACTTGGCAGCCGTCCCAGAGGTAGGAGATGACTCTTTAAACTCCAAGATCCCCTTCGTCCCCCACAGACTGGTGCCCTCCCTCTTGCATCTTTGCATCCCCCTCTTTCGCCTTTCTTCATTTGCCCCACCCACTATGATCGCAAATAAATCAAGTAGTTTGTAATAATGAGCGTGCAAGGCTCATGGCCTGATTAGCGGTTCTGCTCCTGGAAGGGAGGAGTATTTTGGGCATCACTCAAGGATCTCTACCCAGTTCTTGCATCAGTTATTCCACTATGGCCAAAGCGCAGGCAGATGGTATTACAGTTGCAGATGGGCCCTAGACCACAGCAGGATACGAAATGCTTGGTGAAGCCTCCTGTGGAGTACCCAGCTGATGAATAATGCCCTGTATAAATGGCAGAATAATTAAATGATATGACTGCCTTGCACACTTCACTACGAGACGAAGGTCAGTCGGTTACACTTGTCGCAGAGATACATTAGAGAATCTCTTTGAGAAATCAAGAGTGAGGTGTTACATAGCTGCCTTTTTTTCCTCTCTCTTATAGCTCTCCTGTCTAAAAGAAGCTGGGGTTCACCAGATCAACTCCCAAGTTTGCAAGCAACCAATCGTCCTGATGAAGGCCCAAGAAAATATTATTTGAGAACATTTCGGATAAATATATCTCAACAAAAGGACCGAAACACAATGTGTCGACCCAGATTAGATATCATTGGTTGACTAGCCTCTATCCCATAAAGGATGAATATTTCTCCTTTACCACAATGTACCACACCATTATACGGCAGAGTAACTTTAAGCCAAAGTGTAGCATCTGGCTGAAATATACCTAATATCTATTGCCGAGCGTATAAGGTTGGAGCTGTGCAAAACAATTTTCCTTGACTTGGTGACTTTCAGAAACATGTAGATACACAGTGATGTACTAACCCCTGAGCACAAACATTGCTGTCTTGCCTTATATGTTTGTTTAATTTACATCTAAAGATGCCACTTAAATGTATATATGAATGTTTCATGTATTGTATTGTTATGCGATTTTTATGAAAAACAAAATAAACTCAAATATATTATTTTACAAATATTACTCTGATGCAAATAATGTTGATCTGTGAAGGACTCTGCTGGGATCTGGTGTAAATTGGAATCCTTCTAATGCTCAAGGGAGGGGTAACCTGTTTCCTCTTTTTGTATAGTGTGAATAATGCCCTGGCCAGAAATAAGTACTGTAAGCCTTGAACAGCTCTCCAGAAGGCTCTGTTCCGGGGTGGGGCTACAGCGTGTGTCACGGGTGCGAGAAAGCTCACCACTTGCTGCAATGGAAATGGGCGCTCCACGTCTCTATGCCACTGAAGGACCGTCTGCGCAGAGAACTGCAATGGAGCACACTCCATCACGTGGCCTGTCCACCTCAGAGAATGGCTGCTGAGTTACATAAAAACTTCGTAAAGAGTGTGGTTGCTGAATTTGGTCACGTATCCAAGATGAGGCTGCGGGTGTGTGGGAAGTGTGGTGAGCAGGCCCGGAAGCTCCCAAGAAGGTGATGTTGAATAGAAGAGAGCGTGGTCTCCTGCCTGCGATGGAATAATATAATATACGAACAATGAGCAGGATCCATGGCTAGCTCCATCGATATATGATCAATGGGCAGGATCCATGGCTAGCTCCATCGCTATATGATTAATGGCCAGGATCCATGGCTAGCTCCATCGCTATATGATCAATGAGCAGGATCCATGGCTAGCTCCATCGCTATATGATTAATGAGCAGGATCCAAGGCTAGCTCCATCGCTATATGATCAATGAGCAGGATCCATGGCTAGCTCCATCGCTATATGATCAATGAGCAGGATCCATGGCTAGCTCCATCGCTATATGATTAATGGGCAGGATCCATGGCTAGCTCCATCGCTATATGATCAATGAGCAGGATCCATGGCTAGCTCCATCGCTATAGTATTAATGAGCAGGATCCAAGGCTAGCTCCATCGCTATATGATCAATGAGCAGGATCCATGGCTAGCTCCATCGCTATATGATTAATGGGCAGGATCCATGGCTAGCTCCATCGCTATATGATCAATGAGCCATCGCTATATGATCAATGAGCAGGATTCATGGCTAGCTCCGTTGCTATATGAACAATGAGCAGGATCCATGGCTAGCTCCGTCGCTATATGATCAATGAGCAGGATTCATGGCTAGCTCCGTCGCTATATGATCAATGAGCAGGATCCATGGCTCGCTCCGTCGCTATATGATCAATGAGCAGGATCCATGGCTAGCTCCGTCGCTATATGATCAATGAGCAGGATCCATGGCTCGCTCCATCGCTATATGAACAATGAGCAGGATCCATGGCTAGCTCCATCGCTATATGATCAATGGGTAGGATCCATGGCTAGCTCCATCGCTATATGAACAATGAGCAGGATCCATGGCTAGCTCCATCGCTATATGATCAATGAGCAGGATTCATGGCTAGCTCCATCGCTATATGATCAATGAGCAGGATCCATGGCTCGCTCCATCGCTATATGAACAATGAGCAGGATCCATGGCTAGCTCCATCACTATATGATCAATGGGCAGGATCCATGGCTAGCTCCATCGCTATGAAGTGGGAAAAGTGAACAAAAGGCTCCCACCAATCCCCTCTCAACCCTGGCCTAGAGGATCACGGCCCAGACACCCGCCACGAGAGGAGTTTGCCCATCTCCCAGACGACCAAATACCCTGGTACAAGAACATACGGATGTGCCCACTCGCGTGCCCACCCGCCTGCCCACCAGCCTGCCCTGCACATGCGACACCTGCGGCATGGATGAACTCGACTAAACCATCCAGCACCAAATCAACACATCGTTAGAGATGCCATGACGACCTAGCCAACGGTCAGCACACCCGTGCAAACATACACACCGGACACTCCCACACCAATCCACACGAAGAACATACTCAGTGCTATGACGTAGGCGACGGACACACCCACGGACGTGCATCTTTATTATTTTCCACATAGGCTTCTCAAAATGCAGAAACGCAAGACGCATAATGAACTCATCTAAAAAGGCTTGCTCGCGCTTCTTCTAAACCCTTGTACCATAATGAGAAATATAACGAAGACACGATACTGGGGATAGAGCAATATGATACCATAACCTAAAGCGCTCTGTATCAAACGGTTCCACCTATGCACCAGGCCCAAGTAGGCCGCAAGCAAAAGCTTCCATGAACATTGAATGAGCAAGAGCTCGGTTGCTGACCCTGCAGAATGAGCCCGGCGAAAGCAGACAGTCAAGGGCACAACGTTGCAAACTCTCGAAGCGCAAGCCGACGCCAAGGTCGCACCTGCAAGATAAGCCAGGCACACAGTGAGAAATGCAATATTAATTGTGCAGAATTCTGCCTCAAACACGGTCCCACCTCACGTGACCAAGCCAAATCTGACAGGATGCCAAGCCCAGGAGGAAGAAGGCGCCTGGATCCCCCGTCTCAAGACACAGGCAGATACAATTAAGCGACTCAATGGACATCTGCGGCGGTGGGAGTAGTCGGCCTTCCTGCTTATGAATAAATCCTCACATTGTCTGCACATACCCATAGTGAAAAATTGTTGCAAATGACAGGTGCACCGCGAGCTGGGAGCAGCGATGGTCACAGACTGGGGGGCTCGCGGGAGGACCAATCAGAACATGGGGCCCTTATCACTGACGCCATTAACATTAACCAATCCTCAGGGGTCTTCATGTAACAATTTTTATGTATCAAACTGAAGGGACAACCCAAGTATACCACCTGACTGACCCTTAACCAATAACGACGTTCTCTATACGTATGCTATACTAACCCTACCACTCAGGGAACCAATCCAGAGTGGCGATAGGTTTTTTGCTAACTTTCTCAGGTGACGCAAGTAGCGCGTCATACTAAGGTAAAAAGGGCCTGCGAGCCCCACGATGTTGAGAGAGTGTCAGGACGGACGCGTACGATCCTTGACCCATCCCTGCCGTTTTGTTTAATAAACAGCAGAATCACCTTGCTTCTTGCGTGTGTCTCATACTCTATATCTTTTGGGATATACGGGAGGAGTTGGGGCCTCCCTGCCCGGAGGTCCGCGGACGGCCCAGCCGACCCCGGGAGAATTCCCCCCCGACAAGTTGGAGGCACTGCTGAGATCTGTTTAAGGTCCGCTTTTATTTTTATTTTTCCAAGTACTCCCGTTGCGAGAAGGCCTGGCGGCGCGGCCCCCTCTGCCGCTGCCCCCTTTTGAGGACTACAGGACCGTCGCGGAACTGCGAGAAGACCGGACTGCGCAATCCGGATATTGGCCCTCGGGAGCCGGTTGAGAAGTATCCCGCCCGCGGTTGGCGAGTGTCCAGACGTAGTCCAGACGAGGGGAGGTGGCGAGCCGCTTGGAGGGGTGCACGCAGTCGAGCGACCCCGCATCAAGAGAACTAGGTGAGTATGCCACGCCCAACAAGCAATGTGAAATTGTGAGGGAGGGGGGAGGAATTGAATGCGGGAGGTATGGCACAGGTGCGTGGCGAAGGTTTGATAATTTAGTGTTGGCAATGAAATGAATGGTAGCCGGACGAGTGCGAGAGCAGTCCGCTACGTTACGGGAGAGAAGAGGGCGGAGCACGAAAACATCACGTGCGGCCGCTCGTAGACACTGATTGGCCTAGCTCGCGACCATGTGTAGGGGTGTGTGTGTGCGTGGTTTCCTAGGATTTGGCATTTATCGATCAATGAGTAGATGAGGATCCCTATTGTTCGAGCAGGAAACTCGATAGATAGATGACGTTTCCCTGTAGGCGGTAGCTAGCTAGTTGCCCAATACGGAAGATAATTGGCTGGTTAAGCCCTCCTGTCGAGGGGCGTATCACACGCGAGGCGACGCAGCGGGCGCAGTCCGATTATATTATTGACTACCTTGTTCCAGGAGTAACAGGAAGACAGCTGTGGGGTTAACGGGGGTAGATTGCAAGTGTATTTTGGACTTAAAGAATATATGAAGAACTTACCAGTAGTTCGAAGAGATCGGTGACGTCACCAGTAGGGCTTTCATAGGACATCTCGAGAACCAGGCATCTTTATTTTTGAGTGGCGGGGAGGAGAGCTGTGTTAAGGGCGTGGAAACGGAGGTACACGGTAATGAGTTGATCGGGGAAGGCGAAAAGGGGGACGTGGCTGCGCACGGAGAACGCCGGCCACGGCAAGTGTAGAAGAGGGAGGAGGGGCAAGTGAAAATAGGACGGCAGTATAAGAACGTCACAAGGAGCACACAGCCGCAGGGGGCTTCGTGCGCCCCGGCCGCAGGGGGCCGTAAGGGTGTTGTATAAAGGAAGAAACGAAAGAAAAGAATATACAGATGTAAATACTATATTTTACTAATTTTTCCTTAGCGGACTATCGCAAGTCCCCAAACTTACGGGGCCAGGTAAAGATATAAGGCTGTATATTGTAAACTGCTGGTGAGATAACCGCTACCAAATAGGGGAAGGGTAACAAGTGGAGCGCTACTATGTCATACGGGACTGGATCGGGGGGGTGGGGGAACACCCTCACTACCTCGCTGCAACACATATGTAAAACACTATCACCCCATAGGGAGAAATTGATCAAGTACAGCATAGAATGGACACAGGGGACGGACAACAAAATGACGACACCATGGCCGCCTAATGGTAGCTTTGATCCATATACCCAACACTCACTATTAAACCATCTGCATAATACATACAAGGGGAAGAAGTTGGCACACCATGTGGAGGTGTTCAATTTATGGAGGATGTTCCAAGGGTCCCGACCAGGACCAAACGGAATGTTCATTGTAGGAGAAAAAACAGGAGATAAGGAGATTAAGGAGGAGGGAGAGAATGGGGAAAAGGAGAGTGAAGGGACACAGAACACGGGGAAAGGACAAAAGGGAGGAGAAAAGAGTGACAACTCAACCGAAAATGAAATAAAAAAGGAACAGAGCAACGATATACCTCTAGCGAAGGTAGTGAAAACAGAGGGAGGGGGGTTGTATCTGTTAGGAAAGATTTCGTAATTGTAGGTAATTTTCCTTCCATGTGGCAACCCCTAAACTTTTTGCTGTTGTTTTTCACCTTGTTCTTGACTTTGCCAGAGAAGTGCAGCCTTCTGCCGCACTCCTCTGGGCTTTCGCTCCTTTTCTTATGGGGAAACTGACATGCCCTTAAGACAGTCAGTACCGGGGAACACTGTTTCCCGTAGTTTCTTTTATCATGTTGCGGCTTTAGTGCAACATGACACAAGAGGGCACTGTAAGCTAAGTTACAGCTCTCTTGGGTCTCTAGCCTTCTACAGGCCCTAGATACTCTTTTAGGATGGTATTTGATCAGTGCAAGTCATTCAGGGACTGGAATGGTGGCAGCGATCGTTTTGTTTATTTTGAGCTCCTTTTGGCGTTCTGAGCACGTTTTTCGCACTGAACCCAAAATGGTGGCCTGGCTCCCAAAATGGCCAGACCACGAGGCTCCTTTGTCCTGTCCACTGACCGTCTTGCTCCCTTCACCTTCCCCAGGTCGGGCGACCCGGGGCCTTCCTTATTTGGGCATGTACTTTCCCGCGAAACACCGATGCTTTCGCGGGCTTCTACATGTCGTTTGTGTGCCTCCAGGGTGTGGGCTGGGATGTCTGGTCCCAATACACATCCTGGGTGCCAGAGAGTCTAGGGTGGTGTGAATGCCTGGGACCACCGTGGTCCGTGATTGGTCCACGTATGGTATGTGTGTTGATGAGCGGATCTCCCATTGGCTCCCCTCCGTTTTGGCGCGAAGGGAACCGTGGATAAGAGGGAGCTGGAAACACCACTACCATGTCGATCTCCTGAGTTCTCACGAACGAAGGAATACAGGAGCCAAGTATCCTGCAACCAAGAGGCTGGACCGAGGAATCGCTGGTGACCTGCTGAAGGAATCCTCCTTTGCACTGCTGTCGTCCTGTGAAACCCTTTCCTCCTTTGATCGAACCAGAAGGCCTGTACTGGTGCTTCGACCTTTGGAATAGCAGGAACAGCTATTCCCGGCGACTTCATCATCTCCTGCCAAGTAAGCCTTCGGAAGCGTCTCTGGGCCATCCAGTTGACTGACCAGCTTACAAGGGAGTCCTGCTCTGTAACCGCCGCCAGGTTGCGTTGTATTTCGAGTCCTTGTCACTCTCCCACGCTTCGTACACTTGGCGTTCCCAAGTCTGAAGGGAGGAGTGTACATTTGGCTCAGATACACACGGCCGCTCCATTGTCCTGCTGCGACAACAAACTGTGCTGGTTTCGTCGATTGGGACATCTTTTTGCTCTACACGACTACGAGGCGTTCCCTGCTCTTCTGAACCTGCCAGCTGCTGAAACTAACGTGGAGAAGCCTGGGTCTGCTTGCTTCGGGGACCGGTGAGTAGTTTAGCTAGGATCTGGTCGCCCTCCTGCAGTATCCCATTGCTTTTCCCTGCTGTGTAAAAACAGCACCCTTTTGGCCGTACTCGCGCTCTGCTTCTGCCCGCTGTGGAGGCTGCGCTTGAGTTGCGGAACCTGTTCTCCTTCTGCTGTGCACTAACCCGAACTGCCTGACTTCCTCCGAAGAGCTTCTCCTTTTGCCCGTTGGCACCGGCGTGGCAGGTACTCTGAGCACAAGGCTCCACTCTTCGCAGGGCTCGGACTTCCATCTAGTTAGGTGCCTCTGAAGGCGAACTGAGTCTAAAGCGTTATCGCACTGCCTGTTTTCCTTCCCTTTCAGGTGGACTACACATTTCGTGCTTATAACGTTAGCGACTGTTGTATTTGTATATATATTGTGTTGATATGGTATGTGTTGGTTTAATATTGTGATATTGTGATTTTCTCACTACGGTCATTATTTTAAAGGCCTAAAAATAAATGTGTATCTATTTTTGATATAACAACTGTTTGGAGTAGTTTGTAAGCGCTCTTGCTTTGTGTGCTCATTGCGGGCTTTCAGTCACCCTCACCCCTCTTGAGACCTAGTCTTGACCGCCGCGATCGCTACCTTGATTGGTCTGGCTTGTCCAGAGGTTACCCTGTTCCAAGTAATTAGGTTGGCCTTCTGAACTTCTGCGCCACCAGGACAGAGTTCAGAAATCCGTCTTAACAAATTGGTGGCAGGGGTGGGATACGACTGAAGGTATCCAGTGTTGCGCTCGAACTAAGGCATTTCAGGTTATTCCAACCAGTACACGTAGTGAATTGTTGTAGTATAACTTTAAAAAGGCCATAGTCCTATCTAACAGTATGGAAACAAATACCTTGTTAACTTTAAATGCTTCCAAATCAGAAACATTGAAGAAGGTGTGTGCGGAGAGAGGTGTTTCCTCTCAAGGCACTAAATTGGAAATGATCCAGAGAATCATGGCGTGGCAAGAAGCGCAGCTTGACGCTATAACTTCTGAGGACAGTGCAGAAGGTGGTGGGGCTGCTCTCACTGGTAGAACCGACGGTTCTGCCGCTGCACTGATCCATCGCGACCACGAGGACAGGGAGGATGTGATGTCTAATGTTTCCTCTGCCAGTGTTGATGGGGAGGCTATGCTTGAATTCAAGAAGCAAGAGCTGCGGTTTGGGCAGCAGGAGCTTGAATTCAGCATAGCCAAACTAAAAATCGAACAGGCAGAAAAACAAAAAGACAGGGATCACCAGTTGGAACTGGCCAAGCTTCAGGTTGCAAATGGGTCCAAGGGTCCTGGACATGGGTCTGGGGCTTCCTCTCATCCATGGTTTCCGAAAGATCTGCTCAGTGTGTATGAAGAAAGGAATGACATTATGGACTGGCTGAATGCGTTTGAGTATGCATGCGAGGTTCAAGAAGTTGACAATGCTGATAAGATTGCGTGGTTGCTCAGTAGACTGCCCCATTCTGGCTGTAGTGCCATTATGGAAATGTCGAAGGCTGAGCGAGCTGATTTCGCAATGTTAAAGCAAACTCTCATTTTAAAGTTTGGGAAGACTCCGGCCCAATATTTAAAGCGTTTTCGAGAGTATAAGAAAAAGGAAGGTGGTACTTGGGTATCTTATGTCGCTGAATCTTTGAAAAACTTAACTGGCTGGGTCGAAGGTTATAAGGTTTCTACCTTCGAAGGCATGATAAATCTTGTCATGCTGGAACATATTTTTGCTTCTTCCCCGGTGCTTAAACAGCATTTGGCCGATTCAAAGGAGATAGATCCTAAGAAGCTGGCCATTGCAGCAGACTTATGGGTGTCACATCGAGTGTCCCATAAGGACAAAACTCATCCTGGTAAGCAGGAGGAAGGGAAAAAGTCCAAAGATATGGAGGGTGGGGAATCTGCTAAACCTTCTTCCCATAAGGGCCACAAAAAGAAAAACAAGGGTAAGACACAAGAGAACTCACAGGGTAGTGGAGGTCCGCCTCCGAAACAGAACTCTGGTTACAATAAGCCTCCCTACGTAAACAGACCCACTGGGGCTTGTTTTCTTGTGGAGCAACTGACCATGTGAAGGGGGATCCCCGGTGTAAGGTTAGACCTTTGGGGGTCCACTCCGCTAATCTGGCCTTCTCCTCCTACGAGGAAGAAGAGATTACAGGAGCATCCTTCTCCTCAGACTCATTTCCCAGCGGAATAGAGGCTGAGGTAGTTTTAGTGTCCCTGGGTTCCTGGGAGCCTAAAGTCGCAGAGGCTTATGCTAGGATTCCGGATAATACCAAGCACTACTTTAAAGACAGTGTGCTGATCAATGGAGTGGATACTCCAGCTCTTAGGGATAGTGGGTGCAGTCGCACTGTAGTGGATTCTACCTTGGTAGACTCAGAGGAAGTTGCCAGAGCTACTCTGATGCCCACTAAGTTGGCTGACGGCCCCCTCCGTATGTTTCCCGTAATACCTGTAAATCTTACTTTAAATGGTACAGCAGTCAGGATTCCAGTGAGCATTCAGAGAAACGTCCCGGGAAAGGTCTTGTTGGGTAATGATCTCAGAGCTTTAGGGCTCGTAGGAGACACTGCCGAAAGACCCTACACACGGTCTCAAGCACGGGCAGCATTGGCCAAGTCCAATACGCCGCCCCAGCCGAAGGGGAAACCTAAGGCGAAAGGAGTCTACAAGTCAAAACGAGGGAAAGAGAATATTCCCCCGAGCTCGCCTACCACTGCGGTGGAGGAAGTTGGTCAATCGCCCGGGCCTGACGAGGAGGTGGCGATGCCTGAAGTATTCGACCCCAACGATCATCCTGAACTAAAAGACTTGTTAGTTGAAGGAGGTCCTGATAGGGACGAATTCAGTAAAGGCCAACGTGAGTGCCCATCTCTGGAAGGCCTAAGGAGACAGGCCTGCTCCCAGCTTGAGGGTGAACCTCCTGGGATGCATAGGATTTACCAGGAAGGTGGACTCCTGTATAGTGAGCCCACAGAGTCTACAGAAGGAGACCATAGGATGTTGGTGGTTCCCCTTGCTGTTAGGCCCTTCCTCCTGCAGTTGGCGCATGAAGTTCCCCTTGCTGGTCACCTCGGTATGAGGAAGACCAAGCAAAGGTTATCCATGCACTTCTACTGGCCCAAGATGGGGGAGCAAGTAGAAAGTCACTGCAGGAGTTGTGCCACCTGCCAGTTGTCTGGTAAGGTTGGCGCGACAATCCAAGCTCCGTTGGTACCGCTCCCAGTTGTGGGGGTACCATTTGAAAGGGTAGGGATCGACATCGTTGGTCCCCTTGACCCGCAAACATCCTCAGGCAATAGGTTTATCCTGGTGCTGGTCGACCATGCAACCCGGTATCCTGAGGCCGTCCCATTTACAACTGTAACTGCCAAGCCAGTTGCAGAAGCTTTACTCGGCATGTTTACTAGGGTTGGCTTCCCTAAAGAAGTTGTGCCGGATGATGGCCGCAACTTTATGTCGAAGTATAGGCAGGCTATGTGGATAGAATGTAGGGTCACCTACAGGTTCTCTTCTGCATACCACCCCCAGACCAATGGTCTGGGGGGGCGTTTTAACAGGACGTTATAGAGCATGGTTGGGGCTCTGGAGGAGCCTCAGAGAAGAAAATGGGATCTTCTTGGTTCATGCTTACTGTTTGCCTACCGAGAGGTACCACAGGAGGGTGTTGGCTTCAGCCCCTTCGAACTTCTGTTCGGTCATCCAGTGGCCATCGTCAAGGAGGGATGGGAGATGCCCACTCCCCCTGTTACTACCAATGTAGTTGATTATGTGCTAGGGCTCAGAAAACGGATGGTACTTCTGATGGGCTTGGCTAGTGATAAATTGAAGGCAGGGC
Organism: Ambystoma mexicanum; assembly: GCF_040938575.1. Lineage (NCBI taxonomy): Eukaryota > Metazoa > Chordata > Amphibia > Caudata > Ambystomatidae > Ambystoma > Ambystoma mexicanum. Next base: position 144,522,693 of record NC_090930.1, on the reverse strand, counting down.
AAGCGCTGGTGAAACATTGGTACAACCAGAAAGCTTCCCTCATCAACTTTACACTTGGTCAGCAAGTCCTGATCTTGAATCCCATAAGGCCTCGAGCTTTACAGGACAAATGGTCAGGCCCTTACCCAATGGTGGAGCCCCTGGGTGAGGTTAACTATTCAGTGGACCTTGGAAGGCCTGGACAGGCTCCAAAAGTGGTTCACGTGAATAGGCTGAAGGCTTTCGGCCCAAGCGTCGAAATCGCAGCACTGCTACTGGCTTCAGACGTTGCGGGAGAGGAGTCTGAACCTCTCCCCGACCTGTTCCCAAGCAGTCCTTCAGATAGCTCTTTTGAGGGTGTCCGAGTGGCCCCTCACCAAAATGGACAAGGCTCAGTGGTTTACCTTGGACATGAAGTAGGTGGAGGGAGGAGACAGCCTCTACTCAGTCAGGTACAAGCAGTACAAGACTGGCCTACCCCCACTACGCAAACCCAAGTGAGAGCCTTCTTAGGACTCACGGGGTATTACCGCAATTTTGTGGCAGACTATGGCACCATAGCTGCTCCCCTGACTGCCCTCACAACTCCGAAGAAACCCAAGAAGGTAACTTGGACCGACGAGTGTGAGAAGGCCTTCAATGGCTTAAAAGTCTCCTTGTGCCAGGCCCCTGTCCTAAGGGCCCCTGATTATCAAAGACCTTTTATCGTGCAGACAGACGCCTCTGACACTGGGATAGGAGCTGTACTATCACAAGTAGATGAGAAGGGTAAGGAACACCCTATCGGTTTTATTAGTCGCCAGCTTAAGGACAGAGAGCTCAGATGGTCCACGGTAGAGAAAGAATGTTTCTCTGTTGTGTGGGCCCTAAGGAAGCTGAGGCCCTACCTCTATGGGACCCACTTCACTGTGCAAACTGACCATAAGCCGTTAAAGTGGCTAATGAACATGAAGGGGGAGAATCCAAAGTTGCTTAGGTGGTCCATAAGTCTACAAGGCTTCGACTTCACTATTGAGCATAGGCCAGGTGTCCAACATAGCAATGCTGATGGGTTGTCCAGAATGTTTAACCGACCTGAACAAGAGACTCATCCAGGGGTGGATTAGTTCCCCCTGTCCATAGTCTGGGAGGGGCGAGTGTTAGGAAAGATTTCGTAATTGTAGGTAATTTTCCTTCCATGTGGCAACCCCTAAACTTTTTGCTGTTGTTTTTCACCTTGTTCTTGACTTTGCCAGAGAAGTGCAGCCTTCTGCTGCACTCCTCTGGGCTTTCGCTCCTTTTCTTATGGGGAAACTGACATGCCCTTAAGACAGTCAGTACCGGGGAACGCTGTTTCCCGTAGTTTCTTTTATCATGTTGCGGCTTTAGTGCAACATGACACAAGAGGGCACTGTAAGCTAAGTTACAGCTCTCTTGGGTCTCTAGCCTTCTACAGGCCCTAGATACTCTTTTAGGATGGTATTTGATCGGTGCAAGTCATTCAGGGACTGGAATGGTGGCAGCGATCGTTTTGTTTATTTTGAGCTCCTTTTGGCGTTCTGAGCACGTTTTTCGCACTGAACCCAAAATGGTGGCCTGGCTCCCAAAATGGCCAGACCACGAGGCTCCTTTGTCCTGTCCACTGACTGTAACGCTCACCTGATTCTCGCAGAGGCGCCGGTCTTGACTGGGCGACTACCGTATCTTCAAAGGTGATGTGTAGCACCCGGTTGGCTCTTTGGGCTGGACCTCTGTGCACTGTATGCCTGACATGTAGAGTAAGATGTCTGCAGATAGAAAATATGGGGTTAATGAACTGGGGTTATTGGGGTGTCCCTATCTCTTTCCTCTTCTCCTCTCCTGTAGACCCCCAAAGGTTAACGCTCTCACCTTAGGTAAGTGAATGCCGAGCTCTCCATCTGCCTCGGGGCAGGGTGCTGTAACCAGTTTCTTCACTGGATAGGTAGCGCAGGCCTCTTGACTTCAGAGGACTGCTGTCCGTCGTTTACTGCACGAACGGTAAGTTTCTAGTCATTCAAATGTCTTTAAAGTCTTTAGTAATGATGTCTCTTGTTTTGCAGGGTTCCGGCGATGGCGGATGACGGGCTGAAGTGAGTTGAAGATGGAGCCCGTGTGATGAATAGAAGCGCCTGGAAGCACGTAAGTAAGCGCTTGTTGCCTGCTTCACGATGCGCTCTAACTGTCTTTTTATTTTGCAGGTACGAGTTCGGAGCGGCTGCAGGGTGCCGGAATACCCACTGGATTAGATGTGGAAAGGAGTAATGGCACGTGAGTATTAAAGTTCCCCAATGTCTTTAAACGCACCTTGTTTTGTCTTTCAGATGCGGGATGCACCGCCGAAGGCCTCCGGAGCGTGCGAAGAGTTGGTAAGCTTTTGTCTTTCAGATGCCGCAATGCATTGTGAAGACCTCAGGATCGCACGAAGCGTAGGTAAGCCTTTGCCTTTCAGATGCCGGAATGCTAACCTGTTCTTTCTTGTCTTTATAGGTGTTGCTGAAGACTGGATTCAGAATGGTAAGCATTTGCCTTTCAGATGCCGGAATGCTAACCTGTTCTTTCTTGTCTTTATAGGTGTTGCTGAAGACTGGATTCAGGATGGTAAGCCTTTTTCCTTAGGCCCAGGACCGGATGCAGAAGACACGATGAGCGTCCTGCTGCAGAGGTTGCAGAATAACGCAAAGCAAGATTCATCCACCGGGTGTGGTTTAAATAGCCTCCTGTAGTGCTTAGGTGTCTCCTTCCACAGCCACGCCTAGGTAAGAAAAGAGTTCCTGGTAAGAAAAGAGTTCCTGCCTTCCAGAAGAGTTCCAGTGTTCTGAATCTAGGGAGTGGCTCCAGCCCCACCCAACAGGAAAAGTAGTTCCAAACAGAAGAGGATCAGAGGCTCAACTGGCAGGCAAGTAAGCAGCATGGTCTGCTGCAGGTAAGTCCACCCAAGCATTATGAGCCCGGCGCTTCCAGCGCTGGGACTGGGCATATTTATGAGCCTGGTGCCACTGGCGCCAGGACTGGGTCCAAAAGGTCCCAATTGGGACTGGTTGGCACTCGTAACCTGGGTTATGGATCTGCTTCCAAGGGAGTTGGGAAAACCCTGACCTTTTGGAAGCAGAGATCATGACAGTACCCCCCCTCAAGGCCCCTCCCAAACCGGGCTTCTCCGGGGGTTTTGGCTTGTCAGGAAATGTTCGGTGAAATCTTTTGATTAGGCGAGGAGCGTGGACATATTCAGCAGGTTCCCAGGATCTCTCTTGGGGGCCGTAGCCTTTCCAGTCAATTAGGTAGAATAGTTTAGATTTGGAGATCTTGGAGTCCAGAATGCTTTTGACTTCAAACTCGAGTTCTCCATCAACTAGGATAGGTTTTGGAGATTTGGTTAGTCGGGTTTGAGGTTGCACGGGTTTTAATAGAGAGACGTGGAAGACCGGATGTATCTTCATGTGCGGGGGCAAGTCCAACTTGACCGCTACTGGGTTTACTATGGTAGTGATGGAATAGGGACCAAGGTATCTTGGGTTGAATGTGCGTGGCCCTTTTAGAGATAGATATTTGGTGGATAACCAGACTTGATCCCCTACTTGATAGTGAGGGGCTTCCTTCCGATGTTGATCTGCTCCTTTCTTGTATTGTTCTTTAGCCCTTTGAAGGTGAGAAACAGCTTCTTTAAAGGCTTGGGTGATTGTAGAATGCAGGTAGTCTACTGCTGGTGTTTTAAGATCTTGGAGGGGATCCAACTCCGAGGTTCGAGGGTGACTGCCATACAAAATAAAAAACGGGGTTTTCCCAGTTCCCGAATGGACAGAGTTATTGTAGGCATATTCGGCTATCCAAAGGATATCTTTCCAAGTTTTTTCAGTTTGTTGCAGCATGCAGCGTAAATACTGTTCCAGAGTTTGATTGGTCCTCTCGGTTTGTCCGTCGGTCTGAGGGTGGTGACTGGTCGATAGTCTCACATCAATTTGAGCCGACCGACAGCAACTTCGCCAAAAATGAGAAATAAATTGACTACCTCGATCCGAAATTAGAACCGAAGGAAAACCGTGCAGTCGGACGATGTTTTCGAGAAATTCTCCGGCCAGAGTTGCTGCTGTTGGCAAGCCTTTGAGCGGAATGAAATGCGCCATCTTGGAGAATAAGTCCACGATTACTAGAATCGTATTGTATCCGGAGCATGGAGGTAGATCGGTGATGAAGTCCATAGAAAGCGTATGCCAAGGGCGAGGTGGGATGTCAATAGGGCGTAAGAGGCCTGCTGGTCTTTCCTTTTGACTCTTGTTTTGGGCGCATACTCCACAGGACATTATAAAGTCTCTGATATCTTTCTTCCAAGACGGCCACCAGAAGTAGCGCTTGATCTTTTCTGAGGTCTTGGCCATACCGGGATGACCTTCCATTAAAGAGTCGTGATAACAAGAGATTACTTTTTTCTGTAAATCTGTGCTGGGTAGGTATAATCGTTCTTGGAAATACAATAAGTTGTCCTTTACTGCAAAGTCCTTTCCCTGCAGATGCCAATTCTGTATGTCTGCTGGAGTTACAAGTTGCCTGGCTTTATCCTTAACTTCCTCTATGGATTCGGTGGCGATTACACCCAGAATTCTTTGTTCGGGAATGATTGGTACAGGTTTAGGGTTGATCAAGTGTTCTTCCACTCCCATCCGAGAAAGGGCATCAGCTTTACCGTTCTTTGTACCAGGTCGATAGGTAATTATGAAGTCAAACTCGGCAAAGAATAATGCCCAACGGAGTTGTCTAGAGGATTGGGCTTTTGCGGTTTTCAAATATTGCAGGTTTCGGTGATCCGTAATCACAGTAACGGTGTGTCGGGCCCCCAGCAGATAATGCCGCCAAGCCTTAAAGGCAGACTTGATAGCCAGAAGTTCCTTGTCAGTAATCGTGTAATTGATTTCAGGAGGCGAGAATTTGCGGGACCAAAATGCCACGGGATGCAACTGATTGGTTACCGGGTCCTTTTGTGATAGAACTGCCCCCATGGCAAGGCTTGAAGCATCAGTTTCCACGATGTAGGGGAGTTCGGGGCGAGGGTGTTTTAAGATTGGTGCAGAGATAAATTTAGTCTTCAAATCCTGGAAAGCTTGTTCCGCCTCGGTAGACCATTCAAAACGTTTGTTTTTCTTTAACAAGGCAGTGATGGGCTGGACTATTCGAGAGAATTCGGGGATAAACCTGCGGTAAAAGTTAGCGAAGCCTAACATGCTTTGCACACCTTTTACGGAGGATGGTGATGGCCATTTGAGAACTGCATCGACCTTCTTTGAATCCATACGCACTCCGCCAGGTGATAATATGAATCCCAAGAATTCAACTTCAGTCACGTTGAAAACACATTTTTCCAACTTAGCGAAAAGTTTGTGTTGACGCAATCTTTCGAGGACCATTTTCACGTGTTTCCGATGTTCAGATTCCGATGAAGAATAAACGAGGATGTCGTCAATGTAAACAACAACACATACATCTATGAGCTCTCTGAGGACATCGTTCATAAAATATTGAAAGGCGGCCGGGGCATTGCAAAGTCCGAAGGGCATGACCTGATATTCAAATAGCCCATACTTGGTGCGGAAGGCCGTCTTCCATTCATCGCCCTCTTTTACTCGTACCAAGTGGTAAGCTCCTCTAAGATCCAGCTTTGTATATATGCATGCTTTTCTGACTTGGTCCAGGAGTTCAGGGATCAAAGGTAACGGATATCTATTCTTAACGGTGATCTGGTTCAGGGAGCGATAATCGATACAAGTTCTAAGGTCTCCTTCCTTTTTTGGAACAAAGAACAAAGCTGAAGAAGCAGGGGACTTGGAAGGACGAATAAACCCATTTGCCAGGTATTGATCCAGGTATTGTCGAAGGTGAAGGTTCTCAGGCTCGGTGAGGGCATAAATTCTACTACAAGGAGGAGTAGATCCAGGTATCAGGTCTATCTGGCAGTCATAAGACCTATGAGGAGGTAGAGAGTTAGCCTGATCCTTCCGGAAAACATCTTGGTATTCTAGGTATTCGGGAGGTAACTGGGGAGTCTCTGAAGAAATTGCGGCCAGTGCAACACCAGGTGGAGGGTGACAAGTAGAGAAACATTCTGGAAACTGGACCATTCTTGCTCGCCAATCGATCAGAGGATTGTGTTTCTCTAACCAAGGTATTCCTAGAATAATCTGAAACTGAGGGGCCTTGATCACATCGAACACGATCTTCTCATGGTGTCCATCTTGACTTACTAGCGTCACCTCTTGAGTGGTATGCGTTACTGGCCCGGAGGCTATCTCCGTACCATCCACCGTAGTAATGACGTCCTTTACAGCCTTGGGACAAAGAGTTAGATTCATCCTCAAAACCATTTCATGATCCACATAATTGCCGATGGCACCGCTGTCGACGTAAGCTTCAATTGCATGTAATCGATCCGGATTATCAGGGCTAATGAGGACCATAGGTATCACGAAATGCGAGGTCACGGAACTGGTTTTCACGCTCGGCAAGAGGACCTCTATTCTTGTCGGGCGAGGTCGTTTCCCTGCTCAGAGTTTGTAACTTTGGTAACTGCAGCTCCTACTGCCTTCTTGGCAGGTTTCACCGGACAGTCTCGAAGAAAGTGCCCTGAGTTTCCGCAATATAGGCATAATTGCAACTGTTTCCTCCTTTCCCGCTCCCTTTGTGTTAGAGGACCTTTCAGACCCCCTATTTGCATGGGTTCCCCGGAGTCTACTCCTTTGGAAGGAGTTGGCGGTTTGGAAAATACTCGAGCATCAAACTTGGAACGATCGGCCTTCCTGTTCTGCAGCCTGTGATCTATTTGAACGACCAAGTCTATATAATCCGAACAGTCTTGTGGGGGATTCACTACTTGGGCTAAAACGTCTTTGAGCTCTCCACGTAGACCTCTATAAAACAGCGTAATCCTTTTGTCCTCAGGCCATTGAGTTTCCACTATTAGTCTATTGAAAGATGCAATATAAGCCAAAAGGTCTTGATTACCCTGTCGCAACGAAAGAAGCTCATTGTCCAAGGCCTGCCCCTGTGAATGTCTTGCAAACAGTTTTTTCATACTAAGCTGAAAGGCTTGAAAATCATGGAGAACCGGATCATCTTGATTAACTAGAGGGATCGACCAGTCTGCCGCATTGCCACTAAGGTACGAAAGTACAAAAGCTACTTTTGCTTGATCAGTTGGAAAGGCTGCTGGCCGGCATAAGAAGTGCAACCGGCACTGATTGATAAATACTGCAAACCTCTTTGGGTCACCAGAAAATCGTTCGGGCGGAGCCAGAGGTACATTCCCAGGTAGGTTGATCTGCACTGGATTCATAGAGGATGTTGAAGGAAGATTTGCCCCTGATGCGGGTAACGGGGTCTGTCCGGCTTGTGACTGTAGCACTTGTCTAGCAAGATTGTCTGTTCTCTCCTTGGAAATAATTAGTTCCCTTCTTAGAGCATTCGTTTCCTGACGAGCTGCATGCACTTCTGCCCTTAGTTCCCAAGTAACCGGGCTAGGGGGTCAGTATCCGAGGTTTCCATAGCGCCTGGGCGAGAGTTTTGCGGTAGGCTTTGCGTTCTGTAACGCTCACCTGATTCTCGCAGAGGCGCCGGTCTTGACTGGGCGACTACCGTATCTTCAAAGGTGATGTGTAGCACCCGGTTGGCTCTTTGGGCTGGACCTCTGTGCACTGTATGCCTGACGTGTAGAGTAAGATGTCTGCAGATAGAAAATATGGGGTTAATGAACTGGGGTTATTGGGGTGTCCCTATCTCTTTCCTCTTCTCCTCTCCTGTAGACCCCCAAAGGTTAACGCTCTCACCTTAGGTAAGTGAATGCCGAGCTCTCCATCTGCCTCGGGGCAGGGTGCTGTAACCAGTTTCTTCACTGGATAGGTAGCGCAGGCCTCTTGACTTCAGAGGACTGCTGTCCGTCGTTTACTGCACGAACGGTAAGTTTCGAGTCATTCAAATGTCTTTAAAGTCTTTAGTAATGATGTCTCTTGTTTTGCAGGGTTCCGGCGATGGCGGATGACGGGCTGAAGTGAGTTGAAGATGGAGCCCGTGTGATGAATAGAAGCGCCTGGAAGCACGTAAGTAAGCGCTTGTTGCCTGCTTCACGATGCGCTCTAACTGTCTTTTTATTTTGCAGGTACGAGTTCGGAGCGGCTGCAGGGTGCCGGAATACCCACTGGATTAGATGTGGAAAGGAGTAATGGCACGTGAGTATTAAAGTTCCCCAATGTCTTTAAACGCTTCTTGTTTTGTCTTTCAGATGCGGGATGCAGCGCCGAAGGCCTCCGGAGCGTGCGAAGAGTTGGTAAGCTTTTGTCTTTCAGATGCCGCAATGCATTGTGAAGACCTCCGGATCGCACGAAGCGTAGGTAAGCCTTTGCCTTTCAGATGCCGGAATGCTAACCTGTTCTTTCTTGTCTTTATAGGTGTTGCTGAAGACTGGATTCAGAATGGTAAGCCTTTGCCTTTCAGATGCCGGAATGCTAACCTGTTCTTTCTTGTCTTTATAGGTGTTGCTGAAGACTGGATTCAGGATGGTAAGCCTTTTTCCTAAGGCCCAGGACCGGATGCAGAAGACACGATGAGCGTCCTGCTGCAGAGGTTGCAGAATAACGCAAAGCAAGATTCATCCACCGGGTGTGGTTTAAATAGCCTCCTGTAGTGCTTAGGTGTCTCCTTCCACAGCCACGCCTAGGTAAGAAAAGAGTTCCTGGTAAGAAAAGAGTTCCTGCCTTCCAGAAGAGTTCCAGTGTTCTGAATCTAGGGAGTGGCTCCAGCCCCACCCAACAGGAAAAGTAGTTCCAAACAGAAGAGGATCAGAGGCTCAACTGGCAGGCAAGTAAGCAGCATGGTCTGCTGCAGGTAAGTCCACCCAAGCATTATGAGCCCGGCGCTTCCAGCGCTGGGACTGGGCATATTTATGAGCCTGGTGCCACTGGCGCCAGGACTGGGTCCAAAAGGTCCCAATTGGGACTGGTTGGCACTCGTAACCTGGGTTATGGATCTGCTTCCAAGGGAGTTGGGAAAACCCTGACCTTTTGGAAGCAGAGATCATGACACTGACCGTCTTGCTCCCTTCACCTTCCCCAGGTCGGGCGACCCGGGGCCTTCCTTATTTGGGCATGTACTTTCCCGCGAAACACCGATGCTTTCGCGGGCTTCTACATGTCGTTTGTGTGCCTCCAGGGTGTGGGCTGGGATGTCTGGTCCCAATACACATCCTGGGTGCCAGAGAGTCTAGGGTGGTGTGAATGCCTGGGACCACCGTGGTCCGTGATTGGTCCACGTATGGTATGTGTGTTGATGAGCGGATCTCCCATTGGCTCCCCTCCGTTTTGGCGCGAAGGGAACCGTGGATAAGAGGGAGCTGGAAACACCACTACCATGTCGATCTCTTGAGTTCTCACGAACGAAGGAATACAGGAGCCTAGTATCCTGCAACCAAGAGGCTGGACCGAGGAATCGCTGGTGACCCGCTGAAGGAATCCTCCTTTGCACTGCTGTCGTCCTGTGAAACCCTTTCCTCCTTTGATCGAACCAGAAGGCCTGTACTGGTGCTTCGACCTTTGGAATAGCAGGAACAGCTATTCCCGGCGACTTCATCATCTCCTGCCAAGTAAGCCTTCGGAAGCGTCTCTGGGCCATCCAGTTGACTGACCAGCTTACAAGGGAGTCCTGCTCTGTAACCGCCGCCAGGTTGCGTTGTATTTCGAGTCCTTGTCACTCTCCCACGCTTCGTACACTTGGCGTTCCCAAGTCTGAAGGGAGGAGTGTACATTTGGCTCAGATACACACGGCCGCTCCGTTGTCCTGCTGCGACAACAAACTGTGCTGGTTTCGTCGATTGGGACGTCTTTTTGCTCTACACGACTACGAGGCGTTCCCTGCTCTTCTGAACCTGCCAGCTGCTGAAACTAACGTGGAGAAGCCTGGGTCTGCTTGCTTCAGGGACCGGTGAGTAGTTTAGCTAGGATCTGGTCGCCCTCCTGCAGTATCCCATTGCTTTTCCCTGCTGTGTAAAAACAGCACTCTTTTGGCCGTACTCGCGCTCTGCTTCTGCCCGCTGTGGAGGCTGCGCTTGAGTTGCGGAACCTGTTCTCCTTCTGCTGTGCACTAACCCGAACTGCCTGACTTCCTCCGAAGAGCTTCTCCTTTTGCCCGTTGGCACCGGCGTGGCAGGTACTTTGAGCACAAGGCTCCACTCTTCGCAGGGCTCGGACTTCCATCTAGTTAGGTGCCTCTGAAGGCGAACTGAGTCTAAAGCGTTATCGCACTGCCTGTTTTCCTTCCCTTTCAGGTGGACTACACATTTCGTGCTTATAACGCTAGCGACTGTTGTATTTGTATATATATTGTGTTGATATGGTATGTGTTGGTTTAATATTGTGATATTGTGATTTTCTCGCTACGGTCATTATTTTAAAGGCCTAAAAATAAATGTGTATCTATTTTTGATATAACAACTGTTTGGAGTAGTTTGTAAGCGCTCTTGCTTTGTGTGCTCATTGCGGGCTTTCAGTCACCCTCACCCTTCTTGAGACCTAGTCTTGACCGCCGCAATCGCTACCTTGATTGGTCTGGCTTGTCCAGAGGTTACCCTGTTCCAAGTAATTAGGTTGGCCTTCTGAACTTCTGCGCCACCAGGAGAGAGTTCAGAAATCCGTCTTAACAGTATCCTTTAAGAGAACTAGGAGAAATAGCAAGAGAACAATTAAGAGCGGCTGAGGGGTACTCGAACCCTGCATACAGCCCGCCTCCATATACAGCTACAGGTGGCCACACGGGAGGGGAGCGGACTAGTACAACGGGACAAGCTCATAGGAAGATGCTAGCAGAGGTGGGGAGGGCTGAAGAAGAGCAGACTACGGACGTAGGAAATGATGAGTGGGTAGCTGCGCAGATACTATTAAAATTACGAGGTTCATTAACAGGAGAAGAGAAGGAGGTAGTAAGGAAAATGGACGAGGATAATACCAGGGGGAGTGAAATAGAGGGGGAAGGAAAAGGGGATGAGCTGTTAAGACAAAAGGAAGAGACTTTGGAGGAACGATTAGCAGAATTGAGGGATGAGCAGAATGCACTGATAAAGCAGCTCGAGAAGGGGGAAAGAGAGAGAGCACGGGAAAGGAAAGAAGGTAAGAATGAGTTGGAAAAAATGAGAGAACGAACTGAGGAGCAAAGGAGGGAAGCCGAAAGGTTAAAGGCAGCAGCAGAAAGGGTATCAAGAGCAGCACTGCGCGACAGGAAAAAGGAGGAAGAGGAGAAAGAAAAAGAAATGGCAATATGGAAGAAGAGATTGCTGTCAGAAACGACAAGGAAATACGAAGAAGGGAGGATGATAGAGAGTATATTAGAAAGGGAGAGGGAGAGATGGGAAAGGAAGAAAGAAGATGAAAAGTTATTGGAAAAAATGAGTTGTGAAGTAATGGAAGAATTAAAAAAGAAAAGAGAGGAAATTGCTAGAGAAATAACGGAGAGAAATGAAGGGGGAAGAGAAGATAGGATGGGGAGAGTGAAGTAAGGAGGCATGTATATAGAGATACAGAAGTAGCAACTACATCGGCACAAAGGGGAGCGAGTAGTAAAGAAGAAAAGGGAGGAACGGACCTAATAGACTTAAGAACAGTAACGATTTGGGGGAAAAAGACAGTTTGGGGGTTACCATTTATGAATGACTTTTGTAGTGAGGAAGAAGAAGGAATGGAGAAGGAAGGAAGAAATAGTGAAAGGGAAAGCCTAGAAAAACTATACACCACCCGGACAAATAGAGACTCACCATGGATCTGCAGGAGAAAGGAAGAACTGCAGAGAAGTGAGGAGGAGGAGCATGGAATAGCGGAAAGGCAGACACGTGAAGCTACGCCGTCACCGTCCCGCCCTGCATGCTCCACCACCTCACGCTCATTACGTGCAACATGCCCATCTAAACTGGCGCCCAACATTCCCTTATCAATAGGGGATTATGACATGTCAGTCCCACTTTTATATTCTAGGGCCTCACCAGTAAATATAATGGGGAGAGACATAATGAGCAGGTTGAATATGACGATCTCCTTTACGGAGGACGGCATAATTTGCTCCACTCCAGGAATTAACATGCTCACTGCACGACAGATTATGCAGGCATACTGTGGACAGACAGTGATTAGGGCTGAGCCAGTAGATGGTGAACTATTCCAGTAAGGGACGGACATGGCATTTGCATGGATGCCAGGGATAGAGGGCAAGATCTGGAGGAGGCCAGCAGCCTACTTGTTTAGACCAGAAACACCAGCCAACGAACCAGAAGGAAAGGTGATTTCAGTGGACATAGAGAGCATTATAGCAACCGCTGATTACATTGCAGTGCATGCCCAAGACAGAGAAGGAAGAGCATGGAGGGCAGTAATAGCACTGGCAGAGGAATGTAGACTCACCCAGGTGTCAGATGAGGGGCTCTTCTCAGGAGAAAAGGAAGAAGGTGAAATGGTATTTATGATGAGTGTGGAAATATGGCTAAGGGTGACGTACAAACAAGTGGCACAGAAAATTGCAATGGCACTTGAGGCACCCACGTCCACCCCAGTTCCCTTTTTTGAGGAGGATATGGCAAAAGTACCCGCATCATTATGGACTACTAGCCCCTATGACGTGGGGTGCATAAAAAGCATAGGGGGAGTAAGAATAAAGTTGAAAAAGGGTGCAATACTCCCCAGAGTGAAACAGTACCCACTATCAAAAGAGGCAGATGAGGACATATATGAAACAATAACGGCCCTAATAAATAATGGCATATTGGTCCCATCAGAATCTCCATGCAACACAGCTGTATACCCAGTGCGCAAGGCTAAAGGGGGATCTTGGCGCTTCATACAGGACCTCAGGCCTTTGAACAACATAGTGGAAGCAGAATACCCCATAGCGGCAAACCCGGCTACAATATTGTGCGGCATTCCAGCAGAAGCATCACGGTTTACAGTGATCGACCTTAAAAATGCCTTTTTCTCAATACCATTGCACCCAGACTCACAAGATCTAACAAGCTTCACTTACAGAAACACAAAGTGGAAACACACCAGACTGCCACAAGGGTACTGCGAGTCACCCTCAATATTCAACAGAGTAATACAGATGGATTTCAGTAACATTGAAGTAGAAAGCACAGTGTTACAGTATGTTGACGACATAATAATTTGCAGCACAAACGAAAAAAGATGCAGAGAGGACTCATTAAAGATGCTGACAATATTGGCTGAAAAAGGTTACAAGGTAGACAAGGAGAAGTTACAATACTGTCAGGAACAAGTACTTTATATTGGAGAGCTCATATCCCAATATGGAAGACAGATTGCACCACAAAGAGCACAGGCCATTTAAAAAATGCCATTGCCACAAACAGTGAGAGAATTACAGCAGTTCCTGGGCCTGTGCAACTACTGCAGAGCATGGGTATTTGATTACAGCTCATACATAGGACCCCTACTTGAGGGGTTAAAGGAAGCTAACAAAGGGGAGAAAAAGTTGGGGTGGACAATGGAAATGAAAGAAGCTTTTGATGAACTGAAAGATGCAATATCAACAGCTTCAGTACTGGCCACCCCAGATTATGAACGACCATTTGTTATATTTTCACACTGCGACTCAACAGTAATGAAAGCAGTGTTGGCTCAAAAAACAAGCATGGGCTACAAACCAGTAGCGTTTTACAGCGGCCACTTGGATCCTGTGATGCTAGGTCATTTCCCTTGCGAACAAGGTCTCGCCGCAGCTGCCTATGCGGTAGAGAAAGCATCAGCAATCACCATGGGGTGCACGACCACACTATTTGTGGAACATGCACTATTTGCGATATTGAACAAGCCTAAATCCACGCTAACAACGCAGAGGGCGTCAGGTTATGAGATAATATTATCTAGAGCTGAACTATCAATTGTTAGATGCAGCACGGTCAACCCTGCAAGGTTTATAGCAGAAGCAATTGAGGAAGGAGACCATGCACACGATTGTACAAAGATTACTGAAATATATTCATGCAGTAGAAGGGTTGAAGAGAATGCACTGGAAGGAGGTGAGCTCTTGTTCATTGATGGGTCATCAACAATTTACCAACGTGACGGGATTAGGAGAACTGGGGCAGCAGTGGTAAAAATGACGGAGGTACCGGTGTGTGTGGCGATGAAATGTGTACAATTACAACAGCATTACTCCGCCCAAGCAGCGGAATTAGTTGCACTGATCTTGGCGTTGAAGGAAAGCTTTGACAAACGAGTGACCATTTATTCCGAAAGTGCATATGTCACATCTACTGTCCACTCAGGGTTGTCCAAGTGGAGGAGAAGAGGGTTTAGGAGAGCTGACGGCACCCCAGTACAACATGCCCTCCTATTGGCTGAACTAATTGAAGTAATAAATGACCCCCAAGAATTAGCCTTGGTCAAATGCACCGCACACACTAATGGTGAACACCATATTTCAAAAGGGAATGCAGCAGCAGACGCACACGCGAAGTATGCTGCATATTTTGGCAAGATATATAACCCCCCAGAGTCAGAGAGAGGGAGAGGGAGGGGAATAGCTAAGGAGATGTTAATAAGAGAAGGGTACACCCATCTCCCAGCCACACAGATAATGGAGCTACAAGCGGCTGCACCAATGGCAGAAAAATAAATATGGGTAAAAAGAGGATGTACAATGTCGCCAACTGACGCACTATGGCGCCAGGGTAGCACTGGAAAGATGGTAATGCCACTGGCACTATTGAACACCGCCCTGAGCCAGCTACACCACCCAGCCCACACAGGCAAGGAAGTCATCACAGCATGAATTAGGGAAGATTGGTTCTGCCCCGAGTTAAATTCCCACGTGTCAAATTTTATCAGCAATTGTCTCACATGTCAACAGTTCACGGCCGGTCACACGCTGAAGGTGATCAAAGGTAGTATACCCCGGCCAGAGGGACCTTTCCGACACATCCATATTGACTATGTTGATATGATCAACGTATGTCAAGGAAATAGGTATATGATTGTAGTTGTGTGCCCATTCTCGAGGTGGATTGAGGCAGGGCCCTGCTCACACCCAGATGCATTCCAAGCAGCTAAATTCCTATTGAGGGAGGTCTTCCCCAGGTGGGGGGTGTGCGAAATACTGCGGTCAGACAATGGGCCGCATTTCGCCAATGAAATGTTCCAGCATATCACATCCTTACTGAACATCAAGCATAAATTTGCATGTGCATATCACCCGCAGGCCAACGGTTATGCGAACGCCTGAATGGCCTATTAAAAGAGGCAATTGCAAAAATACAGCAAACAACAAAGAAGAGTTGGCTGTATTGCTTTCCGCTAGCCCTATTTGAGCTAAGGAATAGACCAGGCTCCGACCACCACCTCACCCCTCATGAGGTGGTGACCGGACGCCAAATGCGCCTTCCTCTGACGCCAACATCAAGAGCATTCACCGACCACGAGAGTACTGCAAATGTCCTTGGTGATGAAATGTACCAATATGTGTCTTCTTTGATTACTAGTGTAGTGTTTGTGTCTCAACAGCTCGAGCGCACACGGGGCGGGTCTAAGAGTGATCAACAAGAAGACGCGGATGAAGAATTGGAAAAGGGAAAACTGTGCAAAATTGCCAAAGGTGACCACGTACTACTCCGCAATTTCAACAGAAAGTGGAACAGCCCACGCTTCACTGGCCCCCACCTGGTAGAGGAAGTATCAACGAGAGCAGTAAAGCTACAGGACAAACGTGCCTGGAATCACCTACAAGACATAAAGATCTGCAAACTCCAGACCCGCCCCAGCGCCACCGACAGGGCCATTGGAAGAACAGCAACAGCGTCGCTAACGGAGGAAGGGACTTCTACCGCAACTAACGGCCAAAGTGTCCCCGTACCCTGCCACCCCCCTGATTCCCCAGAGACAACTACTGAAATAGAAAGGGGTAATTACCATACTGCCCACCCCATGGTCACACGATCAAAGAGTAAAGAAACCTCTACCAATTGAACCCCAACCCTCTGCCCATCGACCCCCTACCCACTGCAGTAATAACCTAACTGAAGGACATTGTTTTGCACATACACATGTAAACACTTGAATTTTCTCTCTTTTTTTTCTCTCGCACATGCAGGTACGGCGTATTATTGTACTGCTAAGAAAACAGATAACTAACAAAGTTTACTGCCCAGGAGTAGATGATACCCTCAGACAATAACTACCCCGAAGAATTATCGCACCAATTTGTCTATTACATAAAAAGGCCAAAGTACCTGAAAAGGAGGAGGGTACGTGTCTACTACACAGCACTTCTCTTGGCCATAGAACAATCAATGCCCCACCTCCACCCATACTTGCCTGTCCTAAGAGATAGATCGCTTAGATTGGCGTGGGAACAGCTCTTCGTCTGGGCACTGAACGACTACTTGATAGGGAGAGCTTGAAAACAACAACTAACACTAATAACAAGCATATTGAGAATTTTCAGGCGGGCAACTTTAACGTCGCAAGAATTAGCTGCCGGAACGCAGCAAGGTAAGAGTAAAATGCCGGTGAGACTAGCCTCTGTAATAAAGATGATAGGGATTTTGATGATCACCGGGTTTGTGGCTGCCTCTGTATGGCGGAACAGCTATGCTATAAATATTTTTGCTGTACCCAAATCTAACATACCCCCACCCCCAGCTGCAACAGGTGTTACGGCAGGTGGTACTAGCAAAATTGCACACAAGGGAAATAGAGTTAAACGCAGCACATACTCAGACAATAAAGATATTGGGCCTCATTACGACCCTGGCGGAAAGTGACTGACCGGACCGCAACAGCGTAAATAGCGTTTCCGCCATTGCACGAAGGAGCAAAGTGCGGCTAATCACGACCCATCGGGCACGAGCATTACGCCATGGCGGAATCCGAAAGGCTGCGATGGCGGAAATGACCCCAAAACGGCCCTTACCGCCGCCGTACGCTGCACCAGGTGCAATACCGCCACCCATCTTAGCGGTCACCGTAATGAGCGGTCACCGTAACGAGCGGGCACCGCAAATTACGGCCACCGTAAATATACGGAAACGGAAGTAAAAGCATGTGGCCGGAACGGGAAACAGCACGCCGCACAACTATAAAATCCGAATCCCAACACAACCATTAAAAATCCGACCCTGACACACATCCCAACCCGTTAGCAACCCCAGTTAAAAAAATAAATATGGGAAAGGTAGCCAAGAAAGCGTGTGACCGCAAGCGGCAGGTACACTTCTCCCGAGAGGAACTGACCGTGCTCACCGAGACCCTCCAGGAAAATGCCGCCGTCGTCTTCTCCAGTCAAATGACCAGGACGGCCCTTGCCAACAAGAAGGCCATATGGGCCCTGGTGGCACAGCGCGTAAGTGCGGTGGGGACAACACCCCGCACGCCACAGCAATGTCGCAAGCGGTGGGACGACCTGCGGATCCGCGTACGCAGCATACTTTCTGCGAACAGGAACATCGCCACAGCTACCGGGGGGGGTTCAGAGTCGCCCATCAAGTTGACCCCCTGGGAGGAAATCTGCGCCTCCACCATAGGAATGGAGAGCATAGAGGGAGTCGGAGGGATGGAGAAAGGAGTGCCGACATCCGGAGAATCAGGTAGGTTGGCCAAGAGAAACAATGCGAAATCCACAAACCACGAACATGTGCAGTACCATGTGACCCCATAGTGCAATACATACTTTGCCCTGACAGCGCCCTCTAAAAGTCAGAATGAACAAACAAATCAATCAAGAAGCCATAAACAACCCCTACATGTGCAGCATGCACCCCCTAACTGCAGGCAGCCAAATGAATGCATCCTCAATCCACACGAAAATGAGACCACCTCCAAGGCCCAATCCCAAATCAGCCTCATGTACCACCCCAATGCATTTGATACGTTGCCATTCCAAATCCGACAGACCCATAACTAACGCTCGCCCCTCTTTACTCCACCACAGGGTCCGATACCAACGACGAGCTGCAGGACACCCCTACCAGCACGCCTGCAAAGAGGGCCAGGACCAACGTCCCAAGAGCCTCCACCTCAGGTGCAAGGATCAAGACACGGCAGCAGCAGGAATCAAGTGGCAGCACACTGGAGGGGACTGCAACAGGCACCCCAGCAGCCAGCAAGTCCACAACCCCAGCACCACAGGTCCCCCCAAAGAACGTATCTGATGGCACTGCCTCTGGTGGTAGCAGCACCATAGGTGACACAGCTGTCATGCCAGCATGCTCCGACACGGAAAACAGTGCTGGCGACGTAGGTACCATCCATGACCTTTCCCAATCCCCCTGCATGTTCCATCCCCTACACCATGACGAAACCACGCAGGGGCACCCTGAAGACGACGACTGGCCAACCCCCACAAGTCCTGTGCCAAGGCAACATGTGTTGAGCAGCCCCCCTGTCACACCACCGCAAATGTCCATGGCCCAGCAGAGGCAACAGTCCCTCGACCTGCTGATCGAGCAACAGCAGGAAGTGTCCACGCTACTCAAGGACCATGCAAATGAATGCGGGGGTTCCAGGGCAGCCATGGAAACATCCACCGAGACACTCAGGGCACAAATAGAGAAAAGTAGTGAGAGCCTCAGGGGAGAAATGGAGAGAAGCACCGAGAGCCTGAGAGCACAAATGGAGAAAAGCACCGAGAGCCTGAGAGCACAAATGGAGAAAAGCACCGAGAGCCTGAGAGCACAAATGGAGAAAAGCACCGAGAGCCTGAGGGGGGAACTGCATGCGACGTCCAAAGACGTTTGTGCTGAACTTGCTGCTGTGCGCCGTGTGCTCTCGGAGCTCTCACAAACCCTCAGAGACATGCATGGACGCGAGCAGGCAGAGACATCATCCGTGGCAAGTTCCGTCCAGGGCAGCCCCCAACGCAGATCTGGCAGGAACCTGCGCTCCACGGGCAGGGGTGCCCCTGATACCCGTAGAGGGGGCTTGCAATAGCGTCCAACCACGGACAGCATGCATATTTGGACACTGGTGTTGGGGGGTGAGGTAGTAGGGTGGAGGGGGTGTGTTGGGCTTCACTGAGTGGCGGGTCCATAGGGTGTATAAATCAAATCACATTAACAATACAGCATCTCATAATCATCCAATGACATGTGTGGACATTGATATTTGCGTACGAGGCCTTCATAGGCGTACAGTCCACAATGTGCCTGTACTACACACACACAGTGCCACAGGTCCCCTTTCCGTGTAATAGGCACCATGCGTGGTTGCTAGAAGCATGCATCTATGATGCTCTGTCGGATTGCACGTGCATCCTGTGCCTCATGGACTCCTTGAGGTGCCTCCACATCCCCACCCTCATCATCATCATCATCTTCAGGTGCATGCAGTACAGCGTCAGGGGGCATGGGCACATTCCTACGTATGCACATGTTGTGCAGCATGACACATGCCATGACCATCTTAGAAACCTTCTCATGGCTGTACATGAGTGCCCCGCCAGACCTGCTGAGGCTGCGGAAACGAGCCTTCAGTAGGCCGAATGCCTGTTCAATGACCACACGGGTACGTGAGTGGGCATGGTTGTAGTCCTCCTCATGCTCGTTCTGTGGGTTCCGGATTGGTGTAAGGAGCCATCTCTTCAGTGGATACCCGGCATCACCTGTATGAGACGAATAAAGGGTGTCAGTGGAATGATAGTGCTAAGTAGCCCCCCCCCCCCCTGCAAGGTCATTGACGCATCAAATGGGCCACGATGTCATGCATGGAATGAGACTCACCGAGTAGCCAGGATCTGTGCCCTGCGTGTCGCTCCATGTAGCGTGGTATTCTTGTGTTCCTCAGGACCATAGAATCATGGGTAGATCCTGGAAATCTGGCACAACAATGCGTAAATATCTTGTTGGAGTCACACACCATTTGCACATTGATTGAATGAAATTGTTTCCGGTTGCGGTACTGGACCTCCATGGCATGTGGGACAACCAATTCAACATGGGTGCAGTCGATGGCACCAATGCAACCCGGGATGCCGCCAAGTGCATGGAATCCCACTTTAGCGTTGGTAATCTCCTGGTACGTGCGTGGTAGTGTGATGTGGTCGTCGGCGTGCTTCAGGAGGGCATCGTGCACTTGGAAGAGTGTCCGTGAGAACAGTGGCTGTGAAATGCCATGCAACTGTCCCACTGTGTGCTGATAGGTGCCTGTGGCCAGGAAGTGGAGTGCAGACACCACCTTCAGTAGGGGTGGGATGGCGGTTGGGCTATCTATCATGCTCACGAGGTCAGCATGTGTCATGTCCACAATGGCGATTATGGTGTCCCAGTCCAAACGGTAGAGGGTGTGGATCTGCTCAGCAGTGAGGTTGAACGGATCGGCTCGGAGGCGTGGGATTGCGGGCCGCCTGCGTGGTGGTAGTGGCAGTGCTTGTGGGCCTTGCTGACCCTGCCTTGCCCTCCTCCTCCTCCTTCTCCTCCGTCTCCCCTGTGCGCCCGGTTGTTGTACCTGTTGTTGTTCGTCGTCTTCTTGTAGTTGTAGCACTTGCAGTGCTATCTGGTCCCCCAGGCCCAACATCGCTAGTCCTGCCGGTAGCATTTTGGAGTGGGAGTGGTTGTGGGAGGGGTTTGGGTCTGCAATATATGTGCTGTCGGCCTGTATGGCCTCCACCTGTGCTGATTGAATGAATCTGTGGCAGATGCAATCCCTTCTGGCCGAGCACGTCCCGCACGTAAGGCTGCATTTGGCCGCATGGCAACTTGGGATTGGAATCATGTATCTAATCCCGATGGCAGTGTGATGTACTTTGACTGATCTTCATGGTATGCTCCCATTGTTACACATGCTATGATTGCAGCCGCTTACATACCTGTGAAGAGTCAGTGGTATGTAGGGCTCGATCGATGGCCGACCCTCATGCAGCACAGTAACGTACTTCACCGACGGGCGTGGCGTCCCATTTGTGATTGCAGCCAGTTAGCATCATGACACACAGCCGCACTACATTGATGTAATTGTGAATGCAAGCGTTCACAGAAGCCTTTTCGACGTAATGTTGCAAGTGAGGAATTCGAAGGCCAGCATTTTGGGTTTTGAAGTAGCGGCGAGGATACGCCCACAGGTCTGGCTGGAAATGTAACGTTCTATTGTAGAATGTCCTTGGGACATGGCCCATAACGAGCAGGCAATGAATGATATGAATTGAATGGGATGCGCAATAGCGTAGTGGACGATAAGGCAGGACGTTCCCAAATCCATCTTGCTTCACAACACTACAGATCCGGCCAGGGGCACAGTGGTTTTTGCGGACTGCATTACGCACAGACGCGATGGAAGTTTCACATATTATGTGAGTGAATATTCATGCGTTTTCATTGCGGGATGAGGGAATGATGAATGGATGCATGGACTGATGATTCCGTTTAGGGTCTGCCATGTACATGGGTTTTTTGAATCACTCCCCTTCCCCTGCGCTATGTGATGCAAGGCTGCCATAGTGGGACATACGTCTATCTGCCCTTGTCGGATCCTCCCTGTCTCGACGCGCCTTCATACACTTGTGTCTAGGCACGTTACTAATCCCATGTCTTGGGTTCTATCTTGACGGACGCATGCACAGTAACCGACGTTGCCAATGGTGTATTTACCTCGATTGATTTCGTTATGAATCGATACTGATTTAGGGGTGTGTATATTCCTTTGGAGTGGGCTAGCATGCATATGGGTGTGGATTTGGTGTGTTGAATGAAGATTGTAATGCATCATGAGTCCCGTAATGCAATCGGTTAATTTGTGTTTCTTTTGGGTGACAGGTATCTCCTGCCCTATTGCAGATGCCATCTCTACGCCACTCCTCCAGATGGTTTTTACTCTCGACTCCTGCAGCTTCGGGTGAATCAGTGGAGCACCATTTCGATCTTATGGGACGATCGCCAATGGGCCACATGCCCTTACGCTGTACTGGTGGCTAGGTGCAACATTTCGGCCTTTCAGCTCGACTAGTGCCTGCCTCATGGGACGGACCTGCGGTTCTTGCCGCTTCCATGTTGCCTTTTGGAACGTTGATGTAGGCCCTGTGTGCCATGATGGTACAGGGCGTCACACAAGTGGAAGCCGGTCAATTATTGCAGATGCAGCCCTCGGTGATGATGGTTGTTTTGGTGGTATTTTGCAAATTGCTGTGGGGCCTTTGTCATTTGGATGTGCATTTAAATTGTATTCCGATATTTGTCGTGTTGCGTTGTTCTTTGCAGGTGATGTGGCGATTTTCGCTTTGTGGCGGTATGTATTGCGAGATGATCTGCATTGTGTTCCGCCTTCTGAGTTGAGTTGTGTGGTACAGTACTGGCCGCGTTTGCCTACGTAGCACAGTATGGTCACGGATAGGGGCTGCCATTGTGTCTGTTTACATGATGTGCTGTTCAGGGGCGGGGGATTGGCTTTTGGCCGACTGGTGCCTGTCAGCCAGGTCGATTGGTGGAATGATGGGTTGTTCAGAATGTGGCTGGTCACAGGTGACTGTGTTTGCGTGCGTTTGTTGGAGGGGGACTGGGGTCATGTCCATTGGAATAGCTTCTGTATTGATGCCATCTGTGCCCTGCAGCTCCCATCGGCCCCTCTTGGGATGAGCCTGGCTGCTCAGTCACTCTGCCGACTTGTGTGGTACATGCTTCTGCTGATGGTTGGTTTGTTTACTGGCATGAGTACAGGGCTGGTGCAATCCCCCTCAGGATGCTGTTTTGGATGTTGCCTTGCGCTGGTGGCAAGCGATGGGGGACTACTGTTGTTTTGTGTCATGTGTTCTTGATTTTCATTTTGATGTATTGTACCTTCGCATGCCTGTGCTGCGTCAGTACGGCTATGGTGACATGCCGTACATGGATGCCCACTCACGGGGCGCTTTGAGCCCCTGCATGCTTTTCTACGTTGGCATGCATGGGTGAATTGTGGATTTCACTGGTTGCATAGTGTGAGTACATTGCGCCTGCCAGGAGTTGTGCAATGAGGCCAGGGAGTGGAGTACAGGCACTCAGTGGGCCATTTACGGTTGGTTCACGTTGCCGTATTTCTCGCCATGGCGGAATGGTACTTTACGACGTGCTTGATGGCGTTCAGTACATGTCCGCTAGGGTCAGAATTCGCGTACCGTTGCGCCATGGCGGTGATTCCGGTTTTGCAAGGCGCGCGTGCGCGTACTTGGTGCAGTTAGCGTTGCCGTTCACTGCGGTGTCGCTAATGGCATCGTACTTTACGGTGACGGGTCATGATCGCAACGAGCGGTGTTCGATGGCGGTATTGCATTTCCGCCATCATTTTTCCATTTCCGCAAGGGTCGTAATGAGGCCCATTGACAACTACATACAAAATTCAGCACACGTCTCAAACAACATGTGGTACCAGCACATGACTCAAATAGGTAAACAAACAACAGAAGACAGCTTCTACGTCTGCTCATTGATCCCATACGCCATGAGTGCCTCCCGAACTTTCGTTGCCACGGAAATAGATGAAAAAACAGTACGGTGTATAATATACCTGGCACTGTTCCAAACCAAAGGGAGATTTCAAGGGAACACGGTGCACCTGGTATGGAAAACACGAGACACGTACACGTACGAAAATAACTTCCTTAAGAGTTATTTGGGTTACCACAAGGCCAGTTTACATGCTGAAGCATTCAAATACATAACAAGTGGCCCTGAAAAAGGAGAAACGAAGAAAGTTACATTACAGTACCTACCATGTGATTGGTACGCCACTGAAGTTCCTGGTAAACAAGGATGTTGGGAAAGACCGTTGATAATAATAACAGGAAAGGTGTACCTGGGTGACAAATGGGACACAGGAGTGGTTGGCAGCAACATGGTAATGAGAGAAGATCCTACAACTATTGCTGAACACAACAACAGATGTTGGATGACTTGGGTCAAGTACGTACCCATGCTAACGTGGATAGAGAAGGATGAAGACCCAATAACAATACTGCCGATGACTGCACCTAAGGTATGCTACCAACACAAAGGAGAAGTGGACGTAGGATACAACACCAACTGTGCAAGCGTGACAGAGCTACCTGAGGGGGGAGCAGGAACAGCAGTAGTAATGGACCATTACTGGGCCTGTGGAGACAAGGCATACCACACACTGCCCCCTCTGTGGAATGGTATATGCACAATAGTACACATTAATGTACCATCACTAGTGGTGCCCCAGAAACATGTGAACGTGGCGAACTTCCCAAAAATGGATGAAGGAAACAAAAGGAAGAAGAGATCTGCACGGCTTCAGAAGGGGCCAGAGAACCGAAACAACGGCAACACCACTGTCCTGAATAGGATGAAAAGACAAGGAGAACCTCTGACTGGAAATTACCTGTGGGGAAGGTCGGAAACAGCACTCACTTCAATTCCGCCAGAACACAGACTATTCAGCAGAGCAGCAATGTTCTTCTCCTCAATAATACATCCTGGACTACAGGCCTACGCAAATGCAAAATGGCTCCAGATAACTAGATGGGAACTAATGATGACAATTAACTCTACAGTAAATGGATTCAACGCAATAAAAGAGGAACTGCGAGCAGTGAGGATGGTAGCACTACAGAACAGATATGTACTGGACCTCCTCACAGCAATGGAAGGAGGAGTTTGCGCAAAGATAGGACAATCATGCTGCACATTCATTCCTGCTAACGATGCTGACAATGGTACACTGACAGAAGCAGTATCACAATTGGCCCAGATGCACTCCAAAATGATGGATGAAAGTAAAGGTGTAAAAAAGGATGAGAGCTGGTTTTCGACGCTATGGTCATGGATGCCATCTTGGCTGTCAGATGGACTGAAGATCATAATTGGATGCATTATTTTGGCTGGAGCTGCACTTATCATAATAAGATTTTGGAAGGCCCGGAAGGCACGCACCACAGACGAGATGATCGAAATGGTCGGTATGCACCCCTTGATGCCAGCAGACGACGGCCAACACACAGGCACAATAATAAAAGAGAGCGAGAGGTTGGGCAACCAGATCATCACTAACCACCTGGACCCACCATCTGTGAAGCTCGAAAACCCAAGAAACCCAAGGAGCTACATAGGGAAATGGGTATACTGCACACCTGGAGGAACCTGTGTATATATGTACTGGTCATTTGAAGACCATGTTAATCACTATGGACATCTGGGAGGAGTAACTAAAATATGGAGAGTGAGAGGAGATAAGGAAAAGGATATGTTTGTGGTCGACAAGTCGACCAGAGGGGGGACTGAAGTGGGAAAAGTGAACAAAAGGCTCCCACCAATCACCTCTCAAACCTGGCCTAGAGGATCACGGCCCAGACACCTGCCACAAGAGGAGTTCGCCCATCTCCCAGACGACCAAATACCCTGGTACAAGAACATACGGATGTGCCCACTCGCGTGCCCACCCGCCTGCCCACCAGCCTGCCCTGCACATGCCGACACCTGCGGCATGGATGAACTCGACTAAACCATCCAGCACCAAATCAACACATCGTTAGAGATGCCATGACGACCTAGCCAATGGTCAGCACACCCGTGCAAACATACACACCGGACACTCCCACACCAATCCACACGAAGAACATACTCAGTGCTATGACGTAGGCGACGGACACACCCACGGACGTGCATCTTTATTATTTTCCACATAGGCTTCTCAAAATGCAGAAACGCAAGACGCATAATGAACTCATCTAAAAAGGCTTGCTCACGCTTCTTCTAAACCCTTAAAAGCATAATGAGAAATATAACGAAGACACGATACTGGGGATAGAGCAATATGATACCATAACCTAAAGCGCTCTGTATCAAACGGTTCCACCTATGCACCAGGCCCAAGTAGGCCGCAAGCAAAAGCTTCCATGAACATTGAATGAGCAAGAGCTTGGTTGCTGACCCTGCAGAATGAGCCCGGCGAAAGCAGACAGTCAAGGGCACAACGTTGCAAACTCTCGAAGCGCAAGCCGATGCCAAGGTCGCACCTGCAAGATAAGCCAGGCACACAGTGAGAAATGCAATATTAATTGTGCAGAATTCTGCCTCAAACACGGTCCCACCTCACGTGACCAAGCCAAACCTGACAGGATGCCAAGCCCAGGAGGAAGAAGGCGCCTGGATCCCCCGTCTCAAGACACAGGCAGATACAATTAAGCGACTCAATGGACATCTGCAGCGGTGGGAGTAGTCGGCCTTCCTGCTTATGAATAAATCCTCACATTGTCTGCACATACCCATAGTGAAACATTGTTGCAAATGACAGGTGCACCGCGAGCTGGGAACAGGGATGGTCCCAGACTGGGGGGCTCGCGGGAGGACCAATCAGAACATGGGGCCCTTATCACTGACGCCATTAACATTAACCAATCCTCAGGGGTCTTCATGTAACAATTTTTATGTATCAAACTGAAGGGACAACCCAAGTATACCACCTGACTGACCCTTAACCAATAACGACGTTCTCTATACGTATGCTATACTAACCCTACCACTCAGGGAACCAATCCAGAGTGACGATAGGTTTTTTGCTAACTTTCTCAGGTGACGCTAGTAGCGCGTCATACTAAGGTAAAAAGGGCCTGCGAGCCCCACGATGTTGAGAGAGTGTCAGGACGGACACGTACGATCCTTGACCCATCCCTGCCGTTTTGTTCAATAAACAGCAGAATCACCTTGCTTCTTGCGTGTGTCTCATACTCTATCTCTTTTGGGATATACGGGAGGAGTTGGGGCCTCCCTGCCCGGAGGTCCGCGGACGGCCCAGCCGACCCCGGGAGAATTCCCCCCCCGACAGCTATATGAACAATGAGCAGGATTCATGGCTAGCTCCATCGCTATATGATCAATGAGCAGGATCCATGGCTCGCTCCATCGCTATATTATCAATGAGCAGGATCCATGGCTCGCTCCATCGCTATATGGTCAATGGGCAGGATCCATGGCTAGCTCCATCGCTATATGATCAATGAGCAGGATTCATGGCTAGCTCCATCGCTATATGATCAATGAGCAGGATCCATGGCTCGCTCCATCGCTAAGTGCATTCCCTTTTTCCACCTTAAGTAAAGATTCAATCAAAGTAAAGATTCAATCAAAACACAATACAACTTCAGCAATGTACATTCAAACTAAAGACACAGCCTAACACTGTTGACTGTTTTATGAAGATACAAGTGTTTTATGTGATATGGATAATTAGCTGATGAGTGTCTGGCCTATCGTCATTGGGGAATTGAAAAACAATATATTCTGGGACCGCCTTCTTTTTTTATAACTTAAAAACATCAAACAATCGCTACCAACTATTTTTGTCAATGCAACCTTGGAAAATGTGTCTCTGATCTCTGAATCACCAGTATCTTAAGATGATCATTAACTCTGACTGTCAAACACACACAACCAAAGCGCTCATAGGGTAACCTGCTTTATGCTTGCAGGGTAACCTTCTATAGGCTCACAGTGTAACCTGCTACAGGCTCACAGTGTAACCTGCTATAGGCTCACAGGGTACCCTGCTACAGGCTCACAGTGGTAGCTCATGGTGGGACCATTTGCAGGACTTTCGGGCAGAAAACCAGTTAGATGAGGGTGAGACGCATGCAAAACTCTTACTTGAGGGAACTCAGCATCTTGAAGGTGGTTCGCTTCCACGTAGGGTCTCCTCTTATCAGCGTTCGGGCTTTCGTAGCTCAGCACACAAGCGCCCTGAGGATCAACCATTTGCTCAGTCACTTCGCCATTTGCTTTTTCCAAAATGTTCACAGAGTTGATGAGAAGGGCTTCTGCTTTCAGATTGGGGAGCAGTACCACCGCTGACTGGCTGCGGGTGGGTGCTGAGTGGGTGCTTCTCCAGCATGGTTTGGGATGGACCGTTGAGTTGTTCTCGGTTTCCTCCTGCCAGAGCACCTGAAGCGGGACCTAGAATCAGAGCAAATGGTTGAGTTCACCAACCTGATTAATTTCAGGACATATTCTCAGACTTTCCTTATTGACTCTAATTGTGCCCAATAGTGCAATCTGACAAGGATTATTGTGAATGGCCTAAAAAACATATTCCTTACTAATGATCATTATCCCATTGGATTGATGGATCTTTCTTTGAAGACGATGGAGCCGGAGAGGCTGTAACCACTGGCATAAGGCCTGCTCCTACCTATCAGAGGCAACATTCCACATTCCCTCTGTGTTGAGCTTGCTCTTTCCTGCCAGTCATCCTCACCGGCTATGCTCTGCCTCCAGCTGCCACAGTAGGCTCACATGCTCTCCCTATCCCTGTTGCCTGCCCCATTCTGTGTGCACGGTGGGCCTCATGCATGCCCCCACTCTCATTCTTTCAGTCCCATCCTTCTCTTGTGTTTTCATGTCTCTTCCTTTTTTGACCCTCATATAACCATTCACCAACGTGATAATGGCATTACAGCCTACATGGCAGGTTATGGTCATTTCTTCCTCATAAAACCAGCAAGTAGGCTGGATTTCCTCATCTTCACCTGCCAATATTGCAATAATCAACATTAATTGAATACATCGCCAGATGACCTGCAGGCAATTGTTATTGTCGCGCACGTCCCCACCCACCAGACTGCAAAGTTTATGAAATATTTGTTAAAAAATGAAAAGGTTATTAAGAAAAAGAAAAGAAAGAAAACAAAGTTGCTGCCTACATCCCATTCATTTTCCCATGGACAAAGGTCAATTATTGCCAGACCGCAGAGTCCAAACCAAGGGACCATGTCCGAAACAACTTGGACACAAACGGCCTCATTACGACCCTACCAGTCCGGAAGGAATGGTGGTGGTAAAACTGCCACCACCGTTCTTTCCGGACCGGCTGATTAAGAGTCCTGCAGGCGGGAGCAAAGACGGAACCAGTGTTTCCATGGTCCCCATCGCCATGGAGTCTTAAGGGACTCCATGGGAATGGGGAGTTACAGAATTCCGCTGCCGGAATTCCCAGGTCACCGGGGTCGTAATGCCCCGTTAATTCCGGGAATCATGGAGGCGAAATGGTAATACGAGTCCGGCGGTAACCTGCCAGTTTTTTCGGCTCGGTTACCGCCGGACTCGTAATGAGGCCCAAAGTCTGGAGGCCATTTTTTAGTTTGTGGTTACACCGTGCAGTAGTTTATTAAAATATTTGATGGAGAAGGGGGCTCCAACATAGTTAGCTATATCTTGGTTAAAATGCAGAGAAACCGGGTGTTTATAAATGAAACAGCCGCCATCCTTGCTTTTGCTCGATGCAAGAGATAGGTAAGAAGACACCAAGTGAAATTTGGCAGTTGGAGGAAGTCCCGGGATTGAGTTTGCAACACAAAGCCTTTCTGTAACATCGGTTATGGACAGAACAGCCTCAAATAGCCAGCATTTCAAAGCAAACTGTGTCACCGAAGCAGCGTATGTTGTGATGCTAGGGCAGGTGGTGAGGAGGCCATCATGGGTGTGTGGGAAGCAGACACAGATGAGGGGGACCCTTGTAGTGGGCCATGGGGGACAGGAAAGCATTTTATTTCCCAGTCGTTTTTCCGATATTCGTGGCTATGATAAGACTACAGATAGCCAAGGGTACCTGTATATCTGTACCCGCAGCTATAAAAAGAAAAGTTTAAAAAAATATCTTTTTACAGCTACTGTGACGATGGGGGTGAAAAATCACTGGCCATGGCCAAACACAATAGGCATCAGGGACTCTTATCTATGCAGTAACTGGGACTCACCATATATATATATGGCTGTGTGAGCGCTTTAAAAATACACAAAATGAACCCATATTGGGGCATTATATATATATATAATGCCCCAATATGGGTTCACAAAAATACACAAAATGAACCCATATTGGGGCATTATATATATATATAATGCCCCAATATGGGTTCATTTTTTGTATTTTTAAAGCGCTCACACAGCCAAGGTGTATCGAGGCGCAGGAATACATCTCTTAGTTGCGTATTTATAACGCGCTTAGAGGTTTCTAAGTGCGGACCCGGGTTTGGAACCTGTGTTTCTCTGTGTCGTCTTATTTCCACAGCAAGCACATTGCCGCTGAGCTAGCCTCCCGGGATAGGGTTAAAGATCTTCTATGTTGCCAGTGCTCTCTGAGAGCGCTGAGAGACATTTATTTTGCCTTTTGCTGAATTGCATTATGGTATTTGTAGTCTCCTAGTCAGGGGCGTAGGAGACACACAAAATCTGGGGGGGGACAGGGGACACCTTGGGGACTTATTATGCAGACCTCAATCACCAATACTGGCACAGGGCAGCATGATAGGGATCCGTCATCGCCTCAGCCTGCGCTCCGATTTACCCCCCTAAGATGGGTGGACTCGACACTGCCCTTAGCAGCCATATGGGCTGAGAGGATAGCTGAGGGGCAACACATCTGTTTTGGAAGCAAGATAACGTAGAGCAACACAGGTTTGAATCCCAGTCCCGTGCTTAGAGACTGGTCTCCGGTATTGAGCATTTATTTATTTATTTATTGGATATTTATAAGGTGCGTATACAACACAAACAGTGTTCCAAAGTGCCACAAGGCAAATGGGAAAGGAGCAAGGGAACAAATAAACAATGGAAAGGCAATGAATAAATAATAAACCACACAGTGGTCCTACTAGGCTTTGTGATATTCGGAACGTGCAAGTGCAGTGACCAAGAAGAGGGGGCGCAGACTCCGAGGGGTAAGTGCTACAGGGTCCCCTAGCATGTAATAAAAGATGAATTAAATAATCTAACCTAAGGCCTGGGTAATTACTGTTCTGGACCCAGAGGGGGATGACCAGCTACCACTTTGTTTGGATGGACTTTATTGGTACCAAAGACATCCCTCCAAGACCTGAAAGCACACATTCTGTACTCAATTAGTTGAGCAACTTGTCTATCACCGGAAATGCATCGGGTTTCTGGGCCATCCACATTTATCATGCACTTTCCATGTCCCCACACTGCCTTTGCCGGGCACACTTGAGAAACACTTCACACACCAGTTTGCAGACAGTTCCCCTAAAGGTCAAAGATAGCCAAGGCCCACAATGTCTGCACGGGTGCCAGCCTACTGGCCAAGGACAATTGCACCCCGAGTTCCCTTCAGAATGCCCAGTTTTCCTCTAATGTATGTATTGGTCCACACCTTCCTTGCTGATGGGACTGCTCCATGTAGGTGTCCCTCTTTCAAAAGACAAATAGCTTCTCATGCCACTCAATGCTAACCAAGCAACCTATATTAGTGCTCAACGTCTCTTTCGCATCCCCTTCTGAGTGCCATGTTCCATGCGCTTTGTATTTTGAATACTGCAGTAGGCCTGACCCAGCCAGTCATCCTCTCAAGGTTG
Organism: Ambystoma mexicanum; assembly: GCF_040938575.1. NCBI lineage: Eukaryota > Metazoa > Chordata > Amphibia > Caudata > Ambystomatidae > Ambystoma > Ambystoma mexicanum. Next base: position 144,491,406 of record NC_090930.1, on the reverse strand, counting down.
ATGCATGGAGTAGCATTAACTTATTGGGTACTAACACCTACTAGTACAGGTGCTGAGAAGCAAGAGGAATCCACATGAAGAGCTATACAAGAACACCAATTATTAATATTAGCAACCTATTCTGTGCTCACAGTGTTACAACACAGGTTGACTTAAGCTGTTGTTCCAGGTGTTGCAATAGCCTAAATCTTGGTTATCCCAGGGTTTATTGTAAGTGCTTCCACCTATATGCCCAGTGATGGACCTATAGAGGTACATGTCGTTCGTTAAGCACCCAAAGCTGTTGGGTACAAAGGAGCAGTGCCCGGAGGCACTCGCAGGCAGTGGAGTCATGTTGCAGGCATTGACACTCCATTTCCATGTCTAGTTCTGTATTTATTTATTTATTTGTAGAGTGCTCACTGCTTAGCTTAATTGGTTCATGTCGCTTTGGCAGATTCCAGAAGTGATTACTCCTGGGTGCCTTGTTAGAACAGAGGGATCTTGACTTATGTCCTGAAAGAAAGCAGGTTTCGGGGCATGTCGTACCTTCTTTAAGGTTATTCCCGAAGTGGTTGAGGCCAATCGTTTGGACCCTTGGCCTTGGCTCTTGCATGGCTTTTTGGGATTAGCAGGCCATTGGCCTGTGCAGAGATTACGGCTTCATTGGGCGGAGAAGCATGCAAGTCCATATAGTATTGCCACCTCGGGTGAACTTGCATGGCAAGAGGCCACAGGCATCCACACAAAGTACCAACTTACAGGCCCTGCTATGATTAGAAATACTGGTTATTAAGTTGGCAATGCATGCCTAAACACTGCCTGCATGAAAGGCATGACGTAAATCTCTAGGCTGAGTACAACATAGCTAAGATTCCATGCTGTGCGTCTCCTTAAGCATGATATCTAGCCCAGTGCTATATGATATTCGCAGCATGGGCTGCTGCACATGTATGATCGCTGTACCCCGGCTCCACAATTGTGGCGCCACCTTGTAATATTCTGGTTCAATTTCAATATAACTCAAATTTTAATTACAATAATATTGACAGCATTCACACATGACACACGTGTGTGTGGTGGGTGGGCGGCCCCTATGTAACTCTGACATCACAGTGAGATGGCAGGACAAAGAGTGAGGTCACACACTCTACGAGTGGGTCCCTGAGCACTACTACTAACAACACATACAACAGGACGAGGAACAGTTGTCCAAACACATTTAATAAAGGGTATGGGGTTATAAATGGGAGTGGAAGGCGTGGGTCAGAGGAAGCAGGTGGGGATTGCAGCCTGTAAACTAACATTAAGAAAATGATAAACCAAGGTCTGTACTGCACATTTAACAATTCTTGACAGCTCAGCTGGCGCCAGGGGCGCTGACAAGTTAAAAGCAGGAAAATACTTGGTGTGGCTTGCCTTTTTAGCTGTCTGTGGCCGAGACACAGGGCACTGTGCACAATTACATATTCTGGGGGGGATAAATGTCATTATATCCCCCCACTTAAATTGTGGGGGGGATTTGGCACCCCGTACCCCCCATGTCCTATGCCCATGCTCCAAGTCAGGATGGAGAGAATAATGTCACAAGTGTACACTTTTATGTCTAACATAGCTCTATAAGGATGCAAATATTTGAATGACACTATGGAATGTGTACTTTTCAAGTTATATTTATAAAGCAGAGTATTGTTGAAAGCCAAATATGTGGGTGAGGAGGGGAAATGATGAGAGGGCAAGTAAGTCATGAGTATTTGCCCAGGATGTGGCAACAGAGGTTGCAATCTTGACACTGGTGCAGTTATTTCCCCCTGATTCTGGCTGCTGTTCAGAGCACATGTTAAGGACATATGTGGGCAGACAGCATAACATTTTTTCAGAGGGAAGTCACACCCCATGTTTTTTTTCTTTTTGAGGTTGGCAAGCTTGGTCAAGTATTTCGTTACCAGGATTTTACGCAGGTTATCATGTTCCCAGTGCAGACGCATACTCACAAAACCACAAGCACTTGTCTCGTTTTGGGATTTTGTTTTCCAGGGAATATTTCACTACAGATTGCTGGGTTTAAAAGGTGAGCGCCTTTTATACTTTGCCAGCGTATTTTCTCGAACACTTCCTCTCTTTGGTTATGTTTCTGGTGTTCATTGCTTTCCAGTGCTATTTTGTCTTGCACACTTTTTTCTTTGGCAAAATCAGTCTGTGAGTGAGGAACGTCTTTGAGCGATGGGTGGCAAGTGTTCTTAAATAAAGAGTGGGAAAGGCCAAAGACCATGGCTAATGGTCTGTGAGTGTTTTAAAATGCACACTGGGCACAGCCAAAGGCTGTGCCTACAAGCATGGACATGGCTAGAGGTCTGGGAGTGTTCTAAAATATACAGTGAGTCCGGCAAAAGGCCAGTCCCACTTGCAATGGCCAAAGGCTAGTGGTCTGGTAGTGTTTGAAAACAGGCAGTTCTCAAAGTCTGCCATCTTTTCTACATAGCAATACACTGTCAAAACAGATTGAAATCAGCCTGAGAGTGATGAACGTCTTTGAGCGATGGGTTGCAAGTGTTTTAAAATATGGAGTGGGCACGAACGAAGGCCATGCCCACTGGCCATGTCCAAAGGCCATTAGTGGTCTGAAAGTGTTTTTAAAAGGACGGTGACATGCCAACTAGCCAGAGCCAAAGGCCATGTGTAGTGGTCTGGAAGTGCTCTAAAATGGACATTGGGTGAGGCCAAGGCCATGGCTAGTGGTCCAGTAGTGTTATAAAATGGACAGTGGAAGTGGAAGGCCATGCCCACTGGCCATAGCTAGTGGTCTGAGAGTGATTTACAAAATAAAGTGTGCATTGTCGGAGGCCATGCCCATTGGAAAAAATTCAAGGGGTTTTGTTGTGTTAAATTCTCACCACCATTTTGTCCTCTCCAAAAATACATTATTCAACCTCTGAAGCTTGAAAGGTGTTAGACAAACCAATGTTATGACATGAAACCAAAAACCACTACTCTTGATGCGAGTAGACCAGTCATATAGAGGAGGATGCAAAAGACCATGGTCCCCATTCTGACCTTGACGGACCAGCAAATTACAAGTTTGCCTGCCGGGGCCGCTTCACCCGAAAGGTCTGACCCTGCTGGACGCAGCGGCCACCGTAGGCAGAGCCGTCACGGATGCATTTCCCATGGAGTCGTATGGGACTCCACAGGAATGGGGAACAACATTTTCCGGAACCTAGCTTGCCGGTCCGACGGGACTTATAATGTCCCGGTGGCACCGGCAAGGTAGATGGCGGTAAAATGTCACAAGTACTGTGTAGCACCGGCAAGGTTACCACCGGACTCGTAATGAGGCCACATGTAACCTATCTGGTTACATGTGATTTCATCAATTTTGTTGTTTTGGGTGGTGGTCCTCCCAAAGCCCCTCTTTGTTTACTAATACTTTTTCCCCACCCCAAAACCACTATTCCCACCTCCAGCCCCATTTCTATTTTTTTCCCAAGTTAGTTATTTTCTTTTTCGTTGTTTATGTATTTGTTATAATTTCATTAGTTAGTTTGTATTCGATATAATCACTGCATACCACCTCACCAGAAGACCAGGCTGACACGCTGCCCCAGAGGACCTATCGATGGGGAGTAAGACACGCTATTGCAAGAGAAAGTTAGGATTTCCATGTGAAAGAAATGAAGGTGGCTCAAAATCTGAATCCAAAATGAATGCTTTGAAATATTGAAATCTATAACTAAGCCAACAGGTATAGAAAAAGTCACTGAAACTTCTATCAAGTTTAGATCTGAAACCGCAAAAGTTCATGATTAATATGCATTGCCTGGGTTCAGCTTGAATTGTTTCATTATGAAAATGATGGTAAACTGTTCATCATCACATCCTCGGAGCATCGCCAGAATTCAAAAGAGGTGCCCAAGACCATAAACAAGCATAGTTCTCTAGACTGAAGTAGGGTGAATCCTCATCTATCAGAAAACGCAGTGACACAACGGGCACAAGCTTTATACAAGGTGGCAAATGTGGGGCCTGCTCCAAACCTTTCGACAACGATTGATCTCGCGCAGCTGGTAAAAGCAGACCAATTATAATACCAATTATATTCCCAATTATGATTCCAAGTAATAATTATAATAATTGTTTTGGAGGCCGGCCATGGACATCAAGCCGGCCCCTTGTGACACCAGCACCACAGAGGCCCAGTGCCTCAGAGGGTTGCCAGGGAACACCCGGTTTTATATGAGGCAGGGCGAACCATGACCAGCACATGTGGAGCCTGGACACCTTGCTGGCAAGAGGGCCCCATGGCAGCCTAGCCTACCGACCTGTGCTCACACAGTGTGGGCCTGCAGGCCTGAATGAGACACAGACTCAGGCGTTCCTCTTTGGGAGTCTGCAGCCGTTCTGATGCGCGTGCCTGCAGGGGCTCCTTTTATTGGCTTGGGCCATGACACAGTCCTGGCCCATGTTAAAAGGGCAATACACAGGGGAGGGACACATGACATTAAAAGGGCAACACACGTGGGAGGGTCACAGCACAAAGATAATCAGTAATAGCACCTTGCCCTTGCTTAAGAAAATACTTGAGCTTCCTGTCACCTTACAATGTCCTGGTGTCTGTTGAACGGTGCAGCCTCTTTGACACTGGATGGTCAGGATTCCAACAGTTGTGGAATGGTGTTAAAATTGAAGTACTGGACTAGCTGTTGATACCACAGGACAAAGGCCTATACCAACCCCGGTTTAAACTGAAGCAATTCAGGGGGGCATGTTTTGAAATCCACACCCCCTGGAGTGGATGGTATCCCTGTTCCTCTCAGATCATCTACCTCTCTGGTTAAATTCAAGAAGGAGGTGAAAACCTTATGATTCAACTCTTCTTACTCATTTCTGGCTTCCCCGCACTTATTTCTCCATGTTTGTTTGTTTTGTTTATTTGTGCTCTCTGAGACCTATGGGCGTGTGGCGCTTTATATTTAAAATAAATAAGGTGGTTCTTGGTGCGTCTAAGAGCAATGGGCAAGGCGTTCCACAATTTGCCGGCGGTGATTGAGAAGGCAAGGCCACCCACCCTAGATAGACGAAATCTAGGAACCGTAACCAATCATGTGTCACTGGAGCGTAGGGGGTGCCTTGGAAGATAAGAAGCAAACTTGCCTTGTAAGTATTCAGCCCCCTGGCGATAGTACGCCTGATGGACTAAGCAGAGGGACTTGAACTCAATCCTCTTAGCAACTGGGAGCCAGTGGAGTGACCGAAGTACTGGGATGATGTGGGATCTGTAGGGAATATTAGTGGCTACCCGGGCAGTAAGATTTTGCAATAGCTGCAACTGGAGAATGAGACATGAGCTGTGCCACGTGGTTTCTTGTCGCAATGTCGAAGGTGTCCCGCTGAAGTTTCGAAAGGTGCTAGGGTCCTGAAAAGAGTGAGCTGTCCTGCTGGAGACATCTCCTGCCATACCTCACACGCTGGCACCAATGCCTGGGGTCAATGGATGATGGTCAGAGAGGAGTTGCTGCAGGTTTTGTATGTGAGACTGGCAGCAGAAAGGCTGGCTGCAGTTTTAGGATGTACAGGCCATGGTAATGCTCACTAGTTATGCTCATTACACTACAGCCCAGTTGGCAGGAAATTGCCCATAGTAGGGGAGTTTTGCTGGCTGATGAGATCTGTTCATGGCAGGCACAAGTGAGTGACAGGTGGCACCCTTTAGTGTAGAGGGGAGGAATAGCCAGGCGATTGGAGCTTTATTGAAAGCGTGTTGGTCTTAAAAGCTGTGAACTCGCAATGGTAGAATATTCTATGTTTTGGCCGTTATATGTTAGTGGCCTTCAAACCCCTTAGCTATAAGAGTTTAATGGATAGGTTTAGCAAAGTCAATGCAGGTGATCCTGTCACGGTCCGCGAGATCACAGGAAACTAAATATGGAAATGTCATATCTTCTACCGAGACAGCTATTTGTGGAGTACTACAGTGATTTTCAGTCAAACCACTTTTTACCAGTTCATACATGGGTCCATTATCTTGGATTGTACAGTGTCATGTTGTGAGATATCCGCGGTGCGCTTGCCACATCCAGATCGGTGGAGAGGACAAAGCAGGGAGACATATCCTCTACGAAAATGTCAATTCACGACTTAATGGACTATATCCAAGTCTCTGCGCTATCTATTTGGCTTCGATCTCTGGGAGCTACATCAGAAGCCTGCGTTCGCCACCTAGGTATTATGTTTTACCGGGCCTGAATACTGGACCACAAGTCGTACAGTTCCTATATTAATACTCAGAGGATTCTGAGATTAAATTTAGACACAGTGTAATCTTTCGCTGGGCGTAGTAATCACTACAGATGGGAAAGCAGCAGCCTGTGTAAGCTTCCTAAGCCACCCCATTAGACAGGACATTCAGGAAATGCAATCCTATGGTAAATTTGGAGGATTATCTGAAGTCTCTATGTCCTATTCAGTCTTCTACCAGCTCCAGTCAAAACCATTCTGCAAGACCTTCCATAGAATGCAGCGTAATACAAAATCTGGAATAACATGGTTTACCATAACATAGCTAGCACCCTTAAAATAACCTCACAATAAACAGTTATAGCTAGGAAGGGGCATGAATATCATAGTTTGACAACTGTTGGTTAACTTTGTTCACTTATAAGATGTCAGTTTCAAACATAATAATAACAGCTGAAGGCCAAAGGACAGAGGCAAAATAACCTACCTGTGAATGAGGTGGATCCTGTGTGATATCAAGGGGGGGGCGATATATGATGGGAATCCATATTACATTTCGAAATCATCACATTCTATATTGTGGTGAATTCAGTGACATCATCACTCCCTCTATGGGGAAGCTCTCATCCCATGTGGCTAGGGAAGGGCACCCGCTATCTAATGCCAACCATGGTGGCGGCTGCCTGTGGGAGGACCACATGAGAGAGAAAACCCTCATGGGAGGGAAGTAGACACATTGACTTTTTTCCATTCTCCTTATGAAATGACTGAGACTAGGAAGAGCACTGAACTAGCAACGCGCTCTAGTGGTTAGAAGACTCTAATAGGTCACGGGACATTTAAGAGCCTGGCACTGCAAAGAAAATGGAGATTGATGGGAAGCAGATCCACTCTGCCCGAGGCGGGTCGGGAAACGAAGCCGGAGACAGACAGAGGCCAGTGGCTGTCGGTGCTGTTGTGAGAAGCTTGGGAGAAGGTATGCCATCTGGGAGCCTGCAGCTGAAAGAGGGCACAGTGAAGTGAGTGCCAAAAGGCAGACGGGACGCCAGAAGTGAGATGAAGCTCCCCAGTGAGGAAAGCCAAGGCTTTGGAGAACGCCAAAGCAGCTGCAGGAGACCGGTGAGCCCAGGCAAGGCAAAGGGACACCACAGCACTTTGCAGCATAGAGCACATAGCACACAGGGCCAATATAAAAGAGAACCTGAGCAAGGGAATAGAATGCTGAAAGTATTACTAAGGGAAACCAGTGAAGAGTGGTTGAAGACCCTATGGCTAAGCAACGTGCAGTGAGTCTGGGACCTGTACCCAAAAGTGTATGTTGTGAAAGCCATGGCAGGAGAGTAGACCAGGCAACAAGATTGTGAGTTTGGGACCCACACCCAAATCCAAAGGGAACACTGTAGAAGCCCCGGCAGGATAGTATGCCGTGCATGGGAGAAGAGTAAAAGCACAAGGGAAGACCCATACCCCTTTGGTGCAGGAAGCCCTGGCAGGAGAGTATACCAGGCATAAGAGAAAGGTGAAAGTACAAAGTGAACGTTGTGAAAGCTTAGCAGTGTGAACATACTGTACGAATTAGAAGAGGAAGTGTGACCTCTTAAGATTGTGGAAACTCTAGGTGAAGGGAACGATACGCCATTAGACAAGAAACTTGAATAAACTGTGCATTCAAGGAGCTATAGAAAACCCCTTGAGTCTGTGAAATGCAGGGGAAGGGAGCCATACCCCCTGGACTGGAGATCTGTATAATACTGAGGAATATAACTGTGTTTGTGAACTATAAAGAAGCTGAGAAACTCAAGGGAAGGAAGCCGCATGTGGCACTTTGCTTATTTGTTTCTTTGTGCACCATTTTGGAACTTTTTGTTGGAACTGTGGAAATATCCAGATTTTTCCAGTTGAAAGACTATATCCCTTTTCACATTATTATGGGTTTAGAATGTAAGGGTCAGGTTAGGATTTCGGACAAAGGACAGATAACTCTTTTGCTTTTGGACATTCTGACATTGATATCCTTTGGTTTCGTTGAGACAGGTAACCCCCTCATAGTGATAGGGCATGATAGGTCGATCTCCAACCCTTTTTTTTTACTTTAATACAACTTTATAGCAGTCAACATAATGCCCTTGTTTCCGAGTCTTACTCCTGATTTATTGCAATATTTATTATGATACCAGTGAAATTGGTCTACAGTACTTTTCTTTGCTAGAGAGACTACCTGTGGCCTCACCACATGCACTGAGAAGGAGCAGTCATAGTGATGAACCTTTCCCTTGATCCACCCATGCAGGATTGCCTTCAGGCTTCAGCCACCAGATAGGATCTCACTTGGTCTTATTCAGTAAATTCAGGTTGTTCTCCCAAAGTCACCTGTTGTGTTGTGATAATATATAGAAAAGGCACATTGGCAAAGGCTCCCATCTAAGTGAACATGAAATAGCCTGTTTGGATTAGCATGGCACTTTAAAAGGGAGAAGCAACTATCTTAAGATTTGCTCATATCAACAATGGGCCCAAAGGGCTGTGAAAACGATGATGAATCTAGCAATATCATTACTGAATCTCTGGAGGGGAGCTTACCTTAAGTGGTCAGGGAAAGGCAGAAGCTACATGACCCTGACCCTGGGGATGCTATCTGCGAGAGGACCGCATAGGGGGAGACAAACTCCAGGGAGGCAAGAGAATATTAGATCCAAACCTCCAATGACTTGTGCCACACTCCTTTATGGCTTAATGTAATGAAAATAGTGAAATCTAAGGCTTTTCTAACCAGCACCATTATGCACCCCTCTAACCCTTTTCTAGTACTGAGAGGAGGAAGATGGATGGAGTTATGAGGATGAACAAACACGGCAAACAAGGCAGCGTTCTTGTCATTTAAAAATTCTAAATAAGACGAGGACATTTAAAAAGGAAACAGCTGAACAAGTCTGGTGAGAGAGAGACAGAGACTGCAACTGCATCTGATGTATGCTGACGTTGTTTGGGACACCGGAGGGAAGCAGACTGCAGAACACAGTGGAGAAGCTGACAAATATGGCGTGCAGCGAAGCCAAACCGGGAGAAGTTCACGGCTTACCTATCACAGGCAGCTGGAGTTGCCAAACACAGGAGGAAGCCAAGCAGGAATGAAGCAGAAAACGGGACACTCTGCCAGTCAACGATGTGTTCAAAAGTGAAGAGGATGGAGAAACGCAAATGATATGATATGATATGGCATTTATAACGTGCCTGAACACAAGTGTTTCTAGGTACGACAAGACAGGGAGGGGAAAACATAGGGAGGACAAAACAATGATCTCACTAGGCCCTGTGTCATTCAGATTGCGCAAGTGCAGGGAAATGGACAGGGAGAAGTGACAGGGAGTGGGGGGCTCAGTGTAGGTAACTCAAAAGTGCAGCCAGCGTGTTGCTCAGTGCAGTTAACTCAAAAGTGCAGACAATGGGTGGTTCAAAGTGCAGAAAGAAGGCACTGCAGCCTTGCAGATACAGACCACTAGTTCTATGGGAGCCGAAAGGCAGTGCAACGTGCAACTGGACATGCAGGAGCCTGGGCCCAAGTTCAGAGGGTAGCCAGGTGGCCAATGCATGGAGCAGTCGGGGCATCAGCAGCGGAGAGGAAGAGAGAAAGCAGAAGCGAAGACGAAGGTCTTGAGTCGCTACCGGAACTGGAGGTGGTTCTGCTCAAATTTGAGAGAGGCAGGGAGAATGTTCCAGGGTGAGGCCCCATCCGAAGATAGAGATCTGCCCCCAACTCTCTGCTTGGAAAAACAACGGACCCTCAGAGAGTTTGAAGTGGATGAGCGGAGAGCTCGAGAGGGGAGAAATGTAGGAAGAGAGAGTTGGAGGTAGTGCGGTCCCAGGCCCCAGAAAGCCTTGCGGACGATGCAGAGGGTCCTGAACTTGATCCTTTGCCGCCACTGGGAGCCAATGAAGAGATTTCATAGCTGAAGAGATACAATCGCTGGGCTTGAGGACGTGGACAAGTCTTGCAGTCCTGTTCTGTATACGTTGTTAAGGGCTGAGAGTAGCGACAGGAAGATTTAGAAAGAGGCTGTTGCAGTAGTCCAGCCAGAGCTCTGGAGACAGTGAGCTTCTGGGGGAAGGAGAGGAAAAGAAGAATACCTCTGAGGAGGTGTAGTTAATAGTTTGACTTCTTAGACACATCAGAGATGTGAGGAGAGAAGGAGAGGGTGGAATTGGTGATGACCCCAAGGTTCTTAGCTTCACAGATAGGAGCAGGAAGAGGGCCGAGAGTGAGTGGCCATAGAGAGAAAGGAAAGGAGGGAGCTGTTGCTCCAATGAGGAGGACCTCAGTCTTACTGGCATTAAGGCAGAGATCATTGGTGGCACACCATTCCTGAATTGAGATCAGACAATCTGGAATGAGAGAAGGAGAAGAGGCAGCCGAGTGGAGCCTGAAAGAGAGCTGGGTGTCATCCGCATGACACTGACAGTTGGACAGAAGGAAACAATGCAGTGGGAAAGAGGTGCCAGGTATTGGTTGAAAAGCCAGGGAGAAAGGTTAGACCCCTGGGGAACACCACAAGTGGAGAGAGAGATAGAGGATAGGAAAGACCCCAGTTGGACCTGGGAAGGTTGGTCAGTGAGAAAGGGGGTCAGCCAGGCCAGGGCCTGATCAGTGATACCCAGGTTATCGTGGAGGCGATTGAGCAGGATGACATGGTTGACTGTATCAAAGACAAAAGAAAGATTGAGGAGAATGAGGACAGAAGGAAGGTTACAATCAAGGTTAGAGAGCATATCTTCACAGGTGTTCAGGAGATCTGTTTCTGTGCTTCTGGCAGCTCTGAAGGTAGACTGGTGGTCGTGGAGACTACCAACAGATTCAGTGTGCAGATTGAGCTGGGAGATGGCAAGCTTTTCAAAGAGTTTGCCCAGGAAAGGAGTGATGGAGAATGGGTGATAGCCATAGAGGAAGGATCGGCAGCGGGTTTCTTTAGAAGGGGGTGCACAAGGGAGTGCTTAAGGGGGGAAGGGAAGGTTCCAGTGGCAAAAGAGTGGTTGCAGAAATTGGCTAAGGCGGGAGCAAGTTTATTGATGCGGTCCTTGATGGTTCTGGAAGAACAGGGGAGAACCTGTTTTGACGAGACTTTCATAGATCGGACTGGTCTAGAAACATCTTCAGGGGAGAACAAGGGAAAGGAAGAGAAGGGCGGAGGAGAGACACCCCATAGGCAGGCCAGGAGTGGAAGAGGGGGACGAGGAGGAAGAGGATGAGTGGGTGGACAGGATGTGCTGAGTTTTAGTGATGAAATGAGAAGCAAAGGCCGTACAGTTGTTAAACTGTATTTGTATAATACTGCCTTGCTATGAATATTGGCCTAAGCCCCTTTGCGTTACACAGAAAACCGCTGTTGAAATGCTCCGATTTCTGATCAACTTTGCCGCCATTTTAAGAACTGTCCGCCATTTTGATTTTAACTCTTGCGTTGTGTCCTAAAATGGTGCACTGTGTTTTCAACTGCACCTGAGCCGAACGACTTTTGAGTTGTGTCAACATTTAGGCTGACCAAGAGCAGACTGTTTGTTCTATGCAAAGAAACCTTGTGACTCGTATGTACTGCAATCCAAGTGTTGTCTGTGCTCACAAGCCTCATGCTCATATAAACAACGAGACAATGTAGAGTAAACTCAAACTGTGTGCTTTGGTTGTAATATATTGTGTTCTTTCTTGAGAGTAGGCTTACTATGAGCAGGGAACCCAATACTGCCATTGTAACTTCATGGACATGGAAACTTGTTAAATCCGTTGTATAATATTGTAATATTTGTCATGTGAACTGGGCATGAACCCTAGCATGTCAATTTTTTGTTTTGAAAGAGGCTGGACAATGATTGGAAAAAGTATTAAAAAAGCTTGCATTAAGATGTTCAGCACTCTCACCCCTCACTGTGTCTGCTGGTACACACTGAAAGTTGTTGAGAGTCAGATAACTATCTGCTTTGTTGCGAATTCTGTACAGAAATAAAAGATACTTGTATTTTTCAACCCGTGATTGGCGTATTTCATTTTGTGGTACTAAGCCTCGATATTTCTTTGGTCTTTCACAGTGGGCCTGGGAGGGAACAAGAGAGGTAGATACTGCAGCAGGATTGGCCAGCTCCTTGCAGGTTTTGAAGAGTTTGGCCGAGTTGTTAGATGCTGCAGAGATGCAGGCTTGGATGTGAGCTAATGCCAAAGACGCCACCAAACACTGGTTAGCCCATGGAGAGTACATGGGTTACCGGGACCCTTCAGGGGCAAATACCACGGACCACACATGGCGAAAGAGAGCCCAAGCGAAGAAACTGAAACAATTGATGCAAATGTGAACATTGTGGAAAGCCTAAGTAAAGGGAGTAGAGTTGATACACACATTATGGAAGCCCAAGGGAAGGCAGTAGAATTTATACCGATACAAGCATCATTTAAAGCTTGAGGAAAGACAGTGGAATTGATATGAAGAATGTGAAGAATGGGTCGATGACCTGATATTGGAGAAGTATTATTGGATGGATACAAAAGAGAGTGAAAAGAGAGTGGGGAGCCCTGGCAGGATAGTGAACCAGGCAAACATTGAGTCTGGGTCTCACACCCAAGTAAGAATGTTGTGACACACTGGGGTGACAAGAGAAGTGAGAAGAGGCAAGGGGTTAACCTCCCCCACCCTGAAAGTGTGGAACAGTAATCAAAAGGGAAGATCCATACCCCTTTTAAGAGTAAGCTACAATACCCTGGCAGGAGAGTATACCAGGTAGAGAAGAAGAATGCTCAGCAGTCAAAACCCCAATGTGAAATCGAAAAACCGTGACAAATGAAAAAGGTAGAAAACAGATCCCTTTAAGGATAATTGTGATTCAAGAGAACTGTGTGCTTTGAGGCGATGCAAGGGAAGGGTCTCCCCCCTTCAACAAACCGGAACTGTGATGAAGTAATATTTAAACTACAATAATAAATCTAGAGGAAGGGAAAGCCCCTTTCCTGGTGGAACATTATTTATTTTCTTTTCGGCACCTTGGTACTTTTAGTACAAGAGAAAATTATAATTCAATAGCTTAAAGAAACCCCCCAAGTTCACTTTATATTTAGTTTAGCATGTTAGGGTCAGTTTAGGGTTCTGGACACAGGACTGAGGACGCCTTATTTGCTTAACATCCTGACACAGACGTTCATTAGTTTTGTAGAGGCAGGGAAACCCCTCATTGATTTAGAGATAGACAGGATTTTCCCAACTCCTCTTTTTAATTTAACAGCAAAAGTTTATAACCACACCTTAACCTGCCAATGTGTCTGAGTCTTACTCGTGATCCCTTGCAAAAGACACTGGGCCTAATTCACAGAAGTGTTTTATAATGGCATAACCCCATTGGAAAACCTCTGTGAATTGGGCCCACTGTATGGCTCGACTCCTAAACTGACCAGTTTCCACATGATAGACTCAGTTGCACAACCCTCAGATATCAAACCCATATTCCTCCTCCCCTTCACCAATACCATGACCTTAAAGGGATTGTGAAGATCCCTACACTGGGGTAAGTTCGTAGATTGGACTTGTTGGATCATGGCAAATATTGTTTAAGGCAACTAGGAACAGTCCATGGCTAGATGCATATCATTTTCTTTTCAATACTTTCTCCCACCTCCATAACTAATTTCAGTGCCCATCCCATCTGAGTAAGTGAGCACAATTGTTGCAAGCACTTGCTTCTCTCTTGACTGTACCCACAACCCTATCACTTAGCCACAATGCAGATACTGACCCAACATGCACAGTAGGTATTTTATAACAAAACAATTAAAAATATGTATTTGGGAGATGGGGTAAGGGGTTAAAAGGGTAGGGAGGGATTTGTGGCTGGGTTCAAAACATAGGGAAACAGGTGGCCTGGTGGAACCCCCTCAAATAAAAATAATGAAAATATTTGATGTTTTTTCATTATTATTGTTTCAATACAAAACACCTCTCTGAAAATGATTTAGATAAAATCACATATAACCAAGATACACATGTGCTTTTTGCCTTGACATCTGCACTGGAAAATATCCAAACATTTCACGCTCTTTTCTGGTTGGATGCGCCACGACAGAGCCTTTGCATCTCCCTAAATCTGTCGGTCACCAAATTCTTGGGCTACTTCAGAAACGTGCCACCTCAAGTTCGTGACTCTGCCAGAGCTGAGAAGAGCATTCTATAATATCCAATGCAGGCCAGTTCATTATCAGCAACAGAGCCACCCACTCCTCACCCACAGCCCACATACTCAACTGTTCTCCGCTTAGCTGTTGCTATCTCCTTCCAGAACCAGTAATCCCACCAGGTTCATCGCGGCCCTTCGATGTGGAGGACCCAAGTCTTGTATCTCCCACCTCGTTGCCCTGTCTGCTTTGTGTCTTAAGAAGAAGATGGTACATGGTCATTTCTTTCTTCACGCTCTCTGTAGGCCACATTAAGTTAGCTCACCTCCTTTTCTCTTATCAGACCGGTCCATACCAACCGAAGCACCTGCTCGGGTGTGCCCCACTGTTATTCCCCCTTGAGGGATACATCTCTGTGTTCTGCTAATTTAGCAGGCAACAAATGGGTGATGTTGGAGGCACAAGTAATGGCTAATCCATTCTGACTGCCTCTAAAAGTATCCCAGACTAGCCACCCCATAGTAGGAACCTCTACACTGGCTGATGGCTGCAGTAGTAGAAGCTTGTCAGACACAGTCGGGGAACTGTGACTGTGGTGGGGGATGGGGTAGACGAAAGGGAGCAAAGTGCAACACATGTTTCAAGGGGTTGTGGATACACCAGGGTGAGAGAAAAGTGGGTGGAACAGGCAAAAGAAGTGGTTCCTCTGTATTTGTATTCATTTCTCCCAGTTGGTCAATCAATCGGAATGCTTATTTATGGTCTGTGTGAAGTCAATCGCCTCTACTCGCTGATCTTGACTCTGCCGGAACATAGACTTAACACCTACCTAAACGGCAGCTGATTCAACAGGGGCCTGCCACTAGACACATCGGTGCTGTTATGAATAGAATTTGGTAATGTATTGTGAACCCTGGTTCCCAAGACTCAAAATCGTTTACCTCCTCTGGTCTAACAGGGTCGGAGGGCTGAATAGTCTGTGGGCCTGAAGCCTCCCACAGGACTGCATGATAGTAGTCCATGTGACTAGTCACCAAGGATCCTCCTATAACTGCACACACGTGTCCAGTGGCATGAAGATGCAAATCCCATCTAGCTACCTAAGGTTTCCTGTGGAAATGGCCTGAGCCTTTATGAATTGTAATATATATGCATTTACTAGAGATAAAAACTTCCGAAAATCAGGGGGAGATCGGTGTCACAGGAAGGGATTTTTTAGTGTTAGCAGAACCTCCTCCAGTTTCCAAAAGCTACGCTGAAGCCAGATAGAGCTCATCCAGACTGAGATGTCATTCAGGCTGAGATGTCATCCAGACTGAGATGTCGTTCAGGCTGAGATGTCATCCAGACTGAGATGAGGTTCAGGCTGAGATGTCATCCAGACTGAGATGTCGTTCAGGCTGAGATGTCATCCAGACTGAGATGTCATCCAGACTGAGATGTCGCTCAGGCTGAGATGTCGTTCAGGCTGAGATGTCGTTCAGGCTGAGATATCGTTCAAGCTGAGATGTCGTTCAGGCTGAGATGTCGTTCAGGCTGAGATATCGTTCAGGCTGAGATGTCGTTCAGGCTGAGATATCGTTCAGGCTGAGATGTCCTTCAGGCTGAGATGTCATCCAGGTTGAGATTTCGTTCAGGCTGAGATGTAGTTCAGGCTGAGGTACAGGCTGAGATATGTTGAGTCTGAGATGTGTTCAGGCTGAGATGTAGTTCAGGCTGAGGTACAGGCTGAGATATGTTGAGTCTGAGATGTGTTCAGGCTGAGATGTAGTTCAGGCTGAGGTACAGGCTGAGATATGTTGAGTCTGAGATGTGTTCAGGCTGAGATGTCGTTCAGGCTGAGATATCGTTCAGGCTGAGATGTCGTTCAGGCTGAGATGTCGTTCAGGCTGAGATGTCGTTCAGGCTGAGATGTCGTTCAGGCTGACATGTAGTTCAGGATGAGGTACAGGCTGAGATATGTTGAGTCTGAGATGTGTTCAGGCTGAGATGTAGTTCAGGCTGAGGTACAGGCTGAGATATGTTGAGTCTGAGATGTGTTCAGGCTGAGATGTAGTTCAGGCTGAGGTACAGGCTGAGATATGTTGAGTCTGAGAGGTGTTCAGGCTGAGATGTGTTCAGGCTGCGATGTGTTCATGCTGAGATGTGTTATGTGTTCAGGCTGAGATGTGTTCAGGCTGAGATGTCGTTCAGGCTGAGATGTAGTTCAGGCTGAGATGTAGTTCAGGCTGAGATATGTTGAGTCTGAGATGTGTTCAGGCTGAGATGTGTTCAGGCTGAGATATGTTGAGTCTGAGATGTGTTCAGGCTGAGATGTGTTCAGGCTGAGATATGTTGAGTCTGAGATGTGTTCAGGCTGAGATGTGTTCAGGCTGAGATATGTTGAGTCTGAGATGTGTTCAGGCTGAGACGTGTTCAGGCTGAGATATGTTGAGTCTGAGATGTGTTCAGGCTGAGATGTGTTCAGGCTGAGATGTGTTCAGGCTGGGATATGTTGAGGCTGAGATGTGTTCAGGCTGAGATGTAGTTCAGGCTGGGATATGTTGAGGCTGAGATGTGTTCAGGCTGAGATGTAGTTCAGGCTGAGGTACAGGCTGAGATATGTTGAGTCTGAGATGTGTTCAGGCTGAGATGTGTTCAGGCTGAGATATGTTGAGTCTGAGATGTGTTCAGGCTGAGATGTGTTCAGGCTGAGATGTGTTCAGGCTGAGATATGTTGAGTCTGAGATGTGTTCAGGCTGAGATGTGTTCAGGCTGAGATGTGTTCAGGCTGAGATGTGTTCAGGCTGAGATATGATATGTTGAGTCTGAGATGTGTTCAGGCTGAGATGTGTTCAGGCTGAGATATGTTGAGTCTGAGATGTGTTCAGGCTGAGATGTGTTCAGGCTGAGATATGTTGAGTCTGAGATGTGTTCAGGCTGAGATGTGTTCAGGCTGAGATATGTTGAGTCTGAGATGTGTTCAGGCTGAGATGTGTTCAGGCTGTGATGTGTTCAGGCTGAGATATGTTGAGTCTGAGATGTGTTCAGGCTGAGATGTGTTCAGGCTGAGATATGTTGAGTCTGAGATGTGTTCAGGCTGAGATGTGTTCAGGCTGAGATATGTTGAGTCTGAGATGTGTTCAGGCTGAGATGTGTTCAGGCTGGGATATGTTGAGGCTGAGATGTGTTCAGGCTGAGATGTAGTTCAGGCTGAGGTACAGGCTGAGATATGTTGAGTCTGAGATGTGTTCAGGCTGAGATGTGATCAGGCTGAGATATGTTGAGTCTGAGATGTGTTCAGGCTGAGATGTGTTCAGGCTGAGATATGTTGAGTCTGAGATGTGTTCAGGCTGAGATGTGTTCAGGCTGAGATGTGTTCAGGCTGAGATGTGTTCAGGCTGAGATATGATATGTTGAGTCTGAGATGTGTTCAGGCTGAGATGTGTTCAGGCTGAGATATGTTGAGTCTGAGATGTGTTCAGGCTGAGATGTGTTCAGGCTGAGATATGTTGAGTCTGAGATGTGTTCAGGCTGAGATGTGTTCAGGCTGAGATATGTTGAGTCTGAGATGTGTTCAGGCTGAGATGTGTTCAGGCTGAGATGTGTTCAGGCTGAGATATGTTCAGTCTGAGATATGTTGAGTCTGAGATGTGTTCAGGCTGAGATGTGTTCAGGCTGAGATATGTTGAGTCTGAGATGTGTTCAGGCTGAGATGTGTTCAGGCTGAGATATGTTGAGTCTGGGATGTGTTCAGGCTGAGATGTGTTCAGGCTGAGATGTGTTCAGGCTGAGATATGTTGAGTCTGAGATGTGTTCAGGCTGAGATGTGTTCAGGCTGAGATATGTTGAGTCTGAGATGTGTTCAGGCTGAGATGTGTTCAGGCTGAGATATGTTGAGTCTGAGATGTGTTCAGGCTGAGATGTGTTCAGGCTGAGATATGTTGAGTCTGAGATGTGTTCAGGCTGAGATGTGTTCAGGCTGAGATGTGTTCAGGCTGAGATGTGTTGAGTCTGAGATGTGTTCAGGCTGAGATGTGTTCAGGCTGAGATATGTTGAGGCTGAGATGTGTTCAGGCTGAGATGTGTTCAGGCTGAGATGTGTTCAGGCTGAGATGTGTTAAGGCTGAGATGTGTTCAGGCTGAGATATGTTGAGTCTGAGATGTGTTCAGGCTGAGATGTGTTCAGGCTGAGATGTGTTCAGGCTGAGATATGTTCAGGCTGAGATCTCGCTTTGTGAATGAAAGGTGAAACAGAGTTCAGTTCAGCTGTGGCTGCTGTAGGGTGGTTAAATGTAGAGGTATGTTTTAACTTAAAGTAACAGTTCCGGAATGGTGAACATGGTTGCAAAAAGTAGTGCAACTGTAACAATAAACAATAAAAGTAGCGGTACTCTGCTCCCGATAGCTCCCGCTCACTTCGACCACTGGTTGGCTGTCACTCATTTTAAGTGACAGCCACATCTTCCTCGGGTTATTTGTGTACAAGTTCGGCTGCAGAGGCATGGCAGTAGCACGCAATGAGTCCCACCGGGACATTTCCCCAGTTACTCATAATTTACGGCAGACTCACTTGCTGGAGAGGCCAGGGCTGGCAGGCAGGTCTGCATACAGAGTGGTGCAAGGACATCCATATGCCTGCCCTTGCTTGCAGATTCTGCTGCCGGCCTCAGGGGCACAGACCCCGCATTATAGCCGGTTGTTTCCTTTTGGTGGTGTGGCCAGGCCCGGCTTTAATGATACAACTTGTGTAATGGAACCGCGCAACAGAGGACAAATATCCACAATGTACCTTTAGACTAGAAACCACTTGGTTGTTTTTTTTTTCCAGCTCTTTCAACCTCTTGAATTTGCATTTCAGAATTAAATGTTGGTAGCGAGTGAGTCATTTAATCAAAATGGATGGGTGAAGTCAGGAATAATTGCAGGCACGAGTGATGTCAGCAACAGACATGTGTTAACCAGCATCAGAAAGAGCGCAGTTCATTGCAATTTATTTGACATACGAAGTATTTATATGTGTAGTTTATAAGAAACACTCTTAGCACGCTTAGCAACATCACTCATGTGAAAAATACATCCACAGCACTTGTGACCGGCTGCCAAATTAGTGTGAGTTGTAATACAAGCACGGATGACCACTGAACCTTTTGTTATGTTCTGAAATAATTTTACTGCATCGATTGCATCATCAGTTTTAATTAATTTCCAAACATGTGCCATGCTGTATCCTACATGTACATGCCATGCTGTATCCTGCTACTACATGCACATGCTGTATCCTACATGTACATGCCATGCTGTATCCTGCTACTACATGCACATGCTGTATCCTACATGTACATGCCATGCTGTATCCTGCTACTACATGCCATGCTGTATCCTGCTACTACATGCACATGCTGTATCCTACATGTACATGCCATGCTGTATCCTACTACTACATGCACAAGCTTTAGCCTGCTACTACATGCCATGTTGTAGCCTGCTACTACATGCCATGCTGTATCCTGCTACTACATGAACCTGCTGTATCCTGCTACTACATGCCATGCTGTATCCTGCTACTACATGCCTTGCTGTATCCTGCTACTACATGATCATGCTGTATCCTGCTACTACAAGCACATGCTGTATCCTGCTACTACATGCCATGCCGTATCCTGCTACTACATGCACATGCTGTATCCTGCTACTACATGATCATGCTGTATCCTGCTACTACATGAACATGCTGTATCCTGCTACTACATGCCATGCCGTATCCTGCTACTACATGCACATGCTGTATCCTGCTACTACATGATCATGCTGTATCCTGCTACTACATGAACATGCTGTATCCTGCTACTACATGCCATGCTGTATCCTGCTACTACATGCACATGCTGTATCCTGCTACTACATGATCATGCTGTATCCTGCTACTACATGCACATGCCGTATCCTGCTACTACATGCCATGCTGTATCCTGCTACTACATGCACATGCTGTATCCTGCTACTACATGTCATGCTGTATCCTGCTACTACATGCCATGCTGTATCCTGCTACTACATGCACATGCTGTATCCTGCTACTACATGCCATGCCGTATCCTGCTACTACATGCACATGCTGTATCCTGCTACTACATGATCATGCTGTATCCTGCTACTACATGAACATGCTGTATCCTGCTACTACATGCCATGCCGTATCCTGCTACTACATACCATGCTGTATCCTGCTACTACATGCACATGCTGCATCCTGCTACTACATGCCATGCTGTATCCTGCTACTACATGCACATTCTGTATCCTGCTACAACATGCCATGCTGCAGCCTGCTACTACATGAACATGCTGTATCCTGCTACTACATGCACATGCTGTATCCTGCTACTACATGCCATGCTGTATCCTACATGTACATGCCATGCTGTATCCTGCTACTACATGACATGCTGTATCCTGCTACTACATGCACATGCTGTATCCTGCTACTACATGCCATGCTGTATCCTACATGTACATGACATGCTGTATCCTGCTACTACATGCACATGCTGTATCCTGCTACTACATGCCATGCTGTATCCTACATGTACATGCCATGCTGTATCCTGCTACTACATACCATGCTGTATCCTGCTACTACATGCACATGCTGCATCCTGCTACTACATGCCATGCTGTATCCTGCTACTACATGCACATTCTGTATCCTGCTACAACATGCCATGCTGCAGCCTGCTACTACATGAACATGCTGTATCCTGCTACTACATGCACATGCTGTATCCTGCTACTACATGCCATGCTGTATCCTACATGTACATGCCATGCTGTATCCTGCTACTACATGCCATGCTGTATCCTACATGTACATGCCATGCTGTATCCTGCTACTACATGACATGCTGTATCCTGCTACTGCATGCACATGCTTTAGCCTGCTACTACATGCCATGCTGTAGCCTGCTACTACATGCCATGCTGTATCCTGCTACTACATGCACATGCTGTATCCTGCTACTACATGACCATGCTGTATCCTGCTACTACATGAACATGCTGTATCCTGCTACTACATGCCATGCTGTATCCTGCTACTACATGCACATGCTGTATCCTGCTACTACATGATCATGCTGTATCCTGCTACTACATGCCATGCTGTATCCTGCTACTACATGCACATGCTGTATCCTGCTACTACATGTCATGCCGTATCCTGCTACTACATGCCATGCTGTATCCTGCTACTACATGCACATGCTGTATCCTGCTACTACATACCATGCTGTATCCTGCTACTACATGCAAATGCTGCATCCTGCTACTACATGCCATGCTGTATCCTGCTACTACATGCACATTCTGTATCCTGCTACAACATGCCATGCTGTAGCCTGCTACTACATGAACATGATGTATCCTGCTACTACATGCACATGCTGTATCCTGCTACTACATTCCATGCTGTATCCTACATGTACATGCCATGCTGTATCCTGCTACTACATGACATTCTGTATCCTGCTACTACATGCACATGCTTTAGCCTGCTACTAGATGTCATGCTGTAGCCTGCTACTACATGCCATGCTGTATCCTGCTACTACATGAACATGCTGTATCCTGCTACTACATGCCATGCTGTATCCTGCTACTACATGCACATGCTGTATCCTGCTACTACATGCCATGCTGTATCCTACATGTACATGCCATGCTGTATCCTGCTACTACATGACATTCTGTATCCTGCTACTACATGCACATGCTTTAGCCTGCTACTAGATGCCATGCTGTAGCCTGCTACAACATGCCATGCTGTAGCCTGCTACTACATGAACATGCTGTATCCTGCTACTACATGCACATGCTGTATCCTGCTACTACATGCCATGCTGTATCCTACATGTACATGCCATGCGGTATCCTGCTACTACATGACATTCTGTATCCTGCTACTACATGCACATGCTTTAGCCTGCTACTAGATGCCATGCTGTAGCCTGCTACTACATGCCATGCTGTATCCTGCTACTACATGATCATGCTGTATCCTGCTACTACATACACATGCTGTAGCCTGCTACTACATGCCATGCTGTAGCCAGCTACTACATGGCATGCTGTATCCTGCTACTACATGAACATGCTGTATCTTGCTACTACATGCACATGCTGTATCCTGTTACTATATGCCATGCTGTATCCTGCTACTACATGCACATGCTGTATCCTGCTACTGCATGCCATGCTCTATCCTGCTACTACATGCACATTATGTATCCTGCTACTACATGCACATGTTGTATCCTTCTACTACATGCCATGCTGTATCCTGCTACTACATGCCATGCTGTATCCTGCAACTACATGCACATGCCCTTATTCTGCTACCACATGCAATGCTGTATCCTGCTACTACATGCCATGCTGTATCCTGCTACTGCATGCCATGCTCTATCCTGCTACTACATGCACATTATGTATCCTGCTACTACATGCACATGTTGTATCCTTCTACTACATGCCATGTTGTATCCTGCTACTACATGCCATGCTGTATCCTGCTACTACATGCACATGCCCTTATTCTGCTACCACATGCCATGCTGTATCCTGCTACTACATGCACATGCTGTATCCTGCTACTACATACACATGCTGTATCCTGCTACTACATGAACATGCTGTATCCCGCTACTACATGCACATGTTGTATCCTTTTACTACATGCCATGTTGTATCCTGCTACTACGTGCACATGCTGTATCCTGCTACTGCATGCCATGCTCTATCCTGCTACTACATGCACATTATGCATCCTGCTACTACATGCCCATGTTGTATCCTTCTACTACATGCCATGTTGTATCCTGCTACTACATGCCATGCTGTATCCTGCTACTACATGCACATGCCCTTATTCTGCTACCACATGCCATGCTGTATCCTGCTACTACATGCCATGCTGTATCCTGCTACTACATGCACATGCTGTATCCTGCTACTACATACCATGCAGTATCCTGCTACTACATGCACATGCTGTATCCTGCTACTACATGAACATGCTGTATCTTGCTACTACATGCGCATGCTGTATCCTGCTACTACATGCAAATGCTGTATCTTGCTACTACATGCACATGCTGTATCCTGATACTACATGGCATGCTGTATCCTGCTACTACATGCACATGTTGTATCCTGCTACTATATGCCATGTTGTATCCTGCTACTACATGCACATGCTGTATCCTGCTACTACATGTCATGCTGTATCCTGCTACTACATGCACATGCCCTTATTCTGCTACTACATGCCATGCTGTATCCTGCTACTACATGCCATGCTGTATCCTGCTACTACATGAACATGCTGTATCCTGCTACTACATGCACATGCTGTATCCTTCTACTACATGAACATGCTGTATCCTGCTACTACATGCCATGCTGTATCCTTCTACTACATGCACATGCTGTATCCTGCTACTATATGCCATGCTGTATCCTGCTACTACATGCACATGCTGTATCCTGCTACTACATGCACATGCTGTTTCCTTCTACTACATGAACATGCTGTATCCTGCTACTACATGCCATGCTGTATCCTTCTACTACATGCACATGCTGTATCCTGCTACTATATGCCATGATGTATCCTGCTACTACATGCACATGCTGTATCCTGCTACTACATGCACATGCTGTATCCTTCTACTACAT
This sequence comes from Ambystoma mexicanum, assembly GCF_040938575.1. Lineage (NCBI taxonomy): Eukaryota > Metazoa > Chordata > Amphibia > Caudata > Ambystomatidae > Ambystoma > Ambystoma mexicanum. Next base: position 144,467,339 of record NC_090930.1, on the reverse strand, counting down.
GCACATGCTGTATCCTGCTACTATATGCCATGCTGTATCCTGCTACTACATGCACATGCTGTATCCTGCTACTACATGCCATGCTGTATCCTGCTACTACATGCACATGTTGTATCCTGCTACTACATGCCCAGTTTTGGGTCCCCCAGACCATCCTCAGAGCCACAAAGAATTAACTTCTTATTCATCCAACATAACGCCGTCATGGTTATTTCAGGGTGCTAGAATTGAAATCAATGCCAACAGTTTTGGCTTTTGCGCAGGCCTAGTAAAGTCATTTTCCAGGCACTGCCATAGTAGGATTAACTGGCATTAATGGTATCAGCGGCAAAATGGTGCGAGTGCCTGAGTATATAATAGCAGTGAGTGGCAAATGTCTAATACTTATACACATGCCAAAACTGTTGGCTTTGCCAATGCTTGATTTTAACAAGACTTCATTGAAGGACAGGAATAGTGCTTATAGATGAAGTGGCTGAAGCGAGATCTTGTTAAGACATTTGCATCACGCCATAGCACGTTTACAACTCAATTAATTCAATAACCCTCAGAAAACTGCTTTGAAAAACACTGGCAGGCACTTTGAGCACAAAGTTTGATGGTAAGGATTGATTAAGCCAGCACAAAGATATCCCAAGAGGAAGTGTTTTGGGCTGGGAGGGGAAGGTAGTGGATGGAAATGGCATTAGGGATTAGCATGGTCATGGGTAGGCAATGGTTGGGTAAATAATCAAGCAACACCTATAAGCTTTAACCCTCCTTATATGCCATTTCTCACTAAATGTACTCGAATGCAATAGTTTTGGCTTATAGGTGGCGCAACTGCGCTACTAAAGAACGAGTTTGGACTAATTATTTCTGAAAAAACAAGAGTGCCTCCTGTAATATACAGTTAAATGTACCCATGACCCTGGGGCCCTAGGTTTAGACCCCGCCTGTGATTGGTTGTGGTGTGCAGTGTTTGAACACTGACCCTGGTGAAGACAATGGGGGAGTAAACATAGGCTTGTAGCCCTAATAATGGCCACACATGAGTTTCAAAGGGCCACATGGTTGAAGGACTGAGGTGTGTCTGCCAGGATTCGAACCCGTGACTGCATGTTGCACACAGATCTTCGAGGCAAGCAGTTTACTCATTGATATATGTTACAGGTTCTTACGCTATTTGCGGCTTTGGTATGGGAATGGAATAGTGTGATTGGAAAGGAATGGTAGGGGGTTTGGTCTCGTCATAGCATGGAGGGGTTTGAATGGAAAGGAAAGCGGTTGGTATAGTTATGGAATGGAGTGAATGGATTTGTAATGTCTATAGAATGTGTTGGCTGGAGTGGAATGAAAGGAGTAGGGACGGGTGTGGGATTGAGTCTTTGGAATTCGACGAAGGTGGTTCGGGATGAAGTCAAAGAAAGTGAAAAGGAAGAGTCTTGAATTCTAAAGAACTGGAGTGTATGGAACGGAAGGGGTTTGATGATAGACTCGGGTGCTTTCAATGGAGTAGTGGGGGTTGGAAAGAGCATGGAATTCAGCGATTTGTAGGGAAGGGATTTTAACGTGTATGAAACCTATCAATTGGAATGGAATAAAATGATTTTGGTTGGTTATTGAATGGAAGGTGTTTGTTGTGTTCATGGAACTGGGGTTGCAATGGGATGAAACAGGTTTCAAATGGTTGCGGTATAAATGGAATAGAAGTTAAATGGCACTCCCTAGAAGATTGTTTCTTCAATGTTCCCCTCGAATGTTCCTGGATGTGCCCACGGTGCCACCAGGTGCCTCTGACGGGTGAATTATTTCAATTGGAAGGCCAACTGGAGAATCCAGGGGCTTGTGCAGTTTTCGATTTTAGTGGAATAAGCAATCTTATATTTGAGGTAGACATAAATTGTAGCTGTTGCCACTGGAATCTGTCCTAGTGAGCATGTTGTGGGATGGGGGAATCTCCTGGACATGGCAGCGTACTGTTAGCTATCCTCCTTGGAGGGGGACGTGCTTTCGTGTGATGGTGTCCCTGCATCCAGCGTAGCCGCTATGTCGTCATCCTCCTTCAGTCATCCTGGCCTCTTTGGCATGGACTTGGGGGGTGGCATGATTTAAATTATTAGACTAGAGAATGATCTCCTTCAAGCCTGGTATAGCTGTGTGAAGAGAGGAGAGGAGTATCACCAAGATGCCAGAACCATGTGTTAACGCTGACCCCATGATACCCATATGCTGAATTCAGAGCCGTCATGTGCAGGGGGTGAGTGCACAACATTGGCCAAGCTGGTGGTTGGGCAAAGGCGTGCACATGAGTATAAGTTTACTGTTCTGATAGCAGTAAAAATCTTGGGTGATACGTTGGCAACCAAAACTATTGCTTTGCAGACTGATAATGGCCTATTGTACACATAGCCTAAAATTGCTGAGGGCCGTGGTTTAAATATATCTAAAATTAAACATGAACTCTTCTGCAAAATGCTGTAGGGTTGTAGAATTGAGACTGCACATGCCCGGTCTAATATTAAGTTTCGAAATACACAGGAGCTTACACTTGAACAGGGATCTGCAACCGGTTGAATGAGTGAGTGATAACATCTTGTGGAGTGAAATAGCCCTAAACGCCATAACTGAAGGCTGCAGTCAGTGGGGGGACCTGCCCCGCAGTAAAAGGCCTGCTTGATTTAACATGGAAATAAGGACCTGTAATTTCAAAACAAAAAGGAGCAAAATTTGTCATCGAAACTCGGAGGTGGCTAAAAATGTTCATTACCTCACAGAAGGGAAAGACACGAGAAAACATTTGCAAAAAGTTTTGTGAAGATAAAATCATTGGCACAAACGGCAGTATCCAGCATGTAAATGAAAGTGCCAAAATTATGTGCAAGCCTGCACAGCAGAATGGAGCTGTTTAATCTTTTAAATAATTACATGTAAAAATCTGTTTTTCCCTTTCAATTAAAGATATTCTCCTTAAGAATGTGTGCAAAAGGTGCAACAAATGACCTTGAGTTCTGTTCATAAGGAGCCCATCACAGAAGAGTCCTTTAAGTTATAAGAAGCTACAAGGAAACGTGAAACTGCAAAAGAATGAAAGGTTTCACAGCTGGAATTGACAAAAGACATTTCAAATTGGCCTTCAAAATCAACACTTTAAGTATTCAAATGTGCAGCTAAAGTCGTTAAATATACATTATGTTGCCTTTCTGTTTAGTTTAGTTTATTATTTGTAGAGCGCACCAAATCCGGAGGTATCTGGGTGCTTCTGTAATCACGGTTTAGAAGAAATTACTTTTGCAAGGCTTTACATGTCCAAGAGTGTGCGCATTTGCTAAGAGTGATTTAAATGGAAAATACTTGCAGTGGGGGGAAAAGACAGAGTCTTAGTTTCATTTATCCCAAGAGTGAAACTAAATTCCAAAAGGGTCCGTTGTCAGGGGAACGAGATGAGGAATGCTCCTGCTTCCCAAATTTTAAAACCGTTTTTCCTAGTCCATCCCTCTTCCCCTTCTATATTCTGATAACGAAATTCCAATTGCATTTCCTTTTCACTTTTTGGTCATTTGCAGCTTTAGAAAAACGAGTGTCACTTGCATTTTCGTTTCCCTGGAAATGTTGCTTAACCTTTTAAAAAACATTTTTCCTAGTCCATTCCTCTTCCCCTTCTATATTCTGATAACGGATTTCTATTTGTATACCCTTTTTATTTTTCATGTATTCCATGTACTAAAAATCGAGTTTCCTATTGTGTGTTAGTTAGTTTGTTCTGAAGCCCTATTTGCCTTCTAGTCTAAGCAGCAGCACGAAGTACCCTTGTGTGCTGTCCCATAGCAATTGTCCTTACTAAGTGAAAACCCATTTAACCTGGTGCAGAAAACAAATTGTTCTATTCATTCCTGCCCCCATATGGTTTCTAAAACCCCCCTTCAAAATCTGATATTTTCTGGTGTTCCCATTCCTTGCCACTGCCTTCCCTTCAAAAGCTGACAAGCCTTGTTGAGTCTGGGGGGTGGGGGGTGAGGTTTGCTGGGACCCCAGAATTCTTTGTGTGCATATGAACTTTCCTGGGGGTTGCATTCAGTTTCATGGCGTTTTTGCTTGTGTTCCCACACATTGGTGGTGACTGTAACTGCTCATTCAATTTTTCTATCAAATTACAAATTAATAAAATATTCATTGATAATACACCGTCCTGATTCCTGGTCTACTCTGACTCGGGGTGTGTGTGGAGATTGGGTGCAAGACGGGTTGGAGGCCTCCTTAAAAGAATCTGATTGTTAAAATAAAAAGCGGTTTTCTTGTGTGCCACACTCATTCCCGGGAAAAGAGATCCCTGACTGGCTTGTGTTGCCTAGTATATCGTGACAATCTTTATTCGGAAACATAAATTCCCCTCAAAGAACAGACAAATAAAATGTTACAGCAACCTGTTGCTCTCCAGACGTTTAACCCTACAACTCTCATCGGTCCTAGACTTTGTATTCAGTGGTGAGGGATCATGGGACTTGTGAGTCAAAAAATCTAGAGAACAACAGGTTGTTTAACCTTGCACTAGAAGCAGACCAAGCAATCTTTCAGTTTCGGCAAAACCTTTGAATGATTGGCAATGAAATCACTGACCAGCAACGATTGGTAGGTCTGAAGTAGACATTGAAAAATACTGGGAAGGTTTCAAAAATGGTTTTGAATGAGTAGACCGCTGGCTGCTAGAGGAAGGTGTGGAAAAATGTGTGGAGTGGGCCTGGCGGAACGGAAAATGCAAATCTTGCATATCAATAAGGCAGAGAGGCCTGCAACCTATGGCTCTCCAGATGTTTAGGACTACGAAGCTCATGATCTCTCACCATTGACTAGGCTGCATATGGCTGATAGGAGTTGTAGTCCAAAACAATTGGCGAGCCACATTTAGGAGTTGTAGTCCAAAACAATTGGCGAGCCACATTTTGACCCCTACATAAGGAAACCATCACTACATTTTGGCAAAACGGCAAGCGGGCTCATTACAAATTTTCCAGTATCCTGACGGCAATTCCGGTGAGATACCGGCAAACTGTCCCTACCGTTTCCACCGCCTGATATCACGGTATTACTGTGATGTTATGAGTGGCAGAAAGGGGGGTAAGTTCACATTCCCTTAAATAGTTGATCGTTAGCCTTGTATCAGAAACTCTCTTATGGGACTGGTAGTCTTTCTCTCCTCTTGAGTATGGGGTTTCCTAGCCCTTGTCTGAATCCTTATCTCTCTTTTAGAAGGTTCTGATTATTCGTGTATAGTGCCTTCTCTTCAGAGGCATTGGCTTTCCAAATAATTATAGTTCACTTTCTCCTTGTATGGATCTTCTTGTACAAGGTTTATCTTTTGGACCTCCCTTGTCTTTTGTTTACAATTATCTCTGTCTGTTATGTTCCACTCTTCGTTTCTCGGATAATGGGTTATATTCCCCTCTTCCCAAGGTAGTGATACGCAAATTCTACTTCTCTCACTGTTTGGGGTTTCAATGCTTTTCTTTATCACATTAATACAGTTCTAGTTCATCAAGTGGATTTTCACGCTTTGGTCATTTGTACTAGGACGAGTTTCTCTGATTCTATATCGAGTACCTTTTGGCTTGTCGGTATTCCCCGTTCTCCATGTTACCTTCAGTATTGCAGGGGAACGCCTCTGGGGCTGGTAGATGCTTGTAACCTCAGTTCACTTTCCATGCCATCCGTGCCTGGCGAGGTTCTCACTCGTTCTCTACTTCTTGATACCGCTATGGGTAACTGGTAAATTTATTACATCCTATTGAACAGACAACCTGCCCACCATGATTGCTTCATGGTCATGACACCACCTAGCTTCGGGCTTCTCGTACACGCTGGGGTTCCAGCACTTCTTTCTCCTCCTCACAGCAGTTTAGAAAATCGCGGACTTCACGGTCTACTTCATCTCCACCTCCTTCAGGTGTTCTACAAACAGGGGACCTCCTCTGTCTGCATCTGCCTCCTCTCTCTCTTGCTCTCTCTCCTCTTCCTTTGATGTGTCCTCCCCCTTCAACGCACTTGTCGCAGTTCATTGGAGATTTTTATTTAAAGAGACAAATTATTTTTTTCTGGTAACAGAGTAAGTTTACTTTCTCTTTATCCCAGTCTTGGAACTTGTCATTGTTTTGTGTCTTATGTGAAAGGCATCAGGGAGTTCGTCACAGGCATGGGAGTCCTTGTCCCCAAAGGCGGAGTTTCTCCTGGTGAGGTCTCACTTGCCTCGACCCCTAAGGAGGGGTTTGAGAGTGGGCTCACCTCCCTAGCCTCACAAGGGAGCGGGGGGTCCCCATTAGCGAGAAGGGACAAATTCCCCCGAGTTTAGATATTAATGGCAAACCCCTGCATTCTCGACCAAACCTATGTTTTGTTAGACTTTATTAGTTAATTTCAAAATGTCTTCAACTCTGTGTTTTAATATTGAAAGAGTTAGAAGCGCAGGTATAAAGCTATATAAGATATAGTGGCAAATGATCCTTTACTGAGCTGACATGAACAAGGGATGAATAGTTTCGTTTGCAAATTAAATAAGCAACATTTCCCCTAACCTTGGTTCAGAACACTATAGGTAAATCTGTTGAAAGCCAACAGCTTCATATGATCAGGTGGCTTGCATCCAACATGGAGGTTGCTTGGACACTGATAAGACGTATGGCATTTAAAACAATATGCCATTGTATTTTACCTTTGGTGCTGCATGTTTAAAAAGAAGACTATTTTGCTGGTGCACAGTATTAGTCATTTAAATTAATATACTTTCTCGGAGTTCAAGCTTTGATGCCACTAGCATCAAGGGTGCCAAATGATAACTGTATATTATTAATCTGCTAGGTGTGCACCAGAGAGTACATGTTATTCCAGCAGATCATGTTCACATGTCCATGATGCCCTCTCTCAAAAGGGCCTATGTTGCCTAACAGTTGCTGGAATGTCCATCGACGTCACACAGTAGAAACGACACACAGGAGCCTCAATGGATGCTGGAATGCCCATCAACATCACACAGTAGAAAGGAACACACAGGAGCCTACATGTGTCCATCGACATCACACAGTAGAAGGGACACACAGGAGCCTCTATGAATGCTGGAATGGCCATCGGCATCACACAGTAGAAAGGACACACAGGAGTCTATATGGATCCTGGAATGGCCATCGACATCACACAGTAGAAAGGACACACAGGAGCCTATATGGATGCTGGAATGGCCATCGGCATCACACAGTAGAAAGGACACACAGGAGTCTATATAGATGCTGGAATGGCCATCGACATCACACAGTAGAAAGGACACACAGGAGCCTCTATGGATGCTGGAATGGCCATCGGCATCACACAGTAGAAAGGACACACAGGAGCCTATATGGATGCTGGAATGGCCATCGGCATTACATTAGAAAGGACACACAGGAGTCTATATAGATGCTGGAATGGCCATCAACATCACACAGTAGAAAGGACACACAGGAGCAGAAAGGACACACAGGAGCCTCTATGGAAGCTGGAATGTCCATCGACATCACACAGCAGAAGGAACACACATGAGCCTCTATGGATGCTGGAATGGCCATCGACATCACACAGCAGAAAGGACACACAGGAGCCTCTATGGATGCTGGAATGTCCATCGACATCACACAGCAGAAGGAACACACATGAGCCTCTATGGATGCTGGAATGGCCATCGACATCACACAGCAGAAGGAACACACAGGAGCCTCTATGGATGCTGGAATGGCCATCGACATCACACAGCAGAAAGGACACACAGGAGCCTCTATGGATGCTGGAATGTCCATCGACATCACACAGTAGAAGGAACACACATGAGCCTCTATGGATGCTGGAATGTCCATCGACATCATACAGTAGAAAATATAGGCTCCTGGAATGTCCATCAACATCACACAGTAGAAAGGACACACAGGAGCATCTATGTATTCTGGAATGGCCATCAGCATCACACAGTAGAAAGGACACACAGGAGCCTATATGGATACTGGAATGGCCATCAGCATCACACAGTAGAAAGGACACACAGGAGCCTCTATGGATGCCGGAATGGCCATCGACATCACACAGTAGAAACGACACAGAGGAGCCTATTTGGATGCTGGAATGGCCATCAGCATCACACAGTAGAAAGGACACGCAGGAGCCTCTATGTATGCTGGAATGTCCAACAACATCACACAGTAGAAAGGACACACAGGAGCCTCTATGGATGCTGGAATGTCCATCGACATCACACTGTAGAAGGAACACACAGGAGCCTCTCTGGCTGCTGGAATGGCCATCAGCATCACACAGTAGAAAGGACGCACAGGAGCCTCTATGGATGCTGGAATGGCCATCGACATCACACAGTAGAAAGGGCGCACAGGAGCCTATTTGGATGTAGGAATGGCCATCAGCATCACACAGTAGAAAGGACACACAGGAGCCTATTTGGATGCTGGAATGTCCATCAGCATCACACAGTAGAAATGACACACAGGAGCCTCTATGGATGCTGGAATGGCCATCAGCATCACACAGTAGAAGGGACACACAGGCGCCTATATGGATGCTGGAATTGCCATCGACATCACATAGTAGAAAGGACACACAGGAGTCTATTTGGATGCTGGAATGGCCATCAGCATCACACAGTAGAAAGGACACACAGGAGCCTCTATGGATGCTGGAATGGCCATCGACATCACACAGTAGAAAGGACACACAGGAGCCTATTTGGATGTAGGAATGGCCATCAGCATCACACAGTAGAAAGGACACACAGGAGCCTATTTGGATGCTGGAATGTCCATCAGCATCACACAATAGAAAGGACACACAGGAGCCTCTATGGATGCTGGAATGGCCATCAGCATCACACAGTAGAAAGGACGCACAGGAGCCTATTTGGATGCTGGAATGTCCATCAACACCACACAGTAGAAAGGACGCACATGAGCTCTATGGATGTCGGTGGTTCAGTTTTGCACTGAATGAACAGGCATAGACCTCTCATCTCGGCAGAAACAGACATACAATTTTAGGGTGAGCTGCAAATTAGGAGACCTGGCTTTCGGGCTGAATGTATTCATTTTTGCTCCAAAAATGTTTTTAAAACACTGTAAGGTTTCCCGTAGGCAATGGAAATTTGTCAAATGCCTGCTGAGAAACAGCAAGCAAACCCTCTACTGCAGGGATGAAAATATGAAAATGTGCAATTGAAGCTACTAACAAGCCATGAAAAGTCAATGGCTACCTGAGTTCTATACATACACACAGCACGCAAATCCTTACTCGCCAACAGTCAATTATCACTAGCCAACGGCTAGTGGTGAGTGCAAATTTAGCACCTGATTCTACTGGGTCTGTCTCCTTATATCCTTACACCTACACTATGGCTTTGGGGAGCCATCTGCTCTGGAATGTTTATCCTAAGTGTTCATGCATGGTCTCGATACTGAATTCTAGTATGGATTTAGACTATCGCATGTGACCTGAACATCCCTTTATCCAGGGGTGGACTGGGAACTAAAACAGGCCCTGGAAATAATATTAAACGTCGCCCTTTATTACACATTTTCAGAAAATTGAGCCCTTTTACTATAAGAAAATTTTGAAATAAAATAGGTTAGCACACAGAAGGGGCCCAGGCTGCAGTGGCCTACCGGGAAATCTCCAGAGTTCCCTATAGGCCAGTCCACCCCTGCCTTTACTCTAGCTGTGAGGCAATTTTGTGGCTTTGGGTCCCCCATGCCCACACATCTCGCTACACTACACCTCTCCCAGTGGTAAGATCGCCTTTTCCCTGGGAAACCCCATTCTAGAGGTTCTTGTTGTTATAAGGTTGTTCAGGTGCGCCCCTGGCCATGTCTGCCATCTCCATGCATTTGGGGGAACATCAGGACTCTTTTCTCCCTGTCTCCAATTTAACCTCCCACCCTGGGACAAGAGATAGGCCTACAACAAAGACTGCATCCAGTCCAGGGGGCCAGGGGCTGTCCACTGTGTGCTGCTGCTGCAGGCTCAGAGGCAGCACTGCATAGTTGTCAGCATGACCCATTCCAATCTGTGCTTATCCAGTCCTGGTTCTTTTTTTTAATTCTGGGACTTGTAGTCTGCATTTTATAGTCGGAAAAGTGGAAGTACAAGTCCCAGAATGAAAAGAAAAAAACAGGACTGGATAACCACCTATAGATTGGAATGGTGGCGAAAAATAGCACCGCTCATTACCCTCAAGAGAGTGCTCAATGCATATTTTTATAATACAATAGATTACACAGTTTTCATGTGGTCCATTTACATATCTTCATTTGACTTTTGTTTCCCCCCTTTCCCGTGTTTCTTTCCTCATCTGTTGATTTTTTTTTAACCAATCATGGTCACATTGTTACATGGATATTTAATTTGGGATTCTCGTATTTTTGTTTTGATTGATCATGGCAAATGGATTCCAACATGATCACGTTACTATGCACATATTGTATTTTGTATATAGATTCATTAATTTGCCTTGAAAAAGACAGATGACGTCGAAACACGTGTCGGCATAGTTTCTGTCTACAAAAGACCCTGGAGTTAACACTGACCTTTCAACTCATCTATGTTGATCAGTATTGTGACATCATCTACTCTACTAATATCAGCACATGTACATGGAACAAGCTTGTTATCTGTTTTCTCATACTAGGTACGGGGTAGCCTGGAGTTCCATAGTCTGCGGCTGCTGACAAATGCGATATAACATCTCTTCCATCCACCTCCATCTACCCACAGCGCCCTCATACCTGGTTTCCCCAAACTCACTCACCTTTCCCATGTCTGGGGTGGATGGACTTGCATCTCCATATACTTTGCAGATGTTATCACCTACTGTGTTACATCTCAATGTATCTGCACTAGATTGCACTAGCTGTGAAAATGAACATGGCATCCGTATGGGGCACGTCTAGGGATCTCTTCCTCCTCAGGAGGGTTTTTTAAAATTGAGCAGAAACCCCAGAGTAAAGAGGATAAAGTGTTAGACAGGAGAGGTGATTAGTTTCGGCAAATTCAAGACCGTTGAGGCAAATATTCCAGCTTCAACACTAGACAATACAGTGATACTGGGCAAATCGCCTTATCTGACCGAATAGTACTGTGCTGTCCTCTGTGAGAATATGTGTGCCCTCTCACATTCTTGTGAGATGGTATCGCCCATTGCCTGCTCTTTCCTTTTATGATGGCATTTGATAGAAAATGGTCATAGACAAAAAAGAGCTGGTCCAATAGCACAGTCGTGGGCAGGCTTATTTTCGGGTCTGTTATTTGCCACAAAAATTGCTTTCTTTGTGTACAATTTCAAATGGGCTTCTGCATATCATGAATAACAATGCACAAGTCTGCCTGTTGTGTGTTATACAGATTTAATATACAATGCAATGGAGGAATGCACATGGGTTGTTTTAGACTCACGGCTCTTAGTATTCTGGTACTCGTATACTTACCGTGCTGATGCAGAACATTGAGCTAAAATCCTTCAACTTTCACATATACTTTTTTTTAATGTTGGCTTCCCATGCGATTTTTATAGTTTCCAAGTGAGATCTAAGAAAACAGGGTATTTTTTCAGTTCATGTAAGCCAAGCATGCACGCCTACATGCACGTTGCTAAATAACAAGAAGGAGAAAACAGTTTGGCCAAGTGCAGACATTGCACGATTTGCTCATACTGCTAGCTTCCTCTCTTAAAGTGTGTGATCCTGGCCAACTAAATTAACCTGGCACAGTCCCCAGTGCCCAAATATTTAAAAATCGTCAGCGCCTAGGAGTGATTTAATTCTCGGGATATTTTTCAAAAGGCCCCCCTCATTGTTTAACTGGCTACAGTGTTGCTTCATAAACAACAATAGTGACCAATCGCACACCACAGTCATTTGTTGCTTTGGTCACTACCAGCAATACCACTTGAAAACCGTGAACCTCTAGTAATCTCAGTGTAAATCCTGCCACCCCGATAGCTTCTAATTGTATTTATGTATTTAATTGTTTTTTTTAACAACACGCCTACCTGAGTTCGGTTTCCTACTGCGGAGCCAGGATTCAAACCTCTGTTGCTCTGCCTTGCTTCCAAGAGCAGCACGTTGCACCTGTGGTAACCTCTGTTTGTCGGTATCTGCTTTCTGTGACATGGTGTGTGCACCCTTCTCGTTGCTGTCTCCTGTATCCTTGCTTGAGCACTTGTATTCTGTGAAGCTGCGAATCCGAGTTCTTTGTCTATTCTGGGGTATGTGTTCCTCTTCCAAAGAGCTACTTATCTCTCCCCTGCGCATGCACTGCAGCCTGTATACCTTCATTATGAATGTTATTGTTGAAAAGCACCCAGCACCTATGCTCGAGCACATACAATAAAGAGGTGGACAGCAAAGGGACATTAAGGGAGTGCCCTGGCTTGTATGATCAGCGGTTCTACATCCCTTCGTTTCGTTGGTTCAAGGGGAAGCACGAAGGTGTTTGTGTCGGAGCCCCAACATTTCTAAAGATGGCCCTGGGTAAAGCTGTGCCATGAAGTTCTAAGCTGTGCTTTTCTGTCCGATATTCTTAAGACTTTCGTTGAGGGTGTGAAGAAAAAGCAACGAAAATGAAGTAATAATCATTTTATGCATAGATGAACATCCCGAAAATGGCTTTGCACGAAACCTATTTTGGCCATCCCCTTTCTTGTATTTCGAATATATGTACTTTGCATCGATTCCCAGCAGGGGGCAGTAAAGGATTGAGGTGGGAAAGCCCAGCAACAGAAAAGCGAACAAACTGTGTTGTCACATTAATGTGCAATTAAAGTGGGCATTTAGCAATGATTGCACTCGCAAGGAAACCCAAAAGTACATTTTGCACCGTTTTGTGAATCAGGGTGTTTGTTGACAGTGCAAAGTCACTTTGCACCAGTGCAAAATCACTTTGTACGGCCCTAAACATCACATGCTTCTGGCCAATGAGGTCCGAAGTGCGTACGGCATGAAGCACCCAGCACCCACAACTGAACACTGCACTTGTCAGCAGTCTCTAGAGACCGTGTAGCGGTGCGAGGACCCCGCAGGCTGAGGGCATTTGTAAAGTCACAGAATTGCAAAGCGATTTGCAGAATTGCTTTTATTTAGAGTTGTCACATGTGATTACTTATGATGCAGGCTAACTGCATGACTCCTTTCATAGCTTGGCCCTCGCTCTCTCTGATGCAAGACATCATCAAGTTCTGCACATTAAACATGCATACAAATGTCACCCTTAGAAAGAAATAGAAATGTGCAACTTTGAATGTGTTGCAAACAATTGTTGTAAGCAGCTCAATAACATTCTATTTACAGGCTGGATTGTGGTTTAATGTAAATCATAACAGGCAGAAAGGACCCTGCTCTCCTGTTCTGAACCTTTGCCGTGCACTACGTACACAAACAATAGATGTGGCGTCATCAAATAAATAAGCAATAGTTGAGAATAAAGAAATCTGTACAGCTATGACCTTTTTAATCAAATGTGTAAATTGCAGCTGATATTGTGTTTAGTGATCTGCTTCTCATAATCTGAGCAACCTCTCGCAGTGTGTTAAAGCAACTCAACTGCAATTAAGCTTCTAAGCTTCGTAGACCGAGCGAGGAGTCATTATTGCGGGATAATGGCCTGCCCCAACGTTTTTACCCAAAGCATGGTCAAAGAACATTGTCCAATGTGATCATGACACTACCTGAGATTTAGAGGCTATTAGCAGCCCTTTGTGTACGCCCCTTTTAATCCATTGTACACCCTAAATGAAGAAGAAACATGAGACCCAAAGAAATAATGTTCCCAATCTAAAATGGGCACGGAGCAAAAGACACTCAGTGACAATGCTATTAATATTGCCCTTTGCAAGATGGCCGCCTAGAAGGTGATACTTGATGGCTGAAGTGCAAGGCAGCAGACAACGAGAGGAGGCACGCCAGGAGGTAAGAATGGGAGCGATGGTTGGAAAGTGGGGGGTAGGAGCAATGCAAGAAGGAGGCAAGCACAAGGGCCTGTGGTGAGTTTGAATACTCTGATTGTGGTGTATAACAGAAATTACAATCTATAGTTCAAGCACTCTGACTCAACATTGGTTTATAATGGCCGCCAGGTGCTAATACTTATTATCGATATGGCTTGTATGTGTTATAACATTTATTCACACCCGACACAGGGTGCTCAACCAATCAGGTGGATGGGAATATGGTTGGAACATTCCAGTGAGCAGCATAGACCTGCACGCCTTCCACGGATGCTGTCATTTGTTTCCTCCTCTGTGTCAGGCTGCCTCTTCCTAGCCTCCTCTTTATTGCTGTTCACCGCTACATCCCTCACCTCTCAGCCCACCCTCCCTGTCCCACTGGCCTACCTACTGTGCTGGGGCTTCCTCCTCAGGCTGCCTCACTCACTGACTGTCCACGCTGCCTCCAAAGAAATAGAAAAGGGACAAAGTCCCTTTTCTATTCGCTATGGCGGCAGCCATCTTAGTTTTTTCTCTTGACAGGAGATTGGGCACACCCAATACGAGTAGAGTCTATCTCCCAGAAAAGGGTTTTACAGTCTGCATCTCAGAGCGAGCTCCAGGGTGTGAATAGTTATGACCCCACGTTCGGTGGTGTACAGGAATAGTAACGGCCCTATCTCCTTGCCGAGGCCCCTAGGCTAAGGATAGTGGGTCGTTATTGGTCCTCTACACCCCAAATGCAAACTGATTGCTGAATTAGCTCATGGATTCCATTATAAACTACTCCTAAAATCAATCAGAATGCAGTGTATATGCTCAGATATAAATCTCCTTTCAAACATTGTGAATTGAGCAGCAACCTGACAAGCAGCACAGGAAGAATTGCCGGCAGGTGTGCAAAGCCGGAGAGGAGAGTGTGCAGTTTTATTCCCCAAACTAACAGACGGCAAGGAAATACAAGCTGTTTAAAGTTTATAGTTGCTGGTTTCTTGTTCATCAAATTAGCAATGCACTACTTCTGTGTGCCTATTCTTTAGAAGATGTCAAAACACTTCCTTTTAGTTGTTTAGCTATATGTACTAATAGACCTATAGACGACAAGAGGGTTGACTATAGCTTGGGATAATGAGCCTTCCTCAAGTTGTAGCCTCCCGGCCCCCCGGATCAGGCAATAACCTGTAGGGGTCATTATCATGCAGTAACGACCCCTTTTTCAGTTTATCAGTGTGAATTAGCCTCTAGCTAAAGCAGTAATACAACTGTGATTATTACTGTACCCGAGACCATTTATAGCTTAACCCTATTTGTTTTAAAAGAGATCCAAGTCTTTTCAAAAGTAGACGTTTCTCAGAAGATGGCAGTTGAGAGAGAAAGAGTCAAAGATGCTCACAATATTACAATTATTTGCCCTAACTCTGATGAATGTGCAACTATGGTAGGAAATGGAAATCTGCCTGGCTCCCTATGATCAGAAAGGCCCCTCCTCAAGTTTCCCGTTTTGATGCAGTTGCAACTGTACATAGGTCATCCCATACCATGTGATTTATAATCCCGTCCAGAAACCCATGCATAAGAGAGTACGGCTTGCTCAATGCATGCCGGCGGCCATCTTGCTAAGGGAGTCTCCCTGAATCCACTACATTTAGGATCCGGGGCTCAGAGAGCTAACTATCTTTTAAAACAGAAACCAACATAAGCAGCAACGTCCAGCTGCATCTACGAAATGCAGAAACCTGTCAAGACATGGGTACGTATCACACTCCATGCTTATGGCACATAGCCGCAGGCACGGCCACCCACCTGTTTGCATCTGCTATCACACACTACTCTGAGACACAAGAATGCAGCTATCCCCCATGACAAAAATGTGTTCTAGCTGCACACATAAACTACGGTCGCCCGAGGGCATTGCCCAACAGCGCCTTGAGACCATACCAATGAGCGTGTGTGTGTGTGTGTGTGTGTGTGTGCTCGCGTGCGGCAGCACACATTCATCTGCAGGGGAGTCCTACAATGGTGCTGTGAACATGTCAATGTGGGAATGCCCAGGCAGCGTGATATTTCAGTACGGCTTCCAGCCTCTCACCTATAAGTACTGCACTCGGTGATGCCTATCCGGGATCTGAGTGTCTCATTGGCTTTGTAATCACCTTCCAGTTGCTTGACTTTGGAGGTAGTTCAAGCTGTGCCGTTTGGGGTTAAGTGTGCCTTGTGGAGGAGCCATAGGAGACTATCTTGAAATAATAGCTAACTAGTAACTTAGAAAACACGATCTTTCCGGCACTTTAACCCCAGTGTTTCTGAGGCAGAAATCTTAACCAACTTGTAACCTGTGCAACACTCCAGCATAACAGTGAGAAGGCACTGAGGAGGAAACTGAAGGGAAACCTTGGAGGGAAATGTGGAGGGAGACCTTACTTCAAGGACACAGGGGATATGTGCGCGGGGTGAAGGCCGGTCATCAGCTTCCATTGAGGCCCCTGACTCAGGATTCTCTACAGGAGAGGCAGCATTGGGGGCGCACTCTGGGGGAGATGGGTTGGAACCTACAGTGCACCGTTCTGCAAGCATCTTCTGTAAAGCTCCCATGGCGCAGGCTGGGTTGAGCTATGGGGGTGTTTGTGCATCAGACTGCTAGACTGTTCCATCCAGCCTACCCATGGATAATTTAGGTCCCGCTTTCACAGATCAGTAACCAAGGAAATTAGAACACCTCCTCTGCTTCTCCGTGCCTCTGCAGACCGGTTTCGAATGCTTAGGTTTCCATTATATAATGCACCTTCAGTGATGTGTAATCATTCTGTTGCTGACAGTTTGAATACACCAGCATCCTGTTGGCCATTAACAAGAACAAAGCAATGCAGGGTTATGCCATAGTGAGGAGTCTCTGAATCTAAAAGAATCTCTTCTGTGTCAGATATCAGGGGCGAGGGGATCTGTGGGGATCTCTTCTTTATCAGTGATTGGGGTTGGTTGTGATCTCTGTGAGATGTCTCTGTCAGATATCAGGGTGGGGTGTGATACGTAGGGGATCTCTTCTTTATCAGACATCAAAGTGGAGTGTGATATGTGGGGGACCTCTTTGTCAGATACCAAGGTGGGGTGTGATATGTAGGGGATCCCTTCTTTACCAGAGACCAGAGTTGGGTGTAATTTGTGGGGGCTCTCTTCCTTATCAGAAATCAGGGTGGGTGTGATAAGTGGGGAATCTCTTCTTTATCCGAGATCAGGGCGGGTGTGATATGTGTGGGATCTCTTCTTTATAAGAGATCATGGTGGGGTGGGATTTCTGGGGTTTCTCCTTATCAGGGTGGGGTAGGATTTCTGGGGATTTTCTTTGTCAGAGATCAGGGCAGGGTGTTATATGTTTAAAAATTGGTAAGGCAGGCGCTCTGTTGCCATCAATCTTCAGGGAGGCTGTGTTACTTTGCTTTTTCAGGCGTGTCTTCATTTCCCTTTCAGGTGTGGCAGGTTAATTGACTCTAAGGATTCTGGTACTTGTATTTTTCGCACTTTTTTTTTCATGCAGGATGGTACGTAGCCTGCTATAAAGTCCCCATCGAGGGGAAGATTGTGCTATGGAGGGAGTTGTTTCCAGTCACCTGCTAGTAAAATCAAGTGCGAAAAATACAAGTGCCAGAATCCTCAGCATCAATTAACTTGCCACACCTGAAAAAGAAATGCAGACACGTCTGAAAAAGCAAAGAAACTCAGCCTCCCTGAAGATTGATGAGTCATGAAAACATGCGTTTGGAGGAGCAGCTAATGACTGGTAACATAGCGCCTGCCTTACCAACTTTTAAACGGGGTGTTATAGGTGGATGATCTCTGCTTTGGCATATAATGGTGGGGCGTGATCTGTGGCAGGAGATCCGGGTTAGGGGCAATCTGTGGGCCAGATCGGGGTTGTTTGACCGAAGTCAAAATGTTTGCAGCGGAATCGTCCATAGTCGATTCCGCCACAAATCTGTTTGACCTTCGGTGAAACAACCCAAGTCACTGTGCCACAAGCAGCCTCATATTAATCTCCCCTCCCCCTCTCCTACTTACCTTCTCGCTGCCCGCAAGTGCTTCTTCGACCGTACTGCAGCGTCAGTTCCGTCCCTCTAACGCGGGTCGAAACTGATGCTGCAGGGTCCCTTTTTCTTTTGTTCCCTTTTTTTTGAGTCCCCTGCTTCCAATTTCAAGGGAGTGGGGGACACCGCCGCAATCCCCGAAGCCCATAATACCGAACATGGGGAGTGTGGGACACCCGCACACAGAGGCGTTGCTAGGGGGAGTATGAGGGGGCTATAGCCCCGGGTCTTTTGTTTGTAGCCCTGGATAGAGGCTCAGTGACTGCAACCAAAAGGCTATAGCTAGCCCCAAATCTTTTCTAGACATAGCAACACCCCTGCCCCCATAGCTCCCGCTCCTCATGTTCAGTACTTTGGGCTTTGAACAAATGGTACTCCCCGAATTTGGTCAAAACATCCATACAGACATTTTGATTCGAGCAAATTGGGTATTACCCTGTGGCCCTTCCAGGGGTAATAGCTCACAGGGGGGTAAGTAAACTTTGCACCCATCACACATGTGAACACCACATGTGAACTACCACCCTTTTCCCCAGAAAAGGAAAAAAAGCCAGTATTAAGTAAATTAATTGCTCAGAGCTTGGCAAACAAATGTCAATTCAAACATATAAATAATAATTCACATTAAAATAAAATAAATAAAGAATAGATAAAGAATCGATGGAGTTCACTTCATAGCAGGCTACGTGCCAACCCCAATACATTACAGTAATCTTAGTTCCTACCTTCTCATCTTCACTGGAGGAGCTGGTGGTCGACAGGCTCAAAAGAGAATTGTTGCAAGATCCACTGGAATCAGAGCCTTCCTGGGACTGTTCCTCCGGTGATCCTTTTTCTGCTACCAAACTGTTGGTGTCCTCCGTCATATCCGCATCTGTCAGTCTGAGGGACCTCTTTTCATTTGCATCCTCGTCCCGACTGGTGGTGCTCCCAGCGTAGATTGTGCTACTCGTATCGTTTGTGTCAGGTAAGGCATTTGGTTCCTCTTGATGATACGATCGCAATTCAGGGTGCAAGAATGGCTCATGGTGGGGTTCCTCAATAGACAGAGGGATGTCAGTTGAGCAACCAGTGTCAACAGTTAAATCAGAAGTGCATACGCTCTCAAACAGGTCCAACTGCAGGCTTTGTTTCCTTGCGTTCTGTAGCGGCGTAGAACTTCTCGGCGTTTGGTTATCTTGTATGCCAGAATCTGGGGTCTGGAGGGGTGGGCATTTGGAGCAAGCTGTCTGATTGCTCTCATTTGCTATGTCCAAAGGAGGACCTTGGGTGTTGTATATTTGGATTGAGGAAGAGGATTCCTCTTGTGGGAATGCTCTTGAAGACCCTCTCCATCGTCGTGCTACTACTGCCACGTTGCTAAAGAATCGAAACACGCCACCTAGGTTTTTGCCTTTGGGTGCATTGTTGGATCGCTGAGGCTGCTCGCCTCGTTTGTCCAGGTCAGATGATGAAGATGAATATTCTGCCGTTCTATCGACAGCCTTCACATTGTCTCCTGTGCTGGGGTCTTCAGTCTTTGAACTGTCTTTACTAGTCCTTGAAATCCCTTTTAGATAGCTCCATACATCAGTGCTGCGTCCTTTCCTGTGCTCCGATGGCACATTGTGGCACCTTCTTGGAATTTCTCCCTCTGCAATGGTTGAACTCTTTGAGGTTTCAAAATTAAAAGGCGGTCTCCTGCTTATAGGCAGTGTATTAGTGTCGCGGACATCTGCGTCGCCATGCAGCCTGACGTTGACATCACGCAACCATCTATTGTCGTTGGCGTCATAGTCAGATGCAGTAATGTTCAACTCCACGTCTTCGAAAGAGGAATCTAAGTCGTCAATGTATCCTGCATAGGAATGGCGAAAGGGTCTTTGGCTCTCTATTGATTTCTTACTCCTGTAAATTGAACTTGACCTGTCCTCCTCTTTGCTCTCCATAGAAATACTGGTCACCATGGCTTCAGAAGGTTTCTCTGCTGAGTTCTTAGAAAAGGTGGAAGACCGCAGTCTTTTGATAGACCTCATCCGTTCAAAGAAAGACATCCTGGGCTTGGGGTCTAAGATCTCGCTAGTCAAGATCATGGATTGCGGCCGCTTAGCACGTCCAGAGTTCAATCTTTTTCTGCGAACAAAGCCCCAAATGCGAGTACTCTTAGCCTTCTTCTCATATTTGACCGCCAACTCCTCCAGCCCTGGCTCAATGGCCATGCCGTTGGAGTCACGCCGGTCAAAGTCACCAATCATCATCTTGTCCACATTCTTCTCCTCCGCTTTGGTTTTGTAACTCCTGTTGGCAAATCCATTCCGGCTTAAAGCAAGGGGAGCTTGCTGACCTCCGTCTACAATTTCCATGCTGCTTGTCAAACATGCACGTCACATGTCCACCTGCTTTTTGTCGTCAACACTCTAGGAGGGGAGAAGAACATAATTGAATTAGACACAAAAATAGAAATAGTGAATCAACACAAAGATTAAAAAACCATACAGTACAATCAAAATAGTAGTAGTTGTCCAGCAATATAATTTACACCTCACTACTTGCCCTGAAGTCATTCAACACCTGAGTAATTCTCTATGTTAAAGAGGGAATCCCAGTCGCGTGTGCCGGACACATTCCGTTGAGACGCCCAAGGATCCCCTTCCGCTGTGGAATGCATATTGTTTGGACACCACACATTTCACTGTTAGAAAAATACATCATTTAACAGGCAGAGTGAAAAGGGATCACTGGAGACCTCAACAGCTTGGAGAAGATGTAATCAAGTGGGAGTGCCTCTTTAAATCAAGTTAGCCACCCATTATGCATAGAATGACCCCAGGGACAGCGGTAATGTGCACGTTGCACAACAAGTAGTGGTTAGTTACTTCTTACTTGACTCTTGTTACACCTTTCATTTCAATTATGTATTCATCAATGCACCACTAAAGACCTGAGACGTTTACACGCGAGTGGTCTTTGTTTCTCAATCTGTCAATTCCACTTGTGCACCGGAAACATGAAAGGGGGTATATTCTTCTTTGCCTTGGTGCCTACTCTCTGGAACACACATTATCCTCCTTTAAGTGACACCAAAAGCCATTCACACTTTCTTAGGGAGATGCCAACCTGGGCCCTTCGTTCGGTGCTTCCTACACATTTTTCAGACTGGCACGGTTAGGATTATGAAGACCGCGTGCATATCATAACCTCCTATCCAAAGCCACAATGCATCAGAAAATGTTCATTTACTGCTACTCCACTGTTTTCACGTGCCAGCCTTGGTTGACTCAATATATTGGCGTGATTTGGATTTTTGTCTCGGTTTAGGTTGCCAGGATCTGGTAATGACACATGACTTGCATTCACTTTAAGCACCAAATGATTTGTCAATTTAGAATTGCCCTGCCATCTTTAGTGTATCAAAATGTATGCTCTTTTATAAATCTGCCTTAGATCTTGAGTTAGACAAAATGCCACTCAAGAGGGAGGATTCTGCATCATATACGTTCTGTTTGCGTATTTGTGTAAGGTTCAACTCAGGGCCGATAGCACGCTTTACTTAGACAGCCTGGCATGTATTTGTTGACTGTACCCTTGGTGGCTGCTGGCATCACCACGTAAGCATCCCTCTTGCAGAACAGTAATGTCAACATGAGCAAATAGAAGATGAGTGTAAATGCTCCATAAGACAACCAAGCAACGCCAAGCCATGTTTCAACCCTATTTGTGGTCTTCAGCAGGGCGCAGTGAATACCTGTGCACAGCATGCTCATGGTCCAAGCTTGAGCCTGTGCATCCCACTAAGAAGAGTAAAAAGTGATGGTTAGAAAGGCTGGGGCCAGCACTACTGAACCACTGGGAAATTCCTCTACAGCGTATCCCTGCAGCCCACCTAAACCTAAAAGGTGGAAGAGCTGACCTGCCTGAGAAGCCTGGGAAGAGGCTAAGGTGACCCTTCCACAAGACCCAGGTAGAGAGACCAGGACAGAAGCAAGTTCCCTTAAGAAAAGAAGGGCAAACCCCAAGACCTTTGCAGAGGAGACGGGCTTAAGCCAACATTTACGTAAGAAAGTAAGAGAAAGAAACTCAGATGCCCTACTGGAGGTAGGGCAACATACTAAACAACCAAGAGAGAGTAAGAGATTGTGAGAGGGATGAGTCAGCCAAGGGATTAAGTTAAAGAACCAAAGCACAGGACCCAGCTGGTCCCTCCCCTACGAGCCCTAGTTTGAGTTTCTGCAAAAGCGGCCCTGTTGGTTGTCTACTCAAGAAGGCCCTAAGAGAAGACCTCTCTGAATTGATGGACTTTGTTATTTAGGGAAAGCCTTAATTTTAGATATTTTCCCCTGCACACGTCTCCACCTCGGCAAGGCCCTACGGGTTTATTTGCCTCATTTCACCATTCGATGTAGCAATGTTGACAACTCGCTATGTTAGTAACATTTGATTCAGGAAACCGTGCTATTCAACTGAGGATTAGTTGTGACAGGTGAGTGTTTTTGAGGGGTTTAAGTACTTTTTGCACATTCTTACTTCATAGGTGAAGTTCATCTTAAATTTGCATTATGTATTCAGGGATGGACTTTTAAGTCACTTACATTTGAACACGTTGCTTTATTCTTGAAACCCTGTTTTGTCTTACGCTTGCGACACGATGGAAGGACACGACATGAAGGGAGCAAAACAAAGGTCAAACAGTGATCGAATGCAACCTGCACAAGAAAGGCTCATGGAAACAGAGGAAGAAAGCAACCAGCAATTACACATCAGTGGAGTGAGAAAGCAAGCCAAAAGGACCCAGGTAACACCACAAGCACACAATAACCATGACAACAGCAGCACAATTCTGCAACCAGGAGCGCAATAAAGTCACCTCCTTGACATGGACTTGAATGTTTTCAAATATGATGGCACATCTATCCCATGGTGTCTCCATTACACACACACAAAACAAACAAACCAGAATATGGGTGTTGTACATTTTTGACACAGTTGAAGCCACTACAAAATGTGCACTGAATGACTAATACAAGCAGTGGTCGAAGTGTACGAAAAGTAGTGAAACTATGTTCCCTGCTGGACCGCCCTAGCTCCTCGCAAACCCCATTGCTACGTCCACTCCCACACTCAATCCAAACAAACACACCTGCTATTTAAGGCAACGCTCAGAGTGAAGTGCACTGAAGTGCAAGCTTCAACTTCTTCCTACACTTTTATTTTAAAACGAAAGCATTCCAGAATGGTTTCTTTTTAAAATAAAATTATAGGAGCAGTGAAACTTTAGAAATAAAAAGTATGGGAGCACCGCTCCCAACCGCTCCCGCCCTCTTCGACCTCCGTATACAAGTGGGTATAGTGAAAGGGTCATGCTACAAGTGGACGAAATGTTACAACCAACAAATCCACTTGCCAAATCCTACAAATAAATGCACAAACGTGGTCAAACTAATCCAACCATTACAGTGGAACGATATTTAGTGTGAATAAAGTCATGCATGCACGCAAGGCCGCTTGGAGGATCGGTATGCAAGAAGCACTTGTGTACAGGCGTGTTATAAATGACGTATATCATAATAATAATAATTGGGCACTTATATAGCTCTATGAACCCTCAGGTATCTGAGCGCTGCTTATTATTACCCACGGTGTGTGGTGCTCATTTATCGACCTCGGAAGGATGAAAGGCTGAGTTTGGCCCTGCTGGGATTCGAACCTGCGTCAGCAGGTGCTGCACAGATGTCAAAGCGAGAGCTCTACTCACTGTGCCACTTGACTGGCTTATCATATCATGTCATATCATATGCAGCCACTAGATACTACGATTTATTATGATTATTTGGGACTTACTATTGACAATAAGTTAACTTGGGAACTTCATATCAATAAAACAAATGCTAAAGTAACACAATAATAAGGTGCCATCATGAGCTTCGCTGGAACGCATCCGGGCCACGCTTTAAAACCAATTATCAGACAAACGTTCGACCAATAATCCTGTACGGAGCAGAATATGTTGGAAAACAGGTGTCTCAAAATGGTTCTATGTTCTTTCATCAACGGCAATTTTTTTGACAGGTTTTGTCACAAGATATTTTTGACGGAAAAACCCATCGAAAAATGTCTTTTTTATGTTGGGGGGTTCTCCCCCAAACCCTGCCTCCCCTATTATTATTTTTATCCTTCGTGACCCACCCATCCTTTTATATGCCCTTTCCCAACCTCCAGCCCCCTTTATTGTTCAATGTTTTTTTTCCGGCTAAACATTTTCGTTACAAAAACCCATCGAAAAAATACCTGTCAAAGAAAGAACAGTGTACCCTCAAAATAACAGCTAAGCTACCTAGATCCGCTCCAATTGAGTAGCTACTCTTGGACCTAAATATAAACAGTATGAACAGCTCAGCTCAGCAGAGTGAATTTATTTTGGAAACGTGCTAATGCTCCACCCATGACGCTGCTACACTGCAACTATGCTCTCGCGCTAGAAAGAGGACGGGTATTCGCTGGTCCTGGCTTGAGTGTACTAGAAAGGAAGCGCGCTATTGGTGTGATCCTTCCCAGCTGGATCCAGCGCGCATCCCATTGGCTCGACACAAAGCCCATTTTCAGAAATGGATTCGCCAGCTGGGCATGGACCAGCCCCCCCACTGATGTAGCTGCGAAATCACTGGCCCGATGATGGCCCGGTATTTGTAGGCTGCGTAAGTTCTCTAGATGAGTTCCCAAACAATTGGATAGTGGTTCATTACATGAGATTTAAAGTTAACAAAGTCCCCTTGCTTGAGGTCCTGGGGGGTCGAAAAGGTGTGTGTAGAGAACTTCGCTGTTGTAGACTATAGGGTGACCTGACCCTCGAACCCACAAAACATTTCATTCTTTTTTTTTAAATAACATATTTTATTTATTTTATAAACGTAAACATATACATACAAGTTAATAACAAGTCATCGCTCGGGCATACAGGCAATCACTAAGCACAGCTCTTCATGCACATTGCAAGTTTCAGAGTTTTAGGTCCTTCATGAAATGGGTTACTAGGCGTCCAAATTATACATTGTGCAGATGAGTCTTCGCAGGACTCCAAACGTTTATCAAGTCTATTCATGGGTTCGCAGATCCCTACGTGTCTTCCCATTTTTGCCAGATCTTGCGTGCTTTCCCTGTCAAGTCTATTCATGAGTTCGCAGAGCCCTACGTGTCTTCCCATTTTTGCCAGATCTTGCGTGCTTTCCCTGGGCACCCTCTGGTAGTGTATATTCTCATTTCCATTTGCACACAGATATCCACGTCTGTTATCCATTGGTCACATTGAGGGGATAAGGGTGAGCCCCACAATTGGGCCAGATTCCTCTTTATGAGTCCCGTGGTTGTTGCCAGCATGAGTTTCTCATATCGGGGGATGTCTAGGTCGTCATCCATCCCTAGTAATAGCAATTTGGGGTCCATGGGTATTCGTCGGCCGATGACTGCCGATAACCTGTCACAACATTTCTGCCAGAAAATTTGGATTCGTGGGCATTCCCACAAGATGTGAAAAAAGGTCCCCCTCGCCTGTTGGCACCTTAGACAGTTGGGATCAGTTGCTCTCCCCCATTGATGTAAAGCTTCTCTCGGATAGTATACCCTGTGTAGAATTTTGAGTTGGATCAATCTGATTCTAGCCGAGATGGCAATTTCCCTCGGATACATGAGTGCTTTGATCCATTCTTCCGGTTGTATTGGTCCCACATCTCTTTCCCATTTTGCTTTCAGATCTGTAAGTTCCGTTGTGGCGAAAGAGGCTATTGCATTGTACATTGTGGAGGTTATTTTAT
The DNA here is from genome assembly GCF_040938575.1 of Ambystoma mexicanum. NCBI lineage: Eukaryota > Metazoa > Chordata > Amphibia > Caudata > Ambystomatidae > Ambystoma > Ambystoma mexicanum. Next base: position 144,441,504 of record NC_090930.1, on the reverse strand, counting down.
TATCGATACGATCTACCACGATGTTTCTCTCAATTGGTGTGCAATCTGGAATGTTCGGTGGGTCGATCTCACATGTGATAAGTGCGTGATGTATTTGTCTGTAATGGAAGTGTTCTGTGGGGGGTAGGTTGAATTTGTCCTGCAGGGTCTGGAATGGTATTATTGCTCCATCTTGTATTATGTCTGCTAGCCTTGTTATCCCAGCTGATTCCCAGGTCGCCCATTTTGGGATTTTACTTAGCTCCGGCAGACGTTTGTTACGCCATAGGGGCTGTGCCAGCGTGAGTTTCCCATCCCATCCCAGGTGCTTGTGTGCATCTAGCCATATTTGCGTTCTATGTGCTCTAATCGTGTTGGGGATCATGCGTACCCTACTATTGTAGAGGGTCTCTAATGGGGTGAGCCCGGCACTCATCTGGCTATCCGCTTTAATGTGTGGTAGTTCAGGGTTGTTATGCAGGATATCATTTATCACCGGCATCTGGGCTGCCCAATAATATGTTTGTAGGTGGGGCAGTCCTATACCTCCTTCCCATGCGGAACGTTGTAGGGTTTTGAGCGCGATCCGTGGATGCCCTCCACCCCAGAGGAGCTTTCTGAGAGTCTCATCTATTTTTAGGAATTCTATCTTGGGTACATACAGTGGGGCGTTTTGGAGGATGTACACGAATCGTGGCAGAGTGAGCATTTTAAACATTGCCGCCCTTCCTAGCAGGGTGAGGGGTAGGGTCATCCAGTGTTTCACATCATTCGCGAATCTATCTCTGATTGGATGGAGATTTTGGGGAACATATTGCGTGAGGTCCGTCGCAACCTGTACCCCAAGATATCTGAAATGCTCGGTTTCTACTCTATATGGGCAATTGTGTAGAGCTGTCGTATCAGTTCCTTGGATCGGAAAAAGGATGGATTTGTTATAGTTTACCCGTAGACCACTAAATGCTCCGTATCTATTTAGTATTTGGGTGACAATGGGGTATGATACTAGTGGATCACTCATGTAGATCAGTAAATCGTCGGCATAGAGGGAAACCCTATCCTCCCAATCTCGGGCCCACCGGAACCCCTTCCACAACTGTGATTCTCTCAGCATTATTGCCAGGGGCTCGATTGCCAGTGCAAATAGCATTGCCGAAAGGGGACAGCCCTGCCTGGTCCCTTTACCCAGGTTAATACTACGTGATGTCCACCCGTTTACCCTTATCTCAGCTGTCGGTGTGTTGTAGAGCAGCTTGACCCAGCCTATGAATTGCTCACCCAACCCCATTTTACCCATAATGCTCCACAAGGCCTCCCAGTGGACTGAATCGAAGGCTTTTTCGAAATCAATCGCGAGGAGTGCTAGTGCATCCCGCAGCGATGGAGACTTCTCAATGGCGGCATGTAGCCTGTGGATATTCATTCGTGTGGATCTCCGTGGCATAAAGCCACATTGGTCTGGATGGATAAGGGTGTGTATGACTGTCTGGAGCCTGTTAGCCAGTGTCTTGGCCAGTATCTTAGCTTCTATGTTTATAAGTGAGATCGGCCTGTAGGAGCTGCATATGTTTGCTGGTTTGCCTTCCTTATGTATCACCACTATAGTGGCCTTTCTCAGGTCCGGGGGCAGAATTCCTCTACCTTTGGCATATAGGAACATTTTATGCATCTGTGGTACTATGTGCTCATTGCCGATCTTTTTCCAAGCTTCCACTGGGAAGCCGTTAGGCCCTGGGGTTTTCCCATTTTGGAGTTGGGATAGGGCTGTCGACAGTTCTTCCTCTGTAATCTCTGTTTCCAAACTCGCTCTTTGCGTATCGCTTAGGTGTGGAATGGTGAGTGTGTCCAGGATGCTGGGATCCAGTGCAGTAAAAACATTTCATTCTTGAATTCTAGAGCCTGATAGTGATGAGAACAAGTGCATTATTGGCCGGTGGCGTGATTTGAACTACGCAGATGGTTTGATTATATGAAAGAAAGGTTATGAAAGCAATGATGTGATGATTTTAATTGATCATTTGGCTAAAATGTGCCACGCCATTGAACACATTTCTGAATTATTACGTGCTCACTGCGCTTAACTTTGTATGCAAATATGCACTATTTATTTGTACTGTTCATTGATGTATAAAAAGCCACGTCAGGCTACATTATACTCAATAATAAATAATGACAGTAGAACTGGTATTGATGGAAAGTCCTCAAATAAGATATAATGCCCCAACATCCAAGACTGAAGTTGCAGCTCCATTGCAAGAGGACTGGTATTGATGGAAAGTCCTTAACAAGGATATATATGCCTCATTCCAAGTTTTGCGCAGTGGTAAAAAAGTATGGTAATTTCGTTACCACCGTTGTTTGGGGCAGTAACCGAATAGCTGGCATTTTTACTGCTCTGCCAAATCTCCAGTATGGCTTAAAAGTGGAGGTTTTACACCATGCTGGAGGAAAGTCCTGTGTTTAAAAAACAAAATTCCTCGGAAGTACTGTTTGTGGTAATTCCACCAATGTGACATAGACTCCTATGGACTTGTAAATTAGTGACTAACGCCACCCTATGTGCATATGTAATCCTGTTGTAAAGCCACAGGACCAAGAGACAGTAACGGTAACTGATGTCGGCAGTAATTAGGCAGAATTACCGCCAAACTCATAATGAGGCCCATAATGCCTCAGCATCCAAGACTGAAGCTGCAGCTCGATTACAAGATAACTGGTATTGATGAAATTCCTCAACAAAGATATAATGCCTCAGCATCCATGACTGAAGCTGCAGCTCAATTACAAGACAACTGGTATTGATGAAAGTCCTCAACAAAGATATAATGCCGCAGCATCCATGACTGAAGCTGCAGCTCGATTACAAGATAACTGGTATTGATGAAATTCCTCAACAAAGATATAATGCCTCAGCATCCATGACTGAAGCTGCAGCTCGATTACAAGACAACTGGTATTGATGAAATTCCTCAACAAGGATGTAATGCCTCAGCATCCAAGACTGAAGCTGCAGCTCAATTACAAGACAACTGGTATTGATGAAAGCCCTCAACAAGGATACAATGCCGCAGCATCCAAGACTGAAGCTGCAGCTCGATTACAAGACAACTGGTATTGATGGAAGTCCTCAACAAGGATACAATGCCACAGAATCCAAGACTGAAGCTGCAGCTCGATTACAGGACAACTGGTATTGATGAAAGTCCTCAACAAGGATACAATGCCACAGAATCCAAGACTGAAGCTGCAGCTCGATTACAAGACAACTGGTATTGATGAAAGTCCTCAACAAGGATGCAATGCCGCAGAATCCAAGACTGAAGCTGCAGCTCGATTACAAGACAACTGGTATTGATGAAAGTCCTCAACAAGGATACAATGCCGCAGCATCCAAGACTGAAGCTGCAGCTCCATTACAAGACAACTGGTATTGATGAAATTCCTCAACAAGGATGCAATGCCTCAATATCCAAGACTGTAGTTGCAGCTCCATTATAAGACAACTGGTATTGATGAAAGTCCTCAACAAGGATACAATGCTGCAGCATCCAAGACTGAAGCTGCAGCTCGATTACAAGACAACTGGTATTGATGAAAGTCCTCAACAAGGATACAATGCCGCACCATCCAAGACTGAAGCTGCAGCTCGATTACAAGACAACTGGTATTGATGAAAGTCCTCAACAAGGATACAATGCCGCAGCATCCAAGACTGAAGCTGCAGCTCGATTACAAGATAACTGGTATTGATGAAAGTGCTCAACAAGGAATGCCACAGAATCCAAGACTGAAGCTGCAGCTCGATTACAAGACAACTGGTATTGATGAAATTCCTCAACAAGGATGCAATGCCTCAGCATCCAAGACTGAAGCTGCAGCTCGATTACAAGATAACTGGTATTGATGAAAGTCCTCAACAAGGATACAATGCCGCAGCATCCAAGACTGAAGCTGCAGCTCGATTACAAGACAACAAGATTACATTGATGAAAGTGCTCAACAAGGATGCAATGCCACAGAATCCAAGACTGAAGCTGCAGCTCGATTACAAGACAACTGGTATTGATGAAAGTCCTCAACAAGGATACAATGTCGCAGCATCCAAGACTGAAGCAGCAGCTCGATTACAAGATAACTGGTATTGATGAAAGTCCTCAACAAGGATACAATGCCACAGAATCCAAGACTGAAGCTGCAGCTCGATTACAAGACAACTGGTATTGATGAAATTCCCCAACAAGGATGCAATGCCTCATCATCCAAGACTGAAGCTGCAGCTCGATTACAAGACAACTGGTATTGATGAAAGTCCTCAACAAGGATACAATGTTGCAGCATCCAAGACTGAAGCTGCAGCTCGATTACAAGACAACTGGTATTGATGAAAGTCCTCAACAATGATACAATGCCGCAGCATCCAAGACTGAAGCTGCAGCTCGATTACAAGACAACTGGTATTGATGAAAGTCCTCAACAAGGATGCAATGCCGCAGCATCGAAGACTGAAGCTGCAGCTCGATTACAAGACAACTGGTATTGATGAAATTCCTCAACAAGGATGCAATGCCGCAGCATCGAAGACTGAAGCTGCAGCTCGATTACAAGACAACTGGTATTGATGAAAGTGCTCAACAAGGATGCAATGCCACAGAATCCAAGACTGAAGCTGCAGCTCGATTACAAGACAACTGGTATTGATGAAAGTCCCCAACAAGGATGCAATGCCTCAGCATCCAAGACTGAAGCTGCAGCTCGATTACAAGACAACTGGTATTGATGAAATTCCTCAACAAGGATGCAATGCCTCAGCATCCAAGACTGAAGCTGCAGCTCGATTACAAGACAACTGGTATTGATGAAAGTCCTCAACAAGGATACAATGCCGCAGCATCCTAGCCTGAAGCTGCAGCTCGATTACAAGACAACTGGTATTGATGAAAGTCCTCAACAAGGATACAATGCCGCAGCATCCAAGACTGAAGCTGCAGCTCGATTACAAGACAACTGGTATTGATGAAAGTCCTCAACAAGGATACAATGCCGCAGCATCCAAGACTGAAGCTGCAGCTCGATTACAAGACAACTGGTATTGATGAAAGTCCTCAACAAGGATACAATGCCGCAGCATCCAAGACTGAAGCTGCAGCTCGATTACAAGACAACTGGTATTGATGAAAGTCCTCAACAAGGATACAATGCCGCAGCATCCAAGACTGAAGCTGCAGCTCGATTACAAGACAACTGGTATTGATGAAAGTCCTCAACAAGGATACAATGCCGCAGCATCCAAGACTGAAGCTGCAGCTCGATTACAAGACAACTGGTATTGATGAAAGTCCTCAACAAGGATACAATGCCGCAGCATCCAAGACTGAAGCTGCAGCTCGATTACAAGACAACTGGTATTGATGAAAGTCCTCAACAAGGATGCAATGCCTCAGCATCCAAGACTGAAGCTGCAGCTCGATTACAAGACAACTGGTATTGATGAAAGTCCTCAACAAGGATACAATGCCGCAGCATCCAAGACTGAAGATGCAGCTCGATTACAAGACAACTGGTATTGATGAAAGTCCTCAACAAGGATACAATGCCACAGCATCCAAGACTGAAGCTGCAGCTCGATTACAAGACAACTGGTATTGATGAAAGTCCTCAACTAGGATGCAATGCCTCAGCATCCAAGACTGAAGCTGCAGCTCGATTACAAGACAACTGGTATTGATGAAAGTCCTCAACAAGGATGCAATGCCTCAGCATCCAAGACTGAAGCTGCAGCTCGATTACAAGACAACTGGTATTGATGAAATTCCTCAACAAGGATGCAATGCCTCAGCATCCAAGACTGAAGCTGCAGCTCGATTACAAGGCAACTGGTATTGATGAAATACCTCAACAAGGATGCAATGCCTCAGCATCCAAGACTAAAGCTGCAGCTCGATTACAAGACAACTGGTATTGATGAAATTCCTCAACAAGGATACAATGCCACAGCATCCAAGACTGAAGCTGCAGCTCGATTACAAGACAACTGATATTGATGAAAGTCCTCAACAAGGATACAAAGTTTCAGCATCCAAGACTGAAGCTGCAGCTCGATTACAAGACAACTGGTTTTGATGAAAGTCCTCAACAAGGATACAATGCCCCAACATGAAAGACTGAAACTGCAGCTCGATTACATCAGAACAGGTATTGATGGAAGTCCTCAGCAAGGAAGTAATGTCCCAGCATGCAAGACGGAAGTTGGAGCTAGATTTGTCACACAAGTTTGAACCACCTGTGGAGTGTATCCTGAAGGTGCCAGGTGCACAGCCATATCAGCTATGAATGTGACATGTGGACCTATGGATTAGGAGTCAGCATTTCCACATAAAGTGACCGGCATTTGGGAATGAAACAGGCTGAAGCCAGACGAGCAGTGCACGGTGATCATTTTGGAAAAAGCTTTGTGAAAACGATTATTACGAACACACCATTTTGAAAAAGAGCGCAGGGAAAGGAATATTTGGGGATTTCAGGAAGGGGCTTAAAATTAAGTACAAACGGGGAAAAGGTGGAAGGAAATAAATCTTTAAAAAAAAAAGGGCCAATGGATGCACTTTTGAGATCTCAACACAGAACCGAACAAGCAACTGCAATTGTATTCATCGACATTATTAAATGGGGATCACATTGCGCAAGGCGGTCAGATAGCAAAGCAAGTTGAGCGCTCGCCCAAATATCTGCGCGCAGCCTGCTTTGGCAGGTTTGAATCCCAGAAGGCTCAACTCAACCTTCCATCCTTTTGAGGTCGATAAATTGAGTACCACTCTATCTGTCTATCTGTATATTTCTAAAGCACCAAAGCATGTAGGCATCCAGGCGCTACATGAAACAGAGACAAAAAACAAAACATGACAAACCAGAACCAGGTGGAAAGTAGTACAGCCTACAGACCTTCGTAGGCAAACAGTCTAGTTTTCAGGAGTTTCCTGAAAACAAGATAGTCCTCTTCCTTTCGTAGGGACTCTGGGAACTCATTCCAAGCCTGTGCGATCACCAGAGGATCTCAGGGTGCTCCCTGGTTTATAGAACTCCAATTTCTGCTTCAAGTATGAGGGTCAGTTCCAAAGAGACACGCGTGTCCCAGTGTAAAAATCTTAAATTTTACTCTGGCTGCAAACGGGAGCCAGTGAAGTTCCCTATGACCTTTTGATACTGGGTCTCTGCCTGTAATATTGTACACTATGCTCAGTGATCACATGCAAATGCTTTTGCACGCCATCTCGGGTGTCCTTAGAATCCTGAGTGAGACCTCAGCAGCAAGAAGCTAGGCACTGCAGCAAGAAGCTAGGTGCATTAGCAAGAAGATATGCGCTTCAGCGAGAAGATAGGTGCAGCAGCAAGAAGCTAGGTGCTGCAGCAAGAGGCTAAGCACTGCAGCAAGAAGCTAGGTGCATTAGCAAGAAGATATGCGCTTCAGCGAGAAGATAGGTGCAGCAGCAAGAAGCTAGGTGCTGCAGCAAGAGGCTAGGAACTGCAGCAAGAAGCTAGACACTCCAGCAAGAAGCTAAGTGTTGCAGCAGCAAGATAGGCACTGCAGCAAGAAGCTAGGTGCTGCAGCAAGCGGCTAAGCACTGCAGCAAGAAGCTAAGTGCTGCAGCAGCAAGAAGATAGCACTGCAGCAAGCAACTATGCACTGCAGCAAGGAGCTAGGTACTGCAACGTTCACATCAACTTGAAGCAGAAACATAACTCACGCCCTGAATGGCCAAACTAGAACTTTATCAAAAGCCACTGGGAAAAAGATGCACATGGAACTGCAGCATGCCACGCTTATTGCCAAAATGGAACAGCTCTTGCAGAAAGTGCAGCATTCACCCGATGCAGAAAGTGCAAATAGCATTTGATCAGAAATGAGCCTACTGCAAAAAAACATGTTCTTCAAAGGATTTTTGCACCAGGGCAAATGACTAGGACAAGCATGTCTTTGGCCCAAAAATGCATAGAAAGAATTAGATTTTGCCCTGGGGCCATTTTTGCCCTTGTGTCAATTGCACTTGCACCAGTGCAAAGTGTCTGTAGTATTGCCCAGCATCTCTAATTGAACATATCCCATTATGTAATTAAAATAGTTACGTAGTAGTTGGGGTTAAATCCTTCAGTTTCAAACCAATGCTGATGTGTGAACAGCAGCATGAGAGGGCTGGATCTGAGAGCACCCCATTACTGAGCTAATCAATGTATCCTGGAGACACATTGGCAAGAATCCTGCTGGATGCTTTCACTATGTGACTAAAAGTCCACTTTCTTCGCAAGATAAGGTATATTTTGAAGACTTATTTTTAACCACGGTGGATGGGTGCCACCACGGGGTGCAAACCATGACACCCAGGAGCACGCCTATGTGATCCATTGAGGTGACTGAGTCCCCGTGTCTGAAACTGATGGCAAAATGCAGAGGCGAACAGACTGCAGAGGACTCACTGGCTTCACTGCATACTTTAGGGGGAACTGATTAAGTGATTTGTAACCATAACATTGACAGAACAGATCAGAGGACACACATAACTGATAATTAACCAAGTGTCTGAAGGCGCATTTGGTAAAGCCATTTTTATTACATCATTAGAAAATGTGCAGCCCCAATTAACCCTCAGTTTCTCAGAATTAATGTTGGCAAACCCTATAAAGCACAAGGTTTGGTGTTACTGCTTGAGGAGAGCGAGCACAAAAAGGTACCAGGAGGATGCGTTTTTGGCAGTAGAGACATGAAGTGGGTGGGAATTGCTATAGGGATTAGTATGGGCTAGGCATTCAATGGGGGTAACTAACCATGCAACACTCACAAGCTCTGTGTCCCTCATCAGACCCCATCACCCCCCATTTGTACTCCAATTACATTGTTTCAGCATATAGGTGCTGCTTAAGTGCCACCTAACAGCCAAAAGTAAAACTTACTCCCTTGCTCTAGCAGGCCACCGGAATCCTGCAGAGTGAGGTGCATAGTGCAAGGACGTCTTCCCACCCAAAAACCAGAGGTTTGTAAGATAGCTCAACGAGTTAAGCGGTTGCTTCAGATATTTGTGTGCAAGTTGCTGTCACAGGTATGAATCTTGACAGGGCAGTCTGAGCCCTTCTTTCTAATGATAATATCAACAGCAATTACTACAGTGCTTAGAAGCCAGAGAAATCCTAGCATGCAGCTCGAGATAAATAGCTCCACTAATTGCTATTATGTCTTTGGACCTTAGTGGTAGGAGGTTCCTCCAATGATGTAAAGTAATGTTTGTCATTTGGCATAACAAATAATATCAGCACCTGTAGTGAGTGTGTGTGTTTTTTTTTTAAGGAAAGGAAGCCTTTCATGACATTATTGCAAATTGGTCTTAGATTTGAACAACCTGCATTTTGACCTTTGATCATTTGTTAGTTTTACCTGTGCTGCGGCTGATAATACACACTTAATGCTCTGTAATCTGGCACTCTTGACCTTGAAAGCAGATGATTAAATGCACACAAATTTAATATATATATATATATATATATATATATATATATATATATGTATATATATATATATATATATATATATATATATATATATATATATATATATATATATATCAATGCAAGTACAAGTATGCCAGGAAGGAGATGGAGAGAGTTGGGTCTCAGGTGATGCGCGACCACTGATGCATCGCCAGAGATGCCAATCAGTGCCGCTCAAATCACCAGCTCTAGGTGCATCCCCATTGGCATGGCCACCACATTCTTATAGCTGGTATAGCCAGCAAACGCACCACTGCCAACAGCAACAACTGGCTGCACCTTCCTCCAATGTGCAGCCCAATCTGGCATGATAACCGGCATCTCCTCAATTACCACCTCCAGTGCCACCTCCCGCTTCCCCATATCAAGCAGCACCACCACCATCGCGCTTGCCTTCGCCCCATAGCTGCCTGGACAACTGCAGTGACACCCAAGTCTGGATTTAAAATATGCACTGCTGTTCCGAAAACTACATAACTCTGAAGATGTTATCGTGGTGGCACATAACACTGTACATATAAGCCATACCCGAGTTAGGGTCTGGTGGCCAGCATCTCTCGGATATATCCCAGCCACATTATATTGGTATTGCACATGTATCAGCCCGGTGGGCCCAGATCAACCGTCAAAGTGTTATGTGTATTCCACCAGGCAGGTTAGACCCTGCCCTACTCGCAAAGGTAGCCTGGTGGGGAGCCACTCTTTGTTCCTTTGTAAGGGCAGGTAACACCCTTTTCCCTGGAACATCCACTCCACAGGACACAGGCCTGGGAACAGGAATCAAAGGGCACAGTCATTCAAACAGAGTCAGGTCTCACACTAGGGCGCTGCATTTCTAAAGGATCGTGTTTCTATTGAGAAGGAAAGGAGGTGGCTTGTGTGAGCAAGGGTGGAATCTGTAGGCTTTTGGGAAGGTTCTGCCTTTGTGATTCTCTCTGCCTCTCTTTCTCTTTCCTGTCCTCTCCACTTCCTTTGGAGAAAAGCACTTTGGGTGATACATCGTAAGTGCAAAGTCCACACATTGTGAGAGCAGGGATTGGCCCCTAAAGCAGATAGCTTTAGTCCAATAACCTGGGGTCCTTTGCCTATAAAGGAAGGGGTCTCCCACCACTTTCTCGAATCATCTGGACTCATCTTGAATCATCCCGAAGATTTTGTTGGCCCCTGCAGAGAGAGCAGTCTTTTCTAAAGTCTTCCAGTTCAGGTTGAAGGCAGAGGTTTCAAAGGCAAAAACAAGATATGTCCCCTTACCATCGCCAGGGACCATTGGGGTGAACATTACTGCTGAACCATAAGCCTGCCTCTCTGCCAGCCACCCTGTGTCTACGTCCTCACTGTGCTGCAGGTCCCCTGAAGGTGTGTGCCTGCCTCCCCCATGTTTGGGAGCCAGGGAAACAGACTGGCATTGGCCCATGAGACCCTGGAATGGGACTCACAGCACCTGGAAGTCAGAACAGCTGAGATCCCCTGATAACTTGCTACAAACCGTGATTCAAGCACAACTCGACACCAAGCAATCCGGCAGGACCCGTCAATGCTACCCTGTGGCGTCCATTGGTCTCCGAGCCACCATCCACTGTTCCGCCTAGTTTAGCGCTGCACCTTGGCAGCAAAAGCATGTTGTTGCCCCGACTCGAACTACAAAGTACTGCTGCCTTGCTTTCATCGAGTCACTGTTGAAAAACCAGCTTCTTTGCTGCCACTCCCATGAGTCAACCCACCTGAGCCTGGTGTTCCCCGAACTGCTAACTCCGATCCCAGCATGGAACTGACTCGCATATGCATCTTGGTTCCAATTCGACCGCCGTCGACCCTCGACCACCGAACCAGACCTGGTAACCACCCGATTCGCAAAGCTCAAGCAGATGCTTCGAAACCGCAGCTCCCATTCCATTCGACCCCCCCAAAACCCTAGACATTAGCTTGCCACTGGACCATTGTGACTGCCACATCTGTGACCCAAGCCAACACTACTGTCAACGTCGAGAAGCCTAGTTCGACGCTGTTGGAACCAAAGACATTTGCAGAAGATATTAATGACTGATATCTGCGACCCTGGACCATCTCTGGACCCTAGAGACTGGCAAGGTAATTTCTATCCCTTTTTGCAACTTGACGAAATATCCTTTTGAACACAGTGGTCTTTCAAATGCCTTTCTCCCCTTGTCTCATATTCTGTGTTTCTTTAAAAGGAGTGGATTGTTACAGTGTTTTCTAGTTACTTAGTATTGTACACGTTGTCTAATTAATGTATATTTTTGTTTCGAAGGTTAATTGGGTATTCCTTTATTTTGGACTGTTCTGCTTCGCTGTCTGGGTTGCTACTGAATTACATTAACACCCCTCTTAAGAGCTGAGCCTTCCCTCGTCCCACGCCATCCTATAAGGTGAAGGTAACTGTTCCTGTTTTACCGTGATGCATGTGCCGGCTCTTGGTCTGTAGAAGTGTGAAGGCTCAGTGGGCGTTTTAGCCTCTACTCATCCTTGTCCTCCCGCAGGGCAGAAGTCAATTCATCACACTGGCCCTAGCTTCCGCTAACAGCACTGTTACAAGCAGTAGCATGCACTGTTCCCCTTGCGCCTGTATGAGAAATCTTCTGAGAACAAACAAACGCTAAACTAGTTTGTTCTGTGGGTTGTAAACTCCTCTGGAGGCCCTCGCGTGCGCTGTTGCGCTCTGCGGCAGACCAGAAGAGAATACCGCCTGTGAGAGGGTGACCATGCTGATATTCACATGGTGCTTCTCAGAGCACAGACGCATGGTGTGGGCCTCCTCAGAGGGCCAGAGGACATGCTATTTCAGCTAATGGTGCTTCTTGGTAGAGGACTTCTCGTTGTGCAAAACCAGACCTGAACCCCTCACTCGTTGTGCCTACACAGAACTCCACATCTCACTGATGATCCCCATTGAGACAGAACCCCACATGTGGGGTTGCTTTTGGCGCTCTTGACAGGATGCGATTTTGCCGGCATTTGGGGTCGGTTGCCTTTATGTGTGGGATCTGTGCGATACGCCAGTGGATATGTTCCTCTGGTATGGCAGATCTTACGAGAGGTGCGATACGCAAGTGGATATGTTCCTCTGGTATGGCAGATCTCACGAGAGGTGCGATACGCCAGTGGATATGTTCCTCTGGTATGGCAGATCTTACGAGAGGTGCGATACGCAAGTGGATATGTTCCTCTGGTATGGCAGATCTCACGAGAGGTGCGATACGCCAGTGGATATGTTCCTCTGGTATGGCAGATCTTACGAGAGGTGCGATACGCCAGTGGATATGTTCCTCTGGTATGGCAGATCTTACGAGAGGTGCGATACGCAAGTGGATATGTTCCTCTGGTATGGCAGATCTCACGAGAGGTCCCTGGTCCATAGGTTCGGCTTGTGAAATGTAGATTATGTTCATTCTAAGGAGAGGGCGTATCATGCTCTTGGCTAACGCCGGATCACTCTTATAAGCCTCTGCCCATGAGGAAGCATCCAGCACCAAAAGCGGGTAGTAGCTGGCTGAGTCAGGGAAAGAGGATGAGACGGAGGAGGCCGAGGAGGATAAGGAAGTGAAGCTATAGGAAGAGGAGGATGAGGGAGGAGACTGAGGAGGATGGTGAGGAGGAGGAGAAAGAGGAGGATGAGCAAGATAATGATGATTAGGTGGTCGAGGATGATAAGGGGATTAAGGAATAGGGAGGAGATGAGGAGGCTGAAGATGATAAGGAAGTGAAAGAATAGGAAGAGGATGAGGGAGGGGACTGAGGAGAATGGTGAGGATGAGGAGAAGGAGGAGAATAAGCGAGATATTGATGATTAGGTGGTCGAGGATGATAAGGTGATTAAGGAATAGGGAGGAGATGAGGAGGCTGAGGGTGATAAGGAAGTGAAGGAATAGGAAGAGGAGGATGAGGGAGGAGACTGAGGAGGATGGTGAGGAGGAGAAAGAGGAGGATGAGCAAGATAATGATGATTAGGTGGTCGAGGATGATAAGGGGATTAAGGAATAGGGAGGAGATGAGGAGGCTGAGGCTGATAAGGAAGTGAAGGAATAGGAAGAGGATGAGGGAGGGGACTGAGGAGGATGGTGAGGATGAGGAGAAGGAGGAGGATAAGCAAGATAATGATGATTAGGTGGTCGTGGATGATAAGGGGATTAAGGAATAGGGAGGAGATGAGGAGGCTGAGGGTGATAAGGAAGTGAAGGAATAGGAAGAGGAGGATGAGGGAGGAGACTGAGGAGGATGGTGAGGGTGAGGAGAAGGAGGAGGATGAGCAAGATAATGATGATTAGGTGGTAGAGGATGATAAGGGGATTAAGGAATAGGGAGGAGATGAGGAGGCTGAGGGTGATAAGGAAGTGAAGGAATAGGAAGAGGATGAGGGAGGGGACTGAGGAGGATGGTGAGGATGAGGAGAAGGAGGAGGATAAGCAAGATAATGATGATTAGGTGGTCGAGGATGATAAGGGGATTAAGGAATAGGGAGGAGATGAGGAAGCTGAGGATGATAAGGAAGTGAAGGAATAGGAAGAGGATGAGGGAGGGGACTGAGGAGGATGGTGAGGGTGAGGAGAAGGAGGAGGATGAGCAAGATAATGATGATTAGGTGGTCGAGGATGATAAGGGGATTAAGGAATAGGGAGGAGATGAGGAGGCTGAGGATGATAAGGAAGTGAAGGAATAGGAAGAGGATGAGGGAGGGGACTGAGGAGGATGGTGAGGAGGAGGAGAAGGAGGAGGATAAGCAAGATAATGATGATTAGGTGGTCGAGGATGATAAGGGGATTAAGGAATAGGGAGGAGATGAGGAGGCTGAGGGTGATAAGGAAGTGAAGGAATAGGAAGAGGATGAGGGAGGGGACTGAGGAGGATGGTGAGGATGAGGAGAAGGAGGAGGATGAGCAAGACAATGATGATTAGGTGGTCGAGGATGATAAGGGGATTAAGGAATAGGGAGGAGATGAGGAGGCTGAGGGTGATAAGGAAGTGAAGGAATAGGAAGAGGATGAGGGAGGGGACTGAGGAGGATGGTGAGGATGAGGAGAAGGAGGAGGATGAGCAAGACAATGATGATTAGGTGGTCGAGGATGATAAGGGGATTAAGGAATAGGGAGGAGATGAGGAGGCTGAAGATGATAAGGAAGTGAAAGAATAGGAAGAGGATGAGGGAGGGGACTGAGGAGGATGGTGAGGGTGAGGAGAAGGAGGAGGATGAGCAAGATAATGATGATTAGGTGGTCGAGGATGATAAGGGGATTAAGGAATAGGGAGGAGATGAGGAGGCTGAGGATGATAAGGAAGTGAAGGAATAGGAAGAGGATGAGGGAGGGGACTGAGGAGGATGGTGAGGAGGAGGAGAAGGAGGAGGATAAGCAAGATAATGATGATTAGGTGGTCGAGGATGATAAGGGGATTAAGGAATAGGGAGGAGATGAGGAGGCTGAGGGTAATGAGAACGAGGAGGATGAAGATGAGGAGGAATATAAAGAGGATGAGGAATATTATGATGATGGTGAGTGATGAAGATGAGGAGAATCGCAGTGATGAGGATGATGATTATGAGGAGGATGAAGAGTACAATGATGATAAGGATGGGGAGGCAATGATGATGATGATAGTGATCATTTTAGGGGTGTGAATATGTTGGAGGGAGGTCCAGGAGCCAGGCTCACGAGGGAAGTACTTCCTGAAAGTGCACGTTGTGCTTTGCCAGCCCCCATTTACCATTGGACTGGTTCCATAAAGATGCCAGGCCTCAGCTATGATTAAGTAGTCCGGGACTGGGCATTGCTATTGTTTTGATGTTTGTGTTGGCATTACTGGAGGGGCCTGTGCCAGGATCATTGCTTCTGCTCAGTGGCGTTCAACTGTCAGTGCCCGCCACAGCTTCGGGCACCACCCGGGGTTAGGGTGACCAGACGTCCGGGTTTTCCCGGGACAGTCCGGGGAAATCACCTGACGTCCCGGGGTCCCGGGAGTTTTTTTAGTGTATAAACCCCGTCCGGGGTTTTGATTACAGACCTTTTTTGCCGTTTTTTTTTTGCCGGGCCCCGATTTCGAAATCCCGAAATCGGGTCCCGGCGCAACTTTTCCTGTGAGAATGGGCCCCCATTTCCTCCCCCTTCCCCTCCCCAGCGCTCTCCTCCAATGCGAGGAGTGTGCCTGTTAGCACACCCCCTCCATGACCCCCGCAACGGGCCAACGAAACAGAAGTAGGACTAAAGTCGAATGTGTATTTTCTTTAGTCCTACTTCTATTTCCATAGCCCGTCCGGGTTTTTTTTTTAGAAAATCTGGTCACCCTATCCGGGGTGCACTGCCTGTTCAAGATGCTGTTGCAAGTGCTCTAAATAGGAGATCGGAATTGTAATCCCGGCTTCCCCACTTGACCAAATGGTTTGATCTTGGACATGTTATTTCTTTTCATGAGTGATCTTGTATGCAAAACAAGGTGGGAGAGCACAGAAACAGGCTGAACACCAGCAATCGGTGCATGTTTTAATTTAAACTAATGCACCGCTGAATTCACCCTGAGAGGAAAATGCATGTACAGCCAGAGACCTATGCGATGATGACCAGCTATTTCAGTGGAGTCACAGCGACACCCAAAGGCCGCTGCAGGCATTCGTTTCAGGAAAAAAAGACACAAAAAGCCAGGCCCTCTCTGCTCAAGCCCGGGGAGATTAGGTGGGCCATGATAGGTCAATTTCCAGCAACATATTGCCCTCACAGCTTGTATGAAAGCCTAGCGGGTTAATGCACCTGCTTCCAGTGGCGCAAGGGCAATTGGGCAGATTGGACGCTAGCCCACCCCGAATGTTTGGGTTATGTTGACTTGGCAGGACCGGGCAGGAGACAGACAATAAACAGTGGGCAGCTGCATAGTTAGCAAAGGCATGGCAATACCTAATGTAAAGCGTTTCCTTGTTAGCAGCTGCATTCCTATCCATACATTTTTAGGCAAGTCAAAGCGTGATGGGATGTTGGTACATTCATGTCAGGGGAGTGATTGGATGGGTAGGGGGACAGGAGACAACTCATTCTCACTGCAGTGCTTAAGTGTGTGGTTTCAGACGCGAAAGAGTTAACTGCTAGTAACATTGAAGAGTTTCACCGGAATGTGTAAAGAAGTTTCATGCCCCCACACAAGTAATGTGCCCCTCGCCCCAGTCTCTAACATTAACCCCTCTCACAACCTTTGCAAGATTAGTCCCCATCCTTCCCCTAACATGTTTGCTTAGTTGCACCCCTGCCTGTTGGTTCAGAGGCAGTCTGGATTCACTCTGCCATCCCATTTACCGAGGTTGATAGAAGGAAAGGCGCATGAGCTTAATCAGAGGAGCATTACAGTGCCAAGAAGCTGGACGGCCGTAAGCAAAGAGCTGTGTAAGCACTGCCAGTGTGCTAAATAGGATCTTCTTAGTTGTGACTTACTTCAGAATATCCGATGTAACTAAGCTCATCACATGTACCAGCACCTCGATGCCCAAGGGCTGTGTGTGTGCTATATACATTTAAATAAATAAATAAAAAAGCGCCCCTTTTCTTTCAGAACACCTGGGCCCAGTGGTGGAAATGGAAAAGAATTGGTGGGGGATCACTCAAGGTCCGGGTGGGGCCGGAGTTTGGGGGTGTTGGTGACTGACGAGGCGTGGTTGGGGGGCATAGCTGGCAGTTGACCTCCGATCAAAGCAAATGTCCAAAATAATAGTTTAAAACAGCGCAATTACTTCATATGAGAATTCCACTTTAAACCACTTCCATGGCACTGGTGATGAGTTACTTCACTGTGCGGATAATAGTTTTGACCAGTGTTGTACACAATTTTCATTCCATTTTATTTTTTTTTAAAAACTCCCCATTGGGTACTATGCAAGCGGGGTGATTTCTGTTCACCAGAAGCAAAGTTTTATTTACTTGAACCGCATCCGCACAGTTCCTGCAGCGCCCCTCTGAGAGCAGTTGGGTGGCTCCATGGCGTGTAATTGTTCCAATGTTAATAGGGCTATTTATTTATTCATGGTATGTTTGTGGGTCCCTGTATATTTATTTATTTATGCAAGGTTTGTCGGATACAAGCATCCGACAAACTTTGCATAAACAAATAAATAAATAATCTGGGTCCATGGATCAGACACACATTACATAAATAAATAAATAAACCAGGTTGTGGCCGAGGACTGTAACTTCCTCTGGTGACGCTTCGCACGGGGTCACCAGAGAAAGTTAATTTGCTTGTCCTGCAGCTGTGACCTGGATCAAAGTCCTGTAGGGGGGTGAAGCAGGTCAGCAGCTCATTTCCGCGATGAGCGCTCTGCTGTTGCAGGCATTTTTTTTTCTCCATTTTTTTCTTCTCCATGTAACCCAGCGCAGAGCATGGATTTGGGGTTTGTGGTGGCTGACTCTGGCCGGATCCCTAGATCCGGCTGCACATCTGGTGCCGGATCTCAGATCCGGCGAGAGCCGCCCAATGACCAGCACTGCCTGGGCCCACAGCACGTGCACTGCACACGTCACAGCAGCACTAGGTAGCACAAGCTGTTTCCCATTGGCTAGCACCGTTCCAGATAACACAAACGTTTCAGAATTTTAGACAAGTGTTCATTTTGCACTCCACGGGTTCTAGTTTTGCTTAATACGGTTTTAGTTATTATTATTATTATTATTATTATTATTATTATTATTATTAGTGTAAGGTGGTATCTGCATGCCCTATCCTTTGAACTTCAGTTCTCTTCCCCTCTCTGCATCACTGTTTCTTTGTTGTCGCGTTCTTCCCCACTACCTCATTCCCCACCTGCCCTCCTCTCCTTTCCTTCCTTTTCTCCTTCTTTCTTTGGGACTGAAAGAAGGGGAAGAGAACGCTGGATTGCAAGGAGGGAAACTGGTGCCTTTGAGCCAGGGGCTCGGTCTGCAGCATACACTCCCCTGCAGTTTAACAAGTGCCACGATGTCCTTGGGCTGTTGTGTGCTATATAAATATGAATAAAACAAACAAAGCAAACAAACAAACCCAGTGTTAGCGCAGTGGAGCCGGTTGTGTATCAGACATTAAACAATTTCTTCAGAAATAAATCTGTGCAAAATAAGAGCAGTGGAACACACATGTTATGTGACATGATGCAAAATGTACCACCAAACCAAAACATAGCACCACTAAGAATAGTGAATACTATCCGGCCTATGAAGGGACGGTAGACTCCGGCCTTAGTCAGCAAGTCTGCACTTCTATGCGCACACGCGCACTTTCATCATAACCAATGGCATGAGTGTCACAAAAACCTGGGCCATGACCCCTGAAACGTGCAACCTACTTGAGTACCACAACGGCTCCATTTGCATTCCTAAGATGAACAACTGCATGCACAAATTACAATGTGATTATAGCTTTGCCAGTGATCGAAGTGAGCGGGAACGGTTGGGAGCTGTGTTCCACTACTTGTATTCTTTTCTGTTTACCATTCCTCTACTTTTTACAACCTTGTTCAGAATTGTGTCCATTCATGTCCTTGTGCAAGTGTTAAGTTGTAATAGGAGCCTTAATTACTAGTCACTTGGACGATATCAACGCCCCGGCCGCACCACCTTGCCACATGCTACCCTATGCTTCCGCCTACCCTCTTCTTTGCCGAGACCACAGTTCCACTACTTTTTTCAGTACACTTCTACCACTGCAATGCTAAATTGATGTTTTTGAGTGTGCCGCACTGTGTGGACAGCGCATCCCGTCTTCACAAATAACATTTCACACAGAGCCGCAGAATAGATTCCTTCGGTATCTAAGCGCTGCACAATAGATTTATATGTTTATATCACAATGCAGTGCTCAATTTTCAACCTCGAAGGGAAGGAAAGCTAGGTTGAACAAACTATGTTTTCTCCTTCGGTAGCGGTACAGCTCCTGAAAAACAGCGCTGCAGGATTGCCCAGAGAAATGCCAGTGGTTATTGTTCAAGTGCTGCCTTTTATCCATCACTCTTCAGTTTGGGGGGATTCACACCTCTGACTACAATTTGCACACACATTTCTACGGGGAGTAGGAAACTTTCTGAAGTAATTTAGTGGTTATAACTTCCCCTATATCTGGTCTGTCTTGGGGCAAGGGCATGCGCAGTGGAAAGATGGGGTCCTTTGCTGATTCTGGGATGAATTTGTGCTCAGAGCCACACCCGTCTATGACCAACAGGTGTCCTGTGTATGAGCAGAACGAGTGGGTGAAACAGTGAAAAGTCGCTACACAATAGAACAAGGACCCAAACAACTCTGCACTGTCTTCATGGCTTAAAGATTATTTATTTATGTTGTAATTTATTTATTTATTTGTATTTGTAGAGCGCACTAACAGCCCAAAGGCATCGAGGCGCTAAATTTGTTAAGGGCACCTAACCCAGGGGCATCTGGGCACTGGTTACATGAAGACTTGGTTACAGCGAGGACTTGGTTTTAATCGACAGGGAATTAATAGTGCACCTATCTATACTCGGGTCCCGATCCATGGACTTTTTGCACAGTTCAAAGTGACTTTGCACTGCCGACAGTATAAACAATCGAGCACACATTCATGTTACTTATCGCTAGACAGATTCTGCGCTAACACGCCGATGCTCGCAATACAGAGAGAAGCATTTTTCTTCTGATGTCCAGAGTCTGTTGTCGGGACTTTTAGCCACGTTACTAGTAAGTGTGAGGCATCAACACAGTCGATAATTGCAGTGAATCTACTCCTTTCTTTGAAAATAACGCTAATTGATAAAGTGCAAAGTGGTTCCTTCCCTCTACTGAGTTTATGTTAGTGCAGGGAGTAGTGTCTGCGCGAGCATCCCACGTTGAGCCAATCTTGGCATATCTTGAAAAATCAGAATTTCGAGTTCTAGATTCTAGTACGTATATTTAGCAACTCCTAAACGGAGTGTGTAAACAAACAGCAGTTTGCCCATATTGGAGAGAAAGAGAGTAGTTTGAACACGCCACGTGTTTCTTCTGTTTGCATTTAGAGGTATTTGTCTATTTGCAAGACACTTGACCCACCGTCATTGCACAGTTTGAAATTCGGTGGTGAGCACCCCTCAATGTATTAGGTTCTAATATATTATAACAGCACTAATTATGGCTGTTTTTGCACTGTTCCTTAGGTGACGCAACGCCACAGTATTAAGGAATTTATATCTACTGTTTGTATTCAAGAGCACTCAGATCAAAGAGAAGGGCCTCGTTTCGAGTTTGGAGGTATTTCCGAGGTACATCCTCTGAAATACCACACAACGGATTTAAAGTTACCACCACTTGGTTAGGCGGAATTTCCTCCTGATTACAAGTGGTGGTTGCGCTGTAAATCCCCATTTATTTTGGGCCCATTGGACCCAATGGGGCTTTTTTTTGCAGAATTACTGTGGCGGAATACCTCTGCAGTAATTCCACCAATTCTGCTGAAGATTTACGGTTTTGCTGGAGGTAAATCTTCCACTCAAAGCCAAAACTCATAATTTGGCATAGTGGTAAAATTGGAGGTAACTTAGTTACCTCCAATTTTACCACTTACCGCCATACTCATAATGAGGTCCAAAGTATTTTAGAAGGATATCCCAGCATTAAGAATATTCGCCCCCTTAAGAAGTTCTGTCATTTGTGTAAATGCACGAGGAAGACTGAAACATGTTGGGCTATTATGAAATTAATTGTTAAGCAGTTATCTCAAATACACATTTATGTTTTTGTGAGTTACATATTAGTAGCACTGGCATTGTAAGACCTAAATATGGTGGCAAGATATATATAATCAGTACGTGTCCTAAAACTCAATTCTGTGTTTTGGGTAGTAGATAGCTGTATGCTATGGCTCTTTTCATTGTTTAAAAAAAATGCCATTGTCAAGTGACAATTGCACGTGTGCACGAACATTGCACAAGTCACTTTCACTGACAGCACGAGTCACTTTACAGCCTTATTCTTTTGTATCCTGAACAAATGCATACTTTTCTGCATATGTGTTTTCATGATGAATGAATGTTAATAAAATATTTTTCATAAATCTTTGTGCTCTCTGGGGTAATGCCTTTTTACAATTTGATACTGAGCATCGATAGGTGTACTATTAATTTATTCCCTGTCGATTAAAATAAGATTTAAGTCAGGAAGACAGTGCAGAGTTGTTTGGGGACTGGTGTATTGTGTAGTTTTTTTTCTTCCAGGTACGACCCAAACATCACGTTTTTCCTGTGGTCTCTCGAGAGGTTTAGAATAGTAAAAAGTCACTCCAAGGAGAAATTGGCAAATTCTGGACAAAATCTGCTGCAGAGCAAAATGTCATGTTTTGGAAGGTTTTGCAGGAAGGGTCTGCATATTAATTGGCTGTGAAACCTTTTTTCCCCTAATTGGCTGAATTTATGTTGAAAAACACAAAAAAAATAAAATTGCAGGCAGGAAAGTCAAAATTGCCCAAAAAAGGCTCATATGAAGAAAAAAAATCACTGCACCGGTGAACTGAAATTTGGTGTTGTGGCGAGTCAGATGAAGGACGCAGACATTCTGATGACATGTTTTATGAGATTTTATTAAAGTAAAATTATAAGGCCTAACTTTCCCTATCATTGTGGGTGGTCCTTGCCTATGTTACTAACCAAGGTGCCCGTCAGTCATTCGTCAATGTGAAAAGGAATGTCTGCTGTCCGAAACTAACTTAAACGACTCTACCATTATGAAAACTAACTTAGGTCAGGAGAATAACTCCCTTCTTGTGAGGATCCTTTTGGTACCAGTCTGTAGGATTCTTTATTTATACATAATGCTCAAATAGTCTCTCGTGATTTCTTGGATCAGTCTCTGTAACTCTTCAAATGGACGCTTAGCTTTTCCCTCCAGCTTGTGAATCCCTTCCATGGATCATATATAAGACCTGTATACCAGGTTGCTGGTTTCAGCGTATCCTTGGGAAATAGAACTTCTCTGGTAGGCTTTCTCTGCTAGGCAATTATAGGTGACCTTGTTCTGGCGTACTTGATTTTGTCCATGGTTCAACTGAATAGCTCCTCTGAACTCTGGCTCATAAGGTTATCTTTCTTTTATGTTAAGTTCTTCTTACACAAAATATTGCGTTTATTTACCCTTTTCCCAGGGCATTCATATCCACTATTCTTAGCTAGCAGGCAGGAATGCACAATCTCACACAGAAGAAATGCTGTGTGTTACAAATGAAGATAGTGGTAGTTTGTGATAAATGAATTATAATATGTGTTTATTCCACCAGTAACACGTAAACCTCCCTCCAACCACAACTGCAGTGTAGTGCCTTGGCATCCACTTTCAAGTGTACCTTTATGTCAGTGCCCTCTCTCAGTTTTTTACTTTTTGAATATGATATATATATGATATTTTACTTGTATCGCGCCCATACACAAGTGTTTCAGAGCGCGACGAGGCAAGGGAGGGGAAACAACCATTTTACTAGGCCTAGTGACATTGATAACGTGAAAGTGCAGGTGAGAGGGAAGGGGGAAAGTGCGAGGAGCAGGGGGGGAGTGGAAAGTGCTGAGATGAACATATGATACAACAACAACAGGTAGTGCGGCCAGCAGGTCGTAAGTGCGCGAATAAGGTGTAGGCAACGGGTGTCTGATAAGTTGTGGAAGGGGACTGTAGGGTTGCAGATACAGACTGAAGTGCAGGAGTTGCCGGGAGGCAGTGCGGATGTGTGGCTGGGAGGGCAGGGATCTGGGCCCAGAATCAGAGGGTAACCAGGTGCCCGATGCCAAAGCAGACAGATTTGTAGGGGAGAGGACGAGCGAAGACAGAAGCAAAGAGGAAGGTGCTTCCGGAACCGAAGATGGTTCTCTTCAAGTTTCAAAGAGGTAGGGAGGCTGTTCCAGAAGGAGGCCCCAGCTGAGGAAAGGGAACTACCCCCAACTCGTTGCTTGGAGAAGCGACTGACCCTGAGGGAGTTGGAGGTGAAGGAGCAAAGAGCTCGAGTAGGAATGTATTTACGGAGGCAGAGTTGAAGGTATTGTGGACCCAGGCCCAAAAAGCCTTGTGGACGATGCAAAGGTTCTTGAATTTAATCCTTACAGCCACTGGGAGCCAATGCAGAGATTAAAGGACTGGAGAGATAGGATCCCAGGACTTCAGGCCAAGGACAAGACTCGCAGTCCTGTTCCGGATGAGCTGCAGAGGACGGAGAATGGTTGAATCTGGTCACCCTAGGATGAATGCAAGTTAAGCACATATCCCAGCAACAGTCTCCGAACCTGGCAAACTACTTTTTCCATTCCAGATTTGTGCCTCAAGACACATTATTCCGATCTGAAAGATCAACGCGATAACGGACAACATTACTGCAGAACCAATAGTACACTTCATGTAAATGTCTTAAAAGCAAAATGGCGTTTCATCTCCGCAAGATGGACGCTGCCATTTGCACAGTGGAAAGCTGAAAACTGTACACATGTCTAGGAGTGGAGCGGGTTCTGCCTGTTTTATCCCCATCGTCTCAGTGACCTTGTTTATAAGCACGAGAATTCACATGTGACGCACTGATTAAAAATGGAGGCCACTTAAATTCCGAAAAGCGGCTTGCCGTCATGGATAGTAAGAGCAACATTGCAGAGCCGTGGGAATGGCCTGGTCCTAATGCACGGGATGTTAAGTGGAAATCTGAGCAGATGCGCTCTGGGAACCGGGGAGCCATATTTCCAATGCGTGCATGCAAGCAGAAATGCGGAACTAAAAATGTGTCCCTGCGGTAAAATGCATTTAGGCACAGATGAAAGCCAGACAACGATCGTACCGGTTTGATATCTATGTGTCTTGAGTGCAGTGGTCAAAGTGTATGAAAAGAAGTAGTGGAACTATGCTGCCCGCTGGACTGCCCCTGCTCCCCAAAAACCCCATCGCCACGCCCCTACCACCCACACTCTAACACCCCAAATCGACCACATCTGCTGTTTGAGGGAATGTGCAGTGCAGTGCACCAAAGTGCAAGTTTCAACTGCTTCCTACAACTTTACTTTAAAATGAAACTTTTCCTAAGCTTACTGTTATATACAAGTATATGAAGAGTAAACCTAAAAGGAAAAAAAAGTAGAGGAGCACCACTCCCAACCACTTCAGCCCTGGGAATTGGTGACATTTCCCAAATACTCCACTTTGAGAGTGGGGCAAAATCACGTGTTGCTGCATTTTTACTTTGGGTCACTAATATTTTGGCTAATTAGGAGCCTAAACTATTTTGTGCCCTTCGAAGTGGTTTCAAAGATGTGCACGTTTCAACCCAAAAAACACAAAATGTGAAATTATGTGTAGATAAAATAGATGATATTGAAGAATTTTGCTCTGTGGGTAAAATGGGTACGCACGGGGATTTTGCTGAAGATTTGCAAATAATTCTGTGGAGCAAATTTCGGCTATTATGCCCACCCGTAATTGAGAGCCTTCAGTAATGTGTGAGTGTGTGTAACCCAAATCCTGCCATTCTCCTTGACGGATCCAATCCACAGCCCATCTGGAACTTGCCATGCCCTCCATGTCCACAAGGACCATTTCATGCCCTCCAACAGCCCCAGCAATCAGGAGTAGGGGAACGTTCTCTTCCCCAAGGCACGTTAATAATAATGTTATGGGCTTATAGAATAGGAGAGAGGTCATTATCATGGGATAATGACTCACCCCCACGTTGTAGCCCAAAATGAAGCAGTGGGCCAAAGGTTGGCAAAGGGTCATTATGCTAAATAATAATGGCCACTCGCAAGGTCGATAAGGCTATGAGCACATAGTTGTGAAGCAACACAATTTAGCTTAACATTAAGAAAAGGAAATACACAAAAATGTGTTAGTAAATTATCCATGCTTTTAGTTTATAATATTTAAACAGCAATATTTGCCTTTTTAAGACAAGCGTTTGCCAAGCAGGAGCTAGAAATAGCTGCCAGGTCTCATCCTGTAAGCATGAGCTACCTATGGGTAATGATATGATAGGTTATTTATAATGTGCTTAATACCCAGAGGTTTCTAAGCGCAGACCCGGGGATCGAACCTGTGTTGCTCTGTGTCGTCTTGCTTCCAAGGCAAGCACGTTGCCCCTAAGCTATCCTCCCGAGATGCGACCATGAGGAGCTACTGCACAGAGGTTTGCATATCTAACTTCCATGTTGGGGGCAAACCATAAGCCTTTATCCATTATATGACCTGCTATGGTTAACATGTCTTCAAGATTAGTCCTAATGTTACTTTAGACAAATTATAAAATACAGAAAGACAATATCAGATAGGTATGTTTCTTAATATTTTTTGCATTTATATAGCGCTACAAACTCTCAGGCATCTGAGTGCTGCCTATTATTACCCACAGTGTGTGGTGCTCATTTATCCACCTCGGACGGATGACTGGCTGAGTTTGGGCCTGCCGGGATTCGAACCTTCATCTGCAGGCTCTGTACGAATGTCAACGTGAGAGCTCTACACGCTGTGCTATCTGACCGGCTTTCTAGTGCACCATTTGGTCTGGGGAGACATAAGTTGCTCCTGGACACTGTTGGTGTCAAGCTAAGCAGGCTCTTCGAGGCAGCAAACAGCAACTTAATAGAACCCAGGTCCTGTCAATTTCTAACCCTCTAAAATTAGTATTTTAGTTCTACATTTGGTTCAGGTGCAACAGTTTTAGAATGAGCATGGTATGGGCATCATGTACAAGTGAACAGACCCTATCGGAAAGCAGCAGCATTGCTCCATGTTTTAGCCTTCTTTTTGGTGCATTACATTGGGTGTATCCTGTTACATTGTAGGTGCAGTGAAATAAAAGCTTTTAATAGAGAGGTACTGCCTTGTTGAAAGGAATTTTCCTGGCAAATTGCATTACTAGTTCTTAAATGCAGAGAAATCATTTATTTCATTTTATTTGATGTCTCTGTCAGAAGACATAGCCTTTGGAATGCAGTTACTGTCAGTAGGTGCTGCCTGCATTAGAGCCTTCTGGTTGGCTGAGAGGAAGTCAATAATAACCTCCAAATGTTCATTAACCTTATTTGGAATTACGTGCTGTCATGTTTTGAACTTTTTTCAGACTGCAAAGGTATGCAAATAGTTCTAACAGATCTCAAACAAAGCCACAGAACGACAGTGCTTATTGATTACCTACCTGTAACTGGCACAATAACAATAGCAAGCCAATTCAGTAGAAGCATCAAGCACTAGTGAAAGATGGCCACCAGAATAACAGAGTACTAAGGAAAGTGATCACCAAGAAAGCAAAGTCATCAAGAAAGAGTGGAGATTGTCAAGAGATGGGTGGGAAGCAGCTTTTCTCAGCTAAAATGATGGGTCAGATAGCTAAGGCACTTAGAGGTTTTAGTGTTGTCCAAGCAATGCATGTCAAATGTTATATTATGTATTGTGTTGTGTCATGCCTTGTTATTCTGTGATATGTTATTTTGTAAAATTGTCTTATGTTGCGGATTGTTGCAATATGCTATGTTTCCTTATTTTAATTTGTCTTAATATATTTTGTACAACTCCTACCATTGTACAACACCTAAAACTCACTACTCTGTTGGTGTTCTACAAGGCTGTGTCTTAGGTCCCCTCCTCTTTACACTCTACACCTCTGCTCTTGAGGCGCTAATGTCCTCCTCTGGGTTCTCGTACCAACTCTTTGCAGACGACACCCAAATCTTTCTCTTATCTCTCTATCACATTTGCTGCCATTACATATTGATTGGCTTTGTATTCTCTAATGTTAAACTCTACCAAAATGGGGGTGCTCTTCTTCCCTGCCAAATACTCTGTATCATCTCCCCCCCTGTCTATCCAGTTCCCACCAGACACTTGCCCCTATTTTTCTTCAGCTAGAAACCTCAGTGTCATCTATGACCCTTCTCACACCATCTTTACTTTCATTTCTATAACTCCAACGGCGGCTCACCTCAACCTCCTAAATAGTCAGAAAATCAGGCACCTCCTTACTTTCAACGCTGCCAAGCATCTCGTAACAACTCATGTCTTCTCAAAACTGTTCTACTGCACTCCACTTGCATGGAATCCTCTTCCCTCGGACATCCGACAAACAGTCCACACTGATGTG
Organism: Ambystoma mexicanum; assembly: GCF_040938575.1. Classification (NCBI taxonomy): domain Eukaryota; kingdom Metazoa; phylum Chordata; class Amphibia; order Caudata; family Ambystomatidae; genus Ambystoma; species Ambystoma mexicanum. The sequence continues at coordinate 144,413,937 of NC_090930.1, read as the reverse complement.
TTCAAAAACCAACGTAAAACTACTCATCTGACTACTAGCTACATTTTAAACTCACCTCGAACCTGCCTCCGTCCCTCACTTTCTCTGCCTCTTCTCTAGCACTTCATCCATCATGGTGACATCCCTAACACAGCTGGCCATACCACCTACCTGCACCCAAAAATGTCCAATGTTGGCTGCCCTTAATCTATGCATGTCCACTTATGTATTGTCTCTGGTGACTGTTACATTTACTCCCCTCCACGACCTGGTCAGAATGTCCCTCAAACTCACCCCATTGTAAGAAGCTCACGGCTACCCGTCAAATCTGATTTCTAATCTGTTGTACATTCTTTTGTGATCAAAATGGCATTGCTCCTCCTGTATATAAATAAATAAGTAAATACATATTGCGGGATACCTTACTTCACAAGTAAAAGCTGCCTCAGAGAGCCTCATGCCTAGTGTTTGTGTAATTACCAGCTGTTGGCGCATTGGGTGAAGGGCGCAGTGAGATTATGGAAAGTTCAATGGCACTGTGCTCTCTTCTCATTGGGCGCACAGGATTCCACAGCCCGGAGCCCCCATAACACCTGTAAGTGCCATGTCCATGATGACACACTGTCCGACTGCGTCCAACACTTCCCTGCACACCTCCAGACTTGCACAGGAATGACAAACATGAGAAAGCCTTATGGCAAGAATGTGCAGCTGGGCTCCCCCCAGCCTGGCAGGGCTTCACGTCGCTACACAATGACTCCAGCATACCCGGATGCACCAGTGGGGCAGAAGGATGGACTGCCAGCCTGTGGGGTGAAGCATTTCTTGGGTGGGCCTTCCAAGGCGTCAGATGACCTTACTCTGTCCATGCACATGCAAGGGGAAAAAACACCTGCATACCGCGGGGTTCTGCCCATGCACACGTATCTGGTGCATTTCATTTGTGTGCATTATCGCACTAGCACAATGCCAGAAGGGGCAAGCAGCTAGAAGGCTCGTCACAGAACAAGTGCACCCCGATTCACAACTGTGTGCTTTGATGTGCAGCAGATCAGCAGCTCTTTCAACATTTCGGGTCTCTCCTGATCAGCAGCTCTTTCCCCGTGTGCCTAGTCTACTCTGATCAGCAGCTCTTTCCCCGTGTGCCTAGTCTACTCTGATCAGCCGCTCTTCCCCTGTGCCTATTCTGCTCTGATCAGCAGCTCATCCCCCTGTGCCTAGTCTACTCTGATCAGCAGCTGTTCCCCTGTGCATAGTCTACTCTGATCAGCAGCTCTTCCCCTGTGCCTAGTCTACTCTGATCAGCAGCTCTTCCCCTGTGCCTAGTCTACTCTGATCAGCAGCTCTTCCCCTGTGCCTAGTCTACTCTGATCAGCAGCTCTTCCCCTGTGCCTAGTCTACTCTGATCAGCAGCTCTTCCGCTATGCATAGTCTACTCTGATCAGCAGCTCTTCCCCTATGCCTATTCTACTCTGATCAGCAGCTCTTCCCCTGTGCCTATTCTACTCTGATAAGCCGCTCTTCCCCTGTGCCTAGTCTACTCTGATCAGCAGCTCTTCCACTGTGAATAGTCGTCCTTGATCCGCAGCTCTTTCCCTGTGCCTATTCTACTCTGATCAGCAGCTCTTCCACTGTGAATAGTCGTCCTGATCCGCAGCTCTTTCCCTGTGCCTAGTCTCCCCTGATAAGCAGCCTTTGCCTCTGAGCCTAGTCTGCTCTGATCAGCAGATCATTTCTATGCCTAGTCTGCTCTGATCAGCAACTCTTCCCCTGTGCCGAGGCTGCTCTGATCAGCACACCATTCCCCTAAACATAGTCTGCTCTGATGAGCAACTGTTTCCCCTGGGCCTAGTCCTCCAATCAGTATCTCGTTCCTTTGTTCCTACTCTCCCCTGATCAGCAACTCTTCCCCTGTGCCTATTCTGCTCTGATCAGCAACTCATTCCCTTGTCCCTAGACTCCCCTGATCTGAAACTCCTTTACCTGTGCCTACTCTGCCCTGATTAGCACAACATTCCTCTATGCCAAGTCTGCTCTCATAAGCAGCTCTCCCCCTGTGACAAGTCTGCTCTGATTAGCAGCTTTTCCCCCTGTGCCTAGTCTCCCCGATAAGCAGCTCTATCCCCGGTGCCTAGTCTCCCTTGATCAGAAACTCTTTCAACTGTGACTAGTCTGCTCTGATCAGGAGCCTGTTCGCTAGTGCCTAGTTGCCCCTGATCAGCAGGTCTTTCGCTTGTGCCCAGTCTCCCCAAATCTTCAGCTCTTTTATCTGCGCCCAGTCTGCCTTGTTTCAGGGAAGGCACATTGGAAAACGCAAAGCTGTTAGATGTCTTTCCTGTTCCGCAACTATCCCAGTAGAGGACAAAGGTATCCTGTTTTAGGAAGCAGCCTTTTTTTTGCATGGTGCCATTTTCGACAGATATGATGATATGCTATGACATGTATAACACGCCTAGACACAAGGGAGTTAGAGGGAGAGGAGATGTATCTACAACCGATCGATTTCCCCACAAACAGAGACCACTCTAGAGTTAGACCCATTTCAGAGCAGAAGGAGAGCCTACAGGAGATAACAGAGAGTTCATCTGTCTTCAGTATACCCTCTAGAGCACTCACTCAGGAGGATTCTCAGTATTAGAACGGGGCTGGTCACTTGTGCCCTTCAATGATGTATCTAAGACGACCCTTGAGATTGAACTCTGACACCTTTTACGCAAAGTCAGGTTACAGATACTTTTGAAGGATGCGACATAGAGAGAACCCCCAACAGGATTTACACTATTTTGTCCGTTGTCCTTTTTGATCCCCACCAACAATATGGTGTCAAAAGAAGTTTTCATAAGGCGGTCTTGAAAGGTCTACACCATATATACAAATACAACATATCCATTCAGTCATTCAATTTTGGTAAAAGTAAAAGATATTCTACAACCTTTACGCATTTATCCCAACATTGTCAGCAAAAGTGCAGACAAGTGTGGTGGGATCGTGATTATGGACAGCGAGAAGTATAAGAATGAGGCCTTAAAAATCATGGGAAATATTGAGACCTGCAGTCCACTCCCAGGAGATCCTTTCACAGCTATTGGCGCCCTTATCTTGGAGGTTACCATCCAAGGCTGGATGCTTACCTGACAAAGAAAACAGGTTTCTCAACCCTTCGAATACCAGAACTCCCATTTTATATATACTGCCGAAAATACACAAGGACCCGCTCAATCCCCCGGGACTGCACGTTGCATCCCTCTGTGGCACGACTTTAGAGCCTGTAGGTAGATATGTGGATACGTTTCTTAAGCCTCTAGCTATGGCTTCTCCTACTTTTCTTTCGGATTCAAGAGATGTCAGAAATGAAGTTGAAGATGCTCCATTTAACTTGACTTCTTGTTGTGTTGGATGCGGAATCTGTATACTCTATTATTCTACAAGGGGAAGCTCTTCCAGTTTGTAAAGACTATTGAGATAGTAGATCCATACCACACAATGTACCCACTACTTTCATTCTTACAGTATTGGACATTGGATTAAGGAAGAATTGCTTTGTTTTAAAAAACCTTTTATTTACAGACAAAGGGCACCGCTATGGGGGCAGGTTTTGCCCCCAAAGTATCTAATTTGTATAGGTCCAAATTGAAAGAATTTTACATTTTAACAAGCACTGACACCTTCTACTCTGCTATTAGGCTGTTTAAGAGATATGCTGATGACATCTTCCTAATTTGAGATACTAGGGCTAGAAACATTTGAAACTTACGATGTCTAAAGGCCAATTCAGCCATCCCGTTCTTAGACCTGTGTATTAAGGTATGCAATGGGAAATGAAGGGTAAGCCTGTTTAGAAAATCCACGGAACGGAACACTATCCTGCATTTCCAAAGTGTTCATCCCAAAGCACAGAGACAAATGTGCCGTATGGCCAGTTCTTGAGAATCAGAAGAAATTGTACTTCCATTCAACATTTTCAAAAAGAAGCAGACATCATGGTGGACCAGTTTGCTAAAAGAGGTTATCCAGAACATGTTCTGAGAAAAGCTAGAAAAAGAGCCAGGAATCAAAACAGAAGCACTCTATTAGTTAAAACAGAGGAGAACAGGGACGAATCAAAGATGGTATGTGCCAGTACCTTTTGTCCTCGTAGCAACGCAATGAAAATACTGGCCCTCGGGAAGTGGCAAATTTTGCAATTAAATAATGCAATCCTGCAGCCACCACTGTTTGCTTTTAAGATGGGCAAACATTTGAAACAGCACCTGGTTATTGCAGACAGGGAAGTGCAAGCACAGAGACTGGTCCAGAACTTGAGACCTTATTCCGAATCGCCGCCCGTGAAAGGCCATTACCATTGCAGCACCTGCACAGCCTGTACTTTTACCACAGTAATACACAGCCTTGTAGTAAATAATTAAGAATGGCATTTTAAATTTCATGGTATGTGCAAAAGCTGCAATGTGATATATATTGTGCAAAGATCTAAGTTGGCAAAACAACGAGACAGGCTCGGATACGTATATCTGAACAGAGATCCAGAATTAAAAGTAGAACAGCCACAACAACCTTGGGGGAACATTTTGTCTCTATGGTCCATAATCAAGATCAACTGACATGAAAGTGATTGGTAAAAATTCCCGGTTGACCATCAGCCAGTGCAGAGCAAACTGGCCCACAGGGAACAATATTGGATGCATACACTTTTGAGCTTTGAAGAGGGTGTCAATCACAGGGAAGAATGGCACCCCATAGGCAAATGTTGTGTTGATATATTCCTTTTAGATCTGTAAAAATTGATGATCTCTAGCTGTATTTCTGTTCTGGCTTTTTGTGTTCAAGTGCACTTATCATCTTGACATGGACATTGACAATGGCATGTTGACTCGCTTCAGTTTCATATGTAGTCTAGCTTTGTGATTTATTCTACTAATGCGGCCATTTTCTTAAAGGTTTCCTGCATATTGACTGCATTACTTTAAAGACATTCTAGCGGGAGCTTTCTTTCCATGCATTAGCAGAACCCAGTCTAGTTGTTAGACGCATCCACATATGGCGGTTATGTCACAATGAGTAATCTGATTGGGTTTAAACACCCCAGCGCTGTGCGATAGAAGTGGCCATTTTATTGCAACTCGCAACCAGAAATGTAGGATGTATATTGATCACCACAGTTAGGATGTCTAGGTACATTTAGAGGGAATTTTGACTTAATGTGTTTAGATTCACGTGATATTATGAATCCACAAATTGAACTATTTATATTCACTGTTCCTTTGCCGAGCCTTTCAGCAAATCATTCTGTGTGAATTGTGCCTACATAGAGATAAGATCATTAGGATGGCACGCGGCATCCTGTGGTTCATGAGAAAAAGTTCAGATATGTTTTCGACCATTGATGTTTTTTTCTTCAATTTTCTTCTTGATCCAATTTTTATGAACGTTGTTGGGACAGTATCATCTTATGCCCTCATTTGGACTTGCTCCGGAGGTGTGTCAACTGGCTTGTTTACCAGAAGGAAGATTCTTTGATATGTAACATTCCTCTTTCGGAGAAGTTCACACAAGTGAGTTTTTTTCAAAGTTTACCACTTATGCTTTATTATTGGTGCACCGTCAGGGTGGGGTAGATCCACTTCACCCTTTCCTTTATGTTTTGCAGAGCTTCCTGAGTTTTCAGGAGTGCCTTCGACTCACTTACTGCAGACTCTGCGATGAGAATGTGTTTTTTCTGTACTGTTATTACTTTTCAGATCAAATGTTTCATCACCACTCAGAATTGCTATTTTATATTTATATCTTTTCAGAGTTGGGTCTTTCAGTCCTGATGAAAACATCATCCCAGTAGGGTGAATCTCTGTGTTGAAACTACTAGTGAGGAGGAGACTTTTCACAGTGCCTCCTCCAGAGCGCAACAATGAAGACAACCACTTATGTAATATGTTGCCTCAACTAGTAGAGGATCATTTCACTTTATCATGTTAGGCTGGATCATTCCTTGATCCTTGCGAATGGATTGAGTATGTATTTTTGTTTTAATTCATGTCAGACATTGTTTTATGGATATATTGTTGACCTATGTGTATCCAGCACGTTGCACTTTATTTGTACCTAGCACTTTGCACGTTATTGTATGCGCATGTATTTTTGTGAGGCCATGGGATATTTGTAATGATTTCAACATTGTCTTCTATTAACATTTTTAAATAATTGAAGTCAATAAATGTCATCATGCAGAGCATCATGGGGTCTGTATCTGTAACCCTACAGTCCCCCACATTTCTGCACTTATCAGACACACCCTGTCTGTTGCCTTAAACTTAGCACTTGCTGGCTGCACTACCACTGATTGTTGCTTTTTGTTATTTATTTCATGTTTTATTTGTACTTATGTTTTTTTTTTTTGCTCAGCACTTTCCACCTCTCCCCTCCTCCCTTGCACTTTCCCCTCTCCCTCTCCCATGCTCTTGTGCATGTTCAGTGTCACTGGGCCTAGTAAGATCGTTGTTTTGTTCTCCCTTGTTCCGCTGCCTTGCCTCGTCGCGCTCTGAAACACTTGTGTACGAGCGCGATACAAATAAAAATATCAACTTCAATATCATGGTGGTTGTGCCCCCACCTCAGATACAGATTTGAACCACAGTGGTTTCTGGGTTAGGATCGTGGAAGTAGCAGAGGGGATCTTTAGTGAAGGGTTCAGAAAAATATTCTCAGTGTGTTGGAGAGTGGGAAAATTAGCATAACCCCAAATGTGACCGGCGCACAGGACTCCAGCTACAGCTTTCATCGTTAAGCCTCTGACGGGGCACCAACAGCATAGCTATTGAAGTGGCGAGAAGAACGAAGTGTCCCCCCTGTCACCTGCTTTAAAATCACAGTACTATTCACCACTTGAGCCTTCCACAATGCAGTGCTTGAAAATCCCCCAGGAAGTCACCATTTTTAACTTGCTGGTAAGGGAGGTTTTAGCCCCATTAATAGAAAGGGGCTTTACATGACAATACACTTCGAAGCCCTGAAGAAGTTGTCTCTGACTAGTCTCTGTTTGGGATAGTATTACTGTGTCATCTTCAAAGAAAGCCCAATCGGGACTGAGTCTCTGCCCATCGTCAGAGATTCCCACCCTGATGCGGACGTCAGGTCACAAGACCCTTAATAAAAAGGATAAATAAGTTAGGGGCAAGGACACCGCTGCCTCACTCCTTCATTGATCACAAAGGCCCTCATTCCGAGGATGGTGCTAGTCATGGCACTATTAACGCCATGACTAGCACCATTACCGGTACCGTGTCCGCCCTCGTTCAATGAGGATTTACCGGTCTAGTCCGACCTTTGTGGGACCGGTAAGTCCCCATTGAAAATGTCAATCCCCACTCCCATTTGAGCCTGTATTGGGCGCAATGGGAATGGGGAGGGTGCTAATAACGGTACCGTAAATTACGGTACCATTATTAGCTCTGAAGTCCCTTTGCAGATCCCGTCCATAACGCCTGGTAAAAGCAGGCGTTAAGAGACGGGACCGCAAAGGGACCTCGTAGTAGGGTGCAAAGAGTTTACCGGCACCGATGTCCTTAACGGTGCCCGGTATCCCTTTGCGTCCTACTCGGAATGAGGCCCAAAGTCTTCCGAAACCAAGCCCCCAGGACCTAGACGAACCATGTCACTTGGACCGTTGTGGAGGGCCCTGAATAAATCAGCAAGTGGTGGGTCCGTGCCGCCTAACCTTGGGGTCTCTCATAAAGAGGTACTGTTGACCAGATCAAACGCCGCCCCCTGGTATATTACTAGATCAGGCTCATAGTGCTTAAAAGTTCAGGTCAGGTTAAATTCATCTCAAGTATCATGCCACAAATCTAGAGTACAGAGCATCCACTGATAAGAGTCATGCCACTAATCGAGACATCTGGATGTGGGTGATGCCTATCTTGAGACTAAAGTGCCTGCCCGGACTGCTGGGAGTGATGTCACCAGTCTAGACGGAGGAGCATCGACTGGTGACAATGATGTCATAAGCCTACATTAGAGCATGCTTCGACTCTTAAGGCAATCAGAAAGTGCAGAATGCAGGCACTAACCACTGACAGAAGCCTGCGCTCCATACTTCTCCTTTGGTCATCTCATAGCTTCCAATTAGCAAGCTTGGAATGGAGGCTCCAACCTTCTGTAAAGGCTGAATTTTAATCTTCCATTTGGGATGTACACAACAGGCACTGTCAAGAGGACATGGGCAAGCTGTGTCACAGAGTCATCTCCCCCCCGCACAAGCTCTAATATCATAAAAGCCCTTACCATTGGCAGGATTTGCGGGGCCCTGGGCGGCAAGAGATGTGTGGGGCCTCCCTAATTTGCATAAATAGAGACATCACAGAATGAGTCTTCAGTATGCAAAGGTATCGTGGGAAGTGAAATTAGAAACATTTTGCAATGCGTAAGGTAGTAGACAAATACACTGACGTCCAGTATATGATTTGTCAATATTAATATTTACTTTTGTGGCAATATCAGGAGTGAGGCTATTTTTCTTGCTGAAGTAGCAGAGAGCCGACTAGCTTGCACAGACTTCTAATTTTGGTAGATATGGCATGCGATAAAAGGATTTGGCCGGGAGCACACCCTTTGGTTAAGTGGAGAAGCTAGGGTTTGAGACCAGTCTGCAATTCAGGAACTTGAACACATCTCTTCCCAGATGTAATTGGTAGAAATACTGTTTACAAAAGGTCTTTTTGAAACTTTGGTTTGAAAACACAATGGGCCTGATACACAGAACGTTGCCCTATGGGATTGCACCATTATACAATGCTTCTTTGAATCAGGCCCTAGCTATGGAAGGCATTTCAAAATGGATCTACAAAATGTTTCCGTTTAGGAAAAGTCAGGGATGAAAAAGTTTGCATGAGAAATGTACGCACCACAAAAGGTTTGTACATTTCCCATGCAAACACAATTTTAAAAACCCTACAAAACCCGCACCTACAACACACCCCCACCCACACCTCCAACACAACCCCCACCCACACCCCCAACACACCCCCACGCACACCCTACTTACCTTTTAAAATGCTCTGTGTCCCAGCAGCGGCAGTTCCCTTTCACTTCTGTGATCGGGAACAGGAGCTGCAGTGTCCTTTTCTTTTTTTTTTTTTTCGGGCAGCTGCAGGGGTTTTCCCCACAACCCCTGCTCACTATACTGTGTAGTATAGTGAGTGGGGTGTTGCGGAGGACACCCCAGCAGCTCAGTTTTTTTGTTTTTCTCTGGAATGCAGCAGGGGTGTCCCCAGCAACACCCCGCTCACTATACTGTACAGTGTAGTGAGCGGGGTGTTGTGGGGGACACCTCCGCAGGCCTTTTTTATTTTTTTATTTTATTTTTGGGTGTGCTGCGGGGGTGTTCCCCGCAATCCCCACTCACCATACCATACTGTATGGTGAGCAGGGTGTTGTGGGGGACACTCCCGCAGTGTTTTTTTTTAATGCATGTTTTATTTATTAATTTATTACATTTATTATACGCCCAGACCCAGAGGTATCACGGTTGCCACCAAAGGTTCGAACTTTTTGTGTTGCACCTTTGGTGGCATGCATTTACGATCTTTTAGTATAGGTCAAAGCTTTTTTCGGTAATTTCTACCAATTCCTTGCAACATATGGTGACTGTGTTTTGCTTACAGAAACTAACTGCTGTTTTTGCAGAAGTTTCACGATAGTTCATATTTTTACTGGGTGTATATTTGGGCAATACTAGCGCCTAGATGCCTACAGGCTTAATGCGCTTTACAAATGTAAAAATAAATAAATACATAATAAATAAATATTGTCTAAATTAGCAATACGCTTTTATTTCAGAAGCTACAGATAAGGATTATTTTGACTGCTCATAAATAAATACATAAATAGCAAAGAGCTACTTTACAAGTGCTGCTCACTACAAAATGAGAAGGGTGACTCATTAATGTACCACTGAGCCTTGATTGGAGGAGGTGAGCAGGCCAAACCTCTTTGCTGGTGTGAAATAGTAGGGGATCCTATAGCAGAAAGTTGCAAAGGCAACTGAGCAGGTTAGGAGACTGTTGCGGAGGTCTTTGACGTTTAGACCTTCCTGTAAATCGTATGGCTCCTTTCCTGATCCTACAGCAACATGTGCTGTGAAATGTGATGTTTTGACATGGGGATGAGTACGGCTCCCTCGCTTCACTCATTGTGGGAACTTTTGCCCCATAGCGAAAATCCAAAGTTGGCACCGAAGAATATACGCGCAGTAAGTGAACATATCTTAAAGTGAAAGATACAAATGTAGTTCAATTGGCATTTCCCATTAGAAGAAAGTGTACTAGGCAAAAGAGCATTGGCCTTTCAAAAAAAGTAATCAACAACCGAAAAATAACCTGAGATAGCAAGTTGTCCAATAAATAAGCTTGCAACGTATAAAAGGTGCTCACCTTTTAAACCCAGCAATGTGTAATGAAATATTCCCTAGAAAACTGAGTCCCAATACAAGCATGTTCTTTGATGATCATTTTATGTGTCTGCACTGGAAACATGACAACCAGGGTGAAATCCTGGTAGCCAAATGCTAGAGCAAGCTTGCCAAACTCAAAAACCCCCAAGAGGGTTGCGTCAGCTCTCAGAAAAATGTTGCACGGTCCCCCCACATGTATCCTTTACTTGTGCTTTGAATAGCAGCACATGGCCACCATCAGGGAAAAATAACTGCACCAGTATCCAGGATTGCAACCTCTCTTGCCAAATCCTGGGCAAATATACAGGACTCCTTTGCCCTCTCATCATTTCCCTCCTCCACCCCATACCTAGCGTTTAACAATACTCTGCTTCATGAAGATGGCTTGAGAAGTACACATACCATAGTAAGGTACCCACTCAAATATATAAATCCTGACAGAAATATGTTTTGCAAAAAGTGTACAATTGCGGCATTATTCCTGCATCTTCACTGGGAGACTACAAATACCAGAATGCCATTCATCAAAAGGCACAGCGTTTGTCAAGTGCAGGGTTCATATATGATGTGATGAAAATATCAAATCCTACCAACAATAAATTCTTTTTGGTGCATTAAATATGAACATATGAAAATAATGTAGCTAATTTAAAACTGTTTTGTGTGATATATTGTAATTGGCCTGTAGGTGAGCGTAGATTTATGCAGCTAACTAGTGATTTCGAAAATGCATACTTGCATTTCTTAACACAGAATTGTTACAAACATCTACTCCAAAACAATGGTCTCTTAAATAGGCTATCAATTATGAATTGCCCCCACTTTAAATGCTCTGCTTGACGAAAGAAATTGATAAGTAGTCATTTAGGGGCCTGCAGCGACAGATGGGCCACTGGGAGTGGCTGTTGGTCTCTAGAGAGCCACAAGAGGTTGGGAGGTAACACCGTGGCCTCACACAAACTAAGTACATGGAAGCAAACAGTATTCTTGGTATAGTTGAAGCAGGCACTGGTGCCTGTGGGGCCCCTCTGACAGCTGCTGACAGCGGAGCCCTGGGCCACTGCACAGACTGCCCATGCCTCGGGCTGGCTCTGACATCAGGCTTTGTTGTGAGCTAGGTGACTTTCGTTCTATTTATAAGCCCTCGCCTTTGAGGTGGGCCTGCTAACTTTGGCGGCGGTCCTTGTGGTGTGGCTGCTTTAAAACAGACACGACGGAGTGACATAACTCCATTGCGTTGATAAACGGGGAGCCACCGTAGTTACACAGCAGTGCACGCGTGGCGCCCGGACTAGCAACTAGTGTCTCTGAGTCCTCTGTGGGGGGGTGTCCGGAGCTACCGCTGCGATAGGCCTTGCAGCCCTGTTAACAGTCCTCTACCACACAATAGAGCCCAATGGTCAGGGCTCTAATGCTTTTTTAGGGTGCATTATCACAGTCCAGAGTGGTGTGACAAGTGTCAGAGGCCTAGATGCGGCCTAAAGCCAAATCCCTTTATGGCAGTCAATAAGCAAGCAAAAGGCGTTGTTTTGTATAGTAAGCTGAGGGCGAAGCACAAAAGGCTACTGCCTTTATCGATATCTTGAGATAATTGGGATTTGGTAACTCTCGTGGAGATGGTTATCCTCGGAGACGCACACCGGCCATCCTGACTCGGTCACAGCTCCGGCCCCAACAGACCCATCCAAAGGACTTTCAGCCTCCAGGGCGCTCCTGAGGCGCACATGCACTCTGCACTCACCAACCAAAGATGGCCAATAGGACAGGACAACACAGTGCCCAAACCCCACCCAGTTGTCAAAACCTTTGTTTTACAAACAGCTACTGCTTACTATGAACCAGCTGTGCACAGATGCAGGTAACACGTCCATTTAGTCGGGCATATCATGCATAACACACCTCTTTCCTTTCCAAACAATTATACATTCAACAAGTTTGCATAAAACCAGTGGTCTAAGTGTATGAAAAGAAGTAGTGGAACTATGTTCCCTGCTGACCTGACCCTGCTCCCCAGAAACCGCATCGCCACACCCCCTCCCACGCGCAATACAAACCCTGAAACGTATGCGCATGCAGTTTAAGGCAACGCTCAGAGTGAAGTGCACTGAAGTTCAAGGTTCAACTTCTTCCTACACTTTTATTTTAAAACGAAACCATTCTGGAACAGTAAAACTTAATTAAAAAAGTAGAAGAGTACTGCTGCCAACCGTCCTCAGCCACTGCACACACACACACACCTCCACTTCCCACCGCAAACACGGGGCAGAGGAACCACGCCACAGCACGTTGCTTTGCTATGACACCTTGGCGTGCAGTCCTGGAGGATTATCAGAATCATTAGGCCGGTGCAGTTGGTAAAATCGTTTTGAAAGTTGCTTCACACACCTGTACTCAACAGAAGGTTAATTGAAGGATAGGCCCTGTGGCTAATGTGTAACTTATATACATGATTCTGCATGTATTGCCTGAAAGGGGAGCTATTTGGTATAATAGATCTGTTGCCTGAAGGTAGTATATCATATTTTATATCATCACGCCAGTCCATGGTGACGCCATTTTGGCAGCTCGCTTAGAAAAGGCTATAATTGCATATATGTCTTGCAATGATAAATGGGGGGCTGAAAGAGAGACTGACTAATAAGGTAGCCAAAGGCATGCCTTTTGAAATGACTTATGTATACTTGCCTCTATTTAGAGAAGGATTGAGAGGACAATGGTGTATGTATACCGCTCACTGTATACCGCTCACTTAGCAACAGTGAAACAACGACACACACATCGGGAGTTACCTGCAATGAAGCATGACTGTATTCCAGATCTGCGGTTCACCACATGTCTGGGAAGACATATGTGACAAGCCTTGATGTTCTGTGGTTAACTGAGACTTGGCTTCAAAGTACTGCAAACCAGTCTTGCTGGATCCTGTTCCTGCTGGATTTGCATCCCAACCCAGGATTGCTGGTGGGTCAGCAGCCTATAGGTTCCTTCCCCCACTTCCAATCAACCAATTAACGTCGGGGAGAAGGGATCTTAATCTCTTATCCCTGATCTACAAAGTATTTATGCGTCTGGGTTTTGGGTTTCAAAGAGTACAAGGCACCTACAAAGGATTTTAGATCACATCACATGACAAGGATTTCAGTGACTAATCCCAATATATAATTAATTTTGGAACCCGATATTTGAGCTAAGAATTAAACAAATGCAGCTGTGACGAACTGCTTAACTTTGACCGAGACAGATTTTACCCAAATGGTCTAAAGTCCATCCAATAAGAGGGGTCATACACTTAATTGCATGTCTACACACCATATAGCCCTAACTAATGTACATTAGTTCCCTATCATGAACTTCTAGGCGTTGCTGTCAGGGGTGCCACAGTTTGTTTTATTTATTTATTTATTTATTTATTTATTTATTTAGCCATTTGTAGAGCACACCTAATCCTGAGGCATCTGGGCGCTGATAATCTTACAAATATACATACATGTTAGCAGCATAACCAAAAAAGCAGTTGAGTTTGCATTTCGTGTTACAACAGATGCGAATAATGTTCTCTGTTGTATGTGCCGGTAGTTCCACTCTGCAGAACCTATCAGTGTGTGGTTGCTTGGGGTTGCAGAAGTAAGTTGAGGGACATTTATTAAATTTCCTCTTGTGCATTCTTTCAACACGCCCAGGCTAACACTGACACCCACGTGTCACAGAAGCCTTCAAAGACAGACCACCCCCTGAGCCAAATACATAATAACATTGTAATGATTGTGCTAAATGCACAAACAATGTAGTCCAGTAAAATGCAGAGCCCACAACTGCAATCAGTGTTGTGAGGTAGGCAGTTGCATCTCAACTCATTTTACTAGCTTAACCTTCTAGGGCAGCTAGCAGAGAGCCACAACATCAATATTGTTCTAATTCCAGCAATTATTTATACAACGACTTATTCAATCACACAATACTTCCCATGCAACACACAACAATTGTCAAACCATTGTTAAGGTGCTAGTTATTGCTGGCAAAGACGTTAACTGTAATGTGCAGGTTATGGTCTGCCAAATTCCCAGACAACGTATAGCTCTTTGGGGCCATAACAACAAGAGTGAGGTGCTTTCAAAAGTCACAGCATAACATAATGCACATGACCAGCCTACTGCACAGTCTATTCCAATGTTCTCCACAAAGATGTACCTCAGGATGTTAGTCTCGGGAGGATAGCTTAGGGGCAACGTACTCGCCTTGGAAACAATCCGACACGGAGCAACACATGTTCGATCCCCAGGTCCACGCTTAGAAACTTCTGGGTATTCATATCATACCAAGTCTTCCAGCACCAGATGATCTCTTGGAAAGACTCATAGGGTCATTGTCTGTGTGTTTAATAGGGGTCTTCGTAAGTTTTCTCATTGTTAGAATCCAAAGCATGCCATCTGAATGAGCATGTTTACTCTTCGAGAAGACACTAACCACAATGGTGCACCGGTAGACTCCTCTGCACCAAAAGGGGTCCGAAACCGAGCAGATTCCCTGGAACACTGTGCAGTCAGCAAATTACATTAACATAATCCAACTGGCACAGGAGCAAGCTTCCCAAAAATAAGATTGCATACATCTTCAAGAGGTCAGCAATTGAAAGGTCTCTGTAAAGAAGGGGGCTGCAGCCTGCGGCTCTCCAGATGTTTTGGACTATGACTCCCATGATACCTCACCACTGGCATTGCTGACCATGTCTGATGGGTGCTGTAGTCCAAAACATATGGCGAGCCAAAATGTGTAGGCCCTTGCATAGAGACAAACGTTACTGCAGGACCCACATTGAGATAGGAGTGAACTCTGCCAAGGAACTGTTTCAGTTGATAGGGCACACAGGTAAAAATCACCTCAATTACCTCATGGCAACAAATAGCTGAGGATTTCAATTGTGGCATTTTGGTCATACTGTTCTGATCAATTAGTGGAATGCTTTTTCTATGAAGTGTGTTTTAACAAATCACTCATTTTCCTTTGTTTTACATTTTAAGCAAGGTGTGTTTCTAATTGGGGGGTCTCCCCCACCTCCCTGTCTTCTATCACCTTACCCCCACCCTTCTCCTTCTATACTATCACCAGCTTTCTAAAGGCATTGTTCTTGTTCCTGTCCCTTATCTCATAAACCTAACCCGAAGTCTTGCACACCTTCATTTCTTTCACTTTCTACTCAGGTCTATGCACAGGCGGCACCCACACTCTGCGCGGTGTCTTGCGCATGGCACTTGGCCCATCGCAGAGACGTGCCGAGCCTGTGCAAAGTCCCAGCAAGGTATGAAAAAGTCCCACGCAATCGATGCCATGAATCGACAAACAGGTTTTCACACGCAGTTTGACACACATAGTCCCTATTTACCGCACAAATAATTCCATGAAGCAGGGCCTTACTCTCTACATGCCGCCACTGCTTGGTTGCTAAGCATCATTGGCGCATGCGCGGACCGATGCGGAAGAAGCCGAACTGCTCATTTGGGCCAGCGCTGCTGATCAGGCTTCTTCTAAGGCAGGGCACTGGAACAGAGGCTAACTGCTTTTACAGCCCGGATGCCGGGGGAGGCTTCTTCTAAGGCACGGCACAGGAATAGAGGCTAACTGCTTTTACAGCCCGGATGCCGGGGAGCCGTCCCTAGGAGCCGTCTGCAGCTGAATGCAGCTAATCATGGAATTAGTGTCTAATACGCGAGCTGACGGAGCACAAGTCCGTTTATCAGGCCTACGCGCTGTGCATTAGCTGCCAGGGCCAGCATCAGCTAGGAGAAAAGGGAAACTGGCCAGTCTGGCTCTCGAGGAAGATCACCTGTGATCAGGGCTTGCCATGAGTGTGCATGAGTGCAGGCACTGATGCAGGCACTCTGTTGTAATGGCATCTGGGTGTGGCTGCAGGATGGTGATGTCACAGAGGCACCTGTGAGTGGCTGCAGGATGGTGAGGTCACATGGAACCTGGAGTGTTGGTGGGACAGCGTTCTAGGGGGTTCTACAGCGACAGTTGGAGCTGCTGTGCTGGCTGGGGGGATGTCCCAGTATTTCTATCATCTGATGTCCCTGTGCTCACAGTCAGGAACAAACTTACCTGTAACGTACCTCCTGACTCCAGCGTGGTGTGTGAGCTTGAGTACCCCATTACGTCACACTCACTATGCCAGAGCACCTGCGTACTGTTGAGAAGCGGCGGCACCCTCCCATTGAAAGTACTGGCCTCTTGCTGACAGGTGAAGATGCTCTGCCTTTCAAATACAGTGTGGACACTCCCAAGAAGCAACCAGTACTAGCCCAGTTAAGACCTGACCTGGGCATGGCTTCCCTTCCACCCTGCCACACCTTCTGGGTTGCACCTAACCTCACATAGAAAGAAATGTACGGAGACAAGATGTGCGCAATATAAATGATGAATACCATAACATATCGAGTGAGTACTACCAAGAATGCTCCCACTTTGCATATCTATATCTCCCAGTCCAGTCCGAATAACAGACAGGCCTTGTTGCAAGGGTTAATCCAAAAACTGCTATCAGTTAAGAATGAATGCCTAGAGACCTCACAAGATAGAAGATGCTTTATATATGGGATAAAGTACCCCCTACCATATGTTATAAGGACTGAGGACTTCTGTGTCCAAATAGAGGAATGAGGTCAAAGGCTGAGTTCCCCATAAGGTTACGGTACTCCGGGCTGACGTGCAGCGGGGGATATCTTACCCCCTATAAAGCATAGCAGAAACGTCATCCACCTTAATGCCTGCCTCTTCTATTTGCTGAGACATATAATCAAAGCAGAATCCATTTCGATTTAAGAAAAAACAAATAAAATGCAGCTTCTAACGTGCTGCAGAAATATAGATTAAGTAGTTGAATAAATATGCATCTATGACCGTTTTAGTTTTGTGCTTTAAAATAAGCACTGACATGCAGTTTGTTGCTCTCGCGTGTTAAACTCCAGCAGTGCACAAAATGAAAATACTATCATAAATAGTTTCTTATCAGTAAATGCATATTTGCCAACACGACCTGTTTCAATCTGTAGGTGCTTATCCAGTCCTGTTTTTTTTTCTCTTCATTCTGGAGTTGTAGTCCAAGTTTTATAATGGGAAAAATGGAACTACAAGTCCCAGAATGCAAAGAAAAAAAACAGGACTGGATGAGCACCTACAGAGTGGAATTGGTCATGTTGGTAAGTATGTAAATGGCTGTAAAGTGTCTTAAAAAGTTGCCTTAAAAGAAAGGAATTGTAAATAAGGAAGTACTGCAGTTGCTGCTGGAAGCCTCCTCTGTCCTTGCTCAAGCAGGAGGCATTGTGATGTCACACTAAAGTGTAATAACGGATTACAGGTCGGTGGTGATGCAATGTTCTTATTACAGGTCAGAAGACAATTGGCATGTAATAAGAACATTATTTACAGCGTTTTACACTCTCAAACTGAAGTCCTTTACTTCCCACCGTCCTCCACCTCCCCTCCCTACCCTGGACTCTGCTTTCCACATCTTTGCTCCTCTTTTCATCATCTGCTTGTAAACTCAAAGCACTCTTTGACCCTACACTTTCCTTTTCTTCTCTATCTCTTCTATAGCTTGCACCTGTCGTTTCCATCTACTTAATATATGTCAGCTCTTTCAAGCTCTTTCCCACTTCTAAGTACCATAAAAACAACTGTTAAAATTACAAAATGTAATGTTACGCTATTCATCAAGATCAAAGAATACAGGGTTGAGTCTGCCCTGACTACGTGTGCAAAGTTTGATGGTAACACTTGCTCAAAGAGTTTCCATGAGAAAGTGTTTTGGGCTGGAGGGGCAGGAACTAGGTGGGAATGCCCATACAGATTAGCAAGGCCATGTACAGTCAATGGCGGTCATTCTGAGTTGGGCGGTAAAGGATACCGGGCACCGGTAAGGCGACCGCTGCCGGTAATCCCTTACCGCCCAATTCCGAGGTCCCTTAGCGTGAACCGTAAAGGACATGGGGTCTGACCACACGTCCTTTACGGGTCCCGCTAAGGGACCAGGGCACTAATAACGGGCCTGCTATTCGCGGGCCCGTTATTAGTGCCTTCCCCATTCCCATTGAGCCCTATGCGGGCTCAAATGGGAATGGGGAATGGTTGGTTGAATGGGGATTTACCGGATCCTCCAGGGTCGGAATGACCCGGTAAATCACCATTCAACCAGACCGGTGCCGGACCCGGTTTTGGAGGCAGTCATGGCGCAAATAGCGCCATGGCTACCTCCAAACTCGGAATGAGGCCCAATGTGTGGGCAAATAACGAAACAACACCTGCAAGATTTGAGTTCCTCCTTATATGCCATTTCACTCTGTACTCTTATGCAGTAGTTTCGGCTTATGGGTAGTGCTAAAGTGCCACCTAATATCTCAAACTAGACATGCCTCAGGATTTGGATGCACTTGTGTTACATTCTCCTACTTTTAAAGGAACCAAATAATGTCAGTGCATCCTCAGAGGCCAGCAGACAAGGAACCACGTAGAAGGAGTCGGCCAGCAACGATGGAGTGGGGAAGAGTTGTCACCACTAACTTAAGTACTCCGCCACTTGACAGGTCTACTTGACCGGTCTCCACAGCAGCGGCCATCTTGAAATAGCAGAATACTTCTGGACAGGATACTGAAAGGAAGCAAACCTACATTCAGTGACATCATGAAATGAGATCACTACCAGAAACTCTTTCAGTATTCTGGCAGAACTCAAGACCCTAGATGACCATTCACATTAGAGGAGTGGTACTGAAACACGACTCCACTGTGCACCCTAAAACATGAAGCACCTCAAAAGCACATGTTTGCAATGCAGGTGCTGATATTCTATGTCATTGTGATGATCTGGACAACCCCAGGAGTCATGGACAGCTTGATATCCCCGGATGCCTCGTTGATCACAGGGACCACAGGTCTCAAGCAAGACATGCAGTAAAGGTGTGGGGAGAGAATCCCTGAGAGTGAGAGATGTCTGTGTGACTGAGAGAGACACAGGAGTGATTGTTGGGTGTGGGAGGAGATACCAGGCATTCTGCGTCTACGGGACTGTAAGTGACACACAGGCCACGAGACAAATACAAATCTATATACAGCTTGTGCTCCACACATGAGTGGTGTATGAGGAGCAGAGAATCCCTCATGGCAGCTTGTGTGAAACTCTAACTCATGGGACCTTTGTGGGAGGGATTAGAGAGAAACCAGTCAGTGTCATATCTTGACGTGAGTGGAACAGACACATGCCAATGAGTGAGAGGAGGTGCAGGATGAGCAGGGAATCCCTGGTGGAAGCTTGTGTGAGGTACATGTCTTCATGATGTTTGTGGGAGGGAGTAGAAGAGATTCAGGAAGACGGGAGAGACCAGTCAGTGTACGTCTCTTTGAGTGAGCTGATGAGACACATGCCATTGAGTGACACTTAGGAGGAACAGAAAATCCCTGAGGGAAGCTTGTGCGAGACTCACGTTCATGTGAGTTTTGAAGGAGAGTGTAGCAAAGATGTTTGGGGGGTGGGGTATACCAGTGAGTGACTTCCTGTGGAAGTGAGTGGAAAAGACATGCACCACTGGGTGACACCTGGGAAGAGGAGCAGAGAATCCCTCTGGGAAACCTGTGGAAAAACTCACGCTAGCATGATATTTGTTGAAGGAAGTAACAGTGATTCAGGGACTGAGGAGAGAGATACCAGTCAGCATCGGTCTCGTGAAGTGAGTGGACAAGACAAGTGCCGTCAGGTGATCCTTGGGAGGAGTAGAAGGAAGAACAGGAAACCCCTGAGAACAGCTTGCATGAGACTCCAGCTTGCATGGTTTTTGTGGGATGGAGTAGCAGAGGCTCAGAGGGGTGGGAGATACCGGTTAGTGTGTGTCTGTCCCTTGAAATGACAATCCATGTGCCATAGGGTGACACTGCAGAGAAAGAGCAAGGCGAACAGAAGATCCCTGAGGCCCATTAGTGTAAGACTCGTGTTTATTTTATTTATGCGATAGGGTGTAGAAGAGATTCAGGGAGGCCGGAGATACCAGTCAATGTCTGCCTTTTATAGGGAGTGAATGGGACCTGTGTGATCAAGAGACTTCAAGAGAGCTGCTTGTATGAGATACATGCTCATGTGATTATTCGGGGTGGAGGTAGAAGAGATTAAGGGAGGCGGGAGATAACAGTCAGTGTCTGTCTCTTGAAGCGAGTGGATGAGACACATGCCATGGGTTTACACTTGGGAGGAGGAGAAGGTGGAGCAGAGTATCCCTGAGGGAAACTTGTAGGACGCTCACACACACATGATTATTGTGGTAAGGAGTATCAAAGATTCAGGGAGCCAGGAGATGCAAGACAGTGTCTAGCTCTTGAAGGGATTGGATGAGACATGTGCCATCGGGTGACACTTGGCCGAAAGAGCAGAATGAGCAAAGGATCCCTACGGGAAGCTTGTGCAAGACTCACGCACGTGCAATGTTAGAGGGAGGAAGTGGATGAGATTCAGGGAATTCAGAGATACCAATCAGTGATGGTTTCTTGAAGTGAGTGAACAAGACCCATGCTATCAGTTGACACTTGGGAAGGGGAGTAGAGAGTCTCTGAGAAAGTGAGGCAGGACATGCTAGTTTGTGAGTGAATGACACATTGAGACATGTCAGCACCCAGAACGGACCAGAGGCAGGGGGTGATAGTGTATCCATTGTTTTATCATATGTACAGCAGCGCTTCATGTGTGCACTGCAAATGTCAGAGTTTCACATGGTCAATTGAAGGTGTCTTTCAACTACCATTCCGCACCCCCAAATCACAAGTCGCTCTCGAGTACATGCACCAATACATGTACAGGCACGGGCATAGCACTACGACAATGACATCCACCAAGACCAACAGCAGGAAATTGCACTTCAAGCTCCATCTACTTTCTCAGAAGCAGATCTTAAGTATTGACGATTGGCGGATAGCAACTCATGGTGTAGCTGAAAAGCAGGAGATTACACATTCTAGATTTCTATCTCTACTAGACCCAACCCCTGATAATTCAGACATTGATGATGATGACATGGATGACAATAAAGACAAAGATGTTGATGCGTCCGAGTCCAGGCAAGAACCTGTGCTACTGCTGGCGAGCAGGGATGCAGAAGAGTACAGGAACGACGCAGCTTGTGCTCCACACATGAGTGTACACATGATGGCACCGATGCTGTAGTATTGATGCAAATTCAACCCCACCTGTGCACAGTCACTTTGGGAGACAGCCTTCCTATCACATCAGAAAGTACATTCCATCATTATATGGCATCTAGACCAACACCATCTGCAGCACCATCCTGCCCACGTGACCCCCAGCCTGTGTGTTGGGAGCACACAAGAAAAGGCAAAGACAGTGGGCCTCATTACACGGACAGCCGTAAGGGTTAACGGTCACCGTTAATGGTACCGGTGACCGTTAACCCTTGCCGCTTTACTACGAGGTCCCTTTGCGGGTTGGAGACTTTAACGCCTGCTTTTTGCAGGCGTTAAAAACCAACCCGCAAAGGGACCAGGGAGCTAATTACGGTACCTCAATTTGCGGTGCCGTAATTAGCACCTTCCCCATTCCCATTATGCCCTATGGGGCAAAAATGGGAATGGGGAAGGGCAGTGGGGGAAGGGGGAATTACCACCCCGCCAACCTTGGAATAGGGTGGTAATTCCCCTTTCCTCTAAGGCAGTGCCGGTATTTTACCGGCAAGGACCAAGGGGCTAATAGCACCTTGGTCCACCGCCGTCCGTGTAATGAGGCCCAGTAACTTCACGCAAAATAAACAGCAACCAAATCTGGGCTCTTGAACACTGTGCTATTAATAGTGTACCAAGCGGACGGCAGGCTGCACATTTATGGGGTACCATGCTTATTTATTTATTTATTTATTTATTTAAATGTTAATAACGTCTGAAGGCCTCAGGGCGCACAGGCTGCGGCACCATGCACAGATGTGGGATAACGATCTGAAGTGCATCCCCCTCCATATCAAGAGACAAGAAGCTTACCAAAATGAGTTCACATAATTACCCCTAAAAATACAGCATTGTGCCATTGCTTGGGACACCACCGATACATAGGCGTGGTCCCCCTTTGCATCAGCCCATTGTTGTGGAAGCGTTTAAGTGTGGACAAAAACCTCACAACATCCAAGACAGACAGCACCTGCTCAATGCTAACGAGTGCTCAATCCCTACTTGTTGGTTGATAACCTGGATTACGGGTCGCTTATGGGATAAGCCGGACACCATTGGGAAATTAGAAGCTGACACTTTTCTTTCGCAAAGGTGGTAGCAGAATTGTAAGATGAGGTAATTGTTATAGTGGGACTGCCGTACCACAGTCCATGGAACAAAAAATCAACTTCAACCTGGCATGTGGACCAGTGTTCAGAGCATTGACTACATGGCCATCAGGGCACACGGGTGTCCGTTCACCAGACCAGAAGGGTCCCGGGGTAATGAAAGGAAGGTGCAGGTGTATGCACCATTAGCACTGCCTTAGACATCATTGCCCCTCTACAAAAGAAAAAATCAAAAAATACAAAACACTCAAATACTTGGTTCTCAGCAGAACTAAAAGAATTACGAACCAAAATACGCAAAGCCCTAAACTTATGGCAAAGTGCGCCCAACGCAGCATCACTATCCGCCTACAAATCACTGGCCACCCAATACAAAAAAAGTATTATAGCAGCCAAATCCACATCCCTCAATGATAGAATCGCTAACGCCACTTCAGAATCTAAAGAGCTTTTCGCCATCTTCAAGGAACTATCCACGCCGGCCACCAAGTCTCAAGAGATTGCTAAGGACCAAGCCTGGTGTAACACCATACAGTGCGTCCTCATATACAAAATTGAACTCCTCCAAGCAAAAATCCTAGACCATCACACAAATCTCACTCAGCATATCTTATTAACTTCCCATACAGAAACTATGACTGAGAATAAAAAGACAATTCCCATTACTCCATTCAAATTTGGAGAAGTATCAGAAAAAGAGGTAGTCGATATTGTTAACAGAATCAAACCCTCTAATTGCAAAGGCGACGCCTGCCCCACCAAACTAGTTAAAGACTGCGTAGAAACATTAGCCCCATTTCTCAAAACCTTCATCAATGCATCCTTCAATACAAACTCAGTCCCGACCAGCCTAAAAGAAGCCTGGGTGCGCCCTCTTCTCAAAAAAGCCACTCTAGATCCTGAAAACGCCAACAACTATAGACCCATCACAACCGTTCCCTTCCTGCTTAAGATCCTCGACAAAGTTGCATACACACAAATACAGCAATACCTGGAAGAAAATCACATATTAGGAAAAAGGCAATCGGGTTTCCGCCCGCGACATGGGACCGAATCGGCCTTACTAGATCTCAAAATCCAACTAAATGACATAATGGACAACGGCAAACCTGCACTCAAGCTCTTGCTAGACCTATCTGCCGCCTTTGACTTGGTCAATCACGATATTCTAGGCACGTAACTCAAAAATGAAGCACACTTCTCACCAGATGCCATCTCATGGGTCAAATCATTCCTCGAAGGTCGACTCATGAAGGTCTTTTTTGACTCGGCCAGCGCTAACCCTACCACTATCCATTGTGGCGTCCCACAAGGGTCCTGCACTGCCCCTACCTTATACAACATCTTCACCCTCCCACTGTTCAATGACCTGGACCGTTGTCATATAGCTTACACAAATTATGCTGACGACACGCAAGTCCTGCTCCCTCTCACAGGGATCTATGAACATGACGCAGCAGCATTAACCAAGATCTATACAGCCATCCAAACCTGGATGGCAGCCAACGGCCTCTGCCTAAACGGGGACAAAACAGAGATCCTACTAGTTGGCACCAAAGAAACTCTAAACAAACTCCCACCGTGGTACAAATCCTTCAACATAGACAACTCCACCATCACAGTCTCCACTGCAGTTAAAACGTTAGGAGTATACCTTGACTCCACTCTTTCCATGACACGACAAGTCAATGCCATAGCCTCCTCTGCTGCACTTACCACTAAAGTAATCAACGCTGTCAAACCCTTCCTATCCACTAAAAACTGCCTGGCCATAGCCAGAGCCACAGTAGGCACCAAATTGGATTACTGCAACGCACTCTCTTCCTAGGTACGTCTGCACAAAACCTAAAAAAAAAACAAGTAACACAAAACAATGCCCTAAGAGCAGCCCTAAGCATCCCTAAAAGGGAGCACATCTCTGAAGCCAGGAAAGAAGCTCACTGGCTACCCATAAAAGAAAGGATACTATTCAAATCCATGGCCATCACCCACAGATGCCTCTCTGCCAAGGCTCCCCCCTATCTTTCTGAAAGAATCACTCTTAACTCATCCATCAGACCCACCAGGTCACATTTGACGAACCAGATATATGTACCCACATTCAAAAGAAGGAAAGCCGGTGGGTCTAGCTTTCAACACCTAGCACCTAAAAATTGGAACGCACTCCCTACCGCGCTAAGGAACGAAAACTCATACCACGCCTTCCGTAAAGTACTTAAAACCACGCTGTTTAACTAACTCCATCCTATCCTACTGTACTTAATTAAGCACAACTGTAAGTATATATGCATGAAGGCTCTGCACTGTATCCGTATTTACTCCATGTACGCCTGTAACAAGTAAGTTTGCTTTCAGCGCCACGATGCCCATGGGCAGATGTGCGTTATACAAATCCAAATAAATAAAAATAAAATAAATATGCAGTTCATCCCCAGGCAACACTGTGCATGCACAGGTTTCAAGGTAGAAACTACAGGGGAGTTGCCAAATGGGAGAAGCAGATTGCAGCCTTTGTGGCACAGGCAATTGATCAACTATCTTAGCTGTTTAATGAATTGACAAGACAATGAACTCCCCTGCTTTGCATATTTCTTTCACCTCATGGTCACACGCTCTATCAGCCAATGTCAGTCTGTGAAGGAAATGGTTTCTGTGACCAACAAGATCTGTTTGCATTTCAGCTGGGTTGGCCGTTCCGAATGTGCACTTCACCAATTCCAGGTGCACTGCAGGTTTTCACTGCACAACCTAAAGACCACCGTGGCCAGCCATTGGAACTCTGCACGTGTTGAACAGGCTGCGTGAGCAGGGCAATGTCCTCACAGACGACCTAGCGGAGCTCTAAATGGGCCAGCGTTGACGCCGTGCCAGTGTCAGCTGCTGTCTAACGTCTGCTCCGTGCTATGATCTGTTGATGAGAACAGCAAGTGGGGTACCCATCACAATGTGTTCTTCAGTGGGGTTATCTCTCTGGTGTGCCTGCGAGAGCTGAACCAGTCCAGACCGTGGCTTGGACCCTGAATTCAACCTTGTGTGGTGATTCAAAGTAGCTGGATGGAAAGGTATCCTTTTCATTTACACGTGTCCCTGGTGGGGAGTGGGACTCACAGCAACCATCATAATGGAGCAAACACTGTGCAACCATGCAAAGACGCTTTGCAGCAGGACTTGCATCAGCAATGGGAGAAAGAATGAAACCTACATGTTGCCAACTACACCAGAAATGTCAGACTCAAGATGGACGTCGCCAATTGATAGTACATCACTGACAAATGTTGCCAGATTTGTGAGCAATGTAGGCACAGCTTGTGCGGTGGAGATGCTGTAGACACCCTCCTCAGTAACTTGGGCATCCTGACTACAGATGGTCATGGACAAGAACAGGCAGCACACCATCAGCAGCACCGCTACTTTATGCATATCTTCTGGACAGTTTAGCCGTGACCAGGGATGATGAACCGGCGTAGCAAGCACCAGGGGCTAGGTCTGGAAAAGACCCGGGGCTAAGCTGATGTCGGAATTGTTGGGACTGGAGGCTAGCTAGTCTTTTGGCTGTAGCTCCTGAGATTCTATCCGGGGCTACAACCAAAAGATCGGGGGCTATAGCCCACTTAGCCCCCCCTTAGCAACGCCTCTGGCCAAGCACCAGCATGTGTGCGAGATGCATTTGAAGCACAAAGTTGCTCCCCAAAGCGTGCAGCCCGAGAGATGTTTTTTTGCAAGCTCTGACATCCGCATCTGGCACTCTCATGTGTGAGATTTCTCCTTCATAAAACAGTCCCTACCCCATGACTGCCTCATTCTTTCCCCCTGAGCATCTGCCTACAGCAGGGAAGGAAGGTACACAGCAGATGCCTCTCCACGTTGGCCACAACGCCCATGCCCAGCTCGAGTGCAAAGTTTGATGGTAAGGCTTGAATAAAACGAGCTCAAAGAGTTCCCATGGGGTGTGGTTTTGGGTGGGGAAGGGCAGGAATGGCCATGGAGATTAGCATGTCTATGGTCAGTCAATGGGTGGGCAAATACCCAAACAGCACCTACAAGCTCTGTGCCCCTCCTCCTATGTCATTTCTCCCCATCTGTACTCTAATGCAATAGTTTCGGCTTATAGGTGGTGCAAACACCACCTAATAGACCAAATTAAAAACGGAGAAGAAGAAAGAGAGTTGCGGTCTCTAATTGACTGAACAAACTTGAGGAATCTGGCTGAGTGGTCTTTGACTGACTGAACGAACCAGACGAGTAAGATCGAGACTTCTAACTGCAGCACCAATCAGCACGAGAGACCCCGAAATAGGTCACTACTTCAACCCGGGATTCGATCATTTCAAATACCCTGGCGCATTTACAAGATAGGATGAATCATGCAAACAACGTGATTTTTGATGAGGTTTGCCCAGGCTTAAACCAAACAGTAGTTGGTAGGACTTAGGCATTCATCAGTCCGCAAGGGGGGCTGGCGGAGGGGCAGGCCTAGGTTGGATTTATGCCTGACAGAGGTGGAATGCCTGAGCAGGTTTCTACCTTGTAATTATTTTCCTTGTTCCAATGTGTTGACAGGAAATATGAGGTGCTGAAAAAGTCTTCTTTAAGGATGGGTCAGATGTCAACTACTCCATTTTTTTCTGATTTTTCTGGCACCTGGACATTATTACAGGGTGGTATGGCCATCAAGCGTTCTCAGCCTCTTTGCCGCTAGTTTAATGGCTAAAACCAGTGCTGGCAAGTAACTACTTTCAAATAATCCAGTGCTCAGTTGAATTAAGCTGAGAATGTAGAGCGCGTGGTGCATGATGGTGCATTCAGAGATCGGATCCTGTTCATCACTGGAACTCGCTAACTTAAATCTGCTGTACTGAAATGAGAGTCATTACGGTAAATTAGGGTAGCATACCCAGCATGTACTAGTGTGTGAGCAACGGGGCTGATGAACAGAGCACAAGGTAGTGAAAATGCCGCCTTTCGAGGGTAGGGCTTTACATACAGACGTTACGCCTCACACACGGGTTAGAATGGGCTTCCGTCTCTTTCGGCCCAGTGCCGGGCTATTACGCAAGTCTATGCAAAAAGGACGAGCATCCTCGTCCTTGACACTTAAGAGGCTAAAGGGGCAAAACCGGCAGTATTTAGTGCTACATGAAAAGTTATTGCTTTTATAAACATTTTTATTATTTGTATTATTATTACTGCAGTGGTACTGTCTTTATTACTTTTATTATTGTGATTAGTAGGATGGTGGTTTCATCATCGTTATTAGTTCTGGACTTGTAAATATTACTGGCATTATCATTATTATTTATTAGTACCCAGCGAGGGCGCAATCAGAATGAAAGGACCATTCTGATTGGCCCTCGCC
Organism: Ambystoma mexicanum; assembly: GCF_040938575.1. Taxonomy (NCBI): domain Eukaryota; kingdom Metazoa; phylum Chordata; class Amphibia; order Caudata; family Ambystomatidae; genus Ambystoma; species Ambystoma mexicanum. Next base: position 144,385,844 of record NC_090930.1, on the reverse strand, counting down.
GGGGCATTATCCGGCCGGGAATCCCTCGGATTACATGCCTTTGTCCCCGGCGGGGGGCGTGGCAGCCCCTCAGCCAATGAGGAGGCTCAAAATGGGGCCATCCCACTCCGAGCCACCAAACGGCTGGAGGCTGCCATCCTACCCCGCCAGGGATTCAGGAACGTTTGTTTTTCCTCCCCTCTCCCCTGCAAACAATCCCCTCCCTGCCCTCCCAACCCCTCTTACCTTCTTCTTTCTCCTTTTTCAGGAACAAATGTGCTGGGAACACTTCTGTTCCCGAGCGTCCGCTCCCGATGGTCAACATGGAAATGGAAAACTGACTCTGTTTTCCCTTCCCACGGCGGCCATTTTCTATTACTTTTTTTTTCTCTTCCGAAACGCTGCAGCATTTCGGAACAGAAAACATGCTCTTTGTACCCCAGTCTTGCGGGCCGGGATACTAATAGCAATAAGCCCCTCGCTGTGGGGGCATTACCAGGTAACTATGGGCCCTGGGGCATTACCTGACTCAGTAATGCATCGCGGCTCAGGGCTTATTGCTTAATTATTATCAGTTTTAGTTTTCTTATTGTTACTGTTATAATTATTATGGTGGTGGTGGTGTCACCATTATTATGGCTGTCGGAATTGCTAGTGGTATTATTCTCACCATCATCAGAGGTGGTTTTATTATTGCTATCATAAATGTGTTGCTAATTTCATCATTATCATTGTTGATGTTGTTACTATTATTTTTATAACATTCGTGGTGGGGGTTTTATAATTAATATTGGTCTTGGAATTGGTGTTGTTATTAATTAATAATATTTTTATCATTATTATCATCATCCCTAGCCTCATCGGTGGGGGTTTCAGTAATGTTATTATTATTATTATCATCATCCCTAGCCTCATCGGTGGTGGTTTCAGTAATGTTATTATTATTATTATCATCATCCCTAGCCTCATCGGTGGTGGTTTCAGTAATGTTATTATTATTATCATCATCCCTAGCCTCATCGGTGGTGGTTTCAGTAATGTTATTATTATTATCATCATCCCTAGCCTCATCAGTGGTGGTTTCAGTAATGTTATTATTATTATCATCATCCCTAGCCTCATCGGTGGGGGTTTCAGTAATGTTATTATTATTATTATCATCATCCCTAGCCTCATCGGTGGTGGTTTCAGTAATGTTATTATTATTATTATCATCATCCCTAGCCTCATCGGTGGTGGTTTCAGTAATGTTATTATTATTATCATCATCCCTAGCCTCATCGGTGGTGGTTTCAGTAATGTTATTATTATCATCATCCCTAGCCTCATCGGTGGTGGTTTCAGTAATGTTATTATTATTATTATCATCATCCCTAGCCTCATCGGTGGTGGTTTCAGTAATGTTATTATTATCATCATCCCTAGCCTCATCGGTGGTGGTTTCAGTAATGTTATTATTATCATCATCCCTAGCCTCATCGGTGGTGGTTTCAGTAATGTTATTATTATTATTATCATCATCCCTAGCCTCATCGGTGGTGGTTTCAGTAATGTTATTATTATTATTATCATCATCCCTAGCCTCATCGGTGGTGGTTTCAGTAATGTTATTATTATTATCATCATCCCTAGCCTCATCGGTGGTGGTTTCAGTAATGTTATTATTATCATCATCCCTAGCCTCATCGGTGGTGGTTTCAGTAATGTTATTATTATTATTATCATCATCCCTAGCCTCATCGGTGGTGGTTTCAGTAATGTTATTATTATCATCATCCCTAGCCTCATCGGTGGTGGTTTCAGTAATGTTATTATTATCATCATCCCTAGCCTCATCGGTGGTGGGTTCAGTAATGTTATTATTATTATTATCATCATCCCTAGCCTCATCGGTGGTGGTTTCATTTTTATTACTGTTGGTGGTGATGTTGTTATTTTTGCTTCTGATTGCATTCTTGCTATTATTATAATTATTATTTTAATTACAGTTATTATAGTGGTGGTCCCATCGTTATTATTGTCGTTGCAATTAATATCATCTTCATCAGTAATGATGGTTTAATAATTGATCATCTTATTGTTATTATATTTTAATGAAAGTGATTGCCTTATTATTGTTTTAAATATTGCCCCTATAATTATTATTAGTATTATTATAAATATTATTAGTGCAGTGTTTTCGGTATTTTGTTATTGCTGTTGTGTTTATTAATATTATTAGTGTTGATGGTGATTTCATTACAGTTGTCGTTATTTTTTGCCAAAAATGCGAGAGCCCCTCTACGGTGAATGAACACGTTACGTTATGTTATGTTTTGCAGATTTCTAAAGCGCACACCATCAGCAGCAAGGCCATCGTGGTGCTAAGAAATGGAAGGGAAAAGTAGCCCAGATGAAAGAGCTAGAATAGAGCTGTTTCCAAGGAATGGCGAAAGCCTAGGTGATGCTGTAGCGCATGGAGAAAGAGTGGAATTGTATTCCAGAGTCGGGCAGCCGCATTAGGAACGGCGCAGCCTCACTAACGCGAGTGCTGAAAGCGTGGAGCCATCAGCTTAGATCGCCGTTCTATGGGAAGATGCCAACTCAAGGGAGTCTGCCATCACAGTTCAGCTCTCGGCACCTTGGCAGAGGAGAGATTTCATCGGCATATCCATCTGGACCCATCCACAAGGAGAATCCAGCGACCAGGCTCTAGGCAACTCTCTTCTGTGCAAGAGCGCCATCAGCCAACCCAGACACGCGTTTCTCTCCTGTTTGGCATCATCAGTGAAGTGCAGCTGTGATGACGTTTCTCTCTAGAAACAGAAAAGAAGGGCTACACGTCTGGATTACCCTCAATAATTTAGGGTGAACATCCAAATCTTTCTAAATTTGACACAAATGTGAGCGCCTTTCTAGTGATGGCCTAAATAGGAGGTTCTGTGAGAAGGTGCTCAATCAGGAGGGTCAAAAATGTATTTAAGTATAATTAGCAGTCTGCGGCTACCCTGCGGAATGCAGGCTTGAACTGCCGGTGAAAGCTTGCGTTCCATGCCGCCTGAACGCCGGCACCCCCCGCTGTCATTTCCCCGCAAACTCTGTCCCTATTTTATTTATTTTTTATTTCCCCCCACACCCAACTTACCATATTTCTGCTGCGGCGGCACTCGCCGCCGCAGCCGCACCTTCCACTCGGCTCACAACGGCTGCCACAGAAAGGGCAGAGGCGCTCCAGACGGAGACCCCCTTCCCTTTCCATGGCAGCCATCGTTGTAAAGGATTTTCCTTCACACAACGGGACGCCGCTTGCGTCCTGTTGTACAAAGGAAAATCCTTTTTTTTTCGCACCCAGGTTTACGGTTTACTCCTTTGGCAACCCGGGGTGCTAACAGCCTTGAGCCCCTATTCCAAGGGCTTCCCGGGACGATAGCTCAGGGGCAACACGCTCTTCTTGGAAGCAAGATGGCGCAGAGCATCACAGGTTCGAACCCCGGATCCGCATTTAGAAACCTCTGGGTATTAAGTGTGTTATAAATTACCCATTACAATTACAAAAGGGCTGGAACAGGGGTTAAGAGGCCTGAGCCCTCGTTATTCACTTGGGCTGCAGGGCCGTTATCCCCTTTTCCAGCCCTAGGAACGGGGCTCAATGCCATATTCCATTGCTACATTCCTCTTGTTGTTTTTATTATATCTGGTGGTGATTTCCTTATCATCATCATAACCACCACTCATTATGCTTCCTAGAATGAACCCTGTACTCCATCCTCAGGCCCTCTGTATCTGTCATAATGGCACCTGAGATTTGCATGCACAAAAGCCCACTTTTCAGGGCTCCCACTGACAGATACGTCTCTTCTTGCAGACTGTGTAAAGGGGTACTCGCTGACAGCCGACATTCCGTTTATGGAGTACCGACTATGCAGGAACTACCTTGCATTTTTAAATGCGCTGCACTCATTCTGAAAACATGTTCTGACCGGTTCTACGTGAAAACAAAAAACCGAGGCACGAAACAACGATTTTTTAAAATAAAATTCCTGACATTCTTTTTCGATTTTTGGCAGTTGCTTTTTTATGCGGTGGGACACCCACTACAGTCCACCAAACATATCCCCCACCTTAATTTATCGCCTTACCTAACCCCACAACTATTTTTTTTAAAGGGGGCAAAATACCACATTTTTTCGATGTTTGTTTGTTTGTTTGTTTATTTGGTATAGCGCAGAACCAAACCCGAAGGGGTAGCTGGGCGCAATCAGTGCAAGATTACTTGAGAACTTAGTTACAGGAAAAATACAATTTATGCAGATCGCAATTGAATCCAGAAAAGTGCAGTTTATACAGTTCATGTTAGATCAAAGGTAAGTATAGAAAGAAAGCAGAGGAGAAGAAAAATATGCAGAGCTAAGGTACAGTCTAGTTGAACGGATGTCATTCAGCTGGTAGCAGATGTCTAGTGTCTGTGTGGGAGGGGGAGGTCAAGTTAAGTGTCATTGGCACGGATCCAAGTGAGGACTTTTCGCCTGAAACTAGAGTAAGGTTGGTCCATTCTGAGATCCAGAGGGAGTTTGTTCCAAGTTTGCGCAGCTATGATTGGGAAACTAGAGCCGCCGGCTGTACTCTTTTTGTATCTAGGCATCACTAAAATGCGTTGTTTCTCGGTATTTTCTCATTCTTTTTGGGGGGGATTCCAACATGTATTGTTCAGAGTGCTCACATCTGTAGGATGGGCCCATTTTGCAACTTGTCATGTGAATCCGCATGTAGTAGTCCCTGTTGTTATATCAGGCATCTACGGTTAAGCAATGCGGCAGGGGGTACTGGAGTGCAAAGCATGGGGTGACATCCAGTCTTCAGACATATTTAGGGTGTAGCCAGGTACACACTAGACAACAGACAAAAAGGGCACACGTCCTGACCCGTCAGTGACCTTGAAATACGAATAGGGCCGGGACTCGGTCAGTGAGAAGTCTGCTTACTACCCACCATGTTACTGACCCTTCGCCAGCTACGCTTGCTTTCTCTTGCATCTCAGAAGATGAGATAGGAGTTCAAGACCTGTGTAGACTTTTCTATCGTGACCAATGAACTGTGCCTACACAGGGAACACGCCCCAAAAAGAAAGGAATAAGCAGGGGTGTCTTTAGTATATGGAATGCTCAACACAACAGGAAGTGACATCAGAAGACATTCATTCACAGTCAGGCAATGCCAGCTCCTTTCAGAAAACGGGGCGTTCCAGCTGCCTTGCGATAAATGCATTTGATTGGCAGTAGAGATGATTTCCTATTGGCCCACGCAGTAGTGATCTACATGCAAAGTGACTGCTGAGGGGGAAATATCAATCATGGTGGTGGTTAGTTCAATAACTCTCCATGATGCAATGAGCCGGTCTCCTCGATCAGGATGATGTGCAGCGACACTAAGTGAAACACAACTCTTATAACTGCACATCATCACCTACAGCCAACTGCTGGGCCGGTATCAAGTACAGCGTAAAGCTATCCCGTTGAGGTCTGAACAACCGGTTTCAACTGCTGGGCCAGTATCAAGTACAGCATAAATCCCGTCTAAGTCTCAGCAACCGGTTTCAACTGCGTGGCAGGTATAAAGTACAGCGTAAAGATATCCTGTTGAGTTCTCAGCAACCGATTTCAACTGCTGGGCCGGTATCAAGTACAGCGTAAATCCTGTTTAAGTCTCAGCAACCGGTTTCAACTGCTTGGCAGGAATCAAGTACAGCGTAAAGTTATCCAGTTGAGGTCTCAGCAACTGATTTCAGGCAAAATTGGTGCATCCACTGAGCATTTCTACAGAATTCTGCTTAAATAATGATTAATGATTAACTTAAGTATTAATACTTCTAGGTTTTATAATGATGGCTGTTATTAGTAACTAATGTAATGCTATTAACATTAATGTATGTGAAAGGATGAAGCCTTGTGTTTCCCCTGCTAGCGTTCGAATTTGCTAAATTCAGGCTGGCCTCCTTTGGGACTCCAGTATTTAACCTGTGAGTTATCCAACTGAACTGATTTGAATTAAAGGTTTGTGAGCCATTTCAGCAATGAGACTCACGTTCACACCATTCATGGTAAACGGAGGGCGTCTGCTCCAAACTATGCTATGGTGAAGTGTTGCAGTACCGGCAACAAGCATTCCGAAGGCGCTCTACTGCGCCTGCAACCAGGCCGATTCCTCCTACCTTCAGTCGTGGAGCACCCAGGGGTCAAGTCCTGAAAAGAAAATGGCGGGACTCATTAACTTACCAATTGAATGTGGTGTCACCACAATGTAGCATATCAAGGTGCCCTCTGAAAAAAGTGGAGGACTCCGTCCACCAGCGTGTACCCCAACTTGAGCCCTGGGAATACCCACATCCTCCAGCTATCTACCACCCCCTACGTCAGTGGTCTTAAAACCTTTTAGCCTGGGAACCCCTGAACAAAATGTGGGCAACCGCTCCCCCCGAAATGCCAAATAGCCAGTAAGTTCAAATGGCTATGAACTATTGCGCGCCGTCACCGCACCCCACTCCCAGTATAGTTCCTGGGCTCTCCCACCTGTTCCCATCACAGTTTCTGGTTTCCCTCAGCCCACTCCTAGTCAGTCCACTCTTCTCCAACCCACCACAGTCCCTGAACTGTCCCCAGGCTGCTCCCAATACTGTCCCTAAACTCGCTCCACCTGCACCCAGTACAGTCCCTGGACTCCCATCACTACACCCCCAGCACAGTACCAGGACGCCCCCCAGCCCCACTCCTCCTACCCCACTCCCTGCATAGTCCCTGGGCTCTCCCTACCCCACACAAGATTCCCCCACCCGCTCACAAAACAACACCAGGCCCCCCCACCTGCTCCAAATACAACCCTAGGGCCCCCACCCCTTACCTTGTATAATCCTAGTCCCGTTTCACTCCTCCAACTGGATTCAACCACCATGGAAGTGCCCTCTCTGGAAAGGGATAGAGAGCTTGCTTCCAATGTGTTTATTTTGTGGGGTTTAATTCAAGGCCCCAACTAACTAACGCAAGGAAGTGCTATGTGAAACATTCTATCTGTCATTACAAAAGGAAACACAGCCTTTTAAACCACAATGGCATAAGGAATTCAAAGGCCCCTTTCACATGAAAAGCAGGATTTTCAAACACTGACAAGAAACTGGCTTTACTTGTCCATTTGCAGTTTGAAAGCAAGACATGAGAAAAATGTTCCCCTGCTCACCGAAAGATATCAGGGAAAAGAGTGTGTGTTGAATAGATGTAATGTATATTATGATTCACAGGCAAAATTCTGGCAACTCAAAAGAAAAGGCCACTTTTTATTTCCCTGGGTCACATGAAGATTTCCTTTAGGCCCAAGGCAGACCCTTTTGCTTGTTGCTGGACAGACTTCACAAAGGACTCCAAGGGTGCAAGCCTGGCTTTTACATCCACCCAGCTATTTACAACTGCCGTAACATGTGGCCTGCCTTAAGGTTGTTGAAAACAAACTGTCACCTCACCGGCTTTGTCTGATGGCTCACTTCTGTGAATGGTAAAGGGCCTAGCCAGTGCATGACTGAAATGTGGGAGGAGCTGCAATCAAGAGGAGCTGAGTAACAGATAACAGGACAGGATGACAGATGGCAGCAGGGCCTTGTTACTTCACAGGGCCGGCCTAGCTCATTTTCTCAGTGGTGGGAGATCTCTGTTTAGCTGATGGCTCACACGCATTTACAACCGGCAGCGCGATCTTTGTAAACAACAATAAGGCTAATAAAAACAGAGTCCAGGAAGCTCTGGTCACATGCTGGCCAGGAATGGCAAATTGTCTGGAGGAATGGGAGCTCCCTTTTGCATAACATGAAGATGTTCCATTAATTTAAAAGGACAAACCTAACATAGGCATTTTTGTCAGCAATCACAAGTCTTATTGCATTAATCTGTGTATCATTTGGAAGATAGATTCCAGGTGATTCACCTGCAACTTAGGTTATTGTAATGACAATCTAAAATGTGTTCCTGGCTGCTTTTAACATGGCCCAAATTTAAGAGTTGGTGATCTGGTGGAGAATAAAATTAGAAAGTAAATTGCATGTAGCTAACTATTATGAGTTTTGCATGAATGGCGTAAAATTGCCACACGGCCATGGAACATGGTGCGTACCTGGCAGTGATTTTCTTACATTCCCCATGATTGTCATGGCCATAGCGCCAGGCCATGGTACTCGGGGCCTGTGGGCCGCATCACAGTGTCCCTGCATGGCCTCTAGGGCCCAATCATGCCCCCCAAGACTCTTCTGCATCAGTCCTGGCACCTTTGGCACCAGGCTCATAAAACAGAAGAAGGAGCTGGAACTCCCAATGGGAATGGAACAACATGGCTGCCCCCACATGGTTCAGTTCAAAACTGAACCATGCGGTCTAGCATCCAGGGTGTGTTCAGGCCTGAAGGCACCTGTGATGCCTGGGGACTATTTATGCCATGCCCAAGCTGCAGCACACGCTTCGCGTTGCTCTGCACTTGCAGCATGACGTTCACCGCGATCTGTCATCAGCATTCCTGGCCTGCACCTGCAAGGAAAAGAAGAAGAGCATCATTATCCATCCTTACCTGCTTGTCAATCCAGTTCCTGTCATCCGCTCCAGTGTCACCTCAGAAGCTCGTCCACGTTTGAAAGGAGCAACCTGGAGGGGGAAAAAGAAAGACAATATTAGTAAGTGTTTGCATCCTTCATTCAATCATCATTCGGAAGCATGCTTACCTGAGCGAATCTCACTGCCGAGTTATTCCGCGCTGGCTTTCATCAACCTGCAAGAGAAAGGCAAGGCAGGTGGCTCTCATACTTACTCGAAGGCAGTCCGGACAACATCCACTCTTCACTCAGCATCCATCCGGCCACTCACCATCCAAAACACCTCGGCGGCGTGCAAGAGAAGAATAAACAGGTTAACAAAGCAACAAAAGTGCACATAGTGCCGCGCTCCATGCATTCACTCACCATCTCGAGCACCGCCCTATCAACCGGCTCGACGTCTTCATCATCCTTTCTGCACATAAGAGAGAAGGAGGACATTAACAAGGGCAATTACCTTTACGGACAATAATTAAGAAGAATAGACTTACTTAACTGAGAAACTGAGTCGCAGCAGTTCTGGACTCTCGGGCCGCACCAGTGAAGCAACTCGCCCCCATTCACGACGCACCCCTGCACAGAATTTCAGGACGGAGAGCGCATCTTACCAAAATCCAAGGTGAGGAAAACTCTAAAGGGGTCGTTGGGGTTCACAAGGGAGGTGGGCACAAAGAGACATGGATTGTGGGCTAAACCAGAACTCCTGTATTCCAGATTAGATCCTCGGCAGAACGTGAAACCGTGGGAGGCGAGTCCAGGTCGGGAGCGGCCCAACCAAGTCGGGAGGCGTCCCTGTGGATACCAGTTTAGTGTTACAGAACGCAAAGCATCACAACTATAATCCACCCGGCCGCCCAGCATGGAAACCTCGGAAACCGACCAGTTAGCTCAGATGCTGCAGAGAGAACTAATAGTGGCCAAAGAACGTACAGATGACCTAAGTAGACAACTACTTCAATCACAGGCCGGACAAGCCCTGTTGCCTGGGACCATCCCATCGATGCCAACCCCACCGAGTAACCCGGTGCAGATCATCCTTCCTGGAGCAGTTCCTTTAGCTCCACCGGAGCGTTTCTCAGGGGACCCTAGGAAGTACGCAATCTTTATGAATCAGTGTCACCTTCATTTTCTTTGCAGACCTGGGGCGTTCCCTAATGACCATTCATGAGTGGCCTTTGTATTGTCTTATCTGAGTGGTAGCGCTGCAGATTGGTCCGTACTTTTTATTAGCCGGGATGACCCATTGCTATGTGATTTTGGGGCCTTTCAGCAGGAGTTGGAAAGGCTCTTTGCCCGTCATTCTCATGGACAAGCTTTACACAATGAACTCTTGTCCCTCCGCCAAGGGAATCAAGACCTATTGACGTACATAGCGACCTTCAATAGACTCGTGGTCGAAGCAGAGTGGCTGGAGGACAAAAGGACCACGTTATTCCTGCAGGGCTTAAGAGGGGAGCTGAAAGATGGACTTGCCCAAGTAGTAGGTCCACCCAAGGGCTGTGCCGAGTTTATTAACCTGGTGGTTCAACTCGACCATAGGTTACAAGATCGAAGAATGGATTGAAGTAGACCAGACGCACGCCCCATGTTCGTGAGCTCCAACAACCATGTTCAGCGAGGGGCAGACAGTTCCGTGGAACGAATACAACTAGGAGGGGTAAGACCCCCTTTAACTAAAGCAGAAAGGGACAAGAGGAGGGAACAGCAGTTATGCTTATACTGCAGAAAGGTGCGTCACTTCCTCAAGGAGTGCCCGATAAAGCCACCAAGAAGGACCGTAGGAGCTACAGATAAGGAGAAATAGAGTGATGAGTCGGAAAACTACCAAGCCCGGCAAATGTAGGGATCCATTAGTCGAGCAAAGAGACAACTACAGACCTCCCATTTTGCGTTGCCTGTGATCCTAATCAACCACCAACAGCCGTCAAGGATGCATTCGGTATATGCGTATATTGACAGCGGAGCCGTGAGGAATTACATGAACCGGGATCTAGCAGCAAAGATGGGGCTACCTCTCTGCCCTAAGTCCTCCACTGAGACTGTAACCACCGTAGACAGCACTGAAATTGCCTCTGGCCCTGTGTCTGAATGTACCACTGTTCTAACCCTCTTATGCCAGGACGGCCATTGGGAATCAATCGCTTTTGATCTTATCAAGGCACCTCAGTTCCGACTAATCCTTGGGATTCCGTGGCTGGTCACACACAACCCACGAATCGACTGGCATGCTTGAGAACAGTTTTTTTCCAAAGATTGTACACGCACTTGCTATTATAAGGGGAAGAAGGCAACAAACACTGGTTCGTCTGTTCAGGAAGTTGCGGCACGTTCTTTAGGTGTGGTTGGTATCCTGCCAAGCCAATATCAGGACTTTCAAGACGTATTTCAAAAGGACCAAGCTAATACCTTGCCAGCCCACAGACCCTACGATTGCCAGATCGACCTGCTACCTGGTGCACAAATCCCTTGTGGTCGAATCTACGCACTTACCGAACCAGAGAACCAACATTTGAAGTCATACTTGGAACAGTATCTGGCCAACGTTTTCATCCGCCCCTCAAAGTCACAAGCAGTGTCTCCCTTATTCTTCGTGCCGAAGAAGGAAGGAGATTTGAGGACTTGCATCGACTATCGCGCGCTGAACCAAGTCACTGTTAAGAATCTTTACGCCTTGCCCCTGATCCCGGAATTGCTAGACCAAGTCAAAGATGCCCAAATCTACATGAAGTTGGACCTTAGAGGGGCCTACTATCTTGTTCGCATTAAAAAGGGGGACGAATGGAAAACAGCGTTTCGTACCAAATACGGCCTATATAAATACCAGGTGATGCTGGTTGGCCTTTGCAATGCCCCTGCCGCATTTCAGTATTTCATGAACAATGTCAACCTTTACCGCCGATTAATCCCGGGATTCTCTCAACTAGTACATCCAATCATGTCATTACTAAGGAAGTGCAACAAGAAATTCCAGTGGACAGAGGAGGCTGACACGGCCTTTCGGGAACTCAAGGTGAGATTCACTTCTGCTCCAATCTTACGACACCCTCACCCAGATCTTCCATATGAGGTAGAAACGGATGCCTCCAGTATGGCTATGGATGCTGTTCTATCGCAAAGGCACCCGCACACTGGCCAGTTACATCCAGTAGCCTTCTGGTCGTGTAAGTTCTCACTGCCTGAGCTCAATTATGCCATAAACAACAAAGATGTTCCCTAGCCCGGAACTTACGTCCCCTGCACACTATCCTTTGTCTGGAAAACCAGACCAAAAATTTAGAAGTGTTCACACATGACATTCAATCAATATAAATATATCAAGTAATAGAATATTCTTGAAAGAAAATTTCTCAAACAGACAATTTTAGGTCACAAGAAACCATCTTCTTTTTATTCATGATGTCGAAGTCAGGAGGGGCCCAACGCGTTTCGAGTGCTTCACACTCTTCATCAGGGGCAATAAGTGATTTCTAAAGAGAAATTATAATTTGAGCTTACATTAATGATTTAACATAATTTTTGTAAACAATTTGAACAACATATGTTCTATCCATTAATACCATATAACTGCCTTTACATCATCTTGGTGTTTGTAGTTTAACATTGTTCTCATCTTTAGGCATTTATCATGACAATTTAGATTTTCTAGTAATGGGAGTCTCAATGCTGTATATTTTATACTGGCTTTAAGAAGACAAATCCAAAATATTTTTAATATAACATTCGCAAAAAATAAGTGCATAGATATTCCTAACCTTGGTGGTAAGAGTGACTAACTCCAGGGAGTCATGGTGTGCAGCTAACTAGGCTGAAAAAAAGATTTTAGAGAGAAAGCTTCTAACCTTGTATTTTCAAACTCTACAGTGTGATGACAGCAACTTGATATCGGGTTGCGAAAGTCCTCAGGGTGGGAGTTTCCCAATGTAGTCCGCTAAGTGTGACAAGGGGCTTGATGGGCTTCTGCTTCCCGGTATTATCTGTTAGACAAGGCCAGAATGGGACTTGGTTAATAATTAGGGACTAAGGACTCAAATGGAGATAACTGCTCCTAGGTACACTAAAAAGGACTTACATAGAAGTCAGGACATCTGCTTCCTGAGTAGAAGCGGCGGGTAACACCAGTAAGTCAGACTTTCAGGTCTTCGTGGGTGCCGTCCAGGTCTAAAAAATAGTAATAATGTGGGATGTAGTTAAACTACTGTGGACGTCCTGGAATTGGAGTCCACAAAAGGGAGGTTAAATCTAAATGCAAGAGCTGAGTTCTTACCTTGAATACGTAGCACAAGCCCATGGAGCCAGGATCCCTCGGGATAGCTGGACTCCATTTTGCTTGTGCTTACGTTATTAATGAAAAAAAGGGACCATGACGTCATCACGCGCATGCGCGCGGGCCATGACGTCATCACGTGCATGCGCGTGTGACGTAGATCCTTGGCTATCCCGAATGTGAAATATGGTTTAATTATGAAGATGGAAACCTAGGCATGCGTAAGCCTCTCAATACCTAGGGGTGAGCAAGATCATCCCTATGGCCAAACAAATTTCTGGAGCTGTTATCCTAAATCCGGACAATCTGATTGTTTACCACGTGACGTCACCACGCGGTCAGTGTGGATGACGTCACATGTAAACAAAAGACGTCCCTGTGTTAGAACGGGCTTGTTGTATTGCTCAAGGGAGAGAGGGGGATCGCTACAACAACCAACCTCTCTCCTATATGGGAGATGTAAATAAGCATTAGTAAGTGGTAATTCAGGTGCAAAGTTATAAAATTTACGATGTGCTTCAAGAACTCCAAACGTGCATTTGTCATACGAGGTAACTTGCAACACAAAGGGTTTGAAAGAGATTTTAAAAGGGATTTTGAAGGCAATGTGTGACCAGTCCCGTATCCACATTTAGGTGCACCAATGAGTCCATGTAAGATGTAATAACTTATAATGGAACCCCTAGTCCAATTTCCACATGTGAATAACTCAAACGTTTCATCCTGCATTGTGCAAACATCCATGTTCGTAATTCAAAAATGGGGAGTCATGTTGAAAAATAAGAGTCCACTGTCCTACATAGGGTTCACATTCTAAATAACATTTGCTATAAGGTAAAAGTTCAGTTTTCTACAACAATATTTGAAAAAAGCGGGGCTTCATAGCTAATAGCAAGTATTGAAAAAAATTGAAAAAAATGTTTGTGATACAGGTTCACATTCTTGTACATAGCTATGTTTACCCAGAATAGCATTCAAAAAGCTAAGATTTACAAAAAGATATATATATTTGTGGATATGTGGTGTCAAATGAATGGCCCTAGCTAGTAATCTTCATTGAGCCCCAGTGGGGACATGGCATCGAGTTTGTGTATCCAAAAAAGCTCTCTCTGAGCTAGTAATTTTGGTAGATCTCCTCCTCTCGATGGGGGATGAATAACTTCCAAGATAGCAAATCTCATCTGTGAGATATTGTGATTATTGTCTCTGAAGTGTCGGAACACTGGAGATTTCAAATTTTTAGTCCTGATTTGGGACTTGTGCTCTGTCCATCTTTCTTTTGCACGTCGGCTGGTCTTGCCCACATAGTATTTCCCGCAAGGGCATCTTATCGTGTAAATGACATTTTTGGATTCGCACGTCGCGTAGTTTCTTAATGGAATCTTTTTCCCATTGTTGGGATGCCTAATGTGGTCCCCTTTTATGATGTTGGAACAGTGTTGGCAGATTAAACAGGGGAAGGTCCCTTGTTTTTGTCTTGTGAGGAGTCTTTGGGTCGACTTTTTCGGTTTCTCTGCTTTAATCAAGGTGTCTCGTAAATTTTTGCCTCTCTTGTAAGCCAACATAGGCGGTGACGGAAAAAGTCGATTCAGGTTGGGGTCTGATTTTATCAAGTCCAGTTTTTATTGATGATTTTCTTGATTTGAAAACTTTGTCCTGAGTACTTCAATGCATAGATGAGGTTGGATTTTGCTGGGGTCTGTTGTTTGGTAAGTAGTGTCTCACGGGAATTGGCTTGAGTTCTCTGAATGGCTTGAGTTACTATTTCATCTGGGAAGCCTCGTTCTTGAAATCTCGCTTTCATAGTTTCAAATTCAGTTTGAAGTCTTTCTGTGTTTGAAGTAATCCGTTTGGCTCGTAGGAGCTGACTGTATGGGAGATTCTCTTTCAAGTGTTTTGGGTGGAAGCTATTATAATGCAGAGAGTTATTGACGTCAGTGGGTTTTCTGAAGATAGATGTAATTAATTCTAAGTCCTTCCATTCAACTGTAACATCTAAACAATTAACTTGTGGTTTACCAATTTCAATGGTGAACTTGATCCTTGGATTGCAAAATTAACATATTGCCAAAATTCCATCAGTTCCTGTTCTGAACCATTCCAGACTCCAAAAATGTCCTCCATGTATCTTAGCCAACAATGTATGTTATTCTTCCATTGTGGATGTTCCAGGACATGTGTTTTTTCGAAATAGAACATAAAAATGTTTGCGTATGATGGAGCCACGGCTGAGCCCATGGACGTACCTGAGACTTGCATGTAATATTGCTCATTGAACCTGAAGCAATACAACAAGCCCATTCTAACACAGGGACGTCTTTTGTTTACATGTGACGACATCCACGCTGACCGCGTGGTGACATCACCTGGTAAACAATCAGATCGTCCGGATTTAGGATAACAGCTCCAGAAATTCATTTGGCCATTGGGTTGATCTTGCTCACCCCTACATATTCAAGGTAAGAACTCAGCTCTTGCATTTAGATTTAACCTCCCTCTTGTGGACTCCAATTCCAGGATGTCCACAGTAGTTTAACTATATCCCACATTATTACTATTTTGTAGACCCGGACGGCACCCACAGAGACCTGAAAGTCTGACTTACTGGTGTTACCCGCCGCTTCTACTCAGGAAGCAGATGTCCTGACTTCTATGTAAGTCCTTTTTAATGTACCTATGAGTAGTTATCTCCATTTGAGTCCTTAGTCCCTAATTATTAACCAAGTCCTATTCTGGCCTTGTCTAACAGATAATACCGGGAAGCAGAAGCCCATCAAGGCCCTTGTCGCACTTAGCGGACTACATTGGGAAACTCCCACCCTGAGGACTTTCCCAACCCGATATCAACTTCCTGTCATCACACTGTAGAGTTTGAAAATACAAGGTTAGAAGCTTTCTCTCTAAAATCTTTTTTTCAGCCTAGTTAGCTGCACACCATAACTCCCTGGAGTTAGTCACTCTTACCACCACAGTTAGGAATATCTATGCACTTATTTTTTGCGAATGTTATATTAAAAATATTTTGGATTTGCCTTCTTAAAACCAGTATAAAATATACAGCATTGAGACTCCCATTACTAGAAAATCTAAATTGTCATGATAAATGCCTAAAGATGAGAACAATGTTAAACTACAAACACCAAGATTATGTAACGGCAGTTATATGGTATTAATGGATAGAACATATGTTGTTCAAATTGTTTACAAAAATTATGTTAAATCATTAATGTAAGCTCAAATTATAATTTCTCTTTAGAAATCACTTATTGCCCCTGATGAAGAGTGTGAAGCACTCGAAACGCGTTGGGCCCCTCCTGACTTTGACATCATGAATAAAAAGAAGATGGTTTCTTGTGACCTAAAACTGTCTGTTTGAGAAATTTTCTTTCAAGAATATTCTATTACTTGATATATTTATATTGATTGAACATCATGTGTGAACACTTCTAAATTGTTGGTCTGGTTTTCCAGACAAAGGATAGTGTGCAGGGGACGTAAGTTCCCGGCTAGGGAACTTCTTTGTTTTTTCTGCATATCATGCAACCTAGGTGTCAAGGTTGCATCCTTCTCCTCTGCACCTTAAAACACATCTTCAGATACAATTAATAATTAATTTTTAGTACATTTTAAGCATACAGAATTTAGTTCTACATAGGGTGTACTTGTTGTGTCAGTAGTTCTTCTCAATTATGCCATCACAGATAAGGAGCTTGTGGCCATCAAATCAGCATTCAAGGCCTGGCGACATTCTCTGCTTGGGGCCAGGCACACTATCACTGTGATAACCGACCATCGAAATCTGCAATACTTGAAGAGTGCGAAGGCTCAATCCTCTCGGCAACTACGCTGGGCCCTTTTCTTTGTGGAGTATGACTACATAATCACATTCCGACCTGGAGTCAGAAATGGCAAAGCTGATGCTCTCTTGCGCATGGGCACAGATGAACTGTGTACACAAACCCTGATCCAGTGGCCATCATCCCGAGCGACAAAATCCTATGCATTACAACCGCCATGACTCAAGACGAATTGTTGTAGGGAATCCGAGAGGTAATGTCTACTGAATTATTAAGAGAGTGGATTTCGCGAGGAGAGCACTGAAAAAATTTGGAGAGCACTTCCCTCAGAAAAAAACAAGAAAAACTTGAGTAGACTAGCCTCTCATTATAAAAAAGAAATCATCCTGGCCAAACAAACGTCCTACAGCACTCGAATCTCACAAGCCAAATCCAACACCAGAGAGCTCTTTACAATACTAAAAGAGGTTGAATCTCCCATCCAAGCTCCTGACTCGTGCCTCAAGGATAAAAACTGGTGCACGGGTATCCAAAATGCCTTAGCTAACAAAATCTCCTCTCTCAAGACAAAGATAAACATTAAAAAGGACTCCCTTCTCTCCTCCACTAAACCCAGCATCCACACCCCTAAAAAGATACACCCAACTCAGACACACCCCCCTGTGCACATTCTACATTTTAACTTCCACAGAGTATCCACCAAAGAGGTAAAAAAGGTCATTCTCACCCTCAAACCTTCGAACTGCCACGGGGCCCTATGCCCTGCACAATTGATAAAGGATGCGGCTAGTGATTTCGCACCATTTATTACCAAACTAATAAATGCGTCATTCACATCAGGCAGCGTACCTAACAATCTGAAACAATCATGGGTCCTCCCCCTGCTAAAAAAAAGCGGATTTAGACCCCTCTACTCCCACTAATTACCGCCACATCACCACAGTACTGTTCCTTCTTAAAATCCTCGACAAAATAGCATACCAACAAATCCAACATTACCTTGAGCACTTCCACCTCTTAGGAGTCAGACAATCGTGTTTCAGGCCTCAACACGGCACCAAAACCACACTCATAGACTTTAAGGCACAGATAGATGAGCTGAGAGATCAGGGTAAGGTGGCACTACTGCTACTTCTTGATCTCTCGGCTGCCTTCTACCTGGTCGACCACGAGACCTTTTGTGACCACCTTTAAAAAGCTGCCCACTTCTCTCAAGAGGCAACTGACTGGATCCAATCCTTTCTAAATAACCACATGATGAGAGTCTTTTCCCTACTAGCAGCAGCCGACCCAACACCCATCACCTGCGGTGGGCCTCAGGGATCTTGCGTACCCCCCGACCCTGTACAACATCTTCACGAAGCCCCTTTTGATGATCTAGATGGTCTGGGTACCACCTACACTACCTATGCCGATGATAGCCAGATCCTCATCCTGTTGACGGGGGATTATGACAAGGATTTGGCCTTCGTCAACAAAGTATACCTCATCATCCAGGCATGGATGGACTCACACGGTCTATGCCTGAATGACAACAAAACAGAACTCCTCATTCTAGGGTCCTCACATAACCCTAACAAACTAGACCAAAACTACTCCTCCTTCGTAATTGGCAACAATAAGATCACGGTAGCCAAGGAGGTCAAAACCCTTGGCTTCTACCTAGACTCCACTCTCACCTTTAAAAAACAAGTTAATGCTATGGCATCCGCCACATCTTATACATGCAAACTCATCAGAGCAGCAAAACCTTTTCTCTCCCCGTCTAACTGTATCACCCTAGCCAGGGCTCTGATCCTGTCCAATCTGGACTATTGCAACGCACTTTATGTAGGATGCAACAAATATATTACGAACAAAATTCAGATCCTCCAAAATAACGCCCTAAGAGCGGCCCTCAGTATCCCAAAGAAAGTCCACATCTCTGATTCTAGAAGGTCTGTCAACTGGCTTTCTACCAAAGACAAAATATTCCTCAAATTGGTTTCCCTGACCCACAAATGCCTCCACCAAGCAGCCCCTCAATACCTTATCACTAGATTCACCAGACCTACCTCCTCTCGCCCCTCTAGAATGGCCAACACCAATCTCCTCCTGGTGCCCAGGTTTAAACGTCCTATGTCGGGTGGGAACAGCTTTCCTGTTAAAGCAGCACAATACTGGGCCTCCCTTCCACCACCTTGCAGGGAGGACCTCTCCTACTGCCTATTCAGAACTAAGACCATCCATTGGCTCAAGACTCACGACACATTACAACCTCTTGCTCTCTTGCTACCCTAATGCTCCACCACTGTGATTGTAAATATGTACATTTAGGTTGTCAACTGCTTAGTGTAGTCGAGACAACAGCTTTCATGAGACAACCGATCTATTGTATATAGTATTACTTATATTGTATATTTCTGTAACCCATGCCTCATCGGCGTGCATTGTTTCTTTTTATGCGTCCAGCACTGGAACCACGGCTGGACTTCATTCCTTGTATGTAACCAATCTTTGCATTCCTCTTGTTGCCTCTGCGCCTTGCTACCCCTCTAGGGGTTAGGTGCGCAATATAAATAAATAAATGCTAAAATACTAAGGACCAACTACCATACTACAGGAATCGCTTATTCTTGGCCAAGAAAGAGCTTCAAGAACAGGTCATCTAGGAATATCATGACTCCCTCATGGAAGGCCACCCGGGAATTGCCAAGACTCTGGCCAAGGTAAAGCAGAGCTACTGGTGGCCAACGTGGCGCAAGGGCGTCATTCAGTTCATCATCTCTTATGGCATTTGTGCACAAAATAAGTCATTGAAACAGAGACCAGCTGGGCTCCTGAGACCATTGGACATTCCACTGGCCCCATGGCATACCTTATCACTGCGACATTATCACCGACCTCCCCTCTTGTCAAAAATATAACACCATCCTAGTGGTTGTAGATCTATTCTCTAAAATGGCCCACTTCTGGCCATTTAAAGGACTCCCAAATGCATCCAGCCTGGCTAAGACATTCCTAGAACACTTTGTATGGCTCCATGGGTTCCCGTCAACACTGATCTTGGATCGGGGTACCCAATTTGTGTCCAACCTCTGGAGGAAATGTTGTTCATGGCCCAAATCGACATTAGGCTATCCACTAGCCACCACCCCCAAACAGATGGCAGAACAGAAAGGACGAACCAGACTTTTGAACAATACTTGCTCTGCATGCTCCACCAAATGGAAGGGAATTGGAAAGACCTGTTGTGGATCGTCGAGTATGCCTATTACATCTCTCTACACAGCAGCACGGAAAAGACTCCATTTTATATTGTGTACGGCAGACATCCACGCATGTCTGAACTGGACATTACTACGACCCTGGAAATGCAGAGTGTGCCTAGCATCCAAGCGTGTGCCTCTAAAAGGGACCCCGACATTCCGCCCATGATACCTAGGACCTTTTACCATAGAATCCAACATAAACCCGGCTGCAGTTAAACTGACCCTTTCCGACCAACATGCATATCCACCCTGTGTTCCATGTATCCCTCTTGAAACCAGTTCAGCCTGAAACACGGGTAACCACACCACCCGAACCTGTAATCGTCCATGGAGAAACGGAATTCGAGGTCAAGGACATCTTAGGCTCAAAGTACGTCAGAGCAAAACTATACTACCTAGTAGACTGGAAGGGATATGGTCCACAGGACAGAGCATGGGAGCCTAGCGATTATATCCATGCTCCTCGTTTAATACGTTTCCATCGTGAGTACCCCACCAAGCCAGGACCAGGCAGAAGAATCACCTTGAGAGGGGCCATGGGAGGGAGTGCTGTCATGGCCATAGCCCCAGTCCCTGGTACTCAGGGCCTCTGGGCTGCATCACAGTGTCCCTGCATGGCATCTAGGGCCCAATTATGCCCCCAAGACTCTTCTGGAGTCAGTCCTGGTGCTTTTGGCGCCAGGCTCATAAAACAGAAGAAGGAGCTGGAGCTCCCAATGGGAATGGAACAACATGGCTGCCCCCACATGGTTCAGTTCAGAACTGAGCCATGCGGTGTAGCATCCAGGGTGTGGTCAGGCCTGAAGGCACCTGGGATACCTGGGACTATTTATGCCATGCCCAAGCTGCATCACAAGCTTCACTTTGCTCTACATTCGCAGCGTGACATTCACTGTGATCTGTCCTCAGCATTCCTGGCCTGCACCTGCAAGGAAGAGAAGAAGAACACCATTATCCACCTGCTTGTCAATCCAGCTCCTGTCATCCGCTCCAGTGTCACCTCGGAAGCTCGTCCACGTTTGAAAGCAGCAACCTGGAGGAGGAAAAAGAAAGACAATATTGGTAAGTGTTCACATCCTTCATTCAAGCATCATTCGGAAGCACGCTTACCTGAGCAAATCTCGCTGCTGAGTTATTCCGCGCCGGCCTTCATCAACCTGCAAGAAAAAGGCAAGGCGGGTGGCTCTCATACTTACTCGAAGGCGGTCCGGACAACATCCACTCTTCGCTCAGCATCCATCCGGCCGCTCACCATCCAAAACACCTCGGCGGCCTGCAAGAGAAGAATAAACAGGTTAACAAAGCAACAAAAGTGCACATAGTGCCGCGCTCCATGCATTCACTCACCATCTCGAGCACCGCCCTATAAACTGGCTCAACGTCTTCATCATCCTTTCTGTACCTAAGAGAGAAGGAGGACATTAACGAGGGCAATTACCTTTACGGACAATAATTAAGAAGAATAGACTTACTTAACTGAGAAACTGAGTCGCAGCAGGTCTGGACTCTCGGGCCGCACCAGTGAAGCAACTTGGCAGCGAAGCGCCCCCATTCACGATGCACCCCTGCACATAATTGCAGGACGGAGAGCACATCTTACCGAAATCCAAGGTGATGAAAACTCTTATGGGGTCTTTGGGGTTCACAAGGGAGGTGGGCCCAAATAGACAGAGATTGTGGGCTAAACCAGAACTCCTGTATTCCAGATTAGATCCTCGGCAGAACGAGAACCCGGGGGAGGCGAGTCCAGGTCGGGAGTGGTCCAACCAAGTCGGGAGGCGTCCCTGTGGATACCAGGTGAGCGTTACATGATTAGCTGAAGCGGAATATATATATATATATATATATATATATATATATATATTGTTGCAGTTACTAATAAATTATGAAGTTTTGCCACATAAATATATTATTACCAAAGGTTGACATGAAAACAAAAGGGTATTTCGAATGGGAGTTGCCATATTTCTGCTCTAGACTCCTAAACCAATCCTTAGAGAGAAGCTGGACATGGGGGGGGGGGGGAAGAGAAGGGTACAGTCCAATTCTGGTTGCGAGAATTCTTACAGGGCACCACCCAACATTGAAATATTGATGGTGTCATCACTGGTATATAAAGTGGATGCACTATGAGAGAAGGGGAGAGCTGCTAAAAAGTACCAACAGAGAGACAGCTGCCATAATTCACTAAAGGAGATCAAATGGAAATGTAATATGGGGGAAACATTGAAGGGGCTGAAGATGTATATTGCTGGGGAGACTAGAAAAGGAGGGGCCATGATTCTTCACTGGAGCCTGAGAGAGAGAAGTCCTGTGTGTGGGATCCAGTTTGACTGAAGTGCTGGCTAGGATCCTGTTTTCCCCTACAAGTGAAGCTACTCAGCTCCTGAGTGCCAAGCCCAGAGATTTCCAAAAGTAAGCAGATTGACCAACAAAATGTGGGGGAATCTGCTTGCCTTAAATACTTTCCCTTCATAGTGGGGGCCGGGGGGGCTAAACTGTGTAGATCCTTAGCCTACTTGATGAAATATTATTTTAATGAATTCCCCTTGGCTGAATACCATGGAGTGATTTTTGTTAAAATTCAAAATGAACAAAGCTCATTCCCAGTGTGTACTCAAAACTATATGCTGCAATGTAATTGGTAATATCCTATTTTTCCTGTTAACCCTGACTTCTTTTAAGAAGAGGGGTGTCTTTGTCCCTAAACTAAAACTTTTTATGAAATCATCCCAATTTGTTCTGTCCAGCTTCCCCAACACAGGCCTTTAAGTGAAGGGTGGTCTGAACTCCCAAATTCTTAAATCATCCCATTCATTTCTGTACAGCTTCCCAAACACAGGTCTTTAAGTGGAAGGGGTCTGAAATCCCAAATTCTTAAATCATCACAATTGTTTCTGTCCAGCCTCCCCAGCACAGGCCTTTAAGTGAAGGGTGGTCTGAACTCCCAAATTCTTAAATCATCCCATTCATTTCTGTACAGCTTCCCAAACACAGGTCTTTAAGTGGAGGGGGGTCTGAAATCCAACATTCCTAAATAATCCCAATGTTTTATGTCCTGCTTCCCCAAAACAGGCCTTGGAGTGGAGGGGGTCTGAAACGCAAAATTTACTAAATTATTCTAATTTTTCTGTCCAACTTCCCCCAATACAGACAAAAGTAGGGGTGGGTCTGAAAAACAAACTGCTAATTCACCCCGTGATTATTTTAAAGCAAAAGTGTGTCTGAAATAATAATTGGAAGCGCACATCTCAGCTGATATCCCCTTCTATGACACTCTCACTACTCCTCTCTACTGGTCTGACCATGCTCTCTTCTCCTCCCATCTGGAGTGCCTGGGCTCCCCGGCTAATCCTCTGTCTGCACTGTCAATTTCCTTCTCCGGCACTCGACCGATCAAGCGAGTGTCAGTAGCTGCTTTTGCTGGCTGCCTTCTTCATTCCCCCCACTCCTCCTACTGACTCAACCCTTGCTAACCTTCACCTCTCCATCTCCAACACCCTTGACATCCTTGCCCCTGCCGTGAGGATCCACATGAAGCCTGCTTCTAAGTGCAATAGTTGGTATGAATCCGATGTAGCCTTGCTGAAATGCAAGTGCAAAGTTGTGTAATGTAAGTGGTTGGCTTCTAGAACATCCTCTGACAAACTGGTCTGTCGCCTGCTCCAAAGGCAATATAGACTCTCCATCGGCACCATGAAACTGGCCCATATCCAAGCACGCATCTGTGGGGCCACAAACAACATGGGAGAACATTTAAAAATCAGTAAAGAACTTGCCGATCCTGCTGCAGTCTCCACTTCTCCTGTTTCTTCCCAGGCCCTCTGCACGGCTTTGGCCTCCCATTTCACAACCAAAACACAAAACATCCTGCCCTCTCCCTCCTCTACCCCCTCCCTCCTCTGACTACACCCAGTCCTCCCTTGGCCCCCCTCTGTCGTCCTCCACTACTCTTCTCCTTCTCACCCACAGTGCCGGATGAGGTCACCAAGACAGTTTGTTCAATTAAAGCCTCCCACAACAGGTGGCAAACAGCCAGCAGTCTGGCTTCAGAGCAGCCAGAGGCACGGAAACCGCTCCCCTGAACACCTGCAATGACTTTCTCTCAAATCTGAACACCAACTCTCCTTCCGTTCTCATCTTCTGTGATCTGTCCTCTGCCTTTGACACGGTCAATCTCTCCACCCTCATAAATTGGCTCTGTGATACCCTTGGCACCAAGGACCAGGCATTGGATTGGTTGGCCTCTTTACTTTTCAATCGGCTCTCCCAAGTTCAATTGGGCCCTGTTCTCACCTCTAACTCACTTTCTACTTGCTCCTCTTGCCCACTTGATCTCCATCTTCTCTCCCCATTGCCAATGTTATGCTGAAGACACACAGCTCTCCTTTAAGCTCACCTCCTCTTCCTCCTCACCTTCCTCGCTCATTCCCGACTGTCTGACCTCTATTCAGGCATGGTGTGCTGCTAACGATCTCTGCCTTAACACCAGTAAGACTGACATCCTTCTCATTGGGACTCCTGCCCCCTCCTTCCCTGCTACTCTCTGGCCGGCCTCCCTGGACCCCCACCCTCATCCTCTTGTGAGGCAAAAAACTTGTATATCATCTTCGACTCCTCTCTCTCCTTCTCACCTCATATCGCTGACCTTGCCAAGAAGGTCCCCTTTCAGCTTCACCTCCTCAGAGGCAGTCTCTCTTTCCGCACCTTCCCCCAGAAACTCAATGTCTCCAGAGCTCTGGTTCTCTCCAGGCTGGAATACTGCAACAGCCTCTGGGGCTCTCTCCTGCGCTTCTACCTCTCCCCCCTCCCCTATGCCATCCCTTCGCCCTGATCTGCCCCCTCACCCGCACTTCTTGTTACTGTACTTGCACGATCCAAATGTCACAAGGCCTAGTAGGAACGTTATTGTTATTTTCTCCTCTGTTGTCCCCTCCCCCCCTTTGTCTTGTGGCGCCTGGAAACACTTTTTGCTGTATAGGCGCCATTCAAATGTTCAATAGATAAATAAAATTGTCATATGCATTTGTACACACCTTTACACCAAACTGCTAGCCTTTTAAGTGCGCAGGAAAATCGAAATTGCACAGCACTACATATGTAAATTGATTTTGTTCATGGACCAGTGATGATTATTTCTCGAAGTGAACTCTGTAGAAAGTAAAGTATTGTGATTTGTGTTTTTCCCAACCAATTTGTGTTTTTTTCTGTAACCAGGAGTTTAATTGTGAGCCACAAAGAAGGTGGCGTGTGTCGTTTAGTGCGATCTCTATTCTCAAATAAATACAAATAGGATTTCCTGCAAACCGGACTGGTTCTTGGCTCATTGATAGCTCAGGGGGAGGCGGCGCAGGAATCCCAGGGGCATTATATAAGTCTGTAATAGGCTGAATAAAGAACTGACATTAAACAGTTTATTGTGTGACACCTGGCTTGGGGAGAGAAGGAACTCCACGTGTTGAGGGTGGCCTCTCAATAAACTGTTACAATTTCCTGGGTCGGCCACACCCACTGACCCTAAGCCTGACCCCCTCACACTGAGCATATGCAGCGGGGGCCAGGTTGGGATGGGATATGCACAAACGTGCATGTCGCATCTCACGCCGGCTTTTTCTTTCCTCTTTTTTCCACATCTAATTTCAGGCTGGGGTCCCATGCCCCACAGCATCCGACTCCAACCCCCCTAGGAGGGCGCACTCCACAGTTCGAAGACCTCTGCTCTATGTTTTCCTAGTGCTGTCCTTTTCGCCCATCATTGCTTAACCACCAACACATACCCCATATACAGAGGAAATCTGCTCCTCGTGCTCGCTCGTGCTGTGCACCCTCCTCCTCACACCCAACCCACCACTAGTCAAGTCTTCGAGCCTCCTCCCACCTGACTTGCAGAACTAGCTCCTGATCTCATTCTGCCAAACCTATTACACCGCTGCTGATGCCCACGCCCAACGAACTACCATGGAGCCTTGCCCAGAGCAATGGCACCTCTCCTTGCTTTATGATCTGATTCTAACTGAATGCATCTTTGCCACTTCCTTTAAAACTGCTGCCATCACTCACATTCCAAACTGCAGCCGATGCCCCCTCCTCAGATCCACTGACTGGCCTTTTCATGCCCAATCCCCTGCATTCAAGCTTTTGCAAACAGCAGTCCACCGACACTGCACTCCTCACAAGCCGCCATTGGTGTCACATCTGAAGAAAACAACGCTTTCTCCTCGACCCGGAAGTGACTTGACCCCTATTCTGCCTTCATCATAGGAAGAGACGGGAAGGGAAGGGACGGGAAGGGAAGGGAAGGGAATGGAAGGGAAGAGAGAGGAGAGGAGAGAAGGGAATGGAAGGTGGGAAAGAAAATGGAGGGCAAGGGAAGGGGGAAAGGAAATGGGGCAAGGGAAGGGAAGGGAGGAGGGACAGGAAATGAAGAGAAAGGAAGGGGGAGTGGAAGAAAAAGGTGGGAATGGAGGGCAAGGGAAGGGATGGGGAGGAAGGAAAGGAAATTGAGGGCAAAGATGGGGCTGGGGAAAGGAAATGTAGGATGCAGGAATGGAAGGGGTGGGGGGATAGGAAATTGAGGGCAAAGATGGGGATGGGGAAAGGAAATGTAGGATGCAGGAATGGAAGGGGTGGAGGGAAAGGAAATTGAGGGGAAGGGGAATGGGAGGAGAGAAAGGAAATGGGGGGCAAGTGAAGGGGAGGAGGGAAAGGAAATGGAGGGCAAGGGGAGGAATGAAATGAAATTGAGGGGGAAGGAAAGGGGAGGAAGTAAAGGAAATGGAGAGCAAGGAAAATGAAGTGGGGAGGGAAAGGAAATGGACGGCAAGGGAAGGGGAGGAGGGAAAGGAAATGGAGGGGAAGGGGGAAGTAAAGGAAATTGAGGGGGTAGGAAGCAAAGGAAATGGAGAGCAAGGAAAGGAAAATGGGGAGAGGAAGGAAATGCAGGGGAAGGCAAAGGGGAATTGGAGGAGGGAAAGGAAATTGAGGGGGAAGAGAAGGGGAGGAAGGAAAGGAAATGGAGAGCAAGGAAAGGAAAGTGGGGAGGGAAAGGAAATGTAGTGCAAGGGAAGGGGGAATGGGAGGAGGGAAAGGAAATTGAGGGGAAGGGTAGGAGGGAAAGGCAAGGGGACTGGAGGCAAGGGAATCCCTCGCAAAATAATGTTTGAATAATTTGAGCATCATTTATTTCAAGGAATGAGCTGAGTTCTAATAATCTTGTCCAGCGCTGTATTACCAGTGAGTAGCATTTTAACAAACAATGCTGGCTTGTTTCGGGTTGTACCAGAACACAAATGTCACTCTGGCCCGATGCCAGCCCTGATTAATGAGCGAATGGGTTGCTTAGTCAGGGCATTCACATCAGGGCGGAGGGGGCATGTTTCAGCGAGTGGGTCTTTTATCTGGGGAGTACCGATGCCTCAGGATCCGCACGAAGACAAGTACACCCTGCAAGACATTCAGAAATCAAGTATGGGTGGTGGGGGTGCAGGGGTGAGAGAGCAGTGCGTCCGTGCCTGTGCTAGTTGACAAGGATGTGCATTGTAGGCAGGGCTTTAAGTGGGCCGGGTCCCAAACCCAGCAAAGCTGCAAAAGGCCACCCAAGGCAGCGCTCTGAGGGTTACGTAGTTCCAGACAAGACCAACATGATACATGTAGACAATAGAGCACCTTGTTCACTTTGCCACGTTTTCCTGACATGCTCCTGTTATCCGTCCACTGGTGCCTGTCCACTGGCTACTGATAAGCAGGTAAGAGTGCACTCAGCACCGCTTTACAGAAAAAAGTCCTTATGCTAATTTGTGTGTCTTACTGCTAACACTCAGTTAAAAACCACTTGCATTGACATGGTTTTCAAAATCCTACTCAGCTCTTGCTTAATATTGGTCGTTTACGTTGTAAGCATATTTTAAACGTATTATGTTCAACTCTTTTTCCCCTACATAAGATCTAGGTTTGCCTTGTGGTACAGCAAAAATGTGCCTGTTTTTCTCATCTTTGCCAACTAATTCCTTCTTCCTCAAGTATTGTTTTTTTTAAATTATTGTTCAGTAACTGACAGCCTCTTCCTTTAGGCCCCACACAGGTGCCTCTTGTTGCGCTCCTCAGACCATCTGACCCTTTTTCGGGGCTCTAATGTTTGCAGGACAGAGGTCTGGAGTTCTCAACATGTTTTGGACTACGACTCCCATGATACCTCGACTAGAATGGCTAGTGCTGATGGGGGTTATAGTCCATAAACACCTGGAGAGCCAAAGGTTACAAACTCCATCTCCAAATCGAGTAACACCAGTTCTACTCCACCTCATCCCACCTGGACGTCACCTCCTGTGCCCACCCCCCTCTTCAACTTCAGTAAAGTCTCTACCAAAGAGGTTGAAAAAGTTATTCTTGCACTCAAACTTTCGAACTGCCATGGGGACCTATACCCTGCACAACTGATAAAAGATGCAGCTCGAGAACTCTCACCATTTATTACTAAACTAATAAATGCATCCTTTACAGCCGGTATCATACCCAACAATCTGAAACAATCCTGGGTCATCCCACTACTTAAAAAAACGAATCTAGATCCTGCCATCCCTACCAACTACCGTCCCATCACTACAGTGCTGTTTCTTCTCAAAATCCTTGATAAAATAGCATACCAACAAATTCAACAATACCTTGAACTCGACCACCTCCTAGGAGTCCGACGGTCAGGCTTCAGACCTCAGCACGGGACCGAGACTGCACTTATCGATCTTAAGGCACAGATAGATGAGCTGAGAGATGAGGGCAAGTCAGCACTTCTGTTACTTCTCGCTCTCTCAGCTGCATTTGATCTGGTCAACCACGAGATCCTCTGCACACATTTACAGTCGGCAGCTCATTTCTCCCAGGAGGAAACTGAATGGATCCAGTCCTTCCCCAACAACCGCACTATGCAGGTTTTTTCCCCTTCAGCGGCCGCTGACCCTATGCCCATTACCTGTGGTGTGCCACATGGTTCTTGCGTCTCCCCCACCTTGTACAACATTTTTACAAAGCCCCTTTTCGATGATCTAGATGGCTTGGGTCTCACCTACACGAACTATGCTGATGATACCCAGATCCTCATCCCGCTGACGGGGGATTATGACAAGGATTTGGCCTTTGTAAATCGAGTGTGCCTTATCATCCAGGCATGGATGGCCTCTCATGGTCTATGCCTGAATGATGACAAGACAGAACTCCTCATCCTAGGCACCGCACCCAACCTCGATAATTTAGGTCAAAACTACTCCTCTTTTGTCATTGACAATAATATCATCACCGTAGCCAAGGAGGTTAAAACCTTAGGATTCTATTTAGACTCAACAATCACCTTCAAAAAACAAGTCAATGCCATGGCTTCCGCCACATCTTATACGTGTAAACTCATTAGGGCATCCAAACCATTCCTCTCACCAAACAACTGCATCACTCTAGCCAGAGCATTGATCCTATCCAAGCTGGATTATTGCAATGCACTCTACATAGGTAGTAACAAATACAGTACAAATAAAATTCAAACCTTACAAAACAATGCCTTAAGAGCAGCCCTGAGCCTCCCGAGGAAAGCACATATCTCAGAGACTAGAATATTGTACAATTGGCTTTCTACAAAAGATAAAATTTTCCTTAAATCGGTCTCTCTGACCCATAAATGCCTACACCAAGCGGCCCCTCAATATTTGATAACGAGATTCACCTGACCAACTTCCTGCCGCCCCTCTAGAAAGGCCAACTCAAACCTCCTCCTTGTCCCAAGATTCAAATGTACTATGTCTGGAGGGAATAGCTTCCCTGTCAAAGTAGCACAATTTTGGAATTCCTTACCACCATCTCTTAGGGAAGACCTTCCCTACCCACAATTCAGATCTAATACCATCCGCTGGATCAAGGAACACGACATCTAATGCTATGACATCTAATCTCTTCCACTGCCGCGCCTACTGTAAATTGTGTATAAATCGTATATCTTCTCACCTCTATAACTAGATATATCTACAACTTGTAAATGAGGTATATTCACCTATAATTTATACTTTGATATATTGGTCCAAATATTTGATGCTTCCAACACTGTAACCTAGTTGGATTCATTTACTGCATGCTCTGTAACTTAAGTTGTACACTCCTCTTGTTGCTTTGCGCCCTGCTACCCACGGGTTAGGTGCGCTTTACAAATAATAAAAACAATCAAATGAACAAACCCCTGTTGTAGGAGAAGATTTGGAATTTTGAACCAAGGGACCGATCCCAGATTCCCTCATCACCTAAACTGTGTGATCTTGGGTACATACACTTATCTCTCTGTGCTTCATTCCATTAATTTGATATAACTTCGGACATCTGCAAAATTCAGCACTTTTAGAACGCACTTAATACCCAGATGTTTCTAAGCACGGACCCGGGGATCGAACCTGTGTTGCTCGATGTCATCTTGTTTACAAGGCGAGCACATTGCCCCTGAGCTATCCGCCCGTGACAAAATAACCAGAAACCTGCCCATTGTGTTCTTAACTTACTTGCAGACTCGTTTACAGAGCAACATTTTTGAACAATGAATGTGGGTATATGGAATGTACAAGGCAACAGTGCTAAACTGTAAACAGGTCACAAAATGGATGCCGTTAACCTCTGAGGCTTAATAAAATACAAAAAAATGATAACCAGGTGGCCCCCCATTGCTTACACTATGTCCCCTTTATGATGCCTTAGGGAAAGGACCCTCCTCTGCCATCCCACCTAGGGCACTGGTTGTTTACCATCGTTCTGACTCTAAAGCTCTCCCGAGTAGGTGTGTGAAGGGGAGGCAAGCACGCTGGACGTCATTCCACAGTGCAGGGGATGGGGGTCGGCGCCAGAGCAAAGGAGGGTGGACAGGCTCCGACTTGCCGAGCTGTGAAGTCAGGAGATGCTTCAGACCTCCTGTCCTGACCTGTAAAGTATGCGTGATGCTAGAACTCTGAAGGACATGTGAGATGCAAATCAGACCCGGGGCCTCCAGTTCACCAGTGTGTACTCTGGGGGCACCATGTTACTCGGTGCTCCAGGGACAGAGACACATGCTGTTCATACAGCCGCTCACAATCCGAATGGCCTGCTGGGCAAAAAACGTATTTCCTCTCTAGCGCCCAAAGTTCAACATCCAAGCACTGTGAAGAGAGTTTCCCTTCTGCACGAGTGAACTGCCCCTAGCAAGTGGCGATGGGTCGCCTATCTAGGGGATGATCGAAAGAGAACTCTTCCTATCTAAACTCCCTGCTGTTTGAAACTAGTCTGATTGTGCTTTAAGACTGTCCAACCACCATACAAGAAACAATCGAAAATACTCCTTCAAATTCAGGATAAAGCTGCTGTGTAGTCCTGATCCACAGCGTCGGCTACTTGCATATCCCACATTCATTCGCATATCTCACTGAATGAAAACAAGTGAGGATAAACCTTCACTTGAAGCAAATCTAAAACCACAATGTTATAAGGTGTGTAACAATATCTCACACATCAGTCTTTATCGGTTTCAGTGGAGAAGACCATTGTATACCACCTTCATCATGACATAGGTTCAGCAATGGGTCGTGAACCCCCTTCTCTCGCTCTCCCTCTCTCTCTCTCCTCTCTCACTTTCTCCCTCCCTCTCTCTCAACCTCCTTTCTCTGTCTCTCTCTCCTCAATCACTTTCTCCCTCCCTGTCTATCCCCTCTCTCTGTCTCTCTCACTCACTTTCTCCCTCCCTTGCCCTCTCTCTCTCTCTCTCTCTCTTTCTCTCTTTCACACTACTCTCTCAGTCGCTCTCTATCACTTTCTCCCTCCCTCTCTCTCTATCCCCCCTCTCTCTGTCTCCCTCTCACTCACTTTCTCGCTCCCTCTCCCTCTCTCTCAGTCTCTTTCTCTCTCTCTCTCTATATTCCCCCCTCTCTCTGTCTCTCTCACCCACTTTATCCCTCTCTCTCTCTCCTTCTATCTGTCCCCTCTCTCCCCCTCTCTTTTCTTCTTTTCTCTCTCTCTGGTGATATACATTGTCATTGCATGTATCCTGCAGGAATGTCACCAGCACACCTAGGGTACATTGTTAGTAAGGGCAGAGGTGAGAGACACAAATAGGTTCTGCCGTGGGTGCTGTGTTTTCGAAACACCTTGCAAGAGAGCATAGCAACAGACTGCAGGCTCTCTATAAAAGTGATGTGTTGTTAATTATTAGAGTGGGTGCATACTGCAACACGTGTTGGTTCAGTAGCACTCCTAACCAATCAGTGACCAGCATGCACGTGAAACACTGCTTGTTGCTCACAGGAGATGTTTTGTTTTAATCTGGGTGTGACCCTTTCCACGATGTAAGAACATGCTGGGAGACAAAATGGTGCATATTCTTGGCAAGAGAAGCTATTAAAAGGAAATTAATCAATTGTAGTAACATTATAAAACGACCCTTTTTTAAATAATGATCAAGTTCTAATGATCACTGTCAGTATATATTTTAGTAATCGGAAGCTTACACTTGTCTTACTGAGCAAAGCATGCTATCAAACCCTAGATGTATCATATACACTATTTTCTTATATACGTGACTTATTACAAGAAAAAGTGTATGATTACTCAGTCTGGTGTACTCATAATTTACTATTTTGAAATAGTCCAAAGGGAGTGGGACAATTAGTGTTGAAGGTTCCAGCCTGTTTTGAAGGAAATCAAAGAGCATTTTGGAAACATAGGAGTTAACACAGATCTTTACATATGAAAAACATGTTTGAGCTAAAAGGGTTGCATTCTTGAGGAACTCACTGCATAATGCACACTGTTCTTGGCACTCATCCTAAGAAGTGTTTGCATCATACACGATATGTAGCCATTCGTACAACCCGGAAGTTGGATGTGAGAATAAAATGGCTGACAGATCTGTTGCTCCACAATCTTCTGTTGGCAACACACAGGCTCCTGAGGAACATCCTGGTCTGTACTGGAATCCAGGGAATGCCTTTGAGCTGCTTGGTGCCTGTTAGGATTGACATAAAACAGGTCTGAGCCTACCAGTGTGAGAGTGAATAGGATGGGCCATGCGTGACCAGGAAAGGAAGTCGAGCTCATTTGACTCAGAGTACTGTTGTTCGGCGAAACGAATATCTGGGCTGGGTGTCCAGTATCATGCAGTGAGATCCACCAGTTTAGACAATAAACACATGCCCCCAGAGTTGGGTGGAGCGAGCATATTCCTGGATAAATAAGACGCAGGATGAAGTAAGCACAATGCACTCACCTTTCTGACATGCTTCCTGCAAGGTAACTTGCATGTCAGATTGCTGTGGGAGGCTTTGCAGGTGAGCCTTGTGTTGGATCGTGTATTGTGAATACGTCGGTGTGGAACGGTGAGAAGCAGGGCAGTGACCTCACATGTGGAACCTCAAGCCGAGCAGCAGAGGGGCAGTTCCAAGGAGTTCAGGGGGACCTGTGAGATGTCATAGATGGCATGAAGACCACTCCAACGCCCATAGAAATGTTTATTGAGTTTTTGGTTTGGGTGCTACGGCCATCCCTCATCCTCCCATCTAGATGTATTGTTTTCTACCCTAGCCCAAGTGTCCTTAGCGCCCACATGTGTATGATATGATAGGTTATTTATAACGCGCTTAATACCCAGCGGTTTCTAAGCGTGAACCCGGGGATTGAACCTGTGGTGCTACGCATCGTCTTGCTTCCAAGGCAAGCACGTTGACACTGAGCTATCCTCCCGAGTATACAGAGCTTATTAACACCCGTCTATTCTCTTGCTAGCAATTAGTGAGGGCCAAACAGCAAATGTATTCTCTATCTAAGCTCTCTCCGGGACTTTCCAAACTGGTCCTACACTATCAATGCTCTTAGTACTAAAGGGGATATAGGGCTGGGCTTTCTAGAAATTCTGTCCCGTTTCAATCTTCTCCCGTTCACATCCTGATGTTCCTCTTCCTATTTCTGACTGTTATCTTCTTATCGGTGCTCTGCTGCGACAACCTTCATCCAAGTTCTATTCTCCTTCTCCCCCCGCTTTCCTTCTCCGTTCCTCCAACGTCTCTCTCTCCTTCTACTGCCTGCGTCCACCCTTCAATGTTACTACTCCTTCTCCTTCTTAATACTCCTTCATGCCAATTGCTACCCCCTCCTCCACACCAGTACTCCCTCCTCCCCAATACTACTCCCTCTTCAACACTACTATACACTCTACAACTCCCCCTTCACAGGACTACCAAGTCCTGCACACTACTTCGCCCACCTACGTGCTACTACTCCCTCCTCCACACTGATACTCCACTCCACTCTCTACTCAGTCACCCTCCTTCCACTCTCACACATTTCCACTCACCCCTACACACCCTCTTACACTCTCACTCATTCACTTGCATGCACACTCATCACACAGTCCCCCCTGTTCTCACCAATCAATACCTCACATGTTCTCTAAAGCTCCCCTGCAATCCAGTCCACCATCCTTCCTTCTTTTGGTCTCTTGATCCACCACCTCCTCCTCTGACCTCACCAGAACAACCCACACAAGTTTGCTCTCCGTCGATGCTCCTATCCTCCCTCTCCTTCTCCCATTGCATTGCTGGCCCTGTCAAAACTAGCTCTACTTTCACCGCCTTGGAGGAGTGAAAATCATTGACTTTTGAACATAGTGGGTTAAGCCCCACCACTTTTCTCTGCACAGGGCTGCTGTTCTACAACAATGGTGGCCTTCGTTCCAAAGAGGGCCGCACTGCTGTAATCCCCAATGTAGGTGAAGAGTAATTAGGCAACAGCTGCTCCAGAGCAAGTCCATGGAATGATGTCTCTGTTAAGCCTGGCAAGGCTGACAGTGCACTGCGAATACGGGTGCTTGTCAGCAGTGTTTGGTCTGCCTGGCAATTGTACAGGCCTTCCATTCCATTGTTCACCGGCACTTTCTCCCTACTGGCTTTGGTGGTGGCATCACCTAGTGTGGGGTGCTGGTGGATTTCAGCCCTGCGAGTGGTCTTTCCATACTTCAGCTGCCTCATTTCTTGTTCTACAAAAAAAAGATAGAAACTGGTCAGCATGGTTCTCAAGAGGCACAGTGTGATGCTAGTCTGTGCTGTTCATATACAAGGAGGGAACAGGACTTGGGGCCCTCTCAAATGCCACCATCCTCTGCAGTAGTCTGGCTTCCATTCTGGTAGGCAGAGAAGGATTCC
The DNA here is from genome assembly GCF_040938575.1 of Ambystoma mexicanum. NCBI lineage: Eukaryota > Metazoa > Chordata > Amphibia > Caudata > Ambystomatidae > Ambystoma > Ambystoma mexicanum. The sequence continues at coordinate 144,350,769 of NC_090930.1, read as the reverse complement.
TATACCCTTGCGATAAGGTCAAATAAGTGACCTTGTCACAGAGAGGGACAGATAGGATCAACCAAAGTGAGTGAAGAACTATTCTACTTAATGTAACCTAGTAATACCTGGAGAGGTTAAAGATGAAGATACAGCTGCAAGAACATACTAAAACCCTACCTGAGGCCAGGTTCCAGATGCAAACGTGTGTGCTTCTTTTACTAAATAGAACCACTGGCAACACGAAAGACTAGCTTGGGGTATGAGGGTACAGGGGAGGCTCTATGTGCAGGTTTCCACCCTGCTCAGCCCATCTCTCACAAGGGGAGGACATTGTAGCATATAGTATGTAGCAATTAAAATTGTGTGCAAATGAATCCCCATGCCAAGCAAAGTAAAGCCTCAAAAGGTTTCTTTCTCTGTAGGAAGATATGCAAAGAACATCTCCAAAGTGGCAGTGCCTTAAGGAACACTCTCGGGCTCCACAGCCAAGTGATTATTGAAAATGTAAGCCTGTAGTAAGCTTGTCCCATGCAATCACAGGTGCTCCACATTAACAAATATGTGAGTGGGTCAATAGAGAAACAGTCCTCAAGGCCTTAAAGTCCAGCTGTCGGACCCTCATCACTGAAGACAAAGATACCCATTACACCAACACCATGGCAATAACCCCTAATATCCCTCTGTGAAACTATCATGAAATCCTCTACACTCACGCTGGATTCAGTTGTACTGGAACGCAAGAAGCATGTGAGGCTATTAATTACTTTCTTATTAATGCTATCAGGACTCACATTGAGTCATCTAGCCAGTGAGGGCTCCCTGTTTACAAGTTTCCTTTGATCCTTAAAACTGGGGATTGTCTTCTCCAACCTGCTGCCGGAGAACCTTTCGAAAACACTTGCTTTCCTGAGGCCTAGTGCCTACTAGGGTGATATTACCCCAGTGAGAATCCTCAAACATCTTAGCGCTTCTGCATGACTACCTTTCACGGGACAGTCAACTAATCTATTAGCAAAGGCAGTTCCCCAGGCTCCTACACCCTCTCTTAAAAAAAACACCCTCGATCCTGAGGATCTGGCAAACTAGCATCCTATCACTATCACCTCTTATATATGAAAGATCATTGAGAAGGTAGTTGCTAATCAATGACTTGACTAACTCAGCTGGTCTCCCGTTGTTTCAACGATAAATATGACTTTGAAGTGATTACTTCAAATTACTTTGAATTATATATATATATGTATTTGTGAGTTAAAGGGCAAAAAAGTGTGTGGGGAGGGGTTTGAGAAAGGGATGGTAGTAAAGAGGAAGAGGAGCATAGGGGAGCCCCCAAAATAAAAGTAAAATATAATTAACATTTTGAAGTAATCACTTAGAAGTAAATTACCACACAGTTGTTTTTTGCGACAAATTAAAATGGAACCACTCAGCCTGCTCTAGGATTATCAATCAAGCTTCCACCCCAAATGCAGCAGGGAGACAGCCACCATTAAGGGGTCGATGATGCCTTGCAAATTATGGATAACGGTCATTCAGGCCCACTAGCACTCCTCGACCTATTGGCTGCATTCGACCGTGACACGGAACGCCCCCTCCGTACTCGCAGAATGGACGTGCAGGCACTGTCATAAAATCGTTCTCCTCATACCTGTATAGGATACAGCAGGCCATCAAGATGGGCTCTCTGAAGTCGGCACACCACCATGTGACCAGCAGTGTCCCCCTTGGGTCTATCCTCCCTCCAGTCTTAGTCCTTCCATATACGGAACGCCCCCATAAAGCGCTATATAAATAGAAATAAATACAAATACATTGCAATACACCAATGCAAAGATGGCATTAAGCTGTACTAAAAGGGGGCCCGGGATATCAGTCACCTCTGAGCATGGATGTCAAGCACCTACTTGAAACTTATCTCTGCCATGACAGCATTCATTCTCCTAAGCACCCCAGCCATGTATTGATATGATATGATATGATAGTTTATTTATATAGCGCCTATACACAATGTGTTTCAAAGCGCTTCAAGGCAAGGGGGGGGGGACAAGGGAAAATACAATAACATTCTTACAGGCCATGAACAGTAAGGATGTGAAATTAACTATCGTACTCGGCCTGACGACATTTCAGATAGTGCAAGAGCTAAGACATAGATAAGGAAGGGAGGGGGAAAGTGGGAAAGAAATTCAGTATTCTGTCACTGACCTGGATGGATTTACCCTAAACTCACCAACTCAGCTGAATCTCTTGGATTCATTGTTGGCGTCAACCTATCCTTTCAACAACACATAACTAATAACACCCAAATGGCCTGATAAGAAATCAACCTTCTTTGCAAGATCAAACACTTCCTGCCATTCCAGGACTTAAAAATGGTAGTACAGGCTATGGAAGTTTCTCACGTAAATTGGGGAAAATGCCCTACAAGCAGGGCTCCAACTCACATGGCTGCCTTGCCTGAAGGTGACCCATCATGCGAGTGCCGCGTCTCATCACTGGGGCATGCAAGTGCCATCACATCTCCCTTACGCAATGCTAGCTACATTGGTTACCCTCATCAGCTAGGATCCTGTTAAAAAATGCCTGTATCTCCCACAAGGCTTCCTTGGTCAGCACACCACCATAACTGGTGGCTACGTTAAACACCTCAGGTAGATTGCAACGTACGCGCAGTAGTGTTTTTGCCGCAATTAAGACTAAACGGGCCAATAAGGAGAAAACTAGAAAACAGTCCTTCTCCTGCTACACTCCGGTCCTATGGAACTCAATGCCAGTAGCTATTCGGACCATGCCCTCCCTCCACGTGGTGAAGTAACAGCTGACATCCCTGCTATTTCATTCACACTTTGGCATTACCTAGGCTGTGAGGCAACACACCAGTCATGGTGTGACTATCTGCAACTCAACACAGTGCTACCATGCTAATAATATGTGTACACACACACACACACACACACACAGTTTATTGCAATCCTCTGCAGTCTCTGTGCGCCATTGGCAGCAACATCATAATTTGAGCAATAACGAACAAATCAGGTTCGTGGGACTCACGCATGTCAAAGCGTATCCCAGAGGTTGTAATCACGAAGAGAAACTGAGAAGAATAGAAGCAGGTACTAGTTTCAGACTAAGGAATATCGAGAATGGACTCAATATAGAGATTTACATTAGCTTGATTTTCTAAGAACAGTTAAACTATAACAAATAGCGGGTAAGCCACCATTTCTGAAAGGACCTACTATGCATTATGAATTGCAATACAGATATTGTCATACAAGTGAAGAGCACTTTTTCACAAATCTATGCATATCAATATTGATTATTTTGACATGTGAATATTATGTAACACATAGAATATACAGTTTTTGGTGTTATGGACTTAGAATCAACTGTGTGTGGACAATAAGACCCATGTGTATTGCATCACTATGACAACATTTAGCATATTAACATGCACCTTAATGCACCTAGAGACAAAAGGGATTGCACATTTTTTACAAACCATTATATGTTACCCTATTCACAGCTAAAGGCACTTGCACACACCACCAACCAATCACTAAATTCTTTCAGATGGTTCAAGATTTTCTCTTAAAATGATCATAAGGTACAGTTACACTCCGCCCCACTCCTTCATATTTCAAGCAACTCACCAGTAGTGATGGTATCATGATTGTTGTGACACATTACGCCATGACGTGTTGCTTAATAACACATACAAGTAGTCTATCACTATGCTGTGCACCTGGCAGGCCTTAAAATGGGCACAAATGAGGTTCTGGGCACTCTAACCTTCACACGCACATTTCACTCACTCCCTTCCGCGACATCCGGCTCCAAGGTCTCTGCCCTCGTTTTGAATTATAATGGATCCCTCCCAGCACCCTGCTATACAAATCATACAATTGTTGCTCAGCGATGTGCCCTGTCTGTCCTCTTTCAACGTTTCAGAACTAATTACTTTGGGGTTGGGGGTCAAAGGGCACCTGGTCCCATGGAATTGAGGGATCTTAAGGTTTAGTCAGTTATATGGGCTATAGCTCGTGGTCCCCTGGCGATGGGCGGAGTCATGCTTTGGCCAGTGTGAGATAACATGCACACCAGGCGCCGGTCTGTGATCACAGCCTTGTAGGGCACAAAACCCATTTTTTGCCACACTGTTAGAACAATGAATCAGCATTCTGGCGGTTGTGGGCTGTCTTCATGGGAGTTCAGCATGGCTGGAGTTTTCCCTCATCTCACAATTTGAGCCTAGTGCATGCAATGCTGTATTTGCAGTGCAAAGCTTCCCTTCAACCTATGATTACTAACATCTACGCAGAATAGCAATACTGCTCGCTTCCTGCGCTACACTATGTGGGTTGATTATATTTGATTATATTGAAGTGGGGTCCTTTATATTGGGAGGTGGTTCTTTCACCGTCCCTCCTCCCATCTGGCCCATCAAAGTGCTTCAAATGCATCTCGCCTCACTCTAAAGCGCTTCTGGGGGTAGGATGGGGCTGTCCCCCTCTCGACAGCCCCTTCAGTATAAGGCATTGAGAAGAAATTGTGCATGAAGGGACAACTGGGAGTAAGGACTCCTTAAGCCTTCTGGGGATTGCAAGGATACAATATAATTGTCTTTGGGAGCCAAAGCCCCCAAGCACTACTGAAAGAGAATTGCTGGAGTTGGACTTCAGATCTCTGAAGAATCAGCAGAGAGAGATGTTTAAGGACTGCATTAAAGGACAGAGTGAGAAGTCAGTTCCCCCTCCTCCTTAAGCATCTGGAGCATTGTCAGTCCAGAGGCTGACGGGAGAGGTCAGCAACCAAAACGCCGCCGGTAGACGGTCATCACATAACTGGTCACGCAGGAATGAAAATGAGACACAGCAGCTCATGTAAGTGGGGACAGTGGGGCACGGGAAAAGGGAGGGGGGAGCGAACAGGAGAGGGTGGCGTTGGAGGGTGCAAAGCACAAACCCCCAGTTCTAACCCTCAGGTGATGCCTGGGAGCCCCCAAAAAAGAAAGAGAGGCTCTAGCGGCAGGTACAAGGCCGGTGTTATAATGCAGGAAGCCTCATGGAAGGGCAGTGTTGTGCAGGCAGCAAGTTGACCAAGATCGAGACAGATTATAGTGTGGAATTGGGGGTATGAACTCTGACGCAACTTCTGAGCAAGACATTAAAAGAGACCACATTGCCGGCTGAAACCGTGAGCCTGAACTCCTAAGCATCTTGAGACAGAATGAGTAAAAGACCACATTTTATGCTGGAGCTACGAGTCTGGGATCCTTAGACAGCGGCATTAAAAGATAAGGGTGCATGTTGGGATTATGCGTCTCCCCTCATAAAGCAACCTGGGAAAGAGACATTAAAGAAGACAGTGCAAGGTAAACCTTGGAGCATGATCCCCCCCTATCATCTTCAGAAACTGAACCCTAGTATAAACAAAAAATAAGAAAGTGAACCCCTATTATAAACGAAAAACAAGAAAGTGAACCCTAGTAACCTCTCAACCCTGATGGACAAGTGTGAAACCTGACAACCTTGCAGAACACTTTGCTCAATGTTTCCATGTCAGGTCAGGGACTCCTTTGATTGGCTCTTACACACTGCTCTGATTCTGTATTTTTTGTTTTTGTTTAAAGTGCCGACCTGGCTCGAGAGCGGCGTCGCTCTTAGGGCGGGAAGCCAGCGTATGAGCTGGCATCTTTTAACAGTAGCGCAGTGCTGTGAGTTGCAGTCTGTACGCGCCGGTATGACCATCCAACACATTAATCTTAAACCAGTAATGCATGATGTTTGGGAGCTTGTTGAACACGGCAAAGTCAGTCGTGTTCCCCCTTACTGGCAGGATCCCCCGAATATTCCAAAGAGCTGGGATTCAACGAAACACCTCCAAGACCAGATATCTTGGAATAGACATTTCTGGCAGTTTTATTTCAGGAAAATTATGATCAGGCCCTGGTGAGGGCTAAAGAGGTGGTCCAAAAGTGGAGGAATCTCCTGCGTTACTATTTGGGAGGGTATCCTTCATTAAAATGGTTCTCCTTCCAAGATTTATTTGCTTATTTTTAAACGTGACACACAGTGGCGTAACACAACATGTGTGGGCCCCCCTGCAAGCCCTGCTGAGGGCCCGCCCTGCCAACCTTTCTGAATTTATTTGGTCTGGCAGACAGGATAGAGTCAGCTGGAATCAATAAATCAATAACTCGCTCCGCTTGTATGAGCTGGTCTGGCCCTCCCATTCTTTGAGTGGCACTATTTAGCTGCTCCAGCACCTTTCATGTCCTCTTGGTACTCACCAAACCTAGATAAGTCCCATGTGCAAATTGAAAAGCAATTGCAGCCGCAGCCTTGCTCAGGTCTGTCGTCCCAAGGGGATGTCCAAATAAGGCTGGCGGGATTAACTTTGAAGCAATAGGCCCTGAGGTGGCAGAGCGAGGGGCATATTGCCATTAGCCTTACGTTTTCTTTTTTTTAACTTAAAAATAACTTCCCATTGCGGCGCGGCCCAACGCAGCAGTTCTGTCATCCAGGCAAATCCCTCTTCAATGTTCATGACTATGAACATTGAAGAGGGACTGCCGGGAAGACAGAACTGCGCAGCACCAGGCCGCTCCACAAAGGTATGTTTATTTATTTTTGTGGAGGGCAAACTACGCGGGTGCTAAAATGTGAGGGATCGGGGGTGGGGGAGGCAAGGGCCACTGGTTGCTCGTGGCACGGGCTGTCCTTGGTGAAAGCATTTGTATTGAGTTAAAAAAAACAACCAGGGCGCTAATGTCACATGTATTTGAGTAGCATGGACTCAGACTACGACTAGGATTTCTGAGAAACCATTCTGCTCGCCCTTACTACCCATTTCCTATATATATATATATATATGTTCTGTTAGCTACCAAAAAGCTTTATTTCCAATGTATGTCTATGTTGGGACTATCTAAGTTCTCTGATCTAATTCAGGTCAATTTATTTCTTTAGACCAATTCAAGTGGTCGGGCGATACTTCCACTTTAGTAATCTTACTGTATTTACAGAGGTGCAATACGTTTAAAGAGCAATTTGACACACTCCCATCGCCACCTGAACTTCACAGGTGTTCCAGTAGGCTATTTGTGCCGAAGGGGGAAGGCGCCTGGCTTTGTGGCTTTATGCTAAAATCATTGGAGGAACCGCGGCTGTTGGCAAACAGCACGTAGAGTGTGGGAGGGACTCTCTTCAACTTATGAGGCGTGGGCATATTGCTGTGCACAGACGAGATATGATTCTTTTAATAGTTATCTTAAACTGTTGCATTTCAAATTCCTGACCCAAATATATTTTACTCCCGAGCAACTACACAGATATTTTCCAGAAGCCTACTCAGAAAGATGCGCAACAGATCCGGCCTCTTTGCTCCATTTAGCCTGTGACTGCGCACCCGTTTCTGAGATCTGGACCGAAGTATTCCAAAGCATTAACACAATGGTCAGAGAATCCATCGAGGAAGCCCCTTTCATTGCCTGGTTGGGTTACACGAAAGATGTTCCAGTATATGCCAGATGTCTTGGTGGACTTCTCCTAGTGTTGGCTTTGCATTGTGTTGCTAGAGCTTGGGAGAAGAGCCCCCCTCCCCCCTCAAAAACAAGCATGGTTACCTGAGGTTGTATTTTGTTATGAAATGGAAGAGACTTTTAGGAACACGTTGCCAGCTATATCTATGCCAGCGTACACGTGGGGCTCATATCAAAACTATTTGATTAATCGTTGGCTCCATCAAGACTCTAGCTGAACTCCACTGGGTCTTTTCCCCTTACATTTGTATAAGAGTGTCTTTGCGCTATCGCCACAGGGATACAGTAGTCTTGGAAATAATCCCTTGTGGTATACTAAATCACTATTTACTATTTATGATGGCCTGTCCTGTAATTTGCTTTGTGTACTAGATTAACATTGTTTTGTTGCAGGTCTTGACAATATTGCACTGTCATGTCTGTTGTTTGCTACAAATATATATATATATATATATATATATATATATATATTAACGTGACTAATATATGATCGGTGTTCATACTCTGTAAAAATGTCATTTTGCAATTAGTGTTTCCCTGCAAAGGATCCCTTCCCTGCTCATTTCTCCTTAAAGTGATAAACTGAAATAAATGCATTACAAACAATAAAACAGAGCATCAGTGCTGAGGCTCGAACCCAGCATTAACGTCTGCTCTCTTCCATTGGCGCATGCTCTACTGTAGTCCAACAATGCTCTGCCTATGAAATTCACCTGAGCGCTTTTGTGCCCAAGAATATTACTACGGTGTTCATGGTGAACAGGGCTTGCGCTGATTATCAAGGAGGCACCGATTGGTGAAACAGGATTTATAGTCATAGCATCGAATGCCGAAGCATCGAATGCCTTACCATCTAAAAAAAGCGTCGGAAAAAAAACATCAAATAAATTTTTTTATTTTATTTTTATAGAGGGTCCCCCCACCAACCCCTGTTTCTTTAACCTTTAACAAACCAATAGAATTAAAAAAAAACTTTACCTTAAAAAAAACTGCATTAGATGCTTTTTTTCGACACTTTTTTAGATGGTAAGGCATTCAATGCATGGCATTCGATGCTATGACTAGATGCCGTGAAACAGCAAACCACAACCCACTCACACAACTTAATCTGCTGGTCCCGGTGGGGACTTCAAAGCCAAACCAGTGGTGCTAGGTGTTGATGATATGGACATTGAATTGCGGAAATGCCCCGCTCTAGTACAGTAAGGTTTGGAGGACCAAAGTGTATAACTTTCAAAGGCTCTTCAATGAGTAATTTCAATGCATTTGGTTTCTTTAAAAATAATGTGCTTGTTAGTTACTATGAATCATGGGCGTAGGACATGGGGGGAGGACAAATCCCCCCCACAATTTTAAGTGGGGGGATATAATACCTTTTATCCCCCCCAGAATTTGTACCGTAAAATAAATACATTCTAGTGTGTTTTGTGGCTGTTTTCCATGTTCAGGATCGAACCCTGGATGTCCCAACTGTGGGCAGGAAGCTTGACTGCAGTGCCACGTGGAGCTGCTTGCAAACATGCTGACAGATGTCAGTATCACTTTCTGCTTCTGCAGGCCGCCTGTAGTACCACAGTTGGCCTTGTGCGCCCCCACGACACTGTCTTGCTTAAGTAAGCTGCTCTTGTTTGCCAGAGATGTCGGAAGGGCTGGGGCAGGATCAGGATCATTGTGACCATGCAATGAAAATATCTCAGTAGCACTGCCGCTCGCCTGGAAATGTTCAAAATAATATTTAAAAAATGGTGCAATTTCTTTCATGTGGCTTCTTTCGAAACTTCACACTGTACATTTCCACTTTAAATCACTATCATGACACAGGTACACCTACTTTTAGTACATTAAGCGATCCATAGACACGCTGTACCGTAGAAGCCTGCCAGGGTAGCTCAGCAGGTTGACAGACCGATGCTGAGATGTTATATATTCAAAACTACAGTTTGTTAATCGTATGACTTTTTGCAATGCCACATAAAAAAAAGTGTTATAAAATGTGTTTGGCCAGGGTATGAGTTGGGCTGGTTGCTTGCTTATATTCAGGGCGGAGGTGGGGATATTTCTGCCTGAAAATCAAAAGTTGAAACCCATGAACCCACTGTTTAATTTCCTAAAAACTGCTGTCAGCACAACAGAAGCATTTATTTGGGATTAACCAGTTTGACAAGCATATACCATCTTTATAAATATAACCTGTTCTAAAACACAGAGGGGCACACAAAATAACAGTATATGTGTGGTGTCTGAAGAAAAAAATTCTAAGAAAACTAGTGAACGGAAGCAGCATTTTTCTATTTGGAAATTACTTTTGTTTTTTTATGGAAGTGTGAAATGCACATTTGGAAAACAATAGTGTGCCTAGCATGTAGAAATCCTGCATAAAACGCAAAGGAAGGGCACAAAAATGACAGGATATTTGTGTGGTAGTCCAACAAATATCTGTCTTTTTGAGACAGCTACTAATAAATAATAATGCAACAAAGAGGTTTTTGAAGTTTTTAATATAATCGTGAAGGCATATGTTATTCCATCGTTTTATAGAGGCGAAATAACCGGGCCAAAAAAATATGGGTAAAAATTCAGAGGTTTATAAATACCTCCACCTCAATATCACCCGCTAGTAGCTCTCCACTGTTGGCCTCCACTACAAGTAGCTCTAGCTAACGTAAAGGTTGAAGACGCCTGCTCTAGCGCCTTCACCTCAATGTCACGTTTGTGTGTCTCATTCCTGTGGTGCCATAAAACACCTCACTGGGTCCAGGAACAGAACGCCCCTACCGTTTGCCCGCAGTAACAGAGCACGCCGGGTGTTCTCCCTTCTGCCCAGTACACACAGTGCCATAACACACACACCTTTTCATCCAGTGTCTTTGTCGCTGTAGTCCTGGGTCAAGGGCTGTGGCGAGGAAGGGGGCGCATTGCTGACTGCCCCCCATTCACATTTGCTCTATCTTCCTTGCTCGCATGCAGTGGCAGACCACACCATATTTTTACCACCACCTTCAGTGCCCCAGCAAAACCCATCTTTCTTTCCACAATGCATACAGTGCCAGCACACAAACCATATAACGTTCTTCCCCCAACACATGCAATGTTAGAACACCCACACTCCCCAACATAATGCATGCAACGCCTCAAGAAAGCACCCCAGAACCCACGCACCCAAACTCACATTAACATTTGCATGCAATGACAAAACACAGCCCATCTATTTCACTGTACCCCACTACACACACTGTGTGAAAACACATCCTTTCCCCCCCCCATCAAGCGCGTGTAATGCCAGAACACACACCCCTCTGACTCCTTTCTCCCTAATGTCCCATTTCGGGCCCTGCCTCCTCCCTTCACCCCTTGGCCACAATGTATGCACTGCCACACAAGGTGACTTGCCCACCGCTCCCCGCTGTATGCAGTGCCACAGGGGCACCCGTGTGCCCTCCACCCCCCCTTCCACTGCAGTGGTGCCACCCTTGCCCCTCCCCGGCACTCCATCGCCTCTGCATGGAGAGCTGCATGTGCCATTGCCATGGATGCCCCCCCTCCCACGGCCGGTCAATGCCATGGTACACTCTTTGTTGCCAGGCCGCTGTGTCAGTGTTGCTGTCCCTTCTTGGCCACATCAGTCGCCATGCCGACACTCTGTGTCGCCTCCTGTGAGATATTTCTGGAAGATTTTTGATAACAAATTATTCACCTTGAAAGATGAGCCAAGTTCTAAAAGAAAAAATCTTCCCCTTGTGCCGATCCTTTAGCACTTTTGTATATTTCAATACCCAGTCCAATATTTGGAGAACCAGCATATGCTGCCTCGTACAAACTGGGGGCGATACACGGCCGGGAGAGAGAAGGGGGGAGGGGATAATGGAACTACAGCACAGCGCTGGTAGGTGGAGGGTGTGTTGCATAAAATTGAAATGCGTGCATTTCTTATGCTGTCGTTGAAAGGCACAGCTGGGGGAGTAGAGGCAGTAAAGTGTCAGGTGGGTCGGGTGCTTCCATGTATCTTTCTGCGGGCAGTCAAAGAAAAACTGATTTATAATATTCCAGAAGTATTATAGAGGCTGGTACTTCAGAGACTGTGCTAGGGCTGGGGCAGTTACATGTTGGGTGTGCCTACATAACCTTCTGCTCCTCTGACAGCGTTCAAATGTCTGCCACGGAATTGTGTAATGTATGAATGCATGGATTTTATAAAGCGTAAACCTATGTGGAAAGAAGCCCCGGTACATAGGCGATGCACCGAGGTGGCCATTATTAAGCACTGGTCCCTTTTAAAGACCAGTAGAGAAGAGGAGTCAATCACAGGTCCCATGTGCCCAACGGAGCCCTTTATCTCGCTTAGAACAGTAAAATGAGAGACATTGAAATGGGGAAGATTAACATCTGCAGGCTTCCTACAAGGTAGTACTTTAGGCCATTCTCAAATGGTGCCGACTAGAATGGCTTCATTGAGCCCCTGACAAACTGGTCAAAATATAATAAAGATTTCTCCAAAATGTGGTTACGCAAAGCGTCAAAAGTAAGCCCCACACCTCTCACATCAACCTCGTTTGAGGGGTGACACCCTCCTTGGGATCAGCTTCACCCTCACGAAAAACCAAAGGTTTTTCATAATCTATAATAGGGTGGGCGGACTAGTAATCCCTCATTACCGCCAGAATATATGTGATCTAATTTGCTTTTAATGAGATCGCCACTACCAACATCTGAATTCGGCCATCTTGAAGGGTCAGGTGGTTTAACTGTCCCTGGAACACCAGGTAAGTATCTGCAGCGTGTAAAATACGATGTCAGTTTGCAAAAGTTAAAGAAGACTGTCTGGACACTTCTGCTGCGGTGCCCCGTGCCTGCACATAATGAACGTGCCCAGGCCGGGGGACAAACTGCACGTGCCCTGCCTGCGCAGTGCACTGCTGCGCAGCCTCAGCCTTTTTTTTCTTGAACAAAGGAGAAGCCAGGTAGCGACATGTGCTCCAGTGACTCTGACAGCGTGTGTTACTGAGGGAGACAGAGTGAGACAGACTCCTAGTCCGACTGCGACTCGACCTCCACCTGAGTTCTCAGCTACCGTAAGGTAAGTCAAGTGGTGTGGCCCCCCTCTCCCAGGTGCAGGGTGGCATGGGGAGGATTTATTAGAGGGAATGTGCCATTGCCAACGTCAGGTATACAGTTTCTAAGCACGCGTGGTGCATTGCAAAACTGATCAGGAATCCTGGGAGGCCAGGATGCCATGATCAGTTTGCAACACTCTGCGCGTGTTTAGAAACTGTACATCTGACGTTGGCACACTTTCATGAATTGGAAAACCTGAGGCCCTGCCGCCCTCAGGTTTTTCAATTCATGAAAGTGTGCCCCAGCCAAAGAGGATTGTCAGATTGGAATGGCTCTTCCTTACTGATGGGCAGCCAGGGCTCACATTTAAGCTCCAAGCATTGGCCAACATGGGCTTGCAAGGCTGCACAAACAAAATACGAAGGCCATTCACTGATACAGCGGAGGATCAAGGGTGCACAATGGGAGCCGGTATTGACATGTACATGCAGTTTCTATACAAATGCCAGGCACAACACTGTTTAATATATTATGTATTGCCTTTTTTAAGGGGAAGGGCATGATGATTATTTTTGCTGCTTACACTAGTGCCCCTTAACCGTCAGGTTACTTTGAGATTGTTTCTAGATTATTTCCTTAGAGTTGGATCAAGCTGATCGCACCTGACATGTTTCTCTGCAAAATAAATTACTAAGTCTATGAATGTATTTATAACTACTTCCCAAAATTAGACCCGGTCCCCCAGCTGGAGATGACATCTATTGCTGTGACACTTTGTCCCTCTTTGCACTCAGTCAACATGCTTAGCATACATGGAGCAACAAGAAACTCTGTTAGAACATTTACGATTGAGGCATTCCATTATAGTATACACTGCCAACTCAGTCACTTCTAGGTGATCCCAAATAAACATATAGAGAAACGTAATGCACAGTGGGGAGGTCACACAATTCACCCAGGATCACACAATCTGGCAAAGACTGGATTTTCCCCAAAATGACCCTGTACCCCAGGCCTGGCTTGCAAAGTGCAGACAATGCCTGAGATATTAGCCTGACATAGCATACAAAATCCTCATGAAACCATATAAAGTAAAATGAGGATGAGCCAATCTCAAGAAGGGCCGCTACATGGGATGTGTCCTCATTTCCATAGTAATGTCTAAGGTAGGCAAGGGAAAACACTTGATGTATGCTCTAATATCAGTAGGCCTCACTTAAGGCACACCCCTCCACCTCTTTCCACCAACTCACACCTGCTTGAAGTTTGGATGGTACCACACCTAAAGCTTGGTCTCTGACATGCGGGCTACCTGCATTTCTCTAGTTCAAACCCAGCAGCAGCTGAGTCCACTTAACCTTTCATAAATTCAGTGCCGTTCAAATGAGGGTAATAATACCTGTTGTTGTATTGCCTAGACGCTGAAAGCATCTAGCATAAAGAACTATGACCAAAGTGTTATTATATTCCATAATACAAACTATTACCAGCACAGACCTGGACGCTGTCCCTGCCCAAAATAAACCATTTGTTGGTGGCCATCCTGCACATCCCTCAAAAGAAATCAAGCGCAAATCTTCTGTAGGTCTTGGCTAATCTGCACCCTGTTTTTATTCAGCTTGGCTGTTTCTGTCAGCGTACTTGAGTGGTCACAGTGCAATCAGATTTTGGGGGTAGAGCCTTGGCAGTACGTGGATTTAGTGACTTCTCTATCTGTCCCCCCTTCCAAATATCCATTCTCCTGACTATTTCTTAAGAGTTAATGCTTGCAGGTATCAAAGGGCCCTTTAAAGGTCATGGATCTGGCATGCCTGTTCCAGCTTATTCTGAGAAGCTTCTCAGAATAAGCTATATAGCTGTATGGAGTGGTTTGTCATGTAAGGCATGCAAGATAAAACCTGTGAAATGTAAGCCAGGATATCGAGGGTGCTCTGAAGACTGAGGAGAAAGTGCTGAGTAAGTGCAGATGAGAGTTGTGGGGTGCTGGCCATGGGGGAATGGGAAGGGAGGGACTGGGCTGCAGTAGAGTGTGGGACTGCAAAGTGAAAAGGGGTAGAAAGGGTGCAGTGGACAGAAAAAGAGAGGAGCAAGGTAGGAGAAAGATGGGAACAAAAACAGAGTGCAGATATGATATGATATGGCATTTGTAACTCGCCTATACACAAGTGTTTCAAGGCGCGACGAGGCAGGGGGGGAAACAAGGGGAAGACAGACAACGATCCGACTAGGTCATGGGCCATTTAGATCGCGCAAGTGCAGGGGTAGGGGGAAGGGAAAAGTGCAAGGGGAGGGGGGATGTGCAGTACAGGGTAAGTAGAATAAAAATAAATAAATAGGACCAGCTTGTGGCAAGTGCAAGGTAAGTGCAGACAAGTGCTGGGAAGGGGGGGCTGTAGGGATACAGAGACAGTCCCGCAGTGCAGGGGTTGCCAGGGAGGCAGTGCAGGGGAGAGTGGCTGGGCTAAGGACCGAGGTCGGTGAGAGTGGCCCAGTTGCAGATTCAGTGCAGTTTCAGTGAAGGATTTAGCAGGGGAGAGGGAGAGAGAAAGCAGAAGCAAAGAGGAAGGTTTTGAGGTGCTTCCGGAACCGGAGATGGTTCTCCTCAAGTTTCAGGGAGGCAGGAAGGCTGTTCCAGAGGGAGCCCCCTGCCGCAGAGATAGATCTACCCCCAGCTCGTTGCTTGGAGAAGCAGCTGACCCTGAGGGAGTTAGATGAAAGATAGGGATGGTTTGCAGCATGGGGTGACCAGTGTGTGCAGAGAGGGTGCAGGAAAGACCAGAACACAGGGCGAGTGGTGTAGGGTAGAATTGGCATAGGAGGGTCTTCGGGTTTTGCAAATGAGAAGTACAGACAAGTGAGGAGAAAGTGCAGAGGGCAGTGTGTCAGAGGAGTGACTTGGTGTGGGGTGCAGGGAAGGGACTTGGGAGAAAAGGGTGTACAGCAGATGAGAATGTGGACTAGAGAAGGGTACAGAGGGGAGATTTGTACAAGGAAGAATGGTGTCTCGCCTCATATTCCCAGATAAAGGGTGCAGTCACAAATGCGTCTTCTTCTAACGCTTGATCCATGCTCACGAGGCCTGCACGAGGACGATTAGGAGTCGTTTGTTGAAATAATTGCAGATAAATACACTACACCATACCTGTCTGCGCATTGAATGGGTCTGATAATACACACAGTGCCACCCATCTCCCAGGTGCAGGCCGGCATGGGGAGGATTTATTAGAAGGAACGTGGGAGCACGGGCTCAACGCTCTCCCACTGCCCGAGTGTCATCTGCACGCCTGTCTTGTTCCTCTCCAGGAAGAGACAGTCACAGCAGGGTGTTCCTGCATCAACTCCCTTTTCACTCAGTCCCACCTGCAGCCTAGGTCTGAAGTCAGGACTAACCATAAATGAGGTATATATTCACCTCTGACCTGTCCTGTAGTGGGAGCTAGCTGGTGCCAGGGTGTGTAGCATCTTGCCTTGCGACACAGCATCATGTTATTTGGGCTATCAAAGCAACATTAGTTCATGTTTAGATAAAGCCACTGACTTAGGGATGTTTACTACAAAGCCCTGTGTAGTTAATAACTTAATTGGAGCTGGGAACATACTACTAGTGTAATACAAATGTCTTAGCCAGGGATGCCTTCATCCACTCTATTAGCACTATGCTTGTCCGTCACTGAAGTCCTGCTAAAAACCAGCAATGGCAAGTGTTGGCTTGTCTATACGTATTGGGCATTTGCCAGGCACTGCTATTAAGTGTCCAGGTACTTGCACCATTTTGCAGCTGCTACCATCAGTGGGTACCTAATACCACTATGGCAGTGCTTGGCAAGTGCCTTTTCCATGCCTACATTAAAGCCCAAATGGTTGGCGTTGCCAATGCTTGTTTTAAAACTGCATGTTTGTTACCCACCACCAGCTGACTAATGCATTGTAGACAAGTTTTAATAGCGGCAACCATAAGCCATCTTGGTGACCCAGAAAAAAATAAAGCAGAGCCTCGAGATTCAAAACAGCACTTGATCCGCTATCCATGTAAATCCAGTAAATACCCTGGTGCCGAGGTATGATTGCAGCCCATACACTGCTGCAAAGGGGCTCAAGTGGAATAGGATAGGATGGGTTGGTGAAACTCCATCAAGCATCTGCATTTAAAGCGCAGGTGAGAGTATTATAAACGATCTCTCTAAATGTCCATTGCTGGGAGGATTTTATACTCTGAACTGCTTTTCTTTTTCTTAATTTTCTTCGGCTTTCTCTTCTTCTTTTCTCTTGTTTTATACAGTGATGATGTATGTAATTTAATACATACTGCTATTTTAATTTTGTGAAAAGTCTAGTTCTTTGAAAAAGCAAAGTCCCCAAGGTGTCCCCTGTCCCCCCCAGATTTTTTGAGTCTCCTACGCCCCTGCTATGAATCCCGGTGGGTAAAGCCCAGACACTTGCAGTGACAGAACCTGCAATTGACTCTTGCTCTCCTCTGAATATTGTGAAGGGACAGGGAATTGAGAGAGCTTGGTACACAGCCAGACACAATCTGAGACTCCGTAGCATATACTAATTACATGCTCTGCCTGTCGGATGTCATGAAACCTGGCCTTTAGGTCCCTGCGTTCATGCCTGAGCCTTGTGCTGATGCCACGCCCCCCGGGAAACAAAAGCCATTTATTCCAGAGATCTATAAAAAGACGTGAAACACATTTCTTGGCTGATGTTTAATTGTTCCTACTAATTTGGTTGTCGGGTTTGAAAGCCACCTTGCATGTGAAGACAGCTTAGGAAACAGACATACCTGTAGGAAGGTGGAATTGAATCTGGACCTCCGTCACAGCGCGCAGCGAAGATATCAACTATCTGACAGGGCGAGCCAGGAGGCTGCATCAACAGCCGGGGCTGGTGTAAGGATACATGCTTCCTTCGGTATAGTCTGCGGTGGTCGAAGTGAGCGGGAACGCTTGGGAGCAGGGTTCCACTACTTTTATTTTGTCACTGTTAACATTTCCACTACGTTTTGCAACCATCTTCAGTATTCCGGAACGGAACGGAACTGTTCTTTTGTGAAGTTAAAGCCCACTTCACTTTACTACCAGATGGCAGTTACAGCTAAACTCAAATCTGTTTCCACTCAATTGGCTGTCATTCAGCATGGTGCACCCCTTGAAAACTGTGTTTCAAGGTGCTCCCTTCCGCCCGGGTCACAATTCTGCTGCTTATTTTGGTATGCTTCTAACACCGATAGTGGGGGTCACATCACTACGTCTGTTCCCATACAATGTGGCCCGATATGAAATGTGTAGGTCTCTTTCAGTGGTGCTTGGTACCTATGGCTCGAGGCACTTTAGGCATGGGGCGAGAGAGGAATTCATGTAGATCCATGGTACTGGTCCATAAGTCCATTGTAAATCATTTCTGTAAGTCAAAAAGTATATTGTATTGTTAGCACTTTATTGGATAAGCATTTCCTTAAACTTGTGTGTTGACTGGATGTTAGCTTGGAAGCTGCCTGTGATGGTGTCAATGTTACCATTTGTTGCAGGACCGTGCTTTGATATCCCTGGGTCCCACACTGCCTTTACTCAAGAACTGTGGATACCAAAGCACAGCCCTACAATAAATGGGAAGATTGAATCGCATTGCCCAGAAGTCAGGAAGAAGAGGGGAGTTGTGCCTCGAAGGGCTGGCAAGAGGAACTCCACTACCCCATTGGTCAAGAGATGGACCAATCACAAATCCAAAGAACGAAGTGAAATACACAGGGAGGATTCGCTATCTTCCACAGCAAGAAAGAGAGGGGTAAGGGGACTGGTTATTTCCATTACCTCAATACATATCCAATCCAAAGCCAATTAAAGCTCAGCTCCCTATGTATCAGGTCAACATCTGAAGTACATTCAATTGCAATTGGAGAGAGGAGAGAGTATCGCCTGCCGTTGCCCGGCACAGATCCCAAAGGCATCTAATTTTCATGAACCAGTGGAAATGCTCCTGCTGTGACTCTTAAAATGACCAGCCTTATAACGGATATGTTTACCCCAATGGGGCTTATCTTCTCAAATATACTAATCTCACTGAGAGGCGTGGCAACTTCATTGACGGCCATATTCTATTTTGTGGGGGAACTGAACTCCAGGAAGCTGAGGCGGTCTGGCCACTACCCAGAATACACTCTAGAGCAGTGGTTTTCAAACTCAGGGGCTGAGATGACTGTTTTTAATTAACAAACCATTAAGGTGTCTTCTTTCAATAAACATTTTTAAATTCTGCTTACATTTCAAAGAGCCTGGGCCCCCCTCGAGATCATTTACGCCCCTTAGAGGGGGCCAACACCTAGGTGGGGGGGCAACACAAACAATAGTTTTGCTAAAAGGGGGCTCAGTATGAAAATGTTTGAATACCACTGCCCTAGAGGGTATCTGGAGTAGGAACACCCTGGAGTCGTCCCCCTAGGAATCCTCGATGGAACGGGTCATCGACCCTACTTTAGCTCACCCCGAGGTATCTGATGTTCTAACTCTGTTCTCTACTCAGCTACCACTATCGGCGGCATTCCCGCCCTTTGAGTGAAATCTTTGCAACCCGAGACAGTAACAAGGATGTCCTTTTTAGATCCTCCACTTACTCCTCTTTCACCGCTTCCCTAGTGTCCCGACATCCTCAGGGGACCCCAGGCAGCATCACCACAATCGCAGGCCGATGCCTTGAGCTAGGGAGCTGCATGTCTCAGAACACCCTGCACACACACACACACACATAGCACTAATCCCTCTAAAACCAGGGCTCAAGTGGAGGGTACACGCGGTTGGATGGAGTCCACCCACTTTTTTCAAAGGGTGGACTCCGTTCCCCCACCCCCAGCTAAAATGAGAAACATTGAGTGTCTTTTTTGAATTTCTGAATAAAAGCCGACCTTCGGTTTCGAACCTGCAGCTATCAGGTTTGCAGGCCAGACACGTCACCACTGCCTATACAACCTACTGAAAAGTAACAAACAACTAAAGGTGCACTATACAACCTGCTGAAAAGTAACAAACAACTAAAGGTGAAATGTCGCATTCCGGTACTGCATGTTCCAGGGAACACCTTTTAATGTTTTCAAAAAACACTATTAGAAGAAAATATCCTTGCTTGGTTTTGAGTGTGTATTGAATTTATGAAAGGCAAATGCCATTCGTCCTGTGAAATATGGGTGGTTATACAAAGCCAATTTAATTAAATGTGCATATTTCACCTTGATATGCACATTTCTGGCAACATCACACCCCATTGCGTTTGTTGATGAGACCCCCCACTTTTATTTTTAGGAATAGAACCCTGTCTAAGGCAGATGCCAAACCTTACTGGGGGAAAGACTGGCTGACTTCCTGGATCAGCAGAAGGTTGCCCAAATGCCTCTGCATGCCGCAGTGCTGCAGGGCCACTTCTGTGTGTTTCCAATATGGCGGTTCTGCTGCACACCAATGATATAGGAGCTGGGAGGATAGCTCAGGGGAAAGACGCTCGCCTTGGAAGAAAGATAACGTAGAGCAACACAGGCTCGGTCCCCAGTCCACGCTTAGAATCCTCTGGGTATTAAGTCTGTTATAAATACCCAATTATAAAAATAATAATTAGAATGATATCATAATAATATAGCATTCTACTTCCAGGTGAATCAAATGGATTCATTAGGTGGAAAGAACAGTTAGGAAGTGATCCTAAGCAGAAAAGCCGGAATCACCAACCAGGAGAGGGCTAACCCTCTTGAACAGATACAAAACGCCTATGCAGGACACTGATGGGAAGACAAACCGGAGAAGACATTGCCACAGGCCATGGAATGGGCAGAGGTGTACCCAAAGACCCAGACTGCAGAGCAGCTAATAGTCAGTAAGGCTACAGGAGAGCCCAACTAGAGAACCAGGAACAATAATAATTTATTTTTTATAGCGCTTTCTTCAAAGGGCATACTTACATACATTACCAGGAGAGGCACTGTACCAGCAGCCCCTGACAGAGGGAAACCACAATCACCAGTCATGGCTGGGGAACTGGAGAGCCAGGAGAGGTGCTCCACCGGCAACCTCAGACCGAGACAAGCTGCAAGAATCTGTCGAGTGGACAACTTTCGGTTGAGGACTGGCAAGCTAGGAGTGGCTATGCTCCAGCTGCCTCAACCTGCCAAATAATTAAAGAGATCCTAATTCTAGTTGGAGAAGTCTAGGGCAGGGAGCGTCTCTCAGCCAGCAACCCCAAATGTGTGAATAAGTTATAGAGTGAGGCGGGCACTATATCCCAGTATCCAGCACAGAAGAGAGTGAGGTGGGCACAAGCGAGTGAGGCAGCCTCTATATGCCAGTATTCAGCACAGAAGAGAGTGAGACTGGCACTATAGCCCAGTATTTAGCACAGAAGAGAGTGAGGCGGGCACAAGCAAGTGAGGCGGCCTCTATATGCCAGTATTCAGCACAGAAGAGAGTGAGACTGGCACTATATCCGGGCATTCAGCATAGAAGAGAGTGAGATGGGCACTATATCTGGGCATTCAGCACAGAAGAGAGTGAGGCAGCCACTATATCCCAGTATTCAGCACAGAAGAGATTGAGCCAGGTACTATATCCCAGTATTCATCACAGAAGAGAGTGAGGTGGGCACTATATCCCAGTATTCAGCACAGAAGAGAGTGAGGCAGGCACTACATCCGGGCATTCAGCATAGAAGAGAGTGAGATGGGCACTATATCTGGGCATTCAGCACAGAAGAGAGTGAAGCAGCCACTATATCCCAGTTTTCAGCACAGAAGAGATTGAGCCAGGTACTATATCCCAGTATTCATCACAGAAGAGAGTGAGGTGGGCACTATATCCCAGTATTCAGCACAGAAGAGATTGAGCCAGGTACTATATCCCAGTATTCAGCACAGAAGAGAGTGAGACTGGCTTTATATCCCAGTTTTCAGCACAGAAGAGAGTGAGACGGGCACTATATACCAGTATTCAGCACAAAAGAGAGTGAGGCGGGCACTATATCCAGGCATTCAGCGTAGAAGAGAGTGAGGCGGGCACTATAACCGGGCATTCAGGACAGAACAGAGTGAGGCGGCCACTATATCCCAGAATTCAGCACAGAAGAGAGTGGGGGGGCACTATATCCCATAATTCAGCAGAGAAGAGAGTGGGGCAGGCACTATATCCCAGTATTCATCACAGAAGAGAGTGAGGTGGGCACTATATCCCAGTATTCAGCACAGAGGAGAGTGAGGTGGGTACTATATTCGGGCATGCAGCACAGAAGAGAGTGATGTGACCACTATATCCCAGTATCCAGCACAGAAGAGAGTGAGGTGGGCACAAGCAAGTGAGGCGGCCTCTATATCCCGGTATTTAGCACAGAAGAGAGTGAGGCGGGCACTATATCCCAGTATTCAGCAAAAAAGAGAGTGAGGCGGGCACTATATCCCAGTATTCAGCACAGAAGAGAGTGAGGTGGGCACTATATCCCAGCATTCAGCACAGAAGAGAGTGAGGTGGGCACTATATCCTAGAATTCAGGAAAAAAGAGAGTGTAGAGGGCATTATATCCCAGTATACAGCACAGAAGAGAGTGAGGCTGGCACTATATGCCAGTATTCAGCACAGAAGAGAGTGAGGTGGGCACTATATCCCAGTAGTCACCACAGAAGAGAGTGAGACGGGCACTATATCCCCGTATTGAGCACAGAAGAGAGTGAGGCAGGCACTATATCCAGGTATTCAGCACATA
The DNA here is from genome assembly GCF_040938575.1 of Ambystoma mexicanum. Taxonomy (NCBI): domain Eukaryota; kingdom Metazoa; phylum Chordata; class Amphibia; order Caudata; family Ambystomatidae; genus Ambystoma; species Ambystoma mexicanum. The sequence goes on along the minus strand of NC_090930.1, from coordinate 144,328,460 downwards.
GGAGAGTGAGACTAGCACTATATCCCAGTATTCAGAACAGAGGAGAGTGAGGTGGGCACTATCCCATTATTGAGAATAAAAGAGAGTGAGACGGGCAATATATCCCAGTATTCACCACAGAAGAGAGTGAGACGGGCACTATATCCCAGTATTGAGCACAGAAGAGAAAGAGGCGGGCACTATATCTGGGTATTCAGCACAGAGGAGAGTGAGACGCCACTTTATTCCAGTATTCAGCGCAGAAGAGAGTGAGACTGGCTCTATATCCCTCAATTCAGCACACAAGCGAGTGGGGTGGGCACTACATCTGGGCATTCAGCACAGAAGAGAGTGGGGGGGGTCACTATATCCCATAATCCAGCACAGAAGAGAGTGGGGTAGGCACTTTATCCAGGCATTCAGCACAGAAGAGAGTGAGGCGACCACTATATCCCAGTATCCAGCACAGAAGAGAGTGAGGTGGGCACAAGCGAGTGAGACGGCCTCTATATCCCAGTATTCAGCACAGAAGAGAGTGAGGTGGGCACTGTATCCCAGTATTCAGCACAAAAGAGAGTGAGGCAGGCACTATATCCCACTATTCAGCACAGAAGAGAGTGATGTGACCACTATATCCCAGTATCCAGCACAGAAGAGAGTGAGGTGGGCACAAGCGAGTGAGGCGGCCTCTATATCCCGGTATTTAGCACAGAAGAGAGTGAGGCAGGCACTATATCCCAGTATTCAGCACAAAAGAGAGTGAGGCAGGCACTATACCCCACTATTCAGCACAGAAGAGAGTGAGGTGGGCACTATATCCCAGCATTGAGCACAGAAGAGAGTGATGCAGGCACTATATCCCAGTATTCAGGAAAGAAGAGAGTGACGCGGGCACTATATGCCAGTATTCAGCACAGAAGAGAGTGAAGTGGGCACTATATCCCAGTATTCAGCACAGAAGACAGTGAGGCGCCACTATATCCCAGTATTCAGCACAGAAGAGAGTGAGGTGGGCACTATATCCCAGTATTCAGCACAGAAGACAGTGAGGCGGCCACTATATCCCAGTATTCAGCACAGAAGAGAATGGGGCGGCCACTATATCCCAGTATTCAGCACAGAAGAGAGTGAGGTGGGTACTATATCCGGGCATGCAGCACAGAAGAGAGTGATGTGACCACTATATCCCAGTATCCAGCACAGAAGAGAGTGAGGTGGGCACAAGCGAGTGAGGCGGCCTCTATATCCCGGTATTTAGCACAGAAGAGAGTGAGGCGGGCACTATATCCCAGTGTTCAGCAAAAAAGAGTGAGGCGGGCACTATATCCCAGTATTCAGCACAGAAGAGAGTGAGGTGGGCACTATATCCCAGCATTCAGCACAGAAGAGAGTGAGGTGGGCACTATATCCTAGAATTCAGGAAAAAAGAGAGTGTAGAGGGCATTATATCCCAGTATTCAGCACAGAAGAGAGTGAGGCTGGCACTATATGCCAGTATTCAGCACAGAAGAGAGTGAGGTGGGCTCTATATCCCAGTAGTCACCACAGAAGAGAGTGAGACGGGCACTATATCCCCGTATTGAGCACAGAAGAGAGTGAGGCAGGCACTATATCCAGGTATTCAGCACATAGGAGAGTGAGACTAGCACTATATCCCAGTATTCAGAACAGAGGAGAGTGAGGCGGGCACTATCCCATTATTGAGAATAGAAGAGAGTGAGGCGGGCAATATATCCCAGTATTGAGCACAGAAGAGAAAGAGGCGGGCACTATATCTGGGTATTCAGCACAGAGGAGAGTGAGACGCCACTTTATTCCAGTATTCAGCGCAGAAGAGAGTGAGACTGGCTCTATATCCCTCAATTCAGCACACAAGCGAGTGGGGTGGGCACTACATCTGGGCATTCAGCACAGAAGAGAGTGGGGGGGGGGTCACTATATCCCATAATCCAGCACAGAAGAGAGTGGGGTAGGCACTTTATCCAGGCATTCAGCACAGAAGAGAGTGAGGCGACCACTATATCCCAGTATCCAGCACAGAAGAGAGTGAGGTGGGCACAAGCGAGTGAGACGGCCACTATATCCCAGTATTCAGCACAGAAGAGAGTGAGGCGGCCACTATATCCCAGTATTCAGCACAGAAGACAGTGAGGCGGCCACTATATCCCAGTATTCAGCACAGAAGACAGTGAGGCGGCCACTATATCCCAGTATTCAGCACACAAGAGAGTGAGGCGGCCACTATATCCCAGTATTCAGCACAGAAGAGAATGGGGTGGCCACTATATCCCAGTATTCAGCACAGAAGAGAGTGAGGTGGCCACTATATCCCAGTATTCAGCACAGAAGAGAGTGAGGCGGCCACTATATCCCAGTATTCAGCACAAAAGACAGTGAGGCGGCCAATATATCCCAGTATTCAGCACAGAAGAGAGTGAGGCGGCCACTATATCCCAGTATTCAGCACAGAAGACAGTGAGGCGGCCACTATATCCCAGTATTCAGCACAGAAGAGAATGGGGCGGCCACTATATCCCAGTATTCAGCAAAGAAGAGAGTGAGGCGGCCACTATATCCCAGTATTCAGCACAGAATAGGGTGAGGCGGGCACTATATCCTGCGAGTGGGCAAAGCAGAAGCTAATGAGGGAGACTGGCACTACATCCCAGTATTCAACACTGAAGAATGTACATAGTGAGACAAGAACTGTACCCCAATATTCTCCACACAGCAGAGAGGGAGACAGGCACCCACCTAATCCCAGTATTGGGCAAAGAACCTACAAAGTGAGACGGGCACTATTTTAATGGTATTTTATTTTTCCACTAAAACAAATCTACATTAAAGCAACCAGTGTCCAACCTTTTTGATAAACAGTATGAAAGGAGAAATGACACAACTGCGCCAGAACCATGTGGCGGACGGATCAGTATTAACATTGTTACAATTCATGTACAGTGATGAGACTGGATTATAGTGATATAAAATGGTCTATACTTCTGCACTTAAGCTATGGGGCGAAGGGGGATTAAAAAGGTTTGATAGCATTAACTGATGAGATAGCTCAACAAGTTAAACTCTTGCCTCTGATAGCTGCTTGAGACTTGGAGACACTGATTTGAATCCTCCTAGGACAAGCTCAGACCTTCACCTTTCCAAGGCCCACAAATTGAGTGCCATTATATTGGGTAATAATTCTAAGGATGAGAGTGCTTAAAAGCAGGAGGAATCCAGTATGACGCGCTATCTAGAAGCATGGTGCTATGATTGCTATTTGTGTCTACTCCCTCAATTAGTGATATCTTCTGGAGCTTCACCCTCTTAGCTGATAACGGAATTCCAACCTTTTCACAGCTGACCAACCACGGTACTCTAATGTGACTAATCAGTGATGTGACGGCAGGGGTGCGGGGGTGGACAAGCTAAGAACACACATCACTAAATGGCTTACTGTGAAGGAATTGCAAGATAATCGTGGAAGAAGTATTTTGAGGAAACAGTTTGGTGCTGAAGAGTTGGGAGAGAAATTGTGGGTCTAAGGTCATAGGAGCCAGACTCAAAACACACTATTAGTGGAGCTCAAACCAAATGCTTAATCTGTTCAATTAACAGTAAAACAGAGAAGGGGGTTGGGGTGTGCAGGAACATTTTGTCCCTTGCTCACTATTCTTAGAGAGACACAGCTCCACCCTACTGATGAGGTCCAACCAGACTGAAACACGTGTCTGGGTTTGCTGTTGGTACTCTTGTTAAGAGGAGAATTGCCTAGCATTTCAGTGCTGGACTGCCCCAGGGCAGGACAAAGACTGATATGTTTGGGATATTTCATCTCTGTGAAAGATAGTGAGCTAAAGACCCTGGGTAAGTCTCTCGTAACCAGGACTAATGTCTGATAAAGGGACTCCCAGGACCCACCTTCTTAATTTGCATATTTAAGTAACTTTGTGTCTAACCCTAATTTACTAGGGGAATCCATACGTGGACCCCTTGCTCACTATTCATAGAGAGGCACAGCTCCGACCTACTGATGAGGTCCAAACAAACTGAAACACGTGTCTGGGTTTGCTGTTGGTACTCTTGTTTAGAGGAGAATTGCCTAGCATTTCAGTGCTTTTCTGCTCCAGGGCAGGAGAAATACCGATATGTTTGGGATATTTCTTCTCTGTGAAAGATAGTGAGCTAAAGACTCTGGGTAAATCTCTCGTAACCAGGACTAATGTCTGACAGAGGGATTCCCAGGGCCCCACTTGTTAATTTTCATATTTAAGTAACTGTGGGTCTCACCCTAATTTACTAGGGGAATCCAGACGTGGACCCCTTGCTCACTATTCACAGAGAGGCACAGCTACACCCTACTGATGAGGTCGAACCAGACTGAAACACATGACTGGGGTTGCTGTTGGTACTCTTTTGCAGAGGAGAATTGCCTAGCATTTCGGTGCTGGACTGCCCCAGGGCAGGACAAAGACTGATATGTTTGGGATATTTCTTCTCTGTGAAAGATAGTGAGCTAAGGACTCTGGGTAAGTCTCTTGTAACCAGGACTAATGTTCGGCAAAGGGACTCCCAGGACCCCCCTTGTTAATTTGCAAATTTAATAAAAGGCCATGCTGCATGCTGCATTATGAAATAATATTGAATGAAGTGGTAATGCATTCAAATAGAGCCTAACAGGAACTATAGTGCTTGCCCAAGATCACAAGGGTATGCCGCCTAGCGCTAACTGTATTCACTGTCACAGAGGGCATGCAAAGCTTTCAGTGTGGGGGCCCTGGACAGAAATAAAGCAGATGTGCCTAGCTGAGCTGCTCACATGTTTTCCATCAACCTAACAGTACATATAGTAATCCTTGTACCTTCCATCCTTAGGGTCCCACATATGAAAATGTTGCTAGGGCCCAGAGTCCCTGGGGCCTAGAAACTAGTGACCGTGTATGTGATGAATGGATGAAAGTGTTCCTGTGGAAGGGATCAGTAGGGTTGAGATATATCAGTGGAGTAAATGTTCTGTGGGTATAGAGCTAATCAGTGCTGCTAGAATAGCGCATGGAGCTGTAATTGTTGGATAAGTCATACATATCCATGGTGAAGAAATGGAAATGGATTTGGTTTATCATGACTAAGTGCCACCCTCCTTCTCTTGACCCCTCCACTGCTGACCTTGTCCTTGTTTATTATTTGTATGCACTCTGAGGCCCACGGGAGTGTAGCACGTTATAGGAATTAAATAATAATATTAATAATAGTGATAAATGGTCTACAAGGTGGACATCGGTCTACGAGACCTTAATATGTTACGATATGATAAGTCTGATAAGGCTGTACACTAGTGTCTCTAGGCACGACAAGACAAGGGAGGGAAGACATGGGGAGGACAAGACAATGATCTTACTAGACCTTGTGTCATTCAGTTACATCCCCTAAGTGTGTGGTAGGCCCAGAGGCAGTGCAGGGTGACTGATCAGGAAAATCCTGCTACCCAGCCTGACTCTGAGGGTAGCTAACCAACCAGTCGGTACAGTAGACAGGTAGGTCAAGTAGGTCCGCAGGGGAGGGAGAGAGAGAAAGCAGCAAAGAGGAGGAAAGATTTGAGGAAATTGATTTGTTGTGAGGGGACAAAATATGAAGATAGATTAGGTCAATGGGCATGAAGCGGGTCTACCGATCTGGAACAGGTGTATGATCATGAAATTGGCCTACGGACAGGGGTTTGGTCGATGGACATGTAATTAATATGTTCGGTACAGAGGGACTTCCTCTCTATTACGCTGCAATGGATCAGTTGTAGTGGAGTTGTCCATGAAGAGGACATGGATTTATGCAGATCGATTGGGTTTATTGGGATGGGTGGGTCAACAGAGGAGAAATGTAACTGGCAGAGGAAGTCAAAAGAAAAGGGTCGACAAAGGTAGAATCGATCAGTAGTGACGGAATGGCCCATAGGGATAGAATGAGTCAATGGGCAGGGAATTACTCTATAGACATGAGAGGGGCCTATGGAGCTGGAATTGATCACTTACTACAGAATGGAAATTGGATTGAGTTGATGACTTACATGGATTGTACCTACGGACTCGGAATGTTAGTATAGAATTGGGAGATGGAGTGGATGCATGGAGCTGGGATTGACTTATGGGGAGGGATGGATTGGTTGGTATGAAAGACCCTAAAGAATGGATCTGTGTAGAGGCTGCAAGTCTATGCAAATGACGTGGGGTCTACGTAGATCGGAAAGTCCTATGGTATTTTGACAGGTCTGTGGGCCTGTGCTTATGCATACAGTGTTTATTTCAGTACATTACTTGTGCTGCTCCAATAAACCCTTCTGCCATCTCAGGAGAGTCTAATTCATCTGAAAACACGCATTTTTCTGTATTCCAGTGAAAGTCAACCGTTTCCAATGAAAGCTAAATATTTAAGAAATAAAACTGAAAAGCAGCCAACACTGGCAACACATCTTGGATGTTGTGTTCATTTGTGTTCCTGTGTGAGTCAGAGGTTCCCTGGGGTCAAGCCTCAGTAAACTCTCTGCAAACCTCAGAGTAAATGAGTAATCGTTGGTTGTGGCTACCATTTGTTGCTATGGTAATGTCTGGGTTTCTGCCATTCCCACGAGTTCCGGAACGCGCCAGGCACTGGTGCCGTCTCCCTGCGATGTACCATTTGCAATTACAAATCTCTCCGGAAGGAACTCAGAACACTTGCTCATGTTGGACCCCTCCACCGCCCATTTAACCATCATCCATATCTACTTCTTCAGCTTTCCCTATGCTTCTATACTTCCCAAGCTATGCACCCCCAAAGCGTGCATCTCTACCCCGCACAGCTCTGGATGCAACCCTCGCCCATTGTGCTATCTAAAGTGCCTTCGGGCTATGCCCACGCTATATAAATGATATAATATGTCATTTATAACATGCCTGTAGACAAGTGTTTCAAGGAGCGACAAGACAAGGGAGGGAAGGCAGAGAGAGGACCAGACAAATGATCTTACTAGGACTTGTATCATTCAGATTGTGAGAACGAGAAGTGCAAGGGGAAGGAGGAGGGAAAGTTCCAGGGAGAGGGAAGGGGAACAGGGCAGCATTGCACTGAGTAAGTGCAGCCAGGGCAGCACAGGCTCTGGGTAAGTGCAAGGAGGCAAGGGACTGTAGAGATTACAGTTATGGCCCCTAAGTGCATGGTAGGCCCGGAGGCAGTGCAGCAGGGACTGACCAAGAAGAGCATGGTAGCCAGTGAGTCTCAGAGGGTAGTCAAGCAACCAGTCGGTACAGCAGACAGGTTGGTAAGGTAGGTCGGCAGGGGAGGGAGAGAGAGAAAGCAGAGGAGAGGAGGAACATTTTGAGCTGCTTCTGGAACTTCAGGTGGTCCAGCTCAGGTTTGAGAGGGGCAGCAAGGACTTTCTAGAGGGAGGCACCTGCAGAGGAGCGAGATCTACCCCCCACTCTTTGCATGGAGGAGCTTCTGACCCGTAGACTGCTGGAGGTGATTAGTGAAGGGCTCGAGGAGGCAGGTATTTTAGAAGAGAACGTTGGATGTAGTGGGGGCTCCAGCCCCAGAAAGCCTTGTTGACAATGCAAAGGGTCTGGAACTTGATCCTTGCAGCCACTGAGAGCCAGTGGAGCGATTTCATGGCTGGAGAGATACGGTCCCTGGGCTTGAGGCCAAGGATAAGTCTTGCATTTCTGCACTGGATTAGTTGCAAAGGGTGGAGAGTAGCAGAAGGCAGATTGAGAAAGAGGCTGTTGCAGTCGTCAAGCCTAGAGAGAACAAAGGCTCTGGAGACAGTGAGCTTCTGGGGGAAAGTGAGAAAAGGAAGAATACCTTTGAGGAGGTGCAGCTGGTAGTGGGACTTCTTGGCGATGTCCAAGATGTGAGGAGAGAAAGAGAGAGTTACCACCCAATAAATAATAACTACATTCAAATAAACCCTGTTAGCCCAAGTCTCAACCCCCAGACTCCCACCACGCCACTGCATGGAAATCATGGCATGAGGATTGCGGAGGGCCTGTACGACGTACGTGCTCCGCTTGGCCAATGGTCTCGAATTATTGAAGTCCAACCGGACCTCACGCCTCCATGCACTTGCCACCTTTCCTTTTTGCCTTCCTTCCTTAGTCCACCCTTCTATTTCCATAGCGCCCTGAATCAGATTCCCCATGCTTATTAAAATGATTGTAATTAACTGAATGAGTAGTTGGAGTCTTTTAAAGATCTAGAGGCATATATTTGCGGCCAAATGGTGTAAAAGAAAAAAAAGAATTAGCTGGATTTTACTTCAACCAAATCTACTCAATCAAATCACATAGAACTGTGGTGAGAGGGAGGGACAGACATACCTGCACACCCATACACGCGCACTACAGAAACCTCAAAGCGATCAAGAACAGATGAATCCGTCAACGATGGCAGGAAATCAGTATTTTGGGTTGTGTTTCCGAGGCATATTTGGAGGATTGTAAGTTAGTACAAAATGTGATGTTAAATGCATGAGGGGCTCGAGAGTGTGCACAGGCCATCCTGGAAGTTCGGGGCTTATTTACCTGGGCATCTCTATGTGTGTTTTGTTATATTACTATGCTTTGACTGCAACCAAAAGGCTTGGGCATGCTTTGTTGCTTGAACAGCGCAATATGCCACAGCAATGCCCCCCACAGGACCAAGGAGTAGGGAGGGAATCTTTCCGGATGCAAGCCAAGGCCAGGGCACTAAAAGAGCAGCACTGATCAGCAAACAGATGAGAGATTGTTCATGGCAGCAAATATGTCACTACCAGCTGTAAGGGTGCAGAAGAAGGAGGCTGACACAAAGGTGGCATGTTTGCAGGTAAAGACATGTATTTATCGAAAAAGAGAAAATAAAACCTACCTACCTATCCCTATCTCTAACTGAAAGATCAAAGGCGACTGTCAGGATGTCTGTCAACCCAAAAGTGTCCACCATCCTGTGTCAAGAAAACCTTATGTCTGTCCCTTACACTAGAAACTATAACTAAAGTAGTACGGTTCTGGCCGGTCCCACGAGAGTGACTCCCTCCTCCTGGGTTCAAGTTCCAGATTTGTTAGAACAGATATATTCAGTTCAAAACCAGCCTCATGGCTCAGATGTTCTCAGAGGGAATAGCTCCCTTCCCCTGATAATAATGTTACAAACAATACTTCTGACGTATCGTCAGGGGAGAATGGCTCCCTTCCCCTTAGAATAATGTTCCAAACAATACTTCTGACGTATCGTCAGGGGAGAATGGCTCCCTTCCCCTTAGAATAATGTTCCAAACAATACTTCTGACGTATTGTCAGGGAGAATGGCTCCCTTCCCCTTATAATAATGTTCCAAACAATACTTCTGACGTATCGTCAGGGGAGAATGGCTCCCTTCCCCTTAGAATAATGTTCCAAACAATACTTCTGACGTATCGTCAGGGGAGAATGGCTCCCTTCCCCTTAGAATAATGTTCCAAACAATACTTCTGACGTATCGTCAGGGGAGAATGGCTCCCTTCCCCTTAGAATAATGTTCCAAACAATACTTCTGACGTATCGTCAGGGAGAATGGCTCCCTTCCCCTTATAATAATGTTCCAAACAATACTTCTGACGTATCGTCAGGGGAGAATGGCTCCCTTCCCCTTAGAATAATGTTCCAAACAATACATCTGACGTATTGTCAGGGAGAATGGCTCCCTTCCCCTTATAAGAATGTTCCAAATAATACTTCTCACGTATCGTCAGGGGAGAATGGCTCCCTTCCCCTGATAATAATGTTCCAAACAATACTTCTGACGTATTGTCAGGGGAGAATGGCTCCCTTCCCCTTAGAATAATGTTCCAAACAATACTTCTCACGTATCGTCAGGGGAGAATGGCTCCCTTCCCCTGTTAACGTCTTCCATCTCATGGCCATCAGTCATCTCTCTGAACCAGAGAAACACTATCAATTCTCCATTCCGGATCCACATTGTACCCTCCACTTCTGGAAGAGGCAGTGCAGTCCCAAATTAACAGGTTCCCTATTGTGGCAACACCTACATCTTCCCACCCATCGCCTCCATGGTTATTACGCTGTGTAGGGGGCCAGTTTCCATGTTCCAGAATGGTTTCTATCTAGATAGCGCTGTGATCCCAAATTCAGAGGGATATCCCGCCATGTCATGATTAGGTGTTAGGTTTCATTGAATTACATTTGCTTGAAAAAGTTTCTACTACCAAATGTGAAGAGATGATGCTATCTGTTGGTGGCTACATCACATGGAGGTATCACTGTTTATGGCGGTCCGCCTTCATTCTACGGCTGTACCCAAATAATATTTCAAATCTGGAAGATACCCTTTTTCCCATCCCCCAGGACAATCCCAGGTATATGAAAGATCTTCTGAGTGTGTTTAGGGACCAACTAAATAGTGACAATCCAACTGAAAAAGCCTTGGACAGGATGTTGGAGAAGCTGAGATACATTTAAGAATTTAACAACAAACTTCAGTTTTAAAAGTTTGCATTTTCTGATTAATATAAGTCACCAGATTCGTACATGTTTAGGTTTGAAACCACTAAAATGTTCGAAAACGAGTGAGACATTTGGGGCTACAGACCTGAGCCTGAGGAAGTGGCAGAGAAGACAAAGCTGTAAATATGTGCGATACACAAATTTTATTTATTTATTTATTTATTATGTATTCATCATTATTAGATGGTTTATTCAGGTGGAAGACACATCAACCCTCGCATAACAACAACAATCACAATCACAATCACAGACATACAAGCATAGGGAGAGGCGTTGCTGGCGTCACTTAAACGCAAGTGCAGGATGGCAGAGAGGAAATGGCGTGCTTCATGTTCATCCTCTGACAAACTGGCCTGTCGCCTGCTCCAAAGGCAATACCGGCTCTCCGTTCTCACCAAGAAGAGAGCCCTTATCCAAGCCCGCATCACTGCGGCATCTAACAATTCGGCCGAACTCTTTAAAATCTGCAAAGAGCTGGCCAATCCTCCTGCAGTATCTACCTCTCCTATCCCCTCCGAGGCCCTCTGTACGGCACTGGCCTCCCACTTCATTTAAAAAACTCAGGACATCCTGTCCTCTCTCTCCTCCTATCACCTCCCCCCTCTACTCCCTCCCCGTCCTCTGGCCCCTCTGCAGCCACCCCTCCTCTCTCCTTCTCTGCCTTTCCCCTTTTTTCTGCTGACGAGGTTTTGAGACAAATCCGATCTATGAAAGTATCGTCAAAACAAGTCCACCCTTGTTCCTCCAAAACTATCAAGGACCACATTGACGCCTTGGCTCCTGCCCTTGCTGACTTCTGCAACCACTCCTTCGCCTCTGGAGTCTTCCCATCCCCTCTCAAGCACTCCCTTGTGCACCCCCTTCTTTAGAAACCCTCTTCCAACCCTTCCTGTCCAGCTAACTATCGCCCAATCTCTATCACTCCCTTCCTGGGCAAGCTCCTGGAGAAACTGGCCATCTCCCAGCTTAATCTCCATGCTGAATCTGTTGGTAGCCTTCATGACCATCAGTCTGGCTTCAGAGCCGCCAGAAGCACGGAAACTGCTCTCCTGAACATCCGTGAGGATCTACTCTCGAACCTTGACTCTAACATTCCATGTGTTCTCATCTTGCTTGATCTCTCTTCTGCCTTTGATACTGTCAACCATACCATCCTGCTCAACCGTCTCCGCGATAACCTGGGTATCTCTGGACAGGCTCTGGCTTGGCTGACCTCTTTCCTCTCAAATCGACCCTCCCAGGTCCAACTGGGGTCTTTCCTCTCTGACATCTTTTTCTCTACCTGTGGTGTCCCCCAGGGTTCTAACCTCTCTCCCTGGCTGTTCAACCAGTATCTGGCACTTCTTGCCCACCGCATCGCTGCTCTCTGCCCCAACTTTCAGTGCTATGCTGATGATACCCAGCTCATTTTCAGTCTACCCTCGGCCTCCTCTGCTCCTTCCCTCATCTCTGATTGTCTTTCTGCTATCCAGGAATGGTGTGCCGCCAACGACCTCTGCCTTAATGCCAGTAAGACTGAGATTCTACTCATCAGCACACCCACTCCCCCCTTCCCTGCAGCTCTCTGGCCGGCCTCTCTTGGCCCTCTTCCTGCTCCTACCTGCAAGGCAAAAAACCTCGGGGTCATCTTCGACTCCACACTCTCCTTCTCTCCTCACATTTCTGATGTTTCTAAGAAGTCACACTACCAGCTGCACCTCCTCAGAGGTATCCTTCCTTTCCTCTCCTTCCCCCAGAAGCTCACTGTCTCCAGAGCCCTGGTTCTCTCGAAGCTGGACTACTGTAAAAGCCTCTATCTAAATCTGCCTGCATCTACTCTCCGCCCGCTGCAACTCATCCAGAACAGGACTGCGAGACTTGTCCTTGGCCTCAAGCCCAGGGACCGTATCTCTCCAGGACTGAAATCGCTACACTGGCTCCCTGTGGCTGCGAGGATTAAGTTCAAAATCCTCTGCATTGTCCACAAGGCCTTCTGGGGCTTTGGGACAAAATACCTTCAACTCTCTCTTCCTAAATATCTTCCTTCTCGAGCTCTTCACTCATCCGCCTCCAACTCCCTCCGGGTCATCCGCTTCTCCAAGCAACGAGTTAGGGGGAGATCTCTCTCCGCAGCAGGGGCCTCCCTCTGGAACAGCCTTCCTGCCTCCCTGAAACTTGAGGAGAACCATCTCCGGTTCTGGAAGCACCTCAAAACCTTCCTGTTTGCTTCTGCTTTCTCTCCCCCTCTCCCCTGCTAAATCACTGAAACTGTACTGAATCAGCAACTGGGCCACTCACCAATATCGGCCCTTGGCCCAGCCACTCTCCCCTTCACTGCCTCCCTGGCAACCCCTGCACTGCGGGACTGTCTCTGTATCCTTACAGTCCCCCTTCCCAGCACTTGTCTGCACTTATCCTGCACTTGCCACCAGCTGGTCCTTATTATTTATCTTGTATTTTACTAATCACTTTGTACTGCACTTTCCACCCTCCCTTTCCCCCTTGCACTTTTCCCTTCCCCTCTACCCATGCACTTGCGCGATCTGAATGACACCTGGCCTAGTAGGATTGTTTGTCTGTCTCCCCTTGTTCCCCCCTCCCTGCCTCGTCGCGCCTTGAAACACTTGTGTATAGGCGCGTTACAAATGCCATATCATATCTTATCATATCAGTGGCGCGGGGGGCAGAGGGTGCTATAGCCCCAGGATTTTTGGGTGGTGAAGCCCCAGGTAGAAGCTGAGGGGCTCCAAAGAAAAGGCTAGCTAGCCCCGTGTCCCGACAGTCCCAACATTAGCGTATCGTCAGCTCTTTTCCTGACCAAGCAACACCCCTGAACATAGGTAAATAGGCAAAATATTAATTTCTTTATTTATTGGTGCTGTATAAGGCACCAACTGCAGCCACGGCCCTTCGAAGCACCGCCAAAGCGAGGAGAGGCATGGCCACTTTCACAGGCCTCGGAAGCTCTCAGATGAGTTCAATGCAAGGAAGAAGGCATGGGAGGCAAGTACATAACACAATGCCATGGAAACCTGCATGGGTATTAAGTGTAGACGTCCTGCAGTGTGTCTAGAGAGGAGACAGCGAGAGATGATAGACAAGGGATATGTTGCACAAGGAAGAGGGAGAAGGAAGCTGACACGCACAGCTAGCCCAGGCATTGCAGAACTAGTGTGCGGTGTGTGTACTGTTGAAAAGGAGACAATAGGAAAGGCAAAACCCACATGAATAGCAACAGACAAAAGAGTATCTTTTACCAGTGATTAATCACTTGTCTGCTTGGAGCGACGGGTGATTATGAAAAAACAGGGATTATAAGGGTGTGGCGTAAAATAAAGGAGACAGCGATGGCTCCATGAGCCGTCACTGGGCAAACTTTCCAAAACTCGTAGACATGCTGTTAGTGACGGTGACGACATAAACCGCGAGGCTACAAAGTAACCATAATGTCTCATAACAAAAATGCAACAAAGGGACACCAGCTGTACCCCAGTACCAGTGCTAACAAAGGCCCTAGCAATTAGCTGGAGATATGACTGAAGCAGAGAGTTAACCCAACACCACCAAGGTCAAGCACGAAGACCAAGCATGTCATGATGGACGCGAAAAAGTACTAAAGGTGGGGGCATTAACTGTGGCACCTGGTACTGGCACTAGTGCCTCACTACAGGCACTGGGCGCTAGCAGGAGTTCTGAATGGTGTACAGTACCTGCGAGTCCATTTTGACATTTTGCTTTCTTTTAAAGGCCTCATTGTTCACAGGTCTCGACACTGGTTTGGTCCCCATTCATTCGTTTATTCATTATTATTTTGTTTTGTTTTAATAGTTTATTAAAAATCAATGAGCATATAAGGCTTCCAATTCATATACTGGACCAAATGAAGGTATGCAAGTAATAGACAAATGACGTATCTAAAATAGTAGAGCCCTATATGATGTAATATACAGTAAATTGACTGATGCACAAAAGTGCAATTAAGATAAGCTCATAGTTGTGGTAGAAGAATTTTCCTGAACTTAAACAAACAGATGAAGCACAGGACAAACATAAACAAAAGGAAGGATCCCCATTGACTTCTTCGAGAGGCTGTTCATCATTTCACCACTAAAGGGCTCCTTGCTATGCATTGGTGGCTGAAACACCTACCAACGTCTCGGGAGGATAGCTCAGGGGCAACGTGCTCGCCTTGGAAGCAAGAAGACAAGGAGCACCACAGGTTCGATCCCCAGGTCCGTGGGTATTAAGCGCGTTATAAATGACCTATCATATCATACATATTCAACACTGGCCCTGGGCAAATGTTCCTGCAAGTGTGAAGGCAGTGTGATGTAGATGCCTGTTGCTCCCCGTACCAGGATGGCGGTGGGACTGAATACTTCCCTGATGGACTAGGGACCAGGCTTTGAACTTGACATGAGGCTTATTAACTGAGTGAACGCCTCATCAGTGGATTGGCATCTACTCAACCATGGTTCAGTATTTGAATTGTGCAACACTGATATCATTTACTGTAAAAATCCCCTCTGAAGATACAAACCAAAGTTCAGTCTCTGTTCTTGTGCTTTATTAATTGCAGTATCTCTGAGTAGGTGGTACACAGCGCGTGTCTCTTGTCTTCTGCCATCTTGCCCCACAATGCCCAGATGTACACTTAAACGATCTCTCTTCTCTGCCTCTGACAGCTGACAGCAAAGTGGTGCATTCACACCTCACTTATGTTAATACCCAAGCCTTTTGTAATGTAAAGACACTGCAGTGGCCCGTGTTTGCCAATGGCTACCAATCAACTCACTAACTGATGTTTGGTGGTTGTTCTCATCTATGTACACTAGTATCTGTGGTCACGGATGGTGGGCAGTTAGAGTACAGTTGGTGGTGGCCAAGACATCCATTAAACGTTCATCCATGTTAGGCTTCACTACACAGTTTTCTTCTGAGCTGCTGTGGTACTGGGTTTCCATTCATCCACTGACACCATTCCCTTCTGATTCATCCCGTGCCAAATCCTGTTCACTGATTGGCTCTCTCACGGCCTCCCCCACTGACATCACTTCCCTGAATCCTTGCTTGGCCCTTCCCCTCATGCCCCTCTCACGTCTTCTGCACCATAATGGGGGGTTTACCCCCAGTCGCCTGCTCTGCATCCCTGCCTCAACATGCCCCACAACACGCATCACCCTCTCAATCCCTACTCCAGTGGCCCGTAGTCAACATACTCACCCCTCATTCACATCTGCCTCCCTCAATGGGGTCACCACCCCATACTTCTGCCCCTTCACCCAGCCTATCCCATAACCCGCTATTCCTTACCTGTTCTTGGTGTGTTCAGTCCCCAGTCCACTTTCAAATGATGTGCAGCGAACACTGAGCATAGTAACATTCCATGCTTTGTATGTCTCAGTGTTCGCCCCGCAGTGGATTCAGCAGGATAGAAATCAGGTGACCCACTTTCGGCTTGAGAGGTTTCAGTGAATATTTCTTCGAACAAAGCATGTAATCCGGTGGGACTATATTTCCATGCACGTACAACACAATTTTAAAAGTTGATAATCTGGTGGCAAGCATGTTTGCCCTCAATGCGATGTTTATGGCCATTGCATTGCAGAATATCCCATGTGTTCTCAAGCGGGGAACCGTAAGTGATAATACAGGCACATCACTGAAGGCGTTGTTAAATAGGGCAACATTGGCATCTTGCTGTGTGCACTTATAAATACATTGTCATGTCCTTCGCGTAGAGGTCTTTCATTGGATAACATTGTTTCATTGACTAGACAGGAAAAAGGGCAGAAATGCAGGGCATGACACCAGGGCCTGGAGCTATGGAATATAGGGCTATTGGAAAGCAGAAAAGAGAGATCCCTTGAAAGGTAGAATTCTATAGGAAAAAGGAGGTTGCCTTGGTGCTGCACTTGTTTAGAATGGTGTCCTATTTTAAAGTGATCCAGCAGAATGCACACCTTGGAACACTCTGGTATCTGCACACTTTTGTTATCTGCAACGTGTGTACTACAACTCCCATTATCTCTACCTAGCATTGTCACTAGGGAGGAATTATGGTAGTTGTCCAAAGCATCAGGAGTGCCACATGTTGCTGACCCCCTTGCATCATAGAAAAATGAATTTGTCATTGTTTGTTTTGTTGGTTTTGTAACATTGTAACATTGTAACATTGTAACATTGTAAATGAGAATGGAAATAGAAACATACATACTCAAAGTGGCACTGAGCTTTGTGTGCTGGGGTACAAAGCAATCCCTTTCTAGTGGTGCCTGCCGTGATGTATGGGATGCTCTCCTATGCTTCACCAGGTTTCATCTTGATGGCACTGAGGATAAATTGGTCTGAGCTTTCTCCTCCAGCAGCCGGAAGCCAGCAGAGCTATGTTCAAATCTCATACACCTTTTTAAATTGCCAATTTTTAAAAATATATTTTGGTGTTCTTGTTTTGATGTCTTCAAATAATGCATACTCAAAAAACAATACAAAACACAGAATGCAAATGGTAGTTGCAGCTTACAGTACTATGTTTATGGGCACTTGGCAAAGCATGTCCCATCATGGCTTGGTTTGCCGAAATTCTCTGTGCACTGAGCTGCTAACTAGAGATAGTGGGCCTCATTACAAGGTTGCCGGTCCGGATACAATGGTACTGGTAAGCTTACCGGTACCGTTGTATCCGGACCGGTAAACTCCGAGTTGTGCCATGGGTGCCTTTCATTCCGCCAGGTCTGACCTGGCGGAATAAAAGGCACCCGCAAGCAAAGCAAGCCTGTCGCAGCGGCACAGTAATGAATCGTGCCGGTGCTACATGCATCCCCTTTCCCATTGGGGCTCAATGGGAATGGGGATATACTGGCTCCGGCACCCGCGAAAAGGCAATTACCAGGTCCGGCGGGGCTGGAATACCCTTGTAATTGCCCATTCACAGCTTCTGGATTTTCTTGCCGGTTTGGAGGTAGCCCTGCAAGTTTTACCAGCAAAGCTAACTCCAACCTTATAATAAGACCCAGTGTCTCCAAGTATCGAGATGCTTGGGGACACTTTGAAATAATCCCTCTACTGATCAAATACCACAGTTTCACAACAGTTTGAGAACCATCTCCATGTTTGTGTTTTGAGTAAATAATCACAATGGTTTTCATTATGACAACTTTATTGAAGTGTGCACTAGTTTGGGCATCAACATTTTTCATTTCTTACAGTACCTTTACATTTTTGATTTTGGTGGCTGTTTTGGTGGTGTGCTTAACCTCCTGGAGAGTGCTTAATACCAACCCTGTTTGCACGTTTGGGCCCCTTCACATGAGACCCATTTCCTGGCAGGTGTGAATTGCTGGGGGAGGAAAGGTGACCAAGGAGAAGGTAGTGTGAGCTCCTAAAGACATTCAGCCTGAATAGTAGCATGGAATTTAAAGTGCCTGGTTGAATAGAGGGAAAAGAGAGGAATGTGTCCTTTTAGAGCACCAAACTGGTGCTTTACACAGACCATGTTGCCTATAACATGATTCAATGTTAAGAAGTGTAGCACATGTCTGTTTCAAATTTTACTGTTTGCAGTTTAGGCTTTGTCTCTACAAAAGCAGATACAAAAATAAAATAAAATAAAATAGGCATGGCGGCACATTTGAGAAGTAGCAAGTTAAGCAGAGTGGAAATTGTTAGGCCTTCCTCGACTTTTCCCCTCTGCATTCCAAGCAGCAGGATTAGCTGCATACTACATTGGCCATGACACCCCTCTGCTTATTATGTTTTTGTAGTTCTTTAATAAAAAAATAAAAATAAAGATACAAGGCCCCATCAAGAAGATTGGCAGAGTAGGTATTCAAACCCAGCTCTAACGATTGCTCCTCATTTGGAGGGCCTTTTTGTATCCACTTGTACATTTAACACTGTGTAAGTAAACCCCACAGCAGTGCAGACGAGCTACAACACATCCACATACATGACCATGAACTTGGCTCATGCAAAACCTTCTGCCTGGGCAGCTTGGATTCAGTCTACCACACAATGTGGAGGCAGTGAAGAGGTGCAGTTACTTTCATTCTAGGAATATTGGGGACAGGAAAAAAGAAATAGCATCTACTGAGACATCACTCACAAGAGAAGGTATTTCCACGCATGTACAATTAAATTTTAAAAGTTGATAATCACACAACAAACACGGGTGTCCTCATTGGATGATGCATCTCCATTGTTTAGCAGAATATTCAACTGCTGTGTGTTATCAAGCAGGGGCCTTAAGTGATAGTACAGGTACATGATTGAAGGCTTTGATAAATGGGACAACATTGGTATTTTGCTGCATGCACTTTTAAATAAATTGCTTTGCCATTCTCGTAGAGTGCATTCTTTGGATCATGTTGTTTAATTGACTAGAGTGGGAAAAGGGCATCACTCGCAAGAGAAAAATGAACTTGTATCCCAACAAAGGGTGCATTACATGTCAACCGCTATTACAACTGTCGATGACGTGTCAGCGGCATTGTCCATCTGGACACCAAAAGGTCATGGATGGCCAGGTTCTATAGACAGGAATCTTTAGAGGAACTGTTAAGCTCGCTCCAACACCCAGATACATGTTGAACAAAGGCACCTGTTGAGATAGGGGATGGAGTCAACCCTACAACTACATGATCAGCCTTAAAGCATCCATCACATGCAAAATATATTTTACATGTTAACCCCAATTCACAGAATACATTGATTTTCAGACATTACTTCTATTGATTATGATGATAAGTTGGACTGAATGGAGCGTGGTTGCCTTTCCCATTTCTGGAGGTTTGGAAAACCAGTGATTTCTTTTTTTGTTGTTTTAGGCAATCAATGTATTGAATCCAAAAGTAATTGAAAGCCTTTTCTCTACAATTGTGATTTTTTAATTTGGTATGAAAACAAACATCTTTTTGGTGAGGTGCTGGTGGTTTACTAGTGGCAAACCGGCATTGACATGACTTAGTCAATTTGTTTGTGTTTCTCATGTTTTGGAGGAGGTCATAAATCAGTTTCTTCTTCTACTGTGATTATGATGTGAGTCTGATTTTGCACTCTTTTTGAAAAATGTATGGTTTCAACAAAAGATCAATTTACTCGTAAATTTAGTCTGTGCTTTTTGTAGAATGTTTCTCCAAATGTTGCCCTGATGAAGACGTGGCTGTCAATGTAGTGAAACCGGTTGGCTGTATGTCAATATATGTGTTCAAACATTGTTCAAACATTGCATGAAGTACTGAAATGTCTACGTTCATTTTGTTATTATATAAAACAATTCTGTGATATTATATTTAAAAAACTGTGTGGTGTAACATTTTAGTTTTAATTTTAGAATTTAGCTTGTAGAGGTATTTTTGATATTTGATTGAAATATGTATATTCTTTGATTGTTTTCTTTCTTTTTTATTTGTTTTGTTATTTTTGGAGGAATGTCTTTTTGTTGAGACATTTTAAAATTAGTATTTGATACTTTGTGAGTAATTTTTTCATTCATAAATGCAATTTGTTTGTTTATATTAGTTGCTTGTCCCTGGTGGTCCTTGCATCATTGGGACAAACTTTGGTTTGATAGAGGTACATCTGTTACTGCCACTTATGTGGTGATAATAGTTTTACTGTCACTTTTACTGTCACTTTTACCTCCTCGCCAAATTCAGAGATTGGAGGGGTTACCTCCAGCACATAGATGAATATACCTCAAAAGAATGGATGAATTACTGCAGACAGAAATCACACCTACAGTAATTACTCTAAAATAAATTCCAATGCAGCCCTATCGACTCCTAAAATAGAGATTAACACCACCATTCTGCAGCAATGGGTTTTGCAGTAATTCGTGAGAAATTATGCCAAACACATACCAAGGCCCTATGTTTCTTCGGGAAGTGAGCTGGACAGTATATTCCTACAAGAGTTGGACCAGGCACTACATCTGTACAAGAATTTAGCTGGGCACTGTATCCACTAAGAAGTGAGCTGGGCACAATATCCCAAAAAATTTGATCAGGCAACCATAACTCTTCAGGAATTAAGGTAGGAGCTATATTCCTAACAAAGTTAGCTAGGCACTATATCCATATGGAAGTGAGATGGACATAATATCCCTAAATGTTTGAGTGGGTCACTATATATCTTCAAGTAGTAAACAGTTATTAGCATCCTACAAGAAGTGGACTAGTCACTACATCCTTCTAGGACATTAGCTGGACACTAGACAGCACAATAATCATCTTGGAAAAGCATTGAGCACAATGCCTCCCAGAGAATTTGGATTAGATTCAAAGATATGAGCTTTGACCAATATCACTAAGATGTGAAGTAAGTGAGTGAGCCCGGCACTATCGCCCTGGATTACACAATATCACTGACTCTGTATTTTGGGGTCCAGAAGAACACTGACCGCTATATACCTGAGGCTGTGTTTGTGAGTGAAGACGCCTCCGGGGTGCTATGTACAGATGTATGGGCTTCCTCCGAAGCACACCTCCCCAAATTCCCCACCCACCAAACCCCTCTCCTGCTGTCCCACCTGCCAAATCCCTTTTTGTCGATTCTCCCCACCGGCCCACCCCCTCTGTTCAGTAATGGGGGGGGTCACACTCCATATCTTCTCTTCACTTCCTGATAGCCCCAGCCCACAAAATGATACACTGAGGCTCAGCCTGCCCCATGCCGCCTTACCCCAGTCCACCTCCATACTCTCCTAACCTATTTGTTCTTGAACCACTCTCCACTTCCTGCCTCTGCATGGCAGATACTGAACACAGAATGGAGAGAATACTTTTCGCCAGGCAGTGCAGTCGGGTTTCGTGGGTCCGGTGACTGGGGTTCAGCAAAAATTGACTCAATGAATTGAGTTTTGCCAAACATGGGAACATCTTTATATCCCTGGAACTGTGTTTGAGAGTCAGGAAGTGTGCTGGGGGCTATAACACTGAAAATATACCTGAATGCACTATATTTTGTTTACTTCTTCACTTTTTATATATTTATTTTTCTTGTGATTATTATAAAACATAAAAACATACACAGAGTACAAAAGTAATAGAACCATCATGAAGGACTCATGGAAGTAACAAATCATGGACAAGGTAGAGCCGCCGCAGGGGAGGGGGAAAGGGGACGGGGGGGGGTATTGTTGGTATGGTTTATACTTGGCACTTTGGCGTATTTGGACCATGGCACTAACGGCCAACGGACAGGATGAAGCTGCCTTTGGGGCGCGGGGGATGGGAGGGGGATTTGGGAAATGTTCCTTATTCTCTGTGTTATAAAACCAATAAAAAGAAGGTTTTTTTTAAAAAATAACATTCACAATTACATACCGTCCATAGCAAAAACACATAATAGCCAAAGTCAAAAATAATTGATTCCCAGATAAAGTTCGAACCCGAAAGCATTGTGAGGAAAGAGAAGTCATACCATGAACACAATTGCTACGATATGATATTCTTAAACTCTATAATTCTAGACCGAAATAAACAAACATAGTAAAAGCCCTTGAAATCATACTTCTGTGTCACGTGTTCTGTTCGGCCGCCCCAATATGTGCATTTAGGTGGCAAACAATATTTGAGAATCAGATCAAATGTATCCTCAAATACCACCTTTTCATTTTAGAAGAGTTTTCCTGCTTCTATCATCTGTTTGTTTTTTTGTTATCAAAGTCCGAGCATTTTACCATTAGTTTTTAATAATTGCATATTATTTTGTTATAATACATGGCAGCCTGCCCTTACAAAAGCCTTTCATAATTATCTATTACATGCTAGATGTGACATCACTTATGCCCTGTAATAAGATGAGGTAATCATTTGGCTCTCTAATCAGTAATGCGTCTGTAATCAGTTATTACAGTTGGGGTAAAACAGCGCATCTGGAATCAGTTATTACAGCTGGCATGTGAAACAGAACGTCTGTAATCAGTTATTACAGCTGCATTCTGAAACAGCGTTCTGTGACACTTTACAGCCTTTAACTGATAAGGAACTGTCTATTGCCCTATGTTTATTTTGTGCACTGATGGAGTATTAACATTTAAGAGCAAGAATCTACATTTCATTACTTAGTTCGAAACACAAAACAAAGTTTTTAGATGCATTTTAATAAAATGCTTACAATATGTTTCTAAAACACATTAGATGCTGCTTGTTGTTAATTTGTTTTTGTTTTTGTTTAACATACACAGAGAGTACATTGGTTATATGTATCAGCAACTAGAAGGACTCTTGCATTATTTCATGCAAGAGGCCATGTATCAAAGGGGATGACAGTGTATGGCCATGCAGTATAAGGAATACAATTTCCCCTTCTGTCAGTTAAAAGGATATTACAAGTCACCATTCCACAACCTGTCCAGAATGTCACTCCAACTCACCCCAGTTTAAGAAACTCACTGCTTCCTGTCAAATCTGATTTCTTATCTATTGTAAATTCCTTTGTGATGAAAACAGCGCTGTTCCTCCGTGTATATAAATATATATATAAATGAAAAACCTTGCAGTCCACTTGCAATATCCTTATAGCATAAGGTGGGAGCACTTTATCGCATTTATTATATATTTTGTAGTATTATATAATATACATTACATACAGTATGATATATTATTTTATATAATGAATAATATGTGTTACAATAACGTTTTAATTTATTATATTTTTGCATAATGCTCAACGCTAGAAATATCTTCATATGTTCAGGTTCAGCCTCGCATGCCTGTGTACCTCCGGCCCGGGAATAGATTCATATGTTAATGCCCTCCCTCAAATGTAGATGAACTGACATATATGATCCTGTGCCAGCATATATCTCGGGAGGATAGCTCAGCGGCCACATGCTCGCTTTGGAAGCAAGACGACACAGAGCAACACAGGTTCGATCCCCGGGTCCACGCTTAGAAACCTCTGGGTATCAAGCACATTATAAATAACCTATCATATCATCATATATGCCCTTATACCTCCATCATATTCCAGGTCCAGTTTCATATGTCCGAGCAGGTTCAGCGGCATGCGGTTCTCATCCATAGGGAAAGCCCTATGAATCTTTCCCAAATCCACCCAGCCAAGTGGCTACCTGCATGATATGATAGTTTATTTATATAGCTCCTATACACAACGTGTTTCAAAGCGCTTCAAGGCAAGGGAGGGAACAAGGGAAAATACAATGACATTCTTACAGGCCATGAACAGTAAGGATATGAAATTAACTATCGTACTCGGCCTGATGACATTTCAGATAGTGTAGAGCTAAGACATAGATAAGGAAGGGAGCAGGAGTGTGGGAAGGAAATGGAAACAGACAGGCGACTACCGTACTAGGCCTGACAACATTTCTGGTAGTGCCAGAGAAAAATAAAAGGTGAGGGATAGAGGTGCAGAAAGTGAGGGGAGGAACAAAACAAGCAACTATCGTACTAGGCCTGACAACATTTCCGATAGTGCTGGGGGGGGGATAAGGGGACGAGGGAGGAGACAGACGAGGTTGCTATCATACTAGGTCCAGGGACAATTGTGATAGAATAAGTGCATAGAGGTAAGTAAGGGGAGGGGATAGGAAAAGGGAGAAGGGATAGGAGGAGAGAACAGAGAGTAATCAGTCAGAAAGAGTGGAGAAGCAAGAGGGGAGAGCGAATACAATTGCAGAAGTCAATAGTAACACATAATGTTGCAAGCCAGGATACAAGATGAAGATGGGAACAGCATGATTCAGGGCTACCATGAGTACAAGATGCAAAGGAAGTCCAGCATGAGAGTTGAGAAAGAGTGACACAACCATGAATCAATGAAGTCCATAAAAGTCCAGTCCAGCATTGGCCCCAAGACTATGATGGTGAAATCAGAATGTATCAGGACAGAATCCAGCCAATAGCTCGTGGAGAATGTTCGGAGGATAACCCCCAAAACAGAACAGATTTTAATAAGGATGTATAGCTCGTCCCAAAGAAATAATCTGCAGTGCTCACAGGGGACCATCGTAGGAGCCCAGGGCATGCAGGGAAGCTGGCTGCTCCTGCACCAAGGTAAAGAACTAGTCACAAGGCCAAAGTCAAAGTCAGTTCAGAACTTGAGCTGGAAAAGCATGCAACATTAGCGTGCCAAAAGAAAAACAAAAAACACACAACAACACAGTGGTGGAGTTGACCTGCACAAGGGAATCTGACAATCCATAGGGGCTCAAAAAGACAGCCTAAGCATGAACCCCAGCCTGCTAACATACAAAAGGTAACCCGGAGCACAGGTTCTAGTTGGCTGCTCCAGAAGATGGCAGAGGCTGTGGAACATGAAAGTAACTCCCCAACTTTCTCAGTTTTTGGAGTCTTGGCACCTTTTACATCCTTTGCAGCCTGAGTTCAGACCTATTAGCGGTACTGAATCTGTCCATAGTCTCCCTTTTAGATGATCAGGCAGGACATCAGAACTGCGGCGAGGTCTAAGTGTTGATCCTCCTTGACCTCTCTGCAGCCTTTGATACAATTGACCATGGCATTCTCCTTGATTGCCTGGAAGAGGCCATCAGGCCATATCAGGTTCTCCTCTTGCTTAGTTCTCTTCATTTCTCAAAAATCATACGCAAGCTCTTTCACTTCGGCCATATCAATCTGCCCATACAACTCTTATGTGTGGTGTCCCTCAGGGTTGCTCTCTGTCTCCTCTTCTTTTTAACTTTGGCTGACCTCATCACTGAAAATGGAGTAGGTTTCTACACGGATGCTAATGACACACAGCTATTGTTTCGTCTTGATTCTTCATCAGCTGAGACACCGTCCAAACTGAAAAAATTGTTCCTCTCCAATAGGGGATTGGATGGCTAGAAATTGGTTGAAATTGAACAGCGAAAAAACAGAGGTTTTGATACTGGCCTTGCAAATTCTAATGTGGCTTGGAGTACTGAGTACTGGCCACCCTCTCTGGGTATTTGCCAAGTCCCCAGTAATGATGTGAAGTGTTTGGGTGTAAACATCTTACCCTCTGACTCTAGAGAGTCCCAAATCTCTTCTGTGTGCATATCCGGTTTTGTCAAATTGAAAGTTCTGAGGAAGATCCTGCCGTTTCTTCCATCGGAATATCGCACAATCGTGGCTACCTCCTCCATCATGGGGTCACTGGATTATTGTAACGGGATATACCTCGGTCAACCAGCCTTTTTGATGCAGTGTCTGCAAACTCTTCAAAATTCAGCAGCACCACTAGCATCAAATACTCCTAGACTTTCTCACTCTCAGCTGCTGTTAAGACAGCTGCACTGGTTTCTGGTGAAGGATCGAATCAAATGTAACATTCTGCCATCCAAACTGGCTCATTATCTTCCAGCTTAAAAGTAATCTGCTATTAGCCCCTCAATATCGCAGAGAGCACATTGGTGGCCACTCCTGTTCGGTGCTTTCCCCTTCACTGTGGAGTTCTCGGACCACCCAGATACCTCTCAATTGCGAATCCTTTCTTTTCCCATATAGCGTCTAGATGCCTTTAGGCCTTAATTCACGCTTTACACATACAAACGTGGCAGAGCAAGGTACAAAGGAGCTCTAGAAGAGATGTCAGCAACCAAAGAGAGGTCAGACCATCAGAGAACCATGCCAACAATCTGAAAACATAGCAAAGTAAATGCATTGTGGCGCATTGTGGCACATTTGAGTTTCTGAACTTCCTCTGGAAGGAAGCATGATGTCCACAAATACGAGTACACTACTAGCTTCTGGGTAGTGTAGTTTCAATGCCAGCGAGACACCATAACCTTTTGCAAGGAAGGGGACACGGAATGGAACTTCTAGTGGCTCCGCAGAAGACGCCATTCTCGACTTCTCTGGCGTCCATGTCTCCATAGAGACTAGAGAAAATGCTGACTGTGAAGTAAAGGCCACGCGGACATCAGCACGTGGCATCTAAACATTTGGGGCAAAGAGAAAGTGGAAGAACATCCAGAGATACCGTGTGATAGGGTGAAGCAGCGAGAGCAGCTGTGCTGAAAAGGTACATGCACCCATGCCCATCCTGGTATCCTATGTCATGTTACATATGTGCATGCCCTACTTGGTATGGCAGGAAGATAGTCACATGTCAGCGCTCTGCCTTACATGCCCATGTACCATTTGCCAGGATCAGCTATAAATGCCAAAGCCCACATGCCACCATATATGCTTATGTGTGATCATCCTATGCAAAGAGCATATGCCCACATACCACCTACATATGATAACTCTCATGAATGCCCATGCGCAGCCATATAGCTGTATGTTTTGTTGGGTTTATTGTACTCTTCTTGATGACTACCTGGGAATGACACCTATTCCCGGGTAGCCACGCAGCAATTTGGGAATTGCTGTATGCTCAAGGGACTTCTTTAGGCAGAGAGGTGCTTGCAGGTACTGGGAGGGGCGGGCTTATCAGTGGGTATTGTCATGTACATGCCCCTGAAGAGGTGTGACTGGTGGGTGAAGGGAAGGGGAGGTACATAAAGCTGCATGCTGAGGGGGCAATGACACACTTTATTTGTTTATTCATTTTGTATTTGTAAGAAGATGGGTGTGAATAAACACTTACATAGGATATCTCAGAGATCAGAGCAATCTCACAGTGTGAGCTTCACACTTGCAGAGTGCTCAACTTTTGGGGGGGCTGAGGGGCAAAGCACAGGCAAACTCACACCAGGCTACCACAATCTTGAAATAGAGACCAGCTAGCAAAGAGCAACTAAGGAGGACATGCTCTGTCAACAGTGTAAGAAAGGAGCAGGAGAGGGCGGGAGACTCCTTCTCCTACACCTCCTGCCCACAAGCCCACTTGGGGCACGGATTTCTCCCCATTCGGTGAGAATAAGGAAGTCTTTGCAAGTAAAACAGGACAGTAACAGCTCTGCATGATCCTCGAACAACCAACAAAAGTGCAGAAAAAACTGCAAAATATGTCTGTGCAGTTATTACCCGGGATGACCGGGCCGATTTGCCTGCGACCTATTTGGCCGAATTGTTTGCGGCCGTTTTGACCACAAATATATGTGGGGGGTGGGTTAGGGGTAAGAAATACTGTAGAGGCATTTGGGGGGAGGGGCTGAAGGGGGTTTCCTCCAACATATATTTGCATTCAAAACGGTCACATAACAAACAAAAACGGCCAAATCGGCCACGGGCAAATTGATACGAACAAATCATGTAAATCCACAAAGAAGAAACTGTGCATGAATCCCTAGGAAGTCTTAGAGGGAAGCTGGGATCCTACTTCTACTGGACAGAATGAAATATCTTGTGGATCCTCGATGGCAGCAATGGTCTTACATGTCATGACAATAAAGAACCTTGTATTGCCCTAGTATTGCATTGCTTTAAAATAGAAGGCCAGCAGTTACGCAAGAACCAGCTGTTTGTGGAGGGACTAGTGGTGGCATATGAAATGAAGACAACACTGAGGGCTGTTTACAGGGGTATTGCCCCAAAAAACGGAGAAAAAATAGCTGAATGCGCATGTGCAGTGCATTCTGCATTTACAGAAATGCTGAATCCCATTAAAGCGAACAAAGGGAGCGGGGGTTGTTCGGGGGTTGCGGGGGTGTGCCCCGCTTCTAGAGAAAAGAATGCGGCAGGAAAAAAAAAGTTTCGAGGAAATAAAAAGCGACCGTGGCGGAGGTCCGGACCCACTTTACGGTTAGGAAACGTCCACCGCAGGGAGATGGATGGGTCGAGATTGCGGAGACAAAGTAAGGGAGCAGAGGAACAGGTAAGAAGGCTAGGTGCAAATCGGGACCGGGGGATCACGGGTATCACTGTGTGTGTAATTAGCCACATTGTGTTCCGTTTTTGGTTTCCCGTGCGTCGCTATTTTGTGATGCGATGTTTTCAGCCGTGTAATTATAACGTAGAACCTTTAAAGGGGAGGGTACATTGTAATATTGAGTGGGTAGCTGGGGCGGCTCAAGCTGATGGGAGGCTTTTCAGGCATAGTGCCGGTCCCTTCTTTGGAGAGCAGGTGTTATGTATCGGGGGAGCGATGGTGGGGCCCACGCAATCACACACACACTCGCTCCGCATCCGTTCAAGGAGCCACGCCGGAGACGTGTGGATGGTTGCGGTCCCCGGCGCGAACTGCTGCACGGGCCGTGTTTATTAACACTGCGCATGCGTGAGCCTCGTGATGGCTCACGCATGCGCCCAACAGCGTAGTAATACGCAACATCCCTCCTTTTCCCCCCGAAACAGAAAACATGAACAAACCTAAAATGAACAGTGCTCAAATACAACTTAAATTGTTAGTGTACCACTGATCACGGAGCAGGGTCCATAAGAAAGTCCTGGAACCTCTGCGGAGGCCTGCGCCCCGCCCGGCTCGGGTACCTGCTTTATCCGGAGGTGCACTGGGCGTCCCTGGAGTCTCGGGCGGTTCATCGTGTCTCAGCGTTGACTCGGCATTCTGCTCCGGGTCGGGTGTGACTGTCTCCTCCGGACTCGCAGTTCCTATGCGTTTGAAGAAGGACACATTCCTGGTGACAGTCCCTCGTGCATTGGCGGCGGTGACCATAGACCCCTTGACGTGCGTCACCCCGAGTGGCTGCGTCTCATATGGTAGTGACAACTTTCCTTCCGGCTTTCTGTTTCTCACTAGCACGGTGTCACCCACGGCAATGTCTTTCTCTGGGAGTCTCCATCTGGTGGTCTCTCTTTCATTCTGAGTGGCTCTCTCCGCTTGCACCTGCTCGTTATTGATCTCTCCCAGATGTCGACCTCCGATTTCTGGTAACAATCCTCTTGGTACCCGTTTGAAGAGTGCCTCTGCCGGGGCGACCCCAGTGGACTGATGGGGGGTCGAGCAGTACTCTCGGAGAAATTCAAACAGGTTGCGTCTTAGATCTTCCCCTCCATTCATTGATATGCGGAACACCTTGTTGAGCGTTCGCATAAATCGCTCTACCTCCCTATTTGCTCTTGGCCAGAGGGGTGTGACCTTCCGATGTTTTATCCCTCTTTCTTCACAGTAGGTTGAAAACTGCTGCCCTTTAAACGGGGCACCGTTGTCCGAGCACAGCTCTCTTGGAAACCCATGCGTGGCAAACATTTTCTCCAACGCCATGATGGTGTGTTCGCTGGCAGTGGATTCGACCAGCTCAACCTCGGGGTATCGTGACCACTGATCGGTCACCATCAGAAAGTACATTCCCCGCCCTGTGGACCCAAAGTCGGCATGTACCGTCCCCCATGGCTGGTCGCTCCTTACCATGGCTTGGATCGGCGACCCCTTTTCCACCGGGCTCGCCGCTTGGCATGGAATGCAGTTCTTCACAAACTCCTCCACTCTGCTTTCCAGCTCCGGGAACCAGACCTTTAGTCTCAAACGAGCTTTCATTTTGGCCATCCCCTGGTGGCCATTATGGGCCAGATGTAGGACTTTGTCAACTAATGTTCTCGGGATCACAATCTGGTGACCCCTCAGCAGGAGGCCGTCATCCGCCACCGTCAACTCATGCCGCGCCTTCCAGAGGGCTTGCAGGTCCTTTTGAGCCCCGATGACCCTCCTGGAGTTGTCTTGCAGGACCTCACGCCACTCCCCACTCGCTATCGCCTGCCTGATTTTGGTGAACGTTTCGTCCTTGTTGGATTCCTCTGCAATTACCTGGCGGGCCAGGGCAATGGGCAGTGCAGATTCGACAGCCAGGTGTACAGCCTCTACGCAGTCGGCCACTTCAATGGAGTCTCGGAGCCTCCCCGAGCCCGGGTGGCGGGACAGATAGTCTGCCGGGTTGAGTGTTCCTGGGCGGTACAGTAATTTGACCCCGTACTCCATTAGCGAGAGCATCCATCGTTCAATGCGAGGTGGTGGTTTGGACGAGGTCCCTGATAGAATTGGGATTAGGGGCTTGTGATCCGTCACCACGATGGCCGGTTTCCCCAGAATGTAAATGCGGAAGTGTTTACACCCCCACAGTATGGCCAAGGCCTCCCGCTCGATCTGAGAGTATCTCCTCTCTGTCTCGGTGAGGGCTTTGCTGGCATAAGCGACGGGCCTCATGGTTCCTTGATTGTCCGCCTGCATAAGAACTGCTCCTAGGCCCAGGGGGTTGGCGTCGACCACAATTTCCGGCTCTCGGTCCGAGTTGAAGTAAGCCATGGTCTCTTGCCCGGATAGGGCGTTCTTAATGTCATCGAACGCCCGCTGCTCTTTTCCACTCCAGTTCCATGCGACATCATTCCTGGTGAGCGCTCTTAAGGGCTCCGATAGCGAGGCTAGGTCGTGGATGAAGCGACCGCAATAGTTCACCATCCCCAGGAAGCTTCTGATCTCCGCTGGAGATGTTGGTGGAGCGGCTTCACGGATGTCCTTCACTTTCTCTGGATCAGGGGAAATCCCTCCAGCATGGAAAACGAAGCCAAAGAACTCCAACCTGTCTTTCAGAAACTCACACTTTTCTTTGTGTAACGTTAGACCTAGAGTGTGCAGTCTTTCCAGGGTGTTCTCTAGGCGCTTCAGATGTTCTGCCTCCGACCGGGCAAAGACCTGGATGTCGTCCGACATGTTGATCACTCCCTTGAGTCCTGACAGAGCCCCCCTGATGGCATTTTGGAAGACTTCCGCCGCGGACGAGACTCCAAAACTGAGCCGCTTGTATTGATATAACCCCTCGTGAGTTGTGAAGGTCGTAATGTATCTGGACTCGGGGTGTAACTCTAACTGGTGATATCCAGATCGTAGGTCCAGTTTTGAGAATATTTTTGCTCCCTGGAGTTCCCCGATGATGTCATCTAAGGTGGCCGTGATGTGGAGTTCCCTCTTGATGGCTACATTGGGTAGCCTCATGTCCACGCAGATGCGCACCGCGCCTGGCTGTTTAGGCTTCGGGGCTACTACGATTGGGGAGATCCACGGGGTGGGGCCTTCCACCCTTTCGATGATGTCTCGGTCAACCAGGGACTGCAACTCCTTCTCCACTGTGCTCTCAGATGGAACGGGATGCGACGGTGTTTGAGAGCTGTTGGTCTCACTGACTCGTCTATGTGGAGGCGTATTGGATCCGCTTTCAGCTTTCCTATGCCATTGAAGATTGTCTCGAACCGTTGCAGTAGGTTCTCCAGGTCAGCGCAATACACCGCAAATGAGAAATGGACAAGGTTCAGCGCTTCCGTGGCGGCGCAACTTAGGAGTGAGTGTGGGCTCACACTAGTGACAAAGTATCTTGCCTTGATTCTGGTCTGTCCATGAGTCACCGGTGCTACGAACACCCCCTGGATGGGGAGCGGAGTGTGTCCACCAAAAGCATATATGCGTGCCGTGGACTCTGCCAACCCTGGTGGGCCAGGCAACGCGTTGTAATGTTCAGTCGCTAGCACACAGACGGACGCTCCAGTGTCTATCAGGACTGGCGTGGGTGTTTCCCCAATGTTCACCGTTTCCCTGGGCCTTTGGCGATACTGGAGATGAAGAAGATTTCGTCCTCTTCTTCCTCTTCTTCTGCGATGTTCAAGTCTTGCATGCCCTGTTCAATGGACGACACACCCCTTATTCTCCAAGCGGTGCCTCGGCCAACTCTCTCCGGACCTCTTGACGCTGTGACTGGTGTCGTTGCCCTGCACACTCTCGCATAGTGTCCCGGAGTGCCACACCTGCCGCAGGTTCTTGATTTGGCGGGGCACTCGCCTACATGTGGCAGGTTATATCCGCAGTATTGGCATGATGGAGCATTGCTGTGACCGGTGGGTGGGTCTCCACCTCTTGGCGCCCATCTTGCCTTCCCAGGTGCATAGCGACCGACTGCAAAAGCTTCTTCATCCTTCTTTGCATTAGTAGCGGCGTCCATCTTCGCCCCCCTGGCATCAGCCAGTACTTGCTGGACACCTTCTGTGGCTGCTGGGCTGGTGTGCTGAGTCCCCTTTTCGATGTGGTGCTCCTCCTGCACCCTTTTCTCCTCCTGATGACTTGTGCCACAGCCCTGTAGATGTGAGGGCTGTGGGATTTCCAAAAATTGCTGCTGGGCAAAGCGAAAGTGCAAGTGGCGCACGAGCACCCTCACAAGCCGCTACCACTATCTTTCACGTGTTGACCAAGATGGCCGCCGGCCATACGCGTGGACTCGTATAAACGCGAGTCAACGTTCTTCTCCTGGAACGTTGCCGGAGCGGAGGATGGCTCCCGCGCCGTCCTCGCCGCCAGTGTTATGTATCGGGGGGGCGATGGTGGGGCCCACGCAATCACACTCACACTCGCTCCGCATCCGTTCAAGGAGCCACGCCGGAGACGTGTGGATGGTTGCGGTCCCCGGCGCGAACTGCCGCACGGGCCGTGTTTATTAACACTGCGCATGCGTGAGCCTCGTTAAGGCTCACGCATGCGCCCAACAGCGTAGTAATACGCAACAGCAGGTACAGCTTAGAGGTGAGTTGAACGCAAAGGCAGTTAGTGATGCTTTTGCTGTGGGGGAATGGGAAGTGCCATTGAAATGTGGCAGGAAGGAGCGAATAAGCGAAAGAAATGATGCACCAGGGGTCATAGTGGGGCTAAAGGGTACAACGTTCCCTTATTTCTCGGGGAAAGCGGTCATAGTTCCCTTACTCTTTGTGACCTGGAGCACCCTTACAGGGTTCCATGTGATATTTTTGCCGGAAAAATATTGCGATGCAAAAATATCGCCATATTTTTGCAGCGAAAATAACACATGGACCCTGCGGGGGACACCCCCGCAACCGCCGCATCATTTTTTTATGTGCGGGGGACTCCCCCGCAACCCCCGCACCTAATATTTTCGCCACCAAAAATATCGCCTATGGCCGTTCCCGACGACCATATGTACGGCAATATTTTTGCTGGCGAAAATATTACCTGATACCCCCTACATGACAGTAGGAAAGGCCACTTAAAAAAAAATAAGAAAGTAGCAGTGCCCCTGCTGGGCATTTGAACCAATGCTCTGGTTTACATTGTGGTATCTCACAAGTGCTTGCTAAGCTTGGTTTATTTAAATGGGCTGCTTGTGAATGAAACCTATTCCCAGGTAGTCAGGCAGCAATTTGGGAATTGCTGTAGGCACAAGGACTTGTTTAGGCAGAGAGGTGTTTGCAGGTACTGGGAGGGGCGGGCTTATCAGTGGGTATTGTCATGTACATGCCCCCGAAGAGGTGTGAATGGTGGGTGAAGGGAAGGGGAGGTACATAAAGCTGCATGCTGAGGGGGCAATGACACACTAATGGTGGTCATTTAAATGTATATTCTCTAACTGCGTTTTTTTAGTCTTGGGAGAACTTTTGTAAATCACAGCCTTTTGGGGTGGAGAGAAAGACCGGAAGGACCTGTGTAGGGGGTTTGAATTGAGGGGGTGGGGGAATGACTCTATCGGGGATTGAATGGAGCAGAAAAAGGAGCATGGCATAAAAGGGGGAGGGCCGAGGAACATTGTTCCACTACTTTTCTGGTACACTTCCACGACTGTGATGCACAATGTGATTGTGGGACAGACAGATTGAAGAGAGAGCCCTGAAGCGTGGGGTGGCAAGTAAGTGAGTAGCGGGTGATACAGGTAGCCAGGGATGGTGGGCAGATACCAGTCCCTGCATGGATTTGAAGACAAACAATAGACTTTTAAAGAGGGGACTGTTCTGCATCAGGAGGTGGCCTGCATGGAGGCGATGGGTAGAGGTGTGGAAAGAGTGGAGAAGGCTGTAACAAGTGTACCTTTCATGGTTGAGAATATTGTTGAGAGACGCAAAGGAATCTGAAGGAAGGCCCAGGATGAAGATCGAGCGGTAATCAAGGCTACTGAGGACAAGGAGAGAGAGGAACATTTTACTGGTGTGGTATGTGGAATGTGGGTAAATGTTGCATGCTCTGTATGTTGAGTCTTGCAGCGGTAGCGTTGGAGGTGATGGACTGAAGGAACTTTAGATCGTTCAAGGAGAGGGCCCCATGGACGGGAGCCCCAGAACATTGCAAGAGTAGGTCAGGATGGAAGGTAGGAGAGCAGGGGGCTTACTGCTGAGGTCCTAAAAGAGTTGAGAATGAGAAAGACACGAGCCATCCAGTGACAGGCGGCCAAGAGGGAGTTGGAGATACTCGGTAAAAGGTCAGGAGTGGAGGAGGGACTTGAGAAGAATATCTGGGCGTCAGTGAAGACGAGGTAAGAGGATACAAATTACAAGATGAACTTACCAAGAGACATGTATATGGTATTGATATTGATATTTTATTTCTATTGCGCTCATACACAAGTGTTTCAGAGCGCAAACGAAATATGGTGAAAGGTATGGGGGCAAGGATGTATTCCTGGGGATCCAGCACTGGGACAGGTGTGGAGTCAGAGGTCCCCATGCTCTAGGAGATGCAAAATGAGCCACCAGAGAGGTAGGGGGCAATCCGGGAAAGTGTCTTGAATTCTGAGGTTGGAGGTGGAAAGAAGACAAGAGGGTGGTCAACGTTAGCAAAGACTTCTGATAGGTCCAAAAGGATAAGGGTAGATGAGGGCCTATAGTGGTGATCAGTTCTTAGGAAGTTTGGGATGTAGGTCAGTGCTGTTGACATAGAGTGATGACTATGGAATTCAGATTGAAGGGGGTCAAGGAGTAACCACCAAGTAGCCGGCGATTGCATACACACCTCCCACTCCAGAATTGTGGAGTAATGGGGGAGAAGGAAGACATGCTGGTAAGCAGCATGTTATTTAGGGTCAGCAAAGGACTTATTCAGGATGCATAGTATAGTGGCTGTTTTGTGGCAGGCAGGGAATATCTCAGAGGAGAGGGAGGGATTAAAGAGGGGAGCAGTAGGAGCAGATTACGGGTGCCAA
Source organism: Ambystoma mexicanum (assembly GCF_040938575.1). Lineage (NCBI taxonomy): Eukaryota > Metazoa > Chordata > Amphibia > Caudata > Ambystomatidae > Ambystoma > Ambystoma mexicanum. The sequence continues at coordinate 144,293,246 of NC_090930.1, read as the reverse complement.
ATCTTTCATGGTATGTTTCCGCATATTTTAGAAACATACCTGTAATTAAACAGCTTAACAATACAATGCAAGCTACACACCTGGAACCTGTGTGCATGCTGCCTGCTGCTAAGTGTTAACAAGTACATAGACAGGTGCATTTCCACGTGTGTCAGTTCAGACCTATTGAGATTTATATGTCTTACTTGCAAACATAGGTAGCAAACACAAATTGTTTTTTTTTAACCTTTTCAGCTGCATTTGACGCTAAAGAAGTAAACACGCATCCTGTGAGAATGACACATGCAAAGTGTTCACATAACCAGAAGAACTCTCTTATGTTTAAAATGACTTTTTCTCTCCAGTCTGCATAGAGCATTACGACCTACAAAAGGATTCACGTGTATCTTGCATTTACCCATCAGACTGAGTAAACATTGTTCCATGTGTAATGCCAAAATGAGCGCACGCTGAGCAAACATTGTCAGCTATTCTCCTCTAATTATGAAATAGAGAATTCCGGGTTCAACAACATAGCAAGGCTATTTGTTAAACACAACTTGTTAATGTGAAGAGATTAATTACACGCCGTAACTTGTGTACATTGTGTTTACATTCTCTCACAGAACACATCCTTGAAATTGAACAGTTAAATAATTCTAATTTTATATAATTCGTGTAACTGAATTTTGAATATCTGCGCTCTTGAAAATCTGATGACATGGAAGAAAAAAGTGCTCGGTCATGGTTGTCAGTCATAGGAAACTGATGCTAATTAACTGCAACTATAATGTGCAGTGTCTATATGCTTTATTCTAAAGTAAAACTGTTCTTAAAACCCATGTTGGTCAATAGAACACTGAGCATTGCATTTAAGGCAGCCTGATTAAGGCCAGCTGACAACAGCTGGCAGTGGGATGACACTGTTCCTTGACGGCTTTACCAAGATGGAGAACATTTGAAATGTAAACTACACTGCAAAGCTCATGTTATCTATAGGCCAACGAGCTTAGCAATAAGGGCAGCTGATCAAATCGGATAATTAGAAGAATCACTCCCTCAGGTCAACATTGGCTAACAAGGCTAAGAGAAAAAAGCTACTAGCATGCATTGAGTAGCAAGGACATACAAGTGGTTGAGATTGGCCCGATGGCGGCCCAGTCCCCAATTGCGAGACATCCTAAGAGAATTATGAATACAGGATTCACACACTTGGAACCCCGAGGAAATGGAGGCACCTCAGGCTAGCTCTAATCATTCCAAAGTTGATGGACATAAGTAAATAAAGTGTTGGGAGGTAGGCCCAGGGTATATATAGAGGTTTGTGCATGAGTGAATGTTGTGTGGTTGGAGTTCTGATCCGTGCAGTTGATCAAGATGTAGCCTGAGTGGTGGGAGCCAGTGGGATCGCCACAAGGTCTCTCTTGATGATTACCTGATGTAACCTGATTACCACGATGTAGTCCTGAAGCAATAAACCAGTGTGAACTACACTACCGAGCAAGCGTGTTATTGGGAAGCTGACATCATAACAGAAGTAAATATTCTTTAAGGAATACCTGTAAACATTGCACCAGGTGGGCCACAAAGGCGGGGGAGGGGAAATCGCTGTCACTGAACACATTTCACCTACAAGGATGTGTCAATAACACCCTATATCTGCTTGAGATACTCCGTCTGGATGTATTCCTGTCTCATGATTAGGTTTCACAATAACATTCCATATAGCCTAACATTCCATATAGCGTGCATGTGGAATGTACCGGTCAGGGGAGTCGAGGAACTACCCAGCACATAAAGTCCCCACCAGTAGAGATCCAAACAAAATGGTTGATGAAAGGGAACCGTACATTAACTTTGTGTGACTAAGGAGCAGAGACATCTTTACAGGGGGGCACAGGGGGCAGGTGCACTTGGCCCCCACCTCGGGAGGAAGCCCCACAGGGCAACATAGCTGCCTGTTCTAAAGATGTCAGTGCCCCCTTTTTACAAAACACAGATAACATGGACATGGTATTGTATGGTGCTAGCTGGTGGCATGAGTGTGGTGCCGCACTGTTGCTGACAAGTACCTTCTGAGCTGAATACATAATAATGTAATGGGGGTCATTACGACCCAGGGGCTAAGTACGCCAACTTTACCACCATGGTGTAAACTATGTTTACACCATGGTGGATGGGGATTTACCACCCCATTCCAAGCTGAGTGGGGCGGTAAATCCCCATTTCCCATTTTCCCTTCCCCATTCCCATTTTTGCCCCATAGGGCATAATGGGAGTGGGGAAGGCGCTAACTACGCCACCGTAAATTACGGTGGCGTAATTAGCATCATGGCGGGTTAGCGCCATGGATTTTAACGGCTGCTAAAAGCAGCCGTTAAAATCAGAATCAGGTGTTAAGGGTTAACGACGGCGTTAACCCTTAACGCCTGGGTCGTAATGAGGCCCAATGTGTTATTTGTTCACTGTAGTACATAAAATGTACACATTCACAATAACAGAAGTCGTGTAGCATTTCAGCCCTTTGATCATCTGCAATACCAAAGTTGAAAGGCACGTTAATACATTTGAGTGCCCCTAGGGTTCAAACAATTGCTCAGAGGGTTAAGCACTTGTTTCATAGATGCGTGTTCATGTGCTCCAACACAGTATCAGCTTTTAGGGTAGGCTCGAACAGCTTGTGCTCCATTTGAGGTTGAAAACTGTATATGCTTTGGTTATTGTGACACCTTCTGTGCTACGGAACAATGGAGTTATAAAAACCACCATTGCATCAGTGTGGTGCAGGTCTCGAGCACAGTTCCTCTAAATGAGGGTTGTGAAGGTGGAAAGCCAAACCCAATCAAGAGCATGAAATGTGAGCCCGTAGAGGTCCTTTGGAGTCTATTGAACCGAAGGGTTGAGGTTAATTTTCGAGCTTTGCCACCTGAAAAGACTATGATTCTGGTCAAATCATCTTATTTCAATGTACAGTGCTCAGCCGGTTATATGTGATTTCAATGTACAGTGCTCAGCCGGTTATATGTGATTTCAATGTACAGTGCTCAGCCGGTTATATGTGATTTCAATGTACAGTGCTCAGCTGGTTATATGTGATTTCAATGTACAGTGCTCAGCTGGTTATATGTGATTTCAATGTACAGTGCTCAGCTGGTTATATGTGATTTCAATGTACAGTGCTCAGCCGGTTATATGTGATTTCAATGTACAGTGCTCAGCTGGTTATATGTGATTTCAATGTACAGTGCTCAGCTGGTTATATGTGATTTCAATGTACAGTGCTCAGCTGGTTATATGTGATTTCAATGTACAGTGCTCAGCTGGTTATATGTGATTTTAATGACGGACATTACTGAGTGGTACCTTTCATCGTGGAAAAAAACAGAAAAAAACAATTTTCTTTTTCTAAGTTTGGGGGGTTGCTCCTTTACCGCACTACTCTTTATATATTTATTTCATGTTTTCAGCACTATGGGCCACTCTGAAATTTACCACTCTGTAATGTTTTCGATATATTGGCTGGGTACCTACTCAGCTGTCTTCTGTAAAAAGGTTTTCCAACCCCTGTTCTGGTGGAATTTGTTAGCCCATTGCCTTGGCTTTATTTTTCTGTGTGCCATTTGTATGAAAGAGGTGAGAGCAGGGATAACCGGTGAACAATGGACACAGGCGCCCACCCACACACATTATAGAGTAGCCAGCCCTTTGCTAAACAAGCCCACTGTAAACACTGAGCGCATCCCAGCTGGTTGTACGGCTAAGGATGCTCTCCTGGGATAGTATTCACAGTACTAGTACACCAGCATGCATGCTCAATGGGTCATACCAGGCCGTGGGCTTTTGTCTTCCCCAGCCTTGCATGGCCCATTGGGGAGCATAATAGAGGCACTATAGTTCCACTGGGCATGTGCAGGAACTAGGAAGCTTTATTTTGTGTAGAATTTCAAACGTTCTTCTGCACTACACAACATGAGCAACAATCTTTTGGTCTGTGTATGAGGTGCTTTAAAATACAGACATGAAACCTAGATGAGATTGTTTTAGGCTGACATCAGTTAGTATTCGGGTACTTGTAAACCTCCCTTGATTGTAGAGAAAATGAAACTAGTATGTTCTTTTTGTAGACATCTAAAAAATCAGCCAAACTGCAGAATCCCGATCCCTCTAAAGGCCCAAAGGCTGATCGTGAAGGAACCCAATGTACAGCCCAGGAGAAATCTAGAAAGGGCAGTGCCTCTGAAAAGCTGGAGGGGGTGGGTACTATTTTCCCGCTTGCCTGATGCATACATAACCTGCTCCACCCCCACTCTGTATCAGAAGAATTGGCATCCTTGAAATGTGTCCAGTCTCCCACTAGGCCTCTCTGCTAATCCCTTCACCTGAGACACAACCTCGAGCAATCAAATACAAAGACAAGTGGGCAACCATGAGCTGATCATTGCAAATGATAATACTGCAGGTTATATAATATAGCACTTCCTGGCAGATTCTTCACAATATCCAAGCACTGTAACAGGAGATGAGCTTATTAACAGAGTACTCAGTTTTCTCAGCTTTGGTGGGGGACGAAGGACTCAATTGGCCCTTCTGGAGTTTGATCCTTGTATTCCAGGTTGCACACAGATTTTGAAGCTAGTGCTTAAATCACTGAGCTATCTACCATCTCAACAGTAGCAAGAACCTAGGCGTGCTTTGACAGTGTAACTCCCTGACTGCAACAGTTTGATAAACGAAAGCACAGCATTATAAAGCAGTGTTCACATGGACTACCTGCACACATGCTGGTAACTGTGCATGGAGCCACTGTATGCTTTGGGTTTCCAAAGGGTATGTTACGTTACTGGGTCTTGTTATAGTGCCAACTTCTTGCACGGCTTCTTGGAGCTTTGGATTCCCGAAGATAAATAGCTAAACTAAAAAGAATGCAACAGTAATCTGAGGTCAGTGCTTCAAAACACAAATCATAAAATCCATCAAAAGAAAAGGCGAACACTTCTGGGCAGACCCAGCAGGGTTTCAAGCAGGTGAGGATGAGGGGGAGGAGGGGAAGGGAAGAGGGGTGTTTGTGAGGTCAGTGGTGTGCTCCAATTTTAAAAGCATAACTTCATGGATTGAAATAGGTTGATGCAAATAAGTGGGCTCCGAGTTGTGCAAAGGGGGCACATGTAGTTTGCCCCCACACTGCAGTATCATTATGCCAACAGAATCACCGTTTTTAAAGAAACAAATATATATTACATGAACAGGTTTCTCTTAGTATATAAAAACAAGTAAACACGTTGTTATTTTTTGCTTTCTCCATAAAAAAACGTGGTTCTTTTCTCTGCTTATTTTCAAAGTAAAATTAGTTATGTTTGCCTCTTCTTTCCAGGCTAAGGCTGTCACCCTGTGGATATTATAAGCCATGACCCCGTGTACTGGAAGTAAAGTAAAGGTGTTTTTTGAATGGCTAAGCCAGGAAAGGTCTGGGGTTACAGCTGCGTGAGTGATGTGAGAGCAGTGCTATAGCCAGGCTGTGCCCTTCGGGGCCAGGACTGCCCTCACATCCCCTGGGACCAAACGGGGCACATTAAAGACAGGGGAGGGGGCGAGTGTGGGGTGGGAAATTGCTGTTATTCTTAAATTAGGTGTACTATTTATCACTGCTTTAAACCCTGTGAGTCACTGCACAATTTAAATAGGAATAAATAAGACGGTTATGCTGTAAGGCAGAGCACTGCTGAAGCACTGGGCCGGCTGCTGGCTAGCTGCTAATAGCAAAGGCCTGAATACATCAATTAATTCTGTAACGCATTCTGTGTTCCCTGCAGTGCACACAGTTTGTGTTTACAACACACTACAACGTATGTCACTTTTTCACCTTCCTTTGAGAAATATATTGGTCATGTGCAATATCCGAATTTAAATTGAACACTAGCTGATGGCATGGTGGTTCAGGAGATAGCTCAGTGTGTTACCCACTTGCTGCAGAAATCTGTGTTAATATGCAGATCACACTTCCAAATCCCGACAGTGCATACGTAGCCTTTTTTCCCTTGAAGGTTCTTGGGTGCATGAACTTTGATGATGGTAGGGCTAATTATAATAATGGATACAGCATCTGTATGTTGCAGATCTATAGCTGTTTTCTTGAAGAAAAGTTTCTAAACTCTGGGCAGCCACCCCAAGCGAGGTCATAATGTGTTAGTCAGAGGAGGTGATTAGGTAGCCCCATTAAGACAGGTGAGTAAGAGATAATGCCAATACGAATGAAACGTTGCCACCAATTCTTCCAGGGCCAGCTCGTGCCTTTATCTTTACAAAGATGGTTAAAATAATGCTGCTCTATTGGGTTACACTAACACTAACATTCTAGAATGTTATAAAGCTACTGGAGCTCACTATGATGCAGTGACATTTCATTCTGGGGAGTGGGCATGTTTGATGCCTTCCCACTGGAATGGGCACACAGCTGAAGACACAATCTAACATTCTAAAACAACAAATTAAATCACAAAGTAAAACCGTATTCCTTTTTATGCAACGCTTCAAATTGTTGATCACGACAGACAGCAAGATGCATGCCCTTGTAAGTGACTACAAGCAGGTGCCCTGATCACATTGGGCCTGATTCACAGAAGCTATTATTTTTTAAAACTTTTATTTTTGGCGGCAAAGGTTACATGGTACATACATCAAGGCAACAAGCAGAAGTAGGAAACATTAGGAAACATTAGGTGGAGCAGTGCATAAACTGTTGTACATAATCACAGTAATGTCAGACAATGATCATACAAGATACATATGAATACGAGTTTATGTTGTAGTAGTGGACACTGAAGGGGTGGGGGACGAGCCAGAGCTGGGTCTGTCTTCACTACGACTGTTAAGGTACGAGTTGAATTCCACCCAGATGTTCTTGGGTCGAGAAGTGACGGGGAGCATGGATATAAATTACTCCTCACAGTTCTGTGACCGAGTAAGCATATGGAGCCATTTCTGGTGGGCCGGGGGGAGGGGACTTTTCCAGTTCTGAAGTATGCATTTTTTGGCTATCATGCACCCAATATTAAGAAACTTAGCCAAACGTCTGGTGTCATCCGTTTTCCAGGCTCCAAAGAGAATGTGTCAGTGATAGCGTGAGCGTTTCTAGGATGCTTTCCTAGAACCCCAGCAATTTGTCACAAGACCAGAACATGTGTAATGGTCAGCTGCCGTCGCCCCACAGCGGGGGCATGGGTGCGCCGTAGTACGGGTGAACCTCGAAGTCCTGTGTGGAGTGTAGTAAAGTCTATTTAGAAGTTTGTACTGCATGGCACGAAAACGGAAATTGAGGGAGACTTTCTGAGTGTGTAGGCACACATCCCCCCAGACCCTATCTGATATTTCTAGATCTAGTTCGCCAGCCCATTCACCACGTGCCTTGAGAGTGGGAGTAGGGGTAGCCTCCTGTAGGATCTTGTAGAGTGATGAGACTACTCCATGGGCACCTCCAGAATTGACAATATATGCAATGGCTGAGTTGTCTGGGGGCTCATCGGGGAATGCGGGCCATTTGGTGCGAAACGCAGCTCGTAGTCTGTAGTATTGGAGGGTCTCCAAGGCGGACCCAGTGTGCCGCTGTTTCCAAGTTTGGGGGTCGATGAACCTGCCCTCGGGGTAGAAGTCCGTCAGTGCTTGGTAACCCAGCATCCCCCAGTGTCGGGCCAGTGCCGCATCATGAGTGGGTTCTAAGCCGGGAAAGGCCCACACAGGAAGCCACTTGTAGTACGGAGAGGCTTCAGGTGTCTGAAATAGCAAGCGAGCCCAGGCTTGAAGGGTCGTGCTGATTGGGTCAATGGGAGAGTCAGGTGTGTAGAGCCGATGTAGTATGAGGGACATTAGGTTGACACTAGCAGCTGCCAGTCTTTCCAGTTTCATATGGGGACGCACCGGAGTGCCAGGGTACCAGTGAGTTTTTATAAATAAAGGGATAGCCCCTGCTGTGGGAGGAGAAGAGGGCTAGAAAACAATATGGAACAAAGAGAAGGCTCCAACCACAGGTTTTTATAACACTCTCCTAATGTCGGAGTGTTTTAGTCATATTATTTTAGAGAAACTTGGATTCAGAGCTTCAAAGCGTAAGCTCAATTCCCTTTAAGTATCTTTGTTAAATCGACAAACCAAAGCAAAGCTAAGAGGTTAAGAAATAACTTCTGCTTAATAATACTTAAATACAATTTATTAGGTTTTTTTGATTTCACCAACAATGAAAAAGAATAATAATAAATATATATTCCAAAATTGTTTCATTCCTAAACCGAAAAATAAGGTATAAATACAGCACTATTAATTGTTTACACAGTAGATGGGATTAGTGTCATCTAGTAGTGAAATGAAGAAAAGGAAATAGAAAACAAATGCATATTAAACAAAAAACAGATACAATTTTGTCTTTTGGTGAGTTACAGAAAAATGATAATTGCATTATTCTTTGACATAGTAGCAATAAATGTCCATATACATCAACTAAAGCAACAGAGGACCAAAACCATCGGTCTACGCCAGGGGGAGGGGCCCCCTATTAGGTTGTACAGGTCAAAGGTGCACGAAATGTGCTTGGCCTTAGGGCGTTTTGGCTGGAGTGTGGAACGCCTTCATCTGGGCCTCAGGTTTGGAGATCTCTGTATAATAGCAAGAGAGAAAAAAAAAAGGAGAAAGAAAATAAAGTAAAAAAACCCGGGGTGAAAGGAGGTTTTTATTAAAGGACTAGAGTTGGGTATCATACTCTATTTTAAAAAAAGGGGAGCACCAAAGTGCTGGCTTGATACATCTAACATTAAAAAAAGGGAAATATAGATCTGTTAATATAAACCAAATCAGTAAGAATCTGATTTGTATATAATACTGGAGCTGCTGCAGGACCCACCTGTGGGTGTGTTCACCGGACTTCACCGCAGTGGGAAGAGTTCCAATTTTGTTCTTGAAAGCTTTAAGTCACTGAAAGGTGTGGTAACACTTGTAGAAGCATCTACATGTGGAAAATAGTGTGTCCTACTGTAGTCTGGATGAAAAAACACCAGGCATGGAAATCTAGAAGACAGGAAAAAGAAAGAGAGACAGAAGAGGAATGTGAAAATCCCCATTACATGTCCTCCACTTCTTATGAGGCCCTGTGGTCTCGCTTGATATAAGGCGCAAGTCCGTTAGTGCAAAATAGACAGGTAGACAAACATAATACCTGGTATGTCTCTTTAAATAGCGCAGGCCCTGGTGCTGTCCCAGGGTCCGGATGAGCTGGTGAGGTGCCGGATGGAATAGGCTGTCTACAATTCCTGATGGCGAAAGGTAGCTATCAGGAGAGGGGAAAAACGGGGAAACCAGAGTCAATGCAAGGTAGTACACAGAGGCGTGGGGCAGCCTACTGTTCAGCCAGTGTGTCGAGCCGATAGCGTGGGAACGCTTACCTGGAAAAAGGTTTAGCGAAGACAAATAACAAATCTTGTCCTCGGTATGGCCGGAGCTAATCCTGGTCACTCGGTGGAACTGTTCCCCGAGGTTCATATACTGCGCATGCGAGGGAGATTAGTGAGAGCCGGTTCCACGCATGCGTCTCGCGTCAGCGGCTCCCGCAGTCATGGCAACCAACTGGTGCGTACAAGAAGCCGGAGAGGTGCTGTGTGCAGATGAAGGCACACAAACAGAAGTGCCGAGCAGCCGTCCAACAAAGGAGGAGTTTATGAGCGCTGTGAGCACATACGGAGACGAGGTATGCTAACCTAGGAACTGGGAGTGTCCAGGAGTGTCGATGACCCACCAGATCATGTCGTCAGGGTTGTGACATCGCTCCAGAAACCATTCACTTGTTTAGTCTCTCTTTTTCCTTGCTATTCCATCACTGCCGTCTCTAATGATAACGGCTTCACACTATATGCCGTTGTGATGTACACAGTGCATCCGCACGGACCTGGACACTCCCAGTTCCTAGGTTAGCATAGCTCGTCTCCTTATGTGTAAATAGAACAACCAGATACTTGTGTAGCCATCAGGACGCCTGGCCATAGGACGATCAGAGGGAGCAAGCCTCGGATGGAGTTCAGTCATTCTGCATCATATCCTCAGCGGGTGGATGAGGGGGAATGTGTGCCTCTATGAATTTCACCGCCTCCGAAGGCACCGTAAAGAAGTAAAGTTTGTTGTTGAATGTGAACTTCAGACGTGCAAGGAATAGGATGGCATAAGCAATGTTTCTCTCCCTGAGCAGTTTCTTAACTCCAAGGAATTGGCGACGTTCCTGCTGGACTCCAGTCGAGAAGTCAGGGAAAATTCGGATCACCATTCTGAGCTCACCCTTCTCACGTGCGAGGCAGAGGATCTGGTCGCGATCTTTAAAACTCAGGATTTTAGCAATAATGGGTCTTGGAAAGTCCCCAGGCCTGGGACGTGGGGCCAGTGCCCTGTGAGCCCTTTCGATCGTGAAGAAGGGGGACATATCCGGGTTGCCCAATAGATCCTTCAAGAGGTTCTCGACAGCCAGTTTGAGTCGGCCTTTCAGCGCGTTTTCCGGGACCCCAATAATGCGTATATTATTCCTCCTTGATCTGGATTCGAGGTCATCACACTTAGCCTTCACTGACTTCTTGTCCGTGACAAGGGTGGCCACTGTACTCTGCAGTGTGATTCGCGTCCCCTGTTGATCCAACTTGGCCCTAAGAGATGCCACATTTGCATTGATGTCATCCAGCTTTTCATGAAATGCAGCGAAGTTTCTGGCCATAGTTTCCATCATGACCGTCAGGTCCGCCTGAGGCCCCTCCGCAGGGAGCGGCGTGTCGGTCTGGTCGCATGAAGAATGGGCCGAGTCAGATCTCGGGGTGGCTTTTGCAAATTTATCCATAGCCCCAGTCTTGCTGGTATTCCTGGATCTGTTGGACATTATGTGGTATGAGTACCAAGGCGCTATATACGACCTGGGGCTATGCACAGTGAAGGTCAAATGGAGGAAACCACTCTCTTCTAGATGGAGTAGCAGTAACTCACAGAGTCATCCGGAGCGTATCATCAGGGGAGGCAGTGTCAGGGAAGATGCCCATGTAGTGTGCCTCAATAGGTCACAGGAGAACGGGCCGGCGTCGCAAGGCCCCAGGGACGTAATGCACAGGCGAGGACGCGAGGGCCGCAAGTGGAGCGGAGGGATTACAGGGACACCCGCACGCGGCAGCCACCCCAGCTCCTCACCTCAAGCCCGCGATCAATCCAGATGACAGGGTCCCCAGCGATCCAACTCGTGTCACACACGTCTGGCGGCACAGCAGTGCACCGTGAAGTTCCCCGGCCGCAGGCCCTGCGGGGGAGATGTCCTCGGGGGTCCCGCGGAGACACAGGGGCCGCGGAAGGGAGGGAGCAGAGCGGCGGACGGCCACGGGGGATCCCAGGCGGTGAAGTCCAATGCAGGATCCACCCACGCGTAGCAGGGCAGTGAAGGCGGCCTCCGCGCTCCAGACCAGCCCCAGCCCCCAGGCGACTGTAGGCCAGCGATCGAGCGAGGGAGGCGGGTAGTAGGATCACGTGAGCCGCAGGGCCGAAGGCAGCAGCGAGCCCCGATCGGCGCCACCTCGTCCCCCGCTCGGCAGCAGCGCGGCGGCCCAGTCGGCCCAGTACAGGGGGCAGCGCCGTCAGTCAAACCCAGGCTCAGAAGGTCCGGTTCAGGGCAGAATTTCACAGACAGGTAGCTCCAAGTGTCTGGAAGGCAGGAGCCGGGTTTGAAGATGGGGCAAGATGTTAAACCGCAGATGGAAGCAGATATGAAGCGGCAGCACACAGAGCTGGAAAGCTAAGCAGCCATTTTGTCGGCTGCTCAACAGCGCCCCCAACCCCCCACAGAAACTATTATAATGGTACAATCCCATTGGAAAACGTTCAGTGAATCCGATGTGTGTTTCGAAAGTACAGTCATAAAACCAGAGGGGATTGTTTTTTGGGTTCACAATATTTTATTTTCTAGTGCAACAGGGTTGGGCATTTGGGTGTACTGTGTATTAAAACTAGTTAACGCATTCGAAGGCTGAGAACAGTTCATACTTTCCTTCCTCGGGAGCATACTAAAGCAAGTACCCAAATAAAACACACATCTCCTTCAGTTGTGGGTGCCCTTCCCGGGGCCCGTATGTCAGATCTGCGGGCCCACCCTGGCAACTTGCTGGTAGGGTGCTGCTGTGTGTGTGTGTGTGTGTGTGCGTTCGAGCTTTATCTGGGTCTCCGGTTGAGGGGGTGGTATAATAAGATGTCCTGCTGTGTCTGCTCCAGTAGAGATGGGGAGAAACATGGAGAAGACATGAGCCTTCAACGCTGGCAGGACACAATTCTCTGAATGAAAGTGTCGGACAAAAGGGGACACTCCCAAAACTAGCCAGCCTTGAGTTGAGCTTTGTCGCTGCTGGGAACGTGAAGGCACGCGTTCGCCTGTGAGCACAGGAAACGGTCTGCTTGCCTAGAGCCATGTGTAAACTAACCAGGGCTATAGCACAGGGTCTGTTTTCTTCCCTGAACAAAACCTGTTGAAAGAGTTGGACTAATAGTAAAAATAAAGCCTGCCTCTACATCCGCGAGCATCGCCTCCTCGTCCGTCTTCTTCAAAGTAGTCCTCACGCTATGAGCTCGACTCTCTCATTGAGGAAGACGTGGGCTTGGAGTAATGAAAATTACCAGCAAACAATCACGCCGTTGGCTCCTCGACCAGCCTCCTTGTCACTGTCCTTACCCTATGAGGTGAGTCCTCAGAGAGCCTGTGGTATGCAAACTTTATCATGCTAATGCGCCCCTTGTGTAAACTGTTGTTGCCAGCAGGGGCGTTGCTAGGGGGGCTAAGGGGGCCATAGCCCCTGATCTTTTGGTTGTAGCCCCGGATAGAATCTCAGGAGCTACAGCCAAAAGGCTAGCTAGCCCCCAGTCCCGACAGTACCGACATCAGCTTAGCCCCGGGTCTTTTCCAGACCTAGCAACTCCCCTGGCTGCCAGGCCCCCAGATATGCCAGAAACGCTTATACTTTCTTTTAAAAGCAGTCTCTGTGCCGCCCCCCAAACCTCCGGGCCACCTTAGAGGGGGCAGAGTGTGCAGAGGAAGACTTGGGGTAATGGAAATTACCAGGAAGTCATTGGTCCATTATTGAAAAACAATGCCCAGCTGACCTGATACCATCAAGATCAATTATTTCCAGCCCTGCTTAGTGACCAGCATTACTGTACATGTTGGAATTGTTTCCTGGTTTAAGTCTCGGACTACATGCCTATTGGATGAGAATTGAATAAAGGTCACAACGATGTCCAAAAGGTCAACTCTATGGATCACTTCATAGGTGGTCTTGTATAAGAACAGATTAACTAAATTAACCAAGGCATGGCACTAGCCCGCAATCCAACATGATATGATGCCCACCACCAAATGAGTCCCTGAGGTTGGTATAATATTATTTCAATTTAAATTGACAACAATCCAATAGTGCTGCTGCTCTATTGCAAATCTCAGTCATGGCCCCACAAAACATAGCTCTCCCGTTCCGCCGTTCAATGTGTGAACGAGCCATGCAAACCCGTCCTGAATTTAAAATGGAAGCATCACATCTACGAGTCACAGGCCCTCCTTATGAGGGTGCCGACCGGCGGCCTACCGGCAACCTCGGCTTACCGTTTCCGCCACCCAATATCCCGGTAATACCGGGATAGTACAGGCGGCGGCAGAACGGTAAGTTCCCATTCCCGTGGAGTGCCACAGGACTCCACGGGAATTGGAACACCGAAGCACCGGCCCCGTTCTTAACGGTGCCAGTGCTTCAGTGATTAGTGATTTTTCTGTCGGCAGGGACCCAAACTACTGGCAGGTCAGGCCTGCTGCTAGTTCACAGCCCCTACCGGCAAACTTAGAGTGAGCCGGTTCGGAAAAGGTGCCGGTAAGGCCCACAGAATTGCAAGAAACTAAAATAGGACTGGATAGCTTTCTGACGCATGGAATTGAAAACTTGGGAGCCCTGCACAAAAGTCAAAAGCCTCAAAAGCCACATGGCTATAAGTGGGCCCTTTGACATATGAGTCTGCAAGGTCCTAGCAGAAACAGTTTTGTATTGTGCAAAATACATCTATTTGGCCTTGGTTCTGTGCAAGTACCTATAGAGGTATGAATGTATGGGATTTATTAAGCGCAAACCTCGCTAGATAGCCATGGAGGGCTAGTACATAGGTGACGCATTAAGGGGGTTGCAAGTAGGGTCTATTGGTAGACCGGAGGAGTGGAGGAATTAGGAGCTCCAGAGGAGAAGAAACAGGGTGGAGTGGAGCCATCAGCGATTGTCACCATTTTCTTTGAAGAGTAGGGCCGCCAGGCCCTTCCTGAAGTGTAGGATAGAAGGGGCCAGTCTTACCTGCATTGGTAACGTGCTCCAGAGACAATGTGCATAGCAAGAAAAGGCCTCTTGCAGTGCTTTGTTTACAGCCTAACAATGTTGTGGCTAATGGTGGTACCCGGGCCCCCCAAGATGGTCTCTTGGCCAAGTAAGATGATGTTGGTTGTGACTACTGTGTAGGGGAGGCAGGCAGTCTTGAACATGATGCATGCTTGACGGGGCAGCAAGTTCAGCTCCTAGAGAATTGTGGTGATGCTGTCATATTTCCTTAGTCGTGTTATGAAGCATGCCGTAGCATGCTGGGCGGCTTTCAGAGGGGCCCAGGTGGCATCTGGGACACCTTCGAGTAGGACACTGCCAACGTCCAGGTGAGAGATGTCCTGGGCTTGGGCGACTGTTCTGAACTTCGGGGCAGGAATGAACGCCTTGACTATGAGGAGCAAAAGAAGCTTGTACCATGCTGCTTGAACTTATCAGCGATATAGGTGTTCAGTATATTCCCTGCCAGCTTCAAATTTGATAAAGGCAGCTAAAATATATCCTCCTAAAAACTCAACTTGGGTAAACGTAGCTGTGGTTTTGAAAAATGTTGCAAATGACCGCACTCCAAACATTTTTCATCAACTTAAAATATTTATGAAATACAGGATGGCCTACTACTTGGGGGCTCATAAGGCGTATGTCAGTAATGGTGAAAGGATGTGGTATTTTTAAATATCACTTTGTTTTTAAAATACTACCCACTACAAGTTGTGATCACATGGGATATTTACCCCATCATTTCTGGGTAATATCCCCTGATGGTGCCAGAGATCCTGGGGGCTTTCAGAATGCCATGCCCTGCTGCTGTCACCCCAACCTTGCCGCTCAATCCTCACCCCCATCCCGTTACCTCTGCTGTATCTTCTGTTCACCCGCGCCGCACAACACTAACATCAACAAAGGACTCCCGCTGTCAGCCGACGAGCATCCGTAGCTCAGTGGCCATGTGTCAGTTGGATTCCTGCAGGTTTTTTTGCTTTTTTTCTACTTAATTCAATTTCTGCCTTCTTTATCTGGCCTGTGGCCAGCTGCTAATAGCCTTATCGCCCATAACTGTAGGAAAAAGTGTTTAATTATTGTCGTGTGTGACTGAAGTGTAACTGCCAACATTCCAATTGATATGATAGGTTATTTATAACGCGCTTAATAACCAGAAGTTTCTAAGCGCGGACCCGGGGATCGAACCTGTGTTGATCCGTGTCGGCTTGCTTCCAATACAAATGCATTGTACCTGAGCTATCCTCCTCCAATGTTCTAATATAGCTTTGTAGCTCCAGTCTATAGACCATACCAAGCATTCTGGGACTCCACCCCAAGTTTGAGGCATGAACAGCCCACAAGTTTAGCTAAGGTTGCAGCAATTTGGCATCATCATTAACAAAAAAACTCCCTGCTTTGTGTTCTAAAGCAGAGAGAGAGAAGGCAAGATGTTTGGAGAGAAAGGAGGCAGAAGGAGGATGGTGGAGGCAACAGAGATATCTTGCAGTATGTCACATCAATAAAGATTAATGACTAGGACTTTAAGTGGGCCAGGGCTAGTCAGGGCCAAGCCACGCCTACCTCTCAGGCAGTCCTTTAGCCAAACTGCCTGCAGGTGTCAGCATTTTGGATTAGAAAAAAAGAAAAGGCTCTGGGACCACACGGCAAAGGGGAAGATGTACGTATCCCAGAGAGCCAACTGCCCACTGTTGTGCTGGTTACACCAAAAAAGGCTCCACATGAAGTTAAATCCCAATACAGAGGGAACAGCCTTTGCATGATCCTATTCTTTTGTCACTGGAACCTTCCCCTCCCCACTCAAGCTCTCCCTTGTGCATCCTCTGCTTAAGAAGCCCTCTGTTGATCCTCCCTCTCTGGCAAACTATCGCCCGCTATCTATCACTCCTTCCCTGGTCAAAGTGGAAAGCAGACCATCTCCCAGCTTACTCTCCACACTGAATCTGTTGGTTGTCTCAGTTACCATCAATCTGGTTTCAGAGCAGCCAGAAGCACAGAAACTACTCTCCTGAACACTCGTGAAGACTTGCTCTCCAATCTTGACACTAACCTTCCTTCTGTCCTCATTCTCCTTGATCAATCGTCTGCTTTTCACACGATTAACCACTCCATCCTGCTCAATCGTCTCTGAGACAACATGGGCATCTCTGGTTAGGCCCTTGCCTGGTTGACGTACTTTCTCACTGATCAACCCTCCCATGTCCAACTTGGGTCTTTCGTCTCTTTTATCTCTCTCTCTACTTGTGGTGTTCCCCAGGGGTCTATCCTCTCTCCCTGGTTCTTTAACCACTACCTGGCATCTCTGTCCCACTGCATCTCTACTTTCTGCTCTAATTTACAGTGCTATGCGGATGTCTCCTTCAGGCGCCCCTCAGGCTCTTCTGCTCCTTCTCCCACACCTGACTGTCTGTCCGCAATTCAGGAATGGTGTGCCTCCAGCGACCTCTGCCTTAATGCCCTTATCCCGTTATTCAGAAGTTCTTAAAGAGGGAGTTCCTTCATTTCATGCCCATGACGCTACTGTCGCCAATCTGCACCAATCATCAAGACACCAATCAAGACATCTTCGAAAATGACATTGATTTGCACTTCAGACCAATCAAAACGAACAACCAGTTGGTAAAAGGCAAAATTAAGCAAATCTTGACTAGCTTTTTGGAATGTTCCTGGCAAAAATGTCTAATTGTGTGTTTCTTTCTTGTGAGTGCAAAATTCCTATAAGCTGGAGAGTCTTGTGGAAGAACGCAGGACACAGGGTGAACGTAAACAGACTGAAATGGAGAAGGCTTGAATTCCCTGTAGAAGTTCCCAAGTGGACAAGATCTAAAGTAGCCCGTGTGATGGTCATAAAGTGGGCCTGACCTTAAAAGGAACAACCATGGGAGAGACAAGTAATTCTGCAGCTTTCCCAACTTGTCTAGCCTGAGGTCACGGGTCAAAAGTTGATCTAAGGGTGGGACTCAAAATATGAGAGGGATTTTGCTGACTGCAGACTCTGCGACTGCGGTTGTAGCCAATCAAGAGCTGTAATGCAAAGCAGGAAGACCGCTGTACCTAAAAACATGATGGTTACCAGGGGGAAGGGCTCATACGGGAGTGACTTAGCAGACTTGGATAGCTAACACCAGTGCTGTCATTGGGCAGGATCTTCCCGGATCTGGAATCCAGCAAACATTTCTCCCTGGATCTCCGGCTCCCTAATTCTGGGGAATCCATGTGCACTCCAGTGAGCACTCTGCATGTGTTTATCAAATGCTGCAGTGCGTTCGTGTCCATCCAGGATTCGAGCCGTGGTTGCGTCATATTTCCCCATAGGACCATTGAGGGTCTCAGCAGGAGTGTTCTGAAATCCTGTGTCAGTGGTGCACTGTGCAGGAAGTACTGATGTGCATTTCTGGGGGGTTTAGAGGGTGTGCACATTTTATACTTTGCTAACAGTGTAAGAAATTCGGCTTTTTTCCAGGTGTTTATGATTCATCTTCTGAGGGTCTGAGAGGCAAATGTTTGTGGAGGTGACTAAAATAACCTCCTTCCCGTTCCCTGCGCTGAATCCCCCTCCCCTTAACCCCCATGGTAGGTGGGATCCCCCAATAAAAAATGTCAATTTCCACCACTGCCCAACACCACAATCAGAAATACGTCTTGAGGCATCAAGAGTGAACACAATGCTGTTGCTGTGTAGGCTTTGATCTGAGATTTAGGTATGGTTTCCTGCCTGTTTCCGAAGCACTACTTTTTTAGTCAGGTATAGGAACAGAAGGGCAACGACATGAATTAGTCAGCGCCACATCATACAATCGCTGCCCATTGGTGGAGCTCAAATTAGAACTCCTGTCCCCTGGATGCAAAACCATCAGCTTAGTCACTAATAATAACCTAACATTTTCTAATATCGCTTCAAAGCTTTTGGCTCCCGCTTCTAAGCACTGTTATTTCCAAATTTCATGGTAGTCAATATATCGACCTCAGAAGGGTAAGTACAGATTGCCCCCACCTCCAAGTATGGCAATAATGAGTGCCATTCAATTAACCAGCCCTGGAAGCAGGAAGGAGGCAGTCAGCCTTGCAGGGATCAACACCATTGTCTGGAGGTCGCATTTACAGCTCTAAGATGTCGCACCAACTGAACCACACCTCCTCGTAAACTCTTAATATTCATAGGACCTCATTACGAGGAAGGCGGCCACGGAATGAACTGTGCTGGTAAGGGACCTGCACCGTTCATTCCGGGCGCCTCATTACGAGGTCTGCAGCGGGTCACGCTGAGGACGTCTGATCAGACCGTGCGTCCTTAGCGGTACCCGCGAGCAGACCAGGATGCTAACAACGGGCCCATCATTAACGGGCCCGTTGTTAGCATCATGCCCATTCCCATTGAGCCCTATGAGGCCTCAAATGGGGATGTAACGGGTCCGGGTCCTGGGAAAGGGAAAGGGCTCGCCCGGTAATTCCCTATTCCTGGAACCCGGACCCGGTACCCGGTTTGGGGGTAGCCATGCTAAAAGCGGCATGGCTACCTCCAAACTCGTAATGAGGCCGATAGTCTTAACAAATAAAAGGTATATATTTTTTGTAATCCGTTCCCTGGAGAACAGTGGCATCTGGTGGCAGAGGGGAACCTAATAACTTCCCTCCATCGGTGCTCTTTTTGCGCTTATCGCCCCTGACGCCCTGCCCCCAGCCTAGTTCAAATCAAGACATTTCGAGGGGCTATAACAGGCTGATAGTCAACGCTCCAAGAAATGGACACGTGCATTGCTGTTTTTTCAATCAACACATCTGTTGACAGGAAGACCGAATTGATTGCGGCCCACTTAACTCGCGGCTTCGGGAGCAGGAGGGGCGATAAATCAGGACGGACATCTGCTTAATAGATAGACGCGAGTGGCTGGCTGCATGGGTAGCCGAGGACACTGTGTTAGCAACAGGAGTGGAACTGCTCCAAGCATATTAGAGACCATCTATAAATACCGCCTGCAATTTGGACCATTGTTTGGCGGCTTTGAAAACATGCAGTGCAGAGCGGTTGTACTGGGGGAGGAGGAAAGGAAGAAGGCCTCTTTGCCCTTCCCTTCCTCCCACTTCGGGCCTCAGAGGCTAGAGGTAGCAGCCTCTCCTTTCTCAACTGTGAGTGCTATTGTGTTCTGCCAGACTGTTTACATAATGTCTTACATCAGCTATTGTTAAGTTGCCGGAGCTGTGCCACCGGGAAGGCCACCTCTGAGCCAGGCACTGCCAAACAGCGAGCAATGAACCAGGAAAACCGTGATCTCATGATCTTGCAAGACAGGTGATGCGGGGGGAGTTGCTAGGTCTGGAAAAGACCCGGGGCTAAGCTGATGTCGGAACTGTTGGGACTGGGGGCTAGCTAGTCTTTTGGCTGTAGCTCCTGAGATTCTATCTGGGCTACAACCAAAAGATCAGGGGCTATAGCCCCTTTAGCCCCACCCCTAGCAACAGCAGGCTGCATGGGGATCTGCAGCATGCGGGCAAAGTGATCCACCCACATTCGCGATTCGGCGGAAACACATAGACGGCACATTATGCAGAGATCAGCCATCGGCCGATCTATAGTGACGCCTCCATTTAGCGGGATAAAGGCAAGAGGGGCACTCGCTGGCATGGTTACTCAATATGAACCGATCCAGGTGTTTTGGACTGCAACTTCCCATCTTCCTTCACCACTGACTATGCTGGCTATGGCTGATGGGAGAACCATGTTGGGGTATCACAGTGAATTTAGACCCCCAATTCTAAGCCCATCTATCCAAACTGTATCCCAGTGACATTCCACGTTCAAAGCCCCAAAGTGCCACGCTCTGAAGCCGCGCCAACAGGTGATGCGGCAAAAGCAATAATAATACAAGATAATGTAGCAATGCACAAATGCATTGATAACTCCAGTGCCTTAAGTGGCACTACAATATGAGGGGGGGCCTCATCAAGGGTGTGTGGCCTAATGGCGCGTGGTCATCTGCTGGCCGTTAGGCCACGCCCCCTTGACGAGCCCCTTCTCAATGGGCTACTGGCCTTTTTTCTGCATTTATTTTCTATAGGCTTGCCTTGCAGGGGACAGTGCCTCGCCTATTCAGCCTTAATGGTGGCGTTGCCCCTCACCAGCTGGGGAGGGGCACTGTCACCATTAAGGGTGAGGCTATTGGAAGCAGAGGCCTTTTTCCTAAAGACTGAAACTCCCTCGGATGTGTGGGAGCTTCAAGATTTAGAAAACAAGGCCTCTGCTTCCAGCGGCCTCACCCTTTCTCCATAATGGTGGCGAGGCCCACGGGCATCTCTTGCTTAAAGGGATGCCTTGGAGGTGCAGCGCCACCATTATGGCTGAAAGGCATTTTTTTCTGAAGCCTGAAGCTCTTGCACACAAGCGAGAGCTTCAGGCTATAGAAATAAAAAGCCTTTTCGTGTAGTGGTCTGCCACGGGAGATTAGTGGGCCCTGGCAGGGCTCCGCCTCAAAAAAAGATTTTGGAGCCTGCTGGGGCAGCTCCGGCAGGCCCCGGCCTACTTAAAGCCCTGAATAACTCATCATGTTACAGCATGTAATCGGATATGACCTAGAAAATATCATAAAATGACTCTGCATATAACAGCTTATATCTTAATAGATCCTACACATGGGCACATTAATGAAAGTGTTTTCCCATGGGAAGGCCGGCAGATATTGAGGGCAAAGGTTCATGAAAGTCTTTTCAAATGCTCTATGTAATGTAATGTAATGTAGCAGGATTCGTACAGCGCTGACTACGGCATGAAGGCATCTAGGCGCTAGTAAAGCAGCTAAAGGAGCTCAGATCTGTGCCGAGCAGTAAGAGACAGAGTCACACTATTCAAAAAGATACATTTTTAAAGCTTTCCGGAAGCTCAGATGATCACTCCCCTCCCGTGACTGACCCAGAAGAGAATTCCACATACCCGGTGCAAGAGTCGAGAACGCTAGACCCCCTGCCCGGGCTCTGCTGGATCCTGGGACTGTCAGGAGATTCTGAGAGGCTGACCCAAGAGCCCTTGATGGAGCATAAGGGGTCAGTTTAGTCTGAAGATATTCCGCACCAGCTTGATGGAATGCACGGTGAGCAATGCTGAAGAGCTTAAATGTAATGCGACTGTTCACTGGAAGACAGGGCTGCTGCCGAAAAAAGGTCCTGGGAGTGGGCAAAGCATTTAGAGCCAAGGGCCAGCCTAGCTGCAGCATTTTAAAGTTGCTGCAACCTCTAAATTAAAAATGGCTGGTTGGCCTAGATAGATACAATTACAGTAATCTATGGACCCTAGTATGGAAGCGGCCACAACTTGGGCTCGAGATTCTGCCGGGAGAACAGTTAGTGTTATTTTCAAGATATTTAACTTTAAAAAACCTGAATTACATACCGCCGAGATTCAAAGCTCAGGGGAGCCAGAGGATACGATTTTAACACCCACACTTTTGACTGATTTGCTAGGTTTGGGGCACGGTCTGAGCAATTCGGGCCGGAAGTCATTGGTCCAGGCAGCCTGCGTTGCGACAGAGCCTGTGAACATGACCTCTGTTTTCTCTCTATTACGTTTAGCCAATTTCAGGCCATCCACTCCCCTACCTCAGCCAGGTAGTTCCAAAGCTTAAGGAAGGAGTTGGATACTGAGTCCAGACGAAAGAGTAGCTGAGTATCGTCAGCATATGTATAAAACCGCACCCCATGCTGCTGGATAAGATCTGCTAGCGGACGAAGATAAAGGTTAAAAAGAAGAGGGGACAGTGAGGACCCCTGGGGGACCCCACAAATAAGAGCCATAGAAGGAATTAAAGAAACAGTTTGTACTGTTGGGGACATGGGACCTGTTTGCTTTTTTGCATGGATTACCCTACAGATGCCATCAATTGAAAAGATAACCCCACCACTCAGAGATGTATATACAACAAGGTCAAGGCATAGGGCTGCAGATTGCCAGAGAAGGGGCATTTATTGTGCTTTGTTTTTAATTTACTGATTGTTGTATTTTGAATAGAAAACCAATTTGTCATTTATCAAATCTGGTTGATAAACAACACTGCAAGTAAGGTTGAGTTCTGAATGATTTGCTGGCCAAATTTGTATATATGCTTGAAATTTACAAAAGCTTTATTGTTAAGGTGTCTTTTTCTTTTTTTTTTTTAAAGAAAAGGCATACCAAATCCAACGTGCTTTAGGTATTTAGTGATTCAGTCATGCAACTGTCAGAGACATAAATGACAGATATAAAGCTCTTTGGTCATTCTTATTTTCCCAAAATGTTCTTGAATATGCAAAATGGCTAAAACCTCATTAGTTCTATTGCTGCCACTCCACATTACTTTATATTATAGTTCTTTTTAATCAATACACACACACACTGTTAAGCAATCACTTTTATATTCAAATACACAACATACATTTTTTAAACCGTTGCAAAAATGAGCGTTTTCCCTTCACAAAAGTAAAGGTTAAAAATGATGCATCACTTTACAATATTAAACGCATGCCTATGATTAAGTCAAGCACAGAGATCCCACAGGTGTCACTAAAAAGATGTTTAGAAGCAAGTACTAATTTCCCTCCCAAGCCCCACATTTCAGAGGTCTGTGGCCACCCAAAAGGTGCAAGCAGGAAATAGATCATAGAGACGGTAGAATGGCGAAGAGTAAGGGCCTCATCACGAGTTGGGCGGTAATGCCGGTGGTTTTACCGCTGGCGGTATTAGCCTTACCGCCAAACCCCCCGGCGCTATTAGCGCTCGATCACGGGTTTGGCGGTAATGGAATCCCACATTCCCCACTGAGCCCATTTGGGAATGCCCCATTCCCCATTGGGCTCAATGGGTAATTTTTGCGCTCTTACCGCCGGCGGATTTCCAGCCGGCGGTAATAGCATGAATTTTCAGCGGATTTGCCCCCAGCTCAGAGCTGGGGAGAAATCCGCCAAAGCCCTGATTTGGCAGGCCCTTAAATCCGGCGGTAATAGCGCGACCGCCGGATTTAAGGGTTACCGCCAAACTCGTGATGAGGCCCTAAATCTGAATGCGCAAGTGCAAGTGATACTTGTGAAAGGATACCCAAAGCCATAAAAGGGTGAGAACAAAAACTGTGCGCCAAAGGTAGGCACGGTTTCACAGCTGCAAAGGTGTCCCGTAAAGGTTTATCATGTGTCTTTGATGACTGTAAGTAACCTTTACATGAATTATATTTTAAATACAAGGTAGAGCCATTACTGTGAAACAGTACTTCAAACGACAGCAGGACATTTATATCTATACCCACAAATCTCAAAACGTTCCTATGTATTGTACAGTCCAACCAACTTTACAGGGTTAAACATTTTAAATTACCTTAAATGCAAGCTGGCAAGACCCATAGCCCTAAACACACCCACAAAGGTGCTATTGCGCCTGATTCATTGCTCAATTTTACAGGGATTGGGTTCCATTGACTGCAGCAGGTAACTTTCCTTATTTCCCTTTTGCCCCCCTGCTAACACCAGAACTGTAACCATGAGACAGAGTTATTTAACACTTTTAAAAGATGTGCCTGTTCCACCTGCACACATTTCATATGTATACCATTCAACAAGACCCGGATGTATACATTTAGTTATGTTGCATTAATATTACAAACCAGCCTTGGTGCTTCTAATAGAGTGACAGCAGGCAATTTGTGAGAGATGCCAAAATGCCTCTTTCCAACCTTCTCTCACTTGTGTCCAGTTGGCAGACAGCTTATGTTCTTATCACTTTCTCTAAAAGATTGTTTTCAGACCTAACTGAAAGTAGACATTTAGCCATAACGAGTACCCCTAGTGCACTCAGCTGTAGAACACACTGCCATTTCCAAATCCTGAGCAGGACAGATCTGAAAACACTCTTTCAACAAACATAACATAGAAGATAACAGACTTGAATTAATAGAGAGGAAGCAATATCTTTTATCTTTCTAATCCCTGCAACCTTAAACATGGCCTTTTAATGTTATGGGGCCAAAATGGGCGGACATAATGGGGGTGAAGGGGTGTAGTTTGGAACATCAGGCAGAGTTTGTTGAAGGGGTGGAATCTGGTGAAGGTGCAGAGTCTGGCACAGGTGGAGTAAAGTTGGGGGTGGTGCATGCACTTATTTGGGCCTAGAGCAGCAGAAAGCCTAACTATGCCACTGCCAGTGCTACTAACCTTGAATTATCGAGGACTCCTGCAGCCACCCCTCCACCAGGCTCCAAAAGCTTCCTTTGCCACTGGACTGAGGGCGCAGGCTATTTCTCTGCTTTTCGTCATGTACACCCATTGCTGAAATGAATGCACAGGGTGTAAGGAAGTTCTTCACTTTCATATACTTTATTGAATCAAAGTTAATTTGCACATTTAATATGTCAGTGTGGTGGACTGGGAGAAAACAGGTCTTGTGAAAGGACAATGGGTTGAATCAAAATGTCTTTGCGAGGTTTGAGTTGTGTGCTTTTTTGTTGAGGGGGTTGAGGGATTGAGCAAAAGAAGGCAATGTAACTGACTGGCGGGGTGACTTGCAACGAATGAGGACACTCTCTTCCCCCATGTTCTCTTTTGCCCATACCATTCTACTTAACCCCCAGTAGTCTCTACAGCCCCTCTCACCTGCTTCATTTGCTTCTATCCCTCTCTCTCTCTCCACACCTTTTCTTCCACTCTCTCACCTGACCCACCCATTACTGTATCTCTTTCTACCTTTCGTTATCACAACGTTACTCTTTCCCCACTACATCAGTCCATTACTCCTATTTGTTCTTGCACCATATAATCTGTCTCCCTCTCGTCTCCCTCCACTTTACACCTCCTCTTTGTGTTCCTTCTCTATTGTCTGCCTCTATCACCATAACTCTCTCATAAATTGGCATTTCTGGGGCATTTGAGACCATGCTTGGCATATGCAAGGATCCTCCCTCTCTTCTCTCCTCTTCAACCTATATGTGGAATCCCTTGGACAGACCCTCAGCAAACACAACATTTCCACCAATACGCAAATGACACACAAATATAATTCCAAATGTCACCCCCTTCACAACTCCACACCCTCAACACCTGTCTCTCCACCATCACCAACTGGAGGCCCCCCCAATTCTTCATACACAACCCTTTCAAAACAGAATACCTCCTCATCTGCCCCCCAAGGCATATACCCAAACTCACCCCCTGGATTCAAGAACTCACCCAATACAACCCATAACCCTCTCTGCATGGGTAAAATCCCTTGGCTTCACCATCGACCCCCACCTTTCTTTCACACACCACATAGCTGCTGACACCAAAACATGCAATGTACAACTACACCTCCTACGTAAAATCAGACATATCCTTCCTCCTGATGGCTTCTGCACCACAAAGCACTGGTTCCCTCTAAGCTGGACTATGGTCTCCTCACTGGACTCCCCAACAACACCCGTGAACCCCTGCAAGACATACAAAACGCAGCAGCCAGACTCATCCTCCACCTAGACAAACATTCTCACATCACCCCATTTCTTGCCCAGCTGCACTGGCTTCCCACACCCAAGGAATTGCCCTCAAATGGGCTCTGCATTGTATCCCAAGCCATCCACCTCCAAACTCCATCTTAACTTCATGACAAATTCAAACCCGTTACCAAACACTAACACCCGACAAGCCAGCCAACACTTCCTACACATTCTACTCAGTAAACTCACATGCACACAAAAACAAGTATTTACCCACTGAGAACCAGGGCATGGAACACCCTACCTCTTCACATATGCACTGCACCCTCGATCACAACTTTCAGAAACAGCCTCAAAGCATACCTGTTTGCCCACACATAACCCTGCCCTCCTCCACTGCTATCTCTTGTCTATCCTAATCTTTCTATCCTTTCCTGAACACATTTTGTAACTTCTTTTTTCAACTCCCACCTTTTGAAACTTTGTACCATGTAAGGCACTCCGAGCCCCTCTGGGTAGGGCCAGTGCTAAACAAAAATATTAAAATAAAGTAAAATAAAATAAAAATATGATGGCAGCAAATGGGCATATGAGGCTGCACATCACCTGTTGGAGAGGTCTGCCACATTTCCCTCTCCTGATGTTTTGGACTACATCTCCCACCAGATAGAGCATAGTCAATTTTGAGGGATCATGGAGGCATAGATATGACATGATCTGATATGATGTGTCATTTATAACGTGCCTATACACAAGTGTTTCATGGTGCGATGAGGCAAGGGAGGGGGAACAGAGGGAAGACAGACAGCAATCCTACTAGGCCAGGTGTCATTCAGATCGCGCAAGTGCATGGGAAGGTGGAAGGGGGAAAGTGCAAGGGAGAGGAGGAGGGAAACGTGCAGTACATGGGATAATAGAATAGCAATAAGTAAAGTACGGCCAGCTGGTGGCAAGTGCAAGGGTAAGTGCAGACATCAGGTGTCAAGTGCTGGTATTGGGACTGTAGGGATACAGAGACAGTCCCGAATGCGGGGGTTACCAGGAAGTCAGTGCAGGTGTGCGACTGGCGGTGGAGGGGACCTAGGCCGAAATATCTAATTTGCCACAAGCTGCAGATCCCTGATGTAAAAACGCAACGCGCATGAGGAACTAAGTGCCATTTCAATTGGCATTTGAGAAAACATTTGGAGTATGAGAGCAGCAACGGGATTTGAGTCTGCACTTCACATGGAGTGACATACAATTTTCATTAGGCGTTCAGCGTAATTTCCAGCGACATTTGAGGCTGCACGTCACCCATGGTAAATATAACATGCATATAAAGAACCATGTGGTGTTTATGAATCATTTGAGGGTGAGCTTGGCACATGATCAGTTACATGTGAGACTGTACATATGGTACATACCATGTATTAAAGGCACTGAATGACATTATTGTGGCATTTGAGGATGCACTTCACATATGATGTCAGAAAAGGGGCATGTGAGGATCTCCGTGACATATGGTGACCACGCCAGCTGTATAAGGTATTAACTGACATTGGGGGGCATTGCTGGGCATTTGAGGATGCACTTCGCATATGATAGAGGCAACTGGATACATAAAGATGTACCCAGTATATTTGCACTGTACCTAGGCTGTAAGGCCGTAACAGACTTAAGATTGCAGTACCCTCAAATAGAGGCTACTTTTGGCATACTGTATTATGGCAGCGCATGGGAATGTGTGGCTAGACCCGACGTGCTCAGCCATAATTGGCATACGTTGTCAGTAAATGGCCATATGAGGCTATAGTGGCATATGCATGGCAGTGCCCTTGGTCTATGTTGTTCTAACGGTTCTACCGCTGGCACAACATGACCCCCTTAATGGCATGTCAAGGCAACACCCTAGTTAAAATGTGGTCGGTATATAAGAAATGTCTGACATCTGCTTTAGTACTGGTTTGATATTTTATGAAATGTAAGCTAATTTATGTGTTTTACTACCAGCAGTCACCCAAGGTGATGTCATCGGAGTTAAATGTCATAAGGGTCAAAAATCATATGACATCACAGGTGTGTGGTGTCACTTTCGCTACCCCTGGTATTTGGTGAATTGATATCTCTCATTCTATCCCTATTTCCTGCCCACTCTGTTTTCCATTGTGCTGCCAAGGCAAATTAATTAACGGATGTGTGGATAGATTAATTCTTCTTAATATACTGTGCGCGAGTGACACGTTATAGTGGGGGAGGGGACCAAAACACCTGAATAAGAACTCAGCACTGCATGTTATGCACAACCTATCATAGGCAGTTACCAGGATCACGACAGCACTATTCAACAAAAAAGGATTGGAGCAGGACCCTAGGCATACAAGGTCAAGAATCATGGACTAAGCTTAGACCTGCTCCAAAAAAACAACTAGATCATTAACAGTTCTGGAGAGATATGACACTCTGTGGGGCTGATTCATGGAATTTGTGTGCCGAAAAACGGGAATTTGTGCGCCATTCTGCCTGAAAATGCCCATTTGTTAAACAGGGATTTGCGGCCAGAAAGGCGCACAAATCCCTGTTTTTCGGCGCACAAATTCCATGAATCAGGCCCTCTCTCTCTCTGATACTCAGAAACACAGATAATTCGAGCAAACTCATGCAACTGTGTCTTGCAATGACATGACGTCGTTGTCAACCTGCTGGGAAGTAATATCCCCAGTGCCATGTAGAGCTATAGCGCCCCTAGTTGGTCCATGAGGGTGGCGCCTGGACTTGTTCCACAGAGGTCCACCTCAAGATGGCTTCATCCTTCCCCAGTTCATGCCAGAACAAAAAAGGGCAATGTCATGACGTCAACCCAAGATGACGTCACCCCGCTTCTACTGCTACGAACACCAAGAAGGTGCTTCAAAAGGATGGTGAGATCCAGCAATTCTGCATCGCAGCACTCAGGTTAGTCTCACCTTGTGTGGTCGCTTCCCAGGATGTTTCTTGCTGTTCCCTTCTGTTACCACCTCCTGCCATCTCCGTTCTGACTTCCTCCCTTCTAGCTTCTTCCTGCCTCCTTAACTGCCTTGGCTCTTGTATTCCTGCCTACAGGCACTCTCCATCAGCATGCCTCCCTGCCTGCTGCAGTGGCTATCCTTAGGACGTCCCCCTCGCTCGCCCTTGTGTTGGACACCTCCTGCCTGCTGCTGCAATCCACCTGTAGGACATGTGTCTGCCTGCTGCCGCACTTCGTCTAACCATCCTTCAAAGGGTTTTCCCCCATCATTGGGGTTTTCCCTTAGGCAGCCGCTGTGGGGTTTCAAGTGCCAGGTGTACTCCCTAGTGGGCATTTGGACAACACTATAGACTGGCCATACTCACATGGTCTTGACTTCCTTCTGCAAGGATGTTCACAGGCACTCACTGTTGGTCGCTAGCCATGACACAGAGAACCTGAGATATCTCAGGGAATTAAGAGCTTGCGTCAGACCCGTCTATGCAACCAAAAATAAAAGGTTCAAATCTCAGCAGGGCCGACAAAGCCCGTCACCATTGTAATGGCTGCCGCTACAACCCCCACCCACCCGTACATAGGCAGGTCAGGCCCCCATCCCCGATTCTGCCTCCTACTGAAAGCACTGGTCATTTCACATTACGTTTGTTAAAGGGAAGTCCTTCGGTGGATGAACCGATGCTAAGAGTCTGTAGGATGGATGCAAAACGCTACATGTAGTGTGGATGCCTCTGATAAGGAGGGACGCCATATGGACATGCCGGGACGAATCATGCCTTCATCCTTCCGAGATTGCCAATTGAGCAATACAATAACCGTAACTTTAACACCTCTTATCAAGCACTCCTCCGCACCCCACATTATAGTTATTATTAGTATTCTTCAGTACACCTGACTGGCCGTCTGGTGTACCTCAGAGTCCCACAGGTCCCGGGCACCCCCGTCAGTTCTCTCTTGCACTCGCCCCACCCTCACTGCACTGAGACATGACCCAAGAGAGTGGCTCTCTCTGCACTTACCCCACATCCAACCAACAAATGGGTGCACTTGGACCTCCCCCTCCCTGTCTCCGTCTGTGCACTTGCGCGATCCAAATGTACTGACCTGGAAGATCGCCTGTCTGCTCTCCCTTGTCAACACCCCCTAATTGCACTTGGGAAAACTGCAGAGTCGCTGCCAGGCCCATTTGCTGTGTCTTAACTGTAATTGTATTTTATGCACTTACTCTGCCTGTGCAGACTATGATCGTCTCAGAGTTTCAAGGGCTCTGATTAAACTGCTGTCTTTTCCCATGTTATGTTATGTACCTGTTTATAACGCGCCGGTAGCCGGTAGGCATCAGGGTGTGGGGAAGACCAATGTTCCCTCCCTCCCTGAGCGCTTTGAAACACTTGCCTTGTGTATAGGCGCTTTATAAATAAACATTGCCATTATCACCATGACCAGTAGCTTTGGTGAGCCTCGGTGCTAAACGCTGTCATAGCAGGCATGTCTGCGCTCGGATTGCCTTGGCTTTCAGTTGTTGATGGACAGGTAGTGTGGAGTGGGTCTGTAATGGTAATTTGCAATCACCATCCACAGGCTGGTAAGACTATTTTTAACTGGACATCATAATCACAGCATGACTGACAGGACATTGGGGCCGCTTGTGGTTGGGCACTTGTGATGTCACTTCCTGTGATGCCACTTCCCATCGCATATGCTAATATGTCTCCTAGCCTTTTTATTTTTAGGACTTGGGCCTTGATCCAGACCCACACTCGTGGACATTCCCAAGCCTTTTAAAAGCTTGCATCAGGGCTGAATCGCCCGCAGCAGCTAAGCCGAAACACGGAGAAACGAGCTGGAACAGCAGAGCTCCTCTCTGGATGATCAGGAATGGCAGCACGCGGCTCTCGCAGGCTTTCGGGAATGTAAACAGGAAGTAATGACAGACGGCCGGAAGGAGAGGTCCGAGTGCACACAGAAGCAGGCCGGGGCTTAGCGCCTGGATCAGTGAGCCACATTCCAGGGCCAGGATGGAGAGCGCTATAAAAGGGCATGTGAGCCCCACAACCACCTGCGCCTCGGAGTGTGGTGCAAAGGGTGTTTGCAGAACAGCAATGCAATACTTTACATTCTCTTTTTAAGGAATGCACACTCTATCGTGTGCGAGAGGCTGTGTGCATGTCTCTGTGTGCGGCGTGTCTCTTGTTGGTAACAGCGTTTGTATTTGCCTTGGGTGTCTTCCAAACCAACCAAAGGCAGGAGACGCACAATGCACATTGTCAAGTGGGTGGATTAACACAATCTACGATTAGCCAACGTGCACGGGTGGCCGCGGCGCTGGAAGGGACGTTCTATAATCCAATATAGCTTCCTACAGCGCTTCTGCTTCTAGGCGCCTTTAGAGGTGCCAAGGTGTGTCCATGTTGCTGTTTGACGGCAGCGCTGCTCTCCATTACAGGACATTCCAAGTGACCAGTTACTGTGCACACGTGTTCTTCTGCACCCAGTTGAAATATATGGCTTTTTGGCATGAGTAAATTCATATCCACAGAGGAAAAGCAAGGGGCAATCTATTCATTAAATAAAAATACCAACAGAAGCCAGTCAACACTTTTAGACACCAGTAACCAGTTCAAGGATGCATGCATACATAATTCCTTTTTTTTCCCCCATAACACTTCAACAGCTGTCCAAAACTCACAGGCCAGCAAAGGACCCAGTAGGAATAATGTATAGGTAAAATGGAATTTCCATCAGGGTCTAATCAAAGACTGTAACACTCCGCAATGCTCTGCATAAGCGGGTTTTGAGGGAAAATGCATAAGCGGATTTTGAGGGAACTTCATAAGCGGGTTTTGAGGGAAACTGCATAAGCGGGGTTTGAGGGAACTGCATAAGTGGGTTTTGAGGGAAACTGCATAAGCGGGGTTTGAGGGAACTGCATAAGCGGGTTTTGAGGGAAACTGCATAAGCAGGGTTTGAGGGAACTGCATAGAGAAACGGCTTGGTAGTAATGTGCGTTTAACGCATCTGATCTGATGGTGAGAAGCAGAGACACAATTTAGGATGCAGAGATGCACCTAGCGTGTGATTGCCTAGCGATAAAGAGTGGGTGTTTATACAGCGCGTTTACCAAAGCACTGAATATAGAGCGTATTTACATATACTTATCACCCAACCAAAGTTGGTACTCACTCACCGACCTCGAAAGGATGAAAGTCTGGGTTGGCCATTCCGGGATTCAAACCTGCAGATCACACACAGATCGCAGCAGCAAGCGTGCAACCCGCTGAGCTATCTTACGAGCTGGAGCATCCGCCTTACCCCAACTGACGCTTAGACCAATCAAAAAGATAAACGTAGGCTGGCTTTTGCCCACTGAAAGCTCGGGCATTATACACTGCATCAACGTATAGGAGAAACTTAGTTCCGTGCTTGGAATTTGCGTGGCGGAAGTACTCCCAATACCAGCACTACCCCTAGGAGGGAACACATCAGAGGTATTGCACTGACAATACTCAGGGCCAAAAATGGAGAAGGTGTTACCCTGGGAACTAACCATTGGGGGAGGAGATTGGCAGGAGGCGTCTGTGGATGAGTAGGGTTATGGTGGTCCTTGAAACTTCTAGGGTCAGCCTGTAGCGGTCAACGTGACAGGCCGCTGCCAGGATGAGATGCACTTCAGAAACCTGTCATGTCACAAACTCATGAGTGAAGGCACTTCTCATCAAGCCTATCTTACTTTTCATGGTACAGTAGTAGTACTTCTCAGCAGGTCAACACTACTTGTAATATGACATAGATAATACTTCCCAAAGGAGCTGCATAATGTACTGTAATGTAACAGTACCAACACTTCTCGCCAGGTCTGCTTTACTTTCCATGGATCAGTACTAGTATTTCTCAGCAGGTCAACACTACTTGTAATATGACATAGTTAACACCATAGGCGTATACAGGGAGTGGCTATGGTTTTCTCGGGGATCTTACCTAGGTAGGAAAGATGGGTGATGGATCAGTAGTTGCTAAGGTCTTCGGGGTCCAGTTTTGGTTTCTTGACAAGAGCAGGGATTTGTCCGCCCATCAGGTTTGAGGGGAAGGTGCCTTGAATTAGGGAGCAGTTGATGATTGGCAGGTAAGAGCAGAGTGGCTCGGTCAGAAGATTTTTAAGTACAGAGGCAGGGAGAATATCGTCTGTGTACAATGTGGTCTTGCAGGATTTAATGTAGCAGTGAGGTCTTTCAAGGTGTCTTGAAAGTATGCCTCAGTGTACATACCATGTAACTTTGCATTTGCACTGGTGCAAAGTTTCTGAAATCTGGCCCCTAATTGGTTCCAACCAGTTTTAGAGCATGCTTGGCCCGTTGATTGGCTACATGCAGTTTGAGGGAAGCCGCAGGCTGGCTAGACGGGGGGGCGGGAGAGTGGTGGGGGACCGACGCCGTCTCTGTCTATGTTGCTGGCCATTCACCCATTGACGCTGAGACTGTCAGCTTTCATTCTTTACTCATCACAGCACCCATAGAGCCAGCGGTAACCTGGTGGATGGCAGCAACAGATTTCTCACGTCTGAGCATAAAGCAACAACATCAGGCAGCATCACTTCCTGCAAAAGCTTTGGACAGTTTTAGATGAACTCAGAAGTGAGCACTGGAGTGTTTGTCTGGAACGTTAATAAGACCACACTCCGCTGATGATATGATAGGTTATTTATAACGTACTTAATACCCAGAGGTTTCTAAGCACGGACCCAGGGATCGAACCTGTGTTGCTCCGTGTCCTCTTTGTTCCAAGGCGAGCACGTTGCTCCTGAGCTATCCTCCCGAGACGGAAATTCAGAACTGTGAAGTTTCTTAGATCCCTGGAACAGAGTTCTACAAATGTAATTCATTTGGGTTTTGCTGTAGCAGCATTTGCAGGGAGTAGGACTCGGTTTGCAGGCTTTTGAAGCCTGAATAATAGAGAAAACTGCAAAGCTGAAGGACCAGCACCAACAATCGAAGCTAGCACTGATGTGCAGACAGGGATAGAACCAACAACAAGGAAAGATAGCACCAATGGGCAGACAGGGATAGAACCAACTAGAACAGAACCAACAATGGCTAGTGAAGATAGCACTGATGGGCAGTCAGGGATCGAACCAGCAACAACAAGCGAAGATAGAACCGATGGGCAGTCAAGCAATGAAACAACAATAAGCGGAGAGAGCACGGATGAGCAGAACGGTATAGAAACAACAACAAGCAAAGATGGCCCTGATGGGAAGTCAGGGATAGAATCAACTGGAATAGATCCAACAACAATCAAAGATAGAACTAATGGGTAGTTAGGAATAGAGCCAACTGGAATAGAATGAACAACCACAAGTGAAGAATACACTGATTGGCAGTTAGGGATCGAGCCAGTAACAACAAGCGAAGATAGAACTGATGGGCAGTCAAGCATAGAATCAACAATAAGCAGACATAACACTGATGTGAAGAAAGGTATAGAACCAACTGGTAAAGAACCACAAACAACAAGCAAATATAGCACTGATGAGTAGAAAGGTATAGAACCAATTGGTAAAGAACCAGAAACAACAAGCAAATATATCACTGATGAGCAAAAAGGTATAGAACCAACTGGAATAGAACCAACAACCACAAGTGAAGATAGCACTGATGGGCAGTCAAGGATCCAACCAACTGCAATAGAAACAACAACAACAATCGATGATAGAACTGATGGGCAGTTAAAATAGAACCAATTGGATTACAACCAACATTAACAAGCGAAGATAGAACTGATGGGCTGTCAAGGATAATATCAACAACAATAAGTGAAGATAGCACTGATGGGCAGTTAAGAATAGAACCAGCTGGAATCGAACCAACATCGGCAAGCGATGATAGCACTGATGAGCAAACAAGGATAGAACCAGCTAGACTATATGCAGCAGCAGCATGCAAATATAATACAGATGGGCAGTCAAGGATAGAACCAGCTGGAATAGAACCATCAGCAAAAGGTAAAGATAACACAGATGGGCAGTCAAGGATAGAACCAGCTGGAATAGAACCATCAGCAAAAGGTAAAGATAACACAGATGGGCAGTCAAGGATAGAACCAGCTGGAATAGAACCAGCAGCAACCATTAAAGATAACACAGATGGGCAGTCAAGGATAGAACCAACTGGGATAAAACCAGCAACAACAAGAAAAGATAACACAGATGGGCAGTCAAGGGTGGAACCTACTGGAATATAACCAGCAGCAACATGCAAAGATAACACAGATGGACAGTGAAGGCTAGAACCAGCTGGAATAGAACCAGCAGCAACAAGCAAAGATAACACAGATGGGCAGTCAACGAAAGAAGCAACTGGAATAAAACCAGCAACAACAAGCAAAGATAACACAGATGGGCAGTCAAGGATGGGACCTACTGGAATATAACCAGCAGCAACATGCAAAGATAACACAGATGGACAGTGAAGGCTAGAACCAGCTGGAATAGAACCAGCAGCAACAAGCAAAGATAACACAGATGGGCAGTCAAGGATGGAACCAGCTGGTATAGAACCAGCAACAACAAGCACAGGTAGCACCAATGGGCAGTCAAGGATAAAACGAGCTGCCATCTACACCCCAGCACGAGAGTTCCTGGGAGGAAAACCCAGTAACACCAAAGCATTGAAACTCCTGTGGAAATATATACCAGGTACACAGGGATTAATTAGGTACACTCAAGTAATCCAGCCCCAGTGGAGGGATACTCCTGTAACACCTCAGGCTCTTTAGCCTGATCCACTGCTGAGCAAGGACCCAGCCAGCTTGCAGCGCAAAGCCAACAGGACAGTGGAGCAGTTCGAAATAAAGGCACCAATTCTTCTCTGCCCTCCTTTGGTTTAAAAATGCTTAGTTTCCTGAAATAAGCACAATTCACTGGCTAGCCTGGGCAGGTGGCTTCTGGCAGTGGAGGAATCACTGTGCCTGCTGTTTACAGGAAAGGGTATTTCTCTTCTCTTCTTGGCCCTCCCCCACCACACAATCATCAACCTTATGTGCTTCATAGATTTCTAATGTAAATTAGGATGAAAATATACACCCTCATCACGTAAGGGGTAAACCCTTGCCACATCTAACTCAGTGTACAGCTTTTACCATGCTCCATTATGGATAAGAAGTGCTGATCAAGCTGAACTGGTCTGGATAACTCTCCCACCGCTCCCCGCCGTCGATCAGATCCTCATAACAGAGGTCATCTGAGGAGCAGGCACCCACCAGCCACCCTTATCGCCATCTTGCAGTCGTTTGTGAGTACAACTACGCACCAGGAGGTTTTGTCCGCACCACAACACATACGTCCTGGAGACGTCCTTAGTTCTCAGGGGACATGGTGGACAGATGTGCGATGAAATCACAATCCTCTTTGCTGAGTTATAGTGGTTTAACACTATATTCAATTTCCTTACTTTACTTCCCCACACTTTTGCCATTACCACTACCCAATGTTAATAAATACGTTCAAAAAGTAATTTGATTTGGGATCTGTAGAGTGCGCTCTGATGAATTTTAATCTTAGACTTAGTAATAAACACTCGTTCTCGTCTTATCTAAACAAATATTTTGACGGAATCTCAAGTTGATGATTCCATACATGTAACAAATCCATATCAAGGTCTATTGAAGTTAACATATCCGATAAACATCTATGACAATTGGTTGTGTCGTGATATAACACTTTCTCACATTTCTCTCTTTCTGTGATTTAACAAATAACGACGTCAATTATGATTTGTGACTCAAAATGACAATGACTGACATTGGTTGTCTGAGACTGAATCATTAACAACACTGTCAATAATGTCCTTGTTACTCAAACTAACAATGTCTGACAATGACTGCTAACACGTGTTTCACACAAATGCAGGATAAATGTTCTCCTTCAGTGCTTCTTTAGCGCCATAAACATTGAATTTTAGATGTGTCATTCATTATTTGTCAATATCTATTGTTCAATCATGAGCTTATCATTCCTTATCTCATATAACGTAGTAACGTTGCATTTCAATGAGACGATAAATATCCATTTTATGCTACCGTGTATCCATTTTCTGCTACCATTTTCATCTTTGTGCAAAAGGCGTGGAAATGTTGCTAGATGAGCATTGGGGAGTGTTTACAAAATACTAAGAAACTTAGGTTGGTGTTAAGAAGGCTTGAGGCATTGTAGAATGTGTGACTTGGCTCAAATGGACTATTTTACTTTCACATTTCAGGTGAAAGGTTTTTTTTCAAGCCTTTTTAAATCCAACATAACTTTCTTGGTGTTTTGTACACATGCCCCAATGCTCCAACCACTACACTGCACTGATTATCCCTAATAAGGAGGAAACCAGGTGTATAGTTGTCCTGAGAGCCTTGCAAAATGTCTGTCTTGGGTTGATTAAGCTATGTATAAAGTAGCACTGCCCTCTTAGACAAAGACAATTTCCTGGAGAAAAAAGGCTTGCATGTCAGCTAATTTGCATACCCACAATGCCTTGCTGATGTGACTCAGAAAAGGAGATGAACTTCCAACGTTTACTATTATTTGTCATTGTGAATGTGTGGACTTGGCATCCGGTCATTGCATTGAACCAAAGCACCGACAGCCAAACCAGCTAAATAAAAACATCTAAAAAAAAGCATCTAATGCATTTTTTAAGATGGTAAAGGGTTTAGT
Organism: Ambystoma mexicanum; assembly: GCF_040938575.1. NCBI lineage: Eukaryota > Metazoa > Chordata > Amphibia > Caudata > Ambystomatidae > Ambystoma > Ambystoma mexicanum. Next base: position 144,255,773 of record NC_090930.1, on the reverse strand, counting down.
TTAATAAAAATGGGTTTTAAAGGTTAACAAAATGGGGGTTGGGGTGAACCCCCCCATTAAAAACAATTAGATGGTTTTTTTAGATGTATGGAATTATATGCTTTGGCTGTCGATGGATTGACTATAAACTGTGTGACTTGGCTCAAATGGACGATTATATATATATTGATTTCTTTTTTTCACTGAAAAGAAGTTACTTGAAATGTAGTTAATTTGAGAAGATTGAATGCAACAAAACCTTTGAAATTCAGCGGATGTGGGAAGTCATGACCAGTTTCATTCGGCGTGTTCCTGTTGCAAAGCCCATGAGCACATACATATTATAAGAGAAGGAAGTCACAATGACGTACAAAATGTCGAGAAGGAAGTCACAATGACGTACAAAATGTCATTATCAGGGACATGGCATTACGTGGGACATCAACTGGAGCGTGCCGGGTTAAGCTGGCATTGACGTCCCACATCCACGGAAGTTCAAGGTTTTGTTGTGTTAAATCTGCACAATTTAGCAACAATTTAAGTAAAGTTTTTTTTCAGTGAATTTCAAGGGTTTTGTTATACCATAGTTTTTTTATGGGCCACTAGCCATGGCCTTCGGCCATGTCCTCCATTCATGTTCCAGGGTTCATTTTAAATCATGTGTAATCACCATTGAATATCGGTGTGCTCCTGACCATTTGACAGATTGCACTATACATGTTCCCCCAATATCTTTCTTTTGGACCCAGTAGGTGGCCACAGGATTTGGCCGTGACCACTGCACATGTCTTTTGGCCCACTAGCCAGGGCCTTCGCCACTTTATCTTTTAAAACACTACCTTTATTTCCCGCTCACTAGCCATGGCGTTCACCCATGGCCTTTGGCCCTGGCCTTCAGCCATGGCCCCTTTACATGTTGCCCCAATAGCTTTCTTCTGGTCCCACTAGCCATGGCCTTCTACCATGGTCAGTACCCACAGCCTTCAGCCGTGACCACTCTATATATTGCTCCAATAGGTTTCCCAAATGGGTCATGGTTAGTGGCGCTGGCCTTTGGCCATGGCCACACCACTAGGTGTCTTTCGGAACACTAGCCATGGACTCTGCCCACAGCCTTTCGCCATGGCCCCTTCACATGTTGCTCCAAGAGGTTTCATTGGGGCCCACTAGCCATGGCCTTTGCCTTGGTTTATAGCATTTAGCTGTAATTTTGGGAGGTGGGGGCACCCCCTTCTGCATCAAATACTTTAACAACTACTGGACGGAATAACCCCAGACCCCTCCTGCAAATCGAGTCAGCGATTCATGCCCAAGTTGTTTTGTACCTGGTCCAATTCCGTAAAGTGGCTTCTGCTGTGCACTGTGCAGAAATGTTGGCTTTTTCTGTATGGGAAAATGATTGGGAGTAGGCTGAAAACAGCATTCATTGCTCTCTTAATAATCTTCTCCAAAGTTCGGTCTGGGGGCGGGGGGCCATGACATACATTGTGTTTGAACAATATCAGCCAAATCCGTCATGCAAGTCAAATGTAATTAGCAATAAAATGTTTGGGTTTCTTATGGGACATGATACTCAGCTTAACTATAGCGCGGCGACCGCCGCACTATAGTTAAATCATAATGCGCAGATCCGAGCCCGGTGGTACACCACATGAGCAGATATAGAGCTCAGATTCAAAGTTTCACAATTTCAGCAATTCGGAGTAACCATGGAGAAAAGACTTAATCCATGTAAAGGCTTTTCTGGTGATTCCCAGTTGTAACAGTGAACTAAGAAGAATTCTATTATCAAATGTATTGCTGTCAAACAGCAACATGGACACACCTTGGCACCTCTAAAGGCGCCTAGAAGCAGAAGCGCTGTAGGAAGCTATATTGGATTATAGAACGTCCCTTCCAGCGCCGCGGCCACCCATGCACGTTGGATAATCGTAGATTGTGTTAATCCACCCACTTGACAATGTGCATTGTGCGTCTCCTGCCTTTGGTTGTTTTGGAAGACACTCAAGGCAAATACAAACGCTGTTACCAACAAGAGACACACCGTACACAGAGTGGGGTCGAGAAAAATCAAGACCAATTCTGTCCACCTTCCTGGCCTGAAGTCAGTCTGGAAGGGCTTCAGAATATGATGGCCCTCATTACGACCCTGGCGGAGGACCATGGTGCAATTTGCACCATGGTCCATGGCGCAGAGCTGCCAACTCCGCCATGGGGGTTGGCGGATTTACCGCCCCATTCTGACCTTGGCGGGGCGGTAAGTCCCCAATCCCCATTTACCCTTCCCCATTCCCATTTTTGCCCCATAGGGTATAATGGGAGTGGGGAAGGCGTTAATTACGCCACCGTAAATTACGGTGGCGTAATTAACAACAGGTCCCGTAGCGCCATGGATTTTTCCGCCCGGAAAAACCAGGCGAAAAAACCACCATGGCGCTACGGGAACTCGTAGTAAGGCGGAAAGGTACGCCATGCATTACGCTGGCGTAAAACCCTTTCCGCCAGGGTCGTAATGAGGGCCGATGTGTTTTTATGTGATGTTGAAGCAGGTTGTGAAAACAGAAAAATTGATATGAGGCTGGGAAGCCCAAAAGAAACACACCAACACAGGTTACAAAGGACATACAAGTGCTTTATTTAAAAGCTACAACAGTTACCAAAAGTCAATTGACAAACGGATAGCTATTCGGCTCTCAGAGTAACATAACGAACTTCAACGAAGGTTCCATGCATTAGTAGAGAGAGCGTACATTGGAATACTTGGGCTTTTATATTCTTTATCCAGCCCTTGGCCAACCCCCTTGCGGGTTAACCATTCTTGGGACCAGGCCTAGGGTTCCTTGCCAGGTCCCAAGATGTATGCATCTTGATCAGTTCCGCTGATACAGTTGTTCATTTACACATAGGTCAGGGATAGGACAAGGTCTCAGTTCGCGACCCCGACAAGTGGCCTGCAGGCATATTAATTATTCGTGTGTGCGGAGGTCACAACGGCCAGAATCTCACTCAGAATGTTATTCGGCCTCCATTTTGATGTTCAGGGTGACTTCCACTTTACAAGAGAACCTAAAATGGCGGCTAAATCCAAGATGGCGACTTACATAACATTTCGTTAAGGTCAAGACCTTGCCGCAGAGTCTATTTACTGATATTTTAGACAACTTGGTGTAGGCCAATACACATTTAAATACTGCGATAGGAGGCATAATATCATTTCAATTCCAACAGACCCTCCTTTTGGCCTATGCCAAGTGCTAATATCATTTCTAATACTTTTGCAAATAACTCCATGTGTTGTCATCCATACATCCCGAATTATTGTCTGTAATATCTATAGCCTTTAGGTCGTTCAGCAGAACCTCTTGCAATACGAACTGTTTAGCTGCTGTATCTGGGGCATATATTCTATGCCCTATTGTGCTCACTGCTTGGGCACAACAACCCCCTAACATTCCACATATGCTCGGAAGACATTGAAAACAGCAACAAAGGAATAGCAGGATCCCCAAAATAGCTAGAATAACAGAAAGCACCTTCCAGCCCCAAGATCGTAAAGAATCCCAGAACCAGGTGCTAAGATTCCAATCTCCTACAGTGATATGTACTTCAGAACTAAGAATATGCAAGTTCTGTATTGCTTTAAAAATTGTCGGCGAGGAATCTGGTACGAAAACACAGCAAGTGGACCCCACTAATTTGCATACTCCACCTCGTTCTGCCAGAATGACATCTAATGCCATCCGATTTTTGAGTGCTACCAATCTTATTGCCTTTTGTTCTAAGGTCATATTGTAGAGTATGTCCATGGTCCGGTTGATTGTTCTCTCCAGTACCCTTGCTAATCCCCTAATGTTCTCAGAGCTTGTTATTTGTCCCCAAAAGGGCACAACTGATTTTGCTATATCTCCCAATACTTGCCCAGGGGTATCTCCGTTCTTGTCCCGCCGTGGGTGAGCCTTAGAAACCTCCAATGTACTAGCTATAAATACCCCGGGTAACAGTATTCCTAAATAACAGGTTCCCTGTCAATCCTTGGGCAACCAGGGAAATGCTAAACTACCACAAACAAAATAGACAGGCCCCCCTACATACAGAGGCCTGTTTTCCCCAGTCAAATTTACAATGTTCTTACAACCTTCAAAATCCCCCATTGGCCGAGTGCCATTTCTTTGTACACAAAAGGGGACTGAGTTAGGGCTATGATTTATAGAATAAGAAGGAGGTACGGCGTCCTTATTGCCTATCGGAGCCATTTTAAAGGAAATTAGAGTTTGAAAAGGAAGAGATAGTTTATCAGACGGCCTAATAGAAGCGACATTGGGTTTACTTCTATTTGCAAAAAGCGAGCATCCCAGGGGAGTTAATTCACGTTTCTCGAAATCATTCAAATTAGTTCCATCAAAGTTCCCTGAGATGCTATCATTCCAACGGCCAAAGAATAGTGCTCTAAGAGAGGCATAGCAAGCAGTCGTTAAAGGTAAAGGATGAATATACCATCCCAGTCCCTTGTTCCCATGTTGCGGTAAATGAGTACAAATCCAACAATTACTCTTATTAAAAATGGCATGAGTTGCATTCATTACTATCATTAGAGTGTTATTATGATACTTTTGTCTATGTTGGGAGTCTCTAGGGGACAGAGTGTGAAGGTGTACAGAGGGAGTCGAAGCAGTTGGTACAATCTCAGTCGATAGTAAAGGTTTTAGAGGATAGATTTCTTCAAAGTACCAAAGTCCTACAGCAGTAGTTGCAAAAATAACAATTATCATTATCAAAACACAGCAGTACGTTTTCGGGGCCCAGGCACATTGTTCATTGTCCAAGTAGGCCACCCCCTTATTCACAAGTCCAGTGCGGGGAGCAGCAGTGGAGGTGGCAGGCATTGTAGTTCCTCAATCGACGACCCCAATGTTCGTTGCTGGTGACGCTACAGTCGCGCGATTTCTTAGTCCTTCCCAACCCTAGCCAGCAGAATCCCTTTTTGTTCAACAGAACTTTCTTATACAAAAGAAAACTTCCAATCACTTCCTTTTTCCAGATGCACGAAAAACCCGTGCCGTAGTTCTATTTTCTTCGTCGAAGGTTGTACCTGGTGGTACCCAAGATTGTTTGGTCCGAAAACAAGGCGTCGTCACTTCCTGAGGGAAGCGACGTATCGGAGGCGACGGAAGTCGCAGAACTTGAAACAGTGTTTTCCGGAAGTGATTTTTCAAAAGAGTGCAGAGACGAAATGGACTGTTCCCCGAGCTCCTTGGGCTCAGAGAAATTCTCCGACGCAGTGCTGTTTGCTACTCCAGGATCAGAGACTGTAGCATCAGCGAGGGGTTCTGCTTCTTCTGTAACGTGTGGCGTCGGGTGAGGAAGTTTCTTGACATGCGTCGCGTGGATCCAGTGCTTCTTTCCAGCCACCCGCACTGCTGTCCGGGTGACCAACAGCACCTGGTAGGGTCCCCGCCAGCGAGGCGCGAGACAGGAAGACCTTTCGTAGGCCTTCACTAGGACCCAAATTCCAGGCTGCATATCGTGTCCTGGGCCCGTGAACCGTACAGGTAAAGCTGAGTGCAACTGGTGATAAATGAAATATAGGTTTTTAGTTAACTGGTTATAGTAGTCTACAAGCAATACATTTTCCACCTCTCCCAGGGCTTTAGGTTTTGGGAGACCCCAAATGTTAGCAGGTCTCCCCATCACTACCTCAAATGGAGAAAGCCCAGTCTTAGTTTGAGGTGTGGTACGCATATCCAATAATACAATAGGTAAGGCATCTGGCCATCTCAGTTTGGTATCGGCACATGTTTTCGCAAGCTTATTCTTTAAGATACCATTATGTCTTTCCACCAACCCAGCACTTTGAGGATGTCTAGCTGAGTGAAATCGTTTCTCAATACGTAAGGCTGTGCATATCTGCAAAATGACTGCTGCAACAAAATGAGGACCATTATCCAACCAAATTACCCTCGGGAGCCCAAATCGAGGAAAGAATTATTTTACCATAATCTTTGCAGTGGTCATGGCGGTAGCATCTTTAACGGGGAAAGCCTCGACCCATTTACTGAAGGCACAAATAATTACAAGAACATATTTCAGATTGTTACATCGTTCCATCTCAATAAAATCAAAGTGAATGACCTCGAAGGGAACAGGAGGGGGCCCAAAGCTTCCCCTTGGAGTTACTGTCCCCTTACCCACATTGTGCTGTAAGCAGATCATGCAATTTCGGACATGTCTTTTTGCAGTCTCCAGAATCTTGTTATTCACCCAAACTTGTTCTAACATTTTCGTGATCTGCTGAGCACACACATGTGTAGGACCGTGTGCCATCGTAACCATTGCCAGTACGTATGAATCAGGGAGCAACCATTTTCCTTCAGATGTATCCACCCAACACCCATCATCATCTAGTTTCCCCATTCCTTCGGCCCACCTTTTAGATTCTTCTGCTGTGGCATCAGTTTGAATATCTCGCACAGATCCAATACCTTCATCCATTATATAAGCATCTTTTATTTCCCTCAAAGCATACATGTCCGTGCTAAGGTCTGTGGCCGTTTGCCTGGCTATCAGGTCCGCAAAAGCGTTCCCTTTTCCCACATCATCTATGACCTTACGATGCGCTGCGCATTTCATGATCGCTAACTGCCTAGGGAGTGAGAGTGCCGAGATGAATTGCACTATCAAGGGGCCATGCTGAATCTTGGTCCCATGTGAGGTCAGGAACTCTCTTTCCGACCAGAGCCTCCCAAAGTTGTGAGCCACCCCAAAGGCGTACTGGCTATCAGTGTATATATTTACTATACGCCCTTCGGAGAGTTCACAAGCTCGGGTCAATGCTATAATCTCTGCGGCCTGCGCGGAGTTATGCGAAATTCTCTTAGTTTCAACAACTTTACTCAATGTAGTAACTGCGTAAGCAGCTGTAGATGTACCATCTGAGAGTTTGAAGCAGAAGCCATCACAAAACCGCTCCCCTTCTGCATTGTCCAAAGGAGTATCTATAAGATCTATCCTTCCCTTCGTTTCTTGTTCAGTGGTATACAGACAGTCATGTAATTCTTCGTCACCGCAAACAGTGTTTTGCGGGAAAGGTAAGAATTCAGCCGGATTAAGAACACAACACCTCTTAATTTGAATGTGCGGGGCAAACAGAATTAATTCATACCTTGTTAACCGTGCAGAGGTGAGGTGTTGCGTTTGGGTTTTGTTCAATAGGATATCTACAGAGTGAGGTACCATCAAAATCAAATCATGGCCTAGGACCATTCCCTCACTCTGTTTTACAGACGCGGCAGCAGCAGCGACAGCTCGCAAACATCTTGGCAAAGCGCATGCGACAGGATCAAGGGCGGAGGAGTAGTAGCCGCACGGCCTATTCTTCCCTCGGTGTTCCTGTGTTAACACAACCAAAGCACATCCATCACATTCATGCACAAACAACACAAAGGCCTTGTCATAATTTGGAGTACCCAGAACCGGTGCAGAGCATAACGCGGTTTTGAGAAGCTCAAATGATCGTTGATGTTCCGATTTCCATGGCAGTGGCAGAGAAATGCCCTTCTTCGTCAAAGCCAACATCGGTTTTATCACTAGCAAAATGTTCGGGATCCACAACCTACAGTAAGAAGCCATACCTATTAAGGCTCTGACTTCCTTCTGTGTTTTTGGAACAGACATGCCAGAAATGTGTTTTATTCTTTCAGGTGTCAATCTTCTCCCCTCCTTTGACAGGAGGTACCCTAAATAGGCGACCTCCTGACAACAATATTGAAATTTTTTGAGCGAAGCTTTATGACCATTTTTGGCTAGATGAACAAGCAACAGTATAGTGCCTTCTTTACAAGCATTTTCAGAATCTGCAGCCAAAAGCAAATCATCGACATATTGAAGCAGTGTACAAGTAGGTTGCAATTCAAGGGTGTCAAGCTGCTCTTTCAAAGCTCTACTATAAATGCTTGGACTTTCAGTATACCCTTGAGGTGCCCTAGTAAATGTAAATGAGCGTCCCCCGAAGGTGAACGCAAACAAATATCTACTTTCCTTATGTATAGGGATGCTAAAGAAAGCATTTTTTAAATCCACAACGCTGAAGTGCGATATTGACAATGAAGGGATCATTGTCAATATCGTCATCAGGTCAGGCACAATTGGAAATTGTGGGGCGACAACTCTGTTAATAGCACGAAGATCAATTATGAACCGGTATGGGATTGCATTGTCGCCTTTCTTATATACAGGCAAGATCGGACTGTTACACAAACTACCTGTAATCTCCTCGATCACCCCACGATGCACAAAATCAGAGACAATGCATTTTAAAGCACGCTCGCCCTCAACTGATATTTTATACTGCGAAATGCGTGGTAGTTTAACTCCATGTTTCAAAACTATTTTAACTGGCTCAATCTGTAATACCCCGACATCATTGTCGTCAACCGCCCATAAACATTCCGGGACAATGCTAAACTTAGGAGGTAAAGGTTGAATCAGAAACTGAGAATTAGGAAGTTGCTGTGGTGAAACCGTCAGCCGTACTCCATCAGAGGAACAATGAATTACTGCATTCAATTTCTTTAACAAATTCAACCCCAGCAAATTCTCTCCACAGTTCGAAGTCAGAAGAAAAGGGCAATGGTCGGTAAAGGGACCCAAAGAAACAGACACCGGTGAAGAAACCGGACAAGCAATTGGTATGCCAGAAAACCCTACGGAAACATTTGTTTGCCCTGACAGTGGAATGTTTGGAACCCGAGAATGATCAATGGAGCACTTCTGTGCTCCAGTGTCTATCAAAAACTGGTGTTTGCTATTCCCTACTAATAATTCAAAGTAGGGGCATTTCTGATTAACGGGAATAGGTGAAGGTTCCAAACCCTGCTTCGGGCAGTCCTAATGAAATAGAGTATCGTCAGACGGAAGCTCTTCAGAAAGGTAGGCAGCAGAAGGGTGATCAAATATGTTCCTCGAGTCCACACTCGAGGTCTGATTTTCCTGTGAAAAAGGTTGCTGAGGATCTTGCAAAAACTGACCTCTATCAGGGCCCCCTGCTCCAGGGCGGCCCCTGGGTCGTCTACCCATACTCCCAAACGCACTGTTTGACCTTTGTCGAAGGACGGGGCACTGTGCTCGCCAATGACCTTCCTGGCGGCAATAAGCACATTGATTAATATTCACAGAACCCAAAGGAGCATTTCCTTTTGGGACATACTGACCTCTGGTCTGTGTCATGCCCCCTCTGGGGTTTCTAACAATTTGTTGTAATAATACTTTGGTTTTCAAGTCTCCTTTCCTCTTTTCTATTTTCTCCTTCTCATTATTAACACGGTTCTCATAATACTGAGCCATGTGCAAAACCTCAGATTGAGATTTTGCCTGCCAAGCGCTCTCAGAGGACATAATCTGTGACTGGATGTCGGGCAAAAATCCACGTACAAATTTGTCCACAAACAACCTTTTCCCAGACTCTGTACCCAAATCCTGCCCACTGAAGTCAGAAAATACCTGCTCGAATCTGTTAAAGAATTTGGTGGCTCCTTCAGTTTTCACTTGAACACAGGCCGTAAGCTTGTTCCAAATAATTATTTTCTCTGGAATTATAGTTTTTAATTTTGCGACAATTCTATCAGGCAAAGTAAGTATTACCTGTGGTGGTTTCTCACCTGCTGGTCTTTCCCCATCAATCCTAATCATATTAGCCCACGTATCTCCCAACCCTGGCACATCGTCTATTGTCCGAACCTGCTTCCATACATCTACGGGTAGGAGTACAGGGAATAGCAAGTCAATATCACTTAAGGTGAACACAGAGGACTGTAAGACGGACTCTATCTCTTTGTAAAACCCCGTCGGTTTTTCCTGATATCGGGAACTGATTGTGTAATAGTGTTCACTTCCTGTCATGAAAACGGGACGTGAACAAATTGCGATACATAATGTGCAGGGATATCCACAGTGGGTGCACCAGTCCCAGCGTTGGCGGGAATCTCAACCTTTGGGACAAAGGTCGGAGGAACCTCTCTCATAGGCAACTGAGATATAGATACCTCCGGCCGCTTACTAAGCAACAGAGCCAGGTCGAGCGCTAAGGCAGCCGAAGAAGCGTCGGGCGAAAAAGCCCTTTTACAAATCCCCAACAATTCTATGGGGCAACTAACCTTCTTTCTTACACATTCTTCTTGCAGGTACTGTACCATTACCTGAATTACCTTTCTTTGCATTTCTACTGTATACTGACTATACATGTCATATACTTCATCTGGCGGAATCGATGAATCCGAGATCCATCGAATCGCATTTTCGGTACAAATTCGTACTTCCTCAGGTGCCGATCTACGACACGGAAGGAACCGTTTTTGTGCATACATACTGTCGTCTTCATCATCCTCATCTCGTGCTTTCTCAAAGTCCCTCCTATACTCAAACAATCTTTCAACATGACCATGTACTTTCTGCTCTGTGTCCCTCGAAAGTGCCAAACATTTAGATATCTCACCCCTTGTGGAAGATCCGAATTTTGTAATCTACCCCACATCACACATAAATGAGTCCCCAAGCCTTCGATAAAAACATTTTTCTCGGGAAAACTGTTCAAGTTAGATAATGTGGAAAAAACATTAATTTGACCACCTTTCTCCATACAGTGCTTAGCCCATGCAAACAATTCCTGTTTCTTATCTGCAGAAACAGTATTACGAGTGACTATCTTTGATCCTGCACCTTGATCAACTTCAGTCAATACGGGACCACTCGGGAGCGGAGGTGCAGGTAAATTTAATAAAGGTGCAACTATCTGCGCAGGAGGACGGGGCAATGCGATAGGTGGAGGAACAACAACTAGAGGAATAGGAACAATAGATTGTACAGGGGGAACAGGAATAACAGCAGGAACAAGAGCAGGAATGGGCAGAGCGCCCAAGAAAGGATCATACGGAGGCGACGCAGAGGCACCAGGCCTGCGTTCGTTTAACAATTTTTCAATAAATTCTTCGGAAACATGAAAATCTTTAGAGGGGTAAATTTTCTGGATTCCATGTGAAAAAGCCCTATCCATATTTTTAACTGATTCTGAATGTTTTTCTTTATCATATAACAACGCTTTTTCAGCATTTGTTTTATGACACCGTGCATGTTTATCCCTACTTTTAAGCTGCTGTAACGCTTCTTTTTTCCAATTCTGTAAAACATCAAAGGCTGCAGGTCTAGCCTTCTTTTTTAGCAAGACCGATTCTAGGTATTCAATACGGGAGATCTCAAAACTGCCATTGATTGGCCACTGAAATTCAGAGGCATGTCTGGTCTGTCTGTGCCAAATATCTTTAAATACTATACTACCAATGCCATACTTATAGTACATGGTACATGCCGGCGGCCCCTCCTGTGGTGCCGGGTGGCTAAATTCCAAAGATTGTCGATCGCTACGGAACAGAGCTCTAAAGAAGCTAGACAATTTCCCAGGCATTTCACAAAAAATTTGTGTTACCTGGTCAATAATTGTGTCTGCAGATACAATACGCCAAATTCAAATTGTCAGGGTTAAATTAAGAGCCGGGCCACGACTGCACCTGACCAAATCTAAGGAGGACCGTACGGTTTATCAAAGAACTTACCTAACGAATTTTACCTTGTGTTTGGTGGTTTCGACAAATCTGCCCGCCTCAAAAATTGACCCTCGTCAAGATGCCGTGTCAGACCACACGACTATCGTCCAAGGATCGGATCGTGCAGCGCTGCCGAGGTATCGCGTCTCGTTCGGTCGGGCCTGCAGAATCACACCGTCCGATCCCGGTTCGATAGTCTGCGTCAACCTTCAATGATCCGGCATCAATCGTGAGGGTCCGTCCCTATTCGGGCGCCAACTGTGAAAACAGAAAAATTGATATGAGGCTGGGAAGCCCAAAAGAAACACACCAACACAGGTTACAAAGGACATACAAGTGCTTTATTTAAAAGCTACAAGTTACCAAAAGTCAATTGACAAACGGATAGCTATTCGGCTCTCAGAGTAACGTAACAAACTTCAACGAAGGTTCGATGCATTAGTAGAGAGAGCGTACATTGGAATACTTGGGCTTTTATATTCTTTATCAAGCCCTTGGCCAACCCCTTTGCGGGTTAACCATTCTTGGGACCAAGCCTAGGGTTCCTTGCCAGGTCAATCCCATAATGTATGCATCTTGATCAGTTCCGCTGATACAGTTGTTCATTTACACAGAGGTCAGGGATAGGACAAGGTCTCAGTTCGCGACCCCGACAAGTGGCCTGCAGGCATATTAATTATTTGTGTGTGGGCAGGTCACAACGGCCAGAATCTCACTCAGAATGTTATTCGGCCTCCATTTTGATTTTCAGGGTGACTTCCACTTTACAAGAGAACCTAAAATGGCGGCTAAATCCAAGATGGCGACTTACAAAACTTTTCGTTAAGGTCAAGACCTTGCCGCGGAGTCTATTTACTGATATTTTAGACAACTTGGGGTAGGCCAATACACATTCAAATACTGCGATAGGAGGCATAATATAATTTCAATTCCAACAAGGTGTCTTTCTACTTTCATCTTATTCCAAAAGGATATTTCGGATATTGGTCAAAAATTGGACGCATCCATGGAACACAGCGTGGGCTTCCTTCGGAGCGGTAACAGCACAGTATGTATTACATTGAGGAACACATTATTGAAAAGAGAAATACTTACTAGGATCACTGGCGGAGGCAGCTGTCGGTGCCGGGGGGCAAATAGCTCCTAAGGGGGCACCCGGATTCCAAATCGATCAAGGGTGAGTTTTCATGGGGTGGTGAATGTTTTCAATTGAAGGGCCTATATGTTTCCTGAAATCTGCGTGAGTAACCGAGTGCAGTGAGGGTGCCTAAAATAAAATAGGGAGGTTTGGGGGATTATCCCCGACAAATGTTTTTACAATAATATGCTGAAAGGATGCATTTTGCAAGCCAATGTTTGAGAAAAATTGGGTTAAAATGTTAAATAATGTACAATTGGTTCTCTATGGAAACCCACACACACATCAGTGCATTTTCTGATTCACAGCAAGTCAGGTCTGCTGAGTATTTTCAGTGGCATGCCCTCAATATTTCCTCAAATGAGTGCCCGCGACCGAGCCAAGCGAGGAAGCCAAACTATTTGAGGGTGTCGAGGGGGTTTAAAATACTGTGTTGAAATTATGCATTTTGCAGCACAATCCTTTCAGAAAAATGTACTAAAAATCCATACAATGTACAGCTGATGCTCCAGAGTAAGAGGAAAACATCCAGTATAAGCCAAGTCACGAACAGTACACTACACAGAAGCGGTTCACACTACTTTAAGGTCGCTTCCACAATCACTGTTCTCCGGTAGCGGCCCATGTAAATCACACGTATGATAGGAGGCTGTTGCCACAGCATATGTTTGCCAGTAAGGGTCACAATAAATCACATGCATGATTGAAGGCTGCTCCAACAACCTATCTATGCCAGGAATAGAGTGAAATGAACAATAATCAGCTTTACTCTGCCCCATCTCCAAACCCAACACACACACAAATGTGCACAGACTGAGGACTATAGCTTCTATAGAAGTGTGGGGGGTGTCACGCCTCTCTGGGGGAGCCTAGGATGTACTGTGGGGCTTGGGGGACGGTGTTTAGATGTGAGATCTCTTATCAATGGCTGATCTCCGTGGACTATAGCTTCTATAGAGGTGGGGGAGCGGCTGGGGGGTCACACCTCACTGGGGGAGCCTAGGATGTACTGTGGGGCTTGGGGGACTGTGTTTAGCTGTGAGAACTCTTATCAATGGCTGATCTCCATGCCTGGCAGACACTGAGGCAGCCATCTATGGGAAATGCCTGCAAGGACAAGGTCATCATCAGTGATTCTTTTGCTTGTTAAAGTCCAAATCTTCCTGGCAACTGCTACTTGTCACTGTGTGAAGGGCTGCCTGCGTTTAAAAAACAAGATTCCTACCACTCCGTGCAGTTGTTTCATTTGCTGAACAATAAATAAAGTAAATGTTGCAAAACTTCATATAGGAACAATTTTTTAAAAAGTCTTAAATATTGGGCTAAAATCGTGCATTTTCAGCACACTCTCTGTTAAAACACATGCTTGTCCAATAGATGCAAATCATCAACATTGCCCATGAGCATTTTCCAACTCATTTTTACGATGCCTTTTCACACTATATATGAACGCATAAAAACATCTGTGCCCAAACATGTAAATGACAATGCACCAAAAATACGGCAGTATAATGCCATGCTACTGTAAGAAAATATATCCATCTAACCAGGAGTGTGACTTATACCTCCTTAAACTCAACACCACCCTCACAACCAACATCACCCTCCACGCCCCGTGACACAACGCACCCTGAAGCCTAAAAACTCAACTTGAAACTAACCCTCAGAAACAAGAGAAGACTTGGCAAAAATTCCCCAGCGCATCCACCCTTGCCCTACTCAAGGAACTCCTTGCTACGCTGTGACAACTGATCACCACTGCCAAGGCCAACTATTACCAAAAACCATGCCATGGCCAATGAAGAAAGCAGAGCCCTCTTCAAAGCACTCCATCACTGCATCAACCCTCTGCCCGACTCACCCACACTGCACTCCCTCTAGAAAGCCACAGCCATCTTCTCTTTCCTCATCAATAGTATCAATATGATACACAGACAGCAACGTTACAACTGTCAGCGCACTACACATCATAACCTGGTCCACTTACAAGCAACTCACTCTGGAAGATCCTACTGCCATTCTAGCATCCCTCAAGGCCACATCATATGCGAACGACATCTTCCCTGCCTCCCTACTCAAGGCACATCCGACTGAAGCACTCCTCCCTTGCCTGACAATCATCAATAGTTCCCTAACTCAAGCCACCTGCCCCTCGACGCTTCAGACCGGACAACTCCTCCCGCTTAAGGAACCAACACTGTTCCCTGAAGACCTCAGCAACTACCGCCCCATTACCCATCTTCCCTTCCTAGGTAAGATCCTTGGGAAAGTAGTAGCCATGCCACTCCTTGACCACATTATAGCTACCAACCTCATTCAGCCCTATCAATCTGGCTTTAGACCCAGATGCAACACAGAAATGGCTACCATAAAGGTGATCGACGATGCCCTTAAATTCCTTGATGATGGCCATCCTTACCTCCTTGTTTTCCTTGGCTTCTCAGTTGCGTTTGACACAGTAGACCACCAGACACTCATCGACAATCTACATCACAGCATGGGGATCTGCTGGTTCAAATGATACTTTGTTAGTCGCCACCAGTTTGTACAAATGGATTCCTCCAGATCACCAACTTTACCCATCACCTGTGAAGTCCTGCAATGATCCATCCTCTCCCACGTGATCTTTAATCTTTAGATGGATCTGCTGAGAACCCTCCCTTGCTCCATACAACATCCAAATCCACTAATACGCAGATGACATGCAGCTCTACCTCAAAATATCCTCAATCGAAGACATACACAGGCTCAAGGCCTGCCTCTCATTGATCAACCTTTCAAGACTGAATTCCTCCTGCTGACCAACAACACTGAACACTCGGACATCCAGACCTGGCTTTCTGTTATGCACCTCGAGGGCATCACTCCCCAGCTGGCCACCTGCACCACGTCCCTTGGTTTGGACATCAAGAGACACCTCTCCTTCAAACCGCATGTAGCAAGGAAGACACAAATGGCTTGGTGCCTACTTTCTCTCCTTTGAAAAATCAAGAACTTCATGTCAGAAAAAAACTTCAGATCTGCGGTCCAAGCCTTGGTCCTTTCCCATCTGGATGGTGGCAATGCCCTTTTGGAAATCCTTCCAGGAACTAGTCTGGCTCTCCTGAGATGTGTCCTGCATGCTGCAGCACAACCCATCAATGGACCCTGCAAATTCGACCACATAACCCTGACCCTCATCAAACTTCACTGGCTCCCGCCTGGCTACTTGTAGATCAATTGCTGTCTATTGCCCTCCTCCCCTGTTATTAGATCCGCACTCCTTTGTTTCTATGCTCCCTAACCTAATTCTTCCCTCGATGATTGTAAAGCGCTCTGTTGCATCCCGAAGCTAGGTCCATGCTCAATACCCTAATAATAATATTATAAATAGTAATAATAATAATAATAATAATAATAATAATAATAATATTAATAATAATAATGACCATATTAGGCCCAAAATATGTGGGGCCTTCACCCCAATCTCAAGTAAAAATGCCATGCCATAGTAAAGCAACATGTCTGTACTGGGAGGATAGCTCAGCGGTCTCGGGAGGATAGCTCAGCGGCAATGTGCTCACCTTGGAAGCAACACGAGACGTAGCTGCACAAGTACGATCCCCGGGTCCGCGCTTAGAAATCTCTTGGTATTAAGCGCATTATAAATAAGCTATATATATCTGGCCCCACCCATGTGGGCCAGTATCAGTAGGAACTCACATTATGCTGCCTTGCCCCGTGTTGCTCATTACAAAAATGACATATCAGTGTGAATATTTGTCCAGCCTGAACACATCAATTTACTTCATCCAGGATGGACAAATATTCACCTCACCAATAATAAAAGAAAGTCCTTCTGGCTGTCATCCTCCCCTTATCCTCTTCCTCGCCCCAATAAGAGGCCTGCTGCTCAGCTGGCCCACATGCATCCACATTTATCAATTCATCCAGCATTCATTCTTCCATTCACTCTCCATTCACACAAACATCAGCATTCATATGGAATCATTCACTCTCCATTCACACACAAGCATTCATAGCACATTTATCATAGCATTCATATGCGCTCACATAAACACATGCACCAAAATAACATACACTCTCATTCATGCACCCGCTAACGAACAGAGACACTTGCATACACGCAAGCACCAACACATTTTCTTGAATGTTCTTACCTGCTGCCCCGCTCTGGATTCCGAACCTCTCGTCCTGACAATCAAAGCATTCAGCTCCCGTGCAGCATACACCAGGAGCAGTAGTGCTTCCTGGCTCCTGCTGCATATGCACGTGAGGCCGGAGAGCTTTGCTCACAATGCCACTCAGGTCCTGTATGTGGGAGTAGCGCCCCTTTGCACATTCAGGCTTGCATTACCCTAGCCTGCATCCCCAATGGACCCAGCAAAGCTGAAGAGGCAAAACACCACGGCCTTGCATGGCTCATTGAGCATGTCCTGGGGAACTACTGAACTGTCAAAGGAAAACCAAGTTTCCCTTTGACAGTTCAGTTAAAGCCAGCTCAGGAGCATTCCTTCAGCTGCTTGCTGCAGCTGGGGGAGCACTCAGTGTTTTCACTGGGCTGGCTCATCCAAAATGGGGGCGGCCCCGTCACGCTTTATGGATGAGCAGCCCCTGATCAAATGTGTACAAAGTTCAGAAAAAGCAGCTGGGCGGTTTTCTAGTGGCCTGCACTCCATCTAAAGAGCACATTGGAGCAGGCTGTTTAATTTACTATGCGTGCTGCGTGACATGAAAAGAACTGTAGTAGACACATTTTACTGTATGTCATGCAAGAAGA
The DNA here is from genome assembly GCF_040938575.1 of Ambystoma mexicanum. Lineage (NCBI taxonomy): Eukaryota > Metazoa > Chordata > Amphibia > Caudata > Ambystomatidae > Ambystoma > Ambystoma mexicanum. Next base: position 144,238,285 of record NC_090930.1, on the reverse strand, counting down.
ATAGTACAAAAAACAGCCTGCTTCATTTTTGCCTGCGTGCAAACATTTTTAGATAATATGGATTGTCATAAAATCTGTTTGCTCCATTTTGTATCATCAAAGTCTTTGCTCACTTTTTAGCACCAGTGCACATGTTATATAACTGAGAAAGGATGACAAACTGATCGGGCAGTAACTCTTCTTCACTGGTGCTTTGAAAAGGGCACTAAAATCACAGAACCATGAATAATCCTTTGCCTGGAGCCTATTCACTCCACTGCTGCTACACTATCCATTCCAGTGTCCTTTCTTTCATTTGCATGACCAGGAATGCAGTGATGCTTCGCGGGGCATCATGCTGAATCCTCTCCTTCACATTTAAGGTACTGTGAGACTCTAGGTAGAATTTACCTAGAGCTGTTCTGCTGTTCCTGTGATTCATGTGTTTGGGACTTTGCCCATTCACATTCGCCCAGGCCTAATGCCTGTGTGCCCCCAGGGAGCCTTCTACGTAGAAGAAGTCCCTGAACCCATTTTACAACAGAAAAGCTTTACTTACTTGTCTCTAGTAACATGAAATAGGTGTTCCCAAGGTACTACCTAATGACATGAACATGTTATTTCCTAAGTACTTCCTAAAATCATGAACAGGTGTTCCTAAGTACTCCGTAATAACATGAACACAGAAAGGCCCTTTTGCAATTTAGAATCTGCTTTCTCTCCCGCTTCGGAATGTTATTTCTGTCTGAAGATGGTTAGTGTCATGTGCTCCATTAGCACGTGGTTTGCAGCACACATGTGTAAGGGGCCATTAGCTTTCATTACAAAACCAAGAAAGTATCACCCAGTCACATAGAAGGCTATGTGCCCCACTTTGATCGGGCTTTGGCACAACACGAGGATATAGCCCGCACAAGCACTGTGTCAGAACTGCGCAGGTTTTGCAATGGCAAATTTTGTACCTGGGGCCAGATTATCTAACATTTGCACCAGTGCAAAAAGTGAACCAAAGGTTTGATCAGACAAAATGGGGAAACCGGTTTTGTCACAATCTACATTATCTAAAAGTGTTTGCATAAGGCCAAAAATGAATCAGACTGTTTTTGTACAAGATGTGTTGCATAAAATATCTGGATACCCTGACGCCCTTACTTGGGAGGATCAGCCCTCAACTTTTCGGAAATTCACCTTCAAACTTAATTGGCCTTGAAAAAGACTAAGGTTGAAACGCGCGTCGGCTGTGTTGTTGTTTTCTCACCATGTCAAAAAATTGTCATTCATTTATACAATGATGTTCTCTTTGGTGCCAACCAACCAAGAAATAAACAACGCTTGTAATGACAAAACAAGAAGACGTGATCATTGATTTTACCAACTCGCACAAACTGTGACACTATGGACTAACATATCCAACCAGCGCCAAACCGATCCATGGATTTGTCATCCCCACAAAGCATCTAACCAAACAGGAACCTTGGAGTAGGTCCCTAGACAAACCAGGATTAAGGCTGCAGGTAGATTTAGTGAAAAGCAACAAGCAGGTGCGCATGAGAGTGGGAGTCCCGACACCTTAACTCCAACCATTGTTAATCAATGTCAATCACTCCATGGAAACATTGCTCATGCACAACTGTAACTTCCTTACTATGGCCCACTACTCCATCTATCCTCTAGGCTCATCCTCAATCTTCCCACTGCCCTTGACCGTGTTGATCACCCACCCTATCTCTTTTCCAGGGCACTTCTTCCGTGATAATTATCCTGTAATTTCATTGGCATTTTCTAGAATGTTGCTTTCACTCTTTCACACTAATTGCCCTCCACCACTTAAACTCCCTATCCACTGACATTTAGTCCATCCCCACCACGTCCAATTTTGAACCCAGCTAAAATGTACGTCCTCACCCTGGTAGAGGCATCTTAGAGGCCAACTGGTAATCCCCTCTCCCACTGACTCCCATCCCCTTCCATCACCTGTACATAGATGTATATACTGACCATGGATCTTCACATAAGGGACAACCAGCTAATGCTTAAACATCTTTGTGAGAATAAGACGGGATCATTCTGGTCTGTTATTAATAAACCATTAGAACTGTCCATTGTACCTTGGAATCTTCTGTTTCTGAGGAGTCTTGGGTTAAGTTCTTTGAAGATAAATATCAACTGCCGCAAGCATTCTCTCATTTACATGACCCGTGTGACAGTCCTCTTTTTCAGGCTGTATGTCCATTGAAAGACGAAGACATCATATGGGCTATTAATACATTAAAACCGTCTAGGGCCTCCATCCAGATGGCCTTCCACCTATTATTCTGAAAAATGCACCCATCCTTTGGGCCTCTATTTTGAAAATCAAATGTAATTACATCTTTGAGTCTAATTGCATTCCGGCTTCTTGGGCACAGTCCCTTATCATCCCTATTTTTAAAAAGGGGGACCCTTCTGCTGCTGCTAATTATTGGCCCATGGCTCTAAGTGATGCATCTTCCAAGGTTTTTTCTCTTTTGTTGCTCGAGGATCTGGAGACTGCTATGCAACAATCATCCTTGTTGTCGCGTTTTCAAGTGGGCTTTAGGAAGAAGACCGGGACACCTTTAAATGCTACTGTGCTGGCTCATCTTCTAAATACTGTGAAGCATAGCCATTCTGGCCCAATATATATGGCATCCCTTGATAAGTCATCCACCTGAGATTGCCTTATAAGATTAGTCTTGTGGAACACATTATATAAGGTATAATATTCCCACCAAACGTGTACAGCTCGTGGTGCTGCTGCACCAGATTACCTCATTTAAGATAAGACTTTCTCGAGAAGGGGCACTTACGAGATCCATTGCTTCGTGTGTTGTGGTTAAGCAAGGCTGTATATTGGCAACCACACTCTTCAATGTATATCTAAGTGATATTGATGGGTTGTGGAGTGCTTTTAGCATCTCACCAGTGAGGTTGGGTAAGCTCAGCTACATTGGTTAGCATTTGCTGATGATGTAATTTTCTTTGATAGGACTACTTTAGGGCTGTAGGAAAAACAATATCTTTTTCTGAAATATGCTGCAGCAAATAACTTGCATGCTAATGCCACAAAATCAAACATTGTTATATTCTCGAAGTCTCACCAAGTAAGGAGAATGTATTGGGCTTTGGGTTCTTAGAGAATTGACTGAGTTCCAGATTTGCGATACTTGGGCTACAATCTCACTAATTCCTCTTCCATAGGTATGTGGGAGGCTTCTTTGAAAGAAAAACATTGGACCCTTCTGTCTGATATGACATATTTATATTCTAGTTCGTGTAAATTCTCTATTATTCCAGTCTTAAAATAGTATTTTATGAATATTGAGCCTATCTTGTTATATGGATTGGATATGTCTATTGGATTTAGGTGAATACCTGAATAGTCGTCAGGGTCTTGTCTGGAAAGAGGTCCTTTCATTCGTTCAAGTTCCATGCCAAATGTTATTATTAGACATGAGCTGGGACTTATCTCCCCACAGGCTAGATACAAATGGAGACAGCTTTTACATTTTGCCAAATGCATCAATCCTTCAAGTGACTCCCTTTATGTTGAGCTTGGTACAATTCCAGTTCTGTCAACTTGTATAAACTGAAGATGTGCTCTCTTCTCTTGGCGATGGCTCTACTGAAGAAGAACTGACTAATCGTCCATGTACTGTTAAATATAAACTATTCAGACATGATTGGTGCCTTACTGTATATATAGGGACTTACAGTTTATTTAAGGAATATGCTAAATTCCCTCGCAAGAGGGAATCCCTTTCTATGTCTTTAAAATGTTTTCCATGTAGCAAGGTACGGGCATTGTATATGCACTTCAGATTAAACCAATTTGCTACTAGGGAACGGATGCCAAATTGGACATCTTTCTAGGGTTTGGGTATCTCAACAAATTGTCGCTTTTGCAAACAGACTGATTGCTTGGAAACATTAAGCCTTTGGGTTACTGTCTGTCCCAACTTTCGGCTGATTCGATTTACGTTTTTAAAAAAAGAGGTACATCTTTATTTTGATTTTGCAGAAATTCTTTTTGGGCGCAGACTGATGTGAGGTGACAAAGTTACATTAATTCTGCCTTTATATATTTTTCTAGCCACTGTTGACTCACACAAAATAGGATTGTCATTGCTCAGGGAGGTTGCTTTGTGCTTCTACTGTTCTCAACATTTTATTATATTAGTATTTGAATGTTTTTACCTTTGCTGATTTTTTTTAAATGTATGCTTGTACTTCTTTATGCTTTTTTGCATGGATTTGTACAAACGTTTTGGAATTTAGGAAAGAATGCAAATTTGCAATGAACATTTTTGATATGATCTGTAATCAATGAATAACAGTTTATATATTTAATATGTTATGTATTTTTGTATAGGTTTGAATAAACCAAATACAAAAAAAAGTATGTATATACGTATATTACACGGACTGCGGTAGCGGGCGTGTAGTTACGGTTAAGTTGCTAAACCCATAGGAAGATCACTTTTTGAGTGGCTTATAATTTCGCTCCGCCTGGACGAATCCTCACCAAACTTTGCAAAAAAGGTATAGGGCCAGCTGTGAATTTTGTTTGGCAAGTTTTGTGACATATCATAAAGGGGAGTTTTGGGGGAATTTATAAGGGGGTCCCACATTTTTTTTTTCAATAGACTGAATGGAAAAAACTTTGCTCACGCCTACAGCCCAAACGGCTGGATGGATTTTCACCAAATATGCAGCAGGAGTGGCGGATTGGTCCCGAAAGCGTGCTTTTGTAAATTTGGTGAAAATCCGTCCAGTAGGTTTTTTTTAAAAAACAAGCAAAATGTAGGTTAAAAAAATGTGTGATATTAGGCTCTGCTCTGCAGAACCATTTCCCTGTTCGGTACGTGGACAGGCATACTATTGGTCTAGAGGGTGACATGATGTCCGCAGACTTTCAGACACAGCCTCTGATTGGATGGTGAAAAGCATCAAGTGCGTCAGATTTTTGGAAACGCCCGCCATGTTGGATTTGCGGACTTCAGCCGCTGTCCCCGGACAATGCAATAAAAACATTTAAAAAAAACACAACATTACACTCGTCAAACTTATCAAACAATCTCTCAGGAGGTGAGGGGTGATGTCGATGGGATGGGATATGGCCATAAGAAGCCAAACAACTGGTGTTTTTGACTGTAAAATCCAGCAAATGTTCCAGATGTTCACGGACAGTCCTGTAAGGTTCGGGGACACTTCAGATGTTCGGGAGCAGTTCTTGGATGGCTTATAACTTTGGCACAACTCAACGAAACTGCATGTAATTTTGGAACTCTATTCTAGACCTGGTATTGAAAGGCTTTGCAAGGTTTGGTGGGATTCTGTAAGGTGGGGGCAAAATTAGAGGGGGGTCCAAAAATAATGTAAAGACGTATAAATGAAGTGCCATTTGACAAATCTGCACAAAAGTTGGCAAGACGTTTTTAAATCTAGATGTACATGTTCTTGCGATGTTTGGTGGGAGTCTGTTAAGAGGGGGCACAATTAGAGGGGGGGTCCCGAAATTTGTAAAGGCTTATACATGTGGTGCAATTTGACGAATCTGCACAAAGGTTTGCAAAACTATTTTAAATCTAGATATAACTGTTTTTGTAAAGTTTGGTTGGATTTTCTCAAAAGGGGGCTAAATTAGAGGGGGTCTCAACCTTTTTAGGTGGCTTATAACTTTGTTGCCGTTTGACGAATGTGGACAAACGTTTTCAAAAAGATTATAGACTCAACCTTGAATGTTTCTGTAAAGTCTGAATTGATTTTGTCAAGTTGGGGGCTAAGTTATATGACTATTGTATGTGCATACATTTGACACTTTTGAAAAATAAAATAAGGGCCGATTTCAAGCAAACTCATGTAAGGAGCATTGGCAAGGACCTGAAAGCATGGTTTTGCAAATGTGCCTGTGTTTTATTTTTTGACAAGTGTCATAATGTAGGTACAAAAATAGTGATATACCTTTGGTGAATGAGGTATAGCCCGTGGCTATGGGCAGTGGCCAGATTGTCTGGGTCATGGTACAAGGTCATGACCCAGACAATCTGGCTACTGGCCTTGAAGGCGAGGGATGAAAAATGGTGTTAAAGTGGCCATGTCCACCTGGGACCGGCTATGTGATAAAGTTATTCGAAAGTAGGATAGGTTTGAAAGGGAAATAAAATGTGCTTGTGGTAATATGGTCATAGGGTTCTGACTTCGCCGTCTGCAGGCTGCCATGGAAAGGGAAGAGGGGCCCTGTACTGAGCCTTGCCTTCTGTTTCCATGGTGGCTATCATGGAAAAGGATTTTCTTACCTACAGCGGGAACCAGGGGTGCTAATGATCTCCATTGCAGGGATAATGGTCCGGAGCACTCGGTATTTATTTATGTACATATAACGCGCCGAATCCCGCAGGCATCAGAGCGCACACAGACACACTTCGCTTGGACCGAAAACTTGGGCTGCCTGTCATTATCCCGTATTCAGTCCCTGGAACGGGGGATGAACACCACATTATTCCCATTTGCATAACACAAAATGCTAATGGAAATGTTGGAAAAACGTATTGAGTCTATGGGCCTCATTACACGGATGGCGGAGAACCATGGCGCTGTTAGCGCCATGGTTCATGCCGGTAAAATACCGGCACCGCCTTGGCGGAAAGGGGAATTACCACCCCATTCCAAGGTTGGCGGTGCGGTAATTCCCCCTTCCACCATTGCCCTTCCCCATTCCCATTCTTGCCCCATAGGGCATAATGGGAATGGGGAAGGCGCTAATTACGGTACCGCAAATTAGCTCCCTGGGTCCCTTTGCGGGTTGGTTTTTAACGCCTGCAAAAAGCAACCCGCAAAGGGACCTCGTAGTAAGGCGGTAAGGATTTACCCTTACCCTAAACCCTTACCGCCATCCGTGTAATGAGGTCACGCGGTACTGTCCGGAAGGTCCACAGTGATGTCAGACATTCGCAGATGTCGATGGAAGCAAAAACAGTGGAACATGTTTAGAAATGTTAAAAATGATGCTAGAAGTGGGGAAATGGCAGAGTTTTAAGGTGAAACATTGTAAATTGGACACCAATTTTGCTATATTGGGGTAAGCATGATATTAGTAAGTTGTAGCAAAATAGCATGCACTGGTAAAAACCCATGAAATTCTCTGAAAATAACTTTGTTAAAGAGACGTTATGGTTAAGTTGCACCAATAAAAACATATACAATTCAATGAAAAAACATTGTTAAAGGGATTTTATGCTTGGGTTGCACTAATAAAAACCTATGAAATTCAATGAAAAAACTTTGTTAAAGAGATGTTATGGCTAAATTGCACCAGTAAAAACCTATGAAATTCAATGGAAAAACGTAGTTAAAGGGACGTTATGGTTAAGTTGCACTAATAAAAACCTATGAAATTCAACAAAAAAATGTTGTTACAGGGACGTTATGGTTATAGGTAAAACCGAAAAACTTCAGAAATTCGCCAGTTATGGTAAGCTAAGCAACCATAACTCGCACCACCACTGTGCACTGCTAAGACTAACACCCAGGACATCAAAGATGACATCACAAATGTCATTGATGACATCACTGATGACATCACATGTGAAATTAGTTTTGAAGAAAAGTCCCTACAAGGGATTGTGTTCGTACACTGTATGTGCAAAGAGAGGTGGAGGAGGATAAGGACCCTAGTTGGACCTGGGAGGGTCGGTCCAAGAGGAAGGAGGCCATCCATGCCAGAGCCTGACCCGTGATGCTAAGGTTCATGTTGAGGCGATTGATCAGGTTGGCGTGAGTGGCCATGTCAAAGGCAAAGTAAAGGTCGAGGAGGATGAGGACAGTGCGAGAGCTGGAGTCAAGGTCAAAGAGCAGATCTTCACAGGTGTCCAGGAGAGCAGTTTCCGTGCCTCTAGTTGCTCTGAAGCCAGACTGGCTGGTCATGGAGATAACCAGCAGATTCAGTGTGAATGTTTAGCTGAGAGATGGCCATCTTCTCCAGGAGCTTGCCAAGGAAAGGTGTGATAGAGATCTGGTGAACTCTTCTTCACTCTCCCAAAAACCCTTCCAATATTCTGGAATTTGTTCACACTGTTGTAAACCCGTTCATATTCAAAGGCTCTCTTCAATGTGCTCTCTTCTATTGCAGGAAATCCCGCCAAGAGCCGTGAGGCCTATTTCATTATGCCACTTACAAACATCCAAGACATTTAATAATTAGTATCTATGTATGCATGTGTTTGTATAGTTCTACAGCTCATTTTGAGAGAGGCATCAGGGTGTTGAAATGAAGCCACAAGACCAGCCAGTAAACCCAAGTGGATTAACGAGGAAACAGTCTGCTTTTTAGGTTGCACCCAAAAGTCAAATGGTCATGGCTAACCACCTCAGTGCAGGAGTGAGAGGGATTTCAAGGATTTCCCATTTTAACAGTGAAGTTCAGAGGGGGGCGTGGCTAACTGCCGAACGATGGAGATGTAAACCTCCATCGCTCCTGTGCCGCCAGCCGAATCCTGCATCCATCCTGCGCATCTATCCACCCCAGATGGCTTAAAATTCTCCTACAGCTGTGTGACTATATGCTGCATCGATCTCCAACGAAAACTGGAGCGGAGGTGCTGTAAGATCCTGTAGAATTGTAGTTGTGGCCACGGCCTCTGCTCACAAGTTGGCCACCGTGAGACTGATGTAAGCAGTGGACTGAGAGATCGAGACGCGGCAGCGGAAGGCGAGCCACAGTGAGGTGTACACAGGCCTGCCCTGGTGTCTGGGGACCGCCTGTGGCAGCGAGACACTGATCCTCCTGGTGCCCATAAATACGAGGGACGGGCCCCCTGTGCGAACCGGCGCATGTGCTGTGGTACCAGCGCTCCTGCCCCTGAGGCGATACTGCACAACCAACTGTGCCCTGGCTGCTCTGCGAGTCGGCTGATCTGACTCCTGCGACAGAGGGGACACGTTTGTGTGCCGCTTACCCACCCCCAACGGCATCCTTCACACACTGAGACGCGTCGAGGCCTGCTCATCGGGTCGGCCACTACCTGATACACCCCCTGCAACGGCACGGGCGCTCCACATCGCATATAGCACCTGCGGAGTCATCTACGCCCTGCAGCCACTGACACCTGCTGCTCCGTTCCGAAGAACAACTGTGCGGTAAGGAGAGGGGGGCGGCATCGGGCGGGGGCTCGAGCTTCAAGACACTGTCGACCCCTCGACACCCCTTTTTTTTTTTGCTCGTTGGCACGGCCCTGCTGAAGCCCTGGGGTTCCCCCTGGATCTACGAAGCGAACAGGGGCCCGGGACTGGAAGAACCCACTGCCTGACTAACATCCTTGCCCCGACCCTGCCCCACCCAGTGAAAGGAACCACGACACAACAGACCCGGGTGGGTCCCAGTGACTGGTGGGTGCACTGATCACAAAGTGTCCTTGGGCCAACAACATCACAACTGGCGCAGTTCCCTGGGTGTTCCGCCCGCGCAACGCCTGGACTCAGCGACAACATTCCTGGCCCAGCAACACTAGCAGCCTCTTGCCCCGCCGCTGACCCCTCTCGTTCCGCCCAGATACCCGGCAATGGGGGAGGATAAACCCAGGAAGACCTCTACGCAGAGCAGAATTGAACAATACGCTACCACGCCGGTGACTCGCTCCCCGGAGAGGACGCAAATATCTGAGTTAGACTGCGTGGAAGAGGATATCTCCCTCAGAGATATAATGAGTGCCATTGCCAGCTCCAGAACTTCAATGGAAAAAAAGATGGACTGTATCGGTGCGGACGTGTCCCTACTAAGACATGACCTGCAAAAACTGACCTCACGCACTGGGGAGGCGGAGGCAGATTTCGGAAACCGAAGACAGCCTACGAGGGATAAACCGCAACTTGTCCGGCATGATGGCACGCATCAAACTCCTGGAGGCTAGAGTGGACGATAGCGAAGGCAGATCCAGGCGAAACAATGTTCGCATACTTGGCCTTCCCGAGAAGGCGAAGGGGTATTGTATAGAACTATTCCTCGAGGAATGGCTTGTGGACACATACGACGCGCAATCCTTCTCAAAATTGTTCTCCATCGAACGGGCCCATCGCATTCCAACTGGCAGGGTCACCCCGGGAGCACCACCGCACACAGTTATCGCAAGATTTAGAAACTATAGAGATAGGGATACGGTGCTGCAGTTGGCGAGATCGAAAGAGACAATCACGTATAATGGATCAAAAATCGCCTTCTTCCCTGACTTTCCCAAGGAGGTGCAAAAGGCAGGCCAATCATTCGATCCGCTCAAGAGGCGCCTCCACTCACTGGGTGTCAAATACGGACTGATCTTTCCGGCCCAGCTCAAGATTTACCACAAGGGGACATCGGTGCATTTTACAGATCTCAAGGAAGTGTGGAGTTGGGCCGAGAGGCACATAGATGGAGACTGGGGCCCTGGAGGAGGGGGGGGAGAAGAGAACGCAATAGACAACATCCTGAGCACCCACCCGACATGGACTTGCAACAGCAACAACAAATTGAGAATCAGCACCAAGAAAACGCATAAGGAGCTATAATAGCCAGTGAAGATGCCTGAAACATCACACAAGTAACGCAACAGAGCTCACGCTCCATAATGGAAACCGAAACATAAGGCATATCTAGGCTGGCGGCCAACCGAACAGCCGCCCCCTGATCAAGGCAACGAATCAAAAGTTAAAGTTTTAACTGGTTGAATGTTTATATTGGGTCGACAGATGCTTCAGTTGGGGGTGGAGTATGGGGTGGAGGGAGTTGAGGATGACGTTTCTTTCTGTTTTCAATGTTTAGCATCCAAGGGCAAGATGAGTACGCTGTACAGACCAAACGCGGTACAACTGCCGTGTATACAAGCGAGGAAACACATGCGCAAATCTACGCCCCAAACAGCCAATGGCACCTGAGACTAATTCAACCCAGAGAAGGCTCAAACTCCTGTCATGGAACGTGAATGGGCTGGGATCCAGCATCAAAAGAAGACTGGTACTGCAACACCTAAATAGACACTCCCCGGAACACACCTTGCAGGAAATGTGTGAAAATTCTTCCAAAGATCAAACTACCGCACAGCAGTGCATGCTGGTTTCTCCATGGGTGCGAGAGGGGTGCTCATACTGATCCACAAAAGACTTCCACTTGTGATCACGCACATTCTACAAGATAGAGGAGGCCGCTATGTACACATTCAAGCAACGCTATGGAGCCAAACCCTGGCACTCATGGCAGTGTACGCCCCGCCACTTCTCCGTAATGACCTGCTAACCGAAATTACTCCCATCCTGGCAGCAAACCCTGCAGACACATGGGTGTTAGGAGGGAACTTCAATGAAGTCATGAACAATATCCTCGATCACACACACTTGAGAGCCAGGAATCCCGCCATCACCACCAAATTGGCTTCCTTCGCGTCAGCACTGGGCCTGTGTGACGCGTGGAGAGACCTGCATGCTGAAGTTCGACAGTACTCTTTTCATTATGGGGCACACGCCTCGATGTCCAGAATAGACTATTTCTTCTTACCATGCCAAAATATTCATAAAATATCCAGCACATTCTTCCTCCCGCGGGGGATCTCTGACCACTCCCCACTGGTACTCGAACTGGAAACGGCAAGACCACGACCGCCCCCCTTGTGGTGGCTGAACACCTACTACTTGGGCTTCCCGGACCTTCAAGAAAAGATGGAGACAGCTACTTCCAACTATTTTGAGTTGAATGCAAACTCGGTTGACGACCCCAACACACTATGGGAAGCATACAAAACAGTATTACGCGGTGAAATTATCTCATGGACGTCGGCAAAAAAAGAAGGTACAACGCGAGAGAATCACCGAAGCTGAAAGCGAAGTCACATCCAAGGAATTAGATCACATTGCCAGAGACACCCCGGAGACAAACAGAGCCCTTGCAATGGCACAGCAGAATCTCCACAATTTAGCCTTGGACTGTGCCAAAAAGGCACACATTGCTATGAAAGCACGGCTGTACGAGACAGGAGAAAAAGCAGACAAAATGCTTGCGTGGCTGGAAAAGCGCGACGAAGGACAACAGAAGGTGAAGTGCATCAGAACCTTGAATACAGATCTTGTCTACTCTGATGCCGAGATTGCAGAGCGCTTTGCAGAATTCTACCAGGACCTTTACAAACCCCCCACCAACTCTGCAGTCAGCACCATACTGAACGACATTGACATCCCAGCACTTACCACAGAACAAGCTACCACTCTAGACAACAAAATTACGGCTGACGAAATATCACCAGCCATTGCCCAACTCCAAACAGGCAAGACCCCAGGTCCCAATGGGTTCCCACTTGACATTTGGAAAAAGCTGAACCATCTAGATATACCCACGCACTTGCTTAACATGTTCGAACACTCCCTGGCCAAGGGCGAACTCCCACCAGACCTCCATAAAGCCACCATCGTAGTGATCCCCAAAAAGGGCAAACCCCCGGAGGAATGCACCTCCTACCGACCCGTATCCCTAATCAACAGTGAAGCCAAAATACTAGCCAAAATACTAGCCAACAGGCTGCAATTGGTCATTACGTCACGATCCATCCTGATCAATGCGGCTTCATGCCTCAAAGGTCCACGAGAATGAACATTCGCAGGCTGCACCTGGCGCTGGAGAGAGCACCTCCTTTGCAACAATCACTTGCATTGTTAGCCATAGATTTCGAAAAAGCATTAGATTCAGTTTACTGGGAGGCCTTATGGGCAATAATGCGCAAGATGCAATTTGGGGAACCGTTCATAAAATGGGTGCAACTCCTCTACAACAATCCAACAGTGGAGGTCAGAGTAAATGGGTGGCCCTCACGTAATATCCGATTAGGGAAAGGAACCAGACAAGGTTGCCCGCTCTCGGCAATGGTGTTTGCACTGCTAATGGAACCACTGGCAGTCCTTCTGCGGGACACCACCAAGTGGACTGGCTTCAGATGGGGGCCGAACTGGGAAGATAGGATATCCCTCTATGCGGTTGACCTCTTAGTATATATGGGCAACCCAGCGACTTCCTGCCCCGTGGTCTTGCAACTACTGACTAACTATGGAATCTTCAGTGGACTCAGAGTAAACTGGTCCAAATCTGTGCTGTTTCTGGTAAAATGTGTAGACTGCATAACAGCATCAGGCTTCCCATATCAAGTAGAAACCACTCAGTTCCGCTACCTGGGCATTCTAATCACCAATGGGCTGGATAGCTATGTAAAACAAAACCTGCATCCACTAGTTAAGAGATATGAGCAAGATGCAGCCCACTGGCAAGCACTGCCACTGACATTGCTAGGCAGGGCGGCGCTATTTAAGATGCTGGCCCTACCCTGGTTCTTATATATCCTTCAAAACGCCCCTCTCCATGTCCCCACCGAAGAGTTCCGTAGGATAGATGGAACACGTAAACTCCTTTGGGGTGGTAAACACCCGAGGATTGCCCTCAAAACTCTCCAACGCTCAGTCTGGGAGGGGGGGAATAGGACTTCCAAACATCCAGATCTACTACTGGGTGACAAAGATGGCGACAGTCAATGATATATTGTACGGAGACCCGTCCATTCCGCATATAAAAGCTGAATTAGCTGCACGACACGGCATGTCCCCGATTGAAAGCCTCTACTGTAAACAGACTCGCCCTCCTGAACGCACGATAGTGGCGCATACAGCCCTGGTGTGGAAGGAAGTACACAAACACTTAGGATGGGACAACAAAATGACCCCAGTCCAACCCATCTGGAACAATGCTCACCTCTCGAGCCTCAGCAATCTCCCAAATGGCCAAACTGGGTAACAGCCGACATACTAACCATTCAGCAAGTATTTGTGAACGATCAGTTGATACAGTTCCCCGAGCTAGTGGCAACATATGGTCCCCCAGACACTGAACACTTCCACTATGGACAATTACAACATGCCCTCACCATACATAGGGCCCAAATGGCGGACAGGCCGGAATGTACGCCTATGGAAAGGAATATAGTCATAGACAGTGTGAACAACAAGGTCACATCTACTATGTACAACGCTATCTCCTCATTTGCCACAAAAGACCTGCTGAACCTGAAGATGAAATGGGAATGCGATGTGGGCCCAATATTACCTGAAGGCTGGATCTCGACTCTGATGTATCCTAGAGACTCTGCCATCGCCGCAAGAATCAGACTCGCTCAATTGAAGATTCTTCATAGGATATATTATCCCCGAGTGGCTTTGTATAACTGGGGCAAAACGACCAACCCCAAATGCCTACTCTGCAAACAGGAAGAAGGGACCGTCTATCATATCCTCTGGCAATGTACACGTATACAACACTTCTGGCATACGTGTAGCGAAAGACTCACTAAAGTAATGTGCCGCCCGATCCCAACAGACCCTAAACTCCTCCTTTTGGGTATTGAAGATGCAGTAGACATGTCTCGCTTTGAAAAGCTTCTTCTCTCGTCAGCAACAGGAATTGCCAAAAGGAACATTGCGCAATTGTGGGGCTCAGAAGTTACCCCGAAATATGATCAATGGATGTCAGATGTGGACGCCATCATCCTAATGGAACGCCGAGTCTTTCAAGCTAGAGGCTGTCCGGGCAAAGCAGATAGAATCTGGGGTAAATGGGAACAGACATTATAACTCAGATCCAGAATGGACAACAAGCTTTGTTGCGCAATTCTGCCAAGGCCACGAACGAGAACGTCACTTTTTGAGGCTACTTGAGAAAGACTAACACGTAAACGGCCATTTGCTGACCGGTTTGCACCTATTTCTCACAACAACTGTGTCTCCACATCCGCTTATATTCAGATCATATCAGATTGTACTACTCTGCCTTTTGTATGCAAAGTTACATGGTTATGTTTTGTATGTTTTTGTATTATCGCACAAAATGCAATAAAATGTGTTATAAAAAAAAACAGTGAAGTTCACAAATCCTTACAGTCTCCAAAACATGATGGAGATATCCAAGCAGAAAACGTTGCTTTATTCTGTCATATTGTCAGCATGTGCTCATGGCAAATGAATTTTGGCAGTGCTTATTTTAATATGGAGTTTAGCTTTTTCCGTTCCTCAGTTCTTGGCAAGACATGGTCCTTGTTATGTGCCTGATCTTGTGGCACTTGTTTTTGTGAGTTTAAACTGGAATTTCTGGGTGGGTAGGGGGAGTTTTTGCAGATAAATCATTGTGAAATGGAATTAAGTAATTTTTATTGAAGATGGCCAGTGACCTCTTTCCTAAACGCCATCTTGATCATACTTGGTCAGACTTCGTATTATAATAAGTCTGATATATTTGATCTTGTTCCTTGCAAATCACAAGACAATATACATACTAATTGAGAAAAAGAAAAGAAGAAACACTGAAAGAGAATCATAGGCTTCACTTTTGAAAAGGAAGGCAAAGAAGGGACATGATCTCTTTGTGTTCATGTAAGAGGAATTGACCAAAAAGAGCCATACCCCAATTAAAAGTAACAAATACTAACACTAGGATATTTCTTACAACATTAACATTTATTAGTATCAGAAAAAAAGAAAGTTGTGTCACTTATTTTAAGGAATGTTTTAACCATCTTCAGACCAATGGAATTGTTCCCATATGGTTGATCCAAACGCTCCACAGTACATAATATGAACATCAGTATACCAAACACCATCAATATTATGGTGGGTTTAACAAAATACAAATGTAATACCATTCTACCAGTCATGTGAGAGGAGAACAGGCCATTTCAGTTACAAGGCCACACAGACCACAGTGCCACCTGGTAGTCATCATTGGAAGTTCCCCACCAGTTCGGAGCCACACAGCAATGCACTGTGGGTATGGGTATGCAAATGATCTGAACATCTAGCATTTTAGCTCCGTGTGAGTTCTGTTCTTGGTCAGTGCTATTTTACACAGAGATTAAGAAGCCCAAGTCTGACAGCTTTCAAGAATGCAACAACCCAAATGGGAGCCATCCTCCATGGGTATCATCAGTGGTCTGTAGTTGACATCGTTGTGATTGGATCATTGGGGTATCACTCTTTAATACCAGGCACAGGTTGGCTAAACATTTCTGGTAGAGTGATCATTTCGAGGGGACTGAAGAGGGTCCTCCTCCAAGCACCCAGAAGAATTGCAAAATAACCTGCTACGCTAGAGTTAAACTGCACAATATGTTACAGGAGTCTGAACCACACAGCTCTCCACATGTATCGGAATGCGACTTCCATGGTCCCTCACCATTAACTATGTGGCTAGGGCTAATGAGAATTATAATCCAACACGTCCACAGAGCAAAAGGATGCATACCGCAAAGCTCCAATCACAAGGATGGCAACCACGTAACACTGACGATCTCCAATGAGGGTGAAACGTGCAGGTGGTGGTTGCATTTTTTGAGGGATGTCATTCTATGTATGAAATATCAGAGCCTCTAAGACGATGCTAAGTATCAGCAAAGGAGGTGAAGTGCAAGCTTTTCAGGTCATGTACATTGGTGTAGCCAGGTTATCAGTACCGTGGGAGGAGACAATGGGGGCCTTGTGTCGTGGCAGTACGAAACTCTACAAAGCTTTAAGGAACCAATGTTTTGCTTTCTTCCATTGGATAGATAGGAGGTGCTAGGATACACCCACAGCTGTATGAAATATAAAGCATTTGAGGGAGGGGCACTCCACATTTTATAGTGAGTAATAGACTGACCCATAATGACCCCCTTTCTAGACGTGTGCATTCCAGGAGCATGGACCTTTAAACGCTGGTCGGCACCTAAGTCATTACAACAAAAAGCAAACATTGCCAAAGCCAATAGAGGGTTCCTGTGATCTGTCAAGTGCATCTTCTATAAAATGCCACAATAGACTTGATGCCAAGACTGAAAGAATAAAGTTCTAAACTATTACAATTCCTTACCAGCCGGCGTGCATGGTTCAGCCTGTCGGAATGCGGACTGAATCCGGTGAAAATGTGCAACGTTCTGAGGGAGATGGCGGCTGCCGCGTGACATGCACACGCACCTCTTCCTTGGAACCCTCCCACTACTTCCCTGGCACCTCAAATTTTCAAAGGCACAAAAAAAGAACACTCTGCCTGCAGATGCACCCCACTTACTCTCGCAGGCTGCAAAGAAAATTGAAAAGGGACTAATAGTAGCCCCCTTTCCAATGTTGCATATTGTTTGTACGATTTTAATTTTAAGTATCTGAGAATGGCCCTAAGCCTTTATTTCCAAAGGTATTTTGGCACTGCGAGGACAAGCCCCTCCCAGAGTGCGGGGGTGGGGCGGGGGCTGAGTCACATTAGCAACAACAGCCTGCAAGGGAACACTAGAGGGTCTCGTTAAAAAAATAAAAAAAAGGTTTTCAGGGCTTTTCTACAGGCAAGATGGCCACTGGTTACCTGTAAAAGAGAGGCAGCAAGTTCCACAGCTGAGAGGCAGCCACTGAGCCACTGAGAAGGCTCGCCTTCCAATAGTGGCTCTGGAAACGCTGGGGAACGTCAGCAGTAACACATTAGCTGATCGAAGGTGCCTGGAGGGAGTGTACTTAATGCATATCTTCCTAAGGTAAAGAGCGCCTTCCCCGCTGTGTGCCCGATGGACAATACACATGAACTTCAACTTAATTCGTCCCTCCACGGGAAGCGAGTGGAGGCTCCTAAGCACTGGGAATACATGAGAACATTTAGGAAGACCAGTGGCCAGACGAGCTGCAGACGTTGAATCAAAACTTTGGGCTGAGAAACCCGTGTGAAATTGCATTAGTCTAGGGTACCCGCGATGGTCGCTGAGCCTCCATTGAGGACCATTGCTATGCTTAGTCCTAGAAGCTGAGGCTTAAGGGTGATTACTAAACTGGATAAGCCCATGCAATGAGCATTAACCCCTCATTAAAGTACTTAGCACAATTAAATAAATGAGAGCAGCAGAAGCACTGTTTTGTCAAGCCTCAGACATCTGTTACTCTTTCTAGTAGTGTGACAGCGGAGGCCATCTACTGCAAATAAGGAGCACACACGTGGTTCTTCTTTCAGTAAATAGTAATGGTAGAAGCATAGAAAAAGGAATAAGGGAGTGACTTATCAATAAAGTGGACCTATACTCATGCAAATGTGCCCTTAAGCATGACACTTCCTAGAACAGATCGGCCGGAAACGCCACATTTTCCGGAACCTACATTGTTAGACTAAAGTCTGTCTCATTTCTTAGGTTCAGGTCAGTCAGGAACAGCTAGGTCTTTGTGGAGGCCCAGCCGTGTCTCAACACATCTGCCAATGGCTCCATCCATCTCCTACAGGATGAGGCAACAATGGGCTGGCCCAGGGATAAAAATACACAGGGAAACAATGGCCCGGGCTTTTATTTTTAAATATCTATGGTTACTGAGACAGGCAGATGTATAGCTTAAGCTCCAGTTCCAGACACAAGATACAACTGGTGCGTTCCCCGCTCCTTACGCCGCCGCGCCAGCTTGCTTACGGTATTAAATATGATCATTAGTGATGTCAGTGGATTTGGAATGGCTCCAAAATGGATCCTCTTTCAAAGATGTCTTTCCAGTAAGTATTAAAGTGTAAACATGCCTAGACCTCGTGCATGGTGGGCTTCTGCAAAGGGCCACCACAGCTCTGTTTCATTGCACCCTGTGCCTGGGGCGGCACTAGAGGGCCGCCATGGCTTTGAAGGTAATACCTTGTGATGGAGGGAGAGCAGGGAAGGACACGCATGGAATATGATCTTGCAAATCATTGCACAGGTAAACAATCCCCTGGAGATGATGGAAATTCAACAAATATGCCGTCTGAATGTTAACAGCACATGTAACGTGTAAATAGCATACAGGCTGTGGGGGGTCGCCTGCCATGGACATCCGGCAGGCGCCCCTGGGTGCTGTTTCCTTCAGCACATGACAGGCCCAGTGCCTGTGGGGGTTCGGGGCCTGCCCTGGACATCAGGCAGGCCTCAGGGTACTTTGGGACACCAATACCACTGGGGGTTGTGGGGGCATAACCTGCCAGGCCCCTGACCATGCGGACCTCTGCCACCGTCCTGGCACGAGGGTCCCACAGCATCAGGGCCTGCAGGCCTACATCATTAAATGAGACGCGGACTCAGAGGGCCTCATTATAACTCAGGCGGTCCGGAAATAACGGTGGCGGTAAACCCGCCGCCACCGTTGTTTCCGGACCGCCTGATACCGCCTCCTGCAGGAGGGAGGTGATGTTCCCGTCAGGTTTGACCTGGCGGGTTTAACACCGCCCGCCTGCAGGCGGACGAGGAAACAGCGGCAGCATTACGAGATGCTGCCGGTGTTTCCATGATCCCCATTCCCATCGAGTCCCATAGGACTCAGTCGGAATGGGGATTAACACCATTCCGCCTCCGTGATTCCCGGAAAACCGGGGTTGTAATGCCCCGGTAATTCCGGGAATCACGGAGGCAGAATGGTAATACGAGTATGGTGGTAACCAGACGGTTTTACCGCCTCGGTTACCGCCGGACTCGTAATGAGGCCCAGAGCCTCCTCTTCTGGAGTCTGCAGCCGTTCTGTCTCACGTGCCTGCAGGGGCTCCCTTTACTGGCCCATCTTAAAGGGGCAATACACGTAGGGGAAACACATCCCCTTAAAGGGGCACTGCACACAGGAGGGTCCCACCTAACACAGGCATTGCTTGGCCTTTTAGGTCATTCTGCTTTTGAATAATAATCCACTACTTATATAGCGCTTCCATCAAAGATGTTACTCATTTAACAACTCTGGACGGATGAAAGGCTGAGTTGGCCTTGTCTGGGTTTGAGAATTCAACCTGCAGGTCCGCCCTCAATTTAGCCAGGCGTAGTAGGACCGCTTTCATCCCCCTGGTTCAGAATCTCTTTTTAATGAGGTGCAGCCTCGCAGAGGGGTTGCTAGGAGGGATCTGAGGAGTGAGGGGGGCGTCAATCTATAGCCCCTCGGGTCTTTTAGTTGTAGCCCCGGATAGAAGCACAGGGGCTACAACCAGAAGACTAGCTAGTCCTGAGTCCCAACAGTCCTGACATTAGGGTAGCCCCAGATCTTTACCAGACCTAGCAACACGCCTGCAGGCTCTCCTGCTTCTTGAATGTTTTGGGATCTGGAAACATCAGAATCTTCCTTCCCTCACTTAGTGGATCTCAGATCCGCTCCGCATTTTCCTGGACCCCGCCTGTGTGGGGTGCGTCGATGCTGCAGAACTGAGCGATGCGTTCTCTGATCATGCAGACTCACTGTACGAGAACTGCCGTAGCAGGTGCCTCGCAATGTAGGTAGTCCCGCCACACCAGGGGGCAAGGCTCAGTCCTCACCCATCAGAATGAAGGCTGGGCCAGGGATCGCAGAGCAGGAAGTAGGCACTTATCCTCCGGCTCAGTGGGGTTCGGAGCCGAACATGGCACAGCTTATCACAGCACGTCTCCATGGCATGGATTAAAGCAGATTGTGTGACATGCTGTGGCACATGTCACATGTCACGTTCAGCTCCTAACACTTGTCATGGACTGGCGGGTGATTGAGTAAGAGTGTAGTAGTGTGTTTGAATGTTTTGGATGATTGGGTGCGTGCCTGTCTGGAGAATGCAGTGTGGGTGGATGTGAGAGAAGGTTTATGGGTGAGTGAATGGTGGGTGAATGAGTAGCAAAGTGATAGTGTGTGTTTGTTAATGTTATGCGGGGTGGGTGCCTTTGTGGAGAATGCAGTGTGACTTGATGTGAGAGAAGGTGTATGAGTGACTGACTGGTGGGTGAATGGGCATGAATGTGATTATGTGGGTTCCTGTGTAGATTGTGTGTGTGTGTGTTTGTGTGTGTCTGTGTGTGTCTGCATGTGAATGTTCTTGTTGGGTTGGTTCCTGTGTGGAGAATGCAGTGTGAGTGAAGATGGTATGATATAATAGTTTATTTATATAGCGCCTATACACAATGGGCCTCATTACAAGCTTGCCGGTCCGGATACAATGGTACCGGTAAGCTTGCTGGTACTGTTGCATCCGGACCGGCAAACTCTGAGTTGTGCTCGCGGGTGCCTTTCATTCCACCAGGTCTGACCTGGCGGGCAGGAAGGCACCCGCGGGCACAGTATGTCGGATGCACAGGCAGCGTTATAAACGTTGTGCATCCGACTTCCCCAATCCCATTGAGCCCTATTGGGCTCAAATGGGAATGGTGGAGAATTTTTTCCAGCACCCAAGAATAAGCAAATACCAGGTCCGGAAAGGCCATAATGACCTGGTAATTGCCCATTTTGTGGGTGCCGGAAAAAATGAATACCGGCGGCAGCCGTGCCTGTATTACAGGCACAGCTACCACCAGCCTCGTAATGAGTCCCAATGTGTTTCAAAGCGTTTCAAGGCAAGGGAGGGAACAAGGGAAAATACAATGACATTCTTACAGGCCATGAACAACAAGAATGTGAAATTAACTATCATACTCGGTCTGGCGACATTTCAGATAGTGCAAGAACTAAGAAACAGATAGGAAAGAAATGGGAAACAGACAGGCGACTACCGTACGTGGCCTGACGACATTTCTGGTAGAACCGGAAACAATACAAGAGGTGAAGGGGAGAAGCAAGGAGGAGAGGAACAAAACAAGCGACTATCGTAAAAGGCCTGACGACATTTCAGATAGTGCTGGATGGGGGGGAAAACAAGTATGGGAAGGGGGGAGGAGACAAACAATTGTTGCTCTCGTACTAGGTCCAAGGACAATTCTGATTGAGTTAGTACAAAGAAAAAAGTAAGGGAGGGAGGAATCAGGGAGAAAGATGAAGGGTAAGGAGGAGAGAACAGAGAATAATCAGTAAAAAAAGAGCAGAGAAGCAGAGGAGAGAGGATGAAATACAGTTGCAGAGGTCAATAAAACACATGATGTTGCAGCGAACAAAGAATGTAGGCAAGGATTCAAGAAGACGATGGGCACAGCATGATACAGGGCCAACCTGAATACAAGATCCAGGGAGGTCCAGCATGAGAGTTGAGAAGGTGAAGTACCAAGTTCCAAGTATTCAAAGTCAAATCCAAGTGTTGGCAACAGAGGGAAGTGGTGGGGGGGCAGACCCAAACAACACGGGGGACAAGAAGGGTGGAGGCTAACACACGCATCAGAGGGGCCCAGAGGGGTAGGGGGCACACCACAGCATCACAGGGGACCGTGCCCAGAGGGGCGGGGGCAAACACCAGACTCACAGGGGACCAAAGGGGATGGGGGGGACACAAACATCACGGGGTACCAGAGGGAGAATGGGGGGGCTCACAAACATCACAGGGTACCAGAGAGGGTGGGGGGCCGATGGGAGAGACAATGTATGGGTAAGTGACTGGTGGGTGAAAGGGAATGAATCTGTGTGTGTGCATGTGTGTGTATGTGTGTGTGTGTGGTGTAAGACACTGGGAGGCCGAGGATCACTAAAGCATTTTTGACACATCCTTAAGTGACATGGCATGTTTTATTGGTATTTTCAGGCAAAGCCAACTTCATGTGTGTTATTACATAGCTAGACTGGCCTTTTGGTGCAGTCAGTCTAGTCATTGCTTACTGTGGCATGGCATTTATTACTGGGCATCTTTGATAAAGCAAGCATGGTAATTGGTATTACATTGCTAGACTGGCATTTTAGTGTAGCGGCCTAACTATTTCTTACTGTAACATGACTTTTTATTAACTCAGCATTTATGATGAAGCATGTGTGGTAAGTGTTCTTAGAAGGTTTCTTAGAAGTCTAGACGTGCCTACATTGGAACCAGTTTGGATATGTTTTCTTATTCTTAATCCAACAGCAGAATGTTCTTACATAGGAGTACTGGCATATATTGGCACAGCTGTGGTTTGACATGTTTTTATAGTATCATTACTGGCATTATGCGTCCAGTGAACGTGAGTATGTTCTTATATGGGAATACAGGCATATGTTGGTGGTGCCAGCATGGAAATGTATGGGCACAGCTACATGACATTTTTTTTATACTGTCATATTTTGCGGGGGAGGGCATGAAAATGCATTGGGAAATGCCCTATGCACATTTGGTGACTTGCATCTATTGTATTTCCCTACTCAACCAATTGAAAACTACCTGGCCTTTTAACCATTTTTTCTCTGAAAGTGTGCTGTATAATGCACCTTTTTAACCCATTATTCAAAACATTTTTGGGGGGCAGGAAGAGTAATCCTTTCCAAACCCCCCACCGCCGGTCACTCTCTCGCATACCTTTGGCTAATATTTTCACACTCCAATAAAACAACTCATCATCCAACACTGGTGGCTGGTATATTTGGGGGACAGGCACAGTCTCCCTTTTTTTTTTACGCTAGGTGAAACATTTAAGCTTTTATTAAAACACATGCACATATCTTTGACCTAGAACAGTGGCATGATCATGATCACCATGGACATTGCACATGCGTGGTGGTCCGGGCCGACTCGGAGTGTGGTGTGCCCTGTGGAGCTTGGGGGTGACACCCTCAGAATGGCTCACAGAGGGGGGGGCACATTGTGGGATGTGCCACTGTGTGTGGGCCACTGGAAAAGATTTTCACTGCTCATTTGTTCAAAGCGGGCTTTCTATACCACAATTCGTAGAAACTTTCAAAGTGTCCCTGGGCACTGGAGAAAACTGGTGGGTGCCTACAAAGGGCCAGTGCCCCAGAATCCCAAAAAAGACTTCTGTTAGAGCAAGGTCAGGCCCCGTTATGCTTCAGTCTTTGTTGTTCTGGGTTCCCGGGGGTATCGGCGTTCCACCCCTCAAGGGCCAGTAGCGCTCAATGCTACATGAGAACTCAAAGAGCCGGAGCCGTCGCAGGAGGTTTTGGTTCATTGGTTTATGTTACGGGAAAGGTCTTGTCTGGCATAAGGTCTAGGTTTGACAGGGTGTACTATGCTGGGGAACAGAGTGGGCCGCTACATGTGATTGCCCAGTGCGGATTACCAGGGGAACCTCACTATACTACCCACATACCCTTCATCCACTAGTGCGGTGAAGCGCCCTGCCACCATGGTCACCCCACTCGCTGTCCCCAGAGTGAGGCAGGGAACTTTGTCCTAGCAGAAATTAAGGACAACCTTCTCCCCCAGTGGTAGAAGTATACCGAACAAAGTAGTGGAATTGAGGACATGGCGGGGAGAGGGTAGGCGGAAGCATAGTGCAATGTGTGACATGGTGTTGCGGCCGGGGCATTGCAATGGTCTAAGTGACTAGTAACTAATGCTCCTATTACAGATGAACACTTGCACAGGGACATGAATGGACAAATCCTCCATATAGAATGGTGAATATGTTTTTTAAAAGTAGAAGAATGGTGAACAGATACAAATGAAAGTAGTGGAACACCGCTCCCGACCGTTCCCCCACACTTCGATCACTGTTCTGACCTCACAACAAGGAGCCCTAATACTACTCAACCTTCCTGCCAACAGCTTACCACATGGCGTTTCACCAATAACTCTTGAAGAAGTGCGTCAAATTAATAGCAAATATCCTGAACGGGATGCAATCCTTTCTGTCTCACCATAGTCAGGAGGATCATCTCTTCTTTAGGTAGATAGTTCACAAGTTTAGCGCTTGCCTCTCAAATGGGGCCAGTCGACACTTCGTAAGTTTAAATCCCAGTGACTATTAAATAGTGTTCGTCTAAACTGGGAAATAGTAAGAGATATTGCACAGTTTAGGAGCAGGGAGTGGGATATACAAACCTGACGTTCTCGGGAGGATAGCTTAGGGGCAACCTGCTCGCCTTGGAAGCAAGACGACAAGGAACAACACTTGTTCGATCCCCGGGTCAGTGCTTAGAAACCTCTGGGTATTAAGTGCGTAATAAATAACCAATCATACATCATATCATATAATCAGACAGGCATGTCTGCTGCAGTGCCCCCATGGGTGTGCTCTGGAGCTTGCAACCTTTGGCTCTCCAGATGTTTTGAAATACAATTCCTAACAGCCTAAGCCAGGATAGTTAATGGTGAGTGATCATGGGAGTCGTAGGCCAAAACTATTATTTATAATTGTTTTTTTATAACGCACTTAATACCGAAGAGGTTTCTAAGAGCGGACCCGGGATTCAAACCTGTGTTGATTTGCGTCGTCTTGCTTCCAAGATGAGCACTTTGCCCCTGAGCTATACTACCGGTGTGAACATCTAGAGAGCCGCAGGTTGCAGACACTTTACTGCTCATTGCACATTGCTGTTCAGCATCTTCGGCGCAGGTGATTGTGCAACACCCTGCGTATGCTGATGAGGTACAGATCCATCTGCTACTGCACCACGTGCCTGAATGTGATAGCGACATCAATGGATGCCTGAAGAACATCAACTTCTGCACGAGGGAGATCCATCATAAACTTAATGAGGGCAACTCACAAAAGTGAGCAACCCTCCTTCTGGCTGAAAGTAAGAGCTTGATGCAACATACCCCATCCATGAGGCATCTGGATGGACTTTGACTTCTCCATCATCATGTAACTCTCAGCCTTTGTGATAAAGGCACCAGCCATCAGTCAGGATTCGTCAGAATGTCTCTGCCTGTCACGCTCTCAGAGCATAGAAACTAGTCAATGTCCTGAGCGAGGAGGCCTACAATTGCCTGCCACACTGGCTGAAACTGCGGCCCTCTCAAGTCGTCATTTTTCTCTATGGCTCCAACACACCACTGCCCTGCAAGGGCACTTTCACCACGGTGTGCGCACACAAGTCGCACACAGCACGAATACAACTACACATCCTCCCCAAGGAGGACAACAACAGATGCATCCTGAGTTTCAGGACGGTTATTGACATGGGACTTGTCCACATCCTATACAACTTGATGGCCCATAAATACGTGGCCCCTGAAGGCAACATCACGAAAACATACCCGAACCTCGTCAAAGGTTCGGGAAAATTCAGCGATTGCAAAGTGAAACTCCACATTGATCCCGAGGTCAAGCCGGTTCCCCAACACTACAAGGGCATCATGATAAACATACAAAAACAAGTCGGAGAAGGATTGCGACGCCTGTTGGACCTCCACAACATTGAGCCGACGGTGGGAGCCACCTCATGGACCTCCCCGATTGTACCAGTACTCAAGAAATCGTCAGAGGGCTCCATTCGCCTGTGCGTGGACATGCGCTGCCCTAACATGACAATACAGCGAGAGCGACACCAGGCTCCGAGAATAACAGACATGATCCACCTCGTCAATGGTACAACCCTATTCTCAAAGCTCGACCTCAACAAGAGCTTCCACCTGCTGGAACTAGCGCATGAGTCCCAGTACATCAACACTTTTGCAACCCACATAGGGCTTTTCCGCTACAAACACCTGACTTTCGGCATATCTTCAGCAGCTGAGATCTTCCAGGAGGAAATCCACCAGGTGATCAAGCATATTCCAGGGTATCTCAACTACAGCGACAACATCCTGGTGTTCGGAAAATCAACCCAGGAGCACAATGAGAACTTACATAAAGTATGCAGGGCACTAGAAGCAGCCAATGTCATGCTTCATAAGGACAAGTGCGAATTTGGAAAAACCCTCAAATTCTTTGGCCACATATTCTCTGACCAAGGCCTGAGGCTGGACACCGAGAAAGCCAAGGCATTACAAGACACCCTGCGGTTAATGGATGTGTTGGATCTTAGGTCACTCCTAGGGCTGGCAAGCTACTGTTAGCGCTACATAGAAAATGTTGCAATAGTGAGTGCCCCACTGAGAGAGCTGTCCCAGATGGGCCAGGAATTCATGTGGACCACCCAATGGCAGGCTGCTTTCACAGACATCCGGGCCCGAATCACCTCGGTCTCAGCATGGCGTTCTTTAGCTCAGTCAAAGACACTGAGGTGACGATGGACACCAGCCCTGTGGGGTTGGGTGCGATACTGGCGCAATACGACCCGAGGTCTCCCCATATCAAGAAAGTGGTATCATACACCAGCCGCAGCCTCACCCCAACTGTACAAAAATACTCCCAGGCAGAGAAAGTAAGCCTGGCAGTCATCTGGGCCTGTGAACACTTCCATCTGTTCCTATTCGGGAAGGCATTCACAGTGGTCACAGACCACCAAGCCCTCTTCACCATTTCCGGCAACCCCAGACTCGGATACCCTGCAAACAGAACGGTGGGGACTCCGTCTCCAATCCAAGACTACATATTGTCCATCCGCCAGAGGCTGGGCAAGGATAAGAATCTCTCTCCTGTCACCCCACAGTGCAGTCCATCCCAGAACACTCAATTGCTGATACATACCTGCAATGCGTCACTCACCAACAAAAACCTTTCCCAATAGCGTGGAAGACGCTGCAACAAGAATCAGCAAACGATCCAGTTCTGGCCATTCTCACCCAGTGCATCAGCCAAGGAACAGTGAAACACGTAAGAAAATGAACGAAACATCTAGAGTTATCGTGGCAAGGGAATGTAAAGGCAATGCCTCTAGTCCAAGAAGAACTCACCACTACTGAAGATCACATAATCATGAAGGGCTGTCGAATCGTCCTGCCCAAGTCACTGCGCCAACAAGTGGTGGACCTGGCCCACGAAGGACACAGAGGCGTAGTCTTGACAAAAAAACAGCAGAGACAGAAGATCTGGTTTCCAGGGCTAGATAAACAAGTGGAAGACACCCTAAAGAACTGTGCAATCTTCAGCGCCATAGCGCCAGCACTACACCCACACCCTCTACAGATGTGATCCACTACCTGGGGGCGTATGGGAGGAACTGGCCATCGACTTCTTTGGGCACCTCCGGGGTGGCACATATGCATTAGTGGTAATCGACAAATACTCGAGATACACATAAGTACAGATCATACTATCCAAGGCAGCAACAGCGGTCATCCCTGCCCTGACCGCATCCTCACGGCCTACAGCATCCCTCAAATAATAAAGTCAGACAACAGCCCACAGTTCACCAGCTTGGACTTGGCAAATTTCGCACAGTATATGGGTTTCAAACACAGTCAAATTACACCATTCTGGCCCCAAGCAAATGGCATGGCTGAACGCTTCCTGGGTAATCTCAAGAGAACACTTCAGGTGGCGCATCTGTCCCACAGGCCATTTGAGCAAATGCTGTATCAGCTCCTCTGTGACTACCGCCACGCTCCCACAGCACCACCCTGCCAACCTCCTGTTCGGCCACAGATTGCGGTCACGGCTGCCATAGAGGCTCCTGGAGGTCAAAACCACACTGGAGGGTGACGATTTGAGGGCGAGAGATGCCAAAAAAAACAAAAGAATTAAGAATGCAGCCACTGAAAAGAGAGGAGCCAGAGGACACAGTTTGAAGGACGGTGACAGGGTGTTGGTACGTCAGACCCAGAGACGGAAAGAGGACTCCCGTTTTGCAACGAGCCCCTCACAGTCACCAAAGTAAAAGGCACCATGGTCCTGGCAGTGGACAGAGAAGGGCAGGAAATCGCCAGAAATGTGTTGTACTTTAAAGAATGGGGAGTTGCTAGGTCTGGAAAAGACCCGGGGCTAAACAGATGTTGGAACTGTTGGGACTGGGGGCTAGCTAGCCTTTTGGCTGTAGCTCCTGAGATTCTATCCGGGGCTACAACCAAAAGATCAGGGGCTATAGCCCCCTTAGCCCCCCCTAGCAATGCCCCAGCCAGGGGGACATGATGCTCTGGGAAGACTAAGAGGAAGAACAAGAGGGCTGTGACGACCCAGGGACCTGGACGGATACTGACGACCCTTATTTGGGAGATGAGGAGGTGTCCGGCGGAGAGGTCACCGATGAAGATGGTGAGTGGCTCACAGACAGAACCCCCCCCCCATGATTCAGCCCAGAGCTGTCAAAGGCAAGCCGCCACATCCGGGCAAAGACTAGACCCATAAGACTCATTGAAGAGATGGGTTAACACCCGACTCCATGTTTGAAAAGGGGGAAGATTGTCACGTTGGACTTTCCAGTTTGTCCACATTGCTATGTGGAAGTTTGGGCTAGGACGGGGGGGCGGGTTCCACGGGGAGGGGAAGTGACGTGGGGAAGAGGGAAGGGTTTTAAAAATAATCGAGAGTTGAGACCGGACATATCATTCCACGTGGGCATCTTCATTCAGGCGCGGCGCTGCATAATCATACAGCCGTTCAGATGTCCCGCCAAGAATGCTCAGCGCATTAGAACAGATGGATAAATGAATGAATGAATAAATGGACAGATATAGATAGACAGATGGCTCGATATCTTTATCTATCCCACCTTTATAAATACCTGACACATATTATGTTTTAATACGGTCTAGTTGTGAAATCACTGGTCATCCCTAATGACATATTACAGCTGGGTTCTGAAGCCATAATACCCAAGTGAAAATCAGCTGCCCCAACAGGATGCCAGCTGCCACGCTAGCACTTCATTTGAGGAAAGACGATTTTATTCAGATTAGTAATTCCAAAATCATGGTGGCTGACAATTTCCTCATTGGTTGATTAGGGGACACTGCAGCGCTGGGGTTCAGTGCAGAAGAGCAGATGTTTTAAAGATGCAAAGCCGACTTTTAAGGGGTTTTTAATAACTTACTGAAAACACTTTTGTCGGCACGTTGCAAGTTGCACACTGGTGTGATGACACCTGTTTTTTGGAAGATGCCTTGCTTTCAGAAGGAGCAACACACGGAGTTTTAAAGGTGTGATGGCGCAACCCTATATTATAAGTAATAAAATACCCATCCCGATATGTGGAAATGATAGTCCAAGTCTCTTTGGAGTCCATACCTTTACAGAAGCACTCAGGATGCGCCTTCCTGCTGCCATATGATGACTTTTCTACCCGCAAAATCCATGCCGAGTAAAGGAATGCCATTCTATATAAGAACTAATTTCATTAAAAAAAAACATGCATTCATACAAACACAACCAGATCACCTCTCCCCTCGTCCCATATGTTTTCTACCTTAGTGCTACATGGTCTAGGCGCTGAAAAACCACTGCAGTGGGGAAAAGCGCAGTATACATTTCGGATAACATAACTATTTAAGGGTGGGAGCTGTCAGTGTGTGTGTGTGTGTGTGTGTGTATGTGTCTGTGATGTACAGTGATAATGAATGATAATATAGAAACTATTAGAAATGCTATTTAATGTAACTAAAGTGGTCCATTAAAGGATCGCTATTTCCACCTCTGAACTAAGGGTCAGGAATGAGCACAGGGAAGGATTATAAGGTCGGCAATTCTCACATAATAAGGGAACTGGTTAAAAAAAGAATTGCCAACATTCCTGACAACGTTTTCTTGAATCATAGGGTTAGGCACAAATTGCAGCTTTGAGGGGTGTGGGTTTGTCAAGGGTCAATTCGAGCAAAGCGAATTCCCAGTCCAGCTAATACCTTAAGCTGATTAAATGCCTCTTGCAGCACCTGAGTGCTTCTTGAGTGAAGCGATCACTGTGTGGTCTGTCTTGTCCACAGCAAGGAGAACAGTGGTTTGAAGCATCTGTCTAATGAGTGTGTGTGTGTATTGCTGTTGCTATACTATGCATGCCATTCCCATGGGTGTATTATTTCAAGGAGTAAGATCAATTATCAGAAAATACGAATATATACAACATTATTCTATCAAACTCCAGAGCGGTTTAGGCTGACATAGGGGGCCTCTTATCTAACTACAGGGGCAAGGTTCCCATCGCCAATGGTATAGGCTGAAGAACTGGACTACATGGGACTGGCAGCAGGACCTGCCGCCCCATTCAAAGCCCAGCCCATGCGTGGATGCAGGAACTGGACAGTATGGGACCAGGCGCTGCCAGAACACCTGCCGCCCCATTGAAAGCCCAGCACAGGTGTGGATGCAGGAACTGGACTACATGGGACTGGCATCAGGACCTGCCGCCCCATTCAAAGCCCAGCCCAGGTGTGGATGCAGGAACTGGACTACATGGGACTGGCATCAGGACCTGCCGCCCCATTCAAAGCCCAGCCCATGCGTGGATGCAGGAACTGGACTCTATGGGACCAGGCGCTGCCAGAACACCTGCCGCCCCATTCAAAGCCCAGCCCAGGTGTGGATGCAGGAACTGGACTACATGGGACTGGCAGCAGGACCTGACGCCCCATTCAAAGCCCAGCCCATGCGTGGATGCAGGAACTGGACAGTATGGGACCAGGCGCTGCCAGAACACCTGCCGCCCCATTGAAAGCCCAGCACAGGTGTGGATGCAGGAACTGGACTACATGGGACTGGCATCAGGACCTGCCGCCCCATTCAAAGCCCAGCCCATGCGTGGATGCAGGAACTGGACTCTATGGGACCAGGCGCTGCCAGAACACCTGCCGCCCCATTCAAAGCCCAGCCCAGGTGTGGATGCAGGAACTGGACTACATGGAACTGGCAGCAGGACCTGACGCCCCATTCAAAGCCCAGCCCATGCGTGGATGCAGGAACTGGACAGTATGGGACCAGGCGCTGCCAGAACACCTGCCGCCCCATTGAAAGCCCAGCACAGGTGTGGATGCAGGAACTGGACTACATGGGACTGGCATCAGGACCTGCCGCCCCATTCAAAGCCCAGCCCATGCGTGGATGCAGGAACTGGACTCTATGGGACCAGGCGCTGCCAGAACACCTGCCGCCCCATTCAAAGCCCAGCCCAGGTGTGGATGCAGGAACTGGACTACATGGGACTGGCAGCAGGACCTGACGCCCCATTCAAAGCCCAGCCCATGCGTGGATGCAGGAACTGGACAGTATGGGACCAGGCGCTGCCAGAACACCTGCCGCCCCATTGAAAGCCCAGCACAGGTGTGGATGCAGGAACTGGACTACATGGGACTGGCATCAGGACCTGCCGCCCCATTCAAAGCCCAGCCCATGCGTGGATGCAGGAACTGGACTCTATGGGACCAGGCGCTGCCAGAACACCTGCCGCCCCATTCAAAGCCCAGCCCAGGTGTGGATGCAGGAACTGGACTACATGGGACTGGCAGCAGGACCTGACGCCCCATTCAAAGCCCAGCCCATGCGTGGATGCAGGAACTGGACTCTATGGGACCAGGCGCTGCCAGAACACCTGCCGCCCCATTCAAAGCCCAGCCCAGGTGTGGATGCAGGAACTGGACTACATGGGACTGGCATCAGGACCTGCCGCCCCATTCAAAGCCCAGCCCAGGTGTGGATGCAGGAACTGGACTACATGGGACTGGCATCAGGACCTGCCGCCCAATTGAAAGCCCAGCCCAGGTGTGGATGCAGGAACTGGACTACATGGGACTGGCAGCAGGACCTGCCGCCCCATTCAAAGCCCAGCCCAGGTGTGGATGCAGGAACTGGACTACATGGGACTGGCATCAGGACCTGCCGCCCCATTCAAAGCCCAGCCCAGGTGTGGATGCAGGAACTGGACTACATGGGACTGGCATCAGGACCTGCCGCCCAATTGAAAGCCCAGCCCAGGTGTGGATGCAGGAACTGGACTACATGGGACTGGCAGCAGGACCTGCCGCCCCATTCAAAGCCCAGCCCAGGTGTGGATGCAGGAACTGGACTATATGGGACTGGCAGCAGGACCTGACGCCCCATTCAAAGCCCAGCCCATGCGTGGATGCAGGAACTGGACTGTATGGGACCAGGCGCTGCCAGAACACCTGCCGCCCCATTGAAAGCCCAGCCCAGGTGTGGATGCAGGAACTGGACTACATGGGACTGGCATCAGGACCTGCCGCCCCATTCAAAGCCCAGCCCAGGTGTGGATGCAGGAACTGGACTACATGGGACTGGCATCAGGACCTGCCGCCCAATTGAAAGCCCAGCCCAGGTATGGATGCAGGAACTGGACTACATGGGACTGGCAGTAGGACCTGACGCCCCATTCAAAGCCCAGCCCAGGCGTGGGTGCAGGAACTGGACTATATGGAACTGGCATCAGGACCTTGGTGTCATCCTTAAAATGTTCTCCATTTGAGTGTCAACGTTTGGGTCGTGTCTCGACCACGTTTCCATCTGAATGAACTAGCAACAAAAAAACACCAATAAACAAGCAGAAAAAAAAACGTTCCCTTGCTATAACCCAAACTTAGAATTCCTCTGGCGCAGGCCATCCACACAGAAGGAACATCTTCTCGCCATCATGATGTTGCCTTGTGGCGCCTCTATGGGGGGCTAGCGGAGCAATCTTCATAATGTCCGTTTACCCCAGCTGCCCCGCCCTGCACTGAGCAGCAGGTGGAGTGTGTACGCTAGGATTGGGCAGACTGGGTCCTATGTAGTTTACAAAGTGGCAGACTAGCATTCTGTTCATGACATGCATTTGAATCGGTAAGTATAAAAACAATGTGTGCATGAGAGTTTGAATTAGTGTGCATGGGTGTGTGCGAAAGTGAGAGCGCGTGTATCCGATTGTGAGAGTTTCAATTAGTGTGAGAAATGTGAGAGTGCAAGTGGCGCTGTATGTCTGGATGTGTGTGTGTGATTTGGGGACGGGGGGAGGGGCTGCCCGAGATGCATGAAAAGGGTTTGTACAGGGCAGGGAGAAACCGTGCCCCTTGCACTAATCCAGCAGAGTGTAGAGGGGCCGTGCACATTCGTATCACTACTCCAAACAGTGTGGACCGAAATTCTGCCATTTTCTCCAGCCTGAATGCATATTGTCTTACAACGAAACACTTGTGTACTGGCGCGTTATAAACGACTTGTCATATCATATCCTATCGAGTAAGTTTCATATTCCTTGGTGCAAAAATCGATGCAGACAGAAGCACTCTACCCACCCTGTTATCAATCGAGCCCTGCAGCTTAAGTCGATATTTACACGCTACAGCACGCGTGTACTCCTTTCAGCACAGCTGCACGATGCTGCCACCAAGTGCAAAGGAGACGATACAAACGGTAGCAAGTGAACATGTGACCGCTCAGAAAGGTCTTTCTAAATCTATCACAACGCTTTCGCACACGAGTGCATGCAGGGGCTGTCAGGAGCAGCCGAGGCGAGCACGGGAACACAGAAGTTGGACGCGAGGTAAGTGTTTGTTTGCGTGTCTGGGTGTATGTTGTGGGGTTCGTGTCTGGATAGGGGGCTGGGAGAAGGTGTGTATTTGTGTGTGTGTTTGTGTATATTTATAAGTGTGGGGGTGGGGGGCAGCTTATAGACGGTTATGGGGGTTCAACCACCTACAGCAGTTACAGCAGAAAAAGGATGGTGGGGCTATAAGCGCCTCGCCATGCTGTCCACCACCACTCGATGGTCCACCTCCCCCTGGCTTACAGATGGACTGCAATGCCAGAGGTAGCAGCATGCCTGATTACATGGTCCAGTGGGTCCTGCACAAAGGTGGCCACTGCTAGTGGGTAGATGTCACCACTCACTGGGACTCCTTCTGTGCCTGACTTGACATGGAGAGCCTCCCTCTCCATAATCTCACCGTCCACCTCCTCAACCTCCTCCTCATCCGCCACAGGCAGAGCCTCCACCTGCTGTGGCACCTCCATTCACCTGTCCTTGGAACCTTCACCCTTCTGGGTAGAGGCCATCTCTTCCTCAATGCTCACCTCCTTGATACGAGTCGTGCCATATTTTCCATCCAGAGTGCTTGCTGCAACATCCCCCAGTCGAACGTCAGGAATAGGCCCTACTGCTCCACCACTTATCCTACCTATGCGATGGCACCCACAAGACGCCCTGCCTCCCCTTCCACTGTGGAGGTGTCCACAAGAGTCCCTGCATCCTGCGGCTTATTGTGCAGCATCCAGAAGAAGGTGTTCCCTGCCTCTGAACTCGCAGCAAGGGCTTAGTCCAATGGTACTGCCTCCTCATCCGATCCTTCTCTGAGGCCTCTCCCAATGCCTCAGGCTTCCTCACCGAACTGGAGGATCAGAAATGCTGCATTACCCTGGCCTGCGGAACAGCACCAACAAACAGCACGAGGTTCCCCGCTACTTGGGAGGTGCTACTCCTCCCCTTTCATCTTCTTCTACTCCCAGTACTGCAGGTCTGCCATGAGAATTACCTACCACTCCCAAGAACTGTTAGGGAACATTTCACTTCCTGCTATTTTACCTCTATATCTGTCCACCCCCCAAACATTTTGCTTTTGTTGCAGCCTGCTGTCCTGACTTTTTCCAGTGAAACACAGCCTTCAGCTGCATTCCACTGGGCATTTGCTCATCATTATGGGGAAACTGACATGTCCTTCAGGCTGTCAGTACTGAGAAAGTTTGTTTCTCTTAGTTTTATGACCTTGTTGCCACTTTTGGCAACTGTATTTCATTGTGCAAAGTACATTAGTGTACATCGCATTGAGGTCTTTGCATTTTCAGGCTCTAGGCATCCATTACGGATTATTTGGTAACTGAATAATGTGCCTAGGAGTCGATTGGTGGCAGAAGCCACTTTTTCATGTATTTTTATGAACTTTTACTGAGCCAAGCTGTGCTTACCGCGGTTGGCTCGTGACTGTGGCTAGTATCCCATCATGGCCATGCCACAAGGTCTTTGGTCTTCTCCTTTGGCCATTTTGTCCATTGGCCTTCCACCTGGTCTTTGTGACCAGGGGAGTACTTATTTGGGCATGCATTCACTTGCAAAAGCCACCTCTTTTTGTGGACAAATGCATGTCACGTGTGTAGGTACAGAGGAAGTGGGCAGGGACCGTCTGGTCCCAAACCACACTACTGGTGCCAGGATGTCTGGTGTGCACAAGGGCATGAGAGCCGCAGTGGTCTCTGATTGAACCACTGCTGGTGTGCATGAGTGGGGCAGATCGCCTCACTGGCCTCAAGGATATGAGGAGCGGTCCTGAATTCAGACCATCAGATCAGCAACGGGGCCGACTCGACCTGTACACGTAGCCAAGTAGCCTGACGAGCAGAGCAGACCCAAGGAATTACCGGAACCCTGCAGAAGAAAGTTGGCACCCTGCGCTTGCTCTTGTCCCAGTAGAGCCCTGCTTTATGCTTGATCTCTGAAGACCTGCAAGGGTGCTCCAACCCTTTGGAGTGGTGGCACCAATCGTACTCAAATTCTCCTTGTTGTTGTGCAAAAGAGCCTTCTTGGAAGTGTCCCAGGGCACTCCAGTGGACTGACCAGCTGGAACGTTGGCAACTTTGCAGGAGCATTGTCTTATTGAGTTTTACTTCGAGCTATGGGGAAATCCTAGCGTGCACTGCAAAGCACCTTCTTGCCAAATTCTGTCATCCCAGCTGCTTTGGGCCGTGAGAGAGAAGTGTACATTAGGCCATGATATTTGGGGGCTCCAGCGTCACTGTACAACAGTGACAGTCGCTGCTATCAACTTTTCCACCTTTCTTCAAGTGTCCTAAGACCAGCAGCATCAGTGCTTTCTTTGTCCTGCAATCGAGACGAGAGATACAGCGCCTGTTATAAACCAGACCTACATTTGCACTTAGAGCACCAGTGCACTTTGAAACTAAACCAAGAATGGAAAATTGTACTCCAGGCAACCCTCCCCAAACCTGCCATGTTTGGCTCTGGAGTGAGCTAAGGGCAGTGAGTAATCAAACCACTTACCGGTGAGTGGCGGTGACCCCTAGTTCATCCATTACATTTTTACGCGCAAAGAATCCCTTGTGGTTCTTGCCTTAGCTTGGCTAGCCCCCGCTACCCAAAGCCCTCCGAGAGTTGGGAATAGCTTTCTTCTCAACAGCAGATCCTCCCCTAACTCTCAGAACCTGTTTTCTACATTTCAGAATCCTCTCTCTAACTTGTCCACCCCCTTGAATATTTTACTTAGTGGATTAACGCATGATCAAGCGCTTTTACGCGCACATCTAACATTGAGCACAAAGCTCTAACCTTCGTACGGCTGGATTTATAAAGTTAGTATTATCCATCTCTGAAGTTTGATGTTGTGATAACGTTTGCCTGACCTTTTCCTTTACAGGTTTTGGCGGGATTCCGCACTTTACCGAATTAACCAAAAGCAACTGTACATATATTTTACACAGTGTGTGTTTGAGCAGTGATATTACTGTGTTTCCCATTATTCACTTGTTCTTGGGCCTAATAAATTGTATATTTTCATAAACCACTGTCTAAGGGTAATTTCTAGTGGCTAACTGTGTGTGCTCTTGCAAGACCTCAGATCACCCCCATTCCTCCTGTGACGTGGCCTTGACTGCTCCCCAAGCTACTGTGAATTGGTCTGGCTTTCTTCCCAGAAGTGTTCCCTGTTTCACTAACAAGGGTGGCCTCCTAAACATCTGTTCAACAAAATAGAGTTTAGAAGTCCATTCTAACAAGAATCAAGAAGAACAACCACGGTAACAATTCAAGAAATCCTACTATATACTATACTACTAAGACAAACAATACACAACAAACCAACACAAACAACAGAACAGCAAATGTTGAGACAAGGTGACAACAACAAAAAACATGCAGCGAGAAACTGGGAACCATTTTAGGGGGGTTATTTCTGAGGGTTAGGATTAGGAACAGGAAACTCTTTTTGTTTTCATTTTAACAATTAAAAACAAAAGGCAAAATGAAATGTTTTTTTCTTATTTTATATGGGGAAACTAGCAACACACTAATAACTCACTAAACAAACACTAAAACAAAGTGGCACATACATTGGCCTAAAATAAAACACTACAGGCCAACACCAAACTTCTAGAACTCTACAGAATGCCTCAAATCGGTGCTGGAATGAGTAAAAAAAATTGCATTCCATCCCAGCCAAGAAAAACCTACAGAGGAACAGGAAATGATTCAGGCATTATAGTGGGACACACTTCTTTATGGGGTTTGGGGTCTCTGATTCAATGAAGAAACTGAATAAATCTGCCAGAAAAGTCTCTGATTGACTGGCTGAACTAGACAAATAAACCAGAGAGTCGCACCACGATCTGAGGCTCCTGATTGGACGACAAAGCATTGTGAGAGACGCAGAAGCTCACTGCAAGTTCTACCCTGGATGTGGCCATGCCCAAACAAAATCCTATACCTGTGGTATAGGACGAACCATGGTATAAAGGTTTGAGAGACCCATATGTAATTTTCAGTGACGATCATCCCGACTTAAAATGAACATTAAGGTTTGCAAGGGGCATCTAGGAATGCCACCACCTTGGTAACATCGGAGAGGAGCAGGGGAGAAGCGAATTACCGTACCCTCCCCAAGAGGGCAATGTACCTGCTACCGATATTGTACTGCATGTAACCGAGTCATTTTCCAATGCCGTAAGACATCTCTGTGTGTTCAGACGGGCACATTCTACCCCAACCTCTTGTGACAGCCCGAGCCTGCATTCAGGACTCAGCTGTTACGCCCCCTTGCAAAAATCCCTGTTTTGCATGTGCTCCCCATCCTCAGAAAGCTTGAGTAGCTTTGGCAAATCATGAAAATATGGCTTTCACCCATGGGGGCGTTCATGGTCTTTAAGAGGCCATGAGCCTGAGCTCACGTGAAGGCTGTGGGTCGATAAAGGCCCTGCTCCCCTACAGGCATGTCCATTCACCCCCGCCCCCAACAGCAGGGGTGAAAGCCATTCACACTCCGGAGGAAAAAGGAAAAAAAGAAAAAGATGGCTGCCGCCATTGGGAAAAGAGACTAAGTCCCTCTTCCATTTCTATGGTGGCACCCAGGAGACGAGAGCAATGCCGGGACCGGAGCACAAAGCTCTGGTCCAGCAGGTAAGTCAGGAGGCACAGAGAGGGTAGGGAAGGGGTATGGTTTGTTTTTGGGAGGGGGGGGTGGGCAGACATTTGGAGGAGAGACTCCCTGTAGCCACTTCAAAATTCATGCTTGGAATGTGTTGCCGTGTGAGCGGGCAGTGATTAATGATTCATGCCCAGAAAAGACTGAGGGCCTCATTCCCAGGTGGGCGGTAAGGGGTTAACAGCGCCGGTACGGGTGCCGGTGCGGTTAATCCCTTACCGCCGCATTACAAGGTCCTTTAGCGGGTCCCGCCAAGGGCAGCTGGTTTTACCAGGCGCCCTTAGTGGGAGCCGCTAAAGGACCAGTATGCTAACAACGGGCCCGTTATTAAGAGGCCCGTTGTTAGCATGGTCCCCATTCCCATTGAGCCCTATGGGGGCTCCAATGGGAATGGGGATGGGTTCCCTGAATGGGGAAATACCGGGTCCCTCAAGGTTGGAATGGCCCGGTAATTCCCCTTTCAGGGAACACAGACCCGGTATGCGGTAAGGGGGCAGCCATGGCACTAATAGCGCCATGGCTACCTCCAACCTCGGAATGAGGCCCTGTTTCTTATTGGATAGACACTCTTCCCCGGGTGTGAATCAATTTTTAGCAAGATGGTTCAGTCTCAGAACAAACATAAGAATAAAAGGAAAACAAAAGAATGTTGCTGACGGGACCCTGCACAGATTGGGCCTCATTACGCGGAAAGGCAACAACGGCGCTGGTAGTGCTACCGGTGCCGTTGTTACCTCTCTGCCACATTATGAGTTCTGCTTGCCGGTGCCGGACAGCACGCGTGGTCTGACCAGGCGTTGCAGACCGGCACCCGCGAGCAGAACTCGTGATTGCACCGGCACCGTTATTAACGGTAACGGTGCAACCATGCTCCCGACACCCCTTCTGCCCTATGGGACAGAATGGGGATCGGGAGGCCGGCCATACCGGCTCCCGCGAATGGGCAATTACCGGCCCATTCATCTCGTAATGGGCCAGTAATGGCCCATTTTCGGGTGCGGGTGCCGGGGCCGGTAGCGAGTTTGTCGGTAGCTGTGCCCTTAATAAGGGAACGGCTACCGCCAAACCCGTAATGAGGCCCATTGTCTTTGAAGGGGTTCTACCACTAGCACATGTGGATAAAGTAATCAGAGTGAGAAGGGACTGGACTGGCTACAATGCAGGCTTGTGATCTTTGGCAACCCTATGCTTTTCAAGAGTTTGTTTTCAGTAGGAGAGCTTTTGCTTGCCTATGAATAAAGCACCATTATTAATATTTAGAATTGATGTGCAATGTCTTGGCTGTGCTGCCATGATGAGCGTGGGCGTTTATCTCGCTGGCTTTGCTGGCTGTGTGTTTAGCATGCCACAACGGCATTAGGTGAGTCTGGGTCAGAAGACGGTGGGTGGAGCACTGGAAAGGGGTGCAGAGAGGACTGGAGAGAGGAGGGGGGAGGTGGCAGGGATGGCATGGAAGTAAAGGCAGCGGAGAGCTGGTCAGCACCAATGAGGTGAGGCAGCGAGCAGAGGCGAACGGAACCCCACTTCAAAAGAGGAACCCCACTTCTGTTTCTAGCGACTTCTTAGAAAGAGTCGGGGAAATCCTTTGTCAGAAGACCCTAATCTGCGCGGGCAGAGATCGCGCAGAATCAATATCAAATCCTAGGGTTTGGTGCGATATATTTGGGGACAAGGTAGGGATCCTGTTTCCTAGGACAAAAGCTGGAGTTCCGGAGGTCCAAGCGGTCTCCCCCGACTACAACACCAGTTTTATCGGCATTACACTTAGGCCAGCATCACCTCACCCATTCACTAATATCAGCCAAACAGCTCATTAGATGGACCGAGGTAGTGTTAAGGTTGCCGACCAAGGGGATAAGTAGTGTCTTTGGCATAAGGAAAAAGAAAAGGATCAGTGGAGGTCCCCCAGAGATATTAAGCAGAAGGGGTTAGATATTGAAACTATTTTTGGGCAATCCTAGAAAGAAGATATGAGTTTCCCATGTCTTTAAGACAATGGAGCCAAATGTCATGTTTCTACAGTCAGAAATGTCTTTGTATGCAGTACAGAGCAGGAAAAAAGCCACTAAGTCTCTACTCCCCGGCGTCACATTTTTGACAGAGTTTGTCCTCTGTGAGCTTCCTGTTCGAGTTGAGTCAGCGAGTCTTTATTTCCAGCTTTTGGTCACTCGTCAGTATTTGGTGAGTGTTTGCCAGTGCGTTTGGTTTTGTACCACTGTTAAATACTCTGCGTGTTCAAAGTTGTACCGCAGTGATTTGTAGCATTCTCGCTTGTTGCTGTAACCTGTTTCGGCTCTCCAGTACATTGTGTACGGTTTCTGCAGGGTCTGTTGTAGGTCCCCATCCGTTTTCCCCTCCTCTCTTTGGTTTCCAATGCTTTTAAACGGTGGGGCACGTCTGCAGTAAGACTGCAGTTCTGTAATATATTGCTCAAGGGCTTGTTTTGAGGGTTTTGCTGTTTGCTTGCAGTGCCTGGTAGTGGAGGCAGTTTGGGTTTCTGTTCTTGATATGGCCCTAGAATTTAAAAAGGAACTTTTGGATGGTGAGCAGCAAGATGATTTTGCGAGGTTGTGCCATGCACCCAAGATCTGGGCAGTTTCTATGAACATGAAGTACCTTTTTACAGAAGTGGAGGTTCGGAAATTTGGTAGGAACTTGCGCTGTTCTACATGCACTTTTTGAGGTGTCGGACCCCATAACTAACTGCCTTTAAAGTTTGATAGGAAAGACGGTGCAGTGAATATTTGTTAGCATTGCATTTT
This sequence comes from Ambystoma mexicanum, assembly GCF_040938575.1. NCBI lineage: Eukaryota > Metazoa > Chordata > Amphibia > Caudata > Ambystomatidae > Ambystoma > Ambystoma mexicanum. Next base: position 144,196,939 of record NC_090930.1, on the reverse strand, counting down.
AAGCGCATTCTGTGATGTGCTCAACCTCTCTATCATTAAATGGACCATCCTTGTAATATGGTCCCCAGGCTTGAATTTGTAGGCATTTGGATTCTTTAACTTTCACCCGCACGCACTTACCTTTTCCTTGTTGCACGCACTTGGTGAGTTATGGGAACGGACTGCTCTTGGAAAGGCCTCTGCTGATAAAACCCCCAAACATCAGCCGAAAGGCTGCCCAGGGCAGTGAGCCATGATCCTGGGGTCACGTAAGGTCAGAATCCCCAGGAGACCTTCATAAAAAATGTAAACGCGGATCTCCAGGCTGAGAATCTGTGTGCCAGATTGCAGGGCGGTTGTGGAGGAGTCTGGGGGCTGGTTACAGGAGGTCAAACCCAAGGACTTCAGGAGACTTCAAAGAGGATGCTCTTTGACCCTGAGACCTCTGGAGCAGGCTTCATGCAGAGAAAGCAAGCTGTTTACCAGCAAACTCTTTAACAACAGTCAGCTGGTGCCAACATGGCCATGTCCAAAGCCTTTAGCTCCACAATGCTTCTTGGGGTCAGAATGGCTGGCAGGCAGGCAGGGGGTCTCTCAAGTGCACTGGTGGGAGGCTCTGGCAGCAGCAGCATTTGGAAAGCGTGCTGCTGTATGGCACGTGTCTGTCCTCTGTCGTGCAGTAAAACATGAAATAATCAAAGAAGTGCTTCCAGAATAAGTCCAGGGGCTGAGCACCGGCAGACACCGGCACAAATGCAAGCCCTGCAATAACTGATGCATGACTGCAATGCCTGCCAACTGATGGGAGTATCACAGGGCGATGCAGGACAAATGATACGGATATCTCGGAACAGGAGGGGAATTTCAGCTATCCACTGGCCACATGATGGCAATGCCTTGCAATATTTTCACTATACGAATGCCAGTGCTTGCGGCAAGGGTCAGGTGCGTGTGTGACATTTCCCAAATCAGGTGCTGATGTTATGCAACTCACTGGTTATCGTTTCATACACTTTAGAAGAATGAAAGGCTGAGATGGGGATTTAAAGCTGTGATGACATTGTGCTGTTGCAACTGCTACATACGCACACTGCAGAGGAGTGAATACAAGGGGCCTAGCACACACCAATACATGTTCTTATCCGGCTAGGCTATTGATGAACTCCAGCCGCAATAACGCCTTACGGGCACGCTGTATGATATGGTATGATAATATATTTATATCGCGCTCGTACACAAAGTGTTTCAGAGCGCGACAAGACAAGAAGACAAGGGAGGGAAACAGGGGAGAACAAAACGATCTTACTAGGCCCAGTGACATTGAGAACGCGCAAGGGCATGGGAAAGGGAAAGGGGAAAAGTGCATGGAAGGAGGAGGGTGGAAAGTGCGGAGCAGAGAAGAAACATATAAATAATAATAAATAAAAATAAATAGATAGTAGAGGCAATAAACTGTGGTAGTGCAGTCAGAAAGTGCTGTGTTTAAGGCAGCAGACTGGGTAAGTCTGATAAGTGCAGAAAAAAAAGAAGAAAATGGGGGTGTGGGGAACTGTATGGGTAGAGATACAGTCCACCAGTGCAAGGGGTGGCCAGGAGGCAGTGCAGGAGGGTGGCAGGGTGAACAGGTACCTGGGCCCAGGGGACAGAGGGTGGCCAGGTGCACGATGCCAAGAGAGCAGTTCAGCAGGGGAGATGTAGAGCGAAAACGGAAGCAAAGAGAAAGGTCTTGAGGAGCTTCCGGAACCGGAGATGGTTCTCCTCAAGTTTTAGAGTGGCAGGGAGGCTGTTCCAGAGGGAGGTCCCAGCCGAAGACAGAGATCTACCCCCAGCTCGTTTCTTTGAAAAACAACTGACCCTTAGGGAGTTAGAAGTAGATGAGCGAAGAGCTTGAGAGGGGAGGTATTTGCGCAGGGATAGCTTAAGGTATTTTGGACCCAGGCCCCAGAAAGCCTTGTGGACAATGCAGAGGGTTTTGAATTTAATCCTAGCGTCCACTGGGAGCCAGTGGAGAGATTTCAGAGCTGGAGAGATACGATCCCAGGGCTTGAGGCCAAGGACAAGTCTCGCAGTCCTGTTCTGGATTAGTTGCAGAGGGCGGAGAGTAGAGGCAGGTAGATTTAGAAAGAGGCTGTTACAATAGTCCGGCCAAGAGAGAACCAGAGCTTGGGACACAGTGAGCTTCTGGGGGAAGGAGAGGAAAGGCAGAATACCTCTGAGGAGGTGCAGTAGGTAATTTGACTTTTTAGAGACCTTAGAGATGTGGGCAGAGAAGGAAAGTGTGGAGTAGAAATGACCCAGAGGTTCTTAGCCTCGCAGGTGGGGGTAGGAGGCGAGCCAAGGAAGTACACAAATCGCTGCCATTTCGTGCTATATTATACAATGGTATGTTATGATATATTTAAAAATGTTAGGTTGTTTTATGCCATGTTACCCTCTAGTACTGTGTTGTGTAGCGTTGTTTTATGTTGTGCTAAGTTATGGGAAGTTATGCCATTTTATTTCATGCCAAGTTCATCTATGTTATGTTAGAATTAATTCTAGAGCGCCCAAACACCCTCTCAAGGCACAGCACTCATCAGTCAGCAGAGGGAAGAGCAATTATTCTGACCTGGGGAAGAGCTTGGGAGGAATAAGCTCAGGAGGCAGAAAGGTCTGGTTACCGTTCATCGTGGATCATACATCCACCCACCGGCTCCTTAACATCAAGTCTTCTCTTCTCTAACAGTTCCTTCCAGGGCCTCTTTCCTTTGGTATTCCATGCTCTACATTCTACACTCCATACCAGGTTTGGCATGGAGTGTTGCCTGCAGAGCATGGCATGCTACATAGGTCTTCAACTTGCCCTAAACCACAAGACAGGTAATATTGGCTGCAGCGATGATCCATGACTATTGAGTGCCAAAGATTTGGCAGCAAGGCTGAAAAAGATTGGCCACAGTTCCCAGCACACTTAAGCTTGGCAATAAACATAGGTGGAGCTTAATTCAATATTTACAGAATGTATTCATTGAGGCCTGCCAATGGCCATCAATTCAATTCATTCACCAGTGGGTACCCTGACAAGGGCCCGGAGATCAGTGGACACATGGTCCCTTCCTCCTGAGACCACCATCAGCTGGGTAGCCGCCCCCTGTGCCCGGTGACAAGGTAATACATTTTCAGGCAGCTCAGATAGATTGAGTTGAAACTGTCTGTCTTGGGGGGAGGTGCTTATGGCTGCAACCACCGTTTCCAGAGACTTCTTAGAAAGAGTCGGGGGAATCTTTTGCAGGAAGACCCTAATCTGCGCGGGCAGAGTACGATATATTTGGGGAGAAGGGAGGGATCCTGCTTCTTAGGACATAAGCTGGAGTTCCGGAGGTCCAAGCGGCCTCCCCCGCCCCCCCCCGATTACAACACCAGTTTTATCGGCATTACACTTAGGCCAGCATCAGTCACCCATTCACTCATATCGGTCAAACAGCTCATTAGATGGACCGAGGTACCATTAAGGTTGCCGACCACGTCGATAAGTAGTCTCTTTGGCATAAGTAAAAAGAAAATGACCAGTGGAGAACCCCCAGGGGTGGAACAGAGATATTAAAATACCTGAGAAAGTTGGGAGTCTGGTGTGGCCACCAGAGTCAAGCAGTTGAATGATGAGGAGGGGTTAGATATTGAAACATAGTAACTTTAAGACAATGGACCCAAATGTCTGTTTCCACAGCTCTGAAACCCGCCGACACTTCAAGCCGGGTGATGGCAGGGACAGTGTGCCCACCCACCCCCTGCATGCATCCAGCCGGGCAGAAACCCACTGTGTTCACCTAAACAACTGTAAGAGTCCATACATTTGGATAATTGCCTTATCCCATTTTTTAGAAGAAAAGGTTAGCAGTGAGATTTGCCTAAAGTGTGATATTCAGATCCAGGGGTTTAATAGCCAAAGGTACTAAACCTTTTGGTATGATCTTCTCAGGCAATATTAACCAAGGCGGCAAACTGACCCTGTCGCTTTGCTCGGGCGCTGAACAAGGGCGGCGGGCTGCGAGGTTAATATCGCCATTAGCACCCATATCGTTCCCTACACGACAGGGGTCAAGTCCTAAAAAAAAAAAGTGGGGAGGCTCATTAACATACCAATTGAAAGTGGTGTCAACAGAAATTCGCATATCAAGGTGCCCTCTGAAAAATGTGGGGGAACACTGTCCACCCGCGTGTACCCTCGACTATAGCCCTGCTACACGGGTGCTAATTGTGATGTTTTCCCGTGGGTAATACAAAAATAAACGTACCTCTACAGCGCGGCCGGTGCCACACAGTGCTGGTGTGCTCGAAATCCGTTTTAAATGTTGATGAGTGGGACATCATACCATGTTATCCTATGATGTCATGTTAAGATTGCTGAGCTTATGCTATGTGACATTATATTGTGTTACATCATGTCATGTTATGCTGTGCCTGTTCTGTGTGTGAGGGCAATGTGTACTTCTGACTATGCTGTGACGGGTCTGCGTGTGAGGTAATCGTGCATGTCTACTGACTATGCTGTGTCTGTTCTGTGTGTGAGGGAAGCTTGCACTTCTCCTGCCCATGCTCTGCCTGTTCTGTGTGTGAGGGAAGCTTGCACTTCTCCTGCCCATGCTCTGCCTGTTCTTTGTGTGAGGGAAGCTTGCACTTCTTCTGCCCATGTTGTGCCTGTTCTGTGGGGGCGGGGGGGAGCGTGCACTTCTCTTACCTATGCTCTGCCTGTTCTGTGTGTGAGGGAAGCCTGCACCTCTGCTGCCTATTCTGTGTGTGAGGGAAGCTTGCACCTCTCTTACCTATGATGTGCCTGTTCTGTGTGTGAGGGAAGCTTGCAATTCCCCTGTCCATGCTCTGCCTGTTCTGTGTGGGAGAAGCGTGCACTTCTCTTACCCATGCTGTGCCTGTTCCGTCTATGAGGGATGCTTGCACCTCTGCTGCCTATGCTCTTCCTGTTCTGTGTGTGAGGGAAGCTTGCACCTCTGCTGCCTATGCTGTGTGTGAGGGAAGCTTGCACCTCTGCTGCCTATGTATGCCTCTTCTGTGTGTGAGCGAAGCTTGCATCGCTGTTGCCTATGCTGTGCCCCTTCTTTCTGTGAGGGAAGCTTTCACCTCTGCTGCCTATGCTCTGCCCGTTCTGTGTGTGATGGAAGCTTGCACTCTGTTGTCTATGCTGTGCCTCTTCTGTGTGTGAGGGAAGCTTGCACTTCTGGTGCCTATGCTCTGCCTGTTCTGTGTGTGAAGGAAGCTTGCACTTCTGCTGCCTATTCTGTGTGTGGGGGGCAGGGGAGAGCATGCACCTCTGATGCCTATACTCTGCCTGTTCTGTGTGTTATGGAAGCTTGCACCTCTGCTGCCTATGCTGTGCCTCGTCTGTGTGTGATGGAAGCTTGCACCTCTGCTGCCTATGCTGTGCCTCGTCTGTGTGTGATGGAAGCTTGCACCTCTGATGCCTATGTATGCCTCTTCTGTGTGTGAGGGAAGCTTGCATCGCTGCTACCTATGCTGTGCCCCTTCTGTCTGTGAGGGAAGCTTGCACCCCTGCTGCCTATGCTCTGCCTGTTCTGTGTGTGATGGAAGCTTGCACTCTGTTACCTATGCTGTGCCTCTTCTGTGTGTGAGGGAAGCTTGCACCTATGCTGCCTATGCTGTGCCTCTTCTGTGTGTGAGGGAAGCTTGCACCTCTGCTGTCAATGCTCTGCCTGTTCTGTGTGTGAGGGAAGCTTGCACCTCTGCTGCCTAGGCTGTGTGTGAGGGAAGCTTGCACCACTACTGCCTATGTATGCCTCTTCTGTCTGTGAGGGAAGCTTGCACCCCTGCTGCCTATGTATGCCTCTTCTGTGTGTGAGCGAAGCTTGCATCGCTGTAGCCTATGCTGTGCCCCTTCTTTCTGTGAGGGAAGCTTTCACCTCTGCTGCCTATGCTCTGCCCGTTCTGTGTGTGATGGAAGCTTGCACTCTGTTGTCTATGCTGTGCCTCTTCTGTGTGTGAGGGAAGCTTGCACTTCTGGTGCCTATGCTCTGCCTGTTCTGTGTGTGAAGGAAGCTTGCACTTCTGCTGCCTATTCTGTGTGTGGGGGGCAGGGGAGAGCATGCACCTCTGATGCCTATACTCTGCCTGTTCTGTGTGTTATGGAAGCTTGCACCTCTGCTGCCTATGCTGTGCCTCGTCTGTGTGTGATGGAAGCTTGCACCTCTGCTGCCTATGCTGTGCCTCGTCTGTGTGTGATGGAAGCTTGCACCTCTGATGCCTATGTATGCCTCTTCTGTGTGTGAGGGAAGCTTGCATGGCTGCTACCTATGCTGTGCCCCTTCTGTCTGTGAGGGAAGCTTGCACCCCTGCTGCCTATGCTCTGCCTGTTCTGTGTGTGATGGAAGCTTGCACTCTGTTACCTATGCTGTGCCTCTTCTGTGTGTGAGGGAAGCTTGCACCTATGCTGCCTATGCTGTGCCTCTTCTGTGTGTGAGGGAAGCTTGCACCTCTGCTGCCTATGCTCTGCCTGTTCTGAGTGTGAGGGAAGCTTGCACCTCTGCTGCCTATGATGTGTGTGAGGGAAGCTTGCACCTCTACTGCCTATGTATGCCTCTTCTGTGTGTGAGGGAAGCTTGCATCACTGCTGCCTATGCTGTGCCCCTTCTGTCTGTGAGCGAAGCTTGCACCCCTGCTGCCTATGATCTGCCTGTTCTGTGTGTGATGGAAGCTGGAACCTCTGATGCCTATGATGTGCCTGTTCTGTGTGTGAAGGAAGCTTGCATCGCTGTTGCCTATGCTGTGCCCCTTCTTTCTGTGAGGGAAGCTTTCACCTCTGCTGCCTATGCTCTGCCCGTTCTGTGTGTGATGGAAGCTTGCACTCTGTTGTCTATGCTGTGCCTCTTCTGTGTGTGAGGGAAGCTTGCACTTCTGGTGCCTATGCTCTGCCTGTTCTGTGTGTGAAGGAAGCTTGCACTTCTGCTGCCTATTCTGTGTGTGGGGGGCAGGGGAGAGCATGCACCTCTGATGCCTATACTCTGCCTGTTCTGTGTGTTATGGAAGCTTGCACCTCTGCTGCCTATGCTGTGCCTCGTCTGTGTGTGATGGAAGCTTGCACCTCTGATGCCTATGTATGCCTCTTCTGTGTGTGAGGGAAGCTTGCATCGCTGCTACCTATGCTGTGCCCCTTCTGTCTGTGAGGGAAGCTTGCACCCCTGCTGCCTTTACTCTGCCTGTTCTGTGTGTGATGGAAGCTTGCACTCTGTTACCTATGCTGTGCCTCTTCTGTGTGTGAGGGAAGCTTGCACCTATGCTGCCTATGCTGTGCCTCTTCTGTGTGTGAGGGAAGCTTGCACCTCTGCTGCCTATGCTGTGTGTGAGGGAAGCTTGCACCTCTACTGCCTATGTATGCCTCTTCTGTCTGTGAGGGAAGCTTGCACCCCTGCTGCCTATGTATGCCTCTTCTGTGTGTGAGCGAAGCTTGCATCGCTGTTGCCTATGCTGTGCCCCTTCTTTCTGTGAGGGAAGCTTTCACCTCTGCTGCCTATGCTCTGCCCGTTCTGTGTGTGATGGAAGCTTGCACTCTGTTGTCTATGCTGTGCCTCTTCTGTGTGTGAGGGAAGCTTGCACTTCTGGTGCCTATGCTCTGCCTGTTCTGTGTGTGAAGGAAGCTTGCACTTCTGCTGCCTATTCTGTGTGTGGGGGGCAGGGGAGAGCATGCACCTCTGATGCCTATACTCTGCCTGTTCTGTGTGTTATGGAAGCTTGCACCTCTGCTGCCTATGCTGTGCCTCGTCTGTGTGTGATGGAAGCTTGCACCTCTGCTGCCTATGCTGTGCCTCGTCTGTGTGTGATGGAAGCTTGCACCTCTGATGCCTATGTATGCCTCTTCTGTGTGTGAGGGAAGCTTGCATCGCTGCTGCCTATGCTCTGCCTGTTCTGTGTGTGATGGAAGCTTGCACTCTGTTACCTATGCTGTGCCTCTTCTGTGTGTGAGCGAAGCTTGCACCTCTGCTGCCATTGCTCTTCCTGTTCTGTGTGTGAGGGAAGCTTGCACCTCTGCTGCCTATGCTGTGTGTGAGGGAAGCTTGCACCTCTGCTGCCTATGTATGCCTCTTCTGTGTGTGAGCGAAGCTTGCATCGCTGTTGCCTATGCTGTGCCCCTTCTTTCTGTGAGGGAAGCTTGCACCCCTGCTGCCTATGCTCTGCCTGTTCTGTGTGTGATGGAAGCTTGCACTCTGTTACCTATGCTGTGCCTCTTCTGTGTGTGAGCGAAGCTTGCACCTCTGCTGCCATTGCTCTTCCTGTTCTGTGTGTGAGGGAAGCTTGCACCTCTGCTGCCTATGCTGTGTGTGAGGGAAGCTTGCACCTCTGCTGCCTATGTATGCCTCTTCTGTGTGTGAGCGAAGCTTGCATCGCTGTTGCCTATGCTGTGCCCCTTCTTTCTGTGAGGGAAGCTTTCACCTCTGCTGCCTATGCTGTGCCTCTTCTGTGTGTGATGGAAGCTTGCACCTCTGCTGCCTATGTATGCCTCTTCTGTGTGTGAGGGAAGCTTGCACTTCTGCTGCCTATGCTGTGCCTCTTCTGTGAGTGATGGAAGCTTGCACCTCTGCTGCCTATGCTGTGCCTCTTCTGTGTGTGATGGAAGCTTGCACCTCTGCTGCCTATGTATGCCTCTTCTGTGTGTGAGGGAAGCTTGCACTTCTGCTGCCTATGCTGTGCCTCTTCTGTGAGTGATGGAAGCTTGCACCTCTGCTGCCTATGTATGCCTCTTCTGTGTGTGAGGGAAGCTTGCACTTCTGCTGCCTATGCTGTGCCTCTTCTGTGAGTGAGGGAAGCTTGCACTTCTGCTGCCTATGCTGTGCCTGTTCTGTGTGTGATGGAAGCTTGCACTCTGTTACCTATGCTGTGCCTCTTCTGTGTGTGAGGGAAGCTTGCACCTATGCTGCCTATGCTGTGCCTCTTCTGTGTGTGAGGGAAGCTTGCACCTATGCTGCCTATGCTCTGCCTGTTCTGTGTGTGATGGAAGCTGGAACCTCTGCTGCCTATGCTGTGTGTGAGGGAAGCTTGCACCTTTACTGCCTATGCTCTGCCTGTTCTGTGTGTGATGGAAGCTGGAACCTCTGCTGCCTATGCTGTGCCTCTTCTGTGTGTGAGGGAAGCTTGCACCTCTGCTGTCAATGCTCTGCCTGTTCTGTGTGTGAGGGAAGCTTGCACCTATGCTGCCTATGCTGTGCCTCTTCTGTGTGTGGGGGAAGCTTGCACCTCTGCTGCCTATGCTCTGCCTGTTCTGTGTGTGATGGAAGCTGGAACCTCTGCTGCCTATGCTGTGCCTCTTCTGTGTGTGAGGGAAGCTTGCACCTCTGCTGTCAATGCTCTGTCTGTTCTGTGTGTGAGGGAAGCCTGCATCACTGCTGCCTATGCTGTGCCCCTTCTGTCTGTGAGGGAAGCGTGCACCCCTGCTGCCTATGCTCTGCCTGTTCTGTGTGTGATGGAAGCTTGCACTCTGTTACCTATGCTGTGCCTCTTCTGTGTGTGAGGGAAGCTTGCACCTATGCTGCCTATGCTGTGCCTCTTCTGTGTGTGAGGGAAGCTTGCACCTCTGCTGTCAATGCTCTGCCTGTTCTGTGTGTGAGGGAAGCTTGCACCTCTGCTGCCTATGCTGTGTGTGAGGGAAGCTTGCACCTCTACTGCCTATGTATGCCTCTTCTGTCTGTGAGGGAAGCTTGCACCCCTGCTGCCCATGCTCTGCCTGTTCTGTGTGTGAGGGAAGCTTGCACCCCTGCTGCCTATGCTGTGCCTCTTCTGTGTGTGAGGGAAGCTTGCACCTCTGCTGTCAATGCTCTGCCTGTTTTGTGTGTGAGGGAAGCTTGCACCTCTGCTGCCTATGCTGTGTGTGAGGGAAGCTTGCACCTCTACTGCCTATGTATGCCTCTTCTGTGTGTGAGGGAGGCTTGCACCTCTGCTGCCTATGCTGTGTGTGAGGGAAGCTTGCACCTCTACTGCCTATGTATGCCTCTTCTGTCTGTGAGGGAAGCTTGCACCCCTGCTGCCCATGCTCTGCCTGTTCTGTCTGTGAGGGAAGCTTGCACCTCTACTGCCTATGTATGCCTCTTCTGTGTGTGAGGGAAGCTTGCACCTCTGCTGCCTATGCTGTGTGTGAGGGAAGCTTGCACCTCTACTGCCTATGTATGCCTCTTCTGTCTGTGAGGGAAGCTTGCACCCCTGCTGCCCATGCTCTGCCTGTTCTGTGTGTGATGGGTGCTTGCCCCATTGATGTTTATGGTGAAAGTGGCCTTTGTATGAGGGAAGAGGTACGTTCGTGCATCATCTTTCTTTGCTGCAAAGAATCCTCCTTTATGATGTTAAGGTCCCTCCCCTCGTTCCTTAACTTGCCGCTACTTCGCTGCGATTGCTGCAATATTTACAATAATGCTAAGTATTAGTAGTCTGGGTGTTGGGGGTTGAAAGGCCACGCAGAGCAATTGGCCATGGTGTATTCGGTGGCATCGCAAGGCTGGGACAAATGCAATCCCCTAGGAATCACCGAGCACAGGGAGAGGTCCTGCACAGGAAGCACATGGCCCTGCAGTCCCTCCCCATGCCTCCTGCACCCCCACAGCCAGTCTTGGAGCCTCTGTCCAGCCCAGAGTCTGGGAGTGGGAGGCTGACAGCATCCCAACAGGCCTGAACCATCAGTCTTCGCGGGGAGGGGGGGGCGGGGGCAGGGCTCATCAGGGGGGCGGGAGGATCTGGGAAGCGCCATGCTTCCTGCTCTCTGACAGGTTCGTCCCTGAAGCCCGTTTTTGAAAGAGATAAGAGACACGTCCTTGAAGCACATCTGATAACTCCCGACCTCTGACCCAGACATTCCAACAGAACAAAACAATAAAAGAGAGAGGTTTTGGCACGCCTGCTGCCTTGCTGGAAATATCTGCATGGCAAGAAGCAGAACCTATAACTCCCCCAGCCAGGGGTGCAAGGAAACCTACAAGTTGTGTGCGTGGGGGATGGAGGGGGGATTTGGGAGGGTGCTAACCCTTCAAACGTTGGGAGAGGCGTTAACTTCAGTGATAGGGGGGTTGGGGGGGCACACGTATTTGTGTGGGGGCATCAAACTTCTTTCAGCCATCTAATGAGACTATTCTAGAGAAGCTTCAATGTTACAAGCAGTTAACTCTCTCCTTTCAGTCTGAAAGTACCAACTTAAGGACTGTGTGAGCGGTCCCCTGTCCCCTACCCTTCCAATGACTCCCCTAGCATGGAAGGAGTAACCCCACATCACGATTTCAATTGCTTAAAAATGTATGCATTTGAATGCAGGTACTAACAATGAAACGCTTTCCTAACTTCGAGCTCTGAAAACTACCCTCTTCACTTAATTCTCCGGCCATCTACTAGCCTGTTGCAGACCTTGTTGTCCTGTTTCGATCATATGTTGTTTCTTGTCTTTTTGTTGGCACCCTGATGCCCGCAGGCTGCGACATCCTATATCAATAAATAAATAAAACTGCAGGGCCTTTGTCAACCACGAAGCCATTGTGCTGTTTAAAGTCTGTGTCCTGTTGAGTTCGGTCACGGCTCGTTGGTCATCCAGGTCACGTCAACGTAGCCCATCATTTCAGGGTGGTGTGTGGGGGTGGGCGGGTGCTGAAGCCCGGTCAGCTCAATGGTGTTATGCCACTGCCCCCAGACCACGAGCTGCACGCCGCTAAATGAACTCCCCATCACACGGCTCTTATCCCAATGAAAGTTACAGCATAGGGGACTTTGCCCTCGTTCTCTCCGCACTATCTGGCAACTGATCAAAGCTGTCAGCTCGGATGCTCAGAATTAGACTGGCAATGCCATCAACCCTGGTGCTAACTCCGGGTGACCCTTTACCAACAGTTTTTACTGGATCCAGTTACTGGCATATGTGCTTTGGGATAGCGATTGACGTTCTATAGGGGTCATTGCGATTGATTCTAGCAACTCACAATTGATGCTCAATGCAGTTCATGGGTTTCTAACCTATATGATTTCCCATCAGGCGTTTTTTCGCTAGACAAGTGCAGTAAGAACGTCCTAATACCCACATGCCCCCGCGGCAGGCAGTAGAAATCGCTTGTAACTGGTCAGCGGCACTTTCCAGCAGGGCGTCCCACTATTCCATGTTGAATGCCTGACTTTGCCCTCTACTTCTCCAAAATCTCTAAAATTATGAGACACCCCATCTACCCTGCACTCCCTCCCTCCCAACTCCCTCTTCTTTTCCCCTTCCTCCAGTCTACATCCTCCCCTTGCTTTTGTTGCTCCTGCCCGTCCACCATCTCACATGGCTTAAGCCGGCCAATGCCTGGCCCACCCTGGTTGATCCTTTCTCCCCACAAACCACCATTGAACTTGCACCATTAACGTTCTCCTATTGCTCACCCCGCCACAACCCCTCCCTCTCTACTGGAGCCTTGCATGTGAGCTTCAAGGAAGCCACACTGCTACCAATCTTCAAGCAGCCCTCTGCAGACCCCAACTGCAGGGCAAAAACTGCCACCACCCTACCCTGCTCTTGCCCCACCACTCAAAAACCAGAGTCTTCAAAGGGATTACCAACTACCATGAAACTGGTGCTCTTGTGCCCCGCTCCCATCTGTACGACGCAGCTGTCCTTCTCATTCTCATTGGACCTCTCCACTGCCTTTGGAATTGGTGAGCACTGCTCTCTCCCTTTCCTCTTCCTCACCTGGTAGACTCTTGCTTCTACGATGGAACCTGGTCTATTGCCTGGAAAAGGTGCACCCCTGGTCCTGCTGCTCTCCCAGTAGCTGTCTCTCACGGGTCGGTCCCGGGTCCTCTGCTTTTTGCACTCTACACCTCCTTCCTTGCCCAACATATCTCCTTATTCTCATGCCACCACTTTAGGAGCAATACCCACATCTTCTTTTGCTCTCCCATCCTTGTCATCCCCTGACCGGTCCCTGGTGTTCTCCTGCTTCCTCCTGTGTCCAGAGGGAAGGCCTGGGTGCCCATGTTTCTGGGGTGCATTGGCAGTGGCTGTGGTGTGCAGAGAGGTGTTGTTTGCTTGTTTGATGTCTGGTGGGAATGATATTACATTGCTGTGTGCGAGTGGATTCCTGTGGGTAGTGTGAATGAGCACAGAAGTTGACACTGTTAGCATGGGGTGGTTAGTGGAGGGCATGGCAGGCAATTTAGAGGGTCCTTCCTAAGTGTTGTAGGTGGCAGCTCAGTGGGAGAATGTGATGAAATGACTACTGCTCTGCAGGAGTACAGGGATGAGTAGAGGAGGCAGCTAGTACTCAGCCCCACACTACTATTGAACCAGCAGTGATGCCAACCATAAAGGTGAAACATGACGAGCATTTCCTAGTCGCCTCTTGTAGTAACGTGCACCAAGGGCAGGCTCTATTCTTCAGGTGGGGGTATGAGCCAGCAAAGAAGCATCCACAAAACAATTGTACTGATTTTCCTGGTGACGCCAGTCCCAGAGTGCTTTGTCAGCAGGGAGTGCCAAGGGGAAATGGGAAATGTGGGAGCCTTGGGAGATGACAAGATGGTTGAATCCTTCTCTGCACCACAAGTACACTCCTGGACTACTCTAACATGACCTCCTCCCCTGTCGGCCTATTTCATAAAGACTCTAGCAATTACCACTCTGAGGTGAGACTTCTCTCTTGCTGGAAGAGCCTGTCCTTTGAAGCACTGATCGCCTCCCTGCCTCCTGGGGGCAGTTCCTGTTCTCCTGAAAGGTGACAAGTCTTCACAGAATCAAGTCTGGCTGCATCACATGATAAGGCAGTGGCCTCAATTCACCCAGCTTATTTGCGGAGAAACACAGCATCTCCGCCGACAGCGCACCACCAGAAGCCAGGACACGTGAAGACTTGAAATCCTCTGCTGCAAAAATCAAATGACCAGAAAACAAGCCTTTATGCCTACACCCCAAGACTATGGAACCTCCTCCCCGTCAACATCAGACTCACCCCATCCTCCAACAATTCAAAAAAGAACTCAAGATACACCTCTTCAAGGAATCTATGTTTCTCAACACCTAGGCCATCACTTCGCCCCACACCACCTGACTCGTAAGGTGCCATCCCCGGCTTTCCTCCCCGCCCAGCTGTACCCCTCCTCTGTGCCCCTCGGTATCCTACCCGCGCTCTATATCTGTTCTGTTGTGACCTCTGAAAAGCGCTCCATTATGCATCTGTACTGTTGTATACCTCTGTAAAGTGCTCTGTTATGTATCTGTGCTACTGTATACCTCTGTAAAGTGCTCTGTTATGCATCTGTACTGTTGTATACCTCTGTAAAGTGCTCTGTGGTTTCTCAAAGCTAGGTCCGCACTCAATAAATACCATAAGAATATTAAAGACTTTTCTATGGATGAACCCAAATGGGCTGTTTTAGGTGAAACTCGGTTCCAGACGGCTGGATTTACACACTCAAGGCTGTGTGATTAACTATGTTGAATTCAATGAGATTTCAAGGACTATGAGGGCCAAGGTGATATTCAGGTCCTCCCAGGCCCAACAAGAGTTCTCATTCTGTTCCGCTCCTTGGTCTGAATGATACTTCATCAGTGTCCAGGACGTTGTTGGAATCAACATGTTTTTTGATCTTGATATAAACTTGACATTCCTTGATAATATCTGTGAATAGTATATTGGAGCATGTAAACTAGATTGTGGGTGAGCAGATTACCTCATGTCATTAAAATTACAATTTTTCAGTCCTTGGTATTCCTTTAAAAGCTCATTGGTGGCGGGTGCGATAGGTTTGTCCCGTTGAATTCATTTTAGGCCGCAGCTACCAGAATGCAATAGTTTGTTAAAGACAGACCATTCCAGCTGGCGCCACGCTGACATGGAGTCACGTGAGCACCCTATCCTTTTTCTTTGCTCAGGTTTCTTCTGACGCAGTAAGCTCCTTGAGTGCAGTATAGACCTGGAACTGCAATCCATGCTCCCTGTTCAGCACTATGCATTAGTACCTCTATGCACATTGCATATCCATGCGCTGGTCCTAAGGCAGGTGTAATCGACCACCGAGCCTATGTCTGCATTTATTCATTTACTGAGTGTTTTCCGTTCACTGCTTCAACCGTAAAGTTGCTTATAAGCATAGCGGGTAGTACTCTAGAGAAAAGGGTGGGCAGGTGATGCCAAGACTCTTTCTTGAAATTATTGATTGGTGTTGGATTGCGCCACATGCGAGGAGTAGGGCAGGGAGAGTAGTCATGGAACATTCACAGCTCACCCCGGTGGCTGCATTTCCATGCCAAAGACACAAGGGCTAAGGACGAACGGAGCAGAGGAGGATGACAGAGATGGGGAGTCAGGATCAGTCAGAGGGAGCCACCAGACAAGTCTTTCCGGAGCACCGGGAGCAGCACTAGGTTCCCCCCAGATGCTGCGGTGGTGTTTCAGAGAACCGGCCCGGGATGGCACATCTCTGGTCACTTCGATGTTTCGAGAACCTCAGGACGGTGAGCAACATGGAGCAAGATGATCATGGCTTTCCAGATGGTTGAGACACTCGCGCTAGGTTATAGAATATGCATCACCCTGTGGATGGGGCAGCTGTTTGTAAATTGGATGCAGAGGGAAACAGGGCACTAGTGTAGTTGGATCCGCGCACTCAGGGTCTGATCATGGGATTGGTAGATGGACTAGGCTGCTTTGTTTTCGATTGTCTGAAACTTGATGATAGTGGAATTGTAAAGATCAATGTTTGGGGACTCTACACGGTGTGAAACTTGATGACAGTGGAATGGTAAGGATCAATGTTTGGGGACTCTACGTGGTGTGAAACCTGATGATAATGGAATGGGAAAGATCAATGTTTGGGGACTCTACACGGTGTGAAACTTGATGATAGTGGAATGGTAAGGATCAATGTTTGGGGACTCTACGCGTTGTGAAACTTGATGATAGTGGAATGGGAAAGATCAATGTTTGGGGACTCTACGCGGTGTGAAACTTGATGATAGTGGAATGGGAAAGATCAATGTTTGGGGACTCTACGCGGTGTGAAACTTGATGATAGTGGAATGGGAAAGATCAATGTTTGGGGACTCTACGCGGTGTGAAACTTGATGATAGTGGAATGGGAAAGATCAATGTTTGGGGACTCTACGCGGTGTGAAACTTTATGACAGTGGAATGGGAAAGATCAATGTTTGGGGACTCTACGCGTTGTGAAACTTGATGATAGTGGAATGGGAAAGATCAATGTTTGGGGACTCTACGCGGTGTGAAACTTTATGACAGTGGAATGGTAAAGATCAATGTTTGGGGACTCTATGCGGTGTGAAACCTGATGATAGTGGAATGGGAAAGATCAATGTTTGGGGACTCTACGCGGTGTGAAACTTTATGACAGTGGAATGGTAAAGATCAATGTTTGGGGACTCTATGCGGTGTGAAACCTGATGATAGTGGAATGGGAAAGATCAATGTTTGGGGACTCTACACGGTGTGAAACTTGATGATAGTGGAATGGGAAAGATCAATGTTTGGGGACTCTATGCGTTGTGAAACTTGATGATAGTGGAATGGGAAAGATCAATGTTTGGGGACTCTACGCGGTGTATGCTTGACAGCATGATGGCTCATGCAAGTGATGACATGCACGAGAGTGAGATGCAAGGAGGATATTGCAAGTCAATGTAACATGGTAGTTACAGGGTTTTACAAACTGGTCTATCTCAAAGATTCATGCTCAAGCCAGACCAAGAATTGCTTGAGTTTATCCAACCACTGCTCATCTGCTTCACCTTTCTCCACATTTCCATACCAAGGAATGTAGCATTATGGTTCAACATGTGCTCCATAGCAATGTGATTAGTCACTCATAAAGTGTCACCCGTCCCTCTATATAGGTTAGCCACTGACCACAGAGAAAGAGTCCTGGACAAGTGTATATGCATTACCCTTCGGCCTCTTGCCTGGGGTCAGCCTGCAGGCTCCAAGTTCAAATCCGGTCAAGTCGACTCAGCCATTCATCTTGAAAAGGTTGATCAATTGAGTGACATTAACATGGGTAATAATAGTTATGAAAGGGCCTATAAATGGGAGGAATGTGGTATAAAGCACCTGATATCATTATTATTATAATTAAGGGGTCCTCCCCTTATGTTATGTTCCACGTTATGTTATGTACCTGGACTTTATACTGCAAACTGCAGCCATAAACTCACACTTCTGCTATATTTTGCTTTCACAAACATACATGCACTATGAGTATGGCGGTATCCGTAAAAACATACAGTATTTTAAATACCCTTCAAGTGCCCAGAATATGTATGGCACCGTCCAGGCACTACCTCTTTACTGCTGAGGATGTAGCATACACATTATTATTGTATTTAGCATTAATTGTTCTTTGCATTGCACAAACATACCAACAGCAATTAGGGAATTAAAATACCATCTGGATATGGAGAAAGGAATTATGACTTTTGCGGGGGGCAGGTGGGGGTGATATGCTTCCACTGAGTCATGATGAATTATATGATGCACCCTACTATAGATGTTTACAACTTCCCAACATAGAATTCCTTCACTGAACTTTCCTAACCGTGCCATCAATTAAGATATTCCTGGAATCCGGATATCCTTCCGACTAGCTCATAATGGAGAAGGTAGATGTGCAGTATAGCACCTGGAGCGTTCCAAGTGCCAGATGGAATTACCAATTGCGATCACAGGCACAAATAACCAGACAGATTCAAAGAATATGGCAAAATACTACTTTATTATCAGCTCAAATAAAGTAGGGCAACCTGGCGAACAACAAATCGTAGCCCATACACTCACGATATTAATTTGATTATAGAAAGGCTTTATACCTCAATGTGCATCCGCTATGACATCATTCTATGTGGCAAACTTTAAAAACCTATTGACGGGAGGGATTGGTAAAGAGAACATATGTCCTTTTTAACCCGTATGAGTGTTAGTATCATTATCGGATGCCTCTTATCTGGTAGGCACGCCTTGAACTTCCTCTAAAAACGTAAAATACAGATGAATAGCAGAATAACAGCAGCGCATTGGCATCTGCAATAATGTATGATACACTACTACATAGACCCTCGTGATTGGTTGGCATACTCTCCCAACCTTGGACTTTCGGCTCGTTAGCAACACTTAAGCAAAATGAAACCCAGGTGCAGAGAACAACGTCAGACTACTACCCACTTGCCCAATTAGTCCATCATCTCTCATCGGTCAGGCCCTAAGCCAAGGCCTCTTCTTTGTAGTTGACCTTGCAGATCGTTCTCTTCTCTGGGGCTTTTAAGGGAGTGTAGGTACACCACTTTCTTCGTCTGGAACTTAATGAATAGGCCCTGTTCTCAAGTTCCGAATCACGTGTGAGGAGACCACGATTCTGCCCATTCTGACATTTTATTTAGTGCAATTTCATTCAATGAGACTTGGTTGCTCTACCTCACATATGCTTTCTGCATCTTTCTGCAGATGTTTTCTTCTTAGCTTAATCTAAGAGAAATATGTCTTACGTACGAGGCTTATCCTCTTGACTCCCTTTGTGCCTTCCAATCATTCCTTTGATGTGGCATTCTTGATCCCAGGCCAATAAATATTCCTTGCTCCTCACTCAAATCTGTTTTTTCTAGTGCATCCGTTTTGCAGCCATGGTCTGTTTCTGAGGTAGCTTGATTGGTTTCATCACGAGTCCGGCGTCCATCTTTTCATCATGGCCGCTCTAGTCACATGATATGTTCTTCTGCAGCAAGCTTCTATATGCCTCATCTACCTTGCGCTTCTGCGTATGTACATTCACTTCCTTTCTTCTCACTTATCTCTTTGGTGCACATGATTTCTTTTTATTCGATTATATGTTTCTCTTTCTACTTCAGTTATATCTTTATTCTTTAAGTATTCACATATCGTTTCAGTGCGTCCTTGTGTCGTCTCTTCATGACGTCACTCTGCCCTCATCACAGCTCCTGTCCAATCCTTCCACCACGTCATTGTGAGGGTATGTCAGATATGGTTGTCTGAATGCATAACGTCTCTCATACCTTCGATTTGGTATTGGGACGATACCTTGTACCACGCATAGTGTTCTTTTACTGCTAATACAATATGACAGAAGTGAGGGGGTGGGCACTATAGATGATGATTGATTTCATCAACTAGAAATGAGCAAGCTTAGGTCTGAACTAATCAATACAGATGCTTTTGTACATTTACTGTCTAACATTTAGCTTGTGGTAATTGTGTCCTGATGAAGACGAATATCAGTTATCGCCGCTCCTCTTTGATTAGCTTGAACTAGATATAAGGATTTGTCAAAACTACAGAACAACCGGATACCTTGATATATGTAGAAAACTGTCTGCAGCAGGGCTATTTGTAATTAGGCCCAGTTAGCATTAAATGCTATTCAACATTGTTATTCTCTCCTCTTTTAGACTAAATATTTTGTACTTGATGCAGTAACAAATTCATATGTCTTTTTATAACGTTTTGTACTTGTTTTACGGTAAATAATGTGCTCATTATATTTTTTATACTATTGTAAGTACTTTATCAATAAACTATGAATATGTAATTTCTCACTGACCGAGCTTATCCCCTCTGTTTGCATATGGAAGTCGATACTATTTTGCAAATTTTGCTCAACAATCATTTGCCCGTGTGACCATTGTTCTTGGTTTCTTGATTACATATGCTCCACAAGTCCACGATGAAGGGGATGCCCATGCTTTTGTCTCAATATCGATACAAGGCCACAATAATGGCAGATAATTGTGCTTCATACCATAAAATAACAAGATGGCAATCAGGGCCGTACCAGTAACATCAACTAGACAAAAAATGGGCATGAGTTTGTGTTGTGTTGAGGTGTGGAGTGCTTGTATAGCAGGGAGGAGATTTGCAGATGAGCAAGCAGACCCATTCACCCTAGTCAATGGCCCCTCACCCCCATCCTATTGGAATGGCAGATGAGGAGCAACAACTTGGAACCCATGCACAACCTTATGCGATATGTCCATACCACGTCACTACATGAAAACGGTATGCACTCAGGCAGCCATTCAGAAGATATCCTCACGTGGAAATAATCGAGGAAACCTATCGAGAGGGATGTACCCTGCCGAGTTGTCGAAAGGCAGCCATGAATAAAATGGTGTGCGACATGTATGTACATTAAACAAAGTCCGATAACAACAAAAGAATGTCTGAAAGATTATGTATGAACCTCTGTTGAAATAATATGAAAATACTTAAGAACGGCGATGTAACTGAAGTACTAAAAGAAACATGTACTCCATGATGCAGAGCTTACGAACACAAAGTAGAATGAAATGTTCACTGGTCAATAACTGTAAATGCGCTGAAGCGCAATGTAGAAAGAATATACAGGAACTTGCTTGGAAGAGGTATATATTCCACGTTTAGGATCACTCTCAGACCAAGTTTGATGATGGCTCATGTCAATCAACCCAACTACCTCAAAATAAGAACCCAGAGTTTTAACGTGGAAAGATGAAGAAAAAGCTATTTTTCATATGAAATAGGGGGGTATGTTGGCTTTGAACCAAGGATGCTATTTCGAGAGAAGGAAAAGCATGAGGGGAGTCTATGAGCAGACCATGAGCAAGGACATATTTCTCAGATTAGAAAGAACAAGAACATTTACGGATGCCAATTTTGGATGATTAAAAGGCATAAAGTCAATATGGGATAGCTTGAACAAGTCTCTATCGGCTAAAAGGAGAACTGCACTCAACATAAATTGAATCAAATGATGTTAAAAGCACTGTTGATATTGGCAAATTCAGGGTCTTGCAACACGATATGAAGAGCTTGCAAACAAGGGCTATTACTTAGGTCTGGAGCTAAAATAGTGGTGTACCTACACTCCCTCGAATGTCCCGAGGCCGTACAGACTGGCAAGGTCAGCCTTCAAACAGAAGACACTGGCATGAGGCTTACCGAAGAGAGAGGGTGGCTTAACTGGCAAACAAAGGAAGAGCTACCATATCTCCAAAAACCTGGGTTTCATTTCTATGTACCTGCTGCTAACAAGCCGAATGTCCATGGTTGGATTTGCATGGCCAACCAATTAGAATAATATCCATGCACTTTTACATGCAATGTTGCAAAGTATTAGTCTGCTGCCACATTGGGCCTCATTCCGAGATTGGAAGTAGCCATGGCGCTATTTGCGCCATGGCTGCCTCCAGTAACGGGTCCGACCCTGGAGGGACCGGTAAGTCCCCATTGAACAAACCATTCCCCATTCCCATTTGAGCCCCTATAGGGCTTAATAGGAATGGGCAGGGCGCTAATCACGGGTTCGTGAATAGCAAGCCCGTTATTAGCGCCCTGGTCCCTTAGCAGGACTCGTAAAGTACCTGTGGTCCGACCACAGATCCCTTACGGTTCCCGCTAAGGGACCTCGGAATTGGGCGGTAGGGGATTACCGGCACCGGTCTCCTTAGCGGTGCCGGTAATCCCTTACCGCCCACCTCGGAATGACCCCCATTGTCTGCTATGATGAATATCCTATACCATGTGGTTAGAATTAGCTCAGGGTGTATTTTATAGAACAGAGACCACCAATGAGGAACTAACACGCACATTTTCAGTAAGTATACATGATCCCCCAATCCAATCCCACCCCTCGATAGGTTTTTGACGTCATAGATGATGCACCTAGCATTATATAAGCTACAAATAAATGATAAGACAGTGTGATCTTGCATGAGTCGAACTGATGAGTGTTTATTCGCTCTGCTTTACTTCTTGAGATTAAAGCAGTATTTTACCATCTCCTTTGAGTCTGTCCGGGTATTGGGTCTATGTATTTTTACTGGTAATTCCATCTAGCACAACAGATGCTTCAAGGTGCTAGAGCACAGATTGGTACCACGTGGCACTGCTTGGTGTCTTACCAGACTTTGCTGGGAAAAGCAGATGCATTTCTCACATCTGTGAAAAGGTTCAAATCCCTTGAATGGTTACAGTCCCCTAACATAACTATGTCATGTCTTCCTACTTTAAATATATGGAATATGCATTTCTCTATTATTCATACGGTCTCATTACAAGTTTTGGTGGTATTTTGGCAGTAAATCCACTGCAATACCACCAAAATGAGTAGTTACCATTACCGGCACTTGGTCCAGCGGAATTACCACGTCGCTTCTATGAGAGGCAGCACGCTTTTAGCATTGCGTAATCAACACTGAAAAGGGATTCCCTCTCACGGAAGCGTTGTCGCAGGAACAAAGGTAAGTTAGATTTTTTATTTTTATTTATTTATTTTTAACATTTAGCACCCTGTGTGCGCTTTTTCACAGTTGGTATATAACGCACAATGGCCACCAACCTGCTGTTAACAGCACCACTGCCCACGTTAAGGGAACCTCGCTTTCGACCATTACCGGCAGGATCGACCTGCCGCAGCGGGTTAAATCCCGTCAATAAGCAATATCGACATTGCCCATGTGCCAAACATCCAATGCAATCCCAACTCAGAATCAGGTTGTACTTTATAAATAAAAGGTTTTTAAATATGCTACTTTTGTATCGTTACTACCAGACTCAATATGAGGCACTATATGTCCAGAAAATTAACGAAAATCTAACATTGAATTCTGAGCTAATTTGCATTCTTGCTCCATGTATTTATTTTTCTCCTCTGCTTCACTTGCATCCTTTTGCCCCTAAGATTCTCTTTTTTGGGAACAGTGGATTTGGATTTGTTTGCTGTTTTCGTCCTAGAGAATTTTAGGGAATGTGCTCTTTACAAAATCGTAACTTTCCCGTACCCTTTTTGGATGCACGGATATTATGTGCTGCGGTTATGGATCCGTTGTAG
Source organism: Ambystoma mexicanum (assembly GCF_040938575.1). Lineage (NCBI taxonomy): Eukaryota > Metazoa > Chordata > Amphibia > Caudata > Ambystomatidae > Ambystoma > Ambystoma mexicanum. Next base: position 144,174,130 of record NC_090930.1, on the reverse strand, counting down.
TCATTTTTCATTAACTGCAATTTGAATTGATTTTCTGCCTAATATGCATATTTTCTAAACTGTTTTTTTTTCTTTAGGTACCGGAAATATTTAAATAAATATGCCACACTCTATCTCACACTAAACGTTGGAGCATCCTATGATTTGTCCTATCTCTGTGATGATTAATCCGGACCATAGGCAAAGACAGTGTAGGTGATCTTTCTGACCCAAGTTAATATCTATGAAGAATTTAACCAAACCTATATTAGTCAGGTATGTGCACTGACTCAAGAAGATTGACTCAAATCGAACTGTTTGGGTGAAACACTGGCATACGGCTACCCAACACCTATACTGGCTTGTTTCTTCCTGCTGCAAGAGCGACGACCACCTGCAGCTGCGCGTGCAGGCCGCACCGCTTGGCATGTTTCTGAATGCTCTTGACTTCTTAAGACGTTGTACTTCCGGTCATGAGCACGCTAGTAAAACTAGGTTTTGTGACTATGTGAATTATGTGACAAACGTAGGGGATCATTTTGTAATGAATTGGAGCATAACTGAAAAGCGTAAAAGGCATGTATGCCTTCTTTTTATGCTCCAGTTCATTTTACAGCCGCCCTCAGGGATATAAGGGCAGAAAGTGGAGATAGCGTCAATGCTTTGCTTTCCTCCTCCGCCTCAGGAGAGCATTCGGTTTTGCGCCTGCATGAGATATTTATGCAGGTATAAAACCAAAGATTCCAAAGGAATATTACATAAATGTACACCTGGTGTATAGCAGGCGGTGTCTTTTGGAATCCATTATGAAACGCGGCCTGCAAAGCATATTTGCAGCAGGGATTCCTTTCTCTGAAAGCAGAGAATATAAGTGAGGAGTGATGGCGATTTCACCTTGCTGTACTCTTTATATTTGCACTGCGCTTTCAGAGTGTTGGAATTGCATGCAGGGGACCAGCAACACGTAAGTGCAAGTTTTGGTGGGCCATTGCATGATCCCTTTTGATGACGGAAGGGGTGTGTGGTGAGTAAAGCTCTGTGGCAGTGAAATGTAAACGTGTGTGAGTGTTCTCCGTTCACTGAATGGGCGTCCAGACACACGAGCATGGTGAAGGAGCCCGCTTCTCTCGCTGGCCTTGCAGCATTCTGAAGGTTGCAGCCAAGCTTAACACCACAAACCTTGAGGTTAATGAGCCTGATCAATCTTCAGCATCGCCAAGTCACTATCAAGGCTCAGTGACTATATACTAAATCCAAAGGGGCGTATCCACAGGCTCACGTCCTTAGGCAAAGGATGGTGATTGGTCACTAATCCATGAATGTTGCAGTTGTTGACTTGCAGGATTAAATACAAGCAGATGTAAGAACACAATATGTAGAAAGCCAGACCATTGGGCATAACGTGCTTACAAAAACTAAAAACTTTGTTACTTACATCTGTTTAATCTTCTTCCGATTTCCCTGCAAAGCATTTTTTCTTACTTAAGATCCCTACTATTTTGTGAACTGCATTCCATCCCTGAAACAGGAAGTGGCATCAGAGGAGACGAGGAGCTGTAGGCTTCAGATCTATTAAAGCAGCAAAGTTGCAGAATAGATGCTGCATGTTCTTTAACTTTCCTGCATATTTGCAAATCCTCCTTCATCTTCAAGTACACTTCCTTACCTGATGCCGCTGTTCCTTCACATGCGTATAATGTATATTGTGATCAACTGGAATCCAAATGAATGAATAATCCTTCTACACTTGCACCTGCAAGTTTCAATACAGATACAGAACGTCATGTTTTCCTCTATTAACTGTAATAACTACCAGCTGAAATACTTTAAGAATGATAAATAATGGAATGTAACTGTATGGACTTTTGCTGGACAAGTATTTCATGGTGAATTTAGTGATTGTGCTAAGGTTGTATACATCAGGCAGATTACACACAATGTATCTCCTTCCCCTCAATTCTCGGGACAGTCTTTATATCCTTTATTCCAATCCTATTTCTATAATTCTCTGTGGATGTCTGTGTGGTGGGGAATGGGCACGTGACAGCCTTACCCCGAGGCCAGGCTTAGTCTCTCAATCCTTCCTCTTATAAAGTTCTGCAAGGATTCCAGACGTCCCTGGACTCCAATGAAGCAACAGGTGTCATGGTCATTTTATTCTCCCAGCCACCCCACATGCTGCCCAAATGAATATTTATGGTTCATGGTTACACACACGTTAATGTAAGGTGAGAGATGTCAACAATGAAATGGGCACCAAGCCCCGTGAGTATTATGTACTTAGTGATTGAAGAGTAAAAGCATTTTATCACAGACATATTCTTTCAAACATAATGGCATACTGTAATTTAGATTTTCTCAAACGGCTCTGTTATTCTATGAAAAGCAGCCAGAACCCCTCATTGGTGCTATCTGTCACCTTCTCACCAAGAGGGGTTTGTAAGACTTCTCTCCCTGAAAACTTTTTATGAATAATCAGTTAAAATTGTGAATTATATGGCACACCTTCTGTGCAAAAAATAGACAAGAAGACAGTAAATGTAATAATGCTTATCATGCTTGCTTAACCATAGAGGCCCAGTAAAAAATGTCTTGCCACATTAACAAAATGATTAGATTGTCAGCACCAACATTTCAGTGTGGCACATACTAACACTTATCATCCTTGCTTTATCGGACATGCTCAGTAAAACATGTCAGTATGAAATAGCTGGCTGCACAAAAATAACAGTCCAGACATGCAATAACACTTATCATGCTTGCTTTTCCATAGAAGCTCAGTAAAAATGTCATGCCACAGTAAGAAATGGCTAGACTGACGGCACCAAAGTGCCAGTCTAGCCATGCAATTAAACGTATCATGTTTCATTTATCATAGTGCCCACTATAAAATAATATCCCCCAATGCCAAAATCAGAGTCACAGGCCAGCACAAAACAAGCACAAGCACACACACATTTGCGTACTCATCCACTCAATCATTCACACATACACTTACACAACAGTAATTTGCTCATTCCCACAGCATTCACTCACTCATTCCCACAGCATTCACTCACTCATTCCCACAGCATTCACTCACTCATTCCCACAGCATTCACTCACTCATTCCAACAGCATTCACTCACTCATTCCCACAGCATTCACTCACTCATTCCCACAGCATTCACTTGCTCATTCACATGCACACCCCCACACCATACATTTGCTAATTCACACACACACACATTCATACACTCGTAACATGCACAGTCATACCTACAAAATTATGGCGTCTGCACTGATCTTCAGTCCCAGAATGGATGCTGCTCCTCGTCCCATAACAAAGACCCTCCATCTATCGTCCACGAGAACCAGGAAGCGCATGCCACATACCGGTTCCTGAATATGTGCAGAGGAGTCAGAGCGCTCCATGTGCAGTGCCCCATTCAGTTTGAATATGTGGTGAGGGACAGCCCCCTACACACTTGCAGAGGTGCAGTTCCCCTGCTGGCATCCCAAGGGGCATGCAATGCTGCGGAGGGACCCCCAGCCTTGCATGGTCCATTGGACATGCATGCTGGGACACAGAAACCTTAAAACCATGTTTACCGTTTACAGTTTAAGCTCTGGCTCCTCCTTAATAGGGGAGAGTACTGGTGGGCCAGAGCCCTCATTATGGGCGATCCGCCCCTGCTTTCTGTCCCATAGAGCATTCATCCCATCAGTTATGTTTTTAACCTTAACATGACGATGTTAGAGACACACTGACTGCATGAATGCTTCTGTCACTCAAATCATAGCACTCCCTAAAAAGGTACCCCTGCTATGTGACAGCTCCCTCCCGCCGTCCTTCCTCTAGCCCCCCCACCCATGCTCTTGTACCTCCTTCCTGCTGTCCATCCACCCATGATGGATCCCAATACCCCACTGGACCAGAGTGAAGGTAGGTTTGCAAGTGGTTTATGCATGTGTGTATGCTTTCAATGGCATGCACTGTGTGTTTGTCAGTGTGTGTGCAAGCGTTTTAGTGTGTGTGTGTGTGTATGACTGACTAAGCATGCTCGTAGGCTACAAGTGTGATGGAAGACTGTATTAAGAAGGGTCAGAGGGCCACCCCAGCATTATGAAAGATTTTTACTGTGTAAATGCTGCCATATATTGCTGGTGCAACATCAACGTGATTTACAGTGACAATGCCGGCATGTGTTGTGTGTGTAGCATGATTATGCTGGAATACTGTTATTATTGTGAGAACAACATCATTAAAGTGATTTGATTTGGCAATGCCTGCATATATTGTGGCTGTAGCTTCATGAAAGGGATTTACTGTGGCAGTGTTGTCGTGTATATTTTGGGCATAGAAACATGACAGTGATTTACAGCATGAATGCTGGTATATAGGGAGGGCACCCCTTCATGAAAGTGATTTACCAATACAGTGCTGCTATATATTGTGGACACGGGCATAAGGAAAATGAAGTAAAATGTTCCTGTTTACAGTTGCTGTCCTTCCATCTACTGTTTTTTTTCATGTGTAATCCTAGACAGCCAATGGTGAATGCCATGGTTTTTAGCCAAATGTACTCAAGTTGTGCAGTAAAATTCACCATTTCCACCAATTATTTTAATTAATTTCACTGGGGGAACAACCATGAGCCACTGCATAATTCGGGGGTCCTGTTCTATGCTTGGTTCCTGGTGCTATTCAATGCTTTTCCACTGAAAATGTTCACCAGTCACCACTGACCTTGAATAATTTAGAATGTCGGTGCCCCCCCCCATGTTTCACCTGTCCCCCGGGCACTAAAAGCCTGTTGGTAGGACACAAGAGTGTCAACTGCGGACATCTTAGGACAGGGCTGCTGGCATCTTAGGACAGGGCTGCGGACATCTTAGGACAGGGCTGCGGACATCTTAGGACAGGGCTGCTGGCATCTTAGGACAGGGCTGCTGGCATCTTAGGACAGGGCTGCGGACATCTTAGGACATGGCTGCGGACATCTTAGGACAGGGCTGCTGGCATCTTAGGACAGGGCTGCGGACATCTTAGGACAGGGCTGCCGACATTTTAGGACAGGGCTGCTGGCATTTTAGGACAGGGTTGCTGGCATTTTAGGACAGGGCTGCGGACATCTTAGGACAGGGCTGCTGGCATAATGATCAGCTGAAGCGCTGCCGCCACCGCTAGTCCAACAAATTGTGAGTGTGGAAACAACGACAATGGGCTACTGCTGAAAGACCTCCACGCATCCTGTTATGATCTGGGCATTTGTTTAGTTAGCGCATGCACCATTGCATCCCTGCCTGCTGTGTTGCGCAGGCTCAAATGTCCGGCCCACTTCATACCAAACCATGGGATCATGTACCATAGTCCTGCTGTGGTCTTCCCATTGGTGAATACACACTCATTCACTAGTCCTCATATTCCCATTAATATGCCCACCCTCACACTCGTGTATCCATCTGTACATGCTTATTCAGTAATCCATTCATCCTTATCACACCTATACATTTATTATCACACTATCTTATGCCCTTAAACGTGTATTCGTCCTTTCCTCAATCATTCATTATCACATCCTATCTCAATGCCATTCATTAATCCACACATTCGTTTTCATTCATCCACTCCTGTTGCACCCCACCCCCCTCTGCTGTCTGCTTTCCACTCGACATACCCCTATTTGTCTAAGAGTGTTGACGTGCATGAGTTCAGAAAATATGTTCACCCCACAACCACCAACATTATTGTCCTGGTCAATGATTATTTTTAATAGCTTTTATTGCCAAGAATAAATACCACTGTGCCCCCCATCTTTTTCTGTAAAGGGTCATGGTCAGATTAAAACAAGTGATCTGTTTCTTCTGCGAGCACCAAGGCGATGTTTAATTTTATTTGTTGGCCACTGATCCTCAAATGTGTTAGGATATATCCAGGCACAAACAATTCGGTCCTCTGTTCCTCTACAAGGAGAATCTCAACACCTCCTGTAACGTCTAGCCATATCCCACAGGGTAATGGGAACATTCCTGGAGGACACATGCGATGACAATGTATGTTCAGAATAGCAGGCTGGTCCTCCACTCAAGAGATGCCTCTGCCGCTGCTACTCTCATTCTCGGAATGTGACTTAACATGTTTATTTGATTGGAATTGAAATGCTTATATTGAATATTCTACACAAATTGCCTCTTGATGATTACGTTTGTCAAAGGAAATGATTTCTTTAATATTTGTTGCAGTATCATATTTTTGGAATCTAATGTTTCGATCGAATATGAACATAGCGACGCAAATTTTGTGACATGAATATGGATTATCGTGGCATTTGCAGGTACAAAGGATCATTCTTTATGTGAGATTAATACGGTCCTAACCGATTGTTCGTTCGTACAATACGCGCTATTATGTGGCAGCTTTAGCAGTTTGATTAGGAATGTATCAATATCTGGAGAGTGGTTGAACATACCATTGGGAGTAATAGCCATATCAATTTCCTGACCATTTTAAAAGGGCGATGTTATGGCTCTTCCAATCATTAGGAAACGATAATGTGCCATCGAGGAACATCAGCGTAGAGATTAAATGATTGTATTGACCCAATGTGTGACACGGCCATGTGACATGCTGCAACATTAATGGTACTTTTCTGGGTTCAGGAAAATATCCACAGAATTCATCATCATTAATAATTATTTAATACATATAATGGGACAAATAACACTACATTGAGCGTTTTTGAAAGTGTTTCATATCTGTCAAGAAAAACAGACATCATGGATTCATTTCTTTAATAATATGGCAATGCGTGAGCATTATATAAGCATTTTGGTCCTTTCAAATATGGCAGCTAACAGAAATAAGCAAAAGGAGTTCTGGGTAAACTAATGATGACATCATTTCCAACGTCACTACTTGATAGTGGCGTAACACACGGAGTTTGGCCCTCTGTTATCACCCACAGACCACCTGTTTTGAAAAGCTAAATTAAGTGGACTGGTACCCTACCTCCTGTTCTCATCGTGTATGATGAGAAAACTCAACAGTTGTTTTGTTAGTAACATGTACATTTTGGTGGCAAACAACTTGTTGAAATATTAGTTTGATTATTATTTTAAAACGAAATACATAAGAATGTATTTCTCAAGTAGAGTTTTTTCATGCTCACTTGAGTTTTTGGCCGGGTGCCGAAATCAACATACAAAAGTACCTGTGTATTGTGCCCCTGCTCCCTCTCTCTCTTCTGCACCCCCTCACACAGTCTTTCCCCGTCTAATCAGCCTTTCTCCCACTGTCCTCTCTCTCACGGCAGCTCCCTATTTCCTCCCACCTCTCACCCTTCGCTCTCTCACACTGCCTTCTTTGCCAGGCATACACTGTGACAGAATGCCATCTGGTAAGGGCTGGATAGCCTGGGCAACTCACTCTTTTTAATAATACAAGGTTGCAGGTTATTCTGTCTCTGAAAGTGAGATATATTGATTGCATCCCACGTTCATAGTTCTCCATTTGAAGACGCATAATGTACACATGTATTTTGCTGTGAGTGTCTTCTGACGTCCACAGCAGCTGTAGATTCAGAGGTCACATGTGCATTCCGGAAATCAGCTTCTACAACACCAAGCTCCAACAGACAGAGGTGGTTTCTTCGTGGTATGCACCTCTGGTTAAAATATCATAATTGTGTACCCCATTAGACCGGTGGCAGCTACACATCTAAATATGAGCAATGTCTGGTGTTGACATGGTGCCTACTGAGAATACACAATTATACAGCCACAATTATTTGAAGTCACTTATTGGGAGCTTGCTGTAGAATGACTAATGTATGGCAGGGCCTGGCGTGAATTAAGCTGCCGGGCTGGGTGTACCCACAACAACAACCAAGCTCTCTATTTGACCCCCCTGGAAAGGGTGTTCACCTTACTTCGGGGAACATGGAATAATCCCTGTGTGGTTCCTTGGAAGCTGGTACTTCAAAGACAGCCCTGCCATCACAATGGCCACCTGACAACATGGTGCTTATTACTGGAGGCAGACAGACAAAGAGGGCAGAGTTAAAGCAGCCCATAGGAGACCTTCAGACAACAGGGCAGTCTCAATGTCTTGGAAATTTAATAGGGCTCCTATATTTCATGTCCCCTCCTAAATTCTTTTAGACAAGTCACTCTGTATATGACATCAGCAAGCAAAGGACACTTGTTACATATGCCAAGATTTGACCCTTAACAATAGGCTTGCACTGGACCAATCAACTGTCCCATTTTCACTATATAAGGCTGGAAGACCTGTCCACTTGTTTCATTTATTTTTAGACACTTCTCAAAGAAGAATTCACAGGAACCTGACTGGAAGTACAGTCTACTGCAACGTCCTCGCCAGAGAGATGAAGTCCAGGATTTCCAAGAAAAAGGAAAGCTCTCCTCCCTAACCATCTTAGTGGTTTTTTGGAATGTCTGGCGGGTTGGAAAAGGCCTTCTGCAGCAGAGGAACAGGTGCTTAGGGCCCTGCCACTGGGGGGTGACAGAACTCTGCAAGTACTCTATACATACATTCTTGGTTCAGAACAACAGATGAATAGTCTCACTTGCCATTGAGACTCTGGACTGGGTCTTCAAGAAACCACAGAACCAAGGAAGCAGGTGCTGGCTCTCCCGGCATCAACAAATCTCCACAATGCTGGTTTGGGAACCTTTGATGCCATCGAAACTGCTGCAAGGAAAATGTCATGTCTGACCTTGCCACTTGACCACCTCCCCATCGCTGAGTTATGCTGAATCTCTGCTTTCTCTGCACCCCAGACCTGCCTTGGCTTCAAGCATGCCCAACTCAACACCCCCTCCCTGGTTGCCAGCCTCTTTGATCTCCAAACCCTCACCACTGCAGTACCACAATGCTGTATTGAGCCAGTCGAGACCGCTTGTTGCCAAAGGCAAGTCTCTGCTTTTCTGTACAAGAGGCCACTGATTTTTCCAGATTAGCTGACCTGACTTCACCTGCCAATTCCCAGCACTTTTGACCTGCTAGTCAGTACTGTACTGCTCCGTTGGATCCCATCTATGCTACTGTTTGCCCAGTGCTGAAACTGAAAAGCCTGACCCCACAGTGTTGTGCTCTAAAAGACAAGAACTAAAGGTATTTTAAGTGGCCCTGAAACCCTGTTTCCCTTAAAGGACCCTAGTGACATTAAAGTCGCCACCTCTATCCTTTGAAAGTCATCTTTGCTTGTGAAGTCTTCACCTGAGCACCCATATCTCTAAAGTCTGCTTTTTCTGGAATTGTGGGCCACTAGTATTTTTATTAACTGGTTGTTGTTAGTTGAATTAAAGATCAATTTTTTGTTCGAACCTTTTTGGACATTTGTATTTTATTTATTTAGTTTTCATTTATATTGGGCTTAATGCCAGCAAGTGATTTCTAAGCACAGCAGCGCTATAGTGCATTGTCTTGCTTCCAAGACAAACACGTTGTCCCAGAACTATCTGTCCTCCCCTTTGATTTGATACCACAATACTAGTGTTGTTTGTGTTGTTTCTGTTCCAGCTTCCAGCCCTCCTGAAGAAAATAGACTGCCCTCGTCCTGCGCCAATGTGCCTCTTTCTTCCTTTTTCGGTCTCTCCCTTTCTTTAGCACTCTACTTCCATTTTTTGTTTCTTTTTCATTCTTCTTTCATCTCCACCTTTCACTATATCCTTTCCTTTAGTTCATCGTTGCCTTTCTATTTCATGGGGCCTCATTACGAGTTTCGAGGTAGCCATGGTGCTATTAGCGACATGGCTGCTTCCAAAATCGTGTCCGGATCTGGGGTCTGTGAATGAGGAATTACCGGGCCATTCCAACCTTGGAGGACCCGGTAATTCCTCATTCACAAAACCATCCCCATTCCCATTCGAATGCTCAATGGGAATTGGGATGGAGCTAATAACGGGCGCATTAATAACGGGCCCGTTATTAGCTCCCTGGTCCCTTTGCGGGACACGCAAAGGACGTCTGGTCTGACCAGACGTTCTATGCGGGTCCCACAAGGGAACCTCGTAATAGGGCGGAATGGGTTTACCGGCACCGGCACCATTACCAGTGCCAGTAGACCCATTCCGCCAACCTCGTAATGAGGCCCATCCCTCCAGCACTATCTGATATGATATGATATGATATGATATGGCATTTGAAATGTCGTCAGGCCTAGTATGATAGTCGCTTGTTTTGTTCTTCACCTCCCTTTCTGCACCCCTCTCCCTCACCTTTTGTTTTTCTTCGGCTCTACCAGAAATGTCGTCAGGCCTAGTACGGTAGTCGCCTGTCTGTTTCTATTTCCTTCCCACTCTCCCCCTCCCTTCCTTATCTATGTTTTAGCTCTTGCACTATCTGAAATGTTGTCAGGCTGAGTACGATAGTTAATTTCACATCCATACCTTGAAGCGCTTTGAAACACATTGTGTATAGGCGCTATATAAATAAACGATCATATCACGATCATTTCATCTAACGTCTTCTTTACTTTAATTCCCTTTTGCTTTCACCCTTTCTTTTCCCCACCCCTTTACTATTTTCTTTAATTGCACTCCTTTCTTCGCCCCTTTCAGTTTCTATCCTGCTGCTTTTTATCCCCCACCCTCGTGCTCTCAGTTTCTTTGCTAGTCTGCTTTGCTTTTCTTTGCTAGTCTGCTTTGCTTTTCTCCTTTCTAGCTTTCTTCACATGCGTCTTCCTATTTCTGCCATCTCCCTATCCTATTAAGTTCTTTCTTCGTGGCCCCCTCCTGGGATTGGCAGGGCTGTCCCTTCCATCTGAAACTTAGGTTGCTTTGTAAAAAGACTTTGATGTGCCACCGAAAGGGTCAATTATAAAGGGCTTAAGCCCTCCCAAGAGCCTGATCAGCTAATCCTTTGGCATGAGAAGTGGGAAGAAAAGGCACTTGGTACAGGCATGGGGGGGGGGCACCTGTCAACTGGAGTCATCAATTTATAGTGCAGCAAAAAACACACAGAAATAAACACTGGCAAAGCAAGTATGTTTGGTTTCTCTGTGGGCATGGCATAGGCATTTGCCAGGCACTGCAATTATGGTGCTACCTGGATAGAAGACAGAAACCGCTGGAAAATTGTGTGTAAGCCTTGGCATGTTATAGCGGTGCCTGGCGAATGCTTATTAATATACACAAGCCACAGGGTGTCTGACGTCTCTGGTTGCTCAGGTAGGTTTGAGATTAAGCAGCTATGGTTATAAGTAGTTCATTAAGTACTGCCACTATCATTAAGATGGCAGATTATGACTACTACTCATCCGGCTACTACTACTGATATAAGTACTAATATAAGTGTGACATACTGGGACTGCAACTAATGTTGATACTACTAAGGGCCCGATTCATGGAAATGTGTGCAGAAATCCCCCAAGAGCTGCGTGCCGGGCAGGACACTTCACGAGCATGCGTGTGCATAATAGAAAATGCGCACACCGAGTATTCATGGAATTAACTGCGCAAAGTAACTGTATTCGCAAGTCGCTCCCGGAACTCCCCTGACACGCCCGCATGCAAAGCACAAACAGCCAGAACAGCTACCTTTGCATGCTCCACCCCAGGCGAAAATACATTCACCCTACAAACAGTGCGTGGGGCCCCCCGGAGCAGGCCTGCATCTCAGGGACCATACCCAGCGTGCCTGTAACTGTTGGCGGCACCCCGACAACATGCGTTTGAGAAAATGTAACTCAGTCTGAACTCAGAAAATCTGCGTGCCAACCACCATAAACTGTTCCTGCACCCCGCTACACTGCAAACGTGCACCCCTAAGTCAGATAGAAACAATGGTTGCGTACATGCACTCCTAAATCTGACACGCAAAACCACCTCTGCACTGCGAATCCTAAGTGCAAGTGTACTTACGCCTGCCTTCAGGTGGCATAGTGATAGAGGGATTTGTGAGGCCATTCCTATGCTGAGAGGCTGTGCAGGTGTTTCCATGAATACGTGTTGTTTGACGCAAATGTGGGCGTGCGAGGGGCTGCCTGTGGGCCGTCCCTGGTAATGCCCACTTTGTCGCATGACCTTCCCCATTTTCTGAGTTCCACCCCCTTCACAGCCCTCTGTGCAAGCCACATCCACGCTCTCTGTGGTATCTCGCGAAAGGAACTTTTCAGCTCACACAGACGTTCTGGGCGTCCGCAAACGCCACACTAGGCCCAAGAAAGTCCTGCACAGTCGATTCCATTCATCGGCGAACACAGATTTGCACGCAGTTTGGCACATAAGTACTCTATTTCCCACACAATGAATTCCATGAATCGGGCCCTAAAACTATGTTGATGCTACTTGCTGTGCATTTATTAATACTAATAGAAGCAGTAAAACAATCAGGAGTAGTAGTACTGTAGTAGCAGTAGTCGTGGTGGTGATAGTGCCATTGGTAGCAGTACTGGCACTATTAACTGGTATTATTAGTACTGGTACAATTTACACTATTGATATTATTACTACTGCCTCTTGCACTATACCAGTGGTATTCAAACTGTGGGGTTCAGCCATGCAGGGGGCCGCATCGCTGGGGGGCCGTGAGAGGTCAGCATGAAATCTAAAGAAAAGAAAAGAATTCTAAATTATTATTTTTTTTAATTCTTTTTTTAGATTGGCAGAAATGGCAGGGGAGGCTCACATAGTCGGACAGAAGCATGAAACTGTCTCAGCACCAATGAAAAAGTGGGCCGGAGTTGTAAATGGATATTCATTCCTTTAGTCACAGACTTTTTGAGTAGTACCTGAGGGGGTGCTTTGTGTTAAAATGTAAGTAAATTGTGATATTTAAATAATATGTATTCAGCAACAATGGGCAAAATTACTAACTGCTCAATGGTCAAAATCTAACTGCATAGTGAAGTAACTCATCAAACTGCCCCACAGTGGCCAACTATTTTGCTTTCCCTTTCTCTTTGGCAGTTCAGTTCAGTGCCCCAGCCGCACATGCTCACTGAGCCATGCAAGTCTGGGGCGTTTTGCTTCGCCAGCATTGCAGAGCTCATTGGAAATGCTGGCTGGGGCACTGCATGTCTGCATGTGCGAGGGGGAGCACATATGGACAGAGCAGCATAGAGCAGGGCGTTTCAGCACTCACATGCAGGCCAATACAGAAGGTACGTTTATGTTCATTTTTTAAAATGTAAACATGTGTATGGATGTGTGTATGCTTGTGTTATGAGTGAGTGTATGGTGATGGATGCTCGTGTGAATGATAGAGTGATTGCTGTATGAGTGTGTGTGTGTGTGTGTGTGTGTGTGTGTGTTAGTTTGTTTTGGTCCATTGAGCTGATTTTGGCAAGTGGTGGATAGAGGGGGAAGGAGGGTTGTACAACAAAGGTATTTTAAAAATACCTAAATGCCTTTGTTGCACAATTCCCCTACCCACCTGCCAAAATCAGCTATCCTTCTGGGGCGCTGTGGAGCCCAGGGAACAGGGATGGTATTTTTTTACTGGATTTCTATCATAGATGTCCAGTCAAAAATACCATGCTTTCCCCCTTGGCACCCCATTGCCTTGCATACACACATAATCATGTTGATTGCGTTAGGCCCAGTGGGGCCCAGGGAACAGGGATGGTATTTTATTACTGGCCATCTATCATAGATGTCCAGTAAAAAATGTCATGCCTGCCCCCTGTGCCACCCAGCACCAATTGCAAACTGGTTGGCTATTTACCCATTTCTTTTTTAAAGTATGCTCTAAAATGCAACATTTTAACCCATTATTATTATTTTTTAAATCACAGGGGAAAACCCCCCGATCTCCCCTTGATTGGTTCAGGCTCCCTCACTGCGCTTGGTCGATAAGGCATTTTTGTGGGAAATAGTTATGACCCTCCACTTCAAAAATTCACCAGCCGCCACTGTCCCTCGGACTGTGTTGGGAACAAGATGGGGGCAGCCTAGGGACTGTGGTGGGAGCAGGATGGGCGGGAACGATGGGATAGTGGTGGGAGCGGGGGGAGGAGCCCATGGTGTGTGATGGGGTGGGGAGAGCCCAGGTACTGGGTAGGAGTGGGTTGAGGGAGCACAGCAACTGTGATGGGAGCATGTGGGGGAGCCCACAGACTATACTGGGAGTAGGGTGTTGTGACAGCACGTAATAGTGGTGACAGCCTGGGAGGATAGCTCAGCAGCAGCGTGCTCGCCTTGGAATCACGACGATATGAAGCAACACAAGTTCAATCCCTGGGTCCGCGCTTAGAAACCTTTGGGTATTAAGCGCGTTATAAATAACTTATCATATCATACATACTGTCCATTTGGTATTTGTGGGGGTCCCGGCCTGCCCAAACTTTACTCCGGGAGGGCCCCAGCCAAAAAAGTTTTAAGATCACTGCACTATACTATTACTACTGCTACTAATGGCATTGGCACAACTAAAGTACAAGTGGCAGTAATAATATAATAATATTAATAGTGTTACCAGTAGAGTACCAGTTCTATAATGAGTAGAAGTCATGTCATTACTACCAGTGACAGTAGTAGAAACAGTAGTAGAAAATCTACAAATAGTACTACCCTTTGTAGTATTACAAGTAGGAGTACCAATACATAGTATTAGTACTACAAGTAGTAGAATGAGACGAAGTAGGACTACCACCACCAATACTGTTATTATTAGCAGTAATAGTTGTAGAATGGATACCACTACTACAACAAGTAGTAGTTCTACTACAACCACAAGTTATAGTACCAGTAGTAATAGCAATAGTTATATTAACAATAGTAGTAGAATAATTACAACTGCTAGCAACATCACTAAAAGCAGTGTGAGTAGATGTAGCAAAAAGTGTCATTCATCAGAATTTGTTTTAGACTAATCATTACTTGAATGTATTCTTGGTTCTCCTTGTTTCAATGTATGACTTTGTTACTTGTTCTACCTATTATAGTAGGGTTATGTGTATCTGCAAATAATAATGTAAAAACAGATACCAACCAACTGGAGACATGTAAGAGGAAAAACAGACAAAGGATAAACCCAACAGTAGATAAATGTAAAGAATACTACAACAAGTGAGCTTTCTGTGAAGAGCGGAAGAGGCAGAGTGCACAGAGAGTGCAAGAGTGTGAAAAGAGCAAAGAAGTAAGAAAAGCAACAGAGGCCTAGGACAAAGAGCACAGGTACAGAGAAGGTACATAAAGAGCGAAGAGAGGGTAGACACAGGGAGGGACAAAGCCACAGAAGCATTTAGAGACTACACAAATCAAGAGAAACATGACATGACATGACTAGAAAGAGCGTGGCCGGGAGAGGCCTGCACCATAGAAGACGGCTTCTAGAGAACCCGAGAAGCAGAGTTGAAGACTGATTGCAGCAGGGCCACAACAAATGCAGGAAGACCAATAAAAACGAGAAGCACAGTGATCAAGTCGAGAGAAAAATTCAAGTAAGGAAGAGAGTTCTAGAAGAAGAACAAGAAAGCAAAAGGATGAACTATGCGGATATTGTATAGTTGATATGAGCAACTGTGAGCAAGAGGCGAGATATGACAAGAAAAACAAAGGGCGGTCTCAAAGATGATGCCTAGAGGATGGGAGAGGGGTGAGAAATGTATAAAATAGCAGATGGAGGAAGACAAGTGTGGGAGAAAAAGTTGGGAACAACAGCATATTTGCTCAATTGGAGTTTGGATGAAGGGAGTGAGAAGTCATCCAAACTTTAGCGGCAAATAGAGAGCATAGAGTCAGATCATAAAACAGAAGAGAAGAACACAAGAGCTGTGACTCCACGTGAATCCCGAAGTCTAACATTCTTCGAATGATCAAAAAATGAGATAATAGGAGCACAAGGAGTGGTGTAGATGAGAACGAGCAGTGGACCATGCACAGACCCTAGGGTAGTGGTCTTCAAACTATGTTATGCCAATATCCCGGCGAGACAACATTTCTGAAGCTGGATCCTCTGACCCCCCTCAAATTACGGACAAGGATTGGAGGCAAGGAGAGAGCAGGGAACGTTGCATGCCCAGAGCCCACCTGCCCCTGGTCACAGGGGTGGCCTGTGGAAGACATAGCAATGTCTTTTCCTTTTATGGGGACCACTATAAGAAATGAATGAGTGGGACTACAACAATCTTAAACACTGCACGTAAAACTCATATTAATAGGACAAATGAAACCCTTGAGCTTATTAATAAAAAAAAGAAAAGGTAATGAGAGCAGAATTGAATGGTAAAAGTATGCTTGAATATTTGCACCTTATGTGGTTATGGTGTGGTGACTTGTAACACTGTTATGAGGTCTTTAGATGTACTACGCCACAGGTGGTTGGCTGCAGTTTAAGAATAAAGGAATAATGCAGCTTGTTTGTTTGTGTGTTTGTTTATTTGTTTGTTTGTTTGGATAGTACTGCTGGTACCTATTGTTGTATTGTTGTCTGTGCTCATACTGTCTTCTTTGTTTTTGAAATGTGACTACGTCAATTTGACATGCAATGTTACTAATCCCACAAAGATGAGTACTTTGCTAACTCATTGTTGTTTCGATCAATAGGTTTCTGTTGATATAGATGTCTATGTGAACCATTTCCTATGCATGTCCTTTTTTTAATGTGTCATCCTGGGGTATTGGTTTGTAACACGTAAAATACCTCCATCACTACTAACGGAGTGGTTGATTGAATAGTGTGATTGAGACCACAAAAGTATACTTTTGAGGTCCTTGGCATATGCGGTGGGAATGTTGTAGTATTAATAACATTACTTGTTATTGTGGCAATAACACCCAATCCGGATTGCCGTATACATTGTGATATACATTTCACTTGATTTTCTTTAACACCACCCGCAAGTGTTGGAAGTGTTGGAATCAGAGAAAAACCATACATTATATTTACATATAACTTTCTTATTCAATTGGTATTTCTACTCTAGATGTGCGGTAGTGCTGCTTTCTAGTGTAGGCATGTATATAAAAAACTGAGTGTAATGTTGGACTGTTTGGTCTCTTACCTTGGTTTTAGATTAGAAGCTTTTCTTTTTGGAGAGCCTCAAATCTAGGTTCATTTAAAGTGGCATGCAAGCATGAGAGTACAGGAGGAGTCAGCAAATCTGTAACACGCATGTCCTGCGAGACTTCTTAAGACCAGGGCTGTGAGACTGGAATCTAAGCTATACCTGAAAGGGAGCCCTACTGGGAAGATCCTGGGCGGCAGAGCGATCTGAGATCTACTGACAAACCTTTTGTATGTTGGCTGGTGAGATCTGTGGGTTTTGATATCCCAACACTAGGTGACTGGTAGGTTGGCAAAGACGGAACACTTTGCTGAGGTGGAGTGGTGCATTTCCATATTATGCTTTGTGTATTGGGCAAATCGCCTTGACGGAAATTCTCTTCTTCACAGGTACCCACTGCAGTGACTTTAGGGATGGGGCTTGATGACCTGAGTATTTCAGTCAAGGATAAACATGGCAGTGAAGATCTGTACACAATGTAGGCAAAACAGTGCTTCCATAAGGAACCTTAAATAAAATCGATTGCAGTAGTCGAGCAGAGACCTGACTAAGGTGACACAATAATACTACACTTGGTCGGCCACCAGAGGCACAGGTAATGATCAGAGCTAATACTTGCTACAAACATATTTGTTTATGCTTAAATATTTGTAAACCATTCACTGAATTACTGCTTTGTTGCCCTTGTAAGTTCAGCCCCGATGAAGCACTCAAGGATCAACGGGGAAACATGTGTTGCCAATTGTTTTCTATAACTTTTTATGCTGAAATATGATTTATCCTTTGGATTTGTAAAATGCTGTATAACTAAATTGTAGAGGAGGAGCCAAGTACCCCCACTCCAACTGCCCCGCCTACATTACCTGAAATGTATGAACCAAAGTATGTGACGTATACTGAACAGTTAAACCAGCAAAGAGAAGAGCGTGGACTCTGTGCAGTACCCATAAGAATACCTATACCTAGGAGAATATGGGAGGTAAAGTAACCATTGAGGAAACCATACTTGCATCCAAGACAATATGATGGCCATTTGAACAAGATTCCTGAAGAAACAAAGAAACTAAATGACAAAGATGAATGGTGACGTCATACAAAGTTGAATCGTCACCCATATAAAAAGATAACCAGACCAGAGAGGCAGACAATTTATAAAGAACAAAGAAGTACCAAGAATAAGTGACATCTTGGGATCAAGATGACAAGACGTATGCCGCAGACCTGATGAAGATACTTAGATAGTTTAAATGTGTACAGATGCAATGAAACGCAAGCAGCAAAGCAATCATGAAGCATTGCTACATGCTTTTAAATAGAGTAGACCGCATCAAGCACCAACATATACATTTATACCTCTATAGATACTTATGGACAAGTAAAGGATAAATGTTTCCACTATGCATAAAGCAGTACTGAACAAGGCGAGGAGGCCTCATTCAGTGTTGCAGTTGAGAAAAGCAATTGAATTAAATAGAATAAGAGCTCAGCTACGGAGTTCACTGAGCCAAGAAAGCCAAGGTCTTATCAAACTGGAGTTGGCTGACATTGGATACAATTAACGTGAAAGAACCGAAGCTCCTGTTCAGAAAGGTCAAGCAAAAAGACGTCAGAGGACTATTGAAAATAAAATCAAACACAAAAAAAGACTACATTTCATGGTGTCCAGTCATGTGATAGAGGGAAGTTGGATGAGTGAGAGGATCATACCTATGCACGGAAGACGGCTAGTGCCTATACTCCTTAAAAATCCTCAGAGAACAGTACAAACTCAAGGCCAACTTCAAAGTGCTAATTCACACTGGACCATTTAGGTGATGATGTATGATATTTTAATTGGTGGGAAGCTGGTGCAAAGACGAGCTTATCCGCACCTGGTTTTTCAGTCTATGTGCTGCTAGCATAGGTAGGAAAAGTACTGATGGGGTTAGAAGCCAACAAATTGTAGGTGACCACATAGTTGGGGGTCCTATAGTGTGTGTAGCCAATGGGACATCGTACATTTAGTGACGCTCATAGTGACCATTTTGAAGGGAGGGCTTAGTTGCCCCACCTGATGGTAACTATCCAATTACCTCTCTCTATTACTCTATACAGATATAGAACCTATGCTTAGTTATTCACTTAGAACCAATCCCACCTCCTGATAGGTTTTAGTAGTTTGCCACGTAGGATGACGTTGGTAATTACGCAGGTCAGCACGTCAGTGATGACCATTTTTGGGT
Source organism: Ambystoma mexicanum (assembly GCF_040938575.1). Lineage (NCBI taxonomy): Eukaryota > Metazoa > Chordata > Amphibia > Caudata > Ambystomatidae > Ambystoma > Ambystoma mexicanum. Next base: position 144,154,974 of record NC_090930.1, on the reverse strand, counting down.
ACAAAAGCCCATGTTTTTTATGAAGTAGTTAGAGTCAGAGTATCGAGCAATTGCTGATGTTCATTGTACTCCCTATTTTAAGATATTTGACCTCAAAATAGACAAACTTTGCCTAACTATTTGTGTCGCCTTGATTATTGATGTATGAATAAAATCTGCATCCCCATCTATCTCCAGGGCACCGCCACTCATCGTAAAGGGCTGGAAGCCTCCAGTTCAAAATAATGCGCATTGCATACCAAAGCCACACAGATGCAATATCACAAATTGTACCAGAATTAAGATACTGTGTATTAGCAAATTCCATGGAATGCATCTGTGCAATCTTGTGACAGGCTGTTAGAGGAGGGGGATTCCTCTCAGGGTTCAGAAGCTGATCAAGTGCAGATTTTGTGGCAACATTGACCCAGGGTTCAAACAATAGGTTTGTGTCAAAGGCAACTTCCTGATTGCCAAACTTGTAATTTTAGATCTTGGGGGAGTTGTCACTTACTGTGTGCCAGTGATATGTGGGTTGGTTCTCCTATAGGAGGTTATGCATTTCCAGATGTGCTCGTGAGTTGGGTGATGATGGAAACAATCAAAGCTCAATCCGTACACCGGAGTCCAGAGATAGGACGGTAGTTAGTCCTTCAAGAGGATTAATGTGATGGTGCCATGTTCTGTTTTGACAGAGCCATGCGAGAGCTAATGGAGGCATTGATGGTGTCCGCCAGGAGAAGCATGATCACGGCACAGCACTTTTGGGTACTCTGCCATTGCCGATATCAGATGGTGGGGTAGATGACTTGACTGTATCCTGGACTTCAAAACCTTCTTTCTTGCGACTGGGGAGATAACAGATAATATCACAGCGACGGGCTGAGAAGCACCGGTTGAGGTGCCATTTGAAAGCGGGAGCTGCGTGCAGTGGATCAATCTTACACTAGAAGGAGGTGATCAATCGATCACTGAGTTGCTGCGGTGGGCTAAGAAAGGAAGGCACCATTTGGGATAGGTCCATTCCTTGTAGATTTGGAACACTTTCTAGGAGTTGTTGGCAAACAGGATTTGGGTATAAGATTCCTGGGTGTTAGTGTTAGCAGTGCATGGTGGTGGCATGAGTTATGGTTGCATAGCTTACCATAACCGGTGAATTTCTTGTTTTTTTTTTTATTTTTACTTGTAACTATAACGTCCCTTTAATAAAGTGTTGTCACTGAATTTGATGGGTTGGAATGTTGTTAAAGGTGATATGCACTTTGCCAGCATCCTTCCCAGTGTCCCTGTGCTTGTTGGGGGCAGTAACGGCAGCTGTCTGGAGGACCACAGGAGGGGGGAAGTGAATAAGCCAGGATTTAGTGAGAGCTCGGAAGCAGAGGGAATGGTCTTCAAAGGGAAAATGTAAGATGATAACCTGTGTGAGGCTGGCTACGCATTGAGGAGTGTGTTAAACATTGGGTATTGAGTATATCCGCACCTCTTTCTCTCTCTGGATGAGAAGTGCTGGAGTTGCAAATGTGGTGAATCAGTGTGTGTTGAGATGCAATGGGATTATTGAAGTGAGGGATCCTGTGGTTCTCCCAGGCAACGCTGGATGGTTGGAAGGGCCACAAGTTGGTCTTTACTGTGGCCAAGGTGTTAACTTGATGTGCATCCTGGTTCACGCGTTGATTGTGAATGATGGTCTTCGCCATGAGGAGGGGACTACCAAAGCTTGGCCTCCATGGATCTCCAAGAGGCTGCATGTTGGGTAGACATCCAGGCTCTAGTGTTGGAGGATGGATGAATAAAAGTGGTCACTAAAGGTGGTTTTGGGATTGACCTCAGGATCCGGTCCTTCAGGTTTCCCTTGGACTGTCCACTCAAATTCATTGTATATTCTTTTTTCATGCACAGCTTCATTGCAGATACCCAACGGGTTGACTATCAATAGATAGAAACTCTCAGACCGTGTACTAAACTTTCAAAAAAAGGTAGTAGGACAACGAAAAAAAAAATAAGGTATAACAACACACAATACAATGGATACAAAATGGAGGAATAAAGAATTGCAAGGATAAAACGAATTAGGATCAATGTTTAATATGGAAAAATAGAGGCGAGAAATAGCCAAGAAACTAAATGGAAAGAAGAGAAGCGTGACGATAAGTTATTGACATGGCTTTACGAAGCATTGACCTTAACCAGGCACGTGGTATGTCAGTGCAGCCAGAGCGTTATTGCTGATGTTCATTTTCTGATTCCAAAACGGGAAATAACCGCAAGGTCCACATCCCTTGGAATCATTTGGACCTTTCAGGGGTTCCCGGGTATTTCCTGCACGCAGTCAAAGTAAATGAGTTTGGAAAATGTCAAGTAACAAACTACTAGACAGTCATAAAACATCACTCGCCATCTCAATTCTACACATACACACAGCGTTTTACTCACATAGAGTAAACTAACACAAGCCAATGGCTAGTGGTGAGTGCATATTTTGGATATGGGTTGTTTGACCTAAAAAACTTGACCTACTGCCCATTTAAGCAATTTTCTTTAATTCTTTTTGACCTACTGCGGAGGGAAACCCACCTCAACATAATTAAAGTGGACTGTTTAATCTACAAAATTAGGTCAAAAAGATGCAGTCAGATGGGAGTAGGTCAAGTTGGCATTAGGTCAACTATGCCAATACCCACATTTTGAGGCCTGGCAGGTAATAACGCCAAACCTCTAGTTAACCCCCTAGTTACTTCTTTCTGCATCCTCCCCAAAGGATTTAACCTCCTTAAGCACCCGCAGTCTAGCTCATACCCAGCTCTCTGTATTTTGGGGGTTAAGTGCTGCATACATGGATAAAATGCAAACTATACTTAACATGGGGATATCGTGTGATCATGCAATCAAGGTTAGCAGCTGACTGGCCTTCGTGAAGTTTGAGAGATGTCCTAGCTTGTGACTTTATTTGCCCAAACTAGCTATCACGTGATCACGTCTACAGACAGTCCTGACTTCATTGCCTAGAGCACTTTGCATGTCGGGACTTGTAGGCCTATAGGTGGAAGGGCGGCAGAGGACGAAGGTAAACAACCAATCAACCTGGAACCTCTTCACATACATGAGCTTTGAACCGCCCCAGCCATTCGGGGCACCCTCCCATTCCAATCTGGTCATCGCCACTGAGCATCATTGTCCCGCATTCCAGGTTTTCATAGTAAGCGCATAACTCGAGGCTGCAGCCTGAAAGGACACCGCCTTCCTGGTGCTGCGCCCGGGCTGACCTGCCGTTCACGCGCAGCATTACTCCCCCTGCCTGCCGCTGACCCGGCATCCGGCAGAGCCGTGTCTGGGCAGAGGGCTGGAATGCAAAGGGCCCCTTAGAGGGCAGGACCCGGGCAGACCAGGAGAAAACCCAGGATACAGAACAATGCACCAGTGCTGCCCTGGCCTGGCACCGGATGTGGAATTCCATTAATCTCTGGGCTATCTGCTCAGGCCACGGCCAAATGCAAGGCAATATTGGGGTAGGGTGACCAGGTTTTCAAAACAAAAAAACGGGACGGCCAACAATATAAAAGAGGGACTACCCCATCGCAGCCCACCAATTACCGTCCCTCCCCCAACACGCCCCCACAACCACCCCCAACCATATTTCCATCACTTCTCCTTTCTATAAACTGTATATAATCTCATTTGTGCAGTTTTGTCTGTGAATCGTGGCATGTTAATTCAAAACTAGCCTTAGCTCTAATTGATATTACATGGCTTGCTGTACAATATTTTCCAAGCCAGTTTCTGTGGCAAAGTCAGTAAGTGTTCTGACTTGTACCTGAGAGGTTGGGGTTTCGAGCCAAACCTCCAACTTCAAAATTCTGAAAGTGTTGTGAAAAATAATTACGGTTTTAATTACCGTAGCCCCCCAAACAGGGGGACCCGGGACGGAGGACTGTCTCGGGAAAACCTGGACGTCTGGTCACCGTATATTGGGGGGCCAGCTCCCGTGGGACCGACTGTACAGCTCCATTATACTAAAGCCATGATTGGGTTTTCTCACAAGTATATTGAGGTTCACTTTGAATGAAAAGAACTCTAGCTGCGATTATCTTAAATGCCAACACATATGTCTGCAAGCAGGTCCATTATTGAACAGCCTTCCTTGTGTGGCTCAAACACCAGCGCTCAATTCCGTATTGAACTCAATCAATGTTTTAATTCCACAACTGTTGAATTAACAAATACAATTATCCAATATGGGATTCATCATGATTTATTATCTAACAACTGCCAATGTGTGTTTCGACCATTTGAGGCCTTCCTCAGGGGTGGAGATCAACAGTGTTTACAGTCACATGACCCGTATATATGTGTTGAAATTGCAGGTGGATAACATCCAAACATTGTAAAAATAAACATAAACACAGGTGGCAACACAATCAAATTACATAACAGAAATCATTTGAGTTTACTATAGGAAATTGAATAAGGTAATCAAAACCACCAATGGAAGACCGCACATCGATCAATATCATCATTCCATAATACATTTTGAACAAAAACCAAAGTGACAAATTGTCAATTACACATAAACCAAGTTCCATTACCCACATCATGTTTGGCATTAATTTATGATACCAAGACAATTAGTTCAATTCACAGTGGTGAATTTAACTAATTGTCTTGGTATCATAAATATCCCATATCGGATAATTGTATTTGTTAATTCAACAGTTGTGGAATTAAAACATTGAGTGAATTAAATACAGAGTTAGGAGCGCAGGTGTTTAAGCCACACAAGGAAAGAAATATAATTTGATGACCTTGGGCTTAGGCCATTGGCTTAGTCAAGACCCTGCTTGTACCCTCCAATATTTTGGATAGTAGAATATTGGTTAGAAGGTTTATAATGGAGGTGTGAGCTCAACTAGGATAGTTAGCTCTGTTAGTTATCATCATTACTGAACAGGACAATGGCACATGCGTGATTCCACCCCAAAAACGAATAGCCCTAAAAGAATAGGGAAGCTCTGATATAGTTGTAACACGTGATTATTATTAATATAATTAATAATAATAATAATAATAATAATAATAATAATAATAATAATAATAATAATGTATTTATTGAGCGTGGACCTAGGGGAGAAGGTCACCCAGTCTCAGGTTAGGTGCGGGGTGGAAGGAGTGAGGACCCAGGCATTAGGGGGTAGCCATTCCTTGAAGAGGAGGGTTTTGAACTCCTTCCTGAAATGTAGAAGCGAGTGGGCAAGTCTGGTTTTGCAGGGAGGAGGTTCCAGAGTCTTGGGGCATAGACAGAGATGGCCTGTCTTCTGGTTCTGTCTTTCCTGCACTGGCAGAGTTCAAGTCTGCACATGTCCTTAATTCAGTTGGATCGTAGTCCTCCAGAGATGCTGAGCTTCTCAGTGACATAGTTTGGGGACGAAAGCCTTTTAGATGATGCAGGAGGAAGGGTCTGAACATGATACGTGCTTGCAGCAGTAGCCAGTGCAGTTTGATGAGCGTTGGTGTGATGTGATCAAATGTGCAGTCCTGTGATGAGTCGTGCTGCAGAATGCAGCTCCATCTCATGGGGGCCAGAGTAGTTTCCGGACAGTTTTCGAGAAGGACATTACCACCATCCAGGTGGGAGACGACCAAGGCTTGGACAGCAGATCTGAAGTTGTTTTGTCGGATGAAGAGCTTGCTTTCCAATAGGAAGGAAAGTTGATACCAAGGCATGTGTGCTTTCCTTGCTATGTGCTGCTTGAAGGAGAGGTGTCTGTCAATGCCAAACCTAAGGGACAAGATCGGGTGCAAGACCCTCAAGGTTAATAGCAGAGAGTCAGGTCTGGATGTCAGGGTGTTCAGCATTGTTGGTCAGCAGCAGAAATTCGGTCTTGATGGGAACAAGCTTCAGGTAAGCACTAGGCATCCAGGACTGGATCAACGTGAGGCATGCTTTAAGACTGTGGATGTCTTCAATGGAGGATATCTTGAGGTACAGATGGGTGTCATCTGCATATTGGTTTATGTAGATGTTGTCTGGAGCCAAGAGGGTCCTAAGTGGTTCCTTGTAAAGTTTGAAGATCCCAGGGGAGAGGATGAGTCCCTGTGAGACGCCACAGCTGCTGGGTAGGGTTGGGTTCTCGAGGAATCAATTTTGTTGAATTGGTGGTGGTTAGCAAGGTAGGGTTTGAACGAGCTCAGGACAATCTTGCTGATCCCCATGCAGTGGTGTAGAATGTCAGTAAGTGTCTGGTGGTCAACCGTGTCAAAAGCTGCTGAGACGTCAAGCAGAACCAGGATGCAAGGATAGCCATCATTGAGGATATTAAAGGCATTGTTGATCACCTTGATGGTAGCCGTTTCTGTGTTACATCCAGTTGGTAAATGAGCATGATGGCTTAAGAATTTGGGTAGGTCTCCGCCCATCTTGGTTGGACGGTCTCATTGTAGAATTCTGTGGCTATTCAAATTCTGAGTTGGGGATGAGGACATCTAAGATGGGGGTCAAGGTGAATAGCATCCTGGTCTTGGTAATAAATATGGCATTGTCACGTGTGGTGATCAGGTTGCGATGTCTGCTGCGTGGTTGATTGCTGAGCGGACACCGGCACGCATCCGTTTTTGGGTAGTAGTGGATGATGGAGTGCTGATGGGCTCTATGGTGATGCAGAGAGAATACTGCAATGCAGTCTCCATGATGTTGCTAGAGAGCAGCGTGGTTGCCGACGTGTGGTGGTGGTGGGGATGGGATGCTGGGAAAGTGGGGTGGGTGTGGCTTAGGTCACTTGACCCAGATCCACTTGCATCCACTGTAAAAGAAAAGATGCCGGATGGCTGATGAAGTAGGGAACACGGCAGCAAAACAAGACGGCACCAAAAGATTAGCAGTCCTTGCCAGTGTGGTGGGAACACTTTTTCTGATAAGGTTACTAGCAATGGTAAATTAATGAAGCATTAGTGACCTAGGGTGGGTGCAATGTCAGGCAATGCCTGCCCAGAAAGCCCAATTTACCGGTTTTGACAGAAGCAAGACCGTTAATAAGTGCCCCTGAGGGTGCTAAAGTATACATGCCAACATGACCCATTCCAGTATGGAGCTGCTAGTCCAGTCCTGGTTTTAACGTTGCAGTGCCAAATCTTCCCATTATAAACCCTAGACCAATGCAAGGTTAACACCAAGACAAGACTAGCATCTCCCGCCACCAGGGTGCGTGTGGATGTACACAACTGGAGGAAGCAGAAGCGTCCTGTGTTGGGATGGGAAAGGGCATTGTGTGAAGGGGTATCGTGCTGAATTCCCCATGTGATCCATTGCAATGAATGCAACAGCAGGCCACGTTATGCTGCAGCCTGGTGACGGGGCAGGGGGCATACACTCAGAGGAGGCATGGGGGAACGGAGCTCAAAGTGTGCAGGGGAGGGAAAGGGAAGGAATAATGTGGAGGAAGTGGGGAGGCAGAATGTTCTCGAAGAACGGGCAGGGAAAGTTCGGCGCAGCAGGCCAAATTAAGCTGAAATCCCAGACAACTATCTGGGCATCAAAGACACATAAATGCGCCGTAGATGGCAGAACTCTCGGGTTTAAAAGTAGGCATGTGTGAGAACACCATCCAGCCCTGTTGTTTGCTCTTTGGATTCTGCGAGTTGCTGTATTGTCTTTTCAATTTGAAATTTAGGTAGACTACAAGTCCCAGAATTCCAAGCCAAAACAGGACTGGATGGCCTTCTCACACATGGCCACAGGAAACTTGAGAGCTCGGAAATGCTGCCGTCCTCTAAGAACCAGTCTTTTTAAAGTGTAGTTAAAGGTTATCTGAGCACAAACATAGTTGACACGTGGTCCTTTGTTGTGTCACTCCTTTTCCATTAGTCTTGATATTTCTACCAAAGCCCGTGTGCATTCTGGTATCGATCTACAAGCTCCCGGATGCTTGCATTTAGTGAAAGGGTAATTGTTACTGTTACATGTCACCTGTAAAGCACTCATATGACTTTGGTTTGGCCTCATAGCATTGCGAGCTGACAGAGTGCGCAGGGGTTTGCACAGTTCAGGGGTTAAGATGGATTGTGATATAATTCACACCATAACAAGCATCACATAATGTTACCTAGCACAGCGACATATTGCAGGGAACATACCGTGGCATAGCGTGGCATAGCAGAATCTAACACAGCATTACAGAACGTAGCATAGCAAAAACACGTGGCATAGCAAACACAGCAGGGACTACAATAGTATAGCACACTCACAAAGAACACAAGTGCAATCCCTGGCGCCATATCTTAGTTACTGCCATTCCTTAAACAGAAATAACAGGTAGGGAGGGGTGGAGTAACCCACTGCTTGTTGGTATTCAGCAGAAATGTTTCGAGCTGGCAGAATACGCTCTTCTCTGCCCAGTCTAACAATGACACAACAGATCAAGGATGGAGTGGAGACTTCTGCAGGAAATTAATTCCAGGGATAGAAGTGTACCAACAAAGTAGTGGCACTGTGAGACTGGCGCGGGACAGAGTAGGAAGGAGAGGGGCGACGTGCATGCTGGTTGATAGCCAATTGATTCGAAATAGATTTCTGTTTAGCTGTAACTGATATGCGGTGGTACAGTCGAGAAGTGTGCTTTAACTTTTTAAAGAGCCGTTCCGGAATGGTGGAAATGGTTGCAAAAAGTAGTGGCACTGTTAACAGTAAAATAATAAAAGTAGTGGAACACCGCTCCCGACCGTTCCCACTCACTTCGACATTCATCTTTTGTAGTGCGTTAATTACCGTAAGCGCAAGACTGGGCTTTAAAGCTTTACCGCTCTACCTTGTCTTGCTTCCAAGGGTACAGGAGCCAACGGCGTGAACACAAGTGCTGCCAGGAGGGGTATTCGATTTGATTTGATTTGATTTATTGATCTATCGAGCGCTTTACACCAAGGCGCTGTACAGTGGAACAACATAATACATAACAACATCAACAATGGAACAGATGAAGCAAAATTACATCATGAATCATTTGATAAAACAGTGAAAAGAGCAATTAACTGAAGGGGAGGGGGAATAGGTGGGTCGGGGAGGGGTGGTGGAGAGTTTGAAGAGGGAATAGAATGGAGAGAGAGGAGGGTAGGAAAGGGGAGAGAGAAAATCAAGGGGAAGAATGAGGAGGGGAGCAGAGAGGGTACAGGGGGAGGTTTCAAGGAGGAGAGTGGAGAAGGAGGGATTTAAGGGAAGTGTAGAAAGGGGGGAAGGTCGTGGTGGAGCAGATTGTGAGAGGGAGTGAGTTCTAGTGTAGGGGTATCCCCTATGTTGGTAGGAACTGGGGAGAAATAACTGATACACAAACAGAGGCGTTTGTGTATCAGTTAGTACATCAGTATTAGTACAATATATATTTGGCAATTTCGTTGTACAAATTCAATTAACATATATTGGCATCACATTCAATACATTTGAGATTGTAGGTGTACTATTAGTGCTTTATTGAATTAAGCATTTTTAATCTGAGCATAAAACTCAAATATCATAGTGAATAATTTACGCAGAATTAAAATAGTTTAACAAAAGCTTGCATACCGACAGTGTTACAAAAGTGCTATGACAAGTTGCAATGCAAACTATATTTTCCAATACTAGCGCGCAGGCTCTAAAACAAATGTCTATATTGTACAATGTAGTTTGCATTGCAACTTGTCCGAGCACTTTTGTAACGTTGTGGTATGCAAGCCTTTGTTGAACTATTTTTATTCTGCTTAAACTATTCATTATAATAATTGAGATTTAGGACCCGATTCATTGATTTATCTGTGCGGGAAATAAGGTCTTTGCGTGCCGAACCGTGTGTAAAATCCCATTTGTCGATTCATGGAATCGACTATGCAGGACTTTTCGTACTTTGGGCGGGCTTCGTGCTGGCTCGGCACAGCGCTGTGAGGAGCCGAGTGTCTTGCACAAAACACCACGCAGAGTAGGGCATGGCTTGTGCAGAGGGCAGGGTAGGGGGGCGTAACTCAGATAATGAATCAGAACAAGGGAAAATGGGGCCATTACAAGAGACGGCCCACAGGCCATCCAACGCACACCCACTATAGTGCAGAACAATACGTATTCATGGACCCGACAGTGCAATCTCTCGGCAAAGGCATACAGACACTTGCTCATATGATTCATTGTGCAGAGGTAAGATCGGGTGTCGGATTTCAGGGTGCGTGTACTCATCTGGGGTTCCGATCTAACTTACGGGTGGGGGTACGCAGTTTAGCAGGGTGCAGGGACCGTTTATGGGGGTTAGCACACAGATTTTCCATGTGCCGGGAACAGTTACGGGGGACCCCACACATGGTCCTGAGATGCAGGTCTGCTCGGGAAGGACCCCACGCACCGTTTTGAGGGTGCATATATTTGCGCCCGGGGAGCACTCAAAGGTGGCTGTTTTTGATTGCCGTGGAGGCGTGTCGGGGGCGTTCCGTCCACAACTTGCATTTACGATCACTTTGCGCTGACAATTCCAGGAATACGCAGAGCGCACAGAAAAACTTATGCACGCAGGCTCGCGCAGTGACGGTCTCGGCACGCAGGCGTTGCACGATTTCTCTGCACTTCTACATGGTTAGACCCACATGCTCAAATTAAATTTTAAAATGCTTGATTGAATCAAGGCACTAATAGTGCACCCAACAATCTCACATTTCTTGAATGAGATGCCAATAGAGGCTGAATTGGTTTTGTATAAAGAAATTGCCAAATAGATATTGAATTAATTTCTTGTACAAACATCTCTCTTTGTGCATCAGTTGTCTTGCTTCCAAGACAAACGCGTCGACCCTGAGCTACAGTCCTGGCCAGGAAAGGCAAGTAAACACTAGAGCACAGCATTCCTGGTTTAATATCAGACTGAAGTGAATGCAGCCTTACAGAACAATGATGTAGCGCCCACTTTTGCCCTCCCTCCCCCAAATATGCAAAGGCTTCCCAACCAACAAAAAAATAATTAGGAGCTAAAAAAAACTCCCTTCAAAAAATAGGACACAGTCATTTTAGAGACTGCCATCAGAAAACACTGTGGGTACTTTTAGACTGGTGGTGCCAGCCCAGCAGTGGCACAGGGAGAAACACTGCCTGATCCGAAGAGGAACTTTAAGGTAAAAGGCCTCCGTCCATGTGCATGAATTCCGAGCTGCAATGAAGCGTGGATTGCAGAAAGGCATAGGTGTTAGAATTCAAATATAGTTTTACCTAAAAAATAGCCCCACTGTGAATGGGAATTACTTTTTATTCCTTAAAACATCATGTCACTACCAACGTCGAAATATAGGGATTAAAATAGCGCCACTTTGAAATCTTATCTGGAGCCCTGAGTGCGTGTGTTTGTGGGGTGGAGCGTTGGAAGTGTGGAGCTGAGTGGGAGGTGAGAAGGCGACCTCCTTGCTGACAGACACATGGAGAAACTAGCAGGCTCTACAGCTGGGCCATGGAGGATGGCCTTCTATGGCCAGGGGGGCGAACATTTACCGGAAACGTTTCCGCTTTTATCCCGAGGCTCTCGCTTCACTCACAGGATGCCGGACTGATTGCTGTTCCCCTTCACTCACAGGATGCCGGACTGATTGCTGTTCCCCATCACTCATTGCTGTTCCCCTTCACTCACAGGATGCCGGACTGATTGCTGGTCCCCTTCGCTCAGGATGCCGGACTGATTGCTGGTCCCCTTCACTCACAGGATGCCGGACTGATTGCTGGTCCCATTCACTCACAGGATGCCGGACTGATTGCTGGTCCCCTTCACTCACAGGATGCCTGACTGATTGCTGTTCCCGTTCACTCACAGGATGCCGTAATGATTGCTGGTCCCCTTCACTCACAGGATGCTGGACTGATTGCTGTAACCTTTCACTCACAGGATGCTGGACTGATTGCTGTTCCCCTTCACTCACAGGATGCCGGACTGATTGCTGTTCCGCTTCACTCACGGGATTCCTGACTGATTGCTGGTCCCCTTCACCCCCAGGATGCTTGACTGATTGCTGTTCCCCTTCACTCACAGGATGCTGGATTGATTGCTGTTCCCCTTCACTCACAGGATGCCGGACTGATTGCTGGTCCCCTTCACTCACAGGATGCCGGACTGATTGCTGTTCCCCTTCACTCACAGGATGCCGGACTAATTGCTGTTCCCCTTCACTCACCCTTCACTCACAGGATGCCGGACTGATTGCTGTTCCCCTTCACTCACAGGATACCGGACTGATTGCTGTTCCCTGATCCCGTTTCTCTAGGATCGGAGGCCGTGCTTTTTCCATTGCTACATGGAGAACAATGGTTGCGTTTGAGGTTAATTTGCATACCCACAATGCCTTGCTATTGTCGCTCGGAACTGGAGGTGAACTTCCAGCAATGGATACTCTGCGGCGTTGTGCAGTGCGTGACTTGGCTCAAATGAAATTTCCTACATTTATATATATATATATTTTTAATGAAAGCACCTAGATGCCTTTGTGGCTTGGCACGCTGTACAAGCATCAAAATAAATAAATAAATAAATCTACATACTGTTTATTATAGTGTTACAAGAAACATTAAGTTCCAATAATTACTAGACAACATGCAAGAGCCAGGCAGTATATCATGAAAACTGCAAAGGGCTTAGACAAGACCCCTCCCACCTCTAAAGCCAGTATCAGGGTAATTACCCCTCACCTATCACTGCTGGAAAGGAGAAAGGGAATTCCTAGACACATGTTAGATGCATACATTAAGTATTCGTAGCTAAAACATGAGATATACAGTGTTCCCTACCTACCTAGTATATTAGACCAAGTCTAACGAGGCATTATGGCTGGACATCACTGAGAGGTAAGGGAGGAAAATTGGCAAAATATGTGGGCAGACCATAATATTCAGTAATTTTATTAGGAATAAGGTAACAATGGTCCAAGAAAGGCCCAAATGTAACCAAAACAAGTGATGAAATGGTTATATAATGCACAATGATGTTCACTGGCATATGGTGATACTAATCAGAAATGGCTCAATGATCCCTGGTACCTTCTAAAGATACCACACTGTCAGAATATCAGAACAGGGATGTGGCTTAGCTGTCGCGCATACTCCAAATGCATTCAAAATAATGACACTCTCGATTCAAATAACACAGACAAATATGCATGAATGGTGAAGGCTTGAAGCACATGCAATTCCAAACGGTTTATTCCGGAAAGGACTGGTTGATGGCTCAGTCAATCTCACAAACACAGAATATGCAGCCAGCACGTGTTTTGACACTAGGCCTTTCTCGAGGCCGGATACTAATCACGAATCGTGAGCTGAATCAGATGATTCAGTAATCAAAATGTAATGTCAGATGGCCCCTGAACTGAAAAGGTACCTTCTGTGTAGGATTGGAGTAGTGGAGTAGAGAAATGTAGTCCATGCATCACATTCAGTGCGTAAGGTGGGAGCCCTGCTCGGTAACTACCCAGATTGAACCGGCATCTGAACATCAGGAACAACAGAACTGTTGTTTTACAGTTAATGTAAGTCAGTACAGTACCTGTTAGAGTAACTTTAGCTTGGTTTCCAGAGTTACCAAATGTTTTTCCGTAGAGCGCAATGGGACAAATCCAACCGGCGTGCCGTGGTTGGGGGTAAGGTGAGATGCATAATACTTACATCCCAGAGAAAAATCAGATCAGTGACCAGCCAAAGGTGGCCTCCCAAGGAACCCCTACAGTGTGGGTCCAACCACAGATGCAAATGCCAGGAGCCCGGAGATGGATGTCAACAGAGCATGTTTGGAGGCCACACAGCGGTGGAGGGGGGGCTTGCAAACCCCCATGCTTTCAAATGCAGGACCCCCAGGAGAGCAGACCTAGCAACCAGATCAAGATCCCAGGACCTGTGGACAAGTATCGATTGTGATAGTTGTGGAGATTTCAACCCAGGAGTGGCAGCTGCAGAGGTGAGTTTGAGTGTCGGGTTTAGGTGTGGCGGTCAGCGACTAGGAACATGAGCCTAGGACCCAGTCTGGATCCAGATGACTGCAAGAAGCAACAAACAGATCACCTGAAAGGAGGACCCATAAAACAGGCATATCAACATCCAATAGTACAGTAACGGGAGCACGAAAGTACCTGACCAATGCTTCAGGACAGCTTAGTGGTCAGAAAGGAGGAGCCAGCCAGCAAGAAACAAATCCACAACAGGGGCTACTGTAGGGGCCACTCCAGGAAATCCCTAGAATTTAGGGCAGGTGGGGCAGCAGCAAGCCACCTGACTTCCACGCCAGGAAGACGCCCCACCTTAAGGGACTATGGCAAGGATGCAGCACAGCAAAGGCAATGAAAATGTCTCCCCTGAGAATAGACAGTCAATCCAGCTGGGAGGATGGACGCGAGATAAGGAAGAATCCAGAAAGGGATTCCCCCTACCAGCAAAGAAGATGTCCACCCATTATAGAGGAGCCAGCCACTAGCCACACCAGCTAGCCCAGGTAAACACTGAGCGTGTCCTCTGATCCTTGTTGCAGCTGAGGGCGCACTCCTCTACTGGCTTTAGCAATACCCCAGCGTGCATGCACAATCCACCAGGCAAGCTCTCATGCTGTGTGGCTTCCATAGGCTTACATGGACCATTGAGGATGCAGCCTGGGGTACTAAAGGGCTTAAGCTTCTTAGGGGGTGCGCCTGCACCTCCCCAAACATTCATAGGCCATGTGGCGATGAGATGGAGGAGTTCCGGCTCCACCACACATGTACAGGAACAAGGAAGCTCTTCCTGTCTCCTGGTTCCTGTTGCATGCTGCATGGGATCCAGAAGATGATCATGGCAGGCAGCGTGTCAAGTCTGGACCAGGGCTCCAGGTAGGAACTGTATTTATATATGAATCTATGTGTGTATGCGTACATGCGAGGCTTTGTGTATGTAAGTACACATGTGAATGACTCTGAGGCAGTGTATGATGTCTGGGTGTGGGTGTGAATGAGGGGGTGTATGTGCTGTAAAGATGTATGTGCTTTTGTGTGTGATGGGCCAGGGAGAAGGCCTCTGGTTTAGGAGGCGGGCTACATTGGTATAGCCAGCAAAGACATGTTTTATTAGTATGACATTACATTTTTATACTGGCATGAAGGGAAAAGCCAACATAATGAGTGTTCTTGCATAGTGGGCACAGATGGGCAACCAGCAAGGCCATATTTCCTTACTCTGCCATGACCTTTTGTTACTGGCTTGAAGAGCAAAGCCAATATAATACATGTTCTTACATGGGGTGGGGTACATTTGTGCAGCCAGCAAGGACATGTTTTCTCACTGTGGCATGGCTTTGCCCTTAATTAAGGGCCAAGTCAACATTTTGTTTGTTGTTCCCTACGGTGGGGGGGGTGCATTTGTGCAGCCAGATGGGCATGGTTTCTAACTGTGGGAAAAGCCAATATGATGAGTGTTTGTATGTTGCAATAATGGTCTACTGTGGTAGACCCAGTATGAACAGCTTTTCTTACACTGGCACAGCATTTATATGTGTATTATGGACAAAGCCAACAGGATTATGATTCTATGTGGGGAAACAGAAATATTTTGGTAGTGCCATCATTTCTTATAGCATCATTACTGCCATTAAGGGAATAGCAAATATGAGGGTGTTCTTATGTGAGAATACTGGCATATAGTTGTGCATTCAGCATGGACATGTATGGGCACAACTAGCATAAAAATGTGTTTTACACTGGCATAATAACGGCATATAGCGGGCAAAGAAATAATGAAAATGTTTTGTAAAATGTTCCTGTGCACCTTTGGTGGCTTGGCATCTAATGGACTTTTTTCATGTTACCCTACAAAACTGTGTGGCTTTCTACCAACTATTTCACATAATGGGTGCTGTGAAAGGCACCATTTCGTAACACATGGTCCCGGGAGGATAGCTCAGCGGCAGCGTGCGCGTCTTGGAAGCAAGACGACACGAAGCAACAGGTTCGATCCCTGACTCCGCGCTTAGAAACCTCCGGGTGTTTAAGCAAGTTATAAATACGTAACTAAGACAAAAAAACACAACTACGCAACTAAGAAAAACAAACAATTTCTGTAACAGCGCCTCGATGCCTGCGGGCTGTTTGAGCGCTTTATAAACGTAAAAAAAAATAAAAAAATTCTTGTTTCAAAATTGTTCTCGGGGTGAGAGGGCACTCCCCCAAAACCCTTGTTAGTAAATTCGGGCTCTCCTGTGTATTCATGGGAAATGGCTCTGCCCTTCCAATAAAAAAAAATGCAGAAGACACCACTGGCTAAAGCTGTCACAGATGGCATGGGGCCTCTTGGCAGCAATGTTTGATCCACTCACTTGATTTCCAAACAGATTACTCAAATCAATCTCTTTCTCTGACTCTCTTGTTTTTTTATTTCTTTTTATGTATTGTGAAACGTGTCTGTTTCTGCAAATATCAGCGTGAGATGCTAGGCAGTGAGCGATGTAGTCACAATATTCGTTTTGGCTATTTGGCGGTGCTTAACCCATAACTATTTTATTGATGTAAGAGGGAAATGGGAAGCGGGAAAGGATCCTTAGCCTGTGGGCTTTGTTTGGTTGTTTACCAACCTACTGACTACACACGGCCATGTTAATTGTTACTGCAATTCCCACCCGCTACCAGCCCCCACTCAAAACACATCTTCCTGTGATATCTTTGAGCTAGCTGTATCATGCAGTAACATGAAACTTTGTGCTGCATAGGGTTTGCCAGAGTTCTTTCCAAGTAGTTCGCTGAGAGTGTATGACTTAATTGATGGTCTAAAGGAGCGCCTGACATATCAAAAATGTCTTCACCAAGTGTGCCTTCAGCCACTTGATTTATAAGCAATATATGTGCCATTGTATCTGCTTCTTGCACTGGAGTCCTGTTAAAAACAAGTATTGGCAAAGCCAATAGTATAGAAGCACCGTTATCCAGCTGTTTCCATCTTATGGCAAGGTGATCCCATTTGGCAGTGCCTGGTAAATGCTTATCCCATGCCTACACGAAAGCTAAAACTTCTGGCATTGCCAATGCATCTTACAATGGGCCTGGCCTCTCTGAGCATGCTTGCACTCCTAAATTCATCCAAGTCTGTATTTTTCTTTGGCGCGCAGCTCTGCACACACTACGTCAAAAGCAAACCATAATTCTATAATGCAAATGCTTGTTTACAGAGGTCAAAGTGGATGGGAACTTAAGGGTACGGTGTTCTTCCACATTTTAGGAAAACCCACCAACATTCACTTACTTTTTGTAAGTGGGAGCACTGCACTTGCCAACAGACAATGGCACTATTGTAATTTAATCCCCCCGACTAGGGATTTGAACCTGGGTCCTGCCTGGAACACTCTAGTCTCACTCACATCCTGCTAAGCTAGCTCGTGAGCGCTGTTTTTTTGTGTTTATATGAGTAGCCTGCTTGGGGCATGGTGCCCATTCCCGAGCCACCACAAAGCGCCGCACCACGGTGATTAGCGCGATTCACATGAAATTGCTGCAGGCACAGGTGTGTGTGCAGGTAATGATTGGGGGAGCTGGCGATCGTCCTAGACATGTGCCTTAAGTGGTGCAATTGGTGGTTGATTGGAAAGTGGAGGGTGCATAAAGTTGCATACTGCGGGGACAGCGACTGAAAGCAATGGTGGTCGTTTCGGATGAACAATTTGAACTTTTCTTTGCGTTTTGATAGTGCAGCTGTAAAACATAGCGTTGGGGGTGGAATGGAGGAAAGTCAGGACCCAGGGGTGGGGTGTATCGTGGAAGATTGGTGGAGAGGCGTGGAGGAAGCGGTGCGGGTGGGCGGCTGGCCGGAGGGGAACATAGTTGCACTACTTTATGTGTACACTCTAACTCCTGCTTTACATATAGTCATAATACAGGCCACAACGGTTCACAATCAGTCTACAAGACAGGTTACCCCATATATATAGCTCAGGGTCAACGTGCTCGCCTTGGAAGCAAGACAACACGGAGCAACACAGGTTCAATCCCCGGGTCCGCGCTTAGAAATCTCCGGGTAGTAAGCGTGTTATAAATAACCTATCAAATCAGATCACCGGAGCAGCTCATACTATAACAAAGAACCGCATGGCTTCTCAAATCCAGAACTCCAGACAAAGCACATATGTGTCATGCTTTCGTTACTTGACAATCCCAAGAAAACATCACAACGTGCATTCATTTTACCCAGGACTGGGGCAGGGGGGGCAGAAGGGAGTGTGTGGTTTGAAGGAAGCTGTTTTCTTCCTTACTGAGACATTCCATTGCAAGTATTTATAGTGTTGCAAATGACCCATTATGCTGTGTATTTCTTGTGTGTAGCTGCCCTGCTGACGTCCTCTTGAGGAATGCGCGTTCTATTCAGACTTGCGCACGCGCAGGGTGACCAGATAGCCCATTTCTTGTGTGTTGCTGCGCTGCTGGCGTCCTCTTGAGGAATGCGCGTTCTATTCAGACTTGCGCACTGCGCAGGGTGCCCAGACGGCCCATTTCTTGTGTGTTGCTGCGCTGCTGGCGTCCTCTCGATGAATGCGCGTTCTATTCAGACTTGCGCACCGCGCAGGGTGCCCAAAGAGCGTGCGTGGAAATCAATTACTGGGCTGTTGGCTATGGCTTGGCGTGCCCTCTTTCGCACCAGCCATTGTTTTCCCAGTGTGTTCCCGTCAGAGTGGTTTGATATATAAACAGTGCTGGGCATACCGGTGCGTCCTGTTTGACGTGGCTCCACTCCCTCGAGCAGCGCGAATAATCCGGCTGGGCCAGACGGCTGCGAAGAAAGCGTTGTGAATAACCCAGGCGTCTATGCTTTCGCCAACAAAAGACGCGCTGACGCAAGCGTTACGCATTTTCCTTAAGCTCGGTGTTTGACGTAGATGGTCCACCTAACTGACGCCTGGGAGTCCTGGCAGAGCTAACCCGCCTCCACTACACCTGCGCCTAGACTTCCAGAAGAAGCAAAGCATACGGAAGGTGACTGTTCTGTCTTCTGAAGGCAATGGCATGGCTGCACTGCCCAACATTATGCAACAAGGCCAATGGAACCGATATTTATAAAGGAGGGTTGCATATTGCAGGCTGGAAATTCAACACAGCGATGTTCAAGCAAATAGTAGGGAAAAGCGTTGGGGAACGAGCCAGGAAGCGTGGCTGCTCCGCTCCGGCTCTGAACGCTGACTGGGCCTCATTATAAGTATGCCAGTCCGGTCTCAACAGTGCCGGTAAGCTACCGGCACCATTGTGACCGGACCGGCAGACTCCGAGTTCTGCGAGTGGGTACCTTTCAACCCGCCGGGTCTGACTTGGCGGGCGGAACGGCATCCACTCGCAGACCTCGCCGGATGCACCGGCACTGTTGCACGCAGTGCCGGTGCAGCCTTCCTCCCCATTCCCATTGAGTCCAATGGGACTGAAATGGGAATGGGGAGTAATTTTTCCAGGCGCACGGCAATGGGGAATTACCGGGACCGCCGGGGTTGTAATGCCTCGGTAAGACCCCATTGCGGGGCACCGGAATAAAAAGGAGTCCGGCGGCAGCCGTGCCGTTTTTACCGGCACGGCTACCGCCGGGGTCATAATGAGGCCCAATGTCTCTTGGTGCATCCTCCTGTGTGCATGTGCCACACTCCGGTGCCTCGTTCCCATACCTCATTGGTAGGCAAGCATAATGCAGAAGTGTGGGTCTGGTCTCCATAGCCACATGCCTCCTTAATTAATGAGTCCTGTTCACTTAGTACCCACTTCATTCATAGTTCTGGATTCTGCTGGGGATCCTCCTCTCACGTTCCGGTTGAGAACCGTTGATCCCTTCAAGGATGGGTGAAAGGGCCTCTGGTAGACACGTAACTTCGACTTGGTCTACTTCCTCATCATATCCACGTTCATTTATCGGTAGGTTTATTTGCGTGGAGTTTTTTGCTGCCGATTTTTGGCCGAAAAAACTCATGGGGGGTGTGGGTAAAGGGATAAACGCAGTGAGGGGAATAGGTTGTAAATAACTAGGAATGGGGATTTGGGGATAACCCCCAAATACATTTTTAAAAAATTTGCTGAGTTGTTTGGCAAAAAGTTGGCGGCAAAAATCTCAGCCAAATAAAACCTGGTGATGGAATGACATAGAACCATTCTGACAGCTCTTCTCTTATGTTTCGGGAGGATAGCTCAGGGGCAACGTGCTTGCCTTGGAAGCAAGATAACACAGAGCAACACAGGTTCGATCCCTGTGTTTGCGCTTAGAAACCTCTGGGTATTACGCGCGTTATAAATAACCTATCATATCATGTCCACGGCGACTCCAGATGTCCCAATGTCTTGCCATCTAGATCCTGGAAATCCTTACAGGTCTACAACAGGATATACCATATCTTTGGCAGAGGGCAGATCCGAGGGTGCCTCACGATGCTGACTGTGACTTTCTCTTGTTTGTCAGTGACAAATAGACGATTGTCACTTGTGAATCCCTTATAGCGCCCTCTCTTCTCTGTTTGGGGGACATGTATCTAGACATGGTATTAATGTTCTTGTGATTGAGTTGGATCTTCACCCAATCACCCTCTGCCACTTCCGAGGTAGAGGCCGACTTTCTTCGATCGCGGTATCCTTGTGCCGATTCTGTTTTCTTCCTAGTCTCTGCAGTATGTTTTCGATCAAGTCATTGGGGTCCAACCTTATGTCTGGTACGCAGTAGGGTATCAGCATTGAATACGCTACTCTCTGATTTGCACGAGTGATATTTCCGCCATGGCATTTAGAGTGAACGGGTGAGCTGTTACTGCTTTCATGGCCATAACATAGGAGTCGTGCCCGGATGCCATGGTTAAACGGAGGTTGCTCATAATGAATTGGAGGACTCTCTCAACTTGGCCATTGGCTGTTGGGTGTTAAAAGTCAGCTGGGTAGGTGGTTGGCACACTACGCTGCCTATCGTACGTTGTATATTAACTTTCTTTGTTTTCTTTGTCTCTTATTTGGACTTATTTGTTGTGCTTTGCCTCATTTTGGCCTATTAAATCGACTTCTTACTCAAGCTTTCTGCTCCCTTTGGACCCTTCCTTATACCTCTTGGCTCCTCATTTCATCTCCGGTCCGACGCATGGCCTGTCGGACAGGTGTTCATACAGCCCTTGATATTGGGAGAGGTGCTATGCCAGTAGAGGTTTTAGGGCCCGATTCCTGGAATTATTTGCACCGTTCAAAGTGACTTTGCACCGCTGACGCAAACCCTGATTCATGGAACTGTGCAAAGTGAATTTTTGCAGTGCCAAATGACTATGCGCTGACTTTGCACGGCAAAAATACACTTTGCACAGTTCCGTGAATCAGGGTTTGTGTCTGCAGTGCAAAGTAACTTTTCAGCAGTGCAAAGTCACTTTGAACCGTGCAAAAAGTTCCATGAATCAGGTCCTTAAGGGAGAGACAGTGTTGTGGGAGTCACTGCTTTTATGATGCCCCCGCCCCATTTCTTTCAGTAAAGTACCTGGAGATAGGTCCCTGAATTCAACAGCTCGGCAGTCATGAATAATAATCCTATCACCAATCTGGTGTTAGACACGTACTGCACCGCAATGTGTCCCTCATTACTCTCAGGTAACGATATGATAGGTTATTTATAACGCGCTTAAAACCCAGAAGTTTCTAAGCGCGGACCCAGGGATCGAACCTGTGTTGCTCCAGGTCGTCTTACTTCCAAGGCAAGCACGTTGCCCCTGGGCTATCCTCCCGAGACTAGTTGTGCCTCTCTATGCTTAAATACAACAGAGAGGCGCGGTTGGGCCATTGCAATTATTACAGGACTGACTTGGCCACTCTATTTTACCCCA
The DNA here is from genome assembly GCF_040938575.1 of Ambystoma mexicanum. Lineage (NCBI taxonomy): Eukaryota > Metazoa > Chordata > Amphibia > Caudata > Ambystomatidae > Ambystoma > Ambystoma mexicanum. Next base: position 144,133,204 of record NC_090930.1, on the reverse strand, counting down.
CTAATGTGAGACAATGCAGACCATATCTATATTTTGGATGTCACTATTCTGCATACTGGTTCAAGGGGTCACGCATGACGTTGGGCATTAGCAGCTGTGGCTTTACGCCATTCGCCTCCACTTAAATGGAACAAGCGGGGCACTGACCTAGGGCCACCGCAGGGTTGCATTTTGGCCGAGTTCCCCAACTCTGACAACTGTAAAATGTCTATTTGATGTTGCAAGAAGGGTGATGTTTCTGTTCCAGCCTAGTGAACTTTGTGCCAGGCCTGTGTTTTTTTTCTCCTGAAATGTGCTAAGCCCAGTTAAGGGGCAGGTCTGGTTGGAGAATGCGCCATTCCGAGGCTTTGATGTGCAATTAGCCAGAGCGCATGAGAGAGTTTCTCGGAGCGCAGGATGCCCGCTACTTGAAGAATGGGCCCGTCCTTCCCGCTTCCTCCACTTCCTGCGCAGCACAATGTGCAAAGGCTTTGCTTTGTGCGGCCCCGGAGCTCGGTTAACCCTTTCAGTCCGAGTGTAAGGTCCCAGGCGTCAGCAGCCGTGCTCCGCTGGGCCCAAACATTCCTGCAACCTACACAGCGTTAAAAAAAAGTGACTCTGTGAAGGCAGGCGGAAAAAATAGAATCGGCTTCAATAGGTGGAAGAACATGTGAAAAGGCCGCGCCGCTCTACATCCTGTGGAGCCCACCACCGGACGACCTGTGCTAGCCGCTTCTACGCAGTGCCTTTGCATGTTCCCAAGGTAAGCGTGTTGCCCCTGAGCTATCCTCCCGTGCCTGCAATGGCTAAACCGGGAGGGAACTAGGCCCGATTCATGGAATTATTTTCACCGTTCAAAGTGTCTTTGCACTGCTGAAAAGTGACTTTGCACTGGCGACACAAACCCTAATTCATAGAACTGTGCAGTGCATTTTTGCAGTGCAAAGTCATTTTTGCAGTACAAATTGACTAGTCGTAGTGAATCACTTGGATGTGTTCAACACGGTCGGCCATCACACACTATTCACCCCATGCAGAAGGAGGAACATCTCTGTCATCATCCATAAAGGGTTCACATCTCAGCTATTGGGCAGACATCTGGCTTTCAAGATGGCCTCCATCAGGTCCGAATGCTGCCCTGTCATCTGTGGAGTCCCTCAGGGTTCAATTCTCTACCCAGTTATCGCTACGCTCTTTATGGAGCTGCTCGACTCCCAGCATGAAGATCATACACAATTGTGTCTCAAGGACCGGGGGCCGCAAGATATCGCTCGTCTTTACTCCTGATTTGCAACCATCCCAACATGGATGCCAACTGTCTATTTAAAGCTTAATCCTACCAAGACCGAATTCGTACGCCTGGGCCACCCCTCCAAGCAGGAACCAACTCAAAGGTGGTGCGACACAATGTGCTTGGACGGGTGCAACCTTCACCCACTCAGCAAAATCCCTAGGCTGCATTCTGAATAGAAATCTATCCTTCTAACAACACATCGCAAAAAAGGCTAATTATTACTCATGTTTACTTGACGACTTGTTAAATTCTCACTGCCAATGGTTTGCTCTATGACCTTTACAGGGCTCTGTTGCTCCTGAGCTAGGTTTGCAATATAAAAATACATAATAAGAAGAATAGAAACACGGTTCTGCCTCTCAGCACTCACAAAGAATTAATGGCACTCCATGCCGACCAGACATATTACAAGTGTGACGGTCCGGTAACAACGGTGCCGGTAAGCCTACCGGAACTGTTGTTACTGGACCGGCACACTACAGGTCTGCTGCCGGAGCCGCTGGGCCTGGCAGGTCTGACTCTGCCGGGCACAGCGGTCACGGTAAACCGACCGTAATGGTAGCACCAGCACTGTTATTTATGGTGCCGGTGCTACCGTGGTCCCCACCCCATTGAATATGGGAATAGGGATTTACAGAATTACCGGCGCCTGACTTCCCGGCGACTGAGGTTGTAATACCCTGGTGTTACCCGGAAGTCTGGTGCTGGTAATTATTTTCGGATCTGGCAGCAACCCGCCGGCATCACCGGCAGAGCTACCACCAGACCCGTAATGAGGCCCATAGATCCTATGCACAGTGTACAGATATTCTATGGCACACACAATGAGGATCGAGGCTTGATAAACTGTCAGGGAGGGGGACGCAAGGTATTTGAGCATGGGCTACTGAAGAGGTTTTGATGTTCATGGTCAGCCTATGAGGTGAAATGTAGATTTTATCCTTTATCTTTTCTAGACTTGGCCTTATACTTACACGCACTATGTGCATTCTCCGGTATTTTAATGAATAAAGTGATTGCATTGGATAACAGGTAAGAGACCGAGAGCCGGCGTTGTACATAAAAGGTACAGAGTTTTATTTGATTGCATAAGAAAATGCACAAGCATGTGTATATGTATATGTGTTAAGTCCTTAACCATGGCTTTATCCGTTCAACGCAAGTGAAAGCGTCAAGTTGAAGATCACCAGGTGGTGGGCATTAACCTGCTCCTGGGGCTCTATAGCCCCTGGATTCTGCGTGAAAGAAACCCAACTCTGGCAGGGACCATCTCGACCCAGAAGTAATCATCTGAAGACATATGCTAGGTCCTTTCTTGCATGTGTGTGTTTACAGACCACTGGGTGAGTGACAGGTGTGTGTGTGTGTGAAGCTGTGGAGGTTTCCTGTCAGCGTTCCAGCTCTTTGTTCTACATGTTCTAGTTGGGCCAAGTAGATCTACCATCCTTGGGCAGAGGGATGCCCAGGGCCTCTCCTTACCTCTGTCTCTCTATTCCCATATCACTGCCCCGAACTTTCCTCACCCCGATGAACCTGGGTGTTTACCAATAAAGACATCTGACAGAAGAAAGTGTCCACTGTCCTGATTGGCTGCCAGAATTCAGAATCTTACATCGCGCTCATTGGGGGTGTCTCCCGTCAGTTTCTGCCAGGAGCTTACATAAAACAAGTAACTTTTCTTTTTTTAGGGGTTGCAAGGAAGACCACAGGGATAGCAAGGAAGACCACAGGGGTTGCAGTTGCGACCCCTGGCGACTCCCAAATGACGTCCCTGCACTGTAGACTTTAATGGTGCTGCATCCAAAGCAGTGACACCCACCACCTTTTAGGGCAGATCAATTAATCAGGTGGTTAAGATGTTCACCGTGATTTTCTGGACTTCCCCCGGTCATTCAGAAGTAATTGATTCACACCACCCATGGGTACCCAAAGCTCTCCTTGCACTTTGTGCTCACCCCAAGTCCCGACTAGGAACTCAATGCCAAGGCATATCATATCATATCATATCATACCATATCATGTCATATCATATCATGTACTGAGATCAAATGCAAATGCACTACTGTGGAATGCCTAGGTAGTCCCACAGCATGACAAGTATTGCTATCATGTACCCATTCACACATACAATGGGCCAGGTAGGACCTTCCTTTGCACAGATAATAGGGAAGAAGAATTGGGGGTGTTAGAATATAATAATAATATGTGCATTTGCTTAGCACTAAGCTAATATTTTTTTTGTGATCAAAGCCCTGTTTTATTGGAATGTTTTAAAAAATGATTGCATTTGTCAATTTCACCAAAACGAATCAAATCGAAATGTATTCATGGCCTTTTCCTTCAGTCATTACAACAACATGTTATTTTTGGAAAAACTGGACTTTGCAGAGGGTATCTTTTAGTTTCTTGGCCTTTGCTAAGACAACTCAGGTTAAATAAGAAAAAAAGCAGGTCCTCCCATTTAGCAGAGGAGGAAGGCCTGTTTCAATATAGCCTCATTTTGTTGGTTAATACTGTGTAAAGGCTGACAACACCGAGAGAAGGTTAATTACACATTGGGCCTCCTTATAAGTATGGCGGTAAGGTAACAACTGTGCTGGTGGCACTATCGGCACTGTTGCTACCGTACCGCCATACTAGGAGCTGTGCTCGCGGGTGCCTGTCAGCCCGCCAGGCCTGACCTGGTGGGCAGAGCGGCACCAGTGAGCACAGCAAGTCGGATGCACCGACACTGTTCTAAACGGTGCCGGTGCATCCGACGTCCCCATTCCCATTGAACCCTATGGGGCTCAAATGGGAATGGGGATGTACTGGTTCTGGCACCCGCGAAAGGGCAATTACTGGGTCCGGTGAGGCCGGAATACCCCGGTAATTGCCCATTCGGAGGTGCCGGACCCGGTTGCGAGTTTGGAGGTAGCCTTGCCGGTTTTACCAGCAAGGCTACCTCCAACCTCGTAATGAGGCCCATTGAATCACAATGCTGAGACGTTTCCATTCTTATGAGCTCATAAAAGATCTCTCTGAAAGCTTGCTTAAATAGGTTTACCATTGTTAGAACGACGGGCAGACGAGGTTATGTATAATGATATCAAACACAAGTCACTGACCATGAACTAATGAAAATGGTAGTCAATAGGTGCACACCTAGTTTTCTGTCAATAGGTGAAAAAGTTACATAGACAATTTCGAATGATTCAGGGTGCTGGGGAGGAATATAAGCCCTGACACTGGAGCCTGAATGAAACATGAACTAAACAAAGTGTCTAAATTTAAAGACACTCCCGTCCCCTGCACACCATTAAAGCTGAAAAAATCAGTCAATACAATGCTTACATTTTCAAAAGATTTGTAATTGAATATTAGATACATGAACAAAAGTTGAAAACATCAATGTTTGTTAATTAAACCTTAAAATTTACATAAATATAAATGATTTTCACATATGGCCATGGTAAAAAACAAAATGAAACAAAGAGCAACCACAGTGTTCTTATGTTGCGATGTGATTTCCAACTCTACCCGTTTTGGGGAAACTCCCCTTCTTCAGGAGTAAAAGAAATCTGCAATTACACATATACATACAATTAATAATCACCTTTACATATGTTAAACACAAAACTACCGTGAACAAATCATTATCAATCATCACTCTAAACCAGCTACAAAGCAACCTAGCTCATACTATATAGGGTCATTATCATTTTCTTCATAATCAATAAACCAAAATTGAATACTGGTGTGACTTCAAAGCATGAAATTAGAAGCAAAATAATGGAAAGAATTACCTCTAGTATGTCTTTCTGTGTGGTCTTGCACCATACATGAATATTAATCGGGTCAATACGCTTCAACTGCTGAATCAGTTCAAAAGGGAACCATAGAGTTCCGGATTTAAAGGGAAGGTCATAATAGTAAAGTGAAAAAAGCTCAATTCTTACCCAGAGTTTACAAGGGAGTAGGAATACACTCTAAATCCACAATGAAGAGAACACCGAACAACAGGACCTCTGGTGTGTATCAAGATGATGTATATAGGAAGTAGTGAAGATCCTAGAACAAACCGTAAAACCAGTGATTAGAGTTGTAGTATCGGTATCTGTCTTATTAAGAACAACAATATCCATTTGTGGACTATCTTTACCTCAATAGTGAAAGAAAACGGTCTTTTGTTAGTACTGTATTCCCAAAGACTTTCAATATCTCCTACTGCACTCGTCATGAAAAGATGGCACCGATGTTCAAAAGACTATTTTAGCCTCCTTATATTCCGAAATTGCGTACTGAAAAGAGAGACAGAAGTAAGCCACAAGGATGGGTGAGTCACTCTATCTTTAGGATCGAGTATTCCAAGTATTTATAGAAACAGTAATAATCTATGTACTTACAATTCGAAAGGCTAATCGTCTTTATAGACAGGATCTTGGGGTTTCTGTCTAATGTGCACCACACGTACGGTGTCCGCATTCGGAATGAGCAATCTCTGCCGGTTAAAATGAAAACAGGAAGAGACGCGGTCACATGACAGAGTCATGTGACCCGGAAATTAAAGGCGAAACAAATTCAAGCGACTCGGAAAGGACAGAACCTATTCCACCGAGATGTTAGTATTGCCGGAGTGAGAATAATAAGGGTGTATAGAGTACCTCGATCTATATAAATTGGGATCCCAGATGTAAACCCCAATGGTAAGTACCGTCATTACACGGTCACATGGCCGTGTCACATGACCAAAGAACGTGACGCAGAAATAATTGAACACACCCATGGAGAGGTGCCACTCAACTCTTAAATCGATACTACGGACATCTAAAGAGATGGATGATCTCAGAAAATGAAAGGGATTTATGTAAAAAAATATAGTACAATCAAATAATTCACGCATTCACGTATTAAGTTTACTCTTGAAATTGGCGACCCCAAATTACACTTTTTAGATGTGCAGTTGGAAATTGTCAACAATCAGATTAAAACATCCTTATTCCACAAACCGACCGATGTCAACAGTTTACTACACTATGCAAGCTTTCATCCTAAACATATGATGGCAAGTTTACCATACAGTCAGATCTTACGTCTTAAGAGAATAATCACAGATTCTGAGGTTTTCCAAGGAGAATGCGAAGCTTTAACCAAAACATTCTCCTCCAGAGGATATCCTAAAGAAATCCTAGAACAAGCGTAAACTAGGGCTCATCCGATTTCAAGGGAACAACTCCTCACTCCGAAACCCAAGAAAGAGACAGCTTCAATCCTACACATCTCAAAGTACTCAATACAAAGCTTTCACATTAAAAGAATTTTGCAGAAACACTGGTCTATTCTACATCATGACTCCACACTACTTGAACTGTTTCCACGACCCCCAATGATGGTGTACAGAAGAGGGGTTAACCTTAGAGACAAGGTGGTTAAAGCAGAAAGGGCACCTAAACAAACACAGTTGACACTTGTGACCAAAAAGAAGGGAACATTCCCGTGCTTATCATGTAGCCATTGTAACAATGTGGCCAAAGGTGAATACATTTTACACCTGCAGACGGGGAGAAAAATTAAACTTAGAGATTTTGCCACGTGTAGAACCACAGGTGTGATCTACAGCATTAAGTGCCCATGTGGCCTTTTATACATCGGTCAAACAGCAAGGTCGGCTCGTGAAAGATGGACTGAACATAAATCACACATACGGTGTAAAAATGAAAAATCCCCTTTAGCAAGACACTTCACCAATGGGAGACATAACGTGGCACAGTTAAGATTCAACATACTTGAAGTAGTTAAAAAAAACCTCACAGAACGGGTGATTATGCAAGGATTTTGGCTCAAAGAGAGATGTTCTGGATTGATTTCTTGGATACCGTCTCTCCCAGAGGTCTCAATGAAGACTTTCCCCTGTATTGTTTCATTTAAGTATTCACCAGTAGAACATTGTCCTCCATTTTGGCTCTTATGGTTTGGACTGGTTATAATCAGAAGTTGGGCTCATGTCAGGTTTATGAGTTGGTTGACTACTTAGTGTTCATATTGTTCTGATAATGAATGATACATCAGTAATCAAAAGGTTTAAATACATCTATTGAGAGGGTTAATACACTATGTACCCCTCTGCTACTTGTTGACCCTGGAGTCTTTTTTCTGTATCTACTTTCTAGACACTACTTTCATTTTTATTTGATTTTTCTATATTTTTTTATATAAATCCCTTTCATTTTCTGAGATCATCCATCTCTTTAGATCGATTTAAGAGTTGAGTGGCACCTCTACATGGGTGTGTTCAATTATTTCTGCGTCACGTTCTTTGGTCATGTGACACGGCCATGTGACTATGTAATGACGGTACTGACCATTGGGGTTTACATCTGGGATCCCAGTTTATATAGATCGAGGTACTCTATACACCCATTATTATTCTCACTCCGGCAATACTAACATCTCAGTGGAATAGGTTCTGTCCTTTCCGAGTCGCTTGAATTTACTTCGCCTTTAATTTCCGGGTCACATGACTCTGTCATGTGACTGCATCTCTTCCTGTTTTCATTTTAACCGGCAGAGATTGCTCATTCCGAATGCGGACACCGTACGTGTGGTGGACATTAGACAGCAACCCCAAGATCCTGTCTATAAAGACGATTAGCCTTTCGAATTGTAAGTACATAGATTATTACTGTTTCTATAAATACTTGGAATACTCGATCCTAAAGATAGAGTGACTCACCCATCCTTGTGGCTTACTTCTGTCTCTCTTTTCAGTACGCAATTTCGGAATATAAGGAGGCTAAAATAGTCTTTTGAACATCGGTGCCATCTTTTCATGACGAGTGCAGTAGGAGATATTGATAGTCTTTGGGAATACAGTACTAATAAAAGACTTTTTTTTTTCACTATTGAGGTAAAGATAGTCCACAAATGGATATTGTTGTTCTTAATAAGACAGATACCGATACTACAACTCTAATCACTGGTTTTACGGTTTGTTCTAGGATCTTCACTACTTCCTATATACATCATCTTGATACACACCAGAGGTCCCGTTGTTCGGTGGTCTCTTCATTGTGGATTTAGAGTGTATTCCTACTCCCTTCTAAACTCTGGGTAAGAATTGAGCTTTTTTCACTTTACTATTATGACCTTCCCTTTACATCCGGAACTCTATGGTTCCCTTTTGATCTGATTCAGCAGTTGAAGCGTATTGACCCGATTAATATTCATGTATGGTGCAAGACCACACAGAAAGACATACTAGAGGTAATTCTTTCCATTATTTTGCTTCTAATTTCATGCTTTGGAGTCACACCAGTATTCAATTTTGGTTTGCTGATTATGAAGAAAATTATAATGACCCTATATAGTATGAGCTAGGTTGCTTTGTAGCTGTTTTAGAGTGATGATTGATAATGATTTGTTCACGGTAATTTTGTGTTTAACATATGTAAAGGTGATTATTAATTGTATGTATATGTGTAATTGCAGATTTCTTTTACTCCTGAAGAAGGGGAGTTTCCCCGAAACACGTAGAGTTGGAAATCACATTGCAACATAAGAACACTGTGGTTGCTCTTTGTTTCATTTTGTTTTTTTACGATGGCCATATGTGAAAATCATTTATATTTATGTAGATTTGAAGGTTTAATTAACAAACATTGATGTTTTCAACTTTTGTTCATGTATCTAATATTCAATTACATAGCTTTTGAAAATGTAAGCATTGTATTGACTGATTTGTTCAGCTTTAATGGTGTGCAGGGGACGGGAGTGTCTTTAAATTTAGACACTTTGTTTAGTTCATGAACTAATGAACCAAGTATACAATTGAGCCAAAGGCAAAGTAAAGACTCTTGTCGTAGCAAGAACATCTGCCGAATACACAGTTTGTCCTACTCACTTAAGATTAGATAAGGATTGGTTGAATTATTGTGTATGCAGTTTAAACATATTTGAGTTATTATCTTTTGCAAAAAAATAGCAAATGACCTATGCTGATGCAGGCTCAGTTTTGTATAAAAGGTGACACAATGAACCATTCAGGTACTTCACGCTCCCCTCTCCATGAAATACTGGTCGTGGTTGAATCTAAAGTGTGCTCGAGTGTATTCTATGTGTATATTAAAAGTTGCCTTGCAATCATGAAACTCTGTCTCAGATGCTCTATTTTGTTTGAATTATAGTGCTTAGTAGTTTCCAAATGGTGCCCAACGTGGGGCCCCACGGGAGGACGAGGGCACCTTGATTGCTTGACAACTTTGGATGGTGTGGGTAGTCTTACCAGGTCGGTGGGCCATGGGATGTACTGGTTGCTTCGATGGTTGTTGGTTGTGATCATGATTTCCATCTTGCCTGGGTTGATTTTGAGCTTGTTAGTGTTCATCCATTGCTAGAGTTCTTTGAGATAGTCTATTAGCGTTGTGTTCTCCTTTTGTTCATTGCTGATTTTGTAGATGATTTGGGTATCATCGGCATAGAAGCAAGTGAAGCTGTGCCTTTCAAAGAGGTTAATTGGTGGCGTTATATAGATGTTGAAGAGGAGCAGGAATAACAAGGATCCTTGTGGAACTCCACAGGTGGTGTCCCGTGGTGTGGATTTGAATGGTTTTATCCATACTGTTTCTGTTCTTTAGGACAATGAAGATTTAATCCAGAACAGCGCAGTATCAGTGATTCCTATTTCTTCCAGTCTCTTGATGAGGATGTTGAAGAATCTACACACAACATAGGCCTCAAAAGGAACACTACTCCATGGGGACCGTGGATACACAATAGTGGTGCATGCAGCACAGCAAATGGCAGACTGAGCTGCGTGTGGGTGCTCACAGCCCTCACACTTCACAATCATGATATGTGAAAGGAGGCATGTAAAGGTTGTATAGGGGGCTGATGAGGGGGGCAAAATGGGGTGTTTAAAAAGGGAGAAAAGAGGCTCAGTATGAAAAAATAGAGGCAACAGCATGCAAGGAAGGCAGCAAAAAGGCAGGAGCAAAACAAAATAGAGAAAAGACTGCATTATGGGAGCAGCGTTTACTGGGCAGCAGAAATAACACGTGGCATACATCAAAGGCCACGAGATATGAAAACCTCCTCACTGACACAAAGCAAGTAAAAGCAACTATTCAGGATATAACCTGTTGCAATATTAGTTGCCAAGTCCAGTATGCTGTTAGGGATATAGATGGGTGGCACTATTAGTGGAGGCTGCTTTGCCTAGAGGTCTGGTTGGCAGCAGGAAACCAGTGAGAAAGAGGTGAAATGGCACACGGTGCAACCTGATATAACCATGAAACAATTTCATAAGTCAGGCATTAGCAGTGTCTATATTATCTACACATCCACCATTGTCTTCAGAAATGCAAGAAGAAAGTAAACAGTGGGCCAGTAATTCTCCTTATGGCCCGCTCTTTCAATTCCAGAGCAAAACTGAGAAATAACCTGATATCAAACACATACGACAGAGTGGCATGGCATAAAACCTTTCTTTCAGTCTCTCAAAAAAACTAGGATACCAATGGGAGCAGAGCTCGAGGCAACGGGAAACAATGATGCCTCTTTGGGCGTATTTTCCCTTTACCAATGAACTCTATTTAGGCACAGTTCCTTCCTGTTCACACTAGCCTGCTCTCATGAGTTTCCAAGTTCTTTCAAATACTAAAATGGCAGAGCTTTGCTCAAAGCTAACATCAACAATATGGCAACTTGTCTAACAGTACCACAGCTCAAGAAGCAAATATCAAGGTTCACAACACAAGTCACTGCAATTGCACGTTCTGAATGCTCACAAGGCCTAGTAGGACTGCCCCTTTCCTGTTCAGCTGTTTATTTTCTTCCTATGTCCCCCCGCCCCTTGCCCTGTGGGCTCTTTGAAACACAATATCTTGTTGCATAAGCGCCTTACAAATGTAAAATAAATAAATAAATAAATAAATAAATAAATAAATAAATAAATAAATAAATAAAATAAGATAAGGACATAGGTTGATGTTTCCAACGTAAAAATCCATACCCACACAAAGGCCTCCCAAGCCCCATCCGCCATCTTGGGCAGCAATTGCACCTGTATTGGTGCAGCAACTCAGGGACAAGCAGAGGTTTCAGCGAACGCAAACACACAACCCCACTCAACAAGTCAACCACCTGAAAGCGGTATCCACAATACCTGCCTACTTTGTGGAGGTACCCTCAGAAGGGAAATGCTGCAGCATCTCATTAAGAAAAGACAACCCTTCCTAATATTACAAACAGTATAATGTACAGAAGACACATTGCCTAAAGAATCAGACCAGTGCTGTCCACAACAAACAAATAAGAAAAGCATTGCAAAGTACACCTAGCTGATGAAACAGGGTCACAGGCTTAACTGTTGCCTCCCTGCTTGCATTGCCATCTCTTCCTCAGCTCTGGGTATCCATTTTGTACATTTTTCTATACCAGACGCGGAGGTATTTTCGAAACACTGCATGTGGTATTTCTAAAATTCCTCTTGTCCATGATGGTTCTACCTCCCTGGTGGTAATGTACCCATACAGCGTTCTGAACCCTCAGGCAACCACATGCATTAACAATATTTACTGCATCAGGAATTCTGTACGGAACACTACTAAACCCATAGTAACACTACTCGGAACAAAACACAGTATTTGAACTTGCCAGTAGGCATGCGTTAAACTGGACAGATGTCGCTGTTGCCAATTTCGTGAAATTGAACACAAAATTTCACCCACTTCATGAAAAAGGTGAAATATTGAGATGTTTAGGAAAAAATTAATCAGTACCTTTGAAGGACACAAGGGCTGTGATCGAATGTTTGCATTAATCTGAAACTTCAAAAACTGTAACAGCAAATGATGTACACAAGGCAAGTTCTATACCTCTAGCTCAGGGCTCGTCAACCTTTGGCTCTCCAGATGTTTTGGACTTCAATTGAGATCAACGTAAGCCTGCTTATTCAATTGTGAAGGATCATGGAAGTTGTAGTCCAAAGCATCTGTACAGCAGAATGTTGCAGACCCCTGCTGTAGCTGATCATTTTAAGTGTAAGGGAAAGTCTGATGCTTATCAACCACATTAACATAATGATGTGTTGAAAGCTTCGCTGGGCAAGCTACAGTCACCTCGTTGCTTTTGAATATTAGTTTTGGCAAAATAGTGCAAGCTGATTAGTTGAAAACAGCCCTATTTGTTTAGTACTTTGTTGCAACATTGCTTACTGATGGCCACCAAATTGAAAATAAAGTTTCGTCCTATAAGGAATTAACAAGGTTTTGAAAGTATTGACTTTTCCCTTGCCATGCGAAACAAAAGTGGACCGGAACAAAAAAGTGTGTCCTCACACTCCGGCAATCTACACATCAATGAAAACTCAGCGAATTCAAAAAAACACCCTGGGTCATGGCATCATTTCAAATACAAATATTTCTCTCCATTTTTATTATCACACATATGAAAAATATAAAAACATTCATCAATGAAAATACACAGTATTTATAAAGACATCCAATGAAAGAGATCATGGGTTAAGTAAGGTTCAGTGTGCTGAAGTTGCTGGAGTGCAAAATGAATGAACATTCTTCAGACAAAATATTCATATTCTCTGACTTAATTTAACACAAGTATTAAAAAGAAATCGACCAGTCTTTGTTGAGCAATTCCAATAATCAAACTAGTGCATTCTCATTGCTGTATTTTAATATCACTAAAGGTGAAACTGCAACTGGGTATCTTTTGGTCAACTCCAGGCTCAGTCACCTGTATGATCTCCAATGACTGGCCTCCTCAAAGCATACACATTTGTCGACACATTGGGCCTCATTACGACCCTGGTGGTAGGGCAACACCGGCCCGGTAGTGCTATCGGCGCCGCTGTTGCCTGACCGGCTCATTACGAGTTCTGCTCGCGGGTGTCGGACTGCACATGTGGTCTGACCAGGCGTGCATACCGGCACCCGTAAGAAGACCAGGATGATAGCAGCGGTACCATTCGTAATGGTACCGCTGCTACCATCCTCCCCATTCCCATTGAGCCCTATGGGGGCTCAAATGGGAATGGGGACGTACCGGGCCCGCAAAGGTCGGAATGGCCCGGTAATTCCCATTTTTCAGGACCCAGACACGAGTTCGGGGGTTGCCATGCCGGTAAAAACGGCATGGCTACCTCCAAACTCATAATGAGGCCCATTGTGTTTTGGCCATACAACAGTGGATACTGTTACCTCTCTATGTTCCTCTTTGTTTAACTATCAAGGCCTTCATCAGGACAAACAAAATTACCAAACAACAAATGTGCCCCTTATACACAATATTTCAGGACCAAGACAGAAAATCTGTGCTTCTTAATCCTGACAGTTCACAGAATTTCAATGCAACACCTAAGAACATTCAGATATGAAAATGTATTTCGACATCATACATCAAATGTTCAATCAAATATCTATCACACGGCCCCAAATGCTATCCCTTGTCATGACTGCAACGACAAGACAATCAAACAATGCGGTCACATAGAATTTTAATGTAGCATTTAATGTAGTCAACATTCTGGCCTTGAAGAGGCGATCATTTGGCGCAAATCTCCAGTTGTCCTTAACTTCTGGAAAATATAGGAACATAAATGCATCTACACATACCATCAGATCTACTTGTATTATGCCCAAAATGGCCCAGCGCAGTCATCAGTAGGTAATGCAACAATTAGCAGAATTGTGCATAAAGACCACATTTAAGGGTTTTATAAGCGGTACGTACAGTAGCATGCATTAACTGCCAATTCTGTACCATATAATTTACCAACAGTGTGCCCTATCATTCTTTAACCTGTGTTAGATAATTGCCATTATATAATTCAAGGGGCCCTGTTTGATAGGCTGGGATATCAAGCTTCTCACTGTCAGAGGAGACCTGTCCAAAAGGGTACTCACAGCTCCTTAGTGTGGGGTAAAATAGCCCCTGGATGCGAGAATAAAAAGGCCATAGTCAGTGGGGGACATGCCCCTAAGCAAAAAGGCCTGCCCTGAAATAATGTGGAAAACGGGGCCTAGGAAATCAAAGCAAAAAGGCGTGAAATTGGGCCTCAAATCGTAAAGATATTTAAAGATGCCAACTGCCTGGCATAAGGGAAAGACACGTGGCAAGGTTTGACAAATTATTGGAGAGCTGAAGTAACATTCTCAGAAACGGCGGTGCCCAGAATGTTAAAGGAAAATGCTGAGATTGTGTTTCAAGACTTCGTAGCAAAATTAAGCATTGTTACTGTGAAAGAAACAAATGCATGAATATTTGTTTTTTTCCCTGCAAACTAAAGTAATGCTCAGCAAAGTGTCTGCAAGACTTTTAAAATATGAACTTGGTTTCTGTCATATTGGGATGCTGAAATGGGTTTAAACCGCTGCAGTAAAATTAAGGCCTTTCACGGCTGAAATCAACCAAAATGACTTTTCGATGTTGCCTCCAAAGTGGCAAGCTGCAAAGTTAGACATGTACCAAAGCCTTTAAAAATGTAATTATGATGCCCTCATTTAAACCCCGTATGCAGGGAACAACTTTGCAGTGACACATCTACATGTTAAAATTGGGTGCCTTTTAAGAGTTAATTTTAAAGTGAAATGTGAGTTAAAAGGCAATTTTGGCTAAATTGGGGGAAGGACATGGGATTTTCTTTGCTTGTGTTTTCTTCAAATGTGAAACTGAATTCCTTCCTTGGTTGTCCTGGAAACCTAGAGAGGCCTGTAACTTAAATATACAAAGAATAGGGGGCTTAGAGATTGAATTCACGGTGTGGACTAGATAAGGGCAGGCATGTCTGCTCTCCAATTTCATGACCCAGGTCACACAGTCTGAAAAAAAATCTGCAAGCTAATCTCAACGCAGAACCCCTCTTGACGTCACAGCCAGGAACAGTGAATTGCAAGGGTGGGGGCCAGGGCCAAGGAGTGTTTTGGCTGTCCATTCTGTAAAATGGGAGAAATAGTTTTCATCATGTAAAATCCATAATATTTACCCCGTACTAGTCATTGTGGGATTTCTGTAAAGGTGTCCACTCACCCCTTCTGTGCATCTCAAAACGATTTTTGTGGGACCTTCACTTTCCAGGTTATTTAGGAAAACGTAATGTGGCCCTCCTTGCGAATGTGAGAGAGATGAAAAGTTGATTAAAACATGCAAAATATGATTAATATGCCGCCCACAAAGGGCCATAGTTTTCACTGATATAATTCTGGATTAAATGATGAAAAACTGTAGCTCCACACAAGAGTGACCTACAGACACTTGGCGAGGATTATGTGAGTCACAGCAAAATATAGGTTTAAAAAATGCATTTATACTTGCCAAAACATGGAGATTAAGGGCACTTGTCATGTCTATGTCCCCAAACCAGACAAAGCCCCCCGTCGCAGCAATATGATGGAGTGTTCTCGTCCCCTGGTGTCCAAAAGCACTCGCACATTTTCTGGACCAATCAGCCCACATATGGGAGCGGACTAATGACCTTCTGCAGGAACTATGACACATTAGTGATGTCATTTTCCCTATAACTAAGTCACCCCGCCTCACATCAGGACTCTTTCCACTAACCCCAGAGGTGAGCTTCTGCTGAAATCTGGAGGAACATCCCAGCACTAGCAGTGAGGCCTAATCTTGCAGAAGAACCAGGAGACTTAGTAGCTGATTTGGGACCCCTTGGATGAAAGAGGAAATCCTTGACTGACCCCCTTGGCTGTACCAGCAGTGGTGTTCTGATGCTCCCTGATGTCCAGTCCAGACCTCTCCTGTAAGTAGAACTACCCCAAGCCATAGATTGCATAAACCCTATATTCTTTCAGCATTGCCTTACAAAGTTTCCCATTGTAAATCCCCTCCCCTGTTTGCCTGTGTATTCCAGTCATTGCCCCATTGACAAATCCCCATTTGCCTGTGTAAATCCTAAGTTTATTTTTCTAAGCAAATCAATTAATTTCCCCATTAATTTCACAGGATTTGTATAGTTGGAATTCGCAACCAACCATCTTTTCCCAGTGTATTGTGAACTGGTATAGTCATAAAGTGTTGCACAAAATAATTAATCCCATTGTGTTCTGAGCAACAAATGTGTCCCTGTGTTTCAATTGTGCCCTGCTAAACGAATTTCCATCTGGAGCTCTATTTTCCCATTGCATCTGTTATCCTAACCCAAAACTGATTTTCCTCTTGTGAGCTATCCCATTTCCCAGAGCTTTCCTGTCATTTTAAGAATCAGTAAAAATGAATTCCCATTTGCATTTTCTTTCCCATTGAAATGGTGCTCAACATCCCAAAAACGATTTTCCCATTCTGTTCCTCTTCCCCCATTGTGAGGTAAAAACGAATTTTCCATTAGCATATTCCTTCCCATTGAAATTGCCCTCACCCTACCCAGAATCGATTTTTCCATTCTGTTCCTCTTTCCCCATTTTGTGAGGTAAAAACAAATTTCAATTTGCCTTTTCTTTCCCATTGCCCATGTGTTGAATATCCTAAAACCGATTTTCCCCTTGTATGCTAATTAGTATTCTCTAAAAGCCCTGCCTGTCTTTCTAAGTATAAGCCAAGAAATCATCTGTCTTTCTATTCTTTCCCATGGCAGTTGTGATAATAATTATAATCCCCATTCTTCCCTTGTGCTCTAAAAATACATTTTCCCAGTCTTAGCTTGGTCCCCATATTGTTTCTGTGAACTATATCCAAAGTCAGATTGTTCCCTTGTGTTCCCACTCCTTGTCACTGCCTTCCATCTAAACCTGACAAGCCTAGTGAATGTTTGGGGGGAGTGAGGGTTGCTGGGACTCAAGCATCATGTTATGCGCATGCACTTTCCTGTTTGCTTGCATTCATTTTCTTGGTGTTTTGAACTGTTCTCTGATTGTAGTGGTGAAAGAAGTAAAAAGCAAATTCTTGTCACTACCTCAGTGTACTGCTTCATCAATAAGGATATTTTTGTTTTTGTGTTGACACAGCATTGTTGGCTGATGTAAGCTGTTTATTCTAATTTGACATAAATTATACATTAATACATATCTTATTGATACTCACCGGCCTGGTTACTAGTCCATTGTTTGACGGGGTGTTTGTGGAGGTTAGGAGTGAGACGGGTTGGAGGCCTTCTCAAAAAGATCCGTAGTATAAAAAAATCATAGTGTTTTTATTGTGCGCCACACTCATTGTAGGGGAAGGAGACCCCTGGCTTGCATGTGCCATGTAATAAACTGCGACAAATGTAAGGCAATCCAGTGTGGAATACAGGGTGGGGTGAATTGCTCCAGGTTACTTGTCCAGTGGGAGGAGACTAGTACTGCAGAGAAGCTGCTGAACCTGAGAAGTAGCCATGCCCCTGCTGCTCTTTCCACTGTCACTTTCTCCAGTCTACAGAAAAGTGCTTGCATCACAGGTGTCCTCATCCTCCCCAATAGCACTGAACACACCCAGATCCAGACCTAAATGTCAACCATGAACTTAGAGGGAGTCACCCAATAGCTGACACCATGCCTCCTGGATCCCACACTGACAGCATCCTCTCTATCAAAGCTCACATAGCAAAGAAAACCTATGCATCTTGGCACCAACTATCTCTCTTACGCAAAATCAGGCCCTTAGTTCCAGACAATGTCTTCCGATTCATGGTACAGTCCATCATCCTTTCTCACCAGGACAGCTAAAAATGTCCTGCTCACAAGCCTTGCCACCTCCAGCCTGAACCCAATGGGAAGCATCCTGCACTCCACAGTCCACCTCATCAAAGGCCACTGCAGATTTGACACATTATGCCCACACACTTTGAACTACATCGGTGGTCCCTACAAGCATGCATCGCCTAAAAGACCAGTAACATAATTTACAAAGCTGTGACCTTGCATGCCTCCCCACCCCCCTATGCAGACAACATTGTCACCATATATAGTGACCAGTGCTCCCCAAGAAGGCATGACCTGGCCACAGAGAGTGGTCGAAAATGCAAAAAGAAATTTGAAAGAAAGGACACAGGCTGTCTTGATTGATGTTTCCAGGCTGGGGGCTGCCATACAAGTCAACATTAGACTTGCAGCCACCCTCATGAAAATCAGAAAAGAGCTCAAGACCCTCCTCTTCCAGGTGGACATTCTTCACGCACCTAAGCACCCCTGATCACACCACCAGCTGACCTCAGTCCACCCTTAATTATGGCTGCTGTTGCTTAAGTGTATTGCTAACAGAGCAATGTTGTGACATTGCACTCCAACATGAAATCTGTGGGACGTAATCAAAGGCCCCAAAAAAATGTAACTGAAGGGCCTGCTGGGAAACTGACCTTCCAGTATTCGGAAACCTGCATGCTGAAAAGTTGGGCCTATTTAGGTAGACTATGTGGGTGTCTTTCTGAAAGGGATATCCAGAGAAATCTAAAACATAATGTAATCTGAGTGCAGATTGCAAAAGCACAACACATTGCGGACTGAAAAATAAACACAGCAATTTTTTCACTGAATCTGTCACCCATCAAAAGGGGGTGCACTTCAACAATTCAGAACCACATTTCAGCAGAAAAATGAACAGCAAGTAATTAAAAGTGTTTTTTGTTAATGACTGAAAGAAACAGTCCTGGACTTTCAGCACAAAAGCAAAGTGTACTCTGGTCAGTACAGCACACTATGTTTCAAAGAATAAAGGCTGATGTTCGAAAATGCAGTATGGGAGTTCATTTCAGATACGGACAATGGGCAACATTCACAACTGGCTTCCCCCACTGTCAGCCTGGTGTGTGACTCCCAACTGTTTGCAACTGCAATAAAATGTGGCCTGGCTAAAAGGTGTTGAAAGGCTTTGGCCGTGGCTGGTGCTTGACTGGAATGTAGGGGGGAGATGTGAAAACATTGGCTACTATGAAATGAAACTGAAACTTTGAAAGAAATACAAGAAATAGAAGCCTTTCTGATCGGAATGATGGTCCCCTTCAGATAAGAGGACAGGCCTCGTGACATCATTATCTGTAGTGTGAGATCTCTGTGTAGCAAATGCATTTACAATCTGCAGCCACCAACTTCAAACAACCAACTTCAAACAACTAAGAAACTGATAAAAACTCTGGTAAGAGGCTGGCTAAGGGTGGCAAATGGCATGGAGGAAGAGAAGCTCATATTTGCACATATGAAGATTCCCCTTAGTTTACATGGGGCCTCATTACGACCCAGGCGGTAAGTTACCGCCTGGGCCGTGACTTTACCACCATGGCGTAAACTACGTTTACGCCATGGTGGTTGGCGGACTTACCGCCCCATTCCGACCTTGGCGGGGCGGTAAGTCCCCAATCCCCATTTACCCTTCCCCATTCCCATTTTTGCCCCATAGGGCATAATGGGAGTGGGGAAGGCGTTAATTACGCCACCGTAAATTATGGTGGCGTAATTAACTCCATGGTCCCTTAGCGCCATGGATTTTAACACCTGCTAAAAGCAGGTGTTAAGTCCGCCATGGCGCTAAGGGACCTCGTACTCAGGCGGTAAGGGTCGGTGCTGTTTACGCCGCCGTAAAACCCTTACCGCCTGAGTCGTAATGAGGCCCATGGACTGTCACAAGTGTTGCTGTTTTTGTTAGAAACTACAAATCACACTGTATCCAGTTATGTTTTATTTTTTAGATACTTTCAAGGCGATTTTGGTGATATCCAATCCTCCACCTGCGACTTAGGGAATTGTAATGGCCAGCTGAAAGGTGTTCCTGGCTGCTCTGAACATATTCCAAATTTGAGAGTTGGTGAACGTTTGGGGGGTACAATTAGGAATATGGGAAATAAATTACATGTTCCAAACTATTTTGATTTTTGTAAAAACATCTATAAATTGCCAAACAGCAGTGCAGAATGATGCAGACCTGGCTGTCGTTTTTATTTAATTGCCCATGATAAGCTGAATCATAAAATATATAGATTATGGCCGTTACTAGTAAATCACAAAGAGTTTGACATATAAGTAGATTTTTGTCAAAAATTGACGTGGGAATAAAAGGGGATTTCAAATGGAAGTTGCTATATGTCTGCTACAGACTCCTAAACCAATCCATAGAGAGAGGTTGGACATTGGAAGAGAGAGAAGCGTAACTGTCCAATCCTGGTTGTGAGAACTCTTGCAGGGAACTGCCACCAATTGAAATCTTGAAGGTGTCCTCACTGGTATATAAAATGAATGCACTATGAGAGAGAGAGCCAGAGCTGCTAAACTTACCATTAAGAGAGCTGCTGAAACGTATCATCTGACAGCCAAAAGAAAACATCAAAAGGAGATTTGGCTGAGATTGCATCTGGGTGGAGCTGTCTTTTGTTGGGAAGACCTAAAGGCTGAATGGGTGGTATAGTGGAGAGCTGGTGGACATCCTTGAGAAAAGAGTGACCAGACCCCTGCCCTCTATTTCCAGAGGCCTTGACATGCAGCTGCCTTTCGAGATCTTTAGACAGAGGTTTTCTGTGTGTTAATAGTTGAAATTAACAAAGATC
This sequence comes from Ambystoma mexicanum, assembly GCF_040938575.1. Taxonomy (NCBI): domain Eukaryota; kingdom Metazoa; phylum Chordata; class Amphibia; order Caudata; family Ambystomatidae; genus Ambystoma; species Ambystoma mexicanum. Next base: position 144,112,475 of record NC_090930.1, on the reverse strand, counting down.
ATTACCAGTGTGCACTGAAAACTATAGTATGTAATTTAATTGGGCAATCTTTCTGTTCAGTTTCCCCAACACAGGCCTTTAAGTGGAGGGGTTCTGAAATCAAAAAATATCAAATCATCCCAATTTTTACCATCCAGCTTCTCCAACACAGACCTTTAAGTGAAGGGGGGTCTGAAAGCCAAAATTCTTAAATCATCCCAATTTTTCTGTCTGACTTCCCCAATGCAGGCCAAAGAAGGGACGTCTGAAAACCCCACTGCAAAATCACCCTGTGTTTATTTATTGCTAGCCTTTTAAGCATGCAGCAAACCCAAAATTGTACAGCATTGCAAATCTAAAGTGATGTTATTCAGGGACCACTGCTGATGATCATTTATTTTGAAATTTGTATAAAGTACAATATTGTGATTTCCATTTTCGCAACCAAATCGCGTGTGTTATTTATGTAGAGAGAGGTTTATTGTGTTGTGCCATGGATACATTTGTGTGTGACATTTTAGTGCAATTTTCTATTTTGCTATCTACTAAATAAATACAATATGTTTCCTGTACACCGGCCTGGTTCTTGGCCCATTGGTAGCTCATAGGGAGGGATCCAAGGATGATGATATGCATCAGAAATAGGGCTGAAAAAAGAACTGAACTTAAACCGTTTATTTTGTGACACCTAGATTGGGGAAGGAAGGAACTCCATTTTGAGGGTGGCCTCTTAATAAACCATTACAAATCCCATCAAGCCCTGATGTACAGCGCTCCACTGCTTCTCGAAGCTAGGTCTGCGCTCAATAAATACACAAAGTAGAATAAAGTAAAATAAATATGACTTGTGCTTTAGAAAAATTACTCATAATGTTATGTTATATGAAGATTTACTTTATGAAGATTTTATACTGTGCCAATCACTGCCATAGTGGTGTTAAGGCACTGTGAGCTTGTCCAGGAAAATGCTTTTTGTGCCCCCACGTGGGGTAACCAGAGGATAGTCTGCCGAATGATAAAAATACACTCTGCACGGTTCTCCGCAGTGGATTAACCTTGCGCATGAAATCCGATCCCACCATTCTAACCTCACTGCAGCAAGGAAGTAAAAAGCTTTTCATGCATACTTAATGTATTCTATATGTTCTCTTGTTGGCTTATCGACTGCTGCGCTTTGCTTTTGCTGCAGCAGAAAGGCCTTGAACTTGTGTGGCAATAGGGCCTTTTATAAAACAATGGATGGAAAAACGAAGGTCTTCCCTTGAATGTGGTTGAAGCAGGAAATGGGAGGTTTTGCTGCAATACATTTCGTCGAAGGAGTAATCGACGCATTTCTCACAACTGGTTTTGCCGCGTATATATGTGGGGGGTGGGTTTAGGGAAATAATTAATGCAGGTGGTTTACGAGCAGGGGCTGTGCTGGGTCACCCCCTGCATATATATGCAGTAAAGTCAACGTGTAAAAAATAAATGCAATGAATTCTCCTTCGAGGAAATGTATTCGAGCAAATCACCCTAAACCCTTGAAGCATACAACTGATCATTCCAATTTTACAACTTCTCAAAATTCACATGATTTACTGTAAAGAGAATAGGGACCTCAGGATTAATGTGTTTGGTTATGATGGTATATCATGAAGGGATGGCTCCTCCTTAAAACCTAAGTCCACACACCATGCACCTCCGCCCTACCTGGGACTTAGTAATCTGCTCCCCACTGTCTCCCCCCTCCCACCAGCCCTTCCCCCAGTTGCTTGTAGATTCCTTGCTGCCAATTGTCCACCCTTGTCCTCCTCTGTTTTCTCCCTGCTCATTTTTTCTCAGCTTCCCTCACTGTGTTCTTCCCCCTGCTCTGTTGCTTCCTAAATCTAGGTCTATGCTCAATATATACCCTAATAATAATAATAATAATAATAATAATAATAATAATAATAATAATGACTCATGCAAATGATAGGCTATTGACACTTTTAATGGTATTTTGTTTTATTAATTAGCTAACTTATTTATTTTGATCACGCTTGGCAATAATGTCCTAACAGTTGTTCATCTGCTTCTGGGCGGAGGACATTGAAAGTTCCAAGGAGTTCCAAGGAGACCTGAGATAACGCAGGACTTAGACAGCCAGAGAGAAAGTGAGAAAGCCTTATACTGGTATGAGCAGGCGAGCTGAAAATTCATGTAGCCTTGGTCTAGCATGAAAAGAATAGGGGCGAAGGAATTTAGCTTTCCTTCAATAGAGAGAAGCTGTTCACCCGTGATATTGTACGGACAGGCAGGCTGAGAAGGAATGTACCCTTGTTCCTGCAGGGAGAGACTAGTTGAGAAGGAATTCAGCCAAATTCTGGAACGGGCAGGCTAGCTGAGGAAGGCATGTAGCCTTCTTACAGTATGGAGAGACTAGCTGGGGAAAAAATCTGCTTAATTCTGCTATGAACAGGCTAATTGAGAAGGAATGTAGCTTTGGAGAGACTTGCCCAGAAACAATTTGACCTTATTCCAATATCAGCAGGTTAGCTGAGAAGGAATTTAGCCTAATTGTGGTATGGTCAGGCTAGCTGAAAAATGCATGTAGCCTTCTTCTGGTATGGAGAGACTGGCTGCTGAATAAATCAGCCTAATTCTGTTATGGACTGGCCAACTGAGAAGGTAAAGTAGGTTTGGATAGACTTGCTGGCAAGCAATTTGGCCTTATTCCGATATCGTTGGCTAGCTTAATGGAATTTAGCCTAATTCTGGTTGCGGCAGGCTAGCTGAGAAAGGGATGTAGCCTTCTTCCAGTATGGAAAGACTAGCAGGGGAAAAAGCTGCCCAATTCTGTTACTGATAGGCTAACTGAAAAAGTAATGTAGCTTTGGAGAGAATGGGAATTAATTTGGCCTTATTGGGATAGCGACAGATTAGCTGAGAAGGAATTTAGCTTTGTTCTGCTATAAACAGATTTTGGGCTAGCTGAGAAGTCCCTTTGATTTGTTTGTGTATTAATGGGCTAGCTAAGAAGAAATGTAGCCTTTTCCGCTACCGCCATAGTAGCACAGAAGGAATTTGGCACTGCTCTGCTGCAGACAGAATAGCTTAGAAGGAATTTGGAATTGGCACGTTATGGTCGGGCTTCATGAAAGCTGGGAACCCCATAAAAGAATAAATGAGAGTGAAGGGAATCAGGAGGTGAACGGCCAAGGAGATCACTCACTTCCGGATAAGAGGCCGGGGCCGGTAGCCTCAGAGGCAAGGCTGTTTTTAGGAGAGGAGGAGGCTAAGAACTATTGTTTATTAGTTGATGGTTAAGAGTAGTTTTGTTTGGGGATCAAGCCTGGTAAAGCATCTGTATTGTACGCGCAGACTAGTCGCATTCAAGCTAACATTGATGTATTAGTGGTCCAGAGCACTGTTCCATGGTACTGTCCAGCGGTCTGGGTAACCAAAGTGCACAGGACGTTCACATCCTCCAAAGATCCTATGGAATCGGGAGTACGTGGATGTCGACATCCTAGCATCACCCGCGACCATTCCGTGCCCGCTCTGCTTCAGGAGTTCCTGATATAGCTATGCGTTAAACACCCCTAACTGGTGTTTACCTCCATGAATCCAATGCAAATTCAGGCAGGCCACGAACAACAGCACCTTCAATGGCAACCTAGGATTCTGACTCTAGCTGCCACAGTGAGTATTTGGACTACCGCTCTGAGCGTGGACCTCCGTCGAAGTCTGGATGCCTCAAGGTGTTGCAGAAAGAGGCGCTGTGGCTGACTGGCCCCTGTAAAGCCCCCCCAGCGCAATGAAGGAACAGTGGGGAAAGCTGCTGTCACGCTGCATGGAGAACCGAGAGAGAAAATGGCGGCACATTGCATCTGACTATGCACCCGTAGCGAGCATGGCAGCACAGAGGATGAAAGGCTCTACTTGTAGGCAGCAGTAGCGGACTCAGGGTGCGTGGGGTCTTGACCTCTCAGCACAGTTGCCCCCCTACACACGGTGGAGGGAAGGTGGTGAAGCCACGGGCTTTGCGTGGAGGCCCGCCACCATTGCTCCGCACCAGTTGAGGCTGAAGGAGGCAGACATACCAGTAGGACATGGCAGTGGTAAGCCCCCTCTTCTGTTCGGCCACCGGGACCCTTCTTGCATGCAGCCGGAAGAACCCACTTGTGAAGGTGGGTGCTGAGATGTAGTCACAGAACGTCAGGGACAAGGGAGGCAACTGCTCCCGCTGCGAGAGGGGCACTGCGCGTGCTGTAGGAAGCTGGAATCCCTGCACAAGCTGCTCTGCGTGTAAGTGGGGAGCTCTGGTGGGGGCACGGATGTGGGTGCTAATCCCAGCCTGAAAACCTTTGAGGATGCTCTGGTGTGAGGGTTTCTGAACATTACAGTCTTCACTATTTGAGCTCATTTTACTATTTGCTCACTCTGTGATATATAACCTGAAGCCATATTTTAAGGGGTCTCTCCCCTGACAATAGGTGCAGTGGCTTCTCCTGACTCTTTTGACTGGGGTTGCCCAATTGGGGCACGGACTTATTCAGAATTGGCATGAAGTACGAGCACACACACACACACACATAATGATCCTAGTGTAGGATAATGTGGTGGTGGCACATGGGTGGCCAATCAGATTCAGGGGGTAGTACGTGTGACACCTGGCCACTCCCTGGTCACGCCACTCAATAGGTGCCTCCTATATGCTCCTTCAGGTGCGCAAAGCAATGGGAAGTGGCCCTGTAGCTTGTTTAGAGACTGACAGCGCACCGCAGATACTCTGCGACCATGGATTGAACCTCCTCCTCTGGATTATAAGAGGGCTTGATTGCAGTCGTGCTGAAGACTTTGTCTGGGAGCTGGATGGGACCCTGAAAAAGGCAGGGGGCGCTTCTTGTCAAGCAGACTGAAATACGAAATTGGGTCAATACCTACTATCGCCCTTGCCTGAGGAGCTAGCCTAACATTGCTGCCTCTCCATGGTACCTCTTCTGGCAATATAAATGGGGTAGCGTTAAACAATAGTTAGAGGAGTTGCGACTCTGCCTTTAGTAGTGAAATTCTTAACCCAGCTGGATCAGAACGGCCTGTTACTGCCACACTCTTGAATCACTTAAAGTGGCTTGTCTGAAGCAGGAGCTCTGACGGTTGCCCTCTCCGTATCTGCTCTGCTTAACTGCACTGAGGGGTTTGGGTCTTCCCGGCGGGTTCTATATAATGGTAAATAGATGTCCGTGTGTAAGTCTTCGCGCAAAGGGTAGACACTTGCCCCACTCAGGTCCCCAATGTAGACAAACACTTCATCTATATAAGTGTCAGGAGGTAAGGTTTCTCCATGGACTTCGGGTTCCAGTGAACAAACTCATTCAGGTTGCCCCACCACACCTCTAATGAAGCAAGACCTCATGGACTTTCTTGGCTCGTTAGAAGAATATATTGCTAAGATGGTGGAAACGGAAACACAGTTCGCGACTCCAGATCTTTCCAAGACTCTGATGGACCTGAAGCAAGAAATGACTCAGGTGAGTGAAGGAGTGGAGGAGAGTGAAATATCAACGAGGCTCCTCGCAGTGACCCTTCGATGAGTTAGACCAAGGTGGAAAGCACAAAGCAAGCCATAAATGTCCTGATATCTACCACTGAGGACCTTTAAGTCTTCATTGAATTGAGTACGAGCGAGTCTGAGGTCTTGTTGATGGAATCGAAGGAACGGAGCTTAAGAGCTGGATCCTGAAAATGTTCAGGGCCACTTTCCTAGAGATTATGCAGTGTGAACTGAATCTTTCTCAGGTGCACAGCGAGGCCACTGTGAAGAGGGCCTCACACATGTCTCCAAGAGGTGTAATAATAAAGTTCCACTCATGCACTGATAAAGAACATCTTCTCAGAGCATTGCAGCAAAGAGGCACCATCTCTTCTCGGGTCAACCCCTCCTCATCTTTCAAGACATTGTGGCCTTGAGATTATCGATGCAGCGTGCATTTAAAGTAACAACGGACAACCTGAGGAAAGATGTTCTCAAATATGAATGGACGTACTCCTTTGGACTGTTCTTCAGATGGAAGGAGAAACCAACTCAGTGCTGTATCGGCTACCATCGCGGTGCAACTGCTGGCATCTTCTGATTCACAGAATCCCAATAGCAACCGGTGAACGGTCCTGAAGCGTGGAAGGGAGCTACAGAAAGAGAGGAACCCAGAAGAGGCTCCGTCAGCTTCGCAGGTGCACACTTGAGGTATTTGCTGGAGAATGTAGCATTTTTGTTGTTATAGAGAACTACAGACAGGTGGGTAGTTGCTCCACTTTAATGAGGTTTCTAATCTACTCAGTACTATAGAGATGGAGTGGAATTTAAGGTAGCCTTGTTGGTGGACAGCATATTCCCAGGGGTGCCTGGTTTCCAAGGTGATTCTTCATGCAGGGGCAGGTCTGTTGGTGGGGGGGGGGCAGAATTCTTGAACACCAGAGTTAGAACTAATGCCGGTCATTCTGCAGCCATCACCCCTCAAATATGTGCGTATTGTAATATGCACGGGCAGCTAACAGGGGTTAGGTTTTGGATTTGGGGGCTCATCTGCACTTTTCTAGCCCACTCAAAATGAAAGCATTTGCTAAGCTTTGATTAAGGGAGCTAACTGCTTCCAACACACCTTATTTAAGCATTTAATAAGTCCTGCCCAGGCATGTATGGGGCATGGACAATGTATATTAGCTGCATAAACAGTGGGGGAACATTGTCTAAGTGGTTTCCTCAATCAATGCTTAGACTTAGAGAATACATGGACTGCTTGTCAATGAGAAATACTGCTTGGGATCCAACTGCCCAATACAATCTTGAGAAATCTCATTGTCTGTATTTGTTTATTTGAGCATCTCTCTTTCGAGGGTGTGGATCTGCCCCATTTATCCTGTCCTATCGCACCCCATCTTTGGTGCTGTGGTTACAGAAGCATACTACCATTTAAGGTGCTTGTCTCAATCGTATCTAGGTTGGTTCTTAGTTTTCAGGTTTACATCTTTATGGTGGGGGGGAGGGGAATACTTGTGTTTGTACAGGTCCTACAGCGGTGATGGCGTCTCAAAACCAGTACCAAATCTTGAATGGGCCAGGTGTATTTGGAATTCCCCAAAATTTAAATTGCTTACATTTAACACAAGGGGCCTAGATGCCCCCAAAGAAAATGGTTTCACTTATACATCAGCTGAAGGAGTCCAGGCAGATGTTATCTGCCTTTAAGAGACACAAACAAGACACTTGTGAATTGGGATCTAAGCATTTCCATATGCAGATCTTCTCAGCAGACAAAGGGATGCAGGTATATCACTTCACCGCCATGTGCACTTTAAACCTTTAATCCCAAAGTAGACAAACAAGGGAGATATGTATTTGCTTCAGGGGAGCGGGGGAGACATGATCACAGATGCTTTAGTATATATTGTGACGGAGGACAGCACAGGGGCAACGTGCTAGTCATGGAAGCAAGACCACGCAGTGCAAGAGAGATTCGAATCCCGGAGCAGCGCTTAGAGAGGAACCCAGGTATTAAGCTCGTTAGAAAAAAACAATTAAATATTAACAAATATGGCTAATGATTGTTACCTTGCAGTTCTAGGTCTATGAACATGGTCTTCAACGTAACATAATAGTCTTCCTCACTGCTTATCTGAGTGCTGGCGATATGACCACACATGGGATAACATACTCTCCCTAACCTTTGGTCAACTGGCCAACTGTTTCTAGAATAGAAATAAAGTGTATCTTTTTGAGTCCTGCATGCATTGCCTCACTGCCTCTGTAGAGGACAGTGCCTTCTCCGTCTGTGCCCTGGTATCTTGTCAATTACATGTATTCCTAAGAGATCTATTAGTCAAACATGAAATTGTCATTGTAGAAGGCGTGGGCCCAAGGGGCAAGATGGCTATAGAATGGGACACTGAAATGTGCCCATTGGGAACTCACTAACTTCCCTCGCTTGAGAAGAGCTCCTCCAGGTCCACTCGCAACTCAACATCCTTTCGGGGAAACAAAGCAGAATATTCTGTGCTTATTTTATGAGAATGGAAACAAGGCAGTCAAGCTCTTGACCTGTAAGTTGAAGGTAAAATTCAAGGAATCGCATTCATTTCTATCATCAGTTCCTCGCCCTCCCCCCTTGCGCTCAGTCGCGCTTTCGTTCTTTCTCTTCACTGGAATTCTCTCCCTCTGTCTCTTCGCTCTCTTGCTTCTTACTCTCTTTTTAATTCTTCGCATAAGAATGATCTTCTTCAATCTTAATGGAAACTATGTACATTTTGTATAGTCCGTGATTTCATATTCACTTTTACTGCCAGTGTTGTTCAGCATTTCGTGTGCAGCCCTACATAAACTACAAATAACATACACATGCAAAAAAATAAAGTGAGTGGACAGTGCATGTTCCCGTAAAGAGAAGGAGAAAATGTTAGAGTTGAACAGTTTTTATACTAAACTGGACTTGGAGGGGGAGTGAAAGGAGGATATTTCTGAGGTGTTTTGGGAGGGACTGCCAGTGCCATAACTGTGGAGGACCAATGGGAAGAGAGATCACTAGGAAGTAAAGATTTCTAGCAAATAAAGAAGCAAAAATAAATAAAGCATTAAAGCTGATGGCTTCCAAGCACTTTTTAGAAGTCCACCACCAAGCAACGTATTGATCCACTGCATACACTCCTCAGCTCCCTGTGGGAAGAAGGCCGCTCTACAGCTACTATGGGTGGGGCATACATGTATGTAATTCCTAAAGGGAGGGGGCCACAACACAACTACCCGCTCGTCCTATCGTCCCAGAGTGCGGTTGAAAATTGACATAGAGCTACGATATTGGCAAAGAAACTGTCCGAGATAACAGGAATGAACCGGCCTGGATTTGTAAAGGGAAGTCAGGCTTCCAATAAGATCAAGTTGTAGACCTTGCTGCTATCGCCCATAGGACCTGTGTGCCAGCCGTCCTCTTAGCCCTTGATGCAGGAAAAAGCTTTCAACCACGTCAACTGGCCTTTCCTTTCAGCCTCTGTGAGAACATTTGGACTGGGAGACCATCTCATGTGTGGCGTGTTTGCACTCTAGTCCTCCTCGCCAATGGCAATGTGGTCTTTGAATGGGTGTCCGTCAAATCCTTTCTCTCTTCTCGAGGAACGAAGCGAGGCTTCCCAGTGTCACCAGTTTTGTTTGCAATGACTGTGGAACTTTTGGTGATCAGGGTGAGGTTCACAGGACATATTAATGGTGCCGTGAACCTTTGCATGAAATGCCATATTTTGCAAACAATATTCTTATCACACTATTCAGACCCTGGCACTCTACTTCGGCGTTGTGGCATTGCACCAAGAAATTCAGTAGTGTTTCAGATGCAAAATTAACCTTGATAATAGTCTGACCTTTTATCCTGCACTTCTCAGATGGACTGCCAAGGGTGGGATATGTCTCACACTTAGATAAACTGGGGGCAGAAACTATGCTGCACTGGGATGGAATGTTTGGGACAGGGAATGCATCTCACTTGCATGTATGATCGGTTGGGGGTGGGAAATGTATTGCAATTGGCGGGATTGTTGGGTGTAGGAAATGGATTGCCACTAGCCAACTGTACTAAAAACACACTGTTCTGCATACGCACCCTCAAACTCTAAATTAAACACAACCACTCTTCTACCAAACCACAGACCTCACGCAGTTCACAACATTGAAACAAACCACACACATTCACACCCCAACAAAGCATGAGGGCTACCAACTGAAAACGCACCAATGCTCAGTAAATGGTTTCTCCAAACTGAAGCTGCCAACAGCACATCAAATCTCTCTTGCTCTTCTCCCACTAACAATCCCTGCACTCCCCCTTCCATTGCAGACCACGCAAGTGCCAACAGAGCGCAGAACTAGACCCAATAACATTAACATCTAGTACCCTTGAAAACCTCTTCCCCATTCATGTGGGCTGACAATTGTACCAAATATCGAGGTGTTTTTCTTACGCCTAATAATTTTGCTCCATACAAAAGCCAATTAACCAAGGATCCTTGTAAATTTACAAGAATGGTCTTCACTCTTCGCAGAGCCAGGCCATTTCCTGGTTCGCCAATAATAATAATAGTAGTAATAATAATAATTTAGAATTTATATAGCGCTACGAACCCTCAGGCATCTGAGCGCTGCTTATTATTACCCACGGTGTGTGGTGCTCAATATACTGCCATGTCTTATATATTGCCGTCAGTTCCTCTCGATGCACTCCCGAGCATCACTATTTACTTTACTTTACTTTAATACATTTGTATAGCGCGACCATGAACCCGAAGGCGTGAGGGCACTACAGGACAAAGATAACAAAAAACAAGAAATGTATTCATGAGGCAGGGCTGCACGAGATTATATCAGTGGCATGAAGGTCGGTTAGTGAAACAGGTAGGTCTTTAATCTTTTTTTAAAGAATTCTAAGGAGTCCATGGATCTTAACTCCAGCGGAAGAGCGTTCCAAGCTCTGGGTCCATTAGAGAAGAAAGCTGAATTGGTTGTTCTGACAGTATGGCACTTTGGTTCAGATAGAAGAAACACGTTATTTGACCTCAGTGATCTTGTATTAGTTCCTATGGATAATAGCTGTTGTAAATATCCAGGCATCTTCCCAGATCTGCACTTATGTACAATAGTCAGGGTGTGGAATCGAAATCTAGAGGCCACAGGCAACAAGTGAAGCTCACGTCTCGCTGGTGTAACATGGTCTCTGTGTTTGAGTATTGAACGACTGCAAAGAATAATCATGCAGTGTATCTGAAAGCACGTCGAGGTCCTCATGGGTGGTCGCTCTTTGATATGATATATGATATGATCGTTTATTTATATAGCGCCTATACACAATGTGTTTCAAAGCGCTTCAAGGCAAGGGAGGGAACAAGGGAAAATACAATGACATTCTTACAGGCCATGAACAGTAAGGGTGTGAAATTAACTATCATACTCGGTCTGACGATATTTCAGATAGTGCAAGAGCTAAGACATAGATAAGGAAGGGAGGGGGAGAGTGGGAAGGAAATGGAAACAGACTAGGCCTGATGATATTTTTGGTTGAGCCGGAGAAAAACAAAAGGTGAAGGTGAGGGTTACAGATAGGGAGGGGAGAAACAAAACAAGTGACTATCGAACTAGGACTGACGACATTTCAGATAGTGCTGGAGGATGGGAACAAGTAACGGGATGGGAGAGGAGGCAGACGAGGTTGCTATCATACTAGGTCCAGGGACAATTCTGATAGAGTAAGTGCATAGAAGAAAGTAAGAAGGGGAGGGGAGAAGATAGGAAAATATACCACCCCTCCCAGACAAAAGCACATTCTCCTGGTATCTCTTTGAGCTAGCGCTGTCAAGCAGTAACATCAAACTTTGACCCGCCAGTGTTATTTCTAAGCAGTCTGATGAGAATATACGGCTCAATTTCATCTGGAAATGCACTATTGGTGTAATGAAAATGTCTTTACCAGGTGTGCCTCCAGCCACTTCATTTGTATGTGTTCCTTGCTCTGATGCCCCACTAAGCAAGCATTAGCAAAGCCAACAGTTTTAGCTTGTGCGTACGTATTATCCGATGCCCAGGTAATTGCACCATTTTCTGCGCTTGCATCGGATGGCCTGGCAAATGCCTATCCCATGCCTACACACAAGCCAAACTGTTGGCTTTGCCAGTGCTTGTTAAACATTGTACTATGCAGCATGCCTCAACTGAGTTGAGGCATACTGAAATTGTGAACTCGCAAAGACAGGGGTGGGCATGGAATACTTTGTGGGGAGCTTGTTGAAGATGCCGTTTTTCCTATCAGAATCTGTTTTTGCCCTATAAACTCAAATGCTAATAAAAACCCTCTGATTGAAATGCTAAACCCGGAAAGCGAGATCCAAGTCCTGGCGGAAGGAGAGTTCTCCAGAAATGCTCCCTGATCTTTTGAAAGTTGCAGCGCTCTGTGCAAGCAGTCGTCATGTGGCGTGCAAAGGTGTGACTCGAGTGTATGCTCACACCGCCGGGTAACGGGCTTGACAGGCCACCGGTCACAGAGTCGTGTTGGTTCTGTCAGTGGACAAACATTGAGGCGAAACCAGCGAAGTGACTCACTCGTGTCTTCAGATATGAGCGACAGCGGGCGGGCCAGCAGCCGGGGGTGCCAACAGGGCCTGTCGGCAGAGTTTGATTTGGCATGTCCATGCGACAACACCGTGGCCACCCTGAAAAAAGGACCTGCGCAGCTATCGGCAGGAGCAGGGGGCTATATTCCGAGGAGAACGACTGGGCGACGGCTAAGAGAAAACGAAAACAAAGCAGGACTTATCTATGTTGCTATTCACACCCCTCCCCTCTCCCGCCAGGGCAAAATCACCCAGTTGTTGATCATTAACCATCTACAAGTTCATGTTTTGTTCACTCCTCCCATCGCCCAGTGTTCCTTTCCCAGGCGCTTTGCTGTCACCACCGACCAGAGTGAGCAGGAGTGTACACAAAATGGTTGGGCACTTCGCCCCGCCTCCCACAACAACAAAAACAAACGCGCCTCCCTCAAAACAATGACAATACCTAATGTCCTGCCCTGCCATGCTTTGCCACTAGTGGCATGTCCAGGGAATGGCCTGGGGTGGCACGTGCTACGCCTGGAATCTGATTGGCCGCCCCTGGTACCACCCCATTATCCTAAACTATGATCATTAAACTTTAAAGGAATGAATGTAAGACACTGTTAGAAATTAAATTAGATTTGGGTAGTGGAGACAAATAGTAAATGAATGCTATTCAGACGTGTGTGTGCGAGTACGTGTGTGCACGCGCACGCGCCATGCGTCAGGCCACCCCTGCATAAGTCAGTGCCTCACTTGGGCCACCCCAGTCAAAAGAGTCTGGACAGGCCACTCTTTCCCACCGCCCTCACTACCATACTAGCATTGCTTGCGGACAGTGCCGGAGCAGCAAGGAAGCCTGCGACACAGAGAGACTAACTGCATGTGCAGTACTGCACTCTCACTGTGGTTTGATAGAACCTAGGCAGCCAGTGACTAGATTGCAGCTCCAGTGCTGATTTCAGCATTTGGCTTGGGTGCCACAGGCCTGTAGCCAAGCATGCTGCAGGCGGCCTGACGGTGCACTTGGCTTTCTCAGATTCCCTCATATCTAAGGAGAGCCACTAAGGCGGAGACGGCTCTGTATTCCAACGTCGTGATGGAGCCTCGGCAACACTATTCACACGAATCCTAAATCACCCGAGCTTCCATTTCCTTGGAGGCCCAGGCCAATTTGACCTTGCAAGTTATAGAAGACACACACGTGCAGTTGGAGTTTGTGGTCATTCTTGTAGGCAGAACATGAAACAGGTGGTTGCTAAGGTAATTGAAGAAGACGAAGAAAATTGAAACAGGACAGGTTGAGGATTTGTCTGCATCCCAAAGGTGTTTGGAGGAAATAGATTACATTAAGTGGCTGTAAATGAGTAAAACACGTTCCATCTGTTTTGTGACTAAGGAGAAGAGCATCTCAGTGACCGCTTTGCAGGAAATATACTCACATGACATTTGTTTTCAGTAACTCCAAGAGAGGAGAAAATCCCAGAGTTGGTTGGAGACAAGAGTTTACATTAATTGACTGTAATTGAGGGTGTCTCACACAAGCGACCTTATATTCACTAAGTAAAAGAAAGTTCAGACCTCTGGTGCACTAGCAAATCAGGCGAGAACTTGAAGAGGGCCATTTCTTCAAATCCTGAGTTTCTGCGTTAGATGTTCACGCAGGCTTAGTTGTGATATCACCCCAGAGGACTATGCTTTTCGCGTTCCACTGTCGTGGGTGTCATCGCATGAAGAACCAGGATTTAAAAATACCTTTATGTGCAATCTGTGTACATGGAAGCCTTCCAGAAAATAGCCATTTCCAACAGGGATATGTACAATGAGTAGAATAATCTTGGACAAAACCTTAGAAGCAGATTTAAAAACGCAAAGAAACACTCCTACTTTATCTGAGTTATTCACACGTGAGTAAAATGCACCGGATTGGCCAAAGGGAAGAGAAGGGGGAATTACTCAAGCCTGGCAGTGTGCAGCAGTGCCACACAGGTCGGAGTAATTTGCACTTCTATCTCCTTTTCTTAATTGGCAGCTAAGAGTGTGTCCTAAATTCTCAATGTTCTATTCTGTGAATTTATCAGCATTAAGATCTCTTTTGGATGAAGGTGTGAGTTGAGTAGAGCGGGAGCGGTCGGGAGCGGTGCTCCTCTACTTTTTTGAATTACCTTTTACAGCCCCCATACTTTTATTTTAAAAAGAAACCGTTCCGGGATGGTTTCATTCTAAAATAAAAGTGAAGGAAGAAGTTGAAACTTACACTTTTAGTGCACTGCACTGACGTTCCCTTGAACAGCAGGTTCAAGTGTTTGGGAGGGGTATATTGTGTGTGAGAGGGGACGTGGCGATGGGGTTTGTGGGGAGCGTGGGCAGGCCAGCAGGGAACATAGCTCCACTACATCTTTTTGTACACTTCGACCACTGCCTAAGACCTCAAGTAGTTATCCTCGCCCAACCCCGTAGATGCCATTGCTAATGGTAGATACTCTGGATGTTTAGTTAAGACCCGATAGGTTATCTCAGTCCCCGCCCTGCGGTCATGATCCCCGCCAAATGTGTGGCCTTTACAAAATGGTTGCCGACACCGTTGCATACCAACAAACTCTCCTGAAAGGATTTGTGCCCAAATTCTGTGTGTTTGCATCTTGTTTTCCACAGTCCTTCTCCATCGCATACTCATCCCACCCCCAGGATGCAATCATCTCAAAGTCGCTGGTCAACTTAGGAATGGCCAGGTCTCTGCAAAAGGGTTGCCAGCAGCTGCTCTCATTCTTGGTGTCTTCAAAACTACTCCGTTACAATAAAAGTAATGGCCTATATCAAGGGCTTCCCTTAATTCATCCAGTTTACGTCTCTGCACTGTGGCCTGAACAATTGCTCGAACACAGGGTTCTGCGACCTGCGCCTCTCCAGAGGTTCTGTAGTGGGACTCCCATGATCCCTCACAATTGACTATGATGGCTAGGGCTGATGGGAGTTGTAGTCCAAAACCGCATTTTCAGAAATGAAAACATCAGTGTCATCTATTGATCTGGCAAGAAGGTCAAGTGGGCTCATACTCGTTAAAATCTGAACAGCTTGTCGGTCACATGATCCAATTTTGTCAGAACAAGCTCAGCTTTTCATAAATTCTAGGTCAAAAATGGAATGTTTTCAATTTTTTTTATTTTTTTATTATTGTGTTTGGTTTTAAATAAACCTTTGATATATTGCACAAAAAACAGAAAAATCGTTAAGTCATACAGTCAGCAAACCGCTCCAAGTAGAACTAACACAACACTTTATAAAACTTGTAAAAAAAATCTGCCAATACATCTAGGAGCTACTAAAACCAGTTCCCCCTGTTACATAACAAGTGGATTTCTGAAATGCAACACATCATTTACAGTTGTACATCACAATGAGCTGATTTTTAAAAGTACGAACTTCCTTTCAACAAAGATTCTGCAAAGAATATTAAGCTCCAGAATTGATCAGAAGATTGTCTATCAGGTTGCGCGGCCAGTTTGCCATATCCCTTGAGGTATTGTTTTTCCGAAGCAGGACATTCTAAAAACATATGTCAACAAAATTCGACTATCAGCCCGCAATGGCGGCAGAGTCAGGCCTCGCGCTCAACACTGTGCCACGCCCCCAGGTATTCAAAGGTAGGTACAATTCCTAAATCCAAATATAAAATGAAACTCCTCAAAGGCATAGAACCAGTGGTCGAAGTGGGCTGGAGCGGTTGGGAGCGGTGCTCCTCTACTTAAATTAAGTTTTACTGTTCCTATACTTTTATTTTAAAAATAAATCAGTCCGGAATGGTTTTGTTTTAAAATAAAAGTGTAGCAAGAAGTCGAAACTTGCATTTCAGTGCACTTCACTGAGCGTTCCCTTAAACAGCAGGCGCATGTGTTTGAGGGTTTGTATTGTGAGTGAGAGGGGGTATAGCTCCACTACTGCCTTTCGTACACTTCGACCACTGCATAGAACAAAGTTTTTCCAGATAAGTACAGGGTCGATCAAGATGAAAACCTTGAGTGGCATACTCTCAATACCGCTACCTCAAACTCAATTTTGAGGAATTCATTGCTCGGTCCCATACCCTTGTTTTGGATTTGAGTGATAAGATAAACTGAGGCAAATCCTACTTAGGAGGTCGAACTAATGCAATGGTGGAAAGAAGCCTGGTCACTGATTGCTCCAAGTCCAGATAAAGAGAATACATAATTATTTATTTTAATAATGCAGATGGCCTGTTAATAAAACGAATATATGTACATCCAAAAAATAACTGCAAGCATGATATGTTTTTTTCTCTTTTCTTGCTATGGCACCATATTTTTCATATCTATATAAGGGCGGTGTCAAGGGGCGGAGTTAGTACAATGTGGGTGGGGCTTCAAGTTCCCTTTTTTGCTTCAAACCTACCCTGGTCCATAGCTGCCAACAGTGCCCAATACAATCTATAGGTGCTTATCCAGTTCTGTTATTTTCTTTGCATCCTGGGACCTGTAGTCCGAGTTTTATCATGGGAAAAGTGGAACTACAAATCCCAGAAAGCAAAGAAAAAACTAGGCCTGGATAAGCACCTCAGCATTGGAATGGGTCATGTTGGCAAGTATACCCAGCGATCTGACATCTGGGTAGGTCACCGCGTCACGTGCTCCCTGGCTCTAGTCAGTCTGGGCACCGCTGTAGCGCAGAATCGTCACGTGCCCATTAGCACTGAGGAATGCATGTACTAGAAGCCGCTGTGCTGGAGCTTATTGTGAAAGGGCAGGGCGTGCCAAAGGCTGCTTCATTGAGGGGGATCTTAGGGGAGTTGCCTTTCACTTAATTATTTGTGAATTTACAGTGTTTCTTCTCCTGGCAGCGCTGCGTGGCTTGTGGACAGGAGCTGAAGGCGTAGGCCGCTCACCTGCAGACACCAGCCCTGAGTAATTTACCCACAATCCCTCCCACTGTGTGCCTTACTGCTGCCAGTGAAAGGGGATGACCCGAAATCGGAGAGGCCCAGCTGTAAAAGTCGCGGCGGCGTTATTTATTATGCTAATTATGGGAATTTCAGACGAGGGCTGTGTTTGGCCTCAGGGGGGGCATTGCTGGAATTCTTCTGGCGTGCTTTCACGGGTCCGCTTTCACCTTGAACTGCGCTCGCGTGAGTGTTTGGTTTGCTAACCCTAGCGCTGCAGGCTCTGGGCAGCCATCTTCCCAGCATATCAAGGGGATATGCATCGGAATCCTATGTTGTTGTCTAAGTGTGCATCTTATCACTGTGCAATCCACTGCCAGGTATTGACGAAAATCCATTCCAGGAAAAAAAAGACAGCACTTTCTGCCAATGGGAGGTAGTGTTCAGAGTTACTTAGCCCAGTGCACTGACTTCATAAAGAGGTATGTGAGAACCTAAGCACATACATGCTTATTACGAGTATGGTGGAGCAGGAAACAATTATCGGAAACGGAATTACTGCCACTTTTCCCGCTGTGCCATACGATGAGTATGGCCCTGAACTGGGGGATTTACCCACAGCATTGACTGGAGGTAAATACTCCCACTTTCTGCTGAATCCGCGGAATTACTGCAGCAGTAATTCCGCCAGTGGTAATTCTGCCAAAAATGACCCAAAGAATCAATGGACTCTCAAAAAATAGGAATTAACTCCACCACCACATTTCATCTGGCGGTAATTCCGCCAGACCAAGTGGTGGTAATGGTAATTCCAGGGGATTTACCACTAGAATACCAGCCAACTCGTAATGAGGCCCACAGTAAAGTTATGCAGAAAAAGACAACCTGTGAAGTGTTTGACATGTTCCTCCATTCCATCCCATTTTATACACCGGACTCTTAAAATGGGAAAAACTAAACTCGGTGTCCCAGAATGCAAAGTGCTGTTGGCCGAAAGAGCAGGACTGGCTGGATGTGTCATACTTGGCTTATGACCACTTAGTATCTATGCACAAATCCTAGTAATTATCCTTGGAATTCCAACAGAATCACCACCAAACTTGCAATGAGGCCCATTATCTCCACAGCCCTCATACCCCAGGGGGGAACAGATGTCACGGCCATTTTATCCTCACGTCCAATTCTTGAGACTGTCTGAATCAGCATATATGGTTATACACATTTTAATGTTTGGATGAGCGTTTGGAAAAATGTAATGATCACGGAGCCAAGCGTGCATTATGCCCTTAGTAATTACATTGATCAGCCCCGCTATCGGGGGCCATACCAGGATGATAACGACCCGCCAGCCCAAGCCAAAGGTAGTCCCATAAGAAGCACGTTTTGTGGTCTTTCTTATGTTCCCAAAATGCAATTTGATTATATTCAAAGCAGCTTGGAATGATAACCTTCTATCAGCAAATAATGTATATGGTTATTCTAGGTTTTGATAATGGTATATCAAATTCAGCAGAGATAGACATATCTAGGATTCCATGTTGTCCCGTCTTCCTGTTTAGCGCCCTGATGCCTGCGGGCTGTGGCGCTATATAAAAAAATACATAAATAAATAAATAAATTGTCTTTGCTCAGTAAGACAAGCATGACATTCTTATTATGACTACAATAGATACTGGGATTGATCATTCGAAATGACCATTGTCGAATTCTAAAGCAAGACGGTTTGCAATGTCAGTGCAATTATATCATTTTGTTTTTTAAAAGCTTCTTCGAAAAGGGTGCCCTCAGATTGAAAGCACTGTGCTGTTTCTTCAGCCAGCAGCAAAGTAATTCTTCATCGTGTATCCTGGCCCCTGATTGCTCTTTCCTGTTACCAGCACTACCAACCAGATGCAATTGTAGTTCCTGCACCCTGGTCCTCTGGTCCTTTAGAAGGTCCATGTGAACTCCAGCACCAATCACAATTCCGGCCCGGATCTCTGACATCTCCACCTATCTGGACAATGCATCCTTAGTGTGTTGGGAACATTCCCGCAGGACACACACCATGGCAATGTGGCCAAATGCCAGGACGGTCCTCACATTAAAAGGGGGCGGGGTTGGCTTTTTTGCTGCTGCTGTCATGATAGCTGTGCGTTGACACACTGCTGTCAGCAACAGCTGGGTTGACTCTAGTAAACAAGCACCTGACAATGCAACTCTCGCCCAGAGAGAGAGAGAGAGAGAGAGAGAGATATACAGACAGCAAGCACTAGATCTGGGCACACTTTACTGGATACAGCTAGCACTCCAAATAGTTATTGTGTAACATGTTGATCTGTAATCGTTGTTTGTCAGTAGCATCCACTATTCTTGTCTCATCGTGTTCGTACTGCATCTAGTTGATATGCCTTCACTTGCGACTCATTTACGTGTAAGGGATTGTATCTTGGGAGTGCCCAAGTCAACCAGATGTGCTCATGCCCGATTGTCTTGTCTTAAATATTTTCCCTAGCCTAATAAATACAAAATAGAGGTACATGTGTTCCTGTTTATACACTCCGCCATGTAAATAGCTCAATGGCTGATAGCTCGCCTCTGACACAGGGCCAGCTTGCACTTCCCGAGTTGGATTCCCAACAGGGTCAACTCAGCCCTTCACTTTTCTGGGGTCGACTAATTGAGTGCCATTACATTGAGCAATAATACCAGTTATCATAGTGCTTAGAAGCAGAAAAAATCCAGCATTAAGTGCTATTTTAACAAAACCTAATAACATGTGGTAGGCCTCCAGAGTGCCATGCATCGAATCTGTGGTGGTGTAAAATATCTGCGCACCAACGTTTTGCCTGAAATTAGCCAGTAAGTCCCAAGTTTTCACCCACCTCACTTTCCTTTTGTGTGTCCCAGTCTTTTAAGGTCTCTCTCTCTCTAAGATCAACTTTATCATCAATGTTGTATAATGGTAGCACGTTTTTTTACATCCTGCAGAATTACCGGTCACATCACTAAAATGCAAGACAAATGAGTTTCTGTTTCAGCCACAATTCTGGGAAGTGGTGATTTTTTTTTCCTGCAAATGTTATTGCTTCAGAAACAAAGACATCACTATTACAACATGTTTTTTAGCCCTCAGAAGTTCACATTTCCCAGGATGTTGTCGACATCCTGTGAATCCTTTAGAATTCAAGATTTAACTATAGAATTGTCTAAATAGAACTTCTTACAATTGTTGTGTGGTAGGTGGGCTGCACATGTGAGTGCATGACATCCGGATACATTTCCGGTCCAGGGTTTCATTAACAAACCAGTGTTGTCTGGGAGATGTAGTTTTGGTTTGCTTCATTTGAACCTTTTGTCAAAATGGACAGGATAGTAATTTGTCTAATGAAAGCCCAGAATTTGAAATGTGGTTTTTGGATAATATAGATCTGGTTGCATGATTGGTAGGGTGCAGTGATTATATCTTCCGCTGTTTCACCAACAGTGGACACCAACACAGATGGTATATGGTCACATGTTAATGAAACTATGCAAATTAGCCATGATCCACAGGTGGCTATCATGAGAACATTGGCCTGCTTACTAGCTATTCTATTACACTATGTTTAACATCAATTGTATTTTGGATTTAGATGGTAGAGCCTTATGCATGGCATCAGATGCTGATGCATACTGGATGCAGTGCACTCTCCGATTTTGTGAACCGTTGCATATTTTCTTTTCGCATACGGCCTGATGCCAGCACTTACAATGTGCTCCTCTATGGCTGCTTTCAGCAGGTAATGTGCATGGCATGTATGTTCTTCCCATGCATGATACTCATGCGTCTTCCTCCTCATAGGGCAGGCACTCACAGCATTCCCTGCTGTGTGCATACATCACCCTACTTTGCATGCAGAAGAATACTCACAGGCTGTAATGTATGACATGCTTTACCTAGTCTAATTAATAAGCCCATCCCTCAAACATGTGCATGGCAACAGTTGGAAAACTGGTGGCACTGGGACAATCAGGCACATCTAAAAAACAGCTTAATCTAAAGCCCTTCAGCCAATATTCAATTTTTTGGTAAAGTTGTCACTCCCAAATTTCATACTCATCCCAAAAATAATAATGATGTCTCTAGTAACAATCTAACTTCCACCAGGAAAGAGGCATTATAGTAAGCAATACATCACTAATAATTCATAAAGCCAATTACAAATGCACAATAAAATACCAATAAATATTACATGCAAGTAAAAGGGACAGAGATAGGGGCAGTCTTTGCTCCTCATTTCGCACATTTTTATATATCTAAATTTGAACATCTGTTTATTTTAGCTGATACTAACCCCTTTAGAGCAGCGATAGCATTTTTTAAGAGATCTATTGACACTGTTTTCCTTATTTGGGACACATGGCAGGGCTACGGTGATCAATTCCATGTGTGGATTCATTCTCTTAATAAAAACCTAAGGTTCACATTGGTTTCTAATTCCCATGAGATTTCCTTTTTGGGTCTGATAATTAAAGAGATAAATGGCCATCTAGCTATCAGTTTGTTCCATAAAAATAAAAAAATAACAGATCAGAATGCTATTCTGCATTACAGTAGTGTTCACCCTCAAGCATTACGCAATAATATTCCTTACGGTCAATTTATATAGGCCAGGCATAACCACACTAGTTTAGAAGAATTTCAGGAACCGCTGATATTATTCAGAAATGACTGACATTACGGGGGTATGCATCATGACTCCTTCGAAAATCTCAAAAGAGAGCTAAGAACCAGGATAAAGCTGCATTACTTATCCAGAAAGCTAACCCTAGTCAGCAAGACCACCTAGTGTACACACAGTATTGAATTAAGGAAGCCAATGTTACAGCATTGGCATCTTTTACAGATGGATGATCCACTTTTTCCATGGCCATTATTTGCCTTTAAGAAAGGGAGACATCTGAAGGAATGGTTGACTTATGCAGGTAGATCTCCTAGAGAGAGTGATCAAACTATCACTACACTATGGGGGATGGGTCTCGCCATGGGACATTTCCCATGCAGCACTTGTAGTGTGTGCAGTTATACTTCGGAACAGACATCATTTGCATAAGGTAACAGTACCTGGATGCTAAGGGATTACATGGCATGTAATAGCAGACATTTAATTTAATTAATTGCATGCCCTTGCAATACATTTTATATTGGTAAAATATCTAGACCAGCAAGGACCAGGATTATTGAACACTGATCCAGGATCTGGACAAAGAATTTGACTTTGCCTCTGGTTGAACACTTTTTGGCTCAGGAACATGGTCTTGATGACCTCAAGCAGTGGGAAATTGTAAAGGTATGTGGTCATGACTATTATGCATCTGCAGCGAAGTTGGCACAGAGGGAACAATGGTGCACCAGACCAATAACAACATTGACTGATTAAACAATCAAGAAGAATGGCATCAATTGGGGTGTGTCTAATAATAATTCGTTGAGGTGCCACCCTCTCTTTGAGATCTGTTTACAATGTTTCTTTTACATCTGTAAACATGGGGTTACAATTGGCAATTTTCAATAAAAGTTCCTAATATGCACTGATGTATTCCATGCATACACCTCTGTTCCTATTTTGTCATCAATTGTCAAGTGTCTTTGCTTGGCCTCCTGTCAGATTATTGGATTTTGATTAGGTGTTTTCCAATTTGAGGTGGTAAAAGTACCATTATGGCACAATTATTAACTATTCGCTATATACTAACATTGGAAGGTTACCAACCCAACATGGCACTTGGCACCCACACGGGTCTAGAAATGTTTTTCATGTGCTGACGTGAATATGTGACATGACTTGATATAGTACGGCAGAGTGTGAAAGGTGGTTCGACTGTCGATGCTCTGGTACGAATTCCCTCTAAAGTTTCATCGATTTCCACAAGTACGGTAAGCGCGTGTATGATGGTTTTAGATCCTATGTCATATCACTTTAGTTGTGATGTTTACTTTTTATTCTTTTTTACACATGTTCTGATGTTGTTTTTTCTCACTACAGCCGTGCAGATTGAGAGCAGGAACATTTAGGAGCCTTGACTCCGGCTCCAGTGAAAGTTTTCCATCTGGTTACACGTTTTTGATGTTCATGTTAATTATATGGGTTTTCTGTATCTAATGCTGGATAAGCCAACAGTAAGGATACCTTGGACCTGCTACAGCGCACACAAGTATATTGCAGAATTTGGGCTGTTACTTAATTTGATGGAGGTCATTGGTTTTCTCCTAATTGATCAGAGTAAATATGTACCACTATTGACGTGAACGTGAGTCATGTATATATTTTTTTTATTTCATTTTTTGCTTTAGAATGTGTTTCCATGATCTTTTCAAGAGGCAATCTGACTGAGATTTCATATAGGTATGAAGTTGAAACACGGTCTTTGGGGCTATAGGTCCTGAAGAAGACAGATGATAGAATTGGAATCTGCACATCATTTCAAAACCAGCCGTTTGGAAGGTTTTCATGATCTGGGTTTCATGACTAGATGTTTGAGTTGAAAGTGACCTTTGCTAGTCAACCTTACATTAGTGTATATTTTTCAAGACTATATTTTGCATAATTGATTTGAGTTGTTGATTTATTTATTTCGTTTATTTCTAAAGTGATGAACAAGAACCCTGAGGCATGAGAGCGCTGAGACTGACAAACAACGAGAAACATAAAAATCAGGGGGAAATTCGCAGACAGGTAAACACAATAGTGTTTGAATTTATTAAAAAAGGAAGGATTTCAGCTTGCGTTTGAAACTGGCGAGACTAGGACACAACCACAAGTCAGGAGGCAAGGCATTCTATAGTTGTGGTGTCGATAATGAAAACATCCATTTGGTGTGTGTTTGTGTGTGTGTATATTTGTTGGTGTTTTTCTTATGACAACATTGTTTTGTTTAATGTATTTGCTTTTGTATCCACAGAAAGCTGATGTTATGAACATAAAGGGGGTAATTCATGGAATTAAGCGCAGAAGTGGCGCACGCGGCTGGCGCACAGAAGTGCGCGTGCGGCAGCTTACGCCACGAATTTTGGCACACATTTGTTCCATGTATCGGCCCCATAGTTGCATATATTTTGGAGCACTATATGTTTTATAATTGATCTGTATTGTTTATTGGAATGTGACTTTGGATGCTGGTGTTTTCCTTATAAGTTTTTTGTTTTGTATAATGTACTTGTTTTTGTATACACAAAAACACGATGAAATTATTGCAATGCAAATTAAATAATATTGATTTTTGCAGCCACTGTGGGATTCACATGCCTAACAGAGGGGACTATTTGAATAATCTGATGGTGAACTGAATTATTTGCAAAATTGGTTTTCTTGTGACACCACTTCTTACATTATTTTCAGTAATTGGCCCCAGGTGTCAATGAATTAAAGGGCACACCCACCTTTTCTTTGTTTGAGAAGTATAAAATATTGGCACTGCCCTTTAAATATATGATGTGAAGAATTGCAGACAAGCAAGCGCTCAGAATTTGCTCCACTTCTCCTCTAAGCTACTAATAGCTCAAAACTCAAACACACCAGGATTTGCAAAGTGTTGAGCCAGTGGCGTTCCAAGTGGGGGGGAGGAAAGGGGGCAGTTTGCCCCCCCAGTGACTCTTTTAATAGACAGACTGGGACATTTGGGAGCCGGAAAGCATTAACATGAAAACTGTCCCTGTGTCAAGACATTAGAAGTGCAGAGCAGGAGCACTGTGTTCCTGCTCAGCAACCCCATTGTCCTGGCAACAAGACACCTTGCCCATTTGTTAGCTTCATTATCAATGAGGTTGCCAAACAGAAAAGGTGTCCCACTACCAGGACAATGTCCCGCAGAGGTCCAGGCAGCTGAGCGGCTCTCCCGAGGACCACTCACGTTGCTCTTTGTCAAGAGAGCATTACAATCGGAGCTATTAGGCACTGATCGCAGGGAGGAGGACTATTAGCAGAGACTTTTGTCCCTAAAGAAATGTGAAAGGGGGGGGTGATCAGAAGCGAAAAATGGGTGCATCTTATTGCATGCTTTATGAAATAATGACTATGGCTTTAAAGCCCAAAGGGGAATTTTTAGGCTCACATTAACATGCATGATGCTATTGTGACTTAGTATGCGGGATGGGGAGAATAAAACTAAAGCCATACTCTTATTGCTCAAAAATTTTCTATGACAATGTGTACAGTGTAAAGTTAGTTTATTATGAAATGTGTATTGTGTAATGTGGTTTGCTTCCAAGGCATTGCTATAAGTCATTTTTTTAAGCACATGAAATTCAAAGCAAGACCTTAATGAATATCTATATCAACCAAACCTGTCCATAAAACCCGTTTCACCATTTAACCAAAGTATATGATCCTGGGAAAATCCTTTAATCACAATGGGCCTCATTACGAGCATGGCGTAGCCATGCCTGTATCACAGGCACGGCTACCGCCATGCTCGCTACCGGCCCCGCCACCTGCGATTGGCCAATAACCGACCCATTACGAGATGAATGGGCTGATAATTGCCCATTCATGGGTGGCGGTAATGCCGGGCTCCCGATCGCCATTCTGCCCTATGGGGCAGAATGGGGTGGTGAGCATGGTTGCACCGGCACCGTTGATAATGGTTCTGCTCGCGGGTGCCACACAGCCCGCTGTCATGTAATGCAGCGGGAAGGTATGAACGGTGCCGGTGCCTTACCGGCACCGTTCATATCATCACCGCCACCCTTATAATGAGGCCCAATGTGTCTTATCTGCAGCTCCATAAGTGATTCAGTTCATAGCTTATGTTAACATATCATGCTATCATAAAAAACCTAATGACTATAGAGTTGCTACATATATAAGAATTGTGCAATTTAGGAATTTTTCACCACAAAGTTATTTGACACTTGGCTTACTTATGGCAATTTATGGTAAAGTCATTAGCATGGTGCCTCCAAGTATCAAAGACTACTTGCAATGTCCTTGTCTGTGAAATCACTTCTATTGATCCAATCCATATGCAAATGAGGAGGCCTGCATGTATTTTGCCCCATGGAGCTCTAATAGATGAGTTTCCTGCATCTGTAATGGTCCAGCAGAGTTTTACTTTTTTTGTTATGGGTAAGGGAGGATAGCTCAGCGGCAATGTGCTCGCCGTGGAAGCAAGACGACACGAAGCAAAACAGGATCGATCCCCGGGTCCGTGCTTAGAAACCTCTGGGTGTTTAAGCGTGTTATAAATACGCAACTAAGACAAGAACAATTATGCAATGCAACTACAAAAAAAACAATTCCTGTAACCGCGCCTCGATGCCCGCGGACTGTATGCGCACTTTAAAAATGCAAAAAATAAATAAATAAAATAAATAAGTGTTAAAATGCCATCTGCCACACAAGTTACCAACACATTTTATTGGGGGGATGAGTGTGAATGATACCTTTTGGAATGGTGCTCACTGCATATGGGGGGAAAGTAGCAGGACTTTTTTGTCTGTGGCTCGTCCCACCCCCCCCCGCAACTTTCACTGAACATGAAGCAAAGTCTGGTACTGCCCGCTGGGGGCTCCCACCTGATGCTGAATTCCATGAGCGCAGCCTTCCCACTTCTTGCACATGCACTGCTATTAGGCCATAGGATTAGCACTCATGGCCCATGAATTTGCACGTGCTTGCATGGGGTTTGTTTATTGATATACAGGACGAACAATGCTCTTTTGATTACAAAAGAACGGACAATAGATAAGAAATCAGATTTGACAGGAAGCAGTGAGCTTCTTACAATGGTGTGATTTTGAGGGACGTCCTGACCAGGTTGTGGATGTGAGTAAATGGAACAGTCACCGGGGACAGTACATCGGTGGACATGCATGGATTAAGGACAACCAACATTGGACATTTTAAGTGCAGATAGGCGGTGCCAGCTTAGCTCGGAATGCGACCATGATGGGTGGAAGTGCTAGAGTGCAGGCAGAGGAAGTGATGGGCACAGGTGGGTTAGGGGTGAGCAAGCAATGTTAGCTAGCAGGCAGGTGAGAGGTAACATATCTAAAGTGCAAACCTTGAAAGCAAGCAATGGGGCACTGTACAAAAAAGAAAGACGACAGAATAGAGAGCGAACCAAACGCAGGGAGAGCCGGAAAAGACGGAAGAGGCACTATCGGGAGAAGGGTGGGGAGTTGGAGGTCCCTTGAAGAGCAGGTTCTTAGTTATAATAATATTTTGTCTTACAGTGAACCGTTGTTTTATTGAAGTAAATTACTTTGTGATCATTTACTTTGAAAAAATAACTTTGCGTGGATGTATATATGTATATATGCATATGTATTAATGGCTAGGGGATGTGGGGGAAAGGGAACAGTGGGGGCAGGAGTGAGGGGTTGAAAACAGGGAGATGAAGTGCCAAGGACGAGATTGCTCGTCCTTTTTGCATAGATTTACATAATAGCCTGGCACTTAAGGGGTTAAAAAAAGAAATTAAAACACACACTGAGTTATTTTGTCGTAATGATGTGCCACAAAGTATTTCACTTCGATAAAAACAATGGGCCTCATTACAAGCCTGTCAGTCTGGAAATAAGTGTGCCGGTAGCAGCGTACCAGCACCCTTTCAGGACCGCCAGACTACAAGCATGCCTGCACGGGCCGTTGCTCCCGGGACGTCTGACCTGCCGGGGGTACCGGCACCTAAAGGCATGGTGTCCATGGAAGCACCGGCACCGTTAGCAATGGTGCCAGTGCTTCTGTTCCCCCGTTCCCGTGGACACCTTTGGGACTTCCATGGGAATGGGGACTTACACTTTCCACCGCATGACATCCCGGGCCGCCGGGACTTGCAAAGTCCTGGTGGCACCAGGATATCAGGCGGCAGAACTGTGTTACGAGTTCGGTGGCCGGTAGCACTGGTGGCTTACCGCCGAACACATAATGGTGCCCAAATTGTCTTATGTAGCAATTCATGCCAGACTCCTCCAGCTTCTAAGCACTGTAATTATTACGCAATTATAAATGGTACTAGAGTTATCCCCTACAGAAGTATGAAAGGCTCCTTCGACTCCATCGAAGTTCAGGCTGCTCCTGTGTCATAGACCAACACTTTAGACATGTAACTACCCGCCCAGTTCTATCCTGAAGTACTGGGAAAATCTGATGGGCGTTAATATGGTTTCCAGAGTGTATCAGAAGATTCTCACAGAGATTTCACATTGTCCCATGTCACATGTGAGTGTTTCAAGCTGTTGTGTTTTTTTCATCGCATTCTAGTACTTGTACTTTTTATTTGTGTAGTTAAATCCCTGCACTACAAGTCAAAGATGTCAAACAATATCCAGAGCTGGATGAAGTTACCCACGTCTCACATGTGGACACTTGTGAATTGCGACCACATTTGGAACCTCTCTCCATCTGAAGGCACCCCCCAAGTGGCTTTATTTATTTATTTATGTTGCCATTTGTATAGTGCGCCTAACCTGGAGGCATCTGGGTGCTTTCTACCGCTTAGCAAAATAAAAGACTTGCCTGTGTTTCATCCATCTCAACGAGTTTCTGCTTCCAGCAATCCGTGTGAGTCAGAATACCTTGTATACCCTGGTCTTGTCACTATATGTATTTTTAACATGAGTACAAGTAAAGTAAATGTGTACTACGTTAAGAGTTTTTTTATACTGTGCGACTCACCAGCGTATTAGTCTAACAGCGCTGAGGCTTGTCCGGAGGGTGACATATTGTGGCCCTTTCAGGGTAAGATGACCAGACATCCTAGTTTTGCTGGGTCTGTCCTAGAATTTTGCCCACCGTCCCCGCCCTTCCCCCATACCGAGAGTATTTTTTGATTTAGAACCCCTGTAGTGTTGTGCTTGATTGTAGTGAGCTGTCCTCGTTGTTATGTGAAAGGGGCGGCGCCCGAGGAAAGGGGAAGGAACAGGATGTGACGTGGGGAGGGAAGCCAGAGTGGACAGCGGCATGAAGGAATAAAGCCGTCTTAACCCCAGTCTCGATGTCCGGGATATGAGGGATGGAGACAGACCGGCGAAAGAGAAGATGAAGGCCTATGCGGATACCAAACACCAAGCGAGGGAGCCAAGCCTGTTGGTGGGCGATGTGGTGATAGTTCGTCAACCCAAGACGCACAAGCGTATCACCGCATTTCATGCTGACTCCACGGTGGTCATTCAGAAGGAAGGATCATTGCTAACAGCAGAAACTGATCGTCGCCAGGTGACTCGGAACTCCTCGCACTTAAGAAAGGAGGTCTCCAAGTGACAGCGAGGTGGAACATTATGATTCCGATGTCTCATACCAAGGTGATGGAGAAGAGCCGGAGAATGATGCCAGGGAGGTACGGGAAGGGAGACCACCCGGACCTGGAGAAGTAGGTCGACTGAAGAGATCTCAACTGGCCAGGACCCGACCCGACAGACTCATTGAAGAAATTGAGAGGTTTGTGGAAAGTGATGGTGTTCAAGGCAGAATAAATACCAGCTGCAACTACAGGGAGGCTAAATCTTCACATCTGGATGCAGAGCGTTAACTTTCCAGGTCTCTGCGATCACGCGGTGGCTTCAAAGCCCCCAACCTTTCAGGAAACAACCACATGTATCCACAGATTGTGCCAGGGAGGCCGCTTGGCAAAGGGCTGCGTTGGGGAACCTGCAACAGGAAGTGGGGCAACGGCTACTTTATTTGAACACACGTACGGTCCCCGCTGAATACTCACAGTTTATATGCAGGGGTTTATATCCAGATTATATCATGTGTGTAATCCCCCCTGCGTCAGCACCCCTCTGCACACTAGTCACACTAGCCACTGTCAAATGGTCGCCCTGTCCGTGTTGTTAGGTGAAAGGGGCGGGGCCTGAGGGAAGGACAAGGAACCGGATGTGGCGTGGGGAGGGAAGACAGAGTGGAGAACGGCAAGAAGGAATACAGCCATGTTCAGGAGAACGGACAGGGGCAGCAGAGAGAAAAGGGCAACGCGAAGGCATCCCGGAGCTGTTTGTGCCAGCTGCTGCAGCTGTTGGTATGCAGTCCATCCTGGGTAGAAGTGCACAAACACACACACACACACGCAAAGAAAAACATCAGAGGACACGGTGGGGAGGCCAGGAGACTTCGTGTTCCTCTTAAAATAACAAAGGGTTACGCTGTAAGAAGATCACTTTTTTCCTTTCTTGTTCCACTTTTCACTTGCGCATGGTACGGGTCAAGGGGTAACATAGAACACAGGCAGTGGCTGAAATATATTAGGCAAGCAGTGGCTGAAATACATTAGGCAAGCAGTGGCTGAACTACTTTAGGCAAGCAGTGGCTGAACTACATTAGGCAAGCAGTGGCTGAAATACATTAGGCACGCAGTGGCTGAACTACATTAGGCAAGCAGTGGCTGAACTACATTAGGCAAGCAGTGGCTGAAATACATTAGCCAAGCAGTGGCTGAACTACATTAGGCAAGCAGTGGCTGAAATACATTAGGCAAGCAGTGGATGAAATACATTAGGCAAGCAGTGGCTGAAATGACTCGTTTACTCAAGAAACAATGTTGACCTGGGTGGTTTGAAAATACAAACCAGAGGAGGCCCTCTGCAAGTTGCATCATCAGGGACATCCATAAATAATAATATTAATTACAGCGCGCACCTCGAGCGGATTGTATCACTGCGCTTGGGAGCAGGTATTCTAATTATCCAACTCACTGCTACCCAAACTTATCAGCTTTGGAAGGATGAAGGGGTGAAGCAGCCCTATCTAGGATCCAATCCTAAGCATGCATGTTGCATGGTATCCAGTGGTTCCCTCAATACAAAGCATCGAATGCAAAAGCATCGAAAAAAATGCATTTTTTTAAAGGTAAAGTTTTTATTTTTATTATAATGGGTTTTAAGGGGTAAAAAACAGGGGTTCGGGGGGACCCCCATTTTAAAAAAATGGAAAAAAATGATTTTTTTTATGCAGTTTTTTCGATGCATTTGCATTCGATGCTATCACTATAAACCATGTTGCACACAGAAGACAGAGGCCCAACCTTGACTCACTGTGCTACCTTACCAGATACCCAATACTCAATATGTTTTGAACAAAACCATGTTAAGATTATGATTCATGCAACCGGTTGACACATGATACACTGTAATGTGCATTAGAAAAGAAATGTTACATGTTTTCATTTGCACACGGTATTTCCCTACATAACAGGTGTATTTGTAGAGCTCACATTAATGTCCAAGGTGTATCTTGGCGCTATAAACAAAAATACTGATATTTATTTTTGCCCAGTGGTATTTGTTTTATGGATATCTGGAGGATAAAGGGCTGAACAGCTAAGAAGGGATTTGAACTCTTCACCATGAGGTCATTCACTGACCCATGTACTGGAGGAATAAGCTCAGAGCGGCACAACCCTGTCAACAGCCACGCCCCTTTATTGGGACATTGCATCTGCCAGATTTCATGGATATGACCATTTTTGTGTCCACTCTTTGGTTTCAGATATTTTAAGCAAAAGCTCAAAATAGAATAAGTTAAATGCTGGAGGTTCCTGTGGGCAACCTGCAGTCACGGGTGGATTCCTGGCAGGGTCAGCTAGGCCCTTCATTCCTCAAAGGTCAATACATTGAGCACAATTACATGGGGGTAACAACATCAATTATAGCAGAGCATAAACGCAGGGAGTGCTGCTGATAAAGATCCAAATTAACTTTAGGCCCTGACAAAGTGCCTCAGTGGCTTGAAACACGTGTTGTCTTTCCTCATACAATGCAAATATCCTTCAGTCTATAGCATGGAACTGATTAAATACTTCTGTAACACGCAGGGATGGGAGAATTGCTGCAATTTCTGTATTTACGAAAAAGTGATCAGATTTTAGCATCTAGCGCCCCACGTAGAGCCAGGGTCACGTGCCATGTAACTTTGTCAGCCAAAGAAGGATATGTCTCAAGGATGTACAGCCATCACAGGCAGGGGAGGAATTGGTCCGGAGCAAGGCGGAGATCCACTCTGGCAAAAAATGTCTTGCCGGAGTGCCGTTCCGTGTAGACACAAGGCCCAAACCCCCCAAAGGTCGAACAAATGGAGGCAGAAGCAAATATTTCTGCAAGTCTGCAGTATATGCTTAAACCAGGGATATCACAGCGTAGAAAACAAGGCGAAGGGAGTGTTGTATAAGGTGGCCTGTGGGAAAGGAGGACCCTTCATGGCAGATGGACAGAAAGTGGTGCGAGATCCCATCAGTGGAATGTCTAATCAATTACCAATCGATACAGAATACAGCCTGCCAGGGAAGTTAATATCTGACCAGTTTAGCACCGCAGGGGAGAGTTTGTACACTGGGACGTTGATTCACCAAAATGCCTGGGGTAGCGGGAGTGACATCACGCACCTGATACCATCCCAGGAAGTGATGTCATATGACCTTTGACCTGCATGGCATCAGTTCCTCTTTAACCCTGGTGCCATTACCAGAAGTGGCTTGTGGGCATAAAAAAAGCACTTAAATGTACAGTTTTTATAATACAGACAAAGCACTAAAGCAGACAATAATATTTTAGATACCAACCACATTTTATCAAGGGTGCTGCCTTCATATGCCATAAATGGGGCTGCTGTCGCCCTGCAACATGGGGTTAGGCAATCTGTATGTCTTTGCAAGCACTTACGCAACTAAGTTAGCCGCCCTGCAACATGGGGCTAGCAACATGTATCTATGTTTTTGCAAACACTTATGTAACTAAGTAAGCTTTCTGTAACAGTGCCATGAAGCCTGAGGGCTGTTCTGTGCTTTATAGATACAAATAAATAAATAAATAAATATCATAGGGTTAGACCCAATAGAATCAACATAGGCCTAGGCACTGCCTTAGATATGCCACTTCAGCATTGTCTGGCAAGTTACTTCTTTAGTATGCCTGTTATAACTGCATGTACATTACTGTTGTTATATGATAAGTAGAGCTCCTAAGTTGCCAGTTGCTGCGATATTACAGTATTCAAAAATCCAAGTCATAGATACAAGTCACCAAAAATGCACAGTAGTATTAATGCTTTGATTCATGATAATGATTTGTTATCCATATAGCGCTTTCGCAAAGCACTATACATAGCACATATTTAAATACAATTATCTTTCCAACCGAAGTTGGTACTCATTTAACAACCTCAGAATAATTCAATATTGAGTTGGCCTTGCCGGGATTTGCACAGGCAAACTGCAGATCAGACATAAGTCACTGAGGCGAGTGTTCAACATGCTGAGCTACCTTACCGCTTTACTATTGAAAATGCAATGCCACTTAAAGAAAACATGTAAAAACTGGCTGCTCAACATAGGCTAGACACATAATAACACTTTTCATGTTTGCTGTAGCCTTGATGATGCACAGTAAAAAATGCCATTCTGCAGTAGGACATACCTAGATGGGTTGCACCAAAATGCCAATCTAACCACGTTTTAACATTTATCATGCCTACATTATCATAGATGCCCAGAAAAATATACCATGCCACAGTAAAGTCGGGCTACACTGGCTACACCCAAATGGCAGTGTAGCTAGGTAATTACACTTATCATGATTGCTTTATCAGAGATGCCCAGTCCAAAATGTCAAGCCACAGTAAGCAATTGCTAGACTAGCTGAACCAAAATGTAAATCTAGCCATGTAATAATAGTTATGATGCTTCTTTATATATGCCCAAAAAATATGCCATGACACAGTAAGAAAAGGTTATACTGGATGCACCCAAATGCCAAGCTAGACAGGTAATAATACTTATCATGCTTACTTTATTATAGATGCCTAGTAAAAATGTCATGCCACAGTAAGAAATGACTAGACTGGCTGTACCATAATGCTAGTCTAGCCACTAATAAATACTATGCCTGCTTTATCATTGATGACCTTTATGTGTTAGCACACCCCTCAACTCCACCACCCTTCCCACACGTTCCCTCATTCCCTCCCACTCTCCTCCTCCAACCCCACTCCTCTACCCGTCTTACCTCAACATCCCTCATCCTCATCCCAGTACTTATGTATGAGGCAACGTGCTTCGTAGGCAAGTACTGGGACGAGGAAGAGTGGGTCAAGGAGTAATACAGATTACTGGTATTGAATACAAGCACACATAGTCACACACCACTTGCTCATTTACACATGCACTCATTCACCATTCACATGCACAAGCACGCTCACCAATCAAGCATCATGAACTCATTCACACATATTGCATGGTATATACACCCATTAGTATTGCGGGGTACTAATAGCAATCTTTTTCTTTTCCGAAATGCGCAACGCTTCCGAACAGAAAAAAAATGACAAAAAAAAATGGCTGCCGGGGAAAGGAAAACAGAGTCCGTTTTCCCTTTCCATGGCGGCCATCGGTAGTGGACAGAGTCCCCAATGCGCCCGATCTCGAAAAAACAAGGTAAGGGGGGTGGGGAGGGCAGGCAGAGGATTGTTGGAGGTCTGGGGGTGGCCAAAACACTCACCTGAATCCCCAACGGGGGAGGAAGGCAGCCTCCAGCCCTGCAGAGGCTTGGAGTGGGATTACCCTGTACCGAGCCTCATCATTGGTGGAGGGACTGCCACACTCGCCTGCCGGGGATGTGAATGAAGCAAAAGCTTTGAGGGATTCTATGCGAGGTATGGACCAGGCGATGGCCAATCAGAATGTTTGTTACATTCTGGTTGACCCTCACCGGGTACTAAATAAGAATGACAATGAGCTGTAAGATAAACATGTACAAAATGATAAAGTAATCAGGTATGTAAAAAGAAAATGAAGTAACTTGTGGATCAATAACTGTAAATACGCAGTAACGCATGGTAGTGACGTACAGAACCTTGCTATAGAGGAATATATAACATGGCGAGGACGGCCATGATTGTAAAATGGATGCCGGCTCGTGTGAAGATCCATTCTAACTACCTCAGAAACAGATCAGGCTGAAGAGACAGGAGATGCTGGTAAACAGCTTTGTGCACAAATGAAGAGGAGTCTATTTT
The DNA here is from genome assembly GCF_040938575.1 of Ambystoma mexicanum. Taxonomy (NCBI): domain Eukaryota; kingdom Metazoa; phylum Chordata; class Amphibia; order Caudata; family Ambystomatidae; genus Ambystoma; species Ambystoma mexicanum. Next base: position 144,077,549 of record NC_090930.1, on the reverse strand, counting down.
GGCATAGGGTCAGTGATGCTAATTCAAGAAATAAGTGCAAAGCACAAAGGGAGGCAGACAGATAACATCATGAACGTGAGACACATTTCGAACGAAGAGGAAAGCATGTGCAAGAGCCAAGTATTGGACAATTAACAGTGAATAAGGCTCATACAAAATGGAGTGAGCAAGTCTAGAGGTCAAAGCAGCAATAACACCCAGCTAAAGTGAATCAAATAGCAGTAAATAGGAGGTCGAAATGGATACATTTGTGGTCTCCTCACACGTGATGCAGAAGACAAAAACAAGGGCTATTCTTTAAGCTGCAGTTAAAGATAAATGATGTGCTCATACTCCCTCAAATGTCCTAGAACAGACAGCAATGGCAAGGTCAACTACAGATGGGAAATGTTGCCTTATGGTCAAACTGATGAGAGATGATGGACTAATTGGGGAAATGGGGAGTAATCTACCCAAGCACCTGGGTTTTCAATTTCCTTACGTGCTGCTAGCGAGCCGAAAGTCCAGGGTTGGGTGGGATGCCAACCAATCAGTGGGTCTATAGGGCAACCTGCTATACAATGTTGCCTAAACCAGTCCACTGACATTTTGTCGACTATAATCAGTATTATACATATTTAGAGGTAATTTGAGGTGTGTCTTACAGATAAGAGACCGCTAATGAAGTACTAACCCGTATACTTTCTATGCGTAGACATGTTCCCTTAACCAATCCCTCCCGCCAGTAGGTTTTACAGTTTGACACATAGGATGATGTTATAAACGATGCATATTGGGGTATAAGACCTCTGTGTAATCAAATTTGTGTGCTTGTGTGCAAATGTCAGTTCGATGTTTGTCAGTGTCCCCTGCTTTATTAAATTGAGAATAAAGTAGTATTATCCCATATTCTTTTGATTGTGTCCGGTTATTTGGTCTGAGATATTTATTGGTAATTCCATCTAGCACAAGAGACCCTTCAAGGTGCTATAGCACAACCGTAAACAGGCAAAGGGGGATAGCATTGATGATAAAGGGTAGAAAGCATAAACAAGCATAGGGAGATAGTGTAAGCATGAAAGGGTGGCTAGTGTAAATGAGCAAGATGGATATCGTGAACAGGTAAAGGGGGATAGTGTTAATGATCAAGGGTGGATAGCATAAACACACAAAGGTAGATTGTGCAAACATGAAAAGGTGGATATTGTAAATGAGCAAGGGTGGATACCATAAACAGGCAAAGGGGATAGCGTTAATGATCAAGGGTAGATAGCATAAACATGCAAAGGTGGATTGTATAAACATGAAAGGGTGAATAGTGTAAATGAGAACTGGTGGATACAGTAAACAGACAAAGGGGATAGCGCAAATGATCAAGGGTGGAGAGCATAAAGACGCAAAGGTGGATAGTATAAACATGAAAGTGTGGATAGCATTAATGATCGTGGGTGGATAGCATAAAAACACAAAAGTGAATCATGTAACCATGAAAGGTTTGATAGTGTAAATGAGTATTGTTGTGTATTAGTATAATAGAGGACGGGGAGTGTACGCTTCAACAATACCACAAGTTAGCAGAGTATCTGGAGCCCATCCACACCCTCCCCCTGGCAACAGTAGAGAACTCAGCGATGGGGCAAATAAACCATCTTTATTCTCCAAAAGACAGGGATAATATAGGAAACAACTAAATCTCTGGCAATCTCAGTGTCTGAGCCTGTGTCGCCCGGTTGTATTCCTTGGTGACGTTACAAATACCAATCCATCCCCAAAAAGACAAGGGACATCCCCATTGGGTGACTTGGGTGATAATACCCATAGAAATCACCCATGTTAATCATGCCACTGGTTCACCATGTCAGGTGGCTTCACCTGGGACTTCCCCAAAAAAAATTAATTACTTTGTTGCAGGGTCGCAGGATGACCATTGGCCCATGCAACATTCTACACCACCCCATGGGATGACGTTAACCATCAATGGTGGATAGCATAAGTGGTGGATCGTGGAAACATGAAAGGGTGGATAGTGTAAATGAGCACGAGTGGATACTGTAAACAGGCAAAGGGAGATAGCGTTAATGATCAATGTTGGATAGCATTAAAATGCAAAGGTGGATTGCGTAAACATGAAAGAGTGTATAGTGTAAACAAGCAAGGGTGTTACCGTAAACAGGCAAATGGGGATAACGTTAACGATCAAGGGTGGATAGCATAAACATGCAAAGGTGGATTGTATAAACATGAAAGGGTGGATATTGTAAATGAGCAAGGGTGGACACTGTAAACAGGCAGAGGGGATAGCGTTAATGATCAAGCGTGGAGAGCATAAACATGCAAAGGAGGATAGTGTAAACATGAAACGGTGGATAGTGGATAATATTAATGATAAAGGGTGGATAGCATTAACACACAAAGGTGGATAGTATAAACATGAAAGGGTCGGTAGTATTAATGATCAAGGGTGGATAGCATAAACACACATAGGTGTATAATGTAAAGATGAAAGCGGGATAGTGTTAATGATCAAGGGTGGATATCATAAATACGCAAATGTGGATAGTGTGAACATGAAAGGGTGGCTACCATTAATGCTTGGGTTGGATAGCATAAACACGCAAAGGTAGATTGTGTAAACATGAAAGGGTGCATAGTGTAAATGAGCAAGGGTGAATACCGTAAACAGGCAAAGGGGGAAGAGCGCTAATGATCAAGGGTGGATAGCATAAACATGCAAATGGTCGCTTTAAAATTGACAAAGCATCCGGTAGTGGGATTGCCACAGTCAGGCTTGGTCCTCTGAGTTGTGATTTTGGCATAACTCTGGTTGTCACCAATAACATACAAATAGCACGACTCATGCTCCGCCCAATTAGACTATCTGCTCACACAAACACACACTCCCATGACTTTGAATCAACACTGAGCTATGCCTACACATAGCATGTTGCCACTCAACATTTCAAAACAGCGCAAGGGAAACGGAAGGAAGCTTAGACCCCCAACGGGCCACTTAGACATGGCAGTGGTCTATCAGATTATGTTTTCAAAAAGGCATTCTCCCTTGCAATAGCCCACTTTTTATTAACAAGTTGCTATACATATAGCGCTGTCACCAAAGCACTGTACATAAAACATTGTATATACAAGTATTATTCATCCGAAGTTGGTATTCATGTTACTACCTCAGAAGGTATTCATTTGACTTCCTCCCAAGGACGAAAGGGTGAAATGGCCTTTCCAGGAATCAAACCTGTGACATGTAGGTCATACAAGAATCTCAGCAGTGAGCCTTTAACTCACTGAGATATCACATCAGCTTCCAGAATGAGTGTACATACTATCAGGCCCAAAGAATTTGGCAGCTGGTGGTAAATTAACAACTGAAATTGACATTCACAAAGACATTGGGCATAGCTTATAATTCCCTGAAACGTTCTGCATGTAATACTTGACTCTCAGGACAGACACACTTGGGATCAACATCGTGCTCTAACCTGGAGTAACCGTGAGTGCACCTGATGCCAGATAGGAAGAGTGATTATGCTGCATTATAAATAGCCGGGACAGGGGCACAACTTTCAATGCATTATCATCTATATCCCAACAATATTGTTTTTTAAATTTAATTTAATTTTCCAATTTGTTTATCGGATGGAAACGTTTACTTTGAACACTATTTATGAGTACATTGTACCGCACCAATGAAGTGATTGCTTAACTTCCAATACTTGGGTGACACCAGCCAGCAAGCCACATTCAAACTGCTTCAGTCACCCAAATTATCGAAGAAGCGATAGCACCCCAAAGACTTCATGTTTTGAGGGGTGCATCTTGCCACGACTCCATTCAGCTTTATACCTTTCTTTGTTTCAGTTTTGATTGTTTTGAGTTAAAAGTTTTAAAGAATTGGTAAATAGATTCTGATGGCAACTCTTACAATCCTGCAAGGGTCAGCCTGCATACTGTGGCTTTTCCGGGTGCTTCATACTACGACTACCATGATCCATCACGGTTCACTATGCTTGCAAGGGCTGATGGGAGTTGGAATCCAAAGCATCTAGATAGCCGAATGTTGCAGACCCCTGCCAGGGATACTCTAGAGAAAATGTAAGAGTAGCAGGTGGTACTGCATAGAACGAACAGTATAGCAAAGTTATTGTATTTCTATTGGTGTCTCGAACACCTTTGATAAGCGTGCGGCCCTGAGTGATCAGCCCTCTAAAACATCATACTATTTATAAAGGAATAACAAAGGCAGACTCTTGTATTGTCTCTGCAACATCTTCCTTGGCTCCAGTGATCAGGTCCTCCCACCTCCTTTGCCAGGTGTCACAGGCAAGGCAGCGCATGCGCCATGAACGTTTCCTGCACTTTGGTAAAGTGTGATGAAAATATGTATATGACAGAAGAAATTAGCAGGACTATCTACCCCCACACCTCGGTGGCAGTGCTGTGGGACTACCACAAAGGAGGAAGGGTATGTTTCGAAATTAGTGTCTTAAATTTAAGTGCTATGTCGGTGCAGTGTCGTTAGTGGAGTTCATCGTCAACCTTGGAAAGTCCATCAAGTGTTAGTGGAGAGATCTACTCAAACAAAATGACCAACTAGATCCTTGATCCAGGGGGTCTCGACCTGCGCCTTCTACTTCGATATATTCGAGAACTGCCGTGTTGTATTTGAAGCTGTGGGGACTACAATTCCCAGAAGGTGCTGCAATGACTGCAGGGTGTGTGTGGCCTTTGAGCTGTGAGGCACCTCGAAAAAAGCCTACCCAGTATTGGAGCAGCGCAACAGCGACGCGCGTGCAAATCGCATCGCCGTCACGCTGTCTCCCGGGAGCCCGGGATAGAGCGGGCTGAGACGCAATGGCCTAGTGAGAGAGATCTACCACCAAAGAAACCACAGAGAGTTGCGAGGCAGCGAGTAAGACAGGGGGAGAGACTCAATCGGTAAGTGAGGAACTACTACTGATTGACATATCTAACGTGTCACTTCATCATTCTTTCGATTTAGGAAGAGCTAAACCACCTGTTATCACGAGAGGCCAACTCAGTCAAAACAAGCCTGCGCAGAAGGAGGAAATAAATAAGATCACTGATTCCTTTCCTGGCACTTCTTCTAGTAACAAAAAGGGATCGCTCGCAGACCAGATTACATCTTCCATGGCCTGCCTTGGAACGAAAATCACGGAATCTCTTATTGAAGTGTCTGAAGTAGAAACTAATTGTGGTAAAAGCATGCTGAAACACACTCTGCCAACAGCTTCGTCTGAAAGTGGGAGGTTGCCTCGGGAGGTTAGCTCAGGGGTAACATGCTCGCCTTGGAAACAAAACATCTCGGAGCAACACAGGTTCAGTCCCCGGGTCCACGCTTAGAAACCTCTGGGTATTAAGTGCGTTATAAATACCCAATTGCAATTGGTCGAGAGGGAAGAGCCTGCATTAAAGTTCCCTTTGGCAAGCAGCCTAGGAGCTATGAGTGTGGAGGCGGGAAGAGAGGAGCTATAATACCCATCGGGCTCCCCGGCCACGCCATTACATAATTCTACTATCACTGAGCCTGCTGCTGATCTAACTGGCATCATTAATAGTAGGGATTTATTGTAGAATGCCCAACAGTTAGTGAAATTATTGGAGGCAAAAGATTGCATTAAAGAAAGGCATGACAACATCAAAATATCACATCTGGCTGCAACCCCCTTTCTATCCTGGAGGAGACCAACAGCGGCCATGATGTCCTGACGCCAACACTTAAGCTGTAGGCCTTTGACTGTTTGCTGACATCTTTGGTGAGTCACTGTGAGAAGATATTCAAAGAAGTTGACACTCATTCAGACGACTTGAAAGTAACCATGAACCGCTTGGCGATAAGACCAATTATATCCAATGCGGTGTGCATAACAGAAGAAGGAAGTAGCCCTGAGACTTCTGTAAAATACCCTGTCATGCCGGGGGACCTGCTGATGCCACGTAAGAAACCGCCATCTGAATCGGTTCGAGATAATAACATGCTTATTGATTCAGATTACGGGTTCAAAGACGGATAGAATAAAAAAGGCATTCCTTCGGCGCAACTGAGACGAACTCATGAATGGAAGATGAGCAGGAGCCATCCCGGCACCTGCACCAGAGACTGCTGCTTTATACAGGCACGGTGATTCTACGATCTAATAGATAGCCCTGAAATCAGACATAGAGAGGAGAGTGACCATTATCCCCTTCTACTCTTTTGCTATTCGACCAGCTTGCCACTCACGAGCGATCTGGTGGGAGATATAGGCATTAATGGGGAGGGGGTACCGCATTACATGGAAATATAATAAATTAGCAGAAGGCAACAGGTTTTTTTACCATGCATTGTGGTGATTTTATCGGGCTATACAATTAATGTGATTTATCAACCTTGTCGTTGGTTTTGGCTCGTGAAAATTATATGTACTCTGCATAAGGACCATTGTGGCAAGATCTTGTATAGTAAGAAGGTGGATAAAAGGATCTAGAATCGACCCTTTCATAGAATCCTCAGGGAGAAGATGAGAGAGAAGAGGAAGACCCTCGGGTGACACTCTAATTCTGATCAAGATTGACCCGCTGCTGCATTACTCTGTAATGCTACAAAAGAGGTCTCTAATAAATAGCTGCGCAATTATAAAAAGATCAAAAGCTCAGTCAATGGAAAGCATTCCTTCCAGATTATGGAGAATAACAAATGTTTGCAGCTTTTGGAGAGCCGTCCATCAGAAATCCAAAGACATTAAGCTATTGGTGGGTGCGTCGAACGAGGCGTGAGTGTTTTATCAGTTTAACACACTGGTAGTGGAGGCTGGCTTCAATGGGGCTCCCTCAGAAAGAGAAGGATGTTGGCACCTCAAACATGGTCTGCGTGATATTCTCGCTCTGATTAAGGAAAGCAAGGACTCCAGATCTCCAGGACCTGGTGGGATGTGTAAAGCACTTATAAGGGGGCATCCAGAAAGTTGGGGAGGGGTTCTATTGTCCTTGTTTTGGGAGATGAGTGACACTCACTGGATCCCTGATACCTGGACTAAGAGCATTATTGTCGGTTTATAGTCATAAAATCGAAAACCAAAATGTCGAAAGTCAAAAAATCGAGAAAAAAAATGTTGAAAAAAAACCCGTCGAATTTCTTTTTTATTACATTTTTTATTCGAAATGGGGTGTTCCCTCCTAACCCCCTCCCCTTTTTTTTTTTTACATGCGGGACCCAAAAAAGAAATATAAATAAAAAAATAAATCATTCGACTTTTTTTTCGAAATTATTTTTTCGATTTTTGTGTAATTCGACATTTTATTTTTCGATGTTATGACTGCACACCCCGCTGAAATGGTTACTTGCATGGCATCAAGTAGGAAAAACAGCTGGAGCTTAACTCTGCATCCACTTCTAGACAGAGATTTAAAAACGTATGAGGCAGCACTAGTATGAGCAGGACAGCCTCCAACTCTGGGTTAACATATCAGCCGGAGCTCCCAGCAGAGACTACATCAATGGATCGCACCTCCCACCAAAGTTGGGTCGATACATACAGGAATTCTCAAACTCCTTTGTGCGCATAAAGTACATAAGGATTGCGTTTAATCTCATGGACCCTCTGGATACCCTTAACCCAAGAGTGAAAAGTAGTAGAACAGATCATGCCTGCAGACCTTACCCCATGGGGTAAGTTGAGACAATCAAACATTTCTTCTGTGAAGGTAATGCATTGACGAAGAGCAGGCATAGAGAGCCCTGTTAGCCGCGCGGCTGTCCTCCCATGGACATTGTACTGCAGATTTCATATGGTGTGAATATTTAGAAGGAAAGAACATGTCTCTTATTTACCATCTGACAAAATTAGGGGCTGAGATTGTGCAGTGCCTTGGGTCGCGTGGAGTCAGGGGAATGATACTATAGTAAGATTCTAATTAGGAATGTGGGACCTTGCATGAAATAATGCAATTTTAGATTTGGTAAATGTGTCTGTTGTTTAGTGGTTTTGAACTTCAAACTGAGGTAATGCAACATAACTACACCAATGAGAGAAATGCGATTGGTGCATCCATGGATGGAGGTTATGCAATGTATATTTAGATAGGGGTGCAAGGAAATTATATTTTACTTTTTATAAAGAGTCAGACATGACTGTATTATAATAAAGAAAAATGTGAGTGGTAATGAGTGGCAGAGCCTGTATAACCAGGACCCCAGGTGACCACAGAGCTGGACAAAGCAACATTGCTTGCTGTGGTAGGTGGCGAGGAACCTGGCTGGCCACTCTGGCCAAACAAGGGAACAGTTGTAAAAGGATATGTGTGAAAGGTGATGGCCCTATCTATGGCGCAGCACCCAATAGAGATGGCCTCTCGGCTTCGTCAACCATCTTCAGGTTATAACTGCTCAAAATGCTGACCCTCTCGCACCACCATCTCTTCTGGTTCGTAAGTGAACAAAACCTCAGCTGTGCCATTTTGGTTTTCTCACTCCATTTACAACTCTACAGTGCCTCATACGTACTCATCTCTCCTACTGCACTGCCAACCTCTTTTTGCCAGTCTTCTCCCTGCTCAAAGTCCTGCACAGTTTCCACTGCCGCTCTGAATCTAGAATGCGCCAACGATGAAAGGAGGAGATCAATTAGAGGTAATGTGAAGAATCCTGGGTTCCATCCAAAAGCAGAGATGCCAAAGTACCACTGCAGAAGATGGGCCCAATTTGTGGACTTGATTTCTTTTTATTTGTGAGAACTTCTGCAGTGATTGGCAGGGGCCCCTATTTTGCATGAGCCTGTGTGATGGCATAGTGTACCTAGTTGTACAGCCAGACCTGTCCTCAAGGCTGCCAGTCATTATTAGTGGGGTAAAGCGTAGCGTGAAGTGGCAGCAGAGGTATGAGGCTGTCCAGAAAATACGAGACAAGTAGTTCTAGGGCAACTCTTCTCCCCAGTTGGCTTGGAGCACTGCTTGCTTGAGAGTCGGCAGCAGCTACAATATGCTCTTTGTTGATGTCCAGAATGTTGGTGCAGGTGGCCTGCTCAAGTACTGGGACATGCATCTCCTTCCATGCACACACACACTGCCTTGCATCCTGCTGCTGGTCGAAAAGGGCCCCAACTTTAAGGTTCAGGGGAGTAATTGGGATGTCCGGCATTTTGGTGCAGGTGGCCTGCTCAAGTACTGGGACATGCATCTCCTTCCATGCACACACACCGCCTTGCATCCTGCTGCTGGTCGAAAAGGGCCCCAACTTTAAGGTTCAGGGGAGGAATTGGGGTGGTGCTCCAGCAAAAACTGTCTTCCCAGAGTGCTGTTCCTTTTAGGCACAAGGCCACGGCCCAAACCCTCCAAAGTTCAGAAAGCTTTCGGCCCCTGACAGCCACGAGTCTCCCTAACTCTGTATCTCGTGCAGTTGAACAGAGTACTTCCCCACCCCCCCACTTCTGAAAGTCATCCTTTGCTCAACAGCCCAAACTTAAACAATGAAACTCTTCAAAGCTGCATATATCTTTGATGCTTTTCACACTTTTAATGTCAGGATGACTATTCTGACAGAGGAAATGCACACCATACCAAGTGTGCATTGCACGCTTAGAAGGAATGCACATTTGAATTAGTAGCACAGACTTTTGTGATACATTTGTGGTCATTCTTATGTTCCCAAAATGCACTTCGTTTTTATGCAAAGCAGCCAGCATCCTATATTCAGGGCACACACATCATTGGACACATAGCTCTGCCTCTCAGTCCCGCTAACAAGCCGCCCCAACAACACACCCCGCATGCGTGAATGGGTGCAGGGGGTTCCACAGTAAATTTTGACTTTTTCCTGCACTGTTAAGGCTTAAACCAAAGAAAGCTTTGCTTCGATTTAAGGGCCAGCCCAGGCTTTCCTCTTGCCTTCCCTGATTGGCCCGTGCTCACAGGCCAGATATTAAGATGGCCACGGGGGGCCTCGAATGATACCAGCAGAGTTGGTGGGCAAAACGTGGCAGTGATTAGTTGCCAAGCTGCCCTTTGTCATGCCCGAGAACTGGAGCCAGTGCTGTTTTTTTCCCCATCGCATGCTGAGACTTTTAGTTTCGTTTTTCCCATTGCAAGCATAGACCTACAAATTCCATTAGGCAACAGGAAGAACCAGGGCTTGCCCAGGGTGTCACCCATGACACAGAGCATCTTGGCAACTTTATGTATTTATGACATTTGTGTAGCACCTTAACCTTCGGGTGGCAAGGCGCCTGGACCAAAATAGGTTGTGGGTGGCAGTGATCAGGTGGAACACATGTGGACTACGCAGCATATAGCTTTGACAGTGGCCCACTATTCCCCACCTTAAAAAAAAGACTAGATCAGTGTGAGGTAGTGCAAGTCCCACACTTCCCCAGATGCAATGGTTGAGGTGATCAGCAGAACGGTTTCAGAGATGGCAGCCCCCCACAGCTGGAAACATTGATGGCTGTGTGCATTGTAAAAGTCAATCCCTCAGTACAAAGTGCTCCTCACCTGGCGGAGGGAAAAAAAGAGAATACGGCAAAGAATGACAACTAGCACTAAGACATCTTCATGGGACAGCGCCTCGATGCCCCTGGGCTGTGTGAGCGCTTTATAAATACAAATAAATAAGTAAATAGCACTGATGCGAACTCGCCATCAGCAGGGATCCGCCTCCGGGATACACTGCCCCTATGTCCTCGCGCATCTTCAGCCATGAGAACAACGTGCTTCCTGAACTGCAGACGTCACTTCCGGGCATTCAGGGAGCAGAAAAGGGGGCATTAAATATTCATATGTGCAAGTCAGAGTACACATCTGATCTTCTTGGGAGGCGACAGGTGAAGCACAGGCGTGGGTTTGGAAGGGTTTAAACTGAAGGCTCAACTGCTGCTGCCAGTTGCCCACCCTCGCCCACTCTTGTGGTTACCGGCCCCCTTTCCTTTTTCTCTGCTCCCCTCACTGCGTTCTTCCCCCTATGACTGCAAAGTGCCCCGGTTCTTCCCGAAGCTAGGTCTGTGCTCAATAAATACACTAATAATAATAATAATAATAATAATAATAATAATAATAATAAAGGCGTCCCAGATCCTTGCTTCATCAGACTAGATATCAACTTTGCTCATATCAGTCAGCCATGTTTTTTTTTCTTTTGCATTCTGGGCCTTCAAGTTTTGCTTTCCCAATTGATGAACACGAGACTACATGCCCCTGACCAGGGACGTCATTTCACCAAAATGCCAGGGGTAGCGACAGTGACATCACAAGAGCCTTGACCTCTGATGACATCACAGGAAGTGATGTCATTTGACCCCACCCCAAAGTGACATCACGGGAAGCAATGGAAAACGACCTTTCACCCCACGACAAAACAGGAAGTGGCATCACATAGCATTGTTTCTGAGTACACTATGAAAAATATGGTTACGATATCACTTTAAAGTGATATACATTTCATACAAGAATGGATCACCATATGTATCATTAATATCAGTGTGTATAGGCCCATATTTCCAAATTACTGTGAATGCAAGCAGACATCCATGGCCAAACGATATATAGCACTTACGCTTGAGCGCTTCACATAGAACACATCTGCATACAATATCACCCCACTCATTTACAACCTCTGCAGGATGAAAAGCTGAGTCAACCTTGCTGGGAGTTGAACCTGCAACCTGCAGATCACACACACATTGCAGCAGCCAGTGTGCAACCCACTGAGCTTACTGTCTTTAGCCATCAGAAAACCAGCCACTCCAGAAACAAAGGGCCACATGTTGCTGGCCACAGCCCATGAGCCTCAATGTAAAAAAAAAGAAACATTTTCTTTTTTGCTTTTTTTGGGTAGCAAGGGAGACCACCACAGGGGTAGCAAGCCAGATCTCAGGGGTCGCAGCTGCGACCCCTAAATGACGTCCATGTCCCTGAGCATTCTGGCATGGGACCACTCGACGTCTCCGCCACCAGGACATATGATAGCGCATACTTCACCAACCCTCAGAAGTAATCCCGGCCTTATCTGACTTCCTACACGTGTGACGTCGTCTACCGTGCGTGCATTGCGCTGCCCGTTGCACCCAACCCACCAAGCAGCGAGACTCGCTCCTTTTGGCTTCTGGCAAGATGCCCCCGCAAAGTAAACACTGGCAGGTGCGAGAATGCGAGCTCTGAGATTTCGCCCATTAGCACCTCGGGCTCCGTGAGTGCTGCCACGTGCCGGCTGCCTCTCACCCCACCAGCGCTGCCGCCGTGCACGTGGAAAGGCATAACCCATAGACACAGAGATTAACATCAAAAACCAGTTGGTTTGGCTGCAGCGATGCCGGCACCACACCTGCCCGTGGCAGCCCCTGGCAGGAGGGAACCCCAGGGCAGCTGGCACGGCAACGCCCCGCGTACTTAAGACTCGCAGCCGCTTCCCAGCAACGCTGAAAGCGTCCAGGATCCGGAGTCAGGGAGCTGTGCTTATTTACCCGGGGATGTTTACCCACCAAGCACATGGGCCATTAACGCACATTTAAGAGGGAACATTATTCCGAATGCAAAAAAAGAACAACCATTGAAAGAAATACAAAAACAATGTCTTTGTCCTAGAGTTGTCAACCGGTCAGATAGTACAGCGACTAGAACGCTTGCTTTGACATCCATGCAGAGCCTGCTGACGCAGCTTCGACTCCTGGCAGGGGCCAACTCAGGCTTTCATCCTGACGAGGTCAATACATGAGCACTACACACTGTGGGGAATAAGGAGCGCTTAGATACCTGAGGGTTCGTAGCGCTATATAAATACACGAACAAACATACATTTCACTATATAAAACAGAACCAGAAAGCTACCGATGAGACAATGTAAGTGTCCTGGGAGAGCAATACCTCCTCGCCCATCCCGGACATGGCTGCCTGCTTCCCTCCCCCAAATATTCTTAAAACCCAAAAAAGTAGTCACATTACTAAATTAGATTTTGTGTGTTTGGGAGGGGTCAGGGGATGGGACGTGTCCCGCGCCCAGATACAAGCTGCCTGTTTTCAGTTTCCTGATGCGAGAGGTGCTGATTTTGAATCTAATAATTAAAAGTTGGAAAACAGATGTGTACCTTACAAGCGTGGGTGCCGCCGTTCTACCGTCCGGGCCATTGTGTGGCCGCGGTTGCCTTCTGTGCCGGGGGTGTTAACGGCCCAGGAGTGGCCACGGGCGGCTGCGGGGCCCCTCCGCCCGGCGCCCTGCCTCCCGTCGCCCGCCAAAGGATTCCTCCAGCGCTCGCGGCTCCAGGGGTCCTCCCAGGTCCAAGAGAAGGAAGAAGTGGTCGCCAGCTCCAAGCGCCGACGGCATGAAACTCGGAGCCCGATTGCAGACCGCAAGAAATCCCGCAATCCCAGCCTGGACACCAAAGACCCTCGAATCCAAGAGTAGCCAAAATCACACAAAATAAGCCAAAAAACAAACTTCAGACGCCCACTTCACAAGAAAAAACGAAAAAACAATGGGGCAAAAAAGGTGAAAAGTTGCCAAGGGTTATCCCTCCATTCATCCGTGCACGTCTCCACTGAGCGCCCGGCTTTGATCCCGGACGGGCTGCTGCTGGTTTGAGGCAGGGCGGGGAGGGAGACCAGGTAGCCTCCGCCTTCAGCAGCTGCCGGGATCGGGGCGATGCGGCTCTCGCTGCCGGGGCTTCTGTCCCCCTCCTGCTGACTCCCCTGCCGCCGCTCCTGCGCCTCTCGGAGCCACTCCTGCGGCTGCTGCAGCGGAGGGGTGGCAGGAAACCGGTTCACGAGGTGGTTCCTCCGCTGCTCGGCTAGAGGCAGGACGTTCTCATTGCCGCCACAGTCTGCCTGTAATGAGACCTGCTGCTTGCTTCCTCCCTCCAGCCCGGCCCGCAAGGTAGCAGCGCTAGATGCGCGTGCCTGAATAGCCCAGGACAGCAGAATCACTGCATGTCTGTGCCTCACTCCGGACTAACCCAGGACAGCAGGAACACTAGCAGTGTGCGCCTCACTCCTCACTAACCCAGGACAGCAGAATCACTGCATGCGTGCACCTCACTCCTCACCAACCCAGGGCAGCAGGAACACTGCATGCCTGTGCCTCACTCCTCAGTAACCCAGGACAGCAGAATCACTGCATGTCTGTGCCTCACTCCTCACTAACCCAGGATAGCAGAATCACTGCATGCGTGCACCTCACTCCTCACTAACCCTGGGCAGCAGGAACACTGCATGCCTGTGCCTCACTCCTCACTAACCCAGGACAGCAGAATCACTGCATGTCTGTGCCTCACTCCTCACTAACCCAGGACAGCAGAATCACTGCATGCGTGCACCTCACTAACCCAGGACCGCAGAATCAGTGCATGTCTGTGCCTCACTCCTCACTAACCCAGGACAGCAGAATCACTGCATACGTGCACCTCACTCCTCACTAACCCAGGACAGCAGAATCACTGCATGTCTGTGCCTCACTCCGGACTAACCCAGGACAGCAGGAACACTAGCAGTGTGCGCCTCACTCCTCACTAACCCAGAACAGCAGAATCACTGCATGCGTGCACCTCACTCCTCACCAACCCAGGGCAGCAGGAACACTGCATGCCTGTGCCTCACTCCTCAGTAACCAAGGACAGCAGAATCACTGCATGTCTGTGCCTCACTCCTCACTAACCCAGGACAGCAGAATCACTGCATGCGTGCACCTCACTCCTCACTAACCCTGGGCAGCAGGAACACTGCATGCCTGTGCCTCACTCCTCACTAACCCAGGACAGCAGAATCACTGCATGTCTGTGCTTCACTCCTCACTAACCCAGGACAGCAGAATCACTGCATGCGTGCACCTCACTCCTCACTAACCCTGGGCAGCAGGAACACTGCATGCCTGTGCCTCACTCCTCACTAACACAGGACAGCAGAATCACTGCATGTCTGTGCCTCACTCCTCACTAACCCAGGACAGCAGAATCACTGCATACGTGCACCTCACTCCTCACTAACCCAGGACAGCAGAATCACTGCATGTCTGTGCCTCACTCCGGAATAACCCAGGACAGCAGGAACACTAGCAGTGTGCGCCTCACTCCTCACTAATCCAGGACAGCAGAATCACTGCATGCGTGCACCTCACTCCTCACTAACCCAGGGCAGCAGGAACACTGCATGCCTGTGCCTCACTCCTCAGTAACCCAGGACAGCAGGAACACTAGCAGTGTGCGCCCCACTAACCCAGGATAGCCGGAACACTGGCAGTGTGCGCCTCACTCCTCACTAACCCAGGACAGCAGAATCACTGCATGCGTGCACCTCACTCCTCACTAACCCAGGGCAGCAGGAACACTGCATGCCTGTGCCTCACTCCTCACTAACCCAGGACAGCAGAATCACTGCATGTCTGTGCCTCACTCCTCACAAACCCAGGACAGCAGAATCATTGGATGTGTGCACCTCACTCCTCACTAACCCAGGACAGCAGAATCACTGCATACGTGCACCTCACTCCTCACTAACCCAGGACAGCAGAATCACTGGATGCGTGCACCTCACTCCTCACTAACTCAGGGCAGCAGGAACACTAGCAGTGTGCGCCCCACTACCCCAGAGTAGCCGGAACACTGGCAGTGTGCACCTCACTCCTCACTAACCCAGGACAGCAGAATCACTGCATGTCCGTGTCTCACTCCTCACTAACCCAGGACAGCAGAGTCACTGCATACATGCACCTCACTCCTCACTAACCCAGGACAGCAGAATCACTGGATGCGTGCACCTCACTCCTCACTAACCCAGGACAGCAGAGTCACTGGATGCCTGTGCCTCACTCGTCACTAACCCAGGACAGCAGAATCACTGGATGCATGTACCTCACCCCTCACTAACCCAGGACAGCAGAATCGCTGGATGCGTGCACCTCACGGCTCACTAACCCAGAACAGCAGAATCACTGGATGCGTGCACCTCACCCCTCACTAACCCAGGACAGCAGAATCGCTGGGTGCGTGCACCTCACTCCTCACTAACCCAGGACAGCATAATCACTGGATGTGTGCACCTCACCCCTCACTAACCCAGGACAGCAGAATCGCTGGATGCGTGCACCTCACTCCTCACTAACCCAGGACAGCAGAATCACTGGACTGGTGTGCCTCACTCCTCACTAAACCTGGACAGCAGAATCACTGCATGTCTGTGTCTCACTCCTGACTAACCCAGGACAGCAGAATCACTGGATGTCTGTGCCTCACTCCTCACTAACCCGGGTGAGCAGAATCACTGGACGCATGCACCTCACTCCTCACTAACCCAGGGCAGCAGGAACACTGCATGCCTGTGCCTCACTCCTCACTTAGCCAGGACAGCAGAAACACTGAATGCATGCACCTCACTCCTCACTAAGCCAAGACAGCGTAATCACTGGCTGCGTGCACCTCACTCCTCACTTAGCCAGGACAGCAGAATCACTGGATGTCCGTGCTTCACTCCTCACTAACCCAGGACTGCAGAAACACTGGATGCATGCAGCTCACTCCTCACTAACCCAGGACAGCAGAATTACTGGATGCCTGTGGCTCACTCCTCACTTACCCAGGACAGCAGAATCACTGGATGCGTGCCCCTCACTCCTCACTAACACAGGACAGCAGAATCACTGCATGTCTGTGTATCACTCCTGACTAACCCAGGACAGCAGAATCACTGGATGCGTGCACCTCACTCCTCATTAACACAGGACAGCAGAATCACTACATGTCTGTGTCTCACTCCTGACTAACCCAGGACAGCAGAATCACTGGATGTCTGTGCCTCACTCCTCACTAGCCCGGGGCAGCAGAATCACTGGATGCGTGCACCTCACTCCTCACTAACACAGGACAGAAGAATCACTGCATGTCTTTGTGTCATTCCTGACTAACCCAGGACAGCAGAATCAATGGATGTCTGTGCCTCACTCCTCACTTACCCAGGACAGCAGAATCACTGAATGGCTGTGCCTCACTCCTCATTAACCCAGTACAGCAGAATCACTGGATGCGTGCATCTCACTCCTGACTTAACCCAGGACAGCAGAATCACTGTATGTGTGCACCTCACTAACCCAGGACAGCAGAATCACTGTATGCGTGCACCTCACTCCACTCTTACCCACGATAGCA
Source organism: Ambystoma mexicanum (assembly GCF_040938575.1). Lineage (NCBI taxonomy): Eukaryota > Metazoa > Chordata > Amphibia > Caudata > Ambystomatidae > Ambystoma > Ambystoma mexicanum. The sequence continues at coordinate 144,060,444 of NC_090930.1, read as the reverse complement.
GAATCACTGGATGCGTGCACCTCACTCCTCACTAAGCCAAGACAGCGTAATCACTGGCTGCGTGCACCTCACTCCTCACTAACCCAGGTCAGCAGAATGACTGGATGTCTGTCCTTCACTCCTCACTAACCCAGGACAGCAGAATCACTGGATGCGTGCACCTCACTCTTCACTAACCCAGGACAACAGAATCAATTGCTGCGTGCAACTCACACCTCTCTAACCCAGGACAGCAGAATCACTGGATTTGTGCGTCTCACTCCTCACTAACCTAAGGCAGCAGAATCACTGGATGTCTGTGCCACACTCCTCACTAACCCAGGCCAGCAGAATCACCGGATGTATGAGCTTCACTCCTCACTAACCCAGGACAGCAGAATCACTGGATTCGTGCGTCTCACTCTTCACTAACCTAGGACAGCAGAGTCACTGGATGTCTGTGCCACACTCCTCACTAACCCAGCACAGCAGGAACACTGGCAGTGTTTGCCTAGCTCCTCACTAACCCAGGATAGCAGTAACACTGGCAGTGTGCAGCTCCCGCCTCACTAACCCAGGACAGTAGAATCACTGGATGCATGGACCACACTCCTGACTAACCCCAGAGAGCAGAAACACTGGCAGTGAGCACCTCACTCATCATTAACCCAGGACAGCAGAATCACTGGATGTCTGTGCTTCACTCCTTACTAACCCAGCACAGCAGAATCACTGGATGTGTGCGCCTCACTCCTCACTAATCCGGGAGAGCAGAATCACTGGATGTCTGTGCCTCACTCCTAACACAGGACAGCAGGAACATTGGCAGTGTGCACCTCACTCCTCACTAACCGAGGACAGCAGAATCACTGCCTGCATGCACCTCACTAACCCAAGTCAGCAGGAACACTGGAAGTGTGCACCTCACTCCTTACTAACCCAGGACAGCAGAATAATGGGATGTCTGCGCCTCACTCCTGCCTAACTCAGGACAGCAGAATCACTCGATGCATGCACCTCACTCCTCACTAACCCAGGACAGCAGGAACACTGGCAATGTGCACCACATGCCTCACTAACCCAGGACAGCAGAATCACTGGATGTCTGTGCCTCACTCCTGACTAACCCAGGACAGCAGAATCACTGGCAGTGTGTGCCTCACTCCTCACTAACCCAGGACAGCAGAATCACTGGATGTCTGTACCTCACTCCTGACTAACCCAGGACAGCAGAATCACTGGATGTTTGTGACACACTCCTGACTAACCCAGGACAGCAGAATCGCTGGATGTGTGTTCCTCACTTTTCACTAATACAGGACGGCAGAATCACTGGATGCATGTGCACCCCACTCCTCACTAACGCAGGACAGCAGAATCACTGGATGCGTGCACCCCACTTCTCACTAACACAGGACAGCAGAATCACTGCATGTCTGTGTCTCACTCCTGACTAACCCAGGACAGCAGAATCACTGGATGCCTGTGCCTCACTCCTCACTAATCCAGGACAGCAGAATCACTGGACGCGTGCACCTCATTCCTCACTAATCCAGGACAGCAGAATCACTGGATGCGTGCACCTCACGGCTCACTAACACAGGACAGCAGAATCACTGCATGTCTGTGTCTCACTCCTGATTATCCCAGGACAGCAGAATCACTGGATGCCTGTGCCTCACTCCTCACTAACCCAGGACAGCAGAATCACTGGATGCGTGCACCTCACGGCTCACTAACACAGTACAGCAGAATCACTGCATGACTGTGTCTCACTCCTGACTAACCCAGGACAGCAGAATCACTGGATGCCTGTGCCTCACTCCTCACTAACCCAGGATAGCAGAATCACTGGATGCCTGTGCCTCACTCCTGACTAACCCAGGACAGCAGAATCATTGGATGCCTGTGCCACACTCCTCACTTACCCAGGAAGCAGAATCACTGGATACATGCACCTCACTCCTCACTAACACAGTACAGCAGAATCACTGGATGCGTGCACCCCTCTCCTCACTAACACAGGACAGCAGAATCACTGCATGTCTGTGTCTCATTCCTGACTAACCCAGGACCGCAGAATCACTGGATGCCTGTGCCTCACTCCTCACTAACCCAGGACAGCAAAATCACTGGATACGTGCACCTCACTCCTCACTAACACAGGACAGCAGAATCACTGAATGGCTGTGCCTCACTCCTCACTAACCCAGTACAGCAGAATAACTGGATGTGTGCATCTCGCACCTCACTTAGCCAGGACAGCAGAATCACTGAATGCATGTACCTCACTCCTCTCTAAGCCAAGATAGCGTAATCACTGGCTGCGTGCACCTCACTCCTCACTTAGCCAGGACAGCAGAATCACTGGATGTACGTGCTTCACTCCTCACTAACCCAGGACTGCAGAAACACTGGACGCATGCAGCTCACTCCTCACTAACCCAGGACAGCAGAATCACTGGATGCCTGTGTCTCACTCCTCACTTACCCAGGACAGCAGAATCACTGGATGCGTGCACCTCACTCCTCACTAACACAGGACAGCAGAATCACTGCATGTCTGTGTCTCACTCCTCACTAACCCAGGACAGCAGAATCACTGGATGGTGCACCTCACTCCTCACTAACACAGGACAGCAGAATCACTGCATGTCTGTGTCTCACTCCTGACTAACCCAGGACAGCAGAATCACTGGATGTCTGTTCCTCACTCCTCACTAGCCCGGGGCAGCAGAATCACTGGATGCGTGCACCTCACTCCACTCTTACCCACGACAGCAGAATCAATGGATGCGTGCACCTCACTCCTCACTAAGCCAAGACAGCGTAATCACTGGCTGCGTGCACCTCACTCCTCACTAACCCAGGTCAGCAGAATCACTGGATGTCTGTGCCTCACTCCTCACTAACCCAGGACAGCAGAATCACTGGACGCATGCACCTCACTCCTCACTAACTCAAGACAGCAGAATCACTGCATTTCTGTGTCTCACTCCTGACTAACCCAGGACAGCAGAATCACTGGATGTCTGTGCCTCACTCCTCACTTACCCAGGACAGCAGAATCACTGAATGGCTGTGCCTCACTCCTCATTAACCCAGGACAGCAGAATCACTGTATGCGTGCACCTCACTCCACTCTTACCCACGACAGCAGAATCAATGGATGCGTGCACCTCACTCCTCACTAAGCCAAGACAGCGTAATCACTGGCTGCGTGCACCTCACTCCTCACTAACCCAGGTCAGCAGAATCACTGGATGTCTGTGCCTCACTCCTCACTAACCCAGGACAGCAGAATCACTGGACGCATGCACCTCACTCCTCACTAACTCAAGACAGCAGAATCACTGGATGTCTGTGCCTCACTCCTCACTAACCCAGGTCAGCAGAATCACTGGATGTCTGTGCCTCACTCCTCACTAACCCAGTACAGCAGAATAACTGGATGCGTGCATCTCACTCCTCACTTAGCCAGGACAGCAGAATCACTGAATGCATGCACCTCACTCCTCACTAAGCCAAGACAGCGTAATCACTGGCTGCGTGCACCTCACTCCTCACTTAGCCAGGACAGCAGAATCACTGGATGTCTGTGCTTCACTCCTCACTAACCCAGGACAGCAGAAACACTGGACGCATGCAGCTCACTCCTCACTTACCCAGGACAGCAGAATCACTGGACGCGTGCACCTCACTCCTCACTAACACAGGACAGCAGAATCACTGCATGTCTGTGTCTCTCTCCTGACTAACCCAGGACAGCAGAATCACTGGATGCGTGCACCTCACTCCTCACTAACACAGGACAGCAGAATCACTGCATGTCTGTGTCTCACTCCTGACTAACCCAGGACAGCAGAATCACTGGATGTCTGTGCCTCACTCCTCACTAGCCCGGGGCAGCAGAATCACTGGATGCGTGCACCTCACTCCTCACTAACACAGGACAGCAGAATCACTGCATCTCTGTGTCTCACTCCTGACTAACCCAGGACAGCAGAATCACTGGATGTCTGTGCCTCACTCCTCACGTACCCAGGGCAGCAGAATCACTGAATGGCTGTGCCTCACTCCTCATTAACCCAGTACAGCAGAATCACTGGATGCGTGCATCTCACTCCTCACTTAACCCAGGACAGCAGAATCATTGTATGTGTGCACCTCACTCCTCACTAACCCAGGACAGCAGAATCACTGGATGCGTGCACCTCACTCTTCACTAACCCAGGACAGCAGAATCAATTGCTGTGTGCAACTCACACCTCTCTAACCCAGGACAGCAGAATCACTGCATGTCTGTGTCTCACTCCTGATTAACCCAGGACAGCAGAATCACTGGATGCCTGTGCCTCACTCCTCACTAACCCAGGACAGCAGAATCACTGGATGCGTGCACCTCACGGCTCACTAACACAAGACAGCAGAATCACTGCATGTCTGTGTCTCACTCCTGACTAACCCAGGACAGCAGAATCACTGGATGCCTGTGCCTCACTCCTCCCTCACTAACCCAGGACAGCAGAATCACTGGATGCCTGTGTCTCACTCCTGACTAACCCAGGACAGCAGAATCACTGGATGCCTGTGCCTCACTCCTCACTAACCCAGGACAGCAGAATCACTGGACGCGTGCACCTCACTCCTCACTAACCCAGGACAGCAGAATCATTGAATGGCTGTGCCTCACTCCTCACTAACCCAGTACAGCAGAATAACTGGATGTGTGCATCTCACTCCTCACTTAGCCAGGACAGCAAGAACACTGAATGCATGCACCTCACTCCTCACTAAGCCAAGACAGCGTAATCACTGGCTGCGTGCACCTCACTCCTCACTTAGCCAGGACAGCAGAATCACTGGATGTCCGTGCTTCACTCCTCACTAACCCAGGACTGCAGAACCACTGGATGCATGCAGCTCACTCCTCACTAACCCAGGACAGCAGAATTACTGGATGCCTGTGGCTCACTCCTCACTTACCCAGGACAGCAGAATCACTGGATGCGTGCACCTCACTCCTCACTAACACAGGACAGCAGAATCACTGCATGTCTGTGTCTTACTCCTGACTAACCCAGGACAGCAGAATCACTGGATGCGTGCACCTCACTCCTCATTAACACAGGACAGCAGAATCACTACATGTCTGTGTCTCACTCCTGACTAACCCAGGACAGCAGAATCACTGGATGTCTGTGCCTCACTCCTCACTAGCCCGGGGCAGCAGAATCACTGGATGCGTGCATCTCACTCCTCACTAACACAGGACAGCAGAATCACTGCATGTCTTTGTGTCATTCCTGACTAACCCAGGACAGCAGAATCAATGGATGTCTGTGCCTCACTCCTCACTTACCCAGGACAGCAGAATCACTGAATGGCTGTGCCTCACTCCTCATTAACCCAGTACAGCAGAATCACTGGATGCGTGCATCTCACTCCTGACTTAACCCAGGACAGCAGAATCACTGTATGTGTGCACCTCACTCCTCACTAACCCAGGACAGCAGAATCACCGTATGCGTGCACCTCACTCCACTCTTACCCACGACAGCAGAATCACTGGATGCGTGCACCTCACTCCTCACTAAGCCAAGACAGCGTAATCACTGGCTGCGTGCACCTCACTCCTCACTAACCCAGGTCAGCAGAATGACTGGATGTCTGTCCTTCACTCCTCACTAACCCAGGACTGCAGAAACACTGGACGCATGCAGCTCACTCCTCACTAACCCAGGACAGCAGAATCACTGGATGCGTGCACCTCACTCTTCACTAACCCAGGACAACAGAATCAATTGCTGCGTGCAACTCACACCTCTCTAACCCAGGACAGCAGAATCACTGGATTTGTGCGTCTCACTCCTCACTAACCTAGGACAGCAGAATCACTGGATGTCTGTGCCACACTCCTCACTAACCCAGGCCAGCAGAATCACCGGATGTATGAGCTTCACTCCTCACAAACCCAGGACAGCAGAATCACTGGATTCGTGCGTCTCACTCTTCACTAACCTAGGACAGCAGAGTCACTCGATGTCTGTGCCACACTCCTCACTAACCCAGGACAGCAGAATCACTGGATGTCTGAGCTTCACTTCTCACTAACCCAGGGCAGCAGGAACACTGCAGTCTGCACCTCACTCCTCACTAACCCAGCACAGCAGGAACACTGGCAGTGTTTGCCTATCTCCTCACTAATCCAGGATAGCAGTAACACTGGCAGTGTGCAGCTCACGCCTCACTAACCCAGGACAGTAGAATCACTGGATGCATGGACCACACTCCTGACTAACCCCAGAGAGCAGAAACACTGGCAGTGTGCACCTCACTCATCATTAACCCAGGACAGCAGAATCACTGGATGTCTGTGCTTCACTCCTTACTAACCCAGCACAGCAGAATCACTGGATGTGTGCGCCTCACTCCTCACTAATCCGGGAGAGCAGAATCACTGGATGTCTGTGCCTCACTCCTAACACAGGACAGCAGGAACATTGGCAGTGTGCACCTCACTCCCCACTAACCGAGGACAGCAGAATCACTGCCTGCATGCACCTCACTAACCCACGTCAGCAGGAACACTGGAAGTGTGCACCTCACTCCTCACTACGCCAGGACAGCAGGAACACTGGCAGCGTGCACCTCACTCCTGACTAACCCAGTACAGAAGAAACACTGGCAGTGTGCGCCTCACTCCTCACTAACCCAGGACAGCAGAATAATGGGATGTCTGTGCCTCACTCCTGCCTAACTCAGGACAGCAGAATCACTCGATGCATGCACCTCACTCCTCACTAACCCAGGACAGCAGGAACACTGGCAATGTGCACCACATGCCTCACTAACCCAGGACAGCAGAATCACTGGATGTCTGTGCCTCACTCCTGACTAACCCAGGACAGCAGAATCACTGGCAGTGTGTGCCTCACTCCTCACTAACCCAGGACAGCAGAATCACTGGATGTCTGTACCTCACTCCTGACTAACCCAGGACAGCAGAATCACTGGATGTTTGTGACACACTCCTGACTAACCCAGGACAGCAGAATCGCTGGATGTGTGTTCCACACGCCTCACTAATCCAGGACAGCAGAATCACTGGACGCGTGCACCTCACTCCTCACTAATCCAGGACAGCAGAATCACTGGATGGGTGCACCTCACGGCTCACTAACACAGGACAGCAGAATCACTGCATGTCTGTGTCTCACTCCTGATTATCCCAGGACAGCAGAAACACTGGATGCCTGTGCCTCACTCCTCACTAACCCAGGACAGCAGAATCACTGGATGCGTGCACCTCACGGCTCACTAACACAGTACAGCAGAATCACTGCATGACTGTGTCTCACTCCTGACTAACCCAGGACAGCAGAATCACTGGATGCCTGTGCCTCACTCCTCACTAACCCAGGACAGCAGGAACACTGGTAGTGTGCCCCTCACTGGGAGGACAGCAAAAACACAGGCATTGTGCACCTCACTCCTGAACAATCCAGGACTGCAGAAACACTGGCTGCGTGCACCTCACTCCTCACTAACCCAGGTCAGCAGAATCACTGGATGTCTGTCCTTCACTCCTCACTAACCCAGGACTGCAGAAACACTGGACGCATGCAGCTCACTCCTCACTAACCCAGGACAGCAGAATCACTGCATGCGTGCACCTCACTCTTCACTAACCCAGGACATCAGAATAAATTGCTGCGTGCAACTCACACCTCTCTAACCCAGGACAGCAGAATCACTGGATTTGTGCGTCTCACTCCTCACTAACCTAGGACAGCAGAATCACTGGATGTCTGTGCCACACTCCTCACTACCCCAGGCCAGCAGATTCACCGGATGTCTGAGCTTCACTCCTCACTAACCCAGGACAGCAGAATCACTGGATTCGTGCGTCTCACTCCTCCCTAACCTAGGACAGCAGAATCACTGGATGTCTGAGCTTCACTCCTCACTAACCCAGGGTAGCAGGAACACTGGCAGTGTGCACCTCACTCCTCACTAACCCAGGACAGCAGTAACACTGGCAGTGTGCAGCTCATGCCTCACTAACCCAGGACAGTAGAATCACTGGATGCATGGACCACACTCCTGACTAACCCCAGAGAGCAGAAACACTGGCAGTGTGCACCTCACTCCTTACTAACCCAGGACAGCAGAATCACTGGATGTGTGCGCCTCACTCCTCACTAATCCAGGACATCATAATCACTGGCTGCATGCACCTCACTCCTCACTAACCCAGGAGAGCAGAATCACTGGATGTCTGTGCCTCACTCCTAACACAGGACAGCAGGAACATTGGCAGTGTGCACCTCACTCCTCACTAACCGAGGACAGCAGAATCACTGCCTGCATGCACCTCACTAACCCAAGACAGCAGGAACACTGTAAGTGTGCACCTCACTCCTCACTACCCCAGGACAGCAGGAACACTGGCAGCGTGCACCTCACTCCTGACTAACCCAGGACAGAAGAAACACTGGCAGTGTGCGCCTCACTCCTCACTAACCCAGGACAGCAGAATAATGGGATGTCTGTGCCTCACTCCTGACTAACTGAGGACAGCAGAATCACTCGATGCATGCACCTCACTCCTCACTAACCCAGGACAGCAGGAACACTGGCAATGTGCACCACACGCCTCACTAACCCAGGACAGCAGAATCACTGGATGTCTGTCCCTCACTCCTGACTAACCCAGGACAGCAGAATCACTGGCAGTGTGTGCCTCACTCCTCACTAACCCAGGACAGCAGAATCACTGGATGTCTGTACCTCACTCCTGACTAACCCAGGACAGCAGAATCACTGGATGTTTGTGACACACTCCTGACTAACCCAGGACAGCAGAATCACTGGATGTGTGTTCCTCACTTTTCACTAATCCAGGACAGCAGAATCTCTGGATGCATGTGCACCTCACGCCTCACTAACCCAGGACAGCAGAATCACTGGATGTCTGTGCCTCACTCCTGACTAACCCAGGACAACAGAATCACTGGTGGTGTATGCCTCACTCCCCATTAACCCAGGACAGCAGGAATACCGGCATTGTGTGCCTCACTGCTCACTAACCCAGGACAGCAGGAACACTGTTAGTGTGCCCCTCACTGGGAGGACAGCAAAAACACAGGCATTGTGCACCTCACTCCTGAATAATCCAGGACTGCAGAAACACTGGCAGTGAGTGCCTCACTCTTGAATAACCCAGGACAGCAGAATCACTGGCAATGTGTGCCTCAATCCTGAATACACAGGACAACAGAAGCACTGGCATTATGCGCCTCACTCCTGAATAAACCAGGACAACAGACACACTGGCAGTGTGCACCTCACTCCTGACTAACCCAGGACAGCAGAAACACTTGCAATGTGTGCCTCACTCCTGGATAACCCGGGACAGCAGACACAATGGCAGTGTGCCCCTCGCTCCTGACTAACCCAGGACAGCAGAATCACTGCATGTCTGTGCCTCACTCCTGACTAACCCAGGACAGCAGAATCACAGGCAGTGTACACCTCACTCCTCATTATCCCAGGACAGTAGGAATACCGGCAGTGTGTGCCTCACTCCTCACTAACACAGGACAGCAGGAACACTGGTAGTGTGTCCCTCACACCTCACTAACCCAGGACAGCAGGAACACTGGCAGTGTGCACCTCACTCCTCACTAACTCAGGACAGCAGGAACACTGGGAGGACAGCAAAAACACTGGCATTGTGCACCTCATTCCTGACTAACACAGGACAGCAGAAACACTGGCAATGTGCGCCTCACTCCTGAATAATGCAGGACTGCAGAAATAGTGGCAGTGTGTGCCTCACTACTGAATAACCCAGGACAGCAGAATCACTGGCAGTGTGTGCCTCAATCCTGAATACACAGGACAGCAGAAGCACTGGCATTATGCACCTCACTCCTGAATCAACCAGGACAGCAGACACACTGGCAGTGTGCGCCTCACTCCCGACTAACCTACGACAGCAGAAACACTGGCAATGTGTGCCTCACTCCTGACTAACCCATAACAGCAGAATCACTGGCAGTGTACGCCTCACTCCTCATTAACCCAGGACAGCAGGAATACCAGCAGTGTGTGCCTCACTAACCCAGGACAGCAGGAACACTGGTAGTGTGTCCCTCACACCTCAATAACCCAGGACAGCAGGAACACTGGCAGTGTGCACCTCACTCCTCACTAACTCAGGACAGCACGAACACTGGGAGGACAGCAAAAACACTGGCATTGTGCACCTCATTCCTGACTAACCTAGGACAGCAGAAACACTGGGAATGTGCGCCTTGCTGCTGAATAATGCAGGACTGCAGAAACACTGGCAGTGTGTGCCTCGCTCCTGAATAACCCAGGACAGCAGAATCACTGGCAGTGTATGCCTCAATCCTGAATACACAAGACAGCAGAAGCACTGGCAATATTGTGAAATAATAAAAAATACAATATTATGGCTGTTACACCGGGCAAAGGAAAATACACTGACACGGGCTTATAAAGATTCCCAGAATCTTTATTACAAAACTGAACAGTATTCAACAACGTACACAAATAGCTATTTGGCCGTCAATAGATCACAGAGACCACCAGCAGGTCCAATATGAGCAGTGAGGGAATTTCCTAGCTGGACATCGATGCTTTTATACAATTTGTAAAATGAGGTCCAGCCCTCTTACAGGTTAATCATGCACTGGGCTAGGGTCGCACCAGGTTCACTTTCCTAATTTACATATCTTGTGCATGCAGTTTACTTTTCGATACATTTACTAACACACTCCATTATTCTTCAATTTAACATTTACACTCTTTATATATTGCTTTAATACAGACCAAACAATGGTTCGCATATTATATTCGGATAGCATTACTGTTCTTGTATACTTGTAGTTTAACTTTGCTAATTCAAGTAATCCCCTGCTCCGAGGTCAACAAAGGACAAGGTCTACATGACACTAACATGTAGCCTGAAGGCAGGTTGGACATTAACTTCCCTACAAAGGTTGGAGAGGTTAAGGCAAGAACAAGGACACACGAAACGGCCATTTTAGATTACAGGGTGACTTTGTATAAAACCCCAAAATGGCGGTTTCTAACCTAAAATGGAGGCTTGATTCAAGATAGCGGCTTACATCAATTTCTAAGGTCAAGACCTTGCCGCAGAGAGTTTTTCGCGTACAATTTTCAAGCAACTCGGCGTAGGCCAATGTACATACAAATTGTTTGTAATAAGAGGCATAATTTAATATCCGGTTTGACAAACCCTCCTTTTGGCCTATGCCAAGTGCTAATACTATTTCTGATTTGATTGCAAGTAACTCCATGCGTCATCTTCCAGACACCCCGAATCATTGTCGGACATATCTATTGCCATTAGGTCTGATACCAGAGTTTCCTTCAACACATACTCTTTGGAGAGCTTCTTTGGGGCTTATATTTTATTCCCCAATACGCTTGTTGCTTACGCGCAACATCCCCCTAATACTGAGCATATACCAGGGAGACTCTGTATACAACAACAAAGAAACAGAAAACCTCCCAAGATAATCAGTAGGGCCGAGAACAACTTCCATCCCCATGACCGTAGGAGGTCCCAAAACCATGTACCAAGTTCCCAATTTCCCCCAGGAACATGTACTTCTGAACTAAGGACATGTAGATTTTGGATCGCCCTAAAGATCGTTGGAGAGGAGTCTGGAACGTAAACGCAGCAAGCGGACCCCACTAATTTACATACTCCTCCTCGCTCTGCCAGGATGACATCTAATGCCATCCGGTTCTGAAGAGCCACTAATCTTATTGCTCTCTGCTCTAGTGTCATATTATAGAGTATGTCAGTGGTCCGATTGATGGTTCTCTCCAATACTCTCGCTATACCCCTAATATCTTCTGAATTCGTAATTTGCCCAAAAAATGGTACAACAATTTCATAATATCTCCTAAAGTTTGCTCCGGAGTATCCACTTTTACACCTCGTTGTGGATGAGTCTTTGAAATTTCTGTAGTACTGGCAATAAATACCCCAGGTAATAGAATCCCTAAATAACAGGTTCCTTGCCAATCCCTGGGCAACCACGGAAATGCCACATTACCGCAAACAAAATAGACAGGTTCGCCTACGTACAGAGGTCTGTTTTCACTAGTCAAATTCGCAACTTTGGCGCACTTTCTAAAATTACCCATTGACCGTGTTCCATTCCTCTGTATGCAGAAGGATACTGAATCGGGGCTGTGATTAACAGAATAAAATGGAGGCGTGGCATCCTTATTGCCTATAGGAGCCATTTTGAAAGAGATTAAAGACTGAAAAGGATGGGACAATCTATCAGAGGGCCTAACAGAAGCAACGTTTGGCTTGCTTCTATTTGCAAAAAGCGAGCATCCCAGGGGCATCAAAACATTCTTTTGAAAAACTATTTAAATTTGTACCATCAAAGTTCCCTGAAATGCTGTCATTTCATCGACCAAAAAATAGTGCTCTAAGAGAAGCGTAACAGGCAGTTGTCAGAGGCAAAAGGTAAATATACCAACCAAGCCCTTTATCCCCATGTTGCAGTAAATGTGTACAGATCCAGCAATTGGTCTTATTAAAAATTGCATGAGTGGCATTCATGATTAATAAAAGGGTATTATTCTGATAATTCCGTCTATGCAAAGAATCTCTAGGTGGGAAAATAATGTAATTGCACAGAAGGAGTGGGAATCACAGATACATTCTCAATAGGTAAAAGGTCCTCTAACGGATATGCTTCTTCCAGATACCATAACCCAAACCCAAAAGTCATTACAAATCCAGTAATTAGTACGAGAAGGCAACAATACACTTTGGGGGTCCCCTTACATACTTGATCATTGTCTCTGCTAGTCATATTTTTATCTAAAAGTAAAGTACGAGCGGTAGCGGGTGCAGGCAATCGTAGTCTTCAATCGAAAAAACACCAATTGTTGGTTTGCTGGCGACTCCAGTCGCGCGTCGTCTTAATGTCTTTTCCCACAACCCTTAGCCGACAGAATCTTTCCGTACAATCGGGCCAAAAAGACAAGCCCTCAAATGATTTTTTCCAGTCGCACAGTCAGACCATGCTGTACATTTATTTCCTTGGGTGCAAATTATATTTTGCCGTTTCTGGTGAGAACAAAGTGTCGTCACTTCCTCCTGGAAGTGGTGAACGGACAGAAATGGGATCAAGAAAGGATTTATACAGAAGTTCCACTGTTGGGGAGTGCGGAGACAAGGTGGCCATCTTGTCCGGCCCTGCGGATTCTGAAGCGGTCTCTGATTCTCCCTTGTTGGTTGTTGCTGTTTCAGGCACGGAAGTTACAGCAGTGGGAGGAGATTCTGTGTCTTCTGTATCGTATGGCACGGGCTGTGGGATCCGTTTGGTATGCATCGCATGGATCCAGTGTTTTCGACCCGCACAGCAGTCTGGGTGACTAGCAGGACTTGGTAGGGACCCCTCCACCGAGGTGCAAGGCAAGACGACCTCTCAAAAACCTTTGTGAGGATCCAGTCCCCCGGTCGTAGACTGTGACCAGGGCCCTCGTAGTGTACAGGTAATGCCTCTCGCACCTGGTGATAAATTGAAAACAGATTTTTAGTCAACTAGTCAACTGGTTACAGTAGTCTGAAAGAAGCACATTTTCTATATCCCGTAGTGAGCGACTTTTTGGCATTCCGCAAATATTAGCAGGTCTCCCCATTACCACCTCAAAGGGAGAGAGCCCAGTCTTAGATTGAGGGGTCGTTCTCATCGATAGTAACACGATCGGTAAGGCGTCTGGCCATTTTAGCTTGGTGCCAGCACTCGTCTTAGCGAGTTTGTTCTTTATAATGCCATTGTGCCTTTCCACTAATCCAGCACTCTGGGCATGTCTAGCTGAATGGAACTGTTTGTCAATCTGTAGTCCTTTGCAAATTTGCAGGACTACAGTGGCAGTAAAGTGTGGCCCATTATCAGACCAAATGACTCTCGGCAGCCCGAAGCTAGGCAAAAACTATTTCAACAGAGTTTTTCCCGTGGTTATGGCCGTTGCATCTTTAACCGGGTAGGCTTCAACCCACTTACTAAATGCGCAAATAACAACCAATACATATTTAAGATTGTTACACCATTCCATTTCAATAAAATCAAAGTGAATAACCTCAAACGGGACAGAAGGTGGAGCAAAACTTCCTCTAGGAGTCGAGGTACCTTTCCCTACATTGTGCTGCAAGCAAACCATGCAGTTCTGGACAAAACGCTCCACAATTTTGAAAATCTTATCATTGGCCCATACACTGTGTAGCATTTACATTAGTTTTCTCGCACACACATGTGTCGGACCATGAGCCATAATAACCATCATTGTAATGTAGGCATCAGGGAGTAACCATTTCCCTTCAACATTGTCTACCCAACACCCATCATCATCCAATCTTCCTACACCCTCGATCCATCTCTTAGTTTCCTCTATAGTAGCATCTGCTTGAATATCTTTTACAACATCAATACTTTCTCCCAAAGTGCAAACATTTACAACTTCTTTTACAGCGTACATTTCTGAACTGAAATAAGTGGCAGTCTGTTTAGCTATCTGATCGGCGAAGGCATTCCCTTTTCCTACATCATCTGTAACTTTTTGATGTGCTGAACATTTTATGATAGCTAACTGAACAGGGAGTGCAAGTGCTGAAAGCAATCGCACTATTAAAGTGCCGTGCTGGATTTTCGTTCCGTGCGAGGTCAAGAAACCTCGTTCTTTCCAAAGTCTACCGAAATTATGGGCCACGCCAAAGGCATACTGACTGTCAGTATATATATTCACTGTACGCCCTTCAGAAAGCTCACAAGCCCGAGTTAACGCTATAATTTCTGCGGCCTGCGCAGAGTTATGCATAATTCTTTTGGTTTCCACAAACGTGTTTAAAGTAGTGACAGCATAAGCAGCCATGGATGTACCGTCTGGAAGTTTAAAACAAGAGCCATCACAAAATAGCTCTCCTTGAGGGCTATTCAAAGGTGTGTCTTTCAAATCGATTCTGCCTTTAGTCTCTTGTTCTGTCATATCAAGGCAATCGTGTGACGTATCGTCATCATCAACAATATTTTGTGAGACAGGCAAAAGTTCAGCCGGATTTAATACGCAACACCTCTGAATAGGAATGTGGGGAGCAAACAAGATCAGTTCATATCTTGTCAATCGTGCAGAAGTGAGGTGTTGCATTTGAGTTCTATTCAATAGAATATCTACAGAGTGAGGTACCATTAGGGTTAACGCATGACCCAGGACCATTCCCTCACTCTGTTTTACAGACGCAGCAGCAGCAGCAACAGCGCGCAAACATCTTGGCAAAGCGCATGCTACAGGATCAAGGGCAGAGGAATAGTAGCCGCACGGCCGATTTTTCCCTCCATGTTCCTGCGTTAACACAGCCAAAGCACATCCATCACGTTCATGCACAAACAATACAAAGGCCTTATCATAATTCGGAGTTCCTAAAACCGGCGCCGAACACAGCACGGATTTGAGCAAATCGAATGCTGTCTGGTGTTCCAAGGTCCATGGCAATGGCAAAGAAATGCCCTTCTTTGTCAAAGCCAACATTGGTTTAATGGTTAACGAAAAAATTTGGGATCCACAATCTACAATAAGAAGCCATACCTATTAAGGCTCTAACTTCCTTTTGCGTATTTGGGACAGACATACCAGAAATGGTCTTTATTCGTTCAGGTGTCAACCGTCTTCCCTCCTTTGACAGGAGATATCCTAAATAGGCGACCTCCTGGCAACAATATTGGAATTTCTTAAGTGAAGCTTTGTGGCCATGTTTTGCTAGATGACAAAGCAGCAACACGGTGCCTTCTTTACAGGCACTCTCCGAATCAGCGGCCAAGAGGAGGTCATCTACGTACTGTAGTAACGTGCAAGTAGTAGGCAACTTGAGGGTATCAAGCTGCTCTTTCAATGCCCTACTATAAATACTTGGACTCTCAGTGTACCCTTGTGGTGCACGAGTGAATGTAAACGAGCGTCAACCTAGGGTATACGCAAACAAATACCTACTATCCTTATGTATAGGAATACTGAAAAAAGCGTTTTTAAGATCAACAACGCTAAAGTGAGTGGTAGAAGCCAGAATCATGGTTACTATCGTTGTAACATCAGGTACAATAGGAAATTGAGGAGCCACAATTTTGTTAATAGCGCGTAAATCAATTATAAAACGAAAGGGAATCGCATTATCACCTTTTTTGTATACTGGCAAAATGGGTCTGTTACATATGCTACCCGTAATCTCCTCAATTACTCCACAATGTACAAAATCAGAAACTATACATTTCAAAGCCTGTTCGCCTTCAACTGAGATCTTATATTGCGGGATGCGAGGCAATTTTACTCCATGTTTCAAAATAATTTGAACAGGTTCAATTTGGAGAATGCCCACATCATTATCATCGATTGCCCATAAGCATTCTGGAACATTACTAAATTCTGGCGGTAAAGGTTGAGTCAAAAACTGAGAGGCGAGTGATTGCTGGAGTGAAATTGTTAGCCGAATCCCATCCGGAGAACAATGAATTACTGCGTGTAATGCTTTCAACAAATTTAGCCCCATCAAGTTCTCCCCACAGTTTGTGGTAAGTAAAAATGGACACTGTTCCGTGAAGGGACCCAGTGTTATCGGTACCAGCAAAGAGACCGAACAAACTACAGGTGTGCCTGAAAACCCTACGGAAACGTTGGATTGCCCTGACAGGGGAATATTTGGAACCCGTGAATGGTCAATGGAACATTTCTGTGCTCTCGTATCTACTAAAAATAGATGCTTCCTATTACCCACCGCCATCTCAACGTAGGGGCCTTTCTGATGAACGGGAATAGGTGTAGGTTCCAAATCCTGCTTCGGGCAATCCTAGCGGAACAAAATATTATCAAAAGGAAGCTCTTCAGAGAGATACGCAGCAGAAGGATGATCAAAAATGTTTCTATTATCCACATTCGAAACTTGCTTATCTTGTGAAGGAGATTGCTGTGATTCTGATGCAAACTGACCTCTGCCAGGGCCCCCTGCACCTGGGTGACCTCTGGATCGTCTACCCATGTTCCCAAATGACCTTTGCTGTAAGGTCAGGCATTGTGTGCGCCAGTGGCCTTCCTGCCGTCAGTAGGCACACTGGTTAATGGTTACCGGAGCCAAGGGCGCACTTCCCTGTGGGATGTACTGACCTCTAAATTGATTACCCCCTCTAGGGTTTCTAACAATCTGCTGCAATAAAACTTTAGTTTTCAAGTCACCCTTTTTTTTCTCAAGCTTCTCTTTTTCAGTGTTTATACGATTTTCATAATACTGAGCCATGTGCAATACTTCTGATTGGGACTTCGCCTGCCAAGCACTTTCGGAGGACATAATCTGTAACTGGATGTCAGGCAGCAATCCACGTACAAATTTGTCGACAAACAACCTTTTCCCTGACTCTGAGCCCAAATCTTGTCCACTGAAATCCGAGAATACCTGCTCGAACCGATTGAAAAAATCGGTAGCACCCTCAGACTTTCCTTGGACACAGGCCGTAAGCTTGTCCCATATGATTCTTTTTTCTGGGACCATAGTTTTCAATTTTACAATAATTCTATCAGGCAAGGTTAATATCACTTGAGGTGGTCGTTTGCCAGCTGGTCTTTCTCTGTCCAGCCTAGTCATGTTATCCCATGTTATCCCATGTATCTCCCAACCCAGGTATGTCATCTATAGTCCTAATCTGCTTCCACAAATAGACTGGCAGGAGTACGGGAAATAATAGGTCAATATCACTTAAAGTGAATACCGACGACTGTAAGACCGACTCTATTTCTTTGTAGAATCCGGTCGGATTTTTTCGTATATCAGGAATAGATTGCTTTATGGTGTTCACTTCCTGTCTTGAAAACGGGCCGTGAACAAACTGTGAAACGTAATGTGCAGGAATTTCTCCAGCTAATATACTTCGTGCAGCATCAGCCGCAATCTCAACTTTTGGGACAAATGTCGGAGGGACCTCTCTCATAGGCAACTGAGAAGTAGGCAGCTCCGAAAGCTTACTAAGCAACAGAGCCAAGTCAAGCGCTAAGGCAGTCGAAGAAGTATCAATCGAAAAAGCTCTCTTATAAACACTCAACAATTCTGCAGGACAACAAATCTTTCTTCTTACACACTCATTCTGCAGGTGCTCTACCATCACCTGTATCACTTTCTTTTGCATTTCTATCGTATATTGACTGTACGTGTCATATACTTCTTCTGGAGTTTTCGACATATCCGAAATCCATCTTATCGCGTCCTTTGTACAAATTCGTGCTTCCTCACCTTTTAATCCTCGACGAGGAGAAAACCGTTTCTGTAAATACATAATACCTAAACTATCACCATCTACTTCCTCGTTCTGTAACTCTTCCAACTCCTTCCTATACTCAAAAATCCTCTCGACATGCTCATATGCCTTCTCCGCAGTATCTCTGGACAATGCTAAGGCGTTCAAATCCCGTAACCCTTGTGGGAAATCTACATCATCTAGTCTATTCCACATTATACTTAAATGAGTCCCTAATCCTTCGATAAAAACATTTTTCTCAGGAATATCTTTTAAATTTCCGAGTGTGGAAAAAACATCAGCTTGTTCAGCCTTCTCCATACAATGTTTAGCCCAAGCAGTCAATTAATTCCTCTTGTCTGGCGACACAGTATTACGAGTCACAACCCTTGGTCTAGCTCCCTGGTCTACTACAAGCGATGCAGGATCACTTGGAAGAGGAAGAGTAGACACATTCTGAATAGCAACAGGTGAAGGCAAGGGGGCAGGCGAAGAGGCGACGGCTGGAAGAACAACAGGAAGAACAACAGGGAGGACCGGAGGAACTATGGGAGGGGCAACTACAACAGGAAGGGGCAAAGTGCCAGGAGGAGGGACATATGGTGGTGGCACGGAGGCATTAGGCCTTCGTTCATGCAAAAGTTTATTAATCAATTCGTCTGACGTATGAAAATCTTTTGAAGGGTAGATTTTCTGAATGCCTAATTGAAATGCCCTGTCCGTGTTCCTAACTAACTCCAATTGCTTATTTTGATCATATAACTGTGCCTTTTCGACACTCGTCATATGTCGACGCATATGTTTCTCTCTACTCTTTTGTTGCTGCAAAGCTTCTATTTTCCAACTATGCAACGCGTCAAGTGCTGCAGGCCTAGCATTCTTCTTTACTAATACAGACTCTAAATATTCTATACGAAGGATTTCAAAACTACCATTGGTCGGCCACCGAAGATTAGAATTATGTCTGGTTTGTCTGTGCCAAATGTCATTAAATGCTATACTACCAAAGCCTTTCGTACAGTACATAGTACATGCCGGCGTACCCTCCTGTGGTGCGGGACGGCTATCTTCCAAAGATTGTCTGTCACTGTGGAAAAATGCCCTAAAGCAGGCAGACAATTTCCCAGGCATATCAAAGTTCTGGTGTTACCTGGTTAAATAATTGTGCTCGCGAGTACAATGCTCCAAATTCAAATTTGTCAGGGTTAAATTAAGAATCGGGACACGATTCACCTGACCAAAGGACTGGGAGGCCCGATCGGGTTACTAAAGACAATGCAAAGGACCCACGTGTCTGGTGATTTTCGGCAAATGTACCCACCTTAAATATATGGACCCTCGTCAAGACGTCGTCTCGGGCTATAGCTCACCGTCCAGGGATCGGATCGTGCAGTTTCGTCGAGGAATTCACTTCTCGTTTTTAGAGTGGCCGGTTCTGTTGACACCATCCGATAGCCGAGCCAGCCTTCAATGAGACAAAGTCAGTCTTGAGGGTCCCTATTCGGGCGCCATCTGTGAAATCATAAAAAATGCAATATTACGGCTGTTACACCGAGCAAAGGAAAATACACCGACACAGGCTTATGAAGATTCACAGAATCTTTCTTACAAAACTGAACAATATTCAACAAAGTACACAAATAGCTATTTGGCCGTCAATACATCACAGAGACCACCAGCAGGTCCAATATGAGCAGTGAGGTAATTTCCTAGCTGGACATCGGCGCTTTTATACAATTTGTAAAATGATGTCCAGCCCCCTTACAGGTTAATCATGCACTGGGCTAGGGTCGCGCCAGGTTCACTTTCCTAATTTACATATCTTGTGCATGCGGTTTACTTTTCGATACATTTACTAACACACTCCATTATTCTTCAATTTAACATTTACACTCTTTATATATTGCTTTAATACAGACCAAACAATGTTTTGCATAATATATTCGGATAGCATTACTGTTCTTGTATACTTGTAGTTTAACATTGCTAATTCAAGTAATCCCCTGCTCCGAGGTCAACAAAGGACAAGGTCTACATGACCCTAACATGTAGCCTGAAGGCAGGTTGGACATTAACTTCCCTACAAAGGTTGGAGAGGTTAAGGCAAGAACAAGGACACACGAAACGGCCATTTTAGATTACAGGGTGAGTTTGTATAAAACCCCAAAATGGCGGTTTCTAACCTAATATGGAGGCTTGATTCAAGATGGCGGCTTACATCAATTTCAAACGTCAAGACCTTGCCGCAGAGAGTTATTCGCGTACAATTTTCAAGCAACTTGGCATAGGCCAATGTACATATGAATCGTTTGTAATAAGAGGCATAATTTAATATCCAGTTTGACAAAATGTGCCTCACTCCTGAATAAACAAGGACAGCAGACACACTGACAGTGTGCGCCTCACTCCTGACTAACCCAGGACAGCAGAAACACTGGCAATGTGTGCCTCACTCCTGAATAACCCGGGACAGCAGACACATTGGCAGTGTGCCCCTCACTCCTGAATAACCCAGGACAGCAGAATCCCCGGCAGTGTGTGCCTCAATACTGAATAAACCGGGGGTAGCAGAAACACTGGGAGTGTGGGTCTCACTCCTGAATAACCCAGGACAGCAGACACACTGGCAGTGTGTGCCTCACCCATGAATAACCCAGGACAGCAGAATCATGCGCAGTGTGTGCCTCAATCCTGACTAACACAGGACAGCAGAAACACTGGCACTGTGCACCTCAATCCTGACTAACCCAGGACAACAGAAAGTTTGGCAGTGTGCGCCTCACTCCTCACTAACACAGGACAACAGAAACACTGGCACTGTGTTCCTCAATCCTCACTTTCCGAGGAAAGCAGAAACACTGTCAGTGTGGGTCTCACTCCTGACTAACCGAGGACAGCAGAATCACTGGCAGTGTGTGTCTCACTTCAGAATAACGCAGGGCAGCAGAGTCACTGGCAGTGCAGTGTGCGCCTCACTCCTGAATAAACAAGGACAGCAGAAACATGGCTGTGTGTGTGTGTCACTTCTGAATGACCTAGGACAGAAGAAACATGGCACTGTGCACTTCACTCCTACATAACCCAGAATGGCAGAAACATTGGATGTCTGTGCCTTACTCCTGAATGATCTCAGACAGCAGAAACACCAGCAGTGTGGGCCTTGCTTCTGAATAACCCTGGATAGCAGAAACCTGCCATTGTGTGCCTTACTGCTAGCTAACACAGGACAGCAGAAACACTGGATGTCTGTGCCTTGCTTCTGAATGACCCAGGACAGCAGATATACTGTCAGTGTGTGCCATACTCCCGAATGACCCAGGGCAGCAGAAACACTGTCAGTATCGACCCCAATGCTGAATAACATAGAGCAGCAGAAACACGGGCTCTATGTGCCTCACTCCTGAATAACCCAGGACAGCAGAAACATGGCAGTGAGTGTCTCACTCTTGAATGACCTAGGACAGCAGAAACATGTCAGCGTGTGTCTCACTCCTGAGTGACCTAAGACAGCAGAAACATGGCAATGTTTACCTCACTTCTCAATGACTTATGACAGCAGAACCACTGGCAATGTGCGCCTCAATCCTGAATGACATAGAACCACAGAAACATTGACAGTGTGTGCCTTACTCCTAAATAACACAGGACAGCAGAAACACTGACAGTGTGTGTCTCATTCCTGAATGACATAGGACAGCAGAAACACTAGCAGTGTGCGCCTGTGACTCACTTCTAAATAGACCAGGGCAGTAGAAATGCTGGCAGTGTGTGCCTCACCCCAGAATGACCCAGGACAGCGGAATGCACCTCACTCATGAATAGCCGAGGACAGCCGAAACATTGCAAGTCTGTGCCTCACTCCTGAATGACCCAGGAGAGCACCAGTGTGTACCTCGCCTCTGAATAAGCTACAACAGATGCACAGGAACTGTGCATCTCACTCCTGAATAACCCAGCACAGCTCAAAAACTCTGGCAGTGTGCACCTCACTTTTGAATAACCCAGGATAGCAGAAGCACTGGCTGTGTGTGCCTCACTCCTCACTAAACCAGGACAGCAGAATCACTGGACTGGTGTGCCTCACTCCTCACTAAACCAGGACAGCAGAATCACTGGACTGGTGTGCCTCACTCCTCACTAAACCAGGACAGCTGAATCACTGGACTGGTGTGCCTCAATCCTGACTAACCCAGGACAGCAGAATCACTGGACGGGTGTGCCTCACTACTGAAGAACCTAGAACAGCAAACATGATGGCAGCGTGATCTCACTCCTGAATTACCCAGGAGACAGACACACTGACAGTGTGTGCCTGACTCCTGAATAACTCAGGACAGCAGAAACACTGGGATTGTGCGCCTCACTCGTTCCTGAATAACCCAGGAAAACAGAAACACTGGCAGTGTGCACCTCAATGCTGAATAACACAGCACAACTGAAACACTGACAGTGTGTGCCTCAATACTGAATAACACAGGGAAGCTGAAACACTGACAGTGTGTGCCTCAATACTGAATAACACAGGGAAGCTGACACAAAGGCAGTGTGCACTTCCCAAATGACCTAAGACAGCAGAAACACTAGTAACGCGTGCCTCACTTCCGAATAAGCCAGGGCAGCAGATGTATTGAGCGTGTGTGCCTCCCTTCTGAACACACTGCAACAGCATAAACACTGCCATTGTGTGCCTCAACTATGAATAACCCAGGTTCTCTGAAGTACTGGCTGTGTGCACCTCACTTCCGAATACCCCAAGAGAGTACAAGGGTTGGCAATGTGATCACTTCGGAAAAGAACTAACCCCAAACCAGCAGAAGCACTGGTAGTGTATGTCATGAAGGATGAGTAGATGCTAAAATGCCCACCCAGCCCTCACAATTCTGCAAACCAAGAGCCAACACATTCAAAAAGGTAATACAGGCACAGTTAAGAGATATACCTCCTTTGCGCTTTCTGGTAATGTGTGCAAAGTGAAGGATAGGCCCTTAAAAGGGGTGTGAATGGGTTCAGTAGCGACCCAAACAGCAAAGCATAACAGTCCAAAATAAAGGGAATGTCCAAACAAGGCTTTAAGAAAAATAGATATACTTCAGATATACTTTAATAAAACACACCATCTGCAAAATAACTAAATAGAAAAACACTACACAAAACCTACCCCTGAGAAATGAACAGAGAATAAGCAAAGATAGCACAATGCACAACATAACACTCGGAGTAATGAACCAGGGGAGTAAGGCAAGTAAAAACTACAATGTTCTTTAGGAAATATAGGTCTTTTGGTAAAAAAGCTGCACAAGCTGCCTAACAAGTCCCTAGGACACAAAATGGACCAAGGCAGTAGTTATTGGTCCATAGTACCTTATTTCGGGTCTTTGGCAGGTCGACACAGTTGAGCCCGGGTTTGAGCACTGATTGGTGCGGATCGAGCTCAGTTCGGGTATATTGGATCATGTGTGCCTGAGCGGCAAGCGGGCATCACCGGTACGAATACGGTAACTCTGTGCTGTTCAAAGGCGTATTTTCAGTGAAGCAGGTCGGGATGCTCACCAGAATCTGTTCCAGGTCGAGCCGGGTTGAGTTGGGTTGTAACTGCTGAGAAAGGTTGACGAACAACGCTCCAGTGGATCGGGTCAACGGGTAAATCCAGGTGACAGTCACCTTATAAAACAGAACAGGACTCCAAGTGGCCGATTCCTGTAGATGAGTAAATAATTAAATGCCACCTCCACCTCACGAGGACAGGGCAGGCAGCAATTCCGTTGCGATAGCACAAGCAAAACTCCAACCTACAGTCGCTGCCGCCTTCCACTCTGCCATATCCTAATTAGCTGGTCTTCCTGATTGGGGGGCAAACACTTGCCCCCAGTGCAGATACGGAAACTGGGCACTCTACGATCAGTTCCAAAGTTTGTCTCAGTGAAGCAGTCAGAAGATTTGCAAGGACATCCTCCAGCCCTGGGAAATAAGAAGGGGAACAGCAACAGAACAGGCTGCCCTGCTAGCTGATCCGCTCAGCGGTCTGGCTGGGGAGGCTAAATGTAATGCATTTCCAGCTGGGATCCTCCTTCCCTCCTAACCCGGTCACACAGCAGGATACCAGACTGCCCCGTCAGTTGCTCCACACGTACATTCCCTATTATGTAGCACTGTTTCAATAATCAAAAGTGCTGTTACACCAAATAATGCAAAAGATAAATTGCCTAATGCAAAAGATAAAAATATTCCAAAAGTTCAAAGTCCCAAAGATAACACAAATACATTCCCTACTACTAATAGTAGTATTATTTCAAAAGTGTAAACTTTTTTTATAGAGGTTCCCAAAACATTTTCTTACCTACTACTACTAGTACCATCTTAATGGTACAAAATACTTTTATCATCCAGCCAAAAACAATACATTGTAGCACTTCAACGAATTGTATTTCAAAAGTAAAAACTTCTTGTATACATACAAATTAAACAAGTGATTTGCCAATGCCAACTCCTGTAACATCATCAAAGAACAACTTAAAGCTCTTATTTGAAGTACGAGTACTTAAATAAGTAAAACTGGCTTGGCCTACAAAATATAGAAAGATAATTTACCTGTTATTCAGCAAGAAGCAATTGCACGGTACAAAGCGAGTCAACAAGCAATGTACGCAAGACATATTTCTCTTAGATTAAATACACAAGGAACATTTGTGAATGCCAGGTATTGGACAATTAAAGATAGAGAAAGCATATGTGAGACGGAGCAACCAAGTCTCCAGAGGCCACAGAGGGTAATGACACCCAAGATAATTGAATCAAATAGCACTAAATAGAAAGGCAAGATGGACAAAATCATGGTCTCTTCACACGTGGTGCAAGACCAGAAAACAAGGCCTATTCATGAGCTCCAGACAAAGATAATGATGTACCTTAACTGCCTTTAAAGTTCCAAAGAAGAGAACATCCAGCAAGGTCAAGTACAAAGAAGAGGCCTTGGCTGAAGGCATGACTGATGAGAGATGGTAGACTAATTGGACAAGTGGGCAGTAGTCTGATGTTGTTCTCGGGACCTGGGTTTTGTTTTGCTTACGTGCTGCTAACAAGCCAAATGTCCAAGGTTGGGAGAGAATGCCAATTAATCATAAGGACCTGTGCAATGAGCATACAATGTTGGAAGGGCCAATCAGCTGCTGTTATGCTGCTATAAACTGTGTTATACTTAGTTAGAGGGAACTTCAAGGTATGCCTGCCAGGAGAGAGGCAGCCAATCATGTTTCTAACACTTATAGAAATTATAAGTAGATATGTTACCCTAACCAATACCTCCATCACGTAGGGTTTTATTATTTGCCATGTAGGATGATGTCATAGCTGATGTACATTGAGGTATAAAGCCTTTTGCAGAACTAAAATGTATTGAGAGTGTGTGGACTATGATTTGCTGTTTGCCAGGTTTCCCTACTTTATTGAGCTGATAATAAAGTAGTATTTTGCCATATTCTTTCAGTCTGTCTGGTTATTTGGGCCTGAGATAATTTATTATGGTGATCCCATTCTGTGCATGAGAACGCTCAAAAGTGCTACTGCACATTAGGTATCAGAGGATGGTTCAGATCCAGATCCTTCGATGCTTGACGTCTTTCACCATTAGCCGGAAGACCGCAGAGTTTCCTGCAGAGCGCGGTGCTACAACACGTGTGACATGAGATGGTTGGAAGGTGCCCCTCTGAAGAAATTCCTGTCCGGTCCCCGCACGTGCCCTGTGGACTGAAAACAAAGTGGTTGATTGGAGAAGAGCTTGAACTGAATAACGGTTGTAAGTAGAAGCATTGAGAAAAGTGGAAAATAACAGGGGTTGCCGTTTTTCATGTAAATATATATAGAGGAAGAACGCAACAGGATCTATTAGGGAAAAGGAGATACCTCAATACCTTTCCTTAAGGAGGGAGAATGGTACACACCAAACTCTGGAAACATAGTATTATTTAAGGGATCCCTGTTGCTGCAGCCAAAGAGGGGTGCACAACACACTCCAAAATGGAGTAAAATAGAGATTAGACACGTCTATCAGTAGAATAGGACAAGAAGATTGAAGAAAAAGTGTGCACATGTGTTTTGGGGGTTTGAAAAATATTTGTGTAAACAATATATTGATGTATTTTGTATGAGTGGTGATAAAATAAGTTGAAAGTTTACAAGTTACAAAAAATAGTAATGAAATATGATAAAGTTATTAGGCACTTGAAAAACAATTGATTGGCATCAATCAAATCTAGGACGGTAGTACTTGAGAAAAAAATAGAATAAAATAAGATCATTAAAAATATCACAAATAATAACAGAATAGTACGACTTGATAAAACTATAAATGAAGAAATAAAATGGATATTGTTCCTTAGGTTTAGAAATTGTTTGATGAAATTGTTTTTGGGAAATGAGTGGCGATTGATGGTTCTGGCCCAAAGTGATAGTTGATGTGTGATAAAATAAATAATAAATGAGAAAACCAGGTAGGTATTGACAGTTAAAAAATTACTTGTCATTACGGGGGACACCCCCCCTTTTACATCTGTGTACAACATTACCAAGATAGACACCTACGATAAGAAAGTACCATGCTGAGTGGGTGAAAGGCACAACTAATAAAACACTCATGCTGTGGCCTCAAGAAGGCTTGTTATTAAAAACAGTATTGCGACACATGACAACATACTTGCATGCTACATAAACCGGGAAGAAGTTACAGAAAGGTTAGCTGTTTTAGAACTATCAGCATAAAGAGGAGGACATAACGCCCTCAGCACCTCTTTCTCCTCCAAAAAATGATAGCACAATGGAAGACAAATAGGGAATCTATCCTTTAAAGGAATTAAAAGCAGAAGTGGGTTATGTTAATCCAACATAAACACCTCTCTCTTACAATAGCGCAGACGGCATTGAACAAAGTAAGAATAAAGAGCGTAAATATATGTCCATACGCGATGAA
Organism: Ambystoma mexicanum; assembly: GCF_040938575.1. Taxonomy (NCBI): domain Eukaryota; kingdom Metazoa; phylum Chordata; class Amphibia; order Caudata; family Ambystomatidae; genus Ambystoma; species Ambystoma mexicanum. Next base: position 144,033,144 of record NC_090930.1, on the reverse strand, counting down.
CATAAAGAGTGCAATGAAAGAAAGGGCAGCCAGATAGAAATAGAAGAAGAAACCAGAACACAAAAAAACGAGAGAAAGACAAAGCAAGAGGAATGACAATAGTACAGAATGAGTGAGAGGACAGATATTACTTAAATGAGATGGAAAGGGCATTGGCGATGTTAAAGAGAAAGAGAAGAGACAGAGGAAAGAGAAAAGAAGGAAAAGGAATGAGAAAGGGCATACAAGGAAGAGAAAGAAAGAGATTGGAAATGATAGGAAGAAAGGAGAAGGTACAAAGGGCAGAAAAAGAGAAAGGGAGAATAGAAGAGAAGAAATGTAAAGAAATAGAAGCCCAAAGATTGAAAGAACGTAGGTTGCAAAGAAAGCGAGAGGAAGAAGAGAACAGAAAGATGAGGAGAAGGGAAGAAGAAATAAGAAGGAGTAGGGTACAAAGACCCACTGAAGCATGACTGTGTTGTGAAGAAGAAAGAGGATCACAACCGCCCCGCAGGGTGCTGCTAGGGATACACAGAATACAGACATGGGCCGACGAGTATGAGGCAGAAGGCATAGGGAAAAGGATTAGGGATCTGTACAGACACATGAGAGAGAAGGGTGCTTATGAGGTTATGAGGGACGTCGTAGGATCACCACCAAAGGAAACAGTAAAATTGAGTGGATAACGCAATGTTGGATGAGCATAGAATGCTGTCCCTAAGTAGACTAGATCGTAATGCTGAGTAAAGAGATAATAGTCATACCAGTTGGGGTATAATGATGTCAGATGAAGAAAGGGAGGAAAATGAGAAAAAGCAAAGAGAAGGCGCATGCAGTTTTTCAATAGAACCGAACAGAGTGAGAGGAGTAAAGTGGTCGGATTTAGAAGATCTGAAAGAAAAACACCAGAACCTACACCATATTCTGATTGACCACCAGCACTGTCACGCAGTGCATGGGATATGTCCCTGCATTATGTAAGCAGGTTAAGGTCACTTGCAGGAAGAAGACAAATGGGTGAGACTAGCTGCACATGGAAGACACAAAGTATAGGGGAATATGATATTGGACCAGGATTTACACAATTGTCGTTATTAGAAAAAAACAGAAGGACGACCACAATATATTCCATGGCCACAAATGGATAAGGAACATTTCAAATATAAATCACCTAGTCTGACTGCGGGTGCGTGAAAATTCATTTTTGAGTTAGAAAGAATGACAGCGGGAATGATGCTAGCAGTGGGTGACATAAAAGGCCTATTGGCAGCTATTCTAGGGGAGAGATCAGATGAAATCTGCAGATGAGCAGGATATGCAAGTGTGACAGCACAGAACACAACACAGGACGGCGCTCCATTTAATAATTGCAGGATAGGTATATGGAGGGTACTTACAGTACAGTACCCTGACACATCAGACATGGGTGTGATTATGACAAGGAAAATGAAAGTGGACGAAGATCTTGTGCCTTTATTCAAGAGATTCAGGAACATTGGCGTCTCAAGATGAGAGAACCGTTGGTTAAAACAGTGGCATTATTTTATCATATTTAATGTCACAGACTTCCCGGAGCCAGTGCAACAGCAGATGAAGAAACAGGTAGGAATGGTAGCAAAGTCATGGCCATAAATATAGTTGACTATTGTACATCATTGTCGACTATTGCAATAGAAGAATAAAAAGAAAGCTGAAAATAGAAAGCAGGAGGAAGCCAAGTTAGTTCACAAGAAACTGCCAACATTTCTATTGAAGGAGCAGTATTGACAAGTGGTGAAGATGTGGCCACAAAGGAAGCACGGTCAGCAAAGCAATGTAGTGCATCCTATGGATCAGAGTGGGTACAACTTTTGCCCATGAGGTAGAGGGAATGGACCTAGAGGACGAGGCAGATTTCAAAAGCCTCAAGGGGGAGGAGGGTTTCATGGGGGACAGCCACAACAATGCTGGAATGTGGGAGAACAGGACATATAGAAATAGAGTAGGAGGCATGCAACTGAACTGGCAAGCTCCAAGAGGCTACTCTCCACAGTATAACACAGAACCAAAGGAGTATTATGACCAAGATCAGACGCAGTATCAGAAATGCGCACCACAAACACAGCAAGCACAGCAGATTACACAGCAAACACAGTCATAACAAGGGCAACCACAGCAAGCACCCATGCAGGTACAACAAGTACAGGCACATTAATCAAAGTATGCACTAGTGCAACAAGTGATGGTGCCACAATGGAAGGTGAATACAGGAGCCACACAAACGTCCACGCCCAGGATAGGGAGTGTGACAGCAGTCGGAGGGAATCCTTTTACAGCTACAGGGATGAATTTATATCCACAATAGGATATCCCACAGAGCAACTTGATGTGCTCAGTACTATCTGTGACACCAGACCCACCAGAGGAACCAAGGGTCAGGGTAACGATAGGTGGCAAGACATTTTCATTCCTCGTGGACATGGGAGAAACTTGTTCCTGTGTTCAAGAGGGAAAATACCCAATGTCTGGGATTGCCATGAATGCACAGAGATTCTCTGGGGCTACAAGTTTGGTTCCCTTTACTGACAAATTACCACTTTCTATAGGTGAACATGACGTGTCAATGCAACTATTTTATTCTTGGTAGACACCAGTTAACATATTAAGATGTGACTTGATGTCAAAATTAAACATGGCGATTTCCTTTATTGACAAAGGGATAGTGTGTTCAACTCTAGGGATACATTGTATGAATATGAAAGATTTTATACTAGCTTTTACAGGCCAAAAGGCATTACAAGGGCTCCCTTTAGACCCAGAAATATTTTTGTATGAAGTAAATATACGGTTGACATGGATTCCTGGACTGACAGGAAAAGTATTGAGAATATCTGATGAGTTTTTGTTTAGATCAGAAATACCTATGGATGATGAGGAGGGATAGGTAATTCCCAGAGTCAGAGGCTGCAGCGGTAAATCAAGAAAGGGCGGTGTGGTTGTTCATGGGACAGATGATGAGGGAAGAGCATGGAGAACAATAATAGCCCTTAAGAAAGGATACAGGTTGACAGATTTGACATACAAAACTTATTCAGAAATGAATATTCAGATGATGAATTAGTATTTTGTATAGGTCTCACCTATTGGATGACAATTGAGAAAAGAGAAATACCACAGAGAATGGCATTAGTGAAAAAGAAACCTTGATTTTTCCAGGAAGATTTAGAAAAGGTACTAAGCATTTTATGGATCAACAGTCCTTATGACGCAGATCTATTGAGTGGAGCAGCATCAGTTAAAATTAAGCTTAAACCAGGAGCAATTTTGCCACAAGCAAAACAGTATTCCATATCCAGAGAAGCAGATGAAGGCATATTTGAGACTATTTCTGCTTTAATGAAGCAGGGAATTTTGGTGCCATCAGATTCCTCATGTAACACAGCTGTGTAACCAGTAAAGAAATCAAATGGGGGTCATGGAGATTTATTCAGGATCTCCGCCCCTTAAGCAATATTGTTGAAGCAGAGTTTCCTCTAGTTCCCAATCCAGATACAATAGTAGGTAACAACCCAGCTAAAGACAAATATTTTACAGTAATAGACTGAAAACATGCATTCTTTTCAATTCCATTTCACGAGGACTCACATGATTTGACTCAATTTTCATATAGAAATCAACTCCTGAAACATACAAGACTGCCTCACGGGTATTGTGAGCCCCCATCAATCTTTAATAGAGTCCTTCAGATGGATTTAGATCATGTACAGCTCAAGAGCACAATAATTCAGTATGTAGATGATACATTAGTGCAGTGAGACAGAGGAATGATGTAGGGAAGACTCAGTTCAACTAATGGCAATACAGGCAGAAAAAGGATACCAAGTAGACAAGGAAACATTACAATACCGTCAGGAAGAGGCCCTGCACATAGGATAGCTCATCTCTCAAGAGGGGAGAAAAGTGACACCTGAAAGAGCAGAAGCAATCCTGAAAACTCCAATACCTGAGACAGTAGGGGAAATGCAACAGTTCTTAGGCCAATGTAATTATTGTAGGACCTATGTCTTTGATTACAGTACATAATTTCGACCACTTTTAAAAGAGCTCAAGGAAGTGCATGATAGATCAAAGTGAGATAACATCGACAGATGACATGACTGAAGGATTTGAAGTATTAAAAAGGGTGATTTGCACAGCCCCTGTATTAGGAATACCAGACTATAATGAAGAGATTGGTATATTCTCGCATTCAAATGAAGAATTGATGACAGCAGTACTTACACAGAAGACGACACTAGGACATGGACACAAACCATTAGCCTATTATAGTGGGATTCTGGACCCAGTAATGAAAGGACATTATCCTTGAGAACAAACGTTATCTGCTGCTGCTTTCGCGACTGTAAAAGCTACCAGTATTACAATGGGATGCTCAATAACATTATTTGTTGAGCACTCCCTATTTGCCATTTTGGGGAAATCCCCAAGTACATTGACTACACAAAGAGCATCTGGATACGACATGATTATTTTGAAGCCAGCAATCAAAATTGTTAAATGCAGAATAGTGAATTCAGCAACATTTATAGCAGATCCAGTAGAAAAGGAGGACTATGTAAATGACTGCACAACGTATAATGAATTTTATGATGATATTCTCGATGTTAGTGAAAATGCTCTCTGGGGGGAAGTTCTCATTATTGATTACTCCTCAAAAAATGACCAAAGACTGGTGAAAGATATACTGGAATAGCAGGAGGGAAATAAAAATAAAAACTGAATTCGAATTAGTGACAAGTGCGAGATTTCCTTCACATTGTTCATCACAGGCTGAAGAGTTTGTGGTGCTTATCACTGCGCTTTAGATTTGAAGATGAGGAAGTGATGGTATAGTCTGACTCCACCTATGTGACGACAACCGTACATGCAGGGTTGTCACATTGGAAAACGAGGTGTTTCCTCCACGCAGTCGGCCCTCCAGTGCAACAAGCGTCCCTCTTGGGCAATCTTATTAAAGCTCCCACTGGCTATTGCTGTGGTGAAATGTGCAGCCCACACTAAAGGGGCAGACCTTATTACTCACAGTAACGAAGTTGCAGAGATAGAGGCCAAAAGAGCAGCATATTTTCCAAATATTTCTAAATTTGAATTAGAGGATGTTAAACAGGGATCAGAATGATGCATGCTAATGCAGGAAGGATTAAATATGTTATCCATTGAACAGTTTATTGAGCTACAAGGTCAAGCTCCACAGGAAGAGCAGGATGTATGGAAAAGACAGGGGTGTTCTTCATCCCTCAATGAGGCTTTATGGTGACAGGATAGTACTGGAAATCCAGTCATGTCTCTAGTGTTGTTGAATATGGTGCTAGAGAAGCTTCACTACCCTGCACACACCACCAGAGAGAGTCTTTGTTACACTCACCTGGTCTCTGCGGGGACGTTAGGGAACGGTTGGGGCCCTCCCACGACTTGGCTTCCCTGGATCGACTCTCTCCCCCAGCTGCTATGGAATCAACTGCTCTGGATGCTCATATCACCCCTGAGAGAAGATGAGAAGCAATGAGAATGGCATGGTGGTGTCGTGAATCCCCTTCACCCTTTCGTGCCAGAACAAGGCACGCAAGCGTTTACCCATGCAAGCTCACCTGTTTACTTGTAATACTGAGCTCTCCGTCCTGCTTCTTGTAGCACGGGTGCTTGGAGTGGACCTAGTTGCTTCACTGGTCCGTAGAAGTGGCGATCCAGACTGGCTGCAACCAACCACTTAGAAGGTGAGTCTTTTAGCAATGATTACTGTTCATTAATTATAATGTCTTTTGCCGTGATTGTAGTTTGCAATTCGTGCAATGTCTTTTGTTCTGATTATAGTTCTTAAATCTTGCAATGTCTTTTCTCTCGTCTATAGGTGTGAAGATGGTTGCCCGGAGTCGCAGTGTTAGGTCGAGTCCAGTGATTCCCCAGAGGATGATGAAGCCTTTGAACTAGATGGTAAGTTGGCTTTTAATGTGGAACGCTAGGCTTAGGTATGACTCGGCCGAGCGTTAGTTATTTATATGACTCCTAACCTGTTGTGCTCTTTTCTCTTGCAGGAGAAGTCTGGCAGCTTCGAGCAGAGGCTGGCTGTTCGAAGGCCGGTCTGCGGCTGCAGGATGGAGGTTTCACGAAGATGAAGAATGGAAGATAAGCTCCCGCGTAGCTGGACATCCGGATCAGGTGAAGAAGGGCTCCAACTACGAAGACGATGGGAGTCAGGTAAGATGTGATGCTCAGCAGACTATGGAGTGCAGAAGAGAGGTTAGATGCGCGTTCAGCGATGGAGTGGCTGGAATCAGGTAAAATGCGCCTTCAGCAATGGTGTAGCTGGAATCAGGTAAGATGCACGATGAGGAGAAGACCAGGGAAAACAGTTAAGGACGGTGGTAAGCGTTACGCTGCAGAAAGCAGACTAACGTGAAGCGCCAGTATGTGGGCGGGTCAGCCTTAAATAGGCTGGCCCAAGCACCTCCCTTTGGTCCCACCTTGTGGGTCCACCTTGCCACTCCCAGAGGTTCTTGCATGTGCTCCCCAATGATCCTCTATGGTCATGCCTGTGCCCTGATGCACGTGCCTTAGGCACAAAGTGTGCAAAGCACACTCCTTTTATGAACCTGATGCCAGAGGTGCCAGGACTGGGTCCATTTGGACCCTGTAGGTGATGAAGACATGGGCCCTTGCCCAGTGGCCATGACAGCACTCCCCCTTAAGCCCCCCTCACGGGCGTTCTTCTCTCTGGTCCTGGTTTGGCAGGGTTATTACGGTGGAACCGCCTGATTAGTCGAGGTGCATGGACAAATTCAACAGGTTCTCAAGTGCAATCTTGAGGTCCGTAACCCTCCCAGTCGATTAAGTAGTACAGTTTTGATCGTTCTATCTTGGAGTCCAGAATGTCTTTAACCTCGTACTCAGGTTCCCCTTTGATAATTTCAGGCTCCAGTGGTTTTTTGATTCTAGTCTCTGGTTTCACAGGCTTCAGGAGGGAAACATGAAACACTGGGTGGATTCGCTTATTGGTGGATAGATCTAATTTTACAGTGGCAGGATTTATGATGGCCTTGATGGGGTAAGTTCCAAGGTATCTTGGACAGAAGACCCAAGGTCCTTTCTAAAGTATATTTCTGGATGCCAATCATACTTTATCGCCAATTTGGTAATGCAGAGCTTCCCTTCTATGCATGTCAGCAAACTTTTTCTTTTGTCCCTTGGCCTTGGTTAGATTCTTGGTTGCTTCCTTAAGAGTTTGAGTAATGGTTTTATGTAGAGAAGTGATCGCAGGCATTTCTAGTTCATCAAGTGGATCAAAGGAGGATGTCCAAGGATGTCGACCATTCATGATATAGAATGGGTTTTGCCCAGTACTAGTGTGGATAGAGTTATTGAAGGCATATTCAGTCAACCAGAGAATGTCTTTCCAGGATCCTTCCATCTGTTGCAGCATGAATCTCAGGTATTGCTCTAGGGTCTGATTGGTCCTCTCAGTTTGACCATCAGTTTGGGGATGGTGACTGGTGGATAGGCGAAGACCGATTTGCGCTATCTTACAACACCTCCTCCAGAACGCTGAGACAAATTGCGTTCCTCAATCTGAAATCAGTACCGAGGGGAAAACATGTAGTTTGATTACTTGTTCTAAGAATACAGTAGCCAGAGTCCCAGCAGTAGGAAGTCCTTTTAGTGGAATAAAGTGTGCCATCTTGGAGAATAAATCTACCATGACTAAAATTGTGTTGAAGCGGTCACAGGGTGGTACATCTGAAATGAAGTCCATGGATAGCGTATGCCATGGTGCTGGTGGTATAGCCAATGGACACAATAATCCTGCAGGACTTGACTTTTGGGATTTTTGTTGTGTGCAAACACAGCAGGTTGCAATAAATTGGACCATGTCCTTTCTCCAGGTTGGCCACCAATAGTTCCTCCTGATTTTGGTTTGTGTCTTAGTAATTCCGGGATGTCCCTCCACTAAAGACTTGTGGTAATTTGTTTTAATTTAGTTTTGTGTTCCTTTATCTTTAATGTATAGTCTCCCCTGCAAATAGGGTAAACTATCCTTGATGGAGTACTGGTCCCCCTTATTTAACCATTCTTATTGGGCTGTTTGGTCCATTTGAGACTGGAGGTCGACCATCAAGTCTTCATAGCAGGCGGTTACTGCGATCTGGTTTTGAATTCGCCCTTCAGGAATGATGGGTACTAGTTCTGATGGTATAAATGCATCCTTGTCCTCTCCCATTCGCGACAGAGTGTCTGCTTTTCCGTTACGCACTCCTGGACTGTATGTAATCACAAAATCGTACTCTGCGAAGAAAAGAGCCCAGCGAAGCTGACATGAAGATTGGGCCTTGGCAGTTTTTAAACATTGCAGATTACGGTGGTCTGTGATAACTGTAACAGAATGTCTAGCTCCCAGAAGGTAGTGTCTCCAGGTTTTAAGAGCTCCTTTAATTGCTAGTAACTCTTTGTCAGTTATGGCCTAGTTCATCTCCGGTGCAGTAAACTTACGGGACCAAAATGCTATGGGATGTAACTGCCCTGTGTCCGGGTCTTTTTTGTGATAAAACCGCCCCCATGGCCACGCTGGAGGCATCGGTTTCAACTACATAGAACAGGTCGGTCGAGGATGCCGAAGAACGGGTGCTGAGGTGAAAGCCAATTTTAATTCCTGGCAGGCTTTTTCGGCTTTGGGAGACCAGGAAAACTTTTTATTCTTTCTTAATAAAGAAGTGATAGGATGAACGATCTGAGAAAATCCCGGGATGAACTGCCGGTAGAAATTGGCAAATCTGAGTACGCTCTGCACTCCCTTGATGTCGGAGATGGCCACTGAAGAATAGCTTCCATCTTGCGAGTGTCCATGTGAACCCCTCGTGGGGTAAGCATGAAGCCCAAGAACTCGATTTCCGTGACATGGAAAGAACATTTTTCCAATTTGGCGAACAGCCGATGCTTACAAAGCTTTTCCAAAATGGCCCTTACATGGCCCACATGATCTTCCTTGGATGCTGAGTAGATAAGAATGTCGTTGATGTATACAAGGACACAGACGTCCAACAGTTTGTGAAGTACATCGTTCATAAAGAACTGGAATGCTGCTGGTGCGTTGCATAATCCAAAGGGCATAACCTGATACTCAAAAAGCCTGTATATGGTTCGGAATACTGTCTTCCATTCATTGCCCTTTTTCACTCTTACCAAATGGTAAGCTCCTGGTAGGTCCCATTTTGTATAGATTTGAGCATTCTTCACTTGATCAAGTACCTCGGGAATGAGTGGCAGAGGATATCTGTTCTTTATGGTAATCTGGTTCAATGCCCTATAATCTATACAAGTTCTAAGGTCCCCTTCCTTCTTTGGTTCGAAGAAGAGAGCTGAGGAGGCTAGGGACTTGGATGGGTGGGTGAACCCATTGGCTAGGTACTGATCTAGGTATGTTCTCAGATGCTGATTCTCTTGCTCAGTCAGAGCGTAAATTCTGCTGCAAAGGATTTGTGCTCCTGGTACCATATCAATTTGTCAGTCGTAAATTCTGTGTGGAGGCAGGTTGTTTGCTTGTTTCTTTTGGAACACATCCAAAAGTCTTGGTATTCGGAGGGTAATGAACCAGAAATTCCTAGAATGGGTTTCACCTTGAGTTGTAGATTCCTCACGTCCCTGTGGTAGCAACTCTCTGCACATTCTTGAGAGAAGGTGAGCTTCCTTGTGCACCAGTCAATCCTTGGGTTTTGGGTTTCAAGCCACGGCATTCCTAGGATCATTTGCGACTGGGGCGCTCCTATAAGATCAAAATAAATGCTTTCCCGATGACCATCCTGACATATCAGGGTCACCGTATCGGTGTGATGTGTTACTGGACCGGAAGACAACTGAGAGCCGTCCACGGCAGTGACGTTTTCCGATTGTGATTTTTACTGAAGTGGAAGGCCTATCCGTGTGGCCGAATTCTGATCGATGTAATTTCCCACTGCTCCACTATCAATGTAGGCTTCTAGAGCATGTACTTTTGATGGTTGTTGGTGATGGGTTAATAACACTGGGATGACCAGGTGTGAGGTCTGTACAACTTTCTTTATTCCGCTCGACAAGTGGACCCCTACACTTGCCGGGCCTCTGAGTTTTCCGACCTCTGTTCCTTTTCTTAGTTGCTGTTGTCCGTGGCACCAACCATCATCTTGGGGGGTTTTATAGGGCAATCTCAGAGGAAATGTCCAGCTTTACTGCAATATAAACAAAGTTGTTATTGTCTGCTTTTTTCTCTTTCAGCCTTAGAAATAGGGGCTCGTAATCCCCCAATTTGCATGGGTTCAGTGGGCTCATGAGTTCTGGTTTGATTGTCCCGAGGTTGCATGTAAACTCACCTCCCTTCAGCCGTCGCGCGGTCCATTTTTCGGTCCTGTAACCGATGGTCCAATTGCACCGTCAGGTTAATATATTCCGCAGAACACTAGGGCGGGTTGACCACTTGAACTGCCACATCTTTTAACTCACCACGTAGCCCTCAGTAAAAAAGTGTAGTCCTTTTCTCCTCAGGCCAATTAGTCTGTGCTATGAGACGGTTGAAGGTGGCAATGTAAATCAACAAGTCGTGGCCTCCTTGTCTGCGAGACAATAATTAGTTATCTAAGGCTTGTCCTTTGGCGTGTCTGGCAAACAATTTTTCCAATTCCCGTTGGGATCATCGTGGGTTACTAATGGTATGGACCAGTCAACTGCACAGCCTCCCAAATATGAAAGTACAAAGGCAACTCTTGTGCTGTCATTAGGTAAGGCCCCAGGTCGACACAAATAGTGGAGACAGCACTGGTTCATGAATACAGCATATATTCGTTCGGGTCACCATTGAAACGCTCTGGTGGAGCCAGTGGGACTGCCCCTGGAAGTACGCTTGCACTGGTGGTGATGGTTGTAGCAAAGGAATTGGTGCAATCCCAGGTAACGGAACCTGTCCTGCGTGTGTCTGGAGCATTTGCCTTGCCAAATCATACGTCTGTTCCTGGGCTACAATAAGGTCTCTCCTCAAGGCATTGGTCTCTTGCCTAGAGGCATGCACTTCAGCCCGCAGCTCCTCCAGTAATTGGGCCAACTGGTCCAGTTTCCATAATCCCCAGGCAGAGATTCAGAGAGGCTTCACCTTCTCTTATGCTCACCTGGTCTCTGCAGGGACGTTGGGGCACGGTTGGAGCCCTCCCTCAGCTTGGCTCCCCTGGATCGACTCTCACCCCCAGCTGCTACAGAATCAACTGCTCTGGATGCTGATATTGCCCCTGAGAGAAGATGAGAGGCAATGAGAATGGTGTGGTGGTGTCGTGATTCCCCTTGACCCTTTCGTGCCAGAACAAGGTGCGCAAGCGTTTACCCAAGCAAGCTCACCTGTTTATTTGTAATGCTGAGCTCTCTGTCCTGCTTCTTGTAGCAGGGGTACTTGGAGTGGACCTAGTTGCATCACTGGTCCATGGAAGTAGTGATCCAGACCGGCTGCGACCAACCACTTAGAAGGTGAGTCTTTTAGCAATAATTATTGTACGGTAATTATAATGTCTTTTACCGTGATTGTAGTTCGTAATTCGTGCAATGTCTTTTGTTGTGATTATAGTTTGTAATTCTTGCAATGTTGGCCTTAAATAGGCTGGCCCTGGCCCCTCCCTTTGGCCCCTCCCTTTGGCCACACCTTGTGGCTCCACCTTGCCACTCCCAGAGGTTCTTACACATGCTCCCCAATGATCCTCTATGGCCATGCCCGACCCTGATGCACTTGCCTTAGGCACAAAGTGTGCAAAGCACACTTTTCTATGAGCCTGGTGCCAGAGGTGCCAGGACTGGGTCCATTTGGACCCTGTAGATGATGAAGACAAGGGCCCTTGCCCAGTCGCCATGACAGTCTTGCTGCAATAATCGCAGAATATTGATACACACCAAATTTGTTAGAACATGTTGCACAGTTTATTGTAAATTTCATTGTGTGCCAGAAATATACAGCAGGGCACACCTTGCAATCAGTGAAAGGAGCAATCCCTGGACACGATGGTCACTTCTAGCATCTGCATATAGATTATGTGGATATGTTACAAGTATGTAAAGGTTATAGGTACATGCTAGTGATAACATGTCCTTTTTCCAGATGGATCGAGGCAAGTCCATTCACACACCCTGGTGCCACATGCGCTGGCAAGTTTCTCGTGCATGAGATGTTTTCTAGATGGGCTGTGTGCAAAGTTATGCGGTCTGACAATGGGCCACATTTTGTAAACAAATTGTTTGAACAGATAGTTCTTCTATTAGGTATAAAATACAAGTTTTCCTCTACCTATCAACCACAGGTGAATGGTTTCTGTGAGAGGCTAAACGGACTTCTCAAAGAAAGGATAGCAAAGGGAAGGCTGCATTGTCATCCTTTTGCCTTGTTTGCCATGAGAAAACAGCCTGGTTCAGATCACCAACTAACTCCTCAGGAGTTGGTAACTGGATGCCGCATGAGAGTACCCCTGGCTCCTCCTACAAGAATAAAAACTGATACCCATAGTGCAGCGCAAACATTAGGGGACGAGATGCATGATTATTTAACAAATATGAACAATAGTGTTTGTTTTTATTTCTCAACAGATCAAAAATCGGAGGGAAGGGTCAAAGACGATTGAGGAAGATGACCAAACAGCTGATTTTATAGATTTACTCAAACAGACTAGTTTGTACCCAGAGGACCAAGAGCTTTGTACGTACTTGGAACATGCCCCACCCTGAGGGGCCGTACCTAGTAGAGGAGGTTACTCTCACTGCTGGGAAACCTCAATGGAAAAGAGCCTAGCTGCATTTGAATGACATGAAGCTCTACAAAGGAGAGACCATGACACCTCAGGCACCCGTTGACAGTGAAGCAAGAGAAGAAGTTCTGCGCATGCCGACCAGTTTGGCTACCAAGGACAAGGACAAAGAATTAATGGACTAAAAACATTCTGGAACAAATTGACATTTCCTAAAAGTTTAATAGGAAATGAATAGACTTGCTGAAGTTCCATAACTTGTTCAATTGAACGAAAAAAAGACTATACATTAAAAACATGTCAAGAAGATTGGACAGCACACTTTATTCTACGTGAAACGTTGCATACATATTTGCACGCTGTTTTTGTATACATACTCCAGCACTAGTGCAACGAAATCTGTACATTGTTGCATTTTTTGGAAATCCTAAAAACAGTCCTATCATTTGATGAGTTATTATTGCCATTATAATCCAGTTCCTTTTATAACAAGTGATTGAAATTGAATAACTGAGTTAAAAATGGGGATTTTTCATTATATAAGACACACATTGCTAACAAGAAGGCCAGCTACACCAAAAGAGATAATGTCACATTGGAATACTATGTAAATACTTATTCTAACTACATTTCTCTTCATGTGCTGCCTTTGTTTTATTATGCTCTTTACATTTCGTGACATATTGTTTTACAATTCAAATGAAGTATCCCAGAATGAGACATCTATTCTTATCCCCAACCAAAGCATGAGTGATATTTTTCCTCATATTTCCAAACAAATTGTTCAATATAAAAGGGTTGCAAGGGAAGATAATTAGGGTGTAAATTCATATATTGATAATTTGGCCCATTTAAAGAATAATATGTGCTATCAACACATAAAAGAGGTAGGTAGAAAAACATTGGACGAACGCTGTTATGTATGTACTCTCATACCTTGTGCCATGAATGCAACCAGAGAATTTATAGCATTTATAGCAAGAGAAATACCTGTTCATGATGTGATGTGTCTCCTCCACCTAGCAGCATGCTTGTCCAGAGAACAATTTGAAGGAAAGCGGGCAAAATTATGATGAATGTCAAAGAAAACAGTCCCTGCTATTGGTTCATGGACAAGTGGCCGCTAGTTGTTAGGAATGATTTTCTATACTCTGGTCTTGTGAACAAATGTATAGAGGCCAACCTATATTGTGACAGGCACAACTCTGGGAGCTCTAGCCCAATCAGTTCAATGTAGCATTGACGAGAGGTCTAGGATGAGTCTCAAGATATGTTGAACTTGTAAAAGGTTCACAATGAGTACACACAACAGGAATCACAAGTTACATGTAGACAGTAATATATGGCAGAATATCACTAAGAAAAATGCCTACAAACAGGTAGAAGTATCACAAAACACAAAAAATAGATTACATATGTAGAGCCACTAGATTACGGCATAACACAATTCATTCAAACTCATGTAAAATAAATTGCAATTAACTTTATGTACTACAGGTCCACAGAGAATTAACCCTAACTTCAAAACTCCTTCCCTAATTTTCCTGGGGCTTTATGCTCAAAAATTCATGAACGTTTTGACACAGTTTGTGATGCAGGAAAAAATGAAGGTAGGGTCTCTGGGGTCCAGTGAACAGTTCCAGGGGTTAGAAGACAATGTATTATAACTAATAGAAGTGTCCACAAACTTTCCTTAGGCTTGCAGGAGCAAGCAATGGCAAAGCCAAAGTATAGCACAAGTTTTATAAAAGTTAGGAAAACTTTTAAAGGGAGTTTAGGGGCAGTTAAGAACCACTGTAACTTACTCCCATACTCCAATTCTTCCCAGGTCAATGGAAGAAGGTCCAAGGTTGCTTTTCATGCCACCAGCCTCAGTCCTTGATTCACAGGGGTTTCAGGTTCTAGCTGGTCTCTGGTCGGTGTCTTTCACTGGTGCAAGGACTCTCAAATGAAGAATGTAGAGAACATGATGCAGGACCCCTCTCAGGACTGGAGTCGAGGCAGGTAAGCTGTTTCAGACGGTGGTCACCGCAGCACGGCAACGCAAAGGGCCTCACTTTTCATGGTCAGACTATCCCTCCTATCAAGGGTCCCCTTGAGGCTATGACTCTGAACATTTGCTGAAGTAAGCTTGTAGGACAAGGTGAGGATCTTCCGAGTTCCAGGCCTCAATTCGGAATGGTGACATCAGCAGCATGGTAGCCAAAACTCACAGCTGGTCAGACACAGGAAAGTCCATGGGATACTTCCGAAGGCTTTTCTTCACAGGGTACCGAGCAGACATCAGGAATGGATGGTCCCTCCACTCCACGGGTCACAGCTTCCTCACAGGACTGCTGAAGATCAATAGCAAGGCAGGGCTCCACCAGGACAGTAGTATAAGTTGGTCACCAGACCTCCTTCAGACGGGTCTCCGGTCTCTACACAAGTCTCACAACTCGACAGGAGTCTTGACTCCTTCAGGTTACTCCAGGATCTCTGAAGAATGGGTGCAGATGTCATCTTCTTATCCTAAAAGCCAGGTAAGAACCAAAATTCCCAATAGCAGGACTAGCCACACGCACACTCCAGCAGCGGTCCAATCAGGACCACTGGTGCGAACACCCATGCATACAACTCAGACACACTGAAACCAGTTTGTGGATTGGGACAAGACAGTCCCAGCCCACATCCTGACAGCAAACACACATAGCTCTCCATTATCCCTCCAAAAGCATCTGATTTCCCAGGCACTGGAAGTCCATATAAGGATTTTCCTGGCCTCGCAGGCAAAGAAGAAGGTTGAAGAACAAGATGGCCATAGGACAAGCGACAAACCATGTGGCACGGCCATGTTTGGACATTAGCCACAGTTAGTAGCCAAATGTAGTAAACGCGGTAAGGTTGCAATGAAAAGCACCAAAAAATTGTAAAAAGTCACTGCTATCACCAGTTTGTCCATTTAGCACACCTAGAGTAACCAAAAATCCTTTGAGTGTCAGTCTAGGGCAAATCAAAAAGTGTACCCCATTATACTGCACTGTAAGGTGCATTGTACAATGATAAAAAGTTAAAAGTGATAACAAGTTACTAAAAGTATTAACAAAGTTGCAAGACTAAGGGAAACCATGTTTCCCAGTACTGACAGCGTGAAGGGCATGTCAGTTTCCCATAACAGAAGAGCACAAGACAGTGTAGTGAAGCGTAAGGCTTTACTGCACTGTAAAAAGTATAGGTCAGGATCAAAAATAAAAGCAAAAAGTTTGGTGGTCCATAAAAATGGAAGGAAAGGTGCAGTAAAGATTAATATTTCCTGACACTAGTAAAGGATGGGAAGCAGGGATGTTGCCATGTAGTACACACTTAATGATGACATCACCAATACATGTGGTGCAAATAGTGAACAGTGGATGTCTGAAGGAATGTGCCAAGTTTGCTAAATGACTTACATGGGTTGAAGATGAATCAGGACCTGTATCGATATTACCCATAAAGAATGTGATGCTTTGTTTTGGAAACAAAGGGCTGATCAAAGTTGGAGAAAAAAAAGAATGTCAGTAAGCAATTGAAGTTACAGGAAATGACAGGGAGAACTGCGGTATTGATGGATCATTATTGGGCCCATGGATCCAGAGCCTACATGAAGTTACCCAATAGCTGGGAAGGAGTATGCTCTCTGGTGATGATACATGTCTCTGCATTGGTGATCCCTCAAAGTGACCTCTACATAGATGGTTTTTAGAAATGAATACACACCAGAGGTCACTCCACTTCATTCAACAAAACAGGGAACATTACCTCTCAGCAAAATCAGTAGAGGCCTATCATGACATTCCAGATGAACATACATTGTTTAGCAGGACGGCAGTGATATTTACAGGCATATTCATGGCACAAATTCAAACATCAATAAACATCAAATGGTTACAAATCACTAGGTGGGAGCTGCTACAAACGATTAACACAACAATAAAATAATTGAATGCGATCAGAGAAGAACTGAGGGCTATCAGACTCATGACCCACCAGAACAGGTATATCCTGGCCTTAATTACAGCAATGAAAGGAGGTTTGTGCGCCAAGATCGTGCCATCTCGCTGTATATACACACCTGCCCATGATGGAGAAAATTGAACCCTAACAGAAGCATTGACTACTCTGTCAACCCTGCATATGAAGATAGTGGAAGAAGTAGATGAGACCGAAGATTGGTTTTCGTCCTTGTTTTCATGGGTTCCAACCTGGTTGGCAAATGCCTTCAAACTACTTGGAGGAATACTAATGTTAGTGTTGCTGGGATTCTGTCTTATCAGAATATTCATAGGACAGTGCAGAAAAACAGCAAAGAAAGCAATTGGGATGAAACTAATGATCGATGTGAATGCTGTGACTGACGAGCACACACACACCGAAATCACCACCCATGAGCAGCTGTGAGAAGGTCCTCTCATACTCCCAGGGATAAAGTTCTATTACCCTTAAGATCATATGAACTATGTAGGTCATTGGGTGTTCTGTCAACCAACTGGGGAGTGCTGCCATATGAACTGGAGTGTGGATGAACACATGAAGAATGCAGGTGACCTGAGGGGGATGACTAAGATATAAATCCCAAAGAAATCATTCTGTGGAGGAAGAATTAAGTTAATTGAGGAGGAGGAGGTGGTCGAGGACTCAACCAGAGGAGGGAATGTAGAGAAGCAGACGTGTACATTGTTGATAGAACCCACCCCCTCTTCTCCAACATATTGGATGAAGAACAAGAAGACACTGTGCATGACACGCAGTATCATTCCAATACCATATCGAGTGTATGAGAGATCTTAGGCACTCAGACAACCGTACCGAATGTACCCCTGAACTGAAGTGGTAGCAGGAGATTTGCAGACACCACTGAACATCGAAGAGTTGCAAAGAAAATCTGACAGGTGCAAAGTGATGTCATAAGAAGAAACGACGATGACACACAGAAATGATGTAAGAAAACCAAAAGAATGAAGTTGTAACTGAAGAAATAAAATAAACATGTGTACGAGTGAGAAGAAACCACATAAATACGAAGAAGATAAGTAACCAGATGAGTAGTAAATGTATATACGCAAAAACACAAGGTAGATGAGTCACAGAAGAAAATATAACGTGGGTAAAGTGGCCAGGTTGAAAAGATGGAGGTCAGCTGAAGGAGAAAGACCAGAAAGACCAGGTTTGCAGAGCTGACAGACGCCGGAAATACAAATTTGTGCATGAACATGGTATAGCTGTTGGCCAGAGATCAAGGATGCCACAGCAAGAAGCAATTGCAGGGTACAAATGAGGTCAACAAGGATAAGCAATGTACGTAGGACATGTTTCTCTTAGATTAGGTAAATGGGTGAACATTTGTGAATGCCAAGTATTGGACAATTAAAGATGCAGAAAGCATATGTGAGATGGTGCAACCAAGTCTCCAGAGGCCACAGAGAGTAATGACACCCAAGATAATTGACTCAAACAGCACTGAATAGAAAGGGGAGATGGACACAATCATGGTCTCTTCACACGTGGTACAAGACCAGAAAATAAGGCCTATTCATGAGTTCCATACAAAGATAACGATGTACCTTAACTCCCTTTAAAGTTACAGAGAAGAGAACATCAGGCAAGGTCAAGTACAAAGAAGAGGCCTTGACTGATACTCGACTGAGGAGCGATAGCAGACAAATTGGACAACTGGGCAGTAGTCTGACGGTGTTCTCTTCACCTGGGTTTTGTTTTTCTTACGTGTTGCTAATGAGCCGAATGGCCAAGGTTGTGAGAGAATGCCAACCAACCTTAAGTGCCTATGCACTGATGAGCATACAATGTTTCTGGGGCCAATCCGCTGCTTATATGTTTATGTAATCTGTATTATCCTTAGTTAGAGGAAGGTTCAGGGTATGCCTGCCAGGAGAGGGTCAGCCAATGATGTTACTAACACTTATAGACATTATAAGTGGATATGTTCCCCTACCAATCCCTCCTCCTGATCGGTTTTATTATTTGCCACATAGGATGACATCATAACTGACGTACATTGGGGTATAAAACCTTTTGCAGAACTATAATGTACTGAGAGTGTGTGGACTAAGATGTGTTGTTCGCCAGGTTTCCCTACTTCATTAAGCTGTTAATAAAGTAGTATTTCGCCATATTCTTTGAGACTGTCCGGTTATTTGGGGCTGAGATAAATTATTATGGTGATCCCATTCTGCGCATGCGAACGCTCAACAGTTATACAGCAAAACAGCGGTACTCTGCCTCCCTGGGGATACACCTGTTATGTGTGTGGTGAGAAAGCACCTCTCATCCTTCAGCTGTTTCTCTGCGGCCCATGGGAGCATGTATTAGGCAGACGCACACGCACAATGTGCAGATTTTGCATGGGTAAAACCTTGATTTGTTATTCAAGCTAATTAAACTGAGCTGCAGGTTATGTGTTAAATTGCATATCTTTTCATTATTAATTGTGATGTTTTGCAGCACTTTTAGATGGAGCTCATTGAACCTGTTTGTTTCAATATCATATTGTTTGAATGGTGCGCGTCCAGCATTTGGCTGCCTCTGGCTGTTCTCTTTTAGTAGACACAAGATACCTACGGCCAGTCCACCGGACCAATGTCAGGGCCTGGGTGCTTACTCATATGAAAGGACCGAGTGAGCGTGCAGGCTCACAAGCAATTTTTGGAGATGACCGAGGCTCCATCCTGCCTAGCCCCAGGCCACTTAAATCTTTGTTTCCGATGTAAAAGATATATTTTCAATGTATTCCGAAAATGTAGGTGATCTGATTGCACATTGAGTCGCATAGGGTAACAGTTCCAGAGTGAGACGTTTTTGAAGTGAAGGGATTATCTTTAAAAGTCTTGGATTTGAGTTGAGGGTGTAATCAGCAGACACTAAGAGGCTGGCCTTGGCCATTGGGTTAGAAGATAGTGAGTCGTGTAGTCCAAAATTATAATGGCCAAACAGAATTGGTAACTTTTACCTTGAATCCCGCCTGCCAAATACGTGGCATACGAAACCAAAAAGGAAATCACATTTCGCTTGCAAATTACAGTAAAAGCTGAATTATCTAGTACCATCAATGGTACTAGAAAATCACTAGTTCTGCATATCCGAATGTTGGATGTCCTAGCCGGATAGCAAAGCCAAAAGGTGGGCTAACCAAGCTTCCTAGCCTGTTTGTGCTGTCATTAGGCTACAAAACCTTTGTTTTCAGTCAGTTCCTTAACCGGAACCATTACAATGGCTGCCAATAGAGGTGCCGGTTAACAGAGCACTCCAAAACAAAGTATTCTGCACAATCATAGATTGGGAGCACTGTGCTGATCGGTGCAGTGCAAAAGCAGAGTAACATAGCATAAGGCGAATCAAGCCTATTGGTAAGGGTGACTTTCACCAAAGTGGGTGAATTGGTCACAAAATGTGTATGCAGTGAATTCACGGCAATTGCCCACTCCTAGTAATCGGGTAAATAAGTATTTCTACCCCTTCCCATGCCAGCTAGTGCTTAATTTGTGTGGGGGCTTGCCAGGGCTCAGCCCCAGTACTTATTTCTTATACCCAGCATGTATGTTTAAGCCCAGCTTGATTATGTTGTGGTGTTTTGCAACTTTATTATTTTAACTGTCAATCATAGTAACATAACAATCAACAACAGTGTGCACTACCCTGGGTCTTTTCATCCTGGGCTTGCTCATAGTTATTCACAAACTTGATAACCCAGGGTGGCAGGGCATGGCTATATATCAATTTTCATGAATAACAATGAGTTATAAGGTGACAATCCTGGGCACTGATGCTGGCCATGCCTGCACACTGCTCCAAATAACCTGTTTGACATTGCTGCAAATTCTCTACTGTAATAACCAGCAAAGTGGGTTGCTAACAACAGGACAGTGACCATCCAGCAGCCTCAATCCAGGAGCAAGGTCAGTGAAAAAGGCGACTATCAAGGGGGAGTGTCTAGCATGAGTGTCAAACCAAGCAAGATACTCTTGCTGCAGTGTTTGACAGGCACGCACATCAGTTCAGCAATTATTTTTGCGTGCATTTGTCCAATAATGTACCCTAACAGGAAAGCATGTGGGCTTTTATTTTCTATTAATAGTTTGTTAAGATGTTCCAATTGCCACTGATGGGTTCAGAGCAAAGTTTTAACAATAATGTGTTTTAAAGAAACACTTAAATATTTATTTTATTTCAAGATGCAATATGTTATGTCGATTGGTATCTGTATATCACACCATGCATGCATGCCCTCAATGAACCGGTGGTCTTTGCATCCATAACAGCTATTATGTTGGTGCTGTATGGAGCAGGCATGGGTGGTGTCCGTTGGCTGGGTGCTGCCCGCCCCGATGTGTCAGTGACATACAAGACAATATTTTGGACCTGGTACTTAATTTCTTACAAATTAAGCACTAATACCACCACCATCCTGTTATTCTGACCCCTCCTCAGAGCAAAGAGCAAAGCTACAGTCAAAACTTCCTGACTCTGAAAGACAACCACTGTAGCCTTTAAAGCACTGTCTCCAGGCAGCAGGGCTATTGCCAGCAGGCGTATAGATTGTGTAGGTTACATGTGGCCGGCCTCCACTGCACCTCAGGCCTCTTCCTAATCAGGAAGCACCCAAGCTAAAAATAATCATTTGTTTTGTCAATGACGTATTTTCAGTCTGCCCTAACCGCAGGGTGTTTAACAACAGTCATACAAGCGATACAATGAAAAATATGTGAAACAAATTCAAACCTTTTTTTATAAATCATATGCTCGACACAATGCGAAAAAAGGGGGAGCACACATTAAAAAACTAACCTATACATGTTTCTAAGTAATCAATCATGTTTACTACATGTAAAATCTTTTTGGGGAGGCAAAATGACACTTTTTGTCACCCATAAAGATGCCATATATGATTTGAGAAGGTGCAAGTGGATCTAGGTCACGTGGTTTAAGGCCCACTCACCTGTCAATCTCTGCTAATCTGTTGGTGCCTTCCTGTTTTGCGTCCTTTTTCCCTATTTAAGCAGCCTTCCAACCCCTTTTCCTTTGCAGTTGGTGAGCAGGTGCAAGTGGATCTACACATGGCCTAAGCCCCGCCCACCTGTCAATCACTACTAAACTGTTGGTGCCTTCCTGTTTTGCTGCACTTTTTCCCTACTTATACAGCCCTCCAGCCTCTTTTCCTTTGCAGCTGGTGAGCAGGTGCAAATGGATCTAGGTCATGTGTCTTAAGCCCTGCCCACCGGTCAATCACTGCTAAACTGTTGGGGCCTTTCTGTTTTGCTGCCATTTTTCCCTACTTAAGCAGCCCTCCAGCCTCTTTTCCTCTGCAGTGGGTGAGCAGGTGCAAGTGGCTCCAGGTCATATGGCCTAAACCCTGCCCACCTGTCAAGATGACCCCCCCCGCAGCCCCCATTTATTTTTACAATGCTACCACCAAAGTTTCAAACTTTTGGTGTTCAAACCTTTGGTGGTAGCATTTTTAGAACTTTTGGTCATTGCGACCATTTTCTGTTGGTCAAATCGGCCTATACCGTGTTTCTTCTGTGTATTGGTGGATGTGGATGTGGTCCGTGGGTAGGAGGGCTCCCAGCGCCTCCATGTATAGAATGAAGATCACTGGGGAGAGGATGGTACCCTGCGTGACTCCACAGATGACGGGTAACATTGGTGATTTAGGTGAGTCCATCTGAACAAACCGCTGGCGGTTGACGAGGTAGGACTTAAACCAGCGCCGATGTAGGGTGTCCAGGAATGCCTGATGGTCTACTGGGTTGAAAACGGCCTGGAGGTCGAGTAGAGCTGGAGGCAAGGGTGGCCGTCGTCAAGGATGTTGTCAGTGTTTTGTCGATCACCTGTACAGTTGCTGTCTCCATGCTTCATCTGGGTCTGATCCCGGATTCGTAGATTTGGAGGAGATTGTTGGTGTCGATGTGTTGCTGCAGTTGTGCGGGTACCGCTTTCTCGAGGATCTTACCTAGGAAGAAAGTTTCTTTAGTAGAGGGAGGATTTGTCCTTTTTTTAGGGTCGATGGAATGGTGCCTTGAGTTAGGGAGATGTTGATGATCTCCAGGCAGGGAAGGAGAGCTTCTGTGGGGAGGGTATTAAGGATGGATACTGAAAGGATGTCGTCTGTATATGATGAATCTGTGAGGGTGGCAGGGTTTCTACCAGTTCCTCTGTACAGAGTGTCTTGAATGTTGTCCATGGTGTGGAGATTTTGTGAGGAAGGGCATGAGATGGGTATGTGGATGCAGAGCTGGTGTCTGTGCGCTGGCGAATCTTTTTGATTTTGTTGATGAAGAAAGTGTTGATGGCGGTGGATTTTTCCATCGAGTGTGGTATGGCAGGGTTGGTCAGCGGGTTGATGCAGAGCATGACCGCTTTGAAGAGGGCTCTGATGTTGTTGTCGGCTTCTGCTATGGTGTTCTGATAGTAGGAGGCCTTCGATGTGTTGATTTGTTGTCAGTGGTTTGCTCAGAGTTCCTTGAGGAGCGTCAGGTCGGATGCAGTCCTGGAGCAGTGCTAAGTTTTGTCTTGTTTCCTGATTACTCTTTTGCTGCAGTGGAATTCTCGCATTTACCGGGGTACTGGCAATTTCAGTTTGCATGTGCGTGGTTTCAGAGGTGCGTGTCAGTCGATGGAGGCTGAGAGGGTGGTGCTGAGTTCTTCCAGTAGAGAGTCACAGTTCGGTTGGGGGTGTTCGGTCTACGTGAGGTGGAGGTTGGCAAAGGCTTCCGCAAGGGCTTACACTGAGAGCTTCTTGAAGGACCTCAAGGTTTGTCTGATGGGTTTCTGCTGGGCGTGCTTGACTTGGGTGGAGTGCAGGATGTTGAAAGGCATGGCCAGGTGTCAGACCAGTCAAGTGGGAGAGGATAGCTGTAGTGGAGGGAAGGTTGTGTGCTGTGTGAGGCTGAGGGCGGCGAGAAGACTGAAGAGAGCTTCCTTCATCAGTTTGGCGGCCTTGTTGACTGAGAAGATGTTGTTGGCATGTGGGAGTGTCATGGCGGTGACCAGGTCTGAAAAAGTCTCCAATGAAGGCAGTGTTGGGTTTGGGTGGCCTGTAGATGAGATGGAAGGGGGCTGTATTCTTCAGGAAGGGCGGGAAATGACAGGAGAGGACTTCGAAGGAGAAAATGCTGTCAACCTCACCTTAGGTGAATGTTTGTAAGATGAAGGATTTTGCTGGAACATTTTTAAGGTATAGCGTGCAGGGGGGTCCTCAGCCATCGGGGAGAAGATAAAGCTTTCCCAGAAGAGAGTCTGCCACTTCCCTCATCCACTTCAGAAGGGCCTTTGCAGTGGCCTGCTCATGTAAAAGGCATGACCGTGGTTGTACAATGGTACCCAGGACTCTGCCTGCTGAACTGGCAAACTCTAGCAATCTTGCTGGCTGGGAAGTGTGGAAGAAGGACTCACCTTGCCTCATAGACCCTGGACAGGGCCTCACAGCACTCCAGGAAAGAAAAAGCTGCTTGTGGCTCTATGCACAATTCAGAATCACTTTGAGTGTTTGGGAGTTGCACCGATCTATGCTTTGTCTGCCTGTTCCAAGATTCTCTAACCAAGTGCCATTGCCGCTTGTTGAATTAGACCTCGTTGCTGAATCCCATTGCACCAGCTTGACAACCTCAAACCTGATTTTAAAAAAGAAAATGTGTTTGATCTTGTCAAGCAAAACACTGCATGATCAACACTCATCGTCGAACAAAACAAATTGGTACGAGCATTACATAATCTTGGTACAGAATTCTATAGATGCGCAGTGCAAGCTGTGACAGTGTGATAAGGGGGCCAGGAAGGGATTCGGATGAGATTTGAGGACACAGTCCTCCTTAGAAAGTATCATATCGCAGGGCGGCACATCAGCTCGGGGTTTGTTTGGCCAAGTACAGTCTAAATTCTAGCCATATGTCTTTGGGCCTGGACGTACAGAGTAATATATCCAGGTACGTTTCCTCAGAGTTCTGAGCCCAGGTGAGATCACTCAGCCAAGCCCTGGATTTTGGTGGTTTCTTGTCCTTGATGCCCTTAAGAGTGCCCAGAAGCCAAGCTCGGCGCTGTCGAACCCCGGCAGGAGCATTTTAAAGTATCAACAGTGATAATCTTCCCCTGGCCATGTTCTATGTGCTCAAGTGACGATTAAGATCTGACTACTTTTAAATGACATACTCGTGCATACGACTTTCTTCATTAACAGAGTGCTCCTTTAAGTCGCAAGCTTGCATATTCTGTTTACTTCATTACAGGGGTGGGTTGTTAGTGTTTTATTAGTCTGTTATATCCGTTTGATTAAAGTCCTGTATTTTTATTGAACCTTGATTAGACATTTCTTTTATTTTGCTATCAGAGTACTGTTGCTGTTTAGGTGCATTGTTGGTAAGTTAGCTTAGCATGTTGAGTGCTCGCTGCTGAGATTTATATGGGATCTGCAGGTTGCAGGTTTGGATACCGGCAAGGCCAACTCAGCCTTTCATCCTTCCGAGGTTGCTAATTGAGTACCAACTTCGGTTGAGTGATAATTGTATGTAAACATGTTCTATGTACTGCTGCTCTGCAAAAGCGCTATCTAAATATCAAATAATTATTATCATTTTTAATATCATGCTGGCTCACGCCTGTTCTGGAGACTACATCCTATGCTCCATCCATGCTACCTTAGGAGGCGAAGGAGGCGTGCGATTTATGGTGGGCCTGTTTCACTTAAATTATTTATTTATTTTCATTTGTCGAGCGTGCCGAACCCGAAGGTATCTGGGCACTGGTTACAGTACAGAGATGAGATGGTTACAGTATGTAATACAGAAGTGGTAGGAAGAGTGGGATTTAGCAGTGACAGGGGTAGCACAGATATGGGGAATAATGTGAGTTTGACAGTATGAGCTAGGGGTCTTGTGTTATTGGCATCACATCTGGTTTAGTAGAAGTATGAGGCTAAGTAAGAGTTTAGAAACTATTACTGGTCCCTGTAAGGTAGTCATTTCATCTCAACATACAGACACATTATTACAAATAAATTATAATTCAACAAAAGTCATATAAATTCGTCAATATCATGAAATTCCGAAATGTAGCTGCTGACTGCTCCCAAGTGTCTTTCGGTCTGTTTGGATCCAGCACTCCGTTATGCATCTGTACTGTTGTATACCTCTGTAAAGCGCTCCTTGAGCCCCTGAGAAATGTCCTACACACTACTGAATGTCTCATCAAGGGTCTACGTAGATATAACCACATCACCCCGACCCTCATCGATCTTCACTGTTTCCACTCCACGCACGAATCACCTTCAAGTATTGCTGCCTCATCTATAAGGAGGTTGTCCTCAAGTCACCCAGCTGCCTCGCAGAGACACTCAACCAGCGAACAGTGTACCAACGGAAACCACAACACGTACAAACTTGAAATCCGCCACTGAAAAAAGGAAAGGACCAGAAAACAAGCCTTCTCTGCCTACGATCCAAGACTATGGAACCTCCTCCCGTCAGAATCAGACTCGCCCCACGCTCCTACAATTCAGAAAAGAACTCAAGACCCACCTCTTCAAGGAGTCTCTCCTCCTCAACACCTAAGCCATCACCTCACACCTCGTACCACCTGACTCGCTAGATGCCACCCGCCAGAGGTGTTTCTAGGGGGGGTGCTGAGGGGGCCATAGCCCTGTGTCTTTTGGTTGTAGCCCTGAATAGAAGCACAGGGGTTACAACGAAAAGGCTAGCGAGCCCCCAGTCCCGACAGTCCCAAAATTAGCATTGCCCCGGATCTTTTCCAGACCTAGCAACACCCCTGCCGCCCGCCGTTCTGCTCCCCGCCTCCCGGTACAGCTGTACCCCTCCTCTTTGCCCTCTGTATACCACCCCCCGCTGTATATCTGCTCTCTTGTTACCTCTGTAAAGCGCTCAGTTATGCATCTGTACTGTTGTATGCCTCTGCAAAGCACTCCATTGCTTCTCGACACTAGGACAGCGCTCAATAAATACAAAATAATAATAGTATTCATCTTTGCATTGTTGATCATTAAGTGTACGTTCCTTTGTGTTATTTCAATTTTAGACTCAATGTTACCCTCCTTTCCTCGCAGCCAGTAAGATAGCTCAGTGAGTTAAGCGTTTGCTGCTGCGATCTCCGAGTGGTCTGCAAGTCTCTGGTTGAGTCCTGACCAGGTCAATTCAGCCTTTCATCCTTGCAAGGTTATGAAATGAGTCCCTCCTTCGGCTGGGGCCTAATAGTATTTTGAAATGTTCTAAGGAGAGTGCTTTGGGACAAGCGCTATGAAACAAATGATTGTAATTAACCTTTTTCTGCCTTTCCAATACCGTTTCCGTGAAGGTCCATCCAGGACGTGGTTTGGCTGGCTGTGGTGCCAGCACGTGACGCGCTCTTCTGATGCACACTCGAGTGTGAAGATCCCGGGACATCGCCCGGTTTAGCCATGCGCTCGTTCCTGCTGATGAGGTAAATGGCGGGTCTCCGTCCGCTGATGGCAGCAGAAACCCTGGGACGCGTGTCGTGTTTGCTCTGGATAGGCAGTATTCTAGTGCTGAGTGGGGCCGAAACATTGCAGGAATTCCCACGGGAATTCGGTGAATCTTGGATTATCCCCGCCACCCCCCCCCCCCCCCCCGACCTCCCTCGTTGACTTCTGGCAGGCGCTGGGAGCTGAGAGTGGAAGCGGGTGTAGATAGGCAGGCAGGCTCCCTCAGGGAGCAGGCAGGCAGCTTGATCCAAGCACAGAGAACCGGTTGCTGTCCTGTCATACGAGGACACCACGTTCTGTTTGTTAATGCATAATGCAGTGCAGCCAGCAGGCTCTGAAACTGTCAGCCAGTGATGTCCATGCACGCGCGGCCACCACTGTATCCCAACAGAGAGGAGACACTTGGGAACAGTCAGCAGCGACAGTTAGGAATTTCATGACATTGAAGACTTCATAGGACTTTTGTTAAATTATAATTTTTTTTGTAGTAACGTGTGTGGGTGTTGAAATGAAATGACTACCTCTCAGGGACCAGTAGTGATTTCTAATCTCCTACTTAGCCCCACACTGCTACTGAACCAGCTGTGATCCCAATCATACAAGAGCCCTAGCTCATGCTGTCAAGCTCACATTACTGAGTCCAAACATGGTTCAGCTAAGGGGAGGGCCTTACCCCTCCATAAAGTCATTTTGCCACAGTGGACTGGTCCATTTTAAGCCTTTTCTAAGGGACAGTCCTTGCTGCTGTGACAAGGGTCTTGCCAGCTGATGAATGCTCTCAGAGAACTTTGCCGGCAGAAAATGTGTAGGGGACCCAGGAAGCGCGTATGGTCTATGAATTTCCCCAAGATCTTTCAACCCTTCTCCTGGTTACAGCTCCTCTCCTGGGCTATAATTAACTTCCATCCCTTCCCTGTCTGCCTGACATCATGTACAACACTCCAGCCATCTTCGCACATCGTGATAGCAGAGCTTCCTTTGAAGCAGCAGCTCCAAACTGCCCCGCTGGGGTATGTCCTGTTCCTCTGAGAAGCTGTCAAGCCTTCTCAGGCAGAGAACTAAGAGAGCCTTCATCTCTGGTCCACGCACGCTGATTTGGATGAACATTAACCACCGACAGCCCTACAAAAAAGTTTCGGACAGTGTCAGGGTTAACTGAAAAACTACTTGAGTAGCTAATAGACTTTTCCCATTCATAATGGACTCCCCGTAGGCCAGTATATCAAATCAGATATAGCTTTATTACAATACTTAACCAAGCGGCCACCAGGCCAAGGGGATGTACAATTATGTTAAAACATGTTTGTCAACCTTCAAAGGGACCCACATTTGTATTCCAAAAAAGGCCAATGTACACTAGAATAACTTGGTTTCTAGATATGCCAGCGGGAACATGTGTTGCTTGGCACATTCCGCACATATCCCCCAGTGTACCTTCCAGATTGTGGTAGGAATTCCAACCCAAAAAGGTTTTTAGTGACAAAGTCAGCTGGGACCCTTTCTAAACGTTTTGTCTCAATGCTGCTAACATGCTGTGTGCATGCCAATTACTGATGCCTGCCAGTAAGTATGTAAGCAAAAGGTCTGGGTGCCCCTCTAGTGAGAACGAACACTGCCAGATAACCTGTTATGTGGGTAGGTTCCCACTCAGGAGCATCTACAAGCACATTTTAACTCTCTGAACCTTTCTCCGAGGATACATACCTATTTGCATATCAGTCTTATCCCACCAACATGGGCAGTCCAGCACCAAAAGGCTAGGCAAGTCCTCTCTGAACAAGAGTACAAACAGCAACCCCAGACACGTGTTTCTGCCTTGTTGGGACTCCTCAGTGATGTGAAGTTGTTCCTCTCTAAGCACAGTTAGCAAGGGGACCTCGTCTCGGGTTACCGTGGATAATTTAGGGTGAAACCTAGATTCCCTAACAATGTATGCAAAAGGTCTGGGAGCCCCTCTAGTGAGAACGAACACAGCCAAATAACCTGTTATAGTAGTGGGTTGCCACTAAGGAGCATCTACAACCACATTTTAACTCTCTGAACCTTTCTCAGAGGATGAATATACATTTGTATCTCAGTCTGGTCCCACCCACCTGGGCAATCCAGCACCGAAAAGCTGGGCAAGTCTCCTCTCAAAAAGAGTACAATCATTAACCCCAGACGCGTTTTTCAGTATTGTTGGACCTCATCGCTGAGGTGAAGCCGAGCTTCATGTCAGCACAGTGAGCAAGGGATTCACATATGGATTGCCGTTAGTTACTTAGGGTAAACCCCCAAGTTTTACAAAATGTACAGAGGTATGGTAGCGCCTCTACAGAGGACAAACATGCTTCAAATAACCTGTTCTGTAGGGTGTATCCCACTCAAGAGGCTCTACAACCACGTTTAGCTCACTGCACCCTTCACAGAGGAGAAATCTTAATTTGCATATCCGTCTAGCCCCACCCACATGGGCAGTCCAGCACCAAAATGCTAGGCAAATCTCCTCTCAACAAGAGTTCCATCAGCAACCCCTGACACATGTTACAGCCATGTTGGTCCTCCTCAGTGAGGTGAAGCACAGCCTCTCTAAGGCACAGTGAGCATGGGACCAGGTCTGGATTACCCCGGGAAATTTAGGGTGAAACCCCAGGTCCCTAAACATTTATGCAAAATGTCTGGGAGCCCCTCTACTGAGAAATGAGACAGACACATAACCCCAGAAATATCCACTAAGTATACATTGGGTCTCTTATTGTCAGAATCCAAAAACGATGGAAGATGAGAAAGGAGGAGGTCTGGACTAAAAGGAACCTGGAAGATATGGCAGAGATGGAAACATCTGTGGAAAAGGCCATATGGAATATAGAACACTCCTCTTTAAGATATCTGTCCATAGTGAACACCAGGACGAGGAAGCCCTTAGAACTACTTCCATGTTAAGAATCACAGAGCAGGGTAAAAGGAGAAACATCAGTAGGAACTACTCTTGGCAATGCTGTTCTGTTGTTTGGGTCAATTGGCCACTGTTGGTGTGGTTTGTCTGCTTGTTTTGTAGTCTGTCTGTTTTTTACCCTTGGCTCTTTGGGTCTCGGTTTATAGGTTCCCCTACTTTCCTAGCGAATCCTTGCCTTCTTCCATCCATCTCTCGCCCACGCTACCAGATTCTCTTTCTATTTCTACAAGTTTGCACGTTTGCTATCTCTGTCAGTGCCCTCTCCCCCTAGCGGGCACAGGTCAGTCTTGACACCGCCTACTCCTCTGTGCTACTATTCACCCGGATCACACTGCAGTGCTCCCCTGATCAGTGTTGGGAATCGCTAGGTGGTGTTTCTGTGTATGTGTGTGTCTGGCATCCCCATTCTCATACATTATTTATTTTATTTTATGTATTGGGCATTTGTATGGTGCCTATACACAAGTGTTTCCAGGTGCCACAAGACAAGTTGGGGGGGGGGTAGGACATGGGAAAGAAGTAGAACAAAAAACGGTTATATGGGCCTTGTGACAATCCTACTGTGCAAGTGCAGGGGGAGGTGGATGAGGGAGAAGTACAGGAGGGTCTGGGGAGATTTTCAGGTGGTTGCCAGTGGAGCTTTTCTCTCTCTCCTGCGTGAATGCCTTCTGGACTCTAACTCTGGGTAAATGATTGGGCGGATTTTTCATGCCTCTATAACAGAACTGTTTCTCATTACAGGGATAGCTGGAAGAACCTGCATTTCCCCCATCCCTTGTTTTGTCTTCCTCTCTACCCAGAACTCCTTGGAGATTGTGTTGCCCTTTGACACAAAGGGCAGATTCTGGGAGGTCAATGGAATGGCAGTGGGTTGTTCTCCTTCCCACAGCTCCTGGTACTTGACATTTATTTATGGACGTTGTTAAGTTCAATTATGCACCCAAACACTGGCAGGACCATCTGGGTACACACCCCCAAAACCAGTTTTTTTCTTTTTAAATACAGAGGACGGCCTGAAGGTGAGATTGTTTAGAAGTTCTGAATTTCATGGCAGAATACATTTACTAGAGCACCTGACTTTTCAAAAGAGTCCAGAGATTATTCCCTGCCAGTGGAAATCGATCACATTGTAACACCACTTCCTGTCTCTTATACCATTCTTTATTCCTCCATTTCAGATATCAGAGGCAGATTAGTACCATACTTTGAGGGGATAGCAGACCACTCCTCCTGCCACTCACTCTCCCTTTCCCTCTAACCCTTCCTCTTTCTCTCTCTCTCCGGCACCCTGCCAATCTCCCTCTCTCTCGCTCACTCTCCTTCTCTCCCTCCCCCACTCCATCGCTCTCTGCCTCCCTGCCTCCTACTCACCCACCTACCCCACCTGATGGGGGCCAAATGGGTTTAAGAACTCTTACCCTCTATGCTTGAACTACAATGACCTCTCTGATCTTCATTTGGGTCCAGAGGGCCCACCGCAGGTCTTATTGCTTAAAGATAACTTCAGGTGGCTGTTCGGAAAATACGAATTTGTAAAGTTGAATACTTCTTAACACACTTTTAATTACACAACTTGAAAACATATCTTGCACAAACCAATAGCCTCAGGTTCAAACACGTCCAATATGGCTGCTAATCTGATTTTTATGTTTCATATTGCTGTTTTTCCTTTCTTTTTTTATTTATTACCAATATACAGCGCGCTGGTATACACCGTTCGGCACCTTGAGACGATAAAATATAACTACCTTCAGCAACCTCGTGTCCTACAGAAATTGTAAGGAGTTACATAGAAAAGAGCCAGGTTTTCAAATATTTGCGAAATTGCAAGTAATCGGAATAGCCTCTTATTTTACGAGGAAAGCTATTCCATAGTTGGCTCACTGAAGCAATAGAACCCGAGGAGGGGGGCATTACTGGTCTGGTAATGCCCCCGGGGTGATAGTTCCAAATGGAGAACTTCAGGGACGTCTTTCCCGGCCAGGTAACGCCCCAGCGAGGGCATATCAGATCGTTTTTAACAATCTGATTGTCCCACGCCGGGTACTAATTGGTAAGAGAATCTTCATCCACCATTGCAAAGGTGTGCGATCCTGGCAACGTTATCGTTCTTTCTGTGGTTGAATTCTGAAAACACTATTTAAAGATGATTACCATAATTTTTGAAGGCATTGGAACCATAGATATATTAAAAAGTAGCTCAATATATCAATATTTACTTTGAGGGTCAAGATCTGTGGAATTTCTTTTTTCATATGTCTTCATTTGCAAGGTTGACACCATTATTGTCACATTGGGCCTCATTCCAAACTTGCCGGTCTGCTAAAAAAGTGGTGGTAACAACGGACACCGGCCCTTGCAGAAGGCGGACCACCATAGGCGGAAACACCGCTGCCGATAAACAGCCATCCATTATTAGTAACCTGGCGAGGGACAATCAGAATGCAACAAGCATTCTGATTGGCTCTAGCCAGGTCCCTACCTGGCCGGGAATCCCTCCGTCGGGATTCCACGGCATTTGTCCCCGGCGGGGGGCGTGGCAACCCCTCAGCCAATGAGGAGGCTCGAAGCGGGGCCATCCCCGCTCCGAGCCACCCGGCGACTGAGAGGCTGCCTTCGCCCTCCGCCGGGGACTCGGGTAAGTCCTTTTTTTGTTTTGTTTTTAAATTCCCTTAGCCCCCCCAACTTACCTTCTTGGTCCTGCGTTCCCGGCGGGGGACGAGGGAAGCCTCCAGCCGTGTGGAGACTCGGAGCGGGGCCATCCCCGCTCAGCGCCTCCACATGGCTGGGGGCTTCCCTTGTCCCCCGCCGGGCACACAAATACGTTTTTTTTTTCTCCCTCTTCCCCCCGTCCCACTCCCGCCCTCCCAACCCCACTTACCTTCATTTTGATCCTTTTTTTGGAGCGTACGCGCTGGGAACACTTGTGTTCCCAACGCGTCCGCTCCCGATGGCCGCCAGGGAAAGGGAAAACGGACTCCGTTTTCCCTTTCCATGGCGGCGGCCATTTTCCTTTTTTTTTTTTCCCGATACGCCGCAGCGTTTCGGGACAAAAAAAAAGCTTTTAGTGCCCCGGTCACGCAATTTTTTAGGGCCGGGGTACTAATAGCAATAGAACCCTCGCGTCAGGGGCATTACCGACTCTGGTAATGCCCCAGGGCCTTCGCTTGGGTCCTTACCTATGGGCCCCAGGGCATTACCTGAGTCGGTAATGCCCCCGACGCTCGGGTTCTATTGCTTAAATAAAGGTAATACCGCCACAAGGACAACACTGCCAAATCACGAGCTTTACCCTTCTGTAAATACTGCCGAAAAAATGGCAGTAACACAGCCAATTGCTAGGCAGCCAAACCTCCACCTGAAAGCAGGTGGTAAATGGAAGAAAAAGCTTGCAGGTGTGGGTAATGAAGCCACTGGTGCACCCAGTGCATCCAGGTGCACCCAATGCAGCATGGAGAAGTATACAAAAAGGCCACACCTTCAACAGACACACTTCCAAACACCACAAGGTTGCCACTGGCTGCAGTCATCATTGACCTGCAGCTGCTCCAGGCCAACATAGCGCTGCAGAGGCTGGAGGATCAGCAGAGGGAACAAGAGGCATTGCACAGGAGGATGAGGAGGAGGAATGAGAGGAGGATGAGGAGGCACCATGCAAGGCGTGCAACCATACCCTGTGTACGGGCCACACCATGGACCCTCAGTGACATGCAAATCCTAACCCTGTACCGCCTCGACAGAGAGAGCATAGCATATGTACTCAGCATGATCCTGAGAGACATCGAGAGCAGGATTGGCATCCGCACCACCATATCGCCGCTGGAGAAGGTAGTGTCGGTCCTGCATTTCCTAGCAATGGGCATATTCCAGCATACTTTAAGTCAGCTGCACAGATTAACAAAGCCAACATTCTCCAAGGTTTTGCTGGAGGTGCTGGATGCACTCCTGTGCATGTGGGACAGCACATTGCACTACCAGCCACCCTGGCACAGGTGAATGCCACCAAGGCAAGGTTCTATACCATGGCAGGAATACTCTGTGTGGTAGCAATGTGTGCCCTTGATTGCACGCATGCCAAGTTGGTTGCACCCCATGCCCAGGAGGAACTCTACAGGAACCGGAAGTCTACAGGAACCGGAAGTCTACAGGAACCGGAAGCAGTACCAGTCACTGAATGTTCAGGTCACCTGTGATGCAGACTTCATGATCAACCACTGCTGTGCAGTTCCCAGGCTCAACCCATGATGCCATGGTCCTGCGCAACAGCACACTGCCAGTGTATATGGAGGGCCACAGAGGACAACGTTCCTGAGCATTGGGTGAGTAGAAGTCAAAGTACACTGAGACAGCTATTTTGGGGTGGTGGAGTAGTCACAATGGCAATGATTGGTCCGGGAAGTGTCCCACATACACCAGACCCACAAAACCCCGTCAGACCCCACCGACAAAAGAGGCTACTGTCCACCATCATGTGACATGACACACAGAGCAGCAGTGAATGGCCAAACAGGCCACAGGCACACAGGACCACAGGTACCACAATGCACCAGTGCCAAACACTCAGACAGCATGGCCTGCAATTGGGCCCAGGCATGGGTATGTAGGTGAGCAGAAACCATGTGTACGGAGGTTCAAATGTCCCTCGAGGAGATGTACATCCAACATGCCACAACACACCCCTGCAGCAATGACAAATGACACAGCAGGAGCACCCATCACATCATCACACAAGTGGATCAATGTACTGCATGGCACACTGTGCGTCAGCATGGGATGCCGACAACAGACACACATTGCGAGTGCGGAAGGACACATTCAAGCTACAGGGCCACGTCACAGCAATGTGAACCAGACACATGGAGCGCACACTGTACCACTCAGCGCAGAACATTGCCATACATGAGATGTGTGCCAGATGAAATGACACAGGGGGACCCTTCAGCAGGAAAAGACATGGCATGTGACCCAGATCAGTCCTGTGTGCCCACAACCATAGCTGCTATATATGTGGGGCGTGAGCATCATTAAGCACTGGAACGGCCCTCTGCCCATATCAGACTTGAGCAGTACCTCCTTAACCTCGGGTTACTTTAACAAACTATGCCCATCCCTACCTCCTTATCACTATGCCTTCCTTGCCAATCACTCCTCTGCCTGCTAACACCTGTGGCTTTGGACCTTCCTACCACTCACCGGGTATCTGGACCCTGCCTACATGACACTAGCACCCTCCCACCCCTTCCCATCACCACCGTAGTGGGCACCCTACCCGGTGGATGTGTGCACCACCCTTGGGTCCACTCCGTCCTAGCACCTAGCCAGTGCTCTCCCACCCTGGAACCCCTCAGCAGACCACAACAGCACCTGCCCACACCCTTTGCCCCCTCCCATATCTTTTGCATGTCTCTTTGCAGCACTTGCACATCCAAATGCCGTAAGGCCTAATAGGATCACGTTTGCATATGTGCTGTCATTTGGCTTTGTTTCTTACTTATCTTGTCCCTTCCCCATATTGCTGTGTTGGGCCTGGAAACACTATTTCGAAATATCGGTGCCTCATGAAAGCCACACCTATTGAAATGAACATGAATGACAGAAAGGTACACTGCACATCCAATGGCCCATAGGTGTACTGTGCTACCACATGTGACCTGTCCTGTTACCCTGACCATTGTGTTACTGCTGGAATAATGCACCCATCCACAGCACCCAATTACATGCTCACATGTTTGTCCCCCTTGCAGGCGACTCAGCATATACGCAGCTCCAATGGATGATGACTCCCCTGAGGAATCCCCAGACACCACAGGAGGTGGCATACAATCGTGCCCACTTTCGGACCAGGGGGGAAAATGATTGCACTTTTGGCGCGTGGAAGGCACACTTCCGGTGTCTACCTCGTACAGGGGGAGCTCTGATGTACAAGCCATACAAGGTGGGCAAGATTGTGCTAGAATGCGCCATGTTGCACAACATATGTATCCAGCGTAACATACCCCTACCCCCAGATGTGGGCATGCCCCCTCTGATGATGATGATGCTGTGCCTGCAGGTGGCACACATGAGGACACTGTGCATGAAGAGGTCAGGCTGGGTCGGATTACTTACCAGGTACTAATTGAGATCTTTTTCTGATGATGCCTTCCATTATCTCTAGCAATTGTTAAATGCACTGTTAAATGCACACGATAAAGACATGCACACAATGATTGATGTCCGAACAAGGTTACAAGTCTAAAGTATTTATATTGTAAAGTGTCAATCAAAATATACATGTATTGAACATCCCATCCCCTCACCTGCCCCAACAACCCCCTCCCCAATCACCCACCCCAACAAAACCCTCCCCAATCACCCACCCCAACAGTACGCATCAGCAACATTACATTGTCCGTGCTTCACTTCCGGGTGCATTTGGGCTTGGTGCCTGGTTCCTGGAGCATTGTGGTGAGGCGGCACATGGAACATCGCCTAGGTGCCTTTCCTGTGACCCTTCAGTGGGCGTATTGGAGGTTGAGGGCTTGGAACCCTCAGCATGGATGTATTGCAGGAGGTAGATGTGGTGTCTGTGTGCTCGCAGAGCCTCTGATTAAGTGTGAACATGGCAGCTGTTGCATAACCCAGGGAGTGTGCCATGCGGCGAGTGCACCCCTGCATGCAATTGAGTATTTCATGCATCTCTGTCAGTTGTTCCCCTGCCATTGTGTGGATGTCTGCCTGCTGCCGCTCTATCTAGTGCAGCCGTGACCGTATCGCCCGCAGGTTGACGTCAGGCAGTGGTGGTGGGCTATGTGGGTTTGGGTGTGTGGCTGGACTGAGGCCAGGTGTGGGGCCCCCCTCATATTTCTCATAAGGCTCCATGTTCCCCATTAGGCTCATCCACAATATG
Organism: Ambystoma mexicanum; assembly: GCF_040938575.1. Taxonomy (NCBI): domain Eukaryota; kingdom Metazoa; phylum Chordata; class Amphibia; order Caudata; family Ambystomatidae; genus Ambystoma; species Ambystoma mexicanum. The sequence goes on along the minus strand of NC_090930.1, from coordinate 143,996,089 downwards.
TGCAGGTGGCACTGGTGGTGACTGGGCTGCAATTGCCAGAGGTGGTGGTGGCTGGGCTGCAACTGCCAGAGGTGGTGGTGGCTGAGATGCCACTGCCGGGATTGGTGCTGGCTGGGCAGCTGCAGGTGTTCCCGCTGGTGGGTGAGCTGGGTTCGCACCACTTCCATGCTTCCTGCTGTGGCCTGCAGTGGGTCTGGCCTACGAAGGAGTGGTGACTTACCTGGTGGCTGCATGCAAGGGTCCTGCCTTGTCGCTGTCCATGGTGAGGCTACCTGTTGGGGAGATGAGATGGGTTGTCAGCTCTTTGCCACACATGTCGTCAGTCATGCATTCTACCCATCCCATGATGTGCGTGTCCCAGTGTTGTTGGTACCATGTGTCTCACTTGGGTCGTCTTGTTCAGATGGGTGGACATGCAGGCGGGGGTTCATGCAGGGGGGGGTTGTGTTAGTGGGGCCATGCAGTGGGACGGGGTTTATGCTGGGTGTGTGCAATGTGAATGCATGTGTGCATACATGTGTGTTAATCAGGGTGCTACTGACATTGATGGATGTGCAGTGCGTGTCCTGCCATGGGTCAGGTCATTTGCCATGCCCGCTACTCTGCGCTCTGCTGGTGGATGCATGCAAATGGGGGTACATGCACATGTACATGCACTTGTCCTTACTGGAATCTCCTTGGGTCCCCGCCCCTGCCTCAGCACCTACAATGCCCTCGATATGGAGGATGCTGCTGAGGCGCTCCTCCCATGGCATGAGTCGTAGGGGTTGCACGGTGCCGCCACCAGTGGCTGTGCCCTCCTTCCTGTGATTGGCTATGGTTGTGCAGAGCTTGGCCTTGAGGTAATCCCACTTCTTCCAACAGTCCTTTCTTGTCCGGTGGAAGATCCCGACAGCGGTCACATTGGCAACCACCTCAGCCCATGTGCCGCATTTCCTCTGGCAGCTTGTCTTGCACTGCCTGGCTCCAAACAACTACTCTGCATAGTGCAGCAGTGTCCACCAGGGCTGTGAGTTCTGCATCAGCAAACTTTGGTTTGCATTGGCGGTAGTCCTTGCCTGGGGTGCTCTGCTCCTGGGACATCTTTTTCCGGTAGTTCTGGGCTTGGATGGATATGGGAAACAGTGGATTCAGTTGTACTGGGGTTTTTATAATGGCTGCAGCACTTCTTCCGGTTTCCACGGCTTTTCTGTTTCCACCACCGGTATTAACGCCATTCTGGTGTAACCGCCATTTTTTGTGACGGATCCCTTAGTTCTGCCATTTTCTGTCCGGTATTGCCGGATGTTTTTCCACTTCATCCGCTAATACCGGCAATCCGGTATTGCCGCTTCCGGCATGGGTGTGGGCGCGCACCCGTGTACTCGTAGCTCAGCAGAGATTCCACTGCACGCCCAGCCAGAAACGCTACTAACGGATTGCTGGTATTAACAGATTTTTTAGGGGTAACTCGGATTGAGGCCCATTGTCCCTGATTTCATGCCTGCATCATTTATTGAGAATTGCCAGACTTTTTGTCTCTTTTATAACCCAATTCATGAATTCCTCTTTTCAAGACCATGTCTTTCCTGACTACCTCAAACATGCTTTGATGTGCCCCTTAAATAAACAACTCTAGTTTGATCCCGCAAACGCTGCCAACTATCGGCCAATTGAAGACCTTTGCCCCTATCCAGATTCTGGATTTTGTGCTGGCAAACAATCGCTTGGGTGACCACCAATCAGCCCCCCAAGTAGCAGACCGAGGACAACGCCCCTTGGCCTGTGTCCTCGATCTTTTGGTGCTCTTCTATAGCAAGGATCACTGAATTCTCATAGGCAGACTATTTCTGTGTTTCACCCAGGGGATCATAGGCTCTGTTTCTTCTTTTCTCGCCAGGGGATCCGAAAATGTGTTTCTCAGCTCCTGCTGCACAGCTATTTTTTATATCACACATGGAGTGCCCCAGGGCTCAGCAATCTCGCCCCGGCTTTCTAATCTACATAATCGCTCTCTCCAACATTATTCAAGCGCATATACTGGGAAATCAGTCTTACTGTGAAGGCACTCAGCTTTTTTGGAAACTGAAGCACTCTTCGCAACTTGACCATATGAATGCCTGACTTCCTGCCATCCGCTGTAGGATGAGAAATAACTACTGGCTATGGTTGAATGCGTCAAAGACCAAGATTTTGGTCTTTGGCCCACCAGTGACTACTAGGCGACGTTTCCCGGCTATTCCGTTACCTATTCCTCTGGTCGTTGCATCCTTATAGACTAATCTAATTGGGAATTTAGGGGGCCTCTTGGCTCTCATATGTCCCTCCTCCCTAACATTCTTCTGAATATTCTGAAACATATTCTCCCATTCCTCCCCAAGGGAAACTGGGAGCTAAGATAAGCCTGCCTAGACCACTCTAATTACCTCTTTCACACCTTCCTAACTCCTCAATAAACCACCTGCAGGGTAGACAACATGGTCAAGCTGTCGAAGGTAAGAGATATCTTCACTGGCTGAACGCTGAGGACTATATCATCTTCATGGCACTGGTCTTCATTCTGAGTTTGGCGTTGTACTACTCTTTTGGAGGTCTTTTCTTTGATGCCACCTTTTTTGCAATCACAGAATTACTGGTAGTGTTGCCTCATTGCCAAATTCAGAGTTTCATCTGAGAGTGGAGGATTAACCTCCAGCAAGATACCAGGGGGGAAATCCTCCACTTGAAACCCATTGGGCTATTTACCACTGGTGGAATTACCATCCACTGTAAATCCACCAAAACCCTACTGGGGATTGACACTGGCATGCCATCACTCATAATCTGGCGATGAATCAGTCAGACCAAGTGATGGTAATGGTAACCAAGTTTGGTGGTATTCCCACAGAACTACTGCAGGAATTCTGCCAAAACTCTGAATGAGGCCAACAAGTGCCTTTCTGGTCAAGGGTGAGTTTATTTCCATAATCTTGTCCATCGCTGCAACCCCCCCACCGTTGATCTCTAAGATCAGCTAATGGGAACCCCCTTAATGAACTTAAAACAATCTGTGTTTCTTGAGGAAACCGCCATTGCTCTCCCCCGGGGCCCATATAGTGGAAAGAACACCCTACCTTAGAAAATTACAAGAGGGCTCAAACATTTTCACTTTAGGGTTCTCCTTAAAACACTTGTTTTTACTGGTTAAGTGTGCCCTGCTGGTCATCTGTATGTTTCCTCTGTGCAATATTGGTCAGAGGCAAGACGCAATTAAGGTACTCGGGGTGTGCTGTATATGTCATCTCACTCAGCCACTTATTCATTCACTCACGCATTAATAATGATAGGGGCGTTTGTAAGTTAACACACCCATGCAGCTCTCGTTAGCCATCCACATCAGTGCCTTTTCTCAAGATAATTAAACTGAGTAACAGAATGGCCACCCAACTTTTTCTTTAACTGTCTGGTTTACTCCCATGATATCCATGTGTCATGCACAAAAAGTGGTTTACTTTTCAAAGAACTTCACATGTTCCATTTATCATGCATAATTACTGGCTGCAGATCAAACAATGACTGCAAGCAGGTCGTCTTATCACACAGTTTCTTTTCTAGTGTCGCTTTAAATCTTGAATGTACAGTTAAAGAACCTTGAAAAGATTTTCTTTTGGTTCACATTACTTTGCATTCTGGTACTTTCAGCCTTCCATTCAGAACAGAACAACAAAGCTACAGTCTGTGATTGGACAAGCAATGACACACAAGAGAAAAAGTATGAGGTTTCAAACAAAGTAATCTTTGTTTAGTAATTTCCTGCAGGTAAGGGTTTATCGATGCCTATTGGATCCATGGGTACAGCTAGAAATGAAGAGAATACAGAACACAAACTGCAAAAGGTTTAGAACTACAGAAAGTGGCATTCTCATTAAGGTTACGGCATCTCTAATGCACCTGGTTCTCAGCAGAGCTATTCAGTTCCCAAAACGTATATGTCCCTGTCTCCTCCTCAAAGACATCTTAATCTACAAATCAAAAAAGTCTATCACTTAAGAATGGCCAAATTAAAGAACAAATGCCCATTATTAGTGAGTCCTTAGCCTACAGGCTACCCTAAACTACAACTCAAATGCTTCAATGTGTGGCCCAAGACAAAAGTTCATAAACCTACTCTTTATAAGCCAAGCGTCTATTCTAACACAACCAACAAAATATTTCTCAGGGCAGGCTCTTTTAGTAGTTACTCACAGTCTGCTCATGCTTGTCTGGTCCCTCTGGTTTTACTCTACAATTTCAAAACCTCACTCCTGATCTAGACCTTCCACTGTTCTCTTGAAGATGTCTCCCAATGGTCACTGTGCTTTCCCCCAGGCTTTGAGACTATCAGCGTTGCATGCAAGTTGCCCATCCTCTTGGAATTGGACACAGGGTTTCAGCAAGTCTCACACCAAACTTAGTTCAGTTCAGGATTCTTCACAGATATCTACCAAACCCTGGTTCTATTCCAGACCCCTCCTTGGCTGGATATTTGTTATAATATCTCTATCAGCCCCTCTTGGGACTCGATTTAGTTCAGGATCTGTGTCAGTTGCCCTTGGATTTTGAGCTTGGTGGGGATTCTCATCAACAGCCTGTCTTGCACTTCAGGATTCTCACTAGGCCACTCCTGGACCCTGGGAATTTTCAAAGTTCTCAAATGGCCGTTCATGGACTTTGGGAATTCTCAACAGACCCCTCTTGGGCCTTGGGCTTATTCGGGATTATGGAAATGGTATTTCCTGAGCCTCATTATTGACAAGGCAGCCCAAGGTCATATCATCCTAGGAATTAGCCATGGGCTACAGTAGGTCCAATACCGACCTCAGTCTGTTTCAGAATTTTTCATAGGTGTCTTCCGAACCTTGATTCTTGGTAGGCCTTCCTGCATTTACTCCTGTGCCGAGGACCGGAAGGCAAACCGAAAGGCATACAAATCGGTGAAATTATTTTATTTTATAAATCGAACAGAACCCGCATGGCAATGTTGTTTCTGAGGTTTATTTCTCACATATGCTATCTTTGGTTCCATATGAGATTGTGTTTGACCCTCTTAAGTCAGAGCTATTTTAATATATTTTGGACAGGGTTCCAATAAATTTGTGAGGTCCCCAAACGGAAAACAATTCCGGCCCCCAAAACTCACTGGTCATGCTGCCTCCAGCCCCTTCATTGTAATTACAACCCAAAGACTTGATACATTGCCCTTGTAGCGATTATAATAATAGCAGGAACATCTTCAAAATCCCATTAGCCCCTTCATTTGTGCTGGGATAATAATAATAAGAGGCATTCAAGGGCAACATTAGCTGTCCACGATAAGGGTACTTGTATTCCAGCATAGATTCAGAAAACATTTTTAAAATAAAGGCCACAAGGGAGGTATTCAGGCTTTAGTATGCATACAGGGCAGAGATCAGTATCCCTATACCCCATACAAGGTTGAGAACTCTGATTAGCAGCCTTACAGAATGTACAACTGCTAAAGCATGGTTGAAGGAGATGGACTGGAAGCAATGAGTCATGTAATCATACCACTCATAGTGGATACCGAATAGAAGTTGGCAGCAATGTGCAAGCACCCTAATATAAACTGAGGAGTAAGCAAGGACTTCTTTATTAAGTGGTGTTGCCTCCAATGTGCTGTCACAATATATTGAAACCACCCTTAACCTGGGGAATACCTTCCCACCTCCAATCAAGGAACCGTGCAATACTCACTTACGTTTTTAGCGTTGGCCTTACTAAAGACTCATACAGAGTCACACAAATCTCCCCCCTGTGCCCACAGTGAGCCAAGAACTAGGAAGTATAGGAAATATATGATTTAAGAATTTTGCAGTTCAGAGGCACCTCCACTTAAAGGCCTGTGTTGGGGAAGCTGGACCAATAGGATTACACAATTAAATTACAGTCTATAATTTTCAGTGCACACTGGAAATTAACTTTGTAAATTTCGAGTTTTAACAAAAATCATCCTGTGCTGTTCTGCCAAATAAGCAATTAATTAAATTAATATTTTTAGTTAAATAGATTAAGGATCTGCACAGTTTTGCCCTCCACCCCTCCACCCACTATAAAGGGAAAGGATTGAAGGCAAGCAGATTTCCCACCTTTTCGTTTCATAGGCTTCAATTCTACTCACATTTAAAACCTCTGTTTAGAGTTCAGGAAATCCAGCTGCATTTCAGGACCCTCTGGTAGGACAGAGCAGGGGTCTGTTCCCTCCCCTCTTAGGGGTGGTTTAGGAGTCGGGGACAGACATATGGCAACTTCCTTTCGAAATCCCCTTTTGTTTCCATGTCAACTTTTGGCAAAAATCTAGTTATATGTCAAAAACCTCAGAATTTACTAGTAACTGCCTATATATATATATATATATATATATATATATATATATATATATATATATATATATATATATATATATGTGTGTTCCACCACCTACTAATCATGGGGAATTTAGTAAAACAACAGCCAGGTCTGCGCCATGTTGCACGGCTGTTTGGCAATTTTCTGACATTTTTATTAAAAGCATAATCATTAGGAACATGCAATTTACTCCCCACATTCCCAATTTTACCCTCCACCAGTTCGCCAACTCTCAAATTCAGAACATGTTCAGATCAGCCAGGAACACCTTTTAGATGGTCATTATAATTCCCTAAGTGGCAGGTGGATGCATTTTATTTCAACAAAATTGCTTGGAAATTATCTAAAAAATGGCACACAAGTTAAGGCAGTATGACTTATTAGCGGTTTCTTTGTGGGACTGCTATTGGATTGTGTGTGCTATTTACCACTCTTAAAACCTAAAAGAAAGGTCGGCAGCAAGTAATAATCTTCCCTCAAGCTTCCCACAGAGCTTGTAGCGAGTAAACAGAAAAGATTGTAGTTCGGGAGGATATCTTGCGCTCACACCATACACTTGATCTAAGTTTTACATGTTTACAAGTCCAACATCATTATTCATAAAGTCACTCCAAGTGTTCCTTCAATATGAATGTTTTTAATTCTTCTAGAGAAAAACACAGCCGACACATGTTTCGACCACCGGTCGTTCTCAAGGCCCATGTACACTCCCTATATCTCTTAAATTTGAGATCTCAATGTCAAATGATCACACTTGATCTTATGTTGAAAATTCAGAGTTCCAATCCTGTACGGATGAGTCTATTGAGTCAAATGAGTATTGGAAATTCCCATAGTCCTATAATTGTGAGTTCTATGCTCCAAAATTCAAAAATCACCATTTACTGGGCTTGATCCCAATCTATGTTAATCTAGCTTCACAAAAGGGGGGGGGCTTATGGTTGCTGTGAAAATTCCTAGATGATAATAGCAACTCTTTATGTTATGAAAATTGTAGCTTTCCGATCTGCAGGCCATTTGCCACTCCTGGGCCATCCTGTGACCACAGTTTTTGTTGTATTAGTCTCTTTGTTGTTAGAAGTGTAGGCTGTAGATCGTGAATACCTGGGATTAACTGACCACGCAGAGATTCCCCCTACCCACATTCCAGTCATGCACTGGCTAAAAAATGTGGCCTGCCCAGAACTGCCCTTAAAGACCGCAGGTCTAGGGAAACTTGGTTTTCGATACCCTTTGGGCGGGCCACATTTTATTGTAGTAAATAGTGGGGATGCAAGCCAGACTTACCTTGGGGAAGTACTTTCTGAATTTTGCCCAGAAACCCACCATTTGTCCGTGGCTGAAAGGAACTCACATATTACATTTTCTAAGATCAGCCATGATTCTTTGACATATGGTATGTTTCACTGATCAGGGTTTACTTTGCTTTGGCACTGAAAGGAAAGGACTGCTTCTTTCAGTCATTAATAGAATACACTTTTAATTATCTGCTGTTCAATCTGCTGCTGAAAAATGGGTCTGAATTGTCACAGTGCACCACCTTTCGATGGGTGGCAGTTTCAGTGAAAATGCTGTTTTTATTTCTCAGCCAGCAGTATGCTCTTCCAATCTGCACTTGCAGTACATTTTTGTTTAGGCTTTCTCTGGAATTCTACCGCATGATGCCACCCACATAGTCTGCTTCGGGCCTACAGGAACTTTTCATCGAAACAAAGTGGGCTTTTCTTTTCAAATGTTTGCCAGTATTTTGTATGCGCAACATAATATACATTACTTTTTGTCAACACACATTATGTCTTTTCCCTGACATCTTTATGTTAGCTGGGAACCTTTTTCTCATGTCTTACTTTTAACTGCAAACACACATGCAAAGCCGTTTTGGTGTCAATGTTTGATACTCCTGTTTTTCATGTAAAAGGGACCTTTGAATTTCCTCTGCCACTTGTGAATCAAAATGCTTTTTATTCCTTTTGTAATGACAGGTAGGCCTTTTCCACATGGTGCTTCCGTGTATTACTTGCAGAAACCCCACAGTCTGCCTTAATAGGCCGGTTTTCAGAGTGAAGGTTTTGTTATAAATGATGGCAGGTCATTATTTTCAGTGGGCCCTTCAGTTCCTTTGGTTTGGCACCTTTGATTAAACACCACAGTGTCACGAACATATTGTGTTGTGCAATATACCAATGACCACTGCATTATATGTGATAAAACACTTAAGCCACATAAACCTTGAGTATGGATTTTTGAAGAGCACACCCTGAGAACTAAATTACTTTCAGAGGCTAACAATTTTGTAAATATTTGGGATCAACAGTTTTGACGAGTTAGCCACTATGAGATTAAATGAGTTGCCCAAGATCAAACACTTGTTTGTCTAATCCACAATTATGGCACTTAACCACAATGTTTCCTAGATCTTTTCCTACTGCAAGTTTCATGTATTTGTGTATTTTTAACATTCTTAAACTAAAAATAATATTTTCTTTTCTATGCATGACTTGGAAAGTAGACAAACCACATGATAAACCAACATAGCAGTATTTTTCAAACGAACTGGCAAAAGGCAATGTTTGTAGCTTCATATTCTCCATTATAAGATGCCTACAAATATCAGAATACTAACTGATGTGAATCTAAGTGATCTCAGCTGGGTTGTCTACTGCATTTTAAATATTGAAATACACCAAGCAAAATACATTTTTTGATAAGTTCCCCTGAGTATAGTCCAAAGACTTGCAGATGGTAATTCATAATGTGAAGAAAAACATTTGAAATTAGAGAAAAAAGAAAACCATGTTTGAGTCAAATATGCAAACCTTTAAATACACTTGAAATACATTTGGTTGGCGCTCACCTGTCTTTTTAATCAAAGGGTCTACATATAAAAAAAGAGCAGGCTATCCTATAACCAATGCCACTAGAATGAGACAAGGCAATCCCTTTCACCAAAGACATCACGGTACTCTACAGTGAAATTAAGTGATCTGTCCAAGATTACAGTATCATCCAGTGGCAAAGCAAGGATATGGTTTATGTTACTTTGGGTCTTGCCATCAATTTGGTTACCAAATCAGCTCTTTGTTTTTTAAAAAAAATGTATTTGTAGAGCGCCAACACATAGGCCTGTAGGTATAACGGCGCTAGCACAGGCACAGACATATAAACACAAAGCATACACAATAATAGCAAAACATATAACAGAAGCACCATAAACCAGAAAAAGAAAAAAATATCACTTCAGTATAATCCTTAATTTAGATGCGGGTGACAAGTCATTCATATTGTTATACAGACTCAAGAACGAAGGCAAATTGGTCTGGCCACAACCAATTATAATACAGTCTGTGTCATTCCCAGAGCACCAAGTTTTAATTTGCACCCTTGGCAGGAATCTCTCTCACATGATAGCATTATGTTTTTCATTGGGGGTGGCTAACAATTGTTTACAAACCTTGTCTGGTAGATCTGAACAACACTGACCTTATGTTAATGATTAGAACCATTGTTTTGCAGCACATTGTTACTATAAACATAGTTTATATTCTCTATTGTATCAACCCCAGAGAGAGGAAAGCCTAAGTGTGCCTTGGCCAGATTTTGAACTGGGATGTGGGATCTGAATACAGATCTCCGTAACAAGTGCTTGACGCACTGGGCTATCTTCTGAACCTTCGGGGGACTCAACTCACCAACATGCATTTCAAATTTGTTTATTTTATGTGGTCGATATATATTTCCCAAAGAAATGTGACAACGTAAAACAACTTGCGCTATAGTGTTCGCACCAACTGTATGTACTCTAGAAAAGACAATGCATTTCAGGATTTTTTGATTGCATCAAACTTTAGCTATAAAAAAAACACCAGACAACATTCTCAGCTCCTCAGTATCATTACATGTAATTTATTTTGATGGAGAATGTGCACTCACGCCTTTGTCTCAGGCAACAATGTGCCTGTCCCACCCAGGGTGTTAGGTATGTTTTCGTGTCTACACACTGCAATCAGTATATTTTTTAACTCATGAACATAAACAGCGTCTCTGTGCTCATCCTTCTCCCCACCCCAGTATTTGTTGCCACAGGGTGGGACCAGTGGATTAGAGGGTGACATTGCCCCTCAGGCCATAGTCTAGCTGCACCACTGCAAAACGTATTCTTTTTACTCAAGTTATTTCTAAAAGTATTTTAATATGTGTCAGCGTGGTTTATTTTATGTGTTTTTTTTACTCAACCCAATTCTAAAAGGATTGTAACATTTGTCAGGGTGGATTATTTTATGATTTTTTACTCAACCCATTTCTAAAAGGATTGTAATATTTGTCAGGGTGGATTATTTTATGATTTTTTACTCAACCCATTTCTAAAAGGATTGTAATATTTGTCAGGGTGGTTTGTTTTATGATTTATACTTTTCAAGTCATATCTGTAAGAATTAAGATGAACACACATCCTTCTCTCCAAGGGGGGAAAGAGGGGACACAATAAAAGCAACACATTCTTTGATATGGTTGCATGCCACAAAATGCTCGTTTCATTTAATTAATATTAAACGGGCATTTAAAAGGCCGTTTGTGTAATTGCTACAGAAGTATGGGGTCAGGAAGGTGGGTTGGGGTTTGACAATATATGGGCAGGGATCTCTGGGCATGCGAGGGTTTTTAATGTTCTGACGTGGGCATCTCTATTTTTAGGTTAAAGTCCAAACCCACAATGCATGCGCCCCTCAGCCCCTACCCCAGATTGAACGATAAAGGGGCCACAAGCGTGGTCCAATGATCACATGTTACAAAAAACATGAAAGCCCAACTCAGCACTGGAGGCAGTAGAATGTTCTGGGCCTCTGGGTCTTCCATTAGTATTCAACTTTATGTCTTGTCTAGTCTAGTGAAGCGATAGCGTGTGTAATCGGCTTAGCCCTGCTCTTCAAACTCATTTAAAACACATTTAAAGGGAATTTCACTGCACGGGTGCACAGAGTGCATATAGCCCCCACACAGCACTTTCAATCTGTGACTTCCAGGAGTGTATGGAGGTGGGAATGTCCTTGGAGACGGCTAAGGAGCAAAAATACGTCCAGCCTTCTTAACCTTTAGTAGAACCTGCCCAGGGTGAGTCAGTGCCAAAGCACCACTGAGCTGCTTGGGAAGTGCCTTAAGCTTGCATGCGGCCGCCTTAACACTGTTATGCACCCATGCACATCAACTAAGGGTTACCCCTGGCTACTTCCGAGGTACCCCTGGCACTACGTCTGCACCCATTGCACTCAAACTTTGATGTCAAAGAGTAATGTATTGCTAAGGGAAGAAATACTCTCGACCAGAATTAAATACCTTTGCTTTTTGCACTGTGTGTTTATCCCATTCACCTGTTCAGGGGTCTGGCTGCTTGTGTTGTGGGAGCTGCCACCTAAACCCGAAAACAATGCATGCTTTATCATTTGGCATTAGGAAACTACATTCCATCACAATAAATCATATTTGTTTTACCCAACCGGTTTCAAAAAAGATTTCTTTTATATTTTCAGACTGAGTCAGAATGTGGTTCACATATAAACGTTTTTAATAGCAAACTGGTGAACCTGGAGATGGAATGGGAGGAGACGTGTTTTTCTGGGGAAATTGTCGACAATGAAACAGGTCACCTGGGCACTCATTCCAGCTCGTCCACTTGACAACATTTATTTCTGAGCAAATCACTTTACCCCATTAGGCCTAATTTTCCTAAATTACTAAATCTGAGATCACCTACTAAGTGTTTCATTTTAGTATGGGTGGTAAAAAAACAACCAAGCGGAATTCTTTCTCCGGCATATCAGGCCTCACCCGTCATAATATGACAGCACTTGGGCGAGTGAGCCCGTGCTGGCATAAGATCAAAGCGCTTGAGCTTCTGAGGCTGTACATTCACCATACAAAACATACGAGGCTTAACCTGGCATAGGTTGGCACCACTTAGGCGTTTGAGACTGCCCTGAGAATACTGGCCAGTGCCTGGTGTGTGAGACAGTGCTTGGCATATGTTGACTATACCTGGCACGTGGAGTTTTAACAGATGTGAAATGACAGCAACTGGCCACATGTGGCTGTAATGGCACAATAGAGAAGTGTTCCTGGCCTATGATGGTTCTGCAGGTTGTGCCTACAGCATGCTTCTCCCACCTCATATGGAGGAAGCAACATAGTTACTATATGCTTAGAAACTAAAAGATCATTGTGTCCATGTTAGTCCTGTTTGATATTTTATTAACATTACATTTGTTACTTCCTATGATGTCCCCTAGGACAAAGTCACATCCTGTGATGATCGCTGGTTAACAGTCACGTGATAGAACTTCCAGTGATATCACCGGGTGAGTGATAGAGGTGGGGGTGCCACAGCCAGCTCGAGCCTGGTTAGAGCCAAATGCCTGGTTCTGCCTCGGCTTCCGCAACCTTTGTGAAAAAAGAGCCTAACTGGAGCCAAGTCAAATATTACCTCATCCTCTGTTACATTCACGGCTTAAACTAAAGGGACACTGCCACCTGGTTGCAGTTAAATGAACTGCATGCAATCATCTACTTGCACAGAGTACGTTTCTTCTCTATTGTGAGGAATTGTGTAAAAATAAAGATGCAATGGAACAATGTGTGTCTGAAACCTGCAAAATTGCAAATTGTGCAACAAGAAAACCTGGCATCCACACTTGACCAATCTATGCCATCTTGGACAAACATCTTTACTTAAATGGGATTAGAAGGGATTCTGTTAAAGGTGCACTACAAAAATGCCCCACCTATGCATTTGCCCTCGTTAGAATTTTCCTGGTATCCCACCATTAACTCCGACGCCATCCCGGGAAATAGACCTACCGTTGCTGGCGGCGGATATCCCACTATTACCGGGATATTACAGGTGCTGGCAACGTGGTTATTCCTGATTCCACGGAGCCCTTGGCTGTAGGTAAGTCAGTCAAACTTGCAGTATGCCGGACCGGAAGGAAATGTGCGGGTATATGGATATAGCTGCACTTTTTTGCAGATCGGCATACTCCTAATGACAGCCAAAGGTTATGAAAGTACAGTTTAAGCAGCAAAGATAGTACAAATATTGATCATTTATATTGTGCTCTCCACAGGGTGAAATATACCTTAACTCGCTAGGAGCAGTGGCATGGGTTCTGCACATACAACCCAGGTAGATAATAAGGCGATGGGATGTCACACTTGTCTTGGTCAAGGGGAGGGGGCATGCCTAGACATGTGCCTGCCACACAGCCCTTTTTGTCTTACAAATCCCACCATCCAGAGCATATAGGTGCTGTCTATTGCTCCCACTTGTGCACACTGAAAGAACGAGGATGGCTCCCCTACGGTTTAAGCCCACAAGCTGTAGTTTTGTTGTTGTGTCTTAAAAGTGCACAGGGCATTGTTTAGGCCAACATTAAATTGCTTTGCATGGAGTGTTCTATTTAGGTTGGGGAACATAACGCTATAGTCAGACTGTTTGCTTAATGTAAGGTTTCATATATTTGTCAGGTTGGTTTATATTGTGATTTGGGTACTTTTGAGTCGACTTTATGAAGCAGAGCATTGTTTTAGCTCCTTAAATCGGTGCATTAACACGCATTTATATCAGCAAGAGATGAGAAAAATGGCATGAAATCCCATTTTACAGAAAGTGTGCATCACTGAAAAAATTATTTAATTTCCCTCTGCCGTAGGCAGCGCATCAGGCATGGCTTTCTTTGTGTTGTTGGGCAGGGTGGGGGATGTTAGGTGTGGGGGAGTGGAGGTAGATGGTAAGCTATGCTTCGTTTGCTGGCCCGGCACGCATTTGGCTCCACCAGTAGCATGTGGTGGCACTTCTGCTGCCCCTGGCATTTTGGTGAATGGACATCCCTGGGCAGACTCTAGTATCCTGCAGCTGCCCTGTGCACGTGTGCCATTTTTTAGTGGTTTAGATTGAATGTGCAGATAAGCAATTGATGCACAGCAGGAGATTTTGTGGTGGGCTTCTTGTTGCCGGGCATTCAGAGCTGGCAAGCTTCAGAGCTTGTCCTGATTCCTCGCCGCCTCCTTTTGATGTTGGTATCAATGCTGTGAACGCCGTATAGGACAGCACTGCGCGAATAAAGGCTGCCCAGCCCGCAGCAACGCTGCGCAGTGTCATGGAAGCACATGCCTGTCATTTTCTTCTGCTCAATGTTTTTCAGAGCCAGCTCGCAGACGTCACCCTGTCCCCTCCAGTGCAAGAGCTGGAGGAACCTGTCCTGTCACACATCAAGTGTGTTGCCAACACCCCACGCCTGGGCTTGCGTCAGCCGGCGGGCAGCTGACTGCACCAAAGTCACAGCCATTGGCAAGTGGAGGCATGAACGCAAGGGCCAAGTTCTAAAACAAAAGTGGGCGGACTCATTAACCTACAAACTGAATGTGGTGCCACCAGAAATTAGCATATCAAGGTGCCCTCTGAAAAAAGTGGGGGAACTTCTGAAAAAAGTGGGGGGACTCCGTCCACCTGCGTGTACCTTCGACTTGAGCCGTGCAAAAGAGCATTGAAATATCTCCGCGAAGAAAGTACTGGGAGACCTTGCTTGCTTTCTAATCTGTCAGTAGTAAAGTGACATGAGAAATGCAGCACCTGGGGCCGTGTGTATCAACTGCAGCAATCGCTGCGCACAGCTTGCCCCGCGGAACAAATCAGCAGCAGCGAATGAGAGCGCGGAATACTCAAAAGGTGGGGCGTAATAGATGGCCACGGATAACTCTGCAGCACCTGGTTTAACAAGAGGAGGAAGGTACAGGCCAGGAAGAGAAGGTTGCAAAAGGCCAGAGTATGCAGAAAACTTCCAGAGGTGTTTAGCCTCAGCTCAGGGGGGACCCAGACTCCCACACTATTATAGTCATCTCCATGAAGCTCGAAGAAAGCAAAATGCTTTTTCTTGGGGATGTTTTTTTGGGATGGGGTTTCGACCACCAACCCCCCGTTTTTAACTCTTAAAAACTCACCCCAAGTAACATTAACCCTTTACCCCAAACAAATATGCATTTGATTAACATATTTTCCGTAGAACATATTCGATGAAAAATGTTTCGATGGATAAAGTTTTGATGGAAGACTGCACACCCTCAAGAACATCCAGACGGCTTGGAGGAACCGCAAACCAAAGTCTGGAGGAACCGCAAACCAAAGTCTGATCCTATTCGAGAGTGGCCCCGATTCAACAGAGCTTTGCCGCCTATTGAACCTGGTCCTTCTTTGCTGTTCATGGCCTGGGAGTAGGAGAGGGGTAGTCTACTTTCTCCTGGGTATTTCCCAGAGCCAGGCACAGTCCCTTGTTCTTCCAATTAAGCTGGCGTGAGGCCCATGGACATGGACGGAGAGGTTGGTAGAGGTCCTTCTTGGCCTCTTTCATCATGAACCAGTAAGCAAGTCCTCCTAGTCTTTACAGGCAGGGGAGATGAAGCTTAGTTTCCACCCCATACTAAACCAGATCATGATCACAAAGTACATAATGCACTCTGGGCTTGTTGCACATTTAATTTTTCAGAAGTCAGAATGGCAGGTGTTCCTGACATATTGTAGAGCTTTGTGGCACGGTCCATGTGGACTCCAGACTCGTTTCAGTAACATCTGCAGCACGCTTTGGGGTTACTCTCCTGCAGCAGATGGCACGCTCTCATCCTAACTTCCCAGGGTACACGAATGGCACCTAGGCACCTGCATCTCAGTTCCGGCATGCATGCGCGCACCGGGTAGTGACTGCCACGCAGGCAATACGAATGGTCGCTACTCAATCAAGACACGTTTCACAGAACCAGCACCCGCCATGGATGAAATGCAGCAGTAACAGCCTGGGTAGCCCTCAATGTGTAGGGAAGAGGTTTGAGTTATAGACCCTAGATAGTTTCCATATCAATGTAAAGGCCACTCAGAAGCCTCATGTAACTAAGCTCATCACATGTAACAGCGCCTCGATGCCCAAGGGCTGCTTGCGCACTATATACATTTCAATAAATAAATAAATAAATAAAGGTCAGTTCAAGGTAAAGTATAAGGCGACAAAGCAGCAGTGTGCAGAAGTTGTTGGGTGGCAAAGCAGATCCATATATCCATCCACAGGAGCCATGTGCCAGGAGTGATTGTAAAGAGATCAATGGTAGCCCGTGCCTCACGTTTGTTGAAAAGAATGATGAGAACACAGACGCGGAAAGGTAGAGTGCCTATTCTGGAAAACAAGCTATCCAGGGATCCCAAGGAGGTGTTCTGGGATTCGAGGATTCCGTAACTACTGTGAACATCATTCCAATCTTGAAATGTGACTAAACCCAGGGGTAGCCAACCTGTCATCATCCAGATGTTTTTGGCCTACAAATCCCATGACTCTTAGCCCTGACTCTGCACGCTGGGGCTGACGGGAACTGTACATTATGTTATGTTAGTGGTCATTTGTATAGCACCTTTTACCATTGTTATGATTTCAAAGCGCTGTGGGTTGAATGTCCTCGGGGACCGCAGTCCAGGTCAGTAGAGAGAGTAGTGTAGTAAAGTGTGCTTGGGTGTGCTCGGTATGTGTGCAGCCAGTGTGCAATAGGTGAAGTGTATCTGCATATTAGTGCTAGGTGTGATGCAGTGGTTGTGTAAGACCAGTAGCATGTGTGCAGCAAGATCACTGGACTATGGTATCTACATTCTGGCAGTGCTGGTGTTTGAGAATTACGTTATGTGTGCAGCTACGCCAAATTCGTGGGGTATAGGTGTGTTCTAAAGACTGTTAAGGTGGACATAGAGGTGTGTAAATTATGTGCAGCTAGGCCTAATTAATCGAGGGATGTAGCTGCATTGTATTGTTCGTTGGTGCAGAGGCAAGAGTTAGCATAGTGGTGTGTTTGCGTGTCTGTGTGTTTCTCATTCCTTTTGAGCTTCCAGTGCCTGTCGATGGCTTCGTATCTCCCTGTTTCTTGATGGATCAGCTTGTAAGGAACTCATGGTGGCAACAGTAAATCTAAATCTAAGATGGGAGCAAGCGTCAACCATCAAATGAAAATAAGGCAGTCCAAGTGGCGTTGTGTCAAATAAAAAGGGCCCATACTAAGAAACCTATTGTCAAACCTTACAACTAATACAAAAAGGGTGTGGGATGGTTTTCAAGAAAGGAAAGAAGTGTTCACAAATAATATGTCAGGATGCAGTATCTTGGGTCTCCTTTTCCCACGTTTTGAGCACGGGGTAAAGTGGGATCTTGGAGCACAGCACACACTCGAGCTTTCCCAGCATGAGTCGACAGTTCCACTTGCAACTATCAGGGCTAAGTCTCGTTTCCCTTGAAAGTCTCTTGCCTTTGAGGGCCTGATGTATTCAATAACAAAACAAAAGTTCCTTCAATAAAAGTTTATTTCCTGGTTTTACTTTGGGTGAGAATTCTTCACCCTTGGATCTCCCTCTTCCGGGCGCTGACACCTCCTTACTTTCAGCCTCCCCCCTCCGGGTTCACTATTGCTTGTACTTTCACTTAAATATTTTAATGTCTTTTTAAACAGTTCCAGTGAACATCCTCGGCTGGGTTCACCTTTGTCAACACACTGTTTCTTGGGACTTTAGACTTCCGGGTTCATCCTTGCTAACTTCACCTTTACATTTACTTGAAATGTTTACAGGATTCACTTCCCTTGCTTTCTCATGTGGCGGGATTCACTTCCCTTGCTTTCTTTACAGTTCTTAGGTCAAAGGCTTTCCACTGTATGGGGATTTTGCTTGACCTCCTGTATGACCACTTTGACCTATCTTGGCCTATCTTGGCCGCTTTCCTATGGCCTTCTGGTATCTGTAGTTTCACTCTGACGGGGATCGACCAGAGTTTTTCGGAGCAGTACCCACATGCTGACGGTCTCCTTCTGCAGCTCGTCTTCCCTTTACAATCTTACAGTTGTTTGAACTTCTCTTACTTTGCCTCTTTGCGACTTTCATTCACCACAGCCCGGTTATTATCAGTTCTCCCTTCGACTCACCAGCTGTGATGAACTGCTTGGCTTTCCTTGTAGCTGGAGTCAAGGATGGTACCAGGGTAGTAGGAGTCTCCCTCGATCCAGCTTATCATCATCTATACGCTGCATGTACCGTTTACATCTGCTGCAACACACTTGGGCTATTGTCCTTGGTCTTACAATTCCTTCTGCAGAAATTTCACAGGGTTTTGTCAAAAAGGGCAAGGTTGTGTCTTTCCTCGTCAGCCTCTCGATGTTCACCGCCTTTCTCCTCCTCTTAAACAGCTGGGTCTGGATAGCTGTTTTGTTATGCGGTCTGCTTTGCTTATACTGAGCTCTTTTACTCCACCTTTTATCCTTGTGGGGAAGGGAAAGGGATGTCAGGTGTGTGTGATTCTGATCAATTGCCTGACTTTGCCTGACCCTTGTATTGGGACATGTCAGGTAAACGGCTCTGATGTTGCGCCACCATTGCTGGAAATGCTAAATGAAGCGCTGGATAAAGGCATACTACCAGCATCGCTAAGAGAATCTATTATCGACCCATTGCTGAAGACCAAAATGACGGACAATGACTGTGGATTTTACAGACCCCTAGCATTGCTTAATCAAAATGGGAAGATACCTACGGCGCTAATGGCCAATAGACTCAAGCCGAAAATATCTAAACGTATTCATCCAGACCCGTTTGTAAAAGAAATATTACATGTAACCTCAGGAGGTTGCACCATATCATAGACCACACTCAAGCTAGTACTCATCAATATGCGGTTGCTTCACTTGATGTGGTTAAAGCATTCGACTCGGTCAGGTGGCTATGGCTGCTAGCAGCGCTGAAGGGCTTTAGCATTGGACCAACATACATAAGGCGGGTGTGGTCACTGTATAGTTGTCCGATTGCTAGGGTTAATACAGGCAAATCCATCTCAGACCAATGGCAGTCAAGTAAAGGCACCAGACAGGGTCTACTATGCTATTCATACTAGGCTTAGAGCCGCTAGCAATATATCTTCACAAGGAATATCAGGATGCTGCCATGGCTATACATGGCAGAAATAATTCGCTCTCCCTAAACGCCGATGATATGCTCTTATACCTCCAGCATCCGGAAACTAATCTCCAGTATATCTTAGATGTGTTGGAGTGTTACGCAGCCCTATCGGGCATGACCATTAATGCTCAGGAATCATGCCTCTTCCCTTTAGCAAGGTACAAAGGAAAAACCCTAGGCATGGTGCCAACATTGCTGATTAAGTGGGAGATAGCAACATTCAGATATTTGGGGGTATATATTGTTGATGATCCTAAAACGGAACACCAACAAAACACGGTGAAAGCGGTGTACAAAATAGAGGAATCCATGGTTTTCTGGGCAAAACTGCCGCTCTCGATGATGGGCAAATTGTCGCTACTGAAGATGGTGCAGCTGCCGAGGCTCCTCCATTTCTACACCAACGTTCCATACAGTATACCCAGAAGCTTCTTCAACAGACTAGACATAATATGTTGTAGTTTCCTATGACATTACTCGAGATGCCGTATGGCCCTTTCGAAATTGCAAAAGCCATACAACCAGGGTGGCATTAAAGCCCCACACTTTGAAGCTTATTTTATGGTGTGTCAGATACAATTTGTTGCAGGACACCTTATTATTATAGCCACTGTGTACCCCATTCTTCTTGAGGGAGATGATATGGACCGCTAAATCATGCACCCTTGTCCCTCCGCTACTTTTGAGACTGGGTAGAGCGGCATGACATAGAGATAGTCGCTTTCTGGATAGAGAATCACCTTATTCCCCCCAGGTACCACTAGTGACGCTAAAATAAGAAAATTCACAACTCAGATTAAAGGTGAGAAAATATTGGGAGCCAATGGGCGTGGCGACAGTGGGCGACCTAAGGCAGGAAGGGGAACTGATGGATTTTGATACACTCACCACTGAAACAGGCATACACGCAGAACAATACATCACACATGCGGCACTACTTGAGTGCAGAGTAGATGGCCTGTCACTGATGGGATATTACAGGATGATGAGATCATAGAAACATTGTATGATATTTCAGAGGGGGTACACGCAGTGTCATGGTTATACGAGCTATTAATGTCACGACCGGGGGATATGCTGGGGCAGACCATGCACATTTGAGAAGCAGACTTACGGGAGCAACTGACTGATACAGCCTGGGGTAGAATATTAGCGTATCATAAAAAGGTTTCTAGAAATGCAAAGCTTCAGTTGTCTGACTCAGAAAAAGAACGTACAATTTAGCAAGGCGACGGAACAGGCCTGTCCAAAATGTGGAATTTTGGGAGGAGATAGCTCAGGCCCTGGCCGCTACGTGTATTACATTAGACCAGGGGTGCACAACTGATTTTGACAGAGGGCCGAAAGTACCTTACATGAGGGCTATAGTGGGCCGAAAAGTAAATGTGGGCGGGGCGGTAGGCGGATCGTGGCAGGAGGCTTTTTAAACCCCCAATTTGTACTAAACACATGGAAAAAGAATGTTTTTGTGGGGTAACAATTTTTATTTGCATTTCAAACTTACATTTTGTACTACACATTTTCCATTGTTATAATTTATTTCTTTTTAGTTATTGTATCTCGCCTGTTTAATTAACTTATATATATATGTTATTGACCCTAGATACACTATGCCCCATGGCCCCCTCACCCTAACCAAACACTATGCCCCATGTCCCTCACCCCCAACCAAACACTATGCCCCATGGCCCCTCACCCCCAACCAAACACTATGCCCCATGGCCCCCTCACCCCCAACCAAACACTATGCCCCATGGCCCCCTCACCCCCAACCAAACACTATGCCCCATGGCCCCCTCACCCCCAACCAAACACTATGCCCCATGTCCCCCTCTCCCCCAACCAAACACTATGCCCCATGGCCCCCTCACCCCCAACCAAACACTATGCCCCATGGCCCCCTCACCCCCAACCAAACACTATGCCCCATGGCCCCCTCACCCCCAAACAAACATTATGCCCCATGTCCCCCTCACCCTCAACCAAACACTATGCCCCATGTCCCTCACCCCCAACCAAACACTATGCCCCATGTCCCCCTCACCCCCAACCAAACACTATGCCCCATGGCCCCCTCAACCTCAACCAAACACTATGCCCCATGGCCCCCTCACCCCCAACCAAACATTATGCCCCATGTCCCTCAACCCCAACCAAACACTATGCCCCATGGCCCCCTCACCCCAACCAAACACTATGCCCCATGGCCCCCTCACCCCCAACCAAACCCCCAACTCAGCACACACACAAACCTGCACCAATACAGACCCGAACCCCCACCTCCCAACTCAGCACACACACAAACATGCACCCATACAGACCCGAACCCCCCACCCTCCAACTCAGCACACACACAAACATGCACCCATACAGACCCGAACCCCCCACCCCTCACCCCCCAACTCAGCACACACAAAAACATGCACCCATACAGACCCGAACCCCCCACCCCCAACTCAGCACACACACAAACATGCACCCATACAGACCCGAACCCCCCAACCCCCAACTCAGCACACACACAAACATGCACCCATACAGACCCGAACCCCCCACCCCCCAACTCAGCACACACACAAACATGCACCCATACAGACTCGAACCCCCCACCCCCCCAAATCAGCAAACTCTCAAACAAGCACCCATACAGACCCGAACCCCCACCCCCCAACTCAGCACACAAAAAACATTCAAATCAAAACATTCATACACATCCGACACCCCCCACCCCCGCATCTCAACATACACACAAAATACATTCAAATACAAACATTCACACACCCCCCCACATCTCAACATACACACAAAATACATTCAAACACAAACATTCATACAAATCCGACAAACCCCCCACCCCCGCATCTCAACATACACACAAAATACATTCAAACACAAACATCCATACACATCCGACACACACCCCCACCCCCGCATCTCAACATACACACAAAATACATTCAAACACAAACATTCATACACATCCGACACAACCCCCCACCCCCGCATCTCAACATACACACAAAATACATTCAAACACAAACATTCATACACATCCGACACACCCCCCCACCCCCGCATCTCAACATACACACAAAATACATTCAAACACAAACATTCATACACATCCGACACACCCCCCCACCCCCGCATCTCAACATACACACAAAATACATTCAAATCCAAACATTCATACACATCCGACAAACACCCCCCCCGCAACATACACACACAAACATAAAGCAAAACAAACCCGACACACAAACACAAACAGACCACTTACCAGAGACGTGCTGGAAGGCAGGCAGGTAAGCTGAAATCGTTCTACGGCTGGCGTGGTCCAAGGCTGAAATGCCTTCCGGCATCAAGCCTTATGGACCACGCCAGCCGTAGTGCTGGCCCTCCATTGGTGCAGCACACACGCATTACGTGGCTCGTAGGAGCGACGTGCTGCGTGTGTGCTGAGCCAATGAGGGCCAGTGTTTTCACCGGCCCGGAAGACAACAAAGACTTTCCTAATGGAGGGTGGCCGCCGCCCTCCATTAGGAAAGTCTTTGTGCCTCGCCGGCCTGTCAAAAGGGCATGGCGGGCCGCAACTGGTCCGCGGGCCGTATGTTGTGCACCCATGCATTAGACACTGGTTCTCCTGCAGCTTGCATGTTGGGTATTTTTGCGTGTCGGAAGCAGGCGAGACACGTTGGCAAACTAAAAGACCTGGCATACATCCTGGCGAGACGTCGGATAGCTATGGGGTGAAAAGCGCACAGGGGTTTGGAGATACACCTATGGTGACATGACCTCCAAAAATGGACAAAAGCTGAAACCAGTATATGGCAAGAAGCGGCCCGTCGAGGCCAAGATGAACAAAATGTGGCCTTAGATTCCTGGAAGCAAATGGTACAAGATTTTCTGGTATCAACGCACAGTGCAGCCCGAGGGGTCAGAGATTCCCCTGTAATGTAAATGGTCTAATACCAATGTCTAGGTTTGGGACAGCCAAGATGTAATGTGGTATAATTATGTGGGTGGGATAAGCGGGGAGTTGGGTGGGGGGAGTTGGGGGAAGTAGGTAGACAGACATTATTGCTGCACAATGTTATGTTTCATTTATTGAAGTTTGTACGTTATATTGTAGTTTGTAAACAAATGAAATAGTTTTTTTAAAAAACGTAATGGATCCGCCTATGTTATCCATGGCCGGTTGCAGTTTATTCTTGTGCGATGCCACTGGCTCATGCCACATGTTAATGCATAGATAGCAAAAGTTAGTCGTCTCCCACCGAAGTCCCAATCAGGGCAGATGCTGTTCATCAATGTCTCTAAGCCCTGCAAGCGGGAACATGCAGGACTTCTCCCTTTTCAACCTGATTGTTGACAGCTCAGCAAACTGGTCGATGACATGGAACAAGTTCGATAAGTTATCCCCTGGCTTGTTTACATACAGCAGCATGTCATCTGCGTACAAGGAGATTAGGTGCTCCGCTCCGTCTAGCTTAACCCAGATTCCCCATACTCCTTCCTGACGAATACAGCCAGTGGTTCCAATGCCAGAATATACAACTTTAAGCAATAATGGACAGTCCTTTCTGGTGCCCTTCTGTGCTTCCCACACCTCAAAGGTCTGCCTGCTTGTCTTCACACGGACCCTGGGTGCCATATAGATCAGCTTTACCCATCTCAAGAATGCTTTGCGAATGCCAAAATGCGCCAGGGCCACAAACACCCAGTTCCAGTGGACCGAGTCAAAGGCCTTGACTGCATCTAATGAGGCCACTGCACTTTTGTCTGTCAAATGATTAGTGCTGTCTATGACATGGTGTTGTTTCTGCAAATTTCATGTGGTGTTCCACCCTGGGATGTACCCAGTTTGGTTGTTGTTTACAGGGTCCCGTATTACTCTCTTCAATATTGTTTGCTAACACCGACGTCAGGATTTTGCAGTCTTGGTTGACTATAGAGAGGGGTCTGTATGATGCACAGCACTGCAGTGGTTATCCCGACATGGGGAGGATTTACCCAATGCCTCAACACCAGCTTCTTAACGTACAACTAGGGTTTGTGACAGTCGCATCTGCAGCAGTTGTCTGAGTATCCGCACCCGTCCGGCAACCCAGTACTGCATTCTTACTCATGTTTACTATCCTTTGCAGTAGGACTGTAGAGTGAAGAAAAACCAAAAGGCTACTTCCCTGCCACCATGTTAGGGCGATTATTCTCCTGCTAGGGAGCTGCGGTATTCCCTGCACGTCCATCTAGGAGTGCGCCTCCACCGTGCTTTCAAAAAAGCGTGATCTTCCGTTGTGCAAGACTTTCAATTTGGGCAGATAGATTAACATGTAGCGCATGTTCGCCTGTCTTAGGTGCTCCTTGGTCAGTACAAACATTGCTCTACACCGTTGGACCAGCACGGTGTAGTCTGGATATATCGCCAGTCTCGAAGATCCTCTAGTTATAGTTCCTCCTTCTCTGAAAAAAGCCAAGATCCTTTTACCTTTCCTTGTAGTTCATGATCTTCGCTATGATTGGCCTCGAAGGAGCAACCGGTGGAGGCTTTCTCATCAGCGATCTGTGTCCCCTTTCACAGTGAATCCCTGCATCAGTCTGCCCAGGCCCACTTCCTGCTGGAGCATGGTCTCCACATAAGCCGTAGGATCTCTGCCCTCCTCTCCCTCCAGGAGCCCTAATATTCTGACATTGTTCCTGCATGCTCTTCCCTCTGCGTCTTCTGCCCGGTTTTCCAGGATCTTCACTCGCTCAAGTATGCCAACCACCTGGGTCTGGGTGCTGGCGATGTTGGTCGTATTGTCGAGCACTCTTAGCTCTGTAGTACCATAGCAGTCCACAATGCACGTACGTCCTGGTGCTGTAGACCGACATCAACTATAACTGCATCAATGTTATGCTGACCTCTTCAGCGTGGCTATTGCCGCTAGGATAGGGCCTTCTTCTTGCGCGGTCACCTGCGATGATGCAGCTTTTTCCTCCAGGTTACCCCGCTGCACTGTGTTATTTTCCTCTTGGCTTCTATACCAGTCTGTCTGGCCTTTCCCTTGCAACTCTTATCAGGAATCTGAATTCAAGACTGTGCCTCCTGGCATCTATGCATTACAATAGACTGACCTGGGACCAGGGTGCATGAACCTTATTTTGCAGATCATCATAATGGATCTGTAGAGCCATCATTCATGCACTTCTTGGAGCCATGATTCTAAACACAATGACTAATATTAAACAACAGTCTCGGGAGGATAGCTCAGGGGCAACGTGCTTGCCTTGGAAGCAAGACGACATGGACCACGGCAGGTTCGAGCCCCGGGTGCGTGTTTAGAAACCTCTGGGTATTAAGCGTGTTATAAATAAATAACCTATCATAACTCTTCCTTTCATGGGTTATGTTTAAAGAAATGCTGGGTAATCAAAGTCTCAATACACCACAAGGTGTCACCTATCTTGCAGGATCTCACACATATTTGCAAATCAGTGCATTGACTCACTAGATCCCACAATAGCACAATGTACAAATGGGATCGCACAGGGCACAAGGAAAACCAATGTGGAAATCATTAGAGCATACCGAGTGGACCCAACTGATCCAGCCTGATTCTGACCCATTGCCAACAGTAAGACTGAAAAGAGGTCAACCAGTTTTTTGGCCCACAAAATCCACCAAAGTCTGTCTCAGAATGGAAATACGACCCCTGTGGCGAATGGGGACAGCTTCAACAAGATCAGCAACTCCGCCCTCCCCACATCCATGACGTACAACCTGGTAGAAAACCAGCGAAGGAGAGGTTCCATCTCCAACCACCTAAACGAGTGGGCCTGTTATGTATTATGACAAGTTAAAAAACAGAATTTATATTAACATTTGTTCCATTGGACTACTTTAATTTACAAGTCCTTATTGGGACTCTTTAGTGATAATTTAGGGACCAGTTCCTTGTTTCTTTAAAGGAGTGCCATCTTGTTTCTAGTTTGGTGCCACTTAAAACAACTTCACAACTTGTTTTCCCTTTTTTGAGCGTTCTCGTGTGGGCGATGTTCAGTACTGTTGTATGCCACACTTTCTCTCCCCCGACCTATCAGCCAACCTGTGAACATGATAGACTTGTATGTTTTATCTATGCTCATAATCTCTCATGGTTCCGTCATGTATAGCACCCCTTAAGTGCTAAGGGCAAGTATGCTCGTCCTATTTGCATAGAAACGCATAGAGCTCAGCATTTAAGGGGTGTTTATAGAACTGATATAAAAAAAGCAACACATTCTCAATGGGGCTGGTAAAGTTTGAAATAGAACTAAAAACGAAGGGCATCTGAAGTGTCAAGCTCCCAAAATGGAGGCCATACTAAAAGGTGATAGGATCTGGTGGAAATCTCAACAATTCCTAAGGACAATGGAAGCTGGGAGGCAAAAAGGTAATTTGATACCCCAAAGCAAAATGGCTGCCGATAATGACTGCCAGAAAATTGCTGCATTAAAGTAAAGTGGCAACAATATAGTATTGGTTAACATTCAAAATGGCAATACACTTGATTCAAAAGAAACTGGTATTATATATTCAAATTGGTGGTAAAATATGGTAGGCAATTTGTTCCAATTTAATTGCAATTTAGCAGTTGAGGTGTGCACAACGGGACTTTCTCTTCCCAATCTTATATGATTAAATTAACTGGAAACATGTTTTTAAAAATGGCAATGTTACGGGGCTATGCTATTGCAGGGCTCGTGTCTCCTTAAGAGACTGCAACCCTGCCACGTGAGAGACATCACGTCGGGAAGTACGTCAGAAGGAGGGGACGGAGTGGGAGAGGCAGTTCATGAATGTACCGGAATAAAGATACACGTACATTCTCCATCGGTGTGTCTGTCCTCCTTTCAAGGGCCCAGTCCGGGCCTAACATCTGGCGACGAGTTGACCTACCAGACCACCGAGTCCTCCTCCTTTGCGAGCAGCGATCCCGCTCCAGTCCGCGTCGCGGGCACCTCCCAGCCCGGCGCACGAGCCTGATCCCAGGCCCGCCTCCTCCTCACCGCGCAGACAGCGCATCCACGCCGCGGGCATTTCCGAGTCCGGTGCCGAGCCTGATCCCAGGCCCGCCTCCTCCTCCCCGCGCAGACAGCGCATCCGCGCCACGGGCATCTCCGCCTCCTCCACCCGTGTGGTCCCAGCGACTTTGCCTGATCCCAGGCCCGCTTCCTGAGAAAAAAATATATATATATATATATATAAAGAGCGTGTGGCCCCACACCTGCGTCTGAGACACAGCAGCTACACCACCAGGCTCCAGACTACTTCAGTGAACTCACGTGCCAGGCGCTACGCGGCCCAACAGGAGCTGATCGCCCAGGAGTGCCTTTTCTGGGGCGCCCCACTCCGACTGCACGGCGACCCACCAACAGGTGCAACGAAAGCCCGGAAGTCATCCAAAGAAGGTGGGTCAGACAACACAGCCACCACACATACTCAGGCACACCCTGCCCGCTGCATAAACCCTCAGCATGAGCTCACCTCAGGCCCAACAACCACTGATTACACCAGCCCCTGCAGGGAACACAGCAACGACAGCATGGCGCATGCCTCCCCCATTTTCAATGATGCCACAAGCAGACAAAGGCCCAAGATGGACCGATTGGCTAGAGGACTTTAACACTTTCATTGACGCAGCAGGGGAAGACAAGTCCCCTCGACTACAAAGCATGTTCCTAAATCTGGCGGGCAATGACATCAAAGTCCTTACCAAGACCATTCCCCCCGCAGAACAAGCTGACTTTCCAACACTAATAGCGGCCATAAACAGAAGATTAGTTATTGAACCCAACAGAGACTATGAAAGATACACATTCAAGCTATGCACGCAGAGAGTCGATGAAACTATTGATGAGTTCATAACCCACCTACGAATAAAAGGGGCCAACTGTCAATTTGAAGCCTTCTCACTCGACAAAGCCATACGGTTGAGGATCATTCAAGGCTGTTTGTCTCAAACCTTAAAGAAACAACTCCTCAAAAAACCCATCACCATCGAGGAAGTGAGCCAGATGGCCAGAATTCTAGAGAGAGTCGAAAAGCAAGTGTCCCAAATTTCGAGCACCGCCTCGACGAGACAAGAGAAAGCTGAAACCGTGGCAGCACTACAGGCCAGCCACGCAAGACACGGGGACAAAGGCGCCAACCCCAGCTACTCTACGACGCCGAGGACCCAACGCCGATGCTACCGCTGTGGAATGTCTTTCCCCCATGCAGGGACCTGCCCCGCTATATCACAGAGATGCGGCAACTGCGGCAGAGAGGGACATTTCCAATCAGTCTGCAGAGAAGGCAGACCATTCCCGACACAAAAATTCCCAATTGCCCCTCAATTCAAAACGCCTATCAGGAACCCCCAAACCCAGGCCTACCAACCACGTCCATACGCCCAGAATCCAAGGAGGTACGTCAGAGTGGTCGAAGATGTGTACCCCATGGATGACAGTCAAGAAACCGAAGGCGAGG
The DNA here is from genome assembly GCF_040938575.1 of Ambystoma mexicanum. Lineage (NCBI taxonomy): Eukaryota > Metazoa > Chordata > Amphibia > Caudata > Ambystomatidae > Ambystoma > Ambystoma mexicanum. The sequence continues at coordinate 143,967,218 of NC_090930.1, read as the reverse complement.
AGCAAGTGTCCCACATCAGAGACGAATATGACGGGCCCCAGACACAATTTTCCCACTATGAGGGAGGCTCACAAGGGAGCCAACATGAATTCGACCAATTCAATCAGTATCCACACGATGAATATGTGAATCTCATCATGGATGAAGGCGAAGCCCGTGAGGCACCCAAGATACCCATTGACATAGCAGGGCAACAATTCTGTTTCCTTGTAGACTCGGGAGCCACTGTCAACATAATGGGTGAGAAGGAATTCAATCAGATCACCAACTGGCTGCCCCTGACACCCTCAAACTCTAAGATCTACCAATGGGGTGCCACAACTCCTCTGCATTCGATTGGATTTTTCAGTCGACGGCTCATCCATGAAAACCAATCCACCACGACGGACATCCACGTCATTCGCAGCCCTACCAAAGGCAGATGCCTGCTCAGTTACAGAACAGCGTCGTGCCTGGGACTCATCGACATACATGTCTGTGAAGGGGACAAAATCCGTTCGACAGACCCAACACCGGAGACGAGAGAGAAAGTGCTCTTCCTCTCACCAGCGCTCACTCAAACTGAAATGACGTCGCGAATTGACATCCTGAAAGCGTTCCCTCTCATCTGCAAAGGCCTAGGTCAACTGAAAGGACCACCTGTGAAACTCCACATAGATCCCACCGTCCGACCCGTACCACAACACCCGAGAAGAGTCGGGTTCCATCTTCAGGCCGCAGTGTCGGCAGAACTCAATCAACTCCTAAATGATGGGATAATTGAACCAGCCACGGGTCCGACCCCATGGGTATCCCCATTGGTAATAGTACCAAAGGACGGTGGACGTCTCAGACTCTGCGTCGACATGCGCATAGCCAATACAGCAATCCAGCGTGAAAGGCATCCTGGTCCACGAATTGAAGATATGATAGTTCAATTGAATAAGTCCACCCTCTTCTCAAAACTGTACCTGAACCCAGGTTACCACCAGATGGTACTCCACTCCGAATCCAGGGGAATCATCACATTTTCCACACACGACAGGTTGTTTCGATACAAACGCCTGAACTTTGGCATTTCGTCAGCTGCGGAAATTTTTCATGAAGCCATCAGGCAAATCATACGTCCGATCAAAGGCACACTGAACTATAGTGACGACATTCTGGTATTTGGGCGCACCCGTGAAGAACATGATGCCGCTCTTCGTGCCACGTGCAAAGCCATCCAGGACGCAGGCCTCACGCTAAACGTGGACAAATGTAGATTTAGCAAAAGCAAGCTGAAATTTTTCGGTCACATCTTCTCGGCCGACGGGATGACACCAGACCCCGACAAAGTGGCCACTATTTTCCATCTGCAAGCTCCAAGACAGATTGCCGATGTCCGCTCTTTCCTGGGCATGGCAGGGTATTGCGCCCGATACATACCCCACTAGGCCACCATCACGGAACCTCTTCGGAAGTTACTCCAGAAGGACATGCTCTTCGCCTGGACCGCTGAATGCCAAGATGCGTTTGACTCCATTAAACAGTCCCTAGCAGAAGCGCGGAAACTGGCCTACTTCGACCCAGAATGGCACACTGAAATAGTGGTTGACGCGAGTCCGGTGGGACTAGGTGCTATACTCGCCCAGACCAATGGCGCTGACACTCACCCGAGGCATGTAGTGGCGTATGCCAGCAGAGCACTTGCGTCCCCAGAGGCCGCATACTCCCAAGCGGAAAAAGAGAGTCTAGCAGCAGTCTGGGCATGTGAACATTTTCACAACTTCATCATCGGGAAAAGATTCACCCTCATAACGGATCACCAGGCCCTCCTGTCGCTGTTTGGGAACCCACGGACGAAAATGCCCCCCAGAATCGAACGATGGGGCATCCGGCTGCAAGAATATGACTATCACATCATTCATCGACCGGGGGGCGAGCATAATCCAGCCGACTATCTGTCGAGACACCCCTCTGGAAAGTCAACACCAAGACAAGGTGACATAGAATACATAAGCTATGTCACCACCAACGCACTACCTCCGGCAATGTCATTGGAAACAGTGACACTCGCAACAGAAGCAGACCCATCCATGGCCTTGGCGATTGAACTCACAGAACACAACTGTCATGATCTCTGCTTCCAAAAGTTCAGGGTTTTCCCAACTCCCTTGGAAGCAGATCCATAACCCAGGTTCCGAGTGCCAACCAGTCCCAATTGGGACCTTTTGGACCCAGTCCTGGCGCCAGTGGCACCAGGCTCATAAATATGCCCAGTCCCAGCGCTGGAAGCGCCGGGCTCATAATGCTTGGGTGGACTTACCTGCAGCAGACCATGCTGCTTACTTGCCTGCCAGTTGAGCCTCTGATCCTCTTCTGTTTGGAACTACTTTTCCTGTTGGGTGGGGCAGGAGCCACTCCCTAGATTCAGAACACTGGAACTCTTCTGGAAAGCAGGAACTCTTTTCTTACCTAGGCGTGGCTGTGGAAGGAGACACCTAAGCACTACAGGAGGCTATTTAAACCACACCCGGTGGATGAATCTTGCTTTGCGTTATTCTGCATCCTCTGCAGCAGAACGCTCATCGTGTCTTCTGCATCGGATCCTGGGCCTAAGGAAAAAAGCTTACCATCCTGAATCCAGTCTTCAGCAACACCTATAAAGACAAGAAAGAACAGGTTAGCATTCCGGCATCTGAAAGACAAAGGCTTACCTACTCTTCGTGCGCTTCGGAGGTCTTCACACGGCATTCCGGCATCTGAAAGACAAAAGCTTACCAACTCTTCGCACGCTCCGGAGGCCTTCGGCGCTGCATCCTGCATCTGAAAGACAAAACAAGGTGCGTTTAAAGACATTGGGGAACTTTAATACTCACGTGCCATTACTCCTTTCCACATCTAACCCAGTGGGTATTCCGGCACCCTGCAGCCGCTCCGAACTCGTACCTGCAAAATAAAAAGACAGTTAGAGCGCATCGTGAAGCAGGCAACAAGCGCTTACTTACGTGCTTCCAGGCGCTTCTATTCATCACACGGACTCCATCTTCAACTCACTTCAGCCCGTCATCCGCCATCGCCGGAACCCTGCAAAACAAAAGACATCATTACTAAAGACTTTAAAGACAATAGAATTACTCGAAACTTCCCGTTCGTGCAGTAAACGACGGACAGCAGTCCTCTGAAGTCAAGTGGCCTACGCTACCTATCCAGTGAAGAAACTGGTTACAGCACCCTGCCCCGAGGCAGATGGAGAGCTCGGCATTCACTTACCTAAGGTGAGAGCGTTAACCTTTGGGGGTCTACAGGAGAGCAAAAAGGAAAGAGATAGGGACACCCCAATAACCCCAGTTCATTAATCCCATATTTTCTATCTGCAGACATCTTACTCTTGAAGTCAGGCATACAGTGCACAGAGGTCCAGCCCAAAGAGCCAACCGGGTGCTACACATCACCTTTGAAGATACGGTAGTCGCCCAGTCAAGACCGGCGCCTCTGCGAGAATCAGGTGAGCATTACAGAACGCAAAGCCTACCGCAAAACTCTCGCCCAGGCACTATGGAAACCTCGGATACTGACCACCCAGCCCGGTTACTTGGGGAACTAAGGGCAGAAGTGCATGCAGCTCGTCAGGAAACGAATGCTCTAAGAAGGGAACTAATTATTTCCAAGGAGAGAACAGACGGTCTTGCTAGACAATTGCTACAGTCACAAGCCGGACAAACCCCGTTACCCGCATCAGGGGCAAATCTTCCTTCAACATCCTCTATGAATCCAGTGCAGATCAACCTACCTGGGAATGTACCTCTGGCTCCGCCCGAACGATTTTCTGGTGACCCAAAGAGGTTTGCGGTATTTATCAATCAGTGCCGGTTGCACTTCTTATGCCGGCCAGCAGCCTTTCCAACTGATCAAGCTAAAGTAGCTTTTGTACTTTCGTACCTTAGTGGCAATGCGGCAGACTGGTCGATCCCTCTAGTTAATCAAGATGATCCGGTTCTCCATGATTTTCAAGCCTTTCAGCTTAGTATGGAAAAACTGTTCGCAAGACATTCACAGGGGCAGGCCTTGGACAATGAGCTTCTTTCGTTGCGACAGGGTAATCAAGACCTTTTGGCTTATATTGCATCTTTCAATAGACTAATAGTGGAAACTCAATGGCCTGAGGACAAAAGGATTACGCTGTTTTATAGAGGTCTACGTGGAGATCTCAAAGACGTTTTAGCCCAAGTAGTGAATCCCCCACAAGACTGTTCGGATTATATAGACTTGGTCGTTCAAATAGATCATAGACTGCAGAACAGAAAGGCCGACCGTTCCAAGTTTGATGCTCGAGTATTTTCCAAACCGCCAACTCCTTCCAAAGGAGTAGACTCCGGGGAACCCATGCAAATAGGGGGTCTGAAAGGTCCTCTAACACAAAAGGAGCGGGAAAGGAGAAAACAGTTGCAATTATGCCTATATTGCGGAAACTCAGGGCACTTTCTTCGAGACTGTCCGGTGAAACCTGCCAAGAAGGCAGTAGGAGCTGCAGTTACCAAAGTTACAAACTCTGAGCAGGGAAACGGACTCGCCCGACAAGAATAGAGGTCCTCTTGCCGAGCGTGAAAACCAGTTCCGTGACCTCGCATTTCGTGATACCTATGGTCCTCATTAGCCCTGATAATCCGGATCGATTACATGCAATTGAAGCTTACGTCGACAGCGGTGCCATCGGCAATTATGTGGATCATGAAATGGTTTTGAGGATGAATCTAACTCTTTGTCCCAAGGCTGTAAAGGACGTCATTACTACAGTGGATGGTACGGAGATAGCCTCTGGGCCAGTAACGCATACCACTCAAGAGGTGACGCTAGTAAGTCAAGATGGACACCATGAGAAGATCGTGTTCGATGTGATCAAGGCCCCTCAGTTTCAGATTATTCTAGGAATACCTTGGTTAGAGAAACACAATCCTCTAATCGATTGGCGAGCAAGAACGGTCCAGTTTCCAGAATGTGTCTCTACTTGTCACCCTCCACCTTGTGTTGCACTGGCAGCAATTTCTTCAGAGACTCCCCAGTTACCTCCCGAATACCTAGAATACCAAGATGTTTTCCGGAAGGATCAGGCTAACTCTCTACCTCCTCATAGGTCTTATGACTGCCAGATAGACCTGATACCTGGATCTACTCCTCCTTGTAGTAGAATTTATGCCCTCACTGAGCCTGAGAACCTTCACCTTCGACAATACCTGGATCAATACCTGGCGAATGGGTTTATTCGTCCTTCCAAGTCCCCTGCTTCTTCAGCTTTGTTCTTCGTTCCAAAAAAGGAAGGAGACCTTAGAACTTGTATCGATTATCGCTCCCTGAACCAGATCACCGTTAAGAATAGATATCCGTTACCTTTGATCCCTGAACTCCTGGACCAAGTCAGAAAAGCATGCATATATACAAAGCTGGATCTTAGAGGAGCTTACCACTTGGTACGAGTAAAAGAGGGCGATGAATGGAAGACGGCCTTCCGCACCAAGTATGGGCTATTTGAATATCAGGTCATGCCCTTCGGACTTTGCAATGCCCCGGCCGCCTTTCAATATTTTATGAACGATGTCCTCAGAGAGCTCATAGATGTGTGTGTTGTTGTTTACATTGACGACATCCTCGTTTATTCTTCATCGGAATCTGAACATCGGAAACACGTGAAAATGGTCCTCGAAAGATTGCGTCAACACAAACTTTTCGCTAAGTTGGAAAAATGTGTTTTCAACGTCACTGAAGTTGAATTCTTGGGATTCATATTATCACCTGGCGGAGTACGTATGGATTCAAAGAAGGTCGATGCAGTTCTCAAATGGCCATCACCATCCTCCGTAAAAGGTGTGCAAAGCATGTTAGGCTTCGCTAACTTTTACCGCAGGTTTATCCCCGAATTCTCTCGAATAGTCCAGCCCAGCACTGCCTTGTTAAAGAAAAACAAACGTTTTGAATGGTCTACCGAGGCGGAACAAGCTTTCCAGGATTTGAAGACTAAATTTATCTCTGCACCAATCTTAAAACACCCTCGCCCCGAACTCCCCTACATCGTGGAAACTGATGCTTCAAGCCTTGCCATGGGGGCAGTTCTATCACAAAAGGACCCGGTAACCAATCAGTTGCATCCCGTGGCATTTTGGTCCCGCAAATTCTCGCCTCCTGAAATCAATTACACGATTACTGACAAGGAACTTCTGGCTATCAAGTCTGCCTTTAAGGCTTGGCGGCATTATTTGCTGGGGGCCCGACACACCGTTACTGTGATTACGGATCACCGAAACCTGCAATATTTGAAAACCGCAAAAGCCCAATCCTCTAGACAACTCCGTTGGGCATTATTCTTTGGCGAGTTTGACTTCATAATTACCTATCGACCTGGTACAAAGAACGGTAAAGCTGATGCCCTTTCTCGGATGGGAGTGGAAGAACACTTGATCAACCCTAAACCTGTACCAATCATTCCCGAACAAAGAATTCTGGGTGTAATCACCACAGAATCCATAGAGGAAGTTAAGGATAAAGCCAGGCAACTTGTAACTCCAGCAGACATACAGAATTGGCATCTGCAGGGAAAGGACTTTGCAGTAAAGGACAACTTATTGTATTTCCAAGAACGATTATACCTACCCAGCACAGATTTACAGAAAAAGTAATCTCTTGTTATCACGATTCTTTAATGGAAGGTCATCCCGGTATGGCCAAGACCTCAGAAAAGATCAAGCGCTACTTCTGGTGGCCGTCTTGGAAAAAAGATATCAGAGACTTTATAATGTCCTGTGGAGTATGCGCCCAAAACAAGAGTCAAAAGGAAAGACCAGCAGGCCTCTTACGCCCTATTGACATCCCACCTCGCCCTTGGCATACGCTTTCTATGGACTTCATCACCGATCTACCTCCATGCTCCGTATACAATACGATTCTAGTAATCGTGGACTTATTCTCCAAGATGGCGCATTTCATGCCGCTCAAAGGCTTGCCAACAGCAGCAACTCTGGCCCGAGAATTTCTCGAAAACATCGTCCGACTACACGGTTTTCCTTCGGTTCTAATTTCGGATCGAGGTAGTCAATTTATTTCTCATTTTTGGCGAAGTTGCTGTCGGTCGGCTCAAATTGATGTGAGACTATCGACCAGTCACCACCCTCAGACCGACGGACAAACCGAGAGGACCAATCAAACTCTGGAACAGTATTTACGCTGCATGCTGCAACAAACTGAAAAAACTTGGAAAGACATCCTTTGGATAGCCGAATATGCCTACAATAACTCTGTCCATTCGGGAACTGGGAAAACACTGTTTTTTCTTTTGTACGGCAGTCACCCTCGAACCTCGGAGTTGGATCCCCTCCAAGATCTTGAAACACCAGCAGTAGACTACCTGCATTCTACAATCACCCAAGCCTTTAAGGAAGCTGTTTCTCACCTTCAAAGGGCTAAAGAACAATACAAGAAAGGAGCAGATCAACATCGGAAGGAAGCCCCTCAATATCAAGTAGGGGACCAAGTCTGGTTATCCACCAAATATCTACCTCTAAAAGGGCCACGCACATTCAACCCAAGATACCTTGGTCCCTATTCCATCACTACCATAGTAAACCCAGTAGCGGTCAAGTTGGACTTGCCCCCGCACATGAAGATACATCCGGTCTTCCACGTCTCTCTATTAAAACCCGTGCAACCTCAAACCCGACTAACTAAATCTCCAAAACCCATCCTAGTTGATGGAGAACTCGAGTTTGAAGTCAAAAGCATTCTGGACTCCAAGATCTCCAAATCTAAACTATTTTACCTAATTGACTGGAAAGGCTACGGCCCCCAAGAGAGATCCTGGGAACCTGCTGAATATGTCCACGCTCCTCGCCTAATCAAAAGATTTCACTGAACATTTCCTGACAAGCCAAAACCCCCAGAGAAGCCCGGTTTGGGAGGGGCCTTGAGGGGGGGTACTGTCATGATCTCTGCTTCCAAAAGGTCAGGGTTTTCCCAACTCCCTTGGAAGCAGATCCATAACCCAGGTTCCGAGTGCCAACCAGTCCCAATTGGGACCTTTTGGACCCAGTCCTGGCGCCAGTGGCACCAGGCTCATAAATATGCCCAGTCCCAGCGCTGGAAGCGCCGGGCTCATAATGCTTGGGTGGACTTACCTGCAGCAGACCATGCTGCTTACTTGCCTGCCAGTTGAGCCTCTGATCCTCTTCTGTTTGGAACTACTTTTCCTGTTGGGTGGGGCAGGAGCCACTCCCTAGATTCAGAACACTGGAACTCTTCTGGAAAGCAGGAACTTTTTTCTTACCTTGGCGTGGCTGTGGAAGGAGACACCTAAGCACTACAGGAGGCTATTTAAACCACACCCGGTGGATGAATCTTGCTTTGCGTTATTCTGCATCCTCTGCAGCAGAACGCTCATCGTGTCTTCTGCATCGGATCCTGGGCCTAAGGAAAAAAGCTTACCATCCTGAATCCAGTCTTCAGCAACACCTATAAAGACAAGAAAGAACAGGTTAGCATTCCGGCATCTGAAAGACAAAGGCTTACCTACTCTTCGTGCGCTTCGGAGGTCTTCACACGGCATTCCGGCATCTGAAAGACAAAAGCTTACCAACTCTTTGCACGCTCCGGAGGCCTTCGGCGCTGCATCCTGCATCTGAAAGACAAAACAAGGTGCGTTTAAAGACATTGGGGAACTTTAATACTCACGTGCCATTACTCCTTTCCACATCTAACCCAGTGGGTATTCCGGCACCCTGCAGCCGCTCCGAACTCGTACCTGCAAAATAAAAAGACAGTTAGAGCGCATCGTGAAGCAGGCAACAAGCGCTTACTTATGTGCTTCCAGGCGCTTCTATTCATCACACAGACTCCACCTTCAACTAACTTCAGCCCGTCATCCGCCATCGCCGGAACCCTGCAAAACAAAAGACATCATTACTAAAGACTTTAAAGACAATAGAATTACTCGAAACTTACCGTTCGTGCAGTAAACGACGGACAGCAGTCCTCTGAAGTCAAGAGGCCTGCGCTACCTATCCAGTGAAGAAACTGGTTACAGCACCCTGCCCCGAGGCAGATGGAGAGCTTGGCATTCACTTACCTAAGGTGAGAGCGTTAACCTTTGGGGGTCTACAGGAGAGCAAAATGGAAAGAGATAGGGACACCCCAATAACCCCAGTTCATTAATCCCATATTTTCTATCTGCAGACATCTTACTCTTGAAGTCAGGCATACAGTGCACAGAGGTCCAGCCCAAAGAGCCAACCGGGTGCTACACATCACCTTTGAAGATACGGTAGTCGCCCAGTCAAGACCGGCGCCTCTGCGAGAATCAGGTGAGCGTTACAACAACAAGTGGAAAGACTACAAGAGAGCACTGTCAACGCACCCAGGAGCAAACCGAGACGAATTGGAAAGGATTGCAAGAGTTCACTCAGAGCTGGCCGTACAAGGCAGCACCATACTTCTCAGAGGGTGCAGAATAATAATCCCAACGGCCCTGAGGTCAGAAATAATCAAGACAGCACATGAAGGTCACAGAGGCGCAGACAACACCAAGCGCCAACTACGACGCCACGTATGGTTTCCTTTTCTCGATGCCCTAGTTGATCGATGGGTAAGAAACTGCATGGCATGCCAATGCACAGCCAGAGAGGAAGCACCCGCACCTCTACAAGTGACACAGATCCCGGAACGTCGGTGGGAAAGGGTGGCGGTAGATTTCTACGGGCCCCTAGAGTCAGGAGAATACTTACTCCTGTTCATTGATGAACACTCACATTTCCCCATTGTCAAAAGGTCATCATCCACCGCCTTTGCACAAGTAGCGGCAATCTTCGATGAAGTAGTGAGCGAATGGGGCATACCAGATGTCATCAAATCTGACAACGGACCCCCTTTCTGCGGCCATGAGTTCTCAAAACTGGCAAAGCACCTGGGATTCAAACACCAGAAAATAACGCCACTCTGGCCCCAGGCTAACGGCATGGCGGAGCGGTTCATGTCATCTATCAAGAAAACAGTACAAAGAGCCAAGCTAGAAAATGTAGATCTCCACCAAGCTCTGTGCAGGATGCTTCGGGACTACAGAAACACGCCGCATGAAGCCACAAACAAGAGCCCGGCTGAACTCATGGTAAAGTACCAAGTTCGCACAAGGATCATTCAACACCCGTTGAACAAACCGGAAACAGACCCACAACTCCTAGAAAGAGATGCGCAGAGAAAAGAACGAGCCCGCACCCAAACCGATGAAAAGCGGCCAGCACATCCGAAAGACTTTCAAGTAGGAGATGAGGTCTTTGTCCAACAGCCAACGGTGAAGAAGACCGACTCAAGGTTCTCCCCACAGACACTACAGGTCACGGCCGTTAAAGGAACAATGCTGACCGCCGAAAACGAAGAAAGAGAAATAACAAGGAACAGCTCAAAGTTCAAGTTGGTAACAACCACAGACGCCGAGAGACTCCAAACCCCAGACCCTGAGACGATGATAGTGGATGGGCGAGACACATTGTGGACGCCTCCAAGGTTCTCTCCCCGGCCAGGAATCAAGAGGACAGAGAGACCTGAAGAAGATCCTCAAGAAGGCACCAGCACCCGGCCCCAATGCGCCAATAAAGAAACAAGCACGCCTGGTCGAAGAGTGCTGAACTTGATGCAAGGACATTTCGTCCGGGGGTGATGTTACGGGGCTATGCTATTGCAGGGCTTGTGTCTCCTTAAGAGACTGCAACCCTGCCACGTGAGAGACATCACGTGGGGAAGTACGTCAGAAGGAGGGGAGGGAGTGGGAGAGGCAGTTCATGAATGTACCGGAATAAAGATACACGTACATTCTCCATCGGTGTGTCTGTCCTCCTTTCAAGGGCCCAGTCCGGGCCTAACAGGCAAAACCTTAAATGAGCTAACGCATGGCCCATGTCGTGAATCTGAAGTTGAAGTCTGAGCCCTAGCCGGCTCCATAGCCAGACTGCGCCACCTTCAGAAGCGGCAGCCGAGATGACGTTCTAGTTTGCCAAATTAAAAAGCAGAAGGGAGAAAGTGTTCAGTGCAGGTAGACGTAGCAAGCATTGACACTCAGCTGGCACTTACTTTGAGGATGGGGGCACATCTTAAAGAAAGGTTCACTTCACCTACTTCCAGAGGTTCCTGCCGAATCGCCCTTCCTACAAAGTGAGTGCCACATATGTATATTGTTGAACAATGTGCACGACATCTGAACCACGGCAGCACTTTCAGAATTCCTAATGTAGTTTCTTTTTTTGATAAACAGCACCAATTCGAAGAGGGTCTTTTTAGCATTTGTGCAGCTGGCGCACAGGGATGTTAATAACACCGCTGCAGGAAGAGCCCGCCATTCCCTCATCAATTCTTCAAATATTGAGCGTGACTTCAGCTCTCCCCAAACTCGTTCCCCAGCAGAATTGCATTGTAGGAAGTGGCTGCTTCTTCTCGTCTAAAGATTCCCTTTCTTTGTCTTCCCGCAGAAAACCAATTAAATCTGGGTTCCGAAAGCGGAAAACGGAAGCCGGGAAGGATTACAGGAAGTGGGTAACCATGGCAGCTTCCAGGAGTGGCTGATGTTGGACGGTTGCATTTGTCCTCCTAAAGCAGCTAATCTTGTGGCCTTCTGTGTGCGATGGCTCCAAGAGCCACCAGGAATGGTTACCAGCCCATTAAATCATTAAATGGCTGTGTCGGCACCTTGGCGCCGAGTTATTTTCCTCTTCTCTTTATTTCATATATATATATATATATATATATATATATATATATATATTTGTACATTTGCTACAGATTTTTTCACCTGGGTCCAACATAGTTTTTTCTAATTGCATTAAATGAATCATGTTTTATTTTCCCTTAAAAAAACATTGCACTATTTAGTTGTTACTTGCCGGGTTCTCACTGCCAATTATGGGGGCGTGACCCTTTGCTTGAAAGACAAGACACCAGTAGACACCAGTGAAGACATAAAGACACTACTTTTCAAATATTTCAGTAATTGCTTAGTTTATTTTTATTTGTGTATTTATATTGTGCCGAAAGTCCACAGGCATCAGGCCGCACACATATAGACACAGGCTGACATATAAAACGGGACACATTTCCTACCTATGCATTCTAAACCCTGGGCCGTGTTTTTCATCTGAACAGATTTGTTTTCAGTGCTTTCCTATAGGTACGGTAGCTCTTCTCTAGTGTAAGCTGCACTGGGAGGCCATTCCACTTCTCGGCTGCTTTCACCGGAAAAGCCTGGCTTAGAACATTGGACCGTTTATGGCTCCACTTAACTGTTCTTCCCACCTGCGGAGTCCACCCGCTCCCCTGCTTCCCTTACCCAAACCAGCTACCCCTGAATAAAACCTAAAAATCACCAAGGTCATCCCCATTATAATGGCGTACAGTGCCCCGTTGCTTCCCTGCTAGAATCGCAGTTTATAAATACCATACACATTTACCAGTACTGGAATCTTTGAATTGTTAACCAGCCAATAGCACCCAAGTTGAACTGCAAAGAGTGGTCATTTCAATAGTGTTAGTGGGATACACAGGAGTACTGACCGTGCAGAAAGGCATACAGATGTGGGTGACTTGCTGCTTTGGTATTGATGACTTCACAGCAGCTGCAGCTCCCTTGTAAGAGCTCCTCTGGCAGAAATGTCATGCAGGCCATAGAGTAGAGCGAGTGAGTAGAGGCATGCCTTGCAATCACCTGAGTGCTATCCACCTGTGAAGCCATGGGTCCATTGCTTTAGGTGTCTTGCAGAGTGGGACTACTCTATATTAGCATTTATTTATTTATTGTTTGCTTGAATGGTGCTTATACAATAAGAATATACTGTTTCAAAGCTCCCACAGGGCAGGGAGGGAGGGTGGGAAATACTTTACAACACAATATTAAGAGCTGAGGGGGAAGTGGGAGAGGGACGAACCTACTATGCCTTGCGATTATTCAGAATGTGCAAGTGCACAGAGAAAGAGGGTAGAGGGGGAAGTGCTGGGGAGATCGAGCTCGTGGGTGAGTCATGGACGTAGTGCTAGGAATGTTGAGTGCTATGCGTCCTAGGGCTGCGGGAGTGTAACGCTCACCTGATTCTCGCAGAGGCGCCGGTCTTGACTGGGCGACCACCGTATCTTCAAAGGTGATGTGCAGCACCCGGTTGGCTCTTTGGGCTGGACCTCTGTGCACTGTATGCCTGACGTGTAGAGTAAGATGTCTGCAGATAGAAAATATGGGGGTTAATGAACTGGGGTTATTGGGGTGTCCCTATCTCTTTCCTCTTCTCCTCTCCTGTAGACCCCCAAAGGTTAACGCTCTCACCTTAGGTAAGTGAATGCCGAGCTCTCCATCTGCCTCGGGGCAGGGTGCTGTAACCAGTTTCCTCACTGGATAGGTAGCGCAGGCCTCTTGACTTCAGAGGACTGCTGTCCGTCGTTTACTGCACGAACGGTAAGTTTCGAGTAACTCAAATGTCTTTAAAGTCTTTAATAATGATGTCTCTTGTTTTGCAGGGTTCCGGCGATGGCGGATGACGGGCTGAAGTGAGTTGAAGATGGAGCCCGTGTGAGGAATAGAAGCGCCTGGAAGCACGTAAGTAAGCGCTTGTTGCCAGCTTCACGATGCGCTCTAACTGTCTTTTTATTTTGCAGGTACAAGTTTGGAGCGGCTGCAGGGTGCCGGAATACCCACTGGGTTAGATGTGGAAAGGAGTATTGGCACGTGAGTATTAAAGTTCCCCAATGTCTTTAAACGCACCTTGTTTTGTCTTTCAGATGCGGGATGCAGCGCCGACGGCCTCGGGAGCGTGCAAAGAGTTGGTAAGCTTTTGTCTTTCAGATGCCGGAATGCAGTGTGAAGACCTCCGGAGCGCACGAAGAGTAGGTAAGCCTTTGCCTTTCAGATGCCGGAATGCTAACCTGTTCTTTCTTGTCTTTATAGGTGTTGCTGAAGACTGGATTCAGGATGGTAAGCCTTTTCCTTTCAGATGCCGGAATGCTAACCTGTTCTTTCTTGTCTTTGTAGGTGTTGCTGAAGACTGGAGTCAGGATGGTAAGCCTTTTTCCTTAGGCCCAGGACCGGATGCAGAAGACACGATGAGCGTTCTGCTGCAGAGGGTGCAGAATAACGCAAAGCAAGATTCATCCACCGGGTGTGGTTTAAATAGCCTCCTGTAGTGCTTAGGTGTCTCCTTCCACAGCCACGCCTAGGTAAGAAAAGAGTTCCTGGTAAGAAAAGAGTTCCTGCCTTCCAGAAGAGTTCCAGTGTTCTGAATCTAGGGAGTGGCTCCAGCCCCACCCAACAGGAAAAGTAGTTCCAAACAGAAGAGGATCAGAGGCTCAACTGGCAGGCAAGTAAGCAGCATGGTCTGCTGCAGGTAAGTCCACCCAAGCATTATGAGCCCGGCGCTTCCAGCGCTGGGGCTGGGCATATTTATGAGCCTGGTGCCACTGGCGCCAGGACTGGGTCCAAAAGGTCCCAATTGGGACTGGTTGGCACTCGGAACCTGGGTTATGGATCTGCTTCCAAGGGAGTTGGGAAAACCCTGACCTTTTGGAAGCAGAGATCATGACAGGGAGGTGTAAGTGTGAGTCTCCAGAGCGGAGGGTGTGCAGATGCAAAGTGCTGCGGATAGACAGGAGCTGGAAAAAATGGGTGTGGGAGGTCAAGGCCCCGAAGATGCATAAGGGCCAAGGACAAAGATTCAGCAACTGTGGGATTAGCAGAGGAGGGAAGGAGGGAAGGAGGGAAGGAGGGAAGGAGGAGGAAAAGAGGAAAGTCTTAAGGAGCTTTCCGGAATTTGAAAAGATCCTGCTTGAGGCGCAGGGAGAGGGGGAGGCTTTTCCAAATGAGGGTGCCCACAGAGGATAGTGAGCAACCCCCTGCCCTCTTTTTAGAAAAACGCTTTACACACAAAGAGTTGGTGCCAGAGAAGCAACGTGGTCTAGTGTGAGAGTAGTTACTGAGGCAAAGTTGAAGATAGTGTGGTCCCTTGGCCCAGACAGCCTTGTGGATGGTGCAGAGGCATTTGAATTTAATCCGTGCAACAACCGGGAGCCAGTGAAGACTTTTTAGTGCAGGAGAGATGCGGTCCCTGGGCTTAAGGCCAAGGATAAGTCTTGTTGCCCGATTCTGGATTAGCTAGAGGGGTCGCAGAGTGTAAGAAGGTAGATTCATTTTTGTGATTATTGGCACATAGTTAGGACCTAATTTAAGAACCCCTCAACTGCAGGCCATGACCGCATAAGGTAATGTCCCCGGGGCCTTTCTTAAGGCCCTTGCTACGCTCAGGTCTGTAACTATGGGCGCCTGGGGCATTACCTTATGCAGTAATGGCCCACAGTCTCGGGGTATATTGCTTAATTAATTCGGCACTTTGGTATGTTGTGCTTTTTTACCTACCAAATGTTTTCGTGTGTTTGTGGTGTTTTCATTCTATTTACTCTGAACGTTGGCTTTTTTCCCCATCTTTGATGTATTTACTCTGCATGCATGTATGGATGCTATTTACCTAAAAAGTGAATATCTCTAGTTTGACTGATCTGATTATCAAAATTATTCAAGCATGCACACCAAGGGCCTAATTCATGGAACATTTATCATGGTGCAAAGTGAATTTGCACTGCCAACAAACACGCAGAACTGGGCCTAACTCACAGAGCCGCGCAAAGTGTACTTGTGTGGAGCAAAGTCACCTTGCACTGCAAAAGTACTATTTGCACCATGCTAAATGGTCCTTATTCACAGAAAAGGACTACATCTGTGCTACCTAATGCTTTATTTCTTCAATTAGGCCCATTTAGTGCAGTGCAAAGCGTACTTTTGCTGTGCAAGGTGACTTTGCTCTGCAAAAATACACTTTGCACCGCTCTGTGAATTAGGCCCAGTTGTACATGCTTGTTGGCAGTGCAAAGTCACTTTTCATCGCACTAAACGTTCCATGAATTAGGCCCATACTATGTGTCAATAATCATCACTAAAAGGTTAATGAAACCTCACCAA
Organism: Ambystoma mexicanum; assembly: GCF_040938575.1. Lineage (NCBI taxonomy): Eukaryota > Metazoa > Chordata > Amphibia > Caudata > Ambystomatidae > Ambystoma > Ambystoma mexicanum. The sequence goes on along the minus strand of NC_090930.1, from coordinate 143,951,242 downwards.
ATGTGGCCAAGATTCGTGGACTTCTGGGACAAGATTAGAAGTTGCAGAAGAAAACGTGTTTTGCATGTTCCCATGCAGAGTGTGACGTAACAAGGAACATTATAATGGTCATATTACCATTTCACTTGTCACCAATCAACTCTTTTAGAAACAAATGACTGATTAAAAGATGCAAATTATATCAACTGCAATTGTCTGCACTGTTTTAAATTACACGTTGAAACGAAAAACTTGTGAGCTCTAGCACCTTGAAGCATCTCCTGGGCTAGATGGAATTACATATAAAGATCTCAGACAAAATGACCGGACAGACTCAAGGAATATGGAAAGTACTACTTTATTCTCATTGAATAAAGCAGGGAGAACTGACAGGCATCAGACTGATGCGTGCACACTCACTTAGTAACTTGATTACATAGAGATCTGGTACCCCAATATGAGTCATCTATGATGTCATCCTACATGGCAAATCATAAAACATATCGAAGGAAGGGATTGGTTAGGGGACATAGATACATTTAGAACATATAAGAATGATTACATCATTGGCTGTCCCTTATCTGTAGGGCATGCCTTGAACTACCTCTAAATATGTATATTACTGATTATAGCAGACAAAATAGCACCAGATTAGTCTATGCAACATTGTATATTAGGTTGCCCATTATACCCATTGATTGGTTGCCATACTATCGCAACCTTGGACTTTCAGCTCTTTAGCAGCACATATGTGAAATAAACCTAGGTGCTTTGAATTGTGCCAGATTACTCCCCATTCTCCCAATTAATCCATCAACCCTCATTGGTCGGCCATAAGCCAAAATATTGCACCTGTAATTGACTTTGTAGCCTCCCACTGTCCTGGAACACTTGAGGAAGTGTGAGCACACCACCATCTTTGCCTGGGGCTCTAATGAATAGCCCTTGTCTTGGACATCTGAGTCACACGTGAAGAGACCATACATGTGCCCATTGTAGCCTCTTATTTGCTGCTATTTGATTCATTATGCAGGGTTCTGTTCCTCTTCTTGGTCTCTAGAGACTTGATTACTCTTTCCTGCACGGACAGTGTACACTTTTAATTGTCCAATACTTTGGCTGTTGCAGATGTTTACTTCTTCCTTAATCTGTGAGGAATGTCTCACATTTAGGGCTTATCCATGTAACTCCCCTTGTGACTTGCAATTATTCCTTAACATAGTATCCTTGGTCCTAGGCCAACCTCGACTCATAGCTGATTTGATCACAATCTGTATTTCCAGCATCTGCTGATTCTGCAGCCTTGGTCTGTCTCTGAGGTAGCTTGGTTGAATTCGACATGAGCCAGCGTCCATTTTCATATCATTGGCGTCCTTGCCACATTATATATCCCTCTATAGTAAGCTTCTATATGTCTCAACTATCTTGGGTCACTGCATATTTACAGTTATCAACCAGTAATTTACTTCATTCTTCTTTATCTCCATGATTACTTTAGATACATATTTCTCTTGGTACTTCAGTTACATGGTCACTCTTAAGTGTTTTCATATCGTTTCAGCATAGGTTCACATATCTTCTTTATGGCATCACTCTGCCCTTGTCAGATTTCACTTAACACTCCATGATGTCCATAGGTGCGTGCTGACATCCTTCCATGGGGCATTCTTCCCCACTTTCTGTGCAAGGGTACATTCTATTTGACTGTCTGAGTGCATAATTTCTCTCATACACTCAATGTAGTAGTTTGATTACACAAGGGGTCCCAGCCATTTCCCTTCATCTACTGTACTAATATGTCAGTGGTGAGGGGGCAGGAACTAGTGAGAAAGCATTCACCTGCTCCTCTACATTCCCCCCTCTGGTCGAATCTTCACCAAATTCTCTTCTTCAGCCTCCTTCATCTTTTCTTTGAAATGTCATTTCTTTGGGATCCATATCTTTGTCACCCCCCTCAGGTGAGCTGCATTATTTATATGTTCATCCATATTCCGGGTCATGTGGCAGCAATCTTCAGATGGTGGACAGAATATAGACCATCCTACATACTATTTATGATCCTTGGGGTAGTAGGACTTTGCTCCTGGGGTGGCAAGCATACCTTTCATGGGTACTTGCTTCATTCTACATTTGCTCTCCATTTTCAGTATCTATATCAATCATTATCGTCATTACAGTAGCTTTCTTGGCTGTCTTCTGACATTGTCCCAAGATTATCCTTACAAGACAAAATCCTAGCAACATAAACACTAAGAAATCTCCAAGTAGCTTGAAGGCATTCACCAGCCAGGTTGGAACCCACAAAAACAGAGATGTAAACCAATCATCCTCCTCAGTCTCATCTACTTCATCCACCATCTCCGTGTGCAGGGTTGACAACATTGTTATGGCTTCTGTCAGGGTCCCATTTTCTTCATCATGGGCAGGTGTAAATGTACAGCAAGAAAGCCCAATCTTGGCACACATGCCTCCTTCCATTGCTCTGATTAAGTCCACGACATACCTGTTCTGGAAGGCCATAAACCTGGTTGTCCTAATTTCTTCTCTGATTGCCTTAAATCCTTTTATTGTCGTATTGATCATCTGCAGCAGCTCCCATCTGGTGATCTGCAACCACTTGGCATCACTGCAGTCTGAACTCCTGCCATGAAGATAGATGGAAACACATCTGCTGTTCTGCTGAACAGCTTATACTTATCTGGAATATCATGATATATGTCTACTGATTTTGCTGAGAAGTAATTCTCTGACTTTTGTCGATGTCTGCTGAACGATCTTCTCTTCCTCAGTAGTGAGCATCCATCTTTGGAAAATATTTAATCTGAAAGTTACTTTGTGGTACTATCAAGGCTAGTATACTTATCAGTACCAATAAACACACTCCTACCCATTTTGGCGGCAATTTCATATATGCTCCTGGTTCACAGACCCAATAGTGGTCCATCAGCACTGCTGTTTCTTTCATCATGCCTGGAACATCAAAACCCAGGCAACTTTGATTGTGCCATTATTTCTGAAACATAAGGACGTATTCTTCAGGGGTATTATTTGCAAAGGTCCCCCCTCATTGTCGACCCAACTATCTTGCAGTCTTAGGCCACTGGTCTTTGCATTCTTTCTCTGGGTTCATCACCATTTCTTCCCATTGTCCTGTTAATGCTAGCATTTTTCAAACAACCAATCCATCAACCCATCCATCAGGAGTGAGCACTGCTCCTTTGTTTTGTAGTTTGCCTCTTTCCCAGCATTGTCACCTTTCCTCCCCATTCTTGTCTGCACATTGGAGCAACTTATTTTTGTCTATCTTGAATCCTGCTCCATTCATTCCAAACTGTTCATATTGTATTATTGGATGCTTTGTCTCTTGGTTTTCTCTTGACTTTATATCTTGTACATAACTGTCTTCTCTTTGAGACGTCATTTTATTCACCCATACTATGGGTCCTGTTCTGCCCTGAAATTGTTCTCTTGTCAGGCAAAGTGCAAGGTGTGTTGGGAAATGTGCCTTTTACGCTGATACGTCTGTTGCTATGAATATTTTAGATGTTCCCAAAGCATAAGGTATAAGGGAACACACATAACAGCTTTCATCTGACGTTCTTCTCTCCACCTTTTTCATGTGCTGATACCATAGATTATTCTTTAAATGTGCCAAATTATCAAGATACTTATTTAGATTTTCATGGTTCTCAACATCCCTTTCACATCGAGACCATAGATGTTCAGCTGGGAACAATAGTAGTTGTTTCATTAACTTCCTCCATATCTGTATTGTCCTTTTTGATATCTCTAAACATCATCATAATAAGGAGGAAAACACAAATCATAAAATGCAAAGTAATATCACAATTATTACTCCATGAAAACGTATTGACTTTCTGGATGATAGTGAATTCATGACATTTCGAAAACTCTCCATTTTGTATTTACTTTAATATGCAAATCTGTTACCTCCTTTTAAATCACATGTTTATCAAAAACTGTAAAATAATTGCAACTATTATTCTAAAACTTATATAATTATTCTTTGTATTACTAAGAAACGTCACTATGTTCGCATATCGTCTTATTGGAGTTAGATAAGACTGGACTACGTAGGAAATAAACATACAAGAGTGTGTGTATAGTGTCTACAATAGGTATCATTAAAGATGAAAAGTGCTTTTTTTCTTCTGGCTACGGTTCTTCTTTCCCATTGTTTCTTTACCCTATCTAGAAAAGAAGAAAAGTTCACAGAAAAACTGCAAGTCTATTTATTCTTTGTCAAATTTGAAAAGATTAATCCCTTGTTTTAGGTCCTTTTATGTGCTCATCATTCTTCTTGTTCTTGCTTCTTGGTCATCAAATGAGTCAGCATGTGTGGAACTACTTCTCTTGCTTCAATGCGGGCAGCTGTAGGAGGGGTTGGTATTTCTCCTTTCTCTGGTTTGATATCATGTAAATGCAGCCAAGCTTGCCATCCTTTTAACTTTACTGCAGTGGGACTAACTTCCTCCACCTCGTGGGACGTTCAAAACGAAGTGTGCTCCAGGTGAGCACGAAATTCCGTACTAGCATTTGGTCTCCTGGATCCAAAACAGATGGCTAAAGTAAATACTCTAAATCATTGGGTTGATTTTCCTTGTCGCTTCTTTTTGATCCCTCCCTTATGTTTTTGATCTGTTGAGACATGAAAGAAATAATTGCAGTCATTGTTGTTAGCTAATCATGCATCTCATCACCCAATGCCTATGCTACCTTGTGGGCATCAGTTCTTACCCTAGTTGGAGGAGCTAGTGGGGTTGTCATACAGCATTCAGTCAGCAACTCATGACGAGTTAAATGGTGATCTGAACGAGGCAGATTTCTCAGGGCATGTAGGGCAAGGGGTAGACATTGTAGCCATGCCTTTTTAAGGTTATTTTGATCTTCACTGTTCTTTCCTTTAATAGTCTGTTTAATCTCTCACAGATGTCAATCGCCTGTGATAAGCGGAAGAAAACCTGTGCTTAATACCTAATAGGAGAACTATTTGTTCAAACATCTCATTTACAAAATACGGTCCATTGTCAGACCACAAAACCTTGAACACCCCCCACTTGGGGAAAACCTCACGAACAAGGAACTTGGTAGCCCACGAGGCATCAGGGTGTGTGCCTTCATCATCTAGAAAAGGACATGCTACGACCAGCATATATCTGTAGCCGTTGCATGTCTGTAACATATTTATATGATCTATGTGTAGATGGTGAAATGGGCCATTGGGTCTTGGAATTGCTCCTCTTACTGTTCACAAAGTGTGCCCTACAGAAAATATCTGGCACACGATGCAATTTGCAATGAACTATGCCACATGTTCTAACAGATTGGGTGAGAAGTATTCTTCTGCACTTGTAGCAGCAAGACTCTGTCGAGTCGTGTGTGCTGTGTAGTGAAACTGTTCCAGCGCTACTCCCAATAATGCTAGAGGCATAACTGGATTTCCAGTGCTATCCTGTCTCCAAATTGCTTCAGTGGGGTATAAAAAACACCCCTGCTTCCTCCATAGATCCTTTACATCTTGTAGGATTCGTCCTTGTATCTCAATTAACTGGACAATACACAGCATGTTAAAGCCCTCCTTTGCTAACATGCATCGTCCTTTCGTCTGTTTAACATCTCCTACTTCCAAACTAGATATGGGTGGATAATAGGCTGTTTTTTTCGCCTCTAAATCTGCAACGTTGTTTCCGCAGGAGATTAAATCTGTTCTTTTGGAATGTGCTGCGCATTTTAAGACTGCAAGGGTCAATGGAAGACTTAACACTTCTATGAGCCTATAGAATAGGGCTGCATGTTGCACTGGAGTGCTGTCTGTGTGGAGGAAGCCCCTCCTTTACCAACGTGACAAACCTGCAGGTACAGTTGATGTCACATAGCAGAGTCAGAGTGTATTGCCACTTACTCATCTTCAAATCTCTGCAGCGCTTTGATAGTTGCCACTAATTCTGCAGGCTGTGCTGAATAATTAGAAGACAATCTCATACTTGTCACTACCTCGAATTCACCCTCTCGATTCAGCTTTACTACCCCTGCACCAGTGTGCCTTTCCACAGTTGTCTGGTCAATTCTTGAAGCACCATCAATGAAAGCAACTTCCCTCGTCCCAAGGGCATTTCCTCTAGCCTGGGCAATATCATTATAACATTCAGTATACGTTGTGCAATCATGTACATACTCATCCTCTTCTACGGGTTGTGCAATAAAGTTGCTGGATTTACTGTTTTACATCTAACAATTTTGATTGCAGGGTTGGAAATAATCACCTCATACCCTGTAGCTCTTTGTGTAGTCAATGTTCATTTGTGTTTCTCTAAAATTGCAAATAATGCATGTTCTTCAAATAACGTTATTTGACAACCCATTGTTATGCTTGAAGCCTTTTCAATTGCGAATGCAGCAGCAGCTAAAGATTTCTCACAGGGCTGGTGTCCTTTCATAACTGGATCTAAAATCCCACTGTACTAAGCCAAAGGCTTATATCCATGTCTTAATGTTGTCTTCTGTATGAGAACTGCTGTCACAACTTCACCATTTGAACGGGAAAATAAATACAATTCTTCATTGTAATCTGGGATCCCCAACACAGGGGCTGTACGGATTGCATTTTTTAATTCCTCAAATCCTTCTGCCATCCCATCTGTCCATGTTATTGTGCTCTTCTCCACCTGTGCTTCTTTAAGTCCTTTTAAAAGTGGTTGAATATATGTACTGCAATCAAAATCCCCGGCCCTGTAGTAGTTACATAAGCCTAGAAACTATTGCATTTCCCTCACTGTTTTAGGTGCTACAGTTTTCATGATTGCTTCTGCTCTCTCGGGTGTCGTTTTTCTCCCTTCATGAGAGATCAACTGTCCTATGTACAAACCTCTTCCTGGCAGTATTGTAACTTCTCTTTGTCTAACTTGTATCCTTTCCCTGAAAGTAAAATCATGAGTTAGGTGAGTCTTCTCTGCATCTTTCTTCCGTCTCACTAGACACCAAAATGTCATCCACATAATGGATTATTGCACTTTCGAGTTGGACATTACCCAGGTCCATCTGGCGAACTCTATTAAAGATCAAAGGGGACTAACAATACCCTTGGGGCAAATGAGTATGTTTCAGGGGGGTATTTCTATACAAAAAAGAAGTCAAATCTTGTGAGTCTTCATGAAGGGGAATAAAAAATAGTGATTTTTTTACATCTATAACTGTGAAATATTTGACCATAGATGGAATGATACACAGTATTGTCGCAGGATTTGGAACTGAAGGAAACTCAGCTTTGACAATATATTGTTTAGCGGGCGAAGGTCTTGTATAAATCTCCACAACCCCCGCTTTGATTTCTTCATGTGGTACACAGCCGTGTTGGATGATGAATCTGATGGCACTGATATGCCTTGCTTCATTAAAGAGGAAATGGCCTCAAATATACCTTCATCTGCTTCTCTGGACGTGGGATATTGCTTTGCTCATGGCAAAAGGGCTCCTGGTTTTAGTTTGATTTTAACTGTTCCTGTACCTTTTAATACACCCACATCATATGGGCTTGTGGTCCATAAAATCTTTGGTGCTTTCTCTAAGTCTTCCTAAAAGAATTACGGTCTTCTTTTTACCAGCACCATTCTCTGCAGTATATCTATATTCTCTAATTTAATCCAATAAGTGAGATTTATTAAAAAAACACTAGTTCATCGTCTGAGTAGTCATCTCTAAACAGTTCTTCGTCTGTCAAATCTGTCAAACTGTATCCTTCACTGAGGGCTATCCCTGTCCTCCATCCTCTTCCCTCATCATCTGTCCCACGAAGCATCATCCTTTCTTCTCTGACCACTAATACTTCTAATTCTAAGGGAATGATCTGCCCTTCTTCATCATCCATGGGAATCTCTTGTCTAAACAAGAATTCATCAGGTATTCTCAATATTTTATCTACCAATCTGGGTAACCATGATAATAAAACAGTCATTGCATACAAAATACCTCTGGATCTAAAGGAACTCCTCGTAACTCCTCGTAGTGCCTTCTGGCCTGTAAAGGCTAATATAAACTCTTCCACATTCATATAATGTATCCCTTGAGTAGAACACACTATTCCTTCATCAGTAAAGTATATCATCATGGTAAGCGTTGTCATCAAGTCACGTCCTAATATGTTAACTGGCATCTGCCTAGAATATAGTAATGGCATTGACATATTTTGTTCTTTATAGAGATATTCAATTCACCTGTAAAAGGAACTAAACCCATCGCCCCAGAGAATCCCTGAGCATTCATGGCAGTAGCTGATATTGGGCATTTTCCCTCACGGACACAGGAACGAGTGGCTCCAGTGTCTACAAGAAATTTAAATGTTTTGCCGCCTATCATTACCCTGACCCTTGGTTCCTGTTGGGTGTCTATGTCACTGATAGTTCTGAACACATCAGGTCACTCTGTGGGCTTTCCTAATGTGGGGATACATTCATCCCCATACCTGTGAAAGGATTTCCTCCTATCACAGTCACACACCCCAATTTGGATGCAGCTGTTTGTTGGGCTCCTGGGGTCATGTTCCATTATGGTACTATTGCCTGGTGTGTCTGCACCTGCTGGTGGTGTACTTCATGTGCTTGCATGGGTGCTTGTTGTGGTTGCCCCTGTGTCAATTGCATTTGCAGCCATGCTTGCTGCATTTGTTGGGGTTGTGGGCATATGTCTGAGCCTGCGTGTTATCTTGGGCATAATATTCCTGTGGTTCTGTATTATATTGTGGAGCATAACCCATCCCCCCTCTTGGAGCTTTCCAATTCTGTTTCATGGGTTCCATGTGTTAAAATTGTGGCAAAAATGGCCGTGTACACAATATATCACAGCAAAAATGCTGTTGTTTTGATGCTGCAATCCATGTAAAGGATGTGGGGGACACCCCCGCAACGGCTGGACCCATTATACCATTTAAGAGGAGCGGGGGACACCCCGCAACCCCCGCTCCACTTAAATGGTGTAATGGGGTACACGTTTAATGGGTCAAACCACGGCAATTTTTTTTACAGGTGTTATTTTTGCCGCAATTTTATCCCTGCATACCGTTTCATGCCTCCTCTGTGTCTGCATGTTCTGTCTATGTGCCCTAATCTTCTGCAGTTCCAACATTATTGCGGCTGCACGCCATTTAGATACACCTCTTCCTTGAGGGTTCTGAAATCCACCTCATCCTCCTCCTCTAGGTCATTCCCTCTTCCTCTTGGCCATAAATTGTACCCACCCTGACCTATAGGGTACTCTACATTGTTTTGCTGCGCTGGTTGCATTTCCTGTGTCACCAAACCCTTGTTACTTGTCAATACTGTTCCCTCTATAGTGAGTTTAGATAACTTTTTCTGGACTAACTTTGCCTCTTCCTTCTTTCTGCCCTCGGCCTTCTTTTTATTCTTCTCATGTAACAATTGGCAATAATGTACGATCATCAATTGTATTTCTAGCCATGGTTTTGGTTCCATTCCCATCTATTTCGTTAATTGCTGTTGCACTAGCTCGGGCAGCCCTCGACACAAAATGTGGTAAAATATTACCACCATTTTATACCATGGTTCACACATCTCAAGACACTATTTCTCTTGAATATCTTGAATAAAAGCAACAGGTTCTTCATTCTCCCCCATTTTCCTAGTCAAAATTGCACCCATGTCTGATGTATCGGGATACTGTACTCTGTGCGCCCACCATATTTCTGCTCTGCAATTATTAAATGGTGCTCCATCATGGGTCATGCTTTGTGCGGTCACACCTGCGTATCGTGCTCGCTTCCAAATGTTATCAGCTCTCTCCCCTTGATGGCTGCTAGCAAGCCTTTTATGTCACCTATTAACGTTATCCCTGATGTCATCCTTTCTAACTCATAAATCCATTCTCTCACACCGGGAGTGAAACACAGCAATTTACATCTCAAATTATATTTGTCCATTTTTGGCCACGCTATATATTGTGGTCGTTCTCCCCCTTCTCTAGTACCAGGAATTGTGAAACTCCCGGTCAATAATCATACTTACCAACACTCCTCGTCTTCCAGGAGGGGCATTCCTTGCAGCGCCCTGCAGGGCTGTTGTGACCGGCTCTCTTCCTCTCATCATTTTTGTGCATTAATTGGTACTATACTTCTATACTTCCACGACATAGCTATTCAATCTCTTCATCTTTTAATCCCCTACTCCTGTTAATTTCTTCTTCTCTTCTCCAAATCTTCCTCAATTCATCTTCCTCTCGCTTCTTTGAAACATACGTACCTTAATTCTTTGGGCTTCTATCTCTTCTTGTTTCATTTCTTCTAATCTCTCCTTTTCTTTCCTTGCCTTGTATCTGGTTCGTTCTTCCCCTCACTTGCATTCTTTATCCCTCTCTTCTTTGTATGCTCTATCCGCTCCCTTATCTTTCTTTTCATGCTCTTCTCCTTCCTCTTTTCGAACCCCATCAATGCCCTTTTCATCTAGTTTAAGCAATATTTATTCCCCCATCGAGTCATTCTGTTCTATTTTTATTCCCTTAGACGTCTGTCAATCCTGTCTGTCCTTTCTCTCATCATGCTGTTTGCTTTCTTCGCGTGTTGATGTATCTTTGCGTTCTGTACTTTTGCTCTCTTCCGCGTTATCCTCGCTGCTATAAGCTGGGGGTTCATATGTCGGATGAACATACCCTGCAGCTGTTTTTAATTCCTTTAACGGATAAAATCCCTTCTCCTCTAAGTCTATGCTCTTATCTTCAGGAGAGGAAAGGGGGGCTGAAGGTGTTTATCCTCCCTTTTATGTTGATTAAGCATCCACTTTCTCTCGGCTGGATATTCTTTCTCTCTCTAGTACATCTTCCATAATTCCAAAATGCCCAGCCTTTTCTGTAACTTGTTTCCCTTATATGTGGAATGCAAATATGTTGTCATATGCCGCAATATGGTTTTTGACAGCGAATCCTCCTGATGCCACGGAATGAGTGTCTTATTAGTCGTGCCTCAGACTCATTCAGAATATTTCCTTATCTTCGCTGTGTATCTCGGCAATGTCCTACACAGATGTAAAAGAGGAGTATCCCCCATGATGAGGAGTTGGTTTCCGCTGTCAATACTTACCCGTCCTTTTATTCAATTCTTTATTTTATCAAATATACCACACTGATCAATTGGTGCAGGCACCAGCAATCGCTGCTACAATCCCCTAAAATATTTGAACTACTGACTTTTAAAATTTAAAAATCTATACAACAATGTTCTGTTTGCTCCTTTGTTTACACTTTCTATACATTTTTGTTATCTTGTTCTTTTACAATTGTTTTTTTAAGAGTCTCTTCTTTATTTATATATTAATTTCCTTTGATTTTGACCCTCCTGATTGGTGTCAGTCTCTTGGTCCACATGTTCACCAATCTCCTTAATTTTTTTATTTTTATTTTATATGTGTTAGTCTAGACACAACAAAAGCTTTTTATTTACATATTTACAACCCAACACATGTGCACTTTTTCAAATTTACTGCGTACGTCTTCCTTTACTATTTTTTACTAAACGGATCTCTTCTCAGCTTTTCTTCATTTTACAGTTTGATACGCACTTGTCGACTGCAGGCCCTGCCTCAGGAATGCCTAACACCCCTATTTGGAGTCTTTACTCTAATGAGTACCCTTCTGCCCCCTTGGAACCAGGAATCGAGGTATCTACTTCTTCTCTTTTATAATTTCCCAAAAAATCCCATGACTTTTGTACGTATTATTTGCCACCTTTGTTGTTCTACTTACATGCGTGACTCAGCTCAAGGCCCTCGGCATCGACTCTCCCCCAGTCGGGCAGTTCGTCTTCCATCCACGGTACACCTTAAGGACCGAACAGGAATATCATCAAAGGAGGACCTGCCAACCGTATCTTCTTGCATATGGCTCTGCGTGCTGATCTCCACAGGAAGTTTTGCGGTCAACTGGCTAATGGCGGGAGCAGCCAAGCATCAGGAGGTTTGGATCTGGCCTAGGGTGATTAGACCGCAAACTATCCGCACCGCTACCAAATGACCAGACAGACTCAAGGAATATTTATTCTCATTTAATAAAGCAGAGAGAACTGACAGGCATTGTACAGATGCATGAGCACTCACATGCTAATTTGATTACATAGAAGTCTTATAGAACAATATGCGTCATCTATGATGTCATCATATGTGGCAAATCATAAAACCTATCGAAGGAAGGGATTGGTTAGGGGAACATATATGCATATAGAACATACAAGAATGAATACATAACTGGCAGCCCCTTATCTGTAGGACACGCCTTGAACTACCTCCTAATAAGTATAGTAATGATTATAGCAGACAAAATAGAAGTGGATTAGTCTATGCAACTGAACTGGAGACTTCCAGCCCTTTACGATGAGTAGCAATACCCTGGAGATGGATGGGGATGCAAATTTTAATCTAACATCAATAATTCAGATGACACAAATAGCTTGGCAAAAGTTTGTCTCCTTTAATGCAAGCAATTAAAACAGGGAGTACAACGAACATCAGCAATCGCTCGAGACTCAACTCTCTCTTCATTTAAGAAAAAACAACATTTTTATAGACCAAATGTGTCACTACTGATGTGTAGACCTATGTCATTACTAACGTCATCTTACGTGTCAAACTGCAGAAACTTATCAGGAAGCGGGATTGGTTCTAATTGAATAACTAAGCATAGGTGGTAAATCTGTATAGAGTAACGGAGAGACATATTGGATACTTAACATCAAGTGGGGCAACTAAGCCCTCCCTTCAAAATGGCCACTCTGAACGTCACTAAATGTACGACATCCCATTGGCTACACAAACTATAGGATCCCCAACTATGTGGTCCTCTACAATTGCTTGGCTACTACCCCCATCAATAACTTTCCACCTACGTGAGCAGCACGCAGACCGAACAACAAGGTGCGGGTAAGTGTGTCTTGATACTAGCTTTCCACCAATTAAAAATACACTCCATCATCACCTCAATGGTTCAGTGTCAACTAGCTCTTTGAAGTTGGCCTTGAGTTTGTACTTCTCTCTGGGACTTTTTAAGGAGTATGGAAGATGACTGGCTTCCGTGTGTTGGTGTGAACTTCTCATGCGTCCAACTTTCTTCCATCACGTGACTGGACACCACGAATTGAGCCTTTTCGTGTCTTTTGTTTTCACTTGACCTTCTTGAACAGGAGTTTCTGGTCTTTCATGTTAATTGGATCCAATGTCAGCAAATTCTAGTTCTGATAAGACCTTGGCTCTTTTGACTCTGCTAACTCCTTAGCTGAAATATATTCTGTTTAATTCAATTGCTTTTGTAACTGCGACACTGAATTGAGGCCCTCCTTGTTGCTCAAGACTGCTTTTTACGTAATGGAACATTCATTCTTTATTTAAGAGGTATATATATATATATATATATATATATATATATATATATATATATATATATATATATATATATATATTCTGACATTTGGGACACATGCCGATGTTATAAGAAAAATATTACATCGACATTGGCATGTTTTACTATCTGATGAAGCCCTAGCACCAATCCTAAAGGAAAAAGTCAATATTACCTTTAGAAAATCCACATCCATCAAAGACTCACTGGTGAGCAGTTTTCTGTGGCCTGCTAATGACAGTAAAAATAACCCCACGTGGCTGCACAAAAACATCAATGGATTTTTCAAATGCTCGAAATGCAAGGCATGTAAATTTGCCCAAAATAAAACAAACTACATACATCCTATTACTAAACATCTTGTGGAATTGGGCAGTCATATTACATGCAACACTGAATTCGTGGTCTATGCTCTCCTATGCTCGTGCAACCGCTGGTATATTGGCAGTACCATCGGTAAATTAAAACTTCGAATCTTACAACATATGAGAGCAATAAAAAACTGTGACCCCTCCTATCCTATGGCAGTCCACTTTAAAGATACACATGAAAGTAAATTGGACAGCTTAAGATTTTTTGGCTTGCATCATGTCCGAGCAAATCCCCGTGGGGGAAACAGAGAACTAGCACTACGGCAAATGGAGACTAGATTCATCTTAGATATTGAATCTAAAAAACCTAAAGGTCATAATCTTGACGAAGAATTGTACACATACCTAGGAACCTGAGAACCTGGCCTATTTAGAATTACTGTCTTTTGCATCATACCCATTGTCCTGTGTTAATAACCTGGGTCATTAATATGCATGAACTTCAGTAAAAAAAAAAAAAAAAAACATTTTATCTGATAGTCTGCATATCTATAAGCACTGCTGAGAATTAAGTTTGCTGGTATGAGGGTTTTATTTTATTTCATCTTTTTATCTTATAATAGATTTTTAACATTTTTTGAAAAGTGCCTGTCTGTGGTTATATTGAATGTTCTATTAATGGTGTTTTTACACATATGTGGTTTTATTTATTCAGAAATTTGATTCCGTGGTGGTCCCAGTACAAAGTTTATAAGAATGGTTTTAAGTAGGAGCTAATTTTACTACCTTTTCTGATATTTAAAGTTTAGCTCTGATTCATGTGCATACAGATGTTATTTTTAATTATAGATAATACCTACACTATGCACTTTATTGATCTATTATTAGTGAGATTACATTTGCACTAAGCACTTTACGAATCTATTTTGAGCTAGATTTTTTTATATATATATATATATAAAAAACTGCTCTTTAAAATGGCCATGCGTAACAAAGCACTATGCACTAATCGACTTGCTATAAACCTTCTGCACTCTGTGACCCTTTTACAATCTATCAGCACTATGCACTTTATTGCAATAGGTTTAGATAATTGTCTTGTCCATTAAGGACAATATGCCATTTGATTGTAATAAAACTTCTGCTAATTTAGCAGAGGCATTTAGGTGTTACATCATGTTTTCATCTGTCCTGGCAAAGGTATATTAGCAGTCCAGTATATAAAAAAGCATTGGCAATAGCCGTTACAAAATGGCAACCACGTTTACCAACCGAAAGGTACTAAGTACGGGCAGTAACAAAAATTGAAAAAGGACCACCACAGTTTGTTGAACCATAGAGTTTGGGAACTAGTGGGAATATATACACAATGTCTTTGAGCACTCACTTGTACGTGAACAAGCAGCAAGCAGGCTGTGAAACGCGTTGTACCGTGTCTTTTTTTCTATTTTTGGCTGATGCCGCAATAAAAGTGGATTTTTGAAAGAAAAACTCATTGTCTCTTACGTTAATCAAGGACGAAGTTTTACTCTGGCGAGTATTCTACTGTTCGGAGTGCCATCCTCCTTGGGGAAAAAAAGGTTTCATCGTTTTTCCCCTTTTTTTGCAATATATATATATATATATATATATATATTACATGGACGCCGTAGCGTCCATGTAGTTATGGTTAAGTTGGTGTTTCCATAGGAAGAGCATTTTTTGGGTGGCTTATAACTTCGCTCCCTCTGGACGAATCCTCACCAAACTTTGCAAAAAAAGTATATGGCCCACTCTGAATGTTAATAACATGGTTAACGCTTTTAAGAACCGCCGCAGGAAGATATATTCTGTTTAATTCAATTGCTTTTGTAACTGCAACACTGAATTGAGGCCTTCCTCGTTGCTCAAGACTGCTTCATATGTAGTGGAACATTCATTCTTTATTTAATCCATATGTATCTATGAGGTATATATATATATATATATATATTGGCGCTTGCCGCGATCTATTCACTATAAGCCTTTGGCTAGCTTCATGATTGCATTGCTGCTTGCATTTCATTGCATCTGTACACGTTTAAATTAACTAAGTAACTTATGGCATAAATCTCTTCATCTTGATCCCACAACATCACTTATCCTTGGTACTTCTTTCTTTGTTCTTCATAAATCCTCTGCCTCTCTGGTCTGGTTAGCTTCTATATGGAGTCGATTCAGCTTTGTATGGTGTCACTATTCATCCTGGTCATTCAGTTTCTTTGTTTCATCAGGAATCGCTTTCAAATGGCCATCATATTGTCTTGGATGTAGGTATGGTTTCCTTAATGGGTACTTCAAGTCCCATATTCTCTCAGGTATAGGTATTCTTACGGGTACTGCACAGAGTCGTTTCTGATCTTCTTGCTTTTTTATTGGTGCACTATATGTCACATACTTTGTTTCATACTTTTCAGGTAATGTAGGCGAGGGGCAATGGAGTGGAGGTACTTGGCGTCTCCTCTGCCCTCCCCCCTCTGGGCAATTTATCAACCACTCTCACATCATCTTCTATTCCTAGACATCCTGGTCTGAAGAAGTGCCTGTTAGGGACCCATATTTTTATGACTCCCTTCAGGCCTCCGGCTGATTTCACATGCTCATCCTTGTTCCATGTCATGAGCATGCACTGTCCACTTGGACTGCAGGAGATCCATCTTCCCACATATTTCTTGTGGTCCTTTGGCTACAGGAACTTCGTTCCCTCGGGTGCATGGATACTAGACTTCGCAAAGTCTTTGATTTCTTCATCAGTCAAGTATTTAGGTTTCCATCCTAGATCAACATCGATCATGATCTTCATCCCTATGGCTTTCTTTGCTGTCTTCTTGCATTGTGAGATTAATATCTTGATCACACAGAATCCATGCATCAGTAATAATAGCAAAGCTCCAAGAAATTTGAACATATCTGCCATCCATTGTGGAATCCATGAGAAGAGAGATCCAAACCAGCTATCATCAGCGATATCTTCTACTTCTATCATCTGTCCATGGAGTTTTGTCAGCATGTCAATGGCCTCTGTCAAGGTTCCATTATCATCATCGCGAGAAGGTGTAAATGTGCAACATGATTCTACAATTTTGGCACAAACAACTCCATCCATGGCTTTAATCATATCTGTTCTGGAGAGCCATTAGTCTTACAGCTCTCAGTTCTTCTCTGATTGCATTGAATACTTTTATAGTTGTGTTAGTTGTCTGCAGCAATTCCCATCTGGTGATTTGTAACCACTTGGTTTTTGCTCCAACCTGGATTCTTGGAATAAAGATCATTGTGAACACTGATGAGATCTGGCTGAACAGCCTGTGTTCATACGGGATAGTACGGGATAGTATCAAAGGCTTCTATTGACAAGTAGGTCTCTCTCGATAACTTCTACAGATCTCTTCTTTCCTAGATGAGCATCTGCTTTTGGAAAACTATCAATGTTCAGGTCACCTTTAGGAATCACCAATGCAGGAACATGGAAATTCACCAATGTGCAAATTCCTACCCAATCTTTAGGCAGTCTGATCTAGGCTTTTGATCCACAAGCCCAATAGTGATCCATGATTACTGCTGTTCCAATCTTCATTCCTGGTGCATCGAATATTCCTCCACAGTTCTGATTTCCCCCTATTTTTCTTGTCCCATTGCTCCTGAAGCATAACTTTCTAATGGTACTATCTGCAAGGGTCCTCCTCTGTCTTCGACCCATGTGAGTAGTTTAGCAAGTCTTGGCCACAATGGCTTGCATAACATTTGTGCATTCTTAAGTGTTTCTTTGTAGCATCCAGTGATCCTCCATGCTCTGCAGATCACCATTCCTTTTTCCCATCCGTCTGGTGACAGTACTGTTCCACAAATTTGCATTTGTCCTCTGTTCTTCCATCTTCGAGTGTCTTCTGTATATTTTCCTTTGACATCAAGTTTTTTGTTAACTTCCCATCTACTGCCAGCTCCTTTCACTCCTGGTTTCTCATATTTGATCTCATGATTTCTCGTATGGGCTCTGTTTCTTGTCTTAATATCTTGTATGTATTCATCTTTATCTGGATCTGTATTTTCAGTTGCCCATTTAAGAGAGGCATCACTTCCCATAAATTGACCTATGGTGCTGCAAAGTGCTATGTGCGAAAGGCAATGAGCTGTCTGGACATCAATTTCAATTGCTATGAAGATCTTCGACTTCCCCATGATGTATGGCAAGAGCGCACATACAAAACATTCTTCATCTGATATCTTTCTTCTGACTTCTTTCATATGTTGGTACCATATAAGTTGCTATGCTCTCTAGATAATCATTCAGTTCATAATTGTCTTCTTGGGTTCTTCTTTTAATTCTCAAGGTTTTCATATAGTTTTCTATAACCACATCTCTGAATACATCAGTATAACTTCTGCTGGCTGGTCAGTTTGCAGGAACATCCATACGGGTTCCCTGAGTAGAAGAAAGTTTGGCATGTCTTTCTTTATCTCTCTGTTTTTTCCTGGCAATAGCTCAAATCGGTCATATAGATTCTGGACGTGATTTTGCTGTGGGACGTGTGCTTGGGCTTCTTATCACTGGACCAGGTGTGTCTGCATGCTTTATCTGTGTGGGCCCAACCTTTGTCAACTGCTTATTTTCCCTGTTCTGCCGACCCTGTCTCTGTCGTTCAAAAGTAGTGTTTGAAACAGGTGCTATGTGTGATGCATTATTAATAACATCCATTTCAATCTCAGATATCTGTCCATTTTTTCTAGGGACGGGAATGACTATGAATGGCCTGGGTTGCCTTGTAGTTGCCATGTTTACCTTTTCCTTCTGCTCGGAAACATATACAGGAATCCTTGCATCATGTGTTCCTATATAAAAAGCAGTTCTAACTGTCAGTGAAAGCAATATGAGTATGAATACAATACATGTGTAAACAATGCAGTGGTAGGTGATCCTGCAGCATCTGCTTCTGGGACAATTTGCTCGTCTGTCCTCTTGGGACAACACACATTTTCACTTTTGATTACCCATCTCGATCATTTGATGCTAAGGAAGGAAAACACTTTTTAATGCTGCATTTCTAGATTGCTTCTGAGAACTTGTTGTCTTCTTCAGAATTCGTCCTCGATCAACTAGCTGCGTTCTGAGACCAATTCTTTCAACAGTTGCGGTGCAAATGTTCCTTTAGCATGAAAAAAGATGTTTTCTGCGAGCTTCTATAAATTTTGCTTCATTGACCAGTTTCCAATCGATGCCTCGAATTTGCTTCTGTCCAGATGACATTGTAGCTTCCCTGTCAGCATGAACAAAAGTTTAGGTTTTATCACTCCTTGATCTGTCCTTATGAGGAACGTTTCTACACAGCTCTGTGATTTCTTTCAGAATAGATTGCCACCTGGATGATGATTCCTTCCAGGATCACATTCAAATTTGCAGTATTACTTGGGTCTCTAAGAAATGTCACCACATCCCTGTGTCTTCCAACAAGATGGGGGTAGTCTTCAATTAAACGAAAGAACACCACACTGACCAGTCTATGTGCTGCGTCGGGTGAAGGGGCATTTGTGATTTCTTCACTGAACTCAGGCTACTTCAAAAACTCTTCAGTGATGATTATGAGCAAGTTCTCCCCACCAGTGATGGATAGGAACATAACACCAACTCAAAATGCGTAAGTATATGCCTATAAAGGTCATCACTGGGTAACACCATAAGTAACACTGAACAAGAGCTCTGTATGGAAGGAATCAGGGTACTGTATCCTTTTCCAATTGCTGTGTCCATGATCAAAGTTTGGCATATCCTTATTTTTTATCAAGGCTTAAGTGTGCCTCAGTCCAAAGTTAATAAAACGTTCTCACTTTTATTGTTAGCAAGGCTTAAGCAATATAAGAACATGGTTCTAGCCATTCTAGGGGATCGGGAATGTTACACCCCGCTCCGCAAAGACCCAACAAAAGACATAGGTCTGGAGATATCACAAGCAATTGACTATGCACGGGAACGGAACTGGATTTCCCCCAAAGAAGCAGAGTTTCTGACAACTCCGGGAGGCAGGACTCCATGCTTCTACGCCCTTCCTAAGATACACAAAGACTCAATCAACCCACCAGGGAGACCAATAGTCTCAGGGTGTGGGTCGATTTTAGAACCATTGAGCAAGTTTGTGGACAGATTCCTGCAACCACTCAGCATTCAAACTGATACGTACCTGAGAGATACTGCGCATACTATTAGCATTTCTGAAAATTTACCCTTCGATCCAGACACCCAATATCTGGTCACAATGGATATAAAAGCACTTTATTCCAACATCCCCCAAGAAGATGCGATAGAATGCATCAGAGAGTGGCTTACCAGCAACCCTTCTCAAGATAGAGTTCCAACTAACTTCATAATTGAACTGATGACCCTGGCCCTTCAGCGCAACTTTTTTATATTTGACAAACAAATATATCTTCAGACTAAGGGCACGGCTATGGGGGCAGCATTTTCCCCCAGCCTGGCCATTTTGTATATGGCAAAATACGAAGAACAACATATATTCTCCCGACAGAACCAATGGAAAGAGCAGTTACACCACTGGCACAGATACATCGATGATGTGATTTCATCTGGACAGGGCAATTGGACCAGCTTTTACAATTCTGGGAATGGCTGAACTCGTGTAATAGTAACATACAGTTCACTATAGAACACAACAAATCAAGGATTACTTTCCTTGACCTCGAGATCCAACACCACGAGGGAAAATTGATTTGTAACCTCCACCGGAAAAATACAGATAGGAATACCCTTCTCCACCACACGAGCAACCACCCATTACACACCAAACAAAATTTACCCTACGGTCAATTTTTAAGAATACACAGAAACTGCACACAGAAAGAAGACTTTCGAATACATGCAGAGAGCCTTACCCAGAGACTGAAAAACAGGGGATACCCTACCAGGCTCTTAAATCAATCCATGAAGAGAGCCTTAAACATAAACAGAGAACAGCTTGTTCAAATAAGAGAACAAGAACCCCGTGAAGAAGAAGACCGGATCACATGTGCCATGACACATGGCAAACATACTGCAGCAATCAAAAGAATTGTACAGAAACACTGGCACATTGCCAAACTAAATCTTCCGGAGGAAGAATCTCCAAGATTTGCCTATAAGAGGGCTAAAAACCTGAAAGAACATTTGACACACTCTTTATTTCAGGCTGAACCCTCATATACCGGTCAGAGAACACTACGACCCATACAGGGCCATTATCCATGTGGTAACTGTGTGGCTTGTCGTTTTACCGTGAAAATGAGATCTTTCAAAATTGGACACAGGAATTGGATTCTAAAGGACTTCACGAACTGCAAAAGTGCTCAAGTGATCTACTGTATTGAATGCCCATGTGGCCTTAAGTATGTTGGACAGACAATGAGATCTGTCCATTTGAGAATCTCCGAGCACAGATCGAAAATCAGGTACAAAACACTGACAGCACCACTGGTCCCACACTACATAGAGGCTAGACACACGCCCAATGATATGAAGTGGTGGGTTCTAGAAAATGTCAAAGGCGGACCGGATCTTACACATAGCCTTCTGCACAAGGAATCACGGTGGATACATTGTTTAAATACATACCACCAAGGACTAAATGAAGTCTTTCACCCGGTCACTTAGAAAACAGACCCAGGAGACACAGGGGCACTAAGATCCCGCACTGAACAAAACATTTTCTTCACATAGAGGTATAAGTCCCTTACCCATCCACAAGAAGAGAGGACACAATATATTAGCTCCTCCCCTTCTCCTTGCGACTGTAGTTTTAGCATCTAGTCCCTTCCCCACATGAGATTGGGGCCCAAATACATCAAACTACAATGTCCACTTATCACTACCCTGCTCACCACCTAACAGTGTTGAAGTAGGATGTGTGCCTATCATATAGCATTAGCAACCATAAAAATTATAAATTACCATTTCGCTCCTTACTTATCAGTATGGTGCCACAGGCCGTTTTTAACGGCCACCTGCAAGCTACGCGCCCCGTATTAACCACTATTACTAGATTTCACTGCCGTGGACTACAACCCCCATGAGTCCCGTAGTCCTACAGCAACCAGGGCCGTCGCGATCACGTGCCCCAATCAGGCACGCCGCTCACGTTCCCATGACCTCGAAAGCCTCGTACACGAACGCGGCTCTCGCTCATATGACAACGCTAGCAGCACCCCGTGTTAACCGCTAATACAGATTTCACTGCCGTGGACTACAACCCCCATGAGTCCCGTAGTCCTTCAATAACTAGGGCCATTGCGATCACGTGCCCCAATCAGGCACGCCGCCCACGTTCCCATGACAACGAAAGCCTCGTACACGAACGCGGCTTTCGCCTATATGACCATGCTAGCAGCACAGCAAAACCAGACCTGACGGCTGCACACAGAGACGCGGACAGCCCTCGTCCACCTTACGCAGAAGCCACTGCCACTGGGGAACAAGTGAGTTAGACGCCTAAGGCTTACCCCAAGTGCACGATTAGCCACAGGTATTTTGCAACGAAGCACTTTTTCTGGGCACTCGTTTCCACATCAAGTCTTATGATTCACCTTGCATGCCAGAACTAGCAATGCATACGAGCAGATGTACACGCTCTACCACATATCAAGCTATGAAGTTTTCTCTCACGGGGCATGCGCATTCGCGCCAAGCTTCCCCCCCATTTCAGCCTGTAGGAACAAGGAACACACACGCATACGGGAGCACCTGCATGTGCACTGCTGGATCTTTTTCCTCTACCAGGTCCGGCCACCAACTAGAACTAGATGTACATGCTTCATAAAACACTAGAATCAGTCACTATTTTTGTCAGCTAACCAACGGCTAGTACAGATGTATAGAACAATACAAATTTATATACACTTATATCACCCCCCCTTTTTAGGCCTCGGCAGATGGAAGGATAGAGTTTGATAATATCGAGACCGCCACGGCAAGGCGCACCGCTGCCATTCTGTGGACCTTGAGGCCGGCATACCTGTTCAACCCCTACATAAGGGCACCTTGGTTTATCTGGGAACGGGTACGTCCTCTGTGTATATAATGGATTCCGTTTTTCAACACGTTGGATCCATTGTTTTACTCGGCATTGACCAGTATTCCCCCTCCCCCCCTTTTTCTTCCTCTTGTTTCTCTTCTTCTTTTTTGCCATTCTATTGGTCCCCTACAGATTTATTACACCCTCAACCGGGACCAAAGAAAGAAATACGGACACCTCAGTCCACACAACTAGCACCCGCATTAGGTACAGCGGGCACCCTACAGGAAGATAAGGGGCGCCTCGTTTCTCCAGCACACTCCACAACCCAGAACTCAGGATAAGCTCAACTGCAGGTAAAACTATTGTCAGTTGAGCTGAGGTATATCAATTCAAGTGTCAGAACTACTCTGACAGGTAATGTGAGGGCTAATCTCAACTTTATGTTTGGTTTTCCACACCTAACAGGGTCCCGAAATAAAATGCCCTGATGAAGGTGGATGCATGCGAGAGCCACAAGACCGCCGAAACGTGAACCGCTGGGATATTTTTACTCAGAACCACGTTGGCAAAGAATTCTTTTACCGTACCAAGACCCACAGGTTGGGCAAAATTGAAGCCCATAGAAAATAAATTTAACCAAACCCTATGGACAAAGGATTACTTTATTCATACCTATCCATATAGGGAATTAAGGGAATCTAACTAGTAAAGAACTCCCTACATACTCGGGGGTAACTACTTCATTTGAGTTTCCCCAAAGCTTGTTTGTTGTATGTTTTTCTTTCCTCTGTAATTTTCGTTGGATCGCATTTAGTAGCACACCTGTTGTAATTCTAACTCATGTTTGTCAAGTTGTTTTTATGCTTCAAAACAATTTACATATGTTTTCTTTTATATTTTCACACAATGCACCATGAAACTGAATAATGCATGTTATGTGTATTCATGTACTATACTTTGAAGAAATCAATATAAAGTTTTAAAAATGCACAAATGTTTTGGAGGAAATAATTTTATCCGAATGAGTATTTCTTCTATGATTTTGAATTGTTTAATGACTATAGGTCAACATATGACTGTTGTTATTTTCCCTCCAACCGGCTCAACTTCACTAAAACAAGCACAAATGCCAGTATTAGTGAATTGAGACAATTTATAGCACTCTCGAAAAGAAATTGTCGTTTGTTTGCTCTACTAGAACTCATTTCTAATTAGACTGCACTAAGAGGGTAGGGTACACCTATGTTTTATGGATTAAGCATGCCTTAGTCCAAAGTCAATAACCTACGATGGCTTTCAAGAATGCAGATCTTCTGTTACTCTGCAACTAGGATGCACAGAGTATTCGAATGTGTCCTTTTACCCTATTATTTATATGCTGAAAAAGGAGTGTCCAAATTAGGCCACAGTCCAACTAAAAAGTTCTTCAAGCTTTCCACTTGTCAGGTTATGTGTCCTTCTTCCTCATCATGGATCTCGTCTGCACGTGCTATGGTTCTTCCCCGATGTTTGTAGCTTCTTTGCGGTGGGGTGTAAGCAGAAGCGTCTCTCTGGCTTAGATTTTAGTGTCTCCCAGGATCCAAGCTCGCCTACCCTGCACTTTGACAGCAGATGGTGTGACGTGCTCGACAATGAAAGGACCGTGAAAGAGGGGCTCGTCCCACTTTTTCCTTGTGTGGTTGCGGATCAAGACTTTGGGCCTCATTCTGACCCTGGCGGTAAGGGGTTAACGGCACCGGTAAGGATGCCGGTGCCGTTTACCCCTTACTGCTGCATTACGAGGTCCCTTAGCGGGTCCCACTAAGGCCGGCTGGTAAAACCGGCCGTACTTAGCGGGAGCTGCTAAAGGACCAGAAGGCTAATAACAGGCTCCCTCCTCATTCCCATTGAGCCCTATGGGGGCTCGAATGGGAATGGAGATGGGCATTTTGAATGGGGACTTACCGGGTCCTCCAAGGTTGGAATGACCCAGTAAGTCCCCGTTCAAGGAACACGGACCCGGACACGACTTTGGAAGCAGCCATGGCGCTAATAGCACCATGGCTACCTCCAAACTCGTAATGACCCCCTTTGTCTCCTGGGTAGATTTCTGGACATAGAAATTTAGGAGTTTGGGTTGTTGAAGCATCTCCTTCTGTACTGTCTTACACCCTTGTCTCTGCAACTGTCCTGAAATCACAGAAAAACTAGATGTTAAACAGTTCAAGTAGTTTTGCAATTCAAGTCCTAACACTCCTGACGTTGGCTGAGCATCACTTCTAATTTGGGATGGAGACATTAAAGGAGTCCTCATTGGTCTGCCCATCACGATTTCGTGCGGCGTGAGATGGTGGTCAGAACCTGGTTGGTTCCTCGATGCATACAATGCCAGTGGTAGGCAGTGCAACCACCCTTTCTTCAAAGTAAGCTTCAATTTAGCTATTCTTTCTTTTAACAGGCCATTGAGATTTTCACAGATACTATTTCCTTGTGGATAATAAGCCGAAGAAAACGTGTGCTTTATACCAAGCAACGAGGTGATCTGCTCGAAAACTGTATTAACAAACTGAGGTCCATTATCTGATCTCATTACTTCAGACTCCCCATCTAGGAAACACTTCACGCACCAAGAACTTGGCTGCACAGGTAGAGTCAGGGTGTGTACATGGACCTGCCTCTATCCATCTAGAAAAAGGAAATACTACAACTAATAGGTATCTGTATCCATTAAAAACTTGTATCATGTCAACATAGTTGATGTGCAAGTGCTGAAAAGGGCCATTGGGTCTTGGAATGACCCCACTCACTATGCGCAGTGTATGCCGGGCCGTGAATTGCTGGCAACTAATAAAATGAAACATAAAAAATGCAACATGCTCCATTAGGTTCGGTATGAACCAATCCTCAGAAATGGTTACAGCAACGTTCTCCCTAGTTTCATGCGCTGGGTAGTGTAACTGTTCTAGCGCTACCCTTAGTAAGGCTATAGGCATCACTGGTTTACCAGTGCTGTCTTTTCACCACAATGCTTCAGAGGGGTTTAAAGAACACCCCCTTTGCTCCCACAAATCTTTTCCTCTTGCGTTGCCTCCCCTTGGAGCTCCACTATTTGGGTTTTAGACATGTGATTATATCCCTTGTCCACACTTGTCATCACAGTCATTCTTTCATTCACATCAATGGTTTGGACATTCATCATTCCTGTATCTGTATTTGCTATGAGTTTGGCTTCAGCGTCTGCTGCATGATTTCCATGCGAGATCAAATCTGTCCCTTTCTTGTGAGCTGCACATTTAATGACTGCTATGCCCACTGGGAGTTGTAGTGCCTTAGTGAGCCTGTCCAATAAGGCTGCATGCTGCACTGGCGTGCCGTCTGCTCGGAGGTAGCCCCACCTTTTCCAGCGCGCTAATTCTGCGTGCCCTGTCAACATCACATAGGCGGAGTCGCTGTACACTGTTGCTTCCTGGTCTGCGTGATTCTCGATTGCGAGTATCAACGCCAATAATTCTGCAGCTTGAGCTGAATAATATGAAGGGAATCGAGTACTGACAATCACTCAAAATTCTCCATTTGTCAAATGTTTCACTACCGCGGCTCCTGTATATATCTGCCCGTCATTTTGATCGATTCTCGAAGAACCATCAATGAAGACAATTTCTCCCCCTGCGAGTGCATTCTCCTTTACCCTAGGAAGCTCATCATAGTACTCTTCATAGTTTGTGCAATCGTGTATGGGCTCTCCTTCAAGCTATAAACATGGCTGGATTCACTATTTTACATCAAACTATTTTAATCGCTGGAGTCGATATGATAATGTCTTAGGCAGAAGCCCTTTGAGTAGTCAACGTGCCTTTTGATTTTTCTAAAATTGCAAATAATGCATGTTCAACAAATAACGTCATGGAGGATCCCATCACTATATTTGTAGCCTTTCCTACAGTGAACGCGGCTGCTGCTTAACTTTGTTCACATGGGAAGTGACCTCTCATTACTGGGTCTAAAATTCCACTGTAATATAGTTTGTACCCCAATGTAGTTCTCTGTGTGAGTACTGCTGTCATAAAAGTACCATCTGTGTGCGAAAATAAAAAAAATGACTCTGCATAATTTGGAATCCCTAAACCTGGAGCCGTGCAAATGGCTTTTTTCAATTCATCAAACCCTTCTTACATAGTCCTAGAAAACACTGCATCTGTTTTATCATGTGTGACTTAGCTGTTTTAAAATGGCCTCAGCTCTTCCAGGAGTAACTTTCTTTCCCTTATTTGAAATCAATTGGCCTATGTACAACACTTCTTGTTGACAATATTGTAACTTTTCCTTGTCAACCTTATATCCTTTGTCAGCAGGTATAATCATTAGCGGAACAGAATCGCATCTGCACTCTTCCTCTGTGGTGCTGCAAACTAAAATGTCATCCATGTTTTGCAACACAACGCTTTCTAAAGCAATATTGCTCAAGTCCAACTGCAGGACTCTAATAAATATTTATGGGGACTTACAGTACTCCTGAGGCAACCTCGTGTTTTTTAATCTCACTTGTCTAAAAGTGAATGATGTCAAATCTTGTGAGTCTTTGTGCAATAGGATTGAGAAAAACGCATTTTTCAAGTCACACACTGTGAAATATCGTGCATCAACAGGTATATTACATAGAATGGTAGACGGATTAGGGACTAGAGGGAACTCATCCTCTAGAAACTTCTTCATTAGGCAAAGGTCTTGAATTAGCCTCCAAGACCCCCCCTTTGAATTTTTAATGCGAATAACTGACGTATTGCATGGTGATTCTGACATCACTAAGATACCTTGGTCCATCTTGGCGGAAATCGTCTTGATAATTCCTTCATCTGCCTCTCTAGACATGGGATATTGCCGTGTTCGAGGCAAAATTGCTCCTGGTTTCAATTTAATCTTCACTTCCCCAACTCCTTTCAGTAAGCCTACTAAGTGGTCCATAATGAAATTGGCACTTTCGCTATATCATCATCAAAATATTCAGGACGTTTCTTTGATAACATAATTCTCTGTGGGACCTCTCTCTTAATCGCTTTGACCCAATAAGTAATGCACATTTCAAATATCACAAAATCGTCAGATCTGTCATCTCCAAACAAATCTTCATCAGTGACGTCAGTCACTCTGCAGCCTTCCTCTGC
Source organism: Ambystoma mexicanum (assembly GCF_040938575.1). Lineage (NCBI taxonomy): Eukaryota > Metazoa > Chordata > Amphibia > Caudata > Ambystomatidae > Ambystoma > Ambystoma mexicanum. The sequence goes on along the minus strand of NC_090930.1, from coordinate 143,923,390 downwards.
AGCCTTCCTCAATGGCAATTATTGTGCTCCATCGTCTACCCTTATCATCAGTTGCATCAAGCAAAGCCATATTTCTTCGGACTATAGCTGCTTCTAAGGCTAAGGGGAAAATGTGCCTCTCTTCTTCATCTGTGGTCTAAATAGAAACTCATCTGGTATTATCGTGGTTCTGCCTACTAGATCTGGCAGCCATGTTAACAGAATGCGTATCCCATAATGGAACACTTTGGGTTCCAATGGTATTGCTCTAGGCACTATTTGTCCTGCGTATACCCTGATCATTTTGTTTAAATAGTGGATTCCTGGTGTTGAGCATACTATACCATTGTCTGTAAATGAAATGGTCATATTCATTTTTGTCATTAAATCTCATCCTAATATGTTGACAGGTATTTGCCTCGAATAAAGCAGTGGCACCTTCATATCACATTCTCCTATAGAGACAGGTAATTCTTCTGTAAAAGGAACATGACTTGTTGCTCCTGTAAAGCCCTGAGCATTCATTGCATCGCCACACATTGAAAATTTTCCCTCACGTATACACAAGCGTGTTGCACCCGTGTCCACTAGGATGGAAAAAGCTTTGCTGCCTCCAATTACGTCTACCCTTGGAGCCTCATGAGGATTCGGCAATAGATAGGACTGAACACATCAGGTCTCCCAGTGAGCTGTCCTATTGCGGTTACAGCCTCACTCCATTACTCGTGAATGGATTTCCTTCATCAACAGTGACACCTCCTATTCTACGCGTCATAGGTTGTTCTGTGTTTGTGTTCTGCTGAAGTTGCATAGGAGATTGCTGTGATTGTCCTTGCCATTGATTACCTGTCACTTGCTATGGTTGCAACCCTTGCTGCACTCTCGGCGCTTGCTGCTGCACTGTTTGATCTTGCGCAACTCCATTTCCGCTGTGCTGCAAATATGCAGGTGGAATAGGCCTTTGCTGTCTTGAAACTGAGCATTATGTACCATCCCTTGGCTTCTACACATACGAGCTATGTGCCCTGTCATTCCACATGTCCAACATACAAGCGGATTTCTTCCCATCTGCCCATATTACATGTTTGGATGACCATTTTGCATATTCTGGAACCCTTGTTGTCCATTCTAAAAACTTCAGTGATTATTCTGCCAATACCCTTGATTACCTTTCCAACCTCTTCCTCGATATCCCCTTCCTCTTGGAGCATATCCATTATTTGTCTGATCAAACTGTCTTTGGTCATTTACTTGTGGCATATGTACTTCCTGCTGTGAGTTTTATCCACCCATGTTAGTTAACATTGCCCCTTCAATGGCGTATTTAGATATTTTTTTCTGAACTAACTTTGCTTCTTCACCTTTACGTGTATCGTCTTTTTTGCGATTCTTTTCCTGCAGGAGTCTGCAATAAAGTGCAATGGTTAACTCAATTTCTGACCATGGTTTTGCTTCTATCCCCACTAGTTTCTTGAGCTGTTTCTGCACTTGCTCTGGCAGCCCTTTGCATAATATATGATAAAATACAGGTATAGGCTTCCCTCAAGCCTCACGTGTTTCAAGCGCCCATCCGTCTTGAAAATGTTGAATATAAAGTAACGGGTCCTCTCCCTCTTTCATCTTTCTTGTCATTATAGTTCCCATATCGGAAGTATCTGGATATAGTACTTGAAGCGCTTTCCAAATTGCTGCTCTACAATTGTTAAACGGTGCTCCATCATGCGCGGTGTTGACTGTAGTCACAACAGGGTAACCTGCCCTCGACCATGTGTCATCAGCTCTTTCACCAAGTAAGGCGATTAATATCAGCTATAGCTAATGTATTCCCTGCCGTCATTTGTTCTAACTCATGTATCCATTTACCAGCGCTGGAAGTTAAATGCAGGAGTTTATATTTTAAGTTTTCCCTGTACATCGTGGGCCATGGTGTATACTGTGGCCTGGTTCCTCCTTTTTCTAACAAGGGGAACTGTGATGCTCCAAACACATTCTCATTCTCATCTCTCATCATTTGTCTATCTACTGCTGGAGTAATATTCCCACATCGTTGTCTACCTGGCAATTACCTTAGCCTGCTTACATAGGGTGGGGACTACCCCCTCTGACTATTGGGTTGCCTCTTATGTCGGTCTGACTGTGTCAATGCCTCTGATGCCTTGGACACAGGTATCTTTAAATCTGACCATCTTACTTCCTTATCCAAAGGCAGATGTTCTTCTAGATCACATATTTCACTCCTAACCTCCCTCGAATAGGTTTCCCTTTCTTCATCTGATACTTCTTGTGCGCAACTCGTGCAACTCCTCTCATCATCATCTCTATTTAATGTTAATCTGTCTAAAGACAGCTCCTTCTGTCTCATACTACCTGAGGCTTCCTCCATGTCATACAACTGAGTACTCTCGAGACGATAATTGTTTCCCTTCCTTTGTGCTTCTTTCTTTGCTTTGCGAATCAAACTCGTCTTCTAGATTTATTCTAGACGTACCTGGAAATGGCTCGGACTCTGGAAAAAAATCCTCTATGTCTTCCCATGTTACCCGTGGATTGGGATCTCTTACTTCCCTTTCCAGATACTCAGGATCGCGTGCTCTCTGTCTCCTTTTGTGTCCCATATCGTCATTGAATTCTCTGCGCTTTCCCGCCTCTTCTCTTATTATATCTTCCTCTTTCTTTTGCATATCCCTTCGTTCATATGCCCTTGTATTTCTTCATCTCTACGCCTCTGTATTCTTTTGTCTCTTATCTTTTCTTGTTCATCGGCTTCTATTCTTTTCTCTTTCAGCCTTTACTTTTCATCGGCTGTTCTTCTTTTATTATCACGCTTTAGTTGCTCTTCTGCTCTCTCTTGTTTTTTAGCTTGCTCATCTTGATATAACTGTCTTGTTCATCTTGATCTCCCCTTTGTCTTACATGTTCGATGCTTTTACCATCGAGTTTAAGTAAAATCTGACCTCCCACCCACTCATTCTGTACAAGCGCTATCTCATCAATTTTATCTTTATCTCCTTTCCATCTCTTTATTTCTCTCCTTATGTCTTGAAATGTGCTTGCTTCATCACTTCTCTCCTGATCTCGTCTCTCCTTGTCCCTAAGGGACCTTGGAGGTTATATCTTTCTCGGTATCTTTCTCTGGGCCCTCGTCACTACTTTGCGTAGGTGACTTGTATCCGGTCGTTGCTTGAAGTTCCCTTAATGGGTATAACCCTTCATCTTTCTTAATCTCATCTTTTATTTCAGATGGAGCGGCAGAGCAGAAGGCTCTTTGCATATATTCAGTATCCAATCTAAAGGAGGCTCCTCCTCCTTCTCGTGTTCATACACTTTCCAAAGCTCCAGACTCGCTAGGCGCTTTTCTAACTTTTTCCTGTGTACGCAGCATGCAAATATGTCGTTGTATGCTGTAGAACTGTTCTCGATAATGATCCGCCTTGGAGCCAAGGCATAAACATTTTGTCTGCGGTTCCTTTAAACCATTCTGCACTGCATAATTTAAATTTAAGCGCGTGCTTTGGTAGCTGTTTGCAAAGATGCACTAATGGCGTAACTTCTTCCATTTCTAACTTTTAATTTTCTTTTTTACTACCACTTTGCTTATGCTCTAATTACAATTTTCAATTTTATGTTTCAATCAACATATAATTATGAGCGAGCAGCAATCGTCGCAAGCTCCAATCCTGTCACAATGCACTTTTTTACTTTAATATTGCTAAAAAACAACCATCAAAGTTTTAATCTTAAAATAATCACTTTTCATTTCTTAACTTCACTTTTCTCTATTACTTAAAACATTTTTTTTTCAACTCTTTTTTCAACTCTGACGTCATCACACCTTGCAACCACATAAAACAAAACAGACAGACTTGACCGGCCACATATACGTGCACCTCACGCTGCTCTCTTAGGACTTGTCTTACCCTTTAAATTCTGCGCCGATTGGAACTTAAGCTAATTCCCTTAAGAAAGTCTTTAAACTTATCTCATCTTCTATATATCTCTCGTAAAGTGGGCCCTGAATTAAAGCTTCTGCTAGCACTCTTTAAAGTCTAGGAACAGGGTGTATCCTCATAGCGTGGCTACACCTCACAAGTATTTTCCTCATATATTATTGGCAACACTCAAGTCAATATCTTTTTTCCCCATATACATATATACTATGCTCTTACTCTTGCATTATATTTTATCCCGCCTCCCTCTGTTACTCTCCGGTATTTACTATGCATGAATCCCTTTTGCCACACTCTTTGGTCTTATTCACTCTTGTTCGCATGTTTATTGTCTGTGGACGCTCGGGATCACCGCCTTCATTACCGCTTCTTCGAGCTGCTTACTGATCCGCTTCTCGTAGATGTGGGAGGGATTTCTATTAAAAATAGTGGTCCCGTCACACCCTCCTTGCAAGGATTTTGTCCTATTCTAACCACGATCAATGGGGAACTTCACATCCTGTCAGCCGAATGGCAAAGGTCGTTCGATATTGCCGATACTCTAAAGATACTTATGTTGACGGCCGATGGTATCTTATCTAACCATCAATCTCTGCTACCAAGTGAACTGGAGACTTCCAGCCCTTTAAGATGATTAGCAATACCCTGGAGATGGATGGGGATGCAGATTTTAATCAAACATCAAAAATACAGATGACACAAATAGCTTGGCAAAGGTTTGTCTGTTTTAATGCAAGTAATTAAAACAGGGAGTACAACAAACATCAGCAATCGCTCGATACTCAACTCTCTCTTCATTTAAGAAAAATCAACATTTTTATAGACCAAATGTGTCACTACTGACATGTAGACCTACTTCATTACCAACATCATCCTAGGTGTCAAACGACAGAAAATTATCGGCAAGCAGGATTTGTTCTAATTGAATAACTAAGCATAGGTGTTATATCTGTATAGAGTAATGGAGAGACATATTTGGATACTTAACATCAGATGGGGCAACTAAGCCCTCCCTTCAAAATGGCCACCATGAACGTCACTAAATGTACAACGGCCAATTGGCTACACAAACTATAGGGCCCCCAACTACGTGGTCCTCTACAATTGGTTGGCTACTAACCCTGTCAATAACTTTCCACCTATGTGAGCAGCACGCAGACTGAACAACCAGGTGCGGGTAAGCTCATCTTCATACCAACTTCCCACTAATTAAAAATACACTCCATCATCAGCACAGTGGTTCAGTGTCAGTTAGCTCTTTGAAGTTGCCCTTGAGTTTGTACTGCTCTCTAGGACTTTTTAAGGAGTATGGGTACTGTCTGGCTTCCGTGCGTAGGTGTGATCTTCTAATGCATCCAACTTAGTTCCATCACGTGACTGGACACCAATTGAGCCCTTTATTTGTGTATTTGATTTTATTCTCCAATAGTTCTCTGACGTCTTTTGTTTTCACTTGACCTTCTTGAACAGGAGTTTCTGTTCTTTCACATTAATTGGATCTAATGTCAGCAAATTCTAGTTCTGATAAAACCTTGGCTCTTTTGACTCTGCCAACTCCTTAGCTGAAATATATTCTGTTTAATTCAATTGCTTTTGTAACTGTGACACTGAATTGAGGCCCTCCTTGTTGCTCAAGACTGCTTTTACGTAATGGAACATTCATTCTTTATTTAATCCATATGTATCTATGAGGTATATATATATATATATTTATATATATATACGCACTTCAAAGCCCCTAGGTTTTGTTTCACGTACGTGCTGCAAAAAGGGCTGAAAGTCCAAAGTTGGGATAGCATGCCAACCAATCAATGGGTTTAAGGGGCAACCTAACACACAATGTTGTGTAGAGGAGGAGCCAAGTACCCCCACTCCATTGGCCCTGCCTACATTACCTGAAAAGTATGAACCAAAGTATGTGACGTATACTACACCAATATGAAAGCAAGAAGAAAAGCAACGACTCTGTGCAGTACCCATAAGAATACCTATACCTAAGAGAATATGGGAAGTGAAGTACCCATTAAGGAAACCATACCTACATTGAAGACAATATGATGGCCACTTGAATGTGATTCCTGATGAAACAAAGAAACTGAATGACCAGGATGAATGGTGACGTCATACAAAGCTGAATCAACTCCATATAGAAGCTAACCAGACCAGAGAGGCAGACGATTTATGAAGAACAAAGATGTACCAAGGATAAGTGATTTCTTGGGATCAAGATGAAGAGACTTATGCCATAAGTATGATGAAGATACTTAGTTAATTTAAATGTGTACAGATACAATAAAATGCAAGCAGCAATGCAATCATGAAGCTAGCTAAAGGCTTATAGTGAATAGCAATCTATTCACTATAAGCCTTTAGCTACTAGCTAAAGGCTTATAGTGAATAGCAAACCCATTGATTGGTTGGCATGCTATCCCAACTTTGGACTTTCAGCCCTTTTTGCAGCACGTACGTGAAACAAAACCTAGGTGTTTTGAATTGCGTCAGATTACTCCCCATCAACCCACATCAGTCGACCATAAGCCAAAACCTTCCGTCTGTGGTTGACCTTGTAGCCTGCTCACTGTCCTGGAACATTTGTGGGAGTGTGAGCACACCACTATCTTCACCTGAGGCTCTGATGAATAGCCCTTGTCTTCAACTTCTGAGTCACATGTGAAGAGACCACGAATATGTCCATTCCAGCCTCTTATTTACTGCTGTGCAGGGTGCTGTTGCTCCGCTTGGCCTCTGGAGACTTGCTCTCTCTATCTTGCATGGACTTCGTACACATTTAATTGTCCAATACTGTGGCTATTACAGATGTTTTCTTCTTCATTAATCTAAGAGGAATATCTCACATTCAGGGCTTTTCTATGTAACTCCACTTGTGACTTGCAATTATTCCTTAAATAAGTATCCTTAATCTTAAGCCAACCTCACCTCATCCCTGTTTTGCTCACAAGCTGTATTTCCGGGGTCTCCTGATTCTGCAGCCTTGATCTGTCTCTATGGGAGCTTGGTTGAATTCGACATGAGCCAGTGTCCATTTTCCAATCATGTACATCCTTGACACATTATATATCCCTCAATAGCAAGCTTCAATATTTCTCATCTATCTTGCATTATTGAGTATTTATCAACCAGTAATGTACTTCATTCTTCTTTATCTCCATGACTACTTTAGCTTTAAATGAATGAACACAAACTGGTAAATACACTTGCACACCAAGTTGATAACTATTCAAATTGTAAAGTGAGGACTGTTCCAAATAATGATTACAGAGTTCAAGGTGCAGGGGAGAAAATACACAGACTTGGTATCTAGGCTGGGAACATATGCAAAAAAGAGAGAGCAATCCGATAGGGATAGCCGCGTCCCCTGCACACTGTCTAGCAGGCCGAATGGCCTAATGGAGTTGATAATCCGAAGATAATTTTGAATGTTTATGAATTTCTTTATATTCAAAATACAGAAGATTTAGGAAAAACACATTCAATAGACAATTAGTGATCATCAACAGTAAATTCTGTTATTTATTTGTGTTTTCAAGTGCCCAACGCGTTTCGAGTCGAAAAAACTCTTCATCAGGGGCGACATATTCATCAAACAATTTCTACAAAAGGAAAATTATATACAATATATTAGTGCTTTAGATAGACTTAATAGTCAACAAAATATAACAACAAAATCACATTTGTTATGAAGACAGTAATTAGCTAAACATTTTTGCTGTATTGGTGGGTAACGCATCCTATTGAAAAAAAGCCCAACATTACCCCAGTCTTTCCACATTCACCAAGTTAGTGTGATTATGCCACATGTGTGCCTATATAAATCGTGGGTAGCTGACCCTATATTTTGCCCTTGGCGCAGTGAATTTTAGGGGGATAATTTATTACTAAGGAGTGCAAATTATTGTGCTCGGTTGATGCAAAATGAGCTCTTACCTTGAGTTATGCTTATAACCAGCAAAGACTCAGAGGGTAGTCGATTGTGTATTGTCCACTAGGCTCACGGAATCTAGTTCTTTTAAGTCTGTTCCCAATGGGGACCGAAGGCAGAAGCGATTATCTCAAGCCTAGAGAGAAGAAGAGATATTTTATAAAAATGTATGTGAAAAGCTTTCTAAAAGGCAAAAACGGGCTTAGAGCCCAGAATTAAGTGCGTTTGCTAAGTAGTTTTAAAGTCCGGTCTAAATACTCACTTCGATTCACACCAGCAATGTAGGAGGAGTTCAGGAGCCGTGGGAGCCGGCAGTTGAATGAGCCTCTCTCACATTTTTACGTGTTTTTATATTGTTAAGTGTTATGACGTCACTCGCGCATGCGTTGGCGTCGTCACGCTGACGCATGACGTCACCCGCGCATGCGCGAAGTGATGTAAACAATCCCCCATGTTGTGTATGAGTTAAAATGCAGCATTCTACCATAGGCGATCAATAAAAAGAAGCAATGATATCAATTTTTAATTATATGGCGTCACTTAGTAAAAGTGATGGCCGTAAATATGTATTTCTAATCTAGAATTTGATATAGCGGTAATCCGTGCACCTCGATATGGGCCAGAGTAGATCAAACGGGCTAATGATTAGGCTTTTGTACTAGGGCAACTGAAGAGAGTAGGTTACTCTCTGAATTGTGATGTTATGTAATTATAATCTGTGTATATGTCATCAACAATACTGTCATGGAAACTTTGTTTTAGACATTTAGCATTTTTCAGACCCTTATAAACATTTCTTAGTTAATCAGTGGAACATAAGGAAAACACACATTTCATTTATAGAATCCAATCACATTGACATAACAGAATACAAAAAAGGATAAGGTTTTAAATGTAAAGAATTAAACCGAAAATGGCTTCTAAATGACATGTAATTTGTTCAGAAGGTTATATGTAGTGTAAGGTTGACCTATGTGAGTGAGACTAAGATGGCTACCTCCTTGTAGTGGGAGTGCATAGGAATGGCCCTAGAAAATAGTCCTCATTAATTCCCAGGGGTGTCATAGCGTCCAATTTGTTAATCCAGAAAAGTTCTCTTTGTGCAAGCTTTTTAGGAAGATTTCCACCTCTACTTGATGGTCGTAGGACCTCCAAAACCACAAATCTCAATTGTGAGATATTGTGTTTTTTCTCTTCAAAATGTCTATAGACTGGGGATTTGCAATTTTTGGTCCTGATGCAGGATTTATGCTCCGTCCATCGGTCTTTAACTTTCCTGTTTGTTCTCCCAACGTAGTATATACCGCATGGGCAACGTATAGCATAAATTACATTCTTGGTATCGCATGTTGCAAATTGTTTTAACAAGATTTTCTTGCCGTTGTAGGGGTGTCTGATGTGGTCTCCTTTTATTACATTATTGCAATGTTGGCAATGTAGACATGCAAACGTACCAAGTTTTTGTTTACTGAGAGTTGTCTGTAATGGTTGTTTTGGTTTCTCTGCCTTAATCAGGTGATCTTTCAAATTTTGCCCTCTTTTGTAAGCCATCATAGGTGGATCCGGGAAAAGCTGAGCAAGCGTATTGTCTGATTTGATAATGTCCCAGTTTTTGTGTATAATTCTTTTAATCTGAAAGCTTTGGCTTGAGTATTTTAGTATATGGATTAGTCCTTTCTCGTTCTTCTTTGGGTGGCCTTCCAATAGTGTATTTCTTTCCTGGCTTTCTGTGCGTATTATGGCTCTTTCTACCACTTCCGATGGGAATCCTCTATCCATAAATCTTTGCTTGATAGTGTTATATTCTCCCTGGAGTGTATCTGTTTCTGAGGTGATTCTTTTGAGCCGTAATAATTGGCTGTAGGGTAAATTGTCTTTCAGATGCTTTGGATGGTGGCTTGTGTGGTGGAGACAACTATTCACATCCGTAGGTTTTCTGTATAATTTAGTTTTAAGTGAGGTCCTTGTTAATTCAACAGTGACGTCAAGAAAGTTCACATGTGGTTTGCCGATTTCCATAGTGAAACCTATTCTTGTATTACAGGTATTTAGAAAATTCCAAAATGCTTGTAGTTCTGATTCTGTGCCTTTCCATATCCCGAAGACGTCATCTATATACCTCTGCCAGCATTTGATCTTATTCGTCCAGGTTGGATTGTCCAATACATATTGTTTTTCAAAATGATACATGAAGATATTGGCATAGGATGGGGCCACGGAGGACCCCATTGAGGTACCAGAAATTTGTAGGTATAACTGACCATTGTATCGAAAGTAGTTATTGTAAAGTATGATGTTAATTAACTCCAGTGCCAGAATCTTGTGGATTTTTACTTGTCGATTGGATAATAAAAACCATTCTAGAGCTTCAATTCCCTCGGAGTGTGGAATAGAGGTGTATTAACTGTTCACGTCCATGGTAAATAGTATCAGGTTGTCTTCTGTTAGTTGTAATGTTTGTAAAATTTTCAAAAAATGAGTTGTATCCTTAAGATAAGTCAATGTTGCTTGAACCAATGGTTGTAGGGCTGTATCTAAATAGATAGCAAGAGGTTGAAATATACTTTCTGTCCCGGCCACAATTGGACGAAATGGTGGATCTCGAAGGTTTTTGTGTATTTTAGGCAGTCCATAAAAGACCGGTGTTATGGGGTATTTCTGTATCAGAAAGTCAGCTGTTTTTTCTGTTATCCAGTCCATCATGAGAGCCTTCTCCACAGTTGTATTGATAATGTTAGTTATCCCAAGTATTGGGTCACTATCCAGTGGTGTGTAAGTCCTGGTATCTTGTAAGAGTTTGGTACAGCCTAGATCATAGAGGGTTGTGTCCATTAGTACCAGAGCTCCACCTTTGTCTGCTTGTTTGAGAGTCAAGCTGCTGTCCTCTGCCAGTTGTTTAATTAGTTTCAGTTGGTGTTTGCGGATGTTCTGTTTTTTAGGCTGGGTGTACTTCAATCTTTTAAGGTCTTTTATGTTTTTTTGTTTAAATAGATGAATCAGTGGGTGATTGACCTGCGGGTAGAAGTTGCTTTTATTTTTCATTTCTAGATATTTTGATTTTGTTGTGGTTTGCATGTGATCCTCTATGTTGTTAAAAAAGACCTTTAATTCCATCTTCCTTATAAGTTTAAAGAGGTTGACTTCTTCTTCGAAGAACGTAGTGGAGTTAGTTGGTATAAATGAGATACCCAAATTGAGTGTATCTATTTGGGCCGAGGTAAGAGGTTTGGAAGAGATGTTAATCACCAGATTATTCTTCATTTCTTTTTCTGGCGGGGTTTTCTTTTGTCCTCTTCTGGTTTTCCGTTGCCTAAAAAAGGAATCTGTGGAGTGGCTACTGTGGATCCACTGGTTGTGGCTTCAGATAAAATATTAGAGGCTGTTGTAGCACTTGGTGTTTCTTCGAGTTCCCCACTAGTTACTTCGCTGCTTTCTGTATATTCTTCTGCTGCGGCTGGTTGCCTAGGTGGTCTTCTTGGTACTGGTCGGCTGTTTGCGTAAAACTCTTGCCAAGAGTAGACGATATCCCGAGCGTAATCCAAAGTATCCCTACGGAATTTTCTAATTTTGCACTGTTCTATGTCCTGTTTATAAGATTCAAGTTTACTGTTGGTATCTTCCAGAATCTGTTTGAGTTCTGTGTCTGTTTTTAGTTTGGAAAGCTGTGTAGAGATATCTTCAATTTACTGTTGTAATGATGTCACTGATTTTGAAAGTTCTTCGATGGTGAGTAGGATGAGGTCCAAGGAGCATTTATTCAGAATGTGCTCCCATCTATTAACAAAGTCTTTGTTCTCTTTGCAGAGGGTGGGTCTGAGATAAATTCTGAGACCCCTCGGGATCCGTTTAGCTCGATAATACTGAGCGAGTGTTGAAGCGTGTAATTTCTGTGAGATTTCACGTCTGATGAGGCGCTCTAATTTCTGTATAAGTCGCTCTGGATTGTTGTCAGATGATGTTGATGTACCGGTATCTTTGATAAGTCCAAGGATCCTTGTGGCTTCTTCAGGTGTGAAAGCTAACGTAGTAGCTGCTTTATCTGTTAGCGAGCTAATACTCGAAAATGACATTCTGTATAAGGGTGCTAGTGTATTATGTAGATACCAACTCTCCAAATGAGGAGACAAACAAATGAATGAATACAAACTGGTAAATACACTTGCACACCAAGTTGATAACTATTCAAATTGTAAAGTGAGGACTGTAATAATGATTACAGAGTTCAAGGTGCAGGGGAGAAAATACACAGCCTTGGTATCTAGGCTGGGAACATATGCAAAAAAGAGAGAGCAATCCGATAGGGATAGCCGCGTCCCCTGCACACTGTCTAGCAGGCCGAATGGCCTAATGGAGTTGATAATCCGAAGATAATTTTGAATGTTTATGAATTTCTTTATATTCAAAATACAGAAGATTTAGGAAAAACACATTCAATAGACAATTAGTGATCATCAACAGTAAATTCTGTTATTTATTTGTGTTTTCAAGTGCCCAACGCGTTTCGAGTCGAAAAAACTCTTCATCAGGGGCGACATATTCATCAAACAATTTCTACAAAAGGAAAATTATATACAATATATTAGTGCTTTAGATAGACTTAATAGTCAACAAAATATAACAACAAAATCACATTTGTTATGAAGACAGTAATTAGCTAAACATTTTTGCTGTATTGGTGGGTAACACATTCTATTGAAAAAAAGCCCAACATTACCCCAGTCTTTCCACATTCACCAAGTTAGTGTGATTATGCCACATGTGTGCCTATATAAATCGTGGGTAGCTGACCCTATATTTTGCCCTTGGCGCAGTGAATTTTAGGGGGATAATTTATTACTAAGGAGTGCAAATTATTGTGCTCGGTTGATGCAAAATGAGCTCTTACCTTGAGTTATGCTTATAACCAGCAAAGACTCAGAGGGTAGTCGATTGTGTATTGTCCACTAGGCTCACAGAATCTAGTTCTTTTAAGTCTGTTCCCAATGGGGACCGAAGGCAGAAGCGATTATCTCAAGCCTAGAGAGAAGAAGAGATATTTTATAAAAATGTATGTGAAAAGCTTTCTAAAAGGCAAAAACAGGCTTAGAGCCCAGAATTAAGTGCGTTTGCTAAGTAGTTTTAAAGTCCGGTCTAAATACTCACTTCGATTCACACCAGCAATGTAGGAGGAGTTCAGGAGCCGTGGGAGCCGGCAGTTGAATGAGCCTCTCTCACATTTTTACGTGTTTTTATATTGTTAAGTGTTATGACGTCACTCGCGCATGCGTTGGCGTCGTCACGCTGACGCATGACGTCACCCGCGCATGCGCGAAGTGATGTAAACAATCCCCCATGTTGTGTATGAGTTAAAATGCAGCATTCTACCATAGGCGATCAATAAAAAGAAGCAATGATATCAATTTTTAATTATATGGCGTCACTTAGTAAAAGTGATGGCCGTAAACATGTATTTCTAATCTAGAATTTGATATAGCGGTAATCCGTGCACCTCGATATGGGCCAGAGTAGATCAAACGGGCTAATGATTAGGCTTTTGTACTAGGGCAACTGAAGAGAGTAGGTTACTCTCTGAATTGTGAAAGGAAGCGCCCCCAATTTCAGCACGATCCTCCCCGCAATGAGAGACAATAAGGGACTCTCCCGTAGTGGGAATAAGACCAAGACAGAGTGCGGGTGAGCGTAAGTGGGAGTTTATCCAAGGATAAGGCATGCAAAGAACTCTGCAACCTACGAGAGCGCTCTGTCTGACAATAGCAAAGACAGGCGTATTTCTAATACAGAAAACGTCATCAACACCTAAACACTATAGGGGGCACAAGTTAATTGGGATTGGGTATCGTCGACTAACTATAGGTGTTGCTGCAGCATGGTTGGTCTTGGCAAGACGACGTCACTGGTCAGCCTCGTGGGTTGGGTTGGGCCTGGCAGGCCGGCTTGAGGTCATCCGTGCGGTGTTGGTGCGCTGGGGCAGCCTGTGACAATGATGAATACCTTTCCTGTCTTAGTTGCCCTAGGCCATGCACACTGCAGTTATTCAGAAAATGACATTTACGTTCACTAATAAATTGTTCCGTAGCTTATCTTATAAAATAAACGCAACACATGAGGAATGCACCTCGTGAGAGGTCTGGTGGTTGTTGGTTGGGGTGAGATTTACCTGAGTCTTATTGACCGGTATTTTAGGTCACGGGACGGGGCTCTGGGACCTGGGCCGAGTGATACATGTCTGTCTGCTGCGTTAGAAGTTATTATATAGATGGGTCTCTGTGTCTTGTCCCAATGATGGGGGTCGTCCTTACACGGGGTCAGGATTCTTGGGGGGGGGTTCGTGGGGATTTATGAGAGGGTGCTGGTAGATCAGTGGGTTCATCCGTGGGTTTATTACCGTGCTGTAAATAACACAGGTGGCGGGCTGTGGCCTTGGTTGCGGCGCCGGGGCCTCTGACTCTCTGAAGTAACGCCAGCTTGGTTGGGGGAGGTGAGGGAGCGCAGCACAAGTCTTAGCTTTTTTATCTGACAGGCTTGGTGGGGTGGGAGAGGGAATGACCTTGCATATACTCACAAAGGTATTTTCCTCGTGCGTTGCTGATCAGTGAATGCAGAAGTTTTATACTGTTCTGCCTCATTTTAACGTTATTCAGACACACATATATATATATATATTTCATTTTCGTTACACATTTCTTTAATACAGTCGGTTCCAGTACCTTTTCATTACCTAACATTATGTTCACTACATTGTGTGCGTATTGTATGTACATTAGACGTTATACGAGGGATATCTAGGTTATGGCCTACAGAGATTGATGCTCGCCGCTTTGGGTGATTCAGAAAACATATATGAGTTCAAGTTTCTACATACTATTGAAAAACACTTTTACAGATAGAGGTTACACGTTTGGTCAACATCTTTCTCCGTGGTTATAGCAGCATTAGTCCAGACCTGGAGGGATATCATATAACGTTACATTTTTATGGTTCGTTCACATTTTAAACAGAGGTAGTTCATTAACACCAATACTTGAACTATTTTCTACCTTCTTCAGATAGTGATGCTTCAGCTTTTTTCCCCGTTGCCCCGGCCTTGCGGTCTGGGTCATACGGGGTGCAATATCACATTGTTACTAATATAATGTTGCCGTGTTGGCATCTCGGGTTTAGCTCATCTCCGACTTTCTCATGGGAACGCGCTCGCAGCGGATCTGCCAGGGCTGCTGAGGCGGCAGAGATGCATGAAAGGCCCTCCAAAGGTGGGGGCCTCGTTACAGTGTGCTGAACTCACACCATGTTTGCTGTGCACGATGGCGTCTAGGCCTAACTTAAGTTTCGGTAAATGCAAAGACAGGGTGCGTGTGGGCAATGTCGTCGGCGGGTGAACCCCCCTCCACCTGGGCCCGGGTGGCATGAGGGTGCTCCCACCGAGCCATGGTCCTCACCTGGGGAGGGAGCTGTAGGTGAGGAGGGCCTCGTGGCCATTCCTCCCCTACATTTCCCCCCTTTCGTTACTTAAAGTAACGAATTTCTTTAGCTCTTCTAATCTTCTACATTCTTGTTCTTCTAACACTGCACCATCCCATGCAGGGGTTCCTTTTATAGGCATCCATGCTCTGCACACCCCCCTTAAGCTCTCACCTCTCCTAGCATACTCGTCTGGTGTACATGTCAAATATATACAGTCGCCGGTCTCTTCCAGATCTACCCAGACCTCCTCATACCATTCCAGTTCTACGTCTCGTGGTTCTTTAATCGTGGTGTGCCATAGCTTATCTACTATGTACTTGTCACGGCACATAGGCACTAACTGGTACCTGGGGGTGTCGTCTGTTCCTGTCTGCACATGTACTTCTTGTGTTGCTTTAATTGTACCACCGGAGTTGCCCATTGTCACCATCATCATTGCACCGTTAGGGACTGCATTAGCACAACATCGGAGGCCCACCTGGCACAGGCAGAACATCACAAGGATGATCACCACTATTGGTATCAGGAACTTCATTGTCACTCCAAGCCATGAGGGAACCCAGGAGAAGATATTGTCGAACCACGAGCTATCCTCAGCTCCACCTTCCATTTTCATCTTCTCGCCCAGGTTATGTACTGCTTCAATAACGTGGGACAGGGACCCATTTTCTGCGTCTTCAGAAGGTACGAACGTGCAGCACGCACTTCCTATTTTTCGGCAAACACCTCCATCGATAGCTGTTAACAGGTCTAGAACATACCTGTTCTGCATGGTCATTAGTCGCAGAGCTCGTAGTTCCACCTTTATTATGTTGAACCCTTCTTCAGTGTCATTGGCCAACTGGATCAGTTCCCACCGTGTGATCTGGAGCCATTTTGCATTTGCTCTTGCTTGGACACTGGACACTAGCGAAGCAAAGAATGTTTCCACGGAGCTGAACAGGCGATACTTGTCTGGAATCTGTGCCAATAAGTCAGATGATGCTTGTGATATGTAGTTCGAGACTCGCTTGTTTCTTGAGAGCTCTTCTTCCTTCCCCCCGGAGGACAGGACATAAAGGTGCGCTTGTGTAGTTGGAGAAGCTGCATTCTGGTTCAAGCCTCCTTTCATCATGTTACTTCTGTCAATATGGCTTTCTGGAATCACCATTAGTGTCGAGTGCAAGGTGGCCATTGAGCAGCTACCACTCCATGATTGGGGAAGGTGCAGGTACGCCTGGTTTCCGCATACCCAGTAGGTGTCCATTAATGCTGCTGTCCCTTTTTTCATATCTGGGATGGTGAGAGTTTTGTTACAGTTCGTGTTCGTTCCCATTGCCATTTTTCCCTCTCCCTTGAAACATAGTTCGTTTTGTATTTCACTTTGTAGCTTGAAGGGTTTCTCCATCGCTGTTACCCATGTTAGTTTAGGGATGTGTTCTTTCCATATTGGCAAGCACGTTCTTTCCATCCACCGCAACTTGTCCGGTTGGACACCTTTCAGCGCTTCTGCCTTGCACAGCACTTCTTCGTCTTTCCATTTGTTTTCGGAAAACAGTGTCCCTTGTATTGCAAAGAAAGGTTCTTTAAGACAGATCACTCCAGACGCCTGCGAATAGCACGTTTTGTTGTTCTGTAGCATTCTGAAAGAGACATCGTGTGCTTGGAAAGTGTTCTTTATTCTACACAGCGTAAGATGAAGGAGACATTGGGCATCCACAATGGGCAATTCTCGTGGCAACAATACTTTAGGTGTGCCTGATGCATGGGGGATAAGTGAGCAGACATAACAGCTCTCATTGGTTGTTTGTTTAGCTGTTGTGCTCATATCTGCATACCATTTATTTGCTTGGTGAGGGTGTCGTGGGTCTTCCATTTTGTCTAACCCTAGCCCATAATACTCATCATACCCTTTTCCACCAGTCTCTCTTCTCCGCCTACTTTTCTCCCTTCTTCTGTACCTTCTCGTTATAGGAGGTGAAGAACCAGGCCCCCCTTCCTCCCTCCCACCCCCCTTTTCTAATTCTTCATATAGGGACGTGTGTTCTGTCATCATAATCACTTTTCCATCCTCATTAATAAACAAGAGATCGTTGTTTGAAATTGGGGCGGGAGGGATCGTGTGGTTGTTGTATGTTCCAGGTTGGGACATTGTGTCATTATCTACATTTTTGGTTCTCCATTGTGAGAGGACAGCAGTGGGTGGTGTAGTATAGTATCCCCACACAAAGTGTGATCCATCCCAGATCAAGAAATCACCTTCTTTGATACCTACAGTCGGAATTGTTTTCGTTCCAGGAGCAAGGGTGGTGTTGTTCCCCCCTCCCCCCTCGTTCATCTCGGTAGAGATGAACGCTATAATCCAGTGTAACACCAGACAAAACATTGAGATGAAGAACACGATAGCACACATTGATAAACCACATTCAAATGAATATGTTAATCTAGCCACTAACATTTCTCTAAATCTAACATATCTATTAGTTGCAGGCTGCCCATTCGATGCCATGATAAATCCTGTTTGAGACACAAAAGTTCATTAAATACAAACATGTAAGCATTTCCACATTGTAACGTTTCGGTGATAAAATATAGGGTTGGGTGAGGAAGGGGGTTTGTTTTCAGACAAGGTAGCTTTCAGTCAATATTATTTGTAACTTACTATATATATATATAAATAATAAAAAAAAAAACATGACATTTTTAAAAACAACAATAATAAAAACATCTTAAATAGTACAGGAAGGAAAAAAAGAACCCCACGCAAAACTTTCAAAAATTGTAAAAAGAAAATTTACATATACATGTGTACATGTTTTAGTCCAGGACATTTGTTGCGCGCTAATTGTGTTCACTGTTCATCTCATGAAGCACACAAAATTCAAATCATTCATTCCGCACAACTTCATCGTCCGCTGTTGCCTGTGCCTCATCCTGCACCTCACTCTCCGCGGCGCTGTAAGCTTTACGTACATCTGTCAAATGCACCCAATATCGCAGGCCCTTAACCTTTACTGCTGTAGGCGTGCAAAACACTACCTCATAGGGGCCATGGAAGCGTGGTGCGTTCCACCTCCGCACAAAACTTCTAACATATATAAGGTCCCCAGGCATTAGCTGTAGTGGTTTTTCAGGCAAACCGTTTGGTTCAGTCGCGTTCCCCTCCTCTCTTGTCGAGGGGGGGGCTAGTTGCTTTGAAATTACGCGCGCTGCCCGTGTCAATTTTCGCAGGTATTCTGTGAACTCCTCCCCCAATATGGCTGCGCTTCTGTGTGCATCAGAACGCTCACGGAGAGGCGAATGCGCTGTGTGCATTCTTCTTCCCGTGACGATCTCGTGCGGGGACAAATGGTGATCCTTACTTGGCTGGTTTCGTAGCTCAAACAAGGCCAAAGGCAGGCAGTACATCCAAGTCTTTTTAAGGGAAAAACAAAGTTTTGATAATCTGCTTTTTAACAGGCCGTTTATCTTTTCTACGACGCCATTACTTTGAGGATGATAAATCGAACATAATTTGTGCTTTATTCCCAATAATGTAGTCACTTCTTTAAAGAGTTCGTTAACAAAATGCGTCCCGTTATCTGAGCGAATAACGTCGCAAATTCCCCAGCGCGGAAACACTTCCCGCACTAGGAACTTCGCGGCGCCCTTCGCGTCAGGGCGGGCACAAGGGCCTGCCTCCACCCACCTCGAAAATGGACATACAACCACAATCATGTATCGAGCCCCTTTACACCTTTCTCCCATGTCTACATAATCAATGTGGAGCTCTCTGAATGGGCCACTTGGTTTTGGTATTGTACCCCTTAGTGTACGCAATGTCATACCTGAGTTGTAAATTTGACATGTCGTGCATTCTAGAGCTAACCTTGTGACGTGTTCCTGGAGGCAAGGTGTAAACCAATCTTCTTGTATCTCTGCCATTATGTGTTTCTTTGTGTTGTGTGCAGGAAAGTGTAGTTGTTGAAATGCTATTTCTAACAGCGTGATTGGCATTACCACTTTTCCTGAACTCTCTTGTCGCCACAATAAATCAGTCGGTGATTTGCTGCATCCTCTCTTAGTCCACAGCAATTTTTCCTCTGCACTAGCTCCCTCTTGCAGCTCTATTATCTCCTGTGTGGACATCATGTTGTATCCTGTGGGGACTTCTTGGCTTGCTGTGTGGTGCAACATGTACTCTCCTATTTTACCTTTTTGTAGATATGAAGCTGCTTTGGCAGCGGCGTCTGCTGCCGCGTTCCCCAAAGATACAAAATCTGTATTGGTGGTATGAGCTTGACATTTTACGATGGCCACTGCCGTGGGGTCTTGCAGGGCCTCAATCAGTTCTTTCAATAATTCTGCATGCTGGACTGGCGTTCCGTCTGCTCGTCGGAACCCTCTCCGCCCCCACCGGGCCAACCCGCCGTGAACTGTTGTTGTCATGTATGCTGAGTCTGTATATATGGTCACTGCGCACCCCTTGGCGGCATGCAATGCTTCTATTAGCGCTATTAGTTCTGCTGCTTGCGCTGAATAGTGTGATGGGAGGCGGTGTTGTACTAGTATCTCATATTCATCTTCCTCTAATCGTACCACTGCCATACCCACATGCTTTTCTCCTGTCTCCATGTCTATTGATGCTGACCCGTCCACAAAATACACCTCACCCTCGGTCAGGGCATTTTCAAAAATCACTTGATCCTTACTTTCGTCACCTGTGTACGTGGCGCAGTTGTGGTTTTGCATGTCCTCTATGGTGCATGCCTCTGTGATGAATGTGGCTGGGTTCACTGTTTTACATCTTACTATATGGATGTTAGCGCTGGACAGTATTATCTCATATGCTGTGGCGCGTTGTGTTGTCAATGTGCTCTTTGTTCGCTCTAATATTGCAAAAAGTGAGTGTTCCACGAATAGTGTCACCGGGCAGCCCATTACTATCGTGGCACTTTTTTCAATTGCGAACGCGGCTGCAGCTAGGGATTGCTCGCACGCGAAATGACCTTGCATTACTGCGTCTAGGGTGCCGCTATAGTAAGCGAGTGGTTTGTGCCCTAAAGATGTTTTCTGTGTCAGTACTGCTGTCATCAATGTTCCTTTGCAGTGTGAAAATAAGAAGAATTCGCGCCCATAATCTGGGTTTGCTAGTACTGGAGCGCTTGATATCAGCTCTTTTAGTGAGTTAAATGCTGTGTTCATCACCTCTGTCCATTCTATGTGTTTGTGTTCTTGTTGTGCTTCTTTCAGTGCCTGTAGCAAGGGCCTTGTGTACGCTGCATAGTCCAATATCCATGCTCGGCAATAGTTAC
The DNA here is from genome assembly GCF_040938575.1 of Ambystoma mexicanum. NCBI lineage: Eukaryota > Metazoa > Chordata > Amphibia > Caudata > Ambystomatidae > Ambystoma > Ambystoma mexicanum. The sequence goes on along the minus strand of NC_090930.1, from coordinate 143,902,790 downwards.
ACATACCCAGAAATTTCTGCATCTCTTTTACTGTTTTGGGCTCCCCAATTGTTCTAATCGCCTGTGCCCTGTCTGGTATAATTCGCTTGCCATCCTTTGATATCAACTGACCCAAGTATAGGACCTCCGTCAGACAGTATTGTAACTTCCCCTTGTCCACCTTGTACCCCTTATTTGCCAATAATGTCAAGAGTGTTATCGAGTCCTGTCTGCATTCTTCCTCAGCCTGTGCACAAACCAATAAATCATCAACGTACTGAATCACTGTGCTTTCTACAGACAAATTCCCCAGATCTTCATGTAGTACCCTGTTAAATATGCTTGGGCTTTCGCAATATCCTTGTGGTAGTCTGCAGTGTTCGAAACTCCTTCCTCCCAATGTAAATGCTGTCAAGTACCTGCTCTCTTCTGCCAAGGGAATCGAAAAGAATGCATTTTTTAAGTCAATTACTGTGAAGTGTGATGCTATTTTTGGAATGTTGCACAGTATTGTCGCCGGGTTCGGGACTAAAGGGAACTCCTTCATTACCACATCGTTCAATGGGCGTAAATCTTGTATCATCCTCCATGAACCCCCCTTCGCTTTTTTTATTGGGTAAATGCATGTGTTGCATGGGGAGTTTGAGGGCACTATTATACCCTGTGCTAGCAGTGCTTCTATTGTCTCTCTGATCCCTTCTTCTGCTTCTCGCGACAGTGGATATTGTTTCACCCGGGGTAGTATTGCTCCTTGTTTTACTTTTATCACCACAGGCTGAACTTCATGTAGCAACCCTACATCGTGGGGGCCATTAGTCCATAAGTTAGCGGGTACTGAACTCATGTCTTCATCAAAAAATGTATGCGGTGCTCCTACTACCGCCATTAGTTCAACTTTAGTTTGTCTGGCTGTAACTACGATGTCGCAGGGCATTGCCAGTTCCATCACTACTTCACCATCTCCCTCAGTGTCAGAAAATAGCTCCTCGTCCGAGAGCTCTCTCAGGGGGATATTTGCATTTGTACACAATACTGTCCGCCACTCACACCCTTCCATGTCAATACCAATCACGCATATTCTGTTTGCTGATACATGTATTGCATGCAAATCCAATGATAGTACTTCCCCAAGAGCAGTGTCAGGGCTTGCTATGGGACGAAAAAGGAATTCTGCTGGTATTCTCCACTCCACCCTTTTTAGTTCTGGTACTATGAGAGCCAATGTTCTCATGCCTTCAACAAACATCTCCTCATTTCTTGGTACCCCTCTGATCTCTTTTATTGTTGTGTGGCCGTGTATTACTGCTAATATACGGAGGGGGCATATGCCTGGCGTTGAACATACGATGCCGCTCCCTGTGAATGATATGGTCATGTTTAGTTTGCTCAAGAGATCTCTCCCCAGTAAGTTGATGGGAGAGTTTTCATAGTACAGTAAGGGTGCTTTCACTGTTTTACCCCCCACTGTCACATCCAATACCTCTGTGTAAGGAACTTCAATTACAGCCCCAGAGAACCCCTGCGTCTCTAACGTTCTATTAGATAACGGGAACCGGCCCTCTCTAATGCATGATTTCTCCGCTCCCGAATCCACCATGAATATGAATTGCTTGTCTCCTATCTGCGCTCCTATCAATGGTTCCTCTGATGCATTGTGGGTCGTAGACAGTACTGGACACGCAAGTGCTCTCTGTGGGCTGTCCTATGCGGGGTGTCTCATTGCCCCCCCTTGATCGAAAATATTCCCCGAAACTACTGACACTCCACTGTAAGGTGCGGGGGCTGGTGCCCCATTAGCTCCTGTGGCGAAAGTATTACCAGGCGTGTAGTGCACATTGTCATTATTCTGTGGGCTGGTTTGTGTTCGGTATTGATGTCCGTGTAGTTGTGCGTTACTCCTTTGTACTACATTGTCTGGTTGCTGGTATTGTCCCATGGGGAGGCCGTAGGGGCTTCCTGGATGGGGGTGTCCGTACTGTTCTATCTCTTGGAAACCGTTGTTTTGTCTGCTCCTACATTCCCTTTAGTAATGCCCCCATCTCCCACAATTCCAACAGCTCCCCTGTGGACCTCTGGGACCCTGCCACCCATTTCCTCCCATTCCTCCATACCCTTGTCCTCCTCTTCGCCCCCTGTACCCACCTCTTCCTCCTCTTGGGGCCCACTCTTGCCACGTTGGACCGCCGTTCTGCTCCTGCTCTGTCCACTGTCGTTGCCCTTGTCCTGCCCAATTCGCTGCTATTCTTCCTTGTATTGCTATTTGCCCCTCCTCTCCTTCCTCTCCCTCCCGTATGAGTGGGAGTCCCGCTACCGCTGCTGCGACCTTCACCAATTTTGATTGCACCAACTTCGCCTCGTCCGCCAACCTTTTCTGTGCTACTTCCCTCTCTCTTTCTTTGATCCTTTTACAATGGTGTACTATTATGCTTTCGATCTCCGGCCAGCCTTTTGCCTCAACACCTGCTATTTTATCTAGTGCCTTTTGCACTTCCTTTGGGAGCCCTCTTTTAATGATGAAGTAAAATAGAGACGTGGATTGGTGCCAGGGCGTACCCGTTTCCGCTCTCCACATCTCCTGCACCCGGAGAATGTAATCCATAGCGTCCTCCCCATCATTCATGGTACATTGCATTACTGACTGCAGATCAGGGGTATCTGGGAAAGTTTCCCGCAGTGCGTCCCACACCCTTGCTCGCACGGTGTTAAAAGAAGCCCCATCATGGCGATCACACTCCAAAGTTACAGCTGGAAAACCCGCTTTAGCCCACACTCTGTCTGCCTGATCCCCTACTGAGGACACTAGTAGGCTTTTCACATCGCCTACTGCCAGCGGTATACCCGCGGTATGTTTTTCAAATGCATATATCCACTTGCTTGCCCCTCCTGACAGCTGTGGTAGTAATTTCATTAAGTTAGCCTTGTCCATCTGAGCCCACGGTATATAGTTCGGCCTCCCACCTCCCCTGTGGAGTAATGGTAGTTGTAATTTCCCTTTCGCCGTTGCAGCTTCCTTTTCCTTAGTCACTGCTGACTCTAATGACGCCATCTTCCCCACCCTATTTCTTAGTCGTCCTATCCATTCATCCTCTATAGTCCCCAGTGAACATGCCCCATCTAGCTCCTCGCCTTCTCCTCCTACTGCCATGCTCAATCTATCACTCTCATCCCCCCCTCCTCTGACATCACATAACAAATCCTCTCTGATCCCTCTCTCTCTCGAGACATCACCAATGCTTCCTTCTGCTGTCCCTACTTCTATTATCCTGGTCGGTTCTTCCTCAATTCTGAACAGTATTTCCCCCTTTTTCCATCCTTCCTCAATTTGTCTACTTTCGCTCGACGTTCTAGACGTGCGTCCAGATTGTGTGGGGGCGCACGCTGTGCGTTCACATATGTCTTTTATTCTTGAGAGCTCATCTCGTGCCACTGTAAGCCTCGACTCTAAGTCACTCGTTAACTTCTCTATGTCCACTCTCTGTGTGCCTCCCTGGGTGTGCTCTCTAGTGTTTTCGTATGGTGGGGGTGCAGTTGGTCTTTGTGGCGTGCTGGTTGAAGGGGGAGGCACATAAATCGGGTCGCTATATCCTGTTGCAGGGGCTGGTTTAGGTAATATTGGGTACAACATAACCACTTCCGCAGGCTGTTCTGTACTTAACTGTTCCTTTTCCTCTCGCGGGATCATTAGTGGATTGTCTGTGGTGGAGGGTAAATCAATATTTGGTGCTGGGGCTTTGGGTGGGGGTACTTCCTCAAACAATCTCCAGAGATCTAATATCTCCTTCCTAGTCTGCCATTTTTTCCCCTTATACTTGAGGCGAATACAGGTACATACCATATCGAGAACGCTTTTGTCAAAAGACCCTCCTTCTGGCCAAATCTGGGGCAACCCCTCCCCTTTCAATTCTGTTAACCATTGATCATGATATTTATTTATGCGTTCAGCATATCCCGGCAAGCTCTTACAAATGTGTGACAAGGGAGTTTCAGCCCCCATCCTCTAAATCGTCAGCGCTACCGCGTTCGCCTTCGTAACTTTTAAATAGGTGTAAATATGCGTACGTATACCTTTATGGCACAGACAAGAGCGGACCTCTCAAAATTGTCACCCACTGTAATTCAGTGCACAAATCTCTTCTCACTCACCATATCTCATCTCTTTCTCATTCTCAGGCACACTTATGTGATCTCACTGGCAATCGATCTAGTATTGGTTATGTCCACACTCTTTGGCACCACCTCACGGCCACCTGTTCGTCTCTAACACTCGTACGGTGCGCGCACCCTTCACAATACTTCCCACTCACACTTTTGTCTTTTTCCTCCCTTTCCTCCCTAGCCAGCTGTCCCTATTTCCCTACTAAGGTTACTATGTTCACGTCTGTACGTGCCACTACTGAGTCCCCACTTTTTAAGATGTTCTAACTACTTCATACCCTTCTCATTTTCACCCCCTACCCCGTGGAAATGGAAAAAAAGAAATAGAGAGAGAGAGCACAATCACTAAAAAATATTCCCGGTGTCTCCTTTTGCTAGACACCAATAACTTATTTCTCACTTCTTCATATATTCCCAGTACTAATTTAGATAGTACTATGCGGCGCCGCCTTCCACCCCCTCTCGGAGCTAGGTTTCCGTCACTTCTACCACGTCACTTATTTCTTACTCCTAATGGCCATATGCAAAAGAAAAGAATAAAGAAAATTTCAAGACCCGTCTGTAGTAGACCCCCGATATTCTTCTCCTCTACCTGTCCCCGTTCTGTTATTCCCAATTCCCTTTCTTTTCCCCTTGACGATCACTCGCACTCGGTACTCACGTGCCCGTCTTGAACCGATACTCTCCGAAACTGGGTCCGTCCAGGCGGCGTCACCGGTAACTCAACGGTCAGCCCCTGGCTCCGGCGAGCGGCACTCAAAGGGGATTTTTTTCCAATCGGGATCCCGTACCCTTTCTCATTGAGTGCGCACTTCTTATTGTGCCGGTCGCCGTTGGCGGGCGGCCTCCCGGAGACGGCTCACCGTGCGTATCCCTTCTCGACCGGAGATTCTCGTGCCACAAGGGGGTCGTTTAAGAAGGAGTTAGGAAAAATAGTTTGGAGATATCACGCTATCGGGGTCACCACTGAAAGGAAGCGCCCCCAATTTCAGCACGATCCTCCCCGCAATGAGAGACAATAAGGGACTCTCCCGTAGTGGGAATAAGACCAAGACAGAGTGCGGGTGAGCGTAAGTGGGAGTTTATCCAAGGATAAGGCATGCAAAGAACTCTGCAACCTACGAGAGCGCTCTGTCTGACAATAGCAAAGACAGGCGTATTTCTAATACAGAAAACGTCATCAACACCTAAACACTATAGGGGGCACAAGTTAATTGGGATTGGGTATCGTCGACTAACTATAGGTGTTGCTGCAGCATGGTTGGTCTTGGCAAGACGACGTCACTGGTCAGCCTCGTGGGTTGGGTTGGGCCTGGCAGGCCGGCTTGAGGTCATCCGTGCGGTGTTGGTGCGCTGGGGCAGCCTGTGACAATGATGAATACCTTTCCTGTCTTAGTTGCCCTAGGCCATGCACACTGCAGTTATTCAGAAAATGACATTTACGTTCACTAATAAATTGTTCCGTAGCTTATCTTATAAAATAAACGCAACACATGAGGAATGCACCTCGTGAGAGGTCTGGTGGTTGTTGGTTGGGGTGAGATTTACCTGAGTCTTATTGACCGGTATTTTAGGTCACGGGACGGGGCTCTGGGACCTGGGCCGAGTGATACATGTCTGTCTGCTGCGTTAGAAGTTATTATATAGATGGGTCTCTGTGTCTTGTCCCAATGATGGGGGTCGTCCTTACACGGGGTCAGGATTCTTGGGGGGGGGTTCGTGGGGATTTATGAGAGGGTGCTGGTAGATCAGTGGGTTCATCCGTGGGTTTATTACCGTGCTGTAAATAACACAGGTGGCGGGCTGTGGCCTTGGTTGCGGCGCCGGGGCCTCTGACTCTCTGAAGTAACGCCAGCTTGGTTGGGGGAGGTGAGGGAGCGCAGCACAAGTCTTAGCTTTTTTATCTGACAGGCTTGGTGGGGTGGGAGAGGGAATGACCTTGCATATACTCACAAAGGTATTTTCCTCGTGCGTTGCTGATCAGTGAATGCAGAAGTTTTATACTGTTCTGCCTCATTTTAACGTTATTCAGACACACATATATATATATATATTTCATTTTCGTTACACATTTCTTTAATACAGTCGGTTCCAGTACCTTTTCATTACCTAACATTATGTTCACTACATTGTGTGCGTATTGTATGTACATTAGACGTTATACGAGGGATATCTAGGTTATGGCCTACAGAGATTGATGCTCGCCGCTTTGGGTGATTCAGAAAACATATATGAGTTCAAGTTTCTACATACTATTGAAAAACACTTTTACAGATAGAGGTTACACGTTTGGTCAACATCTTTCTCCGTGGTTATAGCAGCATTAGTCCAGACCTGGAGGGATATCATATAACGTTACATTTTTATGGTTCGTTCACATTTTAAACAGAGGTAGTTCATTAACACCAATACTTGAACTATTTTCTACCTTCTTCAGATAGTGATGCTTCAGCTTTTTTCCCCGTTGCCCCGGCCTTGCGGTCTGGGTCATACGGGGTGCAATATCACATTGTTACTAATATAATGTTGCCGTGTTGGCATCTCGGGTTTAGCTCATCTCCGACTTTCTCATGGGAACGCGCTCGCAGCGGATCTGCCAGGGCTGCTGAGGCGGCAGAGATGCATGAAAGGCCCTCCAAAGGTGGGGGCCTCGTTACAGTGTGCTGAACTCACACCATGTTTGCTGTGCACGATGGCGTCTAGGCCTAACTTAAGTTTCGGTAAATGCAAAGACAGGGTGCGTGTGGGCAATGTCGTCGGCGGGTGAACCCCCCTCCACCTGGGCCCGGGTGGCATGAGGGTGCTCCCACCGAGCCATGGTCCTCACCTGGGGAGGGAGCTGTAGGTGAGGAGGGCCTCGTGGCCATTCCTCCCCTACAATTGTGATGTTATGTAATTATAATCTGTGTATATGTCATCAACAATACTGTCATGGAAACTTTGTTTTAGACATTTAGCATTTTTCAGACCCTTATAAACATTTCTTAGTTAATCAGTGGAACATAAGGAAAACACACATTTCATTTATAGAATCCAATCACATTGACATAACAGAATACAAAAAAGGATAAGGTTTTAAATGTAAAGAATTAAACCGAAAATGGCTTCTAAATGACATGTAATTTGTTCAGAAGGTTATATGTAGTGTAAGGTTGACCTATGTGAGTGAGACTAAGATGGCTACCTCCTTGTAGTGGGAGTTCATAGGAATGGCCCTAGAAAATAGTCCTCATTAATTCCCAGGGGTGTCATAGCGTCCAATTTGTTAATCCAGAAAAGTTCTCTTTGTGCAAGCTTTTTAGGAAGATTTCCACCTCTACTTGATGGTCGTAGGACCTCCAAAACCACAAATCTCAATTGTGAGATATTGTGTTTTTTCTCTTCAAAATGTCTATAGACTGGGGATTTGCAATTTTTGGTCCTGATGCAGGATTTATGCTCCGTCCATCGGTCTTTAACTTTCCTGTTTGTTCTCCCAACGTAGTATATACCGCATGGGCAACGTATAGCATAAATTACATTCGTGGTATCGCATGTTGCAAATTGTTTTAACAAGATTTTCTTGCCGTTGTAGGGGTGTCTGATATGGTCTCCTTTTATTACATTATTGCAATGTTGGCAATGTAGACATGCAAACGTACCAAGTTTTTGTTTACTGAGAGTTGTCTGTAATGGTTGTTTTGGTTTCTCTGCCTTAATCAGGTGATCTTTCAAATTTTGCCCTCTTTTGTAAGCCATCATAGTAGAGGTGGAAATCTTCCTAAAAAGCTTGCACAAAGAGAACTTTTCTGGATTAACAAATTGGACGCTATGACACCCCTGGGAATTAATGAGGACTATTTTCTAGGGCCATTCCTATGCACTCCCACTACAAGGAGGTAGCCATCTTAGTCTCACTCACATAGGTCAACCTTACACTACATATAACCTTCTGAACAAATTACATGTCATTTAGAAGCCATTTTCAGTTTAATTCTTTACATTTAAAACCTTATCCTTTTTTGTATTCTGTTATGTCAATGTGATTGGATTCTATAAATGAAATGTGTGTTTTCCTTATGTTCCACTGATTAACTAAGAAATGTTTATAAGGGTCTGAAAAATGCTAAATGTCTAAAACAAAGTTTCCATGACAGTATTGTTGATGACATATACACAGATTATAATTACATAACATCACAATTCAGAGAGTAACCTACTCTCTTCAGTTGCCCTAGTACAAAAGCCTAATCATTAGCCCGTTTGATCTACTCTGGCCCATATCGAGGTGCACGGATTACCGCTATATCAAATTCTAGATTAGAAATACATATTTACGGCCATCACTTTTACTAAGTGACGCCATATAATTAAAAATTGATATCATTGCTTCTTTTTATTGATCGCCTATGGTAGAATGCTGCATTTTAACTCATACACAACATGGGGGATTGTTTACATCACTTCGCGCATGCGCGGGTGACGTCATGCGTCAGCGTGACGACGCCAACGCATGCGCGAGTGACGTCATAACACTTAACAATATAAAAACACGTAAAAATGTGAGAGAGGCTCATTCAACTGCCGGCTCCCACGGCTCCTGAACTCCTCCTACATTGCTGGTGTGAATCGAAGTGAGTATTTAGACCGGACTTTAAAACTACTTAGCAAACGCACTTAATTCTGGGCTCTAAGCCTGTTTTTGCCTTTTAGAAAGCTTTTCACATACATTTTTATAAAATATCTCTTCTTCTCTCTAGGCTTGAGATAATCGCTTCTGCCTTCGGTCCCCATTGGGAACAGACTTAAAAGAACTAGATTCCGTGAGCCTAGTGGACAATACACAATCGACTACCCTCTGAGTCTTTGCTGGTTATAAGCATAACTCAAGGTAAGAGCTCATTTTGCATCAACCGAGCACAATAATTTGCACTCCTTAGTAATAAATTATCCCCCTAAAATTCACTGCGCCAAGGGCAAAATATAGGGTCAGCTACCCACGATTTATATAGGCACACATGTGGCATAATCACACTAACTTGGTGAATGTGGAAAGACTGGGGTAATGTTGGGCTTTTTTTCAATAGAATGTGTTACCCACCAATACAGCAAAAATGTTTAGCTAATTACTGTCTTCATAACAAATGTGATTTTGTTGTTATATTTTGTTGACTATTAAGTCTATCTAAAGCACTAATATATTGTATATAATTTTCCTTTTGTAGAAATTGTTTGATGAATATGTCGCCCCTGATGAAGAGTTTTTTCGACTCGAAACGCGTTGGGCACTTGAAAACACAAATAAATAACAGAATTTACTGTTGATGATCATTAATTGTCTATTGAATGTGTTTTTCCTAAATCTTCTGTATTTTGAATATAAAGAAATTCATAAACATTCAAAATTATCTTCGGATTATCAACTCCATTAGGCCATTCGGCCTGCTAGACAGTGTGCAGGGGACGCGGCTATCCCTATCGGATTGCTCTCTCTTTTTTACTTTAGCTTTAAATACATATTTCTCTTGATGCTTCAGTTACATTGTCCCTCTTAAGTATTTACATATCGTTTCAGCATAGGTTCATATATCTTCTTTATGACATCACACTGCCCTCATCAGATTTCAATTAACGCTCCATGATGTCCATAGGTGCGTGCTGACATCCTTCCATGCGGCATCCTTCCACACTTTCAGTATGAGGGTACATTCTATGTGGCTGTCTGAGTGCATAATGTCTCTCATACACTCGACGCGGTAATGGGATTACACAAGGGGTCCCAGCCTTTTCCCTTCATCTGCTGTTCCAATATGTCAGTGGTGAGGGGGCGGGACCTAGTGAGAAAGCATTCATCTGCTCCTCTACACCCACATGGAAGCAATTGGATTAGGTGGACAGCATTTTCAAGTAGTTAGCTAGAATTTCCACCTTAAGTCACCTGGCACTGTGCTGCAGCCATTCAGAATGCTTGGACGGTGGCTCGTATTTGAGGGACATCATGTTATTTGTAAACAGCTGTTAGGAACTGCATGAACCTTTTTTTTATCAAAAAAGAACATACAATAGCTGGGTGGTGGCTATGATAAGGAATAGCATTATTTTGAAGAACCCAGTAATTTTAGCCCACTGTGCTCTACTAAAAAAACACTGCAAAAAATCCCCAAAACTGATCCTCAAATGCAAGCCTGGTACCTCCATTGTGTTCAACTACACTAATTTGCTTTCCTGAGTACTGTAACTGATGTCTTGATGTATGCCCCAAACAGTCGCCCACGGCGACAGGATCTTCACACTAAAGGAACACCCTTCTCACTACGCTCGTGAATTGAAGTTGAACCTGTAATACAGCTCACCATCTCAACCCGAATACCAAACTGGTCTTTAACTTCTCCTCTTGTTCAAGGTAATCATAGACGCCTACTCCTTTCTGATGTCCCTACCTGCTTTCCTACACCTCCTACATGCTCCTAACCTATCAGAGGCTTCTCCAGGCAGAGAGTGGGGGTGGATCTCGTTCCACGGTTGGGCCCTCCCTCTAGAACAGCCTCCCTGCCTCTCTCAAACTTGAGCAGGCCAACCTAAGATTCTGGTAGCAGCTCAAGACCTTCTATTTCGCTTCTGTTTTCTCTCTCCCACTCCCTTGCTGATGTCCTTGTCTGCTGCGCATACTGGTTACTTGGCCACCCACTCAACTTACGGGACCAGGCTCCTGCATGACCTTGCACTACCTCCGGGCCTCCCAATCACTTAAGGGACTGTATCTGCAACCCTACAGTCCGCTGACTCTCTGCACTCATGAGCCATCTCCCGGCTGCACTTACTAGTTACTTTACACTCTCCCCTCCCCCCTCTCCCCTGGCACTTCTCCTCCTCCTTCCCCCCGCACTTGCATGATCTGAATGGCACAAGACCTAGTAAGATCGAAGTTTGTCCTCCTTCTGTCCTCCCGTCTTTGTCTTGTCGCACCTAGAAACACTTGGTTTTATGAATGACTTATATAATATCATATCCTAATACACAGAGAGGTCCCAGGCTTCCCCTTGCTTCAGAACTCGCTTCACTCACCCGCTCCACCGCTAAACCATAACATCTTTCTTCTCGTGCATACTCTCACTCGGGGTCCACCATCAACTCAACGGCTCCCATCCTGAAATGTCTTCAGGCACGCCAAACATCTCCATCGCCATATGACAGTGTGCCTTTGCCTATCCTGTTATCTCCAGTCAAAGACATCAAGCCTAAAAACAAGTTGAACAGTAGAACTCTGAACACTAGATCTGCCAGCAAGCTTGCCTCCAGTTTTCATGATTTACTATAACACATGAGCATGGATGCCCTTGCCACCACAGAGAATTGGTCCACTGTACCATCCTTGTAGATGTTCTTCCTCCCAGTAGATTCAGAATCCGTGCCAAGAACAAAATTGAACACTCAGAAGGTGGCATGGCTCTTACCCACCCGGGCTAACGCTTAGTTGCTTACGCCTACTCTGCAAATGCTACCTCTGTCCTACCACTATGCTCTTTATAACAGTGATTTATTAGCTGCCTGGCAATGCCACATCCATCTTCAAAGAGTGGTCTGAATTTGTCGCTGGCATGGTCCATTGCTGAGAGTTACTTATCATGGGTGGCATCAATGTTTGGGTAGACTGCCCCTCCAAAACACTACTCTGTCGTTGTAACCCATCCGCCTCTCTCTCATGCCCATCTGGCCCGCACACCGATGGGCACACACCGAGTGCCATCCTCTCTCCAGACCTCTCCTTTTATACCAATCGCATCCAAAGACTTCATTAAGACTGTGATCAATAGATCCTAGAAGCGGACCTATCCCTGACCTGCTACCAGCATTGAGGAAAACATCACCACTGCATCACCAAGTTCGGGTCAGCACCCCTCCGCCCCCGCGTCCCTACATGGAGTAAAGAACCCAAGACTTCCACAATATTTCTGCTGCAGATGCTACCATGCAATTTCCCAAACCATGCCAAACCTCCCTTTAATTGGAAAACTGTTAGGGAAAGTGGTAGCACAACGCCTACTGGAATAGCCCGACATCCAACAACTGTCTACATCACAATGCAGCGGGCATCCAGCCCTTCCATAGTCCCAAACCCACCAGGATGCATCTGAATAAAGTGTTTCTGTTCCCCTAGGAATCCTCTGCATGAGGCCTGTTTCTGGGTGATCAGTCACCTGCTTTGGACACTGTTCACCACCAAATGCTCCAGCAGAGACTTCCACTATTGTCGGGCTTTAAAAGCAGTACCTTAGATTGAATCGCCACCTTCTATGAGGACATAATTGGGATTCAGGAATGTGGTCCTTTCTGCTCTCAACCCTTCAACTTCAGATGTAGTGTACCCTAAGGCTCAGTCATAGCCCCCTGGCTGTTCAACTGTTGGGTGAAAGTCTTGGGGGAGATCCTGGAATATTTCTCTCCTCTTTTTCCAGTGCATGCTGATAACTGGCCGCGAGGATAGCTCAGGGGCGGGCAACGTGCTCGCCTTGGAAGCTAGACGACCCCCGGGTCTGCGCCTAGAACCTTTGGTTATAAATAAGCAATTATATAGTAATCCACAAATTGCTTTTAAAACATCTAACCTGATAGACAATGACCGTAACATCCTGTCCTGCTTCTATGTGGCACTAGACAGAATGATTGAAACCGACCTCTGTATGAAGCATCTAAAACAGAAGCCATTGTTGTGTGAGCCAATAGCCCCCAAACCCTCCCCTTCAAACAGCCGACCACAGAGATCCTCCCAACGACACCCTTCACAGAAGGCAAGAACCTGGGGTATCTTTGTTAAAAATAAGGTCCCCTGCCTTCAACAAACAGATTGAGGAGGACTCTAAATCCGGCCGCTTCCACCTTCTAAGCTTAGAAGCATCCTGCTCTTCCTCAGGGGGCTGTGCAGGGCTTTAAGTGGGGTAAGAAATCGAGGGGGCCCCTCATTTGGGGGTGTGGCCTAAAACATACAAATCGTAGGGTATACACACAAATATATATAAATGTTATATATTTGTGTGCGTACCTTACTATGGTTTGTGTACTGTGCAAGCCATCTTTTCTAAACGTAGAAATATGTAACATATTTCTACGTTTAGAAAAGATGGCTTGCAAAGTACACAAACCATAGTAAGGTACGCACACAAATATATAGCATTTATATATATTTGTGTGTATACCCTACGGTTTGACTAGTTTTCAGGCCATCTTTTTTTAACATTTCGGGTTTATAAAAGATGGCTTTGAAAGTACACAATTCAAGCCATCTTTTATAAAGCTTTGACTACGGACAAAATTGTCCGTCGGCAAAGCTTTACAAAAGATGGCTTGAAATGTGTACTTTCAAAGCCATCTTTCTTAAACCTCGAAAAATGTCGAGGAATCCCCAGTTTCGCCGAGGGTTAAAGGCGACCTGGGGAAACAAAGGGACAGTAACTCCCTCTGGTGACCTCTCGAGCGAGGGGTCACCAGACGCAGTTACTATGACTGACGGAAGTGGCAGCCAGTCACAGCGTCGCTGTGGCTGGCTGCCACTTCTGTCAGCTTCCCTGACTTCATTGCAGGCGCATAATGCGTTGCCAGGTCCGCTTATTATAAGCGACTTTGGGCTTGTTTTTGCCCAAAGTCGCTTATAATATTTGGAGGTCGCTTGTCGCAGTTTTCGTCCGCTTGTTGGACCGTCTGTGCGCGTGTAATTGGGCTTGTTTATATTGCTGTTAAGCCCATTACACGTCGCACAGAGCGTCCTGCACTGGGCTGCTGGCAGAATTTGACGGCAAATGCTGCTTTGTCTTGCTCTCGGGTGCGCCCTATATTTTGAATATGCTTAAGTGTTTGGCACTGATGGGATCGTTACTTGCCCACCAGGTGGCCCATCAATGCCAAATGCCTAAACATATGCAAAAAAAGCGCACTTTAAAAGTTTTGTCATGCAGGCAGACGCACTGACATGTAAAGATGTAAAGAAGGGGATTGGTTTAGTTTAGCAAGCGTCACTCTATAGCAATATTATCCTGGTGATATCCCCAGTGCTGACGCATTATCCACTAACATCCTTTATTTATTTATTTTTTAAAAACTTTTTTTTGCAAGACTGGTTAGAGGATTATTGGAATCTATATAAAACATTTTCTCAGAAAGATGTATTCAGGAAGGCCATGTTTCTTTTCAGCTTCCAATTGGCCATGTTACAATATTATATAGCGCCTTGGATTAAGGCGCTATATAAAACAATAAATACAAATATTTCAGGGCCGTATTATTTTGCAATCTGGGACTTCTAGTCACCATGCAATAAAATATTGTTCTAACACACTATGTCAGTGTTCTGTCTATGTATGTTTTTCTTGTTGTGTTATGTTTCTTACTTTTGAGACCTTTCGACAACTTTTTAGGTGCACGCTTGTTTTTTCCGCTTATTTGGATGGGAGTCAGCTTGTTTTGGGCTTGTTTTTGAAGGGCATTCAGCTTATTTTTTCCTTCCGACCTGGCAACACTGCCGGGGGCGCGCATCTCCCATCGCGGCCGCGACGGGATAATGCATCCCGCGATTCCGCCAATGTTGCGGTAGGACGGGCTGCCACGGCAGGGCCTCGGCTCAGTCCCACTTTTTGCACTGGGCTGCGTGAGGTTGAAGTTACTAGACCACGGGCAGGTCTGGACGACTGCCAGAGAAGGTCCTTGGGCCACCCTAAATGCCCACCACTCACCTTGTTTTTCTGTGCTTTGGCGCACACACCCTGCAACACATCAGGAATAAGGTAGCACATCTGGTCTGGAGATTGCTACCCAGTACTCGCACCTTTGCCGCTCTGAAGGATCCACAATGGCAAACTCTGGCGGAAAGGATCGACTTATTTATTTATTTATTTATTTATTTATATAGCGCCAGGACAGGCAAGCCCGCGGGCCTCAGGGCGCTCACAACAACATACAACACATAACACAAAGTTCATCATTACCATTGTGAACTTTACGTTCAAAGTGCTGCGCCTCATACACAAATCATCCATTGGTGGCGACCTACGCTACATCAGAGCCTACACCCATAAATACCTGCCGCCCGGCGACTGAGACCCACGACCCAATGAACAATAAATAAATAAATAAAGCATTGCCATTTCGCAGGGGCCTCCTTGTCTATTTCCATGCTAGTTCAGACCTCAGAAATCAATAGTTATGCTGGGCCAAATGCAGACGAAACATTCGAAGCATCATGCCTGGGCGCTGCTTGGATGTTGGCCATTCTTCCAAGAGGGAGGTACGGCGACATTGGGCAGTAAAGTTCGGCGCAAGCTGGAAGTCATGCTTTATTCTGCCAAGCAAGGTGAGTCTTTCAATGAGCCTGGCCCGGCTGCGGAGTGTGATGGAAACTTGTTCTGCTTTGTTTGGCTACGGGCGGACCTGGCGATGTATGCCAAACCTGACGACAATTAGTCTGCGAGGGGTTGCGCAAGATGGGGTGAGTGCAGGAGAATAGTGCAGGGCATTGATGGCGCCACCTGCCTGAAGGTAGGGCGAGGCTGGTGAATCCGAGGGTTGAGCGCGCCGGGCACGCAGGGCTCCGTTTCATCACAACACGGAACCTGTTATTTTCCTTTCTAGAGCCCAGAATTGAAATCCCGAGCTGTAGCAAGCTGGACAGCAGGTTTCAGTGGTGTGTGCCCATGGAAATAATGGCCCCTCAGCTTCAAAGTGAAGGAATCCTCCAATCCCCTGCACTGTCTCACGCACAAAGTGCACTTAATCTACTCTCCGTTTTAGATTGTGTTATTAGGTGTCGCTTATAAACCGAAACGATTGCATTAGAGAACAGATGCAGAGAGATGCCATTTGAGGAGGGACACAAGGCCTGTAGGTGTTGTTTGGTCATTTGCCCACCCATTGTGTGCCCATGCCATGGCCATGCAACGATTGATGGCCATTCTCACCCAGTTCCGGCGCCTCCCCGCCCATAACACCTCCTCATGGGAAACTCTTTGAGCTCACTTTAATCAAGCCTTACCATCAAACGTTGCACTCAAAGTGCCTGCCAGTGTTTTTTTCAAAACCGTCTTCTGAGAGTTAATGATGTAATTGGAACTGTAAATGCTTTACTGGTGTAATAAAAATGCCTTAACA
This sequence comes from Ambystoma mexicanum, assembly GCF_040938575.1. Classification (NCBI taxonomy): domain Eukaryota; kingdom Metazoa; phylum Chordata; class Amphibia; order Caudata; family Ambystomatidae; genus Ambystoma; species Ambystoma mexicanum. The sequence goes on along the minus strand of NC_090930.1, from coordinate 143,886,542 downwards.
AGGTCTGCCTCCAGCGACTAGATTTATAAGCACACTGCATGCCCTTCACTCAAGTCCTGGTAAAAACGAGAATTGGCAAGGACAACAGTTGGGCGTGTGGTGCATACGTATTAGGCATTTGCCAGGCACTACTATTAGATGCCCAGGTGCACCTGTTACCATCAATGGCCAGTTAATAACACTAGGGCAGTGACTGGCAAGTGCCTTTCCCATGCCTTCAAAAAATTCCAAACTGTTGGCATTGCCAGTGCTTGGTTATGTTTGACGCCTGCAGCACATTTGTCGCCTGCAGCATATTTGTGTCACCTCATGAGGCACAGTCAGGGGCCAGGAAACAACATCTATAGAATCTAGACACAGGAAACCTCTTCCGGCCCGTCCAGGCCATGGGCAGGAAGTGCTGATGGAAGAAAGGACATGTTTATCACGATGAGTACAGAGGAGGAATGATGGGAGAAAGTGCCTATGCCAATGTCAAACATGGATTAATAACTATAGATCCATGGGATTGGTGGGAATCACAAATGTACGCAATACTAAATGAAAAAGTGCATTAAAAATGGGAGGGATCCTTGTACTGTCCCATTTTATTCTTTGCATTCAGGGATTCATAGTCCTGGATTTGCATTTTATAAATCCAGGACTACAAGCTTAAGAATGCAACCAAAAAAGAGAGAGCAAGCGAGAGAGAGAGAGCAAGCGAGAGAGCAAGTGAGAGAGAGAGAGAGAGAGAGAGAGAGAGGTTGAGACCTGAACATTGACACCAAAGATGATACAAAGGTAAGGAAACAGAGCAAGCAGAGCCTTGCTGTAATGATCCTCGCCTGGCCCTCACGTACATTGTAAATGGAGTGAGTTGTTAAGCCACCCCAGCTTTATTCTTCTTGCGTGTTTCAAGGGCGGGACCCACACAGTTCTCTCATTGATGTCCATATGAGGCAGGGTCTGCTTCTTTGACTTTGTATGACCCATTTCCTCAGTCCTTCAATTGAGGCCTGTGTACACCCGGGCCTGTTTCAATACTCTTACAACAGTCTGCTTAGTCTCCAAGAGATCCAACTTACATTTTATTCAATCATGCACAATCAACGCCAGCATCCTCCCAGAATCATCTGTCTTGTTCACAACCCTTCTTCAACTGCACAACCATTCTGGCCTCATTGTGCCTTGGCCCTCCAAGATGGCCACACCACATTCTGCGTGAACTAGCTGCCTTGGCCTGGCTGTGCTCCCTCTTCCATTGGTTGCCCTAGGCTTGTTAGGCCAATCGCAGCAACCAGGAAGCGGGAACCGGGCCATTCATCTAAGGCCACAACAAAGACCCCTTTCTGCTCCCTGTTTGGTACGCTGTTAGGGGATTTATTGCACCCCCCACTTGAGCATTCAGGATGTCACGCCCACACTCTTCAGTGGAACCTGGACTACCATGACTCTCTCACCACCATAACAATGGGCTAGTCACCTCCATCTGGACACATTCCTACCCTCTTTGACTTTCACTCTTTCTCTCCATCTCACCTTGTCTCCCACGCTTACAGCCTGTGATGGCACTGTGTTTTCACCTACTGCTACCAATTTGAATCTAGCTGTGTTTTCACCTACTGCTATCCATTTGAATTTATCTGTGCCCTTGTGGTTGTATTGCGTGCTTTTCTCTTGAACGTGGTTCGCCTAGTGACTGTATTGTGCTATTCTTCCCAGCTGGTCCTAGCCTGACCGCTCTCTCTGCTTCTCCTCCCCCCTCTCTCTCTACCTTACCCATGGCACTCTCTGTTTCTCCTATCTTCTCTGTTTCTCCATTGACTATCCTTCCCTTCTCACTAAGTCTGGCAGGAAGTTCAAAAGGGATATTTTGGTCTCTAACCCTCTTCACCCTATCGCTGATACCTATACGAGCGCTTCCTCCAGACATACCCTCACCGACATCCTCTTTGTTGTTCCCTCGCCAGATCTATGGACTCTTCATATGATCTCTGTGCTCTTTTCTTTCTCCTCTTCTCCCATTAATGGTGGCACCCGCTGGGAGGTCCTACTGGCCCCCTTCGACTCCTCTAAGGTCATCATTAATGTCTACCTGAATGGCACTGTCTTGGTCCAAGGCCCTCAGGCCAACCTTCTCCTCTTTGATAGATGCTTCCCATGCCTCATCAATTTCCTTTCATCTCCTGCTGTCCCCTCTCTCTCTTCCTCGGTTTCCTTGCCTCCACCTTTTGCCTCCCTCTTGGCTACCCTGCCCCCTCCTCCTTCCGCTCCTGTCTACACCTCCTTTTACACCTCCACAGGGCGTACCGCTGATCTGTACCCCTGACCGGAATTCTTTCAAGGATGGCAACCTTCTACATATTGCCACTCTCAATGGATTCCTGCCTCTGTCATTCCTATGCAGACCTACCCCTTGTCTGCAGGCTTTCTCTCTCTCCTGGCCACTCTCTTTCAGTGGCTACTATCTATCGACATCCTGGTCAGATCGCATCTTTCCTCTCCGAGTGGGCAGACCTATCCTCCTCCCTCCTGGCCTCAACCACTCAACTCCTCCTTCTTGGTGACCTCAATACGAACGCGTCTCTGCTTAATGAAACTATCACACAATTAGGTCTCACACAACATATCAATAAACCTATACATGCTAAAGGGAGAACTCTGGACTGGCTTGCCGACGCTAATTGTAACATTTCCTTAAATGACATTACTTCATGCACCTGGACAGACCACCATCTGATCACCTTCTCCATACCTGTTGACATCATAAAAAGTGCACCTAAAACCGCAGCATCCCAACCACTGACTAGGAACAAACGTAATATTGCCGCAGAGATCCTTAGACCACTATTACTCCAGATGACCAATCAAGCCTACGAAATCAACAACGCAAATCCTACATCCCTAGTTGAACTCTTCAACAAATCATTAGAGCAAGCGATAAACCAAATAGCTCCACTCAAATTAAGAAAGACCAAACCCACCACACACGTGAACAAATGGTTCACTGCAGAATTAAAAGCACGTCGCAACATCAAAAGATCAGCTGAAACTAACTGGAGAAAAGCCCCCTCTCCCACCACTAAAGACAGACTCTCTTCTTCAGCATCTACCTACAAAGATGCAATCACAAATGCTAAAAAAGAGACTTTCAACACTAGAATCGACACTGCCAAATCTGCCCCCGACTGATGATTGCATCAAGGGCAAAGCTTGGTGCAACAACATCCAACAAGCTCTCTCAAACAAATAGCTCTCCTTCAAGCCAAGATAGAAGCTAAAAAAGCTAACCTTGCCCCCAAAGATTATGATAGTAATATACGCAGCTCCCCTCTGCTGACTGCCCTCCCTTCCACTTCTCACCTATCACAGAGGATGAAGTAATTAACTTAATTGCCGCCTCAAACCTACTAATTGTCAGGGCGACCTGTGCCCAGCTGCAGTCATCAAGGACGTGGGAAATGACCTAGCGCCTTTCATCACTACCCTGATCAACTTCTCCTTTAAGAACTCCTCCGTGCCTAACAATCTCAAAGAGGGCTGGGTCCTACCCTTGCTCAAAATACCCAACCTAGACCCCAACACACCGACCAACTATAGACCCATCACGACCGTCCCCTATCTCCTGAAAATATTAGACAGAGTTGCATACCTTGAAATACAACGACACTTGGGGGATAACAATCTCTTAGGCATGCGACAATCTGGCTTTAGACGCAGTCATGGGACTGAAACAGCCCTCCTGGACCTAAAAATCCAAATGGATGAAGTTAAAAATAAGGGCAACTTGGGCATCCTGCTCTTATTTGATATGCCTGCAGCATTCGACCTAGTCGACCATCAAATTCTAACTAATCATCTCTCCACGGCTGCTGCATTCTCCCAGAAGGCCACCAATTGGATTTGTTCCTTCCTATCCGACAGAACAACCAGAGTCTTTGCTCCCCTCTGCGACAGCTGACCCTGTCCCAATCCAATGTGGAGTCCCTCAAGGATCGTGCATCTCACCCACGCTTTACAACATCTTCATTAAGTTCCTCTTTGACCGCCTTGACGACCTGGGTGTCACATGCACCAAATATGCTGACGATACCCAGGTCCTCATTACACTCACTGGGAGCTACGAGGAAGATGTTGGAAAACTAAATGAGGTTTACCTTGAAATCCAAGCTTGGATGGCTACCCATAGTCTCTGTTTTAAAGACGACAATAATGGAACTGCTCATTGTTGGATCCCAGACATGACTCAACAAACATGACCCTAGGTACCAATCTTTCACCATTGACAGTAACATCATAAAAGTTTCAAAAGAAGTTAAAATGTTGGGCCTATATCTTGACTCCACACTCTTGCTAAAAAAACAAATAAATGCTACTATCTCATCCACAGCCTATACAAACAGATTTATCAATGCTTGTAAACCGTTTTTATCGACGGCCAGCTGCCTTACTCTAGCCAGGGCCCTGGTACTATCCAGACTGGACTATTGTAACACCCTCTTCATAGGCTCAACCAACCACAACTTGAACAGACTATAGATACTACAGCTCATTGCCCTTAGATGTGCGCTTAACCTCCTCCGCAAGGCACACATCTCCACAATCAGAAAGAAGTTCACTGGTTACCTATCCGTGTGAGAATCAAACTTCGCACACTAATCATTACTCATAAGTGCATCTCCCTGACAGCCCCTCAATACTTATCAGATGAATTCTCCAGACATAGCTCCTCTAGACCAACCAGATCCCCGTACCGACACCAACTCAACATCCCAAAGTTTGACGTCAAAACAGCGGGGGGATCAAGCTTCCCTGTTCTCGCAGCAAAATGCTGGAATGCCCGTCCCATGATAACCAGAGCTGATGCATCGTTTTGGTCATTCAGAGTGAAGGTGAAAGAGTTGTTCTTCACACAGCAATAATGAGTTGCCGACTACCCTCAACATTCCTGTGCCAGTCCTAACACTGTATTATTTACAATCACGGACCCTCTGTAACCTGGTCCTTTCTATCACTTGTGCCTCCCTTGCCAGGGACCATCCTGTTACCCGGTCCCCTATGCTATTTATTTTTATAGTATTGTCTCCTGTTGTGCAACTTTCTGTAACTCTTGTTGTTCTAAAAGTTTTTATGCGCCCGGTTACCCGAGGGTTTGGCTGTGCTTTACAAATAAACAAACTAAACTAAACGAAACTAATATCCATTTGGATGCTCCCTGTTCCTACTATAGACTCTTTCAAGACCTCTGTGATTCTCTCTCTCTTGCTATTCTCCCCTCTGGCCCAACTCACTCTGCAGGTCACATGCTGGATGTTTGGATCTCCTCTGACCTCCCCCTCTCCATCCCTCTTACCACTCCTCTTTCCTGCAGTTATTACTCCGTCCTTTCCTCCCATCTCTCCCTATCTACCCCTCAGGCCAATCCAACTCCAAAACTGCCACCTACCTTCTCGGTCATCCGACCCATGAAACATGTGTCAATTGAAGCTTTCGCCACCACTTTATCACCCCCTTCTCCTCCTGTGGCTGACCCACATCCTGACACAGCCCTTTCCATGCCCTTCTTTCTCTCATACTCTGGATGTTCTTGCCCCTGTCATGAGGATCCGCTTGAAGCCCAAAGCCAAGTGCAACTCTTGGTATGACTCTGACCTAGCTACCCTTAAACGCGAGTGTAAGGTAGCTGAGAGGAAATGGTGAGATTCCTGTACATCCTCTAACAAACTGGCCTGCTGCCTGCTCCAAAGGCAATAACGGCTTCTTGTCTGTTCTAAGAGGAAGGCCCACATCCAAACCCACGTCTCTGCGGCATCTAACAAATTGGCCGAACTCTTTAAAATCTGCAAGGAGCTGGCTAACCCTACTGCAGTCTCTACCTCTCCTTTCACCTCCTAAGCCCTTTTCACAGCCCTTACCTCTCATTTCATCTAAAAAACCGAGGACATCATGTCCAGCCTCTCGTCTCCTTCCTTTCCTCTGTTCTCCCCAGACAAGGTTTCTAGACAAGTCTGATCTATGAAAGTCTCGTCAAAACAGGTTCTTCCCTGTTCATTTAAAACCATAAAGGACCAGATTGACACCCTTGCTCCTGCTCTGGCCGACTTCTGCAACCTCTCCTTTGCCTCTGGAGCCTTCCCCTCCCCTCTGAAGCACTCTCTTGTGCACCCTCTTCTCAAGAAACCCACAGCCAACCCCTTATGCCCGGCCAACTATCGCCTAATCTCCATCGCTCCTTTCTTGGGCAAACTCCTGTAAAAGCTGGCCATTGCCCAGCTTAATCATCACACTGATTCTGTTGGTTGTCTCCATCACCACCAGAGCTTTCGAGCTGCCAGAAGCATAGACAATGCTCTCCTGAACATCCGTGAAGACCTGCTCTCCAACCTAGACTCTAACATCCCTTCTGTCCTCATCCTACTCTATCTCTCATCTGTCTTAGACATGGTCGACCATGCCATTCTGCTCAACCATCTCTGTGATAACCTGGGTATCACTGATCAGGCCCTGGCCTGGCTGACCTCTTTCCTCTCGGATCGACCCTCCAAATCCCAAATCCAAAGATACACTGTCGCCATTGTGACTTATTTGTGTATAAACCGAAAATAATCTATATGCATATAGATGAATAAATTAGATCCGAACTCGGCACGAACCCCTAGCCCGAGGAATGATTAACCTATAGATTGGCTGGACATCATGTTCAAAATTGTATAAAAAGAGTGAACGTTCTGATGTACAGCCCCACTCACTTCTCACACCGAAAGGGCTGGTATTCGCTGTGATGTACTGAGGGCCTGATAGCTATCTGATACTTTGTTCCTTTGAAAACTGTTCAGTTATAGAATAAAGATCTGTGTATCTTTGTAAGCCCGTGTTTGGTATATTTCCTTTTGGGGTACTCAGCCTCGATATTCTCTTTTTTGCTTTTACACTGCCGCTCTGAGGCGAGAGGAGAACCGCCTCCGTTTCCGGAAGCACCTCGAGACCTTCCTCTTTGCTTCTGCCTTCGCTCTTCCTCTCCCCTGCTGATTTGTTTGCTTCGGCACCGTGCTAATGGTTACCCTCTGATTCCGGGCCCAGGTCCCTGCACTCCCAGCCACACACCTGCACTGCCTCCTGGCAACCGTTGCACTTGGGTCTGTATCTGTAACCCTACAGTCCCCTTACCTGTACATTCAGACACCCCTTGTCTGCGCCTTAAATCTTGCACTTGCTACCTTGCTGGCTGCACTATCAGTTGTTGTTTTAATCCCTTGATACACACTTTCCACTTCACCCCTCTCCCTTGCACTTTCCTCCTTTTCTCTCCCCTGCATTTACGCGTTCTAAATGTAACTGGGCCTAGTAAGATCGCTGTTTTGTCCTCCTTTGTTCCCCTCCCTTGCCTCGTCGTGCTCTAAAACAATTGTGTATGAGCGTGATACAAATAAAATATCATATCATATCATACCTTGTGGCTGGATTTTCTTTATGTTGGAGGGAAAATCTCCCACAGACATCTAATTATGCAACTCAGATTTATGACAATAGTACCCTGTGAATAATCTTAATCCTGCAGTGCCAAGCCAAATAGCATGCAGTGGAACTAGCTGACTATATGACTGTTGAAGTGATTGACGTATTGCCTGTTACTGAAACATGACTACAAGATGCTGCCTCTCATGCTGCCTCCCTCGCTACCCCGGGGGAATAACATTTTCAGGGCAGACCATAGCTCCTCTAGAGGGGATGGGGCAGCTCTTATTTATGGGAACACACTGAATATGCATGCTGGTTCTGCTGTACTAGATATTTGGCAGCACTCTTTTGATCACTCTAAGTCGAGATCATAAAGCCTCTGTCAGTTTTCTTATTTATTTATTTATTTACTTGCTTATTTGCTTATTTATTAATTTATTTATTTATTTGATTGTCAGGCGCTTATATAGCAAGTAAATTCGGTATCTTGTATAGACCATGGCAAGTAATACCTCAATTTGAGGAATCATTTTTAGCGCTACTTAATGACGTACTTAAACCTATGTCCCATATGATCATCCTTGGTGATTTCAACTTTTGGGCTTCTAATGACTTCGACTTAGAAGCTACCCCACTAATTCTCGCCCTCAGGGCAACAGGTTTCACACACTGTGTGAACTCACCCGCACATTCAGAGGGCAATAAACTGGATTGGCTCCTCATTTATGACATCATAATCCCCTCACATTTTGCCCCATGTCCTTGGTCAGATCATTACTATGTGTCCTTTGACTTACAACTTGCGGTCAAGCAGCAACACATGGATGATAATCGCAGAATTGAAGAAGACGAGGAACCTACAAAATGTCACACCAGATACCTTGGCGGCTATTGCTAAATCCATCATAGTAAACCTTGGTCCAACCTCCGATGTAAAAGAATTGGTGGATCAATTTCAACATATCACAACTGTGACCATTAATACACTAGGAACAGAGTGGCTGAAGTTCACAAAAACTCAGGTAAAAAAGAGCACCTGCTTCTTGGATGAGATCATTCAGTTTAGGAAGGGCAAGAGTTCTTGTGAATGGAATTAGCACAGTAATCAGAGTCCCAAAGGTAAATCTATCTACAATGCTCAAGCTGCCCATTATAAACAAGCCATTACCTTAGCTAAACAGTAAGATTATAATTGCGGGATTGAAAACGCTAAATCTAGTTTGAATGAACTCTTTTTGATCCTGAAAGAACTAGAAGGAAAAAAGGCTCTAAAGTCAGAGAGTTACAAAATGGTCTCCTTGTGTCAGACTATACAGAATGCACTGATGTGTAGAATTGAAAACCATCAACAGTCCATTAAAAAAGACAACAATGTTTGGAGTCTACAACACCTCCTATTAAAGTCAGTTCTTCCATCTCTAATAATGACTCTTCTAGTTTCTCCTTTGGGCAAGTCTCAAAAGCCAAGGTTTTTAATATTGTTAATAACATGAAGCGAACATCATTGAAGTGCGATGTCTGCCCCACAAATTTCATCAATTAATCTTTAGACGCATTAACACGTTGATAACAAACGTTGTCAATTCCTCTTTGTTGGCCTCTTCTGTACCCATGGCTTTTAAAGAGGCATGGATTACACCACTGTTAAAAAAGACTCGTCAGATTCTGCTGTTGCAAGTCATTATTATCCAAATACCAATGTTCCTTTCCTGTTAAAAATCTTTGATCGAATAGCTTACATTTATCTTCAGGAATATCTTGAAGCAAACAACGTACTTGGTCAGCGTCAATCAGGCTTTCGCGCCAAGCATGGCACAGAGACGGTGCCTTTAGCTCCTTAAGCCAATACCTCGAGAATGATTGAAAATGGGCATACTGCCATTCTCATGTCACTGGACCGCTCGGCTGCCTTTTGCTTGGTTGATCATACCATCCTGGTCAGCCGGCTTGCCGAGGATGCCAATCGGTCTAGTAATGCAGCGGCTTGGATTCTGTCTTTTCTCAGTAATCAGGGTTTTTGTGGATGACTTTAAAGCCACACGAGTTTCTCTGCCTTGTGGTGTGTCACAAAGCTCTTTGCCCTCCCCGACATTATACAATATCTTAACCAGTCCCTAGTTCGATCTTTTGGATGGCCTTGGTGTCAGTTATGCCAATTATGCCGACGACACCCAGATCTTCCTTGAACTTATGAATGATTATGTCAGGGATTCTGAGGCTATTAATCAGATTTATACTTCTATAGCGGTTTGTGATGATATATAAACACCCCAGCGTTAGGCAGCCTGTTTACTAGTGAATTGTGAATTGCATTTTATGTCATGCTTGCTTTTTTTTAATGCTTTGTATATAACCTTTTCCTGAAGATTGTCGTTTGAATGTAGCTAGGAAGCTTATAACGCTCGGGTATAGTTTGTTTAAATTGTTTTTTAGTTCTCGTGCGTCGGGAACAACATTTCCCCGGTTATGGTATGATATGATCGTTTATTTATATAGCGCCTATACACAATGTGTTTTAAAGCGCTTCAAGGCAAGGGAGGAAACCAGGGAAAATTCAATGACATTCTTAGAGGCCATGAACAGTAAGGATGTATAATTAACTATCGTACTCGGCCTGACGACATTTCAGATAGTGCAAGAGCTAAGACATAGATAAGGAAGGGAGGGAGAGAGTGGGAAGGAAATGGAAACAGACAGGCGACTACTGCACTAGGCCTGGCAACATTTTTGGTAGATAAGGAAGGTGAGGGAGAGTGGAGGAACAAAACAAGCGACTATGGTACTAGGCATGATGATATTTCAGATAGTGCTGGTGGGGTCGGGGTGGAGGAAAAAAAGCAAGTAAGGGGAGGTGGGAGGAGACAGACGAGGATGTTATCATACTAGGTCCAGGGACAATTCTGATAGAATAAGTGCACAGAAGAAAGTAAGGGGAGGAGGGGAGGAGATAGGAAAAGGGAGAAAGGAAGAGGAAGAGAGAACAGAGCGTAAGCAGTCAAAAAGAGTGGAGAAGCAAGAGGGGAGAAGCGAATACAATTGCAGAAGTCAGTAGTAACACATAATGTTGCAAGCCAGGATACAAGATGAAGATGGGAACAGCATGAGTCGGGTCACCATTAGTACAAGATGCAAAGAAAGTCCAGCCTGAGAGTTAAGAAAGGATGATGCACCGTGAATCAATCAAGTCCATAAAAGTCAAATCCAGCATTGGCCACAAAACGGTGATGGTGAAACCAGAATGTATCAGGACAGACTCCTGCAGAGGTAGGCTGGAGGGGGGTGAGGTAGGAGAGGGGGAGCAGGGTAGAAGAATTAACCAAAACAGGCAACACCTGTGTGGAAGAAGGGAGGGGGGCACAAGGGTACATCACAGGGGGAAAAGAGGGGGTGGGGATGGCCTGTGGGGACAGAGGGAATAAACACATGTTGGTGCATGCCTACCTGCTATCTGAGTAGGGGGGCGTGACCTGGGTCCTCCTGGTCCGAACAGGTCCAAACAGGAATTGCCCTTTTCTTCGTCAGCCCTTTGCTTTTCAGCCCTTTGCTTCAGATGCCCGGGCGAGAGACACCCTTTATCTAAGAGTTAAGAGCAGGAAGGAAGAGGCAGGGATAAGAAGGTGGGTGGTGCTTAGGCCAGGTGACCTAGATCCACTTGCACCTGCTCTCCATCTGCAAAGGAAATGAGGCTGGAGGGCTCCTTAAGTATGGAAAAAGAGCAGCCACCAGGAAGGCAGCAGGTGGGTGGGGCTTGCTAAGTGGGGAAAAAGAGCAGCAACCTGGAAGGTGTCAGGTAGGTGGGGCTTAGGCCAGGTGACCTAGATCCACTTGAACTTGCTCCCCATCTGCAAAGGAAACGAGGCTGAAGGGCTCCTTAAGTATGGAAAAAGAGCAGCCACCAGGAAGGCAGCAGGTGGGTGGGGCTTGCTAAGTGGGGAAAAAGAGCAGCAACCTGGAAGGTGTCAGGTAGGTGGGGCTTAGGCCAGGTGACCTAGATCCACTTGCACTTGCTCCCCATCTGCAAAGGAAAAGAGGCTGAAGGGCTCCTTAAGTAGGGAAAAAGAGCAGCCACCAGGAAGGCAGCAGGTGGGTGGGGCTTGCTAAGTGGGGAAAAAGAGCAGCAACCTGGAAGGTGTCAGGTAGGTGGGGCTTAGGCCAGGTGACCTAGATCCACTTGCACTTGCTCCCCATTTGCAAAGGAAAAGAGGCTGGAGGGCTCCTTAAGTAGGGAAAAAGAGTGGCAACCAGGAAGCCACCAGGTGGGCGGGGCTTGCTAAGTGGGGAAAAGAGCGGCAACCTGGAAGGCACCAGGTGGGCGGGGCTTAGGCCAGGTGACTTAGATGCACTTGCACCTGCTCCTCATCTGCAAAGGAAAAGAGGCTCGAAGGCTCCTTAAGTAGGGAAAAAGAGTGGCAACCAGGAAGGCACCAGGTGGGCGGGGCTTGCTAAGTGGGGAAAAGAGCAGCAACCTGGAAGGTGCCAGGTGGGCGGGGAATATGCCAGGTGACTTAGATGCACTTGCACCTGCTCCCCATCTGCAAAGGAAAAGAGGCTGGAAGGCTCCTTAAGTAGGGAAACAAAGCAGCCACCAGGAAGGCAGCAGGTGGGTGGGGCTTGCTAAGTGGGGAAAAAGAGCAGCAACCTGGAAGGTGTCAGGTAGGTGGGGCTTAGGCCAGGTGACCTAGATCCACTTGCACTTGCTCCCCATTTGCAAAGGAAAAGAGGCTGGAGGGCTCCTTAAGTAGGGAAAAAGAGTGGCAACCAGGAAGCCACCAGGTGGGCGGGGCTTGCTAAGTGGGGAAAAGAGCGGCAACCTGGAAGGCACCAGGTGGGCGGGGCTTAGGCCATGTGACTTAGATGCACTTGCACCTGCTCCTCATCTGCAAAGGAAAAGAGGCTCGAAGGCTCCTTAAGTAGGGAAAAAGAGTGGCAACCAGGAAGGCACCAGGTGGGCAGGGCTTGCTAAGTGGGGAAAAGAGCAGCAACCTGGAAGGTGCCAGGTGGGCGGGGAATATGCCAGGTGACTTAGATGCACTTGCACCTGCTCCCCATCTGCAGAGGAAAAGAGGCTGGAGGACTCCTTAAGTACGGAAAAAGAGCGGCAACCAGGAAGGCACCAGGTGGGCAGGGCTTGCTAAGTGGGGAAAAGAGCAGCAACCTGGAAGGTGCCAGGTAGGCGGGGCATATGCCAGGTGACTTAAATACACTTGCACCTGCTCCCCATCTGCAAAGGAAAAGAGGCTGGAAGGCTCCTTAAGTAGGGAAACAAAGCAGCAACCAGGAAGGCACCAGGCGGTCGGGGGTTGCCTTGTGCTATTTTCTTTCCTGAGCAGGCAACCATAGGATTTACCTTTGCCCTTTCTTCCGTGCTACAGATTGGTCTATAGACTTAGTGTTTAGTCTTCTGCTTTTTGTTCACTTGTGTCTATATTTATTTTACTTTCTAAGTATAGGGAAGATTGTCTTGGGGCGCCGCTTAGCGAAATAGCAACAATTATGAAGGGCTCCTGCACATGAGACTTTATTATCATCGGATAGAGCATAGAAGCCTTGCTGAAATTGTCAGACGCTAGCATAGTTGGCAACATGACCCATTCCAATCTGTAGGTGTTTATCCAGTCCTGTTTTTTTTTCTTTGCATCCTGGGACTTGTAATTCCACTTTTCCCATTATAAAACGTGGACTACAAGTCCCAGAATGCAAAGAAAAAAAACAGGAGTGGCTAAGTACCTACAGATTGGAATGGGTCATGTTGGCAACAATGCGCTACCTGATAGAGTTCGATGAAGCGGGTGTTATGGGTGCACTGCCCTCTGCAGCTGCTCATTACCCTATGACTACTCTTTCATTCCACTCACTTCTAAGAAATGTTCTTGCCAGGTCTAATTCTCACATTTCTTTTATTGAAGAGCCTTGCACTTTGGAGAATAACAACATTCTGACATCAAAGGCCATGCTGATATTTACGGGCATTCTCACCCAGTCTGTATTGATATAGTAGGAAACTTTGCTGCTGGTTCTAATAGCAGACTTGATATCAATATTATTACCCATGGGAAAAACTCTCATCTAATCGCACTGCAGACTGAAGGCCTTGCTGTTGGCAGTGACCTTACACTTGACGTCAGTAGTATAATTTCAGTGAGAAACGTTTTAGCAACATCGCTAAATATATCACTAAATGGCCACTTAGAGTGCACCCCTGCAAAATCATTGGCTGAATCCGCTGGTAAAATGGGCCACAGATCACTTAAGATGGTGGATGCAGCCCCACGTGCATGTTCTATTAACAATAGTATTGCTGCCTCCCCAATCTCTGCACTTCCATGTAGCAGTGAAACCAAGGAACTACCTGGCATTGTTTCATTTGAGGCTTGGGCCTCATTAAAAGCCTGGCAGTCCGAAATAAGGGTGCTGGTAGCAACGTACTGGCACCCTTTCCTGACCAGCAGACTACGAGAATGGCTGCATGGGCCGGTGCTCCTGGCAGGTCTGACCTGCCAGGAGCAGCAGCCCCTGCAGGCATGTCTTTCACGGAAGCACCGGCACCGTTAGCTTCCTTAGGACTCCACGGGAATAGGGATATGCACTTTCTGCCACCTGATATCCGAGGCCGCCGGGACTTGTAATGACCGGGTGGCACCGGGTTCTCAGGCGGCGGAACAGTGTTATGAGGTCGACAGCAACTAGCACCGGCCGGTTACCGCCGACCTTGTAATGAGGTGTGAACATCCCCTTCCACATCAAAGAATCGGCTGGTTTGCACTCTTCTTAATGCAGGATCACTTGCTAAACATGCAATCGAGGTTGCTGAATATTGTTGATAATACAATAGATATTATGACCATTACTCAGACTTGGCTATCTAGCACTTCCGGTTCTGTCATAGTCCTGGCTGTACCTGATGATTATGTTGTCATTACTAAAGACAGGCTGACAGGCAAAGGGAGGGGAATGCCTGATGTATCCATTGATGGACCAGAGGACTCAGAAACATTTGTTCAATAAACTTCTGGTTAATCCATGTACTGCATTTAATTTCATGACTGCGTATAGACCTCATTTCGAGTCTCAATGTATGTCTAGTCTATTAGCTCTGCTTGAACCATCCTCTAATTTCTTGCTGCTGGGTGATCTTAACTATTGGTTTGGTGATAATTCACATCCTGATGCTATATCCTTGAACCAAGCTCATATTGAGATGGGCTTCTACCAACATGTCACTGCACCAACACACAATGTGGGTCCCATTCTAGATTGGGTTTGGACATTGTGGGATGTTTCAACCCACTCATCCAAGAGCTACAACAGTACTGGGCGGTGCTGGCCGCAGAAACATCAGAATGGCCACTGGAAAGCATGCTGCTCGCTCAAAACCAGCCAGAAATGCGCAGCAAAAACCGGAACAATAGGCTGCCACCCGCTTTTGACTATATTAGTGAGCACAGGAGGTCATTGCCTAAAACCACCATTGGGCTACATACACAGTAGCCTGGAACCACTTGAAAATAGCAATACTGATTGCCAAAAGCAACCCAGAGCTGTTTGGGAGTTCATTTTCTTGATGTCAAAAAGTACTAAACTCATGGCTCACAAAACAATTAACAAGATCCAACCTCCTTGTTGGGGGGTCAACATCATTCTCCCGCAAGAAACTACATGAATCTGAGGTCCACAGAAGTGCATCTATATTTGAACAAAGTATATTTTGAGTATTGCTTACTGGTAAGGCAGCTGTCAAAAATGGGTGCAATACGGGTGCTTGACACTGACTGGCGCTAGCGATCTAAATTCTGACAGGAGACCTGTATTTCAGGAGCTAAACAGTAACCTGAGTTAGCTGAGACTTCAAAGGCTGGCTGTCCCCGGGAAGCCTTCACACCTAGTATTCCCAGCAACAGCACAGGAAATCACATGGTCCTGTTGATTAAGAGGGAGGGGATTTTCCCTTCTGCCTGGAGAAAGGAACAATAGACTCTTTCAATTGAAAAGAATATGTTGATTTGGGTGTGCCTGAACAACACTGCTCTGGGGGAAGGCAAGACATGTGACCATTCTGTTTCACCAAGTTAAGTTTCTAGGGGCGGAGACAAACGACTGTGGATTCAGAGAGTTCAGCAAATATATGTTTTATGAGAATATTGATACCTAATTATACTAAGTGGACAAAAATGTACAATTTGGAGATTCTTAATATGAAAAATTCACTCAGAGTTTGAGACGAAGCTGGACGCTGTAGGATGCTCTGAAACCAAACCGCATAATTATTAATATTGTAACGGCTGTGTTTATGCTAGAAAAATGAAAACTTACTGTAATATGCCCAGAGAGGGGGTGTACCTCCGGGTAAGATTTGATGCAAAACCGATATTGTGAAACCCATCAAAAGCGCAAAATGTTGTCATTTCTGAACCCAAGCTCGTAGAAACATGTGACTTGAACCGACTGTACCTTAAGCAATATTAACAAGTTGTGTATATTGTAAATATGTGTTTTATGAAAAAGAAGATATGCTGTACGGACACAAAGGGGAGTGTTCTTTCCTTCAGCCATATAGATGACACCTGATGACTCATTCTGACTCACTATTCCGTTCTCCAGTCAGGTCACAGTAAATCCTTTAACCTATAAAATCCTCAGTGGGTTGGTCATAGAAAGTCAGCCTCCACACCCCCTTTGAGAACACATAAAAAGAGACTGCTGAGACCCAGATAGGGACACTCATTTTTTCCACTACTCATCGATTCCTGCACAGCACGCTGCCCGACCATATCCAGGCAAAAACTCCACTCCTGAGACTCCTGAGGCTCCAGAACTTAGACTCCAGATAGACTCCAGAACCAAACTCTAGAACTAAACTCCAGAACCTTAATCAGGGGCCTAACCCAAAAGCTGAACTCTTCTCAGCAGGCCTCAGAATCCAGCAACCTAACTAAACTATTCAACAGCCGGAACCCTGTGCCAGAACCATATCCAGACCCAGAAAGCAGAGCTGTACCCAGAACCCAGCAAACCCAGACCAGACCGCTGTTCCGTGCCGATAGCAGACCAGAGGCCCCGCTGTGAGCAGAACCAGTGCCAGAGACCATCCCGTAGCGAGAGAACCGCAGCCTAAACCTCACCAGTTCTGTGACGGGGTCCATTCCCTTCCAAAACTAGGAGTGAGTATCTAGAACTGTCCAGAACCCATCTCTTAGTTTAAAGCAATCTTTTTCAAACCATTTCAACCTGTCCAGAACTGCATAGAAATTGTGTGTCCATTCTGTGATTTCAAAGCTGCAAATGTATCATCTGTCATTCTGAAATCTTGACTTCATTTCTGAAAATCTACCTCCACAAAAACGTCTGTATCTTTTGAACCGTATGTCCTAGAAGCGAGATTTAACTGTCATTTTAAAGCTAAGATCCCCGGCTTTCCAACAAACCCAAGCTGCTTCTTGCTTTCCACTGCTGAAATTCGTTTTCAATCTGATAATCATTCATGAATCATTGCTAGTGTTGACCTGAACTAATTCAAAGTAGCTGTCACCTACCCTGAATCTCCTATAGTGAATTAAAATCATTTTTACCATATTTTTCACTTCATTGCAAATCACATTAAAAGTATTTTTGCCTGTTTAAAAGCATACCGATTTTCTCTAAGCTTACTGGGGGGAACTGGAATTTGAACTGCATTTGATTGTATTCTGTAAACCTGTGTGCTCTCCTTTTCATCCCTTTATATTGCCTAAGGGGGGAGTGAGTTGTCACAAGGGAAAAAGTGATAATATTATCTCTTGTTGAAACCATGTCAAGTTTATTTCTGTGCTGCATTCTTTCCCATCTTGCATTTCCTTGAATCTATACAAGTGGTCTCTGCTACCTTATTCTATCTATACCAACTCCTCATTGATTAAAGAGAGTGTGCTCTTGTAATATTACCCATTATGATCACTATTATATTCATAACTGTGTTATCAAACATTACATTATTCATAAAAGTGTGATATATATATATATATATATATATATTGTTTAATTTTTCCAATAAACATTTTATTTTGCAAAACAAACCTACTTCTTGGCTCAGTGAGGTCAGGGGATTCAAAGAGAGGGGCGTTATATAAGGGTTTATCATCCAGATTCAAAGAATTTGACATAAAAATATATAAATAAGGGCTACCATTGGGCATCCCAGACTAGGCATTGACTCAGTTGGATTGCTGGATTGAAGTCACTTACAACATATGAAATGTCTCTGCATGATTTGGTGATCAGCCAGTCAGAAAGCACAGGGGCCATTCAGGGAATTGGTAGGAGAGATCATTTCACCCCCGCGAGATTGGCACTTCACTGGTTGCCAGTTAAAAAGCAAATTGCTCATGAGAATCTCACCTTGACCCACAAATGTAGGTCTGGGAGTGCAAATCAGTATCTCAGAGCCCCTGATTGAAGGCTACACCCCATTAGGAGACTACTCCGTTTCCAATGGAGATAATAAGCTCTTTCTGCCGCGTGTCAAACTTCAGAAATTTAGGGGCACGAGGTTTGGTGCACAAGCTCCTTGCATCTGGAACGGTCTGCCGGCTTCCCTACTGGCCATTCCTTGCTTGCCTGTTTTTAAAAGAGCCATAAAAACCTACCTGTTTAACCAGAGGGATTAACAGTTGATTTTTATGTTGGCATCGATTTTCCTTGGTCTCTCGGTCTGATTTAGCTCTTTACAACTTCTCAGGTTTTTTTCCAACTGTTATGTTTTGTGTGTGACCTGAGGCCTCTAATAATAATAATAATAATAATAATAATAATAATAATAATAATTATTATTATTATGGAAGTAGTGTGAATCAAGCATTTCTCTTTCAATTACCGGCTGTGCAGTTACCGCAGTAGCCAACTCACCATGCAGCTTCATGAGGGTCCCTGTCTGTTCTACTAGACAAGTGGAGATGCTGTAGTGCTTAGAAGACCATATAAAAGCACGTGATGTAATATAAGCACCGGTTGGTGTATATGGGCAACCAACGATATTAGAGTCTCAGGTGAGCATGACCCGTAACCCTTCTCCTGTTGCCTATATGATGTACAGCAGAGTGCCACTAGCATCTCTTGAACTGAATAGTGCAGGATGCCATGTAAGTCTGAGTTGGAGTTCTACCCCTTTGACCCCCTTTATCAGCACTGCACCACCCCCTTCCAAGTGCACTTGCCCTTAATTCTCTATGTTTGTCTAGGAATGTTTCCTTGTAAATGCAAAAATCTCCTTAATCCATAAATACTCGGTTGAGTAATAAACTTCTAGGGCCTGATAACCAGTTTGGAGGCGTTACCTCTGGCAATACCTCCAAACTCGCTCATGGTTACCGTGTGCATTAATTACCGGGTGGTCCAGCAGGGCCGCATGATTACGAGAGGTCATGTGGATGTTTCTGTTATTCCCCATTTTGGAGCCCCACCGGAATACGTGGGCATCGGGAATTGCCACATGCAGCAATTATTGCACGGGGTAGTTACCGCATGCGGTGCTACTTTTTTGTGCCAGTAAAATTCGTCACACAAAAGCACGCAAATAAAAAGATTTTCAAAGGCAAAACCCGAATTTAAGTCGGCGTGGCAAAATGCCAGGTGGTGGCAATTACCAGGTGTTTTATACTACTACTGCGACACTTGGAATCAGTTTTCCAACAGGACTTGAGCTTCAGAATTAAGTATATCACAAGTCACGATGAAGGAAGTACTTTGGGTCTCATTCCGACCCTGCTGGTATCCTGGTAATAGAGTTGCCAGGATACCGGCAAATTGGGATACCGTTTCCGGCACCCGGTAGATTACGGGGTGTCGGCGGAGCGGTGTTGATCCCCATTCATGGGGTCACATAGGACTCCAAAAGGGGATTTGCCGTTGTTAGGTAACAAGGGCTTTTTTAGCCGGGAGGGCGCATGGCTTACGGCCAGCATTTAGCTTGAGGTAACCCAGGTGCCACACCGGCACTCTCATAGTTGGGCGGTTCGATAAAGCGCTGGTACTTTTTTATTGGACCATCTAACTTGGAAGGCGCCCCTTTGAACCTTGTCTCGCCCCCTCATGGAAGATACCTCCTGCCTCGCAGCCCTCAAGAGAATGCTGCTTGTCTCGCGAGTAGGCGACGTGCAGTACCCCACACCAGGGGAGTTTCAGCAGTGTCCATGTTAGAGGGGCGCTCTCTGTGTTTGGTGGATAGCAATGGAACTCATCCCTGTGTCCGGCCGGGCAATGCTGAGCTGCCCCTTAAAGGTCATTCTGCAGGGCAATGAGTTGTGTGCACTTAGCTTGGGATGACCCGCGCACATGGAGCTTACCACCTGCTCCACGGCCCTCGACATTTTTCTGCAGATGCCACCTACTGGAAGGACACCTCCAGAATGATGTTCATTAGGGGCAGTAAAGACAGCCTTCTGGAGGGTGCCATCCCACGTCCACACCTTCTCCAGCAGGAGCTGTCATGTGTGGGCACCTATCCTTTTGTCTGTCAAGCTAGCCTTTTGGTTGTAACCCCTGAGCTTCTATTCAGATCTACAAGCAAATAATCTGCGGCCATGGCCCACTTAGCACCCCCCCCAGCAACGCCTCTGTTGGCACCCGTCCAACACAGGAATTATTGGTGGAAGAAAAGTCGATTCATTTGGATGATAAAGCACAGTGATAAAAAAAAGTGCAGTGCATGACGTCACTGACCCCTGACCCCTGCCACACATACCAGTATACACCTAAATAAGGCTGGCTTCCTTGTGGCACATGGGATCTTTGACCGCTTCCTGATTTTTTTCAGCAGAATTACACTTTCGCCATATTTTTGTACCGATTTTAACAGATGTTTTACCGCAAAATGTGAACGAGAGCCTCCTGCTCCACCTTTTGTCTGGCCACCCCCTTCCTACATACCTTACCCAGCGTACAAACTGCATGATTGCGGTAAAAGAAAGTGCGGCCAAAAAATTCTCTGAAACTGTAATTCGGCTGAAGTGGGTAATACCGGCAGATCTCCACATCACTGGGCCTCATTATGGGTTTGGCGGTAAGCCGTGCCTGAAACAAAGGCACGGCTGCCGCCGGACCCGTGATTTTACCGGCACCCACTAATGGGCAATTACCGGGTCATGCCGAGGTCGGCGGACCCGGCAAATGCCCATTCGCAGGTGGCGGCAATAATGGACTCTCCATCCCCATTCTGCCCTATAGGGCCGCACTGCCCACCAGGTCGGAACTGGCGGGCAGAGCGAGACCCGCGAGCACAACTCCTAGTATGGCAGTACGGTAGCAACGGTGCCAATAGCGATACAGGGGCCGTTGATGCCTTACCGCCACACTTATAATGAGGCCCACTGTCAAGATGACATTATGGTATGTTATTGTATGTATTATTTATTTTATTTGCATTTTTGTCCAGCGCTGGCAGTGCACCTTACAAAGTTCAAAAGTCCTCAAGGTGGGAGGCGAAACAGGAGAAACACACATTTTCAGGACATGATAAGAAGATCAGGAGAGACTCAGGGTGGCTGGGGAGGTGTTGTGTCTGGATTGGGCGTGGGGCCCAAGATGTGTGTACGGCTTTTATTGAAAGTGATGAAGGAGGTTGTGGTACAGAGGTGGAGTGGTAGGTTGTTCCGGGCTCTGAGTGCCCACTGGGTGGATTCTTGTTTTTGTGTGCACATTCGTTTGCAAAGATTTTGGTGATTGTGTATGTTATGTTACATGGCCTTGCTATAACGCAGCTTTCACCATTTTCAGGGCCTCTTGGTTCTTTGGGGACTGCTAGTAGCATGGTGTGGTTATGGATGGCTTAGTCAGAGCAGAGTGAGTAGAGCAGAGGTTGCTGCATGATCAACCGTGTGGCAGAGGCAAAGAATGGGTAGGGCCTGAGCGGGCAAGGCCCACCGACAATCTGTAAATGCCACTCAGCAGCGGTGTGAGGGCATTTACAGATGTTAATGTCACTGCGTTGGGCCCAACTACATTAGCTTCAGGCCCCATTGTTAGACAATCCTGGCTACGTCTCTGTTTGGCTTGGCAAGGACCTCCCGCTGCCTGCGTGCTGGTGTCTGTGCGCTTTGTGTGATGTGAGGGCTTAAGTCATTATGGTCCAGGTGATGCGGCTCCGAGGGGGGGAGGGGGTGTTGGCACAGTTCCTCAAGGATTGAACCTGTTCCATATGCTACAGTTGGTCTACGTTAATGCACATTGTGGTTTCATGACATAAGCGTGGGAACATGCGGATGCTGGCACGAGTGCACGCTTCCCAGTTCACTGGCACACACATTGTAGCTATGCTGGCACCGCCGAGTCTCTTAGAACTGTGTTTCGCTGCTCCGGTATCTTGAGTTATGGAATAAGATATACAATATTCTTCTAATGTAACCGTGTTTGTGGTTGTTGCAACGCTCTTACTGGAAACTCTCTTTACCAGGGGTGTTGCTAGGTCTGGAAAAGATATGGGGCTAAGCTAATGTTGGGACTGTCGGTACTCGAGCTAGGTAGCATTTTGTTTGTAGCACGTGAGCTTCTATCCAGGACTACAACCAAAAGACCTGGGGCTATATTCCCATCAGCCCCCCCTAGCAACGCCTCTGGCCTTTACATTTCCGGCTCCGGGCCCTTTTGCACCACTTCGCGTTGACCATAGTATTGATGCCAGCAAAACCGTCACACTGTGTGTGCATACAGATTCCTTCACAGATGTGTGGTATGTGTCCTTTGTACTTGATGTGTTTCACTGTATCCACAGTGGCTCGCATGCACACCACCTGCAGATTTAGTGTGGTTGTATACCACGGTGGGAGACTGGGAGGATGATTGTTTCAATATTGTCTTTCTCAAATATAATGTAATGAGGCAATTGCCATAGAACTCTACCTCCCCTCTGAGTATGACTATACACCTCACACATCGGTAGTATGGAAAGGGTGGGTGCCTATTGAGGTAGGTGAGTGTCAGCAGACCTACAGATTAACTGGGACCCCAGAAACCAATCAGCTACTAAACATCCAGGTCCTATATTTGTCAAATGGCAGGTCCCAAAAAGGTGGAACTATCATAGCTTTCCGGAACTGCAAAAACGCAGTTGTAGTTTATTTTGTATTTTTATTGATTAAGGCGCAGAAGTATCTTGAGAGCAGCGGAGCTGCTATCTTGAGCTGCTATCTTTTGACAATGGTGTGTGCCTCCATTGGAATCAGTACTCGGTCAGGTGTTGTTGAAAGAGCCCTGTTTTGAGAGATTTGTGAAATTGGAGAATTGTGGGGGCATTCCGAACCGACACCGGGATTGAGTTCCAGAGGGTGGGTGCATGACAAGAGAAGGATTGCTTGCGGGTCCTCTCTTTGCGGACGAGTTGTGATTCAAGCCAGATGGTCAATTTGCAGTGTGAGGAGTGTGTGCCACCAAATATGTGGAGCTCAACCACCAGGTACGTTGGTATGCTACTCGTGACTGCTTTGTAGGTGATACATGCAGTCTTGAACAGTATCCTGGCTTGGAGTGGGAACCCATGTAGTTAGCGTAGGATGGGGATAATTCAGTCACATTTCGTGCTGCTGTAATAGGACATGCTGCAGGGTGGTAGACTGCTTTTAGGGCAGTATAAGTGTGCAGCAGGGAGGCCTGTCAGGAGAGCATTTCCCCATCAATGTGTGTGACCACAAGGGCCTGCACTACGGTCGGTAATGGGATGAAGGGTTTGATTTTTCAAAGGGTAGAGATTCTGAGCGAGGCCATTTGGGACTTCCTGGCCATGTGTTTCTGGAAGGACAGGCTACTGTCAATGGTGAAGCCTAAGGATTATGCTGAGTCTTAGATTTGTGGATCAAATCCTTCTAGGTGCATATCATTGAGCCATTGTTGCACAATTTGTTGTTTTAGCGGGCAGACCGATGAGTACTAATTCAGCCTCGAATGGGCTTATTCTGTGGTAGGCAGTCAACATCCAGGAATGGATGATGGCTAGGTAATCGAAGAGACAAATGATGTCATTTGTGCTAATAAGTCTCATGCACAACTGAGTAGCGTCTGCATATTGGTGGATGGCTGTATTGGTATCTTTGAGGAGGGTGCCCAAAGGCTCCATGTAAAAGTTAAAAAGGATTGGTGAGAGGATGGAGCCTTGGGGGACTCTGCAGGAGACTTGGAGTCGGTTAGAATGCAACAGGTTCACTTGAACAGCCTGGTGTCTGCCTGAGAGGGGGATAAACCAATTCAGGACAGGGCCAGGAGAGCCCATGTTCTCCCAAGGAGGAAGAGAAGGATGCTGTGGTCGACAGTGGTGAATGTAGCCAACAGGTCAAGGAGCAGAAGGAGGCATGAGTCACCCTAATCTATGATTTGGAGGGCATCATCCACCACCTGGATGGTGGCTGCCTCGATGATACACTTAGGACAGAACCCTGGTTTATAGTAATTTAGTAGGTGGAGTTGTTCGATTCTGGCAAGTAGTTGTACAGCAATTACATTTTCCAAGATTTTGCCAATAAACGGGAGTTTCGTAGTGGGCTGGTAGTTGGCTAGATCCTGTGAATCTAGGGTTGTTTTTTTTCCAAAAGAGGTCGTATGAGACCAGTTTTGAGGGTGTCCGGGAAAGATCCTTTTCCGAGGGAGGCATTGATGATGCTGAGGAGCGCATTGAGCGCTGGTATCATCAATTGTTTAATGATGGAGACAGGAATTATATCGTCAGAGTAAGAAGTAGGTTTGAGGGAGGCAATTATTTTTAGGATATCCAGGGGAAAGAGAGGAGAGAATTTGGACGGGGGGGGACGGTATTGTGCATGCCACGGTGCAGGGGATGCTAATGCTGTGAGAGGTTCATTTTATCTATCGTCTCTCAGATTTTGTCAAGTTTTTCAATAAAAAATGTGTCGCATTTCTCCTGAATTGCTGGTATCTCGGGGTCGAGTTGGGGTTTGGTACAATGCTTTACGACTTTAAAGAGGGGTTTGCTCCTGTTGGAGGCTTTTGCAATAAACATAGCCCTGAAAATGGTAGACTTGTCCTTTTCCATTGCTGGGCACCATGCAAGGGGGGAAAAGCAGCCCCAATCTCTGCACACATGATCCTAAAGTACTCTACATGCCTCCTGGAATTCAGGAAATCATAGTTTAGGTGATCACATGCTAATCCCACGGTGCAGCCAATACTGTGAGCTACTACATTGCCAGGCCCCAGAGTGACTTGTACGATGGAATGGACACAGGATAACTCACCCTTGTGTGCAAATTACCATAAAGGAGAGGTTCTCAAGTTTTCAAAGATATCCAGCATGTTCCATATACCACGGGATCACTGCAGGCTCACTCTTCCCCCTTCGGGACCACTAAGATGCAGGTGTGCATGTTGACGGTCCAAGGCTGTTGTATAATGACTTAAAGACTTCCTGGATCCTCTGTGTGCACATGAGATCACCACACACGATTCCTGAGCGACCTTTGCATATTTATTTGGATGGGTAGAGTGAGGGAATCATGAAGTAGACACAGACAACAGAGTCAAGTTTGGTACGCAAAGTTTGATTAACTTAAAAGGCACGATGGAGTAAGGCCTAACTTGTCCTTGGCTAAGGTGTGATATCCCTACCTAAAAAAAAATAAAGATAGTCTGTGTCAGAAAATCTAAATCAAATGTTTGTCTGTGTCCAAAACCTATACTTGCCCTCACAACTACTTGTGTACACTATGTAGGGATGTCAGCATCAAATTGAGTAGTGTTCAGAATAAAGTTCAGAACTTCTTCCAGCTCTTGTAATCAGTTTCCCCTTCCCCAAGATCAAAACAGTTCAAATCTACCAGCTTTTCCAAGCAAGACAATTCCTTGGGATACTTCCTAGCTCTTTTGATACTGGTACTTGTCACTAGCTCACATAGGCAGTTCAGGTTCCTAACTTCAAAACCACACAAGACGTTGTTGTAAAACAGAAGCTTCTTTATGGATACCTTCAGTGGCTTTTCCATACAGGGGGGCACTCAGTCTCGGTGCAGTTGTCGGAGCACATGGTCCGCCCATTACAGGTACACAACCGATACTCCTTCTTGGCTGCTTTCCGTTGCAATATGCCACTGCTTCAATTTGACAGTGTTGCTTGGTTTATTCACCTGTGTCACACTTTCCTGACACTGTACCATGGCTTGGTAGGCCACCATGCACTTGGTACACTTTCTTGTATTCTCTTTCCTCTTGCCAATGCAGGTTTTCTCATAACATTTAGTTCCTTGAACTCTTTTGGCTGTTGCCAATGCAGGTTTTCTCATAACATGCAGTTCCTTGAACATATTGCTATGGCCAATGCTTGTTTTCTCATATAGTGCAATTCCTTGAATTCTATTGGCTTTGGCCAATACTTGGTTTCTCATACCATACCCGTACTGGCTTTCACTCAGTCCGGTATTCAAAAGTACTTATAATTGCTTTCACTTTGTTCGATATTCAAAACAATGTTCATTGCCTGTTTCACATTCTCGCCTGCCAGCTTGGTGTTTCCCCTTCTTAGTACACTCACCGGTCTGAGCTTACACCTCTGGGAGGTCCTCTGCCACCACAGGATCTCGCCTTCCCGTATGGTACCACACTTCTTCTCCCAGCAGCTCTCTGTGGCGTTGCTCCCCCAGCGATGCTCCACCAGCAGTTCAGGACTCTTGTGACCGATTTGCTTGGTCACGCCGGTCTCCCTCTCGTGGTCTGCTACAGGCCTCCAGCGTCCTTCAGCTTTGCTTCCTGCCCCTCTGCACAATTAATTACAAGCGAAGTAATTCTGGATGACGGGATCGCCGTGATCTTAATCGTATTGTACTGCCAGTAGCTGCAACTGTGCAGTAGATCGCCTGCATCAAGGTTCCTATCTGCATCAAGCGATCCTCCATTGCCTACCATGAGGCATAATCACTCAAAGATGGCCGCCCGCCGATTCTGACGACCATCAGCTTCCTGACTGCCCAAGCTGCACCAACGTGGCTGCCGATTAGCTGCTGCCCTGTTTTTTGTGCCCAATCAGAGCCGGCAGCCGAGAGTCATCCCTCCACACAAATGGCACGACACACAAAGGCTATCCCTGTCTCGAGCCTGTCTGAGCCTAAGGAGCCTGGGGCCATGTAACGCTTCCTGTGCACATCCACAAGATAAGCGACTGCCCAACAACATTGCCACAGTACTATCCGCCCATACAGGTTAAGACTCGAACCCCCCGCTTAATTGCACACTCCTAGGAACCCGAACGCTATCCACATCTGTGACTATACCATTATAGTTACTATGCAGCGGTATACTCACCAGATCTACGCTAGGCGCATAGGTCACAAAGCAGAAACTCTACTATGCAAAGTTGTCTAATGTAAAGATGCCTCTTTAAACTTCATATTGCCACCTATGTACACCGGCTCAACAGTATTCTCCACACCATATGTCATGTGAAACTTTGTTGATGCTAATTTCAGTGCTAATTACCTAACTGTTGCCAAAGTTGTGATTGCACAGACCCTGCAGCATGTGACTAGTATATTTTTTTTAACAGCTGTGTATTGAACAAATGCTATTCAAAGCTGTGCTAACTTCTACACATATATAGGAAATGTTTGAGTTACCCATCACAGTCATGTATGTCTTTACCAAGCCTCACTCGCATAGTTACTACCACTTGAAATTCTAATTGCATACATTAGGGTCCCATATAGTACTCTCTACCAGTGCCAGTCAGCTATGGCCTCATACTGCTAGATTCCTCACCTGCTAGCCTTACCATAGTAGACGTCTAACACCAAGCATAGTTTCTATATAGTTTAGCTATTAATTGTATTGTCACCTCTACCTCAGCATGTACACCCGGCCACTTTACCTATGCTTACTAGGCACTGTGCTCACCTTTAAGAGCATACTCATTCATCACAGGTTAGAGCCCACCATCTCCCACACGATGGACATCATACATACATCCACACACCCCACTCACCACATCACACATGTGGTCACACACGCAGCTAACCGTCAGCACAGACTCAGAACACGCACCCACCCCATGAACATCTCTGCCATTCCCACACAGGAAGCACACAGAAACACCCGTTTGGGTTCACGCACTCACACAACAAACACCAGTCACCACAACTTAACTGCCCGCAAACTCACCAATACTAAGCTGATCGACTTAATGCCCAGCCTCAACACCACCAAACAACATACCTCCTCACCTATAACAGGCGCCCCACCCCCACTAAAAAAGAACCATCAGCCTCTTCAAATGCACCCTACTCAATGTATGCTCGCTTAATGCTCATGGGCTAGAGGTTAATGATTTAATCACCAGTCAGGACCTAGATATAATAGCCATCACGGAAACATGGCTTCATGAGGCTTCCGGCCCCACCATTAAGTTAACCCTTCCTGTAGGCTACTCAATCCTAATACAAGACAGGCTATCCAAAACGGGAGGGGGGGTGCTCTAATCTTCAAAGAAACCATATCTATTAGACCCATACCTCACCAAGGGGGAGACAAGGTAGATATCCTATCAGCCAAATTATCACTTTCCCCGAAAGACACTATAAACATTCATGTCATTTATCGACCCCTGGGTCCTCCCACCATCTTCCAAGGTCAAATCATCCACCTCCTCAGAGAAAATATTTAAAAAACTACCAAAATACTACTCCTAGGCAACATCAACTTGGGATTCAACAACCAGAATGATAAAACTGCCACCTCTCTCACCAAGGACCTCCTCGATCTGGGCTCCTCATAGAAAATCACATCTCCTACTCACTCCAAAGGCTGCATCCTAGATTGGTTGATAGACCATAATTGTGATTCAGCCATCGTTTCTAACACGATCCTCCCATGGACAGACAACAACTGCCTTCAATTCACTATCCCATTATCTCCGTGCACCAAAACTATTACAACTGCACCTGCTACCTTAGCTAGAAGCGCAAAAAAACTCACTGTGGATAACATCCGTGCCTTTCGTGACCTTCCATGCTTAGCACCACCATTCTCACCAGACACTAACATCCTAGCTGAGATTTACAAAGACACCCTTACCCATGCAATTAACACTGTTGCACCATTAGAAAACAAAAAAGACACAAAATCTTTCCATTGAAATTCCTGGTTCACAGATGAGCTCCAGAATCTGCGCAAATGCAAGCGTCAGGCGCTTAAAACTTGCCAGTCCAACCCCTGTGACACCACTAAAGAAAATGTCCAATCCATTGCAAAAAAATACAAAGACTCAATTTCAAGGCTACATCTGAAGCCTGCAATCATCGTATCACAGAGGCTAACTCCCAAACGAAAGAACTCTTTACTATCTTTAAAGAGCTTACAATTCCTCCTATCTGCACTGACAAGATTGTTAAAGATGAAGCATGGTGCACCTGCATACAATTGGCTCTGCTAAAAAAATAGACCTTCTCCAAAACAAAATCTCAGAACATTACAAGGCACTGCAGAACCACCCGACCCAGACCCAGCCTAATTCCAAAAACAGCAACACTCCCAAATTCAAATTTACTGAAATCACAGAAGCAGATGTCATAGACATCCTCAAACATCTCAAACCATGACAATGCAAAGGTGATGTATGCCCCCCAAAAATCATTAAGGAATGTGTGGAGCCTCTCGCTCCTCTCCTTACCGCCTTCATCAACGCTTCATTCAAGACAGGTTCAGTCCCTGACAGCCTTAAAGAGGTTTGGGTGCATGCATGCTTAAAAAAACCTACGCTAGACCCTGCTCAACCTAATAGCTACCGACCTGTAACAACCATCCCGTTTCTCCTTAAAATCCTAGATAAGGCCGCCCACAGGCAGATACAACTGTACCTTGAAACTAACTCTATTTTAGGAAAAAGACAGTCAAGCTTTCGCAAAGGGCACGGTACTGAAACCGCCTTACTAGACTTAAAAAACCAAATCACTCATATCCTCGACAATGGCAAGTATGCCCTCCTCCTCCTCCTAGACCTCTCAGCGGCGTTCGATTTGGTTGATCACAACACACTCACCAACCATCTCACGCATGCTGCGCACTTCTCCAATCAAGCAGCGACCTGGGTCACTTCCTTCCTCGAAGGTAGAGGGATGAAAGTGTTCTCTAATATTGCAAATGCATAGCCCACTATCATTCACTGTGGTGTCCCTCAGGGATCCTGTACTGCACCCACCCTTTACAATCATTTTACTAAGCCACTCTTTGATAAACTGGATGCACTTGGGATCACATATACAAACTATGCAGTTCATACCCAGGTGCTCCTTCCTCTGACAGGGATCTATCACCAAGACGCTACTACTTTACAGGAAATCTACTCCACCATCCAAGCTTGGATGGCCACCAACAGTCTCTGCCTCAACGGGAACAAGACGGAAATCCTAATTCTTGGCCAAAAGTCCACACTAGCTACTCTTGAATCACTGTACTCCAACTTCCGTATCGACAACTGTGTCATCCCAGTCTTATCTTCGGTTAAAACTCCAAGAGTCCACATTGATGCCACTTTGTCTATGGATAAGCAAGTCAGTGCTATTGCCTCTGCCTCCGCTCTGAGCACTAAACTTATTAGAGCCATTAAACAGTTTCTAACCAAGGATAATTGCCTCTCCATTGCCAGAGCTACTATAGGAGCCAAATTGGATTATTGCAATGCACTCCTGGCTAGCATCTCCACAAAAAACCTAACTAGACTCCAAACCACACAAAATAACACACTCAGAGCAGCTCTCAGTATACCTAAAAGAGACCACATCACACAAGAAAGAAAGACGGCTCACTGGCTCCCAGTCAAAGACCGCATCACATTCAAAATTCTCACAACCACACACAAATACATCAACCTCTCAGCACCCTCACACTTATCGGACACACTTTCCAGAACACACTCTACAAGGCCTACTAGACTAACCAACTCAGGGTACCGCACATCAAAAAAGCTAAAGCAGGAGGAATAAGCTTCCCTTATCTTGCCCCTAAGCTATGGAATGCGCTCACCACTGCACTCAGAGCCGAAACGTCTCTCTATGCCTTCCGCAAAAATCTTAAAACGGCCCTCTTCAACTAACTATCTACATGCATTATCTGTATATTTCCGCTACTAGCATACCATGTAGTCCTAGCATGCTCGTCTGTCTTTTTTGTATGTAACTAAGCCATGATCACCCACTGTAACAAGCGCCATGATGCACTCAGGCTGCTGTGCACTCAACAAATGCGAATAAATAAATAAATAAGTGAGGTTTATATATGTGTGCATTATTAGAATGAGGATGTGTGGACCTAGTTGGTCTCTTCCTCGTCCCAGTAGAGTACTGTTGTTTCTTGGGTAATGTTCTAGGGGAAAAATAGGGAAAGGGCTGACAATAGCCTATGAAGACTTGTGGGATGGAGGGTTCGTTATGAAAATTACATGGGAGATGCCATGTCTCAACTAAGGTCGTCCTCTCACGACTCCCCAAGTCTCCTCCACCCAAGAGATCCTCCCTCGCATGTCCACCCCCAGGGTCAGGATCCAAGAGCGATGGCCTTTCCCTGGCCGCCAGAGAGGAGGATACAGGGGTAAAAGAAGTCAGGATGCCTTCAGGTTCCTCACATACCCTTCCCTATGCAGGTTTGACCTAAATGTTTCACAGGGAAACCGGAAAAGGAAGTCAACGTTTTCCTGATCTCGACCTTTCTGGTGTTCCACTGTGAAACAATAGTTATATTTATAATTGTTCTTTTATAACACGCTTAATACTGGCAAGTGGTCTCTAGGCATGCAATCAGGATTCAAACCTGTGTTGCGCTGCGTTGTCTTGCTTCCAAGACCAACACATTGCCCCTGAGCTATCCTTCCTCCCTGATAAGGCTGAAGGTCCAAGAACGACTCCATAACTCTCGGGTTCATCTCTTTTCATTGGCTTATCCAAACTAGAGGAGAATGATAGGTCACTGGTCTGAATTTGCGTCCCAACAGGTAATATTTAGTATGGCCCACTTGATTGCCAGGACCTCGAGTTCAATAACTGAATCATTATTTTCTCAGCAAAATAACTTTCTACTTATGTAAAGTATGGGGTGTTCCGGTCTGTTATGATCTTGATAGAGGACAGCTCCTAGTCCTACCAAAGAGGCATCAGTTTGCAGGATTAACTCTTTTGAGAAACCAGCTAACTTTAAAATGAGGCTCTGACAAGGGGTTTCATTTAATATGGTATAACAGATCTGATCTTCTTCCCCCAACTGATCTTTTGGGGCTTAATGTTTTTCAGTTTATCTGTGAGACTTGTGGTTTTACTTGAGAAATTGGCGATAAACCAGCAATGGTAGCCGATCAATCCTAAAAAAGATTGAAGGTCTTTCTTTGTCTTTGGTGTGGGGATATCAAGGACAGCTTTAACTTTTCCCTGGTGGGGCTGTACAGTGCCATTACGCAGAAAAAATCCCTAATATTTGACTGCGAATTGAGCCAATTGAAATTTTTTGGGATTAGCCGTTAAGCCTGCCTTTCTCAATACTCGCCTGACTGTGTAAAGATGATGTATGTGATCTTCCCAAGTTTTACTGTGTATTACAATACCGTCTATATAGGCCCTGCAGAAATCAGAGTAGGGTTGTAAGATCTTATCCATCAACCTGTGGAATGTTGCAGGTGCCCCATGTAGTCTGAATGGGAGGACTTTAAAATGGAGCAGACTTATAGGTGTGTCAAAGGCAGTTTTATCCTTGTCAGGACCGTATAACGGAACCTGCCAACAGCCTTTTGTAAGGTATATGGTAGAGAGATCGACAGTGTTACCCAGCCGGTCAATAAGATCATCGATACGCGGCATCAGGCACGCATCGAAGACAGATATGGCATTGACTTTCCTGAAGTCGGTACAAAACCTCCAGCTCCCATCGGGTTTTGCCACCAAGATGATGGGGGAACACCAGGGGCTAGGAGATGGTTCAATAATATTAGCCTCAAGCGTCTGCTTAACTTTCTGGATGATGGTTGCTTTTCTGGATTCAGGTAATCTGTATGGTTTTAAATGTACCACTTTGCCTTCAATAGTGAGGATATGATAGCAGAAATCCTTCAATCTTGTGGTTCCTATCTGAATGCATCAGTAAATTGGAGTATGAGGTCATATAGATCTGGTTTCTGGTTATTACTAAGTTCGATTGGAATTGGAACTTTGGTATCAGAATCCTCGGGGAGAACCAGGACACAATGGTGGCATTAGACTATGAAGGATTTTCCTTCCATTCCTTTAAAAGGTTAATGGGATATACTTGATATGATATGATATGGCATTTATAACGCGCCTATACACAAGTGTTTCAAGGCGCGTCGAGGCAAGGGAGCGGGAACAGAGGGAAGACAGAGGCAACGATCTTACTAGGCCAGGTGTCATTCAGATCACGCAAGTACATGGGAAGGGAGGAGGGGAGAAGTGCGGGGGAAAGAGGGTTGGGAGAGGACAGTACATGGGATAAATAGAAATAAATAAAACAATAATAAAAATACGGCCAGCTGGTGGCAAGGGTAAGTGCAGACATCAGGTGTCAAGTGCTGGTAGGGGGACTGTAGGGATAAAGAAAACAGTCCACAAGTGTGGGGGTTGCCAGGGAGACAGTGCAAGAGTGCAACTGGCGGGGGAGGTGACCTGGGCCTGAGATCAGAAGGTGGCCATGTGACCAGTGCAGTTTCAGCCAGGAATTCAGCAGGGGAGAGGAGGAGAGAAAGCAGAAGCAAAGAGGAAGGTTTTGAGGTGCTTCCGGAACCAGAGATGGTTCTTCTCAAGTTTCAAGGAGGCAGGGAGGCTGTTCCAGAGGGAGGCCACAGCCGAAGAAAGAGATCTACCACCAACTCGTTGCTTGGAGAAGCGACTGACCCTGGGGAGGTTGGAGGCGGATGAGCAAAGAGCTCGAGAAGGAAGATACTTAGGAAGAGAGAGTTGAAGACACCTGCGGTGTTAATCGGTGGTCAGGTTGTGAAATTTTGTAGTTACAGGTCCTGTCTGTTCTAACACCTCATATGGTCTGTGCCACTTAGATATTCATTTATTCTTAGAAGTTGACACCAATACTAATACCTTTTGGCCTACTGAGAAAGATCATAAGGTACCTTTTCTATCATATTAGGTTTTCTGTTGTTCCTGTGCCTTGTCCATATGGGTTTGCACTACTGTCATGTGTTCTTTAAGTCAGTTTGTAGTTTGGGAGAGTGGGATTGAGGTTTCTTCCCTTTCTTCCCAGGTTTCTCTCAACATATCCAGGATATCTTGAGGTTCCCGTGCATAGAGTAGTTCGGACCAGGAGAATCCTGTAGAAGCCGCCAGGGTCTTCCTAACAGCAAATAAAGCCCAGGGTATTTTTTGATCCCAGTTTCTGCTATCCTGTTCCACTAATTTCCACAACATGGTTTTCAAGGTATTATTAAACTTTCCGCAAGGCCATCTGTTTGTGGGTGATATACTGAGGTTCTTAAAGTGGTAATATGTAACAGTTGTTTCACTTCTCCCATGAGTTTGCTCATAAATCTGGAGCCCTGATCTGTCAAGATTTCTCTGAGAAACCCTACTCACGAAAATAAAGAGAGTAGGTGTTTCAAGATCTGTTGGGTAGTGTTGGCTCAGGTGAAAGGCCTCTGGATATCGAATGGCATAATCTACTATTACCAAAATATACTTGTTGTCTAATTTTGATGTTTCCAGGGGGCCTACAATGTCCATTCCAATTCTTGGGAATGGAATTTCAATGATTGGAAGTGGCTGTAGCGGGACTGGAGGTGGTATATGGGTACTGGTCTTTTGGCAGATTGCACAAGACTGAACAACGTTTTTAATGTCAGCATGAGTTCCAGGCCAGTACAATGTGTTAGGGATTTGGCCTGAGATTTTGTCTGTCCTAGATGACCTCCTGTCAGACGGAAATGAGTTATTTCCAGGATTACTTGCTTATGACCTTTGGGGATAACTAGTTGAGTTTTTACTATGACCTCTGAAGTAGTGTCTTGCTGGTACATTAAGCCATGTTTCAAAAAGAATAAAGGGCCTCCTCTCTCACAGTCCTCATGCTCAGATACAATTTGCAAAAAGGCTTCAGCCAACAATGAGTCATTCCTTTGGTGTCAGGTGTATCATCATCCTCCCTGAAGCCTTGGGTACATTGATCTGTTACCCCCCCTTTTCAAACGCAAACACTTTCACACAGCGTGAATGACAACAGCCTAATACCTGAGCCGTTTACCTGACATATCCCAACACAAGGGTCAGGCAACTGCCAACAACTACACACACCTGACTTCCCTTTCCCGTCCCCATAGGGATAAAAGGCGGAGCACAAGAGCACTCTCAGAGCAAGGCCAAACGCATGAGGAAGCAGCCATTCCAGGACAGCAGTTCTGGAATGGCGAAGAAAAGCAGCGAGACCTGAAAGGACATCAACGAGGGAGTTGTCCTTGCCCTTTTCAAGCCAGACCTGCAAAGCCTCTGATGAAAGAAACATAAGACCGGGAATCTCAGCTGGCTAAATGTGTGACGGATGTCAGCTGTACATGGCACTATCCCACACTGATAGTCAGGGCGGGGAGACGTGGTTGCCACCTTGGTACCGTCCTTGACTCCAGCGGCAAAGGAACTGCTGCACAGCCGGTGAGGCAGAAAAACCTGATAGTCACCCTAACACACGTGTTAGGCTCAAGGATGCAGTGACAACATTAAGAAGATAATTAGAGAAGAGGTCTTTTGTGAACAAACTTGAAACCAGAGTCAGAGTGGTCCAACGACACGTGGGTGCTTGGTCAAAGGTCTCTGGCTAGTACCTCTCTCCTGAACAAAGAGACTGTGTTGAACATTGTGAGTATAGAAACTACAAGTACCCAGAGGCCATAGGGGAGGCCCGTATAAGGTGTTAAGTTGGTCAAACAAGTGTCAAGTAAAATCCTTTGTACAATCGAAAGTCCTTGACACATTGCAGAAGTTGTGATGTTGTGAAACAGGCGTTTGAGCCTGGCTGAGGGGAATGCTGTGTGAACTGTGATTTTGTGAAACACGTGCTTGTCGCAGGCTAACAGAGTGACCAAGTAAGACTAGACCGCACTTCGTAAGTCTCTGTTTGAATAGGCAAATGCTCTGGTCTGAGCCCGGATGAGAGGGACCTCACTAAACTGCAAGGGTTGTTTGAAAGGACATTAAGACTTTTTGAATAGGATAACTGTGTAAAGCCTGACTGGGGGCTTTAGAGAACGCCTGACTGGGGCTGAGACCCAGACTTAGGCAAAGGGAAGAACCTAAGCAGTCTAGAAGGACTTTTTGTTGAACTGTGATGAATCTAAGTGAGCAACATTGTGATCGCAAGTATGAACCTGACTGAGGGATGTCCACAGTGAGTGGTTGGTCTGAGCCTGACTGATGGAGGCTGATGACTGAGCGAAGGATTGGAGCCTGGCTGAGGGGGATCCAAGGGTGAAGGGTAATGTAATGGTTAACAGGAGTCACGTTTGTTTTGTATTTTTTAGTGTATCAGGCCCTTTGAAGCAAGAGACTTGGGATGAGAAGAGGCTTGGGACAGTAGGCCCTGATACTGAGAAAAGGAACTGTAAGCTTGTGCTGGAGAAGCCCAGGAGTGTGCTGTCGTCATGAGTCCTGCCTTGTCCCATGCTAAAAATGTGGATAAGGGAGACCCTGGCCATAACATCCTGACTTATAATTTTGTGAACACTTCTGTCTTTTCTTATGAACATTATCCCATACTCTTTTGTAACATGGCGCTAAGGATTGGCAATAGGTTTCTTAGTACAGGCCCTTTTATTTGACTAGACTCTACTAAGACGGTATTATTATGATTTGATGGTCGTAGCTTGCTCCCATCTTAGATTTAAGTTTGGAGTAGGTGTTTATCTCACCCATTGTACAGTTTAATAAACAGCCTTGCACTGTGATCACTTGTGTCTGTCTTACTTTGATGCCATGCCTTCCTTAAATAGCTTGTAATCATCATCCCCCTCCCCAAGTTCAAAATAGTGCATAAGGCACCAGGGCTCCCTTCCCCAAGAGCTCAAATCTTCCAGCTTTTTCAAGCAAGAAAATTCCATGGGATACAGTCAGCTCTTTTAATATTGGTACTTTTCACTAGTTCAAATAGGCAGTTCAGTTTCTTAACTTCAAAATCACATCAGAGGTTTTTGTAAAACACAAACTTCTTTATCTTTACTTTCACTGACCTGTCCATACAGTGGGGCACTCGGTCTAGGGGCAGTTGTTGAACCACACGGGTCCAACAAGGACCATTACAGTTCACACAACCAATACACCTTCCTGGCTGCTTTCCAGCAACAATATGCCAATGCATCAATTTGAAAGTGATGCTTGATGTATTCACCTGTGTCACACTCTCCTGACACTGTACCGTGGCTTGGTTGGCCACCATGCACGTGTTACACTTTCTTGTATTCTCCCGGCTCTTGCCAATGCGGGTAACATGCAGTTCCTTGAACTCTTTTGGCTGTTGCCAATGTTTGTTTTCTCATATAGTGCAATTCCTTACATTCTATTGGCTTTGGCCAATACTTGCTTTCTCATACCATACCCTTCTTGGTATTCTCTTGACTTTGCCAATACTTGTGCTCCAGATAATACAGTTTGTGGTATCATCCAGATTCACTAAATTTCCTTCACTCCACTCAATATTCACGAGTGCTCAAAACTTGCTTTCACTCTGTTCGGTGTTCAAAAGTACTTATAATGGCTTTCATTTCGTTCAGTTTTCAAAAGTACATAGAATTGCTTTCACTTCATTTGGTATTCAAAACAATGTTCATTACCTGTTTCGCATTGTCGCAGGCCGGGTGTCATGCTGCAGCCCTGGAGACAGTAGAGGCGCTGGAGTCTCTATTGATTTTCCCAACACATTCCATTCGGGAACGTGAGTAGCGATCTAGTTCCCATCCAAGATGGCCGCCGGCCGCATATACCAGCCATTTTCCATTCGGCCAGTGCGTTGCAACCCTGGTTCCTAATTTGGGCATGCCCTGTAGTTCACCAGCCTTTCTTGTCTGTGCCTTCTGCTTGCTCTCGCTCTGCCTCTCTCCCACAGCGCTCCTCTCTTCTGATGGCGCTGGTGCCTTCCCGCAGCTACGGGCTGCTACCTTTCCATTACATTTCTCCTGCTGTGTTTTCCTTGCACGCTGTTACGTCTCAGTACCCCCGGTATGGCAGAGACTTTGTATGCACTCCATTCTGCTCTCTCTGCAGGGTCGTGTACAGCGCCTTCCTTCCCTCCTTCAGTCCTCTGTCCCATCCCTCCTCCTAACTGTGTCAGAACTACTTCCCATACTGTCTCCTAACACTTCTTGTTTCTGCCACTCAGTGCAGTTCTCTCTTTGAGATACATTACCTTCAAGTCCGTTGGATTCATATAATGAGAAGGTAGCCCTGCCTACACTATCAATCTCCCTCATCGTTTCGGTATCTATCTACATACTGGAGCTGCTTGGAACATTATTCACCGTACCTAAAGGCCGTCCAGGAACGATCCAGTACAAGACAGACCTCCAGGGTTTTTCAGCCGTACGGCTTTTCTCTGGGCTGGGGTTGGCTTCTTGGAGTCCCCCGCTGCCTGGTAGACTGCTATTAAGGCAAGGTGGCGTCCAGGGGAGCTCGCCCATATCTCTTCCAGAAGGAGGGAAAGAAGGACAACTCTAGAAGAAGGAAGAAGAAAGACGAATCGCCTGACGCATCCTCAGAAGACCCAGGTGAGGAATCAGAAAGGGTAGAACCTATAGATTCTGGGACCGGGCTGGTGTTTCCCCTTCTTGGTACACTCACTGGTCAGAGCTTGTGGCTCTGCCAGTCCTCTGCCACCACGGTTTCTCACATTCCCATGCGGCACCTTGCTTCTTCTCCCAGCGGCTCTCCGTGGAGTTGCTCCCCCAGTGATGCCCCACCTGCAGTTCAGGACTCTTGACACCAGAGAACATTTTAGCAGTGAGTGGGGAGAGGTATACTCCAACGGAAGTTGTTAGCCCCCGCTCTGCCCCACATACACACTTTTCGTCACCTGAAGCTGCCATTCAACTCCTATTTACCTGATCTGAAACGTCTTCAAAGTGCCAAGGTCCCTTTGCCAGAGATTTGAATGAACAATTCTGCTCATCTATTACCACTCTACTTACCCAAAATCCTTAACGGGAATGGTCATTTGTGCACACATGGAATACCACGTCCAGACTGGGAGCCGAGGGGCATAAACCCCATGTTTGGATAGATTCCCAAATGTGAGGTTCCATTAAGGGAAAACGGATCATTGATAGTGGCCAAGAGTGACACTGCGATGCAATGTGTGAGACTCACTCCCAGTGAAGGAGACTTAACAGTTCACCTGCAAGACCTGCTAGCTCCCCTTAAAATCATACATTATCTATAGATGGTCAATCGGCCCAAATGATCAAAACAGACAGACATAGGTCCCATCAAAAAGGGAAAAATAACATATGGATGAGAGATAATGCTTGCTTGGATTCCTGTATGGTAGTATGGGTTTAGACCAAAAAGGATCGTGGTATGAATCAAAAAATGTCCATGTTGGACAATTTGATTATGTTATCAGTTAGCAGTGCAATTTGTTGTTGGTATGGATGTGTGATGGCTTTGAGATGTGCTCAAGAGTTCCTGTGAGTTGTGGGGGTTTACAATCAGCTATTCGTAATGAGTTCCCTTATGAGGAGTACTCAAAAGACCTGGTAATGCTGAGCCTGCTGACAGAGGTGTCCAAGCCAAGAGTTGGCTGTGTTCTTAATAAAAGTTGGGGGAAACAAAGGTCAATAAGACACAGAATCACCCCACTCTGAACTATATAGCTTCCAGTGGAGAGGAGAAGGTGAGTGAATTAAGTACTTAATGAGTCAAGAATACAACACTTAAATCTAAAATCTGTGGTCATTCTTATGTTCCCAAGGTGCTCTTTCATTTTATGCAAAGCAAGCAGGAACCCTCTTTGGTGCTATTTGTCCTCCTCATGTTTCTCATAGGGGTATTTTGAAATCTACAGAGTGAAACAGGTGTGCCCTTTTGGAAGGATAACCTCCATCAAAAAAGAATGTACATTGTTATTCTAGGATTTGATAATGTGCTGTGTTCAGTAAGACGAGTGCAATGTTCCTAAGTTTACTTCAATATATACTGAAGTGATTATTACAAATAAAATTGTACGATTTTAATAAGAGCCAGTTTATATAGTACCATTTTTAATTTGTGTTTTAAAAAACAAAACAGCACCACCCTGGTTTCTCTGGTCATGCCACTGTCAGTAATGGCTGGAGTAACTCACACACACACACACACACACACACAAGGACATCGAGTGGGATAGAGAATGGAAGAGAGAGTGAGAGAGATGGCCCAAGGGGTACTAGATCAGCCTATGATATGCCTCTATAATTTTATTTACTTGCATCTGTGGCTATTGGGGTTCTTAGTAAGTATCAATTTCCTTGGCCGTGACCACTGAAAAACGGTACGGGCTGTCTGTAGCCTCTTATCCATAGGTTGCCAGAATTATGTATGCAGTGATCTGGGGTCTCTTGTGGAGGGTTCTGCTGAATCCGAATCGCAGGATAACTAAGCAGCTTGCATCTGCGTTCAACCTGCAGGAGGAAGGAATGAACCCCAGCAGTGCTGACTCAGCCCTTAATCTTTTCAACACCTATCATTGCAGCTCTTAGAAGCTGGGGAATTGGGCACACAAACATTATATGAAAGTGTGGTATTAGTATTATTATCCTTCAAAAAAAGCTCACCAAGACAACAATCTGGACTTATGCTACATCTGAACGTACATGGCCGGCTAAGAGTCTTAAATTCATCGTTTTCCTGTTACATCACTTCCTGTTTGGGATAGCTTGGGATGCCGGATGTCGTCCCTGGAAGAAGCAAGTCTCTTCTGATTGTCTTAAAATAACACGCTTCCGGGGTTAGGCTTCCTGTTGGAGATGCCAGCCTTCATCAGTCAGGATAGGAAGCTGAGTGAAACACTAATTGTGCATTGTTTATACTCTCCCCCGTCCCCCTACCACACACACACACACACACACACACACACACAACCTCACTGCTTTATGCTGCTTTTGCTTATGTTTGACATCAGATGTATTGGTGATTTTTTTTTACTCCATTTC
This sequence comes from Ambystoma mexicanum, assembly GCF_040938575.1. Taxonomy (NCBI): domain Eukaryota; kingdom Metazoa; phylum Chordata; class Amphibia; order Caudata; family Ambystomatidae; genus Ambystoma; species Ambystoma mexicanum. The sequence goes on along the minus strand of NC_090930.1, from coordinate 143,845,981 downwards.
CTTTCCCTTTTTAAGTAACCAGTAGAATTTGTAGTTTCTGTATTTTCCCTGTCAAGTGTCAACAAAGTCATTTCTGGCGCCAAGTTTTCAACGAAGCACTTTAGAATGCAGGTTCTACTTAGTTACTGTACACTTGTGGGTTGAAATCGGAGACAAGCACCTGTTTAACTAGGTTCTGCGATCGGTGTAAGGGTTGATTGTTATGCAGACCCAAAGCATCCCTTATGTTAAAATTAAAAAATAATTGTGGAACACACACGTTGGCCAATCATCAACCTCTGGGTCGCGATAGTTGCGGATAGCCATTAAATACCTTTTCAGTCCTTCTTAGGTAGAGGCGATCAGAGGTTCTTCTGTGTGCGTTGTGGCTATGGTACTTGGACTGTGTGTTTAGTGCTCGAGCTGAATGGTGCCTTAGCATGCTATGTGGAATGTGGAACCTGGTGCGCTCCAGGTCCCAGGAGTGACAGGCTGTGGTTGGCTTTTGGTGGTTGTAGTTGATTGCACACTGGCTTAGTCACATGGGTTGTGTTGTTCTGTAGTTCTTGTGCGAGGGATGCCACGCCACTCATATTTGGCCAGTGTGATTGCTCCTCATGGAGGAGCGAGGAGTCTGTGCTCAGGGGCGGCAGACCTGAGGTTTGGGGTGGCCAATGGGGGATGGCACCGCTATGTGGAACCTGGTGCGCTCCAGGTCCCAGGAGTGACGGGCTGTGGTTGGCTTCTGCTGGTTGTAGTTGATTGCACACTGGCTTAGTCACATGGGTTGTGTTGTTCTGTAGTTCTTGTGCGAGGGATGCCACGCCACTCATATTTGTCCAGTGCGATTGCTCCGCATGGAGGAGCGAGGAGTCTGTGCTCAGGTGCGGCAGACCTGAGGTTTGGGGTGGCCAATGGGGGATGGCACCGCTATGTGGAACCTGGTGCGCTCCAGGTCCCAGGAGTGACAGGCTGTGGTTGGCTTTTGGTGGTTGTAGTTCATAGCACAATGGCTTAGTCACATGGGTTGTGTTGTTCTGTAGTTCTTGTGCGAGGGATGCCACGCCACTCATATTTGTCCAGTGCGATTGCTCCTCATGGAGGAGCGAGGAGTCTGTGCTCAGGGGCGGCAGACCTGAGGTTTGGGGGTGGCAGACCCAAGCTAAAGGAGAATCTATTTCCCCTTGATGGTTGCGAGTGTAGAAAGTTCTTTAGCCCACTAGTCAGTGAGTAGGTGCTCAGGTGTGGCAGACCTGAGGCCGTCGGGTGGCAGCCCAGGGCATGAGCAAGTACTGCTCATGCATTGTCTGTTGTGATTCTGTCGTGCATTGGTTTGACATATTGTCAGACCTTTGGTTTGTGCTGTTTTAGGGAAGGAGGTGTGGTGTGGCTAAGCTCCTTGCACTGTGTGGCGAGTGCATGAGTTGCATGGTGTCTTGGAATGCTATGTGGACTGTGGAACCTGATGTGTTCCCAGAGTGGTGATTTGGGGGGATGGGAGGCGCTAGAGAATGGGAGCTGAACTGGAAGGATGCATGCACCCTGCTCTCCTGCATTTCCTGCTACTCTGTAACCTGAAACAGATAAAGCAACTTTGTGTTACACATTCTTGGGTGCAGCCTGGTTCCTGCATGTTCATTGACTTACACGTGACCCAGGATGCATCAGTGTGTAGAACTGCAGCGCCAACATGTGTCTCTTTAGACAACACATAGCAACATATGCTGAAAAATATATTAGGGATAAAGTACCCCCACTGTACTTTTGTGGATACTGCCAGGCAAGGAGGAGCTCTGTGACCTTAAAGTCACAATTCACCAGTGCTAGAAGTGTACCGAAAAAGTAGTGGAACTGTGGTCTCGGCAGGGGAGAGGTTAGGCTCATATTACAACTTTACACTTGCACAAGGACATGAATGGACAAACCCTCACAACTTGGCTTGCAATATCCTTTTCACGCTCGGTCACGCCCCATTTCAAACACTAAGAAAAGTCATCCTTGATTTTTTTTGTCCTGCTTTGCATGTAATTATTCAGACGATGCCTGTCTGTCTTTTGCAGAACTGCTTCTTGTGAACCGCATGCGTAAATGTGAATAGAAGTCTTGAGCAATGCCCCTTCAGAAGGCCAGTGAAGCAGCCATGCATGGGTCAGTGTAATGCCAAGAAGGGGAGGCTGCCCCATCGTGACGGACTGCCCAGGCCCCCCGGCCGTACACATGACCTCATACAAACTCAATACCTGGAGACATGAAATAAAAGTCTTGAGGCAATAAAGGCGCTACAGTTTGCAGTGGCTTTCAATAGGCTCCAAATTTATTTGGATACAAAGTGGTCTGAATAAGAGGGCAAAGCCCCTTAAATAGGCCAGCTGCTATCAAGATTTAGCCAGTTCCTGGGGTGACGTTAGGCGACATCTGATACAAATGTACCCTTTTCGAATTAGGTGCCCTAGACCCCCTAGAATGCATCCCCTTGGCTGTGGTAACTGTCAAGAGTCCCAGCTCAGACCCTAACTGCATAACCTGAGCCGGGTTACCTACCTTACTCCTCCAAGATTGAAGGTAAGGGGATGTTGGTGTAAACAAGTGTGCGGTCTGGTCTAGCCACCACAGTGTACAGTGTCTCTTGGCCCCCTTTACAATAAGCAGACCCCATGTACCTTATCAAGAAGACCTACCACTACCCTCATACTTCTAGACACACGCACATGCACATACGAATATGTGCACATGCGTGCGCGCACACACACACGCGCCTCCGCTCAGCCTAGTGTTCCACTTGTGCAAACTCTGCTTGGTGGGAGAACAAGAGGTCTACAAAACATCCTCAGACCTGACTGTTGGGACTGCCTTCTTAATTTGCCCTCGTAGTGTAGACGAAGAATTCTAACCTACAATGTAACCCTGTGTCTGGATACAAGGAAACCAGCACCAGGGATCAATTGTTTGGAAGAATGGACCAAAAAAACGCGTGGCAGTAGACTCCCTCGGATGCAACAGTATTCCAGTTGACACAATAATGCTTTTATGCTGAGTTCACAAGGACCAGAAAACTGCTGTTACAATACACAAGAAACAAGAATCCTTAATACTCAGATAACGTGAAAATGAAAAGCAGAAACAAGAAAAAGACAGACACTCTTACCATGGGATTGACAGCAAGTATTCCAGAAACAACCAATGCTCCAGTTAGACCGCCAAGTACAGGGTAGGACTATTCCCGCCGGCAAAACGAGGACTCTCCGACCTCAGCCCCTGATGGTACCACGGCAGTCTCTTGTCCGTACCGGGGAAGAGGAAAGGAGTGGTGTACTGGCAGTCTGGTTGAGGAGCAATAGGCACGTGGATTCCAAGAAACAGGAGGCAATCCTATGCAGTCCACGATATGCTATGATGCTATGATAGTTTATTTATATAGCGCCTATACACAATGTGTTTCAAAGCGCTTGATGAAGGATTTATAAACAATGTTGATCAAATGAGTGGCAATAGCAATCCATAAGGCAATCCGGGTCGATAACTGAAGGACTTTCACAGGACAAAACGTGAGACGAAGTAATCCAGAAGGAGTTCCGATTCGGCAACGGGAGGTATTGATGATCAAAAGCATGAGACAAATGGCAGTTCCTGGGTGCAGTCCAGTTCGGCAACAAGAAGCACCGGGGTGGAACAGGAATTGTTCCGGGTGTAAGCTGGAGGAATGGAAGGAGCGGGAGGACAACAGGTAAGGAGAATAGCATAGGTAGGAAGAGGAAGAACAATGAAGATTCCAATCACGGAGGCCGTAACTTCGAGGAATTCACAAGTGTGAGGATGAAGCAAGGGTAACAAATACGAGGCAAGACAGGAAAGCAAGGAATCCAAAAATAGCTGGCAAAAACAAGGATATCTCAGGATACGTAGCAGACTCCAAAGTCAAAATCAGAAGCAACGAGTTGGTTGCTGGCTAGAGTTTATCTAGCTGCGGTCACATGACCTAAAGGTGCGGCCAACGTGGAGCGGGTTGACGTGCCTGCCCTAATCTCCATGGCAACCGCCAATGCAACAACACAGAGGGACGAGGATTTGACAACTTCTTGTAGCCCTAAAATAACCCTCTTTTACGAGGAATCCGAAGGAATCGTGAGCGCTGACACCGTGTATAGTGTTCCTGTTGTGTCTGAGACGATGGGGAGGGAGCCGATTTGGTTTGACTCTTGTTGATCCCGGACCGATTCCTGACAGTACCCCACCTCAAACAACGCTTCCCCTTACGAGAAGCCCAGAAATCCCTTAAACAGGCAGGAGCGTGAATGTTTACCAAAGGCTCCCACGTCCGGTCTTCCGGACCATACCCTTTCCAGTCAACAAGAAAGAGACGGACACCACGACGGATGGTGGTATCCAGAATCTGATTAACTTCATACTCATCCGAGCCAATGACAGGTAAGGGACGTTTCGGGACCAATAACCGAGAACCCCCTTGAACAGGTTTCAGAAGCGAGACATGGAAAACAGGGTGGATCTTCCAAGTGGAAGGAAGCTGTAACCGAACCGCCACCGGGTTGATTAGTTGGGACACCGTGAAAGGACCAGAGAAACGTGGTAGAAGAGAGCTACGACCAGGTAAGCGTAGATTCCGTGTGGATAACCAGACCTGCATGCCTGGGGAGTAATTTGGAGATGCCGAACGATGAGCATCCGCATGTCGTTTGCTATGCTGTTGGGCCTCCAGCAGATGTTGTCTTACTCGGGTATGCAAAGTCGTAAGTGACTGGACACAAGAATTAGCTGCTGGATTACTGGATCCAGAGGAGAAAGGCAATGGCAAAGTACGTGGATGATGTCCATAAAGGGCAAAAAACGGGGTGACCCCTGTGGCGGTATGCAAGGAATTATTATATGCAAATTCAGCCATAGCCAAAAAAGATAACCAAGAACCCTGGTAATGGAGTAGAAGACAACGGAGGTATTGTTCCAGAGTTGCGTTGATTCTCTCTGTTTGCCCGTCAGTCTGAGGGTGATAGGCGCTGGAATATCTGCCTTCTATGCCCAAGGACAATGTGATAGCCCTCCAGAAACGAGAGGTAAACTGAGACCCCCAATCCGTGACAATGACACTAGGAAGACCAAAGCGTCGGAACACATGGGTAATAAACAAGTCAGCCAGGACTGGGGCAGAAGGCAAACCCGAACAGGGTGCAAACAAGGCTGATTTCGTTAAATAATCAACAATAACCCAGATGGTGTTTTGGCCATTGATTGGTGGTAAATCTACAATGAAATCCATAGATATCATAGTCCATGGCAATCTGGAGATAGGCAAAGGATTCAGCAATCCCATAGGTTTCACATGGGATGGCTTGCCTTGAGCACAAACAGCACATGTCTTGACATATTGGATAGTGTCAGACTTCATGGTAGGCCACCAAGACCACCTCTCCAATAGTTCAATGGTTTTTCGAATCCCAGGGTGTGCAGAAAACTTAGAATCATGGCACCAGTTTAATGCCATGGAACGGGTTGACTCATTGGGAAGATATATTTTCTCATGAAGGTAGGGTAGCGAATTCATGACTGTGATACTCTCATCCTTAATGATCTGTGGGTTTTGTCCTACCCAGTTCTCTAGGAGAGTTCTTAAGGCTGGATCGACCGTACACCCACAAATCACCTGATGCGGAAGCAAGACTGGAGTAGGAATCGGTTTGGATGCCTCGGTTCCCGGAATACGTGATAGGGCATCTGCCTTGGAGTTACAAGAACCAGGCCGATATGTGATTGTGAAATTGAACGCGGAAAAGAACTCATGCCACCGAGCTACTCTGGCAGTGGTACATTTTACTGAACGAATAGCAACCACATTGCGGTGATCAGTGTAAATCTGAACAGGAACAGTGGTACCAAGCAAATGATGCCTCCAGATGGTGAATGCGTCCTTAACGGCCAAAAGTTCACGCTCAGTGATGGTATAATTCCGTTCATGAACAGAAAGTTTCCTGGAATGGTAGGCTACGGGATGTAGAGCCGTAGAGTCACGACAAGCCTGTGATAGAATGGCTCCTACAGCTGTATCGGAAGCATCCGCTTCGACCACATATTGTTGAAGTGGGTTGGGATGTTGGAGTACTGGTGCCGTAGTGAAGGCTAATTTGAGGGATTCAAAAGCGTCTTGAGCTTTCTGCTCCCAGGCGAAAGTCTTCTTGCTGCTAGTCAAAGATGTTAAAGGAGCGACAATTTCAGAAAATGAACGTACAAAACGCCTGTAGAAATTGGCAAAGCCCAAGAATGACTGTAAAGCTTTTAGATCTTTAGGAACCGGCCAATCCAGAACTGCCTTTACTTTGGTCTTGCTCATTTGTATTCCTTGGTCTGTTATGTCATACCCAAGAAACTCCACAGATTTCACGTGAAAGATACATTTTTCACGTTTGGCATACAAGGAATGTTCCCTTAATCGTTGTAAAACTTGGCGAACATGTTGTACATGATTGTCATAAGAATCAGAATAAATGAGGATATCATCAAGATAAATGACAAGAAAACGATCAGTCAGGTCTCTGAAAATGTCGTTAACGAAGTGTTGAAATGTAGCCGGGGCATTACACAGCCCAAAGGGCATTACACAATACTCAAAAAGACCATACTTGGTCTTAAACGCCGTTTTCCACTCGTCCCCTTCCCTCATTCTGACTAAATTATAAGCCCCTCGTAAATCTAGTTTAGTGAAGATTTTGGAAGAACCGAGTTGATCAAGGAGAACAGATATTAAAGGAAGTGGATATTGATTTCTGATGGTAATGGCGTTTAGAGCACGGTAGTCTATACAGGGTCTGAGATCCCCTTCTTTTTTTGGTACAAAAAACATCGGAGATGCTGCCGGTGATCGTGAGTGACGGATAAATCCATTTTTTAGGGACTTATCAATATACTCTTTTAGAATAGCTTCCTCTTTCTGTGTCAGAGAGTAAATGCGATCAACAGGTATTTTGGCCCAAGGAATCAGATCGATAGGACAATCATATGGTCTATGAGGAAGGAGGATCTCGGCTCCTTTAGCATAAAAGACATCCCCAAAAGAAGCATATTCTTCGGGTAGTTGCTTAGCGACAATGGCTCCGATAGTGGAGACACCATGTAATAATGGCCGACAAGGATTCTTTGATTCAGATATCGAGGAAAAACATGAGGTCTCACAATAGGCGGACACAAACTCCAGTTCCCCAGAGTTCCAATCTACCACCGGATTATGAAGTCTCAACCAAGGTAGACCCAAGATTAATCGATATTGTGGTGCTGCGATCAAATCGAAATGAATTGTCTCTTCATGTCCCTGGCAGGTGGTCAACAATAAATCGACAGTTTGTTTGGTAACCAAACCAGAAAGCAAAATCGAACCATCCACAGTATTGACCATTTCAGGCTGAGCCTTGTTAACTACTGGGATGCCTAATTTCTTGGCAAACGCCTCATCAACATAATTTCCGGTGGCTCCGGAATCTAAAACTGCATCGATGAACCATTCCTGGTCTGAGGACAGGGCACATTGGGTAGGAACAATGAAAGGCCTCTTAGTCATGGAGTCAAGAAACGTTGAGCTCGACAGAGTGACTCCCTCTACTGCCGGGCTTTGGCGTTTCCCTGACACTTGGGTTTCTTAGTGCAGGTTTTTAGCAGGTGTTCTGATGACCCACAGTAGAAACACAGATTGTTCTTTTTACGAAGCTCTCGTTCTTCAGGAGTTAAAGGACCCTGAATAGCTCCAATCTGCATGGGTTCTGGTCCTGCCTGAACGGGAGTTGGAGGTAACATAGTCAAGGGGGTCTGAGCCCTCTTTTCTCCTTTCCTTTCTGCTCTCCTTGAGTCAATCTGGAGCACCATATCTAGGAGCTCAGGAAAGGTCGTGGGTACGATGGGAACCGTAGACAAGGTATCCTTCAAGGAGTCGGATAGTCCATGATAAAACATAGAAGCCTTCTTGTCCTCAGGCCACCCTGTTTCGGCCACAAGTTGATTAAACCGGGCCAGATATGCCAACAACGGGGAATCACCCTGATGTAACTTCAAAAGTTCGAGATCCATGGCCTGGGTCTTGTACCGGGTATCAAATACCTGACTTATAGCTGCAATCAAAGCGTCACAGTCAAACAATAATGGACTACCCTGTTCAAGTAATGGGTTAGCCCATGATGCGGCAGTCCCACCAAGATGGGACAAGAGAAAAGCCGCCTTGGTTTTTGAATCAGGAAACGAGGAAGGTCTACATAAAGAATGCAAACGACACTGATTCAGGAAGGTACGGTAAGTACAAGGATCTCCCATGAACCTTTTGGGTTGGGCTAAAGGGAAATGAGCTGTCATAAACACAGGACCCGATTCCTGCCCTGAACCCGCCATTCCTGAACCTGAGGGGCCCATAGGGTCAAGTACAGGAGGGGCAGCAGGAACCATCTCTGCCTGTATGTCATTGATGCGCTGTTGGGTTGCAGTATGAGCAGCCATCATATCTGCCCGTAAATCCGTAACCATTTGCATGATCTGGGCCAGAGCATCGTTTGGGTCCATGGAGGTATGTTAAGAGGCTTCTGATTATCTTGGGTCTGCCTTCTTAATTTGCCCTCGTAGTGTAGACGAAGAATTCTACCCTACAATGTAACCCTATGTCTGGATACAAGGAAACCAGTACCAGGGATCAATTGTTTGGAAGAATGGACCCAAAAACAGCGTGGCAGTAGACTCCCTCGGATGCGACAGTATTCCAGTTGACACAATAATGATTTTATGCCGAGTTCACAAGGACCAGAAAACTGCTGTTACAATACACAAGAAACAAGAATCCTTAATACTCAGATAACGTGAAAATGAAAAGCAGAAACAAGAAAAAGACAGACACTCTTACCATGGGATTAACAGCAAGTATTCCAGAAACAACCAATGCTCCAGTTAGACCGCCAAGTACAGGGTAGGACTATTCCCGCCGGCACGAGTACGCCTAAGGATCGGAAGTACAATACCCAACGAAACGAGCACGCTCCAACCTCAGCCCCTGAAGGTACCACGGCAGTCTCTAGTCCGTACCGGGGAAGAGGAAAGGAGTGGTGTACTGGCAGTCTGGTTGAGGAGCAATAGGCACGAGGATTCAAAGAAACAGGAGGCAATCCTATGCAGTCCACGATGAAGGATTTATAAACAATGTTGATCAAACGAGTGGCAATAGCAATCCATAAGGCAATCCGGGTCGATAACTGAAGAACTTTCACAGGGCAAAATGTGAGATGAAGCAATCCAGAAGGAGTTCCGATTCAGCAACGGGAGGTATTGATGATCAAAAGCGTGAGACAAATGGCAGTTCTTGGGTGCAGTCCAGTTCGGCAACAAGAAGCAGCGGGGTGGAACGGGAATTGTTCCGGGTGTAAGCTGGAGGGATGGAAGGAGCGGGAGGACAACAGGTAAGGAGAATAGCATAGGTAGGAAGAGGAAGAACAATGGAGATTCCAATCACGGAGGCCGTAACTTCGAGGAATTCACAAGTGTGAGGATGAAGCAGGGGTAACAAATACGAGGCAAGACAGGAAAGCAAGGAATCCAGAAATAGCTGGCAAAAACAAGGATATCTCAGGATACGTAGCAGGCTCCAAAGTCAAAATCAGAAGCAACAAGTTGGTTGCTGGCTAGAGTTTATCTAGCTCTGGTCACATGACCTAAAGGTGCGGCTGACGTGGAGCGGGTCGACGTGCCTGCCCTAATCTCCATGGCAACCGCCAATGCAACAACACAGATGGACGAGGTTTTGACAACTTCTTGTAGCCCTGAAATAACCCTCTTTTACGAGGAATCCGAAGGAATCGTGAGCGCTGACACCGTGTATAGTGTTCCTGTTGTGCCTGAAACGATGGGGAGGGAGACCACCGGCCCCACCCCCTGGGTCTCGCCAATGGTGGTTACAGCCAAACCTAAACAACCGCAGGCAGTGCGCATATGTATCGACAAGTGCCTCCCTAACGCAGCGATAGGGAGAGAGAGACACACATTACCCCCACAAATGACGAGCTGATTGTGGGCTTATCCGGCACAACCGTCTTTAGCAAGTTGGACCTACGATCATGCTACCATCAAATTCGACTGTCGAAAGAATCACGGTACATCACCACGTTTTCCTCACACCTAAGGCTAACACGATACCGCCTTCTCAACTTTGGCATTTCATCAGCTGCCAAAGTCTTCCAGCATGAAATACGTAAAGTTCTCCAAGACCTGCCAGGGGTCACGAATGTCAGCGATGACATCTTAGTATGCGGCAAGTCTGAAGAAGAGCACAATGACCGACTAGCAGCCTCGCTACAGCGGCTGGAAGAATCAGGACTGACATCGCATGAGGAAAAGTATGAATTTGGGAAACACACTCTAAGCTTCTTTGGCTTTGTCTTTAACGAAAAGGGCGTTTCACCTGACCCAGGAAAGGTGGAAGACATCAAGAACTCGCAGGCCCCAACCACAGCAACCGAAGTGCGTAGTTTCTTGGGCATGGTGATTTACTGCGAACGTTTCATCCCCGACTTAGCCACCATCTCCACCCCACTACGGGAACTCACAAAAACAAAACCACCATGGAAATGGGGCGAGGTCCAAGACCATGCATTTCAGAAAATCAAAGACTCACTTTCCAGTGATGCCGCAATGCCATTTTTCGATACGACACGCATGACTGAACTACTGGTGGAAGCCAGCCCGGTAGGGCTAGGGGCAGTGCTCACACAAATTGACAAAGAAGGGACTGTCTTCTCTTTCGCTTTTGCAAGCAGGGCACTCACGCTGACCGAACAGAACTACGCCCACATTCAAAAAGAGGCACTAGCGATCATATGGGGGTGCAAACACTTCCACTTGTACATTCTAGAACACCCAGTGAAAGTGCTGACAGACCACAAACCGCTGGTCCCCATCTTCAGAAGTTCAGCACCACATCCCCGGCTTGGATTGAGCGCTGGTTACTCCAACTACAGCAATTCTATCTCGAAGTCCTGTATCGGGCAGGGGCCGACAACCCAGCAGACTTCCTGTCACAGCACCCCCGACCAGCTACTGCCACAGAACGTGAAGCGGCCAAGGAGACGGAAGAACACGTGTGCCAGGTCATTGCGTTTGCCAGGACCAAAACCATGAAGATCGATGAGATCAAGGAAGAGACGGACAATGACCCCTGTCTCCAGCTAACCAAAAGAGCGATCCTGAAAGGGGAATGGAAGACATTCCTCACGGCAGTGGCCCAAAGGACACCCCAAGCACAGCAGATGATACAGGCAATCTTTGGAGTACATCATGAGCGATTAGTGTCACTCGAAGAACTCATCCTCAAAGGTCATCGAATTGTGCTGCTAAAACAATCTCCACGAAAGAGCCCTCAAACTGGCACATGAAGGCCACCAGTGGATAGTAAAGACACAGGCATTCCTCAAATCCCGCAAATGGCTACCACAAATGCAACAAAAAGTAATGACACTCATCGAAACATGCACCGCATGTCTAGCCACACGCCGACCAGGGCAACCTGAACCAATGGAATGTCCCCCAAGGAGCGAGCACCGCTGGGACGCCATCAGTATTGACTTTTGCACCATTGCGAACGAGGCGTAACTCCTCGTGGCCATATACGAACACACTCGATACCCGGAGGTGGAGCCAGTTAATTCGACACACACAGTGTCAGTCACCAACGCGCTAGAAAAGATGTTCGCAACTCAAGGCATCCCCTCCTCGATTAAAAGCGACAATGGCCCACCTTTCATGAGCAGAGGCTTCAGGAACTTAATTGACAGCCTAGGGATCCAACATAACCACATCACCCCATACTGGCCGCAAGCTAACAGGGATGCCGAAAGATTTATGGCCTCCATAAACAAGTCTGTAAGGATCACAAAAGAAAAAGAACTGCCATGGCTACCCGAACTCTACAGGTTCCTCCGAGCATATCGGTTGACCCTGCTGGCCCTGCTGCCATGATGTTCGGGGTACCCATCCAAGGAAGCCTACCCTTACACCACTCGTGGAGACCCCCGCCGGTAGACCTGGAACAAATAGAGTGCTGACGTCAGGTGCACAACGCCCGGGAAGACACAGTCAGGAAGGCTGCACCAAGCACCCTCCAAATAGGGAACACATCACTTGTGAAGAACAGAATACAGAAAGGAAAGAGGCCCCCCCCTATGAGTCGGTCACCTGGACTACAACACACAGGGAATATGGCCTCGCTACCACCACACGGGTGTGCGGGAGACTGTGACCCGGAATGTGTCTCACTTCCAACTGACCCCTACGGCCCTATTGGAAGAGTCAAAGGAGAACACAAGCCCCAGGGAGTCCGGTCCGACACAGGAGGACAGCCCCCCAACAGGAAACGACGCAAAGAAGATCAGTGTCAAGATATCCCGACACCAAGTGAAGTGGGCAAGAGTGAGGCCAGGTCCCATACTCCTCACAGAGAGAGAGAGAGAGAGAGAGGAGAACATTATTCACTCCAGAAACGACTAGTGCCCCCGACCAGGCTGCAAGGGTACATCTTGAACGGCATCTACATCTGCACGAGAAGTTGAAGATCCAGGACGGGTCAGAGAGGAACGACCGAGAGAGAGAATGACAAGAAGGACAGAAGGGATCACTGTTTTCATTTGTTTTGTTTGTCTGTTCCATTCATCCAAAGTTGGAAAGGGATGTGGGCGAGGAAATAAAGGTGCAGGGAAAGCCCACCAAGGGCAGTTCTCGCTAGTGCACCAATAACAGCCATGTCTGTGTCTGCTTTCTTCCATGCAACTAGCGCTGCGCAGCAACCTCCGGTGTGCCCGGCTCACCCACCAGGACAAACATCACAGTGGTCACTGCTTATCCATTCCTCTTGGTTTTCCACGGATGCTCTCTCTCTCCCCCCCTCCACAATCTTCAACTCGACCCTTTGTCTCGTTTTTCATCCCCCTCCTGCACGCGTATCTCACCCTCTCTTGCTTCTCTTCGCTGACTTCCAGTTTCCGGCGTCGGCCTCTGCCGGGGGAGGCACGCTATTCGTGGAAGCAAGACCACGCAGAGCGACAGAGATTCGAATCCCGTATCCACGCTTAGAAACCAAACTCAGGTATAGTATTAGGTGCATTATAAACAAAATTAATTAAATATATAAATATGTGTCAGTGATCTGGCCCTACCTTATCTTTAATCTCTTGTTTCCCCATATTGCTATTCTTGTCCTCTGTGCTCTGCGTCTAGATGTATTGAATGCACTCTTTGGCCTCGTTGTCCCGAATGAAATCCAGTTTTCGTTTTCCCTGCTAGCGCCGAGATTTTGGAACTCCCTTTCCATTTCTGTCCATTCTTACCGCACACGTCCTACTTTCAGTGTATTTAAGCCCCTTATATTCTGCTCGGTAAGTGCCTCCCCTAGTTGCCATCATTTGCCTCATTCTTTTTATTTCCTGTGTAGCTTTTTGGATCACCATGAGCAGCGCATTGGTGAAAGCGCTCATTAAATGATGGCCCCAACTCATCATTTGCCAGAAGCGCCCGAGCATTTCCGGTTCAGGGTTCAGTGCAAGGTGGTGTAGGAGTAAGAACGGACATGGGAGTTTACAGCATGAGGAACGGAAAAATAGCTAAGAGCAGTGATGCATTGTATAGAAGACACCCTGAGTACAACGACATCATTATGAGTTTGAGGGATTTTTGGTCAAGAGCTCTAGATACGATAATTACAATTACTGCACATGGAAATCTGAGGGCCTTCGCTAAATTTCTAGAAATCTGCTGCCCTTTTGATAACGGTGAATTGCGCATGCGTGAAATCAGAAGTCTGGATCCAGAGCTGATATACTGCATACCGTAAAATGTCTGTTTGATGCAGAAAATCAGAAGTCTGCATGCAGAGCTGCAATACTGCATATATTAAAAAGTCTGTTTGCGGTAGTTACCACTACTGCACCTGTGCCAAAAAGGGAAGAATGGCAGCGGCCATTTTGAAAATCCACTCCATCTCAATCTGCCATTACCTGCAAGCATTCATGCAGCGTATCAGGATTTGATGGTGGCAGCAGAGGCGCCAGCGGCGCCACCAGGAGGAAAACGCTGGGCCCCCCACTGGCCAATGGGAGCCAAGAGGTAGGAGCTGGATTCCTCGCAGTTAGTGGTGAGTTGGGAGGAAAAAACAAGCATTTTGAAAACTCAGAATAGAAGTTTAATCTGCAAAATCCGTTTTTGATCACATGGCTGGTGGATAAGCATTGGGCAATGCTTGTCCACACCGCCAAACGCAGCAGACGCCATGTGTGTAGAAAATCACACATGTAGAGTTGCTGCTTTATTTGACATGTATTCCTGGCAGTGACACTTAACAGAAGGACTACAAATACGCTTAATCAGTATTAAGGGTATAAGAGGTACCTCACTTATTGTGTATGTTTTGGTCTCTGCATGCAGTAATTTGCCACATCTGATAAAAAATCGAGGTATTGTAAATATTGCCTTGTTTTATTGTTACTGACAAACTCAAAATGGGGCCCAGAAGTCCTCAGCATTCATGCCACGGAGAAGGAAGCACTACTTTTCACACAGAGATGAACTAATGAGGCAACATCGTCCGAAGCGGCGGCCCAACCTATCTGTAACGGCCCACCACCCAAGTTAAGAGCTCAAGCAACGCCAGAGTCTTTGAATGAGGTCGGTAGTGCTGTTTTCGACAGGGTCAACCCAGCTCTGAGGGCCAAGATGAGGGCCATATTGCCATCCGCACCGTGTAGTTTTCTACATAGCTGCTAATAGTGTCCTTTTCTTTTCTTTTTTAAAAAAAGAAATAAACCTTTCCTGCGGGGCCCGGCAACACACTGTGCTGGTGTCCTGGAAGTCTGTTTTCAATGTTGAAGGCTGACCTCATCTACGTAGATTCTTGATACAATCGAAAAGATCGCCCCGGAAAAACCATTCACCCCATCAAAAAAAAAGAGGAATGGCAAAATGGTTCACACCGCTACTAAGAACCATGAAAGAATACAGCCCAGAGAAGAAAAAACAGTTCCAGATACAAATCCGAGCATACAAGAAGGAAATACAAAAAGCAAAGAGAAGGCACTATGACAACAGAATCACCAATGCGACAACTCACAAAAAGAAATGTTCAAGATCATCAAACAAATAAGAAAACCACCAGGCTGCGACAACACCGCAACTCCCTCTGAGAAACTCTGCAACGATCTGGCAGACCATTTCAAGAACAAAATCAACGACATCCGACAAATCATACAAAAAAGATCAATTAACCACAACCTCCAACAAACCGAACCAAACACAGAACAACAACACAAATCCCAAAACATTCCTGAAATATCAGCAGAGGCTTTCATCTTGCGGGGTAAAATACAGCAAGAAATCAGGTTCACCCATAGATCCAGACCCGCCTGATATCTACAAATCAATCCTTGCACAAGGAACACCATCAGAATATTACAGAAACCTGCTAAACCTCTCACTACCAACAGGAACCGTACTGAAAACATTAAAATCAGCATATATCAAACCACTCTTAAAAAACACAAGTGGCGACGTAGAAGACCTCTCCAACTACAGGCCGATCTCAAACATTCCCTACCCAGCAAAACTCCTGGAAACCTACGTCTACAAATTAACCTAAGAACCCATAGAAAAACACCACTTACTGGACCCAGCACAAGTCGGCTTCAGACCCGCAAGAGGAACAGAAACAGCACTATTGTCCATCTGGGACAACCTAAAAACAAACGCGGACGCCGACACAGCCTCAGCCCTGATTCTACTCGACCTCTCCGCATCATTTGACACAGTTAGCCATGACACCCTAACCAAAAGACTAGAAGACATAGGCATAACAGACATAGCACTACTCTGGACTAAATCCTTCCTAGCAGACAGGACAGAAACTGTCTGGCTAAAACCCTTCAAATCCACACCACGAGTCAATGACTGTGGAGTACCACAAGGGTCCTCACTATCACCACTGTACTTCAACATCTACCAAACTGCACTAATCAGAATCTGCAAAAAATACAACATTACATGCTACAACTACGCAGATGACACTCAAATCATCTACAAAATTGAAGACAATCAAGCCGATCACTCAACCCTAATCGAGTGTCTAAAAGAAGTCCTTAATTGGATGAATGCCAACAACTTTAAAATCAACCCAGGAAAGACAGAAATCGTGATTATATCCAAAAATCAAGAGAACACCGCCTACATTCTATGGCCAACGGAAATGGGAACCGCACCAACTCCTTCTAAGGTAGTAAAAAATCTGGGAGTCCTGATGGACAACACCCTAACCTTAGAACCACAAATCAATGCAATAACCAAGAAATGCTTCTTCCTCCTTTACACGGCAAGAAGAATCTTACCTTTCCTCTCCTTCACCCACAAAAAACTCACAATCATCGGCCTAATCATGTCAAGAATCAACTATGCAAAAAGTCTCTATCTCGGAATACCACAATACCTCCTGAGTAAACTACAACGGATCCAAAATGCAGCAGCCAGACTCCTCCTCAAACTATCCAGAAGTGACCACATCACTCCAGCCCTAAAAACACTGCATTGGCTCCCAGTGAAACATCGCATCATCTTCAAAACAATGTACATAAATCAGCGGAAAAGGAGCTGAATTCCTGCAAAAGAAACTAACAATCTACAAGCCAACGAGACTCCTCAGATCAAGCAATGAAATCCGTCTGGAAGAAAAACCATACCTAAAGAAAAAATTTGGGGGCTCCTCATTCTCCCACTTAGCCGCAAAAAAGTGGAACAACTTCCCGAAAAAAATAAGAAACATCACAGACTACCTACAATTCAGGAAATTAATAAAAACCTGGCTCTTCAACACCACAGATGCAAAATGAAAAACCAAAACCACCAAAAGAGAAACGCAATGAAAAGGATGACAAATATAGGACAACAATGACAACATCAAAAACCAAATAAAGAAACTCCTGCTACAAAAGAGAGATGACACTATGTCTAATAGGACACAAACGACACCCATAAGGACAGCATTCAGCGTCCCCGGCCAACTCCCAGCAAACAAATCTAGGACGACAATGACCACATCTATAACCGAATAAAGAAACTCTTACTACAACAAGAGAAGCGACACCCATAAAGACAGAATCCAATGTCCCTAGCCAACTCCCAGTGAACAACCTTCACCCGCTCGATAAATGCTACAATAGATTATACCTCTATAAAGTTGGATGAAGATTAGAACTTGTCACACTAATTAAGATATAGATATTGGCAGGGGCATGGACCAAAGAGAGTGGTAAACGCAGGGTGACGCCGCCTGTGGACATAAATGCAAGAGTTAGCATTTCGGCACACCAAAGGGGGTAGAAGCGATAACTTGAATGAGCGAACAAATAATATGATGAATGCCGAGCAGGCCTCAACACATGGAGGGAGTAAAACCTGTGCCTACTGATGCCAACCACCCACTAGATTAGGAATGCTTTCTCCCACTAGATTAGGAATGCTTTCTGGGCTAGACTGCAAGGGACGCACTAACGCCGCCCCGCCCTGCATACAAACAGGGGCCACGTAGGCAGCCGGTTGCCCATCCTGGGCAAGGTATGCATATGAACGGATACCATACTGGAAAGGGATCGTGAGTGTCGTACAGCCACGAGCTGGACATAGACACAGAGATCCCTAACACCCGACCTGATTAGAAACACGTAATTTGCGCCTCACTTCAAGCCATGAATGCCAACTAACCAACCCACTAATAACCTCACCCTCTGCAAACACCTCTGAAATTCTAACCAAACACAACCACAAACATACAACACAGCAATCCCCACAAACTTCACCACACTGCAACAACAAAAAAAGCATGCATAGACCCACACAACAGCACACAACGCCCTCCGACAGTATAACACCCCAAGCCCAGGCAACGGAATTCCGGGTTGAGGCCACCAACAGCACATCACTGCTCTCTTGCACTTGTCCAGCTCGTCCCCACTAACGCCCCCACCCCTCCTCTCTTTCAGAACTGCCAGAGCGCCAGGGGACCACGCCAGGGGACCACTCCTGTGGTGATAGTGTGCGGTACAAATACCCTTTAATATTAACGTGAAAACGGACTTCAGGGGAAGCAGCACCGCGCGTCACTGCGCCGTGCATGCAAGGCAAGTACATTTTGTTATCTTTAGAAAAAAGGAAAAAAAATTAAGCATTTTTGTAAGAAACTACACTGGTGCTAAGGTGATTGAGGAGCGGGGAAGGGAAGGGGTCACTGGCTTCCCAGGCTGAGGGCTTGTACCATACAGAACAGCCTGCGTTCCGAGCCTCCTGATTGGCTAGCGCCCTCATCAGGGTGCTAATGTGGGTAATTGTGGATTATGGGGAGCGAGGAGTAGGAGGGCCTCTGCCACATAATACTGTGCATGCAGGCATACCCGCTGTGGCCTTCCCTCTGAAACTGCTTTCTTGTGCACTGTCGGTGCCTTCCAGCGCATTTCCGCCTGACTGGCCCTTGTGTCTGCTCATGGTCCTTCTGAAGCCAGCATGTTGGGAGCTTGTTTTCTCTGATGGCCACGTGGTTCACATGATCTTTGCCTGGGCATACCGAGAGTTCATCTGCATGACTGCATGGCTGAGACTGGGAAAAAGCCAAGGGCTCCTCCTTGGTTTCTTGACAAAGACTATGAGATTCCAATAAAGTGACATCTTTTCTTTCTTTCTTTCTTTCTTTCTTTCTTTCTTTCTTTCTTTCTTTCTTTCTTTCTTTCTTTCTTTTTTTCTTTCTCTCTCTCTTTCTTTATTTCCTTCTTTCTTTCCTTCTTTTTGTGCTTTTTTCTTTCTTTCTTTCTTTCTTTCTTTCTTTCTTTCTTTCTGTCTTTCTTTCTTTCTCTCTTTCTCTGTTTCTCTCTCTTTCTTTCTTTTCTTCTTTCTCCCTACCTTTGCTTCTTTCTTTCTTTCTTTCTTTCTTTCTTTCTTTCTTTCTTTCTTTCTTCCTCCCTCCCTCCCTCTCTTTCTTTCTTTCATTCTTTCTTTCTTTCTTCCTCCCTCCCTCATTTTCTTTCTTTCTTTCTTTCTTTCTTTCTTTCTTTCTTTCTTTCTTTCTTTCTTTCTTTCTTTCTTTCTTTCTTTCTTTCTTTCTTTCTTTCTTTCTTTTTTCTTTCTTTCCTCCTTGCTCTCATTTTTCTTTCCATCCTTCCAGCAGCCCTCCATTCTTTCCTTCCACCTGTCCTTCCTTCCTTTCTTCCTCCATCCTCCCTCCCTTTCCTCCTCCCTCCCGCCTCACATCTGAAGCGTCTTTCATAGACACTGTCCTGGGAATCACTTTATGACTGTATACTGTAAACAGACACAGGCTTCTGACCTCAATACACAATACGAGGCGAGGCATCTGACACAGGACATAACCTGGGGCCATGGGTAGCTTTGGAATACATGCATTCCCGCCATGCCAGACATTTTTGCGAATAAGATTAGCCTGCGGGTGATAAGATCTCATATCCAGGTCAGGGGAAGCTAATACAGAAACAGTAGGCGGTGCATTTTAACGAGGCCTTCCCGAACCTTCTTGATGCACAGAGATCACGAATTATTTACAGGTGTCAGTGCTCGGTGTCGTGGTCCTGTTCACTAAACTTGTCCATTGTGCTGAAAGAAACACCTGCTCTCTAATAGTCTTTTAGAATCTCTAAAGGGAATATAGCCAGAGGTCAAAGTGGGCGGGTACTAAAGGGTACGACGTTCCCTTACTTTCTGGGCAAATCAGTCATGGTCCCACTGGGGATTTGAACCTGGGCTGTGCTGGCCAGTGTCACACCTCTTACGCTATCTTGCAGGTGATGGGTTACCTTCGTTCATTTGTATAGACTGCCTGGGACATAACGCTTATTAGCACCCGGGTGGGGCGAGGCAGCCAATCAGATGGCTCGCCCTGCCTGGGCCTCAGCCCGTGGATCCTTCTTCCATTTGCTGTTTGCCTTCCCTGGACCTCGAAGCCTGCAAATTCTTCTACTTGCCATTCAGCGACCTTGGATCTCACCTTACAACCTATCCAGAAGTACCAACAACTATCTATCTTTCTTGTCAGTGCTTGCACTGTTCTGACGCCACGTTAATCCACAGGGAAGAGTTATCCGGGGCATCAGGAGTTGGTCCCCGTTCATCCCTGTATCATCAGGGCAGAATTGGGATTGATTTCTTGCGTCATCATTTTCTCACCCTGCCCACGGATCAACCAGTCTGGCTACCCCGGTATGGACATCTCCTGGAAACACAGGTACGCAGCGCCCTCGTGACGCACACTTTAACAGATTAAGACGCCTTACTGATTCCGAGATGGATGACTCTCAGCAGCTAAGGAATTCAATTGGGGCTCTACGTACCGAGATGACGGCTTTGCATCAAGAAAGTCTAGCCTTACGCCAGATGGTTGCTCAAGGATCCAGCACTAGTTCCCAAGCTGAGACTGTCATGGCCCAAACAACTTCGGTGAAGTTCGACGGTGATCCTAGATGGGTGGCTGAGTTTTGCAATCATTGTAGAATCAATTTTTTGTGTCGACGAACGCATTTCAGTCAGGACAAGGCCAAGATCGGATACATCCTAGGAAACCTGACTAGAAGCGCTTTGGCTTGGGCAACTCCCTTAGTGGTAGCCAAAAATCCTATTCTTGAGGATTTTGTGGCTTTTGAGAAGGCTTTTCTGAAGTGTTTCAGTCACCTAATTTGGCCGCTGCTGCACAGAATCAGCTAATCGATCTAAGAAAAGGGTCAAGTGACATCATTACATATATTAGTCGATTCCGCCAATTAGCCACCGACTCCCAATGGTCCGAGGTAACTCAGAAGGCCCTATTTCGGTGAGGATTGAGGGAAGAATACAAAGATGAGTTGCTCCATATTCCCGAACAGATACTCTGCAGTCTCTCCAGGAACAGGTCTTACGGATCGACCATAGATTGGCAGAACGACGAGGCGAGAGGCATCGCATGGAGAGAACATTCCCAAGGTATTTGCCAGTACCAGCCAAAGTACCTGGTACTCCAGAACTTAGTTCCGAACTCATGCAATCGGGAGCAGTCAGAGGTCCTCTAACTGAGGCCGAGAAGAAGCGCAAAAGGGATCTCCGATTATGTTTGTATTGTGGAGCATTTGGACACTACCTCGGTACCTGCCCCCTGCGACCACTTCAGAAATCGGAAAACTAAATGGCCTGTCATGTATGGGGAAGGCAACAACAGGCCTTTCATCCCTTCCAGCCCTTCCTGATTCCAAGAAAGTCCTGCAACCCATGCAGCCGGTGGTACTCATGGCCTTGCGTATCAAGGTTTCATGGCCAGGAATGAAGACGGTTGAGGTGTTGGAATTGTTGGATTGCGGTGCTTCTGGTAATTACATCGACGCAGATTTTGCCGTCAGAAACGGAATGACCTTGCTTGAGACGAACTGTGCCACAGTAGTGGAGGTCATCGACGGAACTCCTTTGGCTTCTGGTCCTATCCACCAACACACTGAGCCTCTAAGACTACAGATTGAGGGACATCATGAACAGATTTCTTTGGATGTTATCAAAACGCCCTCATACTCTATAGTCTTGGGCTTACCGTGGTTGTTATATCACAATCCTAACATCAATTGGGTAACTCGAACCCTGTTTTTTTGTTCTGACCGCTGTGTACAAGAGTGTAGCAGTACTGGGTCCTCTCCGACGACACTATCTATTTCTACCCAGACCGATGGAAATGGAATCTCTCGTCTACACTCAGTATAATCTATACCGCCTGAGTATTCAGAATTCCAAGAGGTTTTCTCTGAACCCAAGGATATACCGTTGCCTCCTCACAGGTCCTTTGATTGTGCCATATAGTTGCTACCAGATGTTGTGATACCACATGGTAAAGTGTATTCTCTGACGTCCCATGAAATGGAGGTGTTGCAGGAGTATTTGGAGGAATGCATCCGGAAAGTATATAGAACACCTTCCAAATCACCAGCGGGATTCCCATTATTCTTTGTCAAGAAACAAGAGGGCACCCTGCGTCCATGTGTTGATTACAGGAAGCTGAATGACATCACAAGGAATGACCGGTATCCGTTACCTCTGATACGGAACATCATGGAATCATTGCATACCGCACAGGTATTTTCCAAATTAGATCTACGAGGGGCCTATCACTTGGTACGAATAAAACTAGGCGATGAGTGTAAGACGGCATTTAAGACACCATCAGGGCACTACGAATATCGAGTCCTGCCATTTGGGTTGTGCAATGCCCTGGCCGTCTTCCAGTGTCTCATGGACCATATATTTGCAGATTTGATTGGGATTTCGGTCTCGGTGTACTTGGACGAAATACTACTGTTTTCTGCAAACTCAAAGGAACACATGTTCCATGTGAAGGAGGTTCTCAGGCGACTACTTTAGAACCATTTATATGCCAAGGCAGAGAAATGTCTTTTCCATGAAGACCATATCGAATTCCTTGGTTATGTAATCAGTGCTTCTGGCATACACATGGACCCCGCCAAGATACGTGCCATCCTGGAATGGAAGCCTCCTAGTGACCTTCGATCTCTTCAGCGTTTGCTAGGATTCAGCAATTTTTACAGAGGCTTTATTCCATCTTTTTCTCAGCTCACCACCCCTCTGTCTCATCTGACCAGTACCAAGATACCCTTTGTCTGGGGCTCAGAAGCATCTGCCGCATTCGGACAGCTGAAAGAGGCCTTCAGTACCTCTCCGATTTTGCATCATCCTCACGAAGACAGGCCATTCATTGTGGAAGCTGATGCTTCTGATTTTGAGGTTGGGTCTGTGCTACTACAGAAAGACCCGGAGTTGGGGATGGAATTCCCTGGTGCGTATTATTCCAGGAAACTTACGTCCAGTGAGCGTAATTATCCGGTCATTGAAAAGGAACATTTGGCCATAAAGACCGCCTTTGAGGAATGCCGACATCACCTTCTGGGGGGCCGGTTTCCAGTAGAGGTACGCACGGACCATCGTGATATGCAATTTCTACATTCCCTACAGTGTTGAACCTCTTGTCAAGCTCGGTGGGCCTTCTTCTTTTCCCATTATGACTTCAACATCACCTATGTTCCCAACACAAAAAACCTGAAAGCTGATGCATTATCTCGTTCCTTAGAAGACAACATCAAACAGGATGGTCGGGATCAGCCTTTGATTGCCTCAAAACATTTCCTCTTGGCCCTCACAGCCTACCTACAGACAGTTGCTCAAGAGACCTTGACAGATCCTAGTCGGACTGCATTGGTGAGACGTCCCCAAGTAAGAGAGAACAATGGCCTGCTCTTTTTTCAGAACAGATTGTATCTTCCTACGGAGGATCTCTGCAGGACTATACTGCAGAGCCTTCATGACTCTTGGATTGGGGGTCACTGTGGTGTCCGTTAGACTCAAGAACTAATTGCCAAACAATTTTGGTTGCCAGGCTGGGCTACCCAAGTCAAGCGTTATGTTGAGTGCCGCCCTGTATGTGCTCAGGTCAAGACTCCGCGCAAGAAACCTTTAGGCCTTCTGCAACCTACGGAAATACCACCTTATCCCTGGCACACAATCGCTGCAGATTTCATTGGTGACCTTCCGCCTTCTGAAGGTAACACCTGTATCATGGTTATTGTTGACTGTTTCACGAAATTGGCCCATTTCATCCCCCTTAAGAAGATCCCTACAGCGGTTCAGATGGCACAAGCTTTCTTGCATAACATCTTTCGCTTACATGGTTTACCTGAAAATGATAATAACTCATTGTGGGTCTCAATTCATATCATCTTTCTGGAGTCAGCTTTGTTGGCACCTTGGCATCCATCGGGCTCTCAGTTCTGACCATCATCCACAAACTGGACAGACAGAACAAACAAATCAAATCTTGGAGCAGTATCTGCGCTGTTTAACCAATGCCTCCCAATCCAACTGGATGTCACATCTACTCCTGGCCGAAGTGGCGTACAATAATTCTGTTCACTCTGCAGCTGGACTTATCCCCTTTTTCTGTTCTTCTGGTCGTCATCCCAAGTTGTTGCCTCTTCCTCCTATCCAAACCAGCACTGTTCCTTTGGCTGATCATCTCGTCTCCAACATCCAAGATCTTTAAGACTGAGCCGCTAGTACCCTGGTTAAGGCACGTGAGAGCATGAAGGTTCAGGCTGACAGACATCGAAGTCTTGAACCTCCTTTTCGGGTGGGAGATTTAGTGTGGCTTTCCTCCAAATGTTTGCCAGCCCGGAACCTGCCTTTGAAACTTGCCTCTAAATAACTTGGGCCTTTCCGAATAATGAAACAGGTATCTCCGGTGGCCTTTAAGCTAGGTTTGCCTTTATCCTGGTGGGTTCATCCCGTTTTTCATGTTTCCTTGTTGAAGGCCTACCAAACTGATCCTTATGGTCGCTCCTGCCCCCGTCTTGCTGCCATTGATATCGAGGGTACACTTGAGTTCGAGGTTCAGGAAATATGCGATTCCTGTTTTTTCCGGGAAAATTGCAATTTTTGGTGGATTGGAGGGGCTATCCAGCCTGTGATGGCACCTGGGAAACAGTGGGTAATGTTCATGCCCCCCCCGTTTGGTACGAGAATTCTATTCCCGTCATCCTTGAAGCCGGGTGCTCCTCGTCTTCCTAAGGGGGGTCATGGTGTTAGGACACCTACCTGGGTTGCCCCCACACAACGCTTCTGGGTCTGGCAGCTGTACCCACGGATTCGGCTTGCAGGTAGAAACACTCCCTGACTCACGAACTGGCGCTCTGCTCAAACGCGGATGTGTCCACATGCGCTGGCCTCGCGGGTTGCTACGTGTAACTAGACGAGCTTGTGTTTCAAGCCTCGTTCTCGTTTCCGCTCGACCAATGCGCATGCGTGGGCAGGGCTGCGGTCCAGACCTCCGTTTCATGCCGAGTCCTTTAAGTAGCGCTCGGGTTCGGAATCAACTGCGTCTTAACGCGGTTGGTTCCTGACTCACTGCAGTGCTTTCGATCTTTTGATCTACCCTCTGCTCCAGTCTTCTGTCTTCCCTTGCCTCCTTGTTCCTGGTTCCCTGCCTTTCCTTCCCTGGGGTTTACTGGGGTCTGCTCTTGGTCTTCCCCCGGGTCATGGTTCCCTGTTTGCCTTGCTGGTTACTGTCCTTGTTTTTTCCCAGATTGTTCCTGGGAGGTTGTCCTGCTCCCCGCCTGGTTGGGCTTCCCTCCATTTTCCTTGTTAGACTCCTGAAGTCTTTCCTCCTTGTACAGTCTCTCTCCTGCCTTGCCGGGGTACCAGCTTCTTTTGGACCTTCTTCCTTTCCATCTGCTGTTCGCCATGCCTGGGCCTGAGCCTGTGGATCCTTCTTCCATCTGCTGTTTGCCTTCCCTGGACCTCGGAGCGTGTGAATTCCTCTACCTGCCATTCAGTAACCTTGGATCTCACCTTACAACCTATCCAGAAGTACCAACAACTATCTATCTTCCCTGTCAGTGCTTGCACTGTTCTGACGTCACGTTAATCCACAGGGAAGAGTTATCCGTGGCGCCAGGGGTTGGTCACCATTCATCCCTATATCATCAGGGCGGAATTGGGATTGATTTCTTCCGACATCATTTCATCACCCTGCCCATGGATCAACCAGTCTGGCTACCCCGGTACAGACATCTCCTGGAAACACAGGTACGCAGCGCCCTCGTGAGCCGTGGCGCAGCCAATCAGGTTCCAAGATTGCAGGCTGAAACTGGTAATCTCATCCTGCATTCCATGGAACTCACAGGCTGCTTTCCCCACCCCACACCACCATCTTCTCCCCACCCGACCTTACCACTTTTAAAAAAAATAACCATATCCACCCTCCCCAGCCCTACTTACCTGACCGTTGCAGTGGCGATGCCCACAGCAGCTTCTCTCTGTCTCACTTTGCCAGCAGGCACAGAAATGAAAGAGGGGCTCATATGGAGCCCCACCCTCCTGCTCTGTGGTAGCCATCTTGGAACAGTATTTTCTATGCATGAACGGGATGCAGCAATTTCATAGAAAATACCCCACTATCAGCCCCCCAGGTTACCGGATTGGCAACCCTGGGTGCTAATGGCGTTATTAACCGGTTCCATGGGCTATACCAGGGGTTAACGTCCATGTGCCCTTGTTAAATTCCCTCGCTTCGCTCGGCCCTTTAACACAGGCTGCTGGGCCGTTACCCTCCTCCTCTTCTATAGCCCGTGGAATGGGTTACTAGCGCCATATTCCTGAATCGCCACATAGCCCTTCACATCAGGGACCAGCAGTGAAACTAATACAGTCACAGCTGTGTGTGAAGGTAATGGGTGGGACTGAGAATGGCTATAGGCCATAGCATTTTCCTTAAGAGGTGTGAATGGCTGGTCGTTGTTTTCAAAGGGTAGGCTCTTAAAGCTGCATAATGTGGAGGACAATGACTGAAAGTAATGGGTTCTTTTGAGATACATTTTCTTTCTCTGTGTTTCTGTCAGTTTCGATAGTACAGTTGTAAAATGGTGTTGGGGGCAGAGTGACGGAAAGGGGACCGATTATTTAGACTTTGTAGTGGGGTGAAGTGAGGGTGGGTATGGGGTCATTGTGGTGCGTGGTGAGGCAGATAGCTTGTTTCCTTTTTTTGTACACTGACTCCTGGCCACAATGTTCAGGTTAAAGAAGGAACTGCAGCCAGTTGCAGAATGTGCAGAAGCTAGGTGATTGCACTCCCATTCACTGATGGCCATTCCCACACTGGCATGGGGCTGTTCGCCACACAAAGGAGGGAAATCCCTTTGTGATTGTGCATTCTTCCATTAAATAAGTATGCAAACAGAGGTCACCAGGGGACGCACAGGCAATGGCTGCCTGATTCCCGAGCTCCCGCCGAAGCCAGTTCGCAATGGGGATTGAGCCCCCCCGATACCCTCCAAGGAGAACAAAAGAGCCTGAGCGGGCAGTGAACCCCCGGGGCTCCCCCTGAGAGAAACAGCAACATTCGGGGACCCCCGAAAGCCGGAGAACCGGAACCGCGGCCTCAGCAGCGAAGACGCCACGGGAGACCTGAGCAGCCGCGGGGCCGGAGGAGGAGCCGAGGCCCGCCGAACCTGGGGGACTGCGCAGGAGGGGCCACCCCCCCTTGCGTCTGGCACCCAGCCCCCAAGTGAGTGGACCACAGAGCGGGGACACCGAACCCCCCGTGGACCGGGCCCACAACCCCCGATCGAGGCGGCGGCCTCCCTACACTTCATCCGCGCAGGCGGAGAGAAGCGCCGGAGACCCGTGCCCAGATAGGAGGAATGCGTATTCCCCCGGACCAGGCCCCGGATAAGAAGGGGTGGCGGCGCCGGGGCCGGGAATCCCCCCTCCGCCACTGTGCCTGACAGCCCCGAGAGGCGACCAGCATTTCGGCACTGGGCGAGGGGACCCTCGAGGCCGCACTGCTGCACGCCCACGGGAGAGGCACCCCCCCTCCCCTCTTCCTTTACCGGAGCCCGGCTCCTGACCCCACCACCAGAGGAGGAACAGACAGCAGGAGAGTGGGCTCGGATGGGCCGCCGCCAATATCATAAACAGGACGGGACGGCGGCCCACCGCCCCGCGGCGAACAAAGCAACCTCCCCTCCCCGGAGTGCACAGAAGACGCCGAAAGCCCTGGGGCATCTGCACTGGGTGCGAGGTCCCCGCCAGAAACCGGCGGGGCATGTGCCCGCCCGGTAGCGATCCCCCAAGAGCCGCGAAGGACCACCGAAGCAAGAGGGGGTTCCCTGTTTACCCCCCGAGGGTGCCTCCACCAACACAGCACCGGCCGGCCTACGAGGTGATCCCGTGGCCCCCACAGAACCGAGGCATACCCTACGGCGAGCCCGGGGGTTAACCAGATGAACTGGCAAAAGAATCTACAAAAATATCGTTACCAAGGGGCAGGACCCCACGATAACGGCCGTCCCACGACAGAGAAATGGCCCATTTGGAAGCCTCAGCACCCTCAACGGCGGCAATGGAGAGGGGCTTCGCCTCAATTCTACAAGAGATAAGGGACATGCGCTCCGACATTGCCCAAAAATTTGTGAAAATGGATCAACGGGTTGACAAAGTCGAGGACAGGCTCCTTCAGATTGAAACCAACCAATCGTCATCAGCAACCCTAGAGGTATGAGGCTGTCTGCCCTTGAGAAGAGGGAGGAGGAGAGGTTGAAACAAATGGGCAATTTTGAAAACAGGGAACGGAGAAACAACCTTAGATTTTTTGGGGTCCCCGAGGTGGAGGGGGAGACGGAGAGAGAGATCAATCGCGCGGTGCGAGACATTATTGCCCTCCTCTTTGAAGAAGAGATGACTACTGAACTCACTTTTGATCGTGTGCAGAGAGCAGGAGGACGGGCAGGGGGATCCCGGTCGATTCTGGTCCGGTTCCACTACTATTCGGAAAAGACACAAGTGCTGGAGGCCGCCAGGAAAGCTCAGGTGATTACATACAAAAATTCCCAGGTCTCAATTTTTCAGGACCTCTCCGCATATACACTGGCCAAACGTAGGATGTGCCGCCCCCTCACTCATCTGCTGAAAGAGAAGGGGGTACGATACAGATGGGGCTACCCCTTCTCCCTAGCCTTCGAATACCTGGGCCAGCGGACGATGCTGATAACAGAGGAGGACATCAAGGAAGCCATCCAGGACTATGTGTCGGAACCGACCCCCCGAAGGGGACCAACTGGGCCGGCTCAGAGCGTGGCAAACGACCCGGGCCTGTCGGGTGGAAGAAGAAAAAAGACCAGCGCAAGGAAATTTAGAAAAATGAACACGCGAAGGAAGGAGAGCGGAACGACTCTGAGGGATGAGCACCTAGGGGACCCAACTAGCAAAGGTCTGAGAATGAGGAACACGGAGACGATTGGAGCGACTTGACCACTTGCAGGTCGGAATCTGAAGAATTGGAGGTTAAGCCGAAACTAGAGTCCCCTTGAAAAGAAAGTAAAGCGGGGGCGACCGAGGGGACGAGGCTGGGGGGGGCTCACAAAAACGAGTTTAGCAATGAACGCCAGGCCGGGGAGGGCAGGCTGGTGGACCGGCCAAAATGCCAGAAATGGCGGAACTAACTGGCTGGACGCCGAGGAGGGGCGTGGGGGCACAGAAATTAGTTGGGGTTTGTTTGTTTGGGAGAGGGTTTGGGGGGCAGTTGGGGCAACGTTTTAAAAGTGTCCAAACGGTGAGACAATGGGAGCGAGAAGGGAGTAACGATGCAATGCTGTTGACCAATAGAGAGGGAAACAATGATTATGGCTGATGGCCGGCCTGCCCTGGGTGTGGGTACCCTGAATGTGCGGGGGCTGAACACCCCCACGAAGAGATCCCTGATTTAAAGAGAATTCAGGAGGGCGAAACTAGACCTGCTTTTCTTGCAAGAGACACACTGGGCGAGGGGGAATGAACCTAAAATGCGAGAGGGGGGAATCAAAGAGGTCTTCCATGCTTCCCATAAGGTAAAGAAAAGAGGGGTGGTCATACTGGTAGCAACGAATGTAGGCTTCAAGAAAGAGGCCATCCTGAAAGACCCCGAGGGCCGATACCTGTTTGTACGGGGTTCCCTACAGGGCTCCCCCCTAACCCTGGCAGTAGTGTATGGCCCGAACGAAGGACAAGCCCAATTCTGGGAAGAAGGAAGGGACAGGCTCAAACTGTTTGTACAAGGCCCGTTAGTGGTGGGGGGGATTACAATATGGTTCTAGACCCAACAAAAGACAGAAAGCGGGTAGGCCCCCAAAACCCCAGACCCGCAGATGAAGTCATGGTGCGAACCTTTCAGAGGGTCAATGAGGATCTAGGCTGGTGGATGCAATCCCGACCCCCAGAACAGATGCCCCCTCCTTTACTTACTACTCGACCATCACAACTCGTTCTCTAGGATAGATTACATCTTTGTGGACGAGATCTTCTGTCCATATGTCGCAGGCTATAGGATAGACCCTGTCCCTTGGTCAGACCACGACATGGTCCGAATTACCTTAGCGGTGGGTTGGTGTGGAGAACGCAGAGGATGCTGGAAATGTAATGATGCCCTATTAAGAGACGAGGTTCACGCCCAGGATGTCCTGGAAGCCATAACAGAGTTCTTTGAGCTTAATAATAATTGGGAGGTGGACACGCACACGTTTTGGGACGCCTTCAAGGCAACCTTACGAGGAGTCCTCATAAAAATTGGAGCTCGGAAGAAAAGGGAGACAGAGGCCCAGGAGAAAGCCCTGCGAGAAAAAATAGCCCGTCTCCTGCCGGGGGGCTCCCCGGATCAGGCCCTGGAGCGCGACCGGGTGGCCACACTGGAGGACTACAGGCTCCAGCTAAAAGACCTACTCCTACACAAAATGGAGAGGAGTCTCCAAATGGTCAAACAAAAATATTATGATAAAGGGGACAAAGCGGATAGGATCCTAGCCTGGAAGCTGAGGGAGGTCCAGAGAAGTAGAAGGGTGAAGGAGGTGAGGGACGCCCAGGGGTCCCTTGGCTGCGACTCTCCCCATATTGGAGAGGCCTTTCGCCAATACTACAAGACACTCTATTCGTCAGAATATGACGGAGATGATACCCAGATAGAAGAATTCCTGAACTCCATACAGATCCCATCCCTAACGAGGGAGATGGCAGAGGGGTTGGAGGGCCCGGTGACCGAGGATGAGGTGGACAAGGTGATTAGTGGGATGAAGGTGGGAGCTTCCCCCCGGGAAGACTGCTTTACTGTTTATTTTTACAAGAGATTTCGCTCCTCCCTGGCCCCGTACCTAGTGAGAGTTTTCAACGCCGTGCTGGAGGGGGGCATCCTCCCTGAGTCCATGATGGGGGCCATAATAGCAGTTTTGCCCAAGGAAGGGAAGGATCCCGCAGAATGTTCCTCCTACCACCCCATATCGCTGTTAAACATTGACGTTAAGATCCTGGCCAAGGTGGTGGGGAGGCGGATGGAGGGGATAATGCCGAAACTAGTCCATGGGGAACAGGTGGGCTTCATTAGGGGAAGGCAAGGGTCAGATAATGTTCACAAAACTATAGACCTGTTCCACTTCACCCAAACATCGGAGCACGATGCATGTGTCCTCTCCCTAGACTCGGAGAAAGCCTTTGATAGGGTCGAGTGGAGATATATGGAACTCCTCCTCCAAAGAATGGGCTTCGGGACTCACATTATGAGTTGGGTAACTGCCATCTACAGAGCCCCCACGGCAAGGGTTCAGGTGAATGGGAAGCTGTCCGAATCACTCCCCCTCTCCCGAGGGACAAGGCAGGGCTGCCCACTCTCCCCCCTGATATATGTCCTTACGATGGAGGCATTAGCCATAGCGATCAGAGCTCACCCGGACATCAAGGGAATTAGAAGGGGTGAGGTTGAATTCAAGCTGTCTCTGTTTGCGGATGATATTTTAGCCTATCTGATAGATCCTGGCTCCTTGCTCCCCCCTTCCTGACCCTGGTGGCTGCATTTTGCCGCTTCTCGGGCCTGAAAATGAACACTGCAAAATCTGTCTTGCTCCCAATGAGAACAATGGACCCAGAGCTGGACCCCCTGGAGAGGTTTCATGGGATTACAGTGGGGAAGGTCGCTATACGGTACCTGGGGGGCCTTCTTACCAGAGACATATCGAAATTGGGTACCATTAACTATGACCCCATAATGCAGAGATCACATCTGATCTGAGGAGATGGGGTAAGATGATCCTCTCATGGTATGGCCGGATGACTGCAGTGAAGATGAACATATTGCCTCGTCTCCTGTACCTTTTCACAGCTCTCCCAACCACTGTCCCAGCACAGACTTTTAGAGAACTACAAAATGCGGTACGAGACTTTGTATGGCAGGGGAAAACCCCAAGGACCGGGAGGAGTGGGGATTTGGGTTGCGGGATTTTCACCTTTATTTCTGCGCCGCCCTACTGCGCATCCTCCTGGAGCATATGAAAGAGGGACTGGAAACGTATTGGTCATACTTAGAAGATATGGACACGCACCCTCTAAAGGTGCGTGACCTCTTATGGGCCCTGCACAAGACGATCCCGAAACACCTAAAAACCCACCCGACCCTGGGAGTTCTCTGGGACATCAGGAAAGAGGGCCCCCGGACTGCATACCTTACCACATGGCCATCCCTGATGACTTCTCTCTGGGGCCACCCCCTCAACTTGTGTAGTAAAGGGGTGCGGCATTCCCAAACCTGGTCAGACATGGGAATGAAATGGGCTGGGCAGATGTTCAGAGAGGGCAAATTCCTATCCCATGAGGACCTGTGGGACGCTCTCGGACGAGGGTCTCTTTCCATTTTCGAATACCTCCGCCTTAAGGGCATCCTCTGCGACCAGTCATTGGGTCCAAACCTGAGGAGACAGTTAACCCCCTTTGAGAAGCTCCTCGACTCGGCAACCTCGAGAAAGGGTGCGGTATCTAGTATGTATAAAATTTTAAATACGTATAACCTTCAGGGTAGGATGAGCTTCTCAGAGGACGCCTGGGCTAGAATATTCAAAATAGCATTTCATGGGAACTTATTCACCTCAGACATGGAGCATCATTTCAAGATCTTACAGGGGTGGCACAGGGACCCGGCAAAACTGTCAAAGATGTTCCCGGGGGTGTCACCAAGGTGCCTGAGGGGATGCGGCCAGACAGGCTCCAGAGGCCACATGTGGTGGCACTGCCCGAAAGTACAGGCTTACTGGGGGTCGGTGAGGGGCTGGATAGCGGAAGTAATAGAGGAACTTTTACCACTTAATCCCCTACGATGTTACTGGGTCTCCCCCCGGAGGAAACGGAACTATACCAATATCCAAGGATGTGGGAAACCATGCTGAGGGCGGGCAGAGTAGCTCTCGCTCAGAAATGGAAGAGCCTGGAAACCCCCTCAAAGAAAGATTGGCTGAAAAAGGTGAAAAACATGTTTTTGATGGACAAACTGACTGCTATGGTGAACAATGATACTAGTTAATTCCTCATGAACTGGTATGGAGTGCAAAAATCCTGGGGTGGGACGTTCACTGAATCCGAGGTATAGATCCCGGCCTGAGCGGGGCGGGATTAGTCCCGAGATGCATGACAATCGACCTGGGGACCCACGACCCGGGGAACGGGGGCGCTAAGTCAGTCGGCGACACGGTCACTAATCGCATCATGTCCCAACCCAAAGGCAGAGAATAGTTATTGGCTCTGGGGGCAGGCTTTAGGGAGCCAGGTCCCCACAGTATCATGAAAGGGGCATGGACTCAGAAGTGAGAGGCATGGCCTAACCACTGAATGTGACTATCGAATGCCTGAGTTTATTACATTTCTAAACAGAACCATTGTATGTTGTAAAACAGATAAAACAGCAACACACGTTTTCAATAGTTAATGTAGCATTCTTATCCCGCAACGTGAGGTGCTTGTGCACTCTAGATTGTGTCATACCATATGTTTCATGGACCAGGCACTGGTCTGGATGACCTCCTTCCTTTCTAATCGACCTTCCCAAGTGCAACTGGGACCTTTCCTCTCTGCCACCTCACTCTCTACCTACAGTGTCCCTTAGGGATCTATTCTATCGCTGTAGCTTTTCAACATCTACCTTGCCCCTCTGGCCCACTTCATCTCATCCTTCTCCCCTCACCTCCAGTTTTATGCTGATGACACACTGCTCTCCTTTAAACTGCCCTCCTCTACCGCCTCTCCTTCCTCTCTCTTACCTGACTGACTGACTGACTGCTATTCAGGCACGGTGCTCTGCTAATGATCTCTGCCCTAATGCCAGTAAGACTGAGATCTTTCTCATTGGGATGCCTGCTTCCTGCTTCCCTCCCACTCTCTGACGCCCTCGTTGCCCCCCCCCCACTTGGCCTCTTGTGGGGGAAAAACCTCGAGGTCATCTTTGCCTCCTCTCTCACATTCTCCTCTCACATCAGTCGTTGTCAACAAGTCCAACTATCAGCTCCAACTCCTCAGAGGCATTCTCCACTTTCTCACTTGCCCCAGAAGCTCAATGTATCCAGAGCTCTGGTTCTCTCTAGGCTGGACTACTGCCACTTCCTCTTCCTCAATGTGCCTCTTTCCTCCCTTCACCCTCTTCAACTAATCTAGAATAGGGCTGCAAAACTTATTCTTGGTCTCAAGCCCAGGGGCCGCATCTCTCCAGCACTAAAATCTCTGTACTGGCTCCCAGTGGCTGCTTGGATCAAATTCAAGACCATTTGCATCATCCAGAAGGCTTTCTGGGACCTGGGACCCAGCTACATCCAACTTTCTCTCCCTAAATACCTCCTTGTTAGAGTCCTTTGGTCTTCTAGCTCCATTTCTCTGGAGATCAGACGTTTCTCAAGCAGAGAGTGGGGGATAGATCTCTTTCCTCGGCAGGAGCCTCCCTCTGGAACGGCCTTCCTGCCCCTCTCAGACTTGAGCTGGATGTCATTAAGTTCCAGAAACTTCTCAAGGCTTTCCTTTTCTCCTCCTTCTTCCCTCTCCCCCTTCATTGCTAATTGCCCCTGCCGCTGTGACTGGTGCCTGGTCCCTTATGTGCCTTACAGGGGCTTGGCTGTCCTCATCCAGTCTACCCGAGCACCCCATCACAAGCACTTGCCCTTGGGCACCTTTCCCTGACTAGCCTGAATCTGGTCCACCCTGTCCTCGCACTAGCTGACACCCCTGGTTCCCCTGGCACTTGCCTTCCTGGACTACCCTCGGCACCTGCCCAGCCCCTGCGGTCCCAGCCTTCTCCCCTTCCCACTTCCCTTATCCCAGCCCCTCTTCCCTGACCTGCCCCCTCCCGGCACTTATTGTAACTGCACTTGCAAGATCCAAATGTCACAAGGCCTAGTAGGACTATTTATTGTTGTGGCTTCTCCTCTGTCCCCCCAGCCTTTGCCTTGTGATGCCTGGAAACACTTGTGTAAAGGCACCATACAAAATGTCCAATGAATAAATAAATAAATATAACTGCACCAAGACACATGCAAGTATTTAAAGTGATTTGTTCAAAACATCTTTAGTGATTTGGAGAAGCCAAGGTTAGAACCTAGGTCTCCTAGTTACAAATTCTAAAGCTCATACAACAGTTTGGCGGAATAATAAATTATGAATGCAACAAAACTCAATACCACTGCTCTCCTCATGCCACCTAAACATATTTGTTGTGCATCATGTATAAAGAATGTACATTAATTTCCTTGTCTGACCTCAGACCAGTAAAAAAAGAGGGGTGAGGCGCGCACTCCAATTCATGGCCAATATACTACCTGAAAAAGGAAAAAGAATAAATGGGTTAAATCCCAAAGTGTCCAATTCACTGGGTTAGTTCCCAATTGTTACAAAAATATTCACAGGGTTAGATCCCAATTGTTGCAAACATATTCATAGGGTTAAATCCCTTATGCTGCATTGGTACTGCTGTTCTCCTCCTTCAAATATTCACAGGGCTGGATCCCTTATGTTGCATTTGGGCTGCTGTTCTCCTCCTCCTAGCGCTTTCGTGTCCCAGCACTCTTCAGGGAGGCTGTGTTGCCTTTCACTTCAGGTGAATCCAATTGAATTGCTAATGCAGTCTCTAAGAATTATGGGAGCTGTAGTGAAATCATTAGTTCATTTCAGGTGACCAAGGAAAGACTCCCCTCCAGGAGCACACATCTTTCCCTTAGCAGGGGGAGGAGGGAAAACCATAACTATGTTTCTCCACTGTAGGGAAAAATGTCCCCGCGCCTCACCCCTCTTTTTTTACATGTAATTTGTGGAGATCCAGACTCTAGAGGCAGCAGCACCTGGGACATTTTTCCCTTTCTTTTTCAGGTAGTATATTGGCCAGGAACTGGAGTGCGCGCCTCACCCCTCTTTTTTTTACATGACCACAGACCAGAGTGCAAATATTTTAGTTGTTTTTGTTGTCTCCTGTTATTACACTTCCATATTACAATATGAGTGTAGCCCCTGGACTACATTAGACCAGTTAGTTAGGGCTACAAGCTTGTCTCCTGAGGTAAAGAAAGGCTCAGGCACTATAGTCGGATAATGATTTATTTATATAATTGTTAGGTAGTGTTTGTGTCTATGTATTGCATAGATTTACTTACCTGGAATATACCATCCAGCCCATCATGGGGCTGGATGGAATATAGTGACTAGGAAAACAAAAACCAAAGAAAAAACCAGTGGTGAAAGCTCCCCTGTCTAGGAGTGGGATGGGCAGGGGAAAGGGACTGGGACAAAACACCATCATGAAAACAAAAATAACGGTTGGTGGACAGGGACAAGTAAGGAGGCAAAACTAGAGCTTTGTGAGGGCCGTTGTCCAATCTTTTCAAAGTCATGGAACGCGTTTGCAGGGCAGTCCCGGTGAAGGGCCACTCAGAGCATGAGTGCCCTCAAAGATGATCAAGTCCACTGCTGTTTGTGAGGCTGCCCCAGGGCACGGCCTGCGGCTAAGAACAGCAGCACTGCAGGCGTGGCAGTGTCAGTGGTGGCCCCCATGGCACAGGGTCATCAAAGGAGATCCTAGTTGCCACAGGACCACGGCAGTGAGTAGCTGGCCCCAGGTGGCGGACAGGGCCACCTGGAAAGCCTTTAATTGGAATGGGCTGTGCGCAGTAAGGTGGTGCCCCATGTTGTGGATTGAAGCACCACAAGGAGGAGGACAATGCCCCGGGAAGATCCAAACCAATATACCAAGGATAGCACCACAGGTACTGAAAAGTGGTGGCTGACTGCAGCAGCTGCCTCCATGTAATATAATGTAAATACCTGTTCAGTATTGCTTGAAATGTCTTTATATGTATGTTTATTTAAGTGTTGACATGTACAATTCTATGTATAGTTATGGGTATTGATTTGGTGGTGTATATAAGTAATTAAGTTAGGAGTCTACACAGAGTTGTGTGGGTACACATTGTAAGATATGGAAGTGTTGGCAATTAGAAGTACCTTGGGATGAGCAGGGAAGAAGATGTTGTGCCCTACAACATGCCGTTAGGGGTTGGACCACCAACTAGGGCCATCTCCTTGCCCTCCTACATAGCGGGTGGTGCCAGGAATGTAGGGGTCTTCTCCATCAGATCCACCCTAAGGGTCTACCTTTGACCCCTATCATGGAGGGTGGGCTGCCAGGGCAAATCCCTTAGAGGGAACTCACACAATGGGAACAGAGTAGAAGGGTTTTTAGAGGGGGGAATGTTATTAGGCTTATTGTGCTGAGTTTTAATAAATAACAGGGGTCCCCATTAGGAACCCTAAAAAATGCCCCTTTGTATTTGTGTCGCATGGTGTGGAAGAAGATAAGGGCTCAGGGCAGAGCCAATCCCCTAGTCTAACATCAATTATATGTTGCAGGTTGCACTGCACCCCTTCCTGCAATCATGAGACTAACCCTAGCACAGGGCATAGGCAGTAGCATGTCACTAATCCTCCCAGTTTTGTCCCCTGTTGACTTATCACACCACCTCCCAGTTAGGACACTCAAACCACCTGGGGAAATGGACCAAACATATATGAAAAGTCCAATCCAGGGGTCTGCAACCTGTGGCTTTCCAGATGTTTTGGACTATGGCTTCCATGATACCCCACCATTGACGATGCTGGCTACGGCTGATGGGAGATGTAACCTAAAACATCTGGGAAGTGTAAAGTTGCAGACCCCTGGTCTAATTGGACACAAATAAATCAGGAAAGTGCACTTAAACTGTGTGGTGCAAGTGGGGTGTATTTTACAGCCTTCAAAGGGTTTATGTATTGTAACTGTTAAGTAAAAACAATCTAGTGCCCAATTAAGTTAGTTATGCTGACAAATTACTACTCACCTTTCTCTTCTATCATTGTTTAGAGCAAGGGTCTCTAACCGCTGGTAGCTCGCCTGAGGCTGCCCGGTATCTCCTAGCATCAAACACCAAATTGAGCACTGCAAGTTTATTTTGGTGTCCGAAGTCCCTGGGCCTCTTCCCATGCCCCTCCCTCTCCTGTTCCTGCAAAGCAAACAGTCAAAAGCTTTGTGAACAGTGAGAGGAGGGGCTGCATCTGGGCTTGAAAGGTTTCAGGCAGTGTCCCAACAAGGGGTTAACTATCAGTAACAAAAGTAAATGGGAAATGTGTGTTGTGGTCATTGTCATCAAGAGGTGTAAATGATAGTTTATTCGAAAGTGAATGGATGCATACATCTGCATGCTGTGTGAAACAAAGCTGGGGCTGTGATCGTTTCAGTATCACTGTGTGTCTTTAGATCTATTTCGGTTAGCATTACTTTGCATGCTGGTAATTGTAGGCTTGCAATCAGAATAGGGAAAATAAAGCTACAGCTGTAATCATGTTTTGCTCAGTTTGTGTTTAGAAACAAGACAGTCTGTGTGAGTACCATCTTGCAAGAAAAAAGGTACATCTATTGTTATGTGTTACTGTTTATGGTAAAACTGAATTATTCTTTTTTATTTGAAGATACTGAGTTTTCTGTTCTTAGGCAGTATTGAAGGTTACAATGGAATTAGCCGTGATATGGATGAGCCCACTTCTATGCGTGTCGTAATACAGGAATTAAAGACTCATGCCAATTTTAGATTTAAGTAAATCAGTACAATTGCTTGCCGCACTGCATTCTGGTGCTTTTCTACTTACATTCATACAACTAAACAGGAGTGCAAAATGACCTGTGATCAATGCCAGGACTTAAAAAACATGATTCAAGAGTTCTGTTTCAGGCTATGTTTTACGAAACAATAGTACAAGTGAAGGAATTAGGCTGGAAAAGTGAGCAGTGGTTTGTATGTATATATTTTGATATTTATAGGATTAATATAGCTTAAACCTAGTTAATAAGTAAAAGAGCATTGTACAAAACATGGTGGTGAACACAATGAGAGAACATTTAGGAGACCCATGTGATGGGAGAACAATTAATAGGGTCAATCCACATTGGCTATGTATGCAAACTGAGAGATCTACAGAGACCTCTGGGAAACCAGTACGCATAAGGCTGGGAGGATAGCTCAGGGGCAACATGTTTGTCTTGGAAGGAAGACAGTGCTGAGCAACACAGGTTTGAATCCTGCTCCCATGCTTAGAGATTGATCTCTGGTATTAAGCGCATTGTAAAAGATTGATTTATTAGTTAATATGTTTCAATTCTGGAAGGAGATTTTCAGCCTTCCAATACTTGGTTGAAATAGTGCAATTTGTAAGCACTGCTTTGGCTAACAATTGGGCAAAACAGGATACAATTTACACGTCCTTCTCCAAAACATGGAAAATACCAAGAGATGCATGGATATGCCAGCACTGCCACTGTAAAACACATGTTGATGCCATTGCAAACAGTGTGTCATAACTGTCCATTTTAGGCCAATTCTGTGAAGCTGACACCCTCAATATGTCTGAGTGAGCCGTGCATGCAAGCCAGGCATGGCCCATTGGTCATGTACCAAAGTGACATGTATGACACCTGCTGGGAGAGGTAGCGAGCCGGTTAGCTGTTCTACTGGCTCCTTCATAAAGGGCAGTCCATCACCCATTCTGAATAGGTTACGCCTCACTATAACCATACTGTCTTTGCTCAAAACATCAATATAACAACACATATATTGTCTGGTGGGGTTGTTATTTGATTTATACATATTTCAAGTCAATGCTATACAACGTTATTGCCGCTCTTTGATTTACACGTCTTTTGCATACAACTTGATCACATGGTTTACACATATTCCTTTTTTTCAGTCTTGCCAATTATTTTGACATAAACACTTTTAAGGGTAGTCAGCAAAGTGGGCTTTGTCTTACTTTACCTTGGCTGAATTCTGTGACCTGGCATGTGAGCAATTTGCATGAATTGGGGATATGCTAAACTGGCAATGGATTATATTGTTTGACAAGCAGAACTTGGTATGTGCTGAATGTTATTAAAATCTTAAAACACATTGATTGAAATACTCTTGAGAT
The DNA here is from genome assembly GCF_040938575.1 of Ambystoma mexicanum. Lineage (NCBI taxonomy): Eukaryota > Metazoa > Chordata > Amphibia > Caudata > Ambystomatidae > Ambystoma > Ambystoma mexicanum. The sequence continues at coordinate 143,806,117 of NC_090930.1, read as the reverse complement.
TGTTTGTGCACATGCGTCCCCAAAAGGCAACAGATGTACCATTTCCATCCAGAGTGGGCCACCAATTCCTTTTCTTGCAGCGTACAAAGAATATGAGCATCTTTAATCTACGTTACCCAAGTTGCAGTGGGAAAACAGACTAACGTTGATAGACATGTTGCAATAAAACACACAAATTATGAAAATGATGTTCTCAAAGGAAGTTGTCCTAGATCTTAAAAAGTAGGTCAACTAAATGGTACAATGTCAATACTGTTACACTGTTACAGAGACATCTTTCAGAGTTTTTTATTTCATGAAAAATGAATGTACTTTTACAGATGGTGCAATTGTGAAGTACGCAGTGGCGGAGTCTGTTGTAAGGTATTTTAAAAATTATCCTGAATTTATGTCTGCCATGTCAGGTGTGCTTAGGTGCAAACACTGGCAAGATGGGTACCTGCACTATCACCCAGTGTGATTGCACATCTCTGCGAATCTGCCTTCTTTAGACATGAACTTTCTGATATCAAAACATTGATTCCGTCTGACAACATCTTACTACTCTTGCTGTTTGAAGCTACACAGCAGATTACACAGCGCTGGGGGATAGCATGCAGTGTCAGCCTTCACACTGAATGTCTCCATTGGATTCCTACATTCCGATATGGTACTGAGCACTGGTGGATATCATGCAGCGTCAGCCTTCACACTGAATGTCCCCATTGCTTTCCTACATTCTGATATGGTACTGAGCACTGGTGGATAGCATGCAGTGTCAGCCTTCACACTGAATGTCTCCTTTGGTGTCCTACATTCTGATATGGTACTGAGCACTGGTGGATAGCATGCAATGTCAGCCTTCACACCGAATGTCTCGATGGTTTCCTACATTCTGATATGGTACTGAGGACCGGTGGATAGCATGCAGCGTCAGCCTTCACACCGAATGTCTCCTTTGCTTTCCTACATTCTGGTATGGTACTGAGCACTGGTGGATAGCATGCAGTGTCAGCCTTCACACTGAATGTCTCCTTTGGTGTCCTACATTCTGATATGGTACTGAGCACTGGTGGATAGCATGCAGTGTCAGCCTTCACACTGAATGTCTCCTTTGGTGTCCTACATTCTGATATGGTACTGAGGACCAGTGGATATCATGCAGCGTCAGCCTTCACACTGAATGTCTCAATTGCTTTCCTACATTCTGATGTGGTACTGAGCACCGGTTGATAGCATGCAGCGTCAGCCTTCACACTGAATATCTCCTTTGCTTTCCTACATTCCGATGTGGTACTGAGCACCGGTGGATAGCATGCAGCGTCAGCCTTCACACTGAATGTCTCCTTTGGTTTCCTACATTCTGATATGGTACTGAGCACCGGTGGATAGCATGCAGCGTCAGCCTTCACACTGAATGTCTCCATTGCTTTCCTACATTCTGATATGGTACTGAGCACCGGTAGATATCATGCAGCGTCAGCCTTCACACCGAATGTCTCCATTGCTTTCCTACATTCTGATATGGTACTGAGCACCGTTGGATAGCATGCAGTGTCAGCCTTCACACCGAATGTCTCGATTGCGTTCCTAAATTCTGATATGGTACTGAGCACCGGTGGATAGCATGCAGTGTCAGCCTTCACATTGATTGTCTCCATTGGTTTCCTACATTCTGATATGGTACTGAGTACTGGTCGATTGCTTTCCTACATTCTGATATGGTACTGAGCACTGGTGGATATCATGCAGTGTCAGAGACATCTCAGTACAAGTTCTCATACTCATGAAGACCACCACCCCAGTAGCTGCCACCTATTGGCCATTAACTTCTATACATATGATCACAGACATTAAATGGAAGCTGTACATAATGTCTTTATACGTGCCCTCACTGAAATAGGTTCCCATTTAATCACACAACAGGTTGAACCCTTGGATTGTGTAAAGATATACATTCTGATTATGATGATGACTCCCTTCTCTAAAAATATAGAGTGTTTTAACATTATATGCCATGTATATCCATAACTTGAGGACCTTTCTAGATATGTATAATGTCTACTCTATAGCCCTGGTTGCCACCTCTATCACGGTGAGGGGGCGTATAAACATATTATGTACAGCTTCCACTTAATGCCGGTGATCATATGTATACCGATGTCAAATATCATGATAACCTGCAATTGATTGCACCAGGTGCACATACATGAGGTCCAGTCTGAACACTTGTCAGCTTACATCTAGAATATATGTCATTGGTAAATTAACTGGTGAGCCTTGAGAATTGCAATGTAAACGTATCAAGCCATCCACACTATATCTTCTGTTGATTTGATTATTATGTATAGGCTTCAGCGCACTGTGTTTGCAGCTCTCATTTTACAATTATACTCACACATGTAACCGACTATATGAAGTATGTAACTGGTAATTAATGGCACTTTGAAGAAAATGAGAGGCCCTCTTTGGAGGCTTAAACACAGGGTTCCATCCGGGATCTATACATGTACACGTATGCGCTCTTTATGTACAGTCTGTAATTTACTATCATGCCCAGGTAGGAATCTAAATTGGTTATATTTCAGAACTTGTGAATGTATTGACTTTGAACATATATGAGAGTCATCCTTTTTTTCCCAATATCCAATCATGGTGTTCCATCTGGGATCCACATGTTATATAGGCTGGTCTATATATGCCACTATTGGGCTTGGTTCACACCGACCCTTTTCCAAGATGTCTGCCAGATATTCGTGATGAGTGCAGTCCTTCTTCTACCTTTCCCACACGTTCCGCGCTTTCCTATGTACTTAGACTTACACTCGAACAACGTCAGTTTCTCGACATTCCCTGGTATCCATGGACACGGTTCTCGTAGCAGGACGCTGCCGGCTGCCCATTTCACAGATACTATGTACGCTTACTTCCCCCTCTGTCTGATTTACTTGACACGTAACTTTCTGACACAGAGTTTTCTTTCAACACTCCGTGATTACAGAGCGCTACAACAACCTTCTTTGCTACTCGATTTCTACAAGCTGATTGCCACAGCACACCCGGCTACATGACGGCTTGTCATCTGTTTGGGAAGCAAACTTCACTTTAGGAGGCCCCAGGGTCTACTGCACACTGACATAAGGTCAGTTGCTCATCTGTACTATGATGAGTGCTTTCTTACGAGTTCAGACACTGCCTGCTATAACATTTCCACCTCTTTAGGTGATGTCTTTTGTATACATTTTTCACAGGTAGCCAACACTTTCTCTATGCCTGCTAATTGGATAGCCAACGCCTCTAGACGAGTCTCTTCACACAGATAGTCTGCATGCACACTCCGACACCTGCCTGTCTCCCTATTTTGGACAATTTGTGAGTCCCTGCTGTTGTTTACCTCTTGATATTGGATCTACCTATTCTCCGATTTCTAGTCTTTTTACAACTGTGTTCCCTACTCATGAAGCCTACACTTTAGGTGTATTAATTTACCTCTGTATCTTCTCTTTTTAGTACAACCAATTATTACCACCACCATTGGGCTACTTTATTCGGCATACAATTGGCTTACTGCCCTTAGGGACTGACAGGTCCATTGGCCCTGCATGCTTTTGTGGGCCTGCTTACTAGCCACCACTACTACCCATTAGTTTAATATACAATTTTGCTTTTTCTTCAGTGTTCCTGGCCGTACATCATTACCTTCTTTAGGATCGAGTTTCCTGTTTTTGACTGATTCGAGCAGCATACCGCAGTACTCTTACACAATTGACACTTATAGGTAAGGTCCTTTTTCCCATAGTCCAGGTGTCTCCACCATCCACTAGTGGCCATATATACTCATTGTTCCCCCTTGGAAGTTGGGTTTACCAACCCCCTAATTTCTGATGATGACCAGTAGACCTCCCTACAGACATCTGACTGTTCTGTAACATATTTCTTGGTCTGTATATTCTCAGTGTTTGTTTTGGGTTGACCTAAACTGATTGCCCTTGTTACTATGGATAGATGTTTGCAGTACTCATGTGACTGTAAATGTAGTTCTGACTAGTTTGATGTGACTAGATCTAATGAGACTTTTTTTTCACCCTTGTTTTTGTTCAGTTTTGTCTACACTACAGTGAACATCAGTTCCACAAAGGCTTTTGAAGAAGAGGATTGACCTCCAAACACGTCAGCCTACTACAGTGGATTTTCTGTTATAGTTGTTATCTTTGATGATGTAAACAATGTGCTGCTCTTTATATTGCTTTTGCTTCAACTATCTCCTACAAATAAATGGGGGTTTACCCTCCTTTTACTTTTGACACCGTTACTAGTAAAGTGTCTTTGGCCTAACTATAAAGAATATAGCTCCAGTATAGTACTTCATATACTTTATGTTAAACCACTAAACCTTAAAAATGATACGCCTTCATTGCGTATCCCCAGAGTGTGCAGGGGACGGGAGGACTCCAATCTTGGGTCCTCTTATTTGTTCCTGTCTACTATAGGGTTTATGTGCCAAAACCCTCCTTTCCTCCCCCGAACCTCATAAAATATGAATAACAACACCCTGCTGGTGTTCTCCTTAAACATATTCTTTTGAAACTTTCCTCACTCGGGTGTGCTCCTACTTCTTTCTTTGTTAAGAGAAAGATGGAATCCAATGAAAGATACATACTTGCGAGTACTTTGGCCTTGTCCCCACCTTTTCCACACTTATGCTGTGCCGGCATTGATGGTCCCCATCACAACAGGACATGGGTAGCACTTCCCATTGGCTGGTTGGTGCTGTCATTCACATTTTGCAAGTGCAAGCTTCTGAGGGAAGCTGCGTGGCAGGGGTTTATCACCTCTTATCACTCCGTTGCCATGCCGAGTTGATTATTTGGAAGCTAATGGGTTGCTGAACAGGAACAAATGCTTTTTTAAAGTGAACTTTTCTAGCTCATCTTGCTAGAATGATTGGGTTTCCTTAATCAGCGTGTTGCTGTTGTTACATTTTCGAATGAATCATGCAACATTACCGCTGTGTGTGATTTCTTTACAGCACAATTATAGTAAACATATCCCCGCAGGGTTTTCCAACTCCAGGCCTCCAGAGCCAGATCCATGCCAGGTTTTCAGAACACCCCTCATTAAGATTCTAGAGAAACATTTGGGTAGAATGATTCTAAATGTATGCAAATTTTTCCTCATGAAAATTATTGTGGCAATAAGACCCGAGGCGGCGGGCCAATACCGCCCCAGGTAATGCCCCCGGGGCCGTAGTGGGCGGTATTGGCCCGCCACCGAGGGTCTTATTGACATTAGCACCCTGGCCCGTTAGACCGGGGTGCTAATGGCATATTTTTTTCTGTTACGCTTGTTTCGAAACAGAAAAAAAAAAAAAATGAAAAAAATGGCCGCCGGGAAAGGGAGAACGTAGTCCGTGTTCCCTTTCCATAGCGCCCATCGGGAGCGGACGTGCTGGGAACACAAGTGTTCCCAGTGCGTTTGCTCCCAAGACCAGAAGAAAAAAGAAGGTAAGTGGGGTTGGGAGGGCAGAAGGGAGGGGGACGGGGAAGGAAAAAATAAAAATAAAAAAAGAAGTACCGCGGTCTCCGGCTGGGGACGATGGAAGCCTCCAGCCGTGTGGAGGCTTGGATCGGGGATGGCCCCGCTTCGAGTCTCCACACGGCTGGAGGTTTCCATCGTCCCCCACCGGAGATCGCAGGATAGAAGGTAAGTCAGGTGGGGTCGGAGGTGGGAGGAGGGAGGAAAAAAAATTATTACCTGAGTCCCCGGCGGGGGATGATGGAAGCCTCCAGCCATGGGGAGGTTCGGAGCGGGGATTGCCCCGTTTCGAGCCTCCTCATTGGCTAAGGGGCTGCCACGCCCCTCGCCAGGAACAGAGTAGCCGGCACGCACGACGTAAAAGGGAATACCGTGTGGTATGGCTCGCAAATGAGCCAATCACCACGCAGTATTCCCGTTGCGCCGCGCGTGCCGGGTGCTAATGAGGAATATCCCGAAAACCCATCAGGATTCCGGCCTGCGTGTTCCGGAGTTGGACAACCTGCCTGTTTGCACCCTGTGTATTCTGCTCCTGAGATAAACTAACATCAAGCCTGCCTGCTTGATTTTTTTACCAACATTATTTGTTTAAAGTACTTCTTTTAAAGCAGTCAATTATTTTCAAACCTGAAATGATCCTGTCTCAAACAAAACAAGCCTTACCAAGGCCAACAGTTTTGGCTTGTGTAGGCATGGGAAAATGCACTTGTCAGGCCCAGCCGTGGGGGTATTAACTGGCCATGGAGCTTAGCAGCTGCAAAATTGTGTGTGTACCTGAGTATCTAATAGCAGTGCTTAGCAAATGCCTAATACTTATACACTAGCCAAAACTGTTGGCTTTGCCAATGCTTCTTTTAGCAAGTCGTCAGTGAAACACACATAGTACTTATAAATCGAGTAGCTAAAGTCAGACCTGGTTAAACCTTTTGTTTTACGCCAGTAGTGCTGTTTACAGCTCCAATTGAACTCTCAGAAGACTGCTTTGAAAAACACTGGCAGGAAATTCGAGGGCAACGTTTGATGATAAGGCTTGATTAAAGCGAGCTCAAAGAGAATCCAGAGGATGTGTTTTGGGGAGAGGGACAGAAACGGAGGGAAGGGCAATAGGGATCAGCATGGCCATGGGCAGTCAATGGGTGGTTAAATAATCAAACAACACCTACAAGCTTTGTGACCCTCCTCACATGTCATTTCTCCCTAGCTGTACTCCAATGCATTCATTTTAGCTTACAGGTGCCTAAAAGCCCATAATAAAAAGAAGTGGAAAGCAAGCTTTCACAAAGCCAGCAGTTGTGGTTTTTAGTATGAGTTGTGAAAAGGTATGAAATGACAATGGGATGTATGTATTTTAGGGTATGATAAAATGTGGTGATTTTTGAAAGTTTGAATGTTAATGTGATTTTCATAAAGCTTAATATTTATAGTTAATATGACTAACATAGTTGCATGTGCCACAGCTTACACACGGTATAAAACATTTTTATATAAAAAAGTGAATTAAATATATTTGGAGGTGTTTGAGTTGCACAGGAGAAGTGCAGACGGCAGTGAAATGTGCATTATAGCATATATATGAGCACTTTAATTTATGTACAGTGAAAGAAGAACAGTCGAAACACTTAAAGTGCATTTGTTTCATTTATTTATTTATTTTTTATGCTAGCGGATCCGGGATTTGAAGCTCTGTTGCTCTGCGTGGTCTTGTTGTCAAGACCAGCACATTGCCTCTGTGCTATCCTCCGCTCACTGTGCATGTATTGTTGGCATCTGTAAGTGCTGATGTCTGTTTCTAAGCACTATAATAATAGGCGTTCTTATTGCCAAATGTCATTTAACTCAGAAGGATGAATGGTTCAGCCCTTCCCGATGGAATGCAAACCTATGGTATGTCTGCCTCGGCCCTACAGTGCTATCTAAACGGCAACACAGATGTTGCCACATGTCACTATAATGCCAAAGCTCTATCATTTACCGAAAGCGCTAAGGAATGCTCTGCACTGTGGCATTAAGATCACTTTACGGCATGCCCTGCCAGGTGCCAACGATGATGTGCCATGTGGCGTGAGTACACGGTCTTACCAAGGCTAACGATGGTACTCCCTGGGCATAGGGAGATGGTTTGTTATGCTATGGCTTTGTGCTGTTTCTAAAAGGATGTGTCTGCTCTGGCGACGATAGCACTGAGACTGTGAACCAAAGCAGTATTTGCAGACCTTTGCATTTTTTTAATTGTCATCTAATGTGCAGCAGCAACGTTGTCTTCTGCCTTTCATGTCAAGGAATGGTGATATCTGGAATTTAACAACTAAAATGTGGACCGACAAACACCATCAATGGCCCTCACTATAAGTTTGCCGGTATCCCGCTGGTATTACCGGTGGGATACTGCCAAACTGTAATACCGTTTCCACCACTTGGTCTTCTGGAATTACTGGCAGATTCCAAGTGGCATACATGCCGGTAAATCCCATTTCCCTGGAGTCCCATGGAGGGATTTATCTGTATTACTGACACCGGTATTACCGGGCCAATAATACCAGCATTTATTTCCGGTAAGGTGGCGGATATACCTCCAGATCTTAGCTGGAGGTAAATCATCCACCCTACCGGCAAACCTATAGTAAAGTGCCGGTACACATTATCACTGGCACTTTATTTCCGGACCGACCAATTTATAATCAGGCCCGCCTTTATCAGCAACCTTGGCTTACTATTTTCCAGGGTCCGGTTGGCCCCTCAGCCTCTCGGCCCGTGGCCTGGCCAAAATTATCTTTGGCGAGTGGGGCCGGTTTCTGCCCACTCCTGGGCCGGTTTGGAGAAGAAAAAAAATGTGGAAGAAAAAGATCACCTGTAACGGCATAGTTCATCAAAGCAAGGTAACACATGTTAAAGCAAGGTTACACATGTCAAAGCAAGGTTACACATGTCAAAGCAAGGTAACACATGTCAAAGCAAGGTTACACATGTTACAGCAAGGTAACACATGTTACAGCAAGGTAACACATGTTAAAGCAAGGTTACACATGTTAAAGCTAGGTAACACATGTCAAAGCAAGGTAACACATGTCAAAGCAAGGTTACACATGTCAAAGCAAGGTTACACATGTCAAAGCAAGGTAACATGTCAAAGCAAGGTTACACATGTTAAAGCAAGGTAACACATGTCAAAGCAAGGTAACATGTTAAAGCAAGGTTAAACATGTCAAAGCAAGGTTACACATGTCAAAGCAAGGTAACACATGTCAAAGCAAGGTTACACATGTTAAAGCAAGGTAACACATGTCAAAGCAAGGTAACACATGTCAAAGCAAGGTTACACATGTTAAAGCAAGGTAACACATGTTAAAGCAAGGCAAGGTAACACATGTTAAAGCAAGGCAACACATGTTAAAGCAAGGCAAGGTAACACATGTTAAAGCAAGGTAACACATGTTAAAGCAAGGTAACACATGTTACCTTGCTTTGATGATTGTTTTGCATGCATGATGTGTGCATCATAAATTATAATGCATGCATCATTCACATGCTGCTGCAGCATGCAAAGTTGAGGGGCCGAGGCTGCCGGGCTGTCACCGTGCCGCCACTCCAGGGGGCACAGTGCCCCCTAGAGTTGATGTGCTGTTGTATTAGTGATAAATATCTATTTGTGATATTAGCGGAATGGTAAGTTCCCATTTCCGTGGAGTCCCTGCCACCAGGGACATCATTTCACCAAAATGCCAGGGGTAGCGGAAGTGACATCACACGACCCCTGACCTCTGATGACATCACAGTCGCAGGTGCGACCACTGGCGACCCCTAAATGACGTCCCTGCCTGTCACCACTAGTAATGACGCCAGTGCTTCCGTGATGTATCTGCCGGTAGGGGCATGAACTACTCACAGGACAGGCCTCCCGGTAGTTCACAACCCCTCCTGGGAGACTCAGCAGCGGTGCGGAAAAGCTGCTGGCAACGTAGTTACCGGCACCTTATTTCCAGACCGCTCACTTATAACGAGGGCCAATCTTTTAAAGTGCATGTAGTGCTCCACAAAAACATAAAGTCCATTCACTAGACCCCCTTGCCCCAAATAAATGAAGTGCTTGTACTTTGATCTCCCCCAAAAAAGATGCATGCACTATACACCCTAAGAGATCAAAGGTGTGAACTAATGCCCCCATTGTCCCACAGTGAATGCTCTGCACACGAAATAGAATATAATGTGTGCACCACACTCAGGAAATGAACTGCATCCAAGTTTAAATGCACTCCGCGGTCAGTGAGGGAGCAGCAGTGGCAGCGCAGCACTGTGGGAGACAGCTGCATCTACATACTTATTAATTTTACAAATAAAGATTGACAATGGGATAGATAAACCTTTAGGCATTTCTCTCAACCTATTGAGACTCCAAGGCAGGGGTGGGAGGGAGGCTTCTGAATTTATGGTGGGACATGGAGTATGCTGTGAATGTGTACTGGGTAGAGGCCAAAAGTGGGTGAGTTGAGAGGTATGCCTTTAGACAGGATTCTAATTCATGACATATGATTTATTCATCCCATGATGTACATCTGCGCCTTCTAGGGTGGGAAAAACAGCACCTTACTTTGAGCTTAAATAAGGAACCCCTCGTGATGGATGATCGCCCCTGTGATGCTGCGACATGATGTGTTCATGCGGTGCAGTGGGGTGGAAGTGAAGCCATGGATAATATGGAAAATACCATCAAAGGCCCAGCAAGTGCTCAAATCCCCCACCACATTCTGATGCATGCCAAGCCCTCACCGTGGGATTTGTTAGGAATGTTTCCCGCATTGCAGGCTCTTCATTCGCAAGTGGGTGCATGCAGTGGCTTTCTGAGGCAAGCACTCCGCTCAAATAGCAGAACTTGGGCACCATCTGGCCTATAGTATTGTATTGTATTGTAGTCATCATTTATATAGCGCCATTTCCCCATTTGTATGGGTTCAATGCTCTTTGTGGCTGGAACACCCTTAGGGACTGAAGTCCAGGTATGGGAACACATTCTAAGAGTGGACTGCAAGATGCGTGTGTGCATTCTGCTGGGATTAGGACTTGGAGGGTTGGCTAGACTCCAGTAAGCAACCCAGAGGTCAGGCACGTGGGCGGGTTATGTCGGTGGTTGTGGCAGATTGCTAGTGGAGGAGCCTCGATGTGTGCCCAGCTAGACCGATATTCAATGTAGGTTATCGCTGCATACTAAAGGCAGAGGGGTTGAGGCACATCAGGGTTTCAGTGTGGATGGCTATGCGAGCCGCTAGACCAGATTTGTCATAGCCATAGCTGCATTCTAGAGTGCAATGATGGGGAGCCATGCCTGCGACTTGTGTTCCACTGGCGAGGTGCAATTTATTCATACCTCAAACTCAGACAGAGTTTATCTTGTATCTTTCCTAGGACTCCCAAGGTGAATGGCTGTTCTCGCAAACTGAGAGCCAACTAGATTTGAGAACTTGAGCATTGGGAGAAACGCCCAAGTCTGAGACACAGCAGAACATGGAAAACGCCCACATCGGGGGCAAACAGAAAACAGGGAAGTCCTCAAATTTGAGACATTACAACAAGAGGGGACCCACCTAAATATGGAACACCATAGCAAATGGAGAGTCGCCTATGCCTGAGAACTTGAGTAATGGGAGAAACGCCTACGTTTGAGACACAGCAGCAAGGGGAAGAACACCCAAGTACGAGACACAGCAGCAAATGGCAAACCACCTAGACTTGTAACACTTGAGCAGTGGGAGAAACGGCCTAGGTTTGAGACACAGTATTAGATGTAAATAAGCCTAAACATGAGATATAGAAGTGAATGGTGATTGGAGAAACACCTACTTTTGGGATACAGTAGGAAATGAAAACACCCAAGTATGACACTCAACAGTGAATGGAGAAACACCTACATTTGGGACAATTGAGCAGTGGGAGAAACACATAGGTTTAAGACACACCCAGATAAAAGCGAGCAGAGAAGGGGTGAAGCAACTAGAATAAAAAAATGGAGAGACACTGTGAAAACAAAATCAAAAATATCGAGGCTGAGTACCCCAAAAGGAAATACACCGAACATGGGTTACAAAGGAACATACAAAGTACTTTATTTTATACTGAATCCAGTTACTAAGAACAGAACAAAAATCAGATAGCTATCGGCCCTCAGTGCAACACAACGAACTCCAGCGTGGTTCAGTGTGTTCAGTGAGAGACGCTGTACATTAGAATGCATTGGTTTTTTATACTTTTTGTGAGCACGATGTCCAGCCCCACTTCGGGTTAATATTCCACTAATACACCACCGATCTAGGGTTCATGCCAAGTCCCGCACATCCGCATATAACTGGTTTGCTTTTTAATACATATATCAACAAGCCTATACGGCAACTGTGTATTCTGAGATTTTCCATGCAGGTCTTCTCAAACATTAATACAATGTAGTTAAACAAGTGTTCTACGTTCAGTATTTGGATACATTGTTCTTAACGTATGCTCGCGGATTAGTTTCATTGCACGAGTAATCCTTTACACACAGGTCAACGAAGGACAAGGTCTCAGTTCACGACCTCAACAAGTGGCCTGGAGGCAAGTTACATATTAGCTACATACAGAGGTCAAGACGGCCATGTTGTATTTTGGAATGACATCTCACAGGGTGACTTTTACAAAGCAAACCTAAAATGGCAGATTGACCAAAAAAGGTGGCGTACATTGATTTTAAGGTCAGGACCTTGCAACACGAATTTCTTCGCAAGCGATTTATAAGCAACTTGGCGTAGGCCGATATACATATATTCATTGCGATAGGAGGCACGATATAATTTCTCATTTGACAACACCTAAATTTGAGGCACTTGAGCAGTGGGAGAAAGACCTAGATCTGAGAGACAGCAGTAAATTGTGAAACATCCAAAGACTTAATAGTAAATGGAGAAACACCTACATTTAGGATACTGCATTGAATGGATACACCTAGATTTTAGATATTTGAGTAGAAACACCTACAAGTGAGACTCAACATTAAATTGAGAACCACCTAAATTTGGGATGCAGTAGTAAATGGAAAACATTCAGGTTTTTCTTATTATTTATTTATTTATTCTTGTTTTTAATCAATTATGATTGTTACAAGATTTACAAGACAAAAACATTTAACACAATAGGTCAAAGTGCATTATTTTTGCAAGCATTTAAAAAAAAGATTTCTACAGTTTTTTCATACTAAAATAAGTTCATCAAGTGCCCATTCAAATTGTCCAATTGACATCAGTTTTCAGGACAAATTAGTCATCTGCTATCGTGCATAAGCAAAGATTATTCACAAAATTTACAGAGGCAATGAGTAAACTCATATTAGTTGAATTTTAGTAAACAAGACCATCTCAAGCTAGGTTGGACATTGGCAACAGTGGATAAATGTTTCTTATACATGTTGTTTCTTATTGACCATAGTGCAGAGCATTCAACTACTAGATGTTCTAGAGTTTCTTTTTGTGATAAGTTGTTACAAAATCTACAAAAGTTATTTTTTATTTCGTTATCGTTTGCAAGAAACCTTAAACAAAAATCAATAAAATATAGCAAAATATTCCAAAATTCTTCATTACAAATAAACAAAATCACTCAAGTTGATAATGCTCTGTCATCTACAAGTCTCCTGAACACTGTATCTCAATGCAATATCTACACAGACTGCATAAGAAAGTCGTTCTTTGCTCAGTCGCCTAAACTCAAACAATGAGGCAGTCCAAAGCTCTATAAATGTCTCAAGCTTTGCACACATTTTGCTGTCAGGGTGACTATTCTGATAGAGGAAATGAGCACCAGACCAAGTGCGCTTTGCATGCTCGGAAGGAATACACATTTGAATTACTAGCACAGACATGTTTGATGGTCATTCTTATGTTCCCAAAATGCACTTTGTTTTTATGCAAAGCAGTCAGCATCCTCTATCCAGGGTACATACATTATTTGACACTTAGCTTCACCCCTCAGTTCCACCCACACCACTGACAATCTGCCTCCCCGTGTGCATGTAGGGTGGGGGTATTTCCCCCAGTAAATTGTGTTCATTTCCAGAACTGGCCTTAATATTGTGTCCTTCTTCTGATAGGTATGTTATGATACCCTGTTCTGTATCCTATTGTTGTACATTATCAGCTAGTTTAGCACTATATTAAAACACATTCATACAATCCTAACAACTCCCCATTGGCTCCCGGTTGCTACAAGGATCAGATTAAAATACCTATGCATCATCGATAAGGCTGTCTGGGGCCAGGGACTACGCTATCTACAACGCGCTCTTACTAAATATTCTCCCTCCATATCTTTATGTTCCTCTGGCACCAACTCTCTGTGTGTCAAGCACTTCACAAAACAGCTGGTGGCCTTTCTCTGTCCTCAGCAGACTCCCTCCTATAGAACAGCCTTCCCCTTCCTCTTTGTCTTGAGCTGGATTTCCTCAAACTCCAGAGGCTCCTCATGACTTGGTATCAGGTAATATCATCCCCATATATATGATCGCCGTAAATAATATCGCCGGGAAAAGGTTGCGGCAATATTATATGGGTGACTATATATATGGGGACAGGGGCAAACATTTTTTTAAAAAATCAAAAAATTTGGGGTTGCGGGGGTGTCTCCCGCATGTTCCATGCAATAATGTCGCCACAAAAAACAGCCTTTTTTCGGCGATATTTTTGCATGGCGAGATTTTTGTTGCGACATTATTACTTGGAACCCATGACTTTCCTTTTCACCTCCTCCTTCCCTTGCTCCCTCCTATGCTAAACCTCTACAGTTGCTGAGATTGGTGACCGGGGCCCTTATGTGTCCTCCTGGTCTCTGGACTCCCACACCCAATCGCCTTCCGCCTCTCCCCTCTCTTAGCACTTGCCTTGGCACCCACTGGACCATGCCACCATAGTCCTGCACTTACTTATTTATTGGCAGCTGACCATTCAAGTAGGCCCTTTCAGCGGCTCACTCCCTAGCACTTCCCTCTTAGTACATCAAGCACTTACCCCTCGCCCCCCTATCTCCCTGATCCGTTCCCTCTCTGGCTGCACTTGCCCTGTCGGAATGCTCACAAGGCCTAATATTTCTGTCTCTATCTTTCATTGTTATATTTGATTTTCATTCACATGTTCCCTCCCTTTGGGCACTTTGAAACACAATTTACTTGATGTATAAGTGCCTTATAAATGTACAATAAATAAATAAATACATTCTTACACAGCACTTCATGCCAGATACTTACAGCTTCTTGGCACTACTAGAATAGTTCTCATTTGGACCCACGTGTATTGTACACCGTTATCACCATCAAAAGGATACATTTGGCTATGTTGGGAAATGAACCTGTGACTGCAGATTTCACACTGATCTATGAAGCCAATCATTAAGTGTCTAAGGTTAGCAGCTCCTCTTACAGCTATGAAGCTGTCTGCAATTTGCTGGTACTGGGAAGTGAGAAGTGTGCATTGCATGCTCGGGAGGAAGGCCCATTTGCTGATACTGGGAAGTGAGATTTGGGATATGCATGTGCTCACGTGAGAGTTTATGTAGATAGAAGGATCTGTGCATGGTTTGGTTTGTGTAATTTTTATGTTTTGTTCTTCGGTGACCCTGTCATTTTGTTGTTTGCTGTGGTCGTTTTAGCCTCATTGCACGTCATCTGTAAGGTGTAGCCTGGGTCTCTAGGCCCAGCAGGTTGGGGTCCTACTTCCTGGCTATTCCCGTCCCACTCAGAACACAAAAGAGGTATTGGCTTGAAGGTTTAGAATTAATCTTAACCTCTGACAATTGCTCTGGGCAACCATCCAGACACTTGTTCTTCTGCCAAGCCATCACCGAAAGGGGAAAGACCATTTGCAAATCAGGCTTGATCCTCCACCAAAGGGGCAGTCCATCCCAAAGACGACAAGCATCCCCAGGCATGTTTCATCCTCATTGGGTGTCATTAGTGAGATGTAGCTTGGGTCACTAGGCCCAGCAGGCTTGGGACCCAAGTCTGGACATACCCGTTCCAACTGAGGTGACTTAAGCAAAACAAAAGAGGTGATGGCTGGAAGGTTTAGAATTAATCTTAACCTCTGGCAATTGCTCTGGGCAGCCCTCTAGTCTAGACGATCGTTCTTCAGCCTGTCAAGCCATTACAGAAAGGGGAAAATCCATATGCAAATCATGCTTGGTCCCATCCTCAAAGGTGCAGTCCAGCCAGAGCTGCTTCATCATATTGCTTCTGTGGAAGACCACAAGCAACTCCAGACATGTTTCAGCCTCATTGGGCATCATCAGTGAGGTGTAGTTTGGGTCTCTAGGCTCAGCAGGCTCGGGACCTACATCTGCACATACCCGCCACACCCGGGGTGAATTTAGCAACACGCAAAATGTTTTCTACTTAAATGACCCTTTCATTGTATTGTTAGGCGTGGTCGCTGCTAGGCTTTCCAGGTCACCCCATGTCACATTGATATCAATTTTCAATTGACATGCTTTCTTTTAAAAAGCTAATGCATTCTATGGAGTGTAGTGTTAGGTAACGTCAGTCAGATTTAATAGAAATATCCAGCCTGGAGGGTAAGTAAGAAGGCGGCTCAAGAACCAGGCAGCACTCCATAGTTTTAGAAAAGGCACTCCTGGAACACCCGTGTCACACACAGCTGACATCACGCACACCAGCATTCCACATTCACCAGAGCAACCTCCAGCAACACACACACATCCAGCCACCTCCCACACCATGCAAACATCTCACAGACCTCTATACTCAATAAAACCCTCGCACAAAGGACCAACAAGCAAGGAAACAGTCATACCCATCACTCGCATCCACCAATCAGCAACAAGCAAACACATCAGTCACAGCAATCACACCCCCTAACCCACAGTGACATTGTAAACAAGGAAATGGTAAGATCACATGTAATGCAAATGTGCAGTGCAAGGGAGCCGCCATCTTGTAAAGCATGTTACATGGGGCCAGTTGCTACCATGATCACATGAAGAACGTATGACAGAATAATGAAATCAGAGACACTTCAAGGGAGATATCAGGTATACATAACACACATAACAAACCAACTAGAATGCAAGCCATGCACACACTACAGACCATAGACAACACACATAAAAACAACTAACTCCAACTAATACCTTATACAAGCTTAATTCCAGTAACATGGAATCAACACATGTGCATGAGATTTTCCTCCAGGTCAAGGGATTCGCACCCATTCACGCAGTCACGTGGGGGTGATGCCCCATTCATCGAACTCTCAAGAGAATAGTGCCCATTCACACCCATGTGTGTCTCCAACCAACACACATGGTGAAAACAACCAAGTACGCATGAGACCATATATCTGAGGCCCGGCGTGGCCTCCACTGGTTGCCAGTTGAATCCAAGCTGCATTAGCGCCTCCTGTTTATGGTTCATAAATGCCGGCTGGGCAAGATGCCAGATTATCTGCAGGCTCAGATTGAAGAAAAGAGCCACAGCAGGTGTCTCAGGTCCAATAATACTGATCAGCTTAACCTCCCCAAATGTAACACGGACAAGGCTGGCATGGGTGCCTTTCTGCACGCTGCTCCTGGAGCCTGGAATGGATTACCCCCTGAATTAAGGGGTATTAAATCTACTGAAGTTTTTCAAAAGAAATTGAAAACTTGACTTTCTAACTAATTCTTTTAATCTTTTAGACTTGTTTATGCTTTTTCCTCCTGTATTTATGTGTTCTTGTTGTCTGTTTTTTGGCACCCTCAAGCCTTCGGGTCCATGGATAGCACGGTATAAATTAATAAAAGTAAAAAAAAGTAAAGCGATCCGGGCCCCATCCCCTAATCAGATGACGCTCACACCCACGTGTGCCCATAATTCAAGGAATGCGCACCCATTCACAGCCATTAATATAGAGGAAAGGTAGCACACACAAAATGAACCTGAACGAGCTGGCACGGAGGAGCCTAAAATGAGCTGGCATGAGGTAAGGTCCTAAGCAGTAACAGGAGGAAATAAAGTGCCTGTGGGAAACCCGCTATTACATCCATAAAGATGTTGCAACCCTTCTGATGATAAGTAAATAATAATGGATACGCTTCTAGTGTTGATATGAAATAGGAAGAAATGAAAACACGAAAGGTGCATGAAAAATATGAAATCACACCAGAAACACTTCATAACATACAGAGAAAAAAATTGGGGAAAACTGAAAAATAGTCAACCCTCCCATTGGCTGCTAACACTTCTACGGTATCAATAAAAACAGGACTATTGGCATAAATATAATGAGGCGACATGCCCCAAGCTGGTGGGCCGACCCTGCAGGTAACAGCCTGACGCCCAAGTTAAGGGCCTGAGCACAGCGAGAGTCCCTTAATGAGGGCGGTGATGGCATTACCGAAAGGTCCAGCCCGCCGCCGAGGGGCATATCGCCAGTAGCACCCATGTAGTTTCCTACACAGGTGCTAATGGGTTTTTTTTGTAAATAAAAAACAAAAATAAACACAATTTACCTATGCGGCCCCACCGTGCTACTGGCAGGCGCAGTTTACATGAAAACGGACTGAGGGACAGCAACATTGCGCGACTGGCGCTACTCAGGAAAAGTACGCTTTAAAAAAGATTAAAGTTTAAAAAACACCAGTAGCATCCATGTAGGAAACTACACGCGTGCTGAGGTGAGTGGGAAGAGGGAGCGGGGAATGGAAGGGTGCGCTGGCTGCTCAGGTAGCTCAGAACGCGGGCTTGTACCAAACAGTACATCCCGTATTCCAAGCCTCCTGATTGGCTGGCGGCCCCCTTCAGCGTGCTAAATATCAATACAGCATATGCTGCACCAGTAAGAAAAACTTTAAAAGCAGTGGAATAAGGAAGGTAACATGATTGACACTCAGAATGGCGTACACATCAAGGAACACTAGACACCTAGAAGAGAAGGTTACTATTTAGATACAAATACGTATATAGAATATGGTGTTCGATTGAAATTCAAAAGATAACTTTAAGCTAAGTGAATGCAGGTCCTCATCAACGAGCACCAGTCAAAGATGGCCACCGGGAACAGCTGTAGAGTATTATTTGATTACATGTAATGCTCTGGATTAAATAACACAAACACAGAATGGCTCCACATTGACATCTCAAGTAATTAATGTGAAAACAGAGCAAGCAGAATAGGAAAACATGCTATGTTGGAAACCTTCATGAAAGCAAAATGATCCTTTACATGTGCTTCAGCATGTTCTCTATTGCACGGGGAACCCCGTGAGTTGTAAAACTTGAATCTTAAGATTCTACGAGGAAATGAAATGTGGAAAGTTACTACAAATCAAATGAGAGGTCTGGAATGTTTATGAGTGGAACACACATTATCAGATTATCATTGTAAGAACACATTACGTAAATTGCACCTTTCTGTCACATGGGACAACGTATATCTCATGTAGCTTTTACATTCTGTGAACAAGAGCTGTGCACTTTAATTCAAATGAAATCATATGGCCAGATTTCAACTTTCTCGAAAGCAGACATTTCCAGACCCCATAATATTCACTTTCATCAAGGCATTAAAAAGGCTAATGGCACATCTGTGTTTACTTGAAGACAAAGGCCTTGTTTCAAAATGACAAAATAAAATACACTCAAGGAGAGATTTTTATTGGGGATTCAGCCAAAATCTACTGACTTGTATTTTTAGACAGATAGGAGATGCCTTGAACAGCCTCTACCCTCTGACCTTGTCACAGCAATCAGGGCCCATGAAGAATATACCTGTTCCATTAAACAACTGATGTAAATGATACCTTTGTGTTGTATCCTCCAAATGAACTATGAAGATACTCCAATTCCAAGATGGCAGGCTCCATGAGTTCAGGACAGGGGGCACCTAGACTAAAGCTTTCAGAGGCTAACCCTTCCAAGTTTGGGAGAGGTGCTAACATCAGAGACTACGGGGGAGGGATAAACTTACTGGTGTAGGGCATCTAATATCTTTACACAGTCTAAGGGGACTAACCTAGTGCAGATTCAATGTTACAAGCAGTTAACTGTCTCCTTCATGTGTGCAACCACACACGTAAGGACTGCTGTGAGAATGAGCTGTCTCCTGTCCCCCACCCTCCGAATCATTCCCCTGACATGAAAGTACTAACCCCCATCATGATTTCAATTGTCTAAAAATGTATGCAGATGAATACAAGTGCTAACAATGAAACGCTTTCTAGTAGTAATTGCTGAGTCTTTGTTAGCTTTGTAGTCACTGGCACTTTTTAATGTCTGTGTCCTGTCCTGGCAACGCAGCTGCTCTGTAGGTCAGCCAGATCAAGTCAACATAGCCCAAAATTTCAGGGGTGCTAAAGCCCAATCTGCCCAATGGCCATTGCACTGGTTTAGGAGCACTTCCTAAAACGATGGACATGACATAAAAATAAAAGAAGGACTAGAGATGTTGCCAAGCAATGCCCGTGTTGAATTCGGCTTTTACCGCTAACCGATTTTCCCAGTGATGACTGCCATCACTGCTAGCCCCTGCTCACTCACTCTCTCCCACTCGTTCGGTGAATGCAGGGATTCCATAAGAGACTGTGGAGCCGGATGGATCCAAACTGATATTAGTCCATTGGTATCTCTGCAGTGAAGTATTGGGGGCTAGAGGTAACCTTTTCATTGAATATCCTGTCCCTGTATTCTCATCTTCTTCCCTGGGAGTCAGAGAGTGTCTGTCCCATTATGTCTCATTAGGTGGATTCTGCTGATGTAAATGGACCAAGCTACACATACACAAGAAAATCAAGCTAAATTTTAGGGTAAAATGTACACCAAATGATGCATTAAAATGATGCATTTGAAAGGTATGATGGGAAATACATTTTAGTTGTAACTTCTGAACAGCTTGTCCAATTTGTAAAATAAGATAGATCTGAAGCTGGCAGACATATACAGATCATATGCACATGCAATTATATAAATGTATTATTTATTAACACATTTGCATTTTAATAACTCACTTATGCATGCAATCAGAAAACCATAAATGTAGTCTCCGGATTCATAATATTCTTGTGAATCAGAATATGTAATTCTTATTATGGCCACACGTCCATTGCGGATTTTATTTTGGATATTATACAAAAAATTAATAATTGAGGGGAGGGCCAACTTGCGGCTGGCACAACCCTAATCGGGAGGGAGGGTATTAAATTGGTCCCACTCTTTGGCAAAAAGAATTGTTAGAAAACTAAATAGCTTCCATATATAGATGTCATTATTTGTCGAGGGAATTAGGTCCTGAAGCAGACAATAGCTCACTACATTTTACGGTTCCCTATGAATATACAATTATTAACTAGGGAAGTATGCCCCACGTTAAATGTGTATAAAGCATGAACAGCTTGAGTGAAGACAAATCTGAAATGTACACTCCGGGGGGGAAAATAAGTTATGCAGCATAAATTATCTCTTTCAGCAAAGTGGAAAGTACCTTGCCTCACCATAGTTCAGAGGGGTGCAGATCCAACAGACTTCAGTGAGGTCTGCCGCAAGATCCTGTCATTCAAATTCTCACAGTCCCTTACAATTAAATGGATGAAAATGGTGGACACCATCGCCAAATATAGAACTTCCATGCACTCCATTAGCCTCTGCCAGTTATCACATTCATTGAAGAAGGTGGTATGACTGTTTGAAACATAGGTAAAGAAATTGGTGTACACTACAGTGGAACACAAATACACCTTGTGGTCCAATTTCAGCTGAAGCAATAATGTGACGGAATTAATGGATGGGCCGAGATGGTGGCTCACAGTTGCTTTCTAACGGCAACTGCCATGCCGGAATGCTGGCCCTAACCAGAAAAGGCTCTTCCGAAAACCTCTGGCACAGCTCCTGCATTCCACACTGGCACACATTCCAGGGCAAGACCCCAATTACTAGGAGTCCCAACATCCTATTAAGCCGTCAGCTGTGCATATGGCCGCCACCACCACCTCTCTCCATCATGGAATGCTGGGTGAACGGCGCAGCTCTCAGCAAGGCTCCTCACCCATAATGGAGGAGCCAGCTCTAAAAGACTGATACTCTCCAACACATCCAGATAGTGCATGAATGAAGGATGAAGCCGAAGTACTACAGCTACTTCCAAAGCAGGAGAAATTGAAGGTTAGAGTTTATGTAATTTATGATGTTTTGAAATAATAAAACATATTTTGTATATTTCTAAATTACTACACCAAGGTTTGTGTGTGCTCTTAACAATAGTCTGGCATGTCATCTTGTGAATGTTCAATAATACATTCAGAAAATAGACAATAATCTAGAGTATCATAGACATAGATAAGACTAGCTGTGATATAAACTAATTATTATTGAAAATAATTCACGTTCTTGGCATATGTTATTTCTATTATGTGGTTGCCATGGGTGGCCAAAAGACAGTGGGCCTCTTCACCGTTGGGCGGTAGCACTTAAATGCAGCGGTAACTGTGTTACCGCTGCATTTAAGTGCTGGCCCTATCATGATTTTGGCGTGTTTACTCCCAGCTCAGAACCGGGGGTAAACACGCAGAGAAAAGGCCCATTTTCAGTGCAATTGACACAGGCGGTATTAGCGTGCATTAATTGCGCACAAAATTCCACATTGAATGGACCCAATGGGGAATGGGGACTTACAGTTAGCACCCAACCTGTGGGAGTATGGAAGAGAGAGGATGATTGGAAGGGTTGGAGGCTTTGAGAAGGGGGAGGAATCGCTCTATAACAATAGGATAACATTAAAGAGTGAGCGATGCTGTGCAGTCACTTATAAAGCACACACTTCAAACTAAATCACCTCTTGGCGCTGTGTATCATTGCAGGATAAGGAGTGCAGCTTTAAGTGGAAAGATGGGTTTCAATCCTCATTCATGCTCTTGTGATTGGACTCAAATCTAAGATTTGCAGAAGATATTTCGAAAGAATGCTTAGTCCAGTTCATGGCTATTTCTATGGATCATATTCTGAAATTCTCTAATGACCGTGGGCAGCATTGGCATGGATTATGAAATGTAAAGCTCATGTGCAGCAGGTGGATTTCATTGGTAATGTGGATTCCCCTGGGTAATGGGCCTGGAACCAATGTAAAGTATAGACCATGCAGGATTGGGACGATCCTATGACCAAAACCAAACTAAAAGCCTGCCTCCTCGCCTCCGGGTTACCCTCTTAACCTACCTCTCATCTGCCTGCTACCTAACATTTTCCCTGGCCTCTAAGCTGCCTCTGTCCCTCACTTCCTCAACCTGCACTCTAGCACTTCACCCATCATGGTCACATCACGAGCACAGCTGGCCGTACCACCTACTTGCACTTAAAAATGTCCAATGTTGGTTGTCCTTAATCTATGTATGTCTAGTTATGTATTGTCTCCGGTGACTGTTCTATTTACTCCCCTCCGCAACCTGGTCAGAATGTCCCTCAAACTCACTCCGTTGTAAGAATCTCACGGCTTCAAGTCAAATCTGATTTCTTATCTGTTGTATGTTCTTTTGTGATCAAAAGAGCATTGTTCCTCCTGTATATAAAAAATAAATAAATAAATGACAGTGAAGTGTGCACAGTTTGTGCGATGTACACTTTCTATGGAATATGTGTTGATGGTTACTGAACCCTATTGTCCCGCTTGACTAGACTGATGAAGAAAACTGTAAGTTTAGGTGGGGAATCATAGGAGGAAGAGCCATGCCAGATTTTAAAGTTTACTTTCTTGCCAACACGAGTATTGCAGCAGCCAAATGGTTATTGCACATACTTCATGCATAGCAACAACCCTAGTGATGGACCATGTGCAGTATTATCCCATTTGGGATCAGATGGGAAGATGCAGATGTTGGTTTTCTGTTTTGAAAATGAAATCCCACTCAGTGTAATTGCAATATATTGGGCAGAGACCGGTGGCCAACTAAAAGAAAATTGCGTAGTCCCTGGAGACATTATGCAGTGGATACTTAATTGCCATTTAAAAACCTCCCTGGCCACCATAGTTTAGTTTTTTTCGAAGACCATGAAATGTGGGAATTATCCCAGTTAGATGGGTGTTATTCTTCCCCATGATTTAACGTCATGATCAGTTACATATTTTCAGACCAGCTTTCCATAAAAACGTATGCACCCGGCACATATCCATTAAGAACATTGGGCTTCATTACAAGTATGTCAGTGCGGGTACAAGCGGCAGTAATTAAATTACCACTACATTACTGCTGTAGTACCACACTGCCGTACTATGAGTGGGCAGTAAGATGCAAGATCAACCTCCAGCAAAAAGCTGGCCTTATATCCTCCACCTTACTGCAATTACCGCTGGTCGTAATTCTGCTGAGATCCCCATGGAGTTCTATACTTTGAAAATGGGGATTAACACCGCCCTACCACCACTTGTAAGCCTCCAGTAAATCAGCACAATCAAGTGGCAGTACCAGTAATTGAGTTTGGTGTAAATTCAGCAGATTTACCGCCGGGCCCATTGTGTCTTTTATCTTGAGCCAATTAAGAGATCTGTGTTCCTGGCATGATAGGATCTCCATATGATAGACCTAGAGTGAGCCTTACTGCAGCTTTATTTGTCACTTAGAGCGTTTCTCTATAGGTGCTGGGTGTCCTGCATATATCCCGTTGCCATAATTTGGGCAAAGTGGGTAATCATGGCACCAACCTCTATGGTCCTGTCCTCCAGAAACATGAAAGGGAGAACACAGCTGCTGGGGCTGGAAAAAAAACTGCTTTTTGCACACGGCTTAGCTGAGGAATCAAGAACCTGGTGGTGTTCAGTACTACTCTGAGGTTACACCACGGGTGTGTGGCAAGTAAAATGCTAGAGAGGAACTAGGGGAACCCCAAGAGCATGTTAGGATTTTTATGATCTTGGGGGTGGGGGGGTCATGGAGAAGAATTGGCATTTTATCTGGTTACGCCCAGCTGCATCTCATTCAGGATTGGGTGGTATCCAGGCAGTGACCCAACACGGTGGGCCTCGCTGCACGTTTGGGTTCATTCTCAGTGGTAATACTGCCAAGCTCGACTACAGTTGCTGAAAGTTGTAGCGATGCAGCAACTCTAATGTGCTACATTATGTGTGGAACACATAATGATTTATTATTTTAGTATGTTAACCTCCTCCTCCCCCCTCTTGAATCCAGTTAATTCCCACACTGAACTCCATTAGGGCTTTGCGGTGTTGCCCCAGGGATAACACTGCATGGGGCAACTCTACCTCTATTATCTTTGTGGAGGAAATTACCAGACCTCAAATTCAGGTGGTTTCTGAGTTTCGGGACCAAAAAAAATCAAAATTAGGCTAAGCTGTAAATCTTTTTCACCTTTATGAGATAACACATAATGGGGGCCTGTAGTTACAGATGTAAGAGTGGGACTGATATATAACTGCATAATGCATATAAGGCAAAGCTACTTTATATTCCTGAATAAGCTTGAAAAGGGTGCCATATATTAATCTCCAATAGCCAGTTGCTTTGTTCTTCCAGCAGATAAAGAAGAGATACTTTGAAGGGCGCGTGCAGACAGGTAAGTGTTCTGCTTGCTGCCAAGAGCCTTATAGTATTGCTAAGGGAGGCTTCAACTACAGGTAGAGTGGTCTTGAGCATCCCATGGGTGGGGAGATCAAGCGTGTCGGGTGTAAGCCAAAATCCAGCAAAGATGAAACACCTGGAGTAGTGGCGGGGAGGCGGTATCTTCTTCATTCTGAAGGCCACATGGTCAGGGAATAGGTGAGGTGAGGCCCTGAGGAACCCCACTCATGACCATCCTGCTGCAACGCCACCGCCAGGTAAGAGTAGGGCTCTTCTCATCCCTTACCCTTACACTCCTATCAGAACCAGACATAAAAGCCAAAAATGATCATTTGGACCTCAGTGAGAAAGAGAGAGTTCAAAATTCTCTAAACAAAAAAATCTCAAGGGAACCTTGATAAAGTCATATCAATTATACAGTAATGATTTCAAGGAATAGAGTTAATACAACCTCTGCCGTTTTGTAAGGCTGGTTAGATAGCGCAGTGAGCCAGGTGCTTGCTGCTAAGATATGTGTGTGGTCTGCAGCTCACAGTTTCCAATCCGTGCAAGGTTAACTCATCCTTTTATCCTTTCCAGGCTGTTAAATGAGTACGAAGTTTGGTTGAGTAAAGATCATTGAAAATAAAAATGTTCTATGTCCTATGAGTGGATCCCCCCTCAGGCCTATTCCTCCTTCGAATACCTGGTCAGCAGGCTCCCTCTCTCTCCTGTCTCCTCTCTTACTCTGGCCACCGTCTATTGGCCACCGGACCAGTCCTCCCTCTTCCTCTTCTGTTGGGGGATCTCAACATCCATCTTGACTCTGCTGGCTCTTTAGAAGCTTTCCGGAACCTTTGCAACTCGCTCTCTCTCTTCATTCTACCATCTGGTCCGATGAACAATGCAGGCCACATCTTGGATGCTCTTATCTCCACAGACATCCCTCTCTTTATTCCTCTCACCACCTCACTCTCATGGACTGATCACTCTCTTCCCGCCTCTCACTTGAAGCTTTCCTCTCCTTTAGCACTGGCACACCCTGCGACTGGCTCCGACCTTCAAGTTCATCCGACCCATGAAAAACGTTTCAGTGGCTGCATTTGCCTCCATCGACTCTACTCCTCCTACTCTTGTGGCTAACACCCAACCTGATACAGCCATCTCTAACTTTCACCTTTCCATCTCCAATACCCTCAACATCCTTGCCCCTGTCATGGGGGTCCAACTGAAGCCTGCCAAAAAGTGCAACTCTTGGTATGATTCTGACCTGGCTGACCTTAAATGCAAGTGCAGGGTAGCAGAGCATAAATGGGGATCTTCAGGTGCACCCTCTGACAAGCTGGCCTGCCGTCTTCTGCAAAGGCAATATAGACTATGCATCCAATCCAAGAAAAGAGTTCATATTCAAGCCTGCATCTCTGCGGCATCCAACAACACAACCGAACTTATAAAAATCTGTAAGGAACTGGCCAATCCTACTGCAGCCTCTTCCTCTACTGCACCCACCCAGGCCCTCTGCTCAGCCCTGGCTGCACACTTCACCACCAAAACACAGGACATCCTGTCTTCACTCTCCCCCGCACCAACTCATGCACCATCATCTCCTGGGCCACACTCGGCCACCCCCACCACTCCCCTTCTCTCCTCGCTCTCCACTGTCATACCTGAGGAAGTTTCTAGACAAGTCCAGTCTATGAAAGCTTCTTCCAAACAGGTGGACCCCTGCCCCTCCAAGACCATCAAGGACAACATTGACTCACTAGCTCCAGCCTTGGAAGACCTCTGCAACCTCTCTTTCCCCACTGGAATCTTCGCCACATCTCCCAAGCATTCTCTTGTGCACCCTCTGCTCAAAAAACCCTCTGCCGACCCTATTATTCCAGCTAACTATTGCCCAAACAACATAACTCCTTTCCTGGGCAAACTACTGGAGAAGTTGGCTATCTCTCAGCTTACCCTCCACACTGAATCTGTTGGTTTTCTCCATGGCCATCAGACTGGCTTTAGAGCATTAAGAGGCAAGGAAACTGCTCTTCTGAACACCCATGAGGACCTGCTCTCAAACCTTGACTCTAACTCTCCCTCTGTCCTCATTCTTCTTGACTTCGCCTCTGCTTTCGATACGGTAAACCACAACATCTTCATCTCCCGTCTCTGTGAGACCAGTGGCATCACTCATCAGGCCCTGGTGTGGCTAGCATCCTTTCTCTCTGACTGGCCTTCCCAGGTAGAACTCGATTCCTTTTTTCTCTGCTATCACTCTCTCTACTTGTGGTGTCCCCCAGGGATCTAATCTATGCCCCTGGATTTGTAATATCTACAGGGCCCCTTTTGCCCACATGATCGCTGCCTTAACCTTCAACTTTCAGTGTTATGCGGATGACACACAGCTCTCTTTCAGGCTACCCTCATGCCTCTTCCTCATCCTCGCTCATCCCGGACTGTCTGTCCTCAATTCAGTCCTGGTGTGCTACGAATTATCTCTGCCTTAATGGCAGTAAGACAGTGATTATCCTCATTGGGACCCCTGCTCCTGTTTTCTCACTTTCACTCTGGCCCTCCACACTTGGCCCTGCACCCTCACCCACTAGTGAGGCAAAAGATCTGGGGGTCATCTTTGACTCTACTCTCGCCTTCTCTTCTCACATCTCGGACATGTACCAGTTACACCTCCTCAGAGGTATTGTACCTTTTCTCACCTTCCCCCAGAAGCTCACTGTTTCTAGAGCCCTGGTTCTCTCCAGACTGGACTACTGCAACAGTCTCTTTCTCAATCTTCCTACCTCTACTCTCTGACCTCTTCAACTTATCCAGAACAGAACCTCAAGATTTATCCTTGGTCTCAAGCCCAGGGACCGCATCTCTCCGGTTCTGAAATCCGGTTCTGAAATCCCTCCACTGGCTCCCCGTGGCTGCAAGGATCAAGTTCAAGTCCCTCTGCATAGTCCACAAAATGTTCTGGGGCCGGGGCCCTTACTATCTACAACGCTCTCTTCCTAAATACTCTCCTTCCAGAGCCCTCCCTTCGGCCTCCTCCAACTCTCTGCGGGTGAGCCATTTTTCCAAAAGAGATTTGGGTTTAGATCCTTATCCTCTGCAGGTGCCTCCCTCTGGAACAGCCTACCTGCCTCTCTCCATCTTAAGCCGGACCTCCTTAAGTTCTGGAAACTCCTCAAGACTTTCCTCTTCTCTTCCTCTTGCCCTCTCCCTTGCTAACCTCCTTTCTCTTCTCTCCTGCTACCCTCATTTGTTCTCATCCCCAACCTGTTCAGTCAGCTGACTGGTCGCCTGGTGCACCTCCAGAGTCTCACCAGTCCCAGGTTCCCCTCCAGTCCTGCACTTGCCTACGGGCCTCCACACTTTGCCTTGCACTACTGCACTCAGAATACGTTCCATGAGAGTGGAAACCACTCTGCACTTAACCCTGGCCACTACTGGAATGGGCGTGATTGTGCCCCTCCCCCACCCTCGCACTTCTGTCTGCGCCCTTGCACACCCTTGAATGCACTATGCTTTGCATGTTTGTCTGTCCTATCCTGCTCTATCTCCCTTCCCTAGCTTGGCTGTGCCTGCATGCACAGGTGAATTGATAGGCCGGGAGGATAGCTCAGGGGCAACCGGCTTGCCTTAGAAGCAAGACGACACGGAGCAACACAGGTTCGATCCCCGGATCCACGCTTAGACACCTTTGGGTATTAAGTGCGTCATAAATAACAAATTACAATTGATGACCAACCTTTTGCCTCTGTATGTTCCTTTCCCCCCTCCCATCACTCTTTGTCATGCACTTAAACTAGTAGATATGCCCCTGGCCTAGTATGCTAGTTATTGCTGTTAGATCATTCAGAATCTTCAAGGCCTAAAAATGACGACGATATCCACTTGTTCCCTTCCCGCCTTGAGGCGCTTTGAAGCACTTCTTTTGTGTATAAGCACTTTACAAGTAACAATTACAAAATGCACAGCGATTTGGTGAAAGCGCTATATATGTAAACAATTATTATTAGTCATTTAGAAGGTCATTATTAAATTGTGTAAAAAGCTGCTGTAAAAGTTATGCATTTGTTTTGGACGCGGACAGATTTTAAACGTTTTAGCAGGTTTGTGGCGACATGGAATGGACTAACAATGTCCATCGCCTTCCACAATCTGCTTGCAAAACCATAGGACTCCACCTGTTGTTGGCACCTGCCAAAAGAAGGCGTATTCCATAAGAATCCATTGTAAACACTGTCTTCCATTTGCACGGCATTAAGGCGCTTTTGTCCCTTTCAACCCTTTTTTAACACTACGTTTTGCCAATATGACTGCAACTTTGCTGATTTTTGTGTGCTGATTTTCTCACTTTTGTTACCACAAAAAGCGGGGGAACACCCCGGCTCCTATTTCTGTATGCCAAACATAAACTTACACTTCTGAAAGAGTGTTTGCTGGCTCCCATACGGCTCTGTCCATCAGGGGCGTGCACTAGGAGGAGCTGGAGCCCTCCCCTCTGGCTAGGAGTTTCTCACACAGCAGGTACGGGGCTCACATGAGACCTCTGACCTCCTGTGATTAGTGTACCCCCTCGGTTGGACGGTCGGTAGATCAGGCAGAAACGCCTGCTACTGGGCACTGAAAACACGCCTTTTGTTGGCCTTGAAAAGCCCAGGCTGCCAGCAGAGAAGCTATTACCAGGGGCATTTTTTTCTATACAGGTTCTCACAGAGCATCCACCCTGTTTATTTAATATGCAACCCTCCCCCCACCCCCCCAGTGGCGAGTATAATGAGGAAAGCGGCCTTAATCACGTTAGAATGACGCTCCCATGAGCCGCTCATCACTGACTGAAGAAAAGCGGGCGGTTCCAGTCCCGCTTCCACTCACTGCACTGTTTCTTTGACCCCCTCTCTAAGAGGTCAACGAAATAATCAGGCTGCATGTGACATCATTTCAAGGCATATTTTTCTTTGAGGGCATTTATTTTTTTGTGGGTGGGGAAGTGTGGTGGATTGGTACGAATGAGAGGCAAAAAAATCTGTCTCACAGAACACAAATCTTACAGCCATTATAAGTTCACCTGCAAGGGAGAAAATACTGCGAGGGGCGACAGTTGGGCAACAAAGGGGCAGGAGGCTGGGATAATGCCTAGAGGCTTAAACAGGAATAGCTGACAACGGAATGCTTCAGCAACTATGCCCGTCTCTGGCAACGGAGCCCGCTCCCCAAGTTCGCATCCCAGTGAGGTCAGATAACTTCTCCCTCCGTCTGAGGTCTGAGGTCCATACATTGAGTAATGGTAAATGGTTATTTATAACGCGCTTAACACCCAGAGGTTTCTAAGCGTGGGCCCGGGGATCGTACCTGTGTTGCTTTGCAGCGTTTGGTTTCCTAAGCGAGCACGTTGCCCCTGAGCTATCCTCCCAAGACTAGTGTTGAATTGGGTAATAATATCAGATAATATTGCTAAGTTTAGAATATGGCATGAAGAGCTATATACTTTACTGTATTCACTATAATGGCTCTCCACAGGGCGTGGAGGCTTAAGGACGCAACATACAACACAGAACACAAGGAATAAATATACAACAACAGGTGCTAGACCAAGGGGGAGTAGAGGGAAGCCTCCTTATTTAAACAACAATGTTTTAATTTTCTTTCTGAAAACATCAGTCGATTCTATCTCTCTACGGTCAGGTCCGGCGGGATGGCGTTCCATGCCTTAGACGCAGCCATGAAGACTGCAGCTCTCATCACCGGAGTCAGTTTACACATGGGAATTTTAAGCTGCTTTGCACTGTTAGACCTTAATGTCCTGACATTGGACTTAGCAAATGATGCTTCAGTTAAATAGCAAGGGCTGATACCCTTGACACATCTGTGTGTTATCACCAGCAGCCAGAAATGGAATCTGGCTTCAGTCGGTAATCAGTGCAGGTTCCGTCTAGCATCTGATATATGGTCTCTCTTTTTTAGGCCAACAATGATCCTGACCGTACTATTTTGTAACGTTTGCAACCGCGCAATGTCAGACTTAGAAATTCTAACCATAAGGCTTCTGCATTTGTCAATGTTTGACCATCCAATAGCTCTGGCCAATGTCTCACAATTAATTTGTGAGATATAAGACTGCAATTGGGCTAACAATTTAATATGGTATGCAGTGGATGAAACTACACTGTTTATTTGGGCCCTCAAATCCAAGTTTTGGTCTAAGACAATGCCCAAGGTTTTCACCCTTTTCTTAGTTTCACGATTACAGCCTGACAGAAGGAAAGGAAGCGTCCATACTCTGGACCCAGCTTCCTTATTGTATTGTTTGTACCTATCACCGTTTCTTCTTTATTTAATGCTAGGCCATTTTCCATGATCGCATATATCTCATTTATTATTGCTCGTGCAGTCCTGAGAGCGGGATGGCACATTGAGTGTCATCTGCATAGTTCGTCAAGCCTATTTTACTCTCTTCCAACATATTAAAAAAAGGGACTTTAAAAATGTTATATAAAGAGGGGGACAGACAGGCACCCTGAGGTACGCCAAAATTCAGGCGTGCCCGGGTGTGTTCAGCCAAATCACCCCAAACTGTACATGAGAGGTTGCCCAGGAAAGACGCAATCCACAGGGCAGCCCTGTCCGAAAAAGATATGGAATGATATGATATGGCATTTATAACGCGCCTATACACAAGTGTTTCAACCTGGTGACCAGCTTTCCGTGGTCCACCAGGTCAAAGGCGGTTGACAAATCCAACCGCCTCAACATCACTGTCTGACCTTTGTCCATATACTGTAACAGCCTAGATTTAAAATCAAGGAGGGTCGCCTCAGTACCGTGACCCTGCCTGAAACCCAATTGCCATTTGTTCAGGATATCATGCTCATTTATGAAAGCTGATAATTGCAAGTATGCCACCCGATCCAGGATCTTCATGAGAAACAGTGAATTCGTTAGTGTCCTGTAGTTTGCGGGGGTAGCTGGACACAGACCTGTTTGTTTAAGTAGGGGTGTGATCCAGGCATCCTTAAGTTCTAGAGGAACATGATTCTCCACAAACGATGCATTCACAAATTTACAGTGTACCCATCAACAAAGGGGCACACTCTTTAATTACGAAAGCTGACATGGTTCTCCTTTACAAATGGTATGGTTTAAATTTGCAGCGATTCCAATACAGATCTGAAGTTAAATTGATGGTCCTGAATATCAGTTGGCCGATTACAGCACTCAAGAGGGCAAGCTGCCAGAGTGCAGTTTTTCTGACTATTCTCTATATTATTTTTTATTTTATCCAGTTTACCCAGCATAGCTTCCTGGATCATGGTACTCCATGCCGCATCCTTAACAATAGTGTTCATTTTAATTTTACAGGGATCTTCCAGCTCTTTTAGTATTTAAAAAGTTCATTTGGATTGGACTGTGCATTGCTAATCTTAACAACATAGGTACCTTTCTTGGCTGCCAATAGACCCAATGTATACACTTTACTTGCGATCTTACACATTTCCTCGTCACTGGCATCTTGTGAGGATCGCCATGCATAGAAGTATTTACTTTTTTTGGCTTTCAACTGTTGTAGATCAGTCGAGAACCATGAGTTACTTTTATTCTTTACAACCAACTTTGATTTTATAGGGGCTAAGACGTGAGTAGCTTCTTGCATAGACTGCTGGTCTGCCCCCATATAATCTCCTTGACGGTAACCAAACCCATCACTTTCTGGGTCAGAATGGTTAACCATGGTGTCAACATCTCTCTCGTGCTATTTTTTGTATCCTGGCCATTATGCTTTTCTTCCCCTCTACCTAGTGTACTGAGGGACCCCCGGCCGGCCCATAGAGTCGAGGTTTTGCCCTGCAGTACTCTAAGACGAGATAGCTGCACCTCGAGATGGATGGGGATGCAGGGTCTCATACTCCAACACCAATCAATAAGGACAACTCAATGGTTTGGCAAAGTGGAGCCCATTTAATGACAAGTACAAAAAACGGGGAAACATGGATATCAAAAGACGTGCGACAGCCCATCTCGCTTCAACTCCCTCGAGCTTCACACAACACATAACTTTTATACTCAAAACGCATCATAATCTGACATGTAACACTCAAAAGTTAGCATGCAATTCTATTGGTTGGAAAAAGGTAACTTTAATATAGGTGCTATATCTGTATATGGTAATGGAGTGAGAGGATTGGGTAAATACTGTCAGTTGGGCATCTAAGCCCTTTCTTCATATAAGACTACTGTAGACATCACTAAAAGTACGACGTCTCATTGGTTCTACTAACTACAGGACCCTAAATTATTTGGTCCATTGTGATTGGGTTGGCACCAACCCCATGCATAACTCTCCACTTTGCCTAGCAGCACGCAGAATGTTCAATCAGGTGCAGGACGTCCCTTAGCTCACCCTGACCTCCGTCAATCAATCATCGCTTTATGAGCTAAGTGTCAATTAGTTCACTGTGGTTGGCACAGAAACTGCATCTTCTGCCTGGAAAAAGTTTTCATATCTCTCTATGGAGCGGTGCCAAGCGTAGGTGTGAAACCGTGCCTCTCCTTGCTCGGCTGGTCATGTGCTAGTACACCATGAATTTGCCTCGTTTCTCTCCATTTATGCATTTGATTTTCGTTTCACCCTGCCCCCTGCATTCGCTTTCTTATCTCAATTCTTCAGAGGCAGGATATTCCGTTCTTAGCTTCAAGTAAAAGTAGCTACTGTCTACAGCTCCTATCTACGTGGCCTCGGCTTCCCTGGCACGAGCTGCCTCCGCCGAGTTTCGATTCAGCCTCTTATCTCTTGATGCTAGAATATGAAATTTCTTGCATTTGACCTGGAATAACCTGGGTTGGTTCTGCTTTTTATGCAAAGTGGATTCACATTTATAATATCGTGCTTTGTTTTGAGGTAGATTATGTATGATGGCACATGCTGCTCTATTCTTCTACTAAGCGTTGCAAGCCGCACTATTTTCTTCAGCTTCTTGCGGTTCCAAGCATATGTACAGGCGTTAGTTGGTTAAATATATTCACCATGCCTTCAGCTCAAGCTCCCTTGTATTTCAACAATGTTCTCTTCCTTTGGGTTCACAATATCTTTATTCATGGTGTTTCATCTCTTTGTGTCATCTTTGGGTTGTCATATATTTATCTGTACGTTAGTCAGGGCTTTTGTGACATCACCATTCGCCCTCCATTAAGGACTTTCTGGTTTCTTCCTGTACAGTACTTAAGCAATCTTCATTTTGTGTAATTTGCTGGTAGGGTATTCTCAATAGGTAACTTACTGCCCATGGTTGTCTGGTTATTGGTACTTCAATAGGTGTCATTCTTCTAATAGGCACTAGGCATAGCACTACTGCGGCTCTCTGTTGGTTTATTTGCTCCTCATATGTCACATACTTCGGTGTGAATGTTCCTGGTACTTCAAAATGGGGGACTGGAGTGACGGCTTTATTTGGGACCTCCTTTACACTCCCCCCACTGGTCGATTCATCGACCACTTCGATTTTCTTCTTTGAATTCATCTTGGTTCTTCTGTATTCATCTTCATTTCATCTTCTGGGTTCTTTCCATCTTCATCTTCTGGTTCTGTACATGATGGCTTGAAGAAATGTCTCTTTCGTGTCCATGGGCCTCATTACAACCCTGGTGTTAAGGGGTTAACGGCGCCGCAAAAGGTGGCGGCGCCATTAACCCCTTAACGCCTGATTACGAGGTCCCTTTGCGGGTTGGCGATTTTAACGCCTGCTTTTTGCAGGCGTTAAAATCCAACCCGCAAAGGGACCTTGGTACTTAGAGCCTTCCCCATTCCCAATGAGCCCTATGGGGCAAAAATGCGAATGGGAAAGGGCCCATGGTGAATGGGGAATTACCGCCCCGCCAACCTTGGAATGGGGCGGGAGTTCCGCCATTCACCATGGCGAACCCCGACATGGACCATGGTGCTAATAGCACCATGGTTTAGCGCCGGGGTCGTAATGAGGCCACATATCTTTATCACTCCTTTCAGCCTTCCTGCAGTCCTCACATGTTTGTCTTTGTTCCATGTCATCAGCTGACATTGTCCATTTGGGTTGCAGTAAATCCATTTTCCCACATAATTTTTAAGTTTCCTGGGATATAGAAACTTTGTACCTTCTGGGGCGTGCTTGCTAGCCTTCATGAAGTCTCTTATTTCTTCATCAGTTAGGTCTCTGTGCTTCCATCCTGGTTTGACATCAACCATGATCTTCATCCCTATGGCTTTCTTTGCAGTCTTTTGGCATTGTGAGATTATTATCTTGATAACGCGAAATCCTAGCAATATCATCATTAGCACGGCTCCTAGGAACCTGAATGCATCCGCCATCCATTGTGGAACCCACTAAAACAGTGATCCAAACCAGCTGTCATCATCAACTTCATCGGTTTCATTAATCATCTGGTTCTGTAGGTGTGTCAGCATTCCTATAGCCTCTGTTAAGATTCCATTTTCCTCGTCGTGAGAAGGTATACATGTGCAACACAATTCTCCAATTTTTGCACAAACTCCTCCATCCATAGCTATGATCATGTCAAGTACATATCTGTTCTGGAGAGTCATTAGTCTGATGGCTCTTAGTTCTTCCTTGATTGCATTGAATCCTTTTATGGTTGTGTTGATCGTCTGTAGTAACTACCACCTGGTTATCTGCAACCATTTAGTATTAGCTCCAACTTGGAATCTCGGCATGAGGATTGTCGCGAACACTGATGAGGTAAGGCTGAATAGCCTGTGTTCGTATAGGATTGCATGAAAAGCTTCTTCTGATTTGGCAGAAAAGTAATTCTCTCTCTTCATTCGATTTTTCAGTTCCACAGATCTCTTCTTCCTCAGGTGAGCATCTGCTTTTGGGAAACTGTCAATGTTCAGGTCGTTTTTTGGGATCACTAACGCTGGAACGTGGACATTCACAATCGTGCATATACCTCCCCAGTCTCTTGGCAGTCTGATGTATGCCTTGGATCCACATGCCCAGTAATGATCCAAGATCACTGCAGTTCCATGAACCATTCCTGGAGCATCAAAAACTCATGTACAGTTCTGATTCTCTGCCATCTTGCTTGTGCCATTGTTTCTGAAGCAAAGTTTTGGGCTTTCCAGTGGCACTATCTGCAATGGTCCTCCCCTGTCTTCGACCCATGTTAGTAGTTTTGCAAGCTTTGGCCACAATGGCTTGCAGCCATTTTGCACAATCTCGACCGTTTCTTTGTATAGTCCAGTGATCATCCAAGCTCTGCAAATCACCACTCCTTTCTCCCATCCGTCTGGTGAAAGCACTGTTCCCCAAATCTGCATTTGGGCTCTGTTTTTCCACTTCCAAGCTTCTTCTGGAGTCTTTCCTTGGACATTTAATCTCTGGTTTACTTCCCATCTTATTCCTGTTCCTTTAACTCCATGCTTTTCGTATCTGATCACATGATTCCTCGTATAAACTCTGTTTCTTGTCTTAATGTCCTGAACATAATCATCTTCATCGGGATAAGCAATTTCAGTTGCCCATATCAGTGAAGCGTCGCTTCCCATAAACTGGCCTCTAGTTTTGCACATTGCTACGTGTGGAAGACAGTGCGCTGTCTGGACATCAATCTCTACAGCCACGAAGATCTTGCTATACCATGCTATACGGTAGGAGAGCACAAACGAAGCATTCTCCTTCAGAATTTCATCTTACAACTTCGTTCATGTGCTGGTACCAAATGTTGTTTCCCAGGTGTGCTGTGCTGTCCAGGTAATCATTTAGTTCATTGTCGTCTTCATGCATGCTTCTCTTGATTCTTAAGGTCTTCATGTAGTTTGCTATTACTACCACTCTGAATGCATCTGTATGGCTTTTTCTTGCTGGAGGGTTCTCAGGTATCCTGGTCCACGGTGCAGGCCTCTTCATCTGCGCCATTTGGGCGGACAGGGGTCTGGCATCCCTTTTCCTTTCTTCATGCATTTTTTCTCTACTGCGTGCAAATGATATGATAGATGATATGATATGGCATTTATAACGCACCTATACACAAGTGTTTCAAGGCGCGAAATGCCCATGCCAACCAGCCAGACACTGGTCTGGTATATGGCGGTACTGTGGAACTGGTGCTTGTCCCTTGTGTTGGAGCATATCTGCTTAGTAATACAGTCTCTGTGGTTTTACCTTCCAGTTGCTCATGCAGTTTCCTTGCTCTGGCTATGTATGGGAATAGTGCATCTATTAGTATTTGTGTCTTTGTGGAGAGCTTTTCTGAGGCCGCTTCTGTTTTCTTAAGAGTTTCTGATATGACTGCTTCTATTGGCTTCTCTTTTAATTCTTCTTGTTTTCTCATGACGGCTTCTGTGACGCTTCTAACGGCAGGAAGTCTCTTCCCTCCTGCTGCTTTGATTTGTGGTTCTTGAGTCATTGATGCTAGGCCTGTTTCGTGTACATTCAGTGTTTGTGTGCGTGTAGTTGTCAGTGATGTTACTTCATTCATTCCGTGCCGACCATGTCTCCGGCTTTCCTTCTGGCTTGTTACCACAAGTGTGTGTGTGTCGTTGCTAGTTACATCCATTTCAAGTTAATTCACTCCACCATCAGATCTTTTAGGGACTGGAATCACTATATAGGGTCTGGGTGCCTTTGTGGGTTTTATGCGTATATCATTAGGTGGGTGCACTGGAATTGGGACACTTTGTGCACCAATATAGAATGCAGTTCTATTTGTCAATGACAGTAAAATAATGATAAACACAATGCATAAATACATAATGGTCCGATATGTGAGGCAACAGCATTTCCTTCCAGAGAAGCCGGGATGCCTCTCTTCTTATGGGAGGACCAGGTTGCTGCTCTGGGCTCCCATCTCGATCATTCGCCAATTGTTGAATTTAGTATTTCCTTATTCAGTGTCGCCATCCAGGTTCAAACTTTACGAGTGTCTGTTGTTAAGAAGGTGTCCCCTTCCCCTTCTTGCAAGTGGCAGTTGTCTTTTAAGTCAGGATACAGTTCCTTTGTTAGACTATGGAAAATAAATCAGATTGAGCAATACTTCAGTGTGTCTCTTTACTGTGCATGTTCAAAGTAAGTGAGTTCCCAATCCACCCCCCGAATCTGCTTCAGTCCTGAGGACGTGCTGCACACTGATCAGTGTGAGGAGAATAGGAAAGAAAAAACAACATGTACGACAAGTGGAGTTATCAACTCCTTTTCCTTGATCTGTCCCTCGGCGGAAGGTTTCACGATCTCCTCAGAAGACTTCTCTGACAGTTTGAAAGTTCCACTTGCAGCATGATCCCATGCAGTAGTGTTCCCATTTGTGCAATATTAGCTGGATCTCTGATGAATGTGAGTACATCAGCATCGATTGGTCTCCCCACTAACTCTGGAAAGTCAGTAACTAGGCGAAACAGAACATTATGCGCCAGCCTGCCGTCCTCTGTTGACAGGGACATATGTCCTGTCTTGCTGGGTTCAGGATTATGTGTTTCTTCCTTGATGTAAACAATGTCTGCACTGTCCGTTTGCGTGATGTGCGACCTTGAAGATTATGTTGTTTAGGAGATGACTTAGGCTTTCTGTATTCGTTGGATCTTGGAGGAATGTTAACGTATCCGTTGTTCTTCCGACAATAGATGGACAATCTTCAATTATGCGAAAGAACAGTGTGTTGATGAGCTCATCTATTTCCGCCTGTGTTGGGAACATTTGCTTCTACCTCACTGTACTCAGGGAGTACGATGAAGTGTTTTGCAATGACAGTAAGCAGTTGCCATATAATTTTTTCGTTTTCAGGATCTTGAAGGAAGCCTGCAACACTTGTGATTCTCCTGACTAGTGACGGGTATGATCTTAGCACTAGGTTGAAGTATGGAATTACGACCTTCGTGATGTCTCTGCCGTGGGACACCATAAGTGATTTCCAAATGGGGAAGGAACTAGGGTACTGTATCTTATTTCAATTTATGTGGTTTTGGTCAACATTTGGCATGGTCTTTCTAATCAAGGCTTTAGTGTGCCTCAGTCTAAAGTTCAAAGTTAACAGACTATGTGGTGGCTTACAAGTGACATTTTCTTCTTCACCCTGCAACTGGGATGCACAGAGTGTCCGTTTTATGTCCTTATCCTCCTTTTTGCTTAGGGGAATGTCCAACATAAAGCCACAATCCTTTTTGCAAAAGGATCTTTGTCCTTTACTTTGCTGGTCATGCGTCCTTCTTCCTCGTCATGGATCTCATCTGCACGTGCTGTGGTTCTTCCCCGTTGCTCATCGATTCCTGTCGTTGGGGTGCAGGCAGGGGGCTTTCTCCGATGTAAGGTTTAATGTCCCCGAGAAAAATCCAAGCTCTCCTGCCCTGTAGCTTCACAGCGGATGGAGTGCAGTCCCTTGGAGCACCATTAATTGGGTTTGCCCAAGATCGCTATAGGCTTCCGATGTTGCCCGTGCAATCATCATCCTTTAATTGGTGCATGTCATTTCCACTTCCATGATCGTCTCACTTTTGGATGCCATACGCTCGGCTTCTGTGTCTGCTGCTTGGTTTCCTCGTGAGACAAAATCTGTCCCCTTGGTGTGGGCGGCACATTTCACAACCGCTATGCCCACTGGGAGCTGTAGTGCCTTAATCAGTCTGTCCAATAAGGCTGCGTGCTGCACTGGCGTGCCGTCCGCTCAGAGGTAGCCCCTCCTTTTCCAGCGTGTTAAGCCTGCATGCACTGTCTATGTCACATAGGCGGAGTCACTGTACACCGTTACATCCTGATCTGCGTGATTCTCAATGGCGAGTATCAGCACCAATAATTCTGCAGCCTGTGCTGAATAGTGAGATGGTATTCTTGCACTAAGAAGCACTCGAAATTCTCCATTTACGATGTGCTTCATTACAGCAACGCCTGTGTATCTTTTCCCATCACTTTGTTCGATTCTCGAAGACCCGTCAATAAAGAAGATATCCCTGTTGCCAAGGCATTTTCTTTTACCCTGGGAATTTCATCATAGAATTCTTCATAATTCACACAGTCATGTATCGGCTCTCCCTCAGTGATCGGTTCTGCAATGAACATGGCTGGGTTTATTAATCAATGGGTTTGATATGATCACTTCATAAGCAGAAGCTCTCTGAGATGTCAATGTGCCCTTTGGTTTCTCTAGAATGGCAAATAGTGAGTGCTCGATGTCCAACGTCATGGAGCTTCCCATTACAATGGTTGTAGCCTTCTCTATGGCGAATGTTGCGGCAGCTAAACTTTGTTCGCATGGGAAGTGGCCTCCCCTTACTGGGTCCAGATTCCCACTGTAGTATGCTAGGGGCTTGTACCCCAAGGAGGTTTTTTGAGCGAGGACTGCCGTCATAACGCTGCCGTTTGGGTGTGAAAACAGATAGAATTCCTCTGCATAATTAGGAATTCCGAGAACTAGAATTGTGCAATTCACTCTCTTGAGTTCAGCAAACCCTTCCTCCATGGCTTCAGATCATTCAATCTTTTAGTTTTGTCACTTGGGCTTTCTTTAGGGCCTGAAGTAAAGGCTTAGTGTAAGAGCTGTAATCGAAAACCCATGCCCTAACATAATTGCACAGACCTAAAAAGCTCTGCATTTGCTTTATCGTGAGTGGCTTAGCCGTGTTCAATATGGCTTCAGCCCTTTCTGGGGTCACTTTCTTTCCTTCATGTGGGATCATCTGGCCTATGTACAGCACTTCTTGTTGACAATATCTTAATTTTTCCTTGTCAACTTTATATTCTTTCTCAGCCAAAATAGTCAGTAGCCGAACAGAATCGTGCCTGCACTGTTCTTCTGTGGTGCTGCAAATTAGGATGTCATCCACGTATTGTAAGACGACAGTTTCTAATGCAATATTGGTCAAATCCATCTGCAGGACTCTGTTGAAAATGGATGGGGACTCACAGTACCCCTGTGGCAGCCTTGTGCTTTTCAGACACATTTGTCTAAACGTAAATGACGTCAGATCTTGTGAGTCATGGTGCAACGGGATTGAGAAAAATACATTTTTCAGGTCAATCACTGTGAAGTATTTTGCCTCAACGGGTATATTACATAGAATTGTAGACGGGTTAGGGACTAAAGGGAACTCGGCCTCAACAATATCGTATATCGGCCTTAGATCTTGAATTAGCCTCCAAGACCCCCCTTTGATTTTTTGACAGTATAAACTGACATATTTCATGGTGACTCTGACGTCACTAAGATGCCCTGGTCCATCATGGCAGAAATTGTCTTAAAAATCCCTTCATCTGCCTCTTTGGACATGGGATATTGTCGAGCTCTTTGTAGGATGGCTCTTGGTTTCAATTTAATTTTCACTTCTCCCACCCCCTTCAAGAAGCCTACGTCATAGGGTCTGGTAGTCCATACTGAGACAGAATTTAGTTATATCGTCGTTAAAATATTCGGGACGTTTTAGTGCCAACATCATTCTCTGCGGTACTTCTCTTTTAAGCATCTTTACCCAAAAGGTCACACTTACTTCTACCATTGTCTCTCCTATGTCTGTTTGTTCTTTGAATAGATCGTCATCAGTGATGTCAGTCACTCGATATCCTTCTTCAATGGCGATAATTGCGCACAATTGTCTGCCCTCATCATCGTAACTGTCAACCAACACCACTTTCCCTCGTACTGCAGCTGCGTGTATTATCAAGGGAAATACCTGTCCCTCCTCTTCATGCATCGGTATTCTAGGTCTGAATAGAAACTCATCAGGGGCTCTCATTACTTTTCTGCAAGGCCTGGCAATCCAGCCATAAGCACATACACACCATATGCGAAAAGTTCTGGCTCTAATGGTATGGCTGTGTGTCCTGAGTATGCTCTGATCATTTCACATACATTCGCGAAGTGCATTCCTGGTGTGGAGCATATTATGCCCTCCTCTGTGAACGAAATTGTCATGTTCAACTTCGCCATTAGGTCTCAACCCAAAATGTTTACTGGGGTCTGACGTGATTATAAAAGGGTACATTAATTTCACACTCTCCTATGGAGACTGGGAGTGCGTTTGTAAAGGGAACTCGACTGTGAGCTCCTGTGAAACTCGAGCATGTTGCACCCGTGTTTACCAGGAAGGAATAATCTTTACCCCCTATAGTGACATCCACCCTAGGTTCTCTGTGAGGGTCTGGTGTCACTGATAGGATAGAGCACACCAGGGTTCCCAGTGAGCTGTCCTAGTTTATATACAAATTTGGCCCACTCTGCATTTGTACATTTTCCCCATTCCCATTGTTGCTTCCCCTTCCTGAGTTTTGGGTCTGTCCTTTGCTCATCGTGCGTGACACTTGCAACGGTGCTTGTTGGACTTGTCCTTGTGGAAAACTGCCCATGCCCTGGGGCTGTACTCCCTGCTGCGCTCCTGGCGCTTGTTATTGGACCGTGCGTTCTGTGCAACGCCCTGTTGAAAAACTGCAAGTGGATTTCCCATGCCTGCTCCCATCCCTTGGATGTTTTGCAACATGCCCTGATACCTGCATGTGCGCGCCAAGCACCCTGTCATTCCACACAGCCAACATACTGGCGGTAGTCGGATTATTTGTCCATTTGACATATCTGGGTTTCCATTTTGCACGTTTTGAAAACCTCCCTGGTTATTTTCGAAGCCTCCTTGCCTGCTCTACCATCCTTTTCCCCTAAATCCTCTCCCCTGTGGGTAAAACCCTACGTTACCCTGATCATTCTGTTGTGGACTGGCACCTGCTGCATGCTTTGCTCAGCTGTGCTAGTTAGCATGGCTCCTTCAAGAGCATATTTTGACAGTTTATTCTGCATTAGTTTCGCTTCCTCACCCTTTCGAGTTGCTTCCTTTTTGAGATTCTCTTCCTGCAGCAGTCTGCAGTAATGTTTAGTTTAGTTTAGTTTTAGTTTATTATTTATAATGTGCACCAGACCCAGGGTCATCAGGGCGCAGCAGATACGGATATGTTCAGCTTGGTTACAGGGGCAACAGGCCGACATATATAATAACACATCAATACATACAGAGTAGATTACATAATCACATGACAATGCACTGAAATTACATGGGTACATGAGATGCAGGACGAAATAGACAGTGGCATATCGGTATATACAGTGTAAATTGCATGGTTAGATAGCATAGATTTAGAGTAGTCACAGTACATTAGGAGAGTGGTCCAAATTAACTGGCACAAAGTAAGTGAATCCGTAAGCAGAGGATAGGCGTGGGAGCAGAGCGTTGAGAGGATGTTTGTCTGAGTTTTTATTTGTCATTTTCTTTCAGCCAGTTGGTAAAATTCTGTCTGAATTTGGCGAAAGGGTGGGGAACTCTAATGCCTGGAGGTAGGGAGTTCCATAGTTGCGCAGCCTTGACTGGGAAGCTGTGTCTCGTCTGAATCGTGAAACTTGGAGGCAGTTAGAATTGGCTA
Organism: Ambystoma mexicanum; assembly: GCF_040938575.1. NCBI lineage: Eukaryota > Metazoa > Chordata > Amphibia > Caudata > Ambystomatidae > Ambystoma > Ambystoma mexicanum. The sequence continues at coordinate 143,762,699 of NC_090930.1, read as the reverse complement.
TTCTCAACGGTCTGGTCGATGTTTTTTTGCAGATTCTGTCCGTGAGGTAAGATGGTGTATTATTATCAAGGCACTTGTGGGTAAGGGAGGCAATCTTAAGTTTGATTTTATCAAAGGTAGATAGCCATTTGTATTCTCTTCTTGTAGAGGAGATATGCTCACTTCTATCGATCTTCAGTGCTGCTCTCAGGGCATTGTTCTGGAGAACCTGTATTTTATGGATGGTTTGTTTATTCGCTCCGATGTAGAGCGCATTTCAATAATCCAATTTGGAAAGTATGAGAGCTCTAGCGAGCGTGAGGCAACTGTCAGTGGAAATTAATTGTTTACTGGCTCTGATGAGTTTGCATGTGTATGCAGTAGCAGAGGCTAGGAAAATAACTTGTATAGCGAAGTTCAAGGTGGCGTCCAGGTAAAAACCTAGGGTCTTCACTTCCTTTGCTACTTTTATCTTATTACCATCAATGGTGAAGTTGACATAATCTGGGCTAAATTTGGCTAGGAGGGTCGGGGTGCCTAAAATAATAAGCTCCGTTTTGTCGACCAGGCATAGTCCATGGGTGGCCATCCATGCCTGAACGATACTGTAAATTCTATTCACCAAAGCCAGATCAACGGCGTAATCTCCTGAAAGCGGAAGGAGGATTTGGGTATCGTCTGCATAGTTAGTATAGGCGATACCTAAATGGTCCATTTCGTCAAAGAGGGGCTTGGAGAATACATTGTAAAGTGTGGGTGACACACAGGATCCCTGTGGAACACCGCAGGTTATAGGGATAGGGTCTGCTGAGGCCGAGGGAGAGAAGACTCTCATGGTCCGGTTACTCAGAAAAGACTCGATCCAAGTTATGGCCTCCTTAGAGAAATGGGCTGCGGAGTCTAGGTGGCTACATAGGACTTTATGGTCGACCAAGTCGAATACAGCCGAGAGGTCTAGAAGGAGGAGTAGGGCTGCTCAGCCTTTGTCTCTAAACTCGTCTATTTGGGCCTTAAGATCAATTAAGGCTGTCTCCGTGCCATGTTCAGGGCGGAATCCAGATTGACGAGATCCTAGTAGGAGGTTAGATTCCAAGAAGTTCTGTATTTGAATATAGGCCACTTTATATAACATTTTTAGAAGAAATGGCACAGTCGTGATAGGCCTAAAGTTTGTGGGAATGGCGGGGTCAAGGGTTTGCTTTTTCAGTAATGGCAGAACCCAGGATTCATTCAGATTGTTGGGGACAGTACCGATGGTAAATGACGAGTTGATAAGTTTAGTTATGAAAGGAAATAGTTCTCTTGTGGCGTCTTTGATAAGTTGCGCCAGACATTGGTCTCCTTTGCAATTGGACGGTTTAAGTCCCAGTATGACCTTCTCCACCTCAATGGTCGATACATTTGAGAAGCTGAAACATGTTTCTTGTTTATAAAGTGGTGGGGGAACTATGCTCTGAGGAGTTTGAGGTGCTAGTGAGGCTTTCTTGTGGGCAATTTTGGTTTGTAAGTTGGCGACTTTGTTAGTTAGGGCATGTTGGATGCTGGAACACCACTTTTTGTCTTTGATGCAGTTTTCTTGTGGTACAATGGGTGTTTCCAGTTATTTCTAAATAATGAACAATTCTTTGACACTATACTTGGATTGGGATATTCTATTATTATAAGTTTCCTATTTGGCTGAGAGGATGTCTTTCTTGTATTGAGTTGAAACTTTGGTGAAGTTTAGTTTGTTTTCTGCTGATGGGGAGAGTCTCCAAGCAGTTTCAAGCTTTATTTTGAGTAGTCTAAGGTTTTTTAAGTGTGGGATAAACCAAGAGTTAGCGTGTTTTTTGGGTTTACTATTCCTTAGTTTAAGCGGTGCGATATTGTCAAGGGCTGAGTTCATGACTTCGTTGTAACGCTCGACTAGAGAATTTGGGTCCATATTGTCCAGTATAGAATTAAGTTTAGGTATTATATGGGGCAGCAGTTTTTCGGCTGTCATGAGTTTTTATTCCTCGTAAGTGAGGGAGGAGTGAGAGAGAGCTGGGCCGTGGCTAGGTTAGTGGCCAGTGTGAATACTAGGAGATGGTGGTCTGTCCAAATCTGCGGAACAATAGCGTGATAGTGTGCGATAGTCAACTGTATTTCAGCCCAAGGTTTAGCCTCAACTCCTACCAATTTCTTGAGTTGTTTCTGTACCGTTTCTGGCAAGCCTTGGCACAATATATGATAAAACACAGGTATGGATTTTGTCCAAGATTCATGTATTTCGAGCACCCACGCGTCTTGGAAATTCTGTATATAAAGTAACGGATCTTCAGAATCCTTCATTTTTCGAATCATTATAGCTCCCATATCGGAAGTATCTGAGTAAAGTGCTTGCAGCGCTTTCCATACTGCTGCTCTGCAATTGTTAAATGGTGCTCCGTCATGTACGGTATTGATTGTGGTTACACCAGTGTACCCTGCCCGTTCCCACAAATCGTCTGCTCTCTCACCAAGTATGGAGATTAGGAGACCCTTAATGTCCCCTATGGCTAACGTGTTTCCCCCTGTCATTTTTTCTAACTCATGTATCCACTTTCCGGCTCCCGATGTCAGCATTGGAAGCTTGTTTTTTAAGTTTTCCCGATCCATGTGTGGCCATGGAATATATTGTGGTCTTACTCCCCCTTCTCTAGTAGCAGAAACTGGAATGTGTAGCCCTCCTTTTCTTCTCTCATTGTTCTCCTGTCTATTGCAGGGGTAATATTCCTGCATCGCCGTCTACCTGGCAATGACCTAAGCCTGTCCACATAGGGCGGTGAGGACACCACCCTCTGACCATGAGATACTTCTTCATGTCGGTCAGACTGTGTGGCTGACTCCGATACCCTCGGTTCAGACTCGCTAGCGTCTGACCATCTTATCTCCTTTTTCCTTGGGAGTCGCCTTTCACTTCACCTCCCTTCCTCGTTTTCTTCGTGCTCTCCCCTTTCGGAGTCGGACATTGTCTGTCCCCAGTTCATGCAACTTCTTGTATCCTCTTTATTTCTGCTTATGTCTAATCTATCCATGGATAGCTCTCTATTCTCACTGCTGCAAGTGAGTTCCTCAGTGTCATACAGCTGAGTGCTTTCCAGGTGCTCGTCTTCTCTCTCTCCTTGGGGTATTTGTTCTAGCCCCATTTGATCATATCTTTTATCGATCGTTTCTCCGATGCTTCTGGTGTCGAAGTCATCATCAATATTTGCCCTAGACGTGCCTGGTACTGAATCGTATGCAGGAAAGAATTCTTCATGTCTTCCCAGTCTACAACTGGATCGGGTTTTTTAACTTCCCACTCCAAATACTCAAGATTGCATGCTCTCTGCCTTTGCTTACACTCGATATTGTCTTCAAATTCTTTGCACTTCCTCGCCTTTTCTCTGACCCTATCTTCTTCCTTTCTCTTTTCATTTCTACGTTCATCTGCCCTTCGTATTTCCTCATCTCTTCTTCTAACCTTTGCTGTTTCTGTCTGTCTGGATCGTAGGCTAGTCTTGGGTTGCGATTGAGCTGTTTCTCTTGCTCCTCGCGATATAGCTGCTCTCGCCTTTGCCTGTCTTTCCTTCTTACCCTTTCGTCTCTCAGTTCCTTTTCCTTCCCTTTTGTCTGTGTCTCATCTAACTTCTCCTTTTGCCTTGCGTCATCAATACCTTTACAATCAAATTTCAATAAAATTTGGCCTCCCATCCATTCGTCTTTCGCGAATGCTATCCCATCAGTTCTGTCTCCGCTCCCTTTCCATCTCTTGCCTTCTTTCTCCTTATCGAGAGTTGCACCTGTCTGTGCCTGATCTTTTCTTTCTTCATCGCGCCTCCCCTTGTCCCTTAGGACTGCGGAGGTAATATCCTTGTCCTTATCCTTCCCTTGGTTTTCGTCACTACTATGTGTAGGTGACTCATATGCGGGGTTGCTATACACCGTGGCTGCTTTAAGTTCAATCAATGGGTATAACCCCTCATCCTTACTTCCTTCATCTCTCGTTTCGGGTGGGGCAGGTGGCGCAGTAGGCATCTCACCCCCCTCTGTGCATACATTAAGTATCCAATCTGTTGGCGGCTCTTCCTCCTTTGCTTGCTCATACATTTTCCACAATTCAGGAACGGCAAGCCGTTTTTCCAACTTCTTGCCTGTATATGTGGCGTGCAAATATGTCATCATATGTTGTAAGACGGCTTTAGAAAAAGACCCTTTTTGTGGCCATGGCATAAACATCTTGTGGGTGGTACCTTTAACCCACTCGGTGCTATATTTCTTTAGCTTGGGTGCGTGTTTCGGCAATTGCTTGCATAAGTGTGCTAATGGAGTTATGTCTTCCATGCTTAAACCTGTTGCCTTTTTGCTCTTATATAACACTTGCCAATGCTTTCATGTGGCTTAAACAACTTGTGACAATATGAGCGAGCACCAAAACACTGAAAGCTCCAATCCAAATTTTCACAAACGTTTTACATATTCCAATTTACTCAAAAACATCACTTCATATGCGATTCTGTCTCAGCTTGTGAATCGCGCAAACATTTTCACTTAGTTTTCTCAACAAAAAAATCACTTATGATGTCACAACGAAAACATGTAAAATGGACGCTTAACAGACTAGACAGACACCAGCTGGACACAAATATCTCTGCCTCTAATCATTACCCCTTCATGGAGTCTAAACGAACCCCTTTCATAACATCTTTAAACGTTGTGGTAGCCTAATTGTTCCCCATTATGTGAGACTCTGGGTACACGTTTCTTCTAGCCGCTATATTTAAAGCTCAGGAATAAGGCGAATCCTCTCTCTTCTCAGGTGTCTGCCCTGGTAGCCTCTCTTCTCGGGTGTCGACCCCGGTAACCTTTATTTATTTATTTATTCTCGAGTCATTATCCCCTTATTTATATACAGTCTTCTCTACTGCTAACTTTATTTTTTATTTTCCCTCCTCCATCCGTTACCTTTTTTCCTTTTACTTGTTCTAAGGCATGCACTGTTTGCCAAAGCACACATTTTTCTCTTCACTCACCATTCGCATGGTTCCTCTCTGGATCCTCGGGATCACCGCCTACGTTACGGCCTTCTTCAGCTCTTCGCCCGATCAGCTGCCCGTAGGAATGGGAAGGGATGTGTTTGGAAAACGGGTCCCTTCAGGCCCCTACTGCAGTTTTCTTGCTTATGCTACCGTTGTCTATGGGGAGCTTCACGGTCTACTCAGCCGAATGGCAAAGGACTCATGATATTGCAGAAGATCTAGAGTTACTTTATGTCGACGGTCATAGGTGTCATATGTCAATCAATAATCAATAAGCGATAAACCATCCTCTGCTACCAAGTGTACTGAAGGACCCCCGGCCGGCCCATAGAGTCGGGGTTTTGCCCTGCAGTACTGTAAGACGAGATAGCTGCACCTCGAGATGGATGGGGGTGCAGGGTCTAGTACTCCAACACCAATCATTAAGGACAACTTAATGGTTTGGCAAAGGGGAGTCCGTTTAATGACAAGTACAAAAAACGGGGAAACATGGATATCATCAACAGCAGTGCGACAGCCCGTCTTGCTTCAACTCCCTCGAGCTTCACACAAAGCTAACTTTAATATAGGTGCTATATCTGTACATGGTAACGAAGTGAGGGGATTGCGTAAATACTGTCAGGTGAGCATCTAAGCCCTTCCTTCAAAAATGACTACTGTAGACGTCACTAAAAGTACGACATCTCATTGGTTCTACTAACTATAGGACCCTAGATTATTTGGTCCATTGTGATTGGGTTGGCACCAACCCCATGCATAACTCTCCACTTTGCCTAGCAGCACGCAGAATGGTCAATCAGGTGCAGGACGTCCCTTAGCTCACCCTGTCCTCCTTCAATCAATCATCACTTTATGAGCTAAGTGTCAATTAGTTCACTGTGGTTGGCAATGAAACTGCATCTTCTGTCTGGAAAAAGTTTTGATATCTCTATCTGGACCGGTGCCAGGCATAGGTGTGAAACCGTGTCTCTCCTTGCTCGGCTGGTCATGTGCTAGTACACCATGAATTTACCTCATTTCTCTCCATTTATGCATTTGATTTTCGTTTCAGTCTGCCACCTGCATTCGCTTTTTTATCTCGATTCTTTCGAGGCAGAATATTCTGTTCTTAGCTTGAATTAAAAGTAGCTTCTGTCTACAGCTCCTATCTATGTGGCCTCGGCTTCCCTGGCACGAGCTGCCTCCGCTGAGTTTCGATTCAAAATCTTTCCTGGGTTGCTTCTGCTTTTTATGCAAAGTGGATTCACACTTATAATATCGTGCTTTGTTTTGAGGTAGATTATGTATGATGGCGTCTGCGGCTCTATTCTTCTACTAAGCGTTACAAGCTGCACTATTTACTTCAGCTTCTTGCGGTTCCAAGCATATGTACAGGCGTTAGTTGGTTAAATATATTCACCATGCCTTCAGCTCAAGCTCCCTCGTATTTCAACAATGTTCTCTTCCTTTGGGTTCACAATATCTTTATTCATGGCGTTTCATCTCTTTGTGTCATCCTTTGGTCGTCATATATTTATCTGTACGTTAGTCCGGGCTTTTGTGACATCACCATTTGCCCTCCATTAAGGACCTTCTGGTTTCATCCTGTACAGTACTTAAGCAATCTTCATTTTGTGTCATTTGCTGGTAGGGTTTTCTCAATGGGTACCTCACTGCCCATGGTTGTCTGGTTATTGGTACTTCAATAGGTGTCATTCTTCTAATAGGCACTGGGAATAGCCCTACTGCAGCTCTCTGTTGGTTTATTTGCTCCTCATACGTCACATACTTCGGTGTGAATGTTCCTGGTATTTCAAAATGGGCGACTGGAGTGCAGGCTGTATTTGGGACCTCCTTTACACTTGGGTAAAATAGGTCTATCCAAAACTATAGTACAATGTACAAATAAATGATCTGACCATGGGTACAATTGTTACAGTGATTGTAAAAGTAAGGGTCAATATTAAAGGACACCTGATGCCCCTTTCCTGGAAAGTTCTTTCAACCCCTTAAGTAGACTTCATTAAAGCTCAGCAGTTAATCAGAAAATACCCTTCAATGTTTATGACCCTGCTCCAATCTTGATCAGAGCGTCAGGTCATCCAAACAGATGTCTTTTCCCACTTTACCCTCTCGGTAGCCATTGAAAACTGGCTTTCCCTTGTGTTTGTGCCAATTAGAGACTGGCATTCTCCTCTGTTAGTTACCATTGGAGATTGGTATTCTCTTCCTTTGGTACCCATTGAAAGCTGTCATTCTCCTCTATTGGTGCTCATTGGATGCTGGCGTCCTCGTCTCTTGGTACCCATTGGAGTCTAGCATTCTATTCCTTTGGTACCCATTGAAAGCTGTTATTCCAGTCTCTAGCTGCTCATTGAAGGCTGGCATTCTCCTCTTTTTGGAGTGACTCAGTGACTTATAGCCTCCCTAGGTGCAGACGTGATTTCGCCCAATTTGTACTGATTGAAAAAAATACATCAGACAGGTTGTCAAGAGAAGGTCTAGGATCACTCTTAAATGGGCAGTGGTTGTGGCACTGGCAGAATGCTTTATTGCCAACCATTGGAGAATGGCTTTCCCTCCAGTGGGCACTGTGTTGGTGACCGTCGGAGACTGACATTAATTTCTTTTTGTTCCCATTGGAGACTGGCATTCTTCTCTGTGAATGCCCATTGGAGACTGGCATTCTTCTCTGTGAATGCCCATTGGAGACTGGCATTCTTCTCTGTGAATGCCCATTGGAGACTGGCATTCTAATCCTTTGGTGGCCAATGGAAGCTGTCATTCCCCTCTATTGGTGGAGGCTGGTGTTTTCATCTTTTTGGTACCCATTGGAGACTGGCATTCCTTTACATTGATACCCATGGGAAGTTGTAATTCTACTTTATTGGATAATATTCCGGGCTGGCATTCTATTCTTCTCGGTAGCCATTGAAAACTGGCTTTCCCTTGTGTTTGTGCCAATTGGAGACTGGCATTCTCCTCTGTTAGTTACCATTGGAGATTGGTATTCTTTTCCTTTGGTACCCATTGAAAGCTGTCATTCTCCTCTATTGGTGCTCATTGGAGGATGGTATTCTCCTCTCTTAATACCCACTGAAGACTAGCATTATGTTCCTTTGGTACCCATTGAAAGCTGTAATTCCACCCTACTGGAGATCATTGCAGGCTGACATTCTCCTCTTTTTGGTACTCATTGAAGACTGGCTTTCCCTTGAGTTGGTGCCAATTAGAGGCTGGCATTCTCTTCTGTTAGATACCATTGGAGACTAGTTTTATATTCGAAACTGGTGCTAGCCCTAAATCAGGAGCACTAAATGTCACTGCAGGAAAACCAATGTCCCTGGGTAATGGTGGTGCAATGCCTATCTAAAAGGAAAGGGGAAGAAGGAATCTCCCTCCACTCAACAATCACTCAAGAGATTATGACCCCAACGAATGTAGACAGTCATTCAGTGGTATTAAAACAATCCTAAACCAATAGGATTCTGTTAAAAGCACCTGATTACCCAGGACTCCATCCCAAACCTATCCTGGCGCTCAAACTAAGAGCATTCCAATGGGGAGTTTAATATGTTTATTCACCCACACTGTAATATGCTCCAGAGAATGTAAGTCTGGTGTGTGTTGAAACAAAACAAATGTAAACACTTATTGTGAAAATATGCTCAATGGCACAAACAACAACTTATAGCCCTCAGGGTATCCTAAATGAGTAAAAGGATATCCCATGCAAAAAAGTCAACCAGTTACGATGACATGTAACAATCTGTCATCGTCTTTAGGACCAAAACAATAGTACGGGTGATTTACAAAAGGACCTGTTCAAATGAAGGTACCAGGCAGGGTAGATGGGGAGCAGGTGCAAGTGGGTCTAGGTGTCCTGTCCTAAGCCCCGCCCACCTGGTGCCTTCCTGGTTGCTGCTCTTTTTCCCTACCTAAGGAGTCCTCCAGCCTCTTTTCCTTTGCAGATGGGGAGCAGGTGCAAGTGGGTCTAGGTCACCTGGCCTAAGCACCGCCCAACTGGTGACTTCCTGGTTGCTGCTCTTTTTCCCCACTTAGCAAGCCCCGCCCACCTGGTGCCTTCCTGGTTGCCACTCTTTTTCCCTACTCCAGGAGCCCTCCAGCCTCTTTTCCTTTGCAGATGGGTAGCAGGTGCAAGTGGGTCTAGGTCACCTGGCCTAAGCCCCGCCCACTTGGTGCCTTCCTGGTTGCCGCTCTTTTTTCCTACTTAAGGAGCCCTCCAGCCTCTTTTCCTTTGCAGATGGGGAGCAGGTGCAAGTGGGTCTAGGTCAACTGGCCTAAGCCCCGTCCACCTGGTGCCTTCCTGGTTGCTGCTCTTTTTCCCCACTTAGCAAGCCCCGCCCACCTGGTGCCTTCCTGGTTGCCACTCTTTTTCCCTACTTAAGTAGCCCTCCTGCCTCTTTTCCTTTGCAGATGGGGAGCAGGTGCAAGTGGGTCTATGTCACCTGGCCTAAGCCCTGCCCACCTGATGCCTTCCTGATTGCCGCTCTTTTTCCCAACTTAACAAGTCCCACCCAGCTGGTACCTTCCTGATTGCCGCTCTTTTTCCTTACTTAAGAAGCCATCCAGCCTCTTTTCCTTTGCAGATGGGGAGCAGGTGCAAGTGGGTCTAGGTCACCTGGCCTAAGCCCTGGCCACCTGGTGCCTTCCTGGTTGCCGCTCTTTTTCCTCACTTAACAAGCCCCGCCCAGCTGATGCCTTCCTGGTTGCCACTCTTTTTTCCCTACTTAAGGAGTCCTCCATCCTCTTTTCCTTTGCAGATGGGGAGCAGGTGCAAGTGGGTCTAGGTCACCTGTCCTAAGCCCCACCCACCTGGTGCCTTCCTGGTTGCTGCTCTTTTTCCCTACCTAAGGAGTCCTCCAGCCTCTTTTCCTTTGCAGATGGGGAGCAGGTGCAAGTGGGTCTAGGTCACCTGGCTTAGCACCGCCCACCTGGTGCCTTCCTGGTTGCTGCTCTTTTTCCCACCTTAGCAAGCCCCACCCACCTGGTGCCTTCCTGGTTGCCACTCTTTTTCCCTACTCCAGGAGCCCTCCAGCCTCTTTTCCTTTGCAGATGGGAAGCAGGTGCAAGTGGGTCTAGGTCACCTGGCCTAAGCCCCGCCCACTTGGTTCCTTCCTGGTTGTCGCTCTTTTCTCCTACTTAAGGAGCCCTCCAGCCTCTTTTCCTTTGCAGATGGGGAGCAGGTGCAAGTGGGTCTAGGTCACCTGGCCTAAGCCCTGCCCACCTGATGCCTTCCTGATTGCCGCTCTTTTTCCCCACTTAACAAGCCCCGCCCAGCTGGTACCTTCCTGATTGCCGCTCTTTTTCCCTACTTAAGAAGCCATCCAGCCTCTTTTCCTTTGCAGATGGGGAGCAGGTGCATGTGGGTCTATGTCACCTGGCCTAAGCCCTGCCCACCTGGTGCCTTCCTGGTTGCCGCTCTTTTTCCCCACTTAACAAGCCCCGCCCAGCTGATGCCTTCCTGGTTGCCACTCTTTTTTCCCTACTTAAGGAGCCATCCAGCCTTTTTTCCTTTGCAGATGGGGAGCAGGTGCAAGTGGGTCTAGGTCACCTGGCCTAAGCCCCATCCACCTGGTGCCTTCCTGGTTTCTGCTCTTTTTCCCCACTTAAGGAGCCCTCCAGCCTCTTTTCCTTTGCAGATGGGGAGCAGGTGCAAGTGGATCTAGGTCACCTGGTCTAAGCCCTGCCCACCTGGTGCCTTCCTGGTTTCCACTCTTTTTCCCCACTTAGCAAGCCATCCCACCTGGTGCCTTCCTGGTTGCCACTCTTTTTCCCTACTTAAGGAGCCCTCCACCCTCTTTTCCCTTGCAGATGGAAAGCAGGTGCAAATGGGTCTAGGTCACCTGGCCTAAGCCCCGCCCACCTTCTTAGTCCTGCCTCTTCCTTTCTGCTCTTAACTCTTGGACCAAGGGCGTCTCTCGCCCAGGCGTCTGAAGCAAAGGGCAGATGAAGAAAAGGGCAATTCAGGTTTTGACCTGTTCGAACCAGGAGGACCCAGGGCCTGAACCCCTGCTCAGTGAGCAGGTAAGCATGCACCAACATGTGTTTACTCCCTCTGTCCTCACAGGCCATCCTTGCCCCCTCTTGTCCCCCCCTGATGTTCCCTTGTGCCCCCCCTTCTCGCACACAGGTGTTGCCTGTTTTGCTTGATTCTTTTACCCAGCTCCCCCTCTCCCACCTCCAACCTACTTCTGTAGGAGTATGTCCTGATACATTCTGGATTCACCATCACCGTCTTGTGGCCAATGCTGGATTTTACTTTTATAGACTTCATTGATTCACTGTGTGTCACCCTTTCTCAACTCTCATGCTGCACTTCCTTTGCATCTTGTACTCATGGTGGCCCTGAATCATGCTGTTCCCATCTTCATATTGTATCCTGCCTTGTAACATTATGTGTTACTACTGACTTCTGCAATTGTATTCGCTCTCTCCTCTTACTTCTCCACCCTTTTGACTGCTTACTCTCTGTTCTCTCCTCCTCTCCCTTTCTCCCTTTTCCCATCTACTCCCCTTACTTTCTTCTATGCACTTACTCTATCAGAATTGTCCCTGGACCTAGTATGATAACAACCTCGTCTGTCTCCTCCCCCTTCCCCTTACTTGTTTTTTTCCTCCACCCCCTCCCAGCACTATTTGAAATGTTGTCAGGCCTAGTACGATTGTCGCTTGTTTTGATCCTCCCCTCCCTTTCTGCACCCCTCTCCCTCACCTTTTGTTTTTCTCCGGCTCTACCAGAATTGTTGTCAGGCCTAGTACCGTAGTTGCCTGTCCGTTTCCATTTCCTTCCCACTCTCCCCCTTTCTTCCTTATCTATGTCTTAGCTCTTGCACTATCTGAAATGTCGTCAGGCCGAGTACGAAAGTTAATTTCACATCCTTACTGTTCATGGCCCGTAAGAATGTCATTGGGCCTCATTACGGGTTTGGCGGTAGCCGTGCCTGTAACAAAGGCACGGCTGCCACCGAACCTGTGATTTTACTGGCACCCGCAGATGGGCAATTACCAGGTCATGCCAAGTTAGGTGGCTCGGTAATTGCCCATTCACGGGTGCCGGCAATAAGGTCTCCCCATCCCCATTCGGCCCCATAGGGCTGAATGGAATGGGGAGCTTGGATGCACCGTCACTGTTCATAACAGTGCCGGTGCATCTACGAGCTGTAATCGCGGGTGCCGCACTGCCCGCCAGGTCACAGCTGGTGGGCAGAGTGAGACCCACAAGCACAACTCCTAGCATGACGGTACGCTAGCAACGGTGCCAGTAGCGATACCGGCGCCGTTGTTGCCTTAACGCGATACTTATAATGAGGCCCATTGTATTTTCCCTTGCTCCCGCCATTGCCTTGAAGCTCTTTGAAACCAATTTGTATAGGCGCTATATAAACAAACTATCATATCATCATATCATCATGCTCTATCCTTACGAAGTGGGATCTCTAACAAGATTTTTTCTGAATATTTTTTCTTTATTTTCAGAACCACGGATTCAGGCCGTGGGTTTTACTATAGATGTCTAGTTTTTGAAAACTTTGCATAATAATATTCTAAGGTTTGCCGTAAGCATTTGTTGGCTTGGCACTCCACTACCCATGACGTAAATGATCCTGTTATGTAGTTCACTCAGTGAGAACTGGATAACTTTGTGGTGCCACAGAGCAACATTATATTCAACTCCCTTGGTACCCACTCTAGACTAGCATTCTATTCCTTTGGTGTGCATTGGGAGCTGTAATCCCACTCTATTGGAGATCATTGCAGGCTGGTATTCTTCTATTTTTGGTACTGTGACATCCCTGGGTTTATGGGCGTGGACCAAGGGATGTATTGGATATGCTCAAACAGACCTTGGAATTGAGGGAGGACGCTGCATTACCTTTGTCCCAGACAGCACATAGAATAAAGGAGCACACAAGGATTGTCCTAGATCTAGCCCATTTGCATTTAACCAAGACACAAGAACATCAAAAGGGGTTGTACGGCCGTAAAACGGTAACCTGCTTTTTTCCTTTGGCCAGAAGGTGTTAGTACTCCTCCCTACGTCCAAAAATAAGATGTTATCACGGTGGCATGGACCATACGAGGTTTTAGAAAAGACTGGCCCATGCAATTATAGAGTGTCCCAACCGGATAGAAGACTCAAGTACCATATCTACCATATTAACATCTTAAAAGAATGGAAGTAAGATCCGGTAGAGTATTCTTCATTAGTGATGGCCAGTGTACTAACTGAGAAAGGGGAAAACAATTTAATACCATTTGACCTTCCTCTGTGTTAGGAAAGATTTCTCTAAGTGCAATTTTCCCTCCATATTATGTGACCCCCCCAAACATTTTGCTTTTAATTGGCTGACCTAACCTGGCTTTTTCCAGTGTAGCACAGCCTTCAGCTGCGCTCCCCTAGGCTTTTGCTTATTTGTTATGGGGAAACTGACACGTCCTTCGGACTGTCGGTACTGGGAATCTATATTTCCCTTACTCTTTAACTTTGTTGCCATTTCTTGGCAACTTTTTATCTGTGCGGCAAGTACCTTACTGTACCGCACACAGGGGTCTTTTCCTTTCATGGCCGTAGACACCCTCAAAACATTTGTGGTGGTTATACAAGTGTGCCTAGGACGAACTGGTGTCAGCAGTTTACTTTACTGGTTTTTTAACTTCTCTATTTGTACCATACTGTGTTATCGTGTTTGGTCCCTGACGGTGGCCAGTGCTGAAAATGGCTGTGCCACAAAGTGTTTTGTTCTGTCCTTTGGCCATCTTGTCCGTAACCTTCTCCCAAGTCGAGCTGACCCAGGACTTCCTTATTTGGTAATGCAGCCTCCTGCGAAAACTGCATCTTTTTTCGCAGGCTCCTGTATGTCATGTGTGCTGGTGCCCAGGAAGAGGATTGGGACTGTCTGGTCCCAATCCACACTACTGGTGCCAGGATTCCTGGTATGCCTGAATGACTGAGACCACAGAGTGCCATTATTGGCTCATGCCTGGCGTGCATGCAAGAGAGCAGATCTTCCATTGGTTATCCCAGATTTGAGCGCAAACCAAATCTTGGATAAGAGAAGGGGCTCTGCATCCATTCCAGGTCTACACTGAACTACAGAAGGAGCCAAGTATTCTGAAATGCTGAAACAGACCTGTGGAACTGCCAGAGACGCACTGGAAGGTTTGGCACCCTGAGCCTGCTGCTGTCCCGTCGGATCCATGCTTTTGTCATCCATTTTAGAAGGCCTGCAAGGACGCTTCAACCCTTTGGAGTAGTGGGAGCAACTACTCTCGACACCTCCTGCTTACCTGCCAGAAGAGCCTTCTCAGAAGTGTTCCTGGGCCGTCCAGTGAACTGACCAGCTCTACACACCGGATATCGCATAGGAGCGCACCGTCCCGAGTTGTGGCTTAAGACTTGGGAAATGGATAGCTTGTGGTCCTCGGCCCTCTTCCACCAAATTTCGTAGTCCTAGCTCCTCTTGGTCACGAACTAGGAGAATGCACCATGTTGCGAGTCTTTGTGATCCCTACGTCACTATACTGTGGTGACGGTTACTGTAGGTGCTTTGCCTACCTGCCCTCCTGTTCCCTGAAGCCTGCTGCATAAGAATTGCATTCCTCTCTTCTTCGTGAGCTGAGAAAGGGCTACTGTCCCATCACGGACGATCGTCCTGTCCCGCAGCCGCTGAAAGCCAGAGCGCAGAGAAACTGCAGAGCACGAACCTACAAGTGATCTTTACTAAACTGGCATAGTTTGGTCTGACCTGTGTCAAGGGGTGATGAGTTCATGCTTCATTTACCGGTGGCCCCTGGTACGACCAATCTATTTTTATGCACGAGAATCCCTTCAAAGATCCTCCCTTTGGCTGGGCTAGCCTGCGCTTCTTAGCTATTCCTGAACGTCGAAAGTCCCCCTGTCTACATGGGTAGACCCTCCTCGGATAGTGGAACTTTATTCTTCATCACCTCAAGCCCATTCCTAAACTGCTACAACCCCCTGAAGAGGTACAGTTTTCACTTCTGACACACGACCGCACATAGTAAACGCACTGCTGTACATTTCTGCATAAGGCTCTCCACTTTGTAGGGTTTTGGGCTGCTTAAATTAGGGTTTGGATTCTGAAGATTGACCAATGCAATAACTGTGTTAACCCCCATTCTGTTACCGGTTGTGGTTGTGTTTTCCCCCATCTTGCATTAGGCTAAAAGCGATTGAATATATGTTACATTGTGAAACGCTATTGTGGTAACTGTGTCTCTATTACTATGGTTATTCATGTTTCATGATAAGGCCTACAATAAATGTATATGTATTTTTTATATACACCTGTCCAAGAGTATTCTGTGGCTCATTGCTGTCTTTGCTCATTGTGGGCTTCCGATCACTCTCACCCCTCCTGAGACCTAGTCTAGACCAGCCGCCAAGCTACCTTGATTGGTCTGGCTTGTCAAGAAGGATCCCCTATTCCACTAAACTAGGGTGTTCTCCTAAACATCTGCCCACCAGGTCAGAGTTTAGAAATCCATTTTAACACTCTGCCCCAACAGCATAACATTCAAGACCTCGTAAACCAGTTCCCGGAATTTTTCACTGAGGAACCACAAGGAGTCAAGGGCACTTATCACCCCTTGAAAAAGTGCTGAATTTAAAACCATACAGCATCCCAGAAGCTAGAAAAGAAATAGTCCTTCAAGAAGTGGAGAAAATTCTAGCAGCCGACATTATAGAGCCCTCTCAGAGTCAATGGTACTCGCCAATAGTCTTGGTGACTAAACCAGACCAATCATGGAGAATTTGCTTCCATTTTCAAAAATGAAACGCTGTGTCTAAGTTTGACAACTATCCCACGCCTAGGATAGATGACCTGATTGATGGACTGGGCAGAGCCGTTTATATTTCCACGAGTGATCTCACAAAAGGCTATTGGCACGTCCCTCTGAGCCCTGAAAACAAGGAAAAGATCACATTCCCCACCCCTAGAGGACTTTTTCAATTTAAGGTACTCCCATATGGCCTTCAAGCTGCACCAGCACCCTTCCAAAGGCTAATGGACTGAGTACTAAGACCTTACTCAAGAGTCGAGGTGCCTATTTGGATATCATCGCCAATAGTAAATGATGGGAGAAGCACATGATGCATTTATATAAAATCACCAAAGCGCTGCGATAGGCCGGACTAACTGCCAAGCCAAAGAAGTCTCATTTAGCACAATCGGCCGTGAAGTATCTGGGATTCTTTGTGTGTAACAAATTGGTCCAACTTCAAGTAGAAAAGCTCAGAGCTGCAAAAGAAAACCCCTGAGCCAAAGACCAAAGGAGATCTAAGGGATTTCTTGGGGCCGGTAGGATAAAACCGTGATTTATTCTCAATTTTTAATTCATCACAGCTTGTTTGACCAATAAACTGAAAAATGCTGAACCTCAGAAGATAAAGTGGGGAACAGAAGAACAAAGCTGCTTTGATACCCTTAAAAACTTACTATGCAGTGATCCAGTTCTCAAGGTCCATAACTTTAATTAAAAGTTTGTACTCTAAACTGATGCATCCAGGGTGGGCCTAGTTCTCTTACAGACATATGAGGGAATAGAACATCCAGTGATGTATATCAGTCAACAACTGTTTCCTTGGGAACAAAAGTATGTCATAATAGAACTTGAAGCCATCACGATAAAATGGGCAGTGGGACACTTAAAATGTTACCTCACTGGGAAAAAGTTTAATTTGATCAAGGACCAATCGCCCCTTACATGGCTTAGTTTAAGAAAGGACATGTAGAGGAAGAAGTGGATGCATTCTCCCTAGTCACCGCCCCTTCACCCCCATCGTATTGGAATGAAAGACAAAGGGCTACAATTGGGAACCCAGGCACAGGTTTATGCGACAAATCCATACCACGTTGATTGTATGAAAGACGATATACACTCAGGCAGCCATTCAGAAGATACCCTCATGTTAAAACAGTGGAGGAAAGCTACCAAGAAGGATGTCCCTTGCTGAGTTGCCGAAATGCAGCCATGAATAAAATGGTGCATGGCATGGATGTACGTTAAACAAAGTTTAATTACAGCAAACAAATGTCCTAAAGAAGATATAAGAACCTATGTTGAAACGATATGAAAATACTTCAGAATGATGATGTAACTAAAGCATGTACGCCAAGATGAAGTTCTTACGACTACAAAGAAGAATGAAGTGACTTACTGGTCAATAACTGGAAATACGCTGAAACGCAAGGTAGAAAGAATATGCAGAAGCCTGCTTATAAGAGGTATATATATTCAGTGTTTACGACCACCATTAGAGCAAAATGGACGACGGCTCATGTCAATCAACCCAACTACCTCAAAATACGAGCCCAAGATTTTAACGTGGAAAGATGACAAAGAAGCTGTTTTCCTCGTGAAATAGGGGAGTACATTGGCTCAAAACCAAGGATGGTATTTCGAGAGATGAAGGAAAAACACAAATGGAATCTAACGAGCAGACCATGTGCAAGGACATATTTCCCAAAGATTAGGAGCAACAAGAACATTTACTAATGCCAAATATTGGAAAAATAAAAGGACATGAAATGAATGTGGGCTAGATTGAGCAAGTTTCTATAGGCCTAGAGGAGCAACTGCACCCAGTATAATTGAATCAAATGGTGTTAATGCACCGTTGATATGGAAAATGTCATGGTCTTGTAACACGTGACGAAGAGCTCGCAAACAAGGGCTATTCATTAAGTCTGCAACTAAGATAGTGGTGTGTGTATACTACCTTGAATGTCCCGAGACAGTGCAGACTAGCAAGATCAACCTTCAAACAAAAGACAATGGTATGAGGCCTACCGATGAGAGAGGGTAGACTGGGGGAAAACAAGGGGAAAGCTGACGTATCTCCAACCACCTGGGATTCGTTTCTCTGTACGTGCTGCTAGCAAGTCGAATGTCCAAGGTTGGATTTGGGTTGCCAACCAATTAGAATAGCCTTTCATGCACTTTTACAAACAATGTTGCAAAGTATTATGCCGCTGCCACATTTTCTGCTATGGCGAGGGCCGTACACCATATGTATAGATGTAGCTCAGTGTGTGTCTCACAGATAAGAGACCACCAATGAGGGACTAACATGCATATATTCTATAAGTAGATATGATCCCTTAATCCAATACCACCCTCGATAGGTTTTGTAGTTTGCCACGTAGGGTGACATCATAGATGACACATCTAGCAATATATAAGCAAAAAACAAATGAAAGGATATTGTGATCTTGCATGAGTTGAATTGATTAGTGTTTATTCGCCCTGCTTTACTTCTTGAGATTAAACCAGCATTTTACCATCTCCTTTGAGTTTGTTTGGGTATTTGGTCTAAAGTATTTTATTGGTATTTCCATCTAGCACAACAGATGCTTCAAGGTGCAAGAGCACAGACACACAAATCCCCGAATCATGCACTGGTTTCTCGATCTGCAACTCTTTTGTTTTAGCGTAGAACATCGCAAAGGTAAGTAACGGGTTAATGTCTATTTCCTGTCCCGATTTCCTTTACCAGATGGAGAAACCAGCTGCAGGAAGGGGAAGGGTATATGACGAACCCCAGGGTATTGTCACTGCTCCCATAAGGGGAGCCCTTTCCTATGAGGCCAGGGAGGTGAGGCCGCTACCCAATAGTCCCCCTGGGAGTGGTACTCAGTGGATTGATCTCATGTGGAGGGAAGCCCTCCATAGGACCAGTGACGAATATCTTGGGAGAAGGCGGTATACACCCCCTCCATTTCTGTCCCCTCTTGCCTCTCACCTCACTCAGGCGTCTATGTATCTCTGTAGGGTAGAAGACCCCATCCATACAGAACATTCTGGGATGAGGAAAAGTGAGGCTTACCCAGATGGAGTGCAGACAATCACTGACACAAAGAAGAACAGCTAAGGAGACACAAGCCCACGGTGGAACCAACATACATGGTGCAGTCAACTAGAGTCAGCCCCAGTGATAAAAAGGAAAGAAGGACTGTGTACCTTGCCAGTTCCTCCCTGGAGGAACCAAGTGCCGGCTGGAGGTTTGCTGTGGAGAACAGGAAAGGCTGACAGAGCCTAGTTGAACACAAACTGTGTTCCCCGTTGTCCAGGCTGGAGAATTGGAGGTCCGGGGAAGACCAGGAGTCGGACCGCACAGTTAAGCTGAGAAGCACACATCAAGAGGAACCAGACCTGGGAATGCTGCGAGGACACACAGGGACCGCTGGAAGACATGTCGAAGACCGCAGCATGAAGAAGCAGTTCGGCAAAGCCACCTGAGTAACTCGGTAATGCCACAAAAGGTACTTGGATTACGGAAGCGGGTGGTGGAGATAGTAGAGAATGAAGGAGATGGTTGGGGAAGGCTGAAGAACCCCATCTCCTGCATACTAGTGCTTGGAAAAAACTAAGCAACAGTCACATGAAAACCATTGACTGGCAGGTTAGTGAACCAGGCCTGTGTACAACATACGATAAACCTGAGAGAGGGGTCTGGGCCGAAGTCGGGGTAAGCCCCAAAAGAGCAGCACACTTTAAGAAAGATTTCTGAACTCTGTCCAGGAGGGGCAGAGGTTCAGAAGGCCAACCTAGTTTCTTGGAACAGGGTAACCTCTGGACAAGCCAGACCAATCAGGGTATCTATGGCAGGCGGTCAAGACTAAGTCTCAGGAGGGGTGACGGTGACTGAAGGACCTCAATGAGTACACAGAGCAAGGACACTTCAGTCTATTTACATGGAACACTTTTGGAGCCTGA
The DNA here is from genome assembly GCF_040938575.1 of Ambystoma mexicanum. Classification (NCBI taxonomy): domain Eukaryota; kingdom Metazoa; phylum Chordata; class Amphibia; order Caudata; family Ambystomatidae; genus Ambystoma; species Ambystoma mexicanum. The sequence goes on along the minus strand of NC_090930.1, from coordinate 143,742,954 downwards.
CCAGCCCTTCCAAGGTCCACTAAATAGTTGACCGCACCCAGTGACCTCACCGCTGTGTAAGGGCCTGACCACTTGTCCTGTAAAGCTCTAGGCCTTAATGGATTCATGATCAGGACTTGCTGACCAGGTGTGAAATTGATGAGGGAAGCCTTCTGGTCATACCAATGTTTCACCAGAGCTTGCCCTGCCTTCAACTTTTCATTAGCCAGACCCATCAGGAGTACCATCCTTTTTCTGTGCCCTAGCACATAGTCCACTACGTTGTTAGTTATGGGGGGAGTGGGCATCTCCCATCCCTCCTTGACTATGGCTAAGGGTCCCCTTACAGGGTGACCAAGCAGAAGTTCAAATGGGCTGAAGCCAACACCCTCTTGTGGTACCTCTCTGTAGGCAAACAGTAAGCATGGTAACAGAAGATCCCATTTTCTTCTTTGGGGTTCTTCTAGAGCCCCAATCATGCTCTTCAAGGTTCTGTTAAACCTTTCTACCAGGCCATTGGTCTGTGGGTGATATGCAGAGGAAAACGTATAGGTAACCCCACATTCCTTCCACATGGCCTGCATATACTTGGACATAAAGTTGCTGCCTCTGTCAGACACAACTTTTCTACAGAAGCCAACCCTAGTAAAGATGCCAAGCAAAGCTTTTGCAACTGACCTGGCAGTCACAGTTTCTAATGGGATGGCCTCAGGTATCTGGTGGCATGGTCGACCAGCACCAGGATAAACCTGTTGCCTGAGGATGTTTGGGGTTAAGGGGACCAACAATGTGAATCCCTACCCTCTCAAATGGTACCCCCACAACTGGGAGTGGTACCAATGGAGCTTGGATTGTTGAGCCACTCTTACCAGATAACTGATTCTCTTGATTCCAAGGTGACCAGCAAGGGGCACTTCATGCGTCAACTGCAGGAGGAAGTGTTTTAAAGCAAGGGGAACCACCAACCTCCTATGGTCTCCTTCTGTAGACTCTGTAGGCTCACTATACAGGAGCCCACCTTCCCAATAAATCCTGTGCTTCCCAGGAGGTTCACACTCAAGCTGGGAGCAGGCCTGTCTCCTTAGGCCTTCCAGAGATGGGCACTCACGTTGGCCCTTACTAAATTCTTCCCTATCAGGACCACCTTCCACTAACAAATCATTTAGTTCAGGATGGTCATGTGGGTCAATTAGTTCAGGTATCACCACCTCCTCATCAGGTCCTGGTGATTGACCAACTACCTCCGCCTCAGTGGTAGGTGAATAAGGGGGAATGTTTTCTTTAGCCTTGGATTTCCACTTTGGCTGGGGCATAGCATTGGTCTTGGCCAGTGCTGCCCTTGTTTGAGACCTTGTGCAGGGTCTTTCAGCTGTATCTCTCACAGGCCCTAAAGCTCTGAGATCATTTCCCAGCAAGATCTTCCATGGGACATTCCTCTGTATGCTCACTGGAATTCTGACTGCTGTACCATTAATAATAAGAGTAACAGGCATTACTGGGAACATGAGAAGTGGGCCATCAGCTAACTTAGTGGGGGCCAGAGCCCTGGCAACTTCCTCTGGGTCTTCCAAGGTAGAATCCACTACAGGTCGACTGCACCCACTATCCCTAAGAGGTGGAGTGTCTACTCCATTGATCAGCACACTGTCTTTAAAGTAGTGCTTGGTATTGTCTGGAATCCTAGCATAAGCCTCTGAGACTTTAGGCTCCCAGGAACCCAGGGAAACTAAAACTACCTCAGCTTCTATCCCACTGGGGAAGGAGTCTGAGGAGAAGGATGCCCCTGTAGTATCTTCTTCCTCATAAGAGGAGAAGGCCAGATTAGCAGAGTGGACCCCCAAAGTTTTGACGTTACATCTGGGATCCCCCTTCACATGGTCAGTTGCACCACAAGCAAAACACGATCCACTGGGTCTGTTTACATAGGGAGGCTTACTATAACCAGAGCTCTGTTTTGGAGGTTTGCCTCCACTACCCTGTGAGTTCTCTTGTGTCTTACCCTTATTTCTTCTTTTGTGGCCCTTATGGGAGGAAGTTTTATCAGTTTCTCCACCCTCCTTATCTTTGGACTGTGTCCCCTCCTCCTGCTTACCAGGATGAGCATTGTCCTTATGGGACACTCTATGTGACACCCACAAATCTGCTGCTATGGCTAGCTTCTTAGGATCCATCTCCTTTGAATCTGCCAAGTGCTGCTTAAGCACAGGGGAAGAAGATGCAAAACTGTGTTCCAGCATGACAAGACTTATCATACCTTCAAAAGTAGAGACCTTATAACCTTCAACCCAGCCAGTCAAGTTCTTTAAGGATTCAGTTACATAACATACCTAAGTACCACCTTCTTTCTTTTTGTACTCTCTGAATCCTTTTAAGTATTGGGCAGGAGTCTTTCCAAACCTTAAGATGAGAGTTTGCTTCAACATTGCAAAATCTGCTCTCTCAGCTTTTGACATTTCCATAATGGCACTGCAGCCAGAATGGGGCAGTCTGCTAAGCAACCAGGCAATGTTATCAGCATTGTCAACTTGTTGAACTTCACAGGCATACTCACATGCATTCAGCCAGTCCATAATGTCATTCATTTCCTCATACACACTGAGCAGATCCTTAGGAAACCTTGGATGAGAGGAGGCCCCAGACCCATGTCCAGGACTCTTGGATCAATTGGCAACCTAAAGCTTGGCCAGTTCCAACTGGTGATCCCTGTCTTTCTGTTTTTTCTGCCAGGTCTATTTTTTGAAGTTCTTGCTTCTTGAATTCAAGCATGGCCTCACCTTCAGTACTGGCAGAGGAAACACTAGACATTACATCCTCCAAATCCTCCTGGGTCCCATGGACAAGTGCAGCGACAGAACTGTCAGTTCTGCCAGTGGGAGCAGCCCTACGTCCTTCTGTACTATCCACATGAGCTATGGCACCAAGCTGAGCTTCTTGCCAGTCCATGATTCTTTGAATCATTTCCATTTTTGTGCCTTGAGCAGAGACACCTCCCTCAGCACACATCTTTCTCAATGTTTCAGATTTAGTAGCATTTAAAGTTAACAAGGTACTTGTTTCCATACTGATTGATAGGACTATGGCCTTTTTCAGTTATACTACAACAATTCACTATGTGTCCTGTTAGAAATAACGTGAAATGCCTTCACTTGTGTGCAACACTGGATATCTTCAGTCCTATCCCACTGCTGCCACCAATTTGTTAAGAAGGATTTCTGAACTCTGTCCAGGAGGGGCAGAGGTTCAGAAGGCCAACCTATTTTCTTGGAACAGGGTAACCTCTGGACAAGCCAGACCAATCAGGGTAGCTATGGCAGGCAGTCAAGAATAAGTCTCAGCAGCGGTGAGCGTGACTGAAGGACCTCAATGAGCTCAGAGAGCAAGGACACTTACAAATTACTCCAGACAGGTGTTATATTAAAAATATAGACACATTTATTACAAGGCCTTTGTAACATAGACTATAGCAAAGAATCACAGTAACAGTAAGTAAACCAATACATCACACTCAATACAATATATATACAAGACCAGGAGGGTCAAATGGGATGACTGCACGAAATATGTTGACAACCTAGAGGGGATGAAAACAGGCAGTGCAGTTAATCTTTAGACCCAATTCAACATCAGTTATTCACCTAACTAAGAGGCAGTCCAAGCCCTAAGAAGAGTGGAGCCTTGTGCTCAATAGTACATGTGTGCCAAGGCACGCGGTTGTTCCAATGGACAAAGCAGGGTCTCTTTAGGGGTCTCGAACAGCTCGGGAAGGTGGATAAGGCGATGAAGTAATTCAGGGGCCAGGAGAACAAGCTTACTTTTGGTAAGGCACAATGAGTAACAGAAATTCTGGAGCGTGAACGTTATTTATATTACAGCATACATTCAAAATGTAGATGTAGGTACACGTATGCTAACCTTTCGCAGAGCCAAGAGAGGAAGAATCAAGGTTGTCTGGTAGTATCTGAATGTGATTTGGGGCAGAAGTTAGAGTCATAAGATAAAAGTGTGGTAGAGTCAGGTTTAGGAGTCATGGGTGACGAGGGAACATTATTTATTTAATGTGTGCAGGCATATCTTGGTTAGATTCTTCTGTTCATGAAGCCAGTTTTTCATATTAGTTTTTAACCTCTTGTGTTGTATTTTGCTGTTAGAGATTTTATGTGCATAGTAGTGTAATGCAAATTAGCAGAATATCAAGACTAGTTGCTTATTTTAAGAGAAAGAAAATACATTTCAGGTAATTGCTGTGGCTTGTTCCTTATTAAATCTTTTTTAATAGTTGAGAATTGTCTGTGTACGCTGCTAAAAATCTTCTGAGTGGCACCCAAAAGGAAGCTGGGCAAGCGCACATGCGCACAGTTTAGAGGGAACATTGGACCACACCAAACTCCTAGGCAGGCTATACCCCTTAGGATTCAAGGACACTCCTTCATCGCTCGCAAATCATTCTCCTCCACCTTTTCACCTCCTCATCTCACCCAGTGGCGAAAGGTGTTCCGCAGGGAGCACCCGTAGCTCCCCATCTCTTCGATACCTATCTCAGCCCACTCCATGCACTCATCCGCTCCCACAACCTCACCTGCTACAACTACGCAGAATATACCCAGATCATCCTCAAAATCCCAAAATTGCCAGGCACCATCCATTCAAATCTTTCATCATGACTCTCGGATATTGACTACTGGATGATGACCAAACACCTCATCCTCAACCCTGAAAAAACAAAATCCTAGTTTGCAGTAAAACCACTCTCGGATGCATGCTGGACTCAGATCTTTCCCTCTCTCAACACATCAACTCTGTTTCCAAACCTGCTTTTCCCACCTATACATCCTCAGGTGAATCTTCCAATACTTCAGCTACCCGCACTGAATCTCTACCATACTCACCATCATCCTCTCCCACTTAGATCCTACAGACTGCCTTTATCTAGGCGCACTGGCTTCCTAACGTAGGACACGCCAAAGAATCCAAAACACTGCTGCCGCCTGCTCATTGGCCTCCCACCTAAAGAACACATCCGCCCCGCACTAAGAGTCCTACACATGCTCCGTATTGGTTGACGGACTACCTTTGAAGCCATGTGCATTACTCACTGTGCCATCCACAACACTGCTCCCGATTTTCTCCAAGATAAACTCTCACACTACCGACCCTCGAGGACTCTCAGATCTGATGCAGCACTTTCCCTAGTTTATTCCCCAGTATAACTGCACCAGACTGGAAGGGTCCTCCTTCTCCACCCAACCTCCCAACATCTGGAACTCTCTCTCTTTCCACATCCGCTTCATTGACAACCACCTCATATTCAGTAAGGCCCTCAAAACCTGGATTTTTCCTTCCTAGTCTTGAATCCCTCTTCCACACTATCCTTTGATTGCCCCTTGCACACAAATTCTGGCAAGATACAATGAAACACCAACAATTTCACATTTCACTGGATACCGGCAGCGTTCACAGCGGCACACCATAATAAACTCACCCCTTTCCACTCCCACAAACAATCATACACCAATCCCCTCCTCCCCCCCACCCTCCTGGACCTCCAACTCTCTAACTGGTGCACTCTGGTTACTGAACAACACCTGAAAATCTAATTGTACCTTGAATGTTGCCACTGGAAAGTGTCTGGACAGAATGCTCGATTAGACGGACCACTAGAAGTAGCAACTGTAGTGAGTCTAGCTTGATTAGGGGCAGGACATGTTACGCACTCAGTTGGACCGCCCTACCCGTCCTACCTGATTATCAAGGAGCTTACCCAAACACTCAGAATACTCAATTCATAGGTTTTCACTTGAGGTAGAGGGGATGTGTGCCAGTTTAACTTGAGGTATAGGACATGGTACGTAATTGGGTGGCTCTTGGGGGTAGGAATAGTGATGCACTAAGATGCTCCTGGGCAGCATAAAACAGGACACAGTGAAATGCTTGTTTCTTTTAGGAAAGGGAAATGATACCAGCACTTAGCCGGTTGTTTCTTTTGGGGACAGGAAATGGGTATACTGTTCTTTTGCCGTGGGATTTTTCGTCCCAGGACTTTTCATCAACGTTTTTTTATCGAAACAAAATCATCGTTTTATTTTTTGGGGGGGGTTAAAAATTAAATAAATATTTGTGGGTGAAAGGGAATAAAAAAAAGGGGGGGCTTGGGGGAGAAATCCCCCCAAAATAAAAATAAAAATACACGTTTTTTCGATAAAAAACAGCGATGAAAAGTCCCGCGACGAAAAATCACGCTGCAAAATAACGTAGAACCCAGGAAATGATACCATTGGTTTTAGGCCATAGGTGGCTATGTCTATTTAATTTATTTGCCTATTGCACTCAAAGAATGCCACTAGCAGGTCCTTCCCAATGGTAGTATATTAACACCACCAGAAGATGCACTTGAACGACCAGCCTATCGCCTTGGGAGAGTTAGAGGTCAGAAAAAAACAGACAAAGTGACCTCGAAGATAAACTCTGTCCAAGTTTAAGGTATGTATAAATGCACCATGTCTGTGGACACATGCCGCAGGCACGCTTTCCATCCATGCATTCTCGAATGCAGCTAAGGCTATGTCAAATTCGGTCAAGCTGCTGATATAGCCTACCGCACTGAAACTCCTGACGTGCCTCAACACCTCTGGCATCAGTACACAGTGACAAACGGCAACAAATTCGGTCTAGCTGGGCACACATCGAGTCTCCTGCACTAGCACTCTGTCTTGACCACCGACAGCACCCGCCCACATACCTGACCTCTTGGGTTGTTTGCTGGAGCCTAGCCAGCCCTCCTAAATCCTAATCCTGGCAGAATGCACACACACACATCTTAAGGTCCACTCTTAGAATATTTTCTCATATATAGACTTCCGTCACAGAGGGCGATCCAACCACAAAGCACATTGAGGCCATACAAATGGGGAAATGGGGCTATATAAATGATGACGACAATACAATACAATTGGCAGCTGTAATTCTACTCTATTGGATATCATTGCAGGCTGGCATTCTCCTCATTTTGGTACTCATTGAAGAATGGATTTCCTCTTTGTTGGTGCCAAATAGAGGCTGACATTCTCCTCTGTTAGTTACCTTTGGAGACTTGTTTTGTTTTCCTTTGGTGCCCATTGAAAACTGTTAGTCACATCTGCTCATTGAAGGCTGGCATTCTCCTCTTTCTGGTAACCCTTGGAGACTAGCATTAACTGTTGTTGATGGTGATTGGAGGCTGGCATTCTCCTCTATGTGTGCCCATTGGAGACCATCATTAGCTGTTGTTGATGGTGATTGGAAGCTGGCATTCTCCTCACTTGGTACCCATTGGAGAGTAGCATTAGCTGTTGTTGATGGTAATTTGAGGCTGGCATTCTCCTCTATTTGTGCCCATTGGAGACTAGCATTAGCTGTTGTTGATGGTGATTGGAAGCTGGCATTCACCTCTATTTGTGCCCATTGGAGACTAGCATTAGCTGTTGATGGTGATTGGAGGCTGGCATTCTCCTCTATGTGTGCCCATTGGAGACTAGCATTAACTGTTGTTGATGGTGATTGGAAGCTGGCATTCACCTCTATTTGTGCCCATTGGAGACTAGCATTAGCTGTTGATGATGGTAATTTGAGGCTGGCATTCTCCTCTATTTGTGCCCATTGGAGACTAGCATTAGCTGTTGATGGTGATTGGAGGCTGGCATTCTCCTCTATTTGTGCCCATTGGAGACTAGTATTAGCTGTTGATGGGTATTGGAGGCTGGCATTCTCCTCTCTTGGTACCCATTGCAGACTAGCATTAGCTGTTGTTGATGGTGACTGGAGGCTGGCATTCTCCTCTATTTATGCCTATTGGAGACTACCATGAGCTGCTGTTGATGGTAATTTGAGGCTGGCATTCTCCTCTATTTGTGCCCATTGGAGACTAGTGTTAGCTGTTGATGGTGATTGGAGGCTGGCATTCTCATCTCTTGGTACCCATTGCAGACTAGCATTAACTGTTGTTGATGGTGATTGGAGGCTGGCATTCTCCTCTATTTATGCCCATTGGAGACTAGCATTTGCTGTTGTTGATGGTGAATGGAGGCTGGCATTCCCCTCTATGTGTGACTATTGGAGACTAGTTTTAGCTTTTGATGGTGATTGGAGGCTGGCTTTCTCCTCCCTTGTTACCCATTGCAGACTAGTATTAGCTGTTGTTGATGGTGATTGGAAACTGGCATTCTCCTCGTTTGGTACCCATTGGAGACTAGCATTAGCTGTTGTTGATGGTGATTGGAGGCTGGCATTCTCCTCTATGTGTGCCCATTGGAGACTAGCATTAGCTGTTGTTGATGGTGATTTGAGGCTGGTATTATCCTCTATTGGTGCCCATTGGAGACAGGCATTCCATTGTTTGTTTTGGAACCCATGGAAGCTCTCATTCCCGTCTATTGTTGCTTTTTGGAGGCTGGCATTCTCCTCTTTCTGGTAACCATTAGATACTGGTATTCCCCCCGTTGATGCTGATCGAAGTCTGGCATTATCCTTTAATGATACATAATGGAAACTGGTATTGGTGCTGATTGGAGGCTGGGATTCTCCTCTATTGGTGCCCATTGGATACTGACATTATTTTCCTTTGGTACCCATTGGAAGCGGTTATTCCCTTTTATTGGTGCTCTTTGAAGGCTGGCATCATCCTCTTCTGGTACCCATTGGAGACTGGCATTCCATTGTTTTGGTGTTAAATGGAGGCAGTCATTCGCCTCTGTTGGCAGCCATTGAAGACTAGTATTCTTTTCCTTTGGTAGCCACTGAAAGCTGCCATTCTCTTCATTTGGTACTCATTACAGGCTGGCTTTCTCCTCTTTTGGTATCCATTGAAGACTGGCATTCCGTTGTGTCAGTGCCAGTTGTAGGCCCGCATTCTCCTCTATTGGTGACCATTGTAAACTAGTATTCTCTTCCTGTGGTACCCATTGGAAGCTCTCATTCACTTCTGTTTGTGGTCATTGAATGCTGACAGTTTCCTCGTTTTTGGTTCCCATTGAAGACTGGCATTCCCTAGTGTTGGTGCTGTTTGGGGGCTGTTTTCCTCTCTTGGTACCCACTGAACACAGGCACTATTTGCCTTTGATACCCATTGGATGCTGCCATTCTCCTTCATTGGAGACAGCTCGTCCCTTCTGTTGGTGTCAGGCATTCTGGTTAGAAAAGAAATATTTTTATTCTAAGCCCATTTCAAATCATTTATTTGTCTATGAGCAGAGCTATATGGGCACACATAAGACTTTTCTAAATGTAGCCACAGCAGAGTTATCTTTTTGCACCTGCCAATTTGCCCTAACATAAAGTTTTAATAGCCAAAATAGTGCTTACTTGCAAGTAGTACTCTTAATTATAGGTGGCATAAGGTCCCGCAGCAGAGATCTATATGTCAGGCCACCTGCGCTCATGCCAGACTTACACACAGCGGGAGGATGCCTAGATCTTCTGCAGGCACACAGGTAACTATAAAAGGTACAGAACGAGGTATACACCTGAGAATGTTCCTTGGCCCAGAGAAGGACCCTATTTCCTATTCAAATGAAAGTTGCTGTTGACTGAGTGCCTCGGTGAAAGGCTAATTAATTTTATGTAACCTTGAAATTCATTTGTATAACATTAAATCAACTATGAATCTGAAAAAACAAGAACATATTCATTAATCTATTGACATTTACAGACTACTTACAAGAAATCATATCCAAAAGTGTAAACGTATTTCTTATTGGATGCACTTTGTTGTCTAAGTAACCGACCTTGTAATGAGTTTAATTGTCATCTGGTGATTGAATTATTGAGGACTAGATAGATCTGTCATTGCTAGGTATTGCCCCTCTGTCACAGCATCTCCCTTCTGGCGTCAGTGGAGGACAGGAACACGCCACCATTAACGCTCCACCACACTGTTCCTGGAACATCCTGCCCGCTCTAGTCTTTTCCATCATGGCCGCCGCCAGTTTGAACATATTCATCATCAGTTCACTTTGGTGGTACGTTACAACCTGTATACTTTTCCTCATGGGTAAGACCTTTAGTGCTTCCTTTCTGTCTCTCTCTCTCTCTCTCTCTCTCTCTCTCTCTCTCTCTCTCTCTCACAGAGCATTCCTTCTTCCTCGCTCCTTCCTTTCAGGGAGGGGGACCCAGAAATTGTCAGGAGTCTGGCCGGAGTGCACAGGGCAAAGGCTATATCTCACAGAATAATAAGTGGAGATTCTTGAGGCTATGCTAGTGTAGAACAGAAACAGGGTGCATACCAAGCTGATCTGAGTTGAAACAGGTATTCACAGGAAATGCAGAGTTAGGAGCTGGCTGCAAGTAACAAAACAGAGAGAAAGCAAAGACAAGCAAATGTACTGGGCAACAGGGAATGATCAGAATAAAGAGTGTACTGGAATCTGAGAAGGGGTCTCCATGGATTAGGGAAAGCCCTTGGGATCGGTACCAGCAGATTACTCTTAGCAATGGGCATACAACAGCGCCATGAGTCAGGCGAGCCGAAGAGACGGTTGTTCTCAGTGCAAGGGTAAAACTGGAGACCATATACTGAGGCAGGTAAGACTTCAACGGACTAGGCAAAGGCAACAGAAGTCTTTCCCTTAACTGATCTGAACGGAGACGAACCCAGGGGTCACACTGTAAACGGATTCAAAGCAGAGGCACAACAGCGGACCAAGATGTAATACAGGCAGAAAGCAGAGTTGAAAGAAATACCCAGGTACAGGACAGGATAGAGAAACAAAGTACAAAGCTGAGACTGGAATATCAGAATAGCCAAGACAAAGGACTCAGCCAAGACAGGTCGCTGCCAACACGGTGAATACGAAGGGTCCAGAAAACTCAGACTATTTAAGAACAGGCACTAGATCTATGGACTGAAGTCTGGTAATATCGCAGGCAAGGAACAAAGAGGAAAACTTCAAGGGTCTGGGATTGCAGAGAGAAAGAGAAAAAAACAAGGCAAAACAGGGCAAGCCTGTGAAGTAGAAATGCTTACAAAAAACAGGGTGTTCACAGAAAGTGAGCAAGGCAGAAAAGATATCAGTAAAGAAATGAATGTCTTTAACAGCAAAACAGGACAGAGTTTCAGAAGTCAGTAGCTGGAATAAAGGAAAGTTTCCAAAAACAGGCTGACTGCAAAAGCAGACTGGAAAGGGTACTACGAGGCAGAAACAGCAAACAGGATTCAAAAACCAAATTCAGGATATTCAGGAAAGGCTCACTGGTCACAGAAGCACAAATCCCCAGTGGACAACTGCTTTTGTTCAAAGTGAGCTTATAAAGGCCCTCCCAGCCAATAGCCCAACAGGGTGGAGCTGACTGCAGTCTCAGGCAGCTGTGTTCAATTGAGCCCAGATCCTTCAGTAGCCTGCAGCAGTGGATTGTAATTAAGGGATCCCAAACTCTCTGCAGCCTAGCCTGCAGCAGCTTGGAACAGGTGAATGCAATCAGGACCTTTGCAGCTCTCAGTAGCTTTCTGTAAACAAATGTACCAAGTATTCCTTTTCCAGCCCTTAGTAGCTTGGTGCAAACAAATGTACTCAGTATGCCTCCCCTACCTATCTGCCTCTTGGACAGCATACATGCACCAGAATGCATCTGCTGGTTTACCCAAAAACCTGGAGTGGATCATGAAATTAGATTGGTCCAAAACCTCAGCAGTAAAACAAGTTAATTCATGCAGAGGCAGTGTGTATGTTTTAACCTTGCAATTATGTCAATTACAGAGTCTCTGAAAATGCGCATGTAGTGGTGCTGTGTGGCAGGTGGGTAGGATCCTGACAGAAAGGAAGGAGCGAAGAAGAAGGATCACTCCGTGAGCAAGAGGGACAGAAAGGAAGCACTTAGCATCTTACCCATGAGGAAATGTATACCTCTTACCTCCATTTTCTGCTCCTGACTACCAGCGAGTCCTTGGTCCTTTTTCCCTTTGTGCTGTTTTTTCGCCTCCTGCCATGGCATACTGTGCAGGGCTCTCTCTCTGCTTTGATCCTGCTTTCTGTGTTGGTTCCTGTCCTGCTTTGATAAGAACTTTGGAATTCGGACTTCTCAAGTTCTATTTCCATCACAGTTAAACGTGTACCTGCTGAATTTACCAATGCTTTTTTTTGTGCCTTGTGGCTTTTTCCCCTGACTGATTGTACCAGGGAGTAAGTCCCTGGCCAAGGCTGCCAGCAGTCAGGCATAGTGGCTACATCTCCTGCAGACCATATCTCTACCAAGAAAAAAAGACCTCTCGAAAGAAAAAGAAGGGCAAGGCGAAGACCCCAATGGAACAATCCCCCATACCTTGACTGAAGGCTCAGATGAGGAGCAGGAGGGGGTCATTGACACCCACACCTGGTCCAATACTGTACTGGTGAGAAACGCTACTGCTTAAGACAACTATACCACCCCCTATCCCAGGCACTTACAACAACGGACGAACATGATGTAAGCTGAAGATGGTGAGAAGAAGTAAAACTAATAATGTAACCATACATGCTTCCACTAGACATGAAGCACACATGCACTCAACATGAAGAGAATGCACTAGATCAAATATGCATTTGTAGATGAAGAATATTAACATTGCAACCACAAAGATATGAAGAATACTAAAACAATATACAAGCTGAATTCAACATGAACGGCATGCGTATATAGTTCACTAACATAGAAACGCAACAGTAGTGGGCAGCCATCTTTTTCAAAATGGAAGTCACAGCAAGCCTTTCTAACACATACGAGCCTCAAGACTGTAGTGGGGAAGTTATTGACTAGAGAGCATGTTCAAGCTTTGCCCCCCTGCCTTCCTCAGAAGAAAGAAAATTATAAGATAAGAAAGGACACATTTGAAACTGGACTTTAAATTCTCCTGGCAATTCAACTGGCACAAAGAATAGTTATTTTTGCGCTACACAAGTAGGGAACAGATAAGGCATTAGCTTGCACAATTAGTGTGTTTTAAAATAGAATAGATTAGGTGACAGGAAGCCGTGCACACAAGATAGGGACTCACTACACAAGTAGGGCAGAACATTTTAGTTAGATAAGGTTGCTGTTACCCATAGGAAGGTAAATAATGTGACAGAGATGTACCAGGAAATCGGTAGATAGCAAAGCAAATGTGTCCTGCAGAGGATAAAAATGTAACGAGCAGTTGCCATTATAAACTGCACAAACATAGCAGAGAATTAAGCTCTGTAGCTTTAAGAGAGAGCCCCCAGCAATGCATGCTATTTGAAACAAATACATTTTAATTCAGGAAGATTCCGCAGTGGCTGGATGGTAGCTGCCTCAAAGGAATGTCAAAAGTTGAGGACACCAAGTTTACATAATGGAATAAGATACCAGTATCCGGGCACCAACCATTCAACCATTAAGGTGAATCAGTTATGACAACACTGCAGACTATTTGAAGTCCATGATGTCGAATGGAACATCTCAGGAGGTCTCCTGAGTGGCTGACAGATTAATGTCTCAATCGGCTAGGTATGACAGAGAAATGCGGATGCGGCTAAAGAGACATAATTACTGCAACACATAATTCACATGGTGAAAGCAGCACGACTCATTATAATAGTTATTCATAATGTGTCAAGAAAAGGATGGCATGTTTACTGTTGAAAGACAGGGGAAGGCCAGACAACTGGAATTTGGGCAAGAACAAATTCCTTGAAACCCAGAGACATCATGACAGAGATAACATGGGCTGTTTTATTTAATTAAGAACAAAGGTGATACACTTGTCATCTCCTCCCATCTACATACACATGTCATCATGCTGCCATTTCACGGAGAGTGTGACTGCATGTTAACTGATAAGCATATGTCCTTTTCTCTGCAGAAGTAATTTAGAGCTTACCAATAATATTGAAGCATGATGAGATTGTGCATTTGTATGGGAAGTTTTATGGGTGGGACCTTAGGTAGAGAGTTACCCAATCAGTAGGGTGGGACATATAGGTAATATATGTAGCTCAGCAATTGGGACCAATGAGCAGTAGAGACAGGTTTTCATAGCCCCAGCGTTTGCATACTTCCAGTAAAGCTGGGTTACCTTGCATTTGGCATACCACAATCCACCCTGTGTTGTCTTTTTATTGGCAAATACCAGGTAGAAGGCTATACTGTTTTTGGACCTCTGATTTTCAAGACTTTCAGAGAGCACAGAATGCTGAATTAATAAAATACAGATCCATGCAGAGCCCAGACAGTAGTTTGAAGCACAAGCCAAGTTTACCGAGAATTTAGGGAGGAAGGGTCTGAACATTACAGAGAAGGCACAAGATAAGGATTCCCAGGACGCAAGAAGTATACTCCCAAATTAAATAAAGTCTGGAAAAGCACAACTGACTATTGTGAGCCGGATGCAGGATAATTATAAGTCAGAAGACTTCATAAAAATAAGCTACAGGAGTGACCCCAAAGGTAGAGGAGACCATAACATTCTCATTAATAGTAGCTAAAATACCCATAAATGCAGAGTAAAATAATTCCAAAAGTGGTCCTCTCACACGTGACCCATAATTGAAGAATGCCCATCTATTCATAAGCAACAAATACAGATTGGACACAAGACTTACTCCTAACGTATATTCCTAGACACAAGGCAGCATAAAAGGTGAACTACAGAGGAGTGTCCTGGTTCATAGCCTAGGAATAAGGGATGGCATCTTTTTTAATTGAAAGGAAAGCACTTTGCGGACTTATCTCCCCCTACTCATGTCTGGCTCATGTCTTGACGAGCTGTCAGTTGTCCATGGTTGGTCAGTAGAATGCCAACCAATCAAAACCCCTGATGCTAGGCCACCCAGTATATATTGGGCCAACCAATAGTCGATTGTATGAATGATGTTTTAGTATTGTTTCAATTTAGAGGTAGTCACAGGAGGAGCCATCAGATAGGTATTATCCAATCAGAAGTTTAACCCATATCGAATATGTATATAGTAAATTCCCTTAACCACTCCCTTCACTCCATAGGTTTTGTATCACAATGTTGTTATTCTGATGTGTTTTGGGTGTAAAAAGTATTGTTTTTGTATGAGAGCTCTGAGAGCAGCAGCCCTTTTGCTTGCATGATGTCCCTGCTTTATTTTGAGTAATAAAGCTGGGTTTTGCCTTTCACTTTGAGTATTTCGATCATTGAGTCTGAACTTTTCTGACTCCTCATCCTCTCCACAATATTTGGGTTTCCTAGGCCATCTAATAATAATAATAATACTCTCTGAATTTGAAATGAAGTCCATGATCACAGTTCTATTAGTTGATGTTCTTATCATTTGTATTTTGTTTCCTTGTACAATACAAGCTGGTTTATTGGTTTTGAGTCATTTAACTTTATGTGTGTTTGCTTTACAGCCTCTGCAGTTCTACCTTTTTTACTTTCTTTATTTTTATCTGAACTTATTCTTATGTTGGATAATATTAAACATTTCTATTGCGTGTACTGTACAAGAAAAATATATAAATATACAATTATAAGAACATCAACTGATACAACAGTGATCATCTACTTCAAGTTATGCCAAGAGAGTATCAAGCCTATGGACTTATTCAATAACCAGATGATCATTAAAGGTATTACAAGGTCTGTTACATAGACATCAAAGAGCATCCAACCTGTAACCTACTAGCAGGAAGTTCCATTTTAGAAGACCATTAAACTTGTTACATTTTCTGTTATATGGTCATCGTATACCTTTCAGCGTCGCAGACCAATTAGAAGGTCTTCATCCAGACCATTGGAACACCATGTAGGACCCTAGGCATAAATTGTACAAAATATCATTCAATTATATAGTCGCAACCAAACTAACAATAAAGTAAAATGTGTGAATTATGGTGGGATAGATACTGAATGGTATCTGAAACTTACCCAACCCCTTTTAAGCAAGGCAGAGAACACCAGTGACATCCCAGCATGGCATTGATTTTTACAAAGGGTGGATAGACATTTGTTTTCTTTATCATTAGTATGAAGGGAAAGACAACAAAAGTTGTTGAATGTGATCATCAAGTGGGACTGGGCACCTAACATTGCCCACAGCAAGGTTACCATAGGTCTTGCTGGCTCTTGGAAGAAAGACTTAATATTAGAGTATTCATAATAACCTTTCAGTCAGATTCATAAAGATTGCCTAATGTTAACGATACAATGCATAAAGTGTAAAAAAGCCTAATTAATATCAATCTGTCAATACTAGTTGTGTTGGTTACTGACATATCTGAATGGCAAAAGTTGGTTAACGTCAATCATAACCAGCATACTGGTGTGTTCTGGTGATGATATAGTTCAGCCTTTATTATATGGACTAGACCATTTTAAAAAGGGGATACAATAAAACAAATATAATCCCACCCCACCAGAAGGTCAAAGGAAAGGTGTCATTGTATAATTGTAGTGCTCTGACATGGAGACTAATAGAAGAAATATTCCTTTTTAATATAGGAGGGAATGGCCTTATTTTCTTTTTTATTTTTAGGTGGAATTTGAGATAGAGAGTGGGTTACTAAACCACATCTATGCACATCTTAGGTTGGAATAGCAGGATCCATTTTGAATAACTTTTTGTGAGATGCCGCTGCAGTCTGAAATAGTCATCACATGTACATTGTGATGTCCTAACATCACCAGGATCAGAATGTAGAGATGGTGTCCGTATGTCATGTCCAAAAACCCTGCAAAAGTACATTTTGCATGGTAAGAGGAAATATTTCATGTTGAAGTTTAAAAAAAATCATACGCAAGAGGAAATCTTTAATAAAATGAAAGGAAACTTTACAAAGTTCTGAATGTGCAAAAGACTACAAACATACTTAAAAGAAGTAATAGCATAAAACTCTTACTTGGAGCTATCATAGGAGTGACTGTTGGCAAAATGGATCGATGTATTGCAAAAACATTTATAGATGAGCTAACTACTCAAACCTTTAGTTGATGCCTTGATTGAATGAGTTCAACCTGAAAATCCACTGTTGTTCCAATTGAAATGATTGGATAATGACAGGGCAGAGTCTACTACCCATCAAAGAATATCATTTTCAGAGTGATCCTCCTCTAGATAATGTTAAATTAATGGGGTGTCTGTCTATTTATAACAAATCTTTCAGCAATGGTCAGAAACATGATTGTTTACAGGTCATGTGGTCTCACCTATTTAGCATAGTATACAAGGACATTAAATACAATAGATGATTGCTTTACTTTGCAGTTTGTCACATGACAAAGGGCAATTTTAAATTAGGTGATGGCATAACCATGCTAGAGACAACAAGAATTGCCAAACAATGGATGCTCACAGCAAAGCTTTAAAAAAATGTGTTGTCCTTTACGAGCTGGAAATTAACATTATTAACACTAAGAATATTTGCTTGTCTTATAAACCACAAACTAAGTCTTATTATTGGTTCCTCCTAGGCAAAATGTTAGAAGAGTGGAAGATATTAAAATGTTTGGGAATGATTTTTATCACCAGCCTTAATGTGGCTGGGTCCTCAAACAGATATCGTTGCAATAATCACTCAGCCTGGGAACATCTTGAGGATTTTTGAGAAACATTGTTGGTGAGAGGATGTGTTTCTATTGCCTCTCCATTTAGAACGCTACAAGCTTAAGGTTATGTCAATTGCATTACTCTATTCCAAAATCGGTGCTTTGGTTGACGGATCATGGTTAAAGAATTTAGAGGGGAAACTTCAGAGACAAATATTTGGTCTGGGAAAAGGGACCCCAATGGACTTGCTTTATTTTGAGCTGGGTATTATGTCATGGGCAGCTCAAGCGAAAAACACAAGTCATACAATTTGGAACAAACATGTTGGGGGCACTTGCAATTTATTTCTGGTACATCTCAATAAAGAGTTTTAAGGTATGGGCACATTAATAAATGACTACTCCTCTGCAGGAGTACAGGGATGAATTGTGTCTAAACCGCCTAATCAGCGCCACACTACTACTAAACCAGCATTGATCCCAAACATAAAGGTAAAACAGAACAGCCCGATGGGTATACCTCCTTCGCCTTTTGTGGTAACATGGGCCGAGGGCATGCTTTACTCTCACGTGGGGTTTGAATTAATAACAGCAGCAACCCAAAGACTCCAAAATAAAAGAATGTCCATTGAAGGTTCTGTAAAAATATATATGCTTTAATTCAAGAACCAGAAAAACACCAACCCAAACCCAACCCTGTGGATGGAACAAAGACAATGCAGACGTTGTATGTGACAGCACTATGCGTACCTGAGCAGTGGTGATCAGGCAAGCCATTGCAGCAATGTGACTTAAAAGGAAATATGTGTACAAGATAAGGTGCAAAAGGAGAGTTTCTCAATCAACTAGAGAGGACTGATGGTATTTAAACAGGTCAGGATCATGCCCTCATGACAACTTTACTACTACACAATGAGTCTTGACACCTCAGGACTATTGCCTACAACAATCTAAGTCCACATGGGACCCCACTTGTCAGAGCTCTCCTGAAAATGAAAATAAGACCCCTACAACACCCGTATTTTACGCTTTACCAAAGATCCATAAAAATCCAACCAAACCACCTTTCAGACCAATAGTAGCCGGAACAGAAAGCATATTTCAACCTCTTGCCATTTACCTGGACGTAGCAATACAACCTATCATACAAGCGACGGAAACCTACCTCAAAGACACGTCACACCTTTTACAACTACTTAGTAAATGGAATTTGACGAACTCCACATTTATACTCTTCACACTCGATGTCACCAGTCTTTATACTTCAATCCCCCCATGGAGAAGGAATAGATGCAATGGAGTGGTTGTTATTAAACCAGGTGAATGGTACTATTCAATACGTTTTTGCTATTGAGCTACTAAATATCATGCTTTACAACAATTACTTTAGGTATAATGCCAAATACTATCTACAAATATCGGGTACCTCAATGGGCTCATCGGCAGGACCATCATATGCGAATACATTTATGTATTATTTTGAAAAAACCTTCGTACTCAACAAACACGAATGGAAACCCAAACTACTGAAATATGGTAAGGAACTGAAGAAGAACTTCATCGGTTTCACACCTACCTGAATAGATGTAACAAACAGATCCAGTTTACTCTAGAATTAAGATGGTCAGATTCTAGTGGGTCTACACATAATGCATCAGAGTCAGCCACACAATCAGATCAGCAAGAAGGAGTATCATACGGTCAGAGGGGGGTGTCTCCACCACCCTATGTGAGCAGACTAAGGACATTGCCATGGCAGACAGTGATGCAGGAATATTACTCCTGCGATAGACAGAAAAATGATGAGAGAGGAAAAGGAGTGGCATGTGTCGCAGTTCCCCTTACTAGAAAAAGGGGGAGTGAGGCCACAATATATACCGTGGTCTCACATGGACAGAGAGAATCTGAAAAACAAGCTCCCGATGTTGACATAGGGAGCTGGAAAATGGATACATGAGTTAGAAAAAATGAAGGAGAGAGCATGCTAGCAATAGGGGATATTAAGGGTCTTCTAATTGCCATACTTGGTGATAGAGCCGACGATTTGTGGGCATGAGCAGTTTACCCTGGAGTGACTACCGCGCATGACGGTGCGCCGTTTAACAATTGCAGAACCGCAGTATGGAAAGCGCTTCGAGTGCTATACCCCGACACTTCTGATATGGGAGCTATAATGACACGTAACATGAAAGAGTCAGACGGTCCTTTGCTTTATATTCAGAATTACAAGACGCCTGGGTGCTGGAAACTCATGAATCTTGGGGAAATTCTATACCCATATTTTACCATATATTATGCCAAGGGCTGCCAGAACAGGTACAGAAGCAGCTCAAGAAATTGGTAGGGATTGAGGCTAAACCATGGTTTGAAATACAGTTGACCATTGCACACTATTGTAGGTTATTGCAAGAGAAGAATCACAAAAAGGATGCTGTGCGAAAAGGTTAAGAGGCTAAAATAGTGCAGAAAAAATTACCAAAGTATGCCATTGAGGGGGCAATGATAATACAGATGGATCAAACATGCAACTGGCCAATAGCCAAAGACAGGTTGATCAAAGCAATAATGGGCCTTGCCCAAGGGGAAGAGGCTTTCAAGGAAGAGGACGGCAGAGTAATCAGGGAGGTTTTCAAAACAATCAGGGAGGTTTTCAAATATGCAAAATGGCACAATAATCAGACCACCGCCAACATCTTGTTCACAGAGAAGGGCATGGTATGTTCAACTCCAGGAATGCATTATTTGAACGTATGCGAAATGATTAGAGCATACGCAGGACAAACGGCGATGAGAGCTAGTCCATTGGAACCAGAAATATTTGCTTTCGGAGTGCGCATATTGATGTCGTGGCTACCAGGCCTTGCAGACAAAACCAGGAGAACTCCAGATGAGTTTTTATTCAGACCAAGGATACCTATGGATGAGGAAAAGGGACGAGTGTTTCCCTTGACAATACAAGCAGCCATAGCGCAAAGAGAAATGGCTCTGCTTGACGGTTGTGATGACAAAGGCAGACAATGGTGTGCAGTAATCGCTATTGGGGAAGTTTATAGATTGACGGACGTCACTGATGACAATCTGTTTGGAGAACAAACAAGTGAGGATGAGATGACAGCTGAGGTTAATCTCATCTATTTGGTGAAAATGAGCAAAAGAGAAGTGCCTCAGCTAATGATGTTGGCACAAAAATGTCCTGAATTTTTGATAATGACATGGCAAAGGTTCCTGTCTCAGTATGGACTACAGGCCCTTATGACGTAGGCTTGTTGAAAGGAGTCGGCGAAGTAAAAATCAAATTGAAACCATGAGCAATTCTACCAAAAGCACAACAATATCCCATGTCTAGGGAAGCAGCTAAAGGGATTTCTAAGACAATTTCTTCCATGATGGAGCAGGGCATCCTAGAGACATCAGAGTCGTCGTGCAATACTGCGGTTTACCGGTGAAAAAATCAAAGGGAGGGTCTTGGCGTTTAATCCAAGATTTACGACCATTGAACCAGCTAGTTGAGGCCGAGTTCCCTTTAGTCCCTAACCCGTCCACGATCTTATGTAATTTACCCGTTGAAGCAAGGTATTTTACGTGATTGACTTGAAAAATGCAATTTTCTCCATCCCATTGCACAAAGATTCACAAGATTCGACATTGTTTACTTTCAGACAAGTTCGCCTGAAAAGCACAAGGCTGCCTCAAGGGTACTGTGAGTCTCGTTCGAATCCTGCAGATGGACTTGAACAATATCGCATTAGAGAGTGTTGTTTTACAATACGTGGATGACATTCTAATTTGCAGCACGACAGAGGAAAAGTGCAGACACGATTCTATTCAGCTATTGACTATACTGGCTGAGAAAGGATATAAAGCTGTCAAGGAGAAGTTACAATATTGTCAACAAGAAGTGCTGTATATAGGCCAGCTAATCTCACACAAGGGGAAAAAGGTTACCCCCGCAAGAGCTGAAGCCATTTTAAAGACGCCAAACCAGACATGATAAAACAAATGCAGAGCTTTCTCTGATCATGCAATTATGTCAGAGCATGGGTCTTTGACTACAGGTCCTATACCGGACCTTTGTTACAAGCTTTGAAGAAAGCAAAGGCGATGAAAGAAAAGATTGTGTGGACTGAGACTATGGAAGAAGGGTTTGTCAAAGTTTAAGGGATTCCCAACTATGCAGAGGAATTCTACCTGTTTTTAAACACGAATGGCAGTGTTATGACAGCAGTACTCACACAGAGAACCAGGTTGGGGTACAAACCCCTTGCATACTACAGTGGGAATTTGGACCAAGTGATGAGGGGTCACTTCCCGTGCAAACAAAGTTTAGCTACCGCAGGGTTCGCCATAGAGAAGGCTACAACCATTGTGATGGGATGCCCAATGACGTTGTTTGTCGAGCACGCATTAATTGCCATTTTAGAGAAACCAAAAGGCACATTGACATCTCAGCGTGCTTTTGCTTATGAAGTGGTTCTATCAAATCCAGCGATTAAAATAGTTTGATGCAAAACAGTGAACCCAGCTATGTTCATAGCATAGCCAGTCACTGAAGGAGAGCCAATACATGATTGCTCGAACTATGAAGAATTTTATGATGAGATTCCCAGAGTGAAAGAAAACACATTGGCAGGAGGATAAATTGTCTTTGTTGATGGTTCTACAAGGATTGATCAAAATGACGGACAGAGGTATGCAGGCACTGCTGTGGTGAAACAAACAGCGAATGGGGAATTTTGAGTACTCATTAGTGCACGATTACCCTCACACCATTCAGCACAAGCTGCAGAATTATTTGCTTTGATACTCGCACTCGAGAATCACAAAGACCAGAAAAGTGACTGTGTACAGTGACTCCGCTTACGTGAAGTCAACAGTGCACGCAGGCTTAGCACGCTGGAAAAGGAGGGGCAACCTCTGAGCGGACGGCACACCAGTGCAACATGCAGCCTTATTGTACAGGCTCATTAAGGCACTACAGGTCCCAGTGGGCATAGTGGTCATGAAATGTGCCGCCCACACGAAAGGGACAGATTTTATCTCATGTGGAAATCAAGCAGCAGACACTGAAGCCAAGCGTGTGGCGGCTAAAGACGAAACAATCATGAGTGTGGAAATAACTGATGTGCATGAGAGAATGACTGTTGCACGAAGCGAGCCTGAAGGTTATAGTAACCTGGCAAGGACTCAGTTAGTAGAGCTTCGATGGGAGGCACCACAGGAAGAAAATAACCTATGGAAGCGACAAGGGTGTTCTTTAACCCTTTAAGTGCCATGGGTATTTCCCCCCAGTGCCAGCGCCTTTTCTGGTGATTTTGGTATGTGGCCCTTCAATGCCTTGTAACTTTTTTGTTACATGAGAGGGTAGGTGATTTGTGCAGGCTACAAAAGTGTATGGTGCCTAAAGCAGCGACTAAATGTAGTTCACATTTGGGAAATGAAAGGGTTATGTGACAAAGGGCACCAGCAAATGGGTCAAAACGTTATGAAAACCACACAAACACAACAAATGTTATACCTTCCTGCGTTCCCACAGGTGTCCCGATGGAAGCGGTACCTCACATGTGTGGGTGCACCCACATGGGCGCCCGCCAAGGGGAAAGCCTAGAACACAAGTAACCCTAAGTCTGTTTTCACACCTGAATTTCACACTTTCTCCAGACAAGCGCAACATACAGATATGGGCCTCGGGTGTCCAAGCCACCAAGGAAAACAGGGAACCCCATGCATTTCCGAAAGGAGGACACCCGTGGGAGTCCGTGGAGGAATGATCTGCGCAAATCGGCCCAGAATTTATTATCCAGACACCCCCGCAAAGTCCGAAATGTGGGGAAAAAAACATGTTTTCTGCACATTTCACTCGGCACACTTATTGAAACACGCCGCCAACAACACATGGCCTACCGTCCCGCGTTTCCACAGGTGTCCCATTGAAAATGGTACCTCACATGTGTGGGTGCACCTACCTGGGCGCCAAGGGGAAAGCCTAAAACACAGGTAACCCCAAGTCTGTTTCGATACCTGAATTTGACACTTTCTCCAGACAAGCACAACATACAGATATGGGCCTCGGGTGTCCAAGCCACCAAGGAAAACAGGAACCCCCATGCATTTCCGAAAAGAGAACACCCATGGGAATCCGCAGAGGTATGATTTGCGCAAATGGGCCCAGAATTTATTACCCAGACACCCCCGCAAAGTCCGAAATGTGGGGGAAAAAATGCATTTTCCGCACATTTCACTCGGCCACCCATCGAAACACGCCGCCAACAACACATGGCCTACCGTCCCACGTTCCCACAGGTGTCCCAATGAAAACGGTACCTCACATGTGTGGGTGCACCTACCTGGGCGCCAAGGGGAAAGCCTAAAACACAGGTAACCCCAAGTCTGTTTCAACACCTGAATTTGAAACTTTCTCCAGGCAAGCACAACATACAGATATGGGCCTTGGGTGTCCAAGCCACCAAGGAAAACAGGGAACCCCATGAATTTCCGAAAAGAAGACACCCGTGGGAATTCTCAGAGGTATGATTTGCACAAATCGGCCCAGAATGTATTACCCAAACCCCCCTGCAAAGTCCGAAATGTGGGGGAAAAAACGCATTTTCCGCACATTTCACTCAGCGCACCCACCGAAACATGCTGCCAACAACACATGGCCTACCATCCCGCATTCCCATAGGTATCCCGATGAAAACGGTACCTCACATGTGTGGGCGCCAATGGGACAGCCTAAAACACAGATAACCCCAAGTCTGTTTCGACACCTGAATTTGGCACTTTCTCCAGACAAGCACAACATACAGATATGGGCCTCGGGTGTCCAAGCCACCAAGGAAAACAGGGATCTCCATGCATTTCCGAAAAGAGGACACCCGTTGGAATCCGCAGAAGTATGATTTGCACACATCGGCCCCGAATTTATTACCCAGACATGCCTGCAAAGTCCAAAATGTGGGAAAAAACGCATTTTCCGCACATTTCAGTCGGCGTACCCATCGAAACACGCCGCCAACAACACATGGTCTACCCTCCCGCGTTCCCAGAGGTGTCCCGATGAAAACCGTACCTTACATGTGTGGGTGCACCTACCTGGGCGCCAAGGGGAAAGCCTAAAACACAGGTAACCCCAAGATTGTTTCGACACCTGAATTTGCCACTTTATCCAGACAAGCACAACATAAAGATATGGGCCTCGGGTGTCCAAGCCACCAAGGAAAACAGGGAATCCCATGCATTTCCGAAAAGAGGACACCCATGGGAATCCACAGAGGTATGATTTGCGCAAATTGGCCCAGAATGTATTACCCAGACACCACCGCAAAGTCCGAAATGTGGGGAAAAAACACATTTACCACTCATTTTACACAGCGCACCCACCGAAACATGCCGCCAACAACACATGGCCTACCGTCCCGCGTTCCCACAGGTATCCCGATGAAAACGGTGCCGCACATGTGTGGGTGCACCAACCTGGGCGCCAAGGGGAAAGCCTAAAACACAGGTAACCCCAAGTCTGTTTCGACACCTGAATTTGACACTTTCTCCAGACAAGCACAACATACAGATATGGGCCTCGGGTGTCCAAGCCACCAAGGAAAACAGGGAACCCCATGCATTTCCGAAAAGAGGACACCCGTGGAAATCCGCAGAGGTATGATTTGCGCAAATTGGCCCAGAATGTATTACCCAGACACCCCCGCAAATTCCAAAATGTGGGAAAAAGAAAGCATTTTCCTCACATTTCACTCGACGCACCCATCGAAACACGCAGCTAACAACACCTGGCCTACCGTCCCACGATCCCACAGGTGGTCTGATGAAGACGGTACCTCACATGTGTGGGTGCAACTACCTGGGCGCCAAGGGGAAAGCCTAAACCACAAGTAACCCCAAGTCTGTTTCAACACCTGAATTTGACACTTTCTCCAGACAAGCTCAACATACAGATATGGGCCTCGGGTGTCCAAGCGACCAAGGAAAAAAGGAACCCCATGCATTTCTGAAAAGAGGACACCCGTGGAAATCCGCAGAGGTATGATTTGAGCAAATTGGCCCAGAATGTATTACCCAGACACCCTGCAAAGTCCGAAATGTGGGAAAAAAATGCATTTTCCGCACATTTCACTCGGCGTACCCATCGAAACAAGCTGCCAACAACACATGGCCTACCATCCTGCATTCCCACAGCTGTCCCGATGTAAACGACACCTCACATGTGTGGGTGCGTCTATCAAGGTTGCCAAGGGGAAAGCCTAAAACACAGGTAACCCCAAGTCTGTTTCGACACCTGAATTTGACACTTTCTCCAGACAAGCACAACATACAGATATGGGCCTCGGGTGTCCAAGCCACGAAGGAAAACAGGGAACCCCATGCATTTCCGAAAAGAGGACACCCGTGGGAATCTGCAGAGGTATGATTTGTGCAAATCGGCCCAGAATTTATTACCCAGAAGCCCCGGCAAAGTCTGAAATGTGCCGAATAAATCCACATTTTTCACTTTGTCAGGGGTTCTGGGTAAAACGGTCCGCTTCGCGCAAGTTGGACCTCTGTGGATTCCTACCGGTGCTCTCTTTTCAGAAATGCATGGGGTTCCCAGTTTTCCTTGGTGGCTTGGACACCCTATGCCCAAATCTGTAGGTTATCTCCCCACACCCTTTTGTGGTTACCAGTGGGTTAGCCGTTTCCTTATGCGGCTAGTTTGGTGAACCCACACATGTGAGGTACCGTTTTCGTTGGGACACCTGTAGGAACACGGGAAATATGACATCTGTTGTTGCGGGCGTGTTTCGGGGGTTGAACAGAGAGAAATGTCTTGAAATTGTGTTTTTTACCCCCAAATTTGGAATTTGATGCAGGTTCTGGGTAGTAGATTCTGGGCCGATTTATGCAAGGCAGACCTCTGTGGATTGCCACGGGTCTCCTCTTTTGGGAAATGCATGGGGTTCCCTGTTTTCCTTGCTGGCTTTGACACCCTAGGCCCAAATCTGTAGGTTGCCCACAGGAACAAAATGGGCCGCGCCAAAAGGCTTGGGGTTACCAGTGGGTTACCCTTTTCCTTTTGCACCCCAGTAGGTGCACCCACACATGTGAGGTACCGTTTTTGCCAGGACACCTGTGTGAACGCGAGAATGACATCTGTTGTTGGCGACGTGTTTCGGTGAGTGGACACAGGGAAATGTCTCTGATATTGGCTGGAAATGAAGACAATTCTCAGATATTTCGCTCTGGCCACCCACCGAAACACACTGCCAACAACACATGGCCTACCTTCCCGCGTCCCCACACGTGTCCCGATGAAAACGGTACCTCACATGTGTGGGTGCACCTACCGGGGGCATAAAAGGAAAAGAGTAACCCACTGGTAACCCCAACCCTTTCACCACTGCCCATTTTGTTCATGTGGGCAACCTACAGATTTGGGGCTAGGGTGTCGAAGCCAGCAAGAGAAACAGGGAACCCCATGTATTTCCCGAAAGAGGACACCTGTGGGAATCCACAGAGGTCTGCCTTTGGCAAATTGGCCCAGTTTTTATAAGCCACAATCCCCGACAAAGTGTGATATTTGGTGGGGAAAAAACACAATGTTCACTTTGTCTGGAATGCTGGGTACTAAATTCTGGGCCGCTTCGCGCAAGTCAGACCTCTGTGCACTCCCACCTCCCCCCTTCCCTCGCCTTTTTTTTTCACCCATGGGGGCAGTGATCATCTGCCCCCAGGGGTCTCCAGCGCTGGGGCCACGGGGGGAAAGGGGCTGCTTACCTAGTAAGCAGCCCCCCCCCCTGCATCACAAAAGGATCTCTATTGATCCTGTGACATTGCTGCTCACGGACCGGGGGCCCCGCCCCCGATCCGTGAGCAGAAATGCCACACAATGGGTATCGTTGGAAAGGGGAGAATCTCCCCTTTTTAACGATACCAGTGTCGATCTCCGGCTTGAAATACAGCCAGAGATCGAGGCTGACAAAGAAGGGCACTCACCTTCTTTCTTCACTGCAGCAGCCAAAAATGGCTGCTGCAGTGATTTTACTTTGAGTTTCAGGCTGACGTGCTTTACGCACGCTGACGTGCAACTGAAGGTAATCCAGCCCCCTGGCAGTGAGGGGGACCTCCCCTCACATAGGCCAGGGGTTGGATTACAGTTTTGAGCGATCCCTGCTTTGTAGGGATCGCTCAAAACAAGGTGCCAAAAAGGATGAGCTATCTCGTCTTTTGCACTGCACATGCACTTCCTTGGCACGTAAGGGGTTAAAACCCTCTGAGAGCTTGTGGTCACAAGACAGCACTGGTAAACCGGTGATGCCTATAGCCTTATTGAAAATAGCACTGGAACAGTTACACTATCCAGCGCACATGACAAAGGAGAAACTAGCAGCAACAATTGCTGAAGACTACTTCATACCGAACTTGGCAGAACTCGTTACTCGTTTTACGGTGATCCCAATGAAGATGATTATGTACAAGACATAAAGACGAGAAACAATGGCTAAACAAAGAATATTGTGAGCAGATATGAGAAGCCTGAAGTTAAAGGAGCAGAAATCAGAAGAGAAACAAACAAGAAACTGAACGTCGAAGGGAAATCTCCACAAGAAGCGCAAAGATGGAAGAACAGAGGTCAAATGCAAATCTGGGCAACAGTGCTCTCACCAGACGGATGGGAGAAAGGAGTAGTGATCTGCAAAGCATGGATGATCATTGAACATTATAAATAAACTGTTGAAAATTCACAGATATGGCCAAGACTGGCAAGACTAGCAAGACTGCTAACATGGGTCGAAGACAGAGGAGAATCCCTACAGATAGTGCCATTGGAGAATTCCAAACTGTGCTTTAGAAACAATGAAAAATGGGAGAAAATAAGAACTGTGGATGAATCTTCGATGCCACAGGAATGGAACTTGGTACTGCAGTGATCTTGGATCATTATTGAGCATGCGGTTCCAAAGCATATATTAGGTTGCCAAAGGATTGGGGAGGTATATGCACATTGGTGAATGTCCATGTTCCAGCATTGGTGATTCCAAAAGGTAACCTGAATATCGACAGTTTCCCGAAGGCAGATGCTCATATGAGGAAGAAGAGATCTGTGGAACTGATGAACCGAATGAAGAGAAAGAATGACTTCTCTGCCAAATCAGAAGGAGCCTTTCATGCAATTCCATACGAACACAGGCTGTTCAGCTTGACCTCATCAGTGTTCACGACAATCCTGATGCCAAGAGTTCCAGTTGGAGCAAATATTAAATGGTTGCAGATAACCAGATGGGAGTTACTGCAGAACATCAACACAACCATAAAGGGATTCAACGCAATCAAAGAAGAGTTAAGAGCGATCCGACTAATGACTCTCCAGAACAGATGTGTCCTAGACATGATTACAGCAATGGATGGTGGTGTTTGTGCAAAAATTGGAGAATCATGTTGCACATTTATACCATCTCACGACGACGGAAATGGGACCTTAACAGAGGCCATAGGTATGCTGACAAAACTACAGAATCAGATGATAGATGAAGCCGACGAAGTTAATGACGACAGTTGGTTTGGATCACTGTTTTCATAGGTTCCACAATGGATGGCAGACACATTCAAGATCCTTGGAGCCCTGTTGGTGATTATATTGCTTGGATTCTGTGTTATCAAGATAATAATGTCTCTGTGCCAGAAAACTGAGAAAAAGGCCATAGGGATGACAATCATGATTACCGTCGAGTCAGAAGGGAAGCCCAAGGACCTGACTGATGAAAAATAAGAGGCTTTGTGAAGGCCAGCATTTATGCACCAGAAAGAACAAAGTTTCAGTATCCGAGAAAACATAGAAACATATGTGGGAAAATTGATCTTTTGTAATCCAAGTGGAGAATGTCAACTAATGACATGGGACAAAGACGAGCAAGTAAGAACAGCAGGATGTTTTAAGGGAGTGATAAAGATATGTACCCCAAAGGAACATTTCTGTAGACCTAGATGTCCAGATCCAGAGGATGACAGAAAAGCGAAAGTGAGGAAAGAAGTAAGAGTGGTTGATGAATCGCCCAGGGAGGGGAGTGAAGAGAAAGTGCCCAACATCGTCCCCACTCGAGCCACCCCTCTCGAAGTGCCAGGAACATTCACACCAAAATATGTGACATATGAAGAACAGGTAAACCAGCAAAGAGCCGCAGTGGGGCCCTGCCCAGTGCCTACCGAAAGAACAGCACCGTTTGAAGTACCGACACCTAAGCAAACCTGGAGAGTAAGGTACCCACTGAGAAATCCATATCCACAGACACGACAAAGGAGCGGTTGTCAGAATGGAATACCCGAAGAAACCAGGAAGATACTAAAAGAAGACGACTCATGAAGTCATGAGAAATCGGACGGACGCACATATAGAGCATATAAGGACCTAAGAATGTTGACAAAAGGACGAAATGCCATGGATAAGTGACATTGTGGGCCTAAGGTGAAACAGTTGATTTCAAGACGAAGAAACTTATGCCAGATGCACGATGAAGACATTAAGTCAGTTTAAACGTGTACATACATAAGAAACCGCAAGAAGCAAAGAAATTGTGGAGCTTTCTTATGCTTTGTAGTAAAATAGATTGCGGCAGGCGCTTACTATACATATATCTACCTCAGAAGCACTTTATAGATGAGTGAAAACTCCACTACGCACATGAGCAGAACCGAACAGAGGTTACAAAAAGTTTCAAGAGGGAAAGTCAGCAGCAACAAATCAAGAAGTAAAGACGGAGAGAAACCCAGCTGAAGGTAAACCCAGGCCCAGGTCGTATCAGGCTGGAATAGGCTGACGATGCCTACAACTAGAGATAAGATTAACAAGAGTCTCCTGTTCAACAAGGTTAAGATAAGCGCAGATGGTATACGACTGACAGAATTAAATCAAATACATAGAACTTGATGAAGAAGAGGCTGATTTTACGGTGTCCTAGTCACGTGCCAAGGGAAAGGGATGAGACTTTCACACCTACGCATGGAGCCTCGTCGTACCCATCCTCCTTAATCTTTCTCAGACCAAGAGGTAGACTCAAGGCCAAACTACAAAGCAGTAATTGACACACAGCCACTGAGTTGATGTATGGTTGTACCATAAATTGAAGGAAAGCTGGGGTGTAGGCTTACTCCCTACACCTGACCAATTATTCTGCATGTGCTAAGCACAAGTGGCAAAGAATGTGTGGGATCGATGCCAACCCAATCATAGTGGACCATGTAATCTGGAGTCCTATAGATATTAGGGCCAATGGGACATCATACTTTTAGTGACGTTTACAGTAGCCAGTTTGAAGGAAGGGCTTAGTTGCCCCACCTGACATTATTACCCAATCCCATCTCCCTGTTACCATGTACAGATATAGTACCTGTGTTAAAGTTACCTTCCTATAACCAATCAAGTTGCATGTTAGGTTTTTAAGATTACACGCCAATGATGATGAGTTTTTGGTATAAAGGTTGTGGGTTTTCTAAAATTAATCGTAGTTTAAGCGAGAAGGAAGATCGAGCGGTTGCTGATGTTCGTTGAACTCCCTGTTTTTTGTACTTGTCATTAAACAGACTCCCTTTGCCAAACTATTGAGTTGTCAATATTATTTGATTCGAGAGAACGAATCTGCATCCCCATCCATCTCGAGGGTGCTGCCGCTCATCTTAAAGGGCTGTTTGGAGACCCCCAGACTTATGGGCCGGCTGGGGTCCATCCAGTTCAAGAGGGTCATCATCAGTCTTCTAAGATGCACTCAGGTGCATTTGCATCTTATTTAACCTGTTCTACCACCCACATTGACTCACAGAGGTCCTATCTGGTTTTACCAGGCGTCCTTACCGGGTCCCGCGAGGGGACCTCGTAATGCGGCAGAACGGGTTTAACGTGTCCGCCTCCTTTTGCGGAGCCCGTTAACCCGTTCCGCCAGGGTTGTAATGAGGCCCACCCCCCCCCCGCATCAGTCTAGACCAAAATAAATTCCACGAATAATCTGTGCCCAAGTGAATAGACTTTAAAAATTCACCCTCTAGAGGAGTTAAAATGCGGGCAAACAGTAACCCAATGCCTTAAGGTGTCCTGAGAGTCGTCCACCTGTGTTTCTCTTATGAGGCTCCATGCACATTTTTTTTTATAAGCGAAGACAGCAACTGTGACCTTTTAAAGGCTTGTTCTGGGTGATGAGATCTTCAATGAAGCAAAATAGACCTTGCTGCAGCCACTCTTCCAGAACCCTCTGCTGGATGGAAGTTCTAGAGCTCACGATCAGTTTGGTTAGGTTATTGCAAGAATATATCTACCTGAGCTGCCTTGGCTTCAAGGCTCTGTATCTTTTGCTTGTCCACCAGTGGATGATGGGACTTTTGGTTGACCCCCAACTGCTCGCCCCTCCAACTGCTCGCCCCCTCCAACTGCTCACCACCTGCTATTTCCTATGCACAGTTTCATATTTGTCAACCACTGGTGGTCGACATATGCAGCTTCTTGCCCTCTCTCCCAACATCCAATCCCTCCACCCCCCACAGCCCCCTTATTCCCCTATACCAGTCCACCCCACCATCCCTATTCTCTTCCGGCGATCTTCCCCGGTATCCCCCTTTTCCAACCCCTGACTACTCCACCTGGACTCCCTCACCCACTACCCCTTTGCTGCACTACCCCCCACTTGCACCCTCCCCCCAGCCCTACCATCTCTCCTACCCCACACTCTCACTTCTCATCTAGACCTGGGGATACCCCTGCACCCCTCTATTACCACACGCCCATCCCCCTAGACTCCCAGTATGTACTGCACCCCATCCCACCTAAGCCTCCTGCCCACCTTAGATGTTTAGGTTCCTGCACATCACTAAGTGGTCGAGGAGGGGGCCAGGATGACAATTTTAAATGGTCTACCACTCCAGCCCGGTACCCACTTAATGAAGAGCGCTCATCTCTTCTATCTTAGAAGTCGAGCAAAAGCCCAATACCAGTGTAAGCTGCTAACCTCCCGCCCCCTTCAGCAATCCCCCACATGAGCAATCGAAAGGGTGCTCAGGGCCCCCAGCACCTTCCTTTATTCAACTCGCCCACCTTCCCCACTCTTTGGCCTTACGATCATGAGAGTAGGGCCTGATCAGATGCTTGGGAAAGCACCACCCCAGTACGGACTTGAGGCCGACATCTTACAATCATAAAGGAAGGTGGTGGGGGGAGGGGGAAGAAGTTGCATAGGAACATCTTCAAAGTAAAGAGATAATAACAATTATAATAATAATGTGTTTTTTGTATAGGGCTTTAATCCAAAGCGCTTTACGTAGGAGATATTTACATACATTACTATTATTACCCAATCGAAAATGGTACTTATAATGGGGGTCATTTTGCTGGGGGGAGGAGGGCCCATATCATTATTCACTAGCAGAGATATAATGCCACCAGGAAATTAGGAGCCATGGCATTTGTCTGCATTTACAGCACACACCCAGGGAATGGAGCAGACTATCCCCTCCTGCCTCCTCCAGTAGCTCCATGCTGACACCCTCATTACAAGTTTGCTGGTCCGCTATTAACTGTGCCGGTAAAACCCTACCAACACCGTTTTCCAGACCGGCAAACTATGAGTTCTGTGGCCGCTGTGCCGGTCCGCCCGCCCGGTCTGAGCTGGCGGGCGGAACAGCACCGCCTGCCGAGATGCACAGAAACACCGGCACCATTACGACATGGTGCCAGTGTTTAACAGAATTGCAGGCACCGGAATTACCGTACCACCGGGGCTGTAATGCCCCGGTTATTCCGGCAAGTCTGGTGCCGGTAATTCCCTATGGGTCTGACAGCAGCCTGCCGGTTTTACAGGCACGGCTACCGCCGGACTCGTAATGGGCTCCATTGACAGCCACCTCTCCTTCAAAACGCACACAGCAAGAAAAACCCAGACAGCTTAGTGCCAGCTCTCCCTTAAGCGTCAAATCAGGCCTTCCTTCCAGACAGTAACTTTTGATCCACTGTACTGGACTTGATCCTTCCTCACCTGGACAGTGGAAATGCCTCCTCTCCAGCCACCTGGCGCTAAAGGGAAGCGTTCTCCATGCGCAGCGTAATCGTAGGCTGCCACAAGTTTGACCGCATTATGCCCACACTTTTTAAACTACATTGGTTGCCCCTACAAGCATGCAACATGTATGAAGCTGTATGCATGCTCCCTGCCCCCTCGCCGACAAGGTCCCCATCCCTGCTTGCCAAAGCCAGGAGCATGTCAGATTAAAACTGCGAAAGCAGAAAAAAGAAGAAGAAAAAAACAGGCCCCAGGCATTCTCGATCTACACCCCAAGCTCTGGAATCTCATACCTGTCAATATTAGACTCACTCGCCCCCATCCTCGTGCAATACAGAAAGGAGCTCAAGACCCTCCCCTCCACTGGCACTGCAGACCACCGACCCAACATGAACCCTAATCTAATTACTGCTGCTGTTCCTTAATTGCCCTGCTGTAACTTGTGGACCCCTTCCTGTATCCTACTAGTCCACTGGGGTCTGCACACAATGAATACCCAACATACAATAAGATAAATGCGGCAAATACGCCTGCATCTCACCCTTGTTTTCATCTGGGGGCGGGATGCGGGAACACCTGGATGAATCCATGAGGATTTGTGTTCATTCCCCCCAACTTGGCAGAATCCATAGGGATTTGTGTCAATGCCCTCCAACTTGGCATAATCCATAAGGATTCATGTTAACGTCCCCCAACTTGGCAGAATCCATAGGGATTCATGTTAATGCCCCCCAATTTGGCAGACTCCATAGGAATTGATGATAATGCCCCCGCAACCTGTCAGAATCAATAGGGAGTTATGTTATTGACCCCCAACCTGGCATAATCCATAGGGATTCATGTTAATGCCCCCCCACTTTGGTAGAATCCGTAGGGATTCTTGTTCATGCCCCACATCTTGGCAGCATCCGTAGGGATTCATGAAAATGCCCGCGCAACCTGGCAGAATCCATAAGGATTCATGTTAATGCCCCCCAACCTGGCAGCATCCATAGGGATTCATAACAATGCCCCTCCAACCTGGCAAAATCCATAAGGATGCATGTTAATGCCCCCAACCTAGAAGAATCCATAGGGATTCATGTTAAGCCCCCCAACCTGTAGAATACGTAGGGATTCATGTTAATGCCCCCATATGCATGTAAATGGCAGCCATCTTTGTTAATGGGCCTAAAAGGGCTTCATACACGGGATCGCACAGATTTCTGTCCCTCAAGTCACCCATTATCAAAAGCAATCAAAATTACACAGAGAGGACCGTGGACACCAAAGAGTTAGCAGCCAAGGTCCTCTACAGGCAATTAAAGCCCCACTTAAAGTGAGTCAGAAATTTGGTGAATATATGCACATAAATCCGATAGCATTATCAGTACTAGCAGCATTCCCTCGTGCCTTTATTACTGAAAAGTAAAAGTGACTACTGCCTACTGGAAGTTCATAATGTATTCTAATATTTACTGTTTACGTTTAGGGGCACCAGTGCCCAGAATGGGACAGTGCACAGACCTCACGTTGGAAATCTCTCCCTGAAGTCAGCAATTGCTGCCTCGAGGCTGGTGCCAAGAGCAGGGGCGGCCAGAATGTGTAGCCCTGGTGCGGTATGTGGGGCAGGCCGGGCACACCACGGGACGGCGGATGGGCAAACACCAGCAGAGTTACCTTTAGCAATGAAAAGCTCATTCGGAACCCTGTGTTGGCGCGCTTAGAGGCGACACGCGGAAAAGAAGCGGAGCCCCAAAGCTAACAATGGCGGCCGGGGTGGCCAGTCCTGGGGTCTTACCTCTGCCCTCAGTGCTGTGGTAAGAAAACTCCCCCACCTTTACACGGGAAAGGGGGAGAAGGCTTTCACGATGGTTGACCCTCGAGTAACTTTTTGATTTTTTCTCAGAAGGGGGAAAGGCTGGTCTCTTGCCCATTTTTGTCAAGTAAACTTATAAAATAATTGAGTGATTTGTATAGCCTTTTTACACAGCTGATCAATTCCTGGTCATTATATATCTATTATATATATAATCTATATATATATGTGTGTGTACTGTCCGCGAAACGAAACGCGTTAACTCCATCTATGATGCACCAGTCACCTTGGGAGAACCACAGTGTGTGTGGTTTTTGATACTTTGTTGCCATGAAAATGTGCGAGGATTTTATGGAACCGAAATGAAGTGGAAGACTTTGTAAACTTGGCTTCCTGATTGTTGCTTGGATCGAGGAGTGCTCCTCCAACAACTGTTGCATGAACAGTTAAAAGGACATATATATATATATAACAGGGCATGCGGTAGCGGGCCTGTTGTCATGGTTAAATTGCTCATCCCCCCAGAACGAATCTGCACAAAACTTTGGAAACAATATATGGCTCCGTCAGATAGATTCCGCGAAGTTTGGTGAGGTTTTGTTAAGAGGGGTCAAAGATATAGGGGAATCCGAAAATGTGTGGTTTTTCCATTGGAAAAGAAATGTTGCTGACGTCTACAGCCCAAACCGCTGGATGTACTTTGACCAAATTTGCTGCAGGAGCGGTGGCTTGGTCCCAACAGCGTGCTTTTGTAAATTTGGTGTCAATCCATCCAGTATTTTTTTTTTTATGTGACCAAAAAGTAGGTAAATATTTGTTTGTGATATCTGGGTTTGGTCTGTGCACTCACATCCCTGTTCGGTCTGCTGATGGGCCTCCGATTGGCCCAGAGGGCTGCGTGAGATCCGCGGACATCGGACGCGCCCGCTGATTGGATGGTGAAAAGCATGAGGAACATCATATTTTTGGAAACGCCCGCCATGTTGGATTTGCGGACAACCGCCAGTGTTCGTGGACATCATTGTGGAAACATATTAAAAAACACAACATTGCACTTGTCAAACTAATGAAACAATCTCTGGGAAAGTGAGGGGTGATGAGGAACGGATGGGATATGGCCATAAAAAGCCAAAAAACAGGTGTTTTTATTCTCTTATGTCCACAAACAGTTCGGCGCAATCCACTGTTGTTTTTTTCGGACATCTGAGATGTTTGGGAGCATGTATGCTTATTTCTGCATTACCTTGTGTTGGTAAAAAGCAGTTTTTGGATGGCTTATAACTTTGGTGCCACACAATGAAACTGCATGACATTTTGGAATTTAATTCTAGACCTGAATTTGAATTGTTTTTCAAATTGTGGTGCTGTTTTTCAAGAGGGAACAAAATTAGCGGGGGGTTCCAAAATATTGGTGCCATTTGATGAATTTGCATAAAAGTTTGCAAAAAGATTTTAGATCAAGATATGACTATTTTTGCAAAGTTTGGTGGGATTTTGTCAATGGGGGCAAAATTAAAGAGGGGGGACCTCAACATTTCTAGATGGCTTATAACTTTGTTGCTGTTTGACGAATCTGGACAAATATTTCAGAAATATTATAGACCCAACCTTGAAGGTCTGTACAAAGTCTGAATGGATTTTGTCAAGTGGGGGCTAAATTAGATGACTATTGTATGTACGTACATTTTGACACTTTTGAAAAAACAAAACATGGGCATATTTGCAGCAAACTCGTGTAAGGAGCATTGGCAAGGACTTGAAAGCATGGGTTTGAAAATGTGTCTGTGTATTATTTTTTGAAAAGTGTCATATTATAGGAACAAAACATAGTGATATACCTTTGGTGACTGAAGTATAGCCTGTGGCCATGGGCAGACCCGGACAATCTGGCTACTGGCATGACTATGAGGGACTAGCAATGGGGCTAATGTGGTAATGTTTTTAAAATTTGGAAATTTGGAATACATTTGAAAGGAAAAAAATGTGCTCATGGGTACATGTAGAAGTGGTGGATGGGAATGCAGCATATATGCACGAGGAGGGCCAGCAAGAACCGGAAAGCATGGTTTTGCAAATATGGGCGGTGTTTGTTTTTTTAAGTGTGAAATGTAAGTACACAACACAGTGATATAACATTGGTGTCTGGGTGATGGGCCTTGCTGTCAGCAAGCAGAAATGTGTACTGTAATTTCCTCATTGTGACACGCGGCATGGGCGAAGCGGTAGCTTTGAAAGGGAAAAAATATTCTGCTCTTGGTTACAGCCTGAATTGGTGGACTAGACTACAGAAAGATGAGCAATAGCAAGGACCTGAAAGCATGTTTTTGGAAGTATGTCTTGTGTTTTATTTTTCAAAAGTGTCGGAATGTAAGTAGAAAAAGTAGTGATACACATTTGGTGTCTGGGTAGTGTAAAAAGCTTTATGCACCACTCACAGGGCCTTAAATCTGATATGCCACTCAACAGGGAGCCAATGGAGGTGACGCAGCAGAGGGGTCATTTGATTCCCACAGGGAGGATGGAGCACAGCCCCGGCTGTTGCATTTTGCAACAGCTGAAAGCGCTGAAGCAGATGTTTCAGGAGGGCAAGATAAAGGGCATTAAAATAATCAGTATTGCTGATGACCATGGAGGAAACCACAGGTGCATGAACCTTCGAAGAAATACAGGGCAAATAATGTGATTTTTGGCATACGAGAGGCTGAGATTTTGACACCTAGGTCTTTCACTGAGGGGACCGGTGGGGGAATGAGCCAAGACTCTCAGGCCAAAACACAGGGGTCCAAACAGAGCACATCGCTGTGCCCACCACCAGCACCTCAGTTCTTTCTCTGTTGAGCTTAAGCCATTTCACAGCCATCCAGTCACCAATAACTAGCAGTCAGTTGTTCAGTCAACCCGCTGACTCAGGTTGGGTAAGATCCAGCCGCACAATGATGTGAGTATCATCGGGTAGGAATAACACAGCAAGCCAAAAGCATTAATAATATTCAAAAGAGGTTGAATATAAAGATGAAATAAAGTCGGAGACAGAGAAGAACCCCGGGGAACCCCACAAAGTAAACATTACGAACAGACAGACAACATATTGAAAAAAATAAATAAATGAACATGAATAAAGAGTAAGGCAAACTGTCATTATTTCTATAAATACCAAGTAGTTATTAGTGTTGCTGTATTGTTAATCACGCGTTTAATTCTACTAGTTAGCATGCTCTGTCGTAATGCATGTGGGATTCCAATAGCTCAAGTGAAGCTATGTGTTGTATACTGTTAGAACATGTACTTCTTATGAAGTCTCTACATGATGTAACTTAACGTAAAGACCCAACACTCTTGTGTGGCAGAGAAAAATGATTGGGAGGTGTACAGACTTTGACCGATATATCGTTTGTTAAGGACAACCATGCAAGGTGATTGACCTGTGTGTAATTCTCCTCATCAATCAGTGTAGAATCATTGACCTGCTGTCGATTCTCAATGCCGTGTGCAGAAAAGTATAGTGTACGATAAATGTGGAGTAGAGGCATTTATCGTGAATCTAGGTACAATGGGCATTCATGTATCTATAGCATAAAGTTCTAGCATGGTGCAAACCACCTTGTAATGCAGTGTCAGATCATCTAGAGAAAACATTCCAGAAAAAGAAGATTCCGATCGCTGAAAGCGGCTCGAAAAGGCAACGCTGCAGATGCTGCTGTAAAAATAAACTCATCGGTTGTCATGGTAAGGTCGAAGCGTGTAGATGCAGAAGAATGGAATAGGCTATGTGTAAAGAAGGCGGCCATCTTGAAAGAGCAAGATAGGCCCGATACGTATATGTTCATACTTGTTACAGTGTAGTTAAGATGCATCCCCCCCTTGGGACTCCTCTGCTCCAGTAGTTGCTGTGATGCTGGAAATGTATCGGAGGGACAGGGCCTCTGTATCCTTGTCCTTTACTGCTTTTTATCGTGTGTTCTGTCGTTTTTTCTGTGCAGGAGTTCATGTGGGACTCCTGGGGGTGCAGCTCTCTTTCTTTTGGTTTGGTGAACGGACCCGTGGGATACCCTTATGGCACCCATGGGTGGGGGTACAACACTGTGCCCCTAGTGTATGTTTTTGGGCACCTGTGGGTGGCCCGCAGAGCAGGGTATGGGCTGGTGGCAGCTCCATGCTGAATTTGACAGGTGCGCGGTGTAGCCTCCATTTTGGGATACCCCGGCCCTGCCATTGGGATCAGTTGATTCCTGATGAAAAACAAGACGGCCCCTGTGGCCTCTTGCTTTCTATTACCCATTACCTTGTTTTCCCAAAGTCCAGGGAAGCCCTGACTCTGTCCCTTCCCCCTGACTGGTTGTTGGGTGGAAATGCCATATATGGTGTTGTTGTGAAGGCCCAGCCAGACTAGCTGGAGCCTTCCCGGTGATGTATGTTGTGGGGACCTCCTGTGGGTGGGACCTGGGTGAATAGAGTGTGTGACGAATATGCATTCTGTGTTGTGGGTGTCTAGTATCTGGTGGTTGACACAATGACTGAGACAACCTTGCCCGAAACCGGTATGAATGCAATTTGGAGTGTTGAATGGCTCGGTACTTGACCCAGTACACATAACTTGTTGTGAGTGTCTGGAGAGAAGTGAATGGCCTGAATACCTTGTGTGCCTGATTGGCTGCCTGCCTGCATGAATGCCCGTAGTCGTGATTGGATGCTTGAGTGTGACCCAGCGGAATGAATGGGAGATCAACAGTATATCTGGGGACCTCTCACTGCTAGGAATCGTGTTCAGAAGCTGAAGTCCACTACGACGAGTAACTGGATTAACTGATGCTTAACCTTGAAGCCCTGCTGGACGAGAAGAAGTGCTGTTGCTCTCCTTCCCAATCTGAAAGCTGCTGTGCCCCCAAGGACTGACCCAGAGAGGACCTGGTAAGGCGCCCTCTTCCCGAGCTACGAGGGACCATCGTGCACAGCTGATCTTTGCCAATGCTCCCTGGTAGACAGACCTTCGACAGGCTGCCGACTGGATACGGGGACTGCTGCGGAACTCCAAGGAGAAGCACTCGGACTGTTGTCCGCCACTGTCGACGACCGCAGTCGCAGACCGGAGCCGCCGTGCTCCCGTTTGCCTAAGAACTTCCATTGATCATCGGACGCTCTCGTCTGCATCGTCATCCACTTGTCTCCTGCTGGAGAAGGCCCGACCGTCGACACGGCGAGGAGCATCCACCAGTGGGTTTCCCGCCATCTAAAGACCACAGAGACGCCCACGACTCGACGCCCTTGCTGGGCCACAGTTCTTCATCATCTCTTTGCGGTCCAGAACTATTGTCACCGAGGTGCCCCGCACGCCTGTTCCTTGCAGGACGCCAACGCTCTGTCGTCGACGAGCACCGCTAGGAACGAAGCTGCCACTTCCCTGCCATAGTTCACCCTGTTCACCGTCGGACGTTCGACGACCCGTGACTCCTGCCTTAAAGGGAGGGCACTCAAGAAGGGCCGTCGGTTCCCCGACACCGAACGCCAAGTTCCCCGACACCTCTCGACGATCCGTGGCTCCCACCTGAAAGGGAGGCACTCAAGAAGGATCGGTCGGCGCATCGTCGGAGAACTCTACTCCACCAGGTACATTGGGGGGGGTAAAACCTTAACAGGAAGAAGTAAGACTATTGAACATTTGGACTGGGCTTGTGCTATATATCTTTATTTACAGGTTGTCCAGGTGGGGGGATCTCCACACAGGACTGTGTCTAGGTAACGGGGCCAGCATCCTGCCTATTGTTTCAACCACCTTGTGTTCCTTCCTATCTCTATTGCTGGTTTACTCGTTATTGATCTGTGCAACATTTTAACCGTACAGTTGATGCACTTTAATGAGATTCGATAACATTGGTAGTACCACTTTAGAATTGTATATATTTATCATTATTGACTTCTGAGTACAAAGTGCGTTATTGTGATCGTGTACATACCTTTGAATATTAATTATATAAAGACTGTGTTTTCAGTAATACAGTGAGTGGACATTTCTTTGTGGGGGTTCGGATACTACACTGTACTTACGAACCAGCCTGCATCACCTCCTGAGAAGCTAGGCCTTGATTGCTCGTCCATTGCTACCATATAGAGAATCTTGGCTGGAGTCCGCTGTGCCTCTCCTCTACCATATAGAGAGTGGAAGTACAGACACCACCTACCAGTCTTTACACTGGTGGCAGCGGTGGGATGCTTATGGTTTTAAGAATCAGCGTATAACCGTGCCACTTACAAAATATCCGCACTTTATTAGATTAAGGTTTGGGTGTGTACAAAATAACTGCATTACAGGCAATGGAGTCTATTGCGAATGGTAAATTGACTCGGATGAGCTTAGAGGCTCTCCAGAGTGCTTGTGAAGCCAGGGAGTTAGACTTTGTGGATAAGTCTAGGACTGAGCTGATAGCTGCCCTGGTGGACTACCAGACCGATGGTGAAACTCTTGATGAGGGGGGGAATGCAACCAATGAGGACTCCGCCCCTGGGGTTTCTACTGAATCTGTTTCTTGGAATGCCGCCATTCCTGCTGCCTCTGTTCCGAACCCCAGCAATACCTTGGAACTTGAGTTATTAAGGATGAAATTGGCCTTTGAATATCGCAAGTTGGAAATAGATGCTGAACTTAAGAAAGAGGAGTTGGCTCAACAAGTAGAACTCAAAAATAGGGCTCTTGAACTCAAAGACAAGGACACTCAATGTCAGAGAATCCAGCTAGAGAAACCTCGAGTGGAGACTTCAGCGAAACCCAGTGAGAATGTCAGGTCCCCAGCCACTAAATTTATGAAGGATTTGGTTGGTGTGTTTTCGGAGGGTTCTGATATCCTCAAATGGATTGAAGCATTTGAAATGGCTTGTGCAATTCATGATATTGACAAAAGAGATTGGGCTAAGTGTTTGCTAAGCAGAGTGCCTCAAACTGGATATGACCGTATTCTGAAGCTGAGTGTGGAAGAAAGGGGTCGTATGAGTGTATGAAATCTGCTTTGATTGCCAAGTTTGGCAAGACACCTACCCAATACCTTAAAAGGTTCAGGGATTTTAAGAAAAGAGAGAATGTGTCTTGGGTTGACTGGGTGAGTGCGGCACACATGAATATGATGGGGTGGATTGATGGTTACAAGGTGAAAACTTTTGTTGAATAGTCCCACCTGTTGTTTTTTGAGCATTTTTTGGAAGCCTGTTCACCAGAGCTGCGTCAGTATGTTGCTGACCAGAACATTTTGGATCCCTTTAAGCTGGCTAAGCTGGCTGACAAGTGGGTCTCCCACTGGGTGTCCCCTAAGGACTTCAGTGGGAAGGACAAGGACAAATAAAAAGGGCCTCTCAGAAAGCTGAGGAGTCCCAAAAGCAGTCACAGTCGAATAAACCTAAACCCTCCTCTCCTAAGACCCAAAAATCTAGTGGGGATAAGTCATCTGTGGGTGGGAATAAGAGTAGTGGTCCACCTGCTGCAAAGCAGGCTCCCAGTGGTTCCAGTACCGTACCCCGCATTCCCGGCAATTGTTGGGACTGTGGGGCTCTGGATCACAAAAGGGGTGACTCCAAGTGTAAAGGTAAGGCACTCGGAGTACAGGCTGTCAGCCTGACCTCCCCTTACCCCATGTCTGAGGTGGAGGCCACTGTCCTCCCCTCCTCTACAGGAATCACTTTTGGTGCTCCCGTAGAGATTTCCTTAGTGTCCCTTGGGGCCTGGGACCAGTACGCGGAAGTACTGGCGACTATCCCACAGAACACCCGTAGATTTTTGAGAAGTGTCCTCCTGAATGGCCAGCCTTCTACTGGTTTGAGAGACACTGGGGCAAGCATGACAGTGGTGGACAGGACCCTGCTCAAGCCAGAGGACTATTTAGATGCTCCTCTGAGAACCACCAGGTTAGCTGGTGGGCCTCCCAAATTATCGCCTGTA
The DNA here is from genome assembly GCF_040938575.1 of Ambystoma mexicanum. NCBI lineage: Eukaryota > Metazoa > Chordata > Amphibia > Caudata > Ambystomatidae > Ambystoma > Ambystoma mexicanum. The sequence goes on along the minus strand of NC_090930.1, from coordinate 143,699,755 downwards.
GCCCGAGTCACACTCGTAATTGGAAACAAGACGGCAAAGCTTCCTGTCCTGGTTCAGGACAACGTCCCTGCTAACATTCTGTTAGGTAACGATCTAGTTGAGTTGGGATTGACCGCGGATGGTCTTCCCATGACTGGGGCTGCGGTCACTAGGTCACAGGTGACACCGGGTCTGGCTGTGAGTCAGGTACCCGAGCCGAAGGCGCGCCCAAAGGCACGACGAAGGAAGAACAAGAAGGCCACCTCTTCCTGCTGTTCCTACAGCACCCGTTGGGATCCATGCCCCGGATGGGCTGGGTCCAGTGGCAAACCCCGTCTCAACTCCTGTGGGAGAAGAGCCAGAAGACTCTCCTGTGGGAGAGGTTCTCAACCCGGAGGATCATCCCGATCTTCAATGCTTGTTAGCTGAAGGGGGACCCTCCCAGGCAGACTTCTGCAAAGGACAGAGAGAGTGTCCCTCTCTCAAGGGTCTGAGGAAACAGGCCTGTCCCAGGCACACTGAGAAGTGCCTAGGACTTTCTGGATTTATTGGGAGGGTGAGCTCCTTGTTAGTGAGCCCACTAAGCCTGAACCTGGTGCCCTCAAGAGGTTGGTGGTACCCCAGGTTTACAGGCCTTCCTACTGCAGTTGGCGCATGAGGTGCCCTTGGCTGGTCATCTTGGTACCAAGAAGACTAAGCAGAGGCTCTCTGGCCCCGGATGGGAGTAGAAGTGGAGTCCCACTGCAGGACCTGCCCAACTTGTCAGTTGTCTGGCAAGACTGGAGGCAGTGTCATTGCCCCACTGCAGCCATTGCCAGTGGTTGGCACACCGTTTGAGAGGGTGGGCATCGACATTGTTGGTCCCCTTGACCCTCCCACGTCAGGTGGACATCGGTTCATCCTGGTTTTGGTAGATCATGCCACCAGGTACCCTGAGGCTATACCCCTTCGGACTGTTACAGCCAAGGTGGTTGCCCGGGCTCTCCAGGGCATTTTCACCCATGTTGGATTCCCCAAGGAGGTTGTCTCTGACCGAGGATCCAACTTCATGTCTAGTTACGTGAAAACCATGTGGAAAGAGTGCGGGGTAACCTACGAGTTCTCCACTACTTACCACCCCCAGACCAATGGTCTGGTTGAGAGATTTAATATAACTCTCAAGGGCATGCTAGGTGCTTTGGAAGAGCCCCTAAGGAGGAAATGGGATCTCCTACTGCCATGCCTGCTGTTTGCTTACAGAGAGGTACCTCAAGAGGGTGTTGGTTTCAGCCCCTTTGAGCTACTCTTTGGACATCCCATGAGGGGGCCCCTTGCCTTGATCAGAGAAGGTTTGGAAGCCACCCCTCCCGGTCCCGCCAAGCAAGTGGGGGACTATGTGTTAGGCCTCAGACAGAGGATGACACAAATGATGGGTCAAGCAACAGCGAATCTCAAGGCCAGCCAGGAATTGAACAAATACTGGCATGACCTTAAAGCATTGCAAGTGGATTTGACTCCGGGACAGGAGGTCCTCGTGATGGAGCCTACCAAGCCTCGGGCATTGGCAGATAAATGGACTGGACCCTTCCGGATAATCTCCAAGATGGGCGAGGTCAATTATCTGGTTGTCATGGGAATCCCCGGGGTAGCCCCTCAGGTATTCCATGTTAATAGGCTCAAGCCTTTCCACAGGCGAACAGAAGTCTCATGTCTCTTGCTGGCTTCAGAGCAAGAAGAGGATGAGAGTGAGCCCCTTCCTGATTTGCTGCATAGCAACCCTCAGGATGGCTCAGTGGAGGGAGTGCAGCTCTCTTCAGATTTGACAACCGAGCAGCAGAGGGCCTGCCAGGCTTTGCTCCAGCGGTATGCCTCTCTGTTTTCACTGACGCCAGGCCTTACACCGTGGTGTAAGCACGAGATTGACACTGGTGACAGCGTGCCTGTCAAGAGCAGGAGCTACCGAATGACAGATACGGTTAAGAACCACATCCAGACTGAGTTCGCCAAGATGTTGGATCTGGGTGTTATTGAACCCTCCACCAGTCCCTGGTCCAGTCCAGTGGTCCTTGTCCCCAAGGCAAGTTCCCAGGCCGGTACCAAGGATTGGAGGTTCTGTGTGGACTACCGAGGAGTCAATGCCGTCACCAAAACTGACGCGCACCCCTTGCCCAGGGATGATGAGCTCGTGGACACCATAGGTGCTGCCAAATTTGTGAGCACCTTTGACCTCACCTCAGGCTATTGGCAAATAGCTCTGACGGACCATGCCAGTGAAAAGACGGCGTTCTCAACACCAGAGGGACTCTACCAGTTTAGGGACATGCCTTTTGGGTTGAAGAATGCCCCTGCCACCTTCCAGAGATTGGTCAATCATGCTCTCAGTGGGCTGGAAGCCTTTTGTGTGGCTTATTTAGACGACATTGCCGTCTACAGTTCCACTTGGGAAGAGCACTTGACACATCTGGGTAGAGTGTTGCAGGCCTTAAGGAGGGCTAACCTCACTATCAAGGCCACCAAGTGCCAGATAGCTCAGGGGAAAGTCATGTATCTTGGTCATGAGGTAGGAGGGGGTCACATCCAACCTCTCCCTAGTAAGGTACAGGATGTACAGGACTGGGAGACTCCCACTACTCAAACCCAGGTGAGAGCCTTTTTGGGCCTCACCAGGTACTATCGCAATTTCATGGTGGACTATGGAACCATAGCTGCACAACTGACAGCTCTGACTTCACCCAAACATCCTAGGAAGGTTAATTGGACTGAAGACTGTCAGAGGGACTTTGATGGCTTGAAAGAAAGTCTGTGTCGGGCACCCGTGTTGTGTGCGCCTGACTACAGCCGACCCTTTATCGTCCAGACGGATGCCTGCGACACCGGAATTGGAGCTGTCTTGCCCCAGTTAGATGACAAAGGGAGAGAACATCCTATCATATTCATCAGTAGACAACTCAAGGGTAGAGAACTTAGGTGGGCTACTGTTGAAAAGGAATGTTTTAGTATAGTTTGGAGCCTTAGGCGTTTTAGGCCCTACCTTACGGGGTCTACCTTCAAGGTCCAAACAGATCATAAGCCCCTGAAGTGGCTTATGCAGATGAAGGGTGAAAACCCGAAACTGCTCAGGTGGTCCATTAGCCTGCAAGGGCTAGACTTCACCATAGAGCATAGACCAGGGAAGAGTCACGATAATGCAGATGGCCTTTCCAGAAGGTATGTTGACAATCTGGATGAGGGTGTCTATCCCGTGGGAGTTTAGGCACCCTCCACCTCAGTCGGGGGGGGGCGACTGTGATGCTGGAAATGCATCAGAGGGACATGGCCTCCGTATCCTTGTCCTTTACTGCTTTTTATCGTGTGTTCCGTCGTGTTTTCCGCGCAGGAGTTCATGTGGGACTCCTGGCGGTGCAGCTCTCTTTCTTTTGGTTTGGTGAACGGACCCGTGGGATACCCTTATGGCACCCATGGGTGGGGGTACAACCCTGTGCCCCTAGTGTATGTTTTTGGGCACCTGTGGGTGGCCCGCAGAGCAGGGTATGGGCTGGTGGCAGCTCCATGCTGAATTTGACAGGTGCGCGGTCTATCCTCCATTTTGGGATACCCCGGCCCTGCCATTGGGATCAGTTGATTCCTGATGAAAAACAAGATGGCCCCTGTGGCCTCTTGCTTTCTATTACCCATTACCTTGTTTTCCCAAGGTCCAGGGAATCCCTGACTCTGTCCCTTCCCCCTGACTGGTTGTTGGGTGTAAATGCCATATATGGTGTTGTTGTGAAGGCCCGGCCAGACTAGCTGGAGCCTTCCCGGTGATGTATGTTGTGGGTACCTCCTGTGGGTGGGACCTGGGTGAATAGAGTGTGTGATGAATATGCATTCTGTGTTGTGGGTGTCTAGTATCTGGTGGTTGACACAATGACTGAGACAACCCTGCCCGAAACCGGTATGAATGCAGCTTGGAGTGTTGAATGGCTCGGTACTTGTCCCAATACACATAACTTGTTGTGAGTGTCTTGAGAGAAGTGAATGGCCTGAATACCTCGTGTGCCGATTGGCTGCCTGCCTGCATGAATGCCCGTAGTCGTGATTGGATGATTGAGTGTGACCCAGCAGAATGAATGGGAGATCAACAGTATATCTGGGGACCTCTCACTGCTAGGAATCGTGTTCAGAAGCTGAAGTCCACTACGACGAGTAACTGGATTAACTGACGCTTAACCTTGAAGCCCTGCTGGACGAGAAGAAGTGCTGTTGCTCTCCTTCACAATCTGAAAGCTGCTGTGACTCCAAGGACTGACCCAGAGAGGACCTGGTAAGGCGCCCTCTTCCCGACCTACGAGGGACCATCGTGCACAGCTGATCTTTTCCAACGCTCCCTGGTAAACAGACCTTCGACAGGCTGCCGACCCGATACGGGGACTGCTGTGGATCTCCAAGGAGAAGCACTCGGACTGTTGTCCGCCACTGTCGTTTGCCTAAGAACTTCCATCGATCATCGGACGCTCTCGTCTGCATCGTCATCCGCTTGTCTCCTGCTGGAGAAGGCATGACCGTCGACGTGCCAAGGAGCATCCACCGGTGGGTTTCCCGCCACCTAAAGACCACAGAGACGCCGACGACTCGACGCCCTTGCTGGGCCACAGTTCTTCATCATCTCTTTGCGGCCCACAACTATTGTCACTCAGGTGCCCCGCACGCCTCTTCCTTGCAGGACGCCAACGCTCTGTCGTCGACGAGCACCGCTAGGAACGAAGCTGCCACTTCCCTGCCATAGTTCACCCTGTTCACCGTCGGACGTTCGACGACCCGTGACTCCTGCCTTAAAGGGAGGGCACTCAAGAAGGGCCGTCGGTTCCCCGAGACCGAATGCCAAGTTCCCCGACACCTCTCGACGATCCGTGGCTCCCGCATGAAAGGATCGGTCGGCGCATCGTCGGAGAACTATACTCCACCAGGTACATTGGGGGGGTAAAACCTTAACAGGAAGAAGTAAGACTATTGAACATTTGGACTGGGCTTGTGCTATATATCTTTACTTACAGGTTGCCCAGGTGGAGGGATCTCCACACAGGACTGTGTCTAGGCAACGGGGCCAGCATCCTGCCTATTGTTTCAATCACCTTGCGTTCCTTCCTATCTCTATTGCTGGTTTACTCGTTATTGATCTGTGTGACATTTTAACCGTACAGTTGATGCACTTTAATGAGATTCAATAACATTGGTGGTACAACTTTAGAATTGCATATATTTATCATTATTGACTTCCGAGTACAAAGTGCGTTATTGTGATCGTGTACATACCTTTGAATATTAATTATATAAAGACTGTGGGCCTCATTACGACCCAGGCGGTAAGTTACCGCCTGGGCCGTGACTTTACCACCATGGCGTAAACTACGTTTACGCCATGGTGGTTGGCGGACTTACCGCCCCATTCCGACCTTGGCGGGGCGGTAAGTCCCCAATCCCCATTTACCCTTCCCCATTCCCATTTTTGCCCCATAGGGCATAATGGGAGTGGGGAAGGCGTTAATTACGCCACCGTAAATTACGGTGGCGTAATTAACTCCATGGTCCCTTAGCGCCATGGATTTTAACACCTGCTAAAAGCAGGTGTTAAAAGCGCCATGGCGCTAAGGGACCTCGTACTCAGGCGGTAAGGGTCGGCGCTGTTAACGCTGCCGTAAACCCCTTACCGCCTGGGTCGTAATGAGGCCCTGTGTTTCCAGTAATACAGTGTGTGGACATTCCTTTGTGGGGGTTCGGGGACTACACTGTACTTAAGAACCAGCCTGCATCACCTCCTGAGAAGCTAGGCCTTGATTGCTCGTCCATTGCTACCATATAGAGAATCTTGGCTGGGGTCTGCTGTGCTTCTCCTCTACCATATAGAGAGCGGAAGTACAGACACCCCCTACCAGTCTTTACAGTTACCCAGTTGCGTCCCACCTTCGCATACAATGGCATATCCCTCCTGGGTTCTTGTGAGCATTTGCCCATCCATACTGTAGCCCGTTCTATTAATGCACTTCTCTCACCGCACAATGCATATGTGCTTTTATAGGAGCATTGTGTACATTTTCTTTGTATAAGTAAGGGGAATGTAGATGCAAAAAATGTGTAAAAGATTGTTAAGTGGGTGTTGGTGTGTGGAAGCTTAATATGGTCATAGGGTTATATGAAACTTTGCGAAAATAAGTATATGGACCCGTCAGATTGATTCTGTGAAGTTTGGTGAGGTTTCGCCAATGAGGGGCAAAGTTATAGGAGGGGTCCCAAAATGTGTAGTTTTTCCCGTAGACACCCTGGAAAAAATAATTTGCTCACGCCTACAGCCCAAACCGCTGGACAGATTTTCACCAGATTTGCAGCAGGAGGTGTGGCTTGATCCCAAAAGAGTGCTTTTGTAAATGTGTTGTAAATCCGTCCAGCAGTTTGTTACAAACCACCAAAAAGTAGGTAAATAAAATAACATTTGTAATATCTGGGTCCAGTTCACAGACTCACTCCCCTGTTTCGGTCCGTACGGACCTCCGATTTGCCCAGAGGCTAATGTGAGGTTCGCCGACATCAGACGCACTGGCTGATTGGATGGCGAAAAGTGTGAGGTGCATCATATTTTTGGAAACGCCCGCCATGTTGGATTCGCGGACAGCCGCCATTGGCCCTCATTCCGAGTTAGGACTACACCATGGAGTAAATAGCTCCATGGTTGGCAACCATGGAGCTATTTACTCCATGGAATACCGGCATGGTGAATGGAGTAATTTCCGGTCCATTCCAAGGTTGGATGGACCGGTAATTCCCCATTCACCATAGCCCTTCCCCATCCCCATTTCTGCCCCCATAGGGCTCAATGGGAATGGGGAAGGAGGTAATTACGGCACCGTAAATTATGGTGCCGTAATTTACTCCAAGGTCACTTTGCGGGTCCCGTAATTTACTCCTGCTAAAAGCAGGAGGTAAAGAGGGACCCGCAAAGGGAACTCGGAATACGGAGGTAAGGGATTACCGCCATCGGTGCCCTTACAGGCGCCGGTAATCCCTTACCTCCAACCTCGGAATGACCCCCATTGTCCGCAAACATCGCAGTAAAAACATATTAAAAAACACAAGATTGCACTTGCCAAACTAATGAAACATTCTCTGGAGAGGTGAGGGGTGATGAGGATGGGATGGGCCATGGCCTTAATAAGCCAAAAAACAGGTGTTTTTGTTCTCTGATATTCTGCAAACAGTCTGGGGCCGTTCTGAGATGTTTGCGAACATCTGAAATGTTTGGGTGTATCTATGCTTACTTCGGCATTACAGGGTTGGTGAAAATCAGTTTATGAATGGCTTATAACTTTGGGGCCACTCAATGCAACTGCATGCAAACGTGTAATTTCATTCTAGAACGGTTCTGCAAAGTGTGGTGCTGTTGTCAAGAGGGAACAAAATTAGAGGGGGGGTCCCAAAATATTTTAAAGGCGTGTAAATGTGGTGCCATTTGACAAGTATGCACATCAGTTTGCTAAAAGATTGTAGACCTAGATATGAATGTATTTGCAAAGGTTGGTTTGATCTTGTCAAGAGGGGCCAAAATTAGAGGGTGGTCTCAACATTTTTAGATGGCTTATAACTTTGTTGCCATTTGACGAATGTGGACAAACATTTTCAGAATGATTATAGACCCAACCAGCAATGTTTGTGCAAAGTCTGAATGGATTTTACCAAGTGGGGGCTAAGTTATTCGACTATTGTATGTACGTACATTTGACACTTTTGAAAAAATAAAACGTGGGCGGACTTGCAGCAATCTCAGGACCGGAGATCATGGTTTTGCAAATGTGTCTGTGTTTTATTTTTTGAAAAGTGTCATAATGTAAGTACAAAAAATAGTGAAATACCTTTGGTGACTGAGGTATAGCCTGTGGCCATGGACTGTGGCCAGATCGTCTGGGGCATGGCCTAAACCCATGACCGAGATAATCTGCAACTGACCATGACCACGAGGGACCAGCAATGGTGTTAATTAGAATTTAATTGAATTGATATTTTATTCATATCGTGCTCGTACACAAGTGTTTCAGAGTGTGACAAGATAAGGGAGGGGAACAGGGGAGAATAAAATCAATGATCTTACTAGGCCCAGTGACATTGAGAACATTCAAGTGCATGGGAAAGGGAAAAAGGGGAAAAGAGCATGAAAGAGGGGAGTAGTGGAAAGTGTGGAACAGGGGAGAAACAGAATAAATAATAAAAAATAAAATAAGTAAATAAAATAAATAAACAGTAGTATTGCAGCCAGCAAGTGGCAAGTGCTGGGTTTGGCAGACAGGGTATGTCTGATAAGTGCAGAAGAAATAAAAAAATCGGGTCGGGACTGTATGGGTACAGATATGGGCCCCAGTGCAAGGGGTGGCCGGAGGCCATGCAGGATGGTGGCAGGGTGAGCAGGTATCTGGGCCATGAGGACAGAGGGTGGCCGGGTGCACAGTGCCGAAAGAGAAACAGATCAGCAGGGAAGAAGGGGGGCAAAGGCAGAGGCAAAGAGCAAGGTCTTGAGGTGCTTCCGGAACTGGAGATGGTTCTCCACGTAATGTGGGCATGGCCACCAAGGACCGGCTGTGTGGTCCAGTTTTTCTATATTGGAATAGGTTGGAATAGGAAAATAAATCTGCCTGTGCATACAGGTTGAAGTGCTGGAAGGGATTGCAGCAATATGCACGGGGAAGGTCAACAAGAACTTGAATGCATGATTTTGCAAATATGTCCTGTGTTTTATTTTTTTCAAAAGTGTAAAATGTAAGCACACAACACAGTGATATAACATTGGTGTCTGGGCAAAGGGCCTGGCCGTTAGCAAGGAAAAATGACCATACTAAGCTTCCACACACCATAGGGTTAAATGTACAGTTTTTGGAAGTGATTGGTGGATGGATGTGTGACTGTTTGAAAGCAGGCATTGAGGGAGTGTTATAAATATAAAATTAAAAAGGGTAGAAAGGCTGCCCTGTGCTATGGTGTGCATATACCATCTGGATCTTTTAAGGATCCATGTCCTGGAAAGGGGAATGTGGAGACCGTGGATAGTTATAAAGGTTCATCGATTATGGTCCTTATTGTATGCTAGAAAAAAGTATTTGGGACAGAAAATTGTTTCTGTCCTTTTATATTTTTTATTTGTATACAGTTGTCCATTAGCACCCTAGGCAGGGGAGCCAGCCAATGAGTTGACTTGGAACGTGGGCCCGAACCGCCGGTACAAGCCTGCGTTCCATGCCGCCTGAAGGCTGTCTCTCCCCGCTGCCATCTTCCCCCCCACCCTCCGTCCCATTTTGTATTTTTTTTTCACCCCCACACCCTCCTACTTACCTTATTTCGACAACGATGGGTGCCGCTGCCACACTCGCTCCTTCTCTTCTCCTGCAGGCCCCCATTGAAATGGAGACGGGGCTCCATACGGAGCCCTGCCTTCCCTTTCCATGGTGGCCATCTTGTAAAAGGATTTTCGTTCTTATAGTAGGATGCCGTACGCGTGCCACTGTAGGAAGAAAATTCCTTTTTATTAGCACCCCGGGTTATAATTTTGGCAGCCTGGGTTGCTAATGGCCTTCATCCCCCATTGCAGGGGCTGGAACGGGGGAGAATGGCCCGGAGCCCTTGTTATCCACCCTTGCTTCACTTGGGCCGATAACTTGGGCTGCCGGGCCATTATTCCCTGTTCTGGCCACATTATTCCCATTAGCATAACACAAAATGCTAATGGAAATGTTGGTGAATCTTATTGAGTCTATCTACTTTATTGAGAAATGTAAAGTAGATGGAGTCTAAATGATTCATTTTTTTTCTTCTCGTTTTTTAACTGTGAAAGGTGGTTCCGAAAGGAACCTTTTTTCTTCTTCTTTTTTCTTTTGCAGGAGAGGGCAGAAAGTAAGGTGGGGAGGGAAATGAGTGAAGAGGCAGCATCCCCTAGTACGGAGGCGCAGGTGGACAGGGGAAGATGTTGCTTGTGTGTTACATCTAAGGTAGGGGTCAGTGTTTCTCATGATCCTTGATTACAGCTTAAAAATCACTTCAAAATGTCTTCCCCCCGCAGAGTGCTGTGTTGCAGTATATACAGAGTGCTGTTGTCTTAGAAAGATATGGATCAACTGCCTCTTTTATCACTTGCAAGGTAGCTGGTGGGATTGTGTGTCCCACAAAGGTAGGCTGTGTGGTTACAGTATTGGTTGAGGAAGATGAGGTGGAGGAAGACAGCCCACTACTTGCTAAGAAACTAACACATTTTCTGAGAGCATTGCGGTGGTTGGATTTGGTGTAGCGGCGCATGGACGTGGCCCCATTGGTGTACTGTCCACGTAGTCCGTGATTGAGTACAACGTTGCACTGAGTGCATTTGTCTTTGGTAGCTTTAGCATTTGGTACATTCCAAACAGTGGTAGAAAACTGCCACACCCATGATTCCCTCTGGGTGCTAGAGGTAGGCACTTCCTCTACCTCATCTTCTTGGTCCTCTTCATTGTCTTGTGAAATACTGTGTTTTTTTGTTGTGTGGGTCCTCCAGCTGGTGGTGGTGGTAGCTCTTCGGGAGGAGGGATGGCAATAGCTGATGCCATTTTTAAGATGAATAGCGGTTTTGCTACTATCCTTCCAAGTATGTGCTTTGTAATAGATTGTTAATGGATAATGAGTAAGAATAGGTTTAGAAGCTGTGCAAGGGTGCATTTTGAGCTTGAATGTTCCTAGATCAGCAGAAAATGTAGTTCTGAACTGTTCTCGAAGCACGGGCCCGTCATTATGCCGTGCACGAATGCGTGGTCACTTGACACTGTCCAGCAAGTCCGAAATGACATCAAATGCATGCGGACGTCGACGAAGACAGAAATAGTTGCAAAAAGGGTATAGAAGTATTAAACACGGTGCTAGAAGGTGGGGAATGGCTGAGTTTTAAGGAGAAACCTTGTAAATTGGACAGAAATGTTGTTATATTGGGGTAAGTATGATGTCACTAAATTGTATGAAATTAACGGCGCACTGGAAAAAACAAATAAAATTCACAGAAAAACCTTTGTTAAAGGGACGTTATGGTTAAGTTGCACTAATAAAAACATATGAAATTCAATTCAAAAACTTTGTTAACGGGGCGTTATGGTTACAAGTAAAACTGAAAAACCCCAGGAATTTGACGGTTATAACTCACGCTACCACCGTGCAATGCTAAGACTAATATCCACGACATCAAAGATGACATCACAAATGTCATTGATGACAAAATGTCTGTCTTGGGTAGATAAAGCTATGTATAAAATAGCACTGCCCTCATAGACAAAGACAATTTCCTGGAGAAAAAGGTTTGCATTTGAGGAAATGTGCATACCCACAATGCCTTGCTGTTGTGGCTCAGAACTGGACGTGAACTTTCACCAATGGCTACTAGGGGGTGTTGTAGAATGTGTGACTTGGCTCAAATTAACTTTCCTACTTTCACATTTCAGGTGAAAGTTTTTTTGTAAACCCACTACAACTTTCTTCTTGTTGTGGAAACACGGGCAAATGCTCCAACTGCATGACTGTCAGGACTATAATGCACTGATGATCCCTAGTAAGGATGAAACCAGGTATGTAGTTGTCCTGACAGCTTTGCCAAATGTCTGTCTTCGGTAGATAAAGCTATGTATAAAATAGCACTGCCCTCATAGACAAAGACAATTTCCTGGAGAAAAAGGTTTGCATTTGAGGAAATTTGCATACCCACAATGCCTTGCTGTTGTGGCCCAGAACTGGAGGTGAACTTCCAGGGATGGCTACTAGTTGGCTCAAATGAACTTTCCTACTTTCACATTTCAAGTGAAAGGTTTTTTTTCAAACCTTTTTAAACCCACCAAAACTGTGTGTATATATATATATTTCTATATATAATATTAATCATGTCAAAAGTGAATAGGCACAGAGCCCTCGCTTACAATAATGGAGTCATTTGTAATCGCTGATTCCGCGAATGTGAATGAAGTGCGCTAATTCCACATGATTTAGGGCATGATTCATGGAACCTTTAGCGTGGTGCAAAATCACTTTGCACTGACAACAAACACCCTTATTCACAGAGTAGTGCATAGTGTATTTGTGCAGTGCGCCAACAAATACCCAAATTCACCGGGCGGTGCATAGTGTATTTTTGCAGTGCGCCAACAAACACATTAGGTAGCAGAACTGTGAAAAAAGTGTATTTCTGCAGTGGAAAGTCACTTTACGCCGCGATAAAAGTTCAATGAATAGAGTTTTCCCCTAAGATGAAAAAGGTTGGAAGTCCTGCAGAATTACCACAAAGCGGAATTTTGCATGCCGCGATGTTGGCTTGGGATCGGGTTTAGATAAGAGGCTGTTCAACACAGGTGTGGCTGATGTCAGAAGCACTGCAGAAAAAATCACAAAAATGCAAGTGAATACGGTTTAATCCCATTCTCCTCGCTATGCACAATTGGCTTGTGCCCTATGTGTGAGGAAGCTTCTCCGACCTTTGCACTCTTCATTACATTGCACCCAAGCTTTAAACAGTTGGACATCCACTGGCCACACATTGAAGCTTACCCCACTGTTGGCAAGTGTGTGCTGCAAGAGGCATCACAAGAGCAGCCACAGATGCTGCTTTGGGGCGCAATGGTCATCCCCCCTATTTTAGATGGAAAACGATGTAAATTAAGATTCCAATTAGACACTAAATGTTCTTCGGTATAATTGACCATCTAAATGTACATCTTTACATGTCTTGTATATACCGCCACTTTAAAAGGGCACGTCCCCCACTTCACATTTTCTTTGTGTTTTAAGAACAGCTGTGGGACATTTTTTGCTTAGGTGTGAGAGACATGTTGAAGAGAGAGAATTGATGAGGGTTCGGTTGACTGTGCTGGGTGTGGCTGAGCTGAGTGGGAGGGCTTTGCTGGGAGATGACGGGGTGAGAGGCAGGAGGAGGAGCAGTGTGATGTTGGATTTTGTGAGGCAGACGGGGCGGTGGGAGGAGTTGGGAGTTTGTGTGCTAAGTATTGATTGGTGGGTCTGGTGCACATCATCCTTTAGGATGGGGAAGCGCCTGCGTGGGTCCGCCCACGCCTCCGATAATTGAGAAGAAGAAGAAGAGAGCCACCAGATCATTGTCCCCTGCATCTAGCAGACAGTGGCCCTGGTGTATGATATCACCCGGCTCTACCTACCCACGTAGGGCCTGATTCACAGAGGTGTTTTATAATGGCGCAATCCCATAGGAAAACGTTACGTGAATCAGGCCCATAGTCTCACAAGTATTAAGACCCATGATGAGGCAAGTGCTGCAGCATATAGCATTCTGAACTGGCCCTTTCGCGATTAAATACTGTTTCTAATGCTATAATGGGGTTCCCCAATTTGCAGGGGGCTGGGGACTGCACCCACAGGGTATGTGCACCACCTGAGGTGCCTGCAGAAATCCATTAGCATTCATGTGGTCTGTGATGTTGACCTGCTCTTCATGCATGTGTGTGCAAGATTCCCTGGCTCCATCCATGACTCCATGATTGTGGCTCGAAGGAATCTGCTGCGCATCCTGGTGGGATCAGAACAGTGGCAGGTCTGGGTGCTGGGCATGTACATTATACCATAACACCTGTGAAATGCATGTCATCGCAGACCTACCCTCCAAATCTCATTATTACACAGTGCGCACATCAGGGTGAGTGCACACAGAGGGGAAGGGACACATCCTACTGGAACAAATGCAGCCGGACCACCACCGAAGACACTTCACTGACCCTTTCTGGGTGTTAAAGAAAGTAGTAAGTATGCTCTTGTTAGCCGAAAAGCAATGGGAAGTCCTACTACCTGGCAAACATGTGTATTGATGTATTTATTTATTGTTAACTAGTGTGCAGGCCCATGTCCACAGGCCAAAGCGCAGGTTTTCATTGACACAGGAGGACCACAATATATATCCTAAACCGGCAGCTCCCTCTAGCGGTGACAGCAGGTGCAGCTATGCAAATTGGCATTGTCTCTATGTATCCTAAAGCAACAGCTCCCTCTAGTGGTGACAACATGTACAGCTACTGCATCGGACAAACATACATCTGGTCCTTTATTATATTGTTAGATTAGATGTTCATGGCACCTTCTGCAATACAATCACTTCAGTGTGCCCTAGGGGGAGGGGGACTGGAGAAGGGTAATCAAGGGAGAGAATATGGGACTGGTCATTCACAGCCTCTGTATATTCCAGATCAGATCAGTGCAAAGGGGGGTGGGGGAGAAGGCAAGAGTGACGGTCCAAAATACTACAGTGAATAAAATTACTACAGGTAGTAGCAATTCTGAGAGGGGAAAAGGCAGAGAATAAGTGCAAAGGCGACAATGGTGACCACTCAGTTGGAATGTATAGCTAGCCAACCCATGCCAATGGACCAGATTAGATCTCAGACTGACTGACCAGATCAACTATAGATCACAGGAGGAGACTCACCAGAAGGGGGCATCAGCTGATCGCAGTGGAGAAAAGTCAAGTGTCAAAAGCTTTGTGGCGGTATTTAGTGGCCTCTGGAACCCAAGGTGCATCTTTTCCTTTCAAAGGCCAATAGGGAGGCTGTTGCAGAGGGTGACACCTGCCACTGCACACGTTCTACCACCAGAAACCGCTTTCTTGACAGTGGCTTTCTTTCTTGAGAGTCCTGGAGCTAGGGGTTCGGGTTGGGCAAACCGTTCATTTGTTTTATACTTTAGGCAGAGCCAAGTGCAGTGAAAAAAGCAGAGGGTTTTGATCTGAATTCTAGTCTCACACGTCCTCTAGGCACTCCCTACCAGAACCACTGAAATATGCATTACTGCGAATGTATAGGAAATGATGCCATTAAGAAAGACAACCCCAGAGGTACACGAAAGGCTGCCATCAACCCCCACCCACCCCTCCAGTCAGCAGCTGGCTCTAGATACCCAGTGTGCCCTTTGCCCATGGTCCCACCACGCCAAACAGAGAAGCCGAACAGCAGTGGTACAATGTGGCCTCCAACCTGCACTCTCAATCCCATCAACCGGGCATTTGGTGTGCTGAAGGCTTCTGGTGCCTTCACAGGTGTTGCATTCAGGACACCGACTTAACGAGTTGTGCCTCACTGTGACCAGGTGTTGCATGCTGTACAACACCGCCATCAGGCGAAATCTACCTATATAAATATACGCCACCAACAAATGCAATAAATAAATAAATAAATAAATATGGCAAAGCCCGAAAGAGGAAGAGGAGGATTATTCAGATGATGGTGGTTCAGACAGGCATGATGGGCAGGCACGAGGGCCTGGTGAACAACAGCATAACAAGGTGGAGGGTTTCACACTGCATGAAGATATAATACACAATTTCTGCAGCTGAGGTGGGTGAGTGCCTCAACAGATATCATCCAATCTCGGTGGGATAGGGAGATTATAACTCAGCAGAATTCGGCGAATTCGAATTTGGTGAATGTATTTAGATGAATTTTGCTGCAAATGTATGTGGGTGAGTAATCGTTATAAAAGAGAAAGGGGGAGCTCAGGGAGGCTGCTGTGGGTTTCCCCCTGCATGTATGGGTGGGCAAAATTAAAAAAGACGAAAACAATTTGACGAAATCGAATTCGACAAAAATAATTAGAGAAAATCGTATAGAGCCAGGTCTGAACCAAAAGAAAGTGTATTGTAACTGGGGGACAGGGGTGAAATACTGCAGGCTGTGGGCCTAATAAAATCACTAGTCTCAAGGTGGGGCTCCATTAGCAGAATGGAGTAATATGTTTGTGACTTTGAAAGGTTTGTAAATGAAGCTTCTCGGGTGAGCGTCAAACTGATTTAATCCTCAGGTAGCTAGCTCATCGCTGAAAAGCAATCCATCTTCTTTACCACGGTGCATTACATTTGCAGTAGCATAATTAATATTAATGACATGTTCTTACAGTATTTTTGAAATCGTTCATCATTGTAATAAGTCTTTTTCCTATATGTGACAAGAGGGAACCTATGTCATCCACGTAGAGGAGAATATGAAGTGTTGTAAGGCTCACCGGTCCAGTAGCATTCTCACTTTGGACATTCCTACAGGTAGATGGAGATTTGAGCAGGTGGGGCCATTTTAGTCCACCTCTCCTTTTGGTGAAACATCAGGAAGGTAGCCTCCATTTGATACAAGCATCCAGATTGAACAGAAAATGCTTGAAAGGTAAATGTACATTTTTGATATTCATTAATTCATTCATGTTGTCATGTTGTTACAGCGCCTTTCACCATATTTATGGTCCAAAAGCCCTCGGAGGGATCGGAGTCCAAAAATGTGGGAGAATTTGGGAGGTGCATTTAAGCCATTAATGCGTGTGTGCATTTAAGCCAATAAAGTTATGCGAGGGTGGCCAAGACCCTGCTAGTCACCCATGTCTAAATGGAGTGTGTATGGGCGCATTGGAGGTATACTATGGACTAAAGGGGGTGTTCTGTTTAAGGAGATAGAGAGTTATGTGGGAAGCTACAGTTCGAAAGGTTGTCATTAAAAGTAGCTTCATTATTATGGCAGAGGTGATGTGCAAAAGTCTTTGTGTTATATGTGAGTGCAGGGTGTGTGGAGTGAGACTGTGTCTTCCCCTAAATTGCAAAGGGAGACATGGGTTAGATGTACAAACAACAATGTCTACTTCCTGGGTTCCAGATATGTGGATGGAGCAGTGCTACGTTTCACAGGTGATCTAAGTGCTTGATGAATGCATAATACTCACCCTCTGAGACGTTCTTAGAGTGAGAGAGTGCCACCCCAAGTTCCTTCTAGTGTGAAAAAAAGTCCCCAATTCATAATTACCCGCTGCGGGTAATGGCCCACCCTCCTGTGCTTTAGATTTACATGTAGTGCCAACCACGAGCGAGGGATCCGAGGTGCCTGATTGTCCTCATATGGAATGATCAGCATGATTTTCCCAAGGTGCATTTTAAGCCTGGTGCATTGCCCACCTTCCAAGCCCATATGAGTACAATACCTGGCACACTGGCAGAAAATGGTACTTACATTTTTAATATATATCAAGGCCACAATCGCATTCTGAGAAAAAATAACAATATGCAGGACACCCACAATATGGCCCTGGCATTACTACGTGACGTTATACGGTCCAGTGCCTCTGATCCAAATTTTGATGATGTAATGATTTCTAATTTCTCAAAAATTATGGTTGAAATTCAAATTCAAAGTAAGGCCATTGAACAAAGATCTTACAAAACAGTCTTTGAAAGAGCTAATTTCCCCCTGACCTCAAGAATCGGCAACGATAAAATGATCCAAATTGCAAAAAGAAATCTGCGCCATGAAATTAAAAGCATTGTGCACCATCATAACTACAGGTTCTCCGAGTTTTCAATCATAGCCTGAATTAAATGCTCGTACAGAAGTTGGCTAAAAACTCATAAAAAAAGAACTGGAGTTGCAGCTACGGCAGAAAATCGCCAGACTGGCATTATCAGGCGACGGCAATGGGATTTGGAAACTGATCGCGAAGAATAGAAAACGTGAATTGACGCTAAATTGTATCAATGAAGACACATGGGCAAAATATATCAAATCAACCCTTGGTCGAGTCGAGTCGAATCCACAAACTCGATCCTACCGATCCCTGTAGTTCCATGGGAATGTAAAGCTTTGGTTTTAGATATCATAACTATCATTGACAGATTAAAATCTTCACGTGCTGCCCGTCCTGATGGCATCTGCAATCTTGTAATTAAAAGAGACCCCCCCATTATGGGGTGCCTCCTTACATGTACTATTCTCACACATTGGCCAAGATGGTATACTTCCTCCATCTTGGAAATCCAGTAACATCTTGACTGTACACAAGAAAGGGGCTTGGGATGATCCATCTAATTTCTGTATGTTAGCTATGCTTTACTCCACCTCCAAAATCTTCACAAAAGTCCTTTTATCTGAGTTGAACATTTGGATCACTGACAATAAGATTCTGCCAGTAAAACAAATAGGCTTCAGAGATACGTCAAGCACCTCACATAACCTGCTCATATTGACCTCTGCCATTGAACAGTCTTGGCAGCGGCGTAACATAGATGTACACTGTACATTTATTGAGTTTTCCGCCGCTTTCGATACTGTCTGTAGGAATCGGTTGTGGCGGCAATTGGATGCTTGGGGGATTCCTCCAGGCCTGCTTCAAATTCTGATGATCCTTCATGCAGACACCACTTTTTGTGTGTGCCTAAACGCAGTGGGTAAACTGTCCAGATCTATGGCTACTCAGTGTGGAGTTAAACAGGGATGCATGATTGCGGCCATCCTATTTAACTTATATTTAGTCGACATGTATGCTGCATTTCATATCCATGCTGCAAACCCTGTAAAAATTGAGAACGTTACTATAGGCTGGCTTGCATATGCAGACAATCTTATACATTTAGATTATGCGCCTGCAGGCCTACAACTGATGTTAAACGCCTTAGTTACTTACTCGGAAGCTAATGGTTTTAAGATTAACAACGCTAAAAGCAAAATTATGGTCTTTACTCAGAAATATCGTCCCAAAAGATTCCTATGTACTTTATCCACTGAACCGCTTGAGCAAGTGTCATCCTATAAATATCCAGGCCTTATAGTTGATGAGAAAATGAAATGGGATTTACATTGGGCTGACTTGAAAAGAAAATGTGTGATATCAGTTAATGCACTAAGTGCATTCATTGGACGTAATAATGGTTATTGTGCATCTGCTGTTCTGTCCGTCTACAATGCTAAGATCTTGACCATGCTGTCGTATGCTGTTGCAATTTGGGGCCAAAAATACAAGAAGCGTATGATTGTTTTTGAAGCAAAACTACTGAGGAGACTATTTCGCCTACCCCAATTCATCAGCGTGGAGTATTGATACCTTGAATTTAACTTAAAGGAAATTTGGAATGTATATTTAGCCCAATGTGTACTGCTTTTTGAACGTTTAATTAAGGCGCAATCAGATACCATTATTGTCCCCTATCTGAAGGCCTTTTTAGGTCGAGAGGACAATATTTCAATAGGAACTATTGCCGCTCAAAAGCGTACTCATGAGAAATGGTTACATGAGGGTAGTAATACATTTCTATCAGGCAATGTAAAACATTGGTTGAAGATCAAATTACGTGAGGTTGAATTCATGGAAAACATGCTTCAGTATGTAGAGTATGACATCCACTAGTGATTATTGCAATGAAAGAATGGTACGAACATCTCCTCCGAGGTATATCACTGCTTATCCAAGTCCGTACGTCTTTCGTACCTATCTCCTAATTAAATTTAATGTGACAGTGGTTCTTTCATCAAAGTGTAGGAACATTCACACTTATTATCCACACACATTTTGTTATTTATGGGGAAATCTAGTTAGTGAAATAGTGTCTCACTTGATTACAGAATGTGAAAGTTTAGATTCACTACACATGAAGTTTTTCAAAGCATATGATAATGCGACTACTATAAATGAAATATCCTCTTTATGGTTGGTTTTTATGCAGGGAAATGATACACATTTAATATATTTTATTGTTCGATTTTATATGTACTTAGTTGAAATTTTTAAATGTCTTGAAAAAGTCTTGAATCCTTTTCCACGGTTTTTATGTGAATTATGTAATTTTTTGTATATGAATTTTATGTCATGTGTTATACAAAGCCTTGTTGCTATGTGTATATCAAATAAATTAAATTGAAATGTTTAATTTAGTGCTTAACAGCATACAGCACCCAGTTTCTATGTGCAGATGAGAGGACTGAGGCAAAAGACAGTGGGCCTCATCACGAGTTGGGTGGTAGCCCTTAAATGCGGCGGTAACGCTATTATTGCTGCATTTAAGGGTCTGCCCAATCTCAGGCTGGCAGCATGCAAATGCGCCTCAAAAATGCAGATTTTCGGTGCAATTACCGCACTGTAAATGTACCAGCGGTAATGTGACGAAAATTCCCCATTAGGTCCATTGCACCCAATGGGGAATGGGGAATTACAGTTACCACCCAATCAGCAGTACTGGTAACGCAAAAAGAGTTGGACGGTATCCCATTCGGGATACCGCCCAACTCGTGGTGTGGCTGCGTGAAGGGATTTGTGCAGGATCACACTCTCGTTCATGGGGGGGAAGTTGGGGCAAGGAGTAGGGTCATGTGGTGCCACAGTCAACAACTTCACCCAAAGACCACAGCTGCTTCATCAAGGGAAACAAAATTGCAGCTTTGGACCTTGTTCCCGCCTCACAAGATGACTTTCTGTAAAAGTAATGCTGCCTGTGCATATTTGACTGTACTATTCTGCTGCTGGCCTGTTGAAGCTTGATAAGAGGGGTCTATCTGATATCCTATCAAATGTATGTCCTTTGAAAATATCCTACTAGAGGTATCTACAACATTTGGTATGTTTTGGACTACAATGCCCATTAGCCTTACCCAGCACAGTCACTGGTGAGGGTTCATGGAAGCTGTTCCTCCAAACATCTGCAAAAATGCAGGTTGCAGTATAAACCCATTGAAAGTGTTTTGGACCCAAGTGATAAACATTGCTTAGCTATTGAAAATTGCATTCTGAGCATTATTAATGGGAGTACTGTCCACCGTGAATATTGCTGAACTTTTCAGAAGTAAAGTCACAATGACCCACTGAGAGGAATGAACACTGTCCCATTGAAAGTACTGTAGCTCTTCTTTTGTTTGCCTTCAATTACACTTTATTCAGAAATAAATAATTTTAGATCATGCAATATAATAAAAGGCCAGATGTATGTTTGTCTGATGCCGTCATGCGCAGTAGGGACTGTCTGCTTCACCTGTTGTCACCGCTAGAGGGAGCTGTTGCCTTAGGAAATGTAAGCTGGTCCTACTGCGTGAATGAAAACTGTATCTTCTATATCCCACTGATAATGTATGTTTGTCTGAGGCAGTCATGCGCAGTAGAGACTGCCTGTTTTGCCTGTTGTCACCACTAGGGGAGCTGTTGCCTTAGGATATATAGTGGTCCTACTGTGTTAATGATAACCTAAAAAATATTTGCTTCTATTAACATGAATCACAATCAGTTACAATCAAATATACAACATAATATATTAACACTGAAAATGTCTCTCCTCACACACTTTGGGCCCTGTACATGGACTTTCACACTAGTATACATATAATGAACAATATAGGCCAAATACAATATAAAAACGCAGATTAGATAAAGTTAAAATACAGCAAAGGCACAATAAAATTAATTAGAAACCATCTAAAAAACTACAAAGTTATGCGATACAATTAAAGAACGCCAAGACCAGAGATTTATAGCAACATTATTTTTCTTCGATAACTTATGATAGTGCCGTAGTGCCAAGTTGCTGCCGGTGAATTAGTTGCTGGTGCAGATCTGTTGTAATGATGTTGTTTCCGAATCCGAGCTAATGTTCTTTGCCTAATGGCTTTTTATATCAGACAATTAAATAGCATATGCATGCTTGATTCTATCCAACCAGGACAGCTACAATTCTGGGATAATTATTCTGCCACCTACCAAGTCACGAAAAAGTCAGAAGACAGTTAAATCATAATCTCGTTAATAAATCATGGTGTCTAAAGTATGGATAATAAGGTGTGTTGGTTAAAAGGAGGATGAGGGAGACTGAGTTGGGGTTGAATGATAGGGCGAGTGAACTGTGTGTGGGGTTGAGCCTGAGCTGGGTTGGGAAAGGAGTGAATAGGGTGAGGGATAGATTTGTGCTGGGTGGGTCTGGACCTTTTCTGGGTGGAAGTGTAAGGTAGACAGATAAATGTTGGACTGGATAGTAAGGTGGCTGAGAAGGTAAGGTTGGGCTGGATAGTAAGGTGGCTGAGAAGGTAAGGTTTGGCTAGATTGAAGGGGTTGGCATAGGTGGGTCAGAGGAAGTAAGGAAATGAGGAGGGTGGGTTTAGGTGGTAGGGAAGTTAAGACTTTGTTGGGTCTGATGATAGGTGATTGTAGATGTGGAATGGGTGGGTGGATGTGGAGTGGAATTGATTAGTTGGTTGGTTGGTTGGTTGGTTGGTTTGGATGATGGTAGGTTGGTGGTAGATGGGTGAGGCTGGGGCTGTAGTGGGTCGTAGGGTTGTAGGTGAAAGAGAGGATGTTAGGCTGAATGGATGAGAGGTGAGATTGAAGATGAGTTGAGAAGTATGTCTGGGGTTAGTTATTGAGAGCAAGTTGGTTGAGTGGTCAGTGTGAGATGGGGCTGGTTGCTAGAGTGTATACAATGAGTGTGACTAAAGCTAAGCTGTGCTGGGCTTTGTAGCATTCGGTAGATGGGTGAGCGGTGGGGCGGGTGTTTGGGTACATGAGAGAAGGGTGTGGCTGAAGTTGTGCTGGCTGGTGTTATGGCCGTGAGTAGGCCCACAAAGAAATGTGACGCATGCAATGAGGCACGGAAACAGAGTTCAAGGTATAACGTCCTTCTTCATTAATCAAGCAACTCGAACTACCCTTGCCCTGCCTTCCGCCCCCTACCAGTCACCTCTTTTCCCAACGTAATTTTCCTTTACCCCGCGCCCTCCTCCCCATACCCATGGAAACATCAACATGACATCTCCCCCCATTTTAAACATTTACCAGGTACTTCACAAAAGGTGATTGTCTGATGGGCCTGGCTAACCCATTTCCTTGATCCATCGGCAAGGCTTTTTCCTCGCCCTCTGGGGACGTGCGTTGACAGGTATTGGGGATCTGCCGCCCTCTTCACTCTCTCTTGAAATCTCTGGATACGAGTTTTGTTGTCTCCGTGGTTTCCTTGATAAGGATCGTCTGATGCATAGTCAATAGGGGCAACAATCCGTCCGCTCAGCCTCCCCGATCTGAAGGACGGAATTTCCTTGAAGTGGGAGGAGTTACGAGTGATAGACCCTTCCGTGCCTTGGGCCGTGATCATGGAGCCCTTTTTCTGAGTGACCAGCAAAGGTTCGTCCTGAAAGGCCGAAGTATGTTTATGAGTTTGTGGCTGTTTTACAGCTACCACATCACCTACACCGATCTTAGGCACTTTGGCTCCTCGGTGATAGTCTGCATAGATCTTCATGCAGGCCTTCACGGCCTCATCTCGCTCCCATATTTCCTTGTCCACTTCGGGAGGGTTGTTGACCTGTCTTGCTTGTGGAATGCTTGTTTGTGTGTTTCACCCGAACATGATTTCCGCAGGGGTCCTCCCTGTGGTGCTATGCGGTGTGCTCCGGTAGTCTCTCATCAGCTGGTTCAATACTTGTTCATAGGGTTGTCCCATGAGCTTGGCTATTTGCAGCACTCTTTTGAGATTGGCCATGAAGTGTTCTATCATGCCATTGGCTTGAGGCCAGATGGGGGTTATCTTCCAATGATGGAACCCCATGTAGTCGGCAAATTGGGTGAATTGGTGTCCGCTGAATGGCGGTCTGTTGTCTGTCTTGAGCACCCGAGGAATCCCGTATGCAGAGAAGATGTAGTCTAAAGCGGGTATGACATGATGAGCAGCTGTCGATGATATCAGTTGCGCATCAGGATATCGAGAATATTCGTCCATCACTGCTAGGACATATATTCCCCCTTCTATGGGCCCAAAGAAATCGGTGGCTGCCACCTCCCATATTCCTTGGGGAAGTTCCGACATGTTCAAAGGTTCTGGGTGTCTGTTGGGCGTGATGAGGCTGCAAATGGGACATGCTTTCAGGGCAGTCTCCAGCATGGAGTCCATATTTGGGAACCAAACCTTCTGACGGAGCATGTGCTTGGTCGATACCATCCCCCTGTGGTTTTCATGAGCTAGGTTGATGATCCTTGTCCTCAGAGACATGGGGATTATCAGTTTGCAGTCCTTCAACAGGAGGTGATTGTCCAACATCGCTAGTTCATCTTTCACCTGTATGAGGTGCTCCACTTCCCCGTGCATTGGGTCTCCGGCCGCTTTCCTCCTCTCCTTGGCTCTTCTCCACATGCCGGACTCAAGTCCCTCACATATGATCTGACAGGCCAGGTCATTCTCGGTTTTGCGCGCTATTATTTTGATGTCAATTGCTTCTGGGTTGGTTTGATGTATCAGGTATCTGAGGTATCTCTGTCTGCCACCGATGGTTCCGGTGCACACCCCTCCCGGGGCCTTCTGGAGAGAAGGTCTGCTGGGTTTTCGCCTTTCCCAGGTCGATGGACGATCTCAAAGGCATAGTCCTGTAGTCTCAGCCCCCATCTGGCAATGCGGCGTGGCATTTTTGCCTGTGGGTTCCCGTAGAGGAACATGAGGGCTTGATGATCTGTGATGACTCGGAATGGCTTGCAATATAAGAAGAGGGGAAAGTGCTCACATGCCGATTGCCATACCACCGCAAGGCCTTCCTTTTCTGCTTGCGAGTAGGCCTGTTCAGTGGCAGAGAGGCTCCTGCTGGCATATGTGATGATGTATTTTTGTGAGGGGTCTCTGGGGTCTACCTGGACCAGTATGGCTCCAAGACCCACGGGGCTTGCGTCTACTGTTAGTTCCGTTTGCCGACTTGGGTCGTAGTACGACATGTTTTCTGCTTTGGCAACCCTTTCTCTGAAAATTTCAAAGGCCCTCTCGCATTCCTCGGTCCATTGAAATGTGGTGTCTTGTCAGGTTAAGAGTCTTAGGGGTTTGCTTATCGAGGCAAAATCCTTGATGTAGCGGGTGCAGTAGCTTGCTAATCCTAGGAATGAGCGCAGCTCTGATACATTCGTTAGGGGTGAGGTTTCGTTTAGTGCAGCCACTTTGTCCGGGTCTGGTGTCATGCCTGTTTCTGAAAAGATATGCCCGATGAACCGCAGTGTGCTTTTACGAAAACTCGTACTTGTCGGGATTCAGTGTTAGGTTCGCATCATCTAGGGCTTTGCATACCTTCATGAGTGCCTATTCGTGTTTGTTGACATTGGTAACGAAGATTAATATATCGTCACTATAGTTGCAGCAGTTCAGTATGTGTGTATGTGTTTGATGACGTTGTGCACTTCGGCCTGAAAGATTTCTGCAGCCGAAGACACACCAAAACTTAGCCTCTTGTACCGAAATAAGCCCAGATGTGTTACAAAAGTGGTAATGTTTCTGCTTTCGGGGCTCAGCAGCAGTTGGTGATATCCCTTTTGTAGGTCAAGCTTGGAGAACACCTTGGCTTCATTCAGCAGGTGGATCATATCTGTGATACGAGGGGCTAGGTGTCTCTCCCTCCTTATGGCCTTGTTGGGGTGCCTCATGTCCACGCACAGTCGTATGGCTTTGGACCCCATCTTGGGGACGGGCACTATGGGCGATACCCAAGTGGTGGGGCCGGTGGCAGGCTCGATGATGTCTTGTTCAAGCAACTTGTGTAGTTTGTCTTCTACTTTTTTTGTATGTTGACTGGGATCCCCTGGGATCCCCCTGTAGTGTTGGGCTATGGGGCGTACCGATTCGTGAGCATGGGGTTTTATTTGTCGGTTCTTTAGTTTGCCAATGCCTCTGAATATGCGTGGATACAAGTTATTTATCATTTCAACTGGGTCAATGTACTTTTGGACCATGATGTTGTATAAAATGTGAATGAGTCCCATGTCTGCGGCTGCCCTGAAGCTTAGGACACAGCCGTTGTCTGTCTCGGTGGCTAACAAGTGTATGGGAATTTTCTTCTTGTGTCCTTTGTATTGGCAGAGGCAGTAGAATTGTCCCAGGCATTTGAGTGGTACCTTGGCGCCGTAGGCATATATGTCTACTGTTGCAGGGTGTAGCTTTGGTTTCTGAGGGAGTCCTTTGAATACGTTTTCACTGACTAAGTTCACTGTGGCCCCCATGTCGATGAGAAACTCGGTTGGTTGCTCATTTAGTTTGAGAATCAGGGTGGGGTTGTGCGCTGTGGTGGTGGGATTGCCTAGTGCATATACATATGCCTTCTTTCTTTGATCGCTTCCTGACAAGCTGGAATCCGAGTCTGTTGGAGATTGATATGATATGATATGGCATTTATAACGCGCCTATACACAAGTGTTTCAAGGCGCGACGAAGCAAGGGAGGGGCACAAAAGGGAGGACGGACAACAATCCTACTAGGCCAGGTGTCATTCAGATCGCGCAAGTGCGTGGGAAGGGGGCAGGGACAGTGCAGTACATGGTAAAAGATGATAACAATAAATAAGTAAACGGCCAGCATGTGGAAAGTGCATGGGTAAGTGTGGGCATCAGGAGTCAAGGGATGGTAGGGGACTGTAGGGATACAGAAACAGTCGCCAAGTGCAGGGGTTGCCAGGTGGGCAGTGCAGGTGTGTGACACTGGCAGGGGAAGGACCTGGGCCCGAGATCAGAGGGTGTCCAGGTAGCCAGTACAGTTCCGGTTACAGCCAGGAAGTCAGCAGAGAAGAGGAGGAGAAAAAGCAGAAGCAAAGAGGAAGGCTTTGAGGTGCTTCCGGAACCGGAGATGGTTCTCCTCAAGTTTAAGGGAGGCAGGGAGACTGTACCAGAGGGAGGCACCAGCCGAAGAAAGAGATCTACCACCAACTCGTTGCTTGGAGAAGCGACTGACCCTGAGGGAATTGGAGGCGGATGAGCAAAGAGCTTGAGAAGGAAGATATTTAGGAAGAGAGAGTTGAAGGTATTGAGGCCCCAGGCCCCAGAAGGCCTTGAGAACAATGCAGAGGGTTTTGAACGTAATCCTCACAGCCACTAGGAGCCAGTGCAGAGATTTCAGTCCTGGAGAGATACGATGCCTGGGCTAGAGGCAAGGACAAGTCTTGCAGTTCTGTTCTGGATACGTTGCAGAGGGCGGAGAGTAGAAGCAGGCAGATTTAGATACAGGCTCTTACAATAGTTCAGCCTAGAGAGAACCAGGGCTGTGGAGATAGTGAGCTTCTGGGGGAAGGAGAGGAAAGGAAAAATACATCTGAGGAGGTGCAGCTGGTAGTGTGACTTCTTAGATACGTCAGAGATGTGAGGCGAGAAGGAGAGTGTGGAGTCGAAGATGACCCCGAGGTTTTTAGCCTTACAGGTGGGAGCGGGAAGAGGGCCAAGAGAGGCTGGCCAGAGGGCTACTGGGAAGGAGGGAGCAGGTGTGCTGATGAGGAGAATCTCAGTCTTACTGGCATTAAGGCAGAGGTCATTGGCGGCACACCACTCCTAGATAGCAGACAGACAGTCAGAGATGAGGGAAGGAGAGGAGGCCGAGGGTAGCCTGAAAGTGAGTTGGGTGTCATCCGCATAGCACTGAAAGTTGGGGCAGAGAGCGGCGATGCGGTGGGCCAGGAGTGCCAGGTATTGGTTGATCAGCCAGGGAGAGAGGTTATATCCCTGGGCAACACCACAGGTAGAGAAAAAGATAGCAGAGAGGAAGGACCTAAGTTGGTGCTGGGAGGGTCGGTCGGAGAGGAAAGAAGTCAGCCACGCCTGAGCCTGCCCAGTGATACCCAGGTTATCACGGAGACGATTGAGCAGGATGGCATGGTTGACAGTGTCAAAGGCAGAAGAGAGCTCAAGCAAGATGAATATGCAAGGGGTGTTAGACTCAAGGTTGGAGAGCAGGTCTTCACGGATGTTCAGGAGAGCAGTTTCCATGCTTCTGGCAGCTCTGGAGCCAGACTGATGGTCATGAAGGCAACCAACAGATTCAGTTTGGAGATTAAGCTGGGAGATGGCCAGTTTCTCCTGGAGCTTGCCCAGGAAGGGAGTGATAGCGATTGGGTGATAGTTATCCTGGCAGGAGGGGTCAGCAGAGGCTTTCTTAAGAAGAGAGTGCACAAGGGAGTGCTTCAGGGGGGATGGGAAGACTCCAGTGGCTAAGTAGTGATTGCAGAAATCAGCACAGGCAGGAGCCAGGGAGCCAATGTGGTCCTTGATAGTTTTGGAGGAACAGGGGTGAACCTGTTTCAACAAGACTTTCATAGATCAGACTTGTCTAGAAACCTCATCAGCGGCGAACAGGGGAAAGGCAGGTAAGGAGGGAGGAGAGGTGGCTGCAGAAGGGCCAGAGGAAGAGCAGGGAGTAGGGTGAGGGAGGGGATAGGAGGAGAGTGAGGACAGGATGTCCTGAGTTGTAGAGATGAAGTGAGAAGCCAGTGCTGTGCAGAGGGCCTGGGAAGGGACAGGAGAGGTAGAGACTGCGGCAGGATTGGCCAGTTCCTTGCAGATTTTTAAGAGTTCAGCTGAGCTGTTAGATGCCGCAGAGACGCAGGCTTGGATATGAGCTCTCTTCTTGATTAGGACAGAGAGCCGACATTCCCTTTTGAGCAGGTGACAGGCCAGTTTGTCAGAGGATGTAAATGAAGCATGCCATTTCATCTCGGCCACCCTGCTCTTGCGTTTTAGAGTGACGAGGTCTGAGTCGTAACAGGAGTTGCACTTGGCTTTTGGCTTCAGGTGGAATCTCATGACAGGGGCAAGGATATCAAGAGTATCGAATATAGCATAGTGGAGCGTTGAGAGGGCTTTGTCAGGGTGAGAGTCCCCCTGAGTCCCTTTCTCGTTGTTCCGGGTTGGGCTGATTCGATTGGCCTTAAGGGCTTGCGCTAGGGTGAGGGCCTGATGGTGCATTCCTTCTTGCTTTGTGTCAAGGTGGTGTGTCTCTGGCTCGGTCCCTCCCTTTGTCCCGGAATAGTTTACAGACTGATTTGAAGTGACCCTCTTCGCCACAGGTGGCACATCGTTGGCCAATCGCCGGGCATGTGCCGTCATGAGGATATTCAAATCCGCACTTGTAGCAGAACAATTCCTCTGTCTTTCTCTCCAGTTGGAGGCGATGAATGTTCTCACCTGGTGCGGTGTTGCCAAAGCACTCCACCTGCGAGTATATGACCCTTTCAACTCCGACTAGGGCTAGTATCTCTTCAAGGGTGCAGGATTTTTGCAGTAGCTTTCTCCTTAATGTATGTGACTCACACCCTGCTATAATTTGGGATTGTAGGGCCTCAGTGTTGGAGTAGTTGGAAAAATCAGTGTTTCATTTTTGTTCGTAGGCGCATGACATACGCGTCCATAGTCTCACCTTTAATTTGCTTGGTGCTGTGGAAGTGGTGTCTTTCATAGTCCACATTTGTTTTTGGGGTGAAATAGGCTGCCAGCGCATCTTTTAGGTCTTGAATGGAGTCGATTGAGTCAGGGGGCATTTCATCAATGATGTCACGAATGGCGTAGCCCACAGCGAGCTTCAACAGACATATCTGACATGCATCTGCGACCGGCCCGGTGGCCCCCATGTATAGGTCAAAGGCCCTCATTACAACCCAGGCGGTAAGTATCCAACATTACCGGCATGGCGTAATTAGCGTTAACGCCTTGGTCCGATGCCGTAAAGTGCGGCACATTACGACCCATCGTGCACGAGCATTACGCCATGCCGGTAATGTAAACTACGCCATGGCGTAAATGACCCCAAAACGGCCCTTACCGGCATCGTACGCCGCGCAAGGTGCACTACCGCCACCCATCATTGCGGTGACCGTAATTAGCGGTCACCGTAATTAGCGGTCAACGTAAATAAGCGGAACCAGAAGTAGCGTCATCGCGGCGGAACGGGAAAGAGCACGGCGGCCATCTTTGAAAACACAATCCATTGCCATCCTACCCAACCACACCACATTTGACCCACAGACCTTGTAAAAACCAACACCCACCCATTTCCCCACCTAAACATGCCCAAAGTTCTGAAGAAAGCCTGCGATCGGCAGCGGCAGGACCGCTTCAGTCAGGAAGAACTAACGATGTTGGCAGAAACGCTGCAGGAAAAGGCGGACATCATCTTCTCGCCAGAAATGACAAGAGCAGAAGAAATATGGGAACTTGTGGCACAACGGGTCAGTGCCTTAGGTACCACCCCTCAGTGCCTTAGGTACCACCCCATGCACCTCCAAACAGTGCCGCAAAAGGTGGGATGACCTCTGGCTCCGAGTAAGGAGCATACTGTCAGCCAATCGAAACCTGGCCCTGGCAACTGGCGGGGGAGCAGACTCCCCAATCAAGATGCAGCCATGGGAGGAGATTTGTGCCTCGACAATTGGCATAGAGTGCATTGAGGGCGTTGGTGGAATGGAGAGAGGAGCCCCGACATCAGGAGACACAGGTAGGTGCCTCCAATTCAGCCATGCAAAACACCCTGAATTACACTTACATGGGAATCACAATGTCGCCCCATATGGGAAACACAACACATCAGCAGGAGACCCACACCCTGCACACATGCAGCATGCACACTCCACAGTAGACACACACATTTCTGCATGCTCAACCCACCCAAAAGGGAGACAACCTGTATGTCACAGCCTACAAAGTCCACCATCTAACCTTCAAAACCATGGCAATCTTCATGCTTGCTCAATGTTCGCTGACCCATCAATAACACATTCCCTCCTCTGCTCCACCACAGGCTCACAATCGGACACCTGCAGGGACGAGAGTGGCACCACCCCAGCCAAGAAGCCCAGGACAGAGGGAAGAGCACAACAACCTCTAAGGCCTGTTGAGAGCCTGCTCACCCCCTCACTCCACTATTCCTCATCGTGGGGCGAGGGCAGGAGCCCCCCCAGCACCCCAGCCCAGCAGAGGAACCAAGAGGAGAGGAACACGGACAGGGCCTGCCTGACCCTGTCCCCACACGCCGCCTGACTCGCGCATGCCGGGCGCAGCGCGGGCTGAAACCGAGGCGGAGCCTCGTTATCATCAGCTGTAACCGCCGGCAGGCGGATCACGCCGGCGGCCAGCTCAAAGGCCACTCTAAGGCCTGTTGAGAGCCTGCTCACCCCCTCACTCCACTATTCCTCATCGTGGGGCGAGGGCAGGAGCCCCCCCAGCACCCCAGCCCAGCAGAGGAACCAAGAGGAGAGGAACACGGACAGGGCCTGCCTGACCCTGTCCCCACACGCCGCCTGACTCGCGCATGCCGGGCGCAGCGCGGGCTGAAACCGAGGCGGAGCCTCGTTATCATCAGCTGTAACCGCCGGCAGGCGGATCACGCCGGCGGCCAGCTCAAAGGCCACTCTAAGGCCTGTTGAGAGCCTGCTCACCCCCTCACTCCACTATTCCTCATCGTGGGGCGAGGGCAGGAGCCCCCCCAGCACCCCAGCCCAGCAGAGGAACCAAGAGGAGAGGAACACGGACAGGGCCTGCCTGACCCTGTCCCCACACGCCGCCTGACTCGCGCATGCCGGGCGCAGCGCGGGCTGAAACCGAGGCGGAGCCTCGTTATCATCAGCTGTAACCGCCGGCAGGCGGATCACGCCGGCGGCCAGCTCAAAGGCCTGTTGAGAGCCTGTTTGGAGCATCAGGAGCCAGGGGCCACGGACCCTAATCTTATGTGAGTAGTAGGAATACCCTTAGTCTATACCATTGTGCTTTCTGGTATGTCCTCTGCTACTCCGTACCCATAAACATTTGAACTCGGTTCTTTAACTGTTTGCTACATACGCTCATGCTTCCAACTCCGCCACCTCTATGCATTACTGCTGCCACCTCTTTAATAGTACAGGCATTTTAGCACCTAGGCGCCCGGTCCCCACTCGCATTGTGTTGTGCCCTAAGGTCGCCTAGACCCCACCTGCATTGTGTTGTGCCTTATGGTCGCCTAGACCCCACTCGCATTGTGTTGTGCCCTAAGGTCGCCTAGACCCCACCTGCATTGTGTTGTGCCTTATGGTCGCCTAGACCCCACCTGCATTGTGTTGTGCCCTAAGGTCGCCTAGACCCCACCTGCATTGTGTTGTGCCTTATGGTCGCCTAGACCCCACCTGCATTGTGTTGTGCCCTAAGGTCGCCTAGACCCCACCTGCATTGTGTTGTGCCTTATGGTCGCCTAGACCCCACCTGCATTGTGTTGTGCCCTAAGGTCGCCTAGACCCCACCTGCATTGTGTTGTGCCCTAAGGTCGCCTAGACCCCACCTGCATTGTGTTGTGCCTTATGGTCGCCTAGACCCCACCTGCATTGTGTTGTGCCCTAAGGTCGCCTAGACCCCACCTGCATTGTGTTGTGCCCTAAGGTCGCCTAGACCCCACTTGCATTGTGTTGTGCCTTATGGTCGCCTAGACCCCACCTGCATTGTGTTGTGCCCTAAGGTCGCCTAGACCTCATTCGCATTGTGCTGCGCCCCACCTATACCGCCAATGCCCCTTACACACCACCCCTCTGCACATCACCTCAGCCCTAGCATGTTACCCTACCTGACTGCGATCATGTTCCCTTTCTGTGTCATGCAAAGTAACATACCCTGCACTGGCAACAGTTACCTAGCCCATAATAATGGTTTAGTCAGACCCGCCTGCCTAAGACACCACCCGATCACCTGCCCTACACCATTCCTGCCCACTACACCAGCCTTCCCCCCGGATACCAAGTCCGCCCATCCCACCCATAGACATGCACACGCTCTGCATGTCGCAGCAAATACTCACCTAGCTGTCCATAAGCAGAACCCCATCAACATGAGAGCATCATGCCATACCATCGACCACAACACCTCCACATTAACTAACCCAACTAACTCCCGTAACACTACCCTCATTCCCTCCGATCGGAACTCTAGACTTGGCGCCAGAACCCACCACAGACCCAGCAAAGGCCCAGCAAATCCACCCACTCCTTGGAACCCATGCACATTAAAAGACAGAAACCTGAGACTCGGCTCTCGGTTCATAACCCCTAAAACACTCGCCAAAAAACACTCCTCTCATCCCGCACACAGTCAAGCAAACTCCACTCAAACTTTGAACATCACCCAATCAGCCTCCTTGAGTACATCTGAACAACCACTAATCAAGGGCGCCCTTGTCAATGCCCGCTCCCTGGTCGCCCATGCGCTAGATATCGCAGACTTCATCTCTGTCAACAATCTACACTTCCTGGCTATCACGGAAACTTGGCTGCACCAAGCAGCAGGCCCAGCCTTATCCCTCGCCATCCCAGAAGGTTATTCAATACTAAGGAAAGACCGGGACACAGGCAAAGGAGGAGGAGTAGCCTTCATCGCTAAAACATCCCTTGGACTTAGATTAATCCCGCCGCCTAGCTTCCGATCTGCAGAACTTCTGTCAGCTAAGCTCCAACTCTCTAAATTAACAAGGGGGTCCTGGGAGTCCCTCTGCCAGACATTAGTCCTGGTTACGAGAGACTTACCCAGAGTCTTTAGCTCACTTTCTTTCACAGAGAAGAAATATCCCAAACATATCAGTCTTTGTCCTGCCCTGGGGCAGTCCAGCACCGAAATGCAAGGCAATTCTCCTCTGAACAAGAGTACCAACAGAAACCCCAGACACGTGTTTCGGTCTGGTTGGACTCTCTGCCACACAAACCATACTATTACACCTCCTTTACAGACCTCCAGGCCCCATCACCACATTTGAGGAAGAGATATCTGACCTCTTGACCACCAACACCAAAACAGGATCTCAAATTATCCTTCTTGGCGACCTCAACCTCGGTCTCGGCGACCCAAACAATACCAATGCGCTCTCCCTGGAAAGCACCATCTCCCAACTAGGGTTCAAGCTCAGAATCACAGACCCTACCCACAACAAAGGCAGGACCCTGGACTGGCTAGCGGATCTCAACTGCTCTACGACCATTACAAAAAACGAGCAAACTGCTTGGTCTGACCACCACGCCATCTCCTTCTCCATTCAAGGGAAATCACAACCAAACTTTCCAACCCCTACCATCCCCCAAACCCTCACCAGAAACAACCGCAACATTACTTTACAAAACCTCTGCCCACTTATAGACAATATCTGTACCCCTACAAACTACGCCAACCTAGATGCAGAGAAACTCGCTGACCTCTACAACAAAACGTTAGAATCAGCAATAGACACCATCGCCCCACTCAAACTCACCAAAGCCAAACCGGCAGCCCATATGAACAAATGGTTCACACCAGAGCTAAAAATCCTCCGAAACTCCAAACGAGCCGCAGAAGCCACCTGGAGAAAAACGCCCAACCTTTCCAACAAAACTCAACTCTCGATAGCAGCCACCACCTACAAAACTGCTATCCTTAAGGCCAAAAAAGAGACATACGATAACAGAATTGAGAACGCCAAATCTAAAACAAAAGAGCTCTTCAATATCCTTAGGGAACTCGAATCCCCCCCCACTCTGGCTGAAACCTGCGTGAAAGATGCAGACTGGTGTGAGAGGATTCAAAAAGCCCTTGCAGACAAAATCACCATGTTACAATCCAAAATCGAACAGAAAAAGCTCAGCCTATCCAAAAAAACAAACCGCCCTCCGCCCACCACCCCCAAAACACCTACCTGCCCCCCCTTCTCCTTCTCACCAGTTTCCACTAAAGAAGTAGAAAGCATCATTAAGGGCCTCAAGCCCTCTAGATGCCAAGGGGACTCATGCCCAGCCCCCATCATCCAAGAAGGCGCCAACACTCTGGCCCCCTTCATAACAGCCCTCATCAATGCATCCTTCAAATCAAGCTCAGTGCCCAGTAGCCTCAAGGAGGCCTGGGTCATGCCACTTCTAAAAAAACCTAATCTAGACCCCAATAACCCAACTAATTACAGGCCAATCACCACCGTTCCCTACATCCTGAAGATCCTAGACAGAGTGGCCTACCTGCAAATACAGAAGCACCTGGAAGACAACAATCTCCTGGGTCTCAGACAATCCGGCTTCAGGCCAAGGCATGGAACAGAGTCAGCCCTACTGGACCTAAAAATCCAGATGGACGAGGCAAAGGACAAGGGTAATCTAGCCATTCTCCTACTGCTAGATCTATCAGCTGCCTTCGACCTCGTCGACCATCAGATCCTCACAGAACATCTGAGGACCTCAGCGGCCTTCTCTAACCAGGCGACTGCCTGGATCCAGTCCTTCCTAACCAACCGAACCACCCGGGTCTTCTCCCCAGGGGCATCAGCACTCCCTGTCCCCATCACCTGCGGCGTTCCTCAAGGCTCGTGCGTCTCGCCGACTCTATACAATATCTTCACAAAGCTATTGTTTGACCGCCTAGATAATCTAGGTGTCACTTACACAAACTATGCTGACGATACCCAGGTTCTCATCACCCTATCAGGGTGCTATGACGAGGACTCCACCAAAATCAACAACCTTTATTTAGAGATCCAAGCCTGGATGGCAGAGCACGGCCTATGCCTCAACGATGAGAAAACTGAGCTCCTCATTGTCGGCTCCCAACCGCGGCTAAACAAACTAGACCCCCGTTACGCGTCCATCAACATTGACGGTAACCTAATCACAGTAGCCAAAGAAATTAAAACCCTTGGGGTTTATCTAGACTCCACTCTCTCACTCAAAAGACAGGTGAACGCAACTGCCTCTTCAACAGCTTACACCAATAAGCTCATCAACGCCTGCAAACCTTTCCTATCACCCTCTAGCTGCATTACACTAGCCAGAGCGTTAGTGCTCTCAAAAATTGACTACTGCAACACCCTCTTTCTTGGCTCATCAGAACACAACCTGAACAAACTACAGGTACTGCAAAATAATGCCATCAGAGCAGCCCGCAGTATCCCACGAAACGCCCACATCTCCAGCTTCAGACAAGATGCTCACTGGCTCCCAGTACGAGACAGAATCTCCCTCAGATCCCTCGTCATCGTCCATAAATGCCGCTCTAACGACGCACCCAAATACCTGGCAGACAAGTTCCACAATCACACCTCAACTAGACCAACTAGAACACCATACGCACACTGCCTCTCCGTTCCCAAATTCTCTCTAAAAAAAGCAGGCGGCGCCAGCTTCCCGGTCCTAGCTGCCAAACTATGGAACGCTTTGCCACCACACCTTAGAGCAGAACCCTCATTTTGGACTTTTAGAGCCAAAACAAAAACATGGCTTTCCAACAAAAACGCCGCTTAATGCACTTCCTCTCTGCTTGCCTCTGTTGACCACCTGTAACCCGGTCTACTACACCGTTGTTGTTTTATCACAATCTGTACTGTATATTTTTGCCATGCTGCAACTGTTTTTAAGTCTCCGGCGCCCAGCTACCCCAGGGTTCGGTGCGCGGTACAAATAAATAAACTAAACTAAACTAAACAACCCACCACCTCTGCTGGACCCAAGCCCAAACCACACCAGGCCAAAATCCCTGTCGAAAGACAGCCCAGGGCAGCAATGACCCCCGACGAAAGTGCCATGATAGCACCCACGGGAGACACACAACAACTGCTGCCCACTGAGGGCAATGTGTCTGCGGGGAGCAATACCATTGGGGAGACTACTGCCATCGCTGCATGCTCCGACAGCGACGTGGGGAATATGGAGGATGACACTGAAGGTTCCCCCAACGCCCACCTTCACTCCCCACACCTGTCCCCATGTAGCCTGCACGGAGACGACACACAGGGGCTAGCCCTTGGAGAGACATGGCCAGCCACTCCCAGCACAGTGGGAGTCGGGGAGGAGGGGAGTAGTCCAATTGGGCCGCCAATTGCAACCTCCATTGCCTCTGATTTCCAGCAATCGCTGGACGAAATATCAACGAGGCAACAACAATTGTCCTCACTACTGACACAGCATGTTGCTGATTGTGGAGGCGCAAGTAAAGGCATGGAGAGATGTGCTGAGAACATCAAGGCAGCCATCCAATCAGCAAGCAAGGACATTTGTGCAGAACTAGCCGCGGTGCGGAACATGATAAGTGAACTCATACAGACAATCATGGACACACGGCGTAGCGAGCAGGCCAGTACCTCCTCCGCAGCAAGTTCTGCGCCAACCAGCCCAGTCCGCAGGTCATCCAGGAACCTGAGGAGCACAGGCAGGGGGGCCCCAGGTGCCGGGAGAGGGGGCTGCCAATAATGGCCGTCCAGTGCACCAATGGAACATTACCCAGGTCACCGTCACACCTTTGCAGGGAGTTCAGGGGGGAGGGGGAGGGGGGATTGGGTGTGTTGGGGAGTTCAGGGGGAGGGGGAGGGGGGATAGGGTGTGTTGGGGAGTTCAGGGGGGAGGGGAAGGGGGGATAGGGTGTGTTGGGGAGTTCAGGGGGGAGGGGGAGGGGAGATAGGGTGTGTTGGGGAGTTCAGGGGAGAGAAGGAGGGGGGATAGGATGTGTTGGGGAGTTCATGGGGGAGGGGGAGGGGGGATAGGGTGTTTCTGACCTATGCACATTGATAATACACTTTTTTGATTTGCACAAATCAAATGTTTGGACATTGCTCATTGTGTATGTGTGCTTTATTGGTGTACAGTCCACAGTGTGCATGTCCCAGACAC
Source organism: Ambystoma mexicanum (assembly GCF_040938575.1). Taxonomy (NCBI): domain Eukaryota; kingdom Metazoa; phylum Chordata; class Amphibia; order Caudata; family Ambystomatidae; genus Ambystoma; species Ambystoma mexicanum. The sequence goes on along the minus strand of NC_090930.1, from coordinate 143,662,643 downwards.
ACACAGTGCCCCAAGTGCCGTCTCCATGTTACACACACCAGCCGTGTGTGCTAGAAGCATTGGTCAATGATATTCTGACGCATTTCACGGCCCTCCTGTGCATCGCTGCCTCCTTGAGGTGCTGCCCCATCCCCACCCTCATCATCCTCATCGTCAGGTGGTTGCAGTTCTGCGTCAGGGGGCAGTGGAACATTCCGTCTGACACACATATTGTGTAGCATCACACATGCCATGACAATCTTTGCAACCTTCTCATGGCAGTACAGGAGTGCCCCGCCAGACCTGCTGAGGCAGCGAAACCGTGCCTTCAGTAGGCCAAATGCCTGCTCAATCACCACACGGGTACGTGCATGGGCACGGTTGAAGTCCGCCTCATGCTGGTTCTGTGGGTTCCGAACTGGTGTAAGGAGCCACCTCTTCAGGGGATAGCCAGCATCACCTGTATGTAGGAAACAATGTATGTGTCAGTCATTACATCTAATTCCCAACATGACGTGCCAGCATGCACATTGAACTGTTACTTTGGACCACTTTCAGTTGCGCTGATGGATTCACGCTATGCAAACGGTATATGTCCATGGCTCTCCTGGACAGTTTTGCATGCCAACAAACCATGTATGCAGGGTGGTCGAGTGACTTGTGAGTGCCCATCCACTGTGTCCGTCCATGCCGTATGTTCAGGTGACCTGGCACGTGTCCTGTGATGTCAATGCTCACATGATTGCTACATTGCTGTCTGCATCATTATGACCCCAGTGAACTATCTGGATGTTGATAGGGACATTTAGTGGGCCTTGCTGTCTGTGCTGTGGCGTTGTGGTGTTTCTGTCCGTCATGTGCCTCCTTTGTGCGCTGTCATGTGGGACACGCCTTTCAGTAGATGGTGTATAGTGACATGCATTTCGTTGGAGTCAATGGTCCAAATTGGTACAATGCACTTGCAGATGGTTGTGTCATGGTTGGAACACACCTTCTTTGACATGGTGGGGCTGCTTCGGTCAGGCATAATGTCTACAGGTGTGAAATTACGTTAGTGCTGCTTTAGGGTATGATCGTCTCTGCTAGTCACAGCCAGGTGGAGTATGCATCACCCCCCCCTTTCTGCCAGGTGGAGTATGCATCATCCCCCCTTTCTGCCAGGTGGAGTATGCATCACCCCCCCCTTTCTGCCAGGTGGAGCATGCATCCCCCCCCCCTTTCTGCCAGGTGGAGTATGCATCATCCCCCCCCCCTTTCTGACAGGTGGAGTATGCATCATCCCCCCCCTTTCTGCCAGGTTGAGTATGCATCATCCCCCCCTTTCTGTCAGGTGGAGTATGCATCACCCCCCCCCCCTTTCTGCCAGGTGGAGTATGCATCATCCCCCCCCCTTTCTGCCAGGTGGAGTATGCATCATCCCCCCCCCCATTCTGGCAGGTGGAGTATGCATCATCCCACCCCGCCTTTCTGCCAGGTGGAGTATGCATCATCCCCCCCCTTTCTGCCATACCAAGGTCATGACGTGAGACTCACCGAGTAGCCAGGATCTTGGGCCTGCATGTCGCTCCATGTAGCGTGGTATTGTGGAGTTCCTCAGGACCATTGAATCATGGGTTGATCCGGGGAATGAATCGGGCACAACAATGTGTGAGGATCCTGTTGGAGTCACAGACCATCTGCACGTTGATTGAGTGAAATTGTTTACGGTTGCGGTACGGTACCTCCATGGCATGTGGGACCACCAATTCCACATGGGTGCAGTCGATGGCACCAATGCAACCAGGTATGCCGGCTAGGGCATGGAAACCCACTTTGGTGTTTGCAATCTCCTGGGCAGACCGTGGTAATGAGATGTGGTCGTCTGTGTGCTTGAGGAGGGCATCGAGCACTTGGATCAGTGTACGTGAGAATAATGGTTGTGAAATACCATGCAAGTGCCCCACTGTGTGCTGGTAGGTGCCTGTGGCCAGGAAGTGGAGTACAGACACTACCTTCAGTAGGGGTGGGATGGCAGTTGGTGTTTCTATCTTGCTGACAATGTCGTTGTGCGTCATGTCCACCATGGCGGTGATGGTGTCCCGGTCCAGACGGTACAGGGTGTGGATCTGCTCAGCAGTGAGGTTGAATGGACTGGCTCTGATGCGTGGGATTGTGGGCTGCCTGCGTGGTGGTACTGGCTGTGCTGGTTGGCCTTGCTGGGCCTGCCTTGCCCTCCTTCTCCTCCTGCGTCTTCTCTGTGCAGCCTGTTGTTGTTGTTGTTGTTGTTGTTGTTGTTGTTGTTGTTGTAGCACTTGCATTGCTATCAGGTCCTCCAGCCCCAACATTGCTAGTCCTATTGGTATCATTGTGGAGTGTGACTGGGTCTGGGAAGGGGTTGGGTGTGCTCTTTTTGTACTTCCTGAGTCTGTATTGCCTCCACCTGTGCTGATTCTGTGCACCTGTGGAAGCTGGATTCACTGCACAAGACCCTTTAAGGTTGGTTCGCGATGGCGTAATTAACGGCATGGCGGTAAGGTACTTAACGGGCTGGGTGATGGCGTTAGGTGCATGTCCGCTTGGGTCGGCATTCGCGTACCTTTCCGCAATGCCGGTAATTACGGTGTGGGGGGTCGCGTGCGCGCGTCCTTGGTGCAGTTAGCGGCAGCGTTAACTACGATGCCGCTAATCGCATCGTAGTTAGCGGTCACGGGTCTTAATCGGACCTAGCGGAAAACGATGACGGTAATCCTTTACCATGCATATACCTACCCCAGCGTCCATTCCGTAGATTATTGATGGCACTACCTTTTGTTTGTAGAATTGGATCGCTGGGAGAAGCGAAAATTTACCATATTTTCGATCTACTAATTTCATTTGGGTTGTCAGGCTTTTGATCTTTAACCATAGTGCTGAGTGGGTCGCATTTTCTGACCTTTTTGACTCATATCATAATTCCCAAATATTTTATAGTAGACACGGTTTCGACTTTTGTGTTGTTCAAATACCAATGGCCTTGAGCTGTGGTTGCTTGACGGATTTTCCCCATCGTCAATATTTTTGACTTATGAATGTTTATCTCCAAGTCGTTTTCACTGATATAATTGGCCAAGTTCGTAAGCTGGGGTTGGAGATCAATTTGGGTTTGATCCATAAGGATCAGATCGTCAGCATATAACAGTCTGGATATTGCTGTGTTACTCACTTTGGGCGGGAAAGCTCTGATCGCTGGTTGTGTATGCTGAAAGTCTCCCATATAGGCGATAAATAGAGCCGGGGCGAGCGGACAGACCTGTTTTACGCCACGCTCTGATGGAAATTGTTCTGATAACATCCCTTGCTGATTTAGGTGTACTCTAAGTCTGGTGTCCGTATGTAAAGCAATCACCGGGCCTAAGATCTTTGCCGGACAATTCCACGTTGTTAGTTTCGCCCACATCTTTTGACGGTTTATCTTGTCAAATGCTTGTGTTAAGTCAATAAACGCAATGTGAACTGTTGGAGCACCGTTCTTTACATTTTCCTTTATGATGTTCAGAATAAGGATGTTGATACTGGTGCTTGCTTTCTTGACAAAGCCCGTTTGAAATTTGTCTAAACATGGCGCCAGTCTCGCCCAATTGTGGAATGTAGTTAATAAAAGAGTAGCAAAGATCTTTCCCATGATGTCAAGGAGGGCGATGGGGCGGTAATTTGCTGGACTTTCTCTATTTCCCTTTTTAAAAATAGGTACTATTGTCGCCTCAGTCCATTACATTGCTTGAAAATTTTTGTAATTAGGGAGGCCCATTCCTCTGGATGTTGCTTAAGGTCTACGTTAGTTAGACCGTCGGGGCCAGGTGCCCTAGAAGTTTTAAATTTCAAGATTGTCGCCAAGATTTCATCATGGTCCGCCAGATCTTCCCAAGACGATGGGATACAACATAGAGAGTTTCTAGAAGTTTCCGAAACAGGGGCGAATTGGACTGAAAAGAAGGTTATCCACGCCTGCTCTGATACGGCATTCACGAGTTGGTTGTTTGTTTCGTCATTTTTATCTTTGATCAGGGTCCAGAATTCTCTTGGATTTTTCGTTGCTAATGTCTTCAACATTTGCTCTGAGTCGTTCTGGTACATTGCTGATTTATGCTGTCTCAACCAAGATTTATATGATATTGTCGCCGCTTTAGCAGAATCCATTAGTTCCTGGTTTTTGGTAACTTTTCGCCAAGCGGTTCAATTTGCGCATTTGTTTACGCTTCAAAACCAGCTCGACATCGTACACATGTACCCCTTTTCTTTTTGGACGGCTGCACCGACCTTTTTCTTTCATATAGGGCAGTAGCAAGGGCATATAGTTTGGTCTATTCATTTGATCCGTGGAAGTTGTACTGAATACATCAACTTTCTTGATAATTTCCTTGATTTGAGACGACTTTCGTGTTACTTCTACGTCAAATGGATATACTTGTTTAGTAGTTGGAGCGGATTCAAAGGTCATTACTAAAGGATTGTGATCACTAAATTGAGTTCTGTATACCTCGAAAGAGTCAGCAAACGGAAGAAAAGAGTAAGAAGTGTAAATGTGGTCCAAAGTTGCTGACGTTTCGGCTCGTTCCCAAGTTGGAATTCGGGGGAGATGGCCTCGAGCTAATGCAACATTGTAAAATTTTCTCGAATCCATAAAGTCTGACCACAGCCCACCTCTCACAGCAGAGGGGCAGAGATAGGACGTAGCAGGAAATTGGTCGACTCTGGCGTTCAAATCGCCGCAGATTATAATGCAGTCTGTTGCCTCTTCAAAAAGGAATTTATCTATGGTTTCCGCGATGTTATCACAGAATTCAATGTTGCTTATTCTCTGCGGATTCCAATAGACATTGATGATTGCAAGATTCGATTTCGTTTTACTGCTCAATGATGTTTCTATGTGGAGCCATTCAGCTAATAGAGCTAACATACCATACGATTCAGCCACTTTCTTTCTAATAGTAATTGCCGATCCAATTTTGACTGCCGTTAGGAGACCTGAAGAAGGTCTTCCAAATAGACCTTTTACTGCTGGTGATATGTATGTATCATATCCATCAAGCACTGGTAGTTCCGTAAGCCATGTCTCCTGAAGACAGATTATGTCGAAGCAGCTTAAGTCGAAGGCGTCTGGCTTGGTCAGGTGATCGTGACCCCTCGTGTTCCAAGAACACATAAAGCTCTTTTTTTTGCAGGAGCATTCCAATGGTAGAGGAGCGGTTGATGTCGCTGGATCTTTTAGTTGTTAATTTTGTGCATTTGGATTTAGCACCTTTCTTAACCATCTCCAGGGCCCCGACGGTTCACGTTTTTTGTTATGAACCCACTCAGCACTTTCATCCGTGCCCTCTGGACGCCTGTGATTGTTCCCCCGTCTGTTGTTTGAGCTCCAATTTTCTTCATGTTGCACTTTTCGGTAGTTTGTATTGTTGTTAGACGAATGGAGTCTCGATCTAAATCTCCCCCTGCCAGCTTCGGGTTTTTCCCTGAAAGCGACTCTTCTGTTGCCTACTGACCGATCTGCAGTATTTGGCTGCTTTGCCGTCGCGTTACTTACGCGTGGGACAATCTTATCCCGTAATTCTGACGTTGTAATTTCATCCAGCAAAAAGCCCATTTGATTTAAGGCCAAGGTTACGTCATCTTTGCACGTTAGGACCAGAGGATTTTTCACATGAAGGTAGGATTTCACCTTCCCACCTCTGTGATAAGGTTCAACTAATGCCAAATCCCCAGTTTTTACAAATTTTAGTGCTGGTATGCTATTTAAGATTTTCAGAACCGTCTTTCTGTTCAAGACTAGGAAGTTTTTCCCCGGTACAAGTTGTTGCATTTTGTAGACTCGATTTGGTGTTACCTTGGGTTCTGTTCGAAGACTAGGCTCTGAAGGTACCTTATTGTCACAGCTTCTGGTTTTTGTCATTTGTGAGGAGTTTTCATGTTGTTTGGGCAGAGGAATTTGTTCTTTTTCAGATAGACCCGCTGCTGCTTTTTCCCCCCCTTTACACACAGAGATTTTTGTTCTGTTTATTTCTGAGGGCGAGGAATTGCACACCGTTTGAAGTTTGTCTTCATCATTTGTATTTAACTCTGAGTGCTGTTCTTCGTCGTTCAAATGGACGGAAAGGTCGAGAAGTGACGAATTCCCAATTGAACCCAGTTCAGTTGACTTAGAGTTGTCAAGCTCAATTATGATTTGTTCAGTTTCTAAATTGTGGCTTACTGATGGTTGGGGCGCCATGTGCGTGGTTAAGATCTTTTCCTGAATTGGAGCAGTTGCTTTGGGGATTTTAAAGATCAATGGCACTTTTTGAGTTTCTTTTGTTTTTTTGTCAGTTTGTGGCGTGGACTTTGGTCGCTGTTTTTTTTCAGGTTGGTTGGCCTTTACGCATTTTGTTTGAATGGCCTTTAGTTTAAACAGAGGCGAGTGCTCTGGCTGGCATTTATGTTTGTTTTCTCCAGAGTTGCTTGCGATGTTTACTGTGGTAATTAAGGTCTCAAGCCGATTGAGCTTTGTGTCCCATTGTCTTTCTTTCTCAGCATTCTGCTGGCTTAAAGCCGTGATGAAACCTTCCAAAAATGTTACTTTAGCATTTAATGTTGAGACAAGAGTTACTGAATCCTTCATTGAGTCGTTAATTGATTCATACAATTTCACAAAGGGCGCAAGGCCCACTGTTATAGCTGACATGATTGTGACTAAGTCGGGTTTTTTTGTTGGTGTGTCTTTGGGTAGCTGACCTACCATGTCACTGGGTCTTCTGTATCTCATCGGTGTTGAGGTGTCTTTGGGGGAGTCATTATACAGAGACTGCTTTGCGGATGGAAAGTCCGATAGAGTTGTTTGTTTCCCCTGTGTCATCGGCACCGGTTGGGCCACTTTGAGAAGGGGCTTATTTCTTAAGTCCAGTTGGGCCAACATTGAGGATGGTAGGTTTCTTTGATTCATTTCAATCGTTGAAGGGGGAATGATTGATGGCATTAATAAATTATTCCCCAGAACACCTCTCTCCGATCGGTGGGAAGGCATGTCCACGTCGAGCAGGTTTATTGCCTCTGATCTGGCGCCCGCTCGACAAGGGTTAGCCACGTTACCTTACACTTCCCTATCACACCGACTGATGGAAGATGAAGTATCTAACAGCCCGCCCTGGACGTCTGCTACATTCCGGTCATTGGCCACTACTTTTCCTTTTTGTATCAGGGCTGAAGATACTTCCAACGGGACATCGAGCATTTCTGCATCGGAAAGTTCGGTGTCTGTTTCTAACGTCTTCTTTGATTGTTTTGAAAAAAATTCTTTAAAAGTGTGCGATGACGGAAAGTTCTGGAAAGTTGATTTCACTGAGTCACATTTTTTTTGTTTCTGGTGAGTAGTACTTTTTACTTGGGGGAGACCGTGGTCTGGATGCTCCCCCAACTCCTTTTCGATCCTTCTTGATGATGCTCTTTTTTTCAATAGGGCCATTGCAATACCTCTCTTCTGAGCATTAAGCTCACTTATCGCCGCATTTGGTGTATTTACCACCATTTGACGGTCCGAGGCCACATCCAGGGACCCATTTTCAGGTGAACAGGTGGATTTAGACGCCGAGTCGATCTGTTTTCCAGATACTTGGCTTTGCCGAGAGATAATAATAATAATAATAATTAGGCTTTTATATAGCGCTACAAACCCTCAGGTATCTGAGCGCTGCTTATTATTACCCACGGTGTGTGGTGCTCATTTATCGACCTCGGAAGGATGAAAGGCTGAGTTTGGCCCCGCCGGGATTCGAACCTGCGTTAACAGGCTCTGCACGGGTGTCAAAGCGGGCGCTCTACTCGCTGTGCCACTTGACCGGCTGGAGAGGAGGAGCTCTGCATCTCTGTCGCTGATGATTGACACGGACTGTGCCTGAGAGGAAAGAGCCTCTGCCTGTGGAAGCGACTGGCGGCCCGAATGACCGAGATCCTCGATGTTAGAGGCAGGAAGCCCCGGCGCTCTCACTCTCACCGATGGAGAGAGAGGCACAGAAGAGCCCGCTGTCAGCAAGGCTGCCCGCGAGCTGAGGTTTGCCTCGAGGGGTCCTCTGACTCTGCAAGGCTCGCTCTCACTCGCCACGGCGGAGGCCCGCGGGACGCCTACGGCCGACGGCGGAGAGCTCGAACGAGGAGACAGGCTCTCAAGCTCCAGTACCGGAGAGGCTGCGGGGCAAAGGCCATCTCCACGCCGGTCCTCGGCCAGTTGGCCTCCAGGTGAGTTCGGAGATGAGTGGGAGTGAGGAAAACTACGCGAGTTAAAGGCAGAAGGCTCGGAGTGTACCGGATGTACCGGAGCCAAAGAATCGAGTGTTTCACAAGAAATGTTCGTAGAATTCATAGAGTCCTCCTCCGAGTTTTCACCCGTTTCACCCTCCAGAGCTTCATACGAAATGTCATTTGGTACACTGGATGCAGTTCGGGAACTCCCGACCTTACGGGTCGGATTTTCAAGGGGGTGTTCAAAGGGGCTAGGAATTGTTGGAGGCGGGGGCACCAAGGAACGCGAAGATGTCATTTTTTCCAATGGAGTAATGCCAGAATTGACATTTGTCCCACGGTTTTTTCTTGCCGTGTACACTTTGCGGAGATCCTTCTGCTTTTCTAGGCAAAGGTATTTGCTCCTTAATACCCTGCCAGATGGACCTTTCACTTGGGGATGAGCAGAGGAAAGTTCAGGATTTACCGTGGCAGGTTCCTGTCTAGAGAGCAAGGGGAGCAAGGGGTCTGTTTGCAAGTTCATACCGCCTTACCTCCTAGCCTCAGTAGACTGCAGTTGACTGCTCGAACCTCAGCGAGCCAACTCCGCGTGTCCGCTCCGCGTGAGGACTGGGCTTTTCACCACAAACACAGTAGAAGGACTGCAGGCAGGCAGGAAAACAGGAGGGACTGCAGTTGACTGCTCGCACCTCAGCGAGCCAACTCCGCGTGTCCGCTCTGCGTGAGGACTGGGCTTTTCACCACAAACACAGTAGAAGGACTGCAGGCACATTTCTGTGCCACTGAGCAATAGAACCAGAGGAGGAAAGGCGTTACCGGTCAGGCTTGAAACTCTCGACCCGACCGGTAATGCCCCCCCTCCTCTAGTTTTATTGCTTTAGTAGTACCCCTAGCGGCGTACTAGTAGTATTTTTACTCGAGTAGAGAAACGGCATGTAAACCATTTTTCACCTGGAGCGAAAATAATAAAACAAAAAAGGGCCGCCAAGGATCGGGGAGAAGGGACTGCATGCAGTCCCTTCTCCCTTTCCAAGGTGGCCAGTCGAAGAAAGTTAAGGAACTTTGCTGGACGTGGCGCTCCAAACCGCAGCAGGTAGGTCTTTCTCGGGCAGTAACGTCCTGGGGAATGCAAATCAGATCGATTGTTACAATCTGATTGTCGCTCGCCGGCTACTAATCTGCCCAAAAGAATTCCATAGTTAAAGTTCCCTCAAAGATTCTTCGTGAACCTTGTTGCTGGTTGCTGTGCTCTCCAGGGTGAGCAAGGCGACCTGCAGATCCTCACACTGTGGGCTTGGCCATCATCGCTTCTTTGGTCCTGCTGTTCAGTGGGCCCTCTTCCAATACAGCCTGTAGCCTGACATCCGTGACACATTTGTAGAGGAGCAGGAGGATACGTCATCCCTAACTCCCGCCCCCTCACCTCTGTCATACTGGAACAGCAGGAGAATAGCCATAGGTGGGACACCAGGTATCATCCCAGTACCACATTGAGTGTAAGAGAGATGGTATGTACTCAGACAACCGTACCAAATGTGTCCTTGCACTGAAGGGGTGGAAGGATTTCGGCACACACCATTAGACATCATGGAGATGTAAGTGAAATTTAACAAAGGCAGAATGACATCAAGAAGGAGACATATGAAGACGCACTAAAATGATATGAAAATGCTTAAAAGACAAAGTGTAACTGGAGTAACAAGAGAAACACGTAATAGAATGTGAAGAAATCATATACGCAAACAAGATAAAGTAACCTGCTGACTAGTAAGTGTACATATTCAGAAACACAAGGTGGATGCGACGTAGAGAAGCTTGCTATAGAAGAAAACCTAATGTGGCTAGGGCAGCCATGATGGAAAGATGGACGCTGGACTCGCTTTGAAACTGATCAAGCTACGCCATAGGCAAACCAGGGCTGCAGAGTCAGGAGATGCTGGAAAAACAGCTTTGTGTGAGGAACAAAGAGGAGTTTATTGGCCTGGGATCAAGGATGCTACTTCTAGGAATAATTGCAAGACGCAAGGAGAGTTAAACGGATAAGCCACGTACCTAAGACATATTTCTCTTAGATTAAACACAGAAGAAAACCTCTGCAAGAGCCAAGTATTGAACAATTAAAGCTGCAAAAAGCCTATCCAAGGTGGAGTGAGCAAATCTCTAGAGGCCGCAATGAGTCACGACACCCAGCACAATTGAATCAAATAGCAGTAAATAGAAGGTTAAAAATGACAAATTCGTGGTCTCCTCACACGTCATTCAGAAGTTGAAAACAAGGACTATTCATGTGGGCTCTAGACGAAGATAGTGGTGTACCTACACTCCCGTAAAAGACCCGGAATAGAGAACAGGCTGCAAGGTCAGATACAAAGGAGAAGCATTGGCTTGGGTTCCGATAGATGAGAGATGATGGACTAATTGGGAAAGTGGGGAGTAGTCGGACATTATTCGCGGCACCTGGGGGCCATTCTACTTACGGGCTGCTAATGAGCTGAAAGTCCAAGGTTGGGAAAGCATGTCAACCAATCAGAGGGTCTATGTAGCAACATGCTATACAACGTTGCAAAGGCCAACCCGCTGCCATTAGTTTGCTGTAACCAGTATTGTACGTATTTAGATGTAGGTTGAGGCGTGCCTAACAGATAAGTGGCAGCCAATGGTGTCACTAAACACTTATGCATATTATATCTGTATATGTTCCCTTAAACAATCCCTCTCTTCAAAAGGTTTTTTAATTTGCCACATAGGATGACGTCATAGCTGACGCACATCGAAGTATAAAACCTTTGTGCAATCAAATTTGGGTGTGAATGTGTGGACTACAGCGTGTGTTCGCCAGATTGTCCTACTTGATTTTATGCTAATAATAAAGTAGTACTTAGGTATATTCTTTGAGTCTGTCCAGTTATTTGGATCTGAGATCTTTATTGGTAATTTCGTGATATGATATGATGTGGCAATTATAACGCGCCTGTACACAAGTGTTTCTATTCGCGACAAGACAAGGAGGGGGAAACAAAGGGAGGACAAAACAACAAGCTTACTAGGCCTTGCGTCAATCAGATCGTGCAAGTGCGGGGAAGGGGTAGGGGAGAAGTGCAAGGGGGGATGGGAAGGGAGAAGTGCAGTTGACTCAATAAGTGCAGCCAGCGGTTGGCTCATAAGTGCAGAGAGAAGGGACTGTAGGTGCTGAGGAGCCCAGAGGCAGTGCAAGGGCAACTGGACATGCAGGAGCCTGGGCCCGAGTCCAGAGGGTGACCAGTGCGCAGAGCAGTCAGGTAAATCAGCAGGGGAGAGGAAGACAGAAAGTGGAAGCATAAAGGAAGGTCTTGAGTTGCTTCCGGAACCAGAGGTGGTTCTGCTCAAGTCTGAGAGAGGCAGGGAGGCTGCTCCAGAGGGAGGCTTCAGCCGAGGAGAGAGATCTGCCCCCGACTCTTGGCTTGGAGAAGCGTCTGACCCTCAAAGGGTTTGAGGTGGATAAGCAGAGAGCTTGAGAAGGATGATGTTATGGAAGAGAAAGCTGGAAGTAGAGCGGTCCCAGGTACCAGAAAGCCCTGTGGATGATGCAGAGGGTCTTGAACTTGATTCGTGCAGCCACTGGAAGGCAGTGAAGGGATTTCCAAGTTGGAGAGATACGATCCCTGGGCTTGAGGCCAAGGATAAGTCTTGCAGTCCTGTTCTGGATATGTTTTAATGGTCGAAGAGTAGAGGCAGGCAGATTTAGATTTAGATTTAGAGCCCTGGAGACAGTGAGCTTCTGGGGGAAAGTGAGAAAAGGATGAATACCTCTGAAAAGGTGCAGCTGATAGTTTGACTTCTTGGAGACGTCAGAGATGTGAGGAGAGAAGGAGAAGGTGGAGTCGAAAATGACACCAAGGCTGTTAGCTACACAGGAAGGAGCAGGAAGAGGGCCCAGAGTGGGTGGCCAGACAGAGAGAGGAAAGGAGGGAGCGGGTGTCCCAACAAGGAGGATCTCAGTATTACTGCCATTAAGGCAGAGATCATTAGCGACACACCATTCCTGAACTGCTGCCAAAGCACATGAGATCAGAGTACTAGAGCAGGGTGCTAGAGCAGACATATACATAAACGTCCTCCATTCCACTTATATTTCAGTGTCTGGGTTGTATGTGGTGAGGGGGAAAGCTAATTCAATTAGATCTTGCAACGCTGATGTTTTCAGGACCTCCACCTGTGCTCCAGGGGGGTGCCGCCTCTTGAAACTGGAGGCTCCTCCCCTGTGTTGGACACAGTGGTCATCATAGGCCATATGAAATCGGGATTTTTCTCCATTGACCTAAAGATCAATAATCTGGCCTTTACATTAGCGACATGTCAAGCCAGCAGTGGTGGATTGGCTTAGAGGCAACTCTGGAGATTTCCCGGTGGCATCTGCACCCAGGGCTTGGGTGGACTGGCCTTACATGGAACTCTGGAGATTTCCCAGTGGCATCTGCACCCAGGGCTTGGGTGGACTAGCCTTACATAGAACTCTGGAGATTTCCCAGTGGCATCTGCGCCCAGGACTGGCCTTACAGGGAACTCTGGAGATTTCCCAGTGGCATCTGCACCCAGGGCTTGGGTGGACTGGCCCACAGGGAAGTCTGGAGATTTCTCGGTGGGCAGCTGCACCCAGGGCTTGGGTGGACTGGCCTTACATAGAACTCTGGAGATTTCCCGGTGGCATCTGCACCCAGGGCTTGGGTGGACTGGCCTTACAGGGAACTCTGGAGATTTCCCAGTGGCATCTGCACCCAGGGCCTGGGTGGACTGGCCTTACAGGGAACTCTGGAGATTTCCCAGTGGCATCTGCACCCAGGGCTTGGGTGGACTGGCCTTTCAGGGAACTCTGGAGATTTCCCAGTGGCATCTGCACCCAGGGCCTGGGTGGACTGGCCTTACAGGGAACTCTGGAGATTTCCCGGTGGCATCTGCACCCAGGGCCTGGGTGGACTGGCCTTACAGGGAACTCTGGAGATTTCCCGGTGGCATCTGCACCCAGGGCTTGGGTGGACTGGCCTTACAGGGAACCCTGGAGATTTCCCAGTGGCATCTGCACCCAGGGCCTGGGTGGACTGGCCTTACAGGGAACTCTGGAGATTTCCCAGTGGCATCTGCACCATGGGCCTCTTTTGAGTGGGATGAAGCAAAGAATGTGTTACAAAGTTCCCAGCAAATGCTAATTTGGGGCCACTTTTGAAAACCATTTCCAGGGAAAATGTTGGTTCCCAGTCCAGCCCTGCGAGCCAATTCAATAAGGATGCAGATCCCTGAACTTGGCAATAACAAAGATATTCTCACGAAAAGTATTTGAATGTTCGGGGCCTGAACCATTGTGTTAAGATTCGGAAAATCTGTGCTTACTTAAATAGGCTGTGAGTACAACTTGCTTTTCCTCCAGCAAAGACGCCCTTTCTAGAGCTTGGACACCCCCGGTTCTGCACCTTCTATTCTTCCTGCTCCAGAAGTACGGGGTGGGGGGGGGGTTTATTTTGCTCCACAGAACATTGGCTTCCGTCCCATGAGTTGTCAACTTTGATGGCGAGGGGAGCTACATTATCGTTTCAGGCACTATCCAGGGAATTTGCATCAGTTTAATAATTATATGTGCCTCAAAAGCTGATGACCCCCAATTCCTACTTTCCTCTGGCGTATAGATGCCATAGGGAGGATAGCTCAGGGGCAACGCGCGCCTTGGAAGCAAGACGACGCGCAGCAACACAGGTTCCATCCCCGGGTCCGCGCTTAGAAACCTCTAGGCATTAAGCACGTTATAAATAAACTATCACAATAGGTTTGTGAACGATCATTTTGTGTGGGTTGGGGATTTCAATAACATTTTAGATACCACCCTCAACAGATCCTCCTGCACTACTAGAGTGCAGACACATTGCCAACCGTAAGACCCGTATGCTCTTAGTGCATCTTGGCTTGATTGGCGAGTGGAGGATATTACACCCGAGTTGAGGGGAATATTCATGCTACCCAACAATGCTCAGAATCCACTCAAGGATTGACCTTATCCTGCCTTTTCTTCCATGTTACCCACTATTTCTCGCTGTGCCTTCTGCTGTGCCCTACTCAGATCATTCTCATGTTCTCCTTCGATTTGCTTTGACTCGGTGCTGGGTGCTGTAACGTGAGCCCATGCCCCGGGCTCGTGCTCTGTCACATGGGGAGGCACCACGTGACTAACTCAGTAAATGGCTGGGCTGCTTCCCACTCGGCAGTCTTACACCACCATGACTCCTGTCGTCTGCAAGTCATTTTAACGCGCCCCAGCACTGCATGGCAGGGCAGAGGACCTGCCCTGAATAGCCCTTCATGACAGCGACCCGCCACCCCGGGCCACCCAACACTGGCTACCCCAGCCCCAGTAGCGACAAACGGATATCGCTTTTACAGGGAACTTTAGGGCCCATATTGTTGGCTACTTTTAACATAATATTGGGTCAGGCTTTCCAGCGGCAAAACTCTGGAATGTGCTCAGGGTTTTTCCATGACATAAAGAATACCTTAAACGCTTTACAGTTTGCTCATGCCTCATCAGGTTAAAGCTCGATACTTTCGTTCCATGGTACACAGAGATATTAAGTTCCTATCCCAAACTGTGATGGCCAGGAGATGTGGGTATATGATATAAGTCATTTATAAGCGCCTGTATAAGTATAATACGTTATTGATAACCCACTTACTAATACCCAGATGTTTCTAAGCGCGGATCTGGGGATCGAACCTGTGTTGCTCCACGTTGTCTTGCTTCCAAGACCAGCCCCCTGGACTATCCTCCCCAGACAGCCCTTTACACAAGTGTTTCTGTCTGATGGTGACAGACTGGGGAGTACCCTCGTGCTTCTGCTTCACAGTGATATAGGATTTAAGGATATTCTATTCCTGCAAATGCAGATTACAATGGCTCCATTCATACGTATCCTGCGGAAATTCACTCCAATTTTTCCAACTGTTAATTACATGTGTATTCGGCGATGGACCCCCCCCCCACGAGACAGGCAATCTAGCTGCATACCTGGAGGAAGTTCACTTGAAACAGTGGGATTCGACTATGCTGGATACGCTTAATGAGACCTGAGACCATTACATGTCAGGAGAGACTCTGGGATGCTCTGCCTTCTTCTAAAGCCCCTGGGACAGTCACCTTATGTTGAGGTTTGGGCCGCTTCTTGACCCAGACCTGCCGGTGTGTTGGGATTAGGGAAAGGAGACTCATCCTCTTGCCCAGTAGAATAGGTGAGGCTTTGTACATTCTATTATTTAAGCCATCTAAAGATCCCCTTTCCAGCAAATCATACAAGCCTCTCTCATGGACCAATACAGACGTGAACATTTTTGCTAAAATGTTAGCGGATAAGCTTCTCCAACATGTGACATCATTGATCCACCCTATTTTGTTCCCACTTACACTACAGGTTAAGGGAGGTAACAAAGACACAGGAGACAAGGGTACATAGCAACTGTCTTTCTTTATCTCGATACACCAGTGGCTTTCTCCCCCCTGCTCACATGACTTCTCTTTCTCCTCACTCTCAAGCTCTCCATCTCACTTACAGTTCCCTTCAAGGGCACAACATCTTTCCCCATTGTATCTGCCCAGTTCTATATCTCTTCCACCCATCAGCGAGGTTGATGGATCACTCTCCCTCATCATACCTGGGGTGCTTATGGATCAGGGATTGCACTTAGCCCATTTTCTCCAGATGTGTGTCTTTCTTCCGCTTCTTCCGACGTCCACGGGTTCTCCTCCTCGTATCAACCTTTCTTGACATGGTCTTCTGAATGGGTAGAAGTGCAACGTATTTCTCGTGACCTTCTTGTTCTCCAGAGCCACCCTAGCCATGGATCCCCTCTGTGCCACGATGGTAGCGGGGTCACTAATGTATCAGGGATATGTCTTGCTTGACTTTCTTTGCTGCACAAGCACTTAATCTCTGACATCAAAGTCTTTCAGTGTTGCACCAATGTGTTGATCCGTAGAAGCTTTCACTGCCAGCTTCCTTTCGTTGTGTCTCTAATTTCTTCATCACTCGCATTTGTAGGCACTATACAAGTCAGTAGCCTTGTCTTGAATATCCGAGCCATCATGAGTTCAGCGGCCGTCACTCCTGTCTATTCATGCAGCCTCGTCCTGTACTATCTCAGCATATTCCACAGCGCCTGCTGTATAGGCGCACGGTCAGCTTCTGCTTTCTGGGCCATCCATTCATTGTCCCCAAAATCCTCTCTGCCATTCCATTGGCCTGGGTCCACAAAGGTGCTATTTTCTGGTGTTGAAAACACAAATGAGCTGCCAACCTGGCAAAGTCTTGGCCATGGAATGGTGGGCCATTATCTGATTTGAGGATCACCGGAATGCCCCACTCGCTGAATACCTCGTCCATTGCTTGGGCTGTTGATCTGAAACTCATTGATAATACCACCCTGGTGATGGGGAGTCTGGCGTACTCGTCTATGAATAGCAGAACTTATGACCCCTCTTGCGTAGGGCTGTAACGGTAAACTGCCACTGTGTGCCAAATGGTGTCCGGTAGGTACATGTTTCCTAGTGGGTATGGCGTGTTGGCACTTGCTGTCATTTGGCACGGCTTGCAATGCTCAATCAATGATTGGACCATTTCATCAATACCAGGAAACCAAACGTGATGGTGCAGCAACCATTTGATATTGACCACTGTCCAGTGACCCTCATGTACTACTTCTATGACAGCCTTTCGCAATGCTGCTGAGATGACCAACCGCATAGCCGCTTCAGATCTCCTCTGTGAACCCCTGCCAGCCCAGTGTGATCACTGCCTGAGTGGTAGGGTCGTTCCTGGAGGCTATGGAGACATCCTTCACAGAGACAGCGGGTGATAGAGAGATAGGGAGGATACTCCGCGCCCACCTTGCAGCCTGCAGTGGTTGTCTGAACAGCTGGGTTTCTTATGATGTAATCCGCCGAGTTAAGGTCTTTGCCCGGCCATGTATAAGGCCATAGCCATATTCCTATAGCCGCATTTCTCACGTTGCGTGCGAGGGGGCATGCACATGCGGGGGGTTCCAAGCAAGGAGAGCCATGCCTGGTGGAGGTGCTTACACGCCCATAAAGCTGCAAGGCTCTCTTTTTCGGGTCGCAAGTTAGCCACTTCCATTTTGGAGAGTGCCTAATGGCATACACAACTATGCACTTGTTTTGTGATGCTTCTGGAGAGAAGTGGGCCACGATGGCGCTGAGCCCTTCAGTGTGTTTTTTCGGGTCAAAGTAAACTCGGTGGTGCGCATTGGCATGGACGTGTTTGATGATTTCACATGCCAACGGACATGGGCTTGTACTTTGAAACATGGCCCCTGCCTTCAGAAGTTGTCTGAGGGGTTCTAAAGTCATGGTATAATCTTCGAAGGAACGAAAAAACAATCCCACCATGGCCAGAATTGTACAGAGATCGGCTGGGGTCGCAGGCGGCAGAGGGCTTTTTGGCTTTTGACCTCTACTTAACAGATTGAAGTAGAATCCGCCTGTCTCTTGTGGCGGTACATCACATAATTTGTGATCGCCCTACTCTTTTTATTTGTTTATGAATGATTATTTTGCTTATATTTCAGCTCACTGCGGCCCCGGGGAGATCAGGAGTCGTCTGCACGGGGGGGAACAGATTGCGTTGGGTCAGTAACATGCCACAGGAGGCCGGAATATGGGCGTTGGTCTAGGAGGCTATGGTGTAGATGGAGGCCTGGATCTGGGCAAAGTGTACACAGGTGTGGCACACCTGGCTGGGTCGGCGCAGTGTTCACGGCTGGATCAGGCAACTGCCCAAACAATGCAGGGCTTCCTCTCCTGTCAATCTCACGGACACGCCTGTGGTAAGGATGAGCCACGTCGCTTGGCACATCAGAATGCCGGCATGCTGAAGGGATGCCTGGAAGGACGGATGCCCAGGCAGGCTCTTGCCCGCTTAGTCGCCCAATTGTTGTGTTTCCGCTTACACTATGGGCTAACGGAAGTACAGTGTACAGAAGAGACAGGGTACGCAGCAACCGTCTTCCTTTATTTCAACAACTGCCTTTCTCCCCCCTGCCCACGTCACTTCTGTGTCTGCTCCTTCCTCCCTCTCAAGCCCTCCTTCTCACTACGAGGACAAAACACACCTGGACTAGTCTGGCTTCCTCCTGGGCACTTCCACCACCCGTAACCTCATTCACACCTGTACTGTGTTCTCCCATAGTTGCCTCCTCAGACTCAAGTAGTCACTGCATATTGAGATGATGAAAAGCATTTGCCTTTGTGTCGTTGTTGTACCTGCTAGCAGTCCTAAAGAATAAGGTATTCCAGCGCTATTTCATTGATGCAATTTGGTTAACATACACAGAGCCATGGTCAGACAGTATGAGGGAACTTTTATTGGGGCCTGGGGCTAGAACTGGGTGCTTGCCCCTTCACAGGACCTTATGGCTTCTTTGCTCAGGTAGAAGCATGTAGGCCAGCATCTGGCAGTGGGATGCTATAGGGTGAGTACCTTACTCTATGTAGATGATGTTCTCCTCAATATTAAGAACCCAAGAACCAACTCGCGCCCTGCCACTTGTTAGCTCATTAGGTTTGGAGGATTCACGAGTGTGTATTAATTGATCTAAATCGGACCGTCTCCTCATTTCAGAGGCCTCAGTTTGTCCCACAAATACTGGCGACTATAGATGGGCAAAGCAAAAACGAAGAGTTGATGGCTGGAAGGTTTAGAATGAATCTTAACCACTGGCATTGCTCAGGGCACCCTCCAGACCATCGTTCTTCGCCTGCCAAGCCATTACAGAAGGGGAAAGACCATATGCAAATCAGGCTTGGTCCCACCCCAAAAGGGGCAGTCCAGCCAGAACTGCTAGGTCACATCCCTTCTGCACGGTTGCTTGTGTTTCCGTGCAGAGAGGACCTGGCCTAGTAGTTCGGGCTGGGCTGCTACCATTGGTGACAGTACCAGACTGATTTGCATATGGCTGGACCACTTTTGCAATGGCCCAGACGGGCTAAAAAACGGTGGTGTGGAAGGTTGCCCAGAGTAACGCCAGTGGTACAGATTCATTCAAAACCTTCCACCCATCACTTTTGTGGTCACAAACTATAGATGGGCTACAGAGTCAATTAATATGCTTGGGAGTGTGTTGGCAGATCTGAAACCAGGCTGCTGGAGCTCACTCATTGTGACTGCCTCAATACCCTAGAATCAAAGATAAAGCATTGGGTGGCACTCCCCCTTTCCACCTATGGTAAGATTTTGATTATGAAGAGGCTGATCCTTCCCAAAATGTTATACATTTTCTCAAAAATGTGTTTGCCCAGGACATGAATTCTTCACTGAATTGTGCTTTTTGCTATTTCATTTAGCTTGGCAACTTACCACTCCTGGAATTAGTTGGGATATTCCCATCAGGCCATATTCCCAATGCACGTGGCTGCCCATAATAAGGAACAATATATTTTCTGGTGTGTAGGTGCAATATGCAGTGTACTGGGTAGGTCCGGGGCATCCTTTCCTCCTATGTCCATAGAGCAGGAATCAGTTCACTCACAGTCTCTCTTGTCTCCCCTCTCCCAGGCATGGTTTCTGAAAACTGTATGTATCACCCAGGCCAATGCATGGTCCTGGCCTTTGATGGTCTCTTCAACTTCTGCATGCCATTAGAGCCTACATGTCTCTGTAGGGTGCTGGATAACACCTGCGACCAAGCCATCCAAAGAACATAGGACATCTTGTATATATGTCACGGGGTGGGGGGACAGGGGGATTTGTGTTCTAGGGCCCCTTTGTTACACAAGAGATATTTCATGAAAACATTGGGGGTGATCACGCCGAACAGATGTAGGACTATCGAACACGTCAGGCTTTACGCTCACAATGGCCTGGATTTCCTCTGGAGGCTTCTTACTCGTTCTTGCCAGAGTATACTTGTCGATAGGCAATGGTTCAGTAAATTATGTCACCCAAAAAAGGTCTCACTTAATTTCCTACCTAGGTGGTTTCTTAAGGAGGCGTACCTCTCTTCAGCTCATCTTTAAACCCTTGGAGTGGGGCTGAGGTCTTCCTGTCCCAGGTGTGGTTATCCTCAGGCTTGCACATTCCACATAAGGGGAATTCGGGAATTCCCCTTAGTGTGTATTTCTAGTCTGAGATCACCAGAAAGCTGGAAGATAGCTCTGATCTCTCCCTCTCTCTCACTCCTTTAGTTTAGATTGCTTGCTGGGTGGATTCTCCAATCTCCCGAAAGACCTTTCCAAGTTGATATCTGTGATACCTTTTGCTCACCTGGAAAGAGGATGGTCTGCTCTTGATGGCCACCTGGCTTCAGTAAATGTATGACTTCAGGTATTTTGAGCGCAAAGAGTACCTCATGACCTTGCTGCCTCATAGGAAGTGATCGGTTTATAGTCATAATGTCGAAATACATAATGTCGAAAGTCAAAATCTCGAAAAAATATTTGAAAAAAAAAAATCAAATGTCTTTTTCCTTCGTTTTTTGTTCGAAATCCCCCTTTTTAATTTTTTTCTGTTTTAACCTTTTTTTTACTTGCGGAACCCCAAAAAAAAAATGTAAATAAAAAAAGAAAGCATTCAACAAAAAATGTCGACATTATTTTTTTGACATTTTGTAAATTCGACATTATTTTTGCAACATTATGACTGCACATCGCAGTGATCACTTAGTATCTATGTGTCTCCGTCTAGCCTCGTCTCGGACGGCGACTGAAATAGTGGTCATGTATCATCCTTTACCTCAACTGTGATGTGGTAAACATGGCCTCTGCAGTTCCTTTGCTCTACTTTCTCTCACTCTGCTTCTGTGTATGCGAATTCGACACATTCTCTTGTTACAGCCTCTATTATTCATTGGTTACGTCATGATGCATTCTCCTTTCCTGCACCCTTGATTTATTGGGATCAATGAAAAGATTTATTTTAAAAAGCAACAGCAGCTCCAGTAGATTGTTCATCATACATGAAACAGCACAGTGGCACCCTGCCTGGGAGGTCAACACCAAGCAGTACTTCACCTTTGTTCTTCGGGCCCAGCTACCTGCTCACCCTGCCTCCCTTCTGCACTGCCTCCAGTGCACCCCTCGAACTGGGGTCTGTATCTGTACCCATACAGTGCCCCTCCCACTTTTCTTCTGCACTTATCAGATACACCATATCTGACTAACCCAGCACTTTGTCACTTGCTGGCTGCACTACCACTGTTTATAACCTTTATTTATTTATTTATTTTATTTATTATTATTTATTCGGTTCTCTCCTCTGTTCCACATTTTTCACTTCTCCCCTTCCATGCACTTTCCCCCTTTTCCCTTTCCCATGCACTCGCACGCTCCTAATGTCACTGGGCCTAGTAAGATTGTTGTTTTTGTTCTCCCCTGTTTCCCTCCCTTTGCCTGGTTGCGCTCTGAAATGTGGGATATTTTTACCCATGCATACAAGCCCTACCATAAAACTGTGCAGTACTGGCATGGAAAACATCATGATGGCCAGAACTCCCCAGAGAGTGCACAGGGAAAACATGAAGAATAGGCTGCCACCCATTTTTGCCTATGTTGTGAGCACAGGAGGGCACTGCCTAAAACCACCATTGGGCTACACACACAGTAGCCTGAAACCATTGGGAATGGCAATGCTGATTGCCAAAAAAGCAACTCAGAACTGTGGGGAATTCATTTTCTTAATCCCAAAAATGGTTGCATTACCAGTACTCACCACTATCAGAAAGCCGGCGTTTTAAAACCACCAGACTTTTGTGTAAAACTGCACAAATGAAACAAAACCAGACCAAGGAAAGACTTGCTAATAGGTGGAAGAATGTAAAACCATATTCTGAAATGACTTGAAGGAAGTAATTATTTAATGTATAGGTACAAATTGTCAGTTTGATTTGAATGTAGAAAACTGGGAACAAAAAGTGACATTTAGCTGAAACCTGGGTTAGTGAAACTGGATTCTGCCTGACAACTACCCCCGACAGGAGAAACCTGTTCAGCCACTCTTCCCAGGCCTAGCTGCATCCTGCTGCCCCTTGCCAAAAGGAGTTGTCACCTCTCTGATTAGATTAGGGGTGGAGCACCTGGGAACTGGAAGGAACAAAACAATGCAACTCCCTTGACTCAGGCAAATGTTATATTGGGGGCGTCGTAAAGTGGCTTCCTCTTAGGGGAAACTGGGAGGGGCAGTGCCTCTGCTAGCAGCTGAGCTTGGGGGAAGTGGATAAACCAGTTATTCCACCATGTGATGTGGGAAGCCACACCCCTTTTTGACCAGAGCATAATTTTAAAAAGATAGATACCTCATAGTGCAGACTTGTCAGAATTATATAAGTAATATCATTATTTTTGTGATTTTTCTGTGAACATTTTGAGAGGCGTTAGGACCCTGTGGTGTATTCTGGGGGGTTGCTAGCGGAAAATAGGGTCTCACTACAAATGTCTGCATGTTAAAAATCTGACACTTCATCAATTAATGTCCATACTCCTTGCGCACATGTGTGTAATTTTGGGTAAATGTCCAATATTGCAAAACCAGTTAAAAAGCGCAAAATGTTGTCATTTTTGAATGCAAGCCCCCAGGAAGATCAGAGGGGGACAAGCATGGACCATAAGGAATATATAATGCACACATGTAATTTCAACAAATTGTATATCTGGGAAAGATGTATTTGAATCAAATATAGATTTGTGGGCAAACTGACCAGGGGAGGATCCTCTGACCCATAAACAGACCTCATCATGATGACAATCCATTTCCTTCCCCCAATCATGGGAGAGGGGAGAATTGGGCCAATGACAAGTAGAGAGGGGCAGGCTTAGCTAGGCCCAGGCACACACCCATTTTCAAAACACATAAAAGAGACTGCTGGGACAGGTAGATACATTCAATTCCATTTTCTGCGGAGCATGCTGACCGACGACTTCACATCCAGAGATCCAACACTTAGACTTCCAAGCTAAACAGAGACTACAGAACTTTGAACCAAGAAGGCCCACTGTAAGCAAATGTATTTGTCAGCAGGCCTCAAAATCATTTGCAAACTATTCCACAATCGGGCGAGCTGTCTGAATTATTTTGCCAAGAACTCATGCCAGTACCTAGAAAGCAGTGTTACATCCAGAATCCACAGAGCTGACCCAGATCGCTGTGAGCAGAACCGGTGCCTGATTGACCCGCCGAGCAGACAGAACCGCAGCCGGACGTGTTGACCAGATCCGTGACGAGGCCTAGTTGAAATTTATATTGTGAGTACCTAGCAGAACTGTGCAGAACCAATCTCTTAGTTAAAATAATCTAAGCTTTCCAACGAACCTAAAACCGACTTGCTACTCCTTATACTTTTGCCATAATCGCGATTCACGCACTCGCGAATTTTGCCGCGATTTGTGATTTGGCCTGATTTCTTTATCTGTAAAAAGATATCAGCTTTTTGCTTTCCTTTGCTAAAAATTCATTTGCCTCTTAATAACCATCCCTGAATCACTGCTAAAGTGAGCCTGAGCTCATACCAAGTATCTCTCACTCACCCTGAACCTCCTAAAGGGAATTAAAAGCATTTTCAGCATATTTCTCATTTCACTGCCACCATATTCAAAGCACTTGGGCCTGTGTTTTAAAACTCATACCTGTTTTCTCTAAGCTTGCTGGGGTGGGAACTGAATTTCGTATTGTATTTGATTGCATTCCTGAGAACTGTGTGATCCTCTTTCCATCTCCTTCCATTTCTTACCTTGCATAGTGGAGGGGGGTGAATTTCCAGAGAAAAAGTGATTATCTTATCTTTTGCTAAAATCATATCAAGTATTTCTGTACTGCATTTTATTCCTCATTGCTTTTCCCTTGAAATCATAAAAGTATTTTTTCTACTTTATCCATCCTATACTAACTCCTCATTGATTGTAAAGAAGTGTGCTAGTGCCAAATCACCCATTGTTGATCAACATCATATGTCTAAGTGTACTATCAGATATTAATTTATTATAAAGTGTGATATATATATATATATATATATATATATATATATATATATTTATATATATATATATATATATATATATATATTGTTTAAATTCTCAAATAAACCTTTTAATTTGCAGAACAAACCTACTTCTTGGCTCAGTGGGGTCAGGGGGATTCTAAGAGGGGGGTGTTATACAAGGGTGGTCATCCAGAGTACTGAACTAGACACAAAAATACATTAATAAGGGTTTTCCTCAGCATCCCAGACTAGGCATTGACTTGCCTGTAGTGTTGATTGAATATCGCTTACAAAAGTGGGGGCTCGGAGCCGGGATATTCTGGGTTAGATTTACCATTTGTGCAGATTAATACAGTGTGCCAACTGACCAGATACACATATCCGGTTAGATCACCACGCTGTTTTACACTGTGAAAGCACCCCTCAAAGGAACGCTCTAAGGAAACGGTCTGTTTTGCAAAATAAAATACAAACTTCTGTAAGTCAGGAAGGAACTCAAATTCCAGAATGACGACCTTGGTATATATGAAAATAGCCAGAGAGCACTTCTTACATAAGCTATTTGTGAGAGGTGAGTGGACTCATCAGGACCAAACGGTATGGCTGCAGGCAATCGCACAACAGGTCACTGAAACAGGGTCAGATAAATGGAGAGATCAGGGTCCACTACATGTGGCCCTGAGTGAATTATGCATGGCTCCTAAAGTTAAAGATAACCACGACAAGATGGTTAGGATAGCGGCATATTTGTATCTATATATGGGAGCCATGCAGGACAAATGTGCTGAAAGACAAGATCTGGCAAGTAGGCAACAGCTGGCGTTAGAAAAGGCCCAATCTGACCTGGTCTCTTCTGAGCAGAGGCTGCAGAGGAGCCAGGAGTCAGAAAATGATAGTAGGCAGTATATCATTAAAATAAAAGAGGACATGGATAGACTGCAACAGGAGAAGGCTGACCAGGACACCAGATTTCTGGCCTTGCAGAAGGAGTACCAAGAAGGTTTGGACTACCTTCTGCAGAGCCAGAAAAAGCTGGAGCAACAACTGGACTTCAACAGGGCATGCACAGAGCAGGTAGCCACCCTGCAAATTCGATTAGACAGAGAGAAAGAGGAAAGCAATAAATTGATTCTGAAAGACCTGGATACCCAGGCAGAGTTTGATCAGGAGCGCCAGAAAGCTGGTGCCTTCCAAAGGCAAAGGGACGACCTGGCGGCACAGATGCAGGCTCTTAGTCAGGAAAGGGATACCTTAGGCCAGGAAGTCTGCCACTTAAAAAGGAAAATGGAAGAAAATCACCTGGCCCTCCAGGGACTGGGTGACCTCCAAAAAGAACACCAGAACTTGTTAGAGCACACCAGGAGGGTGGAGGATGCTCTGGCAAGAAAGGAGCAGGCCAATACGGACACAGCTCAGGAGGGAACCCTCCTGCAGCAGAGACTGGCCCAGTACTCCAGGACCAATCAGGAGGCACAGAGAGAAAATGAGGCTCTCTGTCAGCACAATGATAGGCTCCAGCATTGGTAGCGATGCAGGAGAGACTGATAGAGTCTAGTAAGGCCTTAACTGAGAAACTGAAAGCGCAGGCTCTTGCATTGCAACAGGAAGCAGGGGCGGATAGAGATGAGGTTCGCTGGGAAAAAGAAACTCCTGAGCATAACCTCAGGAGCCCTAGTACCAGAGGCATTCATCTCTCCCAGTCCCTGGACTCTGCCACCCCCATGTCCCCTCGCGCACATGAGCCCAGGGCCACGGGGATGGCAGATTACTATCCAGCTAGAAGTATGGGGCTCATAGGCCAGTACCTCCCAGGAATGGATGGGCGGGTATCCGGGTATGGGCACCCAAGTACAGTGCAATTTAGTGGGGAACCCCAGGAGAGTAGGCCCATTAAGGGCATCCTGAAAACCTCTGCCCAGTTAGGTCAGTGGGGGGGATACCCAGCAAATCCTGGTAGCAAGGAGGGATCTGAAGACTCCTCTGAGTGTCACAGGACACAGGAGACCAGGTCCCCACATTCTGCCAGCCATTCCCAGGCTCGCAGAATCTGGGAAAACCTGGAAGATCAGACGGGCACCTCTGGGAGCAGTGCTTCTGAGTCAGAGGATGAATCGACCAGGGTTACCCGAACCAAAAAGGCCAATAAGGCAAAAAGGGCCTTGCTTAAGGACCCATTGAAACAAATAAAGGCAATCAGGAGTGTCATCACTCCTTATCATAAGAACGCCAAGTATTCCGTTTGGGAACACTTGGAGCTCTATGAGCAAATGATGGAGACTTTCCATTTGAAGGACAGCAGTAGCTGTCCCCAGAATACTCCCCAGAATACTCCAGTTTCCTTGCGGGGCTGGAGGACCAAAATCATTTAAGATGGTCCACCTATAAGGCGGCCATCTTGAAACATTTTTCTGTTCACAGAAATCCTCAAGAGGCTCGCAAGGCAGCCTACAATTTGCAATGTGGGGAGGATCAGGCCCCACAAGAGTTTGTGCAAGAATTAAAATGTGCGCAGACCACCAGAAGGGTGCGCACGGATAGCAGAGAATTTATCAATACGTTTTTCCATGCCTTACCCAAATACATAATGACCCAGCTCGTGAGAGATTTTCACGAGAAAAGATCTTTAGACTGGGTCATTGAACAGGCTACTCGGATCTATGAGGTGCAGAAGCCTATCGAAAATAAAAATAACATGCCGAAAAACCCCAAAACCAACAGCACCCCTGCTGCTGCCAAGGTGGCAGGGGTAAAGGTTGCCCTCGTTTTAGATTTGGAGATGGGGGGGCCTAAAAACCTGCCTGCACCAAATAATTCACAGCCCAGAAGGCCCTCGGCCCAGTCACAGACAGGGAGTCGAGGAGGTAGTCCAACAAATGGAGTCCCCTGCTCCCCTGACTATGTAAGTCCCCGCTATAAGGGAAACCGACCAATCTTGGGTTATGTGTGGACTCGTCCAGCCCAAGGGGGGAGATCCAGCCAAGCACCTGACCCGGGGAACTTCCCTCCTAACTTCCCCCAGGAGGGCAGAAATTCTCCAAATCCTGGGCAGAACTTTTTCCCCAGGTATCCGCCCAATTTCCAGCCCCAAAATCATCCATCCTTCTTTCCCCAATTCCCTGAGCCCAGACAACCTAATCCGGGAGAGGGGAGGCCAAGGGTACCAAAATCTTCCCAACCAGGGGTACTACCAGAGAAGGGATAGCTACCCTTCCCGGGATCAGCCCAGGGGAGAAAATAGAGCCCCGTATCAGCCTGAGCGGGTTTCACAACTTGAGCACCAGGTCCAAAATATGGCACGAGATCTGGGTCACATAGTGAGGGCTCAACAGAACCCTCAGATGAGCATGCCACCGCAGAATGCCCCAAACTCTGGACCGAGTGCTCCAGAACAATGACGGGGGCAGCCCCCCGATAACCCACCGGTTCCCAGGGAGGAGGCACAAGGGGAAGGGGGGTGTAAAGCCTTGGAGGAAGCCTCCTTCCCAACTTGTAAACAGCCCCTGGAAAACCAGGAACCGGAAACAAAATCTCCTACCCCTGAAAGCCTGCCTCCCAAGGAGCAGAGGGGGGGTAGGAGAAACAAAGGACCCAAACAGTTTGTGGAGGAGGTACAGATCTTCCAATTTGAGGGAGAGGGATCCTCAGAGGATCCTGGGGAAAGGATATTCTCCTTTAGAGATGGGGGAACTCCTCCCAAGGAAAAATGGGTCCCAAGGGACGCCAATTCAGACTGGGGAGATGTGGCGACTGAGCTACCGCCGCCCATCATCTCATCCCAGAACCGACAATATCAAAATCCCCTGGTTCAAACCCATCCTGGTGACTGCCTCCAAGAAGGGGGGGGCGGCCCAGAACCGGAACCAGGGGAACCCACAATGGCTCTGATCTCCAGTTGCCCACTTTTTCTTTCAGATTCCCAAGACTCTCCACAGAATTCTGCCCAAATCTCGTCGCTAGCAATGTCCAAAACCAGAAAGTTAGCCCACCAGTTGTCCAAAAATGTGCGTTATCTCTGCCCCCTTGAGGAGAAGGAGGGAAGATATTATGCCCCGGTACAAGTAAAGTGGCAGGGTACAATTTCGGCACTGGTGGACACTGGATCCCAAGCTACCCTTCTGTCCAAAATGGCCTTTAATGAAGTAAATGCAGGGAGGGGGGATAATTACCGTATTCCTCTCACCTCTCTTCCTGGACAACTGCAGAACTTTGACGGGAAGGAAATTCCTGTCGAGGGGACTGCAGATTTGGACATCAAAATTGGGCGACACAAGGTGAAACATCCGGTCATAGTAGTGACTCCAGAGGGCACCCCTTGTTTACTAGGGAATGACCTCCTGAGAAGGTTGTCACCCCTAATAGATTGCGTAAACAAGGTCCTCTGGACCCAGACTAGTCGACCAATAAAATTAAAACAGAGTGTCAACCATGTTAGTTTAAATGGCACCTGCCACATGGTTGAACAAAAATCTGACCAAGTAGAATTTCACTTCCAGAACAACCAAATTCCAGACGTGACATTAATAGCAGTAGGACAACAGACTAGTGATGGGGGGTCCTCTCTATTTCTGAAAATCAACCTTCCTTCCAGTTTAAGGTGGTATTCCACACTGGAAGGAAACGCTCTGAAATTCTTTACTAATCCACAATCAGAAACTCCCACTCCTATAGTCCAGAAAGATGTGAAGTCAGCTCAGAGCCTGGCTGATATTCAGCAAATTGGAGAGCAGTTGTTCATCCCTGTTCAGTTAAATGATGGGAAGGACTCTGTTCTCGCTCAAGTGTGTGTGAACAACGGTAAGAGCTTCATCAGCGAAGCCATGTTCTGCCAACTCCCAAAAGATCCAGACATTCCCACATTCAAACTGATAGACAAACGGGAAATGGACCTGGAAGCACCTAATTCCAAACATCTCCTGCCAAGCAGGTGTATTCTCAAAATCTCCATTGGCAACAAGAGCATAGTCCATAATTGTTGGGTCGTGCGAGACGTCACTGCCGCCTTTTACTTAGGCAGTGACATTCTCAATCGCTTTGCCATTAGTTTGGACCTAATAAACTTCAAAGCTTGGTCCCGATTAGCGGATAATCCCATGGGCTTTGATGATTCAGAAAAAGCATTTAGGTCAGCTCAATTGCTACCTTATGCAGTTGAAATCCAGATTAAAGAGGAAGTCACCATCCCAGAAAGGACCCGACAATTCTCCCTGGGAGTGAAAGCTAAAAGAGGAGAAAAATTGAAAAACCCTGATGCTTATATTCATCTAAATGCTTCTCTCCAACAGCAAGAGTTGGGGGTAAACCCAACACCATTAGTCAACATAGAACATGACACCATTCCAATAGAGGTGGATAACAGCGACCTAAAGAGTATTACTCTAGCTGCAGGCACCATTATTGGAATGGCGGTTGATGACCGACATTTCTCCATTGATTTAGGAAATTAACTGTTAGGACCAATCCCCAAGGACTGTTTCGACAGTGACAGTGATAACGACACAACACCAGACAGGATTTTCACCCGGCATGGGGGTAACTTCCTGGTGTACACTTCTTGCCCTTATTGTAAGGAAGATGTGACTTGTGACTTCAGGAGGGATGAGGTGATTTTCCTGGTCCATGAGGACTGCCTTTCCCACCTGAAGCCTCCAGTCCAAATCAGCACTCTGACCAGGGACTTCTCCACCCAGCTGGAGGAGGCCGCTGAGATAGCCAAACCAGAAGTCTTTCCAGGCTTCAGGCAGATGGTGGAAGAGAGAGTCAACCTAGCTGATGCCTGTGTGACTCTGGACAGAAGCAAAAGTTGAAACAAGTTTTCTTGGATTTCCAAGATCTCTTTGCGGTAGACTCATATGACTGTGGTCGCACTGACATCCACACAACAACAATTCCCAAGGACCCTGGAATGACTCCAGTGTTTGTGAAGCAATATCGTTTGCCTCTCGCATCCATGGAGTCCCTTACTGAAATAATTAAGAACCTTGAGTCCCGGGGAATAATACGTCCAGTACACAGTACCTTCAATAATCCGGTGCTGGGAATATTGAAGCGGAACGGCCAGTGGAGACTCTGCGCCGACCTTAGGGAGCTCAACAAACGGGTCCATACTTCCCGATGGCCTCTGCCCTACATTGACCAAGGGCTGGCCCAGATTTAGGGGACATAGGTATTCACAGCAATAGACCTGACCAATGTATACTGGACCGTGCCTGTCAGTAGGGAGGACCAATACAAACTGGCTTTTACCTTTGGGGGCCAGCAGTACACATGGACCCGGACTCCCTTCGGATACCTCAACTCCGGCAATGAATTCAACATTTTCCTACATAAGGCCATGCCCGACCTGAGTGCGAGGGGTAACCTGGCTTATGTAGATGATGTCCTCATCAAAAGTTCATCTGTGGAAGAACACATAGCAGAGATCCGTTATGTTCTGACACAGTTGAGGGCCTCCAGAGCAAAACTTTCCTTTCAGAAAGCACAGTGGTGTAGAACCCGTGTTAATTTCTTGGGGCATGAGATTACTCCTCAGGGTCTCTGTCCCCAAGAAAATAAAGTGGAAGCACTCCAGAAACTGAAAGACCCCACAACTCTGTGGGAACTAAGGAGCCTCCTTGGACTGACTAATTACAGCAGAAAGTTCATTGAAGGCTACGCAGAGATCACTAGACCCCTGATTCATCTCTTAAAGGGGGGGGTCAAGTGGGAATGGGGTCCAGAACAATCTGAGGAGGTAAGACAACTCGAAAGAAGCCTCTCACAAGCGCCTTGCCTAGCTTACCCTGTCAGAAACAAGGAGTTCTTCCTGGAGACGGGGTTCTCTAATACGTGCTTGACGGCAGTATTATACCAAAAGCATGACAAGGTCAATAAGGTAATCTCCTTTGCGAGCAAAACTTTATCCTCTGTGGAGGAAAAATTCAACGATTGTGAGAAGGCACTCCTGGCGACGGTGTGGGCATTGAAGAATTACCGCCCGTTTATCCAGGGGGAACACATCATAGTGGAGACTCCACACCAGCCTCTGCAATATCTCCAAAGGGACAGAATCCGGGCCGGAAATGTGAGTAATTCCCAAATTACTTCCTGGATTCTGTCAATGCAAGGCTTTCCTGTGGAGGTCAGATATGGCCAAAACAAGAAGAGTCCCCTCGCGCAAGGTCTGGCTGACTTGCATGATTGTGCCACAGAAAACTGTCTCGGGGACGAAAGTCTAAAAATCAAGGACAACATGGAGGCATACCTTAATTCCCCAAACAAAGTCTTTGAAGAAGACAAGTGTGAGGGAATGCCCACTGTCTATGTGGATGGATGCTCTTACCATGTTGACAACGACGGGGAAAAAGAACTGGTGGCTGGCGTAGGGAATGCATGGGTGAAGGAGTTCCCAGAACCCTCCGCTGGATACAAAATTGGTCCCCAAAGTAGTCAGGTGGCAGAATTGATGGCTGTGCATCAGGCCATCCTCACTGCTGTCCAGCATCAACTCCACGAACTGGTAATAATCACAGATTCGGATTATGTACGGAACGGGTTCGTGGAGCACCTGGTCAACTGGAAAACTAGAGGCATGTTATGTGCTAATAACAAACCCCTGAAACATAGGAAGTTAATCCAAAATATTGATGATCTGGTCACATCGAATGGGATGACCATCTACTGGAAGAAGATCAAGGGTCATTCCAAAATAGAGGGACCAGACAAAACTGGAAATGACTTAGCTGATCAGCTGGCCAAATCCGGGGCCATCCAAGGGGATCTAATCGAAATAAAGTCCCTGTTGGGGGAAATCCAGGTCACCGCTATCACTAGGTGCCAGACAAATGCTCACAATGATCTTTCAATTGCACAATGGAGTAAGGAGACCCCAGATGCTGATGTAATTACAGCTTAGAAGGGGGATCCAATAATTGGTAAGTTTTACCAACACATTGAGGACCCTGAGAACTTTCCCTTGACGGATACCGATTACTTTGGGAAAGAGGACCTTAGAGTGTTGATGAAATGTCCAAAGATGTTCCGGATCCAAGACGGGTTGTTGGTAAGGAAATCCCAAGCTGGCCATGATCAGTGGGTAGTTCCTACCTCATTCCGAAGCCTGATTTTAAGTCACGCCCATGATGCGGCCACCGCTGGTCATAGGGGGTTTCATACAACACTGGAAATCTTAAGAGAGGTTGCATACTGGCCACACATGGGGCAGGACCTAGACCAATTCTTGAAGGGGTGTCTTATGTGTGCACAATTTCAGCCATCATCCCTCACACACCGTGCGCCTCTCCAAAAGAGGGGGATGACACTGCCATGGTCAGATTTGCAAATCGACTTTGTAGGCCCTGTAATCCGCTCGTCTAGAGGAAACAAGTACATGTTGACCGTTACATGCTTGTTTACCAAGTGGGTGGAATGTCTCCCAGCCCCAAACTGCAAGGCAGAAACAGCAGCTGCCCTGATGATTAACCACATCTTTTCCCGTTTTGGTCTACCTCAAAGGATTGAGTCAGACAGAGGTAGCCACTTCACCAGTGAAGTAATGACAAAGATGTGGGAGATACTGGGGGTCAAAAGAAATCTACATATTACTTACAGGCCAGCTTCTTCTGGAGCAGTGAAGAGATATAACCGAACCATTGTGAGCATCTTAAAAAAGTTTGTGGCAGATTCTGGGCCAAGTTGGGATATCCGATTACCTCTGGTCCTAATGGCCATCAGACCTACCCCTTCATCTGCAACCAAAATGTCACCATTTGAGTTGATGACTGGACGCAAGATGGTGCTTCCCCAGCATTTGCTCTACAGAACCCAAGAGCAAACGTTGATAAATGCCTCCACAACTCATGAGTATGTGGAGAATTTAAGGAAACACCTTCAGCATGCTTTTGCCTATGCTCAGCGGAATCTAGAAAGATCGGCCGAGAGCATGAAGACCCAATATGATTTAAAAACTACCCGAAAGGAATATAAGGTGGGTGATCGGGTCTATCTATACAATTTCCAAAGAAACCAGGCCAAACAGAGAACATTTTTGCCTACATGGAAGGGACCGTTTGAAATTATAGACAAGATCTCCCCTGTTGCCTATAAGATCTGCATCCCCAAAGGCAGTCTGGCAGAAGGGGAAGACAAGTGGGTCCATATCAACCAGTTAAAGTGTTGCCATCCCAGGCACACTTTGCAGCAACTGGAGGAGTTCTCTGCAATACCAGAGGGGACCGCTCCAGATTAATTCAGTTCCAACCCTAAAATATCCCACATATAGTCTCTAAAATATTATACTTTTGTAAGCCACTGTCTTTGAATGATAACTTGTATCTCAAAAGTAAAATGCTAGGTATGTTAAAGTATAAAATGTATATGTTTGCCACACCATTAATAGTGGTGAAGAAATGTCTACGAATAGGTATTGCCGCTTTGCTTTATCATCCTAGGGGAGATGAAACCTGGAGACTGGCCAAGGAGGACGATCCGGAGACCGGGAGCAGAGACCCAAGGGGCCCGGGGTACCACCCAATATTCCCATCAGGACCAGCAAGGAGAACTGATTGATCGACTGGAGGGAGGAAAAGATGCTGAACTGTGCCATCCATGGAATTGGAAGAAGAGGAGGCGAACATCCCAGATCTTGCGAGTTCCATCAGCGAAAGGACAGAATGGCCATCGCAAGAGGGGGGGCTTGTGGGATGTTTTTACCCATGCATACAAGCCCTACCATAAAACTGTGCAGTACTGGCATGGAAAACATCATGATGGGCAGAACTCCTCAGAGAGTGCACAGGGAAAACATGAAGAATAGGCTGCCACCCATTTTTGCCTATGTTGTGAGCACAGGAGCGCACTGCCTAAAACCACCATTGGGCTACACACACAGTAGCCTGAAACCATTTGGAATGGCAATGCTGATTGCCAAAAAAGCAACTCAGAACTGTGGGGAATTCATTTTCTTAATCCCAAAAATGGTTGCATTACCAGTACCCACCACTATCAGAAAGCCGGCGTTTTAAAACCACCAGACTTTTGTGTAAAACTGCACAAATGAAACAAAACCAGACTTGCTAAGAGGTGGAAGAATGTAAAACCTATTCTGAAATGACTTGAAGGAAGTAATTATTTAATGTATAGGTACAAATTGTCAGTTTGATTTGAATGTAGAAAACTGGGAACAAAAAGTGACATTTAGCTGAAACCTGGCTTAGTGAAACTGGATTCTGCCTGACAACTACCCCCGACAGGAGAAACCTGTTCAGCCACTCTTCCCAGGCCTAGCTGCATCCTGCTGCCCCTTGCCAAGAGGAGTTGTCACCTCTCTGATTAGATTGGGGGTGGAGCAACTGGGAACTGGAAGGAACAGAACAATGCAACTCCCTTGACTCAGGCAAATGTTATATTGGGGGCGTCGTAAAGTGGCTTCCTCTTAGGGGAAACTGGGAGGGGCAGTGCCTCTGCTAGCAGCTGAGCTTGGGGGAAGTGGATAAACCAGTTATTCTACCATGTGATGTGGGAAGCCACACCCCTTTTTGACCAGAGCATAATTTTAAAAAGATAGATAACTCATAGTGCGGACTTGTCAGAATTATATAAGTAATATCATTATTTTAGTGATTTTTCTGTGAACATTTTGAGAGGCGTTATTCTGTGGTGTATTCTGGGGGTTTGCTAGCGGAAAATAGGGTCTCACTCCAAATGTCTTCATGTTAAAAATCTGACACTTCATCAATTAATGTCCATACTCCTTGCGCACATGTGTGTAATTTTGGGTAAATGTCCGATATTGCAAAACCAGTTAAAAAGCACAAAATGTTGTCATTTTTGAATGCAAGCCCCCAGGAAGATCAGAGGCGGACAAGCATGGACCATAAGGAATATATAATGTGCACATGTAATTTCAACAAATTGTATATCTGGGAAAGATGTATTTGAATCAAATATAGATTTGTGGGCAAACTGACCAGGGCAGGATCCTCTGACCCATAAACAGACCTCATCACGATGACAATCAATTTCCTTCCCCCAATCATGGGAGAGAGGAGAAATGGGCCAATGACAAGTAGAGAGGGGCAGGCTTAGCTAGGCCCAGACACACACCCATTTTCAAAACACATAAAAAGAGAATGCTGGGACAGGTAGAGACATTCAATTCCATTTGCTGCGGAGCATGCTGACCGACAACTTCACATCCAGAGATCCAACACTTAGACTTCCAAACTAAACAGAAACTACAGAACTTTGAACCAAGAAGGCCCACTGCAAGCAAAAGTATTTGTCAGCAGGCCTCAAAATCATTTGCAAACTATTCCACAACCGGGCGAGCTGTCTGAATTATTTTGCCAAGAACTCTTGCCAGTACCCAGAAAGCAGTGTTACATCCAGAATCCACTTGATCTGGACCGGAAAGCAGAGCAGTATCCAGAACCAGAGGCCGCTGAATCCAGAGAGGCTAGACCAGCAGAGCAGAGCTGACCCAGATCGCTGTGTGCAGAACCGGTGCCTGATTGACCCGCCGAGCAGACAGAACCGCAGCCGGACGTGTTGACCAGATCCGTGACGAGGCCTAGTTCAAATTTATATTGTGAGTACCTAGCAGAACTGTGCAGAACCAATCTCTTAGTTAAAATAATCTAAGCTTTCCAACGAACCTAAAACCGACTTGCTACTCCTTATACTTTTGCCATAATCGCGATTCACGCACTCGCGAATTTTGCCGCGATTTGTGATTTGGCCTGATTTCTTTACCTGTAAAAAGATAGCAGCTTTTTGCTTTCCTTTGCTAAAAATTTGTTTGCCTCTTAATAACCATCCCTGAATCATTGCTAAAGTGAGCCTGAGCTCATCCCAAGTATCTCTCACTCACCCTGAACCTCCTAAAGGGAATTAAAAGCATTTTCAGCATATTTCTCACTTCACTGCCACCACATTCAAAGCACTTGGGCCTGTGTTTTAAAACTCATACCTGTTTTTTCTAAGCTTGCTGAGGTGGGAACTGAATTTCGTATTGTATTTGATTGCATTCCTGAGAACTGTGTGATCCTCTTTCCATCTCCTTCCATTTCTTACATTGCATAGGGGAGGGGGGTGAATTTCCAGAGAAAAAGTGATTATCTTATCTTTTGCTAAAATCATATCAAGTATTTCTGTACTGCATTTTATTCCTCATTGCTTTTCCTTTGAAATCATAAAAGTATTTTTTCTACTTTATCCATCCTATACTAACTCCTCATTGATTGTAAAGAAGTGTGCTAGTGCCAGATTACCCATTGTTGATCAACATCATATGTCTAAGTGTACTATCAGATATTAATTTATTATAAAGTGTGATATATATATATATATATTGTTTAAATTCTCAAATAAACCTTTTAATTTGCAAAACAAACCTACTTCTTGGCTCAGTGGGGTCAGGGGGATTCTAAGAGGGGGGTGTTATACAACAGTGGTCATCCAGAGTACTGAACTAGACATAAAAATACATTAATAAGGGTTTTCCTCAGCATCCCAGTCTAGGCATTGACTTGGCTGTAGTGTTGATTGAATATCGCTTACAAAAGTGGGGGCTCGGAGCCAGGATATTCTGGGTTAGATTTACCATTTGTGCAGATTAATACAGTGTGCCAACTGACCAGATACACATATCCGGTTAGATCACCACGCTGTTTTACACTGTGAAAACACCCCTCAAAGGAACGCTCTAAGGAAACGGTCTGTTTTGCAAAATAAAATACAAACTTCTGTAAGTCAGGAAGGAACTCAAATTCCAGAATGACGACCTTGGTAGATATGAAAATAGCCAGAGAGCACTTCTTACATAAGCTATTTGTGAGAGGTGAGTGGACTCATCAGGACCAAACGGTCTGGCTGCAGGCAATCGCGCAACAGGTCACTGAAACAGGGTAGATACATGGAGAGATCAGGGTCCATTACATGTGGCCCTGAGTGAATTATGCATGGCTCCTAAAGTTAAAGATGAACACGACAAGATGGTTAGGATAGCGGCATATTTGTATCTATATATGGGAGCCATGCAGGACAAATGTGCTGAAGGCCAAGATCTGGCAAGTAGGCAACATCTGGCGTTAGAAAAGGCCCAATCTGACCTGGTCTCTTCTGAGCAGAGGCTGTAGAGGAGCCAGGAGTCAGAAAATGATAGTAGGCAGTATATCATTAAAATAAAAGAGGACATGGATAGACTGCAACAGGAGAAGGCTGACCAGGATACCAGATTTCTGGCCTTGCAGAAGGCGTACCAAGAAGGTTTGGACTCCCTTCTGCAGAGCCAGAAAAAGCTGGAGCAACAACTGGACTTCAACAGGGCATGCACAGAGCAGGTAGCCACCCTGCAAATTCAATTAGACAGAGAGAAAGAGGAAAGCAATAAATTGATTCTGAAAGACCTGGATACCCAGGCAGAGTTTGATCAGGAGAGCCAGAAAGCTGGTGCCTTCCAAAGGCAAAGTGACGACCTGGCGGCACAGATGCAGGCTCTTAGTCAGGAAAGGGATACCTTAGGCCAGGAAGTCTGCCACTTAAAAAGGAAAATGGAAGAAAATCACCTAGCCCTCCAGGGACTGGGTGACCTCCAAAAAGAACACCAGAACTTGTTAGATAACACCAGGAGGGTGGAGGATGCTCTGGAAAGAAAGGAGCAGGCCAATACGGACACAGCTCAGGAGGGAACCCTCCTGCTGCAGAGACTGGCCCAGTACTCCAGGACCAATCAGGAGGCACAGAGAGAAAATGAGGGTCTCTGTCAGCACAATTATAGGCTCCAGCAACAGGTAGCGATGCAGGAGAGACTGATAGAGTCTAGTAAGGCCTTAACTGTGGAACTGAAAGCGCAGGCTCTTGCATTGCAACAGGAAGCAGGGGCTGATAGAGACGAGGTGCGCTGGGAAAGAGAAACTCCTGAGCATAACCTCAGGAGCCCTAGTACCAGAGGCCTTCATCTCTCCCAGTCCCTGGACTCTGCCACCCCCATGTCCCCTCGCGCACATGAGCCCAGGGCCACGGGGATGGCAGATTACTATCCAGCTAGAAGTATGGGGCTCATAGGCCAGTACCTCCCAGGAATGGATGGGCGGGTATCCGGGTATGGGCACCCAAGTACAGTGCAATTTAGTGGGGAACCCCAGGAGAGTAGGCCCATTAAGGGCATCCTGAAAACCTCTGCCCAGTTAGGTCAGTGGGGGGGATACCCAGCAAATCCTGGTAGCAAGGAGGGATCTGAAGACTCCTCTGAGTGTCACAGGACACAGGAGACCAGGTCCCCACATTCTGCCAGCCATTCCCAGGCCCGCAGAATCCGGGAAAACCTGGAAGATCAGACGGGCACCTCTGGGAGCAGTGCTTCTGAGTCAGAGGATGAATGGACCAGGGTTACCCGAACCAAAACGGCCAATAAGGCAAAAAGGGCCTTGCTTAAGGACCCATTGAAACAAATAAAGACAATCAGGAGTGTCATCACTCCTTATCATAAGAACGCCAAGTATTCCGTTTGGGAACACTTGGAGCTCTATGAGCAAATGATGGAGACTTTCCATGTGAAGGACAGCAGTAGCTGCATCCAGTACGTCAAATGGACATTCTCCCCATAATACTCCAGTTTCCTTACGGGGCTGGAGGACCAAAATCATTTAAGATGGTCCACCTATAAGGCGGCCATCTTGAAACATTTTTCTGTTCACAGAAATCCTCAAGAGGCTCGCAAGGCAGTCTACAATTTGCAATGTGGGGAGGATCAGGCCCCACAAGAGTTTGTGCAAGAATTAAAATGTGCTTTTGCGCAGACCACCAGAAGGGTGCGCACGGATAGCAGAGAATTTATCAATATGTTTTTCCATGCCTTACCCAAATACATAATGTCCCAGCTCGTGAGAGATTTTCATGAGAAAAGATCTTTAGACTGGGTCATTGAACAGGCTACCCGGATCTATGAGGTGCAGAAGCCTATCGAAAATAAAAATAACATGCCGAAAAACCCCAACCTAATCCGGGAGAGGGGAGGCAAGGGTACCAAAATCTTCCCAACCAGGGGTACTACCAGAGAAGGGATAGCTACCCTTCCCGGGATCAGCCCAGGGGAGAAAATAGAGCCCCGTATCAGCCTGAGCGGGTTTCACAACTTAGGCGCCAGGTCCAAAATATGGCACGAGATCTGGGTCACATACTAAGGGCTCAACAGAACCCTCAGATGAGCATGCCACCGCAGAATGCCCCAAACTCTGGACCGGGTGCTCCAGAACAATGACAGGGGCAGCACCCCGATAGCCCACCGGTTCCCAGGGAGGAGGCACAAGGGGAAGGGGGGTGTAAAGCCTTGGAGGAAGCCTCCTTCCCAACTTGTAAAAAGCCCCTGGAAAACCAGGAACCGGAAACAAAATCTCCTACCCCTGAAAGCCTGCCTCCCAAGGAGCAGAGGGGGGGTAGGAGAAACAAAGGACCCAAACAGACCCAGTTTGTGGAGGAGGTACAGATCTTCCAATTTGAGGGAGAGGGATCCTCAGAGGATCCTGGGGAAAGGATATTCTATTTTAGAGATGGGGGAACTCCTCCTAAGAAAAAATGGGTCCCAAGGGACGCCAATTCAGACTGGGGAGATGTGGCGACTGAGCTACCGCCGCCCATCATCTCATCCCAGAACCGACAATACCAAAATCCCCTGGTTCAAGCCCATCCTGGTGACTGCCTCCAAAAAGGGGGGGGCGGCCCAGAACCGGAACCAGGGGAACCCACAATGGCTCTGATCTCCAGTTGCCCACTTTTTCTTTCAGATTCCCAAGACTCTCCACAGAATTCTGCCCAAATCTCGTCGCTAGCAATGTCCAAAACCAGAAAGTTAGCCCACCAGTTGTAAAAAATGTGCATTATCTGTGCCCCCTTGAGGAGAAGGAGGGAAGATATTATGCCCCGGTACAAGTACAGGGGCAGGGTACAATTTTGGCACTGGTGGACACTGGATCCCAAGCTACCCTTCTGTCCAAAAGGGCCTTTGATTAACTAAATTCAGGGAGGGGGGATAATTACCGTATTCCTCTCACCTCTCTTCCTGGACAACTGCAGAACTTTGACGGGAAGGAAATTCCTGTCGAGGGGACTGCAGATTTGGACATCAAAATTGGGCGACACAAGGTGGAACATCCGGTCATAGTAGTGACTCCAGAGGGCACCCCTTGTTTACTAGGGAATGACCTCCTGAGAAGGTTGTCACCCCTAATAGATTGCGTAAACAAGGTCCTCTGGACCAAGACTAGTCGACCAATAAAATTAAAACAGAGTGTCAACCATGTTAGTTTAAATGGCACCTGCCACATTGTTGAACAAAAATCTGACCAAGTAGAATTTCACTTCCAGAACAACCAAATTCCAGACGTGACAGTAATAGCAGTAGGACAACAGACTAGTGATGGGGGGTCCTCTCTATTTCTGAAAATCAACCTTCCTTCCAGTTTAAGGTGGTATTCCACACTGGAAGGAAACACTCTGAAATTCTTTACTAATCCACAATCAGAAACTCCCACTCCTATAGTCCAGAAAGATGTGAAGTCAGCTCAGAGCCTGGCTGATATTCAGCAAATTGGAGAGCAGTTGTTCATCCCTGTTCAGTTAAATGATGGGAAGGACTCTGTTCTCGCTCGAGTGTGTGTGAACAACGGAAAGAGCTTCATCAGCGAAGCCATGTTCCGCCAACTCCCAAAAGATCCAGACATTCCCACATTCAAACTGATAGACAAATGGGAAATGGACCTGGAAGCACCTTATTCCAAACATCTCCTGCCAAGCAGGTGTATGCTCAAAATCTCCATTGGCAACAAGAGCATAGTCCATAATTGTTGGGTCGTGCGAGACGTCACTGCCGCCTTTTACTTAGGCAGTGACATTCTCAATCGCTTTGCCATTAGTTTGGACCTAATAAACTTCAAAGCTTGGTCCCGATTAGCGGATAACCCCATGGGCTTTGATGATTCAGAAAAAGCATTTAGGTCAGCTCAATTGCTACCTTATGCAGTTGAAATTCAGATTAAAGAGGAAGTCACCATCCCAGAATGGACCGACAATTCTTCCTGGGAGTGAAAGCTAAAAGAGGACAAAAATTGAAAAACCCTGATGCTTATATTCATCTAAATGCTTCTCTCCAACAGCAAGGGTTGGGGGTAAACCCAACACCATTAGTCAACATAGAACATGACACCATTCCAAAATAGGTGGATAACAGCGACCTAAAGAGTATTATTCTAGCTGCAGGCACCATTATTGAAATGGCGGTTGATGACCGACATTTCTCCATTGATTTAGGAAATTAACTGTTAGGACCAATCCCCAAGGACTGTTTCGACAGTGACAGCGATAACGACACAACACCAGACAGGATTTTCACCCGGCATGGGGGAAACTTCCTGGTGTACACTTCTTGCCCTTATGGTAAGGAAGATGTGACTTGTGACTTCAGGAGGGATGAGGTGATTTTCCTGGTCCATGAGGACTGCCTTTCCCACCTGAAGCCTCCAGTCCAAATCAGCACTCTGACCAGGAACTTCTCCACCCAGCTGGAGGAGGCCGCTGAGATAGCCAAACCAGAAGTCTTTCCAGGCTTCAGGCAGATGGTGGAAGAGAGAGTCAACCTAGCTGAGGTCTGTGTGACTCTGGAACAGAAGCAAAAGTTGAAACAAGTTTTCTTGGATTTCCAAGATCTCTTTGCGGTAGACTCATATGACTGTGGTCGCACCGACATCCACACAACAACAATTCCCACGGACCCTGAAATGACTCCAGTGTTTGTGAAGCAATATCGTTTGCCTCTTGCATCCATGGAGTCCCTTACTGAAATAATTAAGAACCTTGAGTCCCGGGGAATAATACGTCCAGTACACAGCACCTTCAATAATCCGGTGCTGGGAATATTGAAGCCGAACGGCCAGTGGAGACTCTGCGCCGACCTTAGGGAGCTCAACAAACAGGTCCATACTTCCCGATTGCCTCTGCCCTACATTGACCAAGGGCTGGCCCAGATTCAGGGGTCACAGGTATTCACAGCAATAGACCTGACCAATGGATACTGGACCGTGCCTGTCAGTAGGGAGGACCAATACAAACTGGCTTTTACCTTTGGGGGCCAGCAGTACACATGGACCCGGACTCCCTTCGGATACCTCAACTCCGGCAATGAATTCAACATTTTCCTACATAAGTCCATGCCCGACCTGGGTGCGAGGGGTAACCTGGCTTATGTAGATGATGTCCTCATCAAAAGTTCATCTGTGGAAAAACAGATAGCAGAGATCCGTTATGTTCTGACATAGTTGAGGGCCGCCGGAGCAAAACTTTCCTTTCAGAAAGCACAGTGGTGTAGAACCCGTGTTAATTTCTTGGGGCATGAAATTTCTCCTCAGGGTCTCTGTCCCCAAGAAAATAAAGTGGAAGCACTCCAGAAACTGAAAGACCCCTCAACTCTGCGGGAACTAAGAAGCCTCCTTGGACTGACTAATTACAGCAGAAAGTTCATTGAAGGCTACGCAGAGCTCACTAGACCCCTGATTCATCTCTTGAAGGGGGGGTCAAGTGGGAATGGGGACCAGAACAATCTGAGGAGGTAAGACAACTCAAAAGAAGCCTCTCACAAGCGCCTTGCCTAGCTTACCCTGTCAGAAACAAGGAGTTCTTCCTGGTGACGGGGTTCTCTAATACGTGCTTGACGGCAGTATTATACCAAAAGCATGACAAGGTCAATAAGGTAATCTCCTATGCGAGCAAAACTTTATCCTCTGTGGAGGAAAAATTAAACGATTGTGAGAAGGCACTCCTGGCGACGGTGTGGGCATTGAAGAATTACCGCCCGTTTATCCAGGGGGAACACATCATAGTGGAGACTCCACACCAGCCTCTGCAATATCTCCAAAGTGACAGAATCCGGGCCGGAAATGTGAGTAATTCCCGAATTACTTCCTGGATTCTGTCAATGCAAGGCTTTCCTGTGGAGGTCAGATATGGCCAAAATAAGAAGCGTCCCCTCGCGCAAGGTCAGGCTGACTTGCATGATTGTGCCAGAGAAAACTGTCTCGAGGACGAAAGTCTAAAAATCAAGGACAACATGGAGGCATACCTTAATTCCCCACACAAAGTCTTTGAAGAAGACAAGTGTGAGGGAATGCCCACTGTCTATGTGGATGGATGCTCTTACCATGTTGACAACGACGGGGAGAAAGAACTGGTGGCTGGCGTAGGGAATGCATGGGTGAAGGAGTTCCCAGAACCCTCCGCTGGATACAAAATTGGTCCCCGAAGTAGTCAGGTGGCAGAATTGATGGCTGTGCATCAGGCCATCCTCACTGCTGTCCAGCATCAACTCCACGAACTGGTCATAATCACAGATTCGGATTATGTACGGAACGGGTTCGTGGAGCACCTGGTCAACTGGAAAACC
Source organism: Ambystoma mexicanum (assembly GCF_040938575.1). Classification (NCBI taxonomy): domain Eukaryota; kingdom Metazoa; phylum Chordata; class Amphibia; order Caudata; family Ambystomatidae; genus Ambystoma; species Ambystoma mexicanum. Next base: position 143,619,037 of record NC_090930.1, on the reverse strand, counting down.
AGAGGCATGTTATGTGCTAATAACAAACCCCTGTAACATAGGAAGTTAATCCAAAATATTGATGATCTGGTCACATCGAATGGGATGACCATCTACTGGAAGAAGATCAAGGGTCATTCCAAAATAGAGGGACCAGACAAAACTGGAAATGACTTAGCTGATCAGCTGGCCAAAACCGGGGCCATCCAAGGGGATCTAATCGAAATAAAGTCCCTGTTGGGGGAAATCCAGGTCACCGTTATCACTAGGTCCCAGACAAATGCTCACAATGATCTTTCAATTGCACAATGGAGTAAGGAGACCCCTGATGCTGATGTAATTACAGCTTAGAAGGGGGATCCAATAATTGGTAAGTTTTACCAACACATTGAGGACCCTGAGCACTTTCCCTTGACGGATACTGATTACATTGGGAAAGAGGACCTTAGAGTGTTGATGAAATGTCCAAAGATGTTCCGGATCCAAGACGGGTTGTTGGTAAGGAAATCCCAAGCTGGCCATGATCAGTGGGTGGTTCCTACCTCATTCCGAAGCCTGATGTTAAGTCACGCCCATGATGCGGCCACCGCCGGTCATAGGGGGTTTCATACAACACTGGAAATCTTAAGAGAGGTTGCATACTGGCCACACATGGGGCAGGACCTAGACAAATACTTCAAGGGGTGTTTTGTGTGTGCACAATTTCAGCCATCATCCCTCACACACCGTGCGCCTCTCCAAAAGAGGGGGATGACACTGGATGGTCAGATTTGTAGGCCCTGTAATCCGCTCGTCTAGAGGAAACAAGTACATGTTGACCGTTACATGCTTGTTTACCAAGTGGGTGGAATGTCTCCCAGCCCCAAACTGCAAGGCAGAAACAGCAGCTGCCCTGATGATTAACCACATCTTTTCCCGTTTTGGTCTACCTCAAAGGATTGAGTCAGACAGAGGTAGCCACTTCACCAGTGAAGTAATGACAAAGATGTTGGAGATACTGGGGTCAAAAGAAAGCTACATATTACTTACAGGCCAGCTTCTTCTGGAGCAGTGGAGAGATATAACAGAACCATTGTGAGCATCTTAAAAAAGTTTGTGGCAGATTCTGGGCCAAGTTGGGATATACGATTACCTCTGGTCCTAATGGCCATCAGACCTACCCCTTCATCTGCAACCAAAATGTCACCATTTGAGTTGATGACTGGACGCAAGATGGTGCTTCCCCAGCATTTGCTCTACAGAACCCAAGAGCAAACGTTGATAAATGCCTCCACAACTCATGAGTATGTGGAGAATTTAAGGAAACACCTTCAGCATGCTTTTGCCTATGCTCAGCGGAATCTAGAAAGATCGGCCGAGAGCATGAAGACCCACTATGATTTAAAAACTACCCGAAAGGAATATAAGGTGGGTGATCGGGTCTATCTATACAATTTCCAAAGAAACCAGGCCAAACAGAGAACATTTTTGCCTACATGGAAGGGACCGTTTGAAATTATAGACAAGATCTCCCCTGTTGCCTATAAGATCTGCATCCCCAAAGGCAGTCTGGCGGAAGGGGAAGACAAGTGGGTCCATATTAACCAACTAAAGTGTTGCCATCCCAGGCACACTTTGCAGCAACTGGAGGAGTCCTCTGCAATACCAGAGGGGACCGCTCCAGATTAATTCAGTTCCAACCCTAAAATATCCCACATATAGTCTCTAAAATATTATACTCTTGTAAGCCACTGTCTTTGAATGATAACTTGTATCTCAAAAGTAAAATGTTAGGTATGTTAAAGTATAAAATGTATATGTTCGCCACACCATTAATAGTGGTGAAGAAATGTCTACGAATAGGTATTGCCGCTTTGCTTTATCATCCTAGGAGAGATGAAACCTGGAGACTGGCCAAGGAGGACGATCCGGAGACCGGGAGCAGAGACCCAAGGGGCCCGGGGTACCGCCCAATATTCCCATCAGGACCAGGAAGGAGAACTGATTGATCGACTGGAGGGAGGAAAAGATGCTGAACTGTGCCATCCATGGAATTGGAAGAAGAGGAGGCGAACATCCCAGATCTTGCGAGTTCCATCAGTGAAAGGACAGAATGGCCATCGCAAGAGGGGGGGCTTGTGGGATGTTTTTACCCATGCATACAAGCCCTACCATAAAACTGTGCAGTACTGGCATGGAAAACATCATGATGGCCAGAACTCCCCAGAGAGTGCACAGGGAAAACATGAAGAATAGGCTGCCACCCATTTTTGCCTATGTTGTGAGCACAGGAGCGCACTGCCTAAAACCACCATTGGGCTACACACACAGTAGCCTGAAACCATTTGGAATGGCAATGCTGATTGCCATAAAAGCAACTCAGAACTGTGGGGAATTAATTTTCTTAATCCCAAAAATGGTTGCATTACCAGTACTCACCACTATCAGAAAGCCGGCGTTTTAAAACCACCAGACTTTTGAGTAAAACTGCACAAATGAAACAAAACCAGACCAAGGAAAGACTTGCTAAGAGGTGGAAGAATGTAAAACTTTATTCTGAAATGACTTGAAGGAAGTAATATTTAATGTATAGGTACAAATTGTCAGTTTGATTTGAATGTAGAAAACTGGGAACAAAAAGTGACATTTAGCTGAAACCTGGCTTAGTGAAACTGGATTCTGCCTGACAACTACCCCCGACAGGAGAAACCTGTTCAGCCACTTTTCCCAGGCCTAGCTGCATCCTGCTGCCCTTTGCCAAAAGGAGTTGTCACCTCTCTGATTAGATTAGGGGTGGAGCACCTGGGAACTGGAAGGAACAGAACAATGCAACTCCCTTGACTCAGGCAAATGTTATATTGGGGGCGTCGTAAAGTGGCTTCCTCTTAGGGGAAACTGGGAGGGGCAGTGCCTCTGCTAGCAGCTGAGTTTGGGGGAAGTGGATAAACCAGTTATTCCACCATGTGATGTGGGAAGCCACACCCCTTTTTGACCAGAGCATAATTTTAAAAAGATAGATAACTCATAGTGCGGACTTGTCAGAATTATATAAGTAATATCATTATTTTTGTGATTTTTCTGTGAACATTTTGAGAGGCGTTAGGACCCTGTGGTGTATTCTGGGGGGTTGCTAGCGGAAAATAGGGTCTCACTCCAAATGTCTGCATGTTAAAAATCTGACACTTTATCAATTAATGTCCATACTCCTTGCGCACATGTGTGTAATTTTGGGTAAATGTCCGATATTGCAAAACCAGTTAAAAAGCGCAAAATGTTGTCATTTTTGAATGCAAGCCCCCAAGAAGATCAGAGGCGGACAAGCATGGACCATAAAGAATATATAATGTGCACATGTAATTTCAACAAATTGTATATCTGGGAAAGATGTATTTGAATCAAATATAGATTTGTGGGCAAACTGACCAGGGGAGGATCCTCTGACCCATAAACAGACCTCATCATGATGACAATCCATTTCCTTCCCCCAATCATGGGAGAGAGGAGAATTTGGCCAATGACAAGTAGAGAGGGGCAGGCTTAACTAGGCCCAGACACACACCCATTTTCAAAACACATAAAAAGAGAATGCTGGGACAGGTAGAGACATTCAATTCCATTTGCTGCGGAGCATGCTGACCGACAACTTCACATCCAGAGATCCAACATTTAGACTTCCAAGCTAAACACAGACTACAGAACTTTGAACCAAGAAGGCCCACTGCAAGCAAAAGTATTTGTCAGCAGGCCTCAAAATCATTTGCAAACTATTCCACAGCCGGTCGAGCTGTCTGAATTCTATTGCCAAGAACTCTTGCCAGTAACCAGAAAGCAGTGTTATATCCAGAATCCACTTGATCCGGACTGGAAAGCAGAGCAGTATCCAGAACCAGAGGCCGCTGAATCCAGAGAGGCTAGACCAGCAGAGTAGAGCTGACCCAGATCGCTGTGAGCAAAACCAGTGCCTGATTGACCCGCCGAGCAGACAGAACCGCAGCCGGACGTGTTGACCAGATCTGTGACAAGGCCTAGTTCAAATTTATATTGTGAGTACCTAGCAGAACTGTGTAGAACCAATCTCTTATTTAAAATAATCTAATCCAAACTATTTTAACCTAAGTAGAACTGCCTCCTAGAAATCGTGTCATCTGTCATTTTTAAAGCTGCACAACTGTCACCTGTCAATTCTGAAGCTGCAAGCTGTCACCTGCATTTTGAGTTTACTTTAAATCTGAAAAACTACCTTTATTTAATCGTCCGTATCTCTGGAACCGTTTGGGCTAGGAACGGAATTTAACTTGCATCTGAAGGCGTAGAATTTAAGCTTTCGAACGAACCTAAAACCGACTTGCTACTCCCTATACTTTTGCCATAATTGCGATTCACGCACTCGCGAATTTTGCTGTGATTTGCGATTTGGCCTGATTTCTTTACCTGTAAAAAGATAGCAGCTTTTTGCTTTCCTTTGCTAAAAATTAATTTGCCTCTTAATAACCATCCCTGAATCATTGCTAAAGTGAGCCTGAGCTCACCCCAAGTATCTCTCACTCACCCTGAATCTCCTAAAGGGAATTAAAAGCATTTTCAGCATATTTCTCACTTCACTGCCACCACATTCAAAGCACTTGGGCCTGTGTTTTAAAACTCATACCTGTTTTCTCTAAGCTTGCTGGGGTGGGAACTGAATTTCGTATTGTATTTGATTGCATTCCTGAGAACTGTGTGATCCCCTTTCCATCTCCTTCCATTTCTTACATTGCATAGGGGAGGGGGGTGAATTGCCAGAGAAAAAGTGATCATCTTATCTTTTGCTAAAATCATATCAAGTATTTCTGTACTGCATTTTATTCCTCATTGCTTTTCCCTTGAAATCATAAAAGTATTTTTGCTACTTTATCCATCCTATACTAACTCCTCATTGATTGTAAAGAAGTGTGCTAGTGCCAGATTACCCATTGTTGATCAACATCATATGTCTAAGTGTACTATCAGATATTCATTTATTATAAAGTGTGATATATATATATATATATATATATATTGTTTAAATTCTCAAATAAACCTTTTAATTTGCAAACAAACCTACTTCTTGGCTCAGTGGGGCCAGGGGGATTCTAAGAGGGGGGTGTTATACAAGGGTGGTCATCCAGAGTACTGAACTAGACATAAAAATACATTAATAAGGGTTTTCCTCAGCATCCCAGACTAGGCATTGACTTGGCTGAAGTGTTGATTGAATATCGCTTACAGAAACACTTGTGTATGAGCACGATATAAATAAAATATCATTTCATTTCAAGCAGGTCTTTGGCAAGAGACCAACCATGACTATGCTCTTTACACTTGGGCCCTTTAGGCTGGATTTGATGAACACGAGTAGTCTTATTATCTGTGATCCTCCTCTGCAAACTGTCACTTTGCCCTGTCGGGTAGGGTGACCAGATTTTCAAAATAAAAAAGTAGGGCAGGCCATTGACATAGAAGTAGGACTACAGTGCCAGTGGCAATAAACCCAAAAGAAGGACTAAAATACAAATACATACGCTCATGAAACCGGAGTCCTACTTCTATATGGATCTACATGATTATTGTATTGCGTGAAAATACTCAATCGGAAAATTCAGAATTCGAAAATCATGCTGCGCAGTGATCACATAGATCACTTTCTCCCGCATCCCGCTTCCCCCTACCCCGTCCACCCTACTTACTTTTATCGGTGGCACACTCCTGTGTGTGCGGCCTTCCTAACTCGATCTTGGTAGTAATGCTAATGAGATCAAGTATATGTATTCAACTAGTAAGTTCTTGTTTAATCACAGAAGTCTACTCAGAATATGTCTCTCTAATAAAGCTATCTTGGGCACCACCCTCAAGCCCCAGAACACTATCCAGTGAAGCATAATTGGGAGTATCTTGGTTAAGAATGGTACTCACTGAATAGCCTCCGCCCCCATGCGTCAAAGATTTAATAGCACCAGAAACCTGAGCAGCCCTAAACTGGACATTTTGTAGTTGTAAATTTCCATCCAGCCTAGAGTCAATTATCACTCCTAGGTATTTATAAGAGTTTACAATCTCGATCATAGTTCCATTTAATGTCCAGTTCCAAAATTTACATCTTAACCCTGAATGATTCTTAGGAATAAACACCATCATTTTAGTTTTACTAGTATTAATATTCAGTGAATCGGGCATATTCTTGTAGCCGCTCCAATGATGCCTGCAACCCCTTTGGGGTAAGGTCCAACATATCCAAATCGTCAGCATATGCTAACCATTGTATACCTGTCATGCCCAATTTAGGCGGAAGTGAGATTATATTTGCAATTGCATCACCAAAGTCCGCCAGATAGAAATTGAACAAAGTGGGAGCACGAATGCAGCCTTGTTTTAGGCCGGAGCAGGTGTTAGTCAACCTACGCACCAGGCATGGACAGTATTTTGACACCAACGGGGAACTTCATTTGCAGATCCCTGAATGGGTTAACATCAGTTAAATGCTCTTTCTAAGTCAGTCTTGATTCATGCTTCACAGGGAGGTGAGGGGGGTCCTGATCAGAATGCCCACCCAACCTTCAAGTAAGTCACAAAGAGGACCCCGGAGGCGAACATTCAGAACTGCAGCCCATTCAACTGATATCATGCTTTGTTGTCACCTCTAATCTACGAGCTAGGAGTTAGCCCGCCGAGGGTGGGGGAAGGGTTTTGGGAACAAAACTATGTTCCTATAGTAGCTCCCCTCTCACACCTCATGGCTATCCTGGTGCAAGCTGCCTTTATCTACCTAACCATACCTCGCAACGTTTTAATTCCCCAAGGTGGGTAAAAAAAGGACGATTTTGTTTTGGGCGGTTGAGAGCCAATTAAAATGAATGGACGGTACGGGGCTTGGTGGGTGAATGTATTAATTCCATGGTTGGTGGCACCCACCAAAAAGCGTGTAAATTGGGAGGTATGCCCCACCATATGCTCAGCTATTCATTGACATATTATACACTAAACAATGCCAAGATAGGCCACTAAAAATCAACCATCACATCAGTTAAATGCCTTGGCAGGCATCCCCGGTAAATCTGTCAAAGTACTAAAATACAGATTGGTCACCTCGTAGGGGCATGTCACTGTCTTGTACATAAGCCCGTTGGCCATTATACTTCCATGACATTTTCCATGTCATTAAATCATAGTTCTTTATCAGTGCTGGAAGGCCGTATCCGGTTAGGGTGGGGCTTGTTCCGCCAGCCCTCCCAGCCTTTTTGTGATCTTTCTTTTCTGCATTTGGCAGATGCGATCGCCTTCCGGGGATGATCGCCTTCCGGGGGCATGGCTGCACGAGAGCAGCGCTCAAGCTGGCAGGCTGTTCCCAAGCTCCAGTGTCTGCAAATTCATGTTTGCGGAAGTGGATGGCAAACTCTTTGTGGTTGGGCCCACTCTATTAACGCTGCACACCCACGTGGCGTGGGCGCATGCCGTCGCTTCTCATCAACGACACAGGTCCGGTTGTGCCGTCTGCGTGCATGTCCTATTGCGTGTCAGACAGACGTCAGGACGCCGCTCCTGCTATCTGCCTGGTAGACAGCATCGCACTTGGCACCAGGGTGCGCTACGCGCCATCTGCCCTTCCTCCGCTGGACCACACCTACAGCCTCCACTGGTGCAATAGACCTTCCCTCAAGCCACCCTATTCATGAAGCATGAGGCTGCATGGCCTCTCTTCTTCCCAGGCTATGCCCCCACCACTGTATCTTAGGAGCCACACGCACTCTTCTCTCAGGCCCATCCGCTTTCCCAGTCCTACCTCCCAGTTAGAGAGGGCTCCCGGGTGGTTTTTTCCAATGCCCGCTCTGCCAAACCCAGCACCCGCCCGCCACTTCTAGCGCTCTGCGCGAGGAGTGCACAGGTTTCCGCTATCCAAAATAACACCTCGCAACTGTGGGGAGTGTTCCTTGCCCGCAATTGGGTTGGCTTCACAGTCCTGGAGGCCAGAACCCCGGCCTTCACCCTATTGACCTGTCCTCTTGACTCTCCTCACCTTCTTCGACAGATTTCCCGTGCAGTTGTTGCAGGGTGTCCCACCTGTTGTCCCATGAAAGGGGGTTGAACAGCACATTGTTGGTGCAAAGGTGAACATTTTGAAGACTCCGGTAGGAGGGGCCATGGTCCCTCCCAGACTGCCATTAATAGCATTGCACTATGGTAAAATCCGATCTCCACATAAATTGCAAAACAAATAACTGGTTTTTAAACATTCCAGGGTCTGTGTGTGGTCCAGAGTTTGCATCAACATACAGACTCACCCCAGTGTCTAATTGTGATGGCACCAAAGCTGTCACTGCCAGTTCCCGGTGAGATATTAAGGGTCTGAAATGGAAACATCATTTATTCTATAGGACTCTAAGTTGCAAAATAAGTAACTTTATGACAAATCCTGCAGTAAAGCTTCATTGGACTTTCACTGTTTCCAAATGATTTGGGTTTGAAATGCTCACACCAGAGAGCAGCAACATCAGTGAGCAGCAACATCATCAGTGAGCCGCAGCATCATCAGTGAGCAGCATCATCAGTGAGCAGCATCATCATCATCAGTGAGCAGCAACATCATCAGTGAGCAGCACCATCAACAGAGAGCAGCATCATCATCAATGAGCAGCACCATCATCAGTGAGCAGCACCATCATCAGAGAGCAGCATCATCATCATCAGAGAGCAGCATCATCATCAGTGACCAGCACCATCAAACGAGAGCAGCATCATCATCAATGAGCAGCATCATCATCAGTGAGCAGCATCATCAGTGAGCAGCAACATCATCAGTGAGCAGCACCATCAACAGAGAGCAGCATCATCATCAATGAGCAGCACCATCACCAGTGAGCAGCACCATCATCAGAGAGCAGCATCATCATCATCAGAGAGCAGCATCATCATCAGTGACCAGCACCATCAAACGAGAGCAGCATCATCATCAATGAGCAGCATCATCATCATCAGTGAGCAGCAACATCATCAGTGAGCAGCACCATCAACAGAGAGCAGCATCATCATCAATGAGCAGCGCCATCATCAGTGAGCAGCACCATCATCAGAGAGCAGCATCATCATCATCAGAGAGCAGCATCATCATCAGTGAGCAGCACCATCAACAGAGAGCAGCATCATCATCAGTGAGCAGCACCATCATCAGTGAGCAGTATCATTGTTAGTAATCACCACCATCATTGGTTCTATATGATTTCATTGGATAGATTTCAACCAATATGAATTAGTGTCAATTCTTTTTTTTCTTTATGTCAATTTGGATGCAAATGTATGCAGGGAGACCCTCGCAACCTGCACCCGATATCCCCCAATCTTAATTATAACAATCACCCGCCCTCCCACATATTTATGGTCAAATTCGATGAAAAAAATGCATCAAATTCGGATTTGATAAATTCTACCACGATGTAAACTTCCATTCTCCCATCATTAATTCTCAACACCGTCAGCGAGCAGCACCATCGACAGCGATCAGCACCATCGTCAGCAACCAGCAACATTGTCAGCGAGCAGCACCATCGTCACTGAGCAACACCATCGTCAGCGAGCAGCACCATCATCAGCAACCAGCACCATCGTCAGCGAGCAGCACCATCATCACTGATTGTGATTGGGTGGGTTACACCCCTAGCCATAAATCTCCCACTTTAATTAGCAGCATGCAGAATTGACACCCAGATGCGGAGTGCCCCAAGATTCACCCTGCCTCCCTTCCATCAATCAGCGCTTTAGGGCTATGTGTCAATTAGCTGGCTGAGGATGCCTCGAAACTGTAGCTTCTTATCAGGAAAAGTTATGGCATCCTCGGGTTCTGGGTGACATCAGACGTTGGTACCTCTTTGCCCTTGGCTAGTCACGTGTCTGTTCACCGTGAATCTGCTTCATTTTCCTTCTTTTTGTATATTTGATTCTTTGTTCAGCCTAGCCACCTGCCTGGGGCCTCCTTATCTCGACATTCACTGGCTGGCAGTCATACCCTGACATTTCGGCTCTTCAAAGTTGCTGCTCTCCTCCCTTCCTGGAGCTGACCTCGAATTCCCAAGCATGAGCTACTTCTTGCTGAGTTTCGATTCCGCTCTTCTCTTCGGGTTTTAGCTGGAATATGAATCTCGGCTTTGCTGGCCCCTTGCAGCCTGGGCTTAGTTCTGCTTCACAAAATGGAGTCACACTTGTATAGCGTGCTTCATTGAGGTAGATATATAATTGGCGCATGCCGCTCTAAGCTTCTACTAAGCATTGCAAGCAGTACCGTTTACTGAGCTTCTTGCGTTCCGAGCCTATTTACATGCATTCAGTCAGTTGCACAATTCGATCCTGGATACGTTCTTTGTGCTGCAACATGGTGTCTTCTTATACGTCTGTCACATTATTATTCTTTATGTTCTTCCTTGCGTACCTTCTTTTGCTCGTCATTTTATGGTTATCTGTACGTCATGTCTGGGCTCTTATGTCGTCACCAATTGCCTTCCATTAAGGCTCTGTCGGTCTCTTCGGGGACAGTCTGTAAGTAATCTTCGTTTCGTGTCAGCTGCTGGTATGGTTGTCTCAGTGGATACCTTGCAGCCCACGGTTGTCTGGTTATTGGCGCTTCAATAGGTATACATGTCCTTCTGATGGGTACTGGACAGGGCCCCACCGTGGCTCTCTGTTGGTTCATTTGCTCCTTATAAGTCACATATCTTGGCGAGTATGCTTCTGGCATCTCGACATGGGTGGCTGAAGTGCAGGCCATATTTGGGACCTCCTCTGCACACCCCCCTCTGGTCGGTTTATGGACCACTTTTTCTTCTTTCTTTAGATCATTCTTGCTTTGTTCTTCCATTTCCAATTCTTCGTCATCTGCATTTGTACATGATGGTGTGAACGTGTGCATCTTTGGAGTCCATATTTTTATCACTCCTTTCAAACTTCCTGTTGTTTTTACGTGTTCGTCTTTGTTCCAGGTCATTAGCTGGCATTGCCCATTTGGGCTGCAGTAAATCCATTTCCCTTCATACCTTCTTCGTTTTCTGGGGTATGCAAACTTTGTTCCTTCTAGTGCAAATTCGCTGTCCTTCACAAAGTTTGATATTTCTTCATCTGTTAGGTCTCTGGGCTTCCATCCTGTTTCGACATCGACCATCATTTTCATCCCAATGGCTTTCTTTGCGGTTTTCTGGCATTGTGTTACGATTATCTTGATAACACAAAATCCTAGTAGTATCATTACACACAGGGCTCCCAGAATTTTGAATATGTCTGCCATCCATTATGGAACCCATAGAAACAATGTTCCAAACCAGCTGTCGTCATCCACTTCGTCAGTTTCCTTGATCATCTGATTCTGCCGATCTGCCAGCATACTCATGGCTTCTGTTACGGTTCCATTTTCTTCATCATGTGAAGGTATAAACGTGCAACATGATTCTCCGATTTTTGTGCAAACACCTCCATCCATTGCTGTAATCATGTCAAGTACATATCTGTTCTGGAGGGTCATCAATTGGATTGCTCTCAGTTCTTCTTTGATTGCATTGAATCCTTTTATGGTAGTGTTGATTGTCTGCAATAACTCCCATCTGGTTATCTGCAACCATTTAGCATTCCCTCCTATTTGGATGTGCGGCAACATAATTGTTGCAAATACTGTTGAGGTGAGGCTAAACAGCCTGTGCTCGTATGTGATTGCATGAAATGCTTCTTCTGATTTGGCAGAAAAGTAATTCTCTCTCCTTATTCGGGATACCAGTTCCACAGACCTCCTTTTCCTCAGGTGAGCATCTGCTTTCGGGAAACTGTCGATATTCAGGTCCCTCTTCGGGATCACTACTGCAGGAACATGGACGTTCACTATTGTGCATATGCCTCCCCAGTTTTTTGGCAACCTTATGTATGTTTTGGATCCACACGCCCAGTAATGATCCATAATTACTGCGGTTCCGTGAGTCATCCCTGGAGCTTCAAAGATCCGTCCGCAACTCCGATTCTCTCCCATCTTCCTTGTGCCATTATTCCTAAAGCATCATTTTGCGCTTTCCAGTGGCACTCTCTGCAGGGGTCCCCTTCTATCTTCGACCCATGTTAGTAACTTCACCAATTTTGGCCATAGGGGTTTGCAGTTTTTGAGAGTTCTCTATTGCTTCCTTGCAGGCTCCATGGACCATCCATGCTCGGCATATCACAACTCCTGCTTCCCATCCATCTGGGGAAAGCACTGTTCCCCAAATCTACATCTGGCCTCTATTTCTCCATATTTGCGCTTCTTTTGGAGTTTTCCCTTGGACGTTCAGTCTTGGGTTTATCTCCCATCTTGTTCCTGCTCCTTGTGCTTCTGGCTTTGCATACCTAATCACGTGATTCCTGGTGTGAGCTCTGTTTCTTGTCTTGATGTCTTGGATATAGTCGTCTTCATCAGGGTATGCTGCTTCTGTTGCCCATATCAGTGAGGCATCTCTCCCCATGAATTGTCCTCTGGTGTTGGACATTGCTACGTGTGACAAACAGTGTGCTGTCGGGACATCAATTTCTACAGCCACGAAGATCTTGGACATTCCCATGCTGTACGGTAGGAGTGTGCAGACATAGCATTCTCCTTCAGCTTTTCTTCTTCCGACCTCTTTCATGTGTTGCTACCAAATGTTATTTCCTAGATGTGCTGGGCTGTCTAGGTAATCGTTTAGTTCATTGTTGTCTTCATGTGGGTTTCTCTTGATTCTTAATGTCTTTTTGTAGTTAGCTATAACTACGTCTCTAAATGCGTCTATGTGACTTTTTCTTGCTGGAGGATTCTCAGACATGCTTGGTGGAGGAGCAGGCTTCATTACCTGTATAGCTGTGGTAGGAGAAGGTTTTGTGTGTCTCTTCTTCTCCTCTTGCATTCTCCCGTAGGGCTCCTTTAACCACCATCTGTGTTTTGTCTGTCCTACGTGTGGCCTCTTCGTGGGCCTGGTGCTCGTAGGAACTGATGTGCTTGCTGAGATAGTCACTGTGGTTCTATTTTTCAATTCCTCATGCAGTTTCTTTGCTTCAGTTATAAACGGGAACAAATGGTCTATCAGTATTTGTGTCTTTGCAGTGATTTCTTTTGTAGCAGTCTCTGTCTTCTTGAGTGTTTTGGTTATATCTTTTTCAGTTGGCCTTTCGCTTGCTTCCTCTTGGTCACTTCCACTATTTTCTGGAACTGGTTGTTCGGTAGGAAGTCTCTTACTTTCTGTTGCCATCATTCGAGGTTCTGTAGCCATTGACAATTGCCCTTGCTCGTGTGCATTTAGTGTGTGGGTGCATGTAGTTGTCAGGGCTATGTTTTCATTCATTCCGTGCTGACCCTGTCTCCAGCTTTTCTCTTAATTCGTTACCTCAAGTGTGTATGAATCACTGCTAATTACATTTAATTTTAGTTTGTTTACTTTATCGTCAGATTTTCTAGGAACCGTAATGACTATATAGGGTCTGGGTGCTTTCGTGGGATTCGTACATACATTATCTGGTAGGTGCACTGAAATTGGATTGCTTCGTGCACCAAGAAAGAATGCAGTTCTGATTGTTAATGACAGAAAAACAATAATAATAACTATACATAGGCGCATTATCATTCGATAAAACAATTTGCAGCATTTTCTTCCAGGGAATTGCGGGCGCCCCTCCGCTTGTGGGAGGACTAGGTTACTGTTTCAGGAGGTCTTGGACGTAAAGTGTCTTGTGCTTAGTAAGAGTCCCCCCTCTCGAGCGTGACGATTGTCTCTGGTTGCAGGATGTAGTTCCCTTGCTAGACTATGGAAAAAGATTAGACTAGCCTCTTTGGTGAGTCACACTTATTGAGCATATTCAAAATAGGTCAACTCCCAGTCCACCACCCGAATTTGCCTTAGTCCGGAAGACATGCTGGAATCTTGTTTAAATGGAAAAAATTGGAAACAATAGAAATAATTGAAAAAATGGTACAAAATGGAAAAACTGGAAAAATTGAAAACATGGAAAACTGGAAAAAATTGAAAAAATGATATCGTTCAAAATCAAATCAAAATGGGAGTCAAATAACCATAAAAATGAACAAAATAAAATAAAAACAAGCGGTGAAGTTCTCTTCCCTGCTTTCTCGATCTGTCCCACGGCGATAAGTTTCACTGGAATATCCTCAGGTATTCTCGCTGAACTTTGGACAGCTCCACCTGGAGCACGATACCGTGAAGGAGTGTGCCCATATGTGCGACATTAGCTGGGTCTCTGAGGAAGGTCATGACGTCAACATCTGCAGGCCTCCCCACCATTTCTGGATAGTCAGTGACTAGACGAAACAGGACATTATGCGCCAGGCGGCTGTCCTCGGGTGACAGGGACATTTGTACTGCTTGGCTGGGTTCTGGATCACAGGCCTTTCTTTTGACGAGAACAGTCTCTGCACTTTCCTGCTGCGTGGATTGCAATCACGTAATTTAGCTTGATCCACACTTGGTCCAGGTATTCATTGTTTCTTGGGTCTCTGATGAATGTTAGGGTATCCGTGGTTCTCCCGATGAGTCCTGGGCACTCCTCTATGATGCGAAAGAAAAGCGTGTATGTCAGCTCATCAATGATCACTTGTGGTGGAAGCATTTGTGTCCTTATCACTACATTCTGGCAACACAGCGAAGGCTTCCGCGATGACAGTCAGTAGTTGCCAGATCACCTTCTTGTTGGCAGGATTTTGGACAAAGTCTGTGATGCTGGTAACTCTCCCTACAAGCAATGGATATGTCTCTAGTATTAACTGAAAACAGGACAGCACATCTCTTGTGATATTCCTGTTGGGGGATGTCATACGTTTCTGCAAAACAAAGTCTGGGTGTTGGTTGATTCAGGTGACTGTGTGATGTTCTTAACTTTTGCTCTTAGTTCATCATAGTCTTGTTTACTAATAATTCTTGGATATGGCTTGATTCAAAAGTTTGTATCATCAGTGTGTTGTGGCTTATTCTCTTCTTTACCCTGCAACTAGAATGAACAGTGTTCATTATGTCCTTATCCCCCTTTGATTGGAGGAACTGTCCAGTTTTAAGCAACAACTTGCATCCGGGTTCTTTGTCTTAGTTTTCCTGCTCATGCATCCTTCTTCCTCGTCATAGCTCTCGTCTGCAGGTGCTGAGGTCCTTCCCCGTTTTCTGTAGGTTCTTCGCAGTGGGGCGCAGCTAAGGGGATCTCACCGATATAAGGTTCAATGTCATTTAGGAAGATCCAAGCTCTCCTGCCTTGTAGTTTCACAGCTGAGGGAGTGCAGACCTTTACGATGAATGGGCCGTTGAATCTTGGCTCCTCCCACCATTTCTTTGTGTGATTTCTCATTAGCACTGTATCACCAGGGAAGATGATTGACGTATGTAGGCCTTAAGCTGTGTCTGTTTCAGAATCTCCCTCTGGGTCTGGTGTTGTGCTGCACCCTTTTCGTCGTCGCTGCAGTTGGTCTGAAATGACAGCGAGGCTTGATGTCATACAGTTCAGATATTCCGACAACTCGGTTCCCAGAACCTCTCGGGTAGACTGGGCATCACATCTAGCTCTATATCGAGGGATAAAGGGGTTCCTCATTCTCCTTCCTGTGACTATCTCGTGCGGCGTGAGATGATGGTCGAAGCCTGGTTGGTTCCGAAGTGCATACAATGCCAGTGGTAGATAGTGCAGCCATCCCTTTTTTAGAGTAAGCTTCAACTTGGCTATCCTTTCCTTCAACAAGCCGTTGAGTCTCTCGCATTTACCATTTCCCTTTGGATGATACACCGACGAGAACTTGTGCTTTATACCAAGCAACAAGCTAATCTGTTCAAAAGTGTATTTACAAAATGAGCCCCATTATTCTGATCTCATCACCTCACACACACCCCATCTAGGGAATACTTCCCTCACCAGGAATTTAGCAGCACAGGTTGAGTCTGGGTGTGAACAGGGACCTGCTTCTATCCATCTATAGAATGGACACACCACTACAATTAAGCACCTGTGCCCGTTCCATACTTGAATCATGTCGACATAATCGACGTGCAAGTGCTGAAATGCCCCATTTGGCCGGGGGATGACTCCTCTCATTACTTTTAATGTGTGCCCAGCTGTGAACCGCTGGCAAATTATGCAGTGCACTATAAAAAAATGCAACCTGCTCTGCTAAATTCGGTATGAACCAGTCTTCTGCGAGCATTGCGGCTAGATTTTCTTTTGTCATATGGCACGGGTAGTGTAATTGTTCTAGTGATATCTTTAGTAGGGCTACAGGCATTACTGGTTTACCAGTGCTGTCTTGCCCCCAGAATCCGTTGAGGGGTTCAAAGAACACCCTTGTCGTTTCCACAGGTTCTTTTCGTCCTGTGGTGCCTCCCCTTGTAGCTCCATCAATTGAGTTTGCCCCACATTACTATAAGCCTCTGGTGTGGCTCAAGTTATCATCATACACTCATGGGTGCATGCCACTTCTACTTCCATGATTGTCTAATTTTTAGATGCCATACGCTTGGCTTCCGTGTCTGCTGCGTGATTTCCACGTGACACGAAATCTGTCCCGTGAGTATGTGCGGAGTATTTTACGACCGCTATGCCCACTGGGAGCTGCAGTGCCTTGATCAGCCTGTTCAATAAGGCTGCGTGCTGCACTGGCGTGCCGTCTGCTCAGAGGTAGCCCCTCCTCTTCCTGCTCGCTAGTCCTGCGTGCACTGTGGACATCACATAGGCAGAGTCACTGTACACCGTTACTTCCTGGTCTGCATGATTCTCAATGGCGAGTATCAACGGCAACAATTCTGCAGCCTGTGCTGAATAATGAGATGGTATTCGTGCACTAACGAGTACTTGGAATTCTCTGTTCACTATGTGTTTTATTACAGCAACGCCCGTATATCTTTGTCCATCTTCTTGGTCGATTATCGAAGATCCGTCAATGAAAATGATCTCACCTCCCGCTAGGGCATTTTCCTTCACCCTGGGGATTTCATCATAGAATTCTTCGTAGTTTGCACAGTCGTGTATCGGCTCGCCTTCAGTGACTGGTTCAGCTATGAACGCGGCTGGATTCACTGTTTTACATCAAACTATTTTGATCGATGGATTTGATATGATCATCTCATAGGCAGAGGCCTTTTGAGATATCAATGTGCCCTTTGGTTTCTCTAAAATGGCAAATAATGAGTGTTCAACATATAATCCCATTACAATGGTTGTCGCCTTCTCTATGGCGAACGTTGCGCCAGCTAAGCTTTGTTTGCATGGGAACTGGCCTCTCATTACTGGATCCAGATTCCCACTGTAATACGCCAGGGGCTTGTACCCCAATGAGGTTTTTTGAGCGAGTACTGCCAACATAACATTGCCATTCGTGTACGAGAAGGAATCCCGAGAATTAGAGCTGCGCAAATTGCTCTCTTTAGTTCTGTGAACCCCTCTTCCATCGCTTCAGTCCATTCCATTTTTTCTTTTGTCACTTGGGCCTTCTTCAGGGCCTGGAGCAAGGGCTTGGCATATGAGCTGTAATCGAAGACCTATGCCCTAACATAGTTGCACAGGCCTAGGAAGCTCTGCATTTGTTTTATTGTGAGCGGCTTAGCCATGTTCATGATAGCTTCAGCCCTTTCTGGGGTGACCCTTTTCCCCTCATATGAGATTAGCTGGCCTATGTACAGCACCTCTTGTTCACAATATTGTAACTTTTCCTTGTCAACCTTATATCCTTTCTCAGCCAATATAGTCAGAAGCTGGATAGAATCGCGCCTGCATTGTTATTCAGTGGTGCTGCAGATCAGAATGTCATCCACATACAGCAAAACACCACTGTCTACTGTAATGTGCCCAGGTCCATTTGCAAGACTCGGTTGAAAATGGATGGGGACTCACAGTACCCCTGCGGCAACCTCGTACTTTTTAGGCACATTTGTCTGAACGTGGAGGACGTCAGATCTTGTGAATCACGGTGCAGGTGGATTGAGAAAAAAGCATTTTTCAAATCAATCACCATGAAGTATTTCGCCTCGATCGGTATGTTACACAAGATGGTAGATGGATTAGGGACTATAGGGAACTCGGCTTCAACAATATCGTTTAACGCTCTTAAATCTTGGATTAAACGCCACGACCCTCCCTTTGATTTCTTGATGGGGTAAATCACTGTATTGCAGGGTGATTCTGACGTCACAAGGATGCCCTGCTCGATCATGGCGGAAATTGTCTTCGCAATCCCTTCATCCGCTTCTATGGACATGGGATATTGTTGTGCCCTTGGTAAAATTGCTCCTGGTTTCAATTTAATTTTCACTTCTCCTGCTCCTTTCAGGAGGCCTACGTCATAGGGTCCTGTAGTCCATACTGAGACAGGCACCTGGGCCATATCGTCATCAAAGTATGTGGGGCGGATCAGTGTCAACATCGTTCTCTGTGGCACTTCTCGTTTGATCATTTTGACTCAAAATATGAGACTTACTTCCACCCTTGTCTCTTCTGAGTCAGGGTGTTCTTCGAACAGATCGTCATCGGTGACGTCAGTCACCCGGTACCCTTCTTCAATGGCGATAATTGCACACCATTGTCTGCCTTCATCATCGTACCCTTCGACCATTACTACCTTCCCTCGTACTGCTGCAATATGTATCGATAAGAGAAATACTTGTGCCTCTTCTTCATGCATATGTATTCTTGGTCTGAATAGAAACTCATCAGGGGTTCTCATAGTTCTTTTTGCGAGGCCTGGCAATCCCGCCAGAAGCACACGAACGCCATATGTGAAGACTTCCGGTTCTAATGGTATAGCTCTCATGGCTATACGTCCGGAGTACGCTCCGACCATTTCACATACATTAGAATAATGCATTCCTGGAGTGGAGCATACTATGCTCTCTTCTGTGAACGATATAGTCATATTCAACTTTGTCATTAAATCTCGACCCAAAATGTTTACTGGGGTCTGGCGTGAATATAACAAGGGCACATTCATCTCACATTCCCCCACAGAGACTGAGAGATTGTCCGAAAAGGGAACTCTACTGCGAGCTCCTGTAAAACTCTGAGTGTCTATGGCCTGACCGGACAAGGAAAACTTGCCTTCTTGTATGCACCAGTGTGTTGCACCCATGTCAGCTAAGAAGGAATATTCTTTCCCTCCTATGACGACATTTACCCTAGGTTCCCTGTTAGGGTCTGGTGTCACTGATAGGATAGAGCATATCAGAGTTTCCCGTGAGCTGTCCTATTGTATATATAGGTTTGGTTCACTGTATACTTGTGGATTTCCACCATTTCCAGGGTTGACTCCCCCTCCGGAGTTAGTGCCCTGCGACATTTGCGGTGGTGCCTGTTGGGATTGCCCCTGTGGCAAATTCCTCATATTCGAGAGTTGAACCCCTTGTGGTGTACCTTGCTGCAAGCCTGGCGCCTGCTGCTGCACTGTGTGATTCTGTGCACCGTCTTGTTGTGGGATGGCAGGCTGATTCACCATGCCTGTTCCCATCCCTTGGCCATTTTGCCACATGTCTTGGCTTCTGCATACGCGCGCCCTATGTCCTGTTATTCCACACAGCCAACACACTGGCGGTGGTCAGGCCATCTGTCCATCTGGCGTAGCTGGACTGCCCATCTGCGCGTTCTGAAAGCCATCTTGATTATTCTGAAAACCTCCCTTATTACTTTGAAATCCTCCCTGATTAATCTGCCATCCTCTTCCTCTAAATCCCCTACCCCTCTGGCAAAAACCTGCGCTACCCTGGTTATTCTGCAATGGGTTAGTCACTTGTTGCGCGCTTGGCTCAGCTGGGTTTCTCAGCATGACTCCCTCGAGAGCATACTTTGAGAGTTTCTTTTGCACCAGCTTCGCTTCCTCACCTTTACGAGTTGCCTCCTTTTTTCGGTTCTTTTCTAGCAACAATCTACAGTAGTGTGCAATTGTCAACTGTATTTCGGCCCATGGTTTAGCTTCTACGCCTACCAATTTCTTGAGCTGTTTCTGCACCCGTTGTGGCAACCCTTGGCACAATATATGGTAGAATACAGGGATAGATTTCGTCCAAGATTCATGCGTTTCGAGCACTCACGCGTCTTCAGCACTCGTAGCGCTTTCCACACTGCTGCTCTGCAATTATTAAATGGTGCTCCGTCATGGGTAGTGTTAGTTATGGTTACCCCAGGGTACCCAGCCCGCTTCCATACATCATCTGCTCTCTCACCCAGTATGGCGATCAAGAGACCTTTAATGTCCCCTATAGCCAACGTGACACCCCCTGTCATTTTATCTAACTCGTGTATCCATTTCCCGGCTCCTGAAGTCAGCATTGGAAGTTTGTTTTTCAAGTTCTCTCGATCCATGTGTGGCCATGGGATATATTGTGGTCTTGTGCCCCCCTTTTCTGGCAGCGGGAACTGAAATGTGCAGTCTTCCTTCTCTTTCCCCATAGCTCTCCTGTCTATCGCTGGGGTAGCATTCCTGTATCGCCATCTACCTGGCAATGTCCTCAATCTGTCTACATAGGCAGGTGCTGGCTCCCCCCTCTGAGCGCGGGGCATTCCCTCATGTTGGCCAGGCTGCGCGGCGAACCCCGATACCCTAGGTGCGGACTCGCTAGTGTCTGACCATCGTACCCTTTGGTCCCTTGGGAGCCACTTCTCAGGTTGTCTCCCTTCTTCGTGTGTCTCGTCCTCCGTTTCCCCACCGGAGTCGGACGCTGATTGTTCCCAGTTCACGCAACTCCTTACATCTTCTTCATTCTTACTAATGTCTAGCCTATCCAGGGACAGTCCCCTGCTCCCACTTTGGGTGACATCCTCAGTGTCATACAGATGAGTGCTTTCCAAGAGCTCATCTTCCCTTCCCCCTTGGGAAATTTTTTCCAGTGTCATGATGCCTACCGCCGGGAACCCAGACCAAGTCCAGCAACCCCGGAAGCAGGCATCGTTATACAAAGCAAACCCAACAACCCCTGCTAGGGGCTATTTGGGTACAGTTCTGGCGCCTATGGCACCAGGCTCATATGGAGAGTCAGTCCTGGCGCCATAGGTGCCAGGCTCATAGATTAAAACTTACCTGATGCAGACCATGCTGCAAACTCACCTGATGCAGACCATGCTGCAAGAGCTCCAACCCAAAGGAGGCTTGGAAGGGACTACTTTACCTAAGGGACTTTTTTTTACTCGGCTGGGGCTGGTGAGGAATACTTACCTGGGACTACTTTGGAGGCTATTTAAACCACGCCCGAAGAGCAGCACACGCTTCGCGTTATTCTGCATCTAGCAGCTTAACGCTCACCGTGCCTGCAAGTCTGCATCCAGTCTTCTGCCACGCCCGCCTCGAGTCCGGAGCTCCTAGAAAAAGGGGAGAGAAGGAGAAAAGGTTAGAACAAGAGCAATACCTTTGATCCTTACCTGAATTCCCGATCCATCGCGCCTTTGAGCTGGAAGAAAGAAGTTGTTTTATGCGCGTTGCCTCGCCTGCAGCAGCGCCGCGCTGAACTCACCGGCCTTCGCAGCATCTTCACATTCCACCGCATCCTTCTGCATGCTCCCACCGCACTCCGGGGAAGACAAGAACAGCAAGGTGAGCCAAGGGAATACACAGAAGCAATATTAGTTACCCCCCATAGACTTACCTGATTTTACCACCGGGTGTACTATTCCTTTTCACAGGTCGGCGCAGCTTCCACTGCATCATCGCCGAACCCCAGCCCCTAAGGGGAAACAAAAGGACAGCAAGGTGAAACAAAGGGACAAACAAGGGGAAACCTCCTCACCACAATAGACTTACCTGATTTTACCGCCGGAGGCATTATTCACCGAGACTTCATATTTTTTCTCAGCGCCTAAATAAGGGAGAAAGCAACAGGTTACATATTGACATTATTTTATCGAACTGTCTTGGATAATACAAATCCTTACCTGAATATTACCGGTTTCCACGAGGAACTCTTCGCTAGGGTCAAGCTGCAACCTGCAAGGAATCGGACAAGAGTGAAAGTCAGACATTTGAACTGTTACGAAGTACATACTTACAGCCTTGCCAGGAATCTCAGAGTCAATATTGTTCTGGAATTCACCAATTCCTTCGAGCCAGTGAAGCAACTGGTTATCAACGAGCCCCTGCACTCAATGCAGGATGGAGAGCTCATCTTTCCAAACCATCAGGTGAGACTATAAGAGGGGACATCAAAGGTGATCAGTGGGGAGAACAGCGGGAGTGAGGGAGGGTTAACGCTCAACTCCACGGGTGGTTAATTCCCTTTCTCCATTTGCAGAAGAATATTCCTACGGGCCAAGCAAACGAAGCTAGGTGGGCCAGTCCAGTCCGTCATCTCGGCACTACGCGTCACATTGGTGGAGGTCGCAGCTGTCCAGTTCAGATCGACGCCCCTGTGGGAGCCAGGTGAGCGTAACAGAACGCGAAGTCTACCCACAAATTCCCACCCGGGCGTTATGGATACCTCACTCACCAATTGGCCCAATTACTAGGGGAACTGAGGGCTGAAGTGCATTCCGCCCGTCAAAAAACCAATGCTCTTAGGAGAGAACTGATTTTGTCAAAAGAGCGAACTGATGACCTTGCTAGGCAACTACTGCAAAGCCAGGCTGGACAAGCACCCCTACCAGGTCCCGGGGGGAATCCAGCTCCTGTGTCATCGAGTAACCCTGTGCAAATAAACCTACCAGGAAGTATTCCATTAGCTCCGCCCGAACGCTTTGCCGGAGATCCCAAAAGGTTTGCCGTGTTTATGAACCAATGCCGCTTGCACTTTTTATGCAGACCCGGAGCCTTCCCAAACGATCAAGCCAAGGTAGCCTTCGTATTGTCATATCTCAGCAGCATTGCAGCTGATTGGTCAATTCCACTAGTTACTCAGGATGACCCAATTCTTCAGGATTTTCAGGGCTTTCAAATGAGCATGGAAAGACTATTTGCCCGGCACTCCCAAGGACAGGGCCTAGATAACTAACTTTTGTCCCTACGACAAGGTAACCAGGACCTTCTATCCTACATCGCGACCTTTAATAGGTTGATAGTGGAAACTGGATGGCCTGAGGTAAAACTAATCACGTTATTTCATCGAGGGCTTCGAGGAGAACTCAAGGATGTCTTGGCTCAAGTCGTGAACCCACCTCAAGACTGCGCTGAATATATAGACTTAGTGGTCCAGTTAGATCACAGACTTCAGAACAGAAAGGCTGATTGAGCCAAGTTTGAGAATCGTGTGTTGGTCAAGACCCACGCTAACCCCAAAGGAGCAGATGCTTCAGAACCCAATCAAATCTGAGGGGTTAAACGACCCTTAACCCAGAAGGAAAGAGATAAGCAGACGGCAAATGCAATTGTGTCTATATTGTGGAACTTTGGGGCATTTTCTATGGGATTGCCCTGTAAAACCACCCAAGAAGGTGGTAGGAGCTGCTGATAAAAGCCATATGGAGTCAGACTCGGGAAACGACCACGCCTGACAAGCGTAGAGGTCCGCTTGCCGAGCTTGAAGAAGGATACTCAGACCTCGCATTTCATCATACCAATTGTCCTCGTAGATCCAAGGCAGCCATCGCGTATGCATGCAGTAAGGGCATACATTGATAGCGGGGCCATAGGAAACTATGTGGACTACGAATTGGCTTCCAGGATGAATCTACCTCTCTGCCAAAAAACCACCTCAGATGTCATCACCACAGTCGATGGAACTGAAATTGCCTCTGGGCCTGTAACTCATTCACCGCAGAGATGACAGTATTGGGTCAGGATGGGCATCGAGAGACTATTGTGTTTGATCTAATCAAAGCCCCACAGTTCCAAATAACACTGGGGATACCTTGGTTGGAAACACATAATCCTTGTATTGATTGGCGAGAGAAGAGAATAACCTTCCCAGATTGTGCACAAACCTGTTACCCAAAGAAAAATCTGAACGCCTGCCTGGCCCCAGTAACCACAGCAGTCGTACAACTACCTCCAGAATACCAAGAATTCCAGAATGTCTTCCAAAAAGCACAGGCAAACACCTTACCACCTCACAGATCGTATGATTGTCAAATCGATCTCATACCCGGTGCACAACCCCCTTGTAGCGGGATCTACGCCCTTACGGAACCTGAGAACCTTCACCTACGACAATACTTAGACCAGTACCTTGCTAATGGCTTCATTCGCCCATCCAAGTCCCCTGCATCTTCAGCTTTGTTCTTCGTGCCCAAAAAGGAAGGTGACCTCAGAACGTGCATAGACTACCGCGCATTGAACCAGATAACCTTTAAGAACTGATACCCATTGCCTCTGATCCCTGAACTACTAGACCAAGTGAAGGACGCTTGCATATACACTAAGCTAGATCTCCGGGGGCCATACCATCTGGTATGTGTAAAAGAGGGCGACGAATGGAAGACTGCTTTTCGCACTAAGTATGGGTTATTCGAATACCAGGTGATGCCTTTCGGGTTGTGCAATGCACCAGCAGCCTTCCAATACTTCATGAATAATGTCCTTCGTGAACTCATTGACGTTTGTGTTGTCGTATATATCGATGATATTCTAGTATACTCCTCTTCAGAATCTGACCATGTGAAGCAGGTCCGGGCAGTCCTTGAGAAATTGCGCCAGCACAAACTATATGCAAAACTGGAAAAATGCGTTTTTCATGCCACAGAAGTTGAATTCCTTGGGTTTATCCTGACCCCAAGAGGAGTCCGAATGGACTCACGAAAGGTGGACGCAATACTTATGTGGCCATCACCAAGTTCAGTTAAAGGAGAACAAAGCATGCTTGGCTTTGCTAATTTCTACCGCATATTTATCCCAGATTTTTCACATGCTGTACATCCCATCACAGCACTCTTGCGGAAAAAAAAACGCTTTATGTGGAATGAAGAAGCTGAAAATGCCTTCCAAGAGCTGAAAGCGAAATTCACGTCTGCACCTGTATTAAAGCACCCGCGCCCTGAACTTCCATACATAGTGGAAACTGATGCATCCATTCTAGCCATGGGAGCTGTCCTGTCTCAAAAGGACCCTGAAACTGGCCAGCTTCACCCAGTAGCATTTTGGTCCAGAAAGTTTGCGGCACCCGAGTTAAACTGTGCAGTTACCGACAAGGAGTTATTAGCCATTAAATCCGCCTTCTCGGTGCCAGGCATACCATTACTGTGATCACCGATCACCGGAACTTACAGTATTTAAAGACAGCCAAGGCCCAATCGTCACGCCAACTCCGATGGGCATTGTTCTTTGCCGAGTTTGATTTCATGATAACCTATCGACCAGGTTGTAAGAATGGTAAAGCAGACGCCTTATCCCGAATAGGGATGGGAGAGGCAGAAGTGAACCCAGAACCAGTACCTATAATTTCCGAACAAAGGATTCTTGGCATGACAACTCTACAGACACTAGAGGACATTCAGGTAAAGATCCAACAACTCTTTCATCCTACAGCCCTTCAGGACTGGGTATAGAAAGGCCCGGAATACTCTGTCACCAATGACCTGCCTCATTACCAAGGGCGGCTATTTCTGCCACATAAGGAACTACAAGAGCTAGTCATTTCCCGTTATCATGATACCCTAATGGAGGGGCACCCAGGTATTGCAAAAACTGAAGCTAAGCTTAAGAGACAATTCTGGTGGCTGATCTGGAGAAAGGATATTAAATCATTTGTTTTGTCTTGTGGCATTTGCGCCCAAAACAAAAGTCAAAAGAAAAAACCAGCTGGACTCTTACAACCTTTAGACATTCCGCCTACACCATGGCACACCTTATCGTTAGACTTTATTACTGATCTACCTCCATGCAATGGATTTAACACCATCCTAGTCATTGTGGATCTTTTTTCCAAGATGGCCCACATTATTCATTTAAAGAGATTACCTTCAGCTTCAATCGTGGCCAAAGAGTTCCTCGAAAACATTGTTCGCATACACGGATTTCTGTTAGTATTGGTCTCTGACCGGGGCAGTCAATTCATTTCACATTTTTGGAAAAAATGTTGTCAATTGGCACAAATCGATGTGAGGTTATCGACCAGCACCACCCCCAAACCGATGGTCAAACTGAGAGGACCAACCAGACTCTCGAACAATACCTGCGTTGTATGTTACATCAGACTGAGAGTAATTGGAAAGACATTCTTTGGATCGCCGAATATGCATACAATAATTCAGTACATTCTGAAACTGGACAAAGCCCCTTTTATACTTTATATGGGCACCATCCTCGAGCCTCAGACCTTGACTCACCCCAACACTTAGAAATGCCCGCAGTGAACCATCTGCACGCTATGATTACACAAGCCTTTAAGGAAGCAACTGAACATTTAAAAAAGGCGAAAGAAAAATACAAGAAAGATGCTGATCGCCATATAAGTGATACTCCACAATACCATATAGGGGACCAAGTATGGTTAGCCCCAAAAAATATATACCTCTAAAGGGAACACGGACCTTTAACCCCAGATATTTGGGACCTTACTCTATTAAGGTTATTATCAACCCAGTGGCTGTCAAGTTGGACTTACCTGCTAATATGCGAATTCACCCCGTCTTTCATGTGTCACTTTTGAAGCCAGTGCAACCAGGGACAAGACTAACCAAGCCACCAGACCCCATCCTTGTAGACGGGGAACCCGAATTTGAAGTTAAGAACATCCTGGACTCCAAGCTGATAAAGTCAAAACCTTTTTATTTAATCGACTGGAAAGGTTGCGGACCACAGGAAAGATCATGGGAACCTAATGACCACGTTCATGCACCCCGATTAGTGAAAAAAGTCCACCGAAATTTCCCAGACAAACCGAAATCACAGGGAAGAACGACTTTAGGAGGGACCTTGGGGGGGGAGTGCTGTCATGATGCCTACCCCCGGGAACCCAGACCAAGTCCAGCAACCCCGGAAGCAGGCATCAAGTTATACTAAGCAAACCCAACAACCACTGCTAGGGGCTATTTGGGTGCAGTCCTGGCGCCTATGGCGCCAGGCTCATATGGAGAGTCAGTCCTGGCGCCATAGGTGCCAGGCTCATAGATGAAAACTTACCTGATGCAGACCATGCTGCATGCTCACCTGATGCAGACCATGCTGCAAGAGCTCCAAGCCAAAGGAGGCTTGGAAGGGACTACTTTACCTAAGGGACTATTTTTTTACTCGGTGGGGCTGGGGAGGAATACTTACCTGGGACTACTTTGGAGGCTATTTAAACCACCCCCGAAGAGCAGCACACGCTTCGCGTTATTCTGAATCCAGCAGCGTAACGCTCACCGTACCTGCTAGTCTGCATCCAGTCTTCTGCCACGCCCGCCTCGAGTCTGGAGCTCCTAGAAAAAGGGGAGAGAAGGAGAAAAGGTTAGAACAAGAGCAATTCCTTTGATCCTTACCTGAATTCCCGATCCATCGCGCCTTCGAGCTGGAAGAAAGAAGTTGTTTTATGCGCATCGCCTCACCTGCAGCAGCGCCGCGCTGAACTCATCGGCCTTCGCAGCATCTTCACATTCCACCGCATCCTTCTGCATGCTCCCGCCGCACTCTGGCACCTAAGGGGAAGACAAGAACAGCAAGGTGAGCCAAGGGAATACACAGAGGCAATATTAGTTACCCCCCATAGACTTACCTGATTTTACCACCGGGGTACTATTCCACTTCACGGGTCGGCGCAGCTTCCACTGCATCCTCGCCGAACCCCGGCTCTTAAGGGGAAACAAAAGGACAGCAAGGTGAAACAAAGGGACAAACAAGGGGAAACCTCCTCACCACAATAGACTTAACTGATTTTACCGCCGGAGGCATTATTCCCCGAGACTTCATATTTTCTTTCAGCGCCTGAATAAAGGAGAAAGCAACAGGTTACATATTGACATTATTTTATCGAACTGTGTTGGATAATACAAATCCTTACCTGAATATTACCGATTGCCACGAGGAACACTTCGCTAGGGTCAAGCTGCAACCTGCAAGAAATAAGACAAGAGTGAAAGTCAGACATTTGAACTCTTACGAACTACATACTTAAGGCGTCTTGCCGGGAATCTCAGAGTCAATATTGTTCTGGAACTCACCAATTCCTTCGAGCCAGTGAAGCAACTGGTTATCAACGCGCCCCTGCACTCAATGCAGGATGGAGAGCTCATCTTTCCAAACCATCAGGTGAGACTATAAGAGGGGACATCAAAGGTGATCAGTGGGGAGAACAGCGGGAGTGAGGGAGGGTTAACGCTCAACTCCACGGGTGGTTAATTCCCTTTCTCCATTTGCAGAAGAATATTCCTACGGGCCAAGCAAACAAACCTAGGTGGGCCAGTCCAGTCCGTCATCTCGGCACTACGCGTCACATTGGTGGAGGCCGCAGCTGCCCAGTTCAGATTGACGCCCCTTTGGGAGCCAGGTGAGCGTAACATCCAGCCCCATTTATTTGTATATTTTATCAATCGTTTCCCTGATGCTTCTGGTGTCGAAGTCATCTTCAATGTTTGCCCCATTCGTGCCTGATATTGACTCATTTGCAGGGAAGAATTCTTCGATGTCTTCCCATTCTACAACAGGATTGGGTTTTTTAACTTCCCGCTCCAAATATTCAAGATCCCGTGCCCTCTGTCTACGTTTGCGTTCTATATCACCATCGATTTCCTTGCGCTTCCTTGCTTCTTCTCTAGTCTTATCTTCTTCCCTTATCCTTTCATTTCTACGTCCCTTTGCCCTTCTGATTTCCTCATCTTCCCGTCTCTTTACTCTCTTTTCACATACTCTTTGCTCTTCTTCCAACCTTTGCTGATTCTGTCTGTACTGGTCATAGGCTGCCTTCTGTTTGCGATCAAGCTCTTTTTTTGCTCCTCGCAATAAAGCTGTTCTCGCATCAGCCTATCTCTCTTTCTTATTCTCTCGTCCCTTACTTCCTTTTCCTTCTCCTTTTCCCTTCTCTGTGCCTCATCAGACTTCTCTTTCGGCCTTATACTATCACTTCCTTTACCATCAAGTTTCAACAATATCTGTCCTCCCATCCATTCGTCTTTTGCGAATGTTATCTCATCAGTTCTGCCTTCGCTTCCCTTCCATTTCTTTCTCTCTCTCTCCTTAACAAGGGGTGCACTAATCTGTGCCTCGTCTTTCCTTTCCTCATCGCGTCTCTCCTAGTACCTCGGGACTGTGGAGGTAAGATTAATTTTCTGCTCCTTCTCCTTGATTTCATCACTACTGTGCGTAGGTGACTCATACACAGGGTTGCTGTACCCCGTAGCTGGCTTAACCTCTCTTAACAGGTAGAGTCCCTCTGACTTACTCCCCTCAATTTCTGGATCCAATCTGCAGGAGGCTCTTCCTCCTTTGGCTGTTCGAACATTTTCCACAGTTCTAGAACAGCAAGTCGTCATATGCTGTAAGACGGCTTTAAATAAAGACCCGTTCTGTGGCCACGGCATAAACATTTTGTGGGTCGTACCCTTAACCCACTCCGCACTGTACTTCTTAAGCTTGAGTGCGTGCTTGGGTAATTGCTTGCACAAATGGGCAATTGGGGTAACCTCCTCCATTCTCAAATTTCGTTACCAACAATATTTTATGCAATTTTCACACGTCCAACAGTATGAGCGAGCACCAAATACGCAAGCTCCAATCCAATCTTTCCCGCCAAAATTCTATATCATCAATTTACTCAAGAACATCAATCCACTGGTGATTCCCTTTTAGTTACTGAATCGCGTGAAGCCCAAACTTCATTTCAAACAATCAACGATACAGTTCTTTGCATTTGACATATTACAGGACACGCATGCCAGACATTTGACAGACTAGACGGTCACCAGCTGGACACACATATACCTGCCTTCTAATCAATACCCCGACATGGCGTTTAAACAAACCCCTTTAGTGCCCTCTTTAATCGTCACCGTAGTCTAATCATCCCCCATTATGTGGGCTCTGAGTTCACGTTTCTTCTGACCACTGTATTAAAGCGCAGGATCAAGGTGAATCCTCTTACTTTTTTTCTCTTGGGTGCCCTCCCGGTAACCTACTTTTTCTCTCGGGTGTCCTCCCGGTAACCTTACTTTTTCCTCTCGGGTGTCCTCCCGGTAACCTTACTTTTTATCCCTTATACTCGAGTCATTAACCCCTTATATATATACAGTCTTCTCTACTTCTGACTATTTTTTATTTTCTCCGCCACCCTCCATTACCTTTCCCTTACTTGTTCTAATGCCTACAAGACATTTGCCAAAGTAATGTGTTTATTGTTTCACTCACCGCTCGCATCTTTTCCTCTCTGGAACTTCGGGTTCACCGCCCCTCCTTTTTCCTGCCTCTTGCGGTTTTTTCATCTGATCCGCTGCCCGTGGGAATGAGAAGGGTTATGCTTGGAAAGGCAGGTTCCTTCAGACCTACTACCGATTTGATGGACTTACTCTATTATTGTCCACGGGAAGCTTCTCAGTCTACTCAGCCGAATGGCGAAGGACTCGTGATACTGCCGAAGGCCTAGAGTTACTTCATGCCGTCG
The DNA here is from genome assembly GCF_040938575.1 of Ambystoma mexicanum. Lineage (NCBI taxonomy): Eukaryota > Metazoa > Chordata > Amphibia > Caudata > Ambystomatidae > Ambystoma > Ambystoma mexicanum. The sequence continues at coordinate 143,588,633 of NC_090930.1, read as the reverse complement.
GTCTATGGGTGTCTTAGTATTAATCAATCAATAATTGATGGTCGATCCATCCTCACACTACCAAGTGTACAGGAGGGCGGAGCATCCTCTGATGGGCCCGTAGGTCAGAACTCACCCTCTAGTACCTGTAAAACAAGATAGCTCTACCTTGAGGAGGTTAGGGTGCAGGATTCACTTACTCCCAATGAGGACAACTCGATAGTTTGGCGAAGGGAAGTCTGTTTAATGACAAGTACAAAAAATGGGGAAACAAATAGTAATCATCAATGATGTGATCGCCTGTCTCGCTTCAACTCCCAACTTCTTCATGCTGACAGTAACTTTTATAGCAAATTCACATCATCATTGACGTGTAAAACTCATAAGTTTGACATGCAATTCTATTGGTTGGAAAAGGTAACTTAAGTATAGGTGCTATATCTATATATGGTAACAGTGTGTGCGGATTGGATAACTCTTATCGGGCGGGCGTCTATGCCCATCCCACTACACCACTCGTGAAAGATGTCACTACGACTACGACGTCTTATTGGTTCTACAAACTATAGGATCTTAGATTATTTGGTCCATTGTGATTGGGTGGGTTACACCCCTAGGCATAAATCTCCCACTTTAATTAGCAGCATGCAGAATTGACCCCCAGATGCGGACTGCCCCAAGATTCACCCTGCCTCCCTTCCATCAATCAGCGCTTTAGGGCTATGTGTCAATTAGTTGGCTGAGGATGGCCTCGAAACTGTAGCTTCTTATCAGGAAAAGTTATGGCATCCTCGGGTTCTGGGTGACATCAGATGTTGGTACCTCTTTGCCCTTGGCTAGTCACGTGTCTGTTCACCGTGAATCTGCTTCATTTTCCTTCTTTTTGTATATTTGATTCTTTGTTCAGCCTAGCCACCTGCCTGGGGCCTCCTTATCTCAACCTTCACTGGCTGGCAGTCATACTCTGACGTTTCGGGTCTTCAAAGTTGCTGCTCTCCTCCCTTCCTGGAGCTGACCTCGAATTCCCAAGCATGAGCTACTTCTTGCTGAGTTTCGATTCCGCTCTTCCCTTCTGGTTTCAGCTGGAATATGAATCTCGGCCTTGCTGGCCCCTTGCAGCCTGGGCTTAGTTCTGCTTCACAAAATGGAGTCGCACTTGTATAGCGTGCTTCATTGAGGTAGATATATAATTGGCGCATGCCACTCTAAGCTTCTACTAAGCATTGCAAGCAGTACCGTTTACTGAGCTTCTTGCGTTCCGAGCATATTTACATGCATTCAGTCTGTTGCACAATTTGATCCTGGATACGTTCTTTGTGCTGCAATGTGGTGTCTTCTTATACGTCTGTCACATCATTATTCTTTACAGTTCGTCCTTGCATACCTTTGTTTGCTTGTCATTTTATGGTTATCTTTACGTCACGTCTGGGCTCTTATGTCGTCACCAATTGCCTTCCATTAATGATCTGTGGGTCTCTTCGGGTACAGTCTGTAAGTAATCTTCGTTTCGTGTCAGCTGCTGGTATGGTTGTCTCAGTGGATACCTTGCAGCCCACGGTTGTCTGGTTATTGGCGGTTCAATAGGTATACATGTCCTTCTGATGGGTACTGGACAGGGCCCCACCGTGGCTCTCTGTTGGTTCATTTGCTCCTTATAAGTCACATACCTTGGCGAGTATGCTTCTGGCATCTCGACATGGGTGGCTGGAGTGCAGGCCATATTTGGGACCTCCTCTACACAGTACATAAATGTTATAAGTTAGGGATCTTTTCTTGGAGAACAATTGTGCACTTATTTAAGGAAATTGCTCCGACACCGTAACCTTGGAGGAAGGTGTAAGGGGTTGGATGGTCAACTTGGCTAACAGCGATTATAGATTTCAATAAATAGGACAGCAATCCTCAAATGGCTATTACGTGATGGCAAGCTGCTATATAGAGTGTGTAAAAGCAAATGAGGATTCATGGAAATGGATCCATGACCAGCAAGGAACTGTATAGTCAAATTAATCAGCACACAACAATTAGCTAAGCAGGGTTCTCAAAAGCAAAGGAGGGAAGGCTTGAATGCTTTCTTTTTATATCAACACGACCTCGCCTCACCCCTGCCAAGAGAGAAGTCTGTAAAAGAAATCTTAAAGCCAGGGGCCACATTTTGATTAGTAGTGGGCTGCGTAAAGCCAGGAGCCCCACTTGGATCCCTAGTAGGTTGCATAAAGCCAAAAGGCACATTTTGATACCTATGGGAGTGCAAAAAGCCAGGAGCCACACTTTGATCCCTAGTAGGTTCCATAAAGCCAAAAGGCACATTATGATTAGTATGGAAGTGCAAAAGGCCAGGAGACACACTTTGATCCCTAGTAAATTGCATAAAGCCATAAGGCACATTTTGATTACTACTGGGATGAATGCTTCAGTGAACAAGGTGTCTGGAATGGATGAGATAAAAAAAATGTTATTGAGGAGGTCATATGTCTCTAATTCTCAGAGAACCCCCCATAATCAAGTAATCGCTAAACGGGTGTGTGACTGGTCAGAATGTGGAAATAGGGGTGCTGCAAACTTTTAAGGAGCTATAGCTCGAGGACAGCAATATCAATGCAGAATTGTAAGTCTTTCTTCCATCTCCATGGACATGTAACACATCTCGCAGCACCGCAGGCTAGGAGAGGGACAGAGAAACCAGGGATGAGGGAGTGTAAAGACTGGAGGGGAGTGCCTGTACTACTGGTTGGGGTAGAGGCACAGAGCACCCAGCCAAGGCTCTCACTTGGTAACATTGAACGAGAAGCCAAGGCTGAGACTCAAGGGAGGGGATGCAGGCTGGTTTTTAGGTATAGTGAATACCCAAGCCCCCACAAAGGAATGTCTACACAGTATGTTAGGTGCTACCTTCGATTCTTTATTAACTAACATAGGTTTAAATAAGTCAGGTGAATATATACAAATAAATAAGACCCACTCTTTACTCAGAAATTTAAACAAATAGTTAACTCAATATTTACTGTTCTATGTGATAGCACAGTTAACCTTATTCAGCTATAATGCATCAACTGCTGACAGTTATTAAAAGGCATTACATTATTAGGCAATGTTTCATCTCATAGACATTGATGTAGAAATGCAGGTAATACTTAGAACATGGGCATAATGCTTTCTTTAGTGTAAATGAATGCAAAACGGTGTGAGGATCCCTGCACCTGGGCTACTTGTAAGAAAAAGATAGTTGTACTTTACTTTGTATCTTGCAGCCCAGTCCTTATATGTTCAGTAACTGTCGGCTTTTGTTTCTACAATTCCACCAACAGAAGGTACCTGGGAAGCCACAGCAAAACAGGATCCAAGATGAATCTGAGACCCCGGGATGAATCCTGAGGTTGTAAGACACTCTTCCACGTCACAGTACCTTGGGTGCATTGGGAGGTGAAGAGGTGGAGTTTCTCGGCTACACTCGATGATGCCCCTTGTTGATGGACCCTCTCTGGAAGAAGGAGTCACTCGGACATCAGTGTCGAGCAGGAGAAGGGAACCAAGCAGTGTCGGAAAAGCAGCAATGAAGGTCTGTCGAGGTGATCTCCTTGCTCCGGTTGTTACGCTGACTGTGGGTGTCCCACGAAGATGAAACTTGCTGTGGACCACGATAAGGCCTGGGAGATGAAGAGGATCTCCTTGGTTTTTGTGGCGGCAGGTGGAGTGGCAGAATTAGGTGCTGGGTTTCTTCAGTTCATAGTTTTTTGCTGTTCAGTTCTTCAGTGCTACAGCTACACCACAGATAAAAGGATGACTTCTGGTGAGTTGGACCTGAAAACTGGACCTCTCTGCAGACCTCCACCAAGTCTAGACCCTCAAGACTCGATCATTGGTTCAGAATGGTGGGAAACTCACCAGCGGGCACTTCTCTGCAGGCGGCGACTCTGGACTTCCTCAGTCGAAGAAAAGTGGACAGATGTCGTGGTTCCAGGGTCCCTTGAATGTTTCTTCAGTTTGTTAGAACTTGGCAAGCTCCGAGTATCGGGCGGCACAATGCTATGGTACCTCCTCTTCTGAGCAATAAACATCCATCTGGCTTCCCAGTGTTCACAAACAGCCTCTAGACCCTGGATGATAGTGGTGGACTTTGTGGACCCAAGATATCCAGACAGTCCTCTTCGGAACCCATGAAGATACCTCTGCAGGATGGCAGGCACACAGGACTGGCTTCAAGGACACTTCGGGTGAAGAGCAGCAGTAGCATGATGTCCCCTGATTGCTACGGAAAGAGGTTGCCTGTACAGGTCCTCTCTGGTTCAGTCCTTGAATCAGCAAAGCAGTCTTTGAATTTGTTGAAGAGTGGAAGCCGCTGACATCTTCCTCCAGCTGGATTTAGAATACAAGCTTCTGAGATTTCAGCTTCTTGATTCAGCTTCCGGCTTCTGACAAGGAGGTGAGTGAGGGGTCCCTTGTTATACACAAATGTCCCCCATTCACTCAGCCTGAGCTAAACTCAGCCAGATAGTCACATACTAGTGCATCCATCACGCAGCATCCAGACAGGCTTACAGGCATTCAGGCCATTCACCCAAAACAAGACACACAAAATAGTAAATCTGTATTGGAGGCAATTCAGAGCCTTTCAGAGCACACACTGCATTCATTCCAGTTTCAGTCATGGCTGGCTCATGCAGACCACAGGCATTGTGACACACAACCAAAACCACCCAGCCACAACACAGGCTGTGAATTTACTCTGCTCTCCATTCACACATGTCCCACCCCTAGTGTATACCCACAACGAGCAGTCCCTAGGAAAGCTCCAGCCAGTCTGGCATGGACAGCCCGCAGAGCCATATATGGTCCTTCTACCCAACAGCCATTCAGGAGAAGGGAAGAGAGCAAGGGCTTCTCGGGGCTTTGAGAAATAAGGTGCAATGGCACACTCATTGGGTTGAATGTTCTGATAGGAAACGTCCCCCCCCCTCCTCCTGCCATTAACAAGTGGGGATGCATTCGGCAGGTGGCATTATTGCTTAATTCTATCGGGCCGTCTCTGCTCATTGCTTCAGAAATTACACCCACGGCAGGCACCGGATTGGTTGGTAATGGCCTAGAGTCCAAGTTCTAGGCCTTGGTGCCATTACCAGCTGATTCAGCCCACCAATGTGGATGTTATTGCTACTACCACCCAGGGTCTGAGCCCCAAGTTACAAATGGTGTATTTTAAAAAGAAAGAAAGAAACTCAGACGCATGGCATGTGTGCAGATCTCAGGACAACAGCAGAACAGGGCATATAAATGGAAGACTGGCTCCAGACTGTGTCCTTCTCCCATGTTTGATGCAGGAGGCGGGCCCAGCACAGAATGGGGAGCAGAGGTGGTTGAGTGAGAGGTACATGCACGGGGGTGGATGGGGCAGAGTGGAAGTGCACCAACCATGGCGGAAGGGCATGGTGGCCTCTGGGAAGAGATGCTGGCTACAGGATGCAATGGTGGCTTGTACCAGGAGATGCAGCCAGTGTCCTGCCCATCCTGGTTGGCCGGCGCCTTCTCCCAAGATGCCAATATGACATTCATTAAATCTTGTACCTTTTACCTACTGTGTGCCCACCATCCGGTACCAAACACCTTTTGTTTACAAGAGCCTTATGATCTTTATACTCTATGCCCAGCTAGCCCTCTCTGTGTCTATACCCCCATGCCCATATGCCCTTATGTCTATTATTCTCTATGTTTATCAGACTCTATTAATCTCTCTGTTCCTGTTATGTTGTTAGGGGAAAGGACCAGTCATAAACCAGGGCAATCAGGGCATGATTCACATGAACCCCATCATGGTGTAGGCTCAATAGCATCAAATACATTTGGCACCATTGCCTGGCAGAGATGGCATTGTGAGCATGGGTGGCGTTTTCTCACAAAATGGGCATGCATCTGTAAGGTGGCAGCAACACAACTGTGCATTTTGAAACGATGTTGGCCATGATATAATGGATATTTCCTCTGGCAGTGTGATCCGGGGTGGACTGGGAACTCAAAGAGACCCTGGAAATAATGTTCAAAATGGCCCCATATTACGAGCAAGCCCAACCGCTTTTCCTATGAGAACATTTGGAAATAAAATAGGTCACCACACAAGAGACACATAGTGTAGAGGCCCACCAGGAAATCTCCAATGTTCCCTGTAGACCAGCCCACCCCTGAGCCCAGGGTGCAGAGGCCCACCGGGAAATCTCCAGAGCACCCTGTAGACCAGCCCACCCCTGAGCCCAGGGTGCAGAGGCCAACCGGGAAATCTCCAGAGCACCCTGTAGACCAGCCCACCCCTGAGCATGATAAAGTACAAGCATCTACATCAACAGCTTCACTTTTCTCAAAGAGGGTGTTGCAGTCTAACAAAGCTTTCCCACGACGATTCCACCGGGAAGCATCAGGATGCTGACGGGCGAACCTAATCCAATGGAAAACAAGAACAGAAAAAAGTTTGAAGACCCAACTGACTGAATAATGAAACAAATTGTGACCAAAATAAGAAATATCTTTTCAGGAATACAAAACCAATGGAATAATCTAAGAAATCTCTCCTGATGAGCCATTGAATAGAAAATGGTGAAACACGTGTCGAGAGAATAGAAAGAAAACTTTCTTTTCGGAACCAGAACTTAGCAAGACTGTTATTTAAATATTGATAAAAATCATAACAAAATGTAACAAATTGCTAGATCAATACTGGCACTCACTCTTCAGATGCTGGTTGGCGCATTACACTATTATCCCTTCTCAACTAACAGCTTCATTTTTCTGTTTACATACTACCCCTTTTGATAGGTGACCCCCCCCCTTGGCTTCTTACCTTCTCCAAGACCAGACCACTTTCCATTGTGGTTTTTCTAAAGAAATTGCTTGCGCCCTGTGTCGCTAGTTCGTCGTGTACCCGTTTGCAGATCTGCATCTAGAATGAATCATGAACATGCACAGGAATTGCACTTTCTTAAGAATGGGGAAAATTGACATCATCAAAAGGGAAACCTAACATTTAAATCACGCTCTGATATTATGTGTGACTGACCTCCAACTCAATCTTTGCTCCATGTCGTCGGTGCAAGTCCACAACTTGTTGGTCTTTCATAAATAATAAATATTTATGACAAAATTGATAGGAGGAGTGGGGATCTCAGGCTATATTTAAAAGGTCCTCCATAGGACCTTGAGTTGCAATCTGGGGCTTCTGCAACCCCCAATGCATCATAATTATGATATGATATGATATGATGTGGCATTTATAACGCGCCTGTACACAAGTGTTTCTCTTGCATGTTGAGCAATCCGGTCTTTCCAATACTAGCTACCTGAAATGCTGTTATGTAACATCCTTTTATAATGCATCAAATTCCCTCCATATTATATTCAAAGTGTCTTGGTTTGTTCATGGAGTAGCAAACATCACCCCCAACATGGGTACCCAGAACTTAGTCTGCTGGAGTAAAAAAAAAGAGTGAGGAAAGAATATTTTGGGATAGCATGGATGCGTATCAGTCCTATATGGACGACTGTGGTTCTGCAAAAGGGAGGAGGCGGATAGGTCTGAAAGTGTTGTGATAATCGGGTTATGTTTACGAGGCAGATTTGGAGAATTGTTTGTCAGTCCACAACATAATGGTGGATACATGAGGAACTCGAGGGCGTGCTCGGCCAATCCCAGAAATGTTGTGGCTTATTTACTTTGTCATCTATGTACATTGCACCCTGCTATCATTTTGAGGGGTGATCCCCCGTGCCCCAGTGTGAAGTCCAAATGTCTACTGATATAGGCAGGACAGGGTTTACCTTTCACTTCACTTGGTTCACCAAATAGTACCAGTGTATGAGCAGTCCCATGCATTCAGGAGGGGCATGGGATGGTCCAGAATACAGGATATTGCATTCACACTTTATATAAGAAGATATCAGTGTATTGTATTTCTTAAACAGATAGAGGGGCTCCCACACTCTTGTTTAATTTGTAAGACTTGGTGTTTCACCCTAAGGTTCCCAGTGAAAACCAGATGTGGACCCCTTGCTCACTGTGCTTAGCAAGGCACAGCTTCATACCTCACTGAGAGGACCAACAAGAGCGAAACACATGTCTGGGTTTGCTGATGGTACTCTTGTTCAGAAGAGAATTGCCTGGCATTTCAGTGTTCGACTGCCTAAGTGGGTGGACCAGACTGATATGCAAATGAATATTGAAGGGTGCAGTGAGCTAAAACATGGTTGCAGACCCTCCTGAGTGGAAGAAATTCCATAGAACAGGGTATTTGACCCATGCTCGTTCTCAGTAGAGGGGCTCCCGAACTCCTGTTATTTTTTAGATCATGTTATTTCCCAGGCATGCAGTCTGTAGCAGCTGACACTGCATTTTATAGCACCTGTAGATTCTTAGCCACAATCATTCTGTAAAGGATCTTTGGAGTATACACGCCTTGGATAATTTAAGGCAGAGGTCATGCCCCTGATCCCACCATGTTGTCCACCCTGTCCAAGGCTGACCTTTTTATCCAGTCCATTGATGAGTTCCAGATGACGTCGTAGATCATGCTCTTGATCATTCAGCCTACATTTGTTTACCCCCCCAGACATTTCCACCTGCACATGTATGAGCAATGCATCAGTCTTGAGCACCACGCCTTCCATGCTCAGTGCAGTGTATGCACACTCCAGAGCTACAATTTCTGTCAGACCTGGGACACGGCTGCTGTCCGCGAGAACAGCACAACCAACCTTGGCTGAGTTTCTCACTGGTAATGCCAAGTATTCTATATGCCCAAGGTACCAATGGACTGACCTTAATGAAACAATGATGGCTATTCTAGGGGTTGACTTTATACTTAGCCGTGAGACAGTGCTTTTGGGATTTACCTTTGTGCTTAACACATAACATTCTGTAGAGGAGCAGCTGCATGCCTCTGCACGAAACCCGGCAGGAAACCCCACCCCCCTGCCTCCCATAAGTTGGAAGCCTGAGATGGTGCCATGTTTCACACCAGCAGTTGCGCCAATACCGCAACGTGTGTTCGAGAGAAGATACCCATTGAGACTGCCTACCAAATGTTTTACCGTAGGGATGACAACTTGAGGGAGGAACTCCCTGAAGGAATATGAGACGGAGCAAGGAAAAGAAGCCTGTGACATCATAAAAGAGTATGAACGACATCTCGATACAATGACTGAAGAAGACTAATGATGAAGTAAAGAATCAAGTGAACTTTTAAATACGAAAATGAAGATTACGCATGCACAAAGTGCTGCAGAGAATCAACTGTTCAATAATTGTACAGACTCTGAAACGCAAGTAGACTAAGTCATCATGGCTATACGTTGTGAATAGAAAGCAGGCAAAACCGACATTGTATAGAAGCTGGACATCGGTATTATGAATTTTAGTAAGCCAGGATCCATGAAGGCCAATTATAATCCTAGTTCCTAAAGATAACATACTTAGATGTTCCCCTTAAGCCAATCGCAATCCTTAATAGGTTTTTCATTATTTGCCACGTATTATGACGTCACCTCTGATGTAGTTCTGATATGTAATCTTTATTTTGTGAAAAGATTGCTGAGAGAAATCGAGCATACATCAGTTGATGTTCATTGTAACTCGCTGTTTTAGATAATTGTTAATAAAACAGTTCTTTGCCATCTTCCTGAGTTGGTTCATTCAGAATAACATTCTTTTATTTTGAATTAATAATCTGTATCACCAAGTTTGAATGAGCAACATAGGTTCAAATTCAATTAATTATTACAAAATCAGGGTAATAGATCAGGTGTGTGTCTGTCTAGTGCAACATCATCCTGAGTGCCCTGATTGTCACTCATGACAATCAGGGCGTAGCGGATCATGTTAAATAACACGGAAACATTAAATAAGAGAAACGTTGTTGTAAAAAAAAAGTGTACAGAGAAATTACGTTAAGAAATGAAAATTAATATGGAGAAATATCTTTGAAGCAAATTTGAAGGTCGCAATTGACCGTGACAGAAAAAAGCTAAAAATGTAATAGATTGATTGAAGTCTATCATTAAGCCTCATGAAATCAGGCATAAGAAATAATTCCTTGGCACCTGCACTTTAAATTTTTGTCATAGAACAGCATACATCTCAAACTATGCAGCATAGCAGATGAAACATAGAACAACACTGCTGATGCGTGCATTAAACTAAGCCAGAAACTGCGGCTAACCAATGCAGAAATGATGTTTCGTCCTGATGAAGACCCATAGAATAATTAGACAGGGTGGTAACATGTATGTTGACGTTTAGTTGATGTACTTTTAACTTCTTCATTGTGCAAAAGTTGTATTTTTATTTCTGAGCACTTAGTATTGTATTGTTTGGGCACAGCACTCACCCTATTCTTTCACACATCTGATCTATCCCACTGATTTTGTGAAAATTAAGGAAGATTACCCAGGTTTACAGCACATGGAGTCTTTGATTCTATTGAAGACACAGAGGTGAATATTATGCTTTAACTTCTTTAATTCTTTGTCAGCAGCAATTTCAAAACTTAACTCAAAATGTACAGAAAACATTTCCTTTTCTTTTTTAAACATAAACTACAAATCCCCACAACTTTTCATTGCCCTATGGTTCCTTTAACTGACTTCCTTCTCTGATACTGATATGTCACTTCCGGCCTAGGTCCTTTCCTCTTCTTTAATGCACTGAACCAGAAACCTTAGAACCATTGTCTCTTTGGACTGAGACTCTGCCAACAACTGAAGTTCACACTGTGACTCTCCTCTCCAGAGGATCTCCTGGATGTCACCGCTGCCATCACCCACAGCTGTCTCAACCTTATTAGCCAGTCTTCTGGTCATCCCCTGCATGGCGAGAAAACAATTGTATCGGGGAGGGCATACGTCTATTATGCAGCAAACACATTGCATGATGACATACTTTGCACAAACGATGTACGTAGGCTAGGTGGGATAATGCTCCACTCCATGGGCCTCATTACAACTCAGGCGGGTAAGGGTTTTACGGCTGCGTAAACAGCGCCGACCCTTACCGCCTGAGTACGAGGTCCCTTAGCGCCATGGCGGACTTAACACCTGCTTTTAGCAGGTGTTAAAATCCATGGCGCTAAGGGACCATGGAGTTAATTACGCCACCGTAATTTACGGTGGCGTAATTAACGCCTTCCCCACTCCCATTATGCCCTATGGGGCAAAATGGGAATGGGGAAGGGAAAATGGGAAAATGGGGATTTACCGCCCCGCCAAGGTTGGAATGGGGCGGTAAGTCCGCCTACCACCATGGCGTAAACATAGTTTACGCCATGGTGGTAAAGTCACGGCCCAGGCGGTAACTTACCGCCTGGGTCGTAATGAGGCCCCATGTCTTTAATAGAGACTCCATGTGCTGTAAGCTAGGGTAATCTTCATTCTATGCCAAGACCTGAGGCAATCATTATGCTTGTTCAAAGCTATCCACCACTGCTGTTACTACTGCGGACACTGGCTTAACGTAAAACGTCCTAAAGGAGGAATCGTTAGACCAGTCCGCTGCTTTCAACATATCTTGGAGACTAGCACCTGACATAAATGCTTTGGAAGCCATAGCTCCCGCACGGAATGTGCACCAAACTTGTCCAAATCAAGCCCGGCTAGAGACATAAATTCATGCAGCCACCTAGCGACTGTGGCTGCTGTTAATGCTTTATAAGATTTTCTGTGCGCGATGTGGAGCTGTGTCACCCATGCCGGCTGCAACTCCTCCGTCCTCCGCTTGTATACTGTAATACAGGAAGGTACGCAATTATCACAATATTAAACCGTAATCCGAGTTTATTTAATACAATATGAGCACTCAACACATTATTCTTCACTTTCACTCTCTTATAATGCAGTCAATAATCTCCTATAAAGCTCTGCAGCTGAAAGGGTACTTACCTGGCTGAAGAGCAGAAAAAGAAGAGGAAATTACCTTGGCAGGAAGTGACTCCTCAGTGTCAGAGAAGGAAGTCAGTTAAAGGAACTACAGGAAATTGAAGACTTTTGGGGATTTGTTTTTTTTTTCTTTTTTTTTTAAGGAAATGTTTTCTGTACATTTCAAGTTAAGTTTTGAAACTTCTAGAAAGCAAGAATTAAAGAAGTTGAAGCATAATGCTAGCCTCCAGTCTTGACATAGAACTGAATTTTAACCTATGTTGCTCATTAAAATTATTTTGAATACACCGGACTTATTTTTTATATAATTTCCAACTATAGCCTTTTCTGGGTTGACTAGGCATTTTATATACACCTCGCTCACGCTATGTGTTTGCTTACTCCAGGACTCTATTCACTGTGCCTTCATGCGCTTGCCACCTCACCCTTTTGGTTGGTTTGGTATGGGACTTATGGGGGAGGGGGCTAGTTGGATTGTGTAACTATTCCCTGATCAGAGCAGACCATTGCTGCCACATAGTACACCCATCTTGAGAGCCTAAGGCACGTGTTATTTAGTCTTTGTCTTTCTTAGTGCTGTATCTTTTCTTTAGCTCCCCTGTGATGTCCTCCATCAATTTCACTCAGCGTCACTATGTGCGAGGCGCATGCTCTGCGTTTGCAAAATCTCTTCCAGATGAAAGGGCGCATGGAAGATTTCAGAATGGAAATCTACGGTCCTGAAGAGCTATCAGACTTGGGTCTAGCGTACACCTCTTCATCAATTGCAAAAAATGAAAAATATTGCATATGCCATGAATGAATGTGAAACCTCCATCCTCCAGTCTTCAGAAGATCCAGTAAAAAATGCTGTGGGCTCCACGGTCCATTGCTCGTCCCCCTGGTTTCCCGCTAGATTATTTGAGCATAATTAAGACTGACATTCCATTAACTATCACTCCCGCCAAAGCCATTTTCCCAATGTTCCCCGCATTTGTGAGGTCAATCAATGCTGTGCTCAGAGTCTGAGTGTATGATTGTTAAAGTGGGCTTCTGGCAAGTTCAAGAGACTGTGGATAAGGGTTTATTCAATGTTCTGCATTTCCGGTGATGGGATCTGACAGGCAACCCCTCTCACACTCTACTCAGACAGCAAAGTGCGGCTGCCAGCCCCCGGTAGCCATGAATAATGAAGGGTCTTGGGCAAATGTAGGTCAGTAGTTCTAACTCATAGGTCTTGTGCCCACTCACAATGTCCCATTGAGAGCGTTTTAAGACTCAACATAAGTAGGATCTGGGCGGGGGTTGTCACTTCCGGGTTAAACGCTTCAGTGCCAAGCCCCTCTACCCTCCTGCCGTTATTTCTACTGGTGGGATTCAGGAATACTATCCTCACTCAGAGAAGCAAAGAGTTACAGACACAGAAGAAATTGTGAAGCTAGGAACCCCATTGACTGCTGCATCACATCACAAACCCTATTTGTTAAGTGCCCAATGGGCAGTGGAAGTGAGCAGGAACGGTCGGGAGCGGTGTTCCACTACTTTTATTTCTTCCTGTTTACCATTCCTCTACTTTTTAAGACCATATTCACAATTCTATACAGAGGATGTGTCCATTCATGTCCCTGTGCACGTGTTGTAAAGTTGTAATAGGAGCCTTAATTACTAGTCACTTAGACTATTGCAATATCCCGGCCTCAACACCTTGTCACATGTTGAACTTTGCTTTCGCCTACCCACTCCCCTGCCGGTACCACAGTTCCACTACTTTTTTCAGTACACTTCTACCACTGCGAATGGGTGGTCCAGTCAGGTGTCAGAAGAACTGTTTGCTCATATAACTGGATCATGGTGACAGAGTTAAACAAGCATTGGCAAAGCCAATAGTTTTTTCTTTTGTATAAGCATGGAATAGGCAATTGCCAGGCACTGCTGTAATTGCCCTACCTGGTGGTGAGATGGTAACAACTGCAATATTGTCTGATTACATGGGCATATGATCACAGTGCCTGGCAAATACTTATCTAATATCTATACACAAGCCAAACTGTTGGTTTTGTCAATGCTTGCTTTTAACAGAACGTAAGTGCAAGGAACAGCTATAAAGCAAGTGGCTGAAGGCACAATTGGTTAAGACATTTTTATTAAGCTGCCAGCACATTAACAGCTAAAAGCAAGCCATTAACTCTGAGCAGACTGCTTAGAAATAAAGTTTGAAGGCCAGATTTGATATTACTGTTTGACAGAAGCAGCTCAAACAGATCCCAGGAGTATATGTTTCGGGTGGGGAGGGGGCAGGCAGTGGGCAGAAATGGCCATCGGGCTCCTCCTCACATGTCATCTCCCTCCCACCTACAAATCAATGCAACTGCTTCAGCTTACAAGTGGTGCTTAATTAAGCGCTACCTAATAGCTACAACTAAAAAATGAGGACATTACCCAAGATGGATGTTTTTTTTTATAATTCTCTATTATATGATGTGAAACAAGTCTTTGTCTTCGAGTGATCATACGTTTTATCGTCACAGTGTAATCTTGGGACTGTAAACCCCAAATCCCATGGCATGGGATTTCTCTGGGGTCCATTTGAAGGGGCACTTAAAGAAAGTTCAAGTGCAAAGGATTGAAGCAAGTGGATGGAACCACAGATGGAAGAGCTGATTCATGTATAAAGGTGTCCTGTGTGACACGCCCCCGTAGGGCTCATCCAATTACAGCCAAGCAGTCTTTATGCAACTCTCCAGCAGGCCTTTAATGAGTGCAACGTCAATAAATTGGGGTAGGGTACCCTATTTTTTTGTTATCAGGGAGCCTGTATCTAGAGGGTTTTTAATGAACTATGGCAATCGCACAGACTTGTCTATCAGCCGATCAGCAAGGTGCTGAGGTCACTCTCAAATGTAACACATTTAAGCAATGCTACTTAATCAGGGAATGTGCCCCTATGAATAACGCCAAGCCCGTCCTTCTGACATCTTCTTTCTGGAGACGGATCGCCCCCGGTAATGGTGTAAACTGATAAACAACAATCCTACATGTAGAATGAACATACAACGCCACAAGGAAGCAACCAAATAAAAACAAAGGATCAGCCAACCTCCTAGACAGGCACTATGGTAAATGAAAAATACATACTGGCGACCAAAATAAGTATAAATAAGGCAACTGATAGATACATTGATATCTAAATATTGCAGGCAAAACAAGAAGCCTAAACCTTGGTAAAAAGGAATGTTTTATCCTCTAAACAAGGAAATCTGCTCTGATTCAACGTGCTTTCGAACTAAAAGGTTAGTGGAATGACATGACTCTCTACCAATTTTTAGAACAAACCAAAAAAATGTTTGTCACTGCAATGGTTTTGATTAGTATTTATATAATTTTGTATTTTAGAGGGCAGTAAATATCTGCTCATAAGAAGGGGTCTGTGATTAAGCACAACATCAGAATATACGTGCTTTTTTACCTGAAGACGCCTATAATTACGCAAAGGGCACTAGGGATAGTGCCTCATAAACTGTACAACATATGTCGACTATCTCGTAGGCCATAAAGAATCCAGCCTCACTGACGGAGACTACATTTTTCCATCTCTGTAGTTATTAATAGTGTGACTGTGGAACAACAGAATTGTATGTAACCAACTGTAAAGTGATGAATATCTATAGAGTTGTTGTTAAAGATCTGCAACTTTGAAATAAGAAAATCATGAAGGCAGACATATTACATGATCACCTTCTCGATGAGATCAATGTAAACTACTTCTTGTTTACTTTTTACTGTGTAACATCTGCGATTTAGTAATTCCATGATGCTTTTATATAAACATTTTTCTGTGTGGCTGAATTTTGAATAAAATGTGCTCTTTTTTTGAACGGTACAGAGTCTGTTCTAAATGTGCATGTCTGCAGAATTGTTTTGAAGTATTCAGCTGATAACTGGTGCACTAACTCTTTAAAACGTTGAATCAAGAATGGGGTAACTGCCTTTCATGGTCTTTTCCCCACATTTCTGTTCCACTACGAAAGGCTGTCCCCGATAACAGAAAATAGGGTTCACCCATTCATTTTTTACACTCTTTTATAGGCTGTGCATTGCATCCCAGTTATGTTATCGTGATCTAGACGACTTCTTTCAGCATGGAAATCATGCATGTCCTCCAGCACGTTCAAAGTTGGGGAATCCGGCAACAGGAACAAAGTCTGATTGATTAGAGTGCCTGAAACAGGTCACACCTGGAGATGCAAATACCTCCAGCCCTATAGTGCAGGTTGCCTTTCTTGATGGCGCAACCCTCATTCATATGCTACAAACAGGATTTGGAAAAGCATTGCAAGATATGCGACTAATCTTTTCATGCCCTATATCAAATCACAGATTTATTTAGTAACAAAATTAGACATCATATGGGAGTGTGAAGGCCTGAAAGCTTGAAGAGTGAGACACACACAGCCAAAGGGGAAAAGGAGTTCAGAAAAGTCTGGGGCAAAGTCCAGTTCCAAAAAACTGGAAAGAGTTTATCTGCTTTAATGAAAACATGTTTTTAATTTTTCTCCTTCTTGGCAACAAGTGCAGCAGCTATTGCCTCAAAGAAACGGGTGATTACTGCATACAATACCAATGTGCTTTTTATACATTGTCAAGAGGCCTTGAGGCTGGATCAGGCATTATATTGCAGCCTACTCCACCTAAGTGAGACAAGGGTTTCATGATACCTTAATATGCACTGTAGTCACCAAAGTTGCAGTTCTATCCAAAGCCTTGGCCCCTTAGTCTGAAGATTGATGAACTATGTGTTGAAGTTGGAGTTGGGTAGAACTTCGGGTTCTCTGCTACTCATGAGTTTGCAAGCTGTCGGGCTCCTGATCTATGAATTCCCTTGCCAATTTTGCATGCAGTTACTGGGATCAACAACTGTTACTTGTTTTGGCGACAGATGTAAGAGGACTGCTAGGGACACCCGCAATATATATAGGGATGTGAGTATTCTGCACATTGCCTGACAGGCCAACTCTCCAGCAGTTTTGCTGTGTCACTGTACCAGCAGCGATGAACATGTCAATGAGGCAAGAAAGCAGCTGTTCACTCAGAAAGGTAGAGCAGCTTACAGTCTCTCCTCTTCCATTGGCTGCACTCATTCAGCAAATCATAAGCAATGCATACCAGGCTGGTCACTGCTGGGCCCAAATGATGGTTGCCCACCCTGACCTTTCCTCGCCAAGAGATTGGGGGCAAGAGGGATAGGGGTGCAAAGGGAATCTGCTGGGCAACACTACCAGAGGCCACGCAAACCTCTAGGGCACTGATGCGATGCAGCTGCTTGGCAGGCTGTGCAGGACACACTGCGGGTGTTGGAAGTCTGCTCTACAGTGTACTGCTCGTTCCCTTTGTGTCACACTTTGTCCGGCCTAAAATAATCCGGGCTAAAATAAGGTGGATACACTATCCAAGGGTATTTGACTTGACAATTTGTTTTCCATAAAATGCCTAGCCATTGAAAACAATAAATCTATTTCATGTTATAAAACTGGCAACTTGCTGTTGTCTACAATTAGGTTGTCTTACACTTCTTTGGTCTGAATTGAAAATCAAACTCTAAAATATACACAATTTACCAATAATTGAAGAACCACAAGAGCAATTGATGGACATTTAAAATGGCTCCCTGTTTTTTTTTGGGGCGGGGGGGGGTAATCTGAGATGGTGCTGTAGCCAAAATGACTTAACATGGCATGGTCAATAAAGTGCACCAATGCTCATGGGTTTATCATCAAAGGCACAATTGTTTTACCTCTAAGGTAGGCTGATGGGCCTGGCCCTGGGTTAGTGAACATCATGAAGTCACTAGTGTCCACCCTTGTACAAAGGTATTGGAATGTTGGTTAGCAGGTTCAGCATGCATTGTCCTTCTTTAGTGTCTCTTTCTCCAGCATGCCTTGTAATCTTTCATTATCTCGAGTTCTGACTCCCATGTTCAAACTACAGCGAGTCTTTTCACTGTGTCTTTCTCACTGTGTCTAAGACCATGCACTCTAAGCTTCATGATGCAGCAGGACCCGGCATTTGGGTTTCTCAATGTGCTATGGATACTTTTACTTTAAATTATATCATAGCGCGCTTTGTCAGTTTCATACCTTTGCGCTTTAGCCCTTCTTTGGTCTTTTCGGTTTCCGGGCTCTGATCAATCTTCTCCCTCTGCTTTCAGGCATTCTACCTGTTGTCCAGGGGCTAGTATTCCCTTGCTCTGGTTCTTTCTCTAAACCTTCTCAGTTGGTATCAATGTCATGGCTCTCTCTGGCGCTCTCTCTGGCTCTCTCTCTGGCTCTCTCTCTGGCTCTTTCCCTTGAGGCCCCAGAGACTCCTATCTCCCCTTCACTTTCTGCTCTCACCTGCTGTCGGCATTGCTCCACTCTGCTTTCTTTTGGCAGTGGTTCTCTCCTCTGCCACAGAGTTCCTTAGTGGTTTCTTCTCTGACATCCATTGGGTCTCTGCATCTTTGCCTCCTTCTTCAGATTCATTCATGGTTCTTCTGCTCTGCGCAACAGGCGAGACAGTGTCACTTGGACACAATCTCTCGTTGGCGGCTCTAGGGGCCACTTATCCCAGCACTCACTTTCTAAATCTCTCTTGGAACTTTGTTCTTCAAGCACCAGTGTACAGTGCTTGCTACATTCTCACTGGTTCAATGTCTGAGCAGTGATTTTCTGGTTACACACTTACTCTCATCTGCATCTGCTTCAGGTAGCTTTCTTTCTGCTTTGGCTCTATTAACTTTGTATAGCAAGTTCCAGAAGTCTAGGTTTCTTTATTTGTTCTTGGAACGATGAACATTGGTTGCCTGCATGCAGCACTTTGTCCCTGCATTGTCTCTAGGAACCTTGAACATAATATTCCTGTGTGCAGAACTCATCCTCGCACTAATTTTATGTATTGGCAAAATGCCATCTGTGAAGGTGGACTAGCCTGAGCTTTTTTGATATTTGTCAACCAAAACGATGCTGGTCTTTCTGTCTCTGAAAGTGAGCTCAGCTAACCAGACTCGCTTTCATAAATGCCCATGCAGAAAAGTACACTGCAACATGTGCATTGCTGCAAACCGCAAGATGGAATCCATAGTTACAATATACAGACACTGGCTTTAACCATAGGCACCGCTGATCCAAATTAGATTATTGTGCACTCACATGACCTGCTGGCAAATTATTATCTAAATTTAAGTCATGTCTAGTTTTGACATGGTGGCTTCTGGAAATCTACAAGTGGCCAAAAACCTATGGTGTCATTTTATAGTCAGATTGGTTTCTAGTGACCCCTTCTTTCATGGCAGTATGTGTAATCACTGTCTGCGACTAATTTACACCCAAAATAGACCATTTGTGCCAGTCCCAGAAAAGCCCCTTTTCTCTGAGAAAGACTTGTCTACTTCCAGGAATACAGGATCTTCAAACAGGGAACAAGGAGAGGGCAATGTGCTTCAATGGACAAGCTTAGCCAGCAAGAGGGGTGTCACACCAGGGTGGTAATCACAAGAGACATTTTGATGCAATGCAAGCAGGAGAACGGGGGGGTGTATCCAGGAGAAGAGGACCAGGCCAGAGAAGGACCCCACAATCTTGCAATCTCCCAGGGCTCCCACGCATCCTGTGCCCTCCCCTACTTCCTGTGGCCAAATCACTCTGTTTCTGACATCACCAAGAAAATACACTGGTCACAGCAGCAAGACTTGGCCCTTATAAGAGGCTTTTAATTGACCAATCCACTGTGACCAATTTGTGAAAACAAAATCAAAATATCGAGGCTGAGTACCCCAAAAGGAAATACACCGAACACGGGTTACAAAGGAACATACAAAGATCTTTATTTTATACTGAACAGTTTTCCAAGAAAAGTAACAGATAGCTATTGGCCCTCAGTACAACACAACGAACTCCATCGTGGTTCAGTGTGCTTAGTGAATGACGCTGTACATTAGAATTTGTTGCTCTTTTATACCATCTGCGAACATGATGTCCAACCCTACTTCGGGTTAATATTCCTCTAATACAGTACTGATCTAGGGTTCATGCCGGGTTCATACCACTATATGCATAGGGATTGCCTTTAATAAATTCGCCAACAGGCCTACACGGTAACAGTGTACTTTAGGATTTATCATAAAGGTCTTCTCAAACATTAATACAATGTAGTTAAACAAGTGTTCTTAGTTCAGTATTTGGATACATTGTTCTTAACATATGCTCGTGGATTAGTTTCATTGCACGAGTAATCCTTTACACACAAGTCAGCGAAGGACAAGGTCTCAGTTCACGACCCCAACAAGTGGCCTGCAGTCAATTTACATATTAATTACACACAGAGGTCAAGACGGCCATGTTGTATTTTGGAATGACATCGTCCACCATTTTAACTCACAGGGTGACTTTTCAAAGAGAACCTAAAATGGCGGATTGACCTAAAATGACGGTTTACATTGATTCTAAGGTCAGGACCTTGCAACACGGATTTCTTCGCAAGTGGCTTACAAGCAGCTTGGCATAGGCCAATATACATATATTCATTGCAATAGGAGGTACGATATAATTTCCCGTTTGACAAACCCTCCTTTTGGCCTATGCCAAGTGCTAAACTACTTCGGATCTCCTTGCAAATAACTCCATGCATCATCTTCCATGCACTCTGAATCACTGTCAGAAATATCTATTGCCATCAGATCATTCGCTAAAATTTCCTTTAACACGTATTCCTTGGAGGTTTTATCCGGGGCATACACTTTATGTCCTATCGTACCTATCGCTTGTGCGCAACATCCCCCTAGCATCTAACATATACTAGGTAGACACTGGATACAACAACAAAGGAACAACAGAATTCCCAAAATGATTAGTAAGACCGAAAGTACCTTCCAAGACCAAGATCGCAAGAAGTCCCAGAACCAAGCGCTAAGATCCCAGTTTCCCTCGGGAACATGCACTTCTGAACTAAGGACGTGCAGATTCTGTATTGCCTTGAAGATAGTTGGGGAGGAATCTGCCATGAAAACACAACAAGCGGACCCCACTAATTTACACACTCCTCCACTACGTTCAGCCGGAATGACATCTAATTCCATCCGGTTCTGAAGCGCTACTAGTCTTATCGCTTTCTGTTCTAATGTCATATTATAGAGTATGTCCGTGATCCGGTTGATGGTTCTCTCCAGTACTCTCGCTAGTCTTCTGATATCTTCAGAATTCGCTATCTGTCCCCAAAACAGCACAAATGATTTTGCTACATCTCCCAAGACCTGTGCTGGAGTGTCACCATTCTCGTCCCGCCGTGGACGAGCCTTTGAAACCGCTACTGTACTAGCTATAAATACCCCAGATAACAGGATCCCTAAATAACAGGTTCCCTGCCAATCCCTGGGCAACCATGGAAATGCTACATTACCGCAAACAAAGTAGACAGGTTCGCCTACATACAATGGTCTGTCTTCCCCTGTCAAATTTGAAACGTTGGCACAACCTCTAAAATCTCCCATTGACTGAGTACCATTCCTGTGTATGCAAAAAGAAACTGAATCGGGGCTATGGTTAACAGTGTGAGAAGGAGGCATGGCATCCTTATTGCCTATCTGAGCCATTTTAAAGGAAATCAAAGATTGGAAAGGACGAGACAGTCTGTCAGAAGGCCTAATAGAAGCAACATTGAGCTTACTCCTATTTGCGAAAAGTGAGCATCCCAGGGGAGTCAGAACACGTTTCTCAAAGCTATTCAAATTAGTACCATCAAAGTTCCCCAAGATGCTATCTTCCAACGACCAAAGAATAGTGCTCTAAGAGAAGCAGAACAAGCAGTGTCAAAGGTAACGGATGAATATACCAACCTAGCCCCTTATCCCCGTGTTGCGGTAAATGTGAGCAGACCCAACAGTTGGACTTATTAAAAATGGCATGCGTGGCATTCATGATAAGTAGCAGAGTATTATTGTGGGACCTTTGTCTATGCTGGAAGTCCCTAGGGGACAGAGTATGCAAATATACAAAGGGAGTAGGAACAGTAGGTACATTTTCAGTCGGTAACAAGGACTCTAAAGGATGAGTTTCCTCGAGGTACCATAAGCCTAAGGCAGTGACTATTATAAAACCAAATATTATTATAAGAACACAGCAATACGTTTTCGGGGCCCAAGTACTTTGTCCATTATCCCGGTTGGTCAGACAATCATTTACAAGTCCCATATGAGTGGTTGCGGTGGCAGGCATTGTAGTCTTCAAACGGACACCCCCAATGTTTGTTGCTGGTGACCTTCCGGCCGCGCGACTTCTTAGTCCTTCCACAACCCTAGCCAACAGAATCGCCTTTCTCAAATTTGGGCAAAACAAGCCCTCGATGATCCTTTCCTTCTCCGAATGTACAGCCAAACCGTGCCGTAAGTCTATTAGATGCACAGCAAAACCGTGCCGTAAGTCTTGTCTGCTGAAATCTGAGAATACCTGTTCAAACCGATTAAAAAACTCAGTAGCACCCTCAGACTTCCCTTGGACACAGGCCGTAAGTTTGTCCCAAATAATTCTTTTCTCAGGAATTATGGTTTTCAATTTTGCAATAATTCTATCAGGCAAAGTTAGTATCACCTGGGGCGGTCTTTCACCAGCTGGCCTTTCTCAATCGAATCTAGTCATGTTCGCCCATGTATCTCCCAACCCTGGTATGTCTTCTATAGTCCTAACTTGTTTCCACAAATCTGCGGGCAGGAGTACAGGAAATAACAAATCAATATCGCCTATGGTGAACACTGAAGACTGCAAGACGGACTCTATTTCTTTATAGAATCCTGTCAGATTTTTCCTAATATCAGGAATAGATTGTCTAATAGTATTCACTTCCTGTCTTGAGAACGGGACATGAACAAACTGCGATACATAATGTGCAAGAATGTTCCCGCCGCAGCATCGGCCGCAATCTCAACCTTTGGGACAAATTTCAGAGGAACCTCTCTCATAGGCAACTGAGAAGTAGGCAACTCCGAACGCTTGCTAAGTAACAGAGCTAAGTCGAGCGCTAAAGCAGTCAAAGAAGTGTCAAGTGAAAAAGCTCTCTTATAAATACTCAATAACTCTGTGGGACAACTAATTTTTCTCTTTACACAATCATCCTGTAGGTACTCTATCATTACCTGTACCACTTTCCTCTGCATTTCTGGCGTATACTGACTGTATGTGTCATATACCTCAACTGGAGTTATCGACATATCTGAAATCCATCTAAGCGCGTCTTTCGTACAAATTCGTGCTTCCTCAGATATCGATTTATGACAAGGAAGGAACCATTTCTGTACATACATACTTTCCCCCTCGTCATCCTCATTCTGTAACCTTTCCAACTCCTTTCTATACTCAAATAACCTCTTGACATGCTCATTAACTTTCTCCACAGTGTTTCTTGAAAACGCTAAAGTGTTTAGATCCCTTAACCCTTGCAGGAGATCTGTATTATTTAATTTGCCCCACATTACACATAAATGAATCCCTAAACCTTCAATAAAAACATTTTACTCAGGAAAATTATCCATATTAAAAAGTGTGGCAAAAACATTAGCTTGATCATCTCTCTGCATACAATGCTTAGCCCATGCAATCAAATCCCGTTTCTTCTCTGGTGGTACAGTATTGCGGGTGACAACCCTTGACGCTGCACCCTGATCGGCTACAAGCGGCACAAGACCACTTGGAAGAGGGGGATCAGGCAAATTCAATGGAGGTACTGTTACTAGTGCAATAGGAAGGGGTGGAGGAATAGGTGGAGGAACAGTAACTGGAGGAAGAGTAACATTAGGAGGAGCAGGAACAACAGGAAGAGGCAAAGCAGCAGGAAGAGGAACATACAGAGGTGGCGCAGAGGCACCAGGCCTTCCTTCAATTAACAATTTGTCGATGAAGGTCTTTAGAAGGATACATTTTCTGAATTCCATGTGAGAAAGCCCTATCCATATTCCTAGTCGACTCAGAATGTTTATCTTGGTCATATAATAATGCTTTTTCGGCGTTCGTCTTATGACGGCGTGCATGTTTTTCTCTACTCTTAAGTTGCTGCAATGCTTCTTTTTTCCAATTCTGCAAAACATTGATTGCTGCAGGTCTAGCCTTTTTCTTTAATAGAATTGACTCTAAATACTCAATCTGAGGGATTTCAAAACTACCATTGGTTTTCCACTGACGGCTAAATTCCAAAGATTGTCTATTGTTGCGGAACAACGCCCTGAAGCAGGTAGACAATTTCCCAGGCATATCAAATTATTGGTGTTACCTGGTCAATAATTGTGTCTACAGATACAATACGCCAAAATCAAATTATCAGGATATTTAAGAAGCGGGTCACGACTCACCTGATCAGTCCTAAGGAGGTCCGATCAGATTACAAAGAATCTTACCTAAGTAATCTTACCTCGTGTTTGGTGATTTCGGCAAATCTGCCCGCCTCGATAAGTGGACCCTCGTCAAGATGCCGTCTCGGACCACTAGCTAATCGTCCAGGGATCGGGTCGTGCAGCGCTGCTGAGGTGTCGCGTCTCGTTCAGTAGGGGCCCCTTAATTTGTCACACCATCCGATCCCGGTCCGATAGCATGCGTCAACCTTCGACAATCTGGCATCAATCTTGAGGGTCCCTATTCGGGCTCCAACTGTGAAAACAAAATCAAAATATCGAGGCTGAGTACCCCAAAAGGAAATACACCGAACACAGGTTACAAAGGAACATACAAAGATCTTTATTTTATGCTGAACAGTTTTCCAAGAAAAGTAACAGATAGCCATCGGCCCTCAGTACAACACAACGAACTCCATCGTGGTTCAGTGTGCTTAGTGAGAGACGCTGTACATTAGAATTCGTTGCTCTTTTATACCATTTGCGAACATGATGTCCAACCCTACTTCGGGTTAATATTCCTCTGATATATTACAGATCGAGGGTTCATGCCGGGTTTATACCACTATATGCATAGGGATTGCCTTTAATACATTCGCCAACAGGCCTACATGGTAACAGTGTATTTTAGTATTTCTTATAAAGGTCTTCTCAAACATTAATACAATGTAGTTAAACAAGTGTTCTTAGTTCAGTATTTGGATATATTGTTCTTAACATATGCTTGTGGATTAGTTTAATTGCACAAGTAATTCTTTACACACAAGTCAGCGAAGGGCAAGGTCTCAGTTCACGACCCTAACAAGTGGCCTGCAGGCAAGTTACATATTAATTACACACAGAGGTCAAGACGGCCAAGTTGTATTTCGGAATGACATTGTTCACCATTTTAACTCACAGGGTGACTTTACAGAGAGAACCTAAAATGGCAGATTGACCTAAAATGGCGGTTTACATTGATTCTAAGGTCAGGACCTTGCAACACGTATTTCTTCGCAAGTGGCTTACAAGCAGCTTGCCGTAGGCCAATATACATATATTCGTTGCAACAGGAGGTACGATATAATTTCCCGTTTGACAGATTGACTAAATGAGGGCATAACCCCCCGCCCCTGAATTTAATCATCTGTGGGCTTCAGAAAAATCATTATTTCACCTGTCCTCTATAGAGGTATAGTCATAGAGATGGACATAAAGCCTCCTAGGAGGGAGAAAGACCCTTCCCTCACCTATTTCAGAGGAACATTTGAGACAACTTGCAGTGTGGACAAGGCATACCTGTTGCCTGAATACTGGAAGCAGGATCCTTCTCACTGGAGGTCTCTGCCCCTGCAAGCACCCCCTGGCAACCTTCCTGTCTGAATACAGCAGAACAAGGACTCGCTTTTTCCCTGGAGACCCTGTAGGGTGTCCCCCAGCAGCCCAGGAGTCAATGAATGGCTCTGGGCTCTGTTTTCAGACTCAATCCACTTCCGAGCCAGCTCAACCATTTTTTAGATGTTTTCAGGCTGCTACAGGTCTCTCGGGAGCTGCTTTTGACAATTGCTGTTTTTCAAAATAATTCTAGACATTGAGCTGAGGATTCGAGCGTCACCTTTCAGAACTGCCGCCATTTTCAAGCCGATTGCCACTGAAGAAACTCATTGTATCGTTTGGCTTTGTCAAACCACCTCAACCATTTTGAGACAACGACTTGACCATTGGCTTTCTGTTCACATGTTTCAAGCCAATCACCGCTGCATGACCACATTGCATCAATGGATCGTCTCCACCAACTCAACTGTCTTGACTCTGACTTTACCCAATGTAGAGTGCCAAAAGCCCTGTCTAGATGCTGTCAAGCCTGACTAACAAGCCTGTAAAGACTGTAGGGGGGTCTGTACTTCTGCTCTCTATATGGCAGAGGAGAGGCACAGAGGACCCCAGCCAAGATTCTTATTGGTACGTGGTTGAGCAATCAAGGCCTAGCTTCTCAGGAGGTGATGCAGGCTGGTTCTTAAGTACAGTGTAGTCCTCAAGCCCCCACAAAGGAATGTCCACACACTGTATTAGTTAAAACACAGTCTTTATATAATTAATATTCCGGGTTATGTACACTATCACAATAACTCACTTTGTGCTCAGAAAATCAACAATGGTAAATATATACAGTTCTAAAGTGGTACCACAATTATTATCAGATCTCATTAAAGTGCATCAACTATACTCTGGTCAAATGTTACACAGATCACTGGCCCCTACCACTAGACACAGTTCTGTGTGGAGATCCCTCCACCTGGGCAACCTGGTCAACATGTAAAATAAAGATATAACACAAGCCCAGTCCATATATTGTTCTATAAGTCTTATTTCCTTCTATTATGTTTCTACCCACCCCCAGTGTACCTGGTAGATCTTCGAAGAGGCGTCGATGGATCCTTCTTGAGTGACTCCCTTTAAAGCAGGAGCTACAGATGGTCGAGAGGCGTCAAAGAAGGTGAACTTGCCGTCAACGGCATCGATGAAAAGTTCGAGGGGGCTAAGCCCACGGCATCGATCCAGGCAGTGCTCGTCGGCGACATCCTGCGAGGATGAGGTGTGCGGGCACCTCAGCGATTGATAGTTCAGGACCACAAAGAGTTTCTGAAGAACTGTGGCCCGACAAGGGCGTCGAGTCATCGAAATCATTGTGGTCTTTGGGTGGCGGGAAACCCACCGGCGGATTCTCCTCGACACGTCGGCGTCCTCGACTTTCTCCGGCGGGATAAAGCGGTCGATGGTTTGGACAAGGAAGTCCTTCGATTCAACAGTTTTAGGAAAAGGAGCGGGCGGCTCCGCTCGTCGGCGGCACAGCATCAAGCAGTCCCCTCTTCTGTGCAACACGGCTTCGATGGGCCTCCAGCGGTTACGGTGATACTCCGAAACCTGGTCGACGGCAACGGACTTCAACGGCGGTGATGTCTGGGTGCTTCCCTTCGTTCTCCTCGGCGGTCCCCGTCTCCGGTCGGCAGCCTTTCGATGGTCTGACTTCCAGGGAGCTTCGGCGAAGGTTAGCAGTGCTCGATGGTCCCTCGGAGCACGGGAAGAGGGCGTCTAGCCAGGTCCTCTCACGGATCAGTCATCGAAGAACTCCACAGCTTTTGGATCGGGTTGAAGCAAATCCAGAAGCAGTTCTTCTTCTTCCAGCTGGGCGTCGAGGATAAGCAGTTCCAGTTACTCTTCAAGTGTCAACTCAGCTTCTGAACAATTTCCAGTGGTGAGAGGTCCCCAGATATACTATTCTGCCTCTCATTCACACTGCTGGATCACACTCAGCAGCCAATCATACAGAAGGGCATTCAGGCAGTCAGTCAGCCAATCAGGCATACAGTGCATTCAGGCCATACTCCTCCCTCTCAGACACTCACAACAAGGAATGTGGAATGGGACAAGTACCCAGCCATTCAACACTACTCACTGCATTCATGCCAGTTTTGGGCAGGGCTGTCTCAGTCTTTGTCTCTCATACCAGAAACCAGACATCCACAACAAGAGGTGCATATTGGTCAAACACTCCATTCACCCAGGTCCCACCCACAGGGTGCACCCACAACATACAGTCACTGGGAAGGCTCCAGCCAGTCTGGCCTGGGCATCACAACAACACCATATATGGAACTTCCACCCAACAGTCAGTCAGGGGGAAGGGACAAAGTCAGGGTTTCCCAGGACTTTGGGAAAACAAGGTAACAGGCAATACAAAGCAAGAGGCCACAGGGGCCATCTTGTTTCATACCAATAATCAACTGATTCCAATGGCAGGGCCTGGGTATCCCAAAATGACATTGAATGACATCGTTCCCAAAATGGAGGATACTCAGAGCACCTGCCAAATATTAGCATGGAGCTGCCACCAGCCCATACCCTGCTCTGTGGCCCACACACAGGTGCCCTAAAACATACACTAGGGGCGCAGGGTTGTACCCCCACCCATGGGTGCCATAAGGGTATCCCATGGGTCTCTACACTAAACCTGAAACAGGAAGAGCTGCACTGCCAGGAGTCCCACATGGACTCCTGGGCAGAAAACAATACAGAACACAAATGAAAAAGGACAGGGAGGCCCTGTCCCTCCAATGCATTTCCAGCATCACAAAGCCTAAAAGGCATTTGCAGTAGTTCTGTTCACCTGTCCTGACTTAAAGGGACATGTTGGATCCACTCCAGTACTTTTTAAAGACCTCTTCATTGAATTCGAATATTGCTGCTGAAAATCTTGCCTGTCTCTCCTCAGACCCAGAGTGCCTCTTTAATCTTAAAATCTGCATGTTTTGTGTCTTCTCTTACAAGGGTATATAGTAGTGTTTTGATGAGTTTGTTTTGTTTTCTTTTTAATTTAACTGACTTCTCCTATCCTAAAAAGAGTTGATTGGATCTTTATTTTATTCTGGTACCACAGTATTATTGATGTTTGGCCACTTTTTTGCTAACGCGCACACTTCCTGACGAGTATAGCCTGCCCCTGCCCAGGTTACCACAAGCGGTGAAGGAGGCATTCCTGTTCGATGATTGTGGCTGGTTTAGTGTGGGGATGAGTAGGTATACTCCTGCAGAGCAGTCGCCATTTTGTCAGACCATGAATCTAAAATACCGGCAGGCTGGGGCATTGCTAGATCTGGAAAAGATCTGGGGCTATGCTAATTTTGAGACTGTCAGGACCGGGGGCTAGCTCGCCTTTTTGATTGTAACCCCTGATGTTCTATCCAGGGCTACAACCAAAAGACACAGTGCTATTGCCCCATCAGCCCCCCTAGCAACGCCTCTGCAGGCATGCAGCCTTCCTTGTTATCATTCCCTTCTGTATGGCTCCAAGAGTACAACCTCAAGTTCCAAAATGCAGCCTTTCACTGTGCACCCTATTAATTTTCTCTGGTTTTCTCACAGTCTCTATGCTACTTCTGTGCTACTTCTTGTCCGATTCCTTTGCCAACAGCAACTATTTCTCATTCTTTGTGCTCTTGCTTGGTCTGCTGTAGACATTCGCCTTAGGAATCTGAAGCCTTCTCCCCCTCTCTGGTTCCTCTCTAGACCATGTTTCTCCTCACCTCTAGGAGATGTTTGCTGCTTTCATCTGTGAAACTGACATGTGGCTGCTGTCTCCCTTTTTACTCACATCTTCAGCCCTCTTCTGGGGTGTTATAATATTTCGGTGTCAGTAGTTCCGGGTCAGCTATTTCTACGATTTATGCTGTCTCTCCCCTGCTTACTTTCCCTCTGGTGCCTAAAAACATTCTTAGGTTATCTATTCAATGGCTGAGTGTTGGCTCTGACTCTGTAAACTACTCACTCCTCCCCTGCTCTCCTGCCATCCTCCCTCTTTTTCTCCTCTGGCTGAATCACATGACCATGGTAAGGGAAGAAAGACTGTGTAACCAGTGATATTTTCCCTCTGGTTGCAGCTACTTCTACACAAGAGTATTTGTATAGGAGTATCCCCTATCACAACCACCATGTTATAAAGTCATTGGAGGCAGATCCGGCATCATAGGTGGAGGGCTATGTGCTGATGTGTATGTGCTATACCACCGTCCCAAACTTGGCTGCCCTGCCACTGCCTATCCACTCTCCTACCCTCTCCTCAGTTTTCTTGCTGACACTCTCCTCATTGACAACCTCGTCAGCCTCCTCTTCTTTGGTGCACCTGCCACCTACTAACGCTGTATCTGGGACTCCCTTGCCCCCTCCAGCCCTCCCTTCACTGGCTTCCCTGCCAGTGATGCCATACACTACTGTACCGGCCCCCGTGCCAGCTTCTCCCTCTATCCCTCATGCACTTTCGCTGCTTATGGGTGGAGCTGTTTTTATACTACGTACAGCGCTTTGGATAAAAGTGCTTTATAAGAATTAATAAAATACAAATAAAATAGAAAAATACAGATACCACAGTAGTCTGTATCATTCTGAGGACTTCGGTTATTTTGATATTTTAATGTGAGTTTGAGTGTCATTAGAATGCTATGGACGTTGGCATTGTAGCTATGGACATGTATGGGGGGTGCCATGTACGCATCAAAGTAACTCTGTAAAAGTGTGGAACCTATTTCCACAATAAAGTTGAATAAGATAAAAAAGGAGTCCCAGTTTGATCTGCTGGATGCAGTTTGAGAGTGGTGACCTGAGCCACATTTCTGAAGGATGTTTCAAGATGTTGGGGTACAGTATTGGGGGCCATCTTAACACGTGTTGTGAATAGTTCAATGTGTAGAAATGAGTCTTGCCTATTGGGTACGCTGCTCTTATGTGGGTGTCTGAAGTGATGGTGCAAAGTGAGGACATGTACACTTGTGCAGGATGACACACTATAGCTAGGCCAGTCTCTTATACTGGAATTAAGATGTCAAACCACATCTAACACAGGAAAGATTTCAACCAAATTACGGTAAATCACTGAAAAGGATGAAAAGATGATAACACATAAATGTAGACGAAAATAAGAATCAAAACTACAATTAACAGCAAAAAGCTGAATAAAGATGTGAGCACTCTTCAAACGAAGGCACAAGGATAAACAGAAACAAAACTCCTGGGAACAGCCTATCACCAAGCAGTGGAAGCCAGCAAAGAAGATGATGCACATTGGGTGTCATGTGTATGGTATGGGGCATAGACAAATATGTTGAGCAATTGGCCGTCAGCATACCGGTCATAGGCAGTGGAGTAACTTTACTGAAAATGTTGGGGGCCACATGACAACTGAAGGAAAGAGGCGGGGTGGAGGAAGGGTGGTTGGTGACTTTGGGGCATAGCCCTAAACTACGACACCACAAGAGTCCCTTGCCGACGCTGTATCTTTAAAATTTAATTCTAAAGACAAGCCAGTCTTCTGTAAATTCTAACACCAAAGTAGGCCTCTTTACGAGTTTGGAGGTAGCCATGCCCTTAATAAGGGCATGGCTACCCCTAAACTCAGGACCGGGTACCACAAAAGGGGACTTACCGGGCCATTCCGACCTTGGAGGGCCCGGTAATTCCCATTCGCAGGACCAGGACCCGGTACGTCCCCATTCCCATTTGAGCCCCCATAGATTTTTCGGTTTTACTTGAAACCATAACGCACCTTTAACAACGTTTTTTCAGTGAATTTAATGGGTTTTTACCAGTGCATGTTATTTTCCTACAACTTACCCAATATAGCAATATTTGTGTCCCATTACAAAGTGTCACCTTAAAACTCTGCCATTTCCCACCTTCTGGAATCATTTTTAACATTTCTATACACTTTTTGCAACTATTTCAACTAGTTTTGCATCCGTAGATGTCTGTGAACATCTGACTTCATAGCAGACCTTCCAGACAGTGACACATGACCATACGCTGGTGCGCTGCATGATGATGTGTCCGAGAACCCGTCCGCACTTCATGATAAGACCTCTGCTTCGCGACAGTTCGGAACTGCATTTTCTACTGATCTAGGAACTTTCAACTTCAAAATGTCCCTTGCACAGCTCCAACACTAATTCCTACTCATTATCCATTATCTCATTATCTAGCACACAGTACATACTTTTAGAAAAACTACTATTTATCTTAAATTGGCATCAGCTAATGCCATCCCTCCTCCCAAGAGCCACCACCACTGCTGTAACGAAGAAGCATGAGAAACACTGCCCCATACCATAGAAATAACACATGCGCAACATTTTCCCTTGTCCACCTACCCCTCCATATTAGTGTTTGGTTCCTCTTCCCTCATTTCCCTCACTACCTTTTGATCTTAGCTCTCCTGCCAAAAAAATACATCCAAAAACAACAAAAGAAATGTGCCTTTAGGAACCACCATTCACAGTTAAAAAATAGAACTAAAAAAAACATATAGACTCCATCTACTTTACAGACTCAATAAGATTTTCCAGCATTTGCATTTTGTGTTATGCTAATGGAAATATTGTGGCGTTCATCCTCCGTTCCAGGGACTGGAATGGTGGATACCGGCCCAGCAGCCCAAGTTATCAGCTCAAGCGAGGGTGGATAACGAGGTCTCTGGACCATTATCCCCCCATTCCAGCCCCTGAAATGGGGGAGGAAGGCCATTAGCAACCTAGGTTCCCAAAGCGGGTTACCCGGGGTGCCAAAAAAGAGGATTTTTCAAGATGGCCACCATGGAAAGGGAAGGCGGGGGTTCCATAAAGGGCCCCTCTTCACTTTCCATGGCAGCCTGCAGAAGGCAAAAAGAGAACCCTATGACCATATTACCACAAGCACATTTTTCTTCCCTTTCAGATCTATCCTAATTTCGACGAACTTTAACCCAAAGCCAGTCCCAGGTGGACATGGCCACTTTAATCCTATGTTTTGTCCCTTGTGGTCATGGCCAGTAGCCAGAATGCCCGAATCATGACCTTTTTCCATAACCCAGACAATCTGGCCACTGCCCATGGCCTCAGGCTACTCCTCAGTCACTAAAGGTATACCGCTATTTTTTGTAGCTACATTATGACACTTGTCAAAAAATAAAACACTGCCACATTTCCAAAACCGTGCTTGTATGTCCTTGCCAATGCTCCTTACGCAAGTTTGAAGGAAATCCACCTATGTATTATTTTTTCAAAAGTGTCAAATGTTTGCACATACAATCGTCATATAACCTAGCGCCCACTTGACAAAATCCTTTCAGATTTTACGAAAACATTTATTTCTAGATCTATAATCTTTTTGCAAACCTTTGTGTAGATTTGTCAAATGGCACCACATTTGTAAACCTTTACATTATTTTGCCCCCCTATAATTTTGCCCCCTCTTGACAAAATCCCACCAAACTTGGCAAAAACATGTACATGTAGATCTATTATCAGTTTGCCAAATTAAGTGTAGATTCGTCAAATGGCACCTCATTTATAAGCCATTACATTATTTTGGGACTCCCCCTCTAATTTTGCCCCCTCTTGACAGAATCCCACCAAACTTTTAAAACTCATTCGGAATCAGGTCAGAAATATACATGCAAAATTACATGCAGCTCTATTAAGTGGTACCAAAGTTATAAGCCATTCAAGAACTGCATTTCACCAACCCTGTAATACTGAGGTGTCCGTGAACTTTTCAGGACTATTCGCGAACATCTGGACTGTTCGCAGACATCTGGACTGTTCACGGACTTTCGTGGCAAAAACCACCCGTTTTTTTGCTTCTTGCAGCCATATCCCATCCCATCCTCCTCACCTCACCTCCCCAGAGATTATTTGATAAGTTTGACAAGTGCAATGTTGTGTTTTTTAATATGTTTTTACCACGATGTTCGCGGACACTGGCAGATGTCCATGAATCCAAGATGGCAGACATTTCCAAAAATCTGACGCACTTCACGCTCTTCACCATCCAATCAGCAAACATGTTGCATGTCCGCAGACATGATGCAAGCCGATTAACCAATCAGTGTCCTGTCCGCAAACATATATATTCAGTAAAAAAACTTTGTTAAAGGGACATTATGGTTCCAAGTAAAACCAAAAAAAACCTGAAATTCACCAGTTATGGTAAGCTAAGCAACCATAACTCGCGCCACCACCGTGCACTGCTAAGACTAACACCCAGGACATCAAAGATGACATAACAAATGTCATTGATGACATCACTGATGACATCACATGTATAGCTCCCTATTTTTTTGTACACTGACATATCTAAGCCAGGTGGCTTTCTTCACTGTCAGTCAGGAATTAAAAAAGTAAAAAGTACTATATTTGTAGACCTTACCCTTCTCATATGTTCTTACAATACTTTCCTTAGGGTGCATTTACATCATATGATACATATACATAGGAGAAGAAGGAATCCTGAAACACAAAAATCTTTTCTGTGCATTAAGTTAATTAGTTCGATTATGAACACTTTCTGCTATACGTTCCCTGTATATGCTTCTATTTGTATGCATTGTGGTCTCTCTATGTTTTGTGTGTAATAGTACAATTATGCACTAAGGGAAGCATTTGTAGTTACTTATGTTTCACAGTATGCACAATTCTGTAATGGAAGCATTTATCAATTTAGTATCCAACATGGGAAGATTTCGATATATTGCACCTCTATCGCGCATGCTGCAGACAATGCCTACGTTTCGTCATGAGTGAGTTCATGTCCTGAAAGAACTCAGTAATGCAATGGAATTTATAGCAATGCATTGCTTAATTAACTATTTGGCATACAATAGTTCTTCAATGATCTCTGATACTTTTCTGCCAATATTATAATGACAATCCCTTGTGGAGGCGGTACATGAAAACTAAATGCACATGTGATGTCATCAGTGATGTCATCAATGACATTTGTGATGTCATCTTTGATGTCCTGGGTGTTAGTCTTAGCAGTGCACGGTGGTGGCGCAAGTTATGGTTGCTTAGCTTACTATAACTGGCGAATTTCAGGGGTTTTTCGGTTTTACTTGGAGCCATAACGTCCCTTTAACAAAGTTTTTTACTTAATTTCATAGGTTTTTAGTAGCGCAACTTAACCATAACGTCCCTTTAACAAAGTTTTTTTACTGAATTTCATAGGTTTTTATTAGCGCAACTTAACCACAATGTCTACGAACATCTGACTTCATTGCAGACCTTCCGGAGAGTGCCACATGACCATATGCTGGTGTGCAGCATGATGACGTGTCCGAGAACCCGTACGCACTTCACAATAAGATATGTGCTTCGCGGACAGTTTGGAACTGCATTTTCTACTGATCTAGGAACTTTCAACATCAAAATTTCCCTTGCACAGCTCGAACACCTATTCCTACTCATCCATTAACAATCTAGTACACAGTACATACTTTTAGCAAAACTGCTTTTTATCTTAAAATGGCATCAGCTAAGGCCATCCCTCCTCGCCAAGAGACACCACCACTGCTGTAATCAAGGAGCATAACAAACACTGCCCACTACTTTACAAATAACACATGCGCAACATTTCCCCCTGTCCACCCGCCCCCCCATATTTGTGTATAGTGCCTCTTCCCTCATTTCCCTCTCCACCTTTCGTTCTAAACTCTCCAGCCAAAAGAAATCCATCCAAAAACAAAATAAATGTTCCTTTAGGAACCACCTTTCACAGTTAAAAAATAGAACTAACAAAAGAAACGCATAGACTCCATCTACTTTATATTTCTCAGTAAAGTACATAGACTCAATAAGATTTTCCAACATTTGCATTTGCATTTTGTGTTATGCTAATGGGAATATTGGGGTGTTCATCCTCCGTTCCAGGGACTGGAATGGTGGATACTGGCCCAGCAGCTCAAGTTATCAGTCAAGCGAAGCGAGGGTGGATAACGAGGTCTCTGGATCATTATCCCCCCATTCCAGCCCCTGAAATGGGGGATAAAGGCCATTAGCAGTCCACGCCTGTGGTGTCCCGGTTTAGGAAGGAAAATCCTTTTCCAAGATGGCCACCATGGAAAAGGAAGGCAGGGGTTCCATACAAGGTCCCTCTTCGCTTTCCATGGCAGCCTGCAGAAGGCAAAAAGAGAACCCTATGACCATATTACCACGAGTACATTTTTCTTCTCTTTCATATCTATCCTAATTTCGAATAACTTTACCACAAAGCCAGTCTCAGGTGCACATGGCCACTTTACTCCTATGTTTTGTCCCTTCTGGTCATGGCCAGTAGCCAGATTGTCCAGATCATGACCTTATATCATGAACCGGACATTCTGGCCACTGCCCATGGCCACAGGCTAACCCTCAGTCACTAAAGCTATACCGCTATTTTTTTTAAACTACATTATGCCACTTCTCAAATAAGAAACCACTGCCACATTTGCAAAACCATGCTTGTAGATCCTCGCCTTACGCAAGTTTGCTGGAAATCCACCTACGTTTTATTTTTTCAAAAGTGTCAAATGAATGCACATACAATCGTCATATAACATATCCCTACTTCACAAAATCCATTCAGACTTTATGAAAACATTTATATCTAGATCTATAATCTTTTTGCAAACCTTTGTGTAGATTTCTCAAATGGCACCACATTTATAAGCCTTTACATTATTTTGGGACCCCACTCTCTAATTTTGCTCCCTCTTGACAGTATCCCACCAAACTTCGCAAAAACATTTACATCTATGTCTATTATCAGTTTGCCAAAAGAAGTGTAGATTCATCAAATGGCACCTGATTTATAAGCCTTTACATTATTTTAGCCCCACCCTACTTTTGCCCCCTCTGCACAAAATCCCACCAAACTTTGTAAACTCATTCGAAATCATGTCAGAAATATCCCATCCCATCCTCATCAACCCTCACCGCCCCAGAGATTATTTGATAAATTTGACAAGTGCAATGCTCAGAAAATATTATTGTCCCGAGGGTTTGGGCATGTATTTTTATACATACGTTGATCTGTCGCACAAACATTTTCAATGCACCTTAGCTTAGTTTGCCTCTTTTATAAACATGCAAAATATCACCCCTCACGTCCCCAGAGATTATTTGATAAATTTGACAAGTGCAATGCTCAGAAAATATTATTGTCCCGAGGGTTCGGGCATGTATTTTTATACGTACGTTGATCTGTCCTCTTTTATAAACATGCGAAATCTGGCAGCAGGGCGTGGCCATCTTGTGCTAATCTTATCCATTGCTGCATCGGCCTAAGGTAAACTGCCCTGGCATCACTAAATCATATGCCCCGCCCTTGAGCCTCACATCACCAAACCTAGTGATATTCTCCACCTTGATCAGTGACGTTCCTCATTAGCGTAGCCAAACGCGCCCATAATCACCTACGTGACGCGACGCAGAACCCGAAAATCAACACACATCGACTCACAACACAGCACGTCACAATTCAGAATATTAAACCATACTTTAAAAGAAAACAACAACACTGTACAATTTGTAAAGTACTTTTATTTCACAATAAACGCTCCAAGAACATCCGACTATTGCCATATTCAATCAAATTGTAAATTTGTTTCTTCGCTCGCGATCCAAAATGTTTATCGTGAGTCACGCATTGTTCTTTTTGCGTACACAAGGTGTTCATTTTCGGTAAAAGAAGCACTTGGGTCGCACAGTGAATTCCAGGGCTTCTGCATCAACTTGGGGCTAGACCACCGTAAAGGATGTTATTTTGCTCCTAATCGCTAGTACACCGTAAGGGCATATGGGCTCTTGGCGATCGTCCCAAAAAAGAGTCACTGTGATCCAGTTGTTCACAACTATCTGCAGCTGCCAGTTAAAAAAACCGTCAGTTGGCATCTGGAATCTATGATATTCACAGAATGGCAGGATGTACCTGTTTCGAAAAATAACAGAAATGTGCCTCAGTAGCCGATCTTTATTACAATTTATCTATTGACTTATTAATTCGGCATACAGTTTAAACTAACGATTAGCACAGACATGAAACAATCTCAACAGAGAGAAAACAACTTTGAAAGTGGTACACAATTCACAATGGTCATACATTACATTTTAATGAAATATTAGCGTTGAACCTGGGGGAAAAACTGGTGGTCTACATGCACCTCGATGCTGGACTCCCCATGTCACGTAAGAAAGACCACTATACACAAAGGTTGTACTTGCGTTTCAATGCAATATACCACACAGAACAAACAAGTAGAACGTAACCCAGAAATAGTGAATAAGCTGATGGTCGTTCGAGTATAAAATCGTCAAAAATCAAACTTACTGTAACGCTCAGCTGACTCCCAAGGAGGCGCTGGTCTAGTCTGGGTTGCTGTGGCCTCTTCGAGCGTGATGCGCAGAACTCGGAACACCGACTGAACAGGACCCTCAAATCTTGCTTGTCTGGCCCGTAGGAATATCCTTCTGCAGATGACAAAGGGGATTAACAGTCTGCAGAATAGTGTGCTTGCTCCCACCTTCCTCCCTTCGTTCTTCTCTAACTTCCTCCGAAATCCCCGGTTGAAGCTCACCTTATGGTTTGAAAGGATGAACTCTCCATCCTGCTTCTGGTGCAGGGGCGTGTGTTTGTCCAGTTACTTCACTGGTTTTCAGAATGGCGCTGGCCAAATCCACTTGACTTTTCCGAGCGGAACGCCGTAAGTATGAAGATTACAAAAGTTCACGTGTTGAGCCTCCTTTTCTGTTGCCTTCCTAACCTGTGATCTGTCCTTTATTTCAGGTGCAGAATGAAGGCGATGCGTTGAGGGATTGAATTGCCGATGGTAAACTCAGGTGAGTTAGCGATGGGGGCGACCCCTCTTAATGTCTTTATATTCCTCCAGTAATGTCTTTTGTCCTTTCCCCATAGGGGCCGGGGTGCGGTACCTGCCAACGAAGCGGCGCCGACCCAAAATGAGGAATGGTCCACCAACAGAAGACCGGTAAGTGTTATGGCGGAAAGTTAGGCTTTCCTCATATGTTCCTTCTGCTCACCTTTTGTCTCTTCTTCCCTCCCCTAGGCGCAGAGATGTGGCGACCGGAGCAGACAGTCGCGGTGGAGCCAGAAGAACTCCCGAGGACAGGTGAGTGAAGCGCGGCGCTGCAGCGAGCAACGTGGTGCTTTTAAATGAAAGTCTTTTCTCAGGAACGCTGGCGTGAAGGTTCCGGATGCAGGTAAGAAGTTTGATAAAATTCTTGGTTTTCACCTTTCTCTTCTCTTCTTTCCTTACAGGTGTTCCAGGATCGAGGCGGGCGTGGCTGGAGACCAGATGCAGGAGCAGACGCGGTGAGCGTTCAGCTGCTTGGATGCAGAACAACGCGAAGCGTGAGCTACTGTCTGGGCGTGGCTTAAATAGCCCCCAAAGTAGTTCCAGGTAAGTATCCTTCCCTGGCCACGCCCGAGTGGCAAAATAGTCCCAATGAAAAAATAGTCCCTTTCAGGTCTCAGGGAGGCCTGAATCTTGCAGCATGGTCTGCATCAGGTAAGTGCACAAAACACCTTTCTTTATGAGCCTGGCGCCTATGGCGCCAGGACTGATGTCCAACATGAGCTTGGCGCCAACGGCGCCAGGACAGAGTCCAAAGAGCCCCTATAAGGGGCCGCTGGGCTTTTACCCGGGGGCATGATGCCTGCTCCCGGGGGTGCTGGGCCTGGCCTGGTGCTCCGGGGGTAGGCATCATGACAGCACTCCCCCCCAAGGCCCCTCCCAAGGTCGTTCCCTCTGGAGGTTTCGGTTTGTTTGGGAAATTCCGATGGAACCTTTTTACCAGCCGAGGTGCATGTACGTGGTCGCTGGGTTCCCAAGACCTTTCCTGAGGCCCGTACCCTTTCCAATCAATTAGATAGAAAAGTTTTGATTTTGAGATCTTAGAATCCAAAATGTTCTTCACCTCGAATTTAGGCTCCCCATCTATCTGGATTGGTTCTGGTGGCTTTATTAATCTGGTTCCTGGTTGCACTGGTTTCAAAAGTGACACATGAAAAACGGCGTGAATCCGCATG
The DNA here is from genome assembly GCF_040938575.1 of Ambystoma mexicanum. NCBI lineage: Eukaryota > Metazoa > Chordata > Amphibia > Caudata > Ambystomatidae > Ambystoma > Ambystoma mexicanum. The sequence continues at coordinate 143,548,996 of NC_090930.1, read as the reverse complement.
TTAGCTGGTAGATCGAGCTTGACTGCCACTGGGTTAATTATAGCTTTGATCGAGTAAGGGCCCAAATACCTTGGATTAAAAGTTCGAGGTCCCTTGAGCAATAAGTGTTTGGTAGCCAACCATACTTGATCCCCTATTTGGTATTGAGGCGCCTCACTCCGATGCAGATCCGCATTCTTTTTGTATTTCCCTTTCACTTGTTGCAAATGTGCAGTTGCATCCTTGAAGGCTTGAGTTATCGTGGAATGCAAATGGTCCACTGCGGGCATTTCAAGGCTCAGAGGTGAGTCCAGGTCTGAAGTACGAGGGTGATGTCCATATAGGGTATAAAAGGGGCTTTGTCCAGTTCCAGAGTGTACCGAGTTATTGTATGCATATTCGGCCACCCATAAAATATCCTTCCAATTACCCTCCGATTGGTGCAACATACATCGTAGGTATTGTTCAAGGGTCTGGTTCGTTCTCTCCGTCTGACCATCGGTCTGTGGGTGGTGGCTGGTTGAGAGTCTTACGTCGATTTGTGCCAGTTGACAACACTTTCTCCAAAAAAGAGAAATTAACTGGCTTCCTCGGTCGGAGACTAGTATGGACGGGAATCCATGCAAACGGATGATATTTTTGAGGAATTCCTTGGCTAGGACAGAAGCTGAAGGTAATCCTTTCAACGGAATAAAATGGGCCATCTTGGAAAATAAATCCACCAAAACCAGAATAGTATTGTATCCATTACAAGAGGGCAGGTCCGTGATAAAATCTAGTGACACGGTGTGCCAAGGTGCTGGTGGAATGTCTAAAGGCTGAAGAAGACTGGCGGGTTTTGTCTTTTGGCCTTTGTTTTGGGCACAAACTCCACAGGACATCACGAAAGATTTAATATCCTTTCGCCAGGAAGGCCACCAGAATTGTCGTTTAATTTTTTCCTCAGTTTTGGCAATGCCAGGATGTCCTTCCATCAGGGTATCATGATGACGGGAAATAACCAGTTCTTGCAATTCCTTTTCTGGCAGAAATAAGCGTCCTTGGAAGTAAGGTAGGCCATCGTTGACCGAAAAGTAAGACCCCCTTTGGATCCAATCCTGCAAGGCTGTAGAGTCCAGGAGTTCTTTTACCCGTGCTTGAATATCTTCAAGGGTTTGTAAAGAGGTTATCCACAAAATTCTTTGTTCAGGAATCATCGGCACAGGTTCTGAGTTTGTGTCTATTTCTCCCATTCCTATTCGAGATAGCGCGTCCGCTTTGCCATTCTTACAGCCGGGGCGGTAAGTGATTACAAAATCGAACTCAGCAAAGAACAAAGCCCATCGGAGCTGACGTGACGATTGAGCCTTGGCAGTTTTTAAATAGTTTCGGTGATCAGTGATCACGGTGATGGTATGCCTGGCGCCAAGAAGATAATGCCGCCAAGCCTTAAAGGCGGACTTAATGGCTAATAATTCCTTGTCGGTGATTGCATAATTTACCTCAGGCGGCGAGAACTTTCTGGACCAAAATGCTACGGGGTGCAGTTGGTTTGTTTCAGTGTCTCTCTGAGACAGGACAGCTCCCATGGCTAAGCTGGACGCGTTTGGTTTCGACTATATAAGGGAGATCGGGACGCGGGTGCTTCAAAATAGGTGCGGACGTGAATTTAGCTTTCAATTCCTGAAAGGCCTGTTCGGCTTCCTCGGTCCATCCGAAGCGTTTATTTTTTCGCAAGAGTGCAGTGATGGGTTGTACCACACGTGAAAATTCCGGGATAAATCTGCGATAAAAATTAGCAAAACCAAGCATGTGTCATGATCACTGCTTCCAAGGAGTCAGGATCAGTCCAACGTCCTTGGAAGCAGGCCCCTAACCCTGATCCTAGGCACCAGCCGGTCCCCACAGGGACCTTTTGGACCTTGTCCTGGCGCCGGTGGCACCAGGCTCATCAGAAGCCTTGGTCCCGGCACTGGAAGCGCCGGGCTCATCATAGGTGTGAAGATGCTTGGGTGGACTTACCTGCGGCAGACCATGCTGCTGACTTGCCAGACTCTTAAAAGTCCTCGGTGAACTGGGACTACTTTTCTTACCTGGGTGGGGCAGCTCCACTCCACTGGAACTCTTCTGGAAGCAGGAACTCTTTTCTTGCCTAGGCGGGGCCGTGGAAGGAGACGCCTCATCACTCCAAGGCTATTTAAACCACACCCGATTGATGAAACGTGCTTCGCGTTATTCTGCATCTGCAGCAGAACGCTCACCGAGTCTGCTCCAGCTTTTCTTCTTTGGATCCTGAACCTGCAAGAATTATACTCACCATTCCGGTACCCGAGCAACATCAGCACCTGCAAAAGATCAGAAACAACAGGTTAGCAGACCGAACTTTCACACGCAGTGTTTGCTTACCTGATCCCTCGGCAGCGGCCGTGTCTCACGCTGCACCTTCGCCTGCAAAGACAAACAGCATTATTTTACTTACCGGCACGCCGTGCATTCCGGATTCTTCACCCTGCATCTGCACAAAGACGAACAGCATTATTTTACTTACCGGCACGCCGTGCATTCCGGATTCTTCACGCTGCATCTGCACAAAGATAAACAGCATTATTCTACTTACCAGCACGCTGTGCATTTCGGATTCTTCACGCTGCATCTTCACCTGCATAGACAGCAGCAGTGTTACACTCACCGGCACGTGGCGGTTTCCGGATTTCTTCTTTCTGCATCGTCGCCTGCAAAGACAAAGAAAGAGACAGTAAGAGCGCTTGCCATACTTACAGACTAAAGGTGTCCAGAAACTTACCGGTCATGCAGACAACGACGGTACTCATCCTCTGAAGTCAAGAGGCTAACGTTTCACCAGTGAAGGAACTGGCAACGGCACCCTGCACTAGACGCAGATGGAGAGCCCAGCATTCACCTATCTAAGGTGAGCAAGTTGACCTGGGAGGGGGGTTCAACAGACAAGCTGGGAGGAGAGAGATAGGGACATTCGACCACCCAGACCTTTAATCCCCATATTATTTCACCTGCAGAAACCTCACCCTTCGAGTTCGACACACAGTGCGGAGAGGTTCGACCCCAGAAGCCAACCGAATCCTGCACATCACGTTTCGTGTTACGGACACCTTCCTGCCAAGACCCGCGCCTCCGTGGGAATCAGGTGAGCGTTACAGAACGCGAAGCCCACCACTAAACTCCTACCCAGGCGCAATGGAAACTTCAGATACCGATCAACTAGCCCAGTTGCTTGGGGAATTAAGAGCAGAAGTACATGCAGCTCGCCAGGAAACAAGATCCCTAAGAAGAGAACTGATAATTTCTAAGGAGCGAACCGAGGACCTTGCTAGGCAGTTGTTACAAACTCAGGCAGGACAGACACCTTTGCCCGTTCCAGGAGGGAGTTATCCTTCTGCATCAGCTTCAAACCCAGTGCAAATCAATCTACCCGGTAATGTGCCCTTGGCTCCGCCCGAACGCTTTGCTGGTGATCCAAAGAAATTCGCAGTGTTCATCAACCAGTGCCGCCTGCATTTCTTGTGTCGACCAGCTGCATTCCCAACGGACCAGGCCAAGGTAGCTTTCGTGCTTTCCTATCTCAGTGGCAGTGCTGCAGATTGGTCGATCCCTTTAGTTACCCAGGATGATCCGGTTTTACACGATTTTCAAGCCTTCCAGTCCAGCATGGAGAAACTGTTCGCAAGACATGCACAAGGGCAGGCCTTGGACAATGAACTTCTCTCATTACGACAGGGTAACCAAGACCTCTTGGCTTATATAGCCTCTTTCAACAGACTCATAGTGGAAACACAATGGCCCGAGGACAAGAGAATAACGCTTTTTTACAGAGGCCTGCGTGGAGAGCTCAAGGATGTGCTAGCGCAGGTTGTGAATCCTCCACAAGAATGTTCAGACTATATTGACTTGGTTGTCCAACTAGACCATAGACTACAGAACAGGAAGACAGATCGTTCCAGATTTGATACCCGAGTGTTTACCAAACCACAGACCTCGAATAAGGGAGCTGATACTGTGGAACCCATGCAAATAGGGGGCATGAGAGGACCTTTAACCCAGAAAGAGCGGGAAAGAAGAAGGCAGCTGCAATTATGCCTCTATTGCGGTAATTCAGGACACTTTCTTCGGGACTGTCCCGTGAAACCAGCTAAGAAGACTGTAGGAGCCGCTGATACCTGTACCACAAGTCCTGAGCAGGGAAACGACCTCGCCCGACAAGAGTAGAGGTCCTCTTGCCGAGCGTTAAGATCTGTCCCGTGACCTCGCATTTCGTGATACCCATGGTCCTCATTAGTCCTGAACGTCCGGATCGTTTGCATGCAATTGAAGCTTACATTGACAGCGGAGCAATCAATAACTATGTGGACCGGGAAATGGTATCAAGGATCAATCTACCCCTTGTCCCTAAGGCAGTAAAAGACGTCATCACTACTGTGGATGGCACGGAGAAAGCCTCCGGACCAGTAACGCATGCCACCCAAGAAGTGACGCTGTTGAGTCATAACGGACATCGGGAGAGAATAGTGTTCGATGTAATCAAGGCCCCTCAGTTCCAGATCATTCTGGGAATCCCTTGGTTAGAGAAGCACAACCCTCAGATTGATTGGCGAGCAAAAACGGTTCAGTTTCCAGAGTGTTCTACCACTTGTTATCCTCGACCTGATGTTTCACTGGCGACGATCTCTTCTGAGGAGATTCTCAAATTGCCTCCCGAATACCAGGAGTTCCAAGACGTCTTCCAGAAGGATCAAGCTAACACCCTACCTCCTCATAGGTCTTACGACTGTCAAATAGATCTGATACCTGGAACAACCCCTCCTTGCAGCAGGATCTATGCCCTCACCGAGCCAGAGAACGTTCACCTCAGACAGTACCTGGACCAATACCTAGCTAACGGGTTTATCCGTCCTTCAAAATCTCCAGCTTCATCGGCTTTGTTCTTCTTTCCGAAAAAGGAAGGAGACCTTAGGACTTGCATAGATTACCGCTCCCTGAATCAGATCACTATTAAAAACAGATACCCGTTACCTCTGATCCCTGAACTCCTGGACCAAGTCAAAGATGCCTGTATATACACAAAGCTGGATCTCAGAGGAGCCTACCACTTGGTACGGATCAAAGAGGGCGATGAATGGAAAACGGCCTTCCGCACCAAGTACGGGCTATTCGAATATCAAGTGATGCCCTTTGGACTGTGTAATGCTCCTGCTGCTTTCCAATATTTTATGAACGATGTCCTCAGAGAACTCATTGACGTATGTGTAGTTGTCTACATTGACGACATCCTCGTCTATTCATCATCTGAAGAAGAACATCAGAGACATGTTAAAAAGGTTCTCGAGAGATTGCGTCAACATAGTCTTTTTGCTAAGCTTGAGAAATGCGTCTTCAACGCAACGGAAGTCGAGTTCCTGGGATTCATACTGTCACCTAACGGAGTCCATATGGATTCAAAGAAAGTTGATGCAATTATCAAGTGGCCATCACCAACCTCTGTAAAAGGAGTTCAAAGCATGTTAGGATTCGCTAACTTTTACCGCAGATTCATTCCTGAATTTTCCCGGATAGTCCAGCCCATCACCGCTCTGTTGAAAAAGAACAAGCGTTTTGAGTGGTCTTCTGAAGCGGAACAAGCTTTTCAAGACTTAAAAGCTAAATTCATCTCTGCACCTGTTTTAAAACACCCTCGCCCAGAACTACCTTACATCATGGAAACGGATGCTTCTAGTCTTGCTAAGGGTGCAGTGTTATCACAAAGGGATTCGGTCACAAACCAACTACATCCGGTTGCCTTTTGGTCCCGCAAGTTTTCGCCTCCTGAGATCAACTATTCAATTACAGACAAGGAACTTTTGGCCATCAGATCGGCCTTTAAAGCTTGGCGGCATTATCTTCTAGGAGCCAGACACACAGTCACCGTAATGACTGATCACCGCAGTTTACCATACCTAAAGACAGCCAAAGCTCAGTCTTCCAGACAACTTCGTTGGGCTCTGTTTCTAGCAGAATTTGACTTTATAATTACTTATCGACCAGGCAGTAAGAACGGAAAAGCTGATGCCCTCTCCCGGATGGGAGTAGATGAACATTTGATCAATCCAGATCCAATACCCATAATCCCAGAACAAAGGATTTTGGGTTTGGTCAGCACTCAATCTTTTGAAGACATCAAGACCACGGTGAAATCGCTCCTAACTCCGACCGATTTGCAGGACTGGCAATTAAAGGGAAAAGATTTCTCAGTAGATCAAGACCTACCATATTTCCGAGGACGATTGCACTTGCCCTGTGAGAAACTACAAAAACAAGTAATCTCCGGTTATCATGACTCTCTAATGGAGGGGCACCCTGGTATTACCAAAACCATGGAAAAGATTAAAAGACATTTCTGGTGGCCATCGTGGAAAAGGGATATTAGAGACTTTGTAAACTCCTGCGGTGTGTGTGCCCAGAATAAAAGTCAAAAGCAAAGACCAGCCGGCCTATTACAGCCACTTGACATCCCTCCATGTCCATGGCATACCCTGTCCATGGATTTTATCACGGACCTACCTCCATGCTTGGGATATACTACCATCTTAGTAGTCGTGGATCTATTCTCGAAAATGGCTCACTTCATACCCTTGAAGGGTCTGCCTTCAGCCTCAGTATTGGCCCGGGAATTCTTGGCAAACATTGTTCGCTTACACGGTTTTCCTTCGGTTTTAGTCTCCGATAGGGGAAGTCAATTCATCTCCCACTTCTGGCGCAGTTGCTGTCGTCTAGCCCAAGTTGATGTAAGACTTTCGACCAGTCACCATCCCCAAACTGACGGACAAACCGAAAGGACAAACCAGACACTAGAACAATATCTACGCTGCATGCTCCAACAAACAGAAAACCCCTGGAAGGACATTCTTTGGATCGCTGAATACGCGTATAACAATTCGACTCATTCTGGAACCGGGAAGACTCCTTTTTTCTTGTTATATGGACACCATCCTAGAACCTCCAACCTGGACCCTCCCCAAGAAATTGAAGCACCTGCTGTGGATCACTTGCATTCGGAGATCACCTGTGCTTTTAAGGAAGCCACTGCCCATCTGCAAAGAGCTAAAGCTCAATTCAAAAAGGCAGCCGATCGGCAACGTAAAGAGGCCCCTCACTACGCTGTTGGAGATCAAGTCTGGTTATCCACTAAGCACCTGCCTTTAAAAGGACCCCGCACTTTCATCCCGAGATACCTGGGGCCCTACCTCATATCTGCCATAATTAATCCGGTGGCTGCGAAATTGGAATTGCCTACGCATATGAAAATACATCCAGTATTCCATGTCTCCTTATTAAAACCAGTACAACCAGAAACCCGATTGACTGAACTCCCGGAACCCGTTTTGGTAGACGGAGAACTCGAATTTGAAGTGAAAAACATCCTAGACTCCAAAATTTCCAGGTCTAAATTATACTATCTGGTTGATTGGAAAGGATACGGTCCCCAGGAAAGGTCTTGGGAACCCTCAGAACACGTCCACGCACCTCGTCTGGTCAAGAGATTCCATCTGAATCACCCCGACAAGCCAAAGCCCCCGGAGAAGACACACTTAGGAGAGGCCTTGAGGGGGGATACTGTCATGATCACTGCTTCCAAGGAGTCAGGATCAGTCCAACGTCCTTGGAAGCAGGCCCCTAACCCTGATCCTAGGCACCAGCCGGTCCCCACAGGGACCTTTTGGACCTTGTCCTGGCGCCGGTGGCACCAGGCTCATCAGAAGCCTTGGTCCCGGCACTGGAAGCGCCGGGCTCATCATAGGTGTGAAGATGCTTGGGTGGACTTACCTGCGGCAGACCATGCTGCTGACTTGCCAGACTCTTAAAAGTCCTCGGTGAACTGGGACTACTTTTCTTACCTGGGTGGGGCAGCTCCACTCCACTGGAACTCTTCTGGAAGCAGGAACTCTTTTCTTGCCTAGGCGGGGCCGTGGAAGGAGACGCCTCATCACTCCAAGGCTATTTAAACCACACCCGATTGATGAAACGTGCTTCGCGTTATTCTGCATCTGCAGCAGAACGCTCACCGAGTCTGCTCCAGCTTTTCTTCTTTGGATCCTGAACCTGCAAGAATTATACTCACCATTCCGGTACCCGAGCAACATCAGCACCTGCAAAAGATCAGAAACAACAGGTTAGCAGAACGAACTTTCACACGCAGTGTTTGCTTACCTGATCCCTCGGCAGCGGCCGTGTCTCACGCTGCACCTTCGCCTGCAAAGACAAACAGCATTATTTTACTTACCGGCACGCCGTGCATTCCGGATTCTTCACCCTGCATCTGCACAAAGACGAACAGCATTATTTTACTTACCGGCACGCCGTGCATTCCGGATTCTTCACGCTGCATCTTCACCTGCATAGACAGCAGCAGTGTTACACTCACCGGCACGTGGCGATTTCCGGATTTCTTCTTTCTGCATCGTCGCCTGCAAAGACAAAGAAAGAGACAGTAAGAGCGCTTGCCATACTTACAGACTAAAGGTGTCCAGAAACTTACCGGTCGTGCAGACAACGACGGTACTCATCCTCTGAAGTCAAGAGGCTAACGTTTCACCAGTGAAGGAACTGGCAACGGCACCCTGCACTAGACGCAGATGGAGAGCCCAGCATTCACCTATCTAAGGTGAGCAAGTTGACCTGGGAGGGGGGTTCAACAGACAAGCTGGGAGGAGAGAGATAGGGACATTCGACCACCCAGACCTTTAATCCCCATATTATTTCACCTGCAGAAACCTCACCCTTCGAGTTCGACACACAGTGCGGAGAGGTTCGACCCCAGAAGCCAACCGAATCCTGCACATCACGTTTCGTGTTACGGACACCTTCCTACAAAGACCCGCGCCTCCGTGGGAATCAGGTGAGTGTTACAGCATGCTTTCGACACCTTTCACCGAACTAGGTGATGGCCATTTGAGGATGGCATCCACTTTTCGTGAGTCCATTCGGACCCCTTTAGGTGTCAGGATGAATCCAAGAAACTCAACCTCGGCGGTATGGAAAATGCACTTTCCAGGTTTGCAAACAGTTTGTGCTGGCGCAATTTCTCAAGGACGGCCCTGACATGCTTTCTGTGATCATATTCCGAAGAGGAGTACACAAGAATGTCATCGATATATACGACAACACAAACATCGATGAGTTCCCGAAGGACATCGTTCATGAAGAATTGGAAGGCAGCAGGCGCGTTGCACAACCTGAAAGGCATCACCTGGTATTCGAATAAGCCATATTTTGTACGGAAGGCTGTTTTCTATTCGTCGCCTTCTTTTACTCGCACCAGATGATAAGCCCCCCGGAGATCTAACTTGGTGTATACGCAAGCGTCCTTCACCTGGTCAAGGAGTTCAGGGATCAGAGGCAGAGGGTAACGGTTTTTAACAGTTATCTGGTTCAATGCGCGGAAGTCGATACAAGTTCTAAGGTCTCCTTCTTTTTTGGGCACGAAGAACAAAGCCGAGGATGCCGGAGACTTTGACGGGCGAATGAAACCATTGGCTAGGTATTGATCTAAATATTGTCTCAAATTCAGATTCTCAGGTTCAGTAAGGGCATAAATCCTGCTACAAGGGGGTTGTGCACCGGGCACCAGATCGATTTGGCAATCGTACGATCTGTGGGGAGGTAACGTGTTGGCCTGTTCCTTTTGGAAGACGTCCTGAAAGTCTTGGTATTCCGGAGGTAGTTGCATGGAGACAGAGGTTACAGACGCTAGACTAATCTTCAGATTTTCTGGGTAGCAGGTTTGTGCACAATCCGGGAAGGTTATTCTCTTCGCTCGCCAATCAATTCGAGGATTATGTGTCTCTAACCAAGGGATTCCGAGAATAACCGGAAACTGTGGAGCCTTGATTACATCAAACACAACTGCCTCCCGATGGCCGTCCGGACCTATAAGTGTCACCTCAGCAGTGGAATGTGTTACCGGCCCAGAGGCAATTTCGGTTCCATCGACTGGGGTGATGACATCTTTGCTGGTTTTAGGACGCAGAGGGAGGTTAATCCTAGAGACCAATTCACGATCCACATAATTTCCTATAGCCCCACTATCGATGTATGCCTTTTATTGCATGCAACCGCTAAGGCTGTTCCGGATCTACGAGGACCATTGGCACAATGAAATGCGAGGTCTAAGAGTTAGTTTTCAAGCTCGGCAAGCGGACCCCAACGCTTGTCGGGCCTGGTCGTTTCCCGAAACAGAGTCTTCATGGTTTTTATCAGCGGCTCCTACCACCTTCTTGGGCGGTTTTGCCGGGCAATCTCGTAGAAAGTGTTCAGAGGACCCACAATAAAGACATAATTGCATCTGCCGTCTTCTTTCACGTTCTTTTTGAGTTAAATGTCCTTTAACCCCTCCAATTTGCATAGGCTCAGAGACATCAGCACCCTTGGGGTTAGCGTGGGTCTTGACCAACACCCGGGTCTCAAACTTGGACCGATCTGCTTTTCTGTTTTGAAGTCTGTGATCCAATTGGACCACTAAGTCTATATATTCTGTGCATTCTTGGGGCGGATTTACAACTTGGGCCAGGACATCTTTAAGTTCTCCGCGTAGACCTCGATAAAATAACGTGATTCTTTTATCCTCTGGCCACCCAGTTTCCACAATTAGTCTATTAAAGGTTGCAATGTAGGATAGGAGGTCCTGATTGCCCTGTCGCAGGGATAGGAGTTCGTCATCCTGAGCCTGCCCCTGAGAGTGTCGAGCAAATAACCTTTCCAAGCTTGCTTGAAATCCTTGAAAATCACGGAAAATCGGGTCATCTTGAGTAACCAGTGGAACTGACCAATCGGCAGCACAGCCGCTGAGATATGACAATACAAAGGCTACCTTGGTCTGGTCATTAGGGAAGGCCCCAGGTCTGCATAGGAAGTGCAAACGACACTGATTCATGAATAGGGCGAATCGTTTGGGGTCCCCAGCAAAGCATTCGGGGAACCTGCAAAATTTCCAAGTAATGAACACATGACAGTTACTAGAAATTGAAGATCATTAAACAGTTATGGTTCATAATGAGTTGTACTTTTTGGAAAGTTAATTAAGAGGAAGTGCTCTTTGTTAAGTAAATAATTTCATTTTTAGGAGTAGACTAAAAATGCATTTTAAATACAAAAATTAAATGAAAAATGCAGAGATAAAAGAGTTTAACAGTTTCTTCTTCCTAAGGCAGTCACACAATCTAGCCCTTTTTTGCAGGATTTATTCCACTCTCACATTGATGTCTCTGGGGACTTGGGACTTGATTTACAAAAATGTTTTCAATGGGGCTTTCTCATGTTAAAACATTTTTTGTAAATCAGGCCCTTGATGTTCAGCTGTCTTGCAGCTGCTGCCCATCAATTATTGAGGTGTGGTAGATAATATTTGTTGCAGCTGTCTTTTTCCCAGCGATTTAGAGGATACTGCAAAGGGGGTTGCAGTGTTTCCATCAAAAAAACATCCATAGACTCCTTTTCCATCGAAATGTATTGATTGAAATACCTTTCCATCAAAATGAATATTCATTGAATTTCTTTTCATTGAATTTCGATGGAAAGCATTTCAATTAATAAACAATAAACAAAACGTGGGTTTGGGGGGCGTGAGGGCTACTCCCCAATTAAAAAATAAAAACCATACAAGTTAGAGGGAGCTGCCCAGTGCTGAAATACATTGTAACGGTACTGACGCGATTTCAGCACTGGACAGCTCCCTGTAACGTTATGAACCTGCACTCTATTTCGATACATTCGATGAATATGGACTTTTAATTACAGTAGCACTGTTTTGATGGAAAAACAATTTGATGGAAAAGTTTGATTGGATTATATTTTCGATACAAAAAATTTGATTGAAAGACATGTAACCCTGCAAAGGTTGTGGGGTGCATCACAAAACCACCCTCTTCATTTTTGCGCCAGTAACAGTCCTAGCCCCATGTTGTAGAGAGAATGTGCGATGATTAGCTTGGCAGCAGATGCTGGTCGGGAATCTGTGCATGCACTCATCGCAGATGCAAGGGACACGTGGAGTTGTGAGGAATTCACCCATCTGCACGGTGGGTGTGCACTTGCGTGGGGTTTCTTGACATTTTTTTATGAAATTGAAAGATGGTAGATCAACTCTGGAAAATATGTGGGGCTAATATGCACACATATTGCTATGCTCACCTCACGACATACACATAGACCAGTGTACTCTGGGTGGACACAGCCTACAGGCGCAGTCCCCCCTGTCATATTTCATTGAGATATGACAACAGGAGTACATGATGCATCTCCGGAAGGGGGAGGACCAAACCTTCCCCCTTCCATGGCCAGTCTTATTAACTAACAAAGATTCCATGCATCTGCCCATGTCCTGTTGTTGGGCCCTGCAGCTGGTGGCAGTGATTAACATACCAATAGAATGAACTTCAAACATGCCCACATCGGGCCTGGCTGCAGAGGTTAACAAAGAACACATGAAACCCCAACAACCTTTCATATGCACTCTGTCATACTGAAGCCAGCTGCCACCCTCAGTATCGATTGACAGTGAGCTGTTGTGTCCAGAACTGCATGTTTACAGTAGTCCACCCAGCAGGGGGACCCCATTTATAAGTTACGAGAATGTGATTTGGAGGAGCCAGTGAGTCTGGTCTCGCCGAAGCTTAGAGGGAGACCTTCCACTTTAATCAGGAACCACAGAGAGGTCCATTAACCAGAGAAACCCTTTGATCCACAACAGACCGGAACATGAGTGGGACTTAGTATTACCTGTTTTCACCCCTTTAGCTGTTCTGTTGCAAAGCACTCTGGTTATGACCTCACGCATACAGGAGATTTTATGTGGGGACCCAGGATTGGTTCTTTAAGGTAGGCTTGGTATACACAAATCCCTGTGGTCCATTTGGATTCAAAAGAGAGCCGAGCCCCTCTTTCGGCAGATCATCTGAAGACTTTGCAAGGAGTAGCAAGAAGAACTCATCATCGAACCCTGGCTGAAAGTACAGTCTGCCTTACATTTTCCACCAATGAAGGAAGGCCATGACCTCCAAGAAGGAAGCAATATCCTTCCCCTAAACATATTCCAGGGAACAGAGGAAAATACTAAATCCAGAGGACCCACCAGCAGCTCCAGAACCAGTACCCAGCCAGCACACAGCGTGCCCTACTAGGCTCTGCAGCAAGCTTCCTTGGTGGGAAGTGCCAGAGAGTCCATGAACTTGATACAAAGGACAAGGCAGCTGTCTGCAACACACTCCTCAGCATTGGGCTAACCACTTTAAAGGATGACACAAGCCCTTGAAGAAGCTAGGAGAAGTGCCACAAAGAGCATCTACCGACGTCTGCCTTAAAGGACGTTTTTGAGCCAGTCTAGATCGTTGAGGTGCAAACGACTTCAACGCTGACCACTGCCAAGCCACAGTCGCTTAAAGACATCCTAGACATCCCGACCAGTGCTTCGGAACTGCCGACCAGCACTGAGACAATAGTTCCTGAGCCTAAGCTGCTGTGTAGCCAGCCTGCAGCCGTTTGTCAGCATCCCTCGCCGAACTGTCTTGCCGCCTTATACCCGCAGCTGACTCCTTTCTTGAACTCTATCACAGAAGACTGCAAAGTGCCCTGAAGCTGACTCAACCCTGTCAAGCACCAAGAACATCTACAGCCTTTGTGCTGAAACCACGTAACATTGAACCTCCGATTATTTACCATACCAACTACCCTCCTGTTAGTTTCCAGGGAGTATGCCTTTTTCTTCTTTGAAACTGTCTGTCCTCTGCATTCCTTTACAGGGTGGGTTGTATTTCGTAGTGTTGCTAGAACTGTCTGTTGAGATATAAACAAAGTAAATATGTTTGATACAACTTTGACCTGACAGTCCCTTTTATCATTGGGTAATAATATTATTTTCGCTGTGTTGCAACTAACTAACGATCCACAACTTTTCAGAGATAAGCCTGCAGTTCTGTCCACGTTACCAACATTGGACAAGGAGGTTCATAGTTTGCCTTTGTTTCCAATCTGTTCGGATCCCTTCTGGTGTACTAGAGGTGTGGGGTTTATTTATGGTTTAGAAACCGATATTCATCCCTGTACCACTGCTGCACAAGAAGTTGATTTGTCACATTGGTGGCAGATGGTCAGATCTAGTTGGGGCCTTGTGCACAGCTAAGTCACCCAACGATAAAAGTACTGTTGCAGGCAATGTTTAGAACACAGCTAGGTATTTGTAAGAATCATGGATCCTGACGTAGAGACTGTGAAAGGCAAGATCAAGGATGTCCTTTGTAAAGGGAAGGAACTTCCCCACATCACCAATGTTAATAAACCTGAGTTGCTGTCAAGCCTTCAAGCTTGGGTAGAAGCGAGGGCGGCAGGGAAGAAGTCCTCAGGGGACGGGCTAGGCCCTGTGTACCCGAATGAAGAAGACCTTCTGGGAGGTCTAGCGGAAGATGACGAGGAAGACAGCATGAGCAGTGTTTCTTGCCAACCATCCCTCTGGGGGGCCAAGCATGATTTCACAACACTGTAGAGTGTCCGTGAGGTCAGGGACTAGTGCAGCATCTCACAGGTCCCAGGTCTCAGCACAGTCTCTAAGAGGCCCAGTAATTGTTCCGCCTGTTAACGATGTAGTGGCTTGAAAGCTCTTTTTTAAAGAGAGGAGACTAGTACTAGAGGAACAGAAATAGGAGGACATGGTCACCATAGAGCTGCGCATGCTGGCGCTCCAAGAGAGGTAGGACAACAGATCCACCGCCAGCAAAAGCTGCGTTACTGGCTCAAACCAGGGTGCACGAATAAGCCCTGGCGACACATCCCCAAAGACTTAGTGCAGGCTTACAAAGTGGGGAAGGATATTTATGACTGGTTTGAAGTGCTTTGGTTTGCTTTTCAGCTACGGGATGTGGACGATGTACTGTGGGGTCCAGCCCTGATGGGTCACTAACCAACACCAAGGACTGATGCAATTCTTCAGTTGACTCATGAGGAAATGCCTGTTTACGACAGCATGAGGGGGGCCCCCTCCTCAGGAAGTTCTGTAAAACCCTTGAACAGTATCTCAAGACCTTCAGAGAGCTTGGAAAGAAAAGTGGGCAGACATTTGAAGTGTTCAAATGCTTGTCATTGACATATCTGGAGGGGTGGGTGTCTGGTAACAAAATGGACATATTTTCAGGGATGTACAATTTAATTGCGGGTATGTATTGAAGAATTGTGAGGTTGAACTAAACCAGCATCTTGTGGACAAGACTATTACAGACACTAGGGAGATTTATAAGTACTCAAGTCCAGAAAAAGGCTCAGCCAAACACACCTAAACTAGAAGAGAAATCTTCAGACAAAAAGGTTAACAATGCTGGGAAGGACAAAGTTCCAACCCACTCCTCTTCAAAGTCAGTTGCCCAAAAGATTGAGGGAAATCCCAAATATTTAGTTTAGCCGTACACACCAAAAAGAAGAGCGCAGACACCTCTAACACTGGGACACCTATGTTCTCACCACCCCAAGTTTGTATCGTGTGTAAGGAGCTGGGCCATAGGAAAGGAGATCCTGTTTGCAAGGGCATAACCCGAGCAAGCTATAGTGAATGTTGGACTCGTGGAAGAGGCCATCATTAGTGTGGGACTTCCCACAAGGCCAAGGAGTGGCCTAATGTGGATTAGTTATACTGAGTGGGAACAGTACCGGGTCTCCAGAAGAGATCCCAGTTCCCAATAATACTCAACTCTTTTTAGAACATGTGTATATCAATAGACACAAAACTCCTGCGATCCGAGACACTGTGGCTAGCTTCACTGCTGTCACCCGGCAGTGGGTACAGCCAGGCCAGTATATTGATGGGCCTGATTGTAGCATCAGTGGGTTTGATGGAAAGAGTAATTGCCCCTTGGCGATAGGAGAATTCAGCTGGCGAGGTGAAACGACCCAGCGCCATGTAACAGTGAAAGACTCCCTCCCTGTCCTATGTCTGTTGGGTAATGAGCTTCCTGACCCCGAGATAGTGGTGTCGGCTACCCAATCGAGGGCCAAAGAAGTCACCAGATTGAACACTCTCAGAGCCTTAGGGCCTGGAGTAGTTGCAGTGGGCTTGTTGGAGGGACTCACGTGGGCAGTAGCCCCTGGTCCAGTTCCACAGACTGCTGAGTCACCTACTGCTGTGCGAGAGGCGCCAGTAGCCATTGAGGATCCTACTTCGGTATCAGGGGACTCAGTGTCCTCAGATTTGCCTGGCGCAGTGCAGGAACCTGTGGTGGAGGACCAGGAAAGCGCACATATGAAGGGGTCTGCCCAAGCTGGATGAGTTTGCATCAGCTGGGGTCCCTGATCAGACTGACTTCTTTAAAGCCCAGAAAGAGTGTTCCACTCTGGCGGACCTGCAGAAGCAGGGGGAGGAGCAGGCTAATGGCAAAAGCCCTTGGGCTGTTCAAAGTGTACTTGGAAGATGCCACAGAAAGTTCCTTTTGGATTTGACTCACCAAATTCCTTTAGCGGGTCACTTGGGAGTGACTAGGACATCAGACAGTTTACCTGCTCAATTTTACTGGCCGCAATTCAGCGTACAAGTTAAGGAGGTTGTCTGGTCCTGATTGACTTGTCAAGCTTCTGGCAAGTCAGATGGTGCCACAAAGGACCCCTTCATTCCACTACCCATGGTTGGGCAGCCTTTCAAGAGAATAGGCATGGATATTGTGGGTATTTTGGATCCTCAAACCAGATCAGGGAAGTGATACATCTTGGTGATGGTAGACCATGCCACAGGGTACCCTGAGGCTGTCCATCCCAGGAGTATCAAAGCCCCCATGGTTGCGAAGGATCTAATTGGGATATTCTCCCATGTTGGATTCCCCAAGGAAGTCATTTCTGACAGGGGATCAAACTTCATATCAGCGCATATGAAGGCCATGTGGGAGGGGTGTGGAGTCACCTACTGGATCTCTACATCCTTCCATCCACAAACAAACAGGCTTGTTCAGTGGTTCTGCAAGACCCTGAAAGGCATGACAGGTGGCTTGGAAGAGCATCAGAGGAGAAAATGGGATATTCACCTGCTGTGCCTTCTGTTCACCTACAGGAAGGTGCCACCGAACAGAGTAGCGGTTAGCCCCTTCAAGCTTCTGCTTGTACACCCTATACGAGGTCCCCTCAGTCTACTGAAAGAGGGATGGGAGGGAAACCCTTCATCCCCTACACGAGATGTGGTTGACTATGTACTTGGCCTTCAGTCTTGGATGGCAAAGTACATGGAACAGACGATGAAAAACATAAAGGCCAGTCAGGAGCTGATGAAGCACTGGCACAAAGAGAAGGCCACAGTGACAGTCTATTATCCAGGCCAGTGAATGTGGAGTATGGAGCCTGTCAAACCCAGTGCCCTTCAGAACAAGTTGACCGGGCCTCACTGTGCGCAGGAAAATGTCAGTGAGGTAAATGATCTCATTGACGTTAAAAGACCTAAACAGATTTGCAGGGTCTTCCACGTCAAAGGGATAAAACCCCATTATAGCCCGGATGACTTGGTCATGTCGTTAGTGACAGATGGAGAGACTGAGGAGGAGACCAATCCTCTCCCAGACCTCCTGCACACTGAAGCCACAGATGGGTCAGTGAAGGTGTCAATCTTGCAATGGACCTGTCAGAACAGCAACTGACAGATTGTCGCTGTTTACTGGGACAGCGGGCCTTACTGTGCGCAGGAAAAAGTCAGTGAGGTAAATTATCTCATTGACGTTAAAAAACCTAAACAGATGTGCAGGGTCTTTCACGTCAAAGGGATAAAACCCCATTATAGCCCAGATGACTTGGTCATGTCGTTAGTGACAGATGGAGAGACTGAGGAGGAAACCAATCCTCTCCCAGACCTCCCGCACACTGAAGCCACAGATGGGTCAGTGAAGGTGTCAACCTTGCAACGGTCCTGTCAGAACAGCAACTGACAGATTGTCGCTGTTTACTGGGACAGCTTGCTGGTCTGTTTTCACTGACTCCCGATCGTGCAGATTGGTGCATCCATGATGTGCACTCTGGAGACCGTAAGCCTGTGAACAGCAGGATTCACCGGGTGTCTGATAAGGTCAGGGACACCATCAATGAGGATGTTTCCAAGATGTTGGACCTAGGAGTGATAGAGACATCCCACAGCCTCTGGGCTAGCCCAATGGTACTGGTTCCTAAAAAGCCCAGTAGTGGTAAGACTGAAGTCCACTTATGTGTGGACTACAAAGGGCTCAATTCTGTCACAAAGACAGATGCTCACCCCATTCCTTGGGCAGATTGACAAGCTCTGCGCTGCACACCTTTGACCTCACGGCAGGGCACTGGCAGGTTGGCTTGACAGACAGAGCGAGAGAGAGTCCGCATTCAAAACCCCAGAAGGACATTATCAGTTCAATGTGATGCCCTTTGGATTTAGAATGCCTCTGCCACTTTTCAGAGGATGGTTAACCAGGTTTTGTCGAGTACTGGAAATCTTCGATGTAGCCTATTTAGACAACATTGCTGTGTTCAGCCACACCTGGGAAGATCACTTCTCCCACCTAAAACCAGTGCTTCAGGCGCTGCAGAACGAGGGTCTGACTATCAAGGCATCGAAGTTCCAGGTAGTGCATTGTACCGTGACTTTCCTAGACGACCAGATTGGTGGAGGTAAGAAACAACATCTCGAAGCAAAGGTAAAGGTTGTCAAGGATTGGGACCACCCCACCAGACAGACACAGGTTAGAGCCTTTCTAGATCTCACCAGGTACTACCGGTCCTACATCAAGGGGTATGGGACTATTGCCATGCCCCTGAATAATGTAACTTCCAAGAAAAAGCCGAAGAAAGTAACTTGGACCCCCGCCTTTCAAACCTCCTTTCAGTATTTAAAGGATGGATTGTGCAGGGGCCCTGTTCTGAAAGTGCCAGACTATGGTCATGAGTTCACTATCCAGAAAGACGCCTGTGATTTTGGGATTAGAGCAGTGTAAGCGCAGCTGAACTCTCAAGGGGTAAAGAAGCCTGTCGCTTACATTAGCAGGCGATTGGCAAAAATGGAAAGGAACTGGGCTGTCATTGAAAAAGGAACTTACGCCGTCATGTGGGCAGTAAATTAGCTGAAACCCTTCATCTTTACTATCCAAACAGACCACCGGCATCTTCGATGGTTAATGTTCATGCAATGGGAGAACCCTAAGCTTTTGCGTTGGGCCATTTCCCTACAGGAATTTTATATGGACATTCAGCACCAGCCATGTTCCCAGCATGGAAATGCAGATGGCCTCAGCCGGTTCTTTTGCCTTGATGATGAACCGGAGCCTTAGTAGGGTGGTGGTTCACATGTTGAGGCTCGGAGGCATGTGAGGAATTCGACCATACGCATGCTTTTGATTTCTTAAAAATGTTTGACGAAATGTAATGATTGTAGATCAACCTCCACAAAATGTGTGGGCTAATCCGCACACATTTTCCTATGTGCACTGCATAACATATGCATAGACCTGTGCACTCTGGGTGGATGCAGCCTACAGGTGAGTCCCCCCTGTCATATTTAGTTGGGATATGACAGGAGGAGCACACGATGCATCTCCAGAAGGGTGGGGTAACCAAACCTTCCTCCTGCCAAGGCCAGCCTGGTCAACTAACAAAGACTCCATGGATCTGCTGCTGTCCTTTTGTTGGGCCCTACAGATGGTGGCAGCGTTTAACATACAAATGGAATGTACTTCAAACAGGCCCACATGGGGCCTGGCTGCAGAGCTTAACAAAGGAGACGGCATACCCCAACAACCTTTCATATGCAACTGTATCAACCTGAAGCCAGCTCCAACCCTCAGTATCTATTGAGAGTGAGCTATCATGGCTGGGCTGTGTATATACAGTAGTACACCCTGCAAGGGGACCCCAATCATAAGGTATGAGAATGTGATTTGCAGGAGCTACAGAGCCTGGTCTCACCGCAGCTTCAAGGAAGACCTGCTGCTTTAATCAGGAACCACAGAGAGCTCATAAACCAGAAAGACCCTTTGATCCACAACAGACAGGAAGATGGGAGGGACTTAGTATTTTACATGTGTTCAATTTACCTTTTCTGTTGCAAAGCACTCTGGTTATGACCTCACGCACACAGGACATTGTTGGTGTGGACCCAGAATTGGTTCATTCAGGTGGACTTAGCCTACACCAATTCCTGTGATCCATTTGGCTTTAAAAGAGGGCCGAGCCCCTCTTTTGGCAGATTATCAGAAGACTTTGCATGGAGTAACAAGAAGAACTCATCATTGGACCATGGCTGAAGTTAAAGTCTGCCTTACATCTGCTGCCTGTGAAGGAAGGCCAGGACCTCCAAAGAGGAAAGAAAGATCCCTCCCCTTAACATCTCCCAAGGGAGATACTGAATACAGAGGACCCTTCAGCAGCATCAGAACC
Organism: Ambystoma mexicanum; assembly: GCF_040938575.1. Classification (NCBI taxonomy): domain Eukaryota; kingdom Metazoa; phylum Chordata; class Amphibia; order Caudata; family Ambystomatidae; genus Ambystoma; species Ambystoma mexicanum. The sequence continues at coordinate 143,528,623 of NC_090930.1, read as the reverse complement.
GGTACCCAGCCGGCACTCAGCGTGTTCTGTTAGGCTCTGCAGCATGATTCCTAGGTGGGAAGTGCCAGAGAGTCCCTGAACCCAAAATAAAGGACAAGGCAGCTGCCGGCAACACACTCCTCAGCTTTGCGCTGTGTGCCTTAAAGAATGACACAAGCCCAGTGAAGAAGCTTGGAGAAGTGCATTTACCGACGTCTGTATTAAAGGACATTTTCGAGGACATTTTCGAGCCAGTTGAGTTCCTCGAGCTGCAACTGACTGCAACACTGACCGTTGTCAAGCCACAGTCACTTAAATACATCCAAGGCATTGTGGCCAGTGATTCAGAGTGCCAACCAGCACTGTGACAATGATTCCTGACCCCGAGCCACTGTGTAGGCTAGCCTGTAGCTTTTCGTCCAGCCTCGCTTGCCGAACCGTCTTGATGCCTCATACCCGCAGCTCACTCGCATCTTGAACTCTGTCACAGAAGCCTGCAAAGCACCGACTCGGCCCTGTTGAGCACCAAGAACCCTTACAGCATAAGGTACATTGTGGTTCTGCCCCCCATAGCCCCCCACCCCTTCCTGGAAGGCCGCTAGAGACTTTCTAAGACCCATTGCACCCTTTGTGTGGAAGCCAAGTAACCTTGAACTGATGCGATTATTTGCCAGACTGACTTCCCTCCTGTCGGTATGCAGAGTGCATCCCTTTTCCTTCTTTGAAACTGTCTGTCCTCTGCATTCCATTACAGGGTGGGTTGTATTTCATAGTGTTGCTAGAACTGTCTGTTATGATATAAATAAAGTCGATATTTTTGTCAAAACCTTGACTGGACAGTCCCTTTCATCATTTGGTAATAATTGTATTTTTGCTGTGTTGCAACTAACTAATGATTCACGACCTTGCCGAGATAAGCCTGCCGTTCCGTCCAGGTTACCAAAATTGGACAAGGGGGTATATAATTTGCTTCTGTTTCCAATCTGTTTGGATCCCTTCTGGTGCACTAGAGGTGTGGGGCTGATTGATGGTTTAGAAACAGATAGTCATCCCTTGAGCACTGGTGCCCCAGACGTTGATTCACCACTGGAGTCAGTTGATGAATTTTGATTCACACCCAGTCCCCTTTATTGATATTGATATTGTATTTGTATCGCGCTCATACACATGTGTTTCTGTGTTCTGACTCTAGTGAGTGGCACACTTGGTCTGGCTCCAGAGGTAGTGCTACTTTGATCTGTGAATGCATACACCTGATCACCGCCTTGCAGTTAGCAGTGCATCAACATTCAGCAGACCGCTAGCGGAGGCGAGGATGGAAGACACGCCAGGCGCCGCATGAGACTCTCATGTGCACTCAGTTTGATTTTTTTTATTAGTCACCCTTTTCCCTCTGGGACTTACAGCATGGGTACAGAAGTTTCCCATTTTCTCTCCACCGGGCGTGATGCCCACCAAAATGTGTGTGGCATGGAGATACAATTGCCACCACCCGATGAACACCCACCCATCAGTCCTGCCTTCATTTTCAACAGCACACCCTCTGACCCCTCCCGCTCCCCGCAATAACCACCAGTGCTCAATAAGGTCTGCAGACTCTCAAAGTGGGGGAAAACCACAGAACAGGTTATCATGCTTTGTTCTTTCTAGAGAGGGGTGCCTGCTACCTTTTTTGTATTTTGGCCACCCTAAGTTACCAAGGGGGAACCCAGACGTGGACCCCTTGCTCACTGTGCTCAGAGAGGCACAGCTCCCCCACACTGATGAAGGCCCGACTAGGCCGAAACACGTGTCTAGGGTTGGTGTTGACACTCTTGTTCAAAGGAAGTTTGCCAGGCATTTCGGTGCTGGACTGCCCTTGTGGGTGGGACAACGACTGATATGCAAATGCATATGCCTCCTTTGTGAAAAGTACAGTGAGCAAAAAGTGATGGCTGCGGACTCTCAAAGTGGGAAACAAAAGCACAGAACAGGTTATCCTGCCATGTTCTTTCTAGAGAGGGGTGCCTGCTACCTGTTTTGTATTCTCACTAATACTTATTGAAGAGGACTGTGCCATGTGTAGGGTGGCACACCATACATTCATCACCGTCCCACTGTCAGCTGTCAGATTCATCATGGGTGCCAATCCTACCCACCTCTAAGGAGTCTGATTTTGATGGGCTTGTAAGAGCCCTGCAGAGAGAATGTGGATGTCTTTGCACTCTCTCAAAATGCACGTGTGGTAGTAGGGTGGAGGTAGACCATACCAATGGTACATAAGGCGCTATATAAATGGAAAGAAACATAACATAACATGAATGTACACAGTAGAGTCGTGGACCATAAATCATTGCCATGGCCCTCTCTATCCATCAGTTTCTCTACAAGCTAATTATTTGACACTATATGTGTGGTAGGCACAAAACTACAAATCCCAGAATGCAAAGCGTAGCTGGCCCAAAAGTCAAAACTGCCTCAAGTGTCACACATGGTGCAGGCTAAAGTGCCGGCTAACGGCTTTGCCCATTTTGTTTTACTTAACATCATTTAGTGTACTGTTTCTTTTATTCGATTCGATTGGTGGTTTCTTCTTTTGTTTGTGCAGTTTTTTCCATGCTACCCTCTGAGTTCAAGTTTTGATGTTGTGAACGTGCTGTGATGTCAAACATCCTGCGCCTTAAACCACAGGTTTCACCCCAAGACAGTGTGAGCGCATTTCCTCAGCCAGTCACAGCTGCTGTTTGATTTAAATCTGTGACAGCTCTAAGAAGCAACATTGAAATCCATGTCCACCCTTAAGCACAACAAAGCTTTATTAAAAGAAAATACAGTTAAATAACTTGAGCTAGTCTCTCTCTATTTGAGATTTTGGATTTGTTTTGGTGTCAAAACTACTTCAAGAAATCCTTTTTTTTACGTTGCTCTTAGATGTCTTTGGAGCCATCTCGTTCCACTTAAACCAGGCGTCAAGTGTGTTGTTTCATATCATCCACTAGAGAGCAGCATTACTCAATTTAGACATTCGGTTATAATACCATCAAATTCACGAATGTCAAGGTACATACACTCTCGCAGTCGCGAATCAAGTTCGGGTTTTACCAGCGACAGATCGGTATTTGTCCACGTAACCAGAGCGCTGGACCGCTGCCAGTACAGCATCTTAATGTTCAGAGCCAGAGGCTACTGTTACACCATTAGCGTCCTGGATCCCCAGGACGGACACACTACCCTGGCCTGAGCCCCTCCGTCCCCCCATCCATTGCACCAGGCAAAGGCGACGGCCCGAAGGAAGTCACACTTCACACCATCGCTCACTGCAAAGACAGCAGACAGCAGAGTCAGACTCGGAACCAGTAAAAAAAAAAAAGCGGAGCAGAATCACACATGGCAGTGGACTGAGTGGGATGCTAAATCTAGGGGGGGGGCTCTTATTAGGGGATGTGGCTTAAGTATGTGTCTACTTGGGACCTGCCCCCTATCGAAAGTTCCCCCACCCCCCTTGCCAGTGGCTGGGGGGTGGTTGTGAAAGCTGGGGCGCACTGGCAGTATTACCTTTTTTATTTATTTAATGTACTTAATTTAATTGTAACGCGCTGGGACAACGCCCACAGGCATGGAAGTGCAGGGACAGGACAGACAACAACACAGCCAAACAAATAAAGGACACATTTCAGTCAACCAAGCCGGAGAGTCCAGGGTGGAGTGAGTAAGTGAGATGGCTAGAAGGGTCTTTAGCCTGCCCCTAAAAATTGAAATTGCCCCACACAGTCTAAGATCTGGTGGGAGGGCATTCCAAAGCGGGGGAGCGGCCACTAAGAAGCAGCCATTCTGAACATGGGAAAGTTTGGCAGCAGGAGTTTCCACCAAGCCCGTGTCGTTGGTGCGTAGCGCGCACTTAGCTTGCAACCACCTAATCCTTTTGGTTAGATATGCTGGAATTTTCTATAGCGACAGGCATGCGTGACGCACAGTGTTCTGAAATGGATTTGCTTCTGTACTGGCAGCCAGGGAAGTGATCTTCTAGATGCAGACCGTTGCTCTGTTGCGCGAATACCAGTCACCGCCCTGACTGCATTATTCTGGACACCTGTAGCCGATGAATCTGTTTTTCCAATGCCCTGAAGAAAAGTGGCACAGTAGTCCAGACGTGAGCCAATGATCGCACGGGCCAGTGTTTCGCCAGCAATGGTCTTGCCTGTACGAGTAACTTCACATAGTAGGAAGCCCGTGATACCAGGCTACTGACGTGTGCCTTCATAGTAAGCTACAAATCTAATACCAAACCCAATGTTTTAACTTTAGGGAGTGTTGTTACGATGCAGTCAGAGATTTGAAAGGTGTCATACATAGGATACAATTTACATAGTTTGGAAGCTGTGCCTAGCAACATAATCTCTGTCTTCCCATTGTTAAGTCCCAAGCCATTAATAGTCATCCACTGATGGATGCGATTGTAAGTGTTATTAATGGCCTATGCATCAAGCTCATGGTTGCCAAAAAGAGGAAAGAGACACTGAATATCCTCTGCATAGTTTGCACACTCGACACCTTGCGCATCCAAGGAGCTGAAAAGAGGGAGAATATAGATGTTGAAAAGCGTTGGGGACAGACAGGAGCCCTGGGGCACCCCGAACTCCAGGACCTATTCTTCTTCCATGAAGTCTTCAAAGAAGACTCTCGCCATCCGCTTAGAGAGAAAAGAGAGAACCCAACTGGCCATCTCACTAGAAACATTGGCAGTGTCTTGTAGTCTAGTGGTTAAAATAGTATGATCGACAAGATCAAACGCTGCCGTGGGATATAGTAGCATCAGAAGCGATGCTTTGCCTTTATCTGCGTGTTGCAGAATGGACGTTTTCAGCTCAAGGAGAGTGGTTTCAGTGCTGTGATTATATCTTTGGTGCGCACCACAGTAACGAGGTATCATGAAGTCTCGAGAGACTGGGCCCTCGAGCCCTCCTCCTGTTTCGGAGTTCAGAGTCATCTGGCAGCCGTAGCCAAAGCCGCGGTTACACTGGCTTTCTGCAGATGTCAGTACTTCCTAAGTGCTGACACCTACAGACAGTCTGTGTAACTGTGCAGCGCTTCGGCAACACAGCGGCCTGAGGTGTCGGCCTGGCTGGGGTTAGTCCGGGTGGACCCTGGCAGGGCCCCAGGTCAGAAGCCTTTTCTGGAGACTGCTGGGTATTGGCCCTGGCTACCCCCGGCCCATGTAAATCCCTAACAAATGGCAATTGTTCCTTTTTAATTACAAATTGAGTAACATACAATGGGACAGTTTGGGTTAATTTTGTTTTAAAGCACATTTGTTCAGTAATATAAGTCAAACGTGGAAAGTGCATTAACAGATTAAAACGGCCCACTTTGGCAAAATAAGTGGTGCTCAGTTGAAAATTTGCCATTGCCCTGTGGGCCAGTTCGTGCCTACCAGACAGTGATATCCCCAAAAGGCAAGACAACTATTACTGAACAGGCAACATTTGTCACCGAAGAATGCACTGACCTTTTCTGTTTAGTGGATAAAATGCAGGATTTTCCGATATATCTTTGACAAATTGACAACATGTTTCGGCAAAGCGTTACATGCACTTGCCTTTCGGTGGCGGTCCCAGACAAAGGGACTTCTCGGAGCCAAACGTCTTTGCGGCCTTCTTGTCATGGCTGGGTCAGCCAGTGGAATGAGTAGTTGAATGAATATACTCATTCTTTCTTCTTAGTGGGGACTGCAAAAAAGGTTGGATAAGGAATATAAGGAATTTTAAAATCCTGAAAGACAGCCTGGAAGAAGCAAGTATTATCCTTGACCTCTAAGGATCTGCTGCACCAATGACATCCATCATCTCAAGCACTGTCTGTCCCTCATCTAAGCCTGTAAGTCAAGCATCTATGTGACAATCAACCCAACTAATCCCAAATACATTCTCCAAGGAAACCCCACCAACCATACCCAAGTCCCGAAACTCAGGCCGGATTCATGCCTCAACTCACACCAAATGCAAAATCTCTCCTCTTTACCATCCACTCTGACCTCTCATTCAAAAACGAAAATCGCCACAAGACCCAAGCGGCATGGTACCAACTGGCCCTTCTCTTTTCAAGCTCTTGGTCAAGCTTTTCATCCCTGTCCTGCTTGTCAGCAGAGTTTTCCGAGCCCTGAGTATCCCCCACCTGGATGATGTCAACTTCCTACTCACAGGAGCATTGTACACCGAACGAGCCCTTCTCAAAGTTGTCCAGCACGCAGAGCCTGTCCCATCACAGGACTGTGAAAATTCACCCATTTCACTCCCGTCCTCAAGCAGCTGCACTGACTGCCCCTTTGAGCACACGTCAGGTTCCAGACAGCCTGCAACACCTACAAAGAAGTCATAATCGAAACACCACTCAACATGGCCGAGGCACGCAACATCTCCGGAGAGCCAAGCTCCACCAGAAGCCACGCCATCACCGGACCGGAAACAAAGAACTACAATAGGGGAAAATAACCAGGAAGCAGGCCATCTCCTGCGATGCACCCTGTCTCTAGAACAAGTTAGCAACACAGGTACAACTGCCCCCCTCCATCCTACACTGCAGGAACGACACGAAGACCCTACTCTTCAAAGAACACATCACAGATCTCTGATGACTCCAATCAACCCTACCTCTCCCCCTCGGGAGCTCCCTCCTCTCTCTGACATCACCAGCACCGTCCCGCTGCCCCTGCCACCCCTGCCACCCCTGCACCCCAACTGTAACCCGCTCGGTGTATCCCCTATCTACAGTGCTCTGTTTCTTCCCAGCTAGTGTCACGCTTTATAGATCTCATACATGCGTACAGCGCTTAGTGAACAGAAAGCATGCATAGGGAGCTACACGCCCGTTCACAGTGCTGAATCCCTAAAACCTTAGCAAGAATCTTAGTCATAATAATGACAGTAATAATAATTGTTTCTTTTCATATTGATATTACTATAATTATAATTGTATATTTTTAGTTACTCTATTTTAAGCTAATTACATATTTTGAAGAATAACAGCTTGCACTATTAACACACATTAGCACAATGCATTCATATTCTTAAATAAACCATGCCAGGGTCTCCTCCTTCCATTTGGATAATCACCTGCTAATTAAATAGAGCGAGTTGGCAGAGGTAGAATCTAGTTTTCATTGATGGAAGATAAATGAGGCCTTTATCGCTAACTACTCAAGCCAGAGTGGAATGTTAACTTGAGAATCATCAAGAAAAAGGCGGCCCACGTAGAATTAATAGTTTTTTATACAATTAAATTGCCATATTCATTGGAAAAAGATGATTAATTTGCAGATTTGCTCCGTGAAAAGATAATTTTAGCAAAATATAACAAAGGGTGGAAAAAACGCATTTCAATCCATATCAGCTGGATTTTGCATTCAGCATTTGTTCCTGCAATGTCCCTATTTCTTAATTCTTGATATTACAATGAGCCACATTGATGGCACCCAATGCAGACAGTGAGGAAAGGCTTTCTCCTCCAAGTTGAATGAAGATCACTGCAGTAAGGTTTAACCCACTGAACTATCTTACTGGCTGATGGAGGACTTTGTAAGAACAGAGAAATTACAGCCACAATTATATCTTTTCATAAAAACATGTCCCGAATAGAACCGATTACTGGCACCAAGGAATAAGACCTTTCTTTGCATGCAACACGTATTTTCTCTATTCACAACATGATGGCACACACACTTAGGGCCACTGAATGTGACCTCATCCTCCCTCCAAACAATTCTGGGGTGTTCCTTTCCTCACCCTGACATGAAATGACATGTCTATGTATATCCTGCTAGCTGGTAACTGGAACTCCATTCTTTCATTTTCTCTGACCTGCCCCTCTTGCCTTTCTCTAAAGAAGGCCAACCCTGACAGAGAACCATGCCTGCCCAGTTTATACCATTTTAGCCCAAACAACCTGAAACGCTCTGCTAGGGTCGGACTGGGCCATAATTGTCTCGAACACCAAAGGAAAAGTATCCCACAGTTGCAAATGGCTATTCATCCCTTTTGTGACAGTGAATAGTAACTACGGGGGAGTTATTGGATTGTGTGATGCAAATTGTGCATTTTAAAGACTATTTATTCAGCAACACTGGTCAAAACTACTAGCCAGAGAGTGAATTAACTCATCAAACTGTTCCAAATTGACCAAAAAAAGTGGCCCACACCAGCATTTTGGGTTTCTGGTTTGGCAATGGGCCTATTGCCCTAGAGGCCAGTCCGACCCTGTGCTCTCCACGAATCCCTGGTAAAGTTCAGGAGACCTCGGTTATATCAAAACATCAAATGTTCTGGTGACTTGGATAGTGTCTGAAGTTGTCCTCTCAGGCTTAGATCTGACACAATATTTAAAAGTGCCTCAAATTAAAAATTGCATCCCAACATATAGACCCATGATTCTGAAATTCACAAAACCACAACCAGTGCTTGCCTTTAAGAGAGGGACAACATCTCGAATCATGTCATGAACGCGGAAATCTTGCAGTTACAAAATAGTCAACGCTATCAACTACCACTAAATATGGGAACGTTCTCACATTTTACTTTTTTGTATTGCTGACATATTCCAAAAGGAAAGCATGCCAGTCATTCTTGAATTCCAGCCATTTGCTGTGTGCCTTACTGGTTTTGTACTTTAAGTCCTGTTAGGCACCAGTGAAATACCAGGGACCTCGCCCCTTCAGTCTCACTATGTGTCATTTGTGTGAGGGCATTGCCAGAGTAGATATGTTTTTATACATGTTTCCATGATGCATGTGCAGATATAGGACTTCTCCTCGTCCCCTATTCACAACATATTGTATCTCCTGCAAGGGCAACGAGTACACGGGAGGGGGCAAGAACTTCCCCTTTTCCCGTGATAATGTGTGCAATTTTCGTTCTTATGTACGAAATGGGGCTGTGTGCTGCGTCGATGTTGCTGGAGACGAAACACCCTTGGCGTTTTTCTGTACCAGAGCTGTACTCCTGGGATATTGACCATTATCAAAGGATAATATGGCACATGGTTTGAAAGGTAACTCAGCAGGCTGAGTGACTGCTGCTGAGATCTAATGCGTTCAATACGGCCAGGTAATCAAATGCCTTGTTCCCAATTTCTTTAGGAAAGATTCTGGAAAATGCACCATTTCGCCCCTTCACTCAGAACATGTTCTTGGAGGTGAATGCGCAAATCCTCGAGGGGCACGGGAAGTGGGCTCCGTCGCTCTAGGCTGCTTGCCCATTGGTGGCTCTTACTAGGTTTGTGGCAAGCATCTGCGTCCATGAATCCCCAGAAAGGGTGTTATTTTGAAGTGCGAATCACAGAGTTCTGCCATGTTAAGAGAGTGTCAAAGCAGGGCTCCAGGGTGCCTCCGCTCATGTTCCCCCAGTTAGTTTCTCAGAACTAGAACATTTAGCATGTCAAAGCGCCTCAATCTGGGCCTACCCCGAAGTCGTTAGTAATTACCTGCACGCTCACGCCTCTTCATTAAAAAGAAAAACGTAACAACGCTGCCTTGTGCGTCATGTGTCTGCTTTGTTGACATGACAACAATGCGTTCAAAATGTCTGGCACATTTTAGCCACATGATCAGGCATCAGACCAGGGTGATGCTTGCGCGAAGCAATGTATAAGCGGCTTCTGTCCCGTGCTTTTATTGTTTGAAAGCAGTGAATATGTTAGGGCAGCATATGATGACGAGTGCCTCACGTGAGGTAGGAAACAGCCGGTGTAGGATTTCAAGTCCACATGTTGCATTACGGGGCCGCAGGGCCTGAATTTATCCTGAAGTTTCGCAATTGCCAATGAATGGAGTCCCAGAAAGGAAACATCTATACATGTTCGTTATTTATTTATTTATCATTTATATAGCGCTAAAGACAATCCAGTCCAGGGGCATCAGAGCGCTAGCAAAACAAACCAACAGATAACAAAAAAAACCTGCCGACCCAGGCCCGAGAACATGACCTGGCCACTTGCCCACTCACGAGACCGACACCATATTTGCATGCCTCCATTTCTGGCCCTCTGGACTACACCGGGGACTACATGAATGTCGGAGAGAGTGGTTTCTTTGTGGCATAAACGGCTGCAGGTTTAGTGTAACAATCCACGTCAATTATCTATTTCAAAACACTGCATGATTGTCATCACAGCAAAAACTCTTTGGCAAATTGTTCTCCTTGTGCGGTGACCAGCCGACTAACTCATCCCTTAGGCCAAAGCTCCCCCAACTGCCATTGTCTGTGGTCCACCTGCCCCTGCAGGAGATCCTGAGCTGGAGGGGTGCCTCCATGACTTTCCTTTCCCCACACCTCTTCGTTTGTTGCTCTTCCCAGGCTTGCAGCCCATTTTCCCGGGCTTTTGATGCCCGCTCTGCCCTTTCACAGGTTTCGCGCACGATTTCACAGGCTACTGCCCCCATACCCCTGCCAGGGGGGGGGGACAAGGCACTGATATCCTTGCGCCTCCCTGAGGGGGACGGTCCCCCTCATCGTCACTACCACAGACAGAATCTACTGGTGCACCAATGCCAAACATTTAAGAAAGAATATTAGGGCAAAAGGGAGCCAATTGGCATAGCATCAACACCCCACACATGCTCCATCCCACCATAAGATAATGGCACCCCATTCCTGCATTTAACGTCTGGCCACCATTTTAGGCTGAGAGTGTTACATGTTAAATGTTAAAGGTATTTATACCGCGCACCTTCACCAACGGAGTTGGTCCCCAGGCGCTCTGGCAGATCTGCAAACGAGAAGGTGGGATGGGTTAGTAGGTGAAGAGGGCGTAGGATAGTGAGAGGAGTGGTGTTCTGTTGGCAGCTTCGACCCGGTATACACCGGGGGCTGAGCTTTGGTGCGGGTATTGGATCGGCGTCAGTCCGCGTGTGCTGTTGGTGCGGCTTATGTGTTGTTGCAGTGTTGAGAGTGTGGAGAATGCCTCCACAGATGAGCTTACTCATACACAGTATAGACCTGGGGGGTGAGGGGGGGGGTGGCTGCCATAGCGAAAATAAAACATTGATACCCATGAGCTCCATATTATTGCAATTATTTTGGGCAGGGTGATCTATTTACACAATATATACATGTAGTGGTCATAGAACAAACATGTAAGTGAGATGGTGGAGGGTCAAAGAGCTGCCTGCGGTGCAGGAAGTGCTTGCAGTCTGCAGGCCAGGATACGGGAGTGCAAGGGAAGCAGTCTTTGGTAAAATCGCGCGTGTCTGCAACAGATAAGGAGGCTGGGCCAGATTGGGCCGGGGGCCATTGTTCGCATCTATCGATTGTTTATCTGGGAGCCGCTGCCATGATGAGAAAGGGAGCTGAGGCGTCTTCCATCATGGCCGACACGTCCTGCTGGCAGCGAGCGCGCCTGGCCCTGCCAAGCCGCCGTCCACGTCTAATTAAATTAGTAAATAAACCACGATGATGACACGGGCACGCAGCTGCTGCTTGCCAGGGCTCCATTCAGGACCCCAGACCAAAGCAAGCCCTTCTTGTGGCACTAACGCGGCTTTCTTTTCTTGGACGACACCGCGAAGCCGCCCGACAAAACGCCTGCCAAAAACTATCCATCACTCGCTGCTAAATAGGAGCCCCGCTGAAAGGGCAGACCCGTCTCCAGGGGCCTGGGCGTCAAGCAGTTGCTGCACGTTCAGCAGGGAGCTTTATGCCAAATATCCGTCCGTTATTAAGCCGAGGCCAGGGGTGTAATCTGATGCTTAAACTTTGTTGTAGTGGTAAACAGATTTCAAAATAACCTACATTTCTTCTTTTTTTCCCATTGTATAGCAACGATGCCAGAATTGTTTCTATTTTGTAGCACCATTCAAACCTGTGAGTGTGATCTGCAGGTTGAACATGCAACTTACCATAAGGTGTTGAACTCGCTGAGCTGCCTGAAATGTTTTCTTTTGTATGTCTGTATGCAACATATTCCTCTCAACCCTTTGAGCCCACGGGGCTCGTGAAAACAGATACTTTTATTATGGAAGTGATTGACCCTGCAACCCCAGCTGTGGCTGACTTCCTACATACTGAGAAGGTATTTGACTCTTTAGAAGGGTTAATCTAGTCGGGTGCTCACCATAATGGGAGTGGGAACTCATTGCATATCGTTGGTATTCTTACGATACACTAATCGCGCTGCCCGAGTCTGCACAAATGGAGCAACGTCGGAGCGTTTCTCACTCTCCAGAGGTATGCGCCAGCGCTGTCCACTTTCCCTGATCCTAGTCGCTCTAGCTATTTTTTGTATTTAAAAAAAAAATGATTTATTGGTTTAAATAAACCTTTAAAAAGAAGAGACAAAAAAAATCATCTCCACATCAAATGTTCTTTGTCGTCAATTCAAGTCATCAATATGTCCTTCAATAGATCATATCTTTTTTTTTGGCCAGATAATAGAGATTGAAGGATGGCTACATTCACCCACTAATCGATCATTCGAACCCACTGACTGTTAGACAAAAGTTCTTTGAAGTCCTCTATGAAACATTAGGGAGTATGTTAATTTCCTGTTTTGTCCATAACACATAATTTGCCACCAATCTTCACTACTCAGTGTTTGCTGACTTCCAATGAAAGTTGACAGATGTTTGGATCTGAGTTCAGGAATGGCAACACGAAATAGAACCAGGTGTTTTAAAGTTTCCATTTTCTTGGAGCAAAATCTACACATGACGTCTTTGTCTTGAGCCTGAGACCACACGTTTAGTCTTTCCTTTGTTTTAAGTGCATTTAGACGAAAACACATAAAGCGTGAATTTGGAAAAAGCTTCACAAAATCTGCACGTTTGTTAAACCTTCTTGCTTCAAATGGGACATCTTTCATCATGGATTGTTTTAGTCGCAGTTCTTGTGTGTCAATCCAATCACACCTCCATAATTTATTTTTTACTGAGTCTGGATTGCGCGGCAGCGTTTCAACATCTGTGTTAGGATCATATAAGAAGCTATCACATCGTTGTGACCATCGGCATAATAGAGATTCCTGATTTTCACTCTTTGGTTGTTTTAGAATTATGAATTGAGGTGCAGCATCTTGCATAGTGAGTTTGCGATATTAAGCAAGGGTGTTCCAGCAGATCTGTGCATTGAGGGACAAAAGGCCCAACTCATAGCCTATGCAAACTGTTGCTGTTCCTTTTGGGATTTTCAATACTTTGGTGCAAAATATATGTTCTAGTGTAGACCAAAGATCAGATGGACACCCCAGTGCACATTCAACCCCAAAAATTAAAGCTGGCATTACTTTCTGTTTATAAAAGTTTAACACTGGAATAAGTGAAAATGTCCCATATTTGTTGTTGATGATAGAAGCTTGACATGCAAGCTGTTTGCATTTGTTTCTCGCTTTCTCTACCCAAGGACTATCGTCAATATGAGCGCTAATTTGCATCCCCAGGTATCTTGTGGTCGTTATAATTTTCAGCGCTTCCATGCCTAGGCACCATTTTAATTTTTTCACTTTTATTTGTGTTTTCAAATTCTGCAATATCAGGATCTCACATTTGTTCTTATTAAAACAGAGCTTGTTAGTGTTAGCATATTTCTCCATGGCGCTTAGTTTACGTTGGAGGCCTATAGGAGGGACGTCTAGAAGCAGCAAATCATCAGCATATAGAATCCAGCTCACATGGCTACCAAGTATTTTAGGAGGAAATGCACAAACGTCATCAATGGTGACACCAATGTCCAATATAAACATATTGAAAAGAATTGATGCCAGCGGACACCCCTGTTTAACACCACAAAACGCTGGAATTGCAGTAGAGAGTGTACCATCTTGATCTAGACGAATTCTCACATTGGTTCCGGTATGTAGATCTTTAATTGCCGCCAATAGATCAGTTGGGCAGTTCCAAGTTTTCATTTTTGTCCATAGGATTTCTCTATCTATGCTGTCAAAGGCATGAGAGAAATCGATCAGAGCTACATAGACTTTGCCTTGTGTTCTTATGGCCTCCATTTTCATAAGATTTAGAATAAGTGAATTCAACCCGCAACCCACACCTTTCACGAATCCTGTTTGTCTGAGATCAATATGGTTAGACTCAGTAATCCAGTTGAGTAGTTCTTTTTTAAGCATAGGTGCGTACACCTTCCCTAAGACGTCCAACAGTGCTATCGGTCTATAGGCATGGGGATTTGCCCTATTACCTTTTTTGAATATGGGCACGACAACAGCACTTTTCCATGACGCTGGTGTCTCACATTTCAATGAAATCCTGTCAAAGAGAATAGAACATATTTCCACAGTCTTTAGGATTCTGTTTAATGGTGTAATTGGTGAGACCATCAGGTTCAGGTGCACGTGATGCACTTAATTTTTTTAGGATATCCAGAATATCAGATTTTTTAAAAACAAGATTCCATTGTGTTTGGGTGGGAAAAGCGGGATCTGGGAAATCGCCTTTTTTACTATATAGCTCAGTATAGTGTTGAACCCAGGCGCCCTCTGAGACTGTATTAAGTTGTAATAAAGCTTGTGTTCCACTTTCGTTGTTTATTACATTCCAGAATTAACAAGAGTTTTTATTCTTTAATTTTACCATCATGAATTTTGCATCATTCTGGAACATGATTTGCCGGTGTGAGATTATCCAGTTTTTATAACTTTGTTTCACGTGAATTTGCTTTGTCTTGAGATCCACATGATCTTCATTGTGTAATTTCTTCAATTTTTGCCGCATTTTTCTTTTGCGCTGACTAACTTCAAGATCAAAGACATGTTTTGGAATACATTTATGATGTTTCAGGCCTTGTTTTTTCTCGGTATACTGTGACAGTAGTGGTCCATATTCTATATTAGCGCATTGTACACGAAACTGGCTGACAATGGATTTTGTGTCAGTTTCAGAGTGATGCAATCTCACTCTGTTCGAATTAACGTTGACATTCATTGCCATGATGTGTTCTTAGGCAGAGCTCCAACTTGTATCACCATTTTTAGCATCTTATGGTCACTCTGAGAGTTCTCTGTGATGTGCATGCTGACAACATGACTGTGTAGGTTGTTTGACACATATATGTAGTCTAGAACCGAACGTTGGTCTAGTCAGCTCCAAGTATATTGTGCAGGTATATCACCTTTAGTGTTACCATTTAGTATGTAAAGATTCCTCGAGTCCATCTCAGAACACCAGCTAGCCGCAATTTTATTATGTGGTGTGTTGTTTAAGGCAATTGATGTTCAAATCTCCACATACAATAAGGTTACACGCAGAGGATCCCTCATAGACTTCATCGATTAGAGTAGTGACTTTGTCGATGAAAGAAGTGGTTCCTGTGGCTTAATGATGCCAATATAGGTTAAAGATATGAATCGATCCCTGCAATTGATGGAAGATTTCAGTTATTTGGATGTAAGAAGATACATTTCTTGAATTAGTGATTTGAAATCCAGACGCTTTCCGTATCATTGTCAACAGGCCAGCCATGGGTCTTCCTTTAGAGTTGCCAATTGCTGAATTAAAGGCAATCTCATATACATCGGACCAGGGATTTTCTAGAAGCCAAGTTTCCTGTAGACAAATTATGTCCAAATCAATCGTCCAGTTATTTTGGAAAAGATGTTAAGCCTCTAGTATTCCATGTTCCAAACTTCAGATTGGATTCTGCCCTAAATGCTTTATGTTATAGGCCTCCGTTTTTTGAGTTCTTTATAGTTAGTGCTTCTGCAAGCCAATACCAATCGTCTTGGTCAGCACCTGCAGTTGAGCCCACTGCTGTGGATTTGGCGCTTGTATCATGTGCAATCGTTATTTTGATTTGCTGTTTGATCAAATCATCAGTTAATATTTGTGAACTTTCCAGTGTCAGTTCTTTGTTTCTTTGTCCCGATGACACAGAGTCAATTATGATATTATCAGTTGGCTTTCTCCAATTCAATTTTTGCGGTGGTATAAGATTTGGATTCAAATCACTTCTGGCCTTGTTGGAATGTTGCTTGTGGTCCTTCAAGGTGTCCAGGCTCACAGGGATTTCAAAAATGTCAAAGCCAAGGGATAACAAAGTCCCAGTAGCCTCGAGCAGTATGTTGTACACGATTTTTGATTTTAAGTGTAAAATCACCTTGTCATTTTTTGTCTCTCCTGTGAATTCCACTATTTTTAAATCATCAGTTGTGATTGTTCGAAGGCTGGGAATATGATGAAACAATTGAAGCACATTCTGTCGATTTAATATGAGGTTATCAGAACTCACAAGGCGTTCTAATCCGAGTTTAAGGTTGAGGGGACATTTCAATTCAAGTTTTCTTACATCTTTTGATTGGGGCATAGAATTAAAGTTTTTGCCACCAGATCTCCTTTGTGTGAGTTCTGCATCACAATTCGTGGTCTGCTTTCGTTGATAGTGAAAGTTAATTGTAGACTTGTTTGTACGCGGTGACAATGGTCTAGTGGCCTTGTCCTCCAGGGCCACATTAGAGGAATCTCCTAAGTCGGCCTGTTGTTTATGACCGTATTGTTGGTCAAGATTTGGCCATCTTTCACTTAACGTTTTAGTCTTTAAAATCAATATTTCAGTGCTGTTAGAGCACAAAGGCATTGGTTGATATATGGTACAAACTCTTCCTTTTCCAAATACAGACTCTTCCTTATCTGGGGAGCCTTGTTGTTGATCAAGTTTTGGCCACCTCTCACTCAGCGTGGCTGTCTCTGAAATCGCTTGTTCAGTGCTGGTAGAGGGCAATGACACTGGTTGGAGTAATGTGCAAACTCTTCCTTCTCCAACAACTTTGCAGATCTCCAAAAGGTCCCTTGTCAGATGTTCTGAAGATTTTTGATTTTGCAATTGATTTCTGATGATTGAGGCTGTTTTTGAAGCACATTCCGGATGTGACGAACTCGGCTGCTGATCTAACTTGCTCCATCTAACGTTCAAAGACGAAAAACAGGATTTAGATTTGATTACAGTAGGAATTGACTCCATCACAGCTTGACCCAAAGTGCACGTTCTGTCATTATTGCCGGCCTCAATCGGCGGTTCTTGCTCATAACTTGTTACTTTTTCTGTCACAGAGTTAGACATGACATCTGTCACACATATAGACTTATTTACTGTCGGGTCGTTGGTTTTGGCCATGTCCATATTTGAGGGGCGCAAAGTTTCAGTTGACACGGCAGTTTTTTTGATCGCACATGTTGTTGGTGAATCATGAGTAACCAAACAGTCATCGTCATGTGTTGACAAATTCATTAGATCATTAGTAGAGTCCTCAGTATCGTCAAACTCTGCTGTCTGGGAAACAGCTGGGGTTTTTGTGGCGGTTGGTAATAGATTTCGCTTCTGTAATAATCCAGCATTTGTGTGTACCGTAACATTGACAGTTTTTAAATTGCGCAAGAATTTCCTTGATGATTTGCAATTTCGACGGTTTTTCGTACACTGATTTTCGGATTTCTTTTGATCAGGCTTCTTTGGAAGGGCTTGCTTTGAGGGTAAAGAAGTTTTGCTAAACATGGGATAGGTTTCGGATGAACTTTTATCCTCAGTAGTGGATATCACGCCATTGGCGTCCTCATTTAGTGCATTAATGCCCGTGGTACTACCCAAAGTATTAGGTGGTTGGAAGTCACATGAATCTGGATTTGTAGACTTTGTGCAGCTTTGTAGTGCGCTAGCAAATGACGATTTCATGGTTAATGCTTCAGTAGTAGTTAATGCATATACATATTCATGTGGTGCGTTGGCAGCTATTTCCAAATAAGAAGCATCTTTGAGACACGTATTGGCAGTTGTCTAAGCCCCAGCCTCGTTCTTATTTCTCTTTTTCGTCGATTCTTCTACTTCATTTGCCTTCATATGGTCCTGATCTTCATTACAGCCAATCATGGACTCAGGTAGATTTAGCAGTGAGGCTATGAGGCTGCTGCAGGACCATTTGTTAGCTGCGGGGTCTGACTTTCATTAGATGATCTTTGAAAGGCCAAAGAGTGATCATTTCCCACAATTATTATTGGCAAGATCTCATCTGACAAACTGTTTTTGTTGTTCATTTCATGTGACATTCTTTGATTTGACTGTTGACTCTAGCTATTGAGTCGCTCGCTGCCATCCTCAGGGAACACCATGTAGGTAGGGGAGTTAGACTATTTAATCTAACCGCAGTGCTCTCGCGGTATGGGGGCAACATGGGGGTCTTTGTTGAGCCCCTGGAGTTCAACCTAATACCGATCGTGGATGAGACATTCAGAATTGGATGGCATTCGGGGTTACAAATGAACTGGAGCAAATCAGAACTATTTCCTCTGACGGACACAGTGAAACCGCGGACATCCTGTGAGAGTTTCAGGTGGTCACTGCAGACCATCAAATACTTAGACATAAATATAGCGTGAACTGTGGTTCAATTGTATTGTTTGAATACAGCCCGCTACTATGTGAAGTGCAACTTAACGCTACGAAGTGAGCCGCACTGCCTATTGATTTTATGGCCAGGATATCCCTTATTAAAGTGGTGTTTCTCCCCAAATGCCTATATATGTTTGCAAACATTCCTATTTAACTCACTGCCTCCTTTTTTGGGACAATAAGATCAGTTCTGACCAACCTTGTTTTGGGTGGGAAACCTACATGCATCAAATTGGAAATGCGGGTATTGTCGTATAATGAGGTGGGTCGAATGTCCCGGATTTCGGTGTGTATGCATTACTCTACATGCTTTACCATGCAATTTACTGGTGCCAATCCGCTCAGACACCACAAGGCATTACATTAGAAAGCATGCTTGCACAACCAACTGCTCTTGAGGCTACCCCTCCTACTACTAGCGCATGTCTCCGTACCTCAACCGATACCATAGAAAATACAAGCTGGGCATCTCTGAAGCTACGCCAGAAGTATACACTGTCTCCTCCTTATGTTCCACTGGATCTTTTAGATAATACGGTGGAGATTCCATTCACTGCTTAAAGGGGCATCATGCGTGAGCTACATAGGGGAGGATTTACCAGGTGTGAGGATCCATTCAGTGACGGGAAACCTATTTCCATAGACAGGTTCTGCAAACAAATGACTCCCTTTTTGTCTAATAGGCATCTCTATGCTCGCATAAAAGAAGAGCTGACATCTAGTTACCCCTGCATACCTAATGAGCTTAAAAGCAGCCCTTTCTTACGATATTTAATGACGACTGGAACCACATCTAGCATTATCTCCTCACTTTACAAGCTAGTAATGTCTAGTTCCCCGGCTAACTGTGGGATTGCCAGGTCAAGGTGGGAACTGTCACTGGGAATATCATGATCGAAGATGATGAATGGGAAAAGATTTGCTGGCAGTCGTGATATATCTCCCTCAATTAGAAACACTCAGCACTATAATATTGTTTTCTACACCAAACATGTTATACCCCATTAAAAGTTAGGATGTTTGACCCTACTGCATCTGAGGCATGCCCAAAATGTATACAACTTGAGGCTAAATGTATACACATGACTTGATCTTGCCCCAAAATAGCAGAATTCTGGTACGAGGTCACTAGCACATTAGTGGTTATCGTCAACACTGAGATGATTGGCTGTCCTCTGATATACCTATTGAGTCTCGCCCACCTTCCCCAAGTTACTGAGCAAATTCCTATTGTGTAGAGAAGCCACTCAATGCACACAGCAGAAAATAATACAACCCACTAGGGAAAAAGGCCCAGCACACCTCTTGCAAGGAGAACAAGGTTAATTCTCATAGAAACAAGTACGCAATAGCAAAGAACTCTGCTATCACGGAGCGCTGTGGCAAAATTAGTACAAGCATTTGGTTATAAATGTAGAACGCTGTTAGAATGGATTTCTGAACACTTCTCTGGTGAACAGATGTTTAGGAGGCCACCCTTATTAGTGTAACAGTAGACACTTATGTGAAATTAGCCAGGACAACTCAAGGTAGCTTGGAGAGCAGTCAAGGCTAAGTCTCAGGAGAAGTCGGGGTGATCTGAGGTCTTGGATGGGCACTCACAGTAGGACAACAAGAATAACCCTTAGACAGTAGTATATCACAAATATACACTTTATTAGGCCCAGGACAAACACAAGTGAATAATGGAAAACACTTTTGCCTCCTGGAACTCCAGAGGCTATCTCCATTTTACCCAAAATAACAAAGCGCTGAATGCTTTACAAACGTATGATTTGCTTTTGCTGCAAGAAACCTGGGCTACCGAGGTACTGCTCTGGGAAGGGTTTGAGATGATACAGTTGCCAGCTATCAAGGGTCCTAGAGGTCGAGCTATGAGTGGTATGATTATTGCGTGTAAACAGTCTCTACAGGCCCTTGTAACTGATAAGTGGTCAAGTCTAAACTCCTTCTTGGCCGCGACCTATGAGATAACTCGGAATGGAATGAAAATGTATATACTTATTATCAATGTATATTGGAATCCTCTGAAATACTCTAAAATACAGCTGAAAAATGAATTGAATAATTTGAGTAACAGAATCGATGAATGGCGCATGTCACACATGAATGGACTGGTTATTATAGCTGGTGATTTGAATGCAGATTGCAATATTAGTCACAAAGACATGGATAGTTTGATTCTGAGAACTAACCTAGGAACTCCTAAATCAGAAGTTGGCCCAGGCAACCTCAAACTTAGAGGAGCGATATGGTGTAATTTCATGGAAATTAAGGGAGTGTCCAAAATAACCAATGAAAGCAATACATGGGCTGCTAGAGGGTGTGCCTCAACTCTGGATTATATGTTTGTGACTATCGGTCTTGACAAGTATATGTCTGATTTGATAACTATCAATATGCCTACTAGTGATCACAAGCTGTTACACATCAAACTGTGGTTTACATCCCTCACTGAACAAACTTCACAGTATACTGAAGGTCTGATTGTAAACCCCAAAGGCAATAGAATAAGATGGACCTATTCTAAAACCAAGAGATTTACCTCTGTACTAGTACGAGACTTCTATGGGATGCCTAGGGAAGAGCGTGCATGGTATTTTGGCACAAACATCTTTACTGAACACATTAATCGTATTAGACTATATGCTACAGAAAATAAGGATCTGAGAAAGATAGACAGATCTCTGCACAAGCACTCCTTTGATATCGAGGTACGCGACCATAAAATAATGATGAGGAAAGATATCCGTAGGATTCTGAGAGAGAATGACTTTTGCGGTCAAACAGCCAATCCGATTAAAAAAGTCAAGCAACATTACAAGAACTGGGCGTTTAGCCACAGGTTTTTAAGAGCACAAAAAGATGGTGAAAAAATGCTCAATGCTATTAAAGGAAAAGACATCTCGAACTTCTGGCAAATTGTCAACAATGTTGACCTAACACAAAAAGATATTCAATATACCCAAATTAGTGAGAGAAGATGGTGTGATCACTTTTTGAAGATATATAGTTGCAATAATGGTAGATGTACAGACGACAATTATGAAATTTGCAATTGGTCTCTGGATATCTCCATTCCGAATATTGCACGTAGTATAACAAAATCCAAGAACTGGGGGGCCCCCGGACCCAATAATCTATCCAACCTAATACTAAAATCTGATATTAGCCTGTGGTCCAAAATCCTGCATATTTTATACAGAGATATTTTAATGACAAAAACTTTACCTGAGTCATGGAAACTGGCTTTAGTCATTCCGGTTTTTACAAAAGGTTTGAGATTAGCACCAGACAGTTACAAGCCTATTGTCATTACTGATCCTGAATCAATAATTCTTTCATCCATTGTCTTAGAAGAATTGCAGGATTGGATTAAGCATAATGATATCCTCGACATCAAACAGATTGGCTTTAAAAAAGGCATAGGCACAGACTGTGGGGGATTGATCATGAAAAGCATGCTTTCTAAGACGTTAAAAAAAGATGGATATCCGATTTATGTAGCTGCCATGGACCTAAGCAAGGCTTTTGACCTTGTTGATAGGCCGACCTTATGGATAAAATTAAACGACCTGAAGATCCCCAATCACCTTTTGCGAATTATTATTAGTTTGTACTCAGAGATGAAAATAAAAGTAAGGCTGAATTCAGAAGGGCTATTGACATCCGAGATTTGCATCCAAAATGGTTTGCGCCAAGTATGTATGCTAGCAGCCACATTATTTAATCTCTATGTTTGTGGTGCGGACAAAGCACTAAGGAACAAAGGTTTGATTGCACCAAAACTTGGCATCATGCAATTAGAATGGTTAGCGTATGCCGATGATTTTTTTGTTATTCGACTGTACCAAAGTCGGCCTACAAAGGATGAGTAATGCTCAGTCAAAATTATTACCTGTATGCTCTGAAGCTGTCACCAGACAGTGAGAGCGCTATATTACAACAATAAAATACAATTCCATAAATACCTTTAAAAAAGCAAAGTTAAACAATGTATTAAAACATGAAATACATAGTGACTTAACGTTCCAGATTAATTCCAGATAATGTATCTCAAAATTGTTCCTTTCATAAGGAATTTTCATTTCATGATTAATTATCCAAGCTCTATGTAAAGAAATTAGTCTAAATAAATCCTTGCTAGTTGCTGAATAATGGGATATTATGTGTTGCTTGGTTTTATAATCCATTACATATCTAGTATTTTAAAGTAAATGTTAGTTCTACTGTATGAATCCACTTGGCCGACTCTTGTTGGTGATGCATTGTAGGCCTCCATTAACGGACAGAGACCCACAAGCTAAAATAGGACCTTTCTGCTCCCAGTGATGCCTGTAATAAACCGAGTGCCACCTATACTGCTCAATCTCTACATGTACCCATTAATGAGAGTCATACAACACAGCCTATTGTTCTACTAATAGGCTAACGAAACACAGATCCCGATAGACATCGACCGGGGGACAAGCCCTCAATTACAGCAAGCCAGAAACTGCCTTATTGCAATCAAGGACAGGATGGACAGGAGCTACCAGAAAACCAACACTGAGAAAACAGACATTATGGTCAATAATCACCCTCCTGATTCACATGCACTGTCCGTCTGGCCAAAAGACTTAGGAAAGTGTCCCAAACCTAAGGAGGAGGTGAAGAATCTGGGGATTATACTGGATAGCACTCTCACGTTAAATACCCAAATCAATGCAGTGATGAAATCCTGCTTTTTCTTACTTAGGAAGATCAGACTTATATTCAATTCCTTCCCTTCCCCCATCGAGTGACTATCACAAACCCGCTGATTCCATCAGACTAGACTTGAGTAATAGTACCTACCTGGGTATATCACAATCTCTGCTGCAGCGGCTACAAAGAGTGCAGAGTGCAACTGCTAGAGCTTCAAAGAGTGCAGAGTGCAACTGCTAGAGCTTCAAAGAGCGCAGAGTGCAACTGCTAGAGATTCAAAGAGCACAGAGTGCAACTGCTAGAGCTTCAAAGAGTGCAGAGTGCAACTGCTAGAGCTTCAAAGAGTGCAGAGTGCAACTGCTAGTACCCTTTATGAAAGTGAACAAATGAGACCACGTTACCCCTGTTCTCAGATCTTTACAGCGGCTGCCGACCGAACAAAAAGCGGATCGCCTTTAAAAGCTTGTGCATTGTATTCAAGAGTCTTCGCTGACCAGAATCATCCCCAACCACAAATACACTCAAACCCTGCTGGACTGAAGGGGCTCTCAGAATTAATCAAGCTAACACAATAACCATTCCACTCTATAAAGAGGAGAGGGAGGGCAGTCTCTCTTTCTCGGTCCAAGCAGCAAGAATGTGGAACACACTACCTTGTTGCCTAGTGAAACCAACTTACCAAAAGTCCGGAAACATTTGAAAACATACCTATTCAAGCAGTGCTACAGCGTATTCATAACATCATGAGAGCGCCACCGCTGTTAGCATAACATACGTTGTCGCTAACAGCACTTATATATTCATTTATTCATTGTAATAAAGGAGAGAGACAGTGTAAGAGGGAGAAAGAGGGAAGGAGAGAATGAGAGAAATAGAGAGAGAGAGAGAGAGAGAGAGAGAGAGGGAGAAAGAGAGAGAGAGAGAGAGAGGGAGAGAGAGAGAGAGAGAGAGAGAGAGAGAGAGACCCAGTTGCTGGGGTGACAAAGAGAGACACAGGCGGCTACAAAGATGAAGGCCCAGCAAGCTGGAGAGACAGAGAGATACCCAAGAGTTTGGAAGGTAGGGAGTACCGGGAAGCTGTGAAGGGAAGGCCTGAAAAAATGGATGCAAAAGATGGAACAGTTAGCTCTCATTAAAGAGACATCTAGGGAGTAGGTGGGAGAGAAGATAAGAAGGGGGAGCAGACGTAGATGTATTTACAAGGCCAACTAGGCCCAGGCCTAGGGCGGCAGATTTCCCAAAGAGCAGCATTTTATTACAGTTTATTTTCAATTTAATGGTTGTCATTTTTTTAATATGAAGCCAATTTAGTTTTTCTGAGTCTGGCTGATACACAACACTGCAAGTAACCTTGAACTGCTAGCAGTCATTCCACTCTGACAGGTAGAGTCTTTGATGGACGAACTTCTATATATGCTTGATATTTGCAAAAGCTTTATTGTTAGGGTGACTTTTGTTTTAAAAACATTTTTTAAAAAGGGAACGCATACCAAACGCAGTGTGCTTTAGGTATTTAGTGATTCATTCATACAAATCTCACAGACATATATGACAGATATAAAGTTCTTTGGTCATTCTTATCTTTCCAAAAGGCTCTAAAACAGTCAAACCCTCATTGGTTTTATTGGTGCCACTTCACATTATCTTTGTAGTCCTTTCTAATCAATATACACATACACTATGTTAAGCAATCACTTTTATATGCAAATACATACATGACATGCATTTTTTAAACCATTGAAAAATTGACATTTTTCCCTTCAGAAAAGCAAAGGTTAAAAAGAATGCATCATTTAACAATATTAAATGCATGCCTATGCTTAAGTCAATCACAGAGTTCCCACAGGTGACACTGAAATGATGTTCAGAAGCAAGCACTCAATTCTCTTCCTGGCCCCACATTTCACGATTTTAGAGGTCTATGGTCGCCCCAAAGGTGGAAGCATGAGATAGATCATAGAGAGGTTTAAATGGCTAAGAGTAAATATGAAGACGGAAGTGCATCAAGAAACCAGTAGAAGGATATCCAAAGCCAAAGAAGGGCGAGAACAAACACTGTGTGCCAAAGGTGCACACTGTTTCACAGCTGTAAAGATGTCTCATAAGATATCCACTCAGCCATCTTTACAGAAGCGGCTCAGTGCTACGCAGGCAAATGGCATCCCTGCTGGAGTCATCATGTGGCTTTTATGGCATTCTGTTGCAATCTCAGTACTACCAGGAGAACCAACTGCAAAGTATGTCACACAATGCATTAACTGTGATACTTATAAGTATAAGATAGGACGTTTACTGTGAAACAGTACTTCATACGACAGCCGGACATCTATATGTAGAAGCAGAAATCAGAAAACGTTCCTCTGTATTGTACAGTACAACCAACTCTACGGAGTTAAAGATTTTAAATGACCTTAAACCTAAGCTGGCAAGACCCATAGCCTAAACCACACGCACAAAGGTAATATTGTGCTGTAACGCCCGACCCCTTGCTCAATTTTACTCTTGGAATGTTGGGTATTTTGAACAATTTCACAAACAGCAATGATGTAACCAGTAGGTACCACTTCATTTGTTATAGAAGTTGCCTGCATTGTGCAGCTATGAGGAATGATGTTGCTTCCCACACATGAATGTTCAGGGTTGCCCTTATCCATTATTCCACCGTGTGAATGCACAGCCAAAGATGCCCAGAACCTTCTCCCACTGTCTTTTCTACTGAGGTGTTTATCCCAAGGCAGAGTCTACACATTTCACTTGTGATTTTGCCATATTTTAATGGCATTCCGGCCCAAGGGATTGGAGGTCCATCGGCTGCAGCAGGTAACTTGCCCTATTTCTGTCTTGCCCCCTGCTTTCACCAGAGCTGTAACCATGAGAAGGAGGCAGAGTTCTTTTTATTCAACATTCTTATAAAATGTGCCTGTACCACTTGCATATATTTCATATGTAAACTTTTGACAAGCCCGGATGTAGACATGTAGTAATGTTGCATTAATATTACAGACTAGTCTAGGTGCTTCTCATAGAGTGACAGCAGGCAATTTATGAGAGAAACCAGATATTAGCAGAATTCCTCTTTCCAACCTTCTCTCACTTGTGTCGAGTTGGCAGACAGCCCAGATGATGAATTGAAGGAATTTTTTACTATGATGAATGCTATGCACCCGAGGATTAAATTTACTACCCAGACGAGTAAAACACTGATCAATTTTTTGGATGTTGAACTTTATGTCAAAGAAAACCATCTGGAGACAAGAATTTTCACCAAAACTACTGATAGAAACAGCCTTTTACTGGCTACAAGTTTCCATCCTCGAAGGACGATTGACAGCGTTCCTCTGAGCCAGTTCCTACGCTACCGGAGGAATATCTCAGAGAGCACAGAATATCAGAGACAGTCAGCTTCGCTACGTCAAAAATTTAGAGAGAGAGGATATAATCCCACAAAACTATCACAAATTGAGGAGAACGTGGCGACTATTGAAAGGGATACCTTTCTCACACCCAAGAACACCAGGAAAGTTGATTCCATGGTGTATGTCAGCACATACTCAGTCAGCACAGAGCAAGAAGATCCGGAGTATTATTCAAAGAAACTGGCCAATGTTGCAAATGGACCCACGGACACAACCACTCTTTCAAGATCTTCCGATTTTTGCTTACAGAAACAGCAATGCTTTACGAAACAGCTTAGTCAGAGCAGATCTGCCTATTACTCTGAGTGTACAGCCTAAGCACAAAGGCACTCAACCTTGTCATAACTGTCAACATTGCAGCAACATCATACCAGGCAATATAATCTCGCACCCACACACAGGCAAACCCATTATACTCAAACATTCATGCACCTGTGAGTCTACAAATGTCTACGCCCTGAAGTGCCCCTGCGGTTATTATTACGTGGGGATCACCACAAGAAAGGCAAAATTGTGCTGGACTGAGCATAAGTCCAATATCCGGACCAAAAACGTGAGATCACCTGTGGCAACGCACTTTGTGGAAGTGAGACATTCTATTGCTCAATTGAAGTGTATGATTTTAGAACAAGTCAAACTGGGTCAGAGAGGGGGAGATGTACAAAAGAGACTACTCCAGAGGGAGATTAGTTGGATTGACCTTTTGGATTGCCTCAGCCCAAGGGGCATGAATTGTGAATTTGATCTAATGTGTTTTCTCTAATGCATTCCATGTTGATCCAGTGTTTGTGCTTTTAATAGTGTTTTTAACTGAGTAATGCTAGTTAACAGTTTGTTGAGATATCATACATCTGGACAAGATTGCGTACTACTATGAATTTTCATTTAAGCAACAGTAAGTATGCAGGACTTTCATTTTGACCCCTACACATACAGCTCAATGTTTTGATTCTGGCTGTGGTCCTGCAGATTGTGAACTGGTCGGTACCAGGAGTTTCATTGAATAACTCTGTAACATGATGGACCTGTGGTATGGCGATGTAATATGAGTCTTCAGCAACTGTATCACTCATTTAAGAATGTTAACGGCACAACCGGCAGGGTGACCAGTTGAATCCTCTAGCAGATTCGAATACTGATTGCTACAAAGTATATCACTCAAGGCGCAATGGAGAGTATAGTTTTACGAAAATAACCATCCTGATGCATCGACCCACCTGTGAAGACTGTCACTCTTCTGTAATCAAGGGGGGGTAGGGGCACTAAGCAGTCTTTGACTGTGATTTTGCCCCTCCCCCCACCACTCTTAATCCAGGTATACCTTCTCTCCGAGTTATTTTACTAGACCCGGCGTACCTGACCGTATTGACTCATTATAGTGGATGGTGTTATTAGTTATTAAGCCAGTCTCACTGGCATGTTGATCTGGGAAGGGATGTGGATATACTACACGAGAACGGCAACGCGGCGCATGCTCTGTGCGCGTCCCTAGCAACAATAGTTATGGCACGCACGCGCAGCACCGCGTCTGCCCTCAGTATATGCCTTAGGAGTTTAGTCGCTACACACAGTGTGTGGTTGGACCAACGTGATCGTTTGAGAATAGACGACCTAGTCGAGCCTTATTAAAGGGTCTAACATAGACACGATTGTTTTGCGTATTACGATCACGCCCATGATACGATGTCCCATACGAAGATGGCGCCCCGTGCGGGAACGCGCATGCGCAGTGTTAGGAAAGATTTCGTAATTGTAGGTAATTTTCCTTCCATGTGGCAACCCCTAAACTTTTTGCTGTTGTTTTTCACCTTGTTCTTGACTTTGCCAGAGAAGTGCAGCCTTCTGCTGCACTCCTCTGGGCTTTCGCTCCTTTTCTTATGGGGAAACTGACATGCCCTTAAGACAGTCAGTACCGGGGAACGCTGTTTCCCGTAGTTTCTTTTATCATGTTGCGGCTTTAGTGCAACATGACACAAGAGGGCACTGTAAGCTAAGTTACAGCTCTCTTGGGGCTCTAGCCTTCTACAGGCCCTAGATACTCGTTTAGGATTGTATTTGATCGGTGCAAGTGATTCAGGGACAGGAATGGTGGCAGCGATCGTTTTCTTGTGTTTTGAGCTCCTTTTGGCGTTCTAAGCGCGTTTCTCGCACTTAACCCAAAATGGTGGCCTGGCTCCCAAAATGGCCAGACCACGAGGCTCCTTTGTCCTGTCCGCTGACCGTCTTGCTCCCTTCACCTTCCCCAGGTCGAGCCGACCCGGGGCCTTCCTTATTTGGGCATGTACTTTCCCGCGAAACACGGATGCTTTCGCGGGCTTCTACATGTCTTTTGTGTGCCTCCAGGATGTGGGCTGGGATGTCTGGTCCCAATACACATCCTGGGTGCCAGTGAGTCTAGGGTGGTGTGAATGCCTGGGACCACCGTGGTCCATGATTGGTCCACGAATGGTGTGAGTGTTGATGAGCGGATCTCCCATTGGGTCCCCTCCGTTTTGGCGCGAAGGGAACCGTGGATAAGAGGGGGCTGGAAACACCACTACCATGTCGATCTCCTGAGTTCTCACGAACGAAGGAATACAGGAGCCAAGTATCCTGCAACCAAGAGGCTGGACTGAGGAATCGCTGGTGACCCGCTGAAGGACTTCTCCTCTGCACTGCTGTCGCCTTGTGAAACCCTTTTCACCTTTGATCGAACCAGAAGGCCTGTACTGGTACTTCAACCCTTTGGAATAGCGGGAACAGCTATCCTCAGCATCTTCACCATCTCCTGCCAGTAAGCCTTCGGAAGCGTCTCTGGGCCATCCAGCTGACTGACCAGCTTACACGGGAGTCTTGCTCTGTAACCGCCGCCAGGTTGTGTAGTATTTCGAGTCCTTGTCACTCTCACACGCTTCGTACACTTGGCGTTCCCAAGTCTGAAGTGAGTAGTGTACATTGGGCTCAGATACACACGGCCGCTCCGTTGCCCTGCTGTGGTAACAAACTGTGCGGGTTTCTTCGATTGGGACGTCTTTTTTCTCAACACGACGACGAGGCGTTCCCTGCTATTCTGAACCTGCCAGCCACTGAAACTGACGCGGAGAAGCCTGGGTCTGCTTGCATCGGGGACCGGTGAGTAGCATAGCTAGGATCTGGTCGCCCTCCTGCAGGAGCCCATTGCTTTTCCCCGCTGTGTAAAACAGCACCCTTTTCCGTACTCGCGCTCTGCTTCTGCCCACTGTGGAGGCTGCGCTTGAGTCGCGGAACTTGTTCTTCTTCGTTTGTGCACTAAACTGAACTGCCTGATTTCCCTCGAAGAGCTTCTCCTTTTGCCCGTTGGCACCAGCGTGTGCAGGTACTTTTGAGCACAAGGCTCCACTCTTCGCAGGGCTCAGACTTCCATCTAGTTAGGTGCCTCTGAAGGTGAACTGGGTCTAAGCATTATTTCGCACTGCCTGTTTTCCCTCCCTTTTAGGTGGATTACACATTTCGTGCATATAACGCTTGCGACTGTCGTATTTGTATATATATTGTGTTGATATGGTATGGGTTGGTTTACTATCGTTATATTGTGATTTTCTCGCTACGGTCATTGTTTTAAAGGCCTTGAAATAAATGTGTATATATTTTTAATATAACAACTGTTTGGAGTAGTTTGTAAGTGATCTTGTTTTGTGTGCTCATTGCGGGCTTTCAGTCACCCTCACCCCTCTTGAGACCTAGTCTTGACCGCCGCGATCGCTACCTTGATTGGTCTGGCTCGTCCAGAGGTTACCCTGTTCCAAGTAATTAGTTTGGCCTTCTGAACTTCTGCGCCACCAGGACAGAGTTCAGAAATCCGTCTTAACAAATTGGTGTACAGCGGTGGGATACGACTGAAGGTATCCAGTGTTGCGCACAAACTAAGGCATTTCAGGTTATTCCAACCAGGACACGTAGTGAATTGTTGTAGTATAACTTTAAAAAGGCCATAGTCCTATCTAACAGTATGGAAACAAATACCTTGTTAACTTTAAATGCTTCCAAATCAGAAACATTGAAAAAGATGTGTGCGGAGAGAGGTGTTTCCTCTCAAGGCACGAAATTGGAAATGATCCAAAGAATCGTGGCGTGGCAAGAAGCACAGCTTGACGCTATAACTTCAGAGGACAGTGCGGAAGGTGGTGGGGCTGCTCTCACTGGTAGAACCGACGGTTCTGCCGCTGCACTGATCCATCGCGACCACGAGGACAGGGAGGACGAGATGTCTAATGTTTCCTCTGCCAGTGCTGATGGGGAGGCTATGCTTGAATTCAAGAAGCAAGAGCTGCGGTTTAGGCAGTAGGAGCTTGAATTCAGCATAGCCAAACTAAAAATCGAACAGGCAGAAAAACAAAAAGACAGGGATCACCAGTTGGAACTGGCCAAGCTTCAGTTTGCAAATGGGTCCAAGGGTCCTGGACATGGGTCTGGGGCTTCCTCTCATCCACGGTTTCCGAAAGATCTGCTCAGTGTGTA
Source organism: Ambystoma mexicanum (assembly GCF_040938575.1). Lineage (NCBI taxonomy): Eukaryota > Metazoa > Chordata > Amphibia > Caudata > Ambystomatidae > Ambystoma > Ambystoma mexicanum. The sequence goes on along the minus strand of NC_090930.1, from coordinate 143,497,716 downwards.
TGAGGAAAGGAATGACATTATGGACTGGCTGAATGCGTTTGAGTATGCATGCGAAGTTCAACAAGTTGACAATGCTGATAAGATTGCCTGGTTACTCAGCAGACTGCCCCATTCTGGCTGTAGTGCCATTATGGAAATGTCGAAGGCTGAGCGAGCTGATTTCGCAATGTTAAAGCAAACTCTCATTTTAAAGTTTGGGAAGACTCCGGCCCAATATTTGAAACGTTTCAGAGAGTATAAGAAAAAGGAAGGTGGTACTTGGGTATCTTATGTCACTGAATCCTTGAAAAACTTAACTGGCTGGGTCAAAGGTTATAAGGTTTCTACCTTCGAAGGCATGATAAATCTTGTCATGCTGGAACACATTTTTGCATCTTCTTCCCCGGAGCTTAAGCAGCATTTGGCCGATTCGAAGGAGATAGATGCTAAGAAGCTGGCCATTGCAGCAGACTTATGGGTGTCACATCGAGTGTCCCATAAGGACAAAACTCATTCTGGTAAGCAGGAGGAAGGGAAAAAGTCCAAAGATATGGAGGGTGGTGAATCTGATAAATCTTCTTCTCATAAGGGCCACAAAAAGAAAAATAAGGGTAAGACACAAGAGAACTCACAGGGTAGTGGAGGTCAGCCTCCGAAACAGAACTCTGGTTACAATAAGCCTCCCTATGTAAACAGACCCAATGGCTCTTGTTTTGCTTGTGGAGCAACTGACCACGTGAAGTGGGATCCCCGGTGTAAGGTTAGACCTTTGGGGGTCCACTCCGCTAATCTGGCCTTCTCCTCCTACGAGGAAGAAGATTACAGGAGCATCCTTCTCCTCAGGCTCATTTCCCAGCGGGATAGAGGCTGAGGTAGTTTTAGTGTCCCTGGGTTCCTGGGAGCCTAAAGTCGCAGAGGCTTATGCTCGGATTCCGGATAATACCAAGCACTACTTTAAAGACAGTGTGCTGATCAATGGAGTAGATACTCCAGCTCTTAGGGATAGTGGGTGCAGTCGCACTGTAGTGGATTCTACCTTGGTAGACTCAGAGGATGTTGCCAGAGCTACTCTGATGCCCACTAAGTTGGCTGACGGCCCACTCCGTATGTTCCCAGTAATACCTGTAAATCTTGCTTTAAATGGTACAGCAGTCAGGATTCCAGTGAGCATTCAGAGAAACGTCCCGGGAAAGGTCTTGTTAGGTAATGATCTCAGAGCTTTAGGGCTCGTAGGAGACACTGCCGAAAGACCCTACACACGGTCTCAAGCACGGGCAGCATTGGCCAAGACCAATACGCCGCCCCAGCCGAAGGGGAAACCCAAGGCGAAAGGAGTCGACAAGTCAAGACGAGGGAAAGAGAATATTCCCCCGAGCTCGCCTACCACTGCGGTGGAGGAAGTTGGTCAATCGCCCGGGCCTGACGAGGAGGTGGCGATGCCTGAAGTATTTGACCCAACGATCATCCTGAACTAAAAGACTTGGTAGTTGAAGGAGGTCCTGATAGGGACGAATTCAGTAAAGGCCAACGTGAGTGCCCATCTCTGGAAGGCCTAAGGAGACAGGCCTGCTCCCAGCTTGAGGGTGAACCTCCTGGGACGCATAGGATTTATTGGGAAGGTGGACTCCTGTATAGTGAGCCCACAGAGTCTACAGAAGGAGACCATAGGAGGTTGGTGGTTCCCCTTGCTGTTAGGCCCTTCCTCCTGCAGTTGGCGCATGAAGTTCCCCTTGCTGGTCACCTTGGTATGAAGAGGACCAAGCAAAGGTTATCCATGCACTTCTACTGGCCCAAGATGGGGGTGCAAGCAGAAAGTCACTGCAGGAGTTGTGCCTCCTGCCAGTTGTCTGGTAAGGTTGGCGCGACAATCCAAGCTCCGTTGGTACCGCTCCCAGTTGTGGGGGTACCATTTGAAAGGGTAGGGATCGACATCGTTGGTCCCCTTGACCCGCAAACATCCTCGGGCAATAGGTTTATCCTGGTGCTGGTCGACCATGCAACCAGATATCCTGAGGCCATCCCATTGAAAACTGTAACTGCCAAGTCAGTTGCAAAAGCTTTACTTGGCATATTTACTAGGGTTGGCTTCCCTAAAGAAGTTGTGTCGGATCGTGGCAGCAACTTTATGTCGAAGTGTATGCAGGCTATGTGGAAAGAATGTGGGGTCACCTACAAGTTCTCTTCTGCATACCACCCCCAGACCAATGGTCTGGTGGAACGTTTCAACAGAACGTTAAAGAGCATGATTGGGGCTCTGGAGGAACCTCAGAGAAGAAAATGGGATCTTCTTTTACCATGCTTACTATTTGCCTACCGAGAGGTACCACAGGAGGGTGTTGGCTTCAGCTCCTTCGAACTTCTGTTCGGTCATCCCGTACGGGGACCCTTAGCCATCGTCAAAGAGGGATGGGAGATGCCCACTCCCCCTGTTACTACCAACATAGTTGATTATGTGCTAGGCTCAGAAAACGGATGGTACTTCTGATGGGCTTGGCTAGTGATAAATTGAAGGCAGGGCAAGCGCTGGTGAAACATTGGTACGACCAGAAAGCTTCCCTCATCAACTTTTCACCTGGTCAGCAAGTCCTGATCATGAATCCCATAAGGCCTCGAGCTTTACAGGACAAATGGTCAGGCCCTTACACAGTGGTGGAGCCCCTGGGTGAGGTTAACTATTTAGTGGACCTTGGAAGGCCTGGACAGGCTCCAAAAGTGTTTCACGTGAATAGGCTGAAGGCTTTCGTCCCAAGAGTCGAAATCACAGCACTGCTACTGGCTTCAGATGTTGAGGAAGAGGAGTCGGAACCTCTCCCCGACCTGTTCCAAAGCGGTCCTTCAGATAGCTCCTTTGAGGGTGTCCGAGTGGCCCCTCACCTGACTTCTGATCAGCAGGCTGAGGTGAAAAGTTTGCTTAGGCAGTTTTCCCCCCTGTTTTCACAGTCGCCTGGTTTGACACCTTGGTGCAAACATAACATTGACACAGGAGACAGTGTACCTACCAAAAGTAGGGGATACAGGATGTCAGACAAAGTACGGTCTAATATTAAGCCCGAGGTCAACAAGATGTTAGACCTTGGGGTGATTGAACCCTCTAGTAGTCCTTGGTCCAGCCCTGTGGTTTTGGTTCCAAAGGCAGGCACTTCCGAATTGAGTTTCTGCGTGGATTACAGGGCTCTGAATGCTGTCACCAAGACAGATGCACACCCCTTGCCTCGAACAGATGAGCTGGTGGATACTTTGAGTGCCTCCAAGTACCTCAGCACGTTTGACCTCACTGCTGGCTATTGGCAAATAGCTTTAGCAGAACATGCCAAGGAGAAGACAGCATTTTCTACTCCAGGCGGCCTTTACCAATTCCGGGTAATGCCGTTCGGGTTGAAGAATGCACCTGCCACTTTCCAGAGGCTTGTGAATCATGTGTTGAATGGGTTGGACGAATTCTGTCTTGCATATCTGGACGATATTTTCATTGCCACCTGGCAAGACCATGTGAAACACCTCGGGATTGTGCTCCAGGCTCTTCAGAAAGCACACCTGACCATAAAGGCTAGTAAATGCCAGATTGGACAAGGCTCAGTGGTTTACCTTGGACATGAAGTAGGTGGAGGGAGGATACAGCCTCTTCCCAGTAAAGTACAAGCAGTACAAGACTGGTCGACCCCCACTACGCAAACCCAAGTGAGAGCCTTCTTAGGACTCACGGGGTATTACCGCAATTTTGTGGCAGACTATGGCACCATAGCTGCCCCTCTGACTGCCCTCACAACTCCGAAGAAACCCAAGAAGGTAACTTGGACCGACGAGTGTGAGAAGGCCTTCAATGGCTTAAAAGACTCCTTGTGCCAGGCCCCTGTCCTCAGGGCCCCTGATTATCAAAGACCTTTTATCGTGCAGACGGACGCCTCTGACACTGGGATAGGAGCTGTACTATCACAAGTAGATGAGAAGGGTAAGGAACACCCTATTGGTTTTATTAGTCGCCAGCTTAAGGACAGAGAGCTCAGATGGTCCACGGTAGAGAAAGAATGTTTCTCTGTTGTGTGGGCCCTAAGGAAGCTGAGGCCCTACCTCTATGGGACCCACTTCACTGTGCAAACTGACCATAAGCCGTTAAAGTGGCTAATGAACATGAAGGGGGAGAATCCAAAGTTGCTTAGGTGGTCCATAAGTCTACAAGGCTTCGACTTCACTATTGAGCATAGGCCAGGTGTCCAACATAGCAATGCTGATGGGTTGTCCAGAATGTTTAACCGACCTGAACAAGAGACTCATCCAGGGGTGGATTAGTTCCCCCTGTCCATAGTCTGGGAGGGGCGAGTGTTAGGAAAGATTTCGTAATTGTAGGTAATTTTCCTTCCATGTGGCAACCCCTAAACTTTTTGCTGTTGTTTTTCACCTTGTTCTTGACTTTGCCAGAGAAGTGCAGTCTTCTGCTGCACTCCTCTGGGCTTTCGCTCCTTTTCTTATGGGGAAACTGACATGCCCTTAAGACAGTCAGTACCGGGGAACGCTGTTTCCCGTAGTTTCTTTTATCATGTTGCGGCTTTAGTGCAACATGACACAAGAGGGCACTGTAAGATAAGTTACAGCTCTCTTGGGTCTCTAGCCTTCTACAGGCCCTAGATACTCGTTTAGGATTGTATTTGATCGGTGCAAGTGATTCAGGGACAGGAATGGTGGCAGCGATCGTTTTCTTGTGTTTTGAGCTCCTTTTGGCGTTCTAAGCGCGTTTCTCGCGCTTAACCCAAAATGGTGGCCTGGCTCCCAAAATGGCCAGACCACGAGGCTCCTTTGTCCTGTCCACTGACCGTCTTGCTCCCTTCACCTTCCCCAGGTCGAGCCGACCCGGGGCCTTCCTTATTTGGGCATGTACTTTCCCGCGAAACACGGATGCTTTCGCGGGCTTCTACATGTCTTTTGTGTGCCTCCAGGATGTGGGCTGGGATGTCTGGTCCCAATACACATCCTGGGTGCCAGAGAGTCTAGGGTGGTGTGAATGCCTGGGACCACCGTGGTCCGTGATTGGTCCACGAATGGTGTGAGTGTTGATGAGCGGATCTCCCATTGGCTCCCCTCCGTTTTGGCGCGAAGGGAACCGTGGATAAGAGGGGGCTGGAAACACCACTACCATGTTGATCTCCTGAGTTCTCACGAACGAAGGAATACAGGAGCCAAGTATCCTGTAACCAAGAGGCTGGACCGAGGAATCGCTGGTGACCCGCTGAAGGACTTCTCCTCTGCACTGCTGTCGCCTTGTGAAACCCTTTTCACCTTTGATCGAACCAGAAGGCCTGGACTGGTACTTCGACCCTTTGGAATAGCGGGAACAGCTATCCTCGGCATCTTCACAATCTCCTGCCAGTAAGCCTTCGGAAGCGTCTCTGGGCCATCCAGCTGACTGACCAGCTTACACGGGAGTCTTGCTCTGTAACCGCCGCCAGGTTGTATAGTATTTCGAGTCCTTGTCACTCTCACACGCTTCGTACACTTGGCGTTCCCAAGTCTAAAGTGAGTAGTGTACATTGGGCTCAGATACACACGGCCGCTCCGTTGCCCTGCTGTGGTAACAAACTGTGCGGGTTTCTTCGATTGGGACGTCTTTTTTCTCAACACGACGACGAGGCGTTCCCTGCTCTTCTGAACCTGCCAGCTGCTGAAACTGACGCGGAGAAGCCTGGGTCTGCTTGCATCGGGGACCGGTGAGTAGCATAGCTAGGATCTGGTCGCCCTCCTGCAGGAGCCCATTGCTTTTCCCCGCTGTGTAAAACAGCACCCTTTTCCGTACTCACGCTCTGCTTCTGCCCACTGTGGAGGCTGCGCTTGAGTCGCGGAACTTGTTCTTCTTCGTTTGTACACTAAACTGAACTGCCTGATTTCCCTCGAAGAGCTTCTCCTTTTGCCCGTTGGCACCAGCGTGTGCAGGTACTTTTGAGCACAAGGCTCCACTCTTCGCAGGGCTCGGACTTCCATCTAGTTAGGTGCCTCTGAAGGTGAACTGGGTCTAAGCATTATTTCGCACTGCCTGTTTTCCCTCCCTTTTAGGTGGATTACACATTTCGTGCATATAACGCTTGCGACTGTCTTATTTGTATATATATTGGGCCTCATTACGACCCAGGCGGTAAGTTACCGCCTGGGCCGTGACTTTACCACCATGGCGTAAACTACGTTTACGCCATGGTGGTTGGCGGATTTACCGCCCCATTCCAACCTTGGCGGGGCGGTAAATCCCCATTTTCCCATTTACCCTTCCCCATTCCCATTTTGCCCCATAGGGCATAATGGGAGTGGGGAAGGCGTTAATTACGCCACCGTAAATTACAGTGGCGTAATTAACTCCATGGTCCCTTAGCGCCATGGATTTTAACACCTGCTAAAAGCAGGTGTTAAATCCGCCATGGCGCTAAGGGACCTCGTACTCAGGCGGTAAGGGTCGGCGCTGTTTACGCCGCCGTAAAACCCTTACCGCCTGAGTCGTAATGAGGCCCATTGTGTTGATATGGTATGTGTTGGTTTACTATCGTTATATTGTGATTTTCTCGCTACGGTCATTGTTTTAAAGGCCTTGAATTAAATGTGTATATATTTTTAATATAACAACTGTTTGGAGTAGTTTGTAAGTGATCTTGTTTTGTGTGCTCATTGCGGGCTTTCAGTCACCCTCACCCCTCTTGAGACCTAGTCTTGACCGCCGCGATCGCTACCTTGATTGGTCTGGCTCGTCCAGAGGTTATCCTGTTCCAAGTAATTAGGTTGGCCTTCTGAACTTCTGCGCCACCAGGACAGAGTTCAGAAATCCGTCTTAACACGCGGCAGCTCCCATTGCAACCTACTTTGCTTGGGAGAGCAGTGCAGCATGTCCTTGTGACAGGTGGCTTCGTTCGGCGTCCCGTGGGCAATTCCCTTCCAAGTAAGTTTCAAGTAAATGCAGGCGATTACTGATCACGATCGTTGAATTATGCAATTAGCACTGATCCGAGAATAGGGGCCAACAGCCCACTCCAAAGCTTACTTTAGAGTTTGACTCTGCACCCTTGATCTAATACTCACAAACTGTTTTGCTATGTCACTTACATCATACAGGTGGCAATGAATTATCTCTGCTTACCAAGGAAAGCAGGTCAGTCTATCTCCATTTGGGAGAGTTACCTATCGAGTTCCTCCAAACTTTATATAAATCTAATGAGTGTATCCTTATACTTTGTAGGAATCCCTATCGAATTTTGTTGAAACTAAAACACGTCCTGCCCTGAAGATGGATTTCCAATAATCCGAAACGCGTTGGCACTGATTACTCAACAGGAGTGTCTTTAGAAAAACTTCTGAGCAGAGTGAATGTAAAGGCTTAGAAGCAGTGAAATACAAATTTGACAACTGTCATGTATATGAATTACTCTATCATGTTATACTGATATGAAGTGTACTTTACTTTTGTACTTTACCGCACACGGTTTGTTTTAGAGCATTCTTTTAACTCAATTGAAATGCTGCCCTGACTTGTATAAACTAAATCTGTGAATTAAATTAGTTATTTTACACACATCTAAGGTATTGGTGTGGTGTAAATTAAATCTGTTTATCAAATCTGCTGGCGATATGATGTAATAACAATCGGGTCTGCCTTACACCTGTTTGTTCTCAGCCGGATTCGTTCTTGGTTGGAAACTCACAGCTAGACAGGGCCGAATGTACCCGGTTGACTATTTGAACATAAGATCAAGCCAATCACACCATTCTGACGACTGGTGAAAACTGAGCCTTGTCGAACAAATATTCCGACAAGGGAGTCTTTAGTCTCTGCAAGGCAGAATTACTACTTGGGACTAGTTCCCACGAGGAGTGCAGCACAGGGTTACCGGCCGGCAACGGTCGGTGCATGTCTTGTGCTTCTCATAGAGTGACAGCAGGCAATTTGTGAGAGAAACCAGATATTAGCAGAATTCCTCTTTCCAACCTTCTCTCACTTGTGTCGAGTTGGCAGACAGTTTATATTTTAATCACTTCCTCTAAAACATTGTTTTCGGATAGACAAGTAGCCATAACAATTACCTCTAGTGCACTCATCTGTAGAACACACTGCCTTCTCCAAATCTTGGGCAGAAGAGATCTGAAAACACTCTTTCAACGAACATAACATAGAAGATGAGAAGCTTGAATTAATAGAGAGTAAGCAATAACGTTCTAATCCCTGCAACCTTAAACATGCCCTTATAATGTTATGGCGCCAAAATGGGGTTGAAGGCACATAGTTTGGACAACGCCAGCAGAGTTTGTTGAGTGGATCGAATATGGTGAAGGGTTGAGTCTGGCAGAGGTGGAGTAAAGTTGGGGGGAGCGCATGCACTTATTGGGCCTAGGGCAGGAGAAAGCCTAAATACGCCACTGGGTACAGAGCCAGGACATGGAGGAGGCAGGGAAAGTTTACACCTTAAGTTAGACGTGTCTAAGGAGGATGTGCATAAAGATGAGAAGTTGAAAGGTAAGGAGATGACGAGGTGAAGTGAAGAATCACCAGGACTAGCAGAGCGGAGGAGAAAAGGATAATCGGGGGCCCGTCAAAGAGCAGGAGGAGGAGGAGACTGAGAGAAGATGCGAGAGGAAGCCTGGTACGGGTGGAGGACCAATTTAGATGTCAAGCATCAGGGAGATTCATGTCATAGAACCAGGACCTTGGAACAGAGAGGAGGCTAGAGGCCTAGAGAGGAACCTCTAAACACCTTCAGGTGAACTCCTGTCTTCCTGCGGCTTCAGGCCGTGATTGAAGGCTAGCTCCAGTGTGACACAACCTAAGGAATCCTCCATTTGGCTCCAGTGCATACCCGAGGTCCAGGAGGAGGACTCGCCACTGTATGCTAACAGCACAGGGACATTGTCAAGGAGGCCACGATTGCCAGAGACTTTGATGGTGGAACGATCAGCGAGAAGAATCATTCTTCTTGGAATTCTTTCTGGGTTTTCTGGGACACTCAGTACATAGTTGATAGTTCACATTTGGTTTTGCTACGTTATCCACCAGGAAGGGCCAGGACACGGCCATAACTAGGACAGAGACAACTTTTTCTTAGAATCTTTTGAAACTTTCTGATCAAACCGTATGCAAAATTTGAGGCACGACAATCCTCACCACGACTGAGTTACTTTTTGTGCACATTCTAGGCACTATTTCTTGCGAATTCAGTTGTTGCATGTGGGTTTTTGGACATTGGCCTATGTTTGTCCAGCAGAAACAAAGCAGTGGCACGCTTGACTGGTGAAATCAAATAACTGACCAGTGCCATATTTCAGCTGGAATCTCCTCCTTTTTAGCCAAAGATTTGGTAGAAAGCATTTGTAAGTGGTCAAATGGAATCATCACCATGGAAATATTTTGTAGTATGCACACCTGATAACTGATAATCCATACAAGTTGTCTTCTGAGAGGTTCTCTTGCATGGAGCATCTACATAAAGTTGTCAACTAGCCCCAGGACAGTAAAGTCAGTTTTGCTCAGTTTTGGCTTTTAATGCAGTAGCACATCCCTTGATGCAAAGTGTGGCTGGCTTTTAAAAGAATACTGGCTAAGGGGGACTCCACTAACATGGGGCCAGTTCATGGGAAAGAGGGAACTTAGAACTAAGAGTGGTTCTAGACTATAGCACTTTAGGAATGGGAGGGGGCAAGAGAAGCTGGGCGGAGGACAGTAGGGCAGAGGACTAAACGGGGGAATGATGGGGTGAGACCTGAAGCATAGAAGGTGAACAGAACAAATACAAGATTTTCTATTGCTAATTTCGGATGTCGGAAGTGGTTGCACGTAGCAGTGCACCTTGACGTCTCCCTGACCTATTAGTGGGTCCCTTCCTCTAAATTTCCAGGCCTGTTGCTACTGGCCAGTTTTTCAGCTTTCCGGGGGCCGCGTTAGCGCTTGACCGCCTGGGTGAGCTGCGAGCAGGCTCTTCAGGCTCCGGGATACCTCTTTCTGTCTTCATTTTCATGCCTGGAGGCATTCAAGGGTGCTCCTCGAACCCCCTACTGCCTCGACAGCGGGTGGCTGAGCCGGTGTTAAGCCGTTCAGGTTACCTTTACCATTGCACATAATTCATCAGTACACTTGTTGTGTGTTTTCTCCTACCAACGAGTGGCTTCTTTTTCCTTTGTCTTCACATAATGCTGGTATTTACAATGTTGCATCTCTCCCCACATGTGCCCATGAATCCTGGGTCCTCAGCTTCACAGGCTTTGATGTCGTCTAAACGGGGCACCGTGTCCTTAAAGGCCGTAGAGATGTCCCTGGTGCCTTGTAAAAAGTGCATCTCTGAAGTCTTGGCTTCTATCCTGTGCAGGAGACAGAGACTCCTTGCAAAGCTTTCCAATCTGCCCCTTCATGTCATTAATGGCCTGGGACACGCCATTTCCTTGTCCTTTGCAATGTCTATTGTTTTCCTTATACGATGCTGCCCTTTGACCTGCGTAGCGGCCTTGACAGTCCCCCTGATAAGGCCTCTGTGTCCTTGGCTGGGGCTTCTTCCCCTGTTAAATATGTAGAAAGCTGCTGCGTTATGGGAGCATATTCTTCAGACGTAGACTGCTCTTCTATTAATTCTGATCACATTCCATCTGCGGGCTCGTTTCCTGAGCCAACTCCCACACCCAAGACATGGAAATCCTTTCCGGCTAAAACTATTCTCGAACGGCTGGAACATGTCCAGAACCTTGTGAAGAGTCAACATGTGTTTAAACCTGTGAATGTATGCCCTTCGGACTCCCTTGTCCCTTCGGCATTATTTGAAGTTACCAACAAAGTGGATAGTTTTTGAGAAACTGATCTGCCACCCGAGTTTTCCGATAATCAGGATCTAGCCACCTTGGGTCTGTGTGCATGCCCGAATTATACTGCAACACCGGCAGCAAAGTCTGTCTTCACTGGGTCTGCCACCAGTATTTCCAAGTCCTCACAGTCTGCCAACTTTGTATCTCTGGCTCCCATCAGAAAAGCAGAGCCAGGTCCAGGCATAGTCAGAAGCTCTGCTCTGAGGTTTCTACGCAGAGTAACAATTGACAGCTGGTGTACATTGAAGAACAGGGATTGCATTGTGGTTGGGTGCAGAATCAGTACCCTCCCTGGGTTTTTAAGTTTGCCAAGGGGATCCTCAAATTTAAGACTTATAGTCTGAGACTTAATCATTTGCTTATGTCCTGATCTTTTTAGTTCCTCCCTGCTGTATTTTGGGCGGTTCCCTTATTTTTTGTCTACGTATTATGTTTCATGTCTGTTTGTAAGTGTTTTGGCTTTTGTGTAGCGCTCTGAGGCCCGTGGGATTGTAGTGCTTTACAAGAATTTGAAATAAATAAATAAATATTGAAAAGGCATCATTCGTGCAGGAGATGCTCAGCAGAGAAGCTGCCTCCCTCTCTCACCTCTCGCTCGCTTCCATGACAGCACTAGTCCTGTGTGCAGCATTGTTCAAGAAGGTGCCAGGGAAACAAGTTTTTTCTGTCAGAGGGCATTAGTCATTCAGCCTTTATCAGCCTTAGATGTGAGAGAGCCAGAGAATTTAATGATGCAGCCAAGTCAGATCCCGCCCGGGGCTTTTGCCTGCCCCCAAGATCCAAATACAAGCCCGCAAAAGACCCATACCTGTTATCCTGCCCACCCACCCCACAACACAAAACCTATTCCTCACATTCAGCCTCCCAAATAATGAAAGGTTTCTATGTTAGAGAATCACATTTATTTAGATCATGGGTAAAAAAACAATACTTTTATTTTTACTGATAAAACAAATAAGTTTTGCCTCAGAGTGTGCGGGGAGACCCCATGCGTCCTATCTCACCTACCTACACCCTACTCCCCCTTTCTATATATCTAACCCCAAACCCCATTCACCTGCTGTACTAATCAGTAAATAAAAATGTGATGTTTTTCGCGTGAACAGAGAGGTAAGTACCAAATAAAACAGCATGTGGGAAGAGGGCCTGGTGAGAGGATCTACTCTAGAGGTTGGTGACACAGGTTTCCTGGTAATCAGGTTCCTCCTGGGGGCTGGTGGCACACAGCATCCTGTAGACTTGCGTCGTGGGTACTAGTGGATGAGGGCCTACCTTGGGCTCAGAGTGGTTCTTGTCTGGAGATTAGCAACAGAGAGCCGTCTCCCGGTGTTATAAGGATGTCTCTACTCCGAAGCTGAGGCTGGTGGCGGAGGGTGTCTGGCGGGCTCCGGTTATAGTCAGTCAGTGTAGAATGACCCTTACCTGGAGGCTGGTGGCAGAGGAGAGGGCATGTTGGCTGTGGGCTTAATTCCTTCTCTGATGGCTGGTGACGCAGGGTTGCAAGTGTGCATTTGTGGAGGCCAGTGTATGGTGCATGTGAGAAAAGCAGGGCTGGCTGTAGGATGTATGAGGGCCTGTGATGCAAACAATGCGTGGTACCCGTGCCCCCTAACGTGAACGTGTATTTACATCACCAGAAGTGGCAACACAGAAACATTATATCAGGGTGTGTAACATCAGTGACTCTACTCACATTGTTCGAATCCCCAATTTCCCACTCACCGTGTTCCAGCATTCTATTTCATTAGAGGGAATGCAACACTGCGTGAAGTAAAGGCGTCCGATGTCGAGGGTTCGTTTTCAGTTTCCCTTCAGGAAATGCAAGCCTGGTATGGATGATTGGACCGTCTTTCCTTTTCATGGTGGCAAGGCCACGGTGTAGTGTGGCAAGCGGGCGGTTGTGTAGTCACAGGCCCCTCCTGCGACCCCCGTGAGCCCACCACTGCAATGATCACACACTGGATGCGTGCGACAAGTTCAGGCTGGTGGAACAGCCCCTTTATTTAAAGCACACGCGGTGGTGTTGCATCACTCAGCCGCGTGTGTACGCCCCTAAAGGGGCAAACACCACACTCCTCCTTTTTCATAACAAAACAGCAAAGGAGGTAAACCACACACAACGCATAACAATGCACTGCACCCAAAATAAACACCCCTTTTATCACATGCCACCCCAGAATCCTCTGTCACTTTCCAGTCCATGGGCTGGGCCCACCAGTTCAGTGGTCCAAAACATAGTCAATGAGATGGGCAGGCTTCCCCCTCCTGACCCTTTGGGGATACCGCCTGCCCGCCTCCCGGATCGGGCCCTCATCACTGGTGTCCCTACGACCTGGAGAACTTGGTGGATGAACCAGGCCACCACCTTTGTCTGGTACATCACCATACTCCCTTCTTTGAATTGCCTCTGGCCTGGTTTCTCCAACCTTCTTAAAGAATCTGGCATTGCGGGTGACTGTGGCAGTCCCATCTGAAGCAGTGACCATTGAGTCATGTACTTCCACCACGTCCATCGGAGCAGGCTTGTATGTTAGCGACAGCTTGCCTTGAGGGTGGCGGTTCATTACAAGCACTTCATCTCCCCGAGCTAACTGCTGGGCCCGGAGTCCTCTCCTGATGTTCTCCTGTTCCGTCCTGAGGCTCCTCTCCCGTTCCACCTGAGCATTGTCAATGACTGCCAGTTTGCTCTCCCTCACATCCGAAATCAGATCCCTCGGGCATCGCTGGAACATGGCTTCTGCCTGGGCCACTCGTGTGGACGCATGCTGGTGGCCCTGTACTCCCTTAAAAACTGATGCAGAGCTCTCTGCAGGCAATGTCCTTGACCATGGGCGATGCGAAAGACCTTATTTTGCATCCTCATGAATATTTCCACTTTGCCATTCGGCCAAGGCCAGACAGGAGTGATCTTACAATGCTGTATCCCGTATATCTCCATCAGCTGGGTGAAACTGCCCCCCTGGAATGGTGGTCTGTTGTCCGAACACAAAGTCTGAGGCAGGCAGTGGGTAGCAAAGATGTTCTCCAATGCCACAGCCACCTTATCAAATGATGCTGATTCAATAAACTCAACCTCCGGATACCGGGACCATTGTCCACGACCACCAGGAAGTGAGTGTCCCATCTTGTGAACCCAAAGCCGGCATGGACGTTCTCCCAGGCTATTGTTCCTCAGGGCATGGTCGTGATCAGAGACTCCTCAACTCACCTCTCCAGGTCTGGGAACCACACCTTCTGTCGCAGGCAGGCCTTGGTTTTGGCAATTCCCTAGTGTCCCTGCTGGACCACCTCGATGACCTGGGTGACCTTGCATTGTGGTATTACTATTATGTCCCCTCGGAGTAACAGTCCCAACTCCACAAATGCCAGCTCGTCCTTAACCCTCCACAGCTGTTCCAATGGCGATCTTGCCTCTTGGGTCCTTTGAGCCAGTGTATCCAAAAACGACCTCCATGAACCCTGTTGAAGGGCTGGCTTCAGGATGTTGAAGCATTCATCATCGGCTGCCGCCTCTTGCATTTTGTGGATGGGCACAGAGTTTGGCATTCCCGCCTCTACCACCAGTCTCACATGTTCCAAGGCCTCATCAGCACTGATGTTTCCTTGTCTATCTGGTTCGCACCTGGGGTTTCGGGACAAGTAGTCAGCCACATTATTGCTGCCGGGCCGGTACACCAAAGAGACCCCATATTCCAGCAGCACCAGTATCCACCGCTTGATGCGGGCAGGAGGCTTGAACGGCAAACCAGCCATTATAGGCAGCAGAGGCTTGTGGTCCGTTACCACGGTCACCGGCCGTCCCAGCACATATAGGTGAAAGTGGCAACATACACAGGACCGGCAGGTCCTCTCTCTCAATCTGGAAATATCGCTGTTCCGTTTCCAATAGTGCCTTGCTTGCATATGCGATCGGCCATATATCACTGTTTGTATCCATCTGGGTAAGTACTGCCCCTAGACCAAACGGACTGGCGTCCACCACAATTTCTGATGACAAGGCTGGGTCAAAAAAAAGACCATTGTATCCTCTGCCGTCAGCGCCCCCTTCACGTCCTCAAACGCAGCCTACTCCAGGGGTACGCACTGCCATGTAGCGTCTTGGTTAATGCCCGCAGAGGTTCTGACTGGGACGCAAGATTTCTGATGAACCGGCCACAGTACAGGACCATCCCCAAGAAGCTTTGGACCTCCGATGCATTCTCTGGGGGCCGTGCCTCCATGATGTCCTTAACCTTACGCGGATCTGGTTACACACCCCCTTCTTTGAACACAAATCCGAAGAATTCAATGGTCTTCTTGAGGAACTCTCACTTGTCTTTATGCAGCGTTAACTCGAGTGCCTGGAGCCATTCCAAGGTCTTCACCAGCCTGTCCAAGTGCTCTGCCTCCATTCTTGCAAACACCAGGATGTCGCCGCTAATGTTCAGGACGCCATCCAAGTCAGCGAGGGCCCCACGGATGATATTCTGAAATACCTCTGCCGCAGATGACACACCAAAACTCAGGCGTTTGTACTTGTAGAGGCCGCTGTACGTGGTGAACGTTGTTATGTACTGGGAGTCCGGGTGCAACCCCACCTGATGGTACCGGGCCCGAAGGTCGAGTTTCGAGAAGAAATGCTCCTACTGCAGTTCTGCAATTATATCATCATTCATGGGGGTGATATGACATTTGCGCTTAATCGCCTTGTTAGGGAGCCTCATGTCCACACAGATCCGCACAGAGTCTGGTTTTTTGGGCTTTCTGGCAATGACAATCGGAGACACCTACAGGGTCGGGCCATCCACTTTCTCATTATGTCCACCTCAACCAGACTATCCAGCTCCTTGTCCACAAGTTCCCGCAGATGAAATGGGACTCGGAAGTGTTTCAGGGCAATGGGTGGGATCGACTAGTCGATATGGAGCCTCACCGGGTCAGCTGCCATGCAGCCAATTCCATTGAACAGCTGGCTGTATTTTGGCAGCAGCCCTTGCACATCCTCCACATACACAGCATACATGAAACTCACAATGCCAAGTGCATCTGCTGCCGCACAACTCAGGAGGGTGTTGCTGCTGATGGTTGTGACGCAGAACCGGACCTTGATGGAAGACCCTCCATGGTCCATGTTGGCTACAAATGCCACCGCCAGCACGATTGGTTGTTTGCCACCAAATGTAAAGATGCACACACTTGGCCTCTGTAATTTTGGAGGCACTACAATTGTGTCGTAGTGCACCCTCGCCATTACATTCACAGACGCCCCTGGGTCCACCAGCACTGGCACTGTTGACTCATTAACTTTCACCAGACACTGTGGCTGTCTCCTAATGGTGGTCTGCAGCCCACTGATGCTTGAGATGAAGAAGATGTTTTCTTCCTCTTCTCCATCATCCTCCTCATGAGGGGTTCCGTCCTCTCCTTGGTCTATCTGGGAGACGTTAGGCGGGCGCTGTGACCTGAAGAATCCTGCCCTCACTGGCTCCATTGGTATCACCAACGGCACAGGAGCTCTGCACAGGCGGGCATAGTAATCCAGCGGCTGCCCCCGCTTGGATGCCTGGCTCTTCTGCCACCTTGACCGTAGCCCATAGAACACACACCATCGACTTTCTCTGGGCGCACAGCTGCCTCCATCCTTGATGCCTGCACCTCCAAAACCTCTTGCCATTGTCCAAGTTCCAGTATGCGAGGCAGTGTGATTCCCGGCTCTTGTTGCACAGCATTGAGAAGAGCTACCCCTTGTGAATGTCAGACACTTATGAGCCACTGGACAGAAACATGTTGGGTCACATATTAAATACAACAAATTAATTTTTTTTATCAATGTGTGTATGTTAAACATTGTTGTTTGTTTCAATTTTTAATGTGTTATGTTTGTTTTACTTTACATTTATGTGCTACACATAAATGTCCTGTCAAAAAAACCTGGTCAGTGGTGAAAGAAGTAAAGTAAATCCTTGTAATGTATATATTTGAGATGTCTCAGTGTGCTGCTTGACCAAAAGGGACCCTACATTTTGTGTTGCCACACCTCGGTGGCTGTTGTATCTTGATTATCCTAATTTGACATTAAATCATAAATTAATAAAATATCATATTGATACACATCGGCCTGGTTCCTGGTCCATTGTGACATGGGGTGCTGGTGGAGGTTGGGTGCAAGACGGGTTGGAGGCCTTCTCAAAGTTGAATCCGAAATTATAAAAAAATTCAAAGTGGTTATTGTGCGCCACGCTCATTGTACGGGAAGGAAATCGCTGGCTTGAATATGCCGTGTAATATTTTGTGACAAAGTAGGGGCTTGTGCCGTGATTGAGGAAGAGTGTCCACCCGTGACAGTGCAGCACAGCAGGGTAGCCCATTGAAGGTATTGTTACTTTTAGTGGATAGAAAGCTGGGTTGCATTGTAAATTCGCCATCCAAAAACGTGTGCCCTGGGTTTCAGGGCTGTGTGTGTGGAAATATTGTGAACACAAACTAATCAGAAGCAAGGTTGAGATTTTGCCCTTGAATAGAAAACCCATCAGGTGCAGAACACTTTTTCAGAATGGGCACCGTGGAAATTAACATGGCCAGAAAGCACTTTCTATCCAGATTGTTCATTAAGGGTGAATGGGTAGAACAGGAACATGAAGCATGGGAGTCTAGAATGATTCAACAGGTTACCTCTATAATATGGATGTGTGGCAGGATAAGGGCCCCTTACATCAAGCCCTGACAGATTTTTATATGACGCACACCACCAGAGATGAGCAAAATAGAATGGCTCAGCTTACAGCGTATGATGATCATGGAGGAAAGGTAGCAGGAGAGTGTAGCCTCTGTGAAAACTCAATCTGAGCTTTTGGATCAAGCACAGAGAGAGTTAAGGCAGGTATAGGAGAAAGTGCCACAGAGCCAAAATTCTGAGTTGAAATTAGGAGACATCATTCAGCAGCTAAAGAATAAGTTGGCAGCACAGCAACACATTAATTCAGAGCGAGAGTCCCAATTCTCTGCAGAGGGGAGTGTCAAGAAGGGGTTGTGAACCTGAGAGAGGCGAACAAAAATAGAGTCAACAAGTGGTCCACAATAGAGCAGCTTAGAGGACATCTGTGCATTTCAAAATCAGACTAAGCAATTGAAAGAGGAGAATAACCAGTGGATCATAAAAGAGGTCAATTCCCATGCAAAATTTGACCAAGAGCACCAGAATTTGAGTGCTATGAAATGACAGAGAGATCACGTCAGCGAACAGAATAGCAAATTGTGTCAGGAAAAAGATGCCCTGTGCCAGGAAGTGTGTCAATTAAAGACAGACCTGGAGAAAAGTGAGTCATGTTTTCAGGAACTGACTGACATGAGGGTAGAAAATGAGAAATTAATGGGACATATGAGACGAATAAACCTAGACCAGACCACACAGACCAAAAATGCACAGAGTGAGGAGATTAGTCTCCTGCAAAAGAAGAGATCTGAGTATTCCCAGATAATACAAGATTCACAGGATGAAAATGAGGCCCTTTGTGGGGAGAACAAGGGACTCAATGGCCAAGTAATGGCACAAAGCAGGGTCATAGAAGCTACTCAAGCCAGGGTGGTAGGGGCTGAGAAAGATAAAGCAGAGAGGATGGAGAAGGAAATAGCTAGGCTCAATCAGGCCTTGAGAAACCCCAAACACTTAGGGTATGGAAGGGCAACACGTGACCACAGTGGGATGTCCTCTTTACCAGGGGTCTCAAGCCAAGTCCCCACATTACATGCGCAAGGTGCTGCAAATTTCATGTCTACCAGTTCACAAGACCTGGGAACCATGAGGCAGCTGGACTCAATTAGGCCTAGTGTAACTGGCTGGAAGGCCAGTCCCTAGCAGATATTGATGGGCGTGCATCGTTAATTAGGTTTAAAAATATTTTGGCAAATACATCTGACCAAGAGGACTCCTATGATGAGAGGATCAGGGAGTTAGACTGGCAGAAACACAGGTTGCAAAGGGATCATCTGGTCCACTTTGCAGATCAAAAAGAATCAGAGTTCAGGCCTTCTAAGAGCATCTTGAAAACCTTCACCCAATCGGGGGGATGGAGGGAGTTCTCCACCACACCGGAAGAAGGGAGGAGGGAGGTGAGTGCTCCCCTGTGCGTAAGAGGGAGCCCAAGGGAAGTGACTCAGAGAGCCAACCGCGCCGCAGGGGAGAAGAGACCAGACCCTGTCATTCTGGGATGGATTCCAAGTCTCTAAGAGGCAGGGAGCTCCTAGAGGACAGGGACTGGACCACAAATAGTAGCAGCTCTGATTCTGAGGGCAAATGGACTCAGGTGCAGTGGATAACAAAAGCTGCCAAACAAAAGAGAAGTTGTGTAAAAGACCCAATTCAGCAAATAAAAGCCATCAGAAACGTCATGTCTCTCTACCACAACATTACAAAATATTTAGTGTGGGAGCATCTGGAGCTGTATGACCAGATGATGACATCATTTGGCATAAAAAATGACCATAATTCCATGGAGTTTGTCAAGTGGACATTCTCCCCGGAATACTCTAGCTTCTTTGCTGGGATGGAGGATCAAAATCATTCAAGATGGTCTAGCTACAAGGCAGCCATCTTGAAACAGTTCTCTGTGCACAGGAACCCTCAGGAGGCCTGCAATGCAGCCTACAGCCTGCAATGCGGAGAGGATCAGGCTCCTAGAGAGTTTGTGCAGGAACTGAAATGGGCATTTGCCCAGACCTCTAGACAGGTGCGCACAAATAGTAGGGAGTTTATCAATACTTATTTTCATGAACTCCCCAAAAATATGATGTCACATCTGGTGTAAAGACTCACTCCCAATCTTACACATGCATAACCAAAAAATACAAGACACCCCAATGGGGAATGAGACTAAGAGAACAGGTTGCAAGAGTTAGTTTTTCTTTATAGAGAATTGGCCTCCAGAGAACTCTGCTGCCTCGAGAGCGCTCTGGCAAACATTACAAAAACATGAACTTATCAAGGAGAAAAGCATAATCAATGACATCATTAGATATGGGACTACAGTTGCTTGGGATTGGATGAATGACATGGATACATATAGAAACGGGCATGCTGCTTCATCCGGATTGGTTGCTCCATTGGCGGGAGGGTGAACATCACGTGGTCTGGCTACCAACGTCCAGGAGGGGTGAGGGTTAGGTCCCTGTGAGGTAGGGCGGACACTAACTAAGCTAGCATGAAAAGCTACCATTAGACATGTCATAAACAATGATCATTAGTATATGCTTAAGTAAATCCTTGTAAACCTATAAATTGCATGCATATAATCATAACATAATTCATTTGGACTTATATGGAGTACCAGGCTTAGGGGTCTTGGTCGGTGTGATAACATCAGCCATGGGGTGAGCCTGTGAGCATCAAAGCAACTACGCTGACATTTGTTAGTTCTAGGGTGTAATAGACTGTAACAGAGGTCTGGTTTTAGTAGGGGGCACATTGGGGTGGGCTCCACAACAGGGTCACACGTCTGGTACATCAAGAGAATACCTTAAGGGGCACAGGGTTATAGCAGCAGTAATTTTCCAACAGTGGGGTAGGAGGGCACCGGCGGGTTTATGGAGATGGATGAGCTACAAGTCATGGTTTGAGCCGGTTCACACACAGGACAGGGATCTCAGAGGAAGAGTGAGATGTACATTAGTATATTTGTTTCAATTGTCCCTGGCGCATCCGTGAGAAATGGAGCTGTGAAGCTTTCAGGCAGAGTGAGAAAAGGTGGGGGCCACGAGCGTGGCGTGCACGGCGCTGCAGAAGGGAGAGAAGCCTTTTCGTATTATCGCAGTGAGGCCTAGTCCAAAGATGGAGTCGAGGGTACACAAAATGGAAGCCAAGTGTCCCCCACAACAGCCCCACTTATGATAATGTTAGCATGCAGGCAATGGAGGCGTCCCCCGCTATTGTACGAGCAAGTGGTCCACATCGTGCTGAATGTGTGAGGGAGGCCTAAACGCCCCCTCACTCCCACACACTGGTTAGGGACTTCCGTGATCAAAGGACCCTGGATTGGGTAATAGAACAGGCTACCCGGATCTATGAGGTCCAAAAGCCTGTTGAAAACACACATTTTCCCAAAAATCCCAAACCATCCAACACCCCCGCTGCAGCCAAGGTGGCAGAAGTGAAGAATAACCCCATATTGGTCTAAAAATACTCCTCCCTCTAAGAAACCAAATGAGAGGCAGAGGACACCCTCTGATCAATCCCAAGCGGCTGGTAGCCAGGCAGGGTATCCCCCAAATGCGTCACCTAACTCTGCCACCTACATTAGCCCGAGGTACAAGGGTAATAGACCCATCTTGGGGTATGTATGGCCTTCCCCAGCACAAGAGGGGATCCAACCAGGTACGTACGGCCCCAGGAAACTTCCCTCCAAACCTCCCTCAAGAAGAAACAAATATTCCACCCTCCAACCTAAGTTTCTTCCCTAGCTACCCTCCAAAACCCAACTTCCAGAATAATCCTCCTCTCTCTACCCGCTTTCAGGAGTCTAGACACCCAAAACAAGAAGAAGGAAGACCAAGGATGGAGGGCTACTAGGAAACATTTCCGTCGAGGGGACTGGATATCTCGAGTATAAAATTGGTCGACATAGGGTGAAACACCCAGTCATAGTCATCACTCCAGAGGGCACACCCTATCTCCTAAGGAATGACCTCCTTTGGAGGTTGTCACCCCTAATAGACTTTGTGAACAAGGTCCTCTGGACCCAGACTAACCGGCCAATGAAACTAAAACAAAGCATAAACTATGTGAGTCTAAATAGCACATGCCATATAGTTGAACAGCAGTCTGACAAAATCAAATTCCACTTTAGGAACAATCAAGTCCCTGGCATCACTGTCATCTCAGTAGGAGAGCAATCTGGAGATGGGAACCCTTCTCCATTTTTGAAAATCAAACTTCCTTCCAGTTTTAAGTGGCATTCCACACTGGAAGGATTTACCCTGAAATGTTATACTGACCCACAATTTGAAGAAAACCCAAATTCCATAATAAAAGAGGATAAGAAAACTGCTCAAAGTTTGGCTGACATTCAGAAAAAGGGTGAACAGTTGTTTCTCCTCATTCAGGTAAACGATGGGGGAGCCTGTTCTCGCCAGAGTATGCCTGAATAATGTAAAAAGCTTCATCAGTGAAGCGTTATCCAGGAAACTCACAAAAGATCAGACCATTCCCATATTTAAGTTGATTGACAAGTGGGAAATGGGCCTGGATACTCTAAATTCCAAACATCTCCTGCCTAGTAGGTGCATGCTAAAAATGTCCATTGGTGACAAAAGCATAGATCATAATTGTTGGATTGTGAGAGATGTCCCCACTGCCTTTTAATTAGGCAGTGACATTCTCAATCGATTTGCAATTAATTTGGACCTAATTAATTACAAAGTCTACTCCCGAATGGGGGGTACCCCCATGGGCTTTGACAATCCTGGAAAGGCAATTCGGTCAGCTCAATTGCTGCCATATGCAGTTGAAGTTCAAACTGGAGAAGAGGTCACCATCCCAGTATTGGTCAGAATCCCCAAAACCAGGACGCTTATATAAACTTAAATTATCACCTCCAACAGTAACGGTTGTATTTGAACCCAACACCACTAGTTGACCTAGAAAACGACACCATTCTGATATATGTGGACAACAGCGACCCTAGGAGTATTACTCTGGGCGCAGACACCTTTATTGGAATGGCGGTTGATGCCCGACATTTTTCCATTGACCTAGTGAATGAGATCATGGGACAGATTCCAAATGACTGTTACCTCTGTGACGCCGACATACATCCAGAAAAGATTTTCACCCGGCAAGGGGGGAATTTCTTGGTGTACTCTTCCTGCCATTATGGGGGGAGAGGTAACCTACGAATTCAGGAAGGATGAGATGTTATTTCAAGTCAACAGTGACTTCCACCCCTCCAAGAAACCTCCTGTCCAGGCTAACACCATCACAAGGGATGTCTCCACGCAACTGGAGGATACCGCCGTAATTGCCAAACCTGAGGTATTTCCAGACTTCAGGCAGATTGTTGAGGAACAAATCAACCTCGCTGATGCCTATGAGCCCAAGGAGCAAAAGCAGATACTGAACCAGGTGTTTTTGGATTATCAAGAACTCTTTGCCATGGACTCGTACGACTGTGGTCGCACCGAAATACATTCCACCTCCATACCGACAGACCCTGGGATGGCCCCCATATTTGTGAAGCAACACTGGTTGTCCCTTATGTCTATGGAGTCCCTCACAGAGATAAAGAACTTAGAATCCCATGGGATAATTTGTCCAGTCCACAGTACCTTTAATAACCAGGTGCTGGGGATACTAAAACCCAATGGCCAATTGAGACTTTGCGCAGACCTTAGGCAGTTAAACAAAAAGGGCACATGTCCCGATGGCCACTTCCCTAAATCGATCAGCAACTGGCCCAGATCCAGGAGTCAAAGGTGTACACCGCCCTTGACCTTACCAACGGTTACTGGACAGTACCCGTGAGGGTCTCAGTCCTTAGGAGAAAAAGGTGAAATTAAAAGACCCCACGACTCGGCATGAACTAAGAAGCCTTCTTAGACTTACAAATTAAAGTAGGAAGTTCATAGATGACTATGCAGAGGTCACAAGACACATGGTCCATTTACTAAAGGCCGGAATCCAGTGGGAGTGGGGTCCAGAGCAAGCCGAGGCAGTAAAACAACCCAAAAGAAACCTTTTACAAGCGCTTTGTTTGGCTTACCCCATCAAAAACAAGGAGTTCTTCTTGGAAACGGGGTTCTCAAATACTTGCTTAACAGCAATATGATAACAGAAGCACAACAAGGTCAACAAAGTCATCTCGTATGCGAGTAAGACTTTGTCCTCTGTGGAGGAAAAATTCAACAATTGTGAAAAGGCACTCCTGGCAACGGTGTGGGCATTGAAAAATGACTGCCCGCTCATCCAGGAGGAGCACATCATTGTCGAGACTCCTCACCAGCCTTTGCAATATCTCCAAAGTCACCGAATCCGAGCAGGGAACGTGAGTAATTCTAGAATTACTTCCTGTATTCTGTCCATGCAAGGCTTTCCTGTGGAGGTCAGTTATGGCCAAAACAAGAAGAGTTCCCTCGCGCAAGATTTGGCTGACTTGCATGATTGCACTCAAGAAAACTGTCTTGAGGACGAAAGTCTAAAAACACAAGACAACATGGAGGCTTACCTAACTTCCCCGCATAAGGTCTATGAGGAACACATGTGCCAGGGGATACCCACAGTTTATGTGGATGGATGCTCCTACCATGTTGACAACAACAGGGAAAAAGAACAGGTGGCTGGCATTGGGAATTCCTGGGTGAATGATGCCCCGGAGCCCTCTGCTGGGTTCAAGATTGGTCCCCGAAGTAGTCAGGTGGCCGAGTTGATGGCAGTACATCAAGCCATCCTCACTGCCATCCAACACCAGCTCCACGACCTGGTCATAATCACTGATTCAGATTATATCCAGAATGGGTTCGTAGATCACCTGATAAATTGCAAAAGTCAAGGCATGCTGTGTGCAAACAATAAACCGCTCAAGCATTGGAAATTAATACAAGCCATTGATGATCTGGTCACCTCTAAAGAGATGACCATTTACTGGAAAAAGATCAAGGGTCTCTCCAGAATAGAGAGACCAGACAAAACCGGAAATAACTTGGCTGATCAGTGGCCAAAACCAGAGGCATCCATGTGAATCTCAAAGAGATTGAGTCCCTATTGGGGGAAATCCAGGTCACTGCCATCACCAGGTCCCAAACACTTGCCCAAAATGAACTCTCAACTGCCCAGTGGAGAAAGGAAACCGCAGATGCTGATTTGATTACGGCACGAAAAGTGGCTCCGATTATTGGGAAATGTTATCAACACATTGAAGACCCCGTTAATTTTCCTATGATCAAATCTGATTACATCGGGAAAGAGGATCTCCGGGTGTTGACGAAGTTTTCCAAAATGTTCTGAATCCAAGACAGTTTGTTGATACGGAGATCCATCTCTGGATGTGACCAGTGGGTGGTCCCTACCTCATTCTGAAGCCTGATGTTAAGTCACGGCCATGATGCGGCCACAGCTGGTTATAGGGGGTTTCATACAACTTTGGAAATCTTGCGAGAGCAATACTTGAAGGGGTGTCTTGTGTGTATGCAATTTCAGCCAAGTTCCTTAACCCACAGAGCTACAGAAAAGGGGGATGACACTGCCTTGGTGAGATTTGCAAGTCGATTTCATTGGGCCCGTGATTCGCTCCTCTAGAGGAAACAAGTACATGTTAACCATGACATGCTTATTTGCCAAGTGGGTGGAATGTCTCCCAGCCCCAAATTGCAAGACAGAAACAGCAGCTGCCCTGATGATCAATCACATCTTCTCACGTTTCGGCCTTGATTGATTGAGTTGGACCGAGGAAGTCACTTTACCAGCGAGGTGATGACAAAGATGTGGGAGATACTTGGGGTAAAGAGAAAACTCCACATTGCCTACCGCCAAGTCTCTAGTGGGGGAGTTGAGAGGTACAATAAAATAATTGTGAGCATCCTAAAGAAGTTTGTGGCAGACTCTGTAGCTAGTTGGGACATCCGACTACCGCTTGTCCTAATGGCCATCAGGTCTACACCATCTTCTGTGACACAAATGTCTCCATTCGAGCTAATGACTGGACAAAAAATGGTGCTATCTCAGCATCTGCTCTACAGAACTCAAGAGCAGACCCTGATCAATGCGTCCACGACACATGAATATATTGAGAATTTGCAAAAAAACCTTCAGCGTGCTTTTACGTACCCTAAGCTAAATCTGGAAAAGTGGCAGAGGGGATGAAAACCCACTACAATTTAAAGACCACTAAGAAAGACTACCAAGTAGGAGACAGGGTCTACTTGTACAATTTTCAAAGGAACCAGACCAAAGAGAGGAAGTTCCTCCCCTCCTGGTGTGGCACCTTTGAAATTGTAGATAAAATCTCACCTGTCTCCTATAAGATCCACATCCCTAAAGGAGAACTGACAGAAGAAAAATGGGTCCACATCAATCAGTTGAAAAGCTGTCACCCCAGACACGCTTTGCATCTGATTGATGAGCCAAATGAAAGTTGAGCAGAAAAAATCGGACGGAAATATTTAGATATATATATATATATATAAAAAAAAAACAGGGAGTAATTTACTTGGTGTCATTGTATAAATGAAGAAATTATAAAGATAAAAATTGTTTATGAAACAAGAAGGTCATGTATAACTGTATGTTGTTGTCATTGTCAATTATTTGTAAATCGTCTGGGAAAAATGTGTGTAAAAAGTACTGAAAATGTCCTTTTTATCTTTTATTAGAGAACTAACCTCCTTAAATTCCAGCTTGGAGTTGAGAGCGGAGCCTGATGAGAACCCAAGGGATCTGGAAAGGAAGAAAGAAAGGGGGTGCTGTGCCACACCTTCCAACCCAAAGATGGAAGGGGAGGCTGGAGTGCCCACTCCCAAAGGAAGGTAGAAAAGGGGTTGGCATGCCATACCCCCAACCCAGAGACGGAAGGGGCCACTGGAGTGCTCGCTCCCTGATGAAGCAAAATTATGCCTAAGGAAACCCCACTCTGCGCTGCTCTTCCCCATCAAAGAGTCATGGAAGAACAAGGGGGGGTGCATTTAAAGGCTCCAAACAGAAGTCCATTTCACATGGATGGTAGGCATTTAAACCCTGCAACAATAAAAAAAAGGTCTGGCTTTTACTTTTCACATGAATAACAGGCATTTAAACACTGAAACAAAAACATTTCATGTAAAGTTAAAGGGCCATGTGGAAAGGGGCCTACCTATCATTATCAATGGACACGCAGCAGTTTCATTCACAAAAGAAGGAGGAATCAAAGAATCCTGTGACAAGGAAAACAGGATTTTTAACATTGAAAGCAAAAGCAGCCTGCACATGTGTTTGCAAATAAAAACGGCTTTAAAAAGCCAAAATGGGAAAAAACTATCACTGCTCACAGCAAAAAATGTCAATAAAACAAAACATGATGTATGGGTTGACAAACGCAATGTATATTATGTTTCACCCACAAAACTCCAGTGACATTTGAAGAGACACTAAGTTTTCAGGAAAAACCTGTTCTGGCTGAGGGAAAAACTTCAAAGGAAAACCCTGATTTCCAGCCCTGGATGTCACATCTCCCATCTAATGACCCCTGCAATAGAATTTTCTGCTGAAGGTGTTGAAAGCCTACTGTTCCCCAGACTGGCTGGCCCTGAAGGCAGTTAAAGCAGGGACTTCAAGGGAAAGTCATCCTTGGTTGGAGCATGACTAAAAGGTGTGAATACTTGTGCATCCACTTCAAAAGAGCCCACACTAACTTCAAAGAGACTCATAAAAATCGTCTGGTTCCAGGCTGGCCCAGCGGGATAGATGGCTGTGTGGGATGAAGCAGCCATCCCATTTGCTGAAACAGGAACACTCACAATTAATTTAAAGGGCTATTTTCATTTTATCCATTTTGCGCACCAACCATAATATGGATTGATTTGATCTTTATACCGTTTTTCATGTAATTTCCAGGCAGTTTTGGAGATATAAATTGCATTTACCTGTGACTCTGGGAACTGTAATGGTCAGTTAGACTAGGTTTCTAGCTGATCTGAACATGTTTACAAATGTGAGAGTTGGTGAAAAGGTGGAAAATGAAAGTAGGGATATGCTTAATAGGTTACATATTCATAACTGTTGTACATTTTATGGAAACGACAAAAATGTGACACGTGGCCATGCTGCATCATACAGATTTGGGGTTGGTTCATCTAATTCCCCATGATCAGCTTAAACAAAAAATATGTTGAGTATGGCAGTTGCTAGTACAATTATGAAGTTGTGATACATAGCTAGTTTTTGTCAAAAAGTTGAAAGGAGAACAAAGTATGATGGCAAATGGGAAAAGATAGGTGTTGCTCCAAACCCATAAACCAATCCTGACTGGTGGCTGAGAGAGAGAGAGTACCTATCCAATCCTAGTGGCAGGGATTATTGCAGGGTACTTCCCCTAGATTGTAAAATTAGTGATGCCATTTGTGCTATATAACGGGGGCTGCACTAGGACTGAGGACACACAAAAAACGGGGAGACAAAAAAAGGAGGACAGAGAGAAGGCTGCTGAAACTTACTATCTTTAAGAGTGGAGTGACCAGACCCCTGTCCTATCTTTCCAGAGTGTCCTGAGATGCATCTGGCTTTCCTGATCCTTAAACAAAGGCTTGCTATGTAAGTAGCAATAACCCCACTCCTAAATTGCAGAAGCCCTTCATTCTTGTAGCACTGCGTCCAATATTTCCCTCCCACTGAAAAAGCCTATTTAAACCCCTCATTGAAAAACCCCAATTTCCAGTGTATTACACAAGTCAAACCCCCATTGAAGAATTCTTTGTTTGGCTGTGTAGTCCAACGTATCTCCCCATTGAAAAATCTCTTGTTTGCCCGAGTATGTGAGCAGCTCCTCATTGAAAATCCCTTCATTTGTCTGTGTAAATCCTTAGTATTTTTGTAATTAAATCATTTAATTCCCCCATTGAATTTCAAGGGATCGGGATTGCTGGAATTCGAAACCAGCAAACCTTTTCCCAGTGTTTTTGTTAATTGTTGTAGTTATAAAGTGCTGCCCAAAAGAAGTAACACCATTGTGATCTGAGAAACAAATTTGTCCTTGTATTTAAATTAAGCTTTGATAAGCGAATTTCCATTTGCCACTGTATTTTCCCTTTGCATTTGTCATCCTGAACCAAAATCGGTTTCCCTGTGTGAGCTAACCCCTTTGCCAGAGCCTACCTGTTATTTGCATCTGTCATTCTATCTAAAAACCGATTTTCCTAGTGTGAGCTACCCCATTGCCCGGAGCTTGCCTGTCATTTTAAGCATTAGTGAAATCGAATTCCCATTTGCATTTTCCTTGCCCCTTGCTCATGTGTTCAAAATCCTCAAAACCGTTTTGCCTACTCTGTTCCTCTTTCCTCCTGTGTGCTGGCTAGTATTCTCCAAAGCCCGGCCTGTGTTCTAAATATAAGCAGCACAAATTCCCTTCTGCTCTGTCCCCTAACAGTGGTGCTAAATAATTGAAAACCCATTTTTTTTTATTGTGCGAAAGCAACTTGTCCTATTCTTTGCTTGCTCCCCATATTGTCCCTGTAAGCACCACACCAAATCCGATTTGTATCTTGTGTTCCCATTCCTTGCCACTGCCTTCCATCCAAAACTGACAAAACTGACTAGTGGAGGTTTAGGGGGGTGAGGGTTGCTGGGACTCAAGTACCGTTCTGAGTGCGTATGCAATTTCCTGTTGGTTGCATTCATTTTCTTGGTGTTATGAACTGTTATTTGATAGTACTGGTGAAAGAAGTAAGGTAAATCATTGTACTGTATATATTTGAGTTGTCTCAGTGTGCTGCTTGACCAAAAGGGACCCTACAGTTTGTGTTGCCACGCCTCGGTGGCTGTTGTATTTTGATTATCCTATTTTACATTAAAAAATACATTAATAAAATATCTCATTGATACACCCAGGCCTGGTTCCTAGTCCATTGTGACATGGGGTGCTGGTGGAGGTTGGATGCGAGACGGGTTGGAGGCCTTCTCAAAGTTGAATCCGAAATTGTAAAAAACATCAAAGCGGTTATTGTGCGTCACACTCATTGTAGGGGAAGGAGATCCCTGGCTTGCGTGTACCATGTAATATATCGTGACACCTCTACGCCCAGAATAAATGACTTGCAGACAACATATAGGTGCCTGCAAACACAAGCACACAGAGGCACGGATCAAATTAACCCTCTTCCCTTAACACGTTGGCCAAAATCAGTGGTCTTCAAACTGCGGACTGACTCCCCTAGGGGGGGTGAAGGATGTCCGGGGGTGCCCCATACTCTTTAAAAAGGTATTGAGATGACTGTTTTTAATATAAAAAAAGATTACAGTGACTGCTTTTAATAGAAATTAGAAGCAGTAGAAAACCTGCTTATATTTTAAAGAGCCTGGATCCCTTCTAGACCTCCGTTGGGTTCCTTAGGGGGGAAACCCCAAGGTGGGGTGTGGGGGCCCAGAAACAATATTGTTTATCAAGAGGGGTAGGGGTACAGTAAGAAAAAGTTTGAATACCACTGGCCTTAATCATCTGGTATGGGTGCATGTCCTTGGTGGTCATGCGCTTTCCTCGGCTCCACTGCCGGTGTACACAGTTCCCACCATGTGCAGAGGCCTATCGGATTACCTCATTTGCATGCGGGTGATCCGCCCTTTTTCAATGTGTGCCCCTCCTGTGATACCAAGTGTGGTCTTTGCAGGGCAATCAGTGCAATGAGCAATGTGTGCAGAGTCTGCACCTTTAGTAATTACGCTCCGTGTTGCATCTTATATTGAAAGCTGCTGGCGGACTAACAAGTCATTCAGCTTCTTTATCTTCAACTGCTCCGGTTTCCATTATGGTTCTGCATTCAAAGGCGGATGAGATAGTTTAGTGGGCTAATGCATGCACTGCTTGCAAAGGTCTCTACATAATTTGAAGGTTACAGGTTTAAGAATCCAGGATTTTTCTTCACACTTTTAACCTTGCTGGGGAGATAAAATGAGTACCATTATGTTGGTTCAGGACACGTGTGTTTACACTGCTTCGAGTCTTTGGTCATGAAGCACTTTATCCCTATGATAATGAGGAAATGCTGTCCATTTCATGACTTCCCATTTTGCCTTGTGGCCTAGGAGCCCAGGAATCATTTCACTAAAGGAAACATTCATGGGTATAGGTAATGGGCCAAAATGTCGCCCTCAGAATTCCGACTCCCAAATTCCAACTTTTTCTTTTTTTTTTCGACCCCCTTACTCCACATATATATGTGGGGAAGTATGGGATATAATAGTAGTATGGGGCGGGGGGTTGTGGGGGTCTCCTCACGCATTTGTATGGGGGTAATAAAGGGGGGTGGGGTTGGAAGAAAAATATCTGCATTTTCGGCTGTTGGAATTCTGGGGGTCATTGTAATCACATAGATCCATTACATCATGCACAGTTTGCGCCTATGAATGCTTGCACTTCACGACTGTTCGCAAAACTCACAAACATTTCACACCTGTACCTTTACATTTCTCAGTTCATATTCATGAGGAAAAATTTGCCAACATTTTGAATCATTGTATGCAAATTTATCCCTTGAAAATAATGAGGGGTAGCCTGAAAACCCGACACGGATCCAGCCCTCGCGGCCTAGATTTAGAAAACCAGGGTGTAAGTGTATGGCATTTGTGTGCATGGATGAACTAAGCCTTTTTTCCTGTTCCAGCGTGCAAACACTGCACACACTGCATACTCTTCACATATGCAGGGTTGGGAAATCTTTGACATTCTAAAATCTTATCTCGAAATCAGAAGTCAAAATGTAACAACAAAAAAGGTAGTTGTATTGTGGCCTTGGCTATGGGGGAGCAAATAAACGGTGCATGTGTTTTCAGCGACGTAAATGGTGAAGGCAAGTGGAAGGCCAATGGGGACGATGGAGAGAAGCCTGCGGGGGGCGGGGGATCAGTGGGGCAAAGAAGTCCAAACAGAATTAAGTTTAGATATGGCTGCTTTGAGAACATTTGGGGTTCTCCTGCAAATTCTGGGAAAGGGGTCGGAGAAGAGGAAAACATCCAAAATCCTCTTTTGTTGTTAACCCGGATATGCCACTGCCCGGGCCATCTGGGACTGTGGCTCAGTGGACTAATACATCCACTACAGGGCTCTGTGTTTGACCTCATGGTCACATGTTCAAATCCCAGGAGGTCCACTCAGCCTTCATCCTTCTAAGGTCGATAAAATAAGTACCATTGAGTTGGGTAACAATAAACATCTGATATCTGTCAATAGCGCCCAGATACTGCTCTGGGGGTGAACGTGTGCACTATAAATACACCTGTTGTGTTATGTATTTTGCTGTACACCAATAGCTCATGCTATAATGTATAATAGTTAGTGTAAAAAGAACTAGTGCTACAGTGACCTATATGTTTTGGAAATAACCTATATTGAGAATGAAATCGGAGACAGGCCCTGGGGATTCTGATGATGACCTCAAAGCTGTCAGATGGTAGGGTGTTTATAGTGTGCTATGTTACTGCGACTATGTTACTGCATACTGCTTCCATTTGCATGGTCTCCAGGCGCTCTGCAATATAGCATTGCTGTTGTGTTGATGTACAGATCAAGCTCTCAGCACCAGCCTCCAGTACACCAGGTGGAAGCTGCACGGCCGCGGCGGCGCTGAGCTGCTAGATTACTGCACAGCCGAGCCGACCCACGAGGCAGTTTTTGACTGCAGGATCGCCTTGCCCAGCGGAGCTACGCCCGCCCCAGCACAGATCCATATCTCCAAAGGCATTACATGTCGTCTCCGTGACATGAGAGTTGTGGCTTTCACCAGCGAGCGGACACCAATTGCGTCCCATTCCACCGTTTTCTACTGCGGGGAGACCTCTTTTGATACCACGGGCACACCAAGCCTGCACCAGTGACCAGCGACCCTGGATGCAACTTATTTCTGCGCATTCCTCTCACGCCAGACCGCCCAAGTGGTCCCGTTATTTGCAACTCTCCGGCCCAGAAGCATGCCACTCGAAGAGATTTCCTACTAGCTATCTGTGGGGCTGTTTAATCGCCCTGATGAAGGCGGCTACTATGGAAAAATAAACCACCCCTCTGACTCCGTTTCAAGATGGATGATATTGCCGCCGAAACGTCCAGTTTATGCGAGGGGGAACAACAAGCCCAGTGTTATGGGCACTTCTGATTGACTTTTTCACGTTATTCAAACTCCATTGGTGGTTTGACCACATTTTTCCCCCTGCGACGTTGGCACATGATTATCGGAATTATTCTCTATTTTTTGCAAAATTGATCCGTCAGATGTATGATCACTAGAACTTTCTAGGCACTTGAATATTTCATGATGCGTTACGCAATTTAATTAAAATTTATATACCAGAGATTTAGAATCTGGATACACAAAAAATAACAACCTTAGGTGCAAAACCTAGAGGTGTATCCACTATATATGCTATTCTTTTGGTTTATGTTGTGAATTTGTCGTTCCTTTTAACCCCATTAGTCCAATGACCAATATATGATTTTTGCTGTTCCTCTGTTTATGACACCAATATATGTTTTCTGTTTCAGTCTAGCAATGTGTTGTACATGTAGGTGTTTATAAGAATATTTCATTTTTTGTCTCAATACAATTAAGTATATTTAAGACAATTTCATGGGCTACTAACTTTGGGATATGTTCCTTGAGTATAAGTAGGAAGGCTCCCCAATATAACCAAAATGTTTTGCACCCCTTGAGGAAGCAACTAGGATGAGTCTACTAGTAGCAGTACTAACCTTTTGTGTTTCTTTTGTGTTGATGTACACAGACTGTCCTGAGCTCTGTGTGGGGGTTTGTTTCTAAGCGCTATTTGACCCAGGTACAGGGGTGCTTGTCTCCAGATGGTAGTCTCGTGTGCCCACGGTGCTAGGATGCCCCAGCAGCAGGGGGTGGGTTGTGCTATGTAAGTTAGTTGTAGAGGTGTGGTGACATGTTGTGCGATGAGCACGCAGAGAGGGTGGGCAACCGGGTGCAGGCGGCGTAGTTGGTAGAGCATAGAAGATTGAAGATGTTAGCAGGGGATTAGCCAAGGTCCCAGCGGGATGTTGGCAGCCCACGCCAGCTGCAATGGTGGCAGATTGCTGGGGAGGTGCCAAGGCTAGCTTTATGTGTTGGAAACCCCAAAGTTATAAAAAAAGATAAATGTACAAACCTGTGTGCCATGGGAAAGGGAAACCTATTGATAACAAAAGGATACTCCAAGAAATAAGAATGTCCTATTGTCCATCAGGAATCTGCTTGAATTCGGGACGCTTTTTATGGTATTGTACCAGAATAACGGAGGTAATAATTCCGAGGACGAAAATGGCGAACGTCGACGAATGCATTTCGCTGCATATATACGTCGGCGGGAGGGGGAGGTAAGGGTGAAAATAAATGGGGCGGGGAGTATGGGGAGTGCGGGCTCTCCCCCATGATATATGCAGCGAAATGCATTAAACAAAATTGTGTTTTCGTCCTCAGAATTTTTAGCCACCATAATCACATTCTTATAAACTGGCTCGCCACTCGTGGGAATGCTTCCGCCACCAGTACACGTGTTACTGTGAATCATCTCTGATCGAAATTGACATCCCTGTTCTTCAAAGAAATGCAAAGAAAAATAGAAGAGGGACACCGTGGATGCATAATGAGAAATATATGTGCTTCCTCGCTTGCAAAGCATACTTACATGCGAATGTAGGACATTGGAGTATTTGGGGGCAGGAAAGGAGACAGACTGTTGCCCCCGTTGATATGCAAAGGGTTACATGGAGAGTTAAAGGCAAAGGCGTTGCTGGGGAGTGGAGGGGGGTGGGTGCTGAGAGGGCTCTAGCCCCTGGTCTTTTGGTTGTAGCCCCAGATAGAATCACAGGGGCTCCAACCAGAAGGCTAGCTAGCCCCGAGTCAGTCCCAACAGTCCCAGCATTAGGACCTATTCTAGACCTAGCAACACCCCTGGTTAAAGGGGAAAGTGAAAAAACGCTACAACATGAATCCATGGCCTAACAGAAATCACCTTTAATAGTGGTACCATTAACAGTAAATTGTGCAAGCACTGGAACTCAGTTCACGGCAGTTCCCACTCATTTCGACCACTGCCTGAACTGCTTTATAAGCTTGCAAAGGAGCGTGTTTAGAGTTCATAGCACCCCTTCACACACCTTGGAGTAGCAGAGCATGTTGCTGCACCTTCACACCCTTTCCGCTTCACCTGTGTGAGCCTTGACCTCATCCACATCATGTCTTCTCTGCATCCTTTCCCGAAACTCCCGTTGGGATCCCCACTTTGGCGGATGTTCTTAGAATGTTGACATATGCATACAGAAATATACCCAGTGGCATATCACCCTCACCCTCCTCATGCTCGCTTACATGTGCAAAGTCCACATGTTTTTCCGCATATGAATCATATGACATCTAGGTAAATTACACTTTTTCCCCATGTATGCTCCACAATTGGACATTCTTTTGTGAATAAAATATTATTAATGTCACTGGCTGTATGCCATGCCCCTTGCTTTCAAATACCACAAGCGCACGCACACACTTTAAACATGTGCACATGCACACACGTATGCTCACACACACACACACAATTTTTAAACACGTATATGCACACGCTCGCACACATTTCATACATGAACGCCTGTATTCACAGACACCCGTTAAATACATGCAGGGCATACATACACCATGCCACGTTTCAGTACACTCACACAAACATGAATCCTTGAAAGACATGCAACGCGTATGCACACACCCCTGCTACGTGTAAAGCTGTATGCACGTACCCACCCGTTAAATACATGCAATATTGTGCGTGTAATGTACACTTAGGGCCTGATTCACATAGTGTTTTCCTATGTGTATGCTCCATCATAAAACCCTTCTATGAATCAGGTCCTTAGTGTGCGGCTCAGTGGCTGCGCTATATACATTTAAATAGATAAATAAATAGACACACAGACCACCCTGCTTCCTGGTAAATGTACAGAACAGTGTATTCATTATGCACACTTTTTTCAATAAGTGTGCAAAGTGCCGATGGCCCTGAGGGCAGGTTATACTTGTGTACATGCGCGTTATAAATGACTATCATATCATACAGGGAGAGGGGGCGGGCCTTAGCGGCAGATGAGTGCCCGGAGGCAGTGCGCGACCTGTGAAACCGACTCACTGCTATATCGCATTTCCCTGTGACTCTGGGGGAAGCAGCCGTATTCCCTGTGCCTCTGGGGGAAGCAGCGGGAGGCAGAAAGCTTCTGCAGAAGGTGGTAGACGGCCTCACACAGCTGTCACGTGGGGAACACGGGCCTATGTGCGCGCATGGGGGCGGATGCTGTGTTACCCTGCAGATCCAGGAGCAGGGCACTCGAATAAAGGCACCACCTGCACGAGAGAGCGCTGGTGGAAGGAGGGGGCGGGGTGGAAGAAGGCAGAGGAAAACATGAATCCATTCACAGTGCTTAGAGGGGCTCCTGCGAAATGCCCCAGGCAAAGCAAAATACAACGGAGAGTACAGGGAGGTGGGACAACTCGAGAAGGGCGGGCGAGGGGGGAGGCGGCATGGCGGTGATGCGTAGAACGAGAGAGTGAGAGTGTGTGTGTGTGTTTCAAAAACAAAGAAACAGGGTATCGAGAGAGTGTCTGTGCGTGTGTATGAGAGAGAGACAAAAGAAGGAAGACACGACAAGTTGAAAACAAGAATTGGCAATGCCAACAGTATTGCATACTATGCCTACATGTGTTTCGCCTATATGGGCATTCTCAAGGCAACCTTTACAAAGTTGTGGTTTTAATATTGAAAGTAAGGTGTTGCAGAGTCGTAATTAACCCAAATCAAACAATCATTGGCAAAGTCAACCGTTTTTGCTTTTGTGTAAGCATGGGAAGGGTATTTGCCAGGCACTGCCATAGTGGCATTAACTGGCCATGAATAGTAGTAGCTGCAAAATGGTGCCAATACATGGAAATATAACAGCAGTGCCTGACACATGCTGAATACTTATACACAAGCCAAAACTGTTGGCTTTGCCAATGCTTGTTTTTAACAGGACTTTAGAGAAGGACACGCCGAATGCTTATCCATCGAGTGGCTGAAGGCAGACCTGGTCAAGACATTTTTATTACACCAGAAGCACGTTTACAGTTCCAATTCAGTCATTAACTCTCAGAAGACAGCTTTAGAAAAAAAAAACACTGGCAGGTACTTCAAGCACACAGTTTGATGGTAGGGCTTTAGAAAGCTAGTTCAAAGAGATCCTAGGATGGTGTGTTTTGGGTGGGGAGGGGCAGGAAGTGGGTGGGAATGGCCATAAGGATTAGCATGGCCATGGGCAGTCAATGGGTGGGTAAATAGCCAAACAGCACGTGCATGCATTGTGTGCCTCCTAATATGCCTTTTCTATCTGTACTCTAATGCAATAGTTTTGTCTTATAGGTGGCGCTTCAGCACCACAGAATAGAAAACGAAAAGTACCCTTTTTTTGACAGTTTCTTTGTGACAAACTGAATAGAAGCCCCACTAAAATGAAAAAAGGTCAGAATCTAGGAAGGCTTCACCCTACTGTCTTTGCTGATCTACGGGAGCGTGTGCTTGTAGGATTTAAGCACGCGTGTAACTAACATCATGTAAAAAGACTAAAACTGCCCCCAAGTCACTGTTCACATGTTACTTTATTCCATGCACAAAGGACTGCAAAGGGAGGCATACCTTTATAGAATATATGTATATATTATTTACTTTTTATAAACTAGTTCTAACATCTAGAAACACGTGTGTACAGGCGCGTTATAAATGCCACATCATATCACTGGTGTCCAGCAATAGGGCAAATACAATACAAGTGTAGGGCAGCAGTTCACTGCTGCTCGTCAGTCACAAAATATAATACATTTCATAGGAAGGGGTCTTATTCATGTAGAACTTTGCCAAACGACAAATAAATAAATACTAATTACTTGTTTTTCTCCAAATGTCACTATCATTAATCGTTATCATCAATTACATTTATTTCGGATGTTGTATCAATACATGAACTTACAGTTGTTGCATAAACAGTAAATAAACATAACAGTAAAGTGTAAAACATGTTAAAAGTTTGTAAAGACACAATATTATTAAATGTAGGAAAACAGTTGATTTCATATTAAATCAATTTCCAAACTCCTTAAATCCTTCCTCGGCCCTTGGCTAGTAGATGCTGGGTCCAGAGGAGTAAGGAGGGAATCCAAAGACCACTCCCCTTGAACCCCGCCAGTAAGGCAGGCGACATTCACAGGAAGATAAACCCCACACCAACCCTGCTGGTGGGCAGGCTTGAAAGGAGGGTAGTCACAGAGGTAACCCCACACACCTCACCACAATCTTCCTGTCAGCGAGCAGAACAGACAGAGGCGGCTACTCACGACCCTGAAAGAAACTCCTTTGCAGAAGGTACATGCTTTCAGAGAGACATTCAAGATCCCAAGCCAGACCCAGAACTCCAACGTAGGAAAGGGCGCCTCTTCCTTTAAAGAAACAATGATACGTCTCCAAGCCCCAAAGAAGGAGGACACGCATTATCGGCAGCAACTGAATCAGGTTTCATTGTGACTCATGTTCACGCCCATGCAAGTCCAGCAGTTGCAAAATCACAATGCAAATGTGATTCCCACAGAATGTGCGAGCAAAGAAATCCACGAGCAACATTTTCTCTCAATCAAGGGAGGTACAAACGTGCACGTTAGCGTCATGAAAGTCTACTGAATGTGGCGAACAGCCTCCCTTCCTTCCCGAAGGTTTTCCTGACTCCAGGACTACACGACAGCAGAGTAGAAAGACCCAGACTCACACAGGCAATACCACCATGGTTTCTAGGGAAGACAGGGAGATTCCAGGCTGGTCCATAGTTACAATGAAGCCCGAGATGGCAGGAAGCCTTTGTGTAACCTCCGGCCAGCCCCTTTCTAAACTGCATGACCTTCAACCCAGGACCCGAAGACAGTCATTCACAGCCTTCAGTACACAGGCCCCTTCAATGCCAGTAAGACTCCTCACTTCTTTTCTATCTGAGCAAACCCAACAGGTCAAAATAGGAGCTTGTTACTTCAGCTCCCTGCTGGGCCCAAAAGGCTCTTTCTGATTTCCACTACTATTTAATATCTATATTCGACGCTCCTGAGCTTCTTTTCCAAATTTGATTTACATTATCACTCTTACGCCGATGACACGCAGATCTATTTGCATGTAAACAATTCCTCTGATTCGATCAAATGTATTTCTGAGCACTGAAAATAAAAGGCTGGATGTTTTCCAATATGCTCAAATTGAACCCTTCCAAAACAGAGGTTACTCCCTTTGGTCCCTTTGGTCCCAAACATCACTTGGATGACTCATCTTAACTACCTCTCTGTCCTTATTTATTTGATCTCCCTACCTCATAAGGTCAAAAACTGTATTTGGCAGTCCATTTTGGCCTGCTGTCAGCCGGTTAGTGAAACAGCAAATTCTATTTACTACCGCCTTAGACTATTGTGACCTATTCTTCCTCGTACCTCAGGGAACGACCGATCGGTAGTCATTGGTTCATTGCTAAATTTCAAGCAGGACTATTGTAATGCTAGCCTTTGAGGGATTTCAGCAAAACAAATTCACTGCTTACAAAAAGCCCACAATGCAGCTATAAGACTTCTTTTTCATTTGCCAAAATCTGTATCTATTTCTTCTTATCCCAGAACACTTCATTGGGCATTTGCATCCCCTGCACCCGGGGACGGTCACTGCCCCTCTGGACTTAATTCTCTCCTCCCTCTCCCCTGCATCTCCTAAAAATTATTGCCTACTTCAAACCTACTTCTTACTCTGACAATATAATCCCGGCCTCCATCATTAAACAATTGATGGAACCGCAGCTCAATGCACTCCTCAGCATCATCAATGCCTCCCTCACAGAACTGTCATTCCCGGACACCCTCAAGACTGGTCTCATATGACCTCTTTTGATAAAGCCAACCTTAGATCCAGTTCACCTAGCCCATGCCAGCCCCTTATGGACCTCCCGTTTATTGGCAAAATCCTAGAAAAATGTGTTGCTTCACAACTACTTGCCAGATTCGATAACCCCACCTCCTAAATGACCATCAGTCAGGGTTCCACTGCAAATGTAGCATCGAGACAGCCACCATCCAGGTAGTGGATGATGCCCTCCAAAGCGTGGATAAGGGCGATTCATCATGCCTCCTTGTCCTCCTTGACCTCTCAGTTGCATTTGGCACCATCGACCACTGCTTCCTTTTTTCTGTCCTTGCTGACAGGATAGATTCTCTAGCACTGTCCTGAATTGGTTTACTTCCTACCTCTCAGGCAGACACCAGGCTTCCCAAATGAACTTGTTGCATTCTAACCAACTCCAGGTCTCCCACGGAGTCCCCCAAGGGTCCATCCTCGGACCAATCCTTTTTAACCTTTACATGGAGGCTTTTGTCACGATTTATTAGGCGGTCACTCTAAACTCAGGGAGTTCATTTCCCCCCCAAGCAAGGTGGCGTGCACCCAAAGCGCTTCTACAGATTTGTTTTGGGCTTTCTATTTGAAAGGCAAAATTTCAGAAAGGAACCGAATGGGAAACTTGTTTTGGGCTTTTTATTTGCATTAAATGCAGGGCCCTGGGAAAATCGTTTTGGGATGCAAGTAAATGGGAGATTTCGTTTTGCACATTCTACATTCACTTGATTGGCAGCGTTTTAGGGCCACTTATTTTGGGATTATGGACACCTGTCTTCAAAATAGAAGACAGGGGTTTCAGAAAGGTAGAGTCACCCAAGTACTTTATCGTCTATACTGGTTCTAACACACTGGGCATGAACTTTGTTAGTTTCAAACTCTAACACCACGTATCCCGGGATTTTTTATATGGGAATTCATTGATCTAAATTCAATTCAATGCGCTCAGGATCTACTCAGATCCCCCCCCCCCCCCACAATTTAATGGGAAGGATCAAGGAAGGCAGTTCCCCACATAATTAATTTTAAATGGATGGGATGATTTTCTATAGTGAAATTAATTTGAGTTAAATTTAATACACTGTGCCAAGGGTCTCCCCAGTTCCACCCCCCTACCCGCTATGCAAGATGGAGATTAAGACTGGCAGATTCCCCTCACACTTTTGTTGGCATTTGGATTAATCTACTTACATGGGAGACCTTGGTTATGGGGCGACCAGGGAAACAGAAGGGCTCCTCTGAGGACAGCACTGATCTGGTGAAAGATTTCAGTCATGGGTAGTCCCCAGCACCCAGACTTCCTCTGGCTCATCAAATGGCAGGACTAGCTAGCTTCTAGATTTCCCTGTCCCCATCTCCCAGGCAATGTTTAATGCCTTGGTAACTCCCTGTCTCACTGCTAATTGTTCCTTGCAAGAGTCCAGAAGTAGACTGCCTCCGATATAGAGTGGGAAAGTCAAGGGAAAAATCAAATGTCCAAAGAAAGGTCCCAAGAGTCAAAAAGTCAAAGAAGGATCCCTCTCAGATCGAAAACTGATCTCTTATAGGGCTAGTAACACTCCATTATTATCATAATTTCCACGCTACGGATTGGTTAGCCCTCCCTCTCCCCCAATATGTCTACTGCCTGTTGATTGGACAAAGAGTTGGGAGGTGTGGATGATGGAGGCAGAGGGAGGAGAAAGATTCATCATCCCAAAATGACAAGTGGGTTTTCACTAACAACATAGCAGCTATCCTAATTTTTCCAATAACTGCAGGCACGTGTATATATTTGAGTTCTATATTTTATGGCAGGTCGGAAAATACTAATCCTATCTTGGCACACCCTTCCTGGGAGGAGCTACCATTTTTTCACTTTACTTCTGAGCCGAAACACACAATTCTCTTTTTATTCAGGAAAAAGGAATCCAATTTTAATCAATGGCAAGGCATCACATGTGTCCCTCAGTTTCACATAGCCCCCACCTATTACTAAATTTCATTTCTCCATCGTCACCTGACACGAACATCTGCTTATCAGTTTCAAACACAATGTTTGATCATCCATTAGTGGCTCTGAAGCCATTTCTTGAGGTCGAGTCAGCCCTAAAAAGGTCTTTTATGTTGGCCACTAATGCACAGTTAATGGGGAGATCGGACCATAAAGGTAATTTCTGCTGGCTGTGTTATATACAACTCCCACAATTTGAATCTAATTCTCTGTTATTTCTTTGTATTTCTAACTGAACCAGTCCTGCTTAGCCTAGGGGCCCAGACTAGGTCTTGAGTTCAATGTTTTAAAGTCTCAGGCTCAGTTCAGTGGGGCAAACACCAGCTGCATCCATACTTCTGAAAATACAGCTTTAAATTGACAAGAGGTGTTTACATGTAATATTTAACATTATATCTGGGCATGTTGTTTATCATATAATCTTTCTTTACATGCGGTTTGGACAGATACAAGCTCACTTTAGGCATTATTCACACATAGGCCACAGTTTCATAGACCATCTAACAAGTGGGCATTTCCATTTGAATGTCTGTTTATTTGTGAAAAGTAAATGTCTTTCTCTGAAATATGTTAAATAAAGGCACAATTCCTCCTTGGTATCTTTCATATGCCTATAATTTCAATGTATATGTTCCCATGTGTACGGCTGCAGTTTTGAGTCTGTCAAAAGTGCCCTTTTCTCAGTTTACACGAAGTCAGCATCTGCAGCCTCACGTGTTTTTTCTTACTCATTGGGCATATCCATCAGTTTTAAGCTCTCAGGTAGATTCCCCTTCACTTGTGCACCTGTCCATTTTAGCGGAGTTGGCTAGGCCCATTTCTTTCCATTTCACTAGGCCTTGTGTCAAAAATCACAGTTCTGTACTGGCTTTTAAATTTCAATGGAACTCCACAGTCTCACAAAAGGGGCCTACCATGGCCTCTCCATCGCCGTCACTCTGGGGCTGTCTTTTCACCCAACACTCTAGGCACTCACCTCAAAGATCCCAATATAGCCATCCACCAATACGTGGACGATACATGAGAGTAAATAGCGCGTATGATATCATTCATCTCAGCGATTGCATAGCCATAATCCCGAGCTGGATGTCCACCGCCTACCTCAAACTAAACCCATCCAAGACTGAATTCACTGAATTCATCCTCATCGGTCTGCCAGCGAAAAAACAACTTGTCCAACAATATCTCAGTGATATGCACCTAGAATGATTTGATCCACAACTCTCAGACTCAGCAAAGTACTTAGGCTTCCATTGACAGCAACCTGTCCTTCCAGATATATGTAGCCAAGAAGGCCCAAATAGTCTGACTCAGAATCTCTACCCTTTACTTTCGGACTGTATTGCAGACCCTGGTGGTCTAGCACATTGATGGGGGAAATGCTCTCCTGACAGGGCTCTCAGTTGTTCACTTGGCTCTACCAAAAGTAGTCCACCACGCTGCAGCAGGTCTTAACACGGGATTATGGAAATTTGACTGAATCACACCCATCCTACTCCAACTTTATTGGCTTCCTCTCCAAACCAGGATACTTTTCAAGACTGCATATATCATCTACAAAGCAGTCACGAATAGCACACCAGTGTACCTGGCAGCTAAGCTCAACATATCTGGTGGCACTTGAATTACAACTCGTCTGCGAAGAGAGGATCCACACACAATTCTTCTCTTTTCATTCACCCACCCTCTGGTACTGAATCCTGGTATCGGTTTGGAATGCCCCCACAGTTCTCCAATTTTGCAAATCTCTCATAACATGGCTCTTTTAACAACACCTGACCAAGGACTTATTCCAAGGAATGCATATACCATCGCACAAATCTCACAGTACTTCGCTACTGTTAAAAGATGCCAGTCCAAATGCTGGTTACCCACTCTCTGTTCCGCGCTCTGCTGATCTTGTGCTAGGTCCGTGCTTTAAACAAAAAAATTAAAATCAAAAATAGATGTGGTTGCCGGTGCACCAGAGGATCCTCTTCACGATCCTGTGCCCCGCTTTTAAGTATCTGCATGGCCTGGCCCCTAACTACCTCGCAACCAAGCTTAGACTCTATCATTCATATGATGTTTACGATCTTCCAATCAATATCTTTTAATTGTACCATCATCTCATTTCGTGAACAGAGGTGGCAGGTGCTTCTCGGTGCTGGGTCCCCATGTCTGGAACTTGCTTCCTTCTGATTTTTGTAAAACTGTTTGCTATTTACTAATTTCGAAAGAAACTCAAAACCTACCCTTTTCAATCATTTTCATAACACAATTCCTCACCTTAAAAATCACCTGCGCCCAGATACAGTTTCTGTCTGGCTTTCCTCCTAATTGAGGAAATATGCACATTATAAATTAATAAATCAAATCACAATCAAATCAATAATACCACCAAAGGACAGACACTACTCTATAATGCAACCAGCTTAGTATGGTAGTATGGGGACAGAGATAGAGCGTGCACACGAAGGACCAGAGATGGTGCAATTGCACTGAGGGCCAAGCAGCTTGTTCTAGAGAGGGTGGGGAAGGAAGTGCCCTGGGGACAAGGACCCGAAAGCAGGGCGTTGGTCAACCGGCGAGAGCATGTGAGGCCCCACCCCAAGGATGAAAGGAGTGAGGCCTTTCTAAAAAAAATGGCACATTGCATGGGTTTGTTGGAGTAGATTTACAAACTCGGCCAAGCCCAAAGACCACTGGCCATGGAGGGACCAGGCATACTTACCCAACCAATCAAGGCTTAGGAACCCTACAACGTCTGCAAACCAAAGATCAGGGTTATCACATGGAAGGTGTGTAAGACCCCCCAGGCCTACAAGTGTAGGCAAATTGCTTTTCGATTCATGAACAAAAACACTACTCATCTGTTTTGTTCTTCTGGTTGTAAAATACATCCTTTTCTGTTACTGCTACTTGACCTTGTGCATTCCACCTGGTAACCCTGTCAAGAAATGCAGATCTAGACCGGTGGGCCCAGCCTACTTCCCTGATATCAGTAATCCATTTGTATTGCCTTGCTTAGTGTATCTTTTTTAAAAACATTAATAGAATATCCAAAAATGTATCAGGGTCTTCATGTCTTATAGGTAAACTGGATGGCATCACTCAAGGCCATCCAAATACTCTTTGTTGTCCCCCTACAATTGTTATATCCAGAATGCTACAACTCCCACAAGACAATTCCGTGTGGTGGGAGCGAGGAGCTGTCTACAATAAATAACTTTCTGCTGTTAGGAAGGCTATGATTTCAGGTTTTTGTGTTCAATGTTTTCTTAGTGAGTATCAAATATATCAACAATTATAGACTATTTTCGCAACTGGATAATATGAGATGGGCTTCTATGTTAAATATGACTACGAAACACCTGAGTTTTTGGAGAAGCAAGCCACAGTCATGGTTTGTCTGAGGTAGATCTGCCCGCGTGAGGTGGAGGTTTGAGAGGTCCATGACTGGGGTGGTGTGACAGGATTGGTGAATGACTGCACCTGGCATGAACGTGAAAACAGGCAAATGACAAACAAAGCAGTAGAAGCACAATGGTGTGATAGAACC
Organism: Ambystoma mexicanum; assembly: GCF_040938575.1. Classification (NCBI taxonomy): domain Eukaryota; kingdom Metazoa; phylum Chordata; class Amphibia; order Caudata; family Ambystomatidae; genus Ambystoma; species Ambystoma mexicanum. The sequence continues at coordinate 143,452,779 of NC_090930.1, read as the reverse complement.
ACCACCATCGCAATCGGACTGATTGGGAGGTACTGCAGGAAATTCTCCTTGGAGAATGCGCCACCAACAATGCGCCATTGATTTCGGCAAGGTACGTATATAACACTCCACTGACCGCAGGCATTGCTACCCAAACACATCAGTATACAGCAAGGACTATGACAAAATTTGGTTGTGCTGTTTATACAATTCTCCACCTACTTACACCAGACTATACCTCAACACCTCTGATAGCAGAATGCAGCAAAGACCTATAACAAATGCAGAAATGCGGAACACAAAGTGAGTCTCCAGCACTCACGCTTTCTCCTGACTCCTCTCAGCACCCATCCACATGCCTGACCGCATAGGCTGCTTCTCTACCGGAGCCTGTCCAGCCCTGCTAAGCCTTATTTTATGGCCCAGAGCACACAGGCATCCATATTATACTCCATGACCTCCAATACTCTGGACTTCAGTCCTCCGAGGGCGTTCCCACTAACAGCATATTGAGACTATAATAATGCTAAAAGGCACTATACAAATGACAAGTACAATACAAGTACAATAAGAGAATTTCCTGATAATACGACCAGTCAAGCAGAATTGGACAGCTGTGACAGAGGGTCGGGGGAGGACGATTAGGAAGTTGAGGATATTAGCTTTCCTGTGGGTTAGGTCTTTTGTAGGCTGTGTAGGGTTCTGAGTGTCTATAAAGCTGTGAGGATTTACCTTCATGGACCAGGTTGCCGGGTTGCCAGGGATGTTGAAGACATAGAGGAAGATGTTGTTGGTGTGTTTGAGAGACATGGTGGTGACCAAGTCTGTGAAGCTTCCAATGAATGAGGTGTTGGGCTTGGGCAGTCTGTACATGAGGTGAAAGGTTACTCTGCCCATTGGGGAGAGAAGGAAGTAGCAAGAGAGGTATTCAAAAGAGCCAATGCTGATGAAGCCCAGTTGAGTGTATGGCAATGATGCCTTATGAATGATGGTGAGGCCTCTGTCCACCTTCTTTGGACGGTCTATTTGTAGAATTCTGTAGCCATTGTGGATGAAGACATCAAGGATGTGGGTTGAAGTCGAGGTCATCATGCCTCGGTAATGAAGATGGCATCCATGTTTTATGTGGAGATGAGGTGGGCGATGTCTGCTGCATGGTTCATTGTTGAGAAGACATTGACAAGCATTAGCTTTCGTGTACTGCTGAATGATGGAGTGCTGATGGGGCCTATGGTGATGCAGGAGAGGTTGCTGCAGTGCGGTATCCATGATGTTACTGGTGAGCGGCGCAGTTCCAGATGAGTGGTCATGGTGGTTATAGGCTGTTGGGAGAGATAAGGGAAACACAAGTTTGAGGGGGCTTACCTGATATTTGAGGAGCACAGGTTCTGGTCCTGGATCCTTCGGGTCTAAACAGGAATTGCCCTTTTCTAGATCTGCCCTTTGGATCGAACGTCCTGGCGAGAGAGGTCTGTGATCTAAGAGTTAAGGAAGGAAAGGAAATGGCATGGTTAAGCAGGTGAGTGGGGCTTAGGTCCACTTTCACCAGCTTACCAACTGCAAAAGAAAAGTGGCCAGGGAGCTGCGTAAGAAAGGAACGCAGGCAACAAAACAAGAAGGCACTAAATGTTTAGCAGTAATTGACAGGTTGATGGGACTTTGGGCACATAATCACCAGCTTACTAGTGGCAAAAGAAGAGAGATTGGATGACTGCTTAAGTAAGGGCAAATGGCAACACAACTTTAAGGCCCCAAAAGCTTAGCAGTGATTGACAGGTAGGTGGGACTTAGAGCATGTGAGCTAGATCCACTTGCACCAGCTCGCAAATGTTGGATTCATGCGAGATATTAGAGACCTGAAAGTTGCTCCCACATTTGGAGGGAACTTGTAGATTGTGTCTTGTGAAGGACAACATTGAAACGGTACGACGTCCTTTTGCTGGCAGTCGTTTTTTAGATGGAAGTTTTACTGAATAAATGCCATTGAAAAAACTCATTGAAATATATATGGAGGTGGTTAAGGGGTTAAAAGGGGCGGGGGGTCCGGAGTCGATATTAAGAGAACTTCTTTTTCATAGATTTTGGGGCTCATTGATACTAGGTGAACTGGGTCGCTTTTCCGCCTCATTAACTGGATCGGGGTTTCTTCTCTTGTTGTGTGCACTTGAGTCTGGGGCTTGATAGCAAATTGTAATGATTATACATTTAAAAGGACTTGACTTTTAATGGAAAAGATTAAACATTCTCAATTATTATCTTATTATATTAATTTCATGTGTTCATTGGTGAAACCATGACATAGTTCAAAATAAATAACATAAATAGTGCCAGTGATGCCACTATAAGAAGACAAGTCTATGCTGGCTGTGCACATGTATGTCAGGAAAGGACGCTCATGTTTGCTTTGTCCATAATGCTGTCAGTCTCAAACCGCAAAAGTACCAGAATGCTGTAAAGAAAGTAGTTTAGTATTTTCTTTTTTATTTAAATCATCTTAACTCCATTTTAGATACTCATAACTCCACTTAGCCACCATTCCCAGAGATAAGCAACCCAGTCGCACCTTTAAAAATCACCTCAAAATCCACAACGACCCTCAGAAAATGTACACTGACATTGAAAGCATTTAAGGAAGGCTACACAATTTGAGCCATATAAATGGAGCCCCAGGCAAGATTCAATCTCTTTATCTGGTTTGTAGGTCACCATATAAAGTGATAACACATCTGGAAATTCAAGAATAAAGAAAGTCAAAGACTCAATTAGGGTGTCACCAGACAGCCTTCAGAAGTAAGCAGTTCAGGAAAGCTAAATCCGAAAGAGCCCCTCCCCAATGAAGGTAATTGACAAGTGAGGCCACGCGAAAGTGAGACCCAGACCCTCAAGAAGTTCCCTCACAGCAGATACACCTTAAATGGGCCTTCTGCTCGAAGCGCAAGTCTGCAGCCGCCCAATCGCTGCACAGTACAGCCACTTCAGACCAACATTTGTAAATCAGAAGTGTGACGGAAATTTGATCTCCTTAACTCGAGAAGTGCTATTAACGATTCTCCAAAAACAACTGCCCATGTTGTCACATCCCCTCCAACTCGCACTGCAAGGAGAGTTAGAAGCCGTGCATTAAGTGGCACTGGAAAATGAGCTGGGCTCATCAGGGGGGAGTGGCCTAATGGGAATTCCGGGGGGCGGGGGGTTGGGGGGTTCCTGGTGTCTCATTAGGGCACCCCCCTGATGAGCCCCTGATTAATGGGATATAGGCACCCCTGCCAAGCACCCCCTTGTAGAGATCCGCGCCCTCTCACCATGTGGGAGAGGGTGCTGATCTCTGCATCTCTGCCTGGCAGGGGACAGCGCCTCCCCTTTAAAGCCTTAATGGTGGCACTGCCCCTCGCCAGGCATCATGCCTGGGGATGGACAGCAGCACCATTAAGGCTGAAAAGGTGAGGCCTCTGGAAGCTGCAGCCTTTTTTCCCTAAAGCCTGAAGCTCTGGAGAATGAGCGGGAGCTTGAGGCTTTAGAAAAAAAAGGCCTCTGCTTCCAGCGGCCTCACCTTTTCATCTATAATGGTAGTATTTTTTTCAGAAGTCTGAAGTTCCGCGTTAGGACTCTGTCCAGTGACCATCAGAAGAGCAACACCTATTGAAATGCCAATAACCTGACAACCATGGACAGTAAGGAATCCATTGAGACAACCCTACCAGCAAATGACACGAAATAAAGATTGCTTAAACACTGTCCCAGAAGAAACTCAAAAGGCCTTAATTGAAGATGAATGGTGAAGACACAAGGGCCCGGACAGACTCACAGATGAACGAACGACAACCAAAAGATGACACACAAAGACGAAATATCATGAATAAGGATATCATGAACTTAGAAGGAAGCACGATTTTGAAACATATACAAACTTAAACTGTCAAACAGGATGAAAATATTCAACCAGTGAATGCCTGTACATATGCCTGTAATGCAAGAAGCTAAGAAAACAGTGAGATTTGCTAAGCTAAGTAGAAGAATAGTGCGGCAAGCGACAACAATATATCTACCTCACCAAAGCACACTGTATAAGTACGAGTCCACTTTATACAAAAGCAGAATTAATCCAGGTTACTAAGGGTCAAACAGGACAGAACTCATTCCAGCTAATACAAGAGGAAGACAGCAGAATCGAAACTCAGCAAAGAGCATTCCGTGCCTGGGAAATCGAGGTCAAATCAAGAGAGGGAGGCGGACAGTAACTTCGGAGAATCGAAACTTAAGAGCAGAGCAGCCTGCCCTGTGAAGGTCGAGATAAGGAGGCCCAGGCAGGTGGCAGACCGAAATGAGAATTAAATGCACAAATAGAAGGAAAATGAAGCCGATCCACGGTGTACTAACACGTGACCAGCCAAGCGCAAAGAGGCACCAACATCTGATGTCACCCAAAACAGGAGATACCATAACTTTTCCTGACAAGAAGCAACAGTTTCGAGGCCGACCACAGCCAACTAATTGACACATTGCCATTCGAGTACTGATTGATGGAAGGGAGGCTGGGTGAATCTTGGGGCAACCTGCACCTGGTTGACCATTCTGCATGCTGCTAATTAAAGTGGAGATTTATGATTGGCGTTATAGCCAGCCCAATCACAATGGACCAAATAATCTAGGGTCCTATAGCTAGTTGAACCAATGAGACGTTGTACTTTTAGTGACGTCTACATGTGTAATGTTAGAGGGAAGGGCCTAGACGCCCTCCTGATAAGGGTTAACCAATGCTCACACCCCGTTACCATATACAGATATAGCACCTATACTTAAGTTACCTTTTCCAGCCAATAGAATTGCATGACAAATTTATGAGTGTTACACGTCAATGATGACCAATTTTGGGTATAACTGTTACTGTTTGAATGAAGATCGTTGGGAGTTGAAGCGAGACAGGCTATCACATCACTGTTGATTTCCATGTTTCCTCGTTTTTTGTACTTGTCATTAAACAGACTCCCCTTTACCAAACCATTGAGTTGTCCTTATTGATTGGTATTGGAGTAAGAAATCCTGCACCCCTTGCACCTCAGGTGCAGCTATCTTGTCTTAAAGTACTCGAGGGCGAGCTTTGACTCTATGGGCCGGTCAGGGGTCACTCCCTCTCCTATACACTTGGTAGCAGAGAATGGTTGGAAACCATCGATTATTGCTTATTGATTAAAATAAGACACCTATTGACCGTCGACACGAAGTAACTCTAGGTCCTCGGCAATATCACAAGTCCTTCGCCATTCGGCTGAGTAGACTGTGAAGCTCCCCGTGGACAATGGTCCAAGACTGCAGTCAGGGCCTGCAGGGATCCGTTTTAAAAACATATCCCTTCCCATTCCTACGGGCAGCTGATCGGACGAAAAACCTGAAGGAGGCGGTAATGGAGGCAGTGATCCCAAGGGTCCAGAGACGAACGGTGCAAACGGTGAGTGAAACAAAAAATTGAGTGCTTTGGCAAACAACGTGCACCTTAGAACAAGTAAGGGGAAAAGGTAATGGAGGGAGGAGGAAAAAACAAAATAGTCAGAAGTAGAGAAGACTGTATATATATATATATATATATATATATATATATAAGGAGGTAATGACTCGAGAATAAGTGAACAAATAGAGAATAACCGGGGTGGACACCCAAGAAGAGAGAGGATACCAGGGCGAACACCTGAGAAGTCAGAGGATACGCCTTATTCCTGCACTTTAATATAGCGCTCAGAAGAAACGTGAACCCAAAGTCCCACATAATGGGGAACAATTAGGCTACCACCACGTTTAAAGACGTCGTGAATGGGGTTCGTTTAAACTCCATGTAGGGGTAATGATGAGAGGCAGAGATATTTGTGTCCAGCTGGTGTCTGTCTAGTATGTTTAGTGTCTGTCCTATATGTTTTGTGTGGCATCATTTGTGAAATTGTTATTACGAAAACAGATTGAAAATTGTTGAGCGAGTCAATAATTGAGACTGAATCGCACCTGAACTAATTGTTCATGAGCAAAGTGGTGATATAAAAGGTGTTTGCTTGGTGGAAAATTTGGTTTGGAGCTTGCAGTGTTTGGTGCTCGCTCATATTGTTACAAGGTGTTTTAATCACACAAAGTATTGACAAGTGTTGTATAAGTGTCATGATGTCTACCCCCGGGGATCCAGATCAAGTCCAGCAACCCCGGAAGCAGGCATCAAGTTATTCCAAGAAAGCCCAACAACCCCTGCTAGGGGCTGTTTGGGTGCCGTCCTGGCGTCTATGGTGCCAGGCTCATATGGAGAGTCAGTCCTGGCGCCACAGGCACAGGCTCATAGATTAAAACTTACCTGATGCAGACCATGCTGCAAACTTACCTGATGTAGACCGTGCTGCAAACTTACCTGATGCAGACCGTGCTGCAAGAGCTCCAAGCCAAAAGAGGCTTGGAAGGGACTACTTTACCTAGGGACTATTTTTTACTCAGGTGGGGTCGAGGAGGAATACTTATCTGGGACCACTTTGGAGGCTATTTAAACCACGCCCGAAGAGCAGCACACGCTTCGCGTTATTCTGCATCCAGCAGCGTAACGCTCACCGTGCCTGCAAGTCTGCATCCAATCTTCTGCCACGCCCGCCTCGAGTCTGGAGCTGCTAGAAAGAGGGAGAAAGAAGAAGAAAGGGTTAGAAGAAGAGCAATACCTTTAATCCTCACCTGAATTCCCGATCCACCGCGCCTTCGAGCTTGAAGAAAGAAGTTATTTTATGTGCGTCGCCTCGCCTGCTGCAGCGCCGCGCTGAACTCACCGGCCTTCGCAGCATCTTCACGATCCACCGCATGCTTCTGCATGTTCCCGCCGCACTCCGGCACCTAAGGGGAACACAATAACAGCAAGGTGAGCCAAGGGAATAAACAGAGGCAATATTAGTTACCCCCAGACTTACCTGATTTTATCGCCGGGGGTACTATTCCTCTTCACGGGTCGGCGCAGCCTCCACCGCATCTTCGGCGCACCCCGGCCCCTAGGGGGAAAAAAAGGACACCAAGGTGAAACAAAGGGACAAACAAGGGGAATCCTTCTCACCACAATAGACTTACCTAATTTTACCGCCGGAGGCATTATTCCCCGAGACTTCATAATTTCTCTCAGCACCTGAATAAGGGAGAAAGCAACAGGTTACATACTGACATTATTTTATCGAACAGTGTTGGATAATACAAATCCTTAACTGAATGGTACCAATTGCCATGAGGAACTCTTCGCTAGGGTCAAGCTGCAACCTGCAAGGAATCGGACAAGAGTGAAAGTCAGACATTTGAACTCTTACGAACTATATACTTACGACGTCTTGCCGGAAATCTCAGAGTCAATATTGTTCTGGAACTCACCAATTCCTTCGAACCAGTGAATCAACTGGTTATCTACGCGCCCCTGCGCTCAATGCAGGATGGAGAGCTCATCTTTCCAAACCATCAGGTGAGACTATAAGAGGGGACATTAAAGGTGATCAGTGGGGAGAACAGCGGGGTGGGGGTTAAGACTCAACTCCACGGGTGGTTAATTCCCTTTCTCCATTTGCAGAAGAATACTCCTACGGGCCAAGCAAATGAAGCTAGGTGGGCCAGTCCAGTCTGTCATCTCGGCACTACGCGTCACATTGGTGGAGACCGCAGCTGTCCAGTTCAGATCGACGCCCCTGTGGGAGCCAGGTGAGCGTAACTATAAGAGGAAAGAAAACAGATATCAACATGGAAGACATAACTCCATTAGCACACTTATGCAAACAGTTGCCGAAACACGCACCCAAGCTAAAGAAGTATAGCACCGAGTGGGGTAAAGGTACTGCCCACAAGATGTTTATGCCATGTCCACAAAATGGGTCTTTATCCAAAGCCATTTTACAACACATATTTACACTCCATATATACATGCAAAATCTAGAGAAACGTCTTGCTGTTCTAGAACTTTGGAAGATGTTTGAACAAGCAAAAGAGGAAGAGCCACCAGCAGATTGGATACTTAATGTGTGCACATAGGGGGGTGTGACACCGACCGCGCCACCTGCCCCGCCTGAAACAGAAACGAAGAGAGTAAGACTGACGGAAGTCTGCCCATTAAGAAAGCTTAAAGCAGCCACAGGGTACAGCAACCACGCATATGAGTCACCTACATATAGTAATGACGGAAATCAAGGGAAGGATAAGGACAAGAATCTTACCTCCGCAGTCCCGAGGGACAAGGGGAGACGCGATGATGAAGGAAAGGATCAGGCACATACAAGTGCATCTCTCGACAAGGAGAGAGAGGGAAAGAAATGGAAAGGAAGTGAAGATAGAACTGATGAGATAGCATTCACAAAAGATGAATTGATGGGAGGACAAATCTTATTGAAACTCGATGGGAAAGGAAGTGATGACGTGAGACCTAAAGAGAGGTTAGATGAGGCACAGAGAAAGGAGAAAGAGAAGGATTTAAGGGATGAAAGGATAAAAAGGAAAGATAGGCTAAGGCTAGAACAGTTATATTGCGAAGAGCAAGAAAAACAGCTCGATTGCAAACCAAGAGCAGCCTATGATCAAGACAGACAGAAACAGCAAAGGTTAGAAGAACAGCAAAGGGTACGTGAAAAAAGTATAAGGAGACGAAGAGATGAGGAAATTCGAAGGGCAGATGAACATAGAAATGAAAAGAGAAGGGAAGAAGATAGGGTCAGAGGAGAGGCGAGGAAGTGCAAAGAATTTGATGATGATATTGAACGTAAGCGGAGACAGAGGGCACACGATCTCGAATATTTGGAAAGGGAAGTTAAAAAACCTGATCCAGTTGTAGACTGGGAAGACATTGAAGAATTCTTTCCTGCATACGATTCAGTACCAGGCACGTCTAGGGTAAATATTGAACATGACTTCAACACTAGAAGCATCAGGGAAACGATTGATAACATATATGATGAAATGGGGCTAGAACAATTACCCCAAGGGGAGGGGGAGGACGAGGGCCTAGAGAGCACTCAGCTGTATGACACATAGGATGTCACTTGAAGTAGTGGTAGTAGGAAACTGTCCCTGGATAGATTAGAAATCAGTAGAAACGATGATGACACAAGGAGTTGCTTGAATTGGGAACAAACAATGTCTGACTCTGAAGAGGAGGAGCGCGAGGCAAATGAAAGGGAAGGAGGGGTACGATGGTCAGATGCTAGCAAGTCCACACAGAGGGCATCAGAGTCTGCCGCACAGTCTGACCGGCATGAAGGAATACCCCATGATCAGAGGGGGTGTCGTCACCGGCCTATGTAGACAGATTAAGGACATTGCCAGGTAGACAGCGATGCAGGAATATTACCCCTGCGATAGACAGGAGAGGTAAGAGAGAAGAGAAAGAGGGCTGCGCATTCCAATTTCCGCTACTAGAAAAAGGGGGAGCATGACCACAATATATTCCATGGCCACACATTTATCGAGAAAACCTGAAGAACAAGCTTCCAATGCTGACATCGGGAGCCAGAAAATGGATACATGAGTTAGAAAAAATGACAGGAGGAAACACGCTAGCTATAGGGGACATTAAAGATCACCTGATCGCCATACTTGGTGAGAGAGCAGACAATGTGTGGACACAGGCAGGCTACCCAGGTGTAACCACAATTAACACTGCACATGACGGAGCGCCATTTGACAACTGCAGAGCAGCAGTATGGAAAGCGCTACGAGTGCTTTACCCAGACACTTCTGATATTGGAGGAGTCGGAGATCTGTTAATTTATATCCAGAATTTCCAAGACGCCTGGGTGCTCGAAACGGATGAATCTTGGATGAAATCAATACCTGTGTTTTACCACATATTGTGCCAAGGGTTGCCAGAACCAGTGCAGAAACAGCACAAGAAATTGGTAGGAGTTGAGGCTAAACCTTGGGCTGAAATACAGTTGACTATCGCACATTACAGTAGACTGTTGCAAGAAAGGAATCGGAAAAAAGAGGCAACTCGAGAGGGTGAGGAAGCGAAGCTGGGGCAAAAGAAATGATCAAAGTATGCTCTTCAAGGAGCCATGCTAACTAACGCAGCTGAACAAAGCATGCAGCAGGTGGTTAACCCGCAACAGAATAACCATGGTAACGTAGTATTTTACCCGAGGGGAAGAGGATTTAGAGGAAGAGGATGGCAGAGCAATCAGGGAGGTTTCCAAAATAATCAAGGAGGCTTTCAAAATGTGCAGAATGGTAATCCAGATATGTCAAATGGACAAATAATCTGACCACCGCCAGTATGTTGGCCGTGTGGAATGACAGGGCATTTAGTGCGCACGTGCAGAAGTCAAGACATTTTGAAGAATGACCAAGGGATGGGAGCAGGCACGGCAAATCCACCTGCAACCACATAATAGGGTGTTGCACAGAATCACACGGTGCAACAGAAAGCGCCAGGAGTGCAGGAGGGTGCGCAACAAGGGGTGCAACCACAAAAAATGGGGAATATTTCACAAGGACAATCCCAACAGAAACCGTTGCACATGTCACATACGATGAGCACAGGACAGGTCCCGAACCCTGGAAGGGAAAGCAACACTGGGAATGGGCAAGTGCACAGTGGGCCAAACTTATATATAAACTAGGACAGCTCACTGGGAACCCTGATGTGCTCTATCCTATCAGTGACACCAGACCCTCATAGGGAACCTCGGGTGGATGTTGTTATAGGGAGTAAAGAATATTCCTTCCTAGTGGACACGGGTGCAACACGCTCGTGCATACGTGAAGGCAAGTTTCCTTGTCCGGCGAGGCAATATATACTCAGAGTTTTACAGGAGCTCACAGTCGAGTTCCCTTTATAGACGCTCTCCCAGTCTCCATAGGAGAGTGCAAAATGAATGTACCTTTATTGTATTCACAGCAGACCCCAGTAAATATTTTGGGTCGGGACTTAATGACAAAATTGAACATGACGATTTTGTTCACGGAGGAGGGCATAGTATGCTCCACTCCAAGAATGCATTATTCAAATGTATGCAAAATGATTAGAGCATACTCAGGACACATAGCCATGAGGGCCATACCCTTGGAGCCAGAAACCTTCGCATATGGCATGCGTGTGCTTATTGCAGGGGTGCCAGGCCTTGCAGATAGAACAATGAGAGCCCCTGATGAGTTTCTATGGAGACCAAGAATACCTATGCATGAGGAGGAGGGACAAGTGTTTCCTTTGATGATACATACTGCAGCAATGCGAGGGAAAGTAGCATTGGTTGACGGATTTGATGATGAAGGCAGACAATGGTGCTCGATCATCGCCATCAAAGAAGGGTATCGAGTGACTGACGTCACCAATGATGATCTGTTTGAAGAACAATCAGACTCAGAAGAGACGATGGTGGAAGTGAGTCTTGTATTTTGGGTAAAAATGATAAAAAGAGAAGTGCCGCAGAGAATGATGTTGGCACTGAAACGCCCGGAATATTTTGATGAGGATATACCTAAAGTACCTGTCTCAGTGTGGACTACAGGACCCTATGACGTAGGCCTCTTGAAGGGGATGGGAGAAGTGAAAATTAAACTAAATCCAGGAGCAATTTTGCTGAGAGTCCGACAATGTCCCATGTCCAGAGAGGCAGACGAAGGGATTTTTAAGACAATCTCTGCGATGATGGACCAGGGCATCTTAGTGACGTCAGAATCTCCAAGAAATCAAAGGGGTGGTCTTGGCGTTTTATCCAGGATTTCCGAGCATTAAACGATATTGTTGAAGCCGAGTTCCCTTTAGTCCCTAATCCATCTACAACTCTATGTAATATACCCGTCAGGGCAAAATATTTCACTGTGATTGACTTGAAAAATGCCTTTTTCTCAATCCCATTGCACCATGACCCACAAGAACTGATGTCATTCACGTTCAGACAAATGCGTCTGAAAAGCATGAGGCTGCCACAGGGGTACTGTGAGTCCCCGTCCATTTTCAACAGAGTCCTTCAGATGGACCTAAGCAATATTGCATGAGAAAGTGTCGTCTTGCAGTTTGTGGATGACATCCTAATCTGCAGTATCACAGAAGAGCATGGGTTTTCAATTACAGCTCTTATACTAAGCCTTTACTTCAGGCCCTAAAGAAGGCCCAGGTGACAAAGGAAAAGATTGAATGGTCGGAGGCGATGGAGAAAGAGTTTGCTGAACTCACGAGAGAGCTTTGTATGGCTCCTGTTATCGGAATTCCCAATTATGCAGAGGAATTTTACCTGTTTTCACATACACATGGCAGCGTTATGACGGCAGTGCTCGCTCAAAGAACGTCGCTGGGGTACAAGCCCTTAGCATATTACAGCGCGAACCTGGACCCAGGTATGAAGGGTCACTTCCCATGCGAACAAAGTTTAGCTGCCGCAGCGTTCGCCATAGAGAAAGCAACAACCATTGTAATGGAATGTTCCATGACGTTATACGTCGAGCACTCATTATTTGCCATCCTAGACAAACCAAAGGGCACATTGACATCTCAGAGAGCTTCTGCTTATGAAGTGATCATATAGCTGGGTTCAGTATCTTACATCGGACTATTGATGGATTAAAATAGTCCGATGTAAGATACTGAACCCAGCTATGTTTATAGCAGAGCCAGTCACTGAAGGAGAGCCGATACATGACTGCACAAATTATGAAGAATTCTATTATGAAATTCCCAGGGTAAAGGAAAATGTCTTGGCGAGAGGAGAGATCGTCTTTATTGATGGTTCTTTGAGAATCGACCAAAGTGATGGACAAAGATATACAGGCGTCGCTGTGATGAAACACACAGCGAATGGAGAATTTCGAGTACTTGTTAGTGCGCGAATACCATCTCATTACTCAGCACAGGCTACAGAATTATTGGCGTTGATACTAACCATTGAGAATCACGCAGACCAGGAAGTAACGGTGTACAGTGACTCCGCCTATGTGACAACAACAGTGCACGCAGGATTAGCGCGCTGGAAAAGGAGGGGCTACCTGCGAGCTGATGGCACGCCAGTGCAGCACGCAGCCTTATTGGACAGGCTGATAAAAGCACTACAGTTTCCAGTGGGCATCACGGTCGTGAAATGCGCCGCCCACACCAAGGGGACAGATTTTGTGTCACGCGGAAACCACGCAGCAGACATGGAAGCCAAGTGTGTGGCATCCAAAAGCGAGACGGTCATGGAAGTGGAAGTGGCGTGCACCCATGAAAGGATGATGGTAGCACAAACCAATCCAGAAGCCTATAGCAATCTTGGGCAAACACAACTAATGGAGCTCCAAGGAGAGAATTTAGCTGAGCATATTGCATTCTTTATGGTGAGCTGCATAATCTGCCTGCAATTCACAGCTGGGCACACATTAAAAGTTATGAGAGGAGTCATCGCCAGGCCAAATGGGCCTTTTCAGCACTTGCATGTCGATCACGTCGACATGATTCAAGTATGCAACGGGTACAGGTTCTTAATTGTCGTGGTGTGTCCATTCCCTAGATGGATAGAAGCGGGTCCATGTAGACACCCAAACTCTACCTGTGCGGCCAAATTCCTTGTGAGGGAAGTGTTCCCTAGGTGGGGGGTGTGTGGAGTAATGAGATCAGATAATGGGCCTCATTTTGTAAATGCAGTTTCTGAGCAGATTAGCTTGCTGCTTGTATAAAGCACATGTTCTCGTTAGTGTGGTAAGGTAAGAAGGTGATGGGATCTGTGAGAGGCTCAACAGCTTGTTAAAGGAAAGGATAGCCAAGTTGAAGCTCACCCTAAAGAGGGGATGGTTGCACTGCCTTCCTCTGGCATTGTATGCTCTTCGGAACATACCCGGCTCCAACCATCATCTTACGCCACACGAGATAGCCACAGGAAGACGATACGCACACTCCCCTGACACCCCGAAATAGAGCTAGATGTGATGCCCAGTCCACCAGGGAGATTCTGGGAACTGAAATGCAAAACTATCTGAACTGCATGACATCTTGCCTTACTGTAATTTCAGACCAGCTGTAGCGATGACCAACAGGGTGCAAGGTAGCACAGGACACAGAAAAAGACAATACATCAGTCACAGTTCAGGATCTACGTACTCCACTCGTCTTCCCTGGAGATACTGTTTTGGTTAGAAATTTCACAAGGAATAGGTGGGATGAGCCAAGATTCAACAGACCATTCACAGTTGAAGACATTACTCCATCCGCAGTCAAGTTACAAGGGAGAAGAGCTTGGATCTTCCTAGGTGATATCAAACCATACGTCGGAAGAAATGCCCTGCCTGCACCCCACTGCGAAGGAACTACAGACAACGGGGAAGAACCACAGCATGTGCAGACAAGGTCCATGACGAGGAAGAAGGACGCATGACTAGCAAAGCAAATACAAAGAACCATTTTGCAAGTTGTGGCTTAATTTGGACACTTCCTCTAAGCAGAAAGGGGATAAGGACATAAAAAACAGACACTCTGTGCATCCTAAGTTGCAAGGTGAAGAAGAAAATTGCGCATAAAAGCCACAACACGTTTTGTTTACACAAACTTTTGAACCGAGTCACACCTAAGCCTTGATGAAGGAAAAGACTATAGCAAACTTTGATGATCAAAGATATTTACATTGGAAACAAACACAGCATCCCGATTTATCCAGAACCGAGACCTTGTTTGACAGCACTTACGGTGTCCCACAGTAGAGATATCACAAAGGACGTGGTCACATATTTCCACTTAGTGTTAAGATCCTACCCGTCACTGGTAGGGAGGCTCACCAGTGTCACAGACTTTCTTCAATATCCTGACAACGAAAAGGTAATCAGACACCTGCTTACTGTCATTGCAGAAGCATTCATCGTACTCCCGGAGTACGGTGAGAAGGACATAAATGCTTCCACCACAGGCAATACTGGATGAACTCATCAATACACTTTTCTTTCGCATAATCGAAGAGTGCCCATCTATTGTCAGAAGAACCACGGACACATTGACCTTTCTTCGAGATCCAGCAAACACTGAACATTTGAGTCATCTGTTAAATAAAATTAGCATTTTGGTCGCACTCCACGTGACCGGACAGTGTAAACATTGTTCATGTCAAGGAAAGAACACACAATCCTGAATCTCAACAAGGACTGTACGAATGTCCCTATCACTAGATAAGCCAATTTCTAAGGATTAGGAGGAATTGTTCATCAATGAGCGATTTTATAAATGAAGGTAAACTTTGTCTTAAATCTCGTGGATATCCGAATAGGATAGTTCATCGAGCTTTTAAGCGGGCTCAACACACTAATCGGGAAAGGTGCCTTTTTCCAGAGAAGACCATAAAAGATGACAAAATCACCTGTGTCATGACATACAGCCCGATAAGCAATGACCTAAGGAGAATAGTGAAAAAGCACCGCCATTTTTTGAAAACCGCAGAGTTTAACCCCACTGTCCCGAGATTTTCAAAAGAACTATAGGGACCTTTTAGTCCATTCCTATCCAACAAAACAGGATATAACACCACAATTAACACTCTGGAACCTGCCACAAGTAATAGGCCACCACAAATGCGGACGTTGTTCCGTATGTGAACTGACTAAAAATCTTTTTGCCATTGACCTCAACCGGAAAATTTGGCAGTTACGCACCTTTACCACTTGTGCCACAGATTGGGTGATTTACGGGATTAAATGCCTGTGCTCCTTACTGTATATTGGCAACACAACTAGACCAGTGAGACAACGCATCTGTGAACACAGATCTTGTCTCAAAAATAAAGTGGCCAATAAACCTTTAGTTGCCCACTTTGAAATGAAAAAACACAAATATACTGATCTGTTCTGGTTCGTCATTGAAAGAATTCCAAGTACCCCTAGAGGTGGCAATAGAGAAGCCAAGTTAGCTCTTTGTGAACAACTATGGATTTACTCTTTAAAAACAGCACAACAAGGTTTGAATTCATCGGTGGAGTGGAATACCCTTCTTTGACCGTTGCTATCACATCTCACAAAGAGTTTCCCCTGTCACACGCATGGCGGAGGTATCAATGTACTCTCTTCACACCAGCATAGGCTGAGCCACGTTTATCATCGAGGATCTGTAACTCTGTGTGATTGATGACTACATTTTTTGAATTTTCTTTAATTTTGAGTAGCGGCCTGATCCCAAAAGTAATTCATCCATGGGTGTTAAAATCTATACACTCGGTCCTACATTCATAAAAAATGCTTTTGTAATCAATGCCCATTCGTAAATTTGGGGGTGTTTTTTTTGCCTCCTTCAAATGAGGTTCGGCATCCCTCATAAATGATCCCAGAGCCTGCAACATGTGGCTTTGACGTGTTTCTTCTTTTGAGAAGCAGCGTGGGTGGTGCCATTTTTTTCCTGAATTCCTGTCACATAGATATATACAGTTATCCGCTGGCAACGATTACCTCCCAAACTCTTTCGGTCCATTAGAGTGCCCACTGTTTTCACTTGACTTGAAACAATCACGTGACTTATTTAGCCAGACATAAATCGAGCCAGACTGAGACTGTTCGAGTTAGCATATGATCGCGGCTCGTTGGGAGAAACTGCTATGCATACACTGGGAAGCGTCTTTTTCATTCAAACCTCATAGCAACATGCGATAGTTGTACGTGGAGTTTGTCCGTCCCCGTTTAATGCACTAATATCTGTGTTTCCGTTTGTTATAGCTTCCCTCTACTCTCTAGAGATTGCCTGAAGAAATTGGTGTTTACCGCCTCCAATGAGAGACGTGTGCTGTTCAATTAACATCCAACACCTCCGCAATTACTCGTGGTTTTCCGCGACGAACGTCGCTGGAAATTCTTAAAGCGCGAACAGTGTAGATGCCAAGTGGGTAAGAGCATGCCCGCAAGTCCACGCCCAGAGACTGCATTTTAGTCCATCTGATGCTCGGGTGTGAACCGTACGAGTATTCCAATAACAAAAGTGAAACCATGATTGCTCTATTTGTGCATAGACACTAACTCATGCCATTCCTTTTTTTCGCATAGGGCACTGCAGATATATATGCCATACCCTTCCACATGTATTAAGCAAGTGGGTGAAGACACGTTAGAAGTCCACCGCGCTAAAAGTCTTGAAAAATGCACTTAATTCTGCTGGAATCTTGTGTACATCATACATGAAACAGTAAGTAGTTTCTAACCAGCACTTAACGGCCCTGGTAAGAGGCCATGTTGCACAAGAAGGGTCGCCTTGAGATAACAACAAATGGCTTACATCGCCAGCAACAATAGGAGGGGTGAAAGAGCTTATTTTGGCGTTTTCCATCATTAAAGGGTCACAATAATAACACAATACTGCTCTTGATCGCTCTTCCGTAGTTTTATCTCAACATGTTCGTGAGATTAGAAACAACAGGGGGGTGTCATGAAAGATTGCCCCTCCCCGTTTGTCTGTTCTTTTCCACCTGTTTTGCCTTCCCTTCCTTCCTTCCCCTTTTCCTTTTTTAACAAAAATTTTGAGGTCATTGAATGGCCTAACTATTGCTTCTAAGCCAAAATATGATATGTGTGTACCCGAACTAGTGTTCCACATAAAATAGAAGAACAGAGGTTTACTAATGTATCCTTAACGGTCTTTTCCATGATAAGTAAGTTGTCTTGAGTTAGGACTTTTCTGGAGTTTTTTTTAAAAAACTGTATGAGCTGGAGTTATAAACAGTGTGCTTACTTTAGTCGGATGTCTAAAAATTCTTTTTTCAAAGTGACCTTTGTCTCTGTGTATGGTTTGTCAATGTATTTAGATGTGTAATAGTTTGAATGTGTTTGTTGTAGAATCACAATATGCATACTTGTGTGAGAAAGACCATGAACCCATGAAATGTATTAGATTTGGTCGCTTATAGTATTTTTTGTATATTTTGCTGTAGGATTGGTCCTGGTGATCAACCCTTGGGGTATTAAGTCGTTGTTGACTTTCCAAAAAGAAATATTGTCCTGAAGATGGCCTTTTCAAGGAAAAGAAGTTAAGACACTAGAGATAGTGTTTGAAACAATATACGGCCGAAACATGTCGACAGTCACCTGAAATACCCACTTTTCTTGTCTGTGGGATTTCGCTTGCAAACAAAGTGTTTTTAAATAACATCTACACTTTGTGTTGCGTACACCCCCTGTGTATTCTTCTTCATGTTGTGTTGTTTTCTCTATCAAAAACTGTTTTTACCAATGGTGAATTACCGAATTGTTGAAATGTGCAATATTATATATGTGGCACTGTGTGCCTTTTTAGATATATGATGATTAAATTGACGTTTTGTAATTATTTGTATGTGTTGGGTCCATGGTGTCTAAACAATATTAACATCGATATGATATCTATTTAACTAGCAATTGTTGGTCACTTTGAAACATTGGAGTAAAGAAAAGAGGGGTAATTAGACTTAATTTATGTTTCCTATCACTAGAAGACAGCAGATTAGTGCACAGTGTCTTTTTGTGCTTAGTTGCTGACTTTCCGGAATTAGTGGGGAGACCTATTGAAGTTGACGTCCTCACATTCATCCGAGATCTAGCTAATATCACACAATTGGGAATGCTCTTGTATGGAATAAGTATCCAAGAGGAACTTTCAAATCATCAGAGAGATTATCTGAGGAGATTCTGAAGAAGACCTCCGCCGAGGGACAGATCGAGGGAGCAGAGTCAAGAACCTTATTTGTTATAATTGTTGTCACTTTTTTCTATTTCTTCATACTGACCAGTGTCCAACATGTCCTCAGGACTGAAGCAGATTAAAAGAATGAACTGGGCACTCACACATTTTCAACATGCACATTAAAAGTGTCTCATCGAAAAGTAGTATTTTGATCTATTTTTCCCATAGTTTAGCAAAGTAACTGTATCCTGCATCAAGAGACAATCATCACTCACAAGAGGGGGGACACGTGTGAAGCACCTGACACTTTCTGACACAAAACTGTTCAAATAACGATACTGGGTTCGGGAACAATAACATTGACATTTGGCGAAGGATCGAGATGAAAACAGAGCACTCACAACTACACGCACGCACACACTGAATGCACATGAACCAGGCCAGATGGCAAGAACCACAAAACCTCAAACGAAAGCAGTAGAGAAGACGAGACTGCCTACCGAAAGAACGTTCACAGGAGATAGTGAGAAGAATTAAGAGGAGAGCCAACAGAAGCAGTCCTGTCAAAAGCCCTAAAGAAAATGGAAGCAGCCGCAGAAAGACTCTCTGCAAGGGCACAAATGTTAGTAGACATTCTATTTCCACACCTGAGCAGAGCGAGAAAACGACAAGAGGAACTGAAGAAAAGAACAACAGAAACTGTATCACCCAGCACGCATATTCCAACACAAGGACAAGTACCAGGCCTAGAATACAACCATGTACCGGACCAGTGGTAGGCTGGTTGGCATGGGCACTTACACGCAGCAGAGAAAAAATGCACGAGGACCAGGAGAAAGCTGCCAGACTCTTGTCCACTCTAATGGCACAGATGAAGAAGCCTGCACCATGGACCAGAATACCTGAGAACCTCCCTGCAAAGAAAAGCCATACAGATGCATTTAGGGATGTAGTTATAGCAAACGACAGGAAAACCTTAAGAATCAAGAGAAGCATGCATGAAGATAATAATGAACTCAACGACTACCTGGACAGCACAGCACATATAGGGAACAACATTTGGTACCAACACATGAAAGAAGTTGCAAGGCCAACTTCAGAAGGAGAATGCTTCGTTTGTGCACTTCTACCATACAGCATGGGGAAATCCAAGATCTTTGTGGCTGTAGAAATTGATGTCCCAACAGCACATTGTGTGTCACATGTAGCAATGTGCAACACCAGAGGCCAGTTCATGGGGAGGGATGCCTCATTGATATGGGCAACTGAGACAGATTACCCCAATGAAGATGATTATGTTCAGGACATTAAGACGAGAAATAGAGCACATACTAGAAATCACATGATCAGGTATGAATAGCCTGAAGTCAAAGGAGCAGGAACAAGATGGGAAGTAAACCCGAGACTGAACATCCAAGTGAAAACCCGGGAAGAGGCTCAAATTTGGAAAAACAGAGGCCAAATGCAGATTTGGGGAACAATGCTTTCACCAAATGGATGGGAAGAAGGAGTGGTGATCTGCCGAGCATGGATGGTCCTAGGAGCCTGCAAGGAAGCAATAGAAAACTCACAGAGATTGTGCAAACCTTTATGGCCGAAACTCACAAGATTACTGACATGGGTTGAAGACAGAGGAGGACCCCTGCAGATAGTGCCACTGGAAAGCCCGAAATTGTGCTTCAGGAACAATGGCATAAGGAAGATGGGAGAGAATCAGAACTGCAGAACATTTTTTGATGCTCCAGGAATGACTCATGGAACTGCAGTAATTATGGATTATTATTAGGCGTGTGGATCTAAAGCATACATCAGACTGCCGAAAAACTGGGGAGGCATATGCACGATAGTGAATGTCCATGTTCCAGTAATAGTGATCCCGAAAGGTGACCTGAATATTGACAGTTTCCCGAAAGCAGATGCTCACCTGAGGAAGAGAAGATCTGTGGAACTGACAACTAGAGTGAAGAGAGAAAATGATTTCTGTGCCAAATCAGAAGAAGCATTTCATGCAATCCCATATGAGCACAGGCTATTCAGCCTCACCTCATCAGTGTTCGCGACAATCCTCATGCCAAGATTCCAAGTTGGAGCAAATACCAAATGGTTGCAGATAACCAGATGGGAATTACTGCAAACCATCAACTCGACAATAAAAGGATTCAACGCAATCAAGGACGATTTAAGAGCAATCCGACTGATGACTCTCCGGAACAGATATGTACTTGACATGATCACAGCTATGGATGGAGGTGTTTGTGCAAAAATCAGAGAATCATGTTGCACATGTATACCTTCTCACGACAAAGAAAACAGAACTTTAACAGAAGCAGGTATGCTGACAAGCCTACAGAACCAGATGATCAATGAAACTGACAAAGTTGATGATGACAGCTCGTTTGGATCACTGTTTTCATGGGTTCCAAAATGGATGGCAGACGCAGTGAAGTTCCTAGGAGGCCTGCTAGAAATGATATTACTAGGATTTTGTGTCATCAAGATAATAATTTCACAATGCCAGAAAACGGCAAAAAAAGCCATAGGGATAAAGATCATGATTGATGACAAACCAGGATGGAAGCCCAGAGATTTAACTGATGATGAAATAAGAGACTTTGGGAAGGCAA
Source organism: Ambystoma mexicanum (assembly GCF_040938575.1). Taxonomy (NCBI): domain Eukaryota; kingdom Metazoa; phylum Chordata; class Amphibia; order Caudata; family Ambystomatidae; genus Ambystoma; species Ambystoma mexicanum. The sequence continues at coordinate 143,431,614 of NC_090930.1, read as the reverse complement.
GCAAACATGTACCGGAAGGTACAAAGTTTCTGTACCCCAGGAAATGCAGAAATTATGAAGGAAAATGGATTTATTGCAGCCCAAATGGACAATGCCAGCTAATGACATGGAACAAGGATGAACATGTAAAGATAGTGGGAAGCCTGAAACGAGTGATATAAATATGGACTCCAAAGAGACACTCCTTCACACCATCATGTACAAACCAAGAAGACGAAGAAGAAATGGACACAGAAGAACCAAGTAAGATGAATCCAAAGGAAGAAGCGGAAGTGGTCGATAAACCGACCAGAGGGGGGAGTGCAGAGAAGGTCCCAAATATGGCCTCCACTCCAGCCACCCTTTTTGAAGTACCAGGAACATTCACACCGAGATATGTGACGTATGACGAACAAATAAAACAGCAGAGAGCCGCGTTAGGACTCTGTGCAGTGCCCATCAGAAGAGCAACGCCTATTGAAATGCCAATAACCAGACAACCATGGACAGTAAGGTAGCCATTGAGACAACCCTACCAGCAAATGACACGAAATAAAGATTGCTTAAACACTGTCCCAGAAGAAACTCAAAAGGCCTTAATTAAAGACGAATGGTGAAGACACAAGGGCCCGGACAGATTCACAGATGAACAAACGACAACCAAAAGATGACACACAAAGAAGAAATATCATGAATAAGGATATCATGAACCTAGAAGGAAGCACGATGTTGAAACATATAGAAACTAAAACTGTCAAACAGGATGAAAATATTCAACCAGCTAACGCCTGTACATATGCTTGTAACGTAAGAAGCTAAGAAAACAGTGAGACTTGCTATGCTAAGTAGAAGACTAGAGCGGCAAAAGCGCCAACAATATATCTACCTCAACGACGCACACTATATAAGTGCGAGTCCACTTTATACAAAAGCAGAATTAACCCAGGTTACTAAGGGTCAAACAGGACAGACTCATATTCCAGCTAATACAAGAGGAAGACAGCGGAATCGAAACTCAGCAAAGAGCATTCCGTGCCTGGGAAATCGAGGTCAAATCGAGAGAGGGAGGCGGACAGTAACTTCGGAGAATCGAAACTTAAGAGCAGAGCAGCCTGCCCTGTGAAGGTCGAGATAAGGAGGACCAGGCAGGTGGCAGACCGATATGAGAATTAAATTCACAAATAAAAGGAACACAAAGCCGATCCACGGTGTACTAACACGTGATCAGCCAAGCGCGAAGAGGCACCAACGTCTGATGTCACCCAAAACAGGAGATACCATAACTTTTCCTGACAAGAAGCTACAGTTTTGAGGCCGACCACATCCAACTAATTGACACATTGCCATTTGAGTACTGATTGATGGAAGGGAGGCTGAGTGAATCTTGGGGCAACCTGCACCTGGTTGACCATTCTGCATGCTGCTAATTAAAGTGGAGATTTATGATTGGGGTTATAGCCAACCCAATCACAATGGACCAATTAATCTAGGGTCCTATTGCTAGTAGAACCAATGAGACGTCATACTTTTAGTGACGTATACATGTGTAATGTTAGAGGGAAGGGCGTAGACACCCTCCTGATAAGGGTTAACCAATCCTCACACTCCATTACCATATACAGATATAGCACCTATACATAAATGACCTTTTCCAACCAATAGAATTGCATGACAAATTTATGAGTGTTACACGTCAATGATGACAAATTCTGGGTATAACTGTTACTGTTTGAATGAAGATCATTGGGAGTTGAAGCGAGACGGGCTATCGCATCACTTTTGATTTCCATGTTTCCCCGTTTTTTGTACTTGTCATTGTCGGACTCCCCTTTGCCAAACCATTGAGTTGACCTTATTGATTAGTGTTGGAGTAAGAAATCCTGCACCCCTTCCACCTCAAGGTGCAGCTATCTTGTCTTAAAGTACTCAAGGGTGAGCTCTGACTCTATGGGCCGGTCGGGGGTCACCCCATCTCCTGTACAGGCTGATACCCCCTCACTGTTGAAAACATACCTGAAGAATATTATCTCTTCTTTCAGGAACTAGCATTTGTCCCGGTGGATGTTCAGGCCTGCGGTCTCCAGCCTGCTGATCACCATCTCGAGGCGATGCATGTGCTCCTGACTGTCGCTGGCGTGGATGAGGATGTCATCACTGACATTCAACCCTCCTGGGATCCGCTGGATCACTTCCTGGACTGCATTCTGGAACACCTCCACCGCTGAGGAGATGCCGAAACTCAGCCTCTTGTACCGCCGCAGACCCAGGTGGGTGGAGAAGGTCGTGATATACCTTGAGTCACAGTGTAGTTTCAACTGGGGGTATCCAGCGTCAAGGTTGATTTTTGAGAAAATGTTCGGCTCTGTGAGGTCCGTAATTATCTCATCTAACGTGGGGGTGATGTGTTGCTCCCTTTTGATTGCTGCATTTGGTACTCGCATGTCAATGGAAATCCTTACTTTCCCCGGTTGCTTCAGTTTCTTTGTCACCACCATAGGCGAAACCCAAGGCGTTAGTCCTCTGACTTGTTCAATAATGCCAGCTTTTTCAAGTTTGTGTAACTCCTTTGCGAACAGGTCTCTCATATGAAATGGCGTTCTCCTGTGGCATACCGCCTGGGGCTGTACTGTCTGGTCGATGTGAAGTTTGTTGCCGTTGAGGATGACCGGTGCTTCTCTAGCAAGTAGTTGGCGTCTGATGAGTCTGTGATGTCGCAGATGAACCGGATCAGTCCTAGGTCTTCTGCTGAATCCCCACCAAGCAGGCATTCGATTCCAGCATTGATGACAAATATCTTTGATTTGATGACTGTCCCGCCTCTGCTTAGTTCCGTTCTGAAGGGTCCTTCCACTGATAGTGGTGTCTTGCTTCCGTAGGCGAACAGGAGTGTTTCAGTTGCCTTGAGGCCAGGTTGAGGATGTAGCAACCGGAACATTGTCGATGGCATGACGTTTACTGATGCCACGGTGTCTATTGCCATGAGTGTCTCTTGGCCCTGTATGTAGACAAGGCATTTGTGTTTTCTTTGTTTCTTTCTTGACTCTGTGCTTCTGTGATTAAGTGCTGAGATCAGATGACCTTGCTCCTCCGCCTCGTTCTCCCAGTCCCCACATCTGTCACTGTATTGCCATTGTCAGCTCCAGACTCATCTGTCGATGAGTTGTTGTCTGCTGCTATGCGACGTATATCTGCTTGCTTCTTTTTCCTGGAGAAGAATTTAGCTTGTTGCGGTTGTGGGCATTGAGGCTGCCCTGCGGATCTACAGACACGTGAGCAGTGGTCCTTCCGGCCACATGCCTCACACGTGGTTCCCTGCGCTGGGCAGTTTCTCCTTCCGTGGCGTGCTCCACCGTACCATCCACACTCGGTAGGCCCCGGGATTCTTGGTTGCCACTGCAGTGAATTGTATACCTCATTGTAGTCTTCCCTTGGTACTTGGCAGTTGGAGATCTGTGCTATCACCGTTGCTGGCGCAAGTTGGAGCTTCTGTAGCGTGATGCCCATGTGTGCTGCCCTCGCGTGCTACAGCTCTCTTTGTCGTCCATATTCAAGGATCCTGGCTAAGGGGATGCACTTTTCGCCCAACACCATTCTGCGCAGTGACTCTTGAGTGCATGCCATTGATGATCTGGTGCCTACTTTCCTTTTCGCAGTTGTCAAATTCACACAAGAGTGCTAGTTTCCTAAGCCTTGTGTGGTAAGCGTCCAGTGTTTCATCCTCCATCTGTACTGTGGTGCAGAAGTTGAAGGTTTCGTAGTCCGGATTCAACTGTGGCATGAAATGTGCTGTAAGGGCGTCTTTGGCCAGTTGGTATATGTCCGCCCCATCGTCAATGGCCAACGTGTTGAAAATACGCAGGACATCGTCATCCACCTTGAGCAGAAGGTGTGACCTCATCTTCCTGGGTGTTCTTATCATATATCATATATTATCTGTAACCAAGCAAACTGTCAAACATCTGTAACAGTGCCTCTTGCCTAAGGGCTGTTGTGCGCTTCATAAATAAAAATAAATAAATACATATCTTTTATCACAGGACTACGATGGCTGCGCTGCCCTGCTATGCCCATTCAGCGTGACGCATTTCCTGAGGAATAATTTTAGAAAGGTGTTGTTCATCACATGAAACATGAACTGCATTCGGGTTCACACTTCAGTGGTTAAAATTAATTAGGGCCTGGACGAATATGTTCATAGGCGGGTGTGAACTTCAAGAAATGCAGCTCCTCCTGGAGGACCTCCAGGATTTCAAGGTCCACTACCTGTCACAGAAAAAAAAAAATCTGATTATCCTCCTTTATTTCTTCCATCCCTTCGACCCCCCATTTTCTTATTCATGTTTTTTTTCGCTGCTTTTTTAAAAAGAAAAATAATGCCTACAGCTGCAGGCTTGATGAAACAGAGAACGGAAACATCAGTGTGGAAGACAAATAACAGCTGGCAGCTAAGACAGAAATCCAGCTGTGGATGGTGTATTTTGAAAGTGGAGGTGGCATCAATGTTTGGCCAAATCGACCTTAGTGAGGTCTTTTGTTAGGATGAGGGGGGAAAAGACACTCTGCCCGACCAAGTATTTCTTTTTAAATAACGAGTTCAAATATTATATCTTACAGGACGAATTTAAAAAAAGAAATAGGTACAACACCATAAACATTTCAATTTGCAATCGGTTCTGTAGGGGAGAAGAGGAAAATATCAAAGAGATACCATTTCACCAGCAACACACTGGAGCATTCTGAAACACATGCCCATGGTGCGTTACTCACAATATATGCCTGCCTGTCCACTGTAAAGCATATTTTTATGATGCATGTTACCACAATATGTTTTGTTATGTTGATAAAGTATGCAGACATGTATTCGACTTAGCCTAAGTCATTTTGAACTAAGAACTGTAGCACTCAGTCTAGACTGCTGCACTGCTTACATAGAATTGTTGATTAATTTATTTACAAAATGAATAAAGAATTACATTTTTGATTGAAATCCCATTCATTTATGGGTAAAGGGATACCAGCCTTATCTGAATATATATGTTATGTTAATAGCCTTTTTGTGGCATTGACAGAATGCCATCTGATGAGGGCAGTACAGCGTTTGCTTTTTTGATTTTTTATTATCAAATCTGGAACACAAAGGAATACCGAGATGGCTTTTTAACTGTATGTATCTATGGTTTAAAATATCATAATTGTAAACCCCAACCGCCTGGTGATAGTTGTTAATATCTACATATAGGCCATGTCTAGCTCATGGTGACTACTGAGATTACACTTGTCTACAGAGCCAATCATTGGATGTAATTATTGTCAGCTTGGTGAACAGTGACTGCTTCATGACAGGGACTGGTGTGTTTTAAACTGTCTTGGCTGGGTGCACCCACAACAGTCATGTTGGGCCGAGCCCATGAAGCCCTCTCTTTGATCCCACTGTGAACGGTTGTCACCTTTCCTCAGGGAACAGGAACTATCTCTATGGGGTCCCCAGAGAATCAGTGCTTCAAAGGCAGTCTCGTCATTCTAAATGGCACCTCCCACCAAGGTGCTGATTACTGGAGAACCTCTCTGATGTAGGCAGAGGAAAATGGAATCAGTTAGTGCAGCCCAGAAGAAAGCTTCAATCCACAGAGTGATCGCACCATCTTGGATTTTGCTAGGGCTCCCAAACTCCCTGTATCACTTCCTGCAGACAAGGCACAATGGGTATGAAGGTTTATAGTGATAATACCGAATGCCAAAATCTCGGGGAAAAAAATCTTGAAAAAAAAGGCCGAAAAAAAAATCTCGAATTTTTTTTTATGACTTTTTTTTTCGAAATGGGGGGGTTCCCCCCAACCCCCCTTTTTTTCTATTTTTTTTATTTTAACCCTTTTTTTACTTACCTGACCCCAAAAACACATATAAATAAATAAATAATTCGATATTTTTTTTTCGAGATTTTTGTTTCGAGATTTTTGTCATTCGGTATTATTTTTTCGGCCTTTTGACTGACCACCGGGTATGAAGTCAGAAGGCAAAGAACACTTGTCACATCAGCCAAGATTGGACGTTTAACAACAGACTTTATGTGGACCAACGTGCTGTAGCATTTTGCCTATATAAGGGAGGAGATCCTCCCATTAGTTGCTTCATCTCTGTACAGTGCTTGAAGAAGGATTCACTAGGGAGTGCAGTCTACTCCAAAGTCCTCTGCCAGAGAGGTGAAGGCCAGGAGATCCAACTAAGAGCAACGCTCTTCTCACTAAACAGCCCAAGTGCCTGTTTGGGATGACAAGCTGGCTGTGCAAGGCCTGCTGCAACTGAGACACTGGTATCCAGTACCTGGTCACTTGAAGTTACAGAACCCTGAAAGTGAACTCTACAAACCTTCCTGGTTGGGATGGATAGAAGAAAGAACTCTAAGACCCTCGTCTGGGTATCCCACCACCTCAAAGCCCAGAAAGGCGAACAAAGCCTATTTACCCCCTCAATAAAGGTTTCAAGCTGGATAAAGTAAGCAAGATGGCTAGGCCTGTGACAGATATCTGCTTGTAACATCAAAACAAAGATTCCAATTCCTGTAGGACCAACATTCAGTATTAACTCTTATATTGCCAAAATTAGTCCCTTTCAATTGGTTCCCAGTAAAAGATGTTACTAAATGACTTGGCTATCAAGTAGTTTGAGAGTTTACCCCCAAAAATTATATATATATATATATTTTTTTTATTTGTTTTTCCAACACAAACTCCCAACATTACAAACTTTAAGGACGTTCACAATTATACTTGCATAGTATTACAAATTAACATTTCGGTCCATTTCCCACCCCACCCCTTAACTCAAGCTCCTATTTCTGTGTCGTTATTTAATTGTCTTCAGGCGTGTCTACTGCAGTTATCTCTTCCGTATCATCTTCACTATGGTCGACCTGGGAGGGTCCCATCATAGAGGCCACCAGTTGTCTCCATGCTATCAGGGGTCCCACCTCTGCCTGCCCCCCTGCTGCCTTTTTCGTACCAGGCAGCCGTTTCTGCCTCAGCCCATTTCATTAGATCCGCCCACCACGTCTCAATTTTGGGCCGTTGGGCTGCCTTCCAACCCATAGCAATTCTCCGTTTGGCCAGAATGTAGGCCAGGTCTTTCATTTTACTAATGTGCTTCAGTTGACGTGGTCTGGCAAAACTCCCCAGCATGCATGCCCAGGCTGACTCTAACCCCACAGTAATTCCTTTTTCAGCGAGGCGAGCCTTCAGTTCCGTCCAAAACCTCCCCACCTCAGGGCAGGCCCAAAACATGTGCAGCATCCCTGCTCCCTCCTCCCCACACCGTGGGCATTTCTGTGCTGTCGATCCACCAAACTTGGCTATCTTCCTGGGGGTTAAGTATGCCCTGTGAGTGACATACAGTTGAATTTGCTGAAGCCTCGCATTTCGGGACACCATCTTATGGTACCTCAGGGCTCTGTCTCATTGCCTATCCAGCATAGGTTCTCCCACCTCCTCCTCCCACTCTCGCCTCAGTTGGGGTAGCTCTTTCCCAACCCTAATCCCCAGCAGCTCATATACACGAGATATTTCATGCCCCCCTTCCGAGATATCATACATCGTCTCGATGATTGCATCAGGTTGTTCTGTAAGCACAGCCTCCGGCCAGCTTTCTCGCACTCGTTTGGTGATTCTGAGTAAGTAATATGTTGGCCTTTGTGCACCCCAGTCTCATCCACTAGTCCCTGGAAGCCCAGTGCCACCCCGTCTTGCCATATATCTCCAAGGGTTGCCAGGCCCATCGGTTCCCAAAATTTACGGATCCCTTTCATCATTTGGGAATCCTCCCCGCATAGTGCCACTAGTGGTATCTGCAGGGAGAACAGGGATGGAATTCCCGCTATCTGCCATGCTCTGCGCCACACTTCCCAGCCTAGCACCAGTAATCTCGCCATTCCCAGCACCTTTGGTTTAGGCAATCACACCGTCTCTCTAAGGAAGAAGGGGGCAGGGTCTTTATACAATAGCCTTGATTTAGCCGTTTCTTCCTCGGATAACCACCTGGTCACGTATTGCAGCTGTCCCGCCATATAATATAACTCAAAATTCGGCAGGCTTATGCCCCCTCTGTCACATGAATTTTGTAGTTTCCACAAGGCCACCCTATTCCTGGAGTTATGCCACAAAAAGCCCCTGCACAGACTATGAAGTGTTACAAAAAAGCGTTTAGGGATCGCGAACGGATGTTCGAGAAAAAGTGCAGCAGTCTGGGAAGGACTACCATCTTAACCAGAGCTGCTCTACCCATCATGACCAAAGGCAGTCTAGACCAAAACACCATGCTTTTCTTAATGCCATCAACCTCCTTCACTGTATTGTGTTTGTGTTCATGTTCGGTTGAGTGATAAATGTTAATTCCTAAGTACCGTGACGTCTCGGTCTGCCAGGGTATCGGCAAGACCGGTAAACTCGCAGGTCGGGTGTGTCTGTACCTCCCCAGGGGGAATATGCTCGATTTTTTGGGGTTAACAGCTATGCCCGAGAGAGTGGCAGACTGTTCCATCACCTCCAGGACATATTGTAAATTTTCCTCTGGGAAACGGAGATACAAGAGTATCGTTGGCGTACAGTGTTATGAGGTGCGAACCCCCCGCAGTGCGGATCCCTAACTCCCCGTATTGTTGTCTGAGGCAAATTGCCAGCGGCTCCAGTGCAAGGATGTACAGCATAGGCGACCAGGGGCAGCCCTGTCTCGTGCCACGGCTGAGTTGCCATTTGTCCGAGACAGTGGTGCCCGTTTTAACCCTAGCTATTGGGGAACTATACAGCATTATAACCCATCTCAGATATCCTGGCCCCATCCCATATTCCCTCAGAGTCGCAGGCAGCCAAGGCCATCTCACCGAGTCGGAGGCCTTGATGGCATCCAGCGAGACTATTGCCAGTTCGCCGGGGTCCTTCTCCATTTGGTCAATAATATGGTGAAGCCTCCTGTGGTTGTCGGTTATGTTCCTACCGGGTACATAACCTGTTTGGTCAGGATGTATCAGTTTGCCAATGACTCGCTTAAGTCTATTAGCTAGCGCTGCTGTGAGGATTTTGGTATCCTGATTAAGCATCGATAAGGGTCTGTATGACCCACAGACTGTATCCGGCTTACCCGGTTTTAAGAGTGGGATGATCACCGCCTCTCGTAGGTACTCAGGCAGTCTGCCTTGCTCGAACCCAACAGTGGGGGGAGCACCTCCTGTTTATAAGTTTTATAAAGTTCACTGGGTAGTCCGTCTTTCCCTGGGGACTTGCACGTGGGCAGGTGCTGAACCACTACCTCCAGTTCTTCTAGCATAATTGGGGCGTCCAATTCCTCATGTTCCCGATCATCTAACTTGGGCAGACCTATGTCCTCTAATGTTTCTTGAATATTATGAGCCGTTGCTTCCCATGCGTCTCTGTATAGACGTTTATAATATCTAAGGAACCCCTCATTGACTCCCTCTTGAGTGTCCCAGCACTGACTCTCGTCTCCCATGATCACCCTGATCGCTGCCCTAGGCTTTTCATTTTTATATAGCCATGCCAGCAGCCTGCCCGGCTTGTCTCCGCTTGCATGTTGCCTCTCGACATACATCTTGTAGCTCAGTTTGCACAATCTATCCCAGTGCTCGCTACTAGCCTGATGCAACAACTTTATCCTGTCCGTGTCTTCCTGTGAGGTGCCCCCCCTTACCCATTATGTCTTCCAGCTTCCTCTCTGTTTCCTGCAACTCCTGCTCCACATCTCCCTGGAGCTCTCTGGTTTTTTAAATGGCCACTCCTCGTATTACTACCGTGAATGCCTCCCACAAGGTTCCCTGCGATTGGACACTACCCGTGTTATTATCAAAATACTCAGTGATCGCCTCCCTCAAGTCCTCGCGGAAAATCGAATCCTGCAGGGCCTCAACTCTAAGCTCCCACGTTGGGATTCTCGATCTAGGGGGCTGGTGTTGCCACTCCAGAACCAAGGGGGAGTGGTCCGATAGCACTCTAGCTTTATTTTCAGCACCCGTCATCTCTCCCACCAGCTATGAGTCAACAAAGATGTAGTCCAGCCTCGTGTGCAAGTTATGTGGAGCTGCGTAGTGTGAATACTGCCTATCTGTTGGATGTAACCGTCTCCAAGCATCCTCAAGTCCCATGTTCCCCAGCAAGGTCTGCAGTGCCTTTGCAGCTGGGGTGGGTCTGTCTAATTTACTGTCTGATCTGTCCATTTTTGGGTTTAATGTACAGTTAAAATCCCCCCCCATAAGATTGCTCTGCCCAATAGAGGGCCAATTTTCCCATGTAAAGTCCTGAAGTAGGCTGCTGTATCCTGGTTAGGGGCATATAGATTAATAATGCTCGGTTCTCTATTTTCCAGCATCCCCCTCATCACTGCCATTCTGCCTTCAGGGTCTACCGAGGTCTGAAGCAGTTGAAATGGCACGTGTGGTGACACCCACGTGATGACACCCTTGCATAAGCTGAGTATGTGGCTCCTGTGATTCTCCCTTTCCACTTCCTCTGGACCACCTCTAGCTTATCCCTAGTGAGGTGGGTTTCCTGCAGTAGCGCTATGTCAATCTTCAACCTTCTCATGTACATCATTACTTTATTGCGTTTCAAGTAACTGTTAAGGCCCCCCACATTCCAGGTCACTACCCTCAGGCTACCCAACGCCATCTAAGGATCGTCCCGCCTCCCCTCCCGGTACTGCCTTCCACCTGATTCGACACATGATTGGGCTCGTTTCCCTCTCACTCCCAACAATAAACCCCCCAACCCAAATGCCCTCCCCCCTTACCCTTCCCCAACATCCCGCACTTCAAACCACCCATTCCCTCCCCCCACCCTGCCCAACCCCAACTAGTGCCCAGCTCCATCCCTGGATCTCAGGCTCTCCCGCTTTTGGTCTGATCTCGGAGTACCGAATACAAACCCGGCAGGGTGTCACCGGTCTGCCGGTGACCTAACTGGTCTATTATCTGGGGGGTATGAGGGCTGGTTCCGTTAGACTCCTATGCCATTAGCTAGGATCCGCGTGTTCACGGATCATACATGTAGATTCTGCCCTGTTCACACATCTATAGCAGGCTATATCCCTTACTATATTCAAGTCCCAAAATCATACGCCGCAACGCTATGTGCTGCCGCGGCGTGTTACTTATCTCCGCCGTCTTCCTTCTGGATGCCCGACTCTTGGGGGCAGCTCCGCTCATCAAGCCATTCCATGGCATCTTCCGGGGTTTAAAAAAACACCCAAAAATAATATTTAAGCTGAAATGTCCCAGTCTCTAACATCAGAAAACATTCCTCCCAAAACTATACAATTAATAAGGAGGGATATTTGCAAAAAAAAGACATGGAGTTATGCAATTAGATTTTACAAACATTCAACTAAATACTTGCACAGTAAACCAAATAATTCAAATGTACATTTACATTCCAATTGTAGATCTGAAAACAATCCCTTTCCTTCCCAAATAGGCTCATCCTAGAAATGTGGCGGGCTCAATGTTCCCTATGTTTTTTCTGGTGCCTTTTTCCATGCCCCAAAATACTTTAAGAGCAACACCACCAACTGAGACAGATTACCCCGATGAAGATGATTATGTTCAGGACATTAAGACGGGAAATAGAGCACATACTAGGAATTCCATTATCAGGTATGAAAAGCCTGAAGTCAAAGGAGCAGGAACAAGATGGGAAGTAAACCCGAGACGGAACGTCCAAGGGAAAACCCTGGAAGAGGCTCAAATTTGGAAAGACAGGGGCCAAATGCAGATGTGGGGAACAGTGCTTTCACCAAACGGATGGAAAGAAGGAGTGGTGATCTGCCGAGCATGGATGGTCCTAGGAGCCTGCAAGGAAGCAATAGAAAACTCACAGAGATTGTGCAAACCTTTATGGCCGAAACTCACAAGACTATTGACATGAGTCGAAGACAGAGGAGGACCCCTGCAGATAGTGCCACTGGAAAGCCTGAAATTGTGCTTCAGGAACAATGGCATAAGGAAGATGGGAGAGAATCAGAACTGCAGAATAATTTTTGATGCTCCAGGAATGACTCATGGAACTGCAGTAATTATGGATCATAATTGGGCGTGTGGATCCAAAGCATACATCAGACTGCCGAAAAACTGGGGAGGCATATGCACGATAGTGAATGTCCACGTTCCAGCACTAGTGATCCTGAAAGTTGACCTGAATATTGACAGTTTCCCGAAAGCAGATGCCCACCTGAGGAAGAGATCTGTGGAACTGACAACTAGAGTGAAGAGAGAAAATTATTTCTCTGCCAAATCAGAAGAAGCATTTCATGCAATCCCATAAGATCACAGGCTATTCAGCCTCACCTCATCAGTGTTGGCGACAATCCTCATGCCAAGATTCCAAGTTGGAGCAAATACTAAATGGTTGGAGATAACCAGATGGGAATTACTGCAAACCATCAACTCGACAATAAAAAGATTCAACGCAATCAAGGAGAGTTAAGAGCAATCCGACTGATGACTCCCCAGAACAGATATGTAGTTGACATGATCACAGCTATGGATCGAGGTGTTTGTGCAAAAATCGTAGAATCATGTTGCACATGTATACCTTCTCACGACGAAGAAAACGGAACTTTAACAGAAGCCATAGGTATGTTGACAAACCTACAGAACCAGATGATCAATGAAACTGACGAAGTTGATGATGACGGCTGGTTTTGATCACTGTTTTCATGTGTTCCACAATGGATGGCAGATGCATTCAAGTTCCTATGAGCCCTGCTAGTAATGATATTACTAGGATTTTGTGTCATCAAGATAATAATTTCACAATGCAAGAAAATGGCAAAGAAAGCCATAGGGATGAAGATCATGATTGATGTCAAACCAGGATGGAAGCCCAGAGATTTAACTGATGATGAAAAAAGAGACATTAAGAAGGCAAGCGAACATGCACCAGAAGGTATGAAGTTTCTGTACCCCAGGAAATGCAGAAATTATGAAGGAAAATGGATCTATTGCAGCCCAAATGGACAATGCCAGCTAATGACATGGAACAAGGATGAACATATAAAGACAGCGGGAAGCCTGAAATGAGTGATATAAATATGGACTCCAAAGAGACACTCCTTCCCACCATCATGTACAAACCCAGAAGACGAAGAAGAAATGGACACAGAAGAACCAAGTAAGACAAATCCAAAGGAGTAAGCGGAAGTGGTCGATAAACCGAACAGAGGGGGGAGTACAGAGGAGCTTCCAAATATGGCCTGCACTCCAGCAACCCATTTTGAAGTACCAGGAACGTTCACACCGAGATATGTGACGTATGACGAACAAATAAACCAGCAGAGAGCCACGTTAGGACTCTGTCCAGTGCCCATCAGAAGAGCAACGCCTATTGAAATGCCAATAACCAGACAACCATGGACAGTAAGGTATCCATTGAGACAACCCTACCAGCAAATAACACAAAACAAAGAATGCTTAAACACTGTCCCAGAAGAAACTCAAAAGGCCTTAATTGAAGACAAATGGTGAAGACACAAAGGCCCGGACAGACTCACAAATAAACGAACAACAACCAAAAGATGACACACAAAGACGAAATATCATGAATAAGGATATCATGAACTTAGAAGGAAGCATGATGTTGAAACATATAGAAACTAAAACTGTCAAACAGGATGAAAATATTCAACCAGCTAACGCCTGTACATATGCTTGTAATGCAAGAAGCTAAGAAAACAGTGAGACTTCCTATGCTAAGTAGAAAACTAGAGCAGCAAAACCGCCAACAATATATCTACCTCAACGACGCACACTATATAAGTGCGAGTCCACTTTATACAAAAGCAGAATTAACCCAGGTTACTAAGGGTCAAATAGGACAGAACTCATATTCCAGCTAATACAAGAGGAAGACAGCGGAATTGAAACTCAGCAAAGAGCATTCGGTGCCTGGGAAATCGAGGTCAAATCGCGAGAGGGAGGTGGACAGTAACTTCGGAAAATCGAAACTTAAGAGCAGAGCAGCCTGCCCTGTGAAGGTCGAGATAAGGAGGCCCAGGAAGGTGGCAGACCGAAATGAGAATTAAATGCACAAATAGAAGGAAAACGAAGCCGATCCACGGTGTACTAACACGTGATCAGCCAAGCGCGAAGAGGCACCAACGTCTTATGTCACCCAAAACAGGAGATACCATAACTTTTCCTGACAAGAAGCTATAGTTTCGAGGCTGACCACAGCCAACAAATTGACACATTGCCATTCGATTAATGATTGATGGAAGGGAGGCTGAGTGAATCTTGGGGCAACCTGCACCTGGTTGACCATTCGGCATGCTGCTAATTAAAGTGAAGATTTATGATTGGGGTTATAGCCAATTCAATCACAATGGACCAAATAATCTAGGGTCCTATAGCTAGTAGAACCAATGAGACGTCGTACTTTTAGTGACGTCTAGATGTGTAATGTTAGAGGGAAGGGCGTAGATGCCCTCCTGATAAGGCTTAACAAATCCTCACACTCCGTTACCATATACAGATATAGCACCTATACTTAAGTTACCTTTTCCAACCAATAGAATTGCATGACAAACTTATGAGTGTTACAAGTCAATGATGACGAATACTGGGTATAACTGTTACTGTTTGAATGAAGATCGTTGGAAGTTGAAGCGAGACGGGCTATCGCGTCACTGTTGATTTCCATGTTTCCCCGTTTTTTGTACTTGTCATTAAACGGACTCCCCTTTACCAAACCATTGAGTTGTCCTTATTGATTGGTATTGGAGTAAGAATTCCTGCACCCCTTCCACCTCAAGGTGCAGCTATCTTGTTTTAAAGTACTCGAGGGTGTTCTCTGACTCTATGGGCCGGTAAGGGGTCACTCCATCTCCTGTACAGGCTGATACCCCCTCACTGTTGAAAACATAACCGAAGAATATTATCTCTTCTTTCAGGAACTAGCATTTGTCCCGGTGGATGTTCAGGCCTGCGGTCTCCAGCCTGCTGATCACCATCTCGAGGCGATGCATGTGCTCCTGCCTGTCGCTGGCGTGGATGAGGATGTCATCACTGACATTCAACCCTCCTGGAATCCGATGGATCACTTCCTGGATGGCTTGCTGGAACACCTCCACCGCTGAGGAGATGCCGAAACTCAGCCTCTTGTACCGCCGCAGACCCAGGTGGGTGGAGAAGGTTGTGATATACCTTGAGTCACAGTGTAGTTTCAACTGGGGGTATCCAGCGTCAAGGTTGATTTTTGAGAAAACGTTCGACCCTGTGAGGTCCGTAATTATCTCATCTAACGCGGGGGTGATGTGTTGCTCCCTTTTGATTGCTGCATTCGGTAGGCGCATGTCAATGGAAATCCTTACTTTCCCCGGTTGCTTCGGTTTCTTTGTCACCACCATAGGTGAAACCCAAGGCGTTAGTCCTCTGACTTGTTCAATAATGCCAGCCTTTTCAAGTTTGTGTAACTCCTTTGTGAACAGGTCTCTCAAATGAAATGGCGTTCTCCTGTGGCGTACCGCCCGGGGCTGTACTGTCTGGTCGATGTGAAGTTTGTTGCCGTTGAGGATGCCCGAGTGCTTCTCTAGCAGGTCGGTGATGTGTGATGAGTCTGTGATGTCGCAGATGAACCGGATCAGTCCTAGGTCTTCCGCTGAATCCCCAATAAGCAGGCTTTCGATTCCAACATTGATGACAAATATCTTTGATTTGATGACTGTCTCGCCTCTGCTTAGTTCCGTTCTGAAGCGTCCTTCTACTGATAGTGGCGTCCTGCTTCCGTAGGCGAACAGGAGTGTTTCAGTAGCCTTGAGGTCAGGTCGAGGATGTAGCATCCGGAACATTGTCGATGGCATGACGTTTACTGATGCTCCGGTGTCTATTGTCATGAGTGTCTCTTGGCCGTGTATGTACACAAGGCATTTGTGTTTTCTTTGTTTCTTTCTTGACTCCGTGCTTCTGTGATTAAGTGCTGAGATCAGATGACCTTGCTCCTCCGCCTCGTTCTCCCAGACCCCACATCTGTCACTGTATCGCCATTGTCAGCTCCAGACTCATCTGTCGACGAGTTGTTGTCGGCTGCTATGCGACGCATATCTGCTTGCTTCTTTTTCCTGGAGAAGGATTTAGCTTGTTGTGGTTGTGGGCATTGAGGCTGCCCTGCGGATCTGCAGACACGTGAGCAATGGTCCTTCCGGCCACATGCCTCACACGTGGTTCCCTGCGCTGGGCAGTTACTCCTTCCGTGGCATGCTCCACCGTACCATCCGCACTCGGTAGGCCCCGGGATTCTTGGTTGCCACTGCAGTGAATTGTTTACCTCATTGTTGTCTTTCCTTGGTACTTGGCGGTTGGAGATCTGTGCTATCACCGTTGTTGGCGCCAGTTGGAGCTTCTGTAGCGTGGTGCCCATGTATGCTGCCCTTGCGTGCTACAGCTCTCTTTGTCGTCCATATTCAAGGATCCTGGCTAAGGTGATGCACTTTTCGCCCAACACCATTCTGTGCAGTTACTGAGTGCATGCCCTTGATGATCTGGTGCCTAATTTCCTTTTTGCAGTTGTCGAATTCACACAAGAGTGCTAGTTTCCCAAGTCTTGTGTGGTAAGCGTCCAGTGTTTCATCCTCCATATGTACTGTGGTGCAGAAGTTGAAGGTTTCGTAGTCCGGATTCAACTGTGGCATGAAATGTGCTGTAAGGGCGTCTTTGGCCAGTTGGTATATGTCCGCCCCATCGTCAATGGCCAAAGTGTTGAAAATACGCAGGCCATCGTCACCCACCTTGAGCAGTAGGTGTGAGCTCATCTTCCTGGGTGTTCTTATCATATCATATAATATCTGTAACCAAGCAAACTGTCAAACATCTGTAACAGCGCCTCTTGCCTAAGGGCTGTTGTGCGCTTTGTAAATAAAAATAAATAAATACATATCTTTTATCACAGGACTAAGATGGCTACCCTGCCCTGCTATGCCCATTCAGCGTGACACATTTCCTGAGGAATTATTTTAGAAAGGTCTTGTTCATCACATGAAACATGAACTGCATTCGGGTTCACACTTCAGTGGTTAAAATGAATTAGGGCCTGGACGAATTGTAATTTCATACAGTGTGACAGGACGCGAGTGTGAACTTCAAGAAAAGCAGCTCCTCCTGGAGGACCTCCAGGATTTCAAGGATTTCAAGGTCCACTACCAGTCACAGAAAAAAACAATCTGATTGTCCTCCTTTATTTCTTTCTTCCCCATCTTCTTATTCGTGTTTCTTTTGCTGCTTTTTTGAAAAGAAAAGTAATGCCTACAGCTGCAGGCTTGATGAAATAGAGAGCGGAAACATCAGGGTGCAAGGCAAATAACAGCTGGCAGCTAAAAAAGAAATCCAGCTGCGGATGGTGTATTTTGAAAGTGGAGGTGGCATCAATGTTCCGCGCAAATTGGTCTTAGTGAGGTTTTTTTTTAGGATGAGGGGGGAAAAGACACTCTGCCCGGCCAAGTATTTCTTTTTAAATAACGAGTTCAAATATTATATCTTACAGGACGAATTTAAAAAAGAAATAGGTACAACACCATAAACATTTCAATTTGCAATCGGTTCTGTAGGGGAGAAGAGGAAAAAATCAAAGAGATACCATTTCACCAGCAGCAAACTGGAGCATTCTGCAAAACATTTACATGATGCCTTACTCACAATATATGCCTGCCTGTCCAGTGTAAAGCATATTTTTATGATGCATGTGCCCACAATGTATGTTTTGCTATGTTGATAAAGTATGCAGACATGTATTCGACTTAACCTAAGTCATTTTGAACTAAGAATTGTAGCACTCAGTCTAGACTGCTGCACTGCTTACATAGAATGGTTGATAAAGAATTACATTTTTGATTGAAATCCCATTCATTTATGGGTAAAGGAATACCAGCCTTATCTGAATATATATGTTATGTTAATAGCCTTTTTGTGGCATTGACAGAATGCCATCTGATGAGGGCAGTACAGCGTTTGCTTTTTTGATTTTTTATTATCAAATCTGGAACACAAAGGAATTACACTTGTCTACAGAGCCAATCATTGGATGTAATTATTGTCAGCTTGGTGAACAGTGACTGCTTCATGACAGGGACTGGTGTGTTTTAAACTGTCTTGGCTGGGTGCACCCACAACAGTCATGTTGGGCCGAGCCCATGAAGCCCTCTCTTTGATCCCACTGTGAAGGGTTGTCACCTTCCCTCAGGGAACAGGAACTATCCCTATGGGGTCCCCAGAGAATCAGTGCTTCAAACCCAGTCTCGTCATTCTAAATGGCTCCTCCCACCAAGGTGCTGATTACTGGAGAACCTCTGATGTAGGCAGAGGAAAATGGAATGAGCTAGTGCAGCCCAGAAGAAAGCTTCAATCCACAGAGTGATCGCACCATCTTGGATTTTGCTAGGGCTCCCAAACTCCCTGTATCACTTCCTGCAGACAAGGCACAATGGGTATGAAGTCAGAAGGCAAAGAACACTTGTCACATCATGGACCTTTAACAACAGGCTTTATGTGGACCAATCTACTTTAGCATTTTGCCTATGTAAGGGAGGAGATCCTCCCATTAGTCGCTTCATATCTGTACACTGCTTGAAGGAGGATTCACTAGGGAGTGCAGTCTACTCCAAAGTCCTCTGCCAGAGAGATGATGGCCAGGAGATCCAACTAAGAGCAACACTCTTCTCACTAAATAGCCCAAGGGCCTGTTTGGGATGACAAGCTGGCTGCACAAGGCCTGCTGCAACTGAGACACTGGTACCCAGTACCTGGTCACTTGAAGTTACAGAACGCTGCAAGTGAACTCTACAAACCTTCCTAGTTGGGATGGATAGAAGAAAGAACTCTAAGACCCTGGACTGGGTATCCCACCACTTCAAAGCCCGGAAAGTCAACCAAAGGCTGTTTACCCCTCAAAAAACCTTTCAAGATGGATAAAGCAAGCAAGACAGCTAGGTCTGTGACAGATATCTGTTTGTAACATCAAAACAAAGATTCCAATTCCTGTAGGACCACCATTCAGTAATAACGCTTACATTGCCAAAATGAGTCCCTTTCAATTGGTTCCCAGTAATAGATGTTACTAAATGACTTGGCTATCAAGTAGCTTGAGAGTATTACCCCACAGAAAATAATACTTAAACTGAAAAGTCCCAGTCTCTAACATCAGAAAACATTCCTGCCAAAACTACACAATTAATAAGGAGGGATATTTACATAACAAAGACATGGAGGTATGCAATAGATTTTACAAACATTCAACCAAATGTTTGCACAGTAAAGCAAATATATCAAATGTACATTCACATTCCAATTGTAGATCTGAAAACAATCACTTTCATTCCCAAATAGGCTCATCCATAAAAATGTGGCGGGCTCAATGTTCCCTATGTTTTTTCTGGTGCCTTTTTCCATGCCCCAAAACACTTTAAGAGCTATACCACCCAGACAGAGAAAAATACCAGCTATTATTGAAAAGAAAGTATTCAAATCACTCTTCTCTCGGTACTACAGGTGGAAAACCTGGTGTTAGCATTAGAAAGGCTTGTAATCAGTAGCACCTGAGCAGTCAGCAGTGTGCTAATTGATGTAGTCCCGCCTTTTGTGTTTCATTGCCTTGCTGGTGCCAGAAGGCAAACAATGGGCACGAACAAAATGAACACTTGAAAGTACCAGTACACACATGCCAGTCAGTCGCCAGTCAGTCGCCAGTCAGTCGCCGCACAGCAACTGCATATCTGCATACACTTCCTTTGGGATAGTCCTAGATACTTGGACAAGTGGCAGCTATGAGCGGACACAAATATAAAGGGCACGCTATTAAACTTTTATATTCTTTCCATGTTTCATAAAACATGTTCTGTATAAAACAGAAAGTGAAATAAAATAAAGAATGGACATACATATTTCAAAGTGTGTTTTTAACTTAAAAAGTGTGTTGCATGTTTCACACTTTATTTATTGAAAAGGCAAATATTTGGCTATGTATTCGGCTCTGACCAAATAATCGGCCAACTTATCGGAATTCAGCCGAATACTAATCTACTAATCGGTAAAACCCTATTTACAAGTACTGGGTAAGGGTGCAGTGAGGAGGGAGGCAGAGTTACAAGGCAGCGGGGATCTAGCAATGGGGGCTGGGGAGCGTGGGCAACTAGGCCACAAGGGATCTACAAACTGCATGAGAGGAAACAGGGGGAGCAGTTCATCAAGACTCATGTTAGGAAGGCAGTGGAGGTGTGAAGGGATGAACTTGCCGCATTTCGATTGCCAAACGGACCCAACAGAGGCATTGTATCTTTGCATTGCCCAGAAGAAATGGCTCTTCAGGGGTTCACTTGTTGCAAAAAAATTGATTTTGAGAGTGTGGAAATCTAAGATATCTCCGAAAGAAGGGGACTGGGTTTAAGAAATGTACACACTTGCTGATATGGAGGAAATGATATTCAATCGGCAGAAGAAAAGAGCCTTGTTTGAGAAAATTTGGGGTAGGTTCTTGGAATTGTATTAACTGTGTTTTTGTTTCTGTTTGAAGGGGGTTATCTTGCAAAGATGTACATTTTATAAATTGTAAATAAAAATAAAATAAAAAAATAAGCATCGTATCAACTCTACTGCCGTATCGATCTGTTGGAAGTCTTTGACTTTACCCATCTCAAATGTAGTCCCGTCCCACTGGGAGCCCTGTCGCAAACCTTTCTCGATGGTGACTCACCATTGGGATAGCATGACTAGACATACCCTGTGGCTGCACAAAAGTGCCTATGCCCAATGCTGTTTGACCCCTGAAAGACAAGAACTAAATGTATTTTGGGAAACCCTGTCCCACTGGGCTGCCTTAAAGAACCCAAGTGACTTTTAAGCCCCTTTCTTTAACTTTTTAAAGAAACCTTCACACGTTGGTGGGCACCCGTCTACCAACTGATAGTGCAGTTTTATTTAAAGTCTGCTTTATCTGCGCTTTCCTTTACAGGGGTGGGCCAGTAGTGTTTTTATTAGTGCTTTGAATTTTGTTAGTTTAATAAAAGGTGCTATTCTATAAAACCTGGGTTGGACATTCTCTTATTTTGGTACCCCACTACTATTGCTGTTTGGATTGCTTCTGTTCAAGCTCACACCCTCCAGAGGGGTATAGTTGCCCTCAGCATGCGCTCTCCTAAACAGTGAAAGAGGTATACCGGTTGGTCTGTACCTGTTAAATCCTTATGATTTGGATCACTGCTGGTTTAGTAAATAACTTTAACCACTACTCATTAATGTACTCCTGCAGAGCGGTAGTCATTTCTTCACACTTTTATACAGTTTCAAATCACGACCTTACTAGTTTAAGTCCATCAAGGTTTGGCCATGGAGTGGTGCACTGTGCCCCTGCAAGGGATATCATGACATTGGTCTGCTGGTGAAAAGAAAATGAGCAGGGAAAAAATAAGAGGCGGGTAAAGCGGGACATGGATACTTCAAACCAAAGGAGGTAGGCATGCAGCGTGGGAAGATAGGTTTGTAATAGAAAGGGTGCATGCCAGTCCTGTTAGGTGGACCTTTGTTCAGCAAAAGAGAGGAGGATGTGTCTTTAATGATAATTATGAGTTATTTATATAGCACTTTTGCCAAAACGCTGTACATAGCGCATATTTCCATACAATTATCACCCACCCGAAGTTGGTATCCATTTGTCGACCTTGGAAGGATGAAAGGCTGAGTTGGCTATGCTGGGTTTCAAACCTGCGACATTCAGATCGCACACAGAGTGCAACAGCGAGTGCGCAACCCGCTAAGCTATCTATTTGCAGAATTGTAAGTTAGTACATCATTTTTGGTAGCTGGATGCGGGCCTCTAGAGTGTGCTCAGACAATCCTGAAGTTTGGTGGCTTATTTGCCCACCAGCTCTATGCGCTGTGTCCCAGGCCAAATTTCAGAATGTTAATTCGGTGACTGCCAAGCCTGAGTCAAGAGTGGCAGAGTCATGAATTGAATGTGTGTAAAGGTGAATGTTGTTGGTAAAATATGGCAAGTGAATTAAGTGTTCAAACAAGTACAGTGAAATTGAAAAGGCCTGGCTCCTTGAGGTCAAAAACGTTATTACTGTGAGTTTGTTGCATGTCATGCTAGACCTTATTCTAGTTCACAGTGAGAAAGTGTAGTACCTTATTTTGGAGGAGGCTAATGTTGGGAAGTAGATGAGCCTATCCCACCCCCCTAGACGCTATAGAGTAAGGCGAATCCCATGAAGACACTTGGGATGTGCCAGGGGGGAGGGGCGTGCTAAGAGGCCCTGCACAAACACAACACAATGCGAAATGTAGCTGTTTAGACTTAATGCACCATATAAATAGGCTCCATTTTGTATAGGTATGGTAGAAACATTGGGCCTGCATGGCAGCGCGGTAGACACAGGCCATAACCCTGATGACTAGAGACCTGCACTGTTAAATTCCATAGAAACCCTCCATTGTTTCACAACTGTTACCAATACATGTTATCCCAAGAAGGAATGTGCCCTGCAAGGCCATGAGAGATCGAATAACACCCTGACCACACAGAGAGCATCGGCATATGAGATTATCCTCTCCATCCCAAACATCCATGTTGTGCAATGCAAAACAGTGAATCCTGCCATGCTTCTAACAGAAATAAGTATGGAACGAAGACTTTCAACTACTCGACTGTGCCACATATGAAGTGGAAGAAGATGACATCCCCAAAGCAAAGGATAGCCCATTAGAGGAGGGGAGGTACTGTTTGTTGACAGTTCAGCAACAATTAACCAGGACACCAGACAAAGACATACGGGCCCGGTAGTGGTGCGCCTCGAGGGAGGAGAATATGAGACACTAGTGATGAAGAGATTACCCATGCTCTATTCAGCACAAGTGACAGAGCTCATGGCGCTTATCGAGGCGCTACATGCATCACAAGGATACCACGTGAACACTTATTCTGACTCGGCATACGTCATTACAACAGCACATGCCCGATTGTCATGGTGGAAGAGAAGAGGCTTCGGGAGAGCAGACGGTTCCCCAGTATAGCACGCCGCATTGCTAGATACGTTAATTTCTGCATTGTCACAACCCTCTGTAGTGGCAGCCATTACATGCACTACCCACACCAACAACACAGATGAAATTTCATTAGGAAATGCTGTGGCAGAGGCTGCAGCCAAAATGGCAGCCAATCTCCATGTCCCAGAATACGTCATAAAAACACCAGCACACAATCAACAAACCACACCATATACAGCATTGCCCATTACACAACTCATCAAGCTGGAGTGCAAGGCACCAAACAAAGAAAAAGAGCTGTGGTCAAAGAGGGGGTGTCAACAGTCCCCTACTGACCTACTATGGAGACAAGAATGCACTGGCAAAGCAGTTATGCCTGTAGAACTCTTGACAATAGCATTCGATCAGCTATACCATCTATCCCACAGCTCCAAACAGCACATTGCAGCTGACATACAAGAAGATTGGTTTATACCAAACCTTCAAGAACATCTCACAAACATGATCGTACACTGCACCACCTGCCAAACTTTCAGCACTGGCATGATGCTCCGGACATTACGAGGTAGGCTTCCCTGCCCCATTGGACCATTCTGTGAGCTACACATAGACTATGCAGACATGGGGGTAAGATGCAATGGTTCCCGATCTTTAATCGTTGTAGTATGCCCTTTCTCATGATGGGTTTAGGCTGGACCTTTTACAAATCTGGATGCCAAATGCGCTGCTACATTTTTGGTTCATGAAGTGTTCCCTTGATGGGGCGTATGCAATGTATTGAGGCCTGACAATGGCACCCATTTTTTCAATGAGCTCTTCAAGGAGATCACAGTATTACTTGGCATTAAACACTGGATGTGCTCCATTTACCACCCCCAGGCCAACAGACCTGTGAAGAGAATTAACGGCCTCCTTAAAAGCAAGGTATCCAAGCTCTACACCACATTAAAGAAAAACTGGGTGCTGTAAGGAAGGAATGTTATCAAAGTAAGACAGACACAAGTGATCACAGTTCAAGGGTGTTTACTGAACTTTTATCAGGGGTGTAAAAAAATACCTATCTAAACCTAAATCTAAGATGGGAGCAAGCTACAACCATCAAATAATAATAACACAGTCCTAGTGGAGTCTAGTCAAATAAAAAGGGCCTATACAATAAAACCATATTGCCAATCCTTACCTCTATGCTACAAAATAGTGTGGGATAATGTTCACAAAAAGTAAGAAATGTTCACAAAGTGATGTCAGGATGCTTAGGCCATGGGACTCCCTTCCCAATGTTTTTAGCACAGGACAAGGCAGGTCACTTGAGCACAGAACACTCCTGGGCTTCTTCTGCACAAGTTCACAGTTTCCTTCACCAACATCAGGGACTTCTGCGCCTAAGTCTCTTTGTGCAAAGTCTTTTGCCTCAGAGGACCTAATGTACCATAAACAACTAAGAAAAGTTCCTTTTCCAAATAGTCAACCGGGTGATTTACTCTTCACCCTGGATCCCCCTCAGCCGGGCTTAGATTCTTCTTTCACAATTAGTCCCCCTCAGCCGGACTCAGACCAACTTTAATTTCTCAGGCATCCCTCAGTCGGGTTCACATTTGCCATAGCAATATCTTTGTGGGTGAGTTTTACTGTTCACCCTGGATCCCCCTCTTCGGGCTCAGATCCCCTTTTCAACAATTAGTCCATCTCTTCTGGGCTCAGACCAATTTCAGTTCATAGGTATCCCTCAGTCGGGTTCACACTTGCCACAACAATATCTTTGCGGGTGAGTTTTGCTGTTCACCCCGGATCCCCCTCTTCTGGGCTCAGATCCCCTTTTAAACAATCAGTCCCCCTCTTCGAGGCTCAGACCAATTTCAGTTTGTATATAATCGAAGCCTTTTGAATGTGCATGTTACGCTCACCTGGTATCCACAGGGACGCCACCCAGCCAGTTGGTCGTTGGTGCCCTTCTCAATGATTCCCTGGTGTGGTCTCTGTGTCGATGGGATTCCGCCTGGAAATGAAGACTATATTAGGACTGGGCGACCAAGGTAAGTTTTCCCCAACCTCCCTTGTGTTTCCAGCCCCTCCAGGTTCTCTTCTCACCTGGTTGTCGGAATCGGTGGGCTCTCTGTCCTGCTCTCTGGGCAGGGGCGCGTTGTCTTTTGTAGGCGCTTGCAGTCCAGTTACTTCACTGACTGCTGCCCTTGTGGTGTCTTTCAGGTAGGTCTTATTGCGATTAATGGCGTCATAATTCTTGCATGCCTTTTCTCTGTTCTAAATGTCTCTTTTTTTATCTCCCTAGGAGCGCGGAGTGCCCGCTTGGAGAACTGGATATGCTGGTTCTCACCGGGAGATGATGGCGCGCTGTAGCGCTATGATGCGGTAAAGAGGCGCTTTGCGTAGCGCAGCAATGTCTTGTCCTCACTGACCTGTGCTTTTCTCTTTTCGTAGGTCGCGGTGAGTTCCCAGCACAGATGGAGTTCCGGAGCTGTGCCGGCCAAAAAGCAACCAACCAGGTAAGTCTTTAAGCGCTTTGTGGTTGTAATGTCTCCACTAACTTCTTTAATGATGTCTTTCTCCTTTTCTCAGGTCCTTTGATCCGGGCGGTGAACTCCACCAACAGAGCTGCCCAGGAGTTGCTAGCAGTGAACGATGATGAATGCAGGTAAGATTTTGCTGCTAACGATGTTCTTGGTTTTTCTGCAGGTCCCGAATTCACCAGGCTCGTGAGAAAGCTGGACATGGTGAGCATCATGTTGCTAGAAGCAAAGTAACGCAAAGCGTGTTGTCTTGTTTGGGTGTGGTTTAAATAGCCACTGTAAAGTAGTCCCTAGGCCACCACACCCAAAAAACTAGACCGCATAGCTTGGTTCCATGAACCAAGGTATGTGGATGCCTCCATGTTGGACTGGCCCCAAGAGGGCCTGAGAAGTGGATGCCAGGCCTTATTTGTGATCCGAGCCCTGATTCCACCTGGCCAATGGGCTTGCCAGTAGGGATCAGGGCTGAGAGTCATGACAGCACTCCCACCCACAGCCTCTCCCAAGGTGTATCTCCTGCCTGGTCCAGGTTTTGTTGGGAAGTTCTGATGAAACTTCTTGATCAGACGTGGTGCATGGATGTTCTCACTGGGTTCCCAGGATCTATCTTGAGGTCCAAACCCCTTCCAGTCGACGAGATAGTACAACTTGGTTCTAGAGTACTTAGAGTCCAGGATGCCCTTGACTTCGAATTCTGGTTCTCCATCTATTAATATAGGTTGAGGTGGTGTCTTGATTCGTGTACCGGGTTGCATTGGTTTTAAGAGGGACACATGGAATACCGGATGGATTTGTAGATTAGGTGGTAAGTCCAATTTGACGGCTGCTGGGTTGATAATTGCATTGATGGTATAGGGATCCAAATATCGAGGATGGAAGGTCCTGGTCCCTTTGATGGGTATGTATTTGGCAGCTAACCAAACCTGGTCTCCTACTTGATAGTCTGGTGCCTTTTTCCGATGCTGGTCGGCGAAGTGCTTTTGTTTTTCTTTAGCATGAATAAGATGTTCCTTTGCCTTTCTGAACGCCTGAGTGATGCTTGTATGAAAAGTCTTTACTGCAGGCATTTCCAAGCTGGCAGGAAGGTCAAGTTCTGATGTACGTGGATGTCTGCCATACAAGGTGTAAAAAGGTGTTTGGCCCGTGCTAGAATGTACAGAGTTGTTATGTGCGTACTCGGCTATCCACAGTAAGTCCTTCCAATCTCTCAATTCATGGTGCAGCATGCAACGTAAATACTGCTCGAGGGTCTGGTTGGTCCTCTCGGTTTGGCCGTCTGTCTGGGGTGGTGACTGGTGATTAGCCGGACATCAATCTGTGCCATTGCGCAACATTTTCCCCAAAAATTGGACAAAAATTGGCTGCCTCGATCGGAGACCAGAACTGATGGAAAGCCATGCAGCTTGACAATGTGATGTCAGGATGCTTAGGCCATGGGACTCCCTTCCCAATGTTTTTAGCACAGGACAAGGCAGGTCACTTGAGCACAGAACACTCCTGGGCTTCTTCTGCACAAGTTCACAGTTTCCTTCACCAACATCAGGGACTTCTGCGCCTAAGTCTCTTTGTGCAAAGTCTTTTGCCTCAGAGGACCTAATGTACCATAAACAACTAAGAAAAGTTCCTTTTCCAAATAGTCAACCGGGTGATTTACTCTTCACCCTGGATCCCCCTCAGCCGGGCTTAGATTCTTCTTTCACAATTAGTCCCCCTCAGCCGGACTCAGACCAACTTTAATTTCTCAGGCATCCCTCAGTCGGGTTCACATTTGCCATAACAATATCTTTGTGGGTGAGTTTTACTGTTCACCCTGGATCCCCCTCTTCGGGCTCAGATCCCCTTTTCAACAATTAGTCCATCTCTTCTGGGCTCAGACCAATTTCAGTTCATAGGTATCCCTCAGTCGGGTTCACACTTGCCACAACAATATCTTTGCGGGTGAGTTTTGCTGTTCACCCCGGATCCCCCTCTTCTGGGCTCAGATCCCCTTTTAAACAATCAGTCCCCCTCTTCGAGGCTCAGACCAATTTCAGTTTGTATATAATCGAAGCCTTTTGAATGTGCATGTTACGCTCACCTGGTATCCACAGGGACGCCACCCAGCCAGTTGGTCGTTGGTGCCCTTCTCAATGATTCCCTGGTGTGGTCTCTGTGTCGATGGGATTCCGCCTGGAAATGAAGACTATATTAGGACTGGGCGACCAAGGTAAGTTTTCCCCAACCTCCCTTGTGTTTCCAGCCCCTCCAGGTTCTCTTCTCACCTGGTTGTCGGAATCGGTGGGCTCTCTGTCCTGCTCTCTGGGCAGGGGCGCGTTGTCTTTTGTAGGCGCTTGCAGTCCAGTTACTTCACTGACTGCTGCCCTTGTGGTGTCTTTCAGGTAGGTCTTATTGCGATTAATGGCGTCATAATTCTTGCATGCCTTTTCTCTGTTCTAAATGTCTCTTTTTTTATCTCCCTAGGAGCGCGGAGTGCCCGCTTGGAGAACTGGATATGCTGGTTCTCACCGGGAGATGATGGCGCGCTGTAGCGCTATGATGCGGTAAAGAGGCGCTTTGCGTAGCGCAGCAATGTCTTGTCCTCACTGACCTGTGCTTTTCTCTTTTCGTAGGTCGCGGTGAGTTCCCAGCACAGATGGAGTTCCGGAGCTGTGCCGGCCAAAAAGCAACCAACCAGGTAAGTCTTTAAGCGCTTTGTGGTTGTAATGTCTCCACTAACTTCTTTAATGATGTCTTTCTCCTTTTCTCAGGTCCTTTGATCCGGGCGGTGAACTCCACCAACAGAGCTGCCCAGGAGTTGCTAGCAGTGAACGATGATGAATGCAGGTAAGATTTTGCTGCTAACGATGTTCTTGGTTTTTCTGCAGGTCCAGAATTCACCAGGCTCGTGAGAAAGCTGGACATGGTGAGCATCATGTTGCTAGAAGCAAAGTAACGCAAAGCGTGTTGTCTTGTTTGGGTGTGGTTTAAATAGCCACTGTAAAGTAGTCCCTAGGCCACCACACCCAAAAAACTAGACCGCATAGCTTGGTTCCATGAACCAAGGTATGTGGATGCCTCCATGTTGGACTGGCCCCAAGAGGGCCTGAGAAGTGGATGCCAGGCCTTATTTGTGATCCGAGCCCTGATTCCACCTGGCCAATGGGCTTGCCAGTAGGGATCAGGGCTGAGAGTCATGACAGCACTCCCACCCACAGCCTCTCCCAAGGTGTATCTCCTGCCTGGTCCAG
This sequence comes from Ambystoma mexicanum, assembly GCF_040938575.1. Classification (NCBI taxonomy): domain Eukaryota; kingdom Metazoa; phylum Chordata; class Amphibia; order Caudata; family Ambystomatidae; genus Ambystoma; species Ambystoma mexicanum. The sequence continues at coordinate 143,402,866 of NC_090930.1, read as the reverse complement.
GTTTTGTTGGGAAGTTCTGATGAAACTTCTTGATCAGACGTGGTGCATGGATGTTCTCACTGGGTTCCCAGGATCTATCTTGAGGTCCAAACCCCTTCCAGTCGACGAGATAGTACAACTTGGTTCTAGAGTACTTAGAGTCCAGGATGCCCTTGACTTCGAATTCTGGTTCTCCATCTATTAATATAGGTTGAGGTGGTGTCTTGATTCGTGTACCGGGTTGCATTGGTTTTAAGAGGGACACATGGAATACCGGATGGATTTGTAGATTAGGTGGTAAGTCCAATTTGACGGCTGCTGGGTTGATAATTGCATTGATGGTATAGGGATCCAAATATCGAGGATGGAAGGTCCTGGTCCCTTTGATGGGTATGTATTTGGCAGCTAACCAAACCTGGTCTCCTACTTGATAGTCTGGTGCCTTTTTCCGATGCTGGTCGGCGAAGTGCTTTTGTTTTTCTTTAGCATGAATAAGATGTTCCTTTGCCTTTCTGAACGCCTGAGTGATGCTTGTATGAAAAGTCTTTACTGCAGGCATTTCCAAGCTGGCAGGAAGGTCAAGTTCTGATGTACGTGGATGTCTGCCATACAAGGTGTAAAAAGGTGTTTGGCCCGTGCTAGAATGTACAGAGTTGTTATGTGCGTACTCGGCTATCCACAGTAAGTCCTTCCAATCTCTCAATTCATGGTGCAGCATGCAACGTAAATACTGCTCGAGGGTCTGGTTGGTCCTCTCGGTTTGGCCGTCTGTCTGGGGTGGTGACTGGTGATTAGCCGGACATCAATCTGTGCCATTGCGCAACATTTTCCCCAAAAATTGGACAAAAATTGGCTGCCTCGATCGGAGACCAGAACTGATGGAAAGCCATGCAGCTTGACAATGTTTTCCAGAAATACTTCTGCTAGGGTGGATGCGTCCAGGAGGCCCTTGAGAGGAATAAAATGTGCCATCTTTGAGAATAAATCCAAGATTACAAGAATGGTGTTAAAGCCTTGACTCGGTGGCAGATCAGTGATAAAGTCGAGGGAAAGAGTGTGCCATGGAGCGGGAGGGATGTCCAGGGGTTGTAAGAGACCCGATGGTTTCTATTTCTGTGATTTATTTTGTGCACAGACCCCGCAGGACTGAACATACTGGACAATGTCCTTACCCATGTAGGCCACCAAAAGTTCTTTTTTACTTTGGCTAAAGTTTTAGCGATTCCCGGGTGTCCTTCAATCAGAGGATCATGATAACCTGAAATGATATGCTGTTGTAACTCCTTCTCGGGTACATATAGCCGGTCCCTAAAATAAGGTAAGTGATCCTTGATGCAATATTGTTCTCCTTGAGTTTGCCATGCGAGGAAAGCATCCGGGTTCATTGACTGTCGAATTTTGTTTCATAATTCGGCTTGTGATAACGCTGTTGTGATACGCAAGAGTTTGTCTTCAGGTATGATGGGTACTGGGTCTGGAGTTGTATACACCGTTTCATCGATGCCCATTCGAGATAGGGCGTCAGCTTTCCCATTCTTGACCCCTGGTCGAAAGGTGATCACGTAGTCATATTCGGCGAAGAAGAGGGCCCACCGTAACTGGCGTGAAGACTGGGCTTTGGTTGTTTTTAGATCTTGCAGGTTCCGGTGGTCTGTGATCACTGTAATGGTGTGTCTAGCTCCCAGAAGATAGTGTCGCCACCCCTTGAAAGTGGACTTGATGGCTAGGAGTTCTTTGTCTGTGATAGCGTAATTAATTTCCGGGGGTGAGAATTTTTTTGACCAGATGGCCACAGGATGCAGCTTGAACCCCTGTGTAAATGTGTTGACCATTTCTTAAAACCCATAAGTATCAAAACGGACATATACATTAGAGACACCATGCACACTATCCAGCTATTTGAAAACCTAGACTTTGACCAACACAAACAGTTATTAGTCACTCTAGATATTAAAGCACTATACACCAGCATACCCCAACAAGCAGCCATTGACTGTGTGTATGAATATCTGACTGCTACCAACATCGACACAAAAACTCCCCCAGAATTTATCATTGAAATCATGACATTGGCCTTTTGCAAAAACTTTTTTGAATTTAATCAAAAATTTTACCTACAAACAAAAGGTACCGCCATGGGGGCAGCATTTGCCCCAAGTTTGGCCATTTTATTCATGGCAAACTTTGAGGCCAAATTTTTCCTCAGCCATCTCAATAGATGGAGAGAGAACATCAAATAATGGCGTCGTTACATAGACGACATCATATGTCTATGGGAAGGCACAGAAGAGGCCCTACTAGAATTTAGCTCCTGGCTCAACACATGTAGCCAAGACATCCAATTCACATTTGAATACAGTAATTCCTCCATCCATTTCCTAGATTTAAGAATCCAACACGACCAAGGAAAATTAACATGCACCACTTTTCGCAAACCTACCGATCGGAATACTCTTTTACATTTCCAAAGCGATCATCCTCAACATATCAAGGAAAATTTACCGTATGGGCAATTCCTAAGACTTCGCAGGAATTGCACCTCACTAGACAACTTTTACCAAGATGCCAACCTTCTAAGTGACAGACTCAAACAACGCGGCTACCCCAAAAAATTGGTGTCAAGATCTCTCAAAAGAGCCGCTTCACATGTCGCGACTCACTTCTCACACCCAAAAGCCGAGATGCAGAAAATGATATTATCACATGTGCCATTACCCACGGACAACATGCCTTTCAGATTAAAAAAATAATTTACAAGTATTGGCCCATAGCTAGACTCTGCCTCCACGACCTAGACAAACCCAGATTCGCATTCAAGAGGGGACGCAATTTGAAAGAACACCTGGTACATTCCATGTACAACACAAAATCTCCCCAAACCCATATCTGGAATCTCCGACCACTCAAAGGGCACTATCCATGTGGTACCTGCTCAGTATGTCAATTTACTGTGAAACGTCAACAATTTCAGGTCGGAATAAAAACATGGATCCTCAATGATGTCTCAAATTGCAAAACAAATCAAGTGATATATTGCATAGAATGCCCATGCAATCTACGATATATTGGACAGACCATGCAAAATGTCGGTATACGGATATCTGAACACCGTTCAAGAATCTGCTGCAAAGACCTGACATCTCCATTAGTACAGCACTATATGGAGAAGAAACACAACACTCAGGATATAAAATGGTGGGTCATTGAACGGGTTCGCAACGGACCCAACATCCAGGGCCGCCTGTTAGATCTTGAATGCCGTTGGATACATAGAATGGATTCTGTCTCACACGGCCTCAACGAACAACAACTCTTCCCTCAAAGATAATTTACTACTGTGGTGAGTGTATTCTTGGTTTCTTACTACATAGACCATCATGCACCACAAGATTACCGCCATAACCTTCCAGTGCTCCTGTTAACTCATAGCAATCTGTCCCCCCACACACAGAGACTCTATTCATCACATCTGTCCCCGTATGGGTCACAGCTACCAACACCCCACGGCCGTGTACTGCCCACAAACAGCCCTGTACAAATAACGGCTCGGTCACTGCCTCCGCCACTCTGGAACCGCACTGGGTTCCATCTTCTCTATGTCACCGTCAAATTAGATCAAGTGACCCGTACTTTCACTTGTAACCTCCAGCCAGGCACACCCCAGTACTCTGGAGTCGAGCCTCCTATCCCGACTTTCGAGCTATTCCAGCTCGCGCAACAAACAAAACCACCGCCCCTTTTTTTATTTTAGCTGTACTTACATTCAGCGCCTACATCGCGGTCTACAGCTGCAGGGCCCACCTGCGTTGACTCCGACGCTCTTAAATCTAACGGGTGTCTCTGCATTACTTGTGTTAACTAAGTCAAACGCAAAGACGACTATCATCCCGGTCATGTCTAGTTCCGCATTGCACCGGCTCTGGCCAATCAGGACTCTGAACTTTCCCGTATCCTGATTGGTCCAGAGACCCACACACCCTCGACCCACCCCCAGCCCAGTTCCTGCCTTCATTACAGCAGCCCTGCACTTGCTGAACGCACGTCTTTCGGCAGCAGGCTGTCCTTCGAGTCCTGACCCAGCGCTCAGCACCACCCCAGCTTAGGTAAGCCTTCCCCGAACCCTGTGGCAGACTAACAGCGTTTGGGGACTTATTTTCCAGTGCCTTGCATTTTACATTTAAATGCATCCCGGCCTTTTTTCAATCTTTATAAATAGCTTTCTCTTTCTTCGCCTCTAGTTACAGAAATAAAGAAAACAGACGGCCACATACCTTTTGATCCTCCCCAACTTCGGGAGCACTTCTGTACACACAGCAAAACCTGGAATACTTAATGAATCTATGTATCCAGGTACTGTGCTACACTCATTCTCTTGTTTATTTTCACAAGATAGGCATAGGCCCACACGTTAGGAGATTCTTGCTTCTCCTCAAATTCATAATTCTATTTCTTTCTCTGCAACAACTTTTATAGAGCATTTTCCCGTGAGTGCGAGCTACATTTAGCAGCCCAGCAAGGCAGCCACAACAACAAATTTTCTTTCTACCGGCCTCCCCACGCACGACTACTTCAACCACTCTCCATCCAGCTACGCCCAGTCCGGAGAGTCTGCAATACTAAGAGAATGTCCACAAGGAGCCTGTGGTGAGATCTCCATTTATTAAGCCCACCATAGACCTATAGAGACAAGAGTCCATACCTAGTTCACTCTATTTTCCATTAAAGGTTCCTTCTTCCCTCCCAAAAAACTTTTAAATATGTGGGGATTTATTTCCCTTTCAGTTCTGATCCAGCCAACTTTTTACTAATCCGCCCTTGTAAGTCCAGCAGAGAAACACCAATGTAACATGAGAAAAATTGAACAATGTTTTTTTCTCTCCTGGTCTCTCCTCCATAGGGGTCACCTAATCGCCCTGAAGAAGGCAGCTTCCACGTCCCTCTAACCTTAGATACAAGATGGACGCCAAGGCCGCCGAAACGTCATTTTGCAAGCAAGGGGGTCCTTTGCACCAACTCAATTTGGTCAAGTGATACAATACTGTACTCAGATTGCAACACTACAGAAAGTGGGATTCCCACTAACACTACCCCCTGCAACGTTGGCCTACATCCAGTTGGAACTGTCTGGGATTCAATCAGCTGGGACACACTTGTCCCAATATTAACTTTCAACCACTGCGAGTTATACGCAATCCACCCAGATGGACAACGCGTAGACCACTGGATCAATCTATGAATCTGTTACAATGTGAAAACTCATGAAGAGTTCAAATTGCTGATTAAGCAACAACAATTTTTCTGTTTTATGTCTTACAATTTACTGTTTTCTCTTCAGCACACTATGTTCAAGTTGTATATTTTTTCTGTATTTGAAAAAACACTATGGCTCAGTCTTTTTCACAATTAATGTTTTATGTTCCACACAACACTGTTAATACGTGTATTTAATACAACCTATATATTTACCCAAACCCCTAGTGAGTATATGGTGTTTTATCTTCTGGACTTATCCTTTTTCTGGGCCAAATACTTCAATTATGATCCATTCCATTAGTAAAAAAAACCAGGGAAGGCTCCTTGATTTCTTAAACTAAGTCATGCTTTATTCAATGACACATAATCGAGATGAAGCCTTCCAAGTAGCAGTACTAGTTTTTGTGTATTACTGTACTCCGTACCCGAGTCTGCTACTCCTCACCACGGGTACACCGAACATTTTGGTATAGCACAGGATGCAGCTGGCCAGTTTCTGGGTCCCTCTGTGATAGGACCGCTCCCATTGCCATACTGGGAGCATCAGTTTCTATGACATAAGGGAGGTCTGGATGCGGGTGCCGCAGGATTGGAGCAGAGGTAAACCTTTGTTTCAGTTCCTGAAAGGCTCTTTCTGCTTCCTCAGTCCAAGCGAACTTTTTATTTCTTTTTCGTAGCAGTACTGTGATCGGGTACACAACCTGAGAGAAGTCTGGGATAAATCGGCGGTAAAAGTTTGCAAAGCCTAGCATGCTCTGTATCCCTTTCAGAGATGCTGGTGATGGCCATTTTAGAATAGCGTCAACCTTATGTACATCCATTCTGATGCCTTTCGGCAAAAGGATGAAACCAAGTAATTCTACTTCGGTGACGCGAAAAAAACATTTCTCCAGCTTTGCATACATACAATGTTGGCGGAGCTTGGTGAGGACTGAACGAACATGCCTGATATGATCTTGTTTTGAGGCTGAGTAGACCAAGATGTCATCAATGTACACTAAGGCACAAACATCAATCAGTTCTCCAAGACATCATTCATGAAATATTGAAACGCTGCGGGAGCGTTACATAAGCCAAAACGCATGACTTGATATTCAAACAAGCCATATTTGGTACGGAAAGCGGTTTTCCATTCACGCCTTTTCTGACTTGGACCAGGTGGTATGCTCCCCGAAGGTCTAATTTGGTATAGATCTGGGCATATTTGACTTGGTCTAGCATTTCCGGGATAAGAGGCAAGGGGTAGCGGTTCTTCACGGTTATCAGGTTTATTGCACAGTAATCAATACAGGTCCTCAAGTCCCCTTCCTTTTTCGGTACAAAGAACAAAGGACTGGCTGCTGGGGACTTAGATGGGCGGATAAATCTGTTTGCAAGGTACTGGTCCAAATAGGATTTCAGGTGAAGGTTTTCTGGTTCGGTAAGAGCGTAGATCCTGCCGCAAGGGATTTGTGCCCCAGGAATAAAGTCAATTTGACAATCATAAGGCCTATACGGCGACAATGTGTTAGCCTGGTCTTTTTGGAATACGTCCTGAAAGTCACGATATTCATCTGGCAAACTATTAGTTACTCCCAGAGAAGAGGCTCTAGTACTGAAAGTCTTGGAGACACAGGAGTCAGGTTCCGGGTCAGGAGAGTAGCAAGTCAGGGAGCAGTTGCTGAAGAAGATTAATTTCTGTGCCTGCCAGTCTATCAAAGGGTTGTGAGTAACCAACCATGGCATCCCTAGTATCAACCGGAACTGAGGTGCCTTTATAAGATCGAACGAAATACACTCCCGATGTCCATCCTGGCACAGCAAGGTTACTACTGCTGTGCACTGGGTTACTGGTCCGGAGGCGATTTCTGTCCCATCCACGGTAGTAACCTTGTCCCTGGTAGACTTAGAACACAAAGGGAGCTCCATCTCTGCTGCCAACTCTTGCTCTATATAGTTCCTAACTCCTCTGCTTTCGATGTACGCTTCTACGGCATGCATCTTTGACGATTGTTGGTGATTTATTAAGATCACAAGTATCGCAAAGTATGAGGTCAGTGGCTCTTTCTCATCACTCGACAAACAGACCTCTATGGTTGCCGAGCTTGGTAGTTTTCCGATTCCTTAACTTCATCCTTTTCTGTGGCCCCGACTGTCCTCCTTGGGGGTTTTATTGGGCAGTCTTTCAGAAAATGTCCTGGTTTTCCACAATATAAACAGTTGCTGTTGTCTTCTTTTATCCCGCTCTTGTTTTGTTAATGGAGGTCCTATCCTTCCTATCTGCATGGGTTCTACACGTTGTCTGGCCCCCGTGGTGCATTGTCTTTAGGTCGAACATAAACTACTCAAGAGTCTGCTTTGGACCGGTCTGCTTTTCGGTCCTGCAACCGATGGTCTAGCTGCACAACTAGATTTATGAATTCGGTACAGTCTCTGGGGGGATCAACTACCTGGGCCAAGACATCCTTTAATTTGCCTCATAAGCCTCGTGGTTCTTTTGTTTTCTGGCCACCTGGCTTCAGCAACCAGTCTATTGAATGATGCAATGTATGTTAACAAGTCTTGATTCCCCTGCCGGAGGGATAAAATTTGTTATCCACTGCTTGTTCCTGGGTATGGCAAGCAAACAGTGTTTCCATTTCTCTCTGGAGCCCCCCATAGTCCTGTAACAACGGATCATTATGGGTCACCAATGGCACCGACCAATCCGCTGCACTTCCACTCAAGTATGATAGGATGAAAGCTACCGGTGCTTGGTGATTTGGAAATGCCCCAGGGCGACAAAGGAAGTGAAGGCGACACTGATTTATGAATGCTGCATACTTCCGTGGGTCGCCTGAAAACCTTTCTGGTGGTGCGAGGGGAACTGTTCCAGGCAGCGTGATCTGTACTGGTGTGGGTGTATAAGATGGTGAGATAGGATTTTGCATCAGTGGATTTCCTCCAGGCAGAGGAGTCTGCCCTGCCTGCGATTGCAAGAATTGTCTGCTGATTTCATCGGTGCGCTCCTTGGTCACATTAGGTCTCCCCGGATTGCATTAGTCTCTTATCGGGCTGAATGAACCTCAGCACGAAGGTCCCCCAACAATTGGGCCAATTGGTTGATTTCTGATGTTTCCATGGCGCCCAGGTGGATTATTTATGTGAGGCTTTGCGTTCTGTTACGCTCACCTGGTATCCACGTGGAGGCCACCCAGCCAGTTGGTCATTGGTGCCCTTCCCAATGATTCCCTGGTGTGCTCTCGGTGTCGATGGGATTCCCCCTGGAAATGAAGACTATATTAGGACTGGGCGACCAAGGTACGTTTTCCCCCATCTCCCTTGTGTTTCCAGCCCCTCCAGGTTCTCTTCTCACCTGGTTGTCAGAATCGGTGGGCTCTCTGTCCTGCTCTCTGGGCAGGGGCGCATTGTCTTTTGTGGGCACGGGCGGTCCAGTTACTTCACTGACTGCTGCCCTTGTAGTGTCTTTCAGGTAGGTCTTATTTCGATTGATTGCATCATAATTCTTGCATGCCCTTTCTCTGTTCTAAATGTCTCTTTTTTTATCTCCCTAGGAGCGCGGAGTGCCTGCTTGGAGAACTGGATATGCTGGTTCTCACCGGGAGATGATGGCGCGCTATAGCGCTATGATGTGGTAAGGAGGCGCTTTGCATAGCGCAGCGATGTCTTGTCCTCACTGACCTGTGCTTTTCTCTTTTCGTAGGTCGCAGTGAGTTCCCAGTGCAGATGGAGTTCCGGAGCTGTACCAGCCAAAAAGCAACCAACCAGGTAAGTCTTTAAGCGCTTTGTGGTTGTAATGTCTCCACTACCTCCTTTAATGATGTCTTTCTCCTTTTCTCAGGTCCTTTGATCCGGTCGGTGAACTCCACCAACAGAGCTGCCCAGGAGCTGCTAGCAGTGAAGGATGATGAATGCAGGTAAGATTCAGCTGCTAACGATGTTCTTGGTTTTTTCGCAGGTCCGGAATTCACCAGGCTCGTGAGAAAGCTGGACATGGTAAGCGTCACGTTGCTAGAAGCAAAGTAATGCGAAGCGTGTTGTCTTGTTCGGGTGTGGTTTAAATAGCCACTGTAAAGTAGTCCCTAGGCCACCACACCCAAAACACTAGGCCGCATAGCTTGGTTCTAGGAACCAAGCTATGTGGATGCCTCCATGTTGGCTAAAAGCCAAAATAAAGTAGTTCCTCGAGCAGATGTCTTTCCTTACTGATGAGCCTGGCACCAAAGGCGCCAGGACTGGCCCCAAGAGGGCCTGAGAAGTGGATGCCAGGCCTTATTTGTGATCCGAGCCCTGATTCCACCTGGCCAATGGGCTTGCCAGTGGGGATCAGGGCTGAGGGTCGTGACAGTGCATGGGTTTTAACTTAGCCGGTTGCAAGACCACATCAATTTTGCCCTTCAATAGTCACATGCTCTGGGGGGTACCAAACAGAGTACTTGGAGTGAACACCGATGCAGCGCCGGACCACTCTGTATCTGGTACTCAACTGGGTTTTCTTAAAGTTCAATCAAACACAAGTTCTTTGTTCATACAATGTTGCCGCTTGCAACCTTGAGCATCACACAGCCCAACTGGATATCCACTTCTCCCAACTCAACGGCTGTGCTGAGCTCGTTGGCATTGCTTTGCTGAGCAAGGTTTTTGGTCAAGTGACTTCACCTCCCTTCCAGCTTTCAAGATTCACAAATGAAGGCTTGCCTCAGCCAGGCTCCAGCCTTCTCTAATGCTGCACAGTTCACCTCACAGGCTTCCCGCAGTCGGGTTTGAGCCTCTTCTCAAAGTTCACAACTCGTAGTCAGGCGTGGTTCACCTCCTTTCCAGCTCTCAAAGTTTACAAATTAAGGATTGCCTCAGCCAGGCTCCAGTCTACTTTCAAAGTTCACAATTTGCACCAAATAAAATGTTGGGGGACTTCTTGTCCCAGAATGCATTGGGCTAATTTCACTCCCACTTCACACCTCACCGAAATGGCATTTTCTGACCTGGGGAACTGCAGGAGCCAAAAGGAGATATTAATTGGAGGTCAGAGTCTCTCCACCTGCCCCTCAGATACCCGGGTTTGCCTGCCTGCACAGGGGAGGTGTTTTGCTGTGGGTACCATCAGGCAAACCCAGCTGCCCCTGGTCTTGCCTTCTGGAAGTACAGCTCCCTCCTCCACACTGCAGTCTGCTCTCAAGTAGCAGGGCCAGTGTTTGGGCGGTTTTCTCCTCCTTCAGGTCTCCTAGGGTCTCTGCAGCCCGATAGATCCTTCTACTGCTTCCTGGCACCTTCCAGCATCCCTACTCACTCATAGTGTGCTTTTCAGCTCCGCCTTTTATACTTCCTGGGAGTGTTAACTAGAACCAGGTGTGAGTGGTTGGAAGGGGAATGCCTGTCTCTGCCTGTCCTTGTTAGTGGGATAAAATTGAGATTGCCCATAGGAATCCATGGTGCATTGGTTCCAATGAGCAATCTTCTTAACTCCGGTCCTCCTCTTCTTCGTCCCAGTGACTTTAGAAAAGAACAGAAGGAAGGTATTCTGGGAATGGTAGTTTTTACTAAGAGGTTTAGATAAATCCAGTAAATATTGTAGGGAAAAGGGGGGTAGTCCTGTTGTTGTGGGGCATGGGGTGACATATGTAAATTCCTTTTCCTGGATCTCCTATGGCTCTCTTTTGTGTTGGTGTCTGTTGGATTTGGGGAGGGGTTAACGGTATGGGTTCTGAAATGGTGTATGGCCATAGAGGGAATATCGGGAAGGGAGGGTGTTACTTATAGGGTGATCCTATTTCTCACCTTGAGACTCCTTCTCCCTCTCTGGTTCCGGACCCAATAGTGATGACGCTTCTCTGGTCACCTTTAAAGGGTTTACCAAGAGGTTTGATGGAGAAATACCCTTGGTTTTCTTAAAGTACACTGCTTGCCCTTGGCCCTCTTCAGCCTACGCACACAAACCAGTAAAGACCACCACTTGTCACCCTATGAAGTAGTCACTGGCAGACGCATGCACGCACCCATCTCCCTGATTAGAAGGGCATCAGATAGCCATAGGGCAGCAGCGGTTTTAGGAAAAGAAGTCAAAGATTACTTGACAACACTGACATGTGCAATTAAATGTGTCTCCCGACAAATTGCACCACCCAGATCAGAGGTCACACTGAACACTACAGACACGGCAACAACTGGTCCTATACAAACACAGCCACTGCTGTCCGGGGACCTTGTTTACGTAAGGAGCTTCATTAGAAAATGGAACAATCCCAGGTTCCATGGGCCCTACGAAGTGGTGTTTTCCACCCCCCTAGCTGTAAAAGTGAAAGGGCTTCGTTATTGGATACACCTCTCTGATGTTCGCAAAGCACCCCGAAGAAATACCCACCATCCCTAATCTACCTCACCAGTTACTGATAAAATTGACCTCAACAGTTACTGATTTCGTTTTTGCTGCTAAACCATTAATCTCTCTCTCTCTCTCTCTCTCTCTCTCTCTCTCTCTCTCTCTCTCTCTCTCTCTCTCTCTCTCTCTCTCTCTCTCTCTCTCTCTCTCTCTCTCTCTCTCTCTCTCTCTCTCTCTCTCTCTCTCTCTCTCTCTCTCTCTCTCTCTCTCTCTCTCTCTCTCTCTCTCTCTCTCTCTCTCTCCCCAACCCCCTTTTTTGTTTCCTCTACAGAAGTGAAGAAAATGGAACTCTCAACGTCAAATGATTCATTGTATAATAAAAAATTAACCAAGTATAATGTTAATTCTAGATGGTTATATTCATACAAACGTGGATTACACTTTAGAGCCTTACTATTTACTATCCTGATGTTTATATTAGGCATTTATTGGGGTACCTATTTTATCTGGGCAAGCCACGCAAGTACCAATAGCAATGTTAGTATTAGTACACTAACGAAAAGATACTTATCAAGGCATGATAGAATCAGAAGGCAAGCGCATAGGCAAAAATATGATGCATCCAATGGTCTAGGCCTGGATGCTATTGTAGATATTCGACACCCTGAGCTATTCAACAGCTCGTACACTGACATGAGTGTGGTAGGAAGACAAATAGCCAATGGCAGATGCTATGCATGCTCATTAATACTGCATGCGTCGGGGGTGCCCAAGGTTTTAGTACCACAGGAAGTTCCAATTATAGAGGCACAATGCCTGGTTCATCTTGCGCTATGTAGAACAAAAGGCACCTTCCAGGCACACAGCGTGCGACTAGCACTTGTCGATACAGACCCCCTGCAATGCAACAACAACCCAAGAAACCTAAATCACTTACAGCAACCATATTTAGTTATTGACGGACTCAAATATATAAACAGTAAGTGTCAAGAAAAAAGCTCAGCTGCCTAGCGGAGGGACATCTGGGGTACGAAGACCAAGTTCTGGCATTAGTGGAACCAAGGTGTGCGCAAATATGGACAGAGCACATCACAAAAACCAGTGAAAGTGCACCAGGAAGAAACGTATAAATTGTGTTCCCATAGTGAAGGAACTGTCTTTATTGGTGCAAATGAATGCTGTAACAGAACCCCTCTGATTCCAGACTTAAAAAAGGGCACGGCAGCAGTAATGGACAATTATTGGGCCTGTGGCCAACAGCATAACAGAAATAATGTCTCTATGAAGGCAGAGTGACTACAAAAATAAACTCTTTCTTTTTGGGGTCCGAGGGCTCCCCATCCCATGACATAGAAGCCTCTAGGCTGGAGGCCTCCATGGCATGGGGTGGGAGAGCTCTATGACTTAAAGCAAGAAATTGTTTCTTTTTGAAGTCACTCTTGCCTTCATAAATACATTATTTCCATTATGGTGCAGTCCTTAACGGAAATAATTTCTTTATGAAGTCGGAGCGACTTCAAAAACCATTTATTATTTAAGTAAAAGGGATCCTCTCAACCCCATGACATGTGTGGGTGTGTGTGTGATGGGTGGCTGCCTGGTTGTGCCTATATGGTGAAAGGGTGCACACTTAAATGTATAGGTGGCTGCCTGTGTGAGTGTATGGTGAAAGGGTGCACATTTAAATGTATGTGTGGGGGGGGTGTGTGTGTGTGTGTGTGTGCGCGTGCGCCTGCCTGCGTGTGCGTGTGTGTGTGTGTGTGTGTGTGTGTGTGTGTGTGCGTGTGTGCGTGCGTACATACTTTTTCAGAGACTATTCTCCTGCAGCTTCAATGTTACACGCAGTTAACTCTTTCCTTTAAGTCTGAAAGCACCCACTTATGGACTGCTGTGAGAATAAGTGGTCTCCTGTCCCCTCTCTACCCTTCCACTCACTTCCCTTGCTGGCATGCAAGTACTAAACCCACATCAAGATTTCAATTGCCTAAAAAACTATGCATTTGAATGCAGGTACTCAAAGTGAAATGCTGTACGTTAGTAATTGCTGGGCCTTTATTAACAGCGAAACCTAGGTGCCCTTTAACACCTGTGTAGAGGAGCAGCTGCATGCCTCTGCAGGAAATCCTGCCTCCCTTCCTCCCATATGATGGAGACCTAAGACATGCCGTGTTTGACACCAACCTTTATGCCAATACTGCAGCGTGCGTTCGAAAAAAGATACCCGTTGAGACAACCCTACCGAATGTATCCCCAAAGTGATGACAACCTAAGGGAGGAACTCCCTGAAGGAATATGAGAAAGAGCAGAGAAAAAAAGCCAGTGACGCCATACAAAGTATGCACAACGCTCCGAGATACTGACTGAAGATGTATAGACCCTAAAGAAACTAATGGCGAAGTAAGAATCAAGTGAACTTTTAAACATGAAAAAGAAGATTTCACGTGCACAAAGTGCTGTAGAAAATCAACCTTTAAAAAAATGTACAGATGCTGAAACGCAAGGTAGACTAAGTCATCATAGAAGCCGCCATTATATAGAAGCTGGACATCGGTATCATGAATTTAGTAAGCCAGGACCCCTGAAGCGGGAAGGGAAAACTGTATCGCTGCAAGATGAGGCTGTTTGGCCTGGAGTCAAAACTGAAGCAGCCAACGTCAGCTATCTATTCTGGAAATGAGCAAACGTGCGGATTATGAATCATCCCTTGCTAAGGTACAAAGAAAGAACACCAAGAGTGCCACATTTAATTCATTTAGAGCCTTTAAAACCTGCACAATGGACCAAATAGTCACATGAGCCAAGGATGAAAATAGAGTTCAAACTTGGAGTCCCAGAACACGATAGTGAGTGCTCTCACTCCCATGTATTTTAAAGACAAGGATACTTTGCAAGACCAAGTTCAAAGACAATCTTCATGGCAGAAGGTATGGGCAATGAGAGATGCTGGGCTGATTGGGTGGTGGGATAGCATCATGCCCCATCTCCTTGCACCTGGGTCTGGGCTTACATGCTGCAAAGTGAACTGAATGTTCCAGACCTGACACGTGTGCCAACCAATTGTATTAGTCCATATAATGAAGGACATTATAGTTTGAAGACCTGAGAAACTGCGTATCTAATGTTTCTGAAGATGACATGTTTTAGAGGTAGGCATTTGTTGTCCACCTGATAGTGACCCCTTCGTTGTAAACTCCCTGTTTTAGATAATTGTTAATAAAACAGTACTTTGCCATCTTTCTGAGTTGGTTTAGTTATTTGGACTCAGAATTAATCTGTGTGATCCTATCCATTACACATGCACGTTCCTAAAGGGCCTTAAGCTCACCTGTGTCCTGTTCTGTCCAGCAGCGGCTCTGTAGGTCAGCCAGGTCGAGTCAACATAGCCCAAAATGTCAATGGGGATGGGCTTGGGGGGAGGGGTGAAGCCCAGGCAGCTCAATGGTGTTGTACTTAATGGTGTTTAATCCCTTGGTTACTTATTGGTATATTGGTAATCTTCATTACTCATAGCCCTATTTTCCCTCCTCCCAATACTTGTGTATGAGGAACTTTGACTCATACATAAGTATAGGGATGAGATAGAGGTACATGGAGGTAATGCCTGGCTTAGTTACCTATAATCTTCATTACTCCTAGTCCCACTCATCCTCATCCTCATCCCAGTACTTACGTATGAGGCAAGGAGCCTCATACATAAGCACTGGGGCAAGAGAAAGGGATGTGGAGTTAATTCTGGTCCGAGAAGCTGATTTTGGGGGTTGAGGCAAGGGGTGGGAGGCAGAGGGTATGCGTGGGGGGTGTGGGAGTGTCAGTGGGATGGGGATTGTGCAATAAATCATAATGGTTATCCATGTCCAGGCTAATCAGGCTTGCTGTGTGGCTAAAGGCTAGAGAGGCATTTTGATGCAGCCAGTCTAGTAATTTCTCAGTTTGGCTTGATTTTTTTTAACTGGGCATCTCTGATAAAGCTGTCTTGCTAAGTGTAATTACCTGATTAGGCTGGCATTTGGGTGCTGCCAGTCTAGCCGTTTCTTACTGCAGCATTGTATATTTTTTGGCCACCTGTGATAAAATAACCATGATAAGTGTTATTGCTTCGACTGGCATTTTGGTGCAACCAGTCTAGGTATGTCTAAATGTGACCTGGCATGATTTACTGTAATATGTTATTACGTGTCTAGACTGGTATACATTGTGCAGCCAGTTGGACTTGTTTTCACTGTGGCATGGCATTTTTAAAGCATTATATTGATTAAAGCATTCATGTTCCTGTGCACTGTTGGTGACTTGCATGTATTGGATTTTTAGATTGGTGGTAACCTACAAAACAATTGCAAACACTTGGCCTTTTAGCCAATTGTCTCAGAATGTGTGCTGTATAATGCATTAAAACACATATTTATATCTTTCTCCTAGTGCAGTGTGCGGCGTACTGCTGCAGAAGCACGTTTGTGCGTGTTGTGCAAGCGTGGTGATCTAGGCCAGCCCAGAGTGTGGTGCGACCTATAATTTGTTAATGAATTAGAGGGGCCCCCTCAGCATGGCTTGAAGGAGGCCCCCAAATGTTGTGTTACGCCACTGCAACAAGCGTACCTGCACCTCCCAGCATCATGGAGGGGCTACTGTTCGCTGGCCACATTACACTCAGCACTACTGGTGATCCCAGAAGAACACTTGCAACAAAGTACCAATAGTAATGCCAGACACTGTCCTGACTATCTCCCCTGCGTTCGAAGAGCAAAACCTGTTGCCACCACCTGAGTTCCATATTATACCCAGAAGAGGGCAGTCTGAAACACTGAATAAGAAGAAAAGGTCCAATTATGTATCCAAAGACTCATCTGTACCGCTTGCCAAGATTCCAGATGAATACTGACTATTCAGTCCAGCAGAAACTTTCTTTGCTTCACTCTTGCTACCCAGAGTACAAGCAGCAACCAACGCCAAGTGGCTGTAAATTATATGCTGGGAACTGGTCCAGCTGGTGATTGACACTGAACACAGATTCAACATCATGAAGGTTGAGCTAAGAGCACTTAGACTGATGACGATGCAGAATAGGTATGTGCTTGATATGCTGATGGCGATGGAAGGAGGAGTTTGCCGCAAGATTGGTGATTCTTGCTGCACATTCGTGCCACCAGAAGATGCAGAGAATGGGTCATTATCTCATATAATCGCAGCAGTGCATGGACTAGGAGTTTGGAGGAAGAAAGAAGGAGGAATACACAGGGGGACTAGTTTGATCTGGCCCTCGATTGGGCCCCTTCTTGGTTAGGAGTCATCCTAAAGATGCTGGTACCTGTTATCGTATTCATCTTGGTCATCTTCTGCACCTGACAAATGGGACTCCACTGTTGTGCCAAAGCAGTGCCTAATAGTGCAATGATGATGGTGTCAATTGGTGTTTCAAAAGTACCTCGCAATACAAAGTGGATTGAAATACAAACTGATCACCTCATTCCTTGAATAGTCCCTAACCCCTATGGAGACGAAGTAGACTGCCTATACCACACCATCATTGTCTCCTGCCCTGACCCTGAAAATTTGAGGAAGTATTGGTCAATCTAGCAGGAGATGGGGTATGTATTTATATTAAATGCACACTTGAAGAATATGCACAAGCAGGAGAAGGTTTGCAATCATTATGTAGAGCTTGGATGCCAATAATGGGTACACCACCATATGAGGCCGCAGTTTGAAGTGAAAATGAACGCAAACATGCAGAGGAATTTGTTACTGTAGAAGTTACGAAAGGGGGAATGTTGGGAAGGAGATCAATCTATCCCACCCCCTTGGGCGCTTTAGAGTAAGGCAAATCCCATGAAGATCCCATGAAGACACTGTCTACCAGTGTGCCTTTGCATGTCTGCTTCGGGCATCATGGCCCGTTTCATTAGCTGAGTACCACACATGTGTAGTGTTTATTTATTTAGGAGTTTTGTGGGATGCTTCTTGCCACATTGTGGCTGCTTCCAAGCCCTCGACATTTGGCATTAATGTGATACAACATAAGGAAGCATTATCTAATATAACCTGACATAACACGACAAAACCGCATAGTATAACAAAACCGGCATCATTGCCCAAAAATGAAAGGGGGAATGAATACAAAAATATATTATAATGAAGAAACCTCCCCCGTAAAAAAATAATAATATGCAGTTACAAGCACAAATTAGAACGTTATTAAAAATAGGAAAAACAAAAGGGCAGCAGAGGGTTAGGTTTAGATGCAGCGAGGGAAGAAGTGGAAGTCCAAACAGGGGTGTGAGAGGTGGGGCACCCACCTAAAAGCAAAAGGAATGTGTACATCAAAATCACAATTTCATGTTCACCTTTTTGGAAAAAAATGCACTTGAGAAAAAGACACATATCCTAAGAGATAAACATTGCACAAAATGTCCCTCCAGTTCAAACATGGCATGGTATAGCATAACTTACAACAGCACAGCATACCAATCAAAAGACATTTGTGATGACATCTTTGATGTCCTGGGTGTTAGTCTTAGCAGTGCACGGTGGTAGCGCGACTTAGGGTTGCTTAGCTTACCATAACTGGTGAATTTTTGGGGGTATTTGGTTTTACTTGTAACCATAACATCCCTTTAACAATGTTTTTTCACTGAATTTCATAGGTTTTTATCAGCGCATCTTAACCATAACGTCCCTTTAACAAAGTATTTTCACTGAATTTCATGGGTTTTTACCAGTGCACCCTAATTTCTTCCAACTTACTGATATACCAATTTAGCAACAT
Source organism: Ambystoma mexicanum (assembly GCF_040938575.1). Classification (NCBI taxonomy): domain Eukaryota; kingdom Metazoa; phylum Chordata; class Amphibia; order Caudata; family Ambystomatidae; genus Ambystoma; species Ambystoma mexicanum. Next base: position 143,384,579 of record NC_090930.1, on the reverse strand, counting down.
TTTTGTCCAATTTAGAAAGTTTCACCTTAAAACTCTGCCTTTCCCCACCTTCTAGCATCATCTTTAACACTTCTATTCACTTTTTGCAACTTTTTTCTACTATTTTTGTGTTCTCCGTGAGGCCCTGTTCGCGAACACATCTGCACTTCGCGAATGGTCTGTGCTTCGCAAACATTTCGGAACTGCATTTTCACTTGATCTAGGATCTTTTAAGCTCAAAATGTATCCTTGCACAGCTCCTACACTTATTCTTACTCATTATCCAGTAACAATCTAGCACACAGCACATACTTGGAAGAATATTTACAAAACTTCTATTTATCTTAAAAATTACATGAGCTATTGACATCCCTCCTCCCCAAGTGCTACCATCACCACCTGGAGGACCTGCACAATGAAAGAAGCACAATACTTAAAAAGACAAAGAAGAAGATCAGGAAGATGAGGTAGAGGAAGTGCCTACCTCTAGCACCAGAGAGAATCATGGGTGTGGCAGTTCTTTACCACTCTTAGGAATGTACCAAGGCTAAAGCTACCAATGTGAAATGCACTGAGTGCAACATTGTACTCAGTCGCGCAGTACCTGGACAGTACTCGTACGGAACCACCTGCATGCACCACCTCACCAAATCCAACCACTACAATGCTCTCAGAAAGGCTGTTCCTTTTATGGGAAGAAGTAGGCTGTCTTCCTCTACCTCATCTTCCTCAACCAATACTGTAACCACAGAGCCTACTTCTGTGGAACACAAAATCCCACCAGCCACCTTGCAAGCGATAAAAGAGGCTGTTTTGATCCATATCATTCAAAGACAAGAGTACTCATTATATACTGCAACACACCACTCTGCAGGAGAGAGCAATTTCGAAGTGCTTTTGAAGCTGTAATCAAGGAGCATGAGAAACACTGCCCCCTACATTAGATGTAAAGTACGCGTAATAGCTTTCCCTCTCCACCTGCCCCTGCATATTTGTGGTTGGTGTCCCTTCCCTCATTTCCCTCCCCACCTCACATTCTGGCCTCTCCTGCTAAATCATAATAATAAATAAATAAACATAAAAAAGTTTCCTTTAGCAACCGCCTTACACAGTTAAAAAAAAAATAAGGTTATGGACTCCATCTACTTTACATTTTTCAGTGAAGTATTTAAATTCAATAAGATTCTCCAACAACTATGCTAATGGAAATAATAGATAAAAAGAAAAAAGCGCAGAAACACTTTTCTGTCCGAAATTCTTCTCTCTAGTATACAATAAACACCAGAATCCATTGCTCTTTGTCCACAGTCTCCGCGTTCCCCTGTCTAGCCTGTGCCTTGTTACAAAACCCAGATTGCACATGCCCACCGTCACACACGACAGCACCTCAACTCTTTTTACTGATATGTTTGTAGCACTCACTCATTGCCTACTTTAAACCATTCACACATATATCCACCAATCACGTAAAAAAACTCATATAGCCTATCAACAAATTAAACTTCCACCCACCAACTGCCAATTAACAATGTTCTACAAATCGGTTGCATCTGCATTTCCCATACTATGCCAAATAATTATACATAGTGCTCCTATAAATGCACTTATGCGTTGTGCAGTGAGAGAACTCCATAAATAAAAGGGGCAGTACGGGTAGACAAGTGCTCGTGCGAGCCCAAGAGGAAAGTGCCAAGGTGGGAGTCTTGAAACACCCTAGATTGGCTGAAAATGCAACATGCCCGAATAGGTAAATCCGAGTATTGTCAATGCACCAAACTTATATCCTTGTTTTTGTGCTTACATTTGTACACTTTGGAAAAATAAAACACAAAATAGATTTGCAAAAGCATGCTTTCAGGTTGTTACTAATGCTGCTCTCGCAGGTTTGTTATAATTCAGTGCAGCACTTCAGGCTGTAGCCAAAAGCAACATATATTTTCCCATTCAAACCTAGGGCTTGAGCCAGGCTGCAGGCCCCAATATTCCGAGTATACTATTATCAAGTAATTGCAGGGCGGTAGAATGGGTAGATCACCCTCGCTTCATCTAGTACTTTAAACAGATTACCCTACTGCTACTGATGGGATTCTTTTGTAAAGGATTTTCTGCTCAAGACTTTCCTCTTTGCTTCTGCCTTCTCTCTTCCTCTTCCTTGCTGATCTCCTGTCTGTCACTGCACTGGTTACCTGGCTACCCTCAGAAATTCAGACCCAGGTCCCTGCCCTCCAGTTGCACACCTGCACTGCCGCCTGGCAACCGTGCACTTTGGGGCAGTATCTGTTACTCTATAGTCCCCTTACCTGCACTTCCAATTACCTGCTGCCTGCCCTTAACCCTTGCACTGCCACTTGCTGGGCGCACTTCCTTTTTATTTTTATTTTTGTTTTCTATTGCTTTGTTTGTGTTTTGCCAATCATATGTCCTGCACTTTTCCCCTTCCCCTTCCCTGGCACTTGCGCAATCTCAATATCAATGGGCCTAGTAAGATCGTTGTCTTGTTCCCCCTTGTTCCCTTCCCATGCCTCGTCGTGCCTTGAAACACTTGTGTATAGGCGCGCTATGAATAATATTTCATATCATATCATAAGGTGTCCTTCCTTCTTCAAGTGTTAGGTTTGGAATAGGAGAGTAAGCCCTGTTCACTTTAGCACTGGATTATTCAATAAGTAGCTATTGTCATAGTATAGTAGTCTTAAAAACCATTGTTGCTGCTATATTTATTGTTAGCAGCAAGCCAACACGTGTTTCGACTCTCTAGGGTATTCCCCAATGCATGTGAATTATAGGTCAGTCATTTCTGCGAGGTTGTGAAATGAGTCCGGCATGCAATCCCAATATCTTGTCCGGTATGGTTGCAAATAAAGGTTGTTAATGATTTCAAGGGTTGGCCTGGTAACCACGTGGGCACCTGGTTTAGCATCCTCAGCAATTATCTGCTGATTAGCATTGTCTTGGAGTGTATGCAGCGGTAGTCACAGCTGTTGATGCAATCCTGTGCAGCACTTCGAACTGTAGCAAAAGGCAGAATTTCAGCCACATGCAAAAAGTATCTTCCCATTCAAACCTATCCCGATTATCAAAAGCTTTACCACATAGCCATTCCCTGCTGGCCACTTTAACCCCATTGCCAGTCCCTTGTTGTCATAGCCAGTAGCCAGATTGTCCGAGTCATGGCCTTTGACTCGGACAATCTTGCCACTCCCAATGACCCCAGTCCACTTCTCATACTATCTGGCCACTGCCCATGGCCACAGGCTATACCTCAGTCACCAAAAGTATATCATTATTTGTTATACCTACATTATGACATTTTCAAAAAATAAAACACAGACATATTTGCAAAACCATGCTTTCAGGTCCTTGCCAATGCTCCTTGCACATCTTTGCTGCAAATCCGTCCACGCTTTATTTTTTGAAAAGTATCAAAGTGTATGTACATAAAAAGCCATATAACTTGGCACCCACTTAACAAAATCCATTCAGACTTTGCCCAAACATTCAAGGTTGGGTCTCTGATCTTTCTAAAATCTTTCGTACACATTCATCAAACGACAACACAGTTACAAGCCATATACAAAATGTTCAAACCTCCCTCTGATTTTGCTCCCTCTTCACAACATCCCACGAAACATTGCAAAAACATTCAAATCTGGGTCTTAAATCTGCTTGCAAACCTTTGTACAGATTCTTTTAAATATTCTGTGAACCCCCCCTCTAATTTTGTTAATTTTTAGCAAAACAGCACCAAACCTTGTAGAACCTTCAAGGTGAAATCAAGGTGAGAATGAGATCACAAAATGTCATGCAGTGTCACCAAATTTTTAGGCCATCCATAAACTGCCTTTCACCAACCCTGTAATGCAAAAATATAAATGGATGCCCCCAAACATTACAGGGCTGTCTCTGAAATGTTTGCGACCTTTGAAGGTGGAAAACCACCTGTTTATTGACTTTTTATGGCCATATCCCCATCCCATCCTCATCACCCTTCACCTCTCCAGAGATTGTTTCATTAGTTTCACAAGTTCAATGTTGTGTTTTTTAATATGTTTTTACTGCAATGTCAGCGGACTATGGCAGCAGTTCGCGGATCCAACATGGCAGCCGTTTCAAAATATCTGACACAGTTCACGTTTTTCACCATCCAATCAGCGGGCAAGTACGATGTCCGCTGACATCACGCCGCTCCCTGAGTGTCCTAGAGTGGTGTTGGCAGACCGAAAAGGAATGTCAGTCCACGGACCATACCCAGATATCACAATTTGTACATACATTTTGACAGTTTTTTAAAAACTACTGGACAGATTTACACCAAATTTACAAAAGTATGCTTTCAGGGCCAAGCCGCCGCTCCTGGCATGCATTTGCTGTCAATCTGTCCAGCGGTTTGGACTGTCGGCGTGAGCAAAATATTTTTCCTTTGCATCTATGAGGAAAACCACACATATTGGACCCCCTTATAGCTTTCCCCCACTTGGACAAAACCTCACCAAACTTTGCAGAATCAATGCGAGGTAGCCATATACTTTGTATCCAAAGTTTGGTGAGGATTCGTCCGGGGTGGCCAAAGTTATATGCCGCCGAAAAAGTGCTCACACTATGGGTTGAGCAACTTAACCATAACTACAGGGCCGCTACCAAAAGCCCTGTAATATATATACACATATCTGGCCCACAATATGTGCCAGCATTGCCATGTAAAACATGTATTCATGATGCTTGTGCCTCAAATAAATGGGTGTCCAGTCAAAGTTTCGAAAATAAAGGATCAAATGACCTTTTTTCGAAAGTCAAAGGGTCGAAAAAAAAGGCTCAAATTTTTATTTATTTATTTATTATATTTTTTTGTTTGGTTTGGTAAAAAAACGTTTTTTTAATAAAGAAAAGAGGGGGTTGGAGGAACCCCCCTTAAAAAAAAAAATCAACCCTTTTGTTCGACCCTTTGACTGTCGAAAAAAAGGCATTTGATCCTTTTGTTTTCGATAGTTTAACCTAGAACCAAATAAATGCCAGAATTCCCACAGTAAATCAATTAATCGGAATACTGATGCCCATAATATATGCATGTATTGCAACTGAAAAATATTTTCATGATGCATATGCCCCGAATAAATGGCAGGATTTTCAGTGTAAAATACATTTTCATGAAACTTATGTCGACAATATATGCCAGTGTTGCAATGTTAAACACATTTTCATGCTGAAAGTGCCTTAACAAGCCCTATTAGTATTGCCCATTGAACATATGTTTTCAAGTCAAAAGTGCCACAACAATATTTGATGCAGGCACATTTATATACACACACGCACACTCTCAAATGTGCACACTCTCAGACACCGGCTCACACCACACACATATTTCTCACATACCACTTTATTATGATTTACATGTCTGCTGCCTCAAACACCTGCCTGCTTACTCTGCTCTGTCTCCAGGCTGCAATTGAATTTGCATGTGCTGCCAGTCAAGATGTCAAGCAATGTGTTACCATTCAGCAGTACAGGAAACGTCTCAAAATTATAGTTATTAAGGTTCCTGAAACTGCCATCTTGGAATGACCGTCAAATCCAGCTTCTTTCACTTGTTTCTGCAACTCTCTGTTTTTTGTCTGTTCTTTGTCATGTGAGTTCCCTGAGACCTTTGGGTGTGTGTGTGCTACATAAGAACATCTTTAGTTAGTTAGTTAGTTAGTAACAGGAAGCCTTGGTGACCCAAACCTTTCAAACCTGAACATGTAGGTATTGTTCATGCTGGGGCTCTGAAAACCTGATGCCCCTAATTGTTCAATGCCTGCACAGCACAGATGTGGCACATGATTGGCCCTGTCCATTAGGTACTCAACCAGCCTGTGTGGTAGTGTGGGGTTCCTGCAGGAAGAGTGAGCTCATGTCCACTTCTCTTAGCCTCTGCTTTTGTCAGCCTTTCAACGCTGGTTCCTCCATAATGAAGGGAATGGGTGGTAGGGCGCTGCTCATCTCATATGCACATTGAGGACAAGTGCCCCACTAAAAGCATTGATTTGCATTTTAAAGTAATTTGCTGTACAACAATAACACACATTGCATTATACTTCTGGAAATTCCAGCTGTCAAATAACAAATGGTTTCTCCTGGAACCAGGTTCAGCGTATGGGTTCTAGGATGTTCACTGCTATGTTAAAGAGACTTTTCTTGTAGATTGCCATTTCCTAATCAAACTGATTATTGTCTAATGTCTTCAATTTCAGTCAAATGTCTTTGTTTTTAATTGTCTTTGCTGATGCCCATGTGTCTAAAGAACCCATGCACCTCCACTAGATCCAGTGGAATTTCAGGTAAGGGCCATGGCCAATTCCTATTGCTCTGTGGTGTCACCAGATCTCCATAGTTATGCACACAACACAGTGCATGTCAATAAACCCAATTTTTTGCCGACCACAAGTCTGTTAAATGAGAATGAAATATATTTTGTTTCCGTCCATTCCCTGTGTTATGCCACTAGAGATGTTGGGGAACAGATGTTATTATGAGCTCAATGTCTATCCACTGTTACACCATTTAATATTCCATAGCATAAAATAACCTGATATAACCTACCAGTCACTTTCCTAGTTCCCCATTGGAAGAATGCTGTTATTATTAAATGGAAACGTTGGTCCTTTAATGGGGCAGCAATGGGTGTGATATATCTACCCACTACTGCTCACAGACAATGTTCTATCATGCCTAAATTTTCGAAGGCCAGCCTTTTTACTTCAGTGCAGGAGTGGCATGATGGCCAGTGCTTGTGACATTGTTATGTATTGTTGGATATATTGCCCGGGGACCAATCTGAGCCCCATTCCTTAAAGGGACACAGTGCTGCTGAAATGGTCCTTCATACAAAGGGGGAGTGCTTGGCCTCTTGGTCACAGGTCGGCTGGAAAGGGGTGGGTTGGTGGTGAGGTTTTCGACTTATGAAGAGGATACGCTGTTCCACCCCATTTCTTTAATAACACCACCCTCCAACTTATTTCAGGGACATCCCTTTGGAGGATGAATGGATCTCTGAAGTCGGGCATGATTAAGAACAGCAGATGGCAATTGGCATTCAACAGCCTAAAAGCCTTCTCACTACTCTCGGATCATTGGAGGAGATGAGTTCAGCCCTTTAATTGATCAGTGAGTTGTTTGATGATGGTAAACAAAATTGGGAATGGGGAATCTGGAACTGGTGGTTCTACTGGATGGCTCTTGTTTCCCTCCCTGCAAGTCTTTTTCATGAATGCTGTGTCATGACCCTTGTCCCTGGCCCTCACTGGCAAGTCAGCCTTCCAGTTAGGGCCAGGTCAAAGGCCTTAAAACCTCATCCAAGACTCTCTTGGAGTCAGTCCTGGCGCCTTTGGCGCCAGGCCCTAAACCATCATGAAGACCAACATTAGAATTGGACTATTTACTTGGCACTATTTATCTTGGGGGGGTTCAGCCAACAGTTACAAGGAACTGAGCTATGCGGTCTAGTCTTTTGGGTGTGGCAGGCCTGGGACTACTTTACCTGGACTACTTTGGGTGTGGCAGGCCTAAGACTATTTTTCCTGGACTACTTTACCTGAGACTATTTAAACCACACCCAAACAGCAGAACATGCTTTGCGTTATTCTGCTGTGGGCAGCGTAACGTTCAATATGTTACATATTTCTACGTTTAGAAAAGATGGCTTGCATAGTACACAAACCATAGTAAGGTACGCACACAAATATATAACATTTATATATATTTGTGTGTATACCCTACGATTTGCGTACTTTTTAGGTCACGCCCCTCCCACAAGCCACGCCCCCGTTTATAAAAGATGGCTTGCAAAGTACACAAACCATAGTAAGGTACGCACACAAATATGTAACATTTATATATATTTGTGTGCATACCCTACGGTTTGACTAGTTTTCAGGCCATCTTTTTTAAACATTTCGGGTTTATAAAAGATGGCTTTGAAAGTACACAATTCAAGCCATCTTTTATAAAGCTTTGACTACGGACAAAATTGTCCGTCGGCAAAGCTTTATAAAATTTGGTTTGAAATGTGTACTTTCAAAGCCATCTTTTATAAACCTCGAAATATGTCGAGGAATCCCCAGGTTCGCCGAGGGTTAAAGACGCCTCGGCGACCTGGGGAAACAAAGGGACAGTAAGTCAGTAACTACCTCTGGTGACCTCTCGCGCGAGTGGTCACCAGACGCAGTTACTATGACTGATGGAAGTGGCAGCCAGTCACAGTGTTGCTGTGGCTGGCTGCCACTTCTGTCAGCTTGCCTGACTTCATTGCAGGCGCATCTCCCGTCGCGGCTGCGACGGGATAATGCATCCCGCGATTCCCGCCAATGTTGCTGTAGGACCGGGGCCCCGGCAGGGCCCCGGCTCAGTCCCACTTTCTGGAGACTGCCGGGGCCCGGCCCTGGCAGGCCCCAGCCCACTTTAAGCACTGCGCCCCTGCCACGAGGAGCAGGATGGAGAATCCACCTTTTACAATATTAAGGTGAGGAGAGGGCCCAAGGGAGGTGGGAAAACATAAAGACAATCTGGTATTGAATCCAGCTCTCCTATATTGCAGACCCATCCTTAACCAGAGGCCTTACCAAGGGACTGGGAGAGGGTTCGAGAGTGCAAATGATCTAACCAGGGCTGGGTGGTGTCCCCGTGGATACCAGGTGAGCGTAACATGCTGACATGTAACAATCCAACAAGCAGTGCACAAACCCTGCTCTGCCAAGATCAGCAAGGATGAAGGGTATCCCCAAAGGCCATATGCATAGCTGGTGAAGAAAACAAAGAAGAACGATTATTTGACATGAACTCCCATCTCAGTCAGGATATGGGTGAGCTCAAAGACTCGGTGGTCAGACTTCAGAAGGCTCAGCTCGGATGTAATGCCAACTTGTGGGAGCTTGAGCAGAGGCAGATCAAAGGGTAGGAATGAAAGGTATTGTTAGAGGTAAAGGTGGATACACTGGCCCAAGTCCTTTCCAAAGCAAGTAACAGCATCTTAGAGTAGGACATTCATTTGAGGAGGAATAATCTATGTATTCTTGGATTTCTTTGTGAGGGTGGAAAGCCCCTGGAATTCCTTAAAAACACCTTACCAGGCCTGTTGAAGCTCACATCGGGAACATCGGGAACCAATTTGTCTTTGGGCAGTGCTAACCGATTCTTGGCACTCAAATCCCCAAGCTGCCAGAGATCCAAGGCTTTAATTCTGAGATGTATACACTTCCAGGAGAAAGTGATGGTTATAAAGGCTGCATGGGAAAAGGGAGGGATATTGTGGAAGGGGGGAACAAGAACATGATTTTTAATGATCTGAGCAGAGACTTGGTTGAGAAACCTAAAAATGTTATCTCCACCAAAATGTCGCAAGAGAGAAGAGGTAGTTTATGTCATTTCCTGCAACCTTTAAAATGAAAATTGAAGTAATGCTTCATAGCTTTACCGAGCCAGAGAAATCTATGGCCCTTATTGGGAACTATGATGAAATGGAATAACTGAATTTGTGTGCAGACAATTTGAATTTCTCCTTGTATGTTTCTATTATATGCAGTACTTGTTATAAATTATGTACAGTATATGGGCAGCATTACATATTTATTTCACAAGATGGTGCTAACAAAGTATGAACCATTAAAAATGATTCCGTCTCCATGGAGACTTATTCTCTGGTGCAGCCCAATGTCATTGCTAAACCCAGAAGTAAACCGGCGAACGGAGGCAAAGGAACAACCAAGTAGTCAGTGTTTGCAAAGGACGGGATGATGTCACTTCTCTCATGGAGGGCCTGCGGTAGTCTGGACCCTATCCGGCAAAGTGGAATTACGAACGGAGACGACATGCAGTTTCTCTTCTGTAACTGAAAGGGACCTCTGTAAACTCTCTAGACTGCACCTCTGTAGACTGCTCCTAATGTGGAGCAGGGTCATCCCCAATGAAGGAGAAGGGGGTTCATATAAAATACTCCCATCTCATTATTGAGTTGACAATTGGAGAAATGTGAAATGCTTCGACTATTTGACTTGGCTCATTGGTCATAAACTGTCTATCATGCAATGATACACCACTCGACAAACTTACCATAGTAGACGTACACTCTCCATTACAATTACTTGATGGTGCAGCTTCATGGAGGCCTGCGAAACCTGTGAAGAGTGTGGCCTAATTTAGCTATGCTGCTGCTGTGGAGTATACCTGACTCTTTAAGGGGGAACGTTTACTATCTGTAGAAGGAGGACAGAGCTAAATACAATTTGGTTCATAAGGAGGAAGAGAATAATCACTCAAAGCAAAGTAGTACAGTTAGAGAGACTACACAGGGAGTAAACAATATATAGAGGTAGTGGCTAAGGAGGGTAAGTCTTCTATTGAATGCAGTGGTCTTAAATGGACTCTGGTTGACATGAATTGGTGATGTAACACATGTTGTGATAGTTTCCTGACTACAAAGTGTGTGCTATAAGATGGGGGATGATGGGCAGGAATTATAGACATTTGGAGGGGGAAATGTTGAACCTGGTGGTTCAGCTTAGACAATTATATAGCTTGGGTTTTTAGTATGGTTTTAGTGGATCATGTATTCCGAACCTGTTTGAAATAAGTGATGAGCTGACTTGGCATCTATGTTTGTCTTTTGGTCTGATGTGTTTACCCCTGTGTGTCTAGTTATGAATTTAGAAGAAGAGTTGAAAGATATATGTGGTTTGTTTCAGATGGGCTGAAATATTTTAGTCAAGGTCATGGCTAGAGTGTTGAAATTAATAAGTTGGAATCTAAAAGGTCTGAACTCTCCAGAGAAGAGAAATGTGGTTTAGGCAGAACTGAAGAGGAGTAGGTCAGATATTGTCTTGTTACAGGAGACACATCTCTTCGAGGAAGACCTAAGACGTATCATGAGAGGTTGTTATGATAGGGAGTGGTCCATTGCATTCCACTCAAAGTTATGAGGGTCTCATCTGATTGCTTGCCTGATTGATGGGGACCACTACATAATATGCAATATTTACACATCAAATAGTTGACAAAATACATTTTGTGAGGAATTCATAAAAGGGATTGGATGCATGGGCCCTTACAAAATGATACTGGTTGGTGAGTTGAATATAACAATTTAGCCAGGAATTGATAGCTCTGGGGAGAGGAAAAAATAGATAGGCACTATAATAAAGGTTTTAGGAAGATGGTAGACAAAATGGAGTTGGTAGAATCTACACCTTTTACTCAAATGTGCATCAGAGCTACTTGAGTATAGATTAACTTTGGCTATCTCTAGGTTTAGTGGGTAGAGTTGACAAGGCAGACCTTGGAGACATTTGTATCTCGGATCATGCCCTGGTATCATTAGAGGTCACTCTTGAAAAGACAGGAACCACTAACTGATGGATAAACATATTATTGATGGATTAGGAATAGATATAAAGTACTTTTGGAGGGAGAATGATGACTCAGAGGACAAAGTAAGCTTGTGTTGGGATGCTTTGAAGCTTTCTTGAGAGGTGGGCTGATTAGTATTGGCTCATCAGAGAAGAAGAGGAAGATGTCTGAAGAAGAGATATTGGGAAACAAATTACGCCCTTGCAAGGGAATTGTTAGGACGATTGGGTAAGAAAGGGATAGGCGGCTGGTGTCACAGACGAGAGAGTTACTCATAGGTCATCTATTTTCTTTAAACATTTATTATTGTATTTGGTTAATTCAAATCTTTACAAATAAAAATTCCACATCATCACAAAATACATAAAAAAACAGATAACTATGCTTAGCTCGGCATATAAAAAGAAGAAATCAACAGTTACATTCACATCAAGTAAAGAAAATACCAGCAATACTAAAAGAAAAGAAAATTAAGAAGTAAAATGAATCCACTGGCAGTTCAAGTAAAATAATTTCAAAAGTTATACATAAAAGTTTTGCAAAGACTATCCGATTAAATTTAAAGACAGAAAAAAGTGAGATAGCAAAATTTGATATGTTCAATATCTTCATTTGAGTTAATCAAGCCTACAGATGCAAAGAATTGATAAAACCAGCCAGAGCCAGCCCTTCCTGAATTTTGAAGTTTTCGAGACAGTGTTTCCCCATCAAGTCTTCATCATAGAGACATGGATTTATTGCTAGTGTTTTCAGGAACTTAGCTCTTAAAACCTGTTGGTAAGGGCATTCAAGAACCAAATGCCTTAAGGTTTCCAGTTTTGCCATACAGAACCTGCAGAATGCTAGGTCCACCGTAATAAGAGATCTTCTGAGCTGTATTTCCCTAGTGGGGAGCAGGTTCCACCTCGCCCTCAAAAGTATACTTCTATAATGGCGGTTAGGGAATTGTAACAGGATCTTAGCCAAACTTCCTCTTCGTCTGTGCTCCTGAGTCAAATGACTCATCGACTAATAGGAGTGGAATACATCAGTATTCTGAGACCAACCATAACCAAATAGGGCTTGCTTTGTCCTCAGACATCCCAATCTCATTTAAGATGTACTTTGACCGGACTCTAAAGGCATTTAGTACAGAGGAGTAGTCCAAGTTTTGGCTCATTCGTTGGTAGAGTGAGCCAGGGATGGGTGTAATGATTTTTGAATAAAGGACAAGCGAAGCCCATTGTACCCGAGCCCACAGTGACACCGTTCCAGCTCAAAGAAGATAGATGAGATCGGTATCGCGTTGGGCATGCCAAGTATTCGCCTCCAAATTTTCCCCGGGTCATCTATATTACAACAGGCGGAACATTTACTTGCCAAGACTGAACAACATTATTAGGAATATGGCGAGAAAGCAAATCAATTTCTGGTGTGAAGATTGAGGAAGTTGGAAGAGTCCAGACTGATCCTTGTGCAGGCAGGGTATTAACTGATAACAATGAAATAGTAGAAAAACTTAATACATTTTACAGGTTACTTCACGGAGAGGCAGTTAGGGAACAGGACTCGCTGATGGATGGTTACCTTGGGGTAATAGAACTAAATACCCTGAACTTAGAGGAGGCAAGTAGGCTGGAGAAACCAATATCCCAGTAGGACATTGAAAAGGCAATAAAGTAGTTGAAAGGGGATAAGGCCTCGGGTCCAGATAGATTTCCCATGTAATGCAACCTACGATTGAGAAAGTTCTTGGTTCTGATTTCATGCTTGTTATTTCGTGAGGTCTTATAGAAATTGGTGAAACCGCCCTCCATGGAACAGGCCTTGATTACAGTAATTCCCATGTGTGACAAAGACAAGTTTAAGTGTCAGAACTACCGACTGATATCCCTGTTCTATTGTGACTTGAGGATAATGACCAAAGTCATGGTCACTAGTTTTTCGGATCTAATTGCCAAATGTATCCAATGTAGCAAAATGGAATTCATCAGAGGAACAGAGGGGGGTCTGTTAAACATTAGGACCTTTCTTAACCTACTAGACCTACATAAAACTTCAAATGAAGTAATGATGACCAATGGCTTGAATGGTGAAAAAGCTTTTCATGGTGTGTGCTGGGATTTCACAGAGAAATGACGTTTGGCATTCCAGAAATCTTTCTTGATTGTGTGAACACGTTACACGTAAATGCTTGGGCATATGGTGGGCTAATGGGGTGTTCACAGAGGAGTTTAGACGGTATAAAGAATATATATATAACTTGTCTTTGGGACCACTGCTGAACACAGTTTGGATGAACTACGGCAGCTACAAACTTCTAGAAACTTCTAGAATATGCGCAGGATGTCCTACTGCTCTTGAGTGATGCCCAATCATTCAATCCCGAGGACGAGTAGCCGAAAGCTTGCAGTGCAGTAGGCCTGCGCGTCCCATCACTGGAAGAGGAAACTTTTTTGCAGAGGTGAGGGAAGCACTCTCTTTGCCCCTGTCCATCAGATTTCTTCGTCTGGCAACCGCCTCACTTCTACTCTGGGATCCGGACGCCATGATGTTCCAGGCTAAAGTGGGAGGAGCTGACAACATGCACCACAGCATTCCTGCTGGTCCAAAAGCTGACAGCGGAAACGTTGCTGCACGGGCTAGGGGCAGATTCCCCAGACTGCCATTGTCCTCCCCATTTTCGCGAGGCCTTCTTCCTCAGGCAGCCACCTCGCTCCTACTTGCTGGTTGTTGATCTTTGCTGAGTCAGTGGGCGCTAAGTGGGGGTGAACAGGAGTCATCCTCCTTTAGCTTGGCGCGCAGTAACCTGCAACCTGGGTCACCCACTAGACGTCCCCATAATAAGACAGGGTACTTTGTCACACTATATAACATTGTTTAAAGCAAGGTTGTCATGGCCATTTCATCATGGCCTTTCCTCCCAGAGGAAAAGGACAGAACCAGTGCTTACATTCGATAAGCACTCCCATTTCTCCTTCGGTCCATAACTTGGAGGCGGGAAGCTAACACCTATAATAGCACTCCTCGTCCCTGCGCTGTAACATCACACTATTCATCTGGGAAAACTAAATAGGCATGTCGATAAAAGATACAGAGATCAACAGATTAATAAGACAGTTGATTCTCCCTTCCCTCTAATTTCCCCACCGCTGTCAGAAGCTAATGATTCTTGCCCCACCCCTCCAGCACTTACCAGCTAGAACCACACTATAAGAATACTTGCACATACATATATATCCAACAAACCGTATCCAACACATAGGGCCTCATCAAGAGTTTGCTGGTATTCCGATGGATTTACTGCTGGAATACTGCCAAACTGTATTACCGTTACTGCCACTTGATCTGGTGGAATTACTGCCTGATTACTACTGTTACTGCCACTTGGTCTGGTGGTATTACCACCTGATTGTTACCATTTCTGCCACTTGGTCTGGTGGAATTACCGCCTGATTTTGACCATTGCTGCCACTTGGTCTGGTGGAGTTACTGCCTGATTATTACTGTTACCGCCTGATTACAAGTGGTGGTAGGGGAGTGTTAGTCCCCACGTATGGACTCCATAGGACTCCATGGGGATTTCAGCCGAATGGTAGTAATCCCACCGGTGGTAATTCCTCTTAAATGGCCGCGGTTTGGTAGCAAAATGGCCAAATTACCTCCAGCATTTTTCTGGAGGTTTTTGCTCCTTCGCCCCACCGCCCAAACCATAGTTGGGCGGTACGTAATGTGGTGGTGACTCTGTCACAAGTGCAAAGGTTTGATAATTTGGCCCCAGGACCATAATGCTTGGAATATCCAATAAAAAACCAGCGCAAAGTACACCGCTATGTCCTTTTCTCTGGAAACATGAATTGGCCGCACTTGGTGAAAGCTCCACTTCTGCGCACAACCTGAATGTGGGCCTGAGAGAGTTCCCTGACCACCACCTGACCTTTGTTTTGAGTGAAACAGGCACCATTACCAGCTGAGCTTCTCTATTCATCTAATCCAAGGAATTTCAATGAAAACCTCCGGTTGGCCCAGTAGTCCAGTGTCAGAAGACCCTGGATATAACTTTGAAAGGTTGAGAGGTGAGGCTAAGAAAGTGACATATTCAAAGGTCAGACGCGCGTCTAATAGGCTCCAGGCAAGTCCCTCTTGATAATCAACTGTCTAGACTTTAATGGCTAAGCTTTGGGATTTGCTGAGTCGTGCCTCGCGTGAATTAATGAAGGCACTTAACACTAGTGGCAAGCACGATGCCAGCGTGCCGATGCAACTAATTTACATATGTGGCAATGTTTTGGATGTTATGTGAATCAATTTACATATTGTGCGGTTTCCCTGAAAGCAGCACCAGCATATGGACTCTGCAGACTTTAAGTGTGAGTTACTGCACCACTGGTTACACCGGAAGGTGGGCCTCCTGGGTACTTAGAAACAGCGACGGCAGCCAGCAGCATCCTTTCCGCTGGCCTCTAATAGGAGTCTGTTAGTTATCAGAACACTCTTGAAAGCAGCATGACAGAAAACATGCTGGTCATGTCCAATTCAGTTTCCTTGGGTTGAGTCCTGATGAAGGAGACGTGCTTTCCTTAAACAGAAACACAAGAAGAAGATCCAACAAATACAGAGAGTATATAGGTCCCAATGGTGCCTTAAAAGTGGGATTTATGTATTTATTTGATGTTGATAAATAATGTGCCACTGTTAATGCAATTACTTTGTGGTGCCCAACAGAGAAAGAGGGACAATTGATCTTCGCAGCCTTCGAACATTCAGATAAGTGTAAGGTTGAGGGGGAGGGAAAGATCAAGGGCTAAAGGAAGGGTGAGAATTTTAAAAGGGAAAGAGGATAATGAGGGTGTGAGGCAAGTGTGACTATACAATACAGGAGCACATTACGGGAGCCACCTCTTTATGAAGCCCTTGGATTGGGAAGTGAGGGAGAGGAAGCCATCAAAGATAAACCTCAAGTGCATGGCAGCAGGGACCACGGTATGAAGAATGCCCCTGGAAGAGGGCCAGAAGGTAGGAAAGAAGAAATGGTGGAGTGGAGCCAGAGAAAATGATTTTGGTTCATCTGCATTCAGCCTTAAGCTTATATCAATCATTCAGTCATGGACACCGGAGAGGCAGGATGTACATGCGCTGGAAGCTGGAGCGGGATCATCTGCCTGCAATCCGTGTGTTATCGGCATAAGCGTGAAAGGTACAGAAAAAACATTTACGATGATCTAAGCCAGAAGTTGAAGAGAAGAACCCAAAGTTAGAGATTCTAGTCTCGGAGAGGAGGGGGACCAACCTTACCTGGACCACCCTAGCAAAGGAAGGACAAGGCCCACCCCAGTGCACTGGCCATAATTCCAAAGGTATTTTCCAAGTGGTTTAGCGGTGTGCCATTCCTGACAGTGCCACCATGCTTCCTGGGCTCAGACCTACTATTTGCCCCTAAAATATAAATTGTAGGCTGCATCTGGCAGGAACATTTGGGGAGCGAAGCTCAGGTGAGTGCAAAGGTGTAGTCAGTGTGTGGCACCTAGCGCCTTTTGCAACAGGCTCTTCTGTTTATTAGAGTTTTTTTGAGTCACAAAACCGACACACTCTAAAGGTCGAATTCTCGACTGGGTGGCTGACCTCAACTGTTCCATTATGATCCTTCAAAATGATCCAGTGGCCTGGTCGGACCACCACTTCATCTCGTTCACCATCCGAGCCACTCCTCCCAGCGCCACCATAGCCCCACCTACCCTATCCAGAAACTGTCCAAACATCACTATTGACAGTCTCCGACCCCTCATCAACAACATCCTGGATGAGTCCAAGTTCAAGAACCTTTACCCTAACAAACTTGTTGACCTATATAACGATACTCTCAAATCAGCCTTAGACACCTCAGCACCACTCAAACTAAGAAAGGCTAAACACATCGCACACCTCAACAAGTGGTTCACACCCGAACAAAAAATCCTTAGAAATACCAAACCGTCAGCGGAAACCACATGGCGTAATCTCCCACCAGTCATAACAAGACCATGTTCACTTCAGCAGCCGCAACCTATAATGCAGCGATCCTATACACCAAAAAAGAAGCTTACGGCACCAGAATCCACAACGCCAAATCGAATACCAAAGAGCTCTTTACTATCCTAAAAGTGCTCGAATCCCCAGTACCTCCCTCCCAGGACTGCACCAAGGACGTGACTTAGTGCACAAAAATCCAGCAAGCACTTGCTGACAAAATCACACTACTACAAAGACAGAACAAGTCGAAAAAGACTAGCCTAATGGTGTCTAATGGCCACCCCCCCGAACCGCAGCTAAAGAAAAACCAGCCACGCTGCACACCTTTCACGTTCACCCAAGTAACACCAAAGGAAGTGGAAGATATCATTAAAAGTCTGAAACCTTCTCATTGTCAAGGGGACATCTGGTCAGCCTCCATCATTAAAGATGGAGCTAAAGACCTGGCCCCTTTCATCGCCACTCTGATAAACTCATCCTTCCAGTCCAATCAAGTCCCAAACAATCTCAATGGGCCTCATTACGACCCAGGCGTTAAGGGTTAACGCCGTCGTTAACCCTTAACGCCTATTCTGATTTTAACGGCTGCTTTTAGCAGCCGTTAAAATCCATGGCGCTAACCTGCCATGATGCTAATTACGCCACCGTAATTTACGGTGGCGTAATTAGCGCCTTCCCCACTCCCATTATGCCCTATGGGGCAAAAATGGGAATGGGGAAGGGAAAATGGGAAATGGGGATTTACCGCCCCACTCACCTTGGAATGGGGCGGTAAATCCGCCATCCACCATGGTGTAAACATAGTCTACACCATGGTGGTAAAGTTGGCGCAATTAGCGCCTGGGTCGTAATGACCCCCAATCTCTCCTAAAAAGAAAAAACAACCTCGAATATCCCGAAAAATTATAGGCCCATCACCACTGTTCCTTTCCTCTTAAAAATTTGGGACCAAGTTGCATACCTGCAAATTCAGAAACATTTAGAGGAAAACAACCTACTAGGCCTTAGACAATCCAGATTCAGGCCAAGACATGGAACAGAGACAGCTCTCTTAGACTTGAAGATCCAAATGGACGAGGTGAAGGACAAAGGCAAGCTTGCGATCCTCTTACTACTATACTTGTCAGCAGCCTTTGACCTCATTGACCACCAAATCCTCACTGGGCACCTCACCACAGCTGCAGCATTCTCCACCAATGCATCTGACTGGGTCACCTCCTTTCTCTCCCATCGGACCACCAGAGGTTTGTCCCCCACAGCCTTAGCAGACCCAATTCCCACACTTTGTGAAGTCCCTCAAGGGTCCTGCGTGTCACCTACATTATACAACATATTTACGAAGCTTCTATTCGATCGCCTGGACAACTTGGGTGTCATCTACACTAATTATGCAGATGACACCCAAGTCCTCATCCCCCTCACTGGCTGTTATGACCAAGACTCTAAATTACTGAACGATATCTATCTAGAAATCCAGGCCTGGATGACCTCTAATAATTTATGCCTTAAAGATGACCTGACCAAGCTCCTGATTGTTGGCACACAGGCACGCCTGAACAAGCTCGACCACAGGTACGCATTCTTTGACATTGACGGCAATGTGATCAAAGTGTCCAAAGAAACAAAAACGCTGGGGGTCTATCTTGACTCAACATTGTACCTTAAAAAAAAGTCAGCAGTGTGGCAGCTTCCACAGCCTACACCAATAAGCTAATCTACAGTTGCAAACCCTACTTGTCTACCAGCAGCTGCCTAACGCTAGCCAGCGCATTAGCATTATCAAAAATGGACTACTGCAACACACTCTTCCTAGGCTCTTCTGTACTTAACCAGGCTACAGGTCCTCCAAAACAACTCACTGAGAGCAGCACTCAGCCTGACCAGGTCCAGCCACATCTCAACCTGTAGGCGCAATGCTAACTGGTTGCCAGTTTGTGATAGAATCACTCTCCGCACCCTGGTTATCATGCACAAGTGCCTCATGAACACAGTCTCTAAATACTTATCCAACAAAATCTGTGTATACCAATCTGCCCGCACCACTAGATCGGCCCTTTCTCATTGCCTTGTATTACCTAGGTTCAACTTAATAACAGCTGAAGGAGCCAGCTTCCCAGTCCAAGCAGCCAAACGATGGAACTCCATACCCCTCACTTACAGACAAGAACCTTCCTTCCTAACATTCAAAGCCGTAATAAAAAAACTGGTTGAAAAATAAGCCTCTCCAATGAGGGTCCCCTGCCTGCATCTTGCTACCATCCCATATCTCCACTTTGTTCTCCTTGATGCACTTATGTGACTTATGCTTATGCTTTGTTTATGCTATTTGAAAAACGCTCCTCGGTGTCAGACCTTCCTGTTACCATTGGTCTACCCATCTGTTACTGTATTATGCCTTACCATGTATGCAACTCCATAGTTTTTCCAGCTCCCAGTTACCTCATGGTTCGGTGCACGATATAAATAATAAACAAATACAAAATACAAAATTCCGGCCGAGGATCATCCAGTGGTGGTGGGAGCCTTGGTGAACTCACGTCTTGATTACTGCAATCGTCTGCTTGCAGGCATTCCACAAGATCAGTGCCTGCAAAAAGCACCAAATGCTGCAGTGAGATTGATCTTCAGAGTAAGGAAATATTCTCCGAATTCGAGTTTAGGCCGATCCTTACACTGGCTCCACTGGCTCACCATCAAGGATCAAATTGATTTTAAAGTTCTAGGCCTCATTTTTAAATGGGGAAATAATTTGACCCCAACATATCTATCAAAAACAATCTGCAGTTATAAACCAACTTGCCAGTTGCGGCCAAATATTGTTGCTGCAAATTCCCCTTTCAAAATGTGTGTCTAGGGGAGACGGCAGATTCGCTGTGTATGGGCCAAAGTTATTGAACAATCTTGCTTTGGAGATTGAGGCCATTAAATCTCTTTGCCACTTTCGCAAGGCCTGAAAAACCCACCTGTTTAAGTGATCTGGACATGTGAGAGCGTACTAACATAGACTAGTTAACCGGTTTGGATAGACATGTCTGTAACAAATATTTTTGGCCCCCCCCTTTCTTGGTGTTCTTTTTCTCAATCTGCGCCCAGATACAATTTGGCTCATCAGTTGTGCTAAACATATATGTATAATAAAAATGAAAGAAATCAAAAATCAAAAGGAGGAGACAGGTGCAGTAGGATCAGGGTGGCGGGTCAGATTCTGCCTAGGTTTAGCTTCTGTTTTTCACCACCGGTCCTGGATAAGGGTATGCATCTCGCTCATCGCAGACCAGGGGCAGTCCCCATGGCAACCACCCACCGCCACACCGCAGGTCAGCTGGATGCGGAGGGGCACACCTTGTGAAAATAAAATTGCTGTTAATAGGAGATGGACTACGCTCTGACTTCTTACCTCATACATTCGTAAGACACAGACACCACAGTGGATTGTTTTAGGGATCCCAATGGGGGCAACTCTTTATTTATACAAATATACACACTTTCCTATTAGCACGCCTATCACTAATCCCTCTTCTAGATTCCCTTGGCATGAGTTATTTCTAAAGGGAGCTGCCTCGTCAGCCCACCTGTCACTGGAAGAGTGCAAGGGGGAACCATAGAGTGGAACTAATGGAACAGACCCCTGACCTACACATGCTACCACCACCCTCTGGCAGGCAATACTTCCTTTACCTGTCTCTTGCCAGGGTATATACGACCACTTTTTCTCTTCCTCCCACATAACACACTCACCCTATATACATTCACTACTCAACGATAAAAATAAAATACTCCCCTATTACTGTACAATCGTATACATCCAGTCTTATAACTGTAAACATACACATGAACCTACATTCACATATAGATACCAAAAAACATATGAAACATATTATAGTACATAGGGGTAACTGCTGCTGTCAGCCATCCCTTTTTGGGTGCTGTCTCCGGCGGTGGAAGGGGTCTGTCCCTTAATGAAAGCAGGGAATGTGTCCCCTCCCAATTCTATGGTCTTCTGGCGTGGCCATGTCCACCACGTGGGGCCACCACACCGCACTGCTGCCCCTCAACAACTACTGTCTTTAGGCATCCTGAGATGCCCCATCCACCGCCAGGATCCCATGGCACCACCTTGTGCTCTTCATCAGCCCTCTTACCATTGGGGGAGGGGGGTTTGCTGATGTCACTGCTGCTACCTGCAGCCTCTTTAAATCTTCTTGGGAGGCACTCACACCGCTGCAGCCCTTTACATTTTCTTGGCTTGCCGTGTTCCCTGAGGGGTTGCACACAATTATCACTGCACCCCAGCACCATTGTGTCCTTGTTGCTATGAGGACGCTGCCATCATTAACTGCTGAACCCTTGGGGCTAGTTCCAGTCTTGCGTACTTACAGGGGCTCCGGCCGGAATGCCGGGGCCTGCATCTTCACCCCGGCTGCTCTGGAGACACAGGGCTTACCTTCACCACCCCACCCGAAGGGGCGCGCTGCCTTCTGCCCCCTCCTCCAGCTTAACCTCCTTGGACTCTCTGTCATAAGTGGCCCTGGATGGCTTACCTTCACCGCCTGTGCAAGCTGACCATGGGGCAGGCTATTAAGGGGGAATGGCTGGATCACCCGGTTCGGGACGGCAAAAGCAAGTGACCCAGACTGGGTGGCTCTTCATTCATCACCTCGGACGGCACTGTGCACACGGTCTGGGGCATTTAAGGATGGTCCTGTCTGTTCTGGCCTCCAGGGAAGGGGGCGACTGCCACCTCAGTCCTGTGAGTGCACACAGCCCAGGACTAGGGTCATATTTAGTCCCTGGAGGCCCACTCGAGGCCACAGCCCCCAGAGAGCCAACTGTCCCTCTATTCTACGTCTTTCTTTTTTCTTTCTTTAACCTTCAACCATTTTCTAACGTTTTTTCCTCTTTAGAATCTTCTCCCCTGCCCAGTCAAGGTAGGATCTCAAGTAAAACACATACAAACACTCAACTAAATAAATTCCTTTATGTACGCTGAAGTCCGTGTCTTTATTTCTAGACAAGGGGACATGTATGTAGCCCTCTCTATCCGGGCCCAATGGCCGACTCAGTTCCTCTGGATGGGCACAAACCAGATCGATGGTCATAGAACAGGTTATTGTCTTCACTAAAGCAAGGAGCTGGGTAATGGCCATCTTCTCTTGAATGATGGCAATGGGCACTAGTCAGCTGGAATTGTTGGATTATTGGTGTTTTTTTAGCTCTTTAGAGAAAACACCAGCATGGAGAACCTGTGCGAAGGGCCAAAAGGTATTAATTAAGCAATAAACCCAGTGCTTAATTTGTGCCGGTGTTTGGCGGTGGCCAACACCGGCACTCTTTTTTGGGCACCGGAACTCATTGCTGCGGCCAGCACATGTGTAATTGTCTTGTTTGTTTAACCTTTGAGTAAGATAAATCATTGTGATTTATCTCGCGCTCTATTTGCAGTTGCAGGCCATGGCTGGCTGGGCCTGGGACTGCAATGAACGAGAAACAGCCAATAAAAACGAACATTCTTTTGTTACTAGGCATAGTAACACAGAATCTACAATTTTCATTGGCTGTTCGTCTGAGCCAATGAAAATTACATGGTGACGTGTGGGGGTGGGTCATGTGGGTGTTGTTGGGCACAGGCAGCGCAGCGCCACCTTCATTTCAAGTTACAGGGCGTGGTGTTGTGTCGAGAGCGAGGAGAGAGAGCCTGCCTGCACGTGTGGTGGGGCCTAGTTGCTTCCCTGCTCCGGAAGGTATATATATAATATGGGCTTCTACTCCCCCTTCCCTCCCCATGCCCCCAGTGACTTTCGTTTGTTCCCCCTCCCTCCCCATACCCCCGTGATTTTTGTTTGTTGCCCCCTCCATCCCCATGCCCCCAGTGACTTTCGTTTGTTCCCCGCTCCATCCCCATGCCCCTCCTGATTTTCGTTTGTTCGCCCTCGCAGCAAGTTCGGGATCATAGGTGGGCACTCAACGGGCACTCATAGAAGAATGCACTGGCAGCTGCATATAGGGTATGGCAGGACATTGGACGAGCATGCCACTGGCATACGACTCGGGGGGCACTGTTGCAGGGGTGGGGGAGAAAAAAATGTCTGGGCAGGGTCAGCGAAGGAAATTACCCCTTAGTGACCCCTTACGAGTCAAGCGGTCACCGCAATTCAACATAAACTACGACCACGCCATCACGCCCTCTGTGGCCCTGCTGGGGTGGGCTTCCTGTGCCAGGCATGAGCGTCGCTCGTCTGTGTGAGTGGCTATCCCTGCTTATTGCGAGGCCGTTGCACCTGGGTGGGTGATGAGAACAAGGGGGTAGGGTAATGAGGTGGGCACGCAGTAGCTGCTGGTGAGTCAGTTGGTGGCTTTCAGCTGGCTGAGGTGACATCTGTAGGTGGGCGGACAGGCAGCCACTTGGGGCTTTTGTGCAGCAAAGTGGTAAGGAGTGCTGGCTGGAGGCGCGGGGGAGGGGAGGTGTATTCACATCCCAGCTCGGGAGCCGGGTGAGTAGGTTCAGGGGAGTGCCCACCTTTCCTTAGTCACGACATCTCTGCTGCAGGCTAGCTTCTCGCTTTGGTTTTCGAGGGCAGTCACTAATTTATGAAGCATGTCACCATTTCGTATGCACTCACTCCCCTGTAGAGATAAATATTGTTGTAGCAGTCCCCGGGGAAGAGCATTTTAAAGTTTTCTGGAAAACCACTGCAAATTCCCCCCAGTAGTAGGCACAGCAAGCATGGGCTCAGTCATCATGACGTTTCATCGACTGTGTGGATTTCAGAACTTTCTTGTCAAAGTATGAAACACACAGTGCCCAATTTCATTTTCCCATGATCTACGTAGTGTTTTATTTTTTCTTGTCACGTTATCAAAGTGTTTCAATTATTGCCGTTTCAAGGGCCATTCGCTCTCCACACGGCAGGCAGCAGTGACCTGCTCAATGTTACTCACCAAAAACGGCGGGAGATCACATTTGTGTGGAAGTAAAGGCAAGCAACACCAGCACTGCTTGGAAGCGCCACCGGCGTTTGGCGCCAAAATGTTTCCTTACGCTTTTGACTTGTAAGTGGCTGCTTGTGCAGAGATGCGCTGTCGGTGCGTATTTCCCTGAACCCACCTGCTCCGCATCGCTCACCACGTACTGACCCACACGGCATGGATGCTAAGAGGGCGCCTGTGCCTGCCCCCCAGTGACTTTTGTTTGTTCCCCCCTCACTCTCCATGTCCCTCGTCGTGATTTTCGTTTGTTCCCCCTCCCTCCCCTTGCCCCCAGTGACTTTTGTTTGTTCCCCCCTCACTCCACATGTTCCTCGTGATTTTCGTTTGTTCCCCCCTCCCTCCCCATGCCCCTGTGCCTTTCGTTTGTTCCCTCTTCCCTCCCCTTGCCGCCAGTGACTTTTGCTTATTGTCCCCTCCCTCCCCATGCCACCAGCGACTTTTGTTTGTTTCCCCCCTCCGTGCCCATACCCCCGTGATTGTCGTTTGTTCCCCTCGGCCCCCTCATGCCCCCTGTGACTGTCGTTTGTTCCCTCCCGATACCACCCGTGATTTTCGTTTGTTCCCCTCTGCCTCCTCATGCCCCCTGTGACTGTCGTTTGTTCCCTCCACATGCCACCCGTGATTTTCATTTGTTCCCCTCTGCCTCCTCATGCCCCCTGTGACTGTCGTTTGTTCCCTCCCGATACCACCCGTGATTTTCGTTTGTTCCCCTCTGCCTCCTCATGCCCCCTGTGACTGTCGTTTGTTCCCTCCCCATGCCACCCGTGATTTTCATTTGTTCCCCTCTGCCTCCTCATGCCCCCTGTGACTGTCGTTTGTTCCCTCCACATGCCACCCGTGATTTTCATTTGTTCCCCTCTGCCTCCTCATGCCCCCTGTGACTGTCGTTTGTTCCCTCCCGATACCACCCGTGATTTTCGTTTGTTCCCCTCTGCCTCCTCATGCCCCCTGTGACTGTCGTTTGTTCCCTCCCCATGCCACCCGTGATTTTCATTTGTTCCCCTCTGCCTCCTCATGCCCCCTGTGACTGTCATTTGATCCCTCCCCATGCCCCACCGTGACATTTCGTGCTTCAGTGCAACTGGAGTCCTGCAGGCAATCCAGGTCACCCACATTGTTCTTCAAGTTACATGTGCAGCGAAAATCTATTAGCAGGGTGCCACCATTACCACGTGGTCCCCTTGCATTGTTAGCGGTTGTTTGGTATTTCACCATTGCCTAGTATTGGCACAGGTGTATGTGCGCGAGTTTAAGTGAGTTTATGACGACTTATCTTATTGTGTATTAAAAGCGCTGAAAATAAAGTGGGCAAAGAGATATTTTGCCTTTTGCATCTTATAGTTTTCCATTCAGGATGTGGAAAATAAAGGTACACTGATATTATTTTGGCCCAACATGCTGCTATAAGGATTACATGTTGTCATGATACTTTACTATGCAATTTATGTATTTTGAAAGTAAACTCTATAGGACAGTATTATTGTGGGTCTTGTTGACACCCAAAACTTAAATATTTGTTCCATGTAAAGCGTGGAAGAACGTGGCTGTTCTGTTCCCAAATTGCAGAGTGGGTTAAAATCCCTACTTTGCTGTTCAGCATAAGTGTGTGTGATTCCAGGCAAATAATGTAATCTCACCCTTACTTCAACTGCAAAAATTGGAGGGCTTATATTATAAGTAATTACGTTTCCACCCTTAAGTCACAATAAGTTTTAATAAGTGTAGGGACACATTGATGCACCCTGGTCCTCCTATGCTACTGGCTCCAATACTGTCACATAGAATTGCATTATTGCTGCACTGGCTCTCCCCCAGTCTTCGAGTCGTAACACTTGATTTGACAGGCAGACATAGTCTCACCAGCCAGTCATTGCATCAGAGATTCTAGTGTAGCAGACTAACTGTGGTAGAACCAACATTACATTTTCCCCCTTGTTGCTCGCAGCCACTGAAGTTGCTTGGCCCGTCCAGTGTACTGCCCCAGACTCTGAAATGTCCTGTTATGCTATGATATTCATATGTCTGCGGGTGCTGTGATGGAGGTCACTAAAATATGAATGCCCTGTCATCTTAAATTCACTCTGCAATAGAAGAAACTGGGCCCTGTTAGTAAAATGTCTCGTTTGCAATACCTACATTTGGCCCAATCTGTCCTATGAGGCTTTCTTTTTCCTACCCTCACGATTTGCTGCATACAGTTCAGAGGCCTTTTATGTGAACCCAAATATCCCAATTCTGCCTTATCACGCGAGCGCTTTGCAATTTCATTGACTTAGTGCCTTTGCCCCCCTTTAGGTTTGCAGTGAGCGACTTCATCAGATGTTCATCGTGGTGGCAGTCAGAGTCTGAGTCTCAGGCTGCTGTATGGTACGCATCCTCGTCCCTGAAAACAAGGGAAGGCGTACGTTACCAAGCATAAATCGGGTGTCATTGTTTTGCTGACTCAAGGAAAGTGGGCACCAAACATGTGATATGGAGCAGCAGCAGTGTGATGGGCTGGTGGTGGGCCGATCTAGGTCTAGCAGTGGACTGGCCCAGGACGCCCGCACTGCGGGCGGCCCCTGCCGGCCCCCGGGGCCGACATTATGGGGCCAAGATTTTTTGGGCACTGGCACTTATTTTTTGTACAAATTAAGCACTGAATTAAGCACTGACGGGAGGAGGCATTACCGGCTGCATTATTTTGTTACATTGAGAAACGGCATGTTTGCCGTTGCTCAACTTTAAAAAAAAACTGCAAAACAAGATAACCGACATGGACAAGGGAGAAGTCTCTTCTCCCTTTCCATGGCTACCATTACGGCGACAAAGAACACCGAACGTTGCCGATGTCGGAGAGGGACAAGTAGGTACCAAGTAAGTAGCCTGGGGTGAGTGAGGGATGTGAATATTGAGGGTGGGGGAGGTGGTGCAGGGGAGTATGGGTTGCCCTTACCTGCTGCCTCAGTGGTAACTCGAAAGGGGGACTTTACCAAGAGGAAAAGACCCTGCTCTGAGGTTCCTGATTGGCTGGGAGGCCACCTGACGCCGGCCCCCCATCCCTCTCGCTGGGATGCTAATGGAAGTTAATAAGGACAATGTTAATTACTTATTTTCTAGCACAATCCCCAAAGAGAATTGTCATTTATTGCTTGAATTATATGTATTACAATATTAAGTGTAACTAATATTATCATCCGTAAATGTGTGTATTAGTTGTACCCCAACTAGAACTGTAACAATTCTGTTTGGGTATCACCCACCAGGACCTGCCAAAACATTTTTAGAAAATATGGATCAATTCCTTGTGGATACTGGTAGCAGGCATAAGGAATTACTCTGCCTAGGTGACTTTAACATCTGGGCGGAGGATTTGACTTTGACTGATGCTAGAGAGTTGGCGGAGATCCTAGAGTTCCATGGGATGAGATCTTTGGTAAATTCCTCCTCCCATGGTCATTGTCTTGATTTGCTATTATGTAGAGGGGAATGTTTACGCTTTGTGAATACCCTTCCAGTTTCTTGGACTGACCACGATGCCAGAATGTTCGTTCTGGCAGCAAATGAGATATTATCGGAGGGCAAAAATATTTGTATGCCTACTCAATTTTGTAAATCAAAGGATCTATTGAAGATCTCAGGAGACGAATTAAATACAAATTGTCCCTCTTCTGCCTTGTGAAGAATTTTTCAATGAAGGCACAGCAATTATGGATAATCTGTGTAAACAATGGTCCCCGCTTCAACAGGGTAAATCTAGGAAAGTGTCTAATACATGGTTCTCGCTGGAATTAGCATCAAAAAGGGGACAGTTAAGATCGTTGGAAAATAAATGGAGGAAGAGCAAAACCTAGAATGATAGTGAACTGATCAAGACTACCCAAAAAAATTATAGAAAGGATTTTTGAAGCCAAATCTAAGTTTCTTTTGAATAAGATAGAGAAAGCCTCCAATAGACCTAGGGAACTGTACTCAGTCATTTTAAACATTGTGGAACCAAGCTGTGCCTCAGTGGCGTTAGAAGCTTCACAGTTGCAGTCAGATGTGTTTAATAACTATTTTGTAGAAAAAAGAGAATTAATCAGAGGAAAGATTGCGCAATCAACATCGATTGAGGTGGACAAGCACTTAGATGTTGGTGATATTGGTAAATTGGATGATCTTGTTGTTTCAAAACCATCTACTTTCTCAAAAGTCTTGGAGGAAACCTATCATCTCTCCTTTTATCACAGACTTTGTGTATAAATCCCTTAGGACATGTATTGTACCAGCTAACTTTAAAAAAGCAGTTATAACACCATTGTTAAAAAAAGCAAAATTAGATCCCACTAACCCACAAAATTACAGACCAGTGGCAGGTTTGCCATGGCTTGGAAAAATCTTGGAAAAATATGTTACACTACAATTGCAGGAGTACGTGCAAAAGGAACAGTCTGGGATGAGATTCTCGAGACGGCCGATCAGGGGGACATATCACTTTTGATTATGTTGGACTTATTATCTGCCGCGTTCGATACAGTAGATCATAAGATTCTACTAAGGTGTCTTGAGGACATGGGGAAGGTTATGCCATAGGCTTTACAATGATTTAACTCATTCTCGACTGGCAGAGAGCAGAGGGTAACATTTTGAGGATTTCTATCAGATTCAACTTTGCAATTCTGTGTTGTCCCTCAGGGCTCCTCACTCTCCCCTCTTATTTTTAATCAATATATAAATCCTCTTATGGATATCTTGAGGAAACATCAAGTTAAATTCCATTCTTACGCTGATGAAACTCAGATATTCTTGAGGGTTGAGAGATCGGAGGATACCTTTAAATTATCCTATAACACTGTCTAAAGGAGGTGCACGCTTGGATGTGTGCAAATCAGTTGCTGCTAAATGCCAATAAGACCAAATGGCACTATTTGGCTCGAAACATCAATTGCAACACAACAAGCAATTACAGTCTCCATGCCTCCTGGGATCTCAACCGGATTTTCCCCCTAAAAATAAAAAATCTGGGATGTATCTGGGAAGATAATATGGGCAGTGGGGCTAAGGTTAGTGCGAAAGTACAATCTGTGTTCTACACCCTACGAATGTTAGGACAGATTCTACCATTTGTAGCAGACAAAGACTGCACAACAGTAGTGGGAACTCTCATACATTCATGATTGGATTATGGGACCTCTTTGCTGACCGGAATACTGGCCACCCAACTACGGAGACCACAAGTAGCCCAAAATGCGTCTGTCAGATTGGTGTCTAGGGTGACAAAATCATCCCTTATCTCCAGTCTAAGGCGGTCATTACTTGTTAGCAGTGAAGGAACGTATAGATTTTAAAATCCTCAGCGTTATCTGCAAATGTGTTAATCAATTAGCACCTAGCTACTTGTCGGATAAAATTAAGTTATATATGCCAGGTCACCACCTGCGCTCGTGTGATAAGATGCTGCTGCATGAGCCACGATCAAGGTACCGGAACAAAGGAGATCGGAGGTTCGGAGTTTATGGCCCGAAACTCTGGAATAGGCTCCCTAGAGCCATTCGAGAAGTTATCACGTTTATTACATTCCGGACGGCTCTGAAGACCCATTTATTCTGTTAGGTACAATTTGAGGCTTAGTCATGTGTCTGTAAAATTTCTGAACTGATAGCACTGTCGAAGATGGTTGATGTATTACTGTATGTTACATCTGCGCCCAAATGTGATTCATTTCGTCAGGTGCGCGTTACAAATAAATCAAATCAAATGATTAAAAATTTGAAACCGCCTTGATAGTTTTGAACCTGGGTCATGCTCGATACTAGTGAGGTGTTCTGTCTGCTAAACTATCTTAACATTATTGTGTCATTTTATTTTGTGATAAATAAAAAGTTACAATAACACAGAATTTATTTTTTTCAGTTCAATTCTCACAGAGTAGCCTAATGCAATACACAAGATAAGATTTGTTATTTTCAGTTTTTGCATTGGAAATGCTCTCAGTGGGAAACACAACACACAGGGCCTGATTAAGAGTTTGGCGGTATTACCTCTGGTTACACCGGCAAATACATTTGCCATTGCCCATACAGTAGCGAACAGGTGCCCAGGCAGGCCCACACATTTCCAAGCATTGTGGCTCTTTCTGTTATTCCCCTATTTGGAGTCCCCCAAGACTCAATGAGGTCCAGTAGTTGCTACATGTGTAAATTACCACATGCAGTACTTCTTTTGTGTGTTAGTAAATACCTCCACACAACACCGGGTGGAAAAAAAAGAGTTTCATAATTGAACCTCAGAGTTTGCTAGAGAAGTAAAGCACCCATTATTGGAAAGCTCTGAATCTGGCCCACACTGAGCATGGCTGGATGGTGGCCTGTGACCATTCTTCCTTTTATGAATGAATTGCCTACAGAGCTTTTCATCACAATTAGCATACATCATGTTTTATTGTCATACAAAATGACCCACGTGTGAAGGCAACTCAGCACATTTTTGGGGTGTGACATATCAGCTTTGCGGGACCACTACTGTCATGTAAGAGAATCTATGGAGCTTTGCCAGTAGGTGTCTCCGGTCCATTTAGTCTGGGTAGTGCCATCAAGCAACATTTCCTTCTGGCAGTCTGACCCTTGGCAGAGGTTGTTAAGTGCAAGGGCAGTGCACACACACCATCCCAGTAAAATAGCTCCGAAATTTGAGTGCTCTCTGCTGAGTTCTCTGTGTGATTTGCAGGTCTCAAGTCTGAATATCAGCAAGGCCGACTCAGCCTTTCATCCTACTGAGCTTGATGGAATGAATACTAATTTCAGTTGTGTAATAATAATTGTATATACAAATGTTCTATGTAAGGAGTTTTGGTGAAAGCGCTATTTGAAAAACAGGTTATTATTGCACCAACAGATTGCTTCATTGAATTAATTTCTGGACTGAAAGGCCCTTTAAATGCCTGAAAGCTTTGTGATGGGTTTCATCCAACATGCTGCCCCATGCACCTTGATGCCCCTGGGCTTAGTGCGCTTTATACATGTAAAAATAAATGAATAAATAAATGCAATCTGTTGCACACATACAGGGTTTTGAGTCCCAGGTACAAAAAACAATTCTGCCAACCAATAAACATCATCTTAACAAATACCCCCTGCAAACTTCCCTAATGGGGGGAAAGACCCACTGTATCCCCTTGACTTCTGCCACCTCAACCTATTCTCCTACCCCACCCAACAACTATTTTCTAATTTAATTGTACAATTTGATCTACTGAATTAGGTCAAAAAGATGCGGTCAAATGGGAGTAGAACAAGTTGGCATTAGGTCAGCTATGCCAATACTATTCAGAAGGTATCAGCAGAACTGTCCAATACTTAAACCACCAATGCTTCAGGAGACAAATATTTTTTGTTTCTTATGTGGCTTTTGCCAAGATGTTAATGGTCATCACCGTTGGGCCATATAATACTGCTTCGCATAAGCCACACATCCAGGTGGTTGGGGGATGAACATCTCTCTTTACAGATTAGCTCTTACTATCAATGAATAGGGGATAGGCGGGGGCGCAGTGGAATGGTGAACAATGTGGCCGTGAGTCCCTGCAAGCTCCCGGGGCCACCAGCAATATCCTGAGAAATAATCCTGATACCGTGGCAAATGATGGAAAAAAAGACATACTGGCAGACTGATGAACATCTGGTGTATCTCTGTGTGAAATGCGCCTTGCAGAATCCACTCTGATCCATAGAACTGGGTCCGAGACGGTCTGCCGTGGGCGACAGAACAACACTTTCCCAAAATGGCCGTCAGCCGATGCCCACGGGGAAGTGGCGACCACTTGAAAAAGAGTACTGCTGAGTACTGCTGGTATCGGAGAACCAAGCCTGCAATTAACAGGTCACACTACAACCGAGCAATAATCTCTATCTGGAGTAATTGTTTACCGGCAAATGTACACTACGCACTGGTGCGTGGTGAGGGGCTCTCCAACCCGCCCAGACTGCAACGAGCCCTCAGGTCGCACCACGGAGCTGAGCTGATCTATGCGTGAGGGTGCCTGGGGAGGACCGCTCTTACCAACACTGCAACGGGCCAAGCTGGACCACTATACAGCCAAGAAACCTCTGGCAGTGCAAAGTAGGACGCAAGGACCCGCCGGATAAACACCAACTTGGGGAGGAGATATCGCAAATACGCCAGAGCCCCGGCATGTTGAAAGAACCGGGCGTCCAGTGAAACGACCAAAGCCGAAGCCCTGCAATAACACTGTGCCCCCAGCCCTGAGTGAACTGGAGAGCCCAGATCACCATCAGCGACACTGTGTAAGACTGGAGTGAGTCGGAGCAGTGTGGTGCCCCGACCAAAAATGGTAGGAGAATTCAGCGCAGAGCTTTGCCAACTTGCACTGCAAGCCGTAGAAACACTGAGGTGCCCCCACCGCGCACTGAGAACTACATGCCCAACTAACACCAGACAATCTGAGCACATGCATAATACTATGTATTTGGCAGTCAGGAAAATGAAATCCAGACAGAGGGCCCCTCACTAGGCATACGGAATTGATGCTGCCCTTCTCCCTCCCCACCCACCGCCCTGACACCTGACTCACCTCTGCAGAAACCGCAGCTGGCAGATCGAACAAAATACTGTATAAGCCCATCTACAAAGGAGGCCAGCTCGGTCGCCACCGCACAGCTGAGGAGCTACTCTCCCTCGCGGGACACCGTGCTACGAGACAAAGAGGATACAGACTCGGACCTCTGAAGGATCCATAAATATTGATGCATTAGGTGCATAATGGAGCTGTCTAGACAACGCAGACTCGCGGTGGTGACCTGGCGAGGGAACATCACCCGTGTACTTGCTGCAACTAACGGAGGAACCCCTCCCCCACAGAGACCAGCATTTAACGGCAGCAAAACACGCCAATGTTGGAACTGCTAGTAGAGGTTGCAGGACTACCCACTCGGAGATACTACTGAACTTCTGCCTTCTTACATAATACAGGTCAGGGGTCCTTGGGGACACACTATGAGCACACTTGCTCCCCACAGGCAGGTCATTGGAAGACACCTTAGAACACTGGTCTGAGACGAGTTTGCACAAATTCGCAACTCGAGGTGGGCCGAGCTGGGATCAGACACTGGAGACGCCACGTGCCTGCAGTCACGTGGAGTACCAGGACTCTACTTCTGGGTGTATCGGACAGACCGGTGCTTGGGAACAGACTTTCAGATCGATAAGATCCTTTGGTGGGTCAGCAGTGAAACACCAACAGAGGAGGATTGATGGGGCACTGTCCCACAGTATGACGAAGGGATAAGACACTTAATTATAACTGGATGCCTACATAGCAGTGAAACTCTGGTAATACAAAGTGGCCCCTCAGGGAAACAAGGAAGCCAAGATAACAAAAACCAGTAAAGTAAAGGGGAGACACCATCCGGGATAGAAGTGATCGACCCAGCGAGATCAACCATGCATAGATACTGCCATGGAGAGCGAAGCAGCCCTGCTAAACCCGGCAACATACGATACGCCACAAGTGAAGAGGAAACAGAAGCAGCCAGGCTACAGACCCTTCAGCTATCCACATGATCAGCCAGCGACCCTTGAACACAAGTTCACACAAACGCTGGTCTACCCTCACGCCACAAGCAGGTGAACTGGATATCCCAGCCCTTTAAGATGAGTAGCAATACCCTGGAGATGGATGGGGATGCAGATTTTATTCATACATCAATAATCGAAATGACTCAGGTAGTCTGGCAAAAGGATAACTGTTTTATTTTGAAGTATCTAAAAAAGGGAGTACAACGAACATCAATAAACTTGCTCGATCCTCTTCCTCAACGCATTTAATAAAAAAAAGAGTTCTTATACAGAAAATTCATCACTGATGACGTTAACCTACGTGTTACTAACGTCATCCTACCTGCCAAACTAAAAAGACCTAGTGGCAAATGTGATAGGCTCGCAGTGAATCATCTAAGTATACAATCTATGCTAGTATTGGATAATGAGTGAATGTAATTGGTTACTTAACATCAGGTGGGGCAACTAAGCCCTTCCCCAAAAATGACCACTATGAACGTCACTAAATGTACAGCGTCCCATTGGTTACACAAACTATAGGATCCTTAATTACGCGGTGCGTCATTACTTTTCCACCTACATCTAACAGCATGCAGGCTGGCCGTCCAGGTGCGGATGAGCTTGCCTTAAACATAGCTTCCCACCAATTAGCATACTGATCCATCATCGCCTCAGTGGTCTACTGTCAATTAGGGCTTTGAAGCTTGGCCTTGAGAGTGTTCTTAGCTCTGAGAAATTCATGGAGTGAAGGCACGGTCTGCTCTCGTGCGTAGGTGTGACCATCTCATTCGTCCAACTTCATCCTTCCACGTGACTGGAGACCATGGAATCGAGCCTTTTGTGCATTTAAAATACTATTTTCTAATAGACCTCTGATGTCTTTGTTGTTTTGTTCATGCCTCCTGAACAAGAGTTCTGTTCTTTCACACGATTTGTATCCAATGTCAGTTTTCTCCGGTTTGATAAGACCTTGGCTTCTTTAGCTCATCCAACTTTGCCTTCTGAGATTCATTTTGTAATTAAAGCTGCTTTTCAACTGCGACACACTCAAAATTAGGCCTTCTTATTTAAGTCCAGCACTGCTAATGCGTAGTGGAAACATCCATCTTTTACTTGATTGATTACATATATGTATATATTGGCGCTTGCCGTAATCAGTTCACTATAAATCTAGCCTCGTGATTACTTCGTCTGCTTGCGTTTCTTACATCTGTACACGTGTAAAATGACTTGATATCTTCATCGTTTCTGTGGCATAAGCTTCTTCACCTTGATCCCAAGATGTCACTTATCCTCGATACTTTCTTGATGCCTTATAGAATATCTTCATTCTCTCATATCTCTGCATCCTCTATGTACGTCAATTCGACTCATTGTGACGTCACCCTTCACTTTTCCCCTTTATTTGCTCTACTTCTTCAGGAATAGCATTTAAACGAGTGTCATACTTCCTTGAATGCAGGTATGGTTTCCTTAATGGGAATCTTGCCTCTAAGATTCTCTTAGGTATTGATATCCCCAATGCCACTGCACGGTTTTCATCCTCTGACCTTTGTTGTTTTAACTGCTCCATGTATGTCACATACTCTGGTTCCCAAGATATAGGCAATATAGGTGAAGTGGTTGAGATGGGGGTACTTGGCTCCTCCTCTACACAGTTGAACTTTAACACCTAATTGCCTGAATAAATGGCAGAGGCTGCCACTGGCAGGATACCATAGATACCACACTGGGAATGATCCTCCTATATAGAGTTAACATGGTGTCCTGGTAGAATGCACTGGGATCCCCAGAACTACTGAAGATCCAGCACATTAAGGCTTACCGCGGATGCCTTGGAATAATACCCCCATATCCTGCATCGCACCCACAACCACGACCGGACCACCTCCACAGCTACCTGTCTTTCATCCTGATCGGCGGACACTGGGTGACAGCCCTCCTCTGATCACACCCCAACATGGTCAAAGACAAATCTAAAAAGACGACTACCCAAAGCAAAATGGACCAGTATGCTATGCCTGCGATGGCTACCCCGCTAGCCAAGGACATCTAGATAGCACAGTAGAAATGGAGAACTCCATCTCCTTGAAAGACTTTAAGAACGCCGTCGCCAATTCACGTGCGTCTATGGAAGAAAAGATGGATGGCATTAGCGCAGACGTGTCCCTACTCTGGCACGATCTACAAAGCTAACGTCCCACACTAGGGAAGAGGAAAACCACATTTCAGGGACAGAAGATGGACTCTGCAATATGGAACAACAAATGTCCAGAGTAATGACACACCTGAAAACAATGGAAGACCAGGTGGATGAGGGGGATGGTAGATCACAGCGGAACAATATCCATATCCTGGACCTTCCGGAGAAGTCGGAGGGACCGAAAATGGAACTGTTCTTAGAACAATGGCTGGTAGACATTTTCGCGCCCAAGACATTATCCAATTTCTCCTTGATCGAATGAGCCCACTGCATGCCGACCGGACGACGTACTCCTGGTGCCCCACCATGCACAGTGATTGCCAAACTGATGCATTATTGCAAATGGACCGGGCTAAAGGAACAATAACATAAAATGGGTCTCAGCCAGGCAATCGTTCAATCATCTGAAAAGACGTTTGCAATCTCTCAATGCCAAATATGGCCTTTTGTTCCCGGCACAACTCAAGATCTACCACAAAGGCACAACAGTGATCTTTACAGACCCCAGAAATGCATGGAGATGGGCTGAACAACACATTTAAAGGGATTGGAGACCAGAAGGAACAAACAAGAACAGACCCACCAAATCAGCCACTACATGAGCAAGAATCTGACCCCCCACCGCTCGGGGTCGGCGACAAGTGAACGAGTCAGTAAGAACAAATGACAGTTCGCTCAGCGAATATTGTTACCGCGGAGAGATAAGTGTCTAAAACCAGACAAGGGCACAACACCAATGGCCACGATTAGATTCATAGCTGTGCGGATCGACGGGGGGGTCCCCACCACTCAATCGAGTGTTACCGGCAGCGCCGGAATGATCTGTGTTATAGTGATCGATGACACAGTTCGTATGTTTTTTGTTTGATGGTTTGGTAGCCAACTGTTTCGTCTATCAATAATTTTGGGTTACAGATGCTTCAGGTTGAGGTGGAGTATAGGGAGGGGGGTAGGAAAGTTTGTGAAGTTTATTTTTGTTTTCAAATCAACCATTTAGACTTGTCTAGGCGACCACCAATACACACCACGATACACATGTAAGAGGCACTTTCCCCTCACCACCTGAAACACAGATACACGTGACAGAACCAAAACAATAATGACCCGGAATAGTGTAAAATCTCTGAAACTCCTTACGTGAAATGTCAATGGCCTCAGCACGTGGATAAAACGATGGCTAGTCACACAATTCCTAAATAGGCACTCCCCGGCTATTGCCCTCCTCCCAGAAACACACCTGGTTGGTACAACATGCACTCTATTTAGACATTTGAATTACTGGACAGTATTGCATGCAGACTTCTCCACAGGTACCAGGGGGGGTCCTGATCTTACTACACAAGAGACTTCCCTTTATACTCTCCAAGATTATACAAGACCACAGTGGCAGATATGTACTGTTACAGGGCTCGTTATGGACTGAGACGCTTACAATTATTGTGGTATATACCTCCCCGACACTCATGATGGAACTAATCAGTGACCCGACATCCCTGCTCACAACCCAAATGTCAAACCTCTGGGTTCTGGGCGGAGATTTCAACCATGTCATGGATGTGGCACTGGACCGAACGCACTTGAGAAATAGAAACCCCACTGAATGCACCAAACTAGCTGCCTTCGCTACGGCACTAGGCTAAAGTAATATATGGCGAGATCTACACCCTACAGAGAAAGGGTACTCATATCATTCTGGAGCCCATGCTTCTCTCTCAAGACTGGACTATTTCTTCCTTCCGACAACAGACGCCCACAGGGCAATTAGTGCAACCCTGCTCCCCCGGGGAATCTCTGTCCATTCACACCTGATGATAGAACTAAAGACCGATCGACCGCCCCCCAGCCCCATCCAGGTGATTAAATAGCTACTACCTTCGCTTCCCGGAACTCATGGACTACAATCGTGATAAAACAACCACTTACTTCAAACAACAGAACGGTAGATAGCCCAGAAACTCTATGGGAAGCATATAAACCGGTTCTCCGAGGAGAGATCCTGTCCTGGACGTCAGCCCATAAAAAAGCACGTCTGAAAAGGGTACTGGAGGCAGAGCAAGAGGTAATGAGGCAAGAAACAGAACACATAACCAGGGGATCGCCTGAGATGCACCGATCCCTCCTAGTAGCTAAGAAACATCTCCACAATGTCACCCTCGATAATGCCAATCAGGCACACTTTGAAACGCGCACATGACTGTATGAGACCGGGGATAAATCTGGCAAAATGTTGGCATGGCTGGAGAAAAGGGATGCTGGTCACTGACAGGTTAGAGAACTCAAAACTGCACAACCTGAACCACTACAATTAGATTGTGACATAGCCGAGGGCTTTGCAGACTACTATGAAACCCTATATAAATCCCCTTCAGATTCTGTTAACACAGCCACCTTAGATAACATTATACTCCCATGTTTGACTTCATCTCAACAAGCCGGTTTAAAAGAGAATATCACGGAGAAAGAGATAGCAACTTGTGGGATGTATTGACCCACTCCGCTATCTTATGCGGCATCACTCTGATAGTATGGTGCAAGAAACAGCAACAATGGCCGCAAAACTCTTGTGTGTGCCAAAAACCTCCAAAACCGCGTGTTTGGATGCACAAAAAGATGGATGCACAACCTGCCACCCATGGTGCATGCATGGTGGGATAGAGCACACACTGCAGAAAATGTGCCAGTGGGCTCCATGAACAGCAAACAGAGTGCAGAGAGAGAAGCAGAGCTTTGCTAATGAAACTCCAAAGTGTGCCTATATATGATATTTGCTTTGTTGCTAAAAACTCCAAAATGCCTATACACAACACTTCTCAACATTCAATATCTTGATTGACGCTAAAATTCATGTAATCTAATGAAGCATGGCGAATATACAAAGTCATAAAGTGTAAAGAGCAAAACATTTCCTCAGACAAACTGGATTGTCTGTAAACTGACAGCTCCTGTCAAAATCTGGGTGCAGTACACTGGGCTTCCTGTGGATAACAGCTGTCAGATGAGCTCCTGATGAAACTTCAAAGTATCTAAACTAAAAAGTCTGCCGGGTTGGCAAACATAAAAGGATTGTTGCTAAAAGGAATACAGATTTCAGTTGTGTTTTTGATCCCACAGATGTAAAGCTAAGAAAGTAATGTATTTATGTTTGATGCAACAAGTTTGGTTTCTGATGGACTTTAAATGTTAAGAATAAATTAGCCTGGCTGAGCTGCAAGAAGTGGATAAACAGGTTTCTCCTAAGGGGAGGGAAATTCTCTCAGCAGAAACTCACTGATAGATGATAATTGTGGGTTAGGCCAGACTCTTGTCTACAGAAACAGAATGAACAATGGCATATCCTTCAGCCCAGGAAACAGAGGTGTGAAAGGGTCGTAAACTGCTCCTGGAAGGAAGTGCCCAAAGGAGGGGGCTGTTCCTGGACTCCATGGAGAGGAAAATGGGCGGAGCATTTGCTGTTAAGAATGAACAATGAACAATTTCTAGAGACTCATAACTTGTGATTCAAAGTGGTGAAAAATATACAAAGAACAGATCTGTTAGTTTAATTTTTGGCTGCACGTTTTAAGTGGTGGTAGAACTGTGTAACATATTCTGGACAGGAATGGCAATATATGTGGTTTTATGTGAACTGTGTTAATACTAGAATTGTGAAAATGTACACACACATCCCTATGTTAAACGCACACATTTGTGGTAATTTGCAGAAATATTGAAAATTTGTTCAACGCAAAAAGGACAACATTCTGTAGAAAGGTGAAACAAGATCCCACAGTTGCAGGATTTTGATGAGCAGATGCTACATAAAATATGGAATCTTTGTGTGTGATTTGTGTAGAGGTAACCAATATAGAAATATGTATTTAGGATCAAATCTGATTTTGGTACTAGTGGCTAAGGGGAGGTTTCTAAGGACTGTAAAGCTAAACCATAAATGTGACATCATCCAGCCTTGATCCAATCACTCAAATGCAAGGCGGAGATGAGGTCTTGATCCAATCCCAGCTCAAAGGGGCAAGCTTAGTTAAGCCGGCCCATACATCCATTTTGTTATGTCATTTGAAAGGATAAATAGAGACTGCTGACAACACATAGGGACTCGCTGATTCACTCACTTTCCTGATTCCGGCGAACCACTCTGATCCAGCATTCTACATACAGCCTTTAACATCCTTCCAGATCCAGATGCAAAAACTCTTGCCCAGCAGGAGAGAACTATTGACTTTCATCAAGGCCTAATCCTCAAACTTATTCTCACAACCCGGTGAAGCGCTGTGGTGTGGGAAGGCCTTCTGAACTAGTATACTGAAAATCTCTAGCTTGCTACCACAAGGCTTGCCCAAGGAACTCGCTAGCCAGCTGATTTGAAATATCC
The DNA here is from genome assembly GCF_040938575.1 of Ambystoma mexicanum. Taxonomy (NCBI): domain Eukaryota; kingdom Metazoa; phylum Chordata; class Amphibia; order Caudata; family Ambystomatidae; genus Ambystoma; species Ambystoma mexicanum. The sequence goes on along the minus strand of NC_090930.1, from coordinate 143,344,143 downwards.
ACAAACAAGAAGAGCAGATCCTGTGCAAATCCAGTGACCGGCCTAGCTGATCCAGTCCCGTGCCTGATGTGCTGTCCTTCCTTATCAGACCCAATCCGTGACCAGAACTGACGGTCCAATTTAATAACATGCTGTAAGTATTAATAGGAAGAACAGTGACCCATATTTGCATTGTATGATCCCAATCAGAACTCCAGTATTGTTAGAATCTTTCTTGCGCTGATTGTCTCCCCTGTGTTAACTTCCGAGTTAACTTCCTAGTGATTTTGAATAACTAAAGTAAATCCCAGGAAGAAGTAGAGTATCCACAACAGCCGGGTTACGCTGATCACGTGACTGTAAGATCCATATGTGGCATTCTCTTTTTCCTAACCATAATATAGTCTAATCAAACCCATCTGTCATTTTCAAAAGTGCATTGCTGTTTTCATTCTCGCGCCTAATTTGCAAAAACGCCTCTTACTAAAACCTCTATAACTCCCTCGGTTTTTATGATAGTAGCGAGATTTCAACTCCTACTTGTACCTAACATCCTTAGCTATCCATAGATAATAGCAGTGCAAAACAGTGCAATTGGCCCGTTATAGCAAAAATCGCACAAGGAAAAGTTTGCTGCGATTTGATATTCTGTAAAATTTTACACATGTGAATTACCTTTAAATTATTTCCTACTTTGACTTTGAGATTTCAAAGGTTTTCTTCTGACTAAACCATTGCTTGTGATTGTTTGAATCTGTTCAAAGCAGCTCCCACAGCAATTTATAATAATTTAAGTATTTTTGACCACATTTGGTGTTTTTGCTCAGCCAATTCCAAAGATAATTTCAATGCCATTCTGACAGTTGAAAAGTCAATTCTGTTTTTCTCTTGTGTTTGAAGGGGGAAGGTGGGAGTGACATTCTGTTTGATTTGTGTTATTCCTGAATACCTGCTTTCTCCTCACATCTATTTAATGTGCCTATTGGGGGGTTTAGGGGTGTTGTAGGGGAAACCTCTAACCATAGTGCCGTCTGTCCAAACCAACACAAAAGTATTTTTTTCTGTGCTGCATTTGTTTTTGTGCTCATTACTTGATTCCTAGTGTATTAAAGATATTACTCAGTGTTCTGTCGCCCCATTGGTGATCGTTGTTTACCTATTAAAATATATTGTGAATTAAATTTTAAACCCATAAATAAATATTTACCTTTGCAAACCAGCCTGATTCCTGGTTCAGTGTTACCGGGGGGTCTCTGGAGAAGGGTGTGATATGAGTGGTATATCGTTCACAATATTGAATTTATAAATAAAATAAATAAGGGTTTCATTTGTGCACTACATGCTGGGCATGACTCGGGTGTGTGCTGGATTGAAATCACTTACAAACTACCATCTCACAACTACAATCAGGGAAAATACTGGGACCTATTGGATTCCCGATTGAGACATGGAAGAAACTAGGAGAGAATGAAATTGATTCCCACATGCTCAAAATGTTTCTTCACTGTAAACAGAAAGGGATCCTACCCCCGGGTCTACGTAAAGCCAATATTGTTGTCATACTGAAGAAGGGAAAGCCTCCTGAATTAGGCAGCTCATACAGACCAATTTCATTAATTAAGAGTGAAACCAAAATCCTAGCAAAACTACTAGCAAATAGATTGCAAAAAGTCAAATACTCACTGGTACACCCGGACCAGTGTGGATTCATGCCGCAGAGATCAACATGCATGAACATTCGTAGACTACACTTGATGCTGGAGAAAGCTACGACCCTCCAAGAACCCCTAGCATTGCTAGCTGTTGACTTTGAGAAGGCTTTTGACTGTCTTTTGGGAGGCCCTAAAATTATGAAGCAAATGCGTTTCGGGGAGACCTTAATGGGTTGGATCCAAATATTGTACAAATCTCCAGTGGCAGAGGTAAATGTTAATGGCTGGCCTACTCAAACCTTTCAGTTGAGCAAAGGGACACACCAGGGATGTCCCCTGTCACCATTACTCTTTGCGTTAATCATTGAACCCCTAGCCCTATGATTTCGCCAAACTAACGTATGGAAGGGATTCCAATGGCCTGGAGGTGTGGAAGGTAGAGTCTCACTATACGCTGATGATCTGCTGATATATATATGGGTGACCCAATCCACTCCTGCCCAGAGGTCACAAAATTACTGGAACAATATGGGACGTTTAGTGGGCTGTGAGTTAATTGAACAAATCCATCCTCTTCCCAGTTAAGGGGGCAACTCGTGCGATTCCCCCCACAGTGTCCATACCGCATAGAGCTAGAACACTTTTGCTACCTGGGGATCCAGGTAAAAACAGACCTGTCGGAGTATGTGCCCCGAAATCTACACCCGATCACAGAAAAGTTTAAGGCAGACTCCCGACACTGGGTTTTGCTCCCGTTGACCCTATTGGGTAGAGCCACCCTCTTCAAGATACTGACGCTACCGCGCTTCTTATATATCCTTCAAAATGCCCCACTCCATATACCTGAATAAGAATTCCAAAAAGTGGAAAGGGCCCTTAGAATGATGATATGGGGAGGTGGATAAATAGATCTCTTTGCTGGATCTGAGGAAAGGCCATTGGGAAATCCTGTTGGCCCTAGAAGACCAAAAGAATAATGACTTAATCACAAGATTAGGTTTGTTCCGGTTCACTGTGTTGTCATTTGGCCTCCATGGCACCCAAAGAGTAATGGACATGGTGTTCTTGTCCCATCAGGATTATTTGGCGGCATACATCCATCACATTGTGATCTATAGCAAAAACTGGGCTCACCACCTGAAGCACGTTTACTGGGTAGCTCACTGTATGCAAAATGTCACCTGGCCTTGTCGTCAGGGAATATATAGGATTTCAGGTGGGGAAGAGAAGTGTTCAGCAAAAGTAAAGAGCATTTCAGACATTCCCAACTCCAAAACAAAACAAAATTCTCTATCATCGCTGAACTCCTTCCGGACAAAGTAAAAATATCTACGTTTAATTGGTTCCAGTGAACTGAAGTAACCAAGAAACATTACCTCATCGGCACCTCTTATATTTACAGACCCGTTCATCCCCCGGACCAAATGAAACAATGCAAAGGTTTATGGGGTGGTTCTTGGCCCTCCAGTCATACATATTTTTCATGGCCCATTAGGAAGCATTCAGGCAAGCTTACATGGACTTTCACATCTGGTACTCAATTGATGGGCATGCTGGGGGGTAAATGAGAATTTGGGGTGATTTTTGATTAAGTACGCTGTCTGCATCCATGGATCATCAGGTGAGTGTCTCAGGGAGCAAGGTGTCTCCCAGAGCCAGTAAATGATGGGTCCAGGAATGAAATGGGAGGATCCATGACTCACTGTCCATTGGTCCGCATCACTTGGCAGGAGAAAGCAACATGCAGGCCATCAGACACATTCCCCCTGTGAGGGACCTTAAAACTCTGCCCCTGGACCAGAACCCCCAAAGTGAGGAGCCTGGCAGACTCTCTGTCGTTTTGCAACTTCCTAAACAATTTACTGTTAGGTCCACAAATCTGCTTATGAAGTCCTTAAACCCTCTAAACAACCCCAAATACTGCGGGGAACCAGAGGATAGTAACAGAAGCTCATCTAAAACATCCCAACCATACTCACCTGCCCTGTAAAACAACATAGCATGGGTCCTGGCAAAGGCAGCTTTCTCCGGACTGCCATACAGCTACATGAAATCCCAGATGGCAACCAGAATTGATATAGGCATAGACGGCTCTCCTCAATCTGACCCAAAGGATGCTGGAAGTCACTGACAACCCCAGCCCTCAAACAACTGGAAGCCACAGGTGTAACACCTCAGAAAGGGTCCCACCCAGGTAGAGAGGTAATATCACTATATAAGGCAGACAGCCCTGTCCAGTAGTGTGAGTTGTTGAAGCAGGTTGTGCTTGGCGGTTGGCGGAAACTGAAGTGTGTTGTAAGGCTTCTGAAGAAATGGAGGCTGCTGGGGGTCCGAGGGGAAAAGGAGCCAGAGGGAGTAAGAGCAAGTCAGGAATTGGAGGAGATGGTAGAGCTTGGAGGAGGTGTGAGTGTTTGGAGGAGTCGATAACATAAAGGAACGTTTGGAGGAGGAGGTACCATTTGCGGGAGAAGGTGAATAGTTGGAGAAAATTGTGCTGTTAGGAGGAGGTGTTGAGGTTTTGGGGGATGAGATAACACCGGGAGAAAGTGGTGAGAATTCAAAGGAGGATGTAACATCAGGAAAAGGTGGTAAGAATTTGAAGGGGAGGCAACAGCAATAGGAGATGGTGAGAGGAGAAAACAGTGCGATTTTCACAGAGGTGGTAATATCCACAGGAAGTCACACAAGTTTAGAGAAGATCACATGATGAGGAAGCAGAGGAGAGTTGGAGGAGGAGATAGCAATAGCCAGAGCAGTAAGGTGCAAGGAGGCAAGGTTGGCCCATGTCAGGGTGAAGAGGTGGGAAGAGGCACGAGACACAGACAGGGAGTTCACTACAGTGAGGTGCAAGAAGCAAGAACGAGCCAGTGTACTACCTGGAAGGTGGCGAAGGTGCCTGGAGACTAGAGCGTGTCAGTGGAAACTACTGACTCCAAATCCACACCCTTGAGAAACTTGAATAGTAAAGCAGGTGGAGGTGCAACAGATGTGCACCAGCCAGGGGTCTCAGGAAGCCAACCAGAACGTGGACTTCATGGACACTTTTTCATTAGATCCTAATGGGTATGGAACCTGGGAAAGCCCACATTTGGGTATCTGGCCAAGCAGCGACAACCGTCCTGGGAGACTTGATTTTGGTTACCCAGAGGCCTCATTTATTTTGTATTTTGTAATGTTACTGGCACCTTTTCTGGACCGGCTCACTCCATGTTTACCGATAGGGGCTGTGAACTACCGGCAGGCCTGACCTGCTGGCAGTTCAGACCCCTACCAGCAAATAAATCACTGAAGCACCGGCACCGTTAACAACAGTGCCGGTGCTTCAGTCTTCCCATTTCCATGGACACCATGGAATGGGAACTTACCGCTCTGCTTTCGCCCGTAATATCCCGGTATTACTGGGATATCGGGTGGCAGAGATGGTAAGTCGAGATTGCCACTACCGGCACCCTACCAGCAACCTCGTAATGAGGGCAAATCTCTGAGCTGAAGTCACAGCATCATCAGGGCTGCATAAAGGCCTGACTTAAATACTGTGTACTTGATTGGGACAATGCTTTTGATTTCCGATAGACAGGACAGCATTTTTCGGTCATCAAAGCAGCCAGAGGGTCTGGGGTGGTCAATAGACATGGCTGGGATGTTGTGTAGATAGAAAAGAGGGTACTAATTAGGAGAAGAATATAATATACTGCAGAGCAAAACCAGCCAACAGCATCGGGAAAGCAAGCTAAGCGGAGGCCAACTGGGAGGCGGCCGGCCTTTATTTATTTATTTGCATTTGTAAAGCGCTCACACAGCCCGGGGGCATTGAGGCGCTGTTACTGGAATATGAGCCTGATTACGACCCTGGAGGTAACCATGCCGCTTTATCTGGCATGGTTACCCCCATTCCGGGTACCGGGTCTGGCTTCCCTGAATGGGGAAATACCGGGCCATTCCAACCTTGGAGGGCCCAGTATTTCCCCATTCAGGGGACTGGTACATCCCCATTTCAGCCCCATCAATGGACATGATGCTAACGTGCCCGTTAATGACGGGCCCGCTGTTAGCATCCTGGTCTGCTCGCGGGACCCGCTTAGGACGCCTGGTTTTACCAGGCGTCCTTAGAGGGTCCCGCAAGCAGACCTCTTAATGAGGCAGTAAGGGATTAACAGGGCCAGCAGCTAAGGGATTAACAGGGCCAGCAGCTCTACCAGCCCCGTTAACCCCCACCGCCTTCCTCGTAATGAGGCCCGGACGGCGGTGGACAAAGGTGCTATTAGCACCTTGGTCCATGCCGGTAAAATACCGGCACCGCCTTGGTGGAAAGGGGAATTACCGCCCTATTCCAAGGTTGGTGGGGCGGTAATTCCCTCTTCCCCCATTGCCCTTCCCCATTCCCATTTTTGCCCCATAGAGCATAATGGGTATGGGGAAGGTGCTAATTACGGCACCGCAAATTGCGGTACCGTAATTAGCACCATGGTCCCTTAGCGCCATGGATTTTAACACCTGCAAAAAGCAGGCGTTAAACTCACCATGGCGCAAAGGGACCTTGGAATCAGGCGTTAAGGGTCGGCGCCGTTTACGGCGCCGTTAACCCCTTAACGCCTGATTCGTAATGAGGCCCTTTGTCTCTTAGTTTCGTATTTATAGCGCGCTTAATACCCAGAGGTTTCTAAGCGCAGACCCAGGGATCAAACCTGTGTTGCTTCGTGTCGTCTTGTTTCGCAGGCGAGCACGTTGCTGCTATCCTCCCGGGACAAGATCACCGTGGTCACTGTGGTCACGGACTGATTGTATTTCCTGCAGTGCTTTAGTGACATCTATAATGTGCACTTCACCGACAGAGGTGGACGATTGCCAGGGAGAAGAGGGTGAAGCTATTTACAACATCGCTTGAATGCCACACATCAGCCTCACCCTGTCACGTTGACAGTAACTGGACCAATCAACGATGACCTTTGAAAAGTCCCCCACCAACTAGATCCAGCAGCGGTGGAAGCTGGGACACTATAAACACTTTCTCGCCTGGCCCAAAGAGGCCAGTGCACAGTGACGTCAGCATGGAGTGGATGCCTCATGCTGTCAGCCCCTGGCCTGGGGTTACAGAGATGATATTTAATCACACATAAGATGCAAGTCAGCTATCTGGTTCCGTATAAAAACGATCTGAAACATGCAATACATTCAAACAGATCTATTTTTTTCATTCCTTTTCCAAATCAGATTATTTGACCTCACAGGCATTCATGTATTTATGTACATATTATTAGTATTGCTAAAAAAAATATTTTTGTTTTTGACAATATCACATATCTATTTTGCATACCCACAATGCCTTGCTTTTGTGGCTAAGAACTGGAGGTGAACTTCCAGCGATGGCTACTAGGAGGCGCTATGAAATGTGTGACTTGGCTCAAATGAACGTTCCTTCTTTCACATTTCAGGTGAAAGGATTTTGTTTTCAACCTTTTTAAACCCACCCTAACTTTCTTGGTGCTGTGTGTATATGTATATATATATTTAAATATATATGTGCTTCTAGTTTTAGACTATCTATGTTCTTGACGTCTCCAACTATATTTTACTACGTTTATTTTCGTTTAATCTGTGCACAAATTAGATATAACTGTGTTTTCCACATATACTAAAATGAAACATTCCCCTGGATGCCAGTATTTTGACATGCACAGAGCAGAGCCCCTGCAGGTTAATCCCCATCCATTTTGCAGATTTATTTCTAAATACTTGAACAGTATTTCTACAGGAAAAGTATTTGTTCAGACAACTTGAGACATACATGGTACTGGGCTCCTGCAAAACTACACTTACATGTTTACTGCAAACCCGTTCACGCATAGCAATTGAATACCCCGAGGACACTTCAAACATCAGAACACTTCACCTCTGCAGCCAACTTATATAGCAGTTTCGCGACCATCACATCCTCCTACTCCCCCACCATCACATCCTCCTACTCCCGCGACCATCACATCCTCCTACTCCTGCGACCATCACATCCTCCTACTCCCGCCACCATCACATCTTCCTACTCCCGCGACCATCACATCCTCCTACTCCTGCGACCATCACATCCTCCTACTCCTGTGACCATCACATCCTCCTACTCCCGTTACCATCACATCCTCGTACTCCCGCGACCATGACATCCTCCTACTCCCCCACCATCACATCCTCCTACTCCCGCGACCATCACATCCTCCTACTCCTGCGACCATCACATCCTCCTACTCCCGCCACCATCACATCTTCCTGCTCCCACGACCATCACATCCTCCTACTCCCCCACCATCACATCCTCCTACTCCCGCGACCATCACATCCTCCTACTCCCGCGACCATCACATCCTCCTACTCCCGCCACCATCACATCTTCCTACTCCCGCGACCATCACATCCTCCTACTCCTGCGACCATCACATCCTCCTACTCCTGTGACCATCACATCCTCCTACTCCCGTGACCATCACATCCTCGTACTCCCGCGACCATGACATCCTCCTACTCCCCCACCATCACATCCTCCTACTCCCGCGACCATCACATCCTCCTACTCCTGCGACCATCACATCCTCCTACTCCCGCCACCATCACATCTTCCTACTCCCACGACCATCACATCCTCCTACTCCCGCCACCATCACATCCTCCTACTCCTGCGACCATCACATCTTCCTACTCCCGCCACCATCACATCCTCTTACTCCCGCGACAATCAAATCCTCCTACTCCTGCGACCATCACATCCTCCTACTCCTGCGACCATCACATCCTCCTACTCCTGCGACCATCACATCCTCCTACTCCCGCGACCTTCACATCCTGCTACTCCTGCGACCATCACATCCTCGTACTGCTGCGACCATCACGTCCTCGTACTCCCGCCAACATCACATCCTCCTACTCCTGCGACCATCACATCCTCCTATTCCTGCAAACCATCACATCTTCCTACTCCCGCGACCATCACATCCTCCTACTCCTGCGACCATCATATCCTCGTACTCCTGCGACCATCACATCCTCCTACTCCCGCAAACCATCACATCTTCCTACTCCCGCGACCATCACATCCTCCTACTCCCGCGACCATGACATCCTCCTACTCCAGCCACCATCACATCCTCCTACTCCTGCAACCATCACATCGTCATACTCCCGCGACCATCACATCCTCTTACTCCCGCGACCATCACATACTCGTACTCCTGCGGCCCATCACATCCTCATACTCCCGCGACCATCACATCGTCCTACTCCCGGCACCATCACATCCTCCTACTCCCGCGACCATCAAATCCTCGTACTCCTGCGACCATCACATCCTCGTACTCCCGCGACCATCACATCCTCCTACTCCCGCAACCATCACATCCTCCTACTCCCGCGACCATCACATCCTCCTACTCCCGCCACCATCACATCCTCCTACTCCTACGACCATCACATCCTCCTACTCCCGCCACCATCACATCCTCCTAATCCTGCGACCATCACATTCTCCTACTCCCGCGACCATCACATCCTCCTACTCCTGCGACCATCAGATCCTCCTACTCCCGCGACCATCACATCCTCCTACTCCGGCCACCTGCATTCATTCTCCGCTGGACACAGGTAGCTCAGGTGCTGGTCCACATAAAAACAGGCACACCCACAGTACCTGGGTACTTCCCACCTGCACTCATCGGTGCAACAGCAACGCTATTTAGCATTTTCCCTCTGGCCCTACTTTCTAAACCCAGTCCCCCCCTCACTTTCAAATCTACCAGAGCGCCAAGAGACCATGCAAAAGGCTGCGGGGCGCTTTAGAAAACCCAATAACTAAGGCAAAATTCTGCAGCCTGCATGAAAATTACTTTTCCTGCAGCTGCTAGTGACCTGAGTCAGATCAACACAGACATTTAAACAGATTTAAGTAGAAACCACTTTTTAAAATGCTGTCAGTCTGCAAAGGCAATGGCCAGCAAGGTAAGACTGGCTCCATGGAGAGGCAAGGAAACGAACTGCTTTCCCATTTAGTTATATTTAAATGAATACTGCCAAGATTCCTCCAGCTTCTAAGTGCTATAATAATCAATGTCACTATTATTATCCACTTATGGTGTTCAATTGATCGACCTGGTGGCATGGTGCAGGGCTGAGTAGGCCAGATCGTGGTATCAAATATATGGTGTAAGGCATCATCCTGCTCTCAAGCTGAGCGCGTTGCACCTGAGCTATCCTCCAGACTTCTGTCTACAAGTATCTGTAAAAAGCAGTAACACACTGATACCCAGGAGCCCTGATTATATCTCATCAGGGGCAGTCGCTATGGGATTAGTGGTATACTCAGGCATGCAGCTCACAGCAATTACTGTTACCGTAAGTGGTATCATGGTAGGTACACACCTATTATAACTATACCACCTGTATGGTCATAAATTCATGAAAATAATAGTCCATAAATACTCATGGGACATTAAAAAAAAACAAGGATATCAAAGAAGCATTTCTCTTCTTGTTTCAGGGATGGGACAAAGCATTTCACACAACCGCTGTCATGCAGAGGTCAAATGCACAGAAGATTCAATAATGACCCTTCTGCACATTGTGCATTCCCCCTCACCACCTGCATCTTTTGCCCTAAATGCACTGCTGCATCCCTGCACTTACGCGACACAAAGCGTTGTCATGCGGGGGTAGAACAAAAGCTGACCTCAGACGCTCGGGTGGGGGGAAATTATGGGGAAAAGCCTCAAATATTCAGGAGGCATTTCAAGCAATAACCAGACAGTATTTACTGCATGGGGTATTTATCACATCCTGCAGGATGAAAATGCATCTGCTCTCATAATGGTTATGGTTGGTTAAAAGAAGCCTTGTTCAAATTACTGGATCTCATTATCGGTCCGGCGGTAACCGTGCCGGTGATGCCGGCCGGTATCCGCCGGACCCGTAAATATTTACTGGTACCTGCCTTGCCGGTAACACCGGGGGATTACAACCCAGGTGGCCGGGAAGTCAGGGGCTGGTAAAATGTTGTTCCCCATTCCCATAGAGTCTAATAGGACTCTATGGGAATGGGGACCACGGAAATACCGGCACCAGTAATAACGGTGTCGGTGCTTCCGTGAAACTCTGCGGGCGGGTGCCTCTCCACCCGGCAGGTCAGACCAGACGGGAGGAACGGCGCCCGCCAGCAGACTTTCACGGAAGCACCCGCACCGTTAATAACGGTGCCATTGCTTCCGTGGTCCCCATTCCCGTAGAGTCAGGAATGGAGATCAACGTTTTACCCATGCCTGACTTACCGGACCGCTGGGGCCGTAAAGCCCTGGCTATTCCAGCAAGTCAGATGCCAGTAAATTATTACGGGTCCGGCAGCTACCTGTCAGTTTTTCCTGCACAGTTTCTCCACTGGACTTGTAATGAGGGCCTATGTCTCGGAAACCTATATAGCTGGCAATTGTTTTTACATCACTTTATCATTAACTTCTAAGCGGGACAATATACAAAATAAATGTCCAACACTCGCACATTCTCCTATAGAAGTCTTTGAGTTTTAAAGACTATTGGCCTCATTACAAAATTGGGGGTAGGGGAAATGCCGCCACTTTTTTGCCGCACCCCCCAAACTTCCAATGATGCCCCATACATTTAGTGAAGTGCTCAGACCAGCACAAGACCGATTCACAGCACTGATGGGAACATGGGCGGGCGGAGCGGCTAAATGCAGAGAGCATGGGGGAGTTTTGACAGTCTTTGGGTCAGAAGTAGAGTCTGTGTGGTGCTTCTAAACGTCCTCCTCCCTGGTTCATGGGAGCGGTGGAGCTGGTGAGGGTTCCAGAGGGGAAGCCTTGACTTTCTATTGATCTCTTCCCAGTGGGCTTGTACTTTCAGTGGCGGGTGGCCAGAAGTTTTTGAGACCGACTCTAAGCTGTTAAAATGTTAACTTCAATATTACTTTATTAAATTGTGCTCGCACTGTGTTCTGTTTACTTCCGTGTTGACTGGAAGTAACTCCCCCTTCTGGTTCACTTAATGGTTTCAAGGGGAGGTGATCCAGTGTCTATATTCAATTCCAGCTGTGAACAGGGGAGGAACTAACACTGACATCTTACAGGGACCCCTTAGGGTAGGATGCACATTAAGTTTGTGATGGCACAAGGAATAGGCTTATTTTGTGTCATCCCTATGCAAATACTACCTGGCTAGCACAATCTCAGATCTCCCTAGCAGGGGAGCAGATGTGCTACACCCCTCAATACCCTATAATTTGATGCGAGTATGCATTTGGCTCAGGGGTGATCATCTTTGGGGCCTTGTGTAACACTGGGGTGTCAGTATAAGGGTAGGGGCGTGTAGAAACAATGCACAAGAGAAACCAGAATGGATACCCACTGTGATAGGTCAAAATCAAGAGATGTATAAGGAGGAATGATTTCCAAATCCCTTATTCTTTCTCCAACGAAGAAAAGGCCTAATCTTTCCCAAATCCTGGGACTCTAAACCCCTCTAAACAGGAACAAGTAAAAAGGGTGCTCGCCAAGATGTCAGGGTGCCTAACCACAAATGAAGTCCTCTTTCCAGAATCCACTTCTAGCCTACTTTATTTATTTATTTATTTGTTTCGCCATTTATATAGCGCACCCAACCCAAGGGCACCTAGGCGCTGTTCTTGGTAAAGCATAACGTTAAAAGGTTACAGTGGAGTTCTTGGTAAAAGTATAACGTTACAAAGGTTGCGTGTATGCATAGTCAATGGCATGAGAAAAGTTACAATGGTTACATACATACATATATATATATTATAAAAGAAGGATAAGATGGTAAACTTTCTCTACTTCCACCCCTCCCTCTCCCCCAACGATTAGACACCTCCGACAGATTCTCCGGCACTACAGGTCTTGACAACATAGACTGCGTGCAACATTCCAAATTTCAAAAAACATTTTTGTTTAATACAGAATATTTAAATTAAAACATAAGATACTACCCACACCTAACACAGTGTACAAAACTACCACTAAAACCTACAAAATCTAAAAAGCTAAATTTCAAATAAACCACTTACAAATGGACACAGACGAAATCACATATCACAGTACATAGAAAAAACCTAAATGTGTCACTAAAACAACATATAATCCCAACATGTTTCTGTTCTTTAAAGCCCCTTTCGGGCGAACATTCTTCAGGGGAACCTTTAAAACATCCACTATTCTTCTCAACACTGTGTTGAATGGGTAGTTTCAGGCAACCAGCCTGCAAAGAAGGGAAACAGAGGAAACTAATCAGATCCCCAGTGGAGGGGGTATTACCAAATGTAAAAGTGGAGTTGACTCAGTCAAGAGAACAATTCCACAAAAAGGTTTAGAAATTAAACCAATTAGATTTACCTTAATGTGGTGAATCTTCAACGCACGTCTGTAAATGACAGATAGGCTAATTTTTCTTCATTGAAAAACAAAGATACTTCAAAAGGCGTCTCAATCTGCCGAAAATATCGTCACACCTAGAAAGGACACACCACACTACCAATGAGCCACAGATCACTACAGGACAACAGTCATGAATTGTTCAGGATATATTAAATAAAAATTACCTTCACGCAAGTGAAGCCACCCACAACGTGGGGCAAGGGGAGGAAATCCCTTGTAATGACAACCAAGTCTTCAGATGATTACAAAAGAGGACGCAGAACCAATCTGTAATATAAGAAGGGCGGTCACCAACCATCTCAAAGAGCATTAAAATGCACCGATAAACCACGTGTGCCATCTATATTTGCAAAAATTTGCATATGTCTGTTGCTTGATTTTTGCAATGCTGTGTCGATTTCTTTTGAATGGTTTTGTGCCCTCCAGTGCACTTTCTTCTCAACACTGCTTCCCTTTGTTGTTGGGTGGTTTGATGCAAAGATGGCCGTTAGTTTTTTCCTACCGGCTAGTACCTAACTGAAGAGTGTAGTCCTTCCTTAGTGTTCACTAGGAAGATTGCATGTAAAAGATGGCCGCTGTATTTTCTTGCCGGCTAGTATTTAATCGAAAAGTATAGTCCTTCCTTAGTGTTTACTAGGAAATGGTGAGCGTTTTGCTGCACTTGGTGAAAACACATGCTGGTGCTGCACGGTCTTCTTTCAAACCCCGCGAGTCATTAGCGAGGAGTTTGTTTCTCCTAATCTAGAGGTGAGTTTGTTGTTCTTGAACTTTAGTAGCTACATTACTTTTAGTGATGTTGGTGGCTATTATCCCTTTTCCGCAGTTTTTTACTTACTGAACGTTGAGGAGTTGTGTACTATCTCTCACTACTTGGTCACGTTCAGCATGTTTTTACACATTTAATGGCTGTGAAGACCGCTGGTGTATGACACTACTGTTTGGAAGCATGAGCTCTAATGGACAACCTAGGCTGGGCTTGAAATGGTTTCTTTTCTTCCCTTTTTTTACACATTTGGGAGCCGTGGTGTATCGGTGCATTTTAATGCTCTTTGAGATGGTTGGTGACCGCCCTTCTTATATTACAGATTGGTTCTGTGTCCTCTTTTGTAATCATCTGCAGACTTGGTTGTCATTACAAGGGATTTCCTCCCCTTGCCCCACGTTGTGGGTGGCTTCACTTGCGTGAAGGTAATTTTTATTTAATATATCCTGAACAATTCATGACTGTTGTCCTGTAGTGATCTGTGGCTCATTGGTAGTGTGATGTGTCCTTTCTAGGTGTGACGATATTTTCGGCGGATTGAGACGCCTTTTGAAGTATCTTGGTTTTTCAATGAAGAAAAATTAGCCTATCTGTCATTTACAGACGTGCGTTGAAGATTCACCACATTAAGGTAAATCTAATTGGTTTAATTTCTAAACCTTTTTGTGGAATTTTTCTCTTGACTGAGTCAACTCCACTTTTACATTTGGTAACACCCTCGCCCCTGGGGATCGGATTAGTTTCCTCTGTTTCCCTTCTTTGCAGGCTGGTTGCCTGAAACTACCCATTCAACACGGTGTTGAGAAGAATAGTGGATGTTTTAAAGGTTCCCCTGAAGAATGTTTGCCCGAAAGGGGCTTTAAAGAACAGAAACATGTTGGGATTATATGTTGTTTTAGTGACACATTTAGGTTTTTTCTATGTACTGTGATATGTGATTTCGTCTGTGTCCATTTGTAAGTGGTTTATTTGAAATTTAGCTTTTTAGATTTTGTAGGTTTTAGTGGTAGTTTTGTACACTGTGTTAGGTGTGGGTAGTATCTTATGTTTTAATTTAAATATTCTGTATTAAACAAAAATGTTTTTTGAAATTTGGAATGTTGCACGCAGTCTATGTTGTCAAGACCTGTAGTGCCGGAGAATCTGTCAGAGGTGTCTAATCGTTGGGGGAGAAGGAGGGGTGGAAGTAGAGAAAGTTTAGCATCTTATCCTTCTTTTATAATATAATCTATGTTCCTATTGGTGGAGTAAGATGTAGTACATATAAATAGGATCCTGTGTACCTATTTGATTACATACATACATACATAAACAGTGACATATATGTACAGGACGAAAGATGATACCATGATCTTAGATTCCATTGAGCCTAGTTGAGGCTGCAGTGCTGACTGCTAATCATTTCATCTCTAAAAAGGAAAACACAAAACAACCAAGACATATTTGGAGAAATTGCCCTATGAAAGGGATGGCTGACAGCCTCTGCCCCCCCCCCCTTTATCTCTTTACCATAGGCCCTTGCCTATGTTCCCATTTCCAGTATATATAGAATGTGAAATGCCTTAGTATAGACCCATGCCCCAGCCAGGTCTCGCTATGGCTCTTTCAAAATTATTTGTCTCACAGTCTTTCTCCCTTCGGGGCCGATTGTCATCTTTCTTGCTCCCCCAGTCTGGGTTTCTCTCAGTCTCTTCCTCCAAACTCTTGGGCTCCACTGTTTCTCATTTCTAACTCTGGGGTTCTTTCCTCCCCTCCCCAAACTGCGGCTATCCTCCTTCTCACTCCCGACTCTGGAGTTTTTTCTTCTGGGGCTTGTCTCTTTCTCTCTCTCCACTCCCGGCTTTCTCTGTTTTCTCCCCACTCCAGGTCGATCTCTTTCTCCCCCCACGCCACTTGTGGGCTTCTCTGTTCTTTCCCCACACCGGGATTAGTCTCTTTCTGTCGCACCGCTCTGGGACTTTGCTGTTCTCTCCCCACTTCGCGGTATGTCCTTTTCTGTCTCCCCGCTCTCAGGTTTCTCTGTGCTCTCACCACTCCGAGGTTCTTCCTCGCTTTGCCACCCGTCTCCCAGTCGACTGGAGCCACTGCATACTTGCTTCTGATGAGCTGTGTTCCACAGGAGGGGTGTAGAGTCTATCCGGTCCCCTTCTCTCCAGGGAGCCACTTACGTGACTTTTCAACTGGACTCCGCATCGGCAGCAGGTGACTGTTCCCTCAAGTTCGATTCATGCGCGGGACCCATGTTAGGGAAATTTCTCACACAAGTGCTTAATTCCCTCTACCTTAGAGCCCTCCAGCTCTTTTGCTATATTTTGGGGCTTTGACCTTTTCATTTATGATGTGTGTTTTACTTTTCTATTTTTTGGTTGTGGAGTTTTAAAACAACTCCATAGCCATCATCTTTGTCTGTGTGTCACACAGCACCTTCAGTGCACTGGCGCAGGGGTGTCTTTCAGACTCCCCAAGGTTTAAATACCTTCTCTGGGACTGACTACCGTCTCCCAGAGCATGTAAAGTTAAATTGGCCTTACTAGTCTTTTTAAATTTACTGACCCAGCACACCCTATCTTCCTATAGAGTGCTTGAGGGGTTGCTTAGCTTCCCTTGAGTCAAAACACTCATGTAACAGTGAAATGTTACCCTTTCCTACTTTCAATGGCTGGTGGCAGTAGTTTAGATCAAACTACCATGATTTTTCCCAACCGCTAACAACGGTAGCTAAAAATCGTGTCAGCCATGTTTTTCAATATGACGCCCAAGACAGACTCCTGTCATCTTTTCGCCATTTCATTTAGGAAAGGCCCTTCTTGTGTTTGTCTCTGTGCACCAAACCAGGTTTGGTCCCTTTGTTCGTTGGCTTCTTCTGGCGCCAGGGTGTCTGGGGTGGACGGATGTGAGGGTGGTGCCGGAAACTCCCTGTATTTAGTCTCCTAGGAGACCTGAATGCACTCTGGCGTGATTGGCCGGCTGGCTGTCCGGCAAGGACAGCCACCCTGCTGTGTGAGTGACAGCCAGGCTGGAATTAATGGGGGAAAACTGTTTAAAAGTAGGTCTCTGGGACATGGAAAGCAGAGTCGACCACTGGAACTAAAGAACCGAAGAGGAGAGGAAGGAAGAGGACTGCTGCAACTACTGGACGACCAGTGAAGCTCTGCTGCAGGTCCGAATTGCCTGAAACTGCGACGACAGAGAAGCCCTTCAAGGTTAACTTCTTCCAATGAGTTTGGTGGGAACAACCAACTCGCAAGCCACCTGGAAACCGTCCCCATCCGGTCGAATTTTCATCAGAGTGCTGTTGATAACCAGATAGCCGGAGGGAAGGAAACCAGCTTGTGGACTTTAAGGCACTCACACCTTAAACCTCCTTCTTGTCCCCACGACTGAAGCTCAGGAACAGCGAGATCTGCTCGAACTGCCAGGAACAACTGCGTCAGCTATAGCTTTCTTCATTGACAAGGTACTGTGAAAACGCGGTCCGTAAATCTTTTCGGCCATCGAGAAAGTGGTTGAAACTTTCCTCAACTACGAAGGCTTTTCCCTCCCTTAACATTCGTCAAACTTTTTTTTTGCCTAGCCAAATCCTTTAAAAACCTGTGGCAAAGACTTAACCGTTATATACCAGAACTGTGCTATCCTATACAAAATACTCTGAACCATTGACATTGGCCCAGGCCTATTGAGAAGAATTGCTGGTTGTATTTAACTGAAACCCTTTGCCCTGCCTATGAATGTATTGGGGCTGTCTATTCTTATAACCTTGTCTTTTTCCTCCTTTATTAAGTATCTGAAGTGCCATTTTGCTCCCACTTCATGTTGGAGCTAAACTTGTTCATTTACTTACAAGTTGGATTTTTGTGGTGTATTAGTGTGTGATATTGAGCTGCTTATGCTAGTGTAATGTTTTCTAACTGACTGGGTAAATAAATGTATATTCTTTTAGCAAGAAACCTTGAGTAAGTGTATATTTTAATCACTGTATTTGTGGGTCCTTTGTGTAACTTGTTCTACTGCTCACTTAAACTCTTGAGATAAGTCTGGCTGCTCAGCCATCGCTACCACTTTACTGTGTAGTACAGGCTTGTAACAAAGGTGAAATTGTGCTGACACTTGGAGTCCTAATTGCCCGTAGTGTTCCCCAAGGGTACTGCAGGTGATTCTGCCTAACAACCCAACTGAGGCTTCTCCTAGGGTCTTCGCTTCAGCGCTCCAAGGTACTTCGTTCTTGTTCACTTTGTGGAGTCAGACTCTTCCGGTTACTCATTCGTTCTGGCTTGCTGCACTTCAGAAGCACAGATGGCGGGCCGGGACCATGCGCCTAGCATGCTCTCTCGCTCGTGGGCCACATTTCCTCTGAGCGGGTCAGCTCAGTTTCACTAGCGGAGCAACCATTCTGTTTGGTTCTTTCAATGACGCTCCTCCAGAGAGCAAGTATATTCGCCTCTTGGATGTCTTTTATGAGGACTGGGGATAGTTTGAGGCAGGAGCCAAATCAGCCATTACAAAAAGGTTGATAGGATTATCATACACCATACGCTCCCACATATCCCATAAAAGTGTTACTATTTAGGGGAGGGATTGTGACTTGTGCCCCTCTCTGGGTTTTCCTGTCCCACAAGGTGGGGTGGGAGTCCACCTCCAGAGGGATCCTGCTAACCCTATCCCCTAGGGGGTGCAAAGCATAGCAGGATCACCTCCCTGGTCCTAAAGGTGGTGGCTCTCCCTTGGGAAGAGGTGGCGATCTCCCTGGATGGAATTGTCACATCGTCTACTCACTCGCTAGACCCTGAAAGGTGAGGTTCTACAGGCTGGCAAGCTGGGTAGAACAAAAGGTACTCTTGAATGAGGGTGAGCTTTGAACCAGAGGTCTTCTTGGGCAGTGCCCTCCACTCATGCGAGACAGTTCATGAGGTCTTCTAAGAGCTACAGTGGTGTGAGAGGATCAGTCCAACTTGCGCTCAGGTTGGACTCTTCTAAGAGTTATCCACATAATCCACCATTTTATGGCATGCGTCCCACTGCATTTCCGTGCACTTGATAATGTGAATGTGAGTTTGGTGCGGAGGGATGAATGGACTGTGGTCAGAGGCATAACTCTACAGGGTGCCATAAAGAACAACAGAAATGTGCTGCATATTTTCCAATTGATGGGAGCCTGGGCCTGACATTTTCTCCAACAGAAATGAGCAGAGTTGCAGGGTGCCCAATGTGTAGCACAAAGAGGGCATGGCCAAGGCCATGGGGGTTATGTTAATAGTGGGTTTGTGTTTGGAGTGTTCATTACCGACATTGATTGGCTGGCGGCCTTACACTTTGGGTTCGATAGCTAGTGGTACTGCATCTAGAGCATTACCCACAGGGCCAGGTGGCAGGCCATATCTGGCCAGTACTATAGAGGGGTAGTAGTTCACATGGGGTATGTCCGCAAGCCATGTCATCGGTGCAGTACTGAGTCAAAATAAAGACAAGCCATCTCCTGTGGGTATGGTGGGGTGCATAGTACACATGGACATGGCCCCAGGCAATATCCTGAGTACAGGGGCAACAGGGCATTGCCCTAGAGAATGTCTCTTGGCTAGTGAGGCCATGGCCGCTGCACAGGGGAAATGCACAAAGTGCAGTAACCGCAGGATATTTTCTTAGGATATGACCTGTGTGTATAGTTGCTGATATATTGTACCTGGGTCATGGCTGTAGGGCATGCCTGTATAGTGTACTCAAAGGACATGACCATACGACATGCACTGGGAATACTATTGGCTGTTGAGAGGAGCGGAGGGAATTGCATCAATGCAAGTCCAGTGCACAGTAAGCACCTAATAGGGTTGCAGGCCATGTCATGCCGTTAGTAAATTCAGGTACATGCTCTATCTTTGTCCCAGAGAGGAGATTGCATTGAGCATATAGCCCGATGCTGCCAGATTGTGTACTTGAAAACTGAATCTAATGCATCATTTATGATATGATATGATATGACATTTATAGCGCATCTATACCCAAGTGTTTCAAGGAGCGACGAGGCAAAGGAGGGGAACAAAGGGAGGACAAGACAACGATCTTACTAGGCTAATTGACATTGAGATCGTGCAAGTGCAGGGGAGAGAGAAGTGGAAAGGTGCCAGGGAAAGGGGAGGAGGAGCAAGTGCAAGACATAGGATCAAAACATAGAAAAACAAGAAGTGCGGCCAGCAGGTGACAGTGCAGGAGATAAGTGCAGACAAGTGTTAGATGAGTGCAGGTAGGGGGACTGTAGGGTTGCAGATACAGCCCCAAGTGCAGTGTTGCCAGAAGGCAGTGCAGATATGCAATTGGGGGGGCAGGGGCCTGGGCTTGCGGGTCAAAGGGTAGCCAGGCAACCAGTGCAGTATCAGACAGGAGTTCAGCAGGGAAGAGGAAGAGAGAAGGCAGAAGTACAACCTTTAGAAAAACCTTTAGTTAATAATCATGCAAAAGTGCAATTGTATGCTTGTGAGATGGTTTTCCTATGTGAGATGCATGTAAGCAGCATGGATGAAGTGGATCAACCGGATGAAGTGGATATAACGGATGAAATAGATGGAACGGATGAAATGGATGGAACAGATGAAGTAGATGGAACGGATTAAGTAGGTGGAACGGATGAAGTGTATGGAACGGATGAAGTGGATGGAGCAGACGAAGTGGATGTAACGAAAAGTGGATGGAACGGATGAAGTGGATGGAACGGATGAAGTGGATGGAACGGATGAAGTAGATGGAACAGATGAAGTGGATGAACAGATGAGGTGGATGGAACGGATGAGGTGGATGGCACGGATGAGATGAAGCAGATGATTAGATGAAGCAGACGATTGGATGAAGTGGATGATTGGATGAAGTGGATGATTGGAGGAAGTGGATGATCGGACGAAGTGGATACAACGAATGAAGCGGATGGAACGGATGAGGTGGATGGAACGGATGAGGTGGATGGAACGGATGAGGAGGATGGAACAGATGGAACGGATGAGGAGGATGGAACGGATGAGATGAAGTGGATGATTAGATGAAGTGTATGATCGGATGAAGTGGATGATCGGACGAAGTGGATAGAACGAATGAAGTGGATGGAACAGGTGAGGTGGATGGAACGGATGAGGTGGATGGAAAGGATGAAGTAGATGGAACAGATGAGGTGGATGGAACGGATGAAGTAGATGGAACAGATGAGGTGGATGAACAGATGAGGTGGATGGAACGGATGAGGTGGATGGAACGGATGAGATGAAGTGGATGATTAGATGAAGCGGATGATTGGATGAAGCGGATGATTGAATGAAGCGGATGATTGAATGAACCGGATGATTGGGTGAAGCGGATGATTGGATGAAGCGGATAAAATGGATGGAACGAATGAAATGGATGGAACGAATGAAGCAGATGAACAGATGAAGTGGATGATTGGATGAAGTGGATGATTGAATGAAGTGGATGATTGGATGAAGTGGATGATTAGATGAAGTAGATGATCGGACGAAGTGGATAGAATGAATGAAGCGGATGGAACGGATGAGGTGGATGGAACGGATGAGGTGGATGGAACGGATGAGTTGGATGGAACGGATGAGATGAAGTGGATGATTGGATGAAATGGATGATTGGATGAAGTGGATGATTGAATGAAGTGGATGATTGGATGAAGTAGATGATTGGACGAAGTGGATAGAACAAATAAAGTGGATGGAACGGATGAGGTGGATGGAACGGATGAAGTGGATGGAACGGATGAAGTGGATGGAACGGATGAGATGAAGCGGATGATTAGATGAAGCGGATGATTGGATGAAGTGGATGATTGGAGAAAGTGGATGATCGGAAGAAGTGGATACAACGAATGAAGCGGATGGAACAGATGAGGTGGATGGAATGGATGAGATGGATGGAACAGATGGAATAGATGAGGAGGATGGAACGGATGAGATGAAGTGGATGATTGGATGAAGTTTATGATCGGATGAAGTGGATGATCGGACGAAGTGGATAGAACGAATGAAGTGGATGGAACGGATGAGGTGGATGGAACGGATGAGGTGGATGGAACGGATGAGGTAGATGGAACAGAAGAGGTGGATGAACAGATGAGGTGGATGAACAGATGAGGTGGATGAAAAGGATGAGGTGGATGGAACAGATGAGATGAAGCGGATGATTAGATGAAGTGGATGATTGGATGAAGCGGATGATTGATAAAGCGGATGATAGGATGAATCGGATGATTGGATGAAGAGGATAAAATGGATGGAACGAATGAAATGGATGGAACGAATGAAGCTGATGAACAGATGAAGTGGATGATTGGATGAAGTGGATGATTGAATGAAGTGGATGATTGGATGAAGTGGATGATTAGATGAAGTAGATGATCGGACGAAGTGATAGAACGAATGAAGTGGATGGAACGGATGAGGTGGATGGAATGGATGAGGTGGATGGAACGGATGAGATGAAGTGGATGATTGGATGAAGTGGATGATTAGATGAAGTGGATGATTGGATGAAGTGGATGATTGGATGAAGTGGATGATTAGATGAAGTAGATGATCGGACGAAGTGGATAGAATGAATGAAGTCGATGGAACGGATGAGGTGGATGGAACGGATGAGGTAGATGGAGCGGATGAAGTGGATGGAACGGATGAAGCGGATGGAACGGATGAAGCAGATGGAACGGATGAAGTGGATGGAACCGATGAAGTGGATGGAATGGATGAAGTGGATGGAACGGATGAAGTGGATGAACTGATGAGGCGGATGGAATGGATGAGGTGGATGGAACGGATGAGGTGGATGGAACGGATGAGATGAAGTGGATGATTGGATGAAGAGGATGATTGGATGAAGTGGATGATTGAATGACGTGGATGATCGGATGAAGTGGATAGAACAAATTAAGTGGATGGAACGGATGAGGTGGATGGAACAGATGAGGTGGATGGAACGGACGAGGTGGCCGGAACGTATGAGATGGCTGGAATGGATGAGGTGGATGGAATGGATGAGGTGGATGGAACGGATGAAGTAGATGGAACGGATGAAGAGGATGATCAGATGAGGTGGATGGAATGGATGAGATGAAGCGGATGATTAGATGAAGCGGATGATTAGATGAAGCGGATGATTGGATGAAGTAGATGATTTGATGATGCAGATAAAATGAATGGAACAAATGAAATGGATGGAACAAATGAAGCGGATGAACAGATGAAGTGGATGATTGGATAAAGTGGATGATTGAATGAAGTGGATGATTGGATGAAGTGGATGATTAGATGAAGTGGATGATCGGATGAAGTGGATAGAACGAATGAAGCGGATGGAACGGATGAGGTGGATGGAACGGATGAGGTGGATGGAACGGATGAGATGAGTGGATGATTGGATAAAGTGGATAGAACGAATGAAGTGGATGATTGGATGAAGTGGATGATTAGATGAAGTGGATGATCGGACGAAGTGGATGGAACGGATGAGGTGGATGGAACGGATGAGGTGGATGGAATGGATGAGGTGGATGGAACAGATGAGATGAAGTGGATGATCGGATGAAGTGGATAGAACGAATGAAGTGGATGGAACAGATGAGGTGGATGGAACGGATGAGGTGGATGGAACGGATGAAGTGGATAGAACGGATAAGGTGGATGGAACAGATGAAGCGGATGGAACGGATGAAGCGGATGGAACGGATGGAACGGATGAACAGATGAAGTAGATGATTAGATGATTAGATGAATTAGATGAGTGGATGATTAGATGAAGTGGATGATCAGACGAAGTGGATACATCAAATGAAGCGGACGGAACGGATTAAATGGATGAACTGACGAGGTGGATGGAACAGACGAGGTGGATGGGAACAGAAGGAGTGGATGGGAAGAGAAGGGGTGGACGGGAACGGAAGGAGTGGATGGGAATGGAAGGGGTGGACGGGAACGGAAGGGGTGGACGGGAACGGAAGGAGTGGATGGGAACGGAAGGAGTGGATGGAGTTGATGGAACGGATGGAGTTGATGGAACGGATGGAGTCGATCAAACGGATATGGCAAACAGGTAGAATAAACTAATGAAATGGATGAATAGCTTACAGAATTGAACAGATGGATTTAATCAAGTGGATGGAACAGATGCAGCAGATGAAACGGACACAGTAGACTGAACTGAAGGAGTGGATGAAACGAATAGAGTCGGTGGAACGGATGGAACAGGCAGAGTGGATGGAACAGGCAGAGTGGATGGAACGGATGGAGTGGACGGAACAGACGTAGTGGACAGAACGGATGGAGTGGATGGAATGGATGGAGTGGACGGAAAAGACCGAGTGGATGGAACTGATAACCACCATATTACACTACTACGCTTAATCTCTCCTATACACCAACACGCAACTAGAACACAGCGATACTATGACACATTTGGTATAGCTGTTCTCATACTAACACCCGCCACATACACCCCATCAAACTAATTAAACATCAACTAAGCACACCGCTAGCTTAAGCGTCTCCTCAGGCGTAATGCAGCCACAAATCAGTCTGGGCGTTATCCCTCCAGAATTAACACATACACCTCACTCCCAACCGCTACACCTAGCGCTAAGAAGCAGCTATCATACAACTACCGCACCGGCTGCACACATATCCGGTGCACACACGCACCTTATGACTCTTTTCTCTCTCTACTGACTTGAACTATGGTTCCCAAGGGCGTTCAAACTACCAGCGCTTTGAGATCATACCAATGATACATAAGGCGCCATATAAATGCCAAGTAACATAACATAACATAATGCATTGATAGTTAAGAGGTACAGTGCTTTCTCGCATTAGATTGTAATGGCTTTGACAGTATTCTAATGGTGTCGTTTGCATTGCTAGTGGTTTAGTATAAAAGTGTGACATAGAAATATATCACATTTTCATTTATTGGTTATTCGCACCCAGGGAAGGGCGCTTAGCCAATCAGGTGGATGGGAATACTTGTGGAATCTGCCAGTGACTGCTCGTATTCCACAGCCGCTGCAGAACCTAGGCGCCAGCATTTTTCTTTTTCACTGACACCTCCCTCTGCATTCCCCTGCCCTGTTTCCCTACCCTTTTCCGTCCTCCTAACCTGGCCCCCCACGGCAAATCACACTTCCCCCAACTCTCCCCACCTCTCCCCACCTCACCCCACCCCACCTTACTGAATTACATGACTGCCCGGATCCACTTGCTCCCGTCCACTATGCTCCCTTGCCACCATCCTACAAATAGAAATGGGGCTTTGTCCCTTTCCTATATCCTCTGGTGGCAGCCATCTTTGCTTTCATTTATTTTGCAGGAGGTTGGTCAGTTATACTATGCGTGGAGGCCACCGCCTGTAAAAAACAATTTACATTTAGGGTATACAGGGACTTTATCGGCCCAGAGCCTTTATTTATTTATTTATTTTAATTCTTCATAAAGCGCCAAAGCGCCCTCAGGCCTCACGGCGCACAAAAACAAAGCAGACACATAGTCAAAGACGGATGGAGATCAAAGAACAGAAAGAGAGCAAGGCTAAGGAGCAGTAAAAAGAACGGTCTTCAGATTATTTTTAAAGTCAACCAGAGAGGTGGAAGACTTGAGATGGAGTGGAATAGAGTTCCACATGATTGGGGCAATAACATCAAACTTGGATTTTCCAAATTAGGCAAGACAAAAACGAGGCTGGCAGAGCCTGGCCTGTTCCACTAACATGAGAAGTCATCCTGGGACGTATCGCTAAATACGTTCCATGAGATAACTGGGTGCAACAGCGTTCAAACATTTAAAAGTAAGTGTGAGGCAGTGGAGTAACTTTGCTGAAAATGTTGGGGGGGGACATGATATCTGAAGAAAAGGTGCCCTAGCCAAATTAATGGGGACAAAATGGTGTGACATGAAAGTTGGGGGAGACAAACACCCCTGTGCCCCCCTAACATTACGCCCATGGTGTGAGGATCTTAAAAGAGATCCTGTGCCTAATGGGCAGCCAGTGCAATTCTTGCCGGACTTCAGTGTTGGGATGCCGCCTTGGCCGACCCAACACAGCTCTGAACGCACTGTTTTGCATGATCTGAAGGGGGGCCATGTTGGATAGAGCCGTACCTGCCAGGAGACTGTTACAATAGTCTAGCCTTGAGTTGATAAGAGCAGAGGCAAGTATAGACATATTGTTAGCAGACATAAAAGGGCACAAAGAGCAGAGCTGCTTGTTGATCCAGCCGCATGAGGCATGAGTTTTGGCCACATGCAATCTCATGGTGAGTTCAGCATCAATGGTGACACCAACCGTTTCTACGCTTTGAACAACAGCAATGGAAACGTTAGCAATCAGAAATGAAGCATAATCGGAAGAAAGATTCTTTAGCATATGAGGCGGCTATGAGAATCTCTGTCTTGTCCGTATTCAAGGCCATGGAGTTCTGAGTCATCCAGGTGTGAATAACAGAGTAGAAAGCAGTATTAGCATGCGAGTCAACAGGGTAGGAACCAGAGAGCTGAAGGAGACCTGGGTGTTGATAGCAAATTTCGTATACAAGACACCCAGGTCATCGAGGAACAAAAGAAGAGGGAGCATGTAAATGTTAAAAAGCGTAGGAGATAAAGAATATCCCTGAGGGACACCTTGTGTCAGCAAAGAGGGACTAGAGGAGGAGTCGTGGATGAAAACACAAGCATTACGGGGGCCCAAATAGGAGACCAGCCATTGTGTGGTTAACTCGGTACAGCCAACAAGGGATTGCAGCCTGGATGCCAAGAGCTCGTGGCTGACCAAATCGAAAGCGGCCAAAAGATCCAACAACATAAGAGTGCTGGATGGCCGCGATAGATAATGGACGCCAAATTAGATTTTAAATTGAGCAGGGCAGTCTCCGTGCTATGACAGGCATGATAACCTGATTGGCAAGGCACCAGGGAATTGTCCTTGAGAATTTTTGTAACTGAAGATAAGCCTCCCTGTCCATTATCTTGAGTAAAAAAGGGACATTTTTAATCAGGCGATAGCGCTTGGGCTGAAGCGAGATTGGGTTTCTTGAGCAAGGGAGTAATCCAAGCTTCCTTAGGGTCAATAGGTATCAGATCCTCAAGAAAGGACTGATTAATCAGTTTAGTCACCCATGGGCCAAAGGTGTCGAGCCACTGCACTAGCAGCCTGGAGGGGCATGCACCACCCTTACAAGTGGTTGGCGTCATGTCGAGAATAATCTTGGTCACTTCATAGACTGTGCAGGGGTTGAAAGAGAAGGAGAGCTTCAGAGTGGGGGTCTTGTGAGTGATGCCCAACAAAGATGAAGGTAGGGGGGGTGATGATACTGGTAACACCAGGCTAGGGCCAAGCCACTCGGAAGCCGGTAATAGCGGCAGCTTAGGGCTGGGCTGTTCAGATATGGAACCAGTAGGGAGACAGCAAGACATCGAGACTGATGCTGGTGGTAAGGGGACCTGCGTGACATTGGTCTGTAATGAGGTACTGGCCTCCAAGTGAGAGGCAATTTTTGCTGAAAAGGCATCATGAATGGTTTGACACCATGTAGAGTCTTGCGGCCCTGAGAACTATTCTGAGTATTAGAATTGAAATCCCGTAGGATTGAAGAAAGCTCCTTGGACCTAGATTTTGCTTGAACAAGGCGATTGTTCTAATAAGCAGATTTTGCCAGAATAACCGCGGTTTAAAACTTTTCTACAGCACATTTCTATGAAGCTAACAGTACTGGAGACGGTGGTTTCCGCCAGCCACGCTCTGCAGCTCGCCTACGGTGCCTGAGGGTGAGAATGTCATCATTAAACCAATGCTTTGTGAGTGTTTCAGGCTTAATATGCCTGGTAATGATAGGAGCAAGGTCCTCAATGATTAAGTCAAGTGTAGTTTTCATATGCGCCGAGATAGCTGCTGAATTATCAAAGTTCTGCATATTTCCTAATCTGTGTTCGAGCTCCTGAGACAATCTGTGAGGAGCACGTTTTTTAAAGGATCTGATCGTAACAAAATGTCTGGGTCTAACATCACCTCTTGGGGACACAGCAGGCAGTGTGATAGAGAACGTTAGCATGGAGTAATCGGACCAGGGACACAAAGTGCTAACTGGACAAGAGGCAGGGACTCCATGCAACAAAACCCAGTCAAGGGTATGGCCCCCAAAATGAGTGGGGTGGGAGACTTGTTGCATGTAGCCAATGGCCGAGAGAGCAGCCAACAGTGATTGAGTGAACTTATCAGAGGGGACATTGGCCCAGAGGTTAAAATCAACCAGCAGGAACACAGGGGCTTTAATACCAGTAACACTGCTAAGCAGATGTAGAAGTAGTTCCTCAAACATGGGCAGGTTGCGAGGTGGACGGTAAATGAGAATAACCGTAAGTGTAATGTTGTCATTGATCTTGAGCTCAACCACCAATGATTCACATTCCTCCAAGGGCTTGTGTGGACAAAGATGATACTGAAAAGTATCTTTCAGCAGAAGGGTAACCCCCCCTTTAATATCCCTGCGATCAGCCCTCAATAGGACATAGCCTGGGGGGACATCCAGGGTGGCCTCATTAAAAATGCAATCACTGAGCCATGACTCCGTGATTGCTATGAGGTCATACCCCAACTGTGCCAGCAAATCTTCTACTGAGAAACCAATGAGCGTGTATTGAGGAGCGAAGTCACTAAGGATTGCGCGGGCACGCCCTTGCTGAGAGGCGGTGGGCCCGCAATGCTACCACTAAAGGCATCCTCTGAGTCCAAAGCATGTCCCTCGGGCCTGGGCCACATCGCGGCACAAGATGAGAACCACAGGAACAAGGGAAGTGAAGGAACAGAACCAAATGAGCCTACCAATCCGTGGAGGCTGAGAGCACACGAGAGGAGGCCAGACGAGAGCAGTCGCAATCGTCCTCAATCCAGAGTCAAACCTGAGGGAATTAAGAATGCTAATCTGCCTGGGAAATGTAAGAACTACAGAACACTTCCTATAGGGCGAGATGTTAATGTAGCAAGCGAAGCGGAGACGGTGCGATACAACTTGTCAAATAAAACACATTTTTGTAGTAATTCCCAAGAGTGTACCGCGCAAATGTCAGGAGCGAACTGAATGGAGGACCAGTCACTCTAACAAATACTCACACAGCACACAATGTGGCTGTCAATACAATGGGCCATTAGGAGCGCCTTTCCCTATTAGCAAAGGGAGCATAGATCTCACTGTGTTCATTTGTGTTCCTGCACCTGTGCAGCGCCTCATGGGTCCATGCTTTCTGTGGGATTATTCAATTTTAGTATGGAGCGGCTGCGCCGTCGAGTTGATGGCCACGGCATCTCCATCCAGCGGTAGTCCTTTGACACCCAACTTAATCTCTGGGGCCCGCATTACAAGTTCGGCGGCAGTCATGCCGCTATTGGCGGCATGGCTGCCGCCGAAATCGCGTCCGGGTCATCAGAATGAAGAATAACCGGGCCATTCCGAGTTCGGAAGGCCCGGTAATTCCTCCCTCCAAGGACCCGGACCCGGTCCTTCCCCAGTCCCATTTCAGCCCCCATAGGGCTGAATGGGAATGGGAGAGGGAGCAAACAACAGGCCATTACGAGTTGGCCCATTGTTTGCTCCCTCTTCCCCTCGCGGGACCCGGTAAGCACACCTGGTTTGACCAGGCGTTGCTTCCTGGGTCCCGCGAGGGGACCTCGTAATGAGGCGGTACGGGGTAAACGCGCAGGCACCTTTTACGGCGCCGTTTACCCCGTACCGCCAGGGTCGTAATGAGGCCCTAGGTATCATTCCCAGAGGAGGGCCACCTTCTGAGGCCAGGATGGCTCAAGCAAACCTAAAATATAAACACCCAAAATTCCTTTTGTTTGGGCTTGATAAATCGATTTCCCTAACCCACTCTTGTTGCCTTTTTCTGCACAGGAGGGGATTAGCCACACATAAGGCTGATGGGCTTTTCCTCTGCGCTTCCCTCTGGACACCAACCTCTATAGATAAGCCCATGCGTCCAGAAAAGCTCAGCTCGCCCTTTTTCAGCCCATCAACTGGGGAGGAAGGACAGCTCAGGGGAAACATGTTTGTCTTGGAAGAAAATCAACACCGAGCAAAACAAGTTCGAATCCCAAACCCACGCTCATAAACCACTTGCTGGTATTAAGCACGTTATAAATGAACAATAAATATATATATATATATCTGACCCACAGAGCAGGCCTATCACATATGTGGTGGGGAGCAATGGTTCTCTCGATGGGGTTCTATAGTTGCCCTTCTTACATTAGAATCTGCCTTTGACGGCCGTCATGCAGCGTCTTGGTGTCAGGGGCGCGCAAGAGAAGATAACGTAACCCTCCCGTGCGTCTCCTTTCATTGGTTGCCCTTTGACACTCGGCTCCTCTTTCATCTCGGTTGGTTGCTCTATAAAGCACTGCTCTCATACCAGCCTGGCCCTTGTTGCCTTAGCCTAACACGTGGCGCTTGCTCGTCAGGCCAAGATTACCCCGTTTATTCTAATGGTCCAAAAAACAACGACCCCCTCTGTTGCTGCTCCTCACTTCTGGAAATTCCTACTGGTAACTTTAAGACCCCTCCAGAGCTCAGAACTTTTCAGTTCTCCAAAGCAAAATTATTCTTTGGAGCTGCATATTAGCATGTTTCATATTATTGACTATTTGCAGTTTCAATAAACTGTGTTATATATTGGACGTGTCTGTGTCTTTGCTCTACAGACTGGGACGACGGCTCGCCTTGTCAGTAAATCGATGGCATATTCGGGGTTTTCCTGGGCCACTGGGACAGCTGGGATCTCTTCGGTAATAGCCTGTATTATTTATTAGCTATTCCAGGTCAATGCTCCACTAGGCCCCGGACAAGCAGACATTTATCGTGGATTTCTGTCACTCCAGAGCAAATGCTTCACAGTGACAGTTCTCTGCTGTGCTAATAGGCTGCCTGGCCCCGGTGGGGCGCGGCCACAGAAGGATAAGGGCTCTTGATAAACTGCTCTGAACAGACGCTGCACGGGTCACTGAGCCCTGAGAGGCAGGGCAGTGAGGCAGGCGTTTAACTCGGGAATTCGCCGGACATGCACCGCCAAGACCAGACCACAGGAGCAGGGAAGCAGAGCGCGAGGGTCCTCCATTACAATAGAGAAGTGGCAGAAGCGGAGAGGGGTGTCCACCGTCAGCCATCCTGCTAGTGCATATAGGTATAAAGGCATGGGTCAAACTTTTGATTTTTGCTACGCTGGCAGAAATAACAACACTGAGTGAAGAGGGGGAGCAGTACCCATCCCCGGGTCAAACAAAACATTTTAAAGCACATTTAGCAGCTGAAATAAAAAAAGACATCGGATTTACAGGCAGGCCTAAACATAGAACAGCTCTGCAGCAGTCGCTTTACCAGCTGAGATGTCTATGCAGCATTCTGCTTCAGGAGTCCCTTCTTCCCACACACCTGGAAACATTCCCACCCCTTGTTGTGGCCCGCTATCGGCTAACAGGATGTCCACCTGTCAGTCCTTTTACCTCAGTGAGTAAGCACAGAGGTATATAGGGATGTCCACCTATCTGTCCTTCTGCTTCAGTGTGGTAAGAATGATGAGGTATAGAGGGGTTTCCGCCTGTCTGTCCCTCTGCCTCAGTGTGGTAAAAGCCCAGGTATAGAGGTGTGTCTGCCTGTCTGTCCCTCTGCCTCAGTGTGGTAAAAGCGAGGTTTAGAGAGGTGTCCGCCTGTCTGTCCCTCTGCCTCAGTGTGGTAAGCGCGAGGTATAGAGGGGTGTCCACCTGCCTGTCCCTCTGCCTCAGTGTGCTAAGAGTGAGGTATGGAGGGGTGTCCACCTGTCAGTCCCTCTGCCTCAGTGTGGTAAGAGCAGAGGCATAGAGGGGTGTCCACCTGTCAATCCTTTTACCCCAGTGAGTAAGCACAGAGGTATAGAGGGGTGTCCACCTGTCAATCCTTTTACCTCAGTGAGTAAGCACAGAGGTATATAGGGATGTCCACCTATCTGTCCTTCTGCTTCAGTGTGGTAAGAATGATGAGGTATGGAGGGGTTTCCGCCTGTCTGTCCCTCTGCCTCAGTGTGGTAAAAGCCCAGGTATAGAGGGGTGTCTGCCTGTCTGTCCCTCTGCCTCAGTGTGGTAAGCGTGAGGTTTAGAGAGGTGTCCGCCTGTCTGTCCCTCTGCCTCAGTGTGGTAAGCGCGAGGTATAGAGGGGTGTCCACCTGCCTGTCCCTCTGCCTCAGTGTGGTAAGAGTGAGATATGGAGGGGTGTCCACCTGTCAGTCCCTCTGACTCAGTGTGGTAAGAGCAGAGGTATAGAGGGGTGTCCACCTGTCAATCCTTTTACCTCAGTGAGTAAGCACAGAGGTATAGAGGGGTGTCCACCTGTCAATCCTTTTACCTCAGTGAGTAAGCACAGAGGTATATAGGGATGTCCACCTATCTGTCCTTCTGCTTCAGTGTGGTAAGAATGATGAGGTATAGAGGGGTTTCCGCCTGTCTGTCCCTCTGCCTCAGTGTGGTAAAAGCCCAGGTATAGAGAGGTGTCTGCCTGTCTGTCCCTCTGCCTCAGTGTGGTAAAAGCGAGGTTTAGAGAGGTGTCCGCCTGTCTGTCCCTCTGCCTCAGTGTGGTAAGCGCGAGGTATAGAGGGGTGTCCACCTTCCTGTCCCTCTGCCTCAGTGTGCTAAGAGTGAGGTATAGAGGGGTGTCCACCTGCCTGTCCCTCTGCCTCAGTGTGGTAAGAGCAGAAGTATAGAGGGATGTCCACCTGTCTGTCCCTCTGCCTCAGTGTGGTAAGAGCGAGGTATAAAAGGGTGTCCGCTTGTCTGTCCCTCTGCCTCAGTGTGGTAAGACCGAGGTATAGAGGGATGTCCACCTGTCTGTCCCTCTGCCTCAGTGTGGTAAGAGTGAGGTATAAAAGGGTGTCCGCTTGTCTGTCCCTCTGCCTCAGTGTGGTAAGACCGAGGTAGAGAGGGGTGTCCATCTGTCAGTCCTTCTGCCTCAGTGTGGTAAGACCGAGGAATAGAGGGGTGTCCACCTGTCAGTCCTTCTGCCTCAGTGTGGTAAGAGCAGAGGTATAGAGGGGTGTACACCTGTCAGTCCGTCTGCCTCAGAGTGGTAAGAGCGAGGTATAGAGGGGTGTCCACCTGTCAGTCCCTCTGCCTCAGTGTGATAAGAGCAGAGGTATAGATGGGTGTCCGCCTGTCAGTCCCTCTGCCTCAGTGTGGTAAGAGGGAGGTATAGAGGTGTGTCCGCCTGTCTGTCCCTGTGCTGAGTGTGATAAGAGCAGATGTATAGAGGGGTGTCCACCTGTCAGTCCTTCTGCCTCAGTGTGGTAAGAGCGAGGTATAGAGGGGTGTCCACCTGTCAGTCCTTCTGGCTCAGTGTGCTAAGAGCGAAGTATAGAGGGGTGTCCACCTGTCAGTTCTTCTGCCTCAGTGTGGTAAGAGCAGAGGTATAGAGGGGTGTCCACCTGTCAGTCCTTCTGCCTCAGTGTGGTAAGAGCAGAGGTATAGAGGGGTGTCCACCTGTCAGTCCCTCTGCCTCAGTGTGGTAAGAGTGAGGTATATAGGTTTGTCCGCCTGTCTGTCCCTGTGCCTGAGTGTGATAAGAGCAGAGGTATAGAGGGGTGTCCACCTGTCAGTCCTTCTGCCTCAGTGTGGTAAGAGCGAGGTATAGAGGGGTGTCCACCTGTCAGTCCTTCTGCCTCAGTGTGGTAAGAGCGAGGTATAGGGGGGTGTCCACCTGTCAGTCCCTCTGCCTCAGTGTGGTAAGAGCAGAGGTATAGAGGGGTGTCCACCTGACAGTCCTTCTGCCTCAGTGTGGTAAGAGCAGAGGTATAGAGGGGTGTCCACCTGTCAGTCCTTCTGCCTCAGTGTGGTAAGAGCAGAGGTATAGAGGGGTGTCCACCTGACAGTCCTTCTGCCTCAGTGTGGTAAGAGCAGAGGTATAGAGGGGTGTCCACCTGTCAGTCCTTCTGCCTCAGTGTGGTAAGAGCGAAGTATAGAGGGCTGTCCACCTGTCAGTCCTTCTGCCTCAGTGTGGTAAGAGCAGAGGTATAGAGGGGTGTCCACCTGTCAGTCCTTCTGCCTCAGTGTGGTAAGAGCAGAGGTATAGAGGGGTGTCCACCTGACAGTCCTTCTGCCTCGGTGTGGTAAGAGCAGAGGTATAGAGGGGTGTCCACCTGTCAGTCCTTCTGCCTCGGTGTGATAAGAGCAGAGGTATGGAGGGGTGTCCAGCTGTCTGTCCCTGTGCCTCAGTGTGGTAAGAGCGAAGTATAGAGGGGTGCCCACCTGTCTGTCCCTGTGCCGTAAGAGCAGAGGTATGGAGGGGTGTCCACCTGACAGTCCTTCTGTTAAAGTGTGATATGAGCAGAGGGACAGAGGAGAGTTACACTCAGCTATTTTGCTAATGTGTGATAAGAGCAGAGGCTTAGAGGAATGGCACTAGACAATCCTGCACCTACAGTCTGGTGAAAAAGGCACCTGTTAGTCGTTTAATCCAGCTAGTTGTCTGCTACATTCACAATGGTGCAGATTGCACAGAGGGGACCGGCACCTATTGCTCTTATGTGCACTGCAGTCACCTCTGTACATTTTTCATTCTTTGCACTATGAATTTCAAATGCATGCATGCAAATCCGGACAGGCCCAGGTTTACAGGTCTTATTTGCACTTTGCAATGCAAAACAAGCACACATGCCTCCTACCAGGTGCACATGGTGGGGCACAAATAACATGGATTCCTACGGAATCCAACAGCTCTTTTTGCGGTTGCTAAAAGCTGGCGGATTCCATAGAACCCCAATGCATTTACAAAATGATTATCAGACCGAGTTACTTATCCTAGGCTCACAGACCAGATTAAATAAACTTGACACAGCATTCCAATCATTCACTATTGATGGGAACACCACTAAGGTGTCGAATGATACTAAAACCCTCGATATCTACTTAGATTCCACCCTATCACTTCATCGACAAACCAACGCAGTGGCATCTGCAGCAGCCTACACCTGTAAACTAAATCGATTATTGCAATGCGCTTTACCTTGGGACTAGCCAAAGAAACATCAACAAACTTCAGGTTACCCAGAACAATGCCATCAGGGGTGCTCTCAATTTCGCGAGGAAATCACATATCTCAGACACGAGACAGAGCCTCCACTGGCTATCGATCACTCACAGAATTTCACTGAAAACATTAATGATCGCCCACAAGTGCAAGCCAACATGGCCCCTGAATACCTGGCCAACCGGTTTACCACACACACTGCCCTTCGCCCACTGAGATCCACGCTGACTCACTCACTGTCCATACCTAGATTTAAGCTGCAAACAGCAGGAGGAACTAGCTCCCCCGTCCTCGCAGCTTAACTCTGGAACACCCTCCCCACCCAACTCAGAGAGGAGACCTCCTTCCTCGCCTTCAAACACAAAACCAAAAAATGGCTTCCAGACCTGGACACAGCGGCATCCCGCTCATAACGTTTGCTTGTCTATGATATGTATCACTGACTATTGTATCCTTGAGTACTTGCACTTTTATTGTAACAAATGTCTCATATGTATATGTAAGAAGTACTTTGTCTCGGAACTTTAACCCTGTAAGAAATGCGCCCAGATGCCTCTGGACCAGGCGCGCAATATAAATAAATAAACTAAACTAAATCAGAATGAAAATGACATGCTTCCGTAAATGCATGTGTTTTTTGCCAGGAGGATGCAAAGACAAACATTAATTTAGTTCTTTGCCCCCGCTTCACCTGCCAAAAACGTGACACTCCCTTTGATTGTTAATAGGGGTGAAAAACCATGCATACACCTGTAGAGGGATATTTCTTTGTTCTTATTGATTTCACTCACAGTTTTGTCTCGCAGCGGACCCTATCTGAATGCGAACGGATGGTACATTTATCTGCAGACGTAAAACTAAGGGCAGGAGATTCCATGCTCCAGCTGCCAGAAAAAGAAACAACCTACCATTGCCCCTGACTCGGTTGCCAGAAAAGGAAACGACCTACCATTGCCGCTGATTCGGCTGCCAGAAAAGGAAACGACCTACCATTGCCCCTGACTCGATTAGGTCTTTGGTTGGTGAGCAGCTGACAATTGCTTGATCAAAGTGTTTTTTGGGCTCATAGATTGTTTATCTCTCTTTCAAGTACTCTGGTGCCGAACCATAAATCGATTAGTGTACCAGGACAATGGTTTTAAAATGTATTCTGGCCTTGACACGGATCCAATGGAGATATCTTTGGTGATCTGTGATATGCTCATCATGGGGACTTTTTTTTATGATGTAAGATGCATCATTCTGGATTACCTGTAGTTCTTGAATGCCACTCTTAGATGCACCACCCGAAAGGGCATTACAGTAGTCAAGTCTAGATAGAATCGCTGCTGAGTCAGTGTTTCACAACTCTTCTCAGAAATCAAAGGTTTGATTTGTCTCAGTAGCTTCAGGTAGTAATGTGTGTTTTGTACTGTTCCACTGACCTGAGCTTCTGAGCTAACAATGAGGTCAAGATATGTGCCCAAGTCTTTTACTCTTTTTTGAGTCAAGATGTTAAAGCCATCCAACCCAAAAGCTGCGTATTGGCGATCCAACTTGGACCTCATGAGAATAGAGCCGAAAACAAGCACTTGGGTTTTAGCAATACTTGTTTCAATTTTTTTGTCTTATTCGTTGCGAGGTACAACGGAGACTCAAATCTGCTAACTTGCACTAGTTCATCTTAAGGACACTTTGTGACCACATCCTATGAAGCGGCAAGTAGTGGCATATACAATGCACACTGCAAAAAGGCTTTGGGTTGTGCAGTGAAGGGTAAACCCTGTTTGGGGGGAGCTTTCAAGGAGGATCTTGTCACATGACTGGTTTAAGGGATATCTGCGTCGACAACGGACCATCATGGTTGGGTTGGAATGGTCTGGATGGGGTGGGAGATCTTTGCTTAATATGTGGACCTAGGAGCATCTGTTTCTGGAAGGCTCTTCCTGGGCATCGCTTTGGTTACCGGACAGTGACTCATAAATGTGGAGGTCCGTTTGTTATTATTATTAGGGTCATTATTTATTGAGTGCAGACATAGCTTCTGGAAGCAACAGAGTGCTTTACAATTATAGGAGGAAGGACACAGTGATGAAAGCAGAGAAAAAAGGAGTGGGCCGCTAACAGGCGAGGGTGGGCATTTGGCAGCATGAGGGGAAGAAAGTGGGGAGCAGATAACCAAATATCAGGCAGGGTGGGGAGTGCAGGGTGTGTGTACTGAGGTGTTAAGGGGGATCCATTCCTTGAAGAGGAAGGTCTTGAGCTCCTTCCTCAACTGTAAAAGCGAGGTGGTGAGTCAGATGTTGATGGGGAGGAGCTTCCGGAGTCTTGGAGCATACACAAAGAAGGCCTTATCTTCTGGTTCTTTCCTTTCTGCACAGCCTTGTAGATGATGCAACAGGATTTGATGATTATATGTGCTTGCAGTGGGAACCAGTGCAGTTCGATGAGGATCGGGGTGATGTGGTCGAATTTGCAGGGTCCTTAAATGAGTCTTGCTGCAGCATGCAGGGCCCATTTCAGGGCATCCAGGGTCGTCTCTGGAAGGGCATTGCCACCATCCAGGTAGGGAAAGACCAAGGCTTGGACAGTAGATCTAAAGTTGTTTCCTGGGAGGAAGGGCTTGAGTTTCCAAAGGAGAGAAAGTTGTTACGTTGCTGCGGTTTGTTCCAGTAAACTTCTTTCTATCTCTGGTTCCTTTCTTGAAAGACAATAAAGGAGTCTTCGCTGCTACCCTAAAATGATTGACTGAGCGTAGTTTCTCTGACACAACATAGTGTTTATGCCTCTTTTACCATGTGGGGACTTGAAAAATGATCCCCAGTGTGGCAAAACCAGTGGTGCAGTGATTTGCACACGACAGTACAGTGATCTGGAACCAGACAGCACATCTGCTACAGGTGGTAAGAGCACAGATACACTGATGGTGTACCTCGCGGGATTGCTACACTTTGATGAGAGCAGAGGTCAAGGAGTGTGGGGCCAGACAGTGGGCCTCATTACGAGTTTGGTGGTATTCTGGCAGTAAATCTGCTGAAATACCCCCAAACGGAATTACTGCTAACACCACTTGATCCTGCGGATTTACCACAGGAGAACAAGTGGTAGGACGGAGTTCCTATTCTTGCCGTCCATAGGACACCATGGGGATTGTGGCAGAATTACTGGCTGAACTCTTTCATTCCGGAGTTTAGATTCAATGAAACAGAAAGAGCACTGTTCTGATTAACCCCCTCACCATAGGAATCGCTCCAGTACTATTTTCTCTTTTTGTCACTGACAAGTCTTAAATACTGTAAGGGCACACCTTATCTTCAAGCCTCATGCTACAACCTACAACTAGATCCCAATTCCATAAACAAGCAAAGCATGGCCCCACTGGTGCAGTCACGGGTAAGCGCAAGAAGGGTTGTGCATTAGGTCTGCTAAGAACTAACAGCACAAAGCAGAAGCCTATGTAATGTCCATGCTGAGGATTTATCAATAAATGCCTGAAGCCCAGTGAGACAGAATGTCTTCCGATGAGTAAAGGATAGTCTCAACCCATGTGGGTAGTTCTTTTTCAGAAAGGAGGATGCTCAAAGTTCAAAATGTGTATTCCTAAACAGCTACTGTAAAATAAGTTCCAACAGGCAGCTGTGTCCTTTTAATTGTCTGCATCTCTGACTCAAATATGTATAATTATGTACCCCACTCACTTGGTGGCACCTAATGTCTACTTATGAGCCATGTCTGGTTATGATATAGTAGCTACTGGGATCACACAGTTATAAAGCTACACGCAGTTGGATGTCATATTAGTGTCAGCTTGGTGAGATGACTGATTCAGTGTAAGTATGGTGTGTGTTTGTTTGTTTGTTTGTTTTATTATTTGTAATGCGCAAGCATACCCTAAGGTAAAGGTATCAGGGCGCATTAGTTACATGAATTTGTGAAGCTTAGTTGCAGCATTAAAAATATATACATTAAAAAAAACGGTGATAGCAGG
Source organism: Ambystoma mexicanum (assembly GCF_040938575.1). Lineage (NCBI taxonomy): Eukaryota > Metazoa > Chordata > Amphibia > Caudata > Ambystomatidae > Ambystoma > Ambystoma mexicanum. The sequence continues at coordinate 143,305,295 of NC_090930.1, read as the reverse complement.
AAAATGTACACAAATACAGATAAATACAGATGGGTACGATATGTGCAGATGGCAAAAATATGAGAGACTAGATACCTGGGTGTGTTAGTCATCTTGTGTTTTCAGCCATAAGACAACCTTAGATCGGAAGTTTTGATAGGGTAGGTCAATTCTGAGAGCAGGCGGTAGGGAGTTCCACAGTTTGGCTGCTTTCACTGGGAAGCTATGGCCCCCTATAGTGGAACGTTTAAAGTTGGGGACAGAAACACAGTGTTTGTAGGCTGTTCTTGTGGGTCTCAGGGAAGTCTGTCCTTGGAATCTGTCGATTAAGTAAGTCGGGGCAGCGTTATTGAGGGATTTGTGAGTAAGTGACGCAGTTTTTAGGAGAATTATGTCTTTAATAGAGAGCCAGTTATTCTGATACCTATGTACTGTGATCTCTTCTGAGATACCCAATGCTGCTCTAAGAGCGTTATTCTGAAGTGTTTGTAGTTTGCTAGTGGAGGCTTTAGAGGACCCAATATAGAGAGCGTTGCAGTAGTCCAGGGGAGACAGTATGAGGGCTCTAGCGAGTGTCAGGCAACTAGTGTCAGACAGAAAGGGTTTGGCTGCACAGATCAGTTTACACGTGTAAGCTGTGGAAGAGGCTAGGGAGTTCACCTGTCTGTTGAAAGAGAAGTTAGAATCCAGGTAAAAGCCCAGTGTTTTAACCTCTTGTCCCACTTTGATACTATTGCCATCGATCATGAAGGAGGAATAAATAGGGCCTAATTTCTTTAAGCTGACGTTAGTACCCAGGATGATGAGTTCAGTTTTATCATCATTCAGGCATAGTCCATGTGTAGCCATCCATGCCTGGATGATGATGTACACTCTATTCACCAAGGCCAAATCCTTCTCACAATCCCCGGAAAGCGGAAGGAGGATCTGGGTATCATCTGCGTAGTTTGTGTAGGTGATACCGAGATGATCCAGATCATCGAAAAGGGGCTTGGTAAACATATTGTACAGTGTGGGGGAGACACAAGAGCCCTGTGGCACACCACAGGTGATAGGTTTGGGGTCTGCTGCAGCTGTAGGTGAAAAGACCCTCATGGTTCTGCAGTTAAGGAATGATCTAATCCAAGTGATAGCCTCAACAGAGAAGTGAGCTGAGGTGTGGAGGTGTGTGCACAGGACAGAGTGGTCAACCAAGTCAAAAGCTGCAGAAAGGTCAAGGAGGAGGAGTAAGGCGGGTTGGCCATTATCTCTGAGCTTGTCGATCTGTGTTTTAAGGTCAATAAGAGCAGTCTCAGTCCCATGTTGAGGATGGAAGCCTGATTGTCTGGCTCCTAGTAAATGATGTTCTTCCAGGTCCTTCTGTATTTGTATGTAGGTGACCTTATCCAAGATTTCTAGAAGGAATGGTACGGTCGTTATAGGTCTATAATTTGTAGGCGTGGCTGGGTCAAGTGTGCATTTATTTAGTAGTGGAAGTGCCCAAGATTGTTTTAAGTTGGTAGGGATAGAGCCGGTGGAGAAGGAAGTGTTGATTAACTTCGTGATGAAGGGGGAAAGGTCATGGGCAGCATCTTTAATGAGCTGTGCAGGGCACAGATCTCCTTGGCAGTTGGAAGGTTTCAGTGACAAAATGATTTTTTCCACTTCAAGTGTGGTGACTTTACAAAAATTGAAGCTGGCAATTTCCCTTAAGATGGGCTTCTCGGATGGTCTGGAAGGGGGGGGGGTCATTCAAGGAGGCTTTTCTACAAGAGATTTTATTTTGTAGGGTGGTCATCTTGTTAGCTAAGGCATTTTGGATTTCTGAGCACCAATTTTTTATCTTTGGTACAAGTATCTGGTGGCACTATTGGGGTTTCCACTTCCTTAAGGATGGAGAATAGTTCCTTCATGTTTGATTTAGCTTGGGATATACGGGAGTCAAAGGAGGTTCGTTTTGCTAGGTAGATTTCTTTTTTGTAAAGGGCGGCAAGTTTAGTAAGTTTGAGTTTATTGGCTCCGGAAGGGAGTTTTTTCCAGGTAGCCTCACAGTTTCTTTTTTGCTGCCTTAAGTTTTTAAGGAATGGTGTATACCATTTGTTCAGGTGCGTTTTGGGCTTACTTGGTCGGAGTTTAAGGGGGGCGATTAGGTCCAGCGATGTGGACATGATTTTATTGTATTCCTCGACCAAAGTCTCAGGATCAGAGTTATCAGGGAGTGAGTTCAGTGTGGGGAGTAAGTTTGTGATAAGTCTCTCCACAGTGATACTCTTTTTGTTTCTCGTGAGTGTGGGTGGGGTCCTGCTGATCGGCAGGGGTGGGGGTCGGGTAGTAGTAAGCATGAATGATACCAGATGGTGGTCGGTCCAGGCTAAAGGAGAAATATCGGTGATGTTAGCTAGACAGTTGTAGTCAGCCACCCAATCGAGTATTCTACCTTTGGCATGTGTGGGTTCCATACTTCTTTGGGTAAATCCTAATTCAGAAAGGCTATTAAATGTAGTGCTGGCAGACTGGTCTTCTGGGTCTTTGAAGCCCATATTGAAGTCCCCAATGTTGAGTACTTGAGTGAAGCTTTTAAGGTTGCTGGATAAAATGGTGTTAATGTCCTCATCAAATGTACCTAGTGGGCCTGGAGGGCGATAAATCAAGTGGATGTTGAGGGTTTGGGCGTTAGTGAGTGGGACTTTAGCTGATAGTAGTTCGCAGGAGAGGACGTTGATAGGGGTTACTAGTCTCATGGTAAGGCTACATTTGTTGATAATCGCAACAGCTCCTCCTCTAGAGTTAGGTCGGTCTTGTCTCAGGATGGAATAATTATCTGGGACTGCAAGCATGAGCATTGGGCCTGCTGCCGGATGTAACCATGTCTCCGTGATAGCAAGGAGGTCGACGTCTTCCTTGAGGATCAGGTCTGCAATTTCTGTTGCATTCTCTACCAGCGATCTGGCATTGATCAGGGCTCCCTTGATTTGGGGGCTCACGGTGGTTGTGGTAGTTATGGTGGGGGGTGGTCTTGTATTAATTCAGGATTGCTCTGTTTGGAGCTGTGTGAAGGCTTCGGGTCAGAGTTATGCGATGAGTTAAGTTTTAAGGTGGTAGGGCTAGGCCGGGCTGTTGCGGTTCTTGGTCTGTGTATAGTAGGCATAGAACGGACGAGAGGCTCATAGATTGTGGCTAATCTAGCTCTGAGTCTTAAATTCCTGTCAATAGTAGGGCAGGGGGAGCTAGTGGGCAGCAATGGATTTGAGTCGTTTATATCTAGAGGTGAACTACTAGATAAGTTGGTATTGGGTATAGTCAAGTACCTGGTGGTGGATGAATGAGGTGACATGCTAAACAGTACCATGTTGTTTATAAGGAGCAGGAGGCAGGCGGGCAGGCTAGTGACCCAGAGAAACATGCTAAGTAATTGTAGAACCTGTGTTTAAGTATATGGAGAGTTGGCCTAGCGTTTAGGAAAGGTGCTCAGGCCTAGGCCTATGCAAGATTGGGCTCTCCCTAGACGGAATTGATCAAGGTAAATCCTTGAAGGGGTGCGGCACAGATGCTCAGGCCACATAGAATGAACGGTAGTGGCCGTGGAGCATCAGGCAATTCTATAACAAGCAGGTTGCACAATTTGCCGGGCAATAGTAAGGCAAAAGGCGTAGCGCAGGGGGAGGCACTGGCCTCAGTCGGATGAGTAGAGGAGTAAGGGTTCAAACTCAATCCCCTTATGTCGAGGGCCTCATGCACAAACAGTACCAGAAGGGCAGGCAGACAGGGGTATGATAGAGTATTGTCATTTCGAAAAATGAAAAGAGATGATTAAAGATGCACATAGGCAACACCTGGTGACAAGCTAAACGCAGATGGCTGCAATGCAGTGGGGAGCCTCAGGGGCAGGCAACATCATGAGCAGCATCAAATCGAAATCAAGCAATAGTCCAAAATGTAGACAGCATCAATAGTCTTGAATAAGTTAGCATGAGATAACAACCACTGGGGTCAGGATAAGCACAAAGGGTAAGAGGCAGTGAACGGACCGAAACATGTAACTTACGTATTGCGTAGTCAATTAATGAGTATATAACAGGTAGTGCAGGCGCTGGGCTGCTTACAGCAAGGTAGGCTAACGAATCCCAGTGGAGGCTCATAGGTAACAAATAGTAGGCCAGCCTGGGGGGCAGTCAATCAGGAAATGAGTATGCCGCAGTACTGTCTATGAAGATATGGGCAAATTGTGCAGGCGGTGGTAGGCGAACGGGATGAAGTAATGGGGTTCTTAAGCAAGTAAGCGGAGGGCTGAGAGGGCAAGCAATAGTGTTGCGCGGGTTAGGCGAATGAGCATACTATACAGCGTTACATGTATAAACAGCAATTAACAGACGTTTGCGCATGTCAGCAGTTCGAGACCTAGATCAGCATATAATATGTTCGACCATGAGACAGGCATACTCGGGTTGTTGGTATGTGAGCACACAATCAGTAACGAACAATTACCGCTAAACTAATGCTAACACCTGCATAAACATTGCATTAACAAACGAGGAAGGTCGTTAATAGGCTTTAGTGCAGCGACAACGTTGCAAGTGTTCATGCGCAAGGTACGTTGGTTGAATAAAAGAGTTAGGGCAGTTTGGGTGTTGTGGACAGACCAGCAGTGGTATGCATGTTCGAGCGGACACACTGTTATGGGCAGGGACAGCAGTCTAGTTGCGCTGGGTGGAAAGAAGGCAGAATGTCCATGAGATGGTAAAAAAAGTTACAGATTTGTGTGTGGGAGGCACGGCGGACACGGCAGAAAGTGGCAATCAATCATCTCACCGTAGAATAGTTAGACCAGGGACTGAGGCACTCGAGCGCGATCAAGCTCGGTCAGGCTCAGTCAGGAAGCAGCCTTTGTCGTTGCCTTCGTCAGGGCCGGTTTCGCCTGCCGGTGCTCCCCGATAGGCTAAGGGGATGCCTAAGGGGATGCAGTCAGGATGCATCCAGCCAATCACAGAGCAGGCAGGCTTCTAGCCTTTGCAGAATTCAAAAAAGGTAGCAGGCGCCCCTCTCTCGGAAGAACAAGGCATGATAACCTGTTCAGTGGTTGTTAACCACATTGAGAGTTCGCAGCCATCTGCTTTTTGCTCACTGTACCTTTCACAGATGGGAAATATCCATTTGCATATCAGTCTTTGTCCCGCCCACATGGGCAGTCCAGCACCGAAATGCTATGGCAATTCCTCTCTGAACAAGAGTACCAACAGCAACCCCATACACGTGTTTTCAGCCTTGTTGTCATCAGTGAGGTGAAGCTGAGCCTCTCTAGCCTTTGCAGCAATGAAGAAATCAATGGGAATAAGCGCCGGCGGCCATCTTAGAGTGGCAAAAACCTCGTGTTTTTGCAGATTCGAATTTAGATGCAGTAAACTTCCTTTTTCTTTCCAGGCAACACAAAACGGCTAGGATGGATTTTAAGGCAGCGCTTGGACAGTGCCTTAATTAGAACATAAAATACGATTTGGAGGATGAAGATCATAGGCAGTGCCTAATAGTAAAAGGTATAGCCTCCAGGCTTACCTTACACCAGGCAGTGCTTGTGGCTGCATGGGGCTGCCCCAGCAGCACGGAGGAGAGGAAGCTCCTGCTCCAACCTCAGCCAGCCAGGAAGGGACATCAGGCTCAGTGTGTATTAGCCGTCTGGCGGGGTGTACCCACAAGAACCATGTGGGACCCTGCCCAGGAAGCTTATCTTTTGATCCTGATGAGGAAGGTCAACACCTTCCTCCAGGAGGCAAAACCCTTCTCAGGAGGTCCCATGGGACTTGATACTTCATGCACAGTCCTGACATGACAATGACTCTCTCACACCAGGGCACGGATTACTGTAGTCCTTTTGAAGTATGCAAACCTAGGAAGTGGTGGAGGTAGTGTAGCCGAGAGGAGAGGTTTAGCCCAAAGAGGTGTTCCACATTTTTTGAATCAGTTAGAATCCCTGCAACGTACTGCCCCATCCCTGCTTCCTGCAGACAAAGAAAGCACTCTGGGTATGACACCAAAAGGCAAACAACACTTGTTACAGCAGCCTAGATTGGACCCTTGTCAACAGGCTTGCTGCGGACCACTGTAGCGTTTTGCCTTTATAAGCAGGGGTGAGACTCCCTTAGTACATTCATAATTGGACTTCAAGATAAGAAGGATTTACCTGAAACTCTTAAAGTCCATACCTAAGTAGAGGTGAAGACATAAACGTACAAGCGCGTGCTTTCTGGAAGTGGCTTTCTGAAGTGGCTGTTTGCTGTGAGGATACGCTACCCAAGGATTTCAAGGATTGTGCTGTGACGAGTTGGCGTGTGGAAGCCCCGCCTCCTTGTGAAGCCGTCACTATTTTAAGCAGAGTGCGCACGCTTTCTGGCACGTGCGCTTTCTGGAAGTGGCTTTCTGAAGTGGCTGTTTGCTGTGAGGATACGCTACTCGAGGATTTCAAGGATTGTGCTGTGACGGTATGGTGCTGAAACAACAGATACTCCTCTGTGACTTTGAAGCCATTTACAAATAGACTCTAGCTTTATATGCTTTATATGCATTTTATGCATATAATGGACAAATAGTAACACTTTTATATATCTTTTTAGAGTTGGTGTGTGGAAGCCCCACCCCGTTGTGAAGCCGTCAGTATTTTAAGCAGAGTGCGCACGCTTTCTGGCGCGCACTTTTTCTGGAAGTAGCTTTCTGAAGTGGCTGTTTGCTGTGCCGCGAGCAGCATGCAGCATGGAGGGTGGAGGGTTTTTCGTGCTGGAATTTTATTGACAGCCTATTAAGACCGCAATATATGGTAAGGTGATTTGAAAGTGTGGAAAGTGCGGCTAATTTTATTGAATGTCAAGTAAAAAGTAACATAACTGTCATACTTTATGGAATTACGGTCTTGCGCCAAAGCGTGGGGAGAAAGTGAAAGTAAAATGAAAGCACAAAGCATTGCCTTGGATATAGACATGGTAAAAAGACCGAGCAGAACATGTAAACTTAAAATTATCTCTAAACCCGGCCTGCTACCAGAAGGAAAATTAGCTAAGATGACATCCTTTTTTAATAAAATTGAAACTAATGTTTCTTCTTCCCAGATGATGACTTCTGACAAAGAAATCAGTCGAAGTGAGATAGTAGACGAACTAATGTCAAATTTGCCATGTATTGATTCGAAATTTCTATCACTTGCTTTAAAAGACCCAGATGTTATGCGAAATAATCTCCTTCGGGAGATGTTGAAAACTCAAGTTACTTACACAGATGCCCCTGAGCTGAATGAGCTTGACACTAACAAACCTGATATTAGGTCCTTAAACAAGACAAATACAGGATATGTATCTGGCATCTATGACCCTTCAATTGAAACAACTGTGATATCCACAAAGTATGGTGAAGATAGCAGGATTATTGTCGATCCTAATACGGGCCTATTTATATGCACTGAGGGATTGGCTGACATTGATAAACCTTTAGATCGTTTACCCCCATGCAATCTAACTGTAATAGCCCCCCTGTTAGTGATACACCTATATCTAATAATGTTAGTTTTGTGGCGATGAATACAGAAGAATTGTTTGAGGCACTAGAGAAAGTTCTGACCAATCTAGTAGAAAAGTGTGACAACATTGAAAGGAAGTTGGATGTGCATTCTATTCTACTTCATAAAAGTATAAATAGAAGGAGGAAATCTTTTATAGAGGTTGGCGTCAATACGGATGTGATACAACCATCTATCAGTTTCTCTGTGTTAGCAGATAAGCCAATGAAACAAGATAATAATGTGTGCAATAAACCCTCTGAATCCAGCTATACGATATCTGAAATGATAGAACAAAATGAAACTGGAAGGAAAAATAGAAAAAACATAAAAGTAAGGAAACAGAAGAAGAACAAAATACACCAAGCAGCTATGTATAGAAGTCGTAATGAAAGTAAAAGCAAGAATGGCTGCCTAGTGAATGAAATTATCTATGCTGGAATCAGTGAAGACTGTAAATTGAATACTGAGCTGAAAACCTTACCCTCACTACAATCCACACACATAACTAAGGAGCCAAATTATGTGGGTGATTCATAAGCAAACTAAGAAAATGCTTGTAAAAGAACATGTGGAAAAAGCAGTAAATGATAACAATAAATCGAGAATTGTCTCCTCTCCCATCAACACTAGGCCACCGACATTAGACAAATGGTTACTGATTTCCAAAAAGAAGAAAGAAAGCAAACCTAAGATAGATAATGAAGGCGGTATATCTAATAAAGTGTTAAAAGATATACAAAAACTATTGGTAGAACCTATGATAGATTTGGGAACCGATAGTAGCCCTAAACTAGCGACAAGAAATAATCTGGAAGGGGATCTTGGAAGAAAATCTGTTCACTTCCATGAAGCAGAAAAGAAAGAGGATAACGTTCTCACATATAAGAGCGACCAAGCAAATTTTAGAGCACTCCAATTTCAAGCTATAGAAGAATCATATAAGGCAGAGTTGCTTAAAATACGTCGCATTCTAGACCTTTGTGCAACTATTGTTCCATTGAGGATGGTGAAGTCCAGGGATTTTAAAATTGTTGATCAACTAGTCACTCTGAAGCAGGCCATTACCAATGTGTGGTGTACAGATAATGTTATTTTATAATACATTATTGAACATCGTGGCCTATTTGACAAACTGGGATATAGATGTCAAGAAACATTCATGCGAAAAGTAAAAAATCAGCAAAACCAATTCCCGCTAATTTACAGAAAACCATAGAATCAGAGACTATAAATTCTCTACCAAATACTCCAGTAGAAGTATCAAGTAATGATGATGGCCCTACTAACCAGCAAAAAACTGCCTCCCTCACCTCCAAATGCTTAAACAACTTAGCTCCACCCTACCTTGCTGAAAGGATAAACAGAAGATCGTCCACACGTCCAATGAGAGCAGCCAATGCCCATAACCTGGAAACGCATAGATTCAAACGTGTCACAGCGGGAGGATCCAGCTTCCCAGTTATTGCAGCACAAACCTGGAATGCACTACCGCATGACCTCAGAAAGGAACAACCATATCCTAAATTTAGACTCAATGCAATTAAATGGCTACGAACGAATGACTGTTAGCTTACCTCTCGGTACCTTGCACTGTTGTCTCTGCTGCATGTCTCTTACCGTGCTTCCTTCCATATGCCATTGTAACTATCCTGGCAGCATCTATTTTCCAACTGTTTTGTATATTATATGTTTCTTTGTACACATTCTGTAACCAAGCTTAAGCTGTTTTGACCTCTGCTGCGCCCGGCTACACAAGGGTTTGGCGCGCAATACCAAATAAACAAACAAACAAACAAACAAATAAGGAACAGTCTTAATTCTATAAATAAGTATAAAAAGAAAACTCAACTAGAAAGTAGCGATGCTGTGAATACACAGGGTTATTGGCAGTGGTTGCCAACTGTTTTTAAAACCCACTTTCAGCAATGTTCCTGATGAGATAGGGATAATTATATAATGGAACACCCGTGGGAATCTTCACTACTCTGAGGAAGGAGGGCTGCTAGAAAACCTAGGTCTGTTTTGTGTAATAGCACTTCAAGAAACTTGGCTCTACAAATACTGTGACTTTGATGGACGCAATACCATACAAAGTTTGGCCTCCAAAGGGAAAAAAGGCCACCCAAAAGGTGGTCTGTTAATCTCTATCAAATACCCATGGTCCGGAGAAAACACTAAGTGGTCAACTGAGATGGTATTAGCGGCTAAAGTCAATACAAACTTAGTAGAATTCCCTCATTTATTGGTAATTAATACATATAGTCCACCAAATGGAATAAATGATAAAATAAATATAGCCACTGTGTCTAAAATTCTGGGTGAAAATAGCAAGGATATCCCCATACGCCTAGTAGGGGACTTCAATGCAAAGATTCTGCTACCTGACAATCCTACATCAATTGTAAAAAGATCTGGACCTATTGAGCACGGATTCTCTAACAGTAGTGGCAGACTGTGGGCCAATATGCCTCTAAAACATCATATGACATCATATGAGAATGCTCAATGGAAACACCATAAGTGATGCTGCCCGTAGTGTCACACAGATGGGATATGGTAGTGTTTCGACAATTGACTACATGTTTGTAAATGAATGTGCTAACATGTGGGTATAAGAGAAGAAAGCGACCATCTACCACTCTATTTACTGACGAAATTCCTAGAGACTTTTTGTCATTTGAATGGTAATATAGAAATTAATGTAGCGGCAAATAGGATAATTTGGAATCCCACTAAATTGGAAAAAGCGAATGTAAGCACACAATATGAGTTAAAGAATTTTATAGAGCAACAAGCTAAAGCAGTTGAAGAATGCTCTAATGACATTAAAAGTAAATTTGGACAAATTGTGAATAAAATTAAAATAGTCACTGCGCAGAAACGGAAATACGTCAGTATTGGTGAAAGATGGAACCTTTCACATAATAAAAATAAGATATTTGATGGTGAAATACATAATGCAAAACAAAGGCTCAGACATTATATTAAAGAGATAGCAAATTCTGGAAAGATTGAATCCACCAAGATCATAAATTAAGGGAAAGAACAAAATGGGATATGGTTACGTCAATATCGTAAACATAAAGAGGAAGAAATACGGCGATCAATCGCAGTATGTGCTCAGACTAATAACCATTGAGGAATGTGGACTGCAATTCATGGTGCCAAGAAGAGATGTTTACCTATAAATAGTGTACCTGAAATTAAATGGATCTTACATGTTAAATCTACCCTGGGTTTGTATAGGGGAGATGAGAAGACAAATGAAGCTGTAAAAATATACCATGAATAGCCTGAAGAAAATGATTGAACAACTACACAACTCCAGGGCTACTGGCCCCGATGGAACATGTAATGCACTCTTGAGGCTATCCCGTGAGCTATGGACTAAGGTACTTTTTTTGATTTTTTTACAGTTACATAGGAAAATCTGGTATCACCCCCGAGACATGGCGTGAAAGCATTATCCTCCCCATATTTAAAAAAGGTGAGCGGAGTGAACCTAGAAATTATAGAATGCTTGCTATGTTAGATATACCTGCTAAAATATTTGCAAAGGTTCTGCTTATTGAATTAAATGAGTGGATAAATGAAAATCATATCCTACCAAAAAATCAAGCAGGTTTTAGATCTGAATCACCTAACATCCATAATATCATCAATCTAGTATCTGCTGTGGAAAAGTCTTGGGAAGTGCGGAAACTACCAGTATATGCAGTTATTATAGATTCCACTGCTGCATTTGATACTATAATAAGAGAAAATTATGGAGTAAGTTAGGGTAGTGGGGGATACCACCTGGTCGGCTATACATGATTCAACAGCTATATTTAGACACGTCGGTACGCATACGGCTTGATGCAGAAGGTAGACTATCTGATCCTATGCCTACTCACCGAGGTGTAAAACAGGGATGCACACTTGCAGCGACGCTGTTCAATCTGTACTTGGCAGACTGTCTAAATGAAATATGTGTAGGAAATGCTGATATGATCAAGATAGCTAAGCTGCAGCTGTGTTGGTTAGGATATGCTGACGACTTTGTTTTGTTGGATTATACCCCCCCATGGTCTACAAAATAGGCTTAATAGCTTGGTATTAAGCCAGAAAATGGGATGGAGATAAATATTAGTAAAACTAAGGTGATGGCTTTTTTAGATAAAAGAAAACAATCTAGATCAAATAAATACAAATGGTATATTGAAAAAATACAAATTGAATATGTAAACAGTTATAAGTACCTAGGGGTGATCCTTGATGATACACTAAGCTGGAAACAACATTGGCAAGAGATTAAATTGAAATGCCTAAAAATAACTGGAGCCATCAGTGATTTTATTGGCAGACAAGGTGGCTTCTCTTTTAATACGGTTCTACTACTATATTCGGCCAAAATTATATCATGTCTACTCTACGCTGCTGAGATTTGGGGGAAAAAGTTTTGTAAAGAAATGTGTATGCTTGAAGGAAAGATATTAAGATGGCTTTTTAGACTTCCTAATGCTGTATCCTGTGAATATATTTTACTAGAAGGTGATTTTAGATATGCTAGTGATATTTTAGAATACAAAGCTGTCATGCTTTTTGTGAAATTATGCACCTTAAATAACCAGACCTTTGTAGTAGACCTGATGAGGATGTTTAATGAAGGAGACAACCCTCAAAGCCTAAAAAGCATCTATTTCCTCTATTCGATCTATCTGAAATGGGCAAAAGAAAATGCCAGTAGTTGGCTATTCCATTCTCATGCTAAGGTAAAACGCCTCTTGAAAGTGACAATATACAACTTTGCAAAGGAAAGAGATATGGTTAATTTAGCCTCTAAATCAACTAGTGGTATGCTTCTTGTATACTGGTCTTTGGACACTGGAAATCCCAAATACTTATATGCATATCCACGTGCTGACATTATTAGATCCTACATGCTTTTCAAATATAACAAATGTGACACCATGGAAATTGTTGGTGCTAAACCTGGCATAGCAAGAAATTTAAGACAATGTAGACTATGTGGAGGTGCAAATATAGAAACTGTAAAACATTTATTATGTGACTGTGAAAGCTTAAAGAAGCTGAGGTATCGATATCTGAAACATAACAATGCATGTACAATAGCTGAAATAGAAAAATATGGCAATGCCTATTAGAAGGCAATATACTAATCTGATCTATCACATGATGACATTTTATGACACAATTTTAATGGTTCTAAAAAATGTGTCTTTAGGAATTGTATATGTTTGATCAAATTTTAAATCATGTTTTGTGACTAAATGATGTATTGATGTCTTATATATGTGTGTAGTATGTAAAGCCAATTGTGCTAAATGCATATTTAAATAAATAAATAAATAAATAAATAAATAAATACATGTACAAGCAAGATGCAAGCTATTGTCTCTAATCATCCACAGGGCCTATTCGTGATGATCAGCTGCCTGAACAAGGCCAAGTACAACTGAGACACTGTTGCCAGGAGCCTGCTCACTATAGGTGAGAGAAACCTGCAAGTGCTCTCTAAAAACTTTCCTGACTGGGAAAGGCAGTAGGAAGGATTTACCCTCCCCTAAAACTGTGTACTGTGTCTTTCAGCAACCACAGAATCAAGGAAGGGGCTCCTGGCTCTCCCTGCATCTCCGAACTGTCTTAACACTATTTTGGATACCTATGACACCACCCAAGCTCCTGCACAGCAACCAACAGAGTCATCCCTGACCTCGTCGCTGGACTGCCTCTCCATTTCCAGTCCTGCTCACCACCGATGCCGCACCTCTACCGTCACCACATCTAAAACCTGTCAGGTCTTCTAACATCCCCAACTCAACACTGCCTGCCTTGTTACCAGCTTTTTTTTAGATCAATGCCAGTCTCTGCGTCTGCACACCCAAGGCAGCCAAGCCTTCCAGCACCACCAACCCAAAATCTCCTGCCCTCCCCAGCGTCTTCAACCCGGCAGCAATAATTGCTGCAAAACAGCATTGCATCATTAGAACCCATTGTCACAGCTCCTCGACTTTACCCTGGGTCAGACAAAAGCACCCAGACTCCCGGTTCGATGCTGAAAAGCCTAGCTCAACGCTGCTGAGCCCCAAAGACAAAAACATAAGGTATTTGAACAGAACCTGTTACTCGGTCCACCTTAAAGGACCCTACTGAATTTTACGCATAATTCTCTACCGTTTTAAAGACATTCTCATAAACTTGGACATGCACTACATACATCAATTGCCCACTCCCCTGTCTTCCCCCTGAGTGCCCCTTTATTCCAAAGTCTGCATTCTCTGTGTTTCCTTTACTGGGCTGGATCTTTAGTGTTTGGAATTAGTTGTGTGCATTGTTCATTTTAATTAAAATTCCTATGCTTCTAGAACCTTCTTTCGACATTCTTTTATTTTGGTATCACCCTACTGTTGTTGTTTGTGTTGCATCTGTACCAGCTCACACCTCTCCTGAAGAGTATGGCCTGCCCTCGGCCCACATTACTAATAGCCCCAAAAGGGGTATACTTGTTGGGCTGTGCCTGCATCTCCTTTATGATTGGGGTCACTGCTGGTTTAGTAGTGGTGTGGGGCTGAGTAGGTTGTACAGAAGGTAGGCCTCCCTCCCCCTCAAACTGAATGTATTGGAGATAGACCCCCAACCCCTCAAACCGAATGCAGATAACTTGTCGGGTTGATCATTGACTCTAATATTGCGAAAATCAGAAATGTAGTGCCTTTCAGAAAAGCGCTTTGAAGGGCAACCTATTTTGTGGGGGTCAGATTGTCTTCCACAGTAGAGAATATGTCAAGCAGTACGTTTATCAAAAAATGATCAAATAATCTAGATTCAAAACTGAGCAGGGACTAAGTTGTAAGTAAAAATAGGTTGGTCAGGCATTTCGTAATATGGTTGGCCATTTTTGTTAAGACAAGTCATGCAACTCTAAGATGGATGTTTGGGCATACAAAATGGTCGATTGTCATGATGATGTCAGTGGATAATTTTTTCATAGAGGTTCATGAAGAGTCCACTGGTGTAAAATGAGCTAGGTGAAATCTCTTTAAACTTGTTCTAAGTGGCAGCTAAGGCAACCAACCAGGAATTGGAAAAGGGGTTGCCTTCAAGTATCAAGGCATAGCTCTCAACTCACACGCTTTTGGCGGGTGTCAACCGCCTTGTAAAGGGCTGACTCACCCGCCAAGCCTCCTGAACGCCCATTCATTCCAATGGGCGTCTCACCCACCAAAACCAAAATCGGGTGATTTCACCCGCCTTTGCAACACAAATGGTTGAGAGCTATGATCAAGGCCAATCAGGATGTTTCATGTTAATTACTAAATTACCTCACTTTTTAAGACTGAATATTAGGGACTGAAATCAGGAAGAAGTTGGGAGTTGCAGATTTTTCTTCTTTGTGCTGTATGCTGTATCCTAGTCTGCTGAAAAGAATAAACAGATGTCTTTTGAAATCCAACCTGAGTGTCCTTCCTAATGTGTTTCAGCCTGCCTTTCCTGAACTAGGAGTGCCAAGGATCAGAGAGAGGATGTTGGGACCTTCTCTTCAAGGTGCTTCAACTACTACGCACCCTTGTCCTCCTGAAGTCATTTCATTGCAAGTGCCGCCCCACTCTTTCAAAATAATCAGCCCCTGTTTGAATATGCCCTTTCTCAGGTGGAACTCTATGCTGTCTATCTCAAGTGTCTTAGTCTGTTAAGTCAATTGTTCACATCCAAGTCTTTTCCTTACTCCTTTTGGATCCCTTCATCCCATTTCTCCCCTAGAAGGTGCTGCTCACTAGGAGCTGCCTCTCACTCACTTTCTAAATCTCTCCCTCCCTTTCTCACTCTATATCTCTGTCTCTCAACGTTGTCTCAAACCCTCACTCTTTCTTTTTCTCTCTCCTTATCTATTGCTCGTTCTCTGATTCTCTCTCTCTCTCTCTCTATTTCTCTCTCTCTCACCCTCTCTCTCACTCTCTGTCTCTTGCTCTCTCTTTCTCACTCCATCTTTTTCTTTCTCTCTGGTTCTCTCCATGGTTCTCTCTCTGGTTCTCTCTCTCTCTCTCTCTCTTAAAGTCATGCATTTGAAGATGAACCAGCTCCAGAGTACATAGCCAAGTATCCATGCTCTGGACAGGAGCACGAAAAGCGCATTGAGATCATACCAATGGTGAAAAGTGCTATACAAAGGCCCAATAACATAACAGTGTTGTGGTTTCATTGATTCAGACAGACTTGATGACAGGACAGGACAGCAGACATGAAATGGAATTCATTGACTGACTAGTGCTGCCTACTGGTAATGAGCTCATTAAGGGACAGGTGGACAGGGTGAAAGATAAAACATATACCGATTACCTTTAAATCATATGAAACAAGCAGCTTGTTCTACAGAGTCTCAAGCATAAACCTTGTATTGATAACAAACTGATCTACTCTCTGGAGATTATGATAAAATGAAAGTCCCCTGAAGGATTTGGAACCCGGAAAATAATTGAATATACCCTCAGCCCTGTACCATTTGGGGTTTTGGTTGGACGCCTCATTCTTCAGAAGTGCTGCAAGTCCCTGTTGGAGTGCTGACATATTCACTGCATCTCTGGGCCAAGAAGTGATAAGGACTTCAAAATCCAGAGCACAAGAGGGGAAGCCTATAGACAGCCCTTATCGGACCACGGTGCATTCCCAGGTGTCTGAAAATTGTTGATCTGTAATGTGAGGAAACATGCTCAGGCGATCAGCCACCGGAATTGCTGAGTGATGACAGGACAGCAGTGTCTCTGCATAGTCAGGACAGGAGGGCTGACAGAGTATGAGACGCAGGCTGGCAAAGCTTGCTTGCAGAGGTGGATCTCCTGACTCAGTCCCTACCTCTAAAACCAACTTGCTGGGAGACAGAGGCCGGGCAGAAGGGGCGGTATCGATGGGGTCTGCTGGATGGAGTGGGCTTTTGTTTAATGCAGAGTGTCAGACCAGAGTCGAAGCTGACCTGTTTCACGAGTTCTCCTATGCACTGACCAAACAATTATTTGTCCAAGAAAGGGGAGATGAATCAGGATTGGCCTTTCTGAAGCTTCCCCCATCCATCCTCTCAGCCAGAACTGTCTTCTGCCTACAAAAAAGTAAACTTCATCCAATGCAAAGGCACCGAGTGTCTCACAAGTACTGTCTGAGGCAAATATAAGTTCCTTTTCCAAGAGCTCAATTGTATGATATGATATGGCATTTATAACGTGCCTGTACACAAGAGTTTTTAGGTGCGAATGAGAAAAGAAAGCCAGCACCTTCCTTCAAAGCAGTTAGGAGGCCTTGAAAATCCTTCAGGATGGATTGGAACAGGTAGGCTGCATAGATCCATGCTTGTAGGCCAGAAGTCGATGATGCATTAGCTATTTTCAGAGTAACTTCGACTCTTCTGTCCACTTGGTCTGGTGGAGAGGCCTCTTGAGAAGAAATCAAAGCATTGGCGGTAGCACAGGGCAGAAGTGAATCAATCTTAAGGGGATCCAGGAGTTCAGCTTGGAAGCCCTGAAGTGGATACATCTTCGGCCAATGCCTGGGCACAGCAGCTTTTTCCGGATATTTCCATTCTCTATGAATGATGTTTTGAACAATCTGGGGAATGGGCAGTCCTTGGACCTCTGTAGGGACAAAGCGACTGGAAGTATCAGGGATCTCTGCTGGCAGGGGAGGGCGGCAGACTTTCCATCCACAAGATCCAAATTAGACATTACGTGCACAGTCACCTCCACAATGACATCCCTTATAAGATATTTTTCCCAAGGTGTCCCAGACCTCCTGATCCTCAATTCGACCTTCTGAGAATTCTGTAGCCCCAGCTTCCAGAGCTACGTCACCTGGAACCTCATTCATTGTAGGTGAAGGTGGCCTCTGTGGAGCCAGGGAAGGTAATACTCTATCAGTAGCCTCCTCTACTGTGGCCATTTCGAGTCCCTTTAATTCCTCCATGGGCTTGCAAATGGAGGCCAGTGGAGGAGGCGTCGCAGGAGAGGGGGGTTGGGAATACCTATGATACAGAGGTGAACCCTCCTCCTGATGCCGGTACTGGTAGATGGACCGGAATTTGCTCTGGCTCCTACACCATGAGAGGTCCCGGGTCCATGAGCCCCAGTGTCTAGAGCGTGATCGGGACCGGTACAGCAGTATTCTCTTCTGCATAAACAGGAGTCAGTGTGTATATTATGTTGATTTGTACCATGCACCGCAACCACCCAGGGGCAGTCTTCAGGTGCTCACGTGGCTCTGCAGGAGAGGGGGTGGTGGTTAGTAGGGATATGGTGAGAGGATAGATTCAGAACCAGGAGGATATGGCGTCTGTGAATGTTGTTTTGCATGTGGTAGTTTTGTGAGAGGTCTCATGCATTGTAACCGTATGGGTAGGATTCAGTGCCTCAGGATTGTGGTGGTGTTTTTTGTTGGCGATAGTGTGTTGTGTGGGTTATGATGGGTTGGTTGTGTGCATTGGTTATATAGTGTCCAGAAGGGATATAGAGTCATAGGTGGTCGTAGATGTAAGATAATCTGGCATCTTGGTGTGTAGTTGCATTGTTTATTGTTTTATGGACTATGTGGGTGGTTCAGTCTAGATGTAGACATAGTAATGGTTCTCTGTTTGTTTATGTGCAGCGTGGCTAGTCCAGGTCTGGTGTAGTGCTGTCAGTTATGAAGAAGGAGCAGGAAGGGAAAGTGGGTTAGTAAAGTCGGTCAGATTGATGGTGCCTCTGGCGCAGCCCTTTGGATGCCTCTTGACGGTATCTAGCCAGGTTCTTGTTTGTGGTTCTTCTGGACCATCTCGTCTCCTCTCTAGTTGTTTGTCTGTGGTGTTCTTGTTGCCGGTGTCCCTTTGAGGTTGTCATTGTCTGCTGAATAGACAGGTTTTGAGCAGTTTCCTGAAGGTGATGTGGTCTTCTGTGGTTCTAATTTCTTTGGGCATGTTGTTCCAGATGTTAGCAATTAGACGTGAGAATGTTATTCTGCCGGATTCCTTTTTTCGCAGCGCTTTGCCTCTATTTGTAGGTTAATGCTGGATCTTTGTTACCTTCCTGGGTGACACCGGCTAATCTTGTCTTGGAGGAATTCTACTCCTTATCTGTGCAAGGCTTTGTGGGCGATGCAGAGTGCTTTGAATTTGATGCACTTTTTTACTGTAAGTGCTGGAGTGATGTGGTCTCTTGTGTTTAATCTTAATAGGACCCTGTCTGCTGTATTCTGCACCCTTTGGAGTTTCTTGGTAAGTTGGTCTGGAATTCCTAGGTAGAGGCTGTTAGCCTAGTCAGCTCCTGTGCGTATCAGTGATATGATTGTGAGGGTTCTGTGGGGGGAAGGAAAGGCAGGGGCATAACCGTCTGAGTAGGCCTACGAGGAAGAAGCATTTTTTGGGGATTGCGATGGCTTGCGGTTCCACTGAAAGTCCATTGTCTATGAGTATTCCTAGGTTGTTTGCTACATCAGTAGTTTCTGGTTGCATTCCCAGTCCAGTTGTGGGTTCCCTCTGTCGAATCCTGCATGTGAGAGAATTATTTCAGTTTTTGCAGGGTCCCGTTTGAGGTTATTCATTTTCATTCAGTTGTATATGTCTGTGAGGCAGTTGTTGAGGCTGTTATGATGTTCCTGTCTTCTGTTTGTTTTCACAATCAGTTGTGTGTCGTCTGCGCAGTTGTAGGTGGTAAATCGATGGGTTTGAATGATTTTCATCTGTGGGCACATGTAGATGTTGAAAAGTAGGGCAGAGGATGGATCCCTGTGGGACTCCACCTGATATATTTTTGGTGTTTGAGGTGAACGGTGGTAGGTAGGTTCTTTCAGTCCTGTTTGATAGGAATGAGGAAAGCCACTTTAGTGCTAATTCCTGTATGCCACATTCCATCAATCTTTTTATTAGTGTTGCATATCTGATTGTGTGAAAAGCCGCTTATATAGCCAATATTATGAGGGCCGATTGGGCATCGTCATCTGCGTTCATTTTCAGGCCGTCCCATATCGATAGAAGTGCTGATTACGGTCCTCTCATTGGTCTGAAGCTAACTTGTATGCAACAAATGGCACAATAAATAAATAAATAAATAAGCAGGGAAACCTTTATCTGCCTTTTCCTAACGCCACCATAAAGGGAGATGGGGCATCCTCAATCCAGAAGTGTTGTCCTGGAAGTCAAAGAGTAAGGGAAGTCTCAGACTATGATGAGCCCACAACGGGGGGGGGGGGGGCGGGCGGCTTACTATGCGTTGCTCCATGTAAGCGAGAGTCTATCCTAAAGGTTGTGACACCAGGTACTTTCAACACCAGAACTATCAGAAGCGGGATAAGCAGGTGTACTGTGGGTAGGGCTTGCTCTTATCCTGCCGGGCTGCAGGAGGAGTAGTTCCGCTCAGGTAAGTGGGGCAGGTGTTAAAACTCATTTCTTTCAATAGTCCTGTCTGTGAGGCCTGATCACTTCATTTGTATGGACTGGGACACGGAAGTGGAATGAGGGGATAATGATAGCGGCAGAAGTGAGGCTCTTGAGTCTGCAGAGAGACCAACAGAGGGAGCCATGTATACATTTCAACAATTCTGGCTTCTCCACTAGTGCACCACATTCTGCTGTAGATATCAAATAACAATGTCCATAACCTGTCCAGCAGTTATACCTCCCCAAGCAAGCCACTCTTGAGTGCCAAGGCCTACACGTTCACACTGCCCACACCTAAAAGTCTGCCACTGACCACTGGAGAACCCTTAACCACTAATGTGTTAAGAATGAAAACAGAGCAATCATTAACACAAGCTGAAAGGGAAACAGAAGACTCACTATCAAGCATGTTGGCATACTATTGCTTTAATTCATAGATCTTATTGGTCATCTTAGCTCGAAACAAATGTCACCTCTCTCACAGAAGCACCATATCCCCTGAGACTGGTAACCCCCTCTCATAGCTGCAATATGTGCTACCACTATCTGTGATGTCTTGAAGGTCTGCCCACCTTGATGAGCTGGCTCTTCAAAAGTCAGGTCAGCCAATAAGCACCAATATAATAAAACTTGTTATGGATAATTAACGTCTCTTCTTGACCTTTAACAATGCATGGCTCACTGACACATCCGGCAAGTTTGATTACATTAGTGATGTCAACCATTACCAGCAAACTACAAGGTCATCCACAAAAAACAGTATTGAACATAGGTAAAATAGTCATAATATTATCTAAAACATCTAATTCAAAGAAATAGCTGACCCATACTATGAGTCTTTCAAATACCAACAAGTAACGGGCATTAGTAGCCAGTGTGTGACAGGCTATCCTCAACCTGCCATGGGAGTGGTTGACCATCTAAAAGTGATTCATTTATCTATGTGACCTGGAGATTTGGAAAGGGCACACATCTTCATCTCTGATTAATTTTACCCTGTCCTCCTTAACTTCAATATTGTGGGACAACTAGATGACAAGCCCAAACTTACCACAACAGTGACTACCTTACCCAATGCTGCACACCCTAAAATGCCCCCTGCGTGCCCCATCAGAAGTCATATCCCATATAGATAGCATTTTGTCATTGTAAGGGGCAGTCTCAACCATCATTATCCCAACCTTCATTTTCATGAAAGGCGGTACGGATAATGATCTCCTTCTCTACTGCTTTCCACAACACCACTATACGCATTACCTATCAAACCCTATATTATTCATTAATATTAGCCAATTGCATTGTTGGTAATATGATATGATATGATATGATATGATATGGCATTTGTAACGCGCCTATACACAAGTGTTTCAAGGCGCGACGAGGCAGGGGGGGAACAAAGGGAAGACAGACAACGATCCTACTAGGCCAGGAGTCATTCAGATCATGCAAGTGCATGGGTGGAGGGGAAGGGAAAAGTGCAAGGGGAAAGGGAGAGGGGAAAGTGCAGTACAGGGTTAGTAGAAAAACAAGATAAATAATAAGGGCCAGCTGGTGGCAAGTGCAAGGTAAGTGCAGGGAAGGGGGGCTGTAGGGATACAGGGACAGTCCCGCAGTGCAGGGGTTGCCAGAGAGGCAGTGCAAAGGGAGAGTGGCTGGGCCAAGGACCGAGATCTGTGAAAGTGGCCCAGTTGCAGATTCAGTGCAGTTTCGATCAGAAATTTAGCAGGGGAGAGGGGAGGAGAAAGCAGAAGCAAAGAGGAAGGTTTTGATGTGCTTCTGAAACCGGAGATGGTTCTCCTCAGGGAGGCAGGAAGGCTGTTCCAGAGGGAGGCCCCTGTCGCGGAGAGAGATCTACCCAAATACCTACTTGAAAATGCAATTTGTTCATATTTTATGATGTGGAGCAGTTCTGATTTTATTTGTATTGTATTGCTTCACTCTCACCTCTCTCTCTCGCTCACTCACTCTCTCACTCTTTCTCCCTCGTTCTGTATCACAGCACGCCAGAGAAGCGGAAATGGTGGGGCTCTACCAGAATATACAGGTGGCTGTGCTGGCATCCTAAGAAGTGCAAAGTATCCCTTCCTGTCCCTCTTCTCCCACCCACACAACCATCATGGTCTCTGTATCCCAGATGCTCTCCCGCATTGTTTCTCACATGGCAGACTTTTTCTCTTTTTCCCTTGCAGGCGCAGCAGGTCAGAGTCTACTTGAAAGGAGGTGAAATGATGACAGATCAAGGGGAGGAGTTTGGTCTCCACCAGAAGATCCAGACGGTACAGATGACATCCTATGAAAAACCACAGGATTTCTCCTTCTTGTTACCCTTCGCTTTGGTTACTACGGCTGTAGAGCTGTGGAGGGAGTTCCCAAAAACCAAATGTCATGCGTGCATAAAATAGGAGTTCTGGCTATGGATGAAATTCCGAGGTTGGAGGTAAGGAACGGTCCTTACTGGCATGGCGCAAATAGCGTGTCCGTGCAGTCATTAGCCCGCTAATAGAGGGCTATTACCACTTCGCGGGCACGAGCTTTGCACCATGCCGGTAAGGGCTAATAACGGTCACCGTAAATAAGCGGAACCGGAAGTAGGGTCATCGTACAGGAACAGGACGCATCTTTAAAAACACAACCCATTGCCATCCTCAGCGCACAGGACATGTGGGACTCTGCTGTTTGTCAGAAAACCTTCTCCAAACACACCACAATGCCCAAGGCCCTTAAGAAGGGAGCTGCCCGCCAGCGCAAGGAGCGCTTCAACGAGGATGAGTTGGAGATGCTAGCCGGGACACTGCAGGAGCATGCTGGGATTGTCTTTGCCAACAGCATGAAGAGGGAGGCCATCTTAAAAAAAAAAGGAGATCTGGGCACTTGTGGCACAGAAAGTTAGTGCAGTTGGAAACACCCCACGCACCACAAAAAACTGCTGTAAGCACTGGGACGACTTGCGACTCAGAGTAAGGAACATTCTCTCCGTCAACAGAAGCCAGGCAATGGCAACAGGAGGAGGTCCCAGCTCACCCATCAAGCTGACCCCATGGGAGGACATCTGCGCCAGCATGATTGGAATGGAGGGGATAGAAGGTGTCGGCAAGATGGAGTGTGGCGCCACAACATCGGCCGATGGAGGTGAGTGTGGAGGTGAGTGTCCTAAGAAAACACTGTAATGCAGAGTCAGATGAAAGTCAACCAATATGTCAGTCCAAAGAGGCAAGCCATGGCCCAACACACACACACTCCCAGCAAAGTAGGCGGACGCATCACAGACACATGCAGATGCCTGCAGCCAGGCAATGCCATACCTGACACATAACACACAAAGATGTAAATGCCATAAGTCATACAGCATGCAGGCAACAAAAAATATGCATGTCAGATAGCATAGCTCTTGGCCAACATGAGTGACCACGACGTATGCCTGCATAACCCACCCATGTATCAAACAACGTGATCATCCAAACTCAAATGCCTATTACCCTCAATTGTGTGGATGATCAATTGTCCAAATGTATGTATTATGCCTATCAAAACATCACTCATGCCGTCCCTCTCTTCAACCCCCACAGGCACCATGACAGCGATGGCCAGGACGCAACTCTGCGAAGACCACACCCCGGAAGAGGTCCCGGGATGACGCCAACCACCCTTCGACCTCGAAGGGACAACCCAGGGGCCGCCGTGCACCACCAGGCAAGACAGGTTGCCAGTACACCGGTGCCGCCAAAGGACGTAGAGGCCGAAACACCAACACCCATTGCCCAGCCTGAGGAATCAGCCGAGGCACCACACTCTGAGGAGTCAAGTTCGGCTGGGGTGTTGGCAGCCACAGCACCCTAGGCTGTGGAGAACCCACAGGATGAGGTATGGATGCCCGTTGAGGACGATTCATCAGAACTGCCCCACACGCCCAGTCCACTGGCATCCCCCAAATATCATCCCTTTAAACAGACCACGCCACCAGCCCGGAGCAGTGTGGGCGGGAGCAAATTGAAGGGCACTTCAGTCCGATAGTGGCAAGTATTGAGGCTGAGCGGGCTGAGCAGGACACCCAGGAGCCATCCACCTCCACAGGTGCACCCGCAGGGCCGCAGCGTGCAGATCAGCTGACTGCCCTTGTGCGGCAGTTCGTTGAGGACAACACACAGGCTAGGCAGGAGTGGCGGGAGAACATCACCTCTCTAGGCAGGACCATCTCTGAGAACACCGCCTCCATTTGCCGAAAACACTAGCTGCCTCTGCGAGGAGGTCTCCGCCCTGCGCCAGGTACTAGGCCGCATAGCCGATGCCATGAAGGCAGGGCGTCCGGCTACCCAATTCGAGCAAGCGGCCACACCGTCATCGGCTAGCTCGACCCAGACGAGCCCGCTCCGCAGGTCATCACAATCCCTGTGCCGGCAAGACATGCCGCCACCTGGTCCAGGGAGTGCGAATTAATAGTCTGGGCAGCCTCATGTGGGCATTAGAGACTTGATGGGACACGTGTGGTGGAGTTATGGGGGGAGGTCGAGGGGGGTGAGGGTGTGTGGGGGAGTTGTGGAGGAGCGGGTGTGGGGTGAGGGTGTGTGGGGGAGTTGTGGGGGGGAGGGGAGTGAGGGTGTTGGAGGGTTATTGCATCATTATCATTGTTATATTTAATACACCCGTTGTGTCAAAAGCAAGACCTGAGTGGACCTTCATCATTGCGCATGTGTCATTTATTTATATACAGTGCATACTGTGCATGTACCAACACACCCAGTGGCCTCTGTCAGAATATCATGTCACCCTCTGGAGCCATGTCTGTCAGTAATATTGTGCAATCACTGACTGACGCACAGCACGTCCCTCCTGTGCATCACACCGCAATGATGTGCAGCCACTTCTTCTTCATCCCCTTCATCATCACCAGGTGGTAGCAGTTCAATGTCAGGGGTCAGTAGCAAATTGCATCGGATACACATGTTGTGCAGCATAACACATGCCATGATGGTCTTGGCCACCTTCTCATGCCTGTAAAAGAGTGCCCCACCTGACGGCCTAAGGCAGCAAAACCATGCCTTCAACAGGCCAAAGGTCTGGTCAATGACCACACGGGTAAGGGTGTGGGAACGATTGTAGTCCTCCTCATGCCTGTTCTGTGTGTTTCGGACAGGGGTGATGAGCCACGGCATCAAGGGATAGCCACTGTAACCTGCATGGGAGGCATAAAAAGCTATATGTCAGTCGATTGATGATGGACAGCTGTACTAGTCACACATGTCGGCAGATTATCGATGGTCACATGCACATGTCCCTGTTTGTATGCACGCCATTTTTAGGCCCTCAATGTGTCCTGTGCCATGGAATAATGGTGTAGGTTGCATCTTCAAGATGATACATGGTGTGCTCTGCCGTCTTGTAGCTCATGCATTGTGTACGCATACAGCTGTGTTTGTGTAAATTTAGTAATGTGTTGTGTTCTGTAGGATTTTCTGATTGGGAGTGTTGGCAGTAGACTCTGCAATGTTAGGCATTCTGCGCTGATTTTTCCCATGGTGACATGCAGCATTCCTGTGGTTGATCCGGGATATCGGGCACAACAATGTGTGATGCTCTTGCTGCGTCGACTTCCATCTGCACCTGTTTGTAGTGGTATAGTTTGCGATTGCGGTAAACCACCTCCATGGCATGGAGGCCACCTTTTGTTTCAAGAATCTCCTGGGGAGTCCGTGGTAGGGATATGTATTCTGTTGTGTGCTTGAGGAGGGCATCCAGCACTTGCTTCAGGATGCAAGTGAATGAGGGTGGTGATATGCCATGCATGTACCCCACTGTGTGCTGATCGGTGGCTGTGAAAAGGAAGTGGAGGACCGACACTACCTTCTGTAGAGGGGGGATGGCGGTGCGTATTTCAATGAGGCTGACAATCGTGTATCATGTCCACAATGGTGTTGATGGTGTCCCGGTACAGACGGTACAGGGTGTGGTTGTGCTGCAGGGTTGGGTGGGAGGGACTGGCTCTGATGTTCGGAATTGGGGGCTGCATGCGTGGTTACGCTGGCTGCACTGGTGGGGCATGCTGGGCCTGTCTCACCCTCCTTCTCCTGCAGCATCTCCTCTGTGGTGCCTGCTGTTGGTGTTGGTGTTGTTGCTGGTGTTGCAATGCATGCATATCCTCCGGCTGAAGTGTTGATGCTACTATTGGATTGCTCTTGGTGTGGAAAGGGGTGTGGTGTGTGGGTGTGCTTCTTTTGGTCAGGCCCAGACTCCATTACCTCTACCTGTGCTGATTGTGTGTGCCTGTGGCATTTGGGAACACTGCACATGGCATTTTACGGTTGGCCAGAGATGCTGGTATTTACGGCATGCTGGAAACCACTTTTAACGCCTTCATGATGCCGGTATTTGCATGTCCGCTTCACTTGTGATCTCCTCCAGTTTACGGCATGCCGCTATTGCCGGTATGATGGCCCGCATACCCGTGCCCATGCTGCTATTAGAGGCACTGTTATTTACGGTGCCGCTAATAGCGGTTTGGCTGGTCGCAATAGCCCGGAGCGGTAAGCGATGACGGTAATCCTTTACCGGCATCGTTTATCCCTTACCTCCAACCTTGGAATGACTGTGCCTGTTGTAATGGGCCATGTTCCTGCTAATCATTTCACAACTACTGACGTGCAAATCTTTTCTTTAGGGTGTTTACTGCTCTAAGAATAATTTTTGCCCAGAGAATACCATTATCATCATCACCACTAGAATCATCATGATCTCCCTGATGAGTGCAGGGCACGTTTCTGGGATCATAGGCGTTGGTTCATTTTAAGGACAGTGACCCCCTGCACAGTTACTGTAGAGAAATACCACTATCCCACCAGCAGCACTGGAAACACTCTCACATTGGATGTGCAGTGGTGGGGCACTAGGCATTCCTTCAGCGCCATATGAAAGTACAAGTCACAGTGCATTTTGAAAAGCGCATGCACCAGTCGTTCACCCAACACACTCATACTACATATGTATGTATGCCTTACATGTATGCCCCAACCAGGTCTGATGTGCTTGTACCATGTCTTTGCACTTTATCCAGAGTGTCAAAGGGGTACTTACTAAATAGCTGCCATGGGCAGCAGATTATGAAGTCACTACTGTCCCCAGCGCCACAAGGTCCTTGTTGCAACAAGCCAGTACTGCTTTATGCACATTTAAAGCATCCTGTTAAGTGAAGTCAAGTCAAGCTTTATTTCGATAAGAGTCATAAAAGCATGAAAAGATAAAAAGTACAAAAACATGACATACAAGCACACTTTTAATATTTTAAATTGAATATAGAAATATAAAAATGCAAACCATAAATCCAAAAGAATTGCCACAAAATACAAACATCAGAAATTGTCTTCTGCAGTTTTGTCCAGTTATTTCTTCTACACCAAGCATACAAAAGATATTTTGATACTGTCAATATACTTCCTTAGGTGCTCAAAGATCCACATAAATGCAGAACTGATGTTAAATTGGTGACTCCATTATTCCACAGCCATGGTATGACACTCGTTTTGCAGATTTCATTAAACAAAGGGCATAAGAAAAGAAAGTGCTCTTGAGTCTCTGAAGTTAGAGTGCAAGCAGTACACAGGTCCAAGCAGCTTGGAGTCCTGAATTTCAGCCACCAAAATGTTCATTTCTGATCAAGAGGGCACTCCTTATTCCAGCCTTTTACAAATTATGGTGGGTTCACAAGTCAGTGAGTGCTCCCCTCGGTCGTCCTATAGTATTGGGAATCAAGTATGTTCTCAAGCAACTTTCAGTGTATGTGTGCTCTTTAAGCAGTCCATTAGTGCTGCTCTGCGGGATTCACTGCAAATGATCCAAATTGTAAAAATTATGACTTTTGAATCGAGTACCCACTGGTTAGCGACTCTTGATGTTGAGTGGCTATATGGCAATATTTCCAAGGAAGTCGCCTTCAATGTAATCCTTCAAAAACTAGATCGACTCCCAACCACACATGATATTCGCAGTGAATTCATTTCACAACTTGTCAGAGTGACCATAACAAAGAATTATTTTATATTTAAAACTCAGTTCTTTGAACAGATCAAAGGTACATGTATGGGGGTGATATTTTCCCTTGGTGTGGCCAATTTTTATATCACACAGGTAATAATAAAGATATTGCTGTCCAGACGGATCTACGTAATCCGACCGCGCCTGATTTTAGCACGGCCGAAAAGTTTGCATGTGAAATGTACGAACCACAAAAAGTTTGTCCATTTCCCATATGAACACACATACAAAACCCCTACATACACACACCCCCACCCACACCCACGACACACCCCCCACACACACCCAACATACCCACACCCCACTTCCCTGTCATTGCTTTGCGCTGTGTCCCTGCGGCGCCAGTTCCCTTTCACTTCCGTGATCGGGAACCGGCGCCGCAGGGTCCTTTCCTTTTTTTCCTTTTTTTTTCGGGAGCTGGAGGAGTTTCCCCCGCAACCCTGCTCACTATACCACACAGTATAGTGAGCAGGGTGTTGCAGGGGATCCCCCTGCAGCTTTACTTTTTTTTTTATACTTACCCACAATGCTACCACCAAAGGTTCAAACTTTTGGTGTTCGAACCTTTGGCGGTAGCATTTTTCGGTCTTTTTGTACGGTCGGACCTTTTGTTTTTGGTCCGATCGTACAATTCCGTCCAGACGACATCCTTATGATTGTATATTGTAATAAATCTGAATTGGATGATTTCCAGAGCTGACTCAATGGATGCAACCCGTATTTGAAGTTCATTATTACTTGGAATAAGATTGCTATTGCTTTTCTGGACCTATTAATCAAAGAGAGAAAGGATAGACTGGTTGTCGACATATGTACTAAGAAAACGTTTTAAAATGCATTAATGAATTTGAAAAGTTTTCAGCCTCAACATTTTGTGAGCATTTACTATATGGAAAATATCTACGTATTCACCACAATTGTTCAAACATTGATGATAGCGTACTACGTGCCAGCCATTGCAATGTAAACTGAAGGCACATGGCTAGACACTTTGGGGGTAATTCATAGAATTTAGCGCACAAGTGGCATGCGAACCTCTGCGCCAGCCGCGTGCGCTAAAATCCATTTCCGCGCACAGTGTATTCATGGATTTCAGCTACCAAAACCAGCCGTGGCGCACAGTGGTGCAGCGACCCTGCAGCAGCGCCAGTTACGCCCCCAAGAACGCCCCTCGCGCAGGGAAAAGCCATCAAAATCCCCAATCCAGCGCAAAGGGCTGCGCTAACCCTGTACCAGCTCGGCAAGCGAGGTACGTGTATTACTGGGGTTCGTGGGAAGTTTCACACGCGATTGGCCCTGTGCGAGCAGGGTACGTGCATTTCAGGGGTGCGTGGGAAGTTACACACGCGATTTCAGCAGGGTACGTGTATTACAGGGGTGCGCGGGAAGTATCACAAGCGATTTCAGCAGGGTACGTGTATTTCAAGGGTGCGCGGGAAGTTTTACACAATTTCAGCAGGGTACATGTATTTCAGGGGTGTGCGGGAAGTTTCACACGCGATTTCAGCAGGGTACGTGTATTTCTGGAGTGCGCGGGAAGTTTTACACGCGATTGGCCTGGGTATGTGTATTTCAGGGGTGCGCGTGAATTGTTACATGCGATTCCAGCAGGGTACGTGTATTTCAGGGGTGCGCGGGAAGTTAAAAACGCGATTGGACTGGGTACATGTATTTCAGGGGTGCGCGTGAAGTGTTACACGCGATTTCAGCAAGGTACGTGTATTTCAGGGGTGCGCGGGAAGTTAAAAACACGATTGGCCTGGGTACGTGTATTTCAGAGGTGCGCGTGAAGTGTTACACGCGATTTCAGCAGGTTATGTGTATTTCAGGGGTTCGCGGGAAGTTTCACACGCAATCTCAGCAGGGTACGTGTATAACTGGGGTTTGCGTGAAGTTTCACACGCAATTGGAGCATGGTACGTGTATTACGGTGTTCGCAGGAAGTTTCACACGCAATTTCAGCAGGGTACGTGTATTTCGGGGGTGCCGGGGAGTCCTACACGTGATTTGGCAGTGTGGGTCCTCCCAGGTGTTCCCTGTACACCCTCCACGGCCCCTGCAGGCAGCCTACACCACAGGGGACTACCCTGCACCCCCCTGTTCATGTCCCACAGGCAGCCCACCCAACATGGGCATGCCCCCCAGCAAAGCCACATGTCTCCTTGCACTACTGATCACCAACTCATGTCCCCTTGCACCCCCACCCCCCAGCAGTGCAGGGCACCTGCCAGCAGGACCCCACTCATGTCCCCTTGCACCCCCACCACCCAGCAGTGCGGGGCACCTGCCAGCAGGCCCCCACTCATGTCCCCTTGCACCCCCAACCCCCAGCAGTGCGGGGCACTTGCCAGCAGGCCCCCACTCATGTCCCCTTGCACCCCCACCCCCCAGCAGTGCAGGGCACCTGCCAGCAGGCCCCCACTCATGTCCCACTCATGTCCCCTTGCACCCCCACACCCCAGCAGTGCAGGGCACCTGCCAGCAGGCCCCGACACATGTCCCCCAGCCAACACGTCATCACAATCTAGATCCCTGGCCCTTATGGCCAGCCTCCACTTGCCAAAGACCCACCCAAGTATTGCATCCACCCACATAGACATGCCAATTACATGATACAACCCCAATGGCAAGTATGTAAATGAACACATGTCCGTCACACACACACAATGGTAGCAAGTGAATGTCAAAACCCATATCATGACATGCATGAAACCAATGAGATAATACCACAAATGGAAGTATAAAAAAATATATATTGAAGATAACATGAGCGTAAATCAAAATAAACACACAACAATGGGAATAACAAAAGAAATGGTCCATGGCCGATAAATAATGAAAATCAAGAAAACATAAGCAAAAGAAATCCAAAAAGAAATGTTGTCCAAAGTCACAATCAAATCCAAGGGAAAATAAAAAGTAAAAACCATTGCTCCATGGTTTAAAAAGATGAATCCAATGTAGAACTATGTACAATTGAAGAATCCAGGGTCCATGAGCCCAACTTAAGAAATGAAACCTACCAAAAACTACTACCTAATAAAAAAACGATATACAAAAATGTGGTGCATTGTCCAAGCGGTCCAAAATAAAGAAAAAACGAAAGGAAACCTAATACTAACTAACTAACTAACTAACTATTTACAAGGGCAGCGGGCAAGTCCAACGGCTCCCTTGTTGATGTCCCGGGCCAGGGCATCATCGAACTCCTGCTCGATGTCCCGGAGGCGGTCCTCTTCCATGGCCCCGAGGGTTCGCAGGGACGATGACATCTGGATCTCCAGGTCCCTGCAAATGGCCTCGAGGCACTCGGCCCGCCTCAGGGCCCTACGCATGGAGTTCTCCGCCTTGACCATCGTGAGCCGTGCCTCTTCCGCCCGCTGCCGCTCCGCATCTATCGCATGGCCCAACCGCTGCCACACGGAAGACACTTCCCGTCCAGGGTCCTCCTGCCCTCTGGCCGATGCCTGCCCCTCAGATGATGAAGGCCCCGAGCCATCATGGCTCCCACCTTGTTGCTGCTGCTGCTGTGCTGCTGCCTGTGCCCTGGCTCCTGCTGCCGGCACATCCTCCTCCAGCTGGGGTGCAGTTGTTGAGGTGGCCACCTCTGCTGGACGTCCAACTCTCAACTGTGGCAGGGATGTGTCCTCCACCAGCCTGGCCACAGGGTCAGAGGCAGCTCCACAGGGCATCCAGGTGACACATGGGTGGGAAGATGGCACGGAAGACGACTGGCGCATAGGGGGTTCAGTTGAGGAGGGGGTCAGAACAAGGTCCAGAAAACGGAGGAATCCGGCCCTGGTGAGCTGTCCCAGTGGGTCAACGTGGTCAACGAGCCATGCGAGAAGACGTGCAGTCTCCTCATGAAAAGACTGCAGGTCAGTTCGCATGGCACCTTGACGCAACGCCACCCCACCCAGGACAGGCTCAACCCGGTGCCGGATAGCAACATCTGCAGGGAGTTGGCGTAAACCGATCCCCTCCCTGAGAACGGGTCTGGACGTAAGTATCCCTGCTGGTGCAAGATGATGCAGTCACATGATCGGGGACAGGATTACACACAGCCACCTCCGCGGTGGCCTGTGCTGCCTCCTGTCCCTGCCCCTGCACTGCACCACTAGCACCAGTGGAATCCCCACCTCCAGACCCCATCTCTGTCCCTTGCACGGCCTCCTCCTCCACCAAACCCCCCACCAACCTGGATGACTCCGTGCCATCTTCCTCCGTCGGGCCCTGTGGGGTCTCAGCTGCCCCTTCGGCTGCCGAGGAGTCCAACTCCAACCTCCACCTCTTGGACCTCCCCTCGGCAGCTGCGACCTGGGACGCGGCACCTGACTCCTCATCCCCGACGAGATGACAACCTGGGAGGGGAGCCGGGCCTTGCGTCTCCGGGTGGCGGTGCAATTCCTGCCGCTGTGCTCCACAGCACCCTCTCCGCCCTCTTCATCAGTCGACGCTGCAGACAGGGAGAGATAGGACACAGGCATCAGGGCACTGTACAATGGACTCATACACACATGACAGTTGCACACGAGTGTCATTGTCAAACTTCAGACATGGCATCACAATCCCCAACACACATGTCATTTCAAATCACACACATGAGCTATTCCACAGCCATATCGCAACAGCCAGCACCATCCATACACATACAACAGCATGAGCAGGCAAAGGTGAGCCAGACATCACATGAGACACAGGGAGTGCACTAGACATGCACACACGCCACCACACTTACATGCATGTGTACACCTCCACCAAGTGTTGCAGTGATGAGATCGGCATCCATGTCACATCTGGCAATTAGTCTTCTACATATCAGTCTCACATGCATCCATGTTGCATGACAGTTGCACACTTGTCAGATACACATACATGCACATGTACACAGTGAAGATACATGCAGCTGGAACCAACATCCATGTGTGACACCACAACCTTGACAACTGACATACACAGTCATTCAAACATGTGTGCTCACACATCTGCATTTGGCCTGCATGCTTACCCACAAATACACCATCCATGTGTCTCACACATGAAAGGACTCGCATGTGTCAGCCTCACGGCCCTGTACATACACATCCATACATGGCCCTACAAAACCACATGTGCAACCTGCAGACTACTGGCACACCACCACACGCATAGCTTCCAATCAGTATGCATGTACACTTACCGCTCGACTCCAGACGGGTCTGCCTCTCAAGGACCTGGACGTGGAGCGCTGGGCATACGCCTTCCAGGACCCTCATTTGGTCTTCCGGCAGGTGGCCCCGGCGCCCCTTAGCATCCGCTGCCTTCAAGAGGCGCTGGGCCTTGTTGAGGGTCCTGGACCTGAAGTCCTCCCAGCGCTTCTTGACATGATGGAATTCGCGGACTGCCATCCTCTCCGCGTTGATGGCAGTCACGATGTCCGTCCAGATCCTGGTCCGTCCTTCCTTGTCGGCACGCGACCTTCCGAAGAGGGCATCATACTGCCCCAGGACTTGCTCCACCAGGACCCCAACTTCGGTGGCAGTGAAGCTGGTGGCCCTCTGCCTCTCTGGCTGGGGGTTGCCAGTGGTCTCAGATGGTGGTGTGCCCGACATGGCAACCCCAGAGGCAGGAGTGGGTGGGCAACTGGGACCTGGGGCTGGGCTGTGGAGTGATGGAATCCCAGTCGGGAGTCTTCGGTTCCAGCAGGGGTGGTCACAGCAACAGCACCTCTGGCTGACGTGCAGGCAGTAAATGGCAGGGCACGTGGTCAGCAGGCAGGCAGCAGCAGATGGCAGGTGGGAGCGTGCTCGGGGCTCTGAGGGGGCAGTAATTCGGCCTTCTGGGCAGGAGCGTGGTCTTCCATGTGTTTTCGCGTGGCCAGCTTGATACAGAGTGATTTGGCACGTGAAAATCTTGCACGTCAGCGTGTAATTCGAGGAAAGACCCTTAGCGCGTGAGCACGTCAGCGATTTCATTGGACCAAAGGCCCTTCGCGTGTAAGCGCTTCTGTGACGTGAGGTGCGGGAGCGTGCGCGGGCGTTTCCCCCGTGACGTGGGCATAGTGGATTAGCGCGCGCGCAAAAAAAATGCACGTCCCTGTGTGAATGCGTGTAATCCAAGGAAAGGGCCTACGCGCGTAAGTGACGTGACACACGGGGGTGTTTCCCTCAGCATGGGTTAAAGGTGAGCGGGACCAGCAGTTCACTGTACGTGCCTTTCGTGGAGACCGACGTGTGTTGCTGCTTCCTGTTGTTTCGCGCGCCATCACAACTTCACAGCTATCAAGGACGTATCTCTTCTTTTGGCGGGGGGATTGGCTATGCGTGTTTTTCTGCATCGCGCTAGTCAGACGGTGAGTTGCGCACGCTATTTTTCCCACTGCGGGTGCCCCTGTGTATCGCACCGTTTTTGATGTCATAGTAGCCTGCGTGTCCCACGCGTATGCGATTTTCGAATTACTGGGTGCCACCGCGTACTGCGGGAGGTTGATTCCACGCACGTAGGCTGCAGGGTTGCGTGCACGGTTTTCCAGCAGTTTTGGGGTGCCTGAGCGTTGCGTGACCCGTCACTACATCACCGGGATCACATACAGCCTTGCAGGTGCAGGGGGGCTGTTAACATCTTGCTTCCCACCCCCTTCACCCCAATTGCCCAGGTCAATTGTGGTGTACACCTCCCATTGGCACAACTCCATCTGTGCCGGCACTACTACATCTGTGCCATGGTTGGGAGGCCACCAAAGGTGAGGGGCGCATCATCTGGGCATACTCCTCGTGGTGGGCGTGGTCAGGGACGTGGCCGGGGTGACCAGGGAGTAGGGGGACTCCAGGGTGTCCAGGGCAGCCGCAGAGGGGGAAGAGGCAGGGGTGCGCCACTTGAGTACGATGTCGTGCCATGTGTCGGTGCAGTCATGCCACCACCCCCTGTGGTTCCGGGAGATGCAGCTTCTGCATCTGGCACTGGCGCCCGTGTGACCCGGCAGTCCGTTCCATCAACTGCCACGGGCCCAAGGGTAGTGGTAGCTGCAGGTGCAGCTGTGGACACCGCCACCCAGGCTCAGGGTCTGCCAGCGCAGCCTGCGTTGGCACTGGAGGAGCCCTTGGAAGATTTCCAACAGGCCAGGAGGGAAACCGTAGGGGCACGCAGGGCTGCCCTGACCAAGACACGTGTCCCTGGGGCAGTTATGTCATCTGCTGCCCAAAACAGCCAGGTGTTGGCAAGTGCAGGGGCAGATGCACCCAACAACACCCCGGTTGTGAGTCTGCCAACCAGGACAGTTGTGGTCAATGACCCTGCCACAGCGGATGTTGCTCCGCAGGGTCCATTAGAGGGCACCCAGCTGCCACTGACAGAAGTCAGGCCTTTGGTCGTCCCTCCACCTGCCACTCCCTTGGCTCAATCCACCAAACCCACTGGCCATGCTGGTCAGGGCGGCATTAGCCTGCCAGGGTCTGAGCCACATTCCAAGAGGAGGAAGGTTGCACCTGCAGCACAGGCTGGGACCTCACACACAGCCACGACCTCCTGCACGTCAAGGAAGAAGCCTTTCTGCAACCAGGAACTGGACTTCCTCATGGGCTACGTGCGGGGCCACAGCCGTGACATGCTAGTGGGTGCCAAAAGTCAGACTACGGCTGCCCAACGTGATACCCACTGGAAGCATGTTGCGGAAAATGTCAGTGCATTCGGCCATGAGGTGCGCACGGCGCAAGAGTGCAAAAAGGGTTGGAATGACATCAAACACAGCGCTAAGGCTAAGCGTGCCTCTAATTACAACTTGACTCTGGTGACTGGCAGCGGGCCTGCACCAGAGGAGGAAGTCCTCACTCCGCATGAGTCACTTGTTGCGGAGTTCATACCATCTGAATCGGTCGAAGGAGTGGGAGAGATGCCGGACTTTGATGCCCAGTCCAGTGAGTGTTGATGCGTGTTTGTTGAGGACGTGTGTGTTTTACTTGTGGGATGTGTTGTGCATGATTGCCACTACCTGTAAGGTGTACATGGTTCGGATGTGCAAGTAATACAATGCTTCCGTGATGCATGTCTGCTCTGCTGGATGGTGGACATGTGGAGCAGACGGGGACTGTCGGCATCAACACTATTGCATCCTACTCACATGCTGGTTACCAGGCTGCCCCTCTGGTCCATGTCCCAGCTCACTGGCCCTTCTGCATGTAGCGTGGGGTGACCTTCCTCTCAGCCCAGGCACAATGTCATAGCATGACTGATGTGCATGTGTCCTCTGCCTGCATGCGGGTACTCCATGTAGGCATGCTCCCTTGCCCCTCCACCCCCGCTCTGCACCCCAATTCCACCTTTGCACTGGTCTGCTTCAATATTGCCGTTGGGTACTTCCCTGTCAATGCTTCCTATGTACATGCTAACTTCCCGCAACCAATCTGCCAGACATATGCTGTGTGGTACAGCCTTAGTTCTTGATGCAGGGTATCTCACTTGTACTGTGCAGAGGTCAGCTGCCCCGCAGGGACATGAGTGCCCATTCATGCTCCATGTGCATTGCACGCATGCCCCTATGTGTCCTTGACTGGATGATCACTGTAATACAAGTCCTGGGTGACATACATTGCATGGCATTTCATCAGCCTTCCCATGTCTACTGTGGCTCAGTACTGCGTTGCACACATGTTTAGGGTCTGACAATCTGGGTGGGTCACAGGCCTCAGCCTGTTTAATGGCCAATGACTCTGTCCAACTGGTGTAGTGTCCTCTTCATACGTGGGTGGCCTCCAGATGTTTCCTCATGTGTCCTGCTTACTGTCCCATCATCATTTGCAGTGTTGTCACTTGACTCACATGAAGCTGTTGATGCTAGTCAACACTGTCTGTCAATACACAGGTCTATGGTCAGCCTTTTGATACCATGCTAGGCATCCCTGCTTTTGCACTTGGGTGGAGGGGTGCTTTGCTTGTAGAAATGCTGCCCATTGAATGCACATTGCATGTGATGCCTGAAGTTGACCTTGCACTGCCTTCACATTTTCTGACACACACCATGGAGTCCTTGTACATGTAGGTAGTGAGTAACATACATATTTGCTGCACTGCATAGACCCACTTCAATGCAGACTGCCACCTTTCAACAGGTCTGATCACAGAAGCAATTCCAAGTTGACCCAGCATGCATGCCAGGTTCTATTTTGTGTGTCACATGTCTGCCTGATGTTGTCGGTGTGTGTGTGTGTGTTGTGTGCTTCTGACATGTGTAGTGACCTTTTTTTTCTCTATTATTCAGATGATGACGCAATGGAGCCGGAGGATGGTGTTGTCATGCCAGGCACAGGGTTGGTATCACTACATCAACCCGGCACAAGTGGGGGTCGTGGGGTGGCAGGCCACGAAAACCCCCAAGTGCTACAGGCCATCTTGTCTCTGGCTACCTATGAGTCCAGCCCTGATGACGACTCTGACGTCCATGTCGAGTTGGATGAGAATCAGGTCCATGTGTCAGGGGTGAGTGATTCTGATGTGGACACTCCTCTGTCCGCGACACCTGCACTGAGGGGTCAGACTGTCTTGGAACCTCAGCCCGTGGTGGATCGGGACGCAGGGTCACCCTCCACACCAGTCACTGATGTGCCTGGGACATCACGTCGACGGGGGCATGTAGTTGTGCAGCCCCGGGCGGTGCCAACACGACGAGGACAACCGGTCCTTGGGTC
Organism: Ambystoma mexicanum; assembly: GCF_040938575.1. Lineage (NCBI taxonomy): Eukaryota > Metazoa > Chordata > Amphibia > Caudata > Ambystomatidae > Ambystoma > Ambystoma mexicanum. The sequence continues at coordinate 143,267,722 of NC_090930.1, read as the reverse complement.
CCGCAGGGGTCAAGCCCAGCAACGCGGTCGCCGCGCGCAACCGCTGTATACTGAGTGGGAGCAAGACATGACTGCCAATTCAGAACGGCAGGGGGCAGCAATGGAGAACATCGCTGAGAGCATGGAACGTGTGGCCCGATCCGTGCTCCCCCCTGCTAGGCAGGTGCTTCTCCAGCAGCAGGCGGCACGGTCCACGGCCCGCTCGCTCAGGCTGGGCATGGCGGCCTCAGACAGGGCACACCAGGCTGAAATGTCGTCTCTGCGTCAAGCAATTGCTGTTCACGCAGAGGCACACATGGAGGCCCTTAGGGAGGAGTATGCTTCCCTCAGATCCACTCTGGGTGTCCTTCTGATGTCCCAGAGGGAACGGTCAGAGGAGAGGTTTGCACAGCTTGAGCTTAACCATCTCGGCTGAGCTACAGGCTTGCCGGGAGGTGCAGCGGTTGTCAAGCCAGGCCTTGCAGGAGCAACTCTGTGTTACACGTGCTACCTTGCAAGAGGAAGCATGTGTATCACGGGAGGTTCTGCATGCAGACCTACGTGTCATCGCCACACAGAACCAGGCTTACCCGTCCGGCAGACTTTCTGCCGACGAGGGGCAAGCTGCGGCTAGGCGTGGCCAGGCTACTGTGCCACGTCCTCCTTTCCAGGATGAGGCAGACTCGGACGACCATCTATCTCCCACATAGGTCGGCCTGTGCAGGCGTTGAGCCCATGGAGGTTTTTTTTTGGCTCAGCATCATCGCATGTGGGTGTTGAGCAGCACCCTGTACCTCCCCCCGAGTCGTATGTGGCCATTTTTGATTTTTCTTTTAGTTTAGTTAGTTAAGTTTCTGTTTGATAGTTAGATTAATTAGGTAATGTAGGTTTTTCGTAGTTAGTGTAATTAGTTAATATAGTTTAAAATTGTTTGTCTATTGTGCTTTCATGTGACAGTGTGGTGCTTTGTGGCTTTTGAAAGCATCCACTGTCTGTTCCAGCTGGGCCCTTCAGGCTTGTCTTGTGTATGTGTTTGCTGCTTGGGGTCCTTGACTCATATATGCCACTCCTGCTTCCCTTATCCATGGGCTCGCAAGGATGGTTCGGTGTAACAGCCTATTACACAAGGGCTTTGGACTGTCATATCTGTGGCATGTCTGATGCTGTGGAACTTGTGTTAACACCCCTAGTGGGGATGATTGGGGTGTTATTGACCACTGTTCTGCTTTTGCTTGATGGGGTGTTTCATGATTCATATGTACATTCATTGCCATGCATTGTGTAGTATGTTTCTTATCTTTACTATACATGTGCTTGTTGCAATTCATGCCGTAGATAGTGTGTTCTACACTTTGGCTGTGAAAGACGGACTGTGGTGTGATTTCTGATGTACATCTCTGACATGGTCCAGTGATGTGATGCCTGAAGAGACACACACAGATGAATCTAATGCATTAATCATGTGTTTCATGCCCTTTCTGCAGGGGGATGAGCCTCCAGACCACTTTTGCCAGCAGACATGGGCCATTGGACGTCTGGAATCTGGACACGTTTGGTGGTGCCCACATGCACATGTGTGCGGAAGCAGAGGCACAGGGATTGCCTACAAACTGCTGACATGTTTCAAGGGACTCCAGACAAGGTGAGCAGCACAGGGGGGCCACAACACAGCAAACCTTCCACCAGGCCAGTTGCACCTGCATGTTTAGTAGCAGCACTGACGGTGAGCTTGGACGAATATTGGTGTTGAAGCGCACAATACAGCTCAGATGTGTTGGTGGACTCATGGCTAGTTGATTGTAAGGTTGTCTGTGGCACCTGCAGGGGCAGTGGCACATTCCCTCCGGTCCACCATGGTCCATTGAGGCACTTGTATCACCCAAGTAGCGTTCCGAGACATGTAAAGAAGCAGCTGACAGGGACAGACGGCGAGGGACAGATTTGGGTGCAGTGCATTTCATTTCCATGTAGAATTTGAAACATGCACTGCCTACTTTATTTCGGTCATGGTGGAACACGACTTGATTGGAAGTCATACCTTGCTATATGCATCTGTCTGCTTACCCAGGGAACATTGCATGTTGTGTGATTCGTGACACATTGGTGTTCCATTTGCCACGCACCCACCGGCGCCTGACTTACTGCATTGACTGTGTATGAACCATCACAGGGGTAATGTTACGTATGGGTACAAAGCATCCACACCAGATTGTCTGTTTGTAGAGTAGTTTGTTACTTTGGGACATATTTGGTGGTCTGTTTGTGTGTTATGGGCACGCGCATATTTTTAACTGTGGCTCTCTTTGCAGCATTGAGGTGCTCCTGTTACCGGACCTGAGAGTGCGCAAGCAGGAGGCCAGCACTCACCCCAGAGATAAGTTTCTCTTTGACTTCCATTTGAGTGAATTGCTGCTATGTTTATGATGAACAAGTTTGGTAGGATTGTGTATGTGTTAATGTGAGTACTACATTCTTGGCCATTCCCTACTTTCCTGTGTCAATCCTACTCCCCTCCCCTGCCCCTCATTCCAGTTATCCAGTATGCCAACGCCTGCCCCGACTGCATATACCTGACCCTCCTTCCCCACCAGGGTCTCAGAGGCCTGTGTGAGTTTGACCTTGCAGCCACCCAGACCACGGTGGGGGTGGTTGGTTCGTGCCACTCCTGCACCTTTACACGGGAGCAGTGACAGTACACATCCGTTTGTGGTGCCTCATTCTATGTTATGTACCACACATGGTACACATCCTGTTGTGACATTGTTTTACTGTGCTACCTTGGTTGTTACGTCATTGTGGTAGTACTTGTCCCTTGTGAGGTACTGCTACTTCAAGTCATCTACTGGAGGCTGCTCTGGTTAGTTTTTCTGCCTGCAAGCTTTTTGCTTGGCTTCTGTGTTGGCCTGCTTTGAGTTCTCTTGGATGTAGTGTTTTTGCAAATCAAGGTGGACTCTGAGGGTGCAGGCAACTTTTTACACACAAGGTGGGAGATGGTGACAAAGGGGAAGGGTGATCCTGTGGCCAGGTGAAATTCAAGGATGTAGGCTCCATAACCCCGGTGCAGTTGTTCAGTGGGTCATGGTGATTTGTGAGGGAGGGGTGGTGCTTGGTTGGTGATATTTGCCTTGCCCTGCAGTGTGATGGGCGCCCTGACATTGTAATTGTGGTATCCTATGTACATGATGTGTTCTGCTGATCAATGCCTGTTCATGTGTTATGTTTACCTTTCAAGTGTGAGGGGATAGTTGTGGTTTGACATGCTGGGGTGTACACATGGTGAATGTTCACATGTGATGTGTAGAGGATACTGATGGTCAGTTGATTGCACATGCATATGTTGAGTGCATGTCCCTTCTGACCCACACACTCGCACTATAATGCACTACATGTACAACCACCCTTCCATGTCCACATGTACACTCTGTTTTCCTTCTGGTGCCCACTGTGTCCCTGCAGCACATGTCCTATGACCAATTGGGGATCCTGTACATGACTAATTTGCTTTTTGATGTGGTTTGTCGCTTAGATGTGATGCTCAGGGTGTGCATCACACGCAATGGCTGTTAACTGTGCTGTGCACTGAGCAGTGTGTTGCAGGAGGTGGACACGGCACACAGAAGCTTCAGTGTTGATTTTTCAATGCACAATGTGCATGTAGACAGGCATTCATTGTTATGTTACAACTTCGACTTTTGGAATGCATTTGGGTATGACTTCTTTTGGGTGGGAGGTTGTTGGTCAGTCATTTCATCTGATCCCATGTCAGGCATCATTGTCTGATGCCAATTTACATGTTTCACATGGCAATGTGTACCTTATTGGTACTGTGTTGGTGTATGGCTATTGCTTGCCATATCATGTTGTGCTTTGGGAGGGTTTGAGTGACATACCAGTGATAGTCATGGCCTGTTTTGCAGGTGTGTGTGATTCACACCTTGCATGTGTGCCTTTTGGTCACACAGGATTGCTTGTGTTTAAGTAGCTAGGGATGCACACAATGTGGCACTTCCATGGCAACAATCTCAGGGTGGTAAGGTTGAGACAGTTGACTGTCTCTTTGTCATCATCAATTGTCACCTGGTTTGTGCCAGGCCTGTGTGCACTCCACAGGGGTGGGAGTTTAGGTGAAAAATGTGTCCACAAGCTGGGTCCGGGCAACCTCGCCACATGCCCTATCCCCACCCATGGGCAGCGCCTGTGCCTGTGGTTGGGGATGTGGGGGCACCACCATGTCCACCGGTACGCCCTGCCGTGTTGCAACATTGTGCAGGACACATGCTGCCACAATGATCCTGCACACTACTGGGGGTGCATAGAGTAGCTGCCCACCAGAGCGGTCAAGGGAGCGGAAGCGTGACTTGAGCACTCCGAATGTGCGCTCCACTATGGCCCTGGTTGCAATATGGGCCGCGTTGTATCTTACCTGTGGTGGTATGGTGGGGTTCCGGATTGGCGTCATCATGTGGTTGCTCAGAGGGTAGGCACTGTCCCCTGGAGAGGTGATAATGGTTGTTATTATTGGGGTTTGTGTATTTGTGTGTGTGTGTGACATGCATGTGCAAGGGCATTTGTACTCACCTAGGAGCCATGTGTCGCCATGCTGCCCAGCTTCCAGGGCCCGGCTCAGGGCAGACATTCTGTATATGAAACTGTCATGGGTGGAGCCAGGGTAGTTTGCATAGACAGAGGTGATGATTCCCTTTGCATCGTATACCACCTGTACATTGATGGAATGCCAGTGCCTGCGGTTTCGGTAGATGTGCTCAGTGGCCCTAGGTGGACGTAGGGCCACATGGGTGCAATCTATGGCACCGAGCACTTTGGGGAAGTGTGCCACCCTGTAAAAGTCCTGGACAACGGCCTGCCTTTCTGTGGGTGTTCTGGGCATGTATATGTGCTTGCGGACTGAGGGGCGTGCAGTCATGATTGCCAACACCTGGTGTAGGCAGCGTGACTGCGTGGCCTGTGAGACCCCCCCCACTATGGCAGTAGTCCGCTGAAATGACCCAGTGGCCAAAAAATGCAGGACATTGAGCACCTTCTCCAAGGGGCTCAATGCTTGGGAGCAAAAGGTGGGGGATGTAAGGTCATGTTCCCACTCCCTGACCAGGTCTAGGATGATACGGGGTGGAAACCTATACCTGCCGTTAGACCTGGTCGTCAGGCATCCCAAAAAGGCTTGTCCGTGGTGAAAAAATGCGTGCCCTGGCTATTCTCCTCCTCCTGCAGTGTCCCAAGATCAGTGCTGCGACAAATGGGGCATTCATCGTAGCTGTATATACGTGTTTGTTGTTTGCGCGCACTTTTATACTGTGCGCGGGGACGCTTCCGCCTGCCTTCGTGTGGCAGACGCATTCACGCCTGTGTGCGTCTTTTGCCGTGCGTGGGTTTCCCGTATTCGTATCCATGAATATGGGTTGTACGCATGCGTGTGGGCGTTCCGTGTAGTTCCCTGCAGTACTTCCCCAGTTACGCCTTCATTTTCACGCGTTATTCCCCTTTCTGCGTGTTACGCCCACTGTTCCGCCTACTTTTGTTGTATGTGGTGCGCTATGTGCGCTTTTGCTGTGCGCGTAACGCACGCTGTTTCATGACGTGTGTGCCCGCATGTGACATGCACCGATTTGGCGCACAACCAGTGGGAAAATAGCGCAGCGCCTTCCTTGAATCGCACGCGTGCGCGTGCGCTTGCTTTCTCACGCTTGCGCCACCTTGCGCCTGCTTCAGCTGGGATTTTCGGCGCACGTTTGTTCCATGGATCGGCCCCTTAAACTTGTAAACCAGGCTTGGAAGTGAGTACGCCTCAAAGATAGAATGAATTTGCTTACACCAAAAATCAAACCTCATATAAAACCGTATAGTATGTGTGACAAAATACTGCACATTTTATCTTTAATTAATAAGAATTGTCTTCTCACTGACTTGGAATACATGTTTGCAGAGGTCTCTTTTGAATTAAAAAAAAAGCAAAACCCGAAACCAGCTCTAATTCAAACATATTGTGAACCAGAAGAATCTAACATAACACCAACATGGGGGCTCCTGAGGATCACTGGCCACTAATAGTAAAAGTCCCAATGTGGAATTCGTAATTCAGTGCCTGGCATTAGTACTCGTAAACTAGCAGTTGGAATTTCTGAACAGCGGTCCAGAATTAGGAACGATGTTAGTGGAACCAAAAGGGTGATCCAGGTTCTTGAACGCAGACACAAGAACGCTGATTTAAAATGGATTGTCCATGAAAGGAGGCAGTGTTTGAAACAGAGGAGCAACCCTGAACTGATAAAATAGTCAAAGAAAAGGAGTTATTTTGCATTAACACTTTACGGGCAGCAGTATCCGGGTTGAACGATCTTTGAGGTCTATCTCCACATTAGGAGTGCCCTGGTGGATAACGCAACATGTTTGAGTCCTATTGATAATATCCAGTGTGATAGATACCTCAGGGTTCCATGATTCAAGGAGGCTGGCGGTGATGAAAGAATTATACTTTCTATGATCCACCATCATACGTTGTTACACTTTTGATAAATGCAAACTGCATCTTCCATGACCTACATGATTTGATGGTTACTCATGCACAGATGATAATCTAGAGTTCAGGTGTATCCTGTTTCTCATGAATCCTAGAGATAATTTGTAGTCTTGCAGATGGACGTGTAGCTCATTGCTTCTTACGTACACCTCACACTTACTTGTCCTCTGACTAGATGAATAGCAATTCAGGAGCAGGACCTGTACTGACACCCATATGCAGGTAAGACACCACCCCCTGGGAGCTTATGCCACACCGTTGCAGCTCTAGCTGTACTTTCAGACTATACTCAGATTAGTTCTGATATTTCCATTCAGTTTATTTATTTTTATTAACACAGAACACTTCTCGTGAATTAATGGAAAGACTGGATTCATAACATCACTCCACATGGGTACACTGATAACCACGCATCAGGACATCATAAAATGCAAAGACCAAATACTACCAAAAGTCCAATACTCTCAGCACATACAGGTGAAAAATGAAGTAGAGTAATTCCAAAAAAGCAATAAATGATCTCAGATTGCACACAGTCTCTCCCCCATGGAAGAACTGCACTGGCCCTATAGTGGGATCCTATTGTCTTACGGTGCTCTGATGTGCCTCCTATCTAATAGGGATAGAGAAGAGAAACTAACCCTTTATTCCAAAAGCGAAATCAAACTCAACGTAGTACATGTCCATTACATTTCTCTGGATATATACATCCAATGGTCAGCTCCCTCAGTCAAATATGTCCCCAAACTGAGGAGAAGCTACTACAATCCCACTAAATGGAGAACATCAAAGGAGCAACACAATTAAAGAAATAAAAACATTTGGTCTGATATGCTTGTGGTATCACCAAGGAGCGTTTGAACTGAGATTTCACCATTTATTGGACCCTCATCCAAGTGTACACCCTCAAGTTATTGTCATGCATGTGTAATGGTTATCAATTAGATACATATCCAGCCATCTGTATTAAAAACATCAATTCCTTATACATATGGATCGCTTTACATACACTTATATAGGATAACCCATGTTGGTCGACCGGTTTCGGTGGATTGTAAGTGGCTTCCCACCTTCTTCAGGACCAACAGGATTGCTTCCAACCTAGCACCAAGTCACGAGGGTCTCATAACTTTAAAGCTCATACTTAACGAAGGGTGACACCAATGTCATCTACATGGGAAGAGAAATAACAATTACCATATACATATAGTAATGAATGAACCAGCACGAACACTGTATCTTGCTAGTAAGGGGCATTGGTCATTGATAACTATGAGTTTGTTTGATTTCATGGAACTATCAAATTAATACAATTAGTAGTAATAATGATTATTTAATCATTTCCTTTTTTTGTGTAGGGTTGTCTGTCAAAATATCTTTTAACTAATTGATGCAAATCTCCAGGTTAAGTGGCATGTAAGCATTCAATGTGACTGTGGGGAAAACAAATGTTCATTAGTTTTTGATCCAAATAGGGATGCTTTGCTTCCCCTATGGAAGCTCATCACTCTTTCATCTAAGAAATTATAATGAATGTAAAATGTATGAATAATGTACAGATGAATGATGTATTTATTTTTTAGTACCTGCACCAAGGGATTTTAGAATAAACTGCTGATTAAGGAATAAAAGATGTAACTGTTAAGTGGGACTAAACGTCCCAGGTTTGCCAAAGGTACTGGAGTCACTCCAAACCAAACTCAATGACAAAGTAGACAAGGTGCAAGGCAAAGTTCAGCTTTATTATCATCCAACCAAAGCAGAGACAGCATATAAATATTAGAATCTTGTTTCTCTCAACTCTCTGAATACTACACAATGGGCCTCATTACGACCCTGGAGGTAACCATGGCGCTATTAGCGCCATGGTTGCCTCCAAAGCCTTACCGATTCCGCCATGGTGAATGGAGCAATTACCGCCCCATTCCAAGGTTGGCGGGGGCGGTAATTCCCCATTCACCATGGCCCTTCCCCATTCCCATTTTAGCCTCCATAGGGCTCAATGGGAATGGGGAAGGCGGTAATAATGGTACCGCAAATTGCGGTACCGTTATTACCTCTAAAGTCCCTTTGCGGGTCCCGTCCTTAATGGCTGGTTTTACCAGCCGTTAAGGGAGGACCCACAAAGCGACCTCGGTATATGGCGGTAAGGGATTACCAGCACTGGTGCCCTTACCGGTACCAGTAATCCCTTACCGCCCGGGTCGTAATGAGGCCCAATGGGTTAAATACTTAAAATGCATCATTAATGATGGCATAACATAATCCCTTACAGAAACCTACCTGGAATAGAGGTTACTGGGGTTGACTACATATAGATCACATATGGGTTAGACATTTGATTGGGTTAACAATATCTGGTGGCTCCTCCTGATACCATCCCAATATTGAAAAAGGCAGAAATACATCATCTCTAAGAAAAGCAATTGGCTGGCATACTACTTGGTGGGTGGCATGACCGTAAGGGATTTGATTGGTTGAGGCCTTGCTAACCAACCTTGGAGATTTGGCAGGTCATCAAGAGATGAGCCAGAAAGGCAGTAGGAGGAGAGAAGCCCATAGACTGTCTGTTGTTCATTAAATAAGTTACCATCCCTCATTCCTTAGTCCAGGAGCTCGGGCAATCTCTATATACTTGACCTTGGGTCTGTGTGTGCTTTTGGTGTCTTATCTTCTGCTGGCACCTAATGAATAGCCAGTGTGTTCCAATTATAAGTCACGTGTTAGAGGACCATGTATGAAGTGAAATGAACTCCTATGTATTGGGATATTAGCTAATATTAGCGCATGTGCCATGTTTTGTATTGTCTTTAGAGACACTTGTGAGTTATTCTCCATGGGGTCTTTTGGCTCGCTGTGCTGTTGCATTCGGTTAAACAAAGGTCGGTTGTGCTCTTATGAACTTAAATTAATTGCGGAGTATCCTGCTTGTGTACTGGGAATCACTATCTCATGCCTTTTGACCCGCCATTCCCATCCTCCCGATCTTGTTCTGACCTTGGCAATAATTGCTTGCTACCCCTTGAGCTCTGCACAGCTCTGTATTTATGTGGATTCAGCATTTTGGGTTCTCTTGAAATCTCAAGGCCTTTGGTTTCATTTTGAAGATGGCTGCCTCATTACACTCTGGTTTCTATGTTAGTGAGCTATACCTCTGTGTCGTTCATGTTGCATTCAGCTTATACATTGGTTCTGTTATGTTCTTCATGTCTGGTGGATGCTATGTTAATATTTTTCATGCATAAATACATATATTACCTAGTGTTTTCTTCGTGGGGAGTGCATATTTGCTTCATGTCTAAAGAATGTGCTTATTACTGTTGTAATGTTAGCTTAATTGTGTTCGCCATTTTCAGTGTTAGTTTGTCTTAATGTTCTGTTGTACCTGCCTGGGATAAGGGAGGTACAGTTGTCTTAGTGAGTAACGTTTCTCACCTGTGCGGTATTGGATTGGGGGCAGGGCACAAGCTATGGATTACGTATTGATCTGCCTCCCGACATAACATTGATGACCAATCTATTTCTACAGATTACTTATATGTTTTTCACAACAAATGAGGACAGCTTCCTTTAAATATTTAATACATTCATTATTTATTTTTGGGCTGGGGAGGGAATTCCCCTTTGGGAACATAAGTACTTACAACTTTCTCCTGATTAAGATGGTTAAGGAGTACTTTGCTGGATACTTCTTTAACCCGACAGTTGAAACATGTCAACGCCATAGTTCTGTGTTGCCTGATGACATTGGAATATTACTTAAATGTTAAAAAAGCGTTTTAAACGTTGCTATAAATATTATTATCAATTATTGCCCTTGTGCTATGAATTCTTGTTTTGAAACAACCTTTCTCGTCAATTTTCCTGTTGCCTGATTTGTTCATTGTGTTGATAATCATTGCTTTGATTGGTTCATAATATTGATACATTTTTGATAAAATCATGAAAATGTATATCTAGATAAATTAATTTTAAAAATGAGATTGTTTTGTATTAATATGATATATTGATCTTTTATTCTTCTCTCTCCTTCTATGCTAATTCAAATAAGTGTTTAATTTAAAAATAATTCCATGATTGGAAGCCTCGTACAAGGCTGGTAAAAATTGGATTTTATAAATTCACGAAATATTATTGTATTGTTTGAAGGCTCATTGCAGCTTTTCTGAGGTGTTGCTGTTCATGCATGCTTCGCTCGACACCAAATTGCTGTGGTTTTTCATATGGGCTATCTGACACGATGTACCCAGATGCCCCCCAGCCTTGCCCCTGCTGACCTTTTTGCAAATGCTACAAACTCATTTAGCACAAATTATAGAGGTCAGTTGGCCTGCATCTTTGATGAGGCACTGCTTTTTGTGTACTTGCAGTTGGTGCAAGTGGGGTTCAGTCTTTTGTTTTGTGGGATATTCCTGACAAAGACACCATAAACAGTGGTAGTAGAGGTATGGCCACTTAGCTGTCAGCCAGTTATTGCATGGCACTGCATAGGACGATACAGTTACTGTCAATTTCAAGCCCTTTCTTGGGATTCCAATACTCACCTGCAGAATATCCAGCATTAGGTACTGTTGTTGATGAGCCCCCAGTCTGGTGAAGGCAATGAAGGAAGCATCCATGAACACCTTTGACATTTGCCTATCAGGCTTCTCTGAATGGCATCTTTTCACCAGGGTGAAGCTCTGCGTTTGCCATGAAGATTCCCATTCAACTATCATGGTTCGCCTCTATACCCTGTGGCGACAAGGAATGAAGAGACTGACCAAGTGGTGCCATAGTGGTTGCTACAGACGTTTATTTAATGAAAAACCAAACCTATCTATTCCTAACTCTCAGGGGATCTCCCTACCTAAACTAAAGAAACATGGGTGCTCGTCAGGAAGTCCATGTGAGTCAAAACAAAAAGACACCTCCTGGTCACAAAGGCTCCACCTCTATCCCTGTCACTACAACAAAACACCATAAGTCCAGCTACTGTTTGTAATCCAGGAGAATGACTCCCTTCTCCTAAATGCAAAGAGTCCAAACAGCTCTCAGGTTGTTCAAAGCAAATGTTCCATAAAGGTTTTGGGTTCTCTGTAACCCAACAGTTAATCACATAAAGTTCTTGTGGGGCTAGGGGAATGACTCTGTTCTCCTAGCTGGGTCCCCAATGTCTTTCGCAGTTTTCAGTAGGTTTTTGGGTTCCATTGGGGAGATTTTCACAATCTCTGGATTTTACACATCTTTTGATCCGCCCCTACTGGGATGATGAAGCCGTTCCTGGAGTCTCTCTTGACTTTCCAGCACCACCCTCTTGTGGAAATTTCCTGGGAACCGTATCACAAAAAGATTTATGGTTTTCTCTATTTCTTTATGGTTTTACAGTCTCAATGGATTCCCAATTTGCTTGGCTTTTCAAGCGAAAAGGAAAAGACAAAAACAATGATTTTTCTTCTTATCTTGAGGAAGGCAAAGCTAAGGTCATAAACTGAAAAGACGAGACTACTCCTGGCAGGATATGGGTTGACCAATCAGCAATGTGTAACTAACAGACTGATGACAGAAGATTATTGGGATTTGGCTCGATGGACCAGCCCTAGATGATTCTGGGGTGTGCCCAGGAGGACCTTTACGTCTCTATCAACGATTGCCCTCCTGAGATCTCTGTTATCGTTAATGATGCTCTGGAAGACCGGTTGACGGGCTTCGGTTTCTTCAGATTGTACTTGAGAAGGTAACCTCTTGAATACGTCTAAAAGGGCATCTGATTTCTGGAGCTGTGCTGACAGATTTGACCCACCATGAAACAATAATCTGATGCTTGAATTAGTTCGCTTTCACCCATCTCCTGTTCTGTCGATCCTCTCTCACCAACTTCTACTCTACTCAATCCACTGACACTTTCACTCATCACCACTCCCCTCTCTGCCAGCTAATTTTTTTGGAACAGAAATCTCACCATTATCACATCTTGCATTGTGCAGTGTCCTGTTGCACTCCAATGCATTCCACCTGGGACATGTTAACAAGTCCTCCAATTCCATCGACAATCCATTCATCACCACACATACCACCCGCTCAACATTCCACATCCTTCCATCATCAGTGTGCACAGCTCCTTTGCATACCTCAATCACTTTATGGGGTCTCAAATACATGGACACACCCTTCCGCACCTTTCCTCGCAGCTACACCTTTACCCATTCTCCTATCCTAAAATCGGGTTGGCGTGAGTGCCATGAGTTATGAAACGCCACATCCATCCATGCCTGAGCACTCTGCATGTGAGAAGGTACTTTCGCTAGATCCGTTGTTATAGACACGTCATCTGTCATCTTTTTCCACATCCAACATGGTTTATTAGGTAGTGGATTTCTCCACCCTTTACATATCTGAAAGGGAGAAAAGGTTGTGGTGGAGTGCAGTGTTATTCTATAGCAAACAGCAGGTTTTGAACTGCGTTCCATGGCTTGAGATTCCTCTTCATAGCCAGTTGTATTTTTGATGTTAGAACCCTATTGAATCTTTCAACCAAGCCGTTAGCTTCAAGGTGATATAAAAATGTTGTGTGTTATTCAACAGGAATTTAGAAAAACCTTAATCTACGTGGAGATCAACTGAACACCATTGTCTGAAATTTGAGTTTCAGGGAGATCCTCACTACTGAACAGCTCCCTAAGCACTTCAATTATTGATGCTGTGGCAATAGTCTCCACAAATGTTACTTCTGCCCATTCTGAGAAGTGATCAATGACCACTATGGAATACCTCCTTTCACTAGGGAGGGTACTGTACAGCCCTACCATAGCTATTGCTATAGTGTGCCAAGGTCCATCTGGTATGGGTGTAGGAGAAATTGGAGCTGCACTGGTAACTAAAACTTTATCCGATCATGCACACTCCACACTATCGCTGCCCACCAATAACTTTTATTCAAAATTCTCTTTTTTATCATTATGCCCATGTGTTCTGTTTGAGCCGCCTGCAACAATTTTACAGTCCTTGGATGGACCACCTTGTCTCCTCTATACAAAAAATGTTGTTCATGGAGAGCTCATCCTGAACCGTCCTATACAGAAGTAACTCGTGTTCTAGCTATCTTGTCAGTGGCCAGCCTTGACGTACATATTGTTTTACTTCCTGCAAGACCATGTCTTCTCGGTCCCTCATCAGCCACACTTCTGTGGTGACATGATGGCAAGTGAAGTCCTGATCGCCATTTAAGGCAATTTCTGCATCCTCACTGGTTGATTCTTTATTGGTATCCTTAAAAGAGAGTCAGCCGCCACATTGGTCTTCACAGGATTATATTGTATATCACAGTTATATTCTCTTAAAATCGCCGATAGTCAAACCAACCTGGGAGCCATTCTGGTTGTACACACAGCCAATAAAACTTGAATCAAAGGTTTGTGATCAGTCCCAAGTACAAATGTTGCTCCCCCTAATTACTGTTTGAAATGTTCTATTGCCCAAAAACACGCAAGCGCTTCCATCTCAATGACTGAATAATGCGCTACCACTGGTGTAAGTGATCTTGAGATGAAGACCACCGTGATTTCTCTTCCATCTCAAAGGTGAGCTAACTTTGCAGTTATTAATGTTCTGTCCTTTGTGTCGAAAGGCCTTATCGTTGGTGCTTTTACAAGGAATATTTTTCACTAATTCAAACGCATGTTGGTGCTTCTTGCCTCAATAAAAGCTGACACCTTTCTTGTTTATGTGTCTCATCGGTTCTACCACCAACGCAAAATTCTGTGCAGACGTGGCATAAAATTTGCATAGCTCTAGTAATGGCGTTAGTTCTTTTTTTGTGGTTGGAGCCAAACCTCATCAATAGTTTTTGTTAGTTTTATCTTTGCTCTAACTCTGTGTAAGGATAGTGTGTGTCCCAAATAAGCAACGTCTATCACGAATAACTTGCTGTGATCACCTTCAAGGTGAGTCCATATTTTTCATGGTTCTAGAATTGTTTGCAAAGTGATCATATGGTTTTCCTTATAATCATTATATATTAGTAGGCCATCTTGAAAAGTAACCACATCCTCCATATGTCCAAACAGCGTATCCATCAAGCGCTGAAAATACAGCAGCAGATGATGCTAGACCAAAAGGCATCCTTAGAAATGTGTATACACCAAAAGGGGTTATGAGTGCAGTTATATCATTAGTATATTGTGTGAGCTCAACTTGGTGATATGCTGAGCGCAGGTCTAATCAGGAAAAATATTTCGCTCCCTTGACCCTGCTGACCATTTCCAAAATATTGGGTAAAGAGTACACATCTATCTTGATGTTCCTGTTAAGGCTTCTCAGATCCACACATACCCGTGTCACTCCACCAGGATTTTGTGCTAGTACAATAGGCTGCAACCACTTCCTTCTACTTCTGCTATAACACCCCTCTTTAGCATGTCTGCAATCTGTTTCTTCAACTGGTCTTGTAACATGAACAGTACTTTTCTCACTTGATGCTTTAATATGTTCTGCGCCTTCTCTGAGAATAATACAATGCTTGAAATAGTTCACTTTCCCTATCTCCTGTGTGAATACTGTTGGAACCTGCTTCGAAATCACCCAAGCAACTTTTGTATTTCCGTCTCGTGACTCTTGCCATCTTGAAGTTCCTACACTTGGGACCCATTGATTGAAAGTATCTGTTGCTCTGCGCCTGGTT
This sequence comes from Ambystoma mexicanum, assembly GCF_040938575.1. Taxonomy (NCBI): domain Eukaryota; kingdom Metazoa; phylum Chordata; class Amphibia; order Caudata; family Ambystomatidae; genus Ambystoma; species Ambystoma mexicanum. Next base: position 143,252,549 of record NC_090930.1, on the reverse strand, counting down.
TGAGTGTAAGTTCAAAAACTGCCTGATGCTTCCAACTAACGACTGATGGCTGCTTTTTTGTCACATAAAGAATTCCTATTGTTGCGCATTCTCTGTATCTCATCTCAGATTGAAAATATCCTACTATTGTATGCAGTGTCCAGAATACACTGTTGGCACATAAATGATGGCAGACAGATTCCCCGCGCTTGATTGTCATATTCGTGTGTACAGTTCTCTTGAAATCACCATATATAATGGCACAGAGTCAGCAATAAGTGACACAATCTGTCCAGATATGTGTACATCTATGATGGGTTTAGGCAGTCCAAGTTCATTTTCTGCTCCATCAAACTCAAGTATAGTGTTCGTCAGATGGTTATCTACCTCATCTTCATTCACCGGTATTAGGTCGGACTTTTCAATGGTAGCTACACCGGCTCCTCATGACTTTCCAGCTGTTGATAGGTGTTTGTGCTGCAAGCATGCTTGTGCAAAATGTTTTTATCATCTTAACCCCAGGCTGGGTAGTCTCGACTTCCAGAGCTATTGCTTGTTCTGCCGCATCTCAGACAGTGATTATTTTATCCTCTACTGAAACCTGTTCACCTTTCCTTATTCCTGTTGGCGTTGCACAAGAAAATGTGCCTATATGGTCTCCTCGAAGTGTTAAGCGCACACATAGGGTTGACTGCTTGTGACGACCCAACTGCTTGTAGTTGCGTCTTTTCCTACCGCAAGGTGTCACTCCATTTCATGGACTGTCCCACCCCTCTCACTAAAATCATTGCTTCATCCAGTGTGGGGTTGACAGCGAGCCATAGTCAATCCCATACATGTGGGTCATTAGTATGGACCATGAGTTGATCTTTGATCACTTCATTCTGAAAGGCTCTACATTTGCAAGTTGCTGCTATCGTCCTCAGTGCTGTTATGTATTGCTCAACACTCTCTCCTGACTTTTGCTCTCTTGCGTAGAACTTGTGTGGCACCATGGCCATGTTCACTTTTTGCAGATATATAAGTCTAGTTTTTGTATCAGCTCATCAAAGGGGCATATGGGTGGGGTATCAGTCAGTCTCAGTATTGGGGGCTGGTGCCTGCTCACTTCTTACACTTCCGAACCTAAGCAGTTCAGCAGTACAACTTTTCTTTTTGCCGCAGTGAACAACTGTCCATCAGAGGCTTCAAAATATGTTAAAAAGTCCTGTTCCCACATTACGCAAGGGATTAAAGGAGTACCCGGCCATGGCAGGAACTTAGGTGGGGGTTTCATGTTGCAGGGTCAGCGTTTGACCTGGTGTAGTTGTGGCGCTTGTACTCACTGTCTCTCCTCCTTGGAGTGATACATTTTCTTGCTGTGCATTCGGGCTGCCATGATTTCACTGTCTTCACTGACTTCACTGTCTCTGAGCACTTGTGTGCCCTTCTTTATTCCACTTGTTTGCCCTCACTACATTGCAGTGGAAGTGGTAGCATATCGAGCAATGTGTCTTTTATCCAAACGTTGTGCTTGTGAGGGCTTACAGTGCTGCCCCGCCTGGAGCGTTCCATTATCCGTGTTGTGGACACTGCACCATCAACAACGGTAGCCTGGTAACACATCACACACGCGAGGGGGTACTTTCCTCTAGAGTGCAGTTGCAGCGCTCATGCTAGTTACCGCTCAACTCCCCAAATAGGGAGTGTCAGTCCCGGTAATGGGGAAGGCAATGTCACTCACAATTGTTGGATGAGGAAGCCACTACTGCGCCCATTCCATACTGGCCAACCCTACCGATTTAGCCGTAGAGTACTTCTTTTTAAGCAGTCCTACAGCCTACAGATTTGGGTAACAGATCCTACTGCTTTCTACAGTGGCAGGTAATTTATGTGACTGTAAGGCAGGCTGCTTGAGACCACGCCCAGGACAAAGCATGCAACACATTAATTAGTCTGCCTGCACAGTGGGCGGGTATGTGCTTACTTTGAGTGGTGGGCTCTGATCAATCCACTGACCTGATATACACAGCCCATCAAATAACACGACATGGAAAGAAGTTCAAATGTTTAAAATGTATACTTCTGAATGGTAAGTTAACACCCAAATCAATTACCTAATTTCACCAAAGATAATCACACAGAGGTGTTAGGCAACGTCGTTTGCCACTGCCTGTAACAGCAGCCTGGAAATACATACTTATTCCTACAGTGCAAGTTGAACACTGAACGGCATGGCGACTGATACCCTGTCCCGGCAAAATGGCAGAGCAAAGTCACATAGCAACCTCCCTAAAATATGTGGGGCCATTCCCGCACATATTTTCCATGCTCACAGCACAGCAGAAAAATAGTCATGTACTCTGGGAGGACACAGTTTACCAGCGCCGCCCTCCCCTGTCATGAGCTGGAACCTGACAGATGTAGTACATCAAAGCCTCTGGCCATGGACAGTCTGATTTCCATTTCAAGGCCCCATGGATTAGCATCTCCATTGTTACACCTTGCTGGTGGCAGCTAATACTGAAGAATGTTAATTAGCAGGCCTCAGAGAAGGCGTGGGTGCAGGAAGTACCAATGGAAACCAGAGACCAACACCTCTTTGTAATGCAATGTGTCAACCTGGTACTAACACCCCTCCTTGGTATGAAAGGGCAGTGAATATTCTGTCTGGAACCACTCCTTTCAGAGCAGTGAAGTATGTGAATTGTAGGAGATGACGGTCTGCCTGCAACCCCCTACATCAAAGGAGGCCCATGTTGTGAGCAAGCGCCGCATATGGTTCAGTTAATTAGGGAGACACTTTGATGTACAGCAGACAGGAAGATGGGTGGGACTTAGAAGTATGTTGTCATCCTTCCCCTGTCTGTTGCCATATGCTCTGATTCTGACCTGAAGCATCACGGAAGATTGTTGGAGGGGACCCAGGATTGGTTCATTAAGGTGGGCTTAGCCTGCACCAATCACTGGGGCCCATTTGGCTGATCAGATCACCTGAAGACTTTGAAAGCAGTATGAAGAAGGACTCATTTGGACCTGAGCTGAAGGTACAGTCTACCTTACATCTTCCACCATTGAAGGAAGGTCAGCAGTTCCAAGAGGGAAGCAAGATCCCTCCACTAACCATCTCTCAGGGAACAGAGGGAGATACCGGACTCAGAGGACCCATCACGTAGCTCCAGAACCGGCACCCGGCCAGCACACAGCATGCCCTGCTAGGTTCTGACAGCAAGCTTCCCAGGTGGGAATTGCCAGAGAGTCTCTGGACAAATGACAAGGCCGTTGCCTGCTAACACCCTGCTGAGCTTTGGGCCATCCGCCTTGAAAGGGCACGAGCCCTGTGAAGAAGCTACGAGGAGTGCCACACAAGCATCATCCAGCGTCCATCTTTTTAAGGACAATTTCAGGACAGTCGAGTCCTCAAACCACATCCGGCTGCACTGCTGACTGTTGTCACGCCGCAGTCACGAGAGCCATCCAAAATGCCTCGACCAGCATTCCAGTTCCGCCAACCAGCACACAGACACCGATTCTTGGCCCAAGCCGCTACAACGGATAGCTGCAGACGTCTGTCCAGCCTTGCTTACCGAACTGCCTGTCGCCTGGTACCCGCAGCTGTCTCCTGCCACTAACTCTGTCTCCCGGGCCACGAAGCACCCTGGAACTGCCTCCACGCTGTCGAGCACCGAGAACTTCTTCAGCACCAGTTACATTGTGGTTCTGTCCCTGTGGTCCTTCGCCGAAGGCCCCTAGAGGCATCTACGATCCTTTGCCCCTTTGGTGTTGAAACCAAATAATCTTGAACTACAAGACTGATTACTTTACCAACTACCCTCTTGTCAGTATCCAGAGTGCATCCCTTTCCTTTGTGAAATTGTCTGTGGTCCGTGTTCATTTACAGTGTGGGTTGTAATTGTAGTGTGCTAGAACTGTCTGTTGTAGTAATAATAAAGTAGATATTTGTGTACAACCTTGACTGGACAGGCCCTTTTATCATTGGGTAAAAATTGTATTTTCGCGGTGTTGCAACTAACCAATGGTCCACGACCTTGCAGAGATAAGCCTGCCGTTTCGTCCATGTTACCAAAATTGGACAAGGTGGTCTTATAATTTACTTGTATTCCAATCTGTTCGGATCCGTTCTGGTGTACTAGAGGTGTGGGTTGATTGATGGTTTACAAAATGATATTCATCCCTGAACCACTGGTGCACGCGAAGTTGATTTGTCACAATATACATATATGTATGTGTACATATGCATGAATGTCCTCAATCATTTGTCAAGCCTACAAACATCACAGCAATGATCCAGAATATCTGAGATGTTTGCGGACATCGGAAAAGAAAATATACCAATTTGTTGCCCTTTTGTAGACATATTGCACCCCATCCTCACCACTCCAGAGGTTAAACAAGTGTAATATTGGCTTTTTAAAAATATTTTCACACCGTGATGTTCGCGACAACAGGTCCAGTTTTGCGAATCCAACTTGGCATCCATTTCAGAAGTTTTGATGGTTGATACGTTTCACAATTGACAAATCAGTGCCTTTACAGGATGTCCGCAAACGTTATGCAGCGCCCAGATTGATCCAGAGGTGGCTGCGGACACTGAAACAGGAAGTGAGTCTGCAGACCGAACCAAGATATCACTCATTTTTTTAACCTAGTTTCTGGGCATTTTTAAAAATCTTCTGTACAGATTAACACCGAAATTTGCAAAAGCACGCTTTCGGGACCAGGCTCCTCATGCAAGCAAAATTTTATCCTATTAAAGTCTATCCGGATTTCGATTTTTTTTTTACCCCCTACAACTTTGCTCCCCTTTGACGAAACCACACCAAAACATTCAGGGCCTAATTTGCAAAGCATTTTCCAATGGGGATTTCCCATTCAAAAACGCTTTTGTAAATCAGGCCCTCGGTCCTTTGTATATATCTTTTGTGAGGTTTTGCGCCAATTCGGCCAGCGGTGCCAAAGTTATAAGCCGCCCAAAAACTTTTCCCTATGGGAAAGCCAACGTAACCATAACTACGGGGACCCTGTAATTAATAAATATATATATATATATATATATATATATATATAGGACTCAACATTGCTGAAGCTGGTGGTATACAAATATACTGATGAGACTGATGTGTTTGGAAATGTGTATAACTGAGGATTATGGCACTATAGTTAAATGACTTGGAAAGTGCTCTTTAAAGCTATGCCTGCACTCAATAAATACCCTAGTAATAATAATGAAAGGAAGATGTTTGGTCAGCCATGTAGTAGCTCGTCATTGTTTCGGGAGGATAGCTCACGGGCAACGTGCTCGCCTTGGAATCAAGGCAGCAACACAGGTTCGATCCCCGGGTCCGTGTTTGGAAACCTCTGGGTATAAAGCAGGTTATAAATAACCTATTACATCATTCCCCTAAGTAGCTCCTGCTTACTATGTCCAATACCAGTGAACCCCCTCCCCCACGCTTTAGAGGCACGCACCACCGGAGGCCTGGTCTTTTGGCTGTAGCCCCGGACAGAAACTCAGGTGCTACAAGCAAAATGCTAGCTGGCCCCGAGTCCCACCAGTCCCGACATTAGCTTAGCCCCTGATCTTTTCCAGACCTAGCAACACCACTGCGCACCACTATATAAGTGTATTTCACATATGAATGCGCCCATATCACGCTGGGAAACTGACACAGAGGCGAGATGCGCGTCTATGACTGTCAAGCCTGCCACAGCGAGCTTTTTGCCGTAGGAGCCTTCACATTGCAAATTGAATCTCTTTCTGACACAGTAAATGGCTGCAATTAAACTAATCACAGCGACGGCGAGGCAGAAGGCACCTGAGACCAGAAGGATGCGGGGGAGCGGTGGGGGGCAAGGGGATGCCTGCTGAATAACTTCCGAGGCTCGGGGTGGAAGGTGTTCTGATGTGTCTGGGAATTTGCCCCCTGAGACCTAGTCATTTAGGTTGCGGATAAATGTGCGCGCTGGTATGAGCTGATTAAACGTAATTGAATTTAAGAAATCCATGGAGGACAATGGGGGGCGGGGGAGGGGCTCGGGGATCAGGGGGGCAACTGGCAAAGATGGATGGAGCTGATAAAACGGGGGTTAAAGGTTTCAAATCCAATCAGCTGTGAAATGGAAGCACTCAATTTAATTAGGGGAAATGAGGGGTGGGAGACTGGATTTCACTTGCAACTATTATGGGTGTCTTGGGAGAGGATGCAAGACTTCCCCTGAACTGAACAGGAGAAGGATGTGGGCTGCCAGCCATCAATGTCCCGGACTGCGAGGCTGAGCCCGGGGAGTGGGATCTGCAAACAGCATCCTTGCATGTAGGGAATTCATGTTTCATTAAGGGGAGCAGGACAGTACTGGAATAACGTGGTATCATTACCCAGCTCAGCCAGTGTTCACTGGATTAACCTTATGGAGGGGTTGTTCGGGGGGGGTTAGGGGGGGGAATGACAGAGCTGGGAATGGCATCGAATCTCTGAGGATATATCTCATGGATGTATCCCCGAGATGTAGACAGGGGTGGACTGGGCAGCAAAAGTGGTCCCTTATTACACTCATAGATGTAAGTGTAATGTAACTCATTGGTACGCTGTACCACTAGTTCGTTTGCTTTTTACAGAGCGTACCTTTAGTACAAAGGCTCTTTCTCCTGAGCCAAATATAGAATCGCTCAGGCCGGACATTCAAGCACTGCCAGTTTCCCAGGTCACAGCCAGGAAGACACACAGGTTGGAGGCAGCCATGGTGCTATTAGCGCCATGGCTGCCTCCAACCTCGTTCCGACTCCGCCCTGGTGAATGGAGCAATTACCGGTCCATTTCAAGGTTGGCGGGACCGGTAATTCCCCATTCACCAGGGCCATTCCCCATTCCCATTTGAGCCCCCATAGGGCTCAAATGGGAATGGGGAAGGCGCTAATAACGGTACCGCAAATTGCAGTGCCGTTATTAGCTCTAGAGTCACTTTGCGGGTCCCGTCCTTAACGCCTGAAAAAACCAGGCGTTAAGGGATTACCGGCACCGGTGCCCTTACTGGTGCCGGTAATCCCTTAACGCCCACCTCGTAATGAGGCTCTGCAGGGCGTAAGGTGCTCAGTTTGTAATTTCCTTTATCAGTGGCAGAGCCTTTGATGTGCACGATTGAACATTACCAACTCAAAGAACTTGCCAAGCACCAGTTACCTTGCAAATCTGTGTTAAAGTGAGCAACACAAAGGTCACATTTAAAGATGTGTTTATATCCATGATGTCTACTATCTGGACATGCAAAAAAAAGAAAGTTGATTTAAGTCACTAATCAAATGTTTTCAACATCATGAATAACAACGAGCTAGAAGTTTATGACAACGAATCTGCGTATCTATCTTTGTTTATCACACAACTTATTTTATGACATGTCTTAAATCACTGAAAGTACAGTGGGGTTAACTAGATTGTTCAGCTTGGCATTATCTTGCATTCTGGTACTTATAGTTTTCCATCTCAGGATGCGAAAATGAACTCCACGATGATAGGCTCTTGGCTTAACATGTTGCTATACGTAATAACAGCTTGTCATGTAGTTTGATTATGCAATTTGGGTTTTTTGCAAGTAAACTCTATAAGATATTATTACTGTAGGCCTTGAAATCCAAGATTTTGAGCCAAAGTTTGTGATCCTGGTCACACCCTCACCCATCCCATTCGACACCCATACCCTGCCCCATCATCTATCTGACCATCCCACTGCCTCCTTGCAGCCGGAGTACCACTAGTTCCTTTTTTCCACGTCCACTCCTGATTACACTGTGCTAGTAAGCCCAACCGCGATAAGGAAGGTTTGGAGAGTTCTCCCAGAATTTAGAAAAAAAATAGGAACTCACACAAAAGAGGCCCATAGTGCAGAGGATCACCGGAAATCTCCATAATTTCCTGTACCCCAGTCCCTTCCTGGTTATAGATATCGGGAAAGCATTCCAGATCCTAATGCCAGTAGTAAAAGCGCTGGCATGGGAACTGCCCTTCACCATCCAAGTGGCGTGGGGAAGAGGGCTTGGGTTAGATAAAGTGATAGCTCTTCTTGAACACATATATTGCAAAGGAGTCTGCAGAGCAGATTGTTCTGTTTCTTAAGTAAGATTTGCTGGTGCTCAGAGGTCACACAAAATGCTGTCCAACAATTGTTTACAAGCAGACACTTGCATAGTTGCCTACTGCCCCATATCAGCAGAGACTCCTTTATTCCATTGAACCCTATCTCACCCCGTCCAGGGCGCCCTACAGCCCTGGATCCCTACCCATCCCAGCTCCTCTGCTACTTCCTCCCCTTACTTATAGCCCCTTGGTGCAGCAAGGTTTGCACTCTATAAATCCCATACAAACATACATACATACATACATACATACATACATACATACATACATACATACGGTCCTATCATCATACAGCCTGAATCTGTGGTGGTGATATACTTGTGAAGTTCTTTTAAGGTGTGCCCTGAACATTTTAACACTTCCGTTTGCCTGTGGCCACAGAGATGTCATTTACCAGTGGTGGAAACCTAGATATTCAGCAAATAAAGCAAGGTCCTGGCTGCTGAACGGAGGGCCACTGTCCAGTTTCACTTTGCTAGGCATGAACATTGTGTCTATTGCTGGGATAACAGCATGCAATTGGATGTAATTGGAAATCTCATCCATGGCTACCAGAACAATGGTCAGCGAAAATAATGGCGTGAAACCACCTCATTAGATCTGGCGCTCTCAGTTGGCTCCAAATGGAGCTGTAATGATTAGTTGATCATTTCATTTTGAATTCCTTTGCATGTTTTTTTCTTTCTTTGTACACATTTTTTTTAAAATACTCTATTCTTAATTAGAACAAAATCCAATGAAGCTTATGAAAAGAGCAGGAAGTGTGTAATGCACATTCCTGTGTTGATATTTCTTCAAATGGCAAGTAAAGAGACAGAAGTCCAATACAGGGGACTATTCAATGTACATCAGCCAATGCATTTCGGTGCCTATTTGCACCATCCTCAGGGATGTACAATTAACTGCATTATAATCATGAATTATCAAAGTATATTCAATGAGTATTCATTCCAAATTTTGATTTCAATACTCATTGAATATACTTCGCTGAACATTTTTGGGGTCCTTGTGTCACAGGACCATTCTTTTTCTGACAGCTCCAGGCTAAACCCGATAACAAGAAGAATAACTATCTGAAGCAACCAATAGAATAAGAGAATTTGAATGATACACGTTGTGCCCACCCCTTCCTTGCCTTATTACCAGAACAATGGTGCCATTTGGTAGGGGTCTTAAATCAATGGCTACCTCATCCCACACAGCGCTAGGTAGACACATTACTTTCCAAAAATGTACGTGGAGCCACATTCTTACTAATAGAGTAATTGACCAGTGTGGAATTGTCCAGTGAGTCCATTTTGTAGAACCATACCTTCTGCCGCAATACACGTTGTGTAGGGACGATTTGCCCACTGGCCCTTATTAGCCAGCTTGATCACTTTTGTCTGAAGCGATACTGGAATAACAATTCTATTCTGTTTCAAAATAATATCTTGCAACGTTACAGTGAGCTCATCTTTTATAACAGCAAATGACTTCAGTTCATTATGATCTCCATGTGACATCCCTTGTGTTGAGCAAGGCACATCACACCACTTTCCAGACTTAAGGCAGTCCTTCAAGACGTTAAAGATAGAGTCTTGTATTGGGTCCTGAATTATGATGTACGTGGGAAGCGCATGCTGGCGCGCATTATGGATAATATCCATAATGCGCGCCATGTATAATATAGTTTTATGGTATTATGTATAATATGGTTTTGCTGCTTTTTATGACTTCGCTATTCAAAATTACCTTGTGAATTATTTTTAGCTCGCTAGCTGGTTCTGCCTCTGCTTTGGTTTGATAGCTCAAGATTCAAAAGTGCTTTTGAAGTTGCTTTAAGTCACATGCAAGCGTCTCTCACTCGCGGAACACTCTCCTGGAATAAGCAAGTAGGGAAGGAGCGCTCCAGGGTCACACACAGGCTGTGAATTTACCGGGTAAGACATGCTCTTCTCTTACTCTGCCACTTGCAAGATTTCTCTTCTTTTGGCTTCTCGCAATGGGGCAAACCTCTACTTTCAGGTCCCCCCCCTGCCGCGCCACCTGATAATGGAGCCCTCATTGCTCATGAGGTTCTGTGGTGCACGCCAGCCACCAGAGACCTTGAGGCCCTCGAGGGCACGCCACCTGAGACGGCCTCCGGGAAGGGAAACTTCCCTCTTCTTCATTTCACGCTGTGCAGCCTCTGCAGATTTGATTAATTAACAGAGGGCAAGCTTCCCTCTGAAATGCTTCTTGCTGTGCGACCTCTGCAATTCAGGATTTGAGAGGCATAAGCCCTCTCAGGACCGACAGTTGCTCTCTGCCACGCAATGATCCCAGCATCTTCTCTCTTCTCCAGCAGTTTGGACTATCTGCATAAACCACGCGGCTTCTGCTTCCTGCTACTGCTTTCTCCTTCTCTCCAACTAATGGACTGCACCTGAGGGGGGCTTTTAAGCCTCTCAGTCTCCCCCAGGTGTGGGTCATTTGCATTAGTGAACTAACCACTCATATAATACTGTACCTCTTCAGTCATCTTCCTCTTCCCAGTACTTAGAGGATTATGGGACTTGAAGTGCCTAGTGACAAAGATAGGGTTTCTTATTTCTGTTGTTTTACAATAAGCCATCAGATGAGTAGGGCTTTGGGGAAAGTTGAACAAGAGGGTTTCCCTTTTCTCCTGACCTGCTTCCCCCCTCATGTGATCCTCCCACAGAGCACCACACCCATGGTCGGGATCAGAAAACGTCTGCTTTTCCGTGACCACATGTGAAGGGTTCCGCCAAGATTTTCTGGGGGAATCATTACTGATTCCTCACAGTATAAAGCACAGAGAAGATGAGCCTGCATCGCGTTCAGCCAGAATGGTGCCAAGCCAATCCGACTGGCATCCACCACATGTTCTGTGGAAATAATAGACAAGGCATGCGGCCAACGCAATGCATTCTATTCTCTGACAAAACAGTTGTTGGCACTCTGACAACCATTGAAAGTACAGCCTGCCTTAGTAGATGCAGAGGTGTGCTTCTGGAGGCAAAGTCTTTAATGTACCAGGTGCAGTAGCTTGTCATGACCAGGAATGATCGTACTGCAGATACATTGGTCAGGCTTGGTGTGGACATGAGTCCTTTGTGGAGAAAAATGGAACTCAGATTTGTTTCCCTACAGTAAACTGAAAACATGAGGACTGCTTCAATATAAAGCGAGAGAGGCCTTGCCCAAAATATGATCGTTATGCAAGATCTCTGCCTCTTACTAGCTACAATGATGAAAAGCGTGATGCCTGTCCAGATGCAAATAATTATGAATGCACCCCAGAGACTTCCTTCAACCAGTAAAAGAAAGTATCACAAACTATCACCATTTCTAAGCGCTTTAACTACATTGTGTCCAGAGAATGAGTGTCGATGCCAAGGAAAAACAGGACATGCAGAACTATCCCTGCTGAAATCGGAACATAGCCACATGTAAAATGAAAAGGCCGAAGAATTTGGAATGGCATTACCAGTGACAGGACTCACCTTAGGCCCTTGAACATTTACTATAAAGTTGTGAAACTTAGATGAACAATCTGATGATTTGTCATCACCTTTAACTGTAGGAAAAGAATATTTACTAAGCCCCTTGCAGCAATAATGCAAATGGCCTGATTTCGTGCTTTAAAGACACAATTGTAAATCATGCATTTATTTAACTTCTCTCTGATCAGTAAATGAAATCATGATGGTACATTGGATTGGTTCACAGAAATGTATTACATATTGTACACAAATTGAAAAGACACATTTCGGAAAAGCTGTGTTCATTTCTCTCTTCCATGGTGCTGATTTCAATTGACCTGTGGTGTACCTCAGTGTGGCCTCAGCCGTAGGAATCTGTGTTATAAGACTCATCACGGGTTGTTGTTTGGCCACAATTGGAACCGCTTGCCTGATGTTGTTCAAACCATTTTTCAAGGCAAGATTGTGATCACGACATGTGTCTGTAAAAAGAGAATTACATGTTTCAGCTTTACTATGGGCTCATTATGAGTTTGGCGGTAATACGGTAACTCTGCCACCACAGAATTATCATTACTGCTGTGGTATCTGGCAGAATCACTGTCGTATTTGCACTGACGGAATTACTGCTAGCAGAAATAATGTAAAAAGTAATACTCCTCTGCCAAGAATCCATATGCTGTTCATAATCCCTCTATATCACCAAAACCGTGTATACCACAGTGTGTTATCGGTATATCTGTCTGCAGTAAGATTTGTTCAAACTTTGCCCCACACTTGCATCTCATGCACTTGTATCTCTGTGGAGTTTGACTCTGTACTTTGACTTGTCTGCATTCAAATAAACCTCTTTACTGAATTTTGAGTCTGCACTTTGCTTTTTCTGTATTCAAATATACTTCTTGAATTTCTGGTATCCATAAACTTAAAACGTTCAAACTGTCATTGGTGTGGTTGCCAGAATGCCCTGGAGTCCCCACCTGCTTTGGGTCGACTCGCTGGTTCTTTCCAGTATTTTGGATCCCCTTTGCACCTCTGCTGAGGGGCTCTGCAGCTCGTTTCCCACTCTGGATTCTGCAGACGTCCTTCTGGCTTCCCTTGTGGCTCCGCGGTCACAGGCTTGCTTCCTTGAAGGACCCTGTGTCTGGAGATCGGTGCTTTGTTGAGATGCCAAGTGCCCAGGTCTCTTGTGGTTCCCAGCATCTCAACTGTACTTCCTGATCTTGAACTTGCTCTGCGTTGTTACTACTGCTTCTGTGGACACTTTTGCTCCGCCACACCTGTATGTGTCCCCCAAAAGCCTTCTCTCTGGAGCTGAAGCATTTTCTCCTGTGCTGCCTCTGCCTGTAGTGCGCTTGTCAGCTTTAAATGTCCCGCGCACGGGTACATCTGCAAAACAACTAGTCAGCGCATTGAGCTACAAGTTTCTGTTACCCTGTACCGAGTCGTTCATCCTCCTTGTCTCAGTACTTCAGGGATTATGGGAGTTGGGGTCTACAGATGTCATTGGATATATAGCATTTACGGATTTTCCCTTGGTGGCTTCACATGAGCAGGCATCTGTACAAAGGTGTATAAGAAGCAAAAAGGGTTCTTTTGGAGATTTGTTTATCTAGGTCAAAGATATAGTTTTGACCCAAGGAACAATGAAAAGAGGTTTCATCGCAGCCTCTATAAGGGGAAACCAATACCTGACAATATGCTATTAAGGCTTTTGGCATCATATGATCTTCCTCTGGGGAAAGAGGCGAATACCACGTCTCATCCAGTGAAGTCACAACATCTCACTGGTAGCTGTCTCCTCCCATGTGATCCTCCCTCATAAAGCTGCACCCAGGGTCACGATCAGGTAGTGGTTGCCATCTCCTGACCACATGGGAGGAGGCCACCACCGGGGAATCCGTGAATACTCCACTGGATTCATCACAAGCCCTTCCCCTAATGCCGGTGGTTATTTCAGCTCCAATTGGAAAACAGGAAAGCAATTCCGCATTACCCGGTTCTCTTCCTTTCCCGTCTTCCACTGAAAGACAATAGGGCTGTACATCTAAGAACCAGTGCATGACTCTTGAATTAGTGTCCTTGCAGAGGCTCATTCATTTCAATGGGGCATGGTCAGGGACTCGCCTGAATTTACTGCCTGTCAGATAGTATTTGAGAAAGGTGATAGTCCATTTTATAGCCAAGGCCTCTAACTCAAGAGTCACATCGTGTTTCTCCCTTGGGAACAATTTCCTACTGATATAGAGGATGGGATGCTCAAACCCATCATTACCCTGTGAAAGAACTGCCCCCAGGTAAAAAATGTGATGCGTCTGTTTGTAGGATAAATTCCCCGTTGAAATCTCCCACTTTCAACACAGGCTCGCTACACAAAAGGTGTTTGAGTTTGTCAAAGCACAACTGAACTTCTTCTCACCACTTAATTTTCTGGGGTTCAGCATTTTAGAGTTTATCAGTAAGGCAGGGTGTGATGGATGAAAAATTATGGATAAAACATCTGTAATACCTTAGTAGGCCCATGAATGCCCTCAGATCTCATGTTGACTTGGGACTTGGAATTTCTTTAACTGCTTTAACCTTTTCAGTTTGGGGCTGAATCAGCCTGTTCCCTATGAAAAACTCAAGATATTTCACGGCTTATCTAGCCAGGTGGCATTTCTTTGAGTTTGCTGTGAGCCCAGCCTTTCTTAGTGTCCTGATTACTAAGTATAGTTCATAAACATTCTCTCTCCAGGATTTGCTGTGGATTATGATATCATCGATGAACGCTCCACAGAAAGAGGCATAGGGTATTAGTATTTGGACTATAAGCTTTGAAAGGTAGCCGGGCTCAAGGCAAACCAAAAGGTAGCACTTTAAACTGAACAAACCCAATGGGAGTAGAGAATGCAGTTTTCTTCCTATCTGATGTATTAACAGGGACCTGCCAGTACCCTTTGTCAGCTCAATCGTGGGGAGATAAGCAGTGGGCCCCCATCGATCAATAAGATCATAATTTGTCGGCATGGGGTAATTGTCAAATTGGGAGACCGTGTTTACCTTCCCTAAGTCAATGTAGAACCTCCACGATTGCTGTGGCTTGGCGACTAGCATGGGTGGGGATGACCAGTGGCTATGAGAGTGTTCGATGACATCAGCCCTTAAAATATTTTCTACTTCCTCTACAATTTTCTTTCTGGCTTCATGTATCCAATATGATTTTAAATGGACCTCCTTCCCTGGACGTGTACAGATATAATGGTACATTCCCTTTACCCAACCATGCTCAGTCTTGAACGAATCAGGGAATTGTTCTAGGAGGTACATAAAATCCTCCTTTTGATTTTGGGCTAAATCGGCAGGAACTAGAGTATTCTGACTGGTTTCCTTAGACAACAAACTGGTCACTACCACAGTAGTGTCTTCAATGGGATCCTCTCTCAACTCCTTAGGAAGATTAACGTGATATATGTGAGCCTTGAACTTTCTGTCAGGTTGCGAGACCCGGTAATTATAAGGTCCTGTTTGCTCTATTATTTCGTAAGGACGATGCCACTTAGAGAGCATTTTTATTTCAGATGAAGAGAGGAGAACTAGAACCTTTTGTTTGATGGAAAAGCATCTTTGTACAGCTTTTATATCATATTACCCCTTTTGGTGTTCCTGGGCCTTAATCATATTGGTCTGCACTATGGATCTAACTGCCGCCATATGTTCTTTCAGTCTCTGGGCTGTTCGGGATAGCAGGAAAGAAGTGGCTTTCTCTCCTAAGGAACAATGAAAAGCGGTTTCATCACTGCTTCAATACAGGGAAAACAATACCTGACATTATGCCATTAAGGCTTTGGGCATCAAAGGATCTTCCGCAGAGGAAACGGGGGAATACTGCGTCTCATCTAGTGAACTCACGACATCTCCCCAGTAGCTGTCTCCTTCCAGGTGATCCTCCCTCATAACGCCGCCCCCAGGGTCAGGATCAGGTTGCGGCTGCCATCCCCTGGCCACGTGGGAGGAGGCCACCATTGGGGAATCTATGATGACTCCACTGGATTCATCACATTTGGAACCATCTCTCTGGACGATGAACTCTTTATTGAAATTGGACATTTTCAGGGCAGGCTCACTACACAAGATGTGCTTCAAAGTATAGCCTGATCTTCTTTCTACCACCAGATGTTTTGTGGTTTAGCTTGTTTCAGCTTATCTTTGAGGCAAGATATTATGGCCTAATAGTTGGGAATAAACCTCTGGTAATATCCAGTAAGCCCAAACAAGGCCCTTAGGTCTATTTTGGTCTTTGAGGAGGTGTTTTAGGTACATTGCTGACCTTTTCCAATTGGGGTTGGACTAGCCAATTACCCACGAAAATGCCTAAATACTTCACTGCTGACTGGCCTGAATTGCACTTTTTGGGATGGGCGGTAAGGCCGGCTTGTCTCAAAGCATGGGTGATCTCATACAAATGAAACATCTGTTCCTCCCAGGTTTTTCTGTGGATCATGATATCATCCAGATACGTGCCACAGAAGTGGGAAATTGGCCACATTATGTGCCCAGCAGCCGCTGAAAGATTGCTGGGGCCCCATGAAGTCCAAAGGGAAGGACTTTGAAATGAAATAATACTCTGGGGTGGAGAAGGCTGTCTTTTCTTTATCGGAGGGGTTCAGTGGCACCTGCCAATAGCCTTGGTTAGATCAATCGTGGCGATGTAGGCAGCTCAACCAAGACAATCGATGAGGTCAGCTTCTCATCAGATAATAAGGTAGCCATTAGAACAGAGAAAGATTGTGCTGGGTCCGCCTTCCACTCCTTTACGAGGTTGATGCGGTAGATCTGAGATTTAAGCCTTCTTTCCGGTTGAGCGACCTTATAATTATAAAGACCTGTTTTTTAGTCGATACCATCTCAAAAGCATGTTGTGCTCCGAAGTGCGTAAGAGGACCAAGAATTTCTGTCCAATGGAAAAGAACTGTGACACTCCCTTCCTATCATAATGACCCTTTTGACTTTCTTTAGCCTGTCCTAGATGTTTTTGGACTAGGTCCTGCATGATGGCCATGTGCTCTTTAAACCTCTGTGCAGTTTGGGACATAGATAAGCCTGCCTCTTCCCTTTCTTCCCAGGTTTCCTGGTACATGTCTAGAACATCTCTGGGATTGCGACTGTAAAGGAGCTCAAAAGAAGAAAAGCCTAAAGAGGTCTGGGGGGTTTTCTGATGGCCAAAGGGCCCAAGGGATCATAGTGTGCCTGTTGCCACTTCTGCCTACAATAGTTTTAAAAAATAAATGTTTAGTGTTTTATTAAAACATTCCACTTAACTGTCTGTCTGAGGGTGGCTCACAGAGATGTGTAGGGTTTTTATCTGTTAAATCCCTTTTACTTCCACCATCAACTTCGACATAAAGGTACTCCATTGGTCGGTCAATATTTCTTTTTGGAAACATACTCATGATAGAAAGGGATTAAATGTTTAAGGATCTACTATAAGGGAAGGCTTCTGGGTATTGGGTTGCATTATCTAGCATTACTAGAATATACTTATTTCCTAGTTTGGTCAGCTCCAATGGGCAAATGATGCCCATATCAATTCTAGAAAATGGCACCTCCATCATAGGGAGGGGTTGTAGTGGTGCTGGTGGAAGGGAGTGAGGAGGGGTTTTCTGGCATAGGGGACGGGTAGCTATGAAGTTCTTAACATCAACATAGACCCCGGGCCAGTAAACCCTGTTTATAATGTGCCCCTGTGTTTTGGCCATCCTCAAGTGTCCTGAAGACAAATGGGCATGAACCATTTTGAGGACAATCCTTCTGTGACTTCTTGGCACAACAATATGGGTCCTGCTTACCCCTACTTTGGTAAGGTCTCCCCCTATACAACAGGCCGTGTTTTAGAAAAAGAAATGGTCCGCCTTTAGACCTTCCTTCTTCTTCAAACACTACTTTCGAAAAGGCCTTGGACAGAATAGGATCATTTTGCTGAGCTAAAGCTAGATCAGTAATTATTTCAATCTCCTCCCCTGTAGTTCTTGGGGCTACAATAGCTTCTCGAAATTCCTTGGTGTCGGTTTATGTGATTTCTTGTTCCTGAACCTCTATGGATTTAGGAATGTGGGCTGCTACTCAAATTCTGTGGGCAACTTTCTCTCCAGTTTTCACATGGTAAGTGTGTGCCCATTATTCTGCATTAATATCTTTATGTCACCCCTGTAGACTGTATCTATTACTCCAGCCATTGCATCCAGACCTTATTTCCAGGCTAAACTGGATTTGGACATTAGGTGGATGTGAGTACCCTTAAGAAGTGATGGACTTAATCCTGTGGGGATCAACTGGCATTCTCTCACTCTCACCTCAATAGAGATATCCTGACAACGGCGTAGGTCAAAACCAATAGATTCACTAGTAGTTATAGTAGGACCAGTGTCTTGACTGCTCAATTCGGAGTGTTTCAGGGTTCCCCAGTTTGTATCAGTTAGGTCAGATCCCACTCCTGACACCCAAACAAAGAGTCAGACCAGAGGCTCCACAAAACCAACCAACTTACTAACCCATCTCCCCTTCCTTCCTGCTCCTCTAACATAAGCAATGCCACTACACCTCTAACATAAGCTAGCGTAACTACACATAAACACACCAAGAATCAAGCTAATGTTTACACCCTACCACCGTTCTGAGAGTATCGAAGCACACCTATGGAACCCCCAGCACATAGTCCATACATCCATCAACTACACAATTACACACCAAGACAAGAAATAGTCATACACAAACAGCCATCCATGACTCTGGACCCTTATGGATACAACTAGCCAGTGCGCAGAATCACAATCCACCCCAACATCACACATCACACACACCAAAACAAACACTGGCACACAGCCGAAGGCACTGAATCTTAACCATATGGTTACAACACAAAGGGCCTCCCGAACCAACTCCCACATACTAAACAACGCTCACAGATGCCATTTCTTCCTGGTTCTGAACCTATACTTTCATCCGATCCTCACAAACACTCCTAGCTCTCCTCTTTTGCAGAGCCACGTGAGTTTCTGGAGACTGCCCTTGTGTGGTAGCAGTGCACGGTATAAATCAACGCAAGATGACATAACTTATGTACCAACTTTGATTGGGTAGTAATAGTAATGCAATAGTAATGTTTGTAAATGTTCCTCTAGGTAAAACGCTTTAGATTAAAGTGCTATATAAAAAGCACATTATTACTATTATAGGTAAGGGTGTCAGAATAGGATGCTGACACAAAGTTGGCATGATTTTGGTTATAGACTTTTATTTTGAAATTAAAAAGATCCTTACTATCCCTAACTTTTAAGAGGGTTTTCCCTGCCTCAAAACTAATACTAAAAGCATCTGTCAGAACATCCATCAAAGTAAATTCCACCATTCTATGTCAAAACCTACTTCAGTCCCTCACACTACAACTAAAAAGGTAACTAACAGAATATTCCTTCTTTAAAGAGAATGGCTCCCTTTTCATGTTTCTTGGATGGGGTTCAAAGAAATGTTCCTTCAAAACAAATATACCAGGGGGAATGACTCCTTTCCCTGGGCTTTATACAATGATGTTTCAAAGAGAATGGCTCCCTTCTCCTGGTTTGGCTCTGTCCCATTTCCAATAGAACCAGGGTAAATGAGTCCCTTCCTCGGGTATAGATTGGTTCAATTAGGCCAGGGGGAATGGCTCCCTTCCCCTGGCTTCTTCACATCAATTCTCGGTTCATGACCAAGAGAATGCCTCCCTTCTTTTGGTCTGCTTTGGCACAGTTCAACACAAGCCCAGGGGGAGTGACTCCCTTCCCCTGGCGACTCCAGCTAACCTCTCGCTCCAGGACCAAGGACGCCTCCTTTCTCTTTGTCTGTTTTTGCACAGTTCAACACACAGCCAGAGGGAATGACTCCCTTCCCCTGGCGTCTCTATCACAACTTCTGGTTTGGCACAGGCAGAATGACTCCCTTCTCCGGGGAATAGCTTGTACAGTCCCTTCTTACAGCTTCCAGCTTGATATTCACTTTGCTCTGTGACTTGTTCTCAACAATCTTTCAAATCTTGTTAGTATCCCAGATCCTTCTCTGGGTTCTAGTGGTCTCCTCTTTACCATTGTGACAAGGAAGAATCCCTCATGAGTTTTGCTCATTCACCTTGGGGTCCCAGACCCTCCTATTGTAACTAGTTTACTTACCTCTGCCACTATAATGAGGAAGAATTCATCTATGCTTTGGTTTACTTCTTTTGGGGTTCCAGATCCTTATTGTATGGCAGGTGGTCCCCTTTTCCCACTATTATGTGGACAGGGTCGTCCCAGACCCTTCCCTGGTGGCCATTTGGCTTCTCATCCCCACTGTTCTTGTTATGGAGGACAGGGTCCCAGACCCTTTCCTGATGGCCAGTGGGCGTCTCTTCCCCACTGTTCTGGTGGAGGGTCCCAGCCCCTTCCCTGGTGGCCAGTGGGCTTCTCTTCCCCACTGTTCTGGTGGCGGGGGATCCCAGACCCTTCCCTGGTGGCCAGTGGGATTCTCTTCCCCACTGTTCTTGTTATGGAGACAGGGTCCCAGACCCTTTCCTGGTGGCCAGTGGGCTTCTCTTCCCCACTGTTCTGGTGGTGAGGGTCCCAGCCCCTTCCCTGGTGGCCAGTGGGCTTCTCTTCCCCACTGGTACGAGGAGTAGGAGATGGGATGTACTCCTGACCCTTCAGGAGTCTGTCAGCAGTATGCCTTGTACGATGCCAGGTAGGGATTGCTTGCACGACTCCTGCCTGCGTCCGTGTGTCCCATCCAGGTCTCACGCACCACCCTTTACCTACTTTCAGGCTTTGGAAGTCACCAGGGCTTCCAAGGATGGTGGTCCATCTTCTCAGCCTTTCCCCTCTGTTTCTGTGGCTCTGCAGTGTTTCCAGCTGCTGGGCCGCCTGACATTTCTTACCCTTAGCGTTGTGCCTGGGTCCACTCCTGTTGAACCCTGTGAGAACTCTCGCGACCAACAGCCGGTATCCTCAGTCCCTCTTCTACTCGGGTTAGCAACCAGATTTTGGATTTCCTGCGCTAAACGCTCTCCGCGTCTGTTGCTTCTCCCAGCAAGTGCTGCAGCAGAGCTCCATGCTGGGGTTGATGGCTTTACAATTCCATTGTAAGTATTTATATAATTTAGCCTATTCTTGCGTGGCAGGCTGTCAAAGTCCCTTATTACTTTTGTCAAGTTGATCACTATGCCTCTTCTGGGCCACCTTCACTTGGTACCTGTATTGGGAGCAGTCTTTGTGTTTTATGTGTTCTTCCTCATCTTGGTGTTTTTGAGGCCATTTATTACTTTTGCATCCTAGTAGTATATGGTTCTACTTTCTAGGTTGGGGATGGAAGGGTGGGCTAGAGAATATGGAGGTGTTTTTTAATTTCCTGGGCTAACCCCAAGATGGTCGTCCTTGTCCCCAAGGAGGGAGTCCCTCCCCATGAGACCCTCCTGCATTAAACCACCCCTAAGGGGACGATTGGGTAGCAGCCTCACCTTCCTAGCCTCATTAGAATGCGCTCACCTTTGGGGAGAAGTGACTACACCATGTGAAACACCACACTAGCTAGAATTGTTCTCTCATTGATAATCGTTCTGCTATCCTGCTTTTGTCACAACTCTCCACTTATTTAACTTTCCATTGCCCTAGAGAGAGGGAATTTACCAGTTTTGGTTATTTGATCCATGTTGTGATTGTTGGGACTCTGCAGCCATTATTATATTCACTTCATCACCTTGCAGGTACTATGTGCGACGGGTGGAGCAATAGGAAGCATGCCTCATGCAAGCAACAAGGATTGAGGTAAACATTGATTAAGGTTTGTATCATATACTCAGTAGAGATAGCACACATCTGCATTATATGGCTGCTTTGTGTTCCTGTAGCATTACTTGGTCCTGAGGAAGACATGACACATGGAGTTACAGCTGAATATGTCGAAACTAGCACATGTTGGATCTATTTGACACAGAAAAGTTGGAAGTTTTATAAAAAGGAAGACGGCCCTTTTACTCTCTCGGTTAGTCGACCACTGACTACTTAGATTATTGATCTGATGGTTTGCCATTCAGATGATTGAAATTCTAGATTCATTGAATAATGTACAGATAATCATCACATTGATTGTTACATGTGTATTTATCGCTATTATTTTTTAGCACCTGTCAATTTACAATTGATTTTATCTACTAGTAATTAATTATTTTATCTAACCAATAATAAAAAATGTATATACATTGGGCCTTAAGGGTCTAGCGGTAACCATGCTGGTGCTACCGGCGGGTTGCCGCCAGACCCGTAAATATTTACCAGCGCCTGACTTCCCGGTGCCACCGGGAGATTACAACCCCAGCGGCCCGGAAAGGCTTGCGCCGGTAAAAGGTTGTTCCCCATTCCCATAGAGTCCAAAAGGACTCTATGGGAATGGGGACACGGAAGCACCGGCACCGTTGTTAACAGTTGTCAGTGCTTCCGTGATGGGTCTGCCTACCGTGGCTGCTGTGCCCGGCAGGGTCAGACCTGTCGGGCACGGCGGCTCCGGCAGGCAGACCTGTAATATGCAGGCCCGGAAACAAGGGTGCCGGTAAGGTTACCGGCACCCTTGTTTCCGGACCGGCAGGGTCAGAATGAGGCCCATTGTATACGGATCTATGTGATTATTGCGACGACCGATGATGCTGACTTTTTTTTTGTAACCTTTTACAGCACATATATATGCGGGGGGACCCCCCGCACCTCTCGCCCATATTAATATTATACTCTAAACCCCCCCCCCACATATATATGTGGTGAAAGCGGGGGTTAAAAAAAGTCGGCATTTTCGTCCATCGCAATTCCAAGGTCGACATTTTGTACGATTCCTTGTATACTATTATGAGAACTACTGATATGAATAACTAAGATATCTTATGCATCGTTTTTTAAATAATTTATAAGTGTTGCACTATTTATATCGTATGGCACCAACCGGTTGTTGTTTGTTTAATACATCCGGTCACCTTGGACAAATATGGGGGGTGATTGTGGTACAAGAGCCATGACAAAGCAGTAGAGGGAATTGTGTTTCTGATGGAGTGTAGGTACAATTTCACTAAGCAATGGTGTTGAAGAGGAGAGTGTTCCACACAGTCTAGAAGTGGGAGCTTTCCAGACACCCACTAAATTATAAATACCCACTAAACTTTGTGCCCACACATGTGGTTACCTACAATGAGAGGAAGCCAATCCTCACCCACCCTCGCCAAGTCTCTGTCCCTTCTCGCTATGCCATGTTCACCTTAGCAAAGGAAAGGGAAGTGACAGGACCAGATTTTTTGAGCATCGAGGAAGCGGGAAGTCACAATTCACTAGTCATTGATTAGAGAGACCGACTGATCTGCTTGCCATGAAATATTCTCCATGGATGGAATACTGCATGCTCTCCTGCCACATGTGTTTTCTAAATCTTATTGGAAATGGTTCAGTTATAATAAAAATATGGATGCAAAGTAAACGGAGAGTGGAATGCATTGCTAGGAGCTTTCCAAGATGCACAGAGGTGTTCCCTTTTCTCGGCTTCTGGTTGCTTGTAAGATCCAGGCCAGGTCCCCAGGATCACCCGTATCCATGAATTCCCCTGCTCCTCCAGTTCTAATTGAAGATCTCAACAGTTTGCAGTTTGATCAACTAAGAGATATTCCCCAGTCACACTGAGGAATCACTCATTCTATGCAGAAGAACCTGCCATCCAGCCGTGATGTGTACTGTGAAGATGGATTTCTAAAATCTGACCTTGTGGACAGATTTTAGGAGGTCACCCTAGTTATAGCGAACAGGGAACTCTGAGAGGTTAGCCAAAACCCAATCAAAATAGCAATGGAGAGCAGTCAAGGCTATTCTCAGGAGAGTGTGAGTGGGTTCAGGGGCCCTCAATGAGTCCACACAATATATTACACAATAACTCAACTTAGAGAGGTAGCATAAAAATACAGATAGATATTCTAGGCCTTTAACACACACTAAAATGAAACTAGCAGGTGATATTATCGCACAATAATCAATAATAAACATATATTTATTCACCAAAGGTTCATAAATGCATTAAAAGTTACTTATTCAACAAGCAAGTAAGTATAACAAATGCAGTAATGCTTGAACCAAGTCACAAGTGAATTTCCCTAACTTGAGCAGTCCAAACCCTAAGAAGAATGAGGCCTTGTGCCCAAAAGTCACAGGAATTAGTCTTTTGGAGGTAAGTCCTAATTTACTTGTGTTGGTGATATTTCAAAGAAGATATTCAACAAGGTTACTAAGGTAAGTAGTTGTGTTATTATCTATCAGAAAATACTACCCACGTTAGACGACGACCAAAAGGCAGTGGAATGGAATGATAGGAAACAAAGGGACTGGTTCCCAATGTTATCCTATGCACGATGTAACCCATGGCAAGGACAAAATGCAATATTCACCCTTGGAGGCCTCTTCAGGACACTTGACAGGATGGGGGAAGGTGAGTTTCAGTGACGGTCTCCGCACACAGGGGATGACAGACATCCTTCCAGTCATGGTTGTAGAAGCTTCTCTAGTGCAGGATTGCTTGAAGCTAGGGCACTGAAAATCAGAGGGATTGTGACATGTGCCACATGCCGGTGGCTACCAAAGTTCTGGCTGAAACCCCCAAAAGGGGACGATTGTGGTGAGGTAGCCCGTGCAAGAGCTGGTCAGTACAACAGGCAGTCCATGCACACTTCTGAAGGCTCAGAAGGACGTGATCCTCGAGAACACATTGAGACTAGTTGGTCTTAATAGTTCAAGGGCTGAAACACAACTCAAGGTTTTTGGATATTAGATAGTCCAACAGGGCTTTACTAGGCCAGATGCAGGAAGGGATGCCAGGCCTCTTCAGGGGTCTTCTTTAGATCTTCAGCAATATGTTTGACTTTGAGGGTTTCTTGCACCAACGCTGATCTGAGGAAATGGCTGCAGGAGCCCTCTTCTTTTCCAAAATCCTGCCTGCCAGCAAGTCCAGGCCCACCATTGGTAAGAATCTGCACCATTGAAACAGCCAGTAGTTGTCCAATCAGGGACAACTATTGGTTTCACTCATACTCCACACCTAGATTCAGCGGGACCACGGGTGTAGAATGGCAGAAAGTCAGAATAGGGTCAAAAACAAAGGAAAAAGATTGGGGGTCCATGGGAACTATGGTGGGAAATTTGCCAAAAGATAAATCATTCCTAACATGCACATCACACAATAATTATTTATTTGTTATGAATTACTGTGACAAATCAACTTCCAGTGCACCAGTGGTCCAGGGGTGAATATCGGTTTCTAAACAATCATTCAGCCCCACACCTCTAGTACACCAGAAGGGATCAGAAAAGATTGGAATAACAAGCAAATTATAAACCTCCTTGTCCAATTTTGGTAACGTGGAGAGAATGGCAGGCTTATCTCCGAAAGGTTGTGGATTGTTAATTGCAATGTAGCGAAAATACAATTATTACCCAATGATAAAAGGAGTGTTCAGTCAAGGTTGCATTAAAAATAACTACTTTATTAATCACAACAGACAATCTAACAACACTACGAAATTCAACCCACCCTGTAAAGGAATGCAGAGGACAGACAGTTTCAATGAACGAAAAGGGATGCACTCTGGATACTGACAGGAGGGTAGTTGGTATGGTTAATAAACACAAATGTTTGTTAAGGTTTCTTGGCTTTAGCACAAAAGGAGAAACCTTAAAATGTCTCTAGGAAGGAGACCTTCTGGGAAGGACCAGGGGACAGCACCACAATGACCTTGTGCTGTAGATGTTCTTGGTGCTTGACAGGGTCGCGACGGCTTCAGGCCACTTTGCAGGCTTCTGTGACAGAGTTGGAGACGGGAGTCCCTGCGTGTATCAGGCAGCACAGCGGTTCGGTGAGCGAAGCTGGAAGTACGGCTGCAGGCTGGGCTACACGGCAGCTAGGAATCAGGAATCATCTCAGTGCTGACTGCTGGTTCTGAAGCACTGGTCGAGACATTGCAGGTTTCTTTGAGCGACTGCAGCTTGACAGCATTGCAGTCAGTTGCGGTTGGAGATACTCAACTGGCTCGAAAATGCCCTTTAAGGCAGATGGCGGTAGATGCTTGTTGAGGCACTTCTCCAAGCTTCTTCAATGGGCTTGTGTCATCAACTTAAGGCTGATGGCCCAAACCTGAGGAGTGTGTTGCAGGCAGCTGCCTTGTCCTTGGTTGTATCTCCCTCTGTTCCCTGGGAGATATTTGGGGGAGGGATCTTGCTTCCCTCTTTGGAAATCCTGGCCTTCCTTCACTGGCAGAAGATGTAAGGCAGACTGTATCTTCAGCGAGGGTCCAAGGTTGAGTTCTTCTTTGTTACTTCTGGTGAAGTCTTCGGATGATCTGCCAAAAGAGGGTCTCGGCCCTCTTTTAAAGCCAAATGGGCCACAGTTATTGGTGTAGGCTAAGCCTACCTTAAACCTGGGGTCCGTCCGTACCAACAATCTCCTGTATGCGTGAGGTCATAACCATACTGCTTTGAAACAGGAAAGGTAAAGGCATGTAAACTTGGGATACTAAGTCCGAACCATCTTCCTGTCTGTTGTCGATCAAAGAATCTCTCTGATTGACCGGACTCTGGCTCCTGCAAACCACATTCTTGTACCTTAAGCATGGGGTCCCCCTGCGGGGTGGACTACTGTAAACACACAGTCGCAGACATGACAGCTCGGTTTCATTGATACTGAGGGTGGGAGCTGGCTTCAGGTTGACACAGTTACATATGAAAGTTTGCTGGGGTTTCCTGTCTCCTTTCCTAACCCCTGCAGCCAGGCCCCATATGGGCCTGTTTGAAGTACACTCTATGTGTATGTTAATCGATGCCACCAGCTGCAGGGCCCAACAAAAGAGATGGGCAGACCCATGGAACGTTTGTTAGTTAAACAAGCTGACCATGGCAGGGAGAGGCCTGGTCTGCTCCCTTCCTGTAGAGGACATAGTCTACTCCTGGCTGTCAAATTCCAACAAAATATGACAGGGCCGACTATGCCTGTAGGCTGTGTCCATTCAGAGTTCACGGGTCTATGCGTTTGTCATGGTGTAAGCATAGGAAAATGTGTGTGGATTAGCCCCATACATTTTTCTGAGGTTGGTCTACCATCATTCAATTTAATTACATATTTCAAAAAAGCCAAGTCGAGTGTACACCCACCGTGTGGATGGTCGACTTCCTCACAATTACGAAAAGGATACTTCTTCTCGGCTCGCATACATTTCAATGGGTTGCCACCAGCCTAAAACAAAATTGGGTGCTTTCACCCACCCTGGGGACGCAAAAGTTTGAGAGCTAAAACCACAGTGTTGTTGCACCTTTGTTTACTTAGTAAACGTTTGTTACATGTTTGTTGCATATTTGTAATAGAAGAGCTCAGGAGGACCGCCCGTGACTCTGGTGACCGCACTGTGTCTATGGAATAAAGATGCAGACTCTGAGGTCTTCCATGCACCTTCTTTATTAACACTCCATTCTCCATCTGACTGTCCCCTTCCCACTACGTCACTTCCTGTCCCACGCCCCATGCCATGCCACGTGCCCATGGACTATATTTCCCGATGCTACGCCCCCACCCCAAATGAAATGAGTCACCAGGGCCTTATTCCTGCCCTTTGAGGTTGTTGATATCTCACTTCCAACTGTCCGGTCTGGACCCAGACACTGGGTCGTCTTGCTCAGCCCAATCAGAGTCCTCACCATCACCATGATAGGACTCATCTGAGGAGTATAGGGACTCACGTTCACGACTGCTGCTCTTCCGTGGCTGGTCAGTCCCTGACAGTTTCTTGAAATGTGATGAATTCCTCGTCACCTGATGCTAGTCTCCTTCTGCGGTGATCATGGAGCCGTTCTTGCCTGTGATTACCAATGGGTCCTCGAGGAACACTGCAGTTTGTTTGCTGGTTCTGGGCTGTTTCACCACTACCCCATCTCCAAGCATCAGCGAGGAATCCTTCACCCTTTTCCAGGTGTTGGCATAGTGTTTCATCTTTTCTTTGGCAGCCACGTCCTTTGTTCTCATAGTCTCATCTTCTGCATATTTCTAAGAGTCATTATGGTGTAGTCGCAGCCGAGTGTGAATGCTACATCCAAACCTGACCTCGGCAGGGCACCTTTCTGTGGAGCTGTGTAGTGTGCTCCTGTAATCTCACAACAGTTGATGTATCACCTGTTCATATGGCTGCCCTGTCAGGTGAGAAATCTGTAGTGCTCTCTTCAGGTTGGTCACAAAATGATTAAACGTCACATTAGACATGGGCCATAGCAGAGTTATCTTTCTGTGGCTGAACCCCACATATTCTGCAAAGGTCTTGAAGTGTTGGCTTGTAAATGGGGGCCCATTGTCCGACTTCTCCTGTCTCTGGATACCATATGCAGTGAATGTTCTGTCCAGTACTGGAATCACATGGTGGGCCACCATGGAAGAGACCATCTCTGCTTCAGGAAATCGGGAATGTTCGTCCACGACTGCTAGCACATATCTCCCCCTTCAATGGGTCCAAAGAAGTCGACGGCCACTTCCTTCAACATCCCTTTTGGGAGTTCAGTCATTCTCAGCAGTTCAGGGTGTCTTGTGGGTGTGATCAGACAACATGGGGGGCACTCTTTTAGTAGGTCTTCTACCATCGAGTATAGCCGTGGGAACCATACCTTTTGCCTTAACATCCTTTTAGTCGACACAATTCCCTGGTGTCCTTCATGTGCCAGCTTCACCACTTGCTTCTTCAGCGGTGCAGGCACTATTATATTATTACCTTTGAGCAGCAAGACTTCATCTGACAAGGGCAGTTCCTCTTTCACCTGCAGGAGGCTGTCCACGTCCCTTTTCACTTCTTCAGGCTTGAGAGGGGCTCTCTCTTTGGCTCTCTGCCAGCTTCCCGAACATAGCCCCTTGATGATGATTTGGATGGCCAAATCCATTTCCACTTCTTGCGTCAGCTTTATCAGATCTATCCCTTGTGGAATCGCTTGTTGCACCGGGTATCTGATGAACCGATCAGCCATTAATGGCTTCGGCACTTTCTCTAACCTTGGATGACAAGATAGAAAATTGGCCGGGTTGTCCTCTTTACCTGGCCGGTGAATTATATTTAACACATAGTCCTGTAAGCGCATGCCCCGCCGAGCAATGCAAGGAGGCATTTTCGCCTGAGGGTTACCATACAGAAACAGTAAGGCCTGGTGATCTGTGATTATCGTAAACGGGCTTCCCGTAGAGAAATGAATGAAAATGTTCACAGTCCCAAACAACAGCCAAGCTTTTTTTTCGACCTGCGAATAAGCCTATTGTGTCTTTGACAGGCTCCTACTGGCATATGAAACAATGTCTCTCTTTGGAGTTGCCTGGTGCTTTTTGGGCCAAAATGGAATCTAGTCCTACAGGGCCCAGATCTACTGTCAGCTCCGTCTCTCTTTCTGAATCAAAGTATGCCATGTTCGCCGCCTTTGCTATTCGGTCACGGATGGTTGTGAATGCATGTTGGCACGCCGTAGACCAGTGGAATGGTACATGCTTCTTTGTGAGGACCCTCAAACAGTTCACTGATGGTGTCGAAGTCCTTAATATATCTTGTGCAGCAACTTGCCAGTCCTAGAAAAGAACGAATTGCCAAGACATTTGTCGAAGGTAGTGTCTCGTTGAGTGCAGATACCTTTTCAGGATCCGGGGTCATTTCTTTCTCTTAGAAAATGTGCCCAATGAAACAGAGAGTTCCTTTTCTGAATTCTAGCGCAATGCATACTCTTGAAAGTGTGTCATGTTTTTCCACACTTGTGCCAAATACCAGAATGTTATCACTGTAGTTGATGCAATCCGCAATGTGTTTTATTACATTGTGTATCGATGCCTGAAATATTTCTGCAGTTGACAAGACGTCAAAGCTTAGTCGCTTGTATCTATATAGGTCAAGTGTGATACAAACATAGTAGTGCCGCGGCTCTCCAGGCTTAGGACCAGCTGATGATAGCCCTTATTCAGGTCCCGCTTAGAAAACACCTTGGCACCATTTAGAAGGTGTAATGTAGAGGAGCAGGTAGACACGTCATCCCTAGCTCCCGCCCCTTCCCCTCCATCATATTGGAATAGCAGATGAAGAGCCCTGTGTGGGACACCAGCTATAGTCCTAATACTACATCGAGTGTATGAGAGATGATATGCACTCAGACAACCGTATCGAATGTGCTCTCACACTGAGAGGGTGAAAGGATGTCTGCACACACCATTGGACATCAAAAGCTATAAGTGAAATCTGACAAGGGCAGAGTGACATCATGAAGGAAAGATATGAAGACACACTGAAACAATATGGAAATACCTAAAGAATGAAGATGTAACTGGAATAAATAAGAGAAACATGTAATCGAACATGAAGAAATCATATGCACCAAAGGAATAAGTGAGAAGAGATGAAGTGAATGTGCATACGCAGAAATGCACTGTAGACAAGACATATAGAGGCTTGTTGCAGAAGAGAACATAATGTGACTGAGGCGGCCATGAGAAAAAGATGGACATGTTGAAACCAATCAAGCTACCTCAGAGACAGACCAAGGCTGCAGAGTCAGGAGATGTTGGAAAAACAGCTTTGTGTGAGGAATAAAGAAGAGTCTATTGGCTTGGGATCAAGGATGCTACATTAAGGAATAATTGCAAGGCACAAAGGGAGTCAAGAGGATAAGCCATGTACATAAGATGCATTTCTCTTAGATTAAGCAAAGAAGAAAACATCTGCAATTGCCAAGTATTGGACAACCAAGGATGCAAAAAGTATATGCAAGGTGGAGTGATCAAGTCCCCAGAGGCCAAGAGGAGTAATGACACCCAGCACAATTAAATCAAATAGCAGTAAATAAAAGGTCGAAATGGACAAAAATCATGGTCTCCTCGCACATGATTCAGAAATCAAAAACAAGGGGTATTCATTAAGCTCTGGATGAAGATAATGGTGTACCTATACTCCATTGAAAGACACAGAAGAGAGAACAGGCTGCAAGGTCAACTACGAAGGAGAAGCCTTGGCTTAGGGCCTGAGCGATGAGAGATGATGGACTAATTGGGCAAGTGGGTAGTAGTCTGACGTTGCTCTCTGCACCTGAGTTTTGTTTTGCTTAAGTGCTGCTAACGAGCCAAAAGTCCAAAGTGGGGAGAGAATGTCAAATTTTTAGAGGGTCTATGAAGCAACATGATATACAATGTTGCACAGGCCAACCCGCTGCTGTTATTCTGCTATAATCTGTATAATACGTATTTAGAGGTGGTTCAAGGCATGCCTACCAAGTAAGGGGCATCCAGTGATCTTACTAATACTTATATGATATATAGGTACATATGTTCCCTTAAACCAATCCCTCCCTTCAATGGTTTTTACAGTTTGCCGCGTAGGATGATGTCATAACTGTTGTACATTGAGGTATAAACCTTTGCATAATCGAAATCTATGGGTGAATGTGTGGACTATAATTTGTTGTTCACCATATTGCCCTACTTTATTTTAAGTTGATAATAAAGTAGTACTTTACCATATTCGTTGAGTCTGTCTGATTATTTGGGTCTGAGATCATTATTGATAATTCATTCGAGCACAAAAGGCGCTTCAAGGTGCTAGAGCACAGTACCATGCCTGTGATGCGAGGGGCCAGATGCCATACGCTGTTAATGGCCTGATTTTACCATCTCAAGTCCACACACAGCTGGGTGGTTTCAGAGCCTTTCTTCGGAATGTGCACAATAGGTGACACCCAATGCGTGGTGCCCACTGCTGGTTCTATAATGTCTTGTTCCAGCAGATTTTGGAGTTGCCATTGTATATTAACAGGAAGGCCACTGTAGTGCTGTGCAACCGGCTGGACATCCTCAACAATGCTGAGCTTGAGTTGTCTGTTTCGCAGTTTACCAATGCCCTTGAAAAGTGATGGGTACAATCGGTCAATCTTGTCCATCGTGTAGACGTACTTGTTGATCATCAGCTTGTACACTATGCGAATTAGACCCATGTTGACAGCAGTCTTAAAACCTAGAATGCACCCACATTCTGTTGGTGTGGAGATAACGTGTATCGGAATCTTCTTTTCTTGCATCTTATATCGTCATCTTGCTTTGAAATTAACCCGGGTACTTCTGTGGATTTTTATACCCATATGGATAGATGTTCACATCTGATGGGCGAAGTCTGGGTGCTTGAAGAAAAGTCTTGTATACCTGCTCACTAATAACTTTTACTATGGTACCAGTGTCTATCAGAAACTCTGTCTGCCGCACATTTAGGTACATGAGCAGTATGGGGCTGTGCTCCGTGACTTCTTTGTTGCCCATAGCATATAGGTATCCTTTCCACCCTTACTCTCCTTCGGAGGAGCTCAGTTCTGTTTTAGACAGTGACTATTCAACCAGATACCTTACATGGCATCTCGATCGTCTGTCCGGTCATGAAGATGAGACTCGATATCACTTCCGATCCCTCGCTTGCGTGTCCTCTCTCCAATCCTTCACCGGTTTGTCATCTCCAGAATCATGTTCTCCTCATCCACCTTCTCTATACTTCCTTTGTACTTGGGCTGCGATTTAGGATGCCTTGGAGGCCATGGTTGGCACCTTTTCGTTAGGCCTGGTCGTGCTGCCCCCTTCACTGTCTCCTTTTTCCAACTCTCTAGACATCCAGCACACCGATTTGAAGGGGTTTTCCCCTCCACATGCCGAGCACTTCTGTCCTATCGCCAGACATGTGCCTTCATGGGGAAATTCGTATTCACATATGTAACAAAATGGCTCTCCTTGAGTCCTTTGTGCCCCCATCAGTTTTTGTATCATCTCTAGGTGCACGTGCAAGATTTTCGGATTGCTCTTGGCCTCTACCTGTGACTGCACCGCAAGTTCTGCTCTCGCCAGCATCAGTATCTCCTGCAGCGTCCTGTATTTCTGTAGTAGCTTCCTCCTGAAGTTTTGCAACTCGCCACGCTATTATCTGGGATCACAAAGCCTTGGTGTTGGAATAATTATTAAAGTCACAATGTTTTAATTTGATTTGTAGCCTCATCACAAGTGTCCATAGTTTCACCCTTCGGTTGTTTTGTGGTGTGAAATACTTGTCTTTCGTAATACAGATTGGTATGTGGAGTGAAATAAGTAGCAAGAGCAGTCTTTAAGCGCGGAATAGTGTCTATGGACTCAGCTGACAGTTCATCAATGATGTCACTGGTGGTTGGGCCAGCTGCTAGCTTCAATAGGTATTGCTATCTAACGTCCTCCATATCTAACGTCCTCCATGGGCCTCATAGCACCCACATACAAGTTGAAATCCCTGATCCACCTGGCTCACCTGGGCCCCCTCTTGCTGGTATAAGTAACATGGAAATTCCCAGGCAACAGTTCTGCTAGGGCCTCCTGAACTCTCTGCTGCAACGGCACTTGTGGTGTGACGGGGACAGTGGCTGGAATGTCCTGGTCAGACATGAGTGGGCATACTGGCCCTTGTAGGGGTGTCACAGGGCTGAGAAGGTGCTATTCTTGATTTGTAGTGTATTGTAAGTATGTAGTGGCACTGCAGCCAGCAGTGATGTAGAACACAGTGGGCCTCATTACATGTGTGCCGGTCTGGAAACAACGGTGCCGGTAAGCCTACCGGCACCATTGTTTCCAGACCGGCACTACGGGTCTGCCTGCTGGAGTCTCTGTGCCCGGCAGGTCTGACACTGCCGGGCACAGCGGCCACGGTAAGCAGACCGTAATGGAAGCACCAGCACCGTCATTAACGGTGGCAGTGTTTCTGTGTTCCCATTCCCATAGAGTCCTTCTCGGCGACTGGGAAGTCAGGCGCTAGGAATTGATTTCAGGTCTGGCGGCAACCTGCCGTTCTAACCGGAAGGGTTACGACCAGACCCGTAATGAGAGCCAGTGTCTCGAGTTCATCATGGCAAAACCTCACTGGTATGCTCACCTCGACATCTAGGAGGCCTGTACTCCCTCCTAAAATGCTGGCCGCCTTGCCGGCACGAGCACCGCCAATACAATAATGCCGGAAATGTCCTCTGTTGCATCGCAATCACCGCCACGACACTGGGCTTCCAGGCTGCATCCACCAGCAGATAGATTGCCAAGGATTCGTGCGCATGCATTCACTGCTGCACCAGGGTGTATCAGGACAATAGCCTTGGGCCTCGGGCCGCTGCAGGCACATGCAGCATAGGCTGCCCGCTCTTCACCAATGTAATACCAGAGCTCACGGGGACCGCCTTTGACTCCGGTGACCGCACTAAGTCTTTGGAATAAAGACGCAGACTCTGAGGTCTTCCGTGCACCTCCTATATTCACACTCCATTCTCCAACTGCCTTTGCCGTTTCCGCTATGTCATTTCCCACCACGCTCCCCAAGTCCAGCCCCCGCGCCCACGGACTTCATTTCCCGATGCTACAATAATGATTATACATTCATACATGATTTGTTAGTGCAACGAATTTTAACGTCATACCAAATTATGTTTCATAAATATACTCACAATTCCAGTGCTGTTTTTATTGTCAGGGCTGCCGTTCCTCGTCTAGATCGTCACGTGATTCGGGCCAGGTCACCTCCAGGCCACCGTACAGTTGCTTTCCCTCTCTGAAAACTAGTGCCGATCAATGCTTCAGCCGACGCCTGATAAATCACGTTCTATTTGTGGGACGTTGTAGCTCAACCTCAGCGTGGAATAAGAAACCGAGATGGTTTAAATAACGAGGCGCAGACATAGCACCACTCAGTTCTCCGGGGAATGGGCCTCACGAGGGCAATTATTTCTTATTTACGTCTGCTTTTTTTTTTTTTAGGTCAGCACTGACGTAGCGCTTACTCAACGCTTACTCGGATAACGAACGAATGACCCAGTTCACGTTTTGCCAGTGGGATTTTTCGTGGCTATATTAGAAAATAATCCCCCATCTAGCTTTAAAAAATCGTGTTAGAAGGCTGCTGCAGTCTGTATTCATATAATGTGTATGCATTATAGAGCGCTGCGACTCAGTGGCATAGCTAGAATTTCTCTACAGGGAGGCCCTGTGCCGTGCCACGGCTCGTGGGCGCAGGGCAGAGCCCATAGATATACTTATCAGGGTGCTTTCTGACATGCGCACCATTGACCAGGCCGAGGTGTGAGCATTTCTAAGGCTATCTACATTGCACTGTAAATAATAGACCTGTTACCCGACTAAGTGGCTCTCATGTTATCAGCTGTCCAATGAGGAAAGGCAGACAGGGCTGTGCCAGAATTATAACATATACAGGCAGGTTCCACAAGGTGGACATCTGGTCTAATGGGGTGAACCCACACTGCCCTCCCTTTCCCGGACTCTCCCTGCTATGTCCCCTCTGTGTTCTTATCATGGCGTTCCTATGCAGATGCCCAGGCGTTCTCTTCTTTGCTACAGCACTTATTAGAATGAAAACGCAAAGGCCAGGAATGCAGACAAGCACTGCCAGTGTTGCTTCATTTACACTCTAGTTTCTTAAACAATATCCCGAAGCAGCTCCCTCTAGTCGTGCTCTTCATGTCCTGGCAGGCATTGTTAGCATGTACCATTTTGCATTCCTATACAGTTTATAAATATAAGACTACCAGTACCAGAATGCCATATGACATGAGTCTAAGAGCCAGGGCTGGTGGATTATTTCAGAGCTGACAACATAGAAAGCAACCTGCCCAATGCGTTGTACTATTTTTCGTAAGGCGCACTCCAAAAGAGATTGTCTGCTCGTTTTTTGATACATGCTTTCAGCTTGTGTGTATGCATACCATCCATAACGTGCAGTTCAGTGTGTAATTTGTAAGAAAATAAGTGCCAGAGCCCAAATATTTTCTAGCACGCCTGTAACACATAGAGGCGGGCAGCTCCCCGCCGGCTGTGGACGCCACCCCTGGCTGCTCCATGTTTGACCTTAAGCCCACGGACCGCATCTCTCCTGCCCTAAAAACTCTTTACTGGCTCACGGTTACGGCACAGATTAAATTCTAATCCCTATACATCATCCACAAGACTGCCTGGGGCCTAGGACCACGCTATCTGCAACTTTCTCTTACTAAATACTGGCACCAACTCTCTGTGTGTAAAGCGTTTCACTAAACAGAGGGCTGGAGGCTGATCACTTTCTTCAGCTGGCTCCTTATGGAAAACCTTCCCCATCCCTCTTGAGCAGGACTTCCTCAAATTCCATAAACTCCTCAAGACTTTCCTCTTAACCTCCTCCTTCCCTTCGTCCCTCCTCTGCTAATCTCACAGTCGCTGTGATTGGTGGCCAGGGCCCTCATGTATCCTCAGGGACCTGGCCTCCCATACCCAATCGCCCCAGCCTCTGCCTACCTCTCAGCACTTGCCACGGCACCCACCAGCCTCAATCCTGTATGCTTGCACTTTTTACCCAATGCGGCCCCATTCTGCATAGCACTTGCCATACTATGCACTTTATTTGCTGCACACCCACGAGGACGGACATTCCAACACTTACCCCCAACCCCCACTTCCCCTCTTCTCGCTGCACTTGCACGTTAATACTCACAAGGCATAGTAGGTTCATCTTTAATTTCCACTGTATTCATTGTTTTTCAATCCCACGTTCCCTCGCTCTTGCCCTGTGGGCGCTTTGAAACAGAATTAGCTTACTGTATAAGCGCCTGACAAATGCACAATAAATAAACATATTTAGGGTTAAAGTTGCAGCTCCCACCTGTTCATTGAGGGTGATGGATGCACTTTATGATTCACAGATACCAATCGACATAACATATTATTTGTGTTTTGAAAAATAAAATACATTTTTAAGTGTTTCTTTAAAACACAGCACCGTTAACATTTTGCTCTGATACTATTGGTGTCAAGTGGAACATGTTAACCAACTATTCACAGAACAAACAAACACAAATGATTTTCTCCTTTGGTAAATGGATGGGCAAATGCAGGCAAAATCACTACTGAACTGATGAACGTACCTGTCAAATGCTGCAGCAGGACCTGCCGCTATAGGTTGGATGTCATGTTCAGCATTCCCCCTCCTTGATATTGGCCTTTTCACGGACCTTGCCCCCGTGTTGGGGCAGCTGGCTGGTGTTTTATCTGTTGAAAATGTGCTGCAATGCCATGCAGGCTGAGTGGGGCCGTGTGCAGACACGGCCAGCATCAGTGCCCAGCATTGTAACCTTCCAATAAATAGCCCTACCCTGCCTACCTGGGTCATCGGGTTCCTGAATCACAATGAGACAGCTGAGGATGCAAAAGACTCTGGCCAGCACACACTGTTGTTGATTGTTATATTAGCATGAATGCTGACAGTTAAAATAATAAAGTTTGCACGGCACCACAACCATATTAATCTGGGCTCCGAAATAAGTGCCAGGGCTCTGAAATAAGTGCCAGGGCTCAGCCCTGGCAAGCCCCACCCCCACACACAATTTAAGCACTGGTGCAGTTCCAAACTAACAAATATGCACCCTCACCAACTGTCAAGAACATCTCTGAACACAGTTGAGTAATGCCCTGAATGGTAGTTTGGCCCTTGGGATAACAAGGGCGGGCGTTATCTACGCCCCTGTGCTCCATGCAGAAGGAACTGCTTCAGATCTATAGGAATAGATCTCTTCATAATACTTATTGGTGTATGGTATCATTGGCAATGAAATATTGTTGATGGTAAACTGCAACTCTGCCACCATTACTGCACGACTGCATGGCAATAGCTGCATTATTGGTGTTTTCGATAATAACCAACGGTGGTACAGCAACTACTGACGATGGACACATTTTTCTGCATTTTCAGAAGCGCAATAACTTCTTCTGCGAAACTAATTTCGATATAACTCATCACAACACTGAGATTTAAATAATGATGGCCAAAAGTGTTGTTGCTGGTATTCCTGCATAGGTGGGCGGGGCTAAAAGTGGTAGGGAGCAGGGTTAAACATGTGCAGACTGAGGATACCCCTGAGTGAGAAAACAAGAAGCGGCAATGCCACCGGCGTCATTAATTGCTGTGCACACTTTAAAGAAATCTTCTGACATACCTGCAGAAAATTCACCACCGGAGGTGAAAAAAAGCTGCTGACCATTACAGAAGAGCACTTGCAGGACAAAATCTGGTTCTGTGGCTCAATGGACTAATGCTTCCACATCAGGGATTTGTGTTCGACCTCATAGTAGGGTACAAGGGTACTCAGCCTCTCAATCTTCTGAGGTTGATCAAATGAGAATCATTGAGTTTGGTCACAGTAAACACCTGTATCACTGCCAAGATGCCCCACTTGGGCTAAACGTGCACTCTGTAAATATATGTGTTATGGTTCCTTATGTGTATTATGACAACACATAAAATACACTTAAAATGGAGGCAACTGCACTCAAGGGCAAGACATTTTTTAAGACCATTTCAGGACTGATCTTATTTTCTGTGGTAATATTATTGCAGGTGGTTGATGCACTACCAACAACAGTCGCCATCACAGGAAAATATGACGTCTTAAAATGTTGGACATTACCACTGAAAATAAGATCAACACATATCTGGTCTTAAAAATTGTTTTACTCTTAAGTGCAGCTTCCTCAATCGGAAGTATATCTTACACATTGTCACATTACACTTAAGTCATCATTGACTACCTTCTGGGCGAAGGTTGGGCAGACGGATGAGGCTCTTCCAGCCAGGTTGATGGACTACTTGCTGGATAATCTGATGGGCTACCTGCTGGGGGATCCCTGCACCTGACTGAATCTTTAAATTGCTGGATAATCTGATGGGCTACCTGCTGGGGGATCCCTGCACCTGACTGAATCTTTAAATTGCTGGATAATCTGATGGGCTACCTGCTGGGGGATCCCTGCACCTGACTGAATCTTTAAATTGCTGGATAATCTGATGGGCTACCTGCTGGGGGATCCCTGCACCTGACTGAATCTTTAAATTGCTGGATAATCTGATGGGCTACCTGCTGGGGGATCCCTGCACCTGACTGAATCTTTAAATTGATGGATAATCTGATGGGCTACCTGCTGGGGGATCCCTGCACCTGACTGAATCTTTAAATTGCTGGATAATCTGATGGGCTACCTGCTGGGGGATCCCTGCACCTGACTGAATCTTTAAATCAAGAAGTGTTAAGCTATTCCAAATTTGTAGTAATTTATTGACAATGGCTTAAACACCCTCTTCGGAGTGAGGACCTGAATGTTTTACACTGTGGAGTATTTCTAATGCATTGTTTTTTTTTTTTTAACTTCTTTTTATTGTTTACAACATAACGGAAAAGAACAAACCAAAAAAGAACGCATTCCCCATTTCCCTTTTTTCGCTCCTCCCCCCTCCCTCTCCCAAAGGCTGCCGCAGTATGTTCGTAGTCCATCGCCTCCTCGGGCTTGGCTCCAACAGTTGTCGCGTTTATAGCGGAAGGACCGGTCTCTCAGCAGCCTCCTTCCTTTCACTGGGAGTGTCCCTGCTCTCGTCTATGCGTGTGTATGCTGGCCTTTCCAAGTAGGGTTTCCACTGTTCAGCGTCTGCGCAGGCTACGGCCAGGCCTCTTTCCACCCAGTTCTTTCCTATCTCTGAATCATATGGTGCCCTCTGGCGTGGGCGGGCCAGTTTCCTCATTTCCTGAGTCGCCCTGGTCGCTCGTGTCATCCCCGTTTCTGTTACCTAGCAGGTCTCGTACCAGAGAGTTCCATGCCAATAGTCTGGCTCCACTGTTACTCTCCCCCCTTTGAGTGGCTCTCGCCCAGACTGCCGTTTCTGCTATTGTCCATTTTTGTAGGTCGGCCCACCAGCCCTCCTTCGAGGGGCCTTCGCTCCTGTTCCATGCCATCGCTATGCGGCGCTTTGCCAGTATTATCATTAGGTCTTTCATTTTTGCCACATGTGACATCTGCCGGTGCCCCCTTGGGAACAGGCCCAACAAGTATGATGCCGGCGATCCCGCTGGCATGTGTATGTCAGCTGTCAGCGCCTTCTCCTTCACCATGTTCCAGAAGTCTGTTATCTGCGGGCACGACCAGAACATGTGCACCATGTCGGCTTGTTCGACTCCGCAACGCGGGCAGCACCGGGCCTGTCCATCTCCCATCCTCGACATTCTCTTGGGAGTCAGGTATGCTCTATGCACTATGTAGAGTTGCAGCTGCCTGAACCTGGCGTTCCTGGAGACCCTTTTCGTGTACCAGAGGACTTTGTTCCATTCCTCTTCTTCAAAGGGTTGTTGAAGTTCCTCTTCCCATTTCATACGTACTCTTAGTGTCTTTTTGTTGGTGATTCCCAGCAACTGCTCATAGAGTCTGGATACGGTGTGCCCCCCTTCGGAAATATCATACCATGCGTCCAGTGCTCCTTCGGTGTCCTCGGGCTCTGGCATGGTGTTCCACCTTTTCTTTATTGCGCATATTAGGCTATTATGTAGGATGAATTGGCCCTTGTGCATGTCCTCTTCATCTACCAGGGTTTGGAATTCGACCCATTGTCCTTCTCGCCACAGATCCCCTATTTGGGCTACTCCTTTGTCTTCCCATTGTGTTCTGTACGTGGCCAAACTGGCCACTCGGATGTCCACTAGCCCTGCTAGTGGAATATGTCTTGAGCAAGGGTCTCGTATGCCTTGTGACTTCCAAGCTCTTTTCCATAGTGTTTGGCCCAGCTGAACTATGTTGGGAAGGTCTTTGGCTTGGGTGGCCTTTATCCATAAAAGTTCTCTCAGGTGGTATCTCCGGAGTGTTGGCCCAAAAAGTATTGCGTCTATGGAGATTTCTTCCCCTAGCCATCGCACCACAAATTGGAGTTGTGCTGCCAAGTAGTAATGCTCATAATCTGGGAGTTTTATGCCCCCCCACTCGTAGCTCCTTTGTAGTGTGTTTAGTGCCACCCTGTTTCTCCCCTCTCCCCACAGGAAGGTTCTCACCATGGTGTGTAGGTGTTTAAAGAAGGACCTCGGTATGTTATATGGGATGTTTGTAAAGTAATATAAAAGTCGGGGCAGGACCGTCATCTTTAGCAGTGCCGCTCGGCCTATCATGCCCAACGGTAAGGTCTGCCAAAATTTCATGGCGTTTTCGATTTTGTTCAAGGCTGCTAGTGTATTACCTGCATGTGTTTCCGTGGTGTCGTGGTAAATGTCTACTCCCAGGTATTTAAAGGTGTTCGGGGTCCATGCGATACCTAGGTGTGGCAATTGGTCTGTCGGTATTGCGCGTAGGCCAGCTAAGGGAAATAGTGAGGATTTTTCTCTGTTGACCACTATTCCGGACAACCTACCAAACGCGCTCAGCGCTTCCAGCAAGTCCTGCAGGTGGGCGCGTGGGTTCTGTATGTAGAGGAGTATATCGTCTGCGTATATGGATATCTGATGTGTTTCCCCATCTATCTCTATGCCCGTGTCCTTGTAATCCGTTCTTAGGAATACTGCGAACGGCTCCAGGGCCAGAATATATAACATTGGAGACAGGGGGCATCCCTGTTTTGTGCCTCGCTCTATGCCCCATTCCTTAGAAACCTGTCTACCTGTCTTGACCCTCGCTCTCGGATCCTTGTATAATAGTTCAATCCATCGTATGAACCCTTGACCAATCCCGTAGTGGGCGAGCGTTCCCAGGAGCCAGTCCCATCCCACCGAATCGAATGCTTTGATTGCATCCAGTGAAGCCACAGCCCTCTCCCCTCCCTCTTGGTTTGTCCTTTCTATGACATAATGGAGTCTGCGTAGATTCCAGGACGTGTTTCGTTCCGGTACATACCCGGTCTGATCTGTGTGGATCAGGGTGGGTAGCACTTTTTTAAGGCGGTTAGCCAATGTCGCCGTCAGGATCTTGGAGTCCTGGTTTATTAGGGAGATCGGTCTGTAAGAGCCGCATTCGAGGGGTGGCTTTCCTGGTTTAAGGATGGGGACTATTATCGATTCTGACATGCTTCTCGGGAGTCTTCCTTTCTCATATGCTTCCTCTAATGTTTCCAGCAGTCTCGGGGCTATGTCGTTTTTGTATTGTTTATAAAATTCGCCTGGCAACCCGTCTGGCCCCGGAGATTTCCCTGTCGGTAACCGGGTAATCACTTCTGTTAGTTCCTCTACAGTGAGAGGGGCCTCTAACATTTGGGCCTGTTCCTCCGTCAATTGTGGGAGGCTGATTTCCGCGAGGGCATCCTCCAGGTCCCCCTCCTCCGCTTCCTGGACCCTGGAGTATAAATCCTCGTAAAATTGCGAGAACACCTCATTTATACCATCCTGGGATCTTATCACCTCTCCCTGTCTATTTTGGATTGCGTTGATCGGTTCCCGCTTAGTATCCTGTTTGGTTAGCCAGGCCAGGAGTCTGCTGGGCTTGTCCCCTTCGGCGTGTAATTTCTGTATATATTTCCCATAGTCAAGGCGCCCTAGTCTTTCCCAGGTCTCTACACACTGTTGTCGCAGGGTGGTGAGGTTCCCCTGTTCCGCTCCCCTCTCCCCCGCCTGCTCCTCAGCTCTCTCGATTTCCCTCTCCAGCTCGTCTAGTTGCGTTAGGGTTTCTCGCCTAAGGCCTCCCATCTTCCCCATCGCCTCACCTCTGACCACCACCTTGAAGGCCTCCCATACCGTGCCCGTGCTTTCCACACTACCCGCGTTATGCTGAAAATAATCGTCTATTACGTTTTGAATGTATTCTTGGAAACCTCCATCTAGTAATGCTTCTGCCCTTAATCTCCACGTGGGTATAGGGGCTCTCCTGTGTGTGTGCTCCCATGTGATTCTCAGGGGGGCATGGTCAGATAGGGTTCGCGCATGTATATG
This sequence comes from Ambystoma mexicanum, assembly GCF_040938575.1. NCBI lineage: Eukaryota > Metazoa > Chordata > Amphibia > Caudata > Ambystomatidae > Ambystoma > Ambystoma mexicanum. The sequence goes on along the minus strand of NC_090930.1, from coordinate 143,210,171 downwards.
TGCCTCAGTAAATTCCCCCAGTGTCTCCTTGCCCGTGAAAAGGTAGTCTATCCGTGTGAATGTCCCATGTGGGGCACTGTAATGCGTGTATCCCCTCTCTTCCCCATGTACCTTCCTCCAGATGTCTTCGAGCTCGAGTTGGTCTAACATCTGTCGTAGTGCTCTCGCTGGTGGCGCCGCTCTCTTGTGCTTATTGTCCGACCTGTCTAGCCGGGGGTCTAGTGTGCAATTGTGGTCGCCCGCCCAGATCATCGTAGCATTCCTGTACGGGGCTAGCCGGGGCGGGAGTGTCCTGAAGAAGGCCGTCGCGTCATGATTGGGGGCATAGGTATTCACCAGGCATATCTCCCGGTTTTCCAGCATCCCATGGACCATCAGGACCCTGCCTTCCGCGTCTATTTCTTGGTTGATGAGCTGGAATGGGATTCCGGGAGCGACCCAGGTCATTACTCCCCTTGCGTAATTGGAGTATGTTGCGCTATACATCTGACCACCCCATTTTTTCTCTATCTTGGCTTGTTTTGCGGCCGTCAGGTGTGTCTCCTGCAGCATTGCAATGTGGGTCCTTGTTTTGTTCAACCAGGTATATATCCTCAATCTCTTGACATATGCGTTCATCCCTCTAACGTTCCACGTGACAATCCTCAGGTCGTCTCGGTCCTTATGGAGACTCGCTCTAGAGGCCTATTTTTTCCCATGGGCCTGCTCAGTGTTCCATTCCCTCGATTTACTCTTGCCAGGAATTTGTACCCCTTCTTCTGCCTGTTGGAATTTAAATAGTCTGTTCGTCGGCCCTCTCGGGTCGGTTCCCCTACTGTTCGCTGTATTCCGTTATTGACAGTCTCGTTTTGTGCTTTCCGCCAGCTCTCTGCTTGTGGGTGCTGTTCCCTGTGTTTGTCTTCCATAATGATTCTTTGTGTATGACAACTGTTATTTCTCCTTCTGCTTTCCTCTTTTTCCTGCGGGCTTAGCCTCAACTCTCCAACTGCTATAACTGTTAACCAAAAGAACATCAACAAACGCCCAGCCTCCCTCCCCCTGCTCGGGCCCCACCGCTCTCCAGGTGCCGTCTTCCTCTCCTTGGGCCTGCCTGTCGCGGCGTAGTGTCTCAAAACTGACACTATAAACATTGTCATAACTGGGGTTCCACTGTGGGTCTTGGCGGTTCCGCTTCCCTGAGTTTCTTGCTCCTCCTGCAATTCTCTTTACTGTAGGCTTTTCAACTTGGAGGCTGTCGGTCACCCTATTCCGGTATTTCACGGCAGGGTGTCTCTACTGCTCTGTTGCTGTGGCGTTGGGTATGCATATCACGCTTGGTTTCACTCTCTGTTTCGCCGGGGGGAGTTTCTGTTTTGCTCGCCTCCCTCTGCCAGCTGCGGAATCCCTTGTTGGTCCATCCACTCCTGGGCGTCAGCCGTTGTCTCGAAGATCTGTGTCTTTCCGTTATGCAGTATTTTAAGTTTGGCTGGGTACAGCAGCATGAATTTCACCCCTGCCGCTCGAAGGCGCCCTTTGGTCTGCCAGAACTGGGCTCTCTGTCTTTGCACAAGGACCGTATAGTCTGGATACATCGTTATCTTGGCCCCATTTCTTGTTATGCTCCCTCCTTCTCTCGAGAAAGTCAGGATTTTTTCCCTGTCCTTAAAGTTCATGATCTTTGCAATCATTGGTCTCGGTGGTGCTCCTGGGCGCGGTTTTCTGGTTAGCGCCCGATGTGCTCTCTCCACTACAAAGCCCTGGGACAGGGTCCCAGCTCCTACTTCTTGGATCAGGAGGTTCTCTATGTAATTCGTGGGGTCTCTTCCTTCCTCCCCCTCCGGCAGCCCTACTATGCGTACGTTGTTACGTCGGGCCCTGCTTTCTGCGTCTTCCGCTCTGCGTTCTAGTATATTGATTCTCTCTATTGCTTCTGACATTTGTGTACGCGAGGTGGATACTTCCGCTGAATTGCTGTGCACTTGTTGCTCTACTGTTGTCATCCTCTCCGCCAGGTTCCTCGTGTCTTGTCTGAGGAGACCCACATCCACCATTACTGCATCTAGCTTGCCTTCTATTGACGTCTTTAGCGCCTCTATGGCTTCCAATATGCTGCTTTCCACTTGCCTGATCTCTCCTTGCGTGACATATGGCTCTGGCGTGTCTTTCTCTTCCGCCTCAGGCTGCTGGTCATCACTCTTGCGGGCAAATGTCTCCATGACAGTCTGTCTCCCTCTGCCGCTCTTTGGCTTGTCTGGCATGTTGATACCTGCTCGTCTTGGCCTGTAGTGGAGTCCTACTTGCCCGGGGTCTGCTTTGCGGTCTTTGCCCTCACTTACACACTTCCTGCGTGTGTTGGCCTCTAAAGAGCTTCTTCCTTCTGTCTCTCTGTATTTGCCCTTCCACCGTGTCTCTCTGCGGTATTGTCTTCTCGCACACCCGTGGGTGCTTGCGGTCTATCTTACCGTGGGGCGGTTCTTCCCCTGGTCACTGCCCCTGTCCTGGCGTTATAGCGGGCGGCCAGTCTTACCAGCTGAATTTGTAGCTCGTGCTTCTATTGAGGAGCCGCCTCTGGGGTTATTTTGCTCTCTTACTTATTGTCCTGGGCGGCCAGCTGGGCCGGGGTCTGCTTCTGTGTGTGTCCCCTTTGGTTCACTTCCCTGTCGTTATGTCAGCGGCCGCCTCTTGGCTCTGCGCCGTCCCAGTGCGGCCTCAGCTCTCCTCGCAGGCTCCGCTTAGTCCTCGGTCCGGGTTCGGGCTTTGGCGTCCCGGTCGCTGCTGCGCCTCTTTCTCCTACCGGGTCTCCGTTACAGATGCTCGCCTCCGCGTCGGCAGGGGAGGGCTCTTCTTCGGTCCGACCTGTGGGCCGCTTCTAATTTCTCGCTGCGACTCTGCCCGCTCCAGTTCCACGCAGTTGGTACTTCGCGCCTACTCGTCTCTACGCCGTCCCAGTTCGGCCGCAGCTCCCCTCGCAGGCTCCGCTTGGTCCTCGGTCCGGGTCTGGGTCCGGGCTTTGATGTCCCGGTCACTGCCGCGCCCCTTTCTTCCGCCGGGTCTCCGTTACAGTCGCTCACCTCCACGCCGGCAGGGGAGGGCTCTTCTTCGATCTGATCTGTGGGCCGCCTCTCGTTTCTCGCGGCGACTCTGCCCGCTCCAGTTCCACGCAGCGCGACTGCTTGCAGTGCCGTCGCGGGCTCCTTCCTCCGCCTGCTGTAGTCGGTACTCCGCACCTACGTCGCTCGGGAAGTATTCCGGTTCTGCCGGAGCTGTGTGTTGGTCGGCTGCCTCCCCCGTCGCCTCCGGTCTCTCCCTTCACCTCCGGTCCTTCTTCGCGTCCTCCTTCGTGTCTCAGGACGCGGGTCGTGGTCTCAGTGTTGCGCGCCCGCCATTTTGTTGGTGTCGCCACGCATCTCTCCCTCTCCGTTTTCGCTCGTTCCAGCTTCCGATTTTTCTCGGGTCTTCTCCCGTATGCGCCCTGAGCCTTCCGATGCCTTTCCTGGCGTTCGTTCGGTCTTCCAACGTGTATTTCGGCCTTTTTTCAGGATCATTAGCCGGATCGAGTAGGAGCCTCTCAGAGTTCGCTCACGCTTGCATGGCCGCCAAGCCACGCCCCGGCATTTCTAATGCATTGTTATCGTAAAATATGAGCTACCAACTGGCCAGTAGTTTTTCAGATAAGGCCATTATTTGTGATTGAAAGTATGCAAGAAATCAGGAGAAAAGGTAATAAAATGTCACGTTCATCTTAAATGAGCATTGCTAAAAGCAAGAGGTTTTGGCTGTCCTAAGTGCAGCCTCAAAAACATGAACATACCCTTGGGGTAACAAGGGTGGGCGTTGAACATATAATGCCATGACCAAAGGACAGCAATAAAGTTCTCAACATTACAAGTGATAATTACTAAAAGTACTTAAATTTACTTAACACGAAACAGTTGCAGACACAAAAAAAAATAAGGAGAGCAAAACAAAGATGTGTCTGTCAAGCCTCAGACATCCGGCACTCTTTACATTAGATTGACAGCAGAAGCAACCAATCATAACTAATGCACACAAATGATGATGTAAGGAAATCTATACCGAAGAAAAGTATGAAAATAAAGGAATGCGCCAGTTTAAAAATCAACATGTGAGCTGCAGCCTGTGCACAGCATATGAAAAAGAAACATGCAAGGACATTTGCTATCTCAGCAGACCATCTACAATCAGAAAATATGTCCTAAGTAGCCGACAAGGTCTGCGATGAATACTTTCAGTAACATCGAAGAATCCAGCAATATTTTATTAAAATGGAAAAACAGTCCAATCTTGGATGAAGAGCACAGCTTTTCATAGCAGAACCTAAATAAAGAGGCCTGCTGATGTGGGTTTTTATTTCCTTATAAGACTAAGAATCAGTATTATAAGACCTACAGATACTCAAACATGTAAATGTTGGCAGGGGTTCAATTGCAAAGAAATATATAATGTTGGACTGATTTGTGGAAATGTAAAGGGGAAAAGAAAATGAATGTCAAAGCTGTTTTGTGAATAAAACCATCAACATCACCTGGACAGTTAAATGGCATTCCTTCCCCCTCAGCCGTAGGAAGAAAAAGGGGGAAAGCCTGCTTTCCAATGAGAAAAATGAGAACACTAGCTTTGAAGTGCAGCATAACATCTCATGACTTTGCCTGGAGTTGGTCCTCAGGATTCAGGCCTTACAAGCAAAACAAATGCTCCCCATTTACAACTACCATTTGTCTCTGATCCTGGGCTAAAGGACTCTAAAAATACAATTAATTTGCTCTGGGAAGTAGTTTATAAGGGTCTCCTCTCAAATAATCAAATATTTTAATTAGCCAGGCCTTCCCAAAAGGAAACACCTCACACCTTTAGAGAGTTGATGTCCGACACAGGGACAGGCAGATGCTGGAATCCCTCAAGGTGGCATGACTGGGTCATAAATGGCCCTTGCCAGCAGCCTAACTTCAAAGAAGTTGCACCATGATGACTAGCCTTCTCAGGAATCATAAATAGCCCAGGTCTCAGATGCAAACACACTAACATTAACTGCAGATGCCATTAATATTTTGTAAATAAAAAAAACATTGCTATGATATGATATGATATGATAAGGCATTTGTAACGCGCCTATACACAAGTGTTTCAAGGCGCGACGAGGCAGGGGGGGAACAAGGGGAGACAGACAACGATCTTACTAGGCCAGGTGTCATTCAGATCGCGCAAGTGCAAGGGTAGAGGGGAAGGGAAAAGTGCATGGGGGAAAGGGAGAGGGGAAAGTGCAGTACAGGGTTATTAGCATACAGCATACAGGATAAATAACAAGGGCCAGCTGGTGGCAAGTGCGAGGTAAGTGCAGACAAGTGCTGGGAAGGGGGGCTGTATGGATACAGACACAGTCCCGTAGTGCAGGAGAGAGTGGCTGGGCCGAGAACGGTGAATGGCCCATTTGCAGATTCAGTGCAGTTTCAGTAATATTAGCAGGGGAGAGGGGGAGAGAAAGCAGAGGCAAAGAGGAAGGTTTTGAGGTGCTTCCGGAACCGGAGGTGGTTCTCCTCAAGTTTCAGGGAGGTAGGAAGGCTGTTCCAGAGGGAGGCCCCTGCAGTGGAAAGAGATCTGCCCCCAACTCGTTGTTTGGAGAAGCGGCTGACCCTGAGGGAGTTGGAGGCGGATGAGCGAAGAGCTCGAGAAGGAAGATATTTAGGAAGAGAGAGTTGAAGGTATTTTGGCCCAAGGCCCCAGACGGCGTTGTGGACAATGCAGAGGGTTTTGAACTTGATCCTCGCAGTCACTGGGAGCCAGTGTAGTGATTTCAGTCCTGGAGAGATACGGTCCCTGGGCTTGAGGCCAAGGACAAGTCTTGCAGTCCTGTTCTGGATGAGTTGCAAAGGGCGGAGAGTAGAGGCGGGCAGATTAAGATAGAGGCTGTTACAGTAGTCCAGCTTAGAGAGAACCAGGGCTCTAGAGACAGTGAGCTTCTGGGGGAAGGAGAGGAAAGGAAGGATACCTCTGAGGAGGTGTAGCTGGTAGTGTGACTTCTTAGATACGTCGGATATGTGAGGAGAGAAGGAGAGTGTGGAGTCAAAGATGACCCCAAGGTTTTTTGCCTTGCATGTAGGAGCAGGAAGAGGGCCCAGAGGGGCCGGCCAGAGAGCAGCAGGGAAGGAGGGAGTGGGAGTGCCGATGAGTAGAATCTCAGTCTTACTGGCATTAAGGCAGAGGTCGTTGGCGGCACACCATTCCTGGATAGCAGAAAGACAGTCAGAGATGAGGGAAGGAGAAGAGGAGGCCGAGGGTAGCCTGAAAATGAGTTGGGTATCATCCGCATAGCACTGAAAGTAGGGGCAGAGAGCGGCGATGTGGTGGGAGAGAAGTGCCAGATACTGGTTGAACAGCCAGGGAGAGAGGGTAGATCCCTGGGGGACACCACAGGTAGAGAAGAAGATGTCAGAGAGGAAAGACCCCAGTTGGACCTGGGAGGGTCGATTTGAGAGGAAAGAGGTCAGCCACGTCAGAGCCTGACCAGTGATACCGAGGTTATCACGGAGACGGTTGAGCAGGATGGTATGGTTGACAGTATCAAAGGCAGAAGAGAGATCAAGCAAAATGAGAACACATGGAATGTTAGAATCAAGGTTCGAGAGCAGGTCCTCACGGATGTTCAGGAGAGCAGTTTCCGTGCTTCTGGCAGCTCTGAAGCCAGACTGATGGTCATGAAGACTACCAACACATTCAGCATGGATATTAAGCTGGGAGATGGCCAGTTTCTCCAGGAGCTTGCCCAGGAAGGGAGTGATAGAGATTGGGCGATAGTTAGCTGGGCAGGAAGGGTCGGAAGAGGGTTTCTTAAGAAGGGGGTGCACAAGGGAGTGCTTGAGAGGGGATGGGAAGACTCCAGAGGCGAAGGAGTGATTGCAGAAGTCAGCAAGGGCAGGAGCCAAGGAGTCAATGTGGTCCTTGATAATTTTGGAGGAACAGGGGTGGACCTGTTTTGACGAGACTTTCATAGATCGGACTTGTCTTGAAACCTCGTCAGCAGAAAAAAGGGGAAAGGAAGAGAAGGAGAGAGGAGGGGTGGCTGCAGAAGAGCCAGAGGAAGGGCAGGGAATAGAGGGGGGGAGGTTATAGGAGGAGAGTGAGGACAGGATGTCCTGAGTTTTTGAAATGAAGTGAGAGGCCAGTGCCGTGCAGAGGGCCTGGGAGGGGACAGGAGAGGTAGAGACTGCAGCAGGGTTGGCCAGCTCCTTGCAGATTTTAAAGAGTTCGGCCGAATTGTTAGATGCCGCAGAGATGCGGGCTTGGATAAGGGCTCTCTTCTTGGTGAGAACGGAGAGCCGGTATTGCCTTTGGAGCAGGCGACAGGCCAGTTTGTCAGAGGATGAACATGAAGCACGCCATTTCCTCTCTGCCACCCTGCACTTGCGTTTAAGGGTGACGAGATCCGAGTCATACCAGGAGTTACATTTGGCTTTGGGCTTCAGGCGGATTCTCATGACAGGGGCAAGGATATCAAGAGTATCAGATATAGCAGAGTGGAGAGGGCTGTGTCAGGGTGGGAGTCAGCCGAAGGGGGAGGAGGGGGCAAGAAGGTGGCAGCAAAAGCCTCAACTGACATGCGCTTCATGGGTCGGATGACCGAGAAGGAAGGTGGCAGTGATGGGGTTGGCTTTGCCTGTGGGGTAGGGAGGGTGAGGTGGGAGGAGAGGAGAAAGTGATCACTCCAGGAGAGAGGAGTGGAGAGAGGGTCAGAGAGGGGAAGGTCAGAGGAGATCAGGGCATCAAGAGTGTGCCCTGCAGAATGAGTCGGCCCAGACGGGAGAATAGAGAGTGAGAGAGAGTCGCAGAGGTTGCGAAAGAGTCCAGAGGGGGGACAGGAGGCATCCAGGTGAATTTTATATTTGGAATAACAATACTGCTTGAAGGAAATGTCCTAGAGACTTAATTTTTGAAAAAACATTGTTCAGAGTGAAAAGCTCTGTCAGCTGAAAGTAAAATGATATTATTTGCACATTATGGAAATTAGGCAAATGTGGATATGTTTGCGTAGAAACCGTGTGCGCAAGTGATACATATATCCTAGCATCTGTGCCAGAGAGCCTGTTATTCTGAGCTGGAAACATAATTTTTGTATAAAAGAATCAGTTTGTAAAAACACCAACATTTGTAACACATACATCACACATGGTCTGATTTGCAAGCAGACTTCATTGGACCAGCCACCCGTTCTTCCAGAGAACTCAAATGCATGTTTACAGTGACATGCCTCTTCACAAAGAGGATTGAGTGCCTTTGAGTTCTAAATTGTAAGGCAGAAACAGCTGCCACTTTGATGGTCAACCACATGTTTTCTTGTTTCGGTCTTCCGCAAAGGATTGAGTCTGTCATTTTACCAGTGAGATGATGACTAAGATATAGGACATTTTATGAGTGAAAAGAAAACTCCACATCGCATACCACCTAGCATTGAGTGGGGTCTGTGGAGAGATACAACAAAACAATTGAGAGAATCTTGAAGATGTTTGTGGTTGGATCTGGACCACGTTGGGACCTCAGTTTGCTGCTTGTTCAGAAAGACCTCAGATCTACACCTTCTTCTGCCACCAAGATGTCCCCACTTGAATTAATGACTGGACGAATAAAAGTATTCCCTCAAAATCTGCTTTTCCGAACTCAGGAACAGATGTTGACAAACGCCTCCACTAGTCATGAATACATTTAGAATTTTAGAAAGCCCTTACACCATGCTTTTGCATATGTCCAACACAATCTGGCAAAGTCTGCTGAATGGATAAGGACGTACCATTACCTCAAAACAAACAGGAATGCACGGTTGATGAAAGGATTTATCTCTATAATTGTCATAGAAACCAAGCCAATGAGAAGAGGTTTTACCTTCTTGGTGAGATGATTTTGAGATAATTGATAAGATTTCTCCTATCGCCTTTAAGATCTGCATCCCAAAAGGAGATCTGATTGAGGAAAAATTGGTCTATATCAATCAACTGAAAAGCTGTCACCCTTGACAAGCTTTGAGAATGATGGAGGAGCCATCTGAAGATAGGGTTGAAAAACATTCTGAAGAATTAAACCTGGAAAACAGAAAAAGAAAAGGAATAACAAGAAAAATCAACTGGTAAGTAGTACAATTAGAGTCCAATAGAATGACTGGATGAGATTATTAGTATGATGGAAAAAGCATGATAGGATATATGTTTTTCCTAAATAAAATGGTCTATGTGTGTTACTAAACTAGCCTTTCAACCCCTATAAATAGTGCTCTAATTGGACAATTCTTTCCAGTGCTTGAAGGAAATGTCAATAAAAAAAAATAAAAAGGGGAGAAGATCCAGAAAAGGAAACAGCTCGTACCTTCAGAGACTTAATGTCTGATGCAGGGTCATGCAGATGCTGGATTCCTTCAAGGGAGTGTGACTGGGTGATATATGCCCCTACCCAGCAGCCTAACTTCAAAGAACTTGACGACCAGCATTCTCAGGAGTCATAAATGGCCCAGTTCTCCGATGCAAAGGACCTAACATTATATGTTACCACATGTTCTGTTAAAGGCAGAGGAACTGGAGATGCCATTTCATATTTTGTAAATAAGAAAAGAAAATGGCTATGTGGATTTAACATTTGGAACCCCAACGTTAATTGTAACTTTTGAAGGAAATGTCCTAGAGCTGTATTTAATGTTCTGGGTGAAAATCTCCATCAGCTAAATGTAAAACAGTATTTTTCCCATTATGTTAATTATGTAAATTAGGCAAATGTTGACATTTTTCAAACAGAAACGTGTGCTTATTATTCCCATATCCTAGCGTCTGTGCCGGCAATCCTGTTATTCTAAGATGGAAACATATTTTTGTATAAAAGTATCAGTGTGTAAAAAGCCAAAAATTGTAACACAGCAGACTAGCATCATTTGATTCACCTGAGTGAGAGCAATCTGATGAACTGATTAGTAACATAATCACATGTGAGGAATATGATGTTTCAGGGGGTTACTGTCAGTCACTGGGACCTCTTGATCACTGAAGCAAGGTCCTCGGGAGCCATGGATGCCATGGATGTAATTGTACTCAAACCCCACGGAAGCTGTACTGCTGGTAAGGGTACAACCAGACAATGCACCTTCTTAAGGGCAGGAGTGTTACTTAACACATCCCCTTCCTGATAATGGTGGAGAAGGAACCCAGCAACAGGAGCTGTAAAGGGGTGACACGTATATGGGTGAATATTGTACAGACAGATGTAAGATATACCAGGGCACATACACAGGAGGCAGCAATGCTTACCTGGGTGTCACTGGTGTTCCATCTTGAACCTGATGTCTGTTAAGGTTACCACCCTAAGATAAGTCCAGACTCAAATCTAAATACCTAAACCAAAAAGAAGAACAAAAGGAAGCACAATACCTAAGAAGTTCTCTGGGAAGGTTCTGATATCTTGGGAGGTTGCTGTGAGACCAGCAACAACGACCGTTGGGGGAACACTGTTTCCCATTCTCAGTGGACTTAAATAATGGCTCTTACTGCAAGGATTTCTGGCCTGATGCGATGCTCACTGATGCTAGAGGAAAGGACCCTACAGTGTGAGCACGTACCGCGCCCAAGCCGGAAATGCGGATGACGTGAACTAGCGTCAGGAACCCCTGGCTCATCCGGCCTCAGTCTCCCAGCCCCCATGGTAGACGATGGAGCAATGGGGGCCAAGGTACTCTCCCCAACCGGGAGTGAGGTGGCAGGACTTGGGAGGATTGCATAGGGTTCCTGACAGTATACCGCCAACCAACCCCCACCCCTAATCGAGATGTTAGCATGTCTGGGATCGGGATGGGTTTTGAGGGTAATTGGGCATGAAAATAATCCACCAAACGAGGGGCCATGACATCTCTTGCTAGAACCCAAGATCTATCTCCCATGCTGTAGCTCGTCCAGTGAACCAGATAGTGCAGAGTATGTCTATATCACCGGGAATCAATGATACATTGGGCCTCATTACGACCCGGGTGGTAAGGGATTACCAGTACCGCTAAGGGTACCGGTTCTGGTAATCCCTTACCGCCCTACTACGAGTTCCCTTTGCGGGTCCTCCCTTAACGCCTGGTTTTACCAGGCGTTAAGGACAGGACCTGCAAAGGGACTTTAGAGCTAATAACGGTACCGCAATTTGCGGTACCGTTATTAGCGCCTTCCTCATTCCCATTGAGCCCTATAGGGGCTCAAATGGGAATGGGGAAAGGCCCTGGTGAATAGGGAATTACCGCCGCCGCCAACCTTGGAATGGGGCGGTAATAGCTTAATTCACCAGGGCTGAGTCAGTGAGGTTTTGGAGGCAGCCATGGCGCTAATGGCACCATGGTTACCTCCAACCTCGTAATGACCCCCCATTGAATTTTGTATTCATTCTGTGGACTCACTACAGGGGGGCCCTGCACTTGAGAGCTGGGGTATAGTAGAGATTGTTAAACAGGTTTTAATAGGCAAACATGAAAAACTGGGTGTATTTTATAATGAGCTGAGAGCTTAAGTTTCATGGCCACTGGGTTAATGATACAAATATTTGTGAAAGGACCGCTGTAACAGGGTTTCAACTTTTTATTACTAGCTGAAAGTCTAATGTGTAGCGTGGATAACCAAACCATGTCATTGATCTGATAATCCGGAGAGGCTCTCCGTTTCTTATCAGCATCATTTTGGGCATGGTTTTGGCCATCTTGAAGATGGATCTTGGCTTTCTTGAACCCTTACGATAGCCTTTCTAGCGACTGAGTGGCTGCAGGGACCAGGCAGGATTTGGATGAGGGAACTGCAATAGAAACTGGATGTATACCCAGTGAAAGATGAAAAGGTGTATCTCATATGGAGGTGTGAAAGGAGTCATTATATGCTAATCCTGCTAAAGGAAGTAGGTGAGTCCAACCCTGGTGTAGTTCAATGATATAACATCTGAGATAATGCCCTATGGTTTGGTTGACTCTCTCGCTTTGTCCGTTGCTTTGTGGATGACATGCTGTGGAGGAGTTCATCTGGATACCCATACCTTTGCTGATAGCCCTCCAGAAGGATGATATAAAATGGGTATCCCGGTTGGTAAAAATGCTTTTGGGGAGTCCATGAATCCGAAATGCATTTTGTATGAAGCAAGTTGCTAGGTATTGAGCTGTAGGTACGCCAGGGATGTCAATAAAATGTGCCATATTTGCAAAGGAATCCACAACAGTATTGCTGTACATCCCCCATCAGCTGGAAGGTCAGTGATAAAGTCCTTAGAGCAGATCTGCCATGGGCTGTCAGGAATGGAAATGGTTTGTAGCAGCCCCATGGGACGTTGTCTAAGAGTTTTAGCTCAGACACATATATCACAATCTTTGATGTAATCGGGTGTGTGTATCCCACCATGCATACCTGCTTTCCTGATCCAAAGTTTATCTGGTTCCTAAATATCCTGATCCAGGAACATTGTTACACCAGCGAAGTAATTTATGTTGAGTAATACGACTAGGCAGCCATAGTTTGTTATCACAAAACAATAATCCTTTTTCTTCCATACAAAGAGGAGAATGATGTACAAATTGTTGTTTGAGAGTAGGAGTTGATTGTTTCCGTAGGATCTCCTCATAGTCCTGCAATAGGGTATCAACAACAGAGATGACATTTTCTGGCGGAAGCAAAGGTATGCCTTCAGGAGAGTCAGAGAATTCTTTGTAAGCTCGGGAAAGAGCGTCAGCCTTGGTGTTTTGATTGCCGGGTTTAAAAGGAACTATGAAATCAAACCTAGAAAAGAAATGAATCCAACGATTCTGTGTTTGGTTCATAGATTGGGGTGTCTTAAGAAAACCTAGATTTCTGTGGCGGTATAAACTGTGATTGTATGCTTGGCTCCTTCTAGGAGATGTCGCCAGTTCAGGAAGGGATCTTTGATGGCTAGGAGCTCTGTCTCAAAGATATTGCCTTTAGGAGTAATGATGTATCCCAGGTAGGTAAGACATTGCTGATGACATTCGCATTTGGAGAGTTTAGGATACAATCTGTACATACAAAGACAATTTAGGACTTATTTTACATGTGAGAAGTGATCATGTTGGTTTCTTGAGAATACTAGTATATCATCAAGATATATTGCTACAAACATATCCTATGCAATATGTCCTGGAACACATAGTTTAGGAAGTATTGGAAGACCGCCGGGGCATTACATAACCCGAACGACATTACTAAATATTCAAAATGACTGTAAGGGGTCTGAAAGCAGTCTTCCATTCCTCCTCCTCTGCCATGCGAACCAGGTTGTAGGCACCCTTGAGATCCAATTTGGTGTACACGTGATTGTTTTTTGCCTGGTCGAGTAATACTTGAATGAGAGGTAGGGGGTAGCGTTTCTTTACATTGATTGCCTTTAATTGTCGATAGTCCACACATGGACGTAGTTCAGTATCTTCTTTCTTCGGGATGAAGAAAATGGGTACTCCTGCCGGGGAGGTAGAGTATCTAATAAATCCTTTTCAAAGATTGTTATCTATGTATTCTAACAGAATTAGGTTTTCTTTTTCCGGAAAGGCATATATTCTTTCGGAAAGATATTTTTGCTCCAGGGAGTAGTTTGATTTGACAATCGTATTCCCTATGGGGAGGGAGTTTTTCTGCGTCTTTGGGATCTAACACATCAAGATATGAGGAGTATTCCATAGGTATGCCTGTTTGGATTACTAGGGCACTAGTTCTAGTAACTGAATGAGAAGTTGCATTGACTGTTTAGTCTATTAGCAGAAGTAAGGACAGCTCAGAGAAAGATCACTCCTGCGGACCTAGAGATGGAAAGAAGGTGTTTGTTGTCTCCAATCTATAGAGGGATTGTGATGTTTGAGCGAGGGGGTACCCAAAATAATCTGAAAGTGTGGGGCAGCTATTGCATCAAAAGCAAGTGCTTCTTGATGGTACTGGGCACATACCATGGATAAAACGGGTGTACATAAGGTGATGGTACAGAGATTAATGGAGAGCCATCTACTTACAGAATAGGTTCGAAATGTTTTTTGGCTATTAAAGGAATATGCTTTTTATGAGCGAAGGAGATGTCTATAAAGTTCCCTGTAGCTCCGCTTTCAATGAGGGCAATAACGCCTTTCCATGTTTGTTGTTCAAGTAACAAATCTACCTCTATGAAAAAATATGTGGCTTGGGTGGGCATGAAGGCACATACATCTTGAAGGGAATGCTGAAGCCAATTGCTCACTCTCTGATTCCCTACTGAGGGCGAGCTGCAGCGTTTCCCGAAGGAGAGGAACTTTTTGGAAAAGCTCTCACTGAATGTCCAGCATTACCACAATAGAAGCATAGATGTAGAAGCTGTCTCCTTTCTCTTTCTTCAGGGGATATGGGACCTCTAGTACTCCCTAACTGTATGGGTTCTGGTTCACAGTAAGCAGGAGTTTCTTTTTCGCAATGGAGAGTGGGTTTCTTAAACTCTATTCTTCGCTTCTCACCCTATCGATCATTTGCCTTTTGATCAATCTTTATCACAACAGCTATATATTCAGTCATTGTCTCAGGAGGATCTCCTACTTGGCCGAGAGCATCCTTTAATTCTGCCCTTAACCCTTTGATAAAAAGGGCTAACTGGGCGTCTTTAGGCCAGGCAGTCTGAGTGGCTAATCCCTGGAACTGTGCTATGTAGTGAAGAAGAACACGGTTCCCTTGATGGATTTCCAATCATTCGGTTCATAGAGATTGACCTGTATATTGTCTATCAAACATTTTTGAAATGCAGCCATGAATCCATTATAGTCCTGAAGTAACAGACTGTTCCCGTCTATGTAGGGAGTAGCCCATGCTAATGCTGTTTTCTCTAGATTAAACAAAATAAACAATACTCCAGCCTGGTCAGATATGTATAATTGGGGCCGATTCAAGAAATAGACATGACATTAGGTTAGAAATGGTTTAAATTTATGATGATTTCCCCCTCCCCCCATATTGTAGGGGCATTGGCAGGGAAGGAACTGATTGGGTCATAGTCAGTGGAGGTAAAGTGGCAGGGGTAAGAACGGATTGTGTGTCGGACTTGGAAGAAACTCCAGAAGTAGCTCCTCTTAGTTACCGTTCTCGATGGATAAGCTTACAGGGGGTTTTGTTTTGACAACCTGTTCTACAGTACCCTGCAAAGCAGTCATTGTTTGGTAAAGCATGGCGTTTTCTTAAAGGGGTGTGACTACATATCCTTGGAGTTTTTGTACTGCGGCTGCTAATTCTTTTAGAAACACTCCCTGGCCCAGGAGGAAAACAAGGTTCTCGCAATCTGTCAGTCACTGGGACCTCTTGATCACAGAAGCAAGGTCCTCGGCAGCCACAGACATAATTGCACTCAAACCCCAAGGATGCTGAACTGCTGGTAAGCGTACAACCAGACAATAGTCCTTCTTAAGGGCAGGAATTTAGTTTAGTTTATTTATTTGTAATGCACACCATCGGGCCCGGGGGTATCAGGGCACAAATTTGGAAATGTTTACATACAGTAGTTACATAGAGAAGTTACATAGGGTCGTTGCAACGGACAATGACTTCAATAATTTACAAAGGATCATTGGAACAGACAGTGAAATCAATGTTTACATACAATAATTGCAAAAGAAGTTACATAGGATCATTGCAACAGACGGGACAAAGACATCAATAATTTACCGACAGGATACTTGCAGGTATATACAGCGAATCACGGTAAGGCAGGCGATTACGAGGTAGGACCGTAATAGGAAGTCTTAGTTAGGAGCAAGGAGCCACAATTTCGATTTCAATTTGAAGGTATTGAGTGAAACCTCAGATCTGACGGTAACCGGGAGTGTGTTCCAGAGCTTGGGCGCAAGGACAGGGAAGCTCAGGCCCCCCGCTTTTTGAAGTTTAAACCTTGGATCCGATAGGCAGTGGGTCTGGGCTAATCTTTGAGGCCGAGTGGATGAGTGGCGGGTGAGTCTGCTGCACAGATAAGGGGGAGCCTTATTTGCCAGACATTTGTGGGTCAGGGCAAGTGTTTTCAGTGAAATTCTGTTTGACAGGTATCCAGTGTAAGTTGGTTCTAGCTTCTGAGATATGGTGGTTTCTGGGGATGTTTAGCGTGGCCCTAATGGCATTATTCTGGGTGATTTGTAGTTTGTTTAGGTTTGCTTGGCTGGTTCCTAGGTAAAGGGCACTGCAATAGTCAAGTTTAGGCATGACGAGCGTTCTCGCGAAGGTGATGCTGTTGGAGGTAGTTAGAAAAGGTCTAGAGGCTGCAATCAGTTTGCAGGTGTAAGCAGCCGATGATCTGACTGCATTGGTTTGTCGTGTCAATGACAAGGTGGCATCAAGATAGAATCCTTGTGTCTTTGGAGACCTCAATGGTCTTACCATCTATGATGAATGATTGGTAGGGGTGGTCTAATTTATTGAGACGTTGCGAAGAGCCTAGGATGAGGAGCTCTGTCTTGTCGTCGTTAAGACACAGTTCATGTTGTGCCATCCAGGCCTGGATGACCAAGTAGACATCGTTCAAGGCTTTTGTGTCAGCCATGTAGTCACCAGTGATGGGAATGAGTATCTGGGTGTCGTCAGCGTAGTTGGTGTAGGATACACCCAGATAGTCAAGTGCTACTTGACACACCCCCTTCCTGATAACGGTGGAGAAGGAACCAAGCAACATGAGCTGTAAAGGGCTGACAAGTACATGGATTAATATTGTACAGACAGATGCAAGATATACCAGGGCACATACACAGGAGGCAGCAAGGCTTACATGGGTGTCACTGGTGTTCTGTCTTGAACCTGGTGTCTGTTAAGGTTACCCTAAGATAAGGTAAGCCCAGACTCAAATCTATATACTTAAACCAAAAAGAAAAACAAAAAGAAGCACGATACTTAAGAAGGTCTCTCGAATGTTCTGATAGCTACGGGGGTTGCTGTGAGACCAGCAAAAACGACTGTTGCAAGAACAGAGTTTCCCGTTCTAAGTGGACTTAAAAAATGGCTCTTACTGCAAGGGTTTCTGGGCCGACGCAACGCTCACCAATGCTAAAGGACCTTAGATCGCAAGCTGGTACCGCAACCGAGCTGGAAATGCGGATGACGCGAACTAGCGTTAGGAGCCCCGGCTCGTCTGGCCTCGGTCTCCAAGCCGACATGGTAGATGATGGAGCAATGGGGGCCAAGGTACTCTCCCCAACCGGGAGTGGAGTGTCAGGACTCGGGAGCATTGCGGTGAGTTCCTGATAGTTACAATTGTTTAACATAGAAATCTCGAAGATGAATTCACATCAAATAGGAGGGAAACGTGAGTGTACAAATCACTCCAATTAGACTGCCATATTTATTAATTTACACAATGAGCATGCAGGGGCTGGAACACTGTCCAATCACATTCATTGACCAATTAGATAAGAGAACTTATACACACTTTGACCAATTAAATAAGAGAACTTATTCACACCTCAGATATGAGTGGTTTCTGATTTATAAAGGTTCAAGCCCATAGATTCCGGAGACCCTCACTCACTCACCCACTGACAGGCTGACTAACAGAAGAAGCAAAAGGAGAACTAATAAGAACAGAAAGCAGAATGGAATAAATAGACTTTCTTTGTACCTATTTTGGATTATTAGCAAAACACTGTAAGAGAGGCCTACCTGTATTTAAAGATCCAGGCCGTCTTCAGTGGAAGAGACAAGAGACATACCCAAAACAAAATGAAGGGAACTAGACAACGTAGGGCAGCTGATCCTATCTTACAGACTGATGCCCACCTGTTACTAGATGGGGAGCATTGAACCAGTCCTTAAAATGCTTCCCACCTGTCAGTGACACAGCCAAAAGAAATTCCTATGTAAGTATAATGTCAAGGGGAAATATGATTTTGAGGATAAATACACTCTAATTGGGAATAGAATAAACCCTGGCCCATATGATTCATACGAGTTGAGTGGTGGGTGTATATAAATTGTGTGTATATCCTGAGGATGAAAGGGAACATTTCAGAAGGGTATGTGCTTCTGTAATTATATATTTGATAGAATAGGTCCTATGGTGTATATAATGGGAGCTCTCCCGACTCTTTCACTGTGTAATGATCAGCCCAGAAGAAGTTTTCTAGGAGCCTAAAGTATATCTCAATGTGTGCATACCTAGAAAAATAAGATAAGCAGAGTCCTGTTACGGGTGTTGATACATTCAAGACAAAGGGTTATTAACTGTTACCCATTTCCCATCTTTAAGTTGCCCATCGCAAATGACACATCTACATGGTAATGCAATAGGAACACCACTGAAGGAAATCTAGACAGCATATATTTTCATTTCATTGTGTGAGTGATTCACATGTGGGAATGTTAAGTAGCTGGTCTTACAATTATGTTTTGTAAAATGCTGTTGGAATTTCTGTCATATCCACTTAGTGGGGGAGGGGGATATTTGCAATGAATAAGAAGTAGAGCAATTAGGCGGGGATGTTCTTATTTAGTTTGTTTTCTATAAAATGTCAACTTTATCCTGAGCCCTCACACATTGTTCCACGAAAGGTGGATGTGTGTTCAGTTCAAATCAAATGTATTCCTGCAAATGTAGCATTTGAGTTGGAATTTCAAAGATGCATACGCTGTTGATATTTAAATTGATTCATTTATTTCTATTTTATTAATAAATTGACCTTTAGTGCAGCCCTGTGTGTTTTTTGCCCCGAGGGGAAGGAGGCTGTAGGGAATCAGTATTGTTAAATTGGTGGTCGCAAGTTCATTAAAATAAATGTTATTCAATAAATGAAAAAATTGTGTACAGCTGATTTGGGGTGGGTGGAAAATTCCCACTAACTAATTGTCGCCTATATCACACAATTTTCACCCGTCATCGAATCACAATGTCAGAAAGAACATGTTGACACTGTGTCCCTCCATCTCCCCGGCATGTAAATGGGAAGTCAGTTTGTTTCTGTGGCACTCCCATGGCCCAGTTCTGCTTGTTCAACAGATTTCCCTGATACCTGCACCGAGCAAAGAAATGTATATGCAGCTTTACTCTTTTTCTAAGACCTCCCATATAGTGAAGCGAGGGTAGTACTCATGGAAGAAGCCACGGACTGCACTGCCCCCCCGACAATGAAGCATGAATGTTTGCCAGGTGTGAAACTGTACCCTGGATATTGGAAAGGAGCCCTCCCCAGAACTAGAATTGGCAGTGCTGCGGGGTCTGTCTCTTTAAGACAGCCCTCCTGAGAGAGTGCCACGGGAGAACATGACGCAGGCGAGAAAAGGAAGTTATGCACTGACTCAAAGCAACCTCACTAAATTAAATTACACGACCTTGCGACAAAGCATATTTTAGCTACTGTGGCAACTCAGAATCAGGACTCCGACACTGAGGCTTTGATCTAGGGGTTTTACTTTCATCAAGGTTCTCTAATCTTTTCCTAAATCTACATGCTCCAGTCATATTCTATAAAAAAAAACTTCCAAAGGATGCTCAACAGTATGGCTCTGTCCACAATCCTGCTCTAACCTAATGACGTTTATGATAAAAGAAACAAAGAAAGACTTTGTAGAACTATGAACTGGAAGGGATGGCGGCTGGCTTCTAACACCAACCATGTCCCTTTTAGTAAATGCCTTTGCCCATAGTTCACATTTTACAAGACAGTTCTTAGTGTGTGGGAAGGTTATTCAGGTGTCCCAGTCCAGATCGCTCTCTGTCTCTTCCCACTCTGTGATTCTTTCAGTCTTTCTCCCCTCTGGGGTTCTTTCAATCTTTTATCCTCCCCACTCTGGGGTTCTCTCAGTTTCTACTCACCACTCTAGGGTTTTTTCCGTCTGTACCCCACTCTGGGGTTCTTCTCCTTATCACTCCCCACTCTGGGGCTCCTCTGCTTCCTATCCCCACTCTGGTGTTTTCTCAATCCTTCTCCACTCTGGGGTTCTTCTCCTTCTCACTTCCCACTCTGGCGTGTTATCAGACTCTCCCCATTCTGGGGCTCTGCTTCTTCTCACTCTGCACTTTGGGGTGTTCACAGGCTCTCCTCACTCTGGGGCTCTTTTTACTCTCTCTCCCTATTCTAGGGCTTGCTCCGTCTCTGTCTGTTCTGGGGCTTTTCCCCTTCTCACTCCCCTCCTCTGGTGTATACTTCTCCTTTCTCTCTCTTTCATTTGCCTCTCTTTCCACTGGTGCCTCAAAGTAGCTGAATGTCTCGAGTGGTGTACCTAGGGAGGGCCATTGAGTCTTGCTGTTTCACTGGACATCGGGGAGCCGCTTACGTGTCTCTTCTGCCGGGCGTCACGTTACACTCCCAGGGTTTCGACTCTTTCGTCCTGGCCACTCGGGTGGCACAGAGGTGCTTAGCTTATTTTTCCACTGGGCTCTGAGACAGACCTCTGATCCTCTTCTTTTGTTCCTCTTGCAGCATGGTCAGTGCAGAATTGCTTATGCAACTAAACAGCTGGGCTCTGTGTGGCCCTTTCTAGACTGTCTCTCATTCTCTCTGCTTGGGGGTGGAGTCTCTTATGTGGCTTCTCTGCTGGGCTTTGTGCAGTCCTACAGAGACTCTCTCTATTCCCCTGTCAGACTCTCTATCATCTAAGGGGGAGTCACCTCAAGAGGGATCCCGCTTACCCCGCCCCTTAGGGGGTGTTACGAATTTTGGGCTCCCCTCCCTCTTCCCAAAGATGATGGCTCCCCATTTGGGAGAGGTGACGATCTTCCTGCGATCGTTACGCTATACTCCAGCGCACGAGGACAAAGGAAGAGGAATGAAACAAAATGAGCCCCCATGTGCATGCGCGTTCCAGCAAGGATGCAAATACTAAACCATGCAAAAGCAGGTCAGGCTCGGCAGCGAGCGATACATAGCAAAATCACTCCTCACGATAACCACCACGCTGCCTCCCCAATGTTGGGCAGAATTATATGCAGTACCCTTTGGGAACACCACCCAAAATTAAGACTACAAGTGACAGTACATATTCACCTTTGGTACAAGCCTCTACTACACAGTAAAAGTGGTAGCGATGGCTGAGCAGCCAGACTTATTTCAAGAGCAACTGAGCAGTATCAAATAGTTACACAAAGGACAGCAATTACTATGATTCAAACAAACACTGACTCAAGGTTTCTGAGTAAAAGAATATACATTTATTTACACATCAGTTGTATAACATTTCACTAAAGTAAAGCAGTTGAAAAATCACGTTACCAATACACCATACCACTCCCAATAGATTCTGGACAAGTTTAAACTCAAAACGAAGTGTGAGCAAAATGGCACACCAGCAATTTAAAAAGGGAGGGAAAACAAAGTTGGGCTAAAATTGAGGTAAGTAAGCAGGGCAAGCTAGAAAGAGGAACTACAGTGATGGAATCAAATCAAATAGGCTTAGGGCCAAAGTCAATAGGACAAAATTCTTTTGCTCAAGATCACACAGTTCAGGGTAGTTTGCGGTTAAGTCTTTGCCAAAAGTTCCGAACAAAGTTGGTCGGCAGAAAAGTTAGTTTAAAGAGAAGAGAAGGACAAGCCCTCGAATTGGCGAAATGTTTCACACACCTTCGCCGTGGCTGAACGAAACGCACAACCGGATTTGCACAGTACCTTTAAATGGAGAAGAAGCTGTAGCTGAGGCAGATGTTCCTCGTAGTTCCTGCAGGCTCACGGTTCCTGAAGTGACTATCGGACTGACATGAAGTAGGAAGACTGGAGGGTCCTGTACTACCCAGGGAAGAAACCAGCAGCAGAGCATAGCAAGGAATAAAAGGTGTGCTCCTTAAAACCCAAGCAGGGTCCGACCTTCCTGGCTATCCGGCCCACTGTAGCTCTGTACAGCAAATTCGACCAGAGGAGGGAGTCTTGGCTTGCAGTTTGGGCAAACTGGTTGGTCCCACCAGCTCAGGGGAAGAAGGTTCCTGGAGGATCCTCTCTGTCATTTGAGTCTGAAGATTCGGACCTGCAGCAGGACTTCCCCGGGGGTTCAGTCATTGTAGGGGTCCTCTTCTGTCAGCTCCTTGTCGGTTCTTTCGTTCCAGTGGCGACTCTGCCTTTCCAAACCCAGAGACCTGCTTTTTATGCAGTTTTCCCCCATTCACACAGCCTGGCTGTCAATCACACAGCAGGGTGGCTGTCCTGGCCGGACAGTCACCTAGCCAATCAAACAGGAGTGCGACTAGGGTTACCAAGGGAACCCATGGCAGGGGTCCTAAAACCCCTCCCTCACATCCTGCCTACCCAGACTTTCAGGCGCCTTATGAGGGCTTCTGTGTAGAAGCCCGTGAAGAGACGGTGATCAAAGGAACCACACCTGGTTTTGCGCACAGAGAAAAACACGAGAAAGACATTTTCAAAAAGAAATGGCGAATAAACCCAGCAGTAACCGTATTAAAACGTATATGGGGGTTTAAGTTCGAGGCTACCAAGATAGCCTAAAACATTACCAAGGTTATTTAAGATAACCGCGGTAGGAAAAATAGGGTAGTTACCACTGCCACCAGCCAAGTCTTGATGAAAAGGGAGCGAAATAATGCTCCAAGAGAAACAGAAAAAAGGGATAAGTGTTAACCCTTTCCAGTACTGTAAAATGGGCTGTACTGGATCTGTGGATTTAAAAAGACTAATAAAGTCATTGGCAACTTTACATGTTCTGGGAGACAGTAGTCAGTCCCAGAAAATGGAGTCGGAGTTGGGAGGTCTAAAAGACAACCGTGTGTCACTGCACTGAACGTGCTGTGTAACACATAGTCAAAAGACGATGCCTGTGGAGTAGGGATGTAACGGTATAACGGTATACCGTTAAAGATACCGTGAACCACTTAATTGAACAATAATAACCGTCACATTGTTTATACCGTTATACCGTTCATACCGTTAAGTGTGCTTTTCAATCTGATTTGGAAAGGCTGCAGTAAGCAATTGCTGTGCAGTCTTGGTTTTGCACTGTTGGATGTGCCGTCTACCAAGTAGTTTCAGTTGGAGCAGTTTTTAATGCCATTCCATAAACAACACATGACTTACACAAAATCAATATGTTAGCAATAGGAAGAATAGATACAGTGCCAAGAAGGAATAGGGTTTACTTTGGGGTGGCGGCTTTGGGGTTTATATATTTATAATGGATAATATTCTCTAAACATATGGCAATGGGGGATTTCGCTGGTTCTATCATTGAATTTACATATAATAAGTCACACTGCGAAATTCACTCATCTCTGTGGGTATTCCCTGCTGCCATACCAAAGGGTAACATGTCAGTGATTACTGAACACCTTTTGGCCCGCAAGTAAACTAAAGGCTGTAACGTAAAGAGAAAGTGCGTCTGTGTGTGTGTGTGTGTTTGTGTGTGTGTATGTGCACAAGCGTATACTACCATCAGCCTCCATTGATCTGTGGCATGCAGGTTATCAAGATGGCAACATGTTCATCTTCACCAGTAGCCAGTGGGGAAGCAAAAAGCCTAAATGACCACTTAAGAAAAGCTATTCAGTTTGCTTTGCCAGTTGCATCAGGCCTCCACCCCTCCCCCTCCTATCCACAAGTGTGTTTGTGTTTGGTGGAAGCAAGGGGTGGCATTTCAGTGGAAAGTATGTTGAAAAGCCCAATTCTGGCCCTGGGTGCCTGGTTTTGTTTGTGATGATACATCTGTCAATTTATGACCTTTTAGAAAATATTTGTTAAGATCAGTTAACTCCACCTGCTATACCGCGATAACCATGATATACCGTCATTTGGCAAGAAGGTTATTGTACCGTCATAAAACGAATACCGTGACACCCCTACTGTGGAGTAGGTGTACAGTCTATGAGCACAAAAATGTTAAACACACACAGCAAAACACATGTAAGAGTGGGAAGAAGGGCTCACACTCTTACCAGGTGAAAGAAAGAAATCCTAGAGATCCAGCAAAGCTGCTGAGGGACTCAGTAGGTAAGGGAAATTAGCCATTCTTGAGAATTCTCCCTAACACCCAAACCCAATGCATAGCCCCGCATTGTACTTCTCCCTTGCCACACAATGTGACAGCCACGCCGCGCATCACTAAGAAGGGGACAAGGAGGGACACTCACGCAACACGTTACGCAACCGCAATCTCATCCAGACTGAACCCCCACACGGCAGTAAATGATACAGAGGAAAGGTCAGACCCACTGTTAACTTGTCTGTTGATGCTGGCAGGAGAAGTTGCACCTGCCAAGGAGCTTTATAGACTGGGACCGGAGTAGCAGCATGTGGTGTTTTGTGGTGCTCCTACCTAATGTGCTTTTTTCACCGGTTATGTTTATCGTTTCTTTGTTTCTGGCAGTAGTCGGTAAAGAAATGAACTGCAAAATAGTTGACTCTATGGGGGTCATTACGAGGAGGTAGCCATGGAGCTATTAGCGCAATGGCTGCCTCTAAACCCGGGTCCGGGTCCGTTCTCACTGCATGAGTCCCCATTCAGTAAACCATTCCCCATTCCCATTGAGCCCCATAGGGAAGGCGCTAATTACGGGCCCGCAAATAGCAGGCCCGTTATTTGTGCCCTGGTCCCTTAGCGGGACCCGCTAGGGACGTCTGGTCTGACCAGACGTCCTTTGCGGGTCCCGCTAAGGGACCTCGGAATAGGGCAGTAAGGGTTTACCGGCACCGGCATCCTTACCGGTGCCCGTAAACCCTTACCGCCCAACTCGGAATGACCCCCTTTATCTTGACCTAAAATTGTTTCTAAGCGCACCCATCAGGGTCGTCATTTGGGGGTAACTAGAGGCTGAAGCTGGAACCCCTGCTGTCTCAGCTGCGACCCCTTCTGACTCCCTTGCTACCCCTGGGCAAAATAAAAAATGTACGTTTCTTTTCTTCTTTTTTTTAAACTGTCTAGACCTTACCTTCGCTGGTCCTTACTTTACAGCACTTGGTTTTCCCCACTTCCTCCTGACAGTAATTCCATCCTTCCTCCACTTCTCCTATCCTCGATTCACCTAGTTTCCCTCGTTTCACCTCCCCCTGATCTGTCCCTTCTGCAATGCCTCTATTTCAATGCACATGCGTTCTTCCTTCCTCTTGGAGGTTACCCTCTTCTTGCCTTCCTGCTCCTAAATCCTTCTGCCTTCCATCCTCCTTCTCTCACCCTGCAGGGTCTCTGTTGTCAGGAAGTTCCCTGCTCACACCACCGGGCAGCTCAGCTCCCACTGGACTGGCATGATCTTGGGGCAATAGCAATTCATCACACCAACATGGAGGCATCACACACCCCAGCACATGCACACTAAGTAGAGACAGGGAGGAACAAGAGGCTGCACATCTCCCATTCGAATAGAGAACAAAGGGGAGAGACTGATGCTGCACAACTCCCCAATATCACACACCCATGAGCTAAAACACACACACACACACACACACCTTATATCTAGGCACATATCTCTCTCCCAGTCACAGAGGGGACACTCCGTGTGTCTACACTTTACATTCAGGCAAACATCCAGCCCCCAACCTGCAGACGGGGTGCTACACACACATACTCATACAGCTTTGATTCAGGTAAATATCTAGAACCCAACCCCAAAAGAGACGCTCCACCTACTCATGAACCATATTAACAGCAGAAGGAGCGCTCCATTCACCTACTCAGACCCCCGACAGTCAAGAAAATACCTCACTCCCTGCTGCAAAAGGGGTGCTCACTAATGCACTCTACATCCATGCACATATTAGACTCCTAACCATGGAAGGGGCTCCCCATTCACCTACTCATACATCTTAGAGCAGAGAGGTCTTCAAACAGTGCCCCCTGCCCCAGGAGGGCACGTCCACATAGCAGCAGGGGGGTGGAGGTGTGAAAGCCCAGCATGAAATGTAAAAAAAAACCCTTGTTTTTGGTAACATGTAAGCAAATTGTGATTTTTAAAGAATATTTATTCAGCAACAATGGTCAAAACTACTAGCTACATAGTGAAGTAACTCATCAACCTGGCCCACTAAGACTGGACGAAGTGGCCATTACACTAGCATTTTGCGTTTTTGGTATGGGTATTGCCCTATTGCCCTATAGGGCAGTCTTAGCCTGGTAGCTCATCTATAATGGGCGAAGGAGCGCCCACCCAGTGGCACCCTCACCCATTATGGAGGAGCCAAGGAGTCCGCTCCTGGGCTGGCTGAACTGTCAAAGGCAAACACTGTTTCCCTTTCACAGTTCAGTTCCCCAGCCGCACATGCTCACTGAGCCATGCAAAGCTGGGGAGGTTTTGCTTTGCCAGCCTTGCATAGCTCATTGGAAATGCTGGCTGGGACACTGCATGTCTGTATGTGTGATGGGGAGCTCATGCGCCTCCTCGTACATACAGACAGAGCAACCTGGAGTAGGGCATTTCAACACCCATGCGCAGGTCCCTGCAGAAGGTATGTTCATTTATTTATCATTTAAATATGTGTATGAATGCGTGTGTTATGAGTGAGTGTATGGTGATGGGTGCTCATATGAGAGAGAGAGAGAGAGAGAGAGAGAGAGAGAGAGAGAGAGAGAGAGAGAGAGAGAGAGAGTGTGAGAGTGTGTGTGAGAGTGTGTGTGAGAGTGTGTGTGAGAGTGTGTGTGTGAGAGTGTGTGTGTGAGAGTGTGTGTGAGAGTGTGTGTGAGAGTGTGTGTGAGTGTGTGTGTGTGTGTGTGTGTGTGTGTGTGTGTGTGTGTGTGTGTGTGTGTGTGTGTGTGTGTGTTTTTTTGGTCCGTTGAGCTGATGTTGGTGAGTGGGGAAGGAGGGTTGTACAACAAAGGCATTTTAAAAATGCCTGTGTTGCACAATCCCACTACCCACTTGCCAAAATGAGCTCTCCTTCTGAGGTGTTGTGGAGCCCAGGGGACAGGGATGAAATTTTTCTTATCTATCATAGATGTTCAGTCAAAAATACCAGGCTTTCCCCTTTGTCCCCCCAGCGCCAATTGCAAACTGTTCGGCTTTTTTCCCATTTTTTTTAAGTATGCTCTAAAATGCAACATTGTAACCCATTATTAAAAAAAAAATTCAAGGGGGAATTCCCTCGGAATCCCCCTTGATTGGTTCGGGCTCCCTCGCTGCACCCAGTCGCTGTGGCATTTTGTAGGAAATATTTATGCCCCTCCACTTAAAAATGTCACCAGCTTCCACTGGCCCACGGACTGTGTTGGGAACAGGGTGGGGGCTGCCCAGCGACTGTCGTGGAAGCAGGATGGGCGGGAGCACTGGGATAGTGGTGGGAGCAGGGTGGGGAGAGCCCAGGGACTGGGTAGGAGTGGGATGAGGGATCGCAGAGACTGTGATGGGAGTAGGCAGGTGAGCCCAGGGACTATACTGCGAGTAGGGTGCAGTGACGCGCACATTAGTTTATCGCCATTTGTACTTACTGTCCAATTGGCATTTCTGGAGGGGCCCGGCCTGCCCAAATTTTGCTTAAGGGGGGGCCCAGGCCAAAAAGGTTTGAAGACCACTGTCTTAGATTAAGGCAAATGTCGGGCTCCCCACCACAGATGGGACACTCCTTTCACTTACTCATGCCCCTTGAATTCAGGCAAATATCGACATGTCACTTACTGATTACTCTCCCAACCACAGAAATGCACAGACATTCCTTCTGGGAAAAATAAAACACACAATAGCTCACATTCTGCCACCTTAAAACCATACATTTCCTAAAAACAGACATTTAAACATACAAGTATGTGTTGTGAGGTGCGACTGATAAGACCTGTAAAAGCTATTAAGAAGGTTAAGGCATAAGTAAGTGCAGAAAGTTACAGCCACATCTCTATCACCATGCATAAGCATCCCAAACCCCATACACTCAGCTGAAGTCTAAAAGGTACACCTGTAAATACGGGCTGCAATCAGAAAACTCACAATCTCCTAGCATTGACATTCTAAAAAAACACTGTTCCAAAATGCAACTCTAAGACTTGCAAGCTAAAAGGGCATTTAAATCCCTACACAAAGGTTACTGGTTAAAACCATTACATTGGCCTGACTTAGAGGGGAAATGAACGGAGTCGACCAGAAACTTAAAGTCAACATCTACTTTACTCATACTGCTGCTACTGTTATGCTCTTCAAATAGAAAACGAATGCTAATGGTTTTTCCACATGCAGTACTAGGAAAAATGCAGAAATCTGAGGCCACAAAATGCATTGGTACATTCAAGCTCAGATATACTTGCCATAGGTAACAACTAATGGGGTTTACTTAGGAAAGGAGAAGAGGGGGAGGGGGGCACACACCTCTACATTCTGATGTCCTACCTAGTTAACCTTGTGCTAACCACAAAGTAATTAGAAGCCATATTTACCCATATTGGCCTCCGATAATGGAGGCTTTCACAGAGACTTACAAAACACTGCCAATATTGGCCGTTGTCAATTGAAGCATTCCCATTGACTTTACAGAACACACCGACCCTGGTACAATACAGAGCCACACACTGGGCACCTTTCTGGCAGATAGCTGGCGTTATTATCCGTGCTAGTAGTTCTCTCATCAGTATCAATGCCCACTTAAAGAGAGGTTCCACCAGGATCTTCAAAGGCATCATAGTCACCCCTTTGTGCTCTCTTTCTCTTAGCGGGAGAGCAACATTACGAGTCCTGCAGTTCACCGCCCAGACCGAGGCGACGTCCAACGAAGCACTGATATTTGTTTTGTGTTATGTTCTTTTATCAAATTTTAAAAAAAGTAGTCTAAAAAAAAATGCCTCTTGTTTGTAATTCTGATTCCAGCTTGGAGGATGTGGCTTAACAAATCTGAACGAGCATCCTATTCTGGAGGGTTTAGAGGGGCATGTTTTACTTTGATCGCCCTAATAACTCTTGCTTTTAATATAGATTCCCGCCCAAAATCAGAGCGGTCCGAGTACGTGGTTCATGCAGTTCCTCTATGAGGGGGGGGAGTCAAACGGCATTTGTGTAGCACTGATGGCCTGAGGTGCATCACAAAACTGGGAAGTGACTGAGGCTAATTCTGGATCTATCAGAAAAGGATAGATTTAGTCGTTTTCCGTAATGTCAGGAAATGGCCAATGTTACGTATGTAATCTGGGACCCCTGCCATAACTTTACCTGTCCTGTGCAGTGCCCACAAACCCTCACACAAATATTTTCAAATAGGTTATATATGTACTGTGGAAAGATTCTTGCAATTCTGTCCATGAGGACTACTCGGAGTTTGTCTGAGCGGGTTTGGGGGATGACCACTTTCACTTCATGAAAAAGGCCTCTTCCACCCACTCGGAGCCATGCCCTTGCCCTGCCCAAGGGCAAGCCATGCCTCGGGGGTCTGCTGTATTGCAATTTGCAATGTTGTATCAGTAAAGGACTGAATGCAAGATGGCGGCCAGGCACACACTCTTCAAGCTGGATTTTGCCAAACCTCATTTCTTCATTTTCAGTTGGGTCTGCCCAGATGTCCCTAATGGAATATTGGCTACTTTTGGTGAGACTTAAAACAAACCACTGGACAGATTTGCAACAAACAAGTAAAAGCAGGCTTCTAGGATTAGACGAACACGCCTGGCAAAAGTTTGAATATCCGTATAGTGTTTCGGGCACTAAGAGCGGAGGTTGCCCTAGGGAAAATTGATGTTAAAATGAAGATATGTTTCAGGAAAACTCCCTATACCTTTGTCCTCCCATGCCCTCTCTGATGGGTCTTGCTTTTTGGGAAAACTTAGTAAAGATTTGTGAAACAGCGCCAAAGTTATAAGCACCCAATAAGTGTTTCATCTACAGGGAATCTACCTTACCATACCTACAGGGTTGCTATCACCAACGCTGCAATCAATATATGTAACATAGTTTATTGTTCATTTATAGAGGCTTCGTGTGTATCTGTAAACCAACCCCCAAAAGGAGAGATCATTGCTTTGATGCAGTGCGTGGACAACCTTTGCTTGCTTATGCCTATGTGACCATAAAGTTCAATTATGTCTCAACAAAAGTAGAAGACTAGGTTTCATCCGCGCACAAGCCTCTAATTAATTACACAATCACCAGTAATAAAGTCCAATAGGAAATTATAGATTTAGTCCTCTGATTTATTGTTGGTTTCTTGAGCCGACACATGTTTCAAATCTGTAGCTGTTCTGCAGGGATCTTATTCACTCAAACATGTTCCACACTGCCTCACTTTAGATCTGCGTACGCATAGCCATGCCTCGAGAGTCTGGAGGGGAGGTACATATCCTTCAGGGATTGCTAGCCAGTATCTCACAATCATAAATGTTAAATCACTCAGTGGAAGGGAAACCTTGGACCGCAGGATGCTCCTTAAAAGATGCCACAGGCACCTAGATATGTTTGCGAAAGTGGGAGTAAATGTATTTACCATGATTGCAAAGATTTAAGCCAGCATAGAATCATTCATTCAAGCAAGCATTTTTAAAATCTGAACGCTCAATCATGTAACCCCTTAAAGGCTATAGCACTGCATGTTGGTCCTGTATTACATAGGCAATCATTGGCAAGCTGTACCCACTACAACACCTTATTAAACTGTTACCAGGTGCGGGATCGCTCCCAGATGTCAATTTCCCATGTTATATGCTCTGATCAGGGTGTTATGTTATGTTGATTTGTACTGCACACTAATACCACCCAAGGGCAGTCTCCAGGTGCTCACGTGGCTCTGCAAGAAAGAGGACAGGTTTGGTTAGTGAGGGAAGAATTATAGGGTAGGTCAAGAGGAACTGGCGTCTTTGTGCGTTGGCTTGCAGAAAGTAGGTTGCTTGCACTCGCTTGTTGTATCCATACGGATAAGGTCCAATGCCTGGGGCGTTTTCTGTGTTGCTGTTTGCTGTGATGGGTGTTTCTGTGTTTTATGTGTAGATTGCTGGTATTTAGGGTTTTGCACACTGGCTTGCTCTATCCATACATGTAAGGTCCAATGCCTGGGATGTGTCTATGTGACTGTTTGTTATGTTGGGGTGTGTATGTGTGTTTTATGTGTAGATTGGTAGATGTTTAAGGTTGTGCGCACTGGTTTGTTGTGCCGTACGGGTAAGGTCCAGTGTCCCGGTTGGTTTGTTGTGTGTGTTGCTTGTGTTGGGTTTGTGTTAGGGTATAGGTTGGCTAGCCCAGTGGGTGTGTATCATGTTTGGGTGGTGTGTTTGAGGAGGTATAAGAGGTGGTTTGTGCTGTGTCTACTGGCTAAATTCTTCTATGTTGCTAATCTACACAGTCCTATCTGTTGTGACAAATTACTAATCTCCATAATTCTTCTATTTTAGTCTGACGCATGGTTAATCTTCTCAGTTCTATTTAAGTCTGACCCATGGCTAATCTTCACAATTCTCCGAGTGTGATGCATGTGTAGAGGAGGAGCCAAGTACCTCTACCGGAAGTCCTGCCCCCATTTTGCCTAATGTTGGAAACCAGAAATTGTGACCTGCACAACGCCAATAATGGTCCTATACCGCGAAGAATCCCCGAAATAAGGTATCCATTGAGAAAACCCTATATGATGTACCCGTGGAGAAATGGCAGTTTTTAAAGGAGGTTCTATAAGAAATGTGAGGATGAATGAAAGAGAAGACTGGTGATGTCACTTGAAGCAGAAATGACGCACCCAGAAGAGATGCCAATGAAGAGAGTATATAGTCCTTATAGAATCTGATGGCGAAGTAAAGAATTGAGCAACATTTCATGTGTGGAATGAAGATCACATGTGCAGAGAGAACTGAATAAAATGCAAGCTGTTTTATAATTGTATAGATGCTGAAACGCAAGTAGACTAAGTAATCCTAAAGGCCGGCTACACGTAGTGAATAGACTGCAGGCGGTGCCGCCAATATATATATATATATATATATATATATATATATATGTGTGTGTGTATAGAATCTGGATATTCCACGTCATGTTTTAGCAAACTTGGACCCCATGAACAGAAGGGCTGAAAGTGTGGCACAGTAGAAGAAAACAGCTGACGATGAGTGAGGATTCAAAAAAGGTTGTCTGGCCCAGTGTCAAGGGTTGGGGCAGCCAAGAACCTGGTTATCTATTCGAGAAGATACAATGAACGTGAGAAGCGAGGCGAGCTCCTGTTGATGTGTAATGGAAAAACACTAGAAGTGACAGGTTTTATTTTATTTTTTATTGATTTAATAGTGTTAAATATTAAAGAAAGAGCGCAAACACAGTCTCCTGTCACATGGTCTACATGAAAATAGACTTTGGGCAAGCTACACCGAGACTTGAAGATAAGACCATGGTCACACTCCCTTCTATTCTCAGGCGCAGTGACACTTTGCAAGGCCAAGTTCAAAAAGAATTTGAATGGCAGACAGCAGGAGTAATGATGGATGTTGGGCTAATTGTGTGGGTGGGGAGGTATGGTCAAGTCCAACCCAAAATCACCTGGGGTACCAGCTTGCATGCTGCTGGCGAGTGAAATATTCCAGAAGGGTACAAGCGGGCCAACCAATCGTAGAGGGCCACATAGCAAAGAGCCCTATAGTTTGAAAGCCAATGAAACGTTGTGTATTTCATGACGGCGAAGATGACTTGCACTAGGGGTGGGCATAGCTGTCCACCTGATCTTAGAGACCCAATCACAATCCTATCCCCCATAGAAAGTATACCTAGATGTTCCCCTTAAGCCCATCACATCCCCAAGTAGGTTTTCTTATTCTGCCACGTAGTATGACGTCAATGATGACAAGCTTTTGCTATATAACTGTGTTTTTTCATGTAAATCATTGAGACTTGAGTGAACATCCATTGATGTCCGTTGTACTCCCTGTTTTAGACAATTGATATTAAAACAGTTATGTTTTGCCTGCTTCCTGAGTCGGCCTTATTATTGGTGTAAGAGTAAATTCTGCACCCCCATCCATCCCATATAGCGCTACCTCGCTTAAAGTGCCTACGGGTTCACATGGTAGCAGAGGGAGGATGGTTAAAGTGCCCATCAACCAATAGGTTTCCAGTGCTTCGGATGATCGAAGACCGTCCGCCATCTAGCGGGAAGATCGCAAGGTTTCCTGTGGATAGCGGCTGATATAGAAAACTTGCAAGAAGATCGATACAGGTGGGACGGGTCCCTCTTTGACGAAATCCCTCCTGGTTTCCACAGGTGCTGAGTGGACTGAAGGCGATGGTGGTCGATTGGAAGAGGAGAGACGATACCAAAGGCCTTGAGCTGAAGAGCAAATGGTGAGTAGATTGAGGGGACTGGCAAAATAAGGGGATGGGATTGTGGTAACAAAGAAAAGTAATGGGTCATTGTGTAGCATAAATGAGGAGCTTTTAAACGAGGAGCGTTTCATAGAGCCCGGTTTCCTAACTCAAAGCAGTTTTAGAAGGAGTCATTTCAAAACCCCAGGGGGGTAAATGGGCGGCACATAAACAGGTTTATGATAAGGAATGACTCAAACTCCAATCGGGGTATTTTAGGGGCTATGAGAAAAGCAGCACCATGGTCTATATGTGAAAAGTCGACTAGTCTGTCTGTGTATTTTGTAATTGAAAAGAGGTGTTGAAGAGCGATGGAAATAAACTGTGAGGTTAAAGAAGAGATAAAAAGTTGTTATCTACTTTAGGTTATTGTCGGCGCCGACTGAAAAGATAGGTTGAGATAATTGAGATGTAGAGACTTTGAGCGGCGAAGGTTGGAGCGCACTCAGATTTGTTGTTTTTCTGAAAAGTATCTGTGTAACTAATGGTAAGTATTGACAGTCAATTGAGACCTGTCACAATGGGGGAAGTTACTCCACTGATGCATCTGTGCAAAATGTTGCCAAAACACGTGCCTAAGCTCAAACAGTGTAGTGCAGAGTGGGTAAAGGGCACAGCAGACAAAATGTTCATGCCATGGCCACAAGAGGGATCCCTGTCAAAAACGGGTTTGCAACACATGTCACATACTTGCACGCTGCACACACAGGGAAGAAATTGGAGAAGATGTTAGCAACATTAGAACTCTGGAAGATGTACCAGGAGGAGCGGGAGGATCCGCCTCCTGCAGATTGGATGCTTAATCGGTGTAGGGAGGAAGGTGTTGAGCCTTCTGATCCCCTTACCTCGCCCGAAGTAAACAGCGATAGTACAGAAGATGAAGGATTGTATCCGTTAAAGGAAATGAGACCAGTGACAGGATATAGTAATCTGATAAATGAACTGCCTGCCTACAGCAGCGATGATAGTCCAGAAGAGACTAAAAGAAAGGAGGAGATCTTTAAGACCTTACAGGACAAGTAGGAGAAAAACAAACAATCGAATGTGACCACAGATATAGAATGAGAGATTAAGAGATGGAAAGGGGAAAAGGATAAAGCTGACAAGGTAACGCTGGCGCAGAACAAATGGATGGGTGGACATATATTGCACAAGCTCAATGGGAAAAGTATCGAAGAAGTTAGGCACAGGGAAGATCAAGACGAATAAGATAGAAAAGACAGGGAACAAGAGAAAAGATTGAAAGAGCATGAGCACAAGAGAAAGAATAGGCATAATCAAAAACAGATGTATCAGGAACAATAGCAAAGAATGGAAGAAAGGGCAGTGGAGCAAATGAAGTATGACAACAAGCAGAGATCAATTAAAGAACAAGATAGGCAAGAATAGAAGAGAGAAGAGGAGGAAGCACAGAAATTAAGGGATAAAAAAATACAAAGTCGAAGGGAAGAAGAAGAGCGTAGACCAAATGAAAGAAGGGAAGAGAAAAGACAAATAGAGGAAAGAGTTACATGGGAAGCGAGAAAGCAAAGAGAATTAGATGAAGAAATGGAGCAAAAAAGAACACAAAGGGAACACGATATTGATCGCATTCAGAAAGAGTTAATGGAACCGAGTCCAGTAATATCATGGGGCAACATAGAGGAGTTCCTCCCATCACAGGGAGCAACGTCAGGACCATTTAGGATAACCCTAGAGGAGAATTATGACATAGGGAGCATCGGGGAGAGGATCGATAAAGACTTAAGAGAAAGTAGCAAATTGGGAAGCCGAGGGAAACGAGAACAATCCCTGATCCTCCAATCACGAAGCGAGTAAAGAGAACCGTTTAGTCTCGAGCACTGAGCCTTGTCCTTAGACAGGCTGACTTTAAATAAGGATGAGGGGGACGATAGCCATACTAGCTGGGGGCTAGATATGTAAGACAAAGGGAGAGAAACCTTCCATGGGGAAGAGGGAGGAAGTGCATGCTGTCTTGAGGGATGTCTGCAGATGGACAAGGAAGTGTGATGGACTGATCTAGAGTAGCCTAAGGATAGGAAGCCAGATCCTATAGCTTATCCAGAGTGACCTAAAGGAAGAACGCATAGCAAGAAGGGAGAGTCACCATGATATGTGAGTAGGCTGCGGTCATTGCCAGGCAGAAGGCGATCAGGAACCGTTGTCCACACTATGGATAGGAAAACAATGGGAGCTGATTGTGGATTTGGGTTCACGTAGTTCCCTTTATAGGGGAAAGGAAGGGCCAGACCTCAGTATATTCCCTGGCCACAAATGGATAAGGATAATTTAAGATGCAAACTTCCCATAAAGGTGCTGAAGTTCACAGGGATGAATCCCTCCTGGTACAAAGAAGTGGAGGGATTCATCCCTGTGAACTTCAGCACCTTTATGCATTGTGCAGTGACTTATGAGCTATCTATATAGCCTGGATTCGATAAAGGCAGCTCTGCCGAAACACGTGTCATCCACAAAGGCTCTAACATCACAAAAATAAAAGGAATTTATTAATCATCACTACTTGCCATTCCATTATCTTTCGGCGCACTATCAAGGGATAGCTCAACACAACCATTATATACTTCAAGCTTATCCTGCTCTTGTTGGGCGTAGTACTAATATGCATGTTTTTCTGCAAGATCCTACAAATGGCCCTGCAATTAGGGGGCTACTTATGGCGATAGTTGAACAGATCCTGCAGTTATCTGATCATTTAACAAGGTTGCCTGATTTAAAAGGGGTGTTTTTCCTTCCTTAAAGCAGTACACAGGCACGATGAGGAATGTTGGGAGTGGTGCAGTTTCTGAAAATGAGCAAACTCAACAACGTGCAGAGAATTGTAAATAGTCGGGATTAATGTATTGGTGCATAATATATGCATGCTCAAAATGTATTATTGTTTTTCAGATTTTGCTAATCCTTACTATCTACTTAATTGGTCCAAGCAAGGTAGAAGTCCCTTTGATTCTTCCCACTCCAGTGACTTATGCAGAATTATCTGTTACAGAAAGACCAAGGCCATTTGTGATTATCCCTACACCAGTGACACGTGTAAGGTCACCCATTCCTCTAACAAGTGTTCGTATGATCCCCCCAGTAGGAAGGACCCTTGTTGATGTACTTCATGAGCATTATGCACACACCCTCCTTACCAGAGGGAGACACAGGAGAAACACAAAGGAAGACGATTATGAGTTAAATAATTATCTAGATAGTACAGCACATTTGGGGAATAACATGTGGTGTCAGCACATGAAAAACGTAGCAGAGAGAACCACTAAGGAGAGTTGCTATGTCTGTGCTCTCATACCTTATGCCATGGGGAATTCCAAGATATTCATAGCTATAAAAGTAGCAGTCCAGAAAGCTCACTGCCTGACACACCTTGCACTTTGCCATACGAGAGGTCAGTTCCAGGGTCAAACGGCATACTTCATATGGGAGACCGAGAAGACAGCTCCAGAAGAAGATGATTATGTGCAAGATTTGAAGACAAGACAGAGATCCTACACCAGAGATCATGTGATTAGATATGAACAGCCTGGAATTAATGGAGCATGAATCAGAACAAATAAACAAAACGCTCAATTGTCAAGGAAAGTATCCTGAAGAAATACGAAGATGCAAGGAGAGAGGTCAGCTGCAAATCAAGGGAACAGTGTATTCTCCAGATGGATGTGAGGAAGGCCTAATTGTGTGTAAAACGCCAGCGCTTACAGGATACTATGAGCCAGTTATAAATACTGCGGAGAATTAATGCAAACATCATTGGCCAAACATTGCAACGCTGTTGCCATGGGCTGATGATAAAGGAGGCCCGCTGCAGATAGTACCTCTGGCTAATGCAGTACTATGTTTCAGAAACAATGGCACAAGAAAAGTTGGAATGAATCAGCAGTGCAGTCGAATTTTCGATTTACCAGGAAAGAAAGATGGAACAGTAGTGATAGTGGACCACTACTGTGCCTGCGGATCCAGAGAATGTATAAAGTTGCCCAAGGACTGGGGAGGACTGTGTTCTATAGTGATTGTTCATGTTCAAGCATTGGTAATTCCAAAGAGTGACCTGAACATTGGGGAGTTTCCAAAAACATTTGCTCAACTGAGATCAGTTGAATTTCTCAATCGGACAAAGAGGTCGAACTACTTTTCAGCTAAATCGATAGAAGCCTTTGATTCTATTCGTATGAACACAGGTTGTTCAGTCAGACTTTGCAGTATTCGCGACAATCTTCATGCCAGGGATCCAGACCATGGCAAATGCCAAATGGTTACAGATTACCCAGATGGGAGCTCCTGCAACGCTACTATAAAGGGATTCAACACTATCAAAGAAGAATTGAGAGCGATAAGACTGATGACCCTGCAGAATAGATATATCCTGGACATGATTACAGCTATGGATGGAGGTGTTTGTGCCAAAATCAGAGAACCATGTGGCACATTCATACCTTCACATGATGACGAGAATGGGAGCTTGACAGAGGCCATAACGATGCTGACAAACGTGCACATCAAGATGGAAGACGAAGTAGAGGATTTCGCAGATGACGACTGGTTTGCATCAATCTTCTCATGGGTTCCACAATGGATGGCGAATATCTTCAAGTTCCTCTGAGCATTGTTGGTGATGATTATGTTTGCATTCTGTGTGATCAGAATAATTATCCCACAGTACAAGAAGACAGCAAAGAAAGCAGTAGGAATGAAGATCATGATCATTGTCGATTCAGGGTTTGGACCCAAAGAGTTGACAGAACAATCAGATAGTATATAGAAGCAAGTATTCTAGCACCTGATGGAACGAAGTTCCTGTATCCAAGAAACTACAAGATGTATGTGGGAAGATGGATCTACTGCAGCCCGAATGGACAATGTAGCCACATGACCTGGAGTGTTGATGAACATGCAAAATCAGCAGGATCTCTGAAAGGTGTAATAAAGAGATGGACTGTGAAGAAGCACTTTTTCAGACGAGGATGTCTAGATCTGTAGACTGATGGGAGAGTGGTCGATGAATCACCCAGAGGGGGGAGTGTAGAGGAGCAGCCAAGTGCCTCTACCAAAAGTCCTGCCCCCATTTTGCCTATATGTTGGAAACCGGAAATTGTGACATGCACAATGCCAATAATGGTCCCTATACTGCGAAGAACATGAAGCAGAAATGACGCACCCAGAAGAGATGCCAATGAAGAGAGTATCTATACCTTATAGAATATGATAGCGAAGTAAAGAATTGAGCAAAATCTAATATGCGGAATGAAGATTAAACGTGCCGAGAACACTGAAGAAAATACAAGCCCTTTTATAATTGTACAGATGCTGAAAGTCAAGTAGACTAAGTAATCCTAAAGGCTGGCTATACGTAGTGAAAAGACTGCAGGTGGTGCCGCCAATATATCTATATATGTGTGTGTGTATAGAATCTGGATGTTCCACGTCGTGTTTTAGCAAACTAGGACCCCATGAACAGAATGGCTGAAAATGTGGCGCAGTAGAAGAAAACATCTGAAGATGAAGGAGGATTCGAGAAAGGTTGTCTGGCCCAGTGTCAAGGGTTGGGGCAGCCAAGAAACTGGTTAACTATTCGAGAAGATACCATGAACGTGAGAAGCGAGGCAAGCTCCTGTTGAGGTGTAATGGAAAAACACTAGAAGTGCCAGATTTTATTCATTTAATAGTGTTCGATACGAAAGAAAGAGCTACACTGAGACTTGAAGATAATACCATGCTCACACTCCCTTCTACTCTCGGTTTGAATGGCAGGCAGCAGGAGTGATGATGGATGTTGGGCTAAATGGGTGGGGAGGCATGGTCAAGTCCAACCCACAAGCACCTGGGGTACCAGCTTGCGTGCTGCTGGTGAGTGGAATATTCCCAGAAGGGTACAATCAGGCCAACCAAGGCACTACAACTCCCAGTAGCCATTGCAATAGTTAAATGCGCAGCACATACTAAGCAAATTGACTATCTTTTGGGGGAATGAAGCCGCAGGCAAAGAAGCAAAAAGGGTTGCATATTCACCAGATATTTCAAGTTTTGATACTCCAGATGTAAAGGAGAAAGTAGTCACAATTATGATTGTAAATGAAGAGGGCCACATAGCAAAGAGCCCTATAGTTTGAAAGGCAATGAAACGTTGTGTATTTCATGACGGCGAAGATGACTTGCACTAGGGGTGGGCATAGTTGTCCACCTGACCTTAGAGACCCAATCACAATCCTATCCCCCATAGAAAGGATGCCTAGATGTTCCTCTTAAGTCTATCACAACCCCAAGTAGGTTTTCTTATTTTGCCATGTAGTATGATGTCAATGAGGACGAGTTTTTACTATATAGCTGTGTTTTTTCATGTAAATCGTTGAGAGACTTGAGCGAAAATTCGTTGATGTCCGTTGTACTCTCCGTTTTAGACAATTGATATACCTCAATGCTGCTAATCAGAAGTGAGCTAGGGCTGCTCTCGTTAGGAGCGACAATTGAAATTAAAAACATGTTGTTTTACAGAAAAACTTTGCTGCCTGATCGTTCAAACATTTTAGATATAATCTGGGTAGAAACACTAGGCACGCGCTGCAGTACGCTGAAACTATGGGAAACATCCTGTAAATCTAAGTTGAGCGAAATCCACTCGTCTGAAGCTGAGCTCCGAAGAAAATACAAAAGAAAATGGTTGAACTTGACTGGATCAGGACTTTAGATTGTGCAGCAGTGTTAAAATCAACCAGCCACTTGCCACCTTATCTGAGTAAATTAAATTCTATTCCAAACTACTTGAGTAAATTCAAAGCAACTCAAGCAAATGTCGATTCTGCCATAACAACGAGGAGATAGAAACCATTCGACATCTGTTACTTAACTGCCCCGGCACAAAGTCAATCA
This sequence comes from Ambystoma mexicanum, assembly GCF_040938575.1. NCBI lineage: Eukaryota > Metazoa > Chordata > Amphibia > Caudata > Ambystomatidae > Ambystoma > Ambystoma mexicanum. The sequence continues at coordinate 143,170,154 of NC_090930.1, read as the reverse complement.
GCGAAAAGTACTTGCTACCACATCGATCTGCTTCTTACATCAAAGATGAGGAGTTGAGGTGGGGCAGGTCAATGAGCGGCGAAAGAACTGCTTGGACTATCGCCACAGCACAGACATGGAAATAGATTTCAGCTCTTTAGCTAAACAAAATTCTTGTCTTCTTCTTCTCTTCTTTTATGACTTCTTCTTCTTTTGTAAAAATCATTAATTTGATTAAATCAAGTAAATAAAAAAAATTAAAAAATGGATATTAAAACAGTTATGTTTTGCCTACTTCCTCAGTCGGTCCTATTATTGGTGTAAGAGTAAAATCTGCATCCCCATCCATCCCATATAGAGCTACATCACTTAAAGGGCCCATGGGTTCACATGGTTGATCCTCACAGTTCTATCTAAGTCTGACGCATGATTAAACTTCATAATTCAAAGTGTGATGTATGCATAAAATTCATAATTCACTCTGAAATGGATATGTTACCATTTTACACTGACTTGTCGGAGGACAGCTTTTCAGTTGCTGGTGTCCCTCAAGGGAAAGGAGCAGTATTGCATCCTTCCACTGGCCATGCTGTAAAGACTCTTTTGTGGACATGAGAAAATATAACAAAAAGCGTTTACCTTTTGTCTGGTAGAGGTGCATGTTACACTTTCTGATCACCCATCGAGCCACATATTTCAACAAATTACTTGCTAGTAGTATGAGTCCCATAATCCATTGCGATTAGGTGGGGGTGATTAAACTGGAAAACACACAAAGAGGCTTGGCTGGGTGCATACCAGGTAAACCATCAAGTGGTCCCAACGTCACAGCCACTGGCTCTGCCGGCTTTCAAGCCTAGGCATGACCCCCTGTCATGCCATGTGTGGCTTACCATGGGTGGAGGGTACACTGCTGAGGAGGTACCTATGCTATGTCCATCTGCCTACCCCCAGTTCCTTTTACAGAATTTGCTCCATGAACACTGAAAAAACAGTAGTAAAGGACTCCTTTATCCCACTGCAAAAGCCCTTTTACAGACTTAGAAGCTGTACGTCAAGCTAGTAGGCCCCAAACATTGTTTGTGAACGCATGTCTTAGATACTGTGGCCAGGTTGGTTGAGGAGACTAGGCGATTTGAGCACATTTTACCCATTTGACCTTAACTAAGCTAGCTCCCTTTAGAGGCCAGAATCCAGCTTAAAGTTGCCTGTTTGGCACATAAACATTCTCCAAGATACGCTGCTTTGAAGTCGGTGATCTCTGGTGTTTCTACAAGTATGTTTCCAGAAGATCCCACACCTGGAAGGCCCCAGGTTGGTGATCTTTGGTGGGCCTATCTAGAGGTTTGCCTGCCGAAGATCCCACTTATGTAACGTCCCAGGTGGTGATCTCTGGTGGTTCTATCTACAGGTTTGTCTCCAGATGATCCCAGTTTGGTGATTATGGTGGGTCTATCGAGAGGTTTGCCTCCAGAAGATCCCACATCTGGAATGTCCCCGGTTGGTGATCTCTGGTGGGACTATCTACAGGTTTGTCTCCAGATGATCCCAGGTTGGTGATCTCTGGTTTGTCTATCTAGAGCTTTACTTCCAGAAGATCCCACATCTGGAACATTCCAGGATGGAGATCTCTGGTGGGTCTATCTACAGGTTTGTCTCCAGACTATGCCAGGTTGGTGATCTCTGCAAGGTCTGTCTAGTGGTTTGCCTCCAGAAGATTCCACATCTGGAACATCCCAGGTTGGTGATCTCTGGTGGGTCTACCTAACGGTTTGTCTCCAGAAGATCCCACATGAGGTAGACCCAAGTTTCCAGCAGCCACCAAATTTGAAATCTTCATTTTTTGTGTGTGCTGCGCCAGATTCAAGATTTGCTTCAATTTATAAAAATCTCGAAGGCCTGGCTGGGTAATAATTATGCAAAACAAAAGAGGTGATGGGTGAAAGGTTTAGAATTAATACTAACCTCTGGCATTGCTCTGGGCAACCCTCCAGACCATTGTTTTTCACCTGCCAAGCCATCACAAAAGGGGAAACACTATATGAAAATCAGGCATGGTCCCACCCCAAAAGGGGCAGTCCAGCCCAAACTGGTTGCTCACTTCCCTTCTACACGAGACCACAAGCATCCCCAAACATGTGTTAGCCTCATCAGTGAGGAGTAGCTTGGGTCTCTAGGCGCAGCAGGCACGAGACCTACATCTGGGCATACCCGTCCCACTCGGGGAGACTAAGCAAAACAAAAGAGGTGATGGCTTGAGGGTTTAGAATTAATCCTAACCTCTGGCGTTGCTCTGGGCAACCATCCAGACCATTGTTTTTCACCTGCCAAGCCATTACATTAGATTACATTACATTAGATCCTCAGATCTAATAACAGTGAAAACCTCAAAATACCACGATACAAAAGAGAAAAAGAAGGGGGCAGTAGCTTCAAAGTACTCGCTCCTAAGCACTGGAATGCCCTGCCCATCAATATTAAGAATGAAACGTCCTTCCCAGAATTGAAAAAACTACTCAAAACGTGGTTATTTAACCAGTTCTAAGCTGATCCCAGATACTTGTATCCCAATCCAACGCCGCATTTTCACTGTATATAAATGTATACAATTGTATATAAATTTACATAAGTGTATATAATATGGAAATGTAACCAATTCTGTATTGTCCTATTGCATTGATCAACACCACTATTGTATTTTATGTTGTCTGTAACTACGCCGTGATACCTCAGGGTTTGGGCGTACAACAAATGTAATAAATAAATAAAATAAATAAATACAATTACAAAAGGGGAAAGACCACATGCAAACCAGTTGTGGTCCCACCCCAAAAGGGGCAGTCCAGCCCGAACTGCTTGGTCACTTCCCTTCTGCACCAGACCACAAGCATCCCCAGGCATGTTTCGGCCTCGTTGGGCATCATCAGTGAGGAGTAGCTTGAGTATATAAGCCCAGCAGGCATGGGACCCACGTCTGGGCATACCTGTCCCAATCGGGGTGACTAAGCAAACAATCGAGGTGATGGCTGGAAGTTTAGCATTATTCCTAACCTCTGGCATTGCTGTGGGCAACCCTCCGGACAATCGTTTTCATCTGCTAAGCCATTACAAAAGGGGAAAGACCACATGCAAATCAGGCATGGTCCCACCCCAAAAGGGGCAGTCCAGCCTGAACTGCTTGGTCACTTCCCTTCTGCACGAGACCACAAGCATCCCCAAACATGTTTCAACCTCAATGGGCCGCATCAGTGAGGAGTAGCTTGGGTCTCTAGGCCCAGCAGGGATCGGACCTATGTCTGGGCATACCCGTACCACTCGGGGTGACTAAGCAAACAAAAGAGGGGATGGCTGGAAAGTTTAGAATTAATCCTAACCCCTGGCATTGCTCTGGGCAACCCTCTAGACCATCGCGTTTTACCTGCCAAGCCATTACAAAAGGGAAAAGGCAATATGCAAATCAGGCATGGTCGCACACCAAAAGGGGCAGGCAAGCCCAAACTGCTTGGTCACTTCCCTTCTGCATGAGACCACAAGCATCCCCAAACATGTTTCGGGCTCTGGGATGCTTGTGGTCTTGTGCAGAAGGGATGAGACTTAGCAGTTCGGGCTGCACTGCCCCTTTTGCGGTGGGGCCAAGCCTGATTTGCATATGGCCTTTCCCCTTCTGTAATGGCTTAGCAGGCGAAGAACGATGGTCTGGAGGGTTGCCCAGAGCAATGTCAGAGGTTAAGATTCATTCTAAACCTTCCAGCCATCACCTCGTTGTTTTGGGTAATAATTATGACAACTAATAGTTTCTGCGATTGTAATTATTCTGTGAATTCTTTAAAATAGCTATTTCTGTCTTTTGGAGCCTTGTTTTTGGTACAGTTTTTTCATTAAGGTTTTAGTTTTAATATTGCTTATGGCATACTTTTTATCATTGCTTTTATGTTCACTGTAATTTGTAACTGTCTTATTTTCTATATCTGTGCAGCGCTCGGATACTCCTCTTCAGTGTCTTAATCATATTAAATAAGAATAAGCGTGTGTTATGACATGGGGTTGATCTGCCACAGCAACGGTAGCACTGCCATTGGTTGTGTCCAATCACGCTTAAGAGCCGATCTTTCTAGCGAATCACAGTCCACCTAATCACATCGTACACCCAACAAAAGGGGCTGTGAAGAGGAATAGCAAAAACAACGCCTACAAGAAGAACACCTGTGATTCTAGTGAAATTACCTACTAACTGAACATGCAGGAGGGGGCAGATTAAATGTCATGAGCACACTTTGGGCAAATGCATTTGCCAGCAATCTGTCTAAATCTGTGGAAGATTAGCAACCTGGTTTTCCCTTTGTTTAATCAATACTCATGAATTTCCAAAGAGACCGCATTAGTAGCGCTGCCGCCCTCCCCTGGGTCCGCCGCCCTTTTGTATAATCTCCCACGGCAACAGCAGATGAGACACTAATTTGGCATCTTGTCAGACATCAGAGATAATTAAACTGCGTTCAAATTTCAATTTCAATTTCCCTCTCGCGGGCCGGTGCTTCCTTTATCAAAGCCCACCACACTGCCACATGCGAAATATGGATGTGGACGCGGGCACAAAGAGCTGTGCACGAGCTGTAGGCGGTGGGTCCGACACATCCATTGCACCGGCTTCATTAGCCGTAGATCTTGCACATCGTTAAATGCTAGGCCCAATGGTATCAGTTTGAACGCAGTGCCCGCGCCATGACTAGCGGCGAAGGTGGCTAAGTGTAGCAATGGTTCTGCGCTGTTGGCCTCTTGTGTAGACCCGCATGCTGGTCACGCGCCCCAGGTATTGATGGTGAAATCTTTAAACAACCCTTTTCCCACCGTGGTACCTCAGACGTCAAGCTCCTTTAGGCCGCGGAATCTAGAAGCGGACAGGGCAGTCATCTTAGATTCCACAACAAATCACGGCATGAGGGGGTCCCTGAAAAGAGACAGAAACATGAACATCTTTACAGAACACCTACAGTGAAGAACCACCAGTGCAAGTCAATGACATTCCCTACTCCAGCATGGACTACCCTACAGATGGACATGTGCGCCAGGGCTGTCCACGCACCACTGGTTAACTCAAGCTGCTATTGCAGAATTTCCTAAACAAAAGTGCACATAATCGTCACCGAAATGTATTATATGTTAATTTGTCTATGTCACATGGAATATCTTCGGCCAATGAGCTCAGCCCAGTCACTGGGTGCTGTACACCGTGGATAGCTGATGACCAGCTGTGAGAGGAGTGCTATTCTGGAATCAGCTTCGAAGAAAATATCGATGCTAGACTTGCCCACTTGGGCACTGCTGTGAAGCTGGCATCCAAGAAAACACAATTACAGAAGGTGCACACTGTTCCCCCATTTAGCATATTACAGCACAATATTTATTTCTGTAAACACATTTTGGGGTATTGTGCATTTTGATATCCTTGTAGTTCAGGGGTCTGCAACCCGAGGCTCTCCAGACTTATTGAACTACGACTCCCATGATTCCTCACCATTGAATATGCTAGCGAGGGACGATGGGAGTTTTAGTCCAAAACATCTGGGTAGTCCAAAGGTTGAAGACCCTTGGTGTAGATGATACATAATGAATGGCAATACAGTGCAGCAACATCAGATGACAGATTCTATGTGAACAGGTGGTTTCCCTCGGTTACCAGAAGCAGGCTGCTCAACTAAAAATGGAAACCATATCACCATAAATGTATGGGACTGAAATAACCCTTCCACATCTGGAGAAAGAGACGTTAGCTCACCGCAAGGGAGTGAGAAGCTACCCTGCAGCATCTTGGAATGGCGGCCTCTATTATCTCCTTCTCTGTTCCTCATTAAAATGCTAACCATGTATGTTGACATGCAATGTCCACACATTACAACAATAGCAAAAGGCTACTGATCTGTGGAAGCCTGTGAATACAAAAGTGATAATGTACAATGGAAAAATGCAGCAACCCAAAATAAAACATTATTCATCACTAACGGCCACATTACCAATTTAGTGGCAGTGGTCAAACTACCAGAAGTTCACAATTACGAATGTCTTATATACCCCACAGGCACATTTCGAGTTTCGCAACTAAAACACGTGATAGCACGGCATTCCCCAATGGAACCCAACCAGACCACAAAATGGAGTCCAACTAGACATCAAAATGGGGTCCAACCAGAGATCAAAATGGAGTCCAACCAGATCACAAAACGGAGTCCAACTAGACATCAAAATGGAGTCCAACCAGACCACAAAATGGACTCCAAGTAGACATCAAAATGGGGTCCAACCAGACATCAAAATACAGTCCAACCAGACCACAAAATGGAGTCCAACCAGACCACAAAACGGAGTCCAAAATGGTGCCCAACTGAAGTGTCAGCACGACTCTGAATCATGCAGACCCTTCCTGCTACAGCACGCGGTAAGGAAACAAGTGTGGCGGTGTTCCCAGTGGAAATACTGCCAACCCGGCAATGAGGCCCAGACCCAAAACTCTTGCAAACAGCCTGCTTTTGTATGGAGGAAAAGCAGTCTTTCCTACACCATGTGCAAACGGTATTTGGATTTGCCGGTATTGTTCCGGTGGAAGTACCACCAAACTCCTGATGAGACCCTGAGGTTGTTTTCATTGAGGGAGAAAACCTTTCAATTCACATCAAGGGCACAGATTATTTCTCCCACACCCACCCCGTCTTCTCCCCATCCCTAGCACTGTGCCACTGTTTCACAGCCATTGGATGGCTTTCTCCCCAGAGGCGTGTCCAGGGAGTGGCCTGGCGTGGCACGTGCTACCCGTGGAATCTGATTGGCCACACCAGTTGCCACCCGTCCTAAACTATGATCCTTATCTTTGCGTGCGCGTACTTCATGCCACTGCTGCATGAGTCAGTGTCCCATTTGGGCCACACCAGTCAAAAGAGTCTGGACACGCCACTGTTTCTCCCGTAAATATTTTGATGGCGGACATCTCGTTTTACCCTTCGAGTGCCCAGAGCAAACTCTATGACGTTGAAAGTACTGGAAGTGATCTCAAAAGTGGAGAAGACGGATCCTGTGGGGCTCCTTAATTTCTGCTGGTAAGACGGGGCACAGGGAAATGCAGGGGGCTGAATCTGATACACCTGTATCGAAGAAATAGTTTGGTGGCATAGGCAGGCTTTGGTGGACGGAGTCGAGTGATCACCCTGGGCCACCAATCAATGCCAGTTCACTGCATAGTGGGTGGCCATGGATGTGCAACAGGTTCAAAGATGCCTGAAGCAGTGTCTCCCCACAGAGTATGCCCCCTGGCTCCTCAACTAAGTGTTTAAAAGTAGCCAATTACACGTTCTAATGATCTTCTTGGGTGATTAGTAAGAGTGAGAATATGGCGAGGCCTAGACGTAAGGCAAAACCTCGTCCCTTTTAGTAATTTTCTGTCCTTGTTTAGTGAAGGATGGTCATGCCAGAGGGAATGGATGCCTAGGACGTTGCCATCACCTTCCCGTCCAGGTTTGGCGTTGAGTGTGGTATACTTTGACACTTCACCGCAGGGTGTGACCATCGCTACGCAGGCAGCGTGGCCCATCAAGTTTCCTTCTGCGTTCCTTGCGGTTGCCATGGCGCTCCGTCAGTTCCAGGAGCGTCTAACCAGACTGCGGCCACACCAGCTACATTCCCGTTGTCCAGGAAACAGGAAATAGGAAACGGAGCGGTATGTCATCGCTGCGCACCTTGAAAGAGGACAAACGCTAAACGCGGGCGCTTCTAATTGAAGTTAGTACTCTTGCGGTTACACTGTCCTTTACAGTTATAGTGTTCGACTTGCTCGTTCCTTGATCGTGGCTTTCGTTCTTGACCTTCTCTTCGGATTCCTACTCCACAGTACTGTAACTTGCGCCCAGAAATCTCGGACCCATTTCTACTTTAACGGACTGCCTTCTGAATTACCTCGCTTGTTGTTTGATCTATGCTTTGACTATACAAAATGAGATTGGTTTACCCTTAGACAGCATTCTTCTTGGAGCCCAGTCACTTCACACTTTTGCATCGTTGGATTGAACAGTGTTAGATTGGTTTTGTGAGATGAACAGGAGATTACGCTTTGCTCTGGACTTCCATGAACGCTATGCACTTATCACGCAAAGCTTATTTCCATTGGTCGTGAGTGCGTTCTCGTTCCCCCCGGGAGCAGGTGCATGCTAACTCACACTAACTTCCCTTCCCTCCGCTTCTAGGCCTTTTACCAATCCCACTTCCTTGGTCTCATCATAGTGCTACCAAGGGTAGGTACATTTCCAATACACCTAATAGTATTCCTGATATGCCTTCATTCTCCTGACATAGATGCCAGATGATTCCACCAGATGTCGTTTGACTCCTTTTTCTAAACAACGACCAGGTGTATTTCAGATTAGTCCTTCTAGTATCAAACTCTTCATATCCTCATTTAGTTCATACACTAATACCATCTGCTCTTTCTTCCCACAGTCTGGCGTTCACCTGGTGGTATCTGCTCTTTCGTGTGAACCTCAGTTTTGTCTGTACGATTGTAACGGACAGAACAGCGTTTCATAAGAAAGGTGGCCCTCTATAGAGGAGACCCTCAGATTGAAGGTTCCCAGAGCTGTCAGGCTGGAACACCGGTCAAGCCATACCAGACCTACCAGTAGCGTTGAATCTTCTCACCTTCTGTCCTGTAGTATATGACATATACACATGGTGATGAAGAGTGCAAATCATGCTGTCTAGTGTGCATGGTGATGTAGTGTGCGCATGGTGACAGGGACGACGTCGGGGCCTTTCAACTTTTTCGATTGAGATGGGCCCCGGAAGCCTGGGGGCTCCAAGGAGCTGCCCCATCTTGGCAGTCTCATGACCCTGAAATGTAGTCATTTAATTCTGGATATTAAACGTGCCGGGCGCACGTGTTAAAGTCTGCCTTTGCTAACATCCTCAGACAGTCGCCTAACTCTCAGAGAATATAGCAACGCTTTACTACCTCTTTGCCTTTTTTAGTCGGCACTCCCCGTCATGCCAGTCATGTCATGTCAAACAGCAATTGGTAGTTTTTCAGAAGACATTGGTGTTTCTTGCGCTGTTGGCAGCCAGACCCGCGATTAGCTTCCTCTTTTCATGGGTACCGGGCATGGTCAATAATGGGTCTTGGTAGTAGGACCCCGGGGGGGGTGGATGGTGTGTGTGTGTTTGTGTGTGTGTGGAGGGGAACAGAGGAATGACAAGACAAATGATCTTACTAGGCCTTGTGAAATTCAGGTCATACAAGTGCAAATGAGAAGTGCAGGGGAGATGGTGTAGGGCGAAGTGCAGGGAAGGGGTAATGCAATCAGGGCAGTAGGGCTCTGAGGAAGTGCAAGGATGGCAGAGGACTACACAGGTGCAGTCCCAGACCGGGAGTGCGGGGTAGGCCAGGAGGCAGTGCAGAGGTGGCTGGTCGAAGGTGGGGGTGTGGGGCATGATACCCTGTGTGACTCTGAGGACAACCAAGCAACCAGTCAGGATGAGCAGTCAGGTAGATTAGTTGGGGAGATGGAGAGAGAAGGAAGAGGAGAAAAGGAAGGTCTTGGGAAGCTTCCAGAACTTCAAATGGTTCGGCTTAAGTGTGAGAGGGACAGGGAGGACATTCCAGAGGGAGGCACCTGCAGAAGAGAGAGATCTCCCCCATACCCCAATCTCTGCTGGGAGAAGCATCTGACCCACAGAGAGTTGGAGGTAGCTGAGCGGAGGGCTCTAGAAGGAAGGCAATTAGGAAGAGAGAGTTGGATATAGTGAGGACCATGGCCTCATAAAGCCTTGTGGATGATGCAGAAGGTCTTGAACTTGATCCTTGCGCCGCCGGGAGCTAGTGGAGAGATTTCAGAGCTGGAGAGATGCAGTCTTCTGGGCTTGAGGTCAAGGATGAGTCTTGCAGTCCTGTACTGGATTATTTGAAAAGGGCGAAGAGTAGAGTTGGGAAGATTGATAAATGCTATTGCAATAGTCTAACATGGAGAGAACCAGCGTTCTAGAGACAGTGAGCTTCTGGGGGAAGGTGAGAAAAGGTAGAATACCACTGAGGAGGTGCAGCTGGAAATGGGCCTTCTATGCAAGGTCCGTGATGTGAGGAGAGGAGGAGAGAGTGGAGTCAATGATGACACCAAGGTTTTTGCCTCACAGGCGTGTGAGGAGAAGGGGCCCAAGGAGGGCGGCCAGAGGGAGTGAAAGCAGGAGCAGGGGTCCCAATGAGAAGAATCTTTCTTATTGGCATTAAGGCAGAGATCGTTAGAGGCACGCTATCCCTGAATAGTGGATAGACAGTCAGGAACGAGCAAGGAGGGAGTGGAGGCTGAGGGTAGCCTGAAAGAGAGCTGTGTGTTATCCGCGTAACACTGAAAGTTAGAGGAGAAAGTACAGATCAGGTTGGCCAAGGTCGCAGGATAGATATTGAAGAGCCAAGGTGAGAGGATAGAGCTCTGGGGAACACTGCATGTGGAAAGAGAGGTGGTGGGGGAAAAGGGCCCTAGTTTGACCTGGAAGCTTCGGTCCAAGAAGAAGGAGGTCAGCCATACCAGAGCCTGACCCATGATGCCAAGGTTCACGCTGAGATGATAGATCAGGGTGGCCTGATTGACCATGTCAAAGCAAGAGGAAAGGTCAAGGAGGATGAGGACAGTGTGAGAGCTGGAGTCAAGGTTAGAGAGCAGAACTTCACGGGTGTACAGGAGACCAGCTTCTGCGCCTCTGGCCACTCGGAAGCTAGATTGATTGTCATGGAGATAACCAACAGATTCAGTGTGAATGTTTAGATGAGAGATGACTAGCTTCTCCAGGAGCTTGCCCAGGAAAGGAGTGATAGAGACGGGTTATAGTTGGCCGGGAAGGAAAGATAAGCAGAGGGCTTTTTCAGGAGGATGTGCACAAGGGAGTGCTCGAGAAGAGAGGGCAAAGATCCAGTGGCAAAGGAATGATTACAGAAATCGGCCTAGGCTGGAGCGCGGGAAACAATGTTGTACTTAACGGTTCTGGAGGAGCAGGCGAGCACCTGTTTAGAAGAATCTTTCATAGATCAGACTTGTTTAAAAACATCATCAGGTGTTATATGCGGCTGCCTCGCCTCCCCCTTTTGCCTCCTCCGTAGCTACCTTGCCTTATCGTTCCCTCTCTGCCCCCTCTCGGGCTCCTTCTACACCTCCGAAAGGTGTACCTCTGATCTGTACCCCTCCCCGGAAGTCCTTCAAGGATGGCAACCTTCTCCATATTCAGATTTAACAAGGGGGGTCCTGGGAGTCCCTCTGCCAGACATTAGTCCTGGTTACGAGGGACTTACCCAGAGTCTTGAGCTCACTATCTTTCACAGAGAAGAAATATCCCAAACATATCAGTCTTTGTCCTGCCCAGGGGCAGTCCAGCACCGAAATGCGAGGCAATTCTCCTCTGAACAAGAGTACCAACAGAAACCCCAGACACGTGTTTCGGTCTGGTTGGACCTCATCAGTAGGGTGGATCTGTGCCTCTCTAAGAATAGTGAGCAAGGGGTCCACGTCTGGATTCCCCTAGTAACTTAGGGTGAGACCCAAAGTTACTTAAATATGCAGATTTAACAAGGGGGGTCCTGGGAGTCCCTCTGCCAGACATTAGTCCTGGTTACGAGGGACTTACCCAGAGTCTTTAGCTCACTATCTTTCACAGAGAAGAAATATCCCAAACATATCAGTCTTTGTCCTGCCCTGGGGCAGTCCAGCACCGAAATGCGAGGCAATTCTCCTCTGAACAAGAGTACCAACAGAAACCCCAGACACGTGTTTCGGTCTGGTTGGACCTCATCAGTAGGGTGGATCTGTGCCTCTCTAAGAATAGTGAGCAAGGGGTCCACGTCTGGATTCCCCTAGTAACTTAGGGTGAGACCCAAAGTTACTTAAATATGCAGATTTAACAAGGGGGGTCCTGGGAGTCCCTCTGCCAGACATTAGTCCTGGTTACGAGGGACTTACCCAGAGTCTTTAGCTCACTATCTTTCACAGAGAAGAAATATCCCAAACATATCAGTCTTTGTCCTTTGGGTTGGGGCCAAGCCTGATTTGCACATGGTCTTTCCCTTCTGTAATGGCTTGGCAGGCGAAGAACGGTGGTCTGGAGGGTTGCCCAGAGCGTTGCCAGTGGTTAAGATTAATTCTAAACCTTCCAGCCATCACCTCTTTGTTTTTGCAACCTTCTCCATATTGCCACTCTTAACTCTCGTTCTGCTGTCAAACACTCCTCTGACATCTGCCACCTTCCGGAAGAACTTGACCTCGATGTCCTCGGTCTCACCGAGACATGGTTCACAGCTAGCTCTGTCACTAGCTTTGACACGCTCCTACCTCACGGCTACAACATCCTCTCCGTGCCCAGGTCCAACCGTTCTGGAGGGGGGTGTAGCTCTGATCTTCCTGATTGGATTCCTGCCTCTGTCACTCCTACGCAGGCCTACTCCTCTTTTGAATGCCTCGTCTGCAGGTTCTCTCTCTTCCCCTAGCCATTCCCTTACTGTGGCTGCTATCTATCGGCCACCTGGTCAGATCTCCTCCTTCCTCTCTGAGTGGGTGGATCTCTCCTCCTCACTCCTGGCCTCAACCACTCAACTCCTTCTTGGAGACTTCAACATCCACCTGTATGCCTCCTGTCCTCCCGCTGGACTCTTTTGCGACCTCTGCGACTCTCTCTCACTCACTATTCTCCCCTCTGGCCCGACTCACCCTGCAGGGCACACTCTGGATGTTCTGATCTCCTCAGACCTTCCCCTTTCTGTGCCTCTCACCACTCCTCTCTCCTGGAGTGATCACTTTCTCCTCTCCTCCCACCACACCCTCCCTACCCCTCAGGCCAAGCCACTTCCATCACTGCCACCCACCTTCTCGGTCATCCAACCCATGAAGCGCGTATCAGTTGAGTCTTTTGCTGCCACCTTCTCAGCACTCCCGCCCCCTTTGGCTGACTCTCACCCTGACAAAGCCCTCTCGACACTCCACTCTGCTATATCTGATACTCTTGACATCCTTGCCCCTGTCATGAGAATCCGCATGAAGCCCAAAGCAAAGTGCAACTCCTGGTACGACCCAGACCTCGTCACCCTAAAACGCAAGTGCAGGGTGGCCGAGAGGAAATTGCGTGCTTCATGTACATCATCTGACAAACTGGCCTGCCGCCTGCTCCAAAGGCAATACCGGCTCTCTGTCCTAACCAAGAAGAGAGCCCATATCCAAGCCCGCGTCTCTGTGGCATCTAACAACTCGGCTGAACGGCACTGGCTTCTCACTTCATCTCTAAAACTCAGGACATCCTGTCCTCACTCTTCTCCTATCCCCTCCCTCCCTCTACTCCCTGCTCTTCCTCTGGCCCATCTGCAGCCACCTCTCCTCCCTCCTTCTCTGCCTTTCCCCTGTTCTCCGCAGACAAGGTTTCTAGACAAGTGTGATCTATGAAAGTCTTGTCGAAACAGAGTCACCCCGTTCCTCCAAAACTATCAAGGACCACATTGACTCCCTGGCTCCTGCCCTGGCTGATTTCTGCAATCATTCCTTCGCCACTGGAGTCTTCCCATCCCCCCCGAAGCACTCTCTTGTGCACCTTCTTCTTAAGAAACCCCCTACCGACCCCTCCTGTCTGGCCAACTATCGCCCAATCTCCATCACCCCCTTCCTGGGCAAGCTCCTGGAGAAACTGGCCATCTCCCAGCTTAATCTCCATGCTGAATCTGCTGGTTGTCTTCATGACCATCAGTCTGGCTTCAGAGTTGCCAGAAGCAGGGAAACTGCTCTCCTGAACATCCGTGAAGAACTGCTCTCCAATTTTGACTCTAACACCCCTTGCGTCCTCATCCTGCTTGATCTCTCTTCTGCCTTTGACACCGTCAACCATGCCATCCTGCTCAACCGTCTCTGTGATAACTTGGGTATCACTGGTCAGGCTCTGGCGTGGCTGACTTCTTTCGTCTTTGACCGACCCTCCCAGGTAGAACTTGGGTCCTTCCTCTCCGCTATCTTTTTCCCTACTTGTTGTGTCCCCCAGGGGTCTAACCTCTCTCCCTGGCTGTTCAACCAATACCTGGCACTCCTTGCCACCGCATCACCGCTCTCTGCCCCAACTTCCAGTACTATGCGGAGGACACCCAGCTCATTTTCAGGCTACCCTCTGCCTCCTCCTCTCCTTCCCTCATCTCTGACTGCTATCCAGGAGTGGTGTGCTGCCAATGACCTATGCCTTAATGCCAGTAAGACTGAAATTCTCCTCATCGGCACATCTGCTCCCTCCTTTCCTGTAGCTCTCTGGCCGGCCTCTCTTGGCCCTCTTCCTGCTCCCACCTTCAAGGCTAAAAACCTCAGTGTCATCTTCGACTCCACACTCTCCTTCTCTCCTCACATCTCTGACGTCTCGAAGAAGCCACACTACCAGCTGCACCTCCTCAGAGGTATTCTTCCTTTCCTCTCCTCCCCCCATAAGCTCACTGTCTCCAGAGCTCTGGTTCTCACTAGACTGGACTATTGCAACAGCCTCTTTCTAAATCTGCTTGCTTCTACTCTCCGCCCTCTGCAAGTCATCCAGAACAGGACTGCAAGACTTGTCCTTGGCCTCAAGCCCAGGGATCGTATCTCTCGAGGACTGAAATCTCTGCACTGGCTCCCAGTGGCTGAAAGGATTACGTTCAAAACCCTACGCATCGTCCACAAGGCCTTCTGGGGCCTGAATACCTTCAACTCTCTCTTTCTAAATATCTTCCTTCTCGAGCTCTTCGCTCATCCGCCTCCAACTCCGTCAGGGTCAGTCGCTTCTCCAAGCAACAACTTGGGGTAGATCTCTTTCTTCGGCTGGTGCCTCCCTCTGGAACAGGCTCCCTGCCTCCCTTAAACTTGAGGAGAACCATCTCCAGTCCCGGATGCACCTCAAAACCTTTCTCTTTGCTTCTGCCTTTTCTCCTCCTCTCCTCTGCTGACCTCCTGGCTGTAACCGGAACTGCACTGCTTACCTGGCCCCCTCTGATCTCGAGCCCAGGTCCCTCCCCTGCCAACGTCACACAAGTGCACTGCCCGCCTGGCAACCCCCGCACTTGGGGATTGTTTCTGTAGCCCTACAGTCCCCCTACCAGCCCTTGACACCTGCTGTCTGCACTTACCCATGCACTTGTCACATGCTGGCCGTTACTTTACTTATTGTTATTATCTATTCCCATGTACTGCACTGTCCCTGCCCCCTTTCCATGCACTTGTGCGATCCGAATGACACCTGGCCTAGTAGGATCACTGTCTGTCCTCCCTTTGTTCCCCTCCATTGCCTCGTTGCGCCTTGAAACACTTGTGTATAGGCGCGTTATAAATGCCATATCATATCATAGGAGAGACGAGAGAGGGTGGATGGGAGAATGCATTAGCCAAGATATGGCCCCTACACTTAAGCGGTGGCTTCTCCAGCCACCATTTCTCATGTCAATTAATCTGCCATGTATAGACAACAAAGTCAGACACACCAGCAACTAAGTCCTCTCCACTGCTGTTCCGCTGACATAGGCGGGAAGGACGGATCGGGTAAGAGATCAGCCGACCCTTAAATGGGTGGTGCAGGATTATAATCACAGTATGGCCGGGGGACGTGCCTGTCAGACACTATGTGCTAACAGCACAGCTCACTGCCGCCCTGCTCAGTTCCTTCTAAGTCCTGGCGGCTGCTGGATCCGTGCTCACGTCAACTAGACCAGAAACTCTCCTGCTGGAGGAGCATTGAAGCCGACATCTGATCAGCTTCACAGATGCAGTCACCTCCCACACAAACCATGGTGCTACCACTCCCCGGGAGAAAGCCCTTTGGGCGGAAGAGAGAGCACAGAGGGGGAGAGAAAGCGGGAACGAGATCAGAGTTCAGGCTTTATTTATTTATTGGGATTTGCACAAGCACTGCATGCAGGGTTAGTCGCTTCCATAAGGAAGACAAAACACTGGTACACCAGAGAAACTACACACACAATGATCCACAAAACGTTACAAATAAAGCAAAAGGAATGCGTGGACATCATTAGAACAAGGCATTACAGGCGCATTGCGGCCCTGGAGGGGGCATTTTGTTGTGGGAAAGAGAGCTTGAGGTGAGAGAGCAGAACACTGGCTAGCACCAGAGAGGTGATGAGGGAATGGATGGACAGAGGTGGATGGGAGAAGGGGCAGACATGAAGCACAGAGGCTCTCGTCAAGAGTGTGGCGGGGTGGGTATAACAGATTTAACGCCACTTTTAAAGACTGCCATATTTCAGAGTTGGAGAGGAGTTAGTGGTAAAACCTCCAGCACTTGAATGGAGGTTGTACTGAAAAATTGTGTTTTTTTGCAGGAGGAATTTCACCTTTACCATCATGCATGCGGTCACAGTCAGTGCTTTAAGTGGGGTGGTAAATTGAAGGGGCGTGGGCTCGTTAGGGGCGTGGGCTCGTTAAGGAGTGGCCTAAGTGACCTCGCCCCTGATGAGAGCCCCCTGATGAAACCACACCAGGAAGTGCTGGGAACGAAGCAGCACATCCGGTAATATGGTTACCAGAAGCGACAACACCTCTCCTAAGGTTGAGGGGGGGCTGGTGAAATCAGGGGAGTTTAGGCGCACTGGCATTATAACCTCTGATGAGGCTGGGCGCACCGAAGGTGTGGCACCAGTGTACCACAGCTCTCAGACACAGCAGGCGCATGGTTAATAAGCACAGGCTCCTTGAGTGAAAGGTCTTTCTGTGGCGTGATCACTCTGGCTTGAGGGCCTGCTCTCCTATTGTTTCTGATTAAAGAGTCATCAGTCACCCAGAAACAAAAGGAGAACCAGGTCCTCCAGCCCTCCTCCTGTTTCTGAGTACAGAGTCATCAGACCACCTGTGTAGTCATAGTCACAGTTACATGGGCTGTCTGCAGGTGTCAGTACTTTCGGTTTAGAAAAAAAGGAAAGTGTGTGCCTTTTCTTTTTTTCCTAATCCAAAGGGTTTTCACCTGCAGGCAGCCCATGTAACCGTGCAGCGCTTCGGCTACACAGGCTGCCTAGGATGCTGGTGTGGCTGTGGATAGTCGGGGGTGGGCCCCAGCAGGGCCCCGTGACTGCAGGGGCTCGTCCCTGACTAGCCCCGGGCCACTCAAAACCCTGGTCACAGTAATTGGTGGAATTGGAAAAAAAATGATGAAACCACACCAGGAAGTGCTGGAAAGGAAGCAGCACATCCGGTAATATGGTTACCAGAAGCAACAACACAGCGCGCACCTCACATGGCAAAAGGATCGAGTCAATTGCACTGAAAAAAAGGGTTGACATTTTCTTTCTTGTAAAAAAACACTTTTTTTATCTATACAAAAGCCCCAAAAAAAATATACATGTAAAAAAAAAAAATCGACCCTTTTGTTTTCGGGCCTATTGACTCGATCCTTTTGGCATTCGAGCGTTTGCATTCGAAACTTTAACTGGATACCGTTAAACATGTCATATAGTGATTCATTACGAAAACCTTTTAAGCGTTTTAAGCGAATAACGGACTCTTCTGTTTTGATTGGTCACAATATATGCATGCTCCAGTACTGCGTGTTCTGAACGCTCATTGAAGAATGGGTTGTGCAGCGGTTGAATAGTTGAAGTAGTTGAATCCATCAGATATCACAGCCAGATGAAGCCATCCGCAAACAATTACCGGCGAAGCAGGCACCCAGGATTGTGGGCCACCTGGTGGCTTAAACTGCTCGAGCCAAGTGTGCCAAGATATGGGACAGGCTGCAGGACATCCTTATGAATGTGTCCACAAACCTGTGCACAAGGAAAGACATACAAAAGTGGTGGGATGATCTAAAAAGACGAGCGGGCAAAATAATATCTGACTACAAGAGAATGTGCATAGCGACTGCTTGGGGCATTGTCCCAGGCCCTTTCATGCAACCCTCTGAAGCAAAAGCAGCCACAGTCGTCAACATAACTGGCGTAACAGGATCCAGCGATGTGGAGGTTGGGGCCAGCACACAGTTTGCTGCGCAGTGCAGGAAATGGGCCGGAACAAGACAGAGCAGTGCTTTTCCTTCCCGACCCAGGCGGTCCCAGACACGACTCTCGCAGATCCCGTGCAGTTGTCCAAACTTTATGGAAAATATTGCGTAGCTCTCAACAAGCGTGGTTCAACTCTGTTGTACTTGAGCAAGTTTCCGTCGGCTGTACAGCAACAACAATTTCTAAGACTGAGCTTTAACATCTTTCCGACAAAAGAAATTCTTGAAGCCAGAAAGCTGAAAAGTATTCACGATTACAAATGCAGGCTTTGGGGTCACAAAATGGAAACGCTTCGCCATCTTATCATGAGCTGCCAGGATGTTATCGATACTCGATGCAACCTTTTAGGCAGATTTTTTGTGAACAATCGAACCCTAACCAAGAAAGATATTTGGTTACAACTGTTACAGGGTTCAAGGTTATCTGTAACTTTTGCCTTGTTAGAGATGATATCAATTATTTTCAAAAAGCTTGAAGGAAAGAAGTGTACCTAGTTTGATAAAGGATCTTAATCCTTATATATTGTGCTGTACAGGATGTAGTTAATTATGACTTTTGGGACAGTAATAGCCTTTAATCTCTTTTGTTTTTTGTTTTTTTGTAGTTAGATTTCTTTTTTTTTTTAATTGGTTGATATGGCTGTATTTTGTGCTTTTACTGTCATTGAATTTTAAATCCAAAATGGTAAAAAGCTTCTCTTGAAGCTAAATGCTAATAAAAAATAAATTAATAAAAGATCCTGTGCCTTATCGAACTGACTGCTTTAAGAAGACTACGCATTCATGCCCAGTCTTCTGAAGGCAGTCTGCTCGTCCGCTGCACAACCCATTCTTCAATGAGCGTTCAGAACACGCAGTACTGAGCCTGCATATATTGTGACCAATCAAAACAGAAGGGTCCATTATTCGCTTAAAAGGTTTTCGTAATGAATCACTATATGACATGTTTAATATTTAAAAAGGTGGACATTATGGTTTTCCCATAATGCTCTTTGCTTTTATGCAAATCGCCAGGATTGGGTTCTATGGCATTTGTAACGCGCCTATTCACAAGTGTTTCAAGGCGCGACGAAGCAGGGGTGGTGACAAGGGGAGGCAGACAATGATCCTACTAGGCCAGGTGTCATTCAGATCGCTCAAGGTCAAGGGTAGAGGGGAAGGAAAAAGTGCAAGGGGAAAGGGAGAAGGGAAAGTGCAGTACAGGGTTAGTAGAATACAAGATAAATAATAGGGCCAGCTGGTGGCAAGTGCAAGGTAAGTGCCGGGAGGAGGGGCTGTAGGATACAGAGACAGTCCTTTAGTGCAGGGAGGCAGTGCAGGGAAGAGTGGCTGGGCCAAGGACCGATATCGGTGAGTAGCCCAGTTGCAGATTCAGTGCAGGTTCAGTGATTTTAGCAGGGGAGAGAGGGAGAGAAACGGAGCCAAAGAGGAAGGTTTTGAGGTGCTTCCGGAAACGGAGATGGTTCTCCTCAAGTTTCAGGGAGGCTGTTCCAGAGGGAGGCCCCTGCTGCGGAGGGAGATCTACCCCCAACTCGTTGCTTGGAGAGCGGCTGACCCTGAGGGAGTTGGAGGTGGATGAGCGAAGAGCTCGAGAAGGAAGATATTTAGGAAGAGAGAGTTGCAGGTATTTTGGCCCAAGGCCCCAGAAGGCCTTGTGGACAATGCAGAGGGTTTTGAACTTAATCCTCGCAGCCACTGGGAGCCAGTGTAGTGATTTCAGTCCTGGAGAGATACGGTCCCTGGGCTTGAGGCCAAGGACAAGTCTCGCAGTCCTGTTCTGGATGAGTTGCAAAGGGCGGAGAGTAGAGGCAGGCAGATTTAGATAGAGGCTGTTACAGTAGTCCAGCTTCGAGAGAACCAGGGCTCTAGAGACAGTGCGCTTCTGGGGGAAGGAGAGGAAAGGAAGGATACCTCTGAGGAGGTGTAGCTGGTAGTGTGACTTCTTAGAGACGTCAGATATGCGAGGAGAGAAAGAGAGTGTGGAATCGAAGATGACCCCGAGGTTTTTTGCCTTGCAGGTAGAAGCAGGAAGACGGCCAGGGGAGGCCGGCCAGAGAGCTGCAGGGAAGGAGGGAGTGGGTGTGCCGATGAGTAGAATCTCAGTCTTACTGGCATTAAGGCAGAGGTCATTGGCGGCACACCATTCATGGATAGCAGAAAGACAGTCAGAGATGAGGGAAGGGGAAGAGGAGGCCGAGGGTAGCCTGAAAATGAGCTGGGTATCATCCGCGTAGCACTGAAAGTTGGGACAGAGAGCGGCGATGCGGTGGGCAGGAAGTGCCAGATACTGGTTGAACAGCCAGGGGGAGAGGTTAGATCCCTGGGGGACACCACAGGTAGAGAAAAAGATGTCAGCGAGGAAGGACCCCAGTTGGACCTGGGAGGGTCGATTGGAGAGGAAGGAGGTCAGCCATGCCAGAGCCTGACCAGTGATACCCAGGTTATCACGGAGACGGTTGAGCAGGATGGTGTGGTTGACAGTGTCAAAGGCAGAGAGAGATCGAGCAAAATGAGAACACAAGGGGTGTTAGAGTCAATGTTTGAGAGCAGGTCTTCACGGATGTTATGTTCAGGAGAGCAGTTTCTGTGCTTCTGGCAGCTCTGAAGTCAGACTGATGGTCATGAAGACTATCAACAGATTCAGCATGGAGATTAAGCTGGGAGATGGCCAGTTTCTCCAGGAGCTTGCCCAGGAAGGGAGTGATAGAGATTGGGCGATAGTTAGCTGTGCAGGAGGGATCGGAAGAGGGTTTCTTAAGAAGCGGGTGCACAAGGGAGTGCTTGAGGGGGGGTGGGAAGACTCCAGAGGCGAAGGAGTGATTGCAGAAGTCAGCCAGGGCAGGCACCAAGGAGTCGATGTGGTCCTTGATAGTTTTGGAGGAACAGGGGTGGACCTGTTTTGACGAGACTTTCCTAGATCGGACTTGTCTTGAAACCTCGTCAGCAGAAAAAAGGGGAAAGGCAGAGAATGAGGGAAGAGGGGTGGCTGCAGAAGGGCCAGAGGAAGAGCGGGGAATAGAAGGGGGAGGTGATAGGAGGAGAGTGAGGATAGGATGTCCTGAGTTTTTTAAATGAAGTGAGAGGCCAGTGCCGTGCAGAGGGCCTGGGAGGGGACAGGAGAGGTAGAGACTGCAGGTTGGAGATACTGTGTTGCCAACCTGCCCGCCCCTAAGAAGTGACGGTTCCCCCAATACATGTGTTCCATTTACAGCACTGGCTGCTAGTGAATACCCTATACACATACATATAGGCATTTATCAATGGCATGGTTAGGGATGCACAGAGGTGAATGCCGGTGCTGAAAGCCCCATATATTGCAAAGTGGGATTGCGCCCTGCCAACATAAATATAGCACAGCAGGGCTGCCATGAACCTACCACACAGAGGCCCAGAGCAGACATGTACTACACCATGTATCCCCAAAAAGCACCCGTCAAGTGAGTCCACACAGCACTTACAGAGGCAGCATGACTCCCACAGAGGCAAACGAGGGATGCATGCCTCAGAATGGCACGTAGTGCAGTACTAGACACCCTAAGTCATTGCACATAATGGAAAGAGCTCCACATATTACACACATGAATGTGTCATTTCCGCACAACATGCCTAGCCTCACAGGCATGGTTCACAGAAATGGTACCAGACACCAGTCTGGCCTACTGTTGAAACTACTGTAAACAGCATTGCAGTCATCTCCACACAATAACTACCGACATGTCACTCAAATGTAATCACACGGGACTCCACCAGTGATGATAAGGAATCATCCTGCCCAAGACCAAGTGGTACACCAGCGCCAGCAGCAAGCATCAGCGGCCAGAATACATCACGCACCACAACAACTGCACCCTCTGCATCAACCAGGCAAATGGCCAGTAAAAGGTGTGCACCCACACATGCCACAAAATGGAAGATCCCTCAGCCAGTGAAGGCCACTCAGTCAGCGAAGGCCACTCCACCTGCCCAACTAGTAAAGGCCGCTACACCTGCCCAGCCGGAAGGCACAGACTTATGCCCAGCCAGCACAGGCCGCTCCACCTGCTCAGCCAGCGAAGGCCGCTCCACCTGCTCAGCCAGCAAAGGCCACTCCACCTGCCCAGCCAGCGAAGGCCACTCCACCTGCCCAGCCAGCGAAGACCACTCCACCAGCTCAGCCAGTGAGGTCCACTCAGTCGGCGAAGGCCACTCCACCAGCTCAGCCAGCGGCCACTCCACCAGCCCAGCAAGCAAAAGTCACTCAACCTGCCCAACCAGTGAAGGCCACTCCACCTGCCTAACCAGCACAGCACCCTACACCTGCCCAGCCAGTGAAGGCCACTCCTCCAGCTCAGCCAGCGAAAGGCACTCCACCTGCTCAGCCAGTGAAGGCCACTCAACCTACTCAGCCAACGAAGGCCACTCAACCTGCCCAGCCAGTGAAGGCAACTCCACCAGCTCAGCCAGCGAAAGCCACTCCACCAGCTCAGCCAGCGAAAGCCACTCCAACTGCCCAGCAGAAGGCCACTCCACCTGCCCAGCCAGTGAAGGCCACTCAGCCAGTGAAGGCCACTCAGCCAGCAAAGGCCTCTCCACCTGCCTAGCTAGCACAGGCCGCTACACCTGCCCACCCAGCGAAGGCCACTCCACCAGTCCAGCCAGTGAAGGCCACTCCACATGCCCAGCCAGGAAGACTACTCCACCTGCCCAGCCAGCGAAGGCCACTCCACCTGCCCAGCCAGCAGAGGGCACTCCACCAGCTCAGACATCGAAGGGCACTCCACCAGCTCAGCCAGCGACGCCCCCTCCACCTGCCCAGCCAGTGGAAGCCACTCCACTAGCTCAGCCAGTGAAGTCTACTCCACCTGCCCAGCCAGCGAAAGGCACTCCACCTGCTCAGCCAGCAAAGGCCACTCCACCTGCCCAGCCAGCGAAGGCCACTCCACCTGCCCAGCCACCGAAGACCACTCCACCAGCTCAGCCAGTGAAGTCCGCTCAGTCGGCGAACGCCACTCCACCAGCTCAGCCAGTGGCCACTCCACCAGCCCAGCAAGCAAAAGTCACTCAACCTGCCCAACCAGTGAAGGCCACTCCACTTGCCTAACCAGCACAGCACCCTACACCTGCCCAGCAAGTGAAGACCACTCCACCTGCTCAGCCAGCAAAAGCCACTCCACCTGCCCAGCCAGCGAAGGCCACTCCACCTGGCCAGCCAGCAAAGGCCACTCCAGCTACCCAGCAAGTGAAGGCCACTCAGCCAGTGAAGGCCACTCCACCTGCCCACCTAGTACAGGCCGCTACACCTGCCCAGCCAGCGCAGCCAAATGGAAGAAGCGGAAGGCACAGACTTATGCCCAACCAGCACAGGCGGCTCCACCTGCTACTCCACCAGCTCAGCCAGCGAAAGGCACTCCACCTGCTCAGCTAGCGAAAGCCACTCAACCTGCCCAGCCAGCAAAGGCCACTGCACCAGCTCAGCCAGCGAAAGGCACTCCACCTGCTACTCCACCAGCTCAGCCAGCGAAAGGCACTCCACCTGCTCAGCCAGCGAAAGCCACTCAACCTGCCCAGCCAGCAAAGGCCACTGCACCAGCTCAGCCAGCGAAAGGCACTCCACCAGCCCAGCCAGCGAAAGCCACTCAACCTGCCCAGCCAGCAAAGGCCACTGCACCAGCTCAGCCAGCGAAAGGCACTCCACCAGCCCAGCCAGCGCAGGCCACTCCACCAGCTCAGCCAGCGAAAGCCACTCCACCAGCTCAGCCAGCGAAAGCCACTCCACCTGCCCAGCCAGCGAAGGCCACTCCACCTACCCAGCCAGTGAAGGCCACTCAGCCAGTGAAGGTCACTCAGTCAGCGAAGGCCACTCCACCTGCCCAGCCACCTGCCCAGCCAGCGCAGCCAAATGGAAGAAGCGGAAGGCACAGACTTATGCCCAACCAGCACAGGCCGCTCCACCTGCCCAGCCAGCGAAGGTCACTCCACCAGCCCAGCCAGCGAAGGCCCCTCCACCTGCCACTCCACCAGCTCATCCAGCGAAAGACACTCCACCTGCTCTGCTAGCGAAAGCCACTCCACCAGCCCAGCCAGCGAAAGCCACTCAACCTGCCCCGCCAGTGAAGGCCACTCCACCACCTCAACCAGCGAAAGGCACTCCACTGCTCAGCCAGCGAAGGCCACTCAACCTGCCCAGCCAACGGAGGCCACTCCACCAGCTCAGCCAGCGAAAGCCACTCAACCTGCCCAGCCAGCGAAGGCCACTCCACCAGCTCAGCCAGCGAAAGGCACTCCACCTGCTCAGCTAGCGAAAGCCACTCAACCTGCCCAGTCAGCGAAGGCCTCGCCACCAGCTCAGCCAGCGAAAGGCACTCCACCTGCTCAACCAGCGAAAGCCACTCCACCAGCTCAGCCAGCGAATGCCACTCCACCAGCTCAGCTAGCGAACCCACTCCACCTGCCCAGCCAGCGAAGGCCACTCCACCTGCCCAGCCAGCAGAGGGCACTCCACCAGCTCAGACATCGAAGGGCACTCCACCAGCTCAGCCAGCGACGCCCCCTCCACCTGCCCAGCCAGTGGAAGCCACTCCACTAGCTCAGCCAGTGAAGTCTACTCCACCTGCCCAGCCAGCGAAAGGCACTCCACCTGCTCAGCCAGCAAAGGCCACTCCACCTGCCCAGCCAGCAAAGGCCACTCCACCTGCCCAGCCACCGAAGACCACTCCACCAGCTCAGCCAGTGAAGTCCGCTCAGTCGGCGAACGCCACTCCACCAGCTCAGCCAGCGGCCACTCCACCAGCCCAGCAAGCAAAAGTCACTCAACCTGCCCAACCAGTGAAGGCCACTCCACCTGCCTAACCAGCACAGCACCCTACACCTGCCCAGCAAGTGAAGACCACTCCACCTGCTCAGCCAGCAAAAGCCACTCCACCTGCCCAGCCAGCGAAGGCCACTCCACCTGGCCAGCCAGCAAAGGCCACTCCACCTACCCAGCAAGTGAAGGCCACTCAGCCAGTGAAGGCCACTCAGTCAGCGAAGGCCACTCAGTCAGCGAAGGCCACTCCACCTGCCCACCTAGTACAGGCCGCTACACCTGCCCAGCCAGCGCAGCCAAATGGAAGAAGCGGAAGGCACAGACTTATGCCCAACCAGCACAGGCGGCTCCACCTGCTACTCCACCAGCTCAGCCAGCGAAAGGCACTCCACCTGCTCAGCTAGCGAAAGCCACTCAACCTGCCCAGCCAGCAAAGGCCACTGCACCAGCTCAGCCAGCGAAAGGCACTCCACCTGCTACTCCACCAGCTCAGCCAGCGAAAGGCACTCCACCTGCTCAGCCAGCGAAAGCCACTCAACCTGCCCAGCCAGCAAAGGCCACTGCACCAGCTCAGCCAGCGAACGGCACTCCACCAGCCCAGCCAGCGAAAGCCACTCAACCTGCCCAGCCAGCAAAGGCCACTGCATCAGCTCAGCCAGCGAAAGGCACTCCACCAGCCCAGCCAGCGAAAGCCACTCAACCTGCCCAGCCAGCGCAGGCCACTCCACCAGCTCAGCCAGCGAAAGCCACTCCACCTGCCCAGCCAGCGAAGGCCACTCCACCTACCCAGCCAGTGAAGGCCACTCAGACAGTGAAGGTCACTCAGTCAGCGAAGGCCACTCCACCTGCCCAGCCACCTGCCCAGCCAGCGCAGCCAAATGGAAGAAGCGGAAGGCGCAGACTTATGCCCAACCAGCACAGGCCGCTCCACCTGCCCAGCCAGCGATGGTCACTCCACCAGCCCAGCCAGCGAAGGCCCCTCCACCTGCCACTCCACCAGCTCATCCAGCGAAAGACACTCCACCTGCTCTGCTAGCGAAAGCCACTCAACCTGCCCAGCCAGCAAAGGCCACTCCACCAGCCCAGCCAGCGAAAGCCACTCAACCTGCCCCGCCAGTGAAGGCCACTCCACCACCTCAACCAGCGAAAGGCACTCCACTGCTCAGCCAGCGAAGGCCACTCAACCAGCCCAGCCAACGGAGGCCACTCCACCAGCTCAGCCAGCGAAAGCCACTCAACCTGCCCAGCCAGCGAAGGCCACTCCACCAGCTCAGCCAGCGAAAGGCACTCCACCTGCTCAGCTAGCGAAAGCCACTCAACCTGCCCAGTCAGCGAAGGCCTCGCCACCAGCTCAGCCAGCGAAAGGCACTCCACCTGCTCAGCCAGCGAAAGCCACTCCACCAGCTCAGCCAGCGAATGCCACTCCACCAGCTCAGCTAGCGAACCCACTCCACCTGCCTAGCCAGCGAAAGCCAATCCACCTGCCCAGCAGAAGGTCACTCCACCAGCTCAGTTAGTGAAGGCCACTCCACATACCCAGCCAGCAGAGGCCACTCAACCTGCCCAGCCAACGAAGGCCACTCCACCAGCTCAGCCAGCGAAAGCCACTCAACCTGCCCAGCCAGCGAGGCCACTCCACCAGCTCAGCCAGCGAAAGGCACTCCACCTGCTCAGCTAGCGAAAGCCACTCAACCTGCCCAGCCAGCGAAGGCCTCTCCACCAGCTCAGCCAGTGAAAGGCACGCCACCTGCTCAGCCAGCGAAAGCCACTCCACCTGCCCAGCCGAAGGTCCCTCCACCAGCTCAGCCAGTGAAGGCCACTCCACCTGCCCAGCCAGCAGAGGCCACTCCACCTACCCAGCCAGTGAAGGCCACTCAGCCAGTGAAGGCCACTCAGCCAGGAAAGGCCACTCAGCCAGGAAAGGCCACTCAGCCAGGAAAGGCCACTCAGCCAGCAAAGGCCTCTCCACCTGCCCAGCTAGCACAGGCCGCTATACCTGCCCACCCAGCTAAGGCAACTCCACCTGCCCAGCCAGCGCGCCACTCCACTAGCTCAGCCAGCGAAGGCCACCCCACCTGTCCAGCCAGTGAAGGCCACTCCACATGCCCAGCCAGGAAGACTACTCCACCTGGCCAGCCAGCACAGGCGGCTCCACCTGCCCAGCCAGCGAAGGTCACTCCACCAGCCCAGCCAGCGAAGGCCACTCCACCTGCCACTCCACCAGCACAGCTAGCGAAAGCCACTCTACCTGCCCAGCCAGCAAAGGCCACTCCACCAGCCCAGCCAGCGAAAGCAACTCAACCTGCCCAGCCAGCGAAGGCCACTACACCACCTCAGCCAGCGAAAGGCACTCAACCTGCCCAGCAAACGAAAGCCACTCCACCTGCCCAGCAGAAGGTCCCTCCACCAGCTCAGTCAGTGAAGGCCACTCCACCTGCCCAGCCAGCGGAGGCCACTCAGCCAGCAAAGGCCATTCAGCCAGCAAAGGCCACTCAGCCAGCAAAGGCCTCTCCACCTGCCCAGCTAGCACAGGCCGCTATACCTGCCCACCCAGCTAAGGCAACTCCACCTGCCCAGCGAGCGCAGGCCACTCCACTAGCTCAGCCAGCGAAGGCCACCCCACCTGTCCAGCCAGTGAAGGCCACTCCACATGCCCAGCCAGTGAAGGCCACTCCACCTGCCACTCCACCAGCTCAGCCAGCGAAAGGCACTCAACCTGCCCTGCCAGCGAAGGCCACTCCACCACCTCAGCCAGCAAAAGGCACTCCACCTGCTCAGCCAGCGAAGGCCACTCAACCTGCCCAGCCAGAGAAGGAGACTCCACCAGCTCAGCCAGCAAAGGCCACTCCAATAGCTCAGCCAGCGAAAGGCACTCCACCTGCTCAGCTAGCGAAAGCCACTCAACCTGCCCAGCCAGCGAAGGTCACTCCACCAGCTCAGCCAGCGAAAGGCACTCCACCAGCTCAGCCAGCGAAAGGCACTCCACCTGCTCAGCCAGCGAAAGCCACTCCATCAGCTCAGCCAGCGAAGGCCACTCACCAGTTCAGCCAGCGAACCCACTCCACCTGCCCAGCAGAAGGTCACTCCACCAGCTCAGCCAGTGAAGGCCACTCCACCTGCCCAGCCAGCGGAAGCCACTCCACCTGCCCAGCCAGTGAAGGCCACTCAGCCAGTGAAGGCCACTCAGCCAGCAAAGGCCACTCAGCCAGCAAAGGCCACTCAGCCATCAAAGTCCTCTCCACCTGCCCAGCTAGTACAGGCCGCTATACCTGCCCACCCAGCTAGGCAACTCCACCTGCCCAGCGAGCGCAGGCCACTCCACTAGCACAGCCAGCAAAGGCCACCCCACCTGTCCAGCCAGTGATAGCCACTCCACATTCCCAGCCAGTGAAGGCCACTCCACCTGCCACTCCACCAGCTCAGCCAGCGAAAGGCACTCCACTTGCTCGGCTAGCGGAAGCCACTCAACCTGCCCAGCCAGCAAAGGTCACTCCACCAGCCTAGCCAGCGAAAGCAACTCAACCTGCCCTGCCAGCGAAGGCCACTCCACCACCTCAGCCAGCGAAAGGCACTCCACCTGCTAAGCTGGCGAAAGCCACTCAACCTGCCCAGCCAGCGAAGGCCACTCCACCAGCTCAGCCAGCGAAAGGCACTCCACCTGCTCAGCCAGCGAAAGCCACTCCATCAGCTCAGCCAGTGAAGGCCACACCACCAGTTCAGCCAGCTAACCCACTCCACCTGCCGAGCAGAAGGTCACTCCACCAGCTCAGCCAGTGAAGGCCACTCAGCCAGCAAAGGCCACTCAGCCAGCAAAGGCCACTCAGCCAGCAAAGGCCACTCAGCCAGCAAAGGCCACTCAGCCAGCAAAGGCCTCTCCACCTGCCCAGCTAGCACAGGCCGCTACACCTGCCCACCCAGGGAATGCCACTCCACCTGCCCAGCCAGCGCAGGCCACTCCAATAGCTCAGCCAGCAAAGGCCACCCCACCTGTCCAGCCAGTGAAGGCCACTCCACATGCCCAGCCAGGAAGACTACTCCACCTGGCCAGCCAGCGAAGGCCACTTCACCTGCCCAGCCAGCGAAGGCCACTCCACCTGCCCAGCCAGTGAGGGCAACTCCACCTGCCCAGCTAGTACAGGCCGCTACACCTGACCAGCCAGCGAAGGCCACTCCACCTGCCCAGCCAGCACAGGCCACTCCAGTAGCTCAGCAAGCGAACTCCTCCCCACCTGTCCAGCCAGCGAAGGCCACTCCACCTGTCCAGCCAACGAAGGCCACTCCACCTGTCCAGCCAACGAAGGCCACTCCACCAGCTCAGCCAGTGAAGGCCACTCCACCAGCCCAGCCAGCGAAGGCCACTCCACCTGCCCAGCCAGCGAAGGCCACTCCACCTGCCCAGCCAGCACAGGCCACACCACTAGTTCAGCCAGTTTACGCCACACCACCTGTCCAGCCAGCAAAGGCAACTCCACCTGCCCAGCCAGCGAAGGCCACTCCACCAGCTCAGCCAGCGAAGGCCACTCCACCTGCCCAGCCAGCAAAGGCCACTCCACCTGCCTTGCCAGCGAAGGCCACTCCACCTGCCCTGCCAGCGAAGGCCACTCCCCCAGCTCAGCCAGCGAAGGTCACTCCACCTGCCCAGCCAGCGAAGGCCACTCTACCAGCTCAGCAGAAGGTCACTCCACCAGCTCAGCCAGTGAAGGCCACTCCACCTGCCCGGCCAGCGGAAGCCACTCCACCTGCCCAGCCAGTGAAGGCCACTCAGCCAGTGAAGGCCACTCAGCCAGCAAAGGCCACTCAGCCAGCAAAGGCCTCTCCACCTGCCCAGCTAGCACAGGCCGCTACTCCTGCCCACCCAGGGAATGCCACTCCACCTGCCCAGCCAGCGCAGGCCACTCTAATAACTCAGCCAGCAAAGGCCACCCCACCTGTCCAGCCAGTGAAGGCCACTCCACATGCCCAGCCAGGAAGACTACTCCACCTGGCCAGCCAGCGAAGGCCACTCCACCTGCCCGGCCAGCGGAAGCCACTCCACCTGCCCAGCCAGTGAAGGCCACTCAGCCAGTGAAGGCCACTCAGCCAGCAAAGGCCACTCAGCCAGCAAAGGCCACTCAGCCAGCAAAGGCCTCTCCACCTGCCCAGCTAGCACAGGCCGCTACTCCTGCCCACCCAGGGAATGCCACTCCACCTGCCCAGCCAGCGCAGGCCACTCTAATAACTCAGCCAGCAAAGGCCACCCCACCTGTCCAGCCAGTGAAGGCCACTCCACATGCCCAGCCAGGAAGACTACTCCACCTGGCCAGCCAGCGAAGGCCACTTCACCTGCCCAGCCAGCGAAGGCCACTCCACCTGCCCAGCCAGTAAGGGCAACTCCACCTGCCCAGCTAGTACAGGCCGCTACACCTGACCAGCCAGCGAAGGCCACTCCACCTGCCCAGCCAGCACAGGCCACTCCAGTAGCTCAGCAAGCGAACTCCTCCCCACCTGTCCAGCCAGCGAAGGCCACTCCACCTGTCCAGCCAACGAAGGCCACTCCACCAGCTCAGCCAGTGAAGGCCACTCCACCAGCCCAGCCAGCGAAGGCCACTCCACCTGCCCAGCCAGCGAAGGCCACTCCACCTGCCCAGCCAGCACAGGCCACACCACTAGCTCAGCCAGCTTACGCCACACCACCTGTCCAGCCAGCGAAGGCCACTCCACCTGCCCAGCCAGCGAAGGCCACTCCACCAGCTCAGCCAGCGAAGGCCACTCCACCTGCCCAGCCAGCGAAGGCCACTC
Source organism: Ambystoma mexicanum (assembly GCF_040938575.1). Taxonomy (NCBI): domain Eukaryota; kingdom Metazoa; phylum Chordata; class Amphibia; order Caudata; family Ambystomatidae; genus Ambystoma; species Ambystoma mexicanum. Next base: position 143,139,601 of record NC_090930.1, on the reverse strand, counting down.
CACCTGCCCAGCCAGCGAAGGCCACTCCACCTGCCCTGCCATCGAAGGCCACTCCCCCAGCTCAGCCAGCGAAGGTCACTCCACCTGCCCAGCCAGCGAAGGCCACTCCACCAGCTCAGCCAGCGAAGGCCACTCCACCTGTCCAGCCAGTGAAGGCCACTCAACCTGCCCAGCCAGGAAGACTACTCCACCTGGCCAGCCAGCACAGGCGGCTCCACCTGCCCAGCCAGCGAAGGTCACTCCACCAGCCCAGCCAGCGAAGGCCACTCCACCTGCCACTCCACCAGCTCAGCTAGCGAAATCCACTCCACCTGTCCAGCCAACGAAGGCCACTCCACCAGCTCAGCCAGTGAAGGCCACTCCACCAGCACAGCCAGCGAAGGCCACTCCACCTGCCCAGCCAGCGAAAGGCACTCCACCTGCTCAGCCAGCGAAAACCACTCAACCTGCCCAGCAAACGAAAGCCACTCCACCTGCCCAGCAGAAGGTCCCTCCACCAGCTCAGTCAGTGAAGGCCACTCCACCTGCCCAGCCAGCGAAGGCCACTCAGCCTGCAAAGGCAACTCAGCCTGCAAAGGCAACTCAGCCTGCAAAGGCAACTCAGCCAGCAAAGGCCACTCAGCCAGCAAAGGCCACTCCACCTGCCCAGCTAGCACATGCCGCTATACCTGCCCACCCAGCTAGGCAACTCCACCTGCCCAGCGAGCGCAGGCCACTCCACTAGCTCAGCCTGCGAAGGCCACCCCACCTGTCCAGCCAGTGATAGCCACTTCACATGCCCAGCCAGTGAAGGCCACTCCACCTGCCACTCCACCAGCTCAGCCAGCGAAAGGCACTCCACATGCTCGGCTAGCGGAAGCCACTCAACCTGCCCAGCCAGCAAAGGTCACTCCACCAGCCTAGCCAGCGAAAGCAACTCAACCTGCCCTGCCAGCGAAGGCCACTCCACCACCTCAGCCAGCAAAAGGCACTCCACCTGCTCAGCCAGCGAAGGCCACTCAACCTGCCCAGCCAGAGAAGGACACTCCACCAGCTCAGCCAGCAAAGGCCACTCCAATAGCTCAGCCAGCGAAAGGCACTCCACCTGCTCAGCTGGCGAAAGCCACTCACCCTGCCCAGCCAGCGAAGGCCACTCCACCAGCTCAGCCAGCGAAAGGCACTCCACCTGCTCAGCCAGCGAAGGCCACACCACCAGTTCAGCCAGCGAACCCATTCCACCTGCCCAGCAGAAGGTCACTCCACCAGCTCAGCCAGTGAAGGCCCCTCAGCCAGCAAAGGCCACTCAGCCAGCAAAGGCCACTCAGCCAGCAAAGGCCACTCAGCCAGCAAAGGCCTCTCCACCTGCCCAGCTAGCACAGGCCGCTACACCTGCCCACCCAGGGAATGCCACTCCACCTGCCCAGCCAGCGCAGGCCACTCCAATAGCTCAGCCAGCAAAGGCCACCCCACCTGTCCAGCCAGTGAAGGCCACTCCACATGCCCAGCCAGGAAGACTACTCCACCTGGCCAGCCAGCGAAGGCCACTTCACCAGCCCAGCCAGTGAAGGCCACTCCACCTGCCCAGCCAGTGAGGGCAACTCCACCTGCCCAGCTAGTACAGGCCGCTACACATGACCAGCCAGCGAAGGCCACTCCACCTGCCCAGCCAGCACAGGCCACTCCAGTAGCTCAGCAAGCGAACTCCTCCCCACCTGTCCAGCCAGCGAAGGCCACTCCACCAGCCCAGCGAGCGAAGGCCACTCCACCTGCCCAGCCAGCGAAGGCCACTCCACCTGCCCTGCCAGCGAAGGCCACTCCCCCAGCTTAGCCAGCGAAGGTCACTCCACCTGTCCAGCCAGCGAAGGCCACTCTACCAGCTCAGCAGAAGGTCACTCCACCAGCTCAGCCAGTGAAGGCCACTCCACCTGCCCGGCCAGCGAAAGCCACTCAACCTGCCCAGCCAGCAAAGGCCACTGCACCAGCTCAGCCAGCGAAAGGCACTCCACCTGCTACTCCACCAGCTCAGCCAGCGAAAGGCACTCCACCTGCTCAGCCAGCGAAAGCCACTCAACCTGCCCAGCCAGCAAAGGCCACTGCACCAGCTCAGCCAGCGAAAGGCACTCCACCAGCCCAGCCAGCGAAAGCCACTCAACCTGCCCAGCCAGCAAAGGCCACTGCATCAGCTCAGCCAGCGAAAGGCACTCCACCAGCCCAGCCAGCGAAAGCCACTCAACCTGCCCAGCCAGCGCAGGCCACTCCACCAGCTCAGCCAGCGAAAGCCACTCCACCTGCCCAGCCAGCGAAGGCCACTCCACCTACCCAGCCAGTGAAGGCCACTCAGACAGTGAAGGTCACTCAGTCAGCGAAGGCCACTCCACCTGCCCAGCCACCTGCCCAGCCAGCGCAGCCAAATGGAAGAAGCGGAAGGCACAGACTTATGCCCAACCAGCACAGGCCGCTCCACCTGCCCAGCCAGCGATGGTCACTCCACCAGCCCAGCCAGCGAAGGCCCCTCCACCTGCCACTCCACCAGCTCATCCAGCGAAAGACACTCCACCTGCTCTGCTAGCGAAAGCCACTCAACCTGCCCAGCCAGCAAAGGCCACTCCACCAGCCCAGCCAGCGAAAGCCACTCAACCTGCCCCGCCAGTGAAGGCCACTCCACCACCTCAACCAGCGAAAGGCACTCCACTGCTCAGCCAGCGAAGGCCACTCAACCAGCCCAGCCAACGGAGGCCACTCCACCAGCTCAGCCAGCGAAAGCCACTCAACCTGCCCAGCCAGCGAAGGCCACTCCACCAGCTCAGCCAGCGAAAGGCACTCCACCTGCTCAGCTAGCGAAAGCCACTCAACCTGCCCAGTCAGCGAAGGCCTCGCCACCAGCTCAGCCAGCGAAAGGCACTCCACCTGCTCAGAAAGCGAAAGCCACTCCACCAGCTCAGCCAGCGAATGCCACTCCACCAGCTCAGCTAGCGAACCCACTCCACCTGCCTAGCCAGCGAAAGCCACTCCACCTGCCCAGCAGAAGGTCACTCCACCAGCTCAGTTAGTGAAGGCCACTCCACATACCCAGCCAGCAGAGGCCACTCAACCTGCCCAGCCAACGAAGGCCACTCCACCAGCTCAGCCAGCGAAAGCCACTCAACCTGCCCAGCCAGCGAGGCCACTCCACCAGCTCAGCCAGCGAAAGGCACTCCACCTGCTCAGCTAGCGAAAGCCACTCAACCTGCCCAGCCAGCGAAGGCCTCTCCACCAGCTCAGCCAGTGAAAGGCACGCCACCTGCTCAGCCAGCGAAAGCCACTCCACCTGCCCAGCCGAAGGTCCCTCCACCAGCTCAGCCAGTGAAGGCCACTCCACCTGCCCAGCCAGCAGAGGCCACTCCACCTACCCAGCCAGTGAAGGCCACTCAGCCAGTGAAGGCCACTCAGCCAGGAAAGGCCACTCAGCCAGGAAAGGCCACTCAGCCAGCAAAGGCCTCTCCACCTGCCCAGCTAGCACAGGCCGCTATACCTGCCCACCCAGCTAAGGCAACTCCACCTGCCCAGCCAGCGCGCCACTCCACTAGCTCAGCCAGCGAAGGCCACCCCACCTGTCCAGCCAGTGAAGGCCACTCCACATGCCCAGCCAGGAAGACTACTCCACCTGGCCAGCCAGCACAGGCGGCTCCACCTGCCCAGCCAGCGAAGGTCACTCCACCAGCCCAGCCAGCGAAGGCCACTCCACCTGCCACTCCACCAGCACAGCTAGCGAAAGCCACTCTACCTGCCCAGCCAGCAAAGGCCACTCCACCAGCCCAGCCAGCGAAAGCAACTCAACCTGCCCAGCCAGCGAAGGCCACTACACCACCTCAGCCAGCGAAAGGCACTCAACCTGCCCAGCAAACGAAAGCCACTCCACCTGCCCAGCAGAAGGTCCCTCCACCAGCTCAGTCAGTGAAGGCCACTCCACCTGCCCAGCCAGCGGAGGCCACTCAGCCAGCAAAGGCCATTCAGCCAGCAAAGGCCACTCAGCCAGCAAAGGCCACTCAGCCAGCAAAGGCCACTCAGCCAGCAAAGGCCTCTCCACCTGCCCAGCTAGCACAGGCCGCTATACCTGCCCACCCAGCTAAGGCAACTCCACCTGCCCAGCGAGCGCAGGCCACTCCACTAGCTCAGCCAGCGAAGGCCACCCCACCTGTCCAGCCAGTGAAGGCCACTCCACATGCCCAGCCAGTGAAAGGCACTCAACCTGCCCTGCCAGCGAAGGCCACTCCACCACCTCAGCCAGCAAAAGGCACTCCACCTGCTCAGCCAGCGAAGGCCACTCAACCTGCCCAGCCAGAGAAGGACACTCCACCAGCTCAGCCAGCAAAGGCCACTCCAATAGCTCAGCCAGCGAAAGGCACTCCACCTGCCCTGCCAGCGAAGGCCACTCCACCACCTCAGCCAGCAAAAGGCACTCCACCTGCTCAGCCAGCGAAGGCCACTCAACCTGCCCAGCCAGAGAAGGACACTCCACCAGCTCAGCCAGCAAAGGCCACTCCAATAGCTCAGCCAGCGAAAGGCACTCCACCTGCTCAGCTAGCGAAAGCCACTCAACCTGCCCAGCCAGCGAAGGTCACTCCACCAGCTCAGCCAGCGAAAGGCACTCCACCAGCTCAGCCAGCGAAAGGCACTCCACCTGCTCAGCCAGCGAAAGCCACTCCATCAGCTCAGCCAGCGAAGGCCACTCACCAGTTCAGCCAGCGAACCCACTCCACCTGCCCAGCAGAAGGTCACTCCACCAGCTCAGCCAGTGAAGGCCACTCCACCTGCCCAGCCAGCGGAAGCCACTCCACCTGCCCAGCCAGTGAAGGCCACTCAGCCAGTGAAGGCCACTCAGCCAGCAAAGGCCACTCAGCCAGCAAAGGCCACTCAGCCAGCAAAGGCCACTCAGCCAGCAAAGTCCTCTCCACCTGCCCAGCTAGTACAGGCCGCTATACCTGCCCACCCAGCTAGGCAACTCCACCTGCCCAGCGAGCGCAGGCAACTCCACTAGCTCAGCCAGCAAAGGCCACCCCACCTGTCCAGCCAGTGATAGCCACTCCACATTCCCAGCCAGTGAAGGCCACTCCACCTGCCACTCCACCAGCTCAGCCAGCGAAAGGCACTCCACTTGCTCGGCTAGCGGAAGCCACTCAACCTGCCCAGCCAGCAAAGGTCACTCCACCAGCCTAGCCAGCGAAAGCAACTCAACCTGCCCTGCCAGCGAAGGCCACTCCACCACCTCAGCCAGCAAAAGGCACTCCACCTGCTCAGCTAGCGAAAGCCACTCAACCTGCCCAGCCAGAGAAGGACACTCCACCAGCTCAGCCAGCAAAGGCCACTCCAATAGCTCAGCCAGCGAAAGGCACTCCACCTGCTCAGCTGGCGAAAGCCACTCACCCTGCCCAGCCAGCGAAGGCCACTCCACCAGCTCAGCCAGCGAAAGGCACTCCACCTGCTCAGCCAGCGAAAGCCACTCCATCAGCTCAGCCAGCGAAGGCCACACCACCAGTTCAGCCAGCGAACCCATTCCACCTGCCCAGCAGAAGGTCACTCCACCAGCTCAGCCAGTGAAGGCCACTCAGCCAGCAAAGGCCACTCAGCCAGCAAAGGCCACTCAGCCAGCAAAGGCCTCTCCACTTGCCCAGCTAGCACAGGCCGCTACACCTGCCCACCCAGGGAATGCCACTCCACCTGCCCAGCCAGCGCAGGCCACTCCAATAGCTCAGCCAGCAAAGGCCACCCCACCTGTCCAGCCAGTGAAGGCCACTCCACATGCCCAGCCAGGAAGACTACTCCACCTGGCCAGCCAGCGAAGGCCACTTCACCAGCCCAGCCAGTGAAGGCCACTCCACCTGCCCAGCCAGTGAGGGCAACTCCACCTGCCCAGCTAGTACAGGCCGCTACACATGACCAGCCAGCGAAGGCCACTCCACCTGCCCAGCCAGCACAGGCCACTCCAGTAGCTCAGCAAGCGAACTCCTCCCCACCTGTCCAGCCAGCGAAGGCCACTCCACCAGCCCAGCGAGCGAAGGCCACTCCACCTGCCCAGCCAGCGAAGGCCACTCCACCTGCCCAGCCAGCGAAGGCCACTCCACCTGCCCTGCCAGCGAAGGCCACTCCCCCAGCTTAGCCAGCGAAGGTCACTCCACCTGTCCAGCCAGCGAAGGCCACTCTACCAGCTCAGCAGAAGGTCACTCCACCAGCTCAGCCAGTGAAGGCCACTCCACCTGCCCGGCCAGCGGAAGCCACTTCACCTGCCCAGCCAGCGAAGGCCACTCCACCTGCCCAGCCAGTAAGGGCAACTCCACCTGCCCAGCTAGTACAGGCCGCTACACCTGACCAGCCAGCACAGGCCACTCCACCTGCCCAGCCAGCACAGGCCACTCCAGTAGCTCAGCAAGCAAACTCCTCCCCACCTGTCCAGCCAGCGAAGGCCACTCCACCTGTCCAGCCAACGAAGGCCACTCCACCAGCTCAGCCAGTGAAGGCCACTCCACCAGCCCAGTCAGCGAAGGCCACTCCACCTGCCCAGCCAGCGAAGGCCACTCCACCCGCCCAGCCAGCACAGGCCACACCACTAGCTCAGCCAGCTTACGCCACACCACCTGTCTAGCCAGCGAAGGCCACTCCACCTGCCCAGCCAGCGAAGGCCACTCCACCAGCTCAGCCAGCGAAGGCCACTCCACCTGCCCAGCCAGCGAAGGCCACTCGACCTGCCCAGCCAGCGAAGGCCACTCCACCTGCCCTGCCATCGAAGGCCACTCCCCCAGCTCAGCCAGCGAAGGTCACTCCACCTGCCCAGCCAGCGAAGGCCACTCCACTAGCTCAGCCAGCGAAGGCCACTCCACCTGTCCAGCCAGTGAAGGCCACTCAACCTGCCCAGCCAGGAAGACTACTCCACCTGGCCAGCCAGCACAGGCGGCTTCACCTGCCCAGCCAGCGAAGGTCACTCCACCAGCCCAGCCAGCGAAGGCCACTCCACCTGCCACTCCACCAGCTCAGCTAGCGAAAGCCACTCTACCTTCCCAGCCAGCAAAGGCCACTCCACCAGCCCAGCCAGTGAACAGCAACTCAACCTGCCCCGCCAGCGAAGGCCACTCCACCACCTCAGCCAGCGAAAGGCACTCCACCTGCTCAGCCAGCGAAAACCACTCAACCTGCCCAGCAAACGAAAGCCACTCCACCTGCCTAGCAGAAGGTCCCTCCACCAGCTCAGTCAGTGAAGGCCACTCCACCTGCCCAGCCAGCGAAGGCCACTCAGCCTGCAAAGGCAACTCAGCCAGCAAAGGCCACTCAGCCAGCAAAGGCCACTCAGCCAGCAAAGGCCTCTCCACCTGCCCAGCTAGCACAGGCCGCTATACCTGCCAACCCAGCTAGGCAACTCCACCTGCCCAGCGAGCGCAGGCCACTCCACTAGCTCAGCCAGCGAAGGCCACCCCACCTGTCCAGCCAGTGAAGGCCACTCCACCTGCCACTCCACCAACTCAGCCAGCGAAAGGCACTCCACATGCTCGGCTAGCGGAAGCCACTCAACCTGCCCAGCCAGCAAAGGTCACTCCACCAGCCTAGCCAGCGAAAGCAACTCAACCTGCCCTGCCAGCGAAGGCCACTCCACCACCTCAGCCAGCAAAAGGCACTCCACCTGCTCAGCCAGCGACGGCCACTCAACCTGCCCAGCCAGAGAAGGACACTCCACCAGCTCAGCCAGCAAAGGCCACTCCAATAGCTCAGCCAGCGAAAGGCACACCACCTGCTCAGCTAGCGAAAGCCACTCAACCTGCCCAGCCAGCGAAGGCCACTCCACCAGCTCAGCCAGCGAAAGGCACTCCACCTGCTCAGCCAGCGAAAGCCACTCCATCAGCTCAGCCAGCGAAAGCCACACCACCAGTTCAGCCAGCGAACCCCGTCCACCTGCCCAGCAGAAGGTCACTCCACCAGCTCAGCCAGTGAAGGCCACTCAGCCAGCAAAGGCCACTCAGCCAGCAAAGGCCACTCAGCCAGCAAAGGCCTCTCCACCTGCCCAGCTAGCACAGGCCGCTACACCTGCCCACCCAGGGAATGCCACTCCACCTGCCCAGCCAGCGCAGGCCACTCCAATAGCTCAGCCAGCAAAGGCCACCCCACCTGTCCAGCCAGTGAAGGCCACTCCACATGCCCAGCCAGGAAGACTACTCCACCTGGCCAGCCAGCGAAGGCCACTTCACCTGCCCAGCCAGCGAAGGCCACTCCACCTGCCCAGCCAGTGAGGGCAACTCCACCTGCCCAGCTAGTACAGGCCGCTACACCTGACCAGCCAGCGAAGGCCCCTCCACCTGCCCAGCCAGCACAGGCCACTCCAGTAGCTCAGCAAGCGAACTCCTCCCCACCTGTCCAGCCAGCGAAGGCCACTCCACCTGTCCAGCCAACGAAGGCCACTCCACCAGCTCAGCCAGTGAAGGCCACTCCACCAGCCCAGCCAGCGAAGGCCACTCCACCTGCCCAGCCAGCGAAGGCCACTCCACCTGCCCAGCCAGCACAGGCCACACCACTAGTTCAGCCAGCTTACGCCACACCACCTGTCCAGCCAGCGAAAGCAACTCCACCTGCCCAGCCAGCGAAGGCCACTCCACCAGCTCAGCCAGCGAAGGCCACTCCACCTGCCCTGCCAGCGAAGGCCACTCCCCCAGCTCAGCCAGCGAAGGTCACTCCACCTGCCCAGCCAGCGAAGGCCACTCTACCAGCTCAGCAGAAGGTCACTCCACCAGCTCAGCCAGTGAAGGCCACTCCACCTGCCCGGCCAGCGGAAGCCACTCCACCTGCCCAGCCAGTGAAGGCCGCTCAGCCAGTGAAGGCCACTCAGCCAGCAAAGGCCACTCAGCCAGCAAAGGCCTCTCCACCTGCCCAGCTAGCACAGGCCGCTACTCCTGCCCACCCAGGGAATGCCACTCCACCGGCCCAGCCAGCGCAGGCCACTCTAATAACTCAGCCAGCAAAGGCCACCTCACCTGTCCAGCCTGTGAAGGCCACTCCACATGCCCAGCCAGGAAGACTACTCCACCTGGCCAGCCAGCGAAGGCCACTTCACCTGCCCAGCCAGCGAAGGCCACTCCACCTGCCCAGCCAGTAAGGGCCACTCCACCTGCCCAGCCAGTAAGGGCAACTCAACCTGCCAAGCTAGTACAGGCCGCTACACCTGACCAGCCAGCGAAGGCCACTCCACCTGTCCAGCCAACGAAGGCCACTCCACCAGCTCAGCCAGCGAAGGCCACTCCACCTGCCCAGCCAGCGAAGGCCACTCCACCTGCCCAGCCAGCGAAGGCCACTCCACCAGCTCAGCCAGTGAAGGCCACTCCACCAGCCCAGCCAGCGAAGGCCACTCCACCTGCCCAGCCAGCGAAGGCCACTCCACCTGCCCAGCCAGCACAGGCCACACCACTAGCTCAGCCATCTTACGCCACACCACCTGTCCAGCCAGCGAAGGCCACTCCACCTGCCCAGCCAGCGAAGGCCACTCCACCAGCTCAGCCAGCGAAGGCCACTCCACCTGCCCAGCCAGCGAAGGCCACTCCACCTGCCCTGCCATCGAAGGCCACTCCGCCAGCTCAGCCAGCGAAGGTCACTCCACCTGCCCAGCCAGCGAAGGCCACTCCACCAGCTCAGCCAGCGAAGGCCACTCCACCTGCCCTGCCTGCGAAGGCCACTCAACCTGCCCAGCCAGCAAAGACCACTACACCAGCTCAGTCAGCGAATGCCCGTCCACCTGCTTAACCAGCACAGGCCACTTCAACTAACTGCCCAGCCAGCTAAGGCCACTTCACCAGCTCAGCCAACGAAGGCCACTCCACCAGCTCAGCCAGCAAAGGCCACTCCACCGGCCTAGTCAATGAAGGCCACTCCACCACCTCAGTCAGCGAAGGTCACTCAACCTGCCCTGCCAGTGAAGGCCACTGCACTTGCCCAGCCAGAAAAGGGCATTCCACCTGCCCAGCCAGCAAAAGGCACTCCACCCGCTCTGCCAGCGAAGGCCACTCCACCTGCCCAGCTATCAAAAGCCACTCAACCTGCCCTGCCAGCAAATGCCACTCCACATGCCCAGCCCGCGAAGGCCACTCCACCAGCTCAGCCAGCAGAACCTGAAAACCCACACCCAGCTATGCCAGTTATGCCATCAGTGCCTTCACAGGTGCTATTGACCTATGCCATTGTGACAACTTGCATTCAGTACACAGTAAGCTCATCTGCGCTTTCCCAGGTGTACAGATACACCCACAGTGTCCAGGTTGCTTAAGGGGCACATCACACCTACAGTCCGAAAAATTCATTTACGAAAAACTGCCTTGTGGTTCGGCCTTACCCCACATCCCATTGGGGGCAAATAGATGTGTCGTCTTCATCATCATTGTCACTGTCAATTGGGATTGTTATATTGTGGTTTATAGGCATATTGCTCCCTGTGCACAGATTGTGAGGCATGTAACACAATGATAATGTGGCAAACTTTCTGTGGTGCATACATGAGGGCTCCACCTGTTCATAACATAACATAACAGGTGTATTTGTATAGTGCACGTTTAACCCCAGAGAGGCATCTTGGCGCTATGGACAGATAACAGATGTTTATTGTTACCCTGCTTAATGGTACTCATTTTATCAACCTCGGAAGGATGAAGGGCTGAGTGGGATTGCTGGGATTTCAACCTGTGAGCATGAGGTGAAACACAGGCCCCCGTAGTGGATGCATTATTACACTGAGCCACAGACCCGGCAATAACGTTCACTGGAGAGAATGGACCCCGTCTTTGCCCAGGCCAAATGTCCTCTCAATGGAACAGCGTGTTGTTGTATGGGCCACATTCTAAAGTTGCTCCTCTTGAATCTGTAGGTTTCGGTATTGGCGTGAGGAGCCATGGCAGCATCACATGTTGGGATCTGTGTAGAAGTTGAGTCAGTACTGTGTTCTTTTTTAGAAACGCCTATTCTACCCTGAGAGGAAGATGAAATGCATGCAGCTCTGTTGATGTTGACAGCACATGGCACACATTCCTGCCTCCTTTGTGATGTAGGGAATTGTTGGCAGTGACTTTTGGGGTTCTATGTGATTTCATCAAGGAGATCTGGTCGAATCCAAATCCATCTAATTTAGTTTTCTTCTTTTAAGCCATTTGGCCGGAAATAAATGCAGGGGGGAGACACCCTTTTACCCCCACCTTAATTATTATAATACTCACAGTGCTGGATTATCCATTAGGCCAAGTAGACACAGCCTATGGGCCCCACTCCTTTTAGGGGCCTGCGCCCGCTAGTGTTTAATTGGATTTGGAATGTAATTTGGATTTAAATCGGATTTAGAATTTAATTTGCAGCCTGCGCTGCGTTAGCATTTTTTGGGTGAAAATCATTGGTCTCTGTCTCCCCGCGTCCGGACCCTTCCTGCCGAGTTCGCATTTTCAATTTTTTTCAGCCATACTTTCTCCTTGCATGCCCGTGCGTGCCAGCCAGGGCCCAAGCACCGACTCAGTGAGTCTAAGACACACCCTGGCTGGTGTGCACGCGGGCAGGCAGGCAGGAGCACCGCCACCAGCAAGTCAAACCATCGGAGGCCCAAAGAGGACGAACAAATGTGAGGCGAGAAAGGGAGGATCGACTGGGTGAAAAGGCTGCAGAGGAGACAACGCAGCAGACGGTGTATTACTAGAAGGTAAAACAATAATTGTAGGACATCTGCTTAGTGGTTGAGGACCAAGAGGGAAATAAAGCTGTTGTTCCCTCCAGCAGCTAAAACCTGCAGGTGTCCACGGGACTTTGTAGTCTTGGTGTCTCCCACAGGCTGCAAAAGTCTGTGCCGTGGTCTTGGCACCCACATGGAGAACACCACAGTGCCCCCCCCCACCCTCAGGGTGCCAGCGTCAGTGATGGGGTCACCAGTCACGTTCTGGGGGCTCCCGTGCACAGGACACTGATTAGCATTGATGCTCCGAATGCCCCCTTGCGGTGGGGACTGGCGATGGGCCCCGTGGCTCTCGCAGAGTGCTGAAGCTGACTATCTCGGGTCCTGGGGTGCTCTGCCAGCAGCACTGGCATGTGCTGCGACCCTGCCCCCCGAGGGGTGCTCGGGGCAGGCTCCCTGTAGCCCCCTGCAGGTGCACTGGCCTGTGAGGGTATACTGGACCCCTTGTAGGAAGCGTGGGCCCGTGACTGGATCCCGAGACCCCACGCTAGCTGCACGTGTCGGTCTTGTGTACCCTGGGGACACCCAGGCTGCACAGCGGCAGGAGATAATTTGCGAGGTGGGCATGAAATTCAGACTGCCTAGGAGCTTCCACAGGGTTGAATCCGGCACTGTTTACCCACCACCAGGACGGGCCTTAAGGGCAGCAGCGCCCTGGGCGAAATAGTGCCCCCCCTCGCCCACCCCTGGTTAACAGGGGGCGGGGCAGAGGGGGCGGGGCCAGGATGGGCACCTTTTTTATTTTTTTAATCTCCTCGACTTGACGAGGAGGTTAAATAGGGCGCGTTAGCACCCCATTGTCATTGAATGAGCCCGCCGCTGCGGGTGAATTCAATGGCAATGAGGCACCTGCCACTACGCCAGCTCAGGGGACCCCTTGAAAGACTCCCCCGAGCTGGTGTGGTGGGGGGGCTAATGGGGCCTTTTCTTATGAAAAGTGCCCACGGCGGAAGGCCTCATTTAAATGCACCCGCCGCCGTGGGCACATTTTACAGTAAAAGGCCGCCTGCCACGCCTTCTCCCACAACTCCAGCTCGGGGGAGCCCTTGAAAGACTCCCCCCGAGCTGGCGTGTCGGGGGCTAATGACGCTCTGGGGGGTGTGGCGCCCCGGGCGGTTGTCAGGCTCGCCCCCCCACCCCCCTAAGGCCGGCTCTGCCCACCAGCCAGATACATTTGTGACAAAATCCAGCCCAAAAAAATAAGATTGATTTCACTTCGACCAAATCTCCTGCGATGAAACCTCCCTGTCCCGTCTTAGGACACAGGTTGTAGCCGGTTTTACGCATCCTCCGGTACTGTACGTATTCGATATTCCCCAGTTACTGCTTGTATTACCACATCACATCTGGTATTTCCAGGCGCAGTGTCCGTGGCGGATTTTGGTGTGTGGTAAAATATCGTTTTTTCTCAAATACCACGCATTTTACCATTACCGACAAACTGCGAATCAGGCCCACCGATTTAACGCCAAAACAAGTGGCGGTAACAGTACAGGAGTCTGTCCGTTAGCCATAATATGGGCCAGAGTGTAGGAGAAAGTGGGCATGAGAGAGAACAGAGTGGGCGAGACAGCATATGGACGGGGAGAAATGATTACAGTGTGGAGACAGACAGAGAGATCTTGCAAATGAATTCAGTCATGAATTATTCACAGCGGGCTGTTCAATAGCACTGCTCCTTCACTGCACCTCCAGCGCTCGCGCTGGGAGCTCTGGGAGAGGGGAAAGGAATGTTGGGGTGCCTCTGATTGTTTATGTTTATAAATGAATGCTCAATTGAAGGAGAGACCCACCTCAAGATCAGGAGGGGTTTTAATCGATCACAGACACGTTTCTCACACAGAATGAGAGCAAGCAGTGTGAGAAACCAAAATAAAATGGCACACCAACCCCATAATGGAATACAAACAAGGCAAACCAGGTAGACCGAGAATCAGTGAGCAGGTAAGTACACCTGGAAACAAAGGAAACCAGATTAAATGTTCTATATAGCAGCAACGCAAAAACAGTCACCGAAGATTTCACATGGAGAGACAAAGAAAGGGTACACTCCCTGAAAAGATCTAATTTTCTGGAATCGGTCTCGAATATTTAACAAAAAAAAGGAGGTGTGGTACAGAAATTACAATGACATAATTATTCTTTTGAGTGCAATTATGTCACTGCGAAGTTCAGTCCATCCAGCTGTGTAACGTGCAGGGATCTGGAGATCCAAGGGTGGAAAAGCACAACAAAGCAGTGGGCTGAGCCGGGGGAGCATGGGGAGGGGGAGAGGTTGTTAGGGGGTGCAGGCCCAGGCGAAGAGTGAACACACGTGCCACGTATTTTTTTACATGCCATACCAGCCGCCTTTTTAAGTTTACAGCAAACATAAATTTGACATTTCTCAAATACACAATCAATAATCAATATATAGTTTCCAACACTTCTGCAAAGTGATCCAGGCGTACCATGGCTCTCTGCCCTGCAGGGGCGTTGCATGGTGGTGAGGCCCTGTCCCCGCCCCACAATGCCCTCTTCGGGAGTCGTTACCGGAAGGCAGCCCCCTTTCTTACCGGGCCCAGCTGCCCCCCGGTCCCGCTGCCCCAGATCCCGCACGGAGCTTCCGGCAACCGGGCCCTATTCCAGCTCCGGAGTCCTGCAGGATCACACTGTCCCCATGGTCCTCCCCCACCTGTACACCTCTCCTCTCCTCCTACCAAAAAGGGTGGGTGGAACGTATAAACGAAATCCAACGGCGGTCGAGGGCTCAGGCGGGCGGTGCAGGTGCAGTGACAATCCCTGGCAGGACGAGGCAGAGATCTGTGCTCTCCTCGGCCCCCCAGTGGCTGTGTTCAAGCCCAGATTGGCGCCGCCGCACCCCACTGGCCCCCGCCAAACACAGAGCCTGCCAAACTGCCCCACACTGGGGGTACTGGTTTCAACAGGCATCTGCCTGCCACTTCCCCGGCCCAACCCGCCAACCCCGTAATGGCAGGCTTTTGTCTTTGCGGGCTGAGCAGGGGGTCTACCCAGGTGAAGAGTGTGCATACGTGACACCTATCCTTTTGGATGCCATACCGGCGAAATGTTTTATTTCACAGCAAATATAAATCAACTCCCAAAAATATGGCATTTCTCAAATACACAATTATTAATAATCAATATATATTTTCCAACACTTCTGCTGGCAAGTGGTCCAGGCGGACCAATTCTCTCTGCCCGTGGGGGCGTCGCATGGTGGCCAGGCCCTGTCCCCTCCCCACCATGCCCTTCTCATGAGTCGTTAATGGGAGGCAGCCCCGGGCCCAACTGCGCCCCAATCACGCCGTCCCCCTCCCCCGCTGGGAGCTTCTGGTAGCCATGCCCCATTCCAGCTCTGGAGCCCCCCGGAAAGGGATCTGAGTGTCCCCATGATCCTCCCCCACCTGCCCCTTAGTAGGCCTTTCTTGATGACTTGCAAGCGCCCAAGGCATGCGGCCAGCCGGGCCAATTAGTTGTTCAGTTTCCCTGCAGCCATGTTGAAAGGGCGTGCCGGCCACGGACCCCCCACCCAGTTCAATCTAGGAATGATCTGTGACCTGGCGAGCAATGCCCCGAGCAGACCTGTCCAAAACAGGTAAACAAATACAAGAAGTGCCGGATAAGCTCCTTCCTTCCAAATCTCACCAGGTCGTTCCCCCCAATGTGCAGAATGACCAACACAGGGCTCGGCAGCCCCTCCTTATTTGCCCTTACAACACCAATGAAGGTACTTGGCACATTTGCAACCCCCACGATTAGTCCAGTGGATGTCAAAGGCTGTCATGTCAGACAGCAACCCCTGGTGTTCCCGCACTCTGTTCCATCCTTTTTATGAACGAGTGTTCTATGACCCAAAACACTGGTTTCGCCATCTGCCTTCCTCAGAAATGACACAAAAGGCCGCATGTTAGTCATCCCACTGTATTCCACCTCATTTACATTTTTGAAAAGCCCTGCTACCCTTCCCCTCATGCCCACTCTTCCATCATTCTAGCCCAGGAGATGAGGCCTGAGGTAGCCTTGTATGCATGTGATTTCCACCGCCCAATTTCCTTGATCTGTCCTTTTCCGCACCCGTCGCCTGCCGCCGTGGTGGCTGCCCCAATTCTAGAAGAGTGAGGGGCAAATCCCCGCCGCACGAGCCCTGCTTTCTCTAATGCTTTTTCAAAAATCTTCCGGATTTGCAAGGCCCGCCCCTGTGTAAGAACAGCAGCCCCCCCCAAGATACTCCCTGTACCCCAAATATGCCTGCAGCTTCCTCACTGGGCAGATGTCTGTCATGGCATGTACTGTCATTGTCACCCTGACCCCTTTTCCCTCCCAGTCCGTTTTTGACTTCCGCAACCATTTGTGGGTCAGGACACTCCCCTCAAAGGGCAGGTCGTCCCTGGTCCTACCCACCCCCCCACCCCCAACAAGTCGGCTGTGGATACTCCCACCACCTCCCCAATCCGGAAAGCACCAAAAAGGTTTTTAACAAAGGCTGCCCTGAACATCGCAACCTTCCAGTCATCTCTGCAGATCCCCCCAGTAACCGTACTATTGCTGTTAGTTGGTCTGGGTCTAGGGGCCTTCTACTATCCTCCTTAGTGCCACTGCCCTCTTCCAGCCGGATAAGGCCTTTTTTATGGCGAAATCGGTAGATGGCGGGGATCTTCCTTGTAATCGAGCGAGAAAAATCCAATGGCTGCCATCTTTGTTCTGGCCACCCCCACTGTTACCCCCTCTGTGTGCATTTGCCCCAGGAATTTCATCATTGCACCTCTGTGGAAAATGTCCTCCAGACCCCGTCCGTCACAAAATTCCCTGAATTCCTTAAATGCTCTTTCGTATGCACATTTTGTCTTCTTTTACACCAAAACCTCTATCAATGATGCTAACTCCGGTCACCAAGTTCCCATAGTATCTCTGGGAAGGATGACTTCGCTAGGTCAGCCCCTGGTAACCATTGCTGGAACTCCTGTAGTTTAAAAAGGGACAAAGCATCAGTCGCATTACTAAGGACACCTGGTACATGTTTTGCCTGGAAGCGCATATTGCCCCTTAGAAACGGCAACACCAATCTCTTCAGCAGCCTCAGCACCAAACGGCAACACCAATCTCTTCAGCAGCCACAGCACCATCGGGTACGCCGCCCTCTGGCTGTTGATTGAGCACACTGCAGACATGCTGTCTGAGCAAAAAAAACACGTCCCTACCCCTCAACTCTTCCCCCATATTTTTAATGCTACTATAATTGGAAAAAGCTCCAAAAATATGATGTTCCTGCACAGTGTCTCATTCTTCCAGCTGTCCGGCCATCACCGTCCACACTATTTGTTGCCCAGGGTGGCCCCATACCCCACACTCCCAGCTGCTTCCGTGAATAGGCCCAACTGGCCATTGTCCTCAATTTCCTTTGGGCAGACCTGTACCCCGTTAAAATCCCCCAAAACACTGTCACAAATCGCCAGGTCCTGCTTCTGCTTATTTGACAACCTGGTGTGGTGATGTGTTTTTGGCAAACCTGACATAGCCCCTGCGATAGACAGTGAAAAGGGCCTCCCCATGGGAATAATTCAGCAGTCCCACCAAACTCTGCACTTGCCCCAATTTCACCTTTTTAGTCCCCAGGCTGGAAGTTACTGCCTCCCTGAAGTCCTGCACCTTGTCCTCTGGGAGTTGGCATTCACCCGCCTCACAATCAATCTCAATGCCCAGAAAACAAAGGGAGGTGGCGGAACCTTCCGTCTTCTCGGCCGTCAATGTCACCTACATTTTTTCTGCCACCTCCTGAAATGTCTTCAGTGCCCTCACGCATTCATCAGTGTCCCTTTGCCCCATAGACAGGAAATCATCCAGATAATGGAGGACCTGCGCCCCCTTTCATTCCTTCTTCGTCACCCAATCCACAAAGGTGCTGAATGTCTCGCAGTAAGCACATCAGATAGAGCACCCCATGGGTAAGCATTTATCATAATAGAATTTTCCCTCCACCTGAAAACTCAGCAAATGATAGTCCTCCGGATGCACTGGCAGTAGCTGGAAGGCGGCCTCAATGTCTGCTTTTGCTAGCAGAGCGCCTCCATGCATCCGCTGCTGCCGTGCTATCGCAGAGTCAAAGCAGGCGTTCCTCACAGAACAGAAGTCGTCATTAATGGCATTATTTACTGAAGCCCCCTGGGGAAATGATAGGTTATAAATCAACCAATGCTTTCCTTGCTCCCTCTTTGGGACAAAGCCCAACGGAGAGCATACCAAACCGCTCAGGGGAGGGGAAGTAAACAGACCCGCAAATCTCCCCAATTTGATCTCCTTAGCCACTTTTCCATCATTATTGATGGTTGTGACCGGGCCTACCTCTAGTTCTCGTGCACCGGGGAGCGGTGTGAAATCCTGCACCGGTATCCGGAAGCTTTGTGAAAATCCCTCTACCAACAGTCTTGTCCCTCCCTCGTGGGTGCCTATTTGTCCACGCCCTTAACACATCCACTCGTATAGGTTAGGGTAGGCCCGCCAGTGGCAACCCAAGTGCCCTGCTCCTACTTGTGCTCTTAGCTGAGTTTGATACATTTTGCTTCGCCGTGCCCTGACCTCCCGCAGAATGAGCAGACGTGCTTAAGTTTACATACCAGCCTTGCACAAGTGGATTTGTTGTATGCCCAGCATACCACTTGTTTGTCCCCGCATCCCCCGCTGTTCCGAAAGGGCCGGGCCGGCCTCCCTGGCATGAAGCCCTTGCTGCTGGGTGGGTGCGCTGATCAAAACTAGCCCATAAATCCATTGCCCTATATCCCCAGTCCAGCATAGCATTACCTGCTTTTGCACTCCTAAACCTTTCATCATATACCAGCCAAGCCCCAAATATACAATCATGATACATTGTCAAAACCAGATGATTGTAAGACCACAGTATTTGATGAAGCTTGGGATATATTTTCAGCAATATGGCTGCAAATAATGAGAAACTAGTTGCTCAATTGCCCAGTGATCTTTTCACAAAGAATGCGTTCTCTTTACCCTCACTCTTTGCCTCCTTACTCTGCTCTACCCTTCTATAATGCAAGAGTGAAAATATGTAAATATTTCTCTCTTTGCATATTTTTTCCGTAGTTTCCAGCGGCACATACCAGCAAAGCATACCCGGTGCCGCTGCCTGTACTGGGGTGGAGGCCTTCCCACAGGTCCCTCACCACTGTAGCCCAGTGAGTTTGATCCCCCTCCATTATTTATTACGTTCCCCGCCAACTGTGGATTTACTCCCCTTTTTGGCTCACCAGTTCACCCCTGTGCAGCCATAGTCATCCCTGTGGTGATACCAGCCCCTCCCGCTGTCCCCAGTGGACCCGAGCTTGACACCACTGTGGCCTGCTTCCCCTGTGGGGGTTCCCCTGTCTGGAGCTATCCCTGTAGCAAGGCCGGCAGGGTTGATGTAGTCCAACCCTGCTTTAGAGGCTCCCCAGCCAACTCCCGCAATTACCTCCGGGAGGCCAACCCATCCCTCCTCTTTGAGGACCTGGCAATGAGGTGCCCCACCCAAAGCCCATCCCCTGCCAATTGTTCATCCCCCATAGGCCCACCTGTCCGGTTCCGTACAACCCTGTGGGGCCCCTGTGATGCCGCCATTTAAATTGCCACCAGATTCGCTCCTGCATGCCAGTAGGGCATTGGCTGTTTTGTGCTCCCTTGCCCTGTTCCTGCTGCCCCGGCATTATTCAAGCAAGCTCCTAGACTCCTTCCCATTGCCCACTGCCTGCGTGGTGATAGGTGCCTCACCCACCACCTTTGGTGCAGGGGCTGTGGCCGTCTTTCCCCCACCTGCCTCTTTTTTGCCAGGGGAAATGTAGCCCTGGGGGCCACATTTATCCTCTTTGGCCTCGAGGGAGGGTGCTCCTCTGTGTCGGGGAGAGGAGGAAAGAAAGAATGGTGGAAGGAGAGCAGGAACAGCCAGCAAAGAGGTTGCTAACTCGTACCAAATCTGTTGGCCGGAGAGGCTCAGGTTATGTCAGGAAATTCTTAATTTCCCATTTTTGTGGTCAAACCATGTAGCAAAGGGAACGTATCTACCTGGCCGCTGCTTGTCTGAGCTTGAGTTTATGGTTACCGCCCCATAGGTCTGTTTGATCCACTCAATTCAGAAGAATGTTGCTGTCGCTGGGTCGATTTTAGGTTGTGTGGTGAAGTGGATGGCCACTGGTGACTATAGGCGCGGATAGCAAATTGTAGTCACATGGTCTGCTTGAATTGTCTTTTAGTGTTGCCAACGTAGATCAGTTGTCAAGGACATAAGAGTATGTAGAAAGATAGGTGATACGTTGGTTGATGCTGGATGCTTGTTGATTGTTGTATTAGAATTCCACTTTTCTGTTTACATCATACTTTCCATTCATGCATTTGCTGCATGTATAGAATCTTTAAGGAGGTTCTGGTAACTGCACTGCCTGGCTGCAGTGGTCTCTTTTAAACTCACTGGGGCACAATGTGTTCCTAAGAGTCATATTGCATTTCTACGTGGTAACTGGGTTGGTTCTCACATAGGATTTAAAATCTTCATCCATTGTGATCAGATGTCGATTTTGCTTTATTGTGGAGAGTAATTTGGCTTTGGCTGGAATCAGTTGTAATGAATCTAATGTCATTGTTTTCACTTGCACTGGAGTTTTTATTTGGTCTGAGCACGGTGGTATGCTTGATGATAAGCACTTTACTCTAGGCCTCCATCAACACTTTCTGCTCAAAGCCCCTTTTGGCGGAATCTCTTGATCAGAAGATCGGGTAGTCGAAGTGCCCTGTACATAAGCACCCAGTACATATAAATTCCTCATATGGAATATTCTTCATCTTTTCTGGAATTGCACTCTCTACCCTGAGGATAGTAGCCGTAGTTTTACAGAATCATCTACTCAGTATGCTCTATTCACGGATGAAAATGTCCAATTCAAGAATTTTGACAGCTGTCTTACTAATATGTGAAGTAAATTTGATACTGCAAGTATTGTTGTTAATGTGTGTAATCAATTCAAAAAGTAATGTGCCAGGCCCTTAATAGAACATGAACACATTGTCTATGTATCATGCCCATAGTATGAGGTTGTTGTCAGTAAAGGCATTGTGGTCATCCTGTATAGGATTGTGTTTAAATATGCAGAAAGGTCTGGGAGCCCCTCAACCGAGAACGAACACATCCAAACAACCGGTTCTATGGGAAGGTGCCCACAAGGGAGGGTCTGCAAACACGTTTGAGCTCACTGTACCTTTCACAGAGGAGAAATATCAATTTCCTTATCAATATGGTGCCACCTACTTGGGCAGTCCAGCACCGAAACTATGCAATTCTCCTGTGAACAAGAGTACCAACAGAAACCCCAGACCCCTATTCCAGCCTAGTCGAGCTTCAATAGAATTTCCACTGTCAATTGGCAACCAAACTTTACAGAAGTCACCATAGATGTGAAGTCACTGTATACATCTATCAAACATAACCAGGGAATTACATCACTGAGAACATTCTTGGACTAGATCCTCAAGTCTATTACAACACAGTAACATGCTGGGCCCCATGCTGAAACTCGCAAACAAAAATGTCTTCATGTTTGATAGGCAACAATGTAGCACTGCGATGGGGGTCAAATGTGCTCCCAACTTTTCCAAACATGAAAGCTGTTATGGTGCTAGTTAGACTTGTTAAGTTCAATTTGTGAAGATAATATGTAAATAGATGTTATTTTGTCTCATGTACATTCTACACTTAGGAGTATTTTACACTATGGTGTTCAACATGTCTATTTTTGTCATCATGACGCTGACAAGTGATAGCTGCCAAGTTTGCCCCATGTTTTTGAAGTTTTTGGGGTATTTCTGCTTGGTCACTGTCTGTTGTTATTCAACACATCTGGAAAAGCAAAGGTTGCAGACCCTTCTCTATGTTATGCTTGCTCTGTATAGAGTTAGAAGTGGTCCACGCTATATGGCAGACATGTCCATCCTAAAAGAAGTGCAGCTTCATTTGCAAGATTGGAAGCCGTCCCCATCCTCCCTGACCACTCCAGCTGAATATGTAGGATCTTGACCTGGGTTGGGGCAAGGCTTCAACTTGTTATCTGCGTTCACTAGCCCGTCCTCCTTACAGACAGACTCTTTCTCATGGGCTTTGAAAGCCTTGGTGGTTTGGAATTAAGAAGCGTGTGGTGGAGATTAAATACATGATCAGTGATTCAGGGTTTGCTACTTCTGTCTGATACAACAACCAACTAGTGTTCAACTCTACTCGCCACAGGCACCAGCACTGAACTCCAAAGGGAAAACTCTTCAACTGTTAACCCCTTAAGTGCCAGGCTATTGTGAAAGTCTACGCAAAAAGGACGAGCATACTCGTCCTTGGCACTTAATCCCCAATACTCAGGGCAACATTCATGGGGAACTCTCAAGGTGAGCAATCGATGCTCTGTTTTATTTTACACCTGAATTAAAATATATCATAGCTTTCTATTTGTGCTCACCATCATTACAGACGTAGGTGTTATAATGGCCTCAAGCAATGGAGCAATAGTACATTATATCAACTACAAAAGCAAGACCTTGCAAAGGAAAAATCATTAAAAACTATCAGGTGACTGCACCTCCCAATCGGATGATCCATGAAGGTCTGAGATGGGAAGTGGAGCTGGTTGGGAATGGCTCAAAATATGCTTGAAGGAATTAAAGATGAAAGTGAACTTGGACCTCCAATACACAATGGCATGGCAGAGGACGACTTACTTCTAGGGCAGGCCTCCGCGGAGAAGTAAGCGGATACTTTCCGATCAATGCTGGTGCTGTGAAAAGAGCAGGTGGGTCTTGAGTCTCCATTTTCTGGAGCTGGTCCAAGGTTCAGCTCTTCTGGGAAGGAGTCCTCCAGAGGACTGAGTTGATTCTGAGTGCAACTCACGAGAATTCGCGCAGCTGATACAGTTTGGTCTGTTCCCCCGCTGATCAACGCCAGCCAGTGAACTAAACAAAAACAAAAAAGATCTACAGGGCAACGGTTGGTGCAAAACAAATGAAAACAGATTCAGAAAAATTGGAAGGATAATAACAGACCAAAATGTGAGGATTGGCCACGGGATATGCTGTCTCTGTCAGCAGGGGAGGAAGTATTTTACTCGTGAGCATCTAAGATGGTTGCATGCTGGTGTTAGTTTTGTTCAATGATCTATATGTGCGTTAATTGGCCATTAGCCCATGTAGTATTGAATGTAAATAGATTTGACTGACCCTCTCGCCCCCTTGCGTTGTTTTCGTATTTTAATTCTCTCCATCTGTGGTCTTCCCTTTGCCCGGTATCGAGAGAGAGAAACACGAATGTACGTTTGCTGCGCATTTGCAGTCGACAGAAATGCAGAATCCCTGTTATACTGCACAAGGGGATCAGGGGGTTGCCGGGGTGTCGGTTTGGGGGTTTGAGAGGGTGTCCCCCGCACTTGCGAGGCCAGGATTGTGCGTTGTACAATGGCACATATATATAGGTTATCACTGAGCACCTGCATTTTTGCATTCGGAATTTCCCTTCAATGTATGTCTCTGTGGGTTAGATCAGAACTATGCTAACTGGAAGTGTTAGTTGGGGTTGTAATATGCATGCTTGCCTAGTTGGAGAATTACAAGATGGTTATGGTATAAAGCTACCATGTTCAGGTGCACTTCTACCGACAGCCACATGGACTACCTTACTTTCTTCTTCTTTGAATTTTTTTGAAAAAACACAATGAAGCTTTTTAATCCAAAGAGAAACATCGATTGGATCAAGAGAAGCCTACACAAGTTGTGAAGATCAGAGTGCGCATCCCAAAGCTCAGGTTAAAGTATCCCAAACCCGTGAAGACACATCCAGTATGGCACAACCCCCCAACAGTGAGTGGAAGCCACTTGCCAAACTGTGGCTACAGGGAGGACCTTAAATCATTCGGAAATCTCACACATACACAACACACACATGTTGCATACAGTGCATTTTCACAGTTATGACAGATCGGTTCTATGTCATTTCATCGACAGTCTTTTTTTCGATGGGTTTTTTCAAAGAATATTTTTAACCGAATAAACTCATCTAAATGTATTTGATTTTTGGGGGTGTTCCCACCCAAAGCCCCCCATCCCCTATTGTTTTATTCTCTATTCCCGACCCCATCTTATATGTACTTTCCCACCCCCCTATATTTTCGATGAGTTTTTTTCATTTAAACGTTTTCATTTAAAAAAACAGGAAAAAAAAGGTCAGTGAAAGGACGCTATACCGACAGATCGAGGTTAAGATCATGGATTATGGATTCCCGTTGGTGGGCGAGATGCCGGGGGAAACCGCGGACTGTCCTGTGATGGAAATAACCAGCCTTAACCACTGCTGCACATGGTCAGGCTATGACCAAACAGGACGATGAGATTGCATAGGGGAACAGATAAGTGTCGTATGCCATCAGCAAGGTCCCTGGTTCTTGCATCTGTCCTGCATATTTCTACTTGTGCCACCAAGTATGAAGCAGGACTTCAGAACAGCGTCCCCTGTCAATTTTCAGCAAAGAAAAATCATTTCAGTAAGTGCGCTCTTATAGACTAATGCCTCAGAGGGACTACAGCGAATATCGTTTGGTCCATGGACCCAATGGTGCATTAGTAGTCAACTCAGAAACGTCCCATTTTTGTATGGCCCTTGTGTATTCAAAATAATGTCTTTTAGTGGGCGTGGCCAATCAGAGGATGGGTGGGAACGACTGTATTCCTGCATAATATGTTGCTATACAATCTCTCCATGTGCCATGGAGAAGCAGGATCCTGTGCAGCTCTACTGAACTCCTGAAATTGCATTAGCAAAGGATTGGTGGTCCCATAGTGAGCAGGACTCTCGGCGGGCTGCAAGGCCAAGATGGCTGCATGCCGGGTTATAGGAAGCAAAAGCTTAAGCCCCTGCGCTGAGCCTAGGGCCAGAGTGCCAGTGTGAGATACCAGTATGGAGAGGGACTAGTGCCAGTGGCTTCAAGGGCACAGCGCGCAAACATTCCGAGCATCCCAGGGCTCCTGCTCGAATTGTGGCCTCTAGCAATAGTAGATCATTTAGCACTTGCTCTTGTGGAATGTCATCTATTTATTTAATTATTTTTTAAATTCATTTATAAAGCGCACCACAGCCCGTAGGCATTGAGGCGCTGTTACAGAGTACAGTAGCATGCTTGCAAAATTTCGGGTACGGGTTGTACATAGTTTCATGGGGACAGGAGAGGGGGGGAGATAGGGGAATCTATACAAGTAGATCTGTTGGTGGCAGAGGGCTGAGCTCCAGCAGAGTGGGGCCAGCAGGAGCAGCACTGAGGGAGGCTGATGGATTGTCGGTTCACCGGGGATGAACCTTTGGGGAACAGATTCAGTGGCAATAACATGTTGAAAGGTAGCTTTATTGGCGAAGGACTCCTGCAGTAAGGAAGCAGTGACAGAGTGCATGACGAGGCATCAGAAAGGCAACTTGTGGTGGAAGTATGGCAGAGGGGGCGGGAAACCATCTCGCCTCTCCTGCCCGCTGTGAAGAGCTGGTAGAGGGGGCAGATATCCCCTGCCTTGAAGACAAGTGGAGGCGGGCCCAGGCACACGGGAGACTGGACCAGAAAACAACGGGGAGGTCCTAAGCAGAGAGTTGGGGAGCATTAGGGGGAAACCCCTGCTCCAGACACCCAGCAAGCGGTCAGGGGATGAGAAACACCTGGGAAGTAGCCAGGAAGAGGCCTCGGAGGGCTGGTGCGATGCTCCTGGCATAGGAAGCTCACTGGTGTCAGGAGTGGGAGAGAGGTGGCTTGACTTGAAGAGGGGCAATTGGCCTCGAGGCTCTGTAAAAAGACCCACAGCTCCTCAGGGAGTTCCGAAGTCTGCAGTTATGGAGGATGGACTGAAAGGGGCAAGCGGAGACAGCTGATGCGGGTACTAAGCAAAGAAAGAGACTAGGGAGAAGGGGCAGATCACTTTGTAATTGGACACGAGACCCTTTCTTTGAGTTAATACACTTGCAACTCGTAGCAGGTACACATATTATGAGCTTCCAACTTACAGTTCCTCTATCTGGCACACTTTGTTGCCCAACAACATCTGATGTAGTCTGTATATGTAGTAATGTGACGTGAGTGTCACTGGTGCTTGACGTCGAAACTTTAGTTCTGGTGGAACGTGGGGGTTTCTGTGTTCTCTTAGGATCATTGGCAGTTGAGTGTGAGAGGCTGCCGGGATGTGTGTGGGGAATCCAGTGTCCAACGTGTATGAGTGCGTCTCCGTCTGCCTACCTATTCCTACTGTTTCATGGACCCTGAATGCGCACCAGACCAAGCACAGTTAAGCCTGCATATAACTTCCTGGCAAGGACTACACTTCCGTTATTTCACTGGCGACGAGTTTCACAGCTGGCGGTAGAGGACTTGAGCGCTGCTGAGGGGGGTGCAGCACATCGCAGACACTGCCCCCCCCCCCCACAGGTTTTCCCCACATTCAAAAAGTGCAGTAAGTTTCAGCTGGCTAACAATTCCCTGCCATGGAATTTCAGGTTAAGGCAGTATCCAGCGCAGTTTGTCCGTTAATGGGGCAGGGAAGAGCCAGCCTTCCAGACGACCTCCCGTCATTGAGCGAGGTAGGGATCATGCTCGGCAAGGTTCAGGGCTCTGTTTGCAGCTTGGGGCCGAGATCGAGTGCCCCCTGAGCCTTTTCCCCAACGCTGTTGTGTCCACGCAGTTGGACAGAGAGCTGGCGGTGTGCCTGCCATGGCACCCATTTTCCAGCAGGGTGTCTGAGGCCGTGCGTGTATTCGCAGAGAAGCTCTCCACGGAGGATGTAGCCAGATGTCCTTCCTGCACCAGTTAGTTCCCTTACAGTGATGGCGACGTCCCTGGGAGAATAATGTGACCCGTCGTTGGTGTTCGTGGGGTCACTGCCCGGCGCACAGCATCTTAGGAGTGTTGCATGTGTATTGTACAATGGATTTTCAGCTATCTTCATGGGATCAGCGTGGTTACCAGGCTGGAATACAACAAAATGGACATGTGGTGAGGCCTGGAAAAGACGACAGTCTATCACATGGCTATGACTTGATGGGAAGTGGCAGGCCCTGAAGGTCTGTGATGTTTTGGATCTTCGTTGAGGGAGTTCCATTAACCCAGCTGACTTTGACAGGGGTTCTGTTGCGCAGTTAGCGTTAGGGAACATTGGACCTGTGCTTATCTGTTCTGAGTGTTGTCAATATGTTTTGGCCCCGATGTGGAGGGGTTAGAATTATTTTCCGGAGGGGGGGAGGGTATTAGTATGTTGTGTTGAGGCCCTTGTTTGTTTCCTGTTTGACACCCCTTTTAGGTTGCCCTGGTTTCCGCTCGTGTTGAATTGTAGAGAATTTTTAAAACACCAACTAGCTTCAAACATTCTGACAACCAGGTTTCTTGGAACATAATTAGATCATAGTTCCCGAAGATTTCTTCTTTCGTGGATTTAATTTTGAAGGACCTGGAACCCTGCGTGTTCCAACCCAAGATTTCAATTCATATTCTGCTAAAGAGATGGCGCGTCTCCCTTCATTTTG
The DNA here is from genome assembly GCF_040938575.1 of Ambystoma mexicanum. Classification (NCBI taxonomy): domain Eukaryota; kingdom Metazoa; phylum Chordata; class Amphibia; order Caudata; family Ambystomatidae; genus Ambystoma; species Ambystoma mexicanum. The sequence continues at coordinate 143,112,350 of NC_090930.1, read as the reverse complement.
TCGCAGATTTGACAGATGATCTCTGGCAAAAGTTCCCATATTGTAGATCTTATAGGCATTGAGGGACGCCTGCAGCTTCTGGGTAGGAGCCGATACTCAGGAGGGTCCTTCAAAATGAAATCTATGAAAGGAGACATTTTCGGGAACTATGATGTAATCATGTTCCAAGAAACCTGGTTATCAGAATGTTTGAAGCTAGATGCTTTTTTTAACCTTAGATCAACCAGCAACCAGAAGAGAATGTGGCATACCTTGGCATCCCTTGAATTGATATCAGTCGCAACCCAGGGGTTAGTGGCTGCTCTCCTTTCTCCTATTGGCCCTAATCATCTCCAACCAATGATAGGGATTAACATCTACTGGAGCTCTGCCTCTTCTAACCCAACTGACTTTATAGATTCATTATCAGACTTGTACTAACAGCTACCACCAAGTACACTACAGCTGGAATATTATTGTCTGGCGATTTTAATTCACAATGTATTCCGTTATTGACTGAATGTCCCTCTTCCTTGGTTAAACCAGCAACTACAAATGACAAACAATGGACAAGCTTTTTGCAAAGTTGGAACTTGAAAATACTTAAGGGGAATGTCGACCGCCACGATTAGGCCAAAACCCCAGACAACCACCTCAAGCAAATTACCTCCCCTACCACTCAGTTACACCCTCATCAATGCCCGGCCGCTCCCAGCCCAGGCCCTTGCCATTCAAGATCTTATCACCACCAACAATCTTGATCTCCTGGCAATCAGTGAAACATGGCTCCATGAAGCATCTGGCCCAACATTATCACTTGTCCTCCCTCCTGACTACACCATTTTTAGGCAAGATCGCCGTCACTCCAAAGACGGCAGAGTGGCCCCCTCATAGCAAAAGACTCTATCCCTATCAGAAAGGTGGATAGGACAACTGAAAACAGCAGCGACCACCTATTCCTCAAACTAAACCCCTCCCCTGGCTGCACCATCACCCTATACATCGTCTACCGCCCCCGAGACCCATAACAGACTTTCAAGCCGCCCTTACTCACCTCCTCGCCAACAACTTAAAGAAATTCTCCAAGGCCATCCTCCTAGGTGACTTCAACCTTGGCCTAAATGACGAAAAGACCCACTAGCCGACCCTCTAGACAGAGCATTAGGAACCCTAGGGTTCAAACAAGCTACCTCAGACCCCACCCACATCGAGGGTCGCACCCTTTATTGGATAGCCCACCACAACTGCCCTGTCACCATCAAGGCAAACAAACTTCTACCCTGGACTGACCACCACGTCAACCTCTTCGATATCACCACAGCTAAGTCAGGCCACCAACCTACGACCCCCCTCCCGCCAGCTCTTACCAAGAGTGCCCGTCAACGCACTAAAGATAGACTCTTACCCCACCTCGCAGTTCCCGCCCTCAGGCCACCCTTCTTGAAAGACCCAGAATCTCTAGTTCAGACATTTAACTCCATCATCGTACAAGCCATTGACACTATCGTCACAATCACTCTAAGGAAAGCTAAACACACCAAGCACTTCAATGCATGCTCCATACCAGATCTCCTCAAACTTCGCACCAAAAAAAGGGAAGCACTCTCCATCTGGAAAGCCAACCCTTGCGTTTCCACGAAGAGCGAGTCAAACAAAATCGAAAAAGAATACAAACTAGCCATCATCAAAACCAAAGCTACCTCATTCAATACCAGGATAGACTCAGCTAATTCCAACACTAAAGAGATCTCCATTTTCAGGGAGCTATAAACACCTACCCCTCCCCCCAAACCCATCACAATCGATGAAGCTGGTGCAACATCATCCAAGATGCCATGCTCAGCAAACTTGACAAGTTACACAGCAAAATCCAAGCTAACCAACAGTCACTCAACCACCAAGCGCCTCACATCTCTATTGACACTTCTGAAAACGTACCCCTTTTCTTCTTTAAAGAAGTCACAGAGCAGGAAGTCATGGTACTCATAAACTCCATCAAACTGCAAAGGTGACATTTGTCCAGATACTCTCATTGAAGAATGTGCCTCCACCCTTGCACCCTTCCTCACTGCCTTTATTTATTTATTTGCATTTTTTTTAAAGCGCTCCACAGCCCGCAGGCATCGAGGCGCTGTTACAGGAATGTTTTTTTTCTGTTTATTTTAGTTGCGCAATTGGTTTTGTTTTGTCTTAGTTGAGTATTTATAACACGCTTAAATACCCAGAGGTTTCTAAGCACGGACCCGGGGATCGAGCCTGTGTTGCGTGGTGTCGTCTTGCTTCCAAGGCGAACACGTTGCCGCTGAGCTATCCTCCCTGGAGAGGACTTATTAAAGCCTCCTTTTCAACTGGGCTTGTCCCAGACTCCCTGAAGGAAGCATGGGTCCGCCCTCTCTTATAGAAACCCACACCAGACCCAACTGCACCAAGTAACTACAGGCCATCACCACGGTTCCCTTTCTCCTAAAGATTCTAGACAAAGCAGCCTACCTGAAAGTACAACAGTTCCTTGAAGCCAACAACCTCCTGGTCTCTACCAGTCTGATTTTTGCTCTGGTCACAGAACCGAAACAGCCTTACTAGACCTCAAGAACCAAATGGATGACATTAGAGACTCTGGCAAACCAGCCCTACTACTCCTCCTCCTCCTCCTCCTCCTCGACCTCTCAGCAGCCTTTGATCTCGTCAACCACCAAAACCCGGTGCCAACACCTCTCAACGCCCACACACTTCTGGCCCAACGCTACAGCATGGATCACCTCATTCCTCCAAGAGAAAGCCATGAGGGTCTTCTCAGATCTAGCCAGCGCACACCCTAGCACCATCCAATGTGGTGTCCCCGAGGGCTTGTGGATCTCGCCGACCATGTAACATTTTTACCAGGCCACTGTTCAGCATCCTCGACTAAATAGGCATCACATATACAAACTACGCCGATGATACACAGTTCCTCCTAGAACTATCGGGTTACTACGACATTGATTCCAAAACCCTAAATGACATCTACCCCATGACCCAAACGTGGATGGCACAGAACTGGCTCTGTCGAAATGGAGACAAGACGGAACTACTCCTAATTGGGTAACCAGAAACACTAAAGAAACTTGACAACCAATACAATGTCTTTACCATAGACAACATACCAATCCCAGATTCCCAGGCAGTAAAAACCCTGGGAGTCTACCTAGACTCCAACCTCTCTATGACAAGGCAAGTAAACACCATTGCCTCATCACCGGCTTACCACTCCAAACTCCTCACCAGAGCTAGACCTTTCCTTACAAAGCAGAATTGCCTGACTATAGCCAGAGCTATAATTGGGGCGGTACCGACTCGTTTACTGCAATGCCCTCCTGGTCGGGACCACCACAAAGGACATTGAAAAACTACAAATCGTAAATAATGCACTCCGGGCTGCCTTGGTATCCCTAGAAGAGAGCATATCTCATCTGCCAGGAAACAAGCATATTGGTTAACCGTTAAAGAAAGCATCATATTCAAAATACTGTCCCTCACCAATAAATGCATCCACCACGGAGCACCTCAATACCGGTTTCAGAGATTCACCAGGCCACTCACAGAGAGGCCAATTAGTACCCCATACACCAACCTACTCTGAGTGCCTAAGGTCACAAAAGCACGAGCTTGAGGCTCCAGCTTCCCCTTCATCGTGCAACCCAGTGGAACTCCCTTCCACCCAACATCAGAGGGATCTCATCCCACTTAGACTTCCGGAAAGAAATCAAAACACAACTGTTCATTTAGAATCTCCCAGTATCGATCCACAGGGCTCTAAATGCATTGAATTGGCCTGTATGTATCACTGCTTCCTATCCAAATAACTTTGTCATGTGTATACTATGCCACCCATGTAACCTGCTCCAAACCTGCTATGTCCCATGTAACCAGTAGCAATGTTGTAACCTGTAACTAAGTCCTTCTCTTGGAGCAGCGCCTCGATGTCCATGGGCTGCCAGTGCGCTTTATAAATCCAAATAAATAAATAAAAAATAAATAAATGGGATATCCCTGTAACCTCTACTTGGTCTCGAGGCTCCTCCAGATCTATTCTAGATTGTGTTTACCTTTCTGATGATCTATTGCTGTGTTGTAAATCTTTCCAGGTGTTAACTCAGGGTCTAAGACTAGGTGATCATAACAGAATTGAAGCCAAAATATCGTTAATATGCCGTCCAACTACTGAGATGTCTAATATGTATGTGAATAATGGCAAGAATCACCTACTTTTCAAAAATAATGGCATCATCTTAAATAGTAAATTACAATATTTGATGAAGACATAACAGATGATGAATTGGCTGAACAATGTAATCCAGAAAACAAAGTGAACTTTTTATTGTATTTAAATCATCCATTGCCCAGTAACCCTGCTATGAGGAAAATACACTCCCACTCCTTTGATGAGGAAACCTGGTTAAGAGGCAACTCAGAAAAGACATCAGACATTTGAAATCTAAAATAGAAAATCATCAAGAATACATCTTGCCGTTAAATAAATTACGTGGCAACTGTCGTACCTGGTCTCATGCTCACTCCCATCTTCGACATCAGAGAGATGGGGAAATAATGTTAAAAACATTAATAACTAAAAACTCCTGCAATTGTTGGAAGCTAATTAACAACCAAAATATGTCCCAGAGTTAGTTACAAAGTAACGTGATCTCGGAACTGTTTGGTGTAAATATTTTGAAGCCATTTGCAGCTCCCATGGGCGTAGGATATGGGGGGGCAGGTGGGGCCAAATTCCCCCCACAATTTTAAGTGAGGGGGATATAATGGCATTTATCCCCTCCAGAATATGTCTGTGTTCTGCTACTGTCTGCACATTCCAGTTGCATCATGTGGCGTGTAAAAATACTTGGATGAGCCCAGAAGGTAAGTTCCGTATGAGCAGAGAGCTCCATCTTGCCTCCACGGACGGTGCAGCTTTGCCAAGGTGGAATTATCTCCATCAAAGATGACAGCTTCAGCCACATGCAAAGTCATCCTGCATGGAAATCAGACATTGGAATATTCCCACTCCTCGGTGCAACCTGTTGGAAAAGTTGCAAGTGTTTCTCTTTGACATGACCCCGAGACTCTGCTGCCCCCCACTGCGGCGCACCAATGGCTGTGATACAAGACTTGGTACGTGTTTTACACAGAGAGAATTAAATCCACCCTTCGATGCTAATTAAAAGTTATAGTTCATAAAAGCTTTCCAAGTACATCAAACATCAAGCTGCCATATATGCAAACATTCACATTATGATTACACCTGCACATTTGGTACAAGCCGGTGCCCGGGCCGGAGAACAAACTGCACGTGCCGCTGCACAGTGCACTGCTGGGCAGCCTGCAGTCCAGTCAGTGCGACTCATCGACGACTCGAAGCGAGTGGGCATCTTGGATAGGTACACTGTACTGTACACAACAAATACGTTTTATAAATGGTAACATTCCATTGTCAATTCCATGTGTTGCTGAATTGCAATAGCTGTATATTCTCCTTTTTCTTTTTCCGAATGTAGTCTCCTTTTTTTTTTTTCAGAATGGACATTCATAAATTCTTGGTAATAAAACTGTCCAGTGAAGAAGAGAAAATGCCTGTGTTGCTGTCTACTGACCAACAGGTAAGAGGATCAGAAGTTAAATGTACAGATAAGGTTCCAATTGAATGCATTGCAATGACTTCACATGACGGTATCCCAGCCACACCCACAAATTAATATAACGAAAGGATCTATGGAGCAGAACATATCCTTGGGGCAACAACTGGCAATGCAGAAGATGACGATAACAACTGTTAAATCTTTGTTCAACAAAAATCAACCAGCCTTTCAGATAGAAGAGCCCCCTCGCCATCGCTAAGTGCAATGGTACCAAATCACCCATCTGTGAAATGTATACCAGTTCAAACCACTGTAGTGCAGTCACAAAATCAGAAGAAGTGCATATTGCATTTTCAGGAAAGCTGGTTCAAAGATTTTCCATGGTTGCACTGCGGTACCAAACTGGAAGGAGTTATTAGCTTCTCCTGTGCAAAGTCTGCTGCATTGAAACTGGTTGATCCCTCAAAGAATGCTGAGCAAGCGTTTGTTACTATTGGTTTTAACAATTGGAAAAAGGCTATAGAAAAGTTCAACAAGCATCAAAATAGTTTTGCTTATGCATACTCTGTAAAGCAATTGGCACACCATAAAGGAAGTACACCAATTGATTCATAGCTTTGGCAACAAGTAAAACAACAAGATTCTTGGTTGTGCCTTAACAAGATAGTTCACACGCTTGCTCTTTTGCCATAACAAGGTCTTGCCCTGCGAGGGCACGATGACAAAGAAGGGAATTTTAGGAAAGTTCTCGATGCACGCGCAGATGATGTGCCTTGTCTGAAACAATGGATCACATCAAGCAGAGCTGAATCCTTGAGTCCAGACATCCAAAATGAAGTTCTATAGTTATTTTCTCATGCAATTGTGCATATAATCCGTAACAGTATTGGAGACAATCCCTTTGCTGTTATAGTTGATGGCACATAAGATATATATGGTCAAGAACAAGCATGCTTTTGTATCCGATATGTTTATGTTGACCAAGATCTTTGGCCACATGAAGATTTTCTTTTTTTTTATATTTCTTTATTGGCATTTAACAACTCCCCCCCCTTCCCTCCCCTAACCCCACCCCGCGGGGTCCATAGGATAACCAAACAAAATAAAGTCTAACTGAACGTCTGAGGATGGGAGGGCCATTCTCCCCTCACTGTATGTCCAGGACCCATATGTTCTGTGGGCACCATTGCTGCACAAAGTCACTTTTCAAAAAGGATAGGACTTCACCCCAGTCTTTCCGGAATTTCTCAGAGTCGCCTTGTATCTTATATGTAATCCATTCCATGGCTAAAGAATCCCATATTTTACAGAGCCAGCAGATTTTATTGGACTGTACCAAGCAGATGATACCAGCGGAGCATCAATTGCTAACATTGTAAAGGATGTTTTATGTCATCGGGGCCTGTCTTTATCAATGCTTAGAGCACAAAACCTATGATGGTGCAGCAAATATGGGAGGGAAGTACCATGGTGCACAGGCAATAATACGGCAACAACAACCACTTGCATAGTATGTCCATTGTGGAGCTCACTGTACAAATGTAGTCATTCATGGCTGCAGCACAACAGTGTCCCATAATGGAAGATGCAATTCTCCATGTTCAAGAGCTTGGTAATCTGTTTGGGCAATCTATGACATGCCGCACAAAATTTGAAGATATTGTCCAGCATCCAACTCAAGGACCAGCCAAGGTTGCCAAAATCAAGCCATTGTGTCCAACGCACTGGACGGTTCGGGTAAAAGCTGTACAAAAAGGAATGGATAATTATGAGGCTATTCTGGAAAAAGAAATGGCAGCTTCCAAGAATAGTGGTGATGTGCCCGCTCGTGCCTGTGGCCTATTAAAACAATTTCAAGAGGGAATAACTTTCTTAGGTGTGCAGATTGTTGTCCAAGTCATGCAGCTCCTTGAGTTCTTGAATATTGCCATGCAAGGAAACCAACAAACAGTATCTGGATTACTTGAAGCTGTGAATCATACACACAGTTCCATCCTAAAGCTTCACAACAAACAATCTTTTAACAGTCTAAATCACCATATGGTGGCAAGATATCAACTGAAGGAGGTAGAACTGGGAAGACAACGCCAAATTCCAAAACGTATTGAAGGATTAGCTGAAAATGTTCACCAAGAACCATAAAGGACTACAGACCACAGTATTTTGAATGTTTAGATACCGTTTCTGTTCAACTAAAGCAGCATTTTGACCAAGAAGGCATCCAAATGTATGAACACATTGAACAGCTGCTTCTAACATTCAGAAGCGCTGATATTATTGTTAAGTAGTCAGGAATTGAATATCTCCTCCTCTCTACACAATTAACAACATTATCAAGCGTCCATAAATCTCCTTCCATCTCAGAATCGGTAGAGATCTTTCAAAAGGATGCTTCCCACAGAAAGAGCGTTCTTTGCACAGGTGGAGAAACTACTGCATATCCTCCTAACTGTTCCAATATCTTCCTGTGAGGCTGAGAGGAGATTTAGTGCTTTGCGACGACTGAAAACATGGCTGCGCACAACTATGACTCAGAAAAGGCTCAATCATGTTTGTTTGTGCAATATACACAAAGATATAATGGATCTGGCTGACATACAAACAATAGCAACAGAATTTATAATGCGTACCGAACGCCAAAAAAAAAAATAATAAAATTAACAAATGCTCATGATCATCACTCACTACAAAATAACTGGCAGATCATTTTACGCTATGGTTTGTGTCTGCAGAAAAGTCCCTGTCAAGAGGGTTGTAAAGTTTGTGAGGTTTGTAGACAAGGAATGGCGGCTGGACACCCAATCTTTTTGGGACCAGCTATGCTCAGGTCATGAAAGCCTTTTGACCTGGGAAGTGGTAACATTTTTACGTGAACTGAGCCTTCTGAAGTGAGACGCCAAATGAAGGATTTTATACTCTGAACTGCTTTTCTTTTTCTTAATTTTATTCTGTTTTCTTTTCTCGTGTTTTATACAGTGATGATATATGTAATTTAATACGTACTGCTATTTCAATTTTGTGAAAAGTCAGGTTCTTTGACTAAAACACAATAAATTTTTTAAAAAGCAAAGTCCCCAAGGTGTCCCCTGTCACCCCAGATTTTATGTGTCTCCTATGTCCCCGACAGCTCCCCCTCTCATTCATCCCAATCCATCAGTTCCGACACAGAATGGCATATGAGCATTGATGAGGAGATGTTAGCAAATGTAATAACTAAATCTTCATCATCTAGAGCAGCAGGTCCTAAAAGCCACCCGAAAGCAATACTAAAACCGAATCCTTATCTATGGGCCTCCTTTTTGGAAGCAGTATTCACCAGAGTACTGAAATCTTCCACGCCTCCGCCCTCATGGATGTTGGCCATTGTGATACCTATCTACAAAAAGGGCGATCGGGTTGATCCAGCCAACTATCACCCAATCGCCCTTTTAGATGCAGATGGTAAGATATTTGCAGCAGTTGCATTAAAACATTTGGAAGAATGGAAAACTAAAGACTTTTTTTAATCCAAATTCCAGACAGGTTTTAGAACATGTCTCTCTACCTCTTAAATGGTCTAGTTATGTCTATCCTTGCACAATCAGCAGCTAAAAAAGATGGTTGAATACTCTATGGTGCTTGGCCGGATCTCTCCAGACCCTTTGATACTGTCAATAGAGAGCACCTCTGGGCAAAGCTACACCAATGGGGCATCCTGAGTGGCCTTTTAGCCATTCAAAGAGGCCTCCATACAAACACTACTCTTCGAGTGAGATTAAATGCCTGGGGCAACCTGTCTGGTGAGGTACCAACCAAAAGAGGCATGAGACCGGGATGTATCCTTGCTGTATGCCTCTTTCATCTTTACCTAGCTGATTTAAATAAAGCCCTAGAACATCAATCATTAGCAAGTCCTACAATTGGCAAACAGTCACTGTATTGGATTGATGATGCTGATGATGGGGTCTTGCTTGATCAGTCACCAAGAGGGTTGCAACATCTTCTTTCTGCATTCCACTCATATGAAAAACAAATGACCCAATGTTGAACCCATCAAAAACAAAAATCTTAGCATTTAGGATACACCATAAGACCTCTAGTAAGTTTAGGTGGTCACTTGACGATCAAATTTACCTGTGACCACTAATGTAAACTACCTAGGCATAAAACTCCATTCAGTCCAAACCAAAAGACTATTAGAACAAGATCTTGAGCTTAAACTAATTCCAATCATATCTCAAATGAAAGAAATTTACCAGTACTTTCTGTAAATTTTCCATAACCCAGCTGATCAAATTTTTTAAGGCCAAAGTAATCCCCTCGTTTCTCTACGGCCTTGCACAGTTCCGTTCTCTAACATAATAAACTGGACACGTTTAGAAGGCAAAATTTGGAAAACAATTCTCCACGTTCCACCAAGCTATCCCATCACATCCTTGAGATATGAATTAGGGCTCCATTCCTTAAAATGATATCTAGCGTAGAAAATACTATCACTATGTAGTTTAATGTGGTTCTCTAACAAAGAGTCTCTTTACATAGACATAGTAGCTGAGCTTCAAAGTAGAACCTCCCAATTTCTACAGGATTCGTCCAATCAGGCGAAAAAAAATGATAGAGCAATGTGATCGATCTATAGATGATCTTATTCAGAACCCTACTGGTGTCACACGTGCCCTGCTGCCGAAAGACTGGATTTCGACTATAGATCAGATGTGAGAGAGATTGCCATTCCACTCATTGCCCATCTTCAATAAACCAAGTGGTTATATACTAAACTATCCCGCCTGTTTTCCTAGTTCCCATATGAGAACTACATTTCTTAGAATAAGACTTAATCTAATTAAAACAGGTCATATACATTCGATCTATGATAAAATCTCGAAAACTTGCACTCTATGTGATCGAAATGTTACACAGACTTTGCACCACCTCCTTATCATCTGTGAAGGCACTAGAGAAGTTTGTGAAAAATATCTTGCTAGTTGTGTCGATGATAAAATTTGGGTCTCTACAAATGCATTCTGGTAAAGGCTAATAGCTGGCCATAAAAGATGTGTAATTATTGCTGATCTAAGGATCTTAGAAAAATATGATTTTATTGTGCGAAAAATAATGCACTTTATTTTCATATCTCTGTAATCAATTTGATAGTTCTCATTAATATTAATGTTTGTTAATGATTGTATAAATTTTATCCTTTTCTTTTTGTTTTTCTTCTTTTGTATTTTATTCATTCATATTTTGTGAAAAGTCACTTAATTCGACTGTAACATAAAAAAAAAATATCTAATTAGAGAACTCTTAAATTAGTGAGCTTATTTTTGTTGTGCATTATTTATTTATTTATTTAGTTGAGATTTATAAAGCACGGACTATGGCCCGAAGGCATGAAGGGGCTAAGGGGGGAGCAGTTTTACAAAACAAGGAGCCACAGGCTAAGGATCAGTGAGGGAGCCAAAAAGATGGGTCTTGAGCAGCTTACTGAAGGAAAGATATGTGGTCTGAGCTCTCAAATGGAATGGCAAGGCATTCCATAGAGTGGGGGCCAATGCTGGGAAGGATCGGCAATCCCGACGCTTACAGCGATAGTTAGGAATTTTCTGCAAGATTTGTGATTCAGACCGAAGGTTTCTTGTGGGGTAGTACCTCACCAGTTCTTTCCTCAGATAATGCAGCCCCCCCATCGTGGAGAGCGCAATGCACACTACACAAGATCTTAAACTGAATCATCGCTCCCACCGGCAAACAGTGGAGCTGGAGAAGCAGAGCAGTAGAAGAGGTCAATCGCTGAGCCTGGAGAGCAAGTCGGGCCCCTGCATTCTGAAGCACTTGAAGTCTCTGAATCTGAGGCTTCGGTTGTCCTAAGTAGATACCATTGGAGTAATCTATGGGCCCCATTATTGAATAGGTAACTAGTGTAAGTAACTAGTATACTGTGTGGTTACAATTCTTTTTCATTTTATACTGGCAAGGTCACAATATAAAAGCAACAGCGACACCAGATTGGGGTGAGTAGTGATGTGACTGAGATGTGGGGGCAACTAGAAACTTGGTTGCGGTATTAATGCACTTATTATTTACAGGTGTGATTCCTGCAATTTCCCATCATTTCAGTTTTGGACATGAAGGTGGGGGTTGTAATGTGTAGTTGTGATGCTGGAAATGCATCAGAGGGACAGGGCCTCTGAATCCTTGTCCTGTACTGTTTTTTATCGTGTGTTCTGTCGTGTTTTCTGCCCAGGAGTCCATGTGGGACTCCTGGCAGTGCAGCTCTCTTTTGGTTTGGTGAACAGACCCATGGGATACCCTTATGGCACCCATGGGTAGGGGTACAACCCTGTGCCCCTAGTGTATGTTTTTGGGCACCTGTGGGTAGCCCACAGAGCAGGGTATGGGCTGGTGGCAGCTCCATGCTGAAATTGACAGGTGCTCTGGGTGTCCTCCATTTTGGGATACCCAGGCCCTGCCATTGGAATCAGTTGATTCTTGATGGAAAACAAGATGGCCCCTGTGGCCTCTTGCTTTCTATTGCCTCTTACCTTGTTTTCCCAAAGTCCTGGGAAGCCCTGACTCTGTCCCTTCCCCCTGACTGGCTGTTGGGTGGAAGTTCCATATATGGTGTTGTTGTGAAGGCCCAGCTAGACTGACTGGAGCCTTCCCATTCACTGTATGTTGTGGGTACCTCCTGTGGGTGGGACCTGGGTGAAGGGAGTGGGTGACCAATATACACTCCTTGTTGTGGTTGTCTGGTTTCTGGCATGTGAGACAAAGACTGAGACAGCCCTGCCCGAAACTGGCCTGAATGCAGTGTGTAGTGTTGAATGGCTGGGTACTTGTCCCAATCCACATTCCTTGTTGTGAGTGTCTGAAAGGGAGGAGTGTGGCCTGAATGCACTGTGTGCCTGATTGGCTGACTGACTGCATGAATGCCCTTCTGTGTGATTGGCTGCTGTGTGTGTGCCAGCAGTGTGGATGAGAGACAGAATAGTATATCTGGGGACCTCTCACCACTGGAAATTGTTCAGAAGCGTTCAGAAGCTGAGTCTCCACTCAAGAGTAACTGGAACTGCTGATCCTCGACGTCCAGCTGGAAGAAGAAGACTTGCTGCTGCATTTGCTTCGACAGATCTGAAGGTTGCCGAATTCGTCGAGGACTGACCCGAGAGAGGACCTGGTAAGGCGCCCTCTTCCCGTGCTCCGAGGGATCATCGAGCACCGCTACATCTTCGCCGAAGCGCCCTGGAAGTCAGACCCTCGAAAGGCTGCCGACCCGAGACGGGACCGCCTAGGAGATCGAAGTGAAGCACCCGGACATCGACGCCGTCGAAGTCCATTGCCGTCGACCAGGGTTCGCAGGTTTGTGTAACCGCTGGAGGCCCGTCGAAGTTGTGTTGCCCAGCCGTGGGAACCACTTGACGCCGTGCCGCCGACGACCGGAGCCGTCCGCTCCTTTGCCTAAGAACATTCAATCGAAGGACTCCCTCGACCGCATCGTCGACCGCTTATCCTGCCGGAGAAAGTCGAGGACGACCAACGCGCCGAGGAGAAACCTGCCGGTGGGTTTCCCGCCACCCAACGACCTCAAAGACTCGGACGACCCGACGCCCTTGCTGGGCTTCCGTCTCTACAATCTTTGCGGTCCAGAACTATTGTCATCGAGGTGCCCCGCACACCTCCGCCTTGCAGGACGCCGACGCCCCGACGCCGACGAGCACCGCTCGGACAAAGCTGCCGCCTCTTCGACATCGTTCTACCTCGTTTGTCGACGGACGTTCGACGCCCCGTGCCTCCCGCTTGAAAGGGAAGGCATTCAAAAAGGGCCGTCGATTCCCCGTCGCCGAACCCCGAGATCTTCGACGGTTCTCGACGCCTCTCGACGATCCGTGACTCCCGCTTGAAAGGGGGTCACTCAAAAAGGATCCGTCGACGCCTCTTCGAAGGACTCGACTCCACCAGGTACATTGGGGGGTAAAAACATTGTAGGAGAGAATAAGACTATTGAACAACATATGGACTGGGCTTGTGTTAGATCTCTTTCTTTTACAGGTTGCCCAGGTGGGGGGATCTCCACACAGAACTGTGTCTAGTGTTAGGGGCCAGTATTTTGCCTATTGTTCAACCACCTTATTTTCTCTCTTCTCTCTATTGCTGGTTTCACTTATTGATCTGTGTGACATTTTTGTGGATGCACTTTAATGAGGTCTAATATTAGTGGTACCACTTTAGAATTGTAGATATTTACCATTATTGATTTTCCTGAGCACAAGGTGCGTTATTGTGATAAGTGTACATAACCTTTGAATTAATTATATAAAGACTGTGTTTTCAGTAATACAGTGTGTGGACATTCCTTTGTGGGGGCTTGGGGAATACACTGTACTTAAGAACCAGCCTGCATCACCTCCTGAGAAGCTAGGCCTTGATTGCTCGTCCATTGCTACCGTAATAGAGAATCTTGGCTGGGGTCTTCTGTGCCTCTCTTCTACCATATAGGGAGCAGAGGTACAGACACCCCCTACCGGTCTTTACAGTAGTCAACTGCATATGTAAACGTAGTTGAGTGTACTGCAAACTAGGTGTGATTGTATGCGATATGATTTGAACCTGTTCAAAAAATGCTATAGAATTTGTGCTCATAGTGACATTTTATGTGTTCTTTAAACTGCATTTGTCGTATGTGAGCGGTTGTGTTTAGGTAAGCAACGGGTGTGAGGTGGTGAACTAAGTGGGTTATCAGGTTTTTGTGGGTGCAGTTTGCAATTGCATGTCGGGGTGTGAGCGAGAGTGTTTATCGAATTTACCAAATGGCAAATCTCCTGTTAAGGAGTTGGGAGTGAGAGCGAGAGTGTCTACCAAATCTTACGGAGGGAGAAGTTTAGTAATGTGTCGTTCTTGTCACTGGTGCCTGACATCAGAGCTCTGGTTCTGGTGGAATGCGGGGGTCTCTGTGTTCTCTTAGGATCGTTGGAAGTTGAGTGCGAGAGGCTGCCGGGATAGGTGTGGGGAATTCAGTGTCCAACGTTTATGCGTGAGTCTTCGTCTACCTACCTATTCCTACTCTTTCATGGACCATGAATGTGTGCCAGATCAAGAACAATAAAGCGTGCATATAACTTACCGGCAAGGACTACACTTCCATTATTTCATAGTTCTTAGCATGTCTCAATTTTCTTAATCTTTAGGTCTATTGAAGAAATACAACTATATAGTTGGCTCCCCTTCTAGACTGATTTTCGTTTGACTCTGGAAGTTAGGACACCTTTTGGTGTTAGTATTTTATTCCTCTAGAGTGTATGCAAGTAGCTTTACTGTAGAATTCCTGGATTCCTTTTCTTTACATTATCGAACGTAATAGCAAGAATATCCTGCATACTTTCAGCACATTCATTTGAGAAAGAAGAATATTCCTGAAGGAAGAATTTCTTGGATCATTTTGAGAATTAAGGTATATCAGTTTACCATATCTTTCTGTTGGCTTAAAATATTTAATGTCATACATTGCATTATTCATAGTTATCCATTTTACTGATTCCACAGATTTGAAATACTTCGCTCCTGAAGAAGGGATTTTGATATCCCGAAACGTGTTGAGCTGGATTTTATTGATTTTCAAGATTAAATTATTTGGACAAACAAAGAAAGAAATTGGGACTTTTTATGGAATGCTACCTACTGGTTACTAGTCTAAAATAATATTATATGTTGAAGTTTTACTATAAAATATTTCTGGATCTCAACTAGATACTATTCTATAACATTGTATACACATTTTCTGCGTCTTTAGCCCATGATAGAATGCAGGGGACGGGAATATGCCACAAGTTAAGATACTTTGATTCTTCTAGAAGTAGCAGAAGAGTCAGGCGCACTACCAGGATTGGCTGTGACCTAGTCTGAGGAGTAGACACCCATGCCATGATGTTTCTTTTGAGTTCTGTGGGGGCTGACTGCACCTGGGCAACATGACCAACGAAGTGACTGCTGCAACACAGAAGAATGTCTAGGACATCCAATATGCCCCTGATACTGCCAGAAACAGGTAACCACAGAGTACACCTGGCATGGTCCCAGAGGAGGCCCCCTTCATTGATCCTGAGAACAAAGGGACCAAACAAATCTCACTAACAAAGGCAATGCAAGCTCTCCAGAAGTAACCTAGAAGTAAGAATCAAGAATCAGAATTTAGGATTTATGTTTCTCTGTTAGGGCCAAACAGAGGAAGGTGGCAGAGAGAGTCACCAAACAATAACTGGAATGCCGAGCAGGAGATGAAGTCAGCTGACCCCACAGGAGTGAGATCTGCCTCCTAGGCTTGGCAGAGGGAGAGGAGGACCTTACCATGGAACGGTTTCTGGAGCAGCGCATCCAGTCATCTTTCTGACCAGGAGGCCTCCAAATTCTGCTCTTTTGGGAGGGCACTCAGAATGCCAGGAACTACACGTCCACCAGGATCCAGAGTGCTGTAGATGTAAAGTTCTTAAACTACAGAGATAAAAACTGCATCCTGCACACAGCAGGAAGGAAAGTTGCTCATCCATGTGGTGGTACAACTCAGCCCCTCTTTCTAGCCTGCACGACTGGTCCAGAAGCAGATAAAAAATTATTTGAGGTGACAAAGAAACAACTGCATAACATGAGACTGAACTGCACATTGCCATTTCATGTAAAACAAAAAATTATTATTGATGGAAAAACGTGGTTCTTCACGAACCCTTAAGAGGCATGGGCCTAGCTCAGTCCGAGACTGATGCCAGGGACAGGACAGTCGGACATTGGTCTTCAGTTGGAACATCTTAACGTATATGGATATCGAGACCACCAAACATGAGCAACAGTCACACACAGGGAGACACAACAGAATCAGCCCACAGAGTGATTGCACACAGGGCATTGGCGCCCGTTGCTCAATCCTCACTAGGGATGGCAACAGAAAGCAGACAATTTAGCAATGCCTGCTCGGGGTGGGGGGCAGCACAGGTACTGAGAGCACTCGGGCAACTTGAATACCACACAACTTCATGGGGCAGAGGCATGGCCCATGCTTCCAGAATCAGAGGCAGAGAAATTAGGTTGGTAGAGTCACTAAGGCCTGGAAGGTGGTGCGGTGGGAAAGGGGCACCCATCTGGTTATGTGGCAAGTGGGAATATACACTGCAGTAATGAAAGGCATGCCATGTTTTGGAGAGGGGGAGGATGAAGTAATGAGGGAGGAATGATGCAGCAAACAAGATGTTGATAAAGACATGGTGATGTGAGCAAGCATAGGATAGAGGGGAACTGTTTGGGGGTTTCTTTCGTGCCTATAGTGCACTCACTATGTTTCTTTGTACATTACTAACTTTACTGTGTCTAGTTAATTGTTGCAGGATAGGGGACTATGTGTCAGGTCAGCAGATGCTTTTAGTTCCAGGAAGTGTTTTAGGGGCAGATATAGTTGGGGCTACATGGCTCAAGGAAAAAGGGGGCACGTTATAAGAATAGCTGGAGGTAAAAAGGAACAACATAGATATGATGTGGCATTTATAACGTGCCTGTACACAAATGTTTCTAGGTGTGACAATACAGGGGGGGTGGGGGACAAAGGGAGGACAAAACAACAATCTTACAAGGCGGCCTTGTGTCATTCAGTTTGCGCAAGTATGGGGAAGAGGGAAGGGGAGAAGTGCCGGTGGGGGGGGGGCTGGGGGTGTGCATGTAACTCAATAAGTGCAGCCAGCAGGTGGCTCATAAGTGCAGAGAGAGGGGACTGTAGGGTTGCAGTTACAGACCCTTAAGTGCTGGGGGAGCACAGAGGCAGTGCAATGGCAACTGGACATGCAGGAGCCTGGGCCCGAGTTCAGAGGGTATCCAGGTGAACAGTGCACAGAGCAGTCAGGTACATCAGTAGGGGAGAGAAAGTGGAAGTGAAAAGGAACATCTTGAGTTGCTTCCGGAACCGGAGATGGTTCTGCTCAAGTTTGTGAGAGGGAGGGAGGATGATTCAGAGGGAGGCCCCAGCCGAGGAGAGAGATCTGCCCCCAACTCTCTGCTTGGAGAAGCATCTGACCCTCAAAGAGTTGGAGGTGGATGAGCGAAGAGCACGAGAAAGAAGATGTTTTAGCAGAAAACTTTGGAGGTAGATCGGTCCCAGGCCCCAGAAAGCCTTGTGGACGATGCAGAGGGTCTTAAACTTGATCCTTTCAGCCACAGGGAGCCAGTAAAGAGATGTCAGGTCTGGAGAGATACAATCCCTGGACTTGAGGCCATGGACAAGTCTCGCAGTCTTGTTCTGAATAAGTTGTAAAGGTCGAAGAGTAGAGTCAGGCAGATTTAGAAAGAGGCTGTTATAGTAGTCCAGCCTAGAGACGACTGGAGCTCTGGAGACAGTGAGCTTCTGGGGATCAGTGAGAAAAGGAAGAATACCTCGGAGGACGTGCAGGTGATGGTTTGATTTCTTAAAGACGTCAAATGTGAGGAGAGAATGAGAAGGTGGAGTCGAAGATGACACAATGGTTCTTAGCCTCACAGGAAGGAGCAGGAAGAGGACCCAGAGTGGGCGGCCAGAGAGAGAGAGGAAATGAGGGAGCAGATGTCACAATGAGGAGGATCTCAGTCTTACTGACATTAAGGCAGAGATCGTTGGTGGCACACAATTCCTGAATTCCAGCCAGACAGTCTGGTATGAGAGAAGGAGCAAAGGTGGCTGAGAATTGGAACAGAAAGTAGCGATGCACTGGGCAAGAGGTGCCAGGTGATGCAAGTGACAGGAGAGTGTCACTTATTCATTGTATGTTCTAGAATGGTAACAGCCTTTAAGAGGGGAGTGGTAATACAATTGATCAAGATAGACAAACTACTAGGATTCTGATTTGGCTTCTTGGGCAGGCTGTGGTAAAAACGGTTTTGTCATGCCGAGGGCATCAAAGAGGTTGGCATAATGTTTAGGAATTCCTTGCCCTTTCAGGCCCAGAAATGTCACATGGAGCCAGGGTGTGGTTATCTTCTGGCATCAAGGGACATCAGTTGAGAAGCATTCATGATTATAAATACATATGCTTTTCTAACACTTACAGGGGCTTTATTGAAGTACATATAATGTGATTAATATCGGGGGCACCAGCCAGTCAAATGGTGGTGGCAGGAAATTGTAATCAAGTGATGGACCCCCACACCAGACAAGTCTAGGGCACGGCCAAGGATGTGGGACAACGAGACTCGCATCATTTGCAGAACCCTGGGCTTGGGAGATGCTTGGCAGGCCAGTTAACGAGGAAGAACTGAATTCCTTCTCTTCATTGGAGCATGCTATACTCTCAAGACTGTTTTATGGGTTTCTACCAGAGAGGCTCATCATTTGAGCAGTGAGTGTGCATGTCCTGGCAGGAAGAATCTTTGATCACTATTCCCTCCTTTTTGATTAATAGGAACTAGGCAACGCCATGAGGAATTAGGAAGCTAAATGTGTTGCATTTGCTAAATAAAAAAGTGTCCACGAAATTAGAGTTGGAGACAAAAAATACTTTCTTATAAAGGCCCCTCCAGTTAATAAGCAACGTACATTATGGGAAGCCTAAAAGTCAGTAACCTTTCTGAAAACAAGAGATATACCTGGGAAAGGGGAACCATTATTGCTTGGATAAAAGCATTCGACAGTTGGAGAAAGTATATGTCGAGACCCATTTGAAAAAAAGCCCCGAGGGAGATGAGGGAAATTCAGGCACATATTGTGCATTTTTGTAAGAGGAAGCAAGAGAAGGAAAAGACAGCATAGAGCAGGCACAAAAGGGAGAGGCCAATCTTGTTCAGAAAAAGCTAGCAAAGGCCTGTTTGGGAACAGCAGTGAGAGGCAGGAGAGAGAGCACCTAGAGATGAAAAGGAGAATCCGGGAAAAGAGGACATGTGCCCTCTCGCCCATCGATTTGCTGCAGAGACAGGAGCTTACGGGGAAGGCAGTAATGCATGGAGAACAGCTTCTTGTGGCTCTAGAGCAACCACATTACTCATTGCACACTTCTCGGCGACAAATTGCAGCAGAGCTCCAGGAGGAATGGTTCATACCAAACCTCCAAGAACAGGTAAGTAGATTTGCAGAGAATGTTATAGTGTGCAGAGAATTCAACCCTGGAAAAACTGTCAGGGTGGTAAGAGGAGTTTTGCTCAGGCCCTCTGGCCCATTACGGGAGCTCCTTATTGATTTCATAGTTATGATTCAGAGATGTAATCATTTTTGTTACCTCATTTTTGTCATTTGCCTATTTTCCCGTTGGCTGGACGTTGGTCCCTGCATATACTTGATGTTAAGTCTGCAGCAAACCTTTTGGTGAGGGAGGTATGTCCACAATGGGGAATTTGTGAGGTCCTGAAGTCTAACAATGGGACCCACTTCTTGAATGCCTTGTTTTCAGAAATAACTTCGTTTTTGGGGATTAAGCACAGGTTGTGTTCAGTGTACCACCCTCAGGCCCACGGGTTAGCGGAGAAGTTAAATAAGGTTCTTAAAGATCATTTATCAAAGTTATGTAGTGATTTTAATACAAATTGGCACTATTGCTTACCAATCATTCTGTTTTATTTGAAAAATCAGCCAGGGAAAGATCACTAGCTTAGTCCACATGAGATTGTGACTGAGCTTAAGTTACCCACACTGCTCTGACCTGCCACACAGCATCAGACGCACATAAGTCAGCAGAGGTCCTGGGTGAGGAGTTTAGGGAATACATAAGGACTTTCACCAAAAGTATCAGTCATATATCTTTACAGATTGTATCTTCGCATCAACAGGCTACAGGAGAAAATGCCAAAGAATCTGACGACCTACACCAACCACAGTTGCTCCCCGGGGACCTGGTGTTCGTCCGCACCTTTTTCCGACACTGGAATGAGCAGTGTTTCCATAGGCCGCACCACCTGATTTTCACAACTACATCTGCTATGAAGGTGGAGTGCAGCAAGAGCTGGGTCCACATCAGCGAAGTACAAAGGGACACCAACGCCTCTCCACCAGAGTAGGGCAGACTCAAAGTTAAGTATGGCATGAGGATTCACAGTTAGTTCCAGTAGAAAAGGGGGGGGGGACGGAACGAAAACCAGTCATTGTTATTGTAAAAGATAAAGGAACATTTGGACATAAAGATGAACATTAGGATAGTTGATTATAAGTCTTTCTCATTTTACTTGTATTATGTTCAAGTGTGGCAGATAGTATGGATGTGAATGTTTTAAACCAGTCTAGTATTGTAGAATTTGATGAAATGTTATCGAGGTCACAGAAAAGTACAGATTCATGAGTAATGATGATGATGTAAATTCAGATTTGATGATAGATTCACATGGGTATAGCCTGTAGGAGTTTGCTACATCTGCTCTCTCATCTCCCATGCTTCTAGTGTCATTAGGATATTTATCCCAGATGAAATAGAGTTAGTGAAGCCACTGTGTATAGTGCACCTAGCTTTGAGCAGGGTCCCAGGGCAGTTTCAAGGGCAATCAGTCACAGCATCTATCCAATCTGTTGATGATGGATGCTCAGTAACAGATCATAAAGAGCAGAAGAAAGTGCATTGTATGCTGTAAGTAAATAAGAGCTGTGTGTACTGGGAGCTCTCTAAATAGACATTACTGCAAGAGTTGGAGAAATACTACATTTCGCATGAGCCCAGTGACAGTTGGAGGCAGGTGTGCTGGCTCAGGCGAGCGCTACTTAAGTTCCCTCATGGCCCGTGCTGCCTGTTGGTCATTTTGGGCGTGGCAGGCATGAGCCGGCGAGAGCAGGAGCACAGACACAGGAGAACGAAGGAATCCAGGCCGGGCGGTGAAACGAAGCTTTCCTGGCGCTTCATTCCTAGCATGGGGTGAAGCAGGCTATAACCGTGACCCGTCCAACGCGGGATCAGCTCATGCCTGGGGAGGTGCCACGAGGCCCCCCCCAGGCCTCAGTTTAGTGACCTAAGAAGTGAGCCCCCCCCCCAGACCTCAGTTAAGTGACCTAAGAGTGTGTGTGGGTGTGCACACTTAAGATCTGCCAGCATTTTTCACACACCAGGCACAGTGCATTTGCTATTCTTGTGCATGCTGTAAAGACTTGTGTGGGGCACGTTCGATACTGCTGGCGTTATAGCACACCATTAACGGTGCCTTGAACGTTCATGAAGTCCGCTGTGAAAACTGAAGTGCGGGCAACCTTGTGAACATCCTACAAACATTTCAATGGGGGGAAATCTGGAACCGCATTTGTTTACATCAATTCAAGGGGCAGAGAAGGAAATGCTATGCAGTATGTGCTGCCTGCTCTTGTCATTTGCATGTTGTCCAACAGCCAGTATGTTAAACATGAGAAGGGAATAGTTTCTTACCTGTAACTCCATTTCTCCAGCATTGGTATCTTTCATGGATTCACATGCTTTGAATATTCCCCGTCGTCAGGCTGGGAATCCCCGGTACATTATATAGACCCTTTCCCGTAGGAAAACTTTTTCGACGCTTATGCGTCCTACCCACCTCGTTTTGTATCATGCGTGCCCGTACCGTCAGGACGTCATGATATAAATACAGGCCCCGCCTCCGCGCTCCCTCAGATTTCGGCCCCCAAAGTAGTGGGGGAACCGGTTTGCATGATCAGGGGAGGCAGGTGGGCGCATGTGAATCCATGAAAGATACCAATGCTGGAGAAATGGAGTTACAGGTAAGAAACTATTCCCTTCTCCAGCATTGGATCTTTCATGGATTCACATGCTTTGAATAGATTACATAGCAGTACCACCCCCAAGAGGAGGCGTGCATGCAAACCCATATACTTTCTTCGCAAAGGCCGTTCCCTATGATCATGTATACATCAGTAATAGTTAACATAGGAAAAACGAACCACATACAGTCATAAATTCCACAGGATGCAATCCCGCAGCCGGGGCTTACCTTATTGGAATAGGTGTCGAAGCACCGCCTGTCCCATCCTGGTGTCTTCGGCATGTTGCTGCGACAGGCAGTAATGGCGGGTAAAGGTGTGTGTAGCCGCCCAGGTAGCCGCCATGCAGATGTCCCCTAGAGGGACTCCGGCCCACAGTGCCGTCGACGATGCCGCTGCTCTAGTTGAATGAGCTCTTGGCCGTCGTAGAAGAGGCTTTCCTGCCCTGGAATGGCAGTACGAAATGGTAGATGACACCCATCTTGATAGTCCTTGCTTTGAAATGGCTTTTCCTCTAGCACCCAAACCATAGGCCACGAACAGCTGTCTCGTTTCTCTGAACGGTTGCGTACGATGAAGATAAAACTTGAGAGCCCTTTTTACATCTAATGTGTGTAGCATGCGCTCCTCTCCCGAGCATGGCTCCGGAAAAAACGTAGGTAACACAATAGAGGAGTGTTTATGGAACACCGAAGGAGCCTTTGGTATGAACTGTGGGTTAGTGGCTAGGACTACCTTGGTCTTGAAAAATCGTAAGTATGGTGGGTCTACCATTAGAGCCTGAACTTCTGAAATACGTCGGGCTGAAGTGATGGCCACCAGGAAGGCCAATTTCCACGACAGAAACTTTAGAGACGATGATGACATTGGCTCAAAAGGAGGCTTCATAAGAGACGTTAAGACCAGATTAAGGCTCCACTCCGGTGGAAATTTCTTCTCTGGAGGGAAACTCCGAAAGAGGCCTTTAAGGAAGTGCTTAATCAGGCGGTCGCTGAACAATGGTGCCGAGTGCCGTCGACGAGTAAACCTGGAAATGGCTGCTAGGTGTACCTTTATTGACGACACCGACAGGCCCTTTTGAGCTAAGAACAGCAAGTATGGAAGGAGCTGTTCCGGCTTAATCGATTGCGGGGCCAAACCTGGTTGATCCTCACACCATTGACAGAAACTTTTCCATTTGTACGCGTATGAGGCGTTTGTGGAAGGTGCTCTTGCCGCTTGCAGGATACACCGACAGTCCTCCGGAATCGTTAGCCGACCAAATTCGGCGAAGTCAGGAGCCAGGCCGTCAACTGGAGGCTGTCCGGGTCGTGATGCCAAACGACATCCTCCTGTCGAGACAGAAGGTCGGGGGTCTTCTGGAATCTCATTGGTTCCGCCGCCGCTAAGTGTAGTAGGTCTGAAAACCACACCTGTCTGGCCCAGTATGGGGCCACCAGAATTACCCGACATGGGTACCTGAGGATCCATTGCAACGTCCTCCGGACAAGGGGAAATGGAGGGAATGTGTACAGGAATTTGTTTGTCCATGGGAATGAGAACGCATCCCCCAGTGAGCCCTGCTGAGGCCATCTGCTTGCGTACTGATGGCATTTTTTGTTGTTCTTCGTTGCAAACAGGTCTATGGAAGGGTGTCCCCATTCCTTGAATACTTGTTGAAGTTGTTGGTCGTTCAGCACCCATTTGTGAACTTCGTTCATTTCTCTGCTGAGGGCATCGGCCTCCACATTTCTCACTCCTGGTAGGTGGAACGCTAAGATTTGCATGTTGTGTTGCAGGGCCCAATGCCAGATTTTCTGTGCCTCCGTCGATAGGGACCTGGAACGTGTCCCTCCTTGTTTCCTCAAGTAGAACATCGTAGTGGTGTTGTCCATCATGACACGCACCACCGAGTCCTTCAATTGAGGAAGAAAAGACTTCAGAGCCCATCGCACTGCTCTCAGTTCCAGCAGGTTGATATGCAGGGAGGACTCCTGCAAAGACCACTGGCCTTGTACCTGTAACGTATCCAGATGAGCTCCCCATCCGCTCAGCAATGCATCCGTCACCACCGTCTTTTGGAACTCTGGTTCCAGTAGAGGCATTCCTTTCGTTAGATGAGTAGACACTTTCCACCAGCCGAGTGCTTGAACTAGTTGTTCGTCGACGACCAGTCTGTCAGACCAGCGACCTCTGCTCTGCGCCCAACGGTCCGCTAGAAATTCCTGGCAAGGCCTCATAAACAGACGGCAGTTGTTTATCAACGGAATGCAGGACGACATGGTCCCTAGCAGGGACATGTACTTGCGCACTGAGACCTTGGAACCACCTCTCCATTCCGACGCCTTGTTTAGAAGTTTCTGAATTCTTTCGCTGGATGGTTTCACCAGGCTTGTGTGTGTTTGAAACTCCGCTCCTAGAAAGACCAAGGTCCTCGAAGGCTCTACGGAGGACTTGTTGAAGTTTATTGCGAAGCCCAGTTCCTGTAAGATGGACATTGTGGCTCGTAGACTGTCTCGTGTTTGTTCCTTGGATGAACCTCTGACCAGCCAGTCGTCTAGATATGGATAGACATGATGACCATCCTTCCTTAAATGGGCCGCTATAGGGGCCAAGCACTTGGTGAACGTCCTGGGGGAGGACTTGAGCCCGAACGGGAGGACCTTGAACTGAAAATGCTTTCTCCCGACGACGAATCTTAAATATCTCCTGTGTCGTGGGCGTATTGGGATGTGAAAATAAGCATCTTGAAGGTCTAGTGATGATAGATAATCCATGGGTTGCACAGACCTGATAACCTCTTGGAGCTTTAGCATTTTGAATTTGAGGCTCTTTAGCCACTTGTTGAGTACCCTCAGGTCAAGAATGGGCCTCCATTTGCCGTTTGGCTTTTTGACAACAAAGAACCTGGAATAAACTCCTTGTCCTTCCTGTGCCACAGGAACTCTTTCTACCGCCCCTTTTCGCAACATAAGCGCCGCCTCTTGTCGTAGGATTCGGAGGTGGGGCTGTGTCGAGAATAAAGGGGGAAGACGCGGAGGCTTGTCTTTGAATTGCAGCGCATGACCCATGCGAATCGTGTCTAGGACCCATCGATCTGTGGTGATGCATTTCCATCGGTCGAAGTGATGAGAGACTCGACCCCCCAGGACGTTCCGAAGGCCGTTATTGGTTGCTGGTTTGCTTGTTCTTCGTTGACGACGGACCTGAGCCTCGCCGCCTGGAGGCTTGATAGTCCCTGCTTCTACGTGCCGACTGGGACGCTCGTCTAAACCCTTGTGAAGAGTACGAGGGCCTGTTAAATCCACGGTCCCTCGAGGCTCCAAAGCGTGAGTTTCCAGAAGCACCCCTGAAGGGGCGAAAAGAGCGAAAATTTCTACCCGTTTGAAGGGCGCCGAGGGACCTAGCAGTATCCGTGTCTTCTTTCATCCCTTTCAGCGCTTCATCAACCTTTTCGCCAAACAGGTGTTCCCCTTCGCATGGCATGTCCAGGACTTTGTACTGTACTTCAGGACGGAAAGTAGTACATTTGAGCCACGCTTGTCGACGAAGCACTACTCCATGGTTGATTTGTTTGAAACCAGACTCTGCTAGGTCAACTGCGATATTAATAGCGTGGTTCGAGGCCTCTTCGCCATCCCGCACCAGTAACATAGCTGCGTTCCGGTGTTCGTCTGGCAGGTGTTCTAGGATAGGGGCTAGTTTGTGCCACATTTCCCTATCATATTGTGACACAATCGCTAAGGAATTGGCTGCTCTTACTGTCGTCGCTCCGACCGAGAGCACCTTTTTTCCAAAAGCGTCCTGCCTTCTAGCCTCGCTTTCAGGTGGCGTTGAACATTTTTGCTGGACCCTGGCCTTCCTAGCCACTGCCGCCGACACCACCGAGTCAGACAGAGGCTGTGATGTTAGACATTTCGGAGTGGACTCCGGAGCTTTAAACTTTTTCTCGATCCCTCCCTTTATGGCTGGCTCCGAGAACGGATGGCGCATCGTCTTGAGACCTTCTTGCCACACGTGGTCAAGGATTGGGATGGCAAATACCGATTTTCTCCTTTGACCCATATGGTCAAAAAGGAAACAGTTTCTTCTGCTCCTCAGGAATCAAGCCGAATTCGGAACAAGCTTTCCCCATCATTGCATGGAAGGCTCCCACATCATCAGGGGGAGATGGCTGTGTCTGGCTCCTCGTAGACTCCAACTCTACACCCGAATTCCATGTTGGGTCCCTCGACGGTGACAGGGAGATGTCTGACCCGGAGTCATCCAGTATAGAGTCGGACTCCGACAACTCACCCTCCTCCTGAGCTCGAGGACGATCTTTTACCGCCTGGGGAGCCGATGGGTGTTTCGTCGACGAGCGAGCCGTACAAGTTTGCTCGTCGACGGAAGGTACAGACAAAAGTGACGATGACGTCCCAGGTTGAGGGAACTGCGTATCCAGCCGCTGCAGGAGCTTCTGGAGAGTATTAAGCACATCCAGAGACAAAACCGTCTGGGGGGTCAGTAACGTGGATGATATAGGTACCATACCCCCGCTCGCACTCGTCGCCGTCGTCGTCGACATGGAAGGCCGTAAGCCTAAATCCGATGGCTGCAGAACCATGTCACCTTCCCCTTCCGCCGAGCAGGCCGTGTCTGGCTGCAGTAAGACCTCAGGGGGGATCAGGTCATAGACCTCAGGCAGCCAGGCCATAGACTGAGTCTCCGTCGACGAAGGAATCCCAACCGCTGCTGCTTGAGCGGTAATAGGCATCGTCAATGACACCGAGGTCGACGAGCCAGTCGTCGTCGTCGAGCCCTTAGACTTCGTCGTCGATTTCGATGCCGACTTCCCGGCTGAAGCTTCTCGACTCATGGAAGACCTGGGACGGTCCCCTGAGGAGGATTTTGACAGCGCTAGCCTCTCCGTCTTAGATGATGAGGAGGAGGAGGGCTTTTTATGTGATGAGGAGGATCCAGCATGTTTCCCCTTATGCTTGTCCTCAGCGCAAATTTCTGCTAGCCGTACCTTCTTCGATGGAGGCTCCGACTTGCTCCTGGAGGCCGTGGAGCCAACTTCTGAAGCCGGGTAGGCACCCGCTCCGTCATTAAGCCAGTCGACCAGCCTTCTTTTACGGTCCTTAAGGGTTTTTTGGGAGAAACCCTGGCATATCTCACATGTATCCGCCGTGTGGTGCGGGTGGAGACAGTAGATACAGTCCATGTGGCCGTCTCCTTCATAAACCTTTTTTAGGCCACAGGTTGCACACGGGCGAAATAACGCCTTTCCAGACATAATTCTATTTGAACTTCGCCGAAGCAAAACAGACAAAACAACCTAGTTTTCACTAGTAGTAAAACACGAGGATCCCACTACTTTGAAAGACGGTTGAAATCTGAGGGAGCGCGGGGGCGGGGCCTGTATTTATATCATGACGTCCTGACGGTACGGGCACGCATGATACAAAACGAGGTGGATAGGACGCATAAGCGTCGAAAAAGTTTTCCTACGGGAAAGGGTCTATATAATGTACCGGGGATTCCCAGCCTGACGACGGGGAATATTCAAAGCATGTGAATCCATGAAAGATCCAATGCTGGAGAAGCGCATTTAGGTGGTAACTCGCTAAGCTGAAGAGCTCCATTCAAAAGGTGGTGTATGGGAAATATCACATGTTGAAGTTGTGCATTGTCTTTTCATGTTGTTTGCAGTGGCAGATATCTATGGCCAGCAATAACTATATGTGATTATGTTTGTTGCTCTGTTAGGTAGGGAGTAGGATTAGGCAGTAACCATTAGGATAGCTACATCCTAATCAAGATGGGTGTAGTACTGAGTTGGAGCTGTCAGGTGGTGCCGTTGTCTTCAGGGTAAACTCTATCTCGTATGTCTCTTTCCCTATGTTCCCCCATACCCATCCAGTTGCAAGGAAACCCTAAACCTTTTCCCGGTTTCCCTAAACACTCTCTACCTATCCACAACCTCTCCCTAACACTCTTCCCCCCTTTGGCTGCCTCGAGGTATCTGTTACATTTAAATCAGGGGCTTGTGCCAAATAAGGTGGGAGGGGTCAACTACATTTGGCTTCCATGGCTAGGAAGGAGTTGCATGATACTCCGGGGTGTGACATATGCAAAGAGTCCAATTAAATTTAAAAGGGTCCATCATAATGAACAACCAATGGGAGGAAGGGGTGAAGAGTTGTAGAGCTGGAGGAATGAGGGGATTCTCAGAAGAAGGGGTCGCACGAATTAACCAAGAATGCAGGAATGTATGGAGCAAGTTTTTAAAATATCTGACATGTCTCAAGGAGCCAGAGAAATCTGTTAAGATACAGTTACTCACAGATTTCTCTCTGTGTTTTAAGGGCAATTGCACGGTGCCTGTCGGCACACATGGGAACTGCATGCCACACACTTCACATTGCTGATCTGGCTGGAGGTATAGCTGCACTTCTTGATGTGTTTTGGTCTTTTGGACAATACACGTACAGACAATTGCATCCAACCTGGTGAGGTGTGTGTAGTCTCACTACTCTACATGTGCATGTCCTTGCTATCCCTGCTGAGGAACACTTGGTACTTGCCTGCCTGATGCTCAAAGCCACATATGTGCCCCCTTTTCCCCTATGTCCCTTGTGTCCCCTGTGTCATCATATATGCAAAAACAAATGACTTTTCCTGATCCTGAAAAAGGGGAACCATTGCCACGGACCAAGCGGTCCAATCAGCAGCATGTTCAAAAGCTTTGATGGACATTTCTGAGCAGTATCGTCTGTTCAGCCAGACAGGTGTTTTTCTCCTTTCTCCTGGCCCCTGGTGTCCAAGCTATCGCAAATGTGAAGTGGCTCCAGGTGACCGGATATGAACTATTGTTACTTATGAATTACTCTGAATCAGCTTTCAGTGCCATCAAGGAAGAATTACAAGTCCTGGGGCTCATTGCCTTGAAGAAAAGGGACATTATTGACCTCCTAACAGCTATGGAGGGGTGCCAGGAGATTGGGAGCTCTTGCTGCACATGTGTGCCTTGTAATGATTCAGAAAATGGTACTTTGACTCAAAATAGTCGCATTGCACAAGCTTAGGGTGGTCATGGAGTAAGAAGCAGGAATCGCACATGACATTTTGGTGGACTCTTTTCTCTTGGGTACGGTCTTGCATGAGCCTACCTGTCGAAATCTTAATGTCAATTTTTGTCTTTTTTCTTATTATCTTTTGTTCCTTTCAAATGCTCTTACGATGCTGTTCTGCTCAGGTACCAAAAGCAGCTGCCATGATGACTGTGACCCTGTCAAAAGCTAGAACCACTACCATTTCATATCCTATGGGTACTCAGATTGAAGGATGATTGTTTGGAGCAGCAGCTAGATTGTAGAAAGGGTGAGGGAATTAATTGAGTTTGTTCAGCTGAGGAACATGTGATGAGAGAGCTGGTTGTAGGGTTTTATTTCCCATAGAAGATGGCTTAGACGAACAAGGAACTGGTTTATTGTTAATGTATTAACTAAAGGGGGGAATGTTCTGGTGGTCGATAAAGGTCCCATTGAGAAAGAGGGGCTCACATTGCGTGCACCAGATTGGTGACTGGGAAAACGGCAATGTTGATGCGTTGTTGCAATTTAGCATGTACCTAGTGTAGTGAATGGAATCATTGTTACTTTGTGTTTAGGTTGATGCATTTTAGATCTGCACACCCGCAGCAAGATAAATGTCAAAACTGCTGATGCAACATAAAGACAGTGTAGGTATGGTGTGCCACGTAGCGCCTAGAAGTTGAGTAGCGAGGTGCTTCAGATGCACATGCGAGAAAGAAGATTTGCAATTAAAAAAAACAGAGGACGCAGTAGTCTTGAACATGCATGCACATACATACATACATACATACATAGGGTCTTGGGGGACATATATTTGGGACCGTTGGGGTACATAGTGAATATACAAATCTGTATGCCCAAACCCTCTCATAGTTTGTGTAGGCCCTGCAGCCTGGGTTGGTGAGATGAACTCTGTGTGACTGGAAACTAGTTTAGCAACGTTGAAGGCTAATGAAGGACAGCGAGCAGCTGCGATAATATCAGAGGACCAGTAACAGCCGGGCTTGGGTTTTTAAAACTTGGCGCTATTGTGGAAACAAGATGCAATCTTTTAAGTACAAAGGAAGCCTGTTATCCTTTGTCCTGGGAAGTCCAGCCATCTGTTTGTTACTGAGTAATAAACCTGCGCTGAAAGGACACATAAGGGCAAAGTTGACAAATACTTCATGTGTTTCGATCAGTTTCTCAGGGTGTGTCCAGAGGCCATGTGTATTGAATTGGTAGTCATGTAGATTAACGTGGAACACGAACACCAGCAAGTCTGGGCGAATGAGACAGTTATCACCAGTTCAAAGGGAACTGGTTTCTTTCTCCCACTCCTCATATCATTTGATATTGTCCTTGTAAGACCATGTGCATCACGTCCGGGGTTAAGGGTCCCAGGCCAGTTGGAACTTGTAATTAATTATGTTTGTGTGTCAATGTGTAACTATGTGATGACATCATGACCTACCATGGAAGGATCCCAAAAAGGGGTGTGCTTCGAATATGAGCTAATGATGGTAGTTAAATAAACGTGACCAGGAGAACGTGGGAATTAGAGAAGATTGTATTTCTTTTGTATAGGCTTGACCAATCATGTGAGGGGGAATGATTTGACATAAAATATGTGGGAGTGTTTGACATCTGCAAAATGTGTAAACTTGAGTGGTTCATGGAGACCCAGGTTAATATGACTCTATGGTGTCATCTAGTTTCTCCCGGCCATTTGTACAATAAACTTGCTTTACGGACAAACGTGCACTCGCATCTTAAGTGTTGGACCTACTTTGGAATAAGGTGATCAGAGGTCCATCCACACACAAACCTATTAAACAGGTAGACTTTCTTCTGTTAAATGCATGCCTCAATGTCATGGTCCCTTGTCAGTCAGATTGGGGAAAAAACATGTCCCCAAAAGTACAGTACATTATTAATATAGTCCGTTTTGTCTATCCCTGTTCTTCACTGTATATATACCACTGCTCTGCCATAGGAGGCTGCTCCTTTTACATGCAAGGATTGACTTGCCCAATCTCCTCCACAATAAAGGTGGTGTCAGCAATTGGGTGAAAGAAACCCACTTTCCTCTGTGGCGGTGTGTGAAGATGGCCCTCTGTATGAATGTAAATACACACACTAAGACGGGAAGTAGGCGTTTAGTTTGTTTCCGCAACTTCTTTTATTGAAATATAACTTTTATTCTCTTGTTATCTTTCAGGAAAAAGGATACGTCTTGGCTCTGGAAGAATCTTCTACAGAAGTGAGGAGAGGTCTTTGAGCAACTCGGTGAGAAGAAAAATATCAACAAGGGCCTCTTGAGGTAAGAGTCTGATCAGATTTGTTTCATCATTCCTTCTTAAGGTGTTATTTACTTTTTGTTTATCGAAAGTGTTCACTTCAAACACTTGCCCCCATGTTTATAGTCTTACTCTGCTTGGATTTCTTGTAACAGTGTCTTTTCAGTCTTTAGTTATTATCTTCAGCTATTCTTCCTCTCCAATCTCAGCTTTTTTTCAGTTTACAGAATTTCAAGTTGTCTTTTCAGTATATACACTTGAGCCTGACTACTTATACTTGTCTTTCAGAAAAGCTTCCTCACTTGCTTTGACTCGACAACATATAGTCCCTCTTTTCTTCTTTATTCGCTCGTTAAGACTCTCTAAGCATTCTTCAAATAATCTGATCTTTCGTTGCATTAGTCTAGCTCTCATATCTAACGTTCAGAAGACATTCTACAATCCACCTTTGCCTCTTCTTTCACTTCCTCTCCATGCTCTTTCACATTCACGTACCATCTGTTACTTTGTTACTTTACCGACCACTCGGAGTAATTACGTGAACAGCCTTGTCGCTCTGGCAGTCTGATCAGCTGTTCTTACGTGCACAGCTTCTCGTCTCCACTTTCTCTCAACGGAGCACTGCGGCACAGCTGACCGGCACTAGCACCGCCCCTCTTACGTTTTCTTCGGCTTGAGGGGGATCTTTTCTTGGCGTCCCTTTGCCTTCTTGGCTTTGCGCCGAATGAAGATCTGTTCAGGTGTTTACAGCGGGAAATAAAGTCTCTCTGTCACATAGCCTTGTTTTCTTGAAGGATCACCGGGGCTTCAGGTTCGGATGCCTTCGCTCGATCAGGCAACTTCACACACGGTTACGACCCTGTCAGCTTCAGTCTTCGAAAACAAACATTAAAACTTTGTAGCGATTTCAACGATCGCTCATAGGGCTCCTTTAGCAAACTAGCGCAATGGCGCAACTGGGCTTCTTTCTTTGTAACTACACATTAGTAACTCCTTCCCCCGTGACGATCAGTATCCCCACTCATAACGGTCGTTTTCGGCTTGGTCCGGCTCCGTTTCCTAGCAACCACAGAAAAACACAATCATTTGTGCACAGGAATCTGTTCCAGGAAAAGGAAGTAAACCTCGGATTGGCTAAGCGATCTGTCCATTATCCCTTTATCTCTGACAGCACAATTAACCCTTCATAAGGACAGGTTGTCCAGTATTTGCAGAGCCTATGCCAATTGGTAACCTTTTTGCCGGCATTTCCTGAGATTTCTCACACGGTGGTTATATTGGCAACCACAATTAGGAATAAGGAAGTCTCTTTTCCTCAGTGGCAGTGCCGTACTTGTAACTCAGGTCTGTCTGACCCTCCTTTTCCTCCTGGTAAGTACTTTGCTCTGCCCTCCAAGTGTGGCCCTTGGGAGGGCGCAGACCTTACGGCCCCTCTCCCCCCGGCACCCCTGTGCTGGAGCCACTGGGGTTCTTCATCTTCACCACCCACACCATCTGGCCCCAGGGTGGGTGGAAATCCACGCAGGCCATGCTGCCATTTTCACTCGCTCTCCTCGGGTCTGCTGCTCTGACCCCCTGGGAGGACCATATCCTCACAGGCTTTGCCTCTGGGAGTTTTCTCAGGCCAGCACTCGCCACGCGGCCCATGCTTTCTCATATTCCCGGCCCACCCTGAACTGGCATTGGGATGGGCCATTGCCTCCTACTCCTAGACCATGTTGCTGGTCTCGACATTGCTCCTCATCGCAAGGGCTGTGGCACATATTCAGCTAGCAGTCTTCCCCCATTACAGGCAGCCCAGCACTTTTGATCTTTGCCGGGCTACAGCTCACATACACAGCCCAGCCAGCTGCCTCTTTGATGCACTGTGAGGGCTGCTCGAGGGCACAGGACACTGCTCTTACCTTTTTCTTCTCCTTCATTCCTTCTTTCCTTTTCTTTATCTTGGTGCATCCTCCTCCATTTTCTCTTCTTCCAACTCTTCTGTGCTTCTAATTCACACTGAACTGGGAGGCAAAGATGTTGTAGCGCAAAGGTCACCCGAAGATGGAAGGTTAGGGTTGATCACAGGTCTAAGGGGTCAGGCTAGACCAGGAAGTAAGCAAAAGCAATTCTAGAACTGGTTAGTGGCCAAGGGAGGAAGGGGCAATGGCAATTAGGCAGAATAGGCAATAGAAGGTAGCGCACAAGGAAAGAAGGACGAAGGACGGCAAGGGCTGAGGTACAGAGAGCAGAAAACAGGAAACTCCAAGGAAAGGAGAAAGCAGGAGGCCAGGCCGAAGGATCAAGGAACCAACAAGGAAGAAATCCAGGGCACAGCACGGAGTGCGCAAAGACACACCTTCCCTCTGCCTGCATCCACTGTTAAGGGGACAACACGCCCGCAACAAGGCTTCTGGTCCACAGCGTTTTGTCAGTCACCATGACAACACCATCTGGACATTGGGTGCGTCCCAGTTAGCATTTGCCGTGAGGATGGCAAATAATGCAGCAGAATGTCCTAGCACGGACGTACTACCTGGTCCACTGTGATTCCGCCCGGTACTGCAGAGCCATTTTCAGCCTGGATAGAGGTACCAGCCCCCAGACAGTGGTGAGTATACAGAGTGCCCAGAACACCAACTGGCACTTTCAGCTGTCTTTTTCTTCTGTAGAACTCCCTTTTAGGATCTTTTAGCAGGTACGTCCATTGTTGTTGGCAGGGAAGACCTGTCCATTGTACCAGAGTTCTATGTGTCCCCCAGGGTGGGCATACATGTCTCAGTCAGGCAAGTCTAGTCAAGCACATTCAAACAAAGACTTTTAAACCCCCTGTGTCTTAGCTCTTTCTTTTAGCTCTTCATTTACCTTACCCCCTACAGCAGTGGCCTTCAATCTTTGGGGCTGGCCTCCCAAGAGGGTTTGAGGGGATCAAAGGATGTCTGGGGGGGGCAACCTCTCCAAAAAGGGAGTATGGCATCTGCTTTTAATAGAAAATATAAGCATATATGCATTGGGGGGGCCGGCCAACAATATTTTTACACAAGGTGGGGTATGGGGGCTTTGCAACAATATTTGTACTCAAGGGGGGAGGCCTCAGCACAAACAAGTTTGAATACCACTGCCCTACAGGCACCTGCCTAGAACTTCACTCCATCCCCCACCTGAAAGGGCCTATTTGGACCAGTAGCTACAACAATATTATGGACTTGATCATTTTGCTTAATATATATGATTGTCAGCACAAGTAGGAGATTAATTATGGCACTGCTCCGGCTTTGCCACTTCTACATATTACCACAGAGCTCACCTTACAGCCAGTGGTCCAAGTGAGCGGGAACGGTCGGGAGCGGTGTTCCACTGCCCTACAGGCACCTGCCTAGAACTTCACTCCATCCCCCACCTGAAAGGGCCTATTTGGACCAGTAGCTACAACAATATTATGGACTTGATCATTTTGCTTAATATATATGATTGTCAGCACAAGTAGGAGATTAATTATGGCACTGCTCCGGCTTTGCCACTTCTACATATTACCACAGAGCTCACCTTACAGCCAGTGGTCCAAGTGAGCGGGAACGGTCGGGAGCGGTGTTCCACTACTATTATTTTTTACTGTTAACAGGTCCACTACTTTTTGCAACCATTTTCACCATTCCAGAACTGTTCTTTGTGATCACCGGATACCAGTTACAGCTAAACTGAAATCTGTTTGGACTCAATTGGCTGTCAACCAACATGGCTGCAAGCCTTGAAAAATGTATTTCACAGTGCTCCCTTCCTGCCTGCTCTGTCCCCCGCGGAGTCACAGTTCCACTACTTTTTTGGTACACTTCAAACACTGCTTACAACCCGCCTCTCAGAATGGAAAGCGACCTCTGCTGCAATATAGGATGGCACAGTAAGGTCCTGCGGTCCCTGGGGGCCATGCACCTTAACTCAGGTTTATGCACTTTGAGGCTGTTACGCTGGCGAGCTGGCGCTGTAGAAAGAAATAATGATAGCACGTTAAAGAGGAGTAGAATGGTCAATAAAAACAGTAAAGGACAATAACATTTTCAAACCACCAGTTTTCGTGCTGTTCCCAATGGGCACTGAGGCACAGGTCAAAGCGTGCGAACCCAAAGACTGCAAACGAAGAAAGGTAGATTATAATAATGTCAATATATTCCCAAGGAATAGATTTAGCTACATTCGCGCCAGAGACAGCTTGCTAAGCATATATAGCAGGACTGGCGGGTGGCTATGCCCGCACGCTTCATGGCAGCAGCTGGTGGCGAGCATGGCGGCCCCAATCTGTTCCTGGGCATATGTCTGGCTGGAGGTGGAGAGGGGGGGGGGTCGGGTAGATGAATGCTAAGGGAACAATGGTGTCCCATCGGAGCAGCTCTTTAGAGCCGCCTCATCTGGGCCCCCAAATTCCCAAAAGACTCATACAGACGAAAGTAGACCAGGCATGAAAATTAAACCGCACGCAAGGCCCTGTTCCTCCAGCGCCTCGCTCAGCAGGTCACACGCTGCACGGTAAAATTAGCTCTCTGATAGCACCACGTACAGCAAGTTTACTAGAAACACTGGCGTGGGGGGGGGTGGGAGGCAGATGTTACCATGGGCTGGAGACGGAACCAAAAACCGGCTGATTTATATACCTCCATACACACCCTACTCCATCCGCTCATGTTCCTCTGCTGTTAGGGGTACTTAAGGTGAGGGCACACTAACAGACCACGATAGTGACAGGTTGGCACACTATAAAAGCGTCATAACAAAACAGTTGCATGCCCAGCAACAGGACACGAGTGACGCACGGGGACAACCATTTCAGAAATACATTTCAATTGTTAATGTTGGGACGCAGCCAGCATGTTCAAGCCTAGTGGGGAGGAAGCAACTTTCACGTAAGAGCCATAGCTTTACAAATCACCACCAAAAAATGAAAATTCAGACAAGTCAATAATGCTTGGTTAGAAAACGAAAAACAATCCTTCTAAAATAATTCAAAGCAATACCTGAAAGCCAACAGTTTGGGATTTTGCGTAGGAAATGGATAGGCATTTGTCAGGCACTGCCAAAGCGGTACTACATGGCTATACGATGGTAACAGCTGTAAAACGGTGTGATTACCTGTGTATAGGATAGGTACTAAAGAAACGTTTGCAGTACACAGCTAACACAAGCTAAAAAACAGTTGGCTTTGCCAGTGCTTGTTTTTTGACAGTACTCCAGTGAAAGGATACGCCTGCTGCTTTTAAGTCAAGTGGGACATACTTGTTTTAGACATTTCTATTACACCAAAGAAGAAGTGCATTGAGGAAAATAATATTGTCTGCAAATTGCAGTCGTCGGTTCCACGTCTGCTTTTGAAGAAAAAATGTACTGAACACAGTCAATACGAGTTATTGACTGCACTGTAAACATTCCGATTGGCTGAGAGGAGGTCAATAACGATCTTCATGTGCTAATTAAGCAATATGACCCGAGCGGCGGGGGCATTACCGACTCAGGCAATGCCCCGGGGCCCATAGTTATAGGCCCGAGCGAAGCAAGCGCCTTAACGAAGGCCCCGGGGCATTACCAGAGTCAGTAATGCCCCCGCCGCGAGGGTCATATTGCTATTGGTATCCTGGCCCGCAATACTTGCGTGACCGGAGTACTAAAAGCTATTTTTTTCTGTCCCGAAACGCTGCAACGTTTCGGGACAGAAAAAAAGAAACGGCCAAGAAAATGGCCGCCACCATGGAAAGGGAAAACGGAGTCCGTTTTCCCTTTCCATGGCGGTCATCGGGAGCGGACGCGCTGGGAACACGTGTTCCCAGCGCGTCCGCTCCCAAAAAAGGATCAAGAAAAAGGTAAGTGGGGTTGGGAGGAAAAAAAAAAAAAAAAAAACAACACGTACCTGCGTCCCCGGCGGGGGACGATGAAAGCCCCAAGCCGTGTGAAGGCTTCCCTCGTCCCCCGCCGGGGACGCAGAAACAAGAGGGTAAGTTGGGGGGGGCAGGTGGGAGGGAGGAGAGGGAAGGGAGAAAAAAAAATACTTATTCAAGTCCCCGGTGGGGGGCGAAGGCAGCCTCTCAGCCGCGGGGAGGCCCCGCTTCGAGCCTCCGCATAGGCTGAGGGGTTGCCACGCCCCTCGCCGGGGAAAAAGGCTGTGGAATCCCGACGGAGGGATTCCCGGTCGGGTATGGACCTGGCGAGAGCCAATCAGAATGCTTGTTTCATTCTGATTGTCTCTCGCCGGGGTACTAATTGAAAATAAATAGGTGAAAACAAATGTTAGTGGACTCATCTGTTGGGAGCATCATGATGAAACTGACAAAATGAAACCACCTTTAAAGCAATAGTCTGGGTTGAGGAAGAAGAAAACGCATTACCATTGAAATGACAAATGCGTTCTTGCGCAGTGAATTTGGCAACCCACTATGATGGTTTGCAAACGTTGATGCGAGATAAACATGTTTTGTCTGCAGAGTGTAGCAGGGTATTAACATCAAAAGACCAGAGTAAGCAGTAGACAAAAACAAATAAAACAAATTATTTAAAAAATGAAAATACGACTATCAGCAGTGCATGCTGTTAGAACAAGAATGGTTACAGGAAGAGGCATGACGGGATTCATATTCAAAATATTTCCAAATCTAAGGGTCGGAGAGTTCATGGTCTTAAACCCCTTAAGTGCCAAGGACGAGTATACTCGTATTTTTTGCATAGACTTGCATAATAGCCTGGCACTTACAGCCAATCTGAAAGTACTCCAGATTGTACTAAAAATCTTTGAGCATTATTTTCCCCTAAATGCACCGATACAATTAGTGCAAAGGTGGGTGCAGAAAACAGACGCAGAACCTCATGCAAAACAAGTGCTGTACTTGAAGCAGGGAGGCACAATTATACTCAGTGACGGGAGGGGCGTGCACGATTAATTTGACTGTCATCCGGGTATTGGATATCAATCCTTCCTCGGGTGCATGGGAACCTGCCTCTGTTGGGGTCTTGGATACCAATCCTTCCTCGGGTGCCTGGGCACCTGCCCGTTGAGGTCTTGGATATCAATCCTTCCTCGGGTGCCTGGGAACCTGTCCCTGTTGAGGTCTTGGATATCAATCCTTCCTCGGGTGCCTGGGCACCTGCCCCTGTTGAGGTCTTGGATATCAATCCTTCCTCGGGTGCCTGGGAACCGCCTCTGTTGGGGTCTTGGATATCAATGCTTCCCCGGGTGCCTGGGAACCTGCCCTGTTGGGGTCTTGGATATCAATCCTTCCTCGGGTGCCTGGGCACCTGCCCGTTGAGGTCTTGGATATCAATCCTTCCTCGGGTGCCTGGGAACCTGTCCCTGTTGAGGTCTTGGATATCAATCCTTCCTCGGTTGCCTGAGAACCTGCCCCTGTTGGGGTGTTGGATATCAATCCTTCCTCGGGTGCCTGGGAACTGCCTCTGTTGGGGTCTTGGATATCAATGCTTCCCCGGGTGCCTGGGAACCTGCCCTGTTGGGGTCTTGGATATCAATCCTTCCCCGGGTGCCTGGGAACTACCTCTGTTGGGGTCTTGGATATCAATCCTTCCTCAGGTGCCTGGGGGTCTTGGATATCAATCCTTCCTCGGGTGCCTGAAACCTGCTTCTTTTGGGGTCTTGGATATCAATCCTTCCACGGGGGCGTGGAAACCTGCCTCTGTTTGGTTCTTGGATATCAATCCTTCCTCAGGTGCTTGGAAACCTGCCTCTGTGGGGGTCTTGGATATCAATCCTTCCTCAGGTGCCTGGGAACCTGCCCCTGCTGGGGTTTTGGATATCAATCCTTCCTCGGGTTACTGGGAACCTGCCCCTGTTGGGGTCTTGGATAGCAATCCTTCCTCGGGTGCTTGGGAACCTGCCCCTTTTGAGATCTTGGATATCAATCCTTCCTCCGGTGCCTGGAACCTGCCCCTGTTGGGGTCTTGGATATCAACCCTTCCTCAGGTTCCTGGAAACATGCCTCTGTTGGGATGTTGGATATCAATCTCTCCTTGGGTGCTTGGAAACCTGCCTCTCTTGGGGTCTTGGATATCAATCCTTCCTCGGGGTTTATATACACAGAAGGGGTAAATATACACAGGTGGGACTAATAAAAGAAACTTATTTTAAGACACCAGATGGCCGGTATACAGGTCTGAGATGCAACTGAGGTGTGCACTGGTATCGCTCGGTTTCTGCACACAAATTAGTCTTTCACACTTTTATGAAGAGTTGACATGACATTGTGAAGCCAGGGGTACACAACTAAAACGAGCATTGGCATAGCCAACAGTTTGGGATTTTGTGTGGGAACTGGATATGCATTTGCCAGGCACTGCCATAGTTGTAGTACATGGCTATGCGATGGTACATGGTGTGATTACCTGTGTATATGAGAGGTACTGAAGATGTGTTTGCAGGACACTGCTAACACAAGCCAAAAACGGTTGGCTTTGTCAGTTCTTGTTTTTTTAACAGGACTTCAGTTAAAGGATATGCCTACTGCTTTTAAGTCGAGTGGCAGAAAGCATACTTGGTTAAAACATTTCTATTTCACCAGTTACCTATTAAGCCATTAAGTCTCAGAGGATTGTTCTGAAATAACACTGACTGGCCCAACAGCACAAAGATGGGTTTATAATCAAACACCAAAAAGTTGTGTGTACCTCCTCA
This sequence comes from Ambystoma mexicanum, assembly GCF_040938575.1. Taxonomy (NCBI): domain Eukaryota; kingdom Metazoa; phylum Chordata; class Amphibia; order Caudata; family Ambystomatidae; genus Ambystoma; species Ambystoma mexicanum. The sequence goes on along the minus strand of NC_090930.1, from coordinate 143,072,139 downwards.
CGTCTTAGGACCCACCTAGCTGTACTCCAATGCAAAAGTTTCAGCTTATAGGTTGAGGTTTAGCATCACCTAATAGCCAAAACAAAAAATGCACAGTCTGAGACTTTAATGAAGTGACGGACCCAACGCTGGATAAATTGAACGCTAGGGACCAACCACGCATATGGCCACCAAGACCAGCCATGTTTCCGGACGCCCTAGGATAAAGGGACGCAAGGCAATATTCCATCATTTCCTTAGTCCACTGCATGATTTACAGGCCACATAAAGCATTCCAATTAGAGCGAAACATGGGATGAGCAAAGACTATGCACTTCCTAGCGAGGGCATCATCTGAGGACATCAACTATTATTCGCCATCAGCAGGGAGGGACCTAAACCCACAGGGAACATGGAGGCTTAATTATTTTCCTTTACTGGATCAGGAAGTTGGCACAATAAAGGAACAGGATGTATAGGAATACTTTTTGCATTAGTGCCCCTTAAATTAAGAGTAAGCACACATATGGGAAACCTACAACACGGTGATGAGGGGTAATGTGATGACCGCTTTAAAACCAAGAGAAACTGAGGAAGGAAGAGCATCAGGAAAGTCCCAGGATTGCAAAGATTCTGCATGGAAACTAGTTTGAAATGAGCCCAGATTGACATGGAAAGGGTTAGGGAAGAGGTCCACCTGAAAGGTATTAATAATTAAAATAACAGAAAGCGGAGCAGTGCCAGAGGTCTTCGTGGAGTACTAGAAGGATGTGTATGCCCCCAAGTAGGGGAGTTAAAACAGGGAATTCAGGAACTTCGAGGGGCCAACCAATGAAAAAGGTGAAGGTGCCAGTAATTGACCAAATGCAGAGAGGGAAGACCCTTGGTCCCGATGGAGTCCCGGTGGAATGTTCTAGAAGGATGAAAATGCTTCTTTAGGAAAGTAAAGATTGAAGGTCTCTTTTGAAAGATTAGAAAAAAGCCACCATGGCGGTAATGCCAAAATCAGGATGCGCACCTGATCGCTGTGCATCATATGGGTCTATTTCACTAACAAACAAAAGTCATAGTTAGAGAACTGGTGCACACAGACCAACACTGATTCATACCAGAGCAGTTTACAAGACTTCAGTTGTGCACATGCATTTAGTTCTTGAACTATGAGGGAGAAGGCATTTGACTGTTGTGTGGCGCTACACATTTGCCTTGGTGGATACCATACAATGTGATCCGAGGTTTCGGAGTTGGGCGAGACGGACACCTGTACAAGAACCCCCTCAGCAAGGGTAAATGGAAGACCGAGTATCCGCTTGGCTTGAGGCATGGCTGCGCAGTGTCCCCACTTGTATTAACCATAACTTTCAAGTCCTTTGCAGAATAGGCGAGACAAGACCCTTCCTCCCTCCCTCCCACAGTAGGTTTTGAGTAGACATGGGGAGAAGAGAATCTAACCTCCATCGACACAGGTATACCAGTTCTCAGAGTTACTACATCTAGTAAGGGAATTTGGCAGAACCTCAGGGCTAAGGAAAAGCTGGGATCAATCTGCATCGCTCCCAATACTGGCGGCCCTTTAATGGTGGCTCAGAATGGACACGTTCAAGTACTTCAAGATACGCCTAGGTCAAAAAAGGGAATCTTTCCTTGAAGTAACTGTAGTCCCACAATCAAAGGTTTGAATCAACATCAAACATTGGATGAAACCTACTCATCATGGATTAAAAGAGAAGCGCTTAATAACATTGTCTCATTCCGTAGACTTTCTTCTTAGGCCAAGATACACCCCATTGGTGGAAAGAGCATGTATATTTTAATAGGATAGATGGCATAATTAGTTCGTTCTTATGCCAGGATCAGATACCCAGAATGAGTTTACAACATACGAACATCTATAAGTGCAGACTTTAGAAGGTCATCAGGCTTCTTTTATGAGGTTGGTTAATGACTGGAAACACAGGACCGCAATCAACTGCTGCTCAAAATGGAGCTCATGTGGTCTGGAGGTTTCTTCATGGATGACACCGTATGGGAAAGGGACGCATGCCCCCCCCCCCCTCCCGCCCCCCTATCCTCCCACAAATCACAAAGACGACAAGAAACCGCTAAGCCTTGTTGGAAGGGAAAGCTGACCACACAGATCCATCTTGGCCCTAAAGGATACAGCCCAGCTTAAAGGGTCCCGAACCCTGATGCATAAAGGGATGCAAAAACGAGCAGGCATCCGAAAGTACACCGGAAGAGCTTTCAGGAATTGCAACTGGAAGGAAACGGCCTCAGGGAGACTGTCAAGGTCAATCAGGGAGACTGTCAAGGCCAATCAGGGAGACTGTGACAAGGTCAATGGAGTGACCCTGTCAAGAGGGGCGGGTGAGGCCCCCCCTCAGCTTGGGGAGGGAGGCCTACCAGGATGGAAGCCAGAGCTATTCATAACCCGAGAGGGGATGGGGGGGGGGGGGGTAATCAGGGGATACAGTTGGTCACGCCTCATGTCCTACCGGCACCCTAAGTGCCTGCACTTGGGCAGTAGCATTGTTAACCACCCCATAGCTCTTCGTAGAGATGCTTGCCAGTTCCTTTCTTTGCACTGCAGGCTACAAGAGGCATCAATGGTCTGGGCGGACCATCAGCAACACAACAGCTCACCAGGGCCTCATGATAAACTCTCTGGTTACAAGAATTCCACCAGAAAGAGTGAGCCGCTAGGACGTTATGGTGCTACAGGGAACACCACAGCACCTACACGCAGCAAGAGCAGCTGTGATGCAGCTCGCTGATGCAGACTTCTATAAACCCGTCACGGAGCGGCTTCCTCCCCTGAGTTTTGAAGACTTTCCTACACTTACCTCTGATTTGGCTTTGAAGCAGATCATTGACTCGAACATAAAAGATATTTGTACACTTAGCGGTGATCAGAACCACTATTCAATACAGGCCAGCATTGGCAAGGGGCGTCAGAACCATGAGGGGGACAAGGGTGCAGGGTTTAGCCCAATTTTGATACATTCCGACGTCTTTAACATCTCTCGAGTGGAGAGTGGCCTGAGGAAGAGAACCAATGGGAGATGTGGGAGCTGAGGGGATGGGGGGGGGGGGGTGGGGGGTGGGAGAATGCATGAAGTTGCGGGTTGTTCGGAAAAGGAGGAAAGGGTGGCCGACCAAGGGAGCAGAAGGAGGAAGGGTGGTGGATAACAGTCTGGAGTAGACTTTCAGTGAAGGTGAGTTATTGGATGGTGAGAGAAAGTGGTACCGTACTGTGAGTGTTCATAGAAGGTGTGTGACAGAGTAGGGAGTGAGTGAAACGTGAGTGAGTAGAAGGAGGGGTGGAGTAGTAGGGGAAAATTGAAGCAGAGAGGGGAGGCTGGTTGTGAAGGAGTTGAGAGATTAGCAGGAGAGAGAGAGTAGGAAGGAGTAACTTCGGAGGCTAGAGGTAGGTTATCGAAGGAGAGAGAGAAAGACAACGGAGGAAGAGAAGTGAAAGAAACAGCAGATGTGTGTAGAGATGAAGTGGGGGGAGGAGCAGGAGGAAGAGAGAATGTCAGAGAGATGCAGGGAGAGGAACAACAGAGAGTTAGAAGAGGATGTGGGTCTGGACCGAACACCTTGAATGCCCCAGAAGGAGGTTAGACAGATAGGGAGATTGCCTTTAGGAACTGTGATGCATCTGTAGTCTTCTTCCCTAGGGGGGAGGCACCCCCTGTGAGGCCAGGGAGGCTATGGAGGTGAGCATGCTCAGCAAAACCATCCCCAAGGATTTGGGAAAGCAGGACCTCATTGGGAGGGATTCCCCTCTAGTGGAAAAGGACTCTGATTTCAAAAGGGAACTCTCTTTACCTAATGTTTTGTCTGACTGCATGGGAGATTACTGGCTAATATTACATCTACAGGTTGGACTCAAAACAACACTGACATTACCTCCATGTGTTTGGCTAAAGGTAATGCAGAACTCTCCAAAGCCATGACAACTGACTGTACAATACACCCCTTTGAAGTCACGGCACAAGAATAAACGGCCAACATCCCTTGAATGGAAAGCAAGAAACAACACGCAAAGGCACGCCTGATGCGAGTACCTCGATCAGTGGCCGAGACACGCTGAACACCAGAGCCGGCTGTGGCAGGGAGAGCAGCAGACACTGAAGGGAGATGTCCCCTGCTCAGCACAGCAGTGCAGGACCCACAAGAGGAGTAAATCCTCAGATCTCAAGGCGAGGGACCATGAGCAAGAGAATGCCAAGACGAGTGGAACACGAAACCTGCTCATACCCAGTCCAGAAAAGCGGCAAGCCCTGGAGAACGCCACCGCTGCAGAAGAGACACAACCTCACTGGTGCAAACCCTGCAATACTGAAGGTACGTGGGTTTATGAGGTCAGAGGGAGGAGAGAGGTAAGAGCAAGTGGGGAAGAAGTGAGGATTGACCTAACCCCATACCAGAGGCACAGAGAGAAAGAACGAGAGAAGGGTTATGGGAGCCCAAGAAACCGGAGTAGTATACACCTCAAGAATGGTCACAGGTACCCAAAAGAGTATAGAGAGCCACAAGGAAAGAGGGATTACCAATACCCCAGAGAGATAACCGAGACATTGGGACAGTGAAACCCAAGGGAGTGAGTGGGGCACAATAAGCAAAGCGAAGAGCAGATACAAGGAGAGCACGGAGGCCTCCACCCAGTGCCAACAAGTGAACCAAGTGGAGAAAGGCCAAACCAAGTGGTAGAGGGGATCAGGGAAACAGCCTTCCACCTAAAGAAACATGAACATTTAGTTTTTGGAGGCACTTAAAGACGTTGTTCACTGATGAATTTCATTGATGAAACTTGAGGAACTTTCTTAGACTGCCAAGAACTGTTGAAGAAGGAGAACTGTTAATCACAGATAACTAGTGGATTGAACCTGGGAAGCTCGAGAGAGATTGTGGTCAAGAACACCGAGTGCAGGAGACGCCACCTAATTTTCTTTTACATTGTTTCAAAGCGGTACAGCCAGTGTCGTTGATAGGTTTGGACGGAGCAGTATTTTTATTTGGGCTATTGATGAGCACCTTATTTTAAATGGTATAAGTATTTTAAGTGATAAGACGGGCACTCCCCTTTAGCAGTAGGGGAATCGAGGCATTTTTCTTTAAAGTTAATTAAAATCACTTGGAAACCATGTGCTCTGGTCCAGGTGCTTCTTCTGGCTTGCCACAGCACTAAACAGAAAGGAAGAATTTAGGCTGTATGGCTAAACAATGAATAGATACTAACCTGTGGAGTAGGGGTACCTGGGTTAGTGAGAGATTTGCTCTTTCTCGAGGAGAGAGAGTAAATGGATACTCTGTATAGCCCATTGCAAGAAGCTTAATAAAAAATCCTTGAACTATCTCTGGGAGTTGGTGTATTATTGAGGTCATCTGTGACAGAGACGTTTACAAGTATGTACAGTTGATGCGTGCCTTAGCGGCCGGAGCGGTGGGAACCTGATGTACCACCTGGTTTCGCAATTGAACATATTAGAAGGCAGAACGCAGCAAACCAGCAAATTGTAATGGACGCGTTTTGTCCAAATCGCTTTTCAGAGCTGAAGGCAAAAAGGAAGGCAGATGTTTGGGAAATAACAGAGGAGTCATGAAACAGTCGACAACATCCAAGAGAGGAAGCTACAAGCACATGGCTACGACTCATACAGCTTAAGCATCCTTATAGAGTATATTTATTGAGAGACATGTCAGATAACATGGGGGAAAAAAGCAGAGAAAAGATGTGCCTCCGATGAAAGACCTCTAGGGGACAGTCACCAGTTTGGGAATGCAGTACTGGCACCAGATCACAGGGGATCTATCAAAGGCGGTTGGATGGCTAATGGAGATCAACTCTGAAGTGATCACGTTACATTGCTTAGACAGAAGGGGAGCAGCCATCTCCTTCTGTCTGTACTGGTTTCAAAGTAGCCTAAACAGCTATTGCAGTCCACTGGAGGAGGGAAGCACCCCCAAAACCAACAGTGTGGAACAGTGGATATGCCAAGGCTCCTTCAAGTGGTGTACCGGACAGAGGTTGCCTGCAAAAATGCAAGAGGATCAGAAGGATTTAGTCTCAATATTGCCCTTAACGTTAGGGGATGCAGAGAGACTGAACAGCTCACCTGTTCATAAATAGAGCTGAAACTTTGAGTAAGAGCCGCACCTTTCAGCAGAGAAGTTCCATGTCTGGGAATCTTAAACGGACTGGAGAAAACAAGCTAAGGGGGCTGGTGAAGGAGGTCGAGATTAATTTACTGGTATAGCGAATTTGCCCTCATAGAGAGGCCATGCAGATATGACTCTTGCAGGAAAGTTCGTGTACTCATCCCCATTTCCCCCCTCCCCCTCCACTGCAGCTTCCCCACGCTCCCCTATTTTACACAGCCAATCCTTGGCTTTGTCACTTCCAACAGTTGACCTGACCGTCAGCCTTGGGGCATGGCAAATGGGTATCTAAAAAACACTGATGATTCTGGCCTCCATACTTTAACGGCTTCCCAAGCAAGTCTCAGGGCCATGACCCAACAACGCTTCCACTAATTCTAGTGCTACCTTTTTAAATGCATTATGAGCTGGATGATTGCTCATTACCACATGCGATTTTACCTCCTTCAACTTCCATGATCAACTTTTCATTTCACCCACTAGCTATCGTTTTACATGCACCTCTACCCATACAAGCATGTCCCCTGTACCTCAACCCCACCGTGCATTTCTAATATATTAGTTAGGTGCATCTCTTTCCTACTCCTCACTATTTCCTCTATAGCCTATGGTCCAGTTACCGCCCCCCTCTCTCCCACCCCTTGGGTGATGGCACAATACCCCAATGTCTTGGACAAGGTACCAGCGTTATAAGACCATTACAGTGGTGATTCGGTCAGTATGAGAGCTTTGTACCATAACACTTATGAACGTGGTCAAATTTGCTCATTTCAGAGAATAGTTTGATGAAATCAATGGAATTCCACTTCAAATATTGTTTACAAAAACGAATTGCTCTGTCGTGGCACTTTTTTTTTTTAAAGGGACATATTTATGGTATTTCTTTTGGACAGATATAGATATATATATATACACCTAAAGCAGATTATTTAACCAAGACGACCCCGGAAGGAATTCTTTTAGGAAATACAAAGGGGCCCGCTATCTGGTGGTACCCAGTCCATGTTTGGACAAAGTCACTTTTCCAGCCAGAAAGGGGCTGTTCGATCGTGCGTTCCAATTAGTGTTACATGACTTGGCCATTGGTTGGAAGCCCCTTTCATTTTTCCCTTTCTCTTGCTCGTGGTGTAGCTGAATAAGGGTGTCACGAGGTTTTGAAAGTGAGCAATCTACATAAATAGAAAATGGTGCTTTTTTCTACTGTGCGCACGGGCCCACTTTCGGTAGATTTAAAAATACAACGAGTAAATATTGAGGATAATGTACTGTGCTGCATGTAACATTCAATGGGAAAGATTGGAGGGCAGACTATGGAAGAGGGCCTTGGGACTGCCATCCTCTCTTCCCATGGCCCCATTAAGCCGTGAATGGGGATTGCTATCACTACAGTATCGTTTTAATTGGCAGATACTATCTTTGCTTGGTTTGTGTTGCCTACGCAAAACTCCTTATACGTGAATCTTTCAAAAATAGTTTGAAGGAAAATTAATCACCATTTCTGAGTAAGATGTTATCTTTGCTTGATAGACTTTTAGATGATAAAGGTAAAGATTGCTCAGATTTGGTTGGCAACCCAATGAGTGTAAAGAAGGTTCTGAAGGAAAAGGACTGGATTGTCACCATCACTCGTAACAAGAGGATATATACTGCGTTCAACCTTTTCAATAAATCGATAAACCCCTTGGACATTTACCAAATGATCTCCATCAATATCCGTGCCCCGTCGCAAGAATCCAGTTCTTAAGATTTCGACTCAGCAGTTTATCGACTGGGGAATTATCATACGCTCATAGAGAACAAAGGGACGAGGGCTATGACATTTGCCCATGCTGTAATTCTGTAGGAAAACCAGAAACACTCCGGCATATAATGGTGGAATGTCCAACTCTGGCACCATTTAGAACAAAATATCTGGACCGATTTTTTTGCACTATAAATGAATTTGTAAATTTGGAGGATTTGTGGCACCGCATGTCTACGGGATCCAAACTATTTTTAACGTATGCAATTGTACAAATGCTAGATGAGTTAGGCATACTTAGATAGCCGGTAGAACATGTATCTCATCATATTTTAGAGATGTTACTTTTTATGATGGATGTGTTGCGATTTTGTATGAATTTATTATTTGTGTCCAAAATCAAATTTTTGATTAAATTCCCAATAAACAAAAATAATTTTGTTTCGTTGAAAGGCAAGTTAACTCCCTTGTTCTGTGCCTCCAGCAGAAACATACACAAAGAAGACTGCCTTCATAGAACAACAGGCCAGCCTGTTCACTGAGGGCTTTTTCTTTTAGAACAATGTGGGCCAGTTTAATAACTCATTAATAGTGGACAAAAGCACCAGTTGCACGAGTCCAGTACGGTCGGGAGCAGTGTTCCACTTTTATTTTTTTCTGTTTAACATTCCTCAGGTTTTTATGACCAAATTCACCATTCTATACAGAGGATTTGTCCATTCATGTCCCCGTGCAAGTGTAAAGTTTTAATAGGAGCCTAAGTTACTAGTCACTTTGACTATTGTAATGCCCCAGCCAAAACAACTAGCCACATGTTGCACTAGGCTTCCACCTACCCTCTCCCCTAGCGAGACTACAATTCCACTACTTGTTTAGTACACTTATACCACTGCACAATTCACTTTCCCAATGTTTTTAAGATGCACCATTTATGCAAAAACACACTACCAAGTACTACTGACACAGTTGGTCCCAAAAAAAATCAAAAATAGTGATTTGCGAATTTGACCCACCTCTTTTTTCTTTTTTTTTTGACGCCAGGTATAATTTTGCATCCCACGCAGACCCCATCACTGTATCCAGCTATGGCCACTAAATGAACAAAACTTTGATAACATGGTTAGAAGCCCATTACAACTCTTCTTTGATAGAGTGGGCTTCTCCGATTTTACCATCAGTACCTTCTTGACACAAGCTAGGTTTTCTGCACAGCTTGCGAAAAGCGCAAACGTTTATAGACTAGGCAGTCCTCCAGGAATGTAACTGGAGAAATGTAGAAAGGGGAAAGTGATCAAATTGGGGTGCGCACAAACTTGCTTGTGATGTGAGTAGTCCGCTGCTGCAAATACTGCACAGGAGATACCCCCATCTTCCTCCAGTGGTTATATGCATAAAATTGATGGGTGTGCAATACTACTGCACAAGGGACACCAAGTTCAAATTATCAGGTCTCAATATTATTCAGTATTTAAAGGAATAGTCATCCAGATTCGTGAATGGAGATTTTTAAATTGTGTATCCAGCCGACACGTGTTTCGACCAAAGGGGTCATCCTCAAGGCAAGAAGTAATGGGATATATCCCTCAAAAGAGTCAGTTATAGCAAAGTTCCAGGAATACAACTGGGTGTCTCCTAGAATGTTACCGAATAGGTACGCTTTGTTGTCCTCATGGATTCGACAAATTGGTCTTTCAGTAGGTTTCAGTGAAAAAATTCCATTGTAGAATCAATAAATGGTATCAATACCTATAGTAGCCTATATATGTGCTAAATGGCAAAATAAATGCCCAAATTGAGCAGGAGCATGTGGTCCTGGCCACTGCTGCAGTCGAAACACGTGTCGGTTGGATACACAATTAAAAATCTTCATTCACGAAAAAGTAGTATTGCACACCCATCAATTTTATGCTTACCTCCAGGAATGTAGACCTCTGTTCTGTCAAACTCTTACCGTTTTTCTGTACGTCCGGTCCTGGAGCATAGAGATTGATGTAGTGTTCCCTAATCATAACCATTCCTTGGCATCTATCACAGAACATGCAATGGAGTATCCGTTGACTCATCCCATATCAGACATCAAATCCCGGTCCTTGCTCTGGTCTATGCTATTGAGGTCTGGATGAGAATGTAGGTCAGGAAACCTCAATATGGCACTCTTTGGGGTTTCAATAGGACAACTGCAGGGCTCCACCATATAAACAATTGCAAAAGTGTCAGGTGTATTGAAGACCAGAAGATACAAGGTGCCTCCAATTGAGCCTTACCTCTCCCCTCGGGGTATCAAATTCCCTGCTTTTGTTGATGTCTGGCTGATTGCCGGTGGCAATCCCAGTTTTGAAAGTGAGAATTAGAGCCGCAAATGGGACAGCGATGTAAGAAGGTGGCAGCGAGAAGGCTGGTCTTATTAGAATTAAAATAAAAGGCTACAAAGACTACATTATCCCATTTACATAATACAAATCTGAAAAAGATATCAAGGAGAAAGCAGGCAGATTCTTCCTTCTTATTCACCGAATCTCTCTTGGGGTCAAGAAGAATATAGGGACGAGGCAAGACTTGGTTAGGCAAACACAGGACAAGGCATGACATGTCAACTCTATACCGTTTCATCAGTGACTGAATGGTGATCAATGATGGACAACTTAGTGTTCATTGGCCCAGGGTGCGAACATCAAAGGTCAGGAGGCAAAACAGGCCTGAGAGACATTTTTTCTTCCCAAATAGCAGCACTATTTTTTGCCTAGGAACAAAAGGTCTGAGGGGCACGTCTAAAGAAATGGGACATCCTTCACGAACATTGCCTTTGTTCTATTTTATTTTTATCACGGGCCACGGTAGGTGACTGGCCGCCGCATACACGCTACCTGGATTAGCATTTTATTATTTTAATTAATTTGCTTTACCTGCTTTTAATCCTGCATTAATTTTGTTATATCCCAGCTCTGGACCAGGTATGAGGGTTCCTGGCCTCACGGAGGACCCCGAGGCTCGTGCTTGGAACCGGCAGTCCTGTTTTTATTTCCTACCCACACTCACTGGGGAGGCAGTCCCTCTTCCCTGTTCATAGCAGTGGGAGTGGATTGGCTAGGGTTATACAAAGTGCCTATAAGGACAGCAGTTTACAGACAGCGCAGCGGTCAGGCGCAGCAGGAAAGGGCACGTAGCACTGAAGTTGCGCCAAAGTTAAGCCCATCTGGGCCCAACCGTGTCATGGGCGGGTCCAAGGGCTGGTGTCTTATGGGTTCTCCGCACTACTCCCGCTCATGTCTGTTATATATGGGACCGGCAGGTATTCTTTTTCCCTTGATTTTTAATTTGACATGTTGCGGTCCTGTTGTGGTTTCTTCCAGCTAGAACACACCTCTGAAAACCTTGTTGCTTAATTCACGCTCCCTGTTCACACATGCTGACGATGGTCCAGATATATTATCTAACGGAAACCTGGCCAAGAGCCAGCTCGGCCCCCCCATGTTTTCTCAATTCTTTCCTGAGGGGTATAAAATCATTTATGAAGCCAGAGCTGCACCCCGTGCAGGGGGGGGGGGGGTAATAGAGGTTATATTTAAAGCCACCCTTAAGGTTACTACAGTACCAGTAATCCACGATTTCGCCATGCAAACTTTTTTAGTGTGCTTGGAAATCTCTGCTTCCGACTTTGTGTTCATTTTCTGCTGGTATATTGTCTGCCTGGCCCTTATATGCATTTCCTGCTACCTTTCCTGGAACTTATGGGTTCGCTTAATATTTAAATCTTATAGTGCGGGACGACTTTAATAATCACTTTAACCCTCCTCTTGCCCCTACTCTAGATGCTTTTTTTGAGGGTTTTGTGGATCTGGGTTTAGCCCAACATGTCACTGAACCCACCCATCTTCTGGGGGGTTGGGGGATCCTGGATCATAGTCTTCTGTAGTCTGCCCTTTAGTGTCTGTCCCTTGGACCAACCACTTTCTGATCCCTTTTTCAGTACCCCTTGGAGTTTCCCCTCCTACACCGTCTAGAGGCACGGTTCGTAAGAGGAAATGGTATGGCATAAGTCTGTCTTTGCATCTGCAGCGAAGGCTAAATGTCCTAGTGACTTGCCTGTGGATTTTGCCACCCTATCACAGGTGCAGCTAGCTACTGCTGATCAATTGGCACCCTTTAAAACCATGCAGCTGAATGGCCGCCCATCTCGGCTACCTCTGGCTGGGCTACCATCCCTGTTCTCTGATGAGGCCGTATTGAATGCCATCGCTCACCTGAAATCCGCAGCCCCACCCAACCCTATTCCTCTATTTATTCTTAAAGATCTCTTGCCTGAGGATTATTCCTCTGGTGACCCAGGTAGTAAACCATTCATGTTGCACTGGTGATAGCACTAAAGAACTTAAACGGGCTATCGTGGACCCTATTTTAAAGAAGCTGTCACTGGATGCCTCTGTTCTGTCCAACTTCCAACCCTATCTCTCTACCTCTCTTCTTTACGAAGCTTCTTGAGGCCTTGATATCTCAACTCTTTACCAGGTTTCTTGAGTCCTACTCTGTGCTTGACCCCCTTCAGTCGGGTTTCCGCCCCGGAGAGGTTCCGAAAGTGTCCTCATTTCAGTAATGGATATGGCCCCCCTGGTCGATGGAGGTGGTGTGGGGGCCCTAATTCTGCTTGTTCTATCAGCAGCCTTCAACAATGTCGACCACCCCATACTCCTATGCCGCCTTGCCTCTATCGTCATCTCGGGTCTTGTCCTGGCGTGATTTACCTCTTTTTTGACCGATCAGGGACAATCAGTATCTTTACCTCCTTTTCTCTCTTTTCTCCATTCTCTTCCCTGTGGCGCCAACCAGGGCTCTGCCTTGTCCCTATGTTATTTAAGATCTATGTGCAGCCTTTGGTTGACCTCATCCGCTCTCACAGCCTCAGGTGCTACGCATATGTGGAAGACATGAACATCCTGGTCCGTTTTGATCGGGAGGAGGTGCTGTCCCATCTGTGCGACTGCCTGGTGGCCATGGCAAGTGGATTGGCGCAAATTGGCTGAAACTCACCGGGGACAAGACTGAGGTCCTGGGCGGTGGTGGGCGCCTCCTCTGGATACTGTTCTTGGTCCTTGGCCTTCTGGCCATCCTCACTGGGTGACTTTCCTATTCCAGTGACAGTAGTTAAAAATCTTGGGGTCTATCTCTCCACTTCTCGGTCCATGGCGTCACAGGTGAGTGCACTGTGCCAGATTGGCCACTTCTTACTGAGGGTCCTTCGGAAGATCTTGCCCTTTCTTCCTCCTTCTCTTCGCCCTCCAGTTGTGGCTTCTCATTTCCAGAAGGCTGGACTGTAGTAATACTCTCTACCTGGCCCAGCCCTCAGGCCTAATCCATCACCTGCAGCTGCTGCAAAACCTAGCAGCTCGGACAGTCACCCCTTATGGTTCCCACATTAGCCGTGCTACATTCTGTGTACTGGCACCTGCAGAAACAAAGAAGTCTTTAACTCTCTGTCTTGTTCACCAGGCATACTACCAGGCTGGTGCCAATTTCTTGTGGGATAAATTCACTACTTATATTCCTGACCGCCCTCTTTGGTCAAGCAGTGACTGTCTGGTTGCTGTCCCCCGATTTCATCTTCGAAGAGTGGGCAGTCGAGCCTTTTCGGTGGCAGCTAGTAAGTTATGAAATTGTCTCCCTTCAATTTTGAGGCAGACAACAAACCACCTGCACTTCCGTCACCTGCTAAAAACTCTGCTCTTTCATTAGTCCCCTAGATTGATGTTGCGCCAAGATTCCTTCGGGTGCACGTGTGTGTTACAAATCTGAGTAACATAACAATAGTTTTGTTCTTGGTGCCTAGGGCCGAAAGACTTTGGCATCAAGGGTTAGGAAAATTGCTCTAGGTGGAGGACTTACAGAGGCAGTAAATGCGCTATGATCATGTAATGAGGATGGCGTAAACTATCAGGTAACCTTCAGGTTTATTTATTGAAGGTTGCTAGCATGAATATAATGCGTGGATAGTGCTCCCACCACAGACTCTATTCCTCCTTTCCACTGCTCAACTAATCTCTCTGGAACATTCCTTCCTTCCTTTCCAGTCCACTAGAATACTCACACCACCCACCTAGCAACATCCATGCATTACGCAAATACAAACATCTATTTACACCACAGATCGCAAAACACTAAGCGGTCAATGTAAAGCCAACATGGACCCAATTAATCACCATCATACATGAAATAGGACAATACGCAAGGTGAGTCAGTTTAACTTCCTGAAAAAGAAGCACAACCTAAGGCCGCAAATTCACCCTCATGTAGAACATACTAAAACACATGAAAAAAAGAATACAGGTGTCCCCAGATGCAGCGTGCACATGTCCCAGTAGCAGGTCATTTCTTTTTCTTCGCAATAAAGTACTATATTGAGCGAGTTAAGTCCTCTGTGAAGAAGATGCACGCTTCACTCCGATGGATGATTTTTCAAGGAAATAATTGTATTTGACATGCGACTTTCTGGGACAGCAAAGATTCAGTTTTCATCAATTCCTGTGAAGAGATGCCAAAAAGAGAAGACTAACGATGAATGACTGTGCTCATTAGCCCAAAGGTCTATTTACACAACCATAGCGTGAGGAGTAAAGACCATCGCTTGAGTGAGGCATTTGATTCGTACCCATTAGGGTATCATGGCTGCTACTTATTGTAGGAGTCTACGTTACTGTACTCAACAAACAGATCGTAGCCAGCTTGTATACAGTACAAAAAGAAAAGGGGGGTACCAGGAAAAGAAAAATATGGAATACGTTTCTAAAGGAATACAGTGGAGTATTTTACAAATTCTTGGATTCTTGAAAAGCTAGGGGATTACATTAGTCTGTGTCCCTCTGCGTGAGCATGCTTCTTTTGAAACTTTTGATTTGAAATGGAAGCTCCTCGCCCCGCCTCCAATCCCACTCCTGATTGCTTCCATCCCCTGCCAAGCCCCAACACACCGCAAGGGTCTAGCCATTATATTCAGCTAACATCTGCAGTTTGTGAAACTGTCAGCACTTTCCATGCCTTTAACCGCCTTCGCTCGCCACTCCCTGGTCCTACAGCCCGCCAGCTTCCCTCCCTCTCTGCCCACCGCTCCATGATAGGGCTGTGCTGCTTTTTCAGGACATCATTCCAGGGCAGCCTGCAGCAAAGGGCAGATCCTGAGTAAGCAACTCCAGTCCATGATTGCCCGTGTTCACTTGGGAAGCCTGCCACAGTCAGCCAGCAGTTAGTGATAAGGCAACTGTGGTCTGGGCATGAAAAACAGCCATTAATGTACTCCAGTAAAGTGCCACCACTCTTACTACAATATAATCTAGGCGTTTTCCCACTACTGCAGTGTTCCAATTCTAAGGGTTCCTCCCAATACTGCTGTGTTCCCATTCTAGGTGTTTCTCCACTACTACTGTGTTTCAAACCTAGATGTTTTCTCACTACTGCTGTGTTGCAATTCTAGGGCTTCTTCCCAATACTGCCATGTTCTAATTCTAGGTGCTCTCCCCATTACTGTTGCGTTGAAACCCAGGGGTTAATCCCACTACTGCTGTGTTCCAAATTTAGGTGTTCTTCCCACTTCTGCTGTGTTCCATTCCTACATGCCCTTCCCGGTACTGCCATGTTCCAGGTCTAATCTTCACACAGTGGATCAAATAACCCACCCATTCCAAAGGGAGAACTTTGGGCTGAATTCTCACTCTCAACACTGAAATTACTATTGACTCCATCCTCCCCGTAGACTGGTCTGACCATTTCGTCATCAATTTCACATTGGATAACACCACCACAGAATATACCATCCCCCAAAGTACCATATTCCTTTGAAACTAGAAACATCAGAAAGCTTTCAGTGGATAACCTCTCCCCAGTCCTGAGTGCTGCTCTAGCCAAAATAACTCCCAACACAAATAATCCGGCTTAGCTAGCAGAGTGCTACCAGCAAAGTCTCACACATACTATAGACTCACTCGCCCCCATCACTGTAAAAACTCGGAAATCAGACAAACGCTCCTGCTTCTGGTTCAACGAGGAACTAGTCTCCCTGAGATGCATAAAAAGATCACTTGAGCAAATCCACAGAAAATCTAACACCCTAGAGTCAGCAAAAGTGTTTGAAGAAGCCAACAAAAACTACAAATCAGCCATAATCATCCATAAAGCCAATGCCTTCAACCTTTGCATCATCAATGCCACCTCCAACAGTAAATAACTGTTCTCCATCCTTAGAGAGATAGAGAATCCCTGTCAAGTCACAGCATCCACCAATGCCAGTAAAGCCTGGTGCACTACAATACAAGACGCCCTAGCTTCTAAAATCTTACTGTTACAAAAGAAAATTGATAGTAAAAAAATAAATTAAAAAAAAAACTCCTAGCAGAAAAAACACCTCCTACCATAATGGCAAACCCATCCAACACCAATTCGTGCTCTCCATTTCACATCACCCCAGTCCCACACAAAGAAGTGTTAGACACAATAGCCAAACTCAAAGCATCTAATTGCAAAGAAGACCAATTCCCATCCCACTTAGTCAATCTCTGCGCTCCCACCTTATCACCTATCATTACCAAATGCGTTAACGCCTTTTTCAACACAAGCACAGTCCCTACCAGCATCAAGACAGCTTGGGTAGCCCCCCCTCCTAAAAAAAGACCCTAGATTCCTCAATCCCCACCAACTACCAACCAATTACAACAGTTCCATTTCTCTTGAAAATAATCGACAAAATAGCATACTGCCAAATACAAAACCACCTAGAACACCATCAACTACTGGGAGACCGACAGACAGGATGCCGCCCTAACCCACTCACAGAGACAGGCCTTCTCGACCTGAAAATCCAAATGGATGCCACAAGAGAAGCAGGCAAACTCTGCCTACTAATGCTACTAGATCTATCGGCGGCCGTTGATTTGGTCGACCATGAAAAAAACTCTCTGTCACACTAGCCAATAACTTCAACCTATCCAAAGATGCCGCTGATTGGATTAAATCATCCCTAGCAGACAGGACCTCAAGAGTGTCCAACGGCAAAGAATCAGCCAACCCTATACCAGTTCCCATAGGTATCCCACAAGGTTCTTGCCTATCCCTCATGCTCTACAACGCATATACAAAGTTGCTTTTCGCAGCTCTGGATGCCATGGGAGTCATCTACACCAATTTTGCATATGACACCCAGATCCTCATCCCATTATCAGGTAACCACGAGCAAGCCTCAATGCTCATCAACCAAATTTACTCCCTAATCCAAAACTGGATGGCAACAATAGCTTACGTCTCAACGATGATAAAACAGAGCCAATTATATTAGGATCATCCTCTAAAATTGACTCTCTACAGCCTGTTTATACTTCTTTCATCATTGATGACACCACAATCCCAGTGCTGAAACAAATCAAGACACTAGGTGTCTAACCTTTACGATGTCAAAACATCATAACACCCTAGCCTCATCCACCTCCTATACATCCAAACTCCTCTCCCTATGTCGCAAATTCCTCTCTTCTGATAACTGCGTAACATTAGCAAGAGCACCAATTCTTTCCCGGCTCGACTACTGTAATATCCTCTTCCTCTGCACCTCTAAAACCAATATAACCAAACTCCAACTTATCCAGAATTAAGCCCTCCGAGCTGCACTAGGGATAAAAACGTCTCAACACATCTCCAACATCCGGAGAGATAACCACTGGCTCCCTATCAAAGCTGGGATAATATTAAAAACCCTAAGCATTACACACAAATGCATTACCAATAAAGCCCCCAAATATCTAATAAATACAGTCATGAAGAAACCACACACCAGCCTCAGTCAGATCCAACAGCAACGCTCACCTTGAAATCCCACCATACAAAAGAGAGAAAGCAGGAGGCAGTTGTTTTAAAGTCCTTGCTCCTAGCCATTGGAATGCCTTACCCAATATCAAGAATGAAACATCCTACCCACTTTTCTTTTTTTAAAAATCATTGAAAACCTGGCTATTCAACCAAACTAATTATGAACCTAGGCCCTTACCCACACTGACCAGACCCACACCCACCATGTGTATATGAAATGTACTGTTTATTTCACTTCTGTTATTATCTTTTGTTCACTTTATAATATGAAGCATGTATTTACCCATTGTCTGCAACTACGCTGTGGTACCTCCGGGTTTGGGCGCATAATAAATGTAATAAAATAAAAAATCCCCCTAATGCCGTGTTCCAATTCTAGGTTGGTTTGTTTATTTATTTGTATTGCGCGCCAGACCCAAGGGTAACCGGGCGCAGTGAACAGAATATATGAAGCTTACAATGTTGCATAGAAATTACAGTGTTACATAATTAAAAATGTACAATAGTGCTAAGTCTTTGATGGTACATATGTACATTCAGATAAGTAACATAACACTTTCAAACCTTACATGTTGTCATTGAGGTGTTTGATAAGATTCGTTCTAAAGTGAGGGAAAGGTTGGTCTGATCTAAGGTTGTGTGGCAGGGCATTCCACCATTTAGCGGCTAGCACAGGGAAGCTTGTGCCGCCAATTTTGGCAAGTTTAAATCTTGGAATTTCCAGGCAGTTGGAGTTGGGAGATCTTGTAGGTCTGCTAGAGATTTTTCTTTTTATTTTGTCCATCAGTTAAATAAAGGCAGCGTTGTTGAGGGCTTTGTGCGTCAAGGAGAGCATTTTTAGGTGAATTTTAGTGTCGGTTGAGAACCATTTGTATGGTTGTCTAGTAGAGGAGATATGTTCCCTTTTGTTTATGCCTAAGGCGGCTCTAAGGGCGTTATTTTGTAGGATTTGTAGCCTTTTGGTGATAGTTTTGTTAGCGCCGCTGTAAAGGGCATTGCAATAATCGAGTCGTGATAGTATAAAGGCTCTCGTTAGGATCATGCAACTGTAAGATAAGAAAGGTTTACCTGCTCTTATTAATTTGCAGGTATAGGCTGTCGTGGAAGCTAAGGTGTTTACCAAATACTGCTGTGTCTCAAATCTAAGTTTCTTTCCACTACTGCAGTGTTTACACTAACTAACTCTGTGTGCTGTGAGCTTTAGGGTGAGTTTATTAAAGCCGCCAGCTCAGTGTCCGGTATCTTGAATCGAGGCGTTATTTCCCCTCTGAGGTGCATCTCGAACCCCAGTGAGCTCTCTCTACTGCTTGGTGCTTATGATCTGTGTGCAATGCCCCACTACTGGGTCGTTTGACTCTGCTACTGTGAATCTCAAATTCCAGGGACACTTCACACTGTTACGAGCTCTATTTTAGGCAGGCCGATTTTGCTTTCACCATAATTGGGTCCAGTGGCCATGTTCCCACTTTACGTTCAGCCTAGTTGTGCCAGGCAGCCAGTCTTGGTTCCCAACCTCACTGTGTCAGGTAGCCTTTCTGCATTCATCATACTGTGCTCCTCAATGGCTTGTATCTAGGGGAGGAAGGATAGCTCAGGGGCAACAAGTTTGTCTTGGAAGCAAGACAACCCAGCGCAGCACAGGCTTGAATCCTGATTCCGCGCTTAGAAGCCACATGCAGGTATTGAGCGTGTTATAAAAGAACAATTATAATCTGGCAACCTTTTCCGTTTTAGACCTACGTGAGAAACCAGGTGGTGTCTCATCCACTAGTCCCCGGGGATCTGTAATCCAGGTGGCCAAGACATGGCCATCGCTTTTGGATCAGTTCCTGGGGGTAGACCAGTGCAGAAGGATCACCTGGGTGAGGTGTCTTCGGAGAGTGGTACACCGGATGGCGAGGCACAGTATCCCATTCCCTGTAAAAACTTTACCCATCCCACCAGGTAGGATATTTAGGAACTCTACCCCGACACCCCCTCTCTTTTAAAACACAAACACTTTCACACAGACAGCCACGCCATGGGAAAAAACCGACTAACACCTGAGCCGTATACCTGACGTGTCCCAATAAAATGGTCAGGCGAGGTCAGGCAATTACTATCACACACACACCTGTCTTCCATTAAGCTTCCCCACACGAGAGCACACTCTGAGCGAGGTAAAGCACACGAGGAAACAGCAGTTTCAAGACAGCAGCTAAACAAGAGAAGAAAGAAGGGAAAACAGAAGGGCATCGTAAGGATGGAAATTCCCTTGACTTTTTTGACAAGGAAACCATTGCTTTCCAGAAGCCTCGGGAATAGAAAGGATAAGACCAGGAAACCAAGCTGAAGAATCCTGCATTGTGTGTCGGAGATACCCAGTGCCATCCCACATCAATAATCAAGGCAGAAGGGGGGTTGGGAGGGAACGCAGCAGCAGCAGTCGCTGTCGTACCATTGTTGGCTCCAAGAACAAAGCAGCGTCAGTGAAATCAACACAGCTGGTGGGATGGGAAGACCGATACAAATCCGGTCTGTGTTAAATCCAAGGTTGCAAGTAGCAACATTGTATGGCGGGCGCTGGAACAAACATTGTTAAAACACATGTGATAAGACAAGTAAAGTTGAACTGCTGATGAGTGATTGAACTTTAAAAGCAAGATACAATACCTTTGACATAATAGTCCGGCAGCACGTGGGTGCTCAATCGAAGGTCTCTGTGAGGTACCCAGCTGAAAAGAGGCAAAAGTGAAAGTGGGGAAAAAGGTTATATCAAGAAGAGAATGAGTAATTGTTAATCAAATTGGTCCTGCGATGGGTCAAGCAAAATCAAACGCACAGTCGAAAGTCTACGATTTTGTTGCAATAAAGAAAGTTTGGAAAAGTAGATGAATTTGGTCCGAGCAGAGGGAGAACAATTGAAGGTTTTGTATGGGTCTGACCCCGACTGTGGAGGAACCGGGGTGAACAGTAAATCACATGAGAAGTTGTAGATTTGAAATCTTAAGGAGAAAAGCGCTTTAATGCTTGTTGTGTTGCATGAGGCCCTCAGAAATATAAGCGTTTGAATGGCAAAGAGACTGACACAGAAGGCCCCGATATTGAGATTTTGAACTGCATCATTGAGCTAGAGAAGCCAGAGAGTGTGCTAAGCTCGAGTGTGCTGCCTGGTTCCGTGCTGAAAACTTGGGGAAGGGAAGCCAATAACTTGAATATCCTGACATATCATTTCATGAACTTTTATTTTGAATAAAATCATTTACCACACTATTTGTAATTGGAAGTTTGGCAATAGGTTTATTAGTATAAGCCCTTTTATTACAAGGCTGGACTACGACTGTTATTATTTGATGGTCGTAACTTGCTCCCATATTTCGATATATAATTAGGTAGGCATTTTCCAAACCCAATTGAAGTTCAATAAAACACCCTTGAAACGGGTGTCTGTCTTGCTGTTTGATACCATGCCTTCCTTACATGTGGTGTCAGTGGTGGGATATAATTAAATTGAGAATCCATGCTAATAATCATTGTACCACCAGAAGGGGACAATAGAATTGTTGAACTCCTTGACTCCGATCATGTACCCACTCTTAAAGAGCTTTTGTTCTCTCAGCTCCATGTCCCACCTGGCCAACAAGTTTTATTTTTTAAACCCGGCTGTTATTAGACGCCCTTCCACTGTCCCAGCATAATATCCAACAGTGGGATCGATTAATCTTGAAGATAGGACACCTTCATTAAAACCAGCGTGTTGAATCCCCACCTTTTCTTTTCGGTACCAAGTCAGTTTCGGTGTCTGGTCCATCAGGTTTGAAAATAAACCAATCTAGATCTTCCCCCTCCATCGGAATCAGACTCATCGGAGTCAGACACCATCAAAACTCTATCAAAGGGACTCGCGATCGGTTTCTTTTCGGACTATATACTACGGAAGGACCCCTTACCAAGCCGGAAGACATGGACGACCATTTCATCCATCCTGGCCCAGCTGGCCGCCATAAGATTCAGGCAGAAGCTAGGCGTCAAGAGAATTTAACGAAATTGGTTGAGTTACAGGCAAGACCCCTTTTACCTCAAGGGATACTACAGCCATAAAGAGGGCAAAGACCTAATGAATTTCTTTCTGAATTTCGAGCAATTAGTTGAACAATTAGGATGGGAAGAAAATCCAATTTTTTTAAAACTTAGGTCCACTGTTGAAGGGTGAGCTACAGACCGCCTAGCAGCTACCTAATCTTGCCCAGGGAGCTACCGTTATATCCATAAGAGAACAAGTTACTGGTACAATGTCCTTTCATCGCAGGATGTTTTTTTGTGGGGATTTTTACAATAAATTTAATGAAAAAACCCAATTTTTTTGGGAGGGGGTAGAAAAATATATATAAGATGTTAGGATGTGGGCGTTTGGGAATAGATAAAAAATGAAAGGGAAAGAGTTGGTGGAGGGAGCCCCCAAAATACATTTAAAAAAAATTCTATGGGTTTTTTTCTTTAAAAAATTCACGGTAAAACATCCCGCAATGAAATGACATGGAACCAAGTTACTTACCCCTGGTAACGTTCTTTCGACTGGATGTTACTCCAACCAATTCCTCATCTTTGACATGTAGTTGTTACAGCTCGGCTGCTTTGGAAACTTTTCAGAAGATGGCGCCCTGCGTCGATGGTGTAGGGTCAATAATGTCCCTGGAAGGCCTCCATCGAGGGTGACATCATTGGATGTTATAAATAGAACGCACAGCGCCCAATGCCTCAGTTATGTTCCCCCCGCACCCTCCTCCTTGTGTAGCAGAAGTGGCCACAAATCGGCCTTACTGTACTCAGCCTTGTTGGAACGAAAGCTGTGATAGCATGGGAAATTCTACAGAGGGGTAGGCTGGGAGGGAGATGAGGCATACACTGAATGAACATCCAGTCGAGAGAATGTTATCAAGGGTAAGTAACTTGTTCTTCGAATGGATTGTGTCCTCCAACGTATTCTTCATCTTTGACAGGTGAAATTAAAGAGCAGCGTAAAGCACTGCCTTACCAAACGCCACATCCCGAGCATGGGAAGTATCCAGGGAATAATGCTTAATAAACGTATCTATCGAAGACCACGTTGAAGCATCGGATATGTTTTTAATCGGGACACCCCTTTGCAGGGATGTCGACGTAGCCATGCCTCTGGTTGAATGAGCATGCAAGCCCTCAGGAGGGATATTGCCCGCCAAAGTATAGCATTCAGAAATAGGGAGGATGAATTCACCTTGACAAGGTCTGTTTAGACACAGGCTGGCTTAGCTTGTGCCCGGTATACCCAACAAAGAGCTGGTCATCCACTCTCACCTTGGACATTCTGGAGATATAAAAGCTAAAACCTCTCCTAGGGTCCAACCTATGAAGCCTTTCCTCTTCCTTACTAGGATGCGGAGGAAGATAGAAGGCAGGTAGCACAATTTTCTGACTCAAATGAAAGTCCGAAACTACCTTAGGTAGAAAGGAGAGTCTGACTCAACACAACCCTGTCCTTGTGGAATACAGTAAAGGGTGGCTTGGAAGAAAGCGCCTGCAACTCGCTCACTCTACGTGCAGATGTAAGAGCAACCAATATAATAGTTAACAACCTCAATGGACATGGAGTGCAATGGTTCAAATGGAGGTCCCATCAGAAACTGTAAGACCAAACTGGAACCTGAACCGGTGAAGGTGGGAACACATTTGTGAACTCTTTTAGAAATTGAGTAACCAAAAAAATAAGAGCTTTCCTTGGATGAGCGTTTAAAGATTGAGCGCGCTGCTAGGTAACCTTTAGTGGTCCCCACCTGAAGACCCCTGTGGGCTAAGGAAAGCAAAAAGTATAGAACATCCGAAGTTGAACATTGAAAAGGATTAACATTCTTTTCTCTACACCAATCGCAGAATAACGGCAATGGTACAGAGACTTCATTGCTGGCCGTCTGGCCGAATGCAATACCTCCATCACGTCATACGGGAGGTCCCAATCCTTGTATCTCAACCTTTCAGAAACCATGCGTGAAGGGCGAGTCTTCACCTCTGGATGGAGTACCTGACCTTCCTCTCACAAGAGAAGATCCTCTCTTTGGTGGAGACGCATGGCAGGACAGATGGACATGTCCAGAAGGTCCGGGTACCACGATCTCCTGGCCCAATCCGGAGCAACTAGGATCATGCCGGACCCAAAGCGTCTTAACCTCTTGAGGAATGACAGGGACTGGAGGAAACACATACAGTAGCAGGAATTACCAATCCACCATGAATGCGTCTCCAAGAGCTCCTCTCGGAGGAAATTCCCTTGAGCAGTATTGCTTGCACGTCGCAAACAGATCCACCTGCAGGGGTTCCGAAAAGAGAGAAGACGTCTTGAAAGACTTCCTGAGCTATTTCCCACTCGTGGGAGACTGCGCTGTACTTGCTCAGAGCGTTCACCGCCATGCTCTGCTCACCTCTCCGGCCAGATGAACTGCCGCTAGGGAGATTCCTTCCTGAATTGCCCGGAACCAGAGCTGAACTGCCTCTCTGCACAGAGACAGTGACCCTATGCCTCCTCTCTTTTTGAGGTAATGTATGGCCACCATGTTGTCCATCATTATCGGGATATTCTTCCCCCATACAGGTGGCATGAAAGCAGTCAGTGCTAGCCCGATAGCTCTCAGCTCGAAAAGATTGATGTGTAGTTTGGACTCTGATGGAGACCAACGACCGTTGATGGTCAGATTGTTGGTGTGCGCTCCCCACACTATGAGGGAGGCATCCGTCACTACAGTGGCTCCGGCCATCGCTGGCAAAAGGTTCTCCCTTCATGAGGTTTTCCTCGCAGGCCCACCAGAGAAGATCCTGTGCATCAGTTTGGTGAATATCCTCAGGGCAGAGGTCAACCCGAATGGCAGAAATCAAAACTGATAGTGTGAGCCCCCAAAAGCAAACCTCAGGCATTTCCTGTGCTTGATATGGATCAGCACCTGAAAATAAGCAGCCTGAAGGTCCAATGACACCAACCAATCCTGAAGTTGTGGGGCCTGAAGGATCTTGAATTTGTCCTTCCTGAGGAACTTGTTCAAGTACCTCAAGTCCAAGATGGGTCTCAGTCCCCCGTCCTTTTTGGGAATAAACAAAATAAGGACAGTACCAGCCCTTGTTCCTCTCCGCTACAGGCACTGGTTCTATAGCGCCTTTCTCTAGCAGGGTTAATATTTCCTGCACAAGGAGCAGATCTGGAACCCTCAAAAAGTGTACTCCTGGTCGATTGTCGTGAGGCTTCCGTAGAAAAGGAAGGCAGTACCCATGGGCTATTGTTTCCAGAGCCCAAGCATCCAAAGGAATGGCTTACCATTCTTCTAGATGCTGAGACAGCCTGCCCCCCCCCCCAAGCAGTAAGCTGCGACTGAAGGCCTCAGGGCGGTTTTGAAGCAGCAGTAGCAGAGCCTGACGACAAAGAGGTTGCTGCCTGAGCGACTTTGGCACCTCTACCTCTTCCACCACAAGGAACTACTGTTGGTATCTTTGACTGGCCATTCCTCTCGCCCTTCCAAATGAGGAGTAGTAGCAAAAAGATCGAACCCTCCATTGCGGTCCGCTAGGACGAAAAAGGCTGAGGCTTCAGAACAGCGGCGTCCAAAGACTTGGCAGCTGCCTTAGAGGTCTGCAGCTTCTCAAGGCTCTCGTCAGCCTTGCTGCCAAAAAAGGGAGACCCATCAAATGGCATGTTCAGAAGTCTAGCCTGCACATCCGGTGCAAAACCAGACTTCCTCAACCACGCAAACCTACGTATTGCAGTGCTCATAGCCCTGGACCTGCTGACACTGTCTGCAACATCCAACCCAGACCGAAGAGATTCACACATGGCTTCCTTGCCGTCCTTAAGAGCTAGGAAGCCCTCCCGTTCTTCCCCTTCAGGAATATGCTCAGCTGCCATAGATATGCAATCCCACAGAGTGTACGAGAATCTTGCCAAGGCACAAGAGGAAATGGCCGCCTTCAACGCCATATTCCCAGCTGAATATACCTTGCACGCCCATCCATCCACGCACTTGTCCCCATCTGGAGGGATGGTAGGGTATGCAGCCCGTTTCGAGGTAGCCGTGGCTGCCTGGACCACCAGACTCTCAGGAGTGGGGTGAGATAACAGGTAGGCGGCGTGGCTACTGGAGGGGTGGTATTTCATTGTCAGACTTGTTCACCGCCGGATTAGTATCTGGGGTTTCTCAATTTCTGGCCACCCTGTTCTTCAGAGCCGCATGAAGTGGCAAAACTGGGATCTGTAGGAGGACCTTGATCCAAAACGTCCGTAAGATCCTCCTGATCATAATGAGTAGTAGGCCTGGACCAGCCCAAATACTCCACAACTCCTGACATAAATCGTCTGTAAGATGAGTGGGCATGCTCCCCCGGATCTGGTTTGCCAAACTCCAGCTCAAGAGAAGTGTCTATACCACTGGCATTAAGCAATGTATCACAAAGATCCTGCATTCTACTCTCCTCTGCGATGAGGCATTCTGGCACATTAGGGGTCACAAACTGCAGAACAAAAGGAGAGTCATCCTCCTTAAAAATGGAATGGAGGTTAAAAAGTGTCTCTGGCAGCGGAGTACACCTTTTCTGAAATAAAACAGCCAGAGGCTTCAAAGTCGTCGACTTAGACGCCACCTTTTTTGGAGGTTCCATCATCACCAGGGGCTGCACTGGCAAAAATCGGCACTGAGGGTCTGACTGGGGTGGAGGGCCCGACAGGCACCATCGACTGGCATGGCGCCAACGCTTTGAGGGTTTGGACAGTTTCGCTGGAGACAAAGACCGCAACCTCTCTGCACATCTCAATCGATTCTTGGATATGTCGTCCGGCCGAGGCCTGGAAAGGCTCCCGATGAGGATCATGCTGTTCACCCGTGCTCAAAGGCGTATGAGTATCCCGCCGAGACCGTTCACTGCTGGCTTCATCAGAAGGTGTGGACAAGGCACTGCCCTGCCTTTCAAAAATTGTAAGCATTTCAAAGTGGAAAGCTTCCTACTCAGCAGCGGTCAAGTGTTTGGAGGGCCATCTCGCCATCTCTGGGGTGCCACCTGAATAAGACGATGAGGAAGGTGACCAGCGGTGCCTTCTCCTCGAGCGCTTCGATGAGGACGAGTGGCGGGAACCACCCCGGGATTTGAACACTTGGCCTTCTTCCTTGAAGGAAAGTCACCTTTCGACTCAGACGAAGGCCCAGCAGGTCGGGACTTATGGGGCTTGGACACCTTGCCTACCTTGAACTTCCTGTTTCGTTCTCATAAGGCCTTTCCAGTCATCGACTGGCAAGGCAAGCACATATCCGTGTCATGGCCTCTGCCGAAGCACCAAAGGCAGACACGATGCAGATCCGTGATGGACATCTTGTAGCCACAGTCCCGGCATTTCTTGAACCTGGACTGAGGCAGCGGCAGAGTGGAAGACAAAGACATATCGAACAATCGCAAGTACGAGGCGCACCGAGTTTCACGAAGCAAACACGTTGGCGGAAAAAACGGAACTGAGGCAACAGGCACTGTGCATGCTACTTATCACATCCGATGATGTCACCCTCGACGGAGGCCTTCGAGGTACATCAACCAGACGCCATTGAAGCAGGGTGCCCTCTGCTGAAAAATATCTGTAGCAGCCGAGCTGTGGACACTACATGTCAAAGATGAGGAATACGTTGGAGGACAAAAGCCATTCGAAGAGGGGCTCCTAAAAAGCGTAGGCTTCTATCAGCAAAAATGAAGGGCCATTAGATTAAACCCCGGAGAAACCCCACCCCCGCTTGAATAGGGAGAACGAATTAAAAACACAGTCGCCCTTTGGATTAATAACAAAGCAATGGACAAATAGGCAGAAATGGTTACCCTAGAGCAATTTACCAAATCGTAACCACTGTTTTTTCAAAAAGCCAGTATTAGTTAAAATTGACCCACCTTAGTAATGGCTATTGAGACTGCCCAAAACCACGCGGATTGAGTCAAACACTTCCACTCGATACACAAAAGTGAGGAGCAGAAAGATCACAAACGTACTCATCACTCCCAAACACAGGTATTAGATAGGTGAGGCAGAGCCTATAAATCCAAAGAATGGACACAAAAAATAAAGAATGGAAGTTAAAAGAGCTAACCCAAGGGGTAGAGAGGAAAGCAAACAAGAAGAACCTAAAGGTATCAAACCATCGCCTCCTATCTGCTTTTTGTGTAGAAAAGCAGTCAATTTGGCCAGAAACTGTCCTAAAAATCTAAAGGAAGAACCCATGCAAATAGGGCGTCTAAAAGGGGAAGAACTCAAAGAAGATCTAGAAACCTTGAGCATTCAGTCTTCCGCTGACTTTACGTATGAAAAAGCCATAGTAAACGGAAACAAGTAAAAGCATTAAATCGACTCAGGTAGGAAACAGACTGCCATAAGGGGCGATTTTGGTTACAACAGACCTCGAGAATGCCATCCTAGTTCGAGTTACATGTGTACAGAGAGATAATGAAATATACCCCAAGATACCTGTGTACATTAACATCAGGAGGGGGGCGAGTCATATCTAGTATCACCAGCCATCATTCCTGGGCCTCCCGAAAAATGTATTCTGGGAATGGACTTCCCTGCATTCTCCACTCCCTTGCAGGAACTTCCAACTCCCCATAGGGAATTTATACCACAAGACTATTGGCACTCTAACTGTTACTCCCAAACCTCTGGTGTGGGTGCAGAAGGAAACAGAGCCTCATGAACCTACCAGTTGTCAAGACTCTTCCACAATGCCTACGGAGCATCAAATTCCAGTATCACCCCCTCGATACCAGTTTATGGGATACAGTTGGGAGACCAATAGAAACATCTCGTCCCTACCAGAACAGAGGAAAAGAATCCTGTGGAACATGCGAGAGTCATTGGATATATTTCCCTTTTGTTTGATCCAAGATCTTCAAATTGAAGAACCTAGGCTAAGACCAAGTATATCCACCTTGCATAGGGGGAAGAGCATGTGAGAAACCAGAAAGTGTCTCACCCACTAGTCCCCGGGTATATGTCATCCAGGTGGCCAAGACATGGCCATCACTTCTGAATCCAGTTCCTTGGGGCGGACCAGTGCTGGAGGATCACCTGGGTGAGGGGTCTTCGGGAAGTGGGACACCGGATGGTGAGACGCGGTAACCCCTTCCCTGTAACACCTTTACCTCATGCTACCAGATAGGACTCTTACCCCCCGCCCCCTTTTACAACACAAAACCTTCCAAACGGACAGTCTGCTATGGAAGAAAAATAGACTAACACCCGAGCCGTATACCTGACGTGTCCCAATTTTAGGAAGGCATGGTATCAACAGTTCAAGGGTGTTTATTGAACTTCAAAAAGTGAACGTCTATCTAATCCTAAATCTACAGATGCAAGGACCACCAAATATTAATGCTGTGCTAGTGGTGTCTGGTCAAAATAAAAGGGCCTATACTTAAAAAATAAAAGCTTGTCAGTCCTTCCCTCTAAATATAAATAGTGTGGGGAATAATGTTATGAAAAAGAAATTAGTTTTCAAAATGATATGTCAGGATGTTCTGGCCGTTGGCCTCCCTTCTCCACGTTCAGCACAAGACAAGGCGGTTCACTCAAGCTAGCACAGTCTCTGGCTTCTTCAGCACAAGATTACAGTTCAACCATGAGCATTTGGGCCTTCGGAGTGCAAGTCTCCTTGCTTCTCAAAGTCTCTTTACTTAAAGGGCCTGATGCAACCAAATAAATAAGTTCCCTTTTCTCTTTGGATTTTCGCAAGTATCACTATTCACCCCGGATACCCCTCATCCGTGTTCCGATCCTTTTTATACAATGTTCATAGGTTATTTTCTTTCCAGTAACTCACGGTTCACCCCGGATCTCCCTCAGCTGGGCTCAGAACCCTTTAACACAATTAGTCTCCCTCAGACGGGCTCAGACCAATGTCAATTTTACATCAAATATCGAAGACTTTCAAATGTGCACAGGGTTTGGCTTGACCCGTCGCAGGACCACTTTGATTTCACAATTCTTGTTTGCAACCTTTCAGTTGAATATCAACCAGAGACTTTTGAATGAGCTCCCACATGGCGTTGGACCACTCGTCTTCGGTATTGTATTTCAGCTTCAAAGTTCATTCATCTGCTGTTTTAATAATCATCTTTATATACAACGTTGCCGTTTGTAACCTCGATTTCCACACAGGCCAGTCTGTCATCAGTCTCCCCAACTCACTCGCTGTGCTGACTTCACTGGTGCCGCTTTGTTGGAGGAGCCAAGGACAGTATGACAGCGTCAACGCTTCTCCCCGCCTTGACTATCGGCACAGGAGAGCACCGGGTACCACCAGCACACAATGCAGGATTCTTCAGCTTTAATTACAGGCCTTACATTTCCTATTCTCAAAGGCTCATGAAAGATGCAGTCATTCAGTGAAAAGGTCAAGGGCACTTCCCTCCTTGCAATCCTCTTCTGTCTTTTGGTCTTCCGCCTTGTATTAAACTGCCATCTTGGAAATGCTGCTCCCTCATGTGCTTTGCCTCGCTCACAGAGTGCACTCATGCTCTGCCTTTTATCCGTGTACCGAAGCTTAATGGAAGTTAGGTGTGTGAAATGGTAATTGCCTGACCATTGTATTGGGGCATGTCAGGTATACAGCTCAGGTGTTAGTTTTCGCTCACAAGGAGCGAGCCGTGGGAAAGTGTTTGTGTCGGGAAAGAGTGGTATGGGATGGGGGGTGAGGGTGTTGAGTTCCTAAATATCCTACCTGGTACGATGGGGTAAAGGCGTTACAGGGAAGGGGAATACTGTGTCTTGCCATCCAGTGTCCCACTTCCACTTCCCGAAGACCCCTCATCCATGTGATCCTCCTGCACTGGTCCACCCCCAGAACAGGATCCAAAGGCGATGGCTGTGTCCTGGCCACCTGGATGACAGATCCCCAGGGATAAGCGGGTAGATACCTTCAGGTTTCTCACACAATACATTGGTCATGCGAGGTCAGGCAATTACCGACCATATATATATATATATATGAATAACTAACACACACACACACACACACACACACACACACACACGGCAGAGCACGAGAGCACACTCTGAGCGATGTAAAGCACATGAGGAAACAGCAGTTTCAAGACTGCAGATAAACAAGAGAAGAAAGACAGCCAAACAGAAGGGGATCGCAACGAGGGAAATTCACTGGACTTTTTGGACAAGGAGCCGCTGCTTTCCAGAACCCTCGAGAAATAGAAAGCGTAAGACCAGGAAACCAGGCTGAAGAATCCTGCATTGTGTGTCAGAGATAGCCAGGGCCCTCTTGCGTCAATCAAGGCGACGAGAAACAGCAACCGCTGTGATACCGTCCTTTGCTCCAAGAACAAAGCAGCATCAGTGAAATCAACACACAGTGAATTGGGGAGACCGATACAAGTCCGGTCTGTGTTGAAGCCAAGGTTGCAAGCAGCAATATTGAATGACGAGCACTGGAATAAACATTGTTAAAACACATGTGATAAGAGACGCAAGTAAAGTTCAACGGCTGATGAGTGATTGAACTTGAAAAGAAAGATACAATACCTTTGACAGAGTGGTCCGGTACTGTGGGGGTGCTCAATCGAAGGTCTCTCCGAGGTATCCAGCTGCCGAGAAGTGGCAAAAGTAAAAGTGAGAAAAAGGTTTTATCAAGAAGAGAACAAGTAATTGTGAATCAAAGTGGTCCTGCAACAGGTCAAGCAAAATCCTGCATACAGTCAAAAATCTTTGATTTTGTTGAAGTAAAGAAAGTTTTGAAAAGTAGATTATTTTGGTCTGAGCCTGGCAGAGCGAGACCAATTTAAGGTTTTGTGTGGGTCTGAGCCCAGCAGATGGGGACCCGGGGTAAACAGTAAATCACCTGAGAAGTTGTACATGTGAAATCCTAAGAAGAAAAACTCTTTATGTGTTGCATCAGGCCCTCTGAAATAAGAGACTTTGAATGGCAAAGAGACTGACACAGAAGACCCCGATATTGGGATTTTGAACTGCATACTTGTGCTAGAGAAACCAGAGTGTGCCGCCTTGTCCTGTGCTGAAAACTTGGCGAAGGGAAGCCAACGGCTTGAATATCCTGACATATCATTTCATGAACACTTTTCTTTTGCATAATATGGTCTCCCACACTATTTGTATTTCGAAGTAAGGATTGGCAATAGGTCCTTTTATTTTGACAAGGCTCGACTAGGACATATTATTTGATGGTCGTAACTTGCTCCCATCTTTAGATTAAGGATTAGATGGTCGTTTTTCAAACTCAATTCAAGTTCAATAAACACCCTTGAGCTGTGATCACTTGTGTCCGTCTTACTGTTTGATACCATGCCTGCCTTACACCTAGCTGTGTTCAGTTGGCCATACACTGCTCTTGCTCCAAGTGTACCAGAA
Organism: Ambystoma mexicanum; assembly: GCF_040938575.1. Taxonomy (NCBI): domain Eukaryota; kingdom Metazoa; phylum Chordata; class Amphibia; order Caudata; family Ambystomatidae; genus Ambystoma; species Ambystoma mexicanum. The sequence continues at coordinate 143,040,019 of NC_090930.1, read as the reverse complement.
AGCCATATTTTGCCAAATTTGTGCCAGGTAGACAAACTCTGCATTTATTCATATGGTGTCAGACGGGACATATTCTGCCTTCAGTCATCTGTGTTAAGTGGCCTTACCCTGCTTAAAGAAAAGGGAATTAGGTGGCCATACTCCACTATGCCCTATACTTAGCAACCATACTTACTGCTGCAACCAATAGTTAGACACAGAGTCCAAACCTCCCTGCCGGCAGCCAACCCTGTGTCCTCCTCAATGTATAGGTACTGACCGGACCTATGCTCCATAGCCAGCCTCATAGGGCCTTCCACCCAGGTTATCCTTAGTTAGTGGTGCAGACTGTGTTTCACCCCATAACCAACTAAGACCCAACCACCCAAAGGTAGCCGGACCAAAAGCCATGGAGCTGAACAGTGCAGTACCTACAACAACAACCACCACAGCCCTACACACCCAGACCACCCAGTGCCCCCAAAGGACACCAAAACTACACAGAACCATAAAGGAAAACCAGTAAACGACCGATACAGGAGGGCTTATGCCCGGTGTCACAACCACAATTTTATCAACAAGTGTCAACTAACCATAAAACATACACCTCATCCACAAGTTAAACTACAAATAGTGAAGATTCGAACCAAGGGACCAGGAAGCAAGCCAATCCAAAGAGGACCCCCCCTGCTCCAAGAATCAACCCACAACTCAAATACACCATGCCTCGCCACAAGACAGACAAAGACAAAGGAGCTAGAATCTGAAACAGAAATTGGAAGGAAACCTTATCCGCACAGGAAGGATATGATCAACAAGATTTCACACTGAAGACAAAAGGAATAAGGACACAGACCAAGAATAGAGCAAACACAAACTACATCTCTACATACGACTCCTTTGCAAGTGAAACAGACACTCAGCAACAATCCCACAAGAAAGAAGCAAAATAAATGTAGATGTCATTGGGACGCTGAACCCAGCATTCCAAAAAATAAACCACACCAACCCAGAGAACACCATGGACAATACACCAACAAAAATCAGGGACAAACTTGGATCCATTACCTTTCAACACACCCCACATCACCAAAGACTGGAGCAAAGTATGGGTACCAACACAACTCACCAACTAGAATGAACCAAAACCAGACAATCCTGCCATCAATCAAATCAGACTGCTCGACGAAGAGATAGACCGCCAAGAACAACTCATCCCAACAAGGACAACCAGGAGAGAACTGGCAGCAACGGAAACCCGACATACACCACACAGAATCCGATAGAAAAGAACAAACCACAAGGGAAAATACACAAACTACACTGCAGCCTGCTCAACTTTAGGCACACGCACACGCGCAGCTAAAATAGCAGGTTTCTTCTACGTTGCAGTTAGGTAAACTGTTTAATAAAATATGGTTAAGGGAGGTCAGGCAGACCCACCTGAATGATTGTAATCCAAAGGGCCTCAAAAGACTACTACCCATCCTCCTCTGGTGATGAACCAATTAACATCTCACTTAGGGCTCATGCGTCGTCCCACCACCCTGGCCCAAAAACGCAAATATTGGAAGAGTTATGCACTTAAACAACTGTATTATCTATACCATAAACAGAAACAGTGGAGATAAACACAGTGTGAGCCAAGGATGACAAAAGCAAATGATGTCATCTTATCTATTGTAATTGGTTATTTATAACACGCTTTACCCAGGAGGTTCCTAAGCGCAGACCCGGCGATCGAACCTGTGTTGCTCCACGTCTTCTTGCTTCCAAGGCGAGACCGTTACCCCTGAGCTATCCTCCCAAGACTGACATGTGCTGCATAAGTCACAGGGCAAATATGTATTTATGACAAAGTCAGACAGACATTAGGACAAACTGTGTTTAGATGTGAAGAAATTACCGACACTCAATCGACATTAGAAAAACATATAAATTTATCAGCAAAATGTAGTGCTGAAATATATGCAGAATATAGCTCCCGACAAAGAAATGCTACAGCAAAAGGGTTCCATTCCTTTTAAAATAGACTCCACAGCATGCATTACAAAATGAATTGCAAACAGATTCAGCAGAATGTTGCAAGAGTTTTTTTGGACTTGGCAGTAAATTGAGAAAAAAAAATGAGAACAAAGTAACCAATGGTAAAAGAGCAGACCTGATGTTCTTGGAAGAATCTTGCTTCAGCCTGCGTCACCCCATAGCTGCTTTTAACCAGCTCCAAATTGCGACAAGGTCCATGATGGATTTGAAATTAGGAAAAACAAGCTTATGCTAATCAGCAGAGTATGAGGCCATTTGGGAGACGAAATAGTGATGTATTCCAGGAAGCATTTGTGTCCATTGAGAAAGGGTAATGCATTTTACCCATAGAAACATGGCTAATTATATTGCAAGAATCACATTAGAAAAGAACTGGAGTGTCGTATATTGGTTTTCTATAATGGTACGCTGGAGATGGCATGCAAAATGAAGCATTTGGTTGCATGAGAAACGCTCTTCGGCTGGCCGTGTGAAAGGATAAATAAAAGTCTCAGTTTCTCACACTTTGTATGTTTTTATCCAAGAATGGCTGGCTGCATTGGTTTATGTCTGAGAAGTGACCCAAATACAGGCCTGGGAGAACATAGTTGGGTTGTCCACCCAATGTGTCTCAGAAAGCTCAGGAGAAGTAACACAGCAAGCACCCGGGTGAGTACCTAGGAGCGGGACAGTACCTTTTTATGAAGATGTCACCGGCGGGTCCCCAGGTGAGGCAACAGCAGCTCCTGTTCAGTCCGCTGGCAACTCGTAACCTCCAAACTCTAAGGCTGCAGGAGCCGAGCCTCAGGTTCAGCAGTACGGGTCGTGATGAAGGATTGCGCTTCCTCTCTGGTGAGAACATCAGGAAGCACTGGCAACTTGACTGGAGGAGAAGCTGACAGGACGAGAAGGTCCGGATACCAAATCTGCCTTCGGCCATAACGGGGCGATGAGTATCATCTTACCTTGTCACGGAGTGTGTTGATGACTTGTAGCAGGAGAGGAAACTGAGGAAACAGGTAGAAACAGCTCTTGCCATAGGAAGGAGAAAGCATCCCGCAGGTTCCTCAGCTGGTGGAATCTGCAGGCAAACGTCTGGCACTTTGAGTTCGCCGCCGTTGCAAACAGGCCGATCTGGGGTCTGCCCCATTTGACAAACAGGCATTCCACCTGATCCTGACGAAGCTCCCACTCGCGGCAGGAGCACCGTTCCCTGCTGAGGGAGTGTTCTTGACTCCCGCCAGGTTGAGAGGGACGAGAAACATCCTCTGTCCAGCAGCCCAGTACCTCAAGTCCTACGCTTCAATGGAGAGCACCGAATGCCCACCTGCTTCCTGATGCTGAATATGGTGGTGGTGTTGTTTGTGAAGAACCTCAACACCTTTCCTTTCAGAGACTGTAGAACGAACTGGAAGGCCCAGAACACTGCCCGTAGCTCTAGGATGTTGATCTGCAGATTCTTCTCCAGCAGCCATAGGTCGGCCTCCGTGGTGACCCTCTCCTGGTATGGGGGGCTTTGAAATCCTGTGCCTTGGGCGAGGTCTGAGCAGACTCCCCATCATTCTATTGCCCGTCGGAAATCTTTGGAGAGGGATCTTGTCCGTGGCATATCCAGACACCTGTATCCAGCATGCATCCAGAAATTCCTGGAGGTGTCGCATCTACAACCTGCAGAGTCGTACGAGGTAGATGCAGGACAACATCATGCCCAGCAATGAGTTGATGGCCCGCACCATGGCCATCTTTGTCGGTGATAGCCGTTGCACCTTTCCTTGAATGGTTGCTAGCCTCTCCTCCAAAGGAGACGCCAGGCAAGACACTGTATTGAGTCTTGCGCCTAGGAACAGCGCATTCTGCAATGGCGTAAAAAAGGACTTTCGATACTTACCGGAGAATCCCAGATCCGTCAATAAACAGACTGTCTTCTCTGTGTGTCCGCTGGCCAGGTCCCATGAGCAGGCGACTGATCAGCAAATCGTCCAGGACGAGTATACGCGTATGCCCCGAAGACGCAGGCATTTTGTGAACACGCTGGGGGCCTACTTTAAGCCGAAAGGTAGGGCCCGGAACTGCTAGTGCTGGACCTGCACCACGAAACCCAGAAACATCTGCAGTTTCTTGTGAATAGGAACGTGGAAATAGTCGTCCTCACAAAGTCTCCTTTTTCCAGTTGGCCTAGCACGTGTTGCAATGTGACCATCCTGAACTTCTGGGACCTTAGATATTTGTTCAGACATCGTAGATCCAGGATGGGCCTCCAGCCCAGATTTCTTTCTGACTAGAAAGTATCTGGAAGAGACCCCGGATACAACTCCATCACCCCTTTTCGCAGCATGACTCATACCTCTTCCAGAAGCTGAGGGATGTGCTGCTTCTGACGGGGCAACGGAAGAATTCGCAGACACCTGTGTTTGAACTCCAGGGTGTGTCCTTGGGCGAGAGCGCCCAGCACCCATATGTCAGTGGTGATCGTTCTCTACTCGCTGATTAACCTCGTCAGCCGGCCTCCCACCAAGTGAGGGCCCGACGTCCCGGTCAGTTCAGGCTTGCTTTGGCGCTAGCGTGCTGCCCTGTGGGCGACACGGTCCTCCGCTACTGTAGGCCTGTGAATGGCCTCTAAAGGCTTCTTGCGTTGAGGATCTGGAAGGATAACTATACGATGTGGAGAACGCTTTTGAATACCTGCTCGACTTTCCACTGGGGGAGCGAAAAGACAAGCGGTGCTGCAGAGAATGCCCAGGGAACGGGCCGTCTATGTATCCGTCTTGATGGCCTGGAGGGACACGTCGATGGCCTTCCCAAACAGATTTTCCCCAGTCGAAGGGCCTGTCCAGCACCTTCGCTTGGGCCTCCCGATGGAAATTAGTGGCCTTCATCCAAGCTTGGAAAAAAGAGGAAATAGAATTCAATCTAATTCAAGGTGTGCTCACGTATGGCTCTCCTATGGAGCTGCAATTGAATATACTGTTGCTTATGTTGACATATCCAGTATATCCAAATATCAAAAAGGAGAAGGAAGCTTCTTTTGTAAAATGCTTTACATTTTAATTGCTTGGAGGCAAAAAAGTGCATCCAGGAAATCAGTGCCACTATTCGTGGTATGCCAATGCATTTCAGACCGAGTCAGTCTTCAGGGCTAGGGCACTGATATGATATGGCATTTATAACGTGCCTATACACAAGTGTTTCAAGGCGCGACGAGGCAAGGGAGAAGAAACAGAGGGAAGACAGAGACAACGATCCCACTAGGCTAGTTGACATTGAGATTGCGCAAGTGCAGGGAAGGGGGCAAGGGGAGAAGTGCAGGGAGAAATGGGAGGGGGCAGTGCAGTACATATAACAGTAAAATAAAGACAATAAATAAAAGCGAAGCCAGCTGGTGGCAAGTGCAAGGCCTCCACTGTATATGTTAATAATCGTTCACAGTATTTATAGTCATAGACATACAGTATTTATAGTCATAGACATTCACAATATTTGTAGTGATATGTTCAAACATATTAAAACATGAATCAAAATTCTAAAACGAAATGTTTACACAGATACATTCCATTGTCAATATGTACCACCAGATTCAGAGTGTGTCAATTATCACAAAATTAACAGTTTCCAGAAATTGACAGTTTTCAATAAGTTATGATTTCCAACATACAGTCTTGTGATCTAGCAGTGAGAGAAATTAAGTTAGAAAATAAAAGTTAGTGAAATTTGTGACTCTACTCTCAAGGTCAACCAATATCCACAAGGTTGTGTCAAATATTACCTAATAATGTGGCCAGAGTTCTTCTATTTGGCTGAAAAACATTAAGAACAGATTCAAATTGTCAAATTGTTAATAAAATCAAAGTCAAACTATGCGTTGCGGTTTACTTTCTAACTGTAGTTGCAAATGTGCCTACCTCTTGGCGCTTCCCATTGTGTACGCAGTTGATTGCTCTATAGAATAAGAACATCAATTGCTAAATCCTCTTAGCTAAATTGGGACCAATATGGAAGGTGATGAGTAATAAGTAGTCCAGAATCAGGGCCACTGTCTTGTAAAATACATACTTGCTGCTGCGTGTGTTACTAAGCGCAACCTGGGGAAACCCAGCGTGCGCACTACACTCTGTTGTGTTTAATCAGGATTGCCGTTGCGGTGATGTGACGCTGTGCATTAGGGAACACGACAGCCTCACGTAGACCTCGTGCCGCGCAGGTCCCTGTTGCCAGGGGCTACGCGTGGGCTTACCCTGCTACAATGTCTACTACTGCATAATGTATCCTATCATCAATGGATGCATATCAAGTGTGCGGATTCAATATAAAGTAAACACTGGAATATGTGTTGTCCTGTAGCAACTCTATGGTATTAAATGCTGCTAGCGTATCGGATATAGCGGGATTGCATGTTAAGTATTTCTTTCCCTATATTCCCGATCGCTACGTCAAAGGGATCCCGTCACGTAAAAAAACACACAGATCTACTTTAAGTTGAATGTATTTGTGTTAGCATCTAGTGAGAACAATCCCTCACTCCCATTCCATACACCCCGTCCAATATCAAACTCACAAGCCAGAGGAGCTCTCTGGTGCTCCAAACATCATAAGCACCCCTCCAGTAACACGCTTACCTTGCATCCCCTGAGGAACTCGCCACCCTCTCAACCTACCTCCCATGCTGCCCTTTCCCTCCCCCTCAGCCCCTTTTTGACCCCCCCCCCAACCACAGACCCCACCCCCCGTCATACCCTTTCCCTTCTCTGAAAGTAGCTTGTCTCGCCCTCTCTAGAACAGTAGCCTCATCCTTTTCCCCCTCGGATACTCCTGCCCTCTCTCGCACTCCCATGGCACCTGTGGGCTACTTTGTCCCACTCAGCAGTACTCCTATCCATAACAAAGCTGCATTTCAACAGAAACAGCAAAATGGTTGCGCTGGCTCCTTTGAGCACCACTGCCTCGCACCAAAACTGTGTTTTGCAACTACACAAATATGGCTGCACCATCTTGCCAAGCACATATTGGGCAGGATGGAACAAGGGGGCACACTGAAAAAGCCTGCACGTGTGTTGCTTAGATGTAAAAAATAAGGGGAGTGAAAAGGCAGCGCTGCTTTGCTGCAAGACCAAAGTTCCCATTGAAAAAGGGAATATTTCACATTGAAAAGGATGCTGCTCTGACACTATTTTCATCAAACTACTTTTATTAAGAAGGCAATGCCATGCCCCTCGATATCCACATTGTGCTTCAGCAGAAGAAAGCATGATCCCTGAATGACAGGCTCTGTTAAGCCAAATCTGGGGAAATCAACAAAAGCTTTACTTCAGCTACAAGGAAAAAGGCTTGACTTTTGCTATGAAATGTCACAAATCACTGCTTTAAAAGAAATTCTAGCTCTTGCACACATGTCAATCTCAAGAGACTGTTGCAGACTGTTGTGTACAAGAAGCTGACTATAACTAACAAAACAATGTGGAAGTGCAGATGGAAGAGACCAACCAAATTTGTCATACAGCAGTCGCCACATGTTTAAAATGTACTGTTTCAAAGAAAGAAAAATACTTGTTTAAAAGTGGATGTTGGATAAGGTCCTGTCCTTATCTAGCAATGGGGAGCGGGGGGGGGGGGGAGTTTGCTGTGAAAGATAAGAGATCTTATTAAACAGGCTTTACTCTGATTTATAACAAAAATAAATAATAAGGAATTAAAGTGCATTGGCTGGATTTTGCAAGCTCCAGAACAGGTTTTTCCTGCTGGCTAAGCTAATGCTTCCCCCCCAAAAAAACAGTAGGTTGGAAAACTTTGACTGACAAAGAAAGTTCACATACTCAGACTTTCGTCTGGGCTGAGGCCTTCTACAATAGAAATTCTGGGACACGAGTGAAAAAAGAAAAATCGCACCTCCCCGTGACTTCTACAAAAAGCTTCAAAGAAAAACACCATGCCGACCCTGGGCTAAGGGGGGTAGCCAGGAAAGGCATGACCATATTTGGAGGACAATGTTGACCATTTGGTTTAAACAGCTATTTTATTAAGAAACTTTTCAGACTTTTATCTTGGCATCCGGACTTGGAATCCAACAGTTTTAATGTAATTTTGTGTGTTTTAATTGAAGACATTGTAGCATTCTCTGCCATATTGGGAACAGAAATGGCAGAGAAGAACAAGTTACTCTATTATCTGGAAACGTTCTTTCGTTGGGATGGTCCGACGACATATTCCATATCTATGACAGTAATCACCACAGCTGTGCTGCTTCGGAAAATCTTTCGGCGTCCTGCGTCGATGCACTGTCCTCGAGGGCCTCCGTCGAGCCGACGTCACCGGATGTTATAAGTAGGACGCACGATGCCCGTACCCTTAGTTGTAGTTTTTTCCCCCAGAACGTGTAGCACCAACCTTCTGCCAATATGACCGCAGAAAGCCTTGCGGAATCGTAAGCTGCAATCGCATAAGAAATTCTGTAGTGGGGTAGGCAGGGAGGGAGCGATACGGAATAAGTTGTCTGACCATCACATCGAAAGAACGTTACCATGTAAGAGTAACTTGTTCTTCGAGGGGATTCGGTCCTCTGACGTATTCCATATCTATGACAGACTCCCAAAGCAGTACCAACGTAAGGAGGTAGGAAAGAATTTAGAATATACAAATTTAGAATGCCCAATCACATAGCAGAGTAAAGGACCGCCTTGCCAAAGGCCAGATCCTGCCCATGGATAGAATCAAGGGAGTAGTGACGTACAAAAGTATGGACTGAAGCCCAGGTGGCTGCATCACAGATGTTACGAATAGGAACACCCCTCTGCAGGGCAGTAGAGGCAGCCATACCCCTAGAAGAATGGGCCTGTAAGCCTACCGGAGGGTCCTTACCCGCCAAGCGGTAGCATTCAGAAGTTGTCAAGATAATCCATCGAGACAAAGTCTGCTTCGTAACAGCTTGTCCCAAACGCCTTCCAGCGTAACCAATAAAGAGCTGATCGTCCACTCTGACCCGGGACATGCGTGAAATGTAGAAGCTTAACGCTCTCCTAGGATCAAGCCTATGGAGCCTCTCCTCTTCCTTACCAGGATGTGGAGGAGGATAAAATGCCGAAATAACCACCTTCTGGCTTAAATGAAATTCCGACACCACCTTCGGAAGAAAGGAAGGACGAACTCGAAGGACAACCCTGTCCTTATAAAACACGGTGAAGGGCGGCTTAACTGAAAGTGCCTGTAACTCACTCACTCACTCTGCGAGCGGAAGTGACCGCAACTAAAAATACAGTTTTAAGGGTCAACAGTCTCAAAGGACAAGAATGTAAAGGCTCAAATGGAGCACCCATTAGAAACTTGAGAACAAGGTTCAGATCCCAACCGGGCACCTGGAAAGGTGACAGAGGGAACACATTAGTGAGCCCTTTCAGAAACTGAGAAATTAAAGGGATTTTAAAATAAGAACACTCCTCAGACGAGCGCTTAAATATAGACAGCGCCGCCAGGTAAGCTTTAATAGTACCCACTTGCAGGCCCCTGTGGGCCAAAGAAAGCAAAAAGAGACAGAACTACAGGAATGTCAAATGAAAAAGGATCCATATTCTTAACGCTGCACGAGTCGCAGAACTTTCTCCAATGCAACGGTACAGGGACTTTGTTGCCGGCCGTCTGGCCGAAAGCAACACCTCCATCACGTCTTCAGGGAGGTCCCAATCCTTATACCTCAACCTTTCAGAAGCCAAGCGTGAAGGTTGAGGGATCTGACCTCTGGATGGAGAACCTGAACCCCCCTCCCGTGAGAGCAGATCGTCTCGGTAGGGAAGACGACGTGGAGGGCAGAGTCGAGAAGGTCTGGGCACCACGTCCTCCGGGCCCATGCCGGAGCAATGAGGATCATCCGGGAAACGAACATCCGTAACCTGCGCAGCACTTGTGGGATGACGGGGACTGGAGGAAACGCGTACAGCAGTGGGAAGGACCACTCCACCGCGAACACTTCTCCCAAGGCTCCTCTTGGAGGAAATTCCCGCGAGCCGAACCTTTCGCACTTCCGGTTGACACTGGAGGCGAAGAGATCCCCTTGAGGGGTCCCCCAAAGGGCAAAGATCTCCAGGAGAATCTCCTGAACCAGCTCCCACTCGTGAGAGATCGCGCTCTGCCTACTCAGAGCGTCCGCCATCTCGTTTTCGTCTCCACCCAGATGAACTGCCGAGATCGAAATTTCCTGCTGGATGGCCCAAAACCAGAGCTGCATCGCCTCCCTGCAAAGAGGAAGTGACCCTGCCCACCCCTTTTAGTTGAGGTAGTGCATGGCCACTGTGTTGTCGGTCAGAATCAGGACATTCTTTCCTCACACATTCGGCAGAAAAGCCTTCAGGGCAAGCCTGACGGCCCTCAGACCCAACAGATTGATATGGAGTCTGGACTCCGACGGAGACCAACGACCGCTGACTGTCAACTCGTTGGCATGAGCTCCCATCCCGTGAGCGATGCATCCGTCACGATCATCACCTCTGGCCAGTGCAGCCAAAATGGAGCCCCCCTCATCAGATTGCCTTTGTCGGCCCACCACAGAATGTCCTGGGTGACCGAGAGTGGCACCTGAACGGGGTCCGACATCCTGCCGGAGGACTGTGACCACTGCATCTTGAGAGCCCACTGCAAATATATCATCCGCAGTCGAGCCTCTGGCACCAGAAGAATGCAGGATGCCATGAGGCCAAGCAGCCTCAAGAACTCGAACGCCGGGAGACTCTGAGCATGTCGAAACTTGTGTACCATCTGCTGAAAGTGAAGAGCCCTCACCTGAGGAGGAACACACTGCCCCAGGGAAATGTCGAGCACTGCTCCGATGTACTGGAGCTGCCGAGTCAGTGTCAACTGGGACTTCTTTAAGTTGAAGGAGAAGCTCAGCTTGTGGAGGGAGTGGCAGGTGACGGACAGATGATCCAGGACTTGCTCGGGAGAGCTCGCCCTGATCACCCACACGTCCAGGTAGGGGTAAACGAGAATCCCCCCTTTCCTGAGATACACTGCCACCACCACCATGAGCTTGGTGAAAACCCTTGGGCGGAGGTCAATCCGAACGGCAGGACCCGAAACTGAAAGTGCGAGTCGCCAACCGCGAACCTCAGGTACTTCTTGTGCTTGGGATGGATCGGCACATGAAAGTAAGCGTCCTTGAGGTCGAGAGACACCAACCAGTCCTGAAGTTGAAGGGCTTGGAGGACTTGAGAGAGAGAGTAACCATCTTGAACTTGTCCTTCCTGAGGAGTTTGTTCAAACCGCGCAAGTCCATGATGGGTCTCAATCCCCAGTCTTTCTTCGATATAAAACAATATGGGGAATACCATTCCTTGTTCCTCACCGCTACAGGCACCAGTTCTATGGTGCCTTTCTCCAGGAGGGCTTGCATTTCCTGCACAAGGGGCGGATCTGGACTCTTCAAAGAGAGATTCCCTGGTGGATTGTCATGAGGCCTCTGCCGAAAGGGAAGACAGTAGCCGTGGGCTATGATCTCCAGAACCCAATGGCACACCATTCTACAAGATGCTGCGCCAGCCTTCCCCCAACCGGCGAACCATGGGACCTGGCCTCATGACTGAGCTGAAGCAGCTGCGGCGTTGCCTGAGGGCAAAGAGGCAACAGCCCGAGCGGCCTTGGCACCTCGAGTACCCCGTTTTCCACATCTGGCACTCCTATGGTGGCCCCTTTGACTTGCAGCTCCTCTCGATTTACTAAAGGATGAGTAATAACGAAAGGAACCTTCCCTCCATTGCTGTCCCCTAGGACGAAAAGGTGGAAGTTGGCGAACTGCAGCGCTCAACTACTTTGCTGCAGCTTTTGAGGTCTGCAACCTCTGAAGGCTCTCGTCAGCCTTGCTGCCAAAAAGATGTTCACCATCAAAGGGCATGTTGAGGAGCTGGGCGGACACATCCGGAGCAAACCCTGACTTCCGCAACCACGCAAACCTGTGTATTACGGTGCTCACCGCCATGGACCGGCTGACACAATCTGCCATGTCCAGACCCGACTGAACGGACTCGCACATGGCATCCTTGCCATCCTGTATAATAGCAAGAAAACCATTCCGTTCCTCCCCTTCAGGAATATGTTCAGCCGCTAAGGAAATACAGTTCCACAGAGTGTGCGTGAAACGTGACAAGGCACATATGGAGTCGGCTGCCTGAAGAGCCATACCCCCTGAAGAAAACACTTTCTTCGCCCAAACATCAAAACGCTTGTCGTCCCTATCAGGAGGGATGTTAGGATACAACGCCTGCTTTGCTGGGGCCGTAGCCGCCTGCACCACCAAACTCTCCGGAGTGGGGTGCGTGGTCAAGTAGCAGGGGTCGCTACTGACTGGATGGTATTTTCACGGCAAAGACTTGCTCACTGCCGGCAGACTCTCCGGGGCAGTCCAAGCCGCTGCCACCCTTCTTTGCAAGGCCATATGGAATGGCAGTACCAAGTCAGTCGGTGGACCTTGGTCGAGGATATTGGTCAGATCATCCTGCAAAAAATCCACTGGTGGCGCAGACCACCCAAAGTAATCCGTGACCCTTGACATAAGGCGCCGGTACGAGAACTTGGCATGGGTGCCAGGCTCAGGCCTACAGAACTCCACCTCCGGAGAGGTGTCCAGACCGCTGGCATCGTGCAGCGGCTGACGCATGTCCTCAATCTGGTTATGACCAGATATAATCTTGTCTGGTACCATGTCAGGAACCAACCCATCTTCAGAACCCTTATCCACCTCAGAAATATAATCCAGAGGCTGGAATGTGGGCACAGAATAAGGGATAAAGACATTTTTTGCATTGGCCAGAGCCATTCTAGGGGGTTCCACCGTGCCACGGGGTATCTTCGACAAAACAGCCTTGAAAGACGTCGACGGAATCGGTGTCGAGCGCGATGCCGACAGCTTCGACACAGGCCTCGAGGGCGGAGCCCCGAGCGTGTCTCTCGACAGCCTAGCCACCGATGACCTCGACGACTTCCTCAGAGGCAGAGCCTCGAGAGAGTCCGTCGACGACCTCGGCGCCGCAGGCGTCGATGTCTTCTTCAAAGACATCACAGGTTCTCGCGGTCTCGAGGGCATCGAGGACCGGGACCTGGTACGGGCATGACTAGAACGATTCCCCTTGTCAGAGCGGGACCTCTGAGGAGCGGATGGACCGGAGCCCTGCGATTCAAAAATCGCCAACATCTCCTTACGGAAAGAAACCCATTCCACAGGAGTCGAATGCTTGGTGGGACAAGCAACCTGCCGACGGGCGGTGTCCTCAGAAGAGGACCGGGAAGGCGACCGATGACGCTTCCGTGAATGCCTCGAAGAGGCAGAGGAATGACGGGACCTACTCCGGGACCGAGACCTCCCAGACCGACGACGATGGGGAGAGTCGCCCCTCAAATCTTCCGTCGAAAGCCCAGAGGACCTCGGCTTATGAGCCTTGGTCACTTTACCTACAGAAAGCCTCTTCTTACGCTCCCGCAAGGCCTACGAAGTAAGTGACTGGCAGTCCACACAGTAATCCGTGTTGTGGTCCTCACCGAGGCACCAGAGGCAAGCGACGTGCGACTCCGTCAACGACATGTTGGACCTGCAGTCCAGACACTTCTTAAAACCCGGCCGCGGGGTAGAATAAGACAAAGACATCATGCGATAACTTCACAAAGGAACAGGTTCGAGGAACCGAAAGAACAGAACTCAGAAGAGTCAAGGCGCGCTTAGATCTCCGAAGCGAACACGTTCGTGGAAAAAACGGAACTGAGGCTACGGGCGTCGTTAATCCTACTTATAACATCTGGTGACGTCGGCTCGACGGAGGCCCTCGAGGACAGCGTATCGACGCAGAAAGATTTTCGGAAGCAGCACAGCTGTGGTGATTACTGTCATAGATATGGAATACGTCGGAGGACCCAATCCCCTCAAATTGGGTATTCTAAGAAAAGTATACATGCTGCCCTTGTGAATTTCAATACTGACATGCCCAATGATAATTTATACACCGGTATAAAGTTATAGACTTTTAGGCCAAATATTTCATACTAAAAATGAACAAATATTATTACAAGGGCAAAACAATGTCTTACAGACTGCAGAGTTGGACTGGCATGTGTGCCATTTATGGCAAAACTGGATTTTAGCTGAAGTAACCGTGGAAGATTCTGGACATTGTAAAACTCACCTCATAAATCTGACATGCCCTTGAAACCCAACCAGTTGAGATCAAGGCGTCAACCATTACCCCTGACCAATCCAGTTGTTTAGAGGCGTGCTTAGATAAGCCTGCCCTGCCATATAATTCAATGCCACCATGCTCTATAAAAAAGGGTCCCTGGCAGAAATCTGGACAGACTCTTGCCTGAATTTCCTGCACCTGCGTTCCTGATCTTCTACCTCCCACTGCAAGGCCAAAGCATTGCTGACCATCCCAGCAAGGCCTCAATCCTGAAACCCCACTAAAAATCCCAATACCTAAACGGAGACGCTGTGGTATTCTTTTGGGCAGCATCCCGAAACCAGACCAGCTTGTTGCCCACTAAATGCATGCCCGCTGCAACCCCGCCATCCAGCTGTCCCGATTATCTGGTGACCAGACCTTTGCCCATCTGTCTTTTGCCAGGAGAGTCTGCTAGCCGGTGACCAGAATCAGTCGACTGTCCAAAATCCCAGATTCGAAAGTGGACTGAGTACCCCACATACCATGACGCAGTCTACCCCATCTTGACTTTTGCCTTTGTTCCACTCTCTAAGCAAACCTATCCATACCCTGATAACTTGCATAGACTGTTCTAATTCTCTGTGTACCCGGTTCTTGTTTTCTAGTGTTAGCGCAATTATTTAATTCATATTCGAATAACTCCTTAGTCATATTTTGTGTAATCAACTAATTTCCACAAAGTTGTACAAGGGGTGACAAGGTTGATGCCGCGAATCAATCCTGGATCTTACGGTGTCCCTCTTTAACAATATAGTGTAAATATTTAGTTTAAGTAAAACTTCCCTCTTTGAAAAACAATATTCTAATTTTATCTGCTTTATTTTCCAAAAACGAACCTCATTCCACCTCCCAAATCTCTCTCAATTCACCAGCTATACCCCTCCTGTCACCTCTACATTATCACTCCGATGTGCATCTGTTCCCCATCCCAAAATCCGTATTCGAATGCAGTGTTTTTCACCAGTTTTTTGTAAAAACCTTTTTTTAACATTTAAAGCTGATAAAGTGTAAATGCAACTTTTCCATGTGTGAATCCGGCTGCACTGGGTTTTCAATTTCAATCTGTTTTGTGAACTGTATGCTGTTGTGATACTTTTCCTGATGGTTCAGATTCGAACCTGAAATAACCCACCTGAAACACCATAAGCCCAGTGCTCCTCCCACCTCCAGCCCAATGCCCCCTGATCCTCCCCACCTCGTCCCTCACTTACCTACAACCACCCACCTACTCTTCCCGCACCCCATAGATGTAACCCCCCCCCCTCACCCGGCACTGAAAGTGCTCAGGCATCCTGTCCCCCCTCCAACTAGCCCCCTCAACCAGTCTCAACCACCCAGAATGATCATACCACATCCCCCACCTCATCGGGCACAGATATCTAACGAACACTCCTGCAATGAACGTCACGAAAACCATGTCCCCTCATGAAGTCACATGCATCCTTTTTCATGCCCGCTTGTAGCAACAGACACAGAGTCTTTGACCTATCCGCTGACAATCCAGACCTCCTTTTCATCATCGAAACCTGGTTCTCTGACGATTTTGTGCCAGTCGCCGTCGCGCACAAAACAATCCCTGCTGGCTACTCCATTATTGCCCACAATAGACCCTCCAGAGGTGGCGGTGTTGCAATCCTCTACAAACCCTGTTTCTCTGTCTCACTCGCCGAATCCCAGATATGCAATGCCTCCTGCGAATCCCTTCTGGTAAAACTCTCCCCATCATCGACTTTTATCCACAGCTTCCTACTCATCTACCCCGTGATACGACAGACATGTTGCCAACAATTTCTGTGACTAAATAGCTACGATTCAGGTAAATCACACATCTCTTACTCTCCTGGGATATTTCAATATCCGGTTTGATATGCCCAACAACCCCATGACCCATGCTCTGATTGACAGTCTTGGTGCACTCAATCTCTGCCAACATACCAATGGTCCAACTCACTCAGGTGGGCACACCCTCGATGTGATTTTCAGCTCCTATGACCTGGTCTCTATATCCATTATCTGGACAGACCACTTTGCCATCTCTTTCTCAATCCACTCACCAGCCCCTCCTCCTACAGCTCTCCCAGCCCCCAACCTTTGATCACAAATGCTGGAACAAAGTAAAGATACTTCCAGACCTAGCTCAAGCCCTGCTAGTCCGTAGCCGTTCAACACTGTCCTCTGGCAGACCCTTAACCATAGAATCCTTCGACTCTTGGCTTATAGAATCAATAATTCCTCTCACGCCATAGCGCCCCACAACCCCACGCAAAGGACCGTCCCCCAAATGGTTCACACCCCACCTGAGGACTTTCAAAAATCAAAATAACCCTTGAACGCAAACAGCAAGCACTTAAAACCAATCTCAGCAGATCCATGTTCGCCCTCCACCGTAATTACAAATCCGAGATCCGAAAGGGCAAAAAAGCCTATTACAATAAACAAATTCTGAACTGTGGCAGCAGCAGCAAAGAACTCCACAAAAATCATCTCCGAATTCATGAAACCTACTTGCACCTCTACCAAATCTACTAACACACAACCACTCTGCGACTCCCTCTCTCTACATTTCCACAAAACTGCAATGACAGGATGGCAACCCTTAAACACCAAACTGTCCTCGCTCACCTCCCTCCCTACACCAACCCCATAGCCCAGACACCCACTTTACCAACCTTCGACTCTTTCAAACCCATCTACAGAGAAGAGTTCCTTGACCTACTATCAGCCAGCAGACCCTCCACGTCACCCCTCGACTCCTGCCCCGCCTCTGTTCTGAAAGAAACATTCTCCTCTACCTGCATAGGAGAACATGTAAGAACCATACTAAACAACTCCCTCACCTCTGGCATCTTCCCTGAAGCCTTTAAAACAGTGCATGTCAAACCGCTCCTAAAAAGGCATCCCTCGACCCCTTTGAACCTAAAGAATTACAGGCCAATCTCCAATACCAGATTTCTCGCGAAACTAATCGACAGGACCATATACTCTCAGCTCAACTGCTGATTCTCCTCGATCTCTCGGCAGACACTGTTAACCATTCAATCCTCCTTGACCGCCTCCATTCCCTAGGAATCCGTTGCTCGGCACACAAATGGATTGCCCCTTTCCTCAGAAACAGGAGACAATTGCCTTCTTCTCCCCTTTGGTCTGCCCGCCCTGTGAACAATGGAGTACCCCAAGGTGCATGCCTCTCTGCTCTCCTTTTCAACCTCTATGTCCACTCTACCAGGAATCATCCGCGCGTGCAACCTCTCCTGCTACGCCGACATTACGCAAATTGTCCTAAGAAACCCCAAGACAAGGACCAACCCACGTCCAGAACAAAGAGCCCAAAACGCTGCCACCAAACTCCTCCTCGCCCTGGGACACAAACCACATCTCACCTGTTCTCCGTACCCTCCACTGGCTCCCAGCCGGACGAAGGGGCACCTTCAAGACCCTATGCAAGACCCACCGAGCAGTGCACAAGACCGGCCCAAGGTACCTACAGGAGAAGATAATAGCCCACTTCCCATCTCGCACCCTAAGATCAAGCTATGCACACTTTCTAGTGAATCCAACCTCTGCCTCTGTCAGGATCAGCAACTCTGTGGAACTCACTCTCCACACACATCCGACAGACCCATGATTACATGGCCTGCCGCAAGGCTCTAAAAACCATAAAACCGACTAAGACCATCTAAGGCTGCTGAGACCCTGCATCCAAATGACAATTGCTCAAAGAGATCCCAAGCAATGACGACACTGAATGCACTCATTTAGTCACGAATAAGCTTATTCTGAACGCAGCACTCGCAAACACCCACTTGGAATCCAGAAAGCGAGCGCGTTCAATCAAAACCTCCACTCCGACACAGACCTCTCCTAGCACTATGCTCACTCTCTCCTGAACATAATCACAGTAACCATAACATGCTGTACTTTTGGGCAACGGGTCCGGAGGTTGCACCCGCTGGCCCGTGCGGCCTTCCTTGTCCATGACAGAGTGGCCACCGTACAGTGTCCTGTCTTCTTTCTCTTTCTCCTCTCCCTTTTTCTAGAGTGGGAGGGTTCTGGGAAAGAGAGACTCTGCGTGAGCAAAATACTCTTTCGTTTGGGTCCCCGTGCAGGGTCCCAAACTGGTTTCTGCTGCCAGCGCAGCTCCTTATATTGGACCCAGGGGCTGGCCCTGGGTCTTTGTTGTGCCTGTGTGAGGGTCCGCGCTCAAAAACCTCTGGTTAATAAGCGCGTTATGAATACTCAACTAAGCCATCTTCCTTAATAGCGCCTCGATGCCCCCTGGCTGTGTGAGCACTTTAAAAATGCAAATACATATAATAAAGACCAACAACAATTAGAGTGCAGCTAGACCACTATCAATTCAACCTACCTGCTCACATACAAACAATACTTCATGAATACCCAACATTCTGATAAAACGCAGCTATATCACACGTAAATCGGCCCAGATGCACACATAAGCGTAGTACACAGGCTTAACGTAGCCAGAACCCAGTCCAGACTACACATTCAACTGATATCAAAATACCACCACACCTAATGCTAGGATGCAGCTACCATCAAGCAATCGCATCAGCTACGCACATATTCGGGGCACACCAGCGCCCTATGACACCTTACTGTCTCGACTGACATGGACTGCAGTCCCCGAGGGTGTTCAACCTAACAGCGCTTTGAGGTAATACCAATGATATATAAAGCACTATGTAAATGCCAAATAACAGAATGACCGGACAGTTACATGGTGTTTAGTGCTGTTTGAATGAAGGCTATGCACAAGGCTACTGTTTCTCCTATTATAATCCGTGAGAAAACTGAGTCAGGCGTTCAATGTGCTACTGCAGTAATTCTCCAAGAAACTTTTGACAATGTTGGAAAATGTAAGAGAAAATGCAAGAACATCTGAGTGGGACTCAATGGCCCTTATCACCACAGGAGTATGGTGAGATCACTGCGGTACAAGTGCTATGTTTGGATAGGGATAGTAACGAGGATAGTAAAAAGCCAAAAGGCTGGCACAGTGGTTAGACATTGAAAATGATGACAATCATCTGCACATATGTTCTCATGTGCCATAGTGGTGGTCAATTTATAGGTAAGAAATGTAGTTCATCTCTTCATGTAGTTCTCCCTGGTGTTGGATCGATCCAGTAGGTTTCTTTCTGGTCTAAACGTCTGCTCAAATTCTCATGTGCCTTGTGTCGTGTGATCACATCAAATATTTGGAACCGTATTTGGTTGATATTAGGTTTCTTGTCGCTCCAATGTCTCGCCACTTTAGAATGAATGTTATTTGGTCTGTTGCACAATCTGTGCTCGTTCCACCGTAGTCTCCCTTGGCGTTAGGATTGACCCACATAAATGCCACAAGGGCAAGCCTTCCTTCAAACAGCACTAAACACCAAGTAACTGTCAGGTCATTACACACAAATACATTCAACTTACATCGATCTGTGCGTTTACGTGACTGGAACGCTTTGAAATAGCATCGGGAATAAAGGGAAGGAAATACTTTCATGCCATCTCGCTATATCAGGTACACTAGCAGCATTTAATACTACGTGGTTACAGGACATAAAACCTATTTGAGTGTTTACTTTATATTGAATCAGCACACTTGATATGCATTAATTGATGTGATATATAGAATACATTACGCAGTAGTAGACATTGTAGCAGGGTAAGCCTTACCATAGCCCCCGGCAACAGGGACCTGCGGGACACGAGGCATACGTGACGCTGTCACGTTCCCGAACGCACAGCATCACATCGCCTAGCATCGGCAAAACCGATTAACCACAACCGAGTGTACCGCACATGCTGGGTTTCCCCAGGCGGTGCTTAGTAACACACGCAGCAGCTGGTATCTACTTTACAAGACGGCGGCCCTAATTCTGCACTACGTATTACTCATCACCTTCCATATTGGTCCCAATTTAGCTAATAGGACTTACCAATTGATCTTATTCTATAGAGCAATTGACTGCGTGCGTACACACTGTAAAGGGCCAGCAGGTAGGCACATTTGCCAATATAGTTAGAAAGTAAACAGTAACACATAGTTTGACTTTGATCTTATTAACAATTAGAATCCATTCTAATGTTTTTTCAGGCACATATAAGAACTCTGGTCACATGGTAATATTGGACACAACCCTGTGGATATTGGTTGACCTTGAGAGTAGAGGCACAAATTTCACTAATATTTATTGTCCATCTTCATTTCTCTCGCTGCTTGATCACAGTATTTTGGTAATCATAAAACGTATTGAAAACTGACAATTCCTGGAAACCGATAATTTTGTGATAATTGACAAACTCTCTGAATCTGGTGGTTGTACATATTGACAACGGAATGTATCTGTGTATGTGTTTGCTCTTGAATTTTGATTTATGCTTTAATAGGTTTGAACATATCACTACAAAGATTGTGAAGGACTATAAATACTGTGAACGATTATTAACATATACAGTGCCCTAGCCCTGAAGACTGACCTGTTCCAAAATGCATTGGCATACCACGAATAGTGCCACTGATATTCTGGATGCACTTTTTTGCCTCCAAGCAATAAGAAATTGAAAGCATTTTACAAAAGAAGCTTCCGTCTCCTTTTTGATATTTAGATATACTGGATATGTCAACATAAGCAACAGTATATTCAATTGCAGCTGCAAAGGAGAGCCATACATGAGCACACCTTGAACTTGATTTAATTCTAGTTCTTCTTTCCAGTATTTTAACCTTGTGCCAAGGTCTCAAGGCGTGCTCAGATTACCTTACTCACAATTACCACGAACATGGACGATTAATCTAAAAGCGGTGCCCACCCTCAATCGTCCTGATTCTTTCATCCAAGCTTGCCAACGAAGGCAGACACTTTTCCCCATTTGCCGGAACCCTGTGTCAGCGACGTCCAATGCCACTGTGATGGTGTGATCCAACACCACTTACCCTTCCTGGAAGAGAGCGAGGGCTTCCATCTTCTTATCGGCAGGGAGGAACTCGTACTTGGCCAGGATCGGAAGTGCGTTGGCTGCCTTGATAATGGACGCTGGAGTGTAAATCACCTTCTTTCCCATGGCATCCATTCTTTTCTCCTTGCTGTCCGGAGGGACCGAAGGCAACGAGGACAGGTTAGTCGACTATTTTCTCACAGCCGCCAATACCACCAAATCTGGTGATGGTTGCGACCTCAAGCACATGGGTGCAGAGTCCGGCACCCTATATTTCTTCTCCAGCCTATCCCCGCTTGGCTGGAGTCATGCAAGGGTTCGTCATGAGGGCCAGGCCCTTCTCTCAAACATCATTCAGGAAATGTCACTGCCATGATAGTCTTCCTCTTGGCCTCGTACCTTTGATACAAAAAGCACTCTTTCTTGGTTTCCTCAGGCACCAGCTGGAAAAGCTCGGAGGCTATGGCGATCATGGAATGGAATGACCCCACCTCATCCACTGGGGACACCCTATTTTGGAGCATCCAAATGTAGTGATTCACCGTCCGCTGCGACAATGTCTTCGTCATCCGTCTTTGTAGCTGTATCCGTTCCTGTACCCATGTCTGGGTCTGCTGGGGGACAAGGGGCCGGACATGGTGGAGGAGGTTGATTATGGGGTGTCAGGAGACGCTTCTTCGCTGCAGGCTGATCAGGGACCTGAGGGAATCACTGGTACCAGTGCCAGAGGGATTCTTATTTAGATCTCTGACACCAAAGTGTGTAGAGTAGACAGAATATCCAAGGAAATGTCACCCAGCTAACAAGGCACAACAGGATAAATAGGCCCTGACCCGTCGTCCTCTTCTTCAACGTCCTCGTAGACCGTATGCAAAGACTCCTGATCTTAGTCATCCATAGACGAGACATCCATGGCTTGGGAGGGCTGTTTTCGGGTCTCCTTGCCCCCTCCGCCCCCCCCCTCTCTGAGCGTCTTGAACAGGGGCCTGAGCTGGTTTGACCACTTCTGGCGTGCCTGCAGACTTTCCCAAAGTCACTGCAGTGGTGTCGCACCGTGAGGGCAGGGACACCCAGCCGTGGGAACTACCCTTGTAGGATCAACACCCAGAGCTGCCATGGTAGTAGTAGCAGTAGTAGTAGTAGTAGTAGTCATCAAAGCCTGTTTGGGCTGTGTGGCCTTCTTCTCGTCAGTCTGCTGCTTCTCGGATTTCTCCCTTAGTTTAGCCAGGGTAGATGACTTCCTGTTTGAAGAGGAACTTGAAGGTATGCTGGCAATGGTGGCAGAAGGTGATGCTGGTCTAGCCCTATACACTTTGGGATCCGCTTCCACAGCGATCCCGGTGGACTCGGACTTGCAGCTCTTGGCCTCATCTTGGGCCCTCCCATGGATGAGGCGTCCTCAAAAGGACTTAGAAGACAGCTCCTCTGACCAGCCGGTCCTGGACGAGGCGTGACCCTGCTTGGAGCAGGGGTCAGAGCCCTTGTTCGTGTTAAGCCACGCCACCAGACTAGTATGTTTTCATGGAGAAACCAAGGCATATCTCGAACTCTACGTTTGGTCTGGGTGCAGGCAGAAGAGGCATTGCAGGTGCTTGCCATCCAGTAGACCGGATTTGGTGCAGGGCCTGAAGAGGGATCTTCCCTCCTTCTCAGTCATGGTCGGAGGGCGCAAAGTAGGTCCAAGATGGCCTTGTAGGATCTTCGCCCTTGAGGGGCGCAGAACTTCACTGACAACGGGTCCCAGCTGACGGCAGATGAAGAACAGAGCACACAGGCTCCTTTGAAACAAAAATATAACTTTTTCTGTCGAGAACACGAAGCAAACGCACAAATAGCTCAGAGAGCAAACTTGAGGACGCCCAACACTGAAGCGTGCAGTAAAAATTTGAAGATGGCTGCCAGAGGGGCTTAGGGAGAGGACTGTCATTGGATGAGGGCAGTATGACCCAGAGGATAGTGATTGGTTTAGAGGAGAAATACAGTTTAAGTAAAAGTGAAACTGTTTTCTTTTACCGAGGATTCCCAGCCTGATGATGGTGAATATTCATGAGCATGTGAATCCATGCCAGACCCAATGCTGGAGAAATAAAAGTTAGGTAGGATAGAAAGTATATTCCCCCATCCTTGCAGTAGTTATTCACAGGGAAAAATAAAAAAGGGCCCGCTCAAGGAGCGTCCAGCAACACAGCACAAAAATGCAGTGTGCTGCAATAGTAAAATGCAGATGCCTTAAGGTGGCGGGAAGCATTACTCCAAAAAAGATACAACCTAAAGGATTTTAAAAGGTTCC
This sequence comes from Ambystoma mexicanum, assembly GCF_040938575.1. Taxonomy (NCBI): domain Eukaryota; kingdom Metazoa; phylum Chordata; class Amphibia; order Caudata; family Ambystomatidae; genus Ambystoma; species Ambystoma mexicanum. The sequence continues at coordinate 143,016,592 of NC_090930.1, read as the reverse complement.
CAGAGGTAAAAGACTGAGTGAGTGGGGGAGGGGGGGGGACGTTCCACTCACTCAGAACCAATCAGAAATCCAAGGCTGCGGCAAAAGGTGCTGGGAGACTTACAAGTGGGGAGAATATTGGACAAAAAATGAAATTCTACCCAACAAGGGATTGCACAGATTGCAGTTCCTTGCACATTGTTTCGGTTTCTCCTAACATTCTTTTCAACGTGAATGCCACATCTATTGGGACACTTGGAAATCCTCCATGGAGGCTTGGGAGTATGAAAACTTAGGACTGCGACGGTGCCATTAAGCTCTCTGACCCAAGAGATCAGACTTGTTGAAGCAAAGCTGGCTCCTCTGTAGCACTGTAACCTGCTTCATATATGCAGAAATCCAAATGTTGCTTAAAACAGCTAGAGTACTGCTAGTGGCCTTCAAATTAACCTTTCAGGGATCCTTGGGACATATCCTGATGCCAGGCTGAAGGCCCTCAAGAGTCGCTCTCCTGGTATTAAACCATTTACATGCCATAGTGTGCCGAGATGCTACCTTTGGAAGGTCCTCCCTTGCAAAGATAGCCAGACTCCTGCAAGCATTTCACTGGAAAGCTGGCAATTCCACCTCCAAAAAGGGGAAGGACCAGAAAACAAGTCTTCTCTGCCTACGCCCCAAGACTCTGGAACCTCCTCCCAGTCAGAATCAGACTCGCCCCCACACTCCTACAATTCAGAAAGAAAACTCACGACCCACCTCTTCAAGGAATCTCTCTGCCTCAACACCTAGGCCATCACATCACCCCTCGCGAGTCCCGATTTGCTAGACGCCCGCCCCTCTCCTCACCCCCACGCAGTACAGCTGTACTCCTCGGCGGCCGTCTGTATTTCGCCCCCGATGTATATTGGTTCCGTTACCTCTGAAAAACACCCCGATATGCATCTGTACTGATGCATACCTCTGTAAAGCGCTCTGTTGCTTTTCAAAAGGTAGGTCCGTGGTCAATAAATACCATAATAAAATGGGTAATCCCAGAGGCACCGTCATAGCGCCAGGTACAGAATATTCGGACAAAACCTCCGGGGTAGAGACCTGTGTAACGAGTCCAAGGGCTGAATGCTGTAGAAATTGACTTTTACCTTAAATTCCCTTTTCGAACCGTTGCCAAACTGCTTGCGGGTTAGGAGAGGAGCCGGTCTGAAGATGAACACCCAATCGGCAAGTCGATCATTGGGGGATCCAACAGACATGTCCCACAATGCACAGATACACCACGCAGTCTGTGGCTAAAAGCTCAGGACACAACATTTGCAGATCTACTGAAGAAAAACTCGTGTTGGATGACTTACCGCTGAATAACCAGCTTGCTGTGGCATATGCCAGCAGTATGGACCGGCAGGAGGCCGATGAAAAAGAAAATTATTGGTAAAAACATTTTTTTTTTCTCCAAAAACAAGGCACGAGGGGTGGCACAGGAAAGAAATTCCTGCTCACCGACAAGGCAGCCATGCTTACCAAGCGCAGTTAGAAGCAATGGTGGGCAAAGCCGCAGGGTGGTGCATGAATGGGCAGAGCTCCTCCCCAACTCACACTTAAAAAGAAAGGACATTGCAGGTAGATACCAATGACTCATCGGAAAGGGACTGGATGTTGGAGTAGGGGCGACATGTGGGTTTTTATAGTATACTAAGTCATTTCACTAGACCATCTTATTTTAGGATTGCGATAGATACAGGCACGAATACGCCTTGGTCCGCTGTTCTTTGCTCCTCCCTACCCCATATTAATTTTGTAATTGTATGATGTGTTTGGATTACTAGGGAAGCATGCCTGGGCGTTGAAGGTGCATCGGTATTGGCATTGATGTGAATATATCATTAAGAAATCTGTTCTCAATAAAACCGAGCGTGTTGCCCCTGTAAGTGCTGACTGAGGGTCGCATTTCTTTCTGCTTGCAATATGGCAATCGATTTCCTCACTTTGAGCTTTCCACCTCGATGACGGCACTTTTCATTTCATAGCCTTGTAAGTGTCTCGGGTGGATAGCTCAGGGGCAACGTGCTCGCCTTGGGAGAAAAACCTCTGGGTATTAAGCACGTTACAAATAACACAGCATATCGAATGTTAATTTACTGTTCATATTGTGCAATGGGGGACTGGAGAATACACGTGCATATATGCCCGTTTGGATTGAAAGAATTATGTACTGCCTTCCTAAAAGGGATTTGTAGAGGCCAGAAGGAGGAGCTACAACTTTTTGCGCAGGGTGTTCGGTTGCAGGGCTCGGGGATCCGTTTGAACACATGATTGGGCAGACGGAGGGTTGCAGCTGGTGGACTTGTTTAGCTTCAGTTTACTCAGCCCATCCTTTTAAGTTTCAGGATACGGTTAACGGCTTCCATTGCCAACAGCCAGGGCTGAAGTAATAGGTGCTCGGTTTCTTTACGGGGTGCCCGAAACTTTTGAAGGTGTTGGAAAAGTAAGTGTGTTGAAGGCCCCAATGGGTAGACTTCTGTGGAGGGGAGGTCCAGCAGGGTTGGCTCAGCACATTACAGAAAGCCTGCAAAGCGCATTAGCCTAACAATGTCATCACTCTTGGTGTTCGCTAAATTAGCGAACACCAAGAGTGAGGACATTGAAGCAAATTACAACAACTCACAGAGACACAATTAAGGACATGTACTTTGAGGCAGAAAAACAGTCCGTGTTCTTGACAAGTCAGAAATTAACCATGCAAAAGTACTCTCCAGGAAACACATTTATTTTCGAGTTTACCTTCGGTCACGACACAATAAAATACTAGTTTGACTTCAGGCAACTGGTGATTAAAATTATACAACAAGAAAATAAAAATGTCTCCTTTCTAGAGTACCAAGTATGAATTGAAAGTGCTACCTTTGGAGACCGCAAACAAATGACCTACTGTGTCCAGCCATCTTGCATGTCTCGGGGGATTGCAAATGGCTAAACGGGGACTTGACGCAAACCTTATTCGCTTGTGTAACAAAAAAGGGGGCGCAATTCCTAAACAAAAATTTGAATTCATACAGTTCAATAAAAGAAAGCTTGCGGTATCTAGACTAGGACGTTTCAGTTGCGTCAACGGCCTGAATTCAGCTGGTGATCCCACAAACATATTTATTCGCAAACATTTACTTCCGTTCACCCACTAAAACAAAATATACACATTTACAAAGGCGTGCACTTTTATCTCGAAATGTATCAGGACAGTATGTAGTAACATTGTGTTTCATCGACATAAATCACAAACTAAACGTCCCATACAAAAATAAAACGTAAAAAAAAAAAAAAATAGAGAGACTGTTGTCTTTGGTGGTTGGTATAAAAAGCATTGCGAGTGACCATTGAAACCAAGAATATGTTAAAAGTTCTGTGCACCACTTCTTGTGCTATTGTGTGTGTAGTGGCAGTGTACTTCCCCATTCGTTGCTGCATTCACTAGGCCGAAATAAAAGACATTTAAAAAAAAAAAGAATCTACTCTAACCACATAGCCTAATTTAGGCTGCATCGTAAAGGTCCTGTATTCTAAACATAAGAATACATTGGCTCAAACAGTAATAATAAACTTCCTTTGAAAGAAAATGAACTAAACCTGCTATGGAAAGTCCGCATCATGTTGCAAGCATAACAGGGTCAAGGCAACTCATGGGAGTAAAGATGCGATCATGTTGGATGGTGAGAACCCTGTGCAGTACAGAAAATGGGCAGGCCCCTATGGCTCAGCAGAACGATAGATTGTGAAGCTCGCTCTACCTGCTGAAGCATACAACAGAGGGCCCGCCACATGTCAATGCAGCTTTAATATAAAACTGGTATTGCAACTAAAAACGAAATACAATCCCCATATATATCATGGCTAAGCGCACTACAGTAAAGGCAAACTATTCAAAACTCTTTTCCTACATGACTAGGAAGCTGGAAGCGAGGTCTCCTAAACCCCTCCTGTACTACTATAGGTAAAAGCCAGCATGTGATTGCTGCGACAGTCCCCGTAGTCATTGGTCCAACTAGTGGGCATGGGTTCAACTTGCTCGCTTCTCCCCTTCTGCATAATGTTGGGAGGGCTTTCATAGCGCTCAGCATAATTTGCAGAATGCTTTAAGGTTTCAGGGCAATTTGGAATAAATTGGGGCACCCCCTGGGTGACACCAATAGGTCTGCTTTTTGTGGGGTTGTCAGAGGACTGAGTGAAGCAAAATCTGGGGGTAAAATCCCTGTTCTGTTCTTCCAAAGGTAATGCAGGGGCAGCCTTATTTTTAATATGTTTTGCGTAATACTGGTACGAGCCAGAATGCTCGGGGGACTGTCTGCCATTACTCGGGAGAGGTAAATTGGATGGCCTCACCATCTGTCTTGGGCTTGGGTTACTAGCCCCTCTGTTTGGAGGCCTTCTCTCAAAAAGCTTTCGGTCCTGCCTCTCTGTATCAGTTTCACACAGCGCAGATGTATGCAAGCTGCTACCCAAAACAGCAGCGTCAACTTTCCGACCCAAATCCCATCCTTCCTCAACTTCTAGACTGAGATCCGCATTGTAGTGTTGGGACCTCAACCAATCGACATCTGCTCTTCCGTCCGCATAAAAAGGGGGAGCCCTTTCTTTACTGTTAGTGAGCTCATAGAATAAGTCATCTTTTTTACCCTCCCATTTGGCTGGGAGTTCACAGGACCGAAGACCACTTTTCGACAGATGCAAATTGGCAAGCTCAAATTCCAAGCTTTCTGTATCAAGCGATCGGCTTCGCCGATTCAGAGACAACGGAGCTGGCAGAGAAGAGCCTAGTCTATAAAGGCTAAGATGGCGGGGAAGACTCGCAACACCCCAATTGCAACTTTGCAAAGCAATCTGGGGATCCATGTGAAACATTTGCTCATCACATTCTGCAAAAGATTCCTTCTGTACGTAGCTGCTTTCAAAGTCTTCAAAGGATGCATTGATCTCTTCCTCTGCACTCATTTCTATCTGCTGGTCAAATTCACCTTCCCCATCATTTTCAACATCGACAATGTCAAAATTGACCATTGTTGGAAGAGAGGTGAGATTCTGAGTAAAAGAAGAGCCCGAATCGGAGCTTCCTATACTTTCAGACAGACTAGAGAACAAGGTCCCATTGCTGGTGAAATCGACCAAAGCTTGGGAGAAACTCACTGCCTGCTCGCAATCGCTGTTCGAGTCCTTTGAAATTAAGTCAAAGACGCCATCGCTAGGTTCCCTTGACAAGCAGATGCCGTTGTAGACTTCTCTGATATTTGAGAACATCCCGGAAGCCTTGTGGCCACTGATGCCCCCCACTGAGCCATACACATCCGAATCGAAGTCAGAGCTCTTTTTAGTTATTTGAAGGTGGCATTTGCCCATGGCGCTTTGGTCACTGTAAAAAGAATCTGAACAAGGCAAGGGCATTCCATGAAAGTCTCTCCAGTTTGGAGGCTCTGTGCCAGAATCAGACAAGGCATCATTAACGCTAGTCCTGCTTGAATTAGGAGTGAGAATCTGTTCACTGTTAAGGCAATTCTGGTTTCTACCAATGAAGACAGCGGCTCTGCTTTTACATTCAACGTTTGGCTCAACATTGGTGCATTTCTCTAGATGTGCATGTTCCGTCTTTTTAAAAACTGCCTCCCTTTTCAGTTCCCACTGCAGAATCTGCTTTTGAATTGCAGCTAATCGGTCTTCCTCAGTTTCCATTGCACCCATGTGCTGTGCAAGAATGTGCATCAAATTCAGATCACTTGGAAGGCCACCGTCTAAAAAGTGATCAAAAAGCTCAGGGCAATCTGCCTCCCTTTCAAACAAGGATTTCTCACCTGCAGGTGGGCTCATAAGACTGTCATCTGCCTCATAGAATTCATACAGTGCATCACCACTATAGCTGTCTCTTGAAAGACGGTCCTTCTTGTAGTCATGACTGAGGCTGTCTGCTGTCTCATCCTCAGGCCCAGGGGTGTTGGAATCATAGTAGCCTTCATCACTATTCGGAGCAGATCCCTGCTGGTCACTCTGTGGTGTTAAGAGATCAACAGGTTCCACAACAGCCCCTTCAGAAGAGAGGCGAGTGATCCCCGTCTGAAGAGGGGAGCAGAGGTCCGACACATCTTGCAACCCCACATGGCCTTCCTCGGACTTCACATCAGCGGTCACGCCACATTCTGCAGCACTCTCCCACAGCCGGTGAAGGTATTCATCGCCAAGCTCATCCGGTGTGGCCATCTCCTCCCCTCCTCCTTGATAGGTTACAAGACAAGAACTCCTTTTGGTCACTTCTCGGCTCCGCTCAACAGACACTGTGCTTTCAGCAATGCTGTCAATGTCTTGGTCAGCAATGATGTCGCCACAACCAGTCAAGGAATCAAAGCTTTTGAGAGAGGCGACATCCTCAAATATTAAACTGTTCCGATCTGCAGAATGTGAGGACACTGGGTCCATTGTGAGATCATCTGGGTTCCCACATTCTGGAATGATGCCCTCTTCAGACTCGGGAGAAACGAGCATTGCATCCAGGTTTATTATGGGGCTATCATTTTCTGGCAGCTCAGCAAGCTCAGCTATTGAACAGTTTGTGGCAACAACATGCGACTCCGATAACGTGGCTGCAACATCCATTTCGGGGTGCTCTTGAATTTTGCTGGAAGCCTTTTTTTTACTTGGACTCTCTATGCTGACTTCAGTGTCAACTTTGTCCGTTGCATTGAGGCTATGGACGTCTTGGAGGTCCGCCGCCTCGGTCCGTGGGTTGTCATGTAGTTGATCTGTGCATGATGGCAACACATGCAGCTCTTGAGACTCCTCTTTATCGCAACTGCGAGCCTTGCTCTTTTTGTGCCGCCGCATACCACTGAACAGGCCCTTCAGGCCTTTTTTGGCTTTTGGGAAAGACAATGACTGGTCTTCCTTGTGTTTGGTATCTAAGCCCTCTGTGCTCCCACATGACGATGCCCTTTGGTGGTGAAAATCTAATTTGGCACCAGCCTCGATTGCCGAATGAGCACTCTGAGAACTTGGCAATGTTTTCGCTCCACGATGCTCATGATGGTTAAATACTAGTCCCCCATTTGAAATATTCTCCAAGGGTCCTCTTTTCACTTCTCCATAGCCAACATCACTGATGCAGTCATGCGTCTTGCTCTTGTAAAGGCTCTTTTGGGCTCCCTTTCCCGGACCTTTATTCCGTCCACTAAAGAAATTCGGAAGGGTACAAATACTTTTGCGCACCCCAAAAAACGTGAATGGCGTCTTCTTTCTCTTTCCTGGAATCTGTGGTTCGGGTGGCACTGCAGGCGTTTCTGTGGCCTCCAATAGGTGGCTAGCTATTCCACACAGTCGAGCCTGGCTTCCCGAGGCAGAGATTTTACAGCATGCAGGCTTTGCTTCAAGGGTGTCCTTTCTAACATCACTGCTGCTGCAGGTTTCCATGACAACAGATGCAAATCGAGGTGTGGTTAGCTGGAAATGCGAGCAGATCTGGTGCTGGTCTTCTCTTCTGTCTGTGAGGATGGCAGCATGGTTATGGATCTAAAGAGAAAAAGCAAAATAAGAAATATAAATAGCTTCTACTACAGGTATGAACATTTATTTTAGAGGTAGGCAAAGTATTTTGGCAAACGTTTGTCAAGAATTAAATTGTGCATTTTAGTACCATATCTCATTACCCTGAAAGCCAACTAACCTGGTCAAACTATTTGATACTATGCCAGAAGTACAAACAATATTATCAAAGCAAGCAGTTATTTTTTTGTAAAGCCAGTGCTCCTACAGAAGGACAGACATCAGGATATAAAGCAGTCCGGCAGGAACAACTCCAGAACATTAAGAGGTGTGCATGGGGAGGGAGGATTTGCATCAGCTGAAATATACATACCGGCAACTCAAATCCAGCATCCTCTTATGGCGTTAGCCGCACACACTAGACCCCTCTGTCTCCCACTCCCACTCCACACCCCTGCCACCGGCCTCGTTTACTGTGTGAATAGAAAGCAAGCACAGCATACTTGAGAATTTGAGTGAAGTAAAGTTACACATAGACAGACAATTTCATAAGTGTGAAGGAAGCAGTTCTGGTAATAGGGAGCTGGTTATGCTTGGACTTGTGAAGGCTTTGGTGCGCTAGTCCAGTGATTACCTAGAAATCTTTTGCAGGGCACAATCAGTGCCTGCAATTTGGTGCATTTGCCCTCTTAGCATAGGGTGAGGGTCCTCAAATGTGAATAATGGCCAACGCACTTTAAAACTGGTCCTATTAGTCCTACACTGGTCACCCAATATAATAGCACTGTAAATCGCCAGGCAAAAAGGGTCAGACTGAGAAGAATCTATTAGCACAAAATACTGTGGGCATCGATAGAGGGTTGCGCAGCTTAAAAGTGCATGTATTGTTTTTAGTTAGGTTTGACACACAGATGCTCACATATAGCGACAGAGAAAGAGCAACAAATGCACTACTGTTGCGGTTGCAGAGATTATAGTTAGAGCAATATTATGTTTACGGACAGAAGTGAGGTGAGGGAAGAGTTGAAGCTGACGGAAGATGGAGGCAGAAAGGTACTGTGGCAGAAGCGAGGTCAACGTGTTAACATGGCAGAGGCATCGCCATATTGGAAGTTAAGGCTTGGTACACTCTGAACAGAATAGAATGCAGGCCCTGAAGGGGAGGTGTGGCTTTGTGTAGCTCAGCTCCAAAAAACAAATCCCCTTTCCCGGTCCGGCGGAGACGCCGAGGTTAGAGGCACCCACAGTGCACAGATAAACGCTACATTGTATCCAGGTGCAGAGTATGAATGGGTGGCAACAGAATGTGAGCTGCAGGGAGGGAGTGGGGGGGGGGTAGGGCTGTGCCCTTTGAAGGACAAATTCATGAGACCAGGACATAAGGTTGTGTGATGCCAATGGGCAAGGTGAAGATTTAGAGCATTACTGCCCTCCCCAATGAGCGGTGATCCCATATGAATTCCAAGTAGACACAACCAAAAGCAAATGAATGCCTGAAATTCAAACTCGAGAGCCGTGCCCCTGTCACTTAATTACTGGGCACCTGGGGTTCAAAGGAAAGGAGGGGGAGCGGTGTCTGGAATGTTCTGTAATTTGGGATAGGAGGAGCGGAGGTGATGCCAATAAATGAATTACAAGATCAGGCAGGCAACTTGTGTGCACCATGGTGCCTGGTATAATGAGAAGGCCTACCGTCTATTAATGCAGAGTTAGCCTCGCCAGCTTACTTTGATAGTGTCTGGGCTGGAGGGGTGCATACCACGTGACGGTTACAATTTAACAAGGCATCAATAAGGTAAAAACACCAACCCCATTCTTGGAATTCGTAGTGGGGATGCACAGGGTAACAGGCTTGGATTAGATGTGGCCAATCGTTCCAGGGACATTCGCATGCCATACAAGTGGCAGCCAATGAGGGTGAAGGGATTATGTTGTAACTCATTGTTATATTACTATTGTTAATTATGCCTCATCAGCCTATAAAAGATGTAACCCTTCATAGAACTCTGTTGTAATGGACCGTCAGCCCTTTTTGCATGTAATAAACTTCTTCCCTTGAAAAGAGGTGCAGTGCTTATTTGACTCTTTGGGTTACTTTCCTCTTCAATAGCATGGGGACAACATGATTGAAGCACTGAGCTTAGGACTCCGGGAAAACCATGAACTTGCACTTTAAATAACCTACTAAACCTACCATTCTTAAAGAGAGCAAAATTAATGGAAGCACTAAGCAACACACCACAATCGGCGGCCAGCAAGACACAAAAAGACTGAGGCAAGACAGGGAAAACCACGAAGACAATCACCAGAATTGCTTCCAACGCTATTGGGAGGTCAAACATGTTTGGAATTTTCTGGAGAGGGTGTAAAAAAAATGAAAACAAATACAATACAAAAACGAGAAAACTGAAATTCGCCGATTTAAAAATGGTCCTAAGATTTCTTCTATTAAAAGACTGTTCCGATGGCTATTGCTAAACATGTTGTTGGGACTGAAAATGCATCAATAGAGGGCCTTCAAAGGCATTTGTCAAAATAGCATGTTATTTTCTTTAAGTGTCAAATTTCTTTAGAGTTCTTAATCCTTCATCTTTACCCATCACAAGGTGCTAGAACACCACGTAAATGCAATTGTTCAAAGGGGGACTTCCTTGGTTCTTGAGACGACAGCAGATCATTCTGTTCCACCTGCCGCAATGGAATTAGCTTCTTGCACATGCTAATATTAGGCTTCCTGCTCCCTTAAATTATAGCCCCAGGCCCAATTAGGGTAGATGGGCTGTGCCGCTTGTCCCCAGAGGTAAAATTAATTTAAAAAAAAGACAGACACCAAGGGTTGAGGGGGGTTTAATTTAGTGATTGTGTGATGTTTTTCTGTTGACTGAACCATCCAGGCCCACTTGGGGCTGGATGGAATGGAATAAAAGGTGAAAAGACAGTGGAAGTGCCTGCCCTGTCCAAGAAATGGACTGGGCAGGAGAGAGAATGTCGATAAATGCAAGTTTTAACTGTCTTATTTGTGGGAGAGAGAAGGAGTGGGAAGCATTAACAACAAGGTCCCTGGAAGGCAGTGTCCCTCAACGCTCCCCACCCGTCCTCAAAAGACTGCAAAGACTAGGCCGCATCTGCCAGGAGCAGGAAGGCTAAACCTTGAGCACCGGACTGCGTGTCCGGTGCAGCCCGGGCACCCACAGGTCTTGCTGCGGTGTCGACTTGCCCACAGGAAAAACAATGGGCTGTTTGTGGGACGGCCTGGAAGAGATCAGCACGTGTGCTGGGGTGAAGAAAGTTCCAGGCCGTGAACTTCATGCAGTCCGGGTGATGAGCCCTGGATCCCCGGAGAGCCTGCGGCATGCCCACCGGCATGTACACAAGGGAGTGAAGAAATGCGCTGATGTGGTGGCAGTGAGACTGGCATCCCTGTGCACAGGGCCATGGCGTAAGTCAACATAGTTCCACCAATTCAGCATTGAAGAGCTTGGCGCCACCTGGGGCACACCGCCTGAAGATCAAATAAGCATGGGGTCCACTCAGCGGCGAATACGATTATCCATGCCCAGGTAAGAGACAATGGCACAAGGCTGTGAAGATGTGCAGCAGATAGTATGATGCCCCACGTGGCACCACCATGAAGAGAACATTGCCTTGAGGGCAGGCAGCACTGCCTCCGAGAAGAAACCCACGAGACCACCATAACAATTGGTTTAGAGGTTGGGGGACTGAAGTTATGGAGGAAAAGATAATAGGCCTAGGGCAAGAGGCTGCCCACTTGGGGGGTCATCCTCTTGCCCTCTTACTGGTGGGTAGTACCTGGAAAGGCCAAGGGGTCTGGTCCATTAGTACACCGTAGGGGTCCACCCAGGAATCAGTAAGAGTGGGGTGGACTGGGGTAACAGATGCCCCAGAAGGAATTCATGCCAGGATATAGAGAAAGGGAGTACATAAAAAGAGGTAATGACTGCCAGGTTAAGGTTGTTTGTGGTTTAAATAAAAGAGAAAAGGGGGGTACAATGGAAGGTAGGAACTCCAGGGTTAGCCAATACCCTATTGTAGGTAGGGATGACAACAGTTTTATTTTTGGAGGTTGTCTAGCACTCCTCTATTTGCAGCTGGTCTGTGAGGAGTGATCCCACCCCAGCTTAGTGTGGAATGTCAAGATCAGAGGGCCATTGAAAGAAACACCAGGGCTACAAAGCATAACAGACCAGAGCAGTTTCAAGAACAGTTCAAATATATATTACTATATCAGAGCTAGGAGCAATTTAGCTCCTGGTTGTAGCCAAGAGGAGCCTAGTTAGCTTGAAACCAACAGCTACCAGGAGCTACATTTTTTTATTTTTTATTATTGTTTATGGTTTGTTTTACAAACCTTTACAAAATTCTTTTAAAAACATAACAAACAAGACAATAATATTTCATATAAATCACATACATCATAACAAGCACCATCCTTTACATCCAAACCCAGACAACATCTCTACATAGATTATTCTTAAGAATCTAAAATTATTGATTATACATCAACATAGCAGACCACCGCTAGTATTACTAGACCGGTTTAGACATCAACATCACATATTAAAAGTCCAGGGTTCACTACTTGGATCTTGACAGAGGTAAAAAACACTCAATTCATTTCATTTCATATCCCGATTGCACACAAAAACATATACATAGGGCTACAACTTTGAAAAGCACTACCCAAGCTGGTACAGAAATTAGTACAAACACAATTTTCCTCTAGTGAAGCCATCTTGATAAGTAGTTCATGGTTCATCACTTTCAATTGGTAGCTTTTCTGACAATTTTTTTTTTTCTTGTTTTTTAATTGAATTTCAATTTTTACAAGATCTTTCCTTCACTCAATTTCTCGGGTGCTTCCTAAGACCGTTATTTATTCCCTTTGTTCTTTATGATTTTCTTTTAAGATTCTGTTTATTCTAAGTTAGGAGAAACTGGTTCCTATTTGATCTCGATTGTCCTTTTCTTCTAGTTTCAAAGTATCCAGAAATGTTGCAGTTGCTATAGTCAGGGAAATTGAATCCCCGCTCATAAGCTTGTTCCACCAATCCTCTTCCCTTATGGTCTGGAACTTTAATCCGTGTGGATGAAGATAAGTTTGTCTGGTGTTGCTCGTACCAGGACAGTGAAGGAGTAGATGTCTGAGAGTTTCGGTATCCCCACTTACACAGAAGCGGCACTTGTTGGTCACTGATTGTTTCCTGATGTATAAGATCTCATTTGTCTTCAGGATATTCAGGCGTGCTCTCAGAAAGATTGTACGCAATCTTTTGTCTGGGAACTTTTTTTAAGTAGTTTCTCACGACATCCAGCTTTTGTGTATTGGTTGTGTGATGGGCCACAGTTGTATATTCGTCAGCTATTTCGAGTGTTTCAATCCAATCTTGTAACTTTAGTTTTTTCTTTATTTTTCCAGGGATGCGTTCGATTTCCCATTCAGAACAACCAATATTTGCAGCTCGATCTAGAAGGTTGTTATACCATGTTGTTAGCATGGGGTTTTGGCCGCTTTTCATTTCTGCAAAAATGATTTCCAGGATTTTTGGTCGTGGGTGTCTTAGAATCTTTCCCAGGAACAATAAGCTATTTCTCTCCACCACTGATTCCAATGATTGCAGACTTAATTCTCGTCGAATGTTTGCTACTGGGGTAGAGTTTGGCAACCGGAGCACCCTCCGCCAAAATGATCCTTCCAGTTTTGCCCACAGTGTTTTCGGGAGATAAGGCATTGCCTCTGCTCCACAGGTTAAAGCTGGAGTAACTTTTGCTTTGAAGAATCTTATTATTGGTAAGATTGAAAATTTGCCGAATTTACGTTCCAAGGATACGGCTTGTGCTGCTAGTGTTTTTGCCTTGGAGAATAAATGTTCTTGCATTGTTGTTTCAATTCTGCTGCACGATAATTTAACCCCCAGGTATGTGAAACTCTTTACTGTATCCAGTTTTTCTGAGTTCGCAAACCACTGGGGGCGTTTATTCTGTTTGGATCCTTTTTCCAAGATCATTATTTTGGTCTTCGAGGTGTTGAGTTCCAGATCATTTTTCTTTAGGTAGCAGGATAGGCTATCCAGTTGTCTCTGGAGCCCAATGGGCGTTTGGTCAAATAGAAGAATGTCGTCCGCATAGAGCAGACGTGTCACTTTCTGCATGCCTATTTGAGGAGGAAATGATCGAGTGTTGTTTTCTGCGTCCACTATGTCCGCCATGTATGCTTTATACAATGCTGGTGCCAAAGGGCACCCTTGTTTGACTCCTCTCGCTGTCTTTATGATTGTAGACAACGAGCCTGCTGCATTAAACCGGACTCTGACGGAAGTGTCACTATGCAATGCCTTCATTGGTTCTAGGATGAATAGTGGGCAATTTTGTTTTTCGAGTTTCGTCCATAGTTTTCCTCTATTGACGCGGTCGAAGGCCTGGACCAGGTCGATCGTAGCAATGAAGATTTTCGGTTGACCTTCTAGGACTTTGGACGTCAGGATGCTGATCAGCATGATGTTGACGGAGGTGCCTAAGTTCTTTTCGAAACCCGATTGAAATGGGTCCGCTGTTTTTGCCTCCTTTTGCCATGTTTGAAATTCGTCTAGCACCAAGGAGCCGAAGAGTTTTCCAAGTACATCTAGAAGTGCTATAGGCCTGTAGTTTTTCGGATCGTCTCTCAGGCCCTTCTTGTAAATGGGAACGATGTTTGCTGTTCTCCACGTGTCAGGGATTTGTCTTGTGTTTCTGCATCTACGAAAAATTTCTGTTATTAGAGGTGCCCAGGCTTTTGCATCCTGTTTTAGGTGAATGTTGGATATTCCATCTGGGCCGGGTGCTCGAGAGTTATTTAACTTGTAGATCTTTTCCAGAATAGCCCGCTCAGAGCAAGTTATCCATTGCAATGTATTTTGTTTTACCACTGCGGTTTCTGGTGTTGTAGGTTCTTTAAATAGTTCGGTGATGTGTTCTACCCATTTCTCTTCTGGGACACTATTGGTGATAGTTGTATCTGTAGTAGCCTGATTGGACTTTATTAGTTTCCAGAAGTCTTGTGAGTTCTTTTTACACGTTGCTCTCAACATGGACTCAGCATCTTTTTGGTATAATCTCCAACGAAACCATTGGAGCCATGCTTTGTAGCCTTTTTTTTGTATATTTGCCGATTTTAAATTTTTTTGCATTGGATTTCATTTTGCTTGTCGTGTTACCTTCCTTTCTTTATCCTCAGCTCTTCATTATATTTGTGCAGATGAGTTGTTTCCGGTCTTCTCTTTTGCATTGGGCGCAGGTATGGAATGAGAAGGGGATAGTAGTCCAAGTTTTCAGGGGTAGCTTCAACAGTCCTTTGTCTATAGTAGGATGTTGTTATATCGATTAAAACATCTGATGTCATTTTCAGCCGGTTTCCTTGTGCATTTGTTTCAAGCTTGTAAGGCATTACTGTGGTCGCGTGTGTTCTTACTGGCCACGTTGCGGATAGTAAGTTATGATCACTGCTGGTGGTTTTCACTACCTTAAAGCTCGTGATTATAGAGTATAGTTCTTTGGAGGCGAAGATGTAGTCGATGGTGCTTTTCTTTCCTTCGCTTTCCCATGTAGGGATGATGGTGCTGGCAACTTCTAAAGAGTTCAAGTTGTACAAGTCTCTGGATTTCATCAACGCCGACCAAGCGCAGCCTCGGGCGATTGAGCATGAATTTGTTGTGTTTTGCAGAGCCTTTGATGCTTTGTGACCGGGACAGGTGGCATTCAGGTCACCGCATATCAGAGTGTGGTCCACATCGTAGATTTCAGCGACATCAGTCAGTATTTTTTCCACGATGTTTAGAAAATCGTTTGTTTTAACTTCTAATGGGTTCCAATAGATGTTCAGGAGGAGAAGGAGGTCATATCTGAGTTTTCCTTGGTAAGTTTCCTCTTTTTCCCATTTCAGTAACGTTGCCTGGATTGCCAAGGATGATCTCAGATTGTGGACTATTCGTAAGGGCCCTCCTGATCGGACTGCTGTTAGGAGGCCTGATATAGGTCGGCCTTTATCTCCTTTTTGAGCAGGAGATAATAGAACTTCGTAGCCGTCCAAGCTGGGTGGATAGAGCAGCCATGTTTCTTGTAAATTTATTAGGTCAAATTGGCCAAGGTTTATTTCTCCGGGCTTGGTCAGATGGGAATGGCCTCTTGTATTCCAAGAGCCAATGGTGATCATTTGCTTCAACTTCTGTACACCTTGCGTTTAGTCTAATAAGTCTCCTCTAGTCCTCGCCGAAGGGCTATTTGATTGCTATTTCTTCACGTAGCGTGTCAATACGGACGGTATCCAAGCCCATTTTTTGAGAGCTTTTTCCACCTTATCATCGTGCTTTAAAGTCGGGGGCTTTTCTCGATCGTTTCGCGTTTCTTGTTCCCTTCTGCCCAATCTCGAGGGCGGGCCCCTCGGTTGTCTGTTTGATTTACTTACTGGGGTCCCTTCCTGTGTTTTCCACCTTCCCAAGGTGGTAGAATTGTCAGTGCTCTTTACTCTTCCTTTATCTCTTCTGGTGTCTAGGCTGTGTTGCCTTTTAATTGCTCGCTCTGTGTTTCTATTTTCTTCAGTTGCACGCTCGTTCTTCTCTGGTGTTCGGTATGAATTCCTCTTTGTTCTATTAGTGTCTATTTCTTCCGGGATGAACAGAGCTGATTTCCGTCTCTCTTTCCCGTTTGTCTCATAAGTGCACTCTAATTTTGGTGCATATGGCTGAGCACTCCTATGACCTCTTTCTTCAGATGTGGTTTCCCTAAGGAGGTACCCTCTTTTAGACAGTTCGCCTGCCGCCTGGAGCAGGAGTTTCTTCACTGTTAGAGACGTGATGTGCAGAAAGATGCTATCTGTCCTAGCTTTATGTGCGAATTCCACTATTTTGATGTCTGCACTTCTGATTAGATCTCCTCTGTTAATTTTTTCGAGGAGCTTCATGGTTGCTCTTCTATTGAGGATGATTTTTTCTCCCGTTTTGTCACGTCTTTCAAGCTTCAGCGTACGTGACGAGTGAGACTTTTGAGTGAAAATTTTGGATGTACGCGTGGAATTTTGTTGTGTGGACGAGGCAGGAAGTCTTCGATTTAATCCAGGTGATTCCCCGGAATTGTGTCTTCGCCTGTTCACATCCCTCCTGTGACTCGTTATTCTGTGTGTTGGTGCATTTGCATTTTTATCTGAATCACTATGACTAGTCCGAGACTTTAGTCTGTACCGCGATTCGTTGTTTGCTGTCTCTTCAGTTCTTCCAACAGTGTGTTTTCCCTTGTGTTTCCTTAGATAAGAATCCTCGGTACCTCCGAGCTTCGATTCAGTTTTGTTGATCTTTGAGTTACCTAGACGAAGGAGCGTGTTCCTCTCTGGGGTGATTTGACAACTTCTGTTACTTGAGTCGTCAGTTTTCTTTTTCTTTTTTGTTGATGTTTTTTTTTTGATCTGGTGGTGTGGATCTTCTGATTCACGTTGTAGGTGGTTATCATCCAGAAAGGATACCTTTCTTTTTTTTGTAAATGGTCTGGGAATGTCTGATTCCGATGTTTCAATGGAGTAGACGCTTAGATTGGATAGGTCCAGTGAGTTGTTTTCATTGGCTCCCCTCTGCTCTTCTTCTACAGTGCTCTGGGAGGACTCGATCTCCATTGATTTTGGTTTTTGATCGTTCACCGTTATCCATTTGGTCATAAGCTTATTTGAAAGGCTTTCTGTTGATTGCTTCTTCTGTGCAGATAGAGCTTTCGTGGTTTTTTCTTTTACTGATGATTGATTTTTTTGAACCTTTAGACTCAGCAGTTTTACACTGCTCACTTCGGTTTGCGTTCTGGGTTGAACTTCATCCGTTAGGTTTTTACCGATCTTTTCCGTGTCACCAGGCTTAGCATGTGAGTTTATTGCTCTTTTTGGCGATGTAGCGCCCGTGTTGTCAGAGGTCATCGGGTATACATCTGCCGTTTTGTTTTCTGGTTTATGTTTTCTTTTAATCTCGGTCAGATTCGTTTGAGTGCACACATTCACTGATTTATGTTTGAAGTGAAATACCTCAAAGTTATCTGTCATGGAGCTTTGGTCATTTTTACTTGCCTTCCAAGCTTCTAAGGCTGTTATATAGCCTTCGAGATGGGTTAGCTTTGAGTTGCATGCAGCTAATAATGAGGTGTGATCCTTTAACGCGTCATTGATAGTTTCATATAGCTTTCCAAATGGTGCAAGCGCGATGTTCACAGCTGACATAATTGGTAGTATGTCAGTGTTTTTGGTAGGTAAGTTGGTGTCTTTTTTTTTATGCATTTCGCTTTCTGTCTTGGCTTTATATGGAGTAGAGAGTAATGGTCGTGAAACTTCTACTTGATCGGCGTCCTGTCTTTGTTTCGGGATCAAAATCCCACCGAGAGAAGTTTCTCTGATTTTTAACGTATTTTTATAGTTTAATAGTGCCTCCGCCAGTTTGATTTCATCACGTTTTCTCTGGTGATCTAGTTGGACCATCGTTGTATTTGATTCCGTTTCTTTTTTTTTCAGCATCAGAAGTTTGTTTGGTGATTCGGCTTTACCCGATTTGTCAGCCATACCTAAGGATGAAAGCAGTAGTGTTTCGCTCATAATGGGGTCTGCCATTTGTGTTTCAACATAATTTCTTCCTTCAGTCGTAGCTGGCTGTGAGCCAAGATCTAATTGTTTTTCTTCCCAGTGCGTGGTTTTAGCTGGTTGTCCCACAACGCTTTTTTCTCTCATTTCCGCGTTGTTTTCCAAGTTTCGCTCCGGGAGTCTGAGATCTGTATTGACAGTCGGTGGTTCTGTTTTTTGATGGGACGTAGATAAGTTGTAGTGCCAGCGTGTTTGGGGTGAGTGGCTGGTGCTTCTCAGACCCTGCGCTGAAGCCGGTTGTTTAGGTGGGATTTTTCGAGGGGATGGGGGAAATCCCTCCAAGATTTCCAAATCCGATAGCTCGAACCGGTTTACCGGCGGAAACTTTCCCAATTTTTCAAAAAACCTTCCAATCGGGTTATTTGTCGGAGTTATTGTATTAGTTGATTTTTTCATCTGTATCTTATTTGGTATTCTGTTATTGGGTGTTGATGAGCCAGTTGGCTTTAATTTTTTTCCCTCTAGACTTTGTGTGTTTTGGTTTATGACAATGTCATTTGATTTGGAAATTTGAGCTTTGAGCTTTGACTCCTCCTCTTTTCCAGGAGTAGGGGAATGAGACAGAATAGGTATGGACTTGAATCCGTCGTGTACTTCTGTAGTTGAATAGGTGATTGACTTTTGGTCTCCGTATCCAGTCGAATCTAATTCAGGGCTTGGTAGAGCAGCTCTTATAGTCATTGGGTGGACCTCGCTTTCAATTTTTAGTTTTCTACAAAGGTCATTTTTATCCAACCCAGTGTGTTTTTTTTTCTTCATTGTCTCGAAAAAAGCCATCAATCCTTTATCTGTAGTTAGATTTGTCCTTGGTACTGCTTCTGTGTATGTTTCACCATGTGATGGTTCCAGTCTGCCACACGAGGGCGTAGTGCGGCAACTCTCCGGCTCAGGCTCACCTCTCCCCACTTCCTGGAGCTCTGAAACCAGCCGCGGGCTCGCTGGGATCGGGCCCTCCTACCTCCCTCCAACACCCGGCACCGGGTCCTCCGCACGGAGGGGCTCAACGGCCCCGACGTTTATCCTCGTAGCAATCGGCAGAGCCGCCGCACACTCCACCGCTGACCCCCGCTCCCCCCCACTCCCCAGCTCAGGCTCCGGCGGCACGACTGCGACCGCGAGGGGCGGACTCCCGACCGGCGCCCGCCAGCCGGCAGATCCTGCAGGCGGTGATACGGCGCCTCTCCAAGGTGGGTCGTGCTGCAGCCGATGGGGCGATCTGAGGGGGGGATCGGAGGGGAGAGATCAGACGTCTCTAAATGCTGTGCTTTCTTCGTTTTGTATTTGGATTCCTGTGTGTTGCGCTCGAGTGGTTCCTCTTGTTTTTTTAGTGTGAGAAAGCCGCTTCTCAACACACGGCCGGCTTCTTCTTGCACTGTTTGCCCAAGGTCCGTCTTTTCTATCAGGGAGGGTTCCTCCATGATTGCACTAGTTTCAGTGCTGGGAGGATAGTCGTCGGGGTGTTCAGGTAAGTTCTTAAGTGCGTGGGATTTAGTACTTGGGTTCGCTTTGCTTTGCTGGGAGCAGTCGGGGAAGGCAGACAGACAGCCAGCACGCCAGCAGCCGGACTGCCAGACTGCACCTCCTCGCAGCTCTCCGCGGCCGCTCCGCGGCCAAAATGGGTTTTTAAACCCTGTGCCTTAATGAAAGGCAAGAACAGACTCAGGCAAGCAGGAAAAAAGATTCAGGGATCTCTGCCAGACTGCACCTCCTCGCAGCTCTCCGCGGCCAAAATGGGTTTTTAAACCCTGTGCCTTAATGAAAGGCAAGAACAGACTCAGGCAAGCAGGAAAAAAGATTCAGGGATCTCTGCCAGACTGCACCTCCTCGCAGCTCTCCGCAATTTGTTTTCAATAATTGTTAAGAAATTTGTTAAACCAATAATGAGGCTTTGATTCATCCCTACCATGCATCTTTGCCAGAGGGCCTCTCTGCTTAGGGTAGATACTGTGTACAGATATTTACCAAGTATATGGGTTCTAACAGATTCAAAATACACACAGTAAACCGTCAGATGTTTCAATGTTTCCAACATGGTATTATCATTGCAGAATCTACATTGACCATTATTAGGTGAATTATTATAGGATTTCCATGACATCAGTCGCTCATTTGTAAGTAACTGATTCAAGCGAAATCTCAAATACGTCTTCCTGGCCCGTTTGCAAGGAAAAATAGCCTGATGCATAGGCCGATGTCCCCACTGCCATGTAAATTTGCGTATTCACCAAAAGTATGATATTCATTAATTTTATCAATCAATAAACAGCAATGATATCTGAAGTATTTAAGTTTGCATGAGGGCAAGCACAGTACCAACTCATCCCGAGAGATCATGGCACTAAAATAGCAACTCCTCCATCTTGTTCTTATATTTTAGAAATGATGGAGGGTGTCCTTTCTTTATCATAGATTCTAGATCTTCATAGAGTGATTCTTTAGGGGGCACTAGCATTTTACCATAGTGCCCGAGAAGTCGCCAGTGCCATTTCACTGATAATGGTAGTAAGCCCATCTCATGATACACAATAACATTTGGGATCGAATGAGCCAGACCCAAAACAGTTTTCCACATTTTACCTTGGATCACGTCAAGAATTGGTTCCACATCAAGCAAACATAGATCTAGAGCATACAATAGTATTGGTTCAATCTTTTGATTATAAAATTTCATTATAGGGATCATAGAGTATTTCCCCAGACGATGATGAATCATTTTCATCTGTATAGTTAACATTTTTGCCTTATCGGCCAGAAATATCTTCCATCCTTCCAAAGAGTACGAACTAGCAAGTTGGTAGCCTAAATAGCGGATGGCAGTGGATTTAGGAATAGCAATCCCATTCAGTCCCCATTCAAATTTAACAATTTTTTCCCGACCTTCAATAAACGTTATTATGAAGGATTTTTTAAGATTGATCTCAAGATTATGTTTGCTAGCAAAGGAATGAAACAGGGCCAATTTTGACTGTAACCCAAAGGGGGTCCTATCAAAAAATAACAAATCATCTGCAAAACTCAACCAATTTAGCACAGTTGCCCCCCAGTTTCACTGGAAAAATGATGGCATCCCTCCATTGCTCGTCCAAGTCTAATAGATATAAATTAAAGAGGACTGCAGCAAGGTTACATCCCTGTTTCAGTCCGATCTCAGTGGGAATTATATCGGTGAATGCCCCATTGCTAGTCAACCGAATTCGATAAGTGGTTTGTTTATGAAGGGCAGCAATGATAGACACCAGCTGCTCAGGAAATCCAAATTTGGTCAATTTTGTCCATAAAGTGCGTCTAATTACCGAATCAAATGCAGCAGTGAGATCCAGTGACGCCATGTATACCGGTCCTGCCTTATAAGATCTAGTTTGTTGGTATACATGAGCAATGAGTGTCGCATTAAGTTGACAACCCATTTGGCGTCGGAAGCCAGTCTGATATTTCGAGAGAAGATTGCACTTTATGATATGCTGATTAATCTGTTGGAGTAGCAGACTAGTAAAGATCTTTGCTGCAGCATCCATCAAAGCTATCGGAGCTAGATTTGACTCCCCTGGCAAGTGGTACCATATATAACTGCGTAGATTTGGAAATGTATTTAAAGAAAAATAAAGGGCACATGTAAGAGACATTTAAAGCATATTGTGACTTGCTGCATGCTATGGGCCGGCTCTTGGTCCCCAGAGGTAGCTCCTGCCTAATGGGTACTGCCAAATACCCAGGAGCTGCTTTTTGGTCCTGGTCAAGAAATCCTAATTTGAACCCTGGTAATAATATTAATTATTTATTGAGCGCGCACCTAGTTTAGGAAAGCAGCAGAACGTTTCACAACCAGAGGGAAGAACATAGGGAGGAAAGCATAGAGACAAGAAGTGGTGAGCGAACAAAAGAGTGGAATGGAGGGCAATTGGCAGCAAGGGATTTGCAAGCAATCGGGGGAGGAAACAGTGAGGAGCAAATTATTGACGTTGAACTTGCTGTCACAGGGCACTCCGGTTTTTCCCTGTGGCCAGGCGCGAGAAAGCCATCCAGTCCAGTTTTCCCCCGTTTGGGCTCTGACTTGTTTTCTTCTTTCCAATTTGGAATACAAAAAAACAAGTCCCAGAATTTCAAGCAAGACTAGGGCTAAATGGCCTTCTCACACATCAGAAATATTTTAGCCCTGCAGTGATTGGAGCCCAAACCTACTGAGATTGCTTGGGCTTAACATGATATGGCATTTATAACGTGCCTATACACAAGTGTTTCAAGGCGCGACGAGGCAATGGAGGACGAACCAAGGGAAGACAGACAACGATCCTACTAGGCCAGGTGACATTGAGATTGCGCGAGTGCGGGGGGGGGGTGTGTATGGCAATGGATGCACGGGGAAGTGCTTGTAGATCGAAATTGAGGTTCTTTTCCAGGGATGGGTTTTGGTTGGCCGTCTTTGGTTACTATCGGTTCAAACCCTAAGAACATATTTAGTTTGAAGTCTTGTATTCTAAAAGGAAGATGTCCGTGGTGTCAACAGTCCAGCTCACACGTTCATAGAGGCCTTTGAACTCAGCTGGGGGTACAACAAATAATGTTCTAATACAACAGTGGGGTGGAAAAACTATTCAAAAGATATACTAGGATTGTGAAGAACCACTAAAGATTTAAACATACATCCAGTTATAGGTAGAGCGTGGTAGGTGACTTTATGTGGAGTGCTCTGTAAACCTCTAATTATTTAGGGTGACAATGGCTGGGCACACACTTGCTGGATGCCAAGGTGGAATGTCAGACTGGTTACCAGGGTTAAAAGAATAGACGTCTCCAACTCAGTCTATACCAATTGGCTAAGCAGGTGTAAGGAAGGCATGATATCAACAGTAATACAGACTAAGTGACCACAGTTCAAGGGTGTTTATTGTACTTTCACAAGGGTGAGATAAACCCGCCCATCTAAACCTAAATCTACAGATGGGAGCAAGCTACGATCATCAAATAATGCAGTCCTAGTGGAGTCTTGTCAAATTAAAAAGGGCCTATACTAAAAAATCCTATTGCCAATCCTCACCACTAATTTGCAAAATAAGGTGGGGTGCCGTTCAAGAAAAAGAAAGAAGTGTTCACAAAATGATAAGTCGGGCCGTTCGGCTCCCTTCCCCAGGTGTTCAGCATGGGACAAGGCGGATCACTCGAGCAAAGAACACACTCTGGCTTCTGCGGCACCAGAATACAGTTCCATTTTCATAGTTCAAGACCTTCTGTGTCCAAGTATCTTTACTTCTTGCAGGTCTCTTGACTCAAAGCCTGGTATATAACCACAAAAACATTCTCCTTTTATAGCACTCAATTTGGGTGTTCACTTGAGCAAGGCTCAGATACTTTTCAAAATAAAAAGGTTCAATGTTGGATCCACCTCTTCCGGGGCTCCGATCCATTTCAAACTATGTTCAGATAATTCTCTCGGGCGACTTATGGTTCAACCCGGATCCCCCTCAGCCAGGCTCAGATCTCTTTCTTTCACTCAATTAGTCTTACTCAGACGGGCTCGGACCAATTGTGATGTACTTTTAAACTATCAAAGGCTTTCGATTGGGCACAGGGTTTAGCTTGACCCTTTGCATGACCACTTCAATCTCAATATTCCTTTTTCCTCACACTCAGCATCAGTTGGATACCTAACAGACTTTCGAATGAGCACCTGCATGGCACCGCGCCACACCACAGAGTATGGAGTATGATATCTTTTCTTGGACTCCCAAAGTTCAATTATAAAGTTCAACTACTCCTTTTGGTTTCCAATTATATCTGCGTGGCGTGTTGCCGCTTGCAACCTTGGTTCAAAACACAAGCTGGTTTGATATCAGTCTCTCAGACTCACCGGCTGTGTTGCCTTTTCTGACGCCACTTTGTTGTAGGAGCCAAGGACAGTACCACAGCGGCAATCGCTCCTCCTCGCCTTGGTCATTGACGTGGGCGAGCCCCGGGTACCTCCGACACACTGTGCAGGTTTGATCATCCTTAGTTCCTGGTCTTCGGTTTCTTACTTTCCAAGGATCACGAAAGTAACAGACTTTAGAGGTCACGGGTACTTCCCTCCTTGCGACCCTCTCTGGTCTCACCGTCTTTCTCCTTGTATTAAACCGTCATCTTGGAAATGCTGTTTCCGAATGTTATTCTGGCCACAATAGCCAAAACTAGAGTAGGCGAGAGGAGAATGATTTCTCAGATTCCTTTTTGTGCCTTGCATTCAACCATGGATACAGGCAGATTTAGTTGCCAATATAACCCTCCCTAAAAATGATATCAGTCTCGATCATAGAACTAATGAAAAGGACTGACATAGCAATGCAGTCTTAGCTGTACGGCCCACCGGGTCTCAGGGCCCAGTGTAAACAGTTGATATCTTTTTTGGTTCCATTATGTGCCCATGTAGCGGTTTACATGTCACATGGCCTCGGTGATGGTGGCACTCCTTGGCTTAAAGTAGTAATGAGGTGGTCTTTTGTGGTTTACTTAAATTGAACCATCGGGAGTGGTTTCCACCCCAATATTGGTCTTCCAGGTTTTATTCCAATTAAAAAAGAATAACTATTTTTGTCTCATCGTTCTCAAACACGATAGCTTGCTCCTATACCTCTCCAGGTCCTCACATTCTGTAATACTATGAATGCTTATCCTCTGTAATTACTTGAATTTTCTTACAACTGCTATCCAAGCACACAGCCTTACTCTTATTTCTTTGCGTTTCTGTATGTTTAATATGTGTTTTTTTGTATATATGCATCTTTGTAAATATGCTGTGTTGTATACTTTGTTATTGTAACATAAGACATGCGCCCAGATGCCCTTGGGCCAGGTGCGCTATACAAATAAATAAATACAAAGTACTGATCATTTTATTTCAAAATTGCGAAGGAAGATGAAAAGATGCAAATTGAAAACAATACTAGGGCTTAAGCACGATCATAAAATCAGAACAAAATTGAGGAGTGAGTAGCTGAAGGGAGAAACCTGCTACTTCCTTTTCCCGAGACATCAGAGTAACTTAGGAATCCACATCCCAGACAATAGTTCTGTGAAATGGCTTGCGGCCGGGGGAAAACGAACCCCAAACCCCTCCGAATGCCTACTCACCACAGCCATACATTAACTCCTCTTCAGATCCTATACGCACACCAAAGGCCACTGCCTGGGCTTTATGCTTACCAACTCAACCCAATCCAATCCAATACTGCTCCACTAGAGAAGCCAGTCCCACATGCTCCTTAATATTAACACGCTGCGCACTAGTGACCCTAAACAAAAGAGAAAAAAATAACATGGGACTTTTATCGAACCGCACAGCATTACCATTGCACCAAGAGCACCCAAGTTCCAAGAACAACTGTTTTTCGTTGAACAGAAGTGAATATGTGGAACTTTGTAACTATTCTGAGGAAGTGGCAGCGATCCCAAAGTGTCCAGCTCTAAAACCTCCTGCCAAACACAAATGGTCCTGCGTGTACATCCACTCAGGGAAACGCCTGTCTGCGCCCCTACAGGTCTGCATAAAGATATGAATATCTCCTGGAAATTCAGGCCATATCAAAATGACCGAAAGTATTAATGGTTTAGGGCAGTCCAAAATGTAATAAATCCATGATTGCAATCCCAATCTATACCCTCCTCCCCCAATCCATCCCCTGAACAATGCTCTTTCGTTAAATATTCTCTTTTGTATACAATCAGAATAGGTAGTCACCAAATATATCCACGATCGTATAAAGGCATGCAGTAGCAGGATGAACGATTAATATTAGGCCCTGGATTAGGGGTGGGTGGCATCCACCCATTGCAAAACAGGTGGCATTGAGAGGGCAGGGCTTCCACCACTCAGGCAGTGGTCTTAATGGAGAGCCTCCCCATACAGCTACACCCAGAGCTCTGCATGGCGTGTGTTGTGAAATCCAGTGGTTAAGCTCTATTTCACATGTGGATGGAACCTTCTGAGCACATGTATAAGAGGGGGAACCTGGCTATTCCCTGATCTATCCAGGTAACAATATATCTATAAGTGAGGCAATAGACTAGATGAGAAACCTAGTCACACAACCGCTCTCCGTTTGTACCCAGTCTGGGTAATTATATTCGAACAAACAATTCCAAATAACATTAGTTTGGTTCTTCTCAATTTAAGAATTGTTCATAGAAAAAATAATAAGTTCCAAGACTTTGTTTATGTAATATATATTCTTTTATCAAAAAAATCAAAAGAATGATCACTAATCAAATCTTAGTGAGGACGCAGCTGACATGTTACTTTATGCTAGTAGACTTCAAGTGCCAATGCATTTCGGAGTATAAAGCTCCTTCATCAGGGCAAGTCTGTACTTATAGGAAACAATAACATCATCAAAAATGCATACAATATACATAAAGCAAGAAATACATAATGATATGTAATGGTAGCATAATGATAATAAAGCGCATAGAAGAATAATGGTTACATACCCCAATGGAAGAATTCGAGTCAAGGTGTAATATGTAAAAACAGAGAAAATTAAGTAAATAGAAATTAGTGTAGATTCGCGTTTACAATCATTCAATTAATGTCATGGGCTCATAGGTAGAAGAAAATTACCTCGCTTAAAGAATGGAGTCAGGCGCGTTAAAACTGGAAAGAAACAGTATCAAACGTATGTTCTCGCAAAGAACACGATCGGATGCTGGAGGGAATCCAGTGTGCGATCTGTAAATTTGCGATTTTTGTTCTATTTGCTTGTTTCATTTTACAAATATTATGATTCGCCCCAAGCGGTCTGCTTCTCCTGGTCATTCGACTGGGACCCAAGGTGGTACCACCTGACACCACCACCTGCGGATCGGTCGTATATATTGTTTATGCTGTCTGAATGTTCATTATTTTATACATCTATTAGTCTTGATACATTAGGTATAGCACTTGTAATGGACGCTTTTTTTTCAGTTCTGTATAACATTTTTTGAATATGATGGAATTTGATTACACTTGCCTTATATAGGTTATGTTTGACTCATAATGTAGATGTTTACATATGATGAGTATTTTTTCTATGTCTATGTTATGCTTATTTTTATTTTTCGTTTTTAATATTCATGCCTCAGCCCTTGCAGCCCCCGTAATGGTTTTTCTTGCACCTTTGTTGCCCCCAACGGCAGTATGCTGCCATTTGAATCACATTACGCATCGCGCGGGTTCGCCCAGCGGGTTGCGGTCACGTGCCTATTTCACTTACCGTTTCCCTAGCAACGCTTTCAGTCAGCGATGCACCACGGCTCGCTGCGTCCACCGCTGACACTATTCTTTGAACTCAGGTAACCGCTTCGGTTGTGGCTTCTTACACTCCGTGTACCTACTCTTTTACAACCGCACCCACTAAAGCAGATTTCGCTTTTACAGATCGCACACTGGATTCCCTCCAGCATCCGATCGTGTTCTTTGCGAGAACATACGTTTGATACTGTTTCTTTCCAGTTTTAACGCGCCTGACTCCATTCTTTAAGCGAGGTAATTTTCTTCTACCTATGAGCCCATGACATCAATTGAATGATTGTAAACGCGAATCTACACTAATTTCTATTTACTTCATTTTCTCTGTTTTTACATATTACACCTTGACTCGAATTCTTCCATTGGGGTATGTAACCATTATTCTTCTATGCGCTTTATTATCATTATGCTACCATTACATATCATTATGTATTTCTTGCTTTATGTATATTGTATGCATTTTTGATGATGTTATTGTTTCCTATAAGTACAGACTTGCCCTGATGAAGGAGCTTTATACTCCGAAATGCATTGGCACTTGAAGTCTACTAGCATAAAGTAACATGTCAGCTGCGTCCTCACTAAGATTTGATTAGTGATCATTCTTTTGATTTTTTTGATAAAAGAATATATATTACATAAACAAAGTCTTGGAACTTATTATTTTTTCTATGAACAATTCTTAAATTAAGAAGAACCAAACTAATGTTATTTGGAATTGTTTGTTCGAATATAATTACCCAGACTGGGTACAAACGGAGAGCGGTTGTGTGACTAGGTTTCTCATCTAGTCTATTGCCTCACTTGTTTTCTTGGGTCAGGGTGACTCCAGACCCTTCTCAGCCTGCTCCCGCAAGTGTTTAGATATCTCTTTGCTAAAATTTGAAATACAAATACGAACTGAAGACGACAAATAATAATAATATTTACCCTGTGGTGCCCACTTATTATTTTTCTCAACAATATATCTATATACATACAAATGATCAGTGTCATTACCGATGAGTCACCCATCCCTTTTATTCAATATGATTCATATATTAAAGACAAGAGTAAAAACTCACAAAACAATACATTAAGCTAGCTGTAGTTGCACAGGAATACAAGCATCACACTCAGCGTTGCCAGCTGGCAGAGGGGTTTAGTCTCAGGCATCTCTTCACCAGCGACTACAAGCTAGGCGACAGGCCTACCACAGGCCAGATGAGCACCCGAGAGACTACTGATACACCAGTAGAAGAGACACCACTGGCCCATTAGGTACAGACAAAGAAATACAAAAGATAAACACAGAGGAGTCGGGATCTTCATTCCAGATTACTGCTCCGACGTGCATGGGGCCAATCTGCATGACAATGGACCACAGGATAGCTCGCACACAGGGATATGAGCGCAGTCGTCTGTCCTGAAGAAGGCCCGATGAAATAGGATCATTACGCAACTGCTCAAAAGGCTGAAACACTGTAGTGTCGACAACCCATTGATATGGCAGAGTTTAATAAAACACTGCAGAATCAGATGGCTGATGAGGCAGATAGACATATGTTGGCCCCAACAGAGTTAAAAGGGTTCATCACTTATAGGAGTCGCACCTGGTTTTTTAAATTTTGAATTTAAATGTAATGCACAACGCTTGTATTCCTGTGTAACACAGATTCAAATATTGTATTTTTTTTGTTGAGTTTTTATACTCGTTTTTATATATGAATTATATTGAATAAAAAGGAGTGGGTCACTCATTATCCAGCATTGGCCAGATCATTTCTATGTATATAGACTTTGAGCACACCCATGAGGAACATTTGAGGTGACTTCCACAGGACCCATGTTAGCCAGTACTGTATGCCTCATTTTACGTGTTCTCCCCTCAAACATCCAGTCAATATTGCAGAGCTTCGTTTTTTTTTTTTAAGCAACAAAAACGCACCTAAATGGATTAAAAGAACATTTTAAAACGTGCCTGCCAGGAAAGAACTGGACACGTTTTCCGTTTCTCTTTGCTACATGTTCACACCGCATAATGTATTTAGATCTGTATAAAGCGAAGGGGAGCTGTGCATGCGAAGCCTAGATTAAAAGCAAGACATTGCTACAGCATTCATGCTATATGGCCAATCTGCTTCCACGGTAAACAGCAACGTGCCCTGTGAACTTGACAGTGAGCATAGGAGCTTTGCTTAGAATGCCCCACCAACCAACCGGTCAATGGGCTACATTTACTATATGTTATTTCACGATCTCAGGAAGAGGGTGTAGTCCTGGCCATCTCTTCTGGTGACCAAAAGTAAAAGGAAGCCTAGCAGATGTGCCAACTCAAGTGTTCTGCCAATGGGTTAAAAGCACACTTCAATTTGATTCTGCAGTGCCACAGCACTCGCCCCCTGTCCTCCCACCATCCTTCACTTTCACTTAGTGGGAGAAAGTGGACAGGAACTCCTAAGTCTGCAGGAGGTATTGGGACATCAGAACTAGCCTGTAAACACTAGTTACAGGATATTTCTGGTGCAATTGTCTTTTAGCATCAGAACTAGCTGGATTCAAAGAAAACAGAAGCGACATTACCTATATTCACTGATTTGGCAGTTGTATCATGCAAGTTAAATTGTTGCACTCCATGATAAAAGTAGAGAAGTTATCTATCATGTGTAACCACATAAATGCAAGGTCAAGCACAACTTGAGGGTTCAGCCCCAAAGTCTAAAGGAAGGCAAACAAATTGTAGTAATGTGAAAAGCAAAATGTCCGTTAAGCGGGAAAAGTAATGACTCATTAAAATAAAGGCCATGCAGTACAGCAGATAAAAGCACCGACAGTCCCCGAAAAGAATATAGGCTTACAATTTGCTGCATTCTCCTCTCTTCAGGCAACCTTAAGGAACAAGAGAGGCTTCGCGAACAGATGGCATGGAGCTTAAGGGACAGATGGCACAGGGTTAGTTCATTAGCAGAAGGCACAGGGTAATGGGCTAAAGGTAAAAGGCCCTTCAATTGATATGTGTACTGTGAATATTACTTAATGAATGCCATCGGGGACGAGCGGGTCTTTATTTTAGCCAATGTTGAATTTAAAGGAGACAAAAATACAATGAAAAGTTTCATAATTATGCTACTTTTTCTAACAAATAGAAGATAAAAACCAAGGGTCCGATATCAGGAGGGGACAACAGCACTTTTTTATTCAACCACATTTTGTCTGAAGTCTTCCCATAATCGCTGCTTCACATTTCTGGCCATGCAGACGCCCCTTCCTCTGCATTTGCAGATTTCTGACCACTTTTCTAAGGAAAGAGTTAAGAATAGACACAAACGAGCACCGCTCCCCCAACAAGTGTCACCGTGCACGACAGTCTTCAGACCCTCACAAGATCACAAGTCGTGGCACAAGGTGTCAACACTGGGAATACAAAGGGCTTTGTTCAGGTGGAAGAAACATGTGCACATTGCGGGAAAAGCAGATGTATTCTAAATAATCTGTTATTCATAAAGCACTTTCGCCAAAGTGACTACCCGAACCTCTGGTTTTCCATAGCAGCCTACAGAACCTAGGATAGTTAGGAATGTTGCAGTTGGAAAGGAAGGCAAGATGGCAGATTTAGCCAAAATCACATACACATTCCGTAATAAATGTGATGGTGCAAGGCTACAACCAGAGATCAATTCGGGTTGGGAGAAGGAAGGAAGGAAGGAAGGAAGGAAGCACAGCTGCACAGGGAAATAAAAGCCTCGAACGTAGGCCATAGTTCCCCCGCTAGATCAAAGTAAAATGGTGGCCCAACACTGCTTTAAACAGCGTTTCTCATTACTCATTCTCGCAGACATACTTTTCATCCATATCATTCATCCAGAGCGGCTTGCCACTCAAAGAGGACTGTCCCTAGGCCTTCATTGCCAAAGTCAAATGGAAAAGCCCACACCAGGAGTCCACGGGTCTGACCTGTTCAAGTAACCGGATAAAGCCCTAAACCTGGAATCAATGGTGAACAGACTTTTCCTCATCCTGGTCTTCCGAGGTAGACTTCCCTAATATTGTGACTCCGACCACAGACAGGTTGGGTGCTAGTGCGGAGATCATACTTGGAAGCTTCTTGGTACTCATCATGGGGCACATACAAAGGCTTGTCCATCCCACATAACACCAGAAGCCCGGGAGGATACATTCCCGAAAGCATGTGGGCCTATGTGGGTGATGACCAAAAATATTCCCACCAGTCAACAATCCCAATCATGCGCGTAGAGAGAAGCACTCCCAGACCAGTCCCAATGGAGGCTCACAGCATGATGGCTAGGATTAGCAGCCACTTTCAAGAGCCTAAACTGTGATATGGCACAAGGAGTGAAGTGGACACCAGCCCTCAATCCAGCATTCACAATCCTGTCTTGTCTATGCTAATCCTTTAAGATGTCCGCCAAATATGGCCATAGTCCCTTCCTAAAGCATGTCACGGCTTTCGGACCATCTCCACGCACACTCCATAAAGCGGTCCAGCCAAACGTGCCTTCTCAATGCCAGCTGTTTAAATCCGTTCTCCATACAAGCCCCTGCCAATATTTGCTTCCTTAGAATGCCAACTTTGTCAGCCCTGCTACCTGCTCTCCCCAGAAGCAGTTTCTCCAAATGCATGTCTCTCCATGCCATCTCCCACAATAGGTCCATCACAGACCCATGCCCTCACCCTGAAACTAAATTCCCCATTTTACCACTCTAAATCTGAACACAAACTGTGCCCCTCACCACTCATTCTTCCCAAAACGGTCTGTCACGTGTTCCTCTTCCTAAAATATTGATCATCAGATTCAAGAGAAGACATTCGCAACTGTGATATACTCCAACCACCCAAATACTCAAAGGAAAACCACTAGAAGACAGAAACACAGAATAGGTCACGCCAGAGGAAAGGACGATGTGCGAGAAACCACGGAAAAGGTAAAGATATACACCAATTGGATTCACAACGGGCCACCATGCCCACAAGCCCGACTGTAATAAGAGTGACCATGAAAACAGGACAAAAATCACTCTACCCGACGCCTTACCCATTAACAGTGCACTCACCAGAGCAGCAACCTACAACCAGAAACATTAGACACATCCGCAGGATACCGGGACTCCAAAAGGAAAGGGCAGAAACACAGGAGAATGATGGGAAACAACACCTCCACTCCATATATTACAAAAAACCAAGGGAACCATCTGCAACATCGACCTGAAACAGAATAGGATCCAGAAGAAGACGTGAACCCAATACGCAAACTAGCCAAAACAAAACACTGTGGGGACAATAATGAGAGTCGTAAACAAGACCACCAGAAGACAAGCAAGAACAAACAAGCCACAATAAAATAAAAAATACACTGCAACCTAATCAACACAAGATCTATGTCCAAACGCACAACAGAAATCTAGGATATACACTGCAACAGGGGAAACAGACATCCTATTCATCACAGGAACCTGGCTACGTGAAAACTGCAAAGACATACTGCACAGCTGGCTGCCTGATCACTTTAAATGCATACAGGCAAAGAAAGGGTAAAGAGGAAGAGTAATCACTGTGGCTAACAAAGAACACCTAAAAATAAGATGGCTGATCCGCTGAACATCCTGAAATGCAAATCCTTACTCCTACAGCCGACCTCGGACCCACAAACAAACCTCACATTTATACTCTTCTATAAACCCCGACCTACGACGCAATCTTCATAGACACCTTCGTAGAAGAGGTCACGAACATGGCCATTAAACCTGATCACCTGATCATTCACAGAGACTTCATAGTTCCAAGAAGAGAAAACAAAAACGCAGAAAACTAAACAGATTGAGACAGTGAAACTATGGCAAATGGTGAAAAGAGCCACATAGCACGCTACGCACTAGATGCAAGCTTCGCCAGTAAAACTCTGATTACAACAGCACCACCAATCCAAATGCAACCGCCTCATTATACTCTTTGTGGTCCAAATACCATCAAAAGCATCCAACAGGCCACAAAGGAACCCCCACAAAAAGAGACTGGAGAACCATCAAAAGCAGTGACCTTGAAGAAAAACGAGGATCCTTCATACCACAGATTACAACCCTGGACGCAACGGAGAGGATGAAAAAAACAGACCTAATCCTGAAATGGATCGTGAAAACAATGGATAGATTCTCACCGGAAAAAACGGTCATCCATCACGAAAAAAAGTGGTGGCCAGAGGGTTCATGCCCCACCTCAAAGTAATGAAAATAAAGTGGAAACTAGAAGAATTGAGGAAAAACTAGAACAAAGACAAAAGAATAATATATCAAAAGACCTATCCAATTGTATAAAGCAAAAGTTCTCAAAGAGAAAAAGAAATGCTACGAGTCTCAAAAGCCAACAACACTCAGAAAAAGCATCATCATAAATGAGATAAGAAATCCTCCAGAACGCATTAACACACCAGTCCAATCGCAAAAACTATGCAACGATCTTGCCGAAAATTTTAAAAGTAAAATCGCCTGCATACATCTGATCATACAAATTAGACCGACCCACCCAACCGTTCATCACATCCAACCAACCATAGCACAGAGAACAGGTTGAACATCTTTCTCCAAATGTTGAAAATAAAATTCATCAGCTTGGTGAACAAAAGCAACAAGGCAGACTCCCCAACTGAACCCTGTCCACTAGGCATCTACATATCGATCCTTACACATGGAACGCCATCGGAATACTACCTAAACCTCTTCAATTTTTCACTTTCAATTGGAAGAGTACCATGACCATTTGAATCAGCCTACATCGAACTGCTTCTCAAAGACAAATTGGGCAATTAAGATGACCTCTCAAAGTATAGTCTGATCTCAAACATTCCTTATCTGGCAAACCTAATTGAAACCCCACGTTTACCAACAAATACTGAAACACACAACTATTGGACCAGGCACAAGTAGGCTTCATACCCATGAGAAGAACAAGACTGCAATACTCTCTATATTGGATGACCTAAAGACCATGACAGACAAACACAAACTCAGCACTGATACTACTCGATCTCTCGCCAGCATTCTACACAGTCACACAGTCAACCAGAACACCCTTGTCAAGAGACTTGAAGGGATCGGCGACATGTCACTGCTTTGGATTGAATGTTTCTTGTCCGAAAGAACAAACAGTTAAAATCCACCCCACAGGACACCACTTGTGGCATACCACAAGGCTCCTCGCTATCCCCGCTACTGTACAACAGCTATATGAATCTACTAATCAACTTCATCAAAAGACACAGCCTCACATGCTACAATTACACAGATGATAGCCAAATCATCTACAAAATGAACGGCAATAAAAAGGAGAACCTCACACTAACGGACTGCCTCAACGAACGCTACCAATGGATGAACACTAATAACCTTAAAAAGTACCCGGACCAAAAAAAAAATTATATATAATCTCATGATTTCACCAGATGACCAAGGAAACAACCAGGACACCCCATGCACAACAGAACTGGGAACCCCACCAAAACCATCCAAAGTAGTCAAAAACCTTGTAATCCTAATGGACAATGAGCCAACACTAGAACCACAGGTCAATGTGATAATTGAGAAAAGCTTCTTCCAACTTCACACTATCAAAAAGATTCTACTCTTTCTTTCCTTTACGCACAAAAACACTTGCCACCATCTCCCCGATCATGTCCAGTATAGACTACACCAACTGCATATACCTTGGAATGCCGGAGTACTTGCTGAAGAAACTACAATGAATACAGAATGCAGCTGCCAGACTTCTCCACATCACACAAGCGCTAAGGATGCTACTTTGGCTCCCAGTCAACAAAACAAACAAATCCCCTTCAAAACAATGAGCATAACACAAAGAGCAATTCACAGACAGGGAGTGGAATTCATACAAAGGAAAATCACCATCTACAAGCCAACAAGAGCACTTAGATGCAGCTACGACATTCGCCTAGAACCAAAACCCTACACGAGAGGATTAGCCATCTTGTGCATAGCCGTAAAAATCTGAAACTCCCTCCAGAGAATAATAAGAACTAGGGAAGACCATCTAAAATTCAGAAAACTTCTAAACCTGGCTCTTCAACTCTGAAGGGGATGACAATGACTGAATAACATGTATGCACCTCGAAACGTACAAATACAAATAAAAAGGAACCCAGCCAAAACAAAGAAGGAAACAACACACCCATGAACTGTGACCGAGCAAAGGACCCGACCCCCATCAACACAATCCAACATGCCATACCAGACAAAATCCAGCAAGAGAAACCTGCATGAAAAGCAGGTAGTACAGCTACTAAAGTACTCTGGGAAAATCCCATGTTCAAATATCCTGAAACCATACTCTGACCAGCATTTAACCTACCCACATAGGCTGGCCTTATCCAGCATGCTCCCAATTTTATCAGCCACTCTCGCTGTTAGCATAGATATGCAGGTTAGCCGCATTAAGCATCCAGTCTAATAGTATAGCTAAGCCTTATGCTCCCTGCTGCACCCTGAAACAGACACCAAATAACTTCTGCATCATGTTGGGTTAATCAAGACAGATTAATTGGGGTGGGAAATGGAACAAACCCAAAGACTGATGGGAGCAGGAATTGTAAAACACTCATATGAATAGTGGGGAGTGTAGCATACTGGGGTGGAGTCTGTGAGATGGGAGAGATGACCGCTACTAACCGAAAACGCACCAGGGCTCACTGAAGTTTCTCTGAACTGAAGCTGCCAACAGCACAACACAGCTCTCTTGCCTTTATACCGCTCAATCCGACTAACAAACTCAACTCAGTCACCCTCCTTGCATTGCAGATCTGCCAGAGCGCCAATGCACCACGCAGGTGGCAACAGTGTGCGGTACAAGAACCTTTAACATAACATATCCATTTACTTAAGCGATTGTCTATTTTTACATACTTATGTACGCTCTCAAGCATGTGGCCACCTGCACACCAATTTCTATACCATCTCTTATGCTTTCCATTACATATTCCCAATTTCTTTAACATCCAATGTACCAATTACGTAGAAAGCCATAGCAAAGGTACACAAACCTGGCATGGTAAAGTTGTACGGTCATTACATTATACTTGCTGTGCAAAACAACAAACGCACTGTCGCCAGTGGTTGCAGTCTTGTTGCAAACCCCACTAAGAGCACCAAGTTGGGCAATGCAACAGCTAGAATGCAAAAAACTCACACCACCAAGACTTGTGGCAAGAGCTTCCCATGGAAGACCGAGTAATCTTAAAATTATCCAAATCATACGAATGCACAGGGCGGTTCCACCATACAGCTCTATGCAAGACCCCCCTTCTTCATGTCTACTTTATTTTCGGTTCGTCTTTGTGCGCCAATCAGGATTTTGATAACAATGCAGATCAACTTTTTAACGAAAGGATTTCAAATCCATAACAAAAATAATACAGAAAGGCACAATCCACACGTTTAAAAATGGAGTGGCAAGCAACAGGTTGCAGAGATAACAGCACTTTTAATTTCACCAGTTAGAATAGATTTTTTTTTTTAAAAAAATGTATTTAAAAGTGGGCTACCGTTATTTAAAATGTCTGTACTTCTTAATACATAAATGGAAAGAATACATTTCATTGCAATCTTTTTAAATATTACACTACATCCAAATTCTTTCCAAATGCAAAATTCAAAAGAAGTAGAATAAATGTTTCTTTACATCAGAAATGATACTTTTCTATCATAGCTTCAATATTCATTCAGTTTCAAAGTGAGAGCGAGTGAAATGGGTCGTCCTGGTAAGCAGCGCAACCAAAATGCATCCCGGGTTATCAAGCATTGTATATAAACAAGTTTCTGCAAACACGTGTAATGTTGAATCTGCAATCCACTGGCTTAGAGGATGACACTAAAGGATTGTTAGCGCATCTGCAGGTGTGCTCCAGCTATTGGAGATACCAAGCCTTGTGCCTAAAACAGCCACGGAATGGAATAGATCTAGTGCCATCAATAAAAACCATCTGCAGTATTTGGGGGAAGGAAACGGGAGTAGGTAGCGCTGTAGCTGGAACAAAATAAAGGGGCCGGTCGAAAACGTAAAAAGCAATGTCTTTTCTTGCTGTGTGCATAATATTTTCACACCAGTCCCATTCCCAAGCTTTGTTTAAAATTGCTTCTGTAACACGCCATATTCGAAATTCCAATTCACCTTCCCCTCAATTTGCTCAAAGGAAGTGTCCTTAAAATTGGCAAATTCTTTAAAAGCTAGATTCTTCCCTGGTCTCGTATTATTCAAAACAGAATAGGGGAGGGCTGGAAGGTTTGGAATAACTCCTAACCTCTGCCATTGCTCTGGGCAACCTTCCAGACCATCGTTCTTCGCCTGCCAAACCATTACAAAAGGAGAAAGACCATATGCAAATCGGGCTTAGTCGACCCCAAAAGGGGCAGACCAGCCCAAACTGCTTGGTCACATCCCTTCAGCACAAGACCACAAGCATCCTCAAACATGTTTAGGCCTCATCAGTGAGGAGTAGCTTGGGTCTTTAGGCCCAGCAGGCACGGGACCCACGTCTGGGCATACCCATACGACTCAGTTTGACAAAGCAAAAATAAAGAGGTGATGGCTGGAAGGTTTAGAATTAATCCTAACCTCTGGCATTGCTCTGGGCAACCCTCCAGACTATCGTTCGTTGCCTGCCAAGCCATCATCAAAGGGGAAAGACCATATGCAAATAAGGCTCGGTCCTACCCCAAAAGGGGCAGTCCTGCCCGGACTGCTTGGTCACATCCCTTCTGCACGAGACCATAAGCGTCCCCAAACATGTTTAGGCCTGGTTGGGCCTCATCAGCGAGGAGTAGCTTGGCTCTCTAGGCCCAGCAAGCACGGGACCCACGTCTGGGCATAACTGTCCCACTCGGGTGACTTACGCAAAACAAACAAGGTGTTGGCTGGGCATTATTCAGCACTCATAAGGATCGATGTGATCACTGCAAACTAAAAATGCTGCTGAATACAAAAACTTGGAATAGGTTTTACTTTCACTGCAAGTATAAGTGGGTGGGGGGCGGGGGAACTCCCCACAATTCTCCCATACTCCACATACCTTCTTTATTACCCTAACTCACCCCCCACATATCCTTGAGGTGAAATGCAGAGTAAAACTTTAAACATTTTTTGTGTTCAGTATTTTTTGGTTCGCAGTAAACGGGTGATACCCATTCAGAATATGGGGTAGTTCGTAGATTTGCAAGTTTTTCAATACAAAGTACTCCCTTTAAGAAATGAATAACTTAGGCAGTGCTGGCTACAGCCTTCTTTCCCATTTCGTACCAAATTAATACTATTACCCAACTAAATGGTATACAGTAATAGCCCATGAAAGAAGGAAAACCCCGATTATTGACCCTGGAAACATGAAAGGCGGACTCAGTGCAGGTGGGATACGAACTTGTGACCGGCAGGTTTAACTGATCACAGCCACAGGGGCTTACTTCATGGCGCTTCATAACCAAGACAATGGAACTACTTCCTGTAGCGATGAGGCAGGGGCAGCGCCACTAACGGACAAAAAATAATAATTATTAAAACCCCAATTCACAGCATCAAAGCCAACAAACAGGTTGCCTCAGGCCGACATGCTCTTTACTGGACAGCTGCGGCTCGAATGGCGCTAGAAGAAAACGTGTATTCTACAATGAGGGCAACTAGTAACCGGGTATCGGGCCTCCCCGGGCGACTTTAAGACTTAAATGTAAAATAATGAAACTTAGTAGCAATTCAAACATTATCTTTGACGGGAAATCAATAGAACAGGGTTTCGGGGGGATTGCAACACCATTCCACTTTTTACATGCCAGGTCCCCCATAGTCTGGTTGGGGGTGGTAGTTTCACCTTCACCATGGGAAGACTAAAACTACAATGTTTGCTTTTTCTTGCCACACAATGTTGCCATCAATACCACACAACCTGGGAGGGATTGACGAATGTGTGAAAATGTATTGCACTATATGCTTCTCGAAACCCACTCCAGGACAGGGAGGACACCTGCCGAGCACATGGTGAAAACGCTGGTAATTCGAAAAACGTGGCATTTGAAATGCCTGCTACTTTTGAAACATCACCTAATTAGGAGTTGGGATCAAACGAGGTGCGCAGAAAAGTATCTACCTGTGCAGAACACCACCTCTGGGCTTTGTTGTGATTCTGGTGGTAATAGTACATAGATAGATTTGGGGAAAAACAAATAGTAAATCAGAGAATCGATACTTCACAGATGTGAAGGGACACAAAGGTGAGTAAGGATCAACTCAAAAGGGACTACGCAACTAAGGGTTGCACTTACTGTTTCTGTATTTCTTTGGGACAAAATGTAAATGGGCGGGGGATATGTATTATTTGATGAAAACTAATAAAAATAATGACTGCTATTCAAAGGACTAGGCCGAGTCATTTTTGATAACACTTATTTAAGTACAAAGAAACGGTCTATCAAAGTAATCACACATTGAGCGGTTGGTCATGTAAAAATTAAACTGCAGTGGGTCACACGACATTTCCAACTAGATACCCATTTTGTAGTCCAGTGTGAAGATGTGACAGGTACAGAATTGTGTTACATTCAGGTAGTTTGCGAAAATGGCGCCGTTATTTTTAGAAAATTAGAATTGCACCTCTGTGTTGCCATAAAAACAAAAACAACAACCGTTTCACGTGGTAAATGTGATAAGCAATTTATCCCATTTGAACTTTCTAACCTTTACTGCGAAAAGCGATCTGTTTTCCAATTAGCAAAAAAATTAAAAGTGCCTATTCTTGAGAAGCCAAAACATTTTGTGAACACTTTGTTTTTATTATTTTAAACGAGAGGGGCCAATACATTGCCCGACTACTACAGTATCTGAGTTAGTAGCGATCCCTTTCTGTCCCAGTCTTATCTTTAACCAGGTACTAGAAAGCAATTCGATTATCAGAGTAAGAAAATTGGAAATTGACAGCAATCCGATTCGTTGTGAATATTTCAGAAAAGAGCCTGAATATCCAGAAATTTGGAAACCCTGCTTTGCGCTTCCAGGCCTTTTGTGCCAAGAGTAAGACGGCAAAGACCGTTAGTCAACTCTGCCTTCTTACTCGAGATGGTGTCGGGAAACTCATTTTATAGCACAAACTAAAAAAGCAAGCAATATAGAACAGAAGCAGGTAAAACGTTTACAGCGGTGTGAAAACAAAGGGGTAAGTCTACACCAAGTTACACCATCACGGGACCTCCTTTAAATAAATAGGGATCAGATCAGTGTGTTCCCCGCCAAGAATCAGGGATCATTCTAGCATTAGACACTTCAGTCCCCACAAACAATGGAGCTAACTGATGTGTGGCTTGATTCCTACGAGTGTGCAGGAAGCCTGTCCTGCCCAGAAGCATGCAAAGCCCTCAAAAAGTAGGAAAGCTAGCTTTTAAAAAGGGGAGACATTAAAAGAAAATAAAACCCACCCAGATCGTGTTATTTTTCTAAATATCATTTTAAAAAAGGCAAAACTAGGGAAGCTTGGAAAAGAAAGCATACTCATGCCCTGCTGGTTCAGAGTATCTTTGATAACAAACATCCCAAATGTCCCACTATTGTAAATTCATATCTCCACTAGTTTCCTACCTTGTAGCTTGCTATGGTTTTTCTGGATAGCAAAACCCCACTAGGCCACGAGAAAGCACTTTTAGTTTTGGCGAGAGGGAAGGGGGGCGGCAAAGAGCAAGAGGGGAAAAAATAGTAGGTGTCGGCTGCTACTGATTTTTGGTCGGGGAGAATAGGGGCAGTTCTTGTCTTGATTCAGTGCCTAGAAGCTTCCTGGAGAGAGCTGGTGCAGGGGGTCCAGAAGAGTAAGAAAGGGACCTGGATAATGAATCTGAGACGAGTGGCACCTGAAAGCATCATCTCTTAAACAGAGGTGGGTTCCTCAGGCATCTTTATTGAGCAAGGTTAGCGGGAGTGGGTGGGGGGGGGGGGGTTTAGATCCATTGCCTAGAGTTCTCCAAGCACCACTGGTGAATTTACTTTTCATTCAGTCGCTCCCTGGTCATGAAAAACTTAGCGAGAAAACACTCAGGAGGTGGCACGTGGTCAATGCAAGCTCAGAAACGAATTTACCTTGAACAGGTAGGAGGGGTGCAGGAGCACAGTACCTGGCCACAGTGGTCCAGCAAGGATTCTCACACGTAATACCTCCAGGTTTCCTACCTTAACTAGGATCAGATGAAAGGGAGGCGGAGAGAGTAAAGGCTCGGCCTACATTAGTGAGAATCCTTAACCAATATCCCCATTAGTTAAGCCCTCAGTGCCGAGCTCTGTGCTAAACCTGCAGAACACATGTTTAATCCAGTCGGATCCTTTACAGGTTGAGAAATTATAACTATGGTGCATTCATTTGGGTAATAGCGACTGCCGTTGTTTAAAGGACTGGGTGCTTGGATTCAGATCAATAAAACGTCCAGAAAAATGAATGCACTTTTTACATGGTTTCAGCAGCAGATGGACCACGAACGACACAGACACTGCTTATTCATTCTGCCATTGCCTTAGCAAATAGCAATTCACGTGCAAGTGCTGCACAAGGCAATATTTACGCAAAGGCTTAATCTGCCAGCGAACGGATGATGGCCTCCATCTGCTAAAACTGAAAATGGAGTGACACTATATGCAATTAAAGGCCTTCATTTAGCAGCACCATTTGCAAAAGTGTACTCCATGTATAGGTCCAAGCCTCTGCTGCTACCTGCTGTGGCATCAGAACGCTCTGTAACCATGGCTTGCACCGCACGGAACAGCAACACCCTCATTGGATGTGGTGCCTGGTATGTTACGTGCCACTGCCTTAAAACGGTAGGCCGAGATGAAGGCACCAAGCCCATGGGCTTGTAGAAGTCGTTCTTCGAATGAAAGGGCTCAGTTTCACACAAAACAGGAGTTAGCGGTCTTCCAAGCGCTCAGAAAGGTATGACGATCTGACGACGAAAAGGGACTGGGAGACTTGAGTGATCTTTTGATCTTTTGAACTATAGTAATTTAGTGAAAGGAAGAATCATGTCTTCTTGGATCAACAGTGAAACAATCTACATCCCTTCCTGGAGGATTTCGGTCAAGGCTGCCAGTGGACAACAAAAGTCACGTGCATCAAGACATCGGAGCCCTTGGTGATAGACGCGTCAGCACGGCAAATACGCGGTACAAGAGGAAACCATTGCAGAAAGGAGAAGGAGTTGGGGAGCCACCCACCCTGCATTACGCATGGTGCAAAGAAACATTTAAACGCGATCACGCACGTCGTGCGACACTGCTGAAGCAGATGCCATGAGGTTTGGGAGAGAGGAGCTGGAGCCTGGACGACGATCCATGTTCTGCATCGGACCTGTAACTAGAAAGAAGAAAGAACCCTCTCCCGTGCATTACTTCTGGCTGCGAATTGCACATTTACAGTGGCACGTACGGCACTGTAGTTGTTCCT
The DNA here is from genome assembly GCF_040938575.1 of Ambystoma mexicanum. Taxonomy (NCBI): domain Eukaryota; kingdom Metazoa; phylum Chordata; class Amphibia; order Caudata; family Ambystomatidae; genus Ambystoma; species Ambystoma mexicanum. The sequence continues at coordinate 142,973,733 of NC_090930.1, read as the reverse complement.
TCATGCCCAACTTGGAGGTGTGTGAAATGTGCATTTATAGTCCAGCTACTATATTTCAAGTATCAATGGTGCATATATATTTACAGACACTTTAAAGAACATTTGCAAGGCTGTTGGTAGGTAGCTCCTTTGAGAGCAGTATATCCCCTTTGTGGGCAAAGCGACAGCTTCTCAACTTAAAGGTTTCAAGTTTTGCCCCAGCGATGTATAGCCGGTGCATGTACATAACACGGGGTGAAAAATAGGCTACATTTAACTGCAGCTTCCTCGTTGAAACACTTTCAAATTCATTTCTCCTCTACTTTGGGGCGTTCTCCACGCTCTATATTCCACTTTCCTGGAATGCGATCGTGAAAATATTTTAGATCTCCAACCACTTCTAAAATCTTTAAAATTCCCTGTTTTGGCATACTGCCAAGCACAGACCCTAAGGGCTCTTTGATCCCTAAACGAACGTGGTTGGTAAGGTAGGCAGGATAAAACTAGGATTAGATTCACACGGTATCAAGATCGTGTTAAGCCAAGAAGAAAAGTCGAAGCCACATTTAACAATGCTGAAGCACTGATGGGGCTGCTATTGTTGGCCACTGAAAGCCATTTTCAATCAACCGGTTTACAACAATTACCTGAAAAGCAGTTGGTTTGTCTGTGCCAAGGGGATTGATTGCTTGTTCTCCAGACGTACCTCTGTGACTTTGCGTTAAGCAAAGTAGACATCTAAATAACAAAACTTAACCTAGCAAGTGGCCTGGTGTTATCTGGTTTAGAAATCGTTTGGTGATGTGGGTATGTTTTACATTAACATGTCAGCCGGGATAGACCCTTCTAGAATGTCACTCAACACGCCCCGCCCTTTCTATTACTGCTCTCATCCAGACATGACAGAGTAAAACAACATGAGACTTGCTTCAATATTAAGTGAGATATGTGCTGCCCAAAAGATTGTTTTTTGAAAGATTTCCGCCTCTTACTGCCAAGTTAAAAAGAACATAACTTTGAGATGCAGGTAACTGTGCACCCGGGAGAAGGGCTTCAATAAGTAAAAGAAAGTACCACAAACCATCACTAGTTCAAGGCCCGTCAAGCAGTTTATGTCCAGAGACTGGGTTGTCAATTCCAGGGAATAACAAGACACGCAGAACTAACCCTGTTGAGATGAGGTATTGGCACATCTAACATTTTAGGGCCCCATGATCTGGAGTTTGATCACCAGCAAAATAACTTTTCTCGGGTCCCAGAAGATTTATTTTGAAGCTCTGAAACATATATTAACAATTCCAGAATTTCACCATAGTGTCCAAGATAAGAGAAGAATGCACATACGAATTATAAAACAGTATTAATTTTCAACAGTTTTATCTAACAAAGTATTTTATGCAGCTTGAAAATGGTGCAAAAAAATGTACAGTTTGGAAGAGTTATCCCCAACCTCAGGAAATGGTCTCATAAGACTTCAGATCACAAGTTGCAGTTTTAGACACAGTAAGAATGACTTGCATAATCCTGTAAAACAGAGGATTTCTAGGCTGTGATCAAAAGATGTTTCTGTGAAATGGAAATTACAGGTTTTAGCTTGTATTAAATCAGTATAATGGAAAATAGTCTTATGCAACACAGAGGACCGCTAGTGATATGGTATTTTATTTATATCGCACTTGTACAGAAGTGTTTCAGAGCGTGACCAAGAAAAGGGAGGGGAACAAGGGAGGACAAAAACAACGAGCTTACTAAGCCCCGTGACATTGAGAATGCGCAAGTGCACGGAAAAGGGAAAAGGGGGAAAGTGCGTGGAAGGGGGGAGAAGTGGAAAGAGCAGAACAGAGGAGAGAACAGAGTAAATAAGTGAAATAAATAAATACAGGCGATGAACAGTGGTAGGGCAGCCAGCAAGTGGCAAGTGCAAAATTATTCAGATAGGGTATATCTGCTAAGTGCAGAAGAATAGCGGGAGGGGCACTGTATGGGTACAGATACAGATCCCAGTGCAGGGGGTGGCCCAGAGGCAGTGCAGGATGAGCAGGTACCTGGGACCGAAGGACAGAGGGGGGCCAGGTGCACGGTGCCAAGAGAGAACAGATCAGCAGGGGAGGGGGCGGGGGGCGAAGGCAGAAGCAAAGAGGAAGGTCTTGAGGGTCTCCTCAAGTTTCAAGATGGCCGGGAGGCTGTTCAAAAGGGAGGCCCAAGCCGAAGACAGAGACACAGAGTGGGCAAAAACAGTAATTTCTTCAGATGCACTTCAGTCCAAGATGAATGCAAGCTTCATATTTATCAAATGGCCAAAATATGCAATAAAAAGAATCCATAACTTTATAGTCAAAGATCCTGCTAACAGCAACCAAATTGGGATTGGTAGATAAAAAAAGATTTGTTTTTCAAACATAAAATGTTCATGGTTTATCATAAATATGCCACAGACTCGAGAAATATTTCTCGTGTGCAGGACAACAGACAACGCCTAATGTTTTTGTCTCATTAAAGTATCACATGTATATGAAAGGTTATGGGTCAAAATCAAAGTATCTACAAGGCTAGGATATCCCCACTTTTCAAGTCACAAGATTAAGGCAGGTTTTTGATTATAAAGAAAAGACTGCAAAGACATAGAAACAATTAATATATTAACCAAAGGAGATGGCTAGCTGGGTGTAGTGACACCAAATGGGAGAGTTGAGATTTTCATCGAGGCTTCAAAGAGATGGTCTCCTTTCTAAGGAGAAGAGTAGTCCATATGGGAACCTAGACACAGAACAGCTTGCAGACCTTGCTGATTAAGGAAACCCAACACAGGGTCCAGACTGATTCCCACAGAAAGCAACATTTGAATGCAAGTACATAAGTGTCAATGAAAATCCACATTGCCTTGGTCCAAGTAATTCCCTGGAAACGAGTTTAGCATGGGAGCAAGAAAGGGGATTCTAGTTTAGAGAGACACAGGCACCGTGCAAGATACCATGTATTGTGCTAAAGTTCAGTTCAAAGTGAGACTTAATTTCTGTAAAGCTGAACACATTGTATTGAGAATCACAGTTTAAAACGGATAGTATTTTGTGCAACTAAATGCCATTTCATTCTGTACAATTATACCAAACTGAAAGAGAATCTGTGGGCCTCATTACGAGTTGGATGTAGCCATGGAGCTGCCTCCAACCCGGGCTCCTTTACCAGGTTCCTGCAATGAGGAATAACCGGGTCATTCCGACATAGGAGGACCCGGTAATTCCTCCTTGCAGGAACCATTCCCCATTCCCACTTGCGCCCCCATAGGGCTCAATGGGAATGGGGAGGGAGGTAATAACGGGCAGATTTCAACTGGCCCGTTATTACCTCCCTCTTCCCCCCCTCCCAGGCGTCCTTTCCCGGTCCCGCTTTTACCAGGCGTCTGATCCGGGTCCCGCAAAGGGAAGCTTGTCATTGGGGCTCCCATAATGAAGGGGGTCGGTCCCGCTACACCACCCTAACTATGAGGCCCCTGTTGTGCAGCCGATGACTCACATATGACATCAGTTAGGACAAGTCGATTGCCATCAGTGATGACATCAAATGAGAAATCAGGTAGGACACCACCTATGACCTCCGCAATGAATTTACTGGTAGTCTTACTGGTAAGACCAGCCATTGGTAAACATTTTGGACTGCATATAGAGATATACCAGAGATACAATATACCCCCATCTTTCGTGAAGGTACGAAAACATTTGTCAAGCATTATAAATAATGGTTGGGGGAACTACAGAAAGTTGGTCTTGCATGTAGCAATCTACAATTTCAGATTCAATACAGCAGAGTCTGCAGAGGTTTCACATTACAACTTCCACTAGCCCTACCCAGAATATGCAATGGGTGTCATAGTCCAAAATACGTAGATGAATGCTGGCTGAATGCCGGCTTTAAACCACAGCACTAAAATGATTACAACTTTTGTCTATCCAGTACATTAGCTACTCTAGTCCTGATAACCATGTGACCTCAAAAAGGTAGTGTTTAACATCGTTAACCCTTCCAGGCTGCCGGCCCTGACGTTTACCATTTGACATGGTCATGGCCTACCTTTTGATTAGCTATACGGACAGTAAGTAGTCAGATATGTGAAGATACAATGATTTCGGAAACCGTTCCTTCTCATGTAGGTTGTATTCTTTGGTGGTCTGATGAAGTCATAACTGTACTATCCAAATGTCTTCTTTGCATAGGGGAATGTTTTCAGAACAGAGTGACAAAAGGTACTAGAGTATCACATGATGATAAATGCTCATTCAATACAGAGTAACTATGGCGTGTAAGAATACCATGGTTGTAAATGGTCAATATTGTTTAAAGCAAACTCCAAATCAAGCTTTGCACCCTTATATGCAGAAACTTGCTTTTTAAATGTTGCATCTCTCTATTCTCTACCAGTGATGATATTGACAATGCCTTCAGTGAGGTCACGAGGGTGGTTAGGGGCAGCGCAATTGGGGCCCCATTGTTAAGGTGGTGCAGCGTCCAAACTGACACATTTCAGGGGTTTTGTGGTGATAAATCAGCAACTTAAAGTCACTTCAAGTAAGGTTTTCACTGAATTTCAAGGTTTTTGTTATGCTATACCTCCCACTACCTGTAATTCTGCCTTTATCTCTGGTAACATAACATTTTTCAATATCTGTTCTTCAGCTACGCAACATCAGGTTCATCAAGTAGTGCATCATTTTTTTGTACGGTAGATAAAGGATTACTAATGGTGTATTGTGACAAGTAAGACTAAGGTGGCGTTATTTGGGAACTCTGATGAGGAAGAGTGAGGTGGGGAAGAGGGGCTATAGAGGACAAGTGTTATGGTGGTAGTTGGCTACTGTGATGAGGTAGAGTGATGTGATGGTAGGGGCAGTGAAGAGAAAGTGGGATGGTACGAATGGGGGACTGGCAAGGAAGGGTGAGGTGGTAGTAGTGGGGTGCTGTGGCAAGGGAGAGGGGCATGGTGGTAGTGGGACGCTGTGAAGAGTACATGCAAGTTGGTGGTAGTGGGGTATTGTGACGAGGAAGAGTGGTGGTGGGGTTCTGTGACGAGGGAGAGCGAGTTGTAGGAAGTAAGGTACTGTGACGAGGAAGAGTGATGTGGTGCAAGTGGGGGGCCGCAAAGAGGAAGTGGGAATTTGTGGTAGTGGGGCACTGTGATGAGGAAGAGGGGATGTGGTGGGGTTCAGGGTGGATTAATAAATAGGTTCTGTGACGAAGAGGGAGGTGCAATAATGAAGATATCTTCCCTGCTGATGTCAGGAGTGACCCGAGATCCTCACTGTTAAGTCATGTGAAAAGCTTGTCCAATCAAAACAAAGGATACAGTAAACTACACCGGCTTCGCTAGGTTTTTCATTGCAGAATTTCTTTTCAATGTAATTAATGACATAAAAGCTTAAGCTCAATTAACAACCCAAAAACACCAAGACCACCTAATACTATCCTCCCATATATTTTAAGTTAATTTAGGAAGGAATGCCTGCATTTATAGAAATAATCATCTTGCTTCCTAAGTTCTAATACTGCTCTTCCCCCCAACTAGTAATCACAGTGATTGCCATATCTCAAGTTATTATAGTATTGAACTATACTTACTTACTCTTACTCACAGGGTCCAGACTGATTCCCACAGAAAGCAACATTTGAATGCAAGTACATAAGTGTCAATGAAAATCCACATTGCCTTGGTCCAAGTAATTCCCTGGAAACGAGTTTAGCATGGGAGCAAGAAAGGGGATTCTAGTTTAAAGAGACACAGGCTCCGTGCAAGATACCATGTATTGTGCTAAAGTTCAGTTCAAAGTGAGACTTAATTTCTGTAAAGCTGAACACATTGTATTGAGAATCACAGTTTAAAACGGATACTATTTTGTGCAACTAAATGCCATTTCTTTCTGTACAATTATACCAAACTGAAAGAGAATCTGTGGGCCTCATTACGAGTTGGATGTAGCCATGGAGCTGCCTCCAACCCGGGCTCCTTTACCAGGTTCCTGCAATGAGGAATAACCGGGTCATTCCGACATAGGAGGACCCAGTAATTCCTCCTTGCAGGAACCATTCCCCATTCCCACTTGCGCCCCCATAGGGCTTACTTACTTTTTTTTGCCTCTTCGAAAATTAATCTAGACCTGGAAGAGATATGTATTGGGGGGAGGGGGGCGGCCTACACTAGCTCCAAGCCTCAAAATATCATCAATCATTCTTGCTTGGCCTTCCCACAAGCTCCCTGGCATCAAAACTACCCTACTTGCACACCTTATCATTTTAGGGCTGTTTTCCAACAACGATTCTAGATTCAAATAGTGAGTTCCATATGGCTGAATTTTCAGAAATGATAAACCGTGGCACAAGCAGTGCATTATGGGAGATGACAAACCTTTTGGGTGCCGGGGCACTCCAAAGGATTTCCTTCGAGCACTTTGTATCTGGCTTTTTTAACTAAAATTAACTAATGTACAAGTTACATGCACTTTTTTTGACCCTTTCTTGGAAAAATGCATCCTTTACTTCAGGTGTCTCCACCCCTCACCATTAGCAGGGTGTGCATTTACCCCTGCCCTTCCTGATAGGACATCTAATGTAAGACTATGGAAGGGGGTGGGCACCACTAGTTTAGATTTCTGTAATGTCTGTACATTTCTAGCATCCTTCAAAAAACCAACCAACGCTCAGATGGAAATGGGTCGTCTACACCGGATCCGGAGACGCTTCGGTGTAGTCAAAACTACTGCCTATTGTACATCAGTAAATACACTATACACATGAACAATCACAATGTTTCTCTATATTGGATCTTTTATTGGCATTCTTCTTACTGCCCCTTCTACATCAGTACATACGCTATACACATGAATAATCATAATGTGTCTATATATTGCATCCTTTATTGGTATTCCTCTTTATAGCTTCTTATCAAAGGCGAAGAAGCTGCTGCCAATGCAGGGCAAGTTCTACAACGACATATATAATGTGAACAGAAAATGACTTTTTACCCAAGACTAGAGCTATGCAGTTAAATTTGTACAGGTGCACACCCATCCTACCTGCCTCACCTCCACCAAAGATGCATCCCAGTCTGTTGATCTGTAAAACGTAAGTAAAGCTTCGGTTTTTGCACACTGTTCAAGATGTTTACTTGTTAAGAAGGTGCGCTTATTGGGAATATGTCAGAATCGTGAGCCATACCTGATCATCAAGGGGTGTCACACTCTTAAACTAAATTTGTAAAAAATGTGTCCCTCGACAATTTACTTCACCAACCACTCTAAAAGTAAATTGTAAAACATGTGCTCAATTGCTATCCAAAATATCAGGACTACAGACTACTGTTACTGTTCAGTCCTAGAATCCATTGATGCAAAAAGCATACACATTGAGCCTTAATTAGCCTGTTGAGTTTAAGGCAATATGTTCTGAAACCAAGCTTTCTTTCAAGAAGCCTACAACCAAGTAGTATGTGAAAATGACAAAATTGAGTGAAAATAAATAGGAGGGCCCACTCTTTGAAAGATGGTTTATAATAAAGATTGCTTATGATTTTAGTTTGTCACATTGACCTTGATGTATGTAGCCTCTATACGTAGAGTATACAATCATAGAAAATAATATAAATTCACCTCTTCATTCAAACCATTTGGGAAAACTACTTAGCTTATCAATCCAAAAGGTTTTCTTTGTTCAAGTTTTTTATTGACGCTTATCTCGAAATCTTTGTCACTAACAACTTCTAAAATCTGAAACCATATTTATGAGAACTGTTTAAAAAAGTCTGAATTCCGATTATGTGCGTGAATATTTGATTTGTATTGATTCCACCTTATTCGTGCCCTTTGGGAAATTTGGCCTACATGTAGGAGGAGATCACATGCACACTTGACAGCTTACACAAATTCTTGAATTTGAATTGCAAATGGAAAATGGCTCAACAAAATTCTTTCACATGTCCTGGGGTGCATAACGTACGCTCCTTTAATTGTGTTATTACAGCTGTTAAATACCAAACTGTGCCTCTCTTAGGTGGAGGCAGTGACTGTGTTCGTGCTGTTAGTCCAACTAAAAGGTCTCCTAAATTACAGCTTTTTCATGATCAAAACAAAAGTCTTTCCCATAAAAGTGACTGCATCCAAATGGGCCAATACTTGATAACGGTATTTTTGATGCATGATTATTGCGTGCTGTATGTGTTAATGCAAACCAACAGAGTGCTTTCTGTCCCTCTGTGTACCCTTAAGAATTAATAAGGAGGGCTGATCTCCGAGTTCTGCCTTGCAATTCTTCCTTGTGATAACCACGTTTCTGAAATGTATTCATGATGTGCACTGGCTCTTATATGTACTTATTAGTATCGATTTTCTTCATCCTTATAAGTTAACTAAAAGGCAGTCGTCACAAGGTTGCTGGCAGACGGAAGCTCATCCTGTGAAGTAAGTTGTTGCGGTCTGTAGGTTTATGGTAGTTTACAAGAAAACTGGTTCCTGTGGGGTAACCTGTACATCGAGAAAGTGCTGGTGGGTGAACTGAATTCTATTGTCAATCATGTTGAGATACTGCAGAAAATTAAGATCTTCCGCATTACCCTCCCATATCAAGAAAATGTCATCTATAGAGCGACCTCAATACTTAATATAGTTATGCCAAATTTTATGTTGAGTGACATAGTCGTGTTCACATTTAAGCATGAATGCATTTGCATATCCCTGTGCCATTGTTGCACCTATGGCTGTGCCACTTGTTTGCAGACAAAATTATGTTTTGTGTCTGAAATATGAATTTTGCGATTTGAAGTCTAGTAAACAGATGATACATTATGTTGTATTTAGTATTGGGCGTTATATTATTCAACACCTGTCAGGTTCCCCCAGCTAGCGGTCAGTTTTGAATAGAAAAATGAATGAACCGTACAGTTTTATGCCAAAGAAAAAATTATGTATTATTCACTTGGTCAGTTATACATTGTTTTGGTTTAATATTTTGCCAAATGACAACTACCATAATATCAAACAAAAAGAATATCAAAAATGCATAAAAGAAATCAGCAAAGATAATTGGAGAAGTCTAAACCAAACAAATGAATAATCAATACACAGGTACTTCTCTATCTAGATAATTAAAGATCAAACAAACAAATCCTGTCCAACATGTGAATTGATGGGTTTTAGTGCACTCTCTCGATGTACAGGTTACCCCCGCACAACACCCAGTTTCTCCATCACAATCTACCATAACCCAACAGACCGCAAAAACAACTTACTTCACAGGATGAGCTTTCATCTGCCATTTACCTTAAGAGGACTGCCTTTTAGTCATCTTATAAGGATTAAGAGAATCGTTAATAATGACGATAAGCACGGAGAATCTAGTTCACATCTTGAATACATTTCAGAAATGTGGTTATCATAAGAAAAAATTGCTAGATCACGGGACAAGGCAGAACTCAGATAAGCCCTCCTTAATTCTGAAGGATACACAGATGGACAAGGAAAGCACGCTGTTGGTTTTCATTAACAAATACAGCACGCAATCATCATGGCATCAAAAAGACCATTATGAAACATTGGCCCATATTAACATGTGATGCAAGGATGCAGTCACTTTTCAGGGAAAAACCAATTTTTGCTCATGAAAAGTAATTTAAGAGAATTTTTAGTTAGAACACCACCACGAACACAACCACTGCATCTACCTCAGCAGAAGCGTTTGGGATGTAACAGCTGCAATAATATAATTAAAATGAGAGTACGTAATGCACCCCAGGACAGGTGAAAGAATTTTGTTGAGACATTTTTCCACTTGCAATTCAAAAAATGAAGTGTACTCCATCAAATGTCCTTGAGGCCTGCTATACGCAGGCCAAACCTGCAGAAAGGCAGGAATAAAGGTGGTTTGAACATCGAATATTCACCCACATAAAACAGAATTATTCAGGTCACCAGACATTTTTCAGAACATAAACACCAGTTATCACAAATACGGTTTCAGATTTTAGAAGTTGTTGATGATAAAGATCTCCGGATAAACATCAGTAAGAAACTTTAACAAAGACAAAGAGAAACCTTTTGGATTGATAAGCTAGAAACAATTATCCCAAATAACTTGAAAGAAGAGGTGAATTTTAATTGTTTTCTATGATTGTTCTTATTAACAGGACCACCGTGCTAGTACAGTTCATTGAATCAGGCACCATTCCTGAAAATGTGCCCCTTCAGTATGTAACACCTTATTGTCTTTTGTAGACCAATGATGGAAACAGACATTGTTACCAGCAACTGTTTATAAGAAGGCCCTCCATGTTTCACCTTTACTGGACTCACTCTATTTGTACGGATGGTGACATTCATGTGTGTTACTATATTGTAAGCAACATGAGGAATAATTCTACTCTGGTTACATATGCTTCAGATAAGTCATTTTCAATATGATTATCAGACTGGAACATACAACCCATGTTAAGGCATACACAATTTCTGCACACTAATAACACAGCGAGTCATTCATAAATTCACATAAATTCACATACACATTCCCACTAAAATGTTTATTTGCTGATGTGATTTACAGTTTTAGTCATAACGCTATCAGTTCACATGTAGGTAATACTATATCATCAGTCTATATAGAACCATGCGATACTATTTTTACGCAGTAACACCGAGCACAACATGATACGTATAACATCATATGCCTCGGGTGCCATTTTGGCGACGTGCCACTTTTCAGCGTTCACGGAAGCATAGCTTTAACAAATTGGTAAATAGTGAACCAGTGCATGGTGCCGTCTTCAGCGCACTGTAGTTAAGCGCCTATATGGCGAATAACGGATAGGCTACAGTTTGTCACATTGAAAAATTGATTATGATTTTAGTTTGGTCAAAGAGCAGACCCTCTATTTTCACTCAATTCTTTCATTTTTACGTAGGCTACTTGAATGATCATAGGCTTCTCGAAGAAAGCTTTGTTTCAGAGCATTCTAGCCTTAAACCCAACAGGCCAATTAAGGCTCAAGTGTCAGGTGCCCATTAAGTATCCCCGCTAGAAGGCAGCTCATGGTGTGGAAGTGTGTTTTGCGCAAAGAAGGTGTCAGATCTTAAGTCTTTTGTCTACGGTGGTCATCTTGGGGCTAGTAGAATACTTTTATTTTCCTTAACAGTACTTTTTCAGGATTCAGGAATAGTCCCAATTAGATGGTGGACTGGTTGAGCAGCAATGATTAAGTCAGACATCATTGTGAGGTAGTTAGGAATCTTTGAAAAGATTTGAAACTGCCCTTCATTCCTGTCAAGCTCAAGAAAGGTCATAGAAATAGAGGTCCTGTGTAACAATGAGAATCACTCTGAAGATTTGCAAAAAGAAAACTGAAGTGAAGAAACAAACTCTGAAAGAGTACCAGCAACAGAACTCTGATAAGTGCCGCTTAATTCAGAAAAACAAAGTTACAGGGAAGTCACATAGTGGAAAAAGTGCTTTAAACAACAGATGTTTAATCTTATACCTTGTGGAAATTAATCTATAGAGACTGACCTAACTTCTTGATCATTTTGAAAAGTTTCATTATAATGAAAAGTAATGGTGGGGGGGCATCTCGGCTGCGGTAAAAGCAATTTTAGCAAATTTAGAAACAAAGTGTGGGCTCTGTTGACAGTAGAAGAGGGTTTGAGGAAAGAACCCTATGGCGTGTTGCAGCATCAAGTGCGCGAGTCGGAAGAATACCGAACCCGTTGTTTCATAGAGATATTTGGGGCTGTGCAGTTTCCCCAGCGAGCCACCGCGGTTGCATGTGGCGTCTGATCCAAGGTTCCAGCAAATGCGGAGATCTCCAGGAACGTGCAGCGCGAGGCGCAGAGGAAACTCATTCATCATGAACGCAAAGGAAATAGCATTTTTTTTTTAGCTCCTGAAAGTCAGTGATATCCTGTTCAGTATAGAATCTGAAACTTAATGAGTGAACAAGTCAGACTGCTGGTAACACTGGAGATCCATTGAATCCATGTTTCATTACCTGAGAAGATATTTAACATTAAGGAGTTTTAATATGAAAACGGAACTAGCCAAGGCAATTTGCAAATAAGATTACATTTTGAATTCCAAGTCCAATTACTTTGGGAAGGGAGTCAAAGTATGAAACAAATCTGGAAAAGGAAAATAGATATTACTAAGTCTGAGATAACTGGAGAAAGGTTTATGGACAGAACCAAGGTAAAAAAAAAGTAAATCTGAAGGAACTCTTAGAATAAGTATCATTCAGGAATAACTACATAAAGCAAATGGAGTCTAAAGCACACACAGCCCGTTACCTCCAAGCTTGGGGCAGAGGTAGTCGTGTAACTTTTGGAAAGTGGTATTGAATATTATAGGGGAATGTCAGTGATGTAAGAGTTGTGTAACCATCAGATGTATTTATTTGTAGGTTTCCTGAAGGAGCAAGGTTCTAGAGACAATGGTTTTCAGAATGGACTGTGCGAATTTAGAATGTGTCTCAGCCGCTAGTCCCCAGGGATCCGTCATCCAGGTGGCCAGGACACGGCCATCGCTTTTGGATCCAGTTCCTGGGGGTGGACCAGTGCAGGAAGATCACATGGAGGGGGGGGGCTTCAGGGAGGGGAGGCCGGACGGTGGGATGCGGTATACCCTTCCCTGTAACACCCCCCCCTCCTACCAGGTAGGATACTTAGGAACTCCTCCCCCTCTTTCCCCGGCGCGAAACTGGACTCACACCCGAGCCGTATACCTGACATGTCCCAACACAAGGGTCAAGCAGGCAAGCAATTACTGATAATTACACACCTGACTTCCATCACACTTCCCCACACGGATAAAAGGCTGAGCACGAAAGCACACTCTGAGCAAGGCAAAACACATGAGGATGCAGCAGTTCTGAGATGGCAGTTTAATACGAGGAAAAAGAAGGCAAGACCAGACAGTGTTGCAAGGAGGGAAGTGCCCCTGACCTTTTTAGAGGAAGACCGCTACTTTCACAAATGATCGAGAATAAGAAACATAAGACCTGGAATGAAGGTACCTGGGGCTCTCCACGCGTTGATAGCCAAGACGGGGAGGAGCGATTGCTGCTGTGGTACTGTCCTTGGCTCCTACAACAAAGCAGCGCCATTAAAGTCAGCAAAGCCGGTGAGTCAGGGAGACCAAGATTGCAAGTGACAACTTTGTATAAAGCAATCTGAAGAAACAGTGTGTGAAGCATATGTGATAAGCGACGCATATATAATTGAACATCTAAGGAGTGACTGAGCTTTTGAAGCCAAGATAGATACATATACAGAGTGGTACGGCACATGGATGCTCATTTGTAGGTCTCTGTTAGGTATCCACGTGACAGGTGGAAAATGTCAAATCGAATTGGTCCTGCAAAGGGTCGAGCTAAATCTTGTGCACATTCGAAAGTCTTTGATAGCTAATATGAACTGCAATTGGTCCGAGCCCGGCTGAGGGAGACTAGTTGTGTAAGAGAAAGGATCTGAGCCCAGCTGAGGGGAATCCGGGGTGAACAGTGAGTCACCCGAGAAAGGATATTCTCTGAACATTGGAAAGGGGATCTGAGCACAGCTGTGGGGGGGTCCAGGGTGAAGAGTGAATCACCCAACTTGAGTGCTTATAAAGGAAAATAAACTTTGTTTTAGTACATCAGGCCCTCTACAGCAAGAACAATAATACAATGGACCTCGGAAAGTGAGATTAGAACCTCTCTTCATACAGACAATGTAAATCTTGTCAATATCACAAAAACTATATTTATATACAACTTCACAGTATTTGCTCATACACCATATCTCTTAAATAAAAAACGTATTCAACATCTACATATATATTCCACCATTCAGGCGGGAGATGTCATCTATCATCAATCTCCAAACCACAGAAATGGAGGTAGTGTCAGCACTGGACGGGTCCAGGGCAAAGTGATATCACTTTGCCCTGCACCCGTTCTGACATTTTGCCGAGCTCCAGCAGAAAATCGTTCTACATAAATAATTTCTCTGCATACATGGTATGCCATCAGATTAGCTGACCTTGAATAGGTGTGCTGCATATGAGATGAGAGAACACTACTCTATAATAAGGAAACACAAAAATAGACAAGCGCTGGTATTTTTTCACCCTCAGTCCCTGGACCATTAGCATGGATTAATGTACCGCGCATAGAGTTTAAAAGGGCCCTACCCTGACCTATGAATCAGGCCCCCGTCAATTTAACCACAAAAGGGCTGAGGATATACTCCAGTGCTGACACTACCTCCATTACTGTGGTTTGGAGATTGATGATAGATGATATCTCCCACCTCATGACACATCGGGCAGGTTTCACCTCCAACGACCCGCATCCTGAAGAAGGTTGCATTAACTTTGTGGCTTTATTTGTAACCATCCCCTGACGACCGAAACATATGTCGATACCATTGAATAAGCAAACTTGCCATTTGATTTTTTTGTATGAACACCCATTTAGAATGGATATAGGTGTAAGGAATTAGAATTGGTTCAATGTTTGAGTATTCATGGGTTTTTGAATAATCCATCTGTGTAGAAATGTACATTAATGAGTGTGTGAATGAACAATGAGATGAATGGTGGAATATATATGTAGATGTTGAATAAGTTTTCCTTTAAGAGATATTGGGCCTGATTCATGGAAGTGTTTTATAATGGTGCAATCCCATAGGAAAACGTTCCATGAATCAGGTCCATGGTGTCTGAACAAATACTGTGAAGTTGTATATAAATAAATATATTTTGTGATATTGACAAGATTTACGTTGTCTGTATGAAGAGGTTCTAATCTCACTTGCCAAGGTCCATTGTATTATTGGGTGTGCAGTGAAAAAGTCGAACATTCAAGTCATAATGTCGAAAAAAAATGTGGAAAAAATGTTTTCGAATTTTTTTTTATTTATATGTTTTTTTGGGTTCCACAACAAGAAAAAAGCGGTAAAACAACAAAAAAAAATATTGAAAAAAAAGGTGGGGTGGGGGAACCCCCCCCTTTTGAACAAAAAAGAAACAAAACATTCGAATTTTTTTTGGTTTTTTACTTTTTTTTCGACATTATGACTCAACATAATGTAATTCGGTAATATCACTATAAACCGTATTATTGTTCTATACAACTAGCCTGGAGGACCTGCGGCTTAACAGGCACCCTTATTTTTTAACCTATACCGCAAGAGACATTAGAGACTCTGGCACAGAAGGCCCTGACGCTGGTAATGGAACTGTGTCCTTGTGCCGAACAAGCCTGAGGGTGTGCTATGCTTAAGTGAACCGCCTTGTCCCTTGCTTAAAACATGGGGAAGGGAAGCCAACGGCCTGAACATCCCGACATATAATTTTGCGAACATTTCTTACTTTTTCATGAACCTTACCCTACACTATTTATATTTAGTGGGAAGAATTGGCAATCGTTTAAAGGCCCTTTTATTTTGGCGAGACTCCACTAGGACTGCATTATTATTATTTGATGGTCGTAGCTTGCTCCCATCTGTAGATTTAATATTAGATAGGCATTTAATCCACCCTTTTTAAAGTTCAAAAAACACCCTTGAACTGTGGTCACTATGCCAAGCCTTTCTTACAGGACCTATCCTTTTTTATTTCATCCACTACTCCTTTCTCCCGGCCTAGTCACCTCAGCAATTGTAACCTTAAGATTGTTGGGAACACCCAACTAAGGGGTCTGGAGAACTCATCTGCTCCTGCAGGATTTAGAGCTGGGGCCTTACAGTCAAGGTACACTTTTTGTATTGATGGATTCCAAGACTGTACAGTAACAGTAGTCAGTTTGTAGTCCTCTGATATTTCGAATAGCAATTGAGAACTTTTGTCACCATTATTTTTAGAGTGATTGGTGAAGTAGATAGTCATGGAGGACATATTTTTCACAAATGTAATTTAAGACGGAGACCTCCCTACCCCCTTGGTGATCAGTTATGAATCACGATTCTGACATATTCCCAATAAGTGCCTCTTCTTAACAAGTGAACATCTTGGACAGTGTGCAAAAACTAGAGTTTTTAGAGTTATTGGTGAAGTAAATTGTCGAGGGACACATTTTTTACAAATTTAGTTTAAGAGTGTGACACCCCTTGATGATCAGGTATGGCTCACGATTCTGACATATTCCCAATAAGCGCACCTTCTTAACAAGTGAACATCTTGAACAGTGTGCAAAAATCGGAGCTTTACTTACGTTTTCCAGAACAGACTGTGAGGCATCTTTGGTGGAGGTGAGGCAGGTAGGATGGCTCTGCACCTGTACAAGTGTAACTGCATGGCTCTATTCTTGGGTAAAAAGGTCATTTTCTGTTCATATTATATATGTCATTGTAGAGGGCGCTAGAGAGCCATCCAAGATGGCCGCCTCCTAGAGAGCTCCGTGTGGCTCTCCATTAATCCTGCGACATCCTCGCCTCTGCGGCATCCAATTCACCCAAATCTGCTACCAGGTGCGCTAGGAAGGCGCCTCTGATCACCCCGAGACCTTTTTCCTCCCCAACGGCGAAGCACCGGCCGAGATCCTGCTCGAGCGCCAAGGCCCGCGGACCACACCAGCAACAGGCCAAGAGGGGAGGAGCAACCCGGGCCCGAAAGCGCTGAAGTAGCGGCGAGCCACCCGGCGCCCAGAACTGGCAGCGACCCGCTGGGTCAGAGACCGAGGGCACACCAGAGAACGGGTTGACGTGCGCACGACAGCGCCCAGAGACACACGGTCTCCGTCCCCGCAGCGACCAGGCAGAAAATCCAGCGGAGATCGCCAGACACGAAGGTAGGATCCCCATCCAGCGCGAAAGGTCGGCTTTCCCGACCCACCAGGCTGCTCAAACCCCTTTCGCCAGACACCGTGTAAACTCAGGAGGCGCAACGACAAGCCCCACACAGACTGCCTGCCTTGGCGCCCACCCGAATAACGGCCACAGAACATTCCCGCTGCCCCTTCATCCCGACGCCGCACAAGCCCCATTACCCGGCAACGACTCCCCACTCCAAGGCCTGACCAAGTCCCAACAGACGGCAACCGGAGCGCCCGCCAAAAGCGACGAAGATTACCCCCGCTGCCAGGCGCCACGAATCCCCCCTTCAAAATCGGGTGCTCCAAGCACGCACATCACCTGCCCCATAATCCGAGCGAACCAGGCCCCACACTCAGCTGCTTCCAGCTCGACAAAGGTGGACATTGTTGGCCTCTCTCACAAAACAGCGCAATACCCGCCAAGACCGGAAGACACCCTAAATCTCTCTCACTCAGCGGAGAGCACGAACGCGCTCCGGCACGGTGAACACTCGCCATCCTCACCAGGTCGAAAGCATCGGACTCGCTATAAACACCAGTGGGGGGTGGTCAAGCATTCAACGCAGAAACAAGAGCGTAATGGGGAAAACAGACAAAACCCAAAAGAAATTGAACTTCGACGCAAGCCATACCAGCAAACCCCCCAACGAAGGGTGCAGAACAGCGTCCCCAACACCCGCTACTTCCATGTCGGACGAGCAGATACCAAGCTTCGACATTAGGGAAATCCTGATGGACCTCAAGGCGGGGATTGGTGACCTAGGCAGCAAACTAGACAATCTCTCGTCTAAAGTAGACCAACTCCAACACAGGCTCGACAAGCACGCCGATAGGCTCGACACGGTGGAACAACGGGTCTCCGACCTAGACGACGGCACGTCGGCACTGACCACGCGGATCTCCACCCTTGAAACCCAAATGAAGGCAGTCTGTGCCAAAAATGAAGACTTAGAAGGGCGCTCAAGAAGAAACAACATCAGAATATTAGGAATCAGGGAAAAACAACTTCAAGGCAAAATGGAAGACCATGTTGAACAGATCTGCACAGCGCTCTTCGGGAATGAACTTTCCCAGCTATTCGTAGTCGAGCGCGCCCACAGAATTCCAAATTCAAGACCAATCCCAGGCGCAAACCCACGGCCAATTATTGCAAAACTGTTAAATTACAAAGATCGCGATGCGATACTCAAAGCAGCCAGGGAAAAAGGGAACCTCCAGTACGATGGAGATCCAATTCAGTTCTTCCCAGACTTCTCCCCCAGCGTACAGACTCAGAGACGCTCCTTCACCACCGTAAAGAGGAGACTGCAAGACAACCAAATACTCTACTCAATGCTATACCCGGCAAAGCTTCGCGTTCAACATGATGGGAAAGCGTTCTTCTTCCACACACCTGATGAAGCCAACGACTACCTGGACCGAGCTGGCTGCAGGCCTGCCCCAAACAACCCCAGGCCGCAGCGCGAAAACCAAAGGCGCAGAGAACCACCATAATAATCGTCCCGGGCAGCCGAGGGAGACGACCTCCTGCCTCCAGCGCATCCACGCAAACCCATGCCGCAGAAAGTGACACTTCTAGTTCGTAGGAGAGCCACCCTTGACTCCCGGGAGGCACCTAGTGCCCCACGCACAGCAACCCTTACTGTTTGTTGATGAAAAGGGAACATCGCGGGTCTGTTGGGGTTTGCCCGCGCGTGGGAGGGAAGTTAAGTGTACCACACCACCTCCAGTTGAGGTGGGTATCCTCACAATGGTTCAACAGTGAGGAGCATCCAGGTTCCGCGCCATCTCCCCCACACCCCCCCGCTTCACTAACGCAAACACAAAGCCCAACCTCCGAACCTCCCGACTCCATTCTATCCGCCAGATCACTCCCAACTACAATACCAACAATCTTGAGAAACAGACGACGAATCAACATAGACCCTAATTTACTCCATTCAAAGTCATAACCTGGAACATAAGAGGAGGCAATGTCCCATCGAAAACCAGGAAAATCCTCCAATACCTAAGGAGACATGAAGTGGACATAGCCATGATTCAAGAAACACACTTGCTCCCAGGGAAGGACCATCAGTGGGCCAAGAGTTGGGGATGCCACAGGTACTTCTCCTCTTACTCGTCATATTCTAGAGGAGTAGCGATCCTTATACATAAGAGGATTGGCTTCCGCCTTGTCCACACATCCAAAGACATCGAAGGGAGGACAGTCCTCGTAAGTGGCATCATAGATGGCCAAAAAATCACCCTTGTCAACTCCTACGCACCAAACGTAGACGGCCCTGACAACTTCAGCTGGGTGCTATCCCATCTCTCGTCTCGAGACCCCGCAACCATAATCTGGGGTGGGGACATGAACACAGTGCTGAACCCGGTGAAAGACAGATCCCACGCTACCCCACACCCTCCGTCCAGAGCCTGCCTCCAAATAAAAGAAATATGCAAAGCATTCGACCTGAAAGACTCATGGAGAGCATCAAACGGAGAGCGGCGAGAATACACATTCCACTCCGCACCACACAACTCTAGCTCTAGAATCGACTACCTTCTGACCTCAAGGAACGGCCCATGGACCAGCGGCTCATGCGACATCCAACCAAGAACTCTCTCAGACCACTCCCCAGTAACTCTCGTCCTCATCCCGGCTAATCCCAAACCTCCCCTAACGAGGTGGCGCTTCAAAACAGGCTCCATGCGAGACGAGGTCTTCGCGACGGAACTGAAGAAGGAGATCTCGATGTTCCTTGAAGCCAACACAGGGTCAGTTTCCTCAGCCAGCACGCTCTGGGAAACTCTGAAGTGCTACATCAGAGGGGTCTGCCACGCCAAAGAAAATGGCATCCTGAAACTCATAAGGCGGGAGCTGGCAACCAGCGAAGAGAAGCTAAAACAGCTAGAACTTCAAGGCACCGACACAAACAACCCAACAAGATCAGTCGCCCTGAGAGAAGAGCTACAAAGATTCAGGAACGCCGCCGATCGCGAAGTGAAATTCCTAAACCGCGACAGATTGGTCAGGCAATACGGCGAGGGGCAAAAACCGGGCGCTCTTCTGGCAAACTTGGTCAGAGCCGACAATAAACTGCCCCCGATAGAAGGGATCAGGAACAAACAGGGACAAATGGCCCACACCGACGAAGACATGGCAGAAGAATTCAGGCTGTTTTATCAAGAACTCTACAGTACTAGACACAACGGAGACCCAACCGCCGCAAGGGAGTACCTAGAGGATACTGAACTGTACTGGGTCGAACAACCCCTGCGAGAACCGCTGAATGAGCTAATCACTCAAGAGGAGATTATTGATGCCATAAAATCCCTCCCGAACTCCAAAGCTCCCGGCCCAGACGGCTTAACCGGGGAGTTTTACAAAGCCTTCGCACATACCATCGCTCCCCTTCTGACGGCAGTTTATGAGGAGTCGTTGGAGAAGGGATCCCTCCCCCACTCTACCCGAGAAGCCAACATCATCCTTCTGCACAAACCAGGCAAACCATCGGAGGACTGTGCATCATACAGACCCATCTCCCTCCTCAATCTCGACAACAAGATACTCGCGAAGGTACTTACCAACAGACTACTACCACTGATGCCCACCTTGGTACTAGCAGATCAGGCAGGCTTCATACCGGGCCGCAATACAACCTTTGGCATCAGGAGGCTGTTCAGCGTCATCGAAGCTCTCGATCCCTCAGCTCAAGCAATCGCAGTCCTCCTCGACGCCGAGAAGGCATTCGATTCAGTGGAATGGCCGTTCATGTTCTCCGTACTCACCAGAATGGGGCTGGGTGCGCGCTTCATCAAACTTGTTTCTCTATTGTACAACAAGCCACGCTCCAACATCATCGTAGGCACGGCAAAATCCGCTCCCATAGAGCTCCAACGGGGCACCAGACAGGGCTGCCCGCTCTCAGCACTCATCTTCGCCCTGATAATGGAACCGTTGGCCTCCAACCTAAGAGAGCATAGACAACAAAGAGGGCTCGTAATCGGACCGCACAAGCTCATTACGTCCCTCTACGCAGACGATGTGGCATTGCTCATTCGGGATCCCGAAGAAAATCTAAACCCGGTCATGAGGGAGGTAATCAAGTTTGGAACAGCCTCCGGCCTGAAGGTCAATCCAGCGAAGTCCATCATATTCCCGCTGACCCCTACTACCAAACCATTCGCGGATGACTTCCAGTTCACATGGAAAACGTCCAAAGTCCGGTACCTGGGGGTCCATATGTCCCTGAGTTACCACGAGGTGTTCCGCGACAACTACGAAGAGGTAGTCAAGTCCCTCCAGGAAAAAGTGACGCGGTGGAAGTCCTTACCGCTAACGCTCTGGGGGAGAGCTTCCCTGGTCAAGATGGTGATTCTTCCAAAACTGTTGTACCTATTCACCAATATCCCTATACTGCTACCCCAAACCTTCCTGAAAAGACTAAAGAGTATGGTCCTTGAGCTGCTCTGGGCAGGCAAACCAGCCAGAGTGGCGCACGCAACGTTGACACTCCCGGTGATGAGCGGGGGCCTCGCCCTCCCAGACCTGGAGAAGTACTTCTGGGCAGCCCAGGCGCAATTCCTCAGCCATTGGTACGCCACCCATACAATCAGACCTCACGTGCAGGTGGAGCGAGCCCTGGCTACCCCAAACTTGTTAACAGCAGTCGTCTTCAGCCAAATTCCCGTCCCCAACTGCACCATGAACGCAATGCTTTCAACGTACAAGGTCTGGAAGAGACTGGCTCAAATATACGGGGTACAACCTCGATACTCTCCGTTATTGCCTGTAAAGTTCATCCCAGGAGTTCCACTGACATCTGAGAAAGTATTTCACCAGTGGGTTGACAAATTACAAATAAAGACCCTGGGAGACTTCTTCACGGAGGACGGCTTTATAACACCACAACAAGCAAAATCGAAAGGCGGCAACACCGCACTTGACACATTCCTATATTTCAGGACCAGGTACACTCTACAAGCTCTCTTGCCAGACTTCCCCCAACAACCCCCAACCTGGCAACTACTCCACAATGCCATACAGGCGCAAGGCGAGGGCAAGCTGGTGTCGCAAATCTACAAATCCATCATCACAGACACGACACCCAAACTTACTCAGGCAAAGACCAGATGGGAGAGGTCCCTACACATGACCATTCCAGAGGAAGATTGGACCTACATCCTGAAACAGACACAAAAAATAGCTCTCAACTCTCGCCTTAAACTAATTCATTTCAACTTCCTCCACCAGACCTATTACACACCAGCAAAAGCTAACAGACACCACCCGGAGGCGGATGCGAACTGCGAGAGATGTGGGATGCAACCAGCAGACTTCGTCCACCTCGCATGGGAGTGCCCTGAAATAACACCCTTCTGGAGCCGAGTCTTGGAGACGACAGCAGCAATAGTGGGTGAGGAGATACAACCGAGCCAAACGGCAGCCTTACTCGGCATGACAAAATCACTTTCCGCCCCGTCAAGGACATTGGCAGGACTCCTGTTGACACTTGCCCGCAGGAGAGTGGCTATGGCCTGGGGTCGAGGCCCCCCTCCAACAATCCCTGCCTGGCGCAGGGACATTCTTTACTGTCAGGATGTGGAAACGGACTTTATTAAGTCACTACCCTTACATGCCCGCCCACCTGACATCTGGGGCCCGTTAGTACAATTCCTGTTAAACGAAGCTGAGGAGACACCTGACATTCGGCCAGGCACCCCTGGCACAGGAACAAGCCAGCTGTGATGACACAGAGCTAACAACACCGGCCACATGTCTCAAGTAACCGGAAAAAGACTGCACACCCATAGGAGTCACAGGACTGAGCGGGGGGGCAGGGGGGAGGAGAGGGCGGGAGGGAGGTAGGACATGGCGCAGAGTTAAAACCACCCTAATGTGGGTGCGTAGTTGTTTAATGTTTTAAAAATCAAAAATAAAGGTTTTAAAAAAAAAAATATATGTCATTGTAGAACTTGCCCCGATGATGGACCATACTGGTCCGAAATGCATTGGCAGCAGCAGCTTCTCCTCCTCTACTAAGAAGCTATAAAGAGGAATACCAATAAAGGATGCAATATATAGACACATTGTGATTATTCATGTGCATAGTGTATGTACTGATGTACAAGAGGCAGTAGTTTGACTACACAAAAAACGTCTCTGGATCCGGTGTAGACGCACCAGGGTTATAAATGTACCCACGGTAATGAACATGAACCCAACAATTATGCGGCGCTTTTCAAGTCAGGGAAACTGTGCCCAATAACGCACAACACCAAAACTGTGATGCTCGAGTTGCATAGGATAATTTCATCCCAGGCCTTGAATGACCAACTCTAGACCCTTGGTTTAGCATAGAGTTAGGAGCCCTTTAAAACAAAAACAAATTGGACAAGCTGAATGCATGTGGTGAGTTACTGTCACTACACAGAGCTGATCTCATACTCATTTTAAGAAATAAAGAGGTCTTTTGAGATAATCCTGCATACTGAGGCCGCACTCGCACAAAAAGACAATCTTTTGCAGGATTATGACGATTTCACGAAACCCCCTAGCAGCCATTCTTTATAGGGCGCTTACATAGAACATATATACATACAATATCACCCTACCGGAGTTAGTACTATGGAAGGCTGAGTTGGCCTTGCTGGCAGACGACCCTGCGACCAGCAGATCACACATCGAATGCTGCCGCAAGCGCTCAACCTGCTGAGCTATCTTACCAGATTTTCCAAAGCCTATTTCATCAAATAAGATTCCATACGACCATCTAAACTTGAGAGACGGGCGATGCCCCAATATTTTCTTGCTTTTGAGCAACAGAAACCTTCATGCAACCTAAATAATCCTTGTCCAGCCAAACTAGTAGAACCAGTCTAGCATTATCTGGTTGTGATCTTAGAAATATTATATACTCTTTACTACAGATTGGTAAGGAACAAAAAACATATATGTGTTTAGTCTACATTTGAACACGCATTGGATAAGCCAACCATATGTATTCTTGTGTAGCAATGGGAAAGGCATGTTCCAGGCATTACTTGGCAACAAGAGGGGCAACAGTTGGCAAATTGTGGCATTGCCAGGCAAATGCCTACAAACAGGCAAACCTTTTTTTTTAAACTCTTTATTTAGCATTATAGAAAACAAGGTGTAGTGCAACAAGCATCATACCATAACAAAATTAGAACAAAGTATCCAGATCAGAATACTCCTAAAACAGCTGAATTAAAAATAAATCAAAGTCAAACAATATGGACCCCCAAAACAATAGTAAGATAATATTTTCGAACTCCAGAAAAGATTCATGACACAACCACAAAAACAAAACAATACAAAGACACACAACGAAACAGTCCTTCACCAACCCCCATCCAAACAATAGGCCACCAAACACAAGAACCCAAATATTCAACCATACAGGTCATTAAAAGGCCCCCAAATCCGATGATAACTTCCCTCCTTCCCTTGACCAAAAAGCATAACCTTTTCATATTTCGACAAGACTTGCACGTCAAAAAGCCAATCCTCCACACCAGGCAAACTTTTGACTTGGCAATCTTGTTTTAACGGGAATTCAGTGCAAGGAACAAAGACAAGCAGGGATAAAACAATTTCAAGTTCCAAGTCTAGCCAGGCATAAAATGTCACTCGCCCCCCTCAATTCTCCATATACACAAAGCATGGAACATGACGTCACATAAAACAAGGAATTATCCGCTTTGAAGAAAACTGAGGAAAAGACGCAGGATATGGCAGAAGAATTTACTGCGATGGCCGCATTGGAATAGGAAAAAGCGTCCAGAACCCGTCCAGATTTGGCAATACAAGGCCTTGAATAAGCTACCATAGCCCTCTGCACAGATCCTTTTCTGCCATTCTCACTGGACAGCTTCTCTACAGATTTCCCTGGGCAACCCAAGAAAAATGACAGAGAGCCGAGAGCAAAACTGAAACCTCTCCAATGTGACTGGTCACAAACAGACCTGCATTGCTTATTGCAATAAGCAAGGTGTGAATGTATCAAGTAATCCAACGCCTGAAGTGCTAGCACCAAACACGTAGAGGGCAAGCACAGTCCTATAGAGCCACCAACATAGTACTGGTGCTACACATGCTGTACCTCTTCTGTGGGCATGAGGCTTGCACTGCGGCCAACAATGCTGTAGATGAGTGGTGTGCAACCTGCGGCTCTCCAGGTGTGTCAGACTACAAATCCATGATACCTCCGCATGGACTATGCTAGATGGGGCCGATGGGAGGTGGCAAAAACATATGGCGAACCAAAGCTTGCAGACCCCTGCTGTGGGGAATATGAAGGAGGCTTGCATTGCTGTTCTATGCGGGTGAGACTTACACTGTCACCGCCTGTGCTATACCTTTTCTCAGAAAGGAAATTGCCACTGCGTGTGAAGGACCGATTCTGTTAGTGGCGCAAGCTTGTACTGCTGTTGCCTGTACTGTACGTCCTGCGCGAAAGTGAAAGCAGCGTGCACTACTGTTTCCATTGCACTATGTAGAATGTTAATGTGGAAACTGGCATAGAAATGTTCTGCAGCAGTGTAGAAGCAGACAATTGCATGTGTCCTCGACAAGGTAAGGCGCACACGTGAGCCAAATGATTCCGTTTTAACATATTACAGGGGTATGTGGGCATGTGATGGATAAACATGGGCATGCGAGGCTAAACCTCAGTCTATGTAGGCGTGTTGGCATGCAACAGCAGTGCTTTGGTTCCCAATGGTGTATCTGGGCCTATGTCGCGGGTTTGTGGCATTACATAGGAACGCAAGAGGGAACATAAGCATATGAACGTGTTTCTGACATATGTTGACTGGCCAGGTGAGATTTAAACTGACTATGAGATTGGGAATGCAGTGCATAAACGAGAGGACCTTGTGAAAACAATAAAAGATGTTGGGGGAGTGCCAAAGGGGACGTCGAGTGAGCACGTGGGGCGCATTGGAGTCGGTGGTCTGACTTAAGGGGAGGATACCTAATAGGAGAGGGCAACGGTGGGGAAGGGGGACTAGAGTGTCCCGGAGATTCATACCAGGGGTCTACAAGCAGGGGAGATCATGCACTTGTGGCATTTTCAAAGCATAGAAATAGGAGAAGGTGACATAAGTGCTTGAGGGCGGGACAAGGCCTTTGGTTTCTGGGATTCATGTTTCGAAACTGAAGCTTAAACAAGTTAAAAGATTTGGGTTGGGTCCCAATGTTTGCCCATAGTGCACAACCCCAGGAGGATCCTTAGGATGAAAGTCATGAGGGACCCGTCATATATAGGAAGAGCACTTTGGAAATGCTATACGTGCAAATGTAAAACGCACCTCTGCACTGCAGGGGGGTCTGGCTGGCACCCAACAGGAGCTGGACCAGAAAAATGGTCACGAAGAAACACAGGATGGAATATTTTGCAAACCACAAAAATATTTTCACAAACAAGCGCTAGTGCTGTGAAAGAAAAAAAAATCTCACGACTAGTCTAGAGTACCAGGTCCACCAATTTGCCAAAATGTTTGATCCTGGGTAAACAATTTAATCTCACCATTTTATTTGCCAAAATCGGGAGTCCCTGGTAGCAATTCAGTTTACAGCTTATGTTATAAAAGAAAGCCTTGACCGTCCGTACATTACTACAATGTTACTTAAACAATACATAATAGTGACCATTCTTACATATTACAAACTTACTTGCCTCGTTCAAGGAAACTTTTTATGTCCCTGAATTCACAAGTGGGGTGGGGAACACGGGAGGGCCTGATGCTTGTGGCACACAAGAAAGGGGGGGCTATAGAAAGAAGCACCCGTCTATGTGCAAATGCTGGCACTTCGCACCCTCACCTACAACAGAATGGTCGATGAAGCCTAAGGTGAGGTCAGGAATGGGGAGGCCTGGGCGTTTAATCGAGGAGGGGGGGTGGGGGTTTGTGCAGGTAGAGGAGGCCAGTTAAGGCAGAGAAGAGAAATAAAAGGGCATCGTACAAAAATGTCGACCTGGAAATTGCGACGGCTAAAATGCTGACTTTTTTTTTAACCCCATTACTAATATATATGGGTTAGAGTATAATATTAATATGGGGGGGCTGCGGGGGGAGTATAATATTAATATGGGGGGGCTACAGGGGTCTCCCCCCGCATATGTATATATGTGGTGTAAACCCCCATTACAGCACATATGTGGTGGGTATAGAGTATAATCTTAAGGTGGGGGTGCCTGCAGGGGTCTCCCCCCCAGCATATATATGTGGTGTAAAGGGTTAACAAAAAAAAGTCGGCATTTTCGGCCGTTGCAGTAATCACATAGATCCAAATAAACGGGATGCCAGAGCCAGGTGGGGGCAAACGCAGCAAGCACCTTCCTTAGTAAATACCAGACGCCTCACAGCTCTGCTCCATGCTGCAAGTCCAATGAAAACGGGAAGCGATCAGACTCCCTGCCTCAGGCAATCAAGGAGTGGCAGAGAGGTGCCAGAGCAAGGCATGCGGGCATGCTCCGGTAAAGCGCGTTATTGTTTTACGTTCAGCCAATGTGGAGGGCAGAAGGAGGCACGGACCTGAAATGAAGGTCGGGCCAGTGCCCCCGTTTTGACCGGGGCAGGGCGAGTCGTACGCAAGAACACGTACATGCGCTTTCTGTGTAGGGCAGTGCATGGATGTATGCGACGCCGGGCGAAGTGCCATGTGGTCGCCTCACCTCTTTACACTGGGCCATACTTCATGATTTTAGGCGCCAAATGGGGGCTCCTGTCGACGCTGTGGGGAACATCTATGAGTGGTGGCAGCAGTGATGCCCACCTGTAATGTCACATGAGTGCTAGAAAATATTTGGGCCCTGGCACTGGCTGCTTCTGCGGCATGCCTTGCTGGTGATATATTGGCACGAGGCTTCATGCGAGGGTAGAACAGATGCCGCGGGAACGGTTAGGAACGCGGGGAAAGAAAAGGGCTTCATTGCTTGAGAAATATTCAGAGAAGGGCTATATGATTATTCAGTCTAAGCCGTCAATGTGCGAGAGGCACGCAGAAATGCAGTGATGCTTTTACTTAGACGAAAAAAAAAACACACACACAACTGTCAGTCATAACAGAGCTCATTCACTTGAAGTGTTGGTTACAAAGAATGTGAAAGCTCTTGGTTCTTGAGAAAATGTTGAAATTGCTGAGCTTTTAATTCACCTTTTAAAAAAAAGTAAAACTTGAAAGAGGACACAAAACACCACGAGTAGACCTTTTATTTCGCTGTTTAAGAAATGGGACCTTGGTTGTATCATTTTATGACTGGAAACCCTAATGGGTGCGGTATTTGTAAGAAACAATTTTGTGGGAGGCTGGTCTGTGACTTCCAGTAAAACAAGACAAAGGAGAAAAGGTTGTGAATTAAGGTGGCTACAATAACAGCGTTAAAATGTTAAAATGTATGGGTATGAAAAACTCAATAATTGAGACAACATCCGCCTGGTCGCTATTCCCGCTTCCCCACAGAAAAAAACGGCGCCTCTGGCTAGACTCCTCAACAGAAATAAAACAAGAGTAAAAATAAATGCGGCCTCTGGAAAAGATTACAGAAGAGGGGGTGGCACCAGGACAGAGAGAGAGGGAGGGAGAGAGAGAGACTGCCCACTCCCTCCTCCCAACAGCTGCTCCTGAGGCGGATTAACCACGAAAACAATAACAAACCAAGCCTGGAGCTGGCCCGGGGAAACACTGGGTCCCCCGAGGCCCACCGCTTGGGATGGAAGGCCCCGCTCACGCAACACATGCTGGAGCCCGAAGTCCACTGCCTGGGAAGGAACGAGGCCCTGTAACCAAGCGCTCAGTGCCTACCATGGCCTGTCAATTCTGCAACCAAGCCCCTGCAGATTACACTCCACAGCTCCCGGCTAGGCGGGACTGCCTGCCACCATCAACGGAGCCCTTTCACAGACATCCTACTCGCTGCTCAGTGGGGGATGAAATGCCCCAGCACATTCGGGAAGGCCTACAACCATCAACAGCCCATTGTGACAGAATAGTGCACCAGCATGAGCATCTTTTATGTGTATTGATACAATAATGCGGGTAGAGCGGTCTCTGGAGGAGGTCTGGCTTCAGACACCACTTTCATCATGATCCATGTCGAAAAACATAGTGCAGCTACTGCCTGGTAGTTTGGCAACATGACAGAACAAAATGACCTGTGCATTCCTGCCAAGACTGATGGGGCAGAGAGCTCCAGCAGCCATGGCGTGCCTTTAAGTGTGGGTTGTCCTGATCCCAAATTAAATCCTATAAATGTGTCGTCCCAGAACGGGGAGGAAAATTAAAAATCTAAATAGAACATACATCTGGTTATAACATGGCGGTCTCTGGGGAAATATACAATGTACTGACAAAGCCCGTTTAGTGTAATGTTATCGTCACCTTGCTTTCTAGCGACCTTCCCGTCAGGGACACCTGTGTATTCACCAGCTATGAAGGAGTTTCACCCAAACAGACCATTTGGGCTCTGCCACAGCAAAAGCCTTTCCCTTCCCTGGGAAAGGCTTGTCAAATTCCAGGAACACCAGAACTGCACACGGGATGTGGGGGGTGGGGGTGGGAGGGGGGCAGTGATTTAAACTACAAGCTCTGCCAGGACAAAGGAAGTCCCACTAGGGTGGTCATTAAAAGACTTATGTAGGCGTAGGCGGGAAGGCGACAAGCACCTGTACACAGAAGGGTCCCACCATCTTGGTTTCTACCAGGGCTCCCACACTTCCTGTGCCCTCTCCCCATTTACTGCAGGAAAAGCACTCTGGGTCTGAATTCACCAGACAGGAGATTCTCAAGCAGAAGCCAGTATTTATCCCCTTAAGAAGGCTAGAAGGAACCAATCAGCTGATTGCCTACTTATGGGGGTGAGACCCACACAACCGCTGAATCATCTTTGCATCTACTGAAGGATTACACGTGAAACTTTTTGGGGGGTACATTCTGCTCCAAAGCACTATTTCATAGTGTTGAAGACAAAGACTTCCAAGAAAAGGAGAGGCCCTTTCCCTCCATCATCCCAGAGGAACAATGGGAGTGACCTGCTGACTGGACAAATCGTAGTGCAAGCTGAGACTTCTAGTACCCAGACACCAGGAGGTGAAGAAACCTGAAAATGCCCTCTAAAAACCTTGTGACTGTCAAGTGCCTTGCCTCTGTATGGGGTCCTCCCCACCCCCAACAACAAAGTGCATCTGTGAGAGGTTGGGACTGGTTCCGAGCGGTACGATTCCCCTCTCTGCCACCTTGCTGATTCTTGGAGATGTTTCAAAAGTTGATGACATCTCTTTTGGGCAGGTGACTTGGATACTTCGAGCCAGTATGGTTGCTAAAAGGATGATATTGAGATGATGGAAGTCAAGCTGCTCCTTTAACATTGATGAATGGGTGGATGACTGTTCCAACTTATGAGAAGGCAATTTACAAGAACGCGGATGATGTTGAGAAATTCTGGGGCATTTGGAATAGATTCGTGGAGGTCTACGGTTGAACTTTTGTCACAATGGGATGTCTCTCTAGTTAAAATTGCTATTGCTGTGTGAATGCATATTTGTGACTATTTGATTCAATATTTCATTGATTCTGCACTGATGGTTTTATTGGTTAGACTACTGCTTTCTGTCCTTTCCTGGTTTCTGGATTTTCTTTCTTCTAACCTCTTGTTCTCCCTTTCTTTTTAGTTTCTTTCTTCTACAAACATGTTTTTTTCTTCTATGTGCTGTTAATTATTTGTCTAGAGGATATATTGATAGCTCATGAGGCTTGTATTTCGTAATGTTGCAATAAAGCTTTTAAACCGCAAAAGAAACAGCTCTGGACCCCATTTTCTACTTTTCAAGCTGGGTCTACCAGAGCTGCAAGCACCCAAGAGCAGCCGTTGATACTTGCTGCTTTCGTTGCGGTCTCAAACCATCTACGATTGCACAGCGGCCATTTGAGTCAATCCCCACTGAAAAGCCACACTGCATCATTAGACCTCTTGGAGGCAACTCAGCCACTGCCTGCCAGTTCTTCACCTGGGTTCAAATGATCACCGCTACAGGACTGCACTGATGGACCGTCTCAAGCCGACTCAACCGCCAGTGCCCACAATCCATTAGGAACAGCCACCTTGAAATGCCTCAACCCAGCCAAAGCACATAGAAGCCTGCTCAGTGGTATTAGCTGCAAGAACAAGCATTCAATAGATCTGAAGTGGTTCTGTCCCCCTGGCCTGCCTTAATGGGCCCCAGTGGCTATCACCACCGAGCTTTCGACTTTTTGACATTGCTGCTGAAATGATTGCCTATGCATCGCTGTCTACAGAACCAGATTGCCCCTTTCATTACAAGTCTATACATTATTCTGTGTCTTCCCTTACAGGGGTGGGTTATAGTGTACGATTAGTGTTTGCATTTTTAGTTTAATTAAAATCATCCTATTTTTATAGAAGCTTGTGGGACATTCCCTTATTTTGGGACAACTGTACTATATTGTTTTTTTTTTGCTCCTGTGCCGAATTCTTCCTGAAGAGCCTCCCATCCCCCTTATTCTTCCCGAAGAGCCTCCCCCTTAAAAAGAGGTGTGACCTGTCGGGATGGGGCCCGTTTCACCTTTATGATTGGAATCACTGCTAGTTTAGCAGTAGGGTTGGTCAGAATAAGAGTTGTATCCGCTACTCATTCCTATAGACCTGCAGGCCAGTTGTCATTTCACCACACTCGTGCAGAGGTTACACACTACAGCTGCCAGGAGTTACCTGGGCCTGACACAATCAACTCATCGCTTTTAAAGATCTTCCTACTGCCTGTGGTAGGATGGTCAGCCACTACTAACCAAGCCCATGTCACTCTGCGACTCACAGCCTAGCGAGACATGAACCAGAACCCATAAACCATTCCCAGATTACACAACACAGATGCTCACCACCTGGAGGTTGCAGGAGGGAATGCCTGCAACAATACATTTCGCCCATTTAAATACCGCACACTGAGGCCCACTGCCTGGGAGAGAGGAGTGCAAACACTGAAGTTTCACCAATGCCAGGTAATGGGAGGTTTGGCCGCAGTAGATTTAATCAAGGGAAATTGGTTGCATGTTACTACAAATGTAGGTGGGGGGGTAATAATAAAAGGTAGGGGGATTGGGAAGAAGGGCTTGGGGGGCGGGGGGTCTCCACCCCCCCACACACACACACACACAATTGCCGTAAAATGTCCTTAAAGAAAAAACAAAGTTCCACTCGCGGATCCTAATGCCATCCTTTGAAAAATTACACATGCAATAACATTGGAAGCCTACACCCGGATCCTAATGCAACTATGACTTCACAGATCATACTCAGCATAAATAGACTTCTCCAAGATGGCAGCAGGAGAATGACTGAGCAGAACACCAACTGTCTTCTAGGAGAAGATACACGCTGTATTCACAGCTCTTTTGGGAGGTAAGACTTTACCCCCCCTCACTTTTCGTTCAATGCTCACTCTATAATCCCAATCCTGGTCCATTGACCATGTATTGGATAGAGCCACGCAGGTCTATTGGCAGGGAAATTAACCCCTGACATTTGTCTCCCATAGAAATCTGAAACACAGACCCACCTTAATCCAGGAGGCATACTGTTACCCACCTGTTCAACAAACAGCAGTACCTGGTTTACAGCTACACAGAGGACTCCCCAGGAGATGCCATGAATGAATTCTGTTAGTGTATATAGGTAATTATGGTCACTTTTGGGCACTGAGCCCCACAATGATTTGCACTACTACAATGTGATCATTCAAACTCGCCTTTTTATCTTTTCACAGGAATACACTCCATCGTATCCCACACAGGGTACGAGAGGCACTGTGCTCTAGCACTGGAACACTTATTGACAGGATGAAACATTCAATGTAAGGTAAACACTGTTCTGCTTCCACCTCCTCACCTTAGCTACCAATTAGTCACCAAAGCCACCTAACACAGCAACTACCACAATCACAACTGCTCATACCATAAACGCCCTCCCCCAAACTTCACCACCTCCCGCAGGCACTCTTTGTCAACCATTAATTAATCCACACCATCCGTCTGCACACTCGCGTTGACAGCCATCACTACTGTAGGCACAGAAACCTGTGCCAGAGACAACCTTCCGCTCTTCACTATCTATGGGGTGTAACCAAGCATGTGAAGCACAACAGCCCATCACACCGTGAAATAACTTACTACTAAGCATAGTAGTGTACAATAATAATTACTTAATTCTAACCACACTCTCAAATGAAACCATGCTCTTTTTTTCTCATGCTGGGCCATTTTCCTTCACCGTCTCATCCTTTACAGACCAAAAAAAAACCTCACAGATTGTTAATCTAAATTTGTAATCATTGAATGTAAAATGTTTTACCATATGTTATAATGAAATTTTAAGCAAACAAAAGATATCACACCTGAATTGTCAGGAATTAACCTGGCTAGAGCCAGATATTTTGTAACTTTTCTTGAGGAAGCCATTGTTTGACGAAATAAGAGGCATGTGCACCAACAGGTTATTGTTGGCGGTTTCTTACTGCATTGTATGCAATGGCTGATTATGATTGCACAAGTACACATCCGATAATAATGATGCAACCTTCTCATAGCAAGTTACTTAATTAAATACAGCACTTCTAGTAAAACGAACAAGGAACAGAATCATGTTTTGAATGATGGATCACAGGTATTGAGTGCACAAGTGTGAGGGGTCGCCCTTTCATTTCTTGCACACATTTGCAGACCGGCAGGTCTTATGGTCTTCCCCCCACCTGATGCTGACAGTGCCTACATTTTGGAAGAAAAATATTACAAACATGGATAAATAGATTGGCGCAGAGACACTTGGTAACCAACACAACCCATTTCTTTAGCTTGTACTAAAACAAGCTTCCTCAAAACTGGGAAATAGTATTCAGCAAAATACTGACAAACATAACCATTTTTGTATTTGTGGAACGCACAGTCAGCGCATGGTTTCAAGGCGGAAACAAAGTGATGGAATTAACAGAGGCCAACTTAGTTTGAAAAAAGTCAGGTTTTAAAACATGGTATCCCCGAGTTGCCCTGAATGTAACTTTGCACTAACAACATTGTCCAGCTGCTCTCGGTCAGCTCAGAAAGACAGGCCATCACACGACGATACAAAAAGGTCCGGTCCTGGTTTGCAGTAGCGACTGTAAATGATATCGCCTTTGGGTCTGGCACATCCCTCAGTCTAACAAGTCTGACAGGCTCTGAAAGAAAGGCCGGCTACAGCCTCAGTGTGCGAAATATGAGGGTACCCTTACGGTTTGAGCCCGACAGGTCTGGCGAGCGTAATCAAACATGTGATCGAGTTGATGGGCTACAAAGGATAAAACACTCGCAGTCGGCGTAGGGGCCTTTTAACCGAGCGGACACTTAAAACACAGCCAAGCAGGACTGTAACAGATCAAAGCTTGACACGCCTGGAAGGCTGTAACAGAATACGCATATCCCTCAGCCGGACAGGTGCGTGTTAACTATAATCGATAAGGAGTCTAGTTAAACAAGTTTGAGGGCTGTCATATATCAGAAACCACCCTCAGGTGGTGCCCTGCACCAATCTCTAGAGGGACAGCAATAGATCCACTCCCTTCGTGGTACTGTTCAGTCCCATCATAACAATACGTTGGTTATGTGGCATAGCAGGCAGCTGGTATGTTTATATGTCTTTTGTTGTGGTCTGTCGGTTTGCTTACATATCAAGAATCAAGGGCTGCGACCAAACATCATGACACCCTAAGGTAGGACTGGAGCAAAGATGATGTCCAGCCCGCCCAAGTAACAAAATAGTGACCCCATACTCACAAATCGCCGTTTGCTACTTTAAAACAATCCAGGCTGCACACAAGGCTGGGAAGATAAAGTGGCAAAATGTGCACTTTAAAAATACATTAGACATGTGAGATTGATCAAAACAACACTGCTGTGTTACTTGATTTTATTTTTTAAGGCAGTTTGTCTTTACTATATTCTGCTTTGCTTTATACTGGGACCTGTGATCATTTTAATTGGGTTTAATTACTACCTTTTAGTTTTAGGACTATTCTTAGACTCAACTTATTACATTAACCATTAAGGGTGTGTTAAGGCAGGAAATTCTTTAGTTGGTAAATAGGTCGAAATCTTGAGGAAGTCTGTGGAACTTTTCAGATTGCCACATTTTATAACCAAAATAATAGTCTATTAAGCGGCCAAGTGCGCTTGTGCTCCGATTTGGGGGTGGGGGTTTTGTAGGCGCTGCCTGGTTCGGGAGTTTACATCAGGACAGCTGCTGAACCTATCTAAAAAGAAAGGAGCTCAAGGCCTACGGTTAGCTAGAAATAAGCCACGCCTGGGTGGTCTTTAGAGAGGGCAGTGGGCGAACACTCTTAACAGATGCTAGAACCTGAGCACGGAACACGGTGCAGCACGGTTTGCAATTGCTCTGTTGCCATGTCCCTATGGATAGATGTATGGAAGCAAAAGGTGAGTCCCCTACTACAGCAAGGGGGCGTAGGCCCTCCCAAGCACCATCCACGCTCTTGCCCCATTCCCCACCCCATAAAACCCCTCGCTGGGCAGCCCGAAACATCAAGCCTGACCCCTCCCCTCCAGCCCTGCCTGCACCCCAGCATTCCGCTTCCACCTGGTTATACCCCAGCGCCGGCGCTGCCCTTACCTGGCCTGCTCCGACCCCGGGATCGTGGGGTCTCGCTGCATCCCCCCCTTTCTGGCTGCAGAGGTAAAGTTGCACAGCCGGACCGACGCTTCCTCTGCCTAGAGGCGTGAACCATACCAGCAGGCACCGGCCACGCCCCCGGCGCTGACTGACAGGCGGCTGCTCCACCAATCAGGAGCTGTAGGACGGCCAACCGCTTCCAACACAACAGAACGTCGCGTGTTTTCAAAGGAGGCCATGTTCAAGTCAGGTAAAACACTATTGAGAAAGAGGGGGAGTGCATTCTACTTTGAACGGTTGCACGTATTGCCTGACCCGAACATGGCCGTCGCTCGCACTCGTTTTTACCTTTCATGCTGTCACTTACGGTCTGGACGAGACCCAGGCGGAAGGTCTGGGAAGCGGCAATGAACATAGACGCAGGACAACGCAAGTGAATGTTAAATGTACGGCAATTGTAAGTTGCAGCTTTATGTTTGATTTAGTGTTGGCTGACAAGAAAAACACGGATATTATTTAAAAACAATATGTATAAATGCATCTAAGAAAATAAACTGAATTTTAATGCTGGTATATATTTGCTTTTAAGTTGTTTAAAATAGAGAACCTGGTAACTGGTTATATTCTATCGTGTGAGTAGACATTAGATATCCATTTACCTGATTGCATTTCCCGTAGCTCTACGTCCCCCCTCTGCCCTTTCGTAAGCATCAATCGCGCACAATCAGACATTTCAACATGTCCGCCAGAGTTACGGAAGGAGAGGCTTCCCAAGAACCCCTGCGATTCGCTTCTTCAAAATACCCGGAAGCAGCGCCCGGAGCCCTAAGTGATACGCACGTTGCTTGTTGCTCTTGAAACACTGTGAGAATGCTGGTTAATTTCTGCCCAAATTGTGGCCAAAAAGCGGAGCAGTTGTTCAACTTTTGCCCTCAGTGCGGTGTTAAATTACCCAAGGAGGAAACAGTGCCAATTGCAGAGTCGACCACCGCCGTTTGAAGCACTACTCTTGTTGGGCAAGGACCAGAAGAAGAACCCGCGGGAAGAAGAGGCAAAAGAGAGTCGAAATCCCCCGCTTGCTCACCACAAAAGCAAGCCTCTTCTACCCCCGTTAAGGATGTTTTCGCCAGTCCAGAAACGCAGGTGATCACTAAAACTGTTGTGGGAGATCCACCGCTGGAAGATTGCCAGGCACCAGTGCCAGTGCGAGGCCGAAGCAAAAGGAACGTTCCTCCGAGTTCAACTCCAGAGTCGACCATCTCAACAGCACGTTCACCTCCTCAAACCCCTTCGCCCCCCAAGAAAGTTATAATTCCTAGTCCAGCAATCCCACCTCTCAGCAAGCCTGTTGCAGAAAGTTCACAGCAGGAGGACTGTCAAACTACAGGGCGTGGCCGAAGCAAAAGAAAAGCTCCTGGGAGCTCGCCTCCAAAGTCGACCATCTTAACCACATGTTCACCTCCTCAAAGCCCCAAGAAAGTTATCATCCCCAGTCCAGCAATTCCGCCCCTGACCAAGCCTGTTGCAGAAAGTTCACAGCAGGAGGACTGTCAAACTACAGGGCGTGGCCGAAGCAAAAGAAAAGCTCCTGGGAGCTCGCCTCCAAAGGTGACCCTCTCCACAGTGCGTTTACCTGAAAATAAAACATCTTCAATACAGATACAAGAAGTAGTTCCTAGCCCCCCAGGAGCTCCACAGATTATCAAGATTGTTGTAGAATGTGCACAGCCCGAAGACTGCCAGACTGCAGGGCGTGGTCGTGCCAAAAGAAAAGCTCCAGAGAGCTCACCCACAAAGGCAACGACTCCCATCAAGCATGAACTCTCTAGTTCTGCCAATCGTAGCATTGTGAAAAGCACAGACAGTCCTCAAAAGAAGCGTAGAAAGAGCATCTCTATTGAACAACTACCTGAAAATCAACTACTTACAGACAACAGCAACAAGAAATGGAAACTTGGGAGACTGTTGGCACGTGGCCCTGATGGTTTTCTTTATGCAGCTGAAGCAGCCTCTGGATCACATGCTGGAAACCAAAGATGGTCATTAAAGTTGGATGCAAAGAATGGACGGATCTACAATGAGCACAACTTTTTGCAGCGTGCTGCCAAGAAAGTCACAGTGGATAAATGGATAAAAACTCGTGGAATGAACTTCCTTGGAATCCCAAACTGTGTTGGGTTTGGGCAGCATGAAGGTAACTATAGGTTTCTGGTATTTCCTGATTTGGGTATGAGCTTGCAGTCTGTGCTGGATACATGTGCAGACACACTTTCCGAGAAGGCAGTTTTTCAGATTTCATACAGAATGCTGGACGTGTTCGAGTACATCCACGAAAATGAATATGTCCATGGTGATCTCAAGGCTGAGGACATCTTTGTCAATCCTGAAGATCTCAGCAAGGTTCTTTTGGCAAATTACTTCTCTGTGTATCGATACTGCCCTGGTGGGACACACGTCACTTCAATGGAAGGCAGTAGGAAGCCTCATGAGGGTACAGTGGAGTTTATCAGCCTTGATATCCACAAAGGTATGGGGCCATCTCGGCGTAGTGACTTGGAGATGCTGGGGTACTGCATGTTGAAGTGGATGTGTGGCATCCTTCCATGGAGCAAAGGCATGACGGCATCTGCTGTTCGGAGTCAGAAGGAAAGCTACAAGTCTGATGTGGCAGGTCTCCTCAAGCATTGCTTCGGCAAGAGAAAATACCCAGAGGCTCTGAAGACCTACCTCGATCATGTGATGGTTTTGAAATACGAAGAGAAACCAGACTACGATGTTCTACGAAAGATTTTTGCTGCACCACTGGAAAAGATGAAAGTGTCGGCCTATGACCCTGTCGATCTGAAAGTATAACTGTAGGTGCAGCTGGTAGGTTCCAAAAAACAAAGTGCTAATGAGAAGAAGAACTGCTGACGGACCGTTTTTGGGATCATTTTTGACAGAGTGGAAATTGTGATTTTTACTTCAATCTTTTAATTGTGGATTTAAAGAAAAAACGTTTTAAGTGGTTTTATCAAAGTTTTTATAGGCTGTTCGTAGACGTTGGCTTTGCACAAAGAATTATTTCTCCGTCTGATATCATCAAGCAGATCTCCTTAGTGGAGTAGTAGACATTGAACTTACAAACTGCACCGTTTTGGGTTTCTGCGTTCTCAACGTTGGCACTTCTTGATTGCACAAAACTCGGTACCAAAAGCAGGGTCCAAATGCTTATATCCATCTGCTTCTCACGGAGTGTTGGTGGGGGGGACATTGTAGGGATACTTTTACTCGGGAAGACACATGAAGCATTAAACATCATTAATAGCTTGCTGTTGATGTTTTAACTTGGGTGATGGTGTTTTTTGACAATATTGGGGGTTTAATATTCTGCTGTTTCGTCTGATGTGTAAAGTGGTTATTTAGGGAAGGTAGTGGCGTGTGGAGAGAGCCCATCCCAGGTTCTACACTGGCGCTCTCTGTAATCAGTGAATTTAACAGGAATGCTTGTCAGATTTGATGGTCCAGGAGGTGCTATTAGAAGTGTAGCATTAAGCCCCCCACCCACCTTCTCTGTACTCTCAACATAAGCTATTCCTAGAGGTACAGACTTGCTGTGACCTTTTGGCCTGCATGTTGCATTCTCTCCGATTATGCTCTGAATCATCTCTTGGTTTGGCCTCCAGTGATCAGTCAGGCAAAGATTACTGCAGTGAATAAGAACTCCAGGTCAGTGAGTGCATGGGCTTAATATTATACATTTAAACTAAACTTTCACCTCCTCGGGTCTTGTCGAAATGATCCTTCTGATCCTGTTCTAGATTTACTTGTGTTTGTTGATCTACTGTGATTCGGCTGGATTGCATAGACGCTATCAACTACTTGAGGTTTATAGCAAATGTTTAATTGTATGTTATTTTAAAAAAAAGTTGTTTTTGTAAAATTTAGGAATGTTATATTTTAAGATAATGGAGTACATAACAGCTGCACATGACATTTTAAAGAGAATGTTGGTGCAGAGGGTTTACAGTTTTTCATGTAAAGGTGGAGTGATTTGTTTTGTTTTTGTTGTTACTACTGTCGTATGACTATTGGTCTTGGAGTCTTGGACTGTCTTGTCTAAGTGGATATGTTTCAGCTATCCACAGATCAAGTCCACGTTGTTGCTGTGAAATGATTTGAAGGACCTCTCACCCAGCAGTCTTAAGCCTCCTTTATAGATTATTAGAAAATGGGCTTGTCAATGGACTTGGTCATCTGTGGGAAACAAGAACACATTAAAACACTTTCAAAGACTGAGGCATACCCTACCAATGAATACAGAATAAAATGGCAGCCTCGTTTTTTTTTAGTGCTGCTAACTAGTTTCTCGCAAAAACTCCAGTTACACAATGCCCGTTATTCTGTATCCAGTCTTGGGGCCCGGCACAAACTTTTACAAAGGTTTCCGTTGCATGATAACATTTTTAGTTACATAAGGAAGTGGATTGTTTATATCGTAATGCTGATTGACAAAACACAGGGGTGTGTCTTGACATAAGCTTGTAATGAAGAGTTGTCCAACAGAAAAATAATAGTCGGCGTGCAGTGATATCTTGCATCTCAACAATGTCGGGGTCATTTTCTGCTCACCTCGTGTCCCATGTGCTGTGCATGTATTCTATTGGCCCGCACACACAAAAAGGCTTTCAAGGCATTAGATGTCTGTGTTCTTCCTGTCTGGCATATATTCTGATTCCGAATAAAGGTTTTTGGTTATAAAATTCAATACTCGTTTTATTCTAATGTAAGCAGGAGTTGTGATTTTTAGTGTGGACTTCCCAGTGCTGCATGGGGCGGGGGTTGGGGGGTGTCTTGAGTGAGTGCACTTTTTGAGTTGCCACCCTATTTAACCAACACTTATTTAAATATCTCACTCTTCAGGAGTCTACAGGAGTGGGCTGATTATGCTCCAGGAGAATCTCTGTTTTAGTTAATTGTTACACACACACTTGTTGTACTAGTTGTGTGTGTGTGTGTCTCTCTCTCCCAAGAGCTCCTGCGCTATACATGCACAGGGTGCCTGTGAGAACTTTCTCAGGTGGGTATAAGCTTCCTTTCAGAGTGCATGTTTAGTCTGCTTTCCAAATAGCTACAGAGCCTGGTTAGCATTTGTTTAGCGAGCCATTAATGTAATGGAGATTGGGCCTCTAAAGATGGCACTATTTTACTTCGGGCATCCTTTGCAGTTACCACCCTAAAAAAACTCCCTCTGCTTTGGTTGCTTAGCTGCATAGGACCCGAAATCTGTATTGTTGAGAGAATGGCTGTGCGCAAGTGTTTTCAGTACTGCAAAGGTTGAGGCCTAACGCACCCATCCAAATGTACACTCACCACTAGCCATCTGTCAACTGTGATTGGCTGGTAACTTGCAACTAGAAGTGTGTATCCCCGTCATGCGTTAGTATTGGAGAATAGTTTGCCACAGTTGAGAAAGCATAGTGCTTTATTCAGACATTGTACATGAGTAACAACTTGAGGCAAAGCATTTCTATTTCTGGGTGCTTACGAAAGAATAGATCATTGAAATGTGCAAGGATGAGCAAACATTGGAGCAGGCAGAGGACACACACAGCCATATAGTAATTTCCAGTAGTGGCAGTAATATATAACCCTTTGCATGAGTAACAAGATATTTCTAAGTGAAGAGAGGATGGGTGATAAAGGGGACTGGTGGAAGATGCCACTATATACAATAGGAGCCCTTTCGTGAGCAAGGAAGTGCTTTTTAACCACAACATGAAGGCCAGTACCATGGTGATATTCTTGTTGTCAGCAGGTAGCCCATTCATTGATGAGGAGCAATATGGGGGAAGGAGCGGAAACGTGTGGTGGCTCAGGTGGGAGAAGAACCTGGAGGTTTAACCTAGGCCTGGGATTGCAGTGGGTTAGTGAGCGTCAAATGTCGATTGTATTTTTGTATCTTGAATTCAAAAGCAGGAAAGAAATGTTCTTTTTAGTTGACATTTGCAGATCTACCTTTTGTGCAACTCAACCATTAGGTGCCCCGACTGCCACTGACGATAACGTAATGAATTGTACCAAATCATAAGTGAGCGATTTGGGGGTGGAGCAGGAGGCCATAGAGACACAGGACAACTATGAAGCCCAAAATGAGAAGCAAAACTAAGAAAAGCAATTGCAATAAATGGATCTTGCATACCCTCCCGCCGCTTCCCAATTCTAGTTTAAAGGTCTGCTCCATGTAGGCAGATTGGCACACTGAGGTGGGACACTAGAGGAGCCCACCTAGATTTTATGGAACTAACCCCTAGCCCAACACTTTGCCCCACCAAACGGCAATTTTTCGCCCTTATCTGAATGTACCATATCCTATCTTCAGGGAATTGTTTCTGATCTCAGTTTTGTTTATTTCGTTATAGGGTATACAAAATATTTACATAATATACAAAATCAATACAATAAGACTTATAACGCAGTCCTTAAAAATCACCCCACCCCTTTAACTTCAAACAGACAATCTCAAAAAGTAACACTAGATAAAATGGGAATTTAATCTTCAAATAATTTAAAAAAATCGATATAGTCTAAAACATGACCGCGAGGGTCATTCAAAAGAGACCAGGCCTCCTTAATAGTGCAAGATTTATAGCGGATAACGAAGACCTAGCAACACTCCCTTTTCCACAGACATGGTGAGTCAGATAAAAGGGGGCACAGCCTGACTAATTCATGTGCGCCTTTCCAGGCTCCAACTATCATTTCTAGGAGAATGTTGACTAATTTGAAATATAAAAAAAAAATACTATGCACCCCAGGGAGTCTTATATCTTTGCACCATTCCAGGCTTATATGTGAAAACTATCCTCTTTCATTATCTTTTTGCAATCTTTCACATCCAGAAGCCAGCTGACACCAATCCATTTTTAATCCTTCCTTTCAAGAATCTTTTGGAGGATTTCTCCTTAACAATTTCCGATCTGTTCCTAGTTCTGCTAGAGCATAACTGATTGACCCAAAGAATTTGACAGTGCTCCTTTCATGCAAGGTAACATTTGCACACAAAATCCCTCTAATAGTATCTGGATTTGCATGTATCCGGTCTCAGTGCTAGTTTTAAGGCTTGTATAAAAGTGGCCTCTCCAATTCTTAGGTGGTTTTAGGGTGCAAAAATTCATGTTGCAAGCTACTAGCCACCCATGAAGTTACTTGCCCCCTCAATTCTATACATGAACAAAGCACATCATTTCTTACTCGTCAAGTGTCAAATATAGCTAGCGGTGAGTGAACTTTTTGCGGTTGATTCCATGCCCTATTCTATATGTATGGCTGCAATCAACATTGTTCAGGGTTCGAAATTGATTGAGTGAGCAGGAGCTAAAACCAGCTCCTGGGTGTCGGGCATCACAAAGTAGGCAGGATCTACCGCTGGGGAACCAGAAGTGAGTACCAGCACACCACAAATCTGACTTCCACATGAAATGCACACTTTGCCTTTTTGTCCAGTTTGTATCATTCATTATGTTTACATGTGTACTAGATGTGCCGAATTCGTCTTTATAATCTTTCTCAAATAAAAGTTCATGTCATTTATATATGTTTGTAAGGCACCAAATTGGCCAAGTCCGACAAAAGTTGCACCTGGCAGCTCTTGGTTTTAAGATAACAAGGCTCTCCTAGGCTAGACACAGGAGCTAAATGGCTCCAAGCTCCCCTCAATTTCGAACCCTGATGTTTGTAACCTGGAACAGACCCATCCATACTGTATTTCTGGTGGAATTGAGTTGTAGATTTTCAGCAAAAAAGAAGACATGGAAAATGTGCTTAAAGTGAAGACCATGATTTGAGGTACTTGTTTGCTGTATCTTCAGATGGGATTTGCCCGAGTGTGGGCATCATTTTCTGCCCAGTTACATATATTCTTTGATTACTTC
The DNA here is from genome assembly GCF_040938575.1 of Ambystoma mexicanum. Taxonomy (NCBI): domain Eukaryota; kingdom Metazoa; phylum Chordata; class Amphibia; order Caudata; family Ambystomatidae; genus Ambystoma; species Ambystoma mexicanum. The sequence goes on along the minus strand of NC_090930.1, from coordinate 142,930,342 downwards.
TAATTTCTGCGACTGAAAATGTATATTTGCCACTTTATTTTAGTTTTTGGTGTATTAATTTGTAAGTTATGGGCCTTGCAATACCTAGCTAAACAATTCATGAGTCAGATTCACGGAGATTGTATCATCTGCATAAGATGAAGATTGTCAGGGCTTCAAACCTAATTTCAGGAGGAATCATTCTTTCTTTACTTACAAATTCGCACAATTCTGAGATCTAAATATAAGTAGTAAAGATGCCAAAATGCAGCCCAGCTTCAGGGCATTGTAAGTTAGTTTTTTTGTGCTGTGCCACGTATACCATCTAGCTAAGGAATTGCAAAATACCAATGTGGATCACAGATGGCTAATTTCTCCCACAGTAAAGCTCTATCTACAAAGGTTCATACAATAGTAAGCTCTACAATGCAATGGGGTCTTCTTCCCTAGGGCATATGTTTCTATTAATTTGTTTAAGGCCAGGCAGTTATCTTTTGTGGACTGTTAGGCTTGAAAATAAGCTTGTTTCAAGGCAAGACCTTTCTTTCTAGGCACCAATGTTTCCGACAACCCAAAAGATGCCTGGCAAAGAGTAGGAAGGTGGTGTAGACACCCAGCAATCCTCCATTGTTTTTTTTGCAATCTTTTTAAAGCGGTTCTTGTGTATGGGAATAACAATCAATTTCCATGTGTCAAAATAATCAATTTCCATGTGTCAAAATAATCAATTTCCATGTGTCAAGAACTACTCTAATGCAACAATATGGAAATACGGGCTTCAAGATGATGGCCCTTTCCCTAGTATTTTGGTACAGTATAGTATTGGGGAATCTCTTCTGGGTCTTGTGCTTGACAATTGCTTAAAGATGTGGGACCTCAATTCACACGCCTGTGGAGGACTCGCTTGCATGCCTGCCTATTTCTTTTTCATTTTTTGTTTGCACTGTGACTTATATACTTTATGTATATAAGCACGAACATACTGCCTCCCAAGCAATTTGGGCACAGTGAGCATACATTAATTGCATAACGAAGGATTCAGCAACTGCAGAAATGGCAAACTAGGATCCAGTATGTTGTAGGATGTTTTAATCGGGCGGTGTCTAATTCAGAGGAGCTTTCCACCCACCCCAAACCAGATGCGCACAATTTTTTCCTTTATTTAATCAAGTTCATTTTATGAATCTGGGACCCCCAATTTAAAAGAATTGTTTCCTAACTGCTCCCCTCCACTTTCGGGACAAGACCTGCACAGGGTAGCACAGAAGGTATATTTATTAACCAAATAGAAATAATTGAATAAGATTACAGATTAATAAATTGTTACTTCATAAAAAAACAATAAGAAATAATCAACACACTAGTCACTTTAGTTTTCAATGCCACAATTATGGAAATTGAGATTTTGTAAGACACACTTCACCATAAGTATCTATTTAACCCGAGAATGCATGCAACATGAATTGAATTCATAAGTCGAGGAGGAATCTTTCATTTGTGAAAAAAATAAATTAGTTAAAATAACCCTGCCTTTCTAATTCTTGCTACTTCCCCTTTATTTAATGTCCCACAACCCTTACTCAATAGACAGGTCAGCATTTAACACTTAATTGCAACCAACTATTAGACCTTCATGTATGTAGGTGGCTTATAGAAGGAAAAGGATGTTCAACATGTATGTCGGCAGATTCCTTTCGTGATGTTTCTATTCAAACACTGTGTAAAATGTACCTTTCTCCCTTTTGAATGAGCAACATGGACAGCGAATAATCGCCCTCTCCCTTTTATCTTGAGCAACTATGCATAAAAACAATATTCTGCTTGATGGTATATCCACAAGTTACTTAAATGATCTTCTTTTTGTAGGTATGGACAAAGTAAGATGACCTTTTTGACCCCTGTTAATAGTTCTTCTGTACTAGACATAATCGACAGAGAAAAGGGTCAGGTACATCTCTCTGTATACACACCATGGGACCTAATCTATCAATATATATATATTCCAGAAGCACATACACTTCTGAAATGTTGCCTAACTTCACGGGATGCACAATTAATTCATCTTTTGTATTTATTTTCATGTATATAGCGTTTATGCAGTTTACATAAGGAATAAAAACAGTACAATAAAAGGAATCCGTCAACCAAATCATAGGGAAAAGGAGGTGATCTTTAAGTCTATACTTAAAGAAAGAGTAGGTACAGTCCAAAGGGACAGAGGGAGAGCATTCCAATGCTTTATAGGTAAGAGAAAGAAGGCGTGCAAGTGAGATGAAGTACAATGAGGGACAGATGGAAGAAAGAGGGATTGTGAATGAAGAGGATACATAGAATAGAAACAAACAAGTGAGGAAAAGTAGGGAGGAGCTGAGACATGGAGGCATTTAAAAACGAGGCCTAAGAAAATCAAACCAAGACAGCTGCAAAGGCCAGCCATTGAAGGTGGTGGAGAACAGGAGAAATTTAGGGGGTAATTCATAGAATTCAGTGCACAAGTGGCACATGTGGCTGGCGCACAGCGTGCGCGTGCGAATCTCTGCGCCAGCCGCGTGCGCTAAAATCCATTTCCGCGCACAGAGTATTCATGGATTTAACCTACCAAAACCAGCCGTGGCGCAGCGACCCTGCAGCAGTGCCAGTTACGCCCCCAAGAACGCCCCTCGCGCAAGGGAAAGCCTTCAAAGTCCCCAATTCAGCGCAAAGGGCCGTGCTAACCCCGGACCAGTTTACAGGGCCGCCAAACAGCAAAGCCAAGCGGGGAACGTGTATTACTGGGTTGTGCTTGAAGTTTCACACGCGAAAGGGCCTGTGCGAGTATTCCTGGGGTTCGCGTGAACTTTGACAAGCGAAAGGGCCCTGTGCGAGCAGGGTACGTGATTTATGGGGTTCGCGGCAAGTCTCACACACGAAAGGGCCCTGTGCGAACGGGGTATGTGTATTTCAGGGGTGCGCAGGAAGTTTTACACGCGATTGGCCTGGGTACGTGTATTTCAGGGGTGTGCGGGAAGTTTTACACGCGATTGGCCTGGGTACGTGTATTTCAGGGGTGCGCGGGAAGTTTTACACGCGATTGCCTGGGTACGTGTATTTCAGGGGTGCGCGGGAAGTTTCACACGCGATTGGCCTGGGTATGTGGATTTCAGGGGTGCGCGGGAAGTTTCACACGATTGGGCTGGGTACGTGTATTTCAGGGGTGCGCGGTAAGTTTTACACGCGATTTGGCCTGGGTACATGTATTTCAGGGATGCACAGGAAGTTTTACACGCGATTGGCCTGGGTACGTGTATTTCAGGGGTGCGCGTGAAGTTTCACACGCAATTACAGCAGGGTACGTGTATTTAAGGGGTGCATGGGAAGTTTTGCACACGATTGGCCTGGGTACGTGTATTTCAGGGGTGCGTGGGAAGTTTCACACGCGATTGGGCTGGGTACGTGTATTTCAGGGGTGTGCGGGATGTTTTACACGCGATTTCAGCAGGGTACGTGTATTTCAGGGATGTGCGGGATGTTTTACACGCGATTTCAGCAGGGTACGTGTATTACTGGGCTGCGCATGAAGTCTCACGCGCGATTTTGCTGTCGGAGCGGGGAACGCATATTTCGGGGGTGCGCGGGGAGTCCTACACGTGAATTGGCAGTGTGGGTCCTCCCAGGTGTCCCCTCTACCACCTCCACGGCCCCTGCAGGCAGCCCACACCACAGGGGACTACCCTGCACCCCTGGTCATGTCCCGCAGGCAGCCCATCCACCATGTGCTTGCCCCCCAGCCAAGCCACATGTCATGTTGCAATATGATCACCAACTCATGTCTTCCAGCACCCCCCACCCCCTATCATTGACAGGCACCTGCCAGCAGGCCCCGACACATGTCCCCCAGCACCCCCACCCCCCAGCAGTCAGGGGCACCTGCCAGCAGGCCTCCACCCATGTCCCCCAGCCCCCCCACCCCCACTCCCCCATCATTGACAGGCACCTGCCAGCAGGCCCCGACACATGTCCCCCCCAGCACCCCCACCCCCCAGCAGTGAGGGGCACCTGCCAGCAGGCCCCCACTCATGTCCCACAGCCCCCCATCCCCCCATCATTGACAGGCACCTGCCAGCAGGCCCCGATACATGTCCCCCAGCACCCCCACCCCCCAGCAGCCAGGGGCACCTGCCAGCAGGCCCCCACTCATGTCCCCCACCCCCCATCATTGACAGGCACCTGCCAGCAGACCCCGACACATGTCCCCCCAGCACCCCCACCCCCCAGCAGTCAGGGGCACCTGCCAGCAGGCCCCGACACATGTCCCCCAGCACCCCAACCCCCCAGCAGTCAGGGGCACCTGCCTGCAGGCCCCGACACATGTCCCCCAACACGTCATCACAATCTAAATCCCTGGTCCAAACACTCAACCAAGCTTTACATCCACTCCAAATTGAAATCCCCATTACAAGATAGATCTCAAATAAGCAGTATGTGCATGAGTACAAGTCTGTCAGACCCACACAATGGCGACACATGACTGAGAAAACCCACATTGTGACATGCATGAAACCAATGAGAGAAGACCACACATTGAAGTAAGAAACAAACATGTATTCAAGTCAAAATGAAGGGAAAGAAATCAAAACGCACGCTAATGCCAAAAATGCAGCATGTCCCAAAAAATGATAAATAAAATGAGAATCCAAATGAAAATGTGTCCAAAGTCACCGTCCAACAAAGCAAATCCAAAGGGAAATAAAAGCGTAATGTCCATTGCTCCATGGTGAAAAAACAAAAGACGAAGGAGAAAAATCCACTGTAAAACTGTACAAATAGCAAATACAGGGTCCATGAGCCCAACGACATAAATGAAACCTACCTAATTACTAACTATATACAAAAATGTGAGGCATAGTCTATTCGCCCCAAATGAAAGAAAAAATAAATGAAACTAACACTAATGAACTATATACAATGGCGGCGGGCAAGTCCAACGGCTCACTTGTTGATGTCATGGGCCAGGACATCATCGAACTCCTGTTCAATGTCTTGGAGGCGGGCATGTTCTCTTGCCCCGAGGTCTCGCAGGGATAACGCCATGTCCACCTCCAACTCCCTGCGAATTCCCTCGAGGCACTCAGCCCGCCTCAGTGCCCTGCGCATGGAGTTCTCTGCTCTGACCATTGTGAGCCGTGCTTCCTCCCCCCGCCGCCGCTCCGCACCTATCCGCTGGCCCAACCGCTGCCACACGGAAGACACTCCCATTCCAGGGTCCTCTTGCCCTCCGGCCGATGCCTGCCCCTCTGATGTAGATGGCCCCGAGCCATGATGCCTGCCGCTGCCTCTGACGCAACTGCCTCTGCCAGCACGACGGCATCCAGGCTGATGGAATCCGCCGACGCCGTCATGCACGTGCTCTGCCCGATGATGCCGGCACATCTTCCATCTGCTGGGTCCAGTTGCTGGGGTGTCCACCCCTGCTGGACCTCCGACTCCCAACTGTGGCAGGGATGGGATCCCCACCGAGCTGGCTGTGTTGGTCAGGGCAGGTCCACAGTGGGCCCTGGTGGCATCTGGGCCGGAAGACGGCATGGATAATGACTGGGGCATAGTCTCCACAGAGGAGGAGAGGGCCGCCAGAGTGGCTGACACATGTACAAAACCCCCGACCATGGACACTCCCAACTGGGCCACGTTGGCACGCTGCTCTTCGTGATGACGTGCGTGCTCCCCCCGGGAAGCACGCACGTCATCACAAATGTCACGTGTGCGCAACGCGACACCAATCGGGACCTTCTCCATACGGCCAGGGGTCCCCTCATCATGGACATCCCCCCCCTACCTGCGGACGGGCCTGGGATGGGGCATCCCTGCTGGTGCATGGTGGTGCAGTCACAGTGTCAGGGGCAGTGACATGCACAGGCCCCTCCACGACGACCTGCGGTGCCTCCTGCCCCTGGACTGCTTCAGTGGTACCACCCGCACCAGGCCCCATGTGCGGCTCAGTAGCGGCCTCCTCCTCCTCTGTGGAAACCACCAACCTGGATGGCTCCACACCGTCTTCCGCCGTTGCAAGCCCCTCTGGGGGCTCACCCACCCCTTCCGCTGCAGCCGTAGTGGCAGACGCAGCACCAGTCCCCTCACTCCCGGACGATGGTAATTTCTGGGTGGGTGACTGGGCCTTGCGTCGCCGGCCGGTGGGGGCATCCCCGCCGCTTTGCTCCACAGCGCCGTCTCTGCCCTCTTCATCACTTGCCGCTGTGTAGAGGGAGACATAGAACACAAGCATCAGGGTACTGTACAGTGGTCCCCTTGACAGGAAGCAATAGCAGATGAGTGGCACTGTCAAACATCACTTCCATCATGTCCCTCCACAACACATGGGTCAGTACAGGCAAAACACATGCAGTAACAGGCATGGTGCATGCTATGAACATTAGCATACATGTCCAAGGGACTCTTAAAACATACAATGCTGGTTTGAAACTCACATGCATCATGGGTCATGCCTATCACATGCACACACTTCACCGTAGTTTCATCCATCTGGCCTCGTACACCCCAGACACAGTGGATACAAGGATGAGTAGGCTGCATCAGTGAATCTGAATATTCTCACAGACATGTGTCATGCATCCATGGCATTTACAAGTCACAGACACGCAAGTCAGACACACAGACATGGACACCATACATGTCCATGACAGCAGCACCCATCCCTCACACCCCATCCATGTCCAAAAACAGAGACAGGCATGCATTGATGTGTACATTCCGCATGCTGCTCCACATGTTGCATTGTAACACATGCACCTCCCATGTGGTTCACACATTACTGGTCTCACATGCATGACCATGATGTCCCTGCACACACACATACGTACATGGCCTGTGTCACACATACAGGCAAGTATCAGACAACCAGCACCCTGCAACATGCCCTGTCTCACACAGCAATGCTTGGCCACTTACCGCTCAACTCCAGACGGGTCTGCCTCTGAAGGATCTGGGCGTGGAGCGCTGGGCCTACGCGTTCCAGGACCCTCATCTGGATGGTACTCCTGCTGCCCCGGCCCCCCTCCACGAGGCGCCGGGCCTTTGAGGGTCCTGGACCTCAAGTCCTCCCAGCGCTTCTTGACTTGCTTGATGTTGCGGGTTGCCACCCCTTCCGTGTTGATGGCAACCACAAAGTCGTCCCAGATCCTATCCCGTCCGTCCTTGTTGGTGCGTGATGTTCCGAAGAGGGCATCCTAATGCCCCAGGACATGCTCCACCAGGACGCCAACTTCCTTCTGACTGAAGCTGGTGGCGCTCTGCCCCTCTGGCTGGGGGTCGCCAGTGGTGTCAGATGGTGTTTGCCTTTGTGTGGCGGACGTGTTTAGGCCTGTGCGTGTCTTTGCCCGTGCGCGGGTTTGCCCTATTCGATTCCATGAATACGTGTGGTTCGCGTGCGTGTGGGCGTTCCGTGTACTTCCCAGCAGTACTTCCCCCGTTACGCCGCCTTTTTCACGCGTTATCCCCCATTCCGCGTGTTACGCCCCCTGTTCCGCCTACTTTTGTTGTGTGCGCTGCGCTATGTGCGCTTTCGCTGTGCGCTTAGCACACACTGTTTGGAGACGTGTGCGCCATGCACGGATTTGGCGCACAACCAGTGGGAAAGTAGCGCAGCGCCTTCCTTGAATCGTGTGCTTGCTTTCTCACGCTTGCGCCTCCTTGCGCCTGCTTGCGCTGGGATTTTCGGCGCACGTTTGTTCCATGAATCGGCCCCTTAATCTCTAGGGAAGAGGCATCAAAGGATTTGAATGGAAGAAGAGTAGATGGAACAAAGAGGAGCAAGGCGATAAGCAGGGAGGCCAGGTAGCAAACTGGAACAGTAGAAAAGATGAGAAAAAAATAAGGACGTGATAGAAGTTTGGAAGCATGGAAAGTAAGGAAACATGATTTTAGGATGTTAAAAGTAAGAGAAACAGATGGGGGGCAGGAGCAAAAGGGCAGCGAGGAGTCAAAGTAAACACCTAGGTTGCAGGTATTGGGGTAATGGTGGCGAAAGCAAGGTAGGGGAGAAAGGAAATGGAGGTGAGAGGGAGATGGCAGAAGCAGGGATGGAAAAGAACCTCGGTTTTAGAGGGGTGTAAGAAATGCAAAGCCATGGAGAGGAGACGTGCCAAGAGGGAATGCGTGAATAGAGTCCAATAAGGAGGAAAAGAGAAAGATTTGAGAGTCCGCATAGAGATGGTAAGAGGAACCATGTTCAGAAATAGCAGCCCTAAGGGACGGCTTATAAGGGAGAGAAGGAACAGGCCATGCACCGAACTTTATGGAACACCGTGATGTACGGGAAGAACAGGGAAGAACTGGCGTGCAACAAAATACAAATATGCATGTTAAAACTACATTTGAATAGAAATGGTGTTTGGTCCATCAAATGGAGGATTTTCAAATGAGCATTTTGACACCTAGAGGTTTGGTTCCAAAGATACAGGCAATATGAACAGTTTAGTATACATTAAAGGACCTTTTCCTTTATACAAATATATGGCATTACAATTGCAGTTGTTCTGCCTAGATAAAAAAAAACTAGGAACATGGTCTTTTTTTTTTTTGTTGTTGTCCCGGCTGGAAATTTGCTTTTGTTAACTCTGGCCTGGCCCGTATGGTCTTTATGGCTCAGGGCCTGGCTGTTGAAAAGAGCCTTTGTAATTTGAATATCTGTGATTTTATGGAGTTAGTTCTGTTAAGACGGCCCAGGGAAGTGCCGGGTTACCCAGGGGATATGGAGTCAAAACCAGACTAAATAATGGAAGTAGACGGTGCAAGGCAAAACCCAGCTTTGACATATGGAATAAAGCAGGTACAGAATACAAGCATCAACATCTTGCAACTCTCATTTAATTCAATACAACACAATGGTTTAAATACTCAAAGTGTGTCGGTGCTAACGTGAAAACATAATCACTTGGTCCAAAGTCTATGGGTATTGATCAAGGGGATTGGCTACGTATAGACTCCATAAGTGTAAAAGATTGCATTGGTTTATAATTAGCTGATGGCTCCACCTGGGACCATCTCTAAATTGATAAAAGTAAAAATACATCCTCTCTTCTTTTACCACTGGTGACACTATGGAGTTATTTTGCGTGGACTTTAATTGGCTTATAGTTTGATTGCAATTGGCTAACCATGGTTGGTTGTGCTTGTCTCAACTTTAATCTGGGCGTATACTTCTTGCATTCTGGGAATTGCTATCGCGTACCTTCTCTGCAACTTTTATTCTCCCTTGTTTTGCGGTACTCTTGGCTCTAGTTGCCGGCTACTGCCGGATCACTGCACAGATCTGTATTTCTACGATTTCAGCATCTTTAATTCTTGAGAAGCCTGGAGGCATTTTGTTTAATTGGAAGCTTGTTGCGGCTTTCATTTTGGAAAGGATATCTGGTCATTACTGTTGTATTTCTATGTTAGTGAGCTATATTCACGTGTCGTTTATCTTGCATTCAGCTTATACATTGCTTATGTTAGTATTCTTTGTCTTATGGATGCTATGTTGATATTCTTAATGTATAAACGCATATATTACCTAGTGTATATGTTCTTCATGTTGAGTGCACATTTGCTTCGTGTCTAATGCATGCTCATGTATTGTCACAATGTTAGTTTGGTTATTCTTGCCATCTTCAGCTTGGTTTCCATCTTGTGCTGTACCTGCCTGGGATAAAGACGGTGCGGTTGTTTTAGCAAGTAATGTTTCTCACCTGTCCAGTATTGTTGTTGAAGAGAGGCAGAAGCTAAAGATGATATATTCATCTGCCTCTCAGCATTTCTGTCTCCCCTTGAGAAGTTTCCAGACCTGTAGTCCTTTCAAGTGTTGCATTCAGGAAGGCCTGCAGGATGGTGTTAAGATTTGAACTCGGCAGGACCACTGATTCACCTGAAGCAAACGCATTTTAAAAATAAAAAAATGTTCACCCCTGACATACACACAGGAAAGTAACAAAACTCAACACTTAAACCTTTATAGCGCAGTCTGGTTTGCTACTCCAGTTTGCAGGAGGATCGTCATCTGAAATTGCCAGGCATCAAAGAAATCATAAGCCTTAGAGAGGATATTATCTGTCCTCCTATCCTGCGTTCTTGGGGTGGAGAGTCTTTGTGAGAATTCAGTGCTGGATCCATTAAAAGTTGGTTTTAGTCACAAGCGCAGCTTTTAATATGCCTATTTTCATAAAACGCCACGGTACATAGTGCATTGGCTTACCAAACTCCTATCAACAGTCGCTATTCTTAACATCTATCGGTTTGCTTAATCCTGACTATTTCTGTAAACGAAAAATTAACACACAGCAGCAAAAATGCAAATCCATTTTTTCTTTATAAGTTGAAATTGCTGCAGTATTTTAATAACAGTTGCAGGATGTGCTCCTGTATTTGGACATTTTGATCCTTGGCCTTGGTTTTAGGGGGCTTGAACATTTTACACATTTTGCTTGCATGTGTATTTTTTTCTCAAACTATTGAGCGCAGGCCGCAGCTTAAATATTGTTTTTAAAATTACGCTTTGCACTGCATCTTTTCTCATGAATCTGACTTCCCTACAGTGTACACTGGACCCCACTGTGCCCTCAAATCCTCTGTTGTGTGCGTGGAGGAATAGCTGTGCTGTCCTGGGGATACACTTGTGCACAAGAGGGCTGCCTATTGAGTGCAATGCCCTGAACCTGCTCCCAAAACACCAAAATGCCATCTCTTAAGATGGTGCTAGTTTCATACTGGGAAACATCCGCATATACCACCACCTTTCAACAACCCATTTGCTGCAGTTGCCTGCTTAGGTTGAAGGGGAATAGGATGCACTTGGAGAATGTACATAAGGGATGGGCCCCACAATGTGCACCATTCACTAGCCGTTGGCAAGTGAACTCTTATCAAGCAAAACTTAGTGCGTTGTGTGCATGTGGAGGACTGGCATTCATGTGAGGGTTGAGTGACTTATGGCTGACTAGTAACTTGCAAACACGAGGAAGAGTCCTGTCTATGGAGTCAAAGCTAATTGCAATTTAATTATATGCAAAAGAAATTTGAGGTGTATCTGATCCTCTATTGTATCCTTATTTATGCATATCCAAAGGAAAGGTGTACAAACAAAGGAGTAATAATACACATGCACTCGTGTAAATTAAATTAAATTAAACTTGAGAGTGGTTTTTATTTTCTCTCCTCAGACTAGTAACTTGAACTTTTTACCCCTGTATCTAGTTTGGCCCTCAGGGAGTACATTCCATTTTCTCAGAATATGCCACATATACAGAGCATGCATGGACTTTTTTTGTGAAGCTTTTATTCCAATACTTTCTCATCAAGTTTTGTAAATCATCTGAATGGTGTAACTAATAACTATCTATTACTGTACCGCCTGTAGTGAAAAAAAACATTGCCTGATGTTTATTAATGAATATGGGTAGGCTATACTAGGGGAACAAATTACAAGTTGCAAGCTACTATCCAGGCATAAAAAGTCACGTGCCACCTCAATTGTACACCTACACATAGCACACCGTTTGTTACTCGCCAATGGCTAGTGACTTATTTATCCTAGCCCACACCTATTCACTTAACAGTAAACGATTACCCCCAAAGCAAATCTCATGTTGCTCAAAACCTACATTTTCCAGAAATGGTATTTATTGGCCATGTTCATGTTTTAATTAACAATACAATTACCAGAAACCACAAGCTGCCCTCTTATCCTGTTTCGTTAATTTCTAAACTGCATTAGAAATGAAGGAAACTGCAGGAGGGGCAGCTTGTGGTGCCTGGTAATGGTATGGTGTATTTCTACTGTTACACCACTTGCTACCTGTTAACAGAAAATAGGGGTTTGACCTGCTAAATGTATTTGTACATTGTTTTAATTGAGCAATAATGCTGCGTTCTGCGGGCTTCACCAGCCGGTAACGGCCCGAGGCCCAAGTTACAGTTCATGTGGTGTTATTGCTATTAGCAGCCTGAGGCGAACCCTCAAGGTGCTAATAGCAATCTAAAAAAAATTCCTGGGGAAGAGTAGGGATTGCCATGGAAATCGAAGACTCGAAGCCCCTCTTCCATTTCCATGGCAAAGACCAGGAAGTTAGGAGGACGATGCAGCCTGGGCACAGGAGGCTGCTTCAGCTAATAGTTGGGTGGTGGTAAGGGGCTGGATTTGAGGTCAGGAGGAGGAGGGGAAAACTAAACAGCGGCGGGTGCCGCGACCACTAGGGTTGCTTCGAACCTGGGTTTGCATCAGTAGGTTCAGCCTGGGTTTGGAGCAACTTGATTAGCTGCCTCACCTGCAAAGGGTGCTAATAGAAATGGCAGCTCATGTGAAGTTTCCACCTCGTCACTTAACTCCATTACAGTATTAACTACTGTTCCAGAGGGATACAGTTCTTTCCTAAAAAAAGTAATAGCCAACCTCAGCAAAGTTACAGTGGGTTTAAAAAGGCTTTAACAAACCTTCGCTTGAAATGTAAAAGTAGTTCAAATAATACAAAAAAATACAAATTAGCTAAACCAAATGTAAATCTCTCCTCGGTCTGGATTTCCCCTAAATATACACCCCTCACCAGAGTTGTTTCTCCGATTATGACCCCCAAGTACCTGGTGTAGGGGTTATGATGGTCTCGCCCTGACTCTTGCTCTACAGTCAATCAACGCTTGTTACAAATTCTAATTCTAATGCAGTAGCAATTGTGTTACTGTTACATTGTGCTCTGCCTAAAGATTGGCCTTTCATGTGCAGGTCTAAACATTTCATCTACTTGCCTAGAGACAGCGTAGAGTCATCAGGACCAAACTACAGGTCACACCAAATGGCTTATCAGTGGTTAAACAGCCAAGGAGATGCAGCTGCAGTATAACCATAGCAAAAGCAATGTTCAATGCCCAAGCCCATGACCTCAGACGGAACTGCACCCACCAGTCGTGCATATCCCTGTATTCCTTCCCCCACCCTAATTATGCACTCCCTACAGCAGTTTGCTTTTCACTTGAATGTATGGCACAGAGACAATTAACCGATGACTCCATAATATTGGAACAACATAATTCCTAGCATTTGTATATTACAATCCACTGTTGTCGAATGCAAAAGCCGTATGTGTTCAAGTTAACAGTTCCTAAAATCGGTTTAACTTAAAATACATTTCTAGAAAAGTGTCTCGGTGATATCTGCGTCCCTCGGATCATCCTAGGTAGATGTCCGGAAAGGACAGAAGGGTGATGGAATGGGTGCAGATGCTGAAGGGGGTGAGCTGATACAGTATAGGACATCAATAACCTCTGATTGGGCACATCTGAACCCCTTCAATTCGTACATCTGCTCAGCTGCACTCATTCAAAAAGAGTATGCTGTGGTAGAGGGCCTGTATACGAACAGATGGATTTTTTTCCCCCTCTTCCAGCAAGCCCTTCTACATCACAATTTCTACCAGCAAGACCATTTCCGAGACAAAGGGCCTGATTCTCAAACGTTAGCGCAAATGAAAAAAGCATAGGGGAAGCGCTTTTTCATTTGCCCTCATTGCTGAAATGCGCAGGTCACCATCTTCTCAGAGGTGACCTGGGCATTTCAGGAGATGCTGGACAACGTTGCAAAGATATGTTGCCCAGCCCCCTTGCATACATTGGTGTCGGAAGCATTCTCCCAACTCTTAACGGAAGGCAAGCTCCCAGCCATCACCTGGTTGCTGAGTGCATTCTACAGGGAAGCGGCCCTTAAATGGCCCATCTCTGAAATGATTGGCGAGTGGAAAAAAAAAGCTTATCCAACCCCGTTTGGGGGATGGAAATGCATGTGACTGCGGTTTTAAACCGTGCCTGTCCACACGCGACAATGATTTGCGTCTCCCCATGCGCCTGTTCCCAACAGTTCTCAGAGAGGGGACCCTTTTTTCCGCGCATCCCGTTGCTGAATTTGAGATGTGCTTTGAGATGCACAGAAACGGCCCCTTATTTGTGGAAATGCTCAAAGTGGGGAAATGGGACATCTGGAGGAGCGCATCTAAAATGGGCTTCTTCAGATGCCTTTTGTGAATTGGTCTGTTCCTTTTTTTTTGTTTTTTTTTGTTGACGTACGTGAGATGAGTTTTCAGAATACTCTCCAAGCTTGGCAACATCCTACCACTAATAACTGGGAAGCAACACACATGGGAACCCTGACACTGTTGCTAGGGAAATACACTAACCCTTCGTAGTACTCCTTAGCATGGTGGTGAAAACCTATTGAAAAAGGAAACCTGACTGGTGCTTGGCTTCTATGTAGTTCATCTCGGCAGTGTTGTAAATGTGCCCGAGTGGCATCACATGGGCCTGTAGAGTGAGTGAAAGGGAGAAGAGCTAACGTAGAAGGGGCACATTCAGACTGCCCTGAAGCAATGGTCGCATTCTATGACGCAGGATGGCAATGTTGGCACTGCTGTGGCCCATTCACTAATGGTCCATTACTATCAGCAGCTTATAACGATGTTTTGCTGCTGAGGAAGTAAGGATCCAGATCTTGCTGCCGTTAGGCCTCGGTTTCATCTTGTAAAAAATGCCTCGATGAATTACTTGATCAGGTGCAAGTTCATTACAATAAGATTTAAGGGAGCTCTGAATAGCAACATGGATGCTATGATATGTTGGTTATAGTGAAGGCTGTTGCATTGTTTTGGGGCACTGAGTGTTGGGCACAGTTGACAAATGCATGCAGAAACATGTACAATTCAAGGAATCATTATTAGTAGATTGCAAAGTGAGTCTGTGGTAGTATTTCATTGTCTGGTCCAGAACTCTCCGAAGTCATAAAAAAGCACGATCGCATCACAATTTTCAATGCAATTCTGCAGATTTGCTAATTACTTTGACACTTCTGCAGCAGAGCTGGTGATTTTTAAAGTACCCTGTCCATAGAAAACCCAGTACACCTGCATTCTTCTTTTACACTCCAGGCGCCCCCATCCTCCTTTCTTTGTTCGCAGAAAGGTCAGTTGGGCTAATGGATAGCACAGCAGAAATGATGTCACCCACTCATAAAATTGCCAAGGACCTGTGTGGTAGTGTTGGACTGGAAAAGTAGTTTGTTTTTCAAATAACTGCAAACCAGCAGTAATCCGGATGATACTTTAAAACGAACTTTATTCTGTTTTGCATGCACCACTATGTGGTCATTTTCTGTTGTTGAAGATAGTCCTGCAAATCCTTTCCTAAAATGCAAGTTGTTAACATC
Organism: Ambystoma mexicanum; assembly: GCF_040938575.1. Classification (NCBI taxonomy): domain Eukaryota; kingdom Metazoa; phylum Chordata; class Amphibia; order Caudata; family Ambystomatidae; genus Ambystoma; species Ambystoma mexicanum. The sequence continues at coordinate 142,915,152 of NC_090930.1, read as the reverse complement.
ACGCATACTTATTTCTAAAACACTGCATCTTCTCAATTTATTCAGTGAAGCTCAGTTTAGTGTAGTGTATCTAAATCTCAGTGTGAACTATATTTGCTTGTGCAGTGGAAGGTATAACATATTTGACAAACGGCATGTACTAATGCGCCCCCTAAGAGCTTCTGATCAGTTTTGTCGTTCTAAAGCACTTAGATGTGAAGGCTCCACGTTCACCGCCAGATTGTGGAACTCTAATAAGCAATCTGGGTTCTATCGGTGAGCGTTTAGGAGACAAATGTATTTATTCGCTCATTTAGACTTGCTTCTCTGGTTTACTATTGGTTGTAGGACTTCTACTTTCATTCGTTGCTCAAAGTTGCATTGCACATTTGAATGTCTAATAAAGGTGGTAGTGCATATGCCTCCAGCAGGTTGGAGGACCAATACAATACAAAGAACACTTTTCAAAAGGTACATTAACAAAAAGCCACACCCATCCTCTCCTCACACCCCTTCTCCCTACCCCCACCACCTCTCCCCACCCACCCACTCCCTGTCCCCTAACCCCACCCCGTCCTCTTCCTACCCACCCCCCTCACCCTACACCCACCCCCTCCTCTCCCTACCACCCACCCTCCTCTCCCTACACCACCCTACCAAGCCCCCTCCTCTCCCTACACCCACCCACCCATTTTTTGTGTGGGTCATTTCATGCAGATAAACATTTACAGACCCACTATTGTCATATTTTCAAAATGCACAAACATGCTATGTTACTCATTTAATCTCTTTGGTACAAATAACATCTGGTTACAAACATTAGTATGCAATTGCTAAGCAGATAGGTTTGTTTGCTAATCAAGACGATATGAATTGGTCATCTCTGCTAATCAGTTTTAGAAAACGTGTGTATGCCTTCCACTCTTCTATGAACGACTAAAGACACACATTTAGAAACGCATTCACACGAACAAGTGTACACCCACGTTTACCTTTCAGTCTCAAATACAATTGAATTCGTAACCTTGTTCACACAAACCAAACAATATGCACACATGCTTCACTGTCCTTGCAAACAAAAATATAACGGGTCACCCTGTCTCCAGCTCCATCACCAACTCCAAGGTGGACTCCCAGACAAGGCCAGCAGAATCTAACCAAGCCATTACCCCGGGGCTAGGACCCATGTCCGGATTCTTGTGTGAGCACTATTATGCCTGTGGCAGTACCACCTATTATTCAGTTGTACCTGTGATGATGCCGGGACAGAATAGGGAGCCAGCGCCACTGTAGGATACATGAGAGGCACCAGCATTGTGTCTGAGCCATTGAAGACCGGCCAAAGATGCATGGCGGGTGCAGGAGAAGAGGCTGTACAAGGCGGAGAGATGAGGTCATCCTGGCCTGCGAAGGGCTGTACCTCCAAAAGGAGTGACTCTGTTCGTAGCTGCGCAGGTCTACTAGAACTCGCCCTACCTACAGAGGAACCTCCAGTGGGTGACTGGGTTACGGCAGGGACCCTGCTAATCCACCAAGGATCTTACATATTGAAGGAAGATTGCAGAGGGCCACAGCACCGGGAGTAGACAGTTCTCCATTGACTGTTTATCCTCATGAACTGAAAACACTGAGCCAAGACCGCTCTGAAGGGTTTCTGCTCCCCCCACACACGCCAAGTGGCCAGGTCCCGCAGCCAATCATGGGAGGAGGAGAGAGATTTAAGAAGTGCATAGGAAGGGGAAGCTGGTCGGGTAGAAGGGTGAGATCCGAGGTGGCAGGAGGAGAACCAATAAACCAGCAGAAGTAAGAGTGTGGAGGATTTCGAGGCTGTTACCTGCGCTTAGAAACTGGTTGGTCTCCGGTATTAAGCGTGTTATAAAAGAGCAGTTGTAGAGTGGGGTTACTGCAGAGTGAATGTGTGTGAGTGGTAGAGAAAGTAGAGTAGTGATGGTAATAATGAGTGGTAGTAAGGAGATGCTAGTGGAGAAGCAGTAGTGGGAAGAGGGGAGTGGTCATAGTGGAGAAAAGGATTGGTACAGAGGAGCAAAGAGTGAGAGAAAGGAGGTAGTTGTAGTAGTAAGTGGCCTAGTGAAAGAAGGTAAGTGAGAAGAGGAGAAAAAGGAAATTGAAGGGTGGAGGCAGGAAGGAAGAGTGGAAGATCAGAGGGACCAAAGTTTGGAGTGGAGGAGAAGGGAACAGAAGGAAGACTAGCAGAAGTGCAACATAAGGGTGTCCGTGATTGACTTGGATGACTCCAACTGGCTAAATGGAAGTCACTTTTTTCCATCTAACTATAGAGCTTTAAGCGGGGCTAGAGTAGGGACGCTTAGGAATCTCTTATGAAACCAGAGAGCCAGCGCCATAGGGATACCATTGTAGCGATAGCCCATATAACCAATACATTGAGGGGGGGGTTACTGACCACTAGCATTAACTGGGTTTATGGATGCCTTGGCTAGCGTGTGGGGAACTAGTGCTCTAGATATGATTTTGAAGGGGGAGTATTTTACTCACTATTTTTTGGTTGGGAGTAAAATGACCTTTTAGGGAGTGTGAAGAATCCTACGGATCCCTCACACTGAAACCCTGCCTAAAGTCTCCTCTCAGGTGGCAGGGAAAGCCATGACATTCCTGATCCTGACCTTGGGGATGGTGTACTGTGGAGAATCACATGGGAGGAGACGATGCCCAGGCTGGTGAGGAGATCCCGTGGGATGAGACACTATTTTTCCTCTGAAAGGAAGAACTTTTATTATGTTACCAGAACAGATAATGGTGTATTTGTCATTATGTCCCTGACCTACATACAAGATCTAAGGCTATGGACACAAATATCATGAAATCCGAACAAGCCTTACCAATGGAAAATTCCTTTAAAGCATTTCAGGAGAAACATCCTCCTTCTAAAGGTATAATGTAAAGGAATCTGGAAATGTTACCTTGAATACATTCTAAAGGTTCAATGTTAAGTGACTTAAAGGGGAACAAATCTACCCTTAGTCATGCAAATACCTAAACAAATTGACTTGGTTGTTGGGGACTACGTGTCCCATAATTCCATGAGTACTGGCTGAAGAGGCATGCTGTGGCAATAATCAGGCAAATGAGCTTAACAGCCGACACTTGCAGGAGCTTGGGAGGCATAAAAGGCCCCCTCAGGTGCAGGCAATGAGAAGTTGCTAGAACTGTGACTGGAGTGAGCGCTGTAGTAGCAGAGGTGGAAGAAAGAAGACACAGTGCTAAAATATCAAGAAGAAGTGGGAGAACCCGAGGGAGGACTGAACATGGCTACAGCAGATATCACCTGCTTGTTCTTAGAGGGTCGTGGTTTCCCAAACTTTAAAGTGCAGAGGCTGCGCAGCGGAAGACGTGCAGGGAGGCTGTCTTTTGCCACGTGAGCCTGATTGCTGTGATTTCTGGGCAGGAGCTGTGTTTGAGACTAAATTGAGGAGCCATTGGCAAATCGCAGGTCTCCGGAGTGAGAGGTGCTCCAAAACCGAGTGGCTGGAACGAAGATGCTTTCAGCGATGAGGGTCTGGTTCCCAGAGAAGCTAGAAGTAGTAGTAGAAGTTGTGCCTAAAGTCGTAGAAGCTGGGCAATATGCAGAACAAGGATCACAGGAGCCAGTTGGTCAAAACTGGCATTCAGATTTCTTGTGCGAGCACTGCCGGCAACAGTATCCAGTTCAAATATTCACCTGCGTATAGGTTAAAGCAAGCTGAAGTGTTCATTGAAATCTTTAAATAAATGGACAATGGAAAAGTAACACTCAAGTGTGATTGAGTAATGCACGTTTCACTCGCATGAAGAAACATTTCCAAGACCATTGTTCACCCCTTAAAGCTCTGAAACCTTATTAAGAAGTGGTTATGTGTCTTTTGTTGGGCAGAACAAACGTTGCAAAGGACATTTTTGGACCTCTAACCTTTTGATAAACCCAATAAGAAGTGGTGGTGTGTACTTGATTTTAATTTCTAAAGGAATACTGAACTCTTAACTCTTTATTCCTACAAACAATTAAAACTTGTGTAAATCAAGTGGTTAAACATTGTATTCTCTTGCAAACATGGTTGAGGAGAAAAGAGCAAGCATTGCCCAAGACATGAGTATTTTCCTATTGACACTAAAAGCAGCCTTTCTTAGTCAAAATGCTCTGTTGTCAGTACTGTGAGGTCAGTGGAAGGTCAGTCATGCTTAAGACTTCAAAGTACAAGCATTGAATGAAGCTATGGCACTGAGGCCTTTGGGTAATTGTTACCTACTAGTTGGCAGAGAAAGTGAAGGGAAAGTTTGGGAAGAGGAACGTGCTGCTCATGAGGATTGTTGAAGTTGACACAACCTATATTGCCAAAGACTGAGAAAGAAGTGGGTCATAAAGGCAAACATGGGTTGTTACTGTGGCAGACAGACAAGAGAGGCAAAGAGGCTGCCCCTTTTTGAAGAGCCATTCGGAGAAAGAGTGCTTTGCCTGGTTGAATTTGTTGAGACACCATGAAGTGAATCTTGTCGAAGTCTGTCTTGCATCTTAATATTACTGACGCATTGTCAGTGGATGCAAACTTTCAGTGACACAAGTAAAGGGGAAAGCTGTGAGGCAAAGGAGACTGTCCTCATAGTAAACTCTAGTAGAAGTGAAGTGGTTGAGGTGGAAGCAGTAGTAGAAGCACTGGAAAGTTAACCTGACAAACATTCCTTTTGAGAAGTCTAATACTGAAGCTGTGGTTGTATAAGTACAGAAACTGTGGTTATATCACAAGTTGAATAGAAGAATAAGAACTGTTAACCTAGACCTATGTTCCACTAACCTGCTAGAAAGTCCTATTTCTTTTGAACTGTAAGGAAGGCATGGTATCGATAGTAGACACATAAACAATGATACAAGTTTCGAAAACCTTTATGTTGGTGGTTTGGTTGGGTTGGTAGAATTCCTAACTGGCCCCAACTTTAGAATGTGAGTAGTCTCGACCATTAAATAAAATGAAAAAACAAGTTGCAGTCTGTCTAGTCAAAATAAAAAAGGACTATACTAAAAAGAAAAACTAACCTTGCCCCCCCCCTTCTCAATTGACAAATGTGTGAAGGGAATGCAAAAGGAAAATAGTGTCTTAAAAGAAATGTCAGAATGGCTTAGATAACAACTCCCTTCCCCACGTTCAGCAGCACGGGGTCTCGAGAGTTTCTTAAAAAGGATAGGTGGATGGCATAGTTCTATCAGTCTTGCACACACTAGCTTACTAGTACAATTCAACAGTTCAGGCTTGGGCTTCAAGCTTTTTGGCAGTTCATTTAATTCCTGAGGCTTTGTCCACATTCTCATAAACACACAGTTCTACTCTTGACTTTTACTTTGCCACAGTTCAGCACAGGCTTCCCTCAGCTGGGTTTGAACCTGTCTTTTTTATTCCCCTTCCCACGTTTTATCTTTTACTGTCGAAGACTTTTGAAACTGCAAGGCTTTTACGCATGACCACTTGAACCTCTGTTTGAACAGTCAACAATCTTCCTTATCTCGCAATGCTTCTTGGTACTTGTAGTTTCCTATTGTCTTTACTTTGCTCTCTTCGCCTCTTTCAAAGTTCATATATTTTGCCCTCTCTGCATATTCAGAGTTCACATACTTTGCTTTTCACTTATTCAACTTTCGCTCGGGATTGCGGATGCTTTCTTGCCTTCAGTTCCCATTTAATACACTCCAACTCAGAATATTTCACAGACTTTCGCAAGACCACTGTTACTTTGTATGCTTTGTTTTATCACAGTTCAGCAAAACGTATTATAAATCCTTGTATCTAGGCCCTCCTAGGCATAACGCAGCTCATTTCAACATTTCTCATATTTTGCTCCCCTCGGCAGCACTTTTGCTTCATTTTTATTTTCAGGGAACTTCCTTACAACTTTCTTTCAACTTGCAACTTTCTTTCAAAACTTGCATCTTCACACATCAGTCTTTCCTCCTCCCTCAAGGATTCACTGGCTGGGATAGTGTCTCTTTTGTTCCCTTAAAGTTCAAGTTCCATAATGCCGTGCTTCAGCACTCTCCCGGTGCCACTTGCACTCTTATCTGTTTACTTTCTTTTATTTTTTTCGCTTTCCTTTGTTTGCTTCATCTCTTTTATCTCTTCGGCCATCCCACGCAATGGAGTTTGTCTCTTAGTTTCCTCATGAACAAGAAACTCACACGTAGCGTGGTGCTGGCGGTTTGTCTTGCAGGGATACACAAGGTCAGGGTCTCATCCTCTTCCCCTCTGACACCCGCTTCTTGGGAGACGAGCAATGGCCAGGACATAGCCAGCCAGCCAGTTTTCTTCCTCCAGGCTTCTTGAAGACACTGCTCCCTCGCCACGCTGCAAACATCTCCGCACACAGGGCCAGCGTTCTCACACTTCTTCCTCTCCCAGCCTCTCTGGAACTGCTCTGTATCTGTGGGCGATCCAGCATCCCAGACTCGTTCAGGCTGTTTCTGATGTCTGCTTTTGTACCCCCAGCTAGAGTTGATGGACTGCAGGTGATTGTAGTCAGTTTTAAATACCTGACTCCATTAGTGGGACAACCAGGTGTTGGAGTATAGGAAGTCTTTCCTTTCCCAGTGTTGTTCCTTTGGGTAATCTTCAGCACTCCTGGTAGCCTCTTCTTCATCCTAGTACTTTGGCAGTCAACAGGAAAACAGAAATTATGGCAGTTGTAGTGTCCTACTACAAGGGAAGTAAAGGTGGGTAGATTACTATCAGGAAAGGTGGCATACCATGGCTCTCCCTCCTCAATCCCGGAGGACCTTCTACCTAGGTAGTCCTCCCTTGCTAGTCTGCCCCCCAGGGTCGGGATCCAAGAGCAATGGCCCTTCCCTGGCCACCTGTGTAGGAGATCCCTGGGAAGTAAGGTGGGAAACAGAACTGTGTCAAGTTTTCTGGAAACTGGTGCAAAAAGCATTGTGGCTGGGAATCACTTTTATGCTCGTCTGAGGAAGTGGAAAGTCTGTATTTATTCAGGAGGAAGAACTTTGTTATTGGAACTTTGGTTAACAAAATGTTACCTTACCATTGGAACTTCAAGAATTGATTAACACGTTGATATCTCTGTGAATGTTTGTTTTGTTTGATGAACAGTGGAACTGGATTAACCTTGAATCCTGTGGAAGGGAGTTCACCCAGGTTACTAAAAAGGTTCACAAGAAACTATAACTATCTTTGTTGTTTGAATTGATATATATTTTTATTATTGACTGTTTAGTGTGAGGGCCAGAACTCCTGTGTTAGATTGTTTCCCCCTTAGTTTTGTTAGGTAGGGGAACCCACAGTAGAGTAGGGAGTGTGGACATTATGTTCTAATAAAAAGGCATATTTTGAACAAATATCAACCAGTTGTCCGTCTCACATTGCTGATCTGCCACAGGAGTAAAAAACCGGGTCCAATTTCTAATGTTTTTTTTATAAGTGAGTAAAAATATGTTTTAACTGAAATATTTTTCTAATAATTTATTTGCACCTAGTTATGCAGGCACATTAAAAAATACATGTTTACCTCTTTATATCAGGCGGTAATAATAACAGTTTCTTCCTGTGGTACTACGTGCACTACTGGTCCAAACATATCCAAAATTAAGACTCAATATGACAAACTGCGCAAAATTACTCCGTATTTACCAGAGTCACCGACCACCCCCCATCAGTCGCAGACTCTCCACACTGTACAAACAAGCCTTCACCATTCACATTCAGGGAAGTAACAATTCCTGAAGTCCTACTAATCATGAAGAGCATCAAACCATTGCTATGCAAAGGGGACACCTGCCCAGCTAATATAGTCAAAGACTGTGCGGCTGCTCTGGCCCTATTTGCCACTTCCTTCATCAATGCCTCCTTCGCCAACAGCACCGTCCCGCTCGCCCTTACGGAAGCATGGGTTCGACCACTAACAAAAAAAAAAAAAGAAAAAACACCCTTGACTCGGACTCCCCAAACAACTACTGTTCAATAACCACCGTGCCATTTCTGCTAAAAAAAATCCTAGACAGGGCTGCCAATCTACAGATTCAGTCATACTTCGAAACTCACAACATACTAGAAAAAAGACACTCTGGCTTCTGCCCTCGCCACGGCACTGAATCAGCCCTACTAGACCTTAAGGACCACCTGCTGGAAACCATGGACAAAGGCAAATCATCACTCCTCCTACTCCTGGATCTCTCCGCTGCTTTTCACTTGGTTGACCATGAGATCCTTTGCAATCATCTCACTGTCAATGCCCACTTCTCTCAAGAGGATACCGCATGGATCACTTCTTTCTTGGAGGGCCTAGGTATGAGGGTCTTCTCAGACCAAGCCTCAGCCTCTCCATCCCCCATTGAGTGCGGGGTACCACAAGGATCGTGTACCGCCCCCACCCTATACAACCTGTTCACCCTTCTACTCTTCAGGGACTTAGAAGAATTCGGTATAGCTTCTACAAACTATGCTGATGACACACAAATTCTCCTCCCGCTAACAGGGAACTACGAGCAAGACCTAAACACCCTCCAGCTAACATATGCACGCACCCAGGCCTGGATGGCAGCCAACGGGCTCTGCTTAAACGGGGGAAAAAACAAATTCTGATAGTAGGCCCCAAAGAAGAAAAATTGGATGAGAAGTACAACTCCTTCAATATAGAGAACACCACCATTGTAGCATCTACCTCAGTGAAAACCCTTGTGGTATATCTAGACTCCACCCTAACAATGGACAGACAAGTCAGCGCTATCTCTTCTGCCGCTGCCCTGACCACAAAAATCATAAATGCAGTAAAACACCCACCTATCGCCAAGCAACCTCCTCGACATCTCTAGAGCCACAATTGGTGCTAAACTTGATTACTGTAACATCCTCCTCCTAGGCACATCTGCCAATAACATCAACAGACTACAGATTGCACAAAGCAATGCTCTTAGAGCTGCCCTCAGTATCCCCAAGAGAGAGCACATTTCCCAGGCAAGAAAGGATGCCCACTGGCTCCCAATTAAAGAGCGCATAACACTCAAGGCTCTCACCATCACACACACATGCCTCGCCCAGACCGCCCCAGCTTACCTAGTAGACAAAATACACGAGGCTCCTGCCCACAGACCCAAACGTGACCACTACTCACACCGGCTCTCTGTCCCAGCATTCAACAGAGCTAAAGCCGGCGGTACCAGTTTTGAAGTACTAGCCCCAACAGTCTGGAATACGCTCCCTCTCAGTTTAAGAAGTGAAGAATCACTGTGTTCAGAAAGCTGCTAAAAACTAAGCTATTTACCTAATACACTCTACAAATGCACTGTATCCACCTTGTTCCACTGTAACCTCGGAACACCCCCTCACCATTGCCATTGAACATGCACAACTGTATCATTACCTATGTACTATCTGTCCTAACTACATTAAGTAACCTTCTGTAACAGCGCCACAATGCCCACGGGCCGCTGGCCGCTTTATAAATTCAAATAAATAAATAAATATCCATGCAGCTGTGTGGGTGAATGGGGCACAAGGATTTAAGTGTTTGTCATGGCAGATGCACCCCTTATCTGTAGGGTTGTGGAGTAACCCAATGTAGAAGAGAGAGAAAGAGGGAGTGTGGGGACGGCCCTAGTGCCAATTGCCAAGAGTCCTTTTGCGTGCAATTTTAGTGATTGTATTTAAAACAAAAATTATTAATATTTTTTAATGTACTTTTCTTTTGTACTAGCTTCGACATTCCTCATTTATACTGTAATAATTTAAGGAAGGAAAAACACTTCCTCTATTATTGCCACAAGCAATCATCTGATTACAGTGCCATTCTAAGGATCATGGAAGAAATTGCGAATATCAAAATCTCTTCTACCAAGAGCAGGATAAGCTTGAAGGATAAATACAAAAACAGCCAATACAAGTTTGTGGGCATCCCTGTCTGTTAAGACCATATATTCAGCCAAACAAATATATAGTGAGAAACGAGTTGGGTCACTGTTCTCGCTCCCAATTATCAAACTCGAAATCCAGATCAGGCATATTCACGATGCATCACAATTTTTCTAAAGTTCATTTTCAAAAGACTCTTTGTAAAGATTGCACTCCTGCTATAAAATCTATAAAGAGTGACAAAATGTGGCCCATTATCAGATCTCAGCACTTTACACACACACCCCATCTTGGAAATACTTTGCGCACTAAAAACATTGCTGCGCAAGCGGCATCGGGGTGTGTACACGGACCTGCTTCAATCCACCTGGAGAAGGGACACACCACCTTCTATGGCGTATTTTGACAATTATTTCTGAACTAACTTGGCTTCCTCAGTTTTCCTAATCTCATCCTTCTTATTTTTCTCATGCAATAGCCAACAGTGATGCACTATCGTCAACTGTATCTCAGCCCATGGTTTGGCTTGCATTCCCACCAGCTTCTTCATCTGTCTCTGTACTGGCTCAGGCAACCCTTGACATAAAATGTGTTAAAATAATGCCACAGTTTTTCCCACAGCTCTTTCGTTTCAAGAGTCCAACGATCTTGAATGCCCTAAATATAAGCAATAGGATCTTCATCTTCCTTCATCTTACATGTCATAATTGCACCCATAACTGATGTCGGGATACTGCACCCTGAGAGCTCTCCATACATCTGCTCTACAATTATTATATGGGGCTGCATTTTGTGCTGTCACACTCGAATACTGTGCTCTTTTCCATATGTCATCAGCTCTTGGCCCAATAATGGCTGCCAAGAGACCTTTAATGTCCCCTATAGCTAATGTGTTCTCTCCTGTCATCTTTTCTAACTCCTATATCATTTCCCAGTGCCCAATTTCATACTCGGGAGCTTGCACCTTAAATTGTCCTTATCCATCTGTGGCCATAGAATATATTGTGGTCTTGTTCCTCCTTTTTCCAATAAGGGAAACTGCGTGAACCCTGACCCGCAATCGGTTCCCGTTGTCTGCCTATCCATGGCAGGGACAATCATCCCTGACGGTCTCCTCGCTGGTAACGATCTTAACCCGCGCACATATGGTGGTGATTCTCTCTTTTCATTATGAGATCGTCCTCGGCGATGCTTTCGATATGGTGTGGGATCTGGCGTCCCATCCTTAGGTTGTTCCAGATCGAACCGTTTTACGTCCTTATCTGTCTACAAGCCACCTTCAGGGGCACATGTACTTCGTCCCTACACCCCAAGGAAAGATTCTCTTTCTTCATCTGACATGTCTTCTGCCCAAGAAGTATGACTATCCTCCCTTTCACCCTGGTCTAAGTTCAGTCCGCTTAAGGACAAAGCTCTAGGCTCAAACCGAAACTGATTTCCTTCTTCATTTCATGGTTTAAAGGACGGGGAGGCATCCCCTTTCCCTCGACTTTCATAGCTACTCCCTCCCTTCAATTCCTGATAGGATTGATAAGGCCTATCTCCGATGCTTCCTATGTCAAAGTTTTCCTCTTCTAATACTACTCTAGAGGCCTTTGGTGTTCCTTCCTCTAACGGAAGAAACTCTCTTCTATTCTGTCCCATCGTATTGCTGGACGCGGCCTTACTGGCTCTTTTCGAATCGGGCTGACTGCATCAAGATCCCGCTGCCTTCTCCTTTGCTCTAAGTCTTCATCTAATTCTCTTCGCTTTCCCTTCTGATTCTCTCGTCTTATTTCTTCTCTCCTTACTCATGCTCTCATTTCTTCCTCTTCCCTTCCTCTCTGTATTCTATTGTCCCTTGATTTCTGTGCTTCCTCCTCTTCTCTCTTCCTTTCTCTTCAGGCCTTTTCTTCCATTGCTCCTCTGCCCTTTCTTCTTTCCTTTGTTGCTTTTCCTGATACATCTGTTCTTGCCGCTGTCGGCTCTTCCTTTTATAATCATCTTCAGTCTTTTTTCACGTTCCTTCTCCTTTCTGTCCTGGTAACCCTGATCTTCCTTTTGCCTAACTTCCTCAATGCTTTTCCCATCTAGCTTAAGTAATATCTGTTCTCCCATCCATTCGTTCTGCACAAGCGTTATCTTGTCAGCCTTATCCTTGTCTCCTTTCCATCGCTTAATTTCCCTTTCTATTTCTGTCAATACAATCGGTCACTCACTCTTTTCTTTGTCTTGTATGATCTTAAATGTCTCCTTTTCTTTTACTCTCCTCTGGGCTGCTCTCACTGTTATAAGCGGGCGGTTCGTATATCGGATTACTATACCCTGCAACAGCTTTTAGTTCCCTTTTTGGATACAACCTTTCATCTTCTATATTAATGCCTTTGTGAGATAAAGGGATCTGAGGGCTCGACACCTTCCTCATTACACTGGTTAAGCATCCACTCCTCAGGGGGGCGGATCGTCCCTCTCTTCCTGGTACATCTTCCAAAGCTCTAAAATAGCGAATCTTTTCTCTAATTTCTTCCCCTTGTACGCAGCGTGCAAGTATGTGGTCAAGTGTTGCAATACAGCCTTTGACAGCAATCCCCCTTGTGGCCACGGCATGCACATCTTATCTGCTGTGCCTTTCGCCCATTCCGCACTATACTGTTTGAGCTTGGGCATGTGTTTTGGCAATGTTTTACATAAATGCACCAGAGGAATTTAATCTCCCATTGTGAGGAGTTGTTACGCTCACCTGATATCCACGGGGACGCCTGTATGCCCTGGTTGCCGGATTTCCCCCAGATGTACTCTATTCGGGATGATGTCTTCTATGCCAGGTGGGCCTAAAAACACAGGAGGACTGGGCTTAGGTTCAGATTTCGTTTCCTCCCACCAGTCCCTTGGACTCGACCTGAAGGCCCCCCCCCCCTCCTCACCATGTTATGATGTCTGGCGTGCTCTCCGTCCTGCTTTCTGCGCAGGGGTGCATAGTTTCTGCGGGTTCAAGCGACCAAGTTAACTTCACTGATGCCAAACCATTCAAGTGTCTTTAAAGAGGTAAGTTCGATTATAGTAGTCTTTGAGGGCCTTTGCTTTCTTGCAGGCTATTAATGTCTTTTCCTGATTGTTTCCCCCTTAGGTATGCAGAGGTTTGCTGGGTGCGCTGCTTCGGTTCGGCTCCTCCCGGGATTTATGGATGCGGAGCGTAAGGTAGGTTCAGCACGAAGTGCGGCGCGCTAATGTCTTTTTGGGCTAAACTGTTCTTTATTCCTTTTCAGGTTACAATGGTCTTTCTGGGCGTGCAGTGTTTTCTGGAGCGGAACCGGCCAAGATATGCCCAGCCAGGTGAGGAGATTTTGGCTACTGCTGAGCTTGCCGTGAGTAACCTGTTAACGTTGTCCCTTTTTCTCTCCTCCCCAGGTGCCTCGTTCCGGTGTGAGCGCAATGTCCTGAAGATGCTTGCCAATGGGATGGAAGACTGCCGGTAAGCTGGAACTGCTAATAATGTTCTTTTGTCTCCTCTGCAGGTCCACGATTCCAGGAACGCTGGGTGCTGGTCTCTGAACACGGTGAGCGTTACGCTGCTGGCTGCAGAATAACACGAAGCACGTTCTTTAGCTTGGGTGTGGTTTATATAGCCTACCCTGTAAAGTAGTCCAGGTAAAGTAGTCTGGGCTACCACACCCTAAAACACTGCACCGCACAGTCTGGTTCTTGTGGACTAGACTGTGTGGGTGCCTCCATGTTGGCTGCAGGCCTACATATGAAAAGTAGTCCCTTCAAGTCCCATTCCAAATATGAGCCTGGCGCCAAAGGCACCAGAACTGACTCCAGGAGAGTCTCCGGTGACAATGCAAGGCCCTTGGAGCCCCAGATGAACCCTGAGCCCTAACCCTACCTGGCATGTGACCATGCCAGTAGGGTTCTGGGTCTCGGGTCGTGACGGCACTGCCCCCTCACCCTCCGCCCCCCCCAAGGACCCTCCTAAGGTAATTCTCCTGCCTGGTCCTGGCTTGTCTGGAAAGTTCCTATGAAACGTTCTAATTAGACGTGGTGCTCTCACTAGGTTCCCATGATCTGTCTTGAGGGCCATAGCCCTTCCAATCAACTAGATAGTATAGTTTGGATCTGGTATATTTGGAGTCTAGGGTTTATTTCACTTCGTATTCGGGTTCTCCATCGATCATGATGGGTTCAGGTGGTGGTTTAACTCGTGTACCGGGTTGTACTGGTTTTAGGAGTGAGACGTGGAACACTGGATGAATTTGCATGTTAGCTGGCAATGTTAGTTTAACTGCTGCCGGGTTGATGATGGCTTGAACAGGATATGGCCCCAAATAGCGAGGACGAAAAGTTTGGGTTCCCTTTAGTGGTATGTAATTTGTTGCTAGCCAAACCCTGTCTTCTATCTGATAGTCTGGAGCCTTTTTTCGATGTTGGTCTGAAAACTTTTTTTTGCTTACTTTTGGCTTGGATTAATTGTTCTGTTGCCCTTTTAAAGGCCTGAGTGATGTTTGCATGAAGCGTCTTTACAGCCGGCATTTCGAGGCTGGGAGGGCTGTCAAGTTCGGAAGTATGTGGATGTCTGCCGTAGAGGGTGAAAAAGGGTGTTTGCCCAGTACTGGAATGTACAGAATTGTTATAAGCATATTCGGCTATCCATAATAGATCTCTCCAGGTTCCCTCAACTTGATGCAGCATGCATCACAGGTATTGTTCGAGAGTCTGGTCGGTCCTCTCTGCTTGACCATCCGTTTGGGGGTGATGGCTGGTGGATAGCCGTATGTCGATGTGAGCTATAGCGCAGCACTTTTTCCAGAAGTTTGATACAAATTGGCTCCCTCGATCAGAGACCAGGACTGAAGAGAATCCATGCAGTTTGATAATGTTTTCTAGAAACACCTTTGCTAGCTCGGAAGCATCTGGAAGGCCTTTGAAAGGGATAAAGTGTGCCATTTTAGAAAATAGGTCCACTACAACTAAAATGGTATTGAACCCTTGGCTGGGAAGTAAATCAGTAATGAAATCGAGAGAGAGTGTGTGCCATGGTGCCGGAGGTATTTCTAATGGTTGCAGGAGGCCAGCTGGTCTTTGCTTCAATGACGTGTTTTGTGCACACACTCCACATGACTGAACGTATCAGATGACGTCTTGACGCCAAGTGGGCCACCAAAAATTGCATTTTACTTTGGCTAAGGTTTTGGCGATTCCGGGATGACCTTCCATCAAAGAGTCGTGATATTCTGAAATTATTTGTTGTTGTAGCTCGGTCTTAGGCACGTACAGGTGTTCGCCAAAATATGGCAGTTGATTTTTGACAACGTATTGTTTTCCTTTGGTATGCCATTCCAGTAACTCACTTGGGGTTATTTCCTGTTGGATCGTATTTCTAAGTTCAGTTTGCGTTAAAGCTGTGGTGAGGCCTAAAACCTTGTCCTCAGGTATAATGGACACTGGATCTGGAGCTGCATATTCTTTTTCATCGATGCCCATGCGAGATAGTGAGTCGGCTTTCCCATTTCTTACGCCTGGCCGATAAGTGATTATATAGTCATATTCGGCAAAGAAAAGGGCCCATCGTAATTGGCACGAGGATTGCGCCTTTGCTGTTTTTAAATATTGTAAGTTCCGATGGTCTGTAATTACAGTGACCGTATGCCTGGCCCCTAGAGATAATGCCGCCATGTCTTGAAGGCAGATTTTATAGCAAGCAGTTCCTTATCGGTAATGGCATAATTGAGTTCTGGAGGTGTACATTTTCGTGACCAGAAGGCAACAGGGTGCAATTGGCCAGTTTCAGGGTCTTTTTGAGAAAGAACCGCCCCCATCGCCATACTGGAAGCATCTGTTTCCACGATGTAAGGTAAATCTGGACGAAGATGTCGGAGGATCGGGGCTGAGGTGAATTTTTCCTTTAGTTTTTGGAAGGCCTTTTCAGCATCTTCTGACCACATGAATTTTTTATTATTTTTTCATAGAAGTAACGTAATTGGATGCACAATCTGAGAAAAGTCTGGGATGAATCGACGGTAGAAATTTGCAAAACCCAGCATACTCTGGATCCCTTACCATTTTAGAATGGCATCCACCTTGTGTGCATCCATTCAAATGCCCTTTGGAGTAATAACGAAACCAACAAATTCAACATCGGTTACATGGAAAGAACATTTTTCAAGTTTTGCGTATAGTCGGTGTTGGCGCAGTTTAGCAAGGACAGCACGGATATGCTTAACATGGTCTTGTTCTGAGGTTGAATACACTAGGATGTCATCTATGTAGGCCAGGGCGCAAATATCAATCAGCTCCCTTAGGACGTCATTCATAAAATATTGGAACGCCGCTGGGGTATTGCACAGCCCGAAAGGTATTACCTGGTACTCAAACAACCCATATTTAGTACAAAAGGCCATTTTCCATTCATCTCCCTTTTTGACTCGGACCAGGTGCTACGCTCCTCTGAGGTCTAACTTCGTATAAATCTGGGCATCTTTGACTTGATCTAGCATCTCGGGAATAAGGGGCAGTGGGTAACGGTTTTTCACGGTGATCTGGTTCAAGGCGTGATAGTCAATACAGGTTCTTAAGTCCCCTTCCTTTTTTGGTACGAAGAACAGGGGACTGGCTGCCAGAGATTTGGATGGACGAATGAACCCATTTGCCAAGTACTCGTCCAGATAGGATTTTAGATGCTGTTTCTCTGATTCGGTGAGCGCGTAGATTCTACCGCGAGGGATCTGTGCACCAGGTATGAGGTCAATCTGACAGTCGTAGGACCTGTGCGGTGGTAGCGTATTAGCTTGTTCCTTCTGGAACACATCCTGGAAATCTTGATATTCTTCAGGGAGAGTACTGGTTGCGCCAAGTGTAATTATACCGACTCTTGGACTCATAGAAACCTTGAAACCGGACTCGTTTTCTTGGAGATAGCAGGTGGAGGCGCAATCATGAGGAAAAGTCCGTTTTCTTGCACGCCAATCTATCCGAGGGTTATGAGCAACTAACCATGGCATCCCTAAAATTAGCTGAAACTGAGGCGCCTTGATGAGATCGAAGGAAATCGATTCCCTGTGTCCATCCTGGCACAGCAGGGTTATTCCTGCCATACATCTGGTTACTGGTCCAGAAGCAATTTCAGTCCCATCTGCTGTGGTCACCTTTTCTGTGTTTGGCTTAAAACTTAAGGGAAGCCCCATCCGTGCGGCCAGATCTTGATCAATATAATTCCCAACTGCCCCGCTGTCTATGTAAGCTTCAACGGAATGCATCCTTGAAGGTTGTTGGTGATTGATTAGGATTACAGGTATTGCAAAAGGTCGGTTGCTCATTCTTCTGACTCGGCAAACTGACCTCTACTTTTGTCAAGCTAGGCAGTTTTCCGACTCCTTACTCTCATCCTTTTCTGTAGTTCCCACAATTCGCTTGGGAGGTTTTATTGGACAGTCTTTTAAGAAGTGCCCCGATTGTCCGCAGTACAAACATAACTGCTGTTGCCTTCTCTTGTCTCTTTCGGCTTTTGTTAACGGTGGTTGTATGCCTCCAATTTGCATTGGCTCTTGTCATGATGCCCGCTCCCGGAGAGCCGGTTCAAGCCCGGCGTCCCTGAAAGCGGACATCCAGTCCCCAAGGAAGGACCCAGCAACCCCATATAGGGGCCCTTTGGACAGTGTCCTGGCGCTTATGGCGCCAGGCTCATAAAAGACATCAGTCCTGGCGCCATAGGCGCCAGGCTCATTATGGGAATGCTTGGGTGCACTTACCTGATGCAGACCATGCTGCAGGATCCCGGCCTCCTTGAGGCCTGAAAGGAACTACTTTACCTGTGGGACTAATTTACCATCCGGGCGTGGTCGGGGAAGGATACATACCTGATTGGAGGAAGGATACATGCCTGGAACTTCTTCCAAGTCTATTTAAACCCCACCCGAACAGCCACACGTGCTTCGCGTTGTTCTGCATCTAGCAGCTGGACGCTCACCGTGTCTGCTCCTGCATCCTGACTTCTGCCACGCCTGCCAGCATCCTGGATCACCTGCAAAGGAAGAAAAGAAGAGAACAGAAGAAGGAAAAGTCCTTACCTGCTAAATCCGCATCCCGGAGACATCTCGCCGACAATCCTGAAAAGGAAGACTTTAATTTAAAAGCTCATTGCGTTGATCGCTGCAGCGCCGCATTCCACTCACCTTTACAGGGCGCCTCCATGTTCAGCAGCGATCATCCGGATTCGCGGTCACGCCCCAGCGCTTAAGGAGAAAAAGACCAGAACAAAAGGTGAGAGATAGAAGGGAATAAGGAAAGCTAAATCTCCATGTTAAGACTTACCTGTTGATTCATTCCCTCTTCATTTTGGGTCCGCGCCGCATCCTGGCATTCCCGGATCCCGGCCCCTAAGGGGAAAAAGAGACATCAGCGGTAATGAGCGAATGAAAAGACATTACCAAAAAACGCTCATTAAAGACTTACCTGATTTCTACAAGGATTTCACCTCTCATCTCGTGTCGGTGCCTGTTCCCTGGCATTCCGTACCCCGGCCCCTATGGGGAAAAATACACTAGCATTAGTACATTAATGCATGGACACAAGGGGAACCCCTTATCAAAAAAACTTACCTGGAAGCCAAGCAAGTTTGGTTCTCACCAATCCGAAAATCCAGTGAAGTAACTGGATACCAACGCGCCCCTGCATCAGAAGCAGGATGGAGAGCTCGTCCTTCCAGACCCTAAGGTGAGACGCTACGAGAAAACACAGAAAGGTTTCAAGGAGGGTGAGAGGGGAAAGTGGGAGGCCGATTGCATTACCCCGCAGACAGTTAATCCCCTATTTTCGCCTACAGAAGGATACTTCTGCGAGCCAGACAAGCCAGATTTGGGGGGCCCGGTCCAGTCCGTCTTCCGAAACCTGCGCATCACCTTAGAAGAGGTCACAGCAGCGCGAACCAGGCCAGCGCCTCCGTGGGAGTCAGGTGAGCGTAACAGCTCTGTGGTATTCTCTGACGTGCGCGGAGTAGCATCTTTGGTTCGTAGATACACGGCCCGTGTGTCGGATTTGGATTTTAGATTGATGAATTCACCACAGTCTCTAGGTGGATCAACTACCTGAGCCAAGACGTCCTTTAATTCCCTGTCATGATGCATACCCCCCGGGCATCCAGACCACGTCCATCAGCCCCGGGGGCAGGCATCATGTTGCCTTGAGAAAACCCAGCAACCCCTGTTAGGGGCTGTCTGGGTTCGGTCCTGGTGCCTATGGCGCCAGGCTCATATGGGACATCAGTCCTGGCGCCAGGCTCATAGGTGCCCACTTACCTGATGCAGACCATGCTGCAAGAAGATCCAAACCCATGTGAGGCCTAGAAGGGACTACTTTACCTGACGGACTATTTTGTTACTCTGGTGTGTTCGGGGAGGAATACCTACCTGGGACTACTTTGGAAGCTATTTAAAACACGCCCGAAGAGCAGCACACGCTTCGCGTTATTCTGCATCCAGCAGCGTAACGTTCACCGTGCCAGCAGCAGCATCCAGCCTTCTGCCACGCCCGCCTCGAACCTGGAGCACCTTGAAAGAAAGAAAGAAGCAAAGGTTAGAACAAGAGTATTACCTGATTTCTTACCTGATTCCGGATTCATCGCATCTTCAAACCAGAGGAAAGACTTTGTTTTAAACGCGTTGCATCGCAGCAGCAGCACTGCGCCATACTCACCGTTCCACGCAGCATTTCTTCGATCCGGCGCTGTCTCCATCTTTACATCGCCGAATCCCGGAACCTAAGGGGGACAAGAAACAACAAGGTGAGCAGAGAGAACAGACATAGACAATCTCTTTAGCTGCCATATGCTTACCTGATTTTACCGCCGGAGGTATTATTCATCAGCACGCCACATCTTCTTATGCCGCACCTGTAAGAAAAGGAGAAAGCAGCAAGTTTAACCCTTGGCATTATTTACCGGGCAGTGTTGGGTAACATAGACTTTTACCGGAGCGCTTTCAGCAGTCAATCTTCTTATTGGGTCAAAGTTGCAAGATAAAAGAGGAATTGGGCAGGAGTGAATTCCAGACATTTTGAACTCTTACGAACTATATACTTACGGCTCTTCGCCATGACCTTTTGGAGTCAGGATTCGTCTACAACTCTTCCAATATCTTCAGGCCAGTGAAGTAACTGGTCATCAATGCGCCCCTGCGTGCTTCGCAGGATGGAGGGCTCATCCTTCAAGAATATAAGGTGAGATTGCTGAGAGGGCACAGAGGTGATTAGTGTGGAGGACAGTAGGGGAGCCATTACTTGAATCCACAAGTGGCTAAATCCATCTCTCCACTTGTAGGAGAATATTTCTACGGATCAAGCAGACACCGTGCACTGGCCACCCTCTATCCTCCGGACCCAGGTACCTGCTCACCCTGCCATCCTCCCGCACTGCCTCCGGGCCACCCCTTGCACTGGGGTCTGTATCTGTACCCATAGAGCCCCCCCTTTTTCTTCCTGCACTTATCAGACCTACCCTGTCTGCTGTCTTAAACCTAGCACTTGCAAATTGCTGGCTGCACTAAAACTGTTTGTTGCCTTTATTATTTATTTATTGTTATTTATCTGTTTCTCCTCTGCTTCTGTTTCTCCTCTGCTTCGCACTTTCCACTTCTCCCCCCTTCCATGCACTTTTCCCCTCTCCCTCTCCCATGCACTTGTGCGTTCTTAATGTCACTGGGCCTAGTAAGATCACTGTTTTGGTCTCCCCTGTTCCCCTCCCTTGCCTTGTTGCGCTCTGAAACAATGTGGTTCTCTTGTCTTCAGACCACCTAGTTTCGGCCACCAAGCTATTGAAGGTTGCTATGTATGTTAGCAAGTCCTGATTCCCCTGCCGGAGTGACAAGAGTTTGTCTACCGCTTGTTCATGGGTGTGTCGGGCAAAGAGTTTTTCCATTTCCTTTTGGAAGCCCCCAAAGTCACGTAGTAACGGATCATCATAGCTCACAAGCAGCACTGACCAGTCTGCTGCACAACCACTTGGATATGATAAAATAAATGCTACACGTGCTTGATCGTTGGGGAATGCAGCCGGTCTGCAGAGGAAATGAAGGCGACATTGATTTATGAAAGCTGCATATTTTCTTGGATCTCCTGAAAACCTTTCTGGCGGTGCTGAGGGTATTGTTCCGGGTAAACTTATTTGCACTGGAGCGGTAGACAACGTGGTTGCCTGTGCTGGTGTAGTTGTTTCTGGTAATGGAGCTTGCCCGGCCTGTGATTGCAGTAGTTGCCTGCTGAGTTCTTCAGTACGATCCTTGGTGACAAGATCCCTTCACAGGGCATTCGTCTCTTGCCTAGCCGAATGCACTTGGCGCGTAATTGCCCTAATAACTGGGCAAGTTGGTCCATTTCTGAGGTCTCCTTGGCGCCCAGGTGGATTTTGTTATGAGGCTTTGCCTTCTGTTACGCTCACCTGATATCCACAGGGACGCCTGTATGCCCTGTTTGCCGGATTTCCCCCAGATGTACTCAATTCGGGATGATGTCTTCTATGGCAGGTGGGCCTGAAAACACAGGAGGACTGGGCTTAGGTTCAGATTTTGTTTCCTCCCACCAGCCCCTTGGACTCGACCTGAAGGCCCCTCCCTCCTCACCTTGTTATGATGTCTGGCGTGCTCTCCGTCCTGCTTTCTGCACAGGGGCGCGTAGTTTCTGCGGGTTGAAGCGACCGAGTTAACTTCACTCTTCACTAATACCAACCCATTCAAGTGTCTTTAAAGAGGTAAGTTCGATTATGGCCTTTGCTTTCCTGCGGGCTATTAATGTCTTTCCCTGATTGTTTTCCCCCTTAGGTATGCAGAGGTTCGCTGTGTGCGCTGCTTGGGTTCGGCTCCTGCCGGGATTTCTGGACGCGGAGCGTATGAAGAAAGGTAGGTTCAGCTGAAGTGCGGCTCGCTAATGTCTTTTTGGGCTAACCTGTATTCTTTATTCCTTTTCAGGTTACGATGGTCTTTCTGGGCGTGCAGTGTTTTCCGGAGGGAACTGGCCAAGATATGCCCAGCCAGGTGAGGAGATTTTGGTTACTGCTGAGCTTGCCATGAGTAACCAGTTTACCGTTGTCCCTTTTTCTCTCCTCCCCAGGTGCCTCGTTCCAGTGCGAGCGCGATGTCCTGAAGATGCTGCCAACGGGATGGAAGACCGCGAGCAGCTGGGATCGAAGGATGGAAGACTGCAGGTAAGCTGGAACTGCTAATGTTCTTTTATCTCCTCTGCAGGTCCGCGATTCCAGGAACGCCGGGTGCTGGTCTCTGAACACGTTGAGTGTTACGCTGCTGGCTGCAGAAGAACGCGAAGCACGTTCTTTAGCTTGGGTGTGGTTTATATAGCCTACCCTGTAAAGTAGTCTGGGCTACCACACCCTAAAAACACTGCACCGCACAGCCTGGTTCTTAGGGACTAGACTGTGTGGGTGCCTCCATGTTGGCTGCAGGCCTCCATATGAAAAGTTGTCCTTTCAAGTCCCATTCCAAATATGAGCCTGGCGCCAAAGTCGCCAGGACTGACTCCAGGAGAGTCTACGGTGACAATGCAAGGCCCTTGGGGCCTCAGATGAACCCCGAGCCCTAACCCTATCTGGCATGTGACCATGCCAGTGGGGTTCTGGGTCACGGGTCGTGACAGGAGTCTCAATTGACTGTCAATACTTACCAGGCTTATTCAAAAATGGCTTTCAATGCTTTTTAAAACCATAAATATGAGCACGCCCCAACTATCGCCGCTCAACCCTCTACTTTTTTCAATGATCTCTGTCTACCTCTTGGATGGGTACCAACCATTTTCCTAGATAGACAATGGGACTCATTACAATTTGGAGGTAGCCATGCCCTTAACAAGGACATGGCTACCCCCAAACTCGGGTCCAAGTCCCACAAAAGGGGACTTACCAGGCCATTCCGACCTTGGAGTGCCCAGTAATACCCGTTCGCAGGACCAGGACCCGGTACGTCCCCATTCCCATTGAGCCCCTAGAGTGCTCAATGGGAATGGGGAGGATGGTAACAACGGTCCTGTTGCTACCTAACGGGGCTGTTGCTACCATCCAGTACTGCTCGTGGGTGCCGCTCTGCACGTCTGGTCTGACCAGGCGGCCAGAGCGGCTCCCGCGAGCAAACTTGGAATGTTGCTGCGAGGTAACAACGGCACTGGTAGCACTAACGGCGCCGTTGTTGCCTTACAGCAACACTTCTTATGAGGCCCAATATAACTTCTTAACTTTTATCTCAATTCTTTTACAATTCGTATCACTCCTTGACACCTGTCCTTCACACGAATACACAGACAGACTGGTCGACTTTTCACATTTAAACCATCGTGATCACTATTTATTCTCCTCGCCCCTAATTAATACTCTGATCTCAGAGTTTAGCTCATCTTCTTATGCAAACCTGTTTGCACTTAGCCTAAGTACCCCTGATGGGATGTAAGACCACCTCTTCTAAACCCCCTTGGGTTAGGATTCTCAGGCGCTATCTCTCTATTTCTACACAATATTTCCTGTTACTTTTAAAATTACCACAATCCTGTTCCCTTAGTTTGCCATTCTTCTCAATCTACTCACCATTCTGTACCGACCACATCACCTTCCATCCGCAAAGCGCCTGTGGAAACCAGGTAGTGATTTTGTCAAAGACGGACCCTGCCCACCATCTCGATTTTTCTTTCAAGATTTCTATTCGGCTCAATGGCGAGGGTGTGAGAATGTCCGAAACTCTGGAGCTTACTAGGTCAATGGGTCTTTTTAACCATCCAATTTGCAACCATGTGAACATATGGTCCTTAAATCAGTAACATGTCATGCAAAGGCTGGGATGCAGAATAACTCTTACAACAAGAAATAAGACCGACTCAGGAAGTTGGCAAAGTCTCATCCGACTGTTTTAATATCAATTGTCTAAAACAAGGAGTTACAATGGACATTCGCTCGAGCTCTCAAACATTTCACATGAAAAACGCCTCTTATACTAAACATTCATCATACGTGACGTCATACTACGTGGCAAATAAGAAAAACCTACAGGGAGTTGTGGTTAGTCTAAGCGGAACATCCAAGTATACTTTCTATACAGGAACGGGTTGTGATTGGGTCTCTACAGTCATTTGAACAACTTATGCCCACCCCTAGTGCAAGACATCTTTGACAGGTATTAGCTATGCGGTATACCATTGGTTCTTCAAACTGTAAGGCCCTCCGTTATATGGCATTCTACAATTGGTTGACACGCTTGTTCCCTTCTGGAACATTCGATTCACTTAGAGGCACGTAAGCTCATAACCAGGAGCTAGGAGGTGGACTTGACTTTGCTTTCCCACCCAATTAGCCCTACATCCTTCACCACTCATGCCATTCTCGTCTCTGGGAATATTAGGGATTACGGTCACACTCTTATCACTGTTCTGGTTTGCATGCCCAACTCCTATTTTCATCCTTGGTTCACGTGACAGGAGACCGCACTTCAGCCTGGTTTTCAGCATTTAATTGTCTTGAATGAATAAACTTGGCACTCATGGTGTTCTCTCTTTGCAGGTTAACAAGGGATGATTCAACGTCTCACGTTCACTGTTCTTCCAGGATAGATGACCAGTTCTTGGCTGCTCCAGCCTTTGACATCAGGCCAAACAGCCTTTCTCAGTCCTTCCATGATTCTTAGCTACTTTTCTTGCTGCAACACGCACAGCTCTCGAGCCTTCTTTCTCTATGGGTTTGAACTTACTAAAGTTGTGGCATCAATGTCCAGACTTCTATATAATGGCGGCACTGCCTGCATTCTATACACTGCATATAGCCAGCCTTTAAAATTACTTAGTCTATCCGTACAGTTATCTAACGGCTTGTAAGTGTGTCACACAGGTGCAATCTTCATTTGGCACATTAACGTTTTCTTGGTTCTTTACTTCGTCATCAGATTCCATAAGGTCTATACATCTTCTCCGTCAGCTGGTCTTCTCAGTACGTGCTTGCTTCTTGTGACGTCACCAGCTTCTCTTTCTCTCACTTTCACATGCCTTTGGGAACCTCTTCCATGAGATTATCATTTCTTCAAGCATACATCTGGTATGGTCTTCTTAACGGATACCTTTTCTCAAACACTTGTCGTGGTATCATCACAATTCCTGGTGTCAAGCATGGTTCAGTTTTGGGCTTCAGACATACAGGCAGTAGGGGAGTGGGATTTCCTGCAGAGGCATTCGGCCGCTCCTCTATATCCTGCAAGGACAGCTCGTAGTTGCGGGAAAGGAAGCCAAGAGTCACAGCGGCTGAAAGAACCGGCTACATAAAACGCCCCAGGATGAACCAGTGACTTGGTACTTCACTGGAGATGTTAAGGGTGCCCACGGTAGACCCAGTAGGGGGTTGGAAACCCAAAGTTGCATCGGGATTGATCTCCTTCATACAAGTGGCAAGCCAAAGGCCATTGGGGGTAAAGAAGTCAAGAGTTGTAGGGAGTCATTGCCCCGATAAGTGAAGAGCTGAAAAAGAACTGTTGTGCATCAGGTGTAAGCCCCCACCCCACCCATTCCCACACCTCCTTCCCCCAGTTCCCATAGCGACACTTGGCAGGAGAGTAAACCAAGAGGCGAAAGTAAGGAATAGAACCAAGGGGTGTCTGCAACCCTAATCAAAGTCAAACGGACTGTCCAGAAGAAGCTTTTCATGTCGGTGACCAGAGGAGGGTGACTGAACCCATGATACATATATGGGACACTGTAAAAGTCTGGGAAGAGGAACCAGATGGAATACTGCATTATCATGAAGTAAGAGAAGGATATTCACCATGCAAGGCACCTGGGGAAGGGAGTCATTCCCCCTAGTCCAAAGCTTGTTGACATTGTGAGAGAATCACAGGTAGAGAAGGGACAAACTGGAGATAATAAAATGTGAGGGCAAGGGAGACATTCTCCTGGCAGTAACTAGGATAGTGAAGTTGGGTGAAAACAGTATCCAGGGGAAGGGAGTCCTTCCCCCTGGAACCAGATTGGACACTGTAAGAAAAGTCAGTAAGGGAGGCATTCCTCGTGGCCTTGTTTTGGGATCTGTGTGATACCAGTATCCAGGGAAAGAGAGTCATTCCCCCTGGAACTGGATTAAACGATGCAAGAAGAAGCCAGGAGAAGGGAGTCATTCCCACTGGTATCTGAGGAGACTCATTTAAAGACACCAGGAGAACAGAGTCATTCTCCTGGTGGGAGAACTTTACTTTTGTTTAAGACTTTCAGTTGTAGTGTAAGGGGCAGGAGTAGGTTTTCTGACTTAGAACGGTAATATTCAGTTGATGGACATTCTGACCGACCATTTAGACTCTAGTTTGAGGCAATTCAACCCCTCTTAGAGTAGGGATAGCCAGGGTTCTGAGTACAATAAAAGTCTATACCAACCACACTGACCCCTCCTGGTCAGTTGACATTTTCTGCACCAGTGCAGTATGTACACTTGAAATTGTGTGGTTGTGGTGAGGTTGGTATTTGGTTTACTTACTCTGGAGCCACAAAAACTAGTGCATACACCTTGCAAAGCACTGCTCCAGCACCTGCACGTGGCTCCAGCCACAGCCATCTCAGACCCTGCTAGGGGTGGACTGTTTCTGGGTGATAGATATTTCTGTATATTAGCCGAACACAAAACATGCTTTTCTTTTTTCTGGCTGCTTTTGTGCAGCCTTCAACTGCATAAATCTGACTTTTTCAGAGGGGTAAAACCCCAAACCCCCTGCCAGCCAATCCCCTACCTGCCCCCAACCCACACTTGTGCTAGCAAGATTTTCTTTAAAATAAATACCCTCCCCAACTCCTTCCACCACACATAGACACAAACACACACATCTTCACTCCCATGCCCCTCCTTTCCTTTTAACATACAATCACCCTCCCCTCCACGGTATACACACACAAAAACATACGTAAAATACATGTACACTTGCCTCGTATGCCCCTGGCTTCTTTGTTCCTGCCTGGCCATTGCCTGTCGGCCCCTGCACGCTCCTCTGTGTGACAAGGGGCGTGGCAGTTCGATTAAAAAAAACTGATCCGAACGGTTTTTCTAAATCAACTTTGGTTTTGAAAATTGAAGAGTTTATCACTCTACACTGTTTCTGGTTCATGTGATCTTCCTTGCTTAGCTTGCTGATGCCCTGCTATTGTCTGTTTGATCTCCTTATATGTCTGCCCCTGGTGATACCGCTATGCCAAACCAATCCCTGCTTGCTCTCCTCTTTAGGTGGACTACCCCATACGTGGTTCCCGCCTGAATATTTGGAACAGGAAATTGCAGAAACAGTTGATTTTGCAATGCAAAGAGAGTGAATAACCAAAAAAGAAGCTGCATTCCTGATCAGGAAAGGGGGACTCACACCCTGTTTTTACGCACTACCAAAAATTCACAAAAATCCCATAAATCCACCCGGCAGACCAATAGTGTCAGGATGCGGTTCAATTCTGGAACCATTGTGCAAGTTTGTAGATACCTTTCTACAACCTCTAAGCATGCAAACCAACACTTATCTGCGTGATACAAAACACAACCTCACCATCTTTGAAGGAAAAGAATTCAACCCAGAAACTCAGATCTTGGTAACCATGGACATTAAAGCTTTATATTCCAACATCCCACAAGATGCAGCTATAGAATGCGTACGGGAGTGGCTCACCAAGAACCCATTACAACAAAGGGTACCCACTAACTTTATTCTTGAACTAATATCCATAGCCCTGACAAAGAATTTCTACACCTTCGACGGCCAGATGTATCTACAAACAAAAGGTACGGCGATGGGGGCGGCTTTCGCCCCGAGCATGGCTATACTTTATATGGCCACCTTTGAAGAAAAACATGTGCTATCGCAAACAAACCAATGGGGGGCACCGGTGGGTTCCTGGTTCAGGTATATAGATGATGTCCTCTTCATATGGCAAGGAGATTTTCCAAACCTACTGCAATTCTGGCAATGGCTGAATACATGTAATCCAGATATCCAATTGACAATGGAACACAGTACTGATCAAATTACATTTTTGGACTTGATCATTCGACACAATGATGGAAAATTGGAATGCAACCTATACCACAAACCGACTGACCGCAACACCCTATTACATCACACAAGCACCATCCCAGTCACACCAAAGCAAATTTACCCTATGGACAGTTTTCACGAATAAGGAGGAATTGCACATCTAAAGAACATTTAAAAAAACATTTGAATGACCTCACTAATAGACTGAAAACTTGAAGGTATCCGAAATCCACACTCAGACAAGCAGCAAAAAGAGCACTCAACACAAACAGAGACACCCTATTTGAACCTCATAACCAAACCAGGCAAGATGGAGATGAACACGATCGCATTACATGTGTAATTACCCATGGCATACACACACCACAAATGAAGAAAGCAATACGGAGACATTGGCACATAGCCAAATTGAACCTACTAGATGATCCACCACCTCGATTTGCATACAAACGAGGCAAGAACATAAAAGAACATCTGGTACACTCCCTCTTCCAACCAGAGTTAAGACAACAGGCTCTAAGAACACTACGACCTCTACAAGGGCACCACCCATGTGGCAACTGTGTAGCCTGCAAATTCACTATCAAACTAAAATCTTTAAAAATAGGCCAACGTGAATGGACTTTATGAGACCACACGAATTGCAATAGTGAATGCGTAGTCTATTGCATCCAATGTCCATGTGGACTAAAGTACGTGGGCCAAACCACACGGCAGTCAATCTGAGAATATCAGAACATCGCTCACAGATCAGATGTAAGACTCTAACACAGATGGTCACACACTATATGGAAGCAAAATGCTTGTGTATACGTGAATGTAACTAAGATATGAACATCTACTGTAACCAGCGCCACAATGCCCACGGGCTGCTGCGCGCTTAACAAATGTGAATACATAATACACTGAATGATATCACCTGGTGGGTACTGGAGAAGGTGAAAGGAGGACCTGACATATCCAAAAGCTAAATACACAGAGAATCAAGATGGATACCCCGTTAGGACACGTACTACAATGGCCTTAATGAGTGTTTCCAACCCACCCTACATTGATCCTACAACTATATATGGGGTTTATCTTCACAGATGAGAGGGCCTAAGCCATACCTTCCTGATCCTCCACTAGCCTCCCTCCTCCCCCCACGCACACATTGCCAATATATGAGACAACACCCAGATGCGCTCTATATATATTTATGTTCACACAGAATATACTGGATGCACACCTGCACGTCCATGGTACCACCTCCAGGCCAATGGACAACCTGTCACGATTTTCCAGAGTAGTATTAGTGACAGCTGGTCCAGGAAGGTAGCTGAGTGGCGTAGGAACTGTTATGCCCAGGGAACTGCCCCTACTAAAATGGCCCCCAGGTTTTGATGTTAAACTGTACTTAACATGGCCCCCAAGGAGCCCGTTGTTCATGATCCCTGGTGTTCTAGTGGTGCTGGGTGGGCCCAGGGTATATAAGCCCCGCTTAGCGTTTTTTTCGGCTGAGATCAGCGTGACGCCTGCCTGCACCAGCTCTCTGCGAGTAACCAGCTTCAAGGCCAGCGCCTCCCTCGCACGTTGAGCTGGTTTCTGTATTCCAGCGCTTCCAGTAGTCAGCGTCCCGCACACGGCCTAATCCGGAATCCATCGCGGGTGAGAGTATCTTTATCCGATCATCCCGCGGCTCGTCTGAAGCGGCTTGGCTTCATCTGAAACTGCATCGGGACCTCTTCTGCACCGCCTCCTTCACGGACTCACCCGCGCACCGAGAGCACATCGGCATCCAGGAATTCAACTCTCCTACGAGACAAAACAACAAGGGGTGAGAACTGCATCCCGCTTTCCCCTTCCAACCCCACCAATCTAACACTTACCTTAACCTGCTTCCGAAACCTTCCGTTGACGTCTGGCGGTTCCCAGTAGTTGCAGTGTGGGCCTGGAAAAAGGGGGAAAACAAACTGCAATTAGTCTATCTTTGGAACTCATACATCACCGCGTGCCTCTGCCAATAAGACGGTACGCCAGCACTAGCACTTTAAAGAACATTAATCTGTGTGGACAGTGCCAATAAGAACTCAAAGTGAACTAGCAATCAGGTGCGCTGCACCTGGTCTGAGTCACCATTGTCAAGAGAAGGAACTGGGCTTGTATTGCAATCTTGGCCACCCAGTGAAGGAACTGGGTTTGACTTTCATTTATCCGGAGAAATATTACGGAGGTTCAGCAGCACAGCATTGAGTGCCCCATCCATTAATCCGGATTACTCCCAACTCTCTGACCACTGGGTAACAACCTGCAGTGAGCAGAGGGAAAGGAGTGTTCTGGACTATCTTCAAGGGGCAGATGATCGCCTACAGACCGGACCAGGAACCATCGATAGACCAGACCAGGCACTCCTGCAGGGCCCACAGGTAAGCGTTACAGAACGCTAAGCCCACGATACTGCTCTGCCTGAGTGCCATGGCTTCTGAAGTTGATCAGCTAGCTGCCCTACTGGGCGAGTTACGTGCCGAGGTACACGCTGCACGCTCGGAGACTAATGCTATGAGAAAGGATTTGGTTGTGAACAGGGAGAGAACGGAAGAACTGGCAAAGCGCCTTACCAGAACTTGAGCTGGACAGGTCCCTTTGCCTGGTCCAGCTGATGGAGCAGCGGCGGCAGCACCTCAGATACAGGTGACCACTCCGGTCACCGTTCCTTTGGCTCCACCAGAAAGGTTTATGTGAGACCCCCCTGAAGTATGGTGTCTTCATGACTCATTGCCGGCTCCATTTTCGGTGCCGCCCAGGGGCATTCCCGACCGATCAAACCAAGGTGGCCTTTGTCTTGTCCTATCTTGGGGGTCATGCCGCTAGTTGGTCGGTGCCACTAGTTGATTGGGATGACCCAGTTTTACATAACTTTGGTAACTTCCAACAGGAAATGGACAAGCTCTTTTCCCGCCGCACTCAAGGACACGCCTTCGACGGGGAATTGTTAGCCCTTCGACAGGGATCGCAGGATCTGTTCGGATACATCACCACATTTAATCGTCTGGTGGCCGAGACCAACTGGCCCGAAGATAAACAGACTACTCTGTTCTACAGAGGACTATGGAGTGAATTGAAAGACGTCCTAGCACAAGTGGTAAATCCACCAGAACGTTGTTCGGAATACACAGATCTAGTAGTCCAGCTGGACCACCGTCTTCAAGAGAGGAAATCTGATCGATCCCGCTTTGAGAACCGGCCTCTATACATATGACCGCGGGAAACACCAAAGACCACCGACAATGTGCCTGAACCTATGCAATTAGGAAGTATGAGAGGCCCGTTAACCAAGGAAGAAAGAGAGCGACGCTGGAGACAACAGTTGTGTTTATACTGTGGGAAACCAGGGCATTTCCTCAAGGATTGTCCAAATAAAGCACCCCAGAGACCATTAGGAGTCATAGAAACGACACCAGAATCATTAGAGCCACTAGGAAACTGTATGGCTCGACAAGAGTAGAGACTGGCTTGTCGGGAAAAGGAGGGACGTCTGCGGTCTTGCATCTTATAACACCAGTTATCCTGTTTTGCACAGAGCAGCCACAACGCATGCACACCCTGGAAGCGTACATCGACTGCAGGGCGCTAGGCAACTACATGGACATCACAGTGGCCAGGCGCATAGGTGTTCCCATTCAGAAACGGGAGAGTATTGACCATATTTTATCTGTGGATGGGACACAGTTGTCATCCGGGCCAGTGACCCAGTGTACTGGAACTGTTGTAATGCTGTGCCATGACGGCCATCGGGAACATATTGTTTTCGATCTTATCAACGCTCCCCAATTCCAGGTCATCCTGGGAATGCCCTGGTTGGTGTTTCATAATCCAGCCATTAACTGGCGCACCCATTCTGTGGCATTCTCAACCGACTTTAGCCAAACCTGTTATCCTGCTCCGGTCAAGGTGAACGAAACCCCAGGACCCGTGGAGAGTTTACCGGGAACGGTACTGGGAGTCACCGGTCAGCTGCCTCCAGAGTATGAAGATTTCCAAGATGTTTTTCATAAAGAACAGGCTAACACCTTACCGCCCCATAGGGCCTATGACTGTCAGATTGACTTGATTCCTGGTGCACAACTCCCCTGTAGCCGCATTTATGCCCTTACGGAAAAAGAGAACCAGCACCTACGGGAATACCTAGATCAATATTTGGCCAACGGCTTTATCAGGCCTTCCAAGTCTACAGTTTCATCAGCCTTCTTCTACGTTCCTAAAAAAGAGGGGGATCTCAGAGCCTGCATAGACTATAGAGGGCTCAACAAAATTACCATAAAAAATCGGTATCTTTTACCCCTGATACCCGTATTACTGGACCAAGTAAAAGAAGCCAAGATTTATACAAAATTGGACCTTAGGGGAGCCTACCATTTGGTTCGCGTAAAGGCCGGGGACGAATGGAAGACGGCCTTCCGCACCAAATTCAGGCTATTTGAGTTCACGGGTATGCCTTTTGGACTGTGCAATGCACCCACTGCTTTTCAATACTTTATGACCGATGCATTAAGAGAACTACTTGATGTCTGCGCTATGGTGTATATAGATGACATTTTAATCTACTCTGACTCAGTTGAGAAGCATGTGCACCATGTACGAGCAGTCCTAGAAAAGTTACACCAGCACCGGCTCTTTGCAAAACTCGAAAATGTGCCTTCCATGTAACCACGGTGGAGTTCCTTGGGTATATACTTAGTCCCCAGGGGATTCAAATGGACAACCGCAAAGTGGAAGCAATACTACAATGGCCTTCACCTTCTACAATTAAGACTGTCCAAAGTTTCCTAGGCTTTGCTAACTTTTATAAGAGGTTCATTGCTGGGTTCTCTGAGATTGTCCACCCTATAACAGCGTTACTCTGCAAGAACCGCACCTTCACATGGACCACCGAAGCCGAGGGGGCCTTTCAACAGTTGAAAAAACGGTTTATTACCGCACCCATACTTAGACACCCGAACCCAGAGCTTCCGTTCTTAGTAGAAACGGATGCCTCCAATGTGGCCATGGGGGCGGTACTTTCCCAAAAGGATCCTAACACCAATCAGTTGCATCCAGTCGCCTTTTGGTCTCGGAAGTTCAATCCGGCGGAACTCAACTATGCAGTAACTGACAAAGAACTACTCGCCATAAAAGCAGCATTTAAGGAGTGGCGACACCATCTCCTAGGAGCACGACACCCAATTACGGTACTCACCAACCATCGTAATTTACAATTCCTACAGACAGCCAGAGCCCAAACGCCACAACACTTACGATGGGCCCTATTCTTTTCTGAATATGACTTCACCATTAGCTATCGTCCTGGTGTTAAAAATGGAAAAGCAGATGCATTATCACGAATCGGCTGGAACACAGAGCAAGAGGACGCCTATGCAGGCCCTGCGCCTCTACCCATTATACCAGAGGAAAAGACTATAGGCATTACAGATAACCACCCAGCAGCACTGGAAAAGCTATAGGACAAAATCAAGGATGCCATGGGTCCGGCGGAGGACCGTACTTGGGCTTCACAAGGTCCACAACGAACGGTAACCAGCGATTTACCCTACTACCGGGATCGTCTCTATCTGCCTTTTCCTGCAATGCAAGAGCAGGTTATGCGAACCTATCATGATGAATTGACTGCAGGACATCCCGGCATAGCGAAGACTATAGCTAAAATACAACAATATTTCTGGTGGCCCACATGGAGAAAAGATATAGTACAACACGTACAAACCTGCGATATCTGTGCAAGGAACAAGACCCCAAGAACCAGACCACAAGGATTACTTCAGCCATTGTCAGTCCCGCTGGCCCCATGGCACACCATCTCGTTAGATTTCATCACGGAACTGCCACCTTGTGGAGGTTACAACACCATCCTAGTAGTGGTTGACCTTCTGACCAAGATGGCACACTTTACTGCACTAAAGGGCATAACTAATGCCGGGACATTAGCACAAAAATTTCACACCAACATTGTCAGGCTACACGGCTTCACTTCAGCGATAATATCTGACCGAGGAAGTCAATTTGTATCTAAGTTCTGAAAAGCCTGTTGTGCTAAAGCACAAATCGAGGTCTGTCTATCTACCAGCCACCACCCACAGAGTGATGGGCAGACCGAAAGAACGAACCAAACGCTGGAGCAGTATCTTCGGTGTATGCTAGCCCAGACAGATCTGAACTGGGTAGACCTGCTTTGGGCTGCTGAATACGCATATAACAATTCAGTGCACAGTTCCATGGGTGTTTCACCCTTCTTCTTTCTACATGGCCGGAACCCACGAACATCAACTTTGAATCCCCCAGCACCCTTGGAGATGCCAGCCGTTAGTACCCTGCATGCCAGTATTAAGGAGACTCTTAGGAGGGCAACTCAAACCCTATTGGAAATGAAAACCACCCATAAGCATTTTGCAGACAAGAAAAGAACTCTTGAACCCCGGTACCAGGTTGGAGATAGGGTATGGCTATCTACTAAATACATCCAATTGAAAGGGCCAAGGAAGTTTAACCCCAAATACGTGGGGCCATATCCTATAAAGAACATTGTCAAACCAGTGGCTATGGAATTGGCATTACCTCCGACACTTCGTGTACATCCGGTATTCCATGTCTCATTATTGAAACGAGTGTACCCGGGCACCCGTGACACCCAAAGACAACCACCTCCCATAATGATACAGGGAGAGGAGGAGTACGAAGTTAAGAATATCCTGGATTTCAAGATAGTTTGTAGGAAACTATACTATCTGGTAGACTGGAAAAGCTATGGAGTCCTGGATCGGACCTGGGAACCAGCAAACCACATACACGCTCCACGTCTCCTGGCTCAATATCATCGCGAGCATCCTGATTGTCCGGGTCCAGGTATGGCTTCCCTTGGGGGGGCCTTGATTGGGAGTGCTGTCACGATTTTCCAGAGTAGTATTAGTGACAGCTGGTCCAGGAAGGTAGCTGAGTGGCGTAGGAACTGTTATGCCCAGGGAACTGCCCCTACTAAAATGGCCCCGAGGTTGTGATGTTAAACTGTATTCAACATGGCCCCCGAGGAGCCCGTTGTTCATGATCCCTGGTGTTCTAGTGGTGCTGGGTGGGCCCAGGGTATATAAGCCCCGCCCTGGGCCACACCCAGCGCTTAGCGTTTTCTTCCGCTGGGATCAGCGTGACGCCTGCCTGCACCAGCTCTCTGCGAGTAACCAGCTTCAAGGCCAGCGCCTCCCTCGCGCTTTCAGCTGGTTTCTGTATTCCAGCGCTTCCAATAGTCAGCGTCCCGCACACGGCCTAATCCAGAATCCATTGCGGGTGAAAGTATCTTCATCCGATCATCCCGCGGCTCCTCTGAAGTGGCTCGGCTTCATCTGAAACTGCATCGGGACATCGGGACCTCTTCCGCACCGCCTCCTTCACGGACTCACCCACGCACCGAGAGCACATCGGCATGCAGGAATTCAGCTCTCCTACGAGACAAAACAACAACAAGGGGTGAGAACTGCATCCCGCTTTCCCCTTCCAACCCCACCAATCTAACACTTAGCTTAACCTGCTTCCGAAACCTTCCGTTGACGTCTGGCGGTTCCCAGTAGTTGCAGTGCGGGCCTGGAAAAGGGGTGAAAACAAACTGCAATTAGTCTTTGGAACTCATAACTCACCGCGTGCCTCTGCCAATAAGACGGTACGCTAGCACTAGCACTTTCAAGAACATTAATCCGTGGGGACAGTGCCAATAAGAACTCAAAGTGAACTAGCAATCGGGTGTGCTGCAGCTGGCCTGAGTCACCGTTGTCCAGTGAACGAACTGGGCTTGGATTGCAATCGTGGCCACCCAGTGAAGGAACTGGGTTTGACTTTCATTTATCCAGAGAACTATTACGGAGGTTCAGCAGCACAGCATTGAGTGCCCCATCCATTAATCCGGATTACTCCCAACTCTCTGACCACTGGGTAACAACCTGCAGTGAGCAGAGGGAAAGGAGTGTTCTAGACTATCTTCAAGGGGCAGGTGATCGCCTACAGACCGGACCAGGAACCATCGATAGACCGGACCAGGCACTCCTGCAGGGCCCATAGGTAAGCGTTACACAACCTTCCACCACGGTCGACATAGATATATGGGACTGCTCTCTGCCCAGTTTTCTTACCCATTTGTTTTTGGGCAGCCCAAACACAAGATTTTCATACACCTAGGAGGAATTGGCACACAAGTTTTTCCTGCAGCGAGTAATACACAAATACAATTGTATTTCACCCTTGATCTTACTTATTGCCCTGCAACTCTATCAGATATATAACTTCGGCTCAAGCCGCTTTTCGGCACGCAACCATCTTAAGAAGCGGCAGGTCTAAACACATCTTCTCAGCTTACACAGATCGACTCCAGCTGCACGTAGCCTTAGCGGTGTACGTCACCTAGACTACCTCGTACAGCAAACTACAAATGCTGGATGACAAGTGGTCAACTTTCGAATCCAGAATATCTGAAGTGGTAAGTGATGGTGAGAATTTTGCTGGGAAAGTGTGGTCTCTGGAGAATTCAGTCCTATCTTTGCAAAAGCAGGCTGAAAACGTAGAAAGTAGAAACCAGAGGAACAACATACGTATAGTTGGTCTTCCCGAAAATATTGAAAATGATAACCCCACCCAGTTCTTGTACCACATGCTCCCTACTCTCCTGGAGCTATCTTCACCTCCACAATTCAATATCCAGAGAGCTCATCGTATTGGACCCAGAAATCCATCTTGCAATGCACCAAGAACCTTGATTTTCGCCTTATTGGACTATACCCATGTAACACTCATAATGGAAAGAGTTAAAATGAAGAAATCTCTTACATGGGAAGGCACCAAAATCTTTGTCACCCAGGATGGGTCAAACATCACAGCAGCAAGCAGGAAAGAACTATTAGCTTTTAGACCAGCGTTGAGACAGCTCAACGCCAGATATGGGATGATACATCCTGCATTCCTAAAAGTCGCTCTCAATGGCCAGATGTATACATTTCAAGAACCATTATACTTGCGCAATTTCATTCAAAATCACAGGAAAGAAGAGATGGATACCACCAGACCACATAACTGAATAAAGACTGAGCGCGAAAGGCGTTAATCTACAAATTACTTCCTTGCCGGAAACGGGCACAGAGAGGTACATCTGCATTAGGTGCTCCACCCCCACCTATTATTGACTCAACTTTTAACATGGTTTGGAGTGGTTGTATCCAGTTAGCCACCACTGTTTAATCTAACAAGTTTGTTTTTACATATTTTGGAAAACTCCATGTTTTTCATGTTTGTCCTCTCCATTTCCTCTCGTTTCCCTCCCTTCATTGTTTTAGATCACATGTTCATGACAATAAGGACTACATTGTATATAATCCTTTTATTGTAATTTCATGGATATGAACATTGTAACAAGGAATCTCAAAGGATTACACAACCCATTAAAACAACAACAAATTCTTTCACATCTCAATAGGACGAAACCAGCCATGGCTTGCATACAAGAATCCCATCTCTCACAAGATGAGGCAGCCAAACTGAAAAGACTATGGGTAGGCCAGGTTTTTTCAAGTGCAGCGGAGGGGAAGAAGAATGGAGTCATTACTCTTAATAGCAAACATCTTCAATTCAAGATATTATCTACAGATAAAGATAATGTCGGAAGATTGGTTTTAGTCAAAATCCTTATTGATTCCACAGAATACTCTATTCTCATTGTTTATGGCCCCACTATTGCTGACCCACGTTTCTGGGCTCATTTAAGAAATCGTAAATCCAAATTTTGTCCCAATAATTTGTTTGTGGAGATTTCAACGAAATCATAGACCCTATACTCGAGAAAAAAATGTAATGTGCGATTTAGAATCACCAAATCAATCCCACCTTCAATTTGCTATTTTTGTGTCAGATTTAGTACTCATTGATGCCTGGTGCATTATTCATCCCTCAGATTTAGATTATACGTTTTTACCCCTCCTCAAAACTCACTCTCAAGGATTGATTACATTTTCATATCTAAATCTCTAAAAATAATGTAAGAGGCAAGAATAGCACCCATTGTCTTATCTGACCATGCGTTGGTCCAGATCAAACTATCCACTGCTCAAATTACACATAAATTCAACAAATGGCGATTCATTCCGCTCTATTAAAGGATGAGGATTTTGTGAAATGTATTCATCAACAACATTCTTTTTTTGCAGAAAACTCTTCTAATGTTACCTCGATTCATAACAATTGGGACCGCTTTAAAGCAACAATGAGAGGACACATTATATCCTATATGGCAGCCAAAAAGAAAAGACTTAATGGATGATATTCTCAAGCAAATTAAAATCTTACAACCACAGTATATTGATGCTAACTCTGCCCTAACTCATCAAAAAATCATTAAACTTGGAATACAATATAATAATGTAACCACTGAATACTCGTGTGACAATCTTTTAAAATATAAATCTAAGATTTATCAGTTTACAAATAAATCGGGCAAAGCGTTGGCTTCCTATCTCAAATTCAAAAAAGATAAAGCAAAAATCACGGTTATTAAAGATGAAAATGGTAACGGAGTCCTGTCAGATAAAGACATTATACAAGTCTTCTCAAAATGTTATCAAACACTATATTCCTCGGAAACATCTCCAGAGAATACCCATGCTTCTGATTTGCTTAACAACATTCATTGTAATGCTTATACTACTACTAATTTCAAATCTTTGAATGACTCCATATCATTGAGTGAAATATATAATGCCATTAAAAAGGGCAAAGCTCCAGGCCCAGATGGATTTTCAATTGATTATTTTGCCCACTTTAAAGACACATTAGTGCCCCAGCTTAATGAAGTATTCAAATACTTTATTACGAATAAACAAGCCTTTGGCTCCTTTTCAGAGGCTATGCTGATAGTCTTCCCTAAACCTAATAAAGTCCCTGAATTAGCCCAAAAGTATAGACCCATTTCCCTAATAAACACGGATTGTAAAATATTTGCCAGCATTTTAGCCAACAGACTCAGTCCCCTTCTTCCTAATTTGATTAAGAACGACCAGGTGGGGTATGTGAAAGGAAGGGTGTCCTCTGCTAATATCAGACTATTCACCAATATTATTAGCATCATTCAAAAATCCCCACATCCCTACATAGCAATCGCAGTAGACGCAGAGAAGGCGTTTGATAGGGTTGAATGGGACTATATGTTTAAAGCCCTGTCTTGGCATGAAATCCCAGACTCGTTTTTATCTATGGTTAGAGTGTTCTATTCTAATCCCAAAACATCAATCTACGTTAATAGTCAAATGTCCCCATCAATCCCTCTACATAGAGGTACCTGTCGGGGCTGTCCCTTCCCCTCTTATTGTTTATATTAGCATTAGAACCATTCATAGAAGCAATCAGATAAGATAACATAGTTGGCATACAGTTTAAAGACATTAAGATCAAAACAGCAGCCTAGGCGGATGATGTGTTACTTTTATTAAGAACCTCTGACACTTGCATAGAACACTTAAATTGTATCATCTCACGTTTTTCCCATGCATCAGGGTACAAACTTATTACGGACAAGTCCGAAATAGTACCTCTTAACGTACAGTGTACATGTCATAATTGCTCTTCTCTTGGAATGAAATGGTGCCCAACAGATATTAAGTACTGGGGCATCCATATTTCAACTTCAATTAAGCAAATCATCAAATTAAATGCAGCTAATATCATTATCAAAGTGAAGGAATTAACAAATACATGGTCACCACTCTATATTTCCTGGTGGGGGAAGATTAGAAACTGTTAAAATTATGTTGTCACCAGTTATTTTATATTTTCTTTATATGCTCCCTGTGCATATTCCTATGGGGTAAGAAGAAAAGAAGGATCTCTTTGTATAAACCTAAAAAACCTAAATCCGAGGGAGGAGTGGTATTTCCAGATTATAGGAAATATCACTATGCCTTCTTACTAAGACAGACTCAGTCATGGTTATCTCCAAATAATATAGCTATACCTAACAGGTTGCAAATAGGGAAAGCCATGGTCTTACCTCATGCTCTCTTAGACTGTCCTTATATTAATAATTACAAGAGATGTTTTTCAAGTACCAGTGTTACTATTTCTATTAAGTACTTACGTTCATATCTATTTCTGCCTCAAACAAACAATTATCCATTTTATATCTCAGGATATATAGATGAATCCCCTAAATAAAATTAAAAAGAGAGTTATCTGTTGGAGACCATGGCTTGATCTTGGAATCGGGTATATAGGACAATTATTTATCCACGAACCCCATTAACATTTGATGAATTTACAATTAAATTTCAAACCCCAAGTTCCTTCATCCAGAAATATATCAGTTTAATGAATACGATTATGGAAAATTATGAATTGTTAGTATCTAATTCTAATAACTTTCAAGCTCAAAGATTACTCAGTTTATCCAATCCTAATGTTACAGCGTCTATGTTTTATAAAGCATGCTCCTCTATGTCAACTGATGAAGTTCCATTTAAATGTCAAGAAGCTTGGAATCAAGACTGCCTCCCCAACATCATACAATCTAGATGGCATTGCATATGGACAAGTATTTCTAAGGTAATTGTCCCAGCTAGCCTTCTGCAAACGCTATATTTTTGTCACCGTGGAGAGTTTATAACCCCACTAATTGTCTTTAGGTGTGGAATTCCTCAAAATAATAATTCTTGGACCTGTGTAAGATCTCAGGGATCCTTTAATCATATGATCTTTGATTGTGACTATGTCAATGCCTTTTGGAAAAAGATTGGGGAAAGTACAGTTTCAGTATGTCCCTTGAAGTTGTATATCTTGGTAGTGAAATAATCCAACCTGCTATTCGTAAAAATGATGGTTATTTGTTTGACTTATTTGTTGCTATTGCCATCCAGACGATTACGTCAAATTGGAAAAATCTCAAAGGTGTAAAGGTGTACACTTTAAAGGTGGAATTCAGTCTGTAATATTCACAGGATAGAAAAATGTAACGCGGTATCTCAAGCCTTGATGCATAAACATTTATTGAAATGGAAATCTTTTGTAGATTATTTAAACAATGCAATACCCAATCAAGATTAGGATTATGGTTGAATAGTATTAGTCCTTTCTTTTAGTCCTTTCTTGTGTGTGTGTGTATATATATATATATATATATATATATATATATTACATGGCCTGCGGTAGTGGCCATGTAGTTATGGTTAAGTTGCTAAACCCATAGGAAGAGCACTTTTTGGGTGGCTTATAACTTTGCTCCCCCTCGACGAATCCTCACCAAACTATATGGCCCACTCTGACTTTTTTGGCAAAGTTTGGTGAGGCTTGGTCAAGGGGGGGAAAGTTATAGGGGTGGTCCCAAAATTTATTTTTTGCACATGGACATAATGGGAAAAAATTTCTATCACGCCTAGAGCCCAAACCGCTGGACGGATTTCCACCAAATTTGTGCCAGGAGCGGCGGCTTGGTCCCGAAAGCGTGCTTTTGTTAATTTGGTGTAAATCCGTCCAGTAGTTTGTTTTTAAATGAACAAAATGTAAGGCAAAAAAATGAGTGATATCTATCTCTGCTCCGCGGACACACTTCTCTGATCGCTCCGCAGACAGGACACTGATTGGACAATCGGCTTGCGTCATGACCGCGGACACGCAAAGTGTTGTCTGATTGGCTGGGATGAGGCGTGAGGTGCGTTAAATTGTTTTGATGCGCCCGGCATAATGGAAGCGCGAACATGCGCTGGAAGTGAGCATAAATCCAATTTTAGGGAGTGTGTTGTGTGTATGAGTGCTTGGAGAGGGTGGGGTAGTAAGAGATGGGTCAAATGCTGTATTTGTTTAGGTGGGAGTAGGTCGCGATGTGTTCACGGTGTCCGCAGACATAATAAACACGGGGCGCACTACTGGATATTTTCGTTCAGTATGATGTTGGTTTTGGGTCGTTAGAAGAGCATTGGGTGAAGAGGGTATGTATTGAAGAGTTTGTACGTTGGTTGCAATTATTTTTTAGAATGTTTATTGAAGTGGGTAGGTTTTGAGGTGGATGAATTATGTTTTTGGGTTGTGGTTATTTGGTAGGTGTTTGTTTCTATGGGTGTGTTATGCTGTGGTGGTTGTGGCCAGGGCCTAGAGTCTTGAGTGCATGGCCAAAGTGCCGTAGGCCTTTGGCCATGCACCCAAGACTCTAAGCCCTGGCTACAACCACCGCACCATAATACACCCATGTTACCAAAGATTTTGACTGTGGTATGTAGGCTGTTTAGGCTATATGTTTTCGAAAATGTGTGTACTGATTGTTAGTAGTGTAATAGTGTTTATAGGACAGTGACATGATGTGTCTTAGTTTGTTTGTTGGATTGTGTTCAGAATGTTGGTATTGAAGACTCTAGGCATTTTGGGTTGTATTTATTGATGAGGCGTTCATTTGCATGGCTGTGTTATGTTGTGGTGGTGGTGAGTTTAATTATTATATACTTAGTGTTTCTTTTGGTGAGGCTGTATGAAGAGTTTTGGCCAGGCCATGCAGTCAAGATTCTAGTGTTTGGCAAGAAGCGCTGCAGCATAAGATAGCCATGGAAGCAAACATTTTGGATGGGTGTGTTATGCTGTGGTGTTTGTGAGTCCAATCTTTATATACTTACTGTTTGACGTTTTGTGGTTGTATGCAGGTTTTTCATGCAAATTACCAAGAGGGGTCCTGGGAGTCTCTCTGCTAGACATTAGTCCTGGTTATGAGAGACTTAGCCAGAGTGTTTATCTACTATGTTCAACTGAGAAGAAATATCCCAAACATAGCAGTGTTTGACCTGCCCTGGGGCAATCCAGCTCTGAAAATGCTAGGGAATTCTCTTCTGAAGAAGAGTACCAATAGCAATCACAGGACACCCCTTGTTTTTTGCATATTTAAGTAACTTTAGGTCTCACCCTAAGTTACATGGGGAATCCAGACGTGGACCCCTGGGTCACTATTCTTACAGATGGACAGCTCCACCCTACTGATGAGGTCCAATCAGACCGAAACACGTGTCTGGGGTTGCTGTTGGTACTCTTGTTTAGAGGAAAATTGCCTAGCATTTTGGTGCTGGACTGCCCCTGGGCAGGACAAATACTGATATGATTGGGATATATCTCCTGTGTGAAAGGTAGTGAGCTAAATAATCTGGGTAAGGCTCTTGCACCCAGGTCAGATGTCTGGCAGAGAGACTCCCAGGAACCCCCTTGTTTTTTGCATATTTAAGTAAGTTTGGATCCTACCCTAAGTTGCTTGTGGAATCCAGACGTGGATCCCTTAATCACTTTTCTTAGAGAGGCACAGGTCCACCCTACTGATGAGGTCCAACCAGACCGAAACACCTGTCTGGGGTTGCTGTTGGTACTGTTGTTCAGAGGACAATTGACTAGCATTTCGGGGCTGGACTGCCCTTGGGCAGGACAAAGACTGATATGATTGGGATAATTCTCCTCTATGAAAGATAGTGAGCTAAGGAATCTGGGTAAGGCTCTCGTACCCAGGACTAATGTCTGGCAGAGAGACTCCCAGGAACCCCCTTGTTTTTTACAGTTTTTTCATGATATGGGTAGTTCGAGCAGAAATTATTTTTTTCAATCACTGTGATAAAAGAAAAAAACACACGTTAGTGTAGGTAGTCTATAATGAGTATTGCATTGGATAGTAGATATTTCTGTATTTTGTAGACCCTCATAGTTATCACTTTAGAAGTACTATAGTTCAAACCAGTGTACTGTGCAATTTGCTCAGGCCCTGTGTTTGTTGATTAAATCATTTGGGGTGTGGGAAAAAAATCCATGCAGGATTAAAAAAAAAAAAACTATCTACGTTGTGGTACAATACATTTCTTTCATTGAGTTCAGTTGGAGGAATTGAATGTGTGCATGGTTTTTGATTTGGAAGTGGTGGTAGTATTGTTGCAGTTAGATACCTGTTGGCGTATTGTAACTGTTTATTTCTTGTTTCATTTTAATGGTATTCATTTATTTGTTTGGATGTTGCAGAATCTTGAGGCAGTTAGGTACCTGTTGGCGTTTTTTTAACTGGTCATAGGTTTGAAGGTCAAGTTCATACACAGATTAGTTAGTAAATTTTGGTTTTAAGAATATTAAGTAAGCGTTTACAAGATTTGCTGGTAATCTCTGTTTCACAGTAATGTTAGTATCATTACATTTGACCCATTCACAATAGTTTTTTATATATGCAGTGTAGTGACCTGCATTGGTTGTGGCTCCTGCATGGTAGATTGTATGTATCAATTGTTGTGAAGATTTCCTTACCAAGTGATACTTTACCATGTGTGAATCCACTTAGCTTGCAGTTGTTTTTGGTACCATCTGCAGTAGAACGTAAAAGTAAAACTATTACATATTTACTATGGGTCTGTATTTGTAATGTGGCAAGACCCCTACACCGTTCACCTCGCTAGTGACCCATATTGGGATAGTACAAAGACGTGTGCAAATTATAGGGCTCTA
This sequence comes from Ambystoma mexicanum, assembly GCF_040938575.1. Taxonomy (NCBI): domain Eukaryota; kingdom Metazoa; phylum Chordata; class Amphibia; order Caudata; family Ambystomatidae; genus Ambystoma; species Ambystoma mexicanum. The sequence continues at coordinate 142,870,823 of NC_090930.1, read as the reverse complement.
ACACATAACTGCGGTTATGGGGCCAGGGGACCACAGCCTGGCCGCAGGGGGTTGCAGCAGGGCTTCCTCAGACATTCTCGTACGAGCACATTTTGTCCGGGCTTGAGATATTCTGCTTGCGAAAAATGTTTACGTGCTTTGCTGTGTGAAGAGTAAATGGGCTGAGCTAACAGGTGGTGTGGCCTGGCTCTGGGAGTCGCTGGGCGAGTGTGAAGTTCTCCAGATGAACAAAGTAAATCCATAGAAATGTGGCCCGCATTGGTAAATGGTAGCAAAGAATTCATATCTTTTTACAAAATATTTCTAATGCCACTATGGTCTGAAGGGCTATTGGCTGCAATTCTGAGTGAAGGTCAGCGCCGTTGAAATTTTGTTTCTGAGCTCAGCAAACCCACGCATCGTGCACAGTATAAGGTTCAATTGTTGTTTGACCTTGAAACAAAGGGAGGATTCCAAAAGGAATGCTTGCAGGGAGGGATGTAACACTGTCAAATATGATAAGGTTCACCATTCCAAAACTGGACAAAGGAACATGTAATTTCATTTTATGAAAATTCGTTCTCCTGAACGGAGTCCCTGCATTACGCCAAGAGAATGGAAATGCCAAATATTATGTACGTTTTACTTTCAACGATTTTATAGAGCAACTTGTCAACTTATCATTCGACGACCATTATTGCTGGCTTACATTGTACGTGGTTGTTGTTTGTGTCATATTGCAATGACACGCAAATACAACCTTTGTGTGTACTTGGATTTGTCCCAGGCTCCTGGGCAGTGCGGCATCGAGATGCGTGTACTCCACTAGTGTGTTCCCCCAGGTTCCACAAACACGTAATTCAATGCTAATATTTAATAAAAATTCCATCTATGTGTTCTTCGTGCCTTTAGCTTGCTCCCTGATTGTACCGTCAGCATCCCATTTCAAGTTGAACATAGTGCATAGCAGTAACCTTTGAAGTAAATTGATGACTACTTTTCACGTTGTTTTCTCTGTGTTCCCATTGTTTCATCAATGTGTTCATCATTAGTTTTAACACAGGGCCGAATTAATAGGTAAAATGATAAACTGTACTAAAGATCGGCTACTGAGACACATTCGTGTTATCGCTTTCAAACAGGTATATCCTGCCTTTCTGCAATTGTCATCGATTCCAGATACCAACTGATGGGTTTTTCAACCGCCAGCTGCAAATACACGTGAATAGCTGGATAGCAGTGACTCTTTTTTGGGACGATCGCCACGGGCCGATATGCCCTTACGCGGAAGCAGTGATAAGGAGCAATCTGACATCGTTTACGGTGGCCTAGCGCCAAGCTGATGCCACAGCATTGCGATTCATAGTGCGTCCAATGCGCTTTTTATACCCAAAAAGAACAGGCCATGACTCATGATAAACATTTGTGGATCGAGAATGAAGAAACAAATTCCCCATTTGCTCGATTATGGCAATCGCCGGATGTTCTCGGAGCGTTTATTGTGAAATAAAAGTACTTTAAAAAATGTACAGTTTTGCTATTTCCTTTAAAAGTATGGTTTTAAATTCAAACGCGCTGTGTTGTGAGATGATGTGTGTTGATATTCCGGGTTCTGCATCAACTAACGTTATCAAGTAGGTGATGACTGGGTGCGTTTGGCTTCACTGCCCAGTAACGTTCTGGAGATAGGTGGAGAATATCACTAGGTTTGGTGATGTCAGCCTCAGGGGCGGGTCATATGAATTAGTGCCGCCAAGGCAGTCTACCGTGGGTGATGCGGCAACGGATAATATTATCACAAGATGGCCGATGTCATCTTTGATGTCCTGGGTGTTAGTCTTAGCAGTGCACGTTGGTGGCGCGAGTTATGGTAGCTTAGCTTACCATAACTGGCGAATTTCAGGGGGTTTTCGGTTTTACTTGGAACCATAACGTCCCTTTAACAACGTTTTTTTCACTGAATTTCATAGGTTTTTAGTAGCGCAACTTAACCAAAACATCCCTTTAACAAAGTTTGTTGTTTGTTTTACTGAATATATACATATATAGTCCTGTGTGTCTTGTTTGTCTATATTCTATTTCTCTTACAAGTTAGTTATAGAACTATTAGCTTATCTTAAACTGCATTGTATGCATTAGAATAGAATATACATAGTATATAAGGTTGCATTGTTACTCACATTTATTGATTATGAATTCATATATTATAGCCTTGTGAGGCTTTGACGTTTCTCGATATGCCGTATTATTTAATATATAAATCCTATGTACTTAATGTTCGTAATAAAAATATTTAAACACAAAAAACACTGCCATATATTTTTATTACAAACCACCCCACCACATGTGATTGGACAAAACCTCTTCAAAGAAATCCCATGTCTCTCCAATTTCTACATTCTCATTGGTACCCGTTATCTTAACTACCATCGCCAGCTCATTTTTAAAATACCTCCTTTTAGGATTTGTCCGTAGTAGATCATGACATCATCAAACAGTTAAACGTTTATGTGCAAACATAATTCATTACTAGTAACAACTGGCTTAAGCACTTTAACATTAGGTGTGATTGCACATGGTCTGCATGGATACTTTAGCAATATGAGGACAAACTGGGCAAACAAGTTCTCTTTAATCACCATCTCATCCGCCACCAGTTTGCTGCTCCCCCCTCCCCTTTTAGTTAATAATTTAACGAACAAATCATACTCCTCTTCTTGGGCAACAACCCTACAACCATCTCTCATACCAATCCCAATATGAGTGTACGCCTCCGATTTACTGGCCCGATTGGCATTTAATTTATATGACTACCACTTCAGTAGGTATGTCCTCTAGTTTCACCTCTAGAAAACAATTGAGTATCAAACACCATGGCCTCTGACTTGCCTCAGCCCGTATTTATTGCTCGTCAAACAGATGGCTAGTACCCTCTGTCAAGCTCTCATGTGTTTAAGAGATTGCATCTTCTTTCTGCGATACTACCAGGTCATAAAACCCATGGTCGGCTCCTTTAGCTGAGATGACCATCGCTAAGGTCAAAGTTACTTATTCATCGATCCTCTAGCCCTCAAACTCAAAAACCAGTTTCTCAAAGTCACTTTAAAATTCGCCTTGCAAAACCCCTGACTGCCGTGCTTTTAATCAATTTGTAAAAAGAAACCCCCAATATTTAGGATTATGAATTCCCTGTGTGTATCAGGGTGCATGCATGTTTTAATAACTGTCATATTCTCTTCACAGTGGGTTCTCTATGACCAGTCCTCTTCCTTGCATGCACATTATGGAAAACTCCTTGTTGCCCGGTTTCTAAACACTTCATGGTGCACCATGTTTGAATTGTGCTTTTACATTTCATTTGAAGGTTTTGGCATTTTATATTTCTACACATGTGCAGATCTAATAAATATCAAATTAAACCCAAAGTAACACTTGAGTACTAAAATAACAAATCCCATCCATAATGAACTACACTGGATACATCTGAAATTGCAACGTCACGCTCAGTTCACAGCACCCCCACTCATCAATTTGGCACACACAACATGAACCCCTCATGCTCGTTGGAACTTTCCTGACCACCCCAACATTCCCCCTTTTTGTTAATAATTTAACTAACAAATCACACTCCTCTTCATGGGGAATAACCCTACAACCATCTGTCGTACTGATTCCAATATGGGCATATTCCTCTGCTGAACAACCACAAAACCGCTTCAGTCTGAATACCCATATGACATGAAATGGCAGTGGCCCTAGCTTTGGACAGGGTCACAGTCATCATAACAGCTACTTTCGGTACCTGCGCAGAACAGCATTGTAAGAGCATTTGATCTCTGCTTCCAAAAGGTCAGGGTTTTCCCAACTCCCTTGGAAGCAGATCCATAACCCAGGTTCCGAGTGCCAACCAGTCCCAATTGGGACCTTTTGGACCCAGTCCTGGCGCCAGTGGCACCAGGCTCATAAATATGCCCAGTGCCAGCGCTGGAAGCGCCGGGCTCATAATGCTTGGGTGGACTTACCTTCAGCAGACCATGCTGCTTACTTGCCTGCCAGTTGAGCCTCTGATCCTCTTCTGTTTGGAACTACTTTTCCTGTTGGGTGGGGCAGGAGCCACTCCCTAGGTTCAGAACAGTGGAACTCTTCTGGAAAGTAGGAACTCTTTTCTTACCTAGGCGTGGCTGTGGAAGGAGACACCTAAGCACTACAGGAGGCTATTTAAACCACACCCGATGGATGAATCTTGCTTTACGTTATTCTGCATCCTCTGCAGCAGAACGCTCATCGTGTCTTCTGCATCTGATCCTGGGCCTAAGGAAAAAGGCTTACCATCCTGAATCCAGTCTTCAGCAACACCTATAAAGACAAGAAAGAACAGGTTAGCATTACGGTCTTCAGTGACAGCGCTTCACTTACCTGGTCCATCGGCTGTCACCAACGCCTCGCGCTGCATTCCGGCATCTGAAAGACAAAGGCTTACCTACTCTTCGTGCGCTCCGGAGGTCTTCGCACTGCATTCCGGCATCTGAAAGACAAAAGCTTACCAACTCTTCGCACGCTCCGGAGGCCTTCGGCGCTGCATCCCGCATCTGAAAGACAAAACAAGGTGCGTTTAAAGACATTGGGGAACTTTAATACTCACGTGCCATTACTCCTTTCCACATCTAACCCAGTGGGTATTCCGGCACCCTGCAGCCGCTCCGAACTTGTACCTGCAAAATAAAAAGACAGTTAGAGCGCATCGTGAAGCAGGCAACAAGCGCTTACTTACGTGCTTTCAGGCGCTTCTATTCATCACACGGGCTCCATCTTCAACTCACTTCAGCCCGTCATCCGCCATCGCCGGAACCCTGCAAAACAAGAGACATCATTACTAAAGACTTTTAAAGACATTAGAATTACTCGAAACTTACCGTTCGTGCAGTAAACGACGGACAGCAGTCCTCTGAAGTCAAGAGGCCTGCTCCCCTTATCCAGTGAAGAAACTGGTTACAGCACCCTGCCCCGAGGCAGATGGAGAGCACGGCGTTCACTTACCTAAGGTGAGAGCGTTAACCTTTGGGGTTCTACAGGAGAAGAGAAAGGGAAGAAGAGAGAGACATTCAATAACCCAGTTCATTAATCCCATATTTTCTATCTGCAGACATCTTACCCTTCGAGTCAGACATACAGTGCACAGAGGTCCAGCCCAAAGAGCCAGCCGTGTGTTACACATCACCTTTGAAGATACGTTATACGCCCAGTCAAGACCAGCGCCTCTACGGGAATCAGGTGAGCGTTACAGAACGCAAAGCCTACCGCAAAACTCCCGTCCAGGCGCTATGGAGACCTCGGATACCGACCAGCTAGCCCAGTTGCTTGGGGAACTAAGGGCAGAAGTGCATGCAGCCCGTCAGGAAACGAACGCTCTAAGAAGGGAACTGATTATTTCCAAGGAGCGAACAGATGATCTCGCTAGACAATTGCTACAGTCACAAGCCGGACAGACCCCGTTACCCGCATCTGGGGGAAATCTTCCTTCTACATCCTCTATGAATCCAGTGCAGATCAACCTACCTGGGAATGTACTTCTGGCTCCGCCCGAACGATTTTCTGGTGACCCAAAGAGGTTTGCAGTATTTATCAATCAGTGCCGGTTGCATTTCTTATGCCGGCCAGCAGCCTTTCCAACTGATCAAGCTAAAGTAGCTTTCGTACCTTAGTGGCAATGCGGCAGACTGGCCGATCCCTCTAGTAAATCAAGATGATCCGGTCCTCCATGATTTTCAAGCTTTTCAGCTCAGTATGGAAAAACTGTTCGCAAGACATTCACAGGGGCAGGCCTTGGACAATGAGCTTCTTTCGTTGCGACAAGGTAATCAAGACCTTTTGGCTTATATTGCGTCTTTCAACAGACTGATAGTGGAAACTCAATGGCCTGAGGACAAAAGGATTACGCTGTTTTATAGAGGTCTACGTGGAGAGCTCAAAGATGTGTTAGCCCAAGTAGTGAATCCCCCACAAGATTGTTCGGACTATATAGATTTAGTCGTTCAAATAGATCACAGACTGCAGAACAGGAAGGCCGATCGTTCCAAGTTTGATGCTCGAGTATTTTCCAAACCGCCAACTCCTTCCAAAGGAATAGACTCCGGGGAACCCATGCAAATAGGGGGCCTGAAAGGTCCTCTAACACAAAAGGAGCGGGAAAGGAGAAAACAGTTGCAATTATGCCTATATTGCGGAAACTCAGGGCACTTTCTTCGAGACTGTCCGGTGAAACCTGCCAAGAAGGCAGTAGGAGCTGCAGTTACCAAAGTTACAAACTCTGAGCAGGGAAACGACCTCGCCCGACAAGAATAGAGGTCCTCTTGCCGAGCGTGAAAACCAGTTCCGTGACCTCGCATTTCGTGATACCTATGGTCCTCATTAGCCCTGATAATCCGGATCGATTACATGCAATTGAAGCTTACATCGACAGCGGTGCCATCGGCAATTATGTGGATCATGAAATGGTTTTGAGGATGAATCTAACTCTTTGTCCCAAGGCTGTAAAGGACGTCATTACTACGGTGGATGGAACGGAGATAGCCTCCAGACCAGTAACGCATACCACTCAAGAAGTGACGCTAGTAAGTCAAGATGGACACCATAAGAAGATCGTGTTCGATGTGATCAAGGCTCCTCAGTTTCAGATTATTCTAGGAATACCTTGGTTAGAGAAACACAATCCTCTGATCGATTGGCGAGCAAAAACGGTCCAGTTTCCAGAATGTGTCTCTACTTGTCACCCTCCACCTGGTGTTGCACTGGCAGCAATTTCTTCAGAGACTCCCCAGTTACCTCCCGAGTACCTAGAATACCAAGATGTTTTCCGGAAGGATCAGGCTAACTCTCTACCTCCTCATAGGTCTTATGACTGCCAGATAGACCTGATACCTGGATCTACTCCTCCTTGTAGTAGAATTTATGCCCTCACCGAGCCTGAGAACCTTCACCTGCGACAATACCTGGATCAATACCTGGCAAATGGGTTTATTCGTCCTTCCAAGTCCCCTGCTTCTTCAGCTTTGTTCTTCGTTCCAAAAAAGGAAGGAGACCTTAGAACTTGTATAGATTATCACTCCCTGAACCAGATCACCGTCAAGAATAGATATCCGTTACCTTTGATCCCTGAACTCCTGGACCAAGTCATAAAAGCATGCATATATACAAAGCTGGAACTTAGAGGAGCCTACCACTTGGTACGAGTAAAAGAGGGCGATGAATGGAAGACGGCCTTCCGCACCAAATATGGGCTATTTGAATATCAGGTCATGCCCTTCGGACTTTGCAATGCCCCGGCCGCCTTTCAATATTTTATGAACGATGTCCTCAGAGAGCTCATAGATGTGTGTGTTGTTGTTTACATTGACGACATCCTCGTTTATTCTTCATCGGAATCTGAACATCGGAAACACGTGAAAATGGTCCTCGAAAGATTGCGTCAACACAAACTTTATCGCTAAATTGGAAAAATGTGTTTTCAACGTGACTGAAGTTGAATTCTTGGGATTCATATTATCACCTAGCGGAGTGCGTATGGATTCAAAGAAGGTCGATGCAGTTCTCAAATGGCCATCACCATCCTCCGTAAAAGGTGTGCAAAGCATGTTAGGCTTCGCTAACTTTTACCGCAGGTTTATCCCCGAATTTCCTCGAATAGTCCAGCCCATCACTGCCTTGTTAAAGAAAAACAAACGTTTTTAATGGTCTACCGAGGCGGAACAAGCTTTCCAGGATTTGAAGACTAAATTTATCTCTGCACCAATCTTAAAACACCCTCGCCCCGAACTCCCCTACATCGTGGAAACTGATGCTTCAAGCCTTGCCATGGGGGCAGTTCTATCACAAAAGGACCCGGTAACCAATCAGTTGCATCCCGTGGCATTTTGGTCCCGCAAATTCTCGCCTCCTGAAATCAATTACACGATTACTGACAAGGAACTTCTGGCTATCAAGTCTGCCTTTAAGGCTTGGCGGCATTATCTGCTGGGGGCCCGACACACCGTTACTGTGATTACGGATCACCGAAACCTGCAATATTTGAAAACCGCAAAAGCCCAATCCTCTAGACAACTCCGTTGGGCATTATTCTTTGCCAAGTTTGACTTCATAATTACCTATCGACCTGGTACAAAAAACGGTAAAGCTGATGCCCTTTCTCGGATGGGAGTGGAAGAACACTTGATCAACCCTAAACCTGTACCAATCATTCCCGAACAAAGAATTCTGGGTGTAATCGCCACACAATCCATAGAGGAAGTTAAGGATCAAGCCAGGCAACTTGTAACTCCAGCAGACATACAGAATTGGCATCTGCAGGGAAAGGACTTTGCAGTAAAGGACAACTTATTGTATTTCCAAGAACGATTATACCTGCCCAGCACAGATTTACAGAAAAAAGTAATCTCTTGTTATCACGATTCTTTAATGGAAGGACATCCCGGTATGGCCAAGACCTCAGAAAAGATCAAGCGCTACTTCTGGTGGCCGTCTTGGAAAAAAGATATCAGAGACTTTATAATGTCCTGTGGAGTATGCGCCCAAAACAAGAGTCAAAAGGAAAGACCAGCAGGCCTCTTACGCCCTATTGACATCCCACCTCGCCCTTGGCATACGCTTTCTATGGACTTCATCACCGATCTACCTCCATGCTCCGGATACAATACGATTCTAGTAATCGTGGACTTATTCTCCAAGATGGCGCATTTCATTCCGCTCAAAGGCTTGCCAACAGCAGCAACTCTGGCCCGAGAATTTCTCGAAAACATCGTCCGACTGCACGGTTTTCCTTCGGTTCTAATTTCGGATCGAGGTAGTCAATTTATTTCTCATTTTTGGCGAAGTTGCTGTCAGTCGGCTCAAATTGATGTGAGACTATCGACCAGTCACCACCCTCAGACCGACGGACAAACCGAGAGGACCAATCAAACTCTGGAACAGTATTTACGCTGCATGCTGCAACAAACTGAAAAAACTTGGAAAGACATCCTTTGGATAGCCGAATATGCGTACAATAACGCTGTCCATTTGGGAACTGGGAAAACCCCGTTTTTTCTTTTATACGGCAGTCACCCTCGAACCTCGGAGTTGGATCCCCTCCAAGATCTTGAAACACCAGCAGTAGACTACCTGCATTCTACAATCACCCAAGCCTTTAAGGAAGTAAGGAAGCTGTTTCTCACCTTCAAAGGGCTAAAGAACTATACAAGAAAGGAGCAGATCAACATCGGAAGGAAGCCCCTCAATATCAAGTAGGGGATCAAGTCTGGTTATCCACCAAATATCTACCTCTAAAAGGGCCATGCACATTCAACCCAAGATACCTTGGTCCCTATTCCATCACTACCATAGTAAACCCAGTAGCGGTCAAGTTGGACTTGCCCCCGCACATGAAGATACATCCGGTCTTCCACGTCTCTCTATTAAAACCCATACAACCTCAAACCCGACTAACTAAATCTCCAAAACCCATCCTAGTTGATGGAGAACTCGAGTTTGAAGTCAAAAACATTCTGGACTCCAAGATCTCCAAATCTAAACTATTTTACCTAATTGACTGGAAAGGCTACGGCCCCCAAGAGAGATCCTGGGAACCTGCTGAATATGTCCACGCTCCTCGCCTAATCAAAAGATTTCACCGAACATTTCCTGACAAGCCAAAACCCCCGGAGAAGCCCGGTTTGGGAGGGGCCTTGAGGGGGGGTACTGTCATGATCTCTGCTTCCAAAAGGTCAGGGTTTTCCCAACTCCCTTGGAAGCAGATCCATAACCCAGGTTCCGAGTGCCAGCCAGTCCCAATTGGGACCTTTTGGACCCAGTCCTGGCGCCAGTGGCACCAGGCTCATAAATATGCCCAGTCCCAGCGCTGGAAGCGCCGGGCTCATAATGCTTGGGTGGACTTACCTGCAGCAGACCATGCTGCTTACTTGCCTGCCAGTTGAGCCTCTGATCCTCTTCTGTTTGGAACTACTTTTCCTGTTGGGTGGGGCAGGAGCCACTCCCTAGGTTCAGAACACTGGAACTCTTCTGGAAAGCAGGAACTCTTTTCTTACCTAGGCGTGGCTGTGGAAGGAGACACCTAAGCACTACAGGAGGCTATTTAAACCACACCCGATGGATGAATCTTGCTTTGCGTTATTCTGCATCCTCTGCAGCAGAACGCTCATCGTGTCTTCTGCATAAGATCCTGGGCCTAAGGAAAAAGGCTTACCATCCTGAATCCAGTCTTCAGCAACACCTATAAAGACAAGAAAGAACAGGTTAGCATTACGGTCTTCAGTGACAGCGCTTCACTTACCTGGTCCATCGGCTGTCACCAACGCCTCGCGCTGCATTCCGGCATCTGAAAGACAAAGGCTTACCTACTCTTCGTGCGCTCCGGAGGTCTTCGCACTGCATTCCGGCATCTAAAAGACAAAAGCTTACCAACTCTTCGCACGCTCCGGAGGCCTTCGGCGCTGTATCCCGCATCTGAAAGACAAAACAAGGTGCGTTTAAAGACATTAGGGAACTTTAATACTCACGTGCCATTACTCCTTTCCACATCTAACCCAGTGGGTATTCCGGCACCCTGCAGCCGCTCCGAACTTGTACCTGCAAAATAAAAAGACAGTTAGAGCGCATCGTGAAGCAGGCAACAAGCGCTTACTTGCATGCTTCCAGGCGCTTCTATTCATCACACGGGCTCCATCTTCAACTCACTTCAGCCCGTCATCCGCCATCGCCGGAACCCTGCAAAACAAGAGACATCATTACTAAAGACTTTTAAAGACACTAGAATTACTCGAAACTTACCGTTCGTGCAGTAAACGACGGACAGCAGTCCTCTGAAGTCAAGAGGCCTGCTCCCCTTATCCAGTGAAGAAACTGGTTACAGCACCCTGCCCCGAGGCAGATGGAGAGCACGGCGTTCACTTACCTAAGGTGAGAGCGTTAACCTTTGGGGTTCTACAGGAGAAGAGAAAGGGAAGAAGAGAGAGACATTCAATAACCCAGTTCATTAATCCCATATTTTCTATCTGCAGACATCTTACCCTTCGAGTCAGACATACAGTGCACAGAGGTCCAGCCCAAAGAGCCAGCCGTGTGTTACACATCACCTTTGAAGATACGGTATACGCCCAGTCAAGACCGGCGCCTCTACGGGAATCAGGTGAGCGTTACAATTTGACAGGAACAATAAAGAATAAGAAAAAGACAAAAATAGGCAGAGAAATATTCACAGCTAGGCTCATCCAAGATGCTACCCAGGAGAAAAGAGATTATCCATGAATCATTGGCAACTCCTGCCTCATTTTCCAGGATCACTCTGAGTTTATTCAAGGCAGCGATAATTTGCGTTAGGGTACCATTCCCTGGGTCATTAGAGGAACAAATGAGTGCAGCAAGTAGTCCCTATTTTTTGACAGACTCCCCCCTCCATTGCTGTCAGGAGGTTGAGGATATAGTGATTCTGCAAAGTCATTAGCCTCAGTGCCCGTAACTCTTCATCAATGGCACTAAGCGCTGACTAAGACGTGTTAACAAATAGTAGAAGTTCATATGTGGTCACCTGGAGCCACTCAGCATTCACCGCGGTTTGGACGCCAGGTGCCAGAAGAAGTAAAGAAAGTTGCGGTATGGCTAAACAGCCGGTACAGCTCAGTAATGTCCATTAAGGCTTTTGATGATGCTGCTGAAATATAATTTGAAAGTCTGCTTCATTGCAATAGTTCTTGATTCTCTCATTGTTAAACAAAGTCATTGGTTTGTCCATATAAGATGATGAAGGGGACGGAAGGGGCGCAGGCGACAAAAGGGGCACAGATGTAGCTCTGGGCATTGGACAGGCAAGGAACAGGTGTTCCTCAGGTATGATGAGAACTGGAGCATGGAGAGTAGAGAAACTGCACGCACCTCGCCAGGCTGCACTCAATCCACAGATCCAAAAATTGTCCAGAAGAGCAGCCGTACCTCCAGCCAAATCAGCAATGTGAAGCGTGCGGCTGCAGATCCCATTTGTGCCAACGGGCACCATGCCATCACCCTTAAAACACAGAGAAAATGGGTAAGTGTCAATATATTAACAGGCTGTACTGGCTCTTTGAGCCACGTCAGATTCTGCAAGTCACTTTGCCGCACATTCCCACATTCTTGGTTTATCCGTGCTTTCCCCTTCTGAGAATCCTTCCATTCCTACAGCTCTGCAACTCTTCACCCCTTTCTCCCATTGATTTTTAGAAAGAATAGCCCCTTCTAGACTGAATTGGGCTCTCTGGATACACTATGTTTTTCTGCTCTTTACGATCGACAATTGAACATAGATAGATATATTTGAGGCTGTACTGACTGCCCTCGGACCCTGCACAGTGCTAGGTGCACTAAGCATAGTGCATCTGCTAGCTCTACTTCTTTCGGGATGAACACCCTAGGGACACTAGAATATTGGTGGTTGAGAGAACAGATGTAGAAATATCCTATTGATCTCTCTCTATACCAACCTTCTTCATCCACTGCAAACCTATGTGCTTTTGTTGTGGGATCTAGTTCATCATCCCAATCATTCATAAAATCAATATTAACATTTCTTTCCTCTTGATAATACATCTTCGAGTTCCATAAAACTAGATACATTTGAACCTTCTGTATTTACACTTATTGTCATCTTTAAACATGACAAGAGAACCATAAACCCCATATAAACACTCATTTGAACACATTATACATTTCAATATTTCTTCTTTTTCTAAATAGAGCTATTCAAGTTCCAGATTTTCATTTGCACCCCCCTTTTCCACTGGAATGAACGACGGATCCTTAGGGCATACTAAACTTTGTGCCTGCTCATGTGCTGGTGGAGGTGTACAGTATCCCTCGAGTATCACTAAGGTGAATCCAGTTCTTGTTGCCCTCCACCTTCACAGCAGTCGGAGTTGTGTAAATTACGTGTTGCAGGCCATGGAAATGCTGCTCGTTCCATCGGCGCACGAATGTCCGGATGAAGATCCGGTCTCCCGAAGTAGCTTTGACTTGCGTTGCTTGTCGGTTTCCTCGCTGTTCTCGCCTGTAGTCTGTTGGTGAGAAGACACAACCTGTGAAGGCTATAGGGCCTCATCACGAGTTGGGTGGTATCTCGGTGGTAAATCCTCTGGGATACTGCACAATGAAATTAGTGTTACTGCAACTTGGTCCGGCCCTATTAGCGCCGGATCACAATTTGTGGTACCGCAGTAAATCCACATTTATTTTGAGTCCATAGGACTATGGTGCATTTTTGGCGTGATTACTGTGGCGCTAATTGTGCCGCAGTAATTGTGCTGAAAATGGGCAGAAAGCTGACGCATTCAGCCCCAGCTAAGTAAGAGCTGGGGGGGGAGTGCTCCGACTTTCCCCCAAACTTGGGATTGGGTAGAGCGGTAATGCAGCAGTAATAGCATTACCGCCACATTTTTACTGCTCCGTCCAACACCTGATGAGGCCCATAATGCTAACACTCTTGGTTAAAGCCTTAAGTGTGAAGGGGCAGAAATGTGAGGCGGACAACTTGGTGAAGGTTTTTAGTTATTCAGGTAATGAGGAATTGAACAATCATGCCTCGGGCAATCACCCTTTTCGAGCAAGGGGCGGCCGAAGAGGCCGCAGAAAATCCCCCAAGGTCAAATGATACACAATATGCCGATGCAGAACGCCCCGGGACAAGGGATGATGCACCGGGACTTTCAGACCCGGAATCGAGCATACAGGTGGTAAATGAAACAATGCCAATTTTTAATTTATCCTCCCGTATATTAACATCTGCGGAAACATCAATTCTTAAATGTGGTCTATCTTTTGTTCCGACTCAAAATCCAAGTGCAATGTCTATCATAAGTGAAGTAAAAGGTTTTTTGCGTAAATTAAGGCTAAAGCTTTTCTTTTCGAATAATGTGACCTCTAGGGAATCCAACATCTCAGGCTTCTCTAAACCTTCCACCTTTACCCCCAACTCGAATGATTTGCCTCCAGAGGTCTTGATCTTTGAAAAATTAGTTCTCAAAGAAATAGAGAAAGTTATTGGCCATCCAAGAAATCGACAAGGACCCAATCTGACGCTTTCTGAGTTCGAGGCTATCGAGAGATTAGCCTCGGACCAATCAATAGTTATTAAGGCTGCAGATAAGGGTGGTGGGATAGTTGTTTGGGATGCTGATCGTTATGATCAAGAAGCTCTGAGACTTCTACACATCCCTGGGCACTATTCCAAATTGGTGAAAGATCCATCAGAAATGATTAAGCTAAAGGTACTCAAACTCACTGAAGAAGGAAACCAATCGGGTTTCCTTTCCACTAAAGAGGCTGAATTTATCAACCTGTCGGAAGATCGCATACCTCTATTTTACATTATGCCTAAAATACATAAAGACACTGAGAACCCCCCAGGACGACCTATAGTCTCGGGCTGTGGTTCACTACTGGAACCCCTTTCGAAATACATTGATTTCTTTATTAAACCACTGGCGATGGCCACGCCCACATTTCTTCTTGACTCGAGAGACGTCATCAACCTCGTTGAAACAAAAGCATTTGATCCCAGTACTCAAATTCTAGTAACGCTTGATATTGAAGCGCTTTATACAAATATCCCTCAGGATAGAGCGGTGGAGAGCCTGCGCATAATGCTAGACCGGCGCATACAACCACATTTGGTTCCCACAGAATTCCTATGTAAAGCAGCAGAGCTAGTCCTTAAGAACAGTTTTTTTAAATTCAAGGAGGAATTCTTTTTGCAATGTAAAGGGACAGCGATGGGGTGCACTTTTGCACCAAATCTTGCCATTATTTTCATGGCACTCTTGGAGGAAGAAAAAATCCTGTCAGCATTTAACCCATTTAGGGGCCAAATCAAGGTGTACCGTCGATACATCGACGATATACTTATGATTTGGGAAGGCTCATCAACATCATTGACTTTATTTGTTCAATGGCTTAATGCGGTAGACTTAGATATTCATTTCACTTTTGAATATTCAGTATCCAGAATTCCTTTCTTGGATTTGTCTATTTTTTTCAAAGAAGGGTATCTCTGCACAGAATTACATAGAAAACCCACAGAGAGAAATACTACGTTGAAATATGAGAGCCAACATCCAGCTAGTTTACTTTGTAACTTACCATATGGGATGTTCTTACGGCTACGCCGTAACTGCACAGATATCGCAGATTTTGTCAAACATGCAGCAATTTTGGAAAAAAGACTATTGGAACGGGGATATCCAAAGAAACTTATAAAAACATCTAAAAAGAGAGCTCGATATACCAACAGAGACCTCTTATTGACACCCAAGCGAGACATTGAAAAGAAAGATGAATTAGTATGTGTCTCAACTTTTTGTCAACACAGTAATGCTATTAGAGGGATCATCTTAAAAAACTGGCGAATTCTTAATACATCAGGAACATCTATACCCAGACCTCTATTTGCTTTCAAAAAAAGTAAAAATTTGAAGCAAAAGATTACTCGAGCCAGTAGAACTTTTCCTAAAGTGCATACAATCCGCGATACCAATTCTAACCCAGTGGTGGGACACTATCCCTGCACTTCATGTGTTGCTTGTAAGTTTTCCAAAAAAACTACGTCATTTGTTTCACAGATCAGAAAGTGGACCCTTCGTACCTTTACCACTTGTAAAAGTAAGAATGTCATTTATGCCATTCGTTGCCCATGCCAGTTGTTTTATGTAGGCAAAACAACCAGAGAAGTGAGTACCCGTATTAACGAACATCGTTCAAAGATCAGAACTCGAAACTTCAATGCCCCAATGGTAATCCATTTTGTCGAGATGGGCCATACGGCTGATCAGATGGAATGGTTTTGCATAGAAAAAGTATATGCACAAAACCAACCCCAACTATTAAAAAATTTGGATTACAAGGAACAAATGTGGATATTTAATCTAAAAACATTAACATTGGGCCTTAATACCATGGAACCATGGAATTCGAGTAACTAAATACTACCTGTCTTAACATTTTATATATGTCGGGTAGTACACTGGTATACTGCCTAATCACGTGCGTTTTTCATCTGAGAGGGTACGGCCATTTAGAACGTAGGCCAGTTCAGTTTGTGGTCACGTGGTTAATTACGTGATCACATGATGTTTTTCACGCATATATCAATACCCTTGAAACGGTGATACTGTGTTGCACGCCACTTCCAATCGGACCCAGCTGGGATACGGGTGACTAGCTACTGTGAGAACTGGCGAGTTCTTTCGCTTAAGGTAAACATTCTGTCGTGTGGGGGCCTTTCGAATCACGGCGGTTTTTCAAATCGCTTCTTGCCTTTATTGTTTAGAGAAGGGAGCCCCACATCTTTGGCTTTCCGTTAAACCCCATCCGAGTCAAGCAATCTGGAGTCGGAAATATTGAGCAATTTTCAAATGCAACAACCCACCCCCCTCCCCCCTACCTTTTTGAAATTCTCTAAATAGCAAGCTTTTCAGTAAGCCGTATTTGTTTAGTCACAATTGTGGTATTAATTTATCAATTTATTTTCAATTGGAAGTAATTCACTTTGGGTGTAGCCAATAATATAATTGTAAGAACAATCGGTCTCTCACATACTCAAACTCTTGTGTTGTGTTTAGGCCCATATAACATCAGGTGCAGCCAACCCTGGATTCGGGGAGTCACCTCCAAATTTATGACCGCTGGTTGAACGAGCGTTTGGACATTCTCGAGAAGAACGTTGGCGTCCACACACTTCGCTATCTGCAGGAACCTCTACGGAGAAGCTATTGTTTAATATAAGTGAACACAGCGTACAATTTAAGGAAGAGACGCACAGCCTTCCATTGCATGAATGAAGGTTAGTTAATATTCTTTAGTTTTATCTTAAGTATGTGACTCTCGTGTCCTGTCCGTGGGCCGCTGTAGTGGAGGATCGACATACTGACCTTGTGATATTTATGTGTACATTTGTATATCTGTAGCATTGATTCTGTCTATGGCCTGGCTCTTATCTGCCTCTCGGAGACACCAATACAAGAGGGTAGCACTACTTTCTGCCAGACACCTCAGGTCCATCCTGGAACTTTTTCCCGGGTTGGTAGCAGGCTCTTGTATATTATTACCTATTGTTCCGCTATAGATATTTTTATTATGGATGTTATATGTTTTTTGTCCAAGTACAAGGGCTTCACACATTGATATGTATTATCTGTGATTTTCTTTCTTTCTTGATGTTAGAATATATTTTTGTTACTCCTGATGAAGACGTCACTACACTAAAGTATATACGTCGAAACCGGTCGAGTTTGGACTAAGATGAGGTCGTGGTCAGAAAACTCTGGGACCCATCTTAATTGCCTAGGCCACTGATGTCATCTGCTGTGGCCCGTCAAATTGATTTCATGTTCTTTCTATAAATCTTTCAGATAAATTAATTATGATGAATTTTCTTATAGATTTTATGTCGTATATTGATTGGTGTTTAGTATGAATGGTTTGTCTAAATGGATGGATGAGGTTGTATGCTTGGATGATTGAATAAGATGATTTTTATTATATAGATGTGTCTTTTTTAATAAAAGTTGTTTCCTGCTATGTAAATTGTTATTACAAGTGCAGATTTAATCATGATTTGTTTGATATATTAAATTAGTATCAGGTTTAATAAAATCCTTGATACCTTTATTTTTGAATTGTTTCCTTTGGATGTCTTTCCGCTATCTAAATCTTAATTAATACTCCAATCCAAAGCGTGGGGTTTCCTGTGTCTTTCAGAGAATACATATTTCCAGCCCTTGGCTGTACAGGTTATATATATATTTTTTAACACTGTAATGTTTTTTCCTATCTAGGATAATTTAACTTTTTTTCACATTTATTGCACTGGGTGTGTCAATTTGGTGTACTCCGGACTGGTGGTATTTTCCAGGCCATGGCAGAAACAGATACCATCTCCTTCACGGAGGCACAAATAACAGAACTTATTCAAGGTCCATCATTTTTTGAAAATTTACAATTACCAACATCAAATCAAGACGCCACGGGAGATGCTCTTCTGAATTTAAAGAAGAAGCAATTCCGCACAGAAATGCACGGTCATATACTTAAGGAATATTTGAGATCTAGTATTATTCCACAAGGCCTGCAGGTTAAAATTATCCCATGTCTTTTCCTGGATGACAACGATTATAAAGTGGCTTTTAGTCAAGTTGCTACCAAATGTAGCCGTGATTTGTTAGTATTAACCATAACCACGGCCCAAAGAGTCAGTGGGAAGATACAAGAAACGCTGTCGGAACAAGAAAAATCTTTTTTGACCAACACTTTGATTGTGGAATCTAAACAAAAGCTTGAACAGATAGAAAAATCTTTTCAGGAATTTAAGAAGCTTACTATTGAAAAAAAGACCAATAAACTTAAAAAGGACATTTCATTATTTAAGAAAGAATTGGTGTATCCCTATCTAGCGGAAGATTTTAACCCTCAGACGGTTTGGAAAACTAACACTAATTGGAATATGGGACCCAATAATACAAATAAAAAAAGATGGGTGACATTTTCAGACACTTCCTCTAGTAATTCAGGTAATGAGGAATTGAACAATCATGCCTCGGGCAATCACCCTTTTCGAGCAAGGGGCGGCCGAAGAGGCCGCAGAAACATCCCCCAAGGTCAAATGACACACAATATGCCGATGCAGAACGCCCCGGGACAAGGGATGATGCACCGGGACTTTCAGACCCGGAATCGAGCATACAGGTGGTAAATGAAACAATGCCAATTTTTAATTTATCCTCCCGTATATTAACATCTGCGGAAACATCAATTCTTAAATGTGGTCTATCTTTTGTTCCGACTCAAAATCCAAGTGCAATGTCTATCATAAGTGAAGTAAAAGGTTTTTTGCGTAAATTAAGGCTAAAGCTTTTCTTTTCGAATAATGTGACCTCTAGGGAATCCAACATCTCAGGCTTCTCTAAACCTTCCACCTTTACCCCCAACTCGAATGATTTGCCTCCAGAGGTCTTGATCTTTGAAAAATTAGTTCTCAAAGAAATAGAGAAAGTTATTGGCCATCCAAGAAATCGACAAGGACCCAATCTGACGCTTTCTGAGTTCGAGGCTATCGAGAGATTAGCCTCGGACCAATCAATAGTTATTAAGGCTGCAGATAAGGGTGGTGGGATAGTTGTTTGGGATGCTGATGGTTATGATCAAGAAGCTCTGAGACTTCTACACATCCCTGGGCACTATTCCAAATTGGTGAAAGATCCATCAGAAATGATTAAGCTAAAGGTACTCAAACTCACTGAAGAAGGAAACCAATCGGGTTTCCTTTCCACTAAAGAGGCTGAATTTATCAACCTGTCGGAAGATCGCATACCTCTATTTTACATTATGCCTAAAATACATAAAGACACTGAGAACCCCCCAGGACGACCTATAGTCTCGGGCTGTGGTTCACTACTGGAACCCCTTTCGAAATACATTGATTTCTTTATTAAACCACTGGCGATGGCCACGCCCACATTTCTTCTTGACTCGAGAGACGTCATCAACCTCGTTGAAACAAAAGCATTTGATCCCAGTACTCAAATTCTAGTAACGCTTGATATTGAAGCGCTTTATACAAATATCCCTCAGGATAGAGCGGTGGAGAGCCTGCGCATAATGCTAGACCGGCGCATACAACCACATTTGGTTCCCACAGAATTCCTATGTAAAGCAGCAGAGCTAGTCCTTAAGAACAGTTTTTTTAAATTCAAGGAGGAATTCTTTTTGCAATGTAAAGGGACAGCGATGGGGTGCACTTTTGCACCAAATCTTGCCATTATTTTCATGGCACTCTTGGAGGAAGAAAAAATCCTGTCAGCATTTAACCCATTTAGGGGCCAAATCAAGGTGTACCGTCGATACATCGACGATATACTTATGATTTGGGAAGGCTCATCAACATCATTGACTTTATTTGTTCAATGGCTTAATGCGGTAGACTTAGATATTCATTTCACTTTTGAATATTCAGTATCCAGAATTCCTTTCTTGGATTTGTCTATTTTTTTCAAAGAAGGGTATCTCTGCACAGAATTACATAGAAAACCCACAGAGAGAAATACTACGTTGAAATATGAGAGCCAACATCCAGCTAGTTTACTTTGTAACTTACCATATGGGATGTTCTTACGGCTATGCCGTAACTGCACAGATATCGCAGATTTTGTCAAACATGCAGCAATTTTGGAAAAAAGACTATTGGAACGGGGATATTCAAAGAAACTTATAAAAAAATCTAAAAAGAGAGCTCGATATACCAACAGAGACCTCTTATTGACACCCAAGCGAGACATTGAAAAGAAAGATGAATTAGTATGTGTCTCAACTTTTTGTCAACACAGTAATGCTATTAGAGGGATCATCTTAAAAAACTGGCGAATTCTTAATACATCAGGAACATCTATACCCAGATCTCTATTTGCTTTCAAAAAAAGTAAAAATTTGAAGCAAAAGATTACTCGAGCCAGTAGAACTTTTCCTAAAGTGCATACAATCCGCGATACCAATTCTAACCCAGTGGTGGGACACTATCCCTGCACTTCATGTGTTGCTTGTAAGTTTTCCAAAAAAACTACGTCATTTGTTTCACAGATCAGAAAGTGGACCCTTCGTACCTTTACCACTTGTAAAAGTAAGAATGTCATTTATGCCATTCGTTGCCCATGCCAGTTGTTTTATGTAGGCAAAACAACCAGAGAAGTGAGTACCCGTATTAACGAACATCGTTCAAAGATCAGAACTCGAAACCTCAATGCCCCAATGGTAATCCATTTTGTCGAGATGGGCCATACGGCTGATCAGATGGAATGGTTTTGCATAGAAAAAGTATATGCACAAAACCAACCCCAACTATTAAAAAATTTGGATTACAAGGAACAAATGTGGATATTTAATCTAAAAACATTAACATTGGGCCTTAATACCATGGAACCATGGAATTCGAGTAACTAAATACTACCTGTCTTAACATTTTATATATGTCGGGTAGTACACTGGTATACTGCCTAATCACGTGCGTTTTTCATCTGAGAGGGTACGGCCATTTAGAACGTAGGCCAGTTCAGTTTGTGGTCACGTGGTTAATTACGTGATCACATGATGTTTTTCACGCATATATCAATACCCTTGAAACGGTGATACTGTGTTGCACGCCACTTCCAATCGGACCCAGCTGGGATACGGGTGACTAGCTACTGTGAGAACTGGCGAGTTCTTTCGCTTAAGGTAAACATTCTGTCGTGTGGGGGCCTTTCGAATCACGGCGGTTTTTCAAATCGCTTCTTGCCTTTATTGTTTAGAGAAGGGAGCCCCACATCTTTGGCTTTCCGTTAAACCCCATCCGAGTCAAGCAATCTGGAGTCGGAAATATTGAGCAATTTTCAAATGCAACAACCCACCCCCCCCCCTACCTTTTTGAAATTCTCTAAATAGCAAGCTTTTCAGTAAGCCGTATTTGTTTAGTCACAATTGTGGTATTAATTTATCAATTTATTTTCAATTGGAAGTAATTCACTTTGGGTGTAGCCAATAATATAATTGTAAGAACAATCGGTCTCTCACATACTCAAACTCTTGTGTTGTGTTTAGGCCCATATAACATCAGGTGCAGCCAACCCTGGATTCGGGGAGTCACCTCCAAATTTATGACCGCTGGTTGAACGAGCGTTTGGACATTCTCGAGAAGAACGTTGGCGTCCACACACTTCGCTATCTGCAGGAACCTCTACGGAGAAGCTATTGTTTAATATAAGTGAACACAGCGTACAATTTAAGGAAGAGACGCACAGCCTTCCATTGCATGAATGAAGGTTAGTTAATATTCTTTAGTTTTATCTTAAGTATGTGACTCTCGTGTCCTGTCCGTGGGCCGCTGTAGTGGAGGATCGACATACTGACCTTGTGATATTTATGTGTACATTTGTATATCTGTAGCATTGATTCTGTCTATGGCCTGGCTCTTATCTGCCTCTCGGAGACACCAATACAAGAGGGTAGCACTACTTTCTGCCAGACACCTCAGGTCCATCCTGGAACTTTTTCCCGGGTTGGTAGCAGGCTCTTGTATATTATTACCTATTGTTCCGCTATAGATATTTTTATTATGGATGTTATATGTTTTTTGTCCAAGTACAAGGGCTTCACACATTGATATGTATTATCTGTGATTTTCTTTCTTTCTTGATGTTAGAATATATTTTTGTTACTCCTGATGAAGACGTCACTACACTAAAGTATATACGTCGAAACCGGTCGAGTTTGGACTAAGATGAGGTCGTGGTCAGAAAACTCTGGGACCCATCTTAATTGCCTAGGCCACTGATGTCATCTGCTGTGGCCCGTCAAATTGATTTCATGTTCTTTCTATAAATCTTTCAGATAAATTAATTATGATGAATTTTCTTATAGATTTTATGTCATATATTGATTGGTGTTTAGTATGAATGGTTTGTCTAAATGGATGGATGAGGTTGTATGCTTGGATGATTGAATAAGATGATTTTTATTATATAGATGTGTCTTTTTTAATAAAAGTTGTTTCCTGCTATGTAAATTGTTATTACAAGTGCAGATTTAATCATGATTTGTTTGATATATTAAATTAGTATCAGGTTTAATAAAATCCTTGATACCTTTATTTTTGAATTGTTTCCTTTGGATGTCTTTCCGCTATCTAAATCTTAATTAATACTCCAATCCAAAGCGTGGGGTTTCCTGTGTCTTTCAGAGAATACAGGTTTTTCATAAGATGCCATTTTATTAACTCAAAAGGGTTTGACAAATGCCTATCCCTAACCTGAAGAGGATTTCCTAGTCTTTCAAAATAAATTAAAGGAAACACTCTAACAAAAGGAAACTGTCCCTCAGACCTATACATACAACAAACGTATAAAGGGAATATATGGCAATTCAAATATAACAGAAATAACTTATGTTCAACATACACACGATAACTGTTTCTCC
This sequence comes from Ambystoma mexicanum, assembly GCF_040938575.1. Lineage (NCBI taxonomy): Eukaryota > Metazoa > Chordata > Amphibia > Caudata > Ambystomatidae > Ambystoma > Ambystoma mexicanum. The sequence continues at coordinate 142,847,834 of NC_090930.1, read as the reverse complement.
TTGTAACCTGGGTGAGATCCCCTTCCCCAGATTCAAGGCAGGATTTTCAACCAACAGTTCAAAAATAGGAAAGTTCCGTCTTGCAACTAAGTTCTAATGATAAAGTTCTTCTTGCTCCAAAAGTCTCCAGACTTTGACCAACAGTTCAAAATAGATGACAAGTCTTTGTCTCTCCGCTTGTAACAAAGAATGCAACACAACTTCTTCTTAGAAGACAAAAACACTTCCACATTTCATCTGTATCTACAGTAATGATTTGTCAGGATGATTCCACAACATATTTTAGTGGTCTTACCACTTCTTCACAGTTGTTAACCACAACATAGTACTTCAATGACTTCTACCTGGTCCACTAATTTACCAGGTCTACCACTATAAAGTCCCTGCCCTGGTATACTCGCCTGCCAGAACTAAAATTGTTCTAACACTACTATAAATATTCTGTGGTAACGTTTAGTTCAAACAGTTTGATCATGTGTTTTGACTTTAAACAACATTAGTATTTTTGGGAAGACGTGATGCACATTAGTGCTGTTTGTTCCACTCTTGTGATTGCCACATGCAATGCAGGTTATGCTTCTCTCCTCCTGAACACTTTCTATCAGGAGGGCTTCTTTCCTGCCACTCTTGTTTTCCCACTCTTACATCAATCAACTGTTGTCAATGTTCCTTTACAACACATGCCCTTCTTTGGCTTTAGTAATGCTTGTTTACTTCCTGCTCAACTACTGCCTCTCCCTCACTTTGGCAATAATGGTTATAACTAGTTGTCTTCATTATTGCTCTTTCTTTACTTTGACAATGATTGTCAGTATTCGCTTGCTTTAATATTGCACCCTCTTTGTCTTGGCAATACCTTTTGCATTGGTAACAAGGATTTTAACGTTTCTTGTTGGAACAAGGCCACAGTATATACCATGGCCACAGATGGACAGGGAAAACTTAAAATGTAAACTCCCAAATTTAACTTCTAGTGCAGGAAAATGGATACATGATGACGGGCAGGAATACATTAGCTATAGGGGATATTAAAGGTCTTCTAATCTCGATACTTGGTGAAAGAGCTGATGACGTATGGACAGTGTCAAGTTACCCTGGTGTGACTACAGTCAACACCACGCATGATGGAACGCCGTTTAATAACTGTAGGCCAGCGATTTGGAAAGTTCTTCGAGTGCTATATCCGGACACGTCAAGGGATGGTACAGAATGCTCAGTTTTCAAGACAGAGAATGCCAAATCCACCTGCATATTCACAGCAAAGAGGAAATGGAGTTGCACAAGATCAAACAGTGCTGCAGCAAGCGCCGAGAGTGTAGCAAGGCTTGCAACCACAGCAAGTGACAGGTAATCAACCGCAAGGACAATCGCAGCAATCTCCTATGCAACTTCAGAAGAACACAAACACAGAGCAACCTATGATGCGTAGAATAGGAAGTGTCACTGTTGATGGAGGAAATCCATTCACGAGTGATGGAGTGAGGCTGTACCCACAATAGGACAGCTCACTGGGAGACCTGATGTGTTCAGTCTTATCTATTACGCCGAATCCTCGTGAGGAGCCAAGGATAGACGTAATTATAGGTGGCAAAGCTTACTCCTTCTTAGTGGACACGGGTGCAACACGCTTGTGTATACGTGAGGGCACATTTTTAATGTCTGACGATGCGATGAATACTCAGGGCTTTACAGGAGCAACAAGTCATGTTCCTTTTACAGAAGAATTACCAGTCTCTATAGGAGAATGTGATATGAAGGTGCCACTGCTTTATTCAAGGTAAACACCTGTCAACATGTTAGGACGAGATTTAATGACAAAAATTAATATGAGCATTTCATTTACAGATGATGGCATAGTATGCTCGACACCGGTAATGCATTATTTAAACGTGTGCGAAATGATCATGGCATACGCAGGACAAATAGCGCCCAGAGCAATACCGTTGGAACCCGAAGTGTACCATTATGGGATACGTGTTTTGTTAACATGGCTGCAGGTTTAGTAAGCAGAACCATGAGCATACCAGATGAGTTTCTATTTAGACCACAGATACCTATGGATGAAGAAGAGGGGTGAATTTTCCCCTTAGCCGTAGAAGCAGCTATAGTCCGAGGAAATATGGCTTTGCTTGATGCATCTGATGATAAGGGTAGATGATGGAGTATAGTAATTGCCATTGAGGAAGGCGGCAGAGTGACTGATGTCACTGATGAAGATTTGTTTGGAGATGACAAATCTGACGATTTTGTGATATTTGAAATGTGCATCAATTATTGGGTCAAAGCGATTAAGAGAGAGGTCCCGCAGAGAATGATGCTAGCAAAGGAGCATCCTAAATATTTTGACCAAGATATGGCACAAGTGCCAAGTTCAGTATGGACCACTGGCCCCTATGACGTAGGCTTAATGAAAGGAGTTGGGGAAGAGAAGATTAAATTGAAACCAGGAGCGATTTTACCTCAAGCACGACAATATCCCATGTCTCGAAAGGCAGATGAGGGACATTTTCAAGACAATTTCTGCTATGATAGACCAAGGTATCTTAGTGACTTCAGAGTCACCATTTAATACTTCGATTTATCCAGTGAAAAAAGGAAAAGGGGGGTCATGGATCCAAGACCTTCGCCCAATAAATAAGATTGTAGAGGCTGAGTTCCCACTAGTCCCTAACCCGTCCACATTTCTATGTAATATACCTGCTGATGTACGATATTTCACGGTGATTGACTTGAAAAATGTGTTTTTCTCAATCCCATTGCACAAAGATTTGACATCATTCACTTTTAGACAAGTGCGATTAAAAAGCACAAGGCTGCCCCATGCGTACTGTGAGTCCCCATCGATTTGTATCAGAGTCCTCCAGATGGACTTGAGTAATATTGCTTTAGAAAGCGTTGTGCTGCAATACGTAGATGACATTTTAGTTTGCAGCACCACAGAGGAAGAGTGCAGGCGTGATTCTGTTCAGCTAATGATTATACTTGCTAACAAAGGATATAAGGTTGACAAGGAAAAGTTACAATATTCCCAACAAAAAGTATTGAATATAGGCCAATTGATTTCACATGAGGGAAAGAAAGTTACTCCTGGAAGAGCTGAGGCCATTCTAAAAACAGCTAAGCCACACATGATAAAACAGATGCAGAGTTTTCTAGGATTATGCAATTATGTCAGAGCATGGGTCTTTGACTACAGCTTGTATACTAGGCCGCTCTTAGAGGCCTTAAAGAAAGCACAGGCAACGCAAGAGAAAATTGTGTGGACTGAGGCAATGGAAGAAGGGTTTGACGAACTGAAAAAAGCCATGTGCACAGCTCCAGTTTTAGGGATTAGAATTATGCAGAGGAATTATTTTTATTCTCGCACAAAGATGGTACTTTTATGACAGCAGTACTCACAGAGAGAACTAAATTGGGATACAAACCCCTTGTATATTACAGTGGAATTTTGGACCCAGTAATGAGAGGTCACTTTCCATGCGAACAAAGTTTAGCAGCCGCTACGTTCGCCATAGAGAAGGCTACAAACATAGTGATGGGATGTTCCATGATGTTATTTGTTGAACATGCATTGTTTGCAATTTTAGAAAAACCAAAAGGCAAGTTGACTACTCAAAGGGCTACTGCCTATGAGGTAATCATATCAACTCCAGCGATTAAAATAGTCTGATGTAAAATAGTGAATCCAGCTATGTTTATAGCTGAGCCAATCACAGAAGGAGAGCCTATGCACGATTGCGCAAACTATGAAGAGTTCTGTGATGAGCTCCCTAGAGTAAAGAAGAATGCACTCGCAGGAGGAGAGATTGTCTTCATTGATGGTTCTTCAAGAATCGATCAAAATGACGGGCAAATATATACAGGTGCTGCAGTAGTGAAACATTTGACGAATGGAGAATTTCGAGTGCTTTTGAGTACTCAATTGCCATCACATTATTCAGCGCAAGCTGCAGAATTATTGGCGTTGATACTCACAGTCGAGAATCACTGAGACCAGGAAGTGACAGTGAACAGCGACTCCACCTACATGACGTCAAAAGTATGCGCAGGATTAGCACGCTGGAAAAGGAGGGGCTACCTCCGAGCGGACGGCACGCCAGTGCAGCATGCGCCTTATTGGACAGGCTTATTAAGGCACTACAACCCCCAGTGGGCATAGCAGTCGTTAAATGCGCAGCTCACAAGAAAGGGACAGATTTTATCTTGCGCGGAAATCAAGCAGCAGATGCTGAAGCCAAGCGCATAGCCAATACAGATATAGGAATGATGAATATTCAAACCAGTGATGTGAATGAAAGAATGACTGTAATAACAAATGTGGACAAGGGATACAATCATATGCCTAAAACACAGACAGAGCTCCAAGAGGAGGCACCGCAAGAAGGAAAGAACTTGTGGAAGCGAAGAGAGTGTTCTTTAAACCCCTCTGAAGCATTGTGGTGACAAGACAGCACGGGTAAACCAGTAATGCCTATAGCCTTATTAAGGGTAGCGCTAGAACAACTACTCTACCCAGCACATAAAACTAGGCAGAATCTTGCTGTAACCATAGCTGAGGATTGGTTTGTACCAAACCAAATGGAACATGTTGCATTTTATATGGTAAATTGTATTATTTGCCAGCAATTCACGGCTGGGCATACACTACGCATAGGGAGGGGGGTTATCCCAAGACCCAAAGGCCCTTTTCAGCACTTGCATATCGACTATGTCGACATGATACAAGTTTGTAATGGATACAGATACCTTTTAGTTGTAGTATGTCCTTTCTCCAGATGGATAGAGGCAGGTCCATGTACGCACCAAGACTCTACCTGTGCAGCCAAGTTTTTGGTGCGGGAAGTGTTTCCTAGATTGGGGGTGTGCGAAGTAATGAGATCAGTTAATGGACCTCACTTTGTTAATACAGTTTTCAAGCAGATCACTTTGTTGCTTGGAATAAAACAGACGTTTTCTTTGGCTTATCATCCGCAAGGAAATGGTATCTGTGAAAAGCTCAATGGCCGGTTAAAAGAAAGAATAGCTAAGTTGAAGCTTACTTTGAAAAAAGGGTGGTTGCACTGCCTACCATTGGCATTGTATGCATTGAGGAACCAACCAGAATATGACCACCATCTTACACTGCACGTGATTGTGACTGGCAGGAGAATGAGAATGCCTTTAATGCCTCCATCCCGATTTAGAAGCGATGCTCAGCCAACGTCAGAAGTGTTAGGACTTGAATTGCAAAGCTACTTGAACTGTTTAACATCTCGTTTTTCTGTGATTTCAGGACAGTTGCAGAGACGAGGGTGTAAGACAGCACAGAACACAGAATGAGATGCTTCAACAATACAAACTCCTGAATTTCTATATCCAAGAATCTACCCAGGAGACAAGATCCCGATTCATAATCACACAAGGAAAAAGTGGGACGAGCCCCGGTTTCACGGTCCTTTCATTGTCGAGGACGTCACGCCTTCTGCTGTCAAAGTGCAGGGTAGGTGAGCTTAGATCTTCCTGGGCGACACTAAAATCTACGCCGGAGAGATGCCTCTGCTTACACCCCACCGCAAAGAAGCTACAAACATTGGGGAAGAACCGCAGCACGTGCAGACGAAATATATCATGAGGAAGAAGGAAGCAAATGGAAAGCTTGAAGAACTTTTAGTTGGACTGTGGCTTAATTGGACACTCCCTTTTTAGCCATAAATAAAAGGTTAAACGGACACATTCGAACACTGTGCATCCTAATTGCAGATTAAAAGAAGATCTGCATTTGTGAAAGCCACAGTAGGTTATTGACTTTGGACTGAGGCATGCTTAAAGCCGTGATAACAAGAAAAGTGAAAAAGGTTTATTCGTTTTGGACTGAGGCACACTAAAGCCTTGATAAGAATAAGCATATGCCAAACTTTGATCGTGGACACAGCAATTGGAAAAGGCTACAGTATCCTGATTCCTTCCACACAGAGCTGTTGTTCGGAGTTACTCATGGTGTTACCCAGTGATGACCTTTCTAGGCATATACTTACGTAGTTTGAGTTGGTATTACGTTCATATCCATCACTGGTGGGGAGAACTTGCGGCATTCCAGATTTTCTTGGTAATACTGACAACGAAAAGATTGTTAGACGATTGCTCATAATCATCACTGAGGTTTCTGAAGTTTCCTGAGTTCAGTGAGGAAAACACAAATGCCCCTATCACCCAACACAGCACATAGACTGGTCAGTATTCTTTCATTTAATTGAAGACTACCTGCATCTCGTTGGAAGACACACGGATGTGGTGTCATTTTTTAAAGACCCAAGAAATACTACAAATTTAAATGTGATCCAGGAAGGTAACATAATCCAGGTAGCGATCTATTCTGAAAGAAATCAGAGCTGTGTAGAATCTTTCCTCCGAGGGACAGATCAAGGAAGTAATAAAACCTAAAACTTTGTTCATGCTGACAGGGAAGCTACAATGTCATCTGGTCTGAAGCAGATTCGAGGTATCGCTTGGGAACTGGTTAATGAGGCAGAATTTATAGCAGCTCACAGAAATCATCTTTTTTCACGATAAAGGAACATTTGCACTGCGACGGGTGAAGAAATTGGTTCCAGAAAGCAGCTGGATGAGCGAGGACGAATGCTGCAGAAGACAACAAGTTTCCAGAAGCAATCTAAAAATGCTGTGTCATTAAAGAACTATTTTTCCTTCCTTAGCATCAAATGATCTAGATGGGCAATCAAGGTTGCAATTTTGTGCTTCCCCAAGAGGACAGACGTTCAAATTGCCCTAGAAGCAGATGCTGCAATATTACCTACCACTGCATTGTTTACACATTTATTGTATTCATACTAATATTGCTTTCACTGACAGTTAGAACTGCTTTTTATATAGGAGCACATGATGAAAAGGTTCCTATATATGTGTCTGAGCAGAAGGAAAAGGTAAACATGGCAACTACAAAGCAACCCAGGCCATTCATAGTCATTCCCGTCCCTAGAAAAAATGGACAGATACCTGAGATTGAAATGGATGTTATTAGTAATAGATCACACACAGCACTTGTTTCAAACACTACTTTTGAACTCCAGAGACAGTGTCGGCGAAACAAGCAAAATAAGGGATTGACAAAGGTTGGGCCCACACAAATAATGCATGCAGACACACCTGGTCCAGTGACACGAAGCCCAAGCCCCACAAGTCAATCACGTTCAGAGATGATAGCAGAATCTATATGGCCATTCTTAGCCATTGCAAGAAAAAGAGAGATAAAGAAAGACTTGCTGAACTTTCTTCTACGCAGATAGCCCGGATGGATGTTCCTGCAAATCAACCTGCCAGAAGAAGTTATAGTGATGTATTCAGAGATGTGGTTATAGAAAACTACAGGAAGACTTTGCAAATTAAAAGAAGCACCCAAAAGAAGCACCCAAGAAGACAATGATGAACTGAATGATTATCTAGACAGCACAGCACACTTGGGAAACAATATATGGTACCAACACATAAAAGAAGTTGGAAGAAGGATGTCAGATAAAGACTGATTCATATGTGCACTCCTGCCATACAGCATGGGTAAGTCAAAGAAAGATGTTCATAGCAATTGAAATTGATGTCCAGACACCTCATTGCCTATCACACATAGCACTTTGCAAAATAAGAGGTCAATTTATGGGAAGCGATGCTTCTCTTCAATGGTCAACTGAAAATACAGATCCAGATGAAGATGACTACATACAAGAAACAGAGACCATATGAGAAATCATGTGATCAGATATGAGAAACCAGGAGTGAAAAAAGCTGGCATTAGATGGGAAGGGAACAAAAAACTTGATGTCAAAGGAAAATCTGCAGAAGAAGCCCGCAGATGGAAGAACAGAGGACAAATGCAAATTTGTTGGAACAGTACTGTCACCAGACGGATGGGAAAAAGGAGTGGTAATCTGCAGAGCATGGGTAGTTATTGGCTTTTACCAACCTACTGATGACATAGTACAGAATGGATGCAAGCCATTATGTCTAAGACTTGCTAATCTACTAACATGTGTCGAAGGCAGGGGAGGACCATTGCAGATAGTACCATTAGAAAGTTCTAAGTTTTGCTTCAGGAACAATGGTACAAGAAAAAAAGGGGGAAATCAGAACTGTCGAAGAATATTCGATGCACCAGGAATGGTGCATGGAACAGCAGTAATCATGGATCACAATTGGGCTTGTGGATCAAAAGCCTACACCAGCCTACCTAAAGATTGGGGAGGAATTTGCACAATAGTGAATGTCCATGTTCCTGCATTGGTGATTCCTAAAGGTGACCTGAACATAGACAGTTTTTCCAAAAGCAGATGCTCATCTAAGAAAAAGGAGATCTGTGGAACTGATAAGTTGAACAAAGAGAGAGAACTACTTGTTTGTTTGTTTGTTTGTTTATTTATATTGTGCAACTTGCCCTGGGGCATCTGGGCACATGGTTTACACGTAGATCGTTACCTACATGGTAAAAGGTTTCCCACAGGGAGCGCTTTACAAGTAAATGGTTACATACATGGTAGAAGGTTTCCCACAGGGAGAGCCAATGTTAACAAGGAGAATAACATGGGCAAACATGTTACATACAGGTGCATCATAGGACTACAAATAAATATATAGATTAAAGGAGGTATGTATAGTCACAGGTGTGAAAATTAAGAAGAAGAAGAAGAAGAGGAAGCATCTAGCTCGAATAGCCAAAGTTGTATTTTGTTCTTAATTGCGTGGAAAGTCGGTTCTGTTCTGAGTGTAGTGGGTATTGTGTTCCAGTGGTCTGATAGCAGACTGTTGCGTGAAGCGATTGACCAGATAGTCAGATAAAAGGTTGTTCTGTGCCTTGTATGCTTCTCTGCTAAATCAATAGAAGCCTTTGATGCCATCCCGTATGAACACAGGCTGTTCAGCCAGACCTCATCAGTGTTCACGATGATCTTTATGCCAAGAATCCAGGTTCGAGCAAATACCAAGTGGTTGCAAATCACCAGATGGGAATTGCTGCAAACAATTAACACAACTATAAAATGATTCAATGCACTCAGAGAAGAACTGAGAGCTGTAAGACTAATGGCTCTCCAGAACAGATACGTCCTGGATATGATTACAGCCATGGATGGAGGTGTTTGTACCAAAATTGGAGAATCATGTTGCACATTTGTCATGACCACTGTGAGGGGGCACAAGCAGGCTCCCACCAGAACCCTGAGGGTCTTAAAACCACTGCAAAAGGGCTCCTGGAGCCAGTCCTGGCACCTTTGGCACCGGGCTCATATGTAGGAAGATAGAGCTGTTCAAACTAAGTCCCATTTATGAACATCCAACATGGAAGCACCCACATAGTCTAGTTCTAAGAACCAAGCCATGCGGTCTAGTGTTTTGGGTGTGGCAAGCCTGGAACTACTTTCCCTGGTACTACTTTACCTGGGCTATATAAACCACACCCTGACTGCAGAACATGCTTCGTGTCATTCTCCAACCCGCAGCGCGACGCTCACCATGTCCAGCTCCTGGTCTTCAGCATCTTCCTGTAATCTTCCTGTAATCCTGCAAGAACAAGATTATTCTGTTTTACCTGAGAAAACACCATCCAGCACTCAGCATCTCAACTGGGCTGCAATCTGTGGAACCCGAGAGAAGAAGAAACATCACTCACCTGTGAGTACTAGCTTAAGGACTTCTGGCAAACCGCTACCACAGCTGCTGTTCGAAAATTGTGACCTGCAATAACGAGAAAGGGAAAAACAATATTAGATGGCGCGCTTCCAAAACATCGAATTCCATCAGTCTTACCTGAATTCCATCGCGCTACACCACGCTTGCATCCGGAGCACCACAGCAACATCTGCAAAGGAAAAAAAGACATATTCAGGTTCACTTTCAATATTAAACAACCGCACAGCGCTGTACTTACCTTAACGGATTCCGGGGGCCTGTTTTTCATCGCGCTCTCATCCACTCGCAGCACCACAGCGGCCTGTGAGGAGAAGAAGAAGAAAACACAGGTTAGCTTTAAAAGACAATAAAGGCGCTGCGCTTTGTGCTTTTTCTTACCTAGAAAACGTGCCTCTCCATCCGGCACGCCAGCACCAAGACCTTTGCACCTGAAAAGAAGGAGATAAAGACATTAACGAGTTCCCACCATAAACAGAACAAAGACTTACAATTAACAAACCGACCTGCCTACCAGCAGATGTGGGGTCACAGCAGGCCTGGGCCCAAGGAAGGCGTACTGCACCAGTGAAGCAACTCGGGCAGCTCGCCAACAAACGTCAAGCGCCCCTGCACAAGAAACGCAGGACGGATAGCTCACCCTACAAATAACTAAGAATTATTATTCAGCACTGGGCAACTACGCATCCAGGGTTCCCGATCTCAGAGCCTTCCAGACGCCCCCGGGGATATCAGGTGAGCGTAACACATTTATACCTTCTCACGATGACGAAAATGGAACTTTGACAGAGGCCATACACATGCTGACGAAACTCCATGTCCAGATGATAGAAGAAGTAGAAGATATTGCTGATGACAGCTGGTTTGGAAATCGTTTCTCATGGATTCCACAATGGATGGCAGATATGTTCACATTTCTTGGAGCGTTGCTATTATTAGTGATGCTTGGATTTTGTGTGATCAAGATAATAATCTCGCAGTGCAAGAAGACAGCAAAGAAAGCCATTAGGATGAAGACCATAATCGATGTTGAAGCAGGGTGGAAGACTAAAGACTTGACTGATGAAGAAATCAGAGACTTTGTGAAGTCTAGCATCCATGCACCTGAGGGAACGATGTTCCTGTACCCAAAGGACCACAGAATATATGAGGGAAGATGGATTTACTGCAGTCCAAGTGGACAGTGCACGCTCATGACATGGAATAAGGATGAGCATGTGAAGTCAGCTGGATGCCTGAAGGGAGTCATAAAAATATGGGTCCCTAAAAGCACTTCTTCAGACCAGGATGTCTAGGAATAGAAGACAATGTGAGAGTGGTTCCTAAATTGCCCAGAGGGGGGGGGGTGTAGAGGAGGAGCCAAGTACCCCAACTCCACCTGCCCGCCTACATTACCTGAGAAGTATGAACCAAAGTATGTGACGTATACTACACAAATAAGAAAGCACGAAGAAGAGCAAACACTGTGCAGTACCCATAAGAATACCTATATCTAAAAGAATATGAGAAGTAAAGTACCCATTAACAAAACCATACCTACATCCAAGACAATATGATGGCCATTTGAATGCGATTCCTGATGAAACAAAGAAACTGAATGACCAGGATGAATGGTGACGTCATACAAGACTGAATCGACTCCATGTAGAAGATAACCAGACCAGAGAGGCAGACGACTTATGAAGAATAAAGAAGTACCAATGATAAGGGACATCTTGGGATCAAGATAAAGAAATATATGCCATAAGTATGATGAAAATACTTAGTTAGTTTAAACGTGCACAGATGCAATGAAACGCAAGCAGCAAAGCAATAATGAAGCTAGCCAAATGCTTATAGTAAATAGATTGCTGTAATCGCCAACATTTACATATATACCTCATAGATACATATGGATTGAATAAAGAGTGAATGTTCCACTACGTATATAGCAGTCTTGAACAACGAGGAAGGCCTCAAATTCAGTCGCAGTTACAAAAGCAATTGAATCAAACAGAACATTTTTCAGCTAAGGAGTTGGATGAACCAAGAGAGCCAAGGTCTCATCAGAACTAGAATTGGCTGACATTGGATACAATAACATGAAAGAACAGACGCTCCTGTTCAAGAAGGTCAAGTGAAAACAAAAGACTTTAGAGGACTATTGAGGAATAAAATCACATACAAGAAAAGGCTCAAATCGTGGTGTCCAGTCACGTGATGGAAGAAAGTTGGACGCATGAGGAGATTACACCTACGCACGGACGCCAGACAGTACCCATACTCCTTAAAAAATCCTGGAGAATAGTACAGAGTCAAGGCTAACTTCAAACACAATTGACACTGAACCATTGAGGTGATGATGGAGTGTACTTTTAATTGGTGGGAAGCTGGTATCAAGACAAGCTCGCCCGCACCTGGTTGTTCAGTCTGCATGCTGCTCACGTAGGTGGAAAGTTATTGATGGGGGTTAGAAGCCAACCAATTGTAGAGGACCACGTAGTTGGGGTCCTATAGTTTGTGTAACCAATGGGACGTTGCACATTTAGTGACGTTCATAGTGGCCATTTTGAAGGGAGGATTTAGTTGCCCCACCTGATGTTAAATATCCCATTATTTCTCTCTGTTACTGTATACTTAGTTATTCACTTAGACCCAATCCCGCTTCCAAATAGGTTATTCACTTAGACCCAATCCCGCTTCCAAATAGGTTTTAGAAATTTGCCACGTAGGATGACGTTGGTAATGACGCAGGTCAGCTATGACCAATTTAGGGTTTAAGAACCCAGCTTTTTATGAAATGATTGAGAGTTGAGTATCCAGCGATTGCTGATGTCCGTTGTACTCCCTGTTTTAGTTACTTGCATTAAAACAGACAAACATTTTGCCAAGCTATTCTGTCTGAATTATTGATGTTTGATTAAAATCTGCATCCCCATCCATCCTTAAAGGGCTGGAAGTCTCCAGTTCAATGGCACACAGGGCGAGAGTGAGAACTGGGAAACAGATCTGAGAAGTGTGGGAGGTGCGGAAAGGCACTAAATGAGGCTGCCTGCTATCACTGATGCTATACATCCTTGCATTTGAGCCGCTGGTGGCCTTCCTTAGAAAGGAGTATGCAGAAGCTGGAATAGAGATAGATGGGGTGGTACACATGGTGTCCCAGTATGCGGACGCCATACTACTGTACGTCAACCAACCTGAGGACAATTTACCGTGCCTACTGGATGTGGTGGACCAGTTTGCTAAGCTCTCTGGTATTGGAATAAACAGGGATAAATCTAGTCTGTTACCATTGGGAGGACTGAGGGGCCTAGCTAAAGAACAATTGCCGGACTTGGGGCTGAGGTGGGCGGAGTAAACCTTTAGATACCTGGGAGTAAATATGTGGCATGACCCTGCCTCTACACATGCGGATAACACCCAGAAGGCCCGGAAGGGGGTGGAAAGCTCCATGAGATTCTGGGAGACACTACCCCTTGGTGTACCAGGCAGGGCAGCATTGTTGAAAATCCCCATGGAATTCCTCAGGCAATTGGATTGGCTGACGAGGACATTCCTGTGGGGGGGCGAGGAGAAATAGGATTGCCCTCAGCACATTGCAAAGGGACTGTAGCAGCGGTGGGATGAGTATACCCAACTTTGAGATGTACTATCTGGTGGGTCAGCTGCAGTTCGTAGCAAATTGGCTCGGAGAGGAAGTAACCCTGGACATCCAGCTACTGCAGCCAATGCTGGAACTCCACTACTTAAAGGAAGTATTATGGGCGGAAGACTTGAGGCTACCAAGACCCTCCGGGCTATTGAAACTCAGCAGGGACCTGTGGAGAAGACCCTGGCGACTTCTAGCGACCCCAACCTGTATTTCAAGTATATTCCATAGCAACAAATCATAGTGAAACAGTTAAAGAAGCATTGGGAGAGCAATGGGACAGCCATGGTAGGCTACATATTGGAGGACGGAAAAGTGCTGGAATTTGCAGCCCTGGCGAGTGAATATAGTATACATAAGGGGCAGTATCTGAAACACTTGGGCTTGGTAGGCAGGATGGATAGGAGATGGCCGGGTATAAGGGTATAAGGGATGGAAAGGAACACAACAAAGTACTACAAACAAAGTACTAGACATATTGCACAATGTGTCCGCAGGGGGACACACAGTCTCTAGGATCTATGACCTATTTCTGGAAGGGCTGGAAACTGGGGATTTGGCGCAAAGAGTGGAAGCTGAATGTGGAAAGGGAATTTACAGACACCGAACTGCGGAGAGTGCTGCTGTAGACCCAAAATGTCTCCAGAAATGCGAGATTTAAACTCACCCAAATATATGTGATGCATAGGGCCTACCTAACCCTGCAAAGGATGTCGCGTATATACAAGAACACAGACCACGTCTGCCCGAGGTGCAACAAGGAGAAAGTGGACATGATGCACATGTTCTGGACATGTCCAGTGATAGTGAGATTGTGGCAGAGAGTTGCTAACGAGATGAACGGAGGAGGGATCCACATGCATGAATGGCTCCCAGAGTTTTGCTTTTTGGATTTGTTCCTGAGGGGGTAGAGGGGCAGCTACCCACCTCTCCAAAATGAAGGATTTGATCTGCAACCTGGCCAAAAGCAGGATAGCAATGGCCTGGAAATCGGCTGAGGGACCCAGGGTGGCGGCCTGGTAGGCAGATCTGAGACAGAGGCAAATCTGAGGCTGTGGTCTTGGAAGCAAGACCACGCTGAGCAAACACATGGTGAATCCCGGACCGCGCTTAAAAAAAAAAAAAGAAAGGAGCACGCATAAATAACCTGCCCTTCTAGCACATAGATACCTACAGGTTATCTGCGCTGTAAATAAATGCAAAACTAAATAAATAAAAATAAATTAATTAATTGCCGGGGATGGCAGTGTGGCATAGGGCTCTGCAGAAAGGAATGTGTAAGGGAAAGGAAGCTTCAAATGAAGTGGCACAGAGGTTGTTTGACATAGCGATCACTGAGAACCCTGGAACGGGACCGATGAGCGGCACCTAGTTAAGGAACATTGGAACTGGCAATTATGCAGTGACAGATGAGTGGAACAGGAGCATGCACACACACTGCCCTGGGGGAACGCCAGAATACTGAACAAGAGTGCCCAGATAAATGTGTTGCAAGTGTCACATTATAGCCATGCAATCTCCGCGTGACAACATGCTTAGGAATGCATTGTCACAGTTGGAACTGTTGGTGTGTATTTTGTTTAACTAAAATAAAAATGGTTGCGCCGGGCATTGGTCACCTTTGCAGTTGGACAGTTTGAGTCCCAGTATGACCTTCTCCACCTCAATGATAGAATCTTTAGAGAAGCTAAAGCGTGTTTCTTGTTTGCAGTGTGGTGGTGGAGCTATGTTCTGAGTCATTCGAGGTGCTAGAGAGGCTTTTTTGTGGGCAATTTGGTTTGTAGGTTGGCGACTTTGTTAGTTAAGGCGTATTGGATACTAGAGCACACCTAGTCCTACCCCGCTTGTTCTACTTGGAGACTTTAATCTTCATCTCTCCTCTACTCACTTAGCTTCTCCCTTTCTTTCTATTCTTGATTCTCATTTACTCTCTCTACTTCCTACTCCTCCCAATCATATCTCTGGCTCTTCTCTTAATTTTTATTTCTACCTTTGCCGCCTCCTCTGTATCTGCTCTACCAGTCTACTTATCTGATCATTCTCTGCTCTCTGCATCTCTTCTCCCGGTTACTCCTCCTATCTCCTCCGTTTCCTCTTCACTCAAAATGTTTTTTCAGAGCGACTTAGGTAACTTTAATTTGACTCTCCTTCACAATACTTACACTAATTCTCTTCCATCTCTCACAATCTTTCCTACTCTTACAGCGGATGAGGCCGCGTCCACCTTTTCCTCATCTTTTGCCTCAAGCCTTGATGAACTCTATACTCTCTCTCCTTTTCAGCCCACCCGCAAACCTGCCCAACCTTGGCTTTTAACTCATCTTTGTTCAATGCGGCATCTCCTCCGTCATCTGAAAAGGCGCTGGCTCAAACGCCAATCCCCTACTAATCACTCTGCTTA
Organism: Ambystoma mexicanum; assembly: GCF_040938575.1. Classification (NCBI taxonomy): domain Eukaryota; kingdom Metazoa; phylum Chordata; class Amphibia; order Caudata; family Ambystomatidae; genus Ambystoma; species Ambystoma mexicanum. The sequence goes on along the minus strand of NC_090930.1, from coordinate 142,832,133 downwards.
TTTCTCTTATCATGCTCTCTATGATGACTGTATCAACTCTGCTAAACACACTTATTTCTCTGACCTTCTTCATAGTCAATCTGCCCACCTTCAGCGTCTTTTTCAAACTTTAACTTGGCTTCTTCTCCCCGCTCCCTTTACCTGATCCTTCAATCAATTCATCTTTCTCGGCATCTAATTTTGCTCATTTCTTCTCTTCTAAAGTTCATTCCTTATGCCAGGATATTCTAACCTCATTCTCCTCGAACTCTTCTCCCTTACTTTTCCCTACTCCTTCTAATTTCATTTCTAATTTTGCTCCTGACTCTGATATGTTATTTTTGTTGGCTAAAGCCCATACTTCTTCCGCCCGTACTGACCCCATTCCACCTATGCTTATTCCTAAAGTCTACCCACTCTTTATACCATTTCTTCTGTAATATCTGTCTTTCTACTTCTACTTTTGCTTCTGCTCTCAAACATGCTATTGTTATTCCTATTCTACAAAAACCTACGGCCAGTCCTCTTCTTGTCTCAAATTTCCGTCCTATTTCTCTTCTTCCTTATATACCTAAGCTTCTGAAGCGCCTTATTTATTCACAAATCTCAACGTTTGTCACTGGTCTATCTCTTCTTCCCCCTTTTCAGTCTGGCTTTCGTCCCCGTCACTCTACTGAGACAGCTTTAACATGTGCGCTTAACTCTCGCCTTACAGCCTGCTATTCTAAACACTCTTCTGTTCTTATTCTTCTTGAATTATCTGTAGCTTTCGACACTGTGGATCACTCTTTGCTCCTGGACTCGCTTTCCTCTTTTGGTCTCTGGGGTTCTGTTCTATCCTGGTTTTCTTCTTACTTATCCAATCAAACTTGTTCTCTCACTTGGGGTGGCAAGACTTCCTCACCTCTTCCTCTTGAACACGGGTCAGTGTTGGGTCCTTTTCCTTATACACCTCATTACTCGCTCCTATAATTTCTTTCTTTGGATTATCACATATTTACGCAGATGATGCTCAGCTTTTTCTCTCTTTCTCGTCCTTCACTCCTGAAATTCATCACACTCTTTCACCATGCCTTTCTGCCATCAAATCTTGGATGTCCTCTCATTTCCTCACTTTAAATGCAGGGAAGACTGAGGTCTTATTCTTTCCTGCTAACACTCTTCCTCCACATCCCCCTCCTTTGTCTATTTCTTTTCCTCCCTCTACTCTTCCCTTTTCTCCAACGGCGCGTAATCTTGGTCTTCACCCCGATTCCAATCTTTCTTTTACTCACCAAATTTCTCTCACATCTCGCTCCTGTCACTTCCATCTCTATAATATTCGCAGAGTACATCCCTTTCTCATTTTTCATGCCACAAAACATCCTATTTCTTCACTTATTTTCTCTCCTTTATTCTACTTTTCTGTCATGCTCTTTGCTCACATCTTGCTCCTCTCAAATCTGTTTATCAGTCTTCTATTCGTTTACTTTGTCTTCTTTCCTATCGGGATCCGATCTCTCCATCTCTTGTCTCTCTTGGTTGGTTACCCTTTCATTCCCAACTTAAATTTCACTTTCTTTGTTTAGTTTTCAAATCTCTCTATGGGCTCGCCCCTGGCTATCTCGCTTCTCTTCTTTCTTTCTATGCTCCATCGCGCTCTCTTCGTTCTTCCTGTCTCTTTAGGCTTAATGTCCTCCATCCTCCCTGTGCTCAATCCCGTTTCCATTCTTTTCAGCTTCTTGCCCTTCTTCACTGGGACACTCTTCCCCTGTCTCCCCGTTCTATCAACTCTTACTCTCTGTTCCGCTCTTCCTTGAAAAGTCACCTCCTTCATTGCCCTTTATTGCTTGTTACCATCTATGTTTTAATTGTTGACATCCACCATTGAACATTACTCTGTACCGTTGTTTTATTATCCATGTGAAGCGCTTTGGATAAAGTCGCTATATAAAGTACAATAAAAATACAAAATACAAAAAATACACGTCATCCATAAACCCCTTACTTTATTCTTGTAGCTGACTTTTTTTTAGGCTACTGCCCCTCATATTGGCTCTAGTCAATACTTGTTCATCTATTTACTGGATAGCGCATGAGCATTAGAATTGGGGACTGCAAGCTCCAGCCCCTTGGGGTTACTGGAGCAAGGGCACTGGCCTGTGCTCAGCGGCACAATCTAGCATGAACTGGATAGGACAATGGATTGTCTATAAAAACTTGATTCAACCAGGATGTCATCACGGGATGGAGGATCTAAGTCCCTCAGCTGATGAGGTGAGACTGAAAGGACTCTCGAAGTCAGGGGTTCATGCCCTTCAACAGCTTATACTTGATGAGAAGTATGTGATTGAAAGTCACTTCCGTCTATGAATATTGATGAAGTACCAGCGATAGTGTCATGAATGGGATTGTTGTTTTGGCGGGAGGCGGGTTAGTGTGCCGTTAGGCCTAGTCAGGGTGTTCTCAAATCTTCCCTGGTGAGGTGACCAATGGTCTATAAAGGTAAAGGGCCGGCAGGGTGGGTCTGGTCAGTTAGGTGAGCCCCGGTTAGAGACAGATGGTGGGCTTCCTTGACTTGCAAGCCAATAAATAAATTACCTCTGTTTACCATCACCTGAAATGTATGTGCAAGCTCGATTACTCTGACAGTTTGTGATCGCGACTCAGACCTGTCGCACAACATGGGTGTACTGACAAGCTTGCAAATGGCCTCCTCTCGAACACTCCAGTGTAGGCCTGACAAAAGAGCTGAGGAGTCCTGGTTAAAAAAACTCTAGGGGGTGGTCGGGAGAAGGGCGGTTGTAAGCTGTGCGCTTGCATGGGCCACTTAGAGCTGTGACAGCAGCATTATTATCTGCAATTACTAATCCTGAAGCCATAGAGCCCCATCAAAATACCGGTCTGCACCCCCAAAAAGCAATATTGGTAATGCTAATCAAAATCTTCATGCTTTTCTTTTCATGAAACATTTCAATTTGAAAGTATTACCTTTGTACAGAAGTGATACACCGCGTATAGCCGCTCTTCATAGAAAAAGTCAACGTTGCCGCTTCTCGCTCCAGATATTTGCATTCCATTCATTCGTGATTCTGTCATACACAATAATGGGCTTGGGTTGAAGTGTATTTGTTTGGATCCCATCGCAATGGTCCTCTCCCTCTTTTTCAGGTCAAAATGAAGAATCCTCATTCACCCTTCAGTCGGACATGTTTGCCTTCTCATTGCATCCGTATCAACCTCTTTTATGATGACGAAAGAATATGTAGTTGACAGTATCAACTACATGGAACCGCTTGCCTTACAATGTGCTTTGCGAAGTTAGGCAATAATATCCATTAGTTTTGGTACATTCACATCATCACTGCTTTTTCTTGCATCCATGAGACCCTTACGACGCCTATCCAAAGACCTCAACCTCCATTTCCACTTGTATGTTGACGACTCGCAGCTGATGTTCTGACTGTGAGAAAATGGAATCCATCAAAGCCGACCAGATGACTCAAAATCATTCAGAACTAGATATGTGCCAGTTGTCTCTGTCTGAAAGGGTTCAAGACAGAGTTTCTTCTTTGTGCTATCTACGCAGTCCCTTGCTTCCGTTTGACTAACTAACCTACCTGGGCACCCCTAACTAACTTACCTTGGCACCCCGCCAGTCTCTGGGATCCTGTTTGACACTGACCTCTTATTCAGCTCGAAAATGAGACCACTCTCCAGCAAATACCACCACCACCACCTCCAAAACTTTCAGAAAAATCTACTATTCCTTGGGATTGGGATCGCAGTTTGATGGGGAAACATTCCTAGACTCCTTCCCGTTCCCCCTTCCTCTCCCCCTTTACTGTTTAGGGTCCTTTGTCACCCCCTCCCTCCCATTGCACGGGGGACACCCCCGTGACACTCTTTAAAAATAAATGTACAAAAAGAATTTGGGCTGCCAAATCCTTTCCCATGGAAACATTTCTGAGGTAATGTGAACTACTTCCATTCTTGGACCTCAATCACGAGGGGGAATTAGTGAACACCCAGGACCTCTAAAAACATGTATCATTCTGATACTACATAGACTTCTCAGAGAAAGAACTTACAGTTACTTCAACTCATCCAAAATAGAGTTGCCCATCTGATATTTGGACTTAACAACTAAGATCATGCAGTCAAGGCGCTAGTCGCTATATCCTTCAAACTCTGATGCATTGTACACAAAGCCTTCTGCTCTATAAATCCGAAATAAATCACCAATAGACTAGGCCACCACATCCCCTCAAGGAATCTCCACTCTATTGCTACCAACAGGCTCAACCAATCGGCTCCACACGGCAAAAGAAGCAGGTGCAAAATGTTCAGAATCTGGATCCCAACCGCTAAGAACCTTGATCTGATGTACACGTTATGTACTTGCAATCGGGAATACAACGTAAATGTCTGTTAAGAATGAAAGCAATCTGCTCTCTGGTTCCTTTACCTTTCTTCCCCCCGGACTCCAATTTGCCCTCGTTCCACCCCACTCTTACCACTCTTCGTGCGCTGAAGCAACTTTGCATCTAAGTTGTGTCTTACAAAATTTCAAATAAATACATTGTGTTCACTCGCTGGTTTGAGTTTGATAAAGAGTGACCTCCACCAGAGCCGTTAACTAAGTTATGTTATGTTATTTGGCATTTATATAGCGCTTTATATATCACTGGTATGACTTCAAAGCGCTTGTGGTTTGAACGCCCTCGGGGACTGTAGTCCAGGTCTGTCGAGAGAGTAGGGTATTATAGGGTGCTTGGGTGCACTCAATACATGAGCAGCTGATGCGATTGTCTGATGGTAGCTGCATCCTAACATTAGGTGTGGTTGTATTGAGATCAGTAGAATCTGTGCAGTAAGGTGGTTGGTCTCCGAGATTGCATTCTGGCGGCATTAGGCCTGTGTAGGACGCTTATGTGTGCAGCTAGTCTGATTTATTCATGGGGTATAGCTGCGTTCTATCTGGATGTTGAGATGTTCATAGCAGTTAGGCCGAAATTGATCGAGGAGTGTAGCTGCGCTCTATTGTGTGTTGGTGTGGAGTAGAGAATTGGATAGTGATAGGTGAGTGTCTGGAGTGGATGTTTTAATCTTACAAGCCCACAGTTCCGGATTACATTCACGCGTTTTGCGATAGCTGGACTCACAGGGAGATGGCATAGGAGGCAGCTAGACATGTGTAGTAGACTCAGGAAGTAGATAGTCAATGGTCATATATACAGTGCCTGCAGGACGCTAAGGTTGTCATCTATGGTAACCGTTTCATGATTCTTTCTTGGTGACTTATTAGTCGCTTTCAGCAGTGTTATTGCTCGGTATCCCCTTGAACATTTGTCCACAGGCTGTAATTACTTTCCAATGTAATGTCATTGAAGTCGTGGACCATGGTGTTGTAGGGTTTCAATGTCCCTAGATGGTCTTAATCAGGTTTACGGAAAGAGCCAGGTTTTTAGAGTTTTGCGAAAGGCCATGTAGTCTTGGGTGTGTCGAATGTGTGGGGGGAGTGAGTTCCCCAATGCTGGAGCCAAGGTTGAGAAGGCGGATCCTCCAATCCTGGCTGAATTGGAGGTTGGAATCACTAGTAAGAGGGCAGTGCTTGATCCAAGGGTGTGTGATGGGAGGTAGAGAGGGGTGAGATAGTTTTGTATAATGGCCTAGCATCATCACACAACACTCCTTTCTTCCCGACATGTTAACTTTACATCCCTCCTTTACCCACATGTGACACTCCATCAATCCGCGGACTCCGAGGACTGCTTCTATTGAAAAAGAGGGCCGCTCAAAGCAGGGATCACGAGTGCCTTGATATCCCTGCTTGCGGCTTTGAGGAGAGAAGTGTAGGCCATGAGCACCATCACACTGTTTTCTCGATTGCACCCTATAAAGCGTTCTACATTTCAATTCAAAGAATGAATGTATAGGGCTTCTTTGGTGATGCCAAGAAAAAGTGACAATATATGAACTAATAACCAAATGAGTGATTAATTTGGTCAATTATCGATCCTTTCTGTAAAAACTGTGTGACGTACAGGACGATAAATAAGGGAATAATTACTTTGCATTTCACAAATCTTTGATCCTTATTATTTTCACCTTCTCTCATCTCTTTCATTCTTACCCATCCTGAATCTTTGAGTACTTATGAATTTATGCTGATAATAAGGCTTACAACCTTTCCAGTCTTCTGTTTGCTTTAATCCTTTTTCTTCATTTATGTTGCATTACTCCAAGGTTTCTGTCCCTTGGTCAGATGTTATTTCTCTTTTAATTAACTGATTGATTCTGTATTCTTTTCTGGATGGACTGTTGCCATTTGAATAAATAGGCCTCATTACACGGATGGCGGTAAGGGTTTACCGGTATTTTACCGGTACCGGTAAATCCTTACTGACTTACTACAAGGTCCCTTTGCGGGTTGGGGAATTTAACGCCTGCTTTTTGCAGGCAGTAAAAACCAACCCGCAAAGGGCCCAGGGAGCTAATTACGGTACCGTAATTAGCGCCTTCCCCATTCCCATAGAGCCCTATGGGGCAAAAATGGGAATGGGGAAGGGCAATGGTGGAAGGGGGAATTACCGCCCCGCCAACCTTGGAATAGGGCGGTAATTCCCCTTTCCACCAAGGCAGTGCCGGTATTTTACCGGCATGAACTATGGCACTAATAACGCCATGGTTCACTGCCATCCGTGTAATGAGGCCCATAGTTTTAAATATATTACTCTGGAGTGTCGTACAAGAATAGTGACAAGCGGGATAATTGGTTTAGATACCCGCACATAGGAAATTAGATTTATTTAAAGACAAGTAATAATTTCCGGTGGTAGGTCATTGGGCCTCATTCCGAGTACGGCGCTAACCAATGGCGCTATTAACGCCTTGGTTGACGCCGTACCCGGACCGGCAGCGCCTTGGTGGATGGCGGAATTACCGCCCCATTCCAAGGTTGGCGGGGCGGTAATTCCCCATTCACCAAGGCTCTTCCCCATTCCCAAATGAGCCCCCATAGGGCTCAATGGGAATGGGGAAGATGCAAATAACGGTGACCGTTCATTACGGTCACCGTTATTGGCTTGGAGGCCCCTTTGCGCCCTCGACTTTAACACCTGCTCAAAGCAGGCGTTAAGGGCGAGGGCGCAAAGGGAACTCGGAGTATGGCGGTAAGGGATTACCGCCACCGGTCTCCTTACCGGTGGCCGCTATCCCTTACCGCCATACTCGGAATGAGGCCCATTATGTTTTGTTTCCCCGATTTCTTTCTTACTCTTGCCCCAATCCCTAAAAGCATCCCCTACCCTCACTGCTGATGTCAGAGTAGGGTGCTGCTGTAGACACAATGTGGCACTCAACACAGTATACAATAGACATGTTCCAGAAAAAAGAACCAAATATTTAAGTGACGATGTAAAAAAAACAAATTCATAAAATTGAAAAAATGCCAGTGATCATTTTTAAAGAAAACAAACACTATTTATTTAAAAAGTTGTGAATTAAACTCTGTAATTGATTAAAAGTTTAAACAAGAATTATTAAACAAATTAACGAATTTAACACAGCTACTGCAATAAACATTGAGGTGCACAATCGTGATACTTTTAAAAATGGGTTTTCCAGGAATAGGCAGTTATTCTCTGCAGTGTTTCTATGTAATTAAGGCAATGGATTAGGCGGGGCGATGCGCCAGTGGGAGGGGGCCTGGGCATCCTCAGGAGATGACGTAATTGCCACTTTTGAAACATAATAAATTATTAACTGTTTTCAAATCAGTGTTGACCCTTTTTCATGCCTTTCATTATTTTTTTAAAAATGCATTCATTATTTTTACCCATTAGTTCTTTCTTTGTTTTTCACCGTGGGTTATTTTGGGTTTTCTCATAGAATCCTCAATACAGCAGCACTATGCCGCACTACTGCAGTGCCAAAAGTAAAGTTTATACTTCCACACCCAATGTTTCTTATATTTTAAATATCCTGTGCATATTTGGTTTGCTACCATTTATTAAAAATTCACGTGCACATTTATCTTACGCCATTTGCTGTCTTCATTGCCTGTATTTTAAGAACGTATTACAGGGTATCACGAAGTACCCTTTAGTGTGAAAAACAAATTGAAGCAAAAAATGTACTTCGATCAATGGCGATGATACATTGAAATGTCTTTGGTGGTGTTCTTTACTCCAGAATTTTTTGAAATGGATAGAAATATTGGGAATGACAGAAGATATTTCTTTCATCATTCCAATGGGAGCGGATATGGAGGAAACCATATCCCAGACCTATTCCATTCTAGTTATTTTGCACTTCAGAACGGAGGCACAATCTGCTCAAATGTACGGGACACTGTTTCCAATGAGCTTAGCAATACGTATGCATGGTGGTGATCGTCCTGGATTCACTGTACGCGCGCCATGAAAGGAACAGGAACCTGTGTGGATCCTGGGCTCAGGTGACTTTCGCCACATGAATGAGGGTTGAATCCTGGATCCATCTCTGCCATGTGTGCAGATGGATCAGAATTGCAATGAAGAGCACAACCACATATGGCATCATTACAAATTCAACGGTGCAGTTATTTCCTGGCTGTAATGCGGTTAAGGACACTTTATTGGCAGTAATAGGATTCCATCTTTGGAGGTGAAGGGGAGGATATACTTGCCGCATAATGCTAGAGACAAATCTTCCAGTTTACCTCCAAAAACCATCTGATTTATTCTGGCAGAATTACTGCTTGCAGTAAATGCGACAAAATTCCCATAGAGACCTATTGACTCTACAGGGAGAAACGCTGCCTTATCATCACTCGTCATTCAGCAGTAAATATGCTGGACAAAATGGCGGTAACGTTAAACGTTTTTGGCAGTAATTCCCATGGAATTACAGCCAAACGTGTGAGGAGCCCCGTAGATGTACCATCAGTCATGCTCTTTACAACAATCACAGTGCCCTCATTGGAATTAAGACCTTTGTCTCGGACACTTGATTATTTTAAGTGATCTATTGGCTCCCAGTGATCTTAGTGGAATACACAGGTGAGTGAAAGGGTGCATTCAATGGCAAACTACACAAATTATAAATCACAGCCATTTATGTTGGGTGACCAACAGTTAAGGACAACATTGTTCAAAGAACAGGCGATGAGGAGGCGGGCTGAGGCAAAGAACTGCTTTTGGGGTTTGTACATTCAATAGCTCCTAATTACAATGAAAGCCCCCTGGAGGTACTATTGTCCTTGCCACCACGTATATGTGCCATTGGCCACAGTGGCATTCAGCCACTAAGGGTACAGTGGAAAGAAAGAATTAGAGATCAAACTCACAGTCTGCAGCAGCAGTGTGAGCTTCTTTTGTTCACTGGGCCGCAAGATGAGAACATCTTCAATATTAAAAAAGCATTCATCTCCAAATTTGATCACAAGGCCCACCCTCTTTATACACAGAGCATTGTATGTATTCATGAGTTTTATAAAAGCAAGTAATATGCCGAAATCTCAATTTTCTGCCAAACAGAATACCTCTGGATACCCCACCAAACTGTTTTTCCACACTCTTTCGTACTCTTCTAAGTTAACAATTCTGCTATACAAATAATCAAATAAATGCTCATCGTCAATATAATAGTGCATTTATTTGATCATATTTATTTGATGTGATGTTTCTGTAAAGTGCACACTGCAGTTCACATCACCTTCAGAAACCTCCTTCGGTGTCATTCTTTTGCAGGGTAGCCGTGGCGAGGCGGGTATGAGTGTTCGAGGATCACGGATCCGAGCAAGCTTATGAAGACGAAGGTTTTGTGCAGGATTTGAATGATCATTGTGGGGAATTGCACTGAGGAAGCCTTGGCACTGAGAATCAATGGCCTCCTTTAGTAATCCTCTGGCTCAGAGTGGATTGTATTTCACTAATCCAATACTTAAAGACTTTTCCCAGAATGCAGGTGTTTGAATGCGCAAAATAACATTTATGTGAGTTTTTGGTCTTCCATTTCACTTGGAATACACGTCCACCTAAAATAAGAATTCACCCAGAGTCCCTTTTTCTATTTTGCTCTGCTGGAGGCAAGCATTACTCTTTAGGCCTAAAAGGTGTTGGCGTGGATGGAAGGGCCTCCCATTGCGTCTGAGGTAGATAGTATTTGCAAAAAAGGCATTAACGCAGAGGCCAATGGTCTTAATGTTGACCTTGGCCAGTGAAAGTTACTCTGTTGGGGGCAATGTGTCCCCATGTTTTTTTTTTAACCAAACAGGTGCTGCATTCTGGGGTCTGTGAATGGATATTATAGCCCTTGGAACTTTCATAACGCATTCTCATTGGAGAATCTGCAGGTTATACAACATGGTATTACTCACAGATTGTTCAGCACACCATATTGCAGGCCTGCTGGCAATGCAGAGCGTGCCTGCAACAAATTTCCTGTGACAACCGAGGCAGAATTTATTCTATTAACAGGCGGGTGCATACCCATGTTAATAGGAACACCAAAAGCAGGGTAGGTCTTACCCCTGGGGAGAAGAGAACGCTAACACACCCATTATCTAGGCACATAAAGGCATTTCTTGCATCCACCATTTATACCATTTGGTCAAATTTTTCTTTTTCAAGGAAGAACGAGGGAGGTATTAATAGATTTATAGCCCCATACCCGTGGCTCTACTGTGCGTTATGGTCCCTCATACCTCATTATATGCCCTTGCGGTGCCCAGGCTTTTAACGTGGATTTCAGGGCCGATAACAACTAGTACAACCCTTGGACTGGGTCTTAAAAGCATAATTGCGTGCATTGAAGGGAAGAACAAGTTACTTACCAACTGGTAACGTTCTTTCAACTGGATGTTCCTCCAACGTATTCCACATCTTTGACATGTAATGTCCACAGCTGTGTACTTAGGAAACCTTTTCGGCAGAGGGCGTCCTGCGTCGATGGTGTTGGGTCGATGTCCCTCGAAGGCCGCTGTCGAGGGCGATGTCACCGTATTTTATAAATAGGACGCACGGCGCCCGTAGCCTCAGTTTATGTTTTTTCATCCATAACTGTGACATGCACATATCCAATGCTTGCTTGACTGCACATAGCCTTGAGGGAACGTAAGCTGAAATAGCATAGGAAATTATCCAGAGGGGCAGGCTGGGAGGGCAATGTGGAATGCGTTGGAGGAACATCCAGTCGAAAGAACGTTGCCAGTAGGTAAGTAACTTGTTCATCGAATGGATTGTGTCCTCCAACGTATTCTACATCTTTGACAGACTCACAAAGCAGTACCAGAAAATGGAGGTGGGAAAAGAATTTAGAATACCTAATCAGATGGCAGAATAAAGATCCGCCTTACCAAAGGCCAAATCCAGGGAGTAATGTTTGACAAAGGTGTGGATAGAAGCCCATGTGGCTGCGTCACAAATATTCCTAAAAGGAACCCCCCGCTGGAGGGCTGTGGAAGTAGCCACGCCCCTAGTGGAATGAGCATGCAACCCTTCAGGAGGGTCCTTGCCCGCCAATCAGTAACATTCTGTAATGGTGAGGATAATCCACCTGGACAAGGTCTGTTTGGTAACAGCCTGGCCCAATCGGTGTCCAGCATACCCCACAAAAGGGTTGATCATCCACTCTGACCCTGGACATCCTAGAAATATAAAAGCTCAGAGCTCACCTAGGGTCGAACCTATGGAGTCACTCCTCTTCCTTACCAGGATGAGGAGGATGATAGAAAGACGGAAGAACCACTTTCTGGCTTAAATGAAATTCAGATACTACCTTAGGTAGAAAGGAAGGACGTACCCTCAGTACAACCCTCAGTACAACCCTATCCTTGTGGAACACAGTAAAGGGCGGCTTAGATGAAAGTGCCTGCAATTCACTCACTCTACGAGCGGAAATAACTGCAACAATGTCTTGAAAGACAACAGTCTCAAAGGACAAGAGTACAAAGGTTCAAAAGGAGCACCCATCAGGTATTTCAAGACCAAATTCAGATCCCAAACCGGCACCTGGAACAGAGACGGCGGGAACACATTATTGAGTCCTTTAAGAAATTGGGAAATCAAAGGAATCTTAAAATAAGAACATTCTTCAGAGAAGCGCTTGAAGATAGACAGCGCCGCCAGGTAACTTTTAATGGTACCTACTTGAGGCCCCTGTGAGCCCAAGAAAGCAAGAAAGATAAAACCATGGGAATGGAATGATGAAAAGGATCAACATTTTGTTCACTGCACCAGTCGCAAAAAGATTGAGAGACACACACACACACACCTCCCCCCCCCCCAACAACCGTTGGCGCTCAAATCTTCGGCATAAGCTCCCCATCCTGTGAGGAAAGCGTCCGTTACTACTGTCACCTCTGGCCACGGAAACGGCTCCCCCTTCATTAGGTTCCCCTCGTTGGCCCACCACAGCAGATCCTGTGAGACCGAGAGTGGAATCTGAATGGGATCCAACATCTTGCCTGAGAAATGTGACCACTGCACCTTTAGGGCCCATTGCAGGAATCTCATCCGGCCTCTGGCACCAGAAAAATGCAGGATGCCATGAGGCCGAGCAACCTTAAGAATTCGAAAGCCAGGAGACTCTGGGCATGTTGAAACTTGTCCACCTTCTGCACAATGTGATGAGCCCTTACCTTTGGAGGCGAGCACTTCCCCAAAGACGTGTCCAAAACAGCCCGATGTAGTGTAGCTGTTGGGAAGGTGTCAGATGCACCTTGAAATTGAGGGAGAAGCCCAGCTTGTGGAGGGAGCAGCAGGTGAGAGCGAGATGATCCATTGCTTGCTTGGGAGAATGCGCACCGATCAGCCAGTCGTCCAGGTAGGGGTAGACGTGAATCCCCCCTCGCCTGAGATACGCTGCGAACACCGCCATTAGCTTGGTGACGAGGCAGAGGTCAATCCGAATGGCAGGACCCGAAACTGAAAGTGTGAGTCACCAGCCGCAAACCTCAGGTACTTTCTGTGCTTTGGATGAATCGGTACATGAAAGTTAGCATCCTGTAGGTCCAGAGACACCAACCAATCCTGAAGTTGAAGGGCCTGGAGGACCTGAGAAAGAGTGACCATCTTGAACTTGTCTTTCCTGAGAAGTTTAGTTAAACCAACGCAAATCCATGATGGGTCTCAATCCCCCGTCTTTCTTTGGAATAAAAAAAATATGGGGAATACCATTCCTTGTTCCTCTCTGCTACAGACACCAGTTCTATAGCGCCTTCTCCAGCATGGTCCAGATTTCCTCCACAAGGAGCGGATCTGGAAGCTTCAAAGAGAGATTCCCTGGTGGATTGTCGTGAGGCTGCTTTAGGAAGGTAAGGCAGTAGCCGTGGGCTATTGCATCCAGAACCCACGCATCAGAAGTAATAGCTCGCCATTCTTCGAGAGGCTGAGAAAGACTTCCCCCAACCTGCGAACAATGGGACATGGCCTCATCATTGTTTTGGAGCGGCTGCGGCAGCTTCTGAAGGCAAAAAGGCAGCTGCCTGAGTGGCTTTAGCACCCCTATTTCCCCAACCACCATGGGTACTTTTACGTTGACCCCTTTGACTGGCAGCTCCTCTCGTTCTACCAAAGGAGGAGTAGTAACGAAAAGAACCTCCCCTCAACTGCTGTGCCCTAGGACGAAAAGGCAGAGGTTGACGCACAGCTGCGCTCAAAGATTTCGCGCAGCTTTTGAGGTCTGCAACCTCTCAAGGATCTCGTCAGCCTAGCTGCCAAACAAATGCGCGCCATCTTAGGGCATGTTCAAAAGATGCGCTTGCACATCTGGAGCAAAACCTGACTTCCGCAGCCAGGCAAATCTGCATATAATGGTGCTCGCAGCCATGGACCTGCTAACACTGTCGGCCGTGTCCAAACCCGACTGAAGGGATTCACACATGGCATCCTTGTCATCCTGCACGAGAGCAAGGAACCCATCCCTTTCTTTCCCTTCGGGAATATGCTCAGCCGCTAGAGAAACACAATTCCACAGAGTGTATGAAAATCTTGCTAAAGCACAAGTGGAGTAGGCTGACTTCAGCGCCATACTCCCCGCAGAAAACACCTTGTGTGCCCAACCGTCGAAGCGTTTGTCACCCCTATCAGGAGGGATGGTAGGGTACGCCACCTGCCTCGAGGTGGCCGTAGCCGCCTGGACAACCAAACTCTCGGGAGTGGGGTGAGATGAAAGGAAGCTGGTGTCGCTACCGGGAGGGCGGTATTTTGTAGTTAAAGATGTGTTAACTGCCGGAAGAGATTCCTGTTCTGCCAAGCAGCCGTCACCCTTTTTTGCAACGTCAAATGAAAAGATAACACTGGGTCGGAGGACAGACCTTGATCCACAATATCCATTAAGTCATCCTGAACAAAAGCTTCAGGAGGACTAGACCAACGAAGATACTCAGTGACCCTGGCCATCAGTCTCCTGTAGGACGACTCTGCATGAGCCCCAGGCTCAGTTTTGCCAAACTCCTCCTCAGGAGAAGTGTCCAATCCACATAACTCTTCCAACTGACTGCCCCCGGAAAAGACAGTAGCCACATCAGGGTCAACAGGGTCAAATTCTAAATCTGACCTCTCCTCATCCTCATAGATGTCATCCAGAGCGAGGAAAAACTCCTGCCTCCGGACAGAAGAGGGTCTGGAGTCCTTAACAGACCTCACAGACTTGGAAGAAGTCTTCCTCGGAGGACCTCCACCATACCAGGGACCTCCATCAGCAAATTGTGGCCAAAGAGCACCAAAGGCGTCAAGGGCGCCGGCGGCTTCGGCGTGGAGAGTGTCGGCGGCTTCGACAACAGCGCAGAGGGCTGGTGTGAAGGCAAAGCTTCGACATCTGTATCCAATGGACACGGTGCCAACGGAGTCGACGCCAACCTCGAGCCCTTACCAGACTTCTGCGCTCTTGACGAGGACCGAGATCTGGAAGCATGTCTTCAAAGGCTCCCGATGAGAATCGTGCCGAGGACCCGAGCCCGAAGGCGCACGAGCCACAGATTGAGACCGTTCCTTGCCAGCTTCTTGCGAAGGCGCGGACGGAACTGTGCCCTGGGATTGTAAAATCGCCAGCATCTGCTCCCTGAAGGCTACCCACTCCTCCGGAGTCGAGGACTTCATAGGACAAGGCACTTTCCTTGCGGGACGGGGAAGGCGACCGGTGACAGTGTTTCCTGGAATGGTGAGACGAGGAGGACGAATGGCGGGACCCACTCCGGGACCGAGATCCCCGGGACTTCTTCCGACGCAGAGAGTCGCCCCTCGAATCGTCGGTGGACATCCCCTTAGAAGGTTTACGAGACCTAGTGGGTTTAGAACCCGTACCTACCTGAAGCTTCACCTTACGCTCCCGCAAGGCCTTAACAGTTAGCGACTGGCATTTGGAACAGTCGTCGGTGTCATGACTTTCGCCCAAGCACCTCAAACAAATGCGATGCACGTCCGTAATCGACCTCTTAGACTTGCAGTCCCAGCAAGTCTTAAAGCCAGACCGCGGAGTCGGAGGGTTCGAAGAAGAAGACATATTCACGAGGAATACACGAGGCGCGCCGAGTCTCCGAAGCAAACATCCGGTCACGTCGCCCTTGACAGAGGCTTTCGAGGGACATCGACCCAACGCCATCGACGCAGGACGCCCTCTGCTGAAAATGTTTCCGAAGTACACAGTTGTGGACATTACATGTCAAAGATGTGGAATACGTTGGAGGACACAATCTATTCGAAAGTGAATTACAATAGTCGTGTGACTTGTTGATTATTGTTCCAACTCTGATCTTTTTTTTCTGGGCCTGAAATGAATGGGAGGTGCCTTTTAAATGGCTCGTAAGTGAGAAGGTGCCCGTTTCACTACTTTGTTGACTCAGTTTTTATCAAAGTGATCCCTTTGTGTTGGCCACTTGAATGTGGGAGGTATAATATTGCAGTAGAGCGGCTGCAAACAGGATATTCTCAAGGGCCCACATTACATCATGTTAAAACCATTGAGTTTTATGGTTGTATGTGTCGTTAATTGATATGTATAGCAAAGGAGCGTTTTCATAGGAATATGCTGTGTTGACATTCTTGAGGTAGCTGTGACTCTTATCTAGTGATTAACGTATCCACATTGATAGTTATCAGTTGGAGCAGAGGTTGTATGCACACCCTCTAGGGGATTTGAAATAATGGTAATTCCAGCTAGATCTATATGGGCATGGGAGAAGTGTGAAAGATATTGGTCCACCTTTACTTGTTGGCACTGATTGGCGATGAAAAACATACACCAGGCAGAATTTGATACCTTGTCTGCTCATCTGAGGCAGCCAGTTAAGAAATTATATGAATTAATGGAGTAATATTAACCATGAGTGTGCGTTTTGCAAAGTGCTTGTTCACCAAAGGCATGTTGGTGCTGAACTGGAGATCAAACAAGATCACTGATCAAAGAGGATGGTCGTCAAGGCTCATCTGAGGGCCTTGTGGTTCTGAAGTGAGTGAAGATAGAGAGGGAGCACATGCCACAATTTGGATGTCCAGGAAGTGAATGTTTGTTGATCTTCGAGGAGTGACCGTACCTAGGGGACACCCAGTGGTATCTGATTGGTAGTATTAATCTTCCATCCTAGAATGTAGTGTTGGACTAAGAAATAGGAAATAAGAACAGGGGCGTCAAGACAATATTTAAAGTATCTGAACCCTAATCCTGGTTTTATCTGCAGGCCATGGTTATTAGCGAAAAGAGCTGAGGTCCAAGTAGATCAATTGATGTTACAGAGCAACCTGCCGGCAGCCTTCTTAATATGCTGCAAGTGCTGGAGCAGGTGATAGAATAGGCCTATATAAAGAGAGCAGACTTAATCCAGCCTAAAAGGGAACAGTGGGGACAAGGGAATGGTTTTCACATCTGGACCAGGCAAAACAAGATTTTGATCATATCGAACCAGTGCTGGAGTCACTGTTTACAAAAGGACCAAAAGAGAGGTTAGCAAAAGCAGAAACCCACATTCTGGACTTGCATAAAAGGAACAGAGGGAAGGCAAGGGGCCAGATGTGGGGGCCCAAAAGAGGGCAAATGACCATGGCTTCTGCTACTACTTAGAAACACATTGCCTTCTCGGAGGATTAGAATTGGGAAATTATCTCTTGTCCGCAAGCACATGGATAATAGTGATGAATTCCGTGTATGAATGATAATGACCCATAAAAAAATGTCAAATCATTTTACAGAGTTTTTTTGTCGGTTCATCCTCTCTTTACCAGGAATTTCTCTCTGGTGTGCATCACCGGTGGTGACCTTGAAAAATTCACAATATGAATAATTAAAGTACATACATAAATATGAATAAATATAAACTATGTAAACAAATAGTAGGGCTTGTCTACTCGCAGGTTCCATCTACTGTCTGTAATTAGCATTCCAAAAATGTATCCAGTTGATGTACATATTATTTGCCCTTTGACTCCAGTCCTTTGCACGCTCGCCTGCTGTGGCAATGATGGTGGTGGTGGTGGTGGCTGCGACAACCTCTGCGTTCCACTATCACTGATGTTTTAGGTACGTGATCATCATGAGCGGGATCTCAAGCTGGTCAATGAAATGTATTCGGTTGACTTGTTTCAGAATCTTCCGAATGACCATGCGGGACTGAGACATCAATGATTTAGGATGAGCTGGGCAAGAAAGAGAGAAATCATAAAGCTGCATGAAAAGTGAACTCTGTCAACTACAATGTGCATATACCACATGATTAAAGAATAACATGACTTAGATTTCTGTGACTCCATGAAGGATGTCATATGCTGTTTATACAATTGATATGGCTTTATCCCATTTACATTTAAGGAATCCAAAAATCAAAGACATTGAGCAAATTTAAAAGATAAACATCGAAAGAATTTAGTATTTACATATATATTTATTTTTTATTTTATTGATAAACAAATGGTTAAATTACATTTCAACCTTTTGCATAAAAAAAAAAGAAAATACCAATCAAAGAAAATACAGCAGGGTCTCCCCTGCTCCTCCAGAACCATCAAGGATCACATTGACACCTTCGCTCCAGCCTTGGCAGAATTTTGCAATCACTCTTTTGCCACTGGAACTTCCCTCTACCCACTAAAGCACTCCCTTGTGCAACCCCTCCTAAGAAGCCTTCTGCCGATCCTTCCTCTCTGGCAAACTGCTGCCCAATCTCTATCACGCCTTTCCTGGCCCTCTCCCAGCTTACTCTCCATACCGAATCTGTTGGTTGTCTCCATGGCCATCAGTCTGGCTTTAGAGCAGCCACCAGGGCTTTAAGTGGGGTGAGAAATCGAGCGGGGGGGGCCCTCATTTGGGGGCGTGGCTTGTGGGAGGGGCGTGGCCTAAAAAGTACGCAAACCGTAGGGTATGCACACAAATATATATAAATGTTATATATCTGTGTGCGTACCTTACTATGGTGTGTGTACTTTGCAAGCCATCTTTTCTAAACATAGAAATATGTCGAGGAATCCCCAGGTTCGCCGAGGGTTAAAGACGCCTCGGCGACCTGGGGAAACAAAGGGACAGTAACTGCCTCTGGTGACCTCTCGCGCGAGGGGTCACCAGATGCAGTTACTATGACTGACGGAAGTGGCAGACAGGCACAGCGTCGCTGTGGTTGGCTGCCACTTCTGTCAGCTCGCCTGACTTCATGGCAGGCGCATCACCTGTCGCGGCTGCGGCCGCGACGGGATAATGCATCCCGCCAATGTTGCGGGCGGTGGGACGGGGCCCCCTTTAAGCGCTGGCAGCCATAAGCACGAAAACTGCTCTGCTGAACACGAGTCAAGACCTGCTCTCAAATCTTGACTCTAGCCTTCCTTCTGTCCTCACCCTCCTTGATCTTTCCTCTGCTTTCGACACAGTCAACCATGCCATCCTGATCAATCAGCTCTGTGACAACCTGGGCATCACGGATCAAGCCCTAGCCTGGTTGACCTCCTTCCTCTCTGATCGACGCTCCCTGGTCCAACTGTGGTCCTTTCTCTCCACCACCTCTCTCTCCACTTGTGATGTTCTCCAGGGCTCTGCGTCTCATACTGGCTCGTCAACCTAAAAGTGGCACCGCTGGCCTATCTCATCTCTACCTTCTCTTCCAACTTTCAGTGTTATGTGTATGACACTCAGCTCTCCATCAGGCTCCCCTATGCCTCCTCTCTCACTCATTCCTGATTGTCTATTCGCGATCCAGGAATGGTGTGCCTCTATCAATCTCTACCTGCATGCGAGTAAGACTGAGATCCTTCTCATTGGGACCCCTGCTACCACTTTCCCTCTGGCCGCCCTCCTTGGGCCCTGCAGATGTCGTCTGCTGCACTAACTGGTTACCTGGCCTCCCTCTGAACCTTACACTGGCTCCGGGCATACCGCACACTAGGGACTGCATCTGCAACCCACCAGTCCCCTGCCTCCTTGCACCCCAGCGGCACTTACTTGAGCTTTGCTTGCACTCTCCCTTTCCGTCCCCCTGGCACTTCTCCTCTCCCTTCCCTTTACACTTGCACAATCTGAATGACATAAGGCCTTGTAAGATCGTTTGTTTTGTTCCTCTTTGTATTCCCCTTCCTTGTCTTGTTCCCGTCTAGAAACACTTGTGTACAGGCGCGTTATAAATGACTTATCTATTATCTATTACAATTTAGTCTAATTTTTGTCGTCTTGAATTCAATTTGGCCACAAATATATGTGGGGGAGACCCCCCGAACCCTCCCCTCTTCCCCTTATCTTAATGATCACAATTACCCTCAACACACATATTTTTGGCAAAATTCGATAAACTAAAATTGTCGAATTCGTATTCGACGAATTCTTCCACGATGTAACCTCCAGTGTATCCCGTTGTGGATTGTGTGATTTAGCTCAAATGGAATACTACACTATATATATATATATATATATATATATACATATATATATATATATTAGCCTTGAAAAGGTCCCTTGAGGTCGAAACACATGTCGGATGACTTTCAAGACCACATGTCTTCACTTCATTAATAACATTTCCCCCACTAGTTTTGTTGTAGTTGTGAGAACAGCATTGGTTTTGACACAGATAGATTATTGTTTTGGATTTATAAGACATGGACCTTCCTTAGATTTGTTTAGGCAGGGAAATTCCACCATAGCTTAGGGTTAATTAGGTGTTACACCATCCTGAACATTTAATAAGCTTTGTTTAAATATATCCTTGCTGTCTGTGTCATCTCTATTGATACCATGCTTGTCTCACAATCGGTGGTAGGCGGATTTATATGAGTCATACTTGTGTTTTTTTTATTACTGTTATTTTATGTACATGTCATGCACCACATTATGTTTTCTGTCCTGTGTAACACTCACATTGTTTTAAATTGTTTACCACATTCTCACCTTGATCGTATACATATGGTATATGTAATAAAGCATTGAGCTCTCAACTTGGTCTAAATCTTACAATCAAAGATTAGCTCTCTTGGTAGAGACTTAGAGTTTTACACAGCATGATTTAAGGTTCATCATAGGAAAAAGTAGATGTGAATAGAGTGTACATTGTTATTAACAGCAAATATGGGATGGGAAGATTATTCTAGTTTGAAAAAGATGGGATTGCAGCATTATAAAAATTGGTTGAAAGTTCACATAAAATATTCACTTACATCAAAATCGCAAGAAATGTGAGGGTTTTAGCTAAGAATGATTCTAAAAAAATATGGATTCTCTTGTTTGATGGTAGGCATCAATTTCAAGAACAGTCAAATCCAATTGGGAAGAGTTTAGGTTGTGCATTTCACCCAATAATACTTGTCAGCAAGATGGGAAGGGAAGTTTATCAAGGAGGATTTCGTAGAAATAGTTCAAAAACGTAATAAGTCAAGATCGTCGGGGCCCGATGGTCTGCCAAATGTTGTGGTGAAGGCATCACCTTATATGTGGGTGGATATTCTGGTGGCCTATTTAAGCAAATTAACAAAAATATTTTACCTGTTTCGTGAACCTAGTCACATGTTATTCCAGTTTATAAAAGAAGAGCATGAGATAACTCAAACAACTACCGTCTCATAGCCCTGCTTGATATTTCAGGAAAAATCTTTGCTTCTTTGTAATTGAAAGAGAAACACACATGGACACAACAGAATAATGTCTTGTCCGTCTTTCAGTCGAAATTTAGAAAGCGTCCGGGTAGTCTACTCAATGGGTTCATCGAAGGCTTACTTAAAACAGGGTGTTCTTCCAGGTAGTATTGCCTTTTTAGATTATGCAAATGCATTTGATTTAGTGGCTAGAAATTGTTTGTGGAAAAAATTGAAGCAAAACGATATACCTTTGGGCTTATTAAATGTAACCATCTTGCCTCATACAAACACAATATGTAGTGTATGACTTGATAGTGTGGGTACTCTTATGTACCACCACCAGCACTTGACACCTGATGTCTGCTCTTACCCTTACACTTGCCATCTGCTGGCCTTACCTTACCTACTGTTATTTATTCTATTACCCTTGTGCCGCACTGTACCTCTTCCGCCTCCCCATGCACTTGCGCAATCTGAATGACACCTGGCCTAGTATGATCGTTGTCTGTCCTCCCTCTGTTCCCCCTCCCTTGCCTCATCGCACCTTGCAACACTTGTGTATAGGCACGTTATAAATATCATATCATATCATGTAAGACATTTCTACAAGTAAAGGAGTAAAACAGGGTTATGAAAGGGAGGAATGCTATCACAAGTATGACACTGACACAAGAATGCAAAGTTTACAACTTTTATTCAACTTCAAAGGGATTGAAACACTCCTATCTGGCCCTATTACTAAGATAGTAATACCATCAAATAATAAGATAGTCCGTCCTAGTCAGTCTTAGTCCAAAATTATAATAGTTAAACTAGAAAAGCCTATTGCCTGCCCTCATTCTATTACAATACATATGAAAATGGAAATGTGTTTCAAAGGGAAAATCAGTGTTTAACAAAATGTCACAATGTTTTAGCAAAGTATCCTTTTCATGCTTGGCCGCCCGGTGTGTGATGACACAGTGTGGCTCCAAACATATGGATACCGTCTCATAGCCCACTAGACCTTCTACATTATAGTCACTGGTTTTCCGTTCACCAAAGTTCTTTCACAATTCAATAAAAAGTTCACATAGATCTCCCTCTGTCAGGCTTGTACCTCTTCTCAAAGCATCAAGAGTTCACATAGGTCTCCCTCTGTCGGGCTCGGACCTCTCAGTAAATCACAGTTCAACAAAAGATTCACGTAGGTCTCCCTCCGTCGGCCTCTGACCTCTCAGAGTATCACAAGTTCACATAGGTCTCCCTCAAATCGGGCTCCGACCTCTCACGGTATCAAACGTTCATATAGGTCTCCCTCTGTCGGGCTTGGGACTCCTTCAACAAAAGTGCCTGATTCAACATAGGTCCCCCTCAGCCGGGCTTGGACCCCGCAATCGCAGCACTTGTAAGGGGCTCCCTTCTCCAAGCATCAAATCACATGAATTCACAGGTCTCCCTCTGTCGGGCTTGGACCTCTCAAGCTTTCCTGCTGCCTTGCAGCTTCACAACCCCCCTTGTGACTGTCTTTTTTTAATATAATGGTTTTGTAGCTTAGAGACTTTCAATTGGGCATACGTCCTCTGCCGGACCACTCTGATTCTTAGCATTCGTGATTTACAGTGCACAACAATGGGCTTTCTTTCTCTCACGTCTTATTATCTTGCGCGTAACCTTTACCTATTAGTAGTTGTTGCAAGCACTCCAACACACAGGCCAGACTTTCATTGTGCTCTCTTGACTCACCAGTCATGTCAGGAGGCTCCTTGCCTTCATGACTTTTGATGTGGAAATCAAGGATATCAGTCTTGTTGCATCCATGCCTCCCCAACTCTGCCGTTCACCCAGGAGAGTGGCTTGCAACTTTGTAGCACTTCAGACGCTCCTCTTTCTCTCCTGCTGGGTTGGCGTGTGTAGTTCTTGCGGCTTCTGAGACACAAGTTTTTCTCGCAAAAGAGATCTCTGGCCTGTAGATTCTTGGCCCTAGCCCTCTGGCCTCTTGCCCTCCTCTGTCTGACTTGCCACCGCTCTGAAAGAGCCGCTCCTTCTCGTGCACTGCCTTGTTCTGTTTTTATCAAAAAGAAATGTCTCTGGACTTTGAATCCCATCATGCAACAGTCCTTTTCGCTCCCACTTTGCTAGCTATCCTTTTTGGCACTCTGGCAATTTTGGGAGTTGCTGTGGGCCTTAATGAGATGTCCATGAGGTCAGGGTCTCACCACTTGCCCCTCAAAAGCCTAGGCTTTGGTTCTCTGCCCAGATGAGGAGCTATGGCTTGGGTGCTACCAGGTAGTTTTCAGCTGCTACTGGTTTGGCTGCTTGGAGTCACAGCTTCCTCTCCATACTGCAGCCTTCCCTATACTCACGGGCCCAGCAAATAGACAGTCCTCCTTCCTCCAGACCTTGCAGGGTCTTCCCGGCTTGAATTATCTCCTCTTGGCCTCTGTGCACCATCCAACATCCCCAGCTCGCTCCGAATGTGTCTGTGTGTTCTACCATTTTTTATACTGATAGGGAGTGTTAATTGAAGTCAGTTGTGAGCAGTTGCCCAGCCCTGCCTGGCTCTGCATGCCCTCTTTATTGGGAAAAAATGGCGACTGCCCATGGGAATCCCTGGAGCATTGATTCCCATGGGTAATCTTCCTTCTTCTTGGATGTTTCTTCCACATTTTAGTACATGGGTGAAGGGGTTTTGTGGTTTCCTTTTGTGATTGTAGGTAACTCTTGTGCGAACATGGCAGAAAAGGAAGGATATTTTAGAAAATAATAATGCTGTGTTTTGTAGTTCTCTAGGGAGAAAAAAGGTGGATGTATGAAATTTCCTCTGGGTTTTGAAGGGGGGGTTGGCCAGGCTACTTTTAAGGGTTAAAAGATGGTTTGGTTTCCATGGTATTTTCTCTTTCCCTTTTCTCGAGTAAAGAGTTAGGCTGTGACGGGACTGCTGAAAATATTCTACAAAGACAGAGGGGATGTCGGGTAGGGGTGTGTCAGAAAAAAGGAGACACTGCATCTCGCACAAGGGCGCTCCCCCCGCACTCCCCCAACAACCCCTTGCCCAGGTGATACTCTCTTGCTCGTACGCCCCCAGGGTTGGGATCCAAGAGTGATGGCCCTTTCCTGGCTACTTGAACAAAGGATCA
The DNA here is from genome assembly GCF_040938575.1 of Ambystoma mexicanum. NCBI lineage: Eukaryota > Metazoa > Chordata > Amphibia > Caudata > Ambystomatidae > Ambystoma > Ambystoma mexicanum. The sequence goes on along the minus strand of NC_090930.1, from coordinate 142,808,030 downwards.
CTGAGAACACCCTCAGGTTTCTCACAGTTATATATTAACTGCTTGCCCTTCGATCTAGAAGAAATATAAGAAAGGATTGCTAATAATCCAATTAAACCTGGTACCACAGAATTAGTAAGGCTAGCTTCTGCAGATCTTGTGATTTTCTTTTCAGGCACTGATAGTTCCACAAACAAGCTTAAAGGGGTAGTCCAGCTAAAAATTGTATTTAAAAAATAGATAGGCAACATTAAAAAAAAAATACTAGCACTTTTTTTTTAAAACTTCCTATGTAAAATTTTGAGCTATTCAAGCTCAAAATTCGCAAAAGCAAGCACATGGGCGCATCCATTTTGTGAAATGGATGTCCGCCTGTGCTGGCTTTTGCATTTGCGGCACTAATGAAGGAAAAGCCAGCCAGCTGTAGTAAACAAAAGCTACCGCTGGGTGGCTTTTCCTTCATTGGTGCTGTACGCGGAGGACTGGGACCGGAGACCAGAGCAGGAAAGCTGCAGCTGAATCTCGGTAAGTGCTATTTATTTATTTTTTAAAATAAGCACTAGCTGCGTTTTTTTTCTAAGTTTTCCAGGCTGGAGGAGCCCGGAAAACTTAGAAATAAAACTGCAGCTTTGAAAACGTTGTATTTATGTTTGCGGTCGCTTTTGAAGCTACCGCACACATAAATATAACGTTATTGTGTTTGAAAACGCTGCGGTTTTTCTTTCCAAGTTTCTCAGGCTCCTCTGGCTCGGAGGAGCCTGAGAAACTCGGAAAGAAAAACCGCAGCGTTTTCAAACACAACCGCGTTGTGTTTCTGCCTGCTGTGGCTATCACTTTGGGTCTCCGGTGCTCCCCCAGGGGAGCACCGGAGACCCAAAATGAAAGCCAAGGCAGGCAGAAACACAACGCGGTTGTGTTTCTGCCTAAATCTGCTTTCCCATTTGGGGCTCTCGGGAGCCCGAGAGCCCCAAATGGGAAAGCAGATTTAGGCAGAAACACTGCAGCATTTAGCATTTCCCATTTGGGGCTCTTGGGCCCCCCGTGGGGAGCCCGAGAACCCCAAATGGAAAATCAGCTGTAGGCAGAAACACTGCGGTATGTAAACACAACCGCGTTGTGTTTCTGCCTGCCTTGGCTTTCACTTTGGGTCTCCGGTGCTCTCCTTGAGGAGCACCGGAGACCCAAAGTGATAGCCACAGTAGGCAGAAACACAACGCGGTTGTGTTTGAAAATGCTGCGTTTTTTCTTTCCGAGTTTCTCAGGCTCCTCCGAGCCTGAGGAGCCTGAGAAACTTGGAAAGAAAAACTGCAGCGTTTTCAAACACAATAACATTGTATTTATGTGTGCGGTAGCTTCAAATGCAACCGAAAAACATAAATACAACGTTTTTAAAGCTGCAGTTTTATTTCTAAGTTTTCCGGGCTCCTCCAGCCCGGAAAACATAGAAAAAAAAACGCAGCTAGTGCTTATTTAAAAAATAAAAATAAATAGCACTTACCGAGATTCAGCTGCAGCTTTCCTGCTCTGGTCTCTGGTCCCCGTCCTCCGCGTACAGCACCAATGAAGGAAAAGCCACCCACGGTAGCTTTTGTTTACTACAGCTGGCTGGCTTTTCCTTTATTAGTGAAGCAAAAGCAAAAGCCAGCACATGTGGGCATCCATTTCACAAAATGGATGCCCCCATGTGCTTGCTTTTGCGAATTTTGAGCTTGAATAGCTCAAAGTTTTACATAGGAAGTTTTAAAAAAAAAGTGCTAGTATTTTTTTTTTAATGTTGCCTATCTATTTTTTAAATAACATTTTTAGCTGGACTACCCCTTTAAAGGCGTTGGAGGCTCATGCTAACCTCAATCAATTGACAATTAACATAAGAAAAATGCATATTATGAAATTTAGGGGACCCATAGCTGAGAAAGTAAGTTTCACTTGGTATAGTAATCATATGCCTTAAGAAAAGAAACAATAATGTACTTATTTATGCACAAATGTGCAGTAATATGTCTCTGCAAAAGCAAAAGGGTCTCCACCCAGAGAAGTACAAGGTGTACTGTTCTGGGTTATTTTTATGATGTGGTAATCGAGGATGACTTATATATTTATAATGTTTGATTCAGTCACCTTGGGCTGAGTAGCCATCTTGGTAGGCAGAAATGGGTTTCTGCCCCGGAACCTGTTGATGATGTCTCGTGGGCATTTGAGAGGAGGTCTGCGGCTCAATATAGCCCTTGAATTCCCGAATCGTAGATCTTTTGCATGCTTTGTGTAAAATGAATCCGAAAATTATGTTTCTAGCAATACAAATGGAGGTTTCATGATAAATAAGGTGGCTTTCCGTGGTTTTATTCTCAGCAAAAGATTTTACATATAGAAATGTGCACATGGATAGAGAAAGGCTGGATATGGAGATATTGGTTAGATCCATTCCCATCGTTGCCTGTTAAGGTATTTCGCATTGGAATTGCGCATCCTCTTTACATGTGCTATGGCCACGTTAAGAAGATGCAAATGCAATTTGAAGATTCAGTGTCCTTTAAAAAACCCTTAATTCACTTATTTATGTGATTTAGTATTTTCTTTATGATGTGTTTATTCCGTTTTTTACAAATCAACAATAATACAATCAATACATAACACAGGACTAAATAAATTACCCAGGAAAAAGCGAAAGAAGAATGTAAGGTGAAAGAAAAAAGAGGATGTAGCATTGGCATCTCAGTTCACATCTTCTTATATCAATATCACAAAAAGAAAGATGAAAAAGGACACAAATAGAGACTCACGTTTTATACACAGTGGTCAGGCAAAATAATATTGTCCAAGTCCGCCTATCAACCATTGTGAGACAAGCATGGTATCAAGAGAGATGAGACAGACAACAAGGATATATTTAAACAAAGATTTTCTTTTTATTGTTTATTGAATTTAGCTGAAAAATCAACTTTTTCAATATTTAACAAATTCATAAACATCCTAAAAATTACAAACATCAAATATGGCAATAAATATATGATAAAAACATATAAAAATACACTGAAGTTAATTGATCATAAAATCTTAAAGCAAAATAAAAGAAAAGAAAAAGAAAAATTGTGAAATTGCGGAAGGGATCAAAATTAAGCAAAACTTAATCCAGAACAAAGTGAAGATTAGAACAATTAGAATACCACCCAATTGTTAATTAGACAGATACACAGTTCAGTTCAAGGTTGAATTTCCTAGAGCATTATAGAGCAAATGATGGATGTTTTTAATGTTCAGGATGGCATAACATCTAACTAACCCTATGCTACGGTGGGATTTCCCTGCCTAAACAAATCTAAGGAATCATTGTTTCGCCAATGACCTCTGCCTTAATGCCAGTAAGACAGATTCTACTCATCAGCACACCCACTTTCTCCTTCCCTGCAGCGCTCTGGCCAGCCTCTCTTGGCCCGCTTCCTGCTCCTACTTGCAAGGCAAAAAACCTCGGGGTCATCTTCAACTCCACACTCTCCTTCTCTCCTTATGTAAGAAGTCTCACTACCAGCTGCACCTCCTCAGAGGTATTCTTCCCTTCCTCTCCTTCCCCCAGAAGCTCACGGTCTCCAGAGCCCTGGTTCTCTCGAAGCTGGACTACTGTAACAGCCTCTATCTTAATCTGCCTGCCTCTACTCTCCGCCCTCTGCAACTCATCCAGAACAGGACTGCGAGACTTGTCCTTGGCCTCAAGCCCAGGGACCGTAACTCTCCAGGACTGAAATCTCTACACTGGCTCCCTGTGGCTGCGAGGATTAAGTTCAAAACCCTCTGCATTGTCCACAAGGCCTTCTGGGGCCTGGGGCCTAAATACCTTCAACTCTCTCTTCCTAAATATCTTCCTTCCCGAGCCCTTCGCTCATCTGTCTCCAACTCCCTCAGGGTCAGCCGCTTCTCGAAGCAACAAGCTGGGGGTAGATCTCTCTCTGCGGCAGGGGCCTCCCTCTGGAACAGCCTTCCTGCCTCCCTGAAACTTGAGGAGAACCATCTTCGGTTCCGGAAGCACCTCAAAACCTTCCTCTTTGCTTCTGCTTTCTCTCTCCCTCTCCCCTGCTAATTCTTCATTGAAACTGCACTGAACCTGCACCTGGGCCACTCTCACCGACCTCGGTCCTTGGCCCAGCCACTCTCCACTTGCACTGCCTCCCTGGCAACCCCTGCACTGCGGGACTGTCTCTGCATCCCTTACAGCCCCCCCCTCCCAGCACTTGTCTGCACTTACCTTGCACTTGCCACCAGCTGGCCCCTATATATTATTTTATTTTTGTATTCTACTTACCCGGTTCAGCACTTCCCCCTCTCCCCTTCCCCTTGCACTTTTTCCTTTCCCCCTACCCCTGCACTTGCGCAATCTGAATGACACCTGGCCTAGTAGGATCGTTGTCTGTCTTTCCCCCCTGTTCCCCCCTCCCTGCCTCATCGCGCCTTGAAACACTTGTGTATAGGCACGTTACAAATGCCATATCATATCATAAGGAAGGTCCATGACTTATAAATCCAACACAATAATCTGTCTGTGTCAAAACCAATGCTGTCCTCACAACTACAACAAAACTAGTGGGGGAAATGTTCTCAACCAATTATAGGTGTTCCAAAGTAAATATTACACATTTGGGTAAATAGAGGTCTCTGATGCAAGTTCAATATAGTTCCAACATAATTTCGTTCCTCCACGGATTAATCAAAGTCTGCTCATGATTCATCAATAACAGTGTTCCCATCATTTGTTGATCTTGGGGTTCTCTTCCCCAAGTTCCAAAGGGGAATACAGTTCACCCAACCATGTAGTCTTGATATTCCCTTCCCCAAGTCGAAGACTATAATATTCATACAGCAGCGTGGTCTTGTAGTGCCCTTCCCCAAGATGAAGGCAATAAAGTTCATACAACACTGTGATTGTGGATTTCCCTTCCCCAAGATCAACTTTCAGCCATTGACTGGTTTCCTTCTGCTTCACAAAAGAATAATAGGTCAATTTGACCTTTCCTTCTGGTATCTTCACCATGTTTTCACTCCTCTTTGCTGCTTTCCAATTGATAATGGCTTTTGGTCTAGACACAGTTATCAGAACACACGGTCCACCCATCACACATCCCACAACCAACAAATAAAATCCTCTTTGTTCTTTCAGTTAGGATGTTGAAAATACCTGCACTAGGAAACTTCCACGTCCAGGCGCAGTTGACAGACTACATGGTCCACCCATTACAGGTCATGCAACCATATGTTTCCCCAATGTCACTGTTCAATGGTTTGGTTCAGCTTAGTGTGAGCTTAGTTTCACTTGGTAGAGGCTCAATAGCCCCTTCCACAAAGTTTGTTATTCAAAATTAATTTGTTTCACTTCATACGGGATCACCAGCCCCTTTCATAGAGTTTGGCATTAAATTTTGTCACGGTTCACTGTAAACAGGCTCACCAGCCCCTTTCACAGAGTTCGGCATTCAATAATGCTAGGATTCAATTCATATGGGCTTGACAGCCTTTTGGAGCGCCGGGAGTTCCAAAGCCCTTCCAGAGCCTTACCGGGTTACTGTGCTCACCTCGGCGTCTTCCCTTTTGCCCATGAAAAGTAACTTGTTGGTTTGCCAACTTCTTACTTCCAAGGACGCCGGCCTCTGGCTCCGCCTCCGCTTCTCTGCGATGCCTGCTCTCTGCTTTCCCTCAAGCAGGACTCACAGTCCTGTTTGTTCCACTCGGCAGGAACCCTGGGATTCCGGGCAGCATCTGAGCATCTCGGCTCTTCCCTCTCGGCGCGGCCACTTGTTGGACTTCTCCTCACTCGGCTACAACTGTACCACTCATTCTTCTCGTACCTCCCTCTTGACACTTCTGACTTCCAGCTTTTACACTCTTGTTCATTCAGAAATGATGGCAAGCTCCTCACATCCACACCACTGTGTTTCAGGATTCAGTGCCAGGTGTTAAGTGTTGTTCTCAGTAATGGGTGCTTCATTATGCATTTGGGGACCTTTGTTGGTGGAGAGCTAAATGTCCTCTGGTTTGAATCGCCACAAAGCAGCCTCTTCGATCTTCCGCCAGCTGTAGGAATCTTCCTAATTTTGCCATATTTTGATCCAACACAGCTGTGAAGCCGAATGATAATGCTCTTCATTCTGAGAGGGCTGGCCCACCATCACCCTTACGGGCCTGTAGTATGTTACTGTTCACCCGCGCCTTCTTATATCTCAAGATAAATCTCCAGATCTAGTGTAATTGGGGTGTGGCATCTGGATCATTTGGGCCAGGTGTATGAGTTTAGGCAGCATCTCCATTTTTATTGCGTTTATGCGCCCGGTTAGTGACAATGGTGGAATATTCAATTTCTCTAGGCTAGATTGTACCTTGAAGACTAGATCCCTCAGATCGGGGCTGGTCATGATCCCTAAATACCTAATTGCTTTTGGTTGCAACTTGAAAGGAGTAACTCCTCCCGTGTCTCGGTGTGTGATTTCGCAGTGGCAGACATCTGATTTGTTGAAGTTTATTCTGTACCCACCTACGGCCCGAACTCTTGCAAGATTTTAATTATGCTGTGCAAGGCCTGGGAGCACTGTGTAAGGAGTATGTTGCTTACCTGTAACTCCTGTTCTCCAGCATTTGTATCTTTTATGGATTCACTGCTTTGAATATTCCCTGTCATCAGGCTGGGAATCCTCGTTAACCTTATTATTACATTTTCTGTATAACATTTTCCCTTCACTTTAGTAGCCCATAGGTGTCATTTTGTGTGCATTCAACCCATACCAATGGGACATCAAGTATCGTGCTCCACCCAGGAGGCCTTCTTCATATTCTAACCCCCAGACTAGTCAGTTGTATATTAGTTTTTTCGACCCTCCTGTGAAAGATGGGCGCATGTGGATCCATGAAAGATACCAATGCTGGAGAACAGGAGTTACAGGTAAGCAACATACTCCTTCACATGGGCCCAATGGGGAATGGGCAATAACCCTTCTGCCAAACCCAAGATCCGGTGCTAATAGCGCCGGGGGTTTGGTGGTAGGGCAATTTGCGCCGGCGCTAATAGCGCCGGCGTTACCGCCCAACTCGTGATGAGGCCCAAAGTCCCCTTTTTGTACTGCTTTGATGATGTCTGCCAGTGTTATCATTTTCAATATTTGCTTCTTTATTCTTTTGTTGAGACCCCAAAGGTCAAAAATGGGTCGCCATGTGTTGTTGGGTTTCCTTACCAGGAAAAACCGGGAATAAGTTCCCTTTTCATTTGGTGGTACTTTTTGAACTGCCTGCTTTCTGAGGTGGAATATCCTTGAAGTCTAGTGTACGTCCTTTTTGTATGATGTCTAAAACCCATCTTTCTGAGGTTATTGTGTTCCATTGATGGAGGTAGTGTCTTAGGTTGCCTCCTACTTGCTGTTGCAGATGTAGGGAGGCCGACCTGGTCGGGGAGTAGTCATGCTTGTTTTTGTTGCATGCCCCTTTGTGAAGGGATGCCAGTGTGTCTCCTTGCCTGTGGTTTGTAGTCTTTGGCCTTGTATTGAGAGAATTTCCTATAACCTTGTATATAGTAAGACCTTGCGCTGGTATTGTCGTCCTCCTCTGGTCATGGAGGAGGAACACCCTGCCGCAGCCCGAAATGGATGAAATGGGTGATTTGTTTGCAATGAGGTGAGTGATTTCACCATGTCCATATCCACTTTAATTGCCTTTAAGGCCTCAACAAACTTAGGCCCAAAGAGTGGGTCGCCTTCAAAGTGCATGCCAACTACCTTATTGTGTACCTCCGGTCTAAAATCTGTAAATTTTTACCAGGCCGGTTTTCTTAGGACACTGCCATTTCCAATCAGTTTGAAGGCGGTCTCAGCAATGTCGACAGCCATATTGATGGCATGGTTAGATGTCTTCTTGCCTACATGGATGATTGCAAGAGCTTCCTTACGCTTGTCCTCTTGTAGATGACCTAGTATTGGCACTATTCAGTGCCATATTTCATGATTGTACCTGGTCATGATCGCCAGAGAGTTAGCAGCTTTTACTGTGGTAGCTCCGGTTGCAAATATATTTCTTCCGAAGGTGTCCATTTTTCGATTGTCGTTGTCTGGTGGGACAGAGCAGTTGCTACCTTATGAGGTGGATTTTCATCCAGCCGCAGCTGATACTACTGACTCAGTGATAGGCTGTTATGTAAGGGATTTAGATGATTATACTTCTTTTCTAACCTTCCTTTGAGAGCTGGCTCCAAGAAAGGTCTTTTCAGCAGGAGTAATCCTTCCTCCTGGCCTGGTCTAAGATGGGTATAGATATTACAGACCTATGCCTTTTCTGTCAAAAAGAAATGTATCTTTCTTTTGTTCAGATGGCACTGAGCCGAACTCCTCACAGGCTTTCAATATCATTGTATGGAACAAGCCCACCTCCCCCGGTGGCGATGGCTTGGCCGGTTCACTTAGACCTGGATCATCTGCGTTCGGGGCATCCCAGTCGTCCTGTGGTTGTGAATGAGTGGTGGTGGTGTAGAGTGTGGAGAGTGTGTCCACATCCTCATTGTTATCAGTGGTCTGTAGCTCACCTTCTTCCTGCTCCCTACATGGGGAGTCAGGTTGTGTGACCTGTGACTGCTGTGGTGAGGTGTGAGGGCATGCTATTGGGTCTTTTGCCAATGGATGCCATCTCCTGGATGGTCTTCGAGCAGATGAGTCCTTCCTTCTGGGCGACCTTGACCTTCGCCTTGGAGAATCCACTGGGCACCGGAATCTTACATGTGAAGGTTTATCGTGTTTGCACGGAGAGTGTGAATTTCTACCATGGGAGCCTACCTGGGAGGCTGTAATCGTCCCCAGTTCCAAGGGGCGTTGTCTGTACCACTCCACTGCTACCCCTGACAGGGCTGGTACTTCCATGACCTTATCCTGTGCTCTTGGAAGAATAATAGGTCCATTTGACCTTTCCTTCTGGTATCTTCACCATGTTTTCACTCCTCTTTGCTGCTTTCCAATTGGTAATGGCTTTTGGTCTAGACACAGTTATCAGAACACACGGTCCACCCATCACACATCCCACAACCAACAACCTCATCCTCTTTGTTCTTTCAGTTAGGATGTTGAAAATACCTGCACTAGGAAACTTCCAGGCGCAGTTGACAGACTACATGGTCCACCCATTACAGGTCATGCAACCATATGTTTCCCCAATGTCACTGTTCAATGGTTTGGTTCAAAATACAAGCAGCTTGGTGTGAGCTTAGTTTCACTTGGTAGAGGCTCAATAGCCCCTTCCACAAAGTTTGTTATTCAAAATTAATTTGTTTCACTTCATACGGGATCACCAGCCCCTTTCAAAGAGTTTGGCATTCAATATTGCCAGGGTTCACTTTAAACAGGCTCACCACCCCCTTTCACAGAGTTCAGCATTCAATAATGCTAGGGTTCAATTCATATGGGCTTGACAGCCCTTTGGAGCGCCGGGAGTTCCAAAGCCCTTCCAGAGCCTTACCGGGTTACTGTGCTCATCTCGGCGTCTTCCCTTTTGCCCATGAAAAGTAACTTGTTGGTTCGCCAACTTCTTACTTCCAAGGACGCCGGCTCTGGCTCCGCCTCCACTTCTCTGCGATGCCTGCTATCTGCTTTCCCTCAAGCAGGGCTCACGGTCCTGTTTGTTCCACTCGGCAGGGCCCCTGGGATTCCCGGCAGCATCTGAGCATCTCGGCTTCTTCCCTCTCGGCACGGCCACTTCTTGGTCTTCTCCTCACTCGGCTACAACTGTACCACTCATTCTTCTCGTACCTCCCTCTTGACACTTCTGACTTCCAGCTTTTACACTCTTGTTCATTCAGAAATGATGGCAAGCTCCTCACATCCACACCACTGTGTTTCAAGATTCAGTGCCAGGTGTTAAGTGTTGTTCTCAGTAATGGGTGCTTCATTATGCATTTGGGGACCTTTGTTGGTGGAGAGCTAAATGTCCTCTGGTTTGAATCGCCACAAAGGAGCCTCTTTGACCTTCCACCAGCTGGAGGAATCTTCCTAATTTTGCCATCTTTTGATCCAACACAGCTGTGAAGCTGAATGATATGCTCTTCATTCTGAGAGGGCTGGCCCACCATCACCCTTACGGGCCTGTAGTATGTTACTGTTCACCCGCGCCTTCTTATATCTCAAGATAAATCTCCAGATCTAGTATAATTGGGGTGTGGCATCTGGATCATTTGGGCCAGGTGTATGAGTTTAGGCAGCATCTCCATTTTTATTGCGTTAATGCGCCCTGTTAGTGACAATGGTGGAATATTCAATTTCTCTAGGCTGGATTTTACCTTGAAGACTAGATCCCTCAGATCAGGGCTGGTCATGATCCCTAAATACCTAATTGCTTTTGGTTGCAACTTCAAAGGAGTAACACCTCCCATGTCTCGGTGTGTGTTATTTCGCAGTGGCAGACATCTGATTTGTTGAAGTTTATTCTGTACCCACCTACGGGCCGAACTCTTGCAAGATTTTAATTATGCTGGGCAAGGCCTGGGAGCACTGCGTAAGGAGTATGTTGCTTACCTGTAACTCCTGTTCTCCAGCATTTGTATCTTTTATGGATTCACTGCTTTGAATATTCCCTGTCATCAGGCTGGGAATCCTCGTTAACCTTATTATTACATTTTCTGTATAACATTTTCCCTTCACTTTAGTAGCCCATAGGTGTCATTTTGTGTGCATTCAACCCATACCAATGGGACATCAAGTATCGTGCTCCACCCAGGAGGCCTTCTTCATATTCTAACCCCCAGACTAGTCAGTTGTATATATTAGTGTTTTCGACCCTCCTGTGAAAGATGGGCGCATGTGGATCCATGAAAGATACCAATGCTGGAGAACAGGAGTTACAGGTAAGCAACATACTCCTTCTCCAGCATTTGATATTTCATGGATTCACATGCTTCGAATAGAATACATAGCAGTAGGAAACATTAGCAAGAGGGAAATATCAACTCTATAGAGAAGCAGGGACTATGGAATTCTCACCATACTGAAACAGGTGTTGTAGCACTGCTCACCCCACTCTTGCTTCACTGTGGATCTGGCCTTCCAGCCAGCAGTGCTTCACAAAGGTGTGTATAGCTGGCCAGATAGCTGCCCTGCAAATGTCCAGCAGCATGATGCCGGGCCACATTGTCGCGTAAGCCACCATTGCTCTGGTTGAGTGGGCTTTCACCTCTCCCTGCAGAGGCTTGTTCACATCTGCATAAGCTTTTGCGATGGTAGCCATTATCCATCTGGCAATGCCTTGTTTAGAAATGGCCTCTCCCTTATTGGGGTTCGCAAATGCCACCAGTAGCTGTGACGACCTCTTGAAGGATTTAGTTCTGTCGATATAAAACTTGATGACCCTGCAAAGGTCTAGTGTGTTCAGTGCTTTCTCTGCTGGCGTTGGCGAGTTAGAGAAGTACATCGGCAGGATTATGTTTGAATGCATATAGAACTCAGTAGGCACTTTGGTATAAAGTGCAGGTTAGTTCTTAACAAGACTCCGTCCTTGTTGAAGCGCAGGTATGGTTCCTTTACAGACAATGCTTACATATCTGACATTCTCCTGAATGATGCGGCAGCTGAAAGGGAACGCTGTCTTCCAGGATACATGCCGGATGTGTTTGCCGTGCCCATAGGCTCAAACGGCAGTCTCATAAGGGCAGCCAATATAATGTTAAGTCTCCATTTGGGGGTATGTTTCGCTTTGGGTGGATACGTGCGGAACAGGCCCTTCATAAAGTCTTTAATTATTCTTGCGCCGTACAGTGGGGGTCTGTCCTCGATCCTGTTATATCTAGAAATTGCATCTAGGTGCACTTGTATAGATGAATGCGAGAGGCCTTCTTTCACCAAATTGATGAAGCAATGTAATAGATCCTGCATACAGTTCCCCTGGATCGTGAATTTCCTGTGGACACCAAGCACAGAACCGTCTCCACTTGTACTCATAGTACTTATTTGTAGTTGTTGCTCTGGCCGCATTCAGGATGTCCCTGCATTCCTGTGGCATACGCACATGGCCAAAATCTATGTGATCAGGAGCCATGCACTGAGGTTCAGCGAGCCTGCATCGTGGTTGAGGACCTGCCCCTGGCACTGAGTGAGTAGCTCTGGTGCTGATCCCAGACATATGGGTGGTGCCTGTGTTAGATGCAGAAGGTACGGGTACCATGCTTGACTGGGCCACGCCGGGGCTATGAGAATGATCTTGCAGTGGTACATTGCAACCATCTCCAGCAGCTTGCGTATTACCAGAAATGGAGGGAACGTGTATGCAAACATGTTGTCCCACAATAGTGTGAAGGTGTGTTCCATGGAGTTTGCTTGGGAGCCTCGGATGGCAAACTTTGGACACTTTCTATTTTCCTCTGTGGCAGACAGGACTATCAGGGGGGTACCCCACTGTTTGGATACTCTTGTCTGCCAACTGCCATTCGTGGCATTGGCTTGTCACTCTGCTGAGCCCGTCTGCTGTCTCGTCCTGTTAGCCAGGCAGGTGAAAGGCTTGCAGTGATATCTGATTATGGATCTCACCATGCCACTGCGCTTGTGCTTCTTTGGAGAGTCTCTGAGAACGAGTTCCTCTTTTATTACATATATAATACATGGTAGTGATGTTGTCCGTCAACACCTTCACCACCTTGCCCTTGTGTACCAGCCGGACAGAGTGTACTGCCTGAAATACTACCCTGAGCTTCAGCACATTTTTATGCATTTGTTCTTCTTCCTTGCTCCATAGGCCCTTGACAGACAGGTCTACTACATGTGCTCCCCATCCTTTCAGTGATGCATCTGTCGCCAGGGTTTGCTGGAACACCTTTTCTTGTAACGTCATCCCTTGCAAAACATGCTGTGGATCGTTCCACCACTGTAACTGGGTCACCAGCTGTTTCCTGACCTCAAGTTTTTTCGTTCCAAGTACCGGTTGTTTGGGCCCACAGGTCCTCAAGAAATTCGTTCAGTGGCCTCATGTGGAGGCGGCAGTAAAGGATGAGGGGGATGCACAGTGACACTGTGCTGAGTAGCTTCATGTATTGTCTAACCGAAAGAAACCTCCCTGGCTTGAATGACGTAAGGACATGCAGGATAGATTTCGCTCAGTCCTGCAATGGGCGGACCCAGCCTTCGTTGGTGTTGAACTGTGCCCCCAAGGAAACCAAGCTGTTGGAGGGCTTCAAACATGACTTCTTGTAATTTGTGGAGAAGCGCAGCCACTTGAGTTGTTGAATTGCCCGTTTTTGCTCTTACCAGCCAATCGTCGAGGTATGGATAAATGTGCAATCCTTTCCACCTTAGGTACGCCACCACTGGGGCCAGGCACTTTGTGAAGGTTCTTGGCACTGATCTTAGTCCAAAGGGGAGAACTTTGAACTAATAATGCCTGGGTCCCACCTTAAACCTGAGAAACTTCCTGTGCACTCTGTGGATTGGCACGTGGAGGTTGGAGTACTTGTGGTCTAGAGAAAGGGGCTCATCACGAGTCTGGCGGTAACCCTTAAATGCGGTGGTAGCGCTATTACCGCCACATTTAAGGGTCTGCCAGATCATGGCTTTGGCGGATTTCCCCCCAGCTCTGAGCTGGGGGACAATCCGCAGCAAAAAATGCCGATTTTCGGCATGATTACTGGCGGCGGGAACTCCGCCAGCAGTAATAACACAAATTTTCCCCATTGGGCCCAATGGGGAATGAGGAGTTCCCAAATGGGCCCAATGGGGAATGGGCAATAACCCTTCTGCCAAACCCGTGATCCGGCGCTAATAGCACCGGGGGTTTGGCGGTAGGGCTATTAGCGCCAGCGCTATTAGTGCCAGCGTTACCGCCCAACTCGTGATGAGGCCCAAAGTCTCCTTTTTGTACTGCTCTGATGATGTCTGCCAGTGTTATCATTTTGAATATTTGCTTCTTTATTCATTTGTTGAGACCCCAAAGGTCAAAAATGGGTCGCCATGTGTTGTTGGGTTTCCTTATCAGGAAAAACCGGGAATAAGTTCCCTTTTATTTTGGTGGTACCTTTTGAACCGCCTGCTTTCTGAGCATTTCGATAACATCCTTGCTGAGGACGCTGAGGTATGCCTGCGGAAGCTCCCCTGGAGGGGAGAGAGGTGGAATATCATTGAAGCCTAGTGTACGTCCTTTTGTATGATGTCTAAAACCCATCTTTCTGAGGTTATTGTGTTCCATTGATGGAGGTAGTGTCTTAGGTTGCCTCCTACTTGCTGTTGCAGATGTAGGGAGGCCGTCCTGGTCGGGGAGTCATGCTTGTTTTTGTTGCATGCCCCTTTGTGAAGGGATGCCAGTGTGTCGCCTTGCCTGTGGTTTGTAGTCTTTGGCCTTGTATTGAGAGAATTTCCTATAACCTTGTATATAGTAAGACCCTGCTGGTATTGTCGTCCTCCTCTGGTCATGGAGGAGGAACACCCTGCTGCAGGCCGAAATGGATGAAATGGGTGATTTGTTTGCAATGAGGTGAGTGATTTCACCATTTCCATATCCACTTTAAATGCCTTTAAGGCCTCAACAAACTTAGGCCCAAAGAGTGGGTCGCCTTCAAAGTGCATGCCAACTACCTTATTGTGTACCTCCGGTCTAAAATCTGTACATTTTTACCAGGCCTGTTTTCTTAGGAAAATGCCATTTCCAATCAGTTTGAAGGCGGTCTCAGCAATGTCGACAGCCATATTGATGGCATGGTTAGATGTCTCCTTGCCTACATGGATGATTGCAAGAGCTTCCTTGCGCTTGTCCTCTTGTAGATGACCTAGTATTGGCACTATTCAGTACCACATTTCATGATCTTACCTGGTCATGATCGCCAGAGAGTTAGCAGCTTTTACTGTGGTAGCTCCGGTTGCAACTATACTTCTTCCAAAAGGCGTCCATTTTTCTTTTGTCGTTGTCTGGTGGGATAGAGCAGTTGCTACCTTAGGAGGTGGATTTTCACCCAGCCGCAGCTGAAACTACTGACTCAGTGATAGGCTGTTATGTAAGGGATTTAGATGATTATACTTCTTTTCTAACCTTCCTTTGAGAGCTGGCTCCAAGAAAGGTCTTTTCAGCAGGAGTAATCCTTCCTCCTGGCCTGGTCTAAGATGGGTATAGATATTACAGACCTATGGCTTTTCTGTCAAAAAGAAAGTTATCTTTCTTTTGTTCAGATGGCACTAAGCCGAACTCCTCACAGGCTTTCAATATCATTGTATGGAACAAGCCCACCTCCCCCGGTGGCGATGGCTTGGCCGGTTCACTTAGACCTGGATCATCTGCGTTTGGGGCATCCCAGTCGTCCTGTGGTTGTGAATGAGTGGTGGTGGTGTAGAGTGTGGAGAGTGTGTCCACATCCTCATTGTTATCAGTGGTCTGTAGCTCACCTTCCTCCTGCTCCCTACATGGGGAGTCAGGTTGTGTGACCTGTGACTGCTGTGGTGAGGTGTGAGGGTATGCTATTGGGTCTTTTGCCAATGGATGCCATCTCCTGGATGGTCTTCGAGCAGATGAGTCCTTCCTTCTGGGCGACCTTGACCTTCGCCTTGGAGAACCCACTGGGCACCGGAATCTTACATGTGAAGGTTTATCGTGTTTGCACAGAGAGTGTGAATTTCTACCATGGGAGCCTACCTGGGAGGCTGTAATCGTCCCCAGTTCCAAGGGGCGTTGTCTGTACCACTCCACTGCTACCCCTGACAGGGCTGGTACTTCCATGACCTTATCCTGTGCTCTTGGAAGTCTCTGGTCTAGCTGACTCACTAGAGACTGCAGTGATGCCAGTACTGTTAAGCACAGCAACATTTGAGCATTAGGCTCTCTAGGTGGTGAAGTTGAATACTGTGACCCTGGAGGTGGTGGTGGTGATTTCCTTGGAGGAGGTGAGCTGGGTGGGGAAGGGTCCGAATATTCGTCCTCAGTGAAAGCTGGGGAGAAAATACCCTCAAACTCGGAATCGATGTGATGCTCCAGCATTTGCTCAGGTTATATTGAATTTACCGGAGACAGGGACAGGCTTCTTTCCCATTGAGGGATTGATGCCAACAGCATTTTAATGACTATAGGTTGATCTTTAGATTTTTGCAACCCTTCTTGAGATCCCGACCTCTGTGTATGCTGGGATCTCACCTTTTCCCATCTCCATTCTGTTTGCTTGTGGCGCCATGATGAGCCCGTTGGCGGGGGGGGGGGCTTGAGGGCCTCAATGGAGGTGTGTCTGCTGTTGAGGACCCTCCCATGCACGGTGTAATTTTTTCGATTGCAGGTTTCACCAGTGGTTTGTCTGCTTTTCTGTCCCCTGATGTCGATGGTGCACTCTTCATCGAAGGCGTTGTGGTCTTGTCCGTATTCAGTGTTATTTTCAAGGATGGTGGCGTGTTGATGGACTCATCTGCGATTTTGCCATCTGTGATTTCATCGGCAGTGTTGGCGCCTGTGGTTTCAACAACAGAGCTGGTGTCATCATCAATGGTTTTGTCAGCAGAGCTGGTTTTAATGGTCTCAATGACGGGATCATGGGCGATAGGGTCGTCGTCGACAGTGTTGTGGACGGAGGCCTATGTGAAGGGTCAGGAATGAAAGTCGGACACACTTTGGGCATGAATTTGGCTAAAGATTTTATTGATGAGAATAAAGGGGTTGGGGAAAAGGCCTGGCTGTCCCTGTGCTAGAGGTGTTTCCCTACTGTGAGGGGTCAGAAATGTGAGGTGGATAACTTTGTATATGATTTGCTAAATTAGCCATTTTATAAAATTAAACTGGTTGGTTAAACACCTCACTTTTCCTAACCTAACCAGGATTCCCTGCCTAAAACAACCTAAAGGAAACACTTTTTCAAAGGCTATCTGGCACTCACACTCATACATTCAATAAAGGGATACGGAAATACATGCCAAATGTCCTTTAACAGAAAAACATAATGCATCAATAAATTTGAAGTATAACCAATGTCTCTTCTGAGTGAATTCTCCCTTCTGTGAGACAGGCATAGTATCAAGAGAGATGACACAGACAACATAACTCAAGTTTCAATAAACTTTATTAAAATGTCAGGATGGTGAAAGGCCTAATAAACAAAGTGTGCACTTCTTCTTAACCAAAATAGTGTTAAAAAATAAAGTCTTAGCTGCTCTCAGCTTAAGTCCTTCTTGGGCTTTCTATTTCAGGCTCAATACACTTCTAATAGCCGTTTGTTTCACCAACCGTTTGTCTTGGGAGGATAGCTCAGGGGCAACGTGCTGGTCTTGGAAGCAAGACAACACGGAGCAACACAAGTTTGAACCCCGGGTCAGCGCTTAGAAACCTCTGGGTATTAAGCATGGTATAAATACCCTATCATATCATCATACCAATGTTCAACCAGGCATTGAGGGTCCCTTCCCCAAGTTCAATATGGTACAGTTCACACAAAAAGAAGATCTTGAGGTTCTCTTCCCCAAGACAACGCTTCTCAGTTCCTTCGATTATCAGGGTTCTCTTCCCCAAGATTCCAATGTAGTACTTATTCTAAAGTCACTTGTTCAATGTTCAATGCAAGAAAACAAAGCTTTACTTGATCTGCCTTATGGCTTGCTTTATCAATTAGTTCACAGTTCTCTGTGGCTTACTTACAATGTTCTTTGCTGGTCATCAGTTAGGGCTCCCTGGTCTAGGTGCAGTTATCAGACCACACACTCCATCCATCCATCACAGGTCACGCAACCAGGAACACTAGGCTTCTGCTTGACTTTGATCTTCACGGTAGATAGATCTTTGGTCTAGGCGCAGTTGTCAGATCGCACAGTCCACCCATTACAGATTTGGCAGCTCACAGGCTCTTCTGCCTTGGGCTTTTAATTTTCCACACTTGGCTTTCCTTTTGGCTGGTGCAACCCTTGTGTGTACCAGTCTTTGCTTTTCCACAAGTTCATAAATCTTCCTCACATTTGTAATTTGAATACTTAAGTATTTGTTCAATTTGCCACTTGCTGTAGTTCTGTTCACAAAGTTTCTGATAAACAATTTGAGATTTGCAATGTCGATTTAACTTCCAAATGTTTGTTTGGTATTCAATAACACTTGTTCTTTATCAAATAGCAGTTTGAATTCAGTTTGGTATTCAATATAATTCACATTCACTTGTGGTTATGGATCATTAATTGCCTGCGGTCCCCTGGAAGCGCTCCCGTCTTCCTGTGTCCTCTGACACTCATTGGTTCTTCGTGTCTCCCCAGCGGAGGTCCCAGCTGCTCCCTCTCACCTCTTCCGTAGTCGGGAAGCAGACCTTGCTGGCTCTGCTCACTCGCCGGGCACGTCCTCGCACACACCGGCTTCTCAGTTCCTCACATCGAACGTGGACCATGTTCTCTCTATTCCCAGCTCCTTTTGGTAGCAGGTCAGTTGTTTGACAGCTCTGTCTGTCCACCTCCCACTTCGAAGGCTCCCGGTCCTGCGAACACCATGTAACCCATTCTCCTCGGGTCCTGCAGGTCTTCTGCAATCGTTGCCAGTCTTCACATTGCTTAGTCTCGCTCCAACCCGGCGGTTCTCTTTCTCTCTTCAGATAGTTGCCTCTCCTTCCTTTATACACCTGAGGGCCTCAGGTGTGTGTTGTTCACCTGAATTGCCCGACTATAATGAGCCCAATTAATTAAACATGCCAGATCTTCAGTACTGCATGCTCTTACACCTCGCTTCTTCGTCTCAGTACTAGAGTGGTGTTGGTCATAGGAAGTGTGCATTGTTCCTAATTGCCTCTTCCTCTTCTCAGTACTTGGTGGGCATTTACAAGGAGAGATAATGCATGAGTGGACATGAAGGCTGAGGAAAGGAAGGGTGAGTATCTTTGGAAAGGGGGGAGACCATGTCTCACCATCCGGCACTCTCTCCCCAATCCCCAAGGACCCTCCACCCAGGTCATCATCCCGCGCTTGTCCACCCCCAGGGTCGGGATCCAAAAATGATGGCCCTTCCCTGGCCACCTGAGCGAAAGATACCTGGGAAGTGGTTGTGAGAGTGCCTTCTGGTTTCTCACACTTCCCAAAATTTGAGCTGTAGCTTGCTCAAAAGTTCTAAAAGTAAAGTAGGAAATCCTGATCCTTGATCACAAAGTTCCAACACAATTCTTAGGAAATTCAGTACAATGATAAAGTTCCACCACTTCCATAATATTCCAACAAGAGGAACAGTCTTCATATTTTCCAGAAAACAACAATAATTGCCTTTCTCAGGATGTTTAGCAAATTTAGAACTTCGAAGAACCGCCACTTCTTCAAAAGTGAATTTACACAGTTCTCTTCTTGTTATCACAATTGATATTGGTTGCCAACATTCAAAATGTCATCAACTGTTACACACTATATCCACTGGTGCCTGGTTTGGTCGCATGCCAGAACTACAACTACCACAATACCTGGATTACTTCTCACACCAGTTTTATTATCATAACAGTGGTGCCGTTCGGGTATGCTCGTCTGCCCGACTAACACTAAAGAAAATATACAACAGTCGTCCCTTCCAACCTGGGACAATTACAGCTTCACAGTATTTGGCAACATATATTGTTCAACTTCTTTTTAGGGAAAACAACGTTCATCTGGGTCCATGTGGATTCTCTCGCAACTCTGCTCTTCTCCCTCTGGATAACCTTCCCCAGAAGGGTAGCCTGGTTGCTACTTGCCTTTTTGTTGTGTCCCAATATTTAAACAGCAACAAGCCTGAAGCTTTATCTGGTTTCTCTTTTTGCTTGATCAGTGTAGGTTTGTATCAACCAAATATGTCATCTTCCCAGAATCTGAGTAGCGGTCTGTACAACCATTGGGTTCTTTAACATTCCCCACTGACATTTGGCAATGTTTGATGAAGAGATATCACCAGGTTTTCATCCCCTTTTGGCTTGGGTATTGCTTGCACAACTTAAATTTCAATGGGAATTCCCCGCTGTGTTGTATGACTCTCTCACAACCTTCAAACTCAATTCTAGAGACTTCTAGCCACTTTCACTGGTATTGGCATTCACAATATTCATCTGCACAGTTCTTGCTTACTCGCATTTGACAAACGGTCTGCACACCACACGCGGCCAGTATTGGAGTGTCCCGTAATCAGTCATACGCTGCAGACTCTCCGGGTAAGTCACTCTTGTGTGCTCTGTTCGGTGCTTACTGGACCGCTGTGTTTGTGGCTTCTCCCAGTCAGGTAAACTCTTTCCTTTGGATCACCTTCACACTCGCCATGTTGAATTGGAGCCGCCTTGGCTCCTGAGAGTTCCAGGTGCAACCCAGTCACCTAGAACCTCTTGGCTGCTTTGACTACTTCTGCTGCCCGCTACGCAATCTCTGCACAATGTTTTCTGGATGGGTAAGCATTTCCCTCTCATGCTTCCTGCTGCGCGGCCTCTGCAGTTAGTCATGTTAGAGACACAGACCCTCTTGGGAGCCACACTGGTCCCGGCGTCCTCTGACTTCTCTAACCTTGCTTCCCACAGCATACACAGCCAGCATGGATTTCTCCAGTCTTGCTTCTTCTGCTTCCTCTGCTCTCCCTGCTTTTTCTGTTTTCTCCGTTTTCTCTGCTTTCCCATTACCTGCACCTGAGGGAACCTTTTAAGCCTCACAGCTTTTTTCAGGTGTATGTCAGTATTACCAATTAGCTGACAACTACTACTTCTTTGTTCTTCTAACACCTTCTTCCTCGTCCCAGTACTGGAGGAATTGTGGCACTTGAAGTCCCTGTTAAAGTTAGTTTTCTCTACCATTTCTACTTTATTATAGATTTGACTTTCAATCTCTGAAGCTTTCACTAAAGAGATATTGCAAGAGTTAAATTTAAGGCAAGTTGGAATAGTGGAAAATGGGTCTTTATTTCTAAGGTTGTTATAATTTAACAATTTCCTCTTATTACGCTTTTGGGAGTCAAGAAGATTTCTAACAGTGTGATTGTCATGGGTTTGAGAAGGATGTTTATCACTTTTAACATTACTAGATTTCTGACTACTTTCACCCGCATTCAGATGGTCAACGTGGGGAACAGTGGAACTATTATGGCAACAAGCCATTACAGTGGTATCTGTAAAACGCCCTCTTTAAAAGAGGTTGAACACTATGTCTCATGCCACTGATATCCCTCACTCCCCTGACCCTTTTCTCCTCCCGGGTGATCCTCCCGCAGTACACCACCCCCAAGGGCAGGAGCAGGTAGCATCTGCCTTTCCCTGGCCACCCGGGAGGTGACTTTAGGTGTGGTTTTAGTGAGGGATCCGTAGGATTCATCACTCCACCTAAACCAAAAACGAAGGAAGTGTCAGAGTGGTGTCCAAAACAAAACTGTGTTGTGTGCAAAATACTATTCTGACCCTAACATTCTAATGAAAGAAACCTTAAGGTGAAAAGGGTAATGCCTCTGGCCTTTGGTGCTTCAAAGGTGTTCAAAATGAAATGAATAATTCGAACATAAAGTCTCTCAAGGATAAAGTTACTCAATATAGAGGGTGTCACCCTTCCCCTGGATTCTTCTTCACAATTTCTTGACAATAGTAACTCTGTGTCTATCTTTGACCTTTAGATTTGTTCACACATGTGCAACTGCCTGGGATACTCTCCTGCCAGGGCTTCTTGTTTCATACACTTGCAACTGCCTGGTATACTCTCCTGCTAGGACTTCTTGTATTTGTCTGTTTCTGTGACTCCAACTTTGGTAGTTTACCACATTAGCTCTCTTGGCAAATTCCTTTATTTCGCAGTCTTTCCTCAGTGTTTTGCTCACACTTCCAATCTTTCAGCACCTTAGCATTGTGGGCTAATGTGCTTTGTCCATCAAAGATTCTCTCCTGAGACAAACGTAATTTTAACTTCTCACTTTCAATATCAAGAAATTATTTCCTCTTTTTGTCCGATTTATATTGTTCAATTTTTAACATATAGCGTGTTTGCCAATACGCCCCGGTACTCTTTTCGTCCCAGCGTGGACTCATCGGCTCTTCGTGGCATCTCCTGCTCTGTCTACAGTTCGCCAATGACTGCCACTGGATTACCTCTCCTTCGGGCTGCTCAGCTTTCTATTTCTACGTCTCTCTGGCACAGGTTGTGCTTCTCCTTTCCTGGCAGCTTACCAGTAAGTATCTCTTTGTGGTCTTTCACCCGCGAACGCCCCGGGGCAATGTTCTAGATTCTGGCATTCCCGCATTAAGGCATCATCGCATCAACCTGTTATGCTCACTGCATGAGACGATTGGCTCCAACATGCTTCTTTCAGACCTCTGGCCTCTTGAGGAGCTGCAGCCTGTTCCCACCAGCAGTCTGCCATTTCTTCTTGTGATCGTCTTTTAAATGTCCCGGGCACCGGTGTATGCTCACAACAACTAGAGCATTGCCTGTGCTCTGGGCCTCCTCTGATCTGCATTCCTTAATTTCTCTTCTTCGTTGCAGTGATAAGGGGTTTCTGGGAATGGTAGTTTCTTTTTACCAACTTGCACAAAAACATTGCAGGAATGGTTTCAACATGTTCTGAAGGCAAGTCAATATTTGAGAACTGTCCTGGAGATTTGTTGAGAAAATTGCAGCACTCTCCTTTGGGAAACAGGGAAGGAACCACAATAGGCCATTAAGATGTTGGGTATGAAGGATTCATCCTGTTTGGAGAAAGGGGGATACCTTGTCTCATCTGTGGACACTACCATTCCCTGCCAGAGTTATTGTCCCCCCATGTGATCCTCCCTCATACAGCCACCCCCAAATGTCAGGAACAGGTAGCGGATGCCTTCCCCTGGCCACATGGGGGAGGTCACCACCGTAGAGGGAGTAATGATTCATTACATGTCCTTCCCCTAATGCTGCTGGTTCTCTCTGCACCTATTGGGAAACGAGAAAGAAAGTTTATGTTACCCTATTCTCTTCCTTTTCGGTGTTCCACTGTGAAACAAAAGGGCTGAAGGTCTAAGAACCAGCGCTTGGCCTGTGCATTGGTGTCTTTACGGAGGCTTATCCAAGTTAATGGATACTGATCTGTGATTACGCAGAATTTCCGGCAGTGAGATGGTACTTAAGATATGATACCACCCTTTTTATTTCCAAGGCCTCTAATTCAATAGTGGCATAGTTCTTCTCCCATAGGAATAGCTTTCGCCTAATGTGAAGAATGGGGGTGTTCTATACCATCATGATCTTGAGAGAACTTCCCCTAACCCAAGATGTGACGTGTCTGTCTGAAGAATGAATTTCCTGTTGAAATCTACCATCTTCAATGCGGGCGCATTATATAGAATGGTTTTAAGTTTGTCAAATCATAGTTGGTTTTCCTCCTTCCACTTTATCTTTTGGGGTTCTGCATTTTTGAGCTTGTCTGTGAGGCATGATGTAATGGACAAATAATTGGGAATGAATTGTCTATAATACTCGACTAAGGCCAAAAAGGCCCTTAGCTCATTCTTTGTCTTGGGAACTGGAGTTTCTTTGACTGATTTTACTTTTTTTATCCTAGGGTTGTACAAGCCCATTGCCAACAAAGTACCCAAGATACTTGACTGCTGACTATGCCAATTGACATTTCATTGCATTTGCTGTGAGCCCAGCTTTTCTAGAGGCCCTGATGAGTAGATATAGATGGTATAAATGTTCTCTCCATGTTTTACTGTGAACTATGATGGCGTCAATTTAAGCCCCACAGAAGGAAGAGTACGGTCAGAGGACTTGGCCCATCAACCTTTGAAAGGTGGCTGGAGCCCCATGCAGTCTGAAACGTAACACCTTGAGCTGAAACAGTCCAGTGGAGGTGGAAAAAGCAGTCTTCTCCTTGTCCTCTGGGTCAACGGGGACTTGACAGTATCCCTTTGTCAGATTAATCATGGAGAGGTAAATTGCATCTCCCAATCGATCAATTAAATCATCTGTCTTTGGCATAGGATAGTTATTGAATTGGGAGACCATGTTTAACTTTCTGAAATCAATGCAGAACATCCATGATCGATCTGGCTTGGCAACAAGTACGATTGGGGAGAACCGAGGGCGTTGAGATGGCTCAATAATATTAGCGCTCAACATATTTTCCACCTTCTTTATGATTACCTCCTTTTGGGACTCTGGTATCTGGTATGGTTTTAAATGGACCACCTTCCCTGGGGGTGCACGGATGTAATGGAACATCCCCTAAACCCATCCTGGCTCAATGTTGAAAACATTGGGGAATTGCTCTAGCAAGTCTAACAGGTCATCTCTCCTGTTCTAAGGTAGGTCGGAAGGAATCAAGTTTTTATTATTTGATTCTTCAGCCAGTAGACTAGTCAACACTACTGTAGTAGTTTCAGCATGGTTTTCTCTCCATCCCTGAGGAAATGTATATGATAGATTTGGGTCTTGACTCTTCATTCAGGTTGGGATACTCAGTAGTCATAAGGTCCTGTTTGCTCTATTGCTTCATAAGGACCATGCCATTTAGACAACATTTAATTTTCTGAAGATGGAAGCAGAATAAGGACCTTTTGTCCAGTAGAAAAAGATCTGAGCAAAGCATTCTTATCATGGTAGTTTTTCTATTTTCCTGAGCCCTGACCATGTGAGTTTGTACCATTGTTCTAGCTGTTGCCATGTGCTCTTCTAACCATTGGGGTTGTTTGGGAAAGGGGCAAAATGGCTTCCCTCTGTTCCTCCTAGGTTTCCCGTAATATGTCAAGGACATCCCGTGACTCTGTAGCATATAATAGTTCAAAAGGTGAAAATCCTGTTGAGGACTGTGGGTTTTTTTGGACGGCAAAAAAGGCCCATGTCATGACATCCCAATTTTTGCCATCAGTCTCAACTAAGTTTTTCAGGATGAGCCTTATGGTTGTATTGAATTGTTCCATGAACACATCAGTCTGTGGGTGACACATAGAAGTTCTGAGGGGTTTTATA
This sequence comes from Ambystoma mexicanum, assembly GCF_040938575.1. NCBI lineage: Eukaryota > Metazoa > Chordata > Amphibia > Caudata > Ambystomatidae > Ambystoma > Ambystoma mexicanum. The sequence continues at coordinate 142,783,215 of NC_090930.1, read as the reverse complement.
TGCACAATTTCCTTCACTTCTGGCATTAGTCGGCTAATGAAGATAGTTCATTGGTCTGTTAGAATTTAATTCCGGAATCCAACTTGTGAGAAAAATGGGATCAAAGGTTTGAGGATTTGTTGGGTTGTAATATTATGTAAGGGTAATGCCTCTGGGTAACGAGTGGCAGAGTCTACGATTACCAGTTTGTACTGATTCCCCAATTTCGATGGTTCAAGAGACCCAACTATATACATGCCTATACATGAAAAGGGCACATCAATGATCAGTAAAGGTTGTAATGGAGTGTGAGGGGGCTATTGAGAACTGGTTTTCTGACACAGGGCACAAGTAAGCACAACTTATATCCCCCTCTGCATAGATCACTGACCAATAGAACCGACTTAGGGGCCGATTCATAGAATTCAGGGCACAAGTGGCGCACGCGGCTGGCGCACAGTGTGCGCGTGCGAATCCCTGCGCCAGCCGCGTGCGCTAAAATCCATTTCCGCGCACAGCGTATTCATGGATTCCAGCCACCAAAACCAGCCGTGGCGCACAGTTGCGCAGCGACCCTGCAGCAGCGCCAGTTACGCCTCCAAGAACGCCTCTCGCGCAGGGAAAAGCCATCAAAATCCCCAACCCAGCGCAAAGGGCAGCAGCAAACGCAGAGCTGGGAGCGTGTATTCCAGGGGTGTGCGGGTGTTTCCATACGCGGCTGGGCTGGGTACGTGTATTTCAGGGGTGCGCGAGAAAGTCTACACGCGATTGGCCTGGGTACGTGGATTTCAGGGGTGCGCGAGAAAGTCTACACGCGATTGGCCTGGGTACGTGGATTTCAGGGGTGCGCGAGAAAGACTACACGCGATTGGCCTGGGTACGTGGATTTCAGGGGTGCGCGAGAAAGTCTACACACGATTGGCCTGGGTACGTGGATTTCAGGGGTGCGCGAGAAAGACTACACGCGATTGGCCTGGGTACGTGGATTTCAGGGGTGCGCGAGAAAGTCTACACGCGATTGGCCTGGGTACGTGGATTTCAGGGGTGCGCGAGAAAGTCTACACGCGATAGGCCTGGGTACGTGGATTTCAGGGGTGCGCGAGAAAAACTACACGCGATTGGCCTGGGTACGTGGATTTCAGGGGTGCGCGAGAAAGTCTACACACGATTGGCCTGGGTACGTGGATTTCAGGGGTGCGCGAGAAAGACTACACGCGATTGGCCTGGGTACGTGGATTTCAGGGGTGCGCGAGAAAGTCTACACGCGATTGGCCTGGGTACGTGGATTTCAGGGGTGCGCGAGAAAGTCTACACGCGATTGGCCTGGGTACGTGGATTTCAGGGGTGCGCGAGAAAGTCTACACGCGATTGGCCTGGGTACGTGGATTTCAGGGGTGCGCGAGAAAGTCTACACGCGATTGGCCTGGGTACGTGGATTTCAGGGGTGCGCGAGAAAGACTACACGCGATTGGCCTGGGTACGTGGATTTCAGGGGTGCGCGAGAAAGTCTACACACGATTGGGCTGGGTACGTGGATTTCAGGGGTGCGCGAGAAAGACTACACGCGATTGGCCTGGGTACGTGGATTTCAGGGGTGCGCGAGAAAGTCTACACGCGATTGGCCTGGGTACGTGGATTTCAGGGGTGCGCGAGAAAGTCTACACGCGATAGGCCTGGGTACGTGGATTTCAGGGGTGCGCGAGAAAAACTACACGCGATTGGCCTGGGTACGTGGATTTCAGGGGTGCGCGAGAAAGTCTACACGCGATTGGCCTGGGTACGTGGATTTCAGGGGTGCGCGAGAAAGACTACACGCGATTGGCCTGGGTACGTGGATTTCAGGGGTGCGCGAGAAAGTCTACACGCGATTGGCCTGGGTACGTGGATTTCAGGGGTGCGCGAGAAAGTCTACACGCGATTGGCCTGGGTACGTGGATTTCAGGGGTGCGCGAGAAAGTCTACACGCGATTGGCCTGGGTACGTGGATTTCAGGGGTGCGCGGGTGGTGGGTGTGCAGGAAGTTCAAGACGTGAATTGGCAGTGTGGGTCCTCCCAGGTCTCCCCTCTACCCCCTCCACGACCTCTGCAGGCATCCCACACCACAGGGGACTACCCTGCACCCCATGTCATGTCCCACAGGCAGCCCATCCACCATGGCCATGCCCCCCAGCCAAGCCACATGTCCCCTTGCACCCCCACCCCCCAGCACTGTGGGGCACCTGCCAGCAGGCCCCCACCCATGTCTCCCAGCACCCCCACCCCCCAGCCACCAGGGGCACCCTCCACCAGGCCCCCACCCATGTCTCCCAGCACCCCCACCCACCAGCCACCAGGGGCAGCCTCCACCAGGCCCCCACCCATGTCTCCCAGCACCCCCACCCCCCAGCCACCAGGGGCACCCTCCACCAGGCCCCCACCCATGTCTCCCAGCACCCCCACCCCCCAGCCACCAGGGTCACCCTCCACCAGGCCCCCACCCATGTCTCCCAGCACCCCCACCCCCCAGCCACCAGGGGCAGCCTCCACCAGGCCCCCACCCATGTCTCCCACCACCCCCACCCACCAGCCACCAGGGGCAGCCTCCACCAGGCCCCCACCCATGTCTCCCAGCACCCCCACCCCCCAGCCACCAGGGGCAGCCTCCACCAGGCCCCCACCCATGTCTCCCACCACCCCCACCCACCAGCCACCAGGGGCAGCCTCCACCAGGCCCCCACCCATGTCTCCCAGCACCCCCACCCCCCAGCCACCAGGGGCACCCTCCACCAGGCCCCCACCCATGTCTCCCAGCACCCCCACCCACCAGCCACCAGGGGCAGCCTCCACCAGGCCCCCACCCATGTCTCCCAGCACCCCCACCCCCCAGCAGTGCAGGGGCAGCCTCCACCAGGCCCCCACCCATGTCTCCCAGCACCCCCACCCCCCAGCCACCAGGGGCAGCCTCCACCAGGCCCCCACCCATGTCTCCCACCACCCCCACATACCAGCCACCAGGGGCAGCCTCCACCAGGCCCCCACCCATGTCTCCCAGCACCCCCACCCCCCAGCCACCAGGGGCAGCCTCCACCAGGCCCCCACCCATGTCCGACTCATGTCTCCCAGCACCCCCACCCCCCCAGCCACCAGGGGCAGCCTCCACCAGGCCCCCACCCATGTCTCCCAGCACCCCCACCCCCCAGCCACCAGGGGCAGCCTCCACCAGGCCCCCACCCATGTCCGACTCATGTCTCCCAGCACCCCCACCCCCCCAGCCACCAGGGGCAGCCTCCACCAGGCCCCCACCCATGTCTCCCAGCACCCCCACCCCCCAGCCACCAGGGGCACCCTCCACCAGGCCCCCACCCATGTCTCCCAGCACCCCCACCCCCCAGCCACCAGGGGCACCCTCCACCAGGCCCCCACCCATGTCTCCCAGCACCCCCACCCCCCAGCCACCAGGGGCACCCTCCACCAGGCCCCCACCCATGTCTCCCAGCACCCCCACCCACCAGCCACCAGGGGCAGCCTCCACCAGGCCCCCACCCATGTCTCCCAGCACCCCCACCCCCCAGCCACCAGGGGCAGCCTCCACCAGGCCCCCACCCATGTCCGACTCATGTCTCCCAGCACCCCCACCCCCCCAGCCACCAGGGGCAGCCTCCACCAGGCCCCCACCCATGTCTCCCAGCACCCCCACCCCCAAACACCAGGGGCACCCTCCACCAGGCCCCCACCCATGTCTCCCAGCACCCCCACCCCCCAGCCACCAGGGTCACCCTCCACCAGGCCCCCACCCATGTCTCCCAGCACCCCCACCCCCCAGCCACCAGGGGCAGCCTCCACCAGGCCCCCACCCATGTCTCCCACCACCCCCACCCACCAGCCACCAGGGGCAGCCTCCACCAGGCCCCCACCCATGTCTCCCAGCACCCCCACCCCCCAGCCACCAGGGGCACCCTCCACCAGGCCCCCACCCATGTCTCCCAGCACCCCCACCCCCCAGCCACCAGGGGCACCCTCCACCAGGCCCCCACCCATGTCTCCCAGCACCCCCACCCCCCAGCCACCAGGGGCAGCCTCCACCAGGCCCCCACCCATGTCTCCCACCACCCCCACCCACCAGCCACCAGGGGCAGCCTCCACCAGGCCCCCACCCATGTCTCCCAGCACCCCCAACCCCCAGCCACCAGGGGCAGCCTCCACCAGGCCCCCACCCATGTCCGACTCATGTCTCCCAGCACCCCCACCCCCCCAGCCACCAGGGGCACCCTCCACCAGGCCCCCACCCATGTCCGACTCATGTCTCCCAGCACCCCCACCCCCCCAGCCACCAGGGGCACCCTCCACCAGGCCCCCACCCATGTCTCCCAGCACCCCCACCCCCCAGCCACCAGGGGCACCCTCCACCAGGCCCCCACCCATGTCCAGGAACAGAGACTTCCATGCTGTCATGTGTGCAATCTGCACAGGGCTCCCCATGTCACATTCAAACACATGCAACAACCATGCGGTTCACACATTACAGGTCGCACATGCATTACCATGATGTCCCTGCACACATACATGCGTACATGGCCTATGTCACACATGCAGGCAAGTATCAGACAACCAGCACACTGCAACATGCCCTGTCTCACACAGCAATGCTTGGCCACTTACCGCTCAACTCCAGACGGGTCTCCCTCTCAAGGACCTGGCTGTGGAGCGCTGGGTGTGCGCGTTCCAGGACCCTCAACTGGATGGAACTCATGCGGCCCCGGCCCCCCTCCACAAGGCGCCGGGCCTTCATGAGGGTCCTGGACCTCAAGTCCTCCCAGCGCTTCTTGACCTTCTGGATGGTGCGGGTTGCCACCCCCTCCGCGTCCTCTCCCGTCCTTCCCTGTTGGCGCGGGACGATCCGAAGAGGGCATCATACTGCCCCAGGACATGCTCCACCAGGACATCAACTTCGGTGGCAGTGAAGCTGGTGCCCCTCTGCCCCTCTGGCTGGGGGTTGCCACTGGTGTCAGATGTGGATGTGCTCGACATGGCAACCCCAGGGGCAGGAGTGGGTGACCAACTGGGTCCTGGGGCTGGGCTGTGGAGCGATGTCATTTGAGTCGGGACTCTTCTGTACCAGCAGGGGTGGACACAGCAACTGGAGCCCTGCAGATGGCTGATGTGCAGGCACCAAATGGCAGGGCACGGTGGCAGCAGGCAGGCAGGCAGCAGCAGATGGCATGTGGGAGGCTGCTTGGGGCACTGGGGGCCAGTGAATTGGCCTTCTGGGCAGGAGCGTGGTCTTCCGTGTGTTTTCGCGTGGCCAGCTTCATACGGAGTGAATAGGCACGTGAAAAATCTGCACGCTGCGTGTAATGCGCGTAAGCGCGCGTGAAAAACTGCACGTCCGCGTGTAATAGGAGGAAAGGGTCCATGCATAAGCGCGCGCGCGTGAAAAACTGCACGTCCGCGTGTAATGCGCGTAATCAAACGTGAAAAAGTGCATGTCCGCATGTGACGTGACGCGCGCGTGCGTTTCCCTCAGCACGGGTTAAAGGTGAGCGGGCCCAGCTGTTCGCTGTACGTGCCTTTCGTGGAGACCGACGTGTGTTGCTGCTTCCAGTCGTTTCGCGCGCCATCTACTTCACAGCTCTCAAGGACGTATCTCTTCTTTTGGCGGGGGTATTGGCTACGCGTGTTTTTCTGCATCGCGCTAGTCAGACGGTGAGTCGCAAACGCTCCTTTTCCCACTGCGGGTGCCCCTGTGTATCGCACCCATTTTCGATGTCATCGTAGCCTGCGTGTCCCACGCGTACGCGTTATACGTGTTACTGGGTGCCACCGCGTACTGCGGGAGGTTTAATCCACGCACGTAGGCTGCAGGGTTGCGTGCACGGTTTTACTGCAGTTTTGGGGTGCCTGAGCGTTGCGTGACCCGTCAACACATCACCGGGGTCACATACAGCCTTGCAGGTGCAGGGGGGCTGTTAACATCTTGCTTCCCACCCCCTTCACCCCAATTGCCCAGGTCAATTGTGCTGTACACCTCCCATTGGCACCACTCCATCTGTGCCAGCACTATTACATCTGTGTCATGGTAGGGAGGCTACCAAGGGTGAGGGGCGCCTCAGCTGGGCGTCCTCCTCGTGGCGGGCGTGGTCGGGGACGTGGCCGTGGTGACCAGGGAGTAGGGGGACTCCAGGGTGTCCAGGGCAGCCACAGAGGGGGAAGAGGCAGGGGTGCGCCACTTGAGCACAATGTTGTGCCATGTGTTGGTGCAGCCATGCCACCACCCCCTATGGTTCAGGGGGATGCAGCTCCTGCATCTGGCACTGGCACCCGTATGACCCGGCAGTCCGTTTCATCGACTGCCACGGGCCCAAGGGTAGCGGTAGCTGCAGGTGCAGTTGTGGACACCGCCACCCAGGCTCAGGGTCTGCCAGCGCAGGCTGCGTTGGCACTTGAAGAGCCCTTGGTAGATCTCCAACAGGCCAGGGGGGAAACCATTGGGGCAGGCCGGGCTGCTCAGACCAAGACACGTGTCCCTGGGGCAGTCATGTCATCTGCTGCCCCGAACAGCCGGGTGTTGGCAAGTGCAGGGGCAGATGCACCCAACAGCACCCCGGTTGTGAGTCTGCCAACCAGGACCGTTGCGGTCAATGACCCTGCCACAGCTGATGTTGCTGCGCAGGGTCCATTAGTGGGCACCCAGCTGCCACTGACACAAGTCAGGCCTTTGGTCATCCCTCCACCTGCCACTCCCTCGGCTCAATCCACCCAACCCACTGGCCATACTGGTCAGGGCGGCATTAGCCAGCCAGGGTCTGCGCCACAGTCCAAGAGGAGGAAGGTTGCATCTGCAGCACAGGCTGGGACCCCACACACAGCCACGACCTCCTGCACGTCGAGGAAGAAGCCTTTCTGTAAGCAGGAACTGGACTTCCTCGTGGACTACGTGCGGGGACACAGCCGTGACATGCTAGTGGGTGCCAATAGTCAGACTACGGCTGCCCAACGTGACACCCACTGGAAGCATGTGGCGGAACATGTCAGTTCATTCGGCCATGAGGTGCGCACGGCGCAGGAGTGCAAAAAGCGCTGGAATGACATCAAGCGCAGCACTAAGGCCAAGCGTGCCTCAAATTACAACTTGACTCTGGTGACTGGCGGTGGGCCTGCACCAGAGGAGGAAGAACTCACTCCGCATGAGGCTCTCGTTGCGGAGTTCATACCACCAGAATTGGTCGAAGGTGTGGGAGAGATGCTGGACTTTGATGCCCAGTCCAGTGAGTGTTGATGCGTAGTTGTTGAGGACGTGTGTGTTTCACTTGTGGGATGTGTTGTGCATGATTGCTGCTACATGTGACCTGTACATGGTTCTGATGTGTAAGTAATGCAATGCCACCGTCATGCGTGTCTCCTCTGCCTGCATGCGGGACTCCATGTGGCCATGCTCCCTTGCCCCTCCTCCGCCACTCTGCACCCCAGTTCCACCTTTGCACTGGTCTGCTACATTCTTGCCAATGTGTAGTTTCATGTTCATGTGTCCTGTGTAGATGCTAACATCCAGCTTAGAAACTGCCAGACATATGCCGTGTGGTACAGCCTTAGTACTCGATGCAGGGCATCCCACTTGTACTGTGCATGGGTCAGATGTCCCGCAGGGACATGAGTGCCCCTTCATGCTCCATGTGCATTGCACACATGCCCCTATGTGTCCTTGACTGGATGATCACTGTAATATGAGTCCTTGGTTACATACATTGCCTGCCATATCATCGGCCTCCCCATGTCAACTGTGGCTCAGTCCTGCGTTGCACACATGTTTAGGCTCTGACAATCTGTGTGGCTCACAGGCCTCAGCCTGTTCAATGGCCAATGACTCTGTCCAACTCTTGTCGTGTCTTCTTCACACGTGGCCGGCCTCCGGATCTTCCATCATGTGTCCTGCCCACTGTCCCAGCATCATTTGCAGTGTTGTAATTGAAATCACATTAAGCTGTTGATGCCAGTCAACACTGCTTGTCAATACACAGGTGTATGGTCAGCCTTTTGATACCATGCTAGGCATCCCTGCTTTGGTACTGGGGTGGAGGGGTGCTTGCCTTCTAGACATGGTACACATTGAATACACAATGCACGTGATGTCTGATTTTGACATTGCACTGCCTTCACATTTCCTGGCACACACCATGGAGTGCTTGTACATGTAGGTAGTGAGTGGCGTACACATTTTCTGCACTGCTTAGACCCACTTCCATGCAAACTGCCACCTTTCAACAGGTCTGATCACAGAAGCTATTCTAAGTAGACCCAGCATGCATGCAAGGTCATATGTTGTGTGTCACATGTCTGCCAGATGCCTTTGCTGTCGGTGTGTGTGTGTGTGTTGTGTGCTTCTGACATGTGTACTGACCTTTTCCTCTCTATTTTTCAGGTGATGACGCAATGGATGCAGAGGATGGTGTTGTCATGCCAGACACAGGGTTGGTAAGACCACATCAACCCGGCACTAGTGGGGGTCGTGGGGTGGTAGGCCACGAAAACCCCCAAGTGCTGCAGTCCATCCTGTCTCTGGCTGCCTATGAGTCCAGCCTTGATGACGACTCTGACGTCCATGTTGAGTTGGATGACCATCAAGTCCATGTGTCAGGGGTGAGTGATTCTGATGTGGACACTCCTCTGTCTGCGACCCCTGCACTGAGGGATCAGACAGTCTTGGTTCCTCCGCCCGTGGTGGATCGGGACGCAGGGTCACCCTCCACACCAGTCACTGATGTGCCTGGGACATCACGTAGACGGGGGCATGTAGTCGTGCAGCCGCAGGCGGTGCCAACACAGCGAGGACCCCCGGTCCTTGGGTCCCGCAGGGGTCAAGCCCGGCAACGCGGTCGCCGCGCGCAACCGCTGTATACTGAGTGGGAGCAAGACATGACTGCCAATTCAGAACGGCAGGGGGCAGCAATGGAGAACATCGCTGACAGCATGGAGCGTGTGGCCCGATCTGTGCTCCCCCCTGCTAGGCAGGTGCTTCTCCAGCAGCAGGCGGCACGGTCCACGGCCCGCTCACTCAGGCTGGGCATGGCGGCCTCAGACAGGGCACGCCAGGCTGAAATGTCGTCTCTGCGTCAAGCAATTGCTGCTCACGCAGAGGCGCACATGGATGCCCTGAGGGAGGAGTATGCCTCCCTCAGATCCACTCTGGGTGTCCTTATGATGTCCCAGAGGCAGCAGGCAGAGGAGAGGTTTGCACAGCTTGAGCGCACCATCTCGGCTGAGCTACAGGCTTGCCGGGAGGTGCAGCGGTTGTCCAGCCAGGCCTTGCAGGAGGAACTCAGTGTTACACGTGCTACCTTGCAAGAGGAAGCACGTGTATCACGTGAGGTCCTGCATGCAGACCTATGTAACATCGCCACACAGAACCAGGCTCACCTGTCCGGCAGACTTGCTGCCGACGAGGGGCAAGCTGCGGCTAGGCGTGGCCAGGCTACTGTGCCACGTCCTCCTTATCAGGATGAGCCAGACTCGGACGACCATCTATCTCCCACATAGGTCGTGCTGTGCAGGCGTTGAGCCCATGGAGGTATTTTTTTTTGGCTCAGCATCATCGCATGTGGATGTTGAGCAGCACCCTGTACCTCCCCCCTCCTGGGTGCCTCCCCTCCCCCCCGGGTCGTATGTGGCCATTTTTGATTTTTCTTTTAGTTTAGTTAGTTAAGTTTCTGTTTGATAGTTAGTTTAAATAGGTAATGTAGGTTTTCCATAGTTAGTGTAATTAGTTAATAGTTGAGTTAGTTTAAAATTTGTAGTCTATTGTGCTTACATGTGACAGTGCGGTGCCTTGTGGTTTTTGAAGGCATCCACTGTCTGTTCCAGCTGGGCCCTTCATGGTTGTCTTGTGTATGTGTTTGCTGCTTGGGTTCCTTGACTCACATATGCCACTCCTGCCTCCCTTATCCATGGGCTCGCAAGGATGGTTCGGTGTAACAGAATTTTACACAAGGGCTTTGGACTGTCATATCTGTGGCATGTCTGGTGCTTTTTGACTTGTGTTGACACCCCTAGTGGGGATGATTTAGGTGTAATTGTCCACTGTTCAGCTTTTGCTAGATGGGGCGTGTCATGATTAATGTGGACATTGATTGCTATGCATTGTGTATTATGTTTCATATCTTTCCTGTACACGTGCTTGTTGCAAATCATGCTGTAGATAGTGTTCCACATTTTGGAGGTGAAAGACGGACTGATGGTGTGATTTGTGATGTGACTCTCTGACATGGTCAAGTAATGAGATGCATGATGATACACACATAGATCACTTTGATGCATTAATCATGTGTTTCATGCACTTTCTGCAGGGGGATGAGGCACCAGAGCACCTTTGCCAGCAGACATGGCCCATTGGACAACGTAATTCCTGACCCGTTTGTTGGTGCCCACATGCACATGTGTGCACATGCAGAGCCACAGTGATTGCAGACCCACATCCTAGAACTGCTGACATGTTCCAAGGAACTCCAGGCAAGGTGAGCATCACAGGGGGGCCACTAGACAGCAAGGCTTGCACCAGGCGAGTTGCACGTGCAGGCTTAGTCACAGCACTGAGGGTGAGCTTAGACAAATATTGGTGTTGAAGCACACAATGCAGCTCAGATGTGTTTGTGGACTGATGGCTGTTGATAGTAGGGTTGTCTGGGACACATGCGGGGGCAGTGGCACATACCCTGTGGTACACCAAGGTTCATTGAGGCACTTGTATCAACCATGTAGCCTTCCAAGACATGGAAAGGGGCAGCTCACAGGGACATACAGCAAGGGACATACTCGGGTGCAGTGCATGTCTATTCCACGTACTTCATGAAAAATGCACTGGCAACTTTGTTTTGGTCATGGTGGTACGCAACTTGCTCTGTAGTCATGGCTTGCCATATGGGCCTGTCTGCTTACCCAGGGAACATTGCATGTTGTGTGAATTGTGACACATTGGTGTTCCATTTGCCACGCACCCACCAGCGGCTGACTTACTGCATTAACTGTGAATGACCCGTCACAGGGGTGATGTTATATATGGGTACGAAGCATGGAGCACAGATTGTCTGTTTGTAGAGTTGTATGTTGTTATGGGGCATGTTTTGTGTTGTGTTTTTGTGTAATTGGCACGTACAGGTTGCTGACTGTGTCTCTCTTTGCAGCATTGCAGTGCTCCTGTAACCGGACCTGAGAGTGCGCAGGCAGGAGGCCAGCACTCAAAACCAGAGCTAAGTGTCTTGTTGTATTTTCTTACAAACTGCCCTGCATAGGCTTGCTGGGGAGTGTACTGATGCATGGATGTATGTGTGGTCCTATTTGGTATGTTTTTTACCCTAATCACCCGTGATCCTATGCAATTTCGAAACCTGTACCCTCTACCCGGTGTTCCTGCTTCCCATGCCTATCCAAGCAATGTTCCCTGACCCTCTTTCCCCACTGGGGTTGCGGATGCCTGTGTAAGCCCCGAACTTGCAGGCGCCAAAACCCTAGAGGGGGTGGTTGGTTCGTACCACTCCTGAGCCTGGACTACAGAAGGCCATGACAATGATGTCCAAGTTTGTTTGGATTGTGCATGTGTTCATGCAGGTTGTACATTTTCGTGCATTCCCTGGTTTCATGTGTCATTCCTACTCCCCTCACCTGCCACGCATTCCAGTCATCCAGTGTGTCTACACCTGTCCCGACTGCATATCCCTGAACCTCTTTCCCCACCAGGATCTCAGGGGCCTGTGTGAGTTTGACCTTGCAGGCACCCGGGACATGGTGTGGGTGGTTGTTTCATGAGACTCCAGCGCCTGTACAGGGGATCTGTGACAGTACACATCCATTCATGGTGCATCATCCTATGTCATGTACCACACATGTCTCACATCCTGTCGTGACATTGTTTTGCTGTGCTACCTTGGTTGTTGCATCATTGTGGTAGTACTTGGCCTTTGAGACGTACTGCTATGTCAAGTCATCTACTGGAGGGTGTTTGGGTTCCTTTTCATGCCTTGGATTATGTGATTTTGGAAATGAGTGTGGATTCTGAGGGTTCAGGCATCTCTTTACACACAAGGTGGGAGATGGACACGAAGGGTAAAGGTGATCCTGTGGCCAGGTGGGAATGAGGGTTGGAGGCTCCATGACCCAGGTGCAGTTGTTCAGTGGGTCATGGTCATTTGCGAGGGGGGGGGGGTTGTTGTTGATAGTTGCGTTGCCCTGCAGTGTGATGGGAACTCTGACATTGTAATGTTGTTGTCCTATGTACATGTTGTGTTCTGCTGATCAATGCCTGTTCATGTGTTGTGTTTTCCTTTCAGGTGCGAGGGGATAGTAGTGGTTTGACATGCTGGGGTGTACACATGGTGGATGTTCACATGTGATGTGTAGGGAACACTGATGGTCACTTGAGTGCACATGCATATGTGGAGTGCATGTCCTTGCAGAACCACACACTTGCACTCGGATGCACTCCATGTCCTCCCACCCTTGCATATCCACGTGTACACTGTTTGCCTTCTGGTGCCCACTGTGTCCCGCCAGCACATGTTCTGTGACCGATTATGGTTCGAGTACATGCCTAATTTGATTTTTGATGTAGTCTGTCACTTAGATGTGATGCTCAGGGTGTGCATCACACGCAATGGCTGTTCACTGTGCTGTGCGCTGAGCAGTGTGATGCAGGAGTAGGACATTGCACACATGAGCTGCAGTGTTCATTTTGCAATGCATCATGTGCATATAGCCAGGCATTCATTGTGATGTTACGTCTACGACTGTTGTAATGCATTAGGAATCGACTTATTTTTGGTGGGACATTTTGTTGGTCTGTCATTTCATCGGATTCCGGGTCAGGCATCATTGTCCGATGCCACTGTACATTTAGGACATGGAAATGTGTACCTTATCGTTACTGGGTCGGTGTATGGGTATTGCTTGCCATGTCATGTTGATGTTTGGGAGGGTTTGACTGACATGACAGTGATGGCCATGGCCTGTTTTGCAGGTGTGTGTGATGCACACCTTGCATGTCCAGGTCATCCGCTTCTCAGAGCAACTAGCTGGGGGTAGGTTTCTCTCCGCAGCAAGGCCCTCCCCCTCGAACAGACTTCCTGACTTGAACTTGAGGGGAACCATCTCCAGTTCTGGAAGCACCTCAAGACCTTCCTCTTTGCTTCTGCTTACTCTCTGCCTCTCCCTTGCAGAATTGTTCACTGGAACTGCACAGGAGCTGCAACTGGGCCACTCTCACCAACCTCGGTCCCTGGCCCAGCCACTGTCCACTTGCACTGCCACCCTGGCAACCCCTGCACTGCAGTACTGTCTCTCTATCCCTACAGCCCTCCCTTCCCAGCACTCGTCTGCACTTACCTTAGCAGTTGCCACCAGGCGACCTATGTATAATTTTTTGGCCTACTTCCCCTGTACTGGACTCCCCCCCACCCTTGCACTTTTCCCTTCCCCCTACCCCTGCACTTGCACAATCACAATGACACCTGGCCTAGTAGTACCGTTCTCTGTGTTCCCTTGTTCCCCCCCCCCTGCCTCATTGTGCCTTGTAATACTTGTGTATGGCTCATGTCATGTCACATGTCATGTGTGCATTTTGGTTGCACAGGATAGCTTGTGTTTAAGTAGCTAGGGATGCAGACGATGTGGCACTTCCATGGCAACTATCTCAGGGTGGTAGGGTTGTGACAGTTGACTGTCACTTTGTCATCATCGATTGTCACCTGGTATGTGCCAGGCCTGTGTGCACTCCGCAGGGGTTGGAGTTTAGGTGAAAAATGTGGCCACAAGCTGGGTCCGGGCTACCTCGCCACGTGCCCTGTCCCCTCCCATGGGCAGCGCCTGTGCCTGTGGTTGGGGATGTGGGGGCACCACCATGTCCACCGGGACGCCCTGCCGTGTTGCAACATTGTGCAGGACACATGCTGCCACAATGATCCTGCACACAACTGCTGGTGCATAGAGTAGTTGCCCACCAGAGCGGTCAAGGGAGCGGAAACGTGACTTGAGCACTCCGAATGTGCGCTCCACTATGCCCCTGGTTGCAATATGGGCAGCGTTGTATCTTACCTGGGGTGGTGTGGTGGGGTTCCGGATTGGCGTCATCATGTGGTTGCTCAGAGGGTAGGCACTGTCCCCTGGGGAGGTGATAATTGTTCAGATTATTAGGGTTGGTATATTTGTCTGTGTGTGACTTGCATGCATGTGCAAGGGCATTTGTACTCACCTAGGAGCCATGTGTCGCCATGCTGCCCAGCTTCCAGGGCCCGGCTCAGGGCGGACATTCTGTATATGAAACTGTCATGGGTGGAGCCAGGGTAGTTTGCATACACAGAGGTGATGATTCCCTTTGCATCGCATACCACCTGTACATTGATGGAATGCCAGTGCTTGCGGTTTCGGTAGATGTGCTCAGTGGCCCTAGGTGGACGTAGGGCCACATGGGTGCAATCTATGGCACCGAGCACTTTGGGGAAGTGTGCCACCCTGAAAAAATCCAGGACAACGGCCTGCCTTTCTGCGGGTGTTCTGGGCATGTATATGTGCCTGCGGACTGAGGGGCGCGCTGTCATGATTGCCAGTACCTGGTGTAGGCAGCGTGACTGCGTGGCCTGTGAGACCCCCCCCACTATGGCAGTGGTCCGCTGAAACGACCCAGTGGCCAAGAAATGCAAGACATTGAGCAGCTTCTCCAAGGGGCTCAATGCTTGGGAGCAAAGGGTGGGGGATGTGAGGTCATCTTCCCACTCCCTGACCAGGTCTAGGATGATATGGGGTGGAAACCTATACCTGCCGTAGACCTGGTCGTCAGGCATCCCAAAAAGGCCTGTCCGTGGTGCAAAAATGCATGCCCTGGCTATTCTCCTCCTCCTGCGGTGTCCCACAATCACTGCAGCAACAAATGGGGCATTCATCGTCGCTGTATATACGCGTTTGTTGTTTGCGCGCACTTTTATGCTGTGCGCGGGCGCGGGACGCCTCCGTGTGGGCGGACTCGTTGGTTTCCCGTATTCGGGTGTCATCGCGTGTGATCGGAGGGGAGCGAGCGTACACGCGATTGGCCTGGGTACGTGTGTTTCGGGGTGCGCGGGTAGTTCCACACGCGATTGGCCTGGGTACGTGTGTTTCGGGGTGCGCGGGTAGTTCCACACGCGATTGGCCTGGGTACGTGTGTTTCGGGGTGCACGGGTAGTTCCACACGCGATTGGCCTGGGTACGTGTGTTTCGGGGTGCGCGGGTAGTTCCACACGCGATTGGCCTGGGTACGTGTGTTTCGGGGTGCGCGGGTAGTTCCACACGCGATTGGCCGGGGTACGTGTGTTCCGGGGTCCCGTGAACTTTCACACGCGATTGGTTGGGATCCACGTGTGTACTGTCATCGCGTGCAATGAGGGATACTCCCTCGCACGTCACGTCACAGACGCGCTCACGCGCTGAGGGCCTTTGGTCCAATGAAAATGCGTATGCGTGCAGACGCGCTTACGCGCTAAGGGCCTTTCCTCGAATTACACGCTGACGTGCAGAATTTTCACGTGCCAAATCACTCCGTATCAAGCTGGCCACGCGTAAGCACACGGAAGACCACGCTCCTGCCCAGAAGGCCGAACTACTGCCCCCCAGAGCCCCGAGCACGCTCCCACCTGCCATCTGCTGCTGCCTGACTGCCTGCTGCCCACGTGCCCTGCCATTTGCTGCCTGCACATCAGCCAGGGGTGCTGTTGGTGTGACCACCCCTGCTGGAACCAAAGACTCCCGACTGGGATTCCATCGCTCCACAGCCCAGCCCCAGGACCCAGTTGCCCGCCCACTCCTGCCTCTGGGGTTGTCATGTCGAGGCAAACTCCATCTGTGACCACTGACAACCCCCGGCCAGAGAGGCAGAGGGGCACCAGCTTCAGTGCCACCGAAGTTGGTGTCCTGGTGGAGCAAGTCCTGGGGCAGTATGATGCCCTCTTCGGAAGTTGCCGCGCCGACAAGGAAGGACGGACTCGGATCTGGACTGACATCGTGACTGCCATCAACGCGGAGGGGGTGGCAGTCCGCGACTTCCAACATGTCAAGAAGCGCTGGGAGGACTTCAGGTCCAGGACCCTGACCAAGGCCCGGCGCCTCTTGAAGGCAGCGGATGCCAAGGGGCGCCGGGGCCACTTGTCGGAAGAACAGATGAGGGTCCTGGAACACATATCCCCAGCGCTCCACGTCCAGGTCCTTGAGAGGCAGACCCGTCTGGAGTCGAGCGGTGAGTGTACATGCATCCTGATTGTGAGCAGTGCGTGTGGTGATTGTTCAGTAGTGTGCAGGTTGCACATCTGTTTGTATGGGGTCGAGTATGGGTGCGGGTGTACAGGGCCGTGGGGCTGACACATGCGAGGGCTGTAATGTGTGAGACATGGATGGTGCCTGTGTGTGTGGGCTTGCATGCCAAATGCAGTTGTGTGGGCACACAAGTTTGTATGAATGTGTATGTGAGTAGACATGTCCGTGATGTCACGCATGTATGTTGTTTTCAGCTGATTGTATCAGCGCTGTGTACATGTGCATGTGTGTGTATTTGACAAGGGTGCAACAGTGATGCAACATGGATGCATGTGACAGCGGTATGTGGAAGCCTGATTGGCAGATGTGACATGGATGCCCGTCTGATCACTGCGACACTTAGCAGAGGTGTACACATGCATGCAAGTGTGGTGGTTGGTGTGTACATGTGTGGTGCACTTCCTGTGTTGCATGTGATGTCTGGCTCACCTTTGGCTGCTGATGCTGTTGTATGTGTATGGATGGTGTTGGCAGTTGCAACATGGCTGTGGTATGGCTCGTGTGTGCAAGTTGTAATGACATGTGTGTTGGGGATTGTGATGACATGTCTGAGGTTTGCCAATGCCACTCATGTACAACTGTCATGTGTGTATGTGTCCATTGTACAGTGCCCTGATGCCTGTGTTTTTTTTCTCCCTGTCTGCAGCGTCAACTGATGAAGAGGGCGGAGAAGGTGCTGTGGAGCACAGCGGCGGGGATCCCACCGCCAGCCGGAGACGCAAGGCCCGGCTCCCCTCCCAGGTTGTCATCTCATCGGGGAGTGAGGAGTCCGGTGCCGCGTCCCAGGCCGCAGCTGCCGGGGGGAGGTCCAAGAGGCGGAGGTTGCAGTTGGACTCCTCGGCAGCAGAAGGGGCAGCTGGGACCCCACAGGGCCCAACGGGGGAAGATGGCACAGAGTCATCCAGGTTGGTGGGGGGTTTGGTGGAGGAGGAGGCCGTGCAAGCACCGGAGACGGGGTCTGGGGGTGGGGATCCCACTGGTGCTAGTGGTGCAGTGCAGGACCAGGGACAGGAGGCAGCACAGGCCGCCGCGGAGGTGCCTGTGTGCAATCCTGTCCCTGATCCTGTCCCTGCATCATCTTGCACCAGCAGGGATGCCCATGTCCAGACCAGTTTTCAGGCAGGGGATGAGCTGACGTCAACTGGCCTTCCTCTGCCTGCGGACGTGGCTATCCAGGCCCGGGTTGAGCCTGTCCTGGCTGGAGTGGCGTTGCGTCAACGGGCCATGCGAGGTGACCTGCAGTCTTTTCATGAAGAGACTGCACATCATCTCGAATGGCTCGTTGACCACGTCAGCCTGCTGGGACAGGTCACCCAGGCCGGATTCCTCCGTCTGATGGGGCTTGCCACGACCCCCTCCTCAGCTGGACCCCCTACGCGCCAGTCGTCCTCTGTGCCATCTTCCCACCCATCAGTCACCTGGGTGCCCTGTGGAGCTGCCTCTGACGGTGCGGCCAGGCTGGTGGAGGAGGCATCCCTGCCGCAGTCGGGAGTCGGACGTCCAGCAGGGGTGGCCACGTCAACGACTGCACCCCAGCCGGCGGAGGATGTGCAGGCAGCAGGAGGCAGTGCAGGGGCAGAGGCACAGCAGCAGCAGCAGCACCATGGTGGGAGCCATGAAGGCTCGGGGCCTTCGACATCGGAGGGGCAGGCATCGGCCGGAGGGCAGGAGGACCCAGGACAAAAAGTGTCTTCCGTGTGGCAGCGGTTGGGCCACGCCATAGATGCGGAGCGGCAGCGGGCGGAAGAGGCACGGCTCTCAATGGTCAGGGCGGAGAACTCCATGCAGAGGGCCCTGAGGCGGGTCGAGTGCCTCGAGGCAATCCGCAGGGCTTTGGAGGTGGACACGTCGACGGCCCTGCGGACCCTCGGGGCCATGGAGGAGGACCGCCTCCGGGACATTGAGGAGGAGTTCGATGATGCCCTGGCCCGGCACATCCAGAAGTGAGCCGTGGAACTAGCCCGCTGCCCTTGTACATAGTTATGTAGGTAGTGTTAAGTTTCATTTTTGTTTTTATTTCATTTGGACCTTTTGGACATTGGCCACATTTTTGTATATAGTTTTTTTTATTAGTTAGTGTAGTTAGTTAGGTTTCCTTTATTTTGTTGGGATGATGGACCCTGGCTTCTTGCATTGTACATAGTTGTGGACTTGTACATACTTTCTTTTTTGACATTATCCATGGATCAATGGCTTATAATTTTTTTTTCACATTGGATTTTGTTTGGTGGACATTGACTTTGTACTACATTACTTTGGATTTCTATATTCTTTAATTTTTTTTTTATTTTGAACGGACATGCTTCTTTTCATTTTTTTCCATTCAGATTTCTGTTTCTTCATTTTTGTTTCTATTCATCTTTCCTTTAATACATTATTTATTTGTTGCACTTCAATGTGTGGTGTCTCATTGTTTTCATGCATTTCATGTTATGTGTTTAGAGAATCACTGACACCCATTGGGTGTATGTGAGGGACATGTGTTTGTTTTGGAACTTGCAATTGGTGTTCTGTGATGTAATTGCAGAATATGAGTGGGTGGATGCAATACTCGGGTGGGTGTTTTGCATTTGGGGGCTGACCATAGAGACCAGGGATCTGGACTGTGATGACATGTTGGGTGGGGAACATGAGTTGGACATGGGTGGGGGCCTGCTGGAGGCTGCCCCTGGTGGCTGGGGGTTGGGGGTGGTGGGAGACATGGGTGGGGGCCTGGTGGAGGGTTCCCCTGGATGCTGGGGGGTGGGGGTGCAGGGGGACATGTGTGGGGGCCTGGTGGAGGGTGCCCCTGCACTGCTGGGGGGTGGGGGTGGTGGGAGACATGTGTGGGGGCCTGGTGGAGGGTGCCCTGCACTGCTGGTGGGTGGGGGTGATGGGTGACATGAGTGGGGGTCTGGTGGAGGGTGCCCCTGGATGCTGGGGGGTGAGGGTGCAGGGGGACATGTGTGGGGGCCTGGTGGAGGGTGCCCCTGCACTGCTGGGGGGTGGGGGTGGTGGGAGACATGTGTGGGTGCCAGGTGGAGGGTGCCCCTGCACTGCTGGTGGGTGGGTGTGATGGGTGACATGAGTGGGGGTCTGGTGGAGGGTGCCCCTGGATGCTGGGGGGTGAGGGTGCAGGGGGACATGTGTGGGGGCCTGGTGGAGGGTGCCCCTGCACTGCTGGGGGGTGGGGGTGGTGGGAGACATGTGTGGGTGCCAGGTGGAGGGTGCCCCTGCACTGCTGGGGGGTGGGGGTGGTGGGAGACATGTGTGGGGGCCTGGTGGAGGGTGCCCTGCACTGCTGGTGGGTGGGGGTGAAGGGTGACATGAGTGGGGGTCTGGTGGAGGGTGCCCCTGGATGCTGGGGGGTGAGGGTGCAGGGGGACATGTGTGGGGGCCTGGTGGAGGGTGCCCCTGCACTGCTGGGGGGTGGGGGTGGTGGGAGACATGTGTGGGGGCCTGGTGGAGGGTGCCCTGCACTGCTGGTGGGTGGGGGTGATGGGTGACATGAGTGGGGGTCTGGTGGAGGGTGCCCCTGGATGCTGGGGGGTGAGGGTGCAGGGGGACATGTGTGGGGGCCTGGTGGAGGGTGCCCCTGCACTGCTGGGGGGTGGGGGTGGTGGGAGACATGTGTGGGTGCCAGGTGGAGGGTGCCCCTGCACTGCTGGGGGGTGGGGGTGGTGGGAGACATGTGTGGGGGCCTGGTGGAGGGTGCCCCTGCACTGCTGGGGGGTGGGGGTGGTGGGAGACATGTGTGGGGGCCTGGTGGAGGGTGCCCTGCACTGCTGGTGGGTGGGGGTGATGGGTGACATGAGTGGGGGTCTGGTGGAGGGTGCCCCTGGATGCTGGGGGGTGAGGGTGCAGGGGGACATGTGTGGGGGCCTGGTGGAGGGTGCCCCTGCACTGCTGGGGGGTGGGGGTGGTGGGAGACATGTGTGGGTGCCAGGTGGAGGGTGCCCCTGCACTGCTGGGGGGTGGGGGTGGTGGGAGACATGTGTGGGTGCCAGGTGGAGTGTGCCCCTGGATGCTAGGGGGTGGGGGTGCAGGGGGACATGAGTGGGGGCCTGGTGGAGGGTGCCCCTGGATGCTGGGGGGTGGGGGTGGTGGGAGACATGAGTGGGGGCCAGGTGGAGGGTGCCCCTGGATGCTAGGGGGTGGGGGTGCAGGGGGACATGTGTGGGGGCCTGGTGGAGGGTGCCCCTGGATGCTAGGGGGTGGGGGTGCAGGGGGACATGAGTGGGGGCCTGGTGGAGGGTGCCCCTGGATGCTAGGGGGTGGGGGTGCAGGGGGACATGAGTGGGGGCCTGGTGGAGGGTGCCCCTGGATGCTGGGGGGTGGGGGTGCAGGGGGACATGAGTGGGGGCCTGGTGGAGGGTGCCCCTGGATGCTGGGGGGTGGGGGTGGTGGGAGACATGAGTGGGGGCCAGGTGGAGGGTGCCCCTGGATGCTAGGGGGTGGGGGTGCAGGGGGACATGAGTGGGGGCCTGGTGGAGGGTGCCCCTGGATGCTGGGGGGTGGGGGTGCAGGGGGACATGAGTGGGGGCCTGGTGGAGGGTGCCCCTGGATGCTGGGGGGTGGGGGTGGTGGGAGACATGAGTGGGGGCCTGCTGGAGGCTGCCCCTGGTGGCTGGGGGTGCAGGGGGACATGCGTTGGTGGGCAGTAGTGCTAGTTGATATGTGGGTTGGCTGGTGGGCATGGCCATGGTGGATGGGGTGCCTGCAGGACATGTGCTGGGTAGGCCCCTGTGGTGTGAGCCACCTGCAGGGGCCGTGGAGGGTGTAGAGGGTACACCTGGGAGGACCCACACGTGCAATTCACGTGTGCTGCTCCCCGCGCACCCCCGGAATACACGTACCCCGCTCAATCGCGTGTGGAACTTCCCGCGCACCCCTGAAATCCACGTACCCGGCCAACTCGCGTGTGGAACTTCCCGCGCACCCCTGAAATCCACGTACCCGGCCAAATCGCGTGTGGAACTTCCCGCGCACCCCTGGAATCCACGTACCCGGCCAAATCGCGTGTGGAACTTCCCCCGCACCCCCGAAATACACGTACCCGGCCAAATCGCGTGTGGAACTTCCCGCGCACCCCTGGAATCCACGTACCCGGCCAACTCGCGTGTGGAACTTCCCGCGCACCCCTGGAATCCACGTACCCGGCCAAATCGCGTGTGGAACTTCCCGCGCACCCCCGAAATACACGTACCCGGCCAAATCGCGTGTGGAACTTCCCGCGCACCCCTGGAATCCACGTACCCGGCCAAATCGCGTGTGGAACTTCCCGCGCACCCCTGGAATCCACGTACCCGGCCAAATCGCGTGTGGAACTTCCCGCGCACCCCCGAAATACACGTACCCGGCCAAATCGCGTGTGGAACTTCCCGCGCACCCCTGGAATCCACGTACCCGGCCAAATCGCGTGTGTCACTTCCCGCGCACCCCCGAAATACATGTACCCCGCTCAATCGCGTGTGGAACTTCCCGCGCACCCCCGAAATACACGTACCCCGCTCAATCGCGTGTGGAACTTCCCGCGCACCCCTGAAATCCACGTACCTGGCCAACTCGCGTGTGGAACTTCCCGCGCACCCCTGGAATCCACGTACCCGGCCAAATCGCGTGTGTCACTTCCCGCGCACCCCCGAAATACACGTACCCCGCTCAATCGCGTGTGGAACTTCCGCGCACCCCCGAAATACACGTACCCCGCTCAATCGCGTGTGGAACTTCCCGCGCACCCCTGAAATCCACGTACCCGGCCAACTCGCGTGTGGAACTTCCCGCGCACCCCTGAAATCCACGTACCCGGCCAAATCGCGTGTGGAACTTCCCGCGCACCCCCGAAATACACGTACCCGGCCAAATCGCGTGTGGAACTTCCCGCGCACCCCTGGAATCCACGTACCCGGCCAAATCGCGTGTGTCACTTCCCGCGCACAATCGCGTGTGGAACTTCCCGCGCACCCCTGGAATCCACGTACCCGGCCAAATCGCGTGTGGAACTTCCCGCGCACCCCCGTAATACACGTACCCCGCTCATTCGCGTGTGTAACTTCCCGCGCACCCCCGGAATACACGTACCACGCTCAATCGCGTGTGTCACTTCCCGCACACACCCGGAATACACGTACCCCGCTCAATCGTGTATTTTACTTCCCGCGGCGCCACTTTTTTGATGCGCTGGGACTCTACCGCCTGCCTTCGTGTGGCGGACGTGTTTCAGCTTGTGCGCGGCTTTGGCTGTGCGTGGGTTTGCCCTATTCCATTCCATGAATACGTGTGGTTCGTGTGCGTGTGGGCGTTACCTCTGCTTCCGTGCAGTGCATCCCCAGTTACGCCCTTATTTTCGCGTGTTGTTCCCCATTCCGCGCGTTACGCCCCATGTCCCGCCCACTTTCTGCTGTGTGCGCTGAGGTTGTGCGCTTTCACTGTGCGCATCGCGCACCGTCGCGCACGCCTTTCGCGATGTTGCAGTGACTTGTGCGCCATGCACGGGTTTGGCGCACATCCCGCGGTGAACACGCGCAGGGACTTCCATGAATCGCACGCGTGCGCGTGCGCCTGTTTTTTTCCGCTTGCGCATGCTTGCGCATGCTTGCGCCTAGATTTTCGGCGCACGTTGGTTCCATGAATCGGCCCCTTAATATTTGCACCTGTGTTTTAGCTTTTCCCAAATGCCCACCTGTCAAGTTGGAGTGCGCGATTTCTAACACCACCCTTCAGTGGCTATTGGGTACCATTATTTGTGACCAGGGAGAATCGTCAGGACCTATATCCCCTCTACTCAATAATCCAGCCTTAAGAAAGAAAAATCATCCTCCATTCTCTCTGCCCTCCTCTTCAGGTAATACCTGGAGAAAAGGTTCTGCTAGTAGGTGATCATTCCTTTGGGCGAATGCCAGGTCTGGAATGATTTCAGGTTCCTCACCAAGGGCTTTGGGTGGTATTACTTCAGGTGGCTCTGGGACTTCTACGTCTGCCTCTCCAAAACCTTTGCTTCCCCCTTTCCGTTTTGTCAGAATGTTTAGTTTCTTTCACCTTGAGAAATAAAGCCTTCTCTAAGATTCCTTGGGCTATACTTTCTCCAGCTTTAACCGGTTATGCCTCTTTCCCACTGTTCTGAACCAATATTTTTATGTTGCATCAGTAATCAGGATCTATGACTCTTGCTAAGACTTCTAAACTATGGCGCCAGGCGAGACCTGATTAAAAAGCAAGTCTGACATAGGTTCCTGGTGGGGTTATTAAGACCAAGTCAGTTGGTATCAGTACTTGGTCCCTGGGTTGTATCAATTCCACCCTGCTATTGCCTAGGTCAAAGCCAATGGAATGTTCCATAGCTATTGATGGATCGGAAGCTCTGTTGCTAAGTTTTTCGAACTTGAGGGTTCCTAAGTTTGTGTTAACTGAGCCCGATCCCACTCTGACACCATATGTCAGAAGTCAGGAATGAAACTCGCACACAAGTTAGAAATGGTTCTGGCTAAAGACTTATTGATAAATAAAAGGGGTTGGGAAAATGCCTTGCTGTCCCTACACTAGAGGTGTTTCCCTACCTAAACTCAAAATTAAGGATCGGTCAGTGTCAGAATGTCCAAAGCAAAACCGTACTGTGTCCAAAGTGCTATTCTGACCCTCACATGCTAAGGAAATTAAGTTTAAAGTAAAAAGGATAATGTATTTGCCTTCAGTGTTTTAGCAATGTTGAAATGGACAAAAACAATAAACAACCCCAACAGAAAGTCTCTCAAGGTTAATGCTCCTTAATCCAGAGGGTGTCTTCCTTCGCCTGGATCCTTCTTCATGTTTTCTTGAAAATAACAGATTCTTGTCTTTCCTCTTGATCAATACCAAAAATCATGCACAATGATCTTTGTCTTTTGAGTTGTCAGGAAAGCTGGTGTATACTCTCCTGCCAGGGTTTTCTCTGTCCTCTTAACTTCAAACACTTTTAGTTGCCCGGTATACCTTCCTGCCAGGGCATCTTGTATTCACACACTTGGAATTGCCTTTGTCTGCAACTCCAACAATTCACCACATTAGCCCTTTTGGCTAATTTATTCAGTTCATGATTTATTGCACCATTAGTGTTTTGCTGACACTTCCTTTCCTGGTAAGTTACCACCTTAGCCTTATTGGCTAGTTCACTGTGTCTGTTATATACAGACTTGTTACTGTTGCTTATATGTATGCTTTGTACATATGGGCAAACTTCAAAGGTTCCCTTCTTTAGCTGTTCTACTCCTATATTCTATCGGTTTTAATAAATGTTTTTCTTTCTTTCTCGAATCTACTTTGTTCAATTACTAACATGCTCGCCAATAAGCCCCGGTGTCCCCTTTGTCCGAGTGTGGACTCACCGGCTCTTCATGGCGTTCCTTGTCCTTCTCGCAGCTTGACAACAGCCATCAGGTGATTTATCCTTGCGCAGCTCAGCATCCCGCGTTACTACTTCCCGCAGTTCCAGCTGGCCTTCTCTACTTCGCACGGGTCTCCGATAAGTGTCTTGCTGCTTCTTCCTACCGGCAAACACCCAGGAGCCCTGCACTGGCTTCTGGTGATCCCGCCATGTGTAGTCTTCCTCACGCAGCTTTCCTCTTCTCAACACCTGAGTCGGTTGGCTCCACCGTTTTTCTCATAGCACGTCGATTGCACAGAGAGGAGCAGCCTGCTCTCACCAGCTGTCTACCATGGATTCTGGCGGTCCTGCTTCCAGGCACAGGTGTGTGTTCCCAACAACTAGAGCGTTGCCTGTGCTCAGGGCTTTTCCTGCTCTGCATTCCTCCACTCCTCTTCTCTGTTGCAGTGTTAAGGTGTTTCTGGGTACAGTAGTCCTTTTTAGTTAACTTGCACGAAAACATTGGAGGAATAAGAAGGATTCAGCACTCTCCTTTGTGGGAGCAGGGGAAGAATGACAGTAGGCCATTAGAGTGTTACCAATGGGAGATGGAAAAGATGAGATGCCATGTCTCATCCGTGGATACCACCACTCCCTCAAGTAGGTTGTCTCCCCCATGTGGTTGTCCCTAACATAGCCGCCCCAGGGTCAGGATGAGGGAGCGGCTGCCATCCCCTGGCCACATGGGGGGATGTCACCACCAGAAAGGTTGTAATGATATCACTGTATTCATCACAGTGCGCTTGGTAGTCGCACTGAGAAAGTGCACACTCCTGCTTGTTCTGGACTGCTCCTTCACCCTCTGGCACAATCTGTATATTGCATTTGTTGGCATCCTCGCTGGTGTAATCTATATGTTCTTTGTTCAGTGCGATTTCTCATTGGAGTACCTTTCGGGCTTTGTTGTGATTATCATTTTCCATTCTCTTTTCTGAGCCTTTTTCCAGTTACTTGGGCAGGTCCTCTGGGCTTGAGGCCTACTTTTTTCCAGCTATTCAGTGATCCTCCGGGCAGTGATGCTGCAACAAGGTGTTTTGGATCGTAGGCTGAGTCGCCAAAGCTTGAATCGCCTCTTCATTCACTATGTCATGTTCTTGCAGAAAACCTCATGCTTATTCTGGACCATCAAACTAATGCCATTGTTTCTGGTATTGAAAGCACCATGTAGTGGGAAATGTAAGGCAGTATCGCTGATCTGTTGCCTTAAGTGCTTCAAAACGCTGGTTGAACCCCTTTTAGCTCTTTGACACCTCAATTGAAAACTTGTTTAACATACAAAAATGTGCCCCTTCTTTCTGAATCGTGCATTTAGCGTGAAATTGCTTCATGATGGCCAGTTGGATTTTCAGGAATCTCATTCTGATTATTCTAGGGCGTTCCCTCTTACTGGGTTTCGGGATTGGCACCCTTTGTGCCCGCTCAGTCAATAATTCCTGTGGATTAGACAGCTGCAGATCTTCCTGTAGTATCTTGTAGAGAAACCCTTCCAGTTCTGCGCCTTCTGCGTTTTCTGGCACTCCGATCAGACGAACATTGCTTCTTCTGTAACGGTGTTCTTGGTCTTTCATTTTAGCATTCAGCCTTAGTATTTCCTTAATTTCTGAATCCAGTTAATTCGAGAGGGTGTCATGGTTGATCCACATACTGATGCGCTGAGGAATGTTCAGCTTGGAGGTTAAGGGGATTGTTGATGTTCTGTGGCGTTTGATTCCTGTGTTCACTGGCTCGGGGTTTTCATTTCTTGTAGTATTGTGTGTAACTGTGCTAAGGTATCCATTTTAGTTGTGCGTCTAGCTGAACTTCGACAACCTAGGCCTTTAATTGATGTCTGGTTGTAAAGGCTTGCATTTTCTATTTTTGATTGAAACCGGTGACTGGGCATATCTCCTGCTTTTTTCGTTTTTGCATGGGTTCACAGTGCGTTGCTGCTAGATTTGCCAGGTGTTCCATCGTACTTAATTTGGCTGGAGGGGATCTCAAGCCGCACATAACCATATCCGGGCTGGATATCTTCTCACAACAGAACTCTTGGGTTACTTCGTTTTTTCCACTTCTTCCCTCTTAATTAGCATTTACATGTGGTCCTTCAAGGCCTGCACTATATCTACCCTGAGCGCATTCTCATCTCTGTCTACCCGCTCGTCATGTACTACATCCCAGGGCTTGCAGATGCCTTATAAACTCTGGCCCACTTTTCAGTTTTTGCTTGACTGGCTCCGGGCGACCAGCTCCATGTTCTATTTTTTCCAGGAGGGCCGGTACATAATGTTCTATTGGGGGCAGATACTAATGTGATAGCGGTGCAATGTGGTGCGTTCCCCTTGTGCTCCGCACCCTGATTAGTGCACTGTTTATATTAGTCAATGCCACTCTGGCACTTGACTCCAGCAGGCCTCCCACAGATCCTCAATTACATGGGTTGCTGCTCAAATGCAGTGATTCCGGCCCTGGGATCGGGAGATGCATTTTCCGATTTCTCATTTATGGTGAACTGTTTGATAGCTGCCCGCACCGCAACTCCTACTTTTGATCGCAGCTCCAATGATGTTTAGTTGTTTAGGTGTGCATCGTGCCTGGGGCGAATGTGTCTCCAGACACTGATTTGGCTATGTCTTCCTGCACTCTCCCTCAAGCTATCGTGCCCCACGTTGAGCACATTTTTCATCGACCTGTGGTGGCCACACCCGCCACCCTCATCTCCCCTTCTGCATCTGGCTACCAGGCCTCTCTCAGTCTTCACGGCGCTCTCCGCAGGCCAACTACTCACTCTTTTGAAGAGCTCAACCATTATCATTTCTGCGGACCCCATGTGTTCAGATTATGCAATTATTCATCCACTCGATGGGAGCCTCTCTACAAGACAGCCAACTTGCTCAGGCTCTCGAGCGCCCCGCTGTGATTTGGTGCTTATAACAAGATAAAGGGCTGCAAGCATTGAAGGAAGAATGTGAAGCCTTTTTTGTGTGTTCGATACATTTAGATTTTATTAGGATTAAAGAACACAAGGCCAAGCACTTTGTAGATCTAAAGAAAAAGGTTTAGTTATGGGTAATAATGAGGACCATTTCACTAAGAAGACCTTATTTAAACAATACATTAATCTATTTCCTGAATCTGGTTTGTGCCATTTGTGAGAAGCCATGAATGACACATGGACACAGAAGTCATATTTTTGGTTATAGATTTTGATTAAATAATAAGGGTTTGGAAAATACCTCACTGTCCCTACTTCTACGAGGTATTTTCCTACCTCAAACAAAACTAAAGGTCTGTCCAATGTTAAGATGTTCAAAGCAGAACTGTCCTGTGTCCAAAATCATATCCTTGCCCTCACATTCTAAAGTAACTCTAATATGTAAAGGGATAATGTTGTTATTCTTGAAAGGTGCACAGATGTTCAAGTTCAAAGGAAATATAAAGATACTCCAACACAAAAGTTCCCAAGGGATAAGGTTCACAGTTCCAGGGGATGGCTCCCTTCCCCAGGTTGCTGTTCTGGGTTTCTCACAACTCCATAAGACACAAAAACTCCTAGGAGGTTTCATAGTAAATAACAAAAACACCTCTGTGTTCCCACACAGTTTTAGATATCAGTACCACCTATACATGAAACCTGGTGTATTTTCCTGCCAGGTTCTTTTCCCCTTCAGTCTCTATTAACTGTTTTGGGTTTTAACTAGCATACTCCTGTGCCATGACGTCTTTGGATGGCTTGTTTTTTACAATTTGCAAACATTTGCAGACTTGAGCTTTGGCCTGGTATATTCTCACGCCAGGGCTTTTAATGTGTTTTACTTTACACACACTTGTTGACTTGGATTTGCCTGGTATGCTCTCCTGCCAGGGCTTTTAACATTCACTTGCAGACTTATGCTTGCCTGGTATTATCTTCTGCCAGGGCTTTTAACGCATTGCACTTTACACACACTTGCAGACATATGCTTGCATAGTATACTCTCCGGCCAGGGCTTTTAACATCCTGCACTTTACACACACGTACAGACTTATGTATTTGCAAAGGTTCACTAGGTGAGGGTTTTTATTTCTCTCCCTTTAATCTCTCTATCAAGCTTTGCTCTCTTTGGTCATGAGTCCCAGACTCGTAACTATTACAGCTTTACAAAAGTTCACAAGGCAAGGGGTTTTCTCCTCCCCATACCCCCCTTTGACCTCTCTCTGGCTTTGCTTCCCCAAAATGATTCTCTTTCATTCAATTCTTAATTATCGTTCTTTGGTATTGTTGCCAAAGTGCCCCGGTGTCCCTCTTGTTTCTGAAACACTCCTTAGGTCCCTTACAGTAAACCGAGGCCGGTACCGAGCCAGTGCCGCACCTCCAGTTTGTTGGTCCACCGTTGTCTCTCACCAGCCTCCATGTCCTTTGCGGCTCCCACCTTGTGCTTGAGCCTCCCTCAGTGTTCCTGTTGCTGGGTGCTGTTCTCCGGTTCCTGCGACCGCTGACCCGGCTTGCCTTCTGTCTCTGATGTAGTCCCATTGGGACACGCCGGTTACTGCAGCCTTTCTCCTTCTGCCTTGAGCCGGTCAACTCCACAGACTTCTCCACAGCGGCTCACCATTCCTTGTTCGTCCTCAAGAGAACGTGGGTTTCCCAAGTAGCTTCTCTCATGCTCATTCAGGCTCCACCTTTTAAATCTTCTTAAAAAGAAGCGCTCGTAACTACTAGTGTGTATTCTGCAATTCTCTGCATTGTGGATCTGCATTACTCCCTTTAGCCTCCTCGTCTCAGTTATTTTTATATGTAGGGAAATGTTGTACTTTCCTAGGTTTTCCGTCTGCATGATACACTGTTAAGTGTTCTTTAGCAGGTTTTGTGGATAATGGAAGGGAACTTCAAGCGATAAAGGCTTGGGATACACAGGGAACATCCCTAAAAGGGAAAGGGGGTTATGTGCCTTCACCTGACAATGCCATGTTATCCCCCTCAGGGTCACCTCGCTCCATGTGGTCCTCCCTCATATAGCCGCCCTCAAGTTCAGAATAAGGGAGTGGCTGCAATCCCCTGGCCACATGGGGAAAGGCCCCCCGGGAAAGAAGTGTGGACATTGCCAGATTCATCACACAATTCTAAGTTAAATGATTTCCTAATACAAAGTTAGCTAGACATGTATGCATTTTCATTTGAATATATTCCCGACGCTAGAGGACCGCGGTATTGGAGTAGGTATGTGTAGTTTGGAATTTCTGTAAAGCTGAAGGAGTTTTAGAAACATTTAAACATGTCATTATAGAATGTCCTAATCTTACGAATTGTGGATATAAGGGGTTTTGTTGTTTTGTCATAGTAAGGCTCAATTGCATACTGAGGAGTTTTGGGCACCTTAATGGGGGATGACAGGAGGCGTTAATAATTGTTATTGGTTCTTATTATAATGAATTGAAAATGAAGTGCGATCTTTCTTTGTAACATATTTGGTAAATTAGTTGATTTTATAGATATATTTTTAATTTAGTGTTTATATATTTTTTATAATTGTGTACAGTCTGTTACAAACTATAGAGACAGTAAATAAATAGCAATTGCTCTTTGCAATAAAATTACAGTTTTGGTTTCAGATTAACCCGAGTGCTTCCTGCTTAATTCAGTCGGGCAAGAGTTTCTACAAAGTCACTTATTAGTCTCTGGTTTGTGGCTCCTGGAAATACTTACATAGTCATTGCTAATGAGTAATAGCCATTCTCGGATGTGGTCACTTGGTTGATGACAGTTGATTTCATCCCTGTCTGTAGCAGGTCGATTTTCAGGCTGCCGTCATTGGGCCACCCCAATCAAGGGTGATTTTGGCAAGGTGCGGCACCCGATCCCGGCTAGGATTTCTCATAAGGCAATGCCGGCTTAGATGTCTCTCATTCCCGCTACAGGCCTCACCCTGGTCTTAAACTTCTAGTCCTACACCTGGAGGTCTGGTTCAACAAAGTCTTTATTTCAATAACAGAACGGACATGAGTTAGGTTTAGATAAATGGTTAACAGATACTTAGGAAAGCTCCACAACTAAAGATGGACTTCTAAATAAAACTATGTCATGGTAGGTTGAACTAAATAGTAATCCAGTCATGCTCCCAGTATTCCCCTCGTGATCCAAGTTAAGGTCCAAAACCTATTCTAACAAGTCCTCGTCTCATCAGGGATACCCATATCTACAATTAAATGTCTAAATCATGTGCCAACAGAGCAGATTTAATCCTAAACATAATGAGTTTTTAGACTCTTGGTTACCCTGGGATATTAACATGGACGTTCCAAGGATTTGCCAAAGAAACCGTTCCTAAGCCTACCATTCCAAGTCCATCCCTATCCTAATGCAAAAACAACATGACTTTCAAGAGTTCCCACTGGCCCCTCTGGGACCTTAGAGTCCAGATTTGCCGGCAGGACCCGCCTGGACCTCGGCTTCAGCATTCACTATGACTTCCTCTTGGACCGTCCATACTATGTCTCTCTTTGTATCAGGGGTTCATAGAAGGCCCCTTCTATAAGCCATTGGGTGTGGGATTCACAGCAGCCCCATCTAGTAGGCCCTTTGGGTATAGGATTCACAGTAGGCCTCTCTCATAGGCCTCGGGTTACAGGACTCATGTCGCCCCTTGTACCAAGGTTCATTCTTCCTCTGTCTCCTTGGTATAAAGGGCACAGGATTCACAGTAGGCCCCTGTCATAGGCCCATTTGGGTATGGGATTTACAACAGGCCTCTACCCTTAGGCCTTCCTTAGGTGCAGCATTCATAACAGGTTCTCTTCTAGGCCTAGGTCCCTCTTGCCAGGTCCTGGAATCTCCTATTATGTTCCCCACGGGCCATCAGTGGAAAGCCCCAGACGTTGGCTTTCCAGTTCCTCAAGGAGTGGAGAGGGGCTAGGTTTCCCATCCGGTCCACCCTCCTCTTCCAGGGCTCCCAATGCTTAAAAGCTCTCCTCCTCCCCTTCCAGCCTCTCAAGGCAAGCACTGCCTTCCTCCAGGAAGAAGGCCTCCCAGGAGTCTTGCTCCCTCTCACAGCCTCGTCCCCTTGCATAAAGGGAACATCAGCAGTCACATCTGTGTTCTCTGGGTCCAAGACGCAGACAGACATTCCCAGCCTTTTTATAACATGGGGCTCTGGTCTAATGGACTATGATTTGTTCTCTCCTAGGCTTCTTGGTCTTCCTCCCTGAAATTGGTTAAATTCAGCAATGACTTAATTTCCTCTTAGCATTATTTTACTGATTTGTTCTAGTTGTTGCCCAACGGATGTATCCATTCCCTCCCCTCTAACCTGCAACTGAGAAGGTTCTGTGGTGTGCAGCCCCATTTAAGAAATCCTTTGATGTTTCTCTGCGGCACTGCAGTGTCCCATTGTACTTTGCGTGTACCAGCTTGCAGGTGCTTGTGGTAGCATTCCCAGAGGTGCAGGCGCTGGCGTATATAGTCAGTTTACACTCCACGGGTTGCTTTTATATTCCAGCCCTTGGGCTGGTTTGCTTCCTTGTGGTGCATTGTGGGGAATGGAGTTTCCAAGTGCAAGACTACCCACAGGTGTTCTTCAGACCATGTTATTGTGCCTCTATGGGGATAGCAAGCAGGCGGGAACCCTCCTCATCCAGCCTTTGGTTGACATATCATCAGGCGCAGGATCAACGCTGTCTCTGGTGGCTCACACCCATCATGCAGAAGTGTGGGGCGTTCCTCCAAGTCACCACACTATTCATTGAGCAATTCGAAGAGTGACATTGATATGGACATGGATGCAATATATTGATGGTATATTCATGCCTTCATGAAATAGAATGGAACTCAAGACGAGACATCAGCTTTAATGGAATGGCTCAACAGTATAGATCTCCATGTGTAATTCTCAGGCAACATAGCAATAAGCAGAACAATATTCTAGACCTAATGCAACCACAGGCGTCGGAGATTGAAACATTTCAGCAAACGAACACATCGATTCCCTGTGTAGCTGTTCAAGTTTCCACTTCAAAGACCTTGATGATCATTAGGCAGTTAATTTGGATAATTGGCTATTTCCTTAGGCTTAATAGTAGCAAAACAGACCAGGAAGATTTTCAAGAAGCTGCAAAATTAACACAGAATGTCTATCTGGGTTGATCATTGGTAGATCTCTGTCTTCAGCCGGGGCTCCCTGGCACTCTGAAACTTGAGGACAACCATCTCTGGATCCAGGAAGCACCTCAAGACCTTCCTCTTTGCTTCTGCCTTCTCTCCCTTGTTGATCTGTTCTGCTTAGGCATTGTGCACCTGGTTACCTTCTGATTTCAGGCCCAGGTACTTGCCCACCCTGCCACGCACCCGCAGTGCCTCCTAGAAACCCTTGCACTTTGGGCCAGTATCTGTAACCCTACAGTCCCCCCCTTTCTCCCTATACTTATCAGACACCCCCTGTCTGTGCCTTAAACCTAGCACTTGCCACTTGCTGGCTGCACTACCATTTGTTTTTGTTTTTCATTTGTATGCTCAGCCCTTTCCACCTCCCACTACCCCCTGCAAGTCCCCCCTTTCCCTCTCCCCTGCATTTGCGCGTTCTCAATGTCACTGGGCATAGTAAGATTGTTGTTTTTTTTTCTTCTTCCCCTTGTTGCCCCCTTCCCTTACCTCGTCGCGCTCTGAAACACATGGGTATAATCGCGATACAAATAAAATATCATATCATATTTAGCAAAACTGTTTAAGCAAGCGAAAAAGCGGGCCAGCAACATCCACTGCTGAGGGCATCTTGGAGAGAGTGCGTAAGGGAGTCCAATATGGACAGACACATTTTTGTGGATACTTTTCTTTGAACTTGTTGTTCCAAGTGAAGATCATCATGAAACCCTTATGAATGTTAGAACTGGGCCCCAACAAGTTTGATGCCCTCTTCTTGTTTAAAAAAAAAATGAGAGCATTAGAAGACAGCACACCCTTCCAGAAATAACTTTAGGCCTGGAAAAGAACTAACAACTATGGTCACTGACCAACTGTAATGTGAAAAGAGTTATGGAGGCCATTAGCTGTCCCTGTAACAAAATGCATACGTGGACAACAATGCATCATGTAGAGTTAAACCAGAACCCCAGAGCAGCAAAGCTGCATTAAGAAAAGAGTGGCATGGAGGCGTGGCCAAGCAGCAATCATGGCGGCCGCAATCTAATGACGCTCTGAGGTGTGCGCCACATCACCCCAATGAACCCCGGGAAATAGTTGCCGGAGCCTCGCTGTGATCTGTGGAGCCTGCTGGTGAAGTCCCTCACACCGCGGCATAGTGCAGGAGGAGCGGGAGGTGCAGAATGGAGAGAACCAGCAGGCATTGAGGTACGTGAAAGTTGCGCTCTCGTCTCAGAGGCGGAGCGGCTCCCCGAGCGCCAAGCAAGTGAAGGCGGACTGAGCTCAGGCATGAGGGTCATTAGTACGGAAAGCCACGATCGACAAATGGGGTGGTGTGTTGAAACCTGGTGTAGCGGAGGAAGCGCCTTCGGTCAGCGTGCAAAGCAACACTACGTTACTCATCTTAGTTACTCATGGATGGCCTCACTCTACCATACAGCTATCAGCTTGGAATAGGGGAGAGACCCTCCATGGGCCACGTCATCAGAGCACATGTCAACTGCCTGCCCGGGACTGCAAAAATAACATCTGCCTTGTTGGGCCCTAACGGTCACAATCAAAGGGAAAACTGGCTATCTCACCCATCAAATTAAACGCACTATCCATCAAAGAGGGCCTGTAGAGAGAGTGATCTATGGCCACAACCTGGCTCACATCTTCCAGGCTCAGGGGTCGGGAGTCATTGGACCCCCTGGAATTGGCACAAAACAGCCCCAGCAGACAGAGTCAGAGTGATAATCAAGGGGAGACCCTGACCTGTGGAGGCTCTAGGGCAGCGCCCGGTGCCTTTGATGGGGTAACCACGGTTGAACCTACTAAGACAGAACCTGGGGGCACCACAAGCAACATGAATGGCAAAAAAGGCACTCTGGGGCCAAGTGCCAGTAACAGCAACACAACACCCAAAGCAGACGGGGGATGCACCCAGGAACTCCCAAACATCCCTCGACCGCCCCTCAACCAGGGGGAGAGGGCCACTGATATACTCATTGTGGAGCTAATGGCCTGCAAAGCTTTGGGAGGGTCTGGGGAGACCCTAAACCCATGTAGAGGAGTGCTTCACATTTCTGGTCTTTTGGTACCGCCCCGCCAACGGGGGCAGGTGGCGAATGCCCACACCCGCAAAGATGGCCAAACACAACAAAGGTGTCAAACCATCATATATCCTCTTAATTAATTACCATCATATATCCTCTTAAGTATAATGAGTCTTTTGAACAGTTCTCTAACTTCGTTCCTTTCCTTCCTTAGATGAAGGAAGGACATCATATTTCCTTCCTTAGACGCAGTGACATCATATATCCTCTTAATTATGAGCGATACATCTGAAAAGGTGAAAAAGCAAGATATCAGAACCGAAGGACAGGTCCGCACTTCATCTAAACATGAACCAATAATGGACTCTCCGGCCACCAAACATGATTTACAGCTTATGCTCCAGGAACTGAAGAACAAGATCCAAACTAGCACAGCACACTGGGGCAGAAGTTGGCAACGATGGATAAGCAGGTCTTAGGTCTGGAGGGCAGGATAAACGATCTGGAAAACATGACTTGTGTACAATCCTACCATTTGGCAGAGCTATCCACTCCAGTCGACGCTCTGGAGTCAGCCAACGACCAACTACAGGCCAAACAATAGGACATGGAGAACCGGGACAGATGTAATAAAATCCATTTTAGACGCATTCCCACCCAAATCTGGGACTCAGAATTGGAAGACTACGTCCAGGGCTTATTCAAAAGCAGCTTGTTGTAACCAGAGAGCACATAGTCCTGGACCGCACGCATAGGGTGTACTCGTCCTTCCAAAAAGTGAATAATCTGGCTCCAGACATCCTCACAAGGATACATTTCTACAAAGTCAAGAAGGAGCTCCAAAAAACATACAGAACGAAAGGAGAACTACATCACAGGGACACCAAAATCCAACTCTTTCCACAATGGCGGGGAGGTGACCATCTGGTTAAGGGAAAAGAACATCAAATACTGTGGGGCTTTCCCTGCTCATTAAGGTTTACAAAAGAGGATAAAAGCTGGTCCTCATCTCCCAGGGATGTGGACCCCCTGCACTAGACCCCGCAAAACACTTGACAACTGGTCCTGGTCCAAATCCACTAAGAAGCCCTGGCCCCTGCGGGGCAAGGGCCCAATTCCTAAGCAGTCTGATCTCCAACCTGGCTGACCAACTTATAACTGCTTACTCACCGACCAGCTGGCCATTCACTGCTGAGACTTATTTCACTGGTGCAGTTCTATCTGTTCTCAACGGCTGTCTAGACAGTTCTAAGTTTTGTTCATTTAGCCAAATTGACTTCATTAGTCACAATTAGTTAATACATATGGCGCACCCCCAACGAACGCCCCCTACAACACTGTTGTTTTTCTTCTGCTTTCTTTTGTACATGCAACCAACTCACGCCCAGACTTCTTGATGACTTAATGTTTCCTCTCACTCATGTCAAGTACCAGGCCATCTTATTTTGCAAGGTTTGGGCAGTCAAGGGAAATGGACGTCCACCACCAGACACACCTTACAGAAGCCGAACACAATATATCCACCACCTGCCGACATCCTCTGTGAACAACAGTGCTTCCCAGTCACCCACCAACAACCTATTCCAAGAACTAAACATGGTGGACTCGTGGAGGGTAATCCACCCGGAAGAGATAGTCTGCACATTTTTCTCACATGGTCATTCCCATATCAATCTTTTGCTCGCATCCCCAGCATTAATCCCCTGCCTGTCTGAGGTGGAGATTGGAATTAGGTGCTTGGCAGACCACTCCCCTGTTATAGCACAACTCCAAACATACCAACTAGATCCTACCCCAAAACCCCTGTGGGCCTAGGCGAGGCACTTTTGAGGGACACGGGCATACCTAGAAGACCAGATAGATCAGTAACGCACAACCAATGTAACTCCAAACCTGTCATGGAATACCATATGGGACACCTTTAAGGCGATCATGAGAGGGGAATGCTATCCAGGCCCTCAACATTTGTCAGAACCAAAGAAGCAGTCGAGAAGGCCCACAAATCCTCCAACTCCCTAAAAGCTCTTAGGAAGCTCCTGAAGGCGCAGACCAAATTGGAAGCACAGCTAGCAGACCGCACAGCATAAGCAATCTCACTAACCAAACACAAAACTACACCTAGGGCAATAAAGCAAACAGTTTACTAGCATATAAATAACAAATCCTCAAGGCCAGGAATAGAATCACATCCCTCTCTAACGTGGATGTAGTTCTGCGATATGGGGAAGCAGAAAACTGTGAAACCGTATATCAATACTTCTTCCAACTCATGACAGGCCCCCCAGAGATGGGAATACAGCGGAATTAGTTATAGCAAGCCAGCCTTCCCACACTCTTAGTGACCAACATGGACTCTCTCGACCAACCCATATCAAAAGAAGAGGTGGTAGTAGCAATAGCTTCCCTCGCTGTGAGTAAGACCCCAGGCCCGGATGGGTTCACTGCCCAATTTTACAAGCAATATAAAAACCACCTGGCAACCCCCTTGACTGACTTATTTATTCTATCCTCACCTCCACAGTGGTGATCCAGACTATGGCTAAATTGCTATCAATATTACCTTCGCAGAGCCCCTGATCTCATCGAAACAGGCTTAATTGACAGACAAGACTTTCCCTGCTGGCCCTAGAAGCCAGCATGGCGTTCAATTAATTGGATTGGGGTTTTGTCGAGGAGGCCCTACCGGCCTTCGGGTTTGGTTCAAACATAAGAACCTGAATAGGGGCTCGAATTGCAGCCTCCACACAAAGATAAGGGTGAACAGCCTAGTTACCCAAACAATGTATATGATGAAAGGCACGTGCCAGGGGTATCCCCTATCCACCCCTTCTGTTTGCGTTAGCCATGCAGCCCTTTGTGTGCCACATCAGGGATAACCAGCGGTTCCTTTGGATAGGGATGGGAATTCCTCACACAAAATAGCTCTATACTCTGATGACATTCTCTTCTTTTTAAGAGATATTGAGAGATCCCTACCAGCGGCATTCCAGGAACTCAAACCATCGAGCAAAAGGTAGCCACCTATACAGTAAATTACACAAAGTCACACAGCCTCAACATTTCGGAGCCAACAGCCACTAATCACAAACTGGAAGAAAAATTCCCCCTCAGATGGTCGGACACATCGATAGTATACCTGGGAGTCCCACTAACACTGCAACATAAAGATATCTTTAAATCCAATATCCTCCCCCTTCTGAAAACACTCTCCAAGAACCTCACCAGAAGGCTTCCCCTAAAGATCTCATGGCCGGAGAGAATCGCCACTGTTAAAATGAACATACTACTCAGACTTCTTTATATGTTCAACAGCATAGCCCCAAAACTGCTCTCGTGAATATTCATAAAAAGATCTTCCACTTTATCTGGGGGGAAACATCCTAGAATCTCTCGGAAGGTCCTATAACGGTCGGCCGCAGTCAGCGAACTGGGGGTCCAAAATGTGCAGAGATACCTTCTGGCTTCCCAAACAGCACAAATCCACAAATAGGCATCACATGTCATGCATTCAGGATGGCCGTACTTGGATCAGTCGGCCACTCTCTTCCTCTTGCATATGCTCCTCACCATGAGCAGGCAAGACGTGCAGATAGGCGGTCACCTATTTCAGTCCACGTTAGCAACACTATGCTACTGGAATGAAGGGTGCAAACTATGGGGCATCAAGCCAGGCTTAGGTGATCTCGCAGCAGTACTCAGGAATCCTTCCTTTATACGTGGATTAGAACCAGGGGTCTTCCACTGGTGGTTAGGCGGAGAGGTGGGCAAACTTGGTTATTGCTACAAACAAGGACAACCATGTTCTTTTAAAGGACTCAAAACCAAATTTGCCCTCAACGAGGCCGACGGGCTACGCTATTGCCAGATTTAGCATCAGGTCTCGCATCCAGGCACACAAGCAGCTGGTACAAGAGAACTGCGTCAGCCGGGCCAGCACCAGCGACATGCGGAGTCCCCCAGGGCACTTGCGTCTCTCCGACGCTCTACAATATTTTCACGAAGCCCCTCTTCGATGACAGACCATTTGGGTGTCACCTTCACTAACTATGCAGATGACACCCAAATTCTCATTCCCATCACTGGCGACTATAACACTGACTCAAAACTACTAAACGATATATACCTAATCATACAAGCTTGGATGGCTAAACATGGACTCTGTCCTAATGATAAGACAGAGCTACTCCTCATAGGATCCCAAACAAGACTTAACAGATTAGATGGACAGTTTAACTCTTTTAATATTGATGGCAACAACATAAATGTCTCCAAGGAAGTGAAAACGCTAGGCATTTATCTCAATTCTTCATTAACATTGACAAGCCAATGCGACAGCCTCTGCCACAGCCTACACCTGTAAACTAATTAATGCCTGTACACCTTTTTTGTCCACAGCTAATTGCACCACCATATTTAGGGCGCTCATCCTATCCAAATTTGAATATTTTAATGCCCTATATTTAGGAACCAACCTGGGCAACCTAAAAAAGTTAACAAATACTCCAAAATGATGCGCTTTGATCTGCGATGAATATCTCTAGATCTCACCATATGTCGGAGTTGAGACATAGTGCGCACTGGCTATCAGTCAATCAGAAAATTGCATTCAAAACCTTATCACTCACTCACAAATGTCTCTCTAATCTAGCACCTAGATACCTGATTGACAAATTCTCACAAAACTTTTCAGACTGACCAACTAGATCCTTACAACTACACTGCCTTGAGATCCCCAGGTTTAAGCTACAGAAGACAGGGGGCAGCAGTTTCCCGGCTTTAGCAGCAAAAATGTATAACACTGCCATTGGCCCTAAGAATAGAACATTCTTACTTCAACTTCTGGAAAATGCAAAAATGTGGCTTCTCATGCAGGAGACACAGTAACCTGTATGTCCTACTTCACTGCTCATCTCTGTACCTACCCGCGATGCACTCTATTGAATTCCTGTACTGTCTCAACTGTATGTAAATGCTTAACATATGTAACTGTAAGAAATGCACCCAGATACCTAAGGGTTCGGTGCGCTATATAAATAAACAAAATAAATAAACCGATGTCTCTGGAACTCACAGGGAAGGGCAACATTTCATGAATCAATAGGTCTCTTGACAGATCTAACCCAGAAAACAAACTCCCATACATGTTGGCATGGGAACAGGACCTTCAGCATGATTTACCCTCAGATTCATGGTTGTGCATCTGGACTAGGGTGCAAAAAAGCTCCATGATGTGATGGTATTACTCCCCCAAAGCCTCCAAAAACTCATCCAGGGGTATCTACTTTCCTGCTGGAGAGGCGTTTATACCATAAATACACTTGAGCATATGTGGTGGTCTCGCCCTCACTCACAAGATTACTGGTAAGAGATCCTATACAGGATTAAGGGAATCAAAGGCATAGAGGTCCATATGGATCCTCTTATCATCCTGGGGGACATGACCAGGAGGGGCCCTATAGCCTGAGTGGGGAAGTATCGTCTCTAATAACTCACCTGCTCGATGCAACCTGTCTAACACCGTAGCAGTCATGGAAATCTCCCGAAGGACCTATCCTTAACCTTGGGTGCCCAAGAAAAGGGAAACATGGTGGCCGAGAAAATGACAGCAATCTTGAATAATTCCCTGGCCAAATTCTAAAGACAATAGCTCCCTTGGGCCGGGTATTGCAATGGCACATTAGACCTTCCCCCCCAAACCAACAACTCTGCCACATCTCATCATTCTAACATATGCATAACCAAGCAACCTGGTCTATTCCAACAGGGGGGAAACGACAATGAGGAGGGGGAGGGATGGAATGAGGACGGAGTAGTGTAGCGTACGTGGCCTTCTCCCAACACCTACAGAACTTAACACCGGTGGGAAATAAAACAAGACATACAGCTCCGTGCCCCTTACACAGTTTACTTTTCAATCTTGTTAACATGCCCACAATAATTATATTTTTTTTAGAAATAACGTTGCTTGTACCTTAATGAACCTCTGCTTCTGTCAAAATACATTTTTTAAAATAAAGTTAGAGTTAAAAAAAAAAGAAGCGTGGCCACAGACCCATTAGCGTTGCATTTTGTGCAGGTGAATCATAATGAGACTGATGTACAGTAGATGCTCCTCCTCCGTATAAAGATAATGAAAGCACAGAAGAGAAACTGACACTGCCTCATCAACCCAATTGCAGAAGCAACATCATAGGGCTCATAGAAGATGATGTGTGGTAGCAAGTAGAGGATGTTCTTAATACATAATTATCTTTGTTTCCATTTTCATGTTAAAATCCTATGCTAGTCCTGAGATGTCTATTCTAGGACTGACATGCTGCTATGCACCCCCACCCTCTCCAGATGAACATCGTGGCAATTGCAACTTGTGCATTTGATTCATTTTTGTAGAGGTAGGTCTTTTTTAGCTGTCTTGGCGATAAGTCAGCCACACCAGTGCTAGACCCCCACCATGATGGTGTCTCGCACCCTTTTAGTATGTGTTTCTGTCATTCCTTAGGTACACCTGCGAGAAGCAATATCAGTGATTAATCAGATCAAATAATGGATGTGTGGCAATCTCAATCCCATGGATGTTGCACAATCTGTGTAGCATATTGTACATTTTTGTAAAAGGGATTGAATATTTGTCCTTGTATTCTTCCCCAGGGTTGAATGCTTCTTTAGTTTCAACATGTCAAAAGTAGAAACAATATCTTTGACATTGTGTTGTGCACTTTCCATTGAGGACAAGGTAAACCACCATACATTTTAGAGTGTAGCTTCATGAGTAGTGCTAAAGGTGTTCATGTTTCTTATTCTTATATTTGTCTCTCCCCAGGGCACACTTCCGCCACCATTTCAGCAAGTTGTCACCTGAAGAAGGTCCAGTGCTGTGTGAGGACTGAAACATCTTGGAGGGTCCTCGTCTGAAACTCATCTTCCAGTCAAAAGTAATAACGCGAGGGCTATTACCGAGGCCAGTACATCCCACCCAGAGGGCTTATTCTCATTTAGCACCCTACTGTACCGTTTGGGGTTCTGAGATATTTTATTGTAGGGGAATGGCAGCAAGAGCTCTAGGTGGAGCCCCACTTCATGCAATAGCAGGATAAAGAGGTGTGGTGGGGAGCAAGGCATGACCTTTTATTTTAAACTTAGGGATAGGAGAGTGAGCGGATGGTGAGAGGCAGGAGGTGTGAGGGGAAGAAAGGGGAGATCACGAGCAGCCAACT
Source organism: Ambystoma mexicanum (assembly GCF_040938575.1). NCBI lineage: Eukaryota > Metazoa > Chordata > Amphibia > Caudata > Ambystomatidae > Ambystoma > Ambystoma mexicanum. Next base: position 142,741,218 of record NC_090930.1, on the reverse strand, counting down.
GCTTGGTCGGTACATGGGATTATGCTATGAGGTAAAGCCCACGATCTGTGCAACCTGATGGACTGCTCAGACTCACCAAGGTGCTAATGTACATGACAGATAAAAATGGTGATCCCTAGTAAATTCCAAAACCTAAAGCATAGGTCTTAAAGGGCAACTTCCTGAGAGGACATAGTGTGAGGCAGCACATTCTTGAGAAAGGGCCCTCACTACAAGTTTGTCGGTCTGGAAAAAAAGTGCTGGTAACAACTGTTAACGGCACCCTTTCTGTATGGCTGTGAACTACCAGCAGGCCTGATCTACCGGTAGTTCTGGCCCCTACCGGCAGAATTTTCACTGAAGCACTGGCACGGTTACTAACTGTGGTGGTGCTTCAGGGTTCCCATTCCCGTGGAGTGCTATGGGACTCCATGGAATGGGATCTTACCCGCTTTCCGCCACCTGTAATATCCCGGCATTACCAAACAGTAAGGTGAGTCTGCCAGTAACCTGCCTGTAGCACCTGCAGGTTTACGGTAGACTCATAATGAGGGCCAAGGAGTCAAAAACATCAGCCACAGTAGGTGATTCAACTGGACCTCACAGTTCACAATATTCAATATTGTGAGGCACCTTCATCATAGAAAACCAGGATTGGTCTTCAATTTCATGCACACTCTCCTTAATTGATAGCTATGACCGTAACCATGCACTATATAGATAATTCACTGATCACTACCACAACTGAAAACCGGATTGTCGGATAAAAAAGGTGAGTTAGTCTATTAGTGTTGGAGCTGGCAGACCAGAACCTTGTTAATACGCTTTGTAAATGAAGGGCAGGTTTGTGATTGACCTGTACTTGGCAGGATCAGACTAGTGGCCGGGGGGACTCTAGTACTTAATGCCTGGAGATACTGATGCATTTCTCACCGTATTACCAAGAGATAGTACAAGTGCAAGCTCTGACAGCTGTTTGGCTGGTTTAAACTATAGTTGGTGGTGGGGTAAACAGGGGACTCTGGCTACCGAAAGGGAAAGACTGACCCAAGCTAGCAGAAACAGATTGCCGTTGGCATAGCACCCATTTCAAGGGTTGTTTGATCAATTATTATTCTTTCGGAGGGAGTGAGAAGTGACTCCTCTGTGGCACCAACGAAACACTCCAGCATTTGGGTTCATAATTGGTTTCAGTCCATGTTGTGAGTGCACAAACACCTGAAGACTGCATGATAAAAGAGTGCACTTGTAACATGCGGTTACTTAATCACTCACTCATTTCTATGGTTCATCAAACACATGCACACAAAGAACCTGTTAATTAAACCTGTAACCTATGGTTGAGTTCTTAGGGTGAAGTAGATGTCAAATGTTCAAGACAATGGCCCCCTAGGAATCTCTCCTACGATTCCATTTAACCTTTTAGTATGAAGGCTTGGGATCTATATACACAGTAAGTGCTTTGCGATTTGGTAGCTGGCATATTATCGCTATGGCTGGCAAAGCCGACAGTATTTTTATTTTTCATAGGCACCTGGACGCACATGGGCCACAGGGAGAGGAGAATCACAATCGTAGCTCGGGAGGTGGCACAGTGGTCGCTTTAAGAAGATATGATTGTGTCTTTCAAAAATTAGAGCCCAGAACCATGTGTGGCCAAGGCGTTAATTACGTCTGCACGGGGGGCATGTATGCGCAGTGACACGTGAAACGTCACCAATAAGGGCGGGGCTTCCTGTCTGAGAACCGGAACCATGAGCACGTGGGTGGCAAACTCCAGATCATGTCCCGGTACTTGTTATGACAAGATCCGCTGGGCCATCCCCACCCGAAAGGGCGAAGGATGATTCCATAGGAAGTTCATTGTTTTTGTAATTGACTTTGGGACTAGTTGCAAGTTTGGCGGGAATGGTAAATCAGGTGGTATTTCTAAATACCACCTGTTTCACCACTTTAACTGATTTTGATATTTGAAACCTAAAAGCAAAAAAGAAATAGCCACTGTCTTGTTGGTAGTTAATAAAGCTGGCACTCACACACAGACCTGCTGTGGAGTCAGTAGTTGTTGGAGGTAGCTTTATTTACAGATGTACAGTATACACATCAATCCTGTTACTCTTCAGTTATAGACAAGACATGAAGTACAGGACAGGGACAAGGAGGGGCTTTTGACCAACATACGTAGGAGAAAACCAACCGGCCATCCTACCATCCCAGCTCAGGCCCCAAACTGACACTCTCAGAACATTCACTCACAGATCCACACAACATTCTCCTGAGCTGCATTCATGCATCAACATTCTGACAGCAAGCACTCCAGGCCAGTGACATCACATGACAAGACTACATTACAACTGCCTCCTTTCGATTGAAGATGCTACCTCCACTCACAGTGGCGGTAATGTTGCAGGTGGTATTACTGCATGCAGTAATAAAGGCACTCTAATGAAATCCTATGGGACGTCAAAATCGGGATGTAACTAAAACCTGTAATAAGTCTTTGAACCACCATTAGTGCTGGCTGTAACGGTAATTCAGTTTGACGGTATTGGCACTGCCAATACTGCTACGCTCGTAATGAGAACCGTTGAATGTTTTTCTTGCGCTATACTAACAAACTTTGCGTGAATTTATAAGTGAAAGGACTCTTTGAGGGTAATTAGGAGTTTGTTGGTCTGGAAATAAGGTGCCAGTAACAGCGAGTACCGGCACCTTTCTGTACCAGCAAACTTGAAGTCTGCCGGTAGGGGCTGTGATCTACTGGCGGACCTGATCTGCCGGTAGTTCAGGCCCCTACCAGGAGACAACTGCTGCAATACCGGTACCAGTGATTGCAGCAACCCAATCCAATGTCTCCATGGGAATGGGGATTTACTGCCGTCTCCGCCACCCGTAATATCCCAGTAACACCGGGATATCAGGTGGCAGAGACGGTACTGTAGTCTCCTGGTATCCCGTATGAATTACCAACAGAATGTCTCTTGGGCATTTTTACCATGTCTAGCATCAAGGCATGGCATGTACCTTTCTCCCTTGGAGACTCAAAAAAGATGACTACACAGATCCCATACAAGAGTTCTCAAACGTCCAAAAGAATAACAACATACCCACTGGACATACTAAATTAATTGATACACCAACTTGTAAAGGGTCCTCAGGAAGCGCGTTGAGTGTGAAACATGTGTGGACTCAATTCTGAATTGTATGAAAACATCATAATTACTGACTGTGTTTCACCCAAGATAGTAATACATGGTTCAACACTGAAATTGTTTCATAATCACAGGTTTTTCGAATAAAGGAATGTTAAAATTACCTCTTTCTCTCATAAGAAGTTCAAGTGCCTCATGGTTAGGAAAGGTTTTATCGACAAGAATATTTGGCAAGTAAACATCTGCTCCAAAGTCAATCAGAAGTTTAATAAAGGCAGTCCGACACCCATGTTTCAGGCACATTTCAAGAACCGTCTTCGGATGCTTAATACGAGCAAGGACATTTTTATCTGTGGTATTGTAGTTAGGGTCTGCTCCGTATAGGAGAAGCATTCGGAAACACTCCAGATGACCATAAACAGCCGCTAGGTACAAAGGCCCGGAACTTCCAGAGTTATTGGATGCCCAAGCTGGGAGCTTTGATTTCACATTTGTTTCAGCCCCATGATGCAACAGTTCTCTTAAAATGTTTACATCCCCTTCTCGAGCAGCGGTCAGCACAGGCGAGGAGCTGTTGTAGATGCTCCCACAAGGGTTGGCCCCCGCGCTCAATAACACCTTCACGCAATCGAGATGCCCAGCACTAACCGCAGTAAAGAGAGGTGTCTGCGCTTTCACGTCAAGGCTGTCCACTTCCGCTCCATGAGCCAAGAGGACTTCCAAGCACCGCAGGTGGCCCAGCGTGGCGGCCAGGCGCAGTGGGCTCACGGGAACCCCCCAGCCGCTTCGGCTATTGATGAATGCTTTGTACCTATCTTGGGACAGGAGATCGCTCAGGGTGGTGCAGTCGTTGTTGGCCACAGCTTGGTTGAGTTGCAGCTTCTCTCCGTTGTCTTCGGCGTCTTCATCTGACTGCAGCATGGAGAAGATCTTGGTGATGTCCATCAGACTCATTTTGATTTGCCTCACAAAGACCATCTTTTAAGGAAGAACTTTGGAATGCGTGAAGTCTACGAGACAAACACAATGAACATTAGAACCCAGAAATTAATACGTTTTCAAACTATTTCAGTGCAGATATAAGTCATGCATTCAAACACACCCCTGAATATACTATTGGGAGATATAATGCTTGGAAGTAGCACATGTAGTCTACTAAATAATTGGAGACACAAAAGTAGCAGGTATATATTGATAAAACTAATGTTAATGTAAAATACAGTTAGTAATTGTTTACTAATCAATAAAACTGTGAATGTTGTTATTTGTACAATAAATACATTATCTGTGTTTATATAATAATTATGCTGGAGATGGTCTGTTTCAAAACTCCTGCAATGTTGCAAGATAGGGGTGCTGATGAATAGGGAGATTAAGTGGTTTGCCGGGGATCCCACAACTTTGATCAAGAAGGGATGGCAGTACAAGATCTCAGATCTCCACATTCCGGAGCCAACAATCTAAAGACTGGTCAATGTAGTGTGTTGGGAGACTTGTCATTGGTAGGCACTAGAAGGATTTTACAAGGAGGTGGGTTCTATTCCTTGGTAACCAATGTAGTGTTTTGAGTTTAGAAAGCGGCACCGGTAGGGATCACAGAAACATAGAAGAGCGAAGTTAAAGTTTAGAGTTTTTATTGTTGGTCAAACAAAATACAGGTAGGGGGAGGGCTTACAGGATACTGGTAACTTAAAGCGACAGATCCTAAGCAACAGAAGTGAAGATGTACCTAACCTAAGCACCTGAGGTGCAAATCCCTTCCTTAAAAGGATGGAGGTCCGAAGTCTACCCCTATTAGAACAAACAAAAGGACCAAAATTGTCTTCATCTGACTCCATCTCCCACTTCCCAGTAACTGTTTGTGAGTTGTCCTGCTTTGCAGTTTGTGTACCACTCACTCTGAGTTTGAAGAAATGCAGTATACTCCAGGAGATCACCGTTTCTGGTCTGCAAGCTACATTTCTTTATCATTGTTATTTTGCTGGCCGGTGTCCCCTGCCAAGGTGTTCCCTTAGCTCAGAGATGACGTCACTGATATGTGCCCCCCTTTGTCTCTTGCCCTTGGGTCGCTCCAGCGAGAGATACCTGGCAGTTTCTCATATCTGTCTTGCAGCCTCCCCGACTCACTCCCAAACACACTCTCCGCAAATGGTTGGTAGAGCTGTGGGAGATTCACCATATGCACCCCCAGAGGTTGCATCATGGAGCGGTCAAGACCCCATATGGACCCCAGAGGTTTCCAACCCTCCGTCAGGGTGGCTCAACAGGTGAAATAAGATGTGCACTACTTGCACTACTTGATATTGTGGTTAGAAGTGGCCTCTTTTATTCACATTTTGGTGCTGAGTACGGCTACCTAACTTGCAAAGACACTACAGGTGACATGACATGAAGTATGTCCTAGCACCAACTAAAGTGCATCCCTCAAATGAGACCCTTAAGAATGCGCAGCATTAATATTATTAGAAGTAGTAGTCATAATAATATTAATTATAAGAATCATGAATATCATGTTTTTATAAAGCACTCCATGTGTACTTCCTCATACTTAAGTGGTGTTATCCAATTCAGAGGTACTCAATTGACCAAACTCTGAAGGATGTTGGACTGAGCCGACTCATGTCAGGATTTGAACCTGTGACTTGCAGACTCGACCCAGATATCTGGAGTGAGTGCTTAACTCCCCTAACTGGCCTTTTATGGGCACAGACTTATACAGACTGAAAATCCACGAGTCGGCGACTCAACTCTACTCGGCAGACACAATGAAAAACGTGGTTGATTGGCCCAGAGTTAAAAGATGTCTTTCTGAAGGGCCAGCAGTTGTCTGGAGGCAGAGATTAAGAGGCAGGCTGTTCACGGATTTTGATCCCTCAACGCGGAACATCTTAAAACCAGTACTGAATGAGAGTGCCATGACAAGCCCATGCTCAAGGGACCTAAGGGCCTGAGTAGAGCTTTGATCGGCAATCTAATATACCTGGAAACGCTATGGGAATCTGAGTGGACATGATGCCAAAATACATTAAGGATTGACAAAGGGCACTCGGCGTATGAAGTGGCTCTGAATTCCAGAAGTTGAGATGGAAAGAAAAATAATGAGTTCATCATAATATGCAGTGCTGGGAAAATAGACCAATGAGTGTGGCGGGGGACTCTTATTACACTGTGGAAGCTGTATGATTATGTTTATTTGTTTTGGCTCATTTAGGTGACAACACCTGTAAATGAGCTGCAAAAATGAATTATATTTATGTGCAAAGGGAGGAGGGGGTAGAACATCAGAGGCATATTTTGATCTTCACTTTCCTTTGACTACACTAGCGTATCTGCCACATAGTAGACATTTAACAGTCAGGCATTCTCTAAACCTCGTGTTGCCCAGTGTTGCGTAGCCTTGTTCGGGTCAGGCAGTATGGCGTCTTGCTAAGCATTCCTATTAATATTTGCTTAGCTCTGTGGCTCTACTCTGGCTGTAGCCCTACTATATCTTCATCAGTAATCATCCAAGGCTCTCTATGGTCCTGCATCTGATCGGGTGTGAACCGTATTGGTGGTGGGTGAGGCCTGTGCTTTCCTGGAGTGGGTGGAGCAGATGGCAGAGAGTTGACAGACTGTGAGCTGCGTACAGCGTACAGCGCACAGAGGAACCTAGAGCCTTCAGGCCATTGGCTGGCTGAGCCTAGGACAGGCCGACCTTCCCTGGGCACAAAACATTTTATTTCATCTACATGGACCCTGTTTATAGAAACAAAAACACAATATTTTTTATCTCTATCAATTTTCAATAGTCTATCCAATCAATTTCAATTGTAATGAAAAAGTTACAGCAAATCGCATCAGTCTCTGACAAGGTGTTGCTTCCTTCCAAATATGTTAGTGTGGCAGCATCAACAACTTTCCTTGATTGTACTCACTATTGAAATTTGATACAATACAAAATATGTGTTTTCTGTATCTATAAACAGGGTCCATGTGCATCAAAAAATGCTTTAGGTCCTGAGGAATGTGTATATTTTGAGAAAAATAGAAACATCAAAAGCATGTCACCCCTGTGCTATTTAGGCTGAATGGTAGTCAATCCAAACGCATCATACAACCAGGAAAAGACACCATTGGAGATTTTGAAATTCGGTATTTGTTATAACATTGTTGAGAACCTTGTTTAGGTTTGAGTAGACTCATGTATTAGAGTGGATATTATGGTGCGGCAGTCGCCTCACTATAGTTCAGTGTTGAGATACATAGGGAACCCAAAATATGAATTGCTAATAACTTTTTGCTGGAATTCTGCAGACAAAATGTTTGACATGGGCCCCACCAGATTGGAAATTATTAAGAAAGTTAAAAATGCTGTTTCGGCATAGTCTCTATGACATTAGGCAAGAGATGGGATGGGAAAAGAGAACACTAAGTGAAATTGGGTAGTGTGGAGTAGGGGGGGCCAAGTGCACAGCTCAAATGTTGTTTCATAGCCGTGGTTTTCCGGGAGATGTGAAGGCATCATGAAGGACACAGACAACAGATTCCGAATTCAAAACAACCAAGTTTATTAACTTAAATGTCAGGATGGAAAAAGGACTAACTTGCCCTATGCTAATGTAATTTCCCTACCTAAATAAAACGAATGAAAGTCTGAGTCTAAGAGTTAAATTTAGGAATACGTCTGTGTCAAAAACCTATGCTTGCCCTCACAACTAATCTATACAATATGTAGGGATGTCAGTAACCAAGAGAAAACAGTGTTCAACGTAAAGTTCTGAGCTTCTTCCAGCTCGTAGTTTCTTTTCAGCTGCCTTCCCCAAGTATAAAACAGTTCCACAGAGAAAAAAGTCTTAGGATTCCCTTTCTTGGATTCAAGATGGAATAGTCTTTTCAAATCTCTGGGTCTTCTTCCCCAAGTAAGGACACAGGGTTCCCTTCCCTAAGTTCCAAGTGTCACAATTCCAAAAGAAACACGAAATGTCCTTGTCTTCCACAGTTTATGTTGTTTTCAAGTGCAGAGTTCAGATAATTGTGTAGCCTGTTCTTTTCACATCATATTATATGTCAGCATACTATGGTTGGTTTATAATTATTCATTTTAGCATTTCAATATAGGATGGTTTGTATGGATTTAAATTGTCTTTCCTCCTTTAGATTTCAACTGTTTAATTCTGTTTAGTAGCAAAGTAATTCAGTTTGCTATTCAATGATTAGATTGGCTCAGAGTTCGTTTTCCCTTCAAATGTAGTTCAATAGTTGTTCGTTTCACTTTAACTGAAAAGTTCAATGTGCAGAAATCTTCGAAAACGTGTTTCTTGCCACATGCAACCACTCCGATGCAATATATTCCCCTTTTTATTTTAATAGTGGACACATATAACTGTTAGTTTCACTTTAATTGAATAGTTCAGTGTTCAGAGACTTTTGAAAACATGTTCCTTGCCACACCCAACCACTTTGATACAAAGTATTTCCCTTTCTTGTATAATTAACAAATATAGTTGTTCGTTTTACTTTAATTGAGCGATTCAATGTTCAGAGACATTCAGAAACGTGTTTCTTGTCTCACGCGACCACTCCGATACAATGTATTTCAGGAAAAGCTCAAGTTCACACACGCGCACTGGGTTTCTCAAGCACCAGAAACTCATTGGTCGCTTTGAATATTTGTGCTGCAGCGCGGATCACACAGCCTTCTTTCTTTAGTGTCGGGGCTCCAGTTCCTGCCCCTCAGACACTCCTGGAGTGGGATTCCACCACAGGGGAATGAGCATGTTGAATAGAAAGGAACGGGCAGCTTTCCAGCACGGCTCCCTTCACCTTTCCTAGTCTGCTCCAGGGAGTCCCCACTCCCATGCCATGCTGTATGATACTCTACTGCCTGCAGCGGCCTCCTGGTCCTTCTCCTGTTGTTCTCCTCTGCCACTCTGTTGGGCTCCATTTAAACATCTGCAGTCCCTTGACAGGCTGCAGGTCTGGATGATTACTAAGCCATGCCTGACTCCCATTAAAGGGACATGTCTGACCTTCACTGCTCTTAGCAGGCATCTTCCCCTTCCCATTAGTAGAGTGCTAAACGAGCATAGTCTTCATTGCTCTTAGTTTACTCTGGGTCCCAGTACTGTCAAGTGTCAATTGTGGAGAAATTAGGGGAGCTGGCTTACAATAGCCCATAAAGATTGGGGAAGGGTTGGGTTGGTTGTCACTAGGGAAAGGGGGATACCATGTTTCGCCCAATGGCACCCCACTCCCCTGACTTCAGAGCAGCCAGAGGCACGGAAACTGCTCTCCTGAACACTGTGACGACCTGCTTTCAAACCTGGATTCCAATTCTCCTTCTGTTCTCATCCTCCTTGATCTGTCCTCTGCCTTTGACACGGTCAATCATTCGACCCTCATGAATTGGCTACGTGATACCCTAGGTATCACTGACCGGGCACTGGATTGGTTCTCTCCTGTATCTCACTCCCCACCTGCAGCAACCCTCAGGGCTCTATCCTCTCAGCGTGGCTCTTCAACATATACCTTGGCCCTCTCGCCCACGTTCTCTCCTCATTTTCAATGCTATACTGATGGCACACAGCTCTCCTTTAAGCTTCCCTCCTCTGCCTCCTGTCCCTTTTCCCTCATTCCCAACTGTCTGACTGCTATTCAGGCATGGTGTGCTTCTAATGATCGCTGCCTCAATGCCAGTAAGACTAAGATCCTTCTCTTTGAGACTCCTGCCCCCTCCTTCCTTCCTACTCTCTGGCTGCCCTCCTTGGGCCCCCTCCCTTCACCCTCTTGTGAGGCAAAAAACCTGGGTGTCATCTTCGACTCCTCTCTCTCCTTCTCACCTCACATCGCTGACCTTGTCAAGAAATCTCATTTCAGCTTTACAGTTTTTTCTCCTCTGCCCTCCCCACTACCCCCTGGCTTGTGTCACCTGGAAACACTTTTGATGTATATAGCCCCAATACAAATATTCAATAAATAAAAGACCCTCCAGCCAGGTGATCCTCCCTCGCTTCTCCGCCCCTAGAATCAGGATCCAACAGCGATGGCCTTTCCCTGGCCATCTGCGCAGAGGATCCTAGCGGTCTAGAAGTGAGAATACCCTCAGGTTTCTCACAGAGGATAAACGCGGCTATGAAAGAAAACCTTATTGGGAAATAAAGTGCGTCACAAAAAAACACAAGTGTGGGAGAAGGGGAGGGAAAGAGGAATTGAGAGGGGTGGGGCATTTAAAGCATTGTAAAGGGAGGGGTGCACTTAATGAATGCCTGGGAGGGCAGGGAAGAATTTTCTTTTGCTGTTTTTTACAAATAACCGCGGTTATTCATGGGTGGTGGGTGCCTAAGATAACCGCAGGTATTTGTAGCGCATTACCAAGATAACCACGGTTATGGGGAAAAGGTTTTTAAAAAAAGAGAGTTAATTAAATTGGATTAATACTAAGGATTTTTCCAGCTATCTGCCATGGCTAGTGGGGGGGAAAGGCTCTTTTCCTTTCCCCCCACAACACACGCTGTTTCTGTAACGCAGTTTGCTTGAAGATGTCGGCTATACAAGGCTACAGAAAGCTTTGTGTTACAAACTCAGTCCCTAGACCCCCTCCAACTCCTAAATTTCACTTGGTGCCCTCTAGCCCACCCCCTCACCTCTAGCCTGATGGAACTTGCATGTTTTTGACCTGCAAATAGCTTTTTTCCTGCGTTTCATTTTCCCATATCCTCGGCTACAGCCGCGGATATCTCTCGCATCGAGAGAAAAACAAATTTGAGGTTGTTTAATTTCTAAAAAGCCCGGTTTCGGGTAAATCCCCAAGATATAGCTATCCATTTTTGAGAAGTGGGAACCCACGTCAAATATTTAAATAACTACTGCACGGAATAACCCCAAACCATGAATGGATCGCGAGTCAACACTTCATGTCCAAGTTATTTCAGACCTGGTCCAAATCCGTCCAGCGGTTTGGGCTGTACGCTTTGCCAAAAATGTACCATGTTTGTCTATGGGAAAATGAATGGGAAGTAGGCCGCACTTTTGGAAAAAAAGAATTTTGGGACGCTTTATAACTTTTTTATTTTTTAACAAATCTTTACGAAACTTTGCAGTCTGGGGGGGGCAGGTTTTTAATCACTTTCAATTTCGGCAAAAACCATTACCCAAATCAAAAGTTATTAACTAGAATTTTGAGGGGTTCCTAGGGAAGTCCAACTTACCTTAACTATAGGGCTTTTGCCGCCCTATAATATATATATTCAGTGAAAAATCCTTGGTCAAGAGAGTTAAACTGATCAGATTTAATGCAACAAAACCCCTGAAATTCAGCAATCGCATAACGAGCAAGCCCACCTTAACTAAGCAGCCCCTGTTGCGCAGCGTATGACCACAATGATGACATCACAGCTGAAATCACTGGTGACACCACTAACTACATCAGTGATGAGATCAATAATTACATCAAATGTGATATTACTGGTTCAATAAGTTAGAATATTTTTGTTGACATCTTTTGATACATATTTTATTTTATTACACTTAACAATAATAACATGACATGAAACAATACACTGATACACAAGTATGATATGATTAAGTGTGGCGCATTCATTTGTCATACTTAACTTATACATTTTAAAATAAAAAAATGTAACGTTATACAAATAGATTAAATGTCATGCATTAGTAAACAATTACAATACTTCATTGCAAGGAAAGTACCTGATTCTGGTAAATCTATTTCAGGTCATTCAAACATAATATAAGTATATGTAGTAGTAAAAAAAATAAGAATAAATAGAAGTAGAAACATGTTTAACAGTAAGTGTTATGAAAATAGTCAATTTTCACATTTACAATTCTCACTGTAATAACATTACATGAACACACTCTTTTCTAAATGCCAGGTTTTATGACAAATAATCACACACAAAAGAAAGTCCGTTCCTGTGCACATTGGGATAATATATAATCTAAGAATTCAAAGTTTGGTTAATATGAAAAAAATCTGTTATGCTACAAAATTGTATATCGCGCATTTCATTTAAAGTAACAAGGGCAGAATACATTGTAGTGTGTATGAAATATGTACACATATGTTCTGTTAAAAGAGTTGTCATATTTCAAAATGTTATTAATCAAACCAGTGACAACAGTGGTGTCATGCATTATGAAATTAGTGACGCCATTAGTGATGTAATTAGTGATGTCACCAGTGATGTTATCTGTGATGTCATCATTGTATTCATAGGGTGCGCAACAAGGGGTGCATAGTTAAGGTGGTCTTGCTCGAAATGCGATTGCTGAATTTCAAGGGTTTTGTTGCGTTAAATCTGATCATCCTAACTGTCTCTTAACCAAGGATATTTTCACAGAATTTCAAAGGTTTTGTTGCTATGTATTTTTTACGTTAAATCTGATCACTGTAACTCTCTCCTAACTAAAGTTTTTTCACTGAATTTCAAGCATGGGCATAATTTGGGGGGGTCAAGGATGTTTGTCCCCCCCCAACTTTCGTGACACACCATTTTATCCCCCTCATTTGTTCAACAAAGTTAAAATGCACTGATTTCAAGAGTTTTGATATACTATAATTTAAGTTGTCTTAATAACCTTTTCATTTGTTGACCAATTGTACCCGAAATATCCAGTTTGGGGGGGTCCCATGACAAACCATTGGTCTACAAAATCTCATTCACAACCATCCAGCAAGTCAAATGTTATTAGCCTCTCTCAGCCTCTCTGCTGCAAAGCACCAAGACTGGTATAGAGGTTTCAAGGCGCAGGGGGCACCTCAATCTCTGTCGAATAGTTTAAAAACTACTGGATGGATTTACCCTAAATCAGTCAAGGAAATTAAGTCAGCGCTCTGTGCCCAAATTTTCTTATTTGGTCCAAATCTTCCAAGTGGCTTTCACACTTGTGTACAGGCGTGTTATAAATGTCATATCATAACATATCACGCTATGGCTGTTCAAATACTGCACGTTTTCTCTATGGGAAAATGAATGCTATTAAGCTGAAAACAGCGTTTTTATATTTTCTTAATAACTTTCTAATTTTCTAAAGAATTGTTCCCAGAATTTTAAGTTTATTGGCACTCTTGACTAACGATCTATTTAAAAAATCCCATCCAAATCCATCCAGCAAGTCAAATGTTATTAGACTCGCCCAGCGTCTCTGCTGTAAAAGCAACAATGCTGATATAAAGGTTTTAAGGAGTGGGGGCACCCCCTTCTCTGCCAAATATTTTAAAATCTACTAGATGGATTTATCCCCAAACCAGTCAAGACATTAAATTCAACGGTTTGTGTCCAAGTTGGTTCTTATTTGGTCCAAATCTGCCCCGCAGTTTTCATGCTACGGTTTTTCAAAAACAGCACTTTTTCTCTGTGGGAAAATAAATGAGCTGAAAGCTGTGACATTGTTGGGTTCTGTTTTCTTAATAATGTTTTCATTTTATAACAAATAGTTCCCAAAATGTGCAGTTCTGGGAGGCCCTTAACCACATTTATGTTTTGTAAACTTCATCCAAATCCTTCCAGCAAGTCAAAAGCTATTAGCAATCGAATTTTGAGAAACAAAACCTGCTTTTTTCATTTCTGAAAAGCATCTCAGTCTCTCTGCTGCAATTGTAGGGATGCACGTTTAGATCACCAGTGGTCGAAGTGAGTGGGAGCAGTCGGGAGCGGTGCTCCTCTACTTGTTTAAATTAAGTTTTACTGTTCCTATACTTTTATTTTTAAAAGAAACTGTTCCGTAATGGTTTAATTTCAGAATAAAAGTGTAGGAAGAAGTTGAAACTTGCACTCTTAGTGAACTACACTGAACTTTCCCTTAAACACCAGGTGCAAGTGGTTGGGTGTTTGTATTCTTTGTGGGAGGGCCGTGGTGATGGGATGTGTGGGAAGTGGATGCAGGCCAGCAGGAAACATAGTTCCACTACTTCTTTTCTTACACTTCGACCACTGCAGATCACTGCCCCTCTCAAACCATTTAGATTGCGGAAAATGTATTAAACTACAGAGACTGTCAAGAGGGCAGTTTTGAGGGAGAAGGCAACGTAGAGGTGGAAGTAGTTGGTGGGGAATTCATGTATTTTAGGAACTTATATAGGGGAATACTAAACTGGCCTTCTTCCATGGCCTCTCCCCCTGCTCCTTCCTCGGAAGCCAGAAACCTTAGAGTCATCTTCGACTCCTCTCTCTCCTCCCTCATACCCAGGACATTGCCAAGAAGTCCCACTTTCAGCTTTTCCTTGTTAAAGGAATTCTACCTTTCCTCAAGTTCCCCCAGAGGCTCAATGTTACTCTCTGGTTCTCGCTAGGCTTGACTATTGCAATAGCCTCCTCCTTAATCTACCTTCGTCCACTCTGCGACTCCTCCAGCTAATCCAGAATAGGGCAGCGAGAACTATCCTTGGCCTCAAGCCCAGGGACCCCATCTCTCCTGCCCTACAAAGTCTTCACTGGCTCCCGAGCGCTGCACAAATTAAATTCAAATCCATCTGCATCATCCACCAGACTGTATGAGGGCCAGGGACCACTCTATCTGCAACTCTTTCTGACTAAATATTCCCCCTCTAGACACCTACGTTCCTCTGGTACCAACTCCTTACGTGTATAGCGGTTTGCTAAACAGAGAGAAGATGGTTGATGGCTTTTCTCAGCGGGCTCCCTTCTTTGTAACAGCCTCCCCCTCCATCTCGAACAGGACCTCCTTAAGTTCTGGAAAAGCCTCAAGACATTCCTCTTTACCGCTTCCTTTCCTCCCTCTCTCTCTCTCTCCTGCTAATCGGACAGTACCCTGATCGTTGTGCAGGGCCCGTATACATCCCCAGGGCACTGATCTTGCACATCTTGTCATCCCTGTTGCTGGCTATCCTCTGCACTTGCCTCGGCTCACCCTCCACCACTGGAGGTTGCACTTACCTTTCTTCATAGCTCTTCACCTGCTGCTCTCCATGAGCACAATAACACCTATCCCATACCCCTCTGCCCTCTGCACTTGCATGTTCTGAATACTCACAAGGCAGAGTAGGTTTGTCTTCCCCTCCCCACTGCCTCTTCTTATATTGTTGTATTTAATTATTTAACATCGTTGTAATTTCATTGTCTATCATCCTCTGTCCCCTCCCTGTTGCCCTGTGGATGTTTTGAAACAGTATTTGCTTCCTGTGTAAGTGCCTAACAAGTAAACAATAAATAAATAAAATTGCTGTGCGATAGTGTCACGTAAAATACATTGCATGTGTGCCACATCCCTAGCATGAACTAGGGCTGTTTGCGAGAATAGGCCTAAATCCTCGCAGGCCGTGTCAGAGACACAGAACAATGACGCATCATCTCTTGTTTGATTATTACATTCCAATTCTCTAGGCGTGGCAAGAAACATGCACGTACACCTACATATAACTGCATCAAGTTAGTCTTTTGAATAATTAGGCAGGAATGTTGGAAGTTTAATGGGAGACAGGCTGCGGCCCAGCACCAATGTTACTCTCATGGGTGCTGGGGCAGAGGTCTTGAGCTGCCAAAACAGGAAGTGAGATTTAAGGCACTAGCACCCCCCAGAAGAATGGTCATTCTATTTGAACTACCACCAGTTGCACAGGAATAGTGCTCTGAAATCCTTCATGAACTGGATGGATTAGGTAGGACCCTCTGTCCATCCCCCGGGAGGGGTAGCTGGTATAGGGGGAAGCTTAGCATAACAGGGTCTGTGATTTGTGCCAGGGAGAGCAAAGGGTGATGCCAAGTTATAAGATTATGACGGGGAGGCATGATGGGGTTGCCTACGTGTCTGGGATAAGGAAAGAGTTGCCTTGTTTGCAAGGACCAGGCTGACCTCAAAGTTATCAGCTGAGTTCATGTTGAGGACCAGGTGCACATCACGTGGGTAGGGGTGAAGATAGGATGTTACCTTTTCAAGTTTAACCAATTACCTTGCAAAGTTCTGAAGTGTAGAGCCCGCCACCCACGTGGGAAGAAGACAAGGAAGACAACACCACCAATCAGTACAGGGGTCGTACATAATTATTACCATGTATATAGGTGGCAGCCAATGCAGGTGGGGGATTAATACGGTGTATTGAGTGTGTCTGGTTCCTGAGGAGTTAACCTACACAATGCACCATGGGAGATATAGCTTTAACAAATCTTTAACAAATCTTTCCCAAATTGTCTAGTCTGGACGAGTGGAAGGTGGGAGGGGCAGCCTTGACAAACATTTTGTCTGCAAAATATCAGCTAAATCCATCATGCAAGTCAAAAGATATTAGCAATTCAATGTTCGGGTTTCCTATGGAACTTGATACTCACCTTAACTATAGTGCACTATAATGTGTATATAACAGGGCCTGCGGTAGCAGCCCTGTAATTATGGTTATGTTGCTCAACTCAAAAAAAAAAACACTTTTTGAGCGGCTTATAACTTGTGGAAATCCTCAGACGCAATGGAAAAAATATTGTTCTTATACCTACAGCCCAAACTGCTGGATGCATTTTCACCAAATATGCGCCAGGAGCGGCGGCTTGGTTCCGAAAGCGGGCTTTGTCAATTTCGTGTAAATCCATCCAGTATCTCTTTTTAAAACGGCCAAAAAGTAGGTTAAAAGAAATTAGTGATATGTGGGTCTGGTCCACGGATTCACTTCCCTATTCAGCCCACGGACAGGCCTCTGGACCAATCCGGGTCCGGTGTGATCTCCACGGATATTCGATGCGCCGGCTGATTGGATGGTGAATTATTGAACTGGTCATCATATTGGATTCGTGGATAGCTGCCGTTGTCCATGGACATCACGGTAAAAACATATTCAAAAACACAACATTGCACTTGTCAAACTAACGAAACAATCTCTGCGGAGTTGAGGGGTGATGAGGATGAGATATGGATATAAAAAGCCCCAAAACAAGTGTTTTTCAGCTCCAAAATCCGCGACCATATCAGATGTTGGGGTCATCCAGGCCTATTTCTGAATTGCTGGGTTGGAGAAAATAGTTTTTTTGGATAGCTTACAGCTTTGGCGTCACTCAATGAAACTGCATGAAAATATGTGCAATATCATTCTATATCTGACCCTGGACCTGGAAAGTTTGGCGCTGTTTTGCCAAGTGGGAGCAAAATTAATGGGGGGGTCCAAATATATTTGAAAGGCTTATAAATTTAGTGCCATTTGATGAATCTGCAAACAAGTTTGCAAAAAGATTTTACATCTAGATATGAATGTTTTTGCAAATTTTGGTGGGATCTTGTCAAGAGGGTGACAAATTTGAGGGGGGTCTCAGCATGTTTAGATGGCTTATGATTTTGTTGCCATTTGACGAATGTGCACAAAGGTTTTCAGAATATTATAGACCCAACCTTGAATGTTTGTGCTCAATCTGAATGGATTTTGTCAAGTGGGGGCTAAGTTATAGGACTATTTTATGTGCATACATTCTGACACTTTTCAAAAATGAATACATGGATGGATTTTCAGCAAACTCCTGCAAGGAGCATTTGCAAGGACCTGAAAGCATGGTTTTGCAAATGTGTCCGTTTTATTTGTTGAAAAGTGTCAGAATGTAGGTACAAAAAATAGTAATATACCTTTGGTGACTGAGGTATAGCCTGTGGCCATGGGCAGTGGCCAGATTGTCCGGGTTATGGGCATGACCTGGATAATCTTGCTCCTCGCCATGACCACGAGAGACCAACAATGGGGTTAAAGTGGGCATGGCCACCTGGGACTGGCTATGTGGTAACGTTTTTCGAAATCGGGATAGGTTTGAAAGGGAAAACAATTCTGCTTGTGGCTACAGCCCGAAGCGCTGGACAGGATTGCTGCAAACATTTGCTAGGAGCATCAGCAAGGACCTCAAAGCATGGGTTTGCAAATCTGTCCAGTGTTTTATTTTTTCTAAAGTCTCAAAATGTAAGTAGAACAAATTGTGATATAACTTTCGTGCCTGTGCAATGGGCCTGGCTCTGAGCAAGGACAAATGTGTACTCTTATTTGCTTATTGGGGCATGCGGCATGGCGGAAGCCCTAGGTTTGACTGGGAAAAAATATTCTTCTTGCAGCTACAGCCTGAAGTGCTGGTCTGGATTACAACAAACCTGCGCAAGGAGCATCAGCAAGGACCTGAAAGCAAACTTTTGCAAATCTTTATTTTTCCAAAGTTTCCAAATGTAAGTAAGAAAAATAGTGCTATAACGTAGGTGCATGGACAGAGGGCATGGCCCTCAGCAAGGATGAATGCCAACTCTGATTTACTTATTGGGGAATGCAGCATGGCTGAAACCCTAGGTTTAAATGGGTAAAGGAGTTCTGCTTGCGGCTGCAGCCAGAAGTGCTGGACGGGGACTTGCAGCAAAAGTGCGCTAGCAGCATAAGCAAGGACCTGAAAATATGCTTTTGCAAATCTGTCCTGTGTTTTACTTTTTTGAAAGTGTCAAAAAGTCAGTACAAAAAATAGTGATATAACTTTGCTGCCTGGGCAGTGAGCCTGGCCCTCAGCAAGGACAAATGTCTACTCTGATTTGCCAATTGGGGAATACGGCATGGCCGAAATCCATGCTCCATGGATTGTGGAAACTGCCTATGGCTGCAAGCCATGAGCACTGGCCATTGGTCACATTATGAGGGTATAGTGGACACTGAACTAGGATGCAGGGTAGGTGCAGTGGATAACAGGGATGGTTTGGTGGAGCTAGGGTCATGGATGAGCCTCATGCCCTGGGCAATTCACCCCTGACTGGCATCCCCAGCATGCGCTGCTGATAACGACACACATCTGTATGCATTGCAAAAAATATGTTTGTGAAAGGAGGTTTAGAGTTCTTTCATATATGTTAAAAGAAGAATTATTAATAACTTATATGCAGTGATGTACCATCATGAAATACTTTAACTCATAAAAAGCTATGAAATTCACAGAAAAACCTTTGTTAAAGGGATGTTATGGTTAAGTTGCACTAATAAGAAGCTATGAAATTCTGTGAAAAAACGTTGTTAAAGGGACGTTATGATTACAAGTAAAACGGAAAACCCCCAGAAATTCACCAGTTGTGGTAAGCTAAGCTACCATAACTCGCGCAAGCACCGTGCACTGCTAAGACTAACACCTAAGACATCAAAGATGACATTGCAAATGCCATTGATGACATCACTAACGACATCACTGATGACATCACATATCTGGGCCACTTATTCCTGTTCATGGCATATCTAGGCTAGTTGTTTTTGTTCACTTACAGTGAGAATTTGAAAAATTGAGAAGGTGCTGTATATCTAGACATTAGCCTTCTCATATGTTCTTAAAGTACTTTCCTTACAGTTTAATCTGAGCTCATGGTGCAGACACATGGGCCAATAAGCAGGCCCCAAACACACAATTCTTTTGTGTACATGATGATCAGCTATCATGTTATTGTCATTTTCTGGTGATGTTGTTTCTTTCCTCCTTATTGGAGTTTCTCTGTATGGGCCTCAGATTTCTATGCATTGTGGCGCTGCATATGCATTTTGTGTACTAACACAAGTGTGTAGTGAGTCTTTTATTGCTAGCTATTAATTCCAAGTCTAATGTCAGTCAACATTCTGATAGGTTTGCATTTATTATTTTATTGGCCAATATTACCAGATTAAAAATACTGTACTTCTATGGTGCATGCTGCACCCATTGCCTATGTGTATGTATTGTTAGGTTCCTGTATTAATAACAACACTCCAATATAATGTTTTGTTTAGATTAGTACATTTTTTAATACATGAAGTAGTTCATGATAGGTCTCCCGATCATTCCTAACATCTAGCTACCAACATTGTAAACGCAACCCCTTTTAGGGACTGTTTATTAAAATGAATTTAATAAGTCATGCCATCAATGACATTTGTGATGTCATCTTTGATGTCCTGGGTGTTAGTCTTAGCGGTGCACGGTGGGGGCACGAGTTATGGTTGCTTAGCTTACCATAACTGGAGAATTTCTGGGGGTTTTCAGTTTTATTTTTAACCATAACGTCCCTTTATGACTTGCTTCTCCTGAGGATACTGCTAGTACCAATCTGTTGGATTCTTGATTAATGGACAATCCTCAAATAGTCTCTTGTAATTTCATGGATTAGTCTCTGTAACTCTTCAAATGGAATATTGGCTTTTTGCTCATCCTCGGAAATCCCTTTTGGGGATCTTTTATAAGATCTAGTTTCCTGGGGACTGGTTTCAGTTTACCCTTGGAAAATACTATTTCTCTGGTAAGCTTCCACTCCTGGGTAATTGTAGTTCAGCTTGTTCTGGCCTACTTGATTTTGTACATGGTCAATTGTATAGTTTCTCTGAACTCTGGATCACAATGTTCTCTCTCTCTGCTATTGTGTTCTCTCTCTTTGAGCTTCTGTTCTTCTGGTACAGAATGTCGAGTTTCTTTCCCCTTTTCCCGGGGTATTGTTAGCCACTGTTCTTTTCTCTCAATATTCAGATTTTTAGAAATCCTTTCTCTTGTACCCCAAAACTAAGTTCACCAGTTTCAGACTTAACTTTGCCTTGTGACTTCAACTGAGATTAGTTGCTTGCGCGGTATAAAGATTCCCTCAGGACCTCCTGTTATTCCCGTTCTCCCTGTTACCTTCGACTGTGAAGGAGAACCTCTTCGGGAACCTCGTACCTCAGGGACCTTCTCTCTTGTCCTGTACCACCATCGGCTTGCCTCAGTCGGTGGTATCAGAGATGCTTTGTGGACCGGCTATCCACCAAAGATCATATATGGTCTCGCCAAGGGCCATGGCTACTGTCCATGTTGTACCAATAAGTTTCATTGGCCACTAGCCATGGCCAGAGGTTTAAGATTAATTCTAAACCTTCCAGCCATGACCTCTTTGTTTTTGCTTTATCCTATGCCTAGAGACCCAAGATACTCCTCATTAATGATGCCCATTGAGGCCGAAACATGTCTAGGGATGCTTGTGGTCTTGGGCATGAAGGGATGTGACCTAGCAGTTCGGGCTGAGCTGCCCTTTTGGGGGTGGGACCAAGCCCGATTTGCATATGGTCTTTACCCTTTCTATTATGGCTTTGCAGGTGATGAACAGTTGCCCAGAACAATTGCCAGAGGTCTAAGATGAATTCTCAACCTTCCAGCAATCACCTCTTTGTTTTTGCTCTGTACATGTTGCACCAACAGGTTTCGTTGGGGTCCATTAGCCATGACCTTCTGCACAGAGACCCATTAGCTACTACATAGGAGATTTGATCACTGCAGGTGTAAAAATAACCTTTTTTTCCACAATGTTCGCCATTCCCGTGGGTCTCCCCTGATATTCTCCCAGTAATGGCAATATACTACACATACAGTGGCATTGAACTACCCATGCCCGTGGGATTTCCCCGGTATACCCCCCATAACGCTACAAAATCCAAAACTCTGTCTTGTCCTCACAGGCACTCACCAAGTGCCCCCTCTTCTTTCCATGGTCCCCTAGCCCCCTCAATTGCTTTGCTCCTCCCTGGACCTCCCCTGGCCATTACCCCCCATCACTGTTTGGTTTGTGTGGTGCATTTTCTTTTCCGAGGTGGACTTGATTGAAATCTCTTAACAAATGGCTTTTCACTGAATTTCAAGGGTGTTTCCTCAGGGACCATTAGCCATGGTCTTCTGCCGTGGTCCCTGTACATGTTGTACCAATAGTTTTCTTTTGGGGCCAAATGCCATGGGCCTACAGCCATCGCCAGTGGCCACAGCCGAACATGTTGCCTAGTTTATTTAGGTCCGACTAGCTATGGCCTTCGGCCATGGCCTCTGTACGTGTTGCACCAATATCTTTCTTTAGATCCCACTGGCCATGTCACACCATTAATTTGTTACAAAATACCCATTGACTCCTGCCCAGTAGATGTAGGCACTGCAGATGCGAAACCTTTTTTTTTAATTCCTTATTGCCGTGATAATTTCACATAAATAATTCCCAATAACAGCAATTCCTGCAGTAGAGTGGTGGGTCGCCAATTCCCACGATAACAGAAACATTGCTCAGAATTAAATAGTTTTCCACGTCCTCACAGGCACTCAACATGTGCCCCCCTTCTTTTTTCCAGGTTCTGGGTCCCCTCGCTCCACTCAATTGCTTTCCCCCCTCCCTAACCCTCTGTTACTCACTTCTTCGTGTGATGCAAATTCTTTTCTAAGCATGTCTTGCAGAGTTGCTGCTGTAATCTCGTGAGATTCACGCAGTCTTCCCCTGATAAACCAAATCTTTTCTCCCCCTAAATGGCTCTTGAACCCAGACCCAACTTCACATAGTGTCTTCCTTTTCACTCCCGACCTCTATCCTGATGGGATTGCTATTACTATTTATATAGCACCTATGGCCAGGGCTTCTAGGAAGAGTTTTGAGTCTCTTTCTGATGTCGAGAACATTTTTAGACTCTGTAAGGTCGTGCGGGAGTCGATTCCCAAGTTTGATGACATACTTTTTCCTCCTCCAAATAGCGTTTTGAGTTCTTTCATTTGCGGCTTCTCACGGTAATATCACGGGGATCACTTGCAACGAGCAAAAAAAACATGGTGACTTTTTATTACTGGAAAGTCTCTCTGCTGCAAAGCATCAAGGCTGACACTATAAAGGTTTTAAGGAACAGGGGTCACCCCCTGTCTCTGTCAAATATCTTTTAAACTACTGGATGGATTTACCCCAACCCATTGAAGGAAATTAGGTCAATGTTTGTGCCCAAATTGTTTCTTATTTGGTCGAAATCTGCCCAGCAGTTTTCACGCTACGTCTCTTCATTTCAAAAACTTCAATTTGTTCTCTATGGCAACATGAATGGGAGTATACTGAAAACAGCTTTTTTTATGTTTTCTTGATAACATTTTCATTTTCTAATGCATTGTTCCCAGAATTTCCAGTTTAGGGGGGCTCTTGACAAGCATTTTATTTAGAAAATATCATCCAAATCCATCCTGCAAGTCAAATGTTATTAGCCTCTCTGCTACTAAGCACCAAGACCAATATAAAGGTTTTAAGGAGGAGAGGGGATCCAGTTTTCGGTCAAATATTTTAAAAACTACTGGGTAGATTTACCCCACACGAGTCAAGAAAATTACGTTTGTTTTGAAAATGTCATCCAAATCCATCCAACAAGTCAAACGTTATTAGCAATAGGATTTTGGAAAAATGGCTGCTTTCTAATCTCTGAAAAGCTTCTCAGCCTCTCTGCTGCAAAGCAATTTCTTTTAGAGCAGGGGGCACTCCCTTCCCCGTCGAATATTTTTTAAACTCCTGGACGGATTTACCCCAAAGCTGTCCCAGAAATCAAGTCAACGCTTCATGCCCAAGTTGTTTCTCATTCAATTCGATCAGCAGTTTTTTGCGCTACAGCGTGCATACATTTGTACTTTTGCTCTTTGGGAAAATGAATGGGAGTTGGCCAAAAATAGCATTTTCTTGATTTCTTAATAATCTTTTTATTTTGTAATGAATCCTTCCCAAAATGTCCCATTTGGGGTAGCCTGGGAAAAACGTTTTGTTTGGAAAATATCAGCCATATCCGTCCTGCAAGTCAAAGGTTATTAGCAATAGAATTTTCGGATTTCCTATGGATCTAGGCAATCACCTTAACTATAGTGCGGTGGTATGTATATTGATGTGTAACGTTAAAACCATTTGCGCTGTTGCACAGCCCGTGAATATTCTGCTTTAGTTCGTAGTTGCACTAAATACCTGAAAATGATGAATTTAAAACTATTGACATTTCAAATGAATTTGGCACTAAGCACTTTACTTGGCATAAATTAAAGGTAATATGTAGAACAGTGAGCCCTGCGGCAAAGCAATCATATAGAAAACTAAATTTAGTATAACTGATACGTTTTTAATATATATTTTGGGTAAGTACAAGTATTTCTAGTCAAAGTGGTATTTTATGGAATTAGGCCAATATGGCCACTATAGTTGCATGATCTCTCATTGTGAGTTTATGATCCATTATCATGTGACAATCACGTGATTGTTTTATCTCGCAGGGCTCGTTCAATTACCATAGCTGAGTTACTGCTTTTTGATTACAGCCTGAGGAAGTCCTTTACAGGCCGGATCATGCACTGAACATGCACTGGTTACCTGGCTATCCTCTAAATCACGGACACAGGTCACTGCCCTCCCAGTTGCACACGTGCACTTCCTACTGGCAACCCTGCACTCAGGGCTGTATTCTGCTTCCCTACAGTCCCCCCTACTTGCACTTATCTAACACCTGCTGACTGCACTTAACCCCTGCACCGCCACGTGTTGGCTGCACTTTTTTTTCATTCGTCTTGGTCCTATGTCACGCACTTCTCCTCCTCCCCTGCTACTTGCACTTTTACCCTTCTCTCTCCCTGCACTTGAGCAAACTCAATATCACTTGGCAAAGTAAGATCGTTGTCTTGTCCTCCCTTCTTCCCACCCCTTGCCTCGTCGCTCCTTGAAACACTTGTGTATAGGCGCACTATAAATAAAATATATCATATATTAAAACGTGGCAAATGTTTGCCCCTTTTCATGGGTATTTTAACTGTTCTTGTCCATGTTAGTCTTGAATAACATGGTCATGACCATCTAAACTTGGCGCACTCCCATTGATGTCCCTCATAATGTAATTTTGTATTTCATTGTGAATCCCTTCTCTTATAATATGTATGTGCTCATGGGCTTTGCAACAGGAATGCGCAGAGTTAAGCAAGTCATGACTTCCAACATCCGCTAAATTTCAAGGGTTTTGTTGCATTAAATCTGTTCAACTTAACTGCACCTTAACTAAGGTTTTTTCAGTGAATTTCAACGGTTTTGTTGTACTATCATTTTTTTTACGGGTCACTAACTATGCCCACAATAGATGTCTTTTGGGCCCACTAGCCAGGGCCTTCAGCTCTGTATCTTTCAGGCTGTGCCCTCTGCCTTCGCTCATGACCATTGGCCACAGTCGTGGCCCCTTTACATGTTGCCACAATAGCTTTCCTCCGGTCCCACTAGCCATGGCTTTCAGCACTGGCCAATCTACATATCTCTCCAATAGGTTTCCTAAACAGGCCCACTAGACATGGTCTTCGGCCGTGGCCACACCATATTGCATCATTCGGTTCCATTAGCTATAGCCTTCAGACACACCCATTACCCCCACCTCACTGTAGATGTAAAATTCCACTTGTTTTTGCTATTAGTCTAATTTTTTAACTCTCTTTTAGGGAAAAAAAACATTTTCCATAACCGTGGTTAATATACCAACAATAACAGAAATACACTACAACTAACCCCACTTATTCATAAACATCCACAAATAAACACGGTTATCCATAAAAAGTGAATACAATCCAAAACTCTTCCCTGGCCTCCCAGGCACTCACCAAGTGCCCTCGTCCTCTTGTCATGCTCCCCCCGCTCCCTTCAAAGTCCCTTTTCCTTCCAGTGAAGAGTCAGTAATGAAACTCAGACACAATTTAGCCATGTGTTTGGTTAAGACTTTTATTGAAAATAAAAGGGTTGTGAAAAGGCCTCTCTCCCTACCTAAGACAAATCTAAGGATCTGTCTGTGTCAGGATGTTAAAATCAAAACTGTTTTTGAGTCCAAACGTTCTATTCTGACCCACACACTACAACATAACTATAAAGGTGGAAAGGGAAATGTATTTAACCTCAGAAGATCTTGCAAGTGTGTTCATAAAAGAAGAATAAATAGTTCCAACACAAAAGTTCTTTATGTATGAAGAATTCTTGTTCCAAAATGTGGGCTCTGCTCCCTTCCCCTGGATTTCTCTTCAATGAATACAACAGTTCCTTGTGTCTTTCTTGGCCCACAAAAGTACTGTCACAACCAAAGCTCCCTAGCTTTGTAATTCTTTCTGTCAGGACATGGTTTTTCCTTATACGGTTACACAGTTCTGATCATTCTTTTACTTAGTGGTTCAAAGTTCTTTACACACTTGTTATTGGCTGTTATACTCTCCTGCCAGGACTTCTCTGATTTACACACTCCTATCATTGATATGATATGATATGATATGGCATTTATAACGCGCCTATACACAAGGCGCGACGAGGCAAGTTGGGGGAAAACAAAGGGAGGACAGACAACGATCCTACTAGGCCAAGTGTCATTCAGATCGCGCAAGAAATCATTGCCTGGTATACTCTCCTGCCATGGCTTCTTGTAGTCACACATTTCTGATTTCCTGGTATACTCTCCTGCCATGGTATTTCCATGTATTTACATTCCATACATTCACATACTGACAAGGATTTGAATTCTCTTCCCCTATTTACAGTTAGTCTCTTCGCTTTCTCTCTTTCTGTGGTTATTGTTATTGGTGTTTGGCACGGTCGCCGATATGCCCTGGGGTCCCCACTGTCTTTTGGCTGACTTACCGGCTCTTGCTGGCATTGTCGGTCTCGTTCGCTGTGGTTAGGTGAAGCATGCCACCTGTTTTTCCATTTGTGGCTGTTTCCTGTTAGTATTCCTTTCTCTCGCAGCATCTCTTCAACACGCCCGCTTTGTTTCAGGCTCGGTAAGTAAGGGTCTGCTTGTTGAGGGTCAGTGAATGCCCAGGAATCATTCCCTGGTTCCTTGCGTCTCGGCAGCATAACTTGCTCTGTTAGCGTCTTCCTTCTTTGCTGCTGAGTTGCCCAGCTCCACCACACAGGCTTCTGCTTTTCGGTCCCTTGAGCTTCGCAGAGAGGAGAAACGTTGTCTCACCAACAGCAGCCTCTTGCATCTTGTTTCCATCCTTTATAGTTCCCGGGCACAGGTGCCCGAGAGGAAAGACTCTAGTGATTGCATGGCTTGTGGTTTCTCCCGCTCTGCATTACTCTTTCCCTCTTCTTCATCCCAGTACTTGAGTGATTCTGGGACAAGAAGTCCATTGTTGGTGATTGATCTGGAAAACTTGAATAATAACTTTCAATAGTTTTAACTGAAAAAGTGTTTTTGGATGATGGAAAAATGGTCCTGGAAAGGGTGATCTTGTCATTTCTACAAGATAGATCAAGGTTGGAGTTTTGGCTTATCTGATGTGGGCCATCAGTAAAGACTCTCCATATTCATCGGAGGGGGAGGTGTAGATGAATGACACTTGGCCATTCAGGTTTTAGGTATGGGAAGATTATCTTCAAGGGCAAATGGGGATACCATGTCTCATCCAATGAAGCCATGCTATCTCCCTGGAGGTAGTTTCCTCCCATATGATCCTCCCTCATATAGCCACCCCCAGAGTCAGCATCAGGTAGCAGCTGCCATCCCCAGGCCACATGGAATTAGGTCACAACCAGGGGAATCAGTGATGACTCCATTGCAATCATCACACTCCTTAGCCCTCTCCCATCCCCTGCAACACTCTACGTTTCATGTGACTTACTTTCATTCCTGATCACGTGTTCTATTATAACCACGTTATCCTGAGGGATAACCACAGTTATGCAAAAACATTTGAGCTCTGAACTTCGTCCCCAGCCCTTCCCCCAACTCCACAATTTCACATGGTGTCGTCTTTCCACCTCTCCACCTCTGGCCTGATGCCATTTCATCCTTTTTCCTCCTCTAAATGGCTTTTTTTCAGAATTTTAATTTTCAGCTAACCCCAGTTATAGTGGTTATAACCACGGTTATCTCTCGCATCAAGCACACAATGAATGATTGTAGGACACATACATAGCTATAATTTTGGGAGGCAGGGCATGCCCTTCCCAATCAAATATTGTAATAACTACTGGACAGAATAACCTCAGACACCTCCCGGAAATCGAGTCAACTCTTTGTATCCACATTGCTTCGTACCTGATCCAATTCCGTCCAGCTGTTTTTGATGTGGATTACTCTATAGTTACCAAAATGTCCAGTCTGGGGGGCCCGTGACATAGGCGTTGCCTGCGGTGGCATATGCTACCCCTGAAATCTGATTGGCCACCCCCGGTGCCACCCCATTATCCTAAACTATGATCATTATCTGGAAGGACTTTAATTTGAACTGTATGATGAACCAAACTTTCGTAGGTATGGGTAGTGGAGACAAATAGTAAATTAATGCTATTCATACATGTGTGTTTGTGCACGCTCGTACTTCATGCCACTTCATGCCTCACTTGCATAAATCAGTGCCCCACTTGGGCCACCCCAGTCAAAAAAGTCTGGGCACGCACCGTGACATGCGTTTTGTTTGCAAAATATCAGTCAACTCTGTCTTGCAAGTCAAAAGTTAACAGCAATTGAATTTTCGGGTTTCCTATGGAACTTGATATTCAACAATAGATCAATAGTGCAGCAACTGCTGCACTATTTCTTATATATATATATATATATATATATATATATATATATATATATATATATATATATATATATATATATATGTTAAGACTACACTATTAAAGCTAGACAGACTACACTATTAAAGCTAGACAGACTGCAGAAGGGGTACAAATGAGACCCGGGTGGAATTAATAAGAGGGACACAAAGAATCAGAATAAAGATAAATGATACAAATAAATGTGAAGCAGGAATGAAATAAAGAAAGTAAAATTGAAGTTGTTCTTTAAAGCACAAAAGGGGCAGAGTGTGGAGTCCATTGGCATTTTACTTTTGGTCCATGGACATACATGAACCTCGGACGGTGCTGAACGGCAGCCATCTTTGTGGCAAGGACATGGGAGCCGTAGCCATGCTAGAGTTGGCGGCACAGAACTGATAGTGATTGGTTGGCAAACAGACTAGTGTCCACAAGGCTGTGCCAGCATGATGGAAGCCAGGTGCAGATACGCTCACATACATGCCATGTGCTATGTGATGAAGATGGGATTAGCTGCCTGAGAACCCGGAACATCAGTCATGTGAATGCTGATTAGGTTTGTGTATAGGTACTGCATAGTGTAAAGGAAAGATCGTCTACGGAAGAAGGTTTAGGCCACGTGCGTAGATGAACTGGAATTATACTGGACTCGGGGTGGTCCTGTAAAGCCATGCCGCCGGGATGTACTGTTAGGAAAATCATTGATTCATTGATTCACAAAAAGCGTGAGCAACCCGATGAGACAGATGCAGGACAACGCTTTCGGCAGACTGAACCTTATTTTGTGAAAGCGAGCGCTGTGACACCCCGGCGCGTTCTGAAGAAATCACACCCCCTTGCAGAGCACACAACAAAACTCGCTCCCCGACGCCCTTGTGGCGTGAAGCCCGCGTCAGTAAAGGGCGTGAGTTTACGACTGTTGGCTGTTCGCTGTGCGCTGTAAGCCGGTGAACTCTACATCTACAATGAAGACACAAACGCCTGCCTGTCTACATGCGCTGGAAATGTTGGATGCCGGCCCACAAACAAGGGGAAAGACCCTACAACAACGTCGCCTCTTGAATCCTTGGACGATGGCAAAACCTTCTGGACGTAAAGTAAAGGTAAGCCAGGAGACATCACTGTTAACTGCCCGACCACAAAACGGAACATTCAGATACCCTCTCTTTATACTTTAGCGGTTAAAGCATCTGGGTTACGCGAAGAAATGGTGAAACGTCCAGGTAGAGTCGACTCGAAACAAGTATTTAAACTACTTATATTACCTGCGCAGATTGGAAAATCAATGACTGACTGTTGTCAATTAACACATTCTCCGCTCAATGTCGACTCAGTAGAAATAAACTCGGAACTGTTTCACTCCCCATTCGAAGTAACCGATCTTGAACTTTTGAACGCAACAAGCCAAACTAGCAAATTGTCTGAAAACAATCTCACCATTGACAATGCGCCATCTGAGATTAACGTTCCGTGCATCAAAGTCAATAGCAGTAAAACAAGCATAATGCCTACAATCCCCCAAGTGGAGACCCTGATGAAAAATAAAGCAGAGTCTGGCATCAACAACATAAGTGACACAAAGAGCGTCGAGGGTCAGTTAAATCAGATCAGAGCTCCAACGGGAAATGTTCCTACAACATTCATCTCTCCCTCTGGATTAGCTAATAAGCGTGAAATTACAAGTAAATCAAACCCCAGAGTCAGACAGCTCAAGAAGCCCCAGATAGCCGCCTGACTGAAAAATTAAAGGCTGACTATCTTGCCATCGAAGCTAAACTAACAGCAAGTTTTCAAACGGAGTTATACAAAAAGAATGAAGAAAAAAGGACGCACGACGTTGCAAAACAGTCCTATAGCTCGGAGGCCAGGCGTCAAGCCAGTACCAGCACCCCAATAACAAAACTACCTGACAAAAAAAAAACTTCGAACTAAAGTCAACTAACCAACGGGATTCTACGCTAAATTTATCTACAGCGGCTATTAAAGCGCAGCATGAAAAAAACGAGGACGAAGTAAAAAACACCCAAAACAGATATAAAACGCAAGAAAATGAAAGCAACATCAATCGTGACTCAGGAATCAAACCTAATCTGTCAACGGCAGCAGCAATTAAAATTCACAATAACGTTTTGGCGGCGACAGCTACAGCACTATGCCCGTTTATCAACCTTTACCAGTCTCTACAAGAGACCATAAATAATCAAACGTTAATGATGACAAATTTACTTTAAAAAATAACAGCAATTGAGGAGTTCACAAAGTTTCTTCAGTCTAAGATTGCCCACGAAGCAGAACAATCGATGCGATGGCAGGATGGCAGTCAATACAAAAAGAGCATATGACAAAAGATCAATCCTCTAAAAATTATCTAATGGCAGCGTTACTTGAATCCATCAAATGGATGCATCAAAATGAAATTAGAAAGGACTCCCATGCTTCTTGCCCAAGCTCGAGCCGAGTCAGCAGAGAACCATCTTCTCTGGCAAAAAGACATGGAGACTCGGACGCAAACATTGAAGCAGTACATAGACCTCTGGCAGGTCTATATCCTACTGTCACCATTGCAATGAAAACTACAAATAACATCGCACAGTGCGCGATCAATGGTGGACTACAAATTGAACCTACGCACAATCCGGGCACAACGGATTCAGTTGACAACCAAAATCCTCCAAAATTACCAAGTGAGCTTCCACAAGAAAGATCTTCAAAAAGGCTAACAGAAGAAAACGTAAGTGGCACTAATGAAGGCCTATCGACTCTGGCGAAAGACAAAAACTACGACACTGTTGTCTCAACGGACAACGACAAAACAAACCCTTTTTCCTCTTTCGGAATTTTTTCAGGGTCGGCTAAAGTGGGAACCTGGAACGTGAAAGGTAAAACAAATACGACTTCAAATTCAAAAAAGAAGCCATTGCCGCTGGAGCACAAAACTAACTCAAAGAAACCACCACGCCAGGCAGCAAAAACCTTTTTTCGCAATCTCACCACTCCGAGCAAGTTAGCGCTGTTTGACCGTGCGAAGCCCCAAGAAAAAGTAATTGACCCTCAAGAAGTATTTCCAGTAACAGCAAAGACTCTTGGTGGCTTTCTGTCTCGTCAATCGACTTATGTGATTTATCAACATATTCAGATGAGAAGATTACGGAAGCAATAAGCCTGCCTGAGATAAAAATCTTTGACACAAAAAGAAACAAGAAAAAGGATAGTCATTGAAGAAAAACTTCAAACAAAAGACAAGTCTTTAAAATTGACCCCTTCGCCAGACGTTAAAAGATCCAGGCAAATTTTACAACAGAATAAAGGCAACTTTAATTCACGCTGTAAATTAAACCCCAAATTTACACTATTACAACAACAGAAAAAATTTACCCAAAGCTCAAATCAGCCACAGAGGCGAGAGCTTACCAAAAACTGTGCACAAATAAAACTAAGATTACAAAACATTCATTTAGACGATGTCGATGTAAATTTAAACCGCAGTAACATCATGAAATTATTCAAATGTATACCAGCGCTGCGTACAGTAACCTCTGGGGACATACTGATTGTAGAATATGCAACTGAAAGAACCTCCGACCAAGTGCTGCTACATATCAATTCACAGGCCGTAAGGAGAACGCTCATTGATGCAAAAGATGACCTCCTATTATATGGATTCGATCTCTCCCTTGAACCACAGGACACAACTAATGTTGATTACGTCTCTAAAGAAAAGTTTGCTCCAGTGATACGAATGGAACAAAGAAGAGAACAATTGAGGCACCATTTTTCTAGGACAAGGCAAGAGAAATCGAATACGGCATCACAGCAACAAGAAACACAACGGAGACAGCACACCATCGCCTGGAACTAGCTACGGATCGAATGCCAAGGCCAGGCTCAGAACCTAATTTCTTGGAACACAAGAGGATTCGTACACCTGCTAAATAACTTTCCGGTAAACTTAGATGAAAATTTCGCCTTATGTTTACAAGAAACATGGCTGCGAGAACCTCCCACAAGAGATGGTTACACGATCTTACTAAATCCAGCTGGGAAAAATCGAAATGGAAGACCCTACTCAGGCTTATTGATGATGATAAAACATTCGATACACTGGCAGGTGAAAGAAGTACTTAACACAAATCTATTTGTTCAAGGAGCACTAATTGAACAGCAAAGTGTTTCAAACTCCGAAAAATCTTGGTTGTTGCTGATAAATACTTTCTGGAACTCTGCAATGATCAGCCCTGCTAAATTTGTTAAATCCGTAACGACAATGATAGACACCTACCTAACCATTGGAATAAATCTCCAAATCATGATATGTGGAGATTTAAACAACACTTGGTTTGAGATCGATAATATCACGACCAAACAAAGGCCCACCACGTTTGAAAAATTGTCAGTGGAGGCAAAAATGTGGCACGCAGCAATGAGTAACCGAAATTGCATCATGTTGAACGGACAGGTTCTAGGTGACATTCCAGCCAATATAACCTGGCACCAAAAACAAACCAAGAAAACGTTAGATTACATCTGGATCTCACATAACTTACTAAAAAAGGTCACAAATCTAAACGTGATACCAGCTGCTAATAGCGATCATTTTCCGCTGAAGTTGACCTGGCAGGAGACCGAGCAGAGCACCCCGATAAAATATGCCAACGCTGTCTGCTCAAATGCAAGTGGAACTCGCCTCCGAATGAATCGGAAGCAGATTTGCCAGTTGACCGACACATTCGGAGAACCCACAGCGCCACAAGATGCTAATTACGTGCCATTATTAAGTAAATTTCTAGTAAAGACGAACATAAAAGAGTTAGTTGGTCACCAACACCAACACAAATTTAGCAGTCAGCTTGCGACTGAAAAAAAACTCTTTCTGCGAGACATAAGGAAAATTCAGAAATTAAATAACATTACGCGAGATGAACAGTTACGACATCGCCGACAACGTTATAGAAATTGGGTTAAAGCATTCACCACTCAACGAGATCAAGAACAAGCAGAAACAATGCTAAATCTATTTCAAAAACACAATTCTCGAGAAATTTGGGCTATTTTAAATACTGGCAACACGAAAAAGTAACCAACTATTGATCAACTATATAGCTCCCCTTTCATGGGAAGCTTACTTTTTCAAGTTATTCAACGATGAAGAAAATGAACAAGAAACAATCCAAAGGACACCAACTGAACGATGGAACGTAATAGAATCTAGTTCCGACATCAAGAAAGCAATCAATCAGTGGAAAAATTCAATTGCTGCAGGCCCTGATAACATCTCAAACGTGATGCTCAAAACGGAAGCAGAAGGGTGGGCACAGTTTATTGCAATACTTTTTGGAAAAATAGCAATCAAACAAAAAATAGCAATCAAACAAAAAATAGCAATCAAACAAAAAATAGCAATCAAACAAAAAATACCCTCATCTTGGCGAACAGCCGTGATAGTGCCAATTCACAAATAGGGTTCAAGGGCGGACCCAGCAAACTAGCCTTGTTAGATACAATTGGTAAACTATTTGCCTCATTTCTACAAAATAAACTGTCAGCATGGGGTAAACACGTTGAGATTGGCGATTGTCGCCAAACAGGCTTTACAAAAGGTGTAGGCACTGAAGAAAATGTATTACTTTTAAATATTCTAAAATTAGCCTCGCTAAAAGGACACAAAACTCTATTCCTAGCGTTTGTGGATATGAAGTAAGCCTTTGACAAAATAAATCGAAATCTCCTCTGGCAAAAACTAATAAAGTGGAAATGTCCATTGCCCATACTGGATCCGATAAGAGCTCTTCATGAAGAAACATCGGTTCGTATTCGAACCAATCAGAATGGTGATTTGACAAACTCAATTCCTACATCAAAAGGAGTCAAACAAGGATGCCCGTTGGCTGCACTGCTATTTAAGCTATTTATCTCCGACTTACCTGCTGATTTAAAAGAGATGCTTTCTGCCGAGAATAAACGGGCAAGCGATAAACTGCATTATATATGCGGACGACATAGTGTTGGCTGACCAAACAGCAATAGGTCTACAGCGGTTGTTGAATAAACTAAATATATACCTAACAAAGAACATGCTCGAGATCAACACAGTAAAGACCAAAATAATTAAGATGATGACAATGAAAGGGCAGAAACTTAAGAACTTTAAATGACATGTTGCAAATGAGGAAATTGAAACAACGAAGTCAATACGTTACCTCAGAGTCATCTATAGCACCTCAATCCGAGAATGGCCATGGTATCAAGACATGAGAAATAGAATGAAAACATACGCTTTACAAGTGTTGAAATTACACAATGAATATGGAAAATGTTCCTTTCGACTACTACTAACATTCTATTTTAACAATGTAATACCTGCAATATCATTTGTGGCTGAATGTGCATGGAACCTCAACTTCAAAGTATGGGACATACTCGAAGGGTTATTTTGGCTTAAAGTATTAAGATTACCTCGATATGTTTCAATGACGACATTGCGCCACAAACTGGCGATCAACTCCTTGTACAACTCAACAGTCTGGAAAGCATGCGCATTGCTATGCAAAATAAGAGAAGAGCCGGGCGAACCAGCATATAAAATATTTAAATCAAAAATATCTGATTCATCCTCAAACATCATAAAAGAGTGGACCCATAAAGTAGATCAAATTATGGCGGCAGCAGACATTGATAAAGACTCTCTTCAGTGTCACCCGCAATTGGTTAAAAAACGTCCCCAGTGGTGGGCGTGGATCTTGAATAGCGAAAAAAGAGCGTCCTTCAAAAGTGCACTTCCGTCCAGACTGACAATGAATAGACTATATGTACAACCGAAATACCTAATAAAATGTCCATCCCGCCATCACCGAGACCAATTTTTGCAGCTGCGGCTAAATGCGCTACAAACAAATGAGATGAGATGGCTAAGAAAAGACCCTGATATAAAAAACAATTTATGCAGACGTAAAAAAGACAGAATCAATTTATCATCTGATTATAAATTGTGATGCAATATCAACTCAAAGGAACTTTCATTTGGGATTTTGTTTTCCACTAAACAGAAACAGCGAGGAATGGTGGTCCGTGTGACTTCAGGCCAGAACATGAAAATAACTTGTGCTATCATTGACTATTTAGACGTAATTTTAAAAGAATCATAGAAGGACTAGAACATAAGAGTTAAACAATTAACAATGAACTTGATTTTGATTACTTGTGACTTGCAGATGAATGTGATCATATGGAGACCTTGTGATAAAAGTTTGTATAAACTAAAGATCACAATAAAAATAAAAAATAAAAATAAATAATGAAACAGAATAAATGTGTCATACTGACTTTTCTGTATGAAGCTCATTGTGTTAAACTGTATATAATTTCTCAGGTTTCTGTGCTTTGGGGCCACCTTTTTGGGCAGGGTATACTATGCTGGTTCCAGACCCATTTCTGCGCAGCTGTGTAGAAATAAACCTTGTCTCTGCCTGTTTCCTGTTTCCCTATTGGCTTATTTGGTGATGGGTGAGGTTGGTATCTTTTTCAAAATACAAGAACAAAAATTCATACATTTAATCAGAGGCCCAATGTTAATTCATCCCCAAAGAGGGCGTGCTTGGGTCTGGTGAAGATAATTGGCTGCTTACACAGACAGTGCCACAGCATCACAATCATTACATTGCCATGGTAACTCATTGAAGCTTCAAGTGAGATAAAAAGGGTTTGAATCTAAGTTCTGGGATTAATGGTATAATTATGGTCTCTGTGTGACAAGATGCAGAGGAGTCTGACTGTTATGGTCTCTGTGTGACAAGATGCAGAGGAGTCTGACTGAAGAGGGAATTGGTGTCCAAGGATCAGAGTCTAAAGGATATCCAGGAAAACAGGACTTCTTTGCGGGAAACCTATCCAGTGAGAGTCTACAGCAGTCAGGTGTTAAGCACTACTTATTTAGTGCTAAATTTGATTTCTTTGTTCCATTGAATTTGCCAGCAGGCAGAATACTTAATTGGAATACGACTGTTCTACTCAGTCAAATACCTTTCAGCAGGTATTTTCTGGACAGGAAGCAGGAAACAATGGCAGCTTACTTGTAAGACCAACGCTGGGAGAGTGGTTGAGTCTGAAGGCGATCCTAATCAAAGTTTAGTGCCAAATGGAAACTGCATGCTTTGCCTAAACTAAAATACAGCCCTCACAATAGGTATCCTGCCTAAATCAGAGATATGCAACCTGAAGCTCTCTAGGCATTAAGGGCTATGGTCCCCATAAGGGGATGCAGCTTTTCCTCATGAAGTGTATTGGCTAGGGTAGATGGAAGTTGTAGTCCAACACATCTGGTGAGCCAAAGGTTGCAGACCTCTGCCCTAAAGTGACAAGCTATCAGGCTGGTTGCTCTGGCACCCATGAACAGAACCGCATGTGCTTTCACATGATGTGTGACTGCCCTCAAATATTTGTGTGTATTGACAAGTGATAGATGGGATGTATGAAACATTAAGGGTGGACCTTGAGGTGTCCTTGAGGGAAGTGTTCTTGGGAGTTTGGAAGAGCAGAGTGGTTCTCACCAACAGAGTACATTCATAACTGTTGTGTTGATAATTAGTTGGAAGAGAACCAGCTTCCTTTTCTGTTATGGAATGTAAAGTAATGGACAGATATAGTGCCATCCACTGTCTCCTTTTAAGGGTTCCATGTGTTAAAATCACGGCAAAAATGGCAGTGGACACAAAATAATGTGGCAAAAAAGCTGTGGTTTTGCTGCACAATCATGTAAAGGATGCGGGGGGCACCCCCTAAAACCCCGGACCCATTATACCATTTAAGGAGAGCGGGGGACACCCCGCAACTCCTGCTCCCCTTACACGGTGTAATGGGGTACACCTTTAATGGGCAAACCACAGCATTTCTCTCGCGTTTTTTTTGTACAGGCGAGAATTTTGCCGCAATTTTATCACTACATACCCTTTTAAGTAGTGGTTAGGGTTTATGCACCCGCAGCAGGTGAAAGCACCTGGAAACGTTTTTCATAAAGAAAATCATTGAGTAAAGTCATGAAAACACAGAACAAAAGTCATGTTTTTCTACGTACGTCGCTCTAGCTCTAAGCAGCAAGAAATAGAATAGAACTTAGTCGGGCATAACAGATTGATGTGGTGGAAAATAGGAATTTCAACTGTTGGGGTGTGGGGTTGTTTGAACATCAAGGAACGGGGCATATCTGAACCTATATGTTACTCTTCAAACATGCATATGTGGTCATCAAGATTAGAGGAATTAGAGAGTAGATGTGAAGGGGGGGTTGAGAACCTGTCAGGAGCTAGTGGTGCTGAAAACGGGTCGCTGTGTTCAATCTGAAGGGTTGCCGGTTGCCCCAAAGTGGTTGGCTTTTGGTCCTTGGTTTAATACTCTCAGCCTAGTCGATATTGTCGAATTTGAACCTGCCCCCGATTTACTGGGTGTGGATCCTTCCTTCCACTTACCCGTGCACTTGGGCAGATATAGAAGCAATTCTTGTTTTTCAGTCATTAGAAGTGTGATCTGAAAGGGTAAGTGTGCTTAACTGAGTACCTGCTCATAGTTGTCAACATGACCCATTCCAATCTGTAGGTGCGTATCCATGCCTGTTTTTTCTTTGCAATATGGGACTTGTAGTCCTAGGTTTATAATGGGGAAAAGTGGAACTACAAGTCCCAGAATGCAAAGGGAAAAACCCAGGACTGGATTAGCACCTACAGATTGGAATGGGTCGTGTTGGCAACGTTGCCTGCTTTATATTGACTAAGTAGGCACCTCCCAAGCACACCCACTATTTAACTTACTTTGAGTTCCCATACTGAGCTACTCTAGGGAGTATTCCGCCATCATACTGGTAGCTCGATTAAGTATATAGTATGCTGCTTCGTGTGTACCCCAACAATATATGTCTGTTCAAATCTTCACAACCTTCTAACAGTACCTGTACAACAGCCTGATACTCGTTGGGGCAATGACCACATTCTCTAAAACTAAAAAGATATGAATTAATTACTGCTCACAAATGGAGTCAAGCGCTCAATAAATAATGCATATGTTCTTTCTCACGCCTACGGTTCTGGTGATGCTGCTGGGAATAGTGTCCTTGCCTGTGCACCATCGACTTGCACCAGTGAAAAATGGGATGGTGGTGAGGATTGTACCCGGACAGCTTCCACCAATGACACATGTAATATTACTAATATTTACGGCGGGTCTGCTTTCAGCAGCGATAGAGGGGGTATTAATAATACTTGTATCTGGTCTATTTTCACCACTGACATATGGATTATTGCAATGCGTATGTCTGGTTGGCTTTCATCAGTGACACAGAGTTGCTAATACTTGTGGCTGCTCTGCTTTCACTAATGACAGAGAGGTTATTTCCAGTACTTATATCTGGTCATTTTACACCAGCAACACAGTAATTACTGCTAATTCTTATATCTGGTCTGCTTTCACAGTGACACTGGGAGTGTTGCTAATTCTTATATCTGGTCTGCTTTCACAGTGACACTGGGAGTGTTGCTAATTCTTATATCTGGTCTGCTTTCATAGTGACACTGGGAGTGTTGCTAATTCTTATATCTGGTCTGCTTTCACAGTGACACTGGGAGTGTTGCTGATTCTTATATCTGGTAGGTGTTCACAGTGACACTAGAGGTCTCATTACAACCCTGGCGTTGAGGGGTTAACGGCGCCGTAAAAGGCTGCAGCGCCGTTAAACCCTTAACGCCAGATTCACACTTTAACGCCTGCTTTTTGCAGGCGTTAAAGTCCAACCCGCTAACCGTAGGCGCTAATTACGGCACCGTAATTTACGGTGCCGTAATTAGCGCCTTCCCCATTCCCATTGAGCCCTATGGGCCAAAAATGGGAATGGGGAAGGGGCCATGGTGAATGGGGATTTACCACCCCGCCAACCTTGGAATGGGGCGGTAAATCCGCCATCCACCATGGCGGAATCCGGCATGGACTATGGTGCTAATAGCACCATGGTCCAACGCCAGGGTTGTAATGAGGCCCTAGGAGTGTTGCTGATTCTTATATCTGTTCTGCTTTCACAGTGACACCAGGAGTGTTGCTGATTCTTATATCTGCTCTGCTATCACAGTGACACTGGGAGTGTTGCTGATTCTTATATCTGGTCTGCTATCACAGTGACACTGGGAGTGTTGCTGATTCTTATATCTGGTCTGCTTTCACAGTGACTCTGGGATTGTTGCTGATTCTTAGATCTGCTCTGCTTTCACAGTGACACTG
This sequence comes from Ambystoma mexicanum, assembly GCF_040938575.1. Taxonomy (NCBI): domain Eukaryota; kingdom Metazoa; phylum Chordata; class Amphibia; order Caudata; family Ambystomatidae; genus Ambystoma; species Ambystoma mexicanum. The sequence continues at coordinate 142,701,568 of NC_090930.1, read as the reverse complement.
GGAGTGTTGATAATTCTTATATCTGGTCTGCTTTCACAGTGACACTGGGATTGTTGCTGATTCTTATATCTGGTCTATGTTCACAGTGACACTGGGAGTGTTGCTGATTCTTATGTCTGTTCTGCTTTCACAGTGACACTGCGAGTGTTGATAATTCTTATATCTGCTCTGCTTTTACAGTGACACTGGGAGTGTTGCTGATTCTTATATCTGGTCTGCTTTCACAGTGACTCTGGGAGTGTTGCTGATTCTTATATCTGCTCTGCTTTCACAGTGACACTGGGAGTGTTGATAATTCTTATATCAGGTCTGCTTTCACAGTGACACTGGGAGTGTTGCTAATTCTTAATATCTGCTCTGCTTTCACAGTGACACCGGGAGTGTTGCTGATTCTTATATCTGCTCTGCTTTCACAGTGACACTGGGAGTGTTGTTGATTCTTATATCCGTTCTGCTTTTACAGTGACACTGGGAGTGTTGCTGATTCTTATATCTGGTCTGCTTTCACAGTGACTCTGGGAGTGTTGCTGATTCTTATATCTGCTCTGCTTTCACAGTGACACTGGGAGTGTTGATAATTCTTATATCTGGTCTGCTTTCACAGTGACACTGGGATTGTTGCTGATGCTTATATCTGGTCTGTGTTCACAGTGACACTAGGAGTGTTGTTGATTCTTATATCTGTTCTGCTTTCACAGTGACACTAGGAGTGTTGCTGATTCTTATATCTGGTCTATGTTCACAGTGAAACTGGGAGTGTTGCTGATTCTTATGTCTGTTCCGCTTTCACAGTGACACTGGGAGTGTTGATAATTCTTATATCTGCTCTGCTTTCACAGTGACACTGGGATTGTTGTTGATTCTTATATCCGTTCTGCTTTTACAGTGACACTGGGAGTGTTGCTGATTCTTATATCTGGTCTGCTTTCACAGTGACTCTGGGAGTGTTGCTGATTCTTATATCTGCTCTGCTTTCACAGTGACACTGGGAGTGTTGATAATTCTTATATCAGGTCTGCTTTCACAGTGACACTGGGAGTGTTGCTAGTTCTTAATATCTGCTCTGCTTTCACAGTGACACCGGGAGTGTTGCTGATTCTTATATCTGCTCTGCTTTCACAGTGACACTGGGAGTGTTGTTGATTCTTATATCCGTTCTGCTTTTACAGTGACACTGGGAGTGTTGCTGATTCTTATATCTGGTCTGCTTTCACAGTGACTCTGGGAGTGTTGCTGATTCTTATATCTGCTCTGCTTTCACAGTGACACTGGGAGTGTTGATAATTCTTATATCAGGTCTGCTTTCCCAGTGACACTGGGATTGTTGCTAATTCTTAATATCTGCTCTGCTTTCACAGTGACACCAGGAGTGTTGCTGATTCTTATATCTGGTCTGCTTTCACAGTGACTCTGTGAGTGTTGCTGATTCTTAGATCTGCTCTGCTTTCACAGTGACACTGGGAGTGTTGATAATTCTTATATCTGGTCTGCTTCCACAGTGACACTGGGAGTGTTGCTAATTCTTATATCTGGTCTACTTTCACCAGTGACATTGGGAGTGCTGAAATATTTATATCTGGTCGACTTTCACAAGTGACACACGGAGTGTTGCTAATACATTATATCTGGTCGGCTTTCACCAGTGACACAGGGAGTGTTGCAATACTTATAACTGATCTGTCTTCACCAGTGACACCCTTGGATCTGGTCTGATTTCGCCAGTGATAGAACAAGTATCAATGCTTGCTATTACTTCTATCTGCACAGCTTTCACCAGTGGCACAAGGAGGTTTGCTTCTTACATCTGGACCACTTTCGCCAGAAACACAAGTGCCTTAGGGTGTGTTGCAATACTTATATCTGTCCGGCTTTCACCAATAACACAGGGAGTGTTGCGAATACTTATGTCTGGTATGCGTTCACCATCATCACGGGGAGTGTTGCTATGCCTGGACTGCTTTGACTAGAGACAATGGAGGATTTGTATGTCTGGTCTGCTTACACCGATGGCACGGGGAGTTTTGTTATGTCTGCCCTGCTTTCACCACTGTCACAGGGAGTGTTGCTAATGCGTCTGTCTGGTTTGCTTACACCCATGGCACAGAGAGTGTTGCTATGCCTGGTCTGTCTTCACCAGAGACACTGGAGGATTTGCTAATACATGTATCTGGCCTTCTTTGACCAGTGACGCAAGGAGTGTTGTTGACACTTCTGTCTGGTTTCTTTAGACCTATGGCACAGGGAGGTTTGCCATGCCCGGTCTGCTTTCACCAGTAGCACAAGAAGTATTGCTGCTAATACGTACACCTGGTTTGCTCACAACAACGATTCTGTGAATGTTTAAAATGCATTGGAGTGTTGCACACATGACATTGGGATATTCCAGATCCACGTGTCCAGCTTAGTTGCACACATAGTGCTGTGGGTGTTGCTGGCACAAATGACCTGTTTCCGTGTAGAGCTAGTGCTGGCGACCTACTGAGGCAAGTGTTGGGGATGCTGCTGAGCCACGTGACCTGTTTAGTTGCACTTCTAATGCTGGGGGTGCAGCTGAGGCATGCTTCCTGATTACTTCTAGGTACAGGACTGGGGGTGCAAATGCTCTGTCTACTTGCAGATATTGTACTAAGGATGCTCGTTAGACACATGACTGGTCTAACTGGACATATAATGCTGCTTAGACGTGTTGCTTACCTGCCTGTAACATTGGTGCTAGGGAGGCTGCAGAGACAAATTCCCTGTTCACCTGCACATACGAGAATCATGGCCTACCTACCTGCACATACGGTTCTGAGCATGCTACTGAGGATCATGGCCTGCCTACCTGCACATACGGTGCTGAGCATGCTACTGAGAATCATGGCCTGCCTACCTGTACATAAAGAGCTGGGCATGCTGCTGAGAATATTGGCCTACCTACCTGCACATACGGTGCTGAGCATGCTATTGAGAATCATGGCCTACCTACCTGCACATACGGTGCTGAGCATGCTACTGAGAATATTGGCCTACCTACCTGCACATACGGTGCTGAGCATGCTATTGAGAATCATGGCCTGCCTACCTGCACATACGGTGCTGAGCATGCTGCTGAGAATCATGGCCTGCCTACCTGCACATACGGTGCTGAGCATGCTGCTGAGAATCATGGCCTGCCTACCTGCACATACGGTGCTGAGCATGCTGCTGAGAATCATGGCCTGCCTACCTGCACATACGGTGCTGAGCATGCTGCTGAGAATCATGGCCTGCCTACCTGCACATACAGTGCTGAGCATGCTACTGAGAATCATGGCCTGCCTACCTGCACAAACGGAGCTGGGCATGCTGCTGAGAATCATGGCCTGTCTACCTGCACATACGGTGCTGAGCATGCTGCTGAGAATCATGGCCTGCCTACCTGCACATAAGGAGCTGGGCATGCTGCTGAGAATCATGGCCTGCCTACCTGCACATACGGTGCTGAGCATGCTACTAAGAATCATGGCCTGCCTACCTGCACAAACGGTGCTGAGCATGCTACTGAGAATCATGGCCTACCTACACATACGGTGCTGAACATGCTACTGAGAATCATGGCCTACCTACCTGCACATACGGTGCTGAGCATGCTACTGAGAATCATGGCCTACCTACCTGCACATACGGTGCTGAGCATGCTACTGAGAATCATGGCCTACCTACCTGCACATACGGTGCTGAGCATGCTACTGAGAATCATGGCCTACCTACCTGCACATACGGTGCTGAGCATGCTACTGAGAATCATGGCCTACCTACCTGCACATACGGTGCTGAGCATGCTACTGAGAATCATGGCCTGCCTACCTGCACATACGGTGCTGAGCATGCTACTGAGAATCATGGCCTGCCTACCTGCACATAAGGAGCTGGCTATGCTGCTGAGAATCATGGCCTGCCTACCTGCACATATGGTGCTGAGCATGCTACTGAGAATCATGGCCTACCTACCTGCACATACGGTGCTGAGCATGCTACTGAGAATCATGGCCTACCTACCTGCACATACGGTGCTGAGCATGCTACTGAGAATCATGGCCTGCCTACCTGTACATAAGGAGCTGGCTATGCTGCTGAGACACGTGCCCTGTTTACTTACATATATAGTGCAGAGGATGCTCCTGAGATACGCGCTTACTGGTAAACATAGAACAGGGTTTGCTCCTGAGACACGTGTTCTGTTAACTTTTACATTTAGTGTAGGGTAGCTGCTGAGAATCGTGTCATGTTTACTTGCATATATAGTGCTGAGGAGGCTTCTGGGATGCATTCCCTGCTCACTTTCCCATATAGTGAAGGGTATGCTGCTGAGACTGTGCCATGTTTACTTGTATATATAGTGCTGAGGAGGCTTCTGAGATGCATTCCCTGTTCACTTTCCCATATAGTGTAGGCTATGCTGCTGAGATACCTGCCCTGCTTACTGGTATACATAGCGCAGGGGCTGCTCCGGAGACATGTGTTCTGTTAACTTTCACATTTAGTGAAGGGTAGCTCCTGAGACTCGTGCAAAGTTTACTTGCATTTATAGTGTTGAGGAGGCTTCGGAGATGCACTTCATGTTCACTTTCCCATATAGTGTAGGCTATGCTACTGAGGAACGCGCTCTGATTACTGGTACACATAGCGCAGGGCTGCTCCTGAGACGCGTGTTCTGTTAACTTTCACATTTAGTGAAGGATAGCTGCTGAGACTCGTGCCATGTTTACTTCCATATGTAGTGCTGAGGAGGCTTCGGAGATGCATGCCCTGTTCACTTTGACATATAGGCCCTCATTCCAACCCAGGCGTTAAGGGTTTAACGGCGCCGACGGCGCCGTTAACCCTTAACGCCTGATTTCCACCTTAACGCCTGCTTTTAGCAGGCGTTAAGTACCAAGGCGCTAATCATCCTTGGCGCTAATTACGGCACCGTAATTTACGGTGCCGTAATTAGCGCCTTCCCCACTCCCATTATGCCCTACGGGGCAAAAATGGGAATGGGGAAGGGTAAATGGGGATTGGGGATTTACCGCCCCACTCACCTTGGAATGGGGCGGTAAATCCGCCATCCACCATGGTGTAAAGGTAGTTTACACCATGGTGGTAAAGTAGGGAACTTACCACCTGGGTTGGAATGAGGGCCATAGTGTAGGGCATGCTGCTGAGACTTGTGCCGTGTTTACTTGTATATATAGTGCTGAGGAGGCTTCTGAGATGCATTCCCTGTTCACTCTCCCATATAGTGAAGGCTATGCTGCTGAGACTTGTGCCATGTTTACTTGTATATATAGTGCTGAGGAGGCTTCTGAGATGCATTCCCTGTTCACTTTCCCATATAGTGAAGGCTATGCTGCTGAGACTTGTGCCATGTTTACTTGTATATATAGTGCTGCGGAGGCTTCTGAGATGCATTCCCTGCTCACTTTCCCATATAGTGGGTATGCTGCTGAGACTTGTGCCATGTTTACTTGTATATATAGCGCTGAGGAGGCTTCTGAGATGCATTCCCTGTTCACTTTCCCATATAGTGAAGGCTATGCTGCTGAGACTTGTGCCATGTTTACTTGTATATATAGCGCTGAGGAGGCTTCTGAGATGCATTGGCTGCTGACTTTCCCATATAGTGAAGGGTATGCTGCTAAGACTTGTACCGTGTTTACTTGTATATATATAGTGCTGAGGAGGCTTCTGAGATGCATTCCCTGTTCACTTTCCCATACAGTGAAGGGTAGCTGCTGAGACTTGTGCCATGTTTACTTGTATATATAGTGCTGAGGAGGCTTCTGAGATGCATTCCCTGTTCACCTTCCCATATAGTGAAGGCTATGCTGCTGAGACTTGTGCCATGTTTACTTGTATATATAGTGCTGAGGAGGCTTCTGAGATGCATTCCCTGTTCACTTTCCCATATAGTGAAGGCTATGCTGCTGAGACTTGTGCCATGTTTACTTGTATATATAGCGCTGAGGAGGCTTCTGAGATGCATTCCCTGTTCACTTTCCCATATAGTGAAGGCTATGCTGCTGCGACTTGTGCCATGTTTACTTGTATATATAGCGCTGAGGAGGCTTCTGAGATGCATTCCCTGCTGACTGTCCCATATAGTGAAGGGTATGCTGCTAAGACTTGTACCGTGTTTACTTGTGTATATATAGCGCTGAAGAGGCTTCTGAGATGCATTCCCTGCTGACTTTCCCATATAGTGAAGGGTATGCTGCTGAGACTCGTACCATGTTTACTTGTATATATAGTGCTGAGGAGGCTTCTGAGATGCATTCCCTGTTCACTTTCCCATATAGTGAAGGGTAGCTGCTGAGACTTGTGCCGCATTTACTTGTATATATAGTGCTGAGGAGGCTTCTGAGATGCATTCCCTGCTCACTTTCCCATATAGTGAAGGGTAGCTGCTGGCACATACTTGTATATATAGTGCTGAGGAGGCTTCTGAGATGCATTCCCTGCTCACTTTCCCATATAGTGAAGGGTATGCTGCTGAGACTTGTGCCATGTTTACTTGTATATATAGTGCTGAGAAGGCTTCTGAGATGCATTCCCTGCTCACTTTCCCATATAGTGAAGGCTATGCTGCTGAGACTTGTGCCGTGTTTACTTGTATATATAGTGCTGAGGAGGCTTCTGAAATGCATTCCCTGTTCACTTTCCCTTATAGTGAAGGGTATGCTGCTGAGATACGTGCCATGTTACTTGTATATATAGTGCTGAGCAGGCTTCTGAGATGTATTCCCTGTTCACTTTCCCATATAGTGAAGGGTAGCTGCTGAGACCTGTGCCGTGTTTACTTGTATATATAGTGCTGAGGAGGCTTCTGAGATGTATTCCCTGTTCACTTTCCCATATAGTGAAGGGTATGCTGCTGAGACTCGTACCATGTTTACTTGTATATATAGTGCTGAGGAGGCTTTTGAGATGCATTCCCTGTTCACTTTCCCATATAGTGAAGGGTATGCTGCTGAGACTCGTACCATGTTTACTTGTATATATAGTGCTGAGGAGGCTTCTGAGATGCATTCCCTGTTCACTTTCCCATATACTGAAGGGTATGCTGCTGAGACTCGTACCATATTTACTTGTATATATAGTGCTGAGGAGGCTTCTGAGATGCATTCCCTGCTCACTTTCCCATATAGTGAAGGGTAGCTGCTGAGACTTGTGCCATGTTTACTTGTATATATATATTGCTGAGGAGGCTTCTGAGATGCATTCCCTGTTCACTTTCCCATACAGTGAAGGGTATGCTGCTGAGATATGTGCCCTGCTTACTTTCCCATATAGTGCTGAGGGGGCTTCTGAGATGCATTCCCTGCTCACTTTCCCATATAGTGAAGGGTAGCTGCTGAGACTTGTGCCGTGTTTGCTTGTATATATAGTGCTGAGGAGGCTTCTGAGATGCATTCCATGCTCACTTTCCCATATAGTGAAGGGTAGCTGCTGAGACTTGTGCCGTGTTTACTTGTATATATAGTGCTGAGGAGGCTTCTGAGATGCATGCCCTGTTCACTTTCCATATAGTGTAGGGTAGCTGCTGAGACTTGTGCCGTGTTTGCTTGCATTTATAGTGCTGAGGAGGCTTCTGAGATGCACTCCCTGCTCACTTTCCCATATAGTGAAGGGTAGCTGCTGAGACTTGTGCCGTGTTTACTTGTATATATAGTGCTGAGGAGGCTTCTGAGATGCATTCCCTGCTCACTTTCCCATATAGTGAAGGGTAGCTGCTGAGACTTGTGCTGTGTTTACTTGTGTATATATAGTGCTGAGGAGGCTTCTGAGATGCATTTCCTGTTCACTTTCCCATATAGTGAAGGGTATGCTGCTGAGATACGTGCCCTGCATACTTTCCCATATAGTGCTGAGGGGGCTTCTGAGATGCATTCCCTGCTCACTTTCCCATATAGTGGGTATGCTGCTGAGACTTGTACCGTGTTTACTTGTGTATATATAGCGCTGAGGAGGCTTCTGAGATGCATTCCCTGTTCACTTTCCCATATAGTGAAGGGTATGCTGCTGAGATACGTGCCCTGCATACTTTCCCATATAGTGCTGAGGGGGCTTCTGAGATGCATTCCGTGCTCACTTTACCATATAGTGAAGGGTAGCTGCTGAGACTTTTGCTGTGTTTACTTGTATATATAGTGCTGAGGAGGCTTCTGAGATGAATTCCCTGCTCACTTTCCCATATAGTGAAGGGTATGCTGCTGAGATACATGCCCTGCGTACTTTCCCATATAGTGCTGAGGGGGCTTCTGAGATGCATTCCCTGCTCACTTTCCCATATAGTGAAGGGTAGCTGCTGAGACTTGTGCTGTGTTTACTTGTATATATAGTGCTGAGGAGGCTTCTGAGATGCATTCCCTGCTCACTTTCCCATATAGTGAAGGGTAGCTGCTGAGACTTGTGCCATGTTTACTTGTATATATAGTGCTGAGGAGGCTTCTGAGATGCATTCCCTGTTCACTTTCCCATATAGTGAAGGGTAGCTACTGAGACTTGTGCCGTGTTTACTTGTGTATATATAGTGCTGAGGAGTCTTCTAAGATGCCTTCCCTGTTCACTTTCCCATACAGTGAAGGGTATGCTGCTGAGATACGTTCCCTGCGTACTTTCACATATAGTGCTGAGGGGGCTTCTGAGATGCATTCCCTGCTCACTTTCCCATATGGTGAAGGGTAGCTGCTGAGACTTGTGCCGTGTTTACTTGTATATATAGTTCTGAGGAGGCTTCTGAGATGCATTCCCTGCTCACTTTCCCATATAGTGAAGGGTAGCTGCTGAGACTTGTGCCGTGTTTACTTGTGTATATATAGTGCTGAGGAGGCTTCTGAGATGCATTCCCTGTTCACTTTCCCATATAGTGAAGGGTATGCTGCTGAGATACGTTCCCTGGGTACTTTCACATATAGTGCTGAGGGGGCTTCTGAGATGCATTCCCTGCTCACTTTCCCATATAGTGAAGGGTAGCTGCTGAGACTTGTGCCGTGTTTACTTGTATATATAGTGCTGAGGAGGCTTCTGTGATGCATTCCCCGCTCACTTTCCCATATAGTGAAGGGTATGCTGCTGAGATACGTTCCCTGTGTACTTTCACATATAGTGCTGAGGAGGCTTCTGAGATGCATTCCCTGTTCACTTTCCCATATAGTGAAGGGTATGCTGCTGAGATACGTGCCCTGCGTACTTTCCCATATAGTGCTGAGGGGGCTTCTGTCTGAGATGCATTCCCTGCTCACTTTCCCATATAGTGAAGGGTAGCTGCTGAGACTTCTGCCGTGTTTACTTGTATATATAGTGCTGAGGAGGCTTCTGAGATGCATTCCCTGCTCACTTTCCCATATAGTGAAGGGTAGCTGCTGAGACATGTGCCGTGTTTACTTGTATATATAGTGCTGAGGAGGCTTCTGAGATGCATTCCCTGCTCACTTTCCCATATAGTGAAGGGTAGCTGCTGAGACTTGTGCCATGTTTACTTGTATATATAGTGCTGAGGAGGCTTCTGAGATGCATTCCCTGCTCACTTTCCCATACAGTGAAGGGTATGCTGCTGAGATACGTGCCATGTTTACTTGTATATAAAGTGCTGAGGAGGCTTCTGAGATGCATTCCCTGCTCACTTTCCCATATAGTGAAGGGTACCTACTGAGACTTGTGCCGTGTTTACTTGTATATATAGTGCTGAGGAGGCTTCTGAGATGCATTCCCTGCTCACTTTCCCATATAGTGTAGGGCATGCTGCTGAGACTCGTGCCATGTTTACTTGTATATATAGTGCTGAGGAGGCTTCTGAGATGCATGCCCTGTTCACTTTCCCATATAGTGAAGGGTAGCTGCTGAGACTCGTGCCATGTTTACTTGCATTTATAGTGCTGAGGAGGCTTCTGAGATGCATGCCCTGTTCACTTTCCATATAGTGTAGGGCATGCTGCTGAGACTCGTGCCATGTTTACTTGTATATATAGTGCTGAGGGGGCTTCTGAGATGCATTCCCTGCTCACTTTCCTATATAGTGAAGGCTATGCTGCTGAGATACTTGCCCTGCTCACTTTCCCATATAGTGAAGGGTAGCTGCTTTGACTTGTGCCATGTTTACTTGTATATATGTGCTGAGGAGGCTTCTGAGATGCATGCCCTGCTCACTTTCCCATATAGTGAAGGCTATGCTGCTGAGCCTCGTGCCATGTTTACTTGTATATATAGTGCTGAGGAGGCTTCTGAGATGCATTCCCTGCTCACTTTCCCATATAGTGAAGGGTAACTGCTGAGACTTTAACCGTGTTTACTTGTCTATATAGTGCTGAGGAGGCTTCTGAGATGCATTCCCTGCTCACTTTCCCATATAGTGAAGGGTAACTGCTGAGACTTTAACCGTGTTTACTTGTCTATATAGTGCTGAGGAGGCTTCTGAGATGCATGCCCTGTTCACTTTCCATATAGTGTAGGGCATGCTGCTGAGACTCGTGTCATGTTTACTTGCATTTATAGTGCTGAGGAGGCTTCTGAGATGCATGCCCTGTTCACTTTCCATATAGTGTAGGGCATGCTGCTGAGACTCGTGCCATGTTTACTTGTATATATAGTGCTGAGGGGGCTTCTGAGATGCATTCCCTACTCACTTTCCTATATAGTGAAGGCTATGCTGCTGAGATACTTGCCCTGCTTACTTTCCCATATAGTGCGGGGAGGCTTCTGAGATGCATTCCCTGCTCACTTTCCCATATAGTGAAGGGTATGCTGCTGAGACTCGTGCCATGTTTACTTGTATATATAGTGCTGAGGGGGCTTCTGAGATGCATTCCCTGCTCACTTTCCTATATAGTGAAGGCTATGCTGCTGAGATATTTGCCATGCTAACTTTCCCATATAGTGCTGAGGAGGCTTCTGAGATGCATTCCCTGCTCACTTTCCCATATAGTGAAGGGTAGCTGCTGAGACTTGTGCCATGTTTACTTGTATATATAGTGCTGAGGAGGCTTCTAAGATGCATTCCCTGTTCACTTTCCCATACAGTGAAGGGTATGCTGCTGAGATACGTTCCCTGCGTACTTTCACATATAGTGCTGAGGGGGCTTCTGAGATGCATTCCCTGCTCACTTTCCCATATAGTGAAGGGTAGCTGCTGAGACTTGTGCCGTGTTTACTTGTATATATAGTGCTGAGGAGGCTTCTGAGATGCATTCCCTGCTCACTTTCCCATATAGTGAAGGGTAGCTGCTGAGACTTGTGCCGTGTTTACTTGTGTATATATAGTGCTGAGGAGGCTTCTGAGATGCATTCCCTGTTCACTTTCCCATATAGTGAAGGGTATGCTGCTGAGATACGTTCCCTGCATACTTTCCCATATAGTGCTGAGGGGGCTTCTGAGATGCATTCCCTGCTCACTTTCCCATATAGTGAAGGGTATGCTGCTGAGATACGTGCCCTGCGTACTTTCCCATATAGTGCTGAGGAGGCTTCTGAGATGCATTCCCTGCTCACTTTCCCATATAGTGAAGGGTATGCTGCTGAGACTTGTACCATGTTTACTTGTGTATATGTGTATATATAGTGTTGAGGATGCTTCTGAGATGCATTCCCTGCTCACTTTCCCATATAGTGAAGGGTAGCTGCTGAGACTTGTGCCGTGTTTACTTGTGTATATATAGTGCTGAGGAGGCTTCTGAGATGCATTCCCTGCTCACTTTCCCATATAGTGAAGGGTAGCTGCTGAGACTTGTGCCGTGTTTACTTGTGTATATATAGTGCTGAGGAGGCTTCTGAGATGCATTCCCTGCTCACTTTCCCCATATAGTGAAGGGTAGCTGCTGAGACTTGTGCCATGTTTACTTGTATATATAGTGCTGAGGATGCTTCTGAGATGCCTTCCCTGCTCACTTTCCCATATAGTGAAGTGTAGCTTCTGAGACTTGTGCCGTGTTTACTTGTGTATATATAGTGCTGAGGAGGCTTCTGAGATGCATTCCCTGCTCACTTTCCCATATAGTGAAGGCTATGCTGCTGCGACTTGTGCCATGTTTACTTGTATATATAGCGCTGAGGAGGCTTCTGAGATGCATTCCCTGCTGACTGTCCCATATGGTGAAGGGTATGCTGCTAAGACTTGTACCGTGTTTACTTGTGTATATATAGCGCTGAGGAGGCTTCTGAGATGCATTCCCTGCTGACTTTCCCATATAGTGAAGGGTATGCTGCTGAGACTCGTACCATGTTTACTTGTATATATAGTGCTGAGGAGGCTTCTGAGATGCATTCCCTGTTCACTTTCCCATATAGTGAAGGGTAGCTGCTGAGACTTGTGCCGTGTTTACTTGTATATAGAGTGCTGAGGAGGCTTCTGAGATGCATTCCCTGCTCACTTTCCCATATAGTGAAGGGTAGCTGCTGAGACTTGTGCCATGTTTACTTGTATATATAGTGCTGAGAAGGCTTCTGAGATGCATTCCCTGCTCACTTTCCCATATAGTGAAGGCTATGCTGCTGAGACTTGTGCCGTGTTTACTTGTATATATAGTGCTGAGGAGGCTTCTGAAATGCATTCCCTGTTCACTTTCCCTTATAGTGAAGGGTATGCTGCTGAGATACGTGCCATGTTACTTGTATATATAGTGCTGAGGAGGCTTCTGAGATGTATTCCCTGTTCACTTTCCCATATAGTGAAGGGTAGCTGCTGAGACCTGTGCCGTGTTTACTTGTATATATAGTGCTGAGGAGGCTTCTGAGATGTATTCCCTGTTCACTTTCCCATATAGTGAAGGGTATGCTGCTGAGACTCGTACCATGTTTACTTGTATATATAGTGCTGAGGAGGCTTCTGAGATGCATTCCCTGTTCACTTTCCCATATAGTGAAGGGTATGCTGCTGAGACTCGTACCATGTTTACTTGTATATATAGTGCTGAGGAGGCTTCTGAGATGCATTCCCTGTTCACTTTCCCATATACTGAAGGGTATGCTGCTGAGACTTGTGCCATGTTTACTTGTATATATATATATTGCTGAGGAGGCTTCTGAGATGCATTCCCTGTTCACTTTCCCATACAGTGAAGGGTATGCTGCTGAGATACGTGCCCTGCTTACTTTCCCATATAGTGCTGAGGGGGCTTCTGAGATACATTCCCTGCTCACTTTCCCATATAGTGAAGGGTAGCTGCTGAGACTTGTGCCGTGTTTGCTTGTATATATAGTGCTGAGGAGGCTTCTGAGATGCATTCCATGCTCACTTTCCCATATAGTGAAGGGTAGCTGCTGAGACTTGTGCCGTGTTTACTTGTATATATAGTGCTGAGGAGGCTTCTGAGATGCATGCCCTGTTCACTTTCCATATAGTGTAGGGCATGCTGCTGAGACTCGTGCCATGTTTACTTGCATTTATAGTGCTGAGGAGGCTTCTGAGATGCACTCCCTGCTCACTTTCCCATATAGTGAAGGGTAGCTGCTGAGACTTGTGCCGTGTTTACTTGTATATATAGTGCTGAGGAGGCTTCTGAGATGCATTCCCTGATCACTTTCCCATATAGTGAAGGGTAGCTGCTGAGACTTGTGCCGTGTTTACTTGTGTATATATAGTGCTGAGGAGGCTTCTGAGATGCATTCCCTGTTCACTTTCCCATATAGTAAAGGGTATGCTGCTGAGATACGTGCCCTGCATACTTTCCCATATAGTGCTGAGGGGGCTTCTGAGATGCATTCCCTGCTCACTTTCCCATATAGTGAAGGGTAGCTGCTGAGACTTGTACCGTGTTTACTTGTATATATAGTGCTGAGGAGGCTTCTGAGATGCATTCCCTGCTCACTTTCCCATATAGTGGGTATGCTGCTGAGACTTGTACCGTGTTTACTTGTGTATATATAGTGCTGAGGAGGCTTCTGAGATGCATTCCCTGTTCACTTTCCCATATAGTGAAGGGTATGCTGCTGAGATACGTGCCCTGCATACTTTCCCATATAGTGCTGAGGGGGCTTCTGAGATGCATTCCGTGCTCACTTTCCCATATAGTGAAGGGTAGCTGCTGAGACTTTTGCTGTGTTTACTTGTATATATAGTGCTGAGGAGGCTTCTGAGATGAATTCCCTGCTCACTTTCCTATATAGTGAAGGGTATGCTGCTGAGATACGTTCCCTGTGTACTTTCACATATAGTGCTGAGGAGGCTTCTGAGATGCATTCCCTGTTCACTTTCCCATATAGTGAAGGGTATGCTGCTGAGATACGTGCCCTGCATACTTTCCCATATAGTGCTGAGGGGGCTTCTGAGATGCATTCCCTGCTCACTTTCCCATATAGTGAAGGGTAGCTGCTGAGACTTGTGCTGTGTTTACTTGTATATATAGTGCTGGGGAGGCTTCTGAGATGCATTCCCTGCTCACTTTCCCATATAGTGAAGGGTAGCTGCTGAGACTTGTGCCATGTTTACTTGTATATATAGTGCTGAGGAGGCTTCTGAGATGCATTCCCTGTTCACTTTCCCATATAGTGAAGGGTATGCTGCTGAGACTCGTGCCATGTTTACTTGTATATATATTGCTGAGGAGTCTTCTAAGATGCCTTCCCTGTTCACTTTCCCATATAGTGAAGGGTAGCTGCTGAGACTTGTGCCGTGTTTGCTTGTATATATAGTGCTGAGGAGGCTTCTGAGATGCATTCCATGCTCACTTTCCCATATAGTGAAGGGTAGCTGCTGAGACTTGTGCCGTGTTTACTTGTATATATAGTGCTGAGGAGGCTTCTGAGATGCATGCCCTGTTCACTTTCCATATAGTGTAGGGCATGCTGCTGAGACTCGTGCCATGTTTACTTGCATTTATAGTGCTGAGGAGGCTTCTGAGATGCACTCCCTGCTCACTTTCCCATATAGTGAAGGGTAGCTGCTGAGACTTGTGCCGTGTTTACTTGTATATATAGTGCTGAGGAGGCTTCTGAGATGCATTCCCTGATCACTTTCCCATATAGTGAAGGGTAGCTGCTGAGACTTGTGCCGTGTTTACTTGTGTATATATAGTGCTGAGGAGACTTCTGAGATGCATTCCCTGTTCACTTTCCCATATAGTAAAGGGTATGCTGCTGAGATACGTGCCCTGCATACTTTCCCATATAGTGCTGAGGGGGCTTCTGAGATGCATTCCCTGCTCACTTTCCCATATAGTGAAGGGTAGCTGCTGAGACTTGTACCGTGTTTACTTGTATATATAGTGCTGAGGAGGCTTCTGAGATGCATTCCCTGCTCACTTTCCCATATAGTGGGTATGCTGCTGAGACTTGTACCGTGTTTACTTGTGTATATATAGTGCTGAGGAGGCTTCTGAGATGCATTCCCTGTTCACTTTCCCATATAGTGAAGGGTATGCTGCTGAGATACGTGCCCTGCATACTTTCCCATATAGTGCTGAGGGGGCTTCTGAGATGCATTCCGTGCTCACTTTCCCATATAGTGAAGGGTAGCTGCTGAGACTTTTGCTGTGTTTACTTGTATATATAGTGCTGAGGAGGCTTCTGAGATGAATTCCCTGCTCACTTTCCTATATAGTGAAGGGTATGCTGCTGAGATACGTTCCCTGTGTACTTTCACATATAGTGCTGAGGAGGCTTCTGAGATGCATTCCCTGTTCACTTTCCCATATAGTGAAGGGTATGCTGCTGAGATACGTGCCCTGCGTACTTTCCCATATAGTGCTGAGGGGGCTTCTGAGATGCATTCCCTGCTCACTTTCCCATATAGTGAAGGGTAGCTGCTGAGACTTGTGCTGTGTTTACTTGTATATATAGTGCTGGGGAGGCTTCTGAGATGCATTCCCTGCTCACTTTCCCATATAGTGAAGGGTAGCTGCTGAGACTTGTGCCATGTTTACTTGTATATATAGTGCTGAGGAGGCTTCTGAGATGCATTCCCTGTTCACTTTCCCATATAGTGAAGGGTATGCTGCTGAGACTCGTGCCATGTTTACTTGTATATATATTGCTGAGGAGTCTTCTAAGATGCCTTCCCTGTTCACTTTCCCATACAGTGAAGGGTATGCTGCTGAGATACGTTCCCTGCGTACTTTCACATATAGTGCTGAGGGGGCTTCTGAGATGCATTCCCTGCTCACTTTCCCATATGGTGAAGGGTAGCTGCTGAGACTTGTGCCGTGTTTACTTGTATATATAGTTCTGAGGAGGCTTCTGAGATGCATTCCCTGCTCACTTTCCCATATAGTGAAGGGTAGCTGCTGAGACTTGTGCCGTGTTTACTTGTGTATATATAGTGCTGAGGAGGCTTCTGAGATGCATTCCCTGTTCACTTTCCCATATAGTGAAGGGTATGCTGCTGAGATACGTTCCCTGGGTACTTTCACATATAGTGCTGAGGGGGATTCTGAGATGCATTCCCTGCTCACTTTCCCATATTGTGAAGGGTAGCTGCTGAGACTTGTGCCGTGTTTACTTGTATATATAGTGCTGAGGAGGCTTCTGTGATGCATTCCCTGCTCACTTTCCCATATAGTGAAGGGTGTGCTGCTGAGATACGTTCCCTGTGTACTTTCACATATAGTGCTGAGGAGGCTTCTGAGATGCATTCCCTGTTCACTTTCCCATATAGTGAAGGGTATGCTGCTGAGATACGTGCGCTGCATACTTTCCCATATATTGCTGAGGGGGCTTCTGTCTGAGATGCATTCCCTGCTCACTTTCCCATATAGTGAAGGGTAGCTGCTGAGACTACTGCCGTGTTTACTTGTATATATAGTGCTGAGGAGGCTTCTGAGATGCATTCCCTGCTCACTTTCCCATATAGTGAAGGGTAGCTGCTGAGACTTGTGCCGTGTTTACTTGTATATATAGTGCTGAGGAGGCTTCTGAGATGCATTCCCTGCTCACTTTCCCATATAGTGAAGGGTAGCTGCTGAGACTTGTGCCATGTTTACTTGTATATATAGTGCTGAGGAGGCTTCTGAGATGCATTCCCTGCTCACTTTCCCATACAGTGAAGGGTATGCTGCTGAGATACGTGCCATGTTTACTTGTATATAAAGTGCTGAGGAGGCTTCTGAGATGCATTCCCTGCTCACTTTCCCATATAGTGAAGGGTACCTACTGAGACTTGTGCCGTGTTTACTTGTATATATAGTGCTGAGGAGGCTTCTGAGATGCATGCCCTGTTCACTTTCCATATAGTGTAGGGCATGCTGCTGAGACTCGTGCCATGTTTACTTGTATATATAGTGCTGAGGGGGTTTCTGAGATGCATTCCCTGCTCACTTTCCTATATAGTGAAGGCTATGCTGCTGAGATACTTGCCCTGCTCACTTTCCCATATAGTGAAGGGTAGCTGCTTTGACTTGTGCCATGTTTACTTGTATATTTGTATATATAGTGCTGAGGAGGCTTCTGAGATGCATTCCCTGCTCACTTTCCCATATAGTGAAGGCTATGCTGCTGAGCCTCGTGCCATGTTTACTTGTATATATAGTGCTGAGGAGGCTTCTGAGATGCATTCCCTGCTCATTTTCCTATATAGTGAAGGGTAACTGCTGAGACTTGTGCCGTGTTTACTTGTATATATAGTGCTGAGGAGGCTTCTGAGATGCATTCCCTGTTCACTTTCCATATAGTGTAGGGCATGCTGCTGAGACTCGTGCCATGTTTACTTGTATATATAGTGCTGAGGGGGCTTCTGAGATGCATTCCCTACTCACTTTCCTATATAGTGAAGGCTATGCTGCTGAGATACTTGCCCTGCTTACTTTCCCATATAGTGCTGAGGAGGCTTCTGAGATGCATTCCCTGCTCACTTTCCCATATAGTGAAGGGTAGCTGCTGAGACTTGTGCCATGTTTACTTGTATATATAGTGCTGAGGAGGCTTCTGAGATGCATTCCCTGTTCACTTTCCCATATAGTGAAGGGTATGCTGCTGAGACTCGTGCCATGTTTATATTGCTGAGGAGGCTTCTAAGATGCATTCCCTGTTCACTTTCCCATACAGTGAAGGGTATGCTGCTGAGATACGTTCCCTGCGTACTTTCACATATAGTGCTGAGGGGGCTTCTGAGATGCATTCCCTGCTCACTTTCCCATATAGTGAAGGGTAGCTGCTGAGACTTGTACCGTGTTTACTTGTATATATAGTGCTGAGGAGGCTTCTGAGATGCATTCCCTGCTCACTTTCCCATATAGTGAAGGGTAGCTACTGAGACTTGTGCCGTGTTTACTTGTGTATATATAGTGCTGAGGAGGCTTCTGAGATGCATTCCCTGTTCACTTTCCCATATAGTGAAGGGTATGCTGCTGAGATACGTTCCCTGCATACTTTCCCATATAGTGCTGAGGGGGCTTCTGAGATGCATTCCCTGCTCACTTTCCCATATAGTGAAGGGTATGCTGCTGAGATACGTGCCCTGCGTACTTTCCCATATAGTGCTGAGGAGGCTTCTGAGATGCATTCCCTGCTCACTTTCCCATATAGTGAAGGGTATGCTGCTGAGACTTGTACCATGTTTACTTGTGTATATGTGTATATATAGTGTTGAGGATGCTTCTGAGATGCATTCCCTGCTCACTTTCCCATATAGTGAAGGGTAGCTGCTGAGACTTGTGCCGTGTTTACTTGTGTATATATAGTGCTGAGGAGGCTTCTGAGATGCATTCCCTGCTCACTTTCCCATATAGTGAAGGGTAGCTGCTGAGACTTGTGCCGTGTTTACTTGTGTATATATAGTGCTGAGGAGGCTTCTGAGATGCATTCCCTGCTCACTTTCCCCATATAGTGAAGGGTAGCTGCTGAGACTTGTGCCATGTTTACTTGTATATATAGTGCTGAGGATGCTTCTGAGATGCCTTCCCTGCTCACTTTCCCATATAGTGAAGTGTAGCTTCTGAGACTTGTGCCGTGTTTACTTGTGTATATATAGTGCTGAGGAGGCTTCTGAGATGCATTCCCTGCTCACTTTCCCATATAGTGAAGGGTAGCTGCTGAGACTTGTGCCATGTTTACTTGTATATATAGTGCTGAGGAGGCTTCTGAGATGCATTCCCTGTTCACTTTCCAATATAGTGAAGGGTAGCTGCTGAGACTTGTGCCGTGTTTACTTGTATATATAGTGCTGAGGAGGCTTCTGAGATGCATTCCCTGCTCACTTTCCCATATAGTGAAGGGTATGCTGCTGAGATACTTGCCCTGCTTACTTTCCCATATAGTGCTGAGGATGCTTCTGAGATGCATTCCCTGCTCACTTTCCTATATAGTGAAGGGTATGCTGCTGAGACTTGTGCCGTGTTTACTTGTATATATAGTGCTGAGGAGGCTTCTGGGATGCATTCCCTGCTCACTTTCCTATATAGTGAAGGGTATGCTGCTGAGATACGTGCCCTGCGTACTTTCCCATATAGTGCTGAGGGGGCTTCTGAGATGCATTCCCTGTTCACTTTCCCATATAGTGAAGGGTAGCTGCTGAGACTTGTGCCGTGTTTACTTGTATATATAGTGCTGAGGAGGCTTCTGAGATGCATTCCCTGCTCACTTTCCCATATTGTGAAGGGTAGCTGCTGAGACTCATGCCGTGTTTACTTGTATATATGGTGCTGAGGAGGCTTCTGAGATGCATTCCCTGTTCACTTTCCCATATAGTGAAGGGTAGCTGCTGAGACTTGTGCCATGTTCACTTGTATATATAGTGCTGAGGAGGCTTCTGAGATGCATTCCCTGCTCACTTTCCCATATAGTGAAGGGTATGCTGCTGAGACTCGTGCCATGTTTACTTGTATATATAGTGCTGAGGAGGCTTCTGAGATGCATTCCCTGTTCACTTTCCCATGTAGTGAAGGGTAGCTGCTGAGACTCGTGCCGTGTTTACTTGTATATATAGTGCTGAGGAGGCTTCTGAGATGCATTCCCTGTTCACTTTCCCATATAGTGAAGGGTAGCTGCTGAGACTTGTGCTGTGTTTACTTGTATATATAGTGCTGAGGAGGCTTCTGAGATGCATTCCCTGCTCACTTCCCCATATAGTGAATGGTATGCTGCTGAGACTCGTGCCATGTTTACTTGTATATATAGTGCTGAGGAGGCTTCTGAGATGCATTCCCTGTTCACTTTCCCATATAGTGAAGGGTAGCTGCTGAGACTCGTGCCATGTTTTCTTGAATATATAGTGCTGAGGAGGCTTCTGAGATGCATTCCCTGCTCACTTTCCCATATAGTGAAGGGTATGCTGCTGAGACTTGTGCCATGTTTACTTGTATATATAGTGCTGAGGAGGCTTCTGAGATGCATTCCCTGCTCACTTTCCTATGTAGTGAAGGGTATGCTGCTGAGATACGTGCCCTGCATACTTTCCCATATAGTGCTGAGGGGGCTTCTGAGATGCATTCCCTGTTCACTTTCCAATATAGTGAAGGGTAGCTGCTGAGACTTGTGCCGTGTTTACTTGTATATATAGTGCTGAGGAGGCTTCTGAGATGCATTCCCTGCTCACTTTCCCATATAGTGAAGGGTATGCTGCTGAGACTCATGCCTTGTTTACTTGTATATATAGTGCTGAGGAGGCTTCTGAGATGCATTCCCTGCTCACTTTCCCATATAGTGAAGGGTATGCTGCTGAGACTTGTGCCGTGTTTACTTGTATATATAGTGCTAAGGAGGCTTCTGGGATGCATTCCCTGCTCACTTTCCTATATAGTGAAGGATATGCTTCTGAGAGACGTGCCCTGCGTACTTTCCCATATAGTGCTGAGGGGGCTTCTGAGATGCATTCCCTGTTCACTTTCCCATATAGTGAAGGGTAGCTGCTGAGACTTGTGCCGTGTTTACTTGTATATATAGTGCTGAGGAGGCTTCTGAGATGCATTCCCTGCTCACTTTCCCATATAGTGAAGGGTAGCTGCTGAGACTCGTGCCGTGTTTACTTGTATATATAGTGCTGAGGAGGCTTCTGAGATGCATTCCCTGTTCACTTTCCCATATAGTGAAGGGTAGCTGCTGAGACTCGTGCCTTGTTTACTTGTATATATAGTGCTGAGGAGGCTTCTGTGATGCATTCCCTGTTCACTTTCCCTTATAGTGAAGGGTATGCTGCTGAGATACGTGCCCTGCATACTTTCCCATATAGTGCTGAGGGGGCTTCTGAGATGCATTCCCTGCTCACTTTCCCATATAGTGAAGGGTATGCTGCTGAGACTTGTGCCGTATTTACTAGTATATATAGTGCTAAGGAGGCTTCTGGGATGCATTCCCTGCTCACTTTCCTATATAGTGAAGGATATGCTTCTGAGAGACGTGCCCTGCGTACTTTCCCATATAGTGCTGAGGGGGCTTCTGAGATGCATTCCCTGTTCACTTTCCCATATAGTGAAGGGTAGCTGCTGAGACTTGTGCCATGTTTACTTGTATATATAGTGCTGAGGAGGCTTCTGAGATGCATTCCCTGCTCACTTTCCCATATAGTGAAGGGTAGCTGCTGAGACTTGTGCCGTGTTTACTTGTATATATAGTGCTGAGGAGGCTTCTGAGATGCATTCCCTGTTCACTTTCCCATATAGTGAAGGGTAGCTGCTGAGACTCGTGCCGTGTTTACTTGTATATATAGTGCTGAGGAGGCTTCTGAGATGCATTCCCTGTTCACTTTCCCATATAGTGAAGGGTAGCTGCTGAGACTTGTGGCGTGTTTACTTGTATATATAGTGCCAGGGAATGTATATATACATTCCCTGTATATATAGTGCTGAGGAGGCTTCTGTGATGCATTCCCTGCTCACTTTCTGAGTGAAGGGTATGCTGCTGAGACTTGTGCCGTGTTTACTTGTATATATAGTGCTGAGGAGGCTTCTGGGATGCATTCCCTGCTCACTTTCCTATATAGTGAAGGGTATGCTGCTGAGATACGTGCCCTGCGTACTTTCCCATATAGTGCTGAGGGGGCTTCTGAGATGCATTCCCTGTTCACTTTCCCATATAGTGAAGGGTAGCTGCTGAGACTTGTGTCGTGTTTACTTGTATATATAGTGCTGAGGAGGCTTCTGAGATGCATTCCCTGCTCACTTTCCCATATAGTGAAGGGTAGCTGCTGAGACTCATGCCGTGTTTACTTGTATATATAGTGCTGAGGAGGCTTCTGAGATGCATTCCCTGTTCACTTTCCCATATAGTGAAGGGTAGCTGCTGAGACTTGTGCCATGTTCACTTGTATATATAGTGCTGAGGAGGCTTCTGAGATGCATTCCCTGCTCACTTTCCCATATAGTGAAGGGTATGCTGCTGAGACTCGTGCCATGTTTACTTGTATATATAGTGCTGAGGAGGCTTCTGAGATGCATTCCCTGTTCACTTTCCCATGTAGTGAAGGGTAGCTGCTGAGACTCGTGCCGTGTTTACTTGTATATATAGTGCTGAGGAGGCTTCTGAGATGCATTCCCTGTTCACTTTCCCATATAGTGAAGGGTAGCTGCTGAGACTTGTGCCGTGTTTACTTGTATATATAGTGCTGAGGAGGCTTCTGAGATGCATTCCCTGCTCACTTCCCCATATAGTGAAGGGTATGCTGCTGAGACTCGTGCCATGTTTACTTGTATATATAGTGCTGAGGAGGCTTCTGAGATGCATTCCCTGTTCACTTTCCCATATAGTGAAGGGTAGCTGCTGAGACTCGTGCCATGTTTACTTGAATATATAGTGCTGAGGAGGCTTCTGAGATGCATTCCCTGCTCACTTTCCCATATAGTGAAGGGTATGCTGCTGAGACTCGTGCCATGTTTACTTGTATATATAGTGCTGAGGAGGCTTCTGAGATGCATTCCCTGCTCACTTTCCTATGTAGTGAAGGGTATGCTGCTGAGATACGTGCCCTGCATACTTTCCCATATAGTGCTGAGGGGGCTTCTGAGATGCATTCCCTGTTCACTTTCCAATATAGTGAAGGGTAGCTGCTGAGACTTGTGCCGTGTTTACTTGTATATATAGTGCTGAGGAGGCTTCTGAGATGCATTCCCTGCTCACTTTCCCATATAGTGAAGGGTATGCTGCTGAGACTCATGCCTTGTTTACTTGTATATATAGTGCTGAGGAGGCTTCTGAGATGCATTCCCTGCTCACTTTCCCATATAGTGAAGGGTATGCTGCTGAGACTTGTGCCGTGTTTACTTGTATATATAGTGCTAAGGAGGCTTCTGGGATGCATTCCCTGCTCACTTTCCTATATAGTGAAGGATAGGCTTCTGAGAGACGTGCCCTGCGTACTTTCCCATATAGTGCTGAGGGGGCTTCTGAGATGCATTCCCTGTTCACTTTCCCATATAGTGAAGGGTAGCTGCTGAGACTTGTGCCGTGTTTACTTGTATATATAGTGCTGAGGAGGCTTCTGAGATGTATTCCCTGCTCACTTTCCCATATAGTGAAGGGTAGCTGCTGAGACTCGTGCCGTGTTTACTTGTATATATAGTGCTGAGGAGGCTTCTGAGATGCATTCCCTGTTCACTTTCCCATATAGTGAAGGGTATGCTGCTGAGACTCGTGCCGTGTTTACTTGTATATATAGTGCTGAGGAGGCTTCTGTGATGCCTTCCCTGCTCACTTTCCCATATAGTGAAGGGTATGCTGCTGAGACTCATGCCGTGTTTACTTGTATATATAGTGCTGAGGAGGCTTCTGAGATGCATTCCCTGTTCACTTTCCCATATAGTGAAGGGTAGCTGCTGAGACTTGTGGCGTGTTTACTTGTATATATAGTGCTGAGGAGGCTTCTGAGATGCATTCCCTGTTCACTTTCCCATATAGTGAAGGGTAGCTGCTGAGACGTGTGCCGTGTTTACTTGTATATATAGTGCTGAGGAGGCTTCTGAGATGCATTCCCTGCTCACTTTCCCATATAGTGAAGGGTATGCTGCTGAGACTTGTGCCGTGTTTACTTGTATATATAATGCTGAGGAGGCTTCTGACATGCATTCCCTGCTCACTTTCCCATATAGTGAAGGGTATGCTGCTGAGACTCGTGCCGTGTTTACTTGTATATATAGTGCTGAGGCGGCTTCTGAGATGCATTCCCTGCTCACTTTCCCATATAGTGAAGGGTATGCTGCTGAGACTCGTGCCATGTTTACTTGTATATATAGTGCTGAGGAGGCTTCTGAAATGCATTCCCTGTTCACTTTCCCATATAGTGAAGGGTAGCTGCTGAGACTTGTGCCGTGTTTACTTGTATATATAGCGCTGAGGAGGCTTCTGAGATGCATTCCCTGTTCACTTTCCCATATAGTGAAGGGTAGCTGCTGAGACTTTTGCCGTGTTTACTTGTATATATAGTGCTGAGGAGGCTTCTGAGGCTTCTGAGATGCATTCCCTGCTCACGTTCCCATATAGTGAAGGGTATGCTGCTGAGATACGTGCCCTGCTTGCTGGCATACATAATGCTCGAGATGCTGCTGAGACACTCGCTGTGAAAGCAACTTACTTAAGACCTGAATGATGTCCCGTGGGTTGACACTTTACTTCAGCTATACTCCACCCCTCCCTCTATTAGATCATCTTTACAGTTAGTAGCAAAGGGCCAGGAAGTTATATTAAGTTATATTAATGGCATAGTAAAACTAGAGAGATCATGCGCTGTCAAATGAAGGGGCCGAGTAGTTGCTCCAGGCACAGGACCCCATTCTGCTTTGCGTGTAGAGAGTGAGCATAGTGGTAGGAGAGGTGAATGTCTGAAGTGGGTGTTCTATTCGTTGATCCTACAGTTTCAGGGTTATATTCTGAGTCTGGATGAGCCGGTAGCCGTCGTCTTCAAGCTTTGCGGTACTTGCCCGATGAGGTAGAATTCACAGCTAGGAGCAGAGTAAGATATGTTTGCTCGGACAGGGGTTACATTGTCCTTAGGCTGAGCATTATGGATCTCACGGGCCCGGGTTCCGGGTCGCTGGTTGTGGTATGAGGGTTGCAGGATAGACTAGGCAGGTTATAGGGCAGGCGCAAACTCGCACTAATGTAGTCACATCGAGTTCATTTTCTCGGTCTCTGGTTGTGGTTAAGGATGAGGTGCAGGGTAGGTATAGGCCGGGTATTTGAAGTTATTTCGCACAAGCGTGGTAACATCGAGGCAGTGACGTTAAAGAATAGAGTGGACAGAGGCAGTGTAGAGTTGTGTGTTCTGGCGCGTGTCTTAGGTATGTAGTTGCGAGAGGTAGGAAGCGAGCGGGGAATCCTGGTTAGAAGGCACGAGAAGCTGCTAGGTATAGCAAAGGTAAGGAATAAAAGCAAGGAGTGCGCTGTTTACGCTTAACTTTTCCACTTCCAGGATCATTGTTAATACGTTTAAAAGAGGAGATGGGGCACGAGGAGGAAATAACATTTCATACGCATATTCCTCCTCCTTTTCTTCATGCAGGGGTAAAACGAATGGATTACTATGGATTCCGCCTGCATTTAGCACCTGCTAAAAAGCAGCCAGATTCTATAGGAATGTATTGTAAATGCTGTCTACAAAAAGGAATTTTCAATTTTTACAAATCAGACAGTATACTAAACGAGTAAAGATGACTTTGCCTAGTTTTACTATTAATTTTCCCCTTAATTTTCTAGAAGTGGAAGATTGCGTGCAGGGGACCCCACAACACCTAAGTGCTTAGACTAGTGGTCTAATGTATGCAATTATCACTTTTAACAAAAGAACCCCCAAAACGTTCTAGCTGCGTTCTAGGACACTTTCAGACCACACCGACTGCACCAGATTCGTGCCCCAGTTTCCTAATAATAAAGAGAGGACCACAGGTACCAGAATTCAAAGGAGGAAAAATGGGGAGCTCTATAGTAGTTGCACCTGACTGCAAAGTGGTGCATGCGCTCATGTACAAGGGCAGATTCTGTCCAACTCTTCTTGACGAGAACGTGGTTTATGTAGCTTTAATGCACGGCTGCCTGTGCTGGCTGTCTGCATTGGGGTCCTCTCTACTCCAGCCATTAATACATTCACCCATGTGAATGAAACAAGCTGGGGCCATGCCGTGCACCTGTTTTTTTTATGGGAGTATTAATTGTGCAGGTGCTGTTCCTGCGAGTTCCCCTTCTCGTTTTCCACTGGGTAAAGTGTGCACTAAACCTTCAGTAGTTCCAGTGCATTTTAGCAGCGTCCCTGTCCCTTCACTAAACCCTTTCAAATGCACACATGCCAACATGCTCCATTGGATTGTGGAGATGCTGGGCCAGTCATGCTTATCTGTGCATTCTGGGACTTGTAGTCCTCAATTTACAATGGAGAATCCAGCCCAACAAATTCCAGTATTCCCAGTTAAACAGGACAGGACTAGCATCTAGCAAATGGAATGGTGCATGGTAAACGGGTTACGCTCCTTGCTGTGATCTGTGTTTGATCTGCAGGTCACAGGTTCAAATCCTGGCAAGGCCACCTCAGTCTTTGATCCTCCCAAGGTGGATAAATGAGTACCAATTTCGATTGGGTAGTAATAGGAATGTATGTAAATATGTCCTATGTAAAGCGCTTTAGATTAAACCTCTATATAAAAAAAACAAATTATTATAATATACAGGATTGACCCCCCCCAGCAAAAAACACTCTTGCATGCAGACAGGCATTCCCCACTCGCCTTAGCCTCATTCTCTGACAAAGGCCACTTAAATTCTCAACGCCAATGCCCAATCCAGTCCCCCGCATATGATATCTAAATATCCCTCCCAAATGATGCCCAACGATTCGTAGCAGCATAGACCTACAGAGCCCCCCTCGGGACACCCAGAAAACAGAGCTGTTTGCGGGGCTCAGGGTGCTTTAGGCTCCGCACACATTAGCCCAACAGCAAAGCCCTCTTTCGTATCACTGCCCTCCCCAGTAAACTATCCCACCCCGCTCTTTCAAGGCCTGGAGGCCGTGCAAATGGCATACAATTCACGTACGGAACAGTGAGTCCCAAATTGAGCCAAGGGTCGCCAGGAATGCAAGGTGTGGAATCGTAAACTACAAGTGCCAACCGGCCCGTGGCCTCAGTTTTTCATGCATCGCCGCCTGACTTGTTGTCCAATGGCACTAGGTATGCTGGGATTTGTAGTTCTGCATGTTCCCATAAATACAGACTTCCAATCCCAGACACGCAAAGGTCTATTTTCCAAAAAGCCATGAAGGTGCCAGTCTGGGCCCTGGCATATATTGGTAGTAAATGATATGTCCATTCACCTGCAACTGTACCGTGGTTTAAAAGCACATTTACTAGCTAGCACCCCAACCCCCCACCCCTTGTTCTTAACAAGTTATAGAGTTTACACCGAAGCCGTTCCATTGCATTATGTGCACTTTGCACTAAGTGGATTGTGCTAAATGAAATTAAATGAAATATTTTGTTTATATCGCGCATGTACACAAGTGTTTCAGAGCACGAGCAGGCAAAGGGAGGGGAACACAAAACAACAACGATGTTACTAGGCCCAGTGACATTGAGAACTGGCAAGTGCATGGGGGGGGGGGCAAGTGGAAAGTGAGGAACAGAGGAGAGACTGAATACATAATAAGTAAAATAAATAAATAAAGGCGATAAACAGTGATAGTTCAGCCGGCAAGTGCTAGGTTAAGCAGATAGGGTATATCTGATAAGTGCAGAAGAAAAGTGGGCCGGGGAGTGTATGGGTACAGATACAGAAACCCAGTGCAAGGGGTGGCCCGGAGGCAGTGGGAGGGGGGGGTGGCAATGGAGAGGGGGGTGGCAAGGAGAGCAGTGCCGAGAGAGAACAGATCGGCAGGGGAGAAGAGGGGCCAAAGGCAGAAGCGAAGGAGAGGCAGGTCAAGGGCCACCACCAGGTCACGTGCCCATTGAAATGATGCAGGAAACGTCATTGTTTCTGTCTACGGTATGTTACCACTACGAGGCTTGTCACAAAAGTGGTCCAATACTGAGCGTTGCCCTTCAAATTGGCAAGTGGGAGGCAGGCGCTCCCAGATTTGGAGATAAAACGAGCACCGATACCACAACACCGCACATCAGGTACAACAATTGTGTGTTAGTAATTGTATTCAAATGAACCGGTTTTGGTGGTTGGGTTTCCTGGCAGTTCAAGCCACGCTTGCTTGATAATGACAGGGAAAGCCAAGACTTGGGTGGTATCATCACGCGAACACAGCCCCCTCCCTCCACCCCCCGCCCGTAGCATTATCATAAAGGTACTCACAGGTCTGGCTTATCCGGAGAGCTGCCCCCAGTTTCTGGGCGCCATGGTGCTGCCTTTTCGCCTTTGTGAGCTAGGCGATGACTCGGGCTGGCAGGTAACCCTCCGGCCTCAGGCCTAGTTCTCTGCCTGTTCCTCTTCAGGTCCTTGAACCCCTTCCCTGGCGGGGCAGTTTCGTCCCAGGGTGCACGGAGGGGAACGCGCAGTGCACCTAGTCAGCCAGGAGAGCTCCGCTTTTTTTCTCCGCTATTCTTTTGACCTCGGTTGTCTGGCCAGTCAGATGGCACCGCCAGGATAAGGGACGCCGCGCCCGAGGCTAATTTTAGCGCCCAGGAATTTGGTGGGTGCGCTCATGTCCATTCTTGGACTGCGCTGCACGGGCAAGGCAAATATAGAGCAAGGGGGCAGGCAGGTGCCAGGCGCCGCTTTTCAATTGCCGAGGAAGGGGCGCGCGGAGGAGGGGCAGTGTTATGCTTGGGCATTTTAATTAAAGTGAAGAAATGCTCAGATCCTGGCAATGCCCCCTGCTCGTCCACATGGGAGGGCGCTTGAATTGCCATCTGCAGCTCCCATCACTAGCCCCTTACTCCCTTCAGGACTTTAAACCCTCTTCGCTGAGTTGCATCTTCTGTCTTCGCCTTTTATCAACTCATGTATTCTCCACGTGTTACCTGTCCTTTGTCTTCCGTTTGTCAAGTTTCGATAGCATTGTTCATTTTCTTAGCTTTGCTTCTCCATAGTTCATTCTGCTCCTTTTTTAATTTAATGCGTCTTTCATACCTTCATCCTTCCATCCACTTGTCCTTATACATCCGCCCATTTGTGTCTTCTTTCTGCCCTTATCCGTCCATCCTTCCTTTTGTATGCATCCATCCTCCTCTACTTCCTGCTGTATCCATCTATTCGTCCTTCTGTATGTCCCCTCCCTTCCTCCCTCATTTCCTCCCTCCCTCCCTTCTCTTTCCGTTGTTCCTTCTGCCCCATCCTTTTTTCCTACAGTAGCCATCCGTGTCCATTCTTTCTTCCTCCTGCATCATCCATCCTTCCTTCTGTCCTTTCTGCCCATCCTTTCTTTCTTCCTCCTGCATCCATCCACCCTTCTATCTATCCATCCAGCCTTTCTACTGTATGTATTCATCCCCCTCCTTTAGTTCCTGCTGTATTCATACATCATTTCTTTCTCCCATCTATATGCATGCATCTATCTATCTATCCATCCAACCTTTCTACCGTATCTATTCATCCTCCTTAACTTGCTGCGGTATCCAGCCACCCATCTTTTCTCTCTTCCTTCCTCGCCCCCCTCCATCCTTTTGCAATAAGGATCCCATTACCGATCACGTATGAAATGACCAGTGGCCCCCCTTTACCAAACTCCCCACACTGCTCTACTTGCCTCCAGTGACTGTTTCTTAACTTTTATGGTTTCTGTGATCTGAGAACAGCAAGCAACATAAGGAAGCCCCAGTTGCTGCACGTGGCCCGTGCCACGAAGGGGACAGAGCGTATGCCCATACCCAAAGTACAGCTAATGCAGTATAATATTTTGCGCCTGTTTTCCCATGCCATCCTTATAATAGGAGCATGCAATCTGCTATTCTATTCCGGATTGCCCGTGCCATATTAATGATAGAAGCATGCAAGCTGCCCTTCTAGGCCTGATTGCTCATGCCATCTTAATGATAGAAGCATGCAAGCTGCCATTCTAGGCCTGATTGCCCATGCCATCTTAATGACAGAAGCATGTAATCTCCCATTCTAGGCCTGATTGCCCATGCCATCTTAATGGCAGAAGCATGCAATCTGCCATTCTAGGCCTGATTGCCCATGCCACCTTAATGACAGAGCATGCAATCCGCTATTCTGTGCCGGATTGCCCATGCCATCCTTATAATAGGAGCATGCAATCTGCCATTCTAGGCCTGATTGCCCATGCCATCTTAATGATAGAAGCATGCAATCTGCTATTCTAGGCCTCATTGCCTATGCCATCTTAATGATAGAAGCATGCAACCTTCTATTCTAGGCCTGATTGCCCATGCCATCTTAATGATAGAAGCATGCAATCTGCTATTCTAGGCCTCATTGCCCATGCCATCTTTATGATAGAAGCATGCAATCTGCCATTCTAGGCCTGATTGCCCATGCCATCTTAATGATAGAAGCATGTAATCTGCCATTCTAGGCCTGATTGCCCATGCCATCTTAATGATAGAAGCATTCAATCTGCCATTCTAGGCCTGATTGCCCATGCCATCTTAATGATAGAAGCATGCAATCTGCCTGCCATTCTAGGCTTGATTGGTATGCCATCTTAATGACAGAAGCATGCAATCTGCCATTCTAGGCCTGATTGCCCATGCCAGCTTAATGACAGAAGCATGCAATCTGTTATTTTAGGCCTGATTGCCCATGCCATCTTAATGATAGAAGCATGCAATCTGCCATTCTAGGCCTGATTGCCCATGCCACCTTAATGACAGAAGCATGCAATCTGCTATTTTAGGCCTGATTGCCCATGCCATCTTAATGATAGAAGCATGCAATCTGCTATTCGAGGCCTGATTGACCGTGTCACTTTAATGATAGAAGCATGCAATCCGCTATTCTGTGCCGGATTGCCCATGCCATCCTTATAATAGGAGTATGCAATCTGCTATTCTAGGCCTGATTGCCCATGCCATTTTAATGATAGAAGCATGCAATCTGCTATTCTAGGCCTGATTGCCCATGCCATCTTAATGATAGAAGCATGCAATCTGCTATTCTAGGCCTGATTGCCCATGCCACCTTAATGATAGAAGCATTCAATCTGCTATTCTAGGCCCGATTGCCCATGCCACCTTAGTGATAGAAGCATGCAATCTGCTATTCTAGGCCCGATTGCCCTTGCCACCTTAGTGATAGAAGCATGTAATCTGCCATTCTAGGCCTGATTGCCCATGCCATCTTAATGATAGAAGCATGCAATCTGCCATTCTAGGCTTGATTGCCCATGCCATCTTAATGACAGAAGCATGCAATCTGCCATTCTAGGCCTGATTGCCCATGCCACCTTAATGACAGAAGCATGCACTCTGCTATTTTAGGCCTGATTGCCCATGCCATCTTAATGATAGAAGCATGCAATCTGCTATTCTAGGCCTGATTGACCGTGTCACCTTAATGATAGAAGCATGCAATCCGCTATTCTGTGCCGGATTGCCCATGCCATCCTTATAATAGGAGCATGCAATCTGCTATTCTAGGCCTGATTGCCCATGCCATCTTAATGATAGAAGCATGCAACCTTCTATTCTAGGCGTGATTGCCCATGTCACCTTAATAATAGAAGCATGCAATCTGCTATTCTAGGCCTGATTGCCCATGCCACCTTAATGATAGAAGCATTCAATCTGCCATTCCAGGCCCGATTGCCCATGCCACCTTAATAATAGAAGCATGCAATCTGCTATTCTAAGCCTGATTGCCCTTGCCACCTTAGTGATAGAAGCATGTAATCTGTCATTCTAGGCCTGATTGCCCATGCCATCTTAATGATAGAAGCATTCAATCTGCCATTCTAGGCCTGATTGCCCATGCCATCTTAATGATAGAAGCATGCAATCTGCTATTCTAGGCCTGATTGCCCATGCCACCTTAATGAGCCACCTTAATGATAGAAGCATGCAATCTGCCATTCTAGGCCTGATTGGCCATGCCATCTTAATGATAGAAGCATGCAATCTGCTATTCTAGGCCCGATTGCCCATTCAATCTTAATGATAGAAGCATGCACTCTGCTATTCTATGCCTGATTGGCCTTGCCATCTTAATGATATAAGCATGCAATCTGCTATCCTAGGGCTGATTTCCCAAACAATCTTAATGACAGAAGCATGCAATCTGCCATTCTATGCCTGATTGCCCATGCCATCTTAATGATAGAAGCTTGCAATCTGCTATTCTAGGCCTGATTGCCCATGCATCTTAATGACAGAAGCATGCAAGCTGCAATTCTAGGCCTGATTGTCCATGCCAGCTTAATGATTTAAGCATGCAATCTGCTATTCTAGGCCTGATTGCCCATGCCACCTTAATGATAGAAGCATGTAATCTGCTATTCTGTACCTGATTGCCCATGCCATCTTAATGATAGAAGTATGCAAGCTGCCATTCTAGGCCTGATTGCCCATGCCACCTTAATGATAGATAAATGCAATCTGCTATTCTGTGCCTGATTGCCCATACCATTTTAATGATAGAAGCATACAATCCGCTATTCTATGCCGGATTGCCCATGCATCTTAATGACAGAAGCATGCAAGCTGCCATTCTAGGCCTGATTGCCCATGCCACCTTAATGATAGAAGCATACAATCCGCTATTTTAGGCCTGATTGCCCATGCCATCTTAATGATAGAAGCATGCAATCTGCTATTCTAGGCCTGATTGCCCATGCATCTTAATGACAGAAGCATGCAAGCTGCAATTCTAGGCCTGATTGTCCATGCCAGCTTAATGATTTAAGCATGCAATCTGCTATTCTAGGCCTGATTGACCGTGTCACCTTAATGATAGAAGCATGCAATCCGCTATTCTGTGCCGGATTGCCCATGCCATCCTTATAATAGGAGCATGCAATCTGCTATTCTAGGCCTGATTGCCCATGCCATCTTAATGATAGAAGCATGCAACCTTCTATTCTAGGCGTGATTGCCCATGTCACCTTAATAATAGAAGCATGCAATCTGCTATTCTAGGCCTGATTGCCCATGCCACCTTAATGATAGAAGCATTCAATCTGCCATTCTAGGCCCAATTGCCCATGTCACCTTAATAATAGATGCATGCAATCTGCTATTCTAGGCCTGATTGCCCTTGCCACCTTAGTGATAGAAACATGTAATCTGCCATTCTAGGCCTGATTGCCCATGCCATCTTAATGATAGAAGCATTCAATCTGCCATTCTAGGCCTGATTGCCCATGCCATCTTAATGATAGAAGCATGCAATCTGCTATTCTAGGCCTGATTGCCCATGCCACCTTAATGAGCCATCTTAATGACAGAAGCATGTAATCTCCCATTCTAGGCCTGATTGCCCATGCCATCTTAATGGCAGAAGCATGCAATCTGCCATTCTAGGCCTGATTGCCCATGCCACCTTAATGACAGAGCATGCAATCCGCTATTCTGTGCCGGATTGCCCATGCCATCCTTATAATAGGAGCATGCAATCTGCCATTCTAGGCCTGATTGCCCATGCCATCTTAATGATAGAAGCATGCAACCTTCTATTCTAGGCGTGATTGCCCATGTCACCTTAATAATAGAAGCATGCAATCTGCTATTCTAGGCCTGATTGCCCATGCCACCTTAATGATAGAAGCATTCAATCTGCCATTCTAGGCCCGATTGCCCATGCCACCTTAACAATAGAAGCATGCAATCTGCTATTCTAAGCCTGATTGCCCTTGCTACCTTAGTGATAGAAGCATGTAATCTGCCATTCTAGGCCTGATTCCCCATGCCATCTTAATGATAGAAGCATTCAATCTGCCATTCTAGGCCTGATTGCCCATGCCATCTTAATGATAGAAGCATGCAATCTGCCTGCCATTCTAGGCTTGATTGGTATGCCATCTTAATGACAGAAGCATGCAATCTGCCATTCTAGGCCTGATTGCCCATGCCAGCTTAATGACAGAAGCATGCAATCTGTTATTTTAGGCCTGATTGCCCATGCCATCTTAATGATAGAAGCATGCAATCTGCCATTCTAGGCATGATTGCCCATGCCACCTTAATGACAGAAGCATGCAATCTGCTATTTTAGGCCTGATTGCCCATGCCATCTTAATGATAGAAGCATGCAATCTGCTATTCGAGGCCTGATTGACCGTGTCACTTTAATGATAGAAGCATGCAATCCGCTATTCTGTGCCGGATTGCCCATGCCATCCTTATAATAGGAGTATGCAATCTGCTATTCTAGGCCTGATTGCCCATGCCATTTTAATGATAGAAGCATGCAATCTGCTATTCTAGGCCTGATTGCCCATGCCATCTTAATGATAGAAGCATGCAATCTGCTATTCTAGGCCTGATTGCCCATGCCACCTTAATGATAGAAGCATTCAATCTGCTATTCTAGGCCCGATTGCCCATGCCACCTTAGTGATAGAAGCATGCAATCTGCTATTCTAGGCCCGATTGCCCTTGCCACCTTAGTGATAGAAGCATGTAATCTGCCATTCTAGGCCTGATTGCCCATGCCATCTTAATGATAGAAGCATGCAATCTGCCATTCTAGGCTTGATTGCCCATGCCATCTTAATGACAGAAGCATGCAATCTGCCATTCTAGGCCTGATTGCCCATGCCACCTTAATGACAGAAGCATGCACTCTGCTATTTTAGGCCTGATTGCCCATGCCATCTTAATGATAGAAGCATGCAATCTGCTATTCTAGGCCTGATTGACCGTGTCACCTTAATGATAGAAGCATGCAATCCGCTATTCTGTGCCGGATTGCCCATGCCATCCTTATAATAGGAGCATGCAATCTGCTATTCTAGGCCTGATTGCCCATGCCATCTTAATGATAGAAGCATGCAACCTTCTATTCTAGGCGTGATTGCCCATGTCACCTTAATAATAGAAGCATGCAATCTGCTATTCTAGGCCTGATTGCCCATGCCACCTTAATGATAGAAGCATTCAATCTGCCATTTCAGGCCCGATTGCCCATGCCACCTTAATAATAGAAGCATGCAATCTGCTATTCTAAGCCTGATTGCCCTTGCCAGCTTAGTGATAGAAGCATGTAATCTGTCATTCTAGGCCTGATTGCCCATGCCATCTTAATGATAGAAGCATTCAATCTGCCATTCTAGGCCTGATTGCCCATGCCATCTTAATGATAGAAGCATGCAATCTGCTATTCTAGGCCTGATTGCCCATGCCACCTTAATGAGCCACCTTAATGATAGAAGCATGCAATCTGCCATTCTAGGCCTGATTGGCCATGCCATCTTAATGATAGAAGCATGCAATCTGCTATTCTAGGCCCGATTGCCCATTCAATCTTAATGATAGAAGCATGCACTCTGCTATTCTATGCCTGATTGGCCTTGCCATCTTAATGATATAAGCATGCAATCTGCTATCCTAGGGCTGATTTCCCAAACAATCTTAATGACAGAAGCATGCAATCTGCCATTCTATGCCCGATTGCCCATGCCATCTTAATGATAGAAGCATGCAATCTGCTATTCTAGGCCTGATTGCCCATGCATCTTAATGACAGAAGCATGCAAGCTGCAATTCTAGGCCTGATTGTCCATGCCAGCTTAATGATTTAAGCATGCAATCTGCTATTCTAGGCCTGATTGCCCATGCCACCTTAATGATAGAAGCATGTAATCTGCTATTCTGTACCTGATTGCCCATGCCATCTTAATGATAGAAGTATGCAAGCTGCCATTCTAGGCCTGATTGCCCATGCCACCTTAATGATAGATAAATGCAATCTGCTATTCTGTGCCTGATTGCCCATACCATTTTAATGATAGAAGCATACAATCTGCCATTCTATGCCGGATTGCCCATGCATCTTAATGACAGAAGCATGCAAGCTGCCATTCTAGGCCTGATTGCCCATGCCACCTTAATGATAGAAGCATACAATCTGCTATTTTAGGCCTGATTGCCCATGCCATCTTAATGATAGAAGCATGCAATCTGCTATTCTAGGCCTGATTGACCGTGTCACCTTAATGATAGAAGCATGCAATCCGCTATTCTGTGCCGGATTGCCCATGCCATCCTTATAATAGGAGCATGCAATCTGCTATTCTAGGCCTGATTGCCCATGCCATCTTAATGATAGAAACATGCAACCTTCTATTCTAGGCGTGATTGCCCATGTCACCTTAATAATAGAAGCATGCAATCTGCTATTCTAGGCCTGATTGCCCATGCCACCTTAATGATAGAAGCATTCAATCTGCCATTCTAGGCCCGATTGCCCATGTCACCTTAATAATAGAAGCATGCAATCTGCTATTCTAGGCCTGATTGCCCTTGCCACCTTAGTGATAGAAACATGTAATCTGCCATTCTATGCCTGATTGCCCATGCCATCTTAATGATAGAAGCATTCAATCTGCCATTCTAGGCCTGATTGCCCATGCCATCTTAATGATAGAAGCATGCAATCTGCTATTCTAGGCCTGATTGCCCATGCCACCTTAATGAGCCACCTTAATGATAGAAGCATGCAATCTGCCATTCTAGGCCTGATTGGCCATGCCATCTTAATGATAGAAGCATGCAACCTGCTATTCTAGGCCCGATTGCCCATTCAATCTTAATGATAGAAGCATGCACTCTGCTATTCTATGCCTGATTGGCCTTGCCATCTTAATGATATAAGCATGCAATCTGCTATTCTAGGGCTGATTACCCATACAATCTTAATGACAGAAGCATGCAATCTGCCATTCTAGGCTTGATTGCCCATGCCATCTTAATGACAGAAGCATGCAATCTGCCATTCTAGGCCTGATTGCCCATGCCATCTTAATGATAGAAGCATGCAATCTGCTATTCTAGGCCTGATTGACCGTGTCACCTTAATGATAGAAGCATGCAATCCGCTATTCTGTGCCGGATTGCCCATGCCATCCTTATAATAGGAGCATGCAATCTGCTATTCTAGGCCTGATTGCCCATGCCATCTTAATGATAGAAGCACGCAACCTTCTATTCTAGGCGTGATTGCCCATGTCACCTTAATAATAGAAGCATGCAATCTGCTATTCTAGGCCTGATTGCCCATGCCACCTTAATGATAGAAGCATTCAATCTGCCATTCTAGGCCCGATTGCCCATGCCACCTTAATAATAGAAGCATGCAATCTGCTATTCTAAGCCTGATTGCCCTTGCTACCTTAGTGATAGAAGCATGTAATCTGCCATTCTAGGCCTGATTGCCCATGCCATCTTAATGATAGAAGCATTCA
Organism: Ambystoma mexicanum; assembly: GCF_040938575.1. Classification (NCBI taxonomy): domain Eukaryota; kingdom Metazoa; phylum Chordata; class Amphibia; order Caudata; family Ambystomatidae; genus Ambystoma; species Ambystoma mexicanum. The sequence goes on along the minus strand of NC_090930.1, from coordinate 142,664,424 downwards.
ATCTGCCATTCTAGGCCTGATTGCTCATGCCATCTTAATGATAGAGGCATACAATCTGCTATTCTAGGCCTGATTGCCCATGCCACCTTAATGAGCCACCTTAATGATAGAAGCATGCAATCTGCCATTCTAGGCCTGATTGGCCATGCCATCTTAATGATAGAAGCATGCAATCTGCTATTCTAGGCCCGATTGCCCATTCAATCTTAATGATAGAAGCATGCAATCTGCCATTCTAGGCCTGATTGCCCATGCCATCTTAATGATAGAGGCATACAATCTGCTATTCTAGGCCTGATTGCCCATGCCACCTTAATGAGCCACCTTAATGATAGAAGCATGCAATCTGCTATTCTATGCCTGATTGGCCTTGCCATCTTAATGATATAAGCATGCAATCTGCTATTCTAGGGCTGATTTCCCATACAATCTTAATGACAGAAGCATGCAATCTGCCATTCTATGCCTGATTGCCCATGCCACCTTAATGATAGAAGCATGCAATCTGCTATTCTAGGCCTGATTGCCCATGCATCTTAATGACAGAAGCATGCAAGCTGCAATTCTAGGCCCGATTGTCCATGCCAGCTTAATGATTTAAGCATGCAATCTGCTATTCTAGGCCTGATTGCCCATGCCACCTTAATGACAGAAGCATGCACTCTGCTATTTTAGGCCTGATTGCCCATGCCATCTTAATGATAGAAGCATGCAATCTGCTATTCTAGGCCTGATTGACCGTGTCACCTTAATGATAGAAGCATGCAATCCGCTATTCTGTGCCGGATTGCCCATGCCATCCTTATAATAGGAGCATGCAATCTGCTATTCTAGGCCTGATTGCCCATGCCATCTTAATGATAGAAGCACGCAACCTTCTATTCTAGGCGTGATTGCCCATGTCACCTTAATAATAGAAGCATGCAATCTGCTATTCTAGGCCTGATTGCCCATGCCACCTTAATGATAGAAGCATTCAATCTGCCATTCTAGGCCCGATTGCCCATGCCACCTTAATAATAGGAGCATGCAATCTGCTATTCTAAGCCTGATTGCCCTTGCTACCTTAGTGATAGAAGCATGTAATCTGCCATTCTAGGCCTGATTGCCCATGCCATCTTAATGATAGAAGCATTCAATCTGCCATTCTAGGCCTGATTGCCCATGCCATCTTAATGATAGAGGCATACAATCTGCTATTCTAGGCCTGATTGCCCATGCCACCTTAATGAGCCACCTTAATGATAGAAGCATGCAATCTGCCATTCTAGGCCTGATTGGCCATGCCATCTTAATGATAGAAGCATGCAATCTGCTATTCTAGGCCCGATTGCCCATTCAATCTTAATGATAGAAGCATGCAATCTGCCATTCTAGGCCTGATTGCCCATGCCATCTTAATGATAGAGGCATACAATCTGCTATTCTAGGCCTGATTGCCCATGCCACCTTAATGAGCCACCTTAATGATAGAAGCATGCAATCTGCTATTCTATGCCTGATTGGCCTTGCCATCTTAATGATATAAGCATGCAATCTGCTATTCTAGGGCTGATTTCCCATACAATCTTAATGACAGAAGCATGCAATCTGCCATTCTATGCCTGATTGTCCATGCCACCTTAATGATAGAAGCATGCAATCTGCTATTCTAGGCCTGATTGCCCATGCATCTTAATGACAGAAGCATGCAAGCTGCAATTCTAGGCCCGATTGTCCATGCCAGCTTAATGATTTAAGCATGCAATCTGCTATTCTAGGCCTGATTGCCCATGCCACCTTAATGACAGAAGCATGCACTCTGCTATTTTAGGCCTGATTGCCCATGCCATCTTAATGATAGAAGCATGCAATCTGCTATTCTAGGCCTGATTGATCGTGTCACCTTAATGATAGAAGCATGCAATCCGCTATTCTGTGCCGGATTGCCCATGCCATCCTTATAATAGGAGCATGCAATCTGCTATTCTAGGCCTGATTGCCCATGCCATCTTAATGATAGAAGCATGCAACCTTCTATTCTAGGCGTGATTGCCCATGTCACCTCCTTAATAATAGAAGCATGCAATCTGCTATTCTAGGCCTGACTGCCCATGCCACCTTAATGATAGAAGCATTCAATCTGCCATTCTAGGCCCGATTGCCCATGCCACCTTAATAATAGAAGCATGCAATCTGCTATTCTAGGCCTGATTGCCCATGCCAGCTTAATGACAGAAGCATGCAATCTGTTATTTTAGGCCTGATTGCCCATGCCATCTTAATGATAGAAGCATGCAATCTGCCATTCTAGGCCTGATTGCCCATGCCACCTTAATGACAGAAGCATGCAATCTGCTATTTTAGGCCTGATTGCCCATGCCATCTTAATGATAGAAGCATGCAATCTGCTATTCGAGGCCTGATTGACCGTGTCACTTTAATGATAGAAGCATGCAATCCGCTATTCTGTGCCGGATTGCCCATGCCATCCTTATAATAGGAGTATGCAATCTGCTATTCTAGGCCTGATTGCCCATGCCATTTTAATGATAGAAGCATGCAATCTGCTATTCTAGGCCTGATTGCCCATGCCATCTTAATGATAGAAGCATGCAATCTGCTATTCTAGGCCTGATTGCCCATGCCACCTTAATGATAGAAGCATTCAATCTGCTATTCTAGGCCCGATTGCCCATGCCACCTTAGTGATAGAAGCATGCAATCTGCTATTCTAGGCCCGATTGCCCTTGCCACCTTAGTGATAGAAGCATGTAATCTGCCATTCTAGGCCTGATTGCCCATGCCATCTTAATGATAGAAGCATGCAATCTGCCATTCTAGGCTTGATTGCCCATGCCATCTTAATGACAGAAGCATGCAATCTGCCATTCTAGGCCTGATTGCCCATGCCACCTTAATGACAGAAGCATGCACTCTGCTATTTTAGGCCTGATTGCCCATGCCATCTTAATGATAGAAGCATGCAATCTGCTATTCTAGGCCTGATTGACCGTGTCACCTTAATGATAGAAGCATGCAATCCGCTATTCTGTGCCGGATTGCCCATGCCATCCTTATAATAGGAGCATGCAATCTGCTATTCTAGGCCTGATTGCCCATGCCATCTTAATGATAGAAGCATGCAACCTTCTATTCTAGGCGTGATTGCCCATGTCACCTTAATGATAGAAGCATGCAATCTGCTATTCTAGGCCTGATTGCCCATGCCACCTTAATGATAGAAGCATTCAATCTGCCATTCTAGGCCCGATTGCCCATGCCACCTTAACAATAGAAGCATGCAATCTGCTATTCTAAGCCTGATTGCCCTTGCTACCTTAGTGATAGAAGCATGTAATCTGCCATTCTAGGCCTGATTCCCCATGCCATCTTAATGATAGAAGCATTCAATCTGCCATTCTAGGCCTGATTGCCCATGCCATCTTAATGATAGAAGCATGCAATCTGCTATTCTAGGCCTGATTGCCCATGCCACCTTAATGAGCCACCTTAATGATAGAAGCATGCAATCTGCCATTCTAGGCCTGATTGGCCATGCCATCTTAATGATAGAAGCATGCAATCTGCTATTCTAGGCCCGATTGCCCATTCAATCTTAATGATAGAAGCATGCACTCTGCTATTCTATGCCTGATTGGCCTTGCCATCTTAATGATATAAGCATGCAATCTGCTATCCTAGGGCTGATTTCCCAAACAATCTTAATGACAGAAGCACGCAATCTGCCATTCTATGCCTGATTGCCCATGCCATCTTAATGATAGAAGCATGCAATCTGCTATTCTAGGCCTGATTGCCCATGCATCTTAATGACAGAAGCATGCAAGCTGCAATTCTAGGCCTGATTGTCCATGCCAGCTTAATGATTTAAGCATGCAATCTGCTATTCTAGGCCTGATTGCCCATGCCACCTTAATGATAGAAGCATGTAATCTGCTATTCTGTACCTGATTGCCCATGCCATCTTAATGATAGAAGTATGCAAGCTGCCATTCTAGGCCTGATTGCCCATGCCACCTTAATGATAGATAAATGCAATCTGCTATTCTGTGCCTGATTGCCCATACCATTTTAATGATAGAAGCATACAATCCGCTATTCTATGCCGGATTGCCCATGCATCTTAATGACAGAAGCATGCAAGCTGCCATTCTAGGCCTGATTGCCCATGCCACCTTAATGATAGAAGCATACAATCCGCTATTTTAGGCCTGATTGCCCATGCCATCTTAATGATAGAAGCATGCAATCTGCTATTCTAGACCTGATTGACCGTGTCACCTTAATGATAGAAGCATGCAATCCGCTATTCTGTGCCGGATTGCCCATGCCATCCTTATAATAGGAGCATGCAATCTGCTATTCTAGGCCTGATTGCCCATGCCATCTTAATGATAGAAGCATGCAACCTTCTATTCTAGGCGTGATTGCCCATGTCACCTTAATAATAGAAGCATGCAATCTGCTATTCTAGGCCTGATTGCCCATGCCACCTTAATGATAGAAGCATTCAATCTGCCATTCTAGGCCCGATTGCCCATGTCACCTTAATAATAGAAGCATGCAATCTGCTATTCTAGGCCTGATTGCCCTTGCCACCTTAGTGATAGAAACATGTAATCTGCCATTCTAGGCCTGATTGCCCATGCCATCTTAATGATAGAAGCATTCAATCTGCCATTCTAGGCCTGATTGCCCATGCCATCTTAATGATAGAAGCATCCAATCTGCTATTCTAGGCTTGATTGCCCATGCCACCTTAATGAGCCATCTTAATGACAGAAGCATGTAATCTCCCATTCTAGGCCTGATTGCCCATGCCATCTTAATGGCAGAAGCATGCAATCTGCCATTCTAGGCCTGATTGCCCATGCCACCTTAATGACAGAGCATGCAATCCGCTATTCTGTGCCGGATTGCCCATGCCATCCTTATAATAGGAGCATGCAATCTGCCATTCTAGGCCTGATTGCCCATGCCATCTTAATGATAGAAGCATGCAACCTTCTATTCTAGGCGTGATTGCCCATGTCACCTTAATAATAGAAGCATGCAATCTGCTATTCTAGGCCTGATTGCCCATGCCACCTTAATGATAGAAGCATTCAATCTGCCATTCTAGGCCCGATTGCCCATGCCACCTTAACAATAGAAGCATGCAATCTGCTATTCTAAGCCTGATTGCCCTTGCTACCTTAGTGATAGAAGCATGTAATCTGCCATTCTAGGCCTGATTCCCCATGCCATCTTAATGATAGAAGCATTCAATCTGCCATTCTAGGCCTGATTGCCCATGCCATCTTAATGATAGAAGCATGCAATCTGCCTGCCATTCTAGGCTTGATTGGTATGCCATCTTAATGACAGAAGCATGCAATCTGCCATTCTAGGCCTGATTGCCCATGCCAGCTTAATGACAGAAGCATGCAATCTGTTATTTTAGGCCTGATTGCCCATGCCATCTTAATGATAGAAGCATGCAATCTGCCATTCTAGGCCTGATTGCCCATGCCACCTTAATGACAGAAGCATGCAATCTGCTATTTTAGGCCTGATTGCCCATGCCATCTTAATGATAGAAGCATGCAATCTGCTATTCGAGGCCTGATTGACCGTGTCACTTTAATGATAGAAGCATGCAATCCGCTATTCTGTGCCGGATTGCCCATGCCATCCTTATAATAGGAGTATGCAATCTGCTATTCTAGGCCTGATTGCCCATGCCATTTTAATGATAGAAGCATGCAATCTGCTATTCTAGGCCCGTTTGCCCATGCCACCTTAGTGATAGAAGCATGCAATCTGCTATTCTAGGCCCGATTGCCCTTGCCACCTTAGTGATAGAAGCATGTAATCTGCCATTCTAGGCCCGATTGCCCATGCCATCTTAATGATAGAAGCATGCAATCTGCCATTCTAGGCTTGATTGCCCATGCCATCTTAATGACAGAAGCATGCAATCTGCCATTCTAGGCCTGATTGCCCATGCCACCTTAATGACAGAAGCATGCACTCTGCTATTTTAGGCCTGATTGCCCATGCCATCTTAATGATAGAAGCATGCAATCTGCTATTCTAGGCCTGATTGACCGTGTCACCTTAATGATAGAAGCATGCAATCCGCTATTCTGTGCCGGATTGCCCATGCCATCCTTATAATAGGAGCATGCAATCTGCTATTCTAGGCCTGATTGCCCATGCCATCTTAATGATAGAAGCATGCAACCTTCTATTCTAGGCGTGATTGCCCATGTCACCTTAATAATAGAAGCATGCAATCTGCTATTCTAGGCCTGATTGCCCATGCCACCTTAATGATAGAAGCATTCAATCTGCCATTCCAGGCCCGATTGCCCATGCCACCTTAATAATAGAAGCATGCAATCTGCTATTCTAAGCCTGATTGCCCTTGCCAGTTTAGTGATAGAAGCATGTAATCTGTCATTCTAGGCCTCATTGCCCATGCCATCTTAATGATAGAAGCATTCAATCTGCCATTCTAGGCCTGATTGCCCATGCCATCTTAATGATAGAAGCATGCAATCTGCTATTCTAGGCCTGATTGCCCATGCCATCTTAATGATAGAAGCATGCAATCTGCTATTCTAGGCCTGATTGCCCATGCCACCTTAATGATAGAAGCATTCAATCTGCTATTCTAGGCCCGATTGCCCATGCCACCTTAGTGATAGAAGCATGCAATCTGCTATTCTAGGCCCGATTGCCCTTGCCACCTTAGTGATAGAAGCATGTAATCTGCCATTCTAGGCCTGATTGCCCATGCCATCTTAATGATAGAAGCATGCAATCTGCCATTCTAGGCTTGATTGCCCATGCCATCTTAATGACAGAAGCATGCAATCTGCCATTCTAGGCCTGATTGCCCATGCCACCTTAATGACAGAAGCATGCACTCTGCTATTTTAGGCCTGATTGCCCATGCCATCTTAATGATAGAAGCATGCAATCTGCTATTCTGGGCCTGATTGACCGTGTCACCTTAATGATAGAAGCATGCAATCCGCTATTCTGTGCCGGATTGCCCATGCCATCCTTATAATAGGAGCATGCAATCTGCTATTCTAGGCCTGATTGCCCATGCCATCTTAATGATAGAAGCATGCAACCTTCTATTCTAGGCGTGATTGCCCATGTCACCTTAATAATAGAAGCATGCAATCTGCTATTCTAGGCCTGATTGCCCATGCCACCTTAATGATAGAAGCATTCAATCTGCCATTTCAGGCCCGATTGCCCATGCCACCTTAATAATAGAAGCATGCAATCTGCTATTCTAAGCCTGATTGCCCTTGCCAGCTTAGTGATAGAAGCATGTAATCTGTCATTCTAGGCCTGATTGCCCATGCCATCTTAATGATAGAAGCATTCAATCTGCCATTCTAGGCCTGATTGCCCATGCCACCTTAATGAGCCACCTTAATGATAGAAGCATGCAATCTGCCATTCTAGGCCTGATTGGCCATGCCATCTTAATGATAGAAGCATGCAATCTGCTATTCTAGGCCCGATTGCCCATTCAATCTTAATGATAGAAGCATGCACTCTGCTATTCTATGCCTGATTGGCCTTGCCATCTTAATGATATAAGCATGCAATCTGCTATCCTAGGGCTGATTTCCCAAACAATCTTAATGACAGAAGCATGCAATCTGCCATTCTATGCCTGATTGCCCATGCCATCTTAATGATAGAAGCATGCAATCTGCTATTCTAGGCCTGATTGCCCATGCACCTTAATGACAGAAGCATGCAAGCTGCAATTCTAGGCCTGATTGTCCATGCCAGCTTAATGATTTAAGCATGCAATCTGCTATTCTAGGCCTGATTGCCCATGCCACCTTAATGATAGAAGCATGTAATCTGCTATTCTGTACCTGATTGCCCATGCCATCTTAATGATAGAAGTATGCAAGCTGCCATTCTAGGCCTGATTGCCCATGCCACCTTAATGATAGATAAATGCAATCTGCTATTCTGTGCCTGATTGCCCATACCATTTTAATGATAGAAGCATACAATCCGCTATTCTATGCCGGATTGCCCATGCATCTTAATGACAGAAGCATGCAAGCTGCCATTCTAGGCCTGATTGCCCATGCCACCTTAATGATAGAAGCATACAATCCGCTATTTTAGGCCTGATTGCCCATGCCATCTTAATGATAGAAGCATGCAATCTGCTATTCTAGGCCTGATTGACCGTGTCACCTTAATGATAGAAGCATGCAATCCGCTATTCTGTGCCGGATTGCCCATGCCATCCTTATAATAGGAGCATGCAATCTGCTATTCTAGGCCTGATTGCCCATGCCATCTTAATGATAGAAGCATGCAACCTTCTATTCTAGGCGTGATTGCCCATGTCACCTTAATAATAGAAGCATGCAATCTGCTATTCTAGGCCTGATTGCCCATGCCACCTTAATGATAGAAGCATTCAATCTGCCATTCTAGGCCCGATTGCCCATGTCACCTTAATAATAGAAGCATGCAATCTGCTATTCTAGGCCTGATTGCCCTTGCCACCTTAGTGATAGAAACATGTAATCTGCCATTCTAGGCCTGATTGCCCATGCCATCTTAATGATAGAAGCATGCAATCTGCTATTCTAGGCCTGATTGCCCATGCCACCTTAATGAGCCACCTTAATGATAGAAGCATGCAATCTGCCATTCTAGGCCTGATTGGCCATGCCATCTTAATGATAGAAGCATGCAACCTGCTATTCTAGGCCCGATTGCCCATTCAATCTTAATGATAGAAGCATGCACTCTGCTATTCTATGCCTGATTGGCCTTGCCATCTTAATGATATAAGCATGCAATCTGCTATTCTAGGGCTGATTTCCCATACAATCTTAATGACAGAAGCATGCAATCTGCCATTCTAGGCTTGATTGCCCATGCCATCTTAATGACAGAAGCATGCAATCTGCCATTCTAGGCCTGATTGCCCATGCCATCTTAATGATAGAAGCATGCAATCTGCTATTCTAGGCCTGATTGACCGTGTCACCTTAATGATAGAAGCATGCAATCCGCTATTCTGTGCCGGATTGCCCATGCCATCCTTATAATAGGAGCATGCAATCTGCTATTCTAGGCCTGATTGCCCATGCCATCTTAATGATATAAGCATGCAATCTGCTATCCTAGGGCTGATTTCCCAAACAATCTTAATGACAGAAGCATGCAATCTGCCATTCTATGCCCGATTGCCCATGCCATCTTAATGATAGAAGCATGCAATCTGCTATTCTAGGCCTGATTGCCCATGCATCTTAATGACAGAAGCATGCAAGCTGCAATTCTAGGCCTGATTGTCCATGCCAGCTTAATGATTTAAGCATGCAATCTGCTATTCTAGGCCTGATTGCCCATGCCACCTTAATGATAGAAGCATGTAATCTGCTATTCTGTACCTGATTGCCCATGCCATCTTAATGATAGAAGTATGCAAGCTGCCATTCTAGGCCTGATTGCCCATGCCACCTTAATGATAGATAAATGCAATCTGCTATTCTGTGCCTGATTGCCCATACCATTTTAATGATAGAAGCATACAATCCGCTATTCTATGCCGGATTGCCCATGCATCTTAATGACAGAAGCATGCAAGCTGCCATTCTAGGCCTGATTGCCCATGCCACCTTAATGATAGAAGCATACAATCCGCTATTTTAGGCCTGATTGCCCATGCCATCTTAATGATAGAAGCATGCAATCTGCTATTCTAGGCCTGATTGACCGTGTCACCTTAATGATAGAAGCATGCAATCCGCTATTCTGTGCCGGATTGCCCATGCCATCCTTATAATAGGAGCATGCAATCTGCTATTCTAGGCCTGATTGCCCATGCCATCTTAATGATAGAAGCATGCAACCTTCTATTCTAGGCGTGATTGCCCATGTCACCTTAATAATAGAAGCATGCAATCTGCTATTCTAGGCCTGATTGCCCATGCCACCTTAATGATAGAAGCATTCAATCTGCCATTCTAGGCCCGATTGCCCATGTCACCTTAATAATAGAAGCATGCAATCTGCTATTCTAGGCCTGATTGCCCTTGCCACCTTAGTGATAGAAACATGTAATCTGCCATTCTAGGCCTGATTGCCCATGCCATCTTAATGATAGAAGCATTCAATCTGCCATTCTAGGCCTGATTGCCCATGCCATCTTAATGATAGAAGCATGCAATCTGCTATTCTAGGCCTGATTGCCCATGCCACCTTAATGAGCCACCTTAATGATAGAAGCATGCAATCTGCCATTCTAGGCCTGATTGGCCATGCCATCTTAATGATAGAAGCATGCAACCTGCTATTCTAGGCCCGATTGCCCATTCAATCTTAATGATAGAAGCATGCACTCTGCTATTCTATGCCTGATTGGCCTTGCCATCTTAATGATATAAGCATGCAATCTGCTATTCTAGGGCTGATTTCCCATACAATCTTAATGACAGAAGCATGCAATCTGCCATTCTAGGCTTGATTGCCCATGCCATCTTAATGACAGAAGCATGCAATCTGCCATTCTAGGCCTGATTGCCCATGCCATCTTAATGATAGAAGCATGCAATCTGCTATTCTAGGCCTGATTGACCGTGTCACCTTAATGATAGAAGCATGCAATCCGCTATTCTGTGCCGGATTGCCCATGCCATCCTTATAATAGGAGCATGCAATCTGCTATTCTAGGCCTGATTGCCCATGCCATCTTAATGATAGAAGCACGCAACCTTCTATTCTAGGCGTGATTGCCCATGTCACCTTAATAATAGAAGCATGCAATCTGCTATTCTAGGCCTGATTGCCCATGCCACCTTAATGATAGAAGCATTCAATCTGCCATTCTAGGCCCGATTGCCCATGCCACCTTAATAATAGAAGCATGCAATCTGCTATTCTAAGCCTGATTGCCCTTGCTACCTTAGTGATAGAAGCATGTAATCTGCCATTCTAGGCCTGATTGCCCATGCCATCTTAATGATAGAAGCATTCAATCTGCCATTCTAGGCCTGATTGCCCATGCCATCTTAATGATAGAGGCATACAATCTGCTATTCTAGGCCTGATTGCCCATGCCACCTTAATGAGCCACCTTAATGATAGAAGCATGCAATCTGCCATTCTAGGCCTGATTGGCCATGCCATCTTAATGATAGAAGCATGCAATCTGCTATTCTAGGCCCGATTGCCCATTCAATCTTAATGATAGAAGCATGCAATCTGCCATTCTAGGCCTGATTGCCCATGCCATCTTAATGATAGAGGCATACAATCTGCTATTCTAGGCCTGATTGTCCATGCCACCTTAATGAGCCACCTTAATGATAGAAGCATGCAATCTGCTATTCTATGCCTGATTGGCCTTGCCATCTTAATGATATAAGCATGCAATCTGCTATTCTAGGGCTGATTTCCCATACAATCTTAATGACAGAAGCATGCAATCTGCCATTCTATGCCTGATTGCCCATGCCACCTTAATGATAGAAGCATGCAATCTGCTATTCTAGGCCTGATTGCCCATGCATCTTAATGACAGAAGCATGCAAGCTGCAATTCTAGGCCCGATTGTCCATGCCAGCTTAATGATTTAAGCATGCAATCTGCTATTCTAGGCCTGATTGCCCATGCCACCTTAATGACAGAAGCATGCACTCTGCTATTTTAGGCCTGATTGCCCATGCCATCTTAATGATAGAAGCATGCAATCTGCTATTCTAGGCCTGATTGACCGTGTCACCTTAATGATAGAAGCATGCAATCCGCTATTCTGTGCCGGATTGCCCATGCCATCCTTATAATAGGAGCATGCAATCTGCTATTCTAGGCCTGATTGCCCATGCCATCTTAATGATAGAAGCATGCAACCTTCTATTCTAGGCGTGATTGCCCATGTCACCTCCTTAATAACAGAAGCATGCAATCTGCTATTCTAGGCCTGACTGCCCATGCCACCTTAATGATAGAAGCATTCAATCTGCCATTCTAGGCCCGATTGCCCATGCCACCTTAATAATAGAAGCATGCAATCTGCTATTCTAGGCCTGATTGCCCTTGCCACCTTAGTGATAGAAGCATGTAATCTGCCATTCTAGGCCTGATTGCCCATGCCATCTTAATGATAGAAGCATGCAATCTGCTATTCAAGGCCTGATTGCCCATGCCACCTTAATGAGCCACCTTAATGATAGAAGCATGCAATCTGCCATTCTAGGCCTGATTGGCCATGCCATCTTAATGATGGAAGCATGCAATCTGCTATTCTAGGCCCGATTGCCCATTCAATCTTAATGATAGAAGCATGCACTCTGCTATTCTATGCCTGATTGGCCTTGCCATCTTAATGATATAAGCATGCAATCTGCTATTCTAGGGCTGATTTCCCATACAATCTTAATGACAGAAGCATGCAATCTGCCATTCTAGGCTTGATTGCCCATGCCATCTTAATGACAGAAGCATGCAATCTGCCATTCTAGGCCTGATTGCCCATGCATCTTAATGATAGAAGCATGCAATCTGCTATTCTAGGCCTGATTGACCGTGTCACCTTAATGATAGAAGCATGCAATCCGCTATTCTGTGCCGGATTGCCCATGCCATCCTTATAATAGGAGCATGCAATCTGCTATTCTAGGCCTGATTGCCCATGCCATCTTAATGATAGAAGCATGCAACCTTCTATTCTAGGCGTGATTGCCCATGTCACCTTAATAATAGAAGCATGCAATCTGCTATTCTAGGCCTGATTGCCCATGCCACCTTAATGATAGAAGCATTCAATCTGCCATTCTAGGCCCGATTGCCCATGCCACTTTAACAATAGAAGCATGCAATCTGCTATTCTAAGCCTGATTGCCCTTGCTACCTTAGTGATAGAAGCATGTAATCTGCCATTCTAGGCCTGATTCCCCATGCCATCTTAATGATAGAAGCATTCAATCTGCCATTCTAGGCCTGATTGCCCATGCCATCTTAATGATAGAGGCATGCAATCTGCTATTCTAGGCCTGATTGCCCATGCCACCTTAATGATAGAAGCATGCAATCTGCCATTCTAGGCCTGATTGGCCATGCCATCTTAATGATAGAAGCATGCAATCTGCTATTCTAGGCCCGATTGCCCATTCAATCTTAATGATAGAAGCATGCACTCTGCTATTCTATGCCTGATTGGCCTTGCCATCTTAATGATATAAGCATGCAATCTGCTATTCTAGGGCTGATTTCCCATACAATCTTAATGACAGAAGCATGCAATCTGCCATTCTATGTCTGATTGCCCATGCCACCTTAATGATAGAAGCATGCAATCTGCTATTCTAGGCCTGATTGCCCATGCATCTTAATGACAGAAGCATGCAAGCTGCAATTCTAGGCCCGATTGTCCATGCCAGCTTAATGATTTAAGCATGCAATCTGCTATTCTAGGCCTGATTGCCCATGCCACCTTAATGATAGAAGCATGTAATCTGCTATTCTGTACCTGATTGCCCATGCCATATTAATGATAGAAGTATGCAAGCTTCCATTCTAGGCCTGATTGCCCATGCCACCTTAATGATAGATAAATGCAATCTGCAATTCTGTGCCTGATTGCCCATGCCATTTTAAAGACAGAAGCATACAATCCGCTATTCTATGCCGGATTGCCCATGCATCTTAATGACAGAAGCATGCAAGCTGCCATTCTAGGCCTGATTACCCATGCCACCTTAATGATAGAAGCATGCAATCCGCTATTCTATGCCGGATTGCCCATGCCATCCTTATAAAAGGAACTTGCAATCTGCTATTCTATTCCTCACCCCCAGCTCCATGCTCATGAGGGTGAGCTTTATTTTGCAACCCCTGTGAGGAAGGGATCCACAGGAGTCATCATAGTGGTTCAACGCTCTTTATTATAATGAAAAGGACATGTGTGGGTGACCTATTGAATGTAGACAATTCACTCTGTAAAAGATAATAATATAGCCTGATGGACCGCAGGAGGGGGCGTTATCGCATGATAATGACCTGCCACTAAGTGAGGGAAGGGTAATTATCCCAAACGATAATGACTTCTCCTCTCCCCCGCGGTGGTAGTAAGTAATACATTTTTCAGTGTTTTGGCGGTGAAGTAAAAAAATGTTGCTTGTTGAAAAAAATCTTGCATTGAAATTGCCTTGTTGTTTTCCTCTGCTTCTGAAGACAGTTATTGACTGCACTCTAAACAGTCTAATTGGCTAACAGGAGGTCAATAACAATCTCCAAGTGCTAATAATACTGGTGTCAGGATGGGGTAATAATGAGGTTCTAAAACATAACTATGGGTATCTTGATATTTTCCTGTTTCTCTAATCTACAAAACAGTCCCAGGGATATAGCACCCTACTCACATTTTTGCTTCCCTAACCAACAACTTCTCCAACCTTGCTCTAGGATGTGTCACTGTAAGATATTATTACCTGGTATCTGTGGCTCTCCCTCCTCAACCAATAATGCAGATGTCACCATGAGCATACTCCTACCAGCAAATATTTCCCCCCCTTGCTTTGGGTTGATGATACTGTTTACACTCTCCTACAGGCAGGTATGTTTCCCCTATCTTAGGGTTTTTGACATGCTGCTTCTTTAAAACCCACCAGCCATAAGTCTCCCTTCTGGGCCCCAATCATCTGCTCTCCAGGGCTCTGGCCTCTGCCAGCATCAGATAGAGCACCCAAAAGGATTCTAGCTCTCTCTCACCCAATCATTCATCTAAACTATTGCATGCTTTGCTTCTGTGCACCTTATTCCTCTAGGGTACTAGTCTGCTCTTTGACACTACCCGCAGGGCACTGAGCCCTTTTATATCGTGCTCGATTATCCTGATTGATGAATGTATGCTTTAGGTGGTTGTTCCGCCTACTCTCTATAACCATGTTCCCTGATTATTATTCCCCTTTTCTAATCAAGTCTTCACAGGTATTATCCTTGATTTGGTAACGCTTTCTTTTCTCCTTGTGTCTTATTTCTCAGTCCTTGATTACCAGACTGCTTCATGAGGCATTCAAGCTTAGTGACAATAACAGATTGCCTCGCCATTTTGAAATCAGGTGGAAGTGGTCTAGCCTGCACGCAGGAGTTAGAGGACTTCTGTGTTCTATGAGTAAGACTTGGGATGTGATGGAACTACACTGGTGAAGTTTGCCCATGATGGGGAGGGAGTGGGCAGATTTGTATGAAGTTCGCTCTTTCACGCTTTCACGAATGATCCAGGGATTCTTAATCTGTTATTAGCAGTAGTGAACTGGCTGAAGGAAGTTTTACCTGTGGGTTGCCTGATTCAGTATCCCACATAATTTCAGGGTCCCCGAATGTTGTTAATCAGGTTGGATGTAGGACATGTCATTTCCCCCTTGCTGTTGCAACCAATGCTTAATATCTCAATTAAAGAATTAGAAAAAGAGCTGACGGGTTCGTCAGATAGGGAAACAGATGAGGTTAATTAGGTTGAAATATGAATTAAACAAAATTACAAGTCAGAAGGCAGAGTTTGCAATCTTCTGGACAAAATGTAGATATTATGAGGGAGGAGAGAAATGCGGGCGATTGCTGACTCATTGTTTGAGGGTAAGAGAAGCGAACAGAGCAATTGGTGTGATTAATGGGGATCAAGGGGTGACTCACGATCCAAGAGAATATAAATACAGTATTTAAACACTTCTATACACATTTATATAGTGATCCCAGTAGAGTAGACCCAGATCAGATCGACCAATTCGTATCAAGCTTGCAGATGAAAAAATTACAGAGGAGAAAGAAACTCTAGATACAGAATTAACTTTAGAAGAAGTCAAGAAGGCAATGTGGAGCTTGAACTTAGGGAAATGCCCAGGGCCGGATGGTCTACCAGCTGAGTTCTATCGAGCAATGCCAGAAAATGCCCTAATCACACTGAGAGACATGTTTGCAAATTGTAAAATAATGGGTACTTTACCGCCTACGCTTAGACACGCAACAATATCCCTTTTACTAAAACCAGGTCGTCCAGAGCTGGATCCAGGTAGTTATAGACCTATTAGTTTGATTAATTCAGACAGCAAAATACTATCCAAAATCCTGGCGAATTGATTGGAAAAGATACTCCCAAGATTAATACATCCTAACCATGCAGGAGTTATAAAGTGTAGAGTTTCAGCTTCCAACATGCAAAAGTTTTTACTTACCTTGGAAGAATCCCACAAATTGAAAATAGATTCAGTGGCCTTGTCCCTTGACACAGAAAAAGCTTTTGATCGAGTTAGATGGGAATTTCTGCTGAGAATGATGGAGAAGATGAATTTCGCTACTGAATACCTGAGTTGGATTAAAGTGCTTTATAAAAATCCTACAGCAGAGATTATCATGAACAGAAGAATATCTGGCAAATTTGAATTGCAATGGGGGACGTGCCAAGGACGCCCTTTATCCCCTTTACTCTTTGTGATTTCAATGGAACCACTGGCTGAGGCAATAAGAGCTGATAACAGGATTACTGGAATTAACTTTAATGGAGTTTGTCAAAAGCTTTGGTTGTACGCCGATGATCTTCTAGTGGTTATTCAAGAATTTACAGCATCAATCCCGGCCCTGATGAATTTGATTGGTGTCAAATTATAAGATAAATTGGTCCAAATTGGAGGCCCTGCCTTGTACTCATACGACCAGCCGAATACTGATAAGGAACCTTGGTTTCAGATGGTGCCATATATGATGAAATACTTGGGCATATGGATCACGAAGAATATTAAGGAAATGATGAGCCTAAACATTGGCATGATAACACGAAAAATAACATTGGCAATAGAGCGATTGGAGTCGCTTAATCTGTCATTGGGAGGCAAGGTAAACACTATTAAGATGATGATGATAACACCAAAAATAACCTATGTCATGAGTATGATCCCTCTACCGGTGAAGAAATCGATATTTAAGAAGGTGGATAGCATACTCCAATCTTTTTTGTGGAATAAAAAGATACTGAGATTGAAGTTGTGGAAACTACAACTACAGAATGATTAGGGGGGGGGATTAAACATTCCAAACTTTGAGCGTTACCATCAAGCGTTCACGTTGCAACATATCATGCCGTTCATTCTAGAAGAGGATGAGTGGGCAATCGCAGAGGCTAACATGGTGGGACTGTTGAATACATGGGCAATCATATCAACTTCCAGTGCAGATTGTGGGGCTCACTCTGCCTTGATGGAATTGTTTAGATCTAGCTGGAGGCCGTACGAAGTGGCATTGAAAATGAGACCAGGTCTAATTAACACTTCTTCAATATGGTTGAATCCGATAATTAAGATAAAGAACAAAACCATATTTTGGATAAATTGGTTTGCAGCTGGAATCAAAAAAAGAAAAAGATTTCTTTGAAGGTGAAAGGTGGAAAACATTTAAAGAGTTAAAAGTAGAATACAACTTATCTGAATGCACTTATGGAGAATATTGGAGTTTGAAACGCGCAGTGAATATACCAAATTGGACAATTCAGAATTATTTAATACTATTAAGAAAATAGGCAGTCAAGAGAACATGACATCTAAGATGTACAACCTGTTAAGCAGGAATTCAGAAGGGAATAAAAAAATCTTGGATACATGGTCGGTATGCCTAAATGAGGAGATGACTCAGGGTAGATGGGGAGCTCTGTGTGGGAACATCAAGAGGATGTCTTTAAACATAGGAGAAAGGGCACGTCAAGTTAAGATTTTTAACAGAGTGTTTTGGAGACCGGTTCGAATGCATAAGCAAGGTTTGATTATGACAGACACTTGTTGGGGATGTGGCCACACCCGAGGTACATTGGAACCAATGTTCTGGGAGTGTTACAAGGTTAGATATTTTTGGAGAGAAATTAACGGTTTGATGAACAGAGTGTTGAAGGAAGATTTATATATTTTGATTTCGAGACATTGATGCTGGGAGAAGATACATTATTGGAGGACTTAAGTCATCATCAAGTAACCTGGATTTTAAAAGGGTCTTTGGTGGCAAAAAAACTAATTTTGCGAAATTGGAAGTCGACTGGTTTTCTAACATGGAACTCTTGGGTGGAAGAAATATATTCAATTTGTAATATTGAAAAGGTTGTTCTAACAATGCAGAAAAAAGAAGCCCCGTTTCAGAAAATGTGGGGGGCCTTCTTGAGCTTGGATCTTTTCTGAGCAATTGTCACAAGGAGAATTTAGCAGATAAGTACATTTTCGATATTCTGTATTATAAAATGTTTATGTATGTATATATATTAATGTGATTTATAAGGTTAAAGGAAGTATGTGTATATTTTTCTTTCTCTCTCTCTTTTCATCTAAAACCTAAGATTGGACATTATATTCTAGTTTGATTTTTTGGGGGTGGGTTTTGGGTCTAACTATTGCTGGAATTTAAGGGGGTTTTGGTGGTATATGTTGAGGTTAGTGTGTGTTTATTTGTTTGATGAAACATTTGAATAAATTGGCTAATAAAAGAAAAAATAGAAGAGTTTTTGGTTACAAAGCAAAACGGCATTAACACAGTGTCATTGATGATGTAAAATGGAAACACCAATAAAAGAGTCGTATTGTGTCATGCCTGCCCTTCCTGGACCATCAGGCTCCTTTTCTCTCCCTAAACGATCCCTCTTACCGGCATCTTCAGCTTTTAGAACAGCTAGGCTGTTCTACACACAATGGAAGCTATCTGGGAGGCGCCGTTAATACTGCACTTGCCGGTGCTGTTATGTTGGGGCTACGATCGCGTTTGTGTGTTTTTTCTTCTTCTCTACATTACACGCTTGGATCATCTGACCAACGTGCATGTCATCACGTTGGTCAGGTGCACGTCAGTTGACCGTATTTAACGGAACAGATTCTAAGCGACGGCGCTTCTGATCGCGTTAACTTGAGTTATTGGGCCTCATTACGACCCAGGCGGTAAGTTACCGCCTGGGCCGTGACTTTACCACCATGGCGTAAACTACGTTTACGCCATGGTGGTTGGCGGACTTACCGCCCCATTCCGAGGTCGGCGGGGCGGTAAGTCCCCAATCCCCATTTACCCTTCCCCATTCCCATTTTTGCCCCATAGGGCATAATGGGAGTGGGGAAGGCGTTAATTACGCCACCGTAAATTACGGTGGCGTAATTAACTCCATGGTACCTTAGCGCCATGGATTTTAACACCTGCTAAAAGCAGGTGTTAAAAGCGCCATGGCGCTAAGGGACCTCGTAGTTGGCGGTAAGGGGTCGGCGCAGCTAACGCTGGCGTTAACCCCTTACCGCCAGGGTCGTAATGAGGCCCATTGTTCCGGAGCTTGGCATCTGCTGCTTTCTCGCAGACGCTTTTCATTCATTTGGCAGTTTTTCCTTTCTCAGCCGCATGGAGCGATTGTCTTCTGCGTTCCTACACGGCGCCCCGCATTACCCGCTCTGCTCCCGTACTTAGTCTTAGCTGTGTTTTCTACGCGGCGCCCAACAACACTCAGCTCCACTTCCATACGGAGCATCCAGCTGTGTTCCTACGCGGCACCCAGCAACTTCCAGCTCCAGATCCACACGGGGCTTCCAACCGCGTTCCTATTTGGCACTCAGCAACTTCCTGCTTCAACTCCAAACAGAACCTTAAGCTGATTTGTACACGAATGCCATATACACCCTGTAGAGTCCGGTTCCCTATCTTACCTATGCAGCTGTTTCTGTTGGTTTATTCTCGGAGATTCTGTCCTACAACTCCTACAACTCCCACTACCAAAAAGGGCATACCTTCCTGGATCACGATTCTTCATCTCCTCCTCCTAATTATCTACTAAATAGTGCACTGAACTTTGGACACTTTCCTGGGTGCACCAACCCGGCTCTAGTGCGGCCCTCGTTCCGTACGGGTTAGTTTCCTCACTTTCCCTTCCTTGTCGTTGTTTTCCTGGGATTCTTTGGCTATCTTTGGAATACCAGTGGCTGTGCAAAAGGTTAGTGTATATCAGATAGGCTCTTACTGTCCTCTTAATTATTGTAGTATCCTGATACATTTCCTCTCTATCAACAGCTTGGTGAAACTTGGTCCACTCACGCCCTTCCCACTGATTACTCTCTCTGACTGTAGAATTATTACCAGTCAAAGAGTGACATTAGTTAGAAGGTTTCTCTTGACTGCACTTCGTTCTACTTCTGCCATCAGTCGGTTGGGAGAAGACGTCGAGTGTATCCTTTATGGCTACCAGTCTGTATCCTTTAAAAGGGAATCCGAGGCATTGTATTGTGTACCCTGTGTGTTTCATTGTCAGAAAACCTGAGTTCTAACAGAATCAGAAGCCTAAAATGGAGTGTTCCGATCCCCTTACTGTCCTCACTCAGTTGGTAGCCGATTTAAGACAGGAGATGATCACAGCGCAGGATCTCATGCGCCATCGTATGGATGTGATGCAAGACGCCATACGTGCCTCCTCTCAAGGAATGGCTGCTCCTGAACCCGTTGCTTCTGGTTCGGGTCTGTCTGCACCCCAAAGAGAACCCGTTCAGGTATTGATGCCTACACAGTTCCCTCTGGCTCCACCTGAGAGGTTTACGGGAGACCCTAAGACCTATCGCACTTTTGTGAATCAGTGTCGCCTCCATTTCCTGTGGAGAACCAGTTCTTTTCTGGACTTGACAACTAAGGCAGCCTTTGTCTTGTCACATTTGGGGGGCACTGCTGCAGCCTGGGCAAACTTTTTGCTGGAGACCAACAACCCGTTACTATATGACTGCGATGAGCTGTTGTCAGCAATGAGCAAAGTGTTCGATATGAGGTATGGCACTCAGGCAACTGATTTGGAATTGTTGAATTTACAACAGGGTAACCAATCCTTAGTGGCCTATCTTGCACGATTCAACCAATTAACGGCTGAAACACAGTGGCCGGAAGATAAGAAGACCACAGTCTTCTATAAGGGATTATCCGAGGAGTTGAAAGACGCCTTGTCGACAGTTCCTGTTATGCCATCAGGATTCATGGAACTACTCGACCTTGTTCTCCAGATTGATGCCCGGAGATCCGCCAGGAAAGGCGAGAAAAAACCCTTCTTGTCTGCACTGAATCTCCCTGGAGTTACTCAGGCCTCCTCTAACGAACCTGAACCCATGCAAATAGGGGCTATTCGGGGTTGTTTATCCGCAGCTGAGAGAGAAAACCGTTGCAAGAACAATCTATGCATGTACTGCGGTCTGCAGACCATTTACTGGTTTCTTGTCCTAAGAAACCTGCCAAAAAGACGGGAAACGCCAGAGCTCGGCAATAGTGGGTGTCCCTCAGCCAAGTATCAAAACGGACTCCGCATTGTCATTAAACGCATCCATTGCAGTAACGGTGTCCTTGTGTTTCAATGACATCAACATTCAGACCAAGGCTATGATAGACTGTAGTGCGACTAATAGTTACATAGATGTTAACTTCGCAAAACAATCAGCGATTCCTATAACGACTAAATTAGTACCAGAGTCAGTCAAAACAGTAGATGGTTCAACATTGTCTTCCGGTTTGGTAACGGAAGAAACATTACCCATCACAGTCTCTTTGCCTGACGGTCACACTGAAAACATGTACTTTGATGTAATCGCGGCACCGCAATATCTATTGATATTGGGACTATCTTGGCTCAAGTTACATAACCCTGTGATAGATTGGGTCACAGGTCATATCCAGTAGTCTTCGGAGTATTGCAACGAGAAATGCTTTTCAGATTCCGGAAGGGTTCATGACACCCCTGTCTAGGCATTTCTAGAAGGATTTCCGAGAATAAGTGCTCTGGAATCACCTAAATCGTTGCTACCTCAGGAATACTACCAGTTCGCTGATGTGTTTGATAAAGGCAAGGCTGAGGTATTGCCCCACACCGTCAATACGACTGTCCTATCGAATTGATTGCTGGAGCCAAGACTCCATCCGGTCGAGTCGACTCACTTACTCAACAAGAAGATGCAGTCCTGAAGGAATACATCGATAAAGCCCTCCAGACAGGCTTTCTCCATCCTTCACAGTCCCCTGCCGCATCTCCATTGTTTTTCATCCCTAAAAAGAAGCGGACTTCAGGCCCTGCATTGATTACAGGGCTCTCAATGCCATAACGGTGAAAAACCAGTATCCTCTGCCATTGATTAATGTCCTACTGGATCAGTTGGGTACTTCAGTCATTTTCACCAAGTTAGACTTGAGAGGTGCGTACAACCGTGTACGGATTAGGACCGGTGATGAGTGGAAGACCGCCTTCAAGACCCGGTATGGGTTATATGAATACCTTGTCATGCCCATCGGCTTGTGCAATGCCCCCACAACCTTTCAATATTTTATGAATGATATCTTTAGTGATCACCTCGACCAATTTGTGGTTATATACCTTGACAACATACTAATATATGCAGCCTCCTTAGAGGAACACATTCTACATGTATCCAAGGTACTTCAGAGGTTACGAGAGAATCATCTTTTCATTAAGGCAGAGAAATGCGTCTTTCACTCTCAGGATGTAGAGTTCTTGGGGTATGACATCACCAGTCATGGAGTCAGAATGAGCCACTCTAAAGTTAAAGCCATCCTGGACTGGCCGGTACCCGCCTCTATTAAGTCCCTGCAATCGTTTCTTGGATGTGCAAACTTTTATAGATGATTTATCCATTCTTTCTCTCGAGTAGTGGCACCACTTACGGCTTTAACCAGTTCCAAGACTCCATTCCACTGGACACCGGAGACCCAGGCGGCATTCGACCTACTCAGGGAGGCATTTACCACGGCCCCTGTCTTGCAACATCCAGACCCTGAATTGCCGTACATCCTAGAAACTGATGCTTCTAATCTGGCCATTGGTGCAATCCTTTCCCAGGTTTGCAAAGACACTGGGATGGAACATCCCGTGGCGTTTTTCTCACGTAAGCTAGCCCCATACGAGAGAAACTACACGGTGACCGAGAAAGAATTATTGGCCATCAAAGACGTGTTTCTCACATGGCGACACCATCTCCTTGGTGCAAAACATCTGGTAATCGTTTACTCTGATCACCGCAATCTACAGGCCATCAAAACCATGAAGTGTCTTACGGCTCGCCAGGCCCGTTGGCATTCATTTTTTGCCCAATTTGATTTCCGCATTTCATACAGACCCACAAGGGATCATACTAAAGCAGACGCCTTATCCCGTTTGCACTCTGAGGTGGACAGCGTAAACAAGACTAAACCACCTCTATTGGCAGAACATGTGGTCTGTGGTTGTTCGGTTCAACCATCCTTGAAGAGGGAGATTCTAGATTGGGTTTCACATAATCCTCAGGAGGTACAAAATCGCTGTCTCGAAATCAAAGAGGGTCTTCCGTTTATGAACAGCGCCTTCTACCTACCAACAGAGGAGACACGGAATAAGGCGCTACATTGGGGTCATGATTCCCTGGGAGCAGCTCATCCGGGCCAGAAAAAAACATTAGAACTTCTACGCCGATGGTGTTGGTGGCCCAAGATGTCAAGAGATGTCGTGGAGTATGTCTCATCCTGTGCACTATGTGCGCAATGCGAAGACACACCAAGCAAACCTATAGGACTACTACACCCATTACCAGTTCCCCAAAGACCTTGGTACATGGTCTCCATGGATTTCGTAGTCGAATTACCTCCTGTCCATGACTATGACACAGTTTGGATTGTAGTAGACTACTTCACAAAATGGCCTTGTTTATACCATGTCAGGGCGTTCCCACTGCCAAGATCCTGGCCGATCTGTTCCTAAAACACGTCTTTCGGTTCTTTGGACTGCCCTCTATCATTATCACTGACAGGGGGTTGCAGTTTGCATCCCGATTCTGGAAGGCGTTAACCTCTGCTCTTCTTATGGAGGATCGCATGTCCAGTTCCTATCACCCTCAAACTAACGGGAAGACAGAAAGGGCTAACGGAACCATGGAGCAATACTTACGTTGTCTGTGTTTACAGTACCAATCCTCCTGGTTTTTGCTGTTGCCGGCAGCTGAATTCGCCTATAATAACTCTCGGAATTCCTCAACGGGTATGTCACCGTTCTATGCTCTTTATGGTCAACACCCACGATCCATCCCAGTGTACTTGGAGCTAGTTGAAGGCGCTGACCGCTCTACATACCAGAATTAGAAACCACCTAGTGAAGGCCCAATCTAATGCCAAATACTATGCAGACCAGCGTCAAAGGGCTGCTCCGCGCTACAAAGCTGGCATGTCAGTTTGGTTGTCCACCAGAAACTTGAAGATCCCGGGCAAGAGGAAACTTCTGCCTCGTTTCATTGGGCCGTACAAAATAACACAGGTGATTAATCCAGCTGCGATACGTCTGGACCTGCCTGCACGTTGGCGAGTACACCCGGTGTTCCATGTTTCTTTGGTTAAATCTTGTACATCACGGACCCGGTTGCCCGTCCGACCATTGGCTGTTTGGGTGAAGGGCTCTGATGAGTACGAGGTCTGTGCTATTCTAGACATGAGAATGCGAGCTGGGGTTCCCCACTATCTCATTGATAGGAAAGGGTACCAATATTCATGCTCCCATATTGCTACGTCGTTTACATGCAGTGAGAGGAGTAGGGCGTTCCTTGGGGGATGGTACTGTCATGCCTGCCATCCCTGGACAATCAGGCTCCCTTTCTCTCCCTAAACGTTCCCTCTTACCGGCATCTTCAGCTTTTAGAACGGCTACGCCGTTCTACAAACAATGGAAGCTATCTGGGAGTCACTGTTAATACTGCACTTGCCAGTGCTGTTATGTTGGGGCTACGATCGCGTTTGTGTGTTTTTTCTTCTTCTCTACATTACACGCTTGGATCACCTGACCAACGTGCACGTCATCACGTTGGCAGGTGCACGTCAGCTGACCATATTTAACGGAACAGATTCTAAGCGACAGCGCTTCTGATCGCATTAACTTGAGTTATTGTTCCGGAGCTTGGCATCTGCTGCTTTCTCGCAGACTCTTGATTCATTCAGCAATTTTGCCTTTCTCAGCCGCACGGAGCGATTGTCTTCCGCGTTCCTACGCGGCGCCCCGCATTACCCGCTCTACTCCCGTACAGAGTCTCAGCCGTGTTTTCTACGCGGCGCCCAACAACACTCAGCTCCACTTCCATACAGAGCCTCCAGCCGTGTTCCTACGCGGCACCCAGCAACTTCCAGCTCCAGATCATACAGAACCTTAAGCTGATTTCTACACGACTGCCATATACACCCTATAGAGTCCGGTTCCCTATCCTACCTATACAGTTGTTTCTGTTGGTTTATTCTCGGAGAGTCTGTCCTACAACTCTCCCAACTGGACTTCTTCCCACTACCAAACAGGGCATACCTCCCTGGATCAAGATTCTTCATCTCTTCCTCCTAATTATCTACTAAATAGTGCACTGGACTTTGGACGCTTTCCTGTGTGCACCAACCCGGCTCTATTGCGGCCCTCGTTCCGCACGGGCTAGTTTCCTCACTTTCCCTTCCTTGTCGTTGTTTTCCTGGGATTCTTCGGATATCTTTGGACTACCAGTGGCTGTGCAAAAGGTTAGTGTATATCAGATAGGCCCTTACTGTCCTCTTAATTATTGTAGTACCCTGATACATTTCCTCTCTATCAATAGCCTGGTAAAACTTGGTCCACTCACGCCCTTCCCACTAATTACTCTCTCTGACTGTAGTCAAAAGAGTGACATTAGTTAGAAGGTTTCTCTTGACTGCACTTCGTTCTACTTCTGCCATCAGTTGGTTGGCAGAAGACGTCGAGTGTATCCTTTATGGCTACCAGTCTGTATCCTTTAAAAGGGAATCTGAGGCATTGTATTCTGTCTCCTGTGTGTTTCAGAAAACCTGAGTTATAACATATTGGCATATTATATATCTTGACTCTTCCTTTGCTGGATGTTCACATGCACTGAACAGGTGCTTGCATTTATCCTCTCCAATATTCGAAAGCCCCATCTCCTACCATCTCTGATACTTAATCAACCATTTCAAAAAGGTTTTTATTTTTGCTTGTACCTGATTAAAGAATTTGATGAGGAGTTTGATGCCGTCACCTTATTCCCATTTCACATTATGATATATATGATATGATAGGTTATTTATAACACGCTTAATACCCAGAGGTTTCTAAGTGCAGACCCAGGGATCGAACCTGTGTTGCTCCGCTTTGTCTTGCTTCCAAGGCGAGCACGTTACCACTGAGCTATCCTCCCGTGACATTAGTCGAAGGGTCTCCAAGCCCAGTGTCGAAAGCCTAATCTGCACCATATTTTTAGATCCACTGTATTCAGATACATTTTGTGTGGCTACTTTGAAAACATGGAGGGGTTCTGGCTCTTGAAGACCAGAGTTGTAAAGCCCTGCATAAGCCTGTACAACTCAGGAATCTTTCAAATTTAAATCATTTCTTAGAAATTATATACTGAGGGCAGTTATTTCTCCTTTTTATTCTGCAGCCCAGAGCTACACCTGTTGCGTTCCCCACGGGTTGGCACTTTCACATATTGTGACGAAATGGCCTCTGCAGCAGTATAGGTGGGAGTAGTGGATACACACCTACTCAGCTCTGACACCTCTACAAACCATCAGTGATCCCAATCATAAAGGTCAAACAGGCACAGCCAAGGGATATACCTCCTTTGCCTTTCGTTGTAACGTAGGCCAAGGAAACCACTTAGGAGGGGTTTGTGAATGCTATTCAGTAGTGACCCAAACAGGCAAGTATCACATGGCATAGCCAATCAAGGTTCTATAAATAATGCATATATATTAAACACACCATCTGCAAGAAACCTAAATAGAAAGCTGTACAAAAACCCACACCCGTGGAAAGAGCAGATGATAAGCAGAATACTGGGGTGAAAAGGCAATTTCCACGACCAAAATGCTCTTTGTAAAGGGATATGCCTTGGAAAAAGATGCACCATGTGACCTAACCAGTCTCTAGGGCCCTGAATGGACCAAGGGAGCCATTATGGACCAATAGCACCTTCTTTGCGGTTCAACACCGGTGATCCCAGTTGTCCGATGCTGTTTGTGCAGTTCAATGTAGTTCGAGTGCCGTGGTGTCCTAGGCGAGGAGCGGTGTAGAGCAAGGGTCGAATGGGGATGTTTGCAGTTCAAAGTAGATACTGGTAGACAAGCAAATCATGAGGACCACCAGAGTTGGTTTGAGGGTCAGTACAAAGAAGCTGGTGACTGTATGCGCTTGTCGTCTGCACTGGTTCGATGAAGAACTGGAGGAGATGCAGATTGTGAAGGCCATCAAGATCAGTTTGATGGACGAGTAGATGGTGAAGATGCTGGTGACTGGATGCGCAATTTCGGTTTGAGCAGTTTGATGCAATGTCTGATGATTGGGCCTCGAGGATCCACCGGCGCCAGTTCGACTAGTAGAGAAGATGCTGGCAGGAAAAGCGACAGTTTGGTGGTGGCAGATGCAACAAAAGAGCTAGTAGTTCGAGCTGAGGGAATGATATGCTCTTCTGGCGTGGTGTGGCGGCAAACAGGTTTGAACGTGCAGTTTGAATTAATAAAGCTTGGGGAGTGCCAAAGGCAGCCCTGGAGTCTCCTGCTGGTTCTAGATGTAGTGAACTCAGTCTGATGACCGTTTGAATGATTCAATGCGAGGAAACACAGGGCTCTTGGCTGCCTTTGCTGCTGTGAGTCCAACTCAGAGGCTCCAGAGACAAGTTCCTGAAGTTGTGCACAAGGCTCCAGCAAAAGAGGCTTGTGCACAGCTTCAGGTGCCCTTCACCAAGTTGAGGTCCTGGCAGCAGTGAGGCTATCAGAAAGGCATGCCTTTTTCCAGCAGCAGGTTCTCTTCCAATGTTCCCTGGGGGATGGGTACTCAGTCTTCACCTCACTGGTGGAGGGATCTGGAAAGGCAACTCTCCCAACAGGTCCGAATGAAATTCTTCTCAGGTCGTTGTCCCAAAAGTGAATCTAAGAAGTGGTGTTAGATCCCCTTCTTTTAAAGATAAAAGTGAACAGGTGATTGGACTAAAGCTAGCCTGCTTTAGGGATCCAATCCCTGCTCTGGAAATGATTGGACTTTGCCTTTCTGACATCACACCCAAAGTGCTTTGTGCTACAGGAAGTGAAGGGGACAGGAAGGAGGAATAGAGGCAGAGAGAAACAACATGGTGGAACCATCCCCCAACTGTACAGAGCTCTCCCTGTCTACACTCACCCACCCTTTCTCCATAGGATCAAAAGCCCCTTTTGTATGCAGTACCATGATGTGTGGTTACTGCTTTTGAATGGGTGTGTTCCTTTGATTCTTAGACCCAGGACACATTCCTGTTGAGTGGATGTCTCTGGAAGAGGGCGTTACCTACTCTCAAAGAGATCAAAGAAGAAGCCTGGCCATTCAGGTTCCTGTCCTGCCACTTGAAGGACCTGCCTCTTTGGCTAGAATATGCATCCCATTCCACAGCGGAGCTGGCTCACAGGAGCTGACAAATGTGTGATATCAAATGGAATGTGGCTGCAATGATCATCACAAGACGTGCCATGCACCATGCCCTAACTCAGGCGTGGCCTGGCTTGTTTTTAAAGTTAATCCTGCCACCAGCATGGGCTATTCACAATCCTAATATTTCGGAACAGAGGTGCTTATCTTAAATGTCACCCTTGGGCTGCAGTGATTTTGGCTGTCACTTCAGCTGTCATGAGTGCACCCGTGACCTAATCCTGCTCTGTAGGGCAAGCGCTGCAATCAGGCTACTGATGCAGCAGTGCATAGGTGTACACTATGCTTTTGGCATGGAGCGTATGAAAGGGGATCTGATGAGTAGATTACCCTTTCAGAGAAGTAATTACCTGCATCATTTCTGTAACGCTCACCTGATTCCCACGGAGGCACCGACCTGTTCTGGACTGCTATGACCTCTTCTAAGGTGATGCGCAGGACTCGGAAGACGGACTGGACCGGACCCCTAAACCTCGCCTGTCTGGCCCGTAGAAGAATCCTTCTGTAGATGGAAAAGGGGATTAACTGTCTGCTGGATAATGTGTCGGATTCCCCCCCTTCCCCTTCTCACACTCCTCGAACCCCCTCCGCGATTCCCCATAGAGTCTCACCTTAGAGTCTGAAAGGACGAGCTCTCCATCCTGCTTCCGATGCAGGGGCGCGTTGATTTCCAGTCACTTCACTGGATCTCGGGTTTGGTGAGTATCCAACTCCGCTTGACCTTTCCGATATGAGGCCGTAAGTATTCAGTTGCAAAAGTTCAAGCCTTAATTGTCCGTTGTCCTTTTCTCTATTTCAGATGTAGGATGAAGAATCCGCGTAGAGGAATGGATTCGCCGAAGGTAAACTCTGGTGAGTCTTTTTGATGGATGGATCTTGCTTTCACCCACTAATGCGTGTGTCTTTTTCCCCTTAGGGGCTGGGGTACGGAAGTGCCAAAGAAGCGGCGCCGACCCGAGATGAGGAAAGATTGTCCCAACAATAATCAGGTAAGTCTTAAGGTGGAAGAATCAGGCCTTCCTCGATCTGTTCCTTCGCTCACCTTTGTTTTGTCTCTTTTTCCCCTTAGGGCCCGGGATACGGCAGAGCCAAAGAAGCGGCGCTGACCCGAGGTGTGGAAAGATTGTCCCAACAAAAATCAGGTAAGTCTTAAGGTGGAAGAATCAGGCCTTCCTCAATTTGTTCCTTCGCTTACCTTTGTTTTGTCTCTTTTTCTCCTTAGGCGCTGAAAGGCGACGGATGGTGCCAATGGTCGCTGAAGAGCCCGAGGGCGCCTCGTGAAGGTGAGTGGAACGCGGCGCTGCAGCGAGCGATGCGATGCGCTTCTAAAAATAATGTCTTTTCTCAGGATCGTCGGAGTGATGGTTCCGGACTCTGGATGGAGGTAGGTAAAGTTCAATTATTCACCTTTCTCTCCTTTCCTTCCTTTTCAGGTGTTCCAGGTTGCAGGCGGGCGTGGCTGGAGCCAGGATGCAGGAGCAGACACGGTGAGCGTTCAGCTGCTAGATGCAGAACAACGCGAAGCGTGAGCTGCTGTCTGGGCGTGGTTTAAATAGCCCCCAAAGTAGTTCCAGGTAAGTATTCTTCCACAGCCACGCCCGAGTGGTAAAATAGTCCCATAGGTAAAATAGTCCCTTTCAGACCTCAAGGAGGTCTGGATCTGGCAGCATGGTCTGCATCAGGTAAGTCCATCCAAGCACTCCCATAATGAGCCTGGCGCCTATGGTGCCAGGACTGATGCCTTCTATGAGCCTGGCGCCAAAGACGCCAGGACAATGTCCAAAGAGCCCCTATAAGGGGTTGCTGGGTCCCTCCCTGGGGACATGATGTCTGCTTTTGGGGACGCTGGGCCTGAACTGGCTTCCCGGGAGTAGGCATCATGGCAGCACTCTCCCCCAAGGCCCCTCCCAAGATTGTTCCCTCCGGGGGTTTTGGTTTGTTTGGGAAGATCTGGTGGAATTTCTTAATTAATCGAGGTGTATGTACATGGTCACTGGGTTCCCACGACCTCTCCTGAGGCCCGTATCCCTTCCAATCGATTAGATAGAAAAGTTTTGACCTTAACATCTTTGAATCTAAAATGTTCTTCACCTCGAATTCAGGTTCTCCATCTATTTGAATGGGTTCTGGAGGCTTGATTAGTCTGGTTCCAGGTTGCACTGGTTTCAAAAGTGACACATGAAAAACCGGGTGAATTTGCGTGTTAGCTGGTAAATCAAGTTTAACGGCCGCTGGATTGATTATGGCCGTAATGGAGTAAGGCCCCAGATATTTTGGATTAAAAGTTTGAGGTCCCTTGAGAGATAAGTGCCTGGTAGCCAGCCATACTTGGTCCCCAATCTGGTACTGAGGTGCTTCACTCCGATGCAGGTCAGCATTCTTCTTGTATTTTCTCTTGGCTTGTTGTAAATGTGTAGTTGCTTCTTTGAAGGCTTGGGTAATTGTAGAATGCAGATGGTCCACTGCGGGCATTCCGAGGCCTTGAGGCGAGTCGAGGTCTGAGGTTGATGCCCATATTAAGTATAAAAAGGACTTTGCCCTGTTCCAGAGTGTACCGAGTTATTATATGCATATTCGGCTATCCAAAGAATGTCTTTCCAGTTACTTTCAGATTGCTGCAACATACACCGTAAATATTGCTCAAGGGTCTGATTCGTCCTCTCTGTTTGACCATCGGTCTGAGGGTGGTGACTAGTCGATAATCTTACATCGATTTGTGCCAATTGACAACATCTACGCCAAAAGTCGGAAATGAATTGGCTTCCCCGGTCTGAGATTAGTACAGACGGGAATCCATGTAAATGAACAATATTTTCAAGGAATTCTTTGGCTAGAACTGAAGCTGAAGGTAAACCTTTCAATGGAATGAAGTGGGCCATTTTGGAAAATAAATCCACAATAACAAGAATAGTGTTATATCCTGAACAAGGAGGTAAGCCCGTAATAAAATCGAATGACAGGGTGTGCCAAGGTGCTGGCGGAATGTCTAAAGGTTGAAGGAGACCGGCTGGTCTTTTCTTTTGGCCTTTATTTTGGGCGCAAACACCACAGGACAATCCAAATGATTTAACATCTTTTCGCCAAGAAGGCCACCAGAATTGTCGTTTCACCTTTTCTTCCGTCTTGGCAATACCGGGGTGCCCCTCTATTAGTGTATCATGATAACGAGAAATAACGAGCTCTTGTAATTCCTTGTGTGGCAGAAATAAACCCCCTTGGAAATAAGGTAAATCATTATTTATAGTAAAGTCAGATCCCTTTTGTACCCAATCCTGTAAGTCTGTAGGGTCCAGGAGTTGTTTAACTCTAGCTTGAATGTCTTCAAGCGTTTGTAAAGAAGTCATGCCCAAAATTCTCTGTTCGGGAATTATCGGTACAGGTTCTGAGTTAGTATCAGTTTCTCCCATTCCTATTCGGGATAGAGCGTCCGCTTTGCCATTCTTACAGCCAGGACGGTAGGTGATTACAAAATCGAATTCCGCAAAAAACAAAGCCCAACGGAGCTGTCGAGATGACTGAGCCTTGGCGGTCTTTAAATACTGTAAGTTCCGGTGGTCGGTGATCACAGTGATGGTATGTCTAGCGCCAAGTAGATAATGCCGCCAGGCTTTAAAGGCGGACTTAATGGCTAACAGTTCTTTGTCAGTGATTGCGTAGTTAACCTCGGGTGCCGAGAATTTTCTGGACCAAAATGCAACGGGATGCAGTTAGTTAGTTTCGGGATCTCTTTGAGACAGGACAGCTCCCATGGCTAGGCTGGATGCGTCAGTTTCGACGACATAAGGGAGATCTGGGCGCGGGTGCTTCAATACAGGTGCAGAGGTAAATTTAGCTTTTAGTTCCTGAAAGGCCTGCTCGGCTTCTTCAGACCATTCTAAACATTTATTTTTCCTTAAGAGCGCAGTGATGGGTTGAACCACACGAGAAAATTCCGGGATAAACCTGCGATAAAAATTGGCAAAGCCAAGCATGCTTTGAACACCTTTCACGGAGCTAGGCGATGGCCATTTGAGGATAGCATACACTTTTCGTGAGTCCATGCGGACTCCTTTAGGTGTCAGGATGAAACCAAGAAACTTGACTTCCGTGGCATGGAAAACACATTTTTCAAGTTTAGCAAATAGTTTGTGTTGGGGCAATTTCTCGAGAACTGCCCTGACATGTTTTCTATGATCAGATTCCGAAGAGGAGTACACAAGAATGTCATCGATATATACAACAACACAAACGTCGATGAGTTCCCGAAAGACATTGTTCATGAAGTATTGGAAGGCAGCCGGTGCATTGCACAATCCGAAAGGCATCACCTGGTACTCGAATAGCCCATATTTGGTGCGGAAGGCAGTTTTCCATTCATCGCCTTCCTTTATTCGCACCAGATGGTAGGCCCCCCGGAGATCTAACTTGGTGTATATGCAGGCATCCTTCACCTGGTCAAGGAGTTCAGGGATCAGAGGCAAAGGGTATCGGTTTTCAACAGTTATCTGGTTCAATGCGCGGTAGTCAATACAAGTTCTGAGGTTGTCTTCTTTTTTAGGCACGAAGAATAAAGCCGAGGATGCAGGAGACTTAGACGGGCGAATAAAACTATTGGCTAGGTACTGATCTAAATATTGTCGTAAATGAAGATTCTCGGGTTCGGTAAGGGCGTAGATCCTGCTGCAAGGGGGTTGTGCACCGGGCAATAGATCGATCTGGCAATCGTACTGTCATGATGCCTACCTCCAAGGAGCCAGGCGGGGCCCAGCAACCCCAGAGGCAGACATCATTTTCCCCAGGGAAGTCTCAGCGGGCCCAAGTCGGGGCCCTTTGGACTCAGTCCTGGCGCCTTAGGCGCCAGGCTCATAGAAGAGGATATGTGTTTAAGTGCTTGGGTGCACACTTACCTGATGCAGACCTTGCTGCTTCATCCAGGCCCTCTTGAGGCCTGAATGGGACTACTTTACCTGTAGGACTACTTCACCACCCGGGTGTGGTCGGGGAAGGATACATACCTGATTGGTGGAAGGATACATACCAGGAACTTCTTCCAAGGCTATTTAAACCCCACCCGAACAGCCACACGTGCTTCGCGTTGTTCTGCACCTAGCAGCTGGACGCTCACCGTGTCAGCTCCTGCATCCTGACTTCAGCCACGCCTGCCAGCACCCTGGAACACCTGCAAGGGGAGAAAGGAAGAGAATAGGAGAAGAAAAGCCCTTACCTGCTAAATCTGCATCCAGGAGTCATTTCTCCAACGGCCCTGAAAAGGAAGACATCATTTTAAAGGCATTTTGTTTCGATCGCTGCAGCGCTGCATTTTACTCACCTTTGCAAGGCGCTTCCATCTTCAGCAGCGATCTTCCGGATTCAGCTACGCCCCAGCGCCTAGAGGAAAAAAGACAAGAACAAAGGTGAGAGGGAGAAAAGGAATAAGGAAAGCTCAGTTTCCTTTTAAGTCTTACCTGTTGGATTATTCCCACTGCATTTCGGGTCCTGCCGCTTCCTGGCATTTCCGGACCCCGGCCCCTATCGGGAAAAAAGACAAAGACATTGAATGAGCGAATGCAAAGACATTACCTGAGCGCTCATCCAGAACTGTTTCACTTCGGGTCGGCGCCATATCTCCGGCACTCCGAACCCCGGCCCCTAAGGGGAAAAAGACATAAGCATTAGCGCTTGCTGCAATTAGACAACGAACATTATTATTAAGCTTGAACTTTTGAACAGAACTTTTACAGCGCCTTACCTGAACAGTCAAGCTTACCTGAACTCCCATCAATCCTCAATCCAGTGAAGTAACTGGGTTTCAACGCGCCCCTGCATCAGAAGCAGGATGGAGAGCTCATCCTTCCAAACCCTAAGGAGGGTATCCAACGAGCCAGGGAAGCCAGAAT
Source organism: Ambystoma mexicanum (assembly GCF_040938575.1). Lineage (NCBI taxonomy): Eukaryota > Metazoa > Chordata > Amphibia > Caudata > Ambystomatidae > Ambystoma > Ambystoma mexicanum. The sequence goes on along the minus strand of NC_090930.1, from coordinate 142,630,065 downwards.
AGAGGGGCCCTTCCTGTCCATCTTCAGAGTTCTGCGCCTTCGACGCCGCGCCTCCGTGGGAACCAGGTGAGCGTTACAGAACGCGAAGCCCACCACCATTTCCCACCTGGGCGCTATGGAGACTTCGGAGACAGATCAGCTGGCCCATCTTTTAGGGGAATTACGGGCAGAAGTGCACTCAGCCCGCCAGGAGACTAATGCTCTCAGAAGGGAACTAATCCTATCCAAGGAAAGAACTGATGATCTGGCCAAAAGGTTATTGCAGGGCCAGGCAGAGCACACTCCTTTACCTGTTTCCGGAGATATTTCTACAACAATGGGTTCGAATAACCCGGTACAAATCAATCTACCTGGACACATGCCTTTGGCCCCGCCGGAACGTTTTGCGGGGGATCCCAAGAAATATGCCGTTTTTATGAACCAATGCCGTTTACACTTTTTATGCAGGCCCGGGGCCTTCCCCAACGACCAGACCAAAGTAGCCTTTGTACTATCTTACCTCAGTGGCTGTGCTGCCGATTGGTCTATTCCATTGGTAAATCAGGATGATCCCATTCTCCGGGATTTCCATTGCTTCCAGGCCAGCATGGAAAGATTGTTCGCTCGACACTCGCAGGGACAGGCCCTTGACAACGAACTGCTATCCTTACGACAAGGTAATCAGGATCTTTTGTCCTATATCGCCACCTTTAATAGACTAGTTGTGGAAACCGGATGGCCTGAAAATAAAAGGATCACATTGTTTCATCGAGGCCTGCGCGGAGAGCTTAAAGATGTTATAGCTCAGATAGTAGATCCACCCCAGGCCTGCGCAGACTACATAGACTTAGTGGTTCAACTTGATCACAGACTTCAAAATAGAAAAGCAGATCGGCTCAAGTATGAAACCAGAGTACCTATCAAGACCCACGTTAACTCCAAGAGTACTGACGTTTCCAAACCTATGCAAATTGGCAGTGTTAAAGGACCATTAACGCAGAAGGAACGAGAGAGAAGGCGACAAATGCAACTTTGTCTGTATTGCGGAACTTCCGGTCACTTTCTTCAAAGTTGTCCAGTTAAACCACCCAAGAAGGTGGTTGGAGCCACTGATAACGAGTTATTGACACCTGGTTCGGGAAACGACCTAGCCCGACAAGCGTAGGGGTCCGCTTGCCGAGCTTGAAAACAAACTCTTTGACCTCGCATTTTGTCATGCCAATGGTGCTTGTGAACCCAAAACAGCCTCAGCAGTTGCATGCTATAAAAGCATACATAGACAGTGGAGCTATTGGAAATTACATAGACCGTGACTTGGCTTCCAGGATTAAGCTTCCTCTCCGCCCGAAAGTAACCCAAGATGTAATTACTACAGTTGATGGAACCGAAATAGCCTCAGGGCCTGTAACGCATTCCACAGTTGAAATCACTCTGGTGGGTCAGGACGGACATCGGGAAGCAATCGTGTTTGATGTGATCAAGGCCCCACAATTTCAAGTACTTCTTGGTATCCCTTGGTTAGAAACACATAATCCGAGAATAGACTGGCGAGCAAAGAAGATAACTTTTCCTGATTGTGAACCAACCTGTTACCCAAGGAATCCAGCTATGGGTCTAGCCTCTGTAACTTCCACCCCTGTACAGCTACCGTCTGAATACCAAGAATTCCAAGACGTTTTTCAGAAAGAGCAGGCTAACACCTTACCTCCCCATCGATCTTACGATTGCCAAATCGACTTGGTACCCAATGCACAACTATCTTGTAGTAGGATTTATGCTCTTACTGAACCTGAGAACCTGCATTTGCGCCAGTATTTGGATCAATACCTGGCCAATGGCTTCATTCGCCCATCAAAGTCAGCAGTCTCTTCCGCTTTGTTCTTCGTACCTAAAAAGGAAGGAGACCTTAGGGCCTGTATTGACTACCGCGCCCTAAATCAGATAACGATTAAGAATCGTTACCCTTTGCCCCTGATACCTGAGCTTATCGACCAAGTAAAAGATGGTCGTGTGTACACCAAGCTAGATCTCCGAGGAGCTTACCACCTGGTACGTATAAAAGAGGGCGACGAGTGGAAGACTGCATTCCGCACCAAATTTGGGCTCTTCGAATATCAAGTAATGCCCTTCGGTTTGTGCAACGCACCTGCCGCCTTTCAGTACTTCATGAATGATGTTCTTCGGGAACTTATCGATGTTTGTGTCATCGTTTATATTGACGGCATCCTGGTGTATTCCTCCTCAGAATCTGATCACAGAAACCATGTTAGGGCAGTTCTTGAGAAATTGCGCCAGCACAAATTATTTGCCAAGCTCGAAAAATGCGTTTTTCATACCACAGAAGTGGAGTTTCTCAGATTCATCCTGACACCTCAAGGAATCCGAATGGACTCGCGGAAAGTGGACGCCATTCTCAAATGGCCATCTCCTAGCTCTGTGAAGGGAGTGCAAAGCATGCTTTGCTTTGCCAATTTCTATCGAAGGTTCATCCCGGAATTTTCTCGAACTGTTCAACCCATCACAGCTCTCCTAAAGAAAAATAAACGCTTTGAATGGACTCTTGAGGCTGAACAAGCCTTTCAGGACCTGAAAACCAAATTCACCTCTGCGCCTGTATTGAAGCACCCGCGCCCAGATCTCCCTTACATCGTGGAAACCGATGCATCCAGTTCGGCCATGGGAGCTGTCCTGTCGCAAAGAGACCCAGAAACTAACCAACTACACCCTGTAGCCTTTTGGTCCAGAAAATTCTCTCCACCTGAACTCAATTACGCAATTACCGACAAAGAACTACTGGCTATTAAATCAGCTTTCAAGGCTTGGCGTCACTATCTTCTCGGTGCAAGACACACCATCACCGTAATTACGGACCACAGAAATTTGCAGTATTTAAAGACGGCCAAAGCTCAATCTTCGCGACAACTCCGATGGGCTTTATTCTTTGCGGAATTTGATTTTGTAATTACCTATCGCCCTGGCTGCAAGAATGGTAAGGCAGATGCCTTATCCCGGATAGGCATGGAAGAACCCAATTCGAGTTTAGAACCTGTGCCAATCATACCGGAACAAAGAATTCTGGGCTTGACTTCATTGCAAACCATTGAGGACATCCAAGCTCAAGTAAAACAGCTTTTTGACTCTTCTGCCTTACTGGAATGGAGTCAAAAGGGTCCTCACTACAAAGTTAAGGATGATTTACCCTACTTCCAAGAGCGGTTATTTCTGCCAAGTAAAGAATTGCAGGAACTTGTCATTACCCGTCATCATGAATCATTAATGGAAGGACACCCCGGTATCGCGAAAACAGAAGAAAAGATCAAACGCCACTTCTGGTGGCCTTCTTGGAGAAAAGACATAAAGTCATTTGTGTTGTCTTGCGGAATCTGTGCCCAAAATAAGAGTCAAAAGAAAAGGCCAGCCGGCCTACTTCAACCTTTGGACATTCCACCAGCACCTTGGCACACCTTGTCAATGGACTTTATAACTGACCTGCCTCCTTGTGGTGGTTACAACACGATTCTCGTAATAGTGGATCTATTCTCCAAAATGGCCCATTTTATCCCTTTAAAAGGATTGCCGTCAGCTTCCACCTTGGCCAAGGAATTTATGGAAAATATATTGCGGTTACATGGTTTCCCTTCCATATTAGTCTCAGACCGTGGAAGTCAATTTATCTCCCACTTTTGGAAGAAATGTTGCCAACTAGCACAAATAGACGTGCGGTTATCCACCAGCCACCACCCCCAGACCGACGGACAAACCGAGAGAACCAATCAGACTCTCGAGCAATATCTGCGGTGCATGTTACACCAATCCGAGTTAAATTGGAAAGACATCCTTTGGATTGCAGAATATGCATACAACAATTCAGTGCATTGTGGAACCGGACAGACTCCTTTTTATACCCTGTATGGTCACCATCCTCGGACCTCTGACCTAGATCCACCTCTGACCCTGGAGATGCCTGCAGTAAATCACCTACATTCCACAATAACCCAAGCCTTCAAAGAAGCTACAACCCACTTACAGCAAGCCAAGAAAAAGTATAAAGAAAACGCTGATTTGCACCGAAGTAAAACTCCTCCTTACCAAGTAGGAGATCAGGTATGGCTAGCAACTAAACATCTACCCCTCAAGGGTCAGCGAACTTTTAATCCCAGATTCATTGGGCCTTACCCCATCAAAGCTATTATCAACCCAGTGGCCTTTAAACTCGATTTACCATCCAACATGCGGATTCATCCCGTTTTTCACGCATCTCTTCTAAAACCAGTACAACCTGGAACCAGACTGTCTGAGCCCCCAGGCCCTGTCCAAATTGATGGAGAATTAGAATTCGAAGTGAAAGACATTTTAGATTCCAAGATAGTTAAGTCGAAACTCTTCTATCTTGTTGATTGGAAAGGATATGGACCTCAGGAAAGATCTTGGGAACCCAGTAACTATGTTCACGCACCACGATTAATTCAACGATTCCATCGAAGATTCCCGCACAAACCAAAACCCCCGGAGGAAAAGACCTTGGGAGGGGCCTTGAGGGGGGGTACTGTCATGATGCCTACCTCCAAGGAGCCAGGCGGGGCCCAGCAACCCCAGAGGCAGACATCATTTTCCCCAGGGAAGTCTCAGCGGGCCCAAGTCGGGGCCCTTTGGACTTAGTCCTGGCGCCTTAGGCGCCAGGCTCATAGAAGAGGATATGTGTTTAAGTGCTTGGGTGCACACTTACCTGATGCAGACCTTGCTGCTTCATCCAGGCCCTCTTGAGGCCTGAATGGGACTACTTTACCTGTAGGACTACTTCACCACCCGGGTGTGGTCGGGGAAGGATACATACCTGATTGGTGGAAGGATACATACCAGGAACTTCTTCCAAGGCTATTTAAACCCCACCCGAACAGCCACACGTGCTTTGCGTTGTTCTGCACCTAGCAGCTGGACGCTCACCGTGTCAGCTCCTGCATCCTGACTTCAGCCACGCCTGCCAGCACCCTGGAACACCTGCAAGGGGAGAAAGGAAGAGAATAGGTGAAGAAAAGCCCTTACCTGCTAAATCTGCATCCAGGAGTCATTTCTCCAACGGCCCTGAAAAGGAAGACATCATTTTAAAGGCATTTTGTTTCGATCGCTGCAGCGCTGCATTTTACTCACCTTTGCAAGGCGCTTCCATCTTCAGCAGCGATCTTCCGGATTCAGCTACGCCCCGGCGCCTAGAGGAAAAAAGACAAGAACAAAGGTGAGAGGGAGAAAAGGAATAAGGAAAGCTCAGTTTCCTTTTAAGTCTTACCTGTTGGATTATTCCCACTGCATTTCGGGTCCTGCCGCTTCCTGGCATCTCCGGACCCCGGCCCCTATGGGGAAAAAAGACAAAGACATTGAATGAGCGAATGCAAAGACATTACCTGAGCGCTCATCCAGAACTGTTTCACTTCGGGTCGGCGCCATATCTCCGGCACTCCGAACCCCGGCCCCTAAGGGGAAAAAGACATAAGCATTAGCGCTTGCTGCAATTAGACAACGAACATTATTATTAAGCTTGAACTTTTGAACAGAACTTTTACAGCGCCTTACCTGAACAGTCAAGCTTACCTGAACTCCCATCAATCCTCAATCCAGTGAAGTAACTGGGTTTCAACGCGCCCCTGCATCAGAAGCAGGATGGAGAGCTCATCCTTCCAAACCCTAAGGAGGGTATCCAACGAGCCAGGGAAGCCAGAATAGAGGGGCCCTTCCTGTCCATCTTCAGAGTTCTGCGCCTTCGACGCCGCGCCTCCGTGGGAACCAGGTGAGCGTTACATGTACGACCTGTGAGGCGGTAGAGTGTTGGCCTGTTCCTTTTGGAAGACGTCTTGAAATTCTTGGTATTCTGGCGGTATTTGCAAAATGGCAGGGGTTACTGTAGCTAGGCCAATATTTGGATTTCTTGGATAACAGGTTTGTGCACAATCTGGAAAGGTTATCCTCTTTGCTCGCCAGTCAATTCGAGGATTATGTGTTTCCAACCAAGGGATTCCTAGAATTACTTGAAATTGCGGAGCCTTGATTACATCAAACACAATTGCCTCCCGATGTCCGTCTTGACCCAACAATGTCACTTCAGTAGTGGAGTGTGTTACCGGCCCAGAGGCGATTTCGGTTCCATCCACTGTGGTGATGACATCCTTACTGGTTTTAGGGCAAAGAGGGAGGTTGATCCTGGAAGCCAATTCACGCTCCACATAGTTTCCTATAGCCCCACTATCGATGTATGCCTTAATGGCATGTAACCGCCCAGGCTGCTTCGGATTTACGAGGACCATTGGCATGATGAAATGCGAGGTCAGAGAGTTTGTTTTTAAGCTCGGCAAGCGGACCCCTACGCTTGTCGGGCGTGGTCGTTTCCCGACTCAGATTCCATCAGGTTCTTATCAGCGACTCCAACCGCCTTCTTAGATGGTTTTATAGGGCAATCTCGTAAAAAGTGTCCAGAAGCCCCACAATAAAGGCATAATTGCATTTGCCGTCTTCGTTCACGCTCTTTTTGAGTTAAAGGTCCTTTAACCCATCAAATTTGCATAAGTTCAGTAACATCGGCACCCTTGGGGTTAACATGGGTTTTGACCAAAACCCGGGTCTCAAACTTGGACCGATCTGCCTTTCTGTTTTGAAGCCTGTGATCTAATTGGACCACCAAGTCTATATATTCAGAGCAGTCTTGGGGTGGATTTACGACCTGGGCCAGGACATCCTTAAGTTCTCCACGTAGACCTCGATGGAATAACGTGATTCTTTTATCCTCCGGCCATCCAGTCTCCACAATTAACCTATTGAAGGTCGCGATATAGGCTAAGAGGTCCTGGTTACCCTGTCGTAGGGATAGAAGCTCGTTGTCCAGGGCCTGTCCCTGAGAATGCCGCGCAAAAAGTTTTTCCATGCTTGTCTGGAAGGCTTGAAAGTTCCGAAGAATTGGGTCATCTTGAGTAACCAGTGGAACTGACCAATCCGCAGCACAGCCGCTGAGATATGATAGTACAAAAGCGACCTTGGTTTGGTCGTTAGGGAAGGCCCCAGGTCTGCAGAGGAAGTGCAATCGGCATTGGTTCATGAATACGGCGAACCTTTTGGGGTCCCCGGCAAAACGTTCCGGTGGGGCCAGTGGCATATTTCCAGGTAGATTAATTTGCACGGGGTTATTTGAAACCACTGGGGCGGAATTACCCCCAGAACCTGGTAAAGGAGTTTGACCAGCCTGACCTTGTAATAGCTGTCTGGCAAGATCATCAGTTCGTTCTTTAGATACAATTAACTCTCTCCTGAGGGCATTCGTCTCCTGGCGAGCGGAATGAACTTCAGCCCGTAATTCCCCCAATAGCTGGGCCAGCTGGTCTGTCTCGGAAGTCTCCATAGCGCCCGGGTGGGAAATTGTAGGTAGGCTTCGCGTTCTGTAACGCTCACCTGATTCCCACGGAGGCGCCGACCTGTTCTGGACTGCTATGACCTCTTCTAAGGTGATGCGCAGGACTCGGAAGACGGACTGGACCGGACCCCCAAACCTCGCCTGTCTGACCCGTAGAAGAATCCTTCTGTAGATGGAAAAGGGGATTAACTGTCTGCTGGATAATGTGTCGGATTCCCCCCTTCCCCATCTCACACTCCTCGAACCCCCTCCGCGATTCACCGTAGAGTCTCACCTTAGAGTCTGAAAGGACGAGCTCTCCATCCTGCTTCCGATGCAGGGGTGCGTTGATTTCCAGTCACTTCACTGGATCTCGGGTTTGGTGAGTATCCAACTCCGCTTGACCTTTCCGATATGAGGCCGTAAGTATTCATTTGCAAAAGTTCAAGCCTTAATTGTCCGTTGTCTTTTTCTCTATTTCAGATGTAGGATGAAGAATCCGCGTAGAGGAAGCGATTCGCCAAGGTAAACTCTGGTGAGTCTTTTTGATGGATGGTTCCCTTAGTGATCTTGCATTCACCCACTAATGCATGTGTCTTTTTCCCCTTAGGGGCCGGGGTACGGAAGTGCCAAAGAAGCGGCGCCGACCCGAGATGAGGAAAGATTGTCCCAACAATAATCAGGTAAGTCTTAAGGTGGAAGAATCAGGCCTTCCTCGATCTGTTCCTTCACTCACCTTTGTTTTGTCTCTTTTTCTCCTTAGGCGCTGAAAGGCGACGGATGGTGCCAATGGTCGCTGAAGAGCCCGAGGGCGCCTCGTGAAGGTGAGTGGAACGCGGCGCTGCAGCGAGCGATGCGATGCACTTCTAAAAATAATGTCTTTTCTCAGGATCGTCGGAGTGATGGTTCCGGACTCCGGATGGAGGTAGGTAAAGTTCAATTATTCACCTTTCTCTCCTTTCCTTCCTTTTCAGGTGTTCCAGGTTGCAGGTGGGCGTGGCTGGAGCCAGGATGCAGGAGCAGACACGGTGAGCGTCCAGCTGCTAGATGCAGAACAACGCGAAGCGTGCGCTGCGGTCTGGGCGTGGTTTAAATAGCCCCCAAAGTAGTTCCAGGTAAGTATTCTTCCACAGCCACGCCCGAGTGGTAAAATAGTCCCATAGGTAAAATAGTCCCTTTCAGACCTCAAGGAGGTCTGGATCCGGCAGCATGGTCTGCATCAGGTAAGTCCATCCAAGCACTCCCATAATGAGCCTGGCGCCTATGGTGCCAGGACTGATGCCTTCTATGAGCCTGGCGCCAAAGGCGCCAGGACAATGTCCAAAGAGCCCCTATAAGGGGTTGCTGGGTCCCTCCCTGGGGACATGATGTCTGCTTTCGGGGACGCTGGGCCTGAACTGGCTTCCCGGGATCATGACAATTTCATTGAATAATAAACATGTAAAAAGCCAGGGCTTGTACAACTTTGCAAGATGGCAATTCCTCTCACACACATCCTGTTCAATATTTGCTTTAGCCCATTATTGAAACTTAAGAAGTCTTTTGGTGTAACTACTTTTGACTATGTGAATGATATACAACTGATTTCTTAGTCAGATAAGAACCGAGTTGTTATCCTGAATTGATTGCTGGCTATTGTGAGCCAGACATCTTTGTGAAGATTTTTCAAAAAATGCCATTTTATTAACTCAAAAGGTTGGATAAGCGCCTCATTACCCCTACCCTGATGAGGATTTTCATGCCTAAAATAAACTAAAGGAAACACTCTAACACAAGTTGTCTGTCCCTCACTCTTGTTACATACACAAAATCAACAAGGTAATATATGGCAATTCAAATAAACCAAATATAACAATAATGTTCAAAAATCTAATAAATATCTCATAATCTGAGAGAGTTCCCCTTCACCAGATTCAAGTAGGATTCCATTTAACAGTTCAAAAAGATAAGAAAATCCTGTCTTGTAACAAAGTTCCACTTCAGTTCTTTTGGTTCCAATTTGAATTCAACCAAAAGTTCAAATTTATCCAAAAGCTTTTTCTTTTTTCCACTTGTGACAAAGAACTCAAAATAACTTCTTCTCGTAAACTAAGAATACTTCCAAAGTTCCTTAGGTTTAACCATCATGTCTTTGTCAGGATAATTCTGCAATAGCTTTCACAACATTTGTGTAACAATGTTAAAGGATTCTAGAACAGTTCACACAACACTTGCGTCAGTGATATTAATCTGTCAGGATGCTTCTGTAACAGTTCAACAAAATACTTTAGCGGTCCTGCCACTTCTTCTTTGAAACATTTAAACACACCACAGTACTTAAACAATATCTGCCTGTTACACTCACCTGCCAGGCCTTTACCACAGATTCCCTTGTTCTGGTGTACTCGCCTGCCAGGACTAACAAAACTAGTACTACTAATTCTTCTCGTACTCCTGTGGTAGTGTTTTTCTCCATACAACTCAGAAGGGTTGTATAATTTGATCAACAACGATTTGAACTACTTCTTTGTCTTTGGCAAAACCATAAAACACATTGGTGTTGTTTGTTTCATACTTTTGTTTGCCACATGCAATGCAGGTTATGCTCCTCTCCTTCTGTACACATTTTGCCAGCAGGGCTGCCTTCCTGCCACCCTTGTTTTCCCCTTCTTGCATCAAACACATTTTTACAATGGCTTTTTTTCACTCTGCTCTTTGTTGGCTTAGACAATATTTATTTAGGTCAGTCCCCTTTAGTGCCACCTTCTTTCTCTGACAACAAGGGATTACTACCAAGTGGTGTCTTAGTTGGTCCCTCTTGGGTTTGGCAATGGTGGCTTATGTCTGTTTCTAACAAAGGTATTCCCTTGTGTTGTCGATAGCTGTTCTGACCTTTAAATTCACAATAGTAGTCAGCTGGTCTGCTTGCCAAACTCTTATTCTGCCACTTTCGCCACTTCATATTCTCTGGCTATTCAAAAGAATTATCTTTATGTTTTACATCAGTTCGACATGCTTCATAGTGAGATTTCCTCCACTTCACTTCTTTCATATTAGTTCGGTATTAAAAAGACCTGCTTCGAGCAAGCGGGTGGTTACGGAGCGCTGCGGGTCACAGCACACAGGTGAACTTGCTGGGTTTGCTGCGTGCATCCGCTCGCCATGCTGCTCTCTGGTTTCTGGCTTCTTCTGCTCGGGGCATCAGGGAAAACTGCCTTGCTTGGTTTTCTGGGGCCAGTGCTGATCAAAACAGGAGCGTCCAGTGCTGCTAAGGCTCTCTGGTGCTCACCTGCCACAGAGTCTGCCTTGCTGGGGGTGAAGACCTCTTGGTTTCACACTTCACACCGCTCTACCCCTACAACTAGGATCTTCATGGGGGAAGTCTGGAACAACAACACTTCCCGCTGCACAACCCCTGAAGTAATGATCTTCAGGGGGAAAGCCTGTACTCGTAATGCTTCCCGCTGCACAATCTCTGCACCTCAGGTCTCTTAAGAAAAAGACCCTCTCAAAACAGGCATCCATACTCCAGACCACAGCGTTTCCAGCGTCTCTACGTTCCTTCAGCTGCAATCCCTGCAATGTGGAGTTCCTGCAATCACTCCACCTTCCACTGCGACTCTTTTATATGGCATGCACCTGATGGGGCCTTTTATGCCTCCCAGTCTCCCTCAGGTGTGGGTCATTACCACTAATAGGCTGCAACTTGCAGTCGCATGCCTCTGCAGCACTCCCCTTCATCTGTGTAATTTGTGACTTGTGGGACCTGGATCCACATTGTAAATATCAGCTTTTCTAATGGAAATATCAACATCAAGTTCCTTTCTATCCTTATTTATATTCCCCAAAGGAATATTATAAGGATTCCAGGAAGGATTTGACTTAACAGAGTAATAAAGGTCTTCAGCATCTAAATTGTTAATATTTAAAGGCACATTTTTATTCTTCCCCTGGTAGTCATAGGAGTCTTCCTCTTTATGAATGTTAGTGACCTTAAAAGGGGTTTTCTTACTCCTGATACATAACAGGTTATGATTGTTTTCACCCACATTCTGATGGCTTGGGAAAATAAAAGTTCTCTGCAACAGAAAGTCATTACATATTCCAATATCCAAGATGCTTCCTACCTTGAGGAAGACAAATACTGCGTCTCATCCATCGGAGTCCTCCTGTTCCCCTGGGGCCCTTCTCCTCTCAGGCTTTGCTCTTAAGTGGGGTGTGAATGTGATTCAGTAGCGACCCAAGTAAAACATTCCAAAATAAAGGGACTGTCCAATCAAGGTTCTATAAAAATAGATATACTTTAATAAAGCACCCCATTTTCAAAATAACTAAATTGAAAAACACTACACACAACCCACACCTGAGAAAAGAACAGAGAATAAGCAAAGACAGCACAATGCAGCACTCTGAGTAATGAATCAGGGGTATAGGACAAGTAAAAACGAAAATGTTCTTTAAAAAGAATATGTTTCTTGGATGCAAACATTGATTAATGACCTACCCAGTATCCAGGGCCCAGACTGGCCCAAAGGGGCAGTTAAGAGTCAATAGTACCTTCTTAGGATTCTTGGCGATTTAGCAGTATCGAACCAGGCTTGTTGGTGCTGTTCCAGCAGTTTGAATCTGGTTCGACTGTGTCAGCAGCATTGTTCCCGACGAGGAGCAGATGTCACACTGGGTCGAATTATAGTATGTTGCAGTTCGAAGAGGTGTGGATCGGGAGGGCCACCAGTGTCGGTTCTTCAGTGAAGCGTCTGGTGACTGGATGCGTGGTTTGAGTCAGACGGCTAGAGTGCAGTGTTGGAAGATCGCGGTTCAAAGGTTCCAAAAGGGTCGACTCCTGATGAAAATCTGCAGTGAAGATGCTGGTGGTTCGAAGAGGTGGTTTGAAGATGGCGGGTGCAACAATGAGCTTCCGGTTTGAGCCAGGGCATCAGCGCAATCCGCTGGTGTGGTGTGATGGCAAACTGGTTCAAAGGTGCAGTTCAGCGGTTCACGAGCAGTAGTCAAGTTGTTCTAGATATGGAGAGGTGTTGAGCTGGGTTCAAAAAAAGGGGCTTGCTGTGTTTCGAATGCAATGTTTGGGAAGGGAGAATCATAAGGGCTACCAGGGTCCGTTTGGCAGTCGATTGAATGGCAAAGATGCTGTAGACTGGATAGGCAGTCTGGTTCAAGCGGGTCAATGCAACATTTGATGATTGGGGCACAAATGGACCAGCAGGGTTGGTTTGACTGAAGATCACAATCGCCAGCGAAGACGCTGGCGGTTCAAAGGCACCAGATACAATGAGCGTGTAGATCAAGCTGTGGCAACGGCATGCTCTGCTAGCGTGGTGCAGTGGCGAACAAACTCACATGATGGTGGTTCGAGGAGATAGGGTGCCAACAGCAGCTCCAGAGGTTCCTGTGGGTTCGAAGGTGTTTAACAGACTCGAACCACTGCTCAAATTGGTTTGTGGTAAGAATGCTGGTTTTATGGCAGTCTTGGTCCTCTGGTTGCTGTGAGTTTCAATCCAGGGGTTCAAGGATATGTCTTGGTCCTTATTATCATACTTCCAAGCATTAGGGAGGCTGGTCTACAACTGCAGGAGTTCAACAATGCAGTGAGGTCCTGGATACTAATGTGGCGGGCAGAGAGTCAGGTCTTGTCCCAGCAGCAGATCATCCCCAATAGTCCCTGGAGATGGTTAGGGGACAGAGCTTGCCTCTGCCTTGGATATCTTCACCAACGAAAATGTTAGAAAAAGTTTGGGCAAATGACAAGATTTTGAAAATTGCCCAGCGCTATGTCCAGAACTGCATGATTTGCCTACAACACAATGTGGGAAAGGGGTCATCAACTCCAAGGGGAAGTTTTGGGCCACCTTCTGTCCCCTTTCAAAGTTATTCACTTTGATTTCATTGAAATGGAACGATGCAACAATCTAAAGTATGTCTGTGTGGTAATTTGTGCCTTCAGTAAATGGGTTGAGGCTTTCCCTGTTAAAGATGCTACAGCCATGACCACTGCGAAAACCATGTTAAAAGAATACTTCCCCTGGTTCGGTTTGCTGAGAGTTATCTGGTCGGACAATGGTCCACATTTTGTCGCCGCTGTAATTCTACAGATATGTACAGCATTACGAATTGACAAATGGTTCCATTCGGCCAGACATGCTCAGAGCGCCAGACTAGTAGAAAGACACAACGGAATCATCAAGAACAAGCTCGCTAAGACGTGTGCTGGCACCAAACTAAAATGGCCGGACGCCTTACCGATCGTGTTACTAGCCATGCGTACAACCCCTCAAACTAAGAATGGGCTCTCTCCATTTGAGGTGGTAATGGGGAGACCTGCCAATATCTGGAACCTTCCAAAATGTTGAATTTTAAAGAATGTTGAAAATGTACTACTTTCAGATTATTGTAGCCAATTGACTAAAAACCTGTATTTGATTTATCACCAGGTACGAGAAGCTTTACCTGTGCGATACGAGGGCCCGGGCCACGACATACGGCCTGGGAGTTGGGTGCTCGTCAAATGATTTAAGCGCACCTCCTGCCTCGCGCCTCGCTGGCGTGGGCCATTCCAAGTCCTGTTGGTCACCCAGACAGCGGTGCGGGTCGCTGGACGAAAGAACTGGATCCACGCGTTGCACATCAAGAAACCTCCTCACCCTGTGCCACACGCTACAGAAGAAACAGAACCCCTCGCTGATACTGCAACCAATGATCCCAAAGCAGTAAGCAGCACTGAGAGTGTGTCGGAGAATATCTCTGAGCCCGGGAGGCTTGGGGAAGCTGCCATTTTGTCTCCACACTCCCCACAAATTTTGCACCCGGAAACGGCTGTTTCAAATTCAGCCCCTTCACTTGCCTCCGACACGTTGCGTCCAGCAGAAAGTGACAACATATTGTTTCCGGATCAATCAGTACCAGGAAAAGTACAATGTAACCTGCGAACACGAAGATAGACTTACGGCACGGTTTTGCTGTGCATCTGATAGACTTACGGCTCGGTTTGGCCGTGCATTCGGAGAAGGAAAAGAGTCATCGAGAGCTTGCTTTTTGCCCAAATTTGAGAAAGAGGATTCTGTTGGCTGGGGTGGTGGAATGACTAAGAAGTCGCTCGACCGGGAGGTCGCCAGCAACAAACTTTGGAGTGTTCGTTTGAAGACTACGATGCCCGCCACCGCTACCGCTCGTATGGGACTTGTAAATAAGGGGGTGACTAACCGGGACAATGGACAAAATGCCTGGGCCCCGAAAACGTAATGTTGTGGTCTTATAATGATGTTTGGTTTTTTAATAGTCGCTGCCTTAGGATTGTGGTACCTCGTGGAAACTCACTCTGTAGAACTTTTGTTGCCTACTGAAAGTGCACCCATTGTTCCTACTCCCTTTGTACATTTGCATACTTTATCCCCTCGGGATTCCTAGCACAGACAAAGGTACCACAATAACACTCTACTACTTATCATGAATGCTAAACATGCCATTTTTAATAAATCCAACTGCTGGGTCTGCTCACATTTACCGCAACGCGGGGATAAGGGGCTAGGTTGGTATATTCATCCTTTACCGTTGACAACTGATTGCTATGCTTCTCTTAGAGCACTGTTCTTTGGACAATGGAATGATAGCATCTCAGGGAACTTTGATGGCACCAATTTCAATAGTTTTGAGAAATGTGTTTTGACTCCCCTGGGATGCTCGCTTTTTGCAAATAGGAGTAAACCGAATGTTGCTTCTATTAGGCCTTCTGATAAACTGTCTCGTCCTTCCCAATCTTTGATTTCCTTTAAAATGGCTCCGATAGGCAATAAGGATGCCAGGCCTCCTTCTTACACTGTTAACCATAGCCCCGTTTCTTTTTGCATACAGAGGAATGGAACTCGGTCAATGGGAAATTTTCTAGGTTGTGCCAACGTTGCAAATTTGACTGGGGAGAATAGACCTTTGTATGTAGGCGAACCTGTCTACTTTTTCTGCGGTAATGTAGCATTCCCATGGTTGCCCAGGGATTGGCAGGGAACCTGTTATTTAGGGATCCTGTTACCTAGCTAGTACAAAAGAAGTTTCGAAGGCCGGTCCACGGTGGGATGGGAATGGCAACACCCCAGCACAGGTTTTGGGAGCTATAGCAAATCAGTTGTGCCATTTTGGGGGCAGATAACGAATTCAGAAGATATCAGAAAACTAGTGAGAGTACTGGAGAGACCATCAACCGGACCACGGACATACTCTATAATATGACGTTAGAACAAAAGGCGATAAGATTAGTAGCACTTCAAAATCGAATGGCATTAGCTGTCATTCTAGCTGAGCGTGGTGGAGTATGCAAATTAGTGGGGTCCGCTTGCTGTGTTTTCGTACCAGATTCCTCCCCAACTATCTTCAAGGCAATACAGAATCTGCACGTCCTTAGTTCCGAAGTGCATGTTCCCGAGGGAAACTGGTATTGGAGCGCTTGGTTCTGGGACTTCTTGCGATCTTGGGGTTGGAAGGTACTTTCGGTCTTATTAATTATTTTGGAAATCCTGTTGTTTCTTTGTTGCTGTATTCAGTGTCTGCCTGATATGTGTTCGATGCTAGGGGGATGTTGCGCACAAGTGATAGGTTCGATAGCACATAAAGTGTATACCCCAGATAATACTTCCAAAGAATATGTATTGAAGGATATTTTAGCAAAAGACCTAATGCCAATAGATATTTCTGATAGTGATTCAGGGTGCATGGACAATGATGTATGGAGTTATTTGCAAGGAGATCCAAAGTAGTTTTTAGCACTTGGCATAGGCCAAAAGGAGGGTTTGTCGAAATAGAAAGTATATCGTGCCTCCTATTGTAATAAATATATTAATATTGGCCTACGCCAAGCTGCTCGAAAGTCTCTTGTAAGCCGCCATTTTAGGTCAAACCGCCATTTTAGGATTTGTTGTGTAAAAGTCACCCTGTGAGCTAAAATGGTGTACGATGTCATTGCAGAATACAAAATGGCCGTCTTGACCTCTGTACATAGCTAATGTGTAATTTGCCTGCAGGCCACTTGTTGAGGTCGTGAACTGAGACCTTGTCCTTCGTTAACCTATGTGTAGAAGGATTACTCGTGCAATGAAACTAATCCACGAGCATATGTTGAGACAATGTATTCAAATAATGAACGAAGACCATCTGTTTAACTACATTGTATTAAGGTTTAAGAAGGCCTGCATAGAAACCTTTAGAATATACAGTTAATGCATACGCTTGTTGATACATGTATTAAAGGCAAACCAGTTATATGCGGTTATTTGAGACTTGGCACGAACCCTAGATCGGTGATGTCTTAAAAGGAATATTAAACCGAAGTGGGGCTGGACATCGCGCCCACCAAATGTATAAAAAGCGAATGCATTCTAATGTACAGGGTCTCTCACTGAACACACTGAACCACGCTGGAGTTCGTTGTGTTGTACTGAGGGCCGATAGCTATCTAATTTTGCTCTGTTTTTGTAACTGGATTCAGTATAAAATAAAGTACTTTGTATGTTCCTTTGTAACCCGTGTTCAGTGTATTTCCTTTTGGGGTACTTAGCCTCGATATTTTATTTCTGTTTTCACATGGGGAATTGCCCCCCTTGTTCCTTTGTAAGGGAAGGTAATGCCACTCCCAGAAGACAGCCACTCCAAAGGAAGCTGGTCTGGGAACAGGAACCAAAGGGAATACATATTCGCAAAAGGCTTGGGCTCACACCACAGTGCCGAATTTCAAAGTGACTTTGATCCTATTGAGAAGGGAAGGGGTGGGGTTGGTCTAGGCAGGGGAGCTCTGTACAGATGAAGGAAGGTTCTGCCATCTTGTTTCCCTCTGCCTCTATCCCTGCTTCCTGACCCCTCCACTTCCTTAGCACAAAGTACTGTGGATGTGCTGTCAGAAGGGTAATGTCCACTTATTTTAAGAGCAGGGATTGGACCCCAGAGGCAGTCTAGCTTTAGTTCAATCACCTGTGGACTTTTACCTTTAATAGAGGGGGTCTCATGCCACTTCTTTGAATCATCTTTTGAACTTCAACCTTTCAAGAATATTTCATTGCACCTCTGTTGGTTAAAGTTGATCTCTCCAAATTCCTCTGCCCATTGGCACCCCCTTATTTACAAGTCCCATACGAGCGGTATGAACACTCCAAAGTTTGTTGCTGGCGACCTCCCGGTCGAGCGACTTCTGAGTCATTCCACCACCCCAGCCAACAGAATCCCCTTTCTCAAATTTGGGCAAAAAGCAAGCCCTCGATGACTCTTTTCCTTCTCCGAATTCACGGCCAAACCGTGCCGTAAGTCTATCAGATGCACAGCAAAACCGTGCCGTAAGTCTATCTTCGTGGTCGTAGGTTATATCGTACTTTTCCTGGTACTGATTGATCCGGAAACAATATGTCATCACTTCCTGCTGGACGCAACGTGTCGGAGGCAAGTGAAGGGGCTGAATTTGAAACAGCCGTTTCCGGGTGCAAAATTTGTGGAGAGTGTGGAGACAAAATGGCAGCTTCCCCAAGCCTCCCGGGCTCAGAGATATTCTCCGACACACTCTCAGTGCTGCTTACTGCTTTGGGATCATTGGTTGCAGTATCAGCGAGGGGTTCTGTTTCTTCTGTAGCGTGTGGCACAGGGTGAGGAAGTTTCTTGATGTGCAACGCGTGGATCCAGTTCTTTCGTCCAGCGACCCGCACCGCTGTCTGGGTGACCAATAGGACTTGGAATGGCCCACGCCAGCGAGGCGCGAGGCAGGAGGTGCGCTCAAATGATTTGACGAGCACCCAACTCCCAGGCCGTATGTCGTGGCCCGGGCCCTCGTATCGCATAGGTAAAGCCTCTCGTACCTGGTTATAAATCAAATACAGGTTTTTAGTCAATTGGCTACAATAATCTGAAAGTAGTACATTTTCAACATTCTTTAAAATTCGACATTTTGGAAGGTTCCAGATATTGGCAGGTCTCCACATTACCACCTCAAATGGAGAGAGCCCATTCTTAGTTTGAGGGGTTGTACGCATGGCTAGTAACACGATCGGTAAGGCGTCCGGCCATTTTAGTTTGGTTCCAGCACACGTTTTAGCGAGCTTGTTCTTGATGATTCCGTTGTGTCTTTCTACTAGTCTGGCGATCTGAGCATGTCTGGCCGAATGGAACCATTTGTCAATTCGTAATGCTGTACATATCTGTAGAATTACAGCGGCGACAAAATGTGGACCATTGTCCGACCAGATAACTCTCAGCAAACCGAACCGGGGGAAGTATTCTTTTAACATGGTTTTCGCAGTGGTCATGGCTGTAGCATCTTTAACAGGGAAAGCCTCAACCCATTTACTGAAGGCACAAATTACCACACGGACATACTTTAGATTGTTGCATCTTTCCATTTCAATGAAATCAAAGTGAATAACTTTGAAAGGGGACAGAAGGTGGCCCAAAACTTCCCCTTGGAGTTGATGTCCCCTTTCCCACATTGTGTTGTAGGCAAATCATGCAGTTCTGGACATAGCGCTGGGCATTTTTCAAAATCTTGTCATTTGCCCAAACTTTTTCTAACATTTTCGTAACCTGCTGGGCACAAACATGCGTAGGGCCGTGTGCCATGGCAACCATCATCATGACATAGGCGTCAGGAAACAGCAATTTCCCTTCGACCATGTCCACCCAACACCCATCATCATCAAGTTTCCCCAAGCCTTCAGCCTCTTAATTTGAATGTGAGGAGCAAACAAGATCAATTCATATCTTGTCAACCGTGCAGAAGTGAGGTGTTGCGTTTGAGTTCGGTTCAATAGAACATCTACAGAGTGAGGCACCATCAGGGTTAGATCATGGCCTAGGACCATTCCCTCACTCTGTTTTACAGACGCGGCAGCAGCAGCGACAGCGCGCAAACATCTTGGCAAAGCGCATGCTACAGGATCAAGGGCGGAAGAATAGTAACCGCACGGCCTATTCTTCCCTACACGTTCCTGCGTTAATACAGCCAAAGCACATCCATCACATTCATGCACAAACAACAGAAAGGCCTTTTCATAGTTTGGTGTGCCCAAAACTGGTGCAGAGCATAATGCAGTCTTAAGCAATTCAAACGACTGCTGGTGTACCGCGTTCCATGGCAATGGCGAAGAAATGCCCTTCTTCGTCAAAGCCAACATCGGTTTGATTACTAGTGAAAAATTCGGGATCCACAACCTACAGTAAGAAGCCATACCTATCAAGGCCCTAACTTCCTTCTGTTTATTTGGGACAGACATGCCAGAAATGTGTTTTATTCTTTCAGGTGTCAATCTTCTTCCCTCCTTTGACAGGAGATAGCCTAAATAGGCGACTTCCTGACAACAATATTGACATTTTTTAAGCGAAGCTTTGTGACCATGCTTAGCTAGATGAATAAGTAATAACACAGTGCCCTCCTTACAGGCACTCTTAGAGTCAGCAGCTAGAAGCAAATCATCAACGTACTGAAGCAAAGTACAGGTCGAGGGCAATTCAAGGGTATCAAGTTGTTCTTTCAAAGCCCTACTATAAATACTAGGACTCTCTGTGTACCCTTGAGGTGCACGAGTAAATGTAAACGAGCATCCCCCTAAGGTGAACTCGAACAAATATCTACTATCCTTGTGTATAGGAATACTAAAGAACGCATTCTTTAAGTCCACAACACTAAAGTAAGTAGCTGTAGCTGGAATCATGGTTAGGATTGTCGTTACATCAGGCACAATTGGAAATTGTGGTGCCACAACTTTATTAATGGTACGTAAATCAATTATTAAACGGAATGGAATTACATTATCACCTTTCTTGTACACGGGTAAAATCGGGCTATTACACAAACTTCCTGAAATTTCTTCAATCACCCCGCGATGCACAAAATCGGAAACAATAAATTTCAAAGCTCGCTCGCCCTCCACCGAAATCTTATACTGGGGAATGCGTGGCAGCTCAATTCCATGTTTCAAAACTATTTTGACAGGCTCAATCTGTAAAACACCGACATCATTGTCGTCGACAGCCCACAAGCTCTCTGGTACATTAATGAATTCTGGAGGCAAAGGTCTAGTCAAGAATTGCGAGGCAGAAAATTGCTGTGGTGAATTTGTCAAGCGCACTCCATCAGAAGAACAATAAATCACTGCATTCAATTATTTTAACAAATTCAACCCCAGCAAGTTCTCTCCGCAATCCGAAGTCAACAGAAATGGACACTGGTCAGTAAAGGGATCCAAAGAAATAGGTACCGGCATAGAAACCGGACAAACAACTGGTGTACCAGAAAACCCTACAGAAACATGTTTGCCCTGACAGTGGAATGTTTGGAACCCGCGAATAATCAATGGAACACTTCTGTGCTCCAGTGTCTATCAAAAACTGATGTTTCCTATTTCCCACCACCATTTCAGCGTAGGGACCTTTCTGATTGACAGGAATAGGTGTAGGTTCCAAACCCTGCTTCGGGCAATCCTAACGAAACAGAATATCATCAAAAGGAAGCTCTTCAGATAAATATGCAGCGGAAGGATGATCAAATATGTTCCTGGTGTCCACACTTGGAGTCTGATTGTCCTGCGGAAAAGGTTGCTGAGGGTCCTGTGTAAACTGACCTCTACCAGGGCCGCCTACGGCCGGGGCGACCTCTGGATCGCCTACCCATATTACCAAATGTATTATTCGACCTTTGTTGAAGGACGGGGCATTGTGCTCGCCAATGACCCTCTCGACGACAATAAGCGCACTGGTTAATGTTCACAGGACCCAAGGGCACATTCCCCTGTGGGACATACTGACCTCTAACCTGGGAACTACCCCCTCTGGGGCCCCTAACAATTTGCTGCAATAGCCCTTTAGTTTTTAAATCGCCTTTCCGTTTTTCAATCCTATCTTTTTCATTATTGACACGGTTCTCATAGTACTGAGCCATGTGCAGTACTTCTGATTGTGATTTTGCTGCCAAGCGCTCTCAGAAGACATCATTTGTGACTGGATGTCAGACAGCAATCCACGTACAAATTTTTCCACAAATAATCTTTTCCCAGACTCAGTGCCTAAGTCTTGTCCACTGAAATCCGAGAATACCTGTTCGAACCGATTAAAGTACTCGGTAGCACCTTCAGACTTTCCTTGGACACAGGCCATAAGCTTGTCCCAAATAATTCTCTTTTCGGGAATTATGGTTTTTAATTTAGCAACGATTCTATCAGGCAGAGTTAATATCATCTGTTGTGGTCTTTCCCCAGCTGGCCTTTACCCATCGAGTCTATATTCGCCCATGTATCACCCAACCCGGGTACATCGTCAATAGTTCTAACTTGTTTCCATAAATCTACGGGCAGGAGTACAGGAAATAACAAATCAATGTCACCTAAGGTGAACACTGAGGACTGCAAAACGGATTCTATCTCTTTATAGAACCTGTCGGATTTTTCCTAATATCAGGAATAGATTGCCTAATAGTATTCACTTCCTGTCTTGAGAACGGGACGTGAACGAACTGCGAAACATAATGAGCAGGAATGTTCACAGCGACTATATTATTTACAGCATCGGCCTCAACCTTCGGGACAAATGTCGGAGGAACCTCTCTCATAGGCAACTGAGAACTAGGTGACTCCGAACGCTTACTAAGCAACAGAACCAAGTCGAGCGCTAAAGCAGTCGAAGAAGTGTCAAGTGAAAAAGCTCTCTTATAAATGCTCAATAACTCTGTGGGACTACTAATCTTCCTTTTACACATTCATCCTGCAGGTATTCTACCATTACCTGTCTCACTTTCCTCTGCATTTCTAACATATATTGACTATATGTGTCATATACCTCAACTGGAGTTATCAGTATGTCTGAAATCCATCTAATCGCGTCTTTCTTACAAATTCGCATTTCCTCCAATATCGGTTTACGACACGGAAGGAACCGTTTCTGTACATACATATTTTCCTCTTCATCATCCTCATTCTGTAACTTTTCTAACTCCTTTCTATACCCAAATAACCTCTCGACATGCTCATTTACCTTCTCCACAGTGTCTCTAGAAAGCGCTAGAGTGTTTAGATCCCTTAACCCTTGTGGAACATCCGCATTATTTAATCTTCCCCACATTATACATAACTGAATCCCTAAACCTTCAATAAAAACATTTTTCTCAGGAAAATTATCCGTATTACAAAGTGTGGCAAAAACGCTAGGTTGATCATCCTTCTCCATACAATGCTTAGCCCAGGCAATTAACTCGCATTTCTTCTGCAGCGGTAAAGTATTGCGAGTGACAACTTTTGTTCCTGTACCTCGATCGATTACAAGCGGCTCAGGACCACTTGGAAGAGAGGGAGCAGGCAAAATCGATGGAGGTACTATAACTGGTGCGATAAAAAGAGGCGGAGGAGCAGGTGGAGGGACAAAAACCGGAGGAATAGGAACAGCAGGTTGAGCAGGAAGAGCAGGAATAACATCTGGAAGAGGTACAGCAGTGCGAAGAGGAACATACAGAGGTGGCGCAGAGGCACCAGGCCTTCGTTCATTTAATATTTTGTCAATAAACTCATCAGAAATATGAAGATCTTTAGAAGGATAGATTTTCTGAATTCCAAGTGAGAAAGCCCTATCCATATTTTTAGTCGCCTCAGACTGTTTGTCTTGTCTAACAACGCTTTTTCAGCGCTCGTTTTATGACGACGTGCATGTTTCTCTCTACCTTTAAGTTGTTGCAATGCTTCTTTTTTCCAATTCTGCAAAACATCAAATGCTGCAGGTCTAGCCTTTTTCTTTAACAAGACTGACTCCAAATATTCAATACGAGGGATCTCAAAACTACCATTGATTGGCCACTGAAGTTCGGAGGCATGTCTGGTTTGTCTGTGCCAAATATCATTAAATACTATACTTCCAATGCCATGTTTACAGTGCATAGTACATGCCGGCGACCCCTTCTGTGGTGTGGGACGGCTAAATTCCAAAGATTGTCTATCACTGCGGAATAATGCCCTAAAGCAGGTAGACAATTTCCCAGGCATATCTCAAATTCTTGGTGTTACCTAGTCAATAATTGTGTCTGCAGATACAATACGCCAAAATTCAAATTTTCAGGGTTAAATTAAGAATCGGGTCACGACTCACCTGACCAAACCTAAGAAGGACCGATCGGTACTTCTAAGAATCTTACCTAACTAATCTTACCTCGTGTATGGTGATTTCGGCAAATCTGCCTGCCTCGATAAGTGGACCCTCGTGAAGATGCCGTCTCGGACCACACGCTTATCGTCCAAGGATCGGGTCATGCAGCGCTGCTGAGGTGCCGCGTCTCGTTCAGGGGGCCCCTTATGTCACACCGTCCGATCCCGGTCCGATAGCGTGCGTCAACCTTCAACAATCCGGCATCAATCTTGAGGGTCCCTATTCGGGCGTCAACTGTGAAAACAGAAATAAAATATTGAGGCTAAGTACCCCAAAAGGAAATACACCGAACACGGGTTACAAAGGAACACACAAAATACTTTATTTTATACTGAATCTAGTTACAAAAACAGAGCAAAATCACATAGCTATCGGCCCTCAGTATAACAGACAAACTCCAGCGTGGTTCAGTGTGTTCAGTGAGAGACCTTGTACATTAGAATGCATTCGCTTTTTATACATTTGGTGGGCGCGATGTCCAGCCTCACTTCGGGTTAATATTCCTTTTAATACATCACCGATTTAGGGTTTGTGCCAAGTCTCAAATAACCGCATATAACTGGTTTGCCTTTAATACATGTATCAACAAGCGTATGCATTAACTGTATATTCTAAGGGTTTCTATGCAGGCCTTCTTAAACCTTAATACAATGTAGTTAAACAGATGTTCTTCGTTCAGTATTTGAATACATTGTCTCAACATATCCTCATGGATTAGTTTCATTGCACGAGTAATCCTTCTACACATAGGTCAACGAAGGACAAGGTCTCAGTTCACGAGCTCAACAAGTGGCCTGCAGGCAAATTACACATTAGCTATGTACAGAGGTCAAGACGGCCATGTTGTATTCTGCAATGACATCGTCCACCATTTTAGCTCACAGGGTGACTTTTACACAATGAATCCTAAAATGGCGGTTTGACCTAAAATGGCGGCTTACATGGATTTAAGGTCAAGACCTTGCAACACAGATTTCTTTCGCAAGAGACTTTCGAGCAGCTTGGCGTAGGCCAATATTAATATATTTTTTACAATAGGAGGCACCATATACTTTCTATTTCGACACCCAAGACTACAGTCCTGCCAGGAGTGGCATGGTCCCGCCTTACTGGGGAGATTACACACAAAGATTACACACAATCCTTCCATAGCTGAGCATGGGTTCACAGGTGCAACACATATGTGTTATCCAATTGCTGTGGCTGTAATAATTATGAGAATACCATCTACCAAACCATAACTAAGGTTTGCCTTTTATTTAAATATTAGACTGCCACCAGGAGGCAGACTCATAATGATAGGGTTTTGGAACAGAGGTGCATATGTTAAATGTAGCCCATGCGCTGCAGAGATTCTGCTGTCACTACAATTGTCAAATGGGCTCCTGTGACCTCTGAACCTGCTCTGTGCCACTGATAGAGCAGGCTCTGCAGACAGGCTACTGATGCAGCAGGGCATAAGTGTACACTATGCTTTTGGCATTGATCCTATGAAAGGGGAATATGATCAGCAGATTACACCTTCAGGAATGGAATTACCTGCATCACCTTTCATTAGATTAATAAAAATAAAAACACAGGACTTCTACACCCTTGCCAGATGGGAACCTGCCACACTGGTGCAGCAGGGCACAGGTAGCCACTCTGCGTTTGGAATGGAGCTTATTAAAGGGGAATCTAAACCACTGATTGCCTTTTCAGAGAAGGAATTACCTGCATCATTTTATTACATTAATAAAAGTAAAACAATCCATGACTTCTACTCCCTTGCCAAATGGCAATCTGTCACAGGCCCACAAGTGAGTGAAGTGTGGCTTTTTTACCCTTCAAACAGACAAACAGGTTGTTGTCTGGCCCAGAGTGGGATTGCTCTTATGCTGCCTATCTTGGATTACCCCAGCAGCGTATATTTAGATCTTCCCAGGCAAATGAGCAGACTACAACCTCTTCAGAGCTCTCCTGCTTGTCCCCTGACAGGGCTTTGCAGGTATGATCCCATCTCTCCAGCATTTGGGCAATTCTACTGAATACCGGTGGAGTGCTGTATCAAGTACAATGCACTCTGTAGGTTCCAGAGGGCAATTCTGGGGGGAGGCCCCAATTTATCAAAAGACAAGATCACTTTGTACTCTTCATTCTGTACAAGTACTTTCTTTCCCGAATTTCCCAAGTACAGCCTCAAACCAGCTGGGGGTAGATGATTTTTGGTGTGTGCAGCCACACTGTGGAACTCCCTCCCTGTACATGTTGGATTCATAGAGGACCATTTGCTCTTTAGAAGAGCAATTAAGACCTTTCTATTCCCCCATTAGGCTTCCTTTTGTGTCCCCGTATTTGGTTCTGTTTAATGATTTAGAGCCTTGATTTTGCCATGGTGGTGTTTGTAGGCTCCACATGTTCATTTTACATTACACAGCTATGTCCCCTCTTAAGTTGAACGATGTCCTCACTCTGTTGTCTTAGAATTCCTACAGCCCACCAGCATCATCTCATGTCCTGTAAAATAATTATTTTGCAGTTCTTTGATTGTGACTTTGGCCCCTGTTAGAGATGGGCTGTCAGTGGTCTTGTGTTCCAGCTGTAGGGTCAGGGAGGAATTTCCTATGCCCAGTGCATAATACTGCCATCCCTACACCCATAGGTCCCCCAGGCCTAGGCATTCTTACTCATCTTCTGTAAAAGCATGCGCTCTATCCGCACAAACAAGTGCAAATTCCGGATTGATTTGGCGTTTAATGAGCTGGCACAAAGATGAAAGACCCAACAGAGAAGGCCCTGAAGAACCCACAACTGTATTGACCACAAGCCATTGGCAACAGACCATATGAAATTTCCACCACGGGTGGGGGGTTGGTGACATTCAGATGTACCCCAGCTATATCCATTTAAGTGGCAGGCTGTTCATTTATCAACCTGAATTCCCATGGTAAAGGGTGGGATGTGGCAAGGGGAGCAAACAGGAGCATTCATTTTAGAGATAGAAGGGCAAAGAGGATGTCAAAGACTACATGGATGTCATGCGTGTATGAAGATCTTGTATCCATGATTAAACCTCCTGGGGAAACCAGAGGTCTTGTCACGTTCTGCTGCATCTCCTGGTTGGGAGGCACAAGACACTCCTAATTAAAGAGCAGGCACCAAGTTGGTACAGGGGTTACAGTCTGCCTGAAGGTATGTGGCGCATGGTCACTCATTATGTGGTCCTGCAGATGTTTTGGACTGCAACTGGCATCTGGCGTTGCTAAAACAAATGGTCCAATAGCCAGATATGTTAGAAAAGGGCCTGAGTGGATGGGATATGGGGATTGTGATGAGGCGTGGCTGCGAGTGGGCACAGTTTGGGGTGGTGTTGGATTCAACAATGGTGCATTTTGGGCTAAAGGTTTGAAGGTGTTTCTTTTTTAGGTTCTCTTTTTAATTACTGTCAGAATCGAGTGCCTGACCCTTTGGCTGTTAATGCCCTTTATCTCCTCAACAAGACTTGCTGATGATAGCGATAAGAAGACAGTTTTTCAAGACTGTGGGCCTCATCACACGCTGCGCTGTAGCCCTTAAATTCTGCGGTAACGGTATAACAGCGGCATTACCACCGCATTTAAGGGCTGTCCCCATCACAAGTTGGGCACTAAATGGGCTGTTTTGCCTCCAGCTTTCTTCTGGAGGTGAAAATCCCATTTACCACCCTGTATGATCGCCAGCTGTATTAGCGCCAAAAAAGGTCCCAGTGGATCCAATGGACCCAATGGGGAATGGGGATTTACCGTTAATGCCCAACCCGTGATCCGGCAGTAATACCGCCGGGCCGGTAACACTATTAAAGTTGGGCAGTATTACAGCCGGGATACCTCCAAACTCGTGATGAGGCCCAATGTGTTTGATCAAATCAAATGCTTAACATCGCATATAATCGGATATGCTTAGTACAATGTGCCCATCAAGCCTGCAGATTTCAAAGTTTATAACTTGTGCACTTGAAAAACACACTGGCCAGCTAGCCCATAAATAGTAAAGACAGATGTAATTCACTATATATGGCATAGTTTGGTTATTAAACATTTTAGCGACTGGGGGTTGTGAGTGCAAAATTGCATTTTTTCTTTTTCTTTGTCCCGCTTGTATGTATCAATCACATCAGAACAGGAAACTGAAGAATGTGTCACAGATTTCCTGAAGAACACACCAATGGCCATAGATTCAAAGCTTTTTGTTAATATTTTTGGCTGGATGCTAAGGGCCGTCCCTCGCGCTCTCATCTACAGTAACTAGTTTCCACTGTAGCCAACGTGTCCCTTCTCCTACGTTACTACAGAGCATATTGACCCCCTACTGTCTAAGTGCTCACTTGCTGTAAGTGAGGGCCTAAGGACAATCGCCTTGTCTGACTAATCTCCCCCCTGAACTTCCTAGGCTAGTACTACTCTATCGGTCAGGTTGATTCTAAGGGTTTGTAGGGGTTGTGCCTCTGAGCCACACAAGCCGCACTCTCGTCTTCTTCCTCACATGCCCTGCTGTACCTCTGCCTGCATCTCTCTATTACTCTCCCTCCCCGCTACTCTCCTCTCTCCAACTCCACCCACTTTATGTCCTGCGTCTTCCTCCTTTGTCCCTCCAATGTCTCTCCCACTCACCACCTACCTCTACTCGCTGATGTTGCTCCCTTCTACTCTCTCTCTCCCACCACTCTCCCCTCTCCACTATTACTTTTCTCCTCTCTGCACATGACTACTACTCCTTCCTCACCACATTACTGCTACTCCACCCCACCTTCTACGCAGCCACCCTTCTTTCACTCCTTCAATCATCCCACACTCACTCTCTACACTTCCTCTACTACACGCACTCACACTCACTACACAGTATCACTTGCTCTCACCAACCAATACCTCCACTTTTCTCCAAAATGCTTCCATACTCCAGTCCACTGTCCTTCTTTCTGCTGGTCTCTGAGTCTGACACCTCCTCCTCTGACCTCACCAGAAAAACCCACACCTTACTGTTTCCTGTGTTCCTCTTATCCTCCCCCTTCTTCTCTCATTGGCCTCCTCCCCTAACCAATATTGCCTTAGCTTCCCTGCCCAGGAGGAGTTACAAGTATTGAAATGCATAACAACGGGGCCAAGCCCCTCCCTCTTTTGCTGGGTGGGCCCACCGTGCCTGAAAGATAGCAGCCCGCATTGGGGAATGATGCAGATCAGGTCCACGGTATGGTTTGAGAAGTTGGAGGGTTTTTTAAAGATCCACTCCACAGTATCGCTCTAAGAGTTTCTTTTGCGAGGCTCAGTGGTTGTAGCCCCAGAATGGTGTGTGCCAACACTAGCTGGTGGTGTGCCATGCTCATCGTGGTAGTGCAGACCCTCTGTTGCTTTGCTTGGAAGCTCTCTCTCTCTCTCTACGTGGATCTGAGAACTCAAATGACTGGAAAGATTTGCCTGGAGACTCTGATAAGTTACATGCTTGCGAGAAGACAGCCCCGGCTTCTGATGTTGTGTTTGCCTGGAATTACAAGAAAAGGACTGGTAAGAATTTGTTTGAAGAGGTATGGCGTTATAGAAATTGTTACCGTTCATGTACATGCAGTAACTTGGGTTGGGGATAGGAATAGGGCCGCTCACCCTCTGTAGTAGGACCGGGTCTGGCTTCACCCTGTAAAGGCCTCCCACCCTAGGGTGAGAAGGGTTTCTATCCTATCTTGACAAGGTAAAACAAGCTGACATTTTCTCAAATGTGAAGGGTCAGGAATGAAAGTCAGACACAATTTAGACATGGTTTTGGCTAAAGGCTTTTATTGATAAAATAGAAGGTGTTGGGGAAATGCCTTGCTGCCACTGTATTACCTAAATTCAAAACTAAGGGCCTGTCGGTGTCAGAATGTCCAAAACAAAACCGTCCTGTGTCCAAAGTACTATTCTGACCCTTAAGGCGGAAAGGATAATGTGTTTAGCGTATGGTATTTCAAAAGTGTTAAAAAAGGAATACATAACATCAACAAAGTCTCAATGATATGGCTCCTTAATCCAGAGGGTGTCTCCCTTCCCCTGGATTCTTCTACACAATTTCTTAACAATAATAGTTCTTGTCTTTCCTCTTGTTTAATACCAAAGTCATATACATATTTATCTTTGGCCTTTAGGTTGTCAGGATACCCAGTATACTCTCCTGCCAGGGTTTCTTGTAATCACAAACTTGTAATTGCTCTATATTCACCTGGTTGTAATTGCCTGGTATATTCTCCTGCCAGGGCTTTTTGTTTTTACACACTTCCAATTGTTTGTTTGTTTATTTTATTTATATTGCGTGCCTGACCTGAATGTATCTGGGCGCATTGGCAAGAAGGTGCAAGTCTTATGTTACAAATACTGTCAAAACAATTAAATTGCCTGGTATACTCTCCTGCCAGGACATCTGGTTTTCACACACTTGCAATTGCCTGGTATACTCTCCTGCCAGGGCTTGTTGTTTCACACACTGCAATGGCCGTTATACTCTCCTGCCAGGGCTTCCAGCTCTCATACACTTGTAATGGCCTGGTATACTCTCCTGCCAGGGCTTCCTGTAGTTGCCTGTCTCTGCAATGCCACCTTTGATAGTTTAGCACATTAGCCCTTTTGGCTAATTCCTTTAGTCCATAATATATTGCCTCATTAGTGTTTTGTCCACACATCCAATCATTCACCACCTCAGCATTGTGGGTTAATTTATATTGTCCATTAAAGATTCCCTTCTGAGGAAAATGTGCTTTTGTAAGAAACGATTTTCTCTCTTTATCCAACTTTGTTCAATGTTTAACATACAGCGTGTTTGCCAATACGCCCTGGTGCTCCCTTCATCCCAACGTGAACTCACTGGCTCTTTGTGGCGTCTCCTGGTCTGTCTGCACCTCGGTGATGACATCCACTGGATTGTCTCTCCTTTGTGCTGCTCGGCTATAGGTTTCCACGTCTCCCATGGCTCTAGCTGGGCTTCTCCTCGCCGTGCGGCTCTCCCGTAAGCTTCTCTTTGTGTTTTTCCACTGGCGAATGCCGAGGAGTACTGCTCTTGCTTCAGGCATTCCCTCATGAAATCTTCTTTGCATCATCCTCTACTGCTCACCATATGAGCCAGTTGGCTCCAACGTGCTTCTTTCGGTTCTTCAGCGACTCGAAGAGCTGCAGATCGCTCCCACCAGCAGTCTGCCATTTCTTTTCATGATCTTCATTTATATGTTCCAGGCACAGGTATATGCTCACAACAAGTAGAGCTTTGTCCGTGCTTGGGGCTTCCTCTGCTCTGCATTCCTCCATTCCTCTTCCTCGTCGCAGTGCTAATGCGTTTCTGGAAATAGCAGTTTCTTTTTTACTAACTTTGACAACAACATTGGACAAATGGTTTTAACATGTCCCGTGGGCGAAGTTGATGTGAAGAACTGTTTGAGGGAAATTCAGCATTGTCCTTTGAGAGAGCAGAGAAAGAACCACAAGGCTAGGAAGGAGATGATAAGATTATTTGGCAGGGAGAAGAGCCCCTCTGTTTTGGAGGAGAAACGTTACACATTAAGGCAACTGTACTGCCCTTATCCCAGGCAGGTGCAGCAGAAATGGACTTAATGTAACAAAATATGGTGAGAATAAGCAAGCTCACTGTGAACCGACACGCGTGCATGCAATAAACAATAAGCAAATATGCACTCACCATGAAGAAACATGGACACAAGGTCAAATATACGTTTATACACAAAGAATATCGCTTGCATCCATTTAGACATGAAGAATATTAATCCAAGCTATGTATACGCTGAATGCAATGTCAACTACCTACGTATATAGCTCACTAACATAGAAACCTAACAGTACCGAACAGTCATCTTTTTCAAAATGTAAGCAGCAGCACACTTTGAAATAAATGAAAGGTAGAAAATCGTCATCGCTATATAAGGAAGCACTGCAGCAGCCATTTTGGAAATCATAATCCATTGAATATCTCGAGTTAGGAGTGCCATCCAGGCACCCAGCAAAGGCCAACCACGTCATCAGGAAAGGGCAAAGCAGGGTGCCCGATATGAGGCAGCAGAAGCCTAAATTCACAGAGCAGGAGCGCACAGTGTTGGCAGAGCAGGTTATTGCCCACTCTGAGGAGCGGTATGGGGCATCACACAGAAAGAGCAGCCAACAGCGCAAGAACATATGGGCTAAAATCAGGGACAAGGTGGTGGCCGTAGGGCTCGTCCAACGTGAGGTGGAGGACATGAAAAAGAGGGTATCAGGTAATATTATCCCAATCAATAATATCGCCATATATATATATGGTCGTGGGGTAAGGCCATAGGCAATATTATTGGTGGGGATACTTTATGGGGTAAATGGGACTGGGGGTTGACGGGGTGTCCCCTGCACACTTTTTAAAAATATGGGGGTTGCAGGGGTGTCCCTCGCAAGTTCCATGGCTTAATATAACCGCAAAGATATGGCGATATTTCTCTATGGCGATATTTTTGCAGGGATATTAACACATGGAAGCAAAAAGCGGTGGAATGGCCTCAAGGCCAGGGCCATTCACCACCGGCAGACCGCTGCCACTGGACGTGGGTCAGTGGAACCCTTGCAACTGACAACGTGGGAGGACACGGTCAGTGGCATCCTGCATATGGTCGGGATCAAGGGCATGGGCACGGCTGAGCCAGGAGCCAGCAGCCAAGCTGAATCTGGTGAGTACCACAGTGACAAATGCTCCCATGAATGGACAACCCTGCAGGCTTCTACGAACACCCACACTGCCATGCAAACACGTGACGTGAACTCCAGCAAGCAATCACCATCCATGTGAGGCATCAGGCCGCAATGACATTAATCAGTGGCTACAGGACCCTCCTGACATGACACCCATGCACAGTCAACATAGCCACCTTGCAACCATACAACCTGTCCATGCCCATGGATGCACAACAGTGGATAACTGAGTCACAGCCACTAGCCCCTCGACTACAATGCTCCATGCATATAAACATTGGGGGTCATTATGACCCTGGTGGTAGCCGTGCCGTACCCGCACGGCTGCCGCCGGAGTCATGAATTTACCAGCACCCGGTAATTCCCCACTGCTGAGTGCTGTTAATTATTACTCCCCATTCCCATTGAGTCCTATGGGACTCAATGGGAACCCATTCCCATTGAGTCCTATGGGACTCAATGGGAATGGGGAGGCCGGATGCACCGGCACCATTCATGAATGGTGCATCCGTGGAGGTCTGCTTGCGGGTGCCAATCCGCCCCCCAGGTCAGACCTGGCGGGCGGAAAGGCTCCCGCAAGCAGAACTCATAGTTTGCCGGTCCGGTAACAATGGTGCCAGGGGCACCGTTGTTACCGGACCAGCAAATTTGTAATGAGGCCCATTGAGAAGTACATATCTGACAACATGGCCACCTAACCCATACACAACCAAATGCACTGCACCACTGCACAATAGTCCTGATGGACAGGACAGCCTGAAGCCCAACATATCCTAGACAAACACCACCAATGTAAGCTGGCCAACCCACATCTGGCCATCCATACGCAATGTATGCCATGTACACGGTAGCCGACACATGATACCAGCTCCCGCAGGAGGCCCAACACACGGTGACAGTGAATGTTGATTTGCCAAGCACCTCATCAGCAATATGGTAACGGACATGTCAATTTTCCCCAACAGGAATGCAAAACACCCAGGAAAGGCTGGCCCCTCCACGACACCTGCACTAGCCACTGCCAGCAAGCAGCCAGGCCAAGACAGTTTCAGGGAGTGGAAGTTTGCCATCCAAGAAGAAGCACCAGGCCATCAGGCCACCGACTGACAATCCGGCCGTCCAGACGGACACCGCCACAGGTCCACCACAGACCCCTAACTGTGCAATCTGTGCCACCAGAAACAAGCCAGGACACAACCACAGCGGGTCTAACTGTGGACGCACAGATGGGGTAGAGTGTGAACGACAGCCTGCCATCTGAGAAGGCCACTGCAGGCACAGTAGACGAGCAGTATGAGGGTGCCTCCTCTGCATCCAGCCAGCTACATTCCCCCGTCTGCCATTTTTCACCTGAGTCCTCCCCATGCGCATCCTTTTCCAACTGCACACACCACCATCCAATTGTGATTCCCGCTGTGACCTACGCTAAGCAGAGGACTCTTCCGATGAGCAGGCTGTGAATGCTCGTCATCAAGGGCAGCATGATGAGCATGACCGAGGACATTCATCACAGCTAGTGCCGGTTCTCACACTCCAGGCCATCTGGGACCATATGGACCAAATGGAACAGAGGCAGGCAGAAATGCGTGCCATTGCTCAGGAACACTTGCAGCATGCTGAGTCCATGCGTGATTGCATCCAGGTGTCCGTGAGACAGTTGTCGAAGTAAATCGGCTATCTTTGCAGGAGCACAGTGACATGCAATGCAAGCCAGTGCCTCACAAGCCAGAGGGTGCATGGGATGGCTGAACAATTGTCCTCATCCCATGAGTCCATGGCCAGAGCCATACATCTCAGAATGGATCATCTAAGGGGGAGCGTTCAGGGGAGCTCACAGTCTCCGTCATTGGTGAGCACCGCACCCAGGCGCTCACAATGGCGTGCCTCAAATGCTGCTTAGCCTGCAGACAAGAAGGATGAGCGCAATTGCTAATGGGAGTAGTACTTGGTGCTGGGGGTGGGGGTTTGGGATTTGGCATTAGTTGGTGTTGGGGATACAGGTGGGAGGTTGGAGTTGGTATTGGGGTTGGAGTGGGAGTTGGTATTGGGGTGGGGATGGGAGTTGGTGTTGGCGATGGGGTTTCCTTGTGGCCAGAAATAAACACACTTGAATCGTGATTAGTTTGAGGATTTTCATTCATTGCAGTTTAGACATATGCATTCATTGCATATATGGCCAGCATGTTTATAGATTCACATTATTTTTCTCCATTGGCTCCGACCTTCCCTTACTTCCCCACGTATGGGCCTGTGGTACCCGGTTCCCTCCTCCAGCCTCTTCCTCATCAGAACTAAGGGGGTCATTGTCCTCATCTGCGGGCATTTCAACATTCCTATGTATGCACATGTTGTGCAGCATGTCGCAGACCACTACGATTTTCCCAACTGTTTTGGGGTTGTATATCAGTGCACAGCCTGTGTGATGTAGTCACCTGAACCTGGATTTCAGAAGGCCAAATGTCTGCTCGATGCATGATCTTGTTCTCCTCTGCAGCTCTTTATAGGCTACATCCTGTGGTGTAGCTCAGTTTCTCACTGGGGTCATCAGCCATGGCAACTGCGGGTATCCAGCGTCACCTGCAAAACATGAATGGACTATGTGAGACATGGCGGTGTGTGGGCCAAGGAACAAGTTAATGGTCCTGATGTCTATACCCCTATGTGCATGACTCAGTGGATGGGCATGGTGCACCTTGTGTGCATCGAGGTTGATGAGACATGGGCTACATGGCTCACTTGCAGTTGTTCAGGTTGTGGGAGTCAACAGTCATGTGGTGGCTGTTGCTGCTGTGACGTTGGCAATGCACTGGTCAACTATGGTGTGGCAGTATACCATGGTGGGTACATAGCAATGCTTACATGGGTTGTACGTTGCCCCGATTGCGTGGTGCTGCCTTGCATGGCTGGATGTCATGGGGTGGGTCAGTCAGAGTGCTTGGCCTATTCTGTGCATTAGTATTGTTGCATCATGGTTCATTCACTTTAGTACTGCTTACGTACCCCAGGCGTGTCTCAGTGCTATTGGCAATCAGGTCTGAGTGCTACTTAACACAAGCCAGGTGTGCTGTGCTCTGTGCCTCCCTATGTACGCAGGTAGGGTGCTATTGCAGAGAATCAGTGAGTCATGTGTGGCCCCAGGATATCGGGCACAGCAGTGACTGATGGTGAGGTCGGCATCGCAGGTCAACTGCATATTCATCGAATTATATTGTTTCCAGTTGCGGTATGCCTGTTCTGTTGCCTGGTGGGGTACCAACGCCACATGGGTGCAATCCAATGCTGAAATGATGTTGGGGAAATGGGAAATGTTGTAGAAGCTTGCCTTGGCTGCATGGGCATGGGCATGGAGATATGCAGATATGCTTGCATCATTAGGGCTTCCAAGACTTGGTCCAGCACCTTGGAGAATGTATGTTGGGACATACCGCACAGTGTCCCTACTGTGTGTTGGAAGGCACCTGTGCCACAGAAATGTAGGACTGCCAAAAGCTTCAGCAGGTGGGTGGAGCTGAGGTGGTGTAGGAAGGGGGCGGGGTGGCTGTTCTGATGGAAATGGCACTCTACAGTTGTGCCTGTGTCAGCGAGAGCAGTTTGGCGATGGTTGGACGGTCGAATCTGTATACAATGACTAATTGGCTGTCTTTGAGTGTCCATGGGGATGGTCGGACACGTGGTATGGGTGCATTCCACAGCATGCGTCTCCTGTGCCTTTGTTGCGCCATTCTCCTTCCGTGCTGTGGTCCAGCATGGTGCCGTAGCTCTATTATAGAGTAGCAGGTTGTGGAGCCCATAATCAACTGACCACAAAAGTGATGGGTGGAAGGTTTTGAATTAATCTAAACCACTGGCAATTGCTCTGGGCCAACCTTCCACACCACCGTTTTTTAGCCCGTCTGCGCCATTGCAAAAGGGGACCAGCCATGTGCAAATCAGTCAGCAGCTGCCGCCACCGAAGGTAGCAGCCCAGCCCGAACTGCTAGGCCAGGTCCCCTCTGCACAGAAAACCAAGCAACCCCAGACATGTTTCGGCCTTGTTGGACCTCCTCAGTGAGGTGCAGCCTGGTTCCCTGTGGCGCAGCGAGCAAGGGACCCACGTCTGGGTATACCCTCTCTCACAAGGAGAAACAAACTGACCACAAAAGTGATGGGTGGAAGGTTTTGAATTAATCTAAACCACTGGCAATTGCTCTGGGCCAACCTTCCACACCACCGTTTTTTAGCCCGTCTGCGCCATTGCAAAAGGGGACCAGCCATGTGCAAATCAGTCAGCAGCTGCCGCCACCGAAGGTAGCAGCCCAGCCCGAACTGCTAGGCCAGGTCCCCTCTGCACAGAAAACCAAGCAACCCCAGACATGTTTCGGCCTTGTTGGACCTCCTCAGTGAGGTGCAGCCTGGTTCCCTGTGGCGCAGCGAGCAAGGGACCCACGTCTGGGTATACCCTCTCTCACAAGGAGAAACAAACTGACCACAAAAGTGATGGGTGGAAGGTTTTGAATTAATCTAAACCACTGGCAATTGCTCTGGGCCAACCTTCCACACCACCGTTTTTTAGCCCGTCTGCGCCATTGCAAAAGGGGACCAGCCATGTGCAAATCAGTCAGCAGCTGCCGCCACCGAAGGTAGCAGCCCAGCCCGAACTGCTAGGCCAGGTCCCCTCTGCACAGAAAACCAAGCAACCTCAGACATGTTTCGGCCTTGTTGGACCTCCTCAGTGAGGTGCAGCCTGGTTCCCTGTGGCGCAGCGAGCAAGGGACCCACGTCTGGGTATACCCTCTCTCACAAGGAGAAACAAACTGACCACAAAAGTGATGGGTGGAAGGTTTTGAATTAATCTAAACCACTGGCAATTGCTCTGGGCCAACCTTCCACACCACCGTTTTTTAGCCCGTCTGCGCCATTGCAAAAGGGGACCAGCCATGTGCAAATCAGTCAGCAGCTGCCGCCACCGAAGGTAGCAGCCCAGCCCGAACTGCTAGGCCAGGTCCCCTCTGCACAGAAAACCAAGCAACCCCAGACATGTTTCGGCCTTGTTGGACCTCCTCAGTGAGGTGCAGCCTGGTTCCCTGTGGCGCAGCGAGCAAGGGACCCACGTCTGGGTATACCCTCTCTCACAAGGAGAAACAAACTGACCACAAAAGTGATGGGTGGAAGGTTTTGAATTAATCTAAACCACTGGCAATTGCTCTGGGCCAACCTTCCACACCACCGTTTTTTAGCCCATCTGCGCCATTGCAAAAGGGGACCAGCCATGTGCAAATCAGTCAGCAGCTGCCGCCACCGAAGGTAGCAGCCCAGCCCGAACTGCTAGGCCAGGTCCCCTCTGCACAGAAAACCAAGCAACCCCAGACATGTTTCGGCCTTGTTGGACCTCCTCAGTGAGGTGCAGCCTGGTTCCCTGTGGCGCAGCGAGCAAGGGACCCACGTCTGGGTATACCCTCTCTCACAAGGAGAAACAAACTGACCACAAAAGTGATGGGTGGAAGGTTTTGAATTAATCTAAACCACTGGCAATTGCTCTGGGCCAACCTTCCACACCACCGTTTTTTAGCCCGTCTGCGCCATTGCAAAAGGGGACCAGCCATGTGCAAATCAGTCAGCAGCTGCCGCCACCGAAGGTAGCAGCCCAGCCCGAACTGCTAGGCCAGGTCCCCTCTGCACAGAAAACCAAGCAACCCCAGACATGTTTCGGCCTTGTTGGACCTCCTCAGTGAGGTGCAGCCTGGTTCCCTGTGGCGCAGCGAGCAAGGGACCCACGTCTGGGTATACCCTCTCTCACAAGGAGAAACAAACTGACCACAAAAGTGATGGGTGGAAGGTTTTGAATTAATCTAAACCACTGGCAATTGCTCTGGGCCAACCTTCCACACCACCGTTTTTTAGCCCGTCTGCGCCATTGCAAAAGGGGACCAGCCATGTGCAAATCAGTCAGCAGCTGCCGCCACCGAAGGTAGCAGCCCAGCCCGAACTGCTAGGCCAGGTCCCCTCTGCACAGAAAACCAAGCAACCCCAGACATGTTTCGGCCTTGTTGGACCTCCTCAGTGAGGTGCAGCCTGGTTCCCTGTGGCGCAGCGAGCAAGGGACCCACGTCTGGGTATACCCTCTCTCACAAGGAGAAACAAACTGACCACAAAAGTGATGGGTGGAAGGTTTTGAATTAATCTAAACCACTGGCAATTGCTCTGGGCCAACCTTCCACACCACCGTTTTTTAGCCCGTCTGCGCCATTGCAAAAGGGGACCAGCCATGTGCAAATCAGTCAGCAGCTGCCGCCACCGAAGGTAGCAGCCCAGCCCGAACTGCTAGGCCAGGTCCCCTCTGCACAGAAAACCAAGCAACCCCAGACATGTTTCGGCCTTGTTGGACCTCCTCAGTGAGGTGCAGCCTGGTTCCCTGTGGCGCAGCGAGCAAGGGACCCACGTCTGGGTATACCCTCTCTCACAAGGAGAAACAAACTGACCACAAAAGTGGGACGGGTATGCCCAGACGTGGGTCCCGAGTCTGCCGGGCCTAGAGACCCAAGCTACTCCTCACTGATGACGCCCAACAAGGCTGAAACATGTCTGGGGATGCTTGTGGTCTCGTGCAGAAGGGATGTGACCTAGCAGTTCGGGCTGGACTGCCCCTTTTGGGGTAGGACCAAGCCTGATTTGCATATGGTTTTTCCCCTTCTGTAATGGCTTGGCAGGCTGAAAAACGATGGTCTGGAGGGTTGCCCAGAGCTTTGCCAGTGGTTATGATTTATTCAAAACCTTCCAGCCATCACCTTTCTGTTTTGCTAAAGTCACCCCGAGTGGGACGGGTATGCCCAGACGTGGGTCCCGAGTCTGCCGGGCCTAGAGACCCAAGCTACTCCTCACTGATGACGCCCAACAAGGCTGAAACATGTCTGGGGATGCTTGTGGTCTCGTGCAGAAGGGATGTGACCTAGCAGTTCGGGCTGGACTGCCCCTTTTGGGGTAGGACCAAGCCTGATTTGCATATGGTTTTTCCCCTTCTGTAATGGCTTGGCAGGCTGAAAAACGATGGTCTGGAGGGTTGCCCAGAGCTTTGCCAGTGGTTATGATTTATTCAAAACCTTCCAGCCATCACCTTTCTGTTTTGCTAAAGTCACCCCGAGTGGGACGGGTATGCCCAGACGTGGGTCCCGAGTCTGCCGGGCCTAGAGACCCAAGCTACTCCTCACTGATGACGCCCAACAAGGCTGAAACATGTCTGGGGATGCTTGTGGTCTCGTGCAGAAGGGATGTGACCTAGCAGTTCGGGCTGGACTGCCCCTTTTGGGGTAGGACCAAGCCTGATTTGCATATGGTTTTTCCCCTTCTGTAATGGCTTGGCAGGCTGAAAAACGATGGTCTGGAGGGTTGCCCAGAGCTTTGCCAGTGGTTATGATTTATTCAAAACCTTCCAGCCATCACCTTTCTGTTTTGCTAGAGCCCATAATCAACGTCTGCTTGTGGCTGCATGTTGCTTGGGTGTGTGTTGGGGGTGGGGTGGGCCTTTTATATTCCACCTGAGTGGATCAGGTGCACCCGGGCCTTGATTTGTGGGACCTGTATCCATTTACCTCCACCTTTTTTGTGGAGGTAATTGTGCTGCCTTTTTGGCTTAATTTCCTCAGATTTTTGGAGGCAATGGGTCTCATTACAACCTGGGCGGTAAGTGAATAACGATGCCGGTAAAGGATTACCGGCATCGCTTACCGCTCTGCACGATTATGATACGCCAACCCGCTATTAGCGGCACCGTAATTAATGGTGCTGCTAATAGCGGCAGGAGGGCGGGCACGCGACCCTTCATGCCGGCAATACCGGCATGGCGCAAACAGGGGAACATCACAAGTCAGGCGGACATGCAAATAACGCCCTACTGAAGCCCGAAAAGTACCTTGCTGGCATGGAGCAAATACCGACATCACGGACCACCCGTAAACGGCCATGTGCAGTGTTCCCAACTGCCACAGGTGCACACAATCAGCACAGGTGGAGGCAATACAGACTGGGCCAGCACAAAAGGAGCACACCCCACCCCTTCCCACACCCAGTCACAAACCAAAATGATTCCAATACTACTAGCAATGCTGGGGCTGGAGAACATGATTGCACTGGAACTGCTGCAGCAACAACAACAACAGGCAGCACAGAGGAGACGCAGGAGGAGAAGGAGGGTGAGGCAGGCCCAGCATGCCCAACCAGTGCAGCCAGTGGCACCATGCAGGCAACCCCAATCCCTCGCATCAGAGCCAGTCCATTCAACCTAACCCCTGAGCAGATCCACACCATGTACCGTCTGGACCGGGACACCATCACCACCATTTTGGACATGATACATGACGACATTGTCAGCCTGATTGAAACACGCACTGCCATCCCACTCCTACTGAAGGTAGTGTCTGTGCTCCACTTCCTGGCCACAGGCACCTACCAGCACACAGTGGGGCACATGCATGGCATATCACAACCATTGTTCTCACGTAGGCTGAACCAAGTGTTTGATGCCCTCCTGAAGCACACAGGCGTCCACATTTACTTACCACGGACTGGCCAGGAGATCTCAAACACCAAAGTTGGTTTCCATTTACTGGCGGCATCCCTGGTTGCATTGGCGCCATCGACTGCACCAATGTGGAATTGGTGGTCCCACATGCCATGGAGGTAGCGTACCGCAACCGTAAGTTATACCACTCCATCAACGTGCAAATGGTATGTGACTCAAACAAGATCATCACACATTGTTGTGCCCGATTCCCCGGATCAACCCATGATTCAATGGTCCTGCGGAACTCCACGATACCACACTGCATGGAGCGACATGCAGGGCAGAGATCCTGGCTTCTCGGTGAGTTGGATGTTAGGCTCTTGGAAATGCGATGTGGGTAGGTGTTTGGGGGAGAGATGCATACTTCACCTGGCTGAGATGGGGGGGGGGGAGATGCATACTTCACATGGCTGAGATGGGGGGGGAGATGCATACTTCACCTGGCTGAGATGGGAAGGAGGGGGATGCATACTTCACCTGGCTGAGATGGGGGGGGGAGAGATGCATACTTAACCTGGCTGAGATGGGGGGGTGGGAGATGCATACTTCACCTGTCTGAGAGTGCCTGAGAGAATGACCAGGCTCATACCCCAAAGCAGGCCAGACCGGATCTGACACCTGACCACATAATGCATGATGTAAGCAGCCATACCATGTAAATGATGCAGTGTCACAACCATACCATAGGCATCTACATGTGCACTGTACTCAATCAGACTGTATCCCCCGCAACACAATGCAGCTACAAGCAATTAGTATGGCCAATACACAACACCAAATACCATCAACAGAAAGGACTGTCCCCCATTACTGCGTACAAAGGAGTCACATGAGGGACAAATACATTAATACACCACTACACTGACACAGAGGTCCTACAAAACTGCATGTCACCATTTGTTGTGCATAGTGAGATCATCATGAGGCTGACATCAAC
This sequence comes from Ambystoma mexicanum, assembly GCF_040938575.1. Lineage (NCBI taxonomy): Eukaryota > Metazoa > Chordata > Amphibia > Caudata > Ambystomatidae > Ambystoma > Ambystoma mexicanum. The sequence goes on along the minus strand of NC_090930.1, from coordinate 142,588,399 downwards.
GGTGACAGGATGAAAGCATACAAATGACTGTACATCAGCCAGATCACGGAAACAACCGGCGTGGACTTACACAGTGCATGAGCACTCACACAGAACTGGACCCCCCCCCTGCGCCCACTAGGCGATGGCATGCACACCTGTCCATAAGAGGAATACACACATAGCAGTCACATCGTGTGTCTCCATTCATGCATGGAAATGTGGTTCAAATCAGGAAATAAATGCATGCTATGGTGTCATTGATACAGGTTCCATATGATGTGATGACTTACACATATACATTGTTGCCCACATGCAGGTGATGCAGGCTATCCCTTGAAGAGGTGGCTCCTTACCCCAGTCCGGAACCCACAGAACAGGCACGAGGAGGACTACAATCATGCGCATACACGTACCTGTGTGGTGATTGAGCAGACATTTGGCCTCTGGAAGGCACGGTTTCGTTGCCTCAGCAGGTCTGGTGGGGCACTCCTGTACCGTCATGAGAAGGTGGGCAAGATCGTCATGGCATGTGTCATGCTACACAATATGTGCATCAGACGGAATGTGCCTCTGCCCCCTGATGCTGAACTGCAACCACCTGACGATGAGGAGGGTGGAGATGGGGCTGCACTTCAGGGAGGCAGCGATGCACAGGAGGGACGTGCCATGCGTCAGACTCTGATCAACCAATGTTTCTAGCACACATGGACGGGGAGTGTGACATGGAGGTGGCACTCAGGGCACTGGGTATGTCAGGGACATGGACACTGTAGACTGTTCACCAATAAAGCACACGTACACAATAAGCAATGTCCGCACATGTGAATTATGATTTCCCAAAACATGTATTAAAGAAATATAACAAAGTGCACAAGCCCTCCACCCCACACACCCTCTCTCCCCGCCTGCCTCAACTCCCCCGCACACCCTCTCCCCCTCAACTCCCCCACACACCCTCTCCCCCAACTCCCCAAAACACCCTCTCCCCCTCCCCCTTCAACTTACCCACACACCCTCTCCTCCCTCCCCCCTCAACTCTCCCACACACCCTCCCCCTCTACCCTCTTGACTTCCCCACACATGATGTGCAGTAGCGTGCAACATTAGTCCACATGGCACCAGTATGCATGCCTGTGCGTACAGCCCTCCCTCTCCTCCAGCACCAGGTGCACCCCGGTCCCATTTGCGCAGGTTTCGAGCAGACCTACGCACAGGGCTGGTCCTGGTTGAACTTGCATTTGAAGATGACCCAGGTTGTTCTGGCAACTGTGGTGGACGCATGGCCTGCATTGCTGCCACCATTTCAGAGAGGACGTGCCGGACTGCTGCCAATTCAGCGCAAATGTCCTTCGAGGTGGTCTCGATTGCTGTTTTCAGGGATGCAGCACAGTCCCTAATGTCGTCCCTTGCCCGGCCACATTCCATAATATGCTGCGTCAACAGCCCAGTGAGCTCCTCCTGGCACATCCGAAAAGCCCTGATCCCCTCTTGGCTGATTGGTACTTGGGTGGATGTGTGAGCGGTTTCCACCATGCTTTGTTCATCATGCACAGTTGGCGTGGGGCTTGCAACTGCGGGCCATGAATCACCAGGTGACAGCCCGTGCATGCTGCTGTTCTGCAAGCTGCATGGGGATAGTTGTGGTGAGTGCAGAGGGCCTGTGGCGGGTGTTGCGCCATGCAGCTGAACGTCTGGCTCATCGTCCGATACGGCTGCTGTGGCAGCTGTCTCACCAACTGTGCTGCTGGCAGCCGATGCTGTGCCTTCTGCCACGGCCACCTTGGTGATGGTGGCTGGTGTGGGTGCTGTTGTAGGGGCCGTGGTGCACATTGGTGCTGTGGTCTGTGGGGTTTTCTTGGCCTTCCGCAGTGGTGCAGGTTGGCCTCTACCCCTTGAAGTCGAGGGACGGTGTTCTCCCTTCTCGCCCCTGGCCTTCTTATGTGGTGTGGCATCTTCCTCCCTGGTGTCCTCGTCACCGCTGTCTGAATGCATGCCTGTGGGGGACCAATAGAGGGAGAGGGTTAGTGATGGGTCTACAGGCATCGGGCATGCATTGGGGTGGCTGCATTCATATGGTATGGCAGATGATTGACATTGGGGGAAGTGACTTACATGTTGCTTGGCTTTTGGGTGGGTGATGCATGGAGGCGCCTGGGTTGGGACACATATGGGGTGCATTGTGCATGTGGACAAGGTGATGCTGTGCACTGCCTGTAGGCAGCCTTGTATATATGTGTCTGGTGGACCCTGCTCAACATCATTGCACTGTCAGTTCATGTGGACATCGTGGTGGTATTGGCATTGTTTCATTTGGGACACCTACCTGCATCGGCTGATGAAGGGGCTCCTCGCTCCATGTCCCCCACTCCCTCAATTGCCTCGGTCCCTATGGTGCTGGCGCATATCTCCTCCCATGGTTGCAATTTGATGGGGGACTCCGCACCTCCGCCTGTTGCCATTCCCAGGTTGCGGTGGGCGGAGAGGATGCTCCGCACGCGTAAATGCAGATCGTCCCAGTGCTTACGGCAATCTTTGGGAGTGCAGGGTGTGGTGCCAACGGCACTTACTTTCTGGGCGACCTCCGCCCATATCTGTTTTTGCGCTGCACTGCAGGGCGGGACATGTCTGAGGAAAACACGACATCGGCATGTTCCTGCAGCATCTCCGCGAGCATGGTTAGCTCCTCTCGGGAGAAGCGCTCCTTGCGCAGGCGATCAGTGGTTTTTTTGACAGCTTTCGGCATGGTGAGATGCAGCAGGTAGTGTTGGAGGTGTGGCAGAGTTCTGGGGGTCAGATGGCTCCTGGTTGTGGTGGATGGCAATGGATTGTGTTTTTAAAGATGGCCGCCGTGCTCTTTCCCGTTCCTGTGCGATGACGCTACTTCCGGTTCTGCTTATTAGCGGTGACCACTAATAGTGGTTACCGCTATTAGAGATGACCGCTATTAGCGGTCAACGCTAATGCCGATGGCTTGTATGCCGGAGGAGCTATTTGCACCACACACGATGCCGCTAAGGGGGATTTTTCACCCTTTAACGGCATGGCGGTGGGGTCATTACCGGCATGGCGGAAATCTCGTGCCCGCGTACTCTTAATTGGCAGCTTTTAGCGTTCTATTGCCAGCACAGACACGGTACTTGCGCCATGCCGGTAATGACCGGTACTTACCGCCCGGTTGTAATGACCCCCAATGCCACTGTAATCGGCGATAATGGGTATTGTTTTTTGGCATTGATTCCATCAGAGGATTTAGCCCTGGCCCTGTTTCAGCTGATTCTTTGCAGATTTTCCGCTGTAGGTAATTCTGCTGGAGGAATTACTGCCAATTATTTGGTCACTCGGAATTTGGTGTAGTAGTAAAGTAGGCAGTAACAGAGTTACTGCCAATTTTACCACTTACCGCCAAACTCGTAATGAGGCTCAGTATCTTTTTTAATTGAAAGGAAAGCAGTTCTTGGGCCTTCCTACCCCTACGCCTGTCTGGCTCGTGTGTTGACAACCTGTCAAATGCCCATGGTTGGTCAGTAAGATGGCAACCAATAAAAACCCATGATGCTGGGCCACCCTGTGCATGTTGTACTAACCAATCACATATTGTACAGTTGACATATATTCACTAGTATCAATTTAGAGGTGGTCTCAGGTGGAGACATTAGATATGTAACGTCCAATTAGAAGACTAACCCCTATATATAGTCAATTCCCTTAACTAATCCCATCACCCTGTAGGTTTTTGTAACCAAGATTGTAGTATGACGTCAGTAGTGACGTGTTTTTGATTCATAATCCATTGTTGTGCATGAGAGCTCTGAGAGATACGAGAATTCAATGCTTGTATGTTGTCCCTGCTTTATGTTGGGTTGTTAATAAAGCAGGTTTTGCATTGGCTGACTAGTTCCATTATTGACTGCGTACACTGGTGTTTTCGAGACCATCTTAACATATGGTAGCAGATTGCTGGTTAGCCAGAGCACTCCGATTGTCGAAGTTTCCCTGCCGTGGCCCGAAGACCGCAAGGTGACCTGTGGAGACCGGTAGCACGCGTGAACTGCGAGGGGTTGGCAGGAGCCCCCCTGGAGAAATAACTTTCTTATCCCCATGGGGCGCCCCGAATGGCGGAAAGCGGCTGGCTGATTGGGGGAGATTTGATCCCGAAGGCCTCGGCTGATCCACGGATCCAAGTATCGGCCTAGCAAAACAAAAATGGGGGAGGGAATTGTTTGTATATTGGGGGAATAGTGACACAAAATAAAGAATTCATGAAGATGGATAGCCTGTGACAAGGTCGTCTTAAGAGTGATGGAATATCCCGGGAAAAGGTCATGGAAGATTACATAATATACCTCTTTTTGTGGTAAAATTGATGTCCTCTCCACTCACCAGGAGTGGAGAGGACATCCATATCGTATTTGAAGTGTATTCATTTGTGTAGTGATTGCTAGCGCCAGCAGTAGGCTGCAAGTTGGCTCAGTTTTGTGAAAAGTAAATTTGTGTGTATATTATGGAGGACGTGAAGCTGTCATTTGGAAAGGATGCAGTCCGGAGGGTGGGCCGCATTTGTGGTGTTGCCCGGATAGTTTTGTGATGTAAAAGGTGTGGTGTTGGGGGAAACGTATAAGCGTTGAGAGTAAAGGGAAATATTGTTGGGGAAGTGTGTGTAGGAGGGGTGAAAAGAGAAAGTTGGAATTGGAATCGAGGTTTTATAAGTATCGATAGACTAAATTGTGACGTGCCATCATCGGAGACACTCCCCATATTCATTTATGTCAACCATTACCGCAGTACAAGGACAACATTGTCAAGTAACACACCCAGTGGGTTTGGTACACTGCAGGCAAGAAGTCTTTGCCTTGGCCGCAGGAGGCACTCTTTCGAGATCTGTACTGCAACACATGACAACATATTTACATGCTGCACACAAAGGGAAGAAGTTAGACACATAATTAGCTTTTCTACAACTGTGGAAGATGTATGGGGATGAGACAGAGGAACAACATGCAAAAGAGTGAATGCTTAATCAGCATGAAGAGGAGGGCACAGCGCCCTCGGCTCCTCCTCCTCCTCCTCTTCCTCCCTAGAGTACTGATTCACCTTCCGAAATACAGGAACTATACCCATTACAAGAATAAAAAGCAGTGGCAGGATACACTAACCCCACATATGCGCCCCGCCTACAGCAACAAAGATATTATAAACGCAATAAAATAAATAAACAAAATTCAGTGTCCGCACGCAATGAATATGGTGAGCATTGTGAGTTACAGGCAAAACTGACAGAGGCTGAGGAAGAGATCTTGAAACAGACAGGCAGGCAGGGCAATAGGGAGGAGATGGCGATTGCCCCGAACAAACGGGTGGGAGGACAAATAACACTTAAATTAGATGGAAAGAATATGGATGACTTTAAAGAAGGAGAAAGAAGTTAGAGAAAGACAGGAGAAGGAAGAGAAAAGAACAGGAGAAGAAAGAATGGAAATGAAGGTATGAAGAAGAGAAGGAAAGGAAACGGGAGGAGAGAAAATGAGAAGGGAAAAGGAAAGAGAAAGGCAAAGATGCGGAAAGAGAAAAGGAAAGGAAAAGAGAGGAAGAAAGAAATAAGGAGAGACATTTAGAAATATAAAGAAGCAAAGAAAGGAGACAAAAAGAGATAGACGAGATTATCAAGGGACATACGGTCCCAGATAAAGAGAGATAAAAAGCAGGAGTTCAGAGAAACACAAAAGAGTTGACAAAGACGTAGCAAGGAAGCGGATGAGATACTCGAAAAGCATACTCTTCCAGATGAAGAGGAGGGAGAAGCCATGCGAAGAAGAATTGGTAATTTGTACAGAAGCAGAAGGGATGGGGCAAGTAACATAGCAAAGATGAGAGGAGGGTCTCCACAAGGCGAGGGAAGAAATGTATTTGAAGAGGTAATGAGCAGGAGGAAAGTGCCACACAAGCCTCCTCTATAAGCGCAATAACAGGGAAAGAGACAGCGTGGTCAGATTTGGAAGACCCAGAAGGGAGAAAGCGAGAACCTGTACAATATCCCAGAGGTCCAAAAATGCAATTAAGCAGTTTGAAAGAGAGAACTCCCATGTGCGAATAATATGACAGACCCAGTTACAAAGACGAAGGGTGCAGCTGCACTCGGACAAGGGGCAGAATTGACACAGTTCCCATTATTGGAGAGGGGGAGGGATGGCTGCAGTACATTCCATGGCCACTGATGGACAAGAACAATTTAGTCCGGTAAGCTACCAATGCTGACATCAAGTGGATTTATGAATTAGAAAGAATGACGGCAGCAATGATGTTAGCGATGGGTGACATAAAAAGCTTGCTTGCTGCCATAATCAGAGAGAGGGCAGATGCCTTTTGGAAATGAGCGGGATATCCGGTTGTGATGGCCTAGAACACCATTCATGATGGAACACCTTTTAACAACTCTAGGGCTGATGTATAGAGAGCAATTAGAGTACAGTATCCAGATTCCTCAGACATCAGTGGAAATGACACGTAAGATGCATGACGATGAAAACCCGGTTGCTTATATTCAAGAGATTCAGGAACAATGGCAGCTCGAAACGAGAGAGCCGTGGGACAAGGCTATGAGCCTCATTACGACCCAGGCGCTAAGTGGTTAACGGCGCCATAAAAGGCTGCGGCGCCGTTAACCACTTAGCGCCTTACTACGAGGTCCCTTTGCGGGACCAGACCTGAACGGCTGGTCTGGACCAGCCGTTAAAGTAGGGACCCGCAAAGGGACCTCGCAGGAAATTACGGTACCGCAGCTTGTGGTACCGTAATTGCCACCTTCCCCATTCCCATTGAGCCGTATGGGAATGGGAAAGGGCCATGGTGAAATGGGGAAATACCGCCCCGCCAACCTTGGAATGGGGCGGTATTTCCCCATTTCACCATGGCGGACTCGTTACAACAACGGCACCAACCAGGGTGCTAATAGCGCCATGGTTTAGCGCCATTGTTGTAATGAGGGCCTATATCTTTTTTTGAATCACATATTGTGCATGGGGCTGCCTGAGGCAGTGCAGAGACAATTAAAAAGGATAGTGGGAATGGAAACGAAACCATGGTCAGAGATTCAGTTGACTATAGTTCAAAGCTATCGGCAAAAACTAGAGAAAGATGGAGAGAAAATAGAAGAAAACTGCAGGTGGCAAAACTAGTTCAGAAAAAACGATCAAAGTTTTCAGTGGAAGGAGAAGTGTTAACCAATGGTGATGGGGTGATTACACAGAAAGGATAGCAGGTACAGCCAATAGCTAACAGAAATTCTGCAGGAAGGGGAGTATAATTATTTCCCACGAGGAAGAGGTGGTGCGCCCAGAGGGGCAGAGGGTTCAGATTTCAGGCTCCAAAGGGAGGAGTATTTAATGGAGGATAACGCGGGTTTGGAGGACAAACCCAGCAATGTTTGACATGTGGAAGAATGGAACACATTTCCGGGGTATTTAGATGCAGGGGAGAGATGCAACAGAATTGGGCAGATCAAAGAGGGGGGACAGCATATCCCCCACCTTATAGCGCCGAACCACCTGAATATTATGTTCAAGATCACATGCAATATCAGGCACAACCGCCACAAATGCAACCTACACAGCAAGGAAGGCCAATGTGAATGCAACAAGCACCAATACAAGTACAGCAAGCCCCCATGCAGACAACATTAGATAACAATGCAAACATGAGCACCTGTACAGCAGAATGCAGTGGCACCATCTAACGCAAACATACTCCCACTGACACCCAAACCCAGGAAAGGGGGTCTGATAGTAGTGGGGGGGAACCCTTTCACCAACGCAGGATTGAACCAATACCCACAATAGGACAGCCCGCAGAGAGATTTGATGTGTTCGATCCAAGTTATACCAGACTAACAAGAGGAACTGAAAGTCGGAGTAACCAAAGGTGATAAAACATTTTCCTTCTTTGTAGAGGCAGGAGCAACTCGAGAGGGAAAATACCCAATTTCAGGCATTGCCATGAATGCACAAGGTTTTTCTGGGGCGACAAGTACGGTTCCTTTAACTGACGACTTACCTATTACTATATGTGAACGTGACATTTCCATGCCATTATTGTATTCCCGCAAGACACCAGTCAACATGCTGGTGAGAGATTTGATGAGTAAACTGAACATGACAATATCATTTACTGATCAGGAAATAATATTGTTTACTCCATGAATCAAATCCACCAGAATTTCTATCAGCGTTTTATGGTCAGAAAGCACAAAGGGGTGTGCCATTAGACCCAGAAGTATTCCTTTATGGAGTACACATACTGTTAGCATGGCCTACAAAAATGAAGGACAGACTATTGCGATTACCCGCCGAATTTCTGTTCAGACCAGAAGTACCCATGGATAAGAAAGAAGGGCAAGTGATTACAATAGAGCTAGAAGAAGCAATAGTGAGAGATGACAGGGTGATTTTGCATGGAGTTGATGATGTGGGAATAAACTGGAGGACAGTGATGGCTCTTGATGAGAGATATAGACTGCCTGATTTGACAGTTGAAGACTTGTTTACAGACGATGACTCAGATGATGAAGTAATGTTGCACATAAGTCTTAGTTATCAGCTCAAAACTGAAAACAAAAAAGTGCCTCAGAGAATGCCATTGGTAAAAGAAAATCAGAAAATCAGTTTGTTCCCCAGGAAGATTTGGCACAAGTACTGAGCATATTTTGGACCAGTAGTCCATGTGATGTTGGTCCATTAAATGGCACTGGGGCAGTCAAAATTAAATTGAAGCCAGGAGCTATTTTACTGTGGGTGAGACTGTACCCAATGACGAAAGAAGCAGATGAAGGTATGAGACCATTGCTGCTCTAGTGCAACAATGGATATTAGTGCCATCAGAATCCCTAAGTAAGACAGCTGTTTACCCAGGGAAGAAGGCAACGGGGGGGGGGGGGGTCGTGGAGATTTATTCAGGACCTAGGCCCCCTGAACAATATTGTTAAAGCAGAGTTCCCACTGGTTCCAAACTCAGCCACAATATTTTGCAATATTCTGTCTAAAGCCAAATATTTGACGGTGATTGATGTAAAGAATTACTTTTTTTTATCCGCCTCCATGAAGAGTTCCAAGACTTGACCTTGTTTTCCAATCTCGGGACCAAGTTGAAACATACTTGTTTAACTCAGGGGTATTCAGGCGTCAACCTGGTACTCCAGTTGGACTTAAGAAACATACATCTTGACAGCACAGTGATACAATATGTAGATGCCATTTTGATGTGCAGCGAGACAGAGGTACAGTGCAGGAGAGTCTCGTCACAGTTGATGGCAGTCTTGGTAGAGAAGGGGTACAAGGTAAACAAAGAAAAAATGCAATATTATCAGGAATAAGACTATGTATGTGGCATCCCGGAAGGAAGAAAAGTGACCCTCAACAGAGCAGAAGCGATTATGAAAACAGCTAGACCAAAAACAGTGAGGGAATTGCAGAAATTATTGGGCCTTTGCAATTACTGCATAGCATGGGTCTTTGACTAAAGTACATATGTCAGACCACTTTTTAAAGAACTCAAGCAAGCACAGAAGGACAACAGTGACATAGCCTGGACAGGTGAAATGATAGAAGCATTTGACAAATTAAAAATGGCAATAAGCACAGCTCCCATGTTAGGGATCCCTGATTACAGTGCAGGTTTCGTTGTATTTTCCCTTTTGAACGGAGTAGTAAAGGACAGTCATCGTGCAAAAAGACTACCATCGTACTGCAAGGAATGCATGGTGGCAACAGTAAAGACAAACACGTGATCACAGTTCAAGGGTGAGTGTTTATTAAACTGTATAGGTCAATTGGAAAAATGCCTAATCAAAACCTAAATCTATGATGGGAGCAAGCTTCAACTATCAAACAATAATAAGGCTGTCCGAGTGGCGTCTTGTCAAAATAAAAGTGCCTATACTAAACAAATCACATTGCCAATCCTTACGCTAAATACCAAAAGAAGTGTGGGATAATGTTCTTAAGAAAGAAGGAAGTGTTCAGAAATAATAAGTTGGGATTCTGTCGTCGGGGTCTCCCTTCCCCACGTTTCAGCACGTGACAAGGTAGGATTTTGGAGCACAGCACATGCTCGAGCTTTCCCAGCAAGAGCCAACAGTTCCACTCTCAGCAATCAGGGTCCTCGTGGTTAAGTCTCTTTTCTATCAAAAAGTCTCTTGCCGCCGTGGACCTGATGTATTCAAAATAGTAAACAAAAGTTATTTTCTGCTTGCACGTTAGGTGATGCCTTTCACGCTTGGAACCCCTACCTAAGAAAGTTCCTCAATGATACCAGGACCTCAGATAGCTATGTTTCTTTCGAGGGACTGACTGGTTCAAAGTATCAGAACAAAGATTCAACAAAAAGTTCTAGAGTTCTTCTCTGGTTTTATTTGGGTGACAGTTCTTCACCCCTGGGTTCCACCTCTTCCAGGCTCTGACCCCTCTTGAATATCAGCCTTTCTTTGTCGGGTTTACCCTGGCATGCATTCAAAGGCTTTTCCTCTTGTACTTTGCTTTGTTGCATTCACGGGTCGGTGTGTGTTGGCTTCTCAGCCTTGGATCCCCCTCTTCCGGGTTCAGATCTGACTCGACTGTTCGCCTCCGTCGATTGGGCTCACTATAGCTTTCAATGCAATTTTTGTTGGTGACATTCAAAAATCTTACTGTCTTTTTATATACTTCATTATGGACATCCCTCGGCCAGGTTCACTCTTGTCAACACATTGTATTTCGGGACTTTAGACTTCGCCCCCCTCTTTGTCAGCATCCCTCTTTCGGTTTCACTCCTGCCAATCTTGTCAATCGTAGCTTTTTCATTCAACTCTTACGATGAGGGATTTAGATCCCTTAGCTTCACAATCATCTGTCGGTCAAAGACTTTCGACTGTACAGAGAATTTTAAAAGACCCCTGTATAATCACTTTGACCCTTTTCCTTGCCTTTCCCAGGGCCTTCTGGTACTGGTAGTTTCAACAATCGGGTTATCGCCCAGTTTTCCTTAGTGAGCACCCATGTGGTGCCTAACTCCTCTATTGCTGGTTTTCCCCCTTTTAGCATCAATAGTTCTTTATGCTTTCACAGTTCAATTAGCTGTTTGCTACTTTTCGTACAACACATTTTGGTTTCTTTCGACACTCCCCTTGACTCACCGGCTGCAATGAACTGCTTGGCTTTCTCTTTGGAGTCAAGGTTGGTACCACGGAGACAAGCGTCTCTCCCTGGCTTGGTTATCAGCAGAGGAGGGTCTTATGTACCGTTGGCTATTGTTCGCGGTCTTACGCTTCCTTCTGCAGAGGTTTCATGGGCCTTGGTCGGGAAGGGCAAAGTCACTTCTCTCCTTGTCACCCTCTCGGTTTGCGCCGTCTGTCTCCTCATCTTGAACTGCCGTGTTGAGTTAGGTCTCATGTCGTGCGGTCTGCCTTGTTCGTCTTGTGCTCTCGTGCTCCAACTTTTATCCCTGTGGGGAAGTGAAAGGGCCGTCAGGTGTGTGCGGTTTTGGTCAATTGCCTGACTCTGCCTGACCCTTGTATCGAGACATGTCAGGTGAACAGTTCTAATATTTGTTTGTTGGTTATTACAATGTAAGAGAATGTTCGTGTTGGATAAAGGAGGGGGGTTTGAAAAACTCAAAAGGGTGGGATTGGTAGGATTTGTGAAACAAACCGAGATGACCGGGATTATTATCATGAACAGAACAGGAGGGAATTGTGGGAACAGTAGTGTTTTGTCAAAGTAGACTTGGAGTTCACGAAAGAATAATCAGAGGGATGTGGACAGAAGGATGTGGAGTATTTGGGTAGAAACCAGGAAAACAAGGATTCTGGGAGTTGTGGTTTTCGAGTGTAGCAGGACTGTTGAATCTTATTAAGGGAGCGTCTTTGGGTGGAAGGGAGGCAGAAGTGGAATAGCCAAAAAGGCTTCAGGCATCTCATCCCTGGCAGAATACTGCATCACCCAGGTGATCCTCCCTCACTCGCCCCCCCCCACCCCCCAGGGTTGGGATCTGAGAGCGCCAGCGCTTCCCTGGCCACCTGAATAAGGGATTCCAGAGGGTAATTTGGGAGAATACCCTCAGGTTTCTCACAGTCCACAACCCCTTAGCATTCTACAGTGGGATCTTAGATCCAGTGATGAAAGGCCATTATACATATGAACAAGAATTAACAGTAGCAGCCTTTGCTATTGATAAATCTACTAGCATCATGATGGGCCGACTGGTAACATTATATGTCGAGCATGCCCGGTTTGCTATTCTTGAAAAGCCTAAAACACATTGACCACACAGAGAGCCTCTGGCTACGAGGTGATTATATCAAACCCATCGATTAGAATTGTCAGATGCAGGGGAGTGAATCCAGCCAGATTCATAGTAGAGCCAGAATAAGGGGACAATGTGCATGATTGCACCAAGTTCACTGAATATCATGATGAGATACCATGCCTGAAAGAAAATGTCTTAGGAGGGGGGACAATCCTCTTTATTGCTCTGGTCCTTGATCAGAGCACAGGCAAAAGGCACACTGGGACTGCAGTGGTAAAAGTAAGACTGAATGACAGCTTTGAGACAGTGGTAAGTGCACGATTGCCACCGCATTTCTCGGCACAAGCAGCAGAATTCGTAGAGCTAATTGTGGCAGTTGAAATGCATAAAAATGAGGCAGTAAGGGTGTATTCTGAATCTTTCTCTGTGACATCAACAGTACACACAGGACTGTCACATTGCAAGAGGCAGGGCTTCTGATGCACGCATACCAGTGCAGCCTGTGCTGCCATTGGACAGGCTCAAACACACTTCAACTCTCATCAGCCATCACCGCGGGGAAGTGCACAAGACACACTAAAGGTGTACAGATTGAATTTCCCGCTGCAACGAGGCCACCGACTTAGAAGCAAAAAGAGCAGTATATTTTCCAGAAATATCTGAATTTGACACTGCACCACTTACATACACATGTGCGCAAACATGGTAATGAAGGAAGGCTTTAATACACTACCCATAGCCCAAATTACTGGGTTTCAGGGAAGAGCACCACCAGAAGAACAAGAATTATGGAAATGAGGGGGGTGCTCACTGTCACCCACAGATGCAATATGGTGGCAGGAAAGTACCGGGAAACCAGTTATGCCCTTAGGATTACTGAAAATAGCATTAGACCAACTACATCACCTAGCACACACAACATGAGAGTGTCTTGCAGTGTTGATCTCTAAAGACTGGTTCATTCCCAACCTGGCAGAGCATGTTGCCGAATTCATTGTGAACTGTCAAACTTGCCAGCAGTTTACTGCTGGACACATGCTGTGAACAGTGAGAGTAGCAATACCCCATCCTACTGGACCCTTCCAGCATTTGCATATAGACTTCGTAGATATGTTCCAAGTCTGTAACAGCTACAGGTACATGCTAGTAGTCGTAGGTCCCTTTTCCTGATGGATTGAAGCATGCCCATGAATACCTCCTAATGCCACATGTGCTGCAAAGATCCTCGTATGCGAGGTCTTTCTAAGGTGGGGAGTATACAAAGTGATCAGGTCTGACAATGGACCACATTTTGTAAATGAAGTCTTTAAGATATCACAATTATGTTTGGTATTAAGCATACATTCTCTTCTGCTTACCACCCAGAAGCAAATGGTATTTGCAAGAGCCTCAATGGCCTCCTCAAGGAACACATTGCCAAGTTAAAAGTGACCCTGGAAAAAGGAAGGCTCCATTGCCTACCTTTAGCCCTTTTTGCACTACGTAATCAGCCCAGCTCAGACCATCCCCTGATTCCTCATGAGCTAGTGATGGGACACTGTATGTGTGTACCTCTTGCTCCTCCCACTCGAGTGCAAAATGATGCCCATAGTATTTCAAATGTATTTGAAACTGAAATGCATTATTATTTGATGGTGAGTGTTACTTTTATGTCTCCACAGCTTCGAGCACAGAAGGGGAGGTCAGAGAAGACTGATGAAGACTACAAAGTGATGCTACAGCAATTCTGAAACTGCTTGCTCTATACCCAGGGGCCAAAATCCTCTGCAGAAGTGTTACCCATCGCTCGCGCAAGCCACAGTTTGAAGGACCTTTCGTTGTGGAAGAAGTGACACAAACAGCTGTGAAGGTGCGAGGAAGACGTGTTTGGCTGCACCTTGGTTATGTCAAACCCTACAAAGGAGACACCCCCTGCCGTAACCCCCTGAGTCTGAAGATGGAGAAGAGATGAGTACATACAAAATCAGTAACCAGAAGAAACCAGCAACCAAAACTATAAAGAGACAGTGTTCCTTATGGGTATATACAGCAACAGAGGAGACTGAGTGGTTACTTTTTCCAACCATACTTGCATGAGACAAGGAGTAGCACTTTGACGAAAAGAAAAAATATATACACTAAATGCTTCCTCTAACAATTATATTTCTTATGGCTTTATCTTATTTGGTAAACACTTATCCTGCTCTAGGAGTGAGAAATATAGTCCTCGCTATTATTTTGGTACATTTTTAAGAAATTTTATTTTTTAAATAGTTTTTCTTGCTGTATTGACTCAATGTTTCCTGTGAGCACTGACATTTTGAAGAAATAGAAAAACTTTTTGGGATGAGAAAGAAAAATGGGACTTTTATATTTTGTTAGATATTTGCTTTTGGCACGTAGATGTAATAATGCTCATCATTATTTGCAAAGAGTTCATACATTCGAAATAACACTCATAGCAACTTTTATTTACATTTTGTAGCCTCTATTTTATTATTCTTATTGCATTAAGAGAGTTGGCCCTTTATAATGTACCCAAACCAATATACAGCATATAACTCCTCTCACCATGACAGATGAAATGGTAACCAAAGAATTTCCTGTAGTCACCACACAGATAAAAAGACTTAAAGTGTGATGGATAACTTGGAGCACATGAACTCGTATATGACCAATTCTACTCAAATCACTAGTACTTTGTGGTACCAGCACATGAGCCGAGTGGGGAGGGAAACGTCTGAAGAGAGCGGTTATGTATGCTCCCTTGTCCCCCTACTCCATGAGCACTTCCTGAGTGTTTATAGCGACAGGAGACCCCGCGGACTCAGCACACTGCCTGGCACATCTTGTAACATGTATGACAAGAGGGAAATTTCTGGGTGCAGAGGCCTCTATGCAATGGGTAATGAAAGGATTCCCCACACGTAGATAATTTTATAAAGGAGGTATCAAGGATGACAATTGCTAAAACACAACATCAGGTAATACGTTATATATTATGAGGCCCACAAAGAGGAGAAATGATGAGAGAAGATCACACATTCTTCTTGAATTGTACTGTCAAACAAATTGCTGGATATTGGGAAAGGGGCCAGTTACAATTAGAAGGACAGATACTTACACCAGAAGGCTGGACCGATGGACTGATTGGTTGTAAGGCAGAGATACTTATAGAGCAACCAGGGGTGATTGTCAACAAGGTAAACAAAGGGTGCCTCAAAACCTGGACTAAATACACTCAAATGCTAACGTGGGTAGAGAATTAAGCAGGCATGCTGCACGTACCCCCTTGATTGTTGCCTCTATTCATAAGAAATACAGTCACAATAAAAGCAGAAGAAAATAAAGAGTGCAAAGAGACTTATGATTTCCCCGGGATGAAGGTATGCACAGCAGTATTAATGGATCTCTATGGTTCAAGGGCCTAATATGAAGCTCCCTCTGAATTGGGGGAGGGGTCTGTGTTCCAAAGTAACTGTAGGAAGACCAGTTCTACTAGTACCCCAGAGTGAAGTACAAATTGGCGACTTCCGCCGAATGGATGCACACCTAAGAAAGAAAAGGTTCCTTACCCACACACGCAGTAAATCAGAAGTGGCCTTTAATGATATACCAGATCAACACAAATTGTTCAATAGAGCAACTACATTCTTTAAGTCTCTCTTTGTTCCTGGGTTGCAAACCAGCACAAATTCCAAATTGTTGCAAATAACCAAATGAGAGTTGTTGCAGACAACAAATGCAACTGTGAAGGGCTTTAATGCCATAAAGGAAGAGTTGAGAGCATTGCGGATCAAGACTCCCCAAAATAGGTATGTCCTTGATTTAATAACAGCCACTGAGGATGGCGTGTGCCATCCCACGGTGGAGAGAATGGAACCCTCACAGAGGTCCTAGCCACCTTAACAGATTTGCACACAAATATGGTGGAAGAGGTGGATGACCCTGAAAATGATCAATGTTTCAGCTACTTGTTGTCATGGATTCCCAGCTGCCTGGCTAATGCATTCAAAATATTAATAGTAATAGTAGTGTTGAAACTACCTGCTTTCTGCATTCTAAGAATAGCAAAAAGTGGTTGAAAAAAGGCCACTAAAGGTGCAGTTGGAATGGAAATAGTAATAGACCCAAATACTCCTGCACATGAGCATACCCAAACAGACGACCCATTCCATGCCCAAGTGAAGGACACCCCTATTACACCTCCAGGATCAAAATGTACTTATCCCCAGGACCCTCGCAATCACATTGGACGATGGTTATTCTGCAATTTCAATGGGGAGTGCTGCAATATGACCTGGTGTGTGGATGAACACATAGGATATGCAGGCAACCTGACGGGGGAGACTAACATATGTGGGGGAGTGCACTGAAGGGGGTGTGATCGAGGACTCGACCAGAGGGGGGTTATATTGACAGGCAGATTAATATGTCATTCATAGCTAGTGCACCTTCCCCACTTCAGAATCACATAGATGAGAAACGTTACTCATTAAGACTACCGTACTGCCCTTATCCTAGGTATGTGCGCAGGAAATTGACTTAATCTAACTAAAGATGTTGAGAATAAGCAAACTCACTGTGAACTGACACACGTGCATGTAATAAACATGAAGCAAATATGTACGTAGCATGCACAAACATGTACACTAGGTCAAATAAAGCATTTATACAGAAAGACTATTGTGTGCATCCATTTAGACATGAATATTATCCCAAGCAATGTATAAGTTGAAAGCAACATGAAATACCTACATATATATCTCACTAACATAGAAACATGACAGTACTGTGCAGCCATCTTTTCCAAAATGGAAGCAGCAGCACGCATTGAAATGAGTGAAAGGCCTTGAGACTTCATGAAAACTCAAACTGCTGAATTTACTGAAATTCAGATCTGTGCAAAGCACAGACAGTAGCTGCGTGGACCGAGCCAAGGTTACTGAGAAATTAGGGAGGGTCTGGATGGCTCGGAGAGAACACAAGATAATTATTCCTAAGGCACAAGACATATTTTTCTAATATGAAAGAACAACTACACTTTGAACGCCAGGTGCAGAATAATTATAAGCTAAAACCTTCATAGGGAATGGATCAACCAAATCCCTAGTGGCAGAGAAAGTAATAAGACTTGCACTTCCAACAGCTAAAATCACAATAAATGTAGGGTGAAATAATTCAAAACGTGGTCCTCACACGTAACTCATATTTCAAGAACACAGTCTATTCATTACTTTAGGAAAAGGCACCTGCCTCGACTCCCCATATATTCTCAGCAATGAGGCACCTTACAAAGAAGTTGTGCTGGCTCATGGCCTTGGAATAAGGTATAGTATATGTTTTTTATTGAATGGGAAGCAGTTCTTGGGCCTCTCTCCCCCTACTCCTCCAAGGTTGGTCAGTAAGATGCCAACCAATGAAAACCCTCAATGCTAGGTCGCCCAGTACATGTTGTACCAACCAATCGCATATTGTAGAGATGACATGTATTCACTAGTATCAATTTAGAGGTGATCACAGGTGGAGCCTTAAGATATGTAACGTCCAATTAGAATACTAACAACTATATAATGCATATATAGTAAATTCCCTTAACCAATCCCTTCAACTCGTAGGTTTTTGTAACCAAGATTGTAGTATGTAGTCTGTAGTGAAGTGTTTTTGATTCATAATCTGTTGTTTTGCATGTGAGCACTGAGAGATACGAGAATTCAATGCTTGTCTGCTGTCCCTGCTTTTTCTTGGGTTGTTAATAAAGCGGGTTTTGCCTTTCACTTTGACTGTTTCCGTTATTGAGTGCAGGATTTCCCAGCCTCTCATTTCTGCTTAAAATGGGGTTTTCCAGACCATCTTAACAGAGGTGTTTTTCCAGGAGATGGAGAACTGGCGAGGTGCTAGGTAGGATTCAACCCTGGCAAGGCCTTGATCACGAATCCCAAAAAGAGAGGGAGTATTAAGGAGATCAGAGTGATCAACAGTGTCAAAGGAAGCTGACAGGTCAAAGAGACTTAGGCTAGAAGATAGGTTGGAGTGCCTAGCAGAGGCAATAAAGTTAGAGACATTTATGAGAACAGTTTCCGTGGAGTGACAGGAGTGGAAACCTGCTTGTAGGGGGTCTCTAAGTTTGTGGATGTCTGAGAAATTGGTAAGGCAATTGAACACCACTCTTACCAGCCCTTTAGAGTAGTGCGTAAGGAAAGACACAGTGTGAAGGTTGGCTGGCAGGCTCGGGTCAGCCCCTTGTTTCTTTGGTTCCATGTGTTGATATCCCCACAAAAATATTGCCATACAAGAATATCGCCATATTTGTGCGCCGATATTAAACCATGGAACCTGCGGGGGACACCCCTAATGCCCCCGGTCCCAATAACCCCATAAATTATCCCCACTAATAATATCGCCTATGGCCTTACCTTGCGACCATATATCTGCCGATATTATTGGTGGGGATAATTTTACTTGATACCGTTTTTTTAAAGAGAGGGATGACTGTGCCTGTTGTGAAAATAGAGGGAAAGCAAGCAAAGCTGAATGACAGGCTCTACTTCTCTTATAGTTTTGAGGCAACTCCGAACGGCAGGCCAAAACAATGTGTCCAGGTCTCAAAAACCTGGCCCTTGCATCGCTCAGTGGGTGGAGAGCGCAGTCATAGATTTAAAAAAAGGAACATCCAGATGTGCCCAAAGGTCACCCTGTGCACCTGATCCTGAAAACAGACTTCCTTAATTTCCATCTTTCTGTGGATGTAATGTAAGTGGTTTTGTATAGTGCCCTTCTGCCACTAGTGGTGGCCTTTCTGCATGTGTCTCTGTAAGAAATAAAAGGGTGGTGGGGTTAGTTTGTGGTGCAGTGGAAGAGGCAGATGCGAAACCTGATTTGGGGAGGGTGCGGGACAGAATTACCCAGCACCTGAGTGCCACTCTGCTTTCTATAGGGATGGTTGAACAACCTGGGAGTGTGTTATCCATAGGGAATCGCCAAGATCAGATAGACTACATTGCGTTTGGTCTGGTTAGCACAGTTGGTAGTTTGGGAGGATGTTATAAGGCTAAAGAGGAGAGCGTGACTCGGTTAGTGTTGTTGTCATAAGGGATCGGCCGGTGGTGGCCATCTATGGGTTGTTTGTGTGTGTCTAGTGTTAGGTGGTTGGAGAGGTTAGTCATTGAGAAGAAAGGGGTTGGCCTTACCAGGCAAAACAACCTGAAAGCATGCACTCCTATCCCTGCCCCTTCTCAGACAGGTACCATTTTTCTGACTAGTAGACCAGATCCAGCAGAGGACAAATACGTGCAGTATACTTTTTAGCTTTGAACATGTTCAAAGTGGGGCCTGTTTAGCAGAGCCCACTTTGGAAGAGAGAAAACTCCATTCATTTCAAAAATTCTAAAAGCTCAGCATTACACACCCTTGCAGATGGCATTCTGTCACATACTCACTAAAGGTATGTCTTAGTAAGCTCATAGTCCGTTTTTTCGCATACCTAGTGATCAATTTTGACCTACCTTTCCCCCACCCTCATGTAGCGCTAATCTCTATATTTCAAAACAGCTACAGGTGGTCCTTAATTCTTGTTATGATCAATCCAGTGAATATAGATCTCCCACCTTTTAAGTAAGCAAGTGTTTGTTTTTCTTTTAAAATAAAGTTTTGATTGTATTAGTTCTAGTTGGGCACTAGGAAATCGCTACATGAAGTTTGTCATACATGTGTATGTCAGTAGTCTTTGCATGCACTCTTTACATTATATCTGCTGTGCTAACTATATGGGTCCTGATGAAGGCGTAGTCTAAGTTACTTGTTAATACTGAAACATGTGTGTTGTCCTGGAGAAATGCGTTGTCTGATGATAAGAATGGTTTTATCTTAAATATGTTGTGGCACTTTTCCAAAATTGAGTATTTGTGTCCCCTCAAGGGTGAAACCAGGCTGTAGTCTATGGAGTAAACAGAGGATTGGAGATAAGACATGAGCAGGAGGATGAGGCGGGGTGCACATGGACGTACACATGGGAACATTGGGAATGAATGAAGTGTGGAGTGTGGATTGTGGTGGAGATAGTAGGAATATGTGTGTAATCATTGCTGATGGATCCGATGAAACACTGATCACAATCAAGGCCATAGAAGACCTGCTTGAGGAGCTGAGCAATTTCTGTGATGACAGATTCTAGTAAAGTGCCAGGTGGTACTAGAGGTCATCAGTGCATGGAAGTGGGAGGGACTCCAAGATGTGGTAATGCTTGCCCTTGAAATATGAAAGCTTGTTGCCAAGATAGAAGTTACAACTCAAAATCTGGTGTTAAGCCGGTTGGCAGAGGTGAGAGCACCAAGAATTGGGCATGTAAAGAAGAGTGCAAGGTACAGAGAAGGCAGGAGGGGCAGAGTACTATGGTCACCATTGTTTGGCTCTTTAGTGAAGGAGGCAGACTAGGAAGACTTTAAATCTGTAAAGGGTGCTAACTGATATGAGTCCAAATTCTTTGAATGTTATCCTAAATGCGTGCAGAAATAGGCCCTTGACGCATGTTGTACGATTGTGGGTACAGCTTAGTACCAAAGGCCACAGACTATAGGGTTCTGAACCCTATCTAAGTCCACCAGGGTGACTTTTTATTTTGAAAGCGGGAGGCTAAAAAAGGCAAGGGCTGGTATAAGAAGGAGCTGCGGGTGGGAAATGTTGAACGTCTAACCATCTTGTGACTTGAAACCGTATCCGACAACCTTGTATCCCGGTCTTAAGCTATCTAAGAATATGAATGCAGGTGTTTTATGAATGTGAGTTTGTGCAGATTCCCATGTAGGTATAGTGTAGAGACATTCAGATCCTCGGTTATGAACTGCATCGATTGATGGGTATTGGCATTGTGTCCCTGAATTGATCATTTGTTTAAATTGCATCCCTATTGTCTTTGTACTTTCTAATGTCATTATCACTATTTTTCTTTACCCTGATACTCTGAATGATTTGCATGTATATTAATAGGTGTATATATCGATATATTGATACTCTTTTAAGATCTATGGGGGTCATTAGGAGTTTGCCGGTATTCTGGCGGTAAATCGGCCGGAATACTGGCAAATGGTATTACCGTTCCCACCGCCTGATATCCCGGGATTACCAAGATATTACAGGTGGAGGGAAGGGCGGTAAATCCCCATTCCATGGAGTTCCATAGGACTCCATGGAGGGGATTGCTGGTATTACCATCACTGGTAATACCGGTGCCGGTAATACCGGCTGTTTTTTGATGGCGGGGGCCTGATTTACCTCCAGTTCTGAGCTGGAGGTAAATCTGGCAACCCCCACCGGCAAAGTTGTAGTTTGACGGTGCGGGAAAAGTGTCAGTAACGAAATTACTGCCACTTTTACCAACACTTCACTGCACCGCCAAACCTGTAATGACCCCTTTTCAGCTTTATGTTTGACCTAATTCTATGAGAGGATAATACAGTCGCTCTTATATTGTTATTCCAGCACTAATCATTCTTTAAAGAATACATGCAGAGAAACTATTATTAATATTTACTCCGTTTTGAGACACAGGTTACCACTACAGTGGCATCATGCATCATTTTTTAATCAGCGTTTCAAGTTCTAATGTTCTCCTTGCCATCTCTTGTGAGTCGAAAGGGTATGCAATGGGCATGACCACCTTCCTTCTGAATTATTGTAATCAAGTGTTTTCTACAGATTTTGCAGTTGTAAAGAAGTGCATGGTTACGCACTGCCCAGGACATGTGGTAACTATCTGTAAAGCGTAATTAGTGGCGGGAGACAGCTTTGGGGGAGCAGGGCACAAGCAGCATCTCCGCAGTCCTCTGCCTGAATCTCCAAAGAGTGATTTTGTAATGTAAGCGCTTCCGCATTGCAACCGCTGCGCCCTTAAGGGACAACATTTCTTTTTGCTGTTGTTAACGTATTTTATTGAAGGCAACAAAACAATGCGTGTACATCATAGTACAGAAAACAACAAAGCTAAACATCTTGTATAATAGTCAATCTTGGGGAGCTTGAAATTGTTGAAACAAGACTTGACACATTCGATTAAGGCTATATATAAGTGAGAACGAGAACATTTTAAAAAAAAGTAATGGGGAGAGGAAATATGACAGACAAGTGTGGAAGTGGGGAGGATAAGGGGGAAGGGGAAAGGATTGGATAAGGGTAATCATTAAACTGAAATAATATCATATTAAATAGGATAATCATTTTAGGTGAGGAAATCAAAAAACATTCTCCCTTTCAATTCATACTTATGATACAATATCGGGGTTGAAGCAATACATCCCTTGAACCTATGTATATTAGATAATGAGTTCCACCATATTTTATGATTAATCAGGTCAAATTACTTCCAATCAGCTGTGATAAACTAGACTGCAATTAGGATACAAAGGTCAAATAAATAAGATGTGTGGGAGTCTAAATGATAGTGAAGGAAAGTACTTCCCAAGAATAACATCTTAAAATGAAAGGGCTCATCTCATTTAAAGATACCTTTTTATGATACGCCACAAATTATTCCAAAACTTTTCAATATACTTACATTCCAAAACATATGTTTGAACGATCCTTCGCCATCATGACAATTCTAACATTTGTTAACCAAAGATATCTTGCACTTAAAAAGCATAGCAGGGGTGATGAAAATTCTATGACGAAAAGAGAAAAGAGTTTGGGTTAGATTAGCTGAAACAGTTATGGTCGAGGTTTTTTCCCAAAAAGATGGCCACATATAATCTTCAAAAATAATTGCATAGTCCTGTTGCCATTGCTGCTCTGTTTCCATTGGATATTCTCCATCAAGTCATTAGTAATCTCTATAGAAAAGGGAGGCCGAAAACTGGGAATTGTACATATGATTTTGTCTAACACTAACGCTAATTTAACCTGTACATCTCCAAAATGTATTCCCTGGATACGAGAATGTAATCTAATAGTTTCTAAAAATGGTTCAAGGGCTAAGATAAATAACAAAGGAGAAAGAGGGAATACTTGCCGTACACTTCTGCTTCGAGGAAAAAAGGGTGACATCTGACCATAAATAAAGTGGTTTCGGGGTTAGAATAAAAAACTCTAATCATGGATATAAAAGTTTCCTGAAGGCTGTGCCATCACAACGCATCAATCAAGTAATCCCACTCGACTCTATCAAATGCTTTTTCAGCATCTAAGGCGACAGCTGCATAGGGATCACTTGAGAGGGCTGTGATATTCAAAGCATTCAAAGAATTCTAATGTTAGATGCCGAGAGTCTTCCTTTAACATACCCAACCTGCTCTTGTTTAATTAATTTAGGCATAAAAGGGATAAGTCTATTTGCTAACATTTTTCAGTCTGTATTAGAGAAATTGGTTTATAGATTTGTTGTAGTTCGGGATCCTTGTTAGGTTGAGGCAATGCCAGAAGCATAGCTTCAGTAAAGGTACCTTCAGATATTGAGTTTGAGATAAAGTGAGAAAAAAGTTTATATAGTTTACACATAAGTACTGATTTAAAGTGGTCATACAAGACAATGGAAAAATCCATCGGGTCCTGGCGCCTTAACATTTTTAAGCCCATGTATAGCCTTGATAATTTCATTTTGCTTTATGGGTGAATTAAGTGAATCAACATCAATAGTCTGTTAATTTGACGTGTAAAGTTTTGTAGGAAGGCAGCAATATTTGGATTATTGGGAGTAGAGTCAGTGGAGTATAATTGATGATAGAATTTACTGACTACCTTAATAATCTGTGTTATTGGACCTCCACGTAGCAGCTTGGCAGATGTGTAGCCGGGGCACATCAGAAAGGAACGCTGTTGTTGCAGCGATCACTCTGGTCGAATGGGCTCTCGGACGGGCGGGCAGCAGTTGGTTTGCCAACCGGTAACAGTGAGTGATACAGCCGGATAGCCACCTGGAGATGGAAGCCTTGGACAAGGCCTTCCCATGTTTCACAGGACCAAGGTTCATGAAAAGTTGAGACGTCTTCCGGAAACTCTTCTGTGTGTGTCACATAGAACTTCAGAGCATGAGCCACATCCAGTGAGTGCAAAGTCCTTTCAGCCGGCGACAAAGGTTTTGGAAATAACACAGGCAACACCAAAGGCTTGTTGAGGTGGAATACTGACGGAACCCTTGGCATGAAGGAGAAGTGCGTCCGCAGGACCACCCTTGTGTCGTGAAAAGTCAGATATGGCTGCTTGCAGTATGGGGCCTGGATCTCACCTACCCTCCTTGCAGAGGTGATGGCCATGAGGAGAGCCGTTTTCCACAACAGGAACTTGAGAGGGACCTTATGCATAGGCTTGAAGGGGGCCCCCATAAGCCTCGTCAGTACCACGTTGAGTTCCCATGCTGGAGCAGGTGCCTTCACTAGCGGGAACGATCGAAATAGCCCTTTGAGGAATTCCTTGATGAGACGATGGATGGGACCAAAGAGAAGGCAGTCCTGGAGACCTGTCGTAGCGGGAGATAGCCGCCAGATGCACCTTGATGGAGGTGTGTGCGAGCCTCGTCTTGGCCAAGGACATCAAGTACGGAAGAATCTGTGGGGCCGTGACCCTCAGAGGGTTGATCTTCTGCGTCCGGCACCACATCGCAAAATGTTTCCACTTGTTCTGTAGCACTTCAGAGTCGACGATGCTCTGGCCCCCGCAAGGACCTCCCTACAGTCCTCCGGCAGCTTGCACCCTCCAAACTGGAGCCAAGCCTTCAGGTTCAGCGATCCTGGGTCGTGATGTAGGATTTTGCCTCCTTCTCTGGCGAGCAGATCCGCGACCACCAGCAGCTTGACCGGGGCCGAGACAGACTGAGAAGATCCAGGTACCAAATCTGCCTCGGCCACGCCGGGGGGATGGGATCATCCTGCATCGGCACCGTTTGAGTTGATTAATGACTTGCAGCAGGAGAGACAACGGAGGGAACGCGTACAGGAACAGACCTTCCCACGGGAAGGAAAACGTGTCCCCCATGCTCCTTGGCTGGTGGAACCTGCTGGCGAATCTCTGTCATTTGGAATTCGTCGCTGTCGCAAACAGATCGATCTGGGGTCTGCCCCATCTTAGGAAGAGGCTGACGTCTTGATCCTGTCGAAGTTTTCACTCGTGACAAGAGCGCAGCTCCCTGCTGAGGGTGTCTGTGATGGTGTTCTCGACTCCCGCCAGGTGGAAAGGAATGAGGGCCATCCCTTGGGCGACAGCGCAGTGCCACAATTCCTGCGGCTCTCTGGAGAGTGCTGGGGAGCTGGTGCCCCCCTGCTTCCTGATGTAGAACATTGTGGTGGTATTGTCCATGAAGACCCTCACTACCTTGCTCTTGAGGGATGAAAGGAACGACTTGAGGGCCCAGGACACTGCCGCAGCTCCAGGACATTGGTGTGGAGATCCCTCTCCTCTGGTAGCCATAGGCATCTGGCGTGGAGACGTCCGATGTGGGCTCCCCAGCCCTCCAGGGAAGCGTCTGTGGTGACCGTCTCCTGGTATGGGGGCTCTGGTAGTCTGTGCCCCTGGCGATGTGGGAGCGCACAGCCCACCACATTATCGCTCAACGGAACTCTTTGTCGAGAACAATCTTATCTGCAGCACTTCCTGACACCTGGATCCACCGAGCATCCAGGAATTCCTGAAGGGGTTGCATCCGCAACCTGCAGAGTCATATCAGGTAAATGCACAACGATATCATGCAGAGCAGTGACTTGGACTGCACTGTGGCGGTCTTCTGTGCCAACAGCCGTTGCACCTTGCCCAGTAGGGCTGCTATCCTCTCTTCTGAGGGGGCCGCCAGGCAGGAGACTGTGTTGAGCCGGGCCCCCAGGAACAGCGCGTTTGGCGATGGAATCAAGCAGGACTTTGGATAGTTTACAGAGAATCCCAGATCCGTCAGCAGCCGGACGGTCATCCCCGTGTGTTTGACAGCTACATCCCTTGACTTGGCCCGGATGAGCCAGTCGTCGAGGTACGGGTGCACATGTATCCCTTGTAGGCGCAGATGGGCCGCCATTGGCGCCAGGCACTTCGTGAACACCCTGGGCGCCGACTTCAGTCCGAAGGGAAGGGCCTTCAATTGGTAGTGCCTTCTTTGAACTACGAAGCGCAGGAACTTCCGATACTTCTCGTGAATTGGGACGTGGAAGTATGCGTACTCCAGATCCAACGATGTTAAGAAGTCTCCTTCCTGCAGTTGGCTGAGCTTGTGTTGCAACATGACCATTCTGAATCTTTGGGACTTGAGCTGTTTGTTGGGACACAGCAGGTCTAGAATGGGCCTCCAGCCCCATGTCTTCTTTTTTACCAAGAAGTATCCGGAGTAGACTCCGGAGCCCCGGAGTCACTTTGGAGCCCGCTCTAATACCCCTTTTCTTAGCATGGCCCGTACCTTCCGGCAGGAGCTGAGGGATGTGCTTCTCGAATCTTCGATGAAACTCAACGATTCTTGCCCTTGAGGGGCATTGAAAGACGCCGACAAACTGATCCCCACTTGCCGGTCATAGGAGCGAAAGAGCACGCAGGCTCTATTTGTCGAACTTTTATTGAAAAAGTGCAAAAACAGAGCAAAACATAAGGACTCCCAACACTTGAACGTGTGGTAAAAATCTGAAGATGGCTGCAGAGGAAGGGCTTGGGGAGAGCGCAGTCCTTGCCTGGGGGCAGTATGACCCAGAGTTCAGTGATTGGTTTAGAGGAGAAAGACAGTTGTAAGCGAAAATGAAAGTTTTTTCTTTTACCGAGGATTCTGGGCCAGACGACTGGGAATAGTCATAAGCATGTGAATCCATGCCAGACCCCATGCTGGAGAACTCTTATAATCGCCAGGCTGGACTACTGAAATAGCCTCTTTCTGAATCTTAATGATTCGGCCCTTCGCCCCCTTCAGCTCATTCGTAACAGGACTACAAGACTTATGCTTGGCCTCAAGCGGGTTACTGTATCTTTCCAGCCCTAAAATCTCTCCACTGGCTACTGGTGGCTGCAAGCATTAAGTTCAAGACCCTCTGCATCGTCCACAGGGCTTTCTGGTGCTGTGGTCCTCACCATATTGTCATGATCTCTGCTTCCAAAAGGTCAGGGTTTTCCCAACTCCCTTGGAAGCAGATCCATAACCCAGGTTCCGAGTGCCAACCAGTCCCAATTGGGACCTTTTGGACCCAGTCCTGGCGCCAGTGGCACCAGGCTCATAAATATGTCCAGTCCCAGCGCTGGAAGCGCCGGGCTCATAATGCTTGGGTGGACTTACCTGCAGCAGACCATGCTGCTTACTTGCCTGCCAGTTGAGCCTCTGATCCTCTTCTGTTTGGAACTACTTTTCCTGTTGGGTGGGGCAGGAGCCACTCCGTAGATTCAGAACACTGGAACTCTTCTGGAAAGCAGGAACTCTTTTCTTACCTAGGCGTGGCTGTGGAAGGAGACAACTAAGCACTACAGGAGGCTATTTAAACCACACCCGATGGATGAATCTTGCTTTGCGTTATTCTGCATCCTCTGCAGCAGAACGCTCATCGTGTCTTCTGCATCTGATCCTGGGCCTAAGGAAAAAGGCTTACCATCCTGAATCCAGTCTTCAGCAACACCTATAAAGACAAGAAAGAACAGGTTAGCATTACGGTCTTCAGTGACAGCTCTTCACTTACCTAAGGTGAGAGCGTTAACCTTTGGGGTTCTACAGGAGAAGAGAAAGGGAAGAAGAGAGAGACATTCAATAACCCAGTTCCTTAATCCCATATTTTCTATCTGCAGACATCTTACCCTTCGAGTCAGACATACAGTGCACAGAGGTCCAGCCCAAAGAGCCAGCCGTGTGTTACACATCACCTTTGAAGATACGGTATACGCCCAGTCTAGACCGGTGCCTCTACGGGAATCAGGTGAGCGTTACAGAACGCAAAGCCTACCACAAAACTCCCGTCCAGGCGCTATGGAAACCGCGGATACCGACCAGCTAGCCCAGTTACTTGGGGAACTAAGGGCAGAAGTGCATGCGGCCCGTCAGGAAACGAACGCTCTAAGAAGGGAACTGATTATTTCCAAGGAGCGAACAGATGATCTCGCTAGACAATTGCTACAGTCACAAGCGGGACAGACCCCGTTACCCGCATCTGGGGGAAATCTTCCTTCTACATCCTCTATGAATCCAGTGCAGTTCAACCTACCTGGGAATGTACCTCTGGATCCGCCCGAACGATTTTCTGGTGACCCAAAGAGGTTTGCAGTATTTATCAATCAGTGCCGGTTGCATTTCTTATGCCGGCCAGCAGCCTTTCCAACTGATCAAGCTAAAGTAGCTTTCGTGCTTTCGTACCTTAGTGGCAATGCGGCAGACTGGTCGATCCCTCTAGTAAATC
The DNA here is from genome assembly GCF_040938575.1 of Ambystoma mexicanum. Lineage (NCBI taxonomy): Eukaryota > Metazoa > Chordata > Amphibia > Caudata > Ambystomatidae > Ambystoma > Ambystoma mexicanum. The sequence goes on along the minus strand of NC_090930.1, from coordinate 142,559,843 downwards.
AAGATGATCCGGTCCTCCATGATTTTCAAGCTTTTCAGCTCAGTATGGAAAAACTGTTCGCAAGACATTCACAGGGGCAGGCCTTGGACAATGAGCTTCTTTCGTTGCGACAAGGTAATCAAGACCTTTTGGCTTATCTTGCGTCTTTCAACAGACTGATAGTGGAAACTCAATGGCCTGAGGACAAAAGGATTACGCTGTTTTATAGAGGTCTACGTGGAGAGCTCAAAGATGTGTTAGCCCAAGTAGTGAATCCCCCACAAGATTGTTCGGACTATATAGACTTAGTCGTTCAAATAGATCACAGACTGCAGAACAGGAAGGCCGATCGTTCCAAGTTTGATGCTCAAGTATTTTCCAAACCGCCAACTCCTTCCAAAGGAGTAGACTCCGGGGAACCCATGCAAATAGGGGGTCTGAAAGGTCCTCTAACACAAAAGGAGCGGGAAAGGAGAAAACAGTTGCAATTATGCCTCTATTGCGGAAACTCAGGGCACTTTCTTCGAGACTGTCCGGTGAAACCTGCCAAGAAGGCAGTAGGAGCTGCAGTTACCAAAGTTACAAACTCTGAGCAGGGAAACGACCTCGCCCGACAAGAATAGAGGTCCTCTTGCCGAGCGTGAAAACCAGTTCCGTGACCTCGCATTTCGTGATACCTATGGTCCTCATTAGCCCTGATAATCCGGATCGATTACATGCAATTGAAGCTTACGTCGACAGCGGTGCCATCGGCAATTATGTGGATCATGAAATGGTTTTGAGGATGAATCTAACTCTTTGTCCCAAGGCTGTAAAGGACGTCATTACTATGGTGGATGGTACGGAGATAGCCTCCGGGCCAGTAACGCATACCACTCAAGAGGTGACGCTAGTAAGTCAAGATGGACACCATGAGAAGATCGTGTTCGATGTGATCAAGGCCCCTCAGTTTCAGATTATTCTAGGGATACCTTGGTTAGAGAAACACAATCCTCTGATCGATTGGCGAGCAAGAACGGTCCAGTTTCCAGAATGTGTCTCTACTTGTCACCCTCCACCTGGTGTTGCACTGGCAGCAATTTCTTCAGAGACTCCCCAGTTACCTCCTGAATACCTAGAATACCAAGAAGTTTTCCGGAAGGATCAGGCTAACTCTCTACCTCCTCATAGGTCTTATGACTGCCAGATAGACCTGATACCTGGATCTACTCCTCCTTGTAGTAGAATTTATGCCCTCACCGAGCCTGAGAACCTTCACCTTCGACAATATCTGGATCAATACCTGGCAAATGGGTTTATTCGTCCTTCCAAGTCCCCTGCTTCTTCAACTTTGTTCTTCGTTCCAAAAAAGGAAGGAGACCTTAGAACTTGTATAGATAATCGCTCCCTGAACCAGATCACCGTTAAGAATAGATATCTGTTACCTTTGATCCCTGAACTCCTGGACCAAGTCAGAAAAGCATGCATATATACAAAGCTGGATCTAAGAGGAGCTTACCACTTGGTACGAGTAAAAGAGGGCGATGAATGGAAGACGGCCTTCCGCACCAAGTATGGGCTATTTGAATATCAGGTCATGCCCTTCGGACTTTGCAATGCCCCGGCCGCCTTTCAATATTTTATGAACAATGTCCTCAGAGAGCTCATAGATGTGTGTGTTGTTGTTTACATTGACGACATCCTCATTTATTCTTCATCGGAATCTGAACATCGGAAACACGTGAAAATGGTCCTCGAAAGATTGCGTCAACACAAACTTTTCGCTAAGTTGGAAAAATGTGTTTTCAACGTGACTGAAGTTGAATTCTTGGGATTCATATTATCACCTGGCGGAGTGCGTATGGATTCAAAGAAGGTCGATGCAGTTCTCAAATGGCCATCACCATCCTCCGTAAAAGGTGTGCAAAGCATGTTAGGCTTCGCTAACTTTTACCGCAGGTTTATCCCCGAATTCTCTCGAATAGTCCAGACCATCACTGCCTTGTTAAAGAAAAACAAACGTTTTGAATGGTCTACCGAGGCGGAACAAGCTTTCCAGGATTTGAAGACTAAATTTATCTCTGCACCAATCTTAAAACACCCTCGCCCCGAACTCCCCTACATCGTGGAAACTGATGCTTCAAGCCTTGCCATGGGGGCAGTTCTATCACAAAAGGACCCGGTAACCAATCAGTTGCATCCCGTGGCATTTTGGTCCCGCAAATTCTCGCCTCCTGAAATCAATTACACGATTACTGACAAGGAACTTCTGGCTATCAAGTCTGCCTTTAAGGCTTGGCGGCATTATCTGCTGGGGGCCCGACACACCGTTACTGTGATTACGGATCACCGAAACCTGCAATATTTGAAAACCGCAAAAGCCCAATCCTCTAGACAACTCCGTTGGGCATTATTCTTTGCTGAGTTTGACTTCATAATTACCTATCGACCTGGTACAAAGAACGGTAAAGCTGATGCCCTTTCTCGGATGGGAGTGGAAGAACACTTGATCAACCCTAAACCTCTACCAATCATTCCCGAACAAAGAATTCTGGGTGTAATCGCCACAGAATCCATAGAGGAAGTTAAGGATAAAGCCAGGCAACTTGTAACTCCAGCAGACATACAGAATTGGCATCTGCAGGGAAAGGACTTTGCAGTAAAGGACAACTTATTGTATTTCCAAGAACGATTATACCTACCCAGCACAGATTTACAGAAAAAAGTAATCTCTTGTTATCACGATTCTTTAATGGAAGGTCATCCCGGTATGGCCAAGACCTCAGAAAAGATCAAGCGCTACTTCTGGTGGCCGTCTTGGAAAAAAGATATCAGAGACTTTATAATGTCCTGTGGAGTATGCGCCCAAAACAAGAGTCAAAAGGAAAGACCAGCAGGCCTCTTACGCCCTATTGACATCCCACCTCGCCCTTGGCATACGCTTTCTATGGACTTCATCACCGATCTACCTCCATGCTCCGGATACAATACGATTCTAGTAATCGTGGACTTATTCTCCAAGATGGCGCATTTCATTCCGCTCAAAGGCTTGCCAACAGCAGCAACTCTGGCCCGAGAATTTCTCGAAAACATCGTCCGGCTGCACGGTTTTCCTTCGGTTCTAATTTCGGATCGAGGTAGTCAATTTATTTCTCATTTTTGGCGAAGTTGCTGTCGGTCGGCTCAAATTGATGTGAGACTATCGACAAGTCACCACCCTCAGACCGACGGACAAACCGAGAGGACCAATCAAACTCTGGAACAGTATTTACGCTGCATGCTGCAACAAACTGAAAAAGCTTGGAAAGACATCCTTTGGATAGCCGAATATGCCTACAATAACTCTGTCCATTCGGGAACTGGGAAAACCCCGTTTTTTCTTTTGTACGGCAGTCACCCTCGAACCTCGGAGTTGGATCCCCTCCAAGATCTTCAAACACCAGCAGTAGACTACCTGCATTCTACAATCACCCACGCCTTTAAGGAAGCTGTTTCTCACCTTCAAAGGGCTAAAGAACAATACAAGAAAGGAGCAGATCAACATCGGAAGGAAGCCCCTCAATATCAAGTAGGGGATCAAGTCTGGTTATCCACCAAATATCTACCTCTAAAAGGGCCACGCACATTCAACCCAAGATACCTTGGTCCCTATTCCATCACTACCATAGTAAACCCAGTAGCGGTCAAGTTGGACTTGCCCCCGCACATGAAGATACATCCGGTCTTCCACGTCTCTCTATTAAAACCCGTGCAACCTCAAACCCGACTAACTAAATCTCCAAAACCTATCCTAGTTGATGGAGAACTCGAGTTTGAAGTCAAAAGCATTCTGGACTCTAAGATCTCCAAATCTAAACTATTTTACCTAATTGACTGGAAAGGCTACGGCCCCCAAGAGAGATCCTGGGAACCTGCTGAATATGTCCACGCTCCTCGCCTAATCAAAAGATTTCACCGAACATTTCCTGACAAGCCAAAACCCCCGGAGAAGCCCGGTTTGGGAGGGGCCTTGAGGGGGGGTACTGTCATGATCTCTGCTTCCAAAAGGTCAGGGTTTTCCCAACTCCCTTAGAAGCAGATCCATAACCCAGGTTCCGAGTGCCAACCAGTCCCAATTGGGACCTTTTGGACCCAGTCCTGGCGCCAGTGGCACCAGGCTCATAAATATGTCCAGTCCCAGCGCTGGAAGCGCCGGGCTCATAATGCTTGGGTGGACTTACCTGCAGCAGACCATGCTGCTTACTTGCCTGCCAGTTGAGCCTCTGATCCTCTTCTGTTTGGAACTACTTTTCCTGTTGGGTGGGGCAGGAGCCACTCCCTAGATTCAGAACACTGGAACTCTTCTGGAAAGCAGGAACTCTTTTCTTACCTAGGCGTGGCTGTGGAAGGAGACACCTAAGCACTACAGGAGGCTATTTAAACCACACCCGATGGATGAATCTTGCTTTGCGTTATTCTGCATCCTCTGCAGCAGAACGCTCATCGTGTCTTCTGCATCTGATCCTGGGCCTAAGGAAAAAGGCTTACCATCCTGAATCCAGTCTTCAGCAACACCTATAAAGACAAGAAAGAACAGGTTAGCATTACGGTCTTCAGTGACAGCTCTTCACTTACCTGGTCCATCGGCTGTCACCAACTCCTCGCCCTGCATTCCGGCATCTGAAAGACAAAGGCTTACCTACTCTTCGTGCGCTCCGGAGGTCTTCACACTGCATTCCGGCATCTGAAAGACAAAAGCTTACCAACTCTTCGCACGCTCCGGAGGCCTTCGGCGCTGCATCCCGCATCTGAAAGACAAAACAAGGTGCGTTTAAAGACATTGGGGCACTTTAATACTCACGTGCCATTACTCCTTTCCACATCTAACCCAGTGGGTATTCCGGCACCCTGCAGCTGCTCCGAACTTGTACCTGCAAAATAAAAAGACAGTTAGAGCGCATCGTGAAGCAGGCAACAAGCGCTTACTTACGTGCTTCCAGGCGCTTCTATTCATCACACGGGCTCCATCTTCAACTCACTTCAGCCCGTCATCCGCCATCGCCGGAACCCTGCAAAACAAGAGACATCATTACTAAAGACTTTAAAGACATTAGAATTACTCGAAACGTACCGTTCGTGCAGTAAACTACGGACAGCAGTCCTCTGAAGTCAAGAGGCCTGCTCCCCTTATCCAGTGAAGAAACTGGTTACAGCACCCTGCCCCGAGGCAGATGGAGAGCACGGCGTTCACTTACCTAAGGTGAGAGCGTTAACCTTTGGGGTTCTACAGGAGAAGAGAAAGGGAAGAAGAGAGAGACATTCAATAACCCAGTTCCTTAATCCCATATTTTCTATCTGCAGACATCTTACCCTTCGAGTCAGACATACAGTGCACAAAGGTCCAGCCCAAAGAGCCAGCCGTGTGTTACACATCACCTTTGAAGATACGGTATACGCCCAGTCTAGACCGGCGCCTCTACGGGAATCAGGTGAGCGTTACACATATCCAACTCTCTCTACCTAAGTGCTTACCTTCTAGAGCCCTTTGCTCGTCTACTTCTAACTCTCTGCAGGTCAGACACTTCTCCAAGCAGACAGTGGGGGGTAGATCTCTCTCCTCTGCAGGGGCCTCCCTCTGGAATGGCCTCCCTGCCCCTCTCAGACTTGAGCCGGACCTGTTTAAGTTCCAGAAGCTTCTCAAGATCTTACTCTTCGCCTCTTCTTTCTCGCTCCCTCTCCCCTGCTAACCTACCTTCCTGCTCTGCCTGGATTGGCTACTTGGCGTCCTCAGAATTGTACAGGACACCGGGCCCCTCCTGCCCAGTCTTCCTGCACTTGCCTCCTGGCCCTCTGCAAAGTGACTGGCTGGGACTGTACTCCTGTAGTCCCCTGCCTTCTCTGCACCTAACTCCGGGACCTGCTGCCCTGATTGCATTTCCCCGTTCCCTTTTCCCTACCCTTCTTGCAAATGCACTTGCACGATCTGAATGTCACAAGGCCTAGTAAGACCGTTTGTGTTTTCTGTCTTCTGATTTCCCCCTCCCTGCCTTGTTGTGCCTTGAAACACTTGTGTATAGGCGCATTATAAATGCCAAATCAATCAATCATATATATAAAAAAAAGAGAACAATTTGGAGAGATCCTGGGCTAAATAGTGCATTGTCTAGCTTCTCTGGAAATACTGTGCACAAATATTTTTTTTCCAAACACAAAACCATTGATGAAACCTTAACAAATTTGCCATGAGTGTTCTTATTTGGCGAGAACAGTTGCATGACAAATTTGGTGAACTTTCAAGGACGACGACAAAAGTTACAGGAAGGCATTTTTGCATTTTCTTATATAAAGTTCGTTGTAACCTTAAGTATAGTATCGCCATAATTATATAGCTGAGTGAAGTTTGAACATTTAAATAAGAGAGGCTTTAATTACGCCTGAGCTGGCTTTAACTGGTCTAGGCTTCAGCCAAGCTTGCACTGCTCTCGTCCATGCTGTACCTCTTGTGTGCAAGGTCCTGTATGGCCACTTCCCATGCAGTAGCTACTCTATATGCCAGGAGTGCTTGGGCTTTCCCCAAGCATGCTGGACCTGATTTTAAGGCTCTGGAAGCTTGCATTTCTCATGCTGCACCTGTTCTGTGTGAGTGAAGCTTTCTCGCTACTGCCTGCAGTGTACCTATTGTATTTGCGAAGGATTATTGCATATCGGCTGGGAGGATAGCTCAGGGGCAACGCGCTCGCAGAGCAACACAGGCTCGATCCCTGGGTCGCGCATAGAAACCACTGGGTATTAAGCGCGTTATAAATAACCATTTCTATTATAATTATACCCTTGATCATGCTGGTCAATGTGTGATCGAGGCTTGCAGTGTCATTTCTGCTCCTAGTCTTGATAGACCTGCCGGGTGGGACAGCAACCGCCTGCAGAGTTTTCACGGAAGTACCGGTGCCGGTGCTCCCGTGTCCCCATTCCCATAGAGTCCTATGGGACTCTATGGGAATGGGAACTAACGAAATTACTGGCGCCTGACTTCCCGGCCACCGGACTTCCCAGCCGCCGGACTTGGAAAAGTCCGGTGGCACAGGGAAGTCAGGCGCCAGTAATTTTTTACGGGTCCGGCGGCAACCCGCCGGTAGCACCAGCAGTGTTACCGCCGGACCCGTATGAGGCCCACGATCATATGTGAGGGTAGGTTGTGTAGTCGGACATATTATGCTGCTTCCCATGCTCTGTTGAGGGAAGCTTGTGTGTTTTTTCTCACGTGCATACCTGATGTTTGTGCGAGAGGAAGCATTTACTCTGTGCTGTTCCTGTTCTTTGTGTGACAGACGATCACGCTACTGATGCCTTACTGTACTTTCCCTGCGTGAGCGAAGTTTTAACTCATGGTACAGTGTACTACTTGTTCTGTTTATGAGGAGAAAGAGAGAATGAGAATGAACAGGGTTAAATTCAATAGTCGGAAGCCTGTGGCCCTGTTATGTTATTAACACTTGGAGCACGCACGTTCACCAAAAAAGCATCTTGGCGCAAGAATGTCAAGGTTATATGAGAAATATATAGGGGTGGTTGGAAAAGTATATATAAGGGGTGGGGGTTGGGAATAGGTCAAAAACAATAGAGGATTGCGTTTTGGAGGGGGGATGGGGGATATCCTCCCAAAAATAAATAGAAATCAATTTCGATTAGTTTTTTCGGTAAAACATACTCGTAAAAAAAAACATCAAAATTGCACCCGTCGATGAAATGACTGATCCCTCCTGAGTACAGAGGGCAGACGTTCCATAGAATACTGCCCGCTACCGAGTCTTGCACGCCCACCGAGTCTTGCACGCCCACCGAGTCTTGCACGACGACGTTTAGGAATCTATTGATAGATGAGCAAGACGTTTGTCCTCCAGGTGTTTTTCAATAGTCCCGTGATCCTTCACCATTGACAGCGCAAAACATCTGGAGAACCAAACTAGAACTATTTAGCTCCTTAGCTTTGAGGTTGCAAATCCTTGCACCATCCCTGTTGTCTGCAAAGGCTTGGGATTGCTCTGGGCATCAATGAGACCACATCATGGATTAAAAGCAATGGTGCTGTGGAGACTAAACATTTGTGAACACCAAGGGAAGTAGGTGGGCACCCCTTCTCCTAAAGGACTGTGCTAAATATGTTGTACGACACACTTCTGCAGAATTGGGGTGAGGGTAGATGTGCTGAGGTGAACAGGGGCTTTGTTTTTAAACATAATTCCGAAGAAAGATAAGTGCATACATTTTCCTCTGCTAGAACGGTCTTCTGACAAACCCTGCAGCTGCCATGTAGTTTGGCAGTCCTAGATAACATGTGCATTGCAGTAAACAGCTTACTAGAACCCTAGTTCCAACAGATGGGGTTTGCCTTTACTCCTGCCCCTCGCCTCACTTAAATGCCATAATTACCAGCATATTCCATGTGCCGGCAACACGGGTAATTCCCCATTTACCTATTTATTTTCATTTTTATCACGCACTAGTACACGCCCATGGGCCTCAGAGATACACACAACATAGTATGGTACACTAATATCAGAGCCTGCTCAGTTACAGGTGGTAGAACTAATGGCAGGGCATAGTTAAACAATAGTCTTACCTCAGGTCGAGAATCAGTAGAATCGGGAGGATAGCTCAGGGGCAACGTGCTCGCCTTGACAGGTTCGATCCCTGCTCCGCGCCTGCGTTATAAATAACCTATCATATCATATTAGAAGTACCCCTTCATAAGTAATGACACATGCTTAAAAACAATGGCAAATTTCTAGTCCCACAACCCACCAGGATGCAATGCCTATCCTCATGGGCACACCAGTCCTGAACCTCAAACCGTCGGAGGACCTTCAGGTCAGAAGATCTAACAACCCCCGGCCCTGTTCTCTGATGGAGCCAAGTCAAAACTTTATTCCGTAGGTCTTCTTTGAGTACTTTCCTTCTTGGCTTCTCAATGTTAGTAATAATAAAGTTTCTACGATCCAAAAAGCAATTTCTTACGATTTTATCTTTTATCACCGGCATTTGTGACTTTCCTATTCGAAAGCTTCGAAGAATGCATGAGTTATTTTTGGAAGTCACTGAACGAGAGGGACTGGGCAATACTGGTGTGGGTATATCCACATCAGGAGCGGTAAGCTGTGATGCATTTGATCGTTCAATGGTAGCAGGAAGCGAAAGGGGTATAACTGACTTCAACTTCTGCATGACCTTTTCAGATGGACCGGTTCGATCAGTACAGTCTGCGAGGACTGGTCCGTTCCCTCGGATTGTACATGAAGTTTGACAATGTTCCTCTTCTCCATCAGTATGGCATTGTGCAACTAGTCATGGAAGCCGTTTGGCAGGATTTATCCATGCTTACTATGGGAGGTTTTCCAGCACTATTTTCCAGCGAGTCCACCCATGTACAAAAATCAGCAAAACAAATACAAAGGGCCTCCTTCCGAGTTTGGAGGCCTCCAAACCGGGCTCGATACCGGGTTCCTACCGGGTCATTTCGACATAGGAGGACCCGGTAATTCCTCCTTGCAGGAACCATTCCCCATTCCCATTTGAGCCCCCATACAAGTGTCCCGTTGTTACCTCCCTCTTCCCCTCACGGGACCCAGAAAAGACGTCTGGTTTTACCAGACATCTGGTCCGAGTCCAGCAAAGGGAACCTCGTAATCGGTGCCCCCTTCATTCCGGGAGCGCAAGGGTCGTAATGAGTCCCAAAGATTCAGTTACTTGATTAAATTCCCCTAAGTACAACCGATTGTGCAGGAGTGATGGTAATCTGAAGAGATTCATCAAAACTCAGAAAATCCTGTACCGTAGAGAGTGCCATAGGGTCTTGGTTATGCTTTTTAGTTTCTGCACCCATAGGGGAAGGTATCCATGGGAGAGGGCAGGATGGTCAGTATAACATTTCAAATTGGTTTCTTGACAGTGCCTCGCTTGCTTTAAGAGTACCAGGAGTAACTTCAGAGGCATTATCCACGTCCAAGGTAATTTCTGGGGTCCTTAGCTGTAGTCCCATTCTCCTATGTGCGCTAATGCCATGACTTCAGAAAGGCAGTCTCTCTTTGCCATTGAGGATTTGGCCATTGCACTTTGAATGGCAGGGATTAAATCCGACTGTGTAAAATGGGAAAGGGGCTTTTTTTCACGCCATGTTTTCTTTTTACAGGCATACTGCAAAAGGTGTTATTAGCCTCCAGATTATATAATGTTCTTTTTGTATGCGTTGGTAATTTGGAAACTGTATCAGCTTGGAGAAGACCCCCCTCTTGCAATACCGGGAGTACCACCCACTCACCAAGGCAATGGGAGGAAGCCGAGCAGCCAAGGTACATGGGGCCTCATTACACGGTAGGCGGTAACCATGGCGCTATTAGCGGCATAGTTGCCGCCGGTATTTTACCATGTCCGCCTTGGTGGATTGCGGAATTACCGCCCTACTCCAAGGTGAGCGGGCAGTAATTCCCCATTCACCAAGGCACTTCCCCATTCCCATTTTTGCCCCCATAGGGCATAATGGGAATGGGGAAGGCGCTAATTACGGTACCGCAAATTGCGGTACCGTAATTAGCTCCAAGGTCCCTTTGCGGCACCCTACTTTAACGGCTGGTAAAACCAGCCGTTAAGGTCGGGTCCCGCAAAGGGAACTCGTAGTATGGTGGTAAGGGTTTACCGGTACCGGTGCCCTTACCGCCTACCGTGTAATGAGGCGCATGGTCTTTAAGTGCCAGTCGCCGATCAGCAGAGAGCACGCTCTCATAGGGTACCTATGCATGCTCCTTGCTCCCCTGTCCTTGATCTCTCCTTGTTCATATCTGCTTGCTGTAATATTGCTGATGTCTATGTCTACACTTCCTGCCTTTTCCTGTACTTGCAATTAGCCGAGCATATCTGTAACCAAGCTCAGCGCATCTCTGCACCTTCATCTGATTTCTATGTACCTGTAACCAAGCTGAGCATATCCTTGTCTGTTTGCGCCCTGATACTCCAGGGTATGGCGCGCTATACAAATAATAAACTAAACTAAACTAAACCTGGAACATCACTTGTAACCCACAGAGCCAGCGCCATATGGAGCTACGGTTCCAAACACAAGACCGGGCATGCTGCCGAACTCTGTGAGGAAGCAGGAGCAGGGTTAGAGGAGCAGACCACATAACGACAGCGTCAGAAAAAATGTACGTGAAGCAACACTAGCAACAAGAGTTGCAGCCACTTCCGACAATCGTTCAGTCGTTTCTGTATAGGATTCCGTGGGGGGCATAAACGGGGGGGGGGGGAATTGCCAGTGTTACCAGCACCAGTAATACCAGCATTATTTGGAAGTGGGGTGCTGGAATTACCGGCAGCTCGGAGCTGCAGGTAATTCCGGCCACCCCACCACCAAACTTGTAGTATGGCAGTCCGGAAACATGCCGGTAAAAAGAAATTACTGGCACGTTAATTCCAGATCGCCATACTTATAATGATGCCCCATACCTTGAACTGGAACATTTGCTGCAGGAACTGTTTGCATTGCCACCCCTGTGTTAAAACCCAAAGTGCCCTTTATTCCAAAGTCTTGAATCTCTGCGTTCTCTGTTACAGGAGTGGTTTAGTAGGACTCTTATCAGTTATGTGTACTTTTAGTTTAATCAAAGTTGGGTATTTTCATAAGAGCTTGGTTATTTTGGTGCACCAGTACTGTTCTATGGATTGCTTCTTTGCCAACTCACATCCGAACTGGAGAGTATATCTTGTAGTCAATGTTCACAACCTGTGATGAAAAGACTACTGCTCTTCAGGAGTAAAGGGATGAGTAGTGGCTAAACCACCTACTCAGCCCCACCCTGCTACTAAACCAGCAGTGATCCCAAGCCTAACAGTAACACAGACACAGTCTGTTAGGTATACCTCCTTCACATTTTGTGGTAATGTGGGTCAAGGGCAGGCTATACACTCAGATGACAGTAGCAACACAAACAGTAATGGTGCAAAGACCCCAAACAAATAACTAATAACACCAACAAAAACCTGCCCCTGTTTAGAGAACACAGACAATGCAGCACTGCTAAAGAATATCACTTTTGGTACTTGAGCAGGAGTCATCAGGCAAGCAATTGCAGCAATGTCACTCTTCAAAGGATATGTTTTTCAAGAAAAGGGCAGAGATGGGTCTTAAAAATAACTATTGGCCTAAAAGTGGATCACAGTTCACGGCCCCTTCACATTATCTTATTATTCTTGACTTGGGGGTGAGCTCAACAGCATTGAGGCAGGCTTCTAGGAGCTTCCTGAGATGGTGATTCAGCGTTGAGTTGATGAGATGTTGGACTGGCACATGGCACAAAGAAGCTTAGGACACGCAGGCAATGTCCAGTTCGGTGTAGCTCACAAACGGTTCTATGCAGGAATCAGGCTCCAGAGGCATTCCTTTACTTCTGGATTTGCTGGGATGCCTAGCAAGGTTAGTCCTTTGGTTACACTCCCACTCCAGGAAGTTGGGTGGCACCTACAGGGATTCGTTACCTCCAGTGAACAGGGTCCTGGTTCCAAAGCATTCCCTATTCCGTGGGGATCGTTAGGGGACAGAGTTATCCTCTGCCTTGGGTGCATTCCCTCTTCACCTCTATGGACAAAAGCAAGTCTGCTGTAAAGGGTGCAATCCCTGTTCCTGTAGCTAGTGACCCTTGGCTTCTTGCATAATACCCAGAGTGCCTTGTTCCACAGGAAATGGAGGGAACAGGTAAAAACAAAGAGCGAATCGCTCAGAAAGTTATGGCATACTTTGACAGCTCCACTTAATTCTCTCTGCCCCCTTCCGATTGCTGCAACTTCAAAGGCCCTTTGATATGCAGCACCATGGTGTGAGGCTGGAATATCCTATTTGAGTGCCCCTTTGAAGCAGGGCTCCCAGATGATCTATTGGTGGGATCTCCTATGCCTAAGTGGAGGCATTACCCTTCCTCCAACTGTTGAAAGGAAGACAGCATCCTGGTACCCACATCCAGGCTGCCCCAAATACACATTACTCTTACAAAGCTGGCCTTGGCTCACATAGCTGACACATATGATTTAAGATTGATTTGGCTTGACTAATTGTGGGCTCTTATCAGTCACTATAACATAACCAGTTATAGCTTATTCCTAGAGTTTACCCTGCCCCAGACAGATAAGGTAACAATTATTACATGTTGGGTTAGAGGTGCAGATGTTAAATTGCAGAGTCTGGCTGCAGTGACTTTGGGTGCATGACCTTTGAACCCGCCCTGTGCAGTTGCCAGGAGACAGGAGCAGTGAGGGCACATGTGTGCGCTATGCTTTTGTATGGAACTTTACGAAATGGAGGTCTGATTAGCAGATGCCCCTTTCAGAAACAGAATTACCCACATCATTTTATTTTTTAATAAAAAGCTAGGGCTTTTGGCATCTGGTGAGGTTGAAGCACACCCTCACCAGATGGCAATCTGTCACACTACCTTAAATGGCAAAGGTAGACTCAGGGGGATAGTGAGACTCACCTACCCCAAAGGAAAGTAGTAAATGTAATTGAGCATGGTAATCAGAGTGGTGATAAGGAGAGACAGTTGGAACACACTTATTTTACTCACATGATTTCTGGAGGGCACATTTAGGGCACAATGTGTAGCCGGATAATACTAGGGGACTCGCTTTAGGAGCATGTTGTCCCCAAAGGCCTTTATGCCTTAGATTTAATGTTAAAGTTTTTTATATCACGCACTGATGCCACTTGCGTACTATCCAGGCTTTCACATAGATCTGTAATGCAAGGCGAGGGGGTGGGTGGTTAGTAGGATTGAGCGGAAAAAGAGCAAGAGCGCTGTGATGTGCTGTTGGCAGCTTCAGTTCGGAGACACCGTTCACTGAGCATAGGTGCGATTTTCGGGAGTTGGCCGTCATGTGCTGTTGTGCGAGGTTATGTGCAGTTTGTTTTGTTGTTATGGTGTGGTGAAGTAGGTGCGGGTTGTGGTGCTGTAGAGGTCTAGTTGTGTCAAGCTCAGAGTTTGCAAGGTGTATGCAGAAGAGTGAGTTTGTTAGTAACAATTGTTGACAAAGATCCTTGAAATCCATTAAAGTGATCCACAACTCCCACCCCTTATGTTAACCCAAGTTCTCTACATCTTCCACCTTCAGCATCCATCCTAGTGCACCACCCCCTATTCCCAGGAGTTCACCTCGCTGGACGATTCAACCCCCCCCCCACTGTCTATCAAACCAATTTCTTTTCCACATGCCTCCTACCCCCTTGAAACTCCATCCAAATGGGTCGCATCTTGCACCCTCAAGTTAACTTTGAGTCTCACTTCCCACTGTCTTGAGCTCCATCTCAGTGAATCACATTTCCTACATCTGAAATCTGCCTAATTGCGCAAAATTCCCTATCCCTGATATCTTTCCCAGTGCATTGCAGTTCCCACCCCTGAAATCCATCTAAGTGCGTCAGCCTTCCTGCCTAGGAGATTCATCTCACTACGTCTCCTGTGGTATTCGTGATCTCCGTCTACCCCTAGTTACGATTTCTGGATTTGGCTCATTGGTTGTGGTTCCTAAGCATCTCCGGGGTTCGTTAGGATGTCTAATATCATAGTACCAGCCCTATTTCTGGGTCGGTGGTGCATTCACTGGCCTGAGCTGGAACCACAGGGAATGTTTCCTCGATATCTCTCGGGCATTGTCTATTATCTATTGGGCAGGGTCAGGTGCATTACTCCTGTTCATTTGGTGGTTCTTAGTGGGGTTGCCTAGGCTGGGAGTCTCCCTTTCCTGAAATTTCCCTCCCCCGTTTTCCCTTGAGCTTTCTTCCCTGGCCCAATCGTAACAGGCCTACCAGCTTCTCCTGTTCCTTAGTAGTTCCTCTTTGGGGCAAGGGAGGACATCTGCTTAGGTCTCTTTTTTCCAGTCATATCCCTCATGCCATTGTTATTTTGGGATGCTTTTCTTTCCAGTACTAGGTCTGTTAAGCAGTGTGCAGGCGCTGCTCAGTCGATTTCATTGTGTTCTGATCGGAAGAGCCATGTTTTAAGAAGTTTTCTGAATTTTGCATGGCCCTCCACGTTGCAGATTTCTCTGGGAAGGGAGTTCCATAGTTTTCCGGCTAGACATGAGAATGCTGCTCCACCCAGTTTTTTCTTTGCATATTGTTTGGGTTCTAGGCAGATGTCATTGCAGGATCTTAGGGTTCCGGTGGGTTTGTAGATGGAGCGTTTCGTTTGAATAAATTCTGCTCCCTGGCCGTGTATTGCTCTATGCATTGTGCACATTGCTTTGAAAGGGATTCTTTTTTGCCCGGGAGCCAGTGTAACATCCTAAGAGCCGATGTGATGTGATGTGATCTCTTCTGTTGAGTTTAAGGATAAATCTGGGTGCTGCGTTTGTTAAGGTGTGCCCTGGTATGTTGATCCAAAATGTACATATTTAGTTGTTATCGTATTACTGCATAGAGTTAATTAGCATAGTTATTATGGTTACGGTTGCACAGGGTTCTGTGCTGGAATGTTTGTATTTGATTGTGGAGATTCCTCTGGTGAAGGGACCTGTGCTGCTTCCCTGGCTGGGGTTGTTTCCCTGTGATCTCAATAAACTAATTGATCACAAGTTATTGCTGGCTTTGTGCGAGTCATTATACACAACATTGGCAACGAGGCTCTGCGGATTGAAGGAGACGACCCCCGGCGGCAGGAAAGAGTGGAACCATGCTTGCTCACTGACTCAGGCAGCTTGGCTGAGCGTTACTTCAACTTGGGCAAGGTGAAGTCACATAAGAAGTGCCCCAGGGTGTCTTTCAGGGAGGCAAGAGCTCCCCAACGTGACTATCAGTGGGGCCGGAGCAGAGCTGTTTGGGACGCTGTTGTGAACGCATGGGTGTCACGCTTACCTCTGGTGCCCTGCAGGAGTGCCTGGTCCGGTCTGTACCGATGTGTAGCCCCCTCGCTAGCTGCCTTCACCCTGATGCTCGTCCCAGCCACTCCTCTCCCCACTGGTGGACCGTGAGGTTGGGAGGGACCTGGGTAGTTTCTGGACTTTTGGGATGTATTGTTCTGGGGGTCAGGTTTACCTAAAGGTAAGTACAGGATAAGTATAAGCACAGGGCCTTCCCTTCTGCCCCTCCCCTTCAGAGCCTGGGTTGGCAGGCTGGAGCGAAGCGAGCGCTCCTCACCGCAATAGTTGAGACTATGGTCGCGGTCCTCAGGTGCGTATCTTCCTCCAGTTACTTCACTAAAGCTGTGTGGTCCAGGCCGGCTGCGACACACAGGATACGACGGTGAACAGGTAAGTCTTCATGAAACACGGGTGTCAAACTTACTGTGCTTGCAAACTTGTTCTGTACAGCGACTGAGCTTGCTTTCACAATGTCTTTGCCTTTCTTCTTCACAGGAGATTAGCGACTGAAGGCCGATGCCGTAATGAGATGCTGAAGGAACAGAGTTGGACTCACTGCGCAGGTGAGCACACTAGGCACTGGGACAGGCAGCGATCGAAGAATGGAATGGGATCTCTCACACTGCTGCTTTGCTTTTCAGGTCCTCGGATACTGCGGGTATGACAACAGTCGGAGAAGCGAGGAAGAACCAAGATGAGCAGGCGATGAACAACCAATGTCCAAGATGAGCAGCCCCACCGGTCGACTCAGAGTGCTGTTCGGGACAAAGAAAACCAAAATGAACGCAGAAACAAAGTCTTTACACAGGGGTGTGTATCCTTGTTTCAGGTGAGTTTCCACTGCTTTCCATCCATGTAAAGTCTTTTGCAGATACACCGAGCAGGAGCGTTAATCAAGACACTGCTCTTGCTAATAGCAGGAGAAACGCTAAGCACAAGGTGCAGTCCGGGCCCGGTTTTATAGCCTTGAGCCACGCCCTGTCAGCGTTAGACTGCCATGGACGTTGGTTCCTCACACGTGCTCGGCGCTCCATTGCACGTGCCGGGTGTTCCCTCTCCCTTGTTAGGTGCGCTGTGCAGATTGCGGCCTCCATTCTAAGTGCTTAAGCCAGCCAGGCACCATACATGTCCACCACCTCCCTACTCTATCATGGGGAGAAACACCCCTCCCCTGGGCCCAACTGTGCTGGGCCTGTAATGGAATCTTGACAGCACTTCCCTCCAAAGCCTCCCCCCCCCCAACGAAGGCCACCCTGGGTCCTGGCTTGCTGGCATGGTTGCGATGAAATTGGGCTACTAATCGTGGGACATGAATGTTTTCTTCGGGTTCCCATGTCCTATCTTGGGCACTATACTCTTTCCAATCTACAATGCATTATAAACGCGGTCTGCTCGTTTTGGAATCTAAGATGTCTTTTACTTCATATTCCTTCCCCACCCCGCCTAGAACTCCTATTGGAGGACGGTTAGTCAAGGAATGTCGTGTGCCTTGGTATACAGGCTTGAGCAGCGATACATGAAAGACTGAGTGAATTATCATTGCCGGTTGGAGTTCATTTGGGTGCAACAGGATTAATGACTGCTGTCACTGGTAGGGACCGATAAACTTGGGGTGGAATCTTTTCAGGCCTTTAGAGGAATATACTTGGTAGAGAGCCAAACCCTGTCGCCCACTTGGTACTCAGGTGCTTCCTTTCTTTGTTTGTCGGCGAAGAATTTTTGGGCGTTCTTTGTTTCGCTTAGAGTTTGGATGGCCTTTTGTAAGGTTTCTTGGATGTTGTTGTGTAATGTTGTGACCCAAGGCATTTCCAGAGCAGCGGGTGGATTGAGGGCTGTGGTCTGTGGGTTTCGTCCATAGAGGAAGTAGAAAGGTGAGAACCCAGTGGAACTATGGATGCTGTTGTTGTAGGCATATTCTCCTGCCCAGAGAAGATCTACCCACCCATCGTCGGCTTGAGGAAACATATGCCGCAAATACTGCTCCAGGGTTTGATTTGTTCTCTCGGTATGTCCATCCGTTTGCGGGTGTTGACCGGTGGACAGCCGGATATCAATTTGGGGCTTGGTGCAGCAGTGCTTCCAGAATTTCGATATGACTGACGGGAAACCATGTACTTGAACTATGTTGGTTAAAAAAGTATGCGTAAGGGTTCCTGTATTTGGTAGGCCTTTCAGGGCTATGAAGTTTTGTACCCATCGCACGGGGTAAATTCCGTGATGAAATCCAGAGAAATGGTGTGCCATGGGGCCGGCGGTATAGGTAAGGGATGGAGCAACCCTGAAGGTTTGGTTTTAGGCGTCTTGCTGCGGGCACATGCATCTCAAGTCTTGATGTAGCTAATCACGTCCTTCTGCCACGTAGGCCCCCAATAATGTTGCTGAATCTTCCCTAGGGTTTTGGTAATTCTTGGATGACCCGCTGTCATGGCTTCATGGTAGTTATGTAGTATTTCAGCTTGCATTCTAGATTCCGGGACATATAACCGTCCCTGGTAGTAAGGGAGCCCACCCTCGAAGGTTTGTTGCTGATCTTTGGCAACCCATTCCTGCCATTGTTCCGGGTTCAACGATTGCTGCATGCCGCCATGGAACTGGTCTAAGTGCGGTAACATAGAACTGGTCAAGCCCAGCAGCTTGCTCCCTGGGATGATAGACAAAGGTTCAGGAACTGCATAGGCATCTCTTCCCTCTAGGCTCCATCCGATGCGCGATAGGGCGTCTGCCTTCCCATTCTTGACCCCTGGGCGGAACGTGATGACAAAGTCATACTCCAAGAATAATTGGGCCCACCGGAGTTGACGTGGGGACTGGGCTTGCGCCGTTCGCAAGTACTGTAAGTACTGCAGATTCCAATGCTCAGTGTGCACCATGATAGTATGTCGCGCCCCTAGCAGATGGTGGCACCACTCCTTGGACGCTACCTTAATGGGAAGTAACTCTTTGTCAGTTATAGTGTAGTTTAGGTCCGCTGGTGAAGACATTTTCGGCCAAAATGCCACGGGATGTAGGTGGGTGGGCGTCGGGTCCCTTTGAGACAACATCGCTCCCATCGTGACACTGGAGGCATCTGTTTCAATCATAAACAGTATCTCAGGTTTCGGATGCTTCAAGATGGGTGCCGTCGTGAATTGCGCCTTGAATTGTTCGAAGGCTCGCTCAGCTTCTGGGGACCATTTAAAAGCCTTGCTCTTCCTAAGCAGCGAGTTTGATAGGGTGTGCAATATCCGAGAACCCAGGTATGAACCGCCGATAGAAGTTAGCGAAGCCCAGAAAGCTTTGCACGGTCTTAAGCGATGTAGGCAAGGGCCAGTTCAAAATTGCCTCCACGTTCCTATTATCCATTTGTATGTCATGTGGGGTTAGTATAAAGCCGAGGAACTCGACCGTAGTTCCATGGAAAAAGCATTTCTCTAGTTTTGCATACAAGTGATGCTGGCAGAGCTTTTCTAGGACGACCCTAACATGATGTACATGCTCCTCTTCAGTCGAAGAGTAGATTAATATATCGTCTATATAGACCATGGCGCAGACATCCAATAACTCCCGCAGCACATCCGTCATGAAGAACTGGAAGGCCACGGGGTATTGCACAGCCCGAAGGGCATTACAGTGTATTCAAACAGTCCATACTTCGTGCGGAAGGCCGTCTTCCATTCGTCCCCCTCTTTAATGCGGACTAAGTGGTATGCCCCATGCAGATCCAACTTGGAGTATATTTTTGCATCCTTAACTTGGTCCAGTAGCGTGGGAATCAAAGGTAAGGGGTACCCGTTCTTCACAGTGATTTTATTGAGCCCTCTATAGTCGGTGCACATCCTGAGGTCCCCCTTCTTTCTTCGGTATGAACAGGGACTTGGACGGACGTATAAACCCATTGGCCAGATACTGGTCTAGATACTCCCGCAGATGTTGGTTCTCTTTTTCTGTGAGCACATAGATGCGACTGCACGGTGGCTGGGACCCTGGTATTAGATCAATTTGGCAATTGTATGGGGGCGTGGCTAACGCGCGAATGATGCGGACGTGAGCCGAGAGAGCTCCCGTAAGCGCCGAAACAATCCTACATTTTCATCCTGATTCCTGGGGATTACGTGCGGTATAAACACTGCGACCGAGCCCGTGAAGCTGTGGGCTCGGATCGACGAGGTTGTGGCACCTATCTACCCAGCCGACGGGGAAAATCCACAATTTGCTGAGGCCCGGCAGCGGAGCTATGCGACCAAGATGGCCGCCGGTGTCTGAGGGCAGACTTCCTCCGACTGATTGAGAGGCTCGGGACGACCTGACACGGTGGGGCACGGAGCAGAACGTGGGGCGGACACCCGTGAGCGTCCTCTCTTCTCCCCCCTCGCCACGCGGGCTGTGCGCGAGGACCGCGGGACCTGGGACTACTCACCAGCCGAGTCCCGCTGACATCCAGAAGACGCCCGGACGGACCCGATCTGCGAGAGAGGTGGGGGAAGGATAGCAAAGCCCTCCTGTGGTCCCGGTGGTATGCAGCTTCTACCTCCTGACCCGTCTTAACTCTGGGACACCACGCCGGGAACACCCCCCGGCCCCCTCGGACTGCGGAGGACAGCAGCGACTTGACCACGCCAGAAGTAAGTGAGGGCCCATCCCTCCCCCCTGATCGAACCTTGTTAACAGAGCCTGGTGCCTGTTGAGGGCCGTACCGCACCAGAAGCAAAAGAGGGACCACCACTTGTCTGTGTGGACTGATAGAGGCGCCGGAGGTCCGCGCGTATTGTGAAGGCCCAGCAAAGGGTGCTGGGCCCCAAGCGCTCAAAGTACTTTCGCCATATAAACCCCCCCGCTTTTGGAACTCACAGCCCTCCATCTGACCCGCTGCACGGCCGCAACACTACACACCTGGGGGGTACGACCACTCCAATTGCACATAAACAACAATAGCTGCCCCATCTTAGCAGACGCTCCACGACTCCCGGAAATATGGGGAAACACAGACAGAAGAAACCATCTACACAGAGCAGCATGGATCAGTTTGCCGTCGCTACTACCCCGGCCCCAGCAACACGACCAAACCCCCCTACGGGAGAAGACTCCCTCTCCTTACGGGACGTAATGGCGGCCATCGCCAACTCCCGCTCCTCCATGGAGACTAAAATAGACAGTATAGCGGCAGATGTCTCCTTCCTGCGCCACGATCTGCAGAAGCTGACTTCCAGAACAGGAGAGGCGGAACACCGCATCTCCGAAGCGGAGGAGAATATCGGCGGGATCAATCGTCAGCTGTCCCAAGCCTTAAACCGCCTGAAAGCCCTGGAATCGAGAGTGGATGATGGAGAGGAAAGGTCCCGCCGCAACGTTTGCATCCTGGGCCTGCCGGAGGTGGAGGAGGGACAATGCATGGAATTGTTCCTGGAACAGTGGCTCGTGGACATCTTCGAGCCCCAATCCTTCTCAAAATTCTTTTCAGTGGAGAGGGCTCATAGGATGCCTTCGGGCAAACCACTCCCGGGCGCTCCGCCCCGGACTATCATCGCTCGCTTCCTTAACTACCGGGACAGGGATGCCCTCCTGCAACTGTCACGCTCGCAAGGGACCATCACCGATAACGGCTCCCGAATCGCCTTCTTCCCGGACTATACCCGAGAAGTGCAGCGGGCACGACAATCATTTGAACCACTCAAGAAACAACTTGCTTAAATGAATGTGAAATACGGCCTGCTCTTCCCGGCCTAACTTAAGATTTATCATAAAGGAACTACTGTTCACTTCAAAGACCCACAAGAGGCCTGGAAATGGGCAGAGGCTCACATAGAGGGCGATTGGACTGCAAGACCAAGGAGACCGAGAGGACGACCCCGACCCGGACCTAGGCGGGCCTCCCCGAGGAGAAACCCAGAACGGGGGGGGACAGGAGATCCTGGAGCCAGCGGCGCAACACGAAGAACACTGAACAAACTGTTGTCCCCTACTAGAGGGCCTAGGAGCACTGCCGTGACATACGAGCATGCACCGTCCGCACCTCTGATCCCGACGCATAATCTATCCACCATGGAAGATGTCGACAGTGGGCGCAAGTGTGGGAACTCTGGGGAAAGATCTGATCCCTCCCCTGGTCAAGCCTCTCCCCCTCTCTCTTTCTTGCTTGTTTGGACCCTATTCAAGGGTCTGGTTTTTGAGCTGACACCTTAAGTTGAAGGATCAGCAATGTTTGGGCGACAGGTACTTCATGTTGGGGTGGAGTATAGGGTGGGGGTGAGTTGGGAAAGTTCAAAACTTTGTTTGTTATTTCAGGACTGCCACATGCTCATGGGTCGAACTAATCATTGTCCCTTGTTAGGGACGTCTTGCACTACTCCACAAGGCAACCCCGCTCCCTTAGTACAGGCGAGAATTATACCGCCATCTCTTACTGATCGCTATACCCTGAAAATCCCCATCATACGTAGTAGATGTCCTCTACACAAATTCGCACATCACTCATGCAGCGCACTAAATCTTTGAAATTCCTCACTTGGAATGTGAATGGGATGGGGTCAGGAATCAAACGGCGTCTTATCATGCAATTCCTAAATAGACATTCCCCTGATAGAGGGCGCTAGAGAGCCATCCAAGATGGCTGCCTCCTAGAGAGCTCCGTGTGGCTCTCCATTAATCCTGCGACATCCTTCCCTCTGCGGTGTTCATTTCTCCCGCAAACACAGACTGGAGCCTTCAGGAGACACCGAACAACATTTTAAGCCCGATATTGTCTTTGGCGGGGAAGCGGCGGCCGAGTCCCGGCCAGGCAGCAGGCCTGCGGTTCGCGCCGGCGGTGAGCCTGGGACGGAGGAAGGAACGAGAAAGAGGCGCAAAGGCTCCCCTTCGAAGCTCGAGCGGCGGCGCTGATGTGTCACCCGACACCCAGAACCTGCAGAGATCCGTGAAGTTGAAGAGCTGGGCCGCGTCAAGCAGCGGGTAGACGTGCGCGCCGGTGGCGCCAAGAGACACACAGTCTCCGTCCCTGCAACGGCCCAGCCGACGCCCAAGAAGCAGTACGACAAGCGGTGGTGCTCTCGCCGAGCACCCAGGTAGGAGCTCCCCCCAGCGTGCGCAAGCTACCTTCCCGATCCCCGTCAAATCCCTCGGTGAATGAAGGAGGCATAGCAGGGTACGCCTCGCCAGCAACCGTCTCCAACGCCCAACCGGCTGCGTCCCTCCAATACGAAGAGCGCGCTTGACCGGCTCCGAACAACCGGGGATATCGCCACCATCACCCGCGGCCACAGCGAAAGCCACAGCGAACAGCCCATTTGACCAGGGCCAATACAATCAAATCCCAAGGCCGCCGATTTGCAGAGCCCAGTTCAGAGACCCTCTGCGCCCCATAGCATATAGCATAATTCGGCAAGCAGAGGAGACCCAGACTGACAAGATCACCATTAGGAGGTTGGCTACGATACAGGGCCTAACGTGCCACGACTCCTTACACTGCAGCTCGGCAAACACTCGACGGCTCACGCCCAGAATATCGGCAGCCAGAGGAACACAGCGATCCCGTCTGAAAACCTCAAAAGTCGCCTCCCCCCACGAGAACAGCACTAACCAAAGTAACTCTGGTGGTCCCAACCCCCGAGCCAACCACAGACCCAAGGATCACTGCCGTAAAGAGAAAGGACGGCTTGTGCAGGCCCTACAGAATCAGGGGGGAAAAACCGCCTCACGAGGAATTCACTCCAAACCACCCCCAAATAGCAGCCCAGCGCAGACCCGGCAGCTGCCCCAGCGCAACACCACAACGAAACCAATAGACGCCACTCAAATACCAGTGTTTGGCCCACAGTTACCAGTCTGCCCCATTGTTGAGTGCCCAGAAGCAGAAGAAAGTTTAATATGGGGAAATTAGACAAATCCCAAAAGAAACTGAACTTCGAGTCTGGCTCCACCAGCAAACCGCACTCCGAGGCGAGCGAAGTAGTGTCACCAACACCCACTACGTCCCCGCCAGAAGAACAACTACCATGTTTCGATATCAGAGAAATCCTGATGGACCTCAAAGCGGGAATCGGCGACTTGGGCAGTAAACTCGACAACCTATCATCGAAAGTAGACCTGCTCCAACATCGCCTCGACAAGCACGCCGACAGGCTAGACACGGTGGAGCAACGAGTATCCGACCTGGATGACGGCGCAACAGGCCTTGCCACACGAGTCACCGCCCTCGAGTCCCAGATGAAGTCTGTCAATGCCAAGAATGAAGACTTAGAAGGACGCTCACGAAGGAATAATATCAGAATCATCGGAATCAGAGAACAACAACTCCAAACGAAAATGGAGGACCATGTCGAACAGATTTGCATAGACCTTTTCGGGAAAGAGATCCTCTCCAAATTGTTCGTAGTCGAACGAGCCCACAGAATTCCGAGCGCCAAACCAATCCCAGGCGCAAGTCCACGGCCGATTATTGCAAAACTATTAAATTATAAAGATAGAGATGCGATACTCAAGGCTGCCAGAGAAAAAGGGAAAATTCAATATGACGGAGACCCAATTCAATTTTTCCCAGATTTCTCCCCTACCGTTCAAACACTGAGGCGCTCCTTCACGACAGTTAAGAGAAGGCTGCAAGACAATCAAATACAATACTCAATGCTCTACCCAGCAAAGCTTCGCATTCAACATGATGGGAAAGCACTCTTCTTCCACACGCCTGAGGAAGCCAGCGACTACCTGGATCACGCCGGCTACAGATCCGCCGCTAATAACTCCAGACCGCAGCGTGGACACCAAAGACGCAGAGAACCGCCATAACGTTCAACCCAGACACCCAAGGAAACAGAATCCATATCCTAGGTAACAAGACATAAACCTAATACCGCAGAGACTAACTCCTAGTGTAAAGGAGAGCCACCCTTCCCTCTCGGGAGGCACAAGTGCCCCAAGCACAGCAACCTGTTCAGTTTAGTTATGAAAAGGGAACCTTGCGGGTCAGTTGGGGGTTACCCGCGTGTGGGAGGGAAGTCACAGTTACCATACCACCTCTAGTTGAGGTGTACATCCTCACCCCAGTTTAGCCGTAGGAAACGGCCAAGTTTTGCGCCACCAGTTCCACGCCATCCTCCGACCCTGAGCCCCCTCCGCTCACCACCACCTCTATCTCACCGTCCATCCATTGAACCTCCAAGCAGGACCAAAAGGAACAAAAAACGAATCAAAATGGTCCCCGATCAGTTCTATTCAAAATCATAACCTGGAATATAAGAGGAGGCAACATCCCATCCAAAACCAGAAAAATCCTCCAGTACCTTAGAAGACATGAAGTCGACGTTGCCATGCTTCAAGAAACTCACTTACTCCCGGAGAAGGATCACCAGTGGTCCAAGAGCTGGGGGTGCCATAGATATTTTTCATCGTACTCATCTTACTCCAGAGGAGTCGCGATCTTAATACACAAAAGGATCAGCTTTCGGCTTGTCCACACCACAAAAGACGCCGAAGGGAGAACTCTTCTGGTGAGCGGCATTATAGCAGGTCAGAGAATCACCTTTGTTAACTCCTACGCACCGAACATAGACGGCCCCGACAACTTCGGCTGGGTACTTTCCCGTCTACCATCTCATGAACCAGCGACTATAATCTGGGGCGGAGATATGAATACAGTGATGGATCCGGTGAGAGACAGATCTAGAGCAACCCCGCAATCTCCATCCAAAGCCAGCCTCCAAATAAAAGAAATCTGCAAAGCATTCAATCTGAAAGACGCATGGAGAACGTCTAAAGGGGAGCTGCGCGAATATACTTTCCACTCTGCCGTACACAACTCGAGTTCCAGGATCGACTATCTGTTCATCTCTGTGAACGGCCCATGGACAGGAGACCCATGTGATATCCATCCAAGAACTCTCTCAGACCACTCCCCGGTGACTCTCGTACTAAACCCAGCATGCCCCAACCCCCCTCTACAGCGGTGGCGCTTCAAAACCGGCTCGATGCGAGACGAGGTGTTCGCTGCCGAACTAAGAGAAGAGATTGCGGTGTTCCTCGAAGTCAACACAGGTTCCGTAGCCTCACCCAGCACACTGTGGGAAACTCTAAAGTGTTTCGTCAGAGGGGTCTGCCACGCTAAAGAAAATGGCATATTGAAACTTATACGACGGGAGCTGACAATTTGTGAAGGGAAACTAAAACAACTCGAACTTCAGCGCGTGAGCGCAACCAACCCGAACATACCAGTCGCTCTGAGAGAAGAGCTACAAAAATTCAATAGCGCAGCAGATCGAGAAGTGAAATTTCTAAACCGCAACAGTCTAATCAGACAATACGGCGAGGGTCAAAGACCGGGCGCCCTCCTGGCAAACCTGGTCAAGGCACACAATAAACTAGCGCCAATTGAAAGGATTCAGACCAGGCAGGGACACTTCGTCCACACTGATGAAGACATAGCAGAGGAATTCAGGCTTTTCTATCAAGACCTATACAGCAACAGCCACAACAACGACCCACAAGTCTCGTTGGAATACCTCGAAGACGCAGAGTTATACTGGGTCGAGCACTCCCTGCGGGAACCACTGAACGACCTAATCACACAAGAGGAGATCACAGAAGCCATCAAATCCCTCCCTAGCTCAAAAGCTCCTGGCCCAGATGGCCTAACAGGAGAGTTTTACAAAGCCTTCGCCACCACCCTCGCCCCCCTCCTGGCGACAGTATATGCCGAAGCACTAGAAAAGGAGACTCTCCCCCATTCCTCCCGTGAGGCCAACGTCATCCTCCTGCATAAACCAGGCAAGCCACCAGAGGATTGTGCGTCGTACAGGCCCATCTCCCTCCTCAACCTCGACAACAAAATACTCGCAAAAGTGCTTGCCAACAGGCTACTACCATTGATGCCAACCCTCGTCCTAGCAGACCAGGCAGGCTTCATTCCTGGCCGCAACACGACCTTCGGCATCAGGAGGCTGTTCAGCGTCATTGAAGCACTAGATCCCTCAACTCAAGCAATAGCGGTCCTCCTCGACGCTGAAAAGGCATTCGACTCGGTGGAATGGCCATTTATGTTCGCTGTACTCACCAGAATGGGTCTGGGAGCCCGCTTTGTCAAACTAGTTTCGTTATTATACAACGAGCCACGCTCCAACATCATTATAGGCACGGCAAAATCGGCTCCAGTGATACTCCAGCGAGAC
The DNA here is from genome assembly GCF_040938575.1 of Ambystoma mexicanum. Taxonomy (NCBI): domain Eukaryota; kingdom Metazoa; phylum Chordata; class Amphibia; order Caudata; family Ambystomatidae; genus Ambystoma; species Ambystoma mexicanum. The sequence continues at coordinate 142,532,877 of NC_090930.1, read as the reverse complement.
ACCAGACAAGGCTGTCCACTTTCAGCATTGATCTTCGCCCTGGTGATGGAACCGCTGGCCTCCATCCTAAGAGAACATCGACAACAAAGAGGTCTTGTTATCGGACCACACAAGCTCATAATATCCCTCTACGCAGACGACGTGGTCCTATTCGTCCGCAATCCCGAAGAGAACCTGAACCCTGTCATGAGGGAAGTAATCAAATTTGGAACAGCCTCTGGCCTGAAAATCAATCAGTCAAAGTCCATCATCTTCCCGCTGACTCAAGCCACCAAACCCTTTGTAGATGACTTCCAATTCACTTGGAAAACGTCCAATGTCCGCTACCTGGGAATCCAAATGTCCTTGAACTATCACGAGGTGTTCCGTGACAATTACGAAGAGGTGACCAAGTCCCTCCAGGAAAAAGTGACAAGATGGAAGACCCTTCCACTAACGCTCTGGGGAAGGGTCTCCCTAGTTAAGATGGTGATCCTACCAAAATTACTCTACCTGTTTTCCAATATTCCAATATTCCTTCCTCAAACTTATCTGAAGAGACTGAAGAGCATGGTCCTTGAACTTCTATGGGCAAATAAACCGGCCAGAGTGGCATATGCAACGCTAACACTTCCGGTGACAAGTGGTTGCCTTGCCCTCCCGGACCTGGAAAAGTACTTCTGGGCAGCGCAAGCACAATATCTCAGTCACTGGTACGCCTCCCACACAATCAGACCCCACGTTCAGGTGGAACGGGCGCTGGCAACACCGAATCTGTTAACCGCAGTTATCTTCAGTCAAATTCCCATTCCCAACTCCACCATGAACGTAATGCTCTCAACTTACAGAGTGTGGCTGCGACTGGCCCAAAGGCAAGGGGTAAAAACGAGATACTCCCCACTGTTACCAGTTAAATTCATTCCAGGAGTTCCACTCACATCTGAAAAAGTGTTTCATCAGTGGGCCGAAAAGTTGAAAATTGAGACTCTGGGGGATCTCTTCACAGAAGACGGCTTTATAACTCCGCAACAAGCTAAAGCGAAAGGAGGCACCACCGCACTCGATGTATTCCTCTACTTCAGGACCCGTTACACATTTCAAGCGATCCTACCAGATTTCCCAAGACAGCCACGGACCTGGCAATTACTTCACAACGCCATTCAAGCGCAAGGTGAAGGCAAGCTAGTGTCACAAATCTACAAAGCTATTACTACCGATACATCACCTAAACTCGGCCAAGCAAAGACCAGATGGGAAAGAGCCTTGCACAGTACAATATCAGAGGAAGACTGGACTTTCATCTTGAAGCAGACTCAAAAAATCGCCCTCAACACACGCTTTAAACTAATCCACTTCAACTTCCTACACCAGACCTACTATACACCTGCGAAAGCGAACAAACATCACCCTGAAACAGCTGCGAAATGTGAGAGATGTGGGGAACATTCGGCAGACTTCGTCCATTTGGCATGGGACTGCCCCGAAATAACACCATTCTGGAATCAAGTCTTGGAGACAACAGCAGCAATAGTGGGAGAGGCGATACAGCCGAGCCAGACTGCGGCATTGCTGGGTATGACGAGGCTGCTCGCTGCCCCGACAAGGAAACTGACAGGTCTTCTGTTGACACTGGCCCGAAGGAGAGTGGCCATGTCCTGGGGCCGAGGCCCCCCTCCATCGTTCAGCGCCTGGCGCAAAGATATCCTTTACTGCCAGGATGTGGAAACAGACTTTGTCAAGCTACTTCCCCTACATGCCCGACCTCCAGACATCTGGGGACCGTTGATAACATTCTTGCTAAGAGAATCGGAGGAGGTCTTTACCAGCCAACCAGTTGCCTCAGACACAAGAGAAGGGTCTCAGTGAAGGCACAGGACTAGCAGCACTATTTCCATGCTACATCGACCTGGAAACAAGATAGCACGAACAGTAGAATCATGGGCCGAGCGAGGGGGTGGGGAGGGGAGCGGTGGGAGGAGGACAGGTGTGTGGGACATGGCGCAGAGTTAAGTCCACCCTAATGTGGGTGTGTATTTGTTATTATGTCGTTACAGGATTACACAAAAACCAAAAATAAAGGTTTTAAAAAAAAAAAAAGACATTCCCCTGATGTGGCCCTCTTGACAGAAACCCACCTGGCTGGGTCAAACTGTGCTTTTTTCCAGAGAACCAACTATCGCCTTGCCTTTCCTGCGGGGTACACAATGGGCCCCAGGGGCACCCTCATTCTGATACACAAACGTATACCATTTATTCAACAAATCGTAGAACAGGATCCCAGGGGCCGATATGTGTTCATCTTGGGAATGATCTGGGGTCAAAGTGTGGCAATTGCCTCGATCTATTCTCCACCGGGTCTGAGACAGGAATTACTGGATGACCTCACCACCCTTATAGGGAAACATCACCCTGATACGTACATCCTAGGGGGGGATTTCAATGACACCATGAATAACAACACTGACCGTTCCCATCTCCGGAATCGTAGCCCAGATACCCCTACCAGATTAGCAACTTCACATCTGCTCTTGGGCTCCGGGATGTATGGAGGGAGTTACACCCTGATGTTAGAGAATATTCGTTCCACTCCAGTGCTCACGGTTCCATGTCCAGACTGGATTATTTCTTTCTAACACATACCGACCTCTACAGGGCAGTGTCCACAGAACTGCTCCCTGGGGGCATCTCGGACAACTCACCACTCTCAGTGGAAATATGTATGCAGGGTCCCCTCCCCCCTAGAACATGGAGACTTAATGGCTACTACCTAGGGTTGCCAGAACTGATAGATCGCCTAGAGGAAGTATCCGCCGAATATTTCGAAATTAATGAGGAATCGGTAGATAACCCTGTGACATTATGGGAGGCATACAAGACAGTGCTCAGGGGTGAGATTCTCTCCTGGACGACACATAAAAGGAACACCCGGCTCCAAAAGATACTAGAGGCCGAGAGGGAGGTGAGCAACTGGGAGGCAAAACACATTTCTGATCCCACGCCTGAAACTCATCGATCCCTTCAACGCGCCCAAGAGCACCTTCGGAACAGAACGATGGATGACGCTAAGCAGGCCCATTGGCAGGCTAAAGCGAGGGTATACGAGTTGTGGGACAAGGCGGGTAAACTGCTCGCCTGGCTGCAGAGAAGAGACGAAGGACAGCGCCATGTCCGGGAAATAGTTACACCACAGGGCGACAGCTATTACTCAGACGCTGAGATTTCTGAGGCCTTCTCGATGTTTTACGCAGACTTGTACCGAGCCCAACCTCTCAGCTAGACCCCTCCCTCTTAGATGCGGTAACGTTGCCGACGCTCTCTATGCAGCAGAGGGACCATTTGGACTCCGCCTTATCAGAGGCTGAGATTTCAGAGGCGCCATCTCAGCTCCAACTGGGAAAGACGCTGGGCCCAAATGGATTCCCTGTTGAAACCTGGCAAAACCTAGGGGCAGACAAAATGGCACCCCCCTGCATAGAATGTTTCTTGCCGCCCGGGAACAAGGGACTCTCCCACCATATCTGTGTAAGGCGACCATCGTGGTCATTCCCAAACCTGACAAACCTCCACACAAATGTGCTTCCTACAGATCTATATCACTGATTAACGGGGAGGCCAAGGTCCTCGCTAAGCTCCTAGCGAACCGATTACAACTGGTTGCACCCACCCTGATCCACCCGGACCAATGTGGATTTATGCCCTGCAAATCGACCTGGATGAATCTACGCCATCTCCATCTGGCAATGGAGAGATCTCTGATTATAGTCGGACCTTTGGCCCTGCTGGCAATCGATTTCGAAAAGGCATTCGATTCAATTTGATGGGACAGCCTTTGGGAGATCGCACATCTCTCTATGCAGACAATCTCCTTATATACCTGGGAGACCTGCCTCGGTCCTGCCCCATTGTAACACAGCTGCTCATCCGCTTTGGTAAATTTTGCGGACTCAGAATCAACTGGGATAAATCAGTTTTCTTTCCTGTAAAGGGCAGAGAACAGGCCATCCCCCAGGAGTGCCCGTACTGAGATGAACGACAGGGCTTCCGATATCTGGGAATCTGGATATCTGGGGACTTGACAAGTTATATAGAACACAATCTCCGACCGATCATAGACCGCTTCATTATCGATGTCCAACACTGGAAACTTCTCCCCCTGACTCTTATGGGTAGAGCGGCACTCTTTAAAATGATGACCCTTCCCAGATTCCTTTACATCCTTCAGAATGCCCCACTCAAAATCCCAGACTCAGAGTTTCACCAAGTGGAGACACTTCTCAGAGACCTCATATGGGGGAGGCCAACCACGAATACCGCTAACCACACTCCAAAGATCGATCTGGAGTCCCCCGTCTCCAAACTTACTATTGGGCATCACAACTGGCAGTGGTTAATGATCTTCTCCACGGAAATCGAGACCTACCTCATATATGCGCTGAGATAGCCACTATACAGAACACAGACCCACTGACCCTCCTTTATTAACCCCTTCCGAGAACTCCCCCACCCACAACCACAACCTCAACACACCTCATTATGGTCTGGAGACAAGCACACCGATTCATTGGGTGGGAAAATAAAGTTACTATCGCATAACCTCTTTGGCAAAATGATAACCTAGCTGAAATCCGTAAATTTTAGCCATGGCCCAAATGGGTGAAAGCAGGGGTCACGAGAGTTGGGGATATGCTCACAGATGGGAAACTGACCTCATTTGACGATTTGCAATTACAATTCCAGATCCCAAACACGGAACGCTATCATTACATACAACTGGCCCACGCCTTAAGAACCCACTTAACAGCAGACACAAGGGTACCGGACTACACCCCTATAGAGCGTAACATCCTGCCAGCGTATATTCCCACTAAATGCACTTCCATCCTATATAATGCCATATCCTCCTTTGCCACCCCCGAATTGAACGAGCTGAAGGTGAAATGGGAAGCGGATGTGGGGGAAATAGATTCAGAGGTCTGGATACAAGTCCTCATGCATCCCCAAGAAATCGCTATCTCCTCTAAGCTCCGACTTGTGCAGCTGAAAATACTGCACCGGGTATATTACCCTAGGACGGGCCTATACGGCTGGAAATGGGCCCCAAACCCAAATTGTCTCCGATGCGGGCAGGCGGAGGGAACCTTCATTCACATCTTGTGGGCATGTCCCAGGATACAAACCTTGTGGAATGCATGCTGTGGGGAGCTCTCCAGGGTTCTGGCCCGTACCATACCACTGGACCCAAAGGCCCTACTCCTGGGGGTACCTAACGAAATCGAGGCTAACAAGTGGGAGAGATTGCTCCTACATACGGCAACGGGACTGATTAAGCGTAATATAGCGCAGAAATGGGGAGCCCCTGACTCCCCGACACTGGATCAATGGAAACTGGATATGGACGTGTGCACCATGATGGAGCATAGGATCTACTTAGCAAGGGGCTGTCCCAACAAAGCCTCGAAAATTTGGGATAGATGGGAAGAAGAAGCGACCTAAGACTCCCTCCTACATGCTGGGGAGCGTGCAATGGGTACTATGTACTACACGCCAATATATGTACTAGGAAAGACTTTCGACCACTGATGATATGTGCACTGCCTTTGTTGATTAAGAATGACCATGATAGTCCTTATGTTGATTTGTTTTTGTTTCTTGTGATTGTTATAATACAATAATAATAAAAAATACTTTATAAAAATAAAAATTGGCAATAGTATGGTCTATGTGGTGGAAGGGTGTTGGCTGATTCTTTCAGAAACACGTCCTCAAATTCTTGGTACCTGGGGGTAATTGTCATGCCGTGCTGGGTGAGGCCGCTGCTCCCAACTTTAGCGCTCTATGGACTGGAGGTAGGAAAGATCACTGCATGTGTTTTCCAGTTAATGACGGGATTATGCCATTCTAGCCACGGAATGCCAAGTATAAGTTGAAACGGTGGGGCACTGATAAAGTCGAAAGGGCCAGCAGTTCTCCGTCTAAGGCTGCCCCTTGATTTCTGTGGCCAAATAGTTTGTCCAGCTCTTGCTGAAATGCACCAAAGTTATGTAAGACGGGGTCATCTCCGTTCACTAGCGCTACAGACCAATTAGCTGTGTGATCCCCCAGATAAGACAAGAAAAAGGCCATCTTCGCTTGGTCCGAAGGAAAGGTTCCAGGTCAACACAGGAAGTGCAATCTAACCTGGTTCATAAATATGGCGTACCTCTGGGGGACACCTAGAAAGCGTTTTGGAGGGGCTAAAGGAGTAGAGGGCATGAATTTGGGGCACCTGCTCTGCTACTCTGTCTCAAGAACCTGCCAGGCCTGAGCGACGAATAGCCGCCTGGCCAAATCCTTGTTTTTTTCTCTATTGACTATTGCATTCGTCTCTGAGCGGGCAGCGTGGACCTCGGCCCGCAATTCCCCAAAAGGGTTGACAGCTGGTCTACTCCTGGATCCATGCTACTCGGACAGGGCTTGTGACGTGGGCTTAGCGTTTTGTCACGCTTGCCTCTGGTGCCCTGCAGGAGTGCCTGGTCCGGTCTGTACCGATGTGTAGCCCCCTTCGCTGGTGCCTTCACCCTGATGCTCGTCCCAGCCACTCCAATCCCCACTGGTCGACTGGGTGTTAACTACCAGTGGACTGTGATGTTGGTAGGGACCTGGGTGGTTTCAGGACTTTTGCGATGTATTGTTCTGGGTCTAGGTTGACCTAAAGGTAAGTACAGGGTAAGTATAAGCGCAGGGCCTTCCCTTCTGCCCCTCCCGAGCCTGGTTTGGCTGGCTGGCGCGAAGCGAGCTCTGCTCACCGTAATAGTTGCGACTACGGTCGCGGTCCTCAGGTACGTATCTTCTTCCAGTTACCTCACTAAAGGTGTGTGGTCTAGGTCGGCTGCAACACACAGGATACAACGGTGAACAGGTAAGTCTTGATTAAACACAGGTGTCAAACTTGCTGTGCTTGCAAACTTGTTCTGTACAGCGACTGTGCTTGCTTTCACAATGTCTTTGTCTTTCCTCTTCACAGGGGCTGAGCGACCGAAGGCAGACGCTGCAATGAGAGGCTGAAGGAACAGAGTTATTTATATTGATATTTTATTTCTATCGCGCTCATACACAAGTGTTTAAGAGCGCAACAAGGCAAGGGAAGGGGAACAGAGCAGAAACAAAAACAACAATCTTACTAGGCCCAGTGACATTGAGAACACGCAAGTGCATGGTAGAGGGGGAGAGGGAGAAGTGCATGGAAGGGGGAACAAAAGGAGAGTGCGGAGCGAGGAGGAAAAAAAACATAAATAATAATAAATTAATTAATAAATAAAAAGGCAACAAACAGAGGGAGTGCAGCCAGCAAGTGGAAGTGCTGGGTTTAAGTCAGCAGGCTGGGTAGGTCTGATAAGTGCAGGAAGAACAAAACAAAGGGGTGGGGGCTGTATGGTTACAGATACAGACCCCAGTGCAAGGGGTGTCCCGAAGGCAGTGTGTGCAGGTGGCAAGAGGAGCAGGTACCTGAGCCCAGAGGAAAGATGGTGGCCAGGTGCATGGTGCCGAGGAAGAGTAGAATCAGCAAGGGAGAGGGGGGCAAAGGCAGAAGCAAAGAGGAAGGTCTTGAGGTGCTTCCGGAACCAGAGATGGTCCTCCTCAAGTTTTAGAGTGGCAGGGAGGCTGTTCCAGAGGGAGGCCCCAGCCGAAGACAGAGATCTACCCCCAGCTTGTTTCTTTGAGAAACGACTGACCCTGAGGGAGGTAGAGGAGAGGAGTACTCGAGATGGGAGATATTTGCAGAGGGATAGCTGAAGGTATGTTGGACCCAGGCCCCAGAAAGCCTGTGGACAATGCAGAGGTTTTTTTAATTTAATCCTTGCATCCACTGGGAGCCAATGGAGAGATTTCAGAGCTGGAGAGATACGATCCCAGGGCTTGAGGCCAAGGACAAGTCTCGCAGTCCTGTTCTGGATAAGTTGCAAAGGGCGGAGAGTAGAGGTAGGTAGATTAAGAAAGAGCAATAGTCCACCTTAGAGAGAACCAGCGCTTGGGAGACAGTGGGCCTCATTACGAGAAGGGCGGTAAGGGATACCGGGCACCATTAAGGAGACCAGTGCCGGTAATCCCTTACCGCCCTACTACAATTTCCCTTAGCGGGTCCCTCCTTCAACGCCTGGTTTGCGGTACCATTATTAGCTACTTCCCCATTCCCATTGAGCCCTATGGGGGCTGAAATGGGAATGGGGAATGGTTTTTTCAATAGGGACTTACCGGTCCCGCAAAGGTCGTACTATACCTGTAAGTCCCCATTGAACGAGACCAGTGCCGGTACCGTTATTTGAGGCAGTCATGGCGCAAATAGCGCCATGACTACCTCCAATCTCGGAATGAGGCCCAGTGAGCTTCTGGGGGAATGAGAGGAAACGAAGAGTACCTCTGAGGAGGTGCAGTAGGAAGTTTGGCTTTTTTGATACATCAGCGATGGGGGCGGAGAAGGAGAGTGTGGAATCAAAGGTGACACCAAGGTTCTTGGCCTCAAAGGTGTGGATAGGAGGAGGGCCAAGGGAGGCCGGCCATAGAGTGTGGGGAAAGGAAGGTGGTGGTGTGCCGATGAGGAGGATCTCAGTCTTGCTGGCATTCAGACAAAGATCGTTGGCGGCACACCAATCTTGAATGGCAGTTAAGCAATCATTGATGAGAGAGGTGGAGGAGATGGCCGAGGGCAGCCTGAAAATGAGTTGAGTGTCATCTGCGTAGCACTGGAAGTTTGAGCAGAAAATGGTAATACAGCGGGTGAGAGTTGCTAGGTATTGGTTGAGGCCAAGGACAAGTCTCGCAGTCTTGTAGTTGGACTCACTGCGCAGGTGATCGCACTAGGCACTGGGACGGGTGGCGGTCGAAGAATGGAACTGGATTTCTGAAACTGTTGCTTTGCTTTTTTGGTCCTCGGATGCTGCGGTTATGACAACAGTCGGGCAAGCGAGGAAGAACCAAGGGGAGCAGGCGATGAAGAACCAATGTCCAAGATGAGCAGGTGATGAAGAACCAATGTCCAAGATGAGCAGCCCCACTGGTCGACTCCAGGTGCTGTTTGGGAAAAAGAAAACCAAAACAAATGCAGAGACAAAGGGCCTCCTCAGGAGTTGGGCGCTAACCCTGGCAGTATTACCACTGGGGCTATTAGCCCTACCGCCAAACCCCCGGCCCTATTAGTGCCGGATCGCGGGTTTGGCAGAACGGTAAGTCCCCATTCCCCATTGGGCCAATTCGGGAATTTCCCATTCCCCATTGAACCCAATGGGGAATGTTTGGCGCTATTACCGCCAGCGGTAATAGCACCGAAAATCAGCAAATCACAGAGGATTTGTCCCCAGCTTAGAGCTAGAGGTACATCCGCGAAGCCCGTGATTTGGCGGACCCTTAAATTTAAGGGTTACCGACAAACTCGTGATGAGGCCCAAAGTCTTTACACAGGGGCTTCGATTCTCGTTTCAGGTGAATTTCTTCAGGTGAGTTACCACTGCTTTCCATCCATGTAAAGTCTTTTGCAGATGCACTGAGAGCAGGAGCGGTAAGCAAGACACTGCTCTTGCTAAGAGAAGAAACACTAAGCACAGGCTGCGGTCTGGGGCGTGGTTTTTTAGCCTTGGGCAATGCGTTGTCAGCGTTAGACTGCCAGGGGCGTTGGTTCCTGGCATGTGCTTGGTGCTCCTTCGCACGTGCCGGGCGTTCCCTCCCCCTTGGTAGGTGCGCTGGTAAAGATTGCAGCCTTGCTGCATTCTACACGCTAACGCCAGCCAGCCACCATACCTGTCCACCACCCCCCTACTCTATCATGGGGAGAAACACCCCTCCCCTGGGCCCGACCACGCTGGGCCCGTAATGGAATCGTGAAAATGGGTCTGCCTGCACCGATCTTGGTACCTGCGGATCAACACCAGCGGTAACAGCGGATTCCTGATTTCCCCATGTTTGTGTTGAGGTACTGTTAATGATAACACTTTATTATTGGGCCCGGTGTTTACCTTTGGATGATATTGCCCGTTGCTGCAATGATGCGTCTCCTGGTTGCCATGGTGTGTGAGCTGACGCATCGAGGGATGTTACGCGATGGAGAAGAGCTTCAGTGACGTGGACCGCAGACAGCGCTGAAACATTAGAGGAAGGAACCTAGCGACGTGAAGAATGTGGCAGCCATCTTTGGCTCGGCTTCCCAAGGAAAAAGAGAAACTAGCGTTTCATGTTGTGCAGAGGGACTAGTATTCAGGCAACCGGTTTCTCTTGCTTGATTTTGCGGTCACATGGTCAGGTTTTATACTTGAATGAACACTTGGAGGCTGATGTGTCTTAACAAAAATGTCTTCCTCAACTGGTGAGTGTGCGATTTGTTGTGGGATTCCAGTGACTGTATGGTGACTGAATGGTGGTCCTAACTGAAATTAACTGAACGGCAATTATGATAAGAAGGGAGAATGGCGAACATACCAGCGCCTGTATTTTTCCTCTCCAGTCCAGGCGAGCCCAGAGTACGGTGGGCACACTGGAAGGAAGGATTTAACAAATATGCATTAGCTGTGTTTGGGCTAACTACTCTAATGAACAAAAAGAAGCGATGCTCTTCCATTGCCTGGGTCCTGCAGGTCAGGAAGTGCTAAGGAAACTACTAGAACCTGCTGACATGCTTGATGCAGGCCCTTATGAAAGAACATTAGCCAAGTTAGACAAGCACTACCGAATAGAAGAAAACATCTTGGAAAGATATACATTTACCACCAGAGATCAAAAAATTGGGAAAGCATAGAGCAGTTCATCACAGCTCTCAGGGGTTTGTTGGTCAAGTGCAGATTTGACCACTAGCAAGGACGAACATCTATGAACATCTGAGGGATCAGTTAATGATCAAGTGTTCCAATGACAACTATAGAAAGGAATTGTGAAAGGAACGGAATACTTCTTTGGACAGAGCCATTGAGATAGCAAAGACAGTCGAACATACTGATAAATGCATCAAGACACTTCACAAGCGGATAGGATTTCCGACCCAGTCTCTGAGAAGTCAAAGTCAGAAGAGGGAGTGGTACAGAAAGTTTCTAAAGTTTCCCAGAGACAAACGGCAGGTGGAACTATGCGACGGTTAGTGGCTGGGGTCAAGAGAGTGGGGGATCATCAGGAGAACAAGTCTGCTGGCACTAGAATTTGGGGGCATCAATTGGTGCCTCTGAGAGATTTGAGGCGAGTGCCTAAGGAAACAGAGGTGAAGAATTACTTTCTTGGAGTGACCAAGCAGAGTTAAAAATCAGACTTGGTGCTAGTCACCCAGAACAAGTGTTGTCAGTGAAAATGCGAGTGCGAATGAAGAGCTGGAAAATACAACCAATAAGTTAGGGTGTTTGAGCAGATTTGTGCACAAGATTAGATTGAAGAATGGTGCAGTTCCCAAGATAGCAAAACTATGCACCATACCCTTGGCTTTGAGGGAGGATGTGGAAAAGGAATTGAAGAGAATGGAAAAAGATGGGGTGATTGAGAGGAGGGAGGCATCAGAATGGGTTAGTCCCATAGCAGTGGTTAGGAAGTCCAATGAATTTCTAAGATTGTGTATTGACCTCAGGCATTTAAATAGCATGGTTGTCGCAGACAGATTTCCTTGGCCGAGGATAGATGCTGTTATGATTACCAACTATGGGCTCCCATTTAGACCCCTCTCCCTTTTTGCACAAGCTCGTGGGGGCAGGTGGGGAAATCAGGTAGGAGTCATGTGGGTAAAAGCCTGGCAGCTAAAACATTCACATCAGCTAATCAGAACAGACACTCCAATTTCATAGGAAGTTACACACCTTGTCCCTGTTTAATCATGCTTTACTTCAATTCCTGGCACACCAATATGGACATTGTGTGCCATTCTGAAGCAGTCAGCGTGTTCTAGTCTTCGGGCGTGGCAGCCTTTATGAGCCACATTCGGAGATCAGCTCGTGCTTCGTGTGCTTCCTGTAGCTTGCAGCACATGCTTACCGCCGTCCAGCTCACAGTCTTCAGTTTCCGATTCAGTCTTCTCGTGGCTGGATTCAGCGCTCGTATAACCGGCTCCGATCCTGGAACAAGAAGAAGAGAGAAAGGCAATCAGGCAAGCAGTGAGTTTTCAGGCATGCAGATCCCTGCTCCTGCGCGATTAAAGACAGAACTGAAATACTTACCTTGCTGATCGCTCGGAGCAGGAACCAGCTTTTCCACTGCCTCTTGTGATAATTCTAGCTGACGCCAGGGACCCTGAAGAGAAAGAGAAAGAAGTTACAATTCTTCTGATACACAGCTCCACTTAACATTTAGCGCTACAGTCCAGTGCTGAAACTGGGCACGCAAATCAGCAAGCGCTACGGCGGAACAGTTACTGAAATTATACAACTCAAGTGTGGTAAATGGGTGGTCATGGATTTGGTGACTCTACAAACTTTAGCAGCAGTGGTGTGACAAGTGACAAAACTGCTTACCAGAATTTACCTGAACTATACAAACCCCGTGCAGTAACTGGACAACCACAAACTCAGTGGACACTAATCGGTAGCTGCTAAAGGCAGTTCTCAGAACAGCAACACCCGGACTTTGCCCAGAGAATAGCGCCCCTGCACGAGCATGATGGAGTGCGCACCAAATTAATCCCACATGTGAGACACGCACTGTAGTAAATCAGACATCTAAGTGGGATTACTATTTGTACAGACCACAAACCATTGGTTGGAATCATCACCAAAGGCGGTTTAGAAGGAGTTTCTCGACGCATCATGAAGTGGGTTAGTGCATTACAGGGTTTACAATTTTCCATGGTCCATGTTTATGGAGAGAGTAATGTAGTGGCTGATGCTTTGTCCAGATCTGTGGAGAGGGAATTTCAGAACATGGAACAACAGCCACATGCATCAGATGAGTTGGAGGAGATTTTTCAATATTATAATGCCCTGAGGAAGGATGATTGGGATGCTTCTTATGTAGATGATGCAGTTTATCAGAGAATCTTGCCATGGGTCATTAAGGGCGACATAAAGAGGTATAATGGAGACATGGAGGGCTATGCTAGAGTTAGGGATGAATTGTGGGTTCAGGGGAATTATCTACATAGGAGATCTCAGATGGTGGTACCATGTAAAATGAGGAGATCGGTGGTGGATTTAGCTCATGTTGGTCATTTGGGTGTAGCGAGGACAAAGGGTTTAGTGAGAGCAGACTTCTGGTGGCCTGGAGTTGATAAAGATATTGAGGAGAAGGTGATACGGTGCATCGAGTGTGTGGAGGGCGATAAGAGTCTCAGGGTGCAGAAGGTACCCATGGTGGTAAGGAACTGTCCCAAGGTACCCTGGGATGAGGTTACATTAGATCTTTTGGGGCCATTTAACATTAGAGGAGAAAGAGATAGCAAATCAATTACTACTAGCATATAGTTATCAAAGAGGACTGAAGTTTGCATGTTAAAAGACATTTCCAGTGGCAGCATTATCAAGTTCCTGGAGCAATTGTTTTGGAGGGAGGGGTTTCCCAGGAGATGCTTGTCTGATAATGGCCCTCAACTAGTTTCTAAGGAATTAAGGGATTTTTGGTGTAAGTATGGTATAGAACAAGTCACCACCTCACTCTATCACCCTCAGAGCAACGGGTGTGTGGAGCATTTCAATAGGACGCTCATGGAGGCAATTAGAATTGTTGATGCCACTGGGGGTGATTGGACCAGGACGGTAATGGAAAGGACTTTCCAGTATAGGTTGATGCCTTACAGTGTCACAGGTGTGTCGCATTTTGAAGTTTTGCGTGCAAGGAAGCCTAATTAACACCTGTGTCCTGGTTGGATGGCCAAGTCTAAGAGTGTGGGTGTGGGACTGGAAAGTTTGAAAGAAGATTTTGCTGTCTGGTTTCAAGGCCAAAATGTGTTATGATCAAAGGAATTGTTGCAGGGATTTCAGAGTAAAGGAGGCTGAGTGGATAAAAGTAAAACTTGCTACTTAGGTGCGGAAGGGAGCGTCTGTGTTTTCGGAACCCAAGCAAGTGGTGAAGGATTTGGGCTCTTCTGTGCTGATTAAAGGTGGTGGTGTCTGGAACAAGGAGAGAGTGGCTGTGCCTAGGGTGAATGGTGTTAGTTGGGTGCACCACTCAAGCGATTAGAGGTTGCTTTTGAATGATTAGTAAGAGAGCTGTTAAGGTGTGCACTGGTATGTTGTTCCACAATGTACATATTTAGTTATTATATTACTGCATAGAGTTCATTAGCATAGTTATTATGGTTATGGTTGCTATGTACATCACAAAGTTATGTGCTGGAATGTATGTATTTGATTGTGGAGATTCCTCTAGTGAAAAGAGCTGTGCTGCTTCCCTGGCTGGGGGTCGTTTCCCTGTGATCTCAAACTAATTGATCACACGTTACTGCTGGCTTTGTGCGAGTCATTATACACAACACTGGTGTGATGTGATCTCTTCTGTTGAGTTTAAGGATAAGTCTGGGGGCTGCGTTTTGTATTTGTTGTAGTTCTTTAGTAGGTAGACTGGCATTCCAAGGTATATGCTGTTAGCATAATCTATCCTGGACATGAAAAGGGATATGATGGCTAGTGTTTTGTGCGTGAATGAAAGGAAAGGTTGTATTATTTTTTACCATTTGTAGGTGGAAGAGACACTTCTGGATTATCGTGTTAATTTGGGGTTCCAATGTTAATTTGTTGTCCATGATGATTCCAAGGTTTTTTACTGTTGCAGATGGCTTTGGTGGGTTTCCCAGTTCTACTGGCCACGGGATCCGCTCATTGTTTCCTCTACCTTCAATTGTAATTGTGATTTCTGTTTTGTCTGGGTTAATCTAGAGTTCGTTGAGGTTCATCCACTGGTAGAGCTCCTTGAGACACTCTATTAGGGGTGCATTCTCTTCTTGTATGTCGCTGTATTAGAAGATGATTTGTGTATCATCTGCGTAGCTGTAGCATGTTAGTCCGTGTTTTTTTATGAGGTTGTTTAACGGAGTCATGTAGATATTGATGTTATACTCACCTGGCTCCTACAGGGGCGTCGGTCGAACCCGGACAGCTGCGGTCTCCACCCACGTGATGCGTACTGCAGCGATGACTGAGTGGATCTGCCCTCCTAATCTTGTCTGCTTAACCTGTAGAAATATTCTCCTTATATTCTTGAAAGATGAGCTCTCCATCCTTTGTGGATTTGCAGGGGCGCGTCGATTCCAGTTACTTCACTGGTTTGAAGGCTCGGGAGAGTTCCGGAGAGTATTGACTCTGAGGTTCCTGGTGAGGACCAGTAAGTATTAAGTTCATAGAGTTCAGTATGTCCAATGTTCACTCTTGTTCCCCCCCTTCCTTTCTTGTCTTGCAGCTGGCTCGTGAAAAGATGCTCTTGTGGCAGCTGGTGGTGCTCAGGTAAGAGTTTGTATTACCCGGCGCTGTCCGGTAAATGTTGCAAGTGGAAAACGTGTTGTTTTGTCTCTCTTTACAGATGCGGCACGTGAAAATATGGAGAGTCACAAAAGGATGCCTCCGGTGGTAAATCAGGTAAGTCTATGGTGGTAAGAATTATATTTGTTGGTTCCCTCGGCCACCTTGTGGTTTTCTTTTGTCTCCTAGGTGCCGAAGTTCGGCGAAGAAATGATGGAGGCAGCGCCGACCCGAAGGATGCTGTGAAGACTGGCGAGTATGGCGCGGCGCTGCAGCTGGAGGTGTGGCGCGTGCAGAAATTATGTTCTTTACAGGTCCGGAGACGAGATGGATGCAGAATCAGGTGTGGAATAGAAATAAGTTTGTTTCTGTCCCTTTCTTTCCTCTTTGTTTTAGGAGCTCTGGATTCGAGGCGGGCGTGGCAGAAGACTGGATGCAGGCTGCAGGCACGGTGAGCGTTATGCTGCTGGATGCGAAATAACGCGAAGCGTGTGTTGCTGGTCGGGCGTGGTTTAAATAGCCTCAAAAGTAGTCCCAGGTAAGAAGTCCCTAGAACCACATCCAAGTAAAAAATTGTCCCTGCAGAAAAATAGTCCCTTTCAGGCTTCATGTTGAATTGGAGTCATTTGCAGCATGGTCTGCCTGAGATAAGAAATGACTATGAGCCTGGCGCCTAATATGAGCCTGGCGCCTTAGGTGCCAGGACAGAACCCAGATAGCCTCTAGCCAGGGCTGCTGAGGTTTTACTAAATGTCTAGATGCCTGCTCCCAGGGCTGATGAGCTTGGTCCGGATGCCTGGGGGTAGGCATCATGTCAATTGAATAGTAGTGGTGATAAAGATGAGCCTTGGGGTACTCCGTAGGTGGTGTCTCATGGTGTGGATTTGAAAGATTTTAACCAGTCTGTTTCTGTTCTTTCCGAGAGGAAGGATATGATCCAGAGAAGTGCTGTATCAGCGAGTCCTATATCTTCCAGTCTTTTTATTAGGATATTGTGGTTTACTGTGTCAATGGCCGCCGAGCGATCCAGTAATATCAGCGCTGAATTGAGTCTGCATTCAACTTTAGATCGTCCCATATTGAGACTAGAGTTGTCTCTCTTCCTCTCAATGGTCTGAAGCCTACTTGCGTCCTGTAGATGGTTATTTTTCAACGTGCTCCGGTAGTTGTTCATAGACATAGGTTTTCTAATAGTTTTGCTGGGTATGGGATGTTTGAGATAGGTCTATAGTGTGTGAAGTCTTCCAGGTCTCCCATTGTTCCTTGAGCAGTGGTTTGATGTAGGCCATTTTGAATGCTCTTGGTACTTTCTCTGTCGTAAGTGATTGAACAGTTTAGGTAGAATTCCGATGGTGTGTCCTGTGCAAGGATGGATTTATAGCTGTCTGGAGAGCAGGGGTCCATTGGGGAACCTGCTTTGTTACTGTTTTTAACCAAGCTTAGTTTTTCTCTTGACATCTGTTGGAAGCAGCCCATTTTGCTTTGTGGTCTAGGGGTTGGTGGTAGCTGGTGGATTGTTTGGTCGATTGGTCTGCGTTTTCCTGTGTAGCAGCTTGCTGGGCTTGGAACTCCAATCCGATCAGTCCAAACGTTTGAGAGGTACAGGGGAGGGTATTCCGACTCCTCCGAAGGTCTTAGCAGTGACCGTAGTTCAGTCACAAGGTCACCCAAGTGTATTGCATCTCTGCAGTCTGTTTAGCTTTCGCGTCCTTACGAGCTGGCCTGTTTGGAATATTTTGCGCATGGGCTGTCTGCCGAGTCACCGGGGCCGTCTACTGCAGAGACGCAATACACTTGGGTGACCTTGTGACTGAACTAAATGTCAAAAGCAGAGGATAGATCAAGGAGAATGAGGACAGAAGGGAGATTAGAGTCAAGATTGGAGAGCAAGTCTTCATGGGTGTTCAGGAGAGCAGTGTCTATGCTTCTGGCAGCTCTGAAGCCAGACTGGTAGTCATGGAGGCAACCAACAGATTTGGTATGTAGATTAAGCTGGGAGATGACCAGCTTTTCCAAGAGTTTGCCCAGGAAAGTGATGGAGATTGGGTGATAGTTAGCCTGTAATGATGACAGGAGCCTTCGATAGCTTAAACCTCCTTTATTCTGTTCCTGCGGCAAACTGCCACTTCCCAGGCTCTCTTATGCACATGCGCGAACATCATGCATGCTCATTGGCCCATCCTTCGGAGCTCCAAGGCTCCGTTAACTGTGTCCTTCCCAGGACACTCCAGGGGAGGGGGACCAGGAAGGGAAGAGAATGAAAGTCAACCAGGCAGGTCTCTTGGCAAATCAAGTATCACCTTCCAGAAAGTTCCCAGGCTTACTCGATAGGCATTGTTACACGAGAAGTGTCAGGTGTCCTTACTTTGCATTCTTAAAGAAAACATTTGCATTCTAATATCAAGGGGCCAATATTCTTCAAAGTGTTCATAGTGAGCATGTGTAAAAAGAATGCGCTATGCTTTTATGCATGTTTTTTTACAAACAACGTTGTTTATTTATTTTGTTATTATTAGTGCATTTTGGTTAAAATAACCTTAACACCGAATTGATAAATAAATCACACATACATTACAAATACGCTATGGCATAAAAACATTCAACATGAATGCACAAATAGGGATTACATTATTCCACATTCCATCAAGTGGAAAGGTTTCAAGAATAAAATATCCCAAAACAAACACAAATACAACCTAGAGCAATGACACTATTCCACATTTCATCAAAGGGGAGGATTTAAAATTAAATCACAGAACAAGCACAAGTCCAACCTGGCGTTAATTGGTTACCAGTCCCCGGGAAATGCCCATCATCCCATCAGCCTCCTTCCAAACATAGTGCCCACCCCCTGGAACAACGAGAGAATAGGCCCCAGATAGGTAAGAGCATGGACGGTCGATTTTAAAGGCCTGCTGCGTGAAGTCTAAATTGCGCATTTTTTGGGCTAGTTTATTAAGGGAGATGCTTCTATCCCATTCCTAAATTTTCAGCTTCAATTAATTTAGGTAGTCAGGCATGTCTGTTAACAGTGAGAAGCCTATCTCCTCACAATGTGACTCCACCATCTTCCTCAGTGAAGCCACAAAAAGGTTTACTGAGGCAGCCCCCAAGCTGCATACTACCAAGCTCAGGAGCTTACAGTCCTCCAAGGGGCACAATCCCAGGTGGCAGTAGCGTTTACAATGCTTAAGAAGCCAATGCACCATAGGGGCTGGACCCCCAACTCCAGTCTTAAAGCTTCGACTGGATGGCCTTAGGAACATTCAGAATAGACCGTAATAGCTTCCCCTATAATGTCTCCAACCATGCCATTTGACCCACAGCCAAGAGATCCAAGCCATAAGTCAGTCCAGGGATAATCCTGGTCTGGTATATCCTGATCCAATCCTCAATATAATAATAATAATTGGTTATTTATAATGTGCTTAATACCCACACGTCCTGCTTTACCTAAGAGACCCGCAAATAAATGCCCTCATCGCATTAGACATATTGGCTAATTATGCACGTTACTCAGGGATACACTTCAGCAAACAGAAATCCTGTGCATTTCCACTGGCTAGCTAAGAGGGGTAAAGGAGACAAACGTACCCAAGTTAGGAATCAAGTTGCAACTGGAAATGTTTCGATACCTGGGGGTCAACATAAAACACACGCCAGAGCTCACGCACAAATGTAATACGGAAGCTGTGACGAGTGGACTACGCAACTCTATAAAGTTCTGGTCCAAGCTACCACTATTAATGATAGGTAGAGCAGCCATCACTAAAATGATAATACTCTTGAGATTCTTATATTACTTTGTAAATGTATGATATTACATAAGACCACCCCTTTTTCAGGAAACTAGAAACCATGCTCAAATAATTCTTGTGGGGAGCATCACGACACAAACTTCCCCTCCACATACTGACACTACCGCACAAAGAAGGAGGGATCCAACTTCCCGACCTTCAGAAGTACTACTTAGCGGCACAGCTCAGCCACGTGACGAGCTGGCTAACAGAAGAACCAACAGCCGAAACAGAACTACTACAACACCTGACTGCCCCAACATACCCCAAAGAAGTATTATGGAACCCGCGGATAGAACCACCAAATATTCCCATGATAGTAAAGCTAGGAAGACAAGCATGGAACAAGACCAGCTCGATGCTTCGACTACAACACCCATATTTGCCCGAAATTCCTATGCTGGCAGATGTATGCAAAACTTTATCCGACTTACCCGCAATGAGAAATTTGGAAAAGGTGGGACTGTATGTCATGATGCCTACCTCCAAGGACCCAGGTCCGACCCAGCAACCCCAGAGGCAGGCATCATTTCCCCCAGGGGAGTGCCAGCGGGCCCAAGCTGGGACCTTTTGGACGCAGTCCTGGCACCTTAGGCGCCAGGCTCATGTTGGACCTCTGTCCTGGCGCCTTAGGCGCCAGGCTCATAAAGCTAGACATGTGTTCAAGTGTTTTAATGTGCACTTACCTGATGCAGACCATGCTGCCACATCCAGGCCCTCTTGAGGCCTGAATAGGAACTATTTTACCTGTGGGACTACTTTCCACCCGGGTGTGGTCGGGGAAGGATACATACCTGATCGGAGGAAGGATACACACTTGGAACTTCTTCCAAAGCTATTTAAACCACACCCGATCAGCAACTCACGCTTCACGTTGTTCTGCTCCTCGCAGCTGGACGCTCACTGTGTCAGCTCCTGCATCTGGACTTCAGCCACGCCTGTCAGCATCCTGGGTCACCTGCAAAGGGAGACAAGAGACCTACCAGCTAATCTGAACCACGGAGACATCACCGACGATCCTGAAAGGGAAAACATCATTTTTAAAAGCATTTCGTGCTGCATTTCACTCACCTTTCCTGGTTTCCTCCATCTTCAGCAGCGATCATCCGGATACACAGCCACTTCCCAGAGCCTAGAGAAAAAGACAAGAATAAGAGGTGAGAGAAGGAAGGGAATAGGAAAAGCTCAGTTTCCTTCTAAGACTTACCTGCTGGGTCATTCCCATTTCATTTCGGGTCTTGCTGCTTCCAAGCATTTTCTGGACCCCGGCCCATATGGGGAAAAAAGACAAGACATTAGATGAGTGAATGCAAAAACATTACCTGAGCGCTCATCTAGGACTTACCAGATCTTTACTGGAACTGCACGTTTCACTTCGGGTCGGCGCCATATCTCCGGCATTCCGAACCCCGGCCCCTATGGGGAAAAGACATCAACATTAGCGCTTTGTTGCAAAAAGTCTCCAAAGGAATCTTCATTCATCACCTGAAAAAAGACAATGAACATTATTATTTAAAGCTTGAACTTTTGAACTTGCAACAGAACTTTTACAGCGCCTTACCAGTATAATCAAGCTTACCTGAACTCCCATCCAACCTCAATCCAGTGAAGTAACTGGGTTCAACGCGCCCCTGCGTCAGAAGCAGGATGGAGAGCTCCTCCTTTCAGACCCTAAGGTGAGACTTCACAGGGAATCGTGGAAGGGTATCGTGGAGGGTTGGAAGAGAGTGGGAGGCTTGAGCATAACTCAGTCAGTAGGTAATACTCCCTTTTCACGCACAGGGGTATATTCCTACGAGCCGGAGAAGCCAGAGTAGAGGGCGCTTCCGGTCCATCTTCTGAGTCCTGTGCTTCACCATTGAAGAAGCATCAGCACTCGAAGCCAGACCTGCGCCTCCGTGGGAACCAGGTGAGCGTTACAGAACGCAAAGCCTACCCACAATTTCCCACTCGGGCGCTATGGAGACTTCCGAGACTGACCAGCTGGCTCAGCTTTTGGGGGAATTACGGGCAGAGGTGCACTCAGCCCGCCAGGAGACTAACGCTCTCAAAAGAGAACTGATCTTATCTAAGGAAAGAACTGATCACCTAGCCAAAAGGTTATTACAGGCCCAGGCAGGGCACACTCCTTTACCTAATTCTGGAGACATTTCCACATCAATGGGTTTGAGTAACCCGGTACAAATTAATCTACCTGGACACATGCCTTTGGCCCCGCCTGAATATTTTGCGGGGGATCCCAAGAAATATGCCGTCTTTATGAACCAATGTCGTTTACACTTTCTATGCTGACCCGGAGCCTTCCCTAACGACCAGACCAAGGTAGCCTTTATACTATCTTACCTCAGTGGCAGTGCTGCCGATTGGTCTATTCTATTGGTAAATCAGGATGATCCCATTCTCCAGAATTTTCAGGGCTTCCAGGCCAGCATGGAAAGATTGTTCGCTCAACACTCTCAAGGACAGGCCCTTGATAACGAACTGCTATCCTTACGACAAGGTAATCAGGATCTTCTGCCCTACATTGCCACCTTTAACAGACTGGTTGTGGAAACTGGATGGCCAGAAAGCAAAAGGATCACATTGTTTCATCGAGGCCTGCGCGGAGAGCTTAAGGATGTTCTAGCTCAGATAGTAAACCCACCCCAGGTCTGCGCAGACTACATTGACTTGGTGGTTCAACTTGATCACAGACTTCAAAATAGAAAAGCAGATCGGTTCAAGTATGAAAACCGAGCACCGATCAAAACCCACGCTACCTCCAAGAGTACCAACGTATCTGAACCTATGCAAATCGGTGGTGTTAAAGGACCATTAAAGCAGAAAGAACGAGAGAGAAGACGGCAAATGCAACTTTGTCTGTATTGCGGGACTTCCGGTCACTTTCTTCGAAATTGTCCAGTTAAACCACTTAAGAAGGTGGTTGGAGCTACCGATAACGAATTAGTGACACCTGATTCGGGAAACGACCTAGCCCGGCAAGCGTAGGGGTCCGCTTGCCGAGCTTGAAAACTAACTCTTTGACCTCGCATTTCGTCATGCCAATGGTGCTCGTGGACCCAAAACAGCCTCAGCAGTTACATGCTATAAAAGCATACATCGACAGTGGAGCTATTGGAAATTACATAGACCGTGAATTGGCTTCCAGGATTAAGCTTCCTCTCCGCCCGAAAGTAACCCAAGATGTCATTACTACAGTAGATGGAACCGAAATAGCCTCAGGGCCTGTAACGCATTCCACTGTTGAAGTGACACTGGTGGGTCAGGATGGACATCGGGAAGCAATTGTGTTTGATGTGATCAAGGCCCCACAATTTCAAGTAATTCTTGGAATTCCTTGGTTAGAAACACATAATCCCAGAATTTACTGGCGAGCAAAGAAGATAGGTTTGCCTGATTGTGAATCAACTTGTTATCCAAGAAATCCAGCTATGGGTCTAGCCACAGCAACTTCCACCGCTGTACAGCTACCGTCTGAATACCAAGAATTCCAAGACGTTTTTCAGAAAGAACAGGCTAACACGTTACCTCCCCATCGGTCTTATGATTGCCAGATCGATCTGGTACCCAATGCTCAACTACCTTGTAGTAGGATTTATGCTCTTACGGAACCTGAGAACCTGCATTTGCGTCAGTATTTAGATCAGTACCTAGCCAATAGTTTTATTCGCCCGTCAAAGTCTCCTGTATCTTCAGCTCTGTTCTTCGTGCCAAAAAAAGAAGGCGACCTTAGAACGTGTATAGACTATCGTGCCCTAAATCAAATAACGATTAAGAATCGTTATCCTCTGCCCTTGATCCCTGAACTTATCGACCAGGTGAAAGACGCTTGTGTGTACACCAAGTTAGATCTCCGAGGAGCTTATCACCTGGTACGCATAAAAGAAGGCGACGAATGGAAGACTGCATTCCGCACCAAATTTGGGCTCTTCGAATATCAGGTGATGCCCTTCGGTTTGTGCAATGCACCTGCCGCCTTTCAGTACTTTATGAATGATGTTCTTCGGGAAGTTATCGATGTCTGTGTCATTGTTTACATTGACGACATCCTGGTGTACTCTTCTTCAGAATCTGATCACAGAAAACATGTTAGGGCAGTTCTTGAGAAACTGCGCCAGCACAGACTATTTGCAAAACTCGAAAAATGCGTTTTTCATACCACAGAAGATGAGTTTCTCGGATTCATCCTGACACCTCAAGGAGTCCGAATGGACTCGCGAAAGGTGGACGCCATCCTCAAATGGCCATCTCCAAGCTCGGTGAAGGGAGTTCAGAGCATGCTCGGCTTTGCCAATTTCTATCGAAGATTCATCCCGGAATTTTCCCGAACAGTCCAACCCATCACCGCTCTCCTAAAGAAAAACAAACGCTTCGAATGGACTCTTGAGGCCGAACAAGCCTTCCAGGACCTGAAAACCAAATTCACCTCTGCACCTGTATTGAAGCACCCGCACCCAGATCTCCCGTACATAGTGGAAACCGATGCTTCCAGTTCGGCCATGGGAGCTGTCCTGTCGCAAAGAGACCCAAAAACTAACCAACTACACCCAGTGGCCCTTTGGTCCAGAAAATTTTCTCCTCCTGAAATCAACTACGCAATTACCGATAAAGAGTTACTGGCCATCAAATCTGCTTTCAAGGCTTGGCGTCACTACCTTCTCGGGGCAAGGCACACCATCACCGTAATTACGGACCACAGAAACTTACAGTATTTAAAGACGGCCAAAGCTCAATCTTCACGACAACTCCGATGGGCTCTATTCTTTGCGGAATTTGATTTTGTAATTACCTATCGCCCTGGCTGCAAGAATGGAAAAGCAGACGCCTTATCCCGGATTGGCATGGAAGAACCTAATTCGAGCTTAGAACCTGTGCCCATCATACCTGAGCAAAGAATCTTAGGCTTAACTTCATTGCAATCTATTGAGGATATCCAAACGCAAGTAAAACAACTTCTAGACTCTTCAACCTTATTGGAATGGAGTCAAAAGGGTCCTCATTACACCGTTAAGGATGACTTACCCTACTTCCAGGAGCGGTTGTTTCTGCCAAGTAAAGAATTGCAAGAACTTGTTATTGCCCATCATCATGAATCTTTAATGGAAGGACACCCTGGTATCGCTAAAACGGAGGAAAAAATCAAACGCCACTTCTGGTGGCCTTCTTGGAGAAAAGACATAGTCTTTTGTACTGTCTTGTGGAATTTGCGCCCAAAACAAGGCTAAAAAAAAAGGCCAGCCGGCCTACTTCAACCCTTGGATATTCCACCGGCACCATGGCACACCCTGTCAATGGACTTTATAACAGATCTGCCTCCTTGTGCTGGTTACAACACAATCCTTGTAATTGTGGACCTATTCTCCAAAATGGCCCACTTTATCCCTTTAAAGGGTTTGCCTTCAGCTTCCACCTTGGCCAAGGAATTCCTGGAGAATATAGTTCGCATACATGGTTTCCCTTCCATTTTAGTCTCGGATCGTGGAAGTCAATTTATCTCACATTTTTGGAAGAAGTGTTGCCAACTAGCACAAATAGATGTGCGGTTATCCACCAGCCACCACCCCCAGACCGACGGACAAACCGAGAGAACCAATTAGACTCTCGAGCAATATCTTCGGTCCATGTTACACCAATCCGAGTTAAATTGGAAAGACATCCTTTGGATCGCAGAATATGCATACAACAATTCAGTGCATTCTGGAACCGGACAAACCCCCTTTTATACTTTGTATGGTCACCATCCACGGACCTCTGACCTAGATCCACCTCTGACCCTGGAAATGCCCGCAGTAAATCATATGCATTCCACAATAACCCGAGCCTTCAAAGAAGCTGCAACTCATTTACAGCAAGCCAAGAAAAAGTATAAAGAAAATGCTGATTTGCACCGAAGTAAAACTCCTCCTTACCAAGTAGGAGACCAGGTATGGCTAGCAACTAAACATTTACCCCTCAAGGGCCCGCGAACCTTCAATCCCAGATTCATAGGACCTTATCCCATCAAAGCTATAATCAACCCAGTGGCCTTTAAACTGGATCTACCGTCCAACATGCCTATTCATCCAGTTTTTCATGCATCACTTTTGAAGCCAGTACAACCAGGAACCCGATTGTCCAAGCCTCCAGATCCAGTTCAAATTGAAGGGGAATTAGAATTCGAAGTTAAAGACATTTTAGACTCCAAGGTGGTAAAGTCGAAACTCTTCTATCTTGTTGACTGGAAGGGATATGGACCTCAGGAGAGATCGTGGGAGCCTAGTAACCATCTCCACGCACCTCGATTAGTACAAAGGTTTCACCGGAGATTTCCGAACAAGCCCAAACCCCCGGAGGGAAGAACCTTGGGAGGGGCCTTGAGGGGGGGTACTGTCATGATGCCTACCTCCAAGGAGCCAGGTCCGACCCAGCAACCCCAGAGGCAGGCATCATTTCCCCCAGGGGAGTGCCAGCGGGCCCAAGCTGGGGCCCTTTGGACGCAGTCCTGGCGCCTTAGGCGCCAGGCTCATGTTGGACCTCTGTCCTGGCGCCAGGCTCATAAAGCTAGACATGTGTTCAAGTGTTTTAATGTGCACTTACCTGATGCGACCATGCTGCCACATCCAGGCCCTCTTGAGGCCTGAATAGGAACTACTTTACCTGTGGGACTACTTTCCACCCGGGTGTGGTCGGGGAAGGATACATACCTGATCAGAGGAAGGATACACACTTGGAACTTCTTCCAAAGCTATTTAAACCACACCCGATCAGCAACTCACGCTTCGCGTTGTTCTGCTCCTCGCAGCTGGACGCTCACCGTGTCAGCTCTTGCATCTGGACTTCAGCCACGCCTGTCAGCATCCTGGGTCACCTGCAAAGGGAGAGAAGAGACCTACCAGCTAATCTGAACCACGGAGAAATCACCGACGATCCTGAAAGGGAAGACACCATTTTTAAAAGCATTTCGTTACGATCGCTGCAGCGCTGCATTTCACTCACCTTTCCTGGGTTCCTCCATCTTCAGCAGCGATCATCCAGATACACAGCCACTTCCCAGACCCTAGAGAAAAAGACAAGAATAAGAGGTGAGAGAAGGAAGGGAATAGGAAAAGCTCAGTTTCCTTCTAAGACTTACCTGCAGGGTCATTCCCATTTCATTTCGGGTCTTGCTGCCTCCAAGCATTTTCTGGACCCCGGCCCCTATGGGAAAAAAGACAAAGACATTAGATGGGTGAATGCAAAAACATTACCTGAGCGCTCATCTAGGACTTACCAGATCTTTACTGGAACTGCACGTTTCACTTCGGGTCGGCGCCATATCTCCGGCATTCCGAACCCCGGCCCCTATGGGGAAAAGACATCAACATTAGCGCTTTGTTGCAAGAAGTCTCCAAAGGAATCTTCATTCATCACCTGAAAAAAAACAATGAACATTATTATTTAAAGCTTCAACTTTTGAACTTGCAACAGAACTTTTACAGCGCCTTACCAGTATAATCAAGCTTACCTGAACTCCCATCCAACCTCAATCCAGTGAAGTAACTGGGTTCAACGCACCCCTGCGTCAGAAGCAGGATGGAGAGCTCGTCCTTTCAGACCCTAAGGTGAGACTTCACGCGGAATCGTGGAAGGGTATCGTGGAGGGTTGGAAGAGAGTGGGAGGCTTGAGCATAACTCAGTCAGTAGGTAATACTCCCTTTTCACGCATAGGGGTATATTCCTACGAGCCGGAGAAGCCAGAGTAGAGGGCCCTTCCTGTCCATCTTCTGAGTCCTGCGCTTCACCATTGAAGAAGCATCAGCACTCGAAGCCAGACCTGTGCCTCCGTGGGAACCAGGTGAGCGTTACACTGTACACATGGGGGGACATGTTGAATGATGGAACCTTCAGGTACTTCGAATCGCTACATGCACAAGAGAGACTGGCAAAAGGCCAATACTTGTGGTACCAAAGAGTCA
The DNA here is from genome assembly GCF_040938575.1 of Ambystoma mexicanum. Taxonomy (NCBI): domain Eukaryota; kingdom Metazoa; phylum Chordata; class Amphibia; order Caudata; family Ambystomatidae; genus Ambystoma; species Ambystoma mexicanum. The sequence goes on along the minus strand of NC_090930.1, from coordinate 142,505,784 downwards.
AACACACCGCAAAGAAGAAATTGAATATATGGCCCGAAGAACCAACACCGAACCCCCTAATAAAACAAATCTACAACCTAAGCGACGGCTGGAAACCCATATCCAGATTATACAACCAAATAATGGACAGACCCAATACCCGCAGTACGTCGCTGAAAGAAAGATGGAAGAAGGACCTACGAACCACCATGACCGAGAACGAATGGGAAATGGTACTACTCTATACAACTTACATGACCCCACACAGAATAGCCAGCTTTAACAAACGAGCCCGACCACAATTCCCCCGGTGCAGCAACAAAGATGCGGATATGATACACATCTTCTGGACCTGTCGCAAGGTGCTAAGCTTCTGGACCAAAATTGAATAAACCTGCACGAAAACGGGAGTGAAAAGGTACGAATGGACCCCGAAAGAGTGCCTATTAGGTACATACCCCAGACTGAGCAAACAAACACGTAGTAAAACTGATGGACATGGCGTGTATACTTGCAAAGAGAGCAATAGCGATAACGTGGAAATCGCCTGGGTGTCCGAGATACGAAGCCTGGATCAAAGAGATGGAGAGATGGACAGAAGCAGAAACCAGCACCTGGAACGCTGGGATCACTAGAGAAGAGGGAGACACAAACGCTACGTTCGAATCATGGAAAGCCCTAATAAGAGACATGCTTTTCTCGGCAGACCACAAACCCCCCTAAACTCAAACGCATCAACCAACACAAGCTTGAAACAACATGGACATGCATGGAACGCGCCCTCCACTTAGCCCTCCCCAGACCAACAGCTATAAACCTTACAGCATCCCACCACCTAAGAGGAAAGAGGAAGCGGCACAACCACAACGCAGCCGGAAGACAGTCACCGTTAATTGTTGTTTATTGCTTATTTATTGTTAATTAAGAAACAATTATCATACTAAATAATAAGATTGCAACACCGAGCATTAAATACTGTATGTTTGTCTATAGATGCCAGTAAAATACTTCACAAAAAAATATAATGCGCTTAATACCCAGAGGTTTCTGAGCGCGGATCCGGGTATCAAACCTGCGTTTCTCCATGTCGTCTTGCTTCCAAGACGAGCTCATTGCCAATGAGCTATCCTCCCAATGTTGTTCCCGCCTGAACTAGACACAAAGCGTTTTATCAGGTACCATTACTTAAGGTTGCGACAGGAAACAACCACACCATAAAATCCCTTGGTTGGATTAGAGTGGATAGGGAAGGCCAAGTATGGATAGCTATCAACTAACCTCTAGTTTAGTACCATTCAGCGACCACACATGTGACGGCCGCTGTTTTGACCTTCTCCCCAGCACCATAACCTTTGTTTTAGATTGATTTATTAACATGTTATTTGTGCTTGCATATTCCCCTAATGCATTGTTGGCTTTCTGGAGCCCAATTTGCATGCAGTCCATAAGGATGGTATTGTCCGCAGACATTAGCCAGGGAATGGCCACACCCCCAAGCCTAGGCAGAAGCATTCTGATACCATGCATAACAGAATCTAAATCTGACGATTAAAGGTTATAAAGTAGTGGGTTAGGGCACACCCCTGTTTCAGGCCAATGTTAGTTTTAATGGTACCAGACAGGGCCCCCTCCTGCGATAAGCGAATAGATACCAGGGCCTCACGGTGCAGTTCCTTGATGAAATGAAGGAGAACTGGGTCCATGCCCATTGTAAGAGTTTGTGCCAGAACCTATCCCGGCAAACAGTGTCGAACACCCTGTAATAGTCCACAAAGCACATTACAATCTCCTGCTTGGAGGCTATCATGTCATACAATAGGAACTGCACAGCACAGTTCCCCTCTTAAACACTGCTATCAAGATGGACTCCCTCCAACTACTCGGGATGACTCCAGAAGATAAGATTCTGTGGATCCATAGAGCCAATGTCTAAGCCATATGCGGACGGATTGATTTGCAGTGATTTGCCAGCGGCTGAAAGTACCGCGGGCAAAACGTTTGCATGAGAAGGGTGCAAACTACCAAATGTTTGCACCTTTTCTCATGCGAACACACATACAAACTCACACAACACACCCATAACACCCCACCACCCACACCCTCAGCACATCCCCACCCCCAAAATAAACAAACCCCACTTACCTTCATCTTCACGCTGGGTTCCTGCAGCGCCAGTTCCCTTTCACTTCAGTGATTGGGAACCGGCGCTGCATGGTCCTTTTCATTTCTTTTTTTTGTAACGGAAGGCTGCGGGGGTGTGCCACGCAGCTCCCGCTCACTATACCATGAAGTATAGTGAGCGGGGGGTTGCGGGAGACACCCACGCAGCCCCCGTTTATTTTTTACAATGCTACCACCAAAGGTTCGAACCTTTGGTGTTCGAACATTTGGTGGTAGCATTTTTAGAACTTTTGGTCATTGCGACCATTTATTTTGCCTGGAGCTCTAACCACTGCTTATTACTTATTACACCTGGATAAGCTTTGCATTTACCCCTGAATTCCTCACTGCATTACCTTCATGCGGTTTTAAAAAGGTACTTGCTAACACACACATTGCACCATGTGATATTACAGATTGCAGATAGCAGTGAAACAAGAAAATGCACTTAGCTGCGGATCATACTCCTAGGTCCTTTAGTGCTTCACAGGAAGTCCCGAATGTTCTGCGATGAAGGTCCGCTGGAAAATACCAAAAATAACAATGAGCGAGAGCCGGGCTAATTCTAGTTTTCTTAGCACGCTGCTTTCTACCCCAAGTAATGGGTAATCATGAGCGGAACGTGCGTGCTGTACGGGTTAATTTCACCCAAGGCTCCGGACACGTGTTTCCTGGTGTTCTCCATTTAAGGCATCGGAGACCGTGCATTTCGGGTTGCTTTCATCCGGAACGTTGCAAAGCGTTTAATTCCCTCAGTCACTCCCAAGAATGCATTCAACATGCGGATTAGTGTCTGCCATTCACTACCGTCTCTACCGCTAAGTAAACAGTGCCTTCCATGCACTGCGATCTCTACCGCTAAGTAAATATGCCCCCAAAAGGATTAGTCTTCTCTTCAAACGAGAGTTCAAACAAGATAGCAATTATCTGTATTCTGGTGTGGGGCCTGTGGAGTGTTCAGGCGGGCCGAATGAACCGGGTAGACTTGCCCTGGGCGGATCGCTGGAAAACACGTCCGTTCCCTTCTGAAGCCGGAATAGCAAGCAGGAGCGCACGGGCACAGCTCGCACATGCGCAGTTCGTCAGGCGTGGCTCTTTCCATCCCAGCAGGCTTGCGAAGCAAAATGCTGGGAAATGTAGTTTCCTAACATTTCTTTGTCCCTGAGTGTTCTGCCTGCAATAAGGATGGAATAGCCTCCTTATATAACATATAGGGCTTGTGCAAGGGGTTAGTGAGACCAGGGTGTTTCTGGGGGGTTTGCATGACACACATACTACTATTAACATGCCTAGCCCCGACAGGCCTACACCCTACACCGGGCGGATTAGCCTTGAATACTGTGTTGGGGATTGAATCTGGGCCAACCGGCCGGGACAACTTAAAATTCGTAATAAATGCCTCAATGTCATCAGCCTCAAAAGAACTCAATATTCGCAGTTGGTGGGCAGTACCCGAGTCCCTGAGGGGGCTATCGACCGATCATAAAACAAAGACCCCATGTAGTCCAACCAGGTTTCCTCTGGAATAGGATTCAGTTCATTTGAAAATTGTCCTGCCCAAAAAGCCCTGAATAATGACCAGACTCATTGGTGTGCAATAGATCAAACAGGTTAACCTACCTTGTGCTTTGCAGTGAACCCCTGTGTTGGCGTATCAAGTTTTTATACGTTGTGGACAATGCTCCAAGTTTAATTTAACGAACTTTAAGATCAAGGTCGACACATTTCTTGGTGGCTGTCATCTCGGCACGATAAACTCTTTTCCTCTGTTGTATTGCAGCATCAAAAGGGGCCAACCCAACTCTGGCCAGCTGGGCCCCTACTCAAATGTGTTTCAGATGGTTGAAGTGGCACAGGGTAGCCTGCAGATTCCCTCCCACCCCCCCCAGATACTAAACTATTCGAAATGAGGTGTCCCTCTGATTCAAGTAACGAGTTCATCCTAGCAATCCCCCTCTCACACCAACGCTGGCGGTTGCCTGCATTATTGACCAGGACAGGCAGGGCTGGACCCCCTTGTGACACTCACAAAGGGCCAGTCCCAGGACAACAACAGGTGGTCATTCAGATTCGTCTGAACTATCTTCATCAGATTCAGCACGTCCCATATTTCTTGACATACAAAGACATAATCAAAGCATGACTGGGATTTGCCACTAAATCAAGTGTACCCTTTCTCTTGGTCCCCAAGCAATTTGGTATTAAGACATACCAACTTTTGAAGATCTAGTTGGACCAACCAGCCCTTCGTGGTGGCGTGTGCTCTGAGATTGCCCAACGCAGGAGGACAATTAGGTTTGGATCCAGGAGGCCCCAGCCCCGCTGGAGTGAGCATATGTTCATCCTACTTGAGACTCAACACAAGTTCTGCCAATCCTGCAAGAGCTTCAATGGGAATCCAATTTTCTACTAGCAACCCAGGATGTTAAATCCCTATATACTTCAATTGAACATAGCTTGGCCATAGAAACTTTAGATTTCACACATGGCATTTTTTCTGCCTCTAACAAAGTACATGTAGACATGATCAAATCTTTCCTACAATTTACCTTAGAACACAATTTCTTCTTGCTTAGTGACTGTTACTATCTGCAAAACAAAGCCATGGGAGCAAAATACACTCCTCATTGGCTAACATATTCATGTCTATAATGAGAACATATTTCGTAATTAAATTAAACGTTGGAAGGATGTATATTGACAATTTACTCCGAATATGGAATGGAACTACTGAGAGCTTTGACAAATTCATTGAATACTTGAACGCTAATACTTTTGGTATAGAGTTTATAGGAACCATTAGTACCGGCACTATAGACTTTTTAGATCTGACCATATATGCGAAGGAAAGGAATCTTGAAACCCAGACATTTAGGATACTGACAGAAGTAAACTCCACTCTACTTGCGAGCAGTTGTCATAAAAGATCAACCATTTCTAACATTCTGGTTGGTGAATTTCATAGAGCCAGAAGAAATTGCAGCACTGAAATGACTATTGAACAGGAATGTGACCTGTTAACGCAAAGATTCCACCAACGATGCTACTCGAGAGGTTGTGTTCGTCTAGCTTGAGATAAAGCACACTCTGTCCAGAGAGAGGACATGTTATAAGGTCATAATAAGAAGATAGCACTGCCAGAAACAGGGGTGAAGTTTATTACCAAATATTCGAGTGAGAGCAATGTTTTGGATGGAATGGTGCTCAAAAATGGGCATCTGTTACAACTATAAACAGATTTAAAAACCGACATTGAAGCCAGTCCGAGGTTTGTATATACACGTGCTCCTACAATTAGAAACAAATTGCGTCCTTCATTTTTGAAATCGCACACTCACAAAGGCAGTGGCAGTGAATGGCTCAAACTCTCACATAAATGTGGAGCATGCAGTGTCTGCAGATATGTACACCACAGCACCACAACATTTTCATGTGATGGAGGAATCAAAACAGAAATATGAGAATTCCTCAATTGTAGATCCAAGTACATAGTTCATGCAATTATTTGTATCTGTAACAGAGTGTACATTGGTAGTACTATACAGGAACTTCAAGTAAGGATCAAAGAGCATCTATCCAGTCTAAACAGCGAGGATCCGAAATTACCTTTAGCCAATCACTGGCAGGAAAACCATTAGATGGGCAATAAAGCAGACATACAATTCTTTGGGAAAGGGGCGTGGCCTGAGTTCATGGCATGAGGAGGTTGCCGAGCAGAGCTCCCTCCGTGATCCTGTTGTTGATCCTGAAGCTGCGGGCATAAGAAAGCTGCTGAAACTGATAATTACCTCCACGAAGAGGCAAAGCGTTTGCCGAGACATCCAAAGAAAGCCTGACAAAAATCGGAACCGAGACACTGCAGTTCGAGCCTCGGAAATTAAGCCCCCAGAGCGAACAAGATGGCGGTGCGTCTGGAGCCCTGCGGCTGTGAGGAGGAGCGGTGTGACAGGCCGCGAGGCCGTTTGCGGAACGTGAAAGTGGTTGAGGATTAGAACCCCCTTCTACTGCGGGCCGCCACGTTGCTGATACGGCCAGAGAAGCAAGCCACCTGCCACCGGGACACAGAAGACGAACAATGAAGCGGAGGAGCGCACCGCTCTCGACTGAGGAAGCCTGAAGCGAGTGTCCCTGCTGGAGGTAGGCATCGAGATGCCCTGGTGGGTTACCGGGCGGTCTCTCGCAGGCGCGTGGTTTGGGGCCGCGGAACGCCTAGGGGAACCGAAAACTAACTGCATTAATGGCGAGTGCAAATCCGGCTGCTGGGGGTGCCCAATGTGCCATCCCAGCGCCGGGTGCTGGTGGGCTGCATGTGCCCTATTAACTAATAAAGGCAATATATATAGCGGGACAGTGCTCCCCCTGGGAGGTGAGCTAGGCCAAGGCACAGCATAATTTACGGGCAAGAACTCTGCGGAGCCCGCCTCAGGGGGCAGCCCTAGCCTGCTGGCCCTGCTCCATACAGTATGGGATTCGAGACATTACTAGCGAGGGAAACGAACTGGAGGTCATTGGAGAGCAGTCCAAACAGTGGAACCAGGTGGCAGCACGCAACAGGGCAATCCGAACCGCAGACTGCTCGGGCAAGGACAAAATCAATTAAGGTGCCCGTACTACCCTATAAACCAGCAAAGGAACCCTGTCACACAGCATAGACCCCTAACTGCTAAGTCGCTGCAAGCTGCAGACTAGGCCCACACCCAACTCACAGGGTGTTAGTCTGTACTTCACGCCACGCAGGTCTGGGTTCTGGAAGCGCCCAGCAGGGCTGGGCGGCGGACAACCACCACAGGGCTTCCAACGGCAAATCAGGTGACCATGTCCCCTACTAAAGGGAAAGCAAAATCATCGATCCTGGATTCCTTTGCCACGGCCAAATAGCGGGCCCCAATGCATGACATCACGGCTGCACACAGTGAACAAACAACCCCGGAAGAAGGCTGCAGGGACGGGCAGGTGCTGCAGGCCATAGCTGTGCTTAGGTCATTCATAGACACAAAAATTGAAGAGGTCAAGTCGGACATACAACTGATGTGGCAGGACATGCGCAACCTGGCAGAGAGGGTGACCACTGAAGAGGCAGGGCTCCAGGGAACAGTGGAGACGATAGATCTGAAAACAAGAGTACTAGAGCTTGAAAGGAAGGTGGTGATGCTAGAGGCAAGGTCAGAGGATGCCGAGGGGCGAGCCCCTTGTAACAACATTCGTTTGCTGGGAATTCTGGAGGGGATAGAAGGCCCGAACCCGACCAGATTCGTGGAAACCCTGCTGCAATAAGAAATTGGCACTGGACAGCTCTCAAGGTTTTGTGGTGCAAAGGGCCCACAGATCCTTACAGAAGAAGCCACCACCGGGATCACAACCCCGCCCGATGATCGCAAAGATCCTGAATTTTCAAGACAGAGAGGTCATAGTCAAATATTCAAGGGACAGAGGGTAGATAAAGAGAGATAATGGTAAGATTGCCATTTACCCGGATTACACACCTGCTGTACAACGTGCTAGAAACTCTTTTGTTACGATCAAGGCCAGGTTCAGAAAACAGAACTTAAAATATATGCTGATGTATCCGTCCTGACTGAAAGTGCTTTACAAAGGGCAGGCTGTATTCTTGGACACTCCAGCAGCGGCCACAATGTGGCTAGAACACAACAACATGGCTGATGGAGAGGAATTGGTTACATGAGCAACACCGGAAGGGGGAGGAGGGAAGGGGACCTTCCGACAAAAGATGCTAAATAAGGACTGTGGTAAGTTAACTCATCGAAATCTTGTGTCCGTAGCAGCAATGTTACACATATGGAGTCAGGCGGGGGGACTGCTTTACCACTCGACCATGGCTCACAGGTCTGACCCACGGAACAATTAGTGCAAGCCTGTGGCTAGCACAACACTCGCACCCAATGGCCTAAATCCTATCTGAATAGGAAGAGGGTCTCCATAGCCCTGCTACAAGAAACGCATCTAATGGAGGAAACTATGTCTAAACTGAAGGAGTGCTGGGGTGGGCAGGGATACGGTGCAACATACTCTAAGTATGCAAGGGTTGCGTTTACATGGATAAGCCCCCATTTACCCTTTAGATTGCTGGGGGTGGAGGCAGATGTGGGTGGAAGGTACTTGATACTATGGGGCTATATTGAGCAGACAGAAGTATGCATAATCAACTCCTATTTCCCCAGCCATAATATCCCTGCGCACCTCAATGCGCTCTGCGCCAAGACAACTCAACACAGGTGGAGCTTCTTTATCTGGGGTGAAGGTTTCAATTGTGTGAGGGATCTGGACTCGGATAGGTCAATCCCTCCACTGAATCGAACAGCAACAGCCACCACAACGCTGAACACTGCATTAGCCCACCTAGACTTGGTTGATGCTTGGCGTGAGCTACACCCTGCAGATAGAGGATACTCTTATTTCTCCCCGCCGCATGATCTGTACACCAGAATTTACTACATATTCATAGACAGAATCCAGCTCACACAAATAGAGTCTGCACAGTATCTGGGCAGATCGATTTCAGATCACTCGCCTCTGATGGTGAATTGGACAATGTCAGGCCCCAGGCCCTCCCATCCCTCTTTGGCGCATGCCCACTGAAGCGCTGACAGACCCGGCCTTCAGAGAGGACCTCTGGAATAAAATAGAGAGATACATAGAGGAAAATGTGGGCAGCCTGGAGCACTGGGGCACAGTATGGGAAGCGCTGAAGGTTGTGGTGTGGGGATAAGGTTATAGCTGGTGCAGGGGGCGTCAGAAAAGCCTTGCGGGTGGAACTGGAGCAATGGGAGGAGGAAATCACGCTGATGGAAGCCACCACCCAAGGGACCAGGGAGGAGGAAGTGAAGCTGGGTGAAGCAAGACGCAAATGCCTGGAAGTATGGGGGAGGCTTGCCAAGTTGGATTACATAACGAGAACCATAAGGGCCCACAGGGAAGGAGACAAACCGAGTAGGCTGCTGGGATGGCTCTGCAAGAGGGAACACCAAAGAGACTTAACGACAGCACTTAAGGATGATGAGGGCATGATTCACCAGACACAACAGTCAATTAATGACACTTTCACGTCATTTTACACCCATTTACATGCTCATGACACTCCGGTGCCCCAAAACGACATCCAGAACACTCTATAAGATATAGGATTGCCAAAGCTAGGCACAACACAACGCAAAGCACTGGATGGAGACATCTCTGCTGATGACATCAGCGAGGCAATCCGGTCCCTAGCAAGACTCCGGGGAGCGACGGACTACCCCCAGAGTTTTACAAAGTATACGAGCCATCCCTCACACCGCTGCTCCATTAGGTGTTCAAAGAAGCGTACGAAATGGAGGTATTACCGAGGAGCATGAGGGAGACACTAGTGGTCCCAATACCCAAACCAAGAAAGCCTATGGATGAGTGTGATTCGTACCACCAATTGGCGATGCTCAATTACGACGTTAAAATACTTACTACTATACTGGCCAAACTGCTGTCCAGGGTGGTGGGCGGACTGCTGCACAGCGATCAGAATGGCTTTGTACCGGGTCACAACACAACGACAAACCTCTGCAGACTCCAGCATAGTATGGACCAAACGGCGGACGTAAAAGGGCCTTTTGTGTTGATGTCACTGGACACTATCAAAGCATTCGATTCTATATACTGGGAGTGGCTACTAGCAGTCCTGAAGGAGTTTGGGGAAAAGTTTATTAGATGGGTAAAGGTAAATGTATACTACACCGACGGCAAGGGCGAAATTGGGGAGGATCGTATCTTTGGCCTGGGACATTTTCAAAGGTACCAGGCAGCGGTGCCCTACGTCCTCCTGTACGTGAGGCACCCACACCTGAACGTGCCAACAACGTTGGAAGTGCTAGACAACTATGCAAAGGTCTCTGGGATAAGCTTCAGCAGATAGAAGTCCTGCTTATTTCCGCATGAGGGATAGGAGCATTGAGAATTTGCCAGATGTGGGAATTCAGTGGCAACTGGATTCGTTCAGGTACTTAGGGGTCAATATACAACATACGCAGGAGTTGATGCATGAAGGCAACACCGGAGCAGTGGTGAAAGGGCTATGAACATCCACCAGGTTCTGGTCAAAGCTACCACTATCAATGATGGGCAGGGGGTCAATTGTCAAAATGATTATCCTCCCAAGATTTTTATACAACTTTCAAAATGTATATTACTACATCAAGGTCTACTTCCGCTTGCTAGATGTATTGATCCGGGAATTGTTATGGGGTTCTGTGAGGCACAAATTAACTTTGACCACTCTAACCCTACAGGGAAGGGGGCATACAACTCCCGGACCTAGAAAAAATACTACTTAGCTGCCCAACTCAGCTTTACCGGCCAATGGCTCTCAGATGAGACCACAACCGAAACCTGACTACTGCGACATCTAGTGGCCCCAATACACCTGAAAGAACTGTTGTGAGTCCCTTCGCGTTGCTTAGAGACCACCCCCATGATAGTAACACTGGGAAGACGGATATGAAGCAGAGGTAAGGCAATGCTACACCTATAACACCCTTACTCACCAGAGATGCCGATTGCTGCAGATGTATGCAAAGTAAAAACTGATTTAGCATCAGTGAGACACTGGGAGAGGTGGAGCATATGGAAATTGGGGGACCTGCATGAGGAGGGAGTTTTCAGGGAATTCGACTCACTGCAAGCTAAGGAGGGGTTGCCTAGGGGACAGTTCTTGTGGTATCAAAGGGCCAGACATGTGGCTAGAGGGAGGTGGGAAAAGTGTCCAGAAGAGCCGGCAGCGCATCCCCTTGTGAAGTTAATGTATAACTTAAGCGATGGCTGGAAACCAGTGTCCAGACTATATGCCCAGCTGGTGGACAAACCCAACTCCTGGAAAGCTGCATTGAGGGCAAAATGGGTGGCGGACCTGGGAACAGATATTGCTGAAAAAGAGTGGGAAAGGGCACTGGCGTTCCCCCGGGAAGTATCCAGAAACGCTGGGTTTCGACTGGTACAACTGAATGTCCTGTATCGCACTTACATGACCCCGCACAGGCTGGCCGGATTCAATAAACAAGAACAACCCTGATGCCCTTGGTGTGGCTCAGAGGAGGCAGGAATGATGCACATGTTCTGGGAATGCAAAAAAGTACAACGCTTCTGGGCTAAGGTAGAACAAATCTGCAGGAAGGTTGGTATAAACACGATATGACAGGTCCCCTAAAGAATGCCTCTTGGGAACATATCCCAGAATAACTAAAGTAAAATACATAGTGAAGTTCATGGACATGGTATGTATACTGGCTAAGAGAGCCATAGCAATGGCATTGAAACAAGCTGGGGGCCCACAATACGCAATATGGTATAAGGAATTGGAACGCTGGACAGAAGCAGAGACTAAGGCATGGGGTGCAGGAGTCTCCAGGTCAGAGGTGGATGTAAGTGTAACGTTTGAAGCATGGAAGGTGTTGGTCTGGGACATGTTTCATCCCTCGGATGATAAACCCCCTTGAACATGCAAATTCCACCTAAGCACAATGGTATTACTGGTGAGAAGGAAGTTCGGACATCCAGCCACCTTGTTGAGTAAAGCAGCTCACTCTAACCACACCCCATCACACCATCATAAATTGATCCAATGGAAATATGTATGGAGACAGTTAATGTTGGTTATTGTGTGGTTTGTTATTTAATTGTCTAATCTTAAGTTCTGTGTCATAACGATGGCGAAAATGTAAGCTAATGATTCATTGCTATCTTAAGAAATGCCAATAAAAACATTTAAAAATAAATACAATTCTTTGGACTACAGAAAGTGTTGTGCAGAAAAAGAGGGGGCGATGTGAGAATGCACCTTAGGCAACTTGAAACAAAGATGTTATGCAAATTACGATGTATTACAAGAGGTTTAAAAAATGGACCATGAGATGCATGTCTTTCTCTGATTACGTTGATATTGTCTGATTTTGCATTACAGGTGATAGTACAGGCCAAGTTAAAAAACCACAAACGGTACTAATGTTGTGAATTAATCAGAATAAATACTGAATTACTTAATAACTGACTCATTGGACTTAATTTAAATATGCTCATTTTGTATAGCCCGTTACTGCCATTGCTTTTGTGATGTCATAAAAGATAAGAACTATGACAACATAAGAAGATCGATTTAGTACATGCCAATTACATGCTATACAATACTCTGGTTACGCCCACATTTCCCCCAAGTTCAATGAACGATTGTCAATCACATATGATAATAATGCAAATGTTTATATGGGATTGGAATACCAACGGCGCCCGATAGCAGGATCAGTTCATGTCTCATAATGTGAGAAATCCTACAACACTCCTATTCTTGTATACCATATACTAATCCTCATGGGTCATTCTCTATTAGAGGAGTGGTCCACTCACCCAAGTATGATGACCCATTACTTACTTTGTATCTAATATGATAGGAATGTGACTTTATAGGATTGTATACGGGATGACTCTATACACTGAATGCATATGATGTTGCCCGACAAGATACGATTCAATATCCATACAAAAGGCAACAGGCCTTCGAGCATTATTATTATATAACTACATGCACATGACATCACAAGACTGCTTTCAACAATGGGAACATGGATACCACTGATAGTGAACAGCATAAGTATCACATGCAGTTACAATTTTTTCGGGACTTGTCACATGTGTAACAATTCAGGATCATTACCGAATGGCACACAAAGATTGGCATATTGTCCACAATGATGCTAATCAAGTAAGGTAATATATTGGTCAATTAATCATATAAGATTAGAAGTGGTTACCACGGCAACTGCCGACTAAAATGACTCACAACGCCTTAAGATGACGTTAACTACGGTACATAAAGCGATTCCAAAATTGCACCTGCGCAGAATCACACGCGAATGCCAGACGCAGGAAGAGACCTTCACTTAGGAGGTGCTCGAAAACGTAGTGTTAGCTAACATTAACTTGAGGTAAGGAATCACGATATTTATCTTGTACATCCCGCATTAACAAAGTGGGATATAGATAGTTTCTTTTTTTTAATTTACTTATTTTTAATCAAAATTAAAGATTTTTCCAAGAAAATACATTTGTTTGTTTTTTGTTACTGGTTATTTGGAGTAAGTCTCTATTTTTTCCATTACATGCTGTAGGATTTTTGCTGTGGCAATAGTCCATTTTGTCTTTTCTCCCGAGATCAGGCGTTTCCACCATGCGTCTTCTTCGTGGAGCCAAGATTCGGAAAACAAAGGGTTCAGATATGCAAGTCTCAGCGATTTGGTTTCCGGGCAGGACGTTAACAGATATCTTACAGTCTCAGTTTGATTTTGGTCTACACATTGTCTGCACCCCTTGAGTTTTGAAAGTGATCTTATCTCCAAAATTTCATTAGTGTGAAGGAGGTTAAGATGTGCTCTTATAAAGATGTTCCTAGGCGTCTTGTTTGGAGATGTTTTGATATATTCTGGAACTTGGTTACGTTTTGTTGTCATCGGTGGGAAATGGCTTATCAGTTTGTTTTCTGTTGCTTTCTCTTGGGTATGAATCCAGTCTAGGTCTTCCATTTTTTTCTTGATTCTTTGTGGGTTTGAGGTGAGGTCTTTCTGTGTACATTCAATTGCTTCCAGTTGGAGCTTTCTATTTGCGACCCAGTTGTTCAGCATTTTACAACGGCCGTCTTTGACCTCCTGGGCAATCAAATGATAAGTCGGGGGGCTCTCTTGCATCAGAGTTTTCCTGTAAAGAAAGATAATTTAATTTTAATCCAAATAATGTTGGTAGGAGATACCATGGCAACCACATAATACCCTAGCCCTTCAACATATAGAACTCAGGAAAGGATTGAAAGCGACGTCTGTGTAGCAGATTCATGGCCTAAAAGAGGGTAAGTACTATTTAGTAACCCATTTATCTTATATATCCCGATTTCACAAAGTGGGATATGGACAATTCAATTAAAATCAAATTAATGTTTGTAGGAGAACCCACAACACCCATATAATACCTAGGTACCCCAGCGTATAGAATTTATGAAAGGATTGCAAGAAACAACTATCTAGGAGATTTCACAGCCTATTAGAGGGCGAGTAGTAGTATAGGCATACTGAAACCTTAATTCTCAACAAAGATCGTTGCTAATGTTTAATCAAGGACTAGAATTGGAGGCGGCTGAGTTTCAGTTTCGGTGCGGCTTGATTCTTCCTTGTTTCGCTGTTCTAGCGTGTCACGTGAGGTGAGGCAAGAGTTCTTCCTCCAACCATAACGAGGATCTCGGAGGCTGCAAGGCACGTCTCCTCAGCCCTCCGGCTACCTTCCGGCTACTGCAAGCGTAGCGGGCGTAGAGGGCGAAATGTGGTCACTTGTGGGAGGTCGCGGGGGCTGCCCACCTGCGAGGCAACGCTGTGCGGGGCTCCAGAGCTTGAGAGCAGTAAACAGGGTAGTGACCGCTCTGAGGACCCCTGTTATGGTAGGCCCGCGCATCTATCAATTTCCCTCCCAGTGTGCATACGGTGTTGTGGGAGAATGCAGGGGTGTTTAATCCCCTTTGATTCCGCGAACGCCATAAAGCACACTTTTGAGTGTGGGCTGCTTTTGGGCTAGCAACCACTAATGTAATCGTGTAGGGTGGACAGGCCCCTATTGAGAGTTTACCACCAGAACAGTGTTTTTGATGCCACATTTAATAACACTCTGAGTAATATGCCACCTAAAACACACAGCGCCAAAATGACGTACAACTTGAGAAAAGACAAGACAAACAAACAGAATGTGAATGTTAACACATTGAACGAAGGGGATACTTTGAAATCACCTCTCAATGTTAGAGGTACTATACCAGCTCTATTCCAAAAGACTTTACCCACACGCCCCACTGAGCCTATTGTGGAGATAATCCCCTCAAAGCATAACGGGAGTCACCCTCTGGATATGACTCATTTTGATGACATAGATAATAACTCATTATTAGATCTGTGTTTGTCTATACAGAGATCAATGATACCCCCAACCCCCAGCAATGCCACGCTGGGTAATAGCAAGATGGGGACTCCCCAGAAAGCAGCCTTTATTATTACTGAGGCGCAGGTTCTTGAGTCAGCTAACAGCCCCCCCATTGCTCCGAGTATGGGCCGCCTGTCTGAATCCCCTAATCTGCAGATTGAGACTGAGGATGTGGGGGACCAGAATGCAGTGCACACTAATGACTTATCTGAGTTGAATTCTGCAGCAATTGCAGATCTACAGGCGTCCCTATTCTCTCTACAATTTGCTTTAAAAATACTGCTGAAACTGTGTGGGAGAATACATGTGAATACAGTTTTGCAGCTGAATTTGCCAGACCCAGGTTTGGTATATGAAACAGAGTCAGAAGAAGGGGAGGAACGGGAAGCCCCGGTGGCCCCAGTGAGCATTGAGGTGGTTGATCCACCCACAGAAGATCAAAGGCCGCATTTGACTAAGAAACAGCGTAGAATGGCAAAGAGAGCTGCGCTAAGGGATGTGCCGGTGGAGGTGGCATCTCCGCTGCCCAATACATCTAACCCACAACAAAAGTCCAGAAAAGCTAAGAAAAGGACGCTCAAGGCCAAGAAATGCCAAAAAAGGGTCAGGGGACTCTTACAAATTGGATCCTTCTGCAGAAATCAAAAGAAATATCAATAGTTAGTGGCGGCAGTCAAGATTCTATTCTTACAGATAATCACACGACTATTGGTAATCAATTCTCTACTCCGCAAAAGAACCTAAGTAGTATGCATGAGAGTACGACCTCAGATATGGAAAGTACTGTGATAGCAAGAGAGGAAAACAGAGAAGAAAACAAGATCTGTATTGTGAAGAACCTTAAACAGAAAACTGGAGGCAAGTGGTTATCTCGTGGGGCAGTGCTTGCTAAATTACATTTAATCCCACAATTGAGAGTCATTCGGTCTGAGGACTTCTCCTTTGTGGAGCCCCTGCGTACTACTAACCCTAATGTGACTGCACTCCATTGTAAGGTTCTGGCTTCTGCGCAATTGATATGAAAACACAGAAGCAATCTGGTGCAGGTGGGGCTAGGTGTGGATGTTAATCCTAGAGATGAAGACCCTTTGATCAATGGCAAATCCAAGACTTTAAAGTTTGATAATAAGTCTAAGGGAGGCGTGGCCAACTGGCCATGGAATAGGACGTGCTGCGCGAGGAGCTCCTGATGATCCGACTCTATTTTTGCCAAAGTTACCCGTTGAAACTGTAACGAGCACCTAGAACTTTGGGGATCAGGTGTCGGAAGCCGCACGCCAAGTGAAGTTCGCTGGAGAAGTTCAGAGTCCCCGGGAATCGTGAAATATACACATTTTTGTTGGCGCGACTGTGCGGCCGCTTCGGCACCAAGATGGCGGCTAACAAAAGAGAGGCCTCCGTGGAGAAACGACACTGATTCCCCGGAACTGCGGGATATGGCTGCGGTAAATTGCCTGGAGGAATAGTACGACAGGGAGATATGTCGGAGTGTTCGAATTAACACCATGAGAGCGCCCGGCCTGGCATACGCTAATGGAGCCTCGGCAAGCTGACCGATAACATTGGATGCTTGGGCGACGAGGCCTACGGAACTTGAATGGGGAGTGTGAGGCCATAGCCCATTCGTAAGACAATTCGAAGTGCCATCTCGAATGTGAGTTAGGAGACTTGGGAGCCAGACCTTTGTCGGACCGAGGACAGTGCAATAGCTGCATTAAGGCGGAGGCGTAACAAGAGTGGAGGGCAGCGCCATGTCGGCGAAAGGGTTAAGAACCAAGACTAAACAACCCACGATGGAGACTTTCACGAAAACGCAACGGACCCCCTCAACATCGGTGCAGAGCATGGTCGTGACCCCTGCGGAAGACGCCCCCAAAGGGGACAAGCACCAGATCCTGGAGGCTATAACGGGCCTGAGCGTAAAATGGGACTTGGCAATGGCGGACATGCGCACAGCTCTAGAGAATAAGATCGATGCTGTAGGTACGGAACTCACCCTGCTGCGTGAAGATGTTAGAGCACTTGCAGAAAGGACCAGCGGTCTGGAAAGTGAGGTGAAGATTAATACCGATGTTAGCACGAGCAATGCGAAGGAGATTCATGTCTTAAAACAACAGGTCACCAACCTGGAAAATCGTGTGGAAGAGGCGGAAGGAAGAGCGAGGAGGAACAACATTCGCGTGGTTGGCCTTCCGGAGGGGGAAGAAGGCCAAGACCCCACAAACTATGTCGAAAACATGATCCTACAAGGGATCAGAGCTGGGAATCTTTCGCAGGGATTTACGGTGGAGAGGGCGCACCGCGCCCTAATGAGGATACCCTGGCCGGGGGCCCCGCCAAGACCGATCATAGCGAGGATCCTGAATTGCAGGGATAGAGAAAAGATCCTTGACTATTTTCGGAAGGGCGGCACGATAGAGAGAGCATCCACCAACATGACAGCATACCCGGACTATACGATACTGGTGCACAGGCAGAGGTATAGTTACGTCGCCATCAAAAGCAGGCTGAGGGCGGCGGGAGTCAAATATATGCTGTTGTATCCGGCACGATTGAAAGTGCTACACAAGAACAAAGTGCTATTTTTTGATACCACTGAGGATGTTGTCACATGGCTGGACCTGCAGGGCTGCCCGGAACAAGAAGCGGATCGTGACCGGCATGATCATACCAAATGAATATTTCGTAAGGAGGAAGACCCTGATGGCACAGAGAAACTGTAACTAACTGAACTTTGTACGCAATCTGAGCCAGGTGCTCGATTTGGACTGGAATATAGTGAGTGTAACTGTAACTGGTAACGGTTTTGCAACTGTATACGTAATGTTTTTTGAAAGGAGCAACAGAACGTGGACGACCTACCCCAATAGATTACTAGTTTCAGCGGCCATTGGGGCGGCTTAACCCTACTGAGCCCTGAGTAGAAGCTTGTGCTAGGCAGGGTTAGATGTGGGGGTGCGAGAGATCCAGGAATGGAGCTGGGCAACGGTTGGGGAGGGGTAGGTGTGAGGAAGGTGGGGGGCTGGGAAGTTGAGTGTGTGTGTGGTCATGGGGAGTTTAAGTTTTGTTTCAAGCCTATTTGGAAGAATCAGCATAGTGTACTTGCGGTGCATGAAGGGGCGTAATCGGCGGAGGATCGGGAGGGTGCTTATTAATGACCTATGGGGGACCCCAGGATAATAACGTGGAACGTCAGGGGCCTTAACAGCTATCTGAAAAGAAACAAAATCATGATGTATCTGAAAAGGCAGAAAATAGATATCGCACTACTACAGGAGACGTACTTGACACGAGAGAAGTTGGACCTGGTTAAGAGAAAGTGGAGAGGGACCGTAGTGGGCTCGCCATACTCTGCATATGCCCGGGGGGTGTTTATATGGGTGGCACCGCATGTCCCGTTCAAATCGATACAAGAGGTAGTTGAAACTGATGGAAGGATGGCTATATTGCGAGGGTTGGTGGAGAGCAGGGAGGTATGCATAGTAAACACGTATGCCCCCAACCAAAACACAGCAACATATTTCAGAGCCTTGTGTACCAATCTTAGTACGTGTATAGGGAGCGCGGTGATCTGGGGTGGGGACTTTAATTGTGTGTTGGATCCTGTGGTGGACAGATAGGATGGCAGGGCGGGGCGGGTAAGCCTAGCCCAGCGGCGAAAGCGTTGCAGATGCTGTTAGCTGTTAATTTTGGCTTCACAGATGCGTGGAGGATGAAACACCCCACTGAGAGGCAATATTCGCACTAGTCAGCCCCGCACCAACTGCATACTAGGCTCGATTACATCTTTGCCACAGCAGATGTGATGTCTGAGATCACTCAAATCGAATATAAGGCCAGGGTCCTCTCGGATCATTCGCCCCTGATCCTCGGATGCAATATTGCCCCCCGAGGGCGAAGATCCCTACATGGCGCCTCCGAGCGGAGGCGCTCAAAGATCCAGTCTTTAGAGAAGATATAAGGGAAGAGATTAGTAACTTCTTTGAAGAGAATACTGGGAGTGTTGATTCTGCGGGCACATTATGGGAAGCTTTTAAGGTGGTGATGCGGGGGGCGGCCATTGCTAAGTCAAGAGGGTTACAGAGGTAATTATAAGAAATATGTTGAGAGGCAGCACGCGGGGGGAGACAAGACAGGCCGCCTTTTGGCCTGGCTATACAAAAGCGAGACCCCTAGGCCTCTGATCAGGACTATTATTAGGGAAGTCGGAGATGAGGTGACCACACAAGAGGGGGTTAACAAAGAATTTGTGGAATATCACAAAGTCCTGTACGGAGACGATGAGATGGGTGACCAGCGCAAGATAATCGAAATGTTAGAAGACATAGGGCTGCCCAAGCTAAGTGAAACAGAGAGAGAGGAGTTAGATGAGCCAATCACGTTGGAGGAGTTAGAAGAGGTTGTGAAGCAGCTGCCTACCTGTAAGACCACAGGAGCAGATGGGTTCCCCAGCGAATTTTATAAAGTATACAGAGAGGAAATCCTCCCCCCAATGTTAGACATGCTTTATGAAGCGTTTGAGATAGGATGGTTGCCTGAGTCACTCAGAGAGGTGATCATAATACCGCTGCCCAAGCCCAATAAACCGGAGCACAGATGTGGCTCCTACAGGCCCTTGTCGATGCTGAATCAGGACAGCAAGATTCTCACGGCTGTCCTAGCAAATCGATTGCAGAAAGTGATTGGTAGACTCATACATCCTGACCAAACGGGTTATGTCCCGAGCAGAAACATAACACACAATCATAGGCGGCTTCACCGGGTGGTCGAATGGGGTAGTAAGAACGAGGGTGAGATGGCGATAGTGTCTCTAGATGCAGTTAAAGCTTTTGACTCAGTCAAGTGGTCATGGCTATTGGCTGCTTTGGAAGGGTATGGAATGGGGCCGGGCTATATCAGGTGGGCCAAGATGTTGTATAGCGAGCCGCTTGCCAGGGTCCGAACTGGAGCGGTGATATCCGAGAGATGGCAACTTGGCAGAGGCACCAGACAAGGGTGCCCCTGGTCCCCAATGCTTTATATCTTGGCCCTGGAGCCTCTGGCAATATGCCTTAGAGCACAGTATGATGCGATTGGCATTGAGGTATGAGGGGAACGACACTTGATATCCTTGTACGCGGATGATCTGTTACTGTACTTGCAATGCCCAGAAGAAAATCTCTTATACATACTTGAAGTGATGGAAAGGTACGCAGAGTTGTCGGGCATCTCGGTGAACCCCCAAAAGTCTGTCATATTCCCGCTAGGTAGCTGTAAGGGGATCCCTGTAGAAGGACTACCGGTGCTACAGGTACCATGGGCAACTAGCTCTTTTCGCTATTTGGGCGTATATGTATATCACACGGTGCAAGAAGAACACAGACACAATACGGAAGTAGCCATCGAGAAAATTAGAAACAGCATGCAGTTCTGGGCAAGATTGCCCTTGGCGATGATGGGGCGGGAGGCCATGCTTAAGATGGTAGTTCTGCCCAGGCTACTGCACTACTTCAGTAATATCCCATACATAATACCCAAGAAGTTTTTCAGCAAATTGAATAGCATGTGTAGGGACTTTCTGTGGCACGGTACCCGAAATAGAGTGGCGTTTTGGAAACTGCAGAACTTTTATGAAAAAGGAGGTATCAGACTGCCTCATTTTGAGGTTTATTACTTGGCAGGACAGTTGCAGTATGTGGCTAAGTGGCTTTCTGATGAAGTAACCTGAGCATAGAGTGCTTGGACAGGACTGCGCCCTGTTTTATCTGAAAGAAATGATTTGGCTGTCCGAAACTGAAATGAGGGGGCATCCTGCGATGTTGAGGCTTGGATGGAAAATTTGGCGCATAGCTTGTCGTTTGATGGAAGTCCCGTGCCCGTGCCTCCCGCAGATACCGCTGGTTGCTCTGACAGGAGGGGATGATCAGTTGAGGGCGATTGTTAGGACCTACTGGGAATCAGTGGGGCTGGCAACGCTAGGCGATGTTTGGCAAGAGGGATCCATTAACGAGTTTATAGAACTCAACGAAGAAGCGGGGCTACACACGGGCCAATATGTCACGTACATTAGATTGGTACGGATGATTAAGAATACCTGGCCAGAGACAGTTTTGATAGAAGAACCAGATGCAGTTTTGGAAACAATATATGATATGTCCGAAGGGGGCCATGAGATCTCGAGACTGTATTAGATGGTGATGGCTAAGGCGGGGAAAGATTTAACACATCTGAGGCTGGACTGGGAGGTGGAAGTGGGGGCCCCGATGGAGGACGGGGTATGGGAGCGTGCCCTGGGTTACCACAAAAAAGTGTCTAGAAATGCCAGATTAAAACAAATACAGCTGTATGTAACGCATAGGACATACATGACCCCCTTGAGGATATCCAAGTTCCGAAACGTTGGAATACAAGTGTGTCCTAAATGTAACCTAGAAAACGCTGACATGACACATATGTTTTGGTTGTGCCCGATTATCAGGTGCTACTGGGGAGAAGTGGCACAGAAACTGGCTGATAAAGGGGTTACTCTTGTCACAGACACGGCCTGGGCCTGCTTACTGGGCGGGTTCCCTAGGCCACGGAAGCTCAAGCATATTGAGAAACTGAGAAATCCGGCGTATGTGCTTGCGAAACGCAGGATCGCCATGGGGTGGAAGAAATGCCACAAACCTAAGGTGGATGTATGGTGGAAGGACTTGCAGAAATGGGCGGAGGCTGAAACGGTGGCATGGCAAGAAGCGAGTAGCTGGGCTGATGATGGGGAGGCGGGTACCCTGTTGGCTTGGAAAACGCTAATAACAGAATTGTTTGGAGTAATACCAGATCCAACAGACTCCGAAGAGAACGAAACTCGGCCGCATGTGCCAAACATTGAAAGGGATTGACAAATAGGCTCACGGGGGAAGGGAGGGATAATAGGAGCAGTGCTTACGATAACTTGATGTGTAACTGAACTATTATGATTATGCTGCTTGTTTGGTTTTTGTTGTTTTGTTTGCATAAAATCAATAAAAGAAATTTAAAAAAAATAATAATAAGTCTAAGCCCCCACTCACTACTGGGAAACAAGTACAAATGAGCGATATACAGAATACTCTCAAGTGGTTAGCAGAGGCTATGCCCCTGGCATTGAATAAACCCTGAATTTGCTCATTATTGTCTTGGTATACCAGGGGTTTTAAACATTTCACTGCAGCGAATGGTTCACTACCCCTTATAATGAATTATTCTGTTTTTATGTTACAAAAAACTTGGTTACTTACCCCCATTGTAATGGTCGGTTATAAGTTATACCAGACTCCTGCAAAAAAAAGGCCAGGTTGGAAGACCATATGGAGGACTGATGATTGGGGTTCAAAAATCAATAGTATCCAGAGAAATACCCACCAAATTTGAGGACAATGTCAATGCGGTGGAGGTGGTCATACCAACCAATGATAATTGGGTCAAATTGTTGCTAGTCAATCTCTATAATCCTCATGATGCGTTGGCTAGAGAACGAATTCAAGACTGCCTACATGATTTGCTGAGTGGCTGGAAGAGCAAATGGAATATTCATTTTACTATCCTCGCGGGTGATTTCAACTGCTTAATTAAAGCTGGAAGTGGTACTATTAACAACAAGGCCCTACACTTGCTTCCGCTCATGCAGCATAATCAGAGTGATGAGGAGGGAAAGAACTGGCTATGCTTTCTGAATAGCTGGGATCTAGAATGCATTAATGGGCGAACAATGAGTGATCACCCGGGGAACTATACCTGGCGGGCTGGTGCTGCATGCCATACTCTTGATTATGTCTTTACTAGTGCTGAGGTGGCATCTTTGATTAAAGATATGAAGACCCTGGATAACGATTGGAGCGACCATCATGGTCTTAGCCTAATTCTTAATAGCATCATTGACATACCCCGGACAAATCCGACGGGCAACTTGCTTGTTAACCTTGCTGCCACACGATAAGTATGGTCTGAAAAGAACATCACAAAAGCCTGCCAGGATAGTGGGGTCTGGGATAAATGGTACCATGACTTGTTTATTACCATGTCACCTGAGGACCTGGAAGGTTGGATATGTACCTTTACAGGTAAATATGCTACTAAAAAGTCTCTTCTTATTATCAGAGACAAGGGTCTGATCTCGACATTTGACAAATCGATAAGAGATGCTAAATGCACGCTCAGAGGTGAAATACGTAAAATCAAAACCACCACTAAATCCCATATTGTAGCACATAGTAAGATAAGAGAACTAAACAATCGATATAGGTCGTGTCATGACCCTTGCCCCTCACTGGCAAGTCAGCCTTCCAGTTAGGGCCCAGTCAAAGGCCTTAAAACCTCATCCCAGACTCTCTTGGAGTCAGTCATGGCGCCTTTGGCCTTTGGCACCAGGCTCAACCATCATGAAGACCAACATTAGAATGGGACTATTTACTTGGGACTATTTAACTTGGGGGGGAGGGTGGGGGTTTCAGCCAACATGGAGGCACACACATAGCTCAGTTACAAGGAACTGAGCTATGCGGTCCTGTCTTTTGGGTGTGGCAGGCCTGGGACTACTTTACCTGGACTACTTTGGGTGTGGCAAGCCTGGGACTAGTTTACCTGGACTACTTTACTAGAGACTATTTAAACCGCACCCAAACAGCAGAACATGCTTTGCGTTATTCTGCTGTGGGCAACGTAACGCTCACCGTGTCCAGTTCTTTGATGCCAGCTTACCTGAAACCAAGGACCTGCAGAGAGAGAAAGAACACTACGAAACTTACCTGGAACCGTATCTTGTCTTCAATCCATCGCTGACTTCAGTTCCACTCACCTGAGGGTACGAACTCCATCATCCGGCACTGCATGCATCCTGGATACCATAACCTGGAAAGAGGAGAAAGAAAGACAGCATTAGTAAGCGTTTACTCATGTTTCCTCTCGAATGAAGAAAGCCACACAATTCTTACCTGGGTAGTCATCTCCTGGTCAGTATCATTGCTGCAACATTACGGCGCTCGGCGAGGAGCATGGCAACCTGCAAGGAGAGAAAAGACACAGGTTAGCAATATAAAAGGCGAAACAGCGCTACGCATCGCGCATTACTCACCGGACCGCATCGCGCACACCGCACTTTCGCCTACGTCCCATGCTCATCTTCAAGCTGCATGACACCAAAATCCTTTCCATACCTAAAAGGAAAGAAGCAAGACAATATTATTCGAACTAAGAGGAACATAAGAACTGCATATAAAGACTGTAAAGCAGCAAACCTACGGAGTCGCAGCAGGCCTGGATTCCCACAGGGGGGCTTGCACCAGTGAAGTAACTTGGTCGCTGCTCGTCCCCGACATCTATGTGCCCCTGCCACGAGGAGCAGGACGGAGAATCCACCTCTTAAAATATTAAGGTGAGGAGAAGGCCCAAGGGGGAGGAAGGAGTTGAGGCCAAGGGAGGTGGGAAAACAGACAATCTGGTATTGAAGCCAGCTCTCCTATATTGCAGACCCATCTTTAACCAGAGGCCTTACCAAGGGACCGGGAGAGGGTTTGAGAGTGCAAATCATCCAACCAGGGCTGGGTGGCGTCCCCGTGGATACCAGGTATGATATGATATGATATGATATGATATGATATGGTATTTGTAACGCGCCTATACACAAGTGTTTCAGGTGAGCGTAATAGGCCGTGGTCTAAACATTGGAAAAGATCCAAAGAACTAACTTGCTGGCAAAAGACTGTCAAAGTTATCTGCTCTAGAAATACTCGCAACATCTGAGCACTATAGGCGGAGTAGAGTATCCCCGCAAATTAACCCCATAGACGCCGAGGAGCGGGCAGGTTTCCTTGTGAGGCGAAATGGGAATACGGTCGAAAGTGCTGAAGCATCCTCCATTGTAAAGCTAGCCCCTCCACCCTCCATTCCCTGTATGTTTTGAGGAACTTTTAGATAAAATATCTGAACTCAAAGCCTCCCGTGCCCCGGGACCTAATGGCCTTTTTAATTTGAAGGATAATCCAGCCTTTTGGGCGAACCTACTGAATATTCTTTTTGAAAAGGTCCTTAAAGAGGGGAGAATTCCCGAGACCTGGCAGAAAGCAATCTTAGTGCCTGTCTTTAAAAAAGGCAATAGATCTGATCCGGGAAATTACCGTCTACTATCTATGTTAGACTGTTCGGGTAAATTATTCGCCTCTCTTACAGAGGCTACAGATCTGGGTTGACGATTCTGGTGTTCTGGACCGTTTTCAAAGCGAGCGGTTTCAGAGCCGGTTATTCGACTTCTCACAATCTGTTAATTATGAACAGTCTTAGAGACAAAGCCTTGTCACCTAATAATCCCCCATTATATGCATTGTATGTAGACTTTAAGGCGGCCTTTGACACCGTCAATAGGGAGAAACTGTGGAGGAAGCTGAAGGGAATGCCGTGCCCCGAGGGGCTGCTCCATTATCTACAGCTCCTCCATTGTAATACCACAGTGCAGTTGAGGCTGGACGGAAGCGGAACCACCACCAGAGCGATAAAACAACTCAGGGGAGTGAAGCAGGGATGTGTGACTGCACCAACTGAATACATTCGTAATGTACATAATTGTCCCCCCCCCCACCAAACTTGGTACTCAGCATTGTTTAGTAATGGCCTACGCGGAGGATGTGGTCATTTTTGACCATACATTTAGCAGAGTATTACGATCGGCAGAGAAGCTCTGGGAATATGCGGAATTAAATGAATTGGCAATACATCATACTAAAACAGAACGGATTCTTTTCAGCCATGGCAAGGTTAGCCGCCCTAGAATGAATATCAGAGGTATGGAAATTCAATACACTCACTCGTATAAATACCTGGGAGTGGAATTTGATTCCAACAGAAATGTTCACTCTTGTGTGCAAAACCGCAGAATAAAAGCGGCCCAACTAACTGCTATGATTTGCCAGTTCTCCCCCAATCAGAGTGGTTACTTAATTTGGGCGGCCCATCAATTATACATCCAATGTCTGATACCAATGGTGATATTAGAGACCCTGGTTAATATCAATCTGGATTGGCTTCAGATAATTGAGGGCAAGTTCTGGCGAAAGCTTCTGGGTCTCCCACAAGGTATACCAATGGCAATTCTGAGATTGGAATTGGGCTTGTCCTCCCTGAAATCCTTAGTTTTAAAGAAGAGAGTGGAACTCAATATTAAAACATATATGAACACTACCAATCTTTCATTGATTTCTGTGAAAGAGGATATGAGCGGGAACAATCTAAGTTCTTGGTAGAAATGACCACACTATTTGAGACTAATCTAAGTTCTTGGTAGAAATGACCACACTATTTGAGACTAATCTAAGTTCTTGGTAGAAATGACCACACTATTTGAGACTAATCTAAGTTCTTGGTAGAAACGGCCACACTATTTGAGACTAATCTAAGTTCTTGGTAGAAATGGCCACACTATTTGCGACTATTGGATGGATTCCTAAGTGGGATGACAGCCCAGAACATCTGAAATACCTACTGGTGGAGTGACTAAAGTTATGGGACTGGCAAAATAACTTTGTACATCTAGAAAGTTTAAGTAGTTATGGATGTATATCACACCTACTTTATACATATAAAAGGGCACAAGGGTACTTACATTTGTGCCCATCAGATAATTTAAGGTGCTTTATACTGCTTCTGCGCATAAACCATCTGCCGGATCTGTAATAACAAGGCTGCACCCAAAACAGCTAGACATGTTCATATGTTGTGTCCCAGGTTGAGTCTATACTATATTAAGCATTACAGCAGTTATTTTCATAATCTGGACCACATTAAGGAAGAGGAGTTCTGGTATATGTGTATAAATGCAAGTCTCCATCTGGCACTATACAGAGTGTGGTATATGGTCAAGAAAAGACTGAAGGACAGCAACCCCTTCATCTAACAAAGGTTGACGAAGGAATTGCTTGAGTTTGGAGTTTATTAATCCCTGCCATTGGGGGTGGGGGAGGTGGGAGTCCAGCTTCTTACTCTCAAGCGAAAGATCTTATGAGTACCTTAAGTTCAGAATTTATGATCAATGGATATTTTATATCTTTTCTAGCTTTGTTTATTTATTTATGCTTGTGCTTACTTGAGGGTAGTAATTTCTTTTTTTTATTTTACATTAGAATAAGTAATATGTTGTGTTGTATGAGTTTATTTGAAATTTAGATGATGAATTTGATGATTAAGAAAGATGATGAATTTCAATGTTTAAATTTGTTGAATTATGTGTAAAGATTTTGTTTATAAAACTGTATCACATTAAATGAATCAAGCTTCAAGCTTCCCACTAGTAACCATGACATATATGATACATACTTTAATTACTTATCTCAATCACTGCTGGGACTCGGGTAGCATCAACTTAGCATATACAGAGCATGCGACAGAGGGAATATACTATTTAAGTTTAGGGTAAGTGGTCACCCACCATGCCACCTAGTAATACATATATATTTCGACACATTAACAGGTATCCTGCTATGGAGCACCCAAGTGTTTTTCAAAGTACCAAGAGAATTGAATTATGTATTTGAAGAATGTATGAGCACTCCCTGTATAGGCCGGTTAGAACATTTAGAATGGCCGGGTCTTGAATAGCTACATTAGCCTCTAGCACCAGAACAATAGCACGTCACAAATAGTCTGCCATCTGATACAGACAGACAATTGGTCTCTAATCATCATGAATCATATAGACTGTAATGCTGTGGATTTGTAACATACAACCATCTTGAATCTTATGTACGACTGCGATTTTGGTTTATGCAAGTAAACAGGCAACAGCTTTTAAGATTCTTTTTAAAATCTGAAAATTTCAAAACGCATTTGAGGTACTGACTAGAAACATTAAGAGTATTGATGTTAAGAAAGATGATTGCATGTTTTACTATGCAAATGATTTCATGCTAATCTATATATTTTTTCTTTCCCCTATCCCTATTTTTTGTTTCTTATTTTTCCTTTCTCTTCCAACTTCTCCTTTTCTATTTTTGGAGCCCTTTGTCTCTCATTGACTGTGTCCATCCTCTCCCCCATTACCTGTCTCCAGTTCGTTGAATGTAAATCAAACTGTGAACCACATGTTATACTTTTTGTATGGTAACCTTTAACTACTGTTGAATGTACTTGTATTGCTTTGACTGATATTGCTGACATTGATTGTATATGTAGAACCATTTTGCCTTGAAAAAGACTGAATAGGTCGAAACACGTGTTGGGGAAAAAAATGTGGTAAAAAAGTTATAGGTAAAAAAAACAAAATTTGGTATTATTTTTAAGGCAAACCTCAAATATGCCAACAAAAAAAAACTGACACACTGTATATTTGGCGCTCACGTATATTTTTTGACGAGAACTCAATAATTAGGACAAGCACATTGATACTGGCACGTCCTCTCATTTACTATGTTCATAAAAATCCCCTGTAATGAGAAACCCACCCGAGGGTAATGGAAATACCACTCGGAAAGTAGTTCCATCACTCTCACACGCACAGCCACCACATTAACGCCCCATAGGGCTTGTATAGATTAATGATCAGAATAGGTTTGGGGAAGAGCTCAGGTTCATTTAGGACGGCCTCCAGTCCTCCACTTCATTGCTGCTCATGTAGAAAGAGGCTAGGTTTAGATTGCATTTTGCACCAATAGCCAGTACACCCCTGGGCCACCCCCTCAAACTTTTCTTAGCAGTCAGACAAATAACATTATAACCGTCCATGTGGAAGTTCTCAAGACACCAAGTCTTCTACAAAATAAAATATATCAAAAGAAGACAAGGATTTTAGGCCATTTGGGTTTGCCAAAAAGATGCTGAATCCACTTCAATTCCAGGAGCCCCACTTTAGTGGCTGTGTCCCCTTTGGTGATCACGGGTGAGCTATCACAAGGTCCCCGCGAGTCTCTGTGCACAAAGTAACCGTAGGACCACAACCCTTTGTTGCATCCATCACCTCAACTTGTGCATCCGAATAGGTGGTGCACCTGGGCCAGTCCTGAGGGAACTCAGTGGCAGAACCCTTACATCAGGTGCTTGTCTACAGACTGACAACCGGTAGCCAATTTTGTACAAATCCAAGTAGTGGATACTCATCAAGGCTGAGATCGTAGGGGTAGTAAATTCCAACACAGCCCAGTTAGTCACACTGTTGGCTTTTGGTAACACAATCCTGTTGATGTCCCTGCTACAGATATTGCTGAGTGACGGGAGGCCATGGCAAAGGTTCAACAGAAGCTCTGGTACATAAAGGGACTAGAATTTAGGGAGGTTAGTTCCTCCAGTTTTATTCCACTGCCGTAGAGCAGCAGTTTGACCTGACGCCCCACCAATCCCTGCTCAATGCCTGAAGCACCGCAGGCGTGACCCTCGTACGACCACCCCGCCAAAGAGCCTTGCACACCAAAATCTTCCTGCTCACTGTGGTTAACAAAGACCCGGTCACTTGTCATCACGGTGGGCCTTCCTCATTGCATTGTGAACGGTATACTTGGCCCCTGTAGAGGGATTGTGGGCCGGGAGGCTGAGGAGGCTCTCTCGCCCAGAGCTAACCATCTTTGTAATGGGCCCTGCAAGTCAGCTTGTCTTTTAGAGCCGTCAGGAAGAGTATTGGTGATCCTAGTCAGGACACGGGCCTGCGGCTCGGTAGGGCCCCCAACTGATTTCTGCTTATGCTTCTTGTCACTGATAGGCGTCAAAGGAGCCGAAGGGTTCACCATAGTGTTGACTGCACCAGCCGACAGGTCTGAGACGGGGGAGGGGGGAAGGACCCATCGCTGTTGGAGCGATTGATCTGGGTGGAACCTGGCAACTGCCAGGGCCAAGGGCCCCATCAGGGCCTGAGTCAGTAGCCTCATCTTCGTCCTCCTCCCCCGAAGCCGGAGAAAATAAAACAGAGTGGTCCTCAGTGATCACATCCAACCAGCCCACCTACTTGGAGTGTTTTGTCAGAACGATGATTGAGGCGTTGGGACACATCTGGGCATTCCTTAGAAGCAGAGTATTTTTGCATACGAGGGCGGGGTTTACCTCGGGTGCCAGCACTGCATGTTCTGTGGAGACGTTGGCCAATGGTGTTTCTAAGTGAGTAGGTAGTAAAGCCCTAATGGCGATTTGGTCCTTGGCCATTGCGGTGTATAGTTGTAATAAGACATCCAAGGTGGCACCAAAGTTACAAGATTTGTCAAGAAGCACCTCCCCTGGCTGATTGGGGGCCTAGGCAGGGTTTGGCCCTTTGGGATGGCCCTTTCGATCAAGACCAGACTTTGTGTCACAAGTACCATGTCGTTGGTATAGCTGCTGGATGTAAAGGAAGTAGACAGCAGCATCTGCAAGTCCAGAGTGACGGACAGCTGAGTTCCAATGACATTATCATAGACGCAGATGGACTGGTAGCCTCTTTACTGTTAACGGCCAACCCAAGTGAGTTCCGATGCAATTTCATAACCATCTTCAATAGGGAGTTTTTAATCGATTAAGGTGGAACAGGCGTCCTGCAGGACCTGCAGCGACTTGTACAGGCGGTTCCGTCCATGGCCCAATTTCCTAGATAGGAGGCACAGATTCAACTCGCGGGCCGGACGGTGAATAGGCAGATTAGGGAGGATATGGAATTAACCCTACCACCCCCTACCCACTCCTCCACAGCACCCCTCACGCAGGGGTCCGCCCGAGCGAGAGTGAGGGGCATGGAGGAACTGGCTGCCTTAACAGGCGATAGGTGTGCCCCTCCGTTGACCAAAATAGCCACTAATCAAGTTAGTGGACCATGTGGGCTCGTTATCTTGCAGACTCCCACTGAGACTGGGTGAATTCAAGCCAACAGCGAGGGACCCAGCAGGACCCGGTGGGATTAGGTTCCCCACCCTCGAACATCTCAAACCAGATTTCCTTACCCTGGCGGCCATAGTCACATTCATTACAACCAAGAAAGTGAGGCAGTAGGGGGTGTGCAATAGAAAAAGTCAAAAGTCAAAGCGCTACTGTGGCTGGGCGCATGGGAGCTCGTTGGGTCACCAGTAACCAGGGGAGCAGTTTACAGCCCCTGCTGGCTCGAGCAAACCACAGCAAACCACTCTTGCCTCCACTCTCCGTGCCAACTTCATTTATATGGTTGCACAGGTCAGAATTCCATCACCTCTTCATATCACCAAATGCCTTAATGGCAGCGTGACATTTTCAAGCATTGGATTCCTATGGAACCCCCTGCTTGGCAGGCAACATTTACACCTTTTGCACTACAAAGTGCAAAAAACACGGCGCAAATGTGATTTCTCGTAGTTTTACATCTTCTTTTGCGCCGTGTGCTGCAAATAGCCCCCGTTGCACAGAGCAAACATTTTTGGATATGAGTGCAACAGGCCCCCTGCGTCCAACTTAATCATTGCTTGATAATGACTTCCAAATGTTACTTCATTTTTGACATATCTAATTTGTGCCGCTGCTTTGCAGTGAAATTAGATTGATCATATGGGGTCAAACTTCAGACATTCCAGCATAACCGTTAAAACTGCTAAGATGGCATCATACATATCTATGGGCTCAGTTCCTCAGACCCACGCCTTCAGTGTCTCCTTAGCGAACAGGCCCAAATAAAGTCTATATTTCTCTTATCGTCGGAAACAATATTTGCTAGAAGGAGGGAAAGGCTTACGCTCCCAGCGTCTAGGATCGCTGGGGCCTTTGGCAGCACAAGGAGCTGCGCACACCTTGTCCTTTTCCACAGCCTGGCATCAGATTATCGCACATTTGTGGCAGTGCAAGTACATTTTGCGCATTCGCAACTGAATTCGCACCCGTGCAAGGGACTTTGTGATGCATTTGTGTTTGCGCTTATGTGAGGGCGCATGGACAATTTGTGTTTGCCCTCTTCCAAATGAGCAAAAGAATACGGCCCTTGTGGACCAGATGGCTCGGGAAAGAATGTGCCCACGACAGAAGGCCTTCTGGCTCCTAGATGGATGAGAACTGGCCCTCCTGCGAGCCCCAAGTCAAGGGACATCTGGAGTAAGTAGTTGAGGATACATCGAAAGCAAAGAGGGGTTGGGATCCAGAATATCTAGAACATGTTTGAAGTAAGCATATTTTTTATGGGATTTACAGTTTATCACGTTTGACTGTGCTGTAAAAAGGCGCTATTAGGCCAGGCGGTCCACGCAGGCCTGGGATGAAAGGAGGGTTACTGCTGGAAGAGACCAAGAAGTCTTTACGATGCTGGTGCAGGGCTCTGTGCGGGAAACCCATACGCTGAGGAATGGGCCCCCTCACCCTACTATCACATAATCCGGATTTCTCAGCGCGATTCCACCCGAAAATTTGGGAATGTTGGACGGGTGCGGAATCACTCTCTGAAGGACATGTACAAGGATGGATCCCCCTTGCTCTTCACAGACTGTCAGCAGAAATTCAGAATTGGGGAACGAGAGCGATTTAAAGATTTACAAATTAGACACTGGATCACACAGCCAGCAGTGAAAAAAGCGGGCTCGAGGCCGCCTTCAGGTTTAGAGCCATTTATGCAGGAGGTCCTCACAGTGAAAGGGGTGGCCAGGCTCTATGGACTTTTATCTAATGCTCAAGCAGAGGACAATCTCGTACAAAACCAACTGGGAACGGGACGTGGGGGAATCAATAACAGATGAGGAGTGGAACCAAATTTGGGCAAGAGCACGTGGCACATCCAAGTGCACCACGATTAAAGAATCAGCGTAAAAACTGTGCTTCAGGTGGTACATGTCCCCCCATCGTATACACAAAATCAACAAGAACTTCCCTCCTACCTGCTGGCGGAACTGTGGGGATAGGGGAGACCTGTTCCACATGTGGTGGACATGCCCCAGAGCAGTGACTTATTGGAAGGGAATCCTTGGACACATAAAAGACATAGTGGGGGTGGAACTCCCGATGTCCCCAAAGACAATCCTGCTGGGAACATCTGTGGAGGGCGTGTACGCAATGTTGGGGTCCAGAACCACCCTAATCACGCACCTACTATCAGCGGCAAGAATGACCCTGGCACAGCGGTGGAAATGCGAGTCGGGCCGGCATCAGCCTGGTGGTGGGTCAAGGTCTGGGGAGTGATGGCGGTGGAATAGATATGCACCCTCCGCACAGGAAATTTTCTAAAGTTCCTGACAATCTGGAACCATTTCCATGAGTTGGTCAAAGACAGAGAGGCCCAATTCTTTAAGCCACACCTACTCAGAAACACACAAGTAACCGAGGATCAAGGCATGATAAAAACCTGACACACCCTCATATGAGTGATATCAGTAATGTCAGAAGTCTCGACTGTCAATGTTGGGGTACTAGGATGGGGGGGAGAAGTGGGAGGAGAGGGGGGCTAGGGATAAGGCGGATCAATACTAAAAACTGTCAGAGACACAGACACATCCACTGAACTGATCAGCAGCGTTGTAAATTGGTTCTTATGTACGGGGTTTGGTTGAGATATCAGTGTCATGTGTTGTAAGGTTATTCGTCTTTGACCAATAAATAAAACAGTTTTAAAAAAAAGATTGTCTCCTATACTAACCCTGGATTGATATAGTAAGAATATACACTTTAACAATCATTGTTTTTGATGCAAAATGTATTTTTTAAAACAAACATTCTCCACACAGATGTCTATGTGAATAAATCAGTTTCAATTTTGTATGAAAAAGACACCAGGGTGTGGGACTTTTTATTGTGCGTGAATGCAAGTATCAGCAGATATGAGCTAATTTTGGCCTTAAGCCACAAAGAACAGGAGGGTGGGGGGACAGTCTGTGACTCATGCTTAATACATTCATCATCACTCTGCTATATCGTAGACACCCCTCCCCCAACAACAATAAAAAAACAAAGGGTGCAACCTATTGTGTACTTGTACTGAGTGAAGCCCTTATCCAATTTGGTGCCAGGTGATAACCCAAAAATAGGTTGGGCATGCAAAAATGTCCCGGTCCGGCTGACCAAACTGGCGACTAGTGGATTTGCAGCAGGCCTGTGGTTGCTAACTGAAATACAGAAGAAAGCTACAAACTCGAAGAAACCTAAAAGTACATTTGAGATTCTGAGGAGTCCATCTCCTACCTGAACTGAACTTCTAATATTGGGCCCAGGATGTACCTTCCTACACTGGTGCTCCACCTCCGATGAACTGAAAAGCTGCACTGTGCTTGACCAGTCCTCTCCAGCGCAACAGCACCACCGGAGGCTCCAGGCATTTATTAATTTCCTTGAAGATCTTCAGCTGCACCCGACCTATGGCTCGACATCTGGTACAAACGGCAGTCAATACTTTGTGACGATAACCCGATCACAAGAGATCTCAGTGTCTACTTTCCTGCTAGAGACAAGAACATATTACTAAGATTTCATAGCCTTCTCCCATCTACTGCACTATGTTTAATTCAAAGCACCAAACATTGAGGACCTAATCTCAGCCCTCTGAAAGTGGTTCAAGAGGCGACTCTTGGAGGATCAAGATTATCCCTTCCTCCCTAGCCCTCCTTCCTGGTTTCGTATTTCCTTTACACTTCCACCGCTTGATTCTGGCAGTTTATGGGAAGGACATTCTAATACATAATCTGATTAAGAAGTCTCCAGACTTCAAGGACCCACTTGGGCACATCTCAGGTACATCACACAACCATAACGTATCTAATTCTAATACCGCTCATTCAACCTACTAGAAATTGCCTTCACAGAAAATTGCTCTTAATTTTTGTTTTATTTTTATCAAAGTTATATAGCGCTTTTCGCCAAAGCACTGAACAATATGACACTACAGTACATAAAAAACAATGCAAAGGTCGATAAATGCACATCAAAATCCTTAAACATGACGACAGTTGCAAGTTGGA
This sequence comes from Ambystoma mexicanum, assembly GCF_040938575.1. Taxonomy (NCBI): domain Eukaryota; kingdom Metazoa; phylum Chordata; class Amphibia; order Caudata; family Ambystomatidae; genus Ambystoma; species Ambystoma mexicanum. Next base: position 142,470,823 of record NC_090930.1, on the reverse strand, counting down.
AAGAAAATTAGATGCGAGACGTACAAAAGATGGCTAGATATGGGGAGCTTCTGACAGGGAGCGGCAGATTATTCCAAAGTTTAGGGGAAAGAAGAGAGAAAGAGGCAAAGCGAGATTTGGCACAAGGGGATTGAGGAACATTGAAAAGATATTGAGACTCGGAATAAAAATGAAGGTTGATATCAAGAGACCAAAGAAGGGAGGTAAAGTGGGGAGAGACCAAGACTTCTGTTATAGAAAATGCATCGAAAATGGAAAAGGAGACTAGAGCAAAAAGGGTCCAAGAGGGAAAGAATAAAAAGAATGTGGATCACAGAAGTGAAGACAGGACGAATTGGGGAAAGATCAGAGGCAGGAAGTCCAACTAAGAGCAGAGTAGTAGTCAAGACAGGAAAAATAAGTAGCATTAAAAGAAAGGAATGAATGGACTTTTCTGACATTTGTGGTATTTCAACCAAAACCTGGAACCTATTGCCCACTGCATCGCTGCCTTCTGCTCCAACTTTCAGTGTAATGCAGATGACACCCAGCTCTCTTTCTGGCACCCCTCAGCCGCCTCTTCTCCTTCTCTCATTCCAGATTGTCTGGCCACAATTCAAGAGTGGTGTGTCACCAATGATCTCTGCCTCTGTCAGTAAAACAGTAAAACGGAGAGCCTCGTCATCAGAACACCAGCTCCCTCCTTTCCTCTGTCTCTATGGCCGCCCACTATGGGACCTCTTCCTGCTCCTACCTGTGAGGCTAAGAACCTTGGGGTCATCTTCAACTCCATCCTCTCCTTCTCTCCTCACATCTCTGACGTTGAAGTCAAACTATCAGCTGCACCTCCTCAGAGGTAGTCTTCCTTTCCTCCAGAAACTCAGTCTCTGGAGCTCTGGTCCTCTCTAGGCTCAACTACTGCAACAGCCTCTTTCTAAACATACCTGCCTCTACTCTCTGACCTCTACAACATAATCAGAACTGGACTTCCAACTCTCTGAGGGTCAGTCGCTTCTCCAAGCAGAGAGTTGGGCGCAGATCTCCATCTTCGGCTGGGGCCTTCCTCGGAAACAGCCTCCTTGCCTCTCTCAAACTCGAGCAGAACCACCTGTTCCAGAAGCAACTCAAGACCTTCCTCTTTACTTCCGCTTTCCCTCTTCATCTCCCCTGCTGATGTCCCAACTGCTCCATGCGCTGGTCACTTGGCTACCCTCTGAACTAGGGCCCAGGCTCCTACAAGTCCGGTTGCTCTTTGCACAACCTTCTAGCTCCCCCTGCACGTGTGGCCTGAATCTGCAACCCTCATTACAATATAGGTAAAGCAAAAATAATTCCTAACACAGGTTCAATTGTGTAACCCTATTAATTCCACTGTCTAGGGACTGACTTAGTACATTTTTATCAAAAAAGAAATCAAACACATACTTTATCTAATCATTATTGGTGACCTCTGGTTATTATAAACATACACTGTGGTGTTAAGTTTCAAAAATAAAAAATATATTTACTTGATTAAACATTGAATACACAACAATTCTTGTTGTTCACATCAAAATATTTTTCATAAAATATTGTGTTTTGTACACAAAAGTTTCCTTTTCTTAAACCCTTGTCATAGGATCAGGATTAAGGACACATTTACTACCCTGAATGTACAAATAAGCACCACCTAGTAAACGTGAGGTCTTCAACACAATATTACAATTATCCAACAATTTATAAACAAAATCTGTTGTGTTTTGTAATGTTGTGTTGATGAAACTCACGTTTACAAAACGCAGCCATATTTTATGAAAAATATTTTTATGTGAACAAGAATTGTTGTGTATTAAATGTTTAATGATACTTAACACCACAGTGTGTATGTTTATAATAAGCAGAGGTCATCAATAATGATTAGATAATGTATGGGTCTGTATCTGCAACCCTACAGCCCCTTCTCTCTGCACTTATGAGCCACCCGTTTGGTGCACTTATTTGAGTTACCTGCACTTAGCCACATGCTGGCTGCACTTTTTGAGTTACCTGCTTGCCCCCGCCTCCCTTCGGCACTTCTCCCCTTCCACTTCCCTGCACTTGCGCGATCTGAATGACACAGGGTCTAGTAAGATCCTTGTTGTGTTCCCTCTGTTTCCCCCTCCTTATCTTCTCACGCCTAGAAACACTTGTGTAAAGGCGTGTTATAAATGCCACATCATATCATGTCGGACAGAGGAGGTGGCCACGGAGACATAGTCAACACTGCTTTAATGCTCTAGTTCTTACTTCTGAGATGAGCTCCCTATACTAGAAAATAAGAAACAGGTTGCTATGACTGCATTTCCTGCTTGGTCCCGGTTTCCTGAATGCATGGGGTGTGAATGCAAGGTATGATGTCATGAATGGAATGCTAGGAGAGGGACTGGAATGTTGGCGCGTGAGTGTGATTCCACCCAGGGCAGTTGGAAGATGTAGCCTGGGTGGTGGGAGCCGGTGGGCTCCCCTCTGTACTTCCCTAACACCCCGATGTACTTGCATGCTGATCAAAGTAACTTAAAGAATACCTGCCGCCTACCAGAGTATCCTTTTGAGTAACTCTCACACCTGATCTTGACAACTGGTGACGAGGATGGGATTGACATCAGAAATTGACGCTCTGTTTTGGGTATTTGAAATTCAGAGCCGGCAGTGAGAAGTCAGAAGTGATTAAGGATGTCATTGTCTGGAACCCCAAGATTTGATCTCAACAGCAGCGGTACTGTGTTTGTGGCTTGTTGCTGTCATGCGAGGTGGCGCCGGGAGAAATGACTGCAGTTTTCTTGCTGGTAGTGTGACTCCCTTTGCTCTTTGACCTGGATTGGCCAATGTTTTCATAGCAACGGCTGCTGTATTCACAGAGCTCATTAAATAAACGTCATTCACGGCAATGTTTGAAGAACTGTCATGAATCGGAACACATTTTTAACTGAAGTTATTTAATGTTTATCTGCAATGCTTTTTGCATTTATAGTGGAGTGCATATGTTTCAGTGCATTTAACCTGTGTGTAAATGAAATAAGGATGTGTTAACATGTTTATCGCACAGTTGGTACATTTAATTTAGGCAATCACACTGCTTTATATTAGAGTTGTATTATTCTGTGCAACGTGAATATTTCAACACTTTTGCATTTGGAATACGTTAGATGTGGGCCTTCAAGGCTAATGGTGATGACACCTCAGTGGATTTGTATGTCGTGTGGACTGGCAGGTTTAGAGATGTAAATGGGGTCACAGTCAAGTAGAGGTTCTTTGTGTGTGCGTACTCAGGTGGTTTATGTTTATGTGTCCAGACTTCTGTTTGAATTTGTTAGAGGTCAATATTTTATTAGGAATTGCAATTTTGAACGTGCAGAAACCAGCCATTTTGACTTACATTGTAATGTGTTTAGGTGTGAAAGTTAAGTTTAGATGTGCCAGTCTAATCTTTTTGAGGAATTGCAGCATTTGTCTAGGTTGGGCACCCAGCAACAACGACTTTTAGATGGACTTTTACAGCATCATGTGTGCGCATTTGAGTTAGTACATGCTAGAGATACATTTTTTTGAGGCTTTGCAGCCATTTTAGGTGGATGGCGATCATTCATTTTGATGTTTTGACATATGGTGTGGGTAGGGACCTGGCCACACCCTATTTTTCAGTATAACATTGTAGATCTATGGTCTCACAACGGAGTGTGTTGTTGAAGTATCCCGTGGGAAAAGGCGAGTACAGCACTTGCTGAATGGTATGAGGTTGTTGGGGATGCATAGTTTGCATGGACTGGTGTGTGTTTTCTTACGTGTGGTTTAGTGACCAGTGGGAAACAGTCTCTTTCTGTGGTTTGCTGGTCAAGAATGGCTCCAGTTGTAGTACCAGTATTCTGTGGCAAAGCTAGTCATTGGATGGAGGACTTCTCTGTATCTTGATCTTATACTTAGGTGGGGTTTGTGTTGTTCTGTGCGGATGTGAAAACAGGCATTAATGGTTTGTTTGTGAGAGCCCCATCTAGGATTATTTTAGTTTCATCCAAATTTAGTTTTTTTTGGGTTTCTGGAATCATTCTGGATTAGCAGATGATTCTGGAGGGCTTGGCATCCCTTACCATCTCGTTGAACAGGTATTCAGCTGGACTGCTGGGCAGCCTTCTCAGCAGAGTTTGACGTAGGAGGCTCAGGGTGTCTGACCAACACTCTGGGGTTTTGGTTTTGATTGGGCGTTTGTTGACCAAGTTAATTTGCGCTGTGCAGGTTAGTTGCCGGAATGTGTGTTTGCCGGGTGTGTATCAGGTAAGAATGCTCGTCTGGTATAGGTGTGGGTAAGTTTGCATCCAGCTTGTGTGTCACCTGGTTGGAATGGTCTGTGATGATGGTTAGCTCTGTTTTTTGTAGAGGTGTAGCATGCCACGTGCCAGCCCATATAGGGGCAGTTTGTGCTTGGGGGTGGCAGCCCTGAGGTTCGCCAGTGGCAGTGGTGGATGGGAGGTGTGTTTCTTTTGTCATGGTTTGGTTTGTAAGTTTGTTGGCCCAAGGCGGGGCAGGTAGCGCTGCAGTTTGGCAGACTGGTGGCCGCCAGTGGCAGTGGTGGGTTGAAGGTGTTTTTTGTGATGTTTTGATGGATTTGGTTAGTTGCAATGTTGGTGTAGTGCCGTGACCTGTGGGTTAGTTATGCCTGGCTGGTCAGCCATCTCTCTGTCGGCAAAGTGTGTGTGTGTGTGTTGCTGTCTGGTTGTATAGTGTGCCTTTGTGGTGCAATGACATTGTGAATGCTAGTAAAGCCCCTTTTCCAATTAAACCCTGAAGCGCTGGAATTTGCCACTAAGATTTTATTAAAGCTATGTTGTAGGATCCACAAAGATCTAAAACAGCAGGACAATGCCATACTACATTTAACTAACCTGTTTGATCAAAACCTAGTTAGGGCAATTAGGGAAAATATTAATGTGCATGAAATACTGAAGAGGTCACCAGCAGTATGAAAGACGATCAAAACCGAGATTCACGTGTGGCAGTAGAAATGGCAGAAGACTCTCCCCGCTCACCTACTAATTTTAAAATACGTAGGGAGAGGCAGCAGGCAAAGCGTGCACAATGCTTAGCAGAATGCTTAGCAAATAAAATCCTGCGGTGCCACAACTTGGAGCCATCTGTGAAATTGAGCCTCTTAATTCTACCATAGTCTCGTCCTTTTATATAAAAATCAAAGAAACCAAAAAGGAGAGACTCACATAGGGAAAAAAAGACAACAGAGAAATGCAGGCACATTAACAGGCTGGTTGGTTAAAGACAATGGGCCTCATTACAAGAATTGCGGAATGGGTACCGCTAATGGTGGCGGCACCCGTTAACCCATTCCGCAATATTACGAGGTCCCCTCGCGGAACCGGTAAGGATGCCTGGTAAAAGCAGGCGTCGTTCTCGGGTCCCGCGAGGGGCCAGGGAGCTAACAACGGGCCGGTCGTAATCGGCCCGTTGTTAGCTCCCTGCACCCATTCCCATTGAGCCCTATCGGGGCTCAAAGGGGAATGGGAAAGGTCTGGGCCTGGGTTCCCTGTAGGGGGAATTACAGGGCCCTCCAAACTCGTAATGGCCCGGTAATTCCCCATTCAGGGAACCCGGACCCGGTTTTGGTGGCAGCCATGCCACCAATAGCTGTCACGACCCATTCCCTTGAAACCCCCAGGCAGGCCCATGGACCAGGAGGGGTCTCGGTTCGGACCCCCAACAAGTTTAGGCATCCTTGGCCAAGGCCCTCTTGGGGCCAGTCCTGGCACCTTTGGCACCAGGCTCATACTTAATGAGATTTGTGCTTGGTGCTGGGGAACTATTTTTTTTAATGCCAGTCAACATGGAGGCATCCACATAGCTTGGCTCCTGAGAACCAAGCTATGCGGTCTAGTGTTTTGGGTGTGGTAGCCTAGGGACTATTTTACCTGGACTATTTTCTTGAGGCTATTTAAACCACACCCGATTGGAAGAACACGCTTCGCGTTACTTTGCGATCCAGCAACGTGACGCTCACCGTGTTCTGCAGCATCTGCAAACCTCGGATGAACCGCACCTGAAAAGACAGAAAGACATCGTTATTAGCAGCAGCTTACCTGAGATTCCACCGTTAGCTGACCACTGCTCCTGCGAGCAGCATCCAAGGAACAGCGTGCCTCCTGGATCGTCGAACCTGCAAGAGAGAAAGGAGACATTAGACATTACATTTGAGCCGGCAGCTTACCTCAAGTCACCCCTCGATCTGCACCGCTCTGGAACTTCTTGCTCCGGTGAACACCACAACCTGCGGGAGCAAAAGACAACAGATAAGCAAGGCAAGACATCATCATAGCGCAGCGCAAGCACTCACTTACCGCATCAAGGCGCTCTCGAAACACCATCACTCGCCGGTGAGTCCAAATCTACCCAACGTTCCACAGCAGACTTCTGCGCACCTAAAGAGAGAAAAAAAAGGCATTAGCAAATCAAGGAAAGGCTTACAGTATACAGTAATAAGACCTACCTGAGCGACTCTAAAAGGGCAGCATCAGTGAAGTAACTAGATCGCATTCGCCCACAGAGGACAACGCGCCCCTGCCAAGAAGGCAGGACGGAGAGCACGCCAAAACCCAAAACAAGGTGAGGAAAGGTCCGGTAGGGGCCGCGGGCATACCGGGTGTTGGGAGGCTCTTACCCCAGTTGCCCAGACTTGAACATTGCCCACCTGTTTTGCAGGCAGAACTTCCCCGCTGATAAATCCAGGGAGCGACCGAGAGGGATACCAGAGTCCCAGCAGTTGCGTGGCATCCCCGTGGATACCAGGTGAGCATAACAATAGCGGCATGGCTACCGCCAAAGCCGTAATGAGGCCCAATGACTCAGTACACATCTCTAATATAGCAGAAGTAACTAATTCCCGACCACAGCAAGTACTTCTAAAAACGATTGCATGTACCGTGCACAAAGAGGCTGAGACAGCTTTAAAAATAAGCTTAAAAAGAAAACAAAAAAGGGAGAAAGAACTAATAATGCTCCATCACAACCTCTGGCCAGTGTTGCGTTAGAACATTTAGACCCAAAAACGTGCACAATTTGCCCGGCGATGGTTACCAAGGACACTAGAAAACTGATTCGAACCACCTTCTTTAAGATACTTGGAAAGATACCCACTTTAAGGATATTGACCTCAAGTGACTTTGATTATGTTGAACAACTGTGTGAGAAAACGGGCTGTGTATCGCTAATACATTGTGGCCTTGCCGAATCTGCTACAATGATTAGATCAAATGTGGCTACTATGGAAACTTTGGCCTATATTCTAGATCCTAAAAAGCGAAATATTATTGCTTCAACTTGTTGCACGAAATGGATGAACAGATTGAACGCTGATCTAACCGCCAAAAAAGTAATGTTGTCTTGCCATCCTCCATTGTAGAGAATGACCAGGGTTGGGAATGACTAAAGAGCTTCCTAACCAAGCCACATATTATAAACAATCTGGTGCTTAACGTAGACAGATGTTGCTAATAAATGTGTACGACCCGCCTGGGGGTAAGGGGGTTGAACACAGATGGTATATTCACATGTATTGACATACTTTGTTCTGAGTGGGCAAGTAGTCTAGGACATGTCTTATTAATTGTTGGTGGAGATATAAAAGCTCAATGCTATGATAAAGAGATCAGTGCTGTCTATCGTAATGTTTATGGAATGTGCTCATTATTGCAAAAGAAGTCAAACAAATATGGCAAAAAATGGATTACACTCCTTAGAGAATGGGAAATGACCATATTAAATGGTCGTACTAGGGGAAATAAACCTGGCCAAGGTACTTGGAGATGTAGTAAAAAATGGGCAACTTTAGACTATATATTTGGGAGTAATACTGTAAAGGAATTAGTCTCTGAGCTGGTGGTGGTACCAAATGTAAATAGTGACCGTGCTATATTGAAACTTATAATGGAATTGCCCCTTAACAAAGCTACAATATCGGGCATAGGAGGTATAACATCTAATCATGCTGGTAATCAGATATACTGGTCTAAAGCGAATATTGATAAGATCTTGCATGCTATTTATGATCCAAATTGACTTTTAAGAGAAACCTTTAGATTATTTAATGCTGATGAAATCAATGAATGGCTGGCCAGATTAGTAGCAGACTGCGGTATATGGCGGACAAAAGCATCTGGCTATTGATAAACTGCATGTAGGACCATTCGATATTATGATCCGTGACTCTAAGCGGAAGATGCAGAGGGAGATTTGCTATCTTTAAACATAAAGACACTCCCTTTAGAAAGAGAGTTGCAAATACGTAAAGTAAATTCTGCATATAGAATCTCAGTCAGAAACTGGAGAATTTCTCTAAAGAATGTCGAATGGCAAAGGTTGATTGATGCTCTTCGAGGCAAAAAAAAAAACCACACTCCATTTGGCAAATTCTTACTCATGCCAAAGGCTCTAAGGAGAAACAGTTATTAAATCCAATAGGCGAGGTGGTATGGATAAGGTTTGCGGAGACAACGATTGGGAAGTGTTGATGGCCGTTTAAATCTAGAGCCTTAGAGCTTGCTGGCCCTCAGACAATAAGCCTGGAACACTGAAGGAATTAATTTTCAGACTTAAAAATTCAAGAATACCTGGCCCAAATGGGCTGGCGAATATAGACCTCAAAACGGATCCTGCCGGTTCGTCCCTCTTGGCAAAGCTTTTTGACAGGCTATGTAGAGATCAGCAAATTCTGGTAACTCGGCAGCATCTATAATGGTACCAATATACAAAAAAAGAATAAATCCCTCCCAGAGAATTATAGATTGCTGTCAATGTTAGACATAACCAGAAAAGTCTTTGCTACTGTGGTGTTGAAAGAGCTGCAAGCCTGGGTAGAGACCGAAAATATTCTGCCCTTTTGTCAAACAGGCTTTAGTCCAGGCTCGTCCATGATACATAATATCAGGGTACTTGATCATTCGATCCACGGGGCAAGATTAAAAGAAAGCCATGGTCTATATATTACGTACGTGGACTTTAGGGCAGCTTTCGACCAACTAAATCAGCTGTTGCTATGGAGCAAAAAGGAAATTCTAGGTTACCCTAGGTGACTACTCACCACAGTTAAATTGTTACACAGTAGCATGACTACAAGCGTTGGTTTGAGTAATGAGGGGCAGATAACGCCATCTATACAGATTAGCAAGGGAGTCGAGCAATGTTGTGTGCTGGCTCTCTTGCTTTTCAATCTATACCCGGCTGATCTCCTCGAGCGGCTATCAAACTTCTCAAACTGTTCAACCAAGATTGGTGTTACCAGAGTCTCTAGCATATTATATGCTGATGACCTGGTAATACTTGACCATACCTATACGGGAATTAAATCTATGCTCTATGAATTGTTTAAGTATGCTGACCAAAACGAGTTATCGATTAACATGGAAAAGACTAAGTCGATGTTGGTCACAACTAAGAAGATAGAGTTGTGCTCATCACAACTCAGAGACCTATAGAATGTGTTTTGCACTATCCTTATTTAGGTATAGAGGTACGTACATCTGCTGATTATAGCTACATCAAGGAGACAACAATTAGGAAAGCTAAACAGTTTATCTTACGTTTTAACCAATTTGCAAACCAGAATGAGGGTTATTCGATGTAGGGAATTTTACAGCTATACCAGAAATGCTTTTTTCCCGCCATTCTTTATGGGTTAGAGACCTTGACTATAGATAGTTTAGTCTGGCTAAACTGCCTTGAAGGTAGAGTCTGGAAAACAATGCTAAAACCCGGCCCCTGAACTCCAACGGAACATCTTATATTGGAGCTGGGGCTGATATCTCTCGGCAGTCAGGTCCAAAGAAAACGTGGGGAGCTATTCTTAAATCTTAAGCTATCCCAAAGTGCCCACTTTTGAAAATAATGGGCGCTGTTAGTGACGGAGAACTGGAGAATAGAGACTGTAAATTCAAGGCCTTAAATCTTGCAATGTTTGAGCAGATAAATTGGGAATAGAAAACGAACGTTGGAAGTAATTATGAGACATTTAAAGAATCCTTTAAAAAAAAAATTATGGGATTGGAACAACAATTACGAACATATAGGTACATTTAAGAGCTATAAGCATATATCTAATGTTGTACATCACTTCCTATGTCCCCAACTTTGTCTATTGTATGATGGAACGTAGTGTATTGTGGGAACCTGGCCTTTTCTCCCACTTTGCAGGACTCTTAAATCTAGGTATAGCCTCCATCTTTGTTTACTGTATGGTTAAATGTAATGTATTCTGAAACTTCGGCCTCCCCACCTCGCTATAGGACACTCAATTCCAGGCGGGGCCTACATCTTTGTCTACTGTATGGTGAAACGTAGTGTATTGTGAGACCTAGGCCTCTCCCACCACCATACAGGATTCTCAAATCTAGGCATCTAGCCACACAGCGAAGTCAGCTGCGAGACATATGACCCACTAACCAAAAAATATCAAAATCTCTGCATACAAAAACCCACACAACCTCCTCTCGCACAGCAAGCCACACGCACTTCACAACAACAACAAACAACACATAAGCCGCACCAACAGCACACAAAGACTGACATCGATCCGATACTCGCACCAAAGCTCAGAGCACGGTGTCAAACAAACTGAAGCTGCCAACAGGACATCACTTCTCTCACTATCCTACTCCCTCTTCACCTTACTAACCCAACCCGCCTTCTCCTTTACAGATCCGCCTGAGGACCAACTCTGTTGGTGAAGGTGCGCGGTACAAATACCTTTAACATTAACATATATATATATATGTATGTATAAATATGTATATATATATATTAATTAACTTATAATTGATTGTTATGCTATGTAAACAAATGTGTGTAAATGTATGTATATGCTATTTTATGTTAAGGAGAAGATCTGCATGTGTTATGTTATGCCATTTTGTCACCATATATATAAGAAGTTGATTGTACATGATAGTTGATAATTGAACATTATTAAGAAATAAAAAAAAATTGTAAAATACTCAAATGACTATATACAAATAAATATTATTATTTACCTTTCAGTGGTTTGGTCCTTATTTTAGCCCCAGGAGGGTTCTGGGCAGTTCTGACCCGGTTGGTTGTTCAGTTTTGGTTTACCACGGTATGCAATGTTTTAACAAAAAAAACAAAAAAATAACTAAGAATAAATATGGGGGGGTGGGGGCAAGGGGTTAGGAGCATTGGGAAACTGACCCCCGCCCAATTATAAAAAACAAAAATGTGATATTTTGTTTTATTCGTTATTATTTCATTAGTTATAATCACATGTAACCGTCCACCACATCATGGGGTATACTCGTGGCTGGCCCCTTGCAGGTTTCACTGGCCCTTTTTCTTGTTCGGTTTTGGCCACCCCCTAACGGGTTATACTTTTGGGTAGGCCCTTTGCATGCTATGGGCTTCTCTGGCCCTTCTGCTTGTTCAGTTTTGTTCACCTAATCCTGGCGTGTGCTTTCAGTTGGCCCCTCGCGGGCTACAAATTTCTCTTGCCCCTTCGCTGGTTCAGTTTCATTCACCACGTCCTGGGGTATGTTCTCGGTTGGCCCCTCACGGGCTATGGATTTCTCTGGTTGTTTTGGCGGCAGTGCTCCAAGCAGTCTTGTACTGCTGGGTGCTTTAGGGTCTGTGTTCCAGGATGCCCGTACCTCCCACCTGTGGTGGCACTTCCTGCCTCCGCAGCCGGTCTCTGGCTCGAGGTTCCCCCTTTGTCTTACCTACAGCATTCTTCGCGCTGTATCTGGGTTCCACCCACCACGCCGTCTGCTTCATACTCTGCTACTCATCTGCCCAGCTCTGCGAGCCTGTTTTCCCCGCTCTACAGCGGCTGCTCTCTCCATTTTCAGATGTTCAGCAGCAGTCTTTAAGGTCCTCCCTGGAATGGGAGGAGAAACATGAATGGTGCTGGCTTCTACATTAAGATGACAAATACAGGTCAGAAACCCAGCCTTCTAAATTAAAGGGGCCCTGAACAGGATTGCCCTGTTCACTTCTCATGTAAACTATAAACATGCCAAATGTATGGGAAATGGAAGGTGTGAGGTTATCCTTCTTTAGGCATTCCCTGTCCCCATAGGGAAGGCCCCTCCGCCCCAATGGGATTCCACTTGCCCTGTCCACTAGGAACGTTGTTGCATAGTGGGCTCACCTCCCTAGTCCCAAAGGGGCTGGCTCCCACTTGGGGAGAAGGGACAAATTCATTGGCTTCGCCACACATTATAGACATAGAAACAACAGGTGCAAGCAGTATTAGAGATGTGAAGCAAAAAAGAAAGTGAAGAGTCAAAAGTGATGCCCTGATTATGCAGAAATGTGGATGATGGCAAAGATGAGGGAGGAAAGGAAAGAGCAGGGGAAAAGGTGGGTAGGGTGAGATTAGAAGGGGAAAAAGTACCTATGTTTTGTCAGGATTAATGTGGAGTACGTGGGAATGGATCCAGGGCTGGCTGCCAAGTAAACATTTGAACAGTTGTGCGTGAAGAGTATATAAAAAGGAAAAGGAGAAAAGGATCTAGGAGTTATTGGCATGGAAGTGACAGGAAAAGTCAAAAGCGAAAATAAGAGCCGAGAGAGGAATGGTATCAAAAGGAAAATGGAAGAGGGCCTAGCACAGATCCAGAGGGAACGACAACGTGAATAGGGAGAGAAGTAGGGAGTTTACCAGCCTAAGAGACAGAGTAATTCTGATGGTCTAGACAGGAGCGGAACCACTGGAGGACATAGTGTTAATGTTAATGTTAAAGGATATTTGTACCGTGCACTATCACCACAGGAGTGGTCCCCTGGCGGCTCTGAAAAAGGGGTTGGGGGGTGCGAGTCAGTGGGAATAAGCTGGAAAAGTGCAAGTGTGCTGTTGTCGGCCTCAGCCCGGTAACTCTGTTGGCTGGGCTTGGGGTGTTTTACGGTCGGTAGTCGCTGTGTGCTGTTGTGTGAGTCTATGTGTGGTTTGTTTTGTTGTTGCAGTGAAGTTTGTGCAGATTGTTGTGTTGTAGGCTTGTGGTTGTGTTTGGTTAGAGTTTGAGGGGTGCATGCAGAGAGGTGAAATTGTTAGTGGATTGGTTAATTGGCATTGCTGTCTAGAAGCGAGGCGCTAATCTTCTGTATTCTCACCAGGTGGGGTCCGCAAGCATCTCAGCGTCGCCATCCAGATCTAGGACCGTCCGACACTCACAGTCCCTTTCACACATGGCATCCACTCACATTCATAATCTTGCCCAAGTTCAGCCCCAGCCACCTCCATCAAGCCTGTCTGTATGCGGGGCAGGCAGGCGTTTGTGCGTCCCTTCAAATCTGGCCCAGAGAGCATACCCAATCCAGTCGGTGCGCAGCATCGGTTAGCCAAGGCTACTCCATCCATATGTGACAGAGGTCTACATTCATCATCTTATTCAATTGCTCATGCATGGTACCGCTCCCAGCCCCTTCGAAGTGTGGCGCATGCTAACGCTTGCAATGACGTACTGGGGCGGCACCTGCCATCATTCACAACTCCATCCGGTCTAGGCCCATGCCAATGTCCACAACTTAGTTCAAGTGTGGCAAGTGCTAACATTCAAACAACTCTATTCTAGTACAATACCTGCTGGCAATTATGGAGCGGGTGAGGTCGTTGGATGGAGTTGGCTAGGGATGCTGATTCTGTCCTCATGGGTGTCGCTTGTGTCCTATTCGACCAAGCATCGTCTCTCTTGTTGTAGTAGGAGTTTCCTTAAGTCGGTTCTAGATGTTGTCAGTGTCATCCTAAGTTCTGTCATCCTGTTCTTTGTGCTTCCCATTTGATTGTTTAGCTTTTTCAATTTGAATCTGTGATGTTGAAGAGCCACGTTTTTAGTAGTTTTCTGAATCGTAGGTGGTTTTTGGTGTTTCTTATTTCTTTCGGGATGTTCTTCCAGGTTTATGCAGCTAGGTGGGAGAAGGAGAAGCCCCCAAGCTTTTTCTTAAGGTATGGTTTTTGATCCAGGCGGATTTCGTTGCTTGATCTGAGGAGTCTCGTTGGCTTGTAGATTGTTATTTTCTTTTGTAGGAATTCAGCTCCCTGTCCGTTGAAATCCCAAGTGAGGAAAGAGAAGAAAGAACAGTAGGTTGATCAACAGTGTGTCATGGACATCCTGGGTGTTGCTCACACACACACACACCGCTCTAGGCCCTTGTTTCAGGGGACAAAGATTGAGGAACAGTGGGGTTGAATAGTCAACAGAAGATTAACGAATTCTCGCGAATAAAAGAGCAATCTTGCGTGATTTCAGCCGCAAGTTTATTCAAATCCCGGCCATTGATAATGTGCCAGTTGTTTCAGGATACCAACCTGGAAGGTCGATGACATTATTTTTGCCACAATCCATGGACACCACTGAGCCCTGCATGAAAGGAAAGGCAACACTGATTAGAAGCACATTTTGATTTTAAGAAAAGGCATATGGAGCCTTCTTGGACATCCTCACGCAGGACAATATCATTTCTGAATCTGCAAGGTAACTCCTTTTTCAGCAGCTGCGAATTGGGTATAGCTTTGCGCCTAAAAATAGGAAGACAAGAACAAAGAAGAGGTTAGTCAATGGGTAGAATCAATACAGATGTGTTAACACTCAAAGACTTTCTCATGAAATCTAGGAACTTTGCTGAGGAACCTTAACAAGGCCAAGTATGATGTCAAGTGTGCGACGAACTACCACAGTGTTCTGCAAGTGGGACATTTCAGTTGTTGCTGGTGAAGAATGAGATTGTGGATTGGGTCTACATTTCCCCTGGAGGATTTATACAACATTCAGCAGGTACTATTCATTCCCGGGGACGGGGGTCACAGAGTTCCCACCTAATGTGAACGCCTGTCCTCCATTGCCAAATCAAATACCCTGCCAGATGAGGTAGGTGACAGGTGAGAGTGTGTCCAAAGAGGAGTGTGGATTCGCTGTGAAGTGGGGGAAGGCCTGTTGGGGAGCAAGAACACAGTTAGGTTGTTGCACAGTGTCAAAAGCAGCAGACTGATCTATTAGATCCAAGACAGATGATAGTTTGGAGTGCTCATAAGAGAGCAATGAATTAGAGACAGGGACAAGACCGGTTTCAGTGGAGTGATGAGGTTGAAATCTAGACAAATAGAGAGCAGTGAAAGAGTGTTGATCCATAAATGGACCTGGCATAGACCACATGAACAAGGACTTTAGATGAATGGGTTGAAGAGAATAGGATGGAATTTAACAGGAATAGGATCAATGGAGGATTTAATAATGGTGAAAAATTGCACGCTTCGAAACGAAAGGAAAGGAAGCATTGGAAAGAGCGATTGAATAGTGGCTAAATAGGGCAGAAGAAAAGGATAAACTATGGCGATGGGTGAGAGGGTAAGAGGTTCATGAGGAGAGGCAGTAGCATGAGCCATACACGTAAAGTAGAAGTATCACAGTAATAGAAGAGAGAAAGAGGATAGTGATTCGGAAAGGAGAATAAGATGAAGAGGGGTGAAGTGAGAGGAAATGATAAAGAAGCATCAGGGGAGGGAAGAGTTAGAATACAATTGATAAATTGGAACAGGCGCTTATAGCAGGAAGAAAAGGATAGAGCAAGTCCAGGGAAGTAGCGTGGATAGAGCAGGATGAATACCCTTTTCCGGACCAACTTTTGTTTGATCCACTGCCAATTATTACTCATGTCCCCTACTAATGTAATCATGCTTTCTGCGGAACTCCCCCCTCACCTGTACTTCTATTGTTTGTTCATCTCTAGTCTAATCCCACTTCTCTTCTTTCGCCTTTTTTCTTTCCCCAAAAACCATAGTGTGGTTTATGCTGAGCATGAGTACAATATGCCACTATATGGGCACGCCTCAATACCATAAGACATCTATTGTTGAGATGGGCACATTATAAATGCTTATTAACCTAACATAGAAGGTGGAAATTCTGAGAGCCAGTGGCATCTCCTCGGATGAAATAAAAGGCCTGCTCAGTTGATTCACCTGCACGATGTCTACCACCCTGGTATGCACGGCCATTAGAGAGCAGTTGGCATTTTGCCTACAGGCCCATTGAAAATGCACCTTCTCCAGACCCTTGAATATAAGCTCCCCTTGCCTGCCACATATGTCACATTAGGGGTGTTGTCCATCTGGACCCAGACAGCAAAATCCTGTATCCTTTAAAGGAGGTACACTAGAGGCCAGTAAATGGTAGAGTTCCCTACAGTTGGAAGCATTCCAAGTTTTGTCAATGACCACTGACCCTAAGCCATTGGCAATGATGGTCAGTAACGGAAGGTGGACGAGAACAATGGCCCTTTGAATGTTCCTGAGATTGAACCACCATTGCAGATCCTGAATGACAGAACGTGGAACATGGACCGTTCCTTCAACATCCTGCAACCAATAGCACTAAATATGCTAAAGGTAGGAGATCAGGATTTGCAGGTGGAGTTGTGCCCAGGCAACCACAAAGAAACAAGATGCCATGTAACCTTGTACCAGTAGCCATTGGAGAGCTGGCGCCTCCTGGTACAGCCACTGCCTTTTGAGATTCTTTCTTAGGCCTGCTGACTAAACCTCTGGTAGTCTATTTCTTTCAGTCTGGCACCAATAAATATAGACTCAGGGACGAGGTAGGACTGAACTTCTTCCACTTGATTAAGAAGCCACATTTATGGAGCGACCCAACAGATGGTCATTTTATTCTGCAACGCCAGTGCCCGTGCAGGAGTTTGAGTCAGCCAGTCTTCTAGGTCAGGGAACAAAGAAATCCCCAGCTCATGCAGAGTGGCCACTATCAAAGACAATCTCCTTGCAAAGACCCTTTGGGTTGTTTTGAACCTAAACGGGGGAGAACCCGGATTTGGAAATGGAGATCTGTCACTGTTAATAACCGGGACCAATAAGAGCTCATAACAGGAACATGCAACTAGACATCCATCAAGTCTCATTAGGTCAGTAATTCAGACAATCAGATGAATTGTCTTTAGAAGTGTTTCCATTTTGAAATAGAAGTTCTTGGCAGAATGACAGACACCTTTCAGAACTCCTGGGTACCAGAAATATGATGGAATAGCAGCACAGACCTCTCCAGCTGACGTAAACCGGTCCTCTCACCGGTTTGCCGGTCAGACTCATGATCCCTTGATCTGTTGTTCTGAGGCCACTCTTGTGTTGATTGCTGGAGGTAAAGACTAGAATTCTAGGGTTACCCAATTTGATAAACCTGAGAGGCTCGTGTGTCCCGAATGTTGTCGTGCTTGGTATACAAAAAAAAAAGACTTGTGGCCGTCCTGCAACTAGCCAAGCATCCATCCGCTCATTCATGTTTTGCAAAAAGAGAAACACGTCCTTTGTTTGAAGAATCCCTTAAGACAGAGGAATGGGTCCCTGCATGGAGTGGCAGAGGGCCCCGAGCAGATGCAGCTTCCTGATGTGTATGTGGCCCTAACAGCCACTGTAGCTCCCATAGTCTGCAAAATGCACAATTTCTGACAGTAGTTCCATTTTTTCATTTGTTTATGATTATAAAAAACAACCTTACACAAAATGTTTAAATTACATCAAAATGTTACATCGTAAAACACATTCACACACCACTCCTAAGATTCTAAAACACAGAACAAATACATAATTCCTGCAATGTCAACAATTTCATACACAATAAATAGGCACATACAATAATCTATACAGCATCACAAAGTTACCTAAAACACCTTAAAAAGATGTCCTCTATACACCTTAGTGTTGCAATGGACAGATACCTGCAGTCCATTTAAAATATGATTCCAAAAGTGTTCTTGCCTATATAAACGTTAGCTACCTAAAAATCTATTGAGGTGCTTGTGCCCAATTGTAAACGTTAGAGGGCATTCTGTGACAAAGTGCCCCGGAGTTCCCAATTGCTCGATATCCGAACAAACCAGTGAACAAAGCGATACAGCAATGTTACGCACTGTGTTACATTACAAAACAACTTCTGAATGGGAGCCTGCACGTCTCCCAGCATGCATAGTAGTGTTGGCTAAAAAGCCAGGGGTGGCTGAAAGGGACCCCAAAGGGGCCTATGACACCAAATGCAGTCCCTTCGAGGAGTGCTGTTCATAGAGGGGGTTCGCCCATAATCAAATTAAATACCTACATGTGCGCTTCACTAATTCAAATCAATAGCTTAGAACAGTGGTCTTCACACTGTGGGGCTTGCCCCGCCTAGGGGGCCCGAAGAATCTCGGGGGGGGGGCGTGAGGATCTTCAAAAGGGAGTACGGTCATTGCTTTTATTACAAAATATAAGTAGATATGGTATATGGGGGTCAGGGGCTGACAGCACTAGGTTTACTGAAGGGGGGGGGGGGCTTAGCATAAGAACGTTTGAATACCACTGGCTTAGAACAAAAACACCACCTAGCAATCCAAGAAAGACGCACCTCACAGATATTCAACAATCACAAAAGGGTTCTGCCATGCTTGGAGCGCCTTAATCTAATGTTATGTTATGTTATGTTATGGGTACTTGTATAGCGCACCGTCACCAATGTGGTGTACTCTAACGGGTTCCGCCCCCCAGGGATGCATTATGCGATACAGTCGTCGTACGTACACCTCTTTTGCGCCTAAGAATGCCAGGCACTCCAGGAATCCTAACCCCATCTGCTGTACTTGCCCAGCAATGCCAAGCATTCCGGCCATGTGCTGGAGCAGCTCACTCTGAAGAGCCCCGTCAGCACTGGTGACGGAGGGGAGTCCCTCAGTGACGCTGCGCGCAGGATCAGGCGGAATTTGGTGTAGTTAAAAACGGCGCTTCTACAGGACGTGGCGGATTCTATTATTAAAAGGCATCTGTGTTTGCCCACTTCAGAATATCAACGGAGGAGCCGTGCACCGCCCCCATTCTTAAAGGAGCGGCAAGAGGAAAACACAACTTCGGTTCTCTGGTCAAGCCCGTCTTATCAAGGCCGTTCATATTTCTTGTGATCTTCTGATTGTGTCTGGGTGGGGTTGCGTGCGAGAGAGCGAGGCGGTGTGGGAGGGAGGGGGAGGGGTGAATTGAATGCTACAAGATTGTCGTTTTCTATCACAATAGTCGATTACAAAAAGGCACAAGCTGTAAAAAACGTGAACTTTCACGACAGGGCTGTTCTGTTTCCAGGATTGGCCTGGAAACCACTTGCACACATTCGATGAGTGCACGCGCGAGAGTTGTTGTTCGGGAATGCCTGCACGGCTCTCTTCTTCCTGCTGATATATTTTATGCATCAGGGGTGATTTTTGGATACCGAGGCTAGAGCCTCATTACTCCATCTTCTCGGGTTGAGTGTGCAGTCGTGGGTTAGGATTCTTCTTGGTCTGTGTGGGATTGTCTCAATAGGCCTGGTTTCACAGGGTCTTCGCCGTGATGGCCGCAGGTAGAGGTCGAACGCAGGTAGAGGTCGAACGGGTTTGCAGTGGTGGCGGTGAGTCTTCTGATCAGAGGGTTCGGATTCTGATCCAGTCCTTGGCAGAAGTTCTTACTCAGCTTCGCTAGATGTTCATCCAACATCTCGATGTCCAGTTCTCTGTGAGGGTTAAGTAGGGACGCCGAGTGCCCCTTTTATTCAAACCGTGCCATGTCTCATTAAGCACATGACTATCACACGAGACCTGGGAGGGGCCACCATACATTGCATCCCAAGCCATCCAAACTGCCAGACGCCTCGATCAACCCTGTCTGCTTATCCTTTTTCTGTGGCTGCGCAACCTTCATTTCGCTGCAGCCCCTGCACTGCTCGCGGGACCAGCTTGTGTTCCAACACCTAGCAAGAATACATCTTCATCCTCTAGCTGCCACAAAGCTGCTAGGTCCTCATCTTGACCACTACTCCCAGGCCAGCTTCATTCTTTCCCGCTGGTTGTCACCTGGGTGGCCACCTCAGGATGTTGGCCCTTCTCAGAGGTTGTCGTCTTGGTGGTGCTTTTGGATTGCCACAGGGTCTTACAGACAGCCCGGGGCGCCACACCCCCAGGGTGCCATTAGCACCTGCCACGCCAGCTTGGGGTAGTCTTTCAAGGGCTCCCCCGAGCTGGTGTAGAGGGAGAAGGCGCAGCAGGCGGGCGCATTCAATGACATTCGGGTGCTCTGCACCCCATTGTCACCAAATGCGCCCCTCCACCGCGGGCACCTTCACCAACAAAAGGCACCCTTAGCCCCCCCCAACACCCCAGCTGAGGGGAGCCTTTCAAGGCATAGTGGCAGAAGGCGTGGCAGGCACCTAATTGTTAGTCAATGCGCCCACGGCAGCGGAGCGCATTTAGGAACAATAGGGTGCTGATACACCCTATTCATAGAATTACTTCCTCGCTTGAGTGAGGAGGTTTAAAAAAAAAAAAAAAAAAAGTTACACTTCCTGGCCACCCACCCTGTTGACCAGGGGTGCGCGGAGGAAAGGGGGGGGGGCGGCCCTGCTTACAGAGAGCAGCAAAGTGCCCTACCTTGTGGCATCGCCCACCTATCGCCAAGCACCCTCCAGCATGCGACAACACCCCGCCCCAGTGCTCACATGGTGGAATGCTCCCTTCCTCTGCTCCAGCTTTCGGGCCTGCCCCACTTACTCCTCCACTCATTCTCTTCTGCTCTCGGACCAAACAAACCTCACCCACCGTTAGCCCTCTCATGGCATCCTCCATCATAGCTGACCGCATCGTGGCCAACTTCCGAGCTACTGCATTTTTGGTAGCGGCATCCCTCAATATTTGGGTGCATAACTTGTTGGAAAGGCACGCCTGAAAGATCTGGCCCCAGAGTTCTCCCTCCTCATCTACAAATGCACACATGTAGTGGCCAACAGGCAAAGCCTCCTATATAATGAGTCAAGGGATTCCTCTGGGCATTGCGCCGCTTGTCGCAGCCGGAATCTTTCAAAATCAATGTTCACCATGGGTGCAAAATATTCAGTGAGCACCGTTTTTGCCTCTCGATAGGTCCCAGCACCCAGGGCCAATGTCTTATAGAGTCAATGGCCATCAGTTCCCGCATAGAATCATAATAGGGTCTTCTTCCCATTATCTACTATTTCAGCCGCCTTATAAAACATCTCCGATCTCTCTAGCCAATGCGCCCAGTTGGCCTCCATAGACGTGGGACTCCCCTTCCTGTCAAATCCAGGGACTGGGCGACCATGAAACATGGGACCTAGAGATTGTGCAGGTTCACCCACCCCTTGTCTTGGTGCTGGGACGCCGCTCGCCCTCTGACTGGGTCTTTGCATGTATTTGAGATAAGTCAAGTATTGTTGGGTCTCGGGCATGTGTTTAAGTATTGTCTGTTGGGGGGTGCACTAGGTGAAGAAGGGTGTATGCAGCACCCATGCCGTGAACTTCCTGTTTAATATGAATTATTTGTTTTGCACAATATAATGAATTACATTTTTTGAAATTGGAAGTTGTTCTTTATACATGTGTTTTTCTTTGTGTTAGGTTTGAATGAGTATATGAATTATGCTGTATATGGCACGATGTGTTGCAGTTTTGTGTTATTTGATGCAATTGATGAGGATTTTTTAATGTATATTATTTTTATGTTGAATTGATTTAGAAGAATGTTTTTATGATGTTATTATAAAAATAAAATATGTAATTTGTGCAGAAACGTTGTCCCAACTACCCTGGTCCATTCAAAAGCCCTATTCTGAATTAATGTGCGTTACCATGAGACACCATACTTGCAGTGGTTTTGTTATTTTTTCCCCCCAGGTGTCTGCGATAGGGGTGTTCCCACACATAGTTGAGATCCCATGTCATTAAGCACATGCCCTTCATACGAGTCCTGGGAGGGGCCACCATGCAGTGCAAGGGCAATGAACCTCTTTTTAGGCTGGAAATTCTGCTTTTGCACAAGTCCTGTGAATTCACTTTGTAATGAGACGTGTTTTAAAAAAAGAGTAGTTTCGAATTTATTTTTTTCTTTACGTGGTTTATGGAACATGGATCCCTTCTTCAGACACTACCACCTCTGCTGCTCTTACTTGCTCTCTACCTACCTTTTCTCATTCTCTTCGTCCCTCCGGCAGCAGGGATGGAACTAGCATTTTAGTCCATTCATCCTGGATCATCGCCCCCTGTTCATTCACTCTTTTACTCTTTTCTTCCTTCAAATAGCACAATATTTCCTTCTCTCACCCTTACTATGTATCGCCCACCCGGGCACCCTTCCTCATTTTGCAATAACTTGGACTCCCTTCTTTCCGGTCTTCACCCCTCCTCTTCCCCTTTCTTTCTTCTTGGTGATTTTAGTCTCCACCTTTCCTCTACACAGACACGTCTTCCCCCTTTCATCCTCTACTTAACTTTACTCAGCTTCACTCCCATGCCCTCTCAGTTTCTTGACCTAATCTTCTCCTACGCTCCTCTACATCTGTTACTATTCTTCCCTTTCCTGCATCTGACCACCTTCTTCTCTCATGTAGGTTCTCTCCTCTGACTCACTCTAACCCTGCCAACCCACCTCTCTTTTTACCCATGGTAACCACTCCTCCTTCAGTGCTTCAACCTGCTTCTCTTCTCCCCTCCGTTCTCTCTCACGGACTTCTCTTTCCCATCAAATAGCGAGACACTATCCTCTCAACTCCGGTCTTGTGGCAACTATCAATTCTCTTCACCATATTTGACTGTTCTGTCCTTCTCAAAAACACCCACAACCCTGTCTCACCCCTTCTATTCTCTCCCACCACTATTCCCTGTCTCGGCCTGAATGGAAATAGGGGAAACAAAAACATCTGCTGCCAATCTCCCCCTACTCTCTTCCTTGCACTTGTAAAATTCTTCACTAATTTTGGCAAAAAAGAACTATTCCGATCTCATCCTTTCCTATTCTCCTTACCTTCACCACCCATTTCAGCTTTTCTAGCAAAACTGTCATCACTCTCTGCCCCCCCCTGATTTCCCTCCCTGGCCCCTTCGTTATCTCCAACTGACTTTGCTAATATCTTCACTTACAAAGACACACTGCTTCCCTCCTCTGTCAACAACCCCCTCTCCTCTTCCTCCATTTACCCCTCCTGTCTCACTTCTCTGTGACACAGCTCACTATGTTGCTTGTGTCCATCCTACTGCCTCTCCTCTGGATCCTCTCCCACTCTTATACTTAGAAGCTACCCTCTACCTTTTCCTTTTCGTACCTCCCTTATTAACTCGTCCCTCGACTCAGCCACTTATCCCTACACCTTCAAGAAAGATCCTCAAAAAACCTTCCCTTGCTCCTTCACCCCTGCTAATTTTAATCAAATCTCCCTTACCTCTCAAAGATACCTGAATGTGTTGTCTATACCCAAATTGTCTCCTATCTTGACTCAGACTCTCTACTCCTTCACAAACTCTGTTGATCACCCCCTCCTAACCCTTTACTCTTTCCTATCTTGTCTTTTTTTGTTCTCCGCCTATCTTGATGGCCACTCTTTCTCAATTTCTTGGGCTGGAAAATGTTCTTTAAAATGTCCTCTTCTCTGTGGTGTTCCGCAAGGCTCAGTCCTTGGCTCTCTCCTTTCCTCTCTATATCACTCACCTTTCTACTTTAATTTACTCATTTGGGCTGTCATCACATTTTCATGCTGACAACTCCCAGACCTTTCTTTCCCCTCGTTTTCTGAATTTCTTCACACCACTATTTTGTCCTGTCTGACTGCATCCAAACCTCATGATCATTTCCTAAAGTTAAACTCATCACTAACTGAGGTCCTTTTCTTCCCCATAACCTCTGTACCTCCTCCCGTGCCTCTGACACAACTCATCCCCCCCTTTTCTCTCTCGCTATAACTTCTCATAATATAGGTGTTATCTTTGACACCTCTCTCTTTGCTCCTCACACCTAGACTACTTTTCTCATCTCTGGTTTGCCAGCCAACCAGCTTGCCCCACTATGTTTGATCTTTAACCCTACCATTCGCACCCTTTGCCTCCTTGCAACATGCACTTCTCTCTTCCCATCTCTTTGTTCTCTCTCGGAATTTCTTTCACAACCACTTTTGTATTACTTCGATATTGTTTACAAGAGTACTCATGGCCATGCCCCGCCACCTACGTTTACTCTTTTATTTAATTTTATGTGCTCCTCCCCAAAGTCACTCCGATCAGAATACCAGTTCCTTCCATCTCTTCCAAAATCTCCTTCTGCCCAACCTCATTCTGGCCATTCTCACTCTTGGCCCCCACAAGCACAGGAATTACCTCCCTCTTGATGTCAGATCTCTTCTTCTTTAAAGTAACACAATGTTGCTATAGCAACAACAAATAAAAGCACTAATCACTAGCATGCACACGACAAATTAGCCGTATTTCCTCGTCCTGATGAAATCATTCAACTGTTTTTGCAAACGCCAAAACGTACTAAGCTACTTTGCTACGATGAACGAGAGATCAAGTAGTTACGATCACACCGATGACTTCTCAACCTCAGACAATGGAAATTGGACTGATCTAATTGAGGAGCAATGAACTTTCCACCGAAATTATACCTTTTTATTTAGAATCAACATATCGCACCGCCACCACCGCCACTACCACCCCTTCCCCCCCACACACACACACACACACACACACACCCTGCCCCCCCTTGCGGCAGACAAATTCTGTGTTTGTTAATCAATGAACATTCTGTTGCCTCTAAGTATTTTCTACACAATGCTTTCTGTTTGGGCGCCAATTGTTTTTAATATGGTTTCCATTTTGGGCATTGTTTTTAATGTGGTGTTTTTCATTTGGGCACAAACCATATATTTCGTATTTATTGTTTGTATTCTCTTTCAAATATTCATTTCAAACCTATTTTTTATAATGAAATAGCATTGAAAATAGGATGTGCATTCTAGATTGTTGAATGTATCCACATTTATAACATTGATTGTTGTTTGAAAGCTAGTAGATGTAACACTTACAACAGCAAGTTTGCATCTATTATAATTTAATCTGGTCAAACAATACCCAACAGGAACACTTTTTTGCATTTTCTTGTATATAGACCAATTTCCTTGTTGTGTACGGGCACCCTTACGTGGGACAGTTAAAAAGTCACCTATCCATGTCACTGTGTCCAGGGGTAGAGTTAGTTCTGGAAAATGTCCAGGGCTACACTAATGTTGGGACTCGGCCGGGGATAGCCTTTTGGCGGCATTCCCTGAGCTTCTATCCGGGGCTACGACCAAAAGACCCAGGGCTATAGCCCCTTCAGCCCCCCATGATATCTGTGTCCAGCAGCTCTCCGGAATGCACGTGACCTTTGAACCAGCCCTATGTCACTGTATCAATGGTGCTGTAGATGTCAGGAGACTTGTACAGCTAAGGCAAATGATGAATGCATTATAATTTTGGCATGGAGCATTTATGAAAGGGGGGGTCTGATTAACAGACCTCTTTCAGAAACAATTTCCTGCATCATTTCATTAAATACAAATAAAAAAAACTTGTTACCCCCACCAGATGGAATTCAGTCATTTAATGCACTTGTGAAAACAACTTTCTAATACCACATAATTACTACAGATCAAGAAATAAATTGACCCTGTTGCGCAGAAGGTGCTATAAGGGACGTCAACTTGCCAAGTCTGTCGCGATGAAGCATACAACAGCATCAAATGAAATGTTCAGAGGGTTGGTATTTTATCCAGGCACAAGCAGTGGAATCTGGTCCACATGTTGGTATACAGACTTGTGGTGGGGACCTTTTTAGCTGCTTCTAGAAACTCCCAATTGTGTCACAGCGTTGGAGGTGACAATAGATCAGGTCCTCAGGGTCTAAGGTGCAATGGCATCCATTGAGGAAATGGGTAGATAGAAGGTCCCTCTCTGCTGGAAGCAACACAAGGTGTATAAGAAAGATTGTGAAGGTTTGACCAGAACCTGTTTGGCCGCATGGTGGCTCCAGGATCATGTGATCATTTGGATTGCATCTCTATTTGGGAAATACGCTCACAACCAAATGGAGAGTAAAGAACGGCAAGGACCTGACCTTCCAACAGGTTGACGAATGCGTACCGAACAAGTCCAGTATGTCTCCCTCCCCGGTGCCTACCGGGGCTCGTCTCACTTTCTGAATTGCAAAGGCAGCACCATTTGGCAAGCTGTATTGGAGAAAGATCTGATCAAAAGGGAGGATGAAAGTTTCCTTGGAGGCTTAAGGGAACATGCACAAACATATCTGCTTTGATGTTCAACACCCCATCAATTTGTGGGGATACTGGGGTCCCATTGCATAATTGGATCGCCCTTCACCTGGTTTAATTAGGAATAATATGGTAATAGTATTATCCTTTATAACAAAGGCTTTTCTCTTGAATAGATATCAGGAAGGCCTTACAGGCCCAGAAGATATCCTATAATTAGAGGATTTTTATGTCTTTGCATTGCTACAGATGGCCCCAGAGATTATGCACCTGAAGGTGCCGCAATTGTGGCACCACAGCCATTTAGGGAAGTATTTGCCAGAATGGATGCAGTGCACGTAAAACGATTTCCTAGACAAGTTTTGGGATTGAGAAGGTTATTGACTGAGGATGTCACTTTTAGTTCCCAGTTGTCACCAGGTACATTTGGGGGTTGTACTGTAGAACCTGCCGATGGAAACCACCAGAACATAGGAAGACAAAGCCGTGAGCTTCTGGAACGCAGTGCCAGCCTGCGGTAGCTTGCAGCAAAACAGCCTGTAAAGTGAAAGGCCTGAATCTTCTCTGCAGGTGGAAAACACTGCACCAGAAACCGGTGTACTGAAAGGGCTGAGAAGACACTCAACTGCTTCACATCTTGACAATCACTGATAGGCCCAAGCAAAACACTAGGTCCAGTGTCCGTTGGATGTATTTTTGGGCTCAGACAGTCCCTGGATCAGAAGATCTAATCGTCAAGTGACAGGAATATGTGCATACTGTCCCTTCGCAGATAGGCCGGGACTACGGCCATAACTTTGGTGAAGACTAATGGGGCCAAGCCGGGTCTGCTGCCATAACCTTGGAGAAGACTAATGGAGCCATGCTCGGACCAAAAAAAGAAGGCCTTTGAATTTATAGCAACTAAATGTGATTTGAATCCCAGGAACTTGCTGGGAGAAGGCCATGTAGCAACGTGCATATAGGCATATTTAAGGTACAAAGACCATAACAAGCCCCCGCTGAAGACCTCAGCTGCTGTAACCTACTTGAAATGATCTCTTTAAGAAAGGTTTTGAAAACCTATAGGTTACAAATTGTCCTTGTTCCTGCCTTGTACTTTTTCAGTAATGTAAAGAATGAGAGCCGGTGGGCAGAAAATGGGGAGGGTATCAGTAATCCTATTCGCATCACTAACAGGATCCAGGAATCGTGTGCCTGATGAATGGGGGCAATACGGGCTGGATCACATCACTTGGTCTGTTACTCTGAGGGGAAGAGGTTCTCGGCTTCTTCCATCCTTGAGATGAAGAGAAAGTCTCTTCCCTGTGCCTGTGGACCAGAGATGTTGAGTGGAACCCATAGAATGCTCTACCCCAGGTGCCTTAGTAACCAAAAGATGGAGTGTGCTTGGGTGTTGAACATTCCTTTAGTCAGCTCATCATCCTCAGAGATTTGAAAGAGTTGCTGAGCACGGATCGGACATTATCATGTGCCCCAGAGGGGCTCTGCACGCCTGGGCACAGACTTCAACATTTCCATGGTCACCTGCTTAACCGCACATTGATCCTTAGAAAGAAGACCCATTTATCTCCTCAAGCGCAAGGTGGCTGGAGCACTATGCTATTTCTTTTCCTAGCAGACTGCTCCCCTGCTATCTATATCCCCAGTGCCCTCATCTGGAGCTCCATTAAGTATCGACCAGCGGCAATAACATGTTCTTTCCTGTAACCCAAGTATCCAGGCTCCCTCAGTATAGGAGTATCTGTCACGCTTGAGATCATGTTTTCTGACTTCTCTGCCAAATATTTGCAAAGGAGCCTTAAATGGAGATTTTTGCTCTCCTTCGTTTCACCCAATCAGTACTGGCAAGAGGTGGTCTCATGACCGTACAATGATGAAGGCCCTTTAATTCAACTCGCTCGATGGGGTCTTATGCGTAGGGTCTGAATAAAGGGCATCAGTGTGTTGTATAATGTGGGTAGCACATTCAGAGGCCTTGGCCTTTGCTCCACTAGCATCAGCCATCTTGCTAAGTATTTCTACCAACAGAGTTAATACATCTCCAGGGTCTTATAAATGTAATGATATTGGCCAGATCTGTTATCTCATCCCATATGCCGTTATTCCATTTGTTGGTAGACTTACTTCTAAACGGGATTTTCTACTGAGCCATTTAAATGTGAATGCTCAATCGGCAGTTCGCCAAGCCCTGGCCGTTATTTTAACTAGGGAATGCAGGTTTAACATGGATCACTGAGACTTGGTTTCAGAGGCAGTCACAGAATTCCCATGATGTCTTGGCCCCTAAGGAATATTTTATTTTCAAGTGTGATAGAATGGGAAAGCTGAAGGGGGGGGGGGGGGGGGTGAGGGATTGCAATTGTTTAAAAAAATTAATGTTTCTCAATTCATTCTTAATTCTATAAAATTCCTGAGTGCCACACTACAATGTCTGATTATACGGTTTGCCATTTAAGTGCACAGTACTTGTCATCAACATTTGCAATATCGACTGACACAATGCACTGTGTCTTTGGAAGCAGCCTCTGGCACATTTGTTGATTTTTTTTCTCCCCCAATACCCTATGGGACTGAAGACAAACTGAGTGCCTCGACCTTTGGCACTAGACACTAACCACACAAGCGCAGTCACAAGATGTTGGCCACACTGAACAGGTCACATTATCTAATATGCTGCAACACGGACTCAATGCCAATCCCACAGAGCGCACAGTGACTTGTGTGTATATGTACAGTGCAGTGCAGAGCTTATTTACACTTTCGGGATTATGACCACAGCATTGGTAATGTAGAGGTTTGAGTACCCAGCTTGAAAAAGGACGCATTCTGGGAGAGGAATTCAAATCTCTCCTTCTATGCCTTTTTTAATGGACTTTAACAGGATACAGTGAAAACAAAGCATTATTAATCTAATAATGATCTGAAATTTTGTACAAAGTATAATTTCCATATTGAACACAGATAAGAAAGACAAGGAGGTCAGCAGCAGGGAAATGTCAGTCGGATGGCCTTGGCAGCCAAGTGGCTTTAACACCCAGGTAGTCCCTTCAATGAATCAAAGATCAAGTTCAGAACCCACTAAATTACCATCACCTTTTTTTTTGTGACGAGCCAGCAGCCTCGTCAATTTGGTAGCTCCAGCTGATAATATCTTGAGCTTTACATAACTTCTTTTTTTCCCAATAATGCGTTTAGAGCTTAGATGGTCGACAGCATTTTAAAAAAAGACAAATACATTATCTTAAATTGAATCTACAGTTGTTGAACGCCTCTGAGGGGGACAGTACAGCTATGTTTCTCATAACCAGCTGCACTAACAGCCCTTTTTTTGCGGGATGGAATGTTGGAGGGGATGGGTCTTTGGCTATGTCAATAGAAGGGACAGAGTCAGATCTGGTGGGTAGCATGTTGAAGATGTAGGAACAAGTTACTTACCTGTAACACCTGTTCTTCAGCATGGGTCTTGCATGGATTCACATGCTCATGAATATTCTCTGTCAGGCTGGGAATCCTCAGTAAAAAGAAAAGCAGTTTCACGTTTGCCTGAAAACTTTAGTTCTACTCTGTAACCAATCACTGTCCTTTGGGTCATTCTGCCCTCATCCAATGACAGTCTCCCTAGTTCCACCCCTGGTGGCCATCTTCAGATTTGGTAGAGCACAAAGTGGCAGTATGAACCAAGAAGAGCCACAGAGGGCAAGGAGGGAGGGTCCGCATGTGAATCCATGCTGGAGAACAGGAGTTAAAGGTAAGTGACTTGTTCCTTCTCCAGAATGTGGTCTGGCATGGAGTCACATGCTCATGAATATGATTACACATCAGTACATGTTCACAACCACAGGAGGTGGCAAGGCTCAACAGAAGCAATACACTTACTTACCCGTGAAACAGCCTCACCTCAAGCGAGCAGGTTGTGTACCACCAATTGGCCGACCCGAGAGTGTGAGTGCGCGTGCGTGTGTGTGTCCGTGTAGCAGCCCTGCTGGGGCAGACCAGAGAGAAATGCAGTCATCGCTGCGATGGCTCAGTTGGAATATGATCTTGGCCCGCCTGGAAGAGGTCTGTTAGACAGACGATGACAGTCCATGATGCAGCCGGAGAGCCACCTGGAGATGAAAGCCTTAGACAAGGCCTTCCCGTAATCACAGTTCCAACATTGACAAACAACTATTTAATTTATTCTGTGACTTAGCTAATAACTTTACACACAAGCCTCAATGTACAACATTATATAAACATTTATTCAAAAAGGGATAAAAGAACAATTACAAAGATTTTTTCAAAGGTTCATCATTACAAACACAATCAAAAACCCCAAATTGATCATTAAAATCACAAGTTGCTCATTAGGCTCAATGAGAAGAGTCCTCTATTTTTGAGGTAGGAATTAAGCATTACATTACGATGGTCAGAAAGTGCTGTGCATTCTACAATTACATGTTTCAGAGTCTCATTCGCCTTCCTACAATACCGGCAAGATCCATCTCCATTAGATACTTTACTATGCATCCCCAAAACCTCCTTAATCAAAAAGATTTAGTTTCAACCGTACCCAGAAAATCCTCGCTTGCTTTGCAGGATGTCTAAGGAGACATTTCTGTATTTTGTTAAATGGTTTAATATCAAATGAAAAGTGATCAAAGATTTTATATGTTTCTAGGCGAGATCTACTCAGGAGCAATGGTGCACTTGTTAAACAACCTTTGGCGAGTTTGTGTTTTTGACAGGTCTCATGGTCTTGATAAGTTGATCGGTAGAGGCTGCAATGATAGGTGTTTAGACACTGTGGCTGCCCAGTGTTATGAAATATTAAAATAGTAGAAAAACACCCGAGTTGTATTTGCGCCCTCTAGTATCAAATAAAATACCTTGACATCATTTGCTGTGTGAATGACATTTTAATTAACTCAAATCAAAGAAAAAGAGAAAGGAAATTGAGACTTTTCCTGTTTAAAATTGCCACTTGTGTCCACATCTGTGGTAAAATAGAGCAATGCTTAAAGTTCTTTAGAGTTCTTTCCTTAAATTAATGCAAGTGGCAAGTAACCCTTTGCTGAAGGTGCTTTGGGGTTCTTTCTTTGAGGCAATATAATGAACCCTCGACATAGAATTGTTTGGTTCATCAGGAGGGTTTTTCAAACATTTGCAATCAAAGGCTGTAAATAAAGTACATCATACAATGAATAATTAGCATCTCTTGGCATAGAGTAGCACAGTAAATTTCTTCAATGTCATCTGGTTCAACATAGAAAGTAAACGGCATCAAGGTTATCATATACTAGCTTGAATTACAGTTCAAACAGAATAATGAAGACAAGAAAAGTTTGGAAAAGGCATGCTATGAAAAGTGTGAAAAGGGGGAAGACTTAAAACTTTGTACTCACTTGTATTGAATACTTTCTTGATTGAGTTTGTAGACAGTTGGATGTGAAGATGATTTGTAAATTCAAATAATACAAGTTTAACCTGGATGAACAGCGAGTACTGAGGAGATTACTGTTCCCTTAGTTAGGAAGTTTGTCATAGGGTGGATTTCTCCTTGGTTATCTATTGTGGAGAAGGCCATATAGGCAAATAGTGCAAGAATGGCAAAGGGAGAGCATGTAGCTACTAGTTATATTGCTGGCTTATATCTAAAAGGACAGGATAATAGATTACATTCTAAGTTCTTACCTTACTGAGCAGTTGTATGTTTTTAGGGTGCTTGGCTTGATAACCGCGTTTTTTTGCGATGAATGTCGCAAAATGGGCACATATTTATTATAGCGCGATGACGTCATGCGGTCGCAACGCAATGTCGTCTTCACGTTGGTCACCATTTTAGAGCGGGCTATCTATTGCCAATCGCGCGAGCCTGTTATATGTTTGATTTTAAGTATAATGTGCATTTATAATGCTATTTTATTAAATGTTCATGTCTACTAATGACAAATCAAGAAAAAGAATATACAGATTCCTAGAATTTACAGATTAAATAGGAACAGCGCTCACCCGCAGCCCTGTTGAAGACCACGTGCAGCAGAGTTCCATCCCGTAAAGTTCCTCCTTTGATCTAATTTGACCTTCATACAAATACCTGTGTGTAGATGTTCCAAAATGCTGACCAGGTATTCAGAGCAACCCCAGTCCCTTAACATCTTCCATAAGCGTACATGATCTATGCAATCAAATGCCTTTGTGATGTCTAAGAAGGCCATTTAAACGCTGCGCTTTGACTGAAGCCCTTGTTTCTTTAAAAGGTGAATAGGGAAACAATTAAGGGATCATTAAGGGATGTACTGGCCCCCTTTCTGAAACCAGTTTTGGTTGGTTTTTGGTTGATGTCAAATTTTCTTGTACCCTGCGCCCAATGCTCCAGATCACACAGTAAGAATCTTGAGAAGATCTTATATGAGGAATCGAGTAGAGGGATAGGGCAGTCATTCGCAGGATCCGCTCGATCACCCTTTTTAAAGATCTCTACAACTGTTGCCTCCTTGCATGTAGGTGGAAACTGATGACTCAACAGCACTTTGTAAGTAAATAAGACTTCAGCCAAAAGCAGTGGAGCCGTTTTTAAAGTAAGATTTCTTATACCATCTGGTCCAGGGGCACTAGGTTTTTATGACCTCTTAATTGCCCACACTTTATCTTCTATATCAATTTGCAATTCCTCCCGTGAGGAGAGGGGCTTCAGTGCTACATCAGAAGTCATGGAGGAAGCATTCATACCGTTAGCACAACTATATAAGGTGTTAAAATGGGTCTCCCAAACAGACCCCAAAATTGGCTGATGTCTGAACCGATTGACCTCGAATTAACTGCCAAAAACTGGACAAATCTCTTGAGTTCAATACGGATAACATGCACTCTCCGTCTTTTTGGAGAAGCAAGTACCTGTGGCCCCTTAGCCAACTTATATACGTTCAAGTTTCCTTATTATTATAGGCGCCACTGGGTTCAATTTATCAATTTTCCTGATGTCCTGTCTTAATTTTCTTTTTCTTAAGCTCACATCTAGATTATATTTTTGGGAAATATCAGAACGTTGGATCAGGTTTGACAGCGTAGACTGGGGTATTAAGCCTTGTAATATAGACTGTATTTGTATTGCGCTGCCCTGGGGCATCTGGCGCATAACATGACGAAAGTGGTTATATACAATCAAAAGCAGTTCTCCCAGAGGGAAGGATCACAGCATACAATAACAATACCGTTACAAACATATAAGGCAAGTAAAAGTAACAGTGGTTACTATATAAAATACAGTATGATATGTAAAGAAGGCTGAGAAACAACGTTAACAGGATTACTGTGAGGAGAGTGTGGTTAAGTGGACGCGGCAGATGCATCAAGCTCATGTAGCCATGATTTAGTTTTATTCTTAAAGGAATGGATAGAAGGTTCTGTTCTGAGTGTGGTGGGTATGGTGTTCCATAATTTAGCCGCAAGGACAGGGAAACTAGATCCTCCGGCTGTCTGGAGCTTGTAGCTGGGTATAGTAAGTGAGTGTATATGCGCAGACGTCAAGGGCCTGGTAGCTGTATGTTGTGTGAAGCGGTTGGTCAAGTATGCAGGTGCTGAGCCGTTATGGGCCTTGTGAGTTAAAGCAAGAGTTTTGAGCGAGATACGTTGGACGACAGGGAGCCAGTGTAAATTGCATCTTGTGTCAGAAATGTGTAATCTCCTTGGGAGGTTAAGAGCCGCTCTGATGGCATTGTTCTGAGTAACCTGTAACTTATCAATGTTTCTTTGGCTGGTCCTTAGCTATAGGGCGTTACAATAATCAATTTTAGATGTGGGGGTTCTAGCGAGGATAATGCAGTTGTCAGTCGTCAAGAAGGGTCTGCAGGCCGTGATGAGTTTGCAGGTGTAGGCCAACGCCAAGACAACAGCGTTTGTCTAGTCCAGTGGTCTTCAAACATTTTTGGCTCGGGCCACCCAGAGCCAGGTTTGGGCAGGCCTGGCCCCCCTAAAAGTGCCGGATGGACAGTATGTAGAAATCGCTATGAACTTTTGCGTGCCGTCACCGCAGCCAACTCCCAATACAGACCCTGGGCTCTCCCCCACCATACTCCCACCACTTTCCCAGTGCTGCCGCCCATCCTGCTCCAACCAGAGTCCCATAACACAAGCATACACACATCCATACACATTTAAATAAAAAATAAATCACCATGAACTTACCTTCTGCAGGGGCCTGCGCATGGTTGCTAAAATGCCCCGCTCCATGTTGCTCTGCCCGTATGTGCGAGGAGGCGTAGGAGCACCCCGTCGCACATACATACATGCAGTGCCCCAGCCAGCATTTCCAATGAGCTATGCAAGGCTGGCGAAGCAAAACACCCCCAACGTTGCATGGCTCAGTGATCATGTGCGGCTGGGGAAATGAACTGTCAAAGGCAAACAGTGTTTCCCTTTGACAGTTCAGCCTGCCAGGGAGCACTCCCTCAGCTGGAAAAAGCAGCTGAGGGAGTGCTCAGTGTTTCACTGGGCTGGCTCCTCGGCTCCTCCATAATGGGTGAGGTGGCCAGTGGGTGGACGCCCCCTCACCCATTAAGGATAAGTCGGCAGGCTTGGGCTGGCCCAAAGGGCAATAGGGCGATGACTGTACCAAAAATGCAAAATGCTAGTGTAGGCCAATCAAAATGGGCCACTTTTTTGGCCAATGTGGGCCAGTTTGAGGAGTTGCTTCACTATGCAGCTAGTAGTTTTGACCATTGTCGTTGAATAAATATTCTTTAAATATCACAATTTGTTTACATTTGAATAAAAAACAACCCCTTGGGTACTATTCAAACAGTCTGACTAAAGGACTGAATATCCATTTGCAACTGCTGCCCATGTTTTCATTAGTGCCTAAGACCGTTTTATTGTCCAGTCTGTCCATGTGAGCTGCCCCCTCCCATTTCCTCCAATCTAAAAAAAAAAAAAAGAAAAAAAATATATTTTTTTTTTTACATTTCATGCTGGGCTCTGGCGCCTCCGCTAGGAGGCGGCCGCGCCCCACAGTTTGAAGACCTCTGGTTTAGTCAGAGATAATATCGAGTCTAAGTAAATGGCAAGTGTTTTAGTAACGTTGGACTCTTTGATAATGTTCCCGTCAATAGTAAATGATTTGTAGGCTGGGTAAAAAATTAGTGAGTTTGATGTGGGAGCAGAGGACAAGAAGATCAGTTTTTTCATCATTGAGGCAGAGCCTAGGATGAGCCACACAAGCCTGGAGGACTGTAGACTTCATTGAGAGCTATGGAGTCAGTTATATGGTCGCCTGTGATGGGGATGAGTATCTGGGCGTCGTCAGCATAGTTAGTGTATGAAACACCCAGATAGTCAAGTATGTCAAAGAGCGGCTTAGTAAACACATTGTACAATGTGGGGGATACACACGATCCTTGTGGGGCTCCACCCATTCTTGTCCATCCAGGTGCCCGTGATCTGCAGCAACCGTGCATTCAGGAACTCCTGAAGAGGCTTCATTTGGAGCCTGCAGAATGGGACAAGGTGGATGCAGGAGGACATCATGCTCAACAGGTGGAGTCAGAGAGCAGAGTGCAATTACGGCAGACAGCATGACGAGATGGCTAATCAGGCGCAGCAGTTCAAACGAAGGAGAAAGGGGTAGGAATTGAGAGGGTGGGGAGGAGAGACGTGACCTTGCCCTTTTCGTCCCAGATTCGTGGAACCTTCGAGGAAGGAAGCCTAGGACCGCGAACAATAGCATGAGTGTCTTGCAGAAGATGTCAACGGTCCACAGGGCAAGCTTATGCTGATAAGCAGGACCAAGGGAATCTCCCACGCCAAAGGTACCGGCCTGGACTCCAGGAAAGCCAAAAGCCAAGCGGTCGAGCACAGCCGATGTGTCGAGGGGAGAATCGATAAGAACTGGGCTGTGTGGAGTGAGAAGCGCAAAGTGGCAAGTTTACTGAACTGTGTAAAGAACTGTAATTTGAAGGGGAGACCAGCTGCAGAGGGAATCCGGCACCACATGGGTGCTAACTCGAGAGACTCTGGTCGAGCCCCATATGAGAGAAACTACTGATTCCAGAAGGCCATAAAAGAACCAGCAGAATAGGTCAAAGTGGTCATACTGAGGGTCAAACAAAATCCCTGTGCAATCAAAAGACTGATCTATAAACTAAGTGAAAGAAAGGGAATTGAATCCTGCAGTGAGAAGAAAAAGGGAAGCGAATCCCAAGAGGGGCAAATTCTAAAGTCACAAGAAACAGTGTGTTTGGAACCATTTAAAAAGACATTAAGATATGTGGAATACGATACAAGAAGGGTAAGCGCCCAGAAGAGAAAGGAACTTTTGTTCTGCTATTTGAACCCATCAGGTCATCGAAGGCAAGATACTTTCAATTGAAACGAGACTTGGCCATGGACGGCCCTGAGAGCTGAAAGCCGAAGACTGTCCTGTACTCCGAGCTCTCATCTTACCCAGTTTCCAAAACATGGGGAAGGCAGACCTAAGCTACCGCATCCTTACATATTATTTGAGAACACTTCTTTCTTTTCTTGAAAACTACCCCCATACCTCTTTTTCTATTAGTTGTGAGGTTTGGCAATAGGTATTTTAGTATAGGCCCTTTTTATTTTGACAACACCACTGTAAGTGATTTCAATCCGGCACTTCACCTAAGTTAACGCCAAGCGTGTAATGCAGAACTGAAATCCTTATTTATTAATGTCTAAAAGTTGTTTTATTCTGAACGATGTACCACTCATATTGCGCCCCTCTCTTGGAACCCCCCCCCCCCCGGTCACACTGAACCAGGAATCAGGCTGGTTTGCAAAGTTAAAATATTTATTTATGTATTTGCAAATTAATCACACTATGTTTAATGGGTATACAAAAATCACCAAGGGGTAATGTAACACTAAACAATCTCTTTAATCCTAAGGAGTAATAGTGAGCAAAACAATTCAGCCCGGAAATAATACTTTTGTGTGTGTGTTCAGAACAAATAGCAGTGTGGTTTCCATTTCCTCCTGCACACCCCTCAACCCCCCAATAGACAATGTAAAGAGACAGGAGGAGAGAACAGGTTTCAGGAATGGCAAAATTCAAACCATGTATCAATCCCAATTTCCCCCCAGCAACACAAGAGAAAACCAGAATTGATTGGCAAGCTGTCAAAATTGTTTTTAAAGCTATCTGAGAATGGATTGTGCAAAAACATTAAATATGGGCTAAATTGCTGAAATTGTTTAAATTCTTATCGGAGCCGCTTTGTATAGTTACAGACAAACACTAGCAATGATTTAATACCAAGAAGCAATGGGAAATCTTAAAACTGAGGTCGGAAGCAATCAAAAGCAGTTCTACACGGGTCAAAATTTCCTTAAACGAAAATTCACGGCAAACTTTTCCGTGTGCGCTAATCGCGATTACCGGAGAACGGTATGGAATGCTGTGGATGTTAGCTAAAAGCAGAAGTTAAAATTTTGTTTCTAGCATGTAAGTTGAGGAGGTTATGGACATTTTAGTGGAGGTCGTTCTTTTTCCGAGACAGACGCAAGAATGGGAAAACAGGAATGCACTTTCAAAAGACAAATGGGATTTCTTATACTAGATTAGGACTATAGAAAAAGAGAATGTCACACATGAATCTCCACAGTCCTGGCCAGGGACCCTTCACGTGGTGGATACTCACTTTCCTTCTGGGATTCAATTTATTTATTCACAACACTAATGATTTATGATTTTAGAAAGCAAATGAGAAACTTAGCGCAAGAAAAGTTCTGACAATTCAAAAATACTCCTAACACTACCAGTTCTGAATACAAGAGAGGATGGGTTTAAGACAGGGATTACTATGGACAGTACATATGCTAGTGACACAGTCCTATCTATAAATACTCACTAGATATGTTTTTAAACGGACCCGTCAGGATTCTGGTCCATCAGACACTAACATTTAGACACTAATATTTATGCCCAACAATTGTTGGCAATCCATACATTTACTCACTGGAGTTTTCTATATATATTGTAGGGTCGCCCCTACGGAGCCCTGATGAAGGCGGACGCAATTCACTGCCAATCTGCTGAAACGTGAAATACACCGGGAACACTTGAATATCACGGTTCCCCGCTGTCCCAGATTCTGTATATTCAGTTTCTGCCACATTGGCTAAAAGATATCTTGTTTTCCCTAAGGCCCTTTAACATTAACTGTTATAATCAAAAGGAATACCCAATATGAATAGGAAATTATTCTACAATTAGGATTTCTTCTGTTACCTGGGCAAATCTATAGCCCCCCCGTTTCATTTTTCTTTTTTTCCCTTTGGATTCAACCACAAAGCACTTATGTGACCATATAAGCATGTATATCTACTGTGCTAATGAAACAACAATTGAGATTTATCTGCATATTAACCATACAGTGTTTTATGTTTACTTCACTGTTTATATTATATGTTTCATTTGTCTTTTGATGCCTTTGTTAATTTTTTAAAATTTTTCACATGTATGTCGCATTTCCCAGTATTAGATTTAATTTTATGCACTATATGTTCTTCATGATTAGCAAATAAATCATTGCTTCCTATTTTCTGTATTTTTTAACACAGTGAGTGTTTAGTACATTTTGACTTTCACTTTTTGGATCTGCTACTTAGGAGACCATACCTTGGAAATACATGTGGACAGGCCTAACACTCTGTATCTGTCCAACCAAGCATTTGCCTAGAGCATTTCATCACCAGTAAGGGTACACTCAATTGTTTATCCGTCAAGATTCTTGGTCAGGGAAGGGAGTCTAGTTCTGGGATAGAAAGCTGGGCACACCGGATTGGACTGGGTCTGTTCACAGCACGGCACGGGACTGGATCTGGTCTGCAATGGTTCTGGTCACCGCTTAGCACAGGACTGGATTGGATCTCTTGGTTCTGATAATTATTTCAGCAGGCAACAGTACATCACAGCCCAGCTGTTTGTTTGGTTCACCTTAGGTTGTGGGATGGGTTCTGGAATTTAAGGCCTAGCTCAGAATGGTTCAGCCATATGATGGGCCTTTCTGCTTTTCAAGTTTCCGGAATCTGGAGCAAGGAAGATGGATGGTTCTGTGACAGGGTGCTCCGCCAGCAATCGGTTTGTGGGTGAATCTGTGTGTCCTCTTTTTCAGTCTGAGCTGTCTCTATTTATGCTTATGATAAAGGGATGTGTGTGCTGGATTACCCTAAGCGCGCCCCTCTTGCTAGGGATTGGTCAGGGTCTCCTCTCTCCCTTGATAGGAGGAGAAAAACAGTGTGTCATCATGATGATGTGGTTTTACGAGGCCTAGAGTCCACCCCTCGCCTCCTGATCACAAAATCTACTTTTGGTACAATACATATTTCCATGTGTGCAACCGCTATAACAATAACATATATAGATTACATATTTTGTGTTGCAGATACTCCTCCAAACTTCGTCGCTGTAAGATCTTGTGTCTGCTTTTTACAGAATTTTGCCCTTTTTGTCCTGAACACAATGTCCAATTTCGGAGTAAATGTCCACAAATGTGCGCATTGAATATGGGCATAAGTGTATGAAGTTTCCTGCTTCTATCAAAAATACATTTTGTGTAATATCACAATTTCCATCGTTCCTTCCTAGAACTCTTCACCCATGCATCAGAAATAACATTAACAATGCTGTTATTTCTATAATTTTCACAATTCTACATAGTAAGTTATATGTATTTAAACAAAAAGTTATTTGTGAATGTCCAGCCACAAATGGCTGTTTGTCTCCACCTCCTTCTTCTCCCTGCAGCTCAGAAGCAGTCTCCTCCCAGTTCCTACTGGGTCCAGGCCATTTTACGGCCCTTCTCACTTAGCCTTTCTTTGACTGGAGGAAGTCCATTGTCTTCTTCCCCTGGCAGACCAAATTCTTCCCCCACTCTATAATCATCACATAGGTGTGATTTCCTGGTGGAGAGAGAGGCCTGGCCTCTGTGGGGGAAGCTGTTGTACTGGTTTGGTGGCTGAGTCAGGCTTAAATCCAAAAGGTATTTCTGTTGCATTTTTTCTTGGTTTAAAATAAACTTGTGATTTCAAACTTGCAGCTAGAACACTTATTTCAGATTCTACACAATGGGCTGAAACAGTTACAACCTAGGTTACTCTCAATAACAGGTCACTTAGATTTCAGACATTAGATTTCAGTTGTATAAGTTTACAGTTTTAATGTAGGCTTCTGACAGCAGTCATTCAGGCGGCTGAGGGTACTGTACCCAGATTTTGACAGATTCCACGGGCAGGCAACATTTGCTGTGGATATTACTTTGATGACAAATTTGGCTTTTCAGGGCATTGTAATATCACCATGATTTCTTGAACCAAATGAATTGTAACACCCAGCTAGAGTATTGGATGTTTGAGGGTGTATTATACCGGCATTCTGCAGTTTCAGCAACCAATAAAAAGGATTTCAAAGCAAGATTATGGATTTCCTTCAGCAAAGCACTGCTTTTCCCTCTGTGCTCCATTTTTACTTTTTGGGCAGCCCCGTGACATGTTTCAGGAGTGCGCTCTCTGTTCCACCACTGACAACATGCATGACAGATTGGGCAGCTGTCTTTTTGTGTTGCAAAGCGTGATTTCCATAGGTTTTGGCGCACATAAGGGTTTTGCGGGCCTTTTAGGATTTTTGGCACCATCAGAACACAGGGATGCCGCATGGTAAAGCAAAGTGGGTCAGTACATCTCACAGAGCCCCCCCTGCCGACTTAAGTTTGACCACCCGTCAAGGGGAAGTCGGGAGATTGGGATGTTCATTCGTCTGCTTCTCCCATCAGTGCAGGATCGAAAGGTCTTCTCACCGGTTCTAGATGGGAGTGTGGAGCGATACTCTGGGCCCCTTGAGTCTTTCCTCCCAGTCCCCGAGTGGTCCTCCTTGGTGCTTAGAATCCATAGTTTCAGTGCTATAAGACAGAACAGAGCATGTTTATGGACTTTTCCCCACAACTATTCATGTAGTGGGGCAGATACATACATTGGATATATAATTGACAATATTTCCCCCCTGTAGTTACTACTGATTTTAACAGGTGGAATGGTTTTAATGGTTGGAATTTCTTTAGGGATCCGGAATTTCCCTCTCTGGATTTCTGGTTAGCGCCTCTATTTGCTGCAGAGTATGTCTAGGATGGAAACACTTCAGCTGGTTGATGTGGACCCACTTGTCATCCCCTTCTGCCAAACTGCCTTTGGGGATACAGATTTTGTAGGCGACTAATGAGATTCTGTCTACAATTTCAAAAGGACCCTGCTAGCTAGGGAGTGATTTGCGCTGTTTGGCCTGGTTCCTTTGGAAATTGTACAAGTAGACCTGGTCTCCTACTTGGTATTCTTTTTTAGTTGTCTTAAGGTCATAGTGGATCTTCATACTATCTTAAGATCTTTCTAGATTCCGCTGAGCATAGGCAAAAGCATGTTGAAGGTGTTTTCTCAGATTCTCAACATACTCATGAGATGTGGAGGCATTTATCAAGGTCTGCTCTTGGGTTCTGTAGAGCAGATGCTGGGGAAGCGCCATCCTTCGTCCAGTTATCATCTCAAACAGACATTTTTGTTGCAGAAGAAGGGGTAAATCTGATGTCCATCAGGACAAGAGGTAATCGAATGTCCCAACTTGGCCCAGAATCTGCCACAAACTTTTTTAATATGCTCACAATAGTCATGTTGTATCTCTCAACTCCACCACTAGAGGCTAGCCAGTAGGCAACGTGTAGTTTCCTTTTGACCCCAAGTATCTCCCACATCTTTGTCATCACTTCGCTAGTGAGGTGGCTACATCGGTCTGACTCAATCCTTTGGGGTAGTCCAAATGGGAGAAGTTGTGGCTGATCATCATGGCAGCTGCTGTTTCTGCCTTGCAATTTGGGGCTGGGAGTCATTCCACCCATTTAGTGAACAAGCATGTTACGGTCAACATGTACTTGTTCCCCCTAGAGGAGCGAATCACGGGCCCGATGAAATAGACCTGTAAATCTGACCAAGGCAGTGTCATCCCCCTCTTCTGGAGGGGAGCACAGTGTGTGAGTGATGTTGGATGAAAGTGTGCACACACGAGACACCTTCAAGTATTGGTCAAA
The DNA here is from genome assembly GCF_040938575.1 of Ambystoma mexicanum. Lineage (NCBI taxonomy): Eukaryota > Metazoa > Chordata > Amphibia > Caudata > Ambystomatidae > Ambystoma > Ambystoma mexicanum. Next base: position 142,428,669 of record NC_090930.1, on the reverse strand, counting down.
GTCCTGCCCCATGTGTGACCAGTATGCAACCTCTCGCAAGATTTCTAGTGTCGTATGAAACCCCCGATGACCGGCTGTGCCCGCAACATGGGCGTGACTTAGCACAAGGCTTCAGAATGAGGTAGGGACCACTCACTGGTCATGGACAGCTATGGATCTCCTTACCAACAAACCGTCCTGGATTCAGAACATTTTTGGACATTTCATCAACACTCTGAGGTCCTCCTTTCCCTATGTAATTGGTATCTGTCAGCGGAAGGTTCTCAGGGTCCTCAATATGTTGATAAAACTTACCAATCATTGGATCCCCTTTTTGAGCCGTAATCAAATCAGCATGTTGAGTCTCCCGCCCGACTCCATTGTGCAGTTGAGAGTTCCTTGTGAGCATTTGTTTGGGACCTAGAGATAGCAGTGACCTAGATTTCCCCCAACAGGGACTCGATCTCAAGTAGATCCCCTTCGATAGCTCCGGTTTTGGCCAGCTGATCAGCTAGGTCATTCCCAGCTTTGTCTGGGCCCTCTACTTTAGAATGACCCTTGATCTTTTTCCAGTAGATGGTCATCCCATTCGAGGTGACCAGATCATCAATATTCTGTATTAATTTTCCATGTTTCAATGATTTGTTAATAGCACATAGCATGCCTCTGGTTTTCCAGTTAACCAGGTGCTCCATGAACCCGTTCCATACATAATCTGAATCAGTGATAATGACCAGTTCGTGGAGTTGGTGTTGGACAGCAGTGAGGATGGCTTGATGCACAGCCATCAGCTCTGCCACTTGACTACTTCGGGGACCAATTTTGTACCCCACAAAGGGTTCTGGGGCATCATACACCCATGCATTACCTACGCCGGCCACAAGTTCTTTTTCCCCATTGTCAACATTGTAGGAGCACCCATCCACAGACATTGGGCATTCCCTCACACTGGTCTTCTTCATAGACTTTGTGTGGGGAATTAAGGTATGCCTCCATGTTGTCCTTGATTTTAAGACTTTTGTCCTCGAGACAGTTTTCTCTGGCACAATCATGCAAGTCAGCCAGACCTTGCGCAAGGGGACTCTTCTTGTTTTGGCCATATCTGACCTCCACAGGAAAGCCTTGCATTGACAGAATCCAGAAAGTAATTCGAGAATTACTCACATTTCCGGCCCGGATTCTGTCACTCTGAAGATATTGCAAAGGTTGGTGGAGTCTCCACTATGATGTGTTCCCCCTGGATCAACGGGCGGTAATTCTTCAATGCCCACACCGTTGCCAGGCGTGCCTTCTCACAATCATTGAATTTTTCCTCCACAGAGGATAAAGTCTTACTTGCATAGGAGATTACTTTATTGACCTTGTCATACTTTTGATATAATACTGCAGTCAAGCATGTATTTGAGAACCCCGTCTCCAAGAAGAACTCCTTGTTTTTGACAGGGTAAGCTAGGCAAGGAGCTTGTGAGAGGCTTCTTTTGAGTGGTTTTACTGCCTCGGCTTGTTCTGGACCCCACTCCCACTTGACCCCCCTTCAAAAGGTGGACCAGGGGTCTTGCGATCTCGGCGTAGTCTTCAATGAACTTTCTACTGTAATTAGTTAGTCCAAGGAGGCTCCTTAGTTCCAGCAGAGTTGTGGGGTCTTAATTTCTGGAGTGCTTACACTTTCTTTTCCTGGGGACAGAGACCCTGAGGAGTAATCTCATGCCCCTAGAAATTGACACAGGTTCTGCACCACTGTGCCTTTTGAAAGGAGAGCTTTGCTCTGGCAGCCCTCAACTGCGTCAGAACATAACGGATCTCCGCTATGTGTTCCTCCACAGTTGAGCTTTTGACTAAAACATCATCTACATAGGCCAGGTTACCACTTTCGCCCAGGTCAGGCATGGCCTTGTGTAGAAAAATGTTGAATTCATTGCCGGAGTTGATGTATCCGAAGGGAGTCCGGGTCCACGTGTACTGCTGTCCCCCGAAGGTAAAGGCCACCTTGTATTGGTCCTCCCTACTGACAAGTACAGTCCAGTACCCATTGGTCAGGTCGATTGCGGTGAATACCTTTGACCCCTGGATCTGGGCCAGCCCTTGGTCGATGTAGGGAAGAGGCCATTGGGAAGTATGGACACGTTTGTTGAGCTCCCTTAGGTCAGCACAGAATCTCCACTGGCCGTTTGGTTTAAAAATCCCCAGCACCAGATTATTGAAGGTGCCGTGGACTGGACGAATTATCCCACGGGACTCAAGGTTCTTAATTATTTCAGTAAGGGACTCCATTGATGCGAGAGGCAAGAGGTATTGCCTCACAAACACTGGAGTCATGCCAGGGTCCGTGGGAATTGTGTGAATGTCACAGTCATATGAGTCCACCGCAAAGAGATCTTGAAAATCTAAGAAAACTTGTTTAAATTTTTGTTTTTGCTCCACGGTCTCACAAGCATCAGCTAGGTTGACTCTCTCCAACCATCTGCCTGAAGCCTGGAAACACTTCCGGTTTGGCTATCTCAGGGGCCTCCTCCAGCTGGGTGGAGAAGTCTCTGGTCAAAGTGCTGATTTGGACTGATGGCTTCAGGTGGGGAAGGCAGTCCTCGCGGACTTGAAAGATCACCTCATCCCTCCTGAAGTCACAGGTCCCATCTTCCTTACCATAAGGGCAGGAAGTGTACACCAGGAAATTCCCCCCATGCTGGGTGAAGATCCTGTCTGGTGTTGCGTCATCGTTGCTATCACTGTCAAAACAGTCCTTGGTGATTGGTCCTAACATTTAATTCCCTAAATCTATGGAAAAATGTTGGTCATCAACCGCCATTCCAATAATGGTGCCTGCGGCCAAAGTGATATAGGTCGCCATTATCCACCTCTATTGGAATGGTGTTGTGCTCTATGTTAAGTGGTGTTGGGTTTACCCCCAATCCTTGTGGGTGGAAATGAGCATTGAGATGGACATAGGCGTCAGGGTTTTTCAGTTTCTGTCCTCTTAATTTTTACTTACAGCGAGAATTGTTGGGTCTGTTCTGGGATGGGGACTTCCTCTCCAATCTGAATTTCAACTGCATATGGCAGCAGTTGTGCTGACCGAAATGCTTTCTCTGGGTCATCAAAGTCCATGGGATTACCCGCTAATTGGGACCAAGCTTTGAAGTTTATTAGGTCCAAACTAATGGCAAAGCGATTGAGAATGTCACTGCCTAAATAAAATGCAGCAGGGACATCTCACACGACCCAACAATTATGGACTATGCTCTTGTTGCCTATGGAAATTTTGAGCATACACCTACTAGGCAGGAGATGTTTGGAATTGGGTGTTTCCAGGTCCATTTACCATTTGTCTAACAGTTTAAATGTGGGAATGGCTGGATCTTTTTGGAGTTTGCCGAACATGGCCTCGCTGATGAAGCTTTTACCGTTGCTCACACATACTGGGGCGAGAACAGAGTCATTCCCTTCATTTAACTGAATGGGGATAAACAACTGCTCTCCAATTTTCTGAATATCAGCCAAACTTTGAGCTGATTTCTCATCATTTTGCACTATAGGAATGGGATTTTCTGATTGTGATTTTGTATAGAACTTCAAGAGTGTTTCCCTCCAGTGTGGAATGCCACCTTAGACTGGAAGGAAGGTTGATTTTCAGAAATAGAGAGGACTCCCCAACACCAGTTTGTTGTCCTACTGCAATTACTGTCATGTCTGGGATTTGATTATTCTGGAAATGAAATTCTATTTGGTCATGGTTTTGTTCAACCATGTGGAATGTGCCGTTTAAACTAACATGGTTGACACATGGTTTCAGTTTTATTGGTCGGCTAGTCTGGGTCCAGAGAACCTTGTTTACACAATCTATGAGGGGAGACAACCTACGCAGGGTGTCATTCCCTAGTAAACAAGGTGTGCCTTCTGGAGTCAAAACTATGACCGGGTGCTTCAACTTGTGTCGCCCAATTTTAATGTCCAAATCCGCAGTCCCCTTGACGGGAATTTCCTTCCCATCGAAGTTCTGAAGTTGTCCAGGAAGAGGGGTGAGAGGAATTTGGTATTTCTCCCCCCTTCCCGAATTCAGTTGATCAAAGGCCCTTTTTGACAGAAGGCTAGATTGGGATCCAGTGTCCACCAGTGCCAAAACTGTACATTGCCCCTGTATTTGGACCGGGGCATAACATCTTCCCTCCTTTTCCTCAAGGGGGGGAAGATGATGCACATCTTTGGCCAACTGGTGGGTTCATTTACGGGTTTTGGATACTGACAGAGAGGTGATTTGGGCAGGATTCTGTTTGGGATCTTGGGAATCTGTAAGAAAAAGGTGACAGCTAGATATGGGAAAAGTTTTGGATTCCCCTGGTTCTGATTCTGGGCTGCCCACCCCCCTTTTGGAGGCAGTCACCAGGATGGGTTTGAACCAGGGGATTTTCGTGCTGGTTATTCTGGGTACTGATGATGGGCGGTTCTGACTCGGTCCCCACATCTACCCAGTCTGGATTTGGATCCTTTGGGACCCATTTTTCTTTGGGAGGAGTTCCCCCATCCCTGAAGGAGAAGATCCTTTTCCCAGGATCCTCAGAGGATCCCCCTCCTTCAAACTGGAAGATTTGTACCTCCTCCTCAAAATGGGTCTTTTTGGGCTCTTTATTTGTCCTCCCCGCCCTCTGCTCCTTGGGTTGCAGACTTTCGGGGGCAGGAGATTTTGGTTCCGGTTCCTGGGTTTCCAGGGGCTTTCCACAAGTGGTGAAGGAAGCTTCCTCCAAGGCTTTACACCCCCCTTCCCCTTGTGCCTCCTCCCTGGGAAACAGTGGTTTGTCAGTGTTCTTCCCCCGTCATTGTTCTGGAGCACTAGACCCTGGATTTGAGGAGTTCTGAGCCACCATGCTCATCTGAGGGTTCTGTTGAGCCCTCAGCATGCGACCCATATCCTGTGCCATGTTCTGGACCTGGCGCTCTAGTTGGGACACCTGCTCTGGCTGGTATGGGCTCCTCAGGTCTCCCCGGGGTTGATCCCGGGAAGGGTAACTATCCCTTCTCACAAAAGACCCCTGGTTAGGGAAGTTTGGGGACCCTTCCACCGTTGGCCTCCCCTCTCCCGGATTGGGCTATCTGGGCTCAGGAAAGTGGGTATAAAAGGATGGGTTGTTTTGGGGGTTGGAATTTGGCAGGTACCTGGGAAAGAAATTTGGTACGGCATTTGGGGGATTAATGCCCTCCTGGGGAAAGTGAGGCGGGAAGTTCCCTAGGTTGCCTGCTGTCTGGTCCCCCCCCCCTTGAGCTGGAGCAGTCCACACATAACCCAGGATGGGTCTATTTCCCTTGTAGTGTGGGCTGATGTAGTCAGAGGAGTTAGGGGTCCCATTTGTCGGGTTGCCTCCCTGTTTGTGATTGGCCTTCTAGGTTTGGGGTTGTTTAGATTCTGTGCGGGAAGGTTTTTAGGCCCCCCAATATCCAGATCTAAAATGGGGGCGCCCTTCACCTCCGGCACCTTAGTAGCAGCAGGGGTGTTGGTTGTTTTGGGATTTTTGGTACTATTTTTATTTTCCAACGGCTTCTGCACCTCATAGATGCACGTTGTTTGTTCAATGACCCAGTCTTGTGATCTTTTCTCGTGAAAGTCCCTCACGAGCTGGGTCATAATATACTTAGGAAGAGCATGAAAGAAGGCGTTTACAAATTCTTTACTGTCAGTGCGCACCCTCCTAGTGGTCTGCGCAAAGGCGCATTTTAATTCCTGAACAAATTCTTGTAGGGCCTGGTCTTCCCCACATTGTAAGTTGTAGGCTGCCTTGCGAGCCTCTTGAGGATTCCTATGAATGGAAAAATGTTTCAGGATGGCCCCCTATAGGTGGACCTTCTGGAGTGGTTCTGATCCTCCAGCCCTGCAAAGAAGCTGGAGTATTCGGAAGAAAATGTCCACTTTACATATTGAATACAGCTTTGGCTGTCCTTCAGATGGAAAGTTTCCATCATCTGTTCAAATAGCTCAAGGTGCTCCCAAACCGAATATTTTGTATTCTTGTGGTAGGGCATAATGACGATCTTAATGGCTATTTGTTTCAAGGGATCCTTGAGCAAGGGCCTTTTGACTTTGTTGGCTTTTTTAGTTCAGGTCACCCTGGTCCACTCATCCTCTGACTCAGAGGCACTGCTACCAGAGGTGGCAGTCTGGTCTTCTAGGCTTTCCCGGATTCTGCGAGCTTGGGAATGGCTGGCAGAATGTGGGGGCCTAGTTCCTTGGGTCCTGTGGCGCTCAGAAGAGTCTTCTGACACTTCCTTGATCCCAGGATTGGCCGAGTACTCCCCCCTTCCCCACTGTCCTAGCTGGGAAGAAGATTTTAGTATTCTCTTAGTGGGCCTACTCTCACGGAATTCCCCACTAAATTTTACTGTCTGATCTCTGGGTAAGTTAGATTTCTGAGGATCAATTTCTCTGATCCTCCCCTCATTGGAGTGTCCCTGATCAGAGAAGAAGGCCCTATCACTTAGGAACCCATACATAGAGACCCGCCCATCCATTTCTGGGAGGTGCTGACCTATTGGCCCCATATTTCCCCTTGGGTTGAAGTCTACCATCCCCGTGGCCCTTGGCTCATGTGAGCCAGTGGACATGGGGGTTGCAGAGTCCATGGAATTTAAGAGATTAAAGTCTCTGGTGCCAGGGTTCCTGAGGTTATTCTCGGGGGCTTTCCCTCTCCCATCTGACCTCATCTCTCTTAGCCCCTTTTCCCTGTTGCCATGCAAGAACCTGAGCCCTTTGTTCTTCCATTTAGGCCTTGCTGGTCTCCATTAATTGTTCCTGCATGGCTACCAGTCTATGGAGCCTGTTATTTTTCTCACAGAGAGCCTCATTGTCTCTCTGTGCTCCCTGCCTAATTTTGGAGTATTGGGCCAATTTCTGCTGCAGGAGGGTCACCTCCTGAGTCCTGTCCTTACTGGCCTAATTCTTTGCTAGAGCATCTTCCACTCTCCTGGCGTGCTTGTTAGGAATCGGGGTTGGAGAAGGTGGACGAAGGGCCAGGGGCTCAGGAAACGGCATATTAGACAATGAACTACATTACCCAGCAGCCTTGGGAACTTTTTGTAGTTTTTGCCGTGCACGCGTGTGGCCAGCTGTCAATTAGTACAGCTCATCAAGGGCCAACGGCGCATGGCAGGTGTGGTTTATTTTGTGCACGGGCAAAGCCATGCCCGAGAGTTAGGAGAGCGTCGGCTCCATGATTCATTTTGTTTCTTGCCCTCGGAATTCTTCAGCGACTGACAAAATACACGGGGGAATGCCAGGTTGTGTGCTCTGTCCTGTATGAGTGGACACGTTTCTTGGTGCAGCGGACGAGGGAGAACTCGAGCTGCAGCTATGGGTGATGAAAGACTATGTCCGGGAAGGCTTGTGAGCTTCCCAGATGAAAGATAAGTGTTGCATTCTATGTTATTTGAACGCTCAGTCCGAGTCTTATTTTTTGTTACGCCGAAGTGATCATATGGACTGGCTTTTCAGGCGCACGCTGAATTAAGTTATGCTCATGTCGCTTAGAAAGCGGAAAAGTACTCTTACTAACCAGGTGCCTAGAGTGTAGGTGCTTCAGCACGCGAGGCGCTCCTGTGGGGCACATTGCCTTACTCAAACCACAGTGAAATAACTGTGAAAGACAGAGTGAGGCAACTAACGACAGTCCAAGGGCTGTGTCTGTACCATGTTTAAACATGTTCATGTTGCATGTTTCCCAAGTGTGCAAAGGCTTGCCCAGTGGGCCATGTGTAATGTTTTTTCAGGTTGGGAACACCTCCCATATATATGTTTCATCCCGCTTGCTTCTATGTAATCCAGTCCATGGTTTGTTCATGAGTGCTTGTATCAAGGGGTACTAGAAATTACCCAGTGCATCAAGGTCTGTACTAAGTGGATTCTTGTTGTGCTGGAACTAGGGTTATGATACATGTTACTTTGTCAAGATATTAGACAGTGTAGGTTTTCTCCCGTTACTTCTCCAGTCCTATCCACATTAGGCATTTCCCTAACCCTCTCTCCGGTGTTCCTACTTCCCCCTTCCTGTCCACCTCTCCCTAACCCCTCTTCCCCCCCATTGGCTGCCACGTGGTAACCTGTTGGTGTATATCTGGTACCTGTGCCAACCACGGGTGGAGGGTCGACTTCATTTGGCTTCTGTGGTTCGGGGGAGAGTGTCGACACTTCTCACCCCCATATTTGTGTACAGGATTTTGACAGTGCTCCAACAGTTTTTCATAGTCCATTTTGAGCTCCCCCAGTCCCTGAAGGGCCAGGTGATGTTCTTTAAATAACTGACTTCCTGGCCTAAGGTGTCCCTTTCCTGAATTAGAGTGCCCCTCTGTGCAGCCAGGTTGTCCCTCCGTTTATTGAATGCACCAGTTTTCTGGCGGTCTTCATCAAATTCTGTTTGAGATTCAAAGTCTTTAAGAATTATTTTCTTCTTTTATCTTATCAATCTGATTTTCCAGGGCGATTATCTGCCCTGCGCAGGCCCTATTGTAATTTAATTGCTGTTCCAGCTTTTTTTGGCTCTGTAGTAGAGTCCAACCTTTCCTGACACTCTTTTTGCAGTGTTAGTAATTTGGTGTCTTGCTCTACCCTCTCTTGCTGCAGGAGATCCAGATCTTCTTTTACTTTTGTCAAGTACTGTTTGGTTTCACTCTCTGATTCTTGGCTCTTTTGTAGCCTTTGCTCTGCAGAGGCCAGATCAGTTTGGGTCTTTCTACAGATTGTATTTGCCTTTTTGCCAGATCTACGTTTTTGGCATATTTTTCCTGTATTTCTCCAATGTGGAGGTACAGGTATGCTGCTATTTTCGCAATTTAACATTGATCTTCTTTTACCCTTGGGGCCATATACAGCTCACTAAGTGCCTGGTGTAATGGACCCTGATCCTGCCATATATCTAATTCTGTGACAGTGGCTTGTTGCTCGATTCCTGCGGCCAAACATTCTGATCCTGCTCAGCCCATTCACCCCTGACAAACAGTTTGTGCAGTGGGTGTTCTTTTGCCATATTAATTTCCACTGGGGTCGCCATTCTGGAAATATTAATTTCCTGACTTATATCAGAGTTATTTTTACCTTTGCAAACAGGCCCAACTTCTTTGAGTGTTTCTATTGAAGGGTGTCTTTACAGTGTAGCACAGTGTGGTAGCCCAACAAGGTGTATGTACCCAGTCAGTTAGCACGCTGCATTAGACTGTCACAAGTGGTATGTCCAATTCAGGATCTCGTGACGAGCCCCCGATCTGTAAGTGATTTCAATCCGGCACTTCACCTAAGTCAACGCCTAGCGTGTAATGCACAACTGAAATCCGTATTTATTTGTGTCTAAAAGTTCTTGTATTCTGAACGATATACCACTCATATCACGCCCCCCTCTTGGAAACCCCCCCCCCCCCGGTCGTCACACTGAACCAGGAATCAGGCTGGTTTGCAAAGTTAAAATATTTATGTAGTTGCAAATTAATCACACTATGTTTAATGGTTATACAATAATCACCAAGGGGTGATGTAACACTAAACAATCTCTTTAATCACAAGGAGTAATGGTGAGCAAAACAATTCAGCACAGAAATAATACTTTTGTGTGTGTGTTCAGAACAAATAACAGTGTGGGTACTATTTCCCCCTGCAGACCCCTCAAACCCCCAATAGACAATGTAAAGAGATAGGAGGAGAGAACAGGTTTCAGGAATGGCAAAATTCAAACCATATATCAACCCCAATTTCCCCCCAGCAACACAAGAGAAAAACAGAATTGATTGGCAAGCTGTCAAAATGGTTTTTAAAGTTATCTAAGAATGGATTGTGCAAAAACACTAAATATGGGCTAAATTGCTGAAATTGTTTAAATTATTATGGGAGCCGCTTTGTATAATTACAAACACTAGCAATTATTTAATACTAAGAAGCAATGGGAAATCTTAAAACCGAGGTCGGAAGCAATTAAAAGCAGTTTTACACCTGTCAAAATGTCCTTAAATGAAAATTTGCGGCACACTTTTCTGTGCGTGATAATCGCGATTACGGGAGAACTGTATGGAGTACGATGCAAATTAAAGCTGTGGATGTTAGCTACAAGCAGAAGTTGAAATTTTGTTTCTAGCATAAAAATTGAGGAAGTTATGGACGTTCTAGTGGAGGTCATTTTTCTGAGACAGGCGCAAGAATGGGAAAACAGGAATGCACTTTTAAAAGACAAATGGGATTTCTCATACTAGATTATGACTATAGAAAAAGAGAATGCCACACATGAACCTCCACAGTCGTGGCCAGGGACCCTTCACGTGGTGGATACTCACTTTCATTCTGGGATTCAATTTATTTATTCACAACACTGATGATTTATGATTTTAGAAAACAAATGAGAAACTTAGCGCAAGAAAAGTTCTGACAATTCAAAAATACTCCTAACACTACCGGTTCTGAATACAAGAGAGTATGGGTTTAAGACATGGATTACTATGGACAGTACATATGCCAGTGACACAGTCCTATCTATAAATACTCACTAGATATGTTTTTACACGGACCCATCAGGATTCTGGTCCGTCAAGATTTCTGGTCAGAGAAGGGAGTCTGGTTCTGGGATAGACAGCTGGGCATACCGGATTGGACTCGGTCTGTTCACGGCACGGGACTGGATCGGGTCTGTAATGGTTCTGGTCGCCGCTCGGCACAGGACTGGATTGTATCTCTTGGTTCTGATGATAATTATTTCAGCAGGCAACAGTACAGCACAGCCCGGCTGTTTGTTTGATTCCCCTTAGGTTGTGGGATGGGTTCTAGAATTTAAGGCCTAGCTGAGAATGGTTCAGCTATATGATGGGCCTTTCTGCTTTTCAAGTTTCTGGAGTCTGGAGCAAGGAAGATGGATGGTTCTGTGACAGGGTGCTCCGCCAGCAATCGGTTTGTGGGTGAATCTGTGTGTCCTCTTTTTCAGTCTGAGCTGTCTATTTATGCTTATGATAAGGGGTGTGTGTGCTGGATTATCCTAAGCGCGCCCCTCTTGCTAGGGATTGGTCAAGGTCCCCTCTCTCCCTTGATAGGAGGAGAAAAACAGTGTTTCATCATGTGGTTTTACGAGGCCTAGAGTCCACCCCTCGCTTCCTGATCACAAAATCTACTTTTGGTACAATACATATTTCCATGTGTGCAACCTCTATAACAATAACATATATAGATTACATATTTTGTGTAGCAGATACTCCTCCAAACCTCGTCGCTGTAAGATCTTGCGTCTGCTTTTTACAGAATTTCAGCCTTTTTGTCCGGGACACAATGTCCAGTTTTGGAGCAAATTTCCACAAATGTGCGCATTGAATATGGGCATAAGTGTATGAAGTTTCCTGCTTCTATCAAAAATACATTTTTTGTGTAATAACACAATTTCCGCCGTTCCTTCCTAGAACATGTCAGAGTTCTGGCACCTCTTCACCCGTGCATCCAGAAATCACATTAACAATGCTGTTATTTCTATAATTTTTCACAATTTTACATAATAAGTTATAGTTATTTAAACAAAATGTTGTGAATGTCCAGCCACAAATGGCTGTTTGTCTCGGTCTCCTTCTCCCTGCAGCTCAGAAGCAGTCTCCTCCCTGTTCCTCCTGGGCCTAGGACATTTTACGACCCTTCACACTTAGCCTTCCTTTGACTGTTGACTGGAGGAAGTCCATGGTCTTCTTCCCCTGGCAGAGCAAATTCTTCCCCCACCCTATAATCATCACATAGGTGTGATTTCCTGGTGGAGAGAGAGGCCTGGCCTCTGTGGGGGAAGCTGTTGTACTGGTTTGGTGGCTTGAGTCAGGCTTAAATCCCAAAGTTATTTCTGTTGCATTTTTTCTTGGTTGAAAATAAACTTGGGATTTCAAACTTGCAGCTAGAACACTTATTCCAGATTCTACACCATGGGCTCAAACAGTTACAACCTAGGTTACTCACAATAACAGGTCACTTAGCTTTCAGACATTAGATTTCAGTTGTATAAGTTTACAGTTTTAATGCAGGCTTCTGACAGCAGTCATTCAGGCGGCTGAGGGTAATGCGCCCAGATTTTGACAGATTCCACGGGCAGGCATCATTTGCTGTGGATATTACTTTGATGACAAATTCAGCTTTTCAGGACATTGTAATATCACCATGATTTCTTGAATCAAATGAATTGTAACACCCAGCAAGAGTATTGGATGTTTGAGGGTGTTTTATACTGGCAGTCTGCAGTTTCAGCAACTAATAAAAAGGATTTCAAAGCAAGATTTTGGATTTCCTTCCGCAAAGCACTGCTTTTCCCTCTGTGCTCCATTTTTACTTTTTGGGCAGCCCCGTGACACGTTTCAGGAGTGCGCTCTCTGTTCCACCACTGACAACATGCATGGCAGATTGGGCACCCGTCTTTTAGTGTTGCAAAGCGTGATTTCCATAGGTTTTGGCACGCTGAAGTGTTTTGCAGCCCTTTCAGGATTTTTGGCACTATCAGAACACATGGATGCCACATGGCAAAGCAAAGTGGGTCAGTATATCCCACAGAGCCCCCCCTGCCGACTTAAGTTTGACCGCCCGTCAAGGGGAAGTCAGGAGATTGGGATGTTCTTTCTTTCTTTTTGGTCCAAGTGGAAACATTTGTCTGCTTCTCCCATCAGTGCTGGATCGACAGGTAGAGCAAAGTGGGTCAATACATCCCACACCACGAAGACTGCTTTATTTTTCATTTGGTGGTCGACGCTTGCTCCCATTTTAGATGTAGGTTTAGATTAGGCATTTTTCCAACCTGCATACAGCATTCATTGTTCAATAAACACTGCTGAACTGTGATCAATTGTGTCCGTCTTACTTGTTGTCACCATGGGTTCCTCACATCTGGCACATTTGGGGTACCAAAATATAAGCCAAATTGTGGTGTATTGTCATCTGAAGGCTCATTGACTTCATAAATTGAAAACCTTTCCTTTTCCTGCGCAACCATGGGCTTCAAAAACTTCATAGAAATTGTCGACGACTTCGAAGTAGGTGTCTATTTTGTCAAGAGTCTAGTTCGACACTGGCGTCAATATCCCTGACGCAGATGGCGTTAGCAATGCCGGTGTTGCCAACTTTTATATGTTTCTTTCGAAGGACTGGAATCCTGGCTTGTCAAAGCCCTCGACAAATTCTCGTCAGATCGAGATTTCTCTCAAAGCAGTTCCGGCTTATGCCTCGTACTCGAAGATTTATAAGGTTTAGCCTTCAACTTCCCTTTGCCGTCTTGATGCAGATCGCTAGGGGCACAGACTTTCTGCTTCTCTGTCCATGGGGACGGGCCACATTCTGGAAGATTTTTAACATTTTACGAAATGCATCCCATTTTGCTGGGAAGTCCGACTTGGTTGGACATTTGATTACCTCGGCTGAGGAATCCCTAGCAGTCGATGGTCGTCTGTGACGTGGTTTCTTGGCCTTCTTGGAAGACAAAGAATGGCGCGATCGACTTCTTGGTCGAGATCTTGTACATCTTTTCTATCGAGGAGAATCTCTCGACTCTTCATATTTTCTTTTTTTGGTACTCTTCGAAGGAGACTTCAAAGATAATCTACCCAACGCCAATTTACTTTTACGCTCCCTCAGAGCCTTTTTGGTCATCGTCTGACAGGAGTTACACTCTGAGGTATGGTGATCATTACCAGGACACCACAGGCAAATGCGGTGGGGGTCTGTGATTGACATCTTCAAATCGCAGTCTTGACAGTTCTTGAAGCCCCGTTTTAGGCGTTGCTGGAGCCGACGGTGAAGACATTTTCGCACAGAAAATTACTGAAGTTCAGTAAAGAACCGGATCACACCATAATTCTTCGAAACGATTGCTCGGGAAAACAGAACTGAAGCCAATGGGCGCTGTGTGCGCTATTTATACTAATGATGATGTCGACAGTCGAACAGACGTTCTCGAGGGACATCAACTCGACAAGAAGACACACTGAGCCCCCTGTTGGAAAGAAACTCTGAAGCAGCCAAAGCTGGAAGAATAATGCTCATAATATGAGAAATACGTGGGAGCACACAATCCATTCGAAACACTGCGTTCTGTGATGGCTCCATGCAAGACTTCGAATAGTTGGAGAATCCAAGCTCCATCAGAAGGCTTATGGTCTCCGCAGTGTGCTAGTTCGCCACTGCATGAGAGCAGAAGTGGATGAGCCAGTCGTCCAGGTAAGGGTAGACGTGTATGCCTTTGAGGCTGAGATGCACAGCCACCAGAGCCAAGCACTTAGTGAACACCCTCAACGCCAATTTCAGGCCAAAGGGAAGGACCTTGTGCTGATAGTGCTGCCCCTGGATGAAAGCAGGCATCCTCCAGTTCCAAGGTCGCCCAGAAACCCTATTTTTCCAGGTCACCCAGCACGCTCTGCAACGGGACCATCCTGAAGTTCTGGGGTTTTAAGTACTTGTTGAGGCGCCTTAAGTCTAGGATTGGCCGCCACCCTCCTCACTTCAGATACTTTTGGGTATGGAAGGAGTACACTCCAGAGGGGCTGGAGGTCGGGCTCTATTGCCCCCTTTCTTACCTGCAGTAACTGGGCCATGTATAGTACTCGACACGCTCCAGGAGGAATGCGAGGGCACCTGCATTGGAACTCAAGGTGAGCCATTAATGAAGAACATCAAGCACACATTTGTCCATGATGATGATGGTCTTCCACTTGTCGATGAAGTTCGTTAGCCAGCCTCCTAGTGGGGTGCAAAAGTGAGGGACCAGATCCACAGCCGGTTCAGGTCTGCTTGGGCATCTGCGTCCTGGCCTGAGGGTGACGCTGATGCTGTCCTCTGCTACCGTAGGTTTGCAAACGGCTCCTGCAGGCCTCCTGGGTGGATGAGCGGGAGGGTTAATGGTAGGGGGAGGTGAACACCTTGGATGATCTGCTGGACTTCCCTCTAGTGGACCAAAAGGACAACAATCTCCTCTGCTGCCGAGTCCCGAGGGAGCGAGCAGTCAGTCTGTCTTGATGGCCTGCAGCATTTCATCCACCGCCTTGTCAAACAAGTTCTCCCCATGAAAGGGCACGTCCACCACGTTGGACTGCACCTACGGCCTGAAATTGGTGGCCTTCAGCCAGCCTTGGCACTGGAGGGCTACCCACTTGCCCATCTGGCAAAATTCAAAGTCCACAATATACAAAGCCACTGTGATGGCATAGTCAGAGGCCATTTCACCCTCCTGGAACAGGGCTGGGGCATTGGCTTCTTGTCATCTGGCAAAAAGTCCAGTATTGGCCCCCGCGTACACCAGAGCTCCCTGTCGTAGCTTCCCCACAGCATCAAGCTTCTTGCCCTTCCTGGTCCGGATGCACCATGGACAAGGATAATGCAGACCAAGAAGTCTAAAGAAGGCTGCAATCCCAAGCACCTGGGGGCGAGTCCGGGACCCTGTACTTCTTCTCCAGTCTGTCTCTCTTGGAGGGTGCGAAGCTTGGCATCTTCATCAGGGCCAAACCTTCCTCCCAAACATCATCCAGCAAAAGGATCAAAATTACTGTCTTCCGTGAAGACTTGCAGCACTGGAAAAGGAACCCCTCCTCCTTCTCCTCCAGGACATAATTGAAAAGAGCGGGAGCCCTTGACATCATGCCATGAAACAAGCCCACCTCCGCAACCAGTGACTCACCATCAGCCTGTACATAGTCCTCATACTCATCTGTATGCATTGCTGTAGTGGCCGTGCCTGTGCCGGTGTGCAGTGGTACCTACCTCACCGGGTTCAACGGCCTCTGGGGTGGTGCCAGTTGCAGTGTCACTGGCCGGCGTGTGTCCGGGGCCACAGGAACAATTTCCAGATTGAAATGTGGTACAAATGGTAGGTCCGGCTCTCTTCTCAGGGATTTGTCCCAGGGCATGGGGCCGAGGCCCCCCCCAAGATCCGAATAGTAGCCTTAGGGAAGTGGTGGCAGTCAGAACTAGTGTATATTTGCAAGCATCCTTAAGAAATGAGGTCATGAAATAAACATGTTCTTGCACAGGTGCATCCTCAGTAATCATAGACGGAGCAGCCGCTGCCGCCAGAGGTCGTGGAGGCAGAGCCACTTAACCATAGACATCACAGTCGCAATGGGCTCCCGCAAAGTAATCATGATCATTGACAGGGCTGTGGCTTTCAACAAGACCCCGTAGATAAAGTAGCGAGTATGACAAAGCAATCGTTGACAGCGTCCTGGGCATCTCCTTCACACCTTTGCCCTTGGACAAGGATCTGTGCTTCAAAGAGGTCAGGGACTTCCTTGCAGAAGGTACCTCCACGCACCCCACTGGAAGGGTCACCATGGACAGAGATGGAGACAGGGAACGGGTACTTCCCGAACTGGGCCCTGCATCAGCAGCGACCCTAGTGGGATACATAGCGTGTTTGGCCTTCTTTTGGATACTCTGAGAAGAGACCTCCTCAAAAGGATCTCAACCTTTTCATAGGGAACACACTCATGGGACTCAACAGTCCTGGACAAGGCATGACTGTGCCCGGAGGCCAAGTCAGAGGCCCTCCCCCCCCCAACTTGAGCCACGCTGCTAACCTGCAGCAACGGTTCTTTGTCAGAAATCTGCAGAAAATCTTGTACCCCTCATCATTGTCCAGATGCAGGCAATATAGGCACCTCAACGGTCCTCGACATAGACGTTCCGTAGTCCACACTTGGCGCAGAGCTTGAAGAGACTACTCTTCAACATCGTCATGGATTGAACTAGGCCCAAGCCTGGGCCTTCCAAAAACCCGAAGATAAGATCTGCGATTCTCACCGACAATGGGTCCATGCTGCCGATGGTCGATGATGGAACTAAGTTGGACCAAAAAAAAAAAAACTATCTGAAAAAACTCGAAATAGCAAAAAAGGTCATGAAAGGACTCCCAAAACCAAAACGTGTGGTAAAAGGCTGAAGATTATAAACGTATGTTGGGAGCCCTACGCTGCTAGTGGTAGGTAAAGCAATATAAGCTAGAGGTAAACAATGAGGGACCTACCACTTGTAAATGTAGAAGTTTACTGGATTCTAATTTAGATCAAGTTCAATAAAAAAATGAGTCATTTACGTTCTAAGTTGCGTAAACCATCATTGTGTCTCAGAAGCACTCTATTACACTGTACACAAAAAGTATAAATATTTTTATTAGATGTGAAGCGGTTAGTTCATCTGCTGGTCACAATAGAAATATGAGCAGTGTGGACAAAGAAACAATTTTTCAAAGACAAAAGGTTCAAGTCAAAGTTAATTCATAAATGGGCCAACCATGCCCATAAACGTAAGGATGAACACAATGTGGGAAACCTACAGAGTGGTTAAGAAAAACAAAGAATAAAATTCAAAAACAAAGGAGACCACTAGGGGGGTGCAGGCGTTATGGCTGCTTGAGCCGTCTCCCTCTCCAGGCTGAGGAACATGGCGAAATATCCCCACTGAATGCTCTTCCACACAACCCTTAATGACAGGTATCCGTGCCTTGGCAGCTGGGGCTTCGGCTGGTGAAAGAATAAGCAAAACCAAGCTCCACTAACTATAGAGCAAAGTGTCCCACACAAGCCGACACGGCACAGTCTCCAAGATGGTAGACCTCGTAAAGCAGCCGAAATTGCCCTGGAGCGACTGCTAGACACACTACTGACATAGACCCAGGGAAAAGGAGCGAGGACACCCCAGGCTCTCGCAGGGCGGCGGGAGCACCGCGACAGAGACACTGTTGCAGACGGGTGATCTCGGGAGGAGCAGCAGAGTGAAAGCCCTCATCAGCATCCAAGCAGCTCCCGCTGCAGCCTGGAGAGCAGAGTCGCGGTACACTCTCTCCGCTGCAGCCCTCCCCCAACCCCCATCCGACTAGTGCGCAGGGAGCCAAAAGGAAGTATCCCTCCTCTATGGACAGTGCAGCGGGCACCAACTCTGATCCCGGTCTGCCAATTCACCTCTGTGACTTTGTCGATGCACGGTAAGGCACTATTCCCCCTAGAAAGCCTCAGAGCAACAAAGGGTAGGGTCGCCCGCTGCACCATCCCAGATCGCCAGCATAGCGCTAAGGTGCGAGCGTGCCCTTCCAGGGGAACACAGAGTCTCAGCAATATTGCACCACCTCAGGGGGCTTTATTACACGCAGCTGTACGCCGCCTAGCCCAGGCCATTAGGCGTCAGCCAGAGACAGGAATTGAAGACACCTCCTCCCCCTCTGCAGCGGCACAAGATGACGTGCATGGCTGAATTCAGCCCCCCCCCAAGCAGCACACACTGAAGTGCGAATCACCACACCTTTCTTACGGGGCTTTATAGAGGGGAGTCGGCCCAGAGACTGCATCACAAGCTCCTTGCAAGGCAATATGCAAATAGCCAAGCTTATGGCACCATTAAACAATACTTTGCTGAAGGGGCCTTAAAGTCAGAGGACTGTTTTACTACACCATACTAAACCACAGTCGTCCTCCAGAAAGCTCAGTGACAATAGCTCACGTTAGAGGACATCTGCCCACACTGGCTTAACATGGACTGGGCAGGGAAAACAACACTCTTAGAGGAGCCTCATCACCGTCAAGCACCTCTTCACCCATTTCACCCATTGAAATCAACGTACTGCAAGGGAGGCACAGGCCCAGTAAATATCCCTGCTCACGCTGTAAGCAAAGAACACAGTGTCATATCTGCCCAAGGTAGAAGGGTGAATCCAGGGCACTTGGAGAAAGACCAAGGAATCGGGGTCAGCCTGCGCAAGAAGTAGATCAACCCTCAATAAGGAGGGGAGGAGCCGACCTCATGCTTTGTCACCCGGAAAGCGCTGCAGGAACCCCATAGCACCGCTCTCTGCAGAACTCAGCCCTCCCGAAGCACTGGACCCAAGCACCCTAAAACAACTGAGGTCCTTTAGCCGTTCCCAAGGAGAAATGAAGCAGGATGAGGTGCAGAGTTCCACAGAAATACCCAGAAACGACAGAGAAAGTGCCACCAAAGTTGACGTTCGCCTCCTGCTTCGGGAACCTCGCTCTATCAAATCCACTCTTACGGAAATCGTCACAGACCTACAGGCCAGGATGGTGAAAGTCAAGGACAGGCCGGAGGAAGATCTGGCAGTGGTGAACAAGATTCCAAGACTAAGAGCAGAAAGAGATGGACATACAACTAAAACTGGATGATCTGGAAAACCAGGCGCGCAGGACAAATGTTGACATACTGGGTCTTAGCGAGAAGCAAGGCTAAACCCCAGCCAGCCTGAACAGCAGAGTACAGGCCCTGGTGGCAACCCTTTTTGACCCTGCAGAAGCCACAGTCATCGAGTTTGATCGAACACACAGAGCAGGAGGCCCCCCAAATGGCCCAAGGTCAGTTCTTATTAAGTGTCATTATTAATCGGCAGAGGCAGGACATACTTCAAAGGGCAAGAGAAAAGGAACCAATAGAATTTGAAGAATCCAACGTAAAAGATCTATCCAGACCTCTCTGCCACCACACTGTACCGACGCAGAGGATGCAGCCCACTGACCACCTGGCTGCAAGACCATGAAATTCGGTATTGCTGGGGTTTCCCTTTCTCTCAATTTCGAACAGAAGGGAGAGAGCCGTCATATCACCTCAGAAGAAGCAGCTAGGGGTGCCTTGGAGAACTTACAAACGGGCACGTTGGGTTCAGGCAAAGACCTATCCAGAAAGCCTACGGGCCCACTGAACTGACCTTTACCTTCGTCACCGAGGAGGGACCGAGCATCAGGATCCAGGAAGTACAAATGCTTTAATACCCCCTGAGAGCTCTTAACGGAGAAGATCCTAGTCTGCAGATGCTTTCCGGGAGTGATTCAACACGCGCATTGTGCTGCGATCCACAGTTTTTCCAAGTAGTGGGCATCCTGCCGCCGGTGAAGAGTCCATGATGGGGGACAGGAACAGTTAAATTTGTTGTGAAAGTTACGATTTGGTTAGAAGTTGGTTAAGTTATGGGAACTTTTCACCATGAAGTTTTTTCTTTTCTGAATAATTGAGCATTATATGAATAGCCTGGAGAGGGGGGCCCCTGTAGTGTGGCCCTTCTTTTTCCAGGGCGTCTCTGCACTCTAAGGGCACCGAATGATGGTGCTTTTCATGGGAAAAGGGGGGAGCGGGAGAGGGGCATGCATCAGAGGGGAAGGGTATCGCACTCGAATGTCAGTAATTTACAAACTCAGCCACACATGTCTAACACCTCACAGAAGCTTGCAAAAGTGTCTAACGCAGGTCACATGACCAATCATCCCAGTGGGGCTATCACCCAAAACCTAATATACCAACATGGCATCACTTTAGGGCATAAAATTCGGGTCCCTCAACGTTAAGGGCCTCAAGTCCCGGCAAAAGCATTCTATGCTGGCAAGGAATTCAGACTTTCAAAGTCAGATGAATTGTTTGTCCAGGAAAACGAAATTTGCCCAGGGAAAAGAATTCAAAGCAGTCTGCAAAGAAATAGGGGGCGCACTATGGGCAACTGGGGAAACAAGAGGGGGGGGGGGGGGACTGGGAATCATATACAAGAAATTATTGGGCTTTCACATTGAACAAATACACCGGGATGTGTATGGACGGTTTTTCACCCTGAAAGGGAAGATAAGAATATGCACAGTCACACTCTGCTCTGCTTACGCTCCCAACCAGAACCAGACTCATTTTAGTGAGTCTCTTTTAGACTTTTTGGATGGAGGGAGGGCACATTATTGCAAACCCAATCCTAGACTGGGACTCCATGAGATGAGGCGCTCAACAGCCTAATAGTACCCCAGGGGGGCGATTTCTCAGCCAATTGTGGGCCAGCCACCTGACACCTGGCACACAACACACCCAAATGAAAGCCTTCAATTTATGTGGGGGGCCCCGCCACCCACATCTCACTTACTCAAGAATCAATTATATGTTGGTCGGCACAGAGAGTGAAAGCACCATCTTAAAAACCTCCATTGAAATAGTGGCCTGGACAGACCACGATCTCTGCCTCCTTGAACTTGATATAGGCCCTCGCCTGTGTGCAGAGCGTAGATGGACGTGCAATGGTACTCGCTATAAGGGTCCATTATTTAAGGAAACACTCACTGATGCGATTAAAAATCATTTTGTCAAAAATGAAACAGGTGCAATATCCTTAAACAGTGTGTGGGAGGCAGCAAAAGCCACAATTCAAGGGGTCCTAATCGCGGAGGGAACACGCAAAAATAGGCCATGGTTAAAAAGGGAAAAAGACTAAAGCGGAGATAACACAGAGATAGAGAGACCTCCAGACACATCCTGCCGGTAGAGAGGATACCCTGCCACAGATCAGTGAGCTTCGGGAAGAATTGCAAATTATCTGGCAGAACAAAGTGCTATTGCAACTGCGATACCTAAAGCAAACATTTTATGAAAAAGGTGACAAGGCTCACACCATGCTGGCCAATCGCCTACGGAAGCAAAGGGCAAATAGATCGATCCCTAAGATTAAAAATGAATAGCGACTGGACCTCACAGATCACCTAGAAATTGTAGGGTGCTTCTCGAAATTCTACACCTCCTTGTACACTGCAGAGGGGGAGGGAGCGGAGTTGAAAACCGATCAGTACCTGTCAAACTTTCCCCAGGCACAGTTCCATATGAACATCTGGCCATGCTCAATGCTCCAATCACTGCCACTGAAATCCAATCAGCTATCTCGAAGGTGAAAGCCGGCTCAGCTCTGGGGCAAGATGGGTTTACACTAGCCTTTTACAAAGCTAATTCAAACTCCCTCATCCCCTTTTTAGTGAAACGTTTTAACTCAATTATAGAAACCAAACAAGCACGCCCTTCATTTACCAAATCCAGAATAGTAGTCCTGCCCAAAGAGGGTAAAGACCCCACAGAATGAACATCATACCATCTGATTTCACTGATAAATGTGGATGCATAGATTTATGCAAGTACTTTAGCTAACCGCCTGGCCCAAGTCCTGCCCCAGCTGGTACATACGGTCAGGTTGGTTACCTGAGGGGCAGAAAGGGTGCAGACAATGCCTGCAAAACTCTTGATTTGATGGCAACTATCCAGGAGAGTGAGGACTGCCGTATGTTGCTGTCGATCAACGCAGACAAGGCGTTTGACCAGAGTGCGGTTATGAAGTGGGTGGGATTAGGGGGCCAGTGGATATCGGGCACGGCAGCACTATACTGCGAAGCATCTGCAAAAGTTCTAGTAAATGGAGTCTCCTCAGAGCTCATTAGCCTGACGCGGGGCACACGGTAGTGATGCCCCTTGTCCCCCCTTTTGTACACTCTCGTAGTGAAGCCCTTTGCACAGGCAATAAGAACCAATCCTTGCATTCATGTGATAAAGAGGGGAAGAAAAAAGAAAAAAAAAAAGTGCAAACTGGCGTTATTTGCAGATGACATATTGTCCTACATCATCCGGCCGCTGGACTCTATTCCTACCCCGTTCGCAACCCCGAGGTAGTATGGGGCTCTGTACGGCTTCAAAGCAAATCTCAGTAAAAAACAGTGGTTCTCACACTCCAGCCGAATGCGATTCTTCCTGCCAACCTAGTGGAGGAATGGTGCTTTCAATTGCACACCACCGGGCTGAGGTACCTGGGGGTAGAAATCACAATGGATCTGGCCAACCTATTAGACGCAAACTATAGGCCCCTCTGGAATGCTGTCAAAGCAGACCTGGAGAGATGGTCTGCCCTGCGCTCTCCTGGGCCACAAGGTATACCTCGATCAAAATGAACATTCTCCCTCGCTTCTAGTTTCTCTTCCAGTCTCTCCCTGTGATTCCCCCAGTGGCATTTCACACGGAAGTTAAGCGGTCTCTCCTGGCGTATCTGTGGGTGAACTTGAAACCTTACGTTCCCTACTCAACTCTGATTGTGCCGAAAGATAGGGTGGTATGGACTACCCTGATCGCTACGAGTACTTTAGGACTTCTCAACTCTGCAACCTTGCAAACCACCTGTGGGAAAACCCGGAGAAACAATGGGTAGCCCTGGAAAACAACCTCTTCTCTCCGGTCATCCTGGGTAAATGGCTATGTCCCCTTTCAATCCTAACCACGTAGAATTAGGGACCACCCAATATTGTCCATGCTATGGTCCCTGTGGCGCCCCACCCAAAGCATGAAAGGAGTCACATCTTGGCCTTCTCCCCTTAGCTGTATCTGGGCTCCCCCCCCATTCCAGACAAGTTGGCTGGAGTCCATCGCTTTCAGTCCCAATACGACAATGGTCTGGTGAGAGCGGGGCAGATGTGGTGGAAGGGCACCTACATTTACAAAGCAGAGCTGGAAGCAGCACAACATGGGACTGCAATAGCGCTGCTGCCCTACCACAGCTGAGGAATGTCCTGCATGACCCGTGCTGGGTTGATTCCCTGCGCAGACCTCTTACAGCATTTGAACGCACACTGAGTGAGCGCCGGGGCACAAGAGGACTGATAGCCCAACTGTATAGCGCCCGGCTTACTAGGGGTCACCTTAAATACCCACTACTCAGGGTAAATGAGAAGAGGAGTTAGAGCTCCATGACCAACCAGAGACATGGGCGGTGATATACAGGGCCATGTGGAACTCATCCATATTCATGCAATACAAACTACATAACGGGAGGCTGTTAATGAGGTGGCACCTAACCCCACACCGGCTCTCAAAAATGTTCCCAGGGGTAACACCATTACGGAGAGACAAGTGACTACTGGCGCCAATGGTGGGGATGTGTAAAGGCACAATCTTATTGGAAAGAAGTATTGGGGTGGATTCACGAGAAAGATGGGATTTCCAGAACGCTCTCGCCGCTGCTCGTCTTGTTTGGGATAGAACCAAGCCAGGATGACTCTTGTAGTCTTATCTCACATGCCTCCAAGAACTTCATTGTAATGTCTTCAATGATCACTGTTTTTGGTAAAACTATCAGGAAAATTGTGTTTCTCTTTGTCTATTGTAAACTCAATAAAATATGGTTTTAAAAAAAAAATTATTGAAAAACAAAGTAAGATAGAGAAGGAGGCCAAGAAGGGAATGGTAAAAGAAGACCAAGTTGCAGTAGTGAGGTCAAAAAAATTTATTTGTGTACTTTGATTGGGGTAACGACGCAAGGAGGCTGGTGAGTAAATGTTTTATCACCAGGCATTTAAAGACAATTCATGAATAATTGCATTGGTAATAACATGTACAATCACAAGAATAGAAGTGGGGATCATTTCACCAACAAACCTTTAGTAATTTAGCATTTGCTCTTAGGAGGTAATTGGTCATTATTTTCCCCGGAACAAATCCTCTGCAGGGGAGATTATACTCTGTTTCAGTCAGAGTATTCCTGTAGTCTGGAAAAGTTCTGAAGTATATAATAATCAGGTCTGTCGATCTGACGCGAGGGGTTAGTATAGTAACAATAGGCTGGGATAGGTTGATTGTAAAAAGAGTATACTCTCCAGGCCGGTCACGTTTCTGCGGCGTTCTTGGTGTGGGGCCGCCTTCCTCAGTGCATCAATCAAAGGACCCTGAAAGTACATACATGTGTGTTAAGAATGCCTGGGCTTGTGATGGTGTGCTAATGAATAATTAATATTCACAAGTATTGCCTCCACGCTAAACCCAGGAGCTGACTTACGTTAATTGCTCCATTTTTCGTGGCCCCGGAGCCAGAGGCACTGTAAACAGCTGGTGTCTAGGACATCTTTGTGGCAGAGTTGACTAGTGAAAGGGTACAGAACTAGGCAGGAGGGGGTGGGGTTTAAGGTTTGCGGTTGGTTCCCGACTTAAACTCTCCAGTGCTGTTAGGACCTAGAACAGGGGAAAGGAGGCAGAGGGACAAGGTTAGTAACAGAGTCAAATATCAGCAGTTGCCTTCTCTGTGACCCTTAGTTGCACTAGGGGAGATGTGGTATCCCCTAGTTGCAGTTTGCGTTCTGGGGCTTACCTCTCAGAGAAATACTGGCTCGAGTTAAATGTGTCGTCCAGTTAGTGCTGTTGCATCAAGGAGGCAGGAGTATTCCACCCGCTGAGTCTGGTGGGGGTGAGAAAAATGGGCTAAGTAGCTAATACTGTTATAGTGACATATGCGCTCCGTTGTGTCGGGGAACGTGGTCTACACGGTTACAGACAGGGATGGAGTTTAGGGAGACAACTCAGATGGGGCATGTGAGGCAAAGTTGCACAAAAGAAAAGGGCAATTGAAGGTCCGAGAGGACCATTTTGATAGCTGGAATGGATAACCTAGAAAGTTGCAGGAAATGGGTACACCACAATCAGTACCAAAAAAAGAATTGTGGCTGCCCTCGAGAGCCCAGCCAAGATGGCCTCTATGACAGCAATTCACGAATCCAAGCTGTGTACATTAATTTAAGGCATCTAAACATGCAGCTCATCTGACAGATAGGCCCAGATTTTGCTTCGAATTTGAAGAGTTCGGATGACTATTTCAGAGCAGCTACAACTGCTGTAAAGTGACAACCTGTGTGTGCATTACAGTGTTTGAAAAGACCACCAGATCTAAATTTTAATGGCGGCCATCCTAAATTCTTTGGTTTGAGCAAAGCAGGAGTCAGTGGGCACTTCTTGAGCTGTACTCAGAGGCTTCATAGTATAGGGGAAGATGCCATGATGGTGGGCGTACCACAATGGCATGGCTGATCTCACACCTCTGAGATCTAACAGAGTTGTTCACTTACACCTACCATCTGGTGCCTGGTTTCTGATATATTTATGATCTGCTCTGGTTGGGAATGTTATGAACACATTTGTGACATGATGCATTTAGCTGGTAACGTTTTTTTACAAATACTATTAATGCTAGTGCCCGATGCTCCACATGATGCTGCAGGCAATCAGGTTGGTTCGGGTTGTGCGATCACCACTATACTGGGGTACAGGTGATAACTTGGGCTCATCTGGGATAGGAAATCAAGGCTAAATGATCACTAGTCACAGTTGTCCCCATTTCTCTTTCACAGTTTGTTGAGCTTCCATTTATGTTTTTAGGAGATTTCTCCCTCCAGAGCAAAGATACGTGGCAGCTCCCTTCTCCCATTTCTAGGTTATCTTACTGTCTTTGGCTTGGTTTGTTGGTTCCCCCACCTACCATACCCACATCTGAACAGTGTTGTTTTTAATACAGTCACCTGGAATACTAGGGGGATCGACCATCTTCCCAAGATAGAAGATACGCTCACCTTTGCATTAACTCAAAGCCTATGCTGCCCCACTTCAAGGAAAACATTCAAACTCTGTGGAAGGAGACAACTTAAATGGGCATAGCTAGAGGAGGTTATTGCCTCTACACACACCACTAATAAGGGGGCATAGTTATGTGATAAGGGAGTTTTTTTATGATGAGCCTTTTCATATTGGAGGTTGACCCAAAGGGGAATCCTGGCAGAATTCTGGAAAGGTGGCCAGTTGCCCTTTTAACCCCTTAAGTGCCAGGCTATGGAACAACGGCCTATCTAACACAACCCGTTAATGCTGGTCCTCATTGAGGCAGAAACTATTGGGACATGGTGCAATTTATCTAGTAGACTCTGGGAACTGTAATCTGCCTTTAGCTTTATTCCTAGAAAAGTAGTCTAGAGTGGTTTGCAGGCCCGACAGAAAAACAGAGCATTCACAAGGTTTATCCAAGTGTTGGATATGGCAGCTCATAGACCTTAACACACCCCACCTATAAGGACTTCACTTATCCTCATAAGTCACACACACACATTGACTGCAGGCAAGACATTCTTCAAAACAAAGCAGTTACCAAGTCAGTTATTATGTAGTAACAGTCCAGGTGAGGCTGATAACAAAAAACGCCTCAGCACCTCCAGCGTCCAGCTTCCGGATCACAGTCCTTCTCCCAACCACCTTCCCATTGAAACCCAAATAATTCTAAACAGAATGGCAGGTGTACGATTCCATAAAGAAATCCGGAAATACAAACGCAAACAAGCAGAACAGCAAAGTACAATTAATAATGGAAAATCACTTTACAACTCACCTCCTTTTCTTTAAGTCTTACTGAAATAACTTTAGACAAGAACCTGTAGCAGAGCAGATTTGGAAGGGGATATACCTACCTCAGACATGCCACTCTCTTTATTCCACACCAAGCCTCCTCTCACCCTCACCACATTTCCAACATCCCTATCCACCATCTTTTCTTTTGAAAATGTCGTCTTGCACTTCCCCATTTTCCAAGGCAATAGCCCTTTTATCATGTCACCCATGTTATTATGTTACATTCACACCAATGCTTAACATCATACCTCAATTTTGCCAACTCGCCACACCTGGTAATTTGATCCCTAATCTTCTCAGAATCCAAAGCTACCTTGATTCACACAACCACTCTGCATCAACAGCGTATTAGATTTTTGCATCCCCAGAACACTTCAGAAGGAGACAAACTTGTCCTCCTGCGTGGAGTGATTCTGTATTGGAATACTCTCTGCAACAAAGCACCTGTCCAATTCTCATTCCTCCTAACCAAAATCCTTATTTCATCCATCATCACCTGGTTAAACCTTTCAACACACCCATTACTTTCTGGATGATACAGAACAGTCCTCTTATGCTCGATACTCATGGTGTTCAGAGTCCCTGAATTCTGTAGAGTTGAGTTGTGGACCATTGTCACTCACAATCTTTGATGGAAAACCTTCCCTTGAGGTCAAACCCACTCCGATGAGTTTGTTTGCTCTATCATACCTTCTCTCGCCATGCGATCAAGCTCTTACTCAACCTCCTTCCTGACAACTGGGGGGGGGGAACTGTCCGCTCCTTAGCAGCTACAGGGAATGCACCATGCCAGAGCATGATCTTATGTACAAAAGCTTCAAGAAAAAACATTGTCCTTGAAAACCTCTAGAACCCAGGAGTGTATGTCATTGTTATTCACAACATCAGTAATGGTCACTTTGTACAAGTGCTGTGTAAACTGGTTCCTTGGCATTGGGATCTAACTTCTTCCCCAATGATGCCGGACAGCTCCATGATAGCAAGTCGCCACCAACACTTGTCACCAAAACACTGCTTGTCGTACTCCTGACTCAAAATTTCAATTCAGTATCAATTTCTCTAATAATATGAATAGGATTCTCCCTTAAATTCCTTTTACTTAATTTAAGTAGGGATTGGAGCTTTGCACATTATCCTTGACATTGGCTTCTCTTAGCACACAACATCCAAGCTTAGACTCCCATGTGCCTCTCCCAATGAGTGTGTAGTCCGCCCCACTGTCAATCAACATTAGTCCCTCAACACCAAGAACCCCAACCAGCAACCTGGGCATTTTCATCTATGTGCCCATCACTACATGAATTATTCTCAATCCTTCGTGCAACTCTGACTCAGAATCTTCATCCTCACAGCCATTCTCTTGTACACTCCCAGCCCTAGAGACCAACATACAATGCTTGGCTAAGTGACCTCTTCTGCCACACAACCTGCATTCCACATATACCGCAGTGCATTCTTTCTCATTTGTAAAGGGATGAGGACTACCATCTCTTTAATTGGTGACTCCACTGTCTTGCCCTTGCTGCTCCCAACCTTCCCTTTTTATCATAGCTGTCTTAAGCCTGCCTTTGTCCTTGTTTCTCAAATCCCCATCCTTCCTGCCCCTGTAACCTTGACTGACAACATTACTTGATGTAGCGACTACAATGGTTCCTCCTGAAACCGTGTCCTCCTTTTTAAGTGGCTTATACACACTGCGGTGTGCTCAACTTGCTTAACAATCTCTATGCCCCTCACCAGATTTGGATCTTTTTCTTTCAACAACTCTTAACTAACTCGGTCATTAACACACTATCATGAGCCGGTCGCCAACATGTTTCTCCCGACAGTGCCCAAACGGCACTTGATTGCTAAACCTCTCAAGGCGGTGACAAAGTTCTAAATTGTTTCCCCTTTCTTCTGCTCACTGGTGGCAAAGTGGTACCTAGCTAGAATCTTGTTCTCTTTCCCCTCAAAGTGTTTGTCAAGCTTCGCTATGCTGACCTCAAAACTGTGCCGTCAACGGGCAGAACAGGATCTGGCAACCTTTTGTATACTTCTTGGCTGGCATGCCCTAAGCAATGATACAGGAGAGCATCTGTACACTGTACGGCATAGTTAGAGCCGCATGCTGCAAGTAAGAATATCAGGACGTCTTCTTTCCAGTCTTTCCATGTCCCTGCTGGCTCATCAGGCTGGTGTAAGAACAATGCAGGACCTTGAATGTTTGCCATAAGTATTGATCAGACTCAACCACTCCATCACTAGTTAGTTCAGCAAATTAGAGTTATTAGTATGCCCAAATACAATAAGCACAAAGTCTCTGTCTTCCACAGTCACAGCGGGTGACTCACCATCCACCAACAACATATGTAGAGGTTCTCTCCTTTTTATAAAATAAAAAAAAAAAAAGCTTTAATGTTCTGCTAACCACCATGACGTAGATGGTGCAGTGGTCATAATAGTTCTATTCGTGCCAAGATAGATCACAAAGAAGAAGAAGAAGATGCAGTTGGCACAATCGTTATATTTGCACAAGGTACACCAAGAACGTTGATGGGTGCCTTCCTCTAATAACCATAGCAGTGGAGCACTCCTGAGAGAAGACATTAGAAAAACAAATGGATGTCCGAGGCCTCTCACCTCCGTACCCGAGCACGGCAGACATCGGTCCTCCAAAGTCCATGGCACTCACAACCACCACCACGGGATCAGAACCAGCGCAGGCAAAAATAGCCCATGAACGAAAGTCCCAGGAGGCCAGTTGGTGCAGGGCAACACACAGGAGCAGCTGGCCCTTCCGCTGAACAATGAGGCTCCCTACTGCAGAACCGAGTAAGCTTCACCAATGCATGAATTTATGCCCCAACTGCCCGCTGCGCTGCAGCCTGGGCAGTACCGGGTCCTAGTCACCAGTATTATACAGTAACACTCCAGATGAGGCTTATTGGAAATATTCTTTATTAAAAAACAGAAAGGGCTACAAGCACTTCCAGATCACAGTCCCTCTCCCAATCAAATTCTCGTTGAAACTCGGCCAATTCTAAACAGAATGCCATGTGTACGATTTCATAGTGGAATCCTGAAATACAAATGCAAACAAGCATAATAACGATGTACAATTAATAACTGAATATCACTTTACAACATCGGTCATCAAACTCATACTCCCATCATACCATGCACGTGTGATTGCCTATATTGACATAGGACCTCTAAACCCAACATGTGGTAACAATGATTTGTTAGTGAGCACTGACTATGTGTCTTATCAGGGACGAACATTAGTTCTACTGCTGCGATAGACAACTTTCTGGGAAGTGTTCAGGTTTGGGAGTTAAATTGTCAGTAATGCTTAAGAATGTACTTTCAGCTAAAAAGCTCAGTAAAAAATAAAGCCTGGGCCTGATGGGCTCACACTGAACTGCTACAAATCTCGCAGAGTTCAAGGCCCCTGAACATCTCAGTTTGTATAACCCGTTGCTAGCTTGGGACTCTAAGGGAAAGTCATTTATTGAATACTGTCAATTCCAATTTGTCCAAACCAATTGGATAACCAAATGTCAGAAAAACTATCACCTCATTGGCCTTATACATAGCAAGAGTAATGTTAAGACGGCACAGGGAAGACAGATGATATGGAGTCCGTCAAAACCACACTAAATAACGGACGTAGACCAAATTCTACGTCAAATTCATCAAATTCTTGGAGCTCGCGATTAATTCAATACAAACAATGGATTAAATACAATAAACTTGTCATTGCTGAGATCATAACAATCTCTTGGTACAAAACCTACAGGGACTAGCAATTGGTTAAGGGGATTGGCTACATAAAGACTAAGTGTAAAACCTTTCTTTGGGTTATGACAATCCACCCGGGACTACCTCTAAACTGATAAATAAAATACATCGTCTCTATACCCCATTATTGGTTGGCATATACTTTGCTGGACGGCTTAAAACAGGAGATTTTATATTGGTTGGTGTTCTGCTAACCAACCTTGAACGATTAACAGGTCGTCAAGACAAGAGCCAGACAGGAGTAGGGGGAAGAGAGGTCCACGGGCTGCTTTCCATTAAATTAAAAAATATACAATCCCTTACTCCTAGGCCAAGAGCCAGGGTGATTTATTTTTACTTGGTCTTGTATGGTGTCTCGTGTCTGTGTAGTGAGTACAGCAGGTATCCCATCTGTGTTGGTTTCTAATGAAGAGACTGTTTGCCATTTATGAATCACATGCGATGGGACCATGGTTGGAGTTATTTTACCCTGCATTTATTAGGATTTTAGGTAATATTAATGTGAGTATCATGGTTTCCTTTACCACTGGGTAGACTATTGAGTTAGTCTGCAATTTTCTTGGCTTATAGTTTGTGTGACCTGGCTAACAATGGTCAGTTGTGCTTGTCTCAACTGGGAGCATACTTGTGTCCTGGGAATTGCCACCTCGTACCTTCTCTGCAACGCCATGACCCTCTCTTGTTTCACAGTAACCTTGGCTCTGTTTACAATCGACTGCCTGAGCTCTGCACCAATCTGTATTTCTGCGATTTCAGCATCTTGAATTCTCATGAAGCTTTGAGGCCTTTCAGCATGTTGCTGCTTCCATTTTGGAAAAGATGGTTGCCCATTACTGTTGCATTTCTATGTTATTGAGCTATATTTGTGCGTCGTTCATGTTGCATTCAGCTCATACATTGCTTATGTTGGTGTTATTCGTGTCTTATGGATGCTATGTTAATATTCTTCATGCATAAATGCATGTATTACCTAGTGTACATGTTCCTTATGTTGAGTGCACATTTGCTTTGTGTCTAATGCATGCACATGTATTGTCACATTAGTTTTTGTTACTCTTGCCATCTTTACCTTGGATCGTGTCCATCTCTTGCTGTACCTAACTGGGATAAGAGAGGTACATTTGTTTTATTGAGCAATGTTTCCCACCTGTGCGGTATTGGGCTGGGGGAGGGGCAGAAGCTATGGGTGACATTCATCTGCCTCAACAGTAACATTTTCATGAAGGTTCTAACCTCCAGGCTAGAGGGGCTGTTAATGGACACAGTTAGGCCTGATCAGTCTGGGTGTCAAGAGTAGGCTCTTATCTTTCAACACCTCATGTGCTCAGCCCTGTGGAATGCAGAAAATATGCATCAAATTTGGGCTATTATAGTTTGAGACGCAGAAAGGTACGACTTTCAGCAAGGTTTTAGGAAAATGGTGGGCTTACACAGTAGAGCGGGTTACACCAAAGGGTCGTAGTCGCAATATTTTAACCTAAAAAGTGACCAAGGTGGGATGCTTACATCTTGCCTCTGCTATTTGTGTTGACGCTGGAAGCATTGTTGGATTGTATTCCGAGTTGCTAAAGTATCAAGTAGTGGTGGTCATGACTGGGTGGAGGTGTCAGTTCTCATGTAGGTTTGGGGAAATTGTTAATTATAGAGTAGGTGCCCATTCGCCTGTCTGTGATGAGGATTGAGGCCATGTGGTTTGTGGCATGGTTCATTCAACCGTGTGCATGTGTCCGTGAGGAGATCTTAGTGGGTGGTGAAGAGCGTGTTCTGGTGATAAAGAGGTCTCTTAGCTGGCTGGTTTGCAGAGCAATAGAACAGGGTATATACATAGGATTGGCTGGTCCATAGAGAAAATGTGTGCAGCGTATGTAACATGTCTCTTTTTCACACTCCTTTGGTGATGGATTTGTATTTTATTTATTTATATTGCATTTTTACCAAGGATCTGCACAGACATAAATGGTACAATACATCAGTGATGGATAAATCAATGATGACCACAAAAAAGTAAAATGTTTTTTCAGTTCAGGCGAAAAGTAGATAGAGAAGGAGAAGAGTGAATATGCAGATGGAGGGAATTCCCAGGTTTGGTGGCCAGGAATGCAAATGAACGAACGTGCGGTGGGGCGGGAACACTTAGAAACAGTACGCAGAAATATTTTTGGGAAATGCAGGGAATGTGGTTGGACTTAGAAGGACAAAAGAGAAGTGGGGGGAAAGGCCATGCAGGCCTTTGAATATGATGCAGAAGAAGTGAAAGAAGGCAGGATTCAAAGGGGAGCCCGGTAAATGATCATGTGGGGGTGGAGGGGAAGAGATCGAGGAGAGACACAGTTGAGGGTACGGGTAAAAGAATTGAAGATGGAACAGAGGGGAGCACGAGTGGGCTGTGCTAGAGATGTGAGTTTCAAATGGAAGACTCACAGTGAATGCTCCAGTTACTGGCTGAGGTGAAGAGCGGAAGGGGAGAATATGGAAGCTAGGGGGCGGGGATGGATGGAAGAAGATGGTAAGGAATGGATCTCAGTTCTGGAGGGGTTGAGGTGGAGGATGTTGGCATGCATATAGAAGGCAGGAAAAAAATGGTAGAATGAAATGTGTCCAAGAAAGAACAAAACAATGTTTTGTGAATCGTCAGCATAAAAGTGTGAAGAAAGGACCAGAGGATAGAGGGAATATGTAGATTGAGAAGGGGTCAAGAACAGAGCCTTGAGGAACACCATAAAGTGAGAAGGTACAAATATGTTTTTCAGGCCAGGAGATGTAAAAGTTATGGTTTGTCACGTAGGATTCAAACCATTGCATGACAGTTCCAGAAAGACCAAGAGTAGAGAGAGTGCAGAGGAGAGTAGGGTGGTCAACAGTGTCAAAAGCGGCAGAGAGATCTAATAATAATAATAATAATTTTGCATTTATATAGCTGTACGAACCCTCAGGTATCTGAGCGCTGCTCATTATTACCCACGGTGTGTGGTGCTCATTTATCGACCTCGGAAGGATGAAAGGCTGAGTTAGGCCCTGCCGGGATTCGAACCTGCGTTTGCAAGTTCTGCACGGATGTCAAAGCGAGCGCTCTACTCGCTGTGCCACTTGTCCGGCTCTGAGAATGAAGTTTTGAGTGATGAGCCCAAAGAAGTGAATTAGAGACAGAGAGAAGGGCAGTCCGAGTAGAGTAGGTGCATTCCCCAAGGGTAGGTTGTCCGATACTCCAACCCAAAGGAGGCTGTAAGATGGCGAGCAGTTGGCTGGATGCCGCAAGGTTTGCTGGCTATTGTGAGAAGCGATACACCACTCGGGTAGGACCTCTTTATGGACCATAATCTGGTACACCAGCCACAATACATTCAATCCTTCCTTACATAAATGTACATTATAAAATAAACTAAAGAGTACAAAGGGTAACTAAAGGATACCAATCACGAGACTTCATTAGGTTTGCAGGTACTTTGTGGAATGATAATAGAAGGGGCTTGGCATATAAATTCCTCAACTTCCTCCGTTTACTTTGGGTTTTACTTCTGTTTTGTGCATCGGGTGTCAAGATTAACATTGAAAAGGTATGGAACTATTTAGTGGGGAGTACAATCACCAGATTTACGGAAAATAATTGGTGACCCACAATGGCTGCAAATGATTCACTTAATTGAAAAGATAGATCATTTGAAATTTAATTCACAGCTTCAGATTACAGAGGTAACACTTACGTCTGCATGGAATGTTCCCAGTCAACCTGAAATCTCTCTCATGGTGCATGAACGCCCATTTCTTCTGACCCTTCGTAGTTCTCATTTTCATAGACGACTATATCCATCCTTGGGCATTTATGACCTCCAAATGATGCCATGGTTTTTCAGTCGCAGCCCCACTGCTCTGGCACACCTTCCATTCTCACCAAAATCTGTTTCCCCCCCATGATCGGAGTGACGAGAGTAGAGGTAATGGGTAGTGTGACAAAACAGACACTTAATTTCAGAGAACACAATCATGTGGGGGAAATACATACTTCAGGTTGTTTGTACCAGGACTGAACGGAGAAAAACGTTTGGCTGGATTGTTACTTTGGGATGAGAATGCCATGCCCTCAGCCAAACAACAATGCCTGGTAGCAGGTGGAGGCTGTTGGACATATACAAGAGACACGCAAAGTAAGTGCTGTACTGTTACGCTCACCTGGTCTCTGCAGGGACGTTGGGGCGGCACAGTTACAGCTCTCCCTGCAAGTGATTACTCTGGTCAGGCTTCTCCCTCTGCACATATGCTGTGTGCTGCGACGATTGGTGATACTGCTCCTGCGTGGAGATGAGATCTTGAGAATGCTGCCATGTGACTGTTGTCTCTCTTCAACCCTTCTTCCCAAAGTGTGGTGAGCATGCGCCAACCCATATAGGCTCACCTCTTGATTAATGATGAGCTCTCCGTCCAGCGTCTCACTGCAGCAGCGCTTCTTGATGGACAGAGTTCCTTCACTGGCCCATTGTACGTGGCAGCCCAGACCAGCTGTGGCTTAGCCACTCCTGATGGTAAGTGTCTTATGTTTGTTTGAAATGTATTATTCGCGCCAGGCCCGAGGGTATCAGGGTGCGAGCAGTAAGGAGTCACACAGCTTAGTACAGAGGGTACAATAGTTATAAATAGATACAATAATTACAAAAATGACAAAAGTAATGGCAAAGCCTCTATTCTAGTAATTGCTGGTGTATGGTACATGGGCAGTGGTAGGGAGAAGAGTAAACAAAGCAATCTGCAGAGGAAATATACAAATATTTACACGTGTGTCTGAGATCTACAAGTTCATTCATTGGTGTTCCCTAGGAGCCAAGTGATCATGTTTTGTCTGAATTTGGCAAAGGTTTGGTCCATTCTGAGTGAGGCAGGTAGTGAGTTCCAGAGTTGGGCCACTTTAACTGGGAAACTGGTACCCCCAATCGTGGATAGCTTAAAGTGAGGCACTTGAAGGCAATTGGAATTAACTTGTCTTGTGGATCTGGTAGAGGATTTTCTAGAGAATCTTTCCGTTAGATAGCGTGGTGCCTTGTTATTTAAACTTTTGTGGGTGAGAGAGGGAGTTTTCAGTTTGATTTTCTCCAGAGTGGAAAGCCACTTGCATTTCCTTGTAGTTTCAGAGATATGTTCTTTCCTAGAGATTTTAAGTGCAGCTCTAAGGGCGTTGTTTTGGAGTATCTGAATCTTGTTGGTAATGTGTTTATTAGCACCTGTGCATAGTGCATTACAATAGTCTAGTCTAGATAAGATGAGGGCTCTAGCTAGGGTTAAACAACTGTTGGATGAGAGGAACTGTTTGCCGGCTCTAATTAATTTACATGTATATGCTGTGGAGGAGGCTAGGGAGTTTACCTGTTTAGTGAATGTTAGGGTGGAGTCTAAGTAAAAACCTAATGTTTTTACTTCTTTGGCAACCTTGATGAGGTTTCCATCAATAGTGAATGAGGAGTAGTTTGTGCCAAGTCTGGTGAGGAGAGATGTTGATCCCAGGATGAGAAGCTCGGTTTTGTCATCGTTCAGACAGAGGCCGTGGGTGGCCATCCATGTGTGAACGATGCTGTAAACTCTATTCACCAGTGCAGAATCCTTGCAGTAGTCACTGGCGAGTGGTAGGAGGATCTAGGTATCATCTGCGTAATTGGTATAGGTGATACCCAGACGGTCTAATTTATCAAACAGTGGCTTGGTGAATATGTTATTAGGGTTGGGGAGACACAAGAGCCCTGGGGCACCCCGCAAGTAATGGGGATGGGGTCCGCAGCTGCAGATAGAGAGAAGACCCTCATAGTTCGGTCACTAAGGAAGGATTGTATCCACGTTATGGCCTCACTGGAAAAGTGGGCGGCTGAGTCATGGTGGCAACATAGGACGTTGTGGTCCACCAAGTCAAAAGACACCGACAGGTCCAGGAGGAGAAGTAGTGCAAGCTTTCCAGTGTCTTAGATTGTCTATTTGGGCTTTAAGATCAATAAGAGCAGTTTATGTGCCGTGTAATGGCCGGATGCCAGATTGACGGGAGCCTAATAGTTGGTTGAGTTCTAAGAAGTTCTGGATTTGTATGTATGCTGCCTTGTCTAGGATCTTGATTATGAAAGATACTGTGGTGATGGGCCTGTAGTTGGTCGGTATGGCGGGGTCTAGGGTGTGTTTTTTAAGAAGTGGGAGAATACAGGATTGTTTAAGATTGCTGCGTATTGTGCCGGATGTGAAGGAGGCATTCATGAGTATGGTAATGAAAGGTGCCAGATCCCTTGTAGCATCCTTGATAAATTGTGCTGGGCATTGGTCACCTTTGCAGTTCGATGGTTTAAGACCCGAGATGACTTTCTCGACCTCTGTAATAGAGACTTTGGAGAAGTGAAATTGGATGACGTGATTGTTGTCGGGCAGAGTAGTTTTGGTAGGTGGTGGCGCCTTTACAGTAAGTGTAGCTTTTTTAGTGCAATTACTTTTGTAGGTTGGCCACTTTGTTAGATACTGAATTTTAGTGCACCATTTTATCTTTGATACAGTTGGCTTGGGCTATGATGGGATTTTCTAATTCTTTTAGAATTGTAAAGTGTTCCTTCGTGCTGGAGTTTGCTTGCGTGATTCTAGCATTGTAGGTATCTTGTTTGGCCAGTAGTATGTCTTTCTTGTATTGGGATGAAATTTTAGTTAGCTTTAGTTTGTTCTCTAAAGTGGGGTGAAGTTTCCATGTCGATTCACATTTTCTTTTGTCTAGTCTTAGGTTTTTCAGATGGGGAGAGAACCAATTATTGAGATGGATTTTAGGCTTACTACTTCAAGTTTTAGAGGGGCGATATTGTCAAGAGTGATGTTTATAGTTTTGTTGAATTCTTCAACTAGGATGCTAGGGTCTGTATTGTCCGGTAAGGAGTTGAGGATTGGCAGGATATGAGGGAGCATTTTTTCTGTGGTGATGTTTTTCTTGTTTCTCGTGAGTGCAGGAAGGGCAGGTGGTGCCTGTAAGGTGGGTCTTTTAGTTTCAATTCTAAACGATATAAGGTGGTGGTCAGTCCAAATTTGGGGTGTGATAGAGGTGATAGAGGCATTACAGTTTTGATCAGCAAGCCAGTCGAGGCTTCTCCCTTTGTTATGGCTAGGTTAATTCACTCTCTGGGTGAATCCAAGCTCACTCAGGATGTTGGCTGCTGCAGCAGCATATTGGTCATTAGCATCATTAAAGCCTTTATTCAGGTCTCCTAGCAGGAGCGTTTGGGATGTGTCCTTTAGATTTTCAGATAGAATTGTGGAAAGGTCTTCCATGAAGGTATTACTGGGGCAAGGGGGTCTGTATATAAGGTGGATGTTGAGCGTATGCGAGTTAGCAGTGGGTATTTTGATTGACATACGTTTGCAAGAGTTGATGTTAGGTGAAGGTGAAGTTCTCATGGAGAGATTGTATTTGGCGATAATAGCTAGACCCCCACCTCGGGCTTCCCCTCCGTCAACTCTGAGGTTGGTGTAGTTCTTTGGTACAGCTAGGCATAAAGGGGGGCCCTCGTGCAGCCAGGTTTCTGTGACTGCAATGAAGTCTTAGTCTTCGGTTAGGATGGCTTCAGCAATGTCTAGGACATGAGCAACTAACGATCTGGTGTTTATCAAAGCTCATTTAAGGTTAGTGGAGGTCTTTTTCAGGTGTTGTGTATAGTGCTGTCTGGGGCTGCTAGTCTAACGTTGGACCTTGTTTTTTGAGATTATAGCTTAGTGAAGTGACTAGGCTTAAGAGAGGTGTTTATGGGGTGCTTTACTTTGTTGGTTAGAGATGACCTCATATTTAATGAGTGGGTCGAATATTCTGGGCAATCAAGCTCGCAGTCTGGAGTTTCTGAGCAAAGTGTTACAAGGGGTTGTGAGGGGGGTGTATTGGACTTGTGGATAGGTAGTTTAGGAGGCAGTGTAGTTGCCCAACATATCTGCTATCCTGGTTGGTGTTGACATTGTGTGTAGTGCTTGTAATGGAGGAGCTGTGATGAAGGTAGGGTACCAACAACTGAAAGCAGTGAGGGGGGGCAGCCCCCCCCCCACTTAAAATAAAACTGAGAAATTTGTATGGAGTTGGTGTGGTAATTATGTGAAAATGGTATTCATAATGTTAGTATATACTAGTAGTCTAAAGGGCGTTGTGCTTATAAAGTCAAAAATTTCATTATGATGTGGTAAGGTGGCAAGGCACAGAATGGATAATAAGGTTTTCTGTACACAGACAGAAAAGAAAGAGCTCTGACAAATGCCTTTTACAGGAAATGCATGTAACTGAAAATGTGGCTAAAATGAGTGAAATGAAGTAATGGTTCAGAACGTGTAGAATGAGATAATTCTAAAGTAGAAACATTCAAGGATGCTATGCCTTCAGAA
This sequence comes from Ambystoma mexicanum, assembly GCF_040938575.1. Classification (NCBI taxonomy): domain Eukaryota; kingdom Metazoa; phylum Chordata; class Amphibia; order Caudata; family Ambystomatidae; genus Ambystoma; species Ambystoma mexicanum. The sequence goes on along the minus strand of NC_090930.1, from coordinate 142,389,608 downwards.
TTTGACAAATGGGCAGAAACTAGACATTTAATTGGGCCGTGTCTGGAACCTTATTGAAAAGTTCCAGCTGCAGTAGCCATATTCAGGGCAGAGCATCGGGAAAAAACAAGGATGTGTGCCAGAAGGTATTTCATTGTTGAAGGGTTACTGAGATGATAAATAATTGCCTGGTGAGGGAATGCTTAACGATGAGTTTGCCTAGACTTGTGTAGGGAGAGTGGGTGCAGGATGCTCCCTCAGAGATATAAGAGGGAGCTCAGTTTTGAGCCTGTGGTGGTGGAGCCTGTGAACTTGACCACAATGCTGTTTGTGCGCTGTGTCAGCATTGCATGAAATAAAACTTGATGAACTTTACAGTCTCTTTGTCAAATCCTTGAGTTGTCCCTATTTATTGGTGTTAGAGTATGTGAAACCAGCACACCATACACCTCAAGGTGCAGCTATCTCGTCTTAGGGTACTCGAGGGTGAGCTCTGATCCCATGGGCCCATCAGAGGTCGCTCTGCCCTCCTGGACACTTGGTAGCAGAGGATGGTTTTGACCATCAATTATTGATTATCGATTAAAATAAGACACCCATTGGCCGTCGACACAAAGTAACTCTAGGTCTTCGGCAATACCACGAGTCCTTCGCAATTTGGCTGAGTAGACTGTGAAGCTCCCCGTAGACAATGGTAGTGTAATTGAGACCGCAGTCGGGGCCTGAAGGGTCCCGTTTCATAAACATATCCCTTCTCATTCCCATGGGCAGCTGACCAGACGAAAATCTGAAGGCGGCGGTGATCATGAGGGTCGGGAGACGAACGGTGGGAAAGGTGAGTGAAGAAACAAAACAAAAATTGCTATGATTTAAGCATCTTAAAAGAGACAGGACGATCAAGACTAAGACTAAGGTGAGCCATACTGTTCTGCCCAAGATAAAAGTGGAGTAAAGGGGATAGAAAAAAAGAGGGATGGGGCAGACTGCAACTGCCCTAGGCGATAGAGACAGGGACATGGGGAGGAACAACAATATGGTAGAAAGGGGAACATATATATACCAAAACATTAACAGCATTTAAAAATCAATAACAAGAGTAAAATATTCCAGAGGGGCAGACATGAATGCAGCCGGCCAGAGTCGTGTCCGACTGTCACATGTCATGTTATGTTGTGTGTGTAATTGTTGTATGTTATGGCTGTTCATGTGGTTCATTTTATGGCATAACTGTCTGTAAAAACATTGGAACTAATATAAAAATGATATTTTCAAGCTAAATTGAAAAAGTTGGCATCCAGCCAAGGTTTTGAAATTGGCAAAAATTTACATTAAGGTAGATGATCAGACGCTATGATTTAAGGCACACAAACTTGTGGTGATTTCATCTCAAAACAGTCAAACAATTCTGAGAGGAGTGTAAAAAAGCTGTTGCACTGTAAGCCATCACAAAAAACTCAAACCAGCAGCTCTGGAGTTAAATTTATGATTTCCTCGTAGTAGACAAGATAACTGATGAATCGTGCTAAGAACGATAGTTTTTCGCATTTAAATGACAAAGATAAGTTATTTAAAGGGGTTGTTCATTGTGTGTGGGCACTGAAACTGCGCAGAGTTGAAAGAACAGAAAATCGCATTGGGTTTTACAGTGATTAATGAGAGCAGTGCCTGTGTAAAAAATGATTTGATGAGGGGAGATAAGAAGGGCAGTGTTGTGGAATTTCAGTCTGTGTGTGAGTTTGAAACTAAGCACATCTTTAGAAAATTAATTTTAAAAGTATAGGCACGGTTGTTTTGTATATTGGGAAAAATAAATTATGTTTTTGGGAACACGAGACAAGGAGAGAAAAGTGATGTGTTTAGACTACAGTTTTTTGTTAGCGAGAGATGCAATGTTACAAACATTGTTGAATATAAAGTCAGAGAAAACTGTTTAAAAAGCACATAGTTAAGAACCATCTGAGATTTAACACAGGGTTGCTATGTGCAAATTGAAGTGGGCAGACTGGCACACTAATAGCAATTGTGTTTTCCGTTTTTTTAAACAAGGCGAAAGCTCAAATGAGAGGGCTTCTGGCCAGGAATGCACTGTGCAGAAGTGTCCTTTTGAATAGGTTTTTAAGCAAAAAAACAGAGCCTCAAACTAATGGTAAGTGGGATGACAAGAGAAAGGAAACATGCTTTCATTATGGCCCACGAGAATGAATGCAGTGATTTGTAAAAAATGGAATGTGCGTTGGCAGTTCTGTAAAATAAGCTCTGTCAAGCTTAACGATCGCACCAAGTTGAAAGAAAAACAAATGTCACGCCTTGCAAGGTTGTATTTATCGCACCCAAACAAGTACTGTAAAAGACCGGCTTTATTTCATGTGGAAACAAGGTGTGAAAGGCAGAGAAGCATTCTGAGCATTGGTGCAAATTACTATTTTTGCAAACAGGAAAATGAATGTGTTCCACGGTAGGACAGCCCCAGAGGTTGTCCGGATGTGCCTAAAAAGTTAACTGACACTAGGGTTTTGGAATGCAAGGAGAAAAAGGACAAGATAAACAATTTGTTGGTCTAAATGATAAGACAACGAGGCTGTATGTCCATGTAGCAAAGGTGGCTTTTTGGACTATAGATGTGGCATTGGTTTAGCAGTCTCTTGAGGAAAATAGGTCAGCTGTGGTGTGATTTTAATAGGCACCTTTCAGTGGTAGTCATTTAATCGTGTAGGCGCATATTAGCCCAGTGGCATTTGTGGCACAAGTGCAGAGGATGCAGTGGTGCTAGTACAGGAATACACTGAACAAGAGAAGAATTAGCACATGGATGGCACTGTTGGAGCCAGGCTAGCTATTTACTATGAGGAGATTAGGAAGGGGCTGATTGCATATTAATGCTTTCAGCTTGTTGAGGAAAGCAATGCAAGATTCTTCATTTTTAGTACTGGTGGTCGGGCATTCCGGCTTTAGGAGCCGGATGACTAAAACTAGGCCCCCAGTTGTGGAGTTTTAAAGATAGGCGTATACATATATTGGTCTGACCTGGAGGGTCTGGTGGACTAACAAGAGCGATTCATTCTGATAAGGATGAAAGGGCGCGGACAAAAAAAACATCTTTTGTGTGCTGCCCACGAGTTTAATAAAGGAATGCATTTGTTTTACCGATAGCCAGTGCGTTTTTTCCCTTGGCTTATGAGAGGTTTCTATATGGGAATATTCAGTATTGCCTAAAGGCATTTTCCTGTGTCATGCATTTTTATTTTATTTGAGGAGTTGTCCATGAGTGCCCAGCAAAGGGGTATTGTAGTGATCCAGCAGTAGCGCCTACCAGGGCCATCTTAAGCATTTTTTGGGGCCCTGGGCATGGACGCCTTTGGGGCCTCCCTACACCAAAACAAAGGAATAAAGTGATCAAGAATGTCTGGCAGCACCCTCCCCTCACCATGATCATAACCTATAGGTTGATATGCTGCCTTGGAGCATTCAAAATAAACATATTTTCACCCTTTAAAGTCCCCTTACCCTTTACATTCCTGCTCTAATCAGAACGATAAACAAGCAGCTTTTGAAGGCCAACATTAGCAATCTATGAAGAGGTAACTTCTCTTCTAGTATAGAAATGAGATACTTTTATCAATAGCATCTGCGAAGGTATGCAGCCTGTAGTATTAATGTAGGACTATATGTAAATGTACATGTAACCCAGAATAGGCAGAGAACTCACATTAGCTGCCTCAGAGAATGTAAAAGTGCTCAAGCATGGATAGAGCAGAACGTAAGGAAGGAGAAAGCTGCACATAGCATAGCATGGATAGTGAATACAGATTAGAAGCTACAAGGAAGGTGTCTCTATCCAGACAGAGTAGGAGTGGGACATGGTTTTCAAATAGTGTTGCCATTAGAGATAAAGGGAACAAGTGCATTTGGTGTGCAGTATATCAATGCTCACTATCATAGTGGAGCAACCCTATAGCCAGTGAAACTATGAGTGATGCTATTATGAAGAACATCCCCCGAGAAGAAAATCACCCTGAAGGGCTAACGGTTTTTGAAGGTTTAGGGACTGGCAATTCTGAGATGTTAGGCAATAAAAGATTAAATGAAATGCCCAGGATCACACAGTGCTTAAGGGGTGAAGCTGGGTTTTGTGCCAACTAAGCAATTCCTGCATTTGAACACTTCCTTTTACCAGCTCTTAACATGTACTAAAACAATCTAATTGTATAAAACGGACTTGCAAAGTACGCAAGTCACATTTCCAAACCTGACCATTTTTAAAACCAAAATATTACAGAAGGGTGTTACACAACGTGGAAATGATTCTAGCATCATTCTCTCCATTATCAAGGGAAGTACCAGCATGCAAAGAGGCAAACCTCACAGAAGACAGCAAAGTAATGCAAGGGGTCCTATATGATTTGACCAGGATCACTGTATCGTCTGCTGGCAAAGCCAGGATACAAGCATGACCACTTTGGCTGCACAAAGTGAATTTGCATACTTATTTATCTCTTGCACTAATGGGTTATGCACATCCTTTGAAGGGATTGCTTAGGTTTTAAGAATTCCCCATCTGAACAAACTAATTTCTGGACCTTCACCATACGAATGACATTTTAGTTTTATAGCAACCCCTATCTGGTGCAGGAGCAGTGCTGTTAATAGCACCTCTTGTGCTGCAAAACCGAGTAAATATGCAGGTATGTTTATAAACCTCAGACTTAGGGATGGTTCAGCCAACCTTGCTGGAATGTGCCCTTCTAATCTTTCAGATGAACACATATCTCTGCAATGAGTGCTGAACACACTGAGCTAACTTCTGAACCACCGTGGACGAATATGGATTTCAACTTTGGCTATTGCACGTGATCAGCAATATTCCCACAGGAAGGAAATAATGCTACAAAATTGTGTTACACAAGCTATGTGTTCCACAGTGAAAACAGAAAGCATTACATGATTAATCAAGGCAGGAGGTACTTGTCAAAACAGACAAGCAATAGGTTTAGATCCTCAGCAGCATGGAATAAAATCTCCTGGCATGTACTATTTAAGACTGGTGAACAATTGAATCTTACTTTAGATCAGGCAGCCTTGTGGGGGTCCTGGGCAGGTGCCCCGTTTGCCCTCCCATAAAAACGTCTCTGGTGCCTACTGTAGTCTGGCAAGGAATGAGCGATTCCTAGTATAAAAGAAAGGGTTGAATGCGCAAAAAGCCCTTTAATTATTTATTCATGTAGCACACAGAAGCCCTGAGACATCGTGGTGCTATTACGAAGAAGGGTCTTGCAGATTACAATAAAATTACATACAAGGGGTTGCATGGCAAAACTTTGCCTGTAATTATAGGACAGATAAATATATATTGTAATTACAATGAATGCACTGCATGTTTAGCTCACCCTGGCTAGAGTAGATATTGAATAAAACGCAACATAAAAGTTAATTTAGCCACAGGGGTTGAGTATAGACACCGCTGGGGGAACTGATAAGGGTAGGTAACCAAAGTAGGGTTGAGGGTTTTTGTGGAAAAAAATGAGGAGGGATGGTTCTGCTCCAAGTTCACTAGAGAAAGCATTCCATGATCTGGGGACAAGACGAGGGAACTTAGCCCTGTGGCATTAGCTCCTTTGGTTAATGGGACTTGTAGTTGAGTAACATGGTGACTTTGTTTGGGTCAGGCTGAGCTGACTCTAGTAACAGCATCAGTTAAATATACTTGCTTGACACTCCAAAATTAGATGTTTCAAGGATTCTACGCAAACAAAGCAGAATCGGCAGTAATTGTCAGCTGTAGATGGATCTTTACGACGCCATAAGATTTCCTTAGATTTTAAAAAATTAAGGCGAAATCTCAGAAATTGCTCACGATAATGGCTAGTGTAGCATTGGGTCAGATAAGAAGCCTGGTCATTTAATTTTTTTTGCACACAGCCCAGCGAGCTTGTTGAGTCCATTTGATTTCGCTTTTCTATATGGACTACCCAAGCCTCAAATTTCCTTTTTGCATGTTGGGGCCGAAAAATTAAATCGCAATTACATATATCTGCAGCTTCGACCCAGGCTTGTACTTTTGTCTGCCATTGGGCCAATAGGCTGAGGTTAGATGCGACTTGCATGTGGTTAAATATGTAATATGGTGAGGCTTTGCGCGAACAGGACATCTTGCGCATAAAAGAAATATACTTCCAGCTGACCTGGCTGAAAAGGGAATTCAGTGATAGTTTGTGGCGAATTGAAGTCATTGAGAGACAACGTGGGAGGTTAAGTGCCCGTTTCCAAAAGCGGCCTTCGGCGCCAAACGTTAGAATGGGCACTACCTTTTGCAAGTAAAATGTTAGCATCGGTTTAAGTGAAAATTTCCTGAAATTTTTATTCTGTTTTGCCGCTTGAAGGGCAAGTCTTGAAGTTTTCAGTTTTATATCTTGAATTCACTGAGATTCGCATATGGAGTTGTTGAATTCCACTCCTAAGTATCGAATGGAATTGTCAGAAGAAAGAGGATAACCACCAACTGTCCAAGTAAACGCTCCATCTTTTCTGCTTTTGACTGACCCAATAGAAACAATTTTCGTTTTCTGTGTATTGGTAGATAGGTTGTTAGTTGAAAGATAGTCATTAAGGCAGAAAAGTAAACGTTGGAGACCAATCTGTGTTTTATCAATCAGGACAAGATCGTCAGCATAGGCAATGTAACTTACATGCATTTGATTTATTTTAGATGGAAAACAATGAACCTGGGCAAGAGCGAGCAGTAGGTCTGCCAGAAATAATTTGAAGAGATCAGCGGCCAGGGGGCACCCTTGTTTGACACCTCGAGTTGTTGGAATGCGTGTTAATAGGTCACCATGTTTGTTAATGCGTACTCGGATAGACGTATTAGAGTGGAGCGCTATTATGGGATTAAGAATAGCAGCTGGACAATTCCACTTAGATAATTTTGACCAGAGGCGCTCGCGATTTATTCTGTAGAACGCCTGTTTCATGTCAATGAAAGCTAGGTGAAGTTTCGAGTTGGATTTTAAAGTTTGCAACTTCAACAACGTAAGCACGGCAAGATTGACATCCACGCCTATGCCTTTCTGTGTTTTTTTCCCGCAGTAATCCAAACTGCATATTTGGGGTCAGGCAGCAGAGGTGCCCCAAGGATTTCCAGCTGCTTCCTAATGGCATGCGTCCAGACGTTTTGTATGCCTGGACAGTTCCATATCATGTGCATATAGTCCGCGTTGTCTGCTTCTAGGGCATTGACCAATATTGTCCTGATCAAACAATGTCAATGTAGGTGGCTTATAGTGCCTTCTGTGTACGTTTTTAAAATAAATTAGTCTGAAACTTGAATTCAATGATACTTTACCCCAATCATCGGCAGATACCACAACTCCCATGTCTCGGGCCCATCTGTCTCATACCTTAGCCAAATTAACCAGTATCTGCTTCTGGATTTATCTATATAATGAGGTGCATTTTTCAAGCACCCATATGTGTTACTGATATAAGCAACACAAGGGTCCAGAGGAGGTTCATGTGGATACATTGGCCATTGAGCTTTAACGGCAGACCGCTTTCTGTAGTACGGAAATTTAATGTGAGGATGCGTTGATCCCAGTTTGCTCACTTATGACCATATGACTTCTGTCCAACAATCAACCTGGATAAACTGTGGACCCTAGTTAGTGAGCAGACCAGGCTGAACTACGCTAAGACCCCTGGAGGCCCAGCACCCATTATTGATGTGGTTCATACGGGTTATTACAAAGTCCTGGGGAAGGGAAAACTACTCAAACAGCCTGTGATTGTCAAAGCAAAGTTCTTCAGCAGGAGAGCAGAGGAGAAGATCAAAGGTGTTGGGGGAGCTTGTGTTCTCATGGCTTAAAAGCTGCCTACTCCCAGTAGATCTTAATAAAGACTTTCTGAAAAGAAAAAAAAAAACATTACTTGACATTTGTGGACATATCACCCAGTATATATTATATATAAGCAATGTTCCAGCAGGACTAGATGTTTTGTCCCTTGTGGGGCATTGGGGGGGCAGAGGCTAAGGGGATATAAAGGATATGGGGAGGGAATAGGGACTCCCTCCGACTTATTGGGTGTCTTAATCTTGACATCACAGAGGTCTACCTATCCGTGGTTACACCGAGCTATATTCTATTTTTAAATGTACTATTTGTCTTTTCCTTCGTGTAAATTTATATCAAATATGGGCCATATTAACATATGCAACAGTACTGAGCGACTCACGCCATTACTCAGCATTCAGTCGACCAGAACACTAGTTGTTATGACTTTGCTGAAAACTCAGTGAATCCATGCAATTTTTAGGCCTTATCTTTATACTAGTGGTGAACTTTACCAGTTATTAGACCAGTGATTAGCGCAGCTATAGTTCACTGAACCTTTGATTGTTCGTATTTCAGGACTCCTCTCCTAGTCCTGGCCTTCATCTATTCATAACAAGATGACTACCTTATACAACTTCTGGTACACGTGAAGAAAGTCTTAATTTGGGTTGACCTATGTATAGTCAAGTAAAACTGAAGTTTTCTCCGATTTGGGATTATAGGACTCTGTGTCTTTCTTTTTGTATGTCTAGGGATTAATGGGACTGCTACACTGAGGTGAAATGCAGCCCCTTTAGGATGACTTACCGGCATTATCAGACGGTAAGCACCTTAGTACATCTAATTATTTAAATGATGAATGATGTACCCTATTAGCGACCACCACTAATGAGAATGTGGTCTGCTTTTCTTTGGCTTTAGGTTTGGCCTGGATTTGATTACTTGTATTGAATACAAGCATTTGAGGACCTTTTCTTTACTCTATTGTCCCCTGGGCTTTTACCTTCAATATCTCACACAGCTACATCAATATCGACTTGTCCAGCTCTCTTCTGATACCACCGCGAATTGGTCATAGGGCGTTTTTGTGCACTGACCCATTCGTTCCCCTGAGAAGTTCCCAATACTGACTCCAAAAAATAATAGGAATGAAACATGTTGCGCAACTAGATATACTAATGCCAAGTATCTATCAGAATATAATAACTGTATAAGAGGTGCACTGTAGGTACACACTGACCAAGGCACCATTAGCAGAGAAAAAGAGCTACCCGACACCAAAATTCTCTGGTTTTGTTAATGTGGTTTCATTTACTAAATCATCAAGGTCTAAATAACCCTGAATTGATTCATATGTATATATTTGTATATTTAATGTGATTAGAGTATCTATAAGAGATTCAACTATTTCGCGTATTTTGCACATTGTTAGCCAACTGGTGATTAGCACTAAGCACTTTTCTTAAGCACTGGTCATTTCGTGAGTTCTTATATGTTTGTTTTAAAACCATTTTGTATTAAATTAAAATATACCTGTTTATGAATAACTATTGAAGTCTGGTTGAATTCTCCAAGAACTTTGTCTTGACACTGCTTGAATTGCCGTTAATGTGTGACAATCCCAGAATCCTCCAGAAAAGTGCGAGTCCAAACCTATCAGAGGCAGAGGAGCCTTCTATGTTGTTGGGAATAGGGACTAGATCATAGGGAAGAGGGGAGTTGGGGTCCCCCCAAATATATAAAAAATAAATGGATTATGTTTTGCAGCCGAAAAACATGACGACGTAAACACGTGATGGAGGCTGAGCATCCGTAAACCAGTATGAAGCAAATTGCGCCTGCACTACTAGCCAAATCAGCTGAAAATCTGGATCCCAAAGGCCCCGCCCCACCTGCTGTTCATATGGCTTAGATAGGTATATCCATGTCTTACATACCGCTCCAGAGTGCCACAGGAAACGTGTCATATCTCCATCTCTTCGGGTTAAAATTCCCTCACATGCCATATAGGAAGGCTGTAAAAGAGATACCAATGTGGGCGTTATCACCATTTTAATTAAGTCAATCCTGACAGCAACTAATAGTGGGAGTTTGCTATTCACACATTCAATATAGACCTCATAGTTATCATGGAAGAGCATTCTGCAATATTTAGAAATGTGTACCGCCCCCCACCTCCCAAGTATTGTATACCTTCGGACTCTTATTTGAACGTTTTAGCGCACTGAACCAGGTTCGTAACCTTGGTGAGTGGGAACAGCTCAGACTTTGTCCGATTAATACGTTGTCCCAAGTATTCACCGTAATATACTACATCATACACAATGGCAGGTTCTAGATTTACCAGAGGAATTCTCAAAAAAGCAAAACATACGCAACTGCTATGTGGATCCCTCTAGGCATATGCCGGACTGCAATTAAATCTGCAAGGGGCTCAAATCCTATAGCAAACAGAGCCAAAGACACCCCTGTCGTGTACCTCTGCCCAGATGGATGCTTCCTGAGAACAAACGATTAGTGCGTACCCTTGCTGAGGGGAGCCTGCACAGTAGCCTTGTATATTTTATGAATTTTGGGTCTGAATCCGCATTTATTCAGAACTGCAAATACGAATTCCCATGAAACTGTCAAATGCCTTTGGGTCATCCAGGGACATGGCCTCAACAGGGTTCATGTGCAACATTATATTCAACAGTCTTTACATGAGCAGTGGAGCGCCCTGGGATAAAGCCAGCTTTGTCTGTATATACTATATGACTCACAATGGAAGTAACCTATTGGCAATCACCCTGGCATATATGTGTGTGTCCACATTCATTAAACAAAGCAGCTGATGTGAAACTATATTTAGCTGCTGGCTTGTCAGGCTTCAGTAGCAATATGATAATAGCTGTGTAATGTGGCAGATAATATTTCTCTACAGACTCTACAGAGTCTTCCCAAACCGCTAGTAGATGCGGTGTTGGCACTGCGCAGAAGGTTTCATATAATTCTGAAATTTAACCCAGGGGATTTGCCATTTGGCAAGTCATCTATTGCCCTCTTGATTTCTTCAGCTGTGAATGGGAGATCAAGCTGATCTCGTACCTGCCGTGATAACACCAATATTGGGAGTCTATCTAACATTGTATGTATTCTATTGATTTACCTTTGCAGGGTTAAGATAATTCCACATCATAGGTCAGAAATCCTTTTTTGCAACCATTGTGAACCACTGTGCCTGTATGGTTATGTATCTGCGGAATATTGATGTTAGCAAGCACAGATTTCATTAGTTGTGATAAATATTTACCTGGTTGATTCCCCCCTCACAATATCTCCTGGCTGCTATAGGTGCTGAAATAAATGTCAACTCCCTGTTTGCGTTGTCCCTAAACGTATCTAATGCAGTCTTGATACTGGCCAACCCAATCGTCGTAGGCTTGCCAGCATACCTTTTCTCAAGTACACGCATATCTAATTCACTTACGGCAATATCTTTTCTAATACGTTTCAGTATTTCCATTTCGGAGGTCATGGCTATCACTCTAACATATATATAAATGATTATCATAGTATACTCACAGTGTCAGAATTATGTACAGCTTTATGTTTTCGTTGTAGGGTAGAGGCAAAGACTATATCCTGTAGCGCTAGGGGCTTGAATATCCAAATAGGCGGTGAGATGTTGGCCCATTTCAACCCTCAACACTATGGAGGAGTGGTCGGAGTATGATAAGGCATTTATAACGCACCTATGAACAAGTTTCTCAAGGCACGACAAGGCGGGGAAACAGCGGGAAGACAGAAAACGATCTTACTAGGCCAGGTGTCACTGCGATCGCGCAAGTGCAGGGGAAGGGGGAAGGGGAAAGAGGAAAAGTGGGGGGGGGGGGTAAGAGGGAAGGCCCAGTGCAGTACATGGGATCGACAGTAAAAATAAATAGAATAACTAAAAGCAATACGTAAAGGTGCAGCCAGCTGGTGGCAGGTGCAAGGGTTAGTGCAGACAGCAGGTGTCAGGTGCTGGTAGGGGACTCTAGGGATAAAAAAAACAGTCCCCCAGTGCGGGGGGTAGCCAGGGAGGCAGTGCAGGTGTGCAACTGGCGGGGGAGGGGACCTGGGCCCGAGATCAGAGGGTGGCCAGGTAACCAGTGCAGTTTCAGCAGGGGAGAGAATCGAAAGCAGAAGCAAAGAGAAAGGTTTTGAGGTGCTTCCAGAACCAGAGATGGTTCTCCTCAAGTTTCAGGGAGGTTGTTCCAGAGGGAGTCCCCAGCCAAAGAAGGAGATCTACTACCAACTCGTTGCTTGGAGAAGCGACTGACCCAGAGGGAGTTGGAGAAGCGAGGAGTTGGAGGAGCTCCAGAAGGAAGATATTTAGGAAGGAATTGCTCCCTGGAGTATATGCGAGGGAGTAATTCCACAAAGCTCACCTTCAGTGATGACATTAGAATCCGGTCAATCCTGGAATGCATATTTTGTAGACTTGAGTAATAGGTATAAACACACTGCTGGATGTAAAGCCTTCTAGATATTACATAATCTAAACTTTGCATTCCTTTAAATATCACGTGCGCAGCCTTGTTCAACATTCTGTGGGAGGACCCCGTGTGACCCCGGTCTAAATCAAGAATGGTATTCATATTCAATCCTCCTCCCACCCCCCACTCCATACTAGGGGTATCGCATATACTTGGAATGTTTATGAAAAATTTGGTGTCATTGTTCGGACCATATGTACTCAACAGGAGGACTTCAATACGCTGTAGTCTGCTATGTAATTTAACGTCTCACACAGATAAATCTACCATCACTTTTATACACTCAAATTGTAGGGATTTCTGGACAATAACAGACTCCCCTGGGCTTGTGATGAATACATGGTATAGTACCTGCAGTTACCCCATATTTTAGCAACCCAGCTGTTAGATTTACCCATAGCATGCGTCTCTTGTAAAATTATGTTGATGATCTTGTGGCGTTCAATATCAGCCAACAGCTCACCCTCTTTTATAGGATGACCTATACCCCCCTTAAGTTTCCAGCACATCTGAGAAATGTTACCATGTTTCTCTGGCATCATAACTGTATGCATAAATATTGAGCCACCTGTGTCATGCATGTGCTTTACATACAAGTATTTATTTCCAACCAAGCATTTTCACCTATGTGTTTAGTGCCCTATGTTAAACTCCCTTGCCACCATTGCGATCACCCAAACTCTGGCAGCATTAACCCAAAACGAATAAAAAAACTCAGCTGAAAACTCTTATTGCAATCATGCCTGCCGAAGACTACAATATGTTCAATGCTCCGACAGCATCTCGACTGTCGATGGATATTCAAATGCTATATACTCTTAACACTTTGATGCCTAAGCTATTACAAAAATGTCATTAGGATAGATAATGCCCATATGTAAGAGGCTATTGCTGCAGTATAATCACAATCTCCTACATTAGCTGCATTGTTGTTAACTTATAAGGTGCAGTGGAATGTCTGGATCACTGAATTGTACAGCTGTGTCAAAAAAGGAAGATTTATCATTGAACTGAAAGCTCAATTTTGCCGGATACAGCATCACATACTTGATGGGCCTCTTGCACATCAATGAATGACTTTTGTTCAGCCTGGACTGCTGGCACATAGCCTGGCTAAAAGTAAACTTTATTAGGGTCATAATGTAGTTGACCGTTTTCTCTTGCAATTCTCAGAATACTGTCTCAGAGTAATTATTGGTCATGGGGCAACTTCAAGCTTAGGTTTAGTCGCAACATCCCGATGTGCATGCTCCACTGTAAACTACTTTGACACAGTAGGGATCCTCCAGTAACGTTGGCAGTAGGTCCTCTACAAACAGTTCCATGGAGCCTTGAAACACCATTTGTTGTATAGGTGCCTTACAAATATCCAATAAATAAATAAAATAAAGCCGTAACTAGGTTTTCAGGTATTCTGATTATGCAGACATTATTCCTCCATAAGCAGGCTTCAAGGTCATCACACTTGGCTGATACTTGTTTCAGATCCATGGTTGCTTTTGCAAGATCAGCCCGAAGGTTCGTAATACTGTCTTCCATAAACCCAATTCGGATTTCTACCTCCGTCATGTGCTAGGTTTCCTTGTCATGCTTTGATTTCAACGAGTCACAGCTCGCCATCATGTCCAATTTTGTGTTCACAGAGGTGAACCCCTCCTGCATACCCTCCAGTAGCTGAGTTTCTAGGTAAGTCGACAAAGCTGCTGCTTGGTGACTGGCCTCCTCTGTTCCGCCTGTACAGTAGTTTGGTGAATGCCTCCATGTTGCTTTGGCGCTTACCACCACCACTACTTGGTCATACTCAACTGCACAGGATGCTGCAAGTTCTCAGTAGTAAAGGATAGTTACGCTATATATCAGTGCTCTGCAGGTTGTCCGACAGCTGCGCCTGCCGATGAAATGACCACTGTCAGTATCCTACCGGCCAAGGATGGCTCAGTGCACTCAACACAGGCCAAAGCACGGCAACCCTGCAGCCAAACAAATAGATTCCTAGACAGTTGCACATGGAAGCTATTCTTCTGCCAGGTCACAACCGCACCGTTAAAGGGACTGAGCAGTAGAGCCTTCTCCGTCTGCTGCACCAATGGGGCAGCCAACCGGCCCAACGTGTAGTCCAAGGGAGCCGCAGTTCCAACAGAATGCAGCTAGGACCATCAGGCCCCCCACCCCATCCAACACCACATTGGTCGATCCAGGGTTGCACCCCAAAGGCAGGCCAGTGACCAAGGTGGGCCTTGATGGAGATGCCTCACTCACCAAATGCTTAACAGACCAGGCAGGGCCTGGCCAGAATCCACGACGTGACCGCAGATTAGATCACACTCCACCAGTCTGCTTCAGCAGCCATAACAGTCGGAAGGCACCTCTGCACTCCCGATAGGCAGCACACCCACAGATTCGATCTGTGCTGCGGACACCTTTCCACATTTCCCCAGGCTAGAAAGTCGGCTGCAATATCTTTTAGGCTTTTGGATAACGTGGGATAGACCTCCAGATGCTTCTGTGCATGTATTTATCTGCCCAGTGCTCATTTTAGTACATATTGATTGAAACGTGTTTATTTACTATGTAGCTAATCACTTAGGAGACAGCTTTGCTTTTTCGGCTACCACACATGCTGAAGGATTGACAGCAAAAAGCCTCTATTCCCACGTTGTACTTTCTCGATAATGGAAGACTGGGGCAGAACCGCACAGAGGTGATGCATCCTCCACAATTGAAATATCTCCCAAAGGTTCAACCTGCGCATATTCTATGTAGGCCTGCTCCGAACACCTTACAAACTAAAGGCAATTAGTCTCAAGATAAATAATCTACTTTCTATTGGTATTGGGTTTCCCAATATTGTGTTTAACATGTTGCAGCACACTGATGTGTGTTGCTATTGTAAACGCCACATTTACAGGCGTTGCTGAACACCACATCGATTTGAATGGCCTTTGGATATTGCTCTGATATAATATATAACACAATCAGCACACTGTTTCACTCCCTGTGCCAACAGGATGAGGATTCAGCGGCTCCCGAGTTTTGCATCTTATTGCAAGTGCACACAGAATTCATATTGAAGATTGTTAGCTGCCATGTTCACAAATCAAATAATTTGCTTTAACTTGGGGACAGGAAGAATTACGCAACATACGGTTGATCTTTAGTCTACAATATGCTGTAAATTCGTTGCTTATATGCCAGGGAGTATTTTAACACATTTTTAATTTGCATTTCTCCATTATACAGATACATCTTAAGCTTCAATGTGTTTTTTGGCCATTTAGGAAAGTGAATTGCATAGAAATAGATTGATACACAAATGTTAACACTATAAAGCAGGCAGCCAATTGGATATGGTTTTGTGGGAGTGGACATTGGCGGAAATCTAAATGAGAGCCCTTGACATCACTATGATGGGTAAGAGATATAGGGCGGAAACCCTCTTTTTGTTGACGGGTGCCTGACTCTAGAGGGAGAAAACGAAATGGACAAAAGGAAAACAGAGTCAAGGCTACACCTCCCTTCAACGCACAGGTAGTGCTAGAAAACCTACAGAAGGCTAGGAGCTATCTGGACTAGACATTAAGGGGGTAATTCATAGAATTCAGCGCACAAGTGGCGCACGCGGCTGGCGCAGTGTGCGCGTGCGAATCCCTGCGCCAGCCGCGTGCGCTAAAATCAATTTCCGCGCAAAGCGTATTAATGGATTCCAGCCACCAAAACCAGCCGTGGCGCACAGTGGCGCAGCGACCCTGCAGCAGCGCCAGTTACGCCCCCAAGAACGCCTCTCGCGCAGGGAAAAGCCATCAATATACCCAATCCAGCGGAAAGGGCTGCGCTAACCCTGTACCAGCACAGCAAGCGGGCTACGTGTATCACTGGGGTGCGCGGGAAGTACCTCACGCGATTGGCCCGTGCGAGCAGGGTACGCGTATTTCAGGGGTGCGCGGGAAGTTCCACACGCGATTACATCATGGTACGTGTATTTCAGGGGTGCGTGGGAATTACCACACACGAATGGGCCCGTGCGAGCAGGGTACGCGTATCTCAGGGGTGCGCGGGAAGTTCCACACGCGATTCCATCAGGGTACGTGTATGCCGGGGTGCGCGTGAAGTTCCACACGCGATATCAGCAGGGTACGTGTATTTCAGGGTGCAGGGGAAGTTACACACGCGATTTCTGCAGGGTACGTGTATTTCAGGGGTGCGCGGGAATTTACACACGCGATTCCATCAGGGTACGTGTATTTCAGGGTGCAGGGGAAGTTACACACGCGATTTCTGCAGGGTACGTGTATTTCAGGGGTGCGCGGGAATTTCCACACGCGATTCCATCAGGGTACGTGTATTTCGGGGTGCGGGGGAAGTTCCACACGCGAAATCAGCAGGGTACGTGTATTCCAGGGGTGCGCGGGAAGTCCCACACGCGATTCCATCAGGGTACGTGTATTACAGGGGTGCGTGGGAATTTCCACACGCGACTGGGCCCGTGCGAGCAGGGTACGCGTATCTCAGGGGTGCGCGGGAAGTTCCACACGCGATTCCATCAGGGTACGTGTATTTTGGGGTGCGTGTGAAGTTCCACACGCGATATCAGCAGGGTACGTGTATTTCAGGGTGCAGGGGAAGTTACACACGCGATTACAGCAGGGTACGTGTATTTCAGGGGTGCGCGGGAAGTACCACACGCGATTGCATCAGGGTACGTGTATTTCGGGGTGCGGGGGAAGTTTCACACGCGAAATCAGCAGGGTACGTGCGAAATCAGCAGGGTACGTGTATTCCAGGGGTGCGCGGGAAGTGCCACACGCGATTTCAGCAGGGTACGTGTATTCCAGGGGTGCGCGGGAAGTTCCACCCGCGATTCCATCAGGGTACGTGTATTACAGGGGTGCGCGGGGAGCACCACACGTGAATTGCACGTGTGGGTCCTCCCAGGTGTTCCCTCTACACCCTCCACGGCCCCTGCAGGTGGCTCACACCACAGGGGCCTACCCTGCACATGTCCTGCAGGCACACCATCCACCATGGCCATGACCCCCAGCCAACCCACATGTCAACTTGCACTACTGCCCACTAACGCATGTCCCCCTGCACCCCCAGTCACCAGGGGCACCCTCCAGCAGGCCCCACCCATGTCTCCCACCACCCCCACCCCCCAGGGGCAGCCTCCACCAGGCCCCCACCCATGTCTCCCACCACCCCCACCCACCAGCAGTGCAGGGGCAGCCTCCACCAGGCCCCCACCCATGTCTCACACCACCCCCACCCCCCCAGTCACCAGGGGCAGCCTCCACCAGGCCCCCACCCATGTCTCCCACCACCCCCACCCCCCAGCACTGTGGGGCACCTGCCAGCAGGCCCCCACCCATGTCCAACCATGTTCCCCACCACCCCCACCCCCCAGCACTGTGGGGCACATGCCAGCACGCCCCACCCATGTCTCCCACCACCCCCACCCCCAGCAGTGCAGGGGCACCCACCACCAGGCCCCCACCCATGTCTCACACCACCCCCACCCCCCAGCAGTGCAGGGGCAGCCTCCACCAGGCCCCCACCCATGTCTCACACCACCCCCACCCCCCAGCACTGTGGGGCACCTGCCAGCAGGCCCCCACCCATGTCCAACTCATGTTCCCCACCACCCCCACCCCCCAGCAGTGCAGGGGCAGCCTCCACCAGGCCCCGACCCATGTCTCCCACCACCCCCACCCCCCAGTCACCAGGGCCAGCCTCCACCAGGCCCCCACCCATGTCTCCCACCACCCCCACTCCCCAGCAGTGCAGGAGCAGCCTCCACCAGGCCCCCACCCATGTCTCCCACCACCCCCAACCCCAGTCACCAGGGGCAGCCTCCACCAGGCCCCCACCCATGTCTCCCACCACCCCACCCCCCAGCAGTGCAGGAGCAGCCTCTACCAGGCCCCCACCCAGGTCTCCCACCCCCTCCACCCCCAACCCCCCAGGGGCACCCACCACCAGGCCCCCACCCATGTCTCCCACCACCACCACCCCCCAGTACTGTGAGGCACCTGCCAGCAGGCCCCCACCCATGTGCAACTCATGTCCCCCAGCCAACATGTCATCACAATCTAGATCCCTGGTCCCTATGGTCAGCCTCCAAATGCAAAACACCCACCCGAGTATTGCATCCACCCACTCATAATTTGCAATTACATCACAGAACACCAATTGCAAGTTCTGAAACAAACACATTTCCCACACATACACCCAATGGGTGTCAGTGAATCTCAAAACACATCATGAAATGCATGAAACCAATGAGATACCACACATTGAAGTTCACCAAAAATAATATGTATTAAAGGAAGCATCAATAGAATAAAGAATGAAGAAACAGAAACGTGAATGTACAAAAATGAAAAGAAGCATGTCCGTCAAAAAAGGCAAAACCAAAAATAAAAATCCAAAGTAATGTCCAAAGTCAATGTCCACAAAACAAAATCCAATGGGAAATAAAAAAAGAAAGCCATTGCTCCATGGTTAAAAATAGAAAAAAAAATACAATCCAACTGTCAACTATGTACATGGGAACAATCCAGGGTCCATCATCCCAACAAAATAAAGGAAACCTATCTAACTACACTAACTAATAAAATAAACGATTTACAAAAATGTGGCCAATGTCCGAAAGGTCCAAATAAAATCAAAACAAAAATGAAACCTAACACTACCTAGAAACTATGTACAAGGGCAGCGGGCTAGTTTCACGGCTCACTTGTGGATGTTCCGGGCCAGGGCATCATCGAACTCCTCCTCAATGTCCCGGAGGCAGTCCTCCTCCACGGCCCCGAGGGTCCGCAGGGCCGTCGACGTCTCCACCTCCAAACCCCTGCGGATTGCCTCGAGGCACTCGGCCCGCCTCAGGGCCCTCCGCATGGAGTTCTCCGCCCTGACCATTGTGAGCCGTGCCTCTTCCGTCCGCTGCCGCTCCGCATCTATGGCATGGCCCAACCGCTGCCACACGGAAGACACTCTCTGTCCTGGGTCCTCCTGCCCTCCGGCCGATGCCTGCCCCTCCGATGTCGAAGGCCCCGAGCCTTCATGGCTCCCACCACGTTGCTGCTGTGCCTCTGCCCGTGCACTGCCTCCTGCTGCCTGCACATCCTCCGCCGGCTGGGGTGCAGTCGTAGATGTGGCCACCCCTGCTGGACGACCGACTCCCGACTGTGGCAGGGATGCCTCCTCCACCAGCCTGGCCGCACTGTCAGAGGCAGCTCCACAGGGCACCCAGGTGACTGATGGGTGGGAAGATGGCACAGAGGACGACTGGCGCGTAGGGGGTCCAGTTGAGGAGGGGGTCGGAGCAAGCCCCATCAGATGGAGGAATCCGGCCTGGGTGACCTGTCCCAGCAGGCTGACGTGGTCAACGAGCCATTCGAGATGACGTGCAGTCTCTCCATGAAAAGACTGCAGGTCACCTCGCATGGCCCGTTGACGCAACGCCACACCAGCCAGGACAGGCTCAACCCGGACCTGGATAGCCACGTCCGCAGGCAGAGGAAGGCCAGTTGACGTCAGCTCATCCCCTGCCTGAAAACGGGTCTGGACGTAGGCATCCCTGCTGGTGCAAGATGATGCAGGGACAGGATCGGGGACAGGATTGCACACAGGCACCTCCGCGGCGGCCTGTGCTGCCTCCTGTCCCTGGTCCTGCACTGCACCACTAGCACCAGTGGGATCCCCACCTCCAGACCCCGTCTCTGGTGCTTGCACAGCCTCCTCCTCCACCAAACCCTCCCACCAACCTGGATGACTCCGTGCCATCTTCCCCTGTTGGGCCCTGTGGGGTCCCAGCTGCCCCTTCTGCTGCCGAGGAGTCCAACTCCAACCTCCGCCTCTTGGACCTCCCCCCGGCAGCTGCGGCCTGGGACGCGGCACCGGACTCCTCACTCCCCGACGAGATGACAACCTGGGAGGGGAGCCGGGCCTTGCGTATCCGGCTGGCGGTCGGATCCCCGCCGCTGTGCTCCACAGCACCTTCTCCGCCCTCTTCATCAGTTGACGCTGCAGACAGGGAGAAACAAAACAGGCATCAGGGCACTGTACAATGGACACATACACACATGAGTTGTACATGAGTGGCATTGGCAAACCTCAGACATGTCATCACAATCCCCAACACACATGTCATTACAACTCGCACACATGAGCCATACCACAGCCATATCGCAACTGCCACCACCATCCATACACATACAACAGCATGAGCAGCCAAAGGTGAGCCAGACATCACATGCAACACAGGAAGTGCACCACACATGTACACACACCACCACACTTGCATGTATGTGTACACCTCTGCCAAGTGTCGCACTGTTCAGACGGGCATCCATGTCACATCTGCCAATCAGGCTTCCACATACCGCTGTCACATGCATCCATGTTGCATCACTGTTGCACCCTTGTCAAATACACACACATGCACATGTACACAGTGCTGATACATGCAGCCGAAAACAACATACATGCGTGACATCACGGACATGTCTACTTACATACACATTCATCCAAACATGTGTGCCCACACAACTGCATTTGGCATGCAAGCCTACACACACGAGCACCATCCATGTCTCACATTACAGCCCTCGCATGTGTCAGCCCCACGGCCCTGTACACCCCCACCCATGCTCGACCCCATACAAACAGATGTGCAACCTGCACACTACTGAATAATCACCACACGCATTGCTCACAATCAGGATGCATGTACACTCACCGCTCGACTCCAGACGGGTCTGCTTCTCAAGGACCTGGACGTGGAGCGCTGGGGATATGCGTTCCAGGACCCTTATCTGTTCTTCCGACAAGTGGCCCCGGCTCCCCTTGGCATCCGCTGCCTTCAAGAGGCGCCGGGCCTTGTTCAGGGTCCTGGACCTGAAGTACTCCCAGCGCTTCCTGACATGTTGTAAGTCGCGGACTGCCACCCCCTCCGCGTTGATGGCAGTCACGATGTCAGTCCAGATCCGAGTCCGTCCTTCCTTGTCGGCGCGGGAACCTCCGAAGAGGGCATCATACTGCCCCAGGACTTGCTCCACCAGGACACCAACTTCGGTGGCACTGAAGCTGGTGCCCCTCTGCCTCTCTGGCCGGGGGTTGTCAGTGGTGACAGATGGTGTTTGCCCCGACATGACAACCCCAGAGGCAGGAGTGGGTGGGCAACTGGGTCCTGGGGCTGGGCTGTGGAGCGATGGAATCCCAGTCGGGAGTCTTCGGTTCCAGCAGGGGTGGTCACAGCAACAGCACCCCTGGCTGATGTGCAAGCAGCAAATGGCAGTGCACGTGGGCAGCAGGCAGGCAGCAGCAGATGGCAGGTGGGAGCGTGCTCGGGGCTCTGGGGGGCAGTAGTTCGGCCTTCTGGGCAGGAGCGTGTGCTTACGCGTGGCCAGCTTGATACGGAGTGATTTGGCACGTGAAAAATCTGCACGTCAGCGTGTAATTCGAGGAAAGGCCCTTAGCGCGTAAGCGCGTCTGCACGCATACGCATTTTCATTGGACAGAAGGCCCCTCAAGCGCCCCTGTGACGTGACGCGTACAGACGTGCATGGGCATTTCAGCGCGTGTGAAAAACTGCACGTCCGCGTGTAATACGAGGAAAGGGCCCATGCGCGTAAGCGCGCGTGAAAAACTGCACGTCCGCATGTAATACGAGGAAAGGGCCCATGCGCGTAAGTGACGTGACGCGCGCCTGCGTTTCCCTCAGCACGGGTTAAAGGTGAGCGGGCCCAGCAGTTCGCTGTACGTGCCTTTCGTGGAGACCGACATGTGTTGCTGCTTCCTGTTTCGCGCGCCATCACAACTTCACAGCTATCAAGGAAGTATCTCTTCTTTTGGCGGGGGTATTGGCTACGCGTGTTTTTCTGCATCGCGCTAGTCAGACGGTGAGTCGCACACGCTCTTTTTCCCACTGCGGGTGCCCCTGTGTATCGCACCCATTTTCGATGTCATAGTAGCCTGCGTGTCCCACGCATACGCGTTATTCGTGTTACTGGGTGCCACCGCGTACTGCGGGAGGTTGAATCCACGCACGTAGGCTGCAGGGTTGCGTGCACGGTTTTACTGCAGTTTTGGGGTGCCTGAGCGTTGCGTGACCCGTCACCACATCACCGGGGTCACATACAGCCTTGCAGGTGCAGGGGGGGCTGTTAACATCTTGCTTCCCACCCCCTTCACCCCAATCGCCCAGGTCAATTGTGGTGTACACCTCCCATTGGCACCACTCCATCTGTGCCAGCACTACTACATCTGTGCCATGGTTGGGAGGCCACCAAAGGTGAGGGGCGCCTCAGCTGGGCGTACTCCTCGTGGCGGGCGTGGTCGGGGACGTGGCCGTGGTGACCAGGGAGTAGGGGGACTCCAGGGTGTCCAGGGCAGCCACAGAGGGGGAAGAGGCAGGGGTGCGCCACTTGAGCACAATGTTGTGCCATGTGTCGGTGCAGCCATGCCACCACCCCCTGTGGTTCCGGGGGATGCAGCTCCTGCATCTGGCACTGGCACCCATATGACCCGGCAGTCCGTTCCATCGACTGCCACGGGCCCAAGGGTAGTGGTAGCTGCAGGTGCAGCTGTGGACACCGCCACCCAGGCTCAGGGTCTGCCAGCGCAGGCTGCGTTGGCACTTGAAGAGCCCTTGGTAGATCTCCAACAGGCCAGGGGGGAAACCATAGGGGCAGGCCGGGCTGCTCAGACCAAGACACGTGTCCCTGGGGCAGTCATGTCATCTGCTGCCCCGAACAGCCGGGTGTTGGCAAGTGCAGGGGCAGATGCACCCAACAGCACCCCGGTTGTGAGTCTGCCAACCAGGACCGTTGCGGCCAACGACCCTGCCACAGCTGATGTTGCTGCGCATGGTCCATTAGTGGGCACCCAGCTGACACAAGTCAGGCCTTTGGTCATCCCTCCACCTGCCACTCCCTTGGCTCAATCCACCGAACCCACTGGCCATACTGGTCAGGGCGGCATTAGCCAGCCAGGGTCTGCACCACAGTCCAACAGGAGGAAGGTTGCACCTGCAGCACAGGCTGGGACCCCACACACAGCCACGACCTCCTGCACGTCGAGGAAGAAGCCTTTCTGTAAGCAGGAACTGGACTTCCTCGTGGACTACGTGCGGGGCCACAGCTGTGACATTCTAGTGGGTGCCAATAGTCAGACCACGGCTGCCCAACGTGACACCCACTGGAAGCATGTTGCGGAACATGTCAGTTCATTCGGCCATGAGGTGTGCACGGCGCAGGAGTGCAAAAAGCGTTGGAATGACATCAAGCGCAGCACTAAGGCCAAGCGTGCCTCAAATTACAACTTGACTCTGGTGACTGGCGGTGGGCCTGCACCAGAGGAGGAAGAACTCACTCCGCATGAGACTCTCGTTGCGGAGTTCATACCACCTGAATTGGTCGAAGGAGTGGGAGAGAAGCTGGACTTTGATGCCCAGTCCAGTAGTGTTGATGCATGTTTGTTGAGGACGTGTGTGTTTCACTTGTGGGATGTGTTGTGCATGATTGCTGCTACATGTGACGTGTACATGGTTCTGATGTGCAAGTAATGCAATGCTACCGTCATGCATGTCTCCTCTGCCTGCATGCGGGACTCCATGTAGGCATGCTCCCTTGCCCCTCCTCCGCCACTCTGCACCCCAGTTCCACCTTTGCACTGGTCTGCTTCAATCTTGCCAATGTGTACTTTCTTGTTCATGTGTCCTGTGTAGATGCAAACTTCCAGCGTAGAATCTGCCAGACAGATGCCGTGTGGTACAGCCTTAGTACTCGATGCAGGGTATCTCACTTGTACTGTGCATGGGTCAGATGTCCCGCAGGGACATGAGTGCCCATTCATGCTCCATGTGCATTGCACGCATGCCCCTATGTGTCCTTGACTGGATGATCACTGTGATATAAGTCCTTGGTTACATACATTGCCTGCCATCTCATCAGCCTTCCCATGTCAACTGTGGCTCATTCCTGCGTTGCACACATGTTTAGGCTCTGACAATCTGTGTGGCTCACAGGCCTCAGCCTGTTCAATGGCCAATGACTCTGTCCAACTCTTGTTGTGTCTTCTTCACACGTGGGCGCGGCCTCCGGAGTTTCCATCATGTGTCCTGCCCACTGTCCCAGCATCATTTGCAGTGTTGTAATTTGAATCACATCAAGCTGTTGATGCCAGTCAACACTGCCTGTCAATACACAGGTGTATGGTCAGCCTTTTGATACCATGCTAGGCATCCCTGCTTTGGTACTGGGGTGGAGGGGTGCTTGGCTTCTAGACATGGTACACATTGAATGCACAATGCACGTGATGTCTGAATTTGACATTGCACTGCCTTCACATTTCCTGGCACACACCATGTAGTGCTTGTACATGTAGGTAGTGAGTGGTGTACACATTTTCTGCACTGCATAGACCCACTTCCATGGAAACTGCCACCTTTCAACAGGTCTGATCACAGAAGCTATTCAAAGTAGACCCAGCATGCATGCCAGGTCATATGTTGTGTGTCACATGTCTGCCGGATGCCTTTGCTGTCGGTGTGTGTGTGTGTGTGTCGTGTGCTTCTGACATGTGTATTGACCTTTGTCTCTCTATTTTTCAGGAGATGACGCAATGGAGGCAGAGGATGGTGTTTGTCATGCTAGACACAGGGTTGGTAAAGCCACATCAACCCAGCACTAGTGGGGGTCGTGGGGTGGTAGGTCACGAAAACCCCCAAGTGCTGCAGTCCATCTTGTCTCTGGCTGCCTATGAGTCCAGCCTTGATGACGACTCGGACGTCCATGTTGAGTTGGATGAGCATCAAGTCCACGTGTCAGGGGTGAGTGATTCTGATGTGGACACTCCTCTGTCTGCGACACCTGCACTGAGGGATCAGACAGTCTTGGTTCCTCCGCCCGTGGTGGATCGGGACGCAGGGTCACCCTCCACACCAGTCACTGATGTGCCTGGGACATCACGTCGACGGGGGCATGTAGTCGTGCAGCCGCAGGCAGTGCCAACACAGCGAGGACCCCCGGTCCTTGGGTCCCGCAGGGGTCAAGCCCGGCAACGCGGTCGCCGCGCGCAACCGCTGTATACTGAGTGGGAGCAAGACATGACTGCCAATTCTGCATCGCTGAGAGCATGGAGCGTGTGGCCCGATCTGTGCTCCCCCCTGCTAAGCAGGTGCTTCTCCAGCAGCAGGCGGCACGGTCCACGGCCCGCTCGCTCAGGCTGGGCATGGCGGCCTCAGACAGGGCACGCCAGGCTGAAATGTCGTCTTTGCGTCAAGCTATTGCTGCTCACGCAGAGGCGCACATGGATGCCCTGAGGGAGGAGTATGCTTCCCTCAGATCCACTCTGGGTGTCCTTATGATGTCCCAGAGGCAGCAGGCAGAGGAGAGGTTTGCACAGCTTGAGCGTACCATCTCGGCTGAGCTACAGGCTTGCCGGGAGGTGCAGCGGTTGTCCAGCCAGGCCTTGCAGGAGGAACTCCGTGTTACATGTGCTACCTTGCAAGAGGAAGCACGTGTATCACGGGAGGTTCTGCATGCAGACCTACGTCACATCGCCACACAGAACCAGGCTCACCCGTCCGGCAGACTTGCTGCCGACGAGGGGCAAGCTGCGGCTAGGCGTGGCCAGGCTACTGTGCCACGTCCTGCTTTCCAGGATGAGCCAGACTCGGACGACCATCTATCTCCCACATAGGTCATGCTGTGCAGGCGTTGAGCCCATGGAGGATTTTTTTTTTGGCTCAGCATCATCGCATGTGGATGTTGAGCAGCACCCTGTACCTCCCCCCTCCTGGGTGCCTCCCCTCCCCCCCCGGGGCGTATGTGGCCATTTTTGATTTTTCTTTTAGTTTAGTTAGTTAAGTTTCTGTTTGATAGTTAGTTTAAATAGGTAATGTAGGTTTTCCATAGTTAGTGTAATTAGTTAATAGTTGATTTAGTTTAAAATTGCTAGTCTATTGTGCTTTCATGTGACGGTGCGGTGCTTTGTGGCTTTTGAAGGCATCCACTGTCTGTTCCAGCTGGGCCCTTCATGGTTGTCTTGTGTATGCGTTTGCTGCTTGGGTTCCTTGACTCACATATGCCACTCCTGCCTCCCTTATCCATGGGCTCGCAAGGATGGTTCGGTGTTACAGCATTTTACACAAGGGCTTTGGACTGTCATATCTGTGGCATGTCTGGTGCTGTGTGACTTGTGTTGACACCCCTAGTGGGGATGATTTAGGTGTCATTGTCCACTGTTCAGCTTTTGCTAGATGGGGTGTGTCATGATTAATGTGGACATTGATTGCTATGCATTGTGTAGTATGTTTCATATCTTTCCTGTACATGTGCCTGTTGCAATTCATGCTGTAGATAGTGTTCCACACTTTGGAGGTGAAAGACGGACTGATGGTGTGATTTGTGATGTGACTCTCTGACATGGTCAAGTAATGAGATGCCTGATGAGACACACACAGATGACTTTGAAGCATTAATCATGTGTTTCATGCCCTTTCTGCAGGGGGATGAGCCTCCAGAGCACCTTTGCCAGCAGACATGGCCCATTGGACGACGGAATTCTGGACCCGTTTGTTGGTGCCCACATGCACATGTGTGCAGAAGCAGAGGCACAGTGATTGCAGACCCACATCCTAGAACTGCTGACATGTTCCAAGGAACTCCAGGCAAGGTGAGCATCACAGGGGGGCCACGACACAGCAAAGCTTGCACCAGGCGAGTTGCACATGCAGGCTTAGTCACAGCACTGAGGGTGAGCTTAGACGAATATTGGTGTTGAAGCACACAATGCAGCTCAGATGTGTTTGTGGACTGATGGCTGCTGATAGTAGGGTTGTCTGGGACACATGCAGGGGCAGTGGCACATACCCTCCGGTACACCAAGGTCCATTGAGCCACTTGTATCAACCATGTAGCCTTCCGAGACATGGAAAGGGGCATCTCACAGGGACATACAGCAAGGGACATACTCGGGTGCAGTGCATGTCTTTTCCACATACTTCATGATAAATGCACTGCCAACTTTGTTTCGGTCATGGTGGTACGCAACTTGCTCTGTAGTCATGGCTTGCTATATGGGTCTGTCTGCTTACCCAGGGAACATTGCATATTGTGTGAATTGTGACACATTGGTGTTCCATTTGCCTCGCACCCAGCAGCGGCTGCCTTACTGCATTGACTGTGTATGACCCGTCACAGGGGTGATGTTATATATGGGTACGAAGCATCAACCACAGATTGTCTGTTTGTAGGGTAGTATGTTGCTATGGGGCATGTTTGGTGTTGTGTTTTTGTGCAATTGGCACATACAGGTTGTTGACTATGTCTCTCTTTGCAGCATTGCAGTGCTCCTGTAACCGGACCTGAGTGCGCAGGCAGGAGGCCAGCACTCAAAACCAGAGCTAAGTGTCTTGTTGTTTTTCTTACAAACTGCTCTGCATAGGCTTGCTGGGGAGTGTACTGATGCATGGATGTATGTGTGGTTCAATTTGGTATGTTTTTTTCTCCCTAATTACCCGTGATCCTATGCAATTTTGAAACCTGTACCCTCTACCCGATGTTCCTGCTTCCCGTGCCTATCCAAGCAACGTTCCCTGACCCTCTTTCCCCACTGGGGTTGCGGATGCCTGTGTAAGCCCCGAACTTGCAGGCGCCAAAACCCTAGAGGGGGTGGTTGGTTCGTACCACTCCTGAGCCTGGACTACAGAAGGCCATGACAATGATGTCCAAGTCTGTTTGGATTGTGTATGTGTTCATGCAGGTTGTACATTTTCGTGCATTCCCTAGTTTCATGTGTCATTCCTCCTCCCCTCTCCTGCCGCTCATTCCAGTCATCCAGTGTGTCAACACCTGTCCCGACTGCATATCCCTGAACCTCCTTCCCCACCAGGGTCTCAGGGGCCTGTGTGAGTCTGACCTTGCAGGCACCCGGGACATGGTGGGGGTGGTTGTTTCGTGACACTCCCGCGCCTGTACAGGGGACCTGTGACAGTACACATCCATTCATGGTGCATCATCCTATGTCATGTACCACACATGTCTCACATCCTGTCGTGACATTGTTTCGCTGTGCTACCTTGGTTGTTGCATCATTGTGGTAGTACTTGGCCTTTGTGAGGTACTGCTACGTCAAGTCATCTACTGGAGGGTGTTCGGGTTCGTTTTTATGCCTTGGATTTTGTGATTTTGGAAATGAGTGTGGATTCTGAGGGTTCAGGCATCTTTTTACACACAAGGTGGGAGATGGTGACGAAGGGTAAAGGTGATCCTGTGGCCAGGTGGAATTGAGGTTTGAAGGCTCCATGACCCAGGTGCAGTTGTTCAGTGGGTCATGGTCATTTGTGAGGGAGGGGGGGGGGGGGTTGTTGTTGATAGTTGCCTTGCCCTGCAGTGTGATGGGAACTCTGACATAGTAATGGTGGTATCCTATGTACATGTTGTGTTCTGCTGATCAATGCCTGTTCATGTGTTGTGTTTTCCTTTCAGGTGCGAGGGGATAGTTGTGGTTTGACATGCTGGGGTGTACACATGGTGGATGTTCACATGTGATGTGTAGGGAACACTGATGGTCACTTGAGTGCACATGCATATGTGGAGTGCATGTCCTTACAGAACCACACACTTGCACTCTGATGCACTACATGTACTCCCACCCTTGCATATCCACATGTCCACTGTTTGCCTTCTGGTGCCCACTGTGTCCCGGCAGCACATGTTCTGTGACCGATCATGGATCCAGTACATGCCTAATTTGATGTTTGACGTGGTCTGTCACTTAGATGTGATGCTCAGGGTGTGCATCACACACAATGGCTGTTCACTGTACTGTGCGCTGAGCAGTGTGATGCAGGAGTAGGACACTGCACACATGAGCTGCAGTGTTGATTTTGCAATGCATAATGTGCATGTAGACAGGTATTCATTGTGATGTTACGTCTACGACTGTTGTAATGCATTTGGAAATGACTTATTTTGGGTGGGAGGTTGTTGGTCTGTCATTTCATCTGATTCCGGGTCAGGCAGCAGTGTCCGATGCCACTGTGCATTTAGGACATGGAAATGTGTACATTATCGTTACTGCATTGGTGTATGGGTATTGCGTGCCATGTCATGTTGATGTTTGGGAGGGTTTGAGTGACATGACAGTGATGGCCATGGCCTGGTTTGCAGGTGTGTGTGATGCACACCTTGCATGTCCGTGTCATCCGCTTCTCAGAGCAACTAGCTGGGGGTAGATTTCTCTCCGCAGCAGGGCCCTCCCCCTGGAACAGACTTCCGGCCTGACTTGAACTTGAGGGGAATCATCTCCAGTTCTGGAAGCAGGTCAAGACCTTCCTCTTTGCTTCTGCTTACTGTCTGCCTCTCCCTTGCAGAATTCTCCACTGGAACTGCACAGGAGCTGCAACTGGGCCACTCTCACCGACCTCGGTCCCTGGCCCAGCCACTCTCCACTTGCACTGCCTCCCTGGCAACCCCTGCACTGCAGTACTGTCTCTCTATCCCTACAGCCCTCCCTTCCCAGCACTTGTCTGCACTTACCTTTGCAGTTGCCACCAGGCGACCTATGTATTATTTTTTTGGGCTACTTCCCCTGTACTGGACTCCCCCCCCACCCTTCCCCTTTTCCCATTCCCCCTACCCCTGCACTTGCACGATCCCAATGACACCTGGCCTAGTAGTACCGTTCTCTGTGTTCCCTTGTTCCCCCCTCCCTGCCTCATTGCGCCTTGGAATACTTGTGTATGGCCCATATCATGTCATATGTCATATGTGTGCCTTTTGGTCACACAGGATAGCTTGTGTTTAAGTAGCTAGGGATGCAGACGATGTGGCACTTCCATGGCAACTTTCTCAGGGTGGTAGGGTTGTGACAGTTAACTGTCTCTTTGTCATCATCGATTGTCACCTGGTATGTGCCAGGCCTGTGTGCACTCCGCAGGGGTGGGAGTTTAGGTGAAAAATGTGGCCACAAGCTGGGTCCGGGCTTCCTCGCCACGAGCCCTGTCCCCTCCCATGGGCAGCGCCTGTGCCTGTGGTTGGGGATGTGGGGGCACCACCATGTCCACCGGGATGCCCTGCCGTGTTGCAACATTGTGCAGGACACATGCTGCCACAATGATCCTGCACACTACTGGTGGTGCATAGAGTAGTTGCCCATCAGAGCGGTCAAGGGAGCGGAAACGTGACTTGAGCACTCCGAATCTGCGCTCCACTATGCCCCTGGTTGCAATATGGGCGGCGTTGTATCTTACCTGGGGTGGTGTGGTGGGGTTCCGGATTGGCATCATCATGTGGTTGCTCAGAGGGTAGGCACTGTCCCCTGGGGAGGTGATAATAGTTGAGATTATTAGGGTTTGGATATTTGTCTGTGTGCGACTTGCATGCATGTGCAAGGGCATTTGTACTGACCTAAGAGCCATGTGTCGCCATGCTGCCCAGCTTCCAGGGCCCGGCTCAGGGCGGACATTCTGTATATGAAACTGTCATGGGTGGAGCCAGGGTAGTTTGCATAGACAGAGGTGATGATTCCCTTTGCATCACATACCACCTGTACATTGATGGAATGCCAGTGCTTGCGGTTTCGGTAGATGTGCTCAATGGCCCTAGGTGGACGTAGGGCCACATGGGTGCAATCTATGGCACCGAGCACTTTGGGGAAGTGTGCCACCCTGAAAAAATCCAGGACAACGGCCTGCCTTTCTGCGGGTGTTCTGGGCATGTATATGTGCCTGCGGACTGAGGGGCGCGCTGTCATGATTCCCAGTACCTGGTGTAGGCAGCGTGACTGCGTGGCCTGTGAGGACCCCCCCCCACTATGGCAGTGGTCCGCTGAAATGACCCAGTGGCCAAAAAATGCAGGACATTGAGCAGCTTCTCCAAGGGGCTCAATGCTTGGGAGCAAAGGGTGGGGGATGTGAGGTCATCTTCCCACTCCCTGACCAGGTCTAGGATGATATGGGGTGGAAACCTATACCTGCCATAGACCTGGTCGCCAGGCATCCCAAAAAGGCTTGTCCGTGGTGCAAAAATGCGTGCCCTGGCTATTCTCCTCCTCCTGCGGTGTCCCACGATCAGTGCAGCGACAAATGGGGCATTCATCGTAGCTGTATATACGCGTTTGTTGTTTGCGCGCACTTTTATGCTGTGCGCGGGGACGTGTGGCAGACGCATTGACGCCTGTGCAAGTCTTTTGCCGTGCGCGGGTTTCCCGTATTCGGATACGGTCCGAGTGTCATCGCGTGTGATCGGAGGGGAGTGAGCGTACACGCAACTGGCCTGGGTACGTGTGTTTCGGGGTGCACGGGAAGTTCCACACGCGATTAGCCTGGGTACGTGTGTTCCGGGGTGCTGGGAACTTTCACACGCGATTCGTGGAAATCCACGTGTGTTCTGTCATCACTTGCAATGAGGGAAACACCTGCGCGCGTCACGTCACAGACGCTCTCACGCGCTAAGGGCCTTTGGTCCAATGAAATCGCATATGCGTGCTGCCGTGCATACGCGCTAAGGCCCTTTCCTCGTATTACACGCGGACGTGCAGTTTTCCACGCGCGCTGAAATGCCCATGCACGTCTGTACGCGTCACGTCACAGGGGCGCTTGAGGGGCCTTCTGTCCAATGAAAATGCGTATGCGTGCAGATGCGCTTACGCGCTAAGGGCCTTTCCTCGAATTACACGCTGACGTGCAGATTTTTCACGTGCCAATTCACTCCGTATCAAGCTGGCCACACGGAAGACCACGCTCCTGCCCAGAAGGCCGAACTACTGCCCCCCAGAGCCCCGAGCACGCTCCCACCTGCCATCTGCTGCTGCCTGACTGCCTGCTGCCCACGTGCACTGCCATTTGCTGCCTGCACATCAGCCAGGGGTGCTGTTGCTGTGACCACCCCTGCTGGAACCGAAGACTCCCAACTGGGATTCCATCGCTCCACAGCCCAGCCCCAGGACCCAGTTGCCCACCCACTCCTGCCTCTGGGGTTGTCATGTCGGGGGAAACACCATCTGTGACCACTGACAACCCCCGGCCAGAGAGGCAGAGGGGCACCAGCTTCAGTGCCACCGAAGTTGGTGTCCTGGTGGAGCAAGTCCTGGGGCAGTATGATGCCCTCTTCGGAAGTTCCCGCGCCGACAAGGAAGGACGGACTCGGATCTGGACTGACATCGTGACTGCCATCAACGCGGAGGGGGTGGCAGTCCGCGACTTACAACATGTCAGGAAGCACTGGGAAGACTTCAGGTCCAGGACCCTGAACAAGGCCCGGCGCCTCTTGAAGGCAGCGGATGCCAAGGGGCGCCGGGGCCACTTGTTGGAAGAACAGTTGAGGGTCCTGGAACGCATATCCCCAGCGCTCCACGTCCAGGTCCTTGAGAAGCAGACCCGTCTGGAGTCGAGCAGTGAGTGTACATGCATCCTGATTGTGAGCAGTGCTTGTGGTGATTATTCAGTAGTGTGCAGGTTGCACATCTGTTTGTATGGGGTCGAGTATGGGTGGGGGTGTACAGGGCCCTGGGGCTGACACATGCGAGGGCTGTAATGTGTGAGACATGGATGGTGCTCGTGTGTGTAGGCTTGCATGCCAAATGCAGTTGTGTGGGCACACATGTTTGGATGAATGTGTATGTAAGTAGACATGTCCGTGATGTCACGCATGTATGTTGTTTTCGGCTGCATGTATCAGCACTGTGTACATGTGCATGTGTGTGTATTTGACAAGGGTGCAACAGTGATGCAACATGGATGCATGTGACAGCGGTAAGTGGAAGCCTGATTGGCAGATGTGACATGGATGCCCGTCTGAACAGTGCAACACTTGGCAGAGGTGTACACATGCATGCAAGTGTGGTGGTGTGTGTACATGTGTGGTGCACTTCCTGTGTTGCATGTGATGTCTGGCTCACCTTTGGCTGCTCATGCTGTTGTATGTGTATGGATGGTGGTGGCAGTTGCGATATGGCTGTGGTATGGCTCATGTGTGCGAGTTGTAATGACATGTGTGTTGGGGATTGTGATGACATGTCTGAGGTTTGCCAATGCCACTCATGTACAACTGTCATGTGTGTATGTGTCCATTGTACAGTGCCCTGATGCCTGTGTTTTGTTTCTCCCTGTCTGCAGCGTCAACTGATGAAGAGGGCGGAGAAGGTGCTGTGGAGCACAGCGGCGGGGATCCGACCGCCAGCCGGAGACGCAAGGCCCGGCTCCCCTCCCAGGTTGTCATCTCGTCGGGGAGTGAGGAGTCCGGTGCCGCGTCCCAGGCCGCAGCTGCCAGGGGGAGGTCCAAGAGGCAGAGGTTGGAGTTGGACTCCTCGGCAGCAGAAGGGGCAGCTGGGACCCCACAGGGCCCAACAGGGGAAGATGGCACGGAGTCATCCAGGTTGGTGGGGGGTTTGGTGGAGGAGGAGGCCGTGCAAGCACCAGAGACGGGGCCTGGAGGTGGGGATCCCACTGGTGCTAGTGGTGCAGTGCAGGACCAGGGACAGGAGGCAGCACAGGCCGGCGTGGAGGTGCCTGTGTGCAATCCTGTCCCCGATCCTGTCCCTGCATCATCTTGCACCAGCAGGGATGCCTACGTCCAGACCCGTTTTCAGGCAGGGGATGAGCTCACGTCAACTGGCCTTCCTCTGCCTGCGGACGTGGCTATCCAGGTCCGGGTTGAGCCTGTCCTGGCTGGTGTGGCGTTGCGTCAACGGGCCATGCGAGGTGACCTGCAGTCTTTTCATGGAGAGACTGCACGTCATCTCGAATGGCTCGTTGACCACGTCAGCCTGCTGGGACAGGTCACCCAGGCCAGATTCCTCCGTCTGATGGGGCTTGCTCCGACCCCCTCCTCAACTGGACCCCCTACGCGCCAGTCGTCCACTGTGCCATCTTCCCACCCATCAGTCACCTGGGTGCCCTGTGGAGCTGCCTCTGACAGTGCGGCCAGGCTGGTGGAGGAGGCATCCCTGCCACAGTCGGGAGTCGGACGTCCAGCAGGGGTGGCCACATCTACGACTGCACCCCAGCCGGCGGAGGATGTGCAGGCAGCAGGAGGCAGTGCACGGGCAGAGGCACAGCAGCAGCAGCAACGTGGTGGGAGCCATGAAGGCTCGGGGCCTTCGACATCGGAGGGGCAGGCATCGGCCGGAGGGCAGGAGGACCCAGGACAGAGAGTGTCTTCCGTGTGGCAGCGGTTGGGCCACGCCATAGATGCGGAGCGGCAGCGGGCGGAAGAGGCACGGCTCACAATGGTCAGGGCGGAGAACTCCATGCGGAGGGCCCTGAGGCGGGCCGAGTGCCTCGAGGCAATCCGCAGGGGTTTGGAGGTGGAGACGTCGACGGCCCTGCAGACCCTCGGGGCCATGGAGGTGGACCGCCTCCGGGACATTGAGGAGGAGTTCGATGATGCCCTGGCCCGGAACATCCACAAGTGAGCCGTGAAACTAGCCCGCTGCCCTTGTACATAGTTTCTAGGTAGTGTTAGGTTTCATTTTTGTTTTGATTTTATTTGGACCTTTCGGACATTGGCCACATTTTTGTATATAGTTTATTTTATTAGTTAGTGTAGTTAGATAGGTTTCCTTTATTTTGTTGGGATGATGGACCCTGGATTGTTCCCATGTACATAGTTGACAGTTGGATTGTATTTTTTTTTCTATTTTTAACCATGGAGCAATGGCTTTCTTTTTTATTTCCCATTGGATTTTGTTTTGTGGACATTGACTTTGGACATTACTTTGGATTTTTATTTTTGGTTTTGATTTTTTTGACGGACATGCTTCTTTTCATTTTTGTACATTCACGTTTCTGTTTCTTCATTTTTTATTCTATTGATGCTTCCTTTAATACATATTATTTTTGGTGAACTTCAATGTGTGGTATCTCATTGGTTTCATGCATTTCATGATATGTGTTTTGAGATTCACTGACACCCATTGGGTGTATGTGAGGGAAATGTGTTTGTTTCGGAACTTGCAATTGGTGTTCTGTGATGTAATTGCAAATTATGAGTGGGTGGATGCAATACTCGGGTGGGTGTTTTGCATTTGGAGGCTGACAATAGGGACCAGGGATCTAGATTGTGCTGACATGTTGGCTGGGGAACATGAGTTGCACATGGGTGGGGGCCTGCTGGCAGGTGCTGGTGGGGGTGGTGGGTGACATGGGTGGGGGCCTGGTGGAGGCTGCCCCTGCACTGCTGGGGGGTGGGGGTGGTGGGAGACATGGGTGGGGGCCTGGTGGAGGCTACCCCTGGTGACTGGGGGGTGGGGGTGGTGGGAGACATGGGTGGGGGCCTGGTGGAGGCTGCCCCTGGTGACTGGGGGGTGGGGGTGGTGGGAGACATAGGTGGGGGCCTGGTGGAGGCTGCCCCTGGGGGTGGGGGTGGTGGGAGACATGGGTGGGGGCCTGGTGGAGGCTGCCCCTGCACTGCTGGGGGGTGGTGGTGGTGGGAGACATGGGTGGGGGCCTGGTGGTGGGTGCCCCTGGGGAGTGGGGGGGTGGGAGACATGGGTGGGGGCCTGGTAGAGGCTGCCCCTGCACTGCTGGGGGGTGGGGGTGGTGGGAGACGGGAGACATGGGTGGGGGCCTGGTGGAGGCTGCCCCTGCACTGCTGGGGGGTGGGGGTGGTGGGAGACATGGGTGGGGGCCTGGTGGAGGCTGCCCCTGCACTGCTGGGGGGTGGGGCTGGTGGGGGCCTGGTGGAGGCTGCCCCTGGTGACTGGGGGGTGGGGGTGGTGATAGACATGGGTGGGGGCCTGGTGGAGGCTGCCCCTGGTGACTGGGGGGTGGGGGTGGTGGGAGACATGGGTGGGGGCCTGGTGGAGGCTGCCCCTGGTGACTGGGGGGTGGGGGTGGTGGGAGACATGGGTGGGGACCTGGTGGAGGCTGCCCCTGCACTGCTGGGGGGTGGGGGTGGTGGGAGACATGGGTGGGGGCCTGGTGGAGGCTGGCCCTGGTGACTGGGGGGGTGGGGGTGGTGGGAGACATGGGTGGGGGCCTGGTGGAGGCTGCGTCTGGTGACTGGGGGGTGGGGGTGGTGGGAGACATGGGTGGGGGGGCCTGGTGTAGGCTGCCCCTGCACTGCTGGGGGGTGGGGGTGGTGGGAGACATGGGTGGGGGCCTGGTGGAGGCTGCCCCTGGTGACTGGGGGGTGGGGGTGGTGGGCGACATGGGTGGGGGCCTGGTGGAGGCTGCCCCTGGTGACTGGGGGTGGTGGGAGACATGGGTGGGAGCCCGGTGGTGGCGGCCCCTGCACTGCTGGGGGTTGGGGGTGGTGGGAGACATGGGTGGGGGCCCAGTGGTGGCTGCCCCTGCACTGCTGGGGGTGGTGGGAGACATGGGTAGGGGCCTGGTGGTGGGTGCCCCTGGTGGCTGGGGGTGGGGGTGGTGGGAGACATGGGTGGGGGCCTGGTGGAGGCTGGCCCTGGTGACTGGGGGGTGGGGGTGGTGGGAGACATGGGTGGGGGCCTGGTGGAGGCTGCGTCTGGTGACTGGGGGCTGGGGGTGGTGGGAGACATGGGTGGGGGCCTGGTGTAGGCTGCCCCTGCACTGCTGGGGGGTGGGGGTGGTGGGAGACATGGGTGGGGGCCTGGTGGAGGCTGCCCCTGGTGACTGGGGGGTGGGGGTGGTGGGCGACATGGGTGGGGGCCTGGTGGAGGCTGCCCCTGGTGACTGGGGGTGGGGGTGGTGGGAGACATGGGTGGGAGCCCGGTGGTGGCGGCCCCTGCACTGCTGGGGGGTGGGGGTGGTGGGAGACATGGGTGGGGGCCCAGTGGTGGCTGCCCCTGCACTGCTGGGGGTGGTGGGAGACATGGGTAGGGGCCTGGTGGTGGGTGCCCCTGGTGGCTGGGGGTGGGGGGGGGGTGGGAGACATGGGTGGGGGCCTGGTAGAGGCTGCTCCTGCACTGCTGGGGGGTGGGGGTGGTGGGAGACATGGGTGGGGGCCTGGTGGAGGCTGCCCCTGGTGACTGGGGGGTGGGGGGAGGTGGGAGACATGGGTGGGGGCCTGGTGAAGGCTGCCCCTGCACTTCTGGGGGGTGGGGGTGGTGGGAGACATGGGTGGGGGCCTGGTGGTGGGTGCCCCTGGTAGCTGGGGGGTGGGAGACATGGGTGGGGGCCAGGTAGAGGCTGCTCCTGCACTGCTGGGGGGTGGGGGTGGTGGGAGACATGGATGGGGGCCTGGTGGAGGCTGCCCCTGGTGACTGGGGGTTGGGGGTGGTGGGAGACATGGGTGGGGGCCTGGTGGAGGCTGCCCCTGGTGACTGGGGGTGGTGGGAGACATGGGTGGGGACCTGGTGGAGGCTGCCCCTGGTGACTGGGGGTGGTGGGAGACATGGGTGGGGGCCTGGTGGAGGCTGCCCCTGCACTGCTGGGGGGTGGGGGTGGTGGGAGACATGGGTGGGGGCCTGGTGGTGGGTGCCCCTGGTGGCTGGGGGGTGGGAGACATGGGTGGGTGCCTGGTAGAGGCTGCTCCTGCACTGCTGGGGGGTGGGGGGGGGTGGGGAACATGAGTTGGACATGGGTGGGGGCCTGCTGGCAGGTGCCCCACAGTGCTGGGGGGTGGGGGTGGTGTGAGACATGGGTGGGGGCCTGGTGGAGGCTGCCCCTGGTGGCTGGGGGTGCAGGGGGACATGCGTTGGTGGGCAGTAGTGCAAGTTGACATGTGGGTTGGCTGGTGGGCATGGCCATGGTGGATGGGGTGCCTGCATAACATGTGCTGGGTAGGCCCCTGTGGTGTGAGCCACCTGCAGGGGCCGTGGAGGGTGTAGAGGGAACACCTGGGAGGACCCACACGTGCAATTCACGTGTGCTGCTCCCCACGCACCCCCGCAATACACGTAGCCCGCTCCCCCAGGCCCGATCGCGTGAGAAACTTCACGCGAACCCCTGATATACACGTAGCCCGCTCCCCCAGGGCCGATCGCGTGAAAAAGTTCACGCGCACCCCTGAAATACACGTAGCCCGCTCCCCCAGGCCCGATCGCGTGAAAAAGTTCACGCGAACTCCTGAAATACACGTAGCCCGCTCCCCCAGGGCCGATCGCGTGAAAATGTTCACGCGAACCCCTGAAATACACGTAGCCCGCTCCCCCAGGCCCGATCGCGTGAGAAACTTCACGCGAACCCCTGAAATACACGTAGCCCGCTCCCCCAGGCCCGATCGCGTGAAAAAGTTCACGCGCACCCCTGAAATACACGTAGCCCGCTCCCCCACGCCCGATCGCGTGAAAAAGTTCACGTGAACCCCTGAAATACACGTAGCCCGCTCCCCCAGGCCCGATCGCGTGAAAAAGTTCACGCGCACCCCTGAAATACACGTAGCCCGCTCCCCCAGGGCCGATCACGTGAATAAGTTCACAAGAAACCCCTGAAATACACATAGCCCGCTCCCCCAGGCCCGATCGCGTGAGAAACTTCACGCGAACCCCTGAAATACACATAGCCCGCTCGCACAGGCCCAATTGCTGTATGTTGCCACTTTTGTAATGCGCAGGGACGCTACCGCCTGCCTTCGTGTGGCGGACGTGTTTCGGCTTGTGCGTGTCTTTGGCTGTGCGTGGCTTTGCCCTATTCGATTCCATGAATACGTGTGGTTCGAGTGCGTGTGGGCGTTCTGTCTGCTTCCCTGCAGTACATCCCCAGTTACGCCCTTATTTTCGCGCGTTGTTCCCCATTCCGCGCGTTACGCCCTGTGTCCCGCCCACTTTCTGGTGTATGCGCCGAGGTTGTGCGCTTTCACTGTGCGCGACGCGCACGCCTTTCGGGATGTTGCAGTGAATTGTGCGCCATGCACGGGTTTGGCGCACATCCCGGGGTGTACACGCGCAGGGACTTCCATGGATCGCACGCGTGCGCCTGTTTTTTTCCGCTTGCGCGAAGATTTTCGGCGCACGTTTGTTCCATGAATCGGCCCCTAAGATCATACTTACAAAATGAAAAAATACTAGTAAAACAAAATGTATTCTAAATCAAAAGACATAATAAAATCACAGAGGAGCAAGTGAAGATCATTGTCATTCACATTACATAAACCATGCAAATTCAATACATAGTGTAGTTAGTAACAGTGTTATTGTATGTACTGTAAAACATTAGCAGCACATTTCTGCTGTAGAAATGTGCCAATGTTTTACAGTACATAGAAGAACACTATCTGTTGCCAATTACACTATGCATTGAATTTGCACGGTTTATGTAATGTGAATGACAATGATCTTCACTTGCTCCTCTGTATTTTATGATGTCTTTTGATTTAGAAAACATTTTGTTTTACCAGTATTTTTTCATTTTGTAAGTGTGATCTTATATGGCTAGTCCAAATAGCTCATAGCCATCCGTAGGGTTTTCTAGCACTACCTGTGCGTTTAAGGGCGGGGTAGCCTTGACTCCGTTTTCCTTTTGTCCATCACTATGATGGGCCATTTAGATTTCAAATCAATGGAAGGTCTATGAGACATCACCTGCCAGCAGTTTTCCGTTTTTGAACTTTGCAGTGGGCTGGCTTAGATTGGGAGGGGACTGACATTTTATGGTATCTGTCCCTTCTCCCCAGAAGGGAGCCATCCCCTTTTTAGGCTAGGAAGGTGAGCCCGCTAAGCAAGACCCTTCCTAAGGGTCTGGGCAATTGGAGCCTCACTGGGAGTGACTCCGCTCTGGTGAACAAGGACTCCTATTCCCATGAGGAACTCCCTATAAGAGAAACATTATCTGCTTACATGGGAATTAATATGCCGGCACTAACTGGTGTATCGCCTTCGACAACCAGTTATACAAATCCCATCTCCTTGGCTTTAGGTAATGCTGGATTTGACATAACCAACAAAGATAAACAAAATGCCTCCAAGTGCTGGCGACAAACTTAAAGAGTCGAAGAACCCAACGAGAGGCAGAGAAGCTTATGCAGAGGAGAGCCTCTGATGAAGGAACGTCCTTGACGGGCAGAGTGCTGCTGGGCCGTGGAGCCAGCAGTACCGCGAGAGAATTAAGGAGCAGGGACGAGCACCAGAAGACCATCAAAGAGCAGTGGAGCACAGAGGGATACACCCGCATCAAGCATTGGGAAACAGGGTATCATACTCCCCGGACACGCCAGGTCCTTTTCCTTTAATTTGCTTATGTGCACTGGGATACACATGCTCCTAGCCGGGTTCTGTGACATGTGGTGCTAGATTTATCTCCATGGATCCTCCCTCATCAGGTACCCGATGGACCGCAGGGTGTCCAGAGTCACTGGGGGTAGAAGGCACCACTCTTGGGATTGAATGCCAGAATCGACCATAGGGACCACTCTGAACCTCTGCCTCTTTTCAATTTCACAGCATGCACTCACCTACAGAACTGAGCCCAACTTAAGTGGACTCTCCAAACCCTTGACCATATTGGGTCTTACCACCCAGGTAATTTATTCCACCTCTTTTGAGTAGCACCTACACTTTGAGGGGCTTCATATAATGTCTAATTCCAACACACGCCTTGTGTGTTTTCAGATTATCTCAATACACCGCTGCGAAACTGCCCCATACGTGCTTCTCCCTGCTATGTTCCCCTTTTGGGACATGTTGAAGTAATGACAGAGCCGAGAGGCTTTTTGAATATTACCTTTCCGGATAAGGACCCCAACTTTGTGTATGTTATTTGTTTCTCCAGATCACAGGATACCTCATAC
The DNA here is from genome assembly GCF_040938575.1 of Ambystoma mexicanum. Lineage (NCBI taxonomy): Eukaryota > Metazoa > Chordata > Amphibia > Caudata > Ambystomatidae > Ambystoma > Ambystoma mexicanum. Next base: position 142,348,631 of record NC_090930.1, on the reverse strand, counting down.
TTGAGTAGGTTTCACAATTCCTCGTCCTGATGAAGGCCAATATAGTTACTACATCTCACCCGTGGTACAAGGCCGAAACACAGATGTGTCGACAATTCCATCATCATTCTCATCATGCAACACTGTTCATCTAACTGATTGATTAGGCATTCAAAAGAGATACTGTGCAGCAGACAAGGCGTCACTTTTAGTCAAGATTTACTTTGAATGTATTAGTTTGTCTCAATGTTTTTTGGTTGTTTTCTTACATAGGGAATGTATGCTTTTTTTTCAGCCTGTGTCAACTTGTCTTTAAGGATAAGGAATCACGAAAGCCTGGAGGGCCCCATCAGAGACACAGGGGAAGTAATTAATCGAATCTGGAGGAATCAATTTATGACAGGAGAAATCACAAGAAAAGCATACAAGGAATTGGGGAAAGGATACGAGAAGGATCCCTATGTGTAAAGATGTTAAGACTTTAAATATATACCACGAATTACAGAATCTCTTGAGGATTGTGTAAGGAGGGTTAAGGAACTTTATCGACTTTAAATAATACCCTTTTTTATTGGGACTCAGAACACTACCCTGAGAAGAAAACCACCTAGTTCTGTCACCGGAAGTCTTAACCAGCAGCACAGTGTTCCGATCTTGGGTTCTTTTTCTTTAGTGGTAGGGCCAGATAGCATTAGGTTATTGGATGGAGAACATATTTTTGATTTCTTTGATGACTGACAAGCACCCGTAGTTTTGTTTTTTTTTGGCAGGGAAAATCCCCTTAGCGATAGGCATAAATAGGCCTTTTCTTATTTGATTTAAAAAAAGAATCATTTGAAAATGTCCTCTGTGCCTCAGACTCCTTCTGGGTCACCAGAGGACTAAGATTACAGTTTTGGTAAGGAGACCCATATGTTCATAGTTATTTTTAAATCAATTGAAAGCCAATGGAAAAAATGTGTTCTGGCTGTTTTAAAAGATAAACACTAACGATTGGGACATGCATCCTCCCCCAACACCTCCTCAGCTCAGCATCGGCTTCCTGTTCAAGCTATAAAGCAACACTTCAAAGAAGAGCAGACAGTTTCACAAGTTTCTGGTGAGCAAGTCCTATAAAACGAGGCATAGCTGGCAGGCAGAGCCGAACCACAGGGCTGGAGAGAATTCCTGACCTGTTGTGGTAAGAGTTTTAACACATTTAGCACAGCAGAGTAAATCTACTTTCTGGTACTAAAAATTGACCCTTTGACAATTTTCCCAAAATTAAAATTGTATGCTACTTTCTATATTTTGATGCTGAATTAAGGCTTTTAACTTTTTTTTAAGACCTTTAAAACATTTTTTAAAATTACATGATTTTCTTTCTGTAATCTTGGTTAATCAGAGATCAAGATGTATTTTTGTTAAGCTATCTTCCATCGGTTTTTAGAGTGATGATAAATACAGACTGTGGTGTGTGGCAAGGCTTGGAAAAGCACATTCACAAGCCTATGCTCACACTTACTGTTCCCCAGCTAGGAGAAGTGAACTCAGATATGCACTATTAGATGTGAGGAAAAAAATCCAGAAAGTGCATTTCAACAATTTAAACCTGCATTCGTATACATGTTTAGGTAACTGCCCTTAGAAGCCATGGCCTATCGATAGTTGCTTAACCCTTTCCAATTTAACGGGTTTACAGTGGTTAGCTCACCATACTCTGGAATATTTTAGATGGCTATTCACATTGCTGAATGGTTGTAGACTTTTAGATTCCTTGAAGTCAATAATACAAGAGGAGGATGACGGAACTACATTCAACTACATTAGTATTAACATTTGGGACTGCTTATTGTTTGACTATGCCATTTGTAATGCTTGTCACCTACTCCAGCTAATAAATGACTGCTAAGCAGGAGTGAGAACATTCTTTGAGTGTTTCTATTTATGAGACTCTATATTTAAGAGGCACTTTATTGCTAGTTCAGATGGATCGCTATCGAGATGTTTTGGTGGTAGGCCCATGACAATATTTCTACCCAAAACTGAACCGGTCAGGTGCTCAGGGGAAGTTGTTTCTCTTGTGCTAAGCAGAGAGACCCAGCTCTCTCCTGAGCCTTGCGTCGAGAACAGCACTATTCTATGCCACAGAACCTGACCACTCCATATGGGCATTTAGACCATTAGACATTCTGGGGTTAGACATAGACAAGCGGGTATGATGAAAACCATGACAAATCTGTAAAGGAGAGAACATTCTAGAGTGCCGCTCTTCTCCAAACGGGTACAAATGGTTCTGGGGAAACTCTATTACTCCCTATCAAAGGTTTAAAAACACCTTTCATTTATGCAAAATACAGATGACCCACTTGTTCCCTGAAACGTTTGTCCAAAAGACAGTGATGACCTTTGTCAGAGCAATGACAATGCCACATAAATCATCAGAATCCCGTCATAACCTCTTGAAAGTGAACCTGTGAACATAGGAAATATATCTTTGTATTGCATCAGAATGTCTCCATAGCCACTCTCTACGATCACTCAGAATTGTTTGGCAGTGAGAGCACTATATAAAAATGTAACTAAATAGAATAGATGCAAAGGCTTTGTGTTACTCCGTAATAGGAGCAGGCATAGGCTGCCTGAGGCACTAGAAAACAGACAAGATAAACTAGCATTTTTACCTTAAAAAGTGTGTATTGTCTTTTTTTCCTTAGTAGCAAAATAAAAAAAATGTTGAATTGACATCACAAGCTTTACATTCATTTAAAAAAAATAATCATACAGGAACAAAAGATTGTTACAAAGAAAGATAGCAGTGCAATATCAGAGGGAAGGAATATAAAAGTAGGACAGCAAAGATATGATTAGTATTGCATCATATTTAGGGATATACAATTGTTGTAGGAATGCCCAACAACCTTAGTACACCTGGAAAAAACAAACCAGTTTACAGACATTTGACAGACAACAGTACCATGATTACAAAGATACTTCAGCATCACATTTTACAAAGATTGTGTAGGATGCATGGTAAGCTAGGATCAGAAAGGTGAGAGAATTCCAAGTTGATGCTTAGTTAATATGGTACTGGTCCCAGCAGGTCACAACACCAGTAGTACGTCAAGAAATCAGTGCATACACATGGTTACAAAGTGTGCTAACAGGCATTCACAAATGGCACATTTTAAACATAGGATTTGCCTACTTTTAATTCATAAATAACATCAGAAATGTTCCTATATTTTAATACTTGACAATTCATGTCCCTTTTGGCATCACTAATCAGAAAGCAGGTGCCAGTTGACACACAAAGCAACCTAGAAAAAGCACTTTGCATGGTTTCCAGGAAGTATGTGATCTGGTTGCCAGCCATCATAAAAGCAAGTTAGATTTCACCAGCAGCACATTCACAGATAAGGAAAAATCAAAGCATCATATGAATACAATAAAGCAGAAAAGTCTCTATTGAGGCATCTTTGAGTGAGGTGCAGTTGTGTATTTAATGACCTGGTGCAAAGAATTATTGCTTTTTTTCAAAGCACAAAATATTACAAAAACATTTTCTTAATTTCTTCTTGCAAACTAAAACTCGGGTGCCCTTGGTAACAGTCATTAGTGGCAGTCAATGTCTTTGGGATGAAGGGATGCGGGACCGGTATGGTGACAGGCTGTCATTCACAGTCTTAGTCCTCCACAGTAAGATTTATAATCAATGTCACTTTGATATTTGCTACTCCAGGTTAATGAATGTGATAAGACCTATTATTGCAATTTGTTCTCCAAAAGCCTACTCTAAGAAACAGAGCAATCCATATGAGCGAAATATACAGATGTGCCCGACTATGTGCCTTGTGAAGCTGCAGAGACCCTAAAACATTGCATCATTTGATAATGAAAGAACTACACCAATTCGGCCATTATGCACACCGAGTACAGAGGCTAAAACATTTGTCTTTTATTACTTTCCAGTGGGGTGCTTTTACTACCCTTCCAAGGAGTTTTAGGGGCAGAATGAGTTGAAGTATTTCATTGAAAACGTCTGTAAACCGGTTTACCCACTTCATAATCGCAATGATTTTTTACTTGAAATACCTATACCACAATGAAATACATGAAAGTAAGGCTACAAGTTAAACATCTACAAAGTAATTGATTCGCACTATGTGCTCTAATAAAGCCCTAAGTAATTATAGCTTGCAGACCAGCTCACAGGTAAAAGAACATAGATGTCTGAAGTTTACTTACATTTCCTAAAGTCTTAGTATCGTTTTACACAGAAGACTAATTGAATGTATTGAATTTATAAAGCACTTTCACCAAAGCGCTGTACAGAAATAAAATGGTACAATAATATGAGCGATAACTCCGGTAACAAATAAATCATAAGGACAGTGAATGAGTTTTCCAAGTAGAGCCGAATGCGAATAAAGAGGGGAAGAGGGGACAGGTCAAGGTAAGGAGCTCCACTCCCTAGGGGCACATTCAAAAAAGGAGTTAAAACATAAAGGCACAGAAGAGTTGGGACTATTAGAAGGAGGAGCGAGTCCTGAATGAGCGCGAATTTAGAAAGAAATGAGAGGAAAGATAAAAGGGGAGCAAGACCATGTAGGCATTGAAAGAGGATGCTCAAGAAGTGAAAACTGAGGCAAGATTCTAAATGGAGCTAGGCAATAGAAGAAATGAGATGGACGAGCTGAACGAAGGCAGAGAGTGTGGATGGAAAAGTTGAAGATGGAAAGCAGAGGAGCAAGATGGTGGGCAGCGAGGCCAATCAAAAGAGCACACTAGTAATCAAGTCGAGAAAAGATCAGAGTAAAGAAAGAAAAGGGTGGGTTTTCCGTATTAATAGCTGTATAGGGCAGAAATTAGCAATATTGAATGTGTGGGAAGAAAAAGAGACTGAGGAGTGAAAGAGAACACCAAGATTGCGAGCGTGATGTGATATGGGAATGAGCGTAGGAGAAAACAAGATGGAGGAATTAGAGGAGGGGGATGAATAGAATTTCAGTTTGAGTGCTTACGATGGAGAAAGCCCGAATGCATCCCGGTTTGTATAGAGTTGGCAAGCAGTAATCTAAGCATGGACAGTATCAGACAAATGAGAGAAGGATAGAAAGATCTTAGTCGTCAGTGTAAAAGTGGCAGGACAATCCAAATGGTTTGATAATATTGGAGAGTGAAGAAGTATAAAGCGAGAAAAGAGGAATAATAACCAACCCTTGCATTACACCAAGATGTCATTTACAAGTAGGAGAGGATTTTCCAGCCCTGGTGATAGAAAAAAGAGAGTGATGTGAAATATAGGATTGAAACCGACTAAGAACAGAACCGGAAATGCCTACGGAAGACAGAGGATAGAAGAGGAGAATGATCCACCGTGTCAAAAGCAGTGAAGTAATCTATTAGAATAAGAATAGAAGATTGCTTAACGTGACAAGTAAGCAAAACCCTACCAATAGCAGTAAGTAAAGAGTTAGAGACACTAATAAGAGCAGTTCTGGTAGAGTGAAGAAGGTTAAATCCATTTTGAAATGGGGAGAGCAAAGAGTTGTGGTCCAAAAAGGAAGACAGTTGGGAATAGACAATATATTCAAGGATTTTGGTGAGGTAGGATGGAAAATAGATAGGACGGAAATTCGCAGGAGAAGAAGCATCAAGGGAAGGTTTAAGAAAAAGAATAATAGCATGTTTGAAGGAAGAACGAAAATGAGAGGTGGAAAGAAATAGATTAAAGACGATGGTTAGGAAGGGAAGACTAGGATGAATGACCGTAGGAATAAGGGAAGGAATTGAGTAAAGGGGAGAGACTTCTAAAACTGGGCTGCATTGGAATATGTGGGGCAGTCTCAGCAAGTGCCAAGGCAGAAAGGTATTGTCAGGTTCACACTTTGTACCAAGTGGATGAGTTTCCACTTGATCTTGCGTCATCATGTTTCTGACCCAAACAGCAAGGAATCCCAAACCACACCTCCTACCATGATCCACTCTTTACAAAAGAGACTTCCTCAAATTCAACACTACCTTCCAATGTTATAATGACCGATAACAAGTAGACAAATTTGGATAGACACCCATTCTCGAAAATCTGATATATGTAGCAAATACACACTTGAAAATTGAGTGCAAAGAAAAAAAGTTATTCAAAACCGACTTGTGATTTTCCGATTAAGTATGGGGGTATGTGTAGAATCACAGTTTATGGAGTCTCAAACTCCAGCTGACGTTAATGTGATAGATGAAATTTTCATTAACTTTAGCTTGCCTATCCTACTTTTGCATTTTGCACAAAGAGCAACAGAACAAGACTAACATTTCAGTGCATGGTAGATAACTACTACATATGGATCGGAGCATCAATATAAAAAACAGCCAGGAAATCTTGCAGTGTTACCACAAACAAGCACTATGGCAAGCGGGTGTCGCAGAAACATTGTATTTCTCTGCTATAGCAGCCACTTGAACAATGGCAAGGAAGCAGCCACATCACTGTCTCCAACATTATTTTTAGAATTATTACAAATTAGCACTTAATGGTCAAAACAGATTGGCAGGTGTAGGCGATTTCACTAAAACATTATGGCAGAATACACCATAGAATTGCCCTTCAGCTAAAACCACTGTTGTTTCTAATAGTTTCCAAAACCACCTTGCGCAGGATTGACCAATCATTAAGGTCCCCAGATATGCCAGATTCTGGCCTTTTAATGTAGACAATATTACAAAATAGCTCAGTAACCCATTGAAGATTAGCTCTGTTAGAGTACTATTTCCATCCCTGTTACTTCCCAGTTATAGAAAATTACACCCCTGCACAATCATTTGTAGTTATTCACAAAACCGATGACCTCATTTCAAAACTCGTTTACAACAGGAGGTAGGAGATCTAGATTTGTTGTGGCAATGCATGCATGAAAAATTTATTTTACTGATCCGGATTACATTTACGATCTTAGTCAATGGGAGATAAAGTTCTTAGGTCAAAATGGTAGAGGTTTAGACTACCAGCCAATTAATCTAATGCTTTATCCAGCCAGTCACACCGCCTTTGCAAGTTCCATTAAACTTGAACAGTATAAAAGCAGTCATTGTCCGAGCAACTAGATGGATATCAAAAGAACATTGCTTTGCATCAATACCTCCAGGACACCATTGTTGTCTGTGACCAACATATAGTATTCTGGTGGATGATAAAGCTCAGTCCAAGAATTGGCTCAATGGCACATGTATTCACCTCATAACCCACTTGGGATTCAGCAACCAAACCAAGTCAGTGGTCCAACCGCACCTCACAAACCAACCAGAAAAGAAAAACAGTTGGTGGTGTTGCAATATTTCACAAGTGTGGCCAAAGACCGTTTTTACTAGTGGACTTCCAAAAACCTTGCTCAGCGGGTGGCAATGGGACAAGCTCTTTTTTTTTATAGAAAAGCTAAACATAACAACTCAAGTTGTGCCAACACTCCTTAAAAACGAGTTGAGAAATCTGAATTGTGGGCATAACATTTTATCAAGAATTTTTAAAATTTAAACACAATCATTATGATGGTTACCATCACTACTAAATGCCCAAAACAAATTATTTCTAAGTAATTGATCGAAATAATCTCAATTTCTCAATTAAATGATCTAACAGAATGCAATTTATTCTCAGATAGTTGCTAATCCAACTACTGACTGGTATTAAGGTTTGTCAGACACATTCACATACTATAGGGTTTAGAAACCTTTTGAGTGCCTGCCCTCCTCCAACACCCCCTCCACCCATGAGGAGATCAGGAGTACCGAGGCTAAACACATTTTTGGATAGGGCGTCCTCGGGACATGGTGAGGTGCACATATTAAGAAATGTTTATATAAAATCACCAAATGCAAAACAATATCACTTTAGGTCCTAGTTATATGTTCTAAGGCTGACCTAAAAAGCATTGTCGGGTTTGAGTCATGCTGAGCAGGGGTCTAGACTAAAACACTGCATTGAATGTAGAGTAAGGGGCAGTGGCAAGAGTCACTTCCAGTGGTATGATGAGCAGAGTACATTCCTTCCCCCCAAGCTCAAACACAATATTGGCATACATTTGAAACCGCAGTGGTCGCATCACAAATAACTTGCAATACAATATATTTGGCAAGTACAGAAGTTATAGAAAAACAGTCTTATGCAAGTTACAAGAGGCCAGCTTTTGTGGCTAAACATTAGGGCCTGGGTAGGAGGAGTAGTTTCAACTCTAAACTCGAGTCGCAACACTCCATTTTCCTTTGGGTATATCTAGAAGTAATCAGTGAAGATATTGCCAATAATAACGTACATTGGTAAGTAGCATCAGGAAACCAAAATCAATATGCCAAAAATCAACAGAACCTGATAGGAAAAAAAAAGGAACCAAAAGTTGAAGAAACACAAATACAAAATAAGGTAGCAGCCAAGAAAAGTAGGAAACACTTTCCCCCTGACCTCCACCATTCCCCATTCAAATAAATAAATCAGGATGGGAAAGAGGGTTGTGGGTGGCGGGGGAGTAAAAAAGTAAGAACTACAGGACAGAGGCTTTGATGCAATGTTATAATGTGCAACTGAACGAGAATGACGCAAACATTATCAAAAGCCGAATGCAATCCTTTTCCAAATGTAACTGCAGGGTTCAAAATTAAGATTCAAAACGCTGGAGCTAAAACCAGCTCCTGGGTGTCAGGCATCATCCAGTAGGCAGGCACTACCGCTGTGGAACCAGGAACGGGTACACAGCACACCACAAATCTAACTTCCAGATGAAATGTACACTTTAACTATTTGCCCATTATGTACAATAGATTTAAATGCATCCTAGATGTGTGCTTATTCTGCTTTATTTATATTCTCAAACAGTCCAAATGAATGTCACATATGCATGTTCGTAAGGCACCAGTTGGCGTTGGGGGACAAAGATAGCTCCTGGTAACTGATTGCAAGCTAGCTAGGCTCTCCTACGGTACAAGCAGGAGCTAAATGGCTCCCAACAATTTCGAACCCTGTATCTGTGTAGATCACTCAAATGTGAAGAATGTAAACAAGAGTTATTACCTATGGACGTGCCAGACTATGGCATTCCTGGTTCCCATTAGCTCAGACAACCTTACCAAACATTCAGAGAATTTCAGGGAACTTTAGCCCCTTTTGATTTGTTGCTTTTCCTGCTTGATTGAAATTGTAGGCCATAAGGCTAGACTGTCCCTCAAAGCAATCGCTCATCGTGACACACAGGGCTAAGAAAATGGCAGTGGAGTAACATACAAGACAAGCAAAACAATCACTGGTTCTAAGCACAGAAAACCGGTTCATAGCCAATAATCTGCTGCTATTCTAAATGTTTCAAAAAGGCATGTCCTAGTAGATGTACTTAAAATAAAAGGAAAAAAAAGGAGAAATTAAAAGTTCCCAGTTACAATTCAACAACCACAACACTTTCCTTGTCATTTACCCCTATAATCAATGCATAAAGAAACAACCCTTTCGTAAAATAAATCCTTAGGGAGGCGAGAGAGATAATTGGCTTATATCATTTAGGAAAATGAATGTCAGAGTTATCTCAATCCAAAAAAACACTTTCTGTGGTGACCACTTTCAAAATGATCTTCATTCATTAGAGTCCCATTATTATTATTATTATTATTATTAGTAGTAGGGCATTTATTGAGTGCAGACCTAGCTTCGAGAAGCAACAGAGCGCTTTACAAATCATAGGGGAGGTTGATAGGTTAGTACCAGTCCTTCTCCATTCTTTGCAACTTCCCACTCCCCTCCCCATAAACACGATAGGTCTTGCTCTCTGCTTTTCCAAAAAGTGGCGTCCGGAAAGAACTGCAAAGCTGTCCTGTTAACCGGCATATGTCAAAGTTGGATTATTCACAGTAAGTGCGCAATTAACTTATCTCATTTACAATATATTGGGTGCTGTGTCCCATTTTTTCAACCAGTAAATGCTATCGTTCTCATGTCCTAGTTGGCTGGAACTTAAAGGTATGGAGTGCGCAGGGACATGGGTTGAACGTTTGATCTGATCCACCAGGGACTGCACTGTGCTCATGCAATGCCCTTGTCAAAGTGAAGCGCGGGTACTGCCCTTACAAGAGGGCAGCCTTCCTATGCATTGCTTGTGTTCTTTTAACACAAATATGCAGTAGACGGTGCCTTTTCGTGTGGTGAGCCAGAAGGCCCTTGTAATGCATATAAATATATGCAAGGGAACAGCGGGCATATTTCCTCACCAGGCAAACACAATAGATCTGTACTAGGGAATAAGACAAAATAAGAGTTCTTCAAACATACAACATAAGAAAATCTCCAGTTAAGTATTGAATTTTTCTATAACTACTTCACAAGTACAAATGTATTCTGTGGAGTTACTACAACTTCCATCCCTCCAAGATGAAAACTGGAAGTCACTTCAATGACTATTTATGGTAATGCAAAGATCTCCCTCCTCGAAGACCTGGTCCTGTCCCCTTCCATGCAACAACATTCCCACTTGTATGGAATAAGATGGAATGGATGTAGGAATACAAAAGTCGCTGCAATGCTTATTCATCTTTCTTTCAAAAACCAGTATCTACGATTAAAATGAGCATATAACAAAGCCTGGCCCCTCAGTCCAAACGACTCCTAAGCACGTCAAATCCCCATCCTGATAACCACATACTTCCTGAGTGTGCGGCCCACTGCTGGGTTGCAAATAATTTTACTAATGTTCCAAATCTATGTAAATATATGTATGAATGTAACTAATAATGATTGCCTTTGCTCTGATCTCTCTATTACTGACTCTTCATTCAAGGTGATCTGTAACACACCTCCAGTACCCATTTCTGCAAAAAGGTGAACTGTAAATCACCTCTTCCCCGCCTGGCGGGGTTTGTATTTGATGTGTGTAACCTTGCTTCTGTGTCCAAGTATAAACGCCCAGATACCCTTGGGTGAGGGGCGCTATAAAAGAAAATAAACTAAACTAAACCCTTTACCCGGCTGTGGTCTTTCCAGATTACTGTGCCAGGGACTTTCAAAGCGTTCCATAGAGGCCGCTTTGGGGTACACAGTACTTGCCAGACAGTCACTCCTGACAACTAGGAATTGCATATACGTCCTATAGACCGAAGATATCAATGTACTTGGACATAAAATCCTCTATGGGATTAATGTAACATTTTTAAGACGCTTTAGTCAGTTAATACACGATTACGGTCAATGGCATGTATACCTGCAGTAATGGAGTTTTGGAAGGGCGGGGCATTCGCAATGCGCCAATGCGCCAATAAACAAACTGTTAATACAGAGGACTTCATAGACAAGATGTTAAAAGCCCCCAGAAACGTACACACTCGAGTACATTTGTAAACGTGTGGCAGTAGCGCTCCCGAGCCCTGTAAGTATTGGCTTCAGACAGGAGGATGCCAGGTGTAAATACCTCTGCCCTTGAACTGTGATTAACTCGGAGAAGAAACAGGAAGAGCTTTGCAAAGCAGGACACCTGGAAAACCCCTGTATGAGGCAGCCGATACTTTAATAAGTGCGCGACGTGAAGAGTGTGGTTTAAAATGGCTTTCAAAGCCAGCCAATGCCTGCTCCAAAACAATACATCGTGCTGTGGGGCTCCCCCAGCAAACCATACCTTCTCTTCTAGGATAGAGGTGTACAGAAATCGGAAACAGTGCTGGTTAAATTCTTAAAATGCTACGAACACCAACACTAAAAAACAAAAGAAATGGATGCGCTTGGGAGCACTATTGTGCCACTGCTTCACAGATTTGGACAGCCTGCCACCACAATGTCACGGGACCTCTGTGAAATTGACAATATATGGAGTCAAACATGTCTCCATCATTCACTGCAGACAGCAGCATCATCGCATCGGAGGGTAGTAACACTGGGACAGTACCATTTAACAGTCGAGTAGGGCCATGGAAGCGCTTAAACATGGGCTACAGTGTTAAGCCATCGACCGAGTTGAGTTGATGCGACTCTTGTGCTGCAGGCATGGGACTGGACGGGTGTATTCCTCTAAATCTGAAAATGAATAATTAAACATGTGGACTTCCGCAGCCTTGTAAAAATACTGTCCGAGAATGTGCCCTTGTGAGAGCAGCAGAGAACATCCCAGGGAAACAAGACCTCATAGCCTGGTGTCCTCAGGCACTGCCATTTTGCCAGATTAAAGATGGCCCTAGTACCAGGCTCCATTGCATGGTCATACAAATGAGAACCTGCATCATTCTGTTGTCGCCACTTTCTGCACTCCCTCAAAGGGAGTCCTGCAGAAGGAGACCCAGTATTGCAGGCTTTCTGCAAGAGTGCCATCTCAGTTAGAAGGCCAAGAATGGCTGCTTCTCATCTGCATCCTGGTGTTGCTATTCATTTGGTTTCAACACCAATATGAATGGCCATCGTCGCATGGCTTCCGGCATCGGGCAGATTCTGAATAGATTCAAGTCCCTCTTTTTTCCTTTGATTCTTTTCTGGGGGTGCTTCGGGCAACTCCGAGTCTGTGCCATTGGAAAGCTGGACCAATGGCACGCCTTCATAGTCCAGTGGAGTGTTCAGTCCAGGGTTGACAGTCGATTCCAGCGATGCGCTGGGATGCTCTGGCAAAATGCTGGTTTCATCTGCGATTTCACCATCCGGAACAGGTAGTTTCTGTAGAGGGACAAAGCAAGTGATTAGTGTCAATGCCTGGACATGATTGCATTTCTTTAGTTTTGACCCCTGGCAAATTTCAGTCTTTCCTATTTTACTTCAAATAAAACACCCTCTTCAATGTTGGTTTGTCTGATTTCTTGAGTAGTAAAGGAAGGCAAACATTATTTTTAGAGTATGTTAATTTGGTGCTTTACCTTCATTCCCCTCTCAGTCTTTCCCCATTCCGTTTCAGACCAAGCAATATTGTGACACCTCATTTCCAAGCACTCCTGACTCGCAAACCACACTCAACTATTGAAGACCACAGTGAGTGCCGCCTCATGTACATAGTCTGCCTTGCAATCAAAAATAATAAAGATCACCTACTTACTATATAACTGGCACCATTTACTAAAATTTCAGTCATGACAATACAGTTGCAACCAGCCAGAAGATTGAGTTGTTGAAAATCATTCTTGTCCAGAAGAAGGCTGGGCCGTTCTTATGCTATAGGCCCTTATACCCGAAACCCAAGTACTCGGGTCGACATACAGACACAGACCCCTTTTTTCAATACATTCTACATGCATCTCTGGATTCTCTTCAGAAATTGTTTATACAGTAAATACAATATCAATATGATCTGTGCTGTTAATTATTTCACACTTCTGTGCAAAACACTTCCAATTGAATACTGTCTTGTTTTAATTTCTTTATAATACATGATGATCCTCATTATTATATGAGGTCACCCTTCATGTTAAGGTTAGGCTATATGGTTTGTGGTGTGTCATACTATGTACGTATATTTTTTGTTTTGAATATAAATCGTGTTGATTTTTCTATTAAAGTGTGACTAAATAACTGTACTTCGAAGGGAGACCTTTGTTATTGATTTCTCGAGTAAAACACCATTTTTTGTTTAATTTCTTTATTAACTTTAATCAACAAAACGTCAGCGTGCTATGACACAAGTCAGTATAATTCTTAATGTCGGTGCAAACTCAAAAGTCCAATCATCGGTTCAAGTATAGCATTCGAACACTACTAATTCTCCAGTAAGAAAGTACCCTTGACATACAACCTCATGTTTAAGCTAATGGCGTAGGAGACAGCTTTAATTATTCATATGAAAACTACTCTGTTCCGAATAAGACCAGGTTACAAAAATAACCTATACATTCACTATAACTTCACACAATGGTGGCCTCCAGCTTCATACCAAGGAAATCACCACAATGGAATGAATCTTACTACTGGTTCACACACAAGCATTAATTTCCTTAAATCTATATACATATATATGACAAATATTACATACCTGTAATTATGTTTGATGATTTCATCTGCTTACATTCAGATGCTTTCCCTAGGCCGACATCTAGTGGTTGGTGCAGAGTATTGCTGGACTTTTCTAAATTCGAAAGATTCGTTGAAAGGGCATGTCTAATACTATCTCTAGTGTGATGTGCAGTGTACCCATGGTCCGTCACATGTCGAGGTCTTGAGAGTGTTTTGTTTCTGCCATGAGGGAGTATGAAGTATGTAAGAGTACCGGAAGGTAGAGAGGGGTAAACTGTCCATGTACCTTTAACTCCCAACAAGGGGAAGAAGGGCGGGCAGGTGTGAATTTAAGCAGCATCAGAAAGACGATTACAGTTATGTAATATTTGCCTTCTCAAGCTTGTGAATCTGCTCAGAATTACTTGCTTTGTATAGACTAGCAAACAGTACATGAAAGAGGTGGGTTGTTAGAAGGTACAGAGGCAAAAAGATGTTTCAAAACCTCCTGTCCTACCCAAGAATCGCTTCTTGAAGGAGTCTCAACACAGCAAAGTTGCGTGAATGTGTGCACTGACCTCCATGTTGCCGATTTACAAATTCCCTCTTGGGGGACATTTGCGATGAATGCCAAAGTTGCCCCGGTACCCCAGTGGAGTGTGCCCCGGGTGTAAACGGAAGTGTTTTATTGGATAACATGTAGAATTGTTGAATGCAGTCAAGGATCAATCTTGAAATTGTTGCTTTAGAGACAGGGTCCCCCTTGCTTACCTGCAGCTAGGGAAACAAATAATTGATCAGTTTTTCTTAATGGTATAGTGTTATCCAGGTAGTATATGACATCTTTCCTGACATCTAGTGTATGGAGGGATCTTTCTCCAGAGTTTTGTGGGTTCTCAAAGAAATCAATTTTCAAATGAAATTAAGAGAGAAGCGTGGAAGTGTCCTCAAGACAACTGTCCTTGTGTACGGTGACAAAAAGGTCTGTGACTGATAGCGCACCCTGCTTATAGAGTTGATGGCTATAAGGAAGGCAGTCACGAAGGTTAGCTCTTTGAGGCTTGCTTTATGCATGGGGTTCAAATGGAGGACCCATGAGCTTTGTTAGTACCATATTTCAATCCCATCCAATGGGTTGGGGTGATTTGAAATAATTGGGGGACAAAGCCTTTAAACCGCTTCCATGAAAGCTTCAATAACTGGAACTTTCCACCAGGACACTTTACTTTGTGATGCAGTGTAAGCGGAGAGCGCTGCTAGATCAACCTTTAGCGAGTTGAACACCAGACCCCAGTCCAACAAGTGTAGCACGTAGTGTAATATATCAAAAAGGTGGACAATCAATGGATTGACCTTAGATCTTTGACACCAAACCACAAACCGTTTTCATTTGTTATACTAACAGTGTCGTGTTAGTTTTACGTGCTTCCTTTAAGTTATCCATGCATCGTTCAGGTAAATTTAAATTACCAAATTCTATGACCTCAGGAGTCAAGCTGCTAAATTGAGTGCTTGAGGAAGTGGATGGATGCTTGTCCCCCTGATGTTGTGTTAACATGTTTTAAGGGATTGGAAGCTTCATTGGCGGGAAAAGTGACATTTTGAGCAGATGCAAAAACCAGGTCTTCCTTGCCCACATTGGAGCTATGAGAATCATGGTTAGATGCTCGTGGTGCATCTTTTGGATTATCTTGTTGAGAAGCGGGGTTCGAGGAAAACCATACACAAATCTCTGACCAACTGATCCACAGTCTGTTCCCCCTTTGTCTGGGGAAACCTAGAAGCGTAAGATTGGCATTTTGCATTTTCTCTTGTTGCAAATAGATCTATGTCTGGGCGCCCCATTGTGTGAAGTTGTTGTTCAAATTGCTTGTGTCTAGCTCCCACTCATGTTCTGAGAGAAGCTCTGTGTTTCTGCTTAAGACATCTGCCAGAAAATTATGTTCCCCTTGAACGTACTGACAGGACGTAAATGTTTTGCAGACACCATTTCCATATCTTTTGTGCTAGTTTGGACAGACTTGGTGGGTGTGTCCCGCCTTGCTTGTTGATGTAAAGCATGGCAATAGTGCTCTCTGGGAGGACTAGAACCGTCTTCCCTGGCAACTGACTTTGTAATGCTTGTAAAGCTCTGAACGCTGCCCACAACTCTACGATGTTCATCTGTTTGGGCAGCAGATGATGCCCACATGCTGTGTGCCGTTTTGTTGGAGATAAAGAGCTCCCATACCTGAAAGTGATGTATGTATTGCTAGAGTGGTTTGCACTGCAGCGGTGAGAAAGGGTTTGCCTTTTAGTGAGTTCTGTTTTGCCCATCACTGTCGTGCCCTTAACACTGCTTGCAAAACCACCACTAGATCGTCCCATTGACCGTGTGTTTGAGATGATATGTTCGCCAGCCACTCTTTAACCAGACGCATGCGCAACCTGTCATGGGGCACTAGAAAGATGCATGTAGCCATCTTTCCAAGAAGGAGCATTACCTTTTGAACAGATATCCGACGACCAGCTGTGTAACAAGGGACTTGAAGTGTAGAACCTGATAATATAGAGGCCTGGTTTGTTATCAGTACAGAATCATTACACATCATTACTTTTGGCTACTTGGTTACAGAACCATTATATAGTATTACCCCTTTAGGAATTATTGCATCATGTTTAGTTATCCATCATACATTCTGTTTAGTTCTGATTAGTACTGACTAGTAACCACGCATTTGAAGAGAGAAATAGGCCCCGTTGTATGAAGGGTTGGCTTAGTTATGTTATTGCCATATATGTTGGAAGAGATGCTTTTAGAATGATGTATTATGCATTAGAATGTAGCGCTTAGGCTTAGAGAGAAATGTGCTAGGCACTATAGCGAATGAATGAGGCCTGACATGACATGCAGAGCCACTTAGAATGACACATTGGTATGTTTTGTAGTTACATGTCACATGTAACTACAAAACTGTAGAGACACCATACACGTAGAGTGTGCACTTAGAATATGCTTTGAGCATATAGATGGCGCTTCGCATTGCAAGAGAAAGAGTAAGAACTATTGAAAGCATGAGGCCTATGAATCCATTCTGATGGAGACAGGAGCGCCATGGTGTGCGAAGATTGTTTTGAATTACACTGAGTACAAGTATTCGTAAACATTTGCTTGGCAGAGACATAACACAAACCTTGTCCGAGTGGAAGGCGAAGGAGGCCTAATCAGCAATGTTTGGTGTTCGCAGAGACAGAAAAGGGTGGAGGCAGCGACACATGGGGAGATGGGAGAGGACCCTTTTCAGGCAAGGAGAGCCTTTGCACACAGGCACGGAAAGAGGATTCTGTGAAGCCAACAGTGGAGTGAATGGGTATGAATGGAGAAATAGGAGGCAGGCACCGCAGACAGATAGGCCATGATATAGATATGATGTCCAATGTCACATTGACACAGAACACAAGAACACGGAGTGAAAGTACACAGACTTTCAGGCACATTTATATAGAATGCTGACACACAGAGAAACAAAGGAATGCTTAAAGTAACCATCGGGAATGAGTACGTCATTGTATAGTATAACCAGGGGAGAGGGGAGTTGCTAGCGCTAATTGTTGAGATGGTGCTAGATGTTGATGGAGTTCGATGAGGGAGAGGTGTCTTGGTGCAGCAGAATCCGATGGCTTTTGGGAGATCGAGAGCTTGGGGAAGCATTCTGATAAGGCCTTGATGAGATCGATCTGGCAGAGAGAGACCGAGGCCTGACACGGACTGGCTGGTTGCAGAGGAGAGACTTGGAGAGACTTGGAGAGACTTGACAAAGACAGATCTGGAGAGGGGAGAGAGGCTCATGCAAATGGAAAGTATGGTTCATGGCCTAAACTGATTGATTAGAACAGACACTCACACAAAGAGCTTTGGGTTTGGGAAAGGGGAAATCAGACCGGGATTGTCTGAGAGAGAGCAAGTGTGAAGTATGGTGTGGATTGGAGAGGAATGCTGACGCTTGCATTAGAAACCTGTAAGGCTTATAGTTATTGCATGGTAGATTTGCACCAGAAGCATAAAAGGTGCAAAGTTGAGATTTGCATAGTTTTGGTAATGCTTGCATCATGCTTTGCGGTGCATAAATAAATGTATTCTATTGTTATAATTGAATCGATTCATGTCTTTTCTTTGTGTCTTATGTTATTGTCTCTATAGGAGTATGATCGGAGTAATCTCGAAGTAACACAGTGCACAAAGGCCCTGAGATACAAAAGCAAGGTTGGGGGGGGCATAGTTATCCACAACCCCCTAGGGATTGTCTAAGGTTGTCTAAGGTTGTCTAAGACTGGTGCATGGTTGCCCTGGGGGGGCAAGACCGTGATAGGATTTGTTTTAGGACTAACAGAAGCACCATGTTTTGGACCCTCTCGTTGGAGGGGAAGACAAGCGTCCCTTGTGGTGTGTCCCTTGTTACGAGCCCATCAATGTTAGTACCACATTTCAATCCCATCCCATGGGTTGGGGTGATTTGAAACAATTGGGGGACAAAGCCTTTAAACCGCTTCCATGAAAGCTTCATTAACTGGAACTTTCCACCAGGACACTTTACTTTGTGATGCAGTGTAAGCGGAGAGCGCTGCTAGAAATGGAATGGACTGCCTGTGTAAGTGGGCTGCCAGTACTGCTAGTAACTTTGTGAATATCCAGTGGGCAGATGCAATGCTGAAGGGTAGGACTTTGAAATGGTAGTGAGTGGACACTAAATACTTTCAGTGCGCTGGAAAAATTGAAATATGAAAGTATGCATCTTTCATGTCCAATGTTGCCATGTAGTCTCCCTTCTTTAGTAGAGGAATGACTTCCTGTAGGGTTGAATAAGGAAGTACACAAAATGAATATCCTTGTCTACGTGTGCTGGAGGATTGCACCTCTGCTTCGAGTCTTTATTGGTGTTCTTCGGACATAGTTCTGGACCTGGACAGATGATCGCACTAATTCCAGGAACACGATGCAGTAGCCTTCTGCCACAGCTGACAACACCCACCTGTAGATAGTGATTCCCTCCCATGCGTGGGTGAATAGTGAAAGGTGACTCCCTACTTGGGAGAAATGGGAGGGAATCTGATGTGTGCGTCATTGTTTTGTAGGGGTGGCTACACCTTTAGTGGCTTGACCATTGCCCCAACCTCTTAAATGTTTTTGCGAAGGTGGACAGAAAGGATGATGGCTGTCCCTAACTTGAGTACCGAGCTGAAAATGCTCTTGAAAACCCCGGACCACGAAAAAAGTGTTTGAAATTTGACCAAGGGTCTTAGATTCCTTATTTGCATCCTCAGGCACATCATCCATGTGAGTACGCAAGGGATATGGTACCCCATCTATTAGCTACTCTGCTAGAGCCCATTGGGCCCTATTAAAAGTGGTCATGAGGGTTGTGTCGTTGGCAATTCTAGTCTGGAAGGCAGCAGAGGTTGCAACTTTCTTCCCTAAAATGATGTTTTTTACTCTCCTTATCTGGAGGGGCCACAGATGTAGCTAAGGGAGTGCTTGCCCTCTGACAGGTAGTTACGACCAGGGAGTCTGGTTTGAGATGACTCCTGATGTATAATGGATGCATTGGAGCCGGTTTAAACCATTTCTCTATATGATATATTTTATTTATATTGCGCTCATACATGTGGATTTACAGCTCTAGTTAGAGAAGGTGTAGAGAGTGAAGGTGTGATGTGTTTTTTTCACTGACTGCAATAAAGGTATATATTGACCTATAGGCCCTTTTTCATCCAGAATGTTGTCCACAAAATCAGTGTCTTCCTCTGTCATGTGGGTTTGTATTTTAAAATGATCAGCAGTTATTTTCAATAGGTCACTGAAAAGAAGCCGATTGTTAACAGGTGAATTTGCTACTGGCTCATCTACAGTATCTAGGGACTGAATACAGTAGGGGTCATGGACTTTTAAGTCTGGATCATCCTCAATAAAAACAAAGATGCAAGTGAATGGGTTGCTGTAAGCTGGTGCACTCCCTTACTATTCAATCACCATACTCTCAGAAAAAGAATTGAGTATCGCACTTGGGTGTATCAAATTCTTATTTTTATGTGGCAACATCTATTTTGCATAATGATTTTCAAGTTACACATCAAAAGTCATACAGAGTATCACAAAAACAAAGAGTCAGAAATTACTCATACAATAAACAGAGTGCATATCTCTACTGTCGATATGTGGCGAAAGGGGTCAAACAAACATTTAAACAGAGATACGAAATTGATTTTTTACAGAACAGTGTTGAAGCATTGGTAACACTCATTTGAAAGTTTGTCTACACCAAGGTGTTTCGGCCAGCTTACAGCAACCCATTCACTTGTATCTTTGTTTTCCAAGAAGCCCTCCTGGGCAGAATAGGGTTTGTTCCAGGAACCCTGATTTCTAAATTATCCTCAATAAAGACATTGTCCCACTGGTCGTCATCTACATGGACGATAGGTTGGTGACCTGGGTAGGAGAGTTTGTCTACTCTAGGCCTCTTTGTTGGAGGTTCTCCCTCGGATATATGATTCTGTTTAATTGGGTATTTCCCCAGAAAATCCACAAAGACGGCACCTTATTCACAGTGGATTGAAAACGTTCCTTGGTCAAAGCCCTTGTAACTTGTGTTTCCTTGAGTGGAACCACTACTTCCACTGGGTCCCTAGTATAAGACTTTCCATGTAAAGCCTCTGATAATGGAGAGGTGGCCCTGGTATATTGTGAGTCCTGAGAACTAGATTTTACCGGTTTCAGCAGCTGTTTAGGCGCTTGTGTAGATGTCAATTTGTACATAGAAGTTTGTTTTTGTGTCAGTTTTGCCGCAGGCACCTGAAGACGCGAGCATCGATTTATGCGCTGTAATGCCTGCAATTGGTTGCTCTTTTAATTTTGAGACATGGGTCTAAGACTGTGCCACTGACGCAGAGTTCTTTTTAACGGCCGACCCGACAGCTGGAACAGTTGAGCCGGGTACTGTGGAACCAATTTTCAGCATTTTTGCTGAACTGTGGCTGGGCCACTAGTATGTTTAGTGTGTTTGTGTGTGCTCCTGTCGCCAGGGGTTGTCTCCACAGCAGCGCATAACGCTGACCTTCAGAGTTGGGGGATGAACACACAGGAGTCTTCCGGCTCTCACATTGGGACCTCGGGTGACTGGAGACACTGATACGGTCTTCTTCTATGTCTGACTCCTCCGCGGGGGAGTCCGGTGAAGCCTCCGCCTGCATGGCGTATACCGCCCACAGTTTAGAACTTCGATCCTTGAGGGTATTCGTATGAGAAAGTCTGCATTCCTTACACCGTGCTTCCTGGTGGCCTCGGGGGAGACAATGATTAGGCACGTGGTGTGTATCTTTCCACAAAAACTTGCGGTTACACAATGGGAAGAATTTAATAGGCATTTTTTCCATGGCAATGTTTGAAGACAGCAGGACAGGGAGTAAAATAGGGGGAGATGAATAGTGTGAAAATATTTATAACTCACCCACTACTCGGACTTCTGTGCAGGCTGAAGCCTGTGCCAGGCCGTCGAGACGTCGATAGGCGCGACGGCTCATTGAGCACTGCTCTTCATCTCGAAAGTCAGAGTGCAAACACTGGCGGTAATAATAATAATGTAGCTATGAAGAATATCAAAGTAGCTAATTAGCTATGACCTCTTCGAGGACCTCTATGCGTGAAGGCCCATAGGTGCAGTGCACGTCACACTAGGGATAGTATTACAGACACACCCAGTCGATGTCCATTTTCGAATGTCGAAAACAAGTCATGCAATATTTCGCACCAACCACTAGAGGTTGACCTATGCGAAGCATGGGATTTTAAGCAGATCCACAAGCCTCAGAAATATATATGAGAGAGAGATATATGAAAAACAAATTGGCTTTCGATTGGTTGCACTGCCTCCCAACTCAGCGGGTGCCACCAAGCGTGGAAAAGCCAAATCGCCAAATATACAAAAAGAAATCTCACCCAAGAGTGCTTCAAAGTCCAGGAATACTCTGGATAAGAAGAAAAGACCTGGGCACTCAAACTGGAAAGTGCAAAGAGCATATGTTTAGTTCAGTGCAATTCAATTCTAAATAAACACTTAATTCATGGTGGACCAGGATAACCACTCCTGCGACCAATATCATGCCACACATTCAACCCCCAACGGGCTTTGGTGGGGCAGACATTTTTAATAAGCATAGGAAAGGGTCTCGATATAAGCCTTCCTCAATCAATGCGTCATTACAGACCTGTGTGTTCCCTGATAAGACATTCAGTATAAGTCACGGCAAATATAATCTTATGAGTGAGTTTAAAACAGGATAAATAGATCATCATAACCATCAAGTGAACATCCTGATTAGCAAGGTTGTAAATATGAGTTGGAAGTCGAGGTAAGGCAACAACACTATTAAAAAGTAATACCACAAAGTGCAAGTGCATGTAAACAGCAAAAATAGGCATTGTATATAAAAACTATATCTTATCGTGACCACTCGAGTTGTAAGAGATCAAAAGAAAAAGATTGCTGCAGCCAATTTATACATCATATGTTAGATAATAAGGAATAAAGCCCTAGTTGCCATACCTCACAATATAATGCCAAAATGCATTTCTCAGAAGAAAGATGCATGGAAAAAACATGAAAAATATAAAGAATTTCAAAAATGGAGAAAAGAACACAAAAATGTCAGTGTACATTCACTACCAAGATTATATTAGATGTTCCCGTAAAAATACATGCCATTCACTATCCAAATTATGACCAAGAAGAGTTCAAATAAAAAAAAATTAATAATCAGTCTCAATTACAACTGATGTAATCTTAAAGTGTGGTTACTTTTTCTTCTATTTTCGGTACATATGCTAGTGCAAGAAATTACATACCCGTCGGATCACTCTTAAGTTTATCAAAATGTAATGTCAAAAGATAATTGGCATTATTTTTGATGGCTCTATAATGATGTCAAATACGAATCTTCAAAGAACAACTAGTGGAGCCAATGTAAGTCAGGTCACACAGAGAAAGAATTACATATACAACACAATTAGCGATGCAAGTAATTTCATATTGTAAGTCCCAGGTTCTAGAGTTGTTATGAATAAACTGTTGAGTGAGACAAACTTTACATTTACTGCGGGTATAAAGTCCTGTAGGTCTCTCGCTTAGTCAACCAGTTAGTCTGTTGTTCATGTTGGAAGGCGAGTAAGGATACCTCAGAGGCAACGCGTTTGTCTTGGAAATAAAACAACGCAGTGCAATACAGGTTCGGACCACGATCCCGTGCTTAGAAACCACTTGCTGGTATTGAGCGTTTTATAAAATAACAGTGATAAATGATGATCAGAAACCATACTCTGAAAAATGATATTTCCTAGAGACTGTGCTTTAGAAAACATGACCTGTGGATAAGGTTTGATCCCTTTGGAGCTATCATTATCCTTATTGAGAATAGACCAGTGTTTTCGAAGAATTCTCTTAACGTCCATTGCTTTAGTGTTGCACTGAGTAATGAATTGAATGCTATTATCTCTTCTATTATTACAGATCAGTTTGGTAAGCAGTTCACTTTTTGAGCTTGGCCATCTCATAAGCACTAGCAACTATGTGGGTTGAATATCCCATAGCTACAAACTTATTACCCAGCTTATGTGCTTCTATGATGTAATCAACATTTCTCTTAGCTCCAAGAAATTCCTTCAAGGCACTACTATTGACAAGAGTCTTACGATGGTTACTCTTCAAAATAGCATTAACTGTTGTTTTCTGTGAAGTTTGCTTACAAGTTGATTATCTATGATCTGGAAAGTAACATCCAAGTAAACCAATTCATGTGTACTATAAGTCATAGTTAACTCCAAATTAAGATTATTGGTATTAAGACGTGTCACATATTCTACCAATAATTCCTGTCAGCCACTCCAAATGAGAAACGGATCTACGTAACAGAACCATATAACATGATTCAAGTAATGATCACCTTTTGCTGCCCACGCCTAGTCTCCACCAATCCATGTACAAATTGGCAAAGGTAGGAGCCATGCAGGAACCCATGGCCCGGCCTCGTTTTTATCTTTTTCAAACATAAAATTGTTGTTTTGCAAGACAAATTATCACTTCCAACATTTCATTTTGTTGTTTCTAGCTGATGGAACAAGTATTTAAGTAATACCTTCTTGATGTATAATGCTGGTATATAATGAGATAATATCAAGAGAAACCAACATTTAACGATCTTCTCCATTTAAAACCTTGTAACTTGTTTAATAAATCTGAAGTATCCCTAATATTGATGAACTCAGACAACGGAAAATCAGCATTGCTTCTCATCCTCGACCTTATGGCTGCATTTGACCTTGTGGACCACAAGGTTTTATGTAATCATATGGACTCAGCTGTTCATTTCTCAAAGGAAGCGATAGTCTGGATACAATCATTCCTTTGCAACAGGACCATGAGAGTCTTCTCCCCCTCTGCAGCCGCAGACCGTGTCCCTATTACCTGTGGAGTGACCCAGGGATCATGTGTCTCACCTACTCTGTAGAACATATTTACCAAGCCCCTTTTCGATGATCTGGACCATCTTGGTATCACCTACACTAACTATGCAGATGATACTCAGATTATCCTACCTCTTACTGGGGATTATGGCAAGGATTTGTCCTTGGTACACAAGAGTTTACATTATCATTCAGGCATGAATGGCCAACCACTGTCTCTGCCTGAATGATAAAACCAAGCTCATTGTCTTAGGCACCACATCTAACCTCGGCCCTGAATACAACTCCTCCATCATTGAAGGGAACCTCAAAGTTGCCACAGAGGTAAAAACTCTAGGGTTCTACCTCGATTCCACCCTCATGTTTACCAGACAAGTAAATGCCTTGGCATCTTCTACTGCATACACTTGCAAATTAATCAGAGCCGGCAAACCATTTTTATCCACAAACAGCCGCATCACCTTGGCCAGGGCTCTCATCCTGCCCAAATTGGACTACTGTAATGCCCTGTACATTGGTGCCAATAAATATATTGTCAAGCGAATACAGACACTCCAGAACAATGCCCTCAGGGCTGCTCTAAGTATAACAAGGAAAGAGCACATATCTGATTAGGAGATAACATAACTGGTTATCCACCAGCGATAAAATCCAACTCAAAACGGCTTCACTCACTTACAAATGCCTAAACAATGGGGCGCCACGTTACATTACTAAAAGAGTTAACAGGAAGGTTTCTAGCAGACCCACGAGAACAGTTAACACTAACTGCTTATCCGTGCCAAGATTTTAATTATCCAAAGTTGGGGGCAGTAGTTTCCCAGTGAAGGCTGCACAGCTTTAGAACACCCTGCTGCCCTCTGTGCGAGCTGACCAAACACCCACTAACTTTAGACAGAACCTCATCACCTGGCTTAAAAATAAGGACCACTAAGTCTCCTGCCCTACCCACACTGTAAATTATTTCGATTTGCCCTTAAACTTTTTCATTCCTGCATAGTGCTCTCTGTACTCATGTACCTATGTGCACACTATGTACACACTATGTACACACTATGTACACACTATATCGTGGATGTCCATGACCTGTATGCATAGGCTCAAATTATATCCTTGCCTGTACATTATGTTTGTATTATATGTATATATACACACCCAATTTTGTACTCTCTGTATGATGTACCCTCACAACTTGTAAGTTATCTGCTGTTTGTAACCTAAGCCGAAAGTCACAGTGTATGCTCTGTGCCCTGATACCGTCGGGTCTGGTGCGCATTATAAATAAACAAACATATAGGAATTAAGACCAAGTACAAACAGTTGTAGATGTCCATCTAAAAATCTGGATTTGATTTCCAAAATTAAATTATTAGAAGAACCAATAGGTCTTCCAGGTGGAATTACAAAACATGTATGGACTTGGGGCAATAGATACAATATGGAAGTAACTGGATAGTCACATCTTAAAAATTGTATAAGTCCTCCAAATCTAATAAGCCTTTCTGGAACACAACTCATTCAATTAATCATCAATAAGATCTTATTTGAGAAGAACATCTGCATCAATTACCTCATGACACCTGAGAGTTGTCTAATGGCTTCTGCCATATATAATTGTTTCCATACAACTCCACCAACCTTTATCCGCTTGTCGGATATCAATGGTGCTGTCATGTTTATTTAAAGCCTGATATTGAGCAGAATTCAAATTGTAATTGTTCTGATTACATAAAATCCTCAATAACAAGTTACTCAAAGATGTGAATAATATCTTCTTTAAGGGTAGTACTAAATTTGGACTTAACATGTAAATTAGTCTTGGTGGCTATACCAAAACAATATACTAAAGCCACCCAGTGCAATGTTAGAAATGTCATTGACATTGTCTAAAACATCTATAACGACCAAATCTGAAATCTCTAAATGAAAGGATTAATCACTTGTGTGTCCGCATCATGAGGCAATGGTGGTTATGCCCGTTTGGTCATGTAGTATTTGGCCAATTTTATTTGTGTTTGTACATAGTCATAGTTGGAAGTGGAAGAAAAAGATAGTACAAACTCCAATACAGACTTCTCAGTAGGAGAGATCCTCCGATCAGATATGTTGTAAATGATAAATTTTTCTTTCTTGGTGGACGTCCTCGCACCCTTGTTTTCTGACCTCTCCAATAACGTGCGATTCAAATGTACGTTGAATGTGCACCAGAGTCGTCTTATTCGCGTGGTACGTCTAATTTTTCTCATCTTTCTCTTATTAGAAGTCTTCATTTGACCTTGCGATACAGTTTATTTCCATATGTAGTAACCTGAATTCCCCCGAAAAATTCAGACGAGCAAGTTACTCTCTTACCTGGTAACGTTCGTTCGATGGGATGGTCCGACGACATATTCCATATCTATGACAGGTAATGTCCACAGCTTTGCTGCTTCGGAAAATTTTCTGTGTCCTGCGTCGATGAGCCGTCCCCGAGGACCTCCTCCGACGACCGACGTCACCCGATGTGATAAGTAGGACGCACGACGCCCGTAGCCTCAGTTGTAGTTTTTTCCACCAGAACGTGTGGCACCAGTTTTCTGCCAGTCAGACGCACAAGGCCTTGGGGACCGTAAGCTCCAATCGCATAAGAAATTCTGCAGCGGGGAAGGTAGGGAGGGAGCGATATGGAATACGTCGTCGGACCATCCCATCGAAAGAACGTTACCAGGTAAGAGAGTAACTTGTTCTTCGAGGGGATTGGGTCCTCCGACGTATTCCATATCTATGACAGACTCCCAAAGCAGTACCAAGCAAGGAGGTGGGAAAAGAATTTAGAACACCAATTTAGCATGCCCAATCAAATTGCGGAATAAAGGACTGCCTTGCCAAAGGCCAGATCCTGCCCTCGGATGGAATCGAGGGAGTAGTGACGTACAAAAGTTTGTACCGAAGCCCAGGTGGCTGCATCACAGATGTGACGAATAGGATTACCCCTCTGCAGGGCAGTAGACGCAGCCACTCCCCTGGTAGAATGGGCCCGCAAGCCAGCCGGAGAGTCCTTACCCACCAAGCTGTAACACTCGGAGATAGCTAAAATAATCCAACGAGAGACAGTCTGTTTCGTCACAGCTTGTCCCAAACGCTTTCCAGCGTAACCAAAGAAAAGTTGATTGTCCACTCTGACCCGGGACATGCGCGAAATATAAAAGCTCAACGCTCACCTAGGATCAAGCCTATGGAGCCTCTCCTCTTCCTTACCAGGATATGGACGAGGATAGAACGCCGGAGGAACAACCTTGTGGCTCAAATGAAATTCCGAAACCACCTTCGGAAGAAAGCAAGGACGAACTAAGGACAACTCTGTCCTTATGAAACACAGTGAAGGGTGGCTTAACTGAAAGTGCCTGTAACTCACTCTGCGAGCGGAAGTAACCGCAACCAAAAACACAGTTTTCAGAGTTAACAGTCTCAAAGGGCAAGAATGCAAAGGCTCAAACGAAGCACCCATAAGAAACTTAAGAACAAGGTTCAAATCCCAACCGGCCACCAGAAAAGGTGACGGAGGGAACACATTAGTGAGCCCTTTCAAAAACTGAGAAATTAAGGAATCTTAAAATAGGAACATTCTTCAGACAAGCGCTTAAATATGGACAGCGCCGCCAGGTAACCTTTAATGGTTCCCACTTGCAAGCCCCTGTGGGCCAAGGAAAGCAAAAAAGACAGAACCATGGGAATGTCACACTCAAAAGGATCCACATTCGTTCCGCCAAAGGCACAGAGAGGTTGTTGCCAGCCGCCTGGCCGAGAGCAACACCTCCATCACGTCTTCAGGAAGGTCCCAATCCTTATACCTCAACCTTTCAGAAGCCAAGCGTGAAGGTTGAGGGATCTGACCTCTGGATGGAGAACCTGACCCCCCCCTCCCGTGAGAGCAGATCGTCTCGGTAGAGAAGACGACGTGGAAGGCAGATGGACAAGTCGAGAAGGTCCGGGTCCCACGTCCTCCGGGCCCACGCCGGAGCAATGAGGAACATCCGGGAACCGAACCTCCGTAACCTCTGCAGTACATGCGGGATGACGGGGACTGGAGGAAATGTGTATAGCAGTGGGAATGACCACTCCACCACGAACGCGTCTCCTAAGGCTCCTTTTGGAGGAAATTCCCACGAGCAGAACCTTTCGCACTTCTGGTTGACACTGGAGGCGAAGAGATCCACTCGAGGGAGATCGTGCTCTGCCTGCTCAGAGCGTCCGCCGTCTCGTTGTCATCTCCGGCCAGATGAACAGCCGAGATCGAAACTTCCTGCTGGATGGCCCAGAACTCGAGCTGAATCGCCTCCCTGCACAGAGGAAGTGACCCTGCCCCCCCCTTTTTGTTGAGGTAGTGCATGGCCACCGTGTTGTCAGTTAGAATCAGGACACTCTTTCCTCGCTCGGTCGGCAGAAAAGCCTTCAGGGCTAGCCTGACGGCCCTCAGCTCCAAAAGATTGATATGGAGTCTGGACTCCGACGGAGACCAACGACCGCTGACTGTCAACTCGTTGGCATGAGCTCCCCATCCCGTGAGGGATGCGTCTGTCCGGGCAGGGCAGCCAAAATGAGGCCCCCTTCATAAAATTGCCTTTGACGGCCCACCACAGAAGGTCCTGGGCGACCGAGGGCAGCACCTGAACAGGGTCCGACATCCTGCCGGAGGACTGAGACCACTGGAGCTTGAGTGCCCATTGCAAAGATCTCATCCGCAACCTGGCCTCTGGCACTAGAAGAATGCAGGATGCCATGAGGCCGAGCAGTCTCAAGAACTCGGACGCTGGGAGAGTCTGGGCAAGTTGAAACTTGTGCACCATCTGCTGAAAGTGAAAAGCCCTCACCTGGGGAGGAAAACACAGCCCCAGGGATGTGTCAAGCACTGCTCCGATGTACTGGAGCCGCTGTGTTAGCGTCAAATGGGACTTCTTTAAATTGAGGGAGAAGCCCAGCCTGTGAAGGGAGTGGCAGGTGACAGACAGATTATCCAGGATTTGCTCGGGAGAGCTCCCCCTGATCAACCAATCGTCCAGGTAGGGGTAGGCGTGAATCCCCCCTTTCCTGAGATGCGCTGCCACCACCACCATGAGCTTGGAGAAAACCCTTGGGGCAGAGGTCAATCCGAACGGCAGGACCCGAAAATGAAAGTGCGAGTCGCCATCCGCGAACCTCAGGTACTTCTTGTGCTTGGGATTGATCGGCACATGGAAGTAAGCGTCCTTGAGGTCGAGACACACCGACCAGTCCTGAAGTTGAAGGACATGGAGGACGTGAGAGAGAGTAACCATCTTGAACTTGTCCTTCCTGAGGAGTTTGTTCAAACCGCGCAAGTCCATGATGGGTCTCAATCCCCCGTCTTTCTTCGAAATCAAAAAATAAGGGGAATACCATCCCTTGTTCCTTTCCGCTACAGGCACCAGTTCTATGGCCTTTCTCCAGCAGGGCTTGAATTTCCTGCGCAAGGAGCGGATCCGGACTCTTCAAAGAGAGGTTCCCAGGTGGATTGTCGCGAGGCCTCTGCCGAAAGGGAAGACAGTAGCCGTGGGTTATGATCTCCAGAACCCACACATCTGAAGTAATGGCACGCCACTCTACAAGATGCTGCGCTAGACTTCCCCCAACTGGCGATCCATGGGACCTGGCCTCATGCCTGAGTGGTAGCGGCTGCGGCGTTGCCTGAGGGCAAAGAGGCAACTGCCCGAGCGGCCTTGGCACCTCGAGTACCCTGTTTTCTACCTCTGGCATTCTTACGGTGGCCTCTTTGACTGACAGCTCCTCTCGCTTTACTGAAGGACGAGTAATAGCGAAAGGAACCTCCCCTCCATTGTTGTCCCCTAGGACGAAAAAGCGGAGGTTGTCGAACTGCAGCGCCCAACGAATTCGCTGCAGCTTTGGAGGTCTGCAACCTCTCAAGGCTCTCGTCAGCCTTGCTGCCAAAAAGATGTTCACCGTCAAAGGGCATGTTGAGGAGCCGGGACTGCACATCAGGAGAGAACCCAGACTTCCGCAACCACCAAACATGCGTATTACGGTGCTCGCCGCCATGGACCGGCTGACATAATCTGCCATGTCCAAACCCGACTGAATGGCCTCACACATGGCATCCTTGCCATCCTGAACCATAGCAAGGAAACCATCTCGTTGGTCCCCTTCGGGAATATGTTCAGCCGCTAATGCAACACAGTTCCACAGAGTGTGTGTGAAACGAGACAAGGCACATATGGAGTTGGCTGCCTGAAGCGCCATACCCCCAGAAGAAAACACTTTCTTTGCCCAGCCATCAAAACATTTGTCGTCCCTATCCGGAGGGATGGTAGGGTACGCCACCTGCTTTGCCGGGGCCGTAGCCGCCTGCACCACCAAACTCTCCGGAGTGGGGTGCCTGGACAAGTAGCAAGGGTCGCTACTGGCTGGACGGTATTTTCGCGACAAAGACTTGCCCACTGCCGGGAGACTCTCCGGAGCAGTCCAAGCCGCCGCCACCCTTCTCTGCAGAGCCATATGAAACGGCAGTACCGGGTCAGTGGGGGGACCAAGATCAAGGATGTCCGTGAGATCATCCTGAGCAAACTCCCCTGGGGGAGCCAACCATTCCAAGTACTCAGTGACCCGAGACATAAGGCGCCGGTACGAAGAATCGGCATGAGTGCCAGGCTCCGGCCTACAAAACTCCACCTCCGAAGAGGTGTCCAGTCCACTGGCATCATGCAGTGACTGCCTCAGGTCATCAAACTGGCTATGGCCCGAGAGAAGCTCATCTGGCACCGTAACCAGAACCAAGCCTTCATCACCCTCTGAAATGTACTCCAGGCAGTAAGAGGAAGACACCTGGGGACCAAAGCTATGCCTGACCTTAGCCAGAGCCTTTCTAGGGGCTAACCCCGTACCACAGGGCCCCTCTGACACCACCGTCTCGAAAGCCGTCGAACGAGTCGGCGCCGGCGTTGAGAGAATCAGTGTCGGCTGAATCAGCGTCGACAGCTGCAGCGCCGCCAGCATCGATGGTGTCGACACAGGCCTCGAAGCCGGAGCTCCGAGCGTGTCTCTCGATGACCTAGGCGTCGACGACCCCCTCGGAGGCAGAGCCTCGAGAGAGAGAGTCGACGACCTCAGCGCCACAGGCGTCGACGTCTTCCTCAAAGACAGCACAGGATCACGCGGTCTCGAGCATGTCGAGGACTGGGACCTGGAACGGGCATGGCAAGAACGGCTACCTTTGTCCGAGCAGGACCTCTCCCGCGAGCCGTGCCGACCACCCGAGCCCGAAGGCTGATGGACCGGTGCCCTGCGATTCGAGAATCGCCAACATTTTCTTCCCGAAGGAAGCCCATTCCTCCGGTGTCGCTTGCATGGTGGGATAAGCGACCCGCCGACGGGCGGAGTCCTCGGAAGAGGACAGGGAAGGCGACCGATGCTAGCGCTTCCGGGAATGCCTCAAAGAGGCAGAGGAGTGGCGAGACCGACTCCTGGAAGGAGACCCACTGGACTTCCGACGATGACGCGGAGAGTCGCCTCTCGAGTCATCCGTCGAAAGCCCCGTAGACCTCGACTTCCGGGGCTTAGACACCCGACCTACCGACAACTTCTTCTTGCGCACCCGCAAGGTTTGGCCGTGAGCGACTGACAATCGACACAGTCGTCCGTATCACAGGCCTCCCCGGGGCACCAGAGGCAGGCGTCGTGCGAGTCCGTGACCGACATCTTGGACCCACAGTCCCCGCATTTCCTGAAGTCCGGACGCAGGGTGGAAGACGAGGTAGACATCGTTTCACGAACAGGTTTTCCCAAAAACCGAACAGGTTCAAAGGAACCGAGAAGAATACAACAAACTCCAAAGAGTCGAGGCGAACACGTTAGAATCAAATGGCAGGTGGAACATGACTTAAAGGCTTTTCCTAGCCTTGGAATCTGCCACAACAGGGGAAGGGACCCTCTTGCAAGGCCTCAACCCAGTGAGATTGAGATTAGCCAATGGGGAGGCCATGAGACACAGAATTCTGAGCACAAAAGGTGGAAAGACCAAATCGTGCACTTTCCAAAAAAATAAATATCACCTAGTTGTATAAGGAAAAAAGAAATCGTACAACGCTGGTGAAGTAGAGAATTTTTGAGGACTACCAACAATGAACGTGCAATAAAAAATCTGGAGATGTCCTCCAGGGGTGAAGCTAAGGGAGACCCATCTATTGGCTGTGCAACAATATAGCACAAAACTACTATAAAAGAGCACTAAAGTGACTGCAGTTTTAAAATTAAACTGCTTTAATGTTACAAAGGATTCCCAGCCTGACAATGGGGGAAGTGTAGAGGTGGAGCCAAGTACCCCCATCCTCCCCCATGTTGCCTATATGTTGGGAGCCAGAATGTGAGACATGTGCAGTACCAGTGAGAATACCCGTACCAAAGACAATCCTGGAAGTAAGATTCCCATTGAGAAAGCCATACATACATGCATACACGACAATATGATGGCCATTTGAATGAAATCCCGGAAGAAGTGGGAGAACTGAGCAAAAGGAAAGACTGGTGACGCCATGAAGAGCAGAATTGACGCACCCAGAAGTGATGCAGAGATGAGAGAACATAAGCATTATATAGAAGCGAAGGAGGAGGTGTTACACATGAGCAACATTTCGGGCTTGAAATGAAGAGGTTCATGCTACAGAAATAATGAAGTTATCAAGTCATTTTACAAATGTACAGTCATCGCAGCAATGCTAGTAGACAAAGTATTCTTTAAGACTGGCTATGTAGGGACTAGATTGCGGCGATGCGCCAACGTACATATATAGGAAATGTAAGGACTATGGATGATTCCACAGCGCACTTTAGCAGAGCTGGATTCTGTGATCAGAAAGACTTTTCCAGTGTGTCGCAGTTAGAAATCGAAAACTCAACCATGGAGGGAGATCAAAGAAAGGCATGGTTGGATCAACACCAAGAAGCCAAGGCCACCTTGGGCCTGGATGTGCGTACACACAATTACAGAACGTGTGAAAAGAACATACCTTCTGTCTTAAGTGAGGGGCAAGAACATTGAAGACGTCAGAAGCTCATCAAATAGTATTTTAAATACAGTAAGACTCGAAAACATGGTCTACAGTCAAGTGGCCAGATGGAAATAGACACTATGATGAACTGTATCAAAACCAAGAAGACAGAGTATGCTATACTCCCTCATATTCTCCAGCACAAAATACATTTCCAAGGCTGAGATCAAAGCCTTAATTGACTAGTAGGCTGAAAGTGTGATGATGTATGCCATGGCTAAGTGGGATGCTATGTTTATGGCTAGCCCACCTACACATGTGTGCCAGCCTGCATGCTGCTTACGTAGGTGGAATATTACAGAGGGGTACAAGGGTGCCAACAAATTATAGAGGGACACGTAATAGAGAGCCCTATAGTTTGTTTAACCAATGGGACATTGTGTATTTGACGACGTTCGTAGTGACCTGCACTAGAGGAGGGCTTAGTTGCCCCACCTGATGTTAGAGACGCAATCACCTTCTCGGACCATTATAGAACGTATACTTAGATGTTCCTTGTAAGCCTATCACCATTCCAAATAGGATAAGCCTGACGTGGAGACAAGGACGACCGTCAGCTGCTGTTTTTTGCTATTTTGGCTGGAAGCTGGACACGGCATGCTGCTACGAGGGAACCATACCAACGGTAAGCTTACGGAGGCGTTGTTAGATACAAAGCAGTGACCCATTGCAATCGTACTAAGAAACCGAAGGAGACTTCTCCCCTCGTTCGGTACGTAATGCAAATGCTGAACATACAGTTATCAGTTGTATAGATGGTATAAATAAAATAGTGATATCTGAATTCCAAATTACTAAATATACTGCATCATAACGAATAACCAGGCTGAGAATCCTTGACCATGCCCCCTCTTTCTCTGTATTGCTAACAAAGTGATCCAACTGATTGCGATTGCGAAAGAGAGGCAAAGAGTTGTTTGGAGTGTCAGATTTGGACATTGCAGGAGATATAATCATCGATCTCCAGTCACAGAGATCCTTGCACATAACATTGGAATTGACGTGAGTAAGTGTGCTTTTCAATGCTACGGGACAAATTGATTCCAGCTGACGTCAAGACTCCTAATAAGGGACTGCGTGCATTAAGCCTTTGACCCGATGGCTGACGTGCAACAAGTGACAACGTTAGGATCCTTCTTCCAAATGCGAGTGTAAAGTTGACTAATTTAAAGCAATAGAAGAACGGTCACTTAGGAACTGCTATTAGGATTCGAACTTCCCAGCTTTCCGAAGGACTTCAGTTTTCTCAATACCAGCTGGAATTCACAGGGACTGTGGTCAGACGACCTTTGATCTGACTGCTGAGTAATAGTGTTGCCTCATTTGGCAAGTGAGAATCAAAACAAAATTGCATGGGATTGCGGTTTCCTAAAGTAACAGAGACCTAAGTAAAGGTCCAACGCTGAGACCTAACCTACATACATAACTAGCTGAAATGTCAAAAATATATAACCTGCGGAGTGCGTCACTGGACAGGAGCACTCTAGGTACCCCGAGGGTTGAGATGACTGCACGTATTCATAACAGGAAACAAATAGAGAAGCAAACACTTAAACAGGATATAACTGTAGAGGGTTCTTTCTGTCCACCTGAAAGTGTATGTCCAGTTGACCTACAACAACCTACATGTTCAGGTCTGATAGACATAGATGCTCAAACGACCAGGCAGATGGCTGAAGTTCCGAAATTAAAGCAATCTAAAGCTGAGCTATCTGTGGCAAGTATGAACCACATCGTACCAAAATCAACGGTGAAAATAAGCACCGATATTTCCAGTATAACGAAAACACAGAATGAGAAAGGCAACAGACATGAAATGAATAATAGACCCATATCAAAGAACAGTGGTCAGAGAGAAATGTTGCAAGATGACACCAACACACATTTTAACCAAAAGAATGGCATCATAACAATTCTAAAGAAAGATCTTCAATCCTATAAAACCTTGGAGATAGAAATAACTGAATCGGAATACAACAGAGGTACAAATAAATACAAGGCTTACCACCCAGATAATAAAAATGAGTAGTCAAAACCTAAGTAATGTAACAAAGAATGAAGGCGGGTTCTCTCAAACCGCAGGGTCAGCATTTTCCAAAGTGCTCTTAAATGTAACCAATGAAGCAGGAAATTTGCAACCTAAGGATGAATTGACCGAACAAAAAACACTGTCCAAATGTAATAATCCACATTTAAATATACAAGACTCAATTCTGCAAGAAATGATAAAAAATGTAAATACCTTTAGTGAGATAAAAGAGACTCAATATGAACATACGCAACCAGACACTCTGCTTATACAGAGCTCAGATGGATTAAATAACCAATGGGCTGATGTGTCGAAACATCAACAACTACTTAAAAATCAACTGGTCGACCAACATTCAAGAAAAAATATTAATGACCAGTCTGGAGAAATGTTGAACTCACAATTAACTCAACAAAAACAAAAGACATTCAGGCAAAAAAAATGGGGCAAAGGAGATTCTTGGAACATACTGCTAATAGACAATCAGAAAACAAAGATCAGAATGATGTTAAACCAAGAGTCGAAAGACTCATTGGAAATTACGGAAATAGAATCAATAATGATAGACCAAGAAAAGAGAGAGAACCTATTTAACAGTCTTACTCTAAATGAAAGAATTCCAGTCCAAAAGGAGAAGACATTGACGCCCCGAAATGTTACTAAAACATCAGAATTACATATGCCACTGCGAACTAGGAACTGTAAACAAAAATCTAATCTTGAGAAAAACCAATTTATATTACCAGCAGACATGGGCGTAACACTATCACTAGTTCATTCAGAACACCAACTTTAAAAGATAAAACCGAAGACCAACGGAATCAATATCCAACAATTCCAACAACGATGTTAGATTTACAGAATGCTTTGACAACAGCTGCGACACATGCCCTCATACTATTTATGAAATTGTATGAAACTCTAGCTGACAATATGAAAGACCAAATGACCCTGTTAACACTGATTCATACAAAACAGATATTTCCAAAAGCGTTTATAGAGAAGGTACAACAGAAACTTGATAAAGAACCAGAAACATCGTCGCAATGGCAAGAACGATTATTTAAAATCGCCAAAAGTGATCGGTTAGAGAAAGCAGCCATGGCAAAATCACTGACTGAAATGATGGTGATGACACACAAGGAAAACATTCACTTACACAAAAGTAACTAAATTAGGATCTCAACAATAATAGAAAAATAACTATTAACTGAAATGATACAGATGACCTTAGAGAAGTAGCATCAACTGTTACCAGATGACCTTAGAGAAGTAGCATCAACTGATACCATTGCTAAAACCAATGAAGGCGGAGTACAAAAAATTACTTCGCATAAACAAGTGCCTTCTGAGAATGAATTACCTTCAGCCACTTTAGATGTAAATTCTCTTATTTCAAAAGTCGGAAATCAAAACAAAAGAGGCAAAATGTGAAAATAAGTAATCCGATTCAAAATGTACAAAAATCTAAATTTGACTATATCAAATGGAACAGCACTCCACAATAAACCGGCATTAAATAAATTAGAAAGTTTCACAATATTTGATCGTAAGTACTCAATAATGAAAGAGGAAACTAAAGCAGAGAAGAACAAGTTACTCTCTTACCTGGTAACGTTCTTTCGATGGGATGGTCCGACGACGTATTCCATATCTATGACGGTAATAACCACATGCTGTGCTGCTTCGGAAAATCTTTCGGCGTCTGCGTCGATGACGTCGATACGCCGTCCTCGAGGGCCTCCGTCGAGCCGACGTCATCGGATGTTACAAGTAGGACGCACGACGCCTGTAGCCTCAGTTGTAGTTTTTTCCCAGAACGTGTGGCACCAATCTACTGCCAATATGACCACAGAAAGCCTTTGGCAAACGTAAGCTACAATCGCATAAGAAATTCTGTAGCGGGGAAGGCAGGGAGGGAGTGATATGGAATACGTCGGACCATCCCATCGAAAGACCGTTACCAGGTAAGAGAGTAACTTGTTCTTCGAGGGGATTGGGTCCTCCGACGTATTCCATATCTATGACAGACTCCCAAAGCAGTACCAACGTAAGGAGGTGGGAAAAGAATTTAGAATATACAAATTTAGAATGCCCAATCAAATTGCAGAGTAAAGGACCGCCTTCCTAAAGGCCAGATCCTGCCCATGGATAGTATGAAGGGAGTAGTGACGTACAAAAGTATGGACCGAACCCCAAGTGGCTGCATCACAGATGTTACGAATAGGAACACCCCTCTGCAGGGCAGTAGAGGCAGCCATACCCCTAGTCGAATGGGCCCGTAAGCCTACAGGAGGATCCTTACCCGCCAGGTGGTAACATTCAGAAATTGCCAAGATAATCCATCTAGACAAAGTCTGCTTAGTCACAGCTTGTCCCAAACGCCTTCCAGCATAACCAATAAAGAGCTGATCGTCCACTCTGACCCGGGACATGCGTGAAAAGTAGAAACGTAAAGCTCTCCTAGGATCTAACCTATGGAGTCTCTCCTCGTCCTTACCAGGATGCGGAGGAGGATAAAATGCCGGAAGAACAACCTTCTGGCTCAAATGAAATTCCGACACCACCTTCGGAAGAAAGGAAGGGCGAACTCGAAGGACAACCCTGTCCTTATTAAACACAGTGAAGGGTGGCTTAACTGAAAGTGCCGTTAACTCACTCACTCACTCTGCGAGCGGAAGTGACCGCAACTAAAAATACAATTTTAAGGGTCAACAGTCTCAAAGGACAAGAATGCAAAGGCTCAAACGGAGCACCCATTAGAAACTTGAGAACAAGGTTCAAATCCCAACCGGGCACCTGGAAAGGTGACGGAGGGAACACATTAGTGAGCCCTTTCAGAAACTGAGAAATTAAGGAATTTTAAAATAAGAACACTCTTCAGACGAGCGCTTAAATATGGACAGCACCGCCAGGTAACCTTTAATGGTACCCACTTGCAAGCCCCTGTGGGCTAAAGAAAGCAAAAAAGACAGAACTACAGGAATGTCACATGAAAAAGCATTCACATTCTTAACCCTACACCAGTCACAGAACTTTCTCCAACGGCAACGGTACAGGGACTTTGTTGCCGGCCGTCTGGCCGAAAGCAACACCTCCATCACGTCTTCAGGGAGGTCCCAATCCTTATACTTCAACATTTCAGAAGCCAAGCGTGAAGGTTGAGGGATCTGACCTCTGGATGGAGAACCTGACCCCCCCCCCCACTCCCCCTCCCGTGAGAGCAGATCATCTCGGTAGGGAAGACGACATGGAGGGCAGATGGACAAGTCGAGAAGGTCCGGGTACCACGCCTTCCTGGCCCAAGCCGGAGCAATGAGGATCATCCGGGAACCGAACCTCTGCAGCACCTGCGGGATGACGGGGACTGGAGGAAACGCATACAGCAGTGGGAAGGACCACTCCACCACGAACCCGTCTCCTAAGGCTCCTCTTGGAGGAAATTCCCGCGAGCAGAACCTTTCGCACTTCCGGTTGACAATGGAGGCGAAGAGATCCACTTGAGGGGTCCCCCAAAGGGCGAAGATCTCCAGGAGAATCTCTCGAGCCAACTCCCACTCGTGAGAGATCACGCTCTGCCTGCACAGATCGTCCGCCGTCTCGTTTTCGTCTCCGGCCAGATGAACTGTCGAGATTGAAATTTCCTGCTGGATGGCCCAGAACCAAAGCTGCATCACCTCCCTGCACAGAGGAAGTGACCCTGCACCCCCCCCTTTTTGTTGAGGTAGTGCATGGCCACTGTGTTGTCCGTCAGGATCAAGACATCCTTTCCTCGCACAGTCGGCAGAAAAGCCTTCAGGGCAAGCCTGACGGCCCTCAGCTCCAACAGAATGATATGGAGTCTGGACTCCGACGGAGACCAACGACCACGGACTGTCAGCTCGTTGGCATGAGCTCCCCATCCCATGAGGGATGCGTCCGTCACGATCATCCCCTCCGGCCAGGGCAGCCAAAATGGAGCCCCCCCCTCAGATTGCCTTAGTCGGCCCACCATTGAAGGCCCTGAGCGACCGAGGGCGGCACCTGAAAGGGGTCCGACATCCTGCGGAGGACTGTGACCACTGCATCTTGAGAGCCCACTGCAAAGATCTCATCCGCAGTCGGGCCTCTGGCACCAGAAGAATGCAGGATGCCATGAGGCCGAGCAGCCTCAAGAACTCGAACCCCGGGAGAATCTGGGCATGTCGAAACTTGTGTACCATCTGCTGAATGTGAAGAGCCCTCACCTGGGGAGGAAAACACTGCCCCAGGGACGTGTCGAGCACTGCTCCGATGTACTGGAGCCGCTGAGTTGGCGTCAAGTGAGACTTCTTTAAGTCGAGGGAGAAGCCCAGCTTGTGAAGGGAGTGCAGGTGACGGACAGATGATCCAGGACTTGCTCGGGAGAGCGTGCCCCGATCAACCAATCGTCCAGGTAGGGGTAGACGTGAATCCCCCCTTTCCTGAGATGCGCTGCCACCACCACCACCATGAGCTTGGTGAAAACCCTCGGGCGAAGGTCAATCCGAACGGCAGGACCCGAAACTGAAAGTGCGAGTCGCCAACTGCAAACTTCAGGTACTTCTTGTGCTTTGGATGGATCGGCACATGAAAATAAGCGTCCTTGAGGTCGAGAGACACCAACCAGTCCTGAAGTTGAAGGGCCTGGAGGACTTGAGAAAGAGTAACCATCTTGAACTTGTCCTTCCTGAGGAGCTTGTTCAAACTGCGCAAGTCCATGATGAGTCTCAATCCTCCGTCTTTCTTTGAAATCAAAAAATAAGGGGAATACCATCCCTTGTTCCTCTCCGCTACAGGCACCAGTTCTATGGCGCCTTGCTGCAGCAGGGATTGAATTTCCTGCGCAAGGAGCGGATCCGGACTCTTCAAAGAGGTTCCCTGGTGGATTGTCGCAAGACCTCTGCCGGAAAGTAAGACAGTAGCTGTGGGCTATAATCTCCAGAACCCACACATCTGAAGTAATGGCACGCCATTCTACCAGATGTTGCGCCAGCCTTCCCTCAACCCGGAGAAGCATGGGCCTCACGACTGAGCTGAAGCGGATGCTGCAGTGCCTGAGGGCAAAGAGGCAACTGCAAGCGCAGCCTTGGCACCTCGAGTACCTTGTTTTCCACCTCTGGCACTCCTACAGTTGCCCCTTTGACTTGCAGCTCCTCTCAATTTACGAAAGGATGAGTAATAAGGAAAGGAACCTCCCCTCCATTGTTGTCCCCTAGGACGAAAAGGCGGAGGTTGGCGGACTGCAGCGCCCAACGTCTTCGCTGCAGCTTTCAAGGTCTGCAACCTCTCAAGACTCTCGTCAGCCTTGCTGCCAAAAAGATGTTCACCATCAAAGGGCATGTTGAGGAGCCGGGCTTGCACATCCGGAGCAAAACCCGACTTCCGAAACCACGCAAACATGCGCATTACGGTGCTCGCCGCAATGGACCAGCTGACGCAATCAACCATGTCCAGACCCGACTGAACGGATTCACACATGGCGTCCTTGCCATCCTGCACGATAGCAAGGAAACCATCCCGTTACTCCCCTTCGGGAATATGATCAGCCGCTAGGGAAATACAGTTCCACAGAGTGTGCGTGAAACGAGACAAGGCACAAACTGAGTTGGCAGCCTACCTTCTTCGCCCAGCCGTCAAAACGTTTGTCGTCCCTATCAGGAGGGATGGTAGGGTAAGACGCCTGCTTTGCGGGGGCCGTAGCTGCCTGCACCACCAAACTCTCCGGAGTAGTCATGTAGCAGGGGTCCCCACTGGCTGGGCGATATTTCTTCGGCAAGGACTTGCTCACTGCCGGGAGACTCTCCGGAGAAGTTCAAGCCGCAGCCACCCTTCTCTGCAAGGCTATATGGAATGGCAGCACCGGGTCAGTTGGAGGACCGTGGTCCAAGATATCAGTCAGGTCATCCTGCTGAAAATCCCCAGGGGGGCAGACCAACCCAGGCATTCAGTGACCCTCGACATAAGGCGCCAATATGAAGATTCGGCATGCGTGGCAGGCTCGGGCCTACCGAACTCCACCTCGGGAGAGGTGTCTAGACCACTGGCGTCGTACAGCGACTGAAGCAGGGCCTCAAGTTGACTGACCAGAAACAATGTCATCAGGAACCTCACCTTCCTCGGACCCCTCATCTACCTCAGAAATATAATCTAGAGGCTGGAAAGAGGGTACAGAAAAAGGCACAAAGACATGTTTAGCCTTAGCCATCGCCTTTCTTGGGGGTGCCACGGGGTACCTCCGACAAGGCTGCCTCGAAAGGCGTTGAGGGAGTTTACGGAATGGGCGTCGACGTCGAGCACGGTGCCGACAGCTTCGACGGCGTCCACACAGGCCTCGAGGGAAGAGCCCCGAGCATGTCTCTCGACAGCCTAGGCGTCGACGACTTCCTTGGAGGCGGGGCCTCGAGAGAGTCCGTTGACGAACTTGGCGCCGCCAGCGTCGATGTCTTCTTCGAAGACTTCACAGAGTCTCGCGGTCTCGATGGCGTGGAGGACTGGGACCTGGAACGGGCATGCCTAGAGTGACCATTCTTGTCCGACCGGGACCTCGAGACCTCGAAGGCGCCCGGTGGTCACGACAACTGCTCGAGCCCGAAGGCAGACGAGCGCTGTCTCTAGTGCGGCCTCGACCAGTGTCCTCAGACGGCGCGGCTGGACCGGAGCCCTGCGATTGAAAAATCGCCAACATCTCCTTTCGGAACGAATCCCATTCCTCAGGAGTGGAATGCTTGTTGGGACAAGCTACCCACCGACTGGCGGAGTCCTCGGAAGAGGACGGGGAAGGCGACCTGTGATGGCGCTTCCTGGAGTGCCTCGAAGAGGCAGATGAATGGCGGGGCCGACTCCCAGACCGAGAACCCCCGGACTCACGACGACGATGCGGTGAGTCGCCCCTCGAATCGTCCGTCGAAAAACCAGTGGAACGCGACATCCGGGGCTTGGCCACCTTACCGACCGACAGCTTCTTCTTACGCTCCCGCAAGGCCTTCGAAGTGAGCGATTGGCAGTCGACACAGTCGTCCGTATCATGGTCCTCCCAGAGGCACAAGAGGCAAGCGTCGTGCGTATCCTTCAGGGACATCTTGGACCCGCACACCCGACACTTCTTAAACCCGGACCGCGGGGTGGAAGAAGCCGAAGACGACATATTTGTTATAGCAATGAAGAAACAGGTTCGAAGAACCGAAAGAACAGGATTCAGTAGAATCGAGGCGCGCTGAGATCTCCGATGCGAACACGTTCGTGGAAAAAACAGAACTGAGGCTACGGGCGTTGTGCATCCTACTTATAACATCCGGTGACGTCGGCTCGACAGAGGCCCTCGAAGGACGGCGTATCGACGTCATCAAAGCAGGACGCCGAAAGATTTTCCGAAGCAGCACAGCTCTAAACTCTAAAGTGAAGAAGAACTTGAAGGATATAAAACTAACGGATGATGAAACAATTGAGTTGCTCATTAATTTATCAACATATGAGCATGTAAGTCAAGAAGGAGACATGAGTGGAAGATCTGTGAAAGCGGCAACTATTGGACTCAATCACTATATGTGGTGGATAAATATGAATCAGGTCTAACAACAAAACAGAAGCGGATTATTTATCCGTAGAAGACATTTCAGATAATGAAATGGAAGTCTCCAACGTTTCACAACAGTCTGTTATATCCATTTGTACAAACTATAATTTGTAAAAATCAGAAAACACTATTAACAACGTATAAAGCTCCAGTATCTTATGAACTAAATAGATCTACTTGAAAAGACAGAGGAACGATATCGAGTTGGAAAGGTAACTGACTGGGAAAAAGATATGAACATCCAGATTTACCGACCCGAGAATAACAAAGAATGCCTACAAACTGAGGATTGAACGGATGACAAAAAAAAAAAAAAAAGATGCCCTAATCTTGAATAGAGCCATCATTTGATGCCATCCGAAATTTAGGTAATATTACCTCAAAAGATATACTTCTTGTAGACTTTACCCTGGATGAAGAGCTGGATGTAGTGGATATTGAATTTAGCACCAACAAAAATATATGAACAAGTAATAGCGAATTTTGAGCAACTACGAGCCCTAGTATTTCGATGCCTCATAGCTGACAGTGATTGCAAGCAGAACAAAGACCAGAAATATAATCAAAGTGAAAATAATAGACAACCACAATTGACAAATGTTGACGATTTCTATGTAAGCTGGGAAGAAGCGGAAAAAAGAACTAGACACAATAAGATTAGAGGCCCTCAGACCATCAAGTACTTAACAACAAATAAAGCAAATAAGGAACAGATCCAGCACTCAATCATCATATATTATTCTGATTATTTCATGATTTAACAGCCACAAAGACAACAAAACCATTCTCCAAGATTATGCTCATGGAATACGTGGGGCTCTAGTAACCGATTTAAAGACACCAACCCTGAATTTCAAAATGCTGATATTATTTGCCTACAGGGAACTTGGTTAATTGACCAACCAACAAGTGATGGTTTCCTAATAAAGCTGAATCCAGCAATTCAGCGAAAAAGAGGTCGACCTTCGGCTGGTTTAATAACCGCTATAAAAATTGACTCCAACATTGAAACTCTGGAAGTAGTGAATTTGAATCCATTTACTCAAGTGTCACTTTTGGAATTAACATTACCCATATCTAATCATAAAATAGGGGATCCATCAAACACTGACAATAATTGTCCCTCATCAGTATCTATTGGAGTGGGTGAGGGGTGTGGCTAAATGGCAGCGAGCTAGGACGTGATCTCTGGGCTCCCACCGATCCGTCCGGGATCGGATGAAAAAAGTATGTTCAAATCCAACGATGAGCTTTTTAAACGTGTGGGAAGCTACAGGAAGATGTCGGGCATGCAGCGGTGCGGTGCGTCAGATGAATGATGCACAGATGGCCGAGCAGTGTGTCGGTGAAAAAAGAATAAGCATCCCGTGAGAGGAAAGAAAAATGGCGCCCTGCCAAGAACAAAGGAGTGGAGGAGTGCGGCTGGAGCGAACAACTGCGGGCTGAGAAAGTCGCCTAATACAGCTGACTCGAGGAGTCGAAGCAATGCGGGCAGAACAGACTGGCTGAGATACTGAAGGCTTCGGATGGAGATCGATTGATGGAGCGCAGTGGAGCAGTGGATAAACTGTCACAGCGAATCGTGAGCGGGAGCTAGCACAAGCAGTACGCCTGGTGCCGAGACATTGCAACTGGGAGGAACGGGGCGAATGGGACTGCTGGCAACGCAGTGAAATATACAAAAGCACACAGCACACAGGAGTGAAAAGATACGTGCTGCAACAGTAGGATATTAGAAGGTCAAGTGCCACGTGAAATACTGCAGGGGAATGAAAATGACGGGGCATATGACCGGAGGGGGGAGCACAGCTGACACC
This sequence comes from Ambystoma mexicanum, assembly GCF_040938575.1. Classification (NCBI taxonomy): domain Eukaryota; kingdom Metazoa; phylum Chordata; class Amphibia; order Caudata; family Ambystomatidae; genus Ambystoma; species Ambystoma mexicanum. The sequence continues at coordinate 142,303,782 of NC_090930.1, read as the reverse complement.
GGACCTGGAAGCGGAGGCCTGGAGATAGCTGAATGAAAAGGTGGTGACAGGATAGGACGCTGCAATCCTTCCACCACGCACAACGAAATGGACACAAGAGGGATGGGGCGCACTGCATAAAAAATACTAAAGTGCTCCGAAGGGCTGGCTGAGGTGGAAGGAAGCTGTCCCCGATAATGGCAGTGGGTATCCCAGGACCGAATGGATGGCCATGGACAATTTGATTCCACGAGACTGAAAAGCTCTATATGAACATACATTTTTGCACGCTGCGCAGGTGACATTCATCTTAAATACTGAATATATGCTGCGTTGCACACCCCGGACCCTTTATGATGCGAATGCCAGGGAGCAGGCACGTAGTAAGATAATGGAGCAACTGTGCTGTTGAAAAAGGCGCACTGCGCAGGAGACAAGGCAGCTCAATCAAGAGTGAGCCGAGGTAATGTGTGGCCAGGACAACGTGAAGCGGCACATGGACCCCATAGGGCCAGGGTGCGGAGTACTTGCATAAAGCGGATCTTAAAAGAAACTCCATCAGCCGAACCCAGTCGAATGGCCGGAAGCCAGCATTGTCACACAGCGCAACGATAAGTGCTGGAAAGTTACCCGCAAACTGATAACAGCAGAGGGACTTTGGGCTATTATACAAATAATAGCGATGAGCAAAGAGAAGCAAGCACCCAGCATAGCGGAGAAGTGACCCCCCCCCCCCCCCCCCCCCGAGGACAACACGGAAATAGAGGCGGGACACATTGTGCGAAACCCTCAGCCAGGCGAAAGACTGTGGAAGAACATAGACCGGAACGCGGTTTATGCACCAACCCTGAGAGCAAATAAGACAGAAATGTCGGTGAGGGGGGAAGGCCAAAGGCAAACAGCCCACAATGGATAATTTCGCTAAACAGCAGCGGTCGCATCCGCAGGAGCGACAACGCCAGGCGAAAATCAGTCGATCTTAACAGCCATATCGGAATTGAAAGCCGCGTGGGGGATAACGATGGCGGAATTGAGGACTGCATTGGAAACAAAAATAGACGCGGTTGGAGTGGAGGTCAATCTATTGAGGCAAGATGTAAGAGCGATGGCGGAGAGGACGAGTGGCCTGGAGAGTGCTGTGAAAAGTCAACACAGATACTAGCAAGGAACACACCAAGAGAATCCACCTACTGAAGCAGCAGGTAGCCAACCTGGAGAATCGAGCAGAGGAAGCAGAAGGGAGGGCGAGACGCAATAATATATGGGTGGTCGGTCTGCCGGAAGGGGAAGAAGGCCAAGACCCCACGAACTATGTGGAAAATATGATCATGCAAGAGATAGTTGCAAATAAACTCTCCCAAGGATTTGCAGTTGTACACAGAGCCCTGATGAGGAAGCCGCGACCCCGAGCCCCTCCAAGACCAATCATAGCGAAGATCCTAAATTACAGAGACAGGGAAAAGATCTTGGAGTTCTTCAGGAAAGGAGGGACGATAGAAAGAGCGTCTGCCACCATTACCGCATATCCCGATTACACTGCTAGTTCAGAGACAACGCTACAGCTATGCAGCGATTAAGAGAAGACTGCGCATAGCCGGATTTAAATATATGTTGCTGTATCCGGCAAAACTCAAAGTTCTCCACAAAGACAAAACGCACTTTGATACACGGGAAGACGCAGCGACGTGGTTGAACGCACATGGCTGTCCGGAGCAGGACGAGGAGCAGGGCTGAGATGAACACGATAAGTGACCTAGTAGTCATGTCTGTTGAATGTATGACGTGGGGTGGGGGATTGCTGTAATATGAGAAATTCGAACACGTTGGACTGGAATATAGTGTTTGTAATATAAGAAGAATAACGGAAAGTGCAAGTAACCTGATGTTTGAATAAGGAGCAAGAGACGGAGACGCCCTACCCCTGAGAGTTAGATTAGGAGGATCGCCATTAGGGTGACGTCTCCCTGCTGAGCCGCAAGTAAGGCAACTGCCAGAAAGGGCTAGATGCGGGGGTGCCTGAGATCCAGGGATGGAGCTGGGCAACAGTTGGGGAAGTGGGGTGTGTTGGGGCATGGGAGGGCGAGAGGGCAAAGGGAAGTTGGTGAAGAGGTGGGGAGTGTGATGGGGCAGGGAAGGGAGGAGGGTGGGAGTTGGGGTAGATTTAGCAGTTGGGAGACGTTTGTATTGGGGAACAAGCCTACATAAAACGAGGGAAGATCTGAGATCCGATGGAAATGGAGGGTACTTGGGGAGGCAGGGGAGAGACCTGGATATGCTATGGGAGACCTTAAAGTAGTCACCTGGAATGTGAGGGCTCAATAGTCACTTAAAAAGAAATAAGGTTATGATGTATTTGCGACGGCAGAAAATTGACATAGCCTTATTGCAAGAGTCTCACTTGACGCAAGAAAAACTGGAGGTGGTACGGAAGAAGTGGAGAGGGACTGTAGTGAGGGCAACATACACAGCATATGCTAGGGAGGTAATCACATGGGTGGCACCGCATGTACCGTTTCAGCTACTGCAGTGTACGGTGGAGGCAGATGGGAGGATGGTAATATTAAAGGGCTTGTTGGAAAACAAGGAGATGTGTGATAAACACCTATGCCCCAAATCAAAATACAGCGGCATACTTCAGAACCCTATATAGTAAACTCAGCGCAGGCCTGGGAGAGGTGGTGATGTGGGGGGAGATTTTCATTTCGTAATAGACCCGAAGATAGATGGATCAGACTCCAAAACAGTTAGACCGACCCCAGCAGCTAGGATACTGCAGTCCTTGATAACAGACTTTGGGTTGGAGGACGCTTGGAGAGCACTGTATCGCAAGATCGACAATATTCGCATTACTCAGCCTCCCAGAATCTACACGCTAGATTAGACTATCTGTTTGTCACGCACGCGCCGACGACAGAGATAGCACAGATCGAATATAAGGCGAGAGTCCTATCGGACCATTCGCCGCTGATATGGACATGGTGGGATCGACCTCCGAGAGCGAAAATACCGACATGGCGTCTCAGAGCGGAAGCACTAAAGGATAACGTCTTCAGGGAAGACATGAGGGAGGAAATAATAAACTACTTCGAGATCAATACAGGTAGTGTGAAGTCGGGTGGGTTCTCTGGGAAGCTTTTAAAGTAGTGGTGAGGGGGATAGCAATAGCCAAGTCCAAGGGGCTACAAGGAGGGATCGTAGCGCACCTACAAGAAGCGAAAATGGAGCTAGAAAAGGCATTGAAAGGGGGAGGTGGTACCAAAGATGATAATGAAGCAATACTTAGGTTACAACAGAAATACGTGGGATATTGGGAAAGGCTGTGCAATCTAAACTATAAAAAATACATTGAGACACAGCATGCGGGGGGAGATAAACCAGGGGGAGTTCTGGCCTAGTTATACAAAAATGAGACTCCCAGACCAGTAATCAGGACGATCGTGAAAGAAAATGAAAGTACAGTAGATACCCAGGAGGACGTGAATCTAGAATTTGCAAACTATTACCATGTCCTGTATGGGGACTTGGAGGAAAGTGATAATGCAATAAGCGAAATTTTAGAGGATATAGGATTGCCGCAGATGAGCGCTGAAGAACGAGAGGAGTTAGACGCGCGAATCAATCTAGAGGAACTGGAAGAAGTGGTGAGGCAGTTACCAACTTGTGAGACCCCGGGGCCGATGGACTCCCCAGTGAATTCTACAAAATGTATAAAAATGAGGTGCTCCCGCCACTCCTGGAAATGCTCAACGAATCATACGAAGCCGGAAAGCTACCAGAATCCTTGAGAGAAGGGATAATACCGCTCCCGAAACCCAATAAGCCTAGTGGTGAGCGAGGATCCTACAGACCCCCGTCGATGCTGAACCAGCACAGTAACATACTGACGGGGGTCCTAGCAAACAGAATGAAGAGTCTCATTACTAAATTAATACATCCCGATCCAACTGGTTATGTTCCTGATAGGAACATATCCAACAATCTTAGACGACTCCATCGAGTTTTTGAATATGCTAACGAAGAGACAAATGAAATGGCAATTGTGTCGCTGGATGCAATTAAGGCCTTTGACTCAGTCAAATGGCCATGGTTGATTGCTACCTTGACAAACTACGGCCGGGGGATCTAAGATGGGCCACATTGTTATATAGTGAACCGCTGGCTAGAGTAAAGACAGGGTCAGTTATATCACAGAAGTGGAAGCTTGGTAGAGGCACCAGACAGGGATGCCCGTGGTCCCCCATGTTGTACATCCTGGCCTTAGAGCCTTTGGTGATATACTTGAGGCAGCAATATGACACAATAGGCATCGCCATTAAAGGAGAATCGCATTTAATTTCCTTATATGCTGATGACATGTTGCTGTATCTGCGCTACCCGGAAGAAAACCTACAGTATGTCCTGGAAGTGCTGGACCGATTTGCAGGGCTCTCAGGCATAGCAGTGAACCCCAAAAAGTCTTGTGTGTTTCCATTGGGGAGGTATAACGGAATCCCACTAGAGCAATTACCGATCCTCCGAATACCATGGGAGGTCAACACGTTTCGATACCTGTGGATAGACATATATCATACGGTCAAAGCAGAGCACCGGCACAATACTGAGAGGGCTGTACGGAACATAGAAAATAGTATGAGATTTTGGGTGAAACTCCCCTTGGCGATGATGGGCAGGGGGGCAATGCTTAAAATGGTGGCCCTGCCAAGAGTGTTGCATTACTTTGGGAATATCCCATACTTGATACCAAAGCGATTCTTTGCTAAGTTGATTAGTATATGCAGGGAATTCCTTTGGCAGGGGACAAGGAATAGGATGGCCCTTTGGAAATTGCAAAACTCGCACGAGAAGGGAGGCATAAAACTACCAAATTACGAGATCTATTATATAGCAAGCCAACTTCAGTAAGTAGCCAAATGGCTTTCTGAGGAGCCGACCTCTGAGACCAGGTTGTTCCAACAAGATTGTGCCCCATTCTTCCTTAAAGAGATGATGTGGTTACCTAAAGTTGATATGGAGGGGCGCCCGAGGATGATGGTACTTGGGTGGGAGATATGGCGAAGAGCTTGCAAGATGATGGAGGACCCTTATCCATGCTCCCTGCAGGTACCATTGGTAGCTCTGGCAGGAAAAGAAATACAACTAAGATTAACGATCAGGAGCCAGTGGGGATAGCGACTTTGGGAGATATATGGCAAGAAGGGAATATAAGGGATTTCGAGGGGTTGGTGGAAGAAACAGGGGTACATGCAGGACAGTATATTACATATCATAGGGTGGTGCAGCGGATCAAAGAGACGTGGTCGGAAGAAAAACTATCGAGTGAACCTGATCCCGCCATAGACACAATATACGACACAGTAGAGGGGGACCACAAAATATCAAGACTATAAGAACTGGTGATGACCAAGATGGGAAGGGAAGTGGTGCAGCTCAGACAAGATTGGGAAGAAGTGGGGACCCCAATGAGTGATGGGATGTGGGAGCGTGCTCAACTGTATCACAAGTGTTGAGGAATGCTAGGCCACAGCAGATACAGTTCTATATCACCCATAGGGCGTATATGACGCCACAAAGATAGATAAAATTTAAAAATGCAGGACGACAAGCATGCCCCAAATGTAATGAAGAAAATGCTGAAATGGTACATATGTTTTGGTCATGCCCAGAAATAGAATGCTTTTGGGGTGAAATAGCACACAGGATGGAAGATAAAGGGATCAAAGTAGAGATAGACACAGCATGGGCTTGCCTACTGGGAGGGTTCCCTGGACCACACAAGCTGAAGCACGTGAGCAAATTGAAAGACCTGGTGTATGTACTAGCGAAGAGGAAAATTGCAATGAGATGGAAAACATGTCAGAGACAAAGAATAGAAACGTGGTGGAAGGATTTACAAAAATGGGCAGAGGCGGAAACGACAGTATGGCAAGAGGGGAGTAATGTTGGGGGGGGGCGGGAGGAAGCAGGAACCTTAATGGCCTGGAAACAGCTAATTGCAGAATTATTTGGGCCCACAAATGACGGGGCTAGTGACCAGGACCCACCGGGAGTAATCGATACAGAAACCCTATCACATGATGAAGAAACGGAACAGGAAGGAAAGGCTTGAGGGGAGGGAGGGAAGGGGTGGAACACAGTGGACAAGACAAAATGATATGTATTAATATTGTCATGAACGCTGTAAGTTTGGTTTGTGTTGGTTATTGAAATAAAATCAATAAAAAATCTATTTGAGTATAAATTGAAAATCAGACAAATTATTTATAGATATGATTCTTACGAAAGTTGATGAAATACAACTAAAATATGAACAAATTGAAATGATAACATGCAGAGACTTTAACATGCATTTATTTAATTAAGATGGAACAAGAATACCTTATGAAATGCAACACCAAAAAGCTCAGATGTGGGAGAATGAAATGAAAAAGATTTCAAAATGTTAAATGAATCCTTGAAAGGAAAATCTGAAATAAAACCAACAAGAGTAGGTAAACATTCAGAGTCCATATTAGATTACATGTATGTTTCACACTCAATGCTATTGAGAATCCATTCATTAGAAGTGATTCCATCCCCCTCCAACGATCATAACAAATTAATGATGAAATGGAAGCAGCCTCATGAACAACCTGACTTACGTCCCCTCCCATCCTTACTATTGAACAACGCCGGCAATAGATTATGACAAAATGAGCAACAAATGCACACGCTAAATACAATCTTTGAAGATCTGAATGTGCAAATTCAAACAAAATTGGACTACCAAGGGCTGATGATTCCTTTATAAAAATAAATAAATTAAAAAAACGTCTAATTATGCTAAAACTTAATCATAATCATGAATACAACTTACAAATTGTTCAAATGAAAAATAGGGTGAGGAAAAATATGGCAGGAGTGAAAAAGTTGACCCCGGAAAAACGGGTTAAGAAAATAAGGCAGATCAAAACACAATATAGGAATTGGATCCGATCACAACAAGCACAAATTGTTCAAAATGATGCAGAGAAAATCCTAATTGTTGAACCAAAGAAACACAAGAGATCTTTGGGCATTAATTAATAACAAGGAAGATCAAATGACGAAACTAATTGCAGATCTGACAACAAGATTGGATAAACCCTTTTTTCATAATTATATAGCCTCCCAGCAAATACAAATGTTGAATTGCCCAAAAATAATAACGCAATGTGGGACAACGACTGGGATCTGGATGAAATCCGAGCTCAAATTGAACATCTGAATAGCTCAAGAGCACCGGTACCCGACGGCATGATTAATGCCATAATCAACAAACATCTGGTTTGGTGGTCTCGCATATAATATCAACTCTTTAACATCATTGGTGAATCTCGCCGGATTCAGAGTACATGGAAAACTGCAACAACAATTCCAATTTACAAACAGGGCTGTAGGAATACTATGGCAAATTATCGCCAGATAACATTATTAGATCCGTTGGGGAAAATCTTTGCAGCATTTTTCCAGAAGAAATGGTACACTTGGGCAACATCACAAGGTCGGTTCGACCCCAGACAGACCGGATTTACCAGGAACATCAGTACAAATCTAAATATTTTTCTGTTAAACTGTTTGAAACAAGAAGCCTTGAGGAAAAACATTGCTACCTTTGCAATATTCGTTGACCTGAAATTGGCATTCGACATGGTACATGGACGTAAATTATGGGAAAAACTAACAAGCTGGAAATGTCTGCATAACCTCTTAGAACCAATTAATGCTTTATATCGCCAAACTTCCATCCAGATTCGACTATCACTAGGACGTCTCGATGTCAGAATCCATACCAAAAACGAACAGATTGAAGCAAGGCTGCCCTTTGGCAGCGACACTTTTTGTTTTATATATTTCAGATCTACAAATGACTGAAGCAGCAACTACGGGGGATCCTTCCATTTTGAACTCTACGAAAATTCTGTACATTCTATTCGCGGATGATATGGTCTTATTTGACAAGACACAATTTGTTCTCCAACAAAGATTAACAGTGTTTCTACAATACACTGAACAAAATAATTTCAACATTAATATAAAAAAACAGAAAATGATGGCCTTGATAATACAAGCAAACCCAGTGAAAAAGCCGTCGAAGATTTTTATTAAAGGAGAAAGATTACAACCAGTTCAAACAGTAAAATATCTAGGAATCTGGATTAATCAATCAACAACAAATATTCAATGAATGGAATATCTAAAAACAAAACCTTTTTCCTTAGCTTGCCAAGCATCAGCTATCCATAAAAAAATTGAAAGTTTTCTTTAATACCAGTGGGGACATTTTACAAACAAAATGTAACAGCCATCCTAACTTATGGTAGTGAATTAATAATAAATATTCCAAGAGAAATTTGGTTGAAGATGGAAGCCATTTTCTGGAGGAAAATACTTTGCCTGCCAAAATCCTATCCGATGCCAAGAATCAGATTCGAGCCTAGGGATAAACTCCCTAGTTTCCATAGTTAACTGGAAATATCTGGATCTCTACAGAAAAACCATTGTAGACGATAATATACCTCCTATCAAGGTTCTGCATGAAAATTCAGTAATAAATGTCTGGAAAGCATACTGCAAACAAAGGCTTAAAATGATAGATGTTACAAAAGGAATGTTGATAAATAAACCAGAGACTGAAATTGAAAATAAAAATGATTGGATCAATACACAAAAAAACTAATCAGAGTACCAAATGAATATACACTCCGCTTTAGATGTGAGCTCTGAATGAATTGCCTCAATATTTGAAACTATTTCCAGATCGGCGTATTAGAGACATATACCAAGAATTAAGACTAAATGTTCTACCGACGCAGGAATACAAGGCTCACACTCAACAAATCGAAAAACATGAGAACGTCTGCAGATTTTGTAATTGCAACAAACAGAGTCCCCATTTCATTTGATTATGGAATGTAAAGCATTGTCCGATAAACGGATCCAATTCGCCAACATGCTCCCCCAAGCAAACATAAATATGGACATTAACGAATGTTGGGCATATATTATGATGGGATCTGATAAACTATTGGTCATGAGGGTGGTCCAATTTTCGGAAACACTAAAGCTGATCAACAATGAAACAGACTGTGCTTGATATCTGTCACAAAGCAAGAAACGGTTGATAACAAGAACTAAAAATCAGTTTGGTTGAAATATGGATTGGTCAAACGTTTAAGTTGCAGTATGTACGTTTTTTAAATGAACAAAAAGATTTAAGTACCTGGAAAAAACATGTATATAAAAATGTAAAGTTTGAACTCAAACTAAATAATTTATTAATAAAAAAATTGTTTTTTGTAGTTTGCCACGTAGGTAGACATCAAGGATGACGAGTTTGTAGCAAATCTGCTTTTTTTATGTGTTGAATTGAGAGTGAAGATTGAGCAAATGCATTGATGTTCGTTGTAAACTCCCCGTTTTAAATAATTGATATTAAAACAGTCACACTTTGCCAACTTCCTGAGTCGGTTTTGATTATTGATGTTTCAGTAATATTCTGCATCTCCATCTGTCTCAAAGAATTGCTACCTCGTCTTAAAGGGCTAGGTCGGATGCCCCAGTTCACGTGGTAGCAGAGCTGATGTTACAAATCCATCGATCTAGTGAGCTTTTAGGGTCCCGGAAATATCAGACGTCCTCAGCCATTCAACTGCAAGAACGTGAATCTCCCTGTAGATAGCGGCCGTTAGTTTAAAAAGCCTTGCAAGTACAGGTGGGACGGGTCCCTCGTTTTCAAGCGGAATCCCTTCCTGGCATCTACAGGAAGCCGAGCGGACTGAAGCGGCTTGTTTGAGGAGGAGACTATCCCGAGGGTCAGAAGTCGAAAACGTGAATGGTGAGTAGGCTGAGTGAGGTGGCAAACTGAATGAGTATCGAGTGGGAAAGTGCGATAACGGGGACATAGTAACTGAGGGTTGGTTGGGGTATTTTATTATTTAAGATGCTAAGGGTCACAGTGTAAGGTATATAGACAAAGAGCGATCTCTATAGTAAGCCCAGAGACCTAAGCCAAGGACGTATAGAAGGAGCTCGTCCTAAAGCCCAAGTGGACATATATAGGCTGGGAACGACCAAGGTGTCGTTAAAGAGGACAGCTCATACTCCATCAGAGTCATTTTTAGGGGCAGAAATAGTCACGAGGAGCGTGGACTAAAGTATATGTGGGCCAGCCAGTCCGTCAGTATTGTCTGTCTATATATTGCACGAGATATATGTGGTAAAGAAATAAAATATTGAGAAGCATAGAAGAAATAGATGAAGGAAAAACTTGAGTTTACATTTTATTATTTATTTATAGTGGACCAATGGTGGTTTTTGAATAGGTAGATTAAAGTAAGTGATATAGAGGCTTGGAGTTGCGACTATTGGTGCACACTCATTGTAATATTTTTCTGGAAAGCATTTTGTGTGAAATAACGGTAAGTAGTGACAGTCAACTGTGACCAAGTCATGAAGGAGGCTATTACTCCGCTCATACACTTGTGCAGACAGCTGCCAAAACACGCACCCAATCTTAAACAATACAGTGCAGAATGGGTCAAGGGTACGGCAGATAAAATGTCCATGCCAAGGCAACAAGGGGGGGATCGTTGTCCAAAGCAGTTGTGCAACATATGACGACATATTTGCATGCAGCATATACGGGAAATAAGTTAGAAAAAAGATTAGCGAGCTTAGAGATCTGGAAGATGTACCAGGAAGAACGGTAAGACCCGCCTCCCGAGGACTGGATGCTTAACCAGTGTAAAGAGGGAGGGCAAGAGACTTCTGCTCCCCCTACCACGCCTGATGTAAATGGCGAGAGTATGAAAGATGAAGGATTATAGCCTTTAAGAGAGCTGAAGGCAGCAACAGGGTATAGTAGCCCAACCTATAAACCGCGCGCATGTAGCAGTGACGCGAGTCTCAAAAAAACTCCAGAAAGAGATGCGATTCCTAAAGTCCCACAGGACAAGGAGAGAAGTGATCGACCAGGAATGTTTCTAGATAGAGAGAAATAAAAAGATGCAAAGGTGAGAAAGATAAAGCGGATGAGGTAGAGCTCAAACAGAACTAATTGATGGGCAGATATTGCTCACACTTGATTGAAAGAGCATTGAGGAAGTAAGGAAGATCAGGATAAAAAAACGGAATGAGAGAAACAAATGAAAGGACGAGACTAAAAGAAAGGGCATACAAAGGGAACAGCTGTATCAAGATGAACAGTTGAAAAAACAAGAAAGAGCAGAGGAGCAAGGAAAGTATAATAGACAAAGAGCAATTGAAGAAAGATATGTTAGAAAAGAGAAAGGAGGTCTAGGAAGAACAGATATTAAGGAATAAAAGAATACAAAGAAATGAATAAATGCGTAGAGCAAACGAGAGAAGAGGTGAAAAGAAGAAGAGGAAAGGGTTAGAGAAGAATCTAAGAAACGAAGGGAAGTCGAAGAAATGGAAAGAAACAGAAGGCAAAGAGCATGCAAAATTGATCACATAGCGAAAGAGCTCATGGAACCTAATTCAGTAGTAGCATGGGAAGACATAGAAGAATTATTTCCAACACATGAACCAATTGCACTGTCTAGAGCAATTCTAGAGGACAATTCTGACATAAAAAGCATTGGGGATAAAATTGATAAGGTTTATCATGACATGAGAACCAAGAAAGAATCAATAGGCAAGGGAAAAAATGACAGATTTGAAAGTACGCAGTCACAAGGCAAAGAGGGAAGTTTTTTTAGCCTCGAGCATAGGGCTTTGTCTTTGAACAAACTGACTATGGATAGAGATAAGAAAGAGGAAGTCACGAGTTGGGGACAGATAGAGAAGTAAGATGGTCAGATCTAGACCTACCTAAATAGAGGATGGCAGAGCTACTGACACAGCTCGATCGACCTAAAGGGCAATCCCATAGTGTAAGGGGAGACTCGCCACCTTATCTAAGCAGATTAAGGTCATTGCCAGGAAGAAGAAGATGTGGAACCATTGTCTCTGCTATGTACAGGCAGACGATGGGGGATGACTGCGATTTAGGGATCTCGCAGTTCCCATTGTTAGAGAAAGGAGGGGTCAGACCACTATATATACCATGGCCCTAAATGCATAAGGATAATTTAAGATGTAAACTCCTGAGTTTAACATCGGGAGCTGGAAAATGGATCTATGAATTAAGAAACAATGACAGGAGGATAAAGTGCAGAGACAGCTCAAGAAATTGGTGGGTATGGAGGCAAAACCTTGGCCAGAAATACAGTTGACAATAGCGCATCATTGATGTTTGTTACAAGACAAAAGCCAAAAGAAAGAAGAAGGCAGGAAGCTTGAGGAGGCTAAATTGGTGCAGAAAAAGCCATCAAAGTATGCTATACAAGAGGCAATGTTAACTAGTGGAAAAGGACAGTGAACACAGTAAACAATGGGTATGCCACAGGTGAATCACCAACACTAGATCAATCAAGGAGGGAATGGATTTGTACCATGAGATGAGACAGAGGACATTTCCGTGGAAGGAGAGTTTTTCCAGAACAATCAAGGGAACTTCCAGAGTAACCAAGGTGGGTTTTAGCCTATACAGTATGATAATCAAGGCATGCAGGGAGGACACATTAGAAGACTTCCTCCTGTATGTTGGACATGTGGAATGACAGAGCATATAACAAACATATGGGAGCGAAGGGTATGTAAATAATGGGCAGTTCTCAAGAGGGGGGGGTCCGCTTTTCCACCTGCATATGGCACACAAAATAGGGATGGGTTTGCCCAAGATGAAACAGTGCATCAAGCACGAGCGCTGACAATACAACAGGCTTTGCAACCACAGCAAGCACCATGGAGTCCGACACAAGGGCAGTCACAGCATGCACCCATGCAGATACAGAAGAGCGCAAACACGGGACAGTTACCGACTACTAGGATAGGAGGTGTTACCATGGGGGGAGGGAGGGAATCCTTTCACAGGCACGGGAATAAGCATGTACCCACAATAGGCTATCTCACTGAGTGACTTGATATGTTCAGTACTATCAGCAATGCCAAATCCTCAAGAGGAACCAAGAGTTGACGCCACAATAGGAGGCAAATCCTTTTCTTTTTTAGTAGACATGGGTGCAACACGCTCATGTATACCGGAGGGAACATTTTTACTCTCGGGTAATGCCATGCATGCTCAAGGTTTCGCAGGAGCTACAAGTAGAGTTTCTTTTACTGAAGAATTGCCAGTCTCTATAGGAGAATGTGATATGACTGTGCCATTGTTGTATTCAAGGCAGACACCAGCTAATATACTGGGTCGGGATTTAATGACAAAGTTGAATATGACAATTCTTTTTCTGATGAAGGCATAGTGTGTTCAACACCAGGGATGCATTATTTAAATGAGTGAATTCATTATGGCAATTACAGGGCAAATAGCCATACAATGAGTACCTTAAGAACCAGGAGGTGTTTCATTATGGGGTACGTATTTTGTTAACATGGCTGCCTGGTTTAGTGGGTAAGACTATGAGAATACCTGATGAGTTTCTCTTTGGGCTAGAGATTCCCATTGACGAAGTGGGACAGATTTTCCCCTTAGAGCTGCAAGCAGCTGTAGTACGAGGGGTTTTGGCAATACTCATAGGATTTGAGGACAATGGCAGATCATGGAGCAGAGTAATTGCTATCGGAGAAGGTTACAGATGAACTCACTGATGAGGTCATGTTTAAAGATGACCCATCCGATGACAAAGTAGTGTTTGACATGAGCATTGCATATTGGGTTAGATCAGAAAAACACAAGATTCTGCAAAGAATTATTGTAGTGAGACAGTGTCCTGCATTTTTTGATGAAGACATGGCGAAAGTGCCAGTTTTTTTTATGGACTATATGCCCCTATGACGTAAGCCTATTAAAGGGGGTTGGAGAAGTTAAGATTAAACTGAAGCCAGGAGCAATTTTACCTCGAGCGTGACAGTATCACAAGTGTCGAGAGGCAGATGAGGGTATTTTTAAGATATCTGCCGTGATGGATCAAGGCATTTTAGTGACATCAAAGTCACCGTGTAATACCACAGTGTAGCCTGTGAAGGGGGGTTGTGGCGTTCAATTCAGGACATGTGCCAGATTAACCAGATTGTAGAGGCTGAGTTTCCTCTAGTTCCTAATCCAGCGATAATCTTATGTAGTATCCCTGTGATTCCACTGTGATTGACTTGAAAAAAGCGTTTTTTTCAATCCCATTGCATAACGATTCTTAAGATCTGACCGCATTTACGTTCAGACAGACTAAGTTAAAAAGCACAGGATAGACTTAAGCAATATTGATTTGCCAAGTGTTGTGTTGCAATACGTGGATGATATTTTGGTCTGCAGCGCATCAAAAGAAGAGTGCAGACGTGACTTAGTTCAGCTAATGATTATTTTAGCCGAGAAGGGATATAAGGTGGACATAGAAAAATTGCAGTATTGTCAAGAAGAGGCGTTATATATAGGCCAGTTAATTTCGCATGAAGGGAAGAAAGTTACACCAGAAAGAGCTGAGGCCATTTTGAAAACAGCAAAATTGCACACAAAGCAAATACAGCAATTTTTGGGACTAGGGCATGGGTATTTGATTATAGTTCATACACAAGGCCATTTTTGCAAGCCCTGAAAAAGGCTCAAGCGAGTCAGGAAAATATTGTATGGACTGAGGAAATGGAGGAAGGGTTTGATGAGTTGAAAAAGGCAATTTGCACAGCCAGTGCAAGCCTTTAGCATATTACAGTGGGATTTTGGACCCATTAATGAGGGGTAATTTCCCCTGCAAGCAATCTGTGGCAGCCGCCGCGTTCGCTATTGAGAAGTCTGCCAGTATAGTAATGGGGTGTTCCATGATGATGTTTGTTGAGCATGTATTTGCTGTTTTGGAAAAACCTAAGGGTACACTGACGTCTCAAAGAGCTTCTACTTATGAGGTGGTCATATCGAATCCGGCAATTAAAGTAGTCAGATGTAAAATGGTTGATCCTGCCACGTTTGTAGCCGAACCACTGGCAGACTATGAGCAGGCACTTGATAGCTCCAACTATGAGTTCTATGATGAGATTCCAAGGGTGAAGGAAAATGCTCTAGTAACTGGGGAGATTCTCTTTATTGATGGTTCTTTGAAAATCGATCAAACTGATAGACAAAGATATTCAGGTGCCGCTGTGGTAAGGCACATGGCTAACGGGGAATTTGAAGTATTGATTAGGGCACAACTACCATCTCACTTTTCAGCACAGGCTGCAGAATTAGTGGTGCCGATTGACGCGTTCGTGAAAAACGCAGACCAGGAAGTAACTGTGTACAGTGATTCTGCCTATGTGACATCGACAGTACACACAGGGCTAGCACTTTGGAAAAGGAGGGGCTCCCTCCGAGCGGACGGCACTCTAGTGCAACAGGCCGCCTTATTGGACAGATTTATTAAAGCACTACAGCTCCCAGTAGCAATCGTTAAGTACGCAGCGCTCACTAAGAGCAGACTTTATTTCATGCGGAAACTAAGCCGCAGATGAAGAAGGAAAACAAGCTGCATATTCAGAGGATATTATGAGCTTTGATACAGCTGATGTGAATGAAAGAATGGTGGCAATGATTATAAATGAAAGTTTTAACAACTTGTCGAGGACGCAACTAATGGAAGTTCAAGGTGAAGCACCACAGGATGAGAAAGATCAGTGGACAAGGAGGGGGTGTTCTTTATCCCCTTCCGAGGCATTGTGGCGACAGGAAAGCACTGGTAAATTGGTGATGCCTATAGCCTTATTAAGGGTGGTGTTGGGACAGCTACACTACCCTGCACCTGTCACTAGGAAAAGCCTTGCAGCAACTATGGTGGAGGAATGGTTTGTACCAAACTTGTTAGAACACGTTGCATTTTATGTAGTAAAATGTATTGTATGTAAAAGGTTTACTGCTGGGCACACGCTGCGAACAGTCAGAGGTGTCCCTCGACCAAACGGTCCTTTTCAGCATTTACATATCGATTATGTTGATACGCTGCATGTCTGTAATGGCTACAGATATATGATGGTGGTAGTGTGTCCCTTCTCAAGGTGGGTTGAAGCTGGCCCATGCACACATCCAGATGCCACTTGCGCTGCAAAGTTCCTAGTTTGTGAAGTATTTCCTAGATGGGGAATATGTGAGCTATTAAGATCCGATAATGGCCCCCATTTTGTGAAGTGTCTGAGCAGATAAGCTTATTGCTCAGTATAAAGCATACATTTTCTTCGGCTTATCACCTGCAAGCCAACCGATATGTGAGAAACGGCCTGCTTAAAGAAAGGATAGCTAAACTTGAGTTAACATTGAAAAAAGGATGGCTGCATTCCCTGCCTCTTACATTGTATGTGTTGAGGAATCAGCCAGGCTCTGACCATCTCACGCCTCATGAACTAGTAACGGGGAGGCAAATGAGAATGCCTTGCACTCCTCCATCGAGGACTAGAAGTGATGCCCAGGCAACAGCAGAATTGTTAGGAGATGAGTTACATGCCTACTTAACATATATGACTACAAGTATTTGTCATTTCAGAACAAGACAAATGGACTTGTTGTAGTTCTCAGAACACAGAAGACCACACAGCAACCGGATCAAATGAACTTCTATTGCCAAAGCTTTTTCACAGAGATCATGTACTGATCTGGAATTTTGTCTGCAAATGGCATCAACCCAGCTTTAATGGCCCTTTCATCGTGCAGGATGTCATCATCAGCAGTGTAGGTGCAAGAAAGAGGCGATTGGACATTCCTGGGGGACGTGAAGATCTACAGCGGCGAGGCCACCACACCTCCACCCGATTCGGAAGCAAGTCAAGGAGAAGTAGTTCAGCATGTGCAGACTAGATCAATGACTAGGAAGGACACAGATACTGCCCAGTAGAGAGAGAGAGTTCATTGCACTGTGGTTCGCTTGAGACACTCTTTGTAGCTACTAAAACAAGGAGTGAAAGAAAAAGCTATTGCTCTTGAGCCACCTATTGAAGTCTCGAAAAGAAATGCCAGACCTAGAATACACCTAGAATACATCTTTGACAATTGGAAAAGGGAGCAGTACCCAGATTCCTTTCACAGAGTTTCTCTTTGGAGGTGCCCATGGCGTTCATTGTATAATTCTTACTGTTTTCCTCTTCATTCGTATTCATCATTGGTTGGGGGGGGGGGGGGGCTGAACTACTGATGTTTACGTATTTTTGCAAGATCCTAAAAATGGTCCAGTAGTGAGGAGATTGCTCGCAGACATAATAGAGCAAATCCTCCAACTGCCCGAGTACTTTATGGAAAACACAAATGCCTCTGTCTGATGAAGACCCTAATAGACTAGTTGGAATGACAATGCATTACTTACCGTAAAAGCATTTCTGATGGTTGTATCTGCTTAGATTCACATGCTGTGGATAGGTCCGACATCCAGTGGTCACTGCAGAGTATTGCATTTTGTTTTTCGTAGTCGAAAAGGGGACGTCGACATGGCGTGTCTGTTTGTATTTTTTCTGCCCTGAAGGAGCCTTCTATACGTGAGTGAGTACAGAAAAGAGATGTAGAAAGATGTCTATGTTCCTTCCATCCGAGCGGGGAGGAAGGGTGGGCGCATGTGAATCTAAGCAGATACAACCATCAGAAATGCTTTTACGGTAAGTAATGCATTGTCTTCTGATGTTTGTTAATCTGCTTAGAATCACATGCTGTGCATAGACTAGCGAGCAGTACCCGGAGTTGGCGGTGGGTTATGAGAAGGAACAGTAGAGAAAAGATGTCTTAATACTGCCTGTCCCACCTAGGAGTCAGATCTAGAGTGTGCATCTAGACAGTAGTGTTTTGTAAAGGTGTGCACAGAACTCCAGGTAGCCGCTTTGCAGATGGACTCAAGGGGAACATTTGCAATGAATGCTATGGAAGCCGCAGTGCCTCGAGTAGAATGTGCTCTTGGCTTGAAGGGTAATTCTCTCTTAGCAAGAGTGTAACAGAGAGTGATGCATTGAACAATTCATCTAGATATAGTCGATTTTGAGACTGCATCTCCTTCTCTTCCTGCTGCCACCGAGACAAAGAACTGATTAGTCTTTCTAAATGGCCTGGTTCTTTCCATGTAGAACATGACAGCTCTGCGTACATCCAGTGTATGCAGACTTTTTTCTCCCAAGTTGGAAGGGTTTTGAAAGAAAGTTGGTAGATCTATTGACTGGTTTACATGGAATTTAGAGATGAATTTCGGTGCAAACCTAGGGTGTGTGCGTAGAACCACCTTATCTTTGTGAACTGTTACGAAGGGGTCTAGAACCGAAAGAGCCTGTAGTTCACTTACTCTCCTAATGGAGGTGATAGCTATTAGGAAAGCAGTCTTAAGAGTGAGGTCCTTAAGAGTTGCCTTGTGCATGGGTTCAAATGGCGAGCCCATGAGTCTCGAAAGTACCACATTTAAGTCCCATCCGGGAGCTGGGTTAGCTATCGGAGGGTGTATTCTCTTTACCCCCTCCATGAAGGCCTTGATAACTGGTATCTTCCACCACGACACTTTAAGTTGGGAAGTGGTGTATGCAGAAAGTGCCGCCAGGTGGACTTTAATGGAATTGAACACTAGACCTGAATCCAATAAATGGGTCAAGTACAGAACAATGTGTGTGGGAGAGCAATCAACCGCGTTGATGCTCTTACCTGTACACCAGATGACAAATCTTCTCCACTTGCTAGAATAGCAGTGGCGAGTATTAGGTTTTCTGGCTTCCCTGAGTATGTCCATACATCTCTGTGGGAGTTGTAGATGTCCAAATTCTATGATCTCAGGAGCCAGGCTGCTAAGTTCATGGTCTGAGGGCATGGATGCAGTGTCCTGCCCTTGTCCTGTGACAGCATGTTGTACGGGCAGGGAAGTTTCACTGGGGGAGATAGGGACATCTCCATCAAGTGAGCGAACCATGGCTGCCGGGCCCACATCAGGACCACTAGTAGGAACAAGTTACTTACCTGTAACTGTTGTTCTCCAGCATGGGTCTGGCATGGATTCACATGCTCATGAATATTCCCCGTCGTCAGGCTGATCTGTCTTTCGTAGTAGTAACCAATCACTGGTCTCTGCGTCATACTGACCACAGCCAATGACTGCCCTCTACCTAAGCACCGCCTCTGGCAGCCATCTTCAGATTTGGAAGCACGTGAAGTGGCAGTATGACCAAGTGAAGAGCCGCAGAGGGGTAGGCGGGAGGGTTTGCATGTGAATCCATGCCAGACCCATGCTGGAGAACAACAGTTACAGGTAAGTAACTTGTTCCTTCTCCAGCATGGGGTCTGGCATGGATTCACATGCTCATGAATAAAGAATACATAGCAGTACACACATGCACAACCACGGGAGGTGGCAAAGGCTCAACATTAAGCATTACAAAAAACTCAACATCAAGCAATCTTACCTCCTCACCAGGCTCACTTCAGGCGAACAGGTTGCGCAGCACTGCTTGGCCGACCCTGGACTCCTCCCCGGAATCCCGATCGACGCAGTAGAATTTCGTGAAGGTGTGCGTCGACCTCCACATAGCAGCCCTGCATATGTCCATCAGGGGCACACCAGAAAGGAACGCCGTGGTAGCTGCGATCGCTCTGGTGGAATGGGCTCTCGGACGGCCAGGCAGCGGTCGGTTTGCCAACCGATGACAGTACATGATACAGCCGGAGAGCCATCTGGAAATGGAAGCCTTCGAGAGAGCCTTCCCCTGATTGACAGGTCCAAAGTTCACAAAGAGTTGTGACGTCTTCCGAAAACACTTTGTGCGGTCCACGTAGAACTTCAGCGCTCTAGCCACATCAAGCGAGTGCAAAGTCCTCTCAGCCGGCGACGAAGGCGACGGGAAAAACACAGGCAACACCAAGGGTTCGATGAGGTGGAAGTCCGACGGCACCTTGGGCATGAAGGAGGGGTGCGTCCTGAGCACCACCCTCGTGTCGTGAAAAGTCAAGTATGGTGGCTTGCAAGATAGGGCCTGGATCTCTCCCACTCGTCGTGCGGAGGTGATGGCCACAAGAAACGCGGTTTTCCACGACAGGAAATTCAACGGGGCCGAGTGCAGAGGCTCGAACGGAGGTCCCATGAGCTTGGTCAGCACCACGTTGAGCTCCCACGCCGGGGCCGGTGCCTTCACCGGCGGGAACGATCTGAACAGTCCCTTCATGAACTCTTTCACCAGACGATGAGACCACAAGGACGTCCGCCCCGTGGTTCTGGTGTATCGGGAGATCGCGGCAAGATGAATCTTGATGGACGCGTGCACCAGTCCAGCCTTGGCCAGCGTCAACAGGTACGGCAGCACTTGGGGAGCCGTAATCCTCAGAGGGTTAATCTTCTGTGCATGGCACCAGACAGAGAACTTCTTCCATTTCTGTCCGTAGCATTTAAGAGTCGAGGACGCCCTGGCCTTTGCAAGAACCTCTCTGCAGTCGGCCGGTATGTCGTATCCTCCAAACTCTAGCGCTGCAGGAGCCAGGCCTGCAAGTTCAGCGACTTCGGGTCGTGGTGGAGGATGGCGCCTCCTTCCCTGGAGAGCAGATCCGCGTCCACTGGCAGCTTGATCGGCAGGGACGCTGACAAGTCCAGAAGGTCCGGGAACCATATCTGCCTCGGCCACGCAGGTGCGACGAGGATCATCCTGCACCGTGACCTCTTGAGCTGGTTGATGAGCCGGATCAGCAGTGGCAGAGGAGGGAACGCGTATAGGAACAGGCCTTCCCAAGGGAACGAGAAAGCATCGCTCATGCTCCTCGGCTGGGGAAACCTGCTGGCGAACCTCCGGCACTTGGAGTTCGTCGCCGTCACGAACAGGTCGATCTGGGGTGTGCCCCACCGTCGGAAGAGGCGATCCACTAGATCCTGCCATAGTTCCCACTCGTGGCACGAGCGCAGCTCCCTGCTGAGTGAGTCGGCGATGGTGTTTTTTATCCCTGCCAGATGAAACGGCACCAGAAACATCCTTTGGGCGACGGCCCAATGCCACAGGTCCTGCGCCTCCTTGGACAGTGCTGGGGACCTGGTTCCGCCCTGTTTCCTGATGTAAAACATGGTGGTGGTGTTGTCGGTGAAGATCCTCACCACCTTGCCCTTGAGGGACAGAAGGAAGGACCTGAGGGCCCAAAACACTGCACGGAGCTCCAGGACGTTGATATGGAGGGACTTCTCCGTCGGGAGCCAAAGGCCTCTCGCGTGCAGATTTCCGGTGTGCGCTCCCCATCCTTCCAGGGAGGCATCCGTGGTCACTGTCTCCTGGTGGCCTGGGGTCTGAAAGCCCATGCCCGCCGTCAGATGCGCGCGGGTGCCCCACCACCGGATCGCTCGTCGGAAACTCTCGTCGAGTGTGATCCTCTCCTCGAAGTTGCCCGTCGTCTGGATCCAGCGCGCGTCCAGGAACTCCTGCAACGGGCGCATCCGGAGCCTGCACATGGGAATGAGGTAGATGCAAGAAGACATCATTCCGAGGAGGGACTTGATGGACCTCACCTTGGCCGCGTCGGCAACCAACATCCGCTGCACCTTGCCCAGGATGGCCCTGGTCCTTTCCTCCGACGGGGAGGCCAGAAGGGACACTGTGTCGAGCCTCGCTCCCAGAAACAGTGCGGCTTGCGCGGGTACCAGGTGGGACTTGGCGTAGTTCACGGAGAATCCCAGGTCCGTGAGAAGTTGGACGGTCCTTGCCGTGTGCTCCACAGCGAGCTCCCTCGTCTTGGCTCGGATGAGCCAGTCGTCCAGGTAGGGGTAGACGTGGATCCCCTCTCGGCGCAGCTGCGCCGCCACTGGTGCAAGGCACTTGGTGAATACCCTGGGTGCCGACCGTAGAACGAAGGGAAGGGCTCTGAACTGATAGTGACGCCCTTGGACCACGAACCTGAGAAATTTTCGGTGCCCCTTTAGGATGGGAATATGGAAGTAGGCATCCTCCAAATCCAACGACGACAGGAAGTCGCCCTACTCCAGCTGACCCAGGACGTGCTGGAGGGTGACCATCCGGAACTTCTGCGCCTTGATGAACTTGTTCAGCCGTCGTAGGTCTAGGATGGGGCGCCATCCTCCCGTCTTCTTCTTCACGAGGAAGTATCTTGAGTAAACTCCGGAGCCCCGAAGCCTCTTTGGGACGAGCTCGATGGCGCCCTTCTTGAGCATCGCCTTTACCTCCAAGAGAAGTTGAGGGACGTGATGTTCTTTCCTGGCCACAGGGGGGACGCGCGGGCACCTCTTTAGAAACTCGAGCGTGTGACCCTGAGCCAGGGCGTCCAGCACCCAACGGTCGGTGGAGATGGACTCCCACACGCTGACAAAGCTCGCCAGCCGGCCTCCCACCGGGGTGCTTCGGTGGGGGCCCGACCCCACGGCCGGTTCAATCCTGCTTAGACGAAGCTTTGCCGCCTTGACCTCCTTGGCGACGACGGCGGGGTCCGCCTGACTTGCCTCGTCCCCTGTAAGCTTCCTGAGACGACGAACGGGCCGCTTGACGGTAGGTGGAAAATCCGCCGCCGGAACCTTTGGAGGCACCCTTGCCTCCGCCGCTCCGAAAGGGCGGCTGCCGTTGCTGGAGAACCCCGAGAGCCCGGGCCGTCTCCGTGTCCGCTTTAATGGCCTGAAGGGAATCGTCCACTGTTTTCCCAAACAGGTTGTTACCATCGAACGGCATGTCCAGGACTCTGGTCTGTACGTCTTGACGGAAGTCCGTAGCCTTGAGCCATCCACGCCGCCTAAGGCACACGCCGTTGCCCAACTGGCGAAATCCAGTGTCGGCGATGTCCGTCGCAATCGTGATGGCGTGGTTCGACGCCACCTCACCTTCCTGCAAGATCTCCAGGGCATCCGCCCTCTTGTCGTCCGGTAGGAAGTCCAGCAGGGGAGCCAGTTTGTACCACAGCTCCCTGTCGTAGCGGGCTACGATAGCTAAAGCGTTGGCCGCCTTAATCGTCGTCGCTGCAGACGAGATGACCCTGCGCCCCATCGTGTCCAATTTCTTTCCCTCGCCGTCCGGCGGGGAAGTCGAAGTGGAGGCCGCACCCTCCCCCCCCGCTTTCTTCCTGGCCGCCGCGGAGACGACGGAGTCCGGGGTAGGCTGTGCCCTGAGGCACAAGGGGGCCGGGACCCGGTACTTCTTCTCGTACCGGTCTCTTCTAGCCGGCGTCGTGGATGGGTTCTTGAGGAGGGCAAGGCCCTCATCCCAAATATCGTCCAGCAGAGACACCGCGAGGACCGTCTTCCTCTTGGCCTCGCGCCGCTGATAAAGGAAACCTTCCTTCTTCTCCTCAGGGCAGAGCTGGAAGAGCTCGGATGCCCTGGCGATCATGGAGTGAAAAGATCCAATCTCGTCGGGCGGAGAAGCCCGGGTGGGAGGTGACGACGGCAGATCCTCGTCGTACACCTAGTCGTCCGTACCCGTCGCGGCCGTGTCAGTCCCCGTGTCATCCCCTCGAGTCGTGGACGGGGAGGAGGGCTGAACGGGGCGCGACGGCTGAAAAGGAGGTGGAGGGTGAATCCTTCTCTTCTTAGGAGGGGGGCTGCCCGAAGGGCCTGGTTCCGGGTCCCCCGACGGGAGTGGCTCCTCCACTGGTAACGGCAGTCTCGTCCTTATCTCTGAGCATAAGGACTGTATAGCCAACAAAATGGCCGCCGAGTTGTCTTGCGGCGCTGGTAGAGGGGAGTCCGACGGGCGGTCAGGGGCCTCGTCGGTACCCTCGACGATGTCGTGGTCTCCTGCGTCGGGATCCCTCCCGACGGGCTGGTCTTCTTCCACACCAACGCCGTGGCTTAAGACCTCGATCAGTTCTTCCTCAGAGGTTGAGGCCGAATCCACGACGACCTCCTGCCTCCCCTTTTTCTTCTCCGTCAGAGGTTTCACGGGGGTCCTGTCAATGGGCATAAAAGAGGACTCCCTCTGCGGTGGCAGGGAGACTCTGAGCCCCGAGGTCGCCTCCACCGGTGTAGCCTCCACAGGCTGAGCCAGGGCCGCCGCGACTGTCTCGATAGAGGCCTTGGCAGGATGGATTAAGGCTTTCACCACCTTAGGTGCGCTCACCGCCTTCTCCTTGAGGGGGGGGGACACTGCCTCGCTCCCCCTCCGCCTTAGATCTCGACCGGGGCCTCTCCAGGAGCTTCGCCGGGTGCTCGGCCTTCCTCTTACCCGACCCAGAGCGTTGGCTCGTGGTTGATGGTGCCGGGGAGGGTGCGCCCTGCCTGGCGCCCGTAGAGCCCGACCGTTCGGCGCTCCCGGTGCCAGCGGACTCGCGGTGCTTGGCCTTGTGTTGGACCCCCGTCGCCGGGGCGTCCTCAAAGGTCTTAGAAGACCGCTCAGATTTCTTCCTCCTTTTCTCGCCGGACGGGCTTTTACCTTCCAGCCAGTTGGCGAGACGTTGATGGCGGTCCTTCATGGTCCGCTCCGACATGTTGCCGCAAAACGCACAGTCCTTCTCCACGTGCGTCTTGTCCTCATGTAGGCAGTAAAGACAAAAGGAGTGTTCGTCTTCCTTAAAGACATTCTGTAGCTGGCATCCAGGGCAGACCCTGAACAGCTTTCCGGGCGTCGAGCTTCCCTTCTCCTGGGCCATGACCGAGATGGGCCTGAGAAACTTCTGGAATGCTCCAAAAGCGTAGCTCGACGAATCTTCACCCTTCGAGGGGTGTAGACGAATCCGATACGGGTCCCCGTTGATCGGATGGAGAGTCGGTGGAGCTTGAGGCTCTTTTGACCGAAAAAACTAAGTTTTTTGAGAAAAAAACGTGAAAAATAGCACTAACGCTCGAGAGCAATAGCACGAGGATCCCAACACATGAACGTGCGGTAAAAATCTGAAGATGGCTGCCAGAGGCGGGGCTTAGGTAGAGGGCAGTCATTGGCTGTGGTCAGTATGACGCAGAGACCAGTGATTGGTTACTACTACGAAAGACAGATCAGAAACGAAACTGATACTGTTTTTTTTTTTTCTTTACCGAGGATTCCCAGCCTGACGACGGGGAATATTCATGAGCATGTGAATCCATGCCAGACCCCATGCTGGAGAATCATGGTAACTTGTTCCTGGTGCATCTTGTGCACAACTTTGTTGAGAAGGGGAGTTGGGGGAAAGGCGTAAACAAATTTCCCTGACCATTGAATCGACAGACCGTTCCCCTTGGACTGGTTCTGGAGGTACCTGGAGGCGTAACTTTGGCATTGTGAGTTCTCCAGAGTTGCGAACAGGTCTATTTCGGGGATTCCCCATTGCGTGAAGACGTCTAAGACGATGTCTTCGTGCACTCGCCCTTCGTACTCTTCGGGCAGGGGGAATTCTCTGCTGAGTTCGTCTGCTAGCAGATTGAGTTCCCCTGGTACGTGTTGTGACAGTAGGAACATGTGTCTGAGAGCCCTGCTTGTTGATGTAGTACATGGCTGTGGTGCTGTCTGTAAGGACCATCACTGTCTTCCCTTGTAGGTGTTTTTGGAAGGCTTTTAGTGCTTTGAACACCGCCAGTAGCTCCAGTAGGTTTATGTGCTTGGATGCTACGCTCGGAGTCCACACTCCGTGAGCAGTCTGTTGGGATAGGTGAGCCCCCCATCCTGTGAGGGATGCGTCCGTGGTTAGAGTGGCCTCCACCGCGGGTGTGGCAAAGGGTTTCCCTATTATCAGGTTTTCCTTTGTCCACCACCGTAGCGAGAGAACCAAGGCCTGCGAGACCACCACTAGATCGTCCCATTGTACGCTGGCCTGACACCACTGGCTGTTGAGCCACTCTTGCATTGGGCGCAGGCGCGCGTGAGGTACCAAATAAATACACAACGCCATCATTCCTAGCAAGCGCATCACTTTGCGCACCGTCACCTCTCGACCTGCCACATATTGGGGGATCTGAAACAGCATGTTTTGGACCCTCTCGTTGGAGGGGAAGACAAGGCCGTCCTTTGTTCGAATTAGAGCCCCTAGGAATTGTTTGACCTGGCTGGGGTCCAAGCTGGACTTTTTCTCGTTGATGAAGCCCAGTTGGAACAAAAGGTCTACAGTCTTTTGGGTGTTTGAGAAGCATGTCTCGTAAGAATCCCCTGTTATGAGCCAGTCGTCGAGGTAAGGGTATACTGGGATGGATAATCTGCGCAGATGGGCCGCTGCCACTGCCAGTACCTTCGTGAAAACCCTTGGTGCAGATGCTATGCCGAAGGGTAGCACTTTGAACTGGTAGTGTTTGCCCTCTATCATGAACCTGAGGTATTTTCTGTGCGCTGGCAACATTAAAATATGAAAGTATGCATCTTTCATGTCCAGTGTTGTCATGTAATCTCCCTGTGATAGCAGTGGGATCACTTCCTGTAAGGTCACCATACGAAACTTTTGGGGTTTGACAAACTTGTTCGCTGGGCGCAGATCTAACAGGGCGCATGGTTAGATCCTTTTTGGGTACAAGGAAGTACACTGAATAAATACCTTCCATTACCTGAGATAGAGGCACGACCTCTATGGCTCCTTTTTTTCCAGCAGTTGGTCCACTTCTTGGAGAAGGATGGCGAGGTGTTCTGGTGTCATGCGGCGTCCCCTCCGGCGTCTGTATGTTGGGGAACTGTTGAACTCTATACAGTAGCCGCGGGCTACGGTGGAAAGTACCCAGCGGTCTGATGTTATTCCCTCCCATGCTGGAAGAAAAGATGTTAACCGGCCCCCGACCGGCGTTGCATGGGAGGGGACCCGAATCTTCACGTCACTTGGTGGTGTTGGTGGCTTGGGAGCCTCTGGGGGTGGAACCCCGGCCTCTCCCTTTGCCACGGCGTTGACCCCTCTGATTCTACTGGCCACTATTACCCTGGTAGTTGCTTGCAGAATACTGTTGGTTTTGTTGCTGGTGTTGTCCACGAAAAAAGCGCTTATTACCAACTCCCCGCCTGTTAGGGGGTTTTGAAATTTGGTCTAAGGTCTTTATTGTGTCAAATTCTTTCTTCGCATTCTCCTGCGCGTCATCCACTGCTCTCCCAAAGAGGTTGGACTCCTCTATGGGCTTATTAATAAGGGACGCTTGTGTTTCCGCCTTAAATCCGGAATTGCGACGCCAGACGTGACGCTTCAGCAAAATTCCTTGTACCAAAGTGCGGCCAGCCGTCTCTGCTGCATCGAGGGTATTCTTGACGATGCTTTGGTTGACCAGAGAGCCCCCGTTAACTGTAGCCAGCAAACGAGTCCTTAGGGGTTCGGGAACTTCTTCGATGTCCTGATTGAGCTTAGCCCATTGAGCATCAGCGTAGCTTGCCAATAGGGTATTATTATTGGCAATTCTGGTACAGAATGCTGCAGAGGTGGTGATTCTCTTGGCTAGGGCATACAGCTTCTTCCCCTCTTTATCTGGGGATGCCTCGCTGGTAGATGGTGGGACGCCTGCCCTTTTCCTGGTGTTGGTCACAACCAGGGAGTCCGGGATCAAGTGACCCTTAATATATAATGGGTCTGATTGAGAGGGAGAGAACAGTTTCTCAATCCTCGGATTGACCCCTCACCAATGCAGGAGTGGAAAGAGAAGGGGTAATACGTCTCTTAACTGAAGCGAGGATGGGTATAATTTGGCTAGTGGGGGGTTTTTCCTTGATAATCCTCTCCACAAAAATCGGTGTCTGGGGTGACTTCCCCAGTTTCAATTTAGAAATGTGCTGCTGCCTTCTTCAGCAGTGCATTGAAGGTGGGTTGATCACCGACAGGCGAAGGGTTCCTGACTGGTGTAGTTTCAGTAGACCTGATGACTGTACTGCTACTGCCTGTGTCTGTCGACCTAGCTGGTGACTGCCAGGGATTTGGGTCGCCCTCGCCTGCGTCCTCCTGGAATCCCTCCTCACCTAGGTTAGTTTCCTCGTGAAAACCTTCCTCTTCTTGTTGGTCTTCAACATAGGTGAACTCATCTTCCTCCTGGAAGAAGGTGTCTTCCTCAGTGGGATTGTAAGAGCATATGTCCTCCTGAATGGGGTTATAAAACTTCTGGTATTTAGCCCTTGGACTCTCCAGGGGTGCCTCCCTTGGTCTCTTGGGTGCCCTGTCTTCTGGGATGGACATGAACCTGTCTAGTTTATCCATACAGGTCTGGAACCTTTCAAAGGTCCATTGAGGGCGGCCAGGACGGTCTGGGAATGAAAAAGGAGTTTCATCCTCCTGTAGTTGTCTGGTTCTGTCCCATAACGTCGAAACAAGTGAGCCTTCGCCTTCTGAGTAGCCTTCTCGCTGGCTAGGGCCTTCTTTCGGCGTCGGGAACTGGCCTGATCTGTTTTCCGGCACTTTTGGCATATCTTTGGCCTTGTGCGCGGTTTTCGGCGTCCCACTCGCCGTACGTCTCTGGCCGTCCTTAGATGCTATGCGCGCGAGGCTTTCGGCGATCATTCTCTCTTCCGAGGGATCGGTCGCCGTCGAGCCTTTGCTCGTCGAGTCCTTGTTGGCAATGTGAGCGCTCTTACGATGCGCGTCGCCGGAGGTTTTGGTGTTAGCGCCCTTATTTTTGGAATGCCCAGTCGCCTGTCGCGGAGGCGGGGAGGGCTGACAACCCTTACGGTCGGCGGAAGACGCCGGTGGGCCCGGCATCCCCGTTGGCGCTATGGCTGCCTTCGTCTTTGACGAATGCGTGCCGGGGGGTATGTGCTTTGGTGTTTTTCCGTGTGCGTCCTTGTCGCCGGGGTGTTCATCCCCATAAGCTGGGTGTGAGCCAGGCTTGTCGGGGCCGGACGACGTGGAGCGTGAACGCTCCTTTGAGAGGTCTACAGCGTCCGTTACGGGGGCCGTGTAGTCACTGTCCTCGTCACACTCAGCAGCGGGGGAGGAGCCAGGCCTAGACATGGCGTAGGCCGCCCACCTTTTGACCCTGCGGTCTTTTAGAGTTTTGGGCTTTAGTAATTTACAGGCCGCACAGCCGTCCACCTGGTGATCGAGGGGTAAGCAACGGTTGCACCGTTTGTGCTTATCCTTCCAGGTATATTTACCCTTGCAAAGCGGGCAAAACCTAAATGGCGTCCTCTCCATAGCTGAGGGCAAAAAGTGTGACTACGACCTCGAAAGAGAGGGAGGGGAAAGAGAAAGGCATTCTTAAAGAGAAGAAAGAAAGGCCACAAAACCCCACTCTCCCTACTGTGTATGGCCGGCGAGGCCAGGTGTTCGGCAGCGCCGAAGGATCCCCTCCACTCGTCCTTCCGTCGAAGATCTTGCTCGGCGTAGAAACAGCTCTGCGTCGAGGGGGGGGGTGGTGGGATCTACGTTATTGATATTAATGACAAACGACCAAAGGTCGAAGAAACTATTTTGCAATGTCTCTCTAGGAGCTCCGCATAAAGGCGACCAGTAGCTGGGCGGAAAAAAACAATCTGAGGGACCTCGACGCGTGAGGGATTGTGGGTACAACGCACGTCACTATAGGGATAGTGTTACAGACACGCCTTGTCGACATCCCCTTTTCGACTCCGAAAAACAAAATGCAATACTCCGCAGTGACCACTGGATGTCGGACCTATGCACAGCATGTGATTCTAAGCAGATTAACAAACATCAGAAAGTCTATTATTTCTTAATTGAAGAACGCCCGCACTTTGTTGGACGCCAAACCATCATACATTTGAGAGATCCTGGGAATCAATCGGCAATCAATTGCTACGTGATATAAGTGAGCAAGTGAGCATTGTCTGGAACACCACAGTGAGCATCCTGATGGGCTTATCGAGTGAGGACATCCATAAACTGTTAGCTTTGATCTTTTATTATCTACTGGAAGCACATCCTCATTTGGTTTGGCGAAAAGACAATTCTTTTTTATGTATCAAGAACCCTATCAACCGTCCTGCCATCAGCCAGTTTCTTGTGGAGCAGATCCAGCTATTTCCAGAATATTTTATGAGATTGCCCGATTAAAGTTTGGTTTTTCCTTCCTTAAAAGTAAAAGTAGAAAACGGGCAACATTGATAGCAACAAAAATGTGGCAAACAATGAGAGACCACCACGACGTGCAAGAGGCTATTGTTGTATCCGTTGGACTTATTGGTACACCATCTACACATGCATTATGTTCATTATCATTCTACTTTCTCTCACAGCACGTACGATTATGTAGATACAAATATGGCAGTAGTTCCTGTGCATCTTCCTATGCAGCAGGAGGGTACAGAAGTGGCAAGTGTAAGACCACCAAAACCGCATGTGATGGTTCCTACTCCAGTAGCTTATGTGGAGGCGCCTGGTTCTGTGGCAATTGTCACTAGACATCCTTATGCAGGAAAGCATCTTTTAGATATTTTTCCTGAGAACCAGATACAAATATTAGGGAAAGGCAAAGGAAGAGATCTTTTGTGACTGACCCTACATCAGTAGCATGTGTAACGACACCGATTGCACTGACAAATGTCCCTATGATTCCCCCAGGAAGAAGGAACTATGCAGAGATAAATCATGAGACTTTTACAGATTACAGAAGCTCATGAGGCGATAAGAGAAGTACAAGGGAAGATGATCATGATATGAGTTATTTTTCATGCGCTTAAAAAAAACAGAGGTTTCTTAAGCGCGGACCCAGGAATCAAACCTGCGTTGGCCTGTCATCTTGCTTCCAAGGCGAGCACGTTGCCCCTGAGCTATCCTCCCATGACATTCATGACTTGAATGATTATCTAGACAGCAAAGCACATATGGGAAATAATATTTGGTATTAGCACATGAAAGACAAAATAACCTCAAAAGGAGGAATGTTATGTATGTGCACTCCTGACTTATAGTATGGGGAAGTCTAAAAATCATAGCCATGGAAATAGATGTTCAGACAGCACACTGTCTATCTCATATTGCACTGTCGAACAAGAGGTCAATTCTTGGGCCGGACAGATTTAAAATGGGCAACTGAGTGGACAGATCCATATGAAGATGACTATGTGCAAGACACAAAGACAAGAGCAAGAACCCACACTAAGAATCATGTGATAATATATGAACAGCCTCAGTGAAAGGGGCTGGAATTAGATGGGAAGTAAACAGAAGACTAGAGTCCAGGAAAATCAGCAGAAGACATTTGAACATGGAAGAACAGAGGCCAGATGCAGATTTGAGGATCAGTGCTTTCTCCAGATGGATGGGAAGAAGGAGAGCATGGGTAGTAATTGGCTTCTACAAGCCAAATATCGACATTGTAGAGAATGGATGCAAACCTCCATTTGCCTGCACTTGCTAAACTACTGACATGGGTCGAAGATCAAGGAGGGCCCCTGCAGTTAGTGCCTTTGCAAAATACAAAGCTGTGCTTCAGAAATAATGGCACAAGAAAGCTTGCAGAAAACCAGAATGGTGGTAGTCTTTGACATGCCAGGAATGAACATTGGGACAGCAGTGATAATGGATCAGTCCTGGGCTTGTGTATCCAGAGCTTATATGAAACTGCCAAAGCATTGGGAAGGACTGTTCTACAGTGAACAGTCATGTTCCAGCATTGGTGATTCCTAAAATTGACCTGAACATGCCCACCTGAGGAAAGAGATCTGCTGAGCTCCTGAATCGAATAAAGCGAGAACTATTTCTCAGCCAAGTCGATAGAAGCCTTTGATTCTATTCCATATGAACAGACTGTTTAGTAAGACTTCATCAATATTCACAATAATATTCATGCCCTGTATCCAGACCGATGCAAATACTAAATGGTTACCAGATGAGAATTGTTGCAGACGATCAAGACGACCATCGAGGGATTCAATGCTATCAAGGAGGAGCCGAGAGTCATACGATTGATGACTCTTCAGAATAGGTATGTCTTGGATATGATCACAGCCATGGATGGAGGGGCTTGTGCCTAAATTGGAGAATCATGTTGCACGTTCATACCTGCTCATGACGACGAGAATGGCACCTTGACAGAGTCCACAGAAAAGCTGACGAAGTTACACATTCAAATGATAAACGAAGTGGAAAACATTACTGATGACAGATGGTTTGGATCACTCTTTTCGTGGGTTCCACAATGGATGGCAGATATATTCAAGTTTCTTGGAGCCCTGATAGGGATGTTAATGCTTGCTTGGATTCTGTGTGATCAGGATAATCTCACAATGCAAGAAGACTGCCAAGAAAGATGTGGGAATAAAGATCATGATTGATGTCGAATCAGGATGGAAGACTAAAGAGCTGAGACGAAGAGACTACGTAAAGGCCAGCATCCATGCACCTGAGGGGACAAAGTTCCTGTACCTGAGGAACCACAAGAAGTATGTGGGGAAATGGATTTACTGCAGTCCCAGTGGACAATGTATGCGTATGTCCTGGAATAAGGATGAGCATGTGAAATCAGCAGGATGCCTGAAGGGAGTCAAAAATATGGGTCCCAAAGAAGCATTTCTTCAGAAGAGGATGTCTAGATGCGAAGACTGATGAGAGTGGTCGATGAATCGCCCAGAGGGGGTAATGGAGAGGTGGAGCCAAGTAACCCCATCCAATGCTCCTACCCCATGCTGCCTATATGTTGGGAGCCAGAATGTGAGACACATGCAGTACCAGTGAATACCTGTACCAAAGCCAATGTGTCACGCTTACCTGAATCTATGCAGGAGCGATGGAGTCCTCTGGCACTCCCCCCGACGCCCCCCCCATTCCTACTCTGCTCAATACAGTGGGAAGGATTATCTGTCGAAAGAGTGATAGGTTAGGATGTTGGAGTGGAACGATAGCCCCAACGGCCCCTTCCCTGCCCCACAATCTGGGAGTTTTTAGTTAACCCGAACTAGGGCGTGGCTCACCTCTCTGATCAATATGGTGGGCTCTCCATCCTGCCTTTGCAGTGGCGCTGTGTCTGGTACCCTGTGGGCGTCGTTACGTGATGGTCGCTGAAAGCGACTAATGTCCTGGGATGACTTCTGCTCCAGATCAATGTCTCTGGGACCAGTTGCCGCACTGGATTTTTTGTGCCGAGTAAAAGGTTCTGGGAAACCAGTTCGCTCACTGGATTTGGGTGCCGGCCTTGCAGTGAAGTACAGTTGTCAGGTAAGTATTGTTAACCGAAAAACCCAGTTACCTCACTGGGTTAATTATGCTGGAGTTACAGCGTGGTTCGTATGAGTTTGAATGCAGAGAGCAAGCGGTACGTGAAAATCTTCTAATTGTACCTTTTGTCTTTTCTACAGGGTTGTTCCGGGAGTCACTGATGCTGGATGGCTGGAGGAGCCCGCTGCTATTCTCTTGTTCTCTCTTCCTTTCCAGATGCCGACGATCGCAGGGACCAAACAAAGTAACAGGTAAGTTCTAGGAAGCATGAGCATTCCGGTAAGCGTGTGGTACAGAATTCACATGAAGCGCGTGTTGGTCTCTGGGCGTGGCTTATATAGGCAGCCACGCTCAGAGACTAGACCGCGTTGCTCGCTTTGGGCTGGCACCCACAGATCCATGTTGGAGGAAACAGGAAGTTCTCTTTAGTATGACTGGATGGCAAGGTTTCTTTGGTGACAAGCTTCTGACTCTCCAAGCCCTCACCCATACTGCTCCAATCTGCCTTCCCCACCTGCCACCATGAACCAAACATGAAAAGGGTCTGAAAGTGGAACCCAGGCTTGTAACCATGACAAATGGACTAGGTCGAGCGTTCCCTAGTAGAGCTACTGCCAAATGGAACGGACTCCCACTTCACCTTAGACTCGAGCCCAACTACCTGAAATTCAGAAAAAACCTAAAAAACCCCACTGTTCAAATAATTAACTATGACTAGACTACCTCACACTAACTGACTGTATTCACTAAAATGTCCTGTTCCCCTTACTGTTCCATCCACATCTTTTTGTCTGTGGCGCTCTATAAACATAAATAAATAAATATACAAAGAAAATCCTGGAAGTAAGATTCCCATTGAGAAAGCCATTCATGCCTACACGACAATATGATGGCCATTTGAATGAAATTGCGGAAGTAGTGGAAAAACTGAGCAAAAGGGAAGACTGATGAAGTCATGAAGAGCAGAATTGACGCACCCAGAAGAGATGCAGAGACGAGTGAACATAATTCTATACAAGCAAAGGAGGAGGTGTTAAACATGAGCAACATTTCGGGCTAAAAATGAAGATGTTCATGCTACAGAAATAATGAAGAAGTTATCAAGTCATGTTACAAAGGTACAGTTGCACCAACGCAAGTAGACAAAGCATTCTTTAAGGCTGGCTATGTAGTGAATAGCTTGCGATGATGCTCCAACGTATATGTATAGGAAATGTAAGGACTATGGATGATTCCACAAAGCACTTTAGCAGAGCTGGATTCCGTGAGCAGAAAAACTTTGTGTGTCGCAATTACAAATCGAAAACTCAACCAATG
Source organism: Ambystoma mexicanum (assembly GCF_040938575.1). Taxonomy (NCBI): domain Eukaryota; kingdom Metazoa; phylum Chordata; class Amphibia; order Caudata; family Ambystomatidae; genus Ambystoma; species Ambystoma mexicanum. The sequence continues at coordinate 142,269,533 of NC_090930.1, read as the reverse complement.
AGGTGGATCAAAGAAAGGCTTGGCTGGATCAACACCAAGAAGTCAAGGCCACTTTGGGCCTGGATGTGCGTACAAACAATAACAGAACGTGTGAAAAGAACACATTGTGTATAGGTGCTATATAAACTATCATATCATATCTATCATATTATATTATAACAAACCTGTCTTAAGTGGGGGGGGGGGTGACAATGAAGACGTCAGAGGTTCATCAAATAGTAGTATTTTAAATACAGTAAGACTCGAAAACATGGTCTACTGTCACAAGGCCAGATGAAAATAGACACTATGATGAACTTTATCAAAATCAAGAAGACAGTATGCTATACTTCCTCATTCTCCAGCACAGAGAACATTTCCAAGGCAGAGTTCAAAGCCTTAATTGACTAGTAAGCTGCAAGTGTGATAATGGATGCCAGGGCCAATTGGTGGGAAGCTATGATTATGACCAGCCCACCAGAACCTGTGTGCCAGCCTGAGTGCTGCTTGCGTAGTGGAATGTTACAGAGGGGTACAACAGTGTCAACACATTATAGAGGGACACGTAATAGAGAGCCCTATAGTTTGTGTAACCAATGGGAAGTCGTATATTTGATGATGTTTGTAGTGACCTGCACTAGAGGAGGGCTTAGATGCCCCACCTGATGTTAGAGACCCAATCACCTTCTCTGATCAGTATGGAACGTATACCTAGATGATCCTTGTAAGCCTATCAGCATTCCAAATAGGTTTTTGTAATTTGCAATGTAGGGAGACGTCAATGATGAGTTTGTAGTACATAACCTGCTTTTTTATGTGTTGAATTGAGTGTGAGGATCGACTGAACGCATTGATGTTCGTAACAGTTTTAGATAACTGATATTAAAACAGTTGCACTTTGCCAACTTCCTGAGTCAGTTTTGATTACTGATGTTTCAGTAGTGTTCTGCATTTCCAACTGTCTCCAAGTACTGCTACCTCGTCTTAAAGGGCTGGGTCGGATGCCCCAGTTCAGAACATTCAAACAGAATGTGAATCTATGAAAGATCCAATGCTGGAGAACCAGATTTCTCCAAATTAATGTTTAGACCAGACAATTTACCAAACTTCTCAAAAATCTCAAGGATGTAAGTTAGATCCACCCCTGGGTTGAAGACATATCAAAGTATATCATATGCATAAATTGATTACACGGTGCCTTACTCCTTCAAACACTATTCTCTCCATCGGTTAATTGCGCCCCATGTGAAGCAGCAAACAGTCCTGGAGATGGTGGGCAGCCTGGTCTCACATTAGTTCGAATGTTCCAAGACTCAGATCTGTTATTTCCGGTCTTCACCCAGGCAGTGAGCTAAGTAAAGATGAGAAGTACATATTACATAAAAGTGCAAACATCCACTCCAAGCCAAGCGAGTCAAATGCTTTAATTGTGACGCGAGTCAACTGCAGATCTCCAGGGACAGAGTTTGCGCTGGAACATGCTGTTCATGGTGGTAAGATCTGTAACAACCATTTGCAGTCATCTCACTAGTATTCAGTTTATTCATGTGCAGTTGAGCACAGATAATGATCTCTATGAGTCACACTAAGTTGGATCCTTATTTGACTTCAGGATGGGCACTATAACCACTTCCCCCATGGTCTGTGGGAGAAAGTCTTCATACAAGCTCTTATATACTTGCAGGAGTTTGATCTATGGTTTGGTTGCAGTCCTTAGAACATGTCTGCCATGAGTCTCGTGTGTGGGAAGCATAGGCTTTAAGTTCATGTGCTTGCCCAGTAATCAATGTGGGCAGTAAAGCATTTGTATTCAATCTCATCTATTGAGGGCTGCCAGATTTTCCACAAAAACAACCAAAAATGTTGTTAATTTCCAGTTGTGTCAGCCAAACTTCACCAGTTTCATCTGCCAGTCTAGTTATGCCCATGCTTGGTTGCTCTCCATTTAGCAAGCATGCCAGCAGTATGCCCGACTTGTTTTGAGCATGTAGCCTCTCAGTGGATGCTGTATAGCTCAGTTTAACCAACCTACCACAGGCCTCTAGTCATTTATTCCCGAGGTTCACTAATTTCAATTAATTACTTAGCCCAGCAGTCAGAGAGGCTATCATTTGTCTGAGCTCACTTATGAACTTATTGTTAAGTGTTGCTAATTCCCACTTGCTACTTGAAATGTTCCCAAACTACCAGAGAGTCGGATTCTCTATGCACATTGTTTCCAATAATCAAATGTTCATATTATGTCATGTCAAGTAGGGCTCTGGTCTTAGTTTCCATGCGGTCATGGGCTGTATTGTCTCGGACTAGAGATAATTTGTGATTAATAGTGATTAATAGTGCATGGTAGGATAAAGTCTTGCCCACGTATTGAGTGTTGGTGACCGTATGTGTTCTGGTCTTGCACAGTGGTAATAAATACAGATGTAAAACCTACGAGGACGGGAAAAGAATAGGCATGTTTAGTTGGGCTACGTGTTCTCCAATGATGTGTACCAATACCTTTGCATCATGGGATGATGGAGAGAGGTTTGAATCAGAACAATTTAGTTCTGGGTGAAGCACACAATTTATGTCTCTAAACCCCATACCCAAAATGATTCTCTGTAAGGGGCAGATGATTGAAATACCCTCTGGAAGAAGCCAGCAGCTTTACTATTCAGAGAATAAGCGTTTGTGATGAAAACGGTCTCTCTCAATCTCTGTTCTACTACTACCGTCAGCCTCCCCTTGGCATTGGACTGTTTCAAGTTGAAACAGAATATCACAAGAAATCAAAGTCAGCACTCAACTGGAGTATGTCGAGACATATCTTGATGGACCTGACCATCTTCTAAGCAGGTTTTCTTGATTCACTTAAGTCAGATGAGATTCTTGTAGCAGATTCTGATTTCTTCTTCCAAGATATGTATATTCCCCATTCTGCTTTACATAGATGTTAAGTCCTCAGCTGTTCCTGATTAAAAGATGAAGTTTGAACCTCATAAACTGCTATATGCTCTAATATCAATCACAGTTACTCCCAGTAGCGCAGAACCAGTGATGTGTCACTATGTGGCTCCTCCATCTCCCCGGCAGACTTCACGCCATTCCCCAAATGTTGCCAATCAAACTCTGTGTAGAGGGGGCAATTTCCCTCACCGACCTCTCTCCCAAAAAACTGCTGAAACAAATTCATAAAATAGAAAGATGAATAAAGTTAAAACATATCTATACCAGCTCTATATTTAAGAGCCATTATAGTTTTTCACCTGGTCTTATTGTTAGAGAGTTTTACAAAGTTCCACCAATTAGAAGACTTTAGAAGTCTCACACTTGGGACATTGGGCACCAACTCTTAGTATAGGCCTGAACCACACAAGTAAGTTGGTATCAATGGATGAGCAGCCAGGCTTTTCTTAGGAGGGAGAAGGTGCTATAGGGAGTATACACATATGCAAAAGAGACACTGACAGTTATATAAAAATGGTTTATTTTGTATATGCACCAAGGTAAAATGCAAGTACTAAAACACACGATAAGTAAAAACCAATGCATTATTCACAGTAAGTAAACCCCTTTGTGATACTTTTAGAATGGCAGTATGCAATTCAAAAGCAAGTAAAACTTTTGTAATAACTTTTAGAATATCTTTTTCAGGTAAAATTAATTAAAAAAAACCAACAAAAGGTACGTAAATACTTTGCAGTAATTTCACAGAGGCTTAACACTAGAAGTCCATCCCTTTCTAGTTATGAGTGTCTTAGAGTCAGATTGGAGGATAACACAGCTGTAGAAAGTTCCAAAGGAAGTCTTCTTTAGCAAGTAAGTAACAATATTTGATGGAAAAAGGGTCAGCAAATTCCGAGAAGTCTCCCTGTAGGCTCACATCTGTTAGGCCTGGGTGAATGTGTATGGGCAAACTCCCAAACACACGAATCAGCACACCAGCAACACAGCAGACGCATAGCAATTCTAGGTTCTGCCAAGAGTATCACAGTATTTTAGAAGTGAAGAAGAGGTTGCAGCATGATACCCCCAGGAAGCAGCAGCAGCAGACCTGGTCATCGGATTCTTGGTCAGGCAGAAAAAAGAAGGGAAATTGGAGTGCATCTCGTAGCAGAAGTCAGTGAAGAGGCTTCCAGCAAAGGATTCGTCGGGGTTCTGTGATTTTGGCGCCTTTTGGGAAGCACCATTGAAGAAAGATTACCGCCCGGTCGATTCGTCTCGCTTTCTTGGTCCAGCACTCTGGTGAGGGGACTTCAAGGAGTCTTGCCTCTCAGGGTCCGGAAGGAGTCCACCAAAGTTTCAGGAGGATTCGATCTTCGGAAGTCAATGAACTGCACAGTGGCCACCGGTCCCAGGGTATTTGCCACTTGCAGCCAGTGAAGCTCACAGCTCGTCGTGGGATGGCTCAAAATGCAGGACATCTTCAGACTGATTGGACCACCAATCTAAGGGAGAGGAGAGTCCTTTTCAGGGCTTTCCTGACACTTGGAAGAAAGGGGTGGGGCAGCGGTGGTTACTCAGAGGGCATCTGCGGTCATCTGGAAGTGGCTGTGGACATCTCTCTTCCTCCTTGTCGGTTCTTCGGTTCCCGGGGTCAGCTTGTCTTCAGCCTCAGGATCCAGGTCTTTTATGCAGGAACCCAGTCTATCAGCACAAATGCATCATTCAAACTCTGGGTGGTGGCTGGCCCCCCAGTTGGAACTGGTTCCGGGCAGGAACACCAGAAGACGAAGAACAGCTTTTTGGTTTCCCTCCACCTCCCTCCCCCCCCAGTTTCCTGTCCTCAGACACACTGGAGCCTTGGCGGGCTTCACAAAGGATTCCCCACGAAGACGAAAGTGAAACCAGGGCCTCCCACACCCAGCACGGCAGAAGGACCAAGAAGGGACAAACAAACAGATGGCAACAAAAGAAAGAACAAAGCCACGATTGTGGGTCAATGGTGACCCTTCTGTCATGATCTCTGCTTCCAAAAGGTCAGGGTTTTCCCAACTCCCTTGGAAGCAGATCCATAACCCAGGTTCCGAGTGCCAACCAGTCCCAATTGGGACCTTTTGGACCCAGTCCTGGCGCCAGTGGCACCAGGCTCATAAATATGCCCAGTCCCAGCGCTGGAAGCGCCGGGCTCATAATGCTTGGGTGGACTTACCTTCAGCAGACCATGCTGCTTACTTGCCTGCCAGTTGAGCCTCTGATCCTCTTCTGTTTGGAACTACTTTTCCTGTTGGGTGGGGCTGGAGCCACTCCCTAGATTCAGAACACTGGAACTCTTCTGGAAGGCAGGAACTCTTTTCTTACCAGGAACTCTTTTCTTACTTAGGCGTGGCTGTGGAAGGAGACACCTAAGCACTACAGGAGGCTATTTAAACCACACCCGGTGGATGAATCTTGCTTTGCGTTATTCTGCAACCTCTGCAGCAGAACGCTCATCGTGTCTTCTGCATCCGGTCCTGGGCCTAAGGAAAAAGGCTTACCATCCTGAATCCAGTCTTCAGCAACACCTATAAAGACAAGAAAGAACAGGTTAGCATTCCGGCATCTGAAAGGCAAAGGCTTACCATCCTGAATCCAGTCTTCAGCAACACCTATAAAGACAAGAAAGAACAGGTTAGCATTCCGGCATCTGAAAGGCAAAGTCTTACCTACTCTTCGTGCGCTCCGGAGGTCTTCACACTGCATTCCGGCATCTGAAAGACAAAAGTTTACCAACTCTTCGCACGCTCCGGAGGCCTTCGGCGCTGCATCCCGCATCTGAAAGACAAAACAAGGTGCGTTTAAAGACATTGGGGAACTTTAATACTCACGTGCCATTACTCCTTTCCACATCTAATCCAGTGGGTATTCCGGCACCCTGCAGCCGCTCCGAACTCGTACCTGCAAAATAAAAAGACAGTTAGAGCGCATAGTGAAGCAGGCAACAAGCGCTTACTTACGTGCTTCCAGGCGCTTCTATTCATCACACGGGCTCCATCTTCAACTCACTTCAGCCCGTCATCCGCCATCGCCGGAACCCTGCAAAACAAGAGACATCATTACTAAAGACTTTAAAGACATTTGAATGACTCGAAACTTACCGTTCGTGCAGTAAACGACGGACAGCAGTCCTCTGAAGTCAAGAGGCCTGCGCTACCTATCCAGTGAAGAAACTGGTTACAGCACCCTGCCCCGAGGCAGATGGAGAGCTCGGCATTCACTTACCTAAGACATCTTACTCTACACGTCAGGCATACAGTGCACAGAGGTCCAGCCCAAAGAGCCAACCGGGTGCTACACATCACCTTTGAAGATACGGTAGTCGCCCAGTCAAGACCGGCGCCTCTGCGAGAATCAGGTGAGCGTTACAGAACGCAAAGCCTACCGCAAAACTCTCGCCCAGGCGAGGATACTGACCCCCTAGCCCGGTTACTTGGGGAACTAAGGGCAGAAGTGCATGCAGCTCGTCAGGAAACGAATGCTCTAAGAAGGGAACTAATTATTTCCAAGGAGAGAACAGACAATCTTGCTAGACAAGTGCTACAGTCACAAGCCGGACAGACCCCGTTACCCGCATCAGGGGCAAATCTTCCTTCAACATCCTCTATGAATCCAGTGCAGATCAACCTACCTGGGAACGTACCTCTGGCTCCGCCCGAACGATTTTCTGGTGACCCAAAGAGGTTTGCAGTATTTATCAATCAGTGCCGGTTGCACTTCTTATGCCGGCCAGCAGCCTTTCCAACTGATCAAGCAAAAGTAGCTTTTGTACTTTCGTACCTTAGTGGCAATGCGGCAGACTGGTCGATCCCTCTAGTTAATCAAGATGATCCGGTTCTCCATGATTTTCAAGCCTTTCAGCTTAGTATGGAAAAACTGTTCGCAAGACATTCACAGGGGCAGGCCTTGGACAATGAGCTTCTTTCGTTGCGACAGGGTAATCAAGACCTTTTGGCTTATATTGCATCTTTCACTAGACTAATAGTGGAAACTCAATGGCCTGAGGACAAAAGGATTACGCTGTTTTATAGAGGTCTACGTGGAGAGCTCAAAGACGTTTTAGCCCAAGTAGTGAATCCCCCACAAGACTGTTCGGATTATATAGACTTGGTCGTTCAAATAGATCACAGGCTGCAGAACAGGAAGGCCGATCGTTCCAAGTTTGATGCTCGAGTATTTTCCAAACCGCCAACTCCTTCCAAAGGAGTAGACTCCGGGCAACCCATGCAAATAGGGGGTCTGAAAGGTCCTCTAACACAAAGGGAGCGGGAAAGGAGGAAACAGTTGCAATTATGCCTATATTGCGGAAACTCAGGGCACTTTCTTCGAGACTGTCCGGTGAAACCTGCCAAGAAGGCAGTAGGAGCTGCAGTTACCAAAGTTACAAACTCTGAGCAGGGAAACGACCTCGCCCGACAAGAATAGAGGTCCTCTTGCCGAGCGTGAAAACCAGTTCCGTGACCTCGCATTTCGTGATACCTATGGTCCTCATTAGCCCTGATAATCCGGATCGATTACATGCAATTGAAGCTTACGTCGACAGCGGTGCCATCGGCAATTATGTGGATCATGAAATGGTTTTGAGGATGAATCTAACTCTTTGTCCCAAGGCTGTAAAGGACGTCATTACTACGGTGGATGGTACGGAGATAGCCTCCGGGCCAGTAACGCATACCACTCAAGAGGTGACGCTAGTAAGTCAAGATGGACACCATGAGAAGATCGTGTTCGATGTGATCAAGGCCCCTCAGTTTCAGATTATTCTAGGAATACCTTGGTTAGAGAAACACAATCCTCTGATCGATTGGCGAGCAAGAACGGTCCAGTTTCCAGAATGTGTCTCTACTTGTCACCCTCCACCTGGTGTTGCACTGGCCGCAATTTCTTCAGAGACTCCCCAGTTACCTCCCGAATACCTAGAATACCAAGATGTTTTCCGGAAGGATCAGGCTAACTCTCTACCTCCTCATAGGTCTTATGACTGCCAGATAGACCTGATACCTGGATCTACTCCTCCTTGTAGTAGAATTTATGCCCTCACCGAGCCCGAGAACCTTCACCTTCGACAATACCTGGATCAATACCTGGCAAATGGGTTTATTCGTCCTTCCAAGTCCCCTGCTTCTTCAGCTTTGTTCTTCGTTCCAAAAAAGGAAGGAGACCTTAGAACTTGTATCGATTATCACTCCCTGAACCAGATCACCGTTAAGAATAGATATCCGTTACCTTTGATCCCTGAACTCCTGGACCAAGTCAGAAAAGCATGCATATATACAAAGCTGGATCTTAGAGGAGCTTACCACTTGGTACGAGTAAAAGAGGGCGATGAATGGAAGACGGCCTTCCGCACCAAGTATGGGCTATTTGAATATCAGGTCATGCCCTTCGGACTTTGCAATGCCCCGGCCGCCTTTCAATATTTTATGAACGAACGATGTCCTCAGAGAGCTCATAGATGTATGTGTTGTTGTTTACATTGACGACATCCTCGTTTATTCTTCATCGGAATCTGAACATCGGAAACACGTGAAAATGGTCCTCGAAAGATTGCGTCAACACAAACTTTTCGCTAAGTTGGAAAAATGTGTTTTCAACGTGACTGAAGTTGAATTCTTGGGATTCATATTATCACCTGGCGGAGTGCGTATGGATTCAAAGAAGGTCGATGCAGTTCTCAAATGGCCATCACCATCCTCCGTAAAAGGTGTGCAAAGCATGTTAGGCTTCGCTAACTTTTACCGCAGGTTTATCCCCGAATTCTCTCGAATAGTCCAGCCCATCACTGCCTTGTTAAAGAAAAACAAACGTTTTGAATGGTCTACCGAGGCGGAACAAGCTTTCCAGGATTTGAAGACTAAATTTATCTCTGCACCAATCTTAAAACACCCTCGCCCCGAACTCCCCTACATCGTGGAAACTGATGCTTCAAGCCTTGCCATGGGGGCAGTTCTATCACAAAAGGACCCGGTAACCAATCAGTTGCATCCCGTGGCATTTTGGTCCCGCAAATTCTCGCCTCCTGAAATCAATTACACGATTACTGACAAGGAACTTCTGGCTATCAAGTCTGCCTTTAAGGCTTGGCGGCATTATCTGCTGGGGGCCCGACACACCGTTACTGTGATTACGGATCACCGAAACCTGCAATATTTGAAGACCGCAAAAGCCCAATCCTCTAGACAACTCCGTTGGGCATTATTCTTTGCCGAGTTTGACTTCATAATTACCTATCGACCTGGTACAAAGAACGGTAAAGCCGATGCGCCCTTTCTCGGATGGGAGTGGAAGAACACTTGGTCAACCCTAAACCTGTACCAATCATTCCCGAACAAAGAATTCTGGGTGTAATCGCCACAGAATCCATAGAGGAAGTTAAGGATAAAGCCAGGCAACTTGTAACTCCAGCAGACATACAGAATTGGCATCTGCAGGGAAAGGACTTTGCAGTAAAGGACAACTTATTGTATTTCCAAGAACGATTATACCTACCCAGCACAGATTTACAGAAAAAAGTAATCTCTTGTTATCACGACTCTTTAATGGAAGGTCATCCCGGTATAGCCAAGACCTCAGAAAAGATCAAGCGCTACTTCTGGTGGCCGTCTTGGAAAAAAGATATCAGAGACTTTATAATGTCCTGTGGAGTATGCGCCCAAAACAAGAGTCAAAAGGAAAGACCAGCAGGCCTCTTACGCCCTATTGACATCCCACCTCGCCCTTGGCATACGCTTTCTATGGACTTCATCACCGATCTACCTCCATGCTCCGGATACAATACGATTCTAGTAATTGTGGACTTATTCTCCAAGATGGCGCATTTCATTCCGCTCAAAGGCTTGCCAACAGCAGCAACTCTGGCCCGAGAATTTCTCGAAAACATCGTCCGACTGCACGGTTTTCCTTCGGTTCTAATTTCGGATCGAGGTAGTCAATTTATTTCTCATTTTTGGCGAAGTTGCTGTCGGTCGGCTCAAATTGATGTGAGACTATCGACCAGTCACCACCCTCAGACCGACGGACAAACCGAGAGGACCAATCAAACTCTGGAACAGTATTTACGCTGCATGCTGCAACAAACTGAAAAAACTTGGAAAGATATCCTTTGGATAGCCGAGTATGCCTACAATAACTCCATTCGGGAACTGGGAAAACCCCGTTTTTTCTTTTGTACGGCAGTCACCCTCGAACCTCGGAGTTGGATCCCCTCCAAGATCTTGAAACACCAGCAGTAGACTACCTGCATTCTACAATCACCCAAGCCTTTAAGGAAGCTGTTTCTCACCTTCAAAGGGCTAAAGAACAATACAAGAAAGGAGCAGATCAACATCGGAAGGAAGCCCCTCACTATCAAGTAGGGGATCAAGTCTGGTTATCCACCAAATATCTATCTCTAAAAGGGCCACGCACATTCAACCCAAGATACCTTGGTCCCTATTCCATCACTACCATAGTAAACCCAGTAGCGGTCAAGTTGGACTTGCCCCCGCACATGAAGATACATCCGGTCTTCCACGTCTCTCTATTAAAACTGTGCAACCTCAAACCCGACTAACCAAATCTCCAAAACCTATCCTAGTGGATGGAGAACTCGAGTTTGAAGTCAAAAGCATTCTGGACTCCAAGATCTCCAAATCTAAACTATTCTACCTAATTGACTGGAAAGGCTACGGCCCCCAAGAGAGATCCTGGGAACCTGCTGAATATGTCCACGCTCCTCGCCTAATCAAAAGATTTCACCGAACATTTCCTGACACGCCAAAACCCCCGGAGAAGCCCGGTTTGGGAGGGGCCTTGAGTGGGGGTACTGTCATGATCTCTGCTTCCAAAAGGTCAGGGTTTTCCCAACTCCCTTGGAAGCAGATCCATAACCCAGGTTCCGAGTGCCAACCAGTCCCAATTGGGACCTTTTGGACCCAGTCCTGGCGCCAGTGGCACCAGGCTCATAAATATGCCCAGTCCCAGCGCTGGAAGCGCCGGGCTCATAATGCTTGGGTGGACTTACCTTCAGCAGACCATGCTGCTTACTTGCCTGCCAGTTGAGCCTCTGATCCTCTTCTGTTTGGAACTACTTTTCCTGTTGGGTGGGGCTGGAGCCACTCCCTAGATTCAGAACACTGGAACTCTTCTGGAAGGCAGGAACTCTTTTCTTACCAGGAACTCTTTTCTTACTTAGGCGTGGCTGTGGAAGGAGACACCTAAGCACTACAGGAGGCTATTTAAACCACACCCGGTGGATGAATCTTGCTTTGCGTTATTCTGCAACCTCTGCAGCAGAACGCTCATCGTGTCTTCTGCATCCGGTCCTGGGCCTAAGGAAAAAGGCTTACCATCCTGAATCCAGTCTTCAGCAACACCTATAAAGACAAGAAAGAACAGGTTAGCATTCCGGCATCTGAAAGGCAAAGGCTTACCATCCTGAATCCAGTCTTCAGCAACACCTATAAAGACAAGAAAGAACAGGTTAGCATTCCGGCATCTGAAAGGCAAACTCTTACCTACTCTTCGTGCGCTCCGGAGGTCTTCACACTGCATTCCGGCATCTGAAAGACAAAAGTTTACCAACTCTTCGCACGCTCCGGAGGCCTTCGGCGCTGCATCCCGCATCTGAAAGACAAAACAAGGTGCGTTTAAAGACATTGGGGAACTTTAATACTCACGTGCCATTACTCCTTTCCACATCTAATCCAGTGGGTATTCCGGCACCCTGCAGCCGCTCCGAACTCGTACCTGCAAAATAAAAAGACAGTTAGAGCGCATAGTGAAGCAGGCAACAAGCGCTTACTTACGTGCTTCCAGGCGCTTCTATTCATCACACGGGCTCCATCTTCAACTCACTTCAGCCCGTCATCCGCCATCGCCGGAACCCTGCAAAACAAGAGACATCATTACTAAAGACTTTAAAGACATTTGAATGACTCGAAACTTACCGTTCGTGCAGTAAACGACGGACAGCAGTCCTCTGAAGTCAAGAGGCCTGCGCTACCTATCCAGTGAAGAAACTGGTTACAGCACCCTGCCCCGAGGCAGATGGAGAGCTCGGCATTCACTTACCTAAGACATCTTACTCTACACGTCAGGCATACAGTGCACAGAGGTCCAGCCCAAAGAGCCAACCGGGTGCTACACATCACCTTTGAAGATACGGTAGTCGCCCAGTCAAGACCGGCGCCTCTGCGAGAATCAGGTGAGCGTTACACCTTCTGTGCACTACAGCGGCTGCGAGTACAATCTGGAAGTAAAAACTGCACAACAGTAGGTAGGATAAAACCACTGCCACTAGTCATTCAGGTTAGCTTGTCACTGTAACCAAAAAGTTACATGAGCAGTGAGAAAGGGGAATACTATGTAGCCTTTCTGCACGCCCATACGGATAGGAATAGGAAAAGATAGGAAGTATACAAATATCCCCCTATAACAGAAAATAAAAAGGGAAGCCCGAAAGGGGTCCCAGCAACACTGCACAGAGTGCAAAAGTCAAAAGACAGATGCCATAAGACTTGGGAGGAAAGTAGAACTCCAAGAAAAATTTATAAAATGAAATAAAAAGTATCCCAAAAGATAGATAGGGTAAAAGGAGTGTGTGGAAAAAGGTTCCCACTCACTCAGGGGAACAGACCAAAATTCCAATAGTCCAGCAAAAACTGCCCAGGGACTCATCTACCCAACACTCATCACAGCCTCTCTGCAACAGTCGAGGGTTTCCTGAGCGGCCACTTCTACAACCATATGCAAGACTGTCAAAGGCACCAAGCTAGGGGCTTTTTCCCTAAACAGGAAAGGGGGCTTTGACTCTGTCCCAGCAATACAAAAGGTACAATCCAGCAAGTTCTTCTAGTTCTGTTTAAGAAAAGGATACAACATTAATATTAATGTTTAACATTCATGCAGTAACTCCATGGGGTACAGTTACAATAGAGGGTGAGACTAATACAAAATGTGCAGACAACTGTGCAGCCAACACAGCTACTGCCAAAATATTTGCAAGCAAGGCAGCGGTACTGCAGCAACCGGGCCCAATACTGTGCAATAAAATGTAATTGGCCGTTGCTTATCACCATATCTGCGCATACACATTTTTCATGACAATAGAACACAAATCGCTTTTTATACATCGGGTAACCCAAGAGGTGGCACACTAGCAAGAGCTAGTTTTATCTCCGAGTGCTGGAGGTCCTGCCGTCCAAATCAGTGTCCTGGGTGAGCGCAATTGTTTAATTTCTTGCAAAGAACCTATCATATATGCATTATCCGTTGCCAACAGTATTCTGTTGTCTCTAGTGACAAAATCTTATTAGGCTAATTTTCGTCGGTTTGTGTAACTTTAGAATGTTTACAATCAGAGTACCTGTTAAACTTTTAGCGCCAGCTCATGACCCAAAAAATGTAAGAGCCTTCTTGCACAGCTGTAATTTTTGCTTTAGTTCTTTACGCTGCATCTTTGCTAATGCTGTTAAAAGTACCAACAGGTTTTCCTTACACGCCTCATATGAAGACAGCGTGACTAATAGGTAATCTACATACTGAAACACCACCAAGCCCCCGGGATTTGAATATCACCCAGATCTTTAAGAATCTGTTGAGAGGGTTGGGGTTTCTGCATACCCCCTGGGAGGCGTGTCCACATAAACTGCAACCCAGAATGAGTAAAAGTGAACAAATACTGACTATCTGGGTGAAATGGGGTTGAAAAAAGCAGAACAGAGAAACATGTAGCTGTGGGTAGAATGCATGATACTACAGTTGTAGATTTTGTGACCACATACAATGTCGGTAGGATCACTGCATTCACTGCTCTTAAATGCTACACAGGCTGGCATAGGAACAGTGATTCCCCTGCTTTAATCACTATACATATCCCTTCCTTGGCTTCAGGCTTCAATCCAGATTGCGGTTTTCATGGTAAAGGCTTTGGTGGGTCAACCCGAATGCGCGTTGGTTTAGTGTTTCTACTTAAATCAACTTTATGTGCATGTTGCAACCATAGTTCTTGGAAAATTCTTGGAACTTTAGACAGTAATACATCTAAATCTGTTTCTCTAATCTCATCTTCTTGCATTTGGTCTAGGCTTGGTCTAAAACATTGTCAAAGCTGCATTTTCCTGTTTACTTGGAATATATAAAAACACTCCGTCTGGAATACAGTTATTTTGCATTAGAGATCCACCTCAATAACTTCACCGAGAACAATGGACTGAGGAGGAATACATGACTATGCAAAATTGGACCTAGGGATACAGATAGGATTAATAGCAGGATTATTAGAAATAGCCACAGCTTGTGTGGTAGCACAAAAGCGCAGTACATTAGGAACATCCTTCAGCTTAATCGCTGACTAATTTGGCCCAGTATCTACTAAACAGGATACATTTTTGCCATCAATTTTACATTTCGCAAGAGGTCTCTTTTGGTCAATCGATGTTAATCTATGGATAGTACTGACACCACTTTCCACAGGGCTTGCGTAACCATTCTGTTGTTGCTTGACCTGTGTTGAAGATTCTGTGCATTCACATTTGGAAGCAAAGGGACAGAGGGCATTCCAGTGGCCCGGAGCGGAGGCCTGCTAGGGCGCTCAAACTTTCAATGCTCTTGTGCTTGCAAATAGGGTCACAGTGTTACTTGTCACAAAACCATTATTTGGTTACCTCGGGGGTTGGGGCACCAACACCTTGATGCCTACCTTATCCCCTGCCACATCTGATTCCTTGTGCACAAGCTAGCACCCCCTACCTCTCATATTTGGATCCATATTTGCATTTTTATACATACTTTCAGACCTGGTCCATGCTGCTGTAACTGCTGCAATGATGGATCATTAGCTTGTACACCAACTAACAGAGACCAATAGAGTTATTTATAGACGTATGTCCCGAACTCCCTTCAAAGCGTTCTAGACAATATTCAACAAAAGGGGACAGGCAGTCTTTCTCTTCTATTTATTCTCCTGACTCTATCCCTATTCTCACACACGGTGTGTGGACCAAATAAGGACCGCATATAAGGTATTAAGAATAAAATACAGTACAATTTTATTAAAGAAAAAACATAACACTAAATATTCATAAGTCAACATATCTAAAAGAAGAACGTAAAACTTAGTGCACCAGAGTTATAAAAAAAACACAATAAAAGTTCTAAATCAGTTTTAAATAAAATACTGAAAAAAACTTTCCCAAACCAATATAGGTGTCACCTATACACCCAAAAGAAAGCTCCTGCCTATACAAATCTAAACAAAGCAGTACACAAAAATATAAACCCTGGTGTATAATAACGCTTTTGGTAAGTAGCACCTTCAAGCAACCCCTGTTCTGGGTTTGATAAAGGTGTGTGAATAATCTACTGTCTGTTGATTGTCTACCCCTTACAGTCGCTACTGGGGTGACCAAAACCACTAGATTGGTCAATGTACAGCACCTTATGATTTAAGGTGTTCATATGCCCGACATGTTTCATTCAAAAAACATATTTAGCCAAATTACTTGAAATTCATCAGGGGATCAAAAGCAAAAATCTGCTATACATACAACAGATAAGCAAATTCAAAGACAACTAAAAGTAACTGTCTGAGAAGATGGGGTGTGTCTCCATGTACGGATGCTTCCACGTGCCGAAGGCTTGGAATGAGAAGCAACCAATTTCAGTTTCGCCAAGGCAAATACTGCTAAGTGATGGTGAAGGAGGGGAGCGTCTCCACTGTGGACGTTTAGTACACGTTCATCTGAAGGAGGAAGGAAGTCAAGGCGAGTCAAGGTGGCTCTTTCCAGTTGCACTGAATCCTGGCTCGAGGGGGACTGCAGACCGCTGGTCTGAAGGGTAGAATCTAGCTCCCGTCTATCTCCATGCACGGTATGGTCGACAATGAAGGAAAAAAAAAGGGGGGGGGGTTTATTTCCCATATCGTGGATTAGCGCTCGCTTCTTTTCCTTCATTAGCTGTATTCAGTGATTGTTCTTTTGCCTTTGACGAGAAACGATGGTTCAACCCGCCATTAGTTCCGCAAAGGGTTTCGTTTGCCACCCCAAGCAAATAGTTGTCAGCTACTGCTGCTGAAGTCTTAGCATCAACACTTGAACGAAAGTGGCAGCCAGGACTCTGAGTCGTCTCAGCGGGCATGCTTATTTCAAAATGGTGGGTGAACACAACCTTCAAATGATGGAGTAGTCTGCTGGTGGCATCTTTTGTTTCACATTCATCTGTAATTTTTTTATATCTAGCTTGTATCAATTCAATGTCATTCCCATGGTTTCAGCGGGCCAACAGCAACACCTCAGCAGGCAGACCTACCCTCATGAGCCGATTCATATAAGCTCAGGAGGGGATATAACATTGGATTACAGTTCTGCATTCATCAATAAACTATTCAGACTATGCTCTGATATCTTGAAAATCAGACCACCTGAACCACCAGTCCCGACCATTTGAACAAAGGGGATTGCAATTGTGTATTTGCTGCATTGTTTATGGCACCTGTGGGAGTAATGGAAGGGATCATAGTGACAGAAGCCGGAGCATTCTTTGCTTACCCAGCTAGGATTCACTCTTTGGGGCTGTAACAAGGTTTTGGGACTGAGCTTGTTACGCATCGTGAGCTTGAGCTTGCACTGCTGGTGTGCGCACAACAGCATTGCAATTTAAATTAACCAGTTCTTCAATAATATCTTCCCTTGAATAACGTTTAACAAGTAATCAGACCTCAAGACAGGTGAACCGGCAGCTCTTTCCAGCTTTCCTTCCGACCTGCTCACATTAATGGGGGTATTCAAAATTTTCAGTTCACCACTCACCATCACTTATATCCTTCAAACCCTTTACCTGTGACTCCCCAACAGTTCTTGCCCTTTTCCCAAAGCAATTAAATAATACTTCCTCAAGTATACTTCGTAAGTATACAGGTTTCCTTTGATTATAGGTACGTTTGACAATTAATTCTCTACTATTATCTTCCTGCGTTATGGAGTTCCTTTTTTCTACATATTTACAGGTGTTGGGCTGATTGACATACATTTGATACGCTGCTTTGCCTCTACTCTGGGTACTGGGCTCCTAACTAGTCTTTCCCCATTATGCCTCATTTTTCCCCCATCAATATTAACGGTACATTTCTCCTCAGTGGGGCTTTGATCTGAGGCGTCTACCTCGTTGCTCTCTCGCTGATGTATCATCCATGTTTACAGTTTGTTACTTTATCCCTGATAATTTTCTAAGTTAAATTTGAATACTGGCTTCTGCCTTCCATTCCCCTTGGCTCCACCATCTAACTCAATGCATGCCTATCCATTTTCAATTATTATTCCGTCAACTTATTACCCTTGCGTTGTGCATTCCTCTTCTTATTTCCCATATTACAACCTATCCCAGAATGTTATCTCCCAACCTGTCCACCAGATCTACTCATGCTGCTAATTTTAATTACATATTACAGGCATGTGTGCAAGAAGAATTGCCAACCTTTACAGGCAGCCCTCCCTTGAAACCCGTTTGAAGTTTCAATTAAGCCTCTTACCTCCATCCTTGTGCACACAAGGGCTTAAGTGGGAGCGTTCAACTACTCCTGTTACCATCTCAGCTGGGTGTGACGAATCCAGGGGCAAGAAATCAACTGTTGAAACCCACCAATATATCCAATAAGAAGCTCAGGCAGAAGAAGGTACAGTCCGCTTTATTCCTTTACAACTATGCAGACATGGACAGAGAAACTGGCAGAGTATCTCCATCCCAAGAACGTGGCGGCTGAGCTCACAGTTCTCAGGGTTGTTACTGGGTTTTAAACAATGGGGTTCTTACAAAAAAATAAGTATGATACATTTAGTTGGTTCCATAAACAGTTCGCTTCCTAATACAAAATCTGCTGGATTTGAGAAGCATGGCTTAACACCACCATGCTATGCTTATACAATCCTGCTAGGCCTACTTACATGTCAGTCTCCGGCTGCAGCAGGCCTGTCCAATATACATAATAAATCCTGATCTGGCGACTAGAACTCAAATGAACCTTGTTCTAACTCTCAGATGAGGACACCTCACCTCCATAGGGGATGTCTCAAGGGTTACTGCATTGCCAGCAACTTTGGGCAGGGACTAACATCGTGAGGGTATATAGCCTTAGGGGGCTTCTATGTTCAGGCTAGCCAATGAAAGTTTTCACTGCATCAATTCCCCAGCTTTGCATATACAGGGGCCTAGGCAAATCAAAAACATTGTTGGCTTCTACACCTCGTCTCAGTTGGGACTTGAACAATGTACTCTGTTTTGGCTCACCGCAATTGAACAGTTTGTTACAGCTGACCTCAGGCTTATGACCCACAGGATAGTCTCTTTGGTTGCGCCCATGTTGTCTCACCATGTTCGTGAGCTGCAGGTCCTCTCAACTGAGGAGCCTTACAAAGTTTACAACTGGAACAGTCGTTCTGTGGACACATTATTCTATATCCACAAAATGTTGTGCACCTTCCATGCAAACCAGGATATTATGGGCTCTTTTTATCAAATGCCTCTTTGGAAGCCAAGTATTTCCGCCACGCCTTAAATATCAGGCGTATGCAGAATTATTTCTTTCACACAAGAAAGACCTCCGTCTACCAGAGAAACACTTTGTACCCTATAGTGGTTCTTCTGACATGGAAGCAGATAAAGCTCTGCTGCTTGGAGAGCCGGCTTGTGCATTCTTGCAAGCGAATGTCTGCTGTGTCCCCCCCCCTCCAGGACTCCATGCACACAGATTATGCAAAAGCATACTTGGGAGACATTGTGTTCTGTAAACCCCATGTATGAGAAAATGAGAGCCGACACCCAGGGCATGCTGCAATATCTAAGTTAGTGTTTCAAGCTTGCATTACTCTTCATACAAGGTGGATAAGCTATCCCGTGAGTCAGGAAGGAGCCGGACAATAGATGCAGGATTAAGTACAAGTTATTCAGCATTGTAAATCTTGTACTCATAATCTGTGTTCCCTTTCCTCCAGACGAAGCCACTTGTCAATCAATGTTCTCAGTCTGTTCAGGTGAAGAGTAAAAGATTGAGAAAGAGATATCCTTGAGAATATAAAGTAGGGGACGAAGCCAGAACCACACCTGCATGCACAATGCTCCCCTGTTTTCATTGCTATATTTTAATTCTACAGTCCGAAAAGAGCTCTGGTTCCCCATACCTTGGGTACAGATATCTCAGGAGTATGGAGAACTGGGACGCTGATTGTAGAAGTACACAGTAAACAAGTGTATTAAGAACATCCACAAGAACAAAAACAGTTTGTACAGTAACTGTGTAAAAACTATTGTACTTTCAGAAAAAGCGCCTTACCCTTGTTCCATACTTCCAACTGAGCCTCATATGGCAGAGGCGCTACAGAAACAAAGAGGAGGCAGAGAAAGGAGTTACCCAAGCAGCCATCAGATCACACGATGGCATATGATTCAAGGAAGGGGGTTCGTTTTTTCGATCAGATTTGTGCATACTTCCTCAGACTTAAATTGAAGCTTCTGAAACAAGGCTACAATCCGTCAATAGTCAGTTAACCATTGCCTACATTTTTCCATGGTTTGCTGTTCCACAACTGCAAGTTCTCCAACTCAAAACCATCTGGTCAAGCTACCCAACTCGTTATCGAAGTCTTGTACAAAAAAGCCATTATTAGGTCTCCTCTAGGCACTAATGATTGGCTTACGCCAAGTCAATACACAATTACTAAACACACAGACTCTGGAATCAGAAAACATCTGGTTATCTGTCTGGAAGAGGTAGGCTCTGTATGCAGGGTTTTACCTATGCAGATGTGTTAAGCTTGTAATTCTACATTTGCTGTGAAGCAACGGTTGCTGTCTGTAGTGCATTATAAAACACAAATACATGAATAAAATCAAAGAATGCTTTGGTACCTTACTGTTTTGGGCAATTTTAGCACATTAAAAGCATGATGTAAATAAATGTGTGCTGCAGAACTAAAAACGAGGGCAATCCTTTTCGCTGCCTAATGAAGTTAGGCACAGCCGAATCAACATGACTTACGGAAGGTTAGCCGTGTTCTCGTTAAAGGCCATCGTTTGCCATTTACTGCAGAAGGCTACTGCCTCTACCAGAGGATCACATTTTCAGACATTCCCAACGCATTAGTAAAAAGCTCTCACGCTCAACACACATTTACCCAATTGTAAGATAAATGCACATTACAAAGGCAACCCTGAAAGCAAGGTTTTCAAAGGTGCAAATGAGGTATCCAGCTAGTGTAATCACTATGCAAGGAATGGTAATTCACAGCTTTAACCAACTTTGCATAAACAACAAGCGAGAGCGTAACATACATTTTTCTGTTGCAGAGAGGAATGCAAAGAAAGAAGGGTTATTAAAAGACACAATTTAAAGAGGAATCCCTGCAAAAAACAAAGTGCTATGTTACGGCAGGAGACATGTTCATGAATTGCACAAAATCAACAAGAACAATACAAAAGACTAATTCCTTGAACAAAATTTCATTTTGGCTTTGTTCAAAATGTAGATTTTATTTTTTAAAGAACTGATTCACAGAAAATAAAATTGGACACTTTTCCAATTAAAATCACCTAGCAGACAGTCTCCTGACTGAGGCTGGCAGAAAAGGTGACCGGCACCCTCCCTTCCCAGTTTCCTTCGGGCATATTGCGGAGAAGGAACTTCACAGGTGAACATTGGGATGTAATATTGAATCAAACATGTTTCGGCTAACTCACGTTTTCCAGCTCAGTTTCGCTGGCCTGCAACTTGATCTTCTGGCTCATGTAGCCGAGGAGGCGATCCAGTACAGACTGTTTGGGATGCATGCCCTTGTCGAAGCGGTTGTACATCCCACACCAGAACCTGCAACATGAACAAGGAGGACATGAAAATGAGGCAGTCTACACATGTACATTGGCAAAATGTACACATCAATCTACATCATAAACCAGTTTCGTTCGAAATAACTCTAGTCCAATGGAAAGCAGTCCATTTTTCCCAGTACTCCGAGTTGAATTGACATGTAAAACACGGGTCAAGTCAACTGTCCGGTGGGAGAGCTGCGATCTGTGTCTACAGGCCTCTTTAGGGGTATGGTGATGTCAGTTAAAACAGGCAGTATTATAATTCTATAAATACCACTCACGTTTTAGGCATTATGACCGCAGCGGTGTATAAAAAATATTGCATGGTGTAAATACCAAATGAATGAGTAGAACTCAGCCTAGAAATCCATAGTATTCGCTCACATCCTAAAGGCTGGACAATGTTTTGCAACAAATCTGTTTTGTTCCAAATGGTGTATAAGCCAAATTACAGAACAGATTTTAAAAAAGTGAGGGGATATGCCCTTGTGAAAATCATGCCCCATATTTGCTGAAGGCATCCGAAAGTGTTCATCATAAATGAGCTGGCTGTGAGGCAATTTTTCTACCTCTGTGCGCAAATGTGTAACTAAAGGGTAGTTTCCAAGCATTCCAATGAACAAAAAAAGGCATGCATATTATGAACACCTGGTACTGCAAAGCATTCAAATATGGCCATTTGGGACAACTGCAAGGCAAGGCCTAATTCACAACAGGGTCATAACAAGTCCTTCTGTACATTGCTTACCACTCTCAGATCAGTAGTACGATCTAATGCCATCACGCATACATTAACATCCCTCTGAAAGGGATAGAAATTAATTTGCTTCTTTTACGCAAGTGCGCAGGGTTAAGAAACTCTGGTAGTATTTATACCACATGCAGAAATTCAATGTTACCACGAGTTACTGTATACTTGTTATCGATGGCAGACTGTGAAAGTACTATGTGGCAAGACAGTAATAGCAATTTTTACCACAGCTAAAGAGATATGTTACCAAGTTTCAAACAAGGTTAAATTGCTGCTATGCATGGTCCTAGTTGTTGAGTTGCTGGGATAAATTGCTAAAGGGTACTTGTAGAATCTCATCACTGAGTTTGCAAAGATTGTTACATCGCCGCAAGCCATAGCCGATGGAAATGGCAGACAGGGTGAAAAGAGCAGACAAGGGCCAGTCTCAGCAGCTTCAGGCCTATACTGTGGTATGACAGTTTTTCTAAAGTCCTAGCAAGACTTCACAAAAACCATACATCTGAGACAGTACATAAGATCCAGTCTTAGTATAAGGCTGTACCACCTGAGAATGTGGTAGAATGGACAGAGCAGCCAGGCTTCACTTAGGAGGGAGAGAGGGCTGTATTTTGTACAAAGAAACTGTAGCATAAATACGGTCCAAAGAAACACTGAAATACTATTTGTTGTAAACATACATTAATTATAAGTAGGCCAAGATTAATCTTGGGTAAATAAGTACGATCACATTACATATAAACACAATTATAAAAACCAACTCAATACTTAAGGGATACAAAGTATCACCTTATTAAGGATAGCAATCAGCATTTCAAGGTGAGTTACACCTATAACACATTCAGAATCCAATCCGCTATTCTTGGGGAGTAAAACCAGGTTACATATACTTTTTGAATACAGACAATAATTCAAGGGTAGTAGACCCCATCAGTCATGCAGATAAAACTCTTAAGAAATCATAGTAAACCAACCCTATTACCAGGATACTTTTCTGAATAGTAGAACATCAATTAATGGAATAGTATGAACCTATAACTACATTTAGGATTAGCTCCAGTTACACCAGGTAAGACCTAATGTTGTAATAAACTATTACAGTTGCTTTCCAGATCAGTGAAACACAGATTAGGGTACGCAATAACTCTTTAGGATTGCACAAAGCAGACCAAGGTTGGTAAAACCCACAGTAAACTTATTCAGAATGGCACAACTATTCAAGGTAGGTAGAACCAAAAGGCAGACTTATTCTACAAAGGCTATAAAGCAAGTCAGGGGTAGCAAAACCCAGTTGGTGAACTTATTCTCTGAAATAAATAACCCAGTGAAGCCAACAGTATTACTTTTGAGAAGAGGAGGATCCAAATCACAGCTAAGTAAAGTAACCCTACATACACTTGTAGGAATGGCAGAACTAAGGTTTTGTAACAGTTCATATTTCAGAGGGACAGTTAGAAATACAACTCATCAGTTAAAGACTGTCAACACTTGATACAGTTCAAGGCATAGGCCTGACCTTGTAAATTCTTCCCTAATCTTGAAGCAAAAAGTTCCTCAGTGGCAGAAGAGGGACCCTAGTGGTCTAGAGACCAGCTTTTGGCAGGTTCAGTATAGGCACAGAATGCTGAACAGTCAGAGTTCCTGAGGAAGGCTCTTCAAACAAGTAAGTACTTTACTTCAGTGCTGTAGAAAAGGTCCAGGGACTTCACAGAAGACACCCTAGAGGGATTCCAGCATTGGCCTGGGCGAACTGGAGGAGGGAACTCCCAATCACATGAATCAGCCCCATAGCTTCACAGAATCACACAAGGATTAAGGTAAGTAATACTCACGCCCACACAGTACCTCAGCAGAGAAGAGGAGTTTGCAGCTGATGTCTTCAGGATCTGCAGCCCAAAACCCAGCCCAAAACGCACCCGGTCACGGTTCTGTGGTTTTGGTGCCCTTTTTCAGTAGCCAGGAGAAGACTGAATATTGCTGGTCAGATTCTTGTCACTTATTGGATCCAGTACTCTGGTGAGGGGACATCAAGGATTCAAATCAAGTCTCTGGAGGTCCAGCAGGATGCCACCAAAGTTCCAGAGAGATTCGGAAGACCCTGCACTGCACAATGGCTTGAGGTCCCAGGGTATTGCGGCACATCAAGGTCGCAGTCCGTAATTGGATGGCTCAAAATGCAGGTATTCTTGAGAGTAGTGGATCTCGCCAGCCACTGGGTAGCATGCGTCACGTTTGGGACACCTTTGTCGATTGGAAGTAAGGGTTACAGCAGGCTCTGGTTACACAGCAGGCTCTCTGGTCGCTGGAAATTGCTACAGCCGTCTTTTCTTCATCTTCCTCTTTGGTTTCAGCGCCAGTGGTTGACTTGTCAGCAGATTCCGGGTTCGGAATATTTAACAGGAACTACAGCACAACTTCTGCAATCTGCCCCTGCATTTTACAGAAAGGGGCAGGCTGGCTGTCCAAATAGGACAGCCAATCCCCCACTGGGAGTTGTTACTTTTCAGGTAAGGTGGAAGACAAAGGGCTGCAGAGTTTTGAATTCCTCCCTCGCTTCCTGCCTTCTCAGACACTGGAGCCTGGGCGGGGAATCCAAAGGATTCAAGGCGAAGAAAAAACTTCCACTGGAGGTAAATTCATGCCTAGAACGGCAGGGGATGAATTCAGAAACCGCAAGCACATAGGAAATGGCAGAAAAAGAAGGAGCCCATCATTTTAGCAAAATGGTGGCCCCCCCACCATTTTAGCAAAATGGTGGCCCTTACGTGCATTATCGAGGCTGAATTAACAGCCTGCGATTAATATTGACTAAAGAACATAAAAAGTTAAACTGCCACCAGCCATTCAAGTAAACTTGCAATTGTAAACACAATGTTACTAGGTAAGTAAGAAAGGGGATACATTGTATCCCGCAGCACTCAACTTAAGGTGGGGTGTGCTGCCTCACTTATACAAAATGTAAATGGGATGAAAATCCCTCTTTACTACTTGGGACCAGTAGTTCACCCAAGTACATGAAAGAGGAGTCCAAAGGGGCAACCAAGCCTAAGCCCAAAAGTTGTAGGAAACTATAACTTCAACCATAATCTATGCAGAGACATAAAAATGTCACCCATTAAAAGAGTTAAAGACTAGGTGGGGGGTGAAGGGGGATATTCCCCCTTCATCTAGGGACAAGATAAAATAGTTACCAAATCCAAGCCAAAAGTTCTGGGGTTGACACAGGTCAGGAAGATTTATCATAAATATGAAAATCTTACGTAACACTAGTTTATTGAGTGAGGTGTTGCATATCTTGCTATTTATCTGAAGGACCCAGGACGGAGGGAGATGGGTGCCTCCCTAACAAGGCAGGACTAGGAATAATCAAAGATGTGAATAAAGACTATTCAGAGATTCTCTATAGTCCCTTTAACCCCTTAGGTGCCAAGGCTGAGCTATCTCGTCCTTAACCCTACGTTTGCAGTGCCAAGGACGAGATCGCTTGTCCTTTTTGGCACAAACTCTAAATCCAACCCATGGGCTATGTGAGGAGGAGGTTCTTCCTCACAGCCCGAGGGTTGGATTTCCTTCAGTGTCACGTCAGTGTGCGTAATGCGCCCTTAAATGACACTGAATGGAAATTTCACCGCCACATCCATTTATGGCTGCCACAGGGTGAAATGGAAGGTAAGTTCCCCCCTCGATCTCAGGCATTTCTATGCTGTTTTGATCGAGGGAGGTGTTGCTGGAAAGGGGAGACTCCCCGTTCCAACAACACCTTTGTTGAAGCATTGCTGGGCACGCCTCCCCTTTTTTTGGTGGGGTTGTTTGGGGAAGGCACCCTAGACCACCAGGGATGTTAACAATGGAAAGGGGGGTTGCCTTCTCCCCCCAGACCCTAAATGGATGGGGGGGGGCATCTCATGTAGCCCTCCCTAGGGCCAGATTGCTAATCTGGCAATCTGCTTCTAGGAAGGGGCAAATGTGTATTTACTGGGGGTTGGGATCACTAGACCCCCATGGATGGCTTGAAATGGGGCGGGGGTGGTGGTCGGAGCGTGATAATTATGATTTGTTTTTGCTGGGCTGACCACAAATGATAAATGATTTTTGTTTTGTTTACAGGTGGTTGTTTTTTTTCTCACGAGGAGCTTCAATGTTATGAAAGTATTAATTCTTTATTCTACGGTTAGGGCCCATTTGTCAGTGGGGTGGGTGGGCCTGGGGCTGGATTGTTTGGGCAGTCTGGTGAGGTATTTTGGTGGGCTGGGACAACATTGCAGGGTCAGGCCACAAATTGCCCCCCATGCCAGCAGAACACTGGTTTTCCTGGGAGTGGCTGCCTCCCATGTGGAGCGACCATCCCCAAGTGCAGCAGCAGTGGAAGGGTCCCCATCCCTCCCCGTAGGGAAAAGCTATAACGCAGCCCAGCCAGAGCTCCAGGCTGGGCTTGGGTTCAGTCAACCCATATGGAAGACAGGCATCAAAGGCCAGGGATACACCCACGACAATCCTGGAGTTCTGGCTGGCCAGCTTTACAGCTTCTCACTCCGGAAAAGGACAGGGAACGTGCTGGCCCTCCCTGGAACCTCTGCTGGGCTTGGACACGTTCAACCCACCTGGGAGACCAGGGACATGACCCCCAACCATCTCGGAGCTCTGGCTGGGTTGCGTTACAGAAGGTCCCTCTGGGAAGGTATGGGGACCTTGCCGGGCCTCCCTGGAACCACCGCCAGGCTTGGGGACATTCAATTCCCATGGGAGACAGCCACCCAAGCCCTGGGACAGCACCCCGGAGCTCTGACTGGGTCGCGTTACAGCTTTTCCCTCTGGGAAAGGACGGGGACCCTGCCAAGGCTCCCTGGAACTGTTGCTGTGTTTGTGGACTGTCAATCCACACAAGGGACAGCTGCCCAATGCCAGGGAATAGCACCCCCAACCATCCTGGAGCTCTGACCTTAGACGAAAGTGTGCAAGACAAAATAGCATTGGACTTTCCATAGAAAACTAAATCCTAATATGAAACAAGTGCTTGTGGTCTTGTGAGCAAGAGTATGCATTGGGAACATGACAACCTGAGTAAAATCCTGTTAGCCAAATACGTGAGCAAGCTTGCCAACCTAAAAAATAAAAGTGGGTTGCATCTGCCCTCTGAAAAAAAGTTACGCTCTTCACGCACATGTTCATTACTTGTGCCTGAAAAGCAGCCACAATCAGGGGGAAATAACCCCACCAGTGTCCAGGATTACAAACTCTCTTGCCACATCGTGGGCAAACACTCATGACTTGCTTGCCCTCTCATCATTTCCCCTCCTCACCCCCATGTCTGGCTTTCAACAATACTCTGCTTTATAAAGCTAACTTAAAAAGTACACATGCCATAGTGCCACATAAATATATAAATCCTTATAGAACTGCGTTAGGCAAAAAGTGTACAATTGTGGCATTACCTCCCCCCCCCATCTTGACAGACTACAAACCCTAGAATGCAATTCAGCAAAAAGCAAAAGAATTGTCTGAGTGCAAAACCTTCAAGGACTGACATTAGCATGGTTTAAAATAAAGTAATGCGGATGCCGTGTGTTAGATATTTAAAACTTTGATATCTCCCAATGTTTTTAGGCAATGCGCAGTGAGATTACATTATTTGCCATGGAGCACACACACTTTGGTTAAGAAGCATTCGCCACACCCCTTTTTGGCGCCATCATTTTGACACGGGCGGATTTGGCACCGGCATTCTGCCGCAGCGCCCTTTTCGGCACGCAAGTCATTCCGGCGCAGTTATTTTGCCGCAAGGGATGTTTGGACGTGGCTGACATTGCAGCCACGTCTAAATGCCCTCATGCTAAATAAGATCACAGGACTGCACTGCAACAAACCTCGCCACCTCCCACTTGCGTTGCTTTTCTTTTAATTAAATTAGTTAAATAAAAATAAATATATATACAGCCTTGAACCCCGATCTGCCAGAGCTCGAGGCCCAGCATTTAACCACTAGGCCACAATGGCTTGGTGCTCCATGCGGCATAGATTTCATACTTACCCTATAATTGAATATTTTCAATGATAAAAGGCTAGGTATGAAACCTGTGAAAATTCAAATAACATCATTGTAGCATAGTGGTTAAGTGCTGCGTCTCGAACTCCTTAAATACAGGGTTCTCCGATAGCAGTGTTCAGCATAAATGTGATTTTTTTTCTGTTTTATAATGTTGCCCAGAGACGGTGTAGTCCTCTTTTTGAATATATGTGCAGGGTAAGGGGGAATGTGTGGTGTAAGGGTGTGCATGTCATCTGAGAAGGTGTGCATGCAATGTGTGTGTGTTTGATGTGAGCGTGTGTGTGTACATGGTGTGAAGTTGTTTATGAGGGATAGTTGCATGCACTTTATAATGTTGCAGAAAATATGTTTCATGTTTAATATGTGTTCAATTCTGCAACGACTGTCTCGTCCCATCCTGTTTTATAATGTTTCAGTAAATACATCTTTTTCACGTTTAATCCATATTACAAAATGCAAAGTGCCTGCAGGTTCACGCCATTTGCGATCTCTTATCACCAAGTGCCTCCCTCATCTGTGCCACCTCCACCCACTCCCCAGACAGCCTCTTCACCTCGCCTGCCCTCTCCCTTTCACCCCAGAATACACACTACTTCTGTGATGGTTTGCTCTCAGATGTCAGCTGTTTGCGGCTATAGCCGATGCTACAGAGAGCTGTGTGTTGCAAACTCGGCTCCTGGACCTCCTCCAACTCCCAAATTTCACTCAGTGCTTTCTAGCCATCCCCCACCTCTACCCTGATGGCATTTGTATGTTTTTTGACCTGCAAATAGATATTTACTGCGTTTTATTTTCCCTTAACATCAGCTATAGCCGCGAATATCTCTCGCATCGAGAGAAAAACAAGATAGTGGTTGTTTCATTTCTGAAAACCGTGATCCTGCAATGCACCATAGGAGATAACACATTTTTGGGAGAGGCCCCCTGCCCTCTTAACCCCAAACCAGGCATGGATTGCAAGTGAACGCTTCGTGCCCAAGTTGTTTCGGACCTGGCCAGAATCCGTCCAGCGGTTTAGGCTGGGCGCTGTCAAAAAATTAACCTTGTTTGTCAATGGGAAAATGAATGGTAAGTAGGATGCACTTTGAGGGAAAAAAAATGTGGGGTCTTTTGACGCTTAACTTTTATTTATTAACAAATTTTTACGAAACTTTGCAGTCTGGGTGGGCAAAAGACTTTTAATCACTTTCGCAATTTCGGCCAAATCCTTTACTCGAATCAAAAGTTATTAACAATAGAATAATAGAGTTATTAACATAAGGGTTCCTATGTGTCTCCGACTCTCCTTAACTATAGGGCGGCGACCAACGCCCTATAATTTCCACTTACTTAGGCCTCTCTCCCATTATACAGGATTCTCAAATCTAGGTGTGTTATCTCTGTTAATCTTGTACTCAACCTGCACTGAGAAGGTTGGGCCTCACCCACTATGCAGGTCTCTCAAATCTAGGTGGGTTGTCTCTTGTAATCGTGTACTCAAACTGCATTGTGAAACTTAGGCCTCTCCCACTATACAGGGCTCTCAAATCTAGGTATAGAGCCCACCTCGGCCTATTATATTATGAAACCTAATGAAAAGCGCATTGAGGCCACACAAGTGGGGAAAGAGCGCTATGTAAATAACCAAATATAATACAAATACCTATGCGGTTTGTTATGTGCAATTTTGTAATGTAAACAGCTGATATCGAAAAGTGTGCTCAATGCTATACAATTCTATATGCTCCTCAAAGTTCAATTGGGGAACATCTGAGCCAAGGCAGGAAACCCTGCACATTCAAACACCTTTTTTTGGGTAAGTGGTCTGATACATACGCCTTCTTTATTTTCTCTCACACAAAGATGTTGGATTAATGTAGTCGAATCTATCAATTTCTATTGTTGCAGTAGTGGCTTAGAATAATTTGGGAGCCAGTACATGTCACTATCAATTGTGCGCAAATTAACTACTAATGTGTATACTGTACATTAACTACTAATGTGTATACTGTACATAGTGACAGCTGTCCACCAGACTGCAGTCGTTCAATCACCTCAATCCAAGATGGCAGAACAATCCAGATCTACGGATCTCTCCCAGGCCCAATGTAACCATGCCTATTTAGCATTAGCGTTTTAGTAGATGCGTCGAATAATGTGTAAGTTACTATGTCTTGCCCGCGACTTAAGTGCTAATTCGTAATTTTTTCTTAATGGCTACATTGGGGGTGTTCATAGATGCTACTCAGACTTTGGCTTAATAGTCACCCCAACCTAAGATGGCGGCCCATTTTGGGTCCATGCATCACTTCTGGGTTCTAGGGAGCAGCTTAAAATAACGCTCTCACAGGGCAGTCGCCTGTGAGATTCATGCACAGCGATCTGCTAGGGACGTTAGGTAAGCGCTGCATGTATTTGGATATGAATTACTCATGTACTTTCTAGGTTACAACCCTCATATGAAGGGTATGCTCTAATGCTACCCTTCTCCCCCTGTTATTATTTTGTTCCTTTAACATCTCTATGGATACCAGACAGAGTTGAGAGCGGTGTAATTGCGGGTGATGTAATTTACGCAAAAAGGTATGTTGATCTAGGAAGGTGTACTGAGGGCCGCCTACTAATAAAGTCATTTAACTGAGTGAAAACTTTTTTTGCCTCTTCTTCAATTTCCGTACACTTTAGTTCCCACAAGTGGGGGAACAGAACATACTCCAGGGAAGCGAACATGATTATTCATCATGCCGTTTAAGCCATATTTATTTGCTCATTGTATCTCACCTAATGTACTCCAATTTCTAGAATTATCTGTAACTTCACAGTCATTGGGTTTCTACTGCATGATTAAGCATGCGCTAAGATTTACCTGGCTCTAGTCTCATCTTTTGGAGTATTATAAACACTGTTAACTACTTTGTTTTATATGGTGGAGTTCCACCCCAAACATCAGTTGTATTCCGAAAGAGACTAAAATGGTGAAAAGCTTTTAATTGATAATGGATTTTATGTATCCCCACTATGTGGTATATGTATTTTTGTTTCCCTATTATGGCTTGCTGGTGACTTTGGTGACCATGTCGACCTCAACTTATCAATGGTAAAATTGTATTATTGTAATTCCATTAACTTTATGATTTGTTCATCTCATATCCTTTCCTGCACCTATATGCCCTGAATTTTGTCAGGTGCATCTAATTATGTTGGACTTTTGCAAATCCTTTATTCATTATGTAGATCAATTGGTTGTGAAATTTGAAATCCATACATCGGCCTAGAGGACGACCTTGTAGTCGAAACAAGTATCAGCTGTTTTCTTTGTTGGTTACCCTGGGCATAGAGTCCCAACTTCACAACCGCCCGCTGCATCTTCAGAGAAACAAATCTTTACTTCGGTTTAATATTCATAAATCCATGTTATAATACTGACACGCGCTTAGTGGTTCGTCTTATGCCACAAAATTACCTTTGGATGTTTTAACACAACTCTTTATTTGAAATGAAAGAAAACCTTTAAGCCCTACCAATATGAGCTCCCTATTGGAAAAAACAAACGGGTGCTTGTCAGGATGTCGAACAAATGGACTTTGTCCTCCAGTAAAACCTATGGTACCCTAATATTTGTACTACCACTAAAGAAAGACAATCTAAGTTAAAAAACTTAGAATACAGTGTTCCTCCCACTGGGTTCACTAGGTGGTGGCTGGTTTCTGACCCCCACCAAAGAGTTCAAGTCTCTTCCGGTTTCCCCATTTGGGGATTCCAATGGACAAACGACACAAAATAAATCTTACTGTTCTTTAGGTACAAAACAGCTTTATCAGTTAGTCCAAAAGGTTCTTGGCTTATCCCCTTCTCCGTGATATATTGAACCTAATGAGATTCTCTGATTTGCTCCTCTTGGATTTTAACAAACACAATTTTCTCCTAGTTCCTGTTCAGATATTACTGCTTTCGGCCTCATGTAGGTCAGGGCCTGGCTCAGCCCGACTTATGTTCTGTCTGTGGTCAAAGTCTGTATCAACCGTTCAGGGATTCTTCCAATTATTAGCCCTGCATGGACTCTGGGCCAACTTGGCCCTGCTTTGTCTGCAGTTACTCTTACGGTTTCGCTTACCCCTTTTCTGGGGTCTTCTGAATGTCAGCCCGGCGTGGGCTATGGGCGTACATAGCCCAGCTTTGGTTATGGTTTCTCTGCCTGTTTCGCTTAAGCCCTTTTGGGATATTTGGGCTGTCAGCCTTGTGTGGACTATGGGTTTGCTTCACTGCCCTCTACTCATTTTCCATACAGCGTACCTTCACTCAAGCGGCAGGCTTTGGATATAGAGCCAGTCTCCCGGGGGTGCATGGACCCACTTCCAGGTCCTGGCTCTGGACTAAGCCGTCCGGTTGGTTTAAATTGTGCCCAAGCTCGTAAAAATCTATGGCAAAGGTAGTCAAATGCAGTACACTGGGTCAGCAGATACTTAATGCTCTCTAGTGTTGCGATTGTTAGGGAGCATTTTCATTTCTGTGCCAATCCCCTTTAACCTTAGAGACACCAGCTCTTTTGCTGGACTCAAGGCTTTTTAATTTTACTCCCGAGTGAGTGGGACCTTTTTTGTCACTCATGTGTTTTTCCGACCATGATTTTCTATGTTCCTTACTGTTTTATGGAGTCTGGTAAACTCCATAGGCATCTGCTTTCGCATTGTGACGCACAGCACCTTTTGTGCAGTACCACTGAGGAGACCCTTGGACTTCTCTTAATGTTGAACTACCTTTCCTTGCATGAACTACTGTTCCCAAGAATAAAAAGATGACCCCTGGAGACCACTAGGGGGTGTGGGAGAAGATGGCCGCATAGGCACATAGCTCCTGCTCCCTCCAGCAAAACAGCGATGATACAGAGTGATGATACAGAGTGATTTTAACTAGTCAAAGTGAATCCGAACACGTCTGTTAAGGGGAGACTGAGAGAAGAACCGGTGGAGCGAGAAAAGAAATTGAGAGAACATACTGCAGGGAAGAACCCTGATGCAAGGAGATGGCAGGCCCGCTGATAAGGAGTACAGAGGAGCGGCCTGAAGCCGGTGACTGCGTACTAAGGCAGTGCCCCGCACTGTGTGTGCAGCGGGTGTACAGAAGGTGGAAATAAAGCAACAGTGGCCCCCGGGAGAACAGGATGGGCCAGGCAGGCATGGCCCTTATGAGCCGACACAACAAATGCTCGCGCACACAGAACCGGAGGAGCACCCCACCGGGAGGAGCTCCGAGTGGAAGACGGCGAGGTGCGGAGTCCTGGCCAGGAGAGGCTGCAATGGAATAACGGCCACGTTAATAGAGCGGCCAGCCGACAGGGAAGGGACAAGCAACCTCTGTGGTTAAGAGGAGGCCCTGCAATGGAGTGTGAAACGCGTGCACCGAGGGAGGAGCCCGGAGTAAGGATGGAGCAACCGAATGAAGATTAAAGTATGATCGGACCCCCAGAGCCCCGATAACTGCGCCAGAGACAGCAGCCTGTTGGAGGTGATCCAGGAGAGAGCGGGACCCGGGGGAAAAACAAGAGCTATCAAGGAGACACCCTGGCCCTTTAAGAGTGCAGACAGTGCCCAAGTGGGGAGTAAGAAAGCGAGGCAAAGGAACTCACTCCCTGGGGCGGGGCAACCTTATCCGAGTGGCACAATAAAACGTGCGCAGAGGTCGCGTTGACCACTATAGACCCTCATAAAGGACAACCCCCCAGAGAGGGGGACTGGGTACAGCAAGGGGACAAAAGCTATCAAGGGGCCTGGCTGGGCCTGGGTGAACAGCACATGTGAGTCACGGCCACTACTCGGCATGAACCACCACAACAAAAGAGTGTGGAGACACGGCAAGGAGAGAGCTTCGCTGCCAGTAGAGCAAGTCGGGAGAGCCAATCCAGTGGCAAAATCAGCCCCAAGCAGAAACAGCAAAAGACAGGCATAAAGGGGCAGAAGTGAGGGGCAACCCCCCCACCCCACCTAGGCCCCTCGACTTTTGGGGGACTGCCAATCAACGGAAAAAGCAGAGAGGCCAAGAATGCCCAGTTAGGCGACCGGGAGAAACCAGGAGCAAGATAACCACCTGGACTGCATAAAAAATAGCCCGGTAAGGTGCGCACCACAGAATCTGAAGCCGGGATGGGAAGTGATAAAGAGCACTGTGGCAGGGGACCAAGAGTGGAGCCCAAGTAACTCCAGAAGTGCCAAACGCTGCTGAGTGCTTGAGACGCGAAAGAAGTGGGGAGGAAAAGGCTGGGGGCTTGGCACAGACTGCCACTAGACACCCGTGGTGCAACACAAAAGAGGGATCGAGGCCTGGCCGACAGAGAATACAGGCTGGGAACTAGGGTACACCACGTAACCACTGCACAATTCGAGGGGGCAGAGGGAAGCACAGATAAACGAAGTGGTGGAAAGAGGAGGTAGCCACACAGAGGAGCGGTGTGTGAAAGCACTGACGTAGAATAGAGAGAGTGGAGCGGCGAGGCCTGAAAAGAATGGCAGAGTACGAAATCGTAAGCAAGTGGAGGGAGAAGCCAGCAGAGCAAGAAAGATAACAGGAAAGGAACTTGGCGGAAGGACAGGAGGGTTCGTGGACCACAAAGAAGATAAAGGAGGCACTCGCACAAGGAGGCACGAGAGAAATGGAAGGCACAATGGCACAATCAGGGAAACAACGTGGGATGACAAAGAGCCCCAGAGGTTAAAATGATGACGGAAATAGCCATGTCCATTTTCTCAACAATAGAAGATTCGGGGCACATCCTGGTAGAAATCAAGTCCCTCAGAGGGGACATACAGGCCTCACTAGCTGACCCATCAGGCAAAAGGACCACAGTGGAAAGTAAAGTTGAAGGGCTTGTACACAACCAACTGAACGCAGATATGGTCGAAATGAGGCTGGACGCAAGGATGACAGAGCTGGAGCTTTGGGAAGAGGAAGTGAAGCTTAAAATGGACGATTTAGAAAACAGAGAAAGACGCAATAACATAAGGATATTAGGGTTGAAAGAAACGGCCAGAGAAACCCTGAAGCAAGTTGAGGGGAGAAGGTCCAGGGCCTAGTGCATCAACTCTTCAAAGCAGAAGGGGTAAGACGGTGCAATTTAAAAGAGCACACACGAGGTAACCCCTATGGCGATGGCCCCTGCTCCATAGTGGCCAAATTCCTGAGCTACAAGGACAGAATGGACGTTCTGAACAGGGCTAAGCAGACACAGGAAGTGGACTTTCAAGGCTCTAAAGTTACAATATACCAACCTCACGCTCACCAGACGCAGTGACCGCAGACCCCTCACAAAGTGGCTATGAGAAAAAGAAATTAGATTCAGGTGGGGTTATCCTTTCTCGCTACAATTCGGGGTGGATGGGGTGGACTACCGAATAACGTTGGCAGAAGAAGCGGAGCAGGCCCTGTGCCACCTCACAGCCAACATCGAGGCCACATCAAGGAGCCCACAGGGCCCATCCACAAGTGGAGAACTGCCAAGACCTGTATCGGGCCCACAAAGGAGGAGAAGAGGGCTAAGAGGGAGGAAATACATGGAACTCAACTGACCTTCAGCCCGCAAGACGCCCACGACATTGGAACAACGCCCGGAACGAGACTCCAGGAAACAGAATGTGTGAAGGCTGATGAGAAAATACCATAAACGGGTAGAAACAAAGAAATGCAGAGAATTTTCTGGCGGGAGGTAAAAATCTCCAAAGTGGCCCTTGTTGGAGTCTATGACTCGTATTCAATACAACAAGTTAGGGTTACAAACAGTTACAAAGTTAAGTTAGGATTTTGATGAGGGGGTTGGCTCCAAGGAAGCACACATCTGTCATGAAGAAAATGGATTCCAAGGAAAGGAAGATGAAAACAGCGGAGAGACCTTAACCATACAAAAGTGTAAAAGGAGGTCAAGGGGGTATAACCACAATGGGGAAAGGTCAAGCTAAGAAAGGTCTAGTTGTGGGCACACTAAACGTGAAAGGTCTTAACTCCTCGACAAAGAGGTCCCTAGTCGTGCGAGAGTTCCACAAAGCCTCGCTAGATGTGCTTTTTGTAGGAAACACGCCTAATACAGGGGGGTGAGCGAGCGCTGAGAGGAGGGGAAATGGGACAAGTCCACTGAGCATCAGGGAGCACCAAAATTGGAGGTGTCGGTATAGTCCTACATAAACAGTGCAGCTTGCGGGAGTGTGTAGCTACAAACCTGCTAGAAGGAAGACTGCTGATATTGCAGCGTAACATGGAGTGAGCGAGAATATTACTGGCGGCATTCTACGCCCCCAACCAGTGACAAGAGGAATTCTTACGTAAGTCGATCGATAAAATACAAGGGTTTGAAGTGGACCTGTATGTCATATGGTGGATCTTAATTCATGGGCAAATGAAACCTGGGACAGGAAGGTGAAGGGCGTGAGGCCGGAAAAAGAGGTAGATAAAATGGGGCACCTGGGGCAGATTATGGAGATGCACGGCTTGGTGTATGTATTGGAGGAATCAGCACCCACGGGAGGAGGGCTTTACCTTCTTCTCAGCACTCCATAAAACATTAACCAGGATTGACTACTTACTCATAAATAAGGATCAGGGCACAAGTGTGATGAGTAGCAATATCAGGCCAGTGGGTTGGACTGACCAAGACATGTTGATTATGACCCTGGATGTGGGAGGGCTGCACAAGCCAAAGGGTACGTGGCGCTTTAACAAATCACTCTAGGGCTACTCTCTCTTTGCAGACCAGTTAACCAAGGCAACAACAGAATATTTTGAACTAAATGATACCAGGGAAATACGCACAGGGGTGGTCCGAGATGCGGAGAAAGCAACTTTGAGGGGTCTCCTGATCAGAGAGGGGGGCTAAGAAGAAAAGGGAGAGGGGACAGAAGGAAGAAAGACTAAGAAAAGAGATAACGTAGGGGGAGGAAAGGATGCATGCTGCAGATGGGAACACAGATGGGATTAGGGAAGAGCTGCTGTCAGAGGGCAGAGCTAAAAGCACTGGGGATGGGGGAAACCCTATGGTAATTGAGATACCTGAAACAGAAATACTATGAAAAGAGGGAGAAGGCAGATGTTCTACTGGCAACAAGGATCGGGGCGCAGAGAGATGTGTGTCTAAGTTAGGAGGCCCCGAAGGGGGAGACCAGGTCTCACTTAAAGATATTGCTGAGGGCTTCGCCCAATACTACGAGACGCTATAAAAGTCTGAAGCCCCTGGTAAGGAAAATGCAGTGGGGGAATACTTGAGGAGAGTGAATATGACCAAACACACATGCCCAGAGGTGGAACACCTAGAGTCCAATCACTGCTGAAGCGGTGCAGGAAGCGATATCGCGCCTCCCTAACCGAAAGGCACCAGGAGAGGATAATATACCATTGGATTCTATAAAAAATATGCAGGGGCCCAACACAATACATGGTTAAGTTATACAACCATATTTTAGACACGGGAGAGTCGCCCGCAACATTCAGTAAGGCTCCGATATCGGTAATCCCGAAGGAGGGGAGGGACCGAGCCCAATGTTAGTCATACCGCCCCATCTTGCTTTTAAATGTGGACGAGAAAATATTCACGAGAATCCTAGTGACACGATTTGAAGGGAAATTACCCTGCATAGTGCACCCAGACCAAATGGGGTTAATAGCAGCAGACAAGGCCCCGATTTCATTCAGACGACACTGGATCTCATGGAACATTAAGGGAAACTCGGGAGACCAGGCACATCTAAGTTTGGACGCCAAAAGGGCCTTCGATAGAGTTGAGTGGGGCTTCCTCTTCGCTATACTATGAAAGATAGGGTGGGAGATGGAATGTGCTGGGCGATTGGGGCAATCTACTCGAGACCCACGGTGTCACAGGTTTCCCCCCTTTTCACCTGTCTATGTTGCCTGATGTCCTCTTTAGGTGGAGTCTTCTTTCGTATGGTTCGGGACATAAATAAGCCCGCTCGGCAGTCCTCTGCTTCCAGATTACGTTCAGCTTCGATGTCCAGGATCAAGGGAAACTCCGGGAGTATTCAAGAAGGAATAGGGGGGCACGCGTAAGCGACGCAGGGATTGCGGGAAGTTAGGAAAGAGGGAAGAAGTTGGGAGAAGGGAATCCAGGGGTCAGGGGATAGCAAGTAGCACTAGAGAAGGTTCGGAGCACACGTCCGATCACAGCTAGTAGCAGCGTTGAGACGCGTGGGGCCGCGGGTGTGTGGCTTCTTTATAGAGGACGCTGCGTAGAACGTGGAGACTGGCGAGCAGCGTTCTGAGCTTGCCGCCATGTTGGTAGTATTATGGAGTGTAAGGCCCGACGTGTCAGGGACCAGGAGGCCCAGAAGGGGAGAGTTCGATGGTTCATGACAGCATGCCTCCTCCGGAAACTCGTTCCACCGGGTTTGCCCGGGTGTATGAGATAGAACCTTCCGAGTAGCCTGGGGGTATTTAGATTTGAGATAGGTTCCCAAGTGCGTTCACTGGGGGGATATCCTTTCCATTCCACCAGGTACTGGAGTTTGCCACGTCTATATCTAGAATCGCAAATCCTGGAGACCTCATACTCCAGTTGGTCATTGATGAGTACTGGTTTGGGACGAAGGTTAGTTTGAGAGGTCTGAACATATGGCTTCATTAAGGACGTGTGAAAGACTGGGTGGATTTTCTTCCAGGAGTCTGGAAGCTTGAGTCGGTAGGCCACTGGGTTGATTATTTCCTTTATAAGGAATGGCCCATAATATAGAGGAGCCAATTTATTTGGTCGCAAATGCCGTGGTAGCAGTTTCGAGGACAGCCAAACCTTATCCCCTATTGTGTAGGAGGGGCTTGGTCTTCGTTTGGAGTCCGCATACAGTTTGGTCTGGTTCCTGGCCTTTTCTAATTGTTCTTTGGCTTCTCTTTGAACATTAATGAGCATTTCAATCCAGGAATCGACTGTTGGAACTGGTGTAGGATGAGGAAGGATGGAGGGTAGAACCGAAGGGTGGAATCCTTGGCTACAGAAAAAAGGACTGGTCTTAATAGCAGAGTGGTCCGAATTATTATAGGCGAATTCTGCCACTGGCATTAAGAGGGACCAATCGTCCTGGACCTTGGTAGAGAAGCAACGGAGGTATTGTTCCAAGGTTTGGTTTATGCGCTCTGTGGCTCCATTGGTTTGGGGATGATACCCTGAGGAAAGAGCACGTTGGCTTACTAGTATTTGGCAAAGATGTTTCCAGAACTGAGAAATGTATTGGGGCCCTCTGTCTGATATGATCTTGGCAGGAAGTCCATGCAGTCGGAATATGTGTTCCAGGAAAATTCCAGCAAGTTCTGACGAGGATGGCAGTTTAAACAGAGGTATAAAATGGGCCACATGGGTGAACAAATCAATGGTGACCATGATGGTTGTGTATCCCCTGGAAGGAGGTAATTCCACAATGAAGTCTGTTGCTATGAATTCCCAAGGCCTTGTTGGAAGTGGAGGTTGCTGTAATAGACCCACTGGTCTCTTCTCAGGTTTGTTTTGATTACAGAGAGCATGCCTGGATATACCTTTGTACATTAGCTTTCACTCCAGGCCACCAAAATTGCCTTTGTATTAATCGGAGGGTATTGGTAATACCACGATGCCCGGAGTAAAGAGTATTGTGACAGATGAACAAGTTACTTTCTTACCTGGTAACGTTCTTTCGATGGGATGGTCCGACGACGTATTCCATATCTATGACATGTAATCAGCACATCTGTGGTGATTACATGTCATAGATATGGAATACGTCGGAGGACCCAATCCCCTCAAATTATTATCCTTTGCTATAGTTTTTGTGTTGGGATAACCAAGGCATTGTCTTTGAACAAGTATCCATTTTTGGTCTTCAGTTTCCACTGGTTCTTGTCCGAGATATCTTTCCAGAGTTCCAAGGATTGAGTCTGAATGCGGACTTCATCTAGGAGGCTGGTCGCCTGGGCTACAATTATTGTGTGGGGAAACATCTTGGGAAATGTTCCTAGTCAGGGCGCCGAGACAAGGCGTCAGCAATTACGTTTTGTGTTCCGGGAACATGGTGAATCTGGAACTGGTATTGGGCAAAGAAGAACGCCCAACGGGCCTGACGGCTGTTCCTGCATTCCAGGGCCTGTAAGACTTGGAGATTTCGATGGTCCGTCCGAATCTGGACAGGATGTTTAGCTCCTAGAAGTAAATGACGCCACTCTGTGAAGGCTTGACGGATGGCTAGAAGTTCCTTTTCTAAGACTGAGTAATGAGTTTCACTGGAGGTCAATGTCCGAGAAAGATAGGCAATAGGATGTTCCAGCCAGTCATCGAGTTCCTGTTTCAGAACTGCTCCGATGGCATAGTTAGAGGCATCTGTTTCCACTAGGAATGGTCGATTTATATCAGGTTGAACCAGGACGGGGGCTTGTGTTAATTCTGTTTTCAGGCGTTGGAAGGCCTTCTCCTGGGCTGGGGTCCAATGATAGGGAGTATCTTTCTTCAATAAGAAGATGATAGGTTGAACAATCTCGGAGAAGGATGGTATAAACCTCTGATAGAAATTGGCCAAGCCCAGGAAAGATTGGATCTATTTTGCGGAGGTCAGAGTTGGCCAGGATAATATGGCCTTAACTTTGGATTGATCCATGCCTATGCCATCTGGGCTAAGGACAAATCCTAGATAGTGAACAGTGGAAACATGAAAAAGGCATTTTTCGGGTTTTGCTAGAAGCTTGTGTTCACGTAGCCGTTTTAACACTGATTTAACATGTTCTTCATGCTTGAGAGGATCCTTAGAGAATATCAAAATATCGTCCAAGTAGACGATGACGAAAAGAAATCGCATATCCGAAAACACCCGGTCCATAAAGCATTGGAAGATTGCCGGAGCATTAGAGAGTCTAAAGGGCATGACCAAGGGGTGTTCTGAAGGCTGTCTTCCATTCGTCACCTTCTCTAATACGAATCAAGTGATAAGCACCCCTGAGATCCAATTTGGTGAATATTACAGCTCCTCTTACGGCTTCCAGGATATCTGAGATCAAGGGTAATGGATAACAATCCTTAAGGGTGCACTGATTAAGACCTCGATAATCAAGACAAGGTCCGAGTTCCTTGGTGTCTTTTTTAGGAACAAAAAATAATGAGGCTCCAGCCGGAGACTTGGATGGGTGTATGGTGCCGTTTTTTTAGGTTAGTATCTAGGTATTCACGAAGGGCCTTTTTCTCTGGTTCAGACAGGATAAACATCCTTCCAAATGGAATCACGGCTGAAGGTCAGTTTCAATAGCACAGTCCTCAGGCCTATGGGGTGGTAGGGCTTGGACAACAGCAGAAGAGAACACATCAGCAGGTGTGGAACCTGGATGATATTGGAGACCATAAGAGGATCTTGCTGAGTTGTTGAACGTTCTTCTGATGTTGTCGGTGAAGGATCCTGGAGCAGACAATGGGACATGCAAAATTCAGAACCTAGAACAGGGAACCAGCTGTCCAATTGATGTATGGGTTGTGTTTTTGTAGCCAGGGCATTCCCAATACCATTGGGTAATGGGCAGATTTTATGATGTCAAACTTTATCCTTTCTCAGCGATGGTTTATAGCAAGCTCAATTTCCTTAGTCTGAAGGGTTATGGGTCCAGAAGAAAGAGGTCTTCCATCAATTGCTTCTACAGGTTGCAGGACGTTCCGGGATTTGTAAGGAATATGATGTTTAAGGACCCATTCCTGATCTATGAATATTCCCATGGCCCCACAGTCCACTAGTGCCAGAATGGTGTAGGATTCCTTCTTGGATGACGATAGAAAAGCCTGTAAGACTACCAGGGAGTTTTGTCCAGGAGAGTTCAAGGATGGTGTTGATGTGGAGCCTGCATCTCTCCCAAAACTGAGCTCCAATCTAGGATCGGGAGCTGGAGTTTCCCGAACGCCGTGGAGGGGCTAAGGGACATTCTCTGACTAAATGCTTGTCCGAGGCACAGTACATGCATAAGCCAGTATGGATCCTTCTCAGCCTTTGAGGGGATATGGGTCCACGGAAGGCCCCTAGCTGCATGGGTTCGGGTTCATTTGTAGGAACAGGGGAATCTTCGGATTTTGAAGGGCCCACAAGAGGATTTTCTGGGATGGTTGACTTGGTCTTCCTTTTCTCTGCCTTCCTTTCCTGGATGCGGAAATCAATCTGTAGAGCAAGATCCATAAGTGCCTGGAAAGAACTAGGACGTGCTACTCTGGCTAATTCATCCTTAACATCTTCATTTATCCCTCTTCGAAAGAGGGTGAAGCAAGCTTCAGAAGGCCAACCCGCTTCTTAAGCCATTTGCTTGAATCGAGTTACGTAGGTGAGCATGTCCTGAGAGCCTTGCTGGAAATCGAGTAAACGTTCTTGAGCACTAAAGACCTGTTCTGGGCGGTCAAACAGTCTTTAGTGCTTGAATGAATCCATCATAATCATCCAAAAGGGAATCTCTGGTGTTAACTAATTGTGTGGTCCAGGCTAAGGCATTCCCGGAGAGGTGAGAAATAATAAAGCCCACTTTAGCCCTGGAGGTGGAAAAATAATAAGGTTTAAAGGTAAAGTGGACCAAACAAG
The DNA here is from genome assembly GCF_040938575.1 of Ambystoma mexicanum. Taxonomy (NCBI): domain Eukaryota; kingdom Metazoa; phylum Chordata; class Amphibia; order Caudata; family Ambystomatidae; genus Ambystoma; species Ambystoma mexicanum. The sequence continues at coordinate 142,227,436 of NC_090930.1, read as the reverse complement.
AATCCAGGAATCCTCGGAGGGTCTTTGCACAGCCGTCATATTTGTCAACAATGCCGCCCAATTGCACGCTGTCCTTTGAGGCAGAGTCACGTGAAACTACCAATTGTTTCAGCGCGGCGTTCTCCGCTTTCAAGTTCTGTACTTCGGTCGATAGTTCTTGCATGCCACGCATAAGATCCTGGATGGCCGCCTCCATGTCTGTATCGACTTCGATCAGGTGGCGTCTCAATCTGTCACAGGTTTCCCCCCTTCTCACCTGTCTATGTTGCCTGATGTCCTCTTTAGGTGGAGTCTTCTTTCGTATGGTTCGGGACTTAAAATAAGCCCGCTCGGCCGTCCTCGGCTTCCAGATTATGTTCAGCTTCGATGTCCAGGATCACGGGAAACTCCGGGAGCATTCAAGAAGGAATAGGGGGGCACGCGGAAGTGACGTAGGGATTCCGGGAAGTTAGGAAAGAGGGAAGAAGTCGGGAGAAGGGAATCCAGGGGCCAGGGGATAGCAAGTAGCACTAGAGAAGGTTGGGAGCACACGTCCGATCAGCTAGTAGCAGCGTTGAGACGCACAGGGCCGCGGGGGTGTGGCTTCTTTATAGAGGACGCTGCGTAGAACTTGGAGACTGGCGAGCAGCGTTCTGAGCTTGCCACCATGTTGGTAGTATTATGGAGTGTAAAGCCCGACATATCAGGGACCAGGAGGCCCAGAAGGGGCGAGTTCGATGGTTCATGACACACGGCAAGGGTGGTAGTAAACGGGACAAAGTCGAGGGAATTCGAGCTAGGTAGAGGCACTAGGCAGGGATGCCCCTTATCGCCCTTACTATTTGCATTGACAATGGAACCACTGCAGGGGAAAAAATACGAGAGGACAAGATAAAGGGGATTTGGGTGGGGCACAGCCATAAGGCGAGTAGTACGCTGACGATATATTGCTATACCGCTCAGATGTAACGGGATCAGTTCACAGGGTACTCAGGACACTGGAAGACACTGGGAAGGTATCGGGTTTTAAGGTAAATGTCAGTAAATCAATTCTCCTCCGCCTACAGGAGTACAATGAGGAGCAAAGCATGGAGTTGGCGGGACTAGGGATACCGGTGGGAAGGGGCAGAATAAAGTACCTAGGGGTGAGAATACATAAAGACTTGAATAACTTATATGAGCGCAACTTTCCCTCCCATTATTGCACAGACTCTTCAGTGAGCTGGAAACTTGGTCAAAATTAACGATTTCCTGGCTAGGATGGCTAAATGCTTTGAAAATGATGCTTCTCCCCAGAGTGCTATACCTATACCAGGCGTTGCCAATTTCGCTGACTGAATCACGCTTTGCGGAACTGAAAAAGTGAATGGTAAGGTTCCTGTGGCGGGGGTTGGGGGGGAGGCTGGCGTACAGGTTACTGGTGCAACCCAAAGAGAAATGGGGTGTGGGGCTACCCAAGATGCGCACCTACTACAGAGCAGCCCAATTCAGAGCCCCGATTCCTCACCTGCACATGGACAGAGATAAGCAATGGATAGGCATAGAGAACTTCCTATTTAGACCAGTCACGCTGGGAGAATGACTCTGGGCACCGTGAAGACGGCCCGGTGTAGGGTTCACTCACATAAGATCCTGGGCCCACTTTGGAGATTGTGGAGGGTCAAAAGGGAGATGGTGGGAGTCACAACCTGGACAGCAACGCTAAGTCAAATATCGGCTCCCACCCGATACAAGACCGCATACCGGACCATGAGCGGTTCCAGGACTGGTTCGAAAGCAGGGTTGGAAAGGTCAGGTCCTAAAGAAGGAAGATTCATAGACTTAGGAGAACATGTTGAGACCGTGGGGATAGGGAAAATCTCAGTATTTAAATACTTACAGCTTAAAGAGGTACTAATGTCGGAAGATAGGAAGGATGAGCCTCTGAGAGTACCGACGAGTATGGAGAGGATACTGGACACAGAGGGGAACGAGGGGTCTCATCCAGAATGTATCAGGCATTATTGGAGGCGCAGGGGGAGAAATTAACAAATTTAAGGAGAAATGGGACCGAGACATCGGTATGGAAATGGAGTGGAATAGGTTATCTGAGAAGGCCATAGGTACAACGGTGGCCTGCCAATATAAACTGCACAGGCTCAAACTTCTATATAGGCCGCAGTGGGACCCAGTGAGGATATCGAAGATGTTCCCGGGGCAGATCCTCACTGCTGGAGGAAATGCTGGCAAATGGCTGACTACTGGCACATGTGGTGGGGGTGTGAAAAGTTGCAGAAGTACTGGAAGGAGATCCTGGGGTGGATAAAAGGTCTGGAGGGAGTTGACAAGCATCTGGACCCCCTACTGGTGTTTGGTAGGGAGACGGTTGAAGGAGACTGGGTGAAACTCCCACATATGCCTCACTACCTTCTACTGGCGGCCAGAGCATGTTTGGCAGGGGGATGGAAGAGACAGGGGCTCCCGGACGAAAGAGAATGGGCCTCGAAAGCATTGGGCTTATACAGATTTGAGCAACTAACTAGACAAATACACAACCAGACTCCAGCAAGGGCAATAGAATGGGCAGCCTTCCTCGAAAAGTACGACCTTTAGAGGCCACAGAATGGAACAGAGGACACAAGGGGAGGGGACCAGAGCATCCTGTAAACACGGGAAGCAATGGTGGAGAGGAGCGGCCCGCACTCGACACCAGGAGAAGAGGGAATTAACAATATAGGTGTGCCCCAATTAGGGCCCCGAGGAGGAGACGTAGACCCCATGGGTGGACATGGTGGGAAGGCTCTCAGCAAAGGATTTAATGAGCAAATGGAAGAACTGGAACATAGGATCCAAAGGAATCTCTGATGTGGCAGTCCTGAAGCCACTCTACTCTTATGCAAAAGGGGTAGAGGATGGGGGAAAGGCGTAGTTAGTGGCTAGAGGGGGGGAGGGGAGGGAGGGGAGTTTAAAGTTGTTTGGGGGGGACATAAAATCTATATGGTGAACGTATGTTTAAATACGAGACATTGATTAAGACATTGATTAAGCATGTTGTAACTGTGCAAATTCACCAATAAACTATATTTGAAAGATAAAGATGATCCCTGTCTTACCTTTACTTTATTGGTCCAGCATACACCACCCTATGTGTAGTGCTGTGCAATTTCTGTAACCCATTCCTCATTAAACATTTTGTTACACTAACTTAGTGTACTTACTTGAATGGCTGGTGGCAGTGGTTTCTTTTTTACCATCTAGTGACCTGTATCTGCAGGCAGATGCCTCAGCTGCTGTGCTGCACACACGAGTGGCAATTTTCCAAAAATGCCCCCCCGTCTTCTTTTTCGCCATTTCTTGTTAGTTTCTTCTAGGCTTTTACTCTGTTTGCATCAGGTGCGAGTCCTCTGTGCAGTTTGCCTTTGGCGGGCTTCAGCCCTGAAGCCAGCCCAGGCTCCAGTGAGTCTGGAAAGGCAGTGCGGGAGGGTTCCTAAACATCCCTGTCCTTTGTATCTATGTGTGCCTGAGTGAAACCAGTTCCAAATGACCGGCTGGCTGTACTGGAGGACAGCCACCCTGCTGTGTGATTGACAGTCTAAGGCTGTGAATGAATGGGAACTTTAGAGTCGGACCACTGGAGGACAGAATCCGCAGCAGAAGACGAGAGAAGATGCCAGCAGCATCCTCCTGGACCGCGAAGTGCCCGGTTAAGCCCTGCATCTGTGCTTTCGAATCAACAGGGAAGACCCATAAAGGACAACTTACTGTGGGACCAGCTAGCCTCGAGACAAACTATTTTGGCACAATCCCTGACTTGCTGCAACTTTCCAAGGCTGCAGAAGCCCAATACCCGGGGTACCTCGACCACTTGTCAGTGTACTGTCTTCCGAAGTCCGAATCCGGCCAGATCTTTGTGGGCATCCAGAGGACCCTACAGAAGCTAAATATATGTATCCAGATTGCCCTCACCAGAGTCCAGGACAGAGGAATCAAGGAAATCCCAACCAGAGCTTTTCGTTCTTCTGTGGCGCTGAGAAAAAGGCGCCAAAAGCAAAAAGAGCTGCTGAATCGACGGAAATCCATTGCTGCAGAGTTCCTCGCTCGAGTGCTGCAGCAGGAGCCCGCCAGACGTCCTCCCTTTCATCACCACGACCAATGACTAGGGTCTACTGCATTGAATCGTGAAGGCAACCAGCTGGAACACTTTCTCATTTTTAAGGTACTGTGGGGCTTGGGGTATTTTATCCTTTTGCCACTTGGGGTGCTTCCTATCATTGGGAGTACGATTTAACCCTATACTAAGTTGACCTCAACTTCCCTGCATTGGCCTTTCAGCTTGAGCTTTCTAAAGGCGATTCCTCTAGAGTTGCTGCGATTTCTCTTTTGAACACCGACTATTTAAGAAAGAGCATCAGAACTGTGACTTTGCCCATTGACTTTGGCTGTCCTGGCTCCCTAAAGGCCTCCTTCTGAACCTATTGGCTCTGGCAGTGCATGTTCCCTTACAGGTTTTAAATGTTGAACACTTTAATGCTGGGATAATTGCCTGCCTGCATCCCTTTGGAAGAATCTAACTGTTCTTATAACCTATCAGTCTGTTCTGATCCAACCCTAACCTTTCCTTCCTCGACAAACTCAATATTGCAACCGTGATACTATACAACTATGCAATACTGACCTCAAATGACACCACCTATGGGTGCTGGAACATGTGTAACATGAAAGAATTACTCACCTGCTTTATTGTTGACTTTTTTTTAATTGAATCCTAACTTGGGATCAATGTTACAGCTAATTACTGCTTATTAAAGAGGGCTTTAAAAATCTCTATAAATAACTTACTATATAACAATAAGTGTGTGTAAGCGTTAAATTGGATACTTGCATTTACTTGTTTCATTGCACAGCTCTACAGCTCACATTACCCCTCTTAAGATGAGCTTGGCTGCTCAGACACACTACCAACTTGTGCAGTACAGGCCTATATTAAAAGGTGGGTTACCTAATACTAAGAGAAGTATTGTGCAGTTTCACACCAGTTGGACTGCACTATTGAATTTACTCTAAAATAATCCCGCCAATTTTTAGTATTGGGCAATTCTCTCAAGTTACAAGGTTTTTCACCAATGTGTGGTATGTATGGCAGGTATCATAGCATATCAATTTAGTTGTCTAGATTTGTCCTGTTTTGGTCTCAGTCGATTTCACTGAGTGATGTTATATATTTCTTAAAACAGATGTGTTGCATTTGCGACTGCCGAGGCCCAAGTGATTGCTCCATGCAAGACTGTTTTTTTACAAGCCATCAATTATAGACCCGCCTAGTTTTAAATGTTTTAGAAGGCTCTTAGCAATTTAATCCATCAATGTGTTTGGTATAGCATTAGTGTGCTTACTATAAAAATTCAGCCTACGTATTCTATTAAATAATTCCATACAAAGTATTCAAAATTCAGCCCTCAAATACTCTACCAATGTATTTTGTAGGTAGTCCGGTCAAACCTTGAAAGCTAATCCTTAGATTTCTGTGATTTCATCAGTATCAGTCACACATCTCAGTTACAGCAGGTTGGATTTTTAACTTATAAATATCTATTATCACCTGCACAGTGTAGCCTGAGTTCTGCGGCTGCAAACATCCAAATAGTAGCAGTAAGTAACCAGGCATTGCGCCAAGCGTGGCAAACCCAGCTGAGATGTCGATCAACATCTACACCCAGATAGTTCTAAGGAGTGACCACCTCCACCGGATGTTCATCCATCTATATGCTAACTTGCTATTTCTGTTTGCATCGAGCATTGAAGATCATCAACTTTAGTTTTCTTTTTTAATAAGCTTCAACTATCTTCAGGAGTCAGTCGCATTACTAACCTAATCAACCATTGCTTAAACATTATCTAGATCAAAGATACATCATTGTCTCCCCAGATCAACCAACCCCCCAACCTCACCCCCAACTCCTGAGTGTAGTTTTAAACAACAACAAAAAACACAATACCCAAGTATCCCTAACTTGGCGGCATAGTAACAGTTCTCTGGCAGCAACACTACAAATCTTCTCTTTTCCTTAACCCCCCCCCACTCCTTCAACGTCCTTACCTCCTCTCCCAGAGCATGATCACCCTCATAGGATGGAAAGGTTCTGCAATAACCATGGCCTCTAATGCATCTGCTCTCTATCCTTCACTACATCGCAAAAGGGAATCCATACCCTCAAAAACATTTAATAACTTCAGTTTGACAATGCCCATATCTTTTCCATGGCCACAACCCCGTAAATGTTCACCCACCATAGCACAACACAGGGACCTTCCAGCACTGCGCAAGCGCCTGCCTTGGCGCGGTAAGGGAGTGAGTGATCAAAGTCGTTGATGCTCTGCTTGCCACATAACTGCCCTCCGCAACCGACCCCAAAACCACCATCACTGGATCCATAGGTAGGTTAAACCCTGTGATATCCTCAATATGCCCCAGGATCTCCTTACAATATACTTGTACCCATGGGCAAGATCACCACATATGGCCTATATTACCCATTTCCCCACATTCTCTCCAACAGATGGAGAAGAGGAACTAGCCAATATCCTGCTAATGCGCTGGGGTGTTAAGTACCAACAAAAACAGATTTTGTATGCAGATTATTTTATGGAAGCACACCTTGAAGATTTCAATGCCCTCAGCCATACTCAACCATGATGTCTCCTCCGAGATATGAACCCCAGTTCCCTCACCCATCACTATCTAAAGCAACCTTTCGCTCATTGAGGCCACGCTCCAAAAGTGTATACATTCGAGAAACCTTTATGCACCCTCCTGCATAGCAAGTTCTATCCCCACTACAATTCTGCATCCCGCCACTGTCACACTCATATTGGTTACCCAATGCCTCAACTGAATATATCGAAAGCGTTCCTGCCACCCAATTTTCAATTGGTCCTTAGATTGTACAAAGTTGAGTGGTACCCCATCCTTAAACAAGTTCCAGAGTTCAACTGCCGTCCCGCCCTCCCAACCTCCCCAAAAACTCATCTTCTCCGGGCCGAAATCCAGGTTATAACAGATCGAGGATAAGGGTCCTAGACAATGGGATTAACGCCATTTTAGTTACTGCGATTCAAACAAACCACAACAGCTCCTGCATATCTCAATGTTTCAGGTCCTCCATTAACTTATTCCACAAGGGTGGGATGTTAGCTTTGTAGAGGCCCTAATAAGCTGGTGTCAATTGGAACCCCCCCCAAATATTCCACCTCAGACAGAGTCCAAACCAAGGGATACTCCCTACCCCATCCAGTCACTGCCTCCCAGTCCTCCGAGATGTTAAGTGCTTTCGACTGAGTAATTTATCCCAAATCCAGAAACATCCCTAAAACCCTGTAAGATTTCTATAACCCTTGGGTGGGAGCGGCCCGGGTTGCGCATAAATAACTAAACATCATCCGCATATAGTGTCATTTGTGGGACTTCTCATTGCAGAGTATCCCTTCCACTAACTGATCTTGCCGTATCATACACGCAAGAGGCTCCATTACCATCGAGAAGACCAGAGGCAATAGCAGGCCCCATTGCTGCGTGCCCCTTCTGATGTTAAGTGGGGCTGATAGCATACCATTTAAATCAATTCTCATACTTGGAATTTGGAAATTTGCCAGCAACCCTGATATGAATTTAGGCCCAAACTCATCCAGCATACACCTCAAATACAACCAGTCCATGCTATTGAAAGCTCGCCTCACGTCCAATGCCGTCAACGACATACATTGGACCATTCGTCTGGCCCAACCAATCAGGCTGACCATGCATCAGCTATGATCGTAAGTACTACGCCCCTCCATAAACCCGAATTGGTCCGGCTGAATGATCTTTGAAAGAATCCTCAAACCGGGGTGCAATTATTTTTGTATACATTTTGGCATCTCCATTGAGGAGCGAGATGGGGCAGTAGCTAGAGCACTCGGCTGGGTTTTTACCTAGTTTGAAAAGCAGTGCTGTGGTGGATAAGTCCATATCCTGCGACACCCCTTTCTTGGACTGTACGACATTAAACAGTTTCATAAGAGGCTGGACCAACCAGGGTTTAAAAGCTTTATAAAACCCATTACCAAAACCATCCACCCTCGGTGCATTATGATGGGTTAAGACATCGATAGCTTTCCCCACCTCCCCCTGACTAATGGGAGCCTCCAAAACTTTTGTTTTCAACATCAGACATCTATTAAATAAAAGGGTTGGATCAAGGCCCATCTGTCCCTATCCTAAAGAGAGTTTCCCCACTTAGGAAACTAAAACTAAAGATCAGTCTGTCTCGTCATCAAAATTATATACACTGTACTTGTATCCAAAACATTTATCGGACCCTCACACTAAAAATGAAAAACAAAGTGAAAGGAAAACTGTCAGATTCAGGTTTGGCAAAAACTGTTTAAAACAAGTAAATAAACCCAACAAAATATTTGTTCTATCCAGAGGGTGGTTCCCCTCCCCTGGATATCTCAGGGAGGATGGCAAAAGTGTCTCTTTCAAGCAGCCACTTCCTAATGGAAGGAAAAAGTGTTGTTTTCAAACACTAGTTCTTTAAGTATGGTGAACATGTCTTTTTTTAAACTTTTTACAGAGAACCTCCTGGTATATTCCCCTGCCAGGAAGCCTTTAATGGTCTATCAGATCCCCGGGGTATATTTTCCTGCCAAATCTTCCCACAATAGCAACTTATTTAACTTCAACTTGGCTGGTGCTTGGTCTGCCAGGACGTCTTGTTATCTGATTTTTACAGATCACCTGGTATACCCTCCTGCCAGGTATCTGCCCACAAGTGTATTTTAAACGGATTACCCAGTATACTCAACTGTAAGGAATCCCTTTCTGGGATTTGCAGATTCCCTGGTAAACTCTCATGCTAGTTATCTTCTCCCCGAATGCTTACTGCTAGGACTTCTTTTTAATGTTCTCACTGTCTTTCAGTATAGCACAGTTATATTCCTTTACTGCTTATACTTTCTTGGCTTACAGTACTACTTGTTCCAACTTTCATTACTATATGGATACGTGTTCATTAGCATTCTTGGCTTGTGGCAATACTTGCTCTCAAATTGACATCTGATGCATAAGGATTTGTGCAAATTCTGTCTTTGTTTTCTACTTGGTCGATATTCAATATAATGTTCTTAATTGCTCATATGCCTGTTATACCCAGAGTCTACAACATCTCTGGCAGACTCACTGGTATCTGTCAAAGCCACCGACCAATGTACGTTGCTGCAGTGAATCTTTTACCTCGAGATGGCGTTCTCCGCTCTGCAGACCTTTTCTCAGCTCTTCCGCTGGTTCTGCATTTGTCCGACGGTAAGCCTGCTGCTTCTGGATTCTACCCAGCTGCCAGTAGCTTGGATGTTGCTGCCGGTTCCCCATTGGTCCTCTTATGGTGCCTGCGGTGTCTCCTGCGGCCTTGCACCACTCCGGTAAGTACTGCCTGTAAGCAGCAATCTGAGAACACCTGCTCTCACCAGCACAGACTGTTCCCGTGATTCTGCAGTCTCCCGTGATTCTGCTTCCTTCTGAATTTGTTTGGCTGCTCTCTCTCTTGCAAATGTCCTACACAGATGGACCTCATTACAACTAGCCTGCATGTTCAACTTAGTATTTCATTTAGTCCACATTACCTCCACCTTCCTCATCTCAGTACTTTAAGATTTATGGGAGTTGTAGTCCACATGATTTACAGGACTTCAAAGGTGATTTTGTTTGGGATTTTTAGTTAGCCCAAAAACCTCAGACAGGAGGTGTTAAGTGTGGGTTGTGTACATATGAGTTGCAAATGGTATTCGGGCTAGAAAGTCTGGCAGGAAAGGGTTTTAGGGTTTTGCAACTGGAGGGATTTGTATAGTGACAATAGGCCATTAGGAATTTAGGAATTATAGGAATTATAGGGTCGTCATTTGGAAGGGAAGAATACTGCATATCTCTTGATGGGGTCACCACATCTACCCAACAGCCATCTCCTTCTATGTGATCCTCCCTCATAATACCACCCCCAGGGTCAGGATCAGGATCAGGTAGCGACTGGCATCCCGAGGCCACATGGAAGGAGTTTGCTGGCTGGGAATCAATGGCGACTCCACAGGATTCACCACACTACTTGGTCACGTTAACCTTGCATACAAATTCAACTCGTTTCCCCTTTCCTCTTCCACTAACCGCCTATAACAGGACACTACAATCCGCATCTTATTCCCTTCCTTCCTATGTAACTCACACCCATCCTCCTGCAATTCCATAATTCCACAATATAATTCCTCTTGCGCAATTTAACAGTGGGAGGATACAGCAGCAGAGCATCGTAAGGAGAGCAACACAGTCCACCAGAGCCAGGGAGCACAGCATGCGAGAGATGGTCTAGGCAAGGGTTAATTTGGAGGGGGTGGGGCTGGCAGGACGGCAAGGGAGTGGAGAGGCCAGCACAGGTGTGAATGTTGGGAGAAACGTTAGATTAACGAGAGTCTTGTTTCTTTTGTTTTGTTAGCGGGAATGTCTGGGCTGCAGGAGGGGAGATGCGAGGAGGAAGGGAGGAGACGGAGAGGAACGCCGCTGGTGAAGGGTTTAGGTGGGCCTACTGAACGTGCATGGAAAAGACTAAGAAAACGGGCTGACAGGTGATTGATAAAGGCATAACCCAACTATTTGTAAATGCGGAACGCAGCAGGAACATGTGACTATTGATGCGGAATGACACCACAGAGGGAGCGATTAAAACTGCATGAACTGGTGATTGTAGGTGCGAAATGCCGCCACAGAGAGTAGGTAAACCTGCATGGTCCAGCTAGGGTAAGTGCGGAACGCCACCACCGAGGGAGCCTCTAACATACAAAAAAATGGGTCTTTCCTTTTTGAGGGGACATCCTGTCAATTAATTGAAAGAACAACTGGGGGAGTAGGAGGGTTCAGGGTGAAATACGGACAATGTGAAGCAACAATGACCAGGACTGAGAACGGACCACAGGATACCCAGAAGTTAAAGGTGTGCTGTAATAATAGAAACCATGTTAAATCCACACTTGGGATCAGAGTACTTCTCGCAAACCCCACAAGGTGACAAGCAGCTAACAACCTATTAGCCATGCTTCCTTCACCTAATAGGATTGTTTCACCTGCAGCAATAATTGGGCCTACCGGTCTGCCAAATGCACCTCCAGAAGACTGCAGACCCTCGTTAACGCACTCTGTGACCGCAGGACCCTCTAAGTTTTATTTATACTATCTGCAACCGCCACCACATGTTCCAACTCTATTTTTGTAGTTTCTCGGGCCTGCATAAAAGCCGCTGTCTGGCTTATAAATGTTCTCGAAACACTCCCTTCTGGGCATCCCATTATGACCCTCACATCGGTGATTCCAGCGTCATTCTCCTGAAACTACCTCTGGATCACCTCCTCCATATGAGCCCCAATCGCCACATCGCAGATAACCATTTAGTTCAGACACCACTGTACCAGTCTCTCTTTTCGACTGCCCCCCTGAATGCGCAACAGGACCGCAGCGTGGTCCGACAAATAAAGCCCTATCTCCACCAAGAGAACCCTGGGGACTAAAGTTGCTGACACCAAGATCATATCAATTCAGGAGAAGCCACTGTGTACCCAACGCTGAGCAGCTGTGCAAACTTCACTATATTCCTACTGTCATTCCCGGAGATGGCAGTGTTTTATCGAGCGCCGATTCATCACACAGTTAAACGCCCCCCCAGCCCCGATCACTACCTGCCCCTCACAGACCCCTCTCAGCTTAGTTAAGAGTGTATTGGTCCTGTTGCTCATCTCCCCTCTGGGACTCTGTAGACCACTTGCTTCACAAACTTAATCCCCTAGGCAATCAAAATTGCCACCCCTTGTTTCTTGCTCCCACTTGAAGCAAAGAATTGTAATTGAATGCCCCATTTTTCAATCGCTGCTCATCATTAATTTAGTTTTACTGGAGTTGATATTCAGATTGTTTCCATATGCATACACGGCTAGCAGTGCCAACTGCTTCTTTAGACCTGCGGTTGTGATTTGAAGAAAGATCAGATCATTAGCATATCCTAACCGCTGCATTTCTTCACCTCCTCATTTTGGGGGATATTCTTTGTCTGATTCTAAGCAGGAAGGTAGATGGGCCAGATAAAGATTGAAAATAGTGGGCACAAGCGCACAGCCTTGCTTAAGTCCTTTGTATGTGGAAATGAGATCCATCTGGCTTCAATTCTAACCGTTACCATTGTCTTGTGGTGCAACAGCATAATTATATTAAGAAGTCCCCGAGATATTCCCCAGGTATCCAACCCGTTCCTTAGTACAGTTGCAAATGCTGCACTTACACTTATGAAAAAACGATGCTGCCAGTTCAAAACATATTGGTCTCATTTCTTTTACTTCCATTGTTTCTTTCCATGCATGCAGTGATCAAATTAAAAAGACGCGCACTCCCCAGCTCTGTCTGAACCTCCCTCAATTGACTACGTTTGCAAGGCAATGTGCGTTGCCTTCCTACGACTCCGAACCGATGTGATCATTTAGCCACGGTCCTTTACTTTAACTTTGATAAGCGGGTCTCCTCACACGCATACTTAAGCTGGCCCAGTCACCAACCCTCACTGCACCTGCAAGCACAATAACAAATTGTCCATGCACTCGACCCGTGAACTTCTAACAAAGGGTTTGCTGCACTAGTGCATCAGGTTACACGCCATACTTGTTTCAACTCTATACCTTCGTACTTCAATACATTATCTTAATTCCTTGAAAACTGTAGCAAGTTCATGTTAAAATTAAAACACTAGCACTTGGGAATTTTCCTTAATGTTTGGTTTGATGTTCAGAACTGACCACTGGACGTTTTCCTGAAAAGCTGATTGTCAATCCTGGTCCCTGAATCTCTCTCATGTAATCTTCCAAAGATCTTCTTAAAGGCTCAATTGTCCAAAGGTTGCTGATGAAAGGCAGAGCAGAATGTTTAGAACCTTCCAAACTGCATACCAATGAGCCCATAACCAATCATCATTCTCCTGCCTTTCTGCCATCTTGGAAAGGGATATTAGCAGCCTCCTAATTTGAAATCTGGTTAAGAAAAATGTTTAGTACACTTGACCACGTTATATTTTTTTTATTGCGGTACAACCAAATTTAGTTTTTTCACAAGACGTTACAAATATAAACTAAACATAATTCATTACAATTCTGAAAATACCAACAAAATAATCTTGACCAAGTTTATCAAACTACCCGGTCAAACCAGTCAACCGACTCTCCCCTTCCTTCTAACACTTCCTGTTATAAATGCATCCACTCGCTGTGTGCCACCCTAGGGTACCTGCTCTTCCTTTGGCACTGAAGGGGCCTCAAATACCAAGACCTGACACAGAGCCTCACTGACCTGACACCCGTTTCATATTTTAGCCCCGATGACGACTGTCAGTTGATGTGGAGGCGCCCTCTCTTAATGCAATCGGATTACATGGTAAAATGTTATGGGTCTCCATCCCTTCTATAAAATATAGTAGTATAACTCATCCAAAAATCTTTGAAGGGGCAAAAGGAATGCCCACAGTCGTTTGTATACTGGAACAATGATACTTTGCCAGCTTGGGGGTACACTCCCATTAAGACTAATGCTTGAGAAGATTTTATGTAATATACCACCCACCCCCCACCGTATCAAAGGGTTCTTACACAATAAGAGTTGTACATTCTATCTAGTCCCAGCGCTCGAGAGGCGTTCCAATCAATAATGATCTTTGAAAGTCCTGCTGCAGTATTTTTATATATCCATCGATCACTGCCTAGAAGCAAATCAGAGGTGCTGCTAGGCAGTGCACCAATCGTGGAGACTATGAGAGATTCCCAATCTTTGAGACCCCTACATTTTGTCTGTCCTGACTTGTGCTGCCACTGACAATCGCCCATAATCTCCTCCTTTAGTTGGGGTGGATTACTTCCTGCAATTCATGGCATCTTTTGATCTTTTAAGTTTCCTATGTAATTTCAGCCAGCTTCTATATTTGTATTTTATAACATTTACAAAGCGCCTTTCGCCAAAGGCGCTGTACAATAAAAGAATCTGAAATACAGTACAATCAAAAATTAAACAGATGAATAAAATTGTACATCAACAGAGAAAGGAAAACCATTTTGTATTACTTTTGAAGAACCAATGGTGCAAGAAGGTGGAGTTTAAGATTAGTTTGGAAAATACGAACAGATGAGGAGGAACGAAGTGAAAGAGGGAGGGCTTTCCAGTGCTTGAGGGCTGAAAGAGAAAATGAAAGGAAATGAGACAAAACACAAGGTGACTTAGGAACAGTCAAAAGAAACAGATTCTGAGATAGCAAGATAGCAAGGAATGAGAAGGAATATAGAATGAAAGTAAAGAGGTGGTGTAAGGGGGATGGGGGGGTGAGACAAGATGGGTCCGTTAACGTGGACTGAGCCCCCACCTCGAGACTGCCCCCCCGGCCTATCAACGACTAAAATTGGATGTCTGAAGGAGCCGGGCACCCTCTGGAGAAAACCCGCCGAGAATCGGAGTGATCTTCTCAGAGAAAACTTGACTGAGAACTCTGGTGATCCGCTGCGTATTAGGCCCACAAACGAAGCTCCCTGCGTTGCCCGAGACCCTTGCGTGCACGCGAACGAACTGCTAAGCCAGGAGATGGAGATGCCGTCACTGTCTTGCGGCCCTGCATGAATGGACCCCAGCTGGTGACATGCACTCAGAGCACCCCCGCAGGCAAGTGGCATGGACACCCGATTTGCCTGTTAAGAGTTCCATTGCATCCAACGGACCTGTGCCAGAGCTGCCCGCCCTGATCTATGGAGGAGCGGAACACCGGAGAAGGCCCAGCGGAGCTCAGGTAACCGCAGCCCCAACCCTCCCAATCACTGGGCCTGCTGTCCGACAGAGCACCAGCACGGCTCGCCTCAACTTGGCCCCCGGCCCCTGACAGACTCACGTAGGCGCAGGTCCTGATTGATGCGGGGGCCCTCACACTGCCACCGACTTAAACCTGGAAAACACCAGGCTGCTGTTACACCAGAGAGGCAAGACTACAGTCAAAGAGGGGGCAAACGCAGGCCTCCACAAGAAGCATTTGGGGCCCGGAACATCTAATTCAACAATCTTCAGCCCCCCCGACCCCCAAGGTTCGGACCTCCACGGCCACGTAGGTCGACATCACCAGAATCCCACAATTGGGTCTACCAGGTTGCAATAGCTTGTCCAACCACAGGGGTCGCAGATCAGAGGCACTCTGCCATATATCAACGCATAAGAACATCTGTCCATGACTGTGCCGTACATCCCAGGATATGACAAGGGGTGACATATTGGCATGTGTACCTGAGGGTTGGGCCCCCATGGTCTGGGGTGTGTGCCCTCCTCAGATGAACCACGTACCTCCTCCGATCCCCACACCAAGGGCCACAGGAATCCTCTCCAATCTGTTGAATTCTACACAACCACAGCAAGGGACTTCAACGCACCTAGGAACGCTCCGCGCCCAAGTTCAGGGGGCACCTCAAGAACTTGTCATCACAACGTGGAATTGTGAGCCGGACCCCTGTGGTACAGTGTGTGGCCCCCCCTCTGATCCTCTAAACTTCCCCTACCTCAGGTAGCATTGGCCACTACCGTGCGCAGCGGGCACCTGCTCATCTCACTACTGAGGACACGCTGCTCAGAATAAATTGGCGAAATACAAATTCTCTCCACCTCACGAATCCCTGCAGTCATCCGGCGCTAGCAAAATGTCGGCAACGGGATCTGACGCAGCTGCGACCAAGGCGGACGTTGCTGACTTACTTACCGAAATGAGGAGCATGAGAGCCGACATCGGAAACAAGAAAGACAAAATCACAAAGGATGGATAAAATGGAGGACAGGTTGGAAGAAGTCTAACATAACCAAACCTCCCTGAACACCTTGGAGACTCAGATGGACCTTCGGATAGCAGAGATTGAACACAAAGAAGAAGATATCTGCTTAAAGGTCGACGATCTCGAAAACCGGGAATGCCGCAACAACATACGTGTGTTTGGCATTCCGGAAAAGGAAGGCGAAACCGAGCTTGATCTTAAACAGAGCTTAGACACCATTTGGAAGCTCCTCTTTAAAGATGATTCAGTGGATGAACCCAAAATCGACCGCATTCACAGAGTCGGTGGCAGACCAGGTGGCCCAAGATCAGTATTGGCTCGATTACACAATTATTCGGATAGGACGCGAATCCTGGCGAAGGCTAGACACACACCACAGCTAGCACTGGGAGATTCAGACATTTCTATTTATCAAGACTTATCCTCCCTCACACTGGCATTGAGAAGAAAGTGCTTACCGATCAAGAGAATGCTCAAGGACAAAGGTATAAGATATCAACTTGTTTCGAGGTTCTGAGAACGACTGGGTGATGTTAACCTGACCGGATTGGACGCCGAATGAAAAAGGGCGTGGGGTGCGAGAACAACTCAAGAGTTCATAGAAGGTAAGGGCTGAAAAGAAGAGGGATACAAAACGGGACCATGAAGGATCAAGATAGGAACCGGACGGGTCGATTAGTGACCCTCTTAGGGCCTATTAGGACCCAACCCAATGGTAACGAATCAGACACAAGGCCGCCCAACATAACAGAGGCACTGAAGCAGACATTCTGGACATTTAAGCACATACCTATAGTTCAAGATGTCACCCACATTCCAAAATGAAATACTACGCATATGCACACTTAATGCAAAGGGCCTGAACTCTCCCACAAAATGGTCTATGGTGGCCAGGGAATTCAGGCGATCCAACATAGATATTCTATTTCTTCAAGAAACACGTTATCAAAGAGGGGAGGAGAAAGCGATCCCATGCCGCAAAGTAGGTCTCTCCCTCTGGAGCTCCGGAATCTCAAAAAAGGCAGGAGTGGGGATTCTAATTCGCAAAGGCTTTCGTATGACAACTCTTGGGTCTTGGTCCAACACAGAAGGAAGGGCTCTGGTAGTTGTGGGAAACATTTGCGGCACAATTGTTACTTTCGCCACACTCTATGCACCCAATCAAGGGCAAAATAGGTTCCTCCACAAAACTACCGAGAAAGTTTTCACTATGGCACAGGGGCACACAGTTCTTGAAGGAGACTAACACGTGGATGGACAGCTCTGTGGATAGGCAACCTGAAACGGATGAACATAACCCGCCACAGTCACGAGAACAAGCTGAAATCAAAATAACTCTCGACCTATACGGCCTCACCGATAGTTGGCGCCACCTACACCCAGTAGATAGAGGCTTCACTTTCCACTCCATTCCCCATGACACTCACGCGTATTGACTACATCTTCCTCTCCGAAGGCCTGCTACGAGTGCTCCATACTGCAGACATACACCCCACCGCATGGTCAGATCATGACATGGTCTCTGTGGATATAGGCTGGAATTACCCTGCCCTCCGGAACACTAAATGGAGATGCAATGAATCTTTATGGTCCGACACGGTCTTTAGAGAAGACCTTGAGAACGGGATTAAACAATTTTTCACCACCAATGACACAGGCGAGGTTGGAAAGGTGTCCGTATGGGAGGCAGCCAAGGCTACATGGAGGGGGATCCTCAGAGAAGGCGCCCGGAAAAAAAGGGAACGTGCCCTGTTGGAAAGGAACATTAGGGAAAAGCTTTGTACGGCCGAAAAACTGGCGCAGTCTTCCCCGCATGACAGATCCAAGTATATTGCCGAAGCCAGAGAACTCGGAGGAATTGAGAATACTTATTGTAGGCAAAGTAGCTCAAAACCTGCAATATTTGAAACAGAAATACTATGAAAAAGGCGATAAAGCAGATGCCCTCCTGGCGGCCCGTCTTCGAGCGCAAAAAACAGAACGATGGGCCGATTCCATAGAGAGGACAGATGGCACCCTCCTAGACACGATAGAAACATCTCCGGAGGGAATACAAGAAGCATTTGCCTCTTTCTATGAAGATCTTTATACTTGCAAACCCCCCCCGCCTCCATTAGGAAATATTGACACATACCTTAAGGATACAGGGCTCCCCTACACTCGAACACTGAGGCTGAATCCCTAGACACTCCAGTCACAGAAGAGGAAGTTACTGCTGCCATAAAGCGCTTAAAGACAGGAGAGGCCCCGGGGGAAGATGGCTTCACGCCTGGATTTTATAAAGCGTTCTCTACACTCCTTGCCCCCTTCCTGGCAACTCTGTTTAATTACATTTTTTAAACGGGCCAAGCGCCCCCGTCCTTTGCTCTGGCCCTCCTCGCCATTATTCCAAAAGAAGGCAGAGACCCTAAACACTGCAGCTCCTATCGACCCATCTCTCTTCTTAACATCGATGCTAAAATATACGCAAGGGTCATCGCAGGCCGGCTTGAAATGTATTTACCGCGACTTATACATTCTGAACAAGTTGGCTTCGTCATCGGGAGACAGGGAGCTGACACGATGAGAAAAACACTCCATCTGATACACGAAGCACAAGGAATGGGAGAAGACCCATCTCTTCTGTCCTTAGGTGCCGAAAAGGCATTTGACAGGGTGGTCTGGGACTTCCTGGAGAGAGTATTAGTTTGGAATGGGTTGGGACCAAAACTCTGTCACACCATTAAGGCACTGTACACGTCTCCCACGACATCGGACAGTGAACGGAGGCTACTCAAGGAGGTTCCCTTTGGAAAGGGGAACGAGACAAGGCTGTCCACTGTCCGCAATACTTTTTGTGCCGTCCCTCGAACTGTTGGTGCAGAAACTAAGACACAATGACAGGGTTGAAGGAATTAAAGTGGGAGAACGAGAATATAAACTCGGCCTTTATGCTGACAATATTCTCCTACACCTAACTTATTCCTTAAACACAATCCCAGCTGCACTATGTACAATTGAAGAAGATGGCGAGTTAGCCGGCCTCAAAATTAATACAGGAAAATTGATCATCCTCCCAATTGATGAAAGCAAGGACTCCGAAATGGAACGATTCGCTTCGCTAGGGGTGAAGGTCAGCCTCTCCACACTCAGATATCTGGGCATTAATGTTACCCGAGAACTAGGCTCTTTATATCAAGCTAATTTCCCCCCTGCTATCACTTACCCTCCAAAAAGATATCGAAAGGTGGTCCAGACTCACCGTCTCCTGGTACGGCCACCTAAATGCTATAAAAATGGTGCTACTGCCCAAAATACTCTACCTGTTTCAAATGCTCCCCATCAGAATGCCCAAAGAATATTTCATTGACACTAGGAAGTCCCTGTTAACCTTCCCATGGCAAAATCAAAAGCCCAGAGTCCTCAGATCCTTGCTCCAACTATGAAAGGACAATGCAGGGTAGGCCTCTCAGACATAGAAACGTATTACAGAGCGACCCAATTGCGCGTATTGATTCCGCACGTCAGGCAACAGTCGGACACGCAATGGATAGCCCTAGACAATTACCATCTTCGCCCATTCATTCTAGGTGAATGGCTTTGGGTCCCAGGGCCCCAATTACGGAACAGCATTAAAACTCACCCCATCATTGGAACAATATGGGCACTGTGGACACCTGGCAAGAAAATGGAGGGAATTTACGACTTGGCCCTCTCCTCTGTGACACCTGTGGGCACCGGGAATCCGAGACGCGATCCCGGACCCCGGGAGCTTTGAGGACTGGTATCAGGCGGGTCTAGAAAGAGCTAGGCATCTGTGGAGGAATAATGCCTTCATCACCACAAGAGGCACTCGGTATAGGCCCACTCTCGGTGTTCTTATACTTGAGACTCAAGGGGGTTATGACAAGGGCCATATGGAAGAGCCAACTACAAAAGGGACCTCACCCCATTCGAAAGAATTCTTGATACCTGTACGAGCTTTAAAGGCCTAATAAGCGCAATGTACTCGGCGCTGATTGAGGTTTCCATCACACCATCCCTCACGCTGAAGAACAAATGGGAAGCAGATATGGGTAGACATCTCACAGAAGCTATGGTTACAAATATGTATAAGAACCGCAAAATCATCCATATCCTGCCAATACAAGCTACATGCCATCAAGCTAATATACAGATGGCAATACAACCCACTTAGATTAGCTAAAACGTATCAAGGAGTGCTGGAGGGGCAGTGGAAGCAAAGCTGACTATTGGCATATGTGGTGGGGATGTGGGGCGGTCTAAGCTTAATGGTCAGAAGTTCTCAGTTGGATCAAAGAGTTAGATGATGAAGAAAGGGAGAAACAACCATTGTTGATTCTATTTGGCCTGATCGAATCAGAAGAGACGACCATTAAAGCACCCAAAACGATACAAGGCCTATTGATGGGCGCAAGAGCTTGTCTCACTATGGTGTGGAAGAGGGCTACGCTCCCTACCAAAACAGAATGGATAGGTGTCTCCCGAAACATTTATAGAATGGACAACCTGACCGCAGTCCTTCACGGGGACCGCACCTCAGTTGAAAATGAATGGTCAGAATTTCAGGCTAAATACATCACTCAGTAGAATGTGTGCGAAACATTATAAAAGTCATTGACATCCTATAAAACAGTTGACAATGTCTGCTAAACCAAATCCAAAAAGTATTTTTATGTTCCTCTGTTTAGTGTTATGGTTCTAATAATGATCCCGATGTGGAAAGTTGAATTGTATTAACCCTCCTGTTGGTATTATGAGGGAACGGGGGGAGGGGCGGACAGGGGGTAGACAGCTTTTGAAAATGAGAAAATTATAAGCTTCACAACGATACCAAATGTTACATGCAATGTTTTGTATATTTCCTTTTATACAACTTCTTGTGGAAAATATCTGTAATTGAATGTCGAAACCTAATTTAAAACTAATAAAAACGAAATTAAAAAAAAAATGATCAAAAGAAAATGATATAATAGACTGGATTCAAAGGGAAGTAGTGTGAATGAGAGTAAAGAAGAATTAATAGAAGAACGAGGGGGTAAAGAAATAAGGAGACAGACGGAAGAGTTATAAATAGAACAAAGGAAAAAGATGAGCAAGGAGGCCGAGTAATAACAATGAACAGTAGTCGATACGCGAAAAGACAAGAGAAAAGAAGAAATTTGGTGGCGTGAAAAGAAAGATAAGGACGAGCACGACGAATGGTAAACAGATCGCAGTGGCAGGAGCGAGCAATAGCGGCAATATGAAGGGGAAAAAGAGAGGGATCGAAGACAACTCCCAGATTGCGTGTAGAAGGAGAAAGGGAAAGAGTGGATGGAGGATAATAAGAGGAGAAGATATGCTGTTTCCCTGTGTCCAATCTTGTCAACTTGTCTCTGCAGTGTTCAATTGCACCCTATAATGGATCTCAAATCTTTCCTTATTTTGCATTTGCCATCAGCCACCTCAGGATCAAAAGTATGTCGGGTAGGATTGTTTCTATTTATGCCCTCCATTTTGTGGGATGCATTCCTCTTTTCAGAATTCCATATTGTGTTATGTATGCAGAAGGGTTCTCAATGCTCATCGTGCCTCACCTACGGAGCATCTAATTTCTTTCGAACAGAACCCTGCAATTTGCTTGTTCTATTTTGGCAGCTCACAATGTGATCTTGTTGCCCCTCTGAGATAGTAATGGAGCCTGACTGGTCCAAACACTCAGAGGAATGGACGGCAACAGTCCATCTAATGGTGTGAGTATTATGGGTCACTATCCTCTCTTGGATCGATCCCCAACTCGATAATTGTTAAAGTAATTTCTGTGTACAAAAAAATAGTCAAACAGAGAAGCAGACTGAAGCGCAGCTCGTGTGTAACAGCCAGGTATGTCACCAGAGCAGCATCCATGAAACAGGATTGTACCATAGTAGCTCTGCAAGTCTTCCCATTCGCAGCCCTTTTGGTTGATAGTACACTGCATTAACACAGCACTGGGTATACTTGGGAGGCTATCATGTTTGACTATTTCATTATTGTTTGGGTTTGCAGCAATTATTTCTCCCAAGATAATGATGGAAGTGTATATGCGTCCCATGTACTAATTCATTATATCCTCAACAATTTTCTCAATTGCTCTTGTATTCCCTATACGTGGAGGGACATATATGGCATACATTACTTAGCCTAATCTTATTTCTGATGCTTGTATCTGCATAGATTCACATGCAATGTATAAGCACGACATCTAGTGGTAGTCCCGGATTATTGGATAAGGGATGTTGACAGGGCGTGCTTGTAATACTATCCTCTGTGTGACGTGTATATAATGATGAATAATAAATCACTTTGCTTGCTCGTTGTTCCTCCTGCCCCCGAGATGTTGGCCCGCTAATACATTGCAACAAATCTCCTTAATGGAGTATTGATTTTTCACACTGATCTGAAGTCCACCTCTAGGCCTGCCTAGAGGTGGACTTTACTGACCTTTACAGGCATTCTTCTGTATCAAATTCCACACATTCAGCTGCATTTGATCCATCATCTATGTCTCAAGTAGTGCAACAATGTCATAATGTGGCAACGAATCATGTAGTCGCACCTCAGGGTGAAAGTGAGTATGTCCTAGGGGTGTCACAGTATTACTTTTATGACGGTACGATAACCTTCTTGCCAAATGACGGTATATCATGGTTATCGCGGTATAGCAGGTGGAGTTAACCAACCTTAAATATTTTCTAAAAAGGTCATAAATTGTCAGATTTATCATCACAAACAAAACCAGGCACCAAGGGCCAGAATTGGGCTTTTCAACATATTTTCCACTGAAATGCCACCCCTTGCTTCCACCAAACACAAAAACACGTGTGGAGAGGAGGAGGGGAGGGAGCCCTGCTACGACTGGCAAAGCAAACTGAATAGCTTTTCTTAAGTGGTCATTTAGGCTTTTAGCTCCCCCACTTGCTAATGGTGAAGATGAAAATATTGCCATCTTTATAACCTGCATGCCACAGATCAATGAAGGCTGATGGTAGTATACGATTGTGTGCATACACACACACACACAAAACACACATGCACGCTCTCTTTACGTTACAGCCTTTAGTTTACTTGAGGGCCAAAAGGTGTTTAGTAAACACGAACATCTTACCCTTTGGTATGGCAGAAGGGAATACCCACAGATGGGTGAATTTCGCAGTGTGAATTATATGTAAATTCAATGATAGAACCACGGAAATCCCCCATTGTCATATCTTTAGCAAACATTATCCATTATAAATATATAAACCCCAAAGCCGCCAACCCAAAGTAAACCCTTTTCCTTCTTGGCACTGTATTTATTCTTCCTATTGCTAACATACTGATTTTGTGTCAGGCACGTGTGGTTTATGGAATGGCATTAAAAACTGCTCCAACTGATACTGCTTGGCAGATGGCACATCCAACAGTGCAAGACCAAGACTGCGCAGCACTTGCTTACTGCAGCCTTTCCAAATCAGATTGAAAAGCACACTTAACGGTATAAACGGTATACTGGTATAAACAATGTGACGGTTATTATTGTTCAATTAAGTGGTTCACGGTATCTTTAACGGTATACCGTTACATCCCTAGTATGTCCACGATAATTCTAGGGAAGATGAAGAATTTGTTTATGGCCGTTTCAGAAACTTGGGCTGGAAGACAGTAGGAAGCCATTGCCAACCTCCTAAACCTGTGCTATTGTTACCAGCACAAATGTTGCTATCCTCCAACCAGGCTACCCTGGCACCTTCATTGCCGATACCCATCACAATATTCTCCTTCCCAATGGAGTGTCTGCTTCTGTGAATGTGTTGGCTTGCTTATACAACTATTGCCTTGTTGTATCTAGGTTCTGGAACAATCATTCCCCACTTAATGTAGTTTCCCCCCCATCCAGTTCATCACATCATTTAGTATAGACTCAGAGTACAAGAACACATTAGACATACAATACTCAATACCCTCCAATTACTTCACAACGTCAATATCGTCCGACCAATGATACATAACTGAGGAATTAAGTGTTGGATAGAGGTTCAATTTAGTATGACTTGGAGTGGCTGACAAAAGAGGCTTCAAACTATTAGAGAAATGATATTGGCTCTTATGTTTTTTTTGTATTCTATGTCTTTGTTGGTGCCATTATGCCTCCGGGCCTGTCTGCGCGCGTTATAATTAAATAAAATCCCAGTGGTTTGTAGATCCCTCAACTCTTAGTATCAGTCTGTACTACTCGGAGACCTTGATAGAGTGGCAGAGTAGACAGGCTTATCATAAAAAGAAGATAAGAGCTGTAGGAAAGTACACTGAACCTAGCTAGTAATGCACATCAAAAAAATACTAACATAAATGTATATTAAAATATAGATTTATTATATTTACACAAGAATCACTATAAAATACTTCGTACAATAAACCAAAACACTTCAGAATACTTTCGAATACTTTTCAAAGGCCACTGCTTAGGTTGTAGTTGCTTGCGGTTACATTTGTTACAGCTTTTGACAGTAATGACAGTTCTATCGTATTATCGGTAATGACGCATACTCGCAAATCTTAGAATAAATACGGTAAAGACATTTACTCTGCATAAAGATATAAGATGGTAACTTTTGGGAAGGAAAATAGTTGGTCAGTGTTATACTAGCAAGTCTTAAGTTTCTAGAGGCAGTTGTTTTGCACATTAAGTCTTTTAAGTTCCAAAACGCAACACTAGTTAAAGGCAGTTCAGTGAGGGCTAAAAGTCTTGACAAGCAACAGAATCCGAAAAGTTAAGTAGTAAAAGTAAACCAACCTTGGAGACCCTGTTAAGGACTCGCTAAAGGGACACAAGCAGCAGCTTGAGTCGGAGGTAAGGGGGTGGGGGAGTGGGAGTGGTAGCCTGGACACCTCTATGTGCACTCCAACGCTCTGGAGCTAC
This sequence comes from Ambystoma mexicanum, assembly GCF_040938575.1. Taxonomy (NCBI): domain Eukaryota; kingdom Metazoa; phylum Chordata; class Amphibia; order Caudata; family Ambystomatidae; genus Ambystoma; species Ambystoma mexicanum. Next base: position 142,202,655 of record NC_090930.1, on the reverse strand, counting down.
TTCACAGATCAAGGTAAGCAATACCATTTTACCCTACAGTACCTTAGGTTGGAAGAAAAGATTGTGGTTGGAATCTCCTCGATGTGGCAGTGCTGGACCCGACCTCCGGATTCCTTGGTCCGATGACAAAAGGCGGGACAATTGATGGATTTCTCAGCAGCTGCCTCGAGGGAGTACCTCTGGCAGTACTTGCATCAACCTCTCTGGTGTCACTGCGGTTTTGGCACCTTTTCTGCAGCACCAACAAAGAACGCAAATCGCCCGGTCAATCTTCGGTTCCTGCACTCCCACACTCTATTGAGGGGGTCTGGACAAGTTGGATTGTGTCGCTGGAGTGTCCTTGTGGACTCAGCAAAGACTTGGATGAATATGGTGTTCGCTTCAGGGTGTTGCAAAGGGTCTGCATGCGTATCTGTTCGCCTTCTTCGGTTACTTCAGTTTCCGGTGCCAACTTGCCTTTCACCTCAGGATCCTCACCTTTTATACAGTTCCAGCACACACTCCTCTCTAATCTCTCAGCAATTTACAGAAAGGAGCAGGTGGATGTCCAATCAGGCCAGCCAGACTCCCAGTGGGAGCTGGTTATATTTGGGCACACAGGCAGACTGAGGTCAGGGGAGTGAAAAGCCCCCGCCCCCTCCTCCTGCCTGCCCAGATTCAGTCTATCGCTCATTAGAACCAAGGGCTGGGAGTGGGCAGAAGACACATAGCCTATACCAGTCACAGGGGAGGTTTCCATTCCCCCTATAATGCATTAATAATGCAGTTGGGCATTTTAGATCCTAAGCAGGAGAGCGGGTCTGAAAGTATTTTACCTTTGCTTCCAGTGACTGGAAGTAGTGAGTGATATTCCCATCCCCCTCACCTCCGACTGCTTATACCATGTCATGAATCACTTACTTGCCACCGACCATACTTTGCTTTGTTTTTGGGTGTGTGTTGGGTATGCCTTACGTCATATTTGTGGCTCATCGCAGCAGTCGTATTACTTGCGCTCATCAAGACAGCACACACTGTATTCACCATCGTACACAACTCCATTTGGCCTGGACACTCAGTTGCACATAAAACGCTGCCACTTAAATGCTGCTCTGAGGCATCGGCATACTAAGCTCTGGCATGATGCCAGCCTGTTGACGGGGACGCGCTTTGGTCGCACCGCTTTAGCGCAGCTTTTTGATTTTATAGACAGCCTGTTTGGGCGTGGTCAGGCCAAGTCAGTGCCAGTTTCAAGGGAGGGGTCCCTGTCCACCAGGACAGGTACAGCAGTCAACTTCAAAGTAAGTCTGCTTCAAATGAAATCTGCTTGAACTTGAATTCATGATAGAGAACTTAGAAAAGAAAGGCTGTGAGCTATTTTCTCAATATTCTATCAGGGTGTTATTTTGCAGGATACGATTTCTTTTCCAAACTAAGAAAAGTTGAGTATTTTTATTTTCTTTAAAAAAAAAAGAAATAAAATTATGTAATCATTATGATGTTTGGGAATGTTAATCTCTACTCACCGCGTCTTCTTCATGGTTCCTATGGTTAGCAAGGTATAGGTTGATATGCCTCCAAAAAGCTACAGAACCACAAGTACACAAGAGGCCAAGCCCTAGTATACCCTGTAAAGTCAGTGCAAGGGAAGATGTTGGTTGAACGATTATAGAACAAGTCGGATGGCAAGCTTGAACCCCGTTGACCGTGGCCCAGGCTGGTGTCGAATGGCATTCCTTGTATACAAGTGACTGGATATTTTTCAGGGTACATTTCTTGGTAGGTACAAAGTATACTAGATTTAGTGTCTGCTGAAGGGAGTAGAGGCACTCTGTAGGGTCCTTGACTTGAATAAGGCAATCGCCTATGTAAGGATAGTTGTGGGTTCTGTCCAGACTCCGAAACGCTGTGAAAACTGCCATCACCTTAGCAAACAAAAACTCATGGTGCAGAGCTGAAGTACAAAGGGAGCCCTCTCACCCATTTCTGTTGAATTGATGTAACATTCCCAGGAACCTCCGATGAGGAGGCCTGATGGGAATCTGTAGACGGACACCCTGCAGATCCAGCACATAAAGCCAGTCTCCCCACTGAAGGGAAGAGTGCATCTGAGCCTGAGGGACTTTTAAAAATGCTCTCTTTTGGGAGGAAGGCATCGAGGACAGAGAGATGCATATGCTTTTGAGGCCTGCTTTGTCTAGTTTTGGAACCATGAATAGTATGGATTAAAATCCCTCCCCGATTTCTGGGCCAGAGACGGTGTGGGTGGGAGGGGCTTTATTGATTTTAGGCAGACTAATTTCTCCATCTCCTGCAAAAGATGCAATGAAGGTTGTTGGGGGAATGAGAGGAAGAGAAAGAGAATCCTGACCTGGACACTGAAAGTATCAATGGATCACTAGTAATGAGGCGTCAGGCATAGCATAAGTTGGAAATCGGCCCCCCCCCAATAGTTTAGGATGCACAATGAGCCCAGAGCACCATTATTCTCAGCCCAGTGGAGGATGCTTTGTGTGCCATTTTGAGTTTCAAGATGCGGAAGAATCCTTCTTGTTGCATTTGCCCCGGGGGTAGGACTGGATCCCACTAAAGCCTTGAAAGGCTCTGCCCCAGTCTCACTTAGGAGTAGAAGACGAGGGAGAGGTCTTTGTGCAGATAATGTCTCCAATGATTGATAACTGCTTCGCCGTGAAGGAAGCAGCCTTCTTAGTTCCTCATAAGTATATAAATAGAAGATTTGCATACCATTGAATGGCAAGGTCCCCACCTTTTGCTGTGCTCCTTGAATGAGTTTGGTATTCCTTAGCAAGGCCCCAAGCATCATGTCGAGGCCTGGTAAATCCATAGCAACTAGCTTCGCCAGCCAGGAAGGATTTTTTCTTGTCAACTGAAAGTACTGGGTATAGAATCTGGAGGGTGCCTGCAAGCATGGAAAGTCATACCCACATGTTTGCCAGCACATACAAGATTTTACAGCATTTGAAAAAATGCTATTACAAAGGCATGCTCTGGATCTGTCCCATTCTAGAGGACAACATCCCCCTAAGTATAGAGGAAAAGAGACAGGACATAGGCATATGTTGTGAGAGAACTGGGGGGTTCATTGAAAGCAAATCCTGGTGTCTGATGCCTGTTTCCAGGGAGCCTCCAAGTGAAAATGGAGACACCTGATCTTGAGCATGACTAGGGGAACCATAAAAATGCTGGATGCCAAACATTTTAAAAGTCTCTGGAGCCAAAAGGACAATGTTTCCTAGTGAACGAAGTGAAGCACCACCACCTTGATGTCCATGAAGTGGTCAGAGGCAGATAAGACCCCAACATGCTTGATGTTCCAGATAAAGCCAACAAAAGGTCTATTTCTGATCCAGGATTAGACATGATTTATTCCCACTGTTGAACAGGAATATCTCTGGTTCCTCACCCATAGACAATAATTGTCTCCTGAAAATGTGTATGGGACTTCGGGAACTAGCAGGCATAGTGCATCAAACAATGAACTCTGCATCAGAGTATAATAATGTCATTGGTACACAGCTCTCGTCAACCCCAGACTTGTAAAGTTTAATATCAAGTTCCTCATCTCTTAGTGACAGTGGCTCTGTTTTACCTGTGCAAACTCTACTACCGAGTGCCATCCCCAAGGCTGTCCTTTGTTCCGTTTCCACCCTAAATGCCGTAGCTGCTACAGTCAACACCTTATTTTCCTTATGCTCCAAGATTGCAAATGAGCCAAATGATTTGAAGCTTATTCTTTCCCAGGTAGTGGATACCCTTCTTACTAACTCCATTAATTCACCCAGCTTTTCACTTCCTATAGATGGCGACGCATCACTTACTGACCTGCTGGTGGAACTTGCACAACATGAAGAAATTGAGTAGCGCCTACCGTGCAGGAGCAGGCATTTAGCCTGTTTCAGAGAATTCTCCCCAACAAACCTCCAGCAGGGGGGAGGCATCCAGGGAGTCGGAAAGCGAGTTGCGCGGAATCGACAAAAGAAATCAAGTAGTGTAGGGTCAGAAACCTCAAGAAGACTGACATAGGAGAGCGGGGAGTGGTGATAGAGTGGACCGCTGTACCACCCGACACGCAAGGGCAGAGGAGAGCAGAGGCCCCGAAGGGCAATGATGCGGGGCTAAGGTGCAGATGGCCCCAGCAGTTGGGGAAAGAACCACATCAGCAATACGATCGCCAACACCCGAACATCCAGAGGGAGACTGGACCCTGCAGATTGCCGAGCACCAACCAAGTAGGGAGGAAGAGCGGCAACCCTCCAAGGAAGAACAATGCGGAACAGAGGCGCTGCAGCTGGTGCCGAATGGGCGGGGCAGACTTGGACCCGGAGGAGGTGATAAGGAGGCGGCTGATCGATGAGAGGCCTGAGGGAGACGGAGAGGAAGCAGGGAGGAGGAACCAGGAAGGATGCACACGCGGTCAGGCGCAATACAGCTCCCAACCTCGGCCCCACCAAAGCGAACACGGTAAGAGCTCAGGGCAGGGTGGAGGTCTCCTGAGGCCCCAAGCCTGGCCTGACAGGGGAGAAGGAAGGCCCTCAGGACACAGGATCCCAGCCCCCCCCTCTGTTCCCCCAGACAAGCCTCGAGAAACAAGGAAAGTCTCAGTGGGGGCAAGGGGCTGGTCATGGACACCATAGCAGAAAAGGGCATTGAGGCACTACAATCATCCTCCAGAATAAAAAGTTAATTGATCAAAACAGTGGCAGCTAAGAAGCCCAGACTACTCCAGAACCCGAGGCCCCATAAGAGCAGTCAGCGAGGGGAAGCAGGATCCTCCAAGGGGGAAGGCATCAAGAGAGGACACCCCCACCAGGAGGGGTACAATCACCCAAGGAACCCAAAAAAAACAACAACAAAAAAGAAACCGCCACTGGAACCCTAGGCCTGTATCTCCGGGGCAAAAGGACAGAGCATAAGATCTATAGTACCAAGGGAAAGGCAAAGGATCAGCAATCCCCCCCCAGAGCGGACAGTAGATACAATCCAAATATGTCGTAATCCATGGGGAAGGAGCCCCAGACCTCTGCAAAAGGACATAAAAAGAGCGGGGAAGGGAAAATCTAGTAACTGTGGTAGAGGAGGGAATGGAGAGAACTAGGTCTGGAACCCATTATGAGGTCAAACAAGGAAGGGGAGGGGGAGAGAAACTAATATGCAATGGATAAGGTAAGGGCGATAAAAGTAATCTCTCTGAATATAAGGCGCCTCAATTCGCCAGTCAAGAGGAAAAAAACTGGACCACTTTCTAGCTAGGAAAACCCCGGATATAATAGCCCTACAGAAGACGCACTTGCAGGAAAAGGTCAAACTTAGAACTCGAATGCAAGGTTATGACCGAATACAACAGTCAAATGGCCCAGGGAAGAAAGGGGGAACCCTTATAGCGCTGGAACTTAACGTAATGGGGGTGAGTAGGTACAAAGGCGGTTCATAGCAGCAATTCTTCAGGGACAGGGGGAGACAATAACCCTAGCCTCACTCTATGCCCCAAGAACGGGACAGGATCACTTTATACAGACAATGGTGCACAAACTGGAAGGGTTCACCAAGGGGAACATAATATTAGCTGGAGATCTTAATATTGCATGGGACCCAGAGAGGGACAGGAGCGCGAGAACCTAAAACTCCCAAACCAAGCCCTCGAAAGGAACAAGGAAAAAATGGAGGGCTTATCGCTAGTAGACGCGTGGAGAGAAATGAAAGGAGACGATAGGGGGTACACATTCTATTCCCGCGTCCACAGTTCAACGTCAAGGATTGACTACGTATGGGTCTCACGCCTATTGATGGGGAAAATAAAGGAGGTAGAAGTGGAAGCCATAACCCTATCAGACCACGTCTCTATCACTCACAATATCCAAACAGTAGGGCTGTGGAGGTGGAGGTACCCAGCATTTATCTTTAAGGACAAAGTCCTGAAGAAGGAACTAAGGGAGGGAAAAGACCAGTACTTTCATATAAATGAGTCCCAGGAAATAAGACCCCCGAGTGATCTGTGATGTGTTCAAGACTACTATCAGAGGGAAGATAATAGCGATTAAAGCAAGACGGGAGAGGGATTAGGCATACAGAGAAATACCTGGAGGACAAACTGAAGGTTCTCACCCAGAAATTGGCATGCAAACAGTCGGGGGAAATAAGGAAGGAATTCAGAGCGGTTAGAGGCCAACTAGAAACAATGCAAACAAGCAGGACAGAGAGGTCCCTGATGCACCTCAAACAGAAATACTATATTGAAGCAAATAAAACGGATAGGTGATGGCCAGAAAGCTCCGAAAGGAAGAAAAAGAAGAAGAACAAGTTACTTACCAAAACGTTCTTTCGACTGGATATTCCTCCAACATATTCCACATCTTTGACATGCAATGTCCACAGCTGTGCACTTCGGAAACTTTTTCGACAGAGGGCGTCCTGCGTCGATGGCATCGGGTCAATGTCCCTCGAAGGCCTCCATCGAGGGCAACGTCACTGCATGTTATAAATAGGCCGCACGGCGCCTGTAGCCTTAGTTTAAGTTTTTTCCATCAGAACGTGTGGCACCAGTCTCATGCCTGCTTGACTGCACTTAGCCTTGCAGAAACGGAAGCTGCAATCGCATAGGAAATTCTCCAGAGAGGCAGGCTGGGAAGGCGATGTGAAATATGTTGGAGGGACATCCAGTCGAAAGAACGTTACCAGTTTGGTAAGCAACTTGTTCTTCAAATGGATTGTGTCCTCCCAACGTATTCCACATCTTTGACAGACTCCCAAAGCAGTACCAGTAAATGGAGGATGGAAAAGAATATAGAGTACACAATTAGATTGCGGAATAAAGAACCGCCTTCCCAAAGGCCATATCCTGACTATGGATTGTATCCAGGGAATAATGTTTAACAAAGGTATGTATTGAAGCCTATGTAGCGGCATCACAAATATTCCTAATAGGAACACCCTGCTGGAGGGCGGTGGAAGTAGCCACGCCCCTAGTAGAATTAGCTCGCAACCCGTCTGGAAGGTCCTTACCCGCCAATCGGTAACACTCTGTAATGGTGAGGATAATCCACCTGGACAAGGTCTGTTTGGTAACAGCCTGGCCCAATCGGTGTCCAGCAAATCCAACAAAGAGTTGATCGTCCACTCTGACCCTGGATATCCTAGAAATGTAAAAGCTAAGAGCTCTCCTAGGATCGAATCAATGGAGTCGCTCCTCTTCCTTACCAGGATGAGGAGGGTAGAAAGATGGAAGAACCACCTTCTGACTCAAATGATATTCATAAACTACCTTAGGTAGAAAAGAGGGATGTACTTGCAATACAACCCTGTCCTTGTGAAACACAGTAAAGGGTGGCTCAGATGAAAGTGCCTGCAATTCACTCACTCACTAACCGCAACCAAGAATACAGTCTTGAAGGACAGTAATCTCAAAGGACAAGAGTGCAAAGGTTCAAACGGAGCACCCATGAGGAATTTCAAAACCAAATTTAAATCCCAAACCGTCACCTGGAAAGGGGACGGCAGGAATACATTAGTCAGCCCTTTAAGAAACTGAGAAATCAAAGTAAGAACATTCTTCAGACGAGCGCTTAAAGATAGACAGCGCCGCCAGGTAACCTTTAATGGTACCCACTTGAAGGCCCCTGTGGGCCAAAATAAGAAAGACAAAACCATAGGAATGGAGCATAGGAATGAAAAGGATCAACATTGTGATCTCTGCACCAGTCGCAGAACTTACGGCAACGGTACAGGGATTTTGTTGCAGGCCGCCTGGCCGAAATCACCTCCTCCTCAAACATGCGCACGCACGAGCAAGCGAGCGAAAGCAGATGCCCTCATTAGGGTGGCGGGCAGATGGCCATTTCGAGAAAGGTCCAGGTACCACGCTCCAATCTGGAGCAATGAAGATCATGTGGGGAACCGAACAACCATAACTTCCGCAACACTTGAGGATTGACGGGGACTGGAGGAAACGCATACAACAGGAGGAATGACCAATCCACCACAAACGCATCTCCTAAGGCTCATCTTGGAGGAAATTCCCTTGAGCAGAATCTCTCGCATCCATGGAGAGGCTAACACTGTCAGCCATATCCAAACCCAACTGAAGGGATTCGCACATGGCATCCTTGCCGACCTGCAAGAGAGCAAGGAACCCATCCCTTTCTTACCCCTTGGGAATATGCTCAGCTGCCAAAGAAACAATTCCACAGAGTGTGTGAAAACCTTGCCAAGGCACACGTGGAGTTGGCCGATTTCAAGGCCATGCTCCCACCAGAAAATACCTTCCAGGCCCTACCGTCGAATCGCTTGTTGTCCCTATCCGGAGGGATGGTAGGATACGCTTCCTGCCTCGAGGTGGCTGTAGCTGCCTGAACCACCAAAAATGGAGTGGGGTGAGTAGATAAATAGCTGGGTTCTCTAACGGAAGGGCGGTATTTCTTGATCAAAGACTTAACAGCCGGAAGAGATTCCGGGGACTGCCAAGCAGCTGCCGCCCTTTTCTGCAAGGAAAGATGAAATGGCAAAAGAGGGTCAGAGGACAGACCTTGATCTAAAATGTCTGTTAGATCATCCTGCCCAAATTTTTCAGGAACTGGACCAGCCCAGATGCGCCATGAGCCTCCTGTACGAAGACTCTGCATGAGCCCCAGGCTCAGGCCTACCGAATTCCACATCCGGAGAAGTGTCCAACCCACTGGCATCATGCAGGGTCTTCCTCAATTCCAACTGACCGTCTCCATAAAAAAGTGGAGCCTCAAGGTCACCAGGGTCCTCAACCTCAGACCATTCTTCCTCTTCATAAATGTCATCCAGAGGGAGTAGATACCCAGGCCTGGGGACAGAAGAGGGCCTGGAGGCCAAAACTGGCTGCACAGACTTCACAGTAGCCTTCCTTGGAGGATCAACGAGATCCGGGTATTCCAAAGGCAAATTTTGAGAAATAAATCCCTGAAGGCGCCGATAGCGCTGAAGGCTTCGACGCTGAGAGCGCCGACAACCTCAACGTCGTGAGCGCCAAAGACTTTGGCGTCGACACAGGTGCCGACGGCGCCGTGGGTTGGTACGATGGTAAAGCGTTGACATTAGAGTTGGACTGACACGGCGCCGACCGAGTCGACACCGGCATCGAGCCCTCAATAGGTAGCTGCGGTGTCGTTGGGGACGAGGACCGAGACCTAGAGAGACGTCTCTTGCGACTTTTCGAATCCTTGTCCCTACGGGACCTCGAAGGCTCCCGATGCGAGTTGCAGCGTGGACCCAAGCCCGAAGGCGTGCGAGCCACGGTACGAGACCAATCCTGGCCGGCTTAGACAGAATGCGCGACCGGACCCGTGCCCTGTGATTGAAAAATCACTAACAGATTCTATAAACGCCACCCATTCCTCCGGAGTCTAGGACTTCATTGGGCACGTGACCTTCCCCGAAGCACCATCCTCTGAGGAGGACGGGGAAGGCGACCGGTGACGGAGCTTCCTAGAGTGCCGGGACGAGGAAGACGAGTGGCGGGAACCACTCCGGGACCGAGGCCCCCGTGACTCCTTCCGACACAGAGAGGCGCCCCTCGAGTCGTTGGAGGAAACCCCCTTGGACTTAGAATTTTGGGATTTAACAGGCTTAGAGCTCCCAACTACCTGGAGCTTCCTCTTCCGCAAGGCCTTGGCAGTCAGCGACTGGCATTTCGAGCGACTCACCCAGGCACCACAAATAAATGCGGTGCGTGTAATAAGATACATTTTCGAATTGCAGTCCTGGCAGGTCTTGAAGCCAGACCTGGGAGTAGGAGGGGTCGAAGGGAAGGACATTGTAACAATGAGCACACAAGGCGTGCCGAGTCTCACAAAGTTAACACGTTCGCAGAAAAAACAGAACTGAGGCTACGGGCGCTGGGCGTCCCATTTATAACATCCTGTGACGTCGCCCTCGAGGGAGGCTTTCGAGGGACATTGACCCGACGCCATTGACGCAGGACACCCCCATTACATGTCAAAGATGTGGAATATGTTAGAGGACACAATCCATTCGAAAGGACCATTCTAAAAATAAAGACGGCAGAGGTGGCAGAGCGTAGCGACATCCAGTCCATCAAGAGAATTCACGCACTTCTTTGGGAATGTCTATAAATCAGAGGTACCAAACGAAAGGAGCCAGCTGGATGTTTTAGAGAAGTGTAATCTGCCTAAGATAACACCACAGAAAAGGGAAGAATTAGAGAACGGGATAAGAAGGGAGGAGGTGCTTAGAGCCATCACAACGCCCCTTCCCCCAATAAAGCTCCGGGACTAGGCGGCTTCACGGTGCAATTTTATAAAAACATACGAGATCCTGGCCCCACGGCTGACAGCCTTATTCAATAAATTTGGAATGTGGAGTATGGGGGGGGGATAACATCCTCAATGGAGGAGGCTAAAGTGATTTTGATGCCAAAACCAGGGAAAGATCATACAATATGCGGCTCATATAGACCAATCACGCTTATTAATTTGGACGCTAAAATGTACACTAAGATCCTGGCATTCAGATTAGACCCCCTACTCCCCGGCCCGATTGACCGCGACCAGTCAGGCTTTATACGCAGGAGACAAACGCACGATAACACAAGATCGCCCATATTATAGAGAAGGTCACCAAATCAAGTACCGAGGCACTAGTGCTGGCGTTAGACGCAGAAAAAGTATTCAATAGGGTGGAATGGGGGTTTCTCTTTCTCAGCATGTGTAAAATGGGATTCAGGGAGACCTTTATAGCAAAGATCGCAGCCAACTACCAAAACCCATTGCTGCGTCTACTCATAAATTGAGAACTCTGAGCCGGTCGCAGTATCTAGTGGTATGAAGCAGGGCTGTCCCCGCTATTATATGCAATACATCTAGAACCTCTCCTAAGTAAGATTAGGGACACCCATGAAATACACGGAGTACCATTTGGGGGGTGGGGGGAGATGCAAAGTCGCGGCGTTCGCGGACGTTATGCTGATGACAATGACCAAGTCAAGAGAGTCCCTAAAGGCAGTGGATGGGGTACTCTACCAATTTGGGAACGCAGCCGGGCTGAAAATAAACAAGGGCAAGTCTGAAGTGCGGAGCTTGCAGATCTCACCAGAAAGCGAGAGAGAGATTAGACCCGAAACACCATACAAGTGGGCCCCTAAAAAGATAAAATATCTAGGAATATACATCACAATAAATACAGACCAGCTATTTGAAGCAAACTACCCACCTTTCACAATCAACAGTCGTATATTCACAGTACACATAGGAAAACAAGCAAATTTACATCAGATAAAATTAAGTGACAATTAAATGATTACAAAAATTAAGAATCCTAAAAAGAAAAGGTTTACAATGACTAATTAAAAGTGATTAGAAGAACTTAAAAAGGCCAAACAATACTAAAACTATATGCTAACCATACCTTCCATATTCCAAATCGTATGTTTACCATTTAACATAAGGCAGGCTATTCCTCCTTTACATGGGGTTAAAGCCCTATCTTGCAGCTCTCAAGCATTTGTATCACTGCTATTGACTTCTGCTGGGACTGCCCATTGATCAGGATTTCCCATAATTGGTCTTGTACTCAATATGTTGTATCAGACACATTTACTAAATAACTATTGTCTGGCCCATCTAGTTCCTTCACACTCCATCATCAAATGTTTGACAGTTTGGTGTTCTGTGTTTTTTGCGGATCTGACAAATGTATGGCTGTTTCCCCCATTCATCTTCTTGCCAGCACTTCACCAGTATGTAAGATATCCAATCTCAGTCTTAGAAATGTATTCCTAATTCTCCAGTCAGGAAACTTGATTAAATATTTGCTTAGAAAACCCAATTTCCGATCTATTGATTGCTGGGGGTTTGGTTTGGTTCCTGATCTTACTTTTTCAGTAGTATGGATCCAATCCATTTCCTCCCATTTTCTTTTTGCCTTTGTTGGGTTTTCTTGCAACAGTTTGCTCTCTATATCTGCACCCGAGTGTAACTCTTTCACCAGTAGGTTTAATTGTTCAAGAGATTTTGATCTACCCCCTCTAGGTGCTTCCTCATGTCTGTATAAAATGAGTTATCGTGAGCTGTGATAATTCGTTGTTGCGATAATATCAGTTTCCATCCAACCAGGCATTTTAGGGATCTGAGACCCAGCTCAAATCTAATATTGTCCATCGCCAGGCTCATTGGCAGGCCCAAAGCATGTTTCATCAATAAGCCTTCCAAATTTTTGCCATGTGGTATTCAATAGCTGGGGTTTAGCTTCTAGACCATATAACAATACAGGAATTAACTTTGCCTGACAAAACTTCAAAACTGGAATGATTGAAAATCTCCTGTATTTCCACAGAATTTTCTTCATCTGTGCGCAAGGGGTTTTATTTTTATCTCAATATCCAACTCCATCTTACAGATTTGCTGGTTGGCATACATTTTGTAACCCAAATAAACCAGATCATCCACCCATGTTACTACTTCTCCCCCCATTGACCAATGGGGGAAGGCAATTTCTTTATTTTTTTGCCTGAAGACCATTACCTTAGATTTATTTGGGTTTAAGGAAAGCCCATTTTCTCCTGCATAATGGTGCAAATCATTGAGCAAACGTAATCCAATGGCTGTTCTGTCCAGGACTACCACGTCGTCTGCATAGGCAAGCCAGTGAATTTTTGTCCCATTCAATACTGCGCTTGCCAATGCATACGGCGCTAGGTAGTCCCAAATGCTGCTGTATGCATATTAAAGAATAAGGCCCTCCCCACCAAGGCATCCCTGCCTGACCCCCCCAGTTCACTAACCGGTTCAGACATATGACCCTATGCATCCAAACGCACTCCGATGTCATTCTCTCTATGGAACTCGATGAGCATCCCCAATAGTCTTTCCGGTATACCCTTGGATCTTAACTTCTGCCAAATCCTTCTCCCCCCCCCCCCATCTACCTGATCAAAGGCCTTGGAAAATTTGACCCAGGCTCCATACTGTTCTTCGCCCCTCTCCTGCGTCTTTTCACTCAATAGATTTATCACCATACCATTTATTGCAGTAGAATGCCCCCTCCTGAAACCTGTTTGGCATTTGGATGGCACCCTTGCTTCTCTTTCCCAGATCTCCAATTCTCCCTACAAGACTTTCATAGAAATCTTGCCATCAATGTCCAGGAGGGCGATAGGGTGGTAATTAGACGCCAGCATCTTATCACCCCCCTTTAACAGGGGAATGATGGTAGCGGTTCGCCATGAGGGTGGCAATTGCTTTTTGGCCAAGATCTCTCTAAAAAGCCAATTAAGCAGTTTTGCCCATAGACCTGGACTATTCTTCAGAACTTGATAGGTGTTACGCTCACCTGGTCTCTGCGGAGGAGTTGGGGCACAGTTGCAGCCCTCCCATTGATTAGATCACCCCCTTCAGGTTTCTCCCCCTACGGACAAGCTGCGAGCAGTAACAATTGGTGGCACTGCTCCTGCATGGGTATGAGAAAACGCGAGTGCACTGATTGGTGACTGCTGTACCTCCCAAACCCTTCGACCCAAGGTGCGATTTCTGTGGGCACGTACCGGCCCATAAGGCTCACCTTGGTAAGTATGGAGGATGAGCTCCCCTTCCTGCTACTTCTGGCAGGGGCGCTTGTGGATGGGATCTAGTTGCTTCACTGATACCCCAATAGGTATAGTCCAGTGCAGCTGCGACTATGCTCCTCCTGGTTGGTGGTAAGTGTCTCTTAATGTCTCTCGTCTTTTCCTCCGTTTTCTGTCTTGGTATTGTTGCTCTCAATTTTGTTAATTCCTGAATAATGCGGAATGCGGCCTAGATGAAGATGGATGAAACCGAAATGTCCAACAACTAGTAAGCAATGGTTTAAGGGAAAGCGCAAGGTTTGATGGCAGCGCAACATTAAACTTGATGTCTGTTGAGGGTCTAACCTTGCCTTTCGTTTTATTTGCAGGTGCTGCAGTTGCGGGTAGATTGCGTCGTTCTGCGGTATCAGGATGAAGATTCCAGCATCCCTTAAGAATGGAAGATGAGCCGCAGTGCCAGATGATGATGCCTGCGCTTCGCAAGATGTTTGAAGGTGAGCCGCAATGCCCAAATGACTATGCCTGCGCTCTGGAAGATGAAGGTGAGCTGCGGTGGCAAGAAGATGATGATGTGCAGAGATGACCACGATGACGTGCACAGGTGAGAGCATGATCCCCCAGGTGGTAAGTATGGAGGGAGATGACTGGACTTCTAAAGGTAAGTGGAATCCCAGGCGGCGGGGAGCGTTACGCTGCATGTAAATGGAGAATAACGCGAAGCGTCTGCCTCAGGGATCAGAGCAGCTTATATAGCTGTGCTCGTGGGCACGCCCGCTTGGCTTGCCTGCCACACCCTGCCACTCCTAGTGAGTCAGCATGTGTCAGGCAACCCAACAGCAAGTAGCCCCACCCAAGTGTGCACGTGGGGCTGTTTTAAAGAGGAAAGATCCATTGTTAAGTACACAGTGCACCCAAAATGAAATGCTATGTCCATAATAAAGGTATTTTTTTAACCCAAATTAATGTCTTGTTTATTATTCCTTATGAGCCTGGCGCCAAAGGTGCCAGGACTGTGTCCATCCGGGCCCCCTGTGTGCGTGACCCTGTAAGGTCTGTGTCATTGGCCCGATGACCATGACAATAGGTCAGACCATTTGGTCCTGCTGTTTCGAGGTGGACCCTTTCAAAATTAGTTCAATATATGATTCATTAAAAGTTAAATGCCAATTAGCCTGTGTGTTATATGGCGTGAAGTTTTTTCGAGCTTACCAAATGCTAAGTTTAGATAATTAATCCATTCTTTCTCTGGTACCAAATTACACTGTTGGTTTGTTTTTTCCCTTCCAACTCATGTATTACAGACCAAAATCTCTTTGCATCCCTTTTCCCCAAAAGCTCTAACATATGTTCCCAGTCCTGTTGATGTCTTTATGTTCTTCGACAATGACCACTCTTCATGAGTTTGTTAAAGCTCCTTTTTCCGCCTTTTGATCATCCTCACAACCCTTATTTTTTTTAACCAATCTTATGTTCTTGTTTAGTTCTTTTTTCTTTTTCATTGTTTCCTCGTCATACACATGTCGGTGAACTTGTTTTTGTCCACCATCATTACTCTTGGGTGGACAAGTTAACCAAATGAACTTTATAAAGCCTGAAGGGGAACAGTTCTCTTTTTGAGTATGCTCAGGCAGGACTGAAACCAATCGTTTAAGTTTTATTCCGCCTGCTTTATATTTAAGTAAATAGACTCTTCCCTTCCTAACATCATAGCTCCGAGTGACTCTTTATTGAGTTTCTAATGTTATTTCTGGAAATGAGAGCTCTAACCGTAGGTAATCACTCCCGCCCCCTTCTCTGATGTTCAGAGTAACTTTTTGTTCAAAAAGGGAACCTGAAAGAAACAGATAATCCAATGTTGATACTGAGGTGCCTTTAATTCTGGAAGGTTTGGCTGGGATGTCTCCTAGCATATTACCATTTGTCATTTTCAGATCCCAGTCATTTAAAAACTCCACCCATAAATGACTGTTCTTCGTCATTCTCCTCCCTGTTAGTTTTGTTTGGTCTCTTGACAATTGAATACATTGTCCATTTTAATCCGCCCCCCAAAATTATATCCGCTCCGGACTATAACGTTTTTATTTTCCGCAGGGATTTGGCTAGATGATACAAAAAAAGCACAGAGCTCTGAACACACGGGATTCCAGTAAATATTACAAAACAACATCACTCGATCACATTATTTCTTAGTATCGCTTTAGCCATTTGCAGACCCTGTGTATTCGATTCTATAATAGTGACGTCCTTAAATTTTGAACATTTAAAGGCCATGAGCAACCCACCACTGGGCCGCCCTCTTGCTTTCTGGAAGGCACCTTGCACCTCTATATGAATCCCTCTATTGCAATTTGATTTGTTATCCACGTCTCTTGCAGCATCAGGACATCCCCTTCCCCAAAGAGATAGTTTTTCATTGCCCTTGATGTAAAATTATTGGGCCCCCGTGTGTTCCAACAAATAACATTCAGACCTTCATTTTTAAAGAGGTTGTTGACCTAGCCCGAGTTTCTGAAGAACCTCAGTAAGAATACTCGGGAGCAATGCTAAGGTACTGTCCTGTCCTTGTTAATGTCTCTCGATGAATCGCCAGAGCCGGGGGGTATTCGGAAGCTGGATCGGATGACCATTTCCACCCCCCTGTTTTTGAGAATATTTGACATTTGGGCCCCCCTGCACCAGTAATTTTCAAGGATTCTAGTTGGGTTTTTGACACCAACATTTCAAGTCTCTTCAAGTCCAATTTTGCTTCATCAATAGCTGCATACACCTCTCTTGATGCACAGCCTACTTCAGCAATCATGGGGTGGTTTGAATCCGTAAATCTTACAAACGCTATATCGTGACAATTAATTAGAAAAAGACTTGGTTCTTTAACACTGATAGAATCACCCCCCGATTTAGGAATGTTGTCTGTTTTTTATTTGTAGTAAGTGATAACCACATTATCGGCATTGCAATTGGTGATGCAGCTTTGATTTCTCCTTCCCCCTTGTACTTTTTTCATCTCAAGTCGAAATGCATGTGTCTAAGTTCACTGTCTCGTCTGTTTCCTTGAATTTTCCCAGACCATTCCTGATGTCTCCGATCATCCTATATTTGCTTTCTCCCAGTTTTATTTCCTCCATAGGAAGTGGTGTTTTTTTTTTTTTAGGAAGATCGGGGCAATCTTGATTTATTTTTATTTCTCCAGAGTTTACATCCTTTGCTGGTTGTTTTATCACCCCTACCATTTGATTTAGCCTTTAGAAATATCGGAGCTATGGTTAAGCCCCCCTTCAAATTGGGTAACAGTGTCCAATGACAAGGCAGTCTTCACTTCTTCAGTTTCTGATCCTCTCGATGTCAGAATTGTATTGTGCTCTTTTGATGCTCCGGACTTTGAGCCCTCCTGAGATTCTTTGCTACCTTTATCCTGTTCTTTTGGCTTTCTTCTTGTATCAACTTTCACATGGGAACCGTCCATTGAATCTAATTCGACAATCTCCTGCTCCGTTCCTGTTGGTATTTGAGCATTAACGATTTTCTTCAGATTGAATGTGTTAGTATCAGAGTTCTTATTTTTCCATATCTTCTGATTCTTTGATTTATTTTCCCCTTTCTTTTGAACTACTTTCTCTTTCAATCTTTTTTGTATCCTTGCTTCCCTCTTCCTCTCCCTCTTTCCGCCCGGGGGATCATTTTGAGGGCCTACTTCTTTCTCTCCCTCCGCTCGATTTTTCATTCGACTTAGAGAGTGGTCCATTAAGATTTTCGGTTCTGGTTCTTCGTCTTGATATCCTTCACCTACATTAGCCAGTCTCCAAAACTCCTCTAAGACTGACTCAGAGAGTGGGGTATCATCCATCTGGGAATGTTGACCCTCTTCAAGTTCTTTTCGTTCCCAGTCCAGTTTTTTTTGGTTCAAGATTTGCAATTGTATTAGTATGTCTTGTTTCACAGCCAGGTCTGCCTCTTAAAATTTGTTCTGTGCTGCCAATGACTGTTGGATGGCCAACAGATCTAAGCCTTGCTAAACTGATTCAATTTTCAGCTCTTGCAGTTTTTGCATGACATTTGTGTTAATAGCATTACTGCAGTCTACTTCTGCCCCAACCAATGTAGCCACCTCATTCGTCATTTCTATTAAGGAGCCAGTTTGCGACTGAACTTCGCCCTTCAATAGTTCAAACATTGAGACTAATGAGTTTAGCACATAATTTAATGCACTCAATGTGTTTTCATTTGGATGATCCCTGGCTTGTGCAATAACTGCTTGGTGATCACTTCGTTACAGGGTGAGTTCTGTTCTGCCAGTCTATTTCTGGCCAAGACTCATCGACTCTTGATTTGTATCCACACTGGAGAGATTCAGCCTTCCAAACATTTTGTCCAAAACCATTATTGTATTTACTGAGCCACTATCTCTTCTGTGTCTTTTATTTAGGTTTGGCGTACTGTCCTTTACCATTTTTTTTTAATTATTTTTGTCGTTGTTTTGTAAATTCTAATCTTCTTTTCTAATTATCTGCCAATGTAATTTCCTCTTCCTGCAATTCGCCATTTCTTACTGGTGTGTAAATAGCAGGTTCCACATGGACCTGGGCTTGAACATGTTGTTTCCCTGCTGCTGGTGGCATGTCTCCCCCAAGTAGTTCTGGGAGACCCTCTAAGCGACTGGCAAGGGGACTACTGGCAGTTTTTGCCTCCTCCCATTCTGGGGCTCTTAGATCATCCTGGATGGGATTACTCTGTATTTCCATAGCCACTTGGTAGTTTTTGTCTGCAATGGCTAACGGAGAAGTGTATGAACTTTACTCCCCTTTTGTTTTAACTTGACTGCAGCCGTTTGTTTCTTAAAGCTTTTAAGGGTTTTAAATAACTTTAATAAAGGTTTTGGTAGCATTTATTTATTTTACTCAATTCCAGCCAATGAGAGGTTTCGTACTGGAATCAGTTTACTTCCTTGCACGCCCTGTCCTGGCTGTCGTCTCGCGTGCAAGTTTGTATGCAAACTCCTTCTCAGTCAAAGGCATCGGGTAACGCAGCTCAAATGCAGCTCCACCGATGAAGCTTCCTGAAAACGTCTGGATCAAAGGACCGAAATCCTGCAGTGCCCCGACGTATCAGGTAAACTACGTCTGCCAATCACGTAAAATCTCCTGGTAATTTACTGCAGTCCCTCAGTATTCCGTAGTTCCAACTTTTCTGATTGACGCAGCTCCCAGCAGCTGTGGTGTACCGTCTACCTAAATGACGGCGGGATCAAAGGAACAGAAGTCCAACAGTCACCCGCCGCTTGTCGGATAGGCTGCTTTTTGCTGCCCCGCAGTTTCTAGGACTTCTGGGTTATCCTTTTGTGTTTTGTTATTCCAGCTCCTTGGAGTTGTGTTTCAGACTGCAACACTATTTTTTGTGTTGGACTGGCAGGACATAAAAAGGGGTCTTCACGTACTCCGAACATAGAAATAAACGTTCACTCAATCTACTGACATGTTATTACATGTTCATTATAGTGCACTTACTCGACACTTGGGGCTTCTACACCTACTGGGTGTTTTCGGCAACCGGTCCTCAACGGACCACAACAGACCACTTGCACCACTTCTGCGCTGTTGGTGTGGTTTTAAGCTTTTTGCCAAAGCAGTCTCAAAACAAGCTGCTCCTCTCCTTGGTGGCCACTGAAAAAATCCATAGCACAATCCAAGAGGGATGACCACAACAGACTTCTTGCACCACTACCCCCATCTACTGGACTCCATCAAACCTATGTTACATAGATGGAGTCACCTCTCAGTTTCCTGGCTGAGCCGGATTAATGCCATATAAATGGCAGTGATGCCGAAATTACTATATACGTTTATGGCAGTCCCAGCAAGGGTCCCAATTGCATTCTTCCAAGCAATACGTAAGCGCGCACACACAGGCCTACATTTGGGCGCACAAGAAACCGAGAATAATATATATAGGGTGCTACTGCAACCTAAGCGCAAAGGGGGACTGGGAGAATCAGACCCTGTTGCATACTACCGAGCGGGCCAAATTAGAATATTGAGAGACTGGTGAAACAAAGAGGGAAGAAGTGGAGGGATATGGATAGAGCGGTGGTTGGGGAGGATCCTGAGGGGGTTCTGTGGTTGCCCCCGGAGGACAGACCGCAAAACATGTACTGCAGTGACATTGAAGCCCTGGTGGGGCAAACGTGAGATTATCTGGTAAAGCGAGCAAAAGTAACCACATTCCCCTCACTGATCACCCCGATCTTCAGGAACCCATAGTTCACGCTGGTATCACTACATATCCCCACCAAAAATATCGCTGTATATATGGTTGTCTGGAACGGCCATAGGCGATATTTTTTTTGGGGGGTGGGGGGAGGGAGGATGTTTGGGATTTTTGGGAGTGAGGGTTGCAGGGGTGTCCCCCGTAGGTTCCATACCTTAATAGCGTAGCAAAAATATGGCAATATTTTTGTATGGAGATATTTTTGCGGGGATATTAACATATGGAACCTTCTCGCCTGGTTGAGAAAGGAATGACTTTGTAAAGTGGCGGGAGGGGGGGGGGGGGGATCATGGGAGTACGAAGAAAAGGAATTTGTTCGAAGGAGAACAGATAAAAACCTTCCCCCAATGTAAAACTGACTTCGGACTTGAGGAAGGGGAGAGATTTTGCTATGCCCAACAGACACTGGGCCCTAAACCCCAACATAAAACGGGCGGCGACAAGAGTTAACCCTGTTTGAGAAATTTGTGACCACTGACTCCGGGGACAAATATCTGGTAGGAGACATCTATAGACTGATTAAAGCGGGGAGGATACCATGGTAAGAAGGTTTATGACTAACTGGGAGAAGGAAGCCGGGAGAGAGAGATAGTGTCATGCATGGTAGACATATTACCTCTGGACCTGGAACACCGTCTTCGCAGACGGGTTATGTTCATAGAACTGCTAAGCCTTTCTATTCTAAATGGAGGTTGTTTGCTATCTTGCCTGGAAAACAATGTTTGCATTATTCACGTTGTTGAATTCACGTGATTCAGGGTAGACACATGTGTTACTGCAATACGTTCATAAGCAGCGGGGGAGACGTTGCTAGCTGCTTCTGATTGAACCAACATGGCGTTTGGTAGCTGAAACCTTGATATGCGTCCTCGCATCTCTTCAGTTACGTCTTTGGCTTACCCCTGCGTGTTACCTCCACACGCCAACTCATGGAGCTGCATTCAAGAAGTTACGGCAGCTTTTCCTGTTCACGGTTATCTTTCTACACGCTACCTTCAGCAGCCGTCCATTAGAAGACCAACGGATGGTTTTTCCTTCACGCGTGGGTTCTGGCAGCCCTGTCTGCGTGTACTTCAGTCATGTGTAAAACCACACACGGTTTCCTGAATTCGTCAAGCGCTGCTGTCCTGGCTGCGTGTACTTCTGTCGCATGTAAAACCCCATGCGGTTTCCTGAACTCTTCAAGTGTAACTGTCCAGGCTGGGACAATGCCCCAGAAGAACAAGTTACTCTCTTACTTGGTAACATTCTTTCGATGGGAGGGTCCGACGACGTATTCCATAACTTTGACATATCTTTGACAGTAATCACCACAGCTGTGCTGCTTCGGAATATTTTCGGTGTCTGCGTCCTGCGTCGATGTCGATGCGCCGTCCCCGAGGACCTCCTCCGACGGCACCCGATGTGATAAGTAGGACGCACGACACCCGTAGCCTCAGTTGTAGTTTTTTCCCCCAGAACGTGTGACTCCAGTCTGCTGCCAGTCAGACACACAAGGCCTTGCGGAAACGTAAGCTGCAATCGCATAAGAAATTCTGCAGCGGGGAAGGTAGGGAGGGAGCGATATGGAATACGTTGTCGGACCCTCCCATTGAAAGAACGTTACCAGGTAAGAGAGTAACTTGTTCTTCGAGGGGATTGGGTCCTCCGACGTATTCCACATCTTTGACAGACTCCCGAAGCAGTACCAAAGCAAGGAGGTGGGGAAAGAATTTAGAATACAAATTTAGCATGCCCAATCAAATTGCAGAATAAAGGACTGCCTTGCCAAAGGCCAGATCCTGTCCTCGGCGGGAATCGAGGGAGTAGTGACGTACAAAAGTACGTTCAGAAGCCCAGGTGGCTGCATCACAGATGTTATGAATAGGAACACCCTTCTGCAGGGCAGTAGATGCAGCCATACCCCTGGTAGAATGTGCCCGCAAGCCAGCCGGTGGGTCCTTTCCCGCCAAGCGGTAACACTCGGAGATAGCCAAAATAATCCAACGAGACAGTCTGTTTCGTCACAGCTTCTCCCAAACGCTTTACAGCGTAACCAATGAAGAGTTGATCGTCCACTCTGACCCGGGACATGCGTGAAATATGAAAGCTCAACGCTCTCCTAGGATCAAGCATATGGAGCCTCTCCTCTTCCTTACCAAGATGTGGAGGGGGATAGAATGCTGGAAGAACAAACTTCTGGCCCAAATGAAATTCCGAAACCACCTTCGCAAGAAGGGAAGGACAACCTCGAAGGACAACCCGGTCCTTATGAAACACAGTGAAGAGTGGCTTAACTGAAAGTGCCTGTAACTCACTCACTCTGCAAGCGGAAGTAACCGCAACCAAAAACACAGTTTTCAGAGTTAACAGTCTCAAAGGGCAAGAATGCAAAGGCTCAGACGGAGCACCCATAAGAAACTGAACAAGGTTCAAATCCCAACCTGGCACCAGAAGGTGACGGAGGAAACACATTAGTGAGCCCTTTCAAAAATGGAGAAATTAAAGGACTCTTAAAATAGGAAAATTCTTCGGACGAGCACTTAAATATGGACAGCGCCGCCAGGTAACCTTTAATGAGCCCCACTTGCAAGCCCCTGTGGGCCAAAGAAAGCAAAAAAGACAGAACCATGGGAATGTCACATTCAAAAGGATCCACATTCTTAACTCTGCACCAGTCGCAGAATTTACGCCAACAGTACAGAGACTTTTTTGCCGGCCGTCTGGCCGAGAGCAACACCTCCAACACGTCTTCAGGGAGGTCCCAATCCTTATACCTCAACCTTTCAGAAGCCAAGCGTGAAGGTTGAGGGATCTGACCTCTGGATGGAGAACCTGACCACCCTCCTGTGAGAGCAGATCGTCTCGGTAGGGAAGACGCCGTGGAGGGCAGATTGACAAGCCGAGAAGGTCCGGGTACCACGTCCTCCGGGCCCACGCCGGAGCAATGAGGATCATCCGGGAACCGAACCTCCATACCCCCTGAAGAAAACACTTTCTTCGCCCAGCCATAAAAACGTTTGTCGTCCCTATCCAGAGGGATGGTAGGATACGACGCCTGCTTTGCCGGGGCCGTAGCCGCCTGCACCACAAAACTCTCCGGAGTGGGGTGCCTGGACAAGTAGCAGGGGTCGCTACTGGCTGGACTGTATTTTCGCGACAAAGACTTGCCCACTGCCGGGAGACTCTCCGGAGCAGTCCAAGCCGCCACCACCCTGCTCTGCAGAGCCATATGAAACGGCAGTGGGGGGGGACCAAGATCGAGGATGTCCGTGAGATCATCCTGAACAAACTCCCCTGGGGGAGCACACCATCCCAAGTACCCGGTGACCCGAGACATAAGGCGCCGGTACGAAGAATCGTCATGAGTGCCAGGCTCAGGCCTACAAAACTCCACCTCGGGAGAGGTGTCCAGTCCACTGGCATCATGCAGTGACTGCCTCAGGTCATCAAATTGGCTATGGCCCGAGAGAAGCTCATCCGGAACCGTAACCGGAACCAAGCCCTCATCACCCTCTGAAATGTACTCCAGGCGGTGATAGGAAGACACCTGGGGACCAAAGCAATGCCTGACCTTAGCCAGAGCCTTTCCAGGGGCTACCCCCGTACCACGGGGCCCCTCCGACACCACCGCCTCGAAAGGCGTTGAGGGCGCCGAACGAGTCAGCACCGGCGTCGAGAGAATCGGCGTCGACGTCAGCCGCAGCTCCGCCAACATCGGCGGCGTCGACACAGGCCTCGAAGCCAGAGCTCCAAGCGTGTCCTTCGACGACCTAGGCGCCGACAGCGTCAACGACCCCCTCGGAGGCAGAGCCTCGAGAGAGGTAGTCGACGACCTCGGCACCACAGGCGTCGACGTCTTCCTCAAAGACTGCACAGGATCACGCGGTCTCGAGCGCGTCGAGGACTGGGACCTGGAACGGGCATGGCGAGAACGGTTACCCTTGTCCGAGCGGGACCTCTCCCGCGAACCGTGCCGACCACTCGAGCCCGAAGGCATGCGAGCGGTGTCTCTCGACCGATCACGACC
Organism: Ambystoma mexicanum; assembly: GCF_040938575.1. Classification (NCBI taxonomy): domain Eukaryota; kingdom Metazoa; phylum Chordata; class Amphibia; order Caudata; family Ambystomatidae; genus Ambystoma; species Ambystoma mexicanum. Next base: position 142,178,845 of record NC_090930.1, on the reverse strand, counting down.
GACCCCACTCGGAGGCGTGGACGGACCTGTGCCCTGCGATTCGAGAATCGCTAACATCTTCTTCCCGAAGGAAGCCCATTTCTCCGGTGTCGCTTGCAAGGTGGGATAAGCGACCCGCCGACGGGCAGAGTCCTCGGAAGAGGACAGGGAAGGCGACCGATGCCAGCGCTTCTGGGAATGCCTCGAAGAGGCAGAGGAGTGGCGAGACCGACTCCTGGAAGGAGACCCACTGGACCTCCGACGATGACGCGGAGAGTCGCCTCTCGAATCATCCGTCGAAAGCCCCGCAGACCTCCACTTCCGGGGCTTAGACACCCTACCTACCGACCAACAACTTCTTGCGCTCCCGCAAGGCCTTAGCCGTGAGCGACTGACAGTCGACACAGTCGCCTGTGTCGTGGGCCTCCCAGAGGCACCAGAGGCAGGCGTCGTGCAAGTCCGTTACCAACATCTTGGACCCACAGTCCCTGCATTTCTTGAAGCCCAGACGCAGGGTTGAAAAAGAGGTAGACATCGTCACGAACAGGCTTTTCACAAAAACCAAACAGGTCCAAGAACCGAGAAGAATATAACAGAACTCCAAAGAGTCGAGGCGTACCGAGATTCACGAAGCGAACACGTTCGCGGAAAAAACGGAACTGAGGCTACGGGCGTTGTGCGTCCTACTTATCACATCGGATGACGTCAGCCGTCGGAGGAGGTCCTCGGGGACGGCGCAGAACATTTTCTGAAGCAGCACATCTGTGGTGATTACTGTCAAAGATATGTTAAAGATATGGAATACGTCGGAGGACCCAATCCCCTCGAATCTGCCTCTTTAATCCCAAATTAAGGCCAACATCTTCCTCCAAGAGTGATCCCTCTCTCTGCCTGTTTTATTATTCAGAGTGTTGTATCATTTGGAAGGCCTATTTTTGACTTCACTACTGTCAAGCCGTGTGATTCAACAAGGATCCGGAAGAGCCCTACCAATTGTATCCTTTATGGTTACCTGTATCCTTTTTCATAAGATACTTGGGTGATTTATGACAGATATGGACCAGTGGAATATTCTATGGGCAGGCATTCCTAGGCTACAAATCCAAGAGATATGGATAACAATTATGTACCAATGGCACCTCACCCCCGCTAGGCTCTCAAAAATATACCGTCATCTTCCAGTCTGTGTTGGAGGGGTTGCAGAGAGGAAGGAACCTGGGGGCATATTTGGTGGCAATGTCCAGTAATAGAACAATATTGGGACATGATCCAAGAAGCTATTGGGGGCATGTTGGGGACAGCGAAGACCCCAAATAAGGGCCTGTTCATTATGGGCCGGACGGAGAGCTTAAAGGAGCAGGGGAAACTTTAGGTGATCTTGGTGATGGCAGGGGCTCTACTGGTGGCCCGTAAATGGAAAGCAAAAGAGGCAGCCTCAGAACATTAATGGGTGGGCAAAATATGGAACCTGGTTGCCATCGGAAAAGTAACATACACAATCAGGGGAGAACACCAGAAATTCCTTATGGACTGGGACATGGTATTACAATTCCTTAAAAAAAATAAAAAAAAACAAGACTCGAGGAAAGCATGGTGCCCAAAGAGAATGCAACTTTTGGACCTGGCCTGAGGACCATCTCATTCAGTAGATGGAGGGAAACTCCGTAGGTCCATTTGCGGAGAGGAAGGATAAGGTCGATTTGGCAAGACTCGCAGGAAAAAGGTGGAAGGGAATGCCACGGACCTGGGAAGAAGGGGGAGGGGAAATTGGGGAGAGGGGTGGGGTTCTATGTTACGTAATATGTTTGAAAATGCCAATAAAAACGAATATGAAAGACAAAAAAAAGGAAACCCTGCAATTTGGGCACAGCAATAAGGCAAGTTATTACAACATATATTTTCAAGTGGCTAGATACCGAAATGTTGGATGGGATGTAACCTTATACTGGTTCACGAGAGATAAAAGGACGGATCCCTCCAACTATAGGCTTCTTGGCATGCTTGATTCAAGCACCAAACTATTTGCATCATTACTCTTGAGGCCATTATCTCAGTGGGACACTGAAAAGCATCTCAGCAAATTCAAAACAGGCTTCAGAAAGGTTCTTTCCACGATTAATATTCTTTCTGCCTTACATTATTCTAGCTGGTGAAACTTCCAAGAAAATTAACAGGCGACAGTTCACATGCTTCGTAGATTTCCATGGTACAAGCTTCGACCTTGGGGTTTGGACCCCTCCCTTTTGTATTTTATTCAGCCTCTTTATAATGATACCAAGGTAACTATCAGACAACCAAGAGAGTGTCCAGTCCAAGTCCACAGGAACCAATCAGGGATTAAAGAAGGGGTGCGTTCTGGCACCCCTCTTATTTAATCTCTATATATCAGACATGGACAGTGCCCTTGACTCTACGCAACTTTCCTCCATGGATACTTTATGCAGACAACCTAATTTTAATTGACCGCACCCCTATAGGTCTTCAGCGCGCTATAACTGCTCTCTCTGCATGCTTAACCATTTGACCATAAACTTAACCAAAACAAGAATCCTTGATCCTGGTCACAAAAATCCCACGGCGTGACACATTTGGATGGTATTTGGAACAGCGTGTCTTGGAAATTGTTGAGATACTTGTACTTAGGATTGACATCAAATCACTTCCAGCCAGATCCCTCTACAAAGACCACATTATTTCCAAAATAAGGATGAAATGGGTCGTAATCAAATAGATTCATTGCATCTAAAAGGTGGCAACAATGTTGAAGGGATGCCGAACATCTATTGTACCAGAATTGTTCCTGGGCTATTAAATGGCTTAGAAATACTGCCAGAGAAGCACATAGAATGGCTGAAATGTGCTGAAGGAAAGATGTTGCGCTCAATCCTAGGTCAGTCCCAGTGGAGGCTGCTAGAAGAGAACTAGGTGCATCTTCGTTCCGCTCTCGCTGGTTAATCCAGTGGTGTAAGCTTTGTCAGCTTATTGCTTCCCCTTCTGACAACTGTACCTTAACAGGCCTTTTGGTAACACGCCTTAGATCACCACAATTGAATAGTTTCCTAGGAGCCCTTAGAGAGACTTCTTTGTCTCATTTTGGTAACATTGTTCTCACTGCTGATTCAATGCGGTCCCTTCCCAATGCATACCTAGTTTTGAAAAATAGTCCGCTCTATTGGTATAGTGTGGAGACTACAAACAAACTACAGAGGCAGAAACGTTATGCTGAATACATCCTTCACAGTCAATCACTTGGCAACCCTCGTTCCTATTTTACCAAGTTGTTTGAAGGGAAATTAAGGAGGTTTATAATCTAGTTACGATTTAATATTCTTCCGATTTGGGATTACAAGGGTAGTTGGTTGACTACATTCTCCAAACTGTTTATGCCAAAGGCAACCAGGAATTGTCTGAAAATATTGTTTTTATCACGTCAGATCAATTTTGGAGATCACTTTAGTCTGCCGATTCTCTGGATATGATTGCTGCTGCATTTTATGTATGGTGAAAATGTTTACTTCTACTTGAGAAGATTTGAATGATTTTGATTGACTACATCAGTTTTATATGAAATTGTGTTTTTTGATATATTATGAAATTTAATGGGCAAATTTGACTTTATTTTAATTAAGTGGAATTTGTATGATATCAGACTGATAGACTGTTCTCTTATTGTATTATTTATGATGTGTCTGACGTTATGATTAAACAAGTGCACTAATAAACAAAAGAACAAAATAAATGACTGCAGTTCATGAATCAGAAGTAATCAGTCATTTGCTTGCTGGCAATGTGTGAAAATAAACTGTTGGTGGTAAGCAAAACAGAGTTTAGCAACAGTTGGGTTTGACTTTCCCATTTAACTTAGCAGCTGTGGAATTACACAGATTCACTCCATCAAGGGTGAAATGCAGACCCTTCTTTTGTGCCTCAGCCTAGAGTTTGGTCGCCATCATTCCAGGTATAGGGCTGCATGTCCAAACCAATACACAAACCCCTTAGCAAAAGTATAAATATGGTGTAGAATGGATTCGTCCCTCTTAGAATCTCTTAAACCTGACAAAAATTGAGCTCGACTGTCTCGAGGAAGCAGTTTCACACATTACTTTCCTTTCAGAGTTCAATCACAGCATGCCAAGATAGAGCCAAGGTTAGCATTACATGGGGAAGGTGAAAAACCGCATGCACCCATACCATAGATGCTGCCACCCTTGCAGACTTACCTTGTGGATGGAAGGGATTGCTTCCCTTCTACATTTACCTCTCCTTCTCGCTCAGAATGTAGTTGTCTCTAGCGAGCACCAATCTGGTTAACCAGTGAGGCTTTGTACATATCTTCAACTCTTGCAAGACGTCCTTTTGAAGAGAGATGCCTGAAGGTACATTCCCTTTTCCTGCCTGCATACCAGACTCCCCTGAAAGCGATTCAGGCACTTCAAGTCCCAGGATGTCGATTATTTCCACAAGCCATTCATGAAAGGCTCTTGCAGGGACTGTTGTCACCCCACTCTTCAGGATCAGGGCTGTGACCCGAATGTGCTGTGTACTATTAAGCGGTAGCAGCAGTGAATGGGACTGGAGAAGGTTCCATCTGTGGAGCATGGATTGTAAAGATGGAAGAGAAGTAGGCAACAACCGGGGGGAGGAAGGGACGATCTGCTGGACGCAGAGGGGCCTCTTGTGCAGCTGGACGAGTAGCCAACTTCTACCGTCTAGGTGTCTCTCTGCTGGAGCATTCGGATAAGGTGGGTCCAGGGGATGCTTCCAATTAGGTACTTAAAGTAAGACTGATCGCTGATGAGCTCAGAAGTATCTGTAGTTCAGCGAAAAAACTATTGTTACTATACTGTTAAAGGACTTGGCTTAATGTGATGGTTATGGGCAGGATGCCAAATCATGGCAAGGGCCTGGAACGGAATTGTCCAATGACGAGAAGCCATGAGAGAAAAGGGTAGGAACAGATCGTCGGAACACACTGAATAAAACAGAGGTCCACCCAAGTCATGGTGTAAATGAGGGGCAGAAGACCTCTCAGCATTTGGCAGCAATTATCTCGAATGAGTGACAGATCACACCTTCCTCGCCTTTGAACCCTGTAGATTGAGTAGTGGATGATGCACACACAGTAACCCAGTACATATAACAGAGGGTTAAACAGGCTTGAAACAGGCGACTGTTCGTATGCGACTACAGAAGAGCACAACTCAAGCTCATGCGGCGGCCTCTTGAGAAGTGCTCATGTGGGAAGATAGCTTGCATACCGTACCACATGCCTATGAGCATGGCATGCAGAGAAGCATAACTCGCCCAAAAGCTGCGAGGCAAGGCTTGACAAAACTGAGGTCCAGGATATAGCTGGTGGAGGAAACTGGGGAGCGAAAGTCTTGTAGCAAGCAAAGATAGACTATCAGGGCAAACCATGTTCTTAGCCCGTTTGTGGTTGGGTGACCTTACATGATCTCAATGCAACCTCCCAGAATGCCAGGTATTTGATGTGTAAAGACCATCAACAGTAAGAGTGCCTGCATTCAGCTCTTGGGAGTATCACGGTCTGCCCCGCTGGGGCCGCGATCAATTGCTGCAGGATCACGTAAACCCCTCTCAGCTTTGATAGTGTATTTCTTTTATTCTTTACCTAGCTTGCCTTTTTTATGAACTGATGAAACAAGACACAAATAACATATCATGTATGAGAGCACTAAAATAACCACTGAAGTGGATACTGTGGAAAAACACCCTTTTTAAACTTAAGTCATGGATAACCGCTAAGTAGAAAGAAAACTAGACCGGGACAGTAGCTGTAACTTTGATCAGATGTTAGAGACTCATGCTGCTACTTTTTCTCAGACATGTTCAAGGATGTTGTCATGTATGCATGAAAGCTAAACAATTGATTTGAAGCAAACAGCAAGGAAGGAATCGCAGTAGGTTACCCTGGGCTACGAAATCCATAGGCAAATTACACGTGTTTAGTGAGAGGTTATCCCCTGGTTATAATTAAATGCCAACTAATTATTTAAAATATTTAGTTGCCTAATTATTAGTAGTGCCATTACTCTGTAACATGTTCAATTCAATGCTAGCCTAATTATTAAATCCCTGAGTACAGTGCGAACGATGGATGGTGACTGCTGTCCACATGGGCAGTCTTGGAATTTCACTGGACAACATTAGGAAGAGTTACTAAAAATGACCGTACAAAATAGATTCATAAATAAAATACATACACAACATCAACATGGTTGGGAGACGTTCTTTCTCGGTGTAGTCCTTTATACGCTATCAAACAAAAAACATGCCAAAATCAGAGACTCACTTGAAGCTAAAAGGCAGTGTGTTTGGTTGAAGTACCCCAAGCGTTAGGGGGCATGAGGCTTTGTACAGAGGATTCAGGAAGTCCTGTTTCTTCTGCAGGAGGAAAGGCCACAAAGAATGAGTCTTTTCAAAGATTCTGTGGAGAGAAATCCAAGCTTCATTTATTCCAAAGAACAAGAGTGCCCATCAAGATAATAAAAACGAAATAAGAGTTGGAATTCAAATATGCTGGCAAACATGGGCCTAAGGCAGCGACTGAATTTTAATGTCCAGATTTTATGGCATGTATTCGCAGGGCATTAGATGACCAAAACAGCAAGTTATTTCCTTTCTGAACATAGCTGTATTCATCGTTACATGAGTCATACTTAAGTCCCCTTCCTGACGAGACCAGAAAGGCACAACAACCGGAAAATATATAAAAACAAATCTCAACTCAACGTGAAAGCTGCGACTGCTACTGATGGAGAAAATGTCAGAACCTGCATTGATCTTAGCAATTACTTTTATAGTTTGGAGTCAAACGACTGATGGGAAGGTTTGAGTACAATTTTCACTTTGGTCCTTCACCATTTTATAGATTAGGAGCAGTATATTTGGGCGATTCGTCCTGAAAAGGGGGCATACTGTGGATGACAGACTAAAACAGACGAAAACATGCACACCCGAGATACAAATGGGGGACCCAATCTTTAAAAAGTTTAACAGTCTTATGATAAACATTTTTTGTTTTCTTTTGCAGAATGCTACAGAGCATGTGGGTGGGTGGGGGAAATTCCTGAACATTTCCAATACAAAATGCAGAACAGGCAATAAAAGCACATTCGGCAGGAAAGAAAAAGATTATACAGCTGTTAACAGGGGTCGGACAGGCCTGCATTATTCAAATGACAAGTATACCGTTGTTTTATGTTATACATATGTGTATTAAGGGATTGGGGTATGGGTTTGGGAACGGTGGGGGCAAGGGAAACCTAGCCAAAAACAAAAAAATAAAACTTTTTTTCTCAAGTCAAGTGCCACAAAGCCTTTCACTTTGATTTTAAAAAAAAAGTTAGAATCAGATTACAATTTGGCCATCAATAAGGGGTGAAGGAGTGGGATTATAACACAAACAGTATTTTATGCACTGTCGTCTGTAGGCATTGGGCTATGTGGAGTGGGTTCTTTGGGGCATACAGGTAGGCTGCAGCTTTTACTTGTGACCAGAGTAATACAGAGGCCTGGGCGAAGTGTAGGGTTTTCATTAACTACATACATGCAAGGAGATTGTGACAGCAATCGATAGTTGGTCGAAAGTAAATGTAACAGCTACGCTACAGGATCATTCAACTGAGTGAGTGAGCATGTGCTTATAGTTTTGTTAGCATCAAAGTTGAATTGACCATGAAGAGACACATGGGATTGGTGTCTAGAAGGAAAAGGGCATTTTGTATGGAGGACCTTCTGTATAATCCAGAGCTATTTTAGACGATTTTGAGAGTGGCTGAAAAACAGAGGAGCTTTCAAATGGTGGGTGAGAAGTCATATCAGCTTTTGAGTCCACTGTTATGAATAACTGTTTGCTTTATTTGAATGGCATGTATGCTGATCTAATATCCTGTAAAAGCAAATCGGTTAAACAAGCTTTCAAAATCATGCATTTTCAAAATAGTGCATACCTCCTTTTTTTACTCATCATCAATATTTATTGGGTTTTGCTCTAATTAGGCATGGTCCATCTTCTGCATGGACAGTTTCCTAAGCCACGCTTAAGGACAAACATCGTTCTTCTGCCTTGAACTCTTTGCCTCTCATTTGAACGGGTACACTTGGTAATTTGTATATTTAATCACTCTTAAACCTTTTTCTTTCATGTTCAGCTTGAACCTTTTAATTTTCTTGTCCAGAATATTCAGTTTGTACTCCTCTTAGCGTGTACATCTGCACCACAGGTGACCTCTCCTCCGTTCATAGACATGGGTGTTCAACTCTACTATGGGGACATTTGCCATTGATTCTTGAAGTATGTGACTTGTCTCCGAGCACCGTCAGGACTGAAAAGACTTAAGTCGGTGCTTCACGCTGGCGCAAAGTCCGTTCACACTTCTTCTGGCTACTTAAGAGCACTCGGCATGTCACGCTGCATGTTGGAGGCGATGGACGCTGTAGCCTGTTTGGTAGTAGGCACATGTGTCCCTCTTGTTGTCTGTGCACTGGCATATGCCTCGCTCCGTTTGATGAGTATGTATTCAAAAGATTTACTTTACTCACTGAATACGGGGCTATGGATGATCTCTCTTAAATCACTGGGTGTGGTCTGCTTGCTTAGAATTTTTCAAAACCCTAACAATAGCTGTCCCAGTGACAGCAGTCCCTTCCACACACTGTCCTCCCTTGAAGTAGGGCAGAGTTCATTAAATGTGCAGTTATTAATGTTAGGGTGGCATCATCCAAGGCATTATTTACAGAGCTTTCAATTGTCATGTGGCCATTGTAGGGGAGGAGTGGTCCAAAAGACCCCCCCTTGCCTGCACCTCCACCCCAGGTGAGGGCCATGGCTCATCGGGCGTCCCCTCCTTACCACCAGGGCCAAGGTGGTGGATGGCTCACCTGCTGTAGACATTGCCCGCACGTATTGAATTTAGTTAGGCCTCAGAAACCATTTTGTCAACTAAAGATGGTGTGAGCTCAGCGCACTGTAGCGCGGCCCCCACCTTTGGGAAGTTTGTTATCCCTGTCCGCCGCGGCACCCTGGCAGATCCGCTGCGAGCCCGTTCCCACGAACAAGACGGACATGAGCTAGCATAATACACTAACATTGTAACAGTTCACCTTCCGCAGTGTATCATCGGTCCCAGCATGACCCGGCCAGCAGGCCTGTGCAATGAAAATAACAGTAAAATGGTCCTCAGATGGCAGAAAGTCTCTACATATTAGTGCCAGGACCACTTGCAAAGTATGCATTTCCCCACAAAATCTCTTATATTACAAAAGCCCGTAAAATGTATGAACATAAGAAAACATGCTTCCATGATATAAGCAATGGCGAGCCCACACCACTGCAGTTGGGTGCTAATAACAAAGGAGCGTTCCAGGGATCTATTTGTTACGTGTATCACTGGGAAACCTACACTCCATGGTTTTGCGCCATAACCAAACTAATGCTGCTAGAGTACACGAGAAGATGAATGTAACCATACTGTGGACTCATGTGAAGGATGCGCGAGAATGCACTTGTCGTGTGTATGTCTAAGCCCCTCATGTGCCACCACCGTCACGTACAGTGGCGGGTTATTTTCTATGTACTCCACCAACCCGACTACTACCTCACTTACTGCAAATGTATATGCATGTAACTAAATACTGTAGTTGTTAAAACATAGTGTACGAATACGTGCTCAGACTGGGTATAATCAAGACACATCCAGCAAAGTTTAAATGCATGTTCTAAAGTGATTTGAATAAGTATTATAGAGTGTTCAAATGTTTGTGATGTTTTTACCTAAAATCGGCAACACACGAGGGAGATACCTTTGTGAATACGTGCAAGGCCATTCCCCCTCCCACCCTGCGAAGGCTGCCAAGACATTAGAACAGAGGCCCGCGCTGCGCTTCCCCACCTCCCCCAACCAGACTGGAGCCGCTTCAAAGATTTGTAGCCCCCTCTGCAGCACCCAAGGCCGCGGCCCGCCACCTACATTATTTACAGCACAGCAGTAAACCTCCGCCTGAACACACACTTCCAAAGGCGCCCCCTCGTAAACCCCACAACCCAACGGATCATCTTAGACTTATGGCCCTGTGCAATCAGGACACCCAATACTTTGACAACACACAGCGGCATATCCATAACAACTTCTAACAAGGCAGGAAGACCCGTACCGCCCGTCCCAGGCCCTGAAGCTTAGCACCTCGACCTATGGCCCCGGTCAACAGGACACTGGTAACCATGTCCTGACGTATTACCATCAGACCCTTCATAAGGTGCATTCCTCCTGTGTTGCATTAACCTGTAGAATAACCTATTGGAAGATTTACTAGAGGAGATAATATTGCAATGACTGAATGACTGCGGTGTGCATGGCCTAGGACAAATAAGTCAGGAAAAGACATTCATCTCTGACACTGGCCGCGATGGCACAACGACACCGCCCGGATGAACTCAACCAACCCGCCAGGCCCAGCCCAACCCACGAGGCTGACCAGTGACGTCGTCCAGCCAAGGCCAACCACCTCGCAGCAGCACCTATAGCTAGTCATCGCCACCCAATCCCATTGAACTTGTGCCCCCTATAGTATGTAGGTTCTTATGACGAATTTTGTAAATATATACGCCTGTCTTTGCTATTGTCAGACAGAGCGCTCTCGGAGTTTGCAGAGTTCTTTGCATGCCCTATTCTGATTGATAAACTCCCATTTAAGCTCACCCGCACTCTGTCTTGGCTTTATTCCCGACTTGGGAGAGTCCTTTACTGTCTCTCATTGCGGGGAGGATCGTGCTGGTTGGGGACGCATGTCTTCAGTGGTGACCCCGAAAGCGTGATTTTTATTATTATTATTATTCTTTCCCGACCTAACATTACCGTCCCCTTTTGGCACGTGAATCTCCGGTCGAAAAGGGATACGCACGGTGAGCCGGCTCCGGGAGGCTGCCCGCCAACGGCGACCGGTACACTAAGAAGTGCGCACTCAATAGAGAGAGGGTACGGGATCCCGGTTGAAAAATCCCCTTTGAGTACCGCTCGCCGGAGCCGGGGCCGACTGTTGAGCTGACGGCAACACTGCCTGGACGGACCCAGTTTCGGAGACTATCGGTTCAAGACGGGCACTTGAGTATTGAGTGCGAGCGATTGTAAAGGGAGTGGGGGAAGAAGTGTAGGACAGGGAACGAAGAGGGGGTGCGCAGATCTACTAAGGATCATCCTAAACTTTCCTTGCTTTCTCTTTGCATATGGCCATTAGGATTAAGAGGTGAATAAGAGATAAAAGTGACGGGAACCTAGCTCCGAAAGGGGGTGGAAGGCGGCGCCGCATAGTGCTATCTTGACTAGTACTGGGAATATATGAAGAAGTGGAATATAAGTGTCCAGCAAAAGGGGGCACTGAGAATATATTAGTAACCGCTATTACTTCTTTCTTTTCTTTTCTTTAGGGTTAGGGGGAAAATAAAAAGTGAGATTGGCACAAACTTAGGGAGAAAGGAAGAGAGAAAGAGTCCTACTAGAAGAGGGAAGAGCAGACCAATATATACATATGCGCATCCATATATCCGAGTAAGACGGACAGGGACAGCTGGCTAGGGAGGAAAGGGAGGGCAGCTTGAAGTGTGAACGGAGTGTTACCAAGAGGTGTGTGCACCTCGTATGTGTCAGACGACAATTTGATGTTGTGAATGTGTAAAATGGTTGTAAATGTATAGTAATTGAATGGTCATGGTAAGTGTGACCGGATAGAACCTTTCGAAGACAAAAATGACAGTGAAGTGAGTGGGTACCTTTTTGATTTCCGGGTTGATATTGTCAAAATAAATGATGGTTTGCTCTTGTATGTGCCCCCCAAAGAGAATAGAATAGAAACTGTGTACAGCCAGTTTTGTATTGTGCAGGGAGGGGGAAGAGCACAAAGGAGCCCATTATTGAATGTGAAGTAGAAAACGAAAACTAATATTGATAACACATCTACATAGTGGTTGCAGACACACAGGGACACACAAGTACTAGGAGGGCATAGAGATGGGGGCCGAAACACCCTTATTGCATATTTGTAAGAATCTACCAGGGCACGCGGAGCGGATTAAGAAATATCACGATCAATGGATAACAGAGCTGAAGGGAGAGGGGCTACCCCAGATATGGCCAGAGGGAGGGTCCTTTGATAAAAGTGTTCTGGATACGGTGGCCACATGCATTTGGTTGAAATACAAGGGGAAGCACTTGCATAATAGGAGGGAAATATTGGATCTCTGGAGATTATTTGAAGAGATACCACCGCCTAAGGCACCAGCAGTAAACCCTGACCTACCATCCACCACAGACAACCCACTGATGATACAGAAAGATACTAAAGAATTGTAAAAAGTAGAGCCACCAACAGTAGGAAGGGACCTCCTGAGTAAACATGGCAATGGGAGGGGGAAGTGAAGGGGTGGATGGTACATGTTCACTGAGAACACTGGATGATGAGTGGACGGGGCGATTAAGGAACAGGGTGGGGAAAATGGCATCACTGGGAACATCAGCAGCCAAAACAGGTGTAGATTCAACGACAAAAGGAAGGTTACAACTCCCATTGATACATAGGGGAGGAGGGAGGCCGAATTATATCCCATGGGCTCAGATGGATAAAGCCAATTTATTAAAACTATTGCCCCCGTTATCAGGAGGGGCAAGTAAGTGGATATACGCTTTCGAGAAACATACTGCCGGGGTACCCCTAGCAATAGGCAATGTGAAGAGCTTACTCGTATCAGCAGTGGGAGATCAGGCTGAGAGAGTATGGGTTAAGGCAGGTTTCCCGGGATTAACATTAGACTGTGACCGCCATGATGGGGCTTCCTTTAACACAGTGCGTGCCAGGGTGTGGGATGCCTTACGCGAAACATTCCCAGATACGCCAGACTTACAGTCAGTGATGCAGTGTACAATGAATGACGGGGAGGAGGCTATGGATTACATTTTCCGGGTCCAAGAGATGTGGAGAGCAGAAACGGGCACGCGCTGGTATCAATCGACATCTTTATTTTACTTCATTATAAAAAGAGGGCTCCCAAAGGAAGTGCAGAAGGCGCTCGACAAGATTGCAGGTATTGAAGCAAAGGGATGGCCTGAGATTCAGAGCATAATAGTACACCATTGCAAGCAAATAAAGGAAAGGGAGAAGGAGGTGGCGCAGAAAAGATTGGCAGACGAAGCGAAGTTAGTACAGACAAAGTTGGTGAAGGTTGCAGCAGCAGTAGCCGCGCTCCCACACAGCAGGGAGGGAGATGACGAGGAGGGGCTGATAGCGGTACAAGGAAGGATGGCAACTAATTGGGCGGGAACAGGACAGCGGCAGTGGAACGAGCAGGAGCAAGGCGGAGGTCCGCAGTGGCAAGAGTGGACCCCTCGAGGGGGACGAGGTGGGTACAGGGGCCGTAGAGGAGGTGGGCCGGGATACGGAGGAATGGGAGGAAATGGATGGCAGGGCCCCAGAGGTGCACAAGGGAGTTGCTGGAACTGTGGAAGGTGGGGGCATTACTCTAGGGAGTGCAGAGCTAGATCCAACAACGGGTTCCAAGAGGTAGAACAATATGGCCATCCCCACCCGGGGAGCCCATATGGTCTTCCAATGGGACAACAACAACTGAGAAACCCAGGCCAAGGTAATGCTGAGCAGCAACAGGGACACCAGTATAGAACACAGAACCACCCACAAAACAGTGACAATATGCAGTATACGCCAGGCAACCCTTTCGCGACAACAGCAAACGGGGCCCCCGCACCAGCACCTTACAACGGCATGTCAGTGGTTTCAGGAAGTGTCTTTAATGAAGGGGGGGGCGATGAGACACCTCGCATAGGACAGCCCACAGAGAACACTTGCGTGTCCAGTTCTATCTACCACCTACAATGCAGCAGAGGAACCATTGGTAGGGGCGCAGATAGGAGACAAGCAGTTCATATTCATGGTTGATTCGGGAGCGGAGAAATCATGTATCAAAGAGGGCCGGTTCCCGTTATCTAACCGGAAGTTAGAGACGCAGGGGTTCTCTGGGGCTGTAATTGAAGTTCCTTACACAGAAGCTTTGGATGTAACAGTGGGGGGTAAAACTGTAAAGGCACCCTTACTGTACTATGAACATTCACCAATAAATTTGTTAGGGAGGGACCTCCTGAGTAAACTTAACATGACCATATCATTTACCGAGAGAGGAATAGTGTGTTCTACACCCGGGATATGCCCCTTGCGTGCGATGTTGGTAGTGCAAGCCTACACAACCACACAGGAAGTACGAGGGCTGCCGGAAAATGAGGAAATGTTTATTGAAGGGCTAAAGACTTTGGCCCTCATAATTCCGGAACTAAGAAGAATGGACTGGAGGATCCCAGCGGAGTTCCTCTTCCGCCCCATAGTGTGTCCTGACACAGCACCAGGATCGGTGGTATCATTACACTTGCACGCTGTACAGGTGTCAGCGAAAAGGATCGCTGCAATTGGAATGGATAGGGAGGGATGTGAGTGGCGTACAGTACTGTGTACAAATGCCAACATCGCCCTACGAGAGTTAACAGATGAGGATCTCTTTTCAGACACAGAAGGGGATGGTGAGATAGTAATGGAAATAGCGATGCCCTGTGACATTTTGATTCAAGCCAGGGAAACCCCAGTCCAATTGATGGCAGTAGTGGGAGCACCGCTGTCATTTTTTGATGACGACATGAGGCTCGTACCAAATAATTTGTGGACAACAGGCCCCCATGATGTAGGGCTGTTGCACGGAGTACAACCTGTGGTAATAAAACTAAAGCAAGGAGCAATTTTACCCCGAGTGAAACAGTATCCATTGTCCCGTGAAGCTGAAGGGATAAAAGAGACGATAAACGCACTACTAGCACAAGGAATAATAGTGCCTTCAAACTCCCCATGTAACGCATGTATTTATCCAATCAAAAAAGCAAAAGGAGGGTCTTGGAGGATTATACAGGACTTAGGCCCCCTAAATGATGTAATTCAGAAGGAGTTCCCTCTGGTCCCGAACCCTGCATCAATATTATGCAGCATCCCGAAAGTGGCATCACATTTCACAGTAGTAGACTTGAAAAACGCATTTTTCTCAATACCCCTGGCTGAAGAGAGCAGATACCTTACAGCATTTACACTGGGGGTAAAAGATATGAACACTGCAGACTACCACAGGGATACTGCGAGAGCCCGAGCATATTCAACCGAATATTGCATGAAGACTTGGGAAACCTATCAGTTGAGAGTACGATTATTCAGTATGTAGACGATTTATTAGTGTGTGCACAAGACGAAGTAACATGTAGAAAGGATTCAACAACACTCCTGACTCTACTGGCCAACAAGGGGTACAAGGTAGACAAGGAGAAGTTACAGTACTGCCTGACAGAGGTCTTATATTGGGGACAGCTGATATCTAACGATGGAAAAAGAATAATTCCCGACAGGGTAGAAGCAATAAGATCAGTAGGAGAACCCACAACAGTGAAAGACATGCAGAAATTCTTGGGGATGTGCAACTATTGCCGAGCATGGATATTAGACTATGCAGCATACACGAGGCCCCTCCTACAAGCACTCAAGGACGCACAACAGGAGAACAAAAAAATAGAATGGTCAGACGAGATGAGCGCATCATTTCAATCATTAAAAGAGCTAATTTCAAGCGCTCCAGTACTAGCAAACCCTGATTATGGACGCGAATTTTACCTATTCTCACACTGCAAGGGAACACTCATGACAGCTGCACCGACACAAAAGACGTCCCTAGGACACAAGCCGTTGGCTTACTATAGTGGTACTTTGGATGCCGTGATGCAAGGCCATTTCGCGTGCGAGCAATCACTCGCTGCAGCCGCGTTCGCGATTGAGAAAAGTGCCACAATAGTAATGGGTTGCCCTGTGACATTGTTTGTGGAGCATTCATTATTTGCAATACTTGAGAGGTCAAAAAGCACACTGACAACACAGCGGGCGACAGCCTACGAGATTATATTGTCTAGCGCCAACATCCATGTGGTGAGATGCAAGACAGTGAACCCCGCCACATTCATTACCGAAGCGTGCACACTAGAGGACATGCAGGACCACGATTGCGCAACCTACACAGGAGAAAAAGGGGAGGACACGGTGGTGTGTGAGAACGCTCTGAGCGAGGGGGAAGTGTACTTCGTGGATGGGTCTGCATCGAGTGACGTGGACACGGGAGAAAAACATGTTGGTATGGCAGTAGTAAGGTTAGAAGACGGTGAGTATGAAACACTAGTACAATACCGCCTCCCATCACATTACTCCGCACAAGCAGCAGAACTGATTGTGCTCATAGAAGCACTACATGCAGCAAAGGGTTGCGCAGTGACAATATACACAGACTCAGTTTACATGACGACGACAGTACATGGAGGTCTAGCAAGATGGGGGCGTAGGGGGTTTCGACGGGCAGACGGGACAGCAGTACAGCATGCAGAATTGTTGAAAGAGTTAATTGAGGCCCTACAAAACCCTACTGCAGTAGCAATAGTAAAGTGCCAAGCACATACACCCAACACAGACGTTGTGTCTTTGGGGAACGCGGCAGCGGACGCTGCCGCCAAGGAGGCTTCCTATTTTCAGAAATATGACGCAGGTGAATACATGCTGCAGCATAAGAGAAACGAAGAGCCCCCAGAAGGGTACAACATGATGCCCATATCACAAATACTAGAATTGCAGGAAGGAGCTAGTGCAGACGAAAAATTGATGTGGACAAAACGAGGGTGCAGCAAGTCGGGAACAGACTTGCTGTGGCGGCAAAATAACTCAGGGAAAGTGGCAATGCCCATCCAGTTACTAGAAATTGCGTTTCAACAACTACACTTCCCCGCACATAATACCAAACAGCACATTGCAGCAGAAATACAGGAAGAATGGTTCGTGCCCTGTCTCCAGGAGCACGTATCTCGATTAGCAATGGAATGCACAACATGTCAGATCTACAATTCAGGAATGACATTACGCACACTCCGGGGAACAATTCCTAAACCCATTGGCCCATTCAGAGAACTGCATATTGATTACGCAGACATGGGGGAAAGGTGTAATGGCGCACGGTACATGATCGTGGTTGTGTGCCCATTCTCAAGGTGGGTGGAAGCTGGACCATGTGCACGACCTGATGCCAAAAGCGCCGCCAAGTTCCTAGTGAGGGAGGTGTTCCCGCGCTGGGGAATTTGTGACGTGATTCGCTCAGACAACGGCACTCATTTTGTGAATGAACTTTTCAAGGAAGTCACTACATTATTGGGAATAAAACATAAATTGTGTTCGATTTATCATCCTCAAAGTAATGGCGTAGTGGAAAAGATGAACGGACTGTTAAAGGGCAGGTTATCAAAACTATGCTTTTCATTGAAGAAGAATTGGATATACTGTCTGCCCCTTGCGCTATTTGAACTGAGAAACCAGCCAAGTAAAGACCACCATTTGTCCCCGCACGAAATTG
Organism: Ambystoma mexicanum; assembly: GCF_040938575.1. Classification (NCBI taxonomy): domain Eukaryota; kingdom Metazoa; phylum Chordata; class Amphibia; order Caudata; family Ambystomatidae; genus Ambystoma; species Ambystoma mexicanum. Next base: position 142,161,372 of record NC_090930.1, on the reverse strand, counting down.
TGACTGGGAGATGAATGCACACAGCACACTCCCCACTGCGTGAACACTCAGATGCACACAGGAGCGCCGCGATATTGGGAGAAGAATTCACGGACTATTTGAAAAAATTAACAAGGGCAGCGCGCGCAATATCAAAGCAGCTCTCCCCACCCTTCACTAGAGAGGAGGGAAATCTAACAGGGTCTGTCACAGAGCCTGAGCAACAGCTACAGCTACTGCCAGGCGAACTAATTTATGTCAGGAGTTTTGTGCGTCGATGGAATGCACCACGGTTCCACGGCCCATACGAGGTAGTGTACTGCACGCCCACAGCTGTAAAAGTGAAGGGCTTGAGGTACTGGGTACACTTGACAGATGTACGAAAAGCATATAGTAATGTGCAAGAGGAGGTAGATGAGGAGGCACAGACAACAGCAACCGATGCAACTGAACAGAATGTCTGAATATTAACTTGTGTATGTGCGTCAGCAATGAACGTGAATGGGAAAGTGACTGATTAAGTATACCTGCATTCTCTTTTTATATATTACTGAAAAAAGAAAAAAAAAAAAAGTTTTTTTTGGACTTATACGTAATTAATGAAGTGATCAAATTATGACATGTTTACACCCTTGTCTGTGAATACCCTTCCCCACAACCCCACCCGCTTCCATTACCCGTCAATATATATTGGCACTAATGGTGCCAACAAAATGTTTACATACATGCACTTAATGCACTTTTATATCTCAAACAGGAGCTACCATGGCATCTAACGGGCAGCCTGCAACGGATAGAATTAGTAGAATGAGAGAATTATTACATGAGAGATGCAGATATTCGTATGAGTGTGGATTATCTGTGTGCATTACGTTGTTTTTTATACTAATGTTTGGCCTGGTTACATATTGGTTTGTAGCGTTCATCTCTATCGAGATGAACGAGGGGGGAGGGATTAACAGCACTGGGATTAACAGCACTACTGGGACCAATACAACTACAAGTGTCAATACTAGGGAAGGTGATTTTTTGGTGTGGGACGGAACTAAACTTGTATGGGGTTATCATACCACACCATCCAGTGCTGTCATTTTACAAAAGAAAAAGCCACAGGGCGGAATGCAAAACAACACAGTGTCTCCACCCGGGATATCTAATTACAATGCCCGCAGTTTAAATGACCGAAACCCGTCTGCCATATCATGGTTGTATAACACCCCCACCAGCCAGCCTGCCCCCATCCTAAAAAAGAACCTGCAAGATAACGTCAGGGACGAAAAGGAAAAGCTGCTAGCAATACACGAAATATTATATGATGCATGGGTCACGGGGGCGGGAATGAGAAAGGGGGGTCTAGTTTATCCCTCGCCCAGGAAGTTGGGAAGTACATGAGGAACAAGAACAGACGGAAGAGGGAAGCAGGGAGGAGGAAGTATGATGAGTATTATGGGCTAGGTCTAGATAAAATGGAAGACCCACGACACCCCCACCAAACAAACAAATGGTATGCGGATATGAGTGCCACAGCTAAACAAACAACAAACGAGAGCTGTTATGTCTGCTCCCTCATCCCTCACGCTTCAGGTACACCCAAAGTATTGCTACCCAAAAAAAGTTGCCCATTATAGATGCCCAATGTCTCCTTCATCTCACGTTGTGCAGGATTAAGAACACCTTCCAGGCACATGAAGTTACTTTTCAAATGCTGCAGAACGAGAAAACGTGCTATCCAAAGACGGCAGGGGTGGTATGTTTGAAAGAACCGTTTTTTGTAATACAAGGGACACTTTTTTCTGATAACAAATGGAAGGATGAAGAAGTAATGTGCAAAGCTGAAGCACTGAGAGGTGTGGCACCAGAGAAATTGCAGTGGATAGAAGACACATGCACACCAATATGGAAAGAACACATTTCAAAACTAACTTGGGTAACCGCCATTGAAAAACCTTTCAAACTACAGAACGAAATAGACTATGAACTATGTTTTAAAGGAGAGGGGAAGACCTCCATGGGAACAAACAAGAACTGTAACAGGACCCTCACCATCCCAGATCTAAGAAAAGGGACAGCGGCCCTTATGGACACGTAATGGGTATGCGGCAACCGGGCATACCTACACCTCCCCCAGTCATGGAGTGGCAGCTGCTCAATGGCCACTCTGCACTCAGCCCTAATGGTAATACCAGAAAGCCACATCGACGGGAGCAAAAAGACACAGGAACGCCTGCAACAGAGTGCAGCCCAGCCAACTGCGGAGTCACAAATGTATGTCCTGTCTTCCGGAAACAAGGGAGAAGTGCTGACCCGTAACAGACGTGCATCAAACTACATATCAAAGGAATCATCAGAACTATTGGCTCAGATCCCAGATAAATATCGATTATTCAGCTCAGCAGAAACATTCTTTGCCTCACTCGTCTCAAGTGTCCAAGCAAGAGCAAACGCAAAATGGCTCCAGATAACACGCTGGGAATTGATTCAGCTGGCAAACGACACGGAAGAAGGGTTCAACGTAATAAAAGTGGAACTAAGGGCTTTACGACTGATGACCATGCAGAACAGGTATGTCCTGGACCTGTTGACGGCAATGGATGGAGGTGTTTGCCGAAAAATAGGAAGTGCCTGCTGCACTTTCGTACCTTCTGAAGACGCAGAGAACGGCTCCCTGTCCCATGTGATCGAAACAGTCCACAACCTAGGAGAAAAAATGAAAATGGAAGGTGGAGCAGAAGACAGTACGTGGTTCGATAACATCTTCTCCTGGGTCCCCTCCTGGCTTGGAACAACTGTGAAATTTTTGATGCCAGCTGTGGTGTTCCTCCTTTTAATTTTTTGCCTGTGCCAGGTGGGTCTTCGAGTTTGTGCCAACGCAGTACCAAATGGTGCAATGATGATGGTGACAATGGGCAACACCCGTGGGACAACACAAAACATGCAGGAAGTGCAGGTACAAACAGGAACAGATGACACACCAAGATATCAGCTAGTGCCTATCTATCACGACAAAGATGATATAGATAAAGCATGGCACACCACCATTAGAGAGCCCCGTGTACTAGAATGGTACCAGGAGGTGTGGGTAGATTTGGCGGGAGATGGCGGATGCATATACCTGACTTGTACCCCAGATGAATATGCCAGAAGAGGGGAAAGCTTACGGGGAGTGTGTAGAGCATGGATGCCCATAAAAGGCACACCTGCATGGGATGAGGCAGTGATGGACGAAGAAGAATGTAGAAGGTTGGAGGACTTAAAGTATTCGTTACTTAAGTAACGAAAGGGGGGAAATGTAGGGGAGGAGTGGTCCAAAAGACCCCCCCTTGCCTGCACCTCCACCCCAGGTGAGGGCCATGGCTCATCGGGCGTCCCCTCCTTACCACCAGGGCCCAGGTGGTGGATGGCTCACCTGCTGTAGACATTGCCCGCACGTATTGAATTTAGTTAGGCCTCAGAAACCATTTTGTCAACTAAAGATGGTGTGAGCTCAGCGCACTGTAGCGCGGCCCCCACCTTTGGGAAGTTTCAGTTATCCCTGTCGCCGCGGCACCCTGGCAGATCCGCTGCGAGCCCGTTCCCACGAACAAGACGGACATGAGCTAGCATAATACACTAACATTGTAACAGTTCACCTTCCGCAGTGTATCATCGGTCCCAGCATGACCCGGCCAGCAGGCCTGGGCAATGAAAATAACAGTAAAATGGTCCTCAGATGGCAGAAAGTCTCTACATATTAGTGCCAGGACCACTTGCAAAGTATGCGTTTCTCCACAAAATCTCTTATATTACAAAAGCCCGTAAAATGTATGAACATAAGAAAGCATGCTTCCATGATATAAGCAATGGCGAGCCCACACCACTGCAGTTGGGTGCTAATAACAAAGGAGCGTTCCAGGGATCTATTTGTTACGTGTATCACTGGGAAACCTACACTCCATGGTTTTGCGCCATAACCAAACTAATGCTGCTAGAGTACACGAGAAGACGAATGTAACCATACTGTGGACTCATGTGAAGGATGCGCGAGAATGCACTTGTCATGTGTGTATGTCTAAGCCCCTTATGTGCCACCACCGTCACGTACAGTGGCGGGTTATTTTCTATGTACTCCACCAACCCGACTACTACCTCACTTAATGCAAATGTATATGCATGTAACTAAATACTGTAGTTGTTAAAACATAGGGCCTCATTACACGGTAGGCGGTAAACCATGGCGCTATTAGCGCCATGGTTCATGCCGGTAATTTACCGGTACCGCCTTGGAGGAAAGGGGAATTACCGCCCTATTCCAAGGTTGGCGGGGCGGTAATTCCTCCTTCCTCCATTGCCCTTCCCCATTCCCATTTTTGCCCCATAGGGCATAATGGGAATGGAGAAGGCGCTAATTACGGTACCGCAAATTGCGGTACCGTAATTAGCACCCTGGTCCCTTTGCGGGTTGGATTTGTAACGCCTGCAAAAAGCAGGCGTTAAATTCCCCAACCCGCAAAGGGACCTCGTAGTAAGGCGGTAAGGATTTACCGGTACCGGTAACATACCGGTACCGGTAAACCCTTACCGCCTACCGTGTAATGAGGCCCATAGTGTACAAATACGTGCTCAGACTGGGTATAATCAAGACACATCCAGCAAAGTTTAAATGCATGTTCTAAAGTGATTTGAATAAGTATTATAGAGTGTTCAAATGTTTGTGATGTTTTTACCTAAAATCGGCAACACACGAGGGAGATACCTTTGTGAATACGTGCAAGGCCATTCCCCCTCCCACCCTGCGAAGGCTGTCAAGACATTAGAACAGAGGCCCGCGCTGCGCTTCCCCACCTCCCCCAACCAGACTGGAGCCGCTTCAAAGATTTGTAGCCCCCTCTGCAGCACCCAAGGCCGCGGCCCGCCACCTACATTATTTACAGCACAGCAGTAAACCTGCGCCTGAACACACACTTCCAAAGGCGCCCCCTCGTAAACCCCACAACCCACCGGATCATCTTAGACTTATGGCCCTGTGCAATCAGGACACCCAATACTTTGACAACACACAGCGGCACATCCATAACAACTTCTAACAAGGCAGGAAGACCCGTACCGCCCGTCCCAGGCCCTGAAGCTTAGCACCTCGACCTATGGCCCCGGTCAACAGGACACTGGTAACCATGTCCTGACGTATTACCATCAGACCCTTCATAAGGTGCATTCCTCCTGTGTTGCATTAACCTGTAGAATAACCTATTGGAAGATTTACTAAAGGAGATAATATTGCAATGACTGAATGACTGCGGTGTGCATGGCCTAGGGCAAATAAGTCAGGAAAAGACATTCATCTCTGACACTGGCCGCGATGGCACAACGACACCGCCCGGATGAACTCAGCCAACCCGCCAGGCCCAGCCCAACCCACGAGGCTGACCAGTGACGTCGTCCAGCCAAGGCCAACCACCTCGCAGCAGCACCTATAGCTAGTCATCGCCACCCAATCCCATTGAACTTGTGCCCCCTATAGGATGTAGGTTCTTATGACGAATTTTGTAAATATATACGCCTGTCTTTGCTATTGTCAGACAGAGCGCTCTCGGAGTTTGCAGAGTTCTTTGCATGCCCTATTCTGATTGATAAACTCCCATTTAAGCTCACCCGCACTCTGTCTTGGCTTTATTCCCGACTTGGGAGAGTCCTTTACTGTCTCTCATTGCGGGGAGGATCGTGCTGGTTGGGGACGCTTGCCTTCACCATGCAAGAGAAGGCCATCCAGTCCTGCTTTTGCCTGGCATTCCGGAACTTGCAGTTTGTCTAAATTTCAAATAGGAAAGAAACAATGTGAAGTCCCTGGATTCAAAGAGATAAATACAGTAGTGGAAGGCCTTCTCAAGCACGCGCTGGGAAACTGGAGAGCTCTGTTTTTGCTGCCAACTATTTTGGAACACCATCTTGATATTCTGTTAATTTCCGAGACCCGATTATCTGAAGGTTGCTATGTTCGTTTCCATCTCTTGTCCCTACAGATTACTCCATCAAATGGCTCAATAGGACTGATTGTCGTGGAATTGTGATTTTCATATCAAAGTTGGATGTTTCTAATTTAGAGCCTGTTAGTTGGGACAGTGAGTTCCGATTTTGGATAATCAACTTGTTGAGTTTTCCCTTGCATACTATTAAAATTATTTTTTCCTGTCGCACATCTGAGCCAACTAGGATAGTCTTGATGACTTTTGTCAACCAACAGCTTAAAGTCAAAACCCTTAGTGGTAGGAGATTTTATCTGGCATAGTTGCTCAGACAATTCCTACTCACCCACGTTAATTGTTTAAATGTATGGCCGTGGCAATTCCTCCTTTGCTATTTCTGTCTCTCACTGGAAAGGGTATTATTTAGATATGATTTTAGCTAGAAGTCTTGCTGTCGAGTTACACAGGATGGTTCTAATTTCCGGGAGTACGCATTATGCCAGACTGTTTGGAATTGTTATCAATAAAAACAAACCATGGCAGGAAACTGCTTCTTGCTCTGTATGAAATTTCTATCTGTGAAAAAGAACAAACCTTTTTTACTAAATGAAGTAGCATTGTAGAACAGCCAGGGGAAAAGAATTATGAAAAGGGCCAAATGTTTCCTTGCCAAGAAAAAAAAAAAAAAAAAAACACTTTTCTTGCTTCTAATTCTACAACAAGATCAATTGTGCCAACACGTGTTTCACAGTGTGGGCATCTGTTTTGTTAATACACTACCCACTGTGAAGTTCTTCATTTAAAACTCTAAATTTATCTTTCCAAGTTAAGGTTTAAAAGCCTTCTGTTGTACTGTCTTTATACAAGTGTATCCAACCAATTGGAATTAATTCTCAATTACTTAATTCGCTCATTCAATTAAAGGTCTCAATTGTTCATATGCTTTCTTATTTCATATTAGTAATGTAGCTACATATGGACTAATGCATTTATTATTTCGAAATTTGTATACAACACTGACACTTTCCTACTCATTTTTGGTCCAGAATTTTAGAAGGCAATCAGATCTCCGTAATCATTGCATTAGTACGATTTTTAGCAAAACGTTTTACTAATGTTTGATGTGTACAAGCGTCATGTATAAGCATCATACCAGGCCGTTTTACGCATTAACATCTTGCAAATACTCCCCAATTTTGCAGAGGATGCTCGGAGGATGGATCCATGGCTCACATAGTGTGGCAATGCCCTGTAATGAAACCCTTTTTGGCAGGCATTATTAATTTGATCTTAAAGATTGTGGGCATTCGACTCCCCTTGACCCTCCGGCGATACTATTGGGGGACATAGATGAGCAGATCACTTGCCATTGGAGCCCCACATTCTATTTGATTGAATCATATGCTCACTGCAGGCAGACTCACCACTGCTCAAAATTGGAAGAAAGCAGAAGCATCTTCACTGCATATGTGCCATGGAGAAAATCAATGCCACCCTCTCTGATACCCTGATAGGTGGATATGGGATCCCTTTATCACTTTTAAACTCGGATTACTGCCCTCTGATTCGTCAACAATGGAGAACATTCTCATTATTGAAGCTTGGAGACACGACATTTGCAAAACACGGATACCCTGATTATGACCTACCTTGTAGACCCTTTTGAGAAATCCTAAGTCCTTCTATGTATTCTCCCCACCTCCTGACTGATGAATTTGAGCTAAATGCCTCTCTTGTGCTTTTCTTCCATTAATTTGTCTCGACAAGCTTATCTATGTGAAATGTTTCCCCTGTGATGCACTTCTTCCTTGTTGATTGTTAAACTTACTTTTTGTTTGAAAATTAAATAAAAATATATATATTTATTTCAATCTTGCAAATACAACTGCTTTTATCTTTCTGTGCATATCATTTACGCACTATTGGAAATCAGAGGGCAGGTGACTTGACAGAAACCAGAGCATCTCGATTGTTATCTGCTTGGATGAAAATGCAGGCCCATAGGGGAGCAGTATGAAAACAAGAGATTCGCTCTCTTCGCTGTGTGCAAAGAGCTTTTTTAAAAGACACAGTAGACCGTGAGATGACAAATGGTTCCTGTTAGTTCTGTTGAGTTTTGTGTCTAGATTCTCATGAGAGAAATATGCATACATATTTATTATACTTGCATGTTAGGGTCCGGTCAGTAATAAGATGGAAAACCTAGTAACAATTAGGAAGCATCGTTTTTAACAAAGAAAGTCCTATTTTTTAGTGAATACTCCATGCTTGCATTGCTCAAAGGAGAAATTACTTACCGTAAAGATCTTTCTAGGATTCTTCTCCCGCAGATTCCTCATTTTGATAGCCATCTAGCTTTGCTGTTCAGAAGCCTTTGGACAGGGAGCGTAGTGGACCTCGACTCGGCCGTCGATCGGCCTTGCTCGATTGTCGGCTTCAAAAGTGACGTCAGGTGCGATATATAACTCGTCACTACGCCCAATGATTCAGTATCTCCCTTTTTCCCCCCGCGCTCAAACGCTGCAGAGAAAGACCAATGGGAGGAGGCTAACTAGCCTGTAAAAACATGTAACAAAGGGATACAACCCACAGGGTGGTCACAAAATTAGAGAATAATTTTTATTATTTTAGATTTTTACAACAATGATTGAAAACAGACACCCTAGAGCCATCACCAACTTCTTACTCACTTAGGTAGAAGCGTTGAGCCACAATACTTTCTGAGCGGGGACGGCTGGGTGGGGCGATGAGGAATCTGGGGGCGGAAGAATCCATAGAAAGATCATTACGGTAAGTAATTTCTCCTTAAATGGATTGCTTTTCTCCCGCAAATTCCTCATTTTGATAGACTCCTCAAGCAGTTACACTAAAGGAGGAGTGCATAAATGATTATATAAGTAGGTTCTGCAGAACTGCCCCATCAAAGCGTGCACCTGCCCCACGGGCAACATCCAAAGCATAATGCTTGGTGAACGTATGATAAGAAGACCATGTGGCCGCATGGCAAATGTGCCGAACAGGAACACCCCTATGTAGGGCTGTGGAAGCTGAAACCCCTCTGGTTGAATGCGCTCTGATACCTGGCAGAAGTTCTTTACCTGCCGACAGGTAACATTCATATATACATAAAATACACTGTGAAAGGGTTTGCTTTGTTATGGTGAGCCCCCTGCGAGATAGAAAATGGGCTATGAAAAACTAGCCCGTATTCCAGAACACAGATGTATGGGCAACGTAAAAGTTCAAGGCTCTTTTTGGGTGAAGACAGTGAAAACGCTCCACTCTTTCAAGGGAGGTAAAACACAGGCAAATCGATAGATTGTGAAAGGTGGAATTCAGAAACAACTTTTGGAAAGAAGCCAGGCCTGACGGAGAAGCTGTTTCTCTGAAAAAGAAAAAAAAAAAAAATAAATAAAAAAATAAAAAATAAAAAAAAAAATCGCAAAAATGGCAGTTTGCAGCATAATGCCTGCAGTTCGTTAACTCTCCTGGATGTGACTGCAACCAAGAAGGCTGTTTTAAGGGATAACCGACTCAAGAACTGGAATGCATAGGCTCAAACAGAGCCGCCATATAAAAGGTCAAAACCAGATTAAGGTTCCAATATGGAACAACAAAGGGGGTTGGTTGGAAACCTATTAAAAAGTCCCTTCAGGAATTGGGCAATGACCTGAATAGCGAAGAAGGAGCCCGGATCCGGTAACTATTTTAACAAAGACAAGGCAGCTAAATACCCTTTGATTGTGTTAACCTGAAGGCCTGCTAAGGCCATCAAGCGCAAGGCCGAACATCTTTGGAGAAAAGATCAATCTGCATCATCATTAGCGTGTTATAAACTAGCTGCTAAAGACTATAAATTGATCATCTTTCGATCTAAAGCAGAACACCTCAATGTGAGGATTCAGCAAGCCAAATGTCAATCTAAAGAAATCTTGTCTATCCTTAAAGAACTGAAAGACCCCCCTGGCCCTCCCCCCCCCCCCCCCCCCCCACTACACATCTAGCTCAAGAGTGATAAGTGGTGTCAGGATATTCACGCAGGTTTCATTGAAAAAAACAGTGAACACCAACAGGCTATTGAAGCCCAGAAAAAAATATTCTCTGATCACGAGACAACCCTCTCTATGCCAATTACTGTTAAGAACGACCCGCCGGATCGCCATCTAGATCTTTTCTCCTTTGAAAGGGTCTCTATTCCAGAGGTTCAGGAGGTGATCCACAAGTTGAGGCCTTCATCCTGTCAGGGAGATATTTTCCCTGCCAACCTAGTCAAAGATTATGCAGATACCCTAGCACCCTGGGTTGTGCAATTCATCAATCAATCTTTTGAAGAAACTTATGTTCCTGTAAATCTCAAGGAAGCATGGATGGAACAAGTTACTTACCTGTAACTGTTGTTCTCCAGCATGGGTCTGGCATGGATTCACATGCTCATGAATATTCCCCGTCAGGCTGGGAATCCTCGGTAAAGAAAAAACCAGTATCAGTTTCGTTTCTGATCTGTCTTTCGTAGTAATAACCAATCACTGGTCTCTGCGTCATACTGACCACAGCCAATGACTGCCCTCTACCTAAGCACCGCCTCTGGCAGCCATCTTCAGATTTGGAAGCACGTGAAGTGGCAGTATGACCAAGTGAAGAGCCACAGAGGGGTAGGCGGGAGGTTTCGCATGTGAATCCATGCCAGACCCATGCTGGAGAACAACAGTTACAGGTAAGTAACTTGTTCCTTCTCCAGCATGGGGTCTGGCATGGATTCACATGCTCATGAATAAAGAATACATAGCAGTACACACATGCACAACCACGGGAGGTGGCAAAGGCTCAACATTAAGCATTACATCAAACTCAACATTAAGCATCTTACCTCCTCACCAGGCTCACCTCAGGCGAACAGGTTGCGCAGCACTGCTTGGCCGACCCTGGACTCCTCCCTGGAATCCCGATCGACGCAGTAGAATTTCGTAAAGGTGTGCGTCGACCTCCACGTAGCAGCCCTACATATGTCCAGCAGGGGCACACCAGAAAGGAACGCCGTGGTAGCTGCGATCGCTCTGGCGGAATGGGCTCTCGGACGGCCAGGCAGCGGTCGGTTTGCCAACCGATGACAGTACATGATACAGCCGGAGAGCCATCTGGAAATGGAAGCCTTCGAGAGAGCCTTCCCCTGATTGACAGGTCCAAAGTTCACAAAGAGTTGTGACGTCTTCCGAAAACACTTTGTGCGGTCCACGTAAAACTTCAGCGCTCTAGCCACATCCAGCGAGTGCAAAGTCCTCTCAGCCAGCAACGAAGGCGACGGGAAGAACACAGGCAACACCAAGGGTTCGTTGAGATGGAAGTCCGACGGTACCTTGGGCATGAAGGAGGGGTGCGTCCTGAGCACTACCCTCGTGTCGTGAAAAGTCAAGTACGGGGCCTTGCAGGAAAGGGCCTGGATCTCTCCCACCCGTCGTGCGGAGGTGATGGCCACAAGAAACGCTGTTTTCCACGACAGAAACTTCAACGGGGCCGAGTGCAGAGGCTCGAACGGAGGTCCCATGAGCTTGGTCAGCACCACGTTGAGCTCCCACGCCGGGGCCGGAGCCTTCACCGGCGGGAACGATCTGAACAGTCCCTTCATGAACTCTTTCACCAGACGATGAGACCACAAGGACGTACGCCCCGTGGTTCTGGTGTATCGGGAGATCGCAGAAAGATGAATCTTGATGGACGCGTGTGCCAGTCCAGCTTTGGCCAGCGTCAGCAGGTACGGCAGTACCTGGGGAGCCGTAATCCATAGAGGGTTAATCTTCTGTGCGTGGCACCAGACAGAGAACCTCTTCCATTTGTGTCCGTAGCATTTAAGAGTCGAGGACGCCCTGGCCTTTGCAAGAACCTCTCTGCAGTCGGCCGGTATGTCGTATCCTCCAAACTCTAGCGCTGCAGGAGCCAGGCCTGCAAGTTCAGCGATTTCGGGTCATGGTGGAGGATGGCGCCTCCTTCCCTGGAGAGTAGATCCGCGTCCACCGGCAGCTTGATTGGCGGGGACGCTGACAAGTCCAGAAGGTCCGGGAACCATATCTGCCTCGGCCACGCAGGTCCGACGAGGATCATCCCGCACCGTGACCTCTTGAGCTGGTTGACGAGCCGGATTAGCAGTGGCAAAGGAGGGAACGCGTAGAGGAACAGGCCCTCCCAGGGGAACGAGAAAGCATCGCCCATGCTCCTCGCCTGGGGAAACCTGCTGGCGAACCTCCGGCACTTGGAGTTCGTCGCCGTCGCGAACAGGTCGATCTGGGGTGTGCCCCACCGTCGGAAGAGGCGATCCACTAGATCCTGCCGTAGTTCCCACTCGTGGCACGAGCGCAGCTCCCTGCTGAGTGAGTCGGCGATGGTGTTTTTAATCCCTGCCAGATGAAACAGCACCAGAAACATCCTTTGGGCGATGGCCCAATGCCACAGGTCCTGCGCCTCCTTGGACAGTGCTGGGGACCTGGTTCCGCCCTGTTTCCTGATGTAAAACATGGTGGTGGTGTTGTCGGTGAAGATCCTCACCACCTTGCCCTTGAGGGACGGAAGGAAGGACCTGAGGGCCCAGAACACTGCACGGAGCTCCAGGACGTTGATATGGAGGGACTTCTCCGTCGGGAGCCAAAGGCCTCTCGCGTGCAGATTTTCGGTGTGCGCTCCCCACCCCTTCCAGGGAGGCATCCGTGGTCACTGTCTCCTGATGGTCTGGGGTCTGGAAGTCCATGCCCGCCGTCAGATGCGCGCGGGTGCCCCACCACCGGACCGCTCGGCGGAAACTCTCGTCGAGTGTGATCCTCTCCTCGAAGCCGCCCGTCGTTTGGATCCAGCGCGCGTCCAGGAACTCCTGCAACGGGTGCATCCGGAGCCTGTACATGGGAATGAGGTAGATGGAAGAAGACATCATTCCGAGGAGGGACCTGATGGACCTCACCTTGGCCGCGTCGGAAGCCAACATCCGCTGTACCTTGCCCAGGATGGACCTGGTCCTTTCCTCCGACGGGGAGGCCAGAAGGGACACTGTGTCGAGCTTCGCTCCCAGAAACAGTGCGTTTTGCGCGGGTACCAGGTGGGACTTGGCGTAGTTCACGGAGAATCCCAGGTCCGTGAGAAGTTGGACGGTCCTTGCCGTGTGCTCCACGGCGAGCTCCCTCGTCTTGGCTCGGATGAGCCAGTCGTCCAGGTAGGGGTAGACGTGGATCCCCTCGCGGCGCAGCTGCGCCGCCACCGGTGCAAGGCACTTGGTGAATACCCTGGGTGCCGACCGTAGTCCGAAGGGGAGGGCTTTGAACTGGTAGTGACGCCCTTGGACCACAAACCTGAGGAATTTTCGGTGCCCCTTTAGGATGGGAATATGGAAGTAGGCATCCTCCAAATCCAACGACGACAGGAAGTCTCCTTCCTCCAGCTGACCCAGGACGTGCTGGAGGGTGACCATCCGGAACTTCTGCGCCTTGATGAACTTGTTCAGATGTCGCAGGTCTAGGATGGGGCGCCATCCTCCCGTCGTCTTCTTCACGAGGAAGTATCTCGAGTAAACTCCGGAGCCCCGAAGCCTCTTTGGGACGAGTTCGATGGCGCCCTTCCTGAGCATCGCCCTTACCTCCAGGAGAAGCTGAGGGACGTGAAGCTCTTTCCTGGCCACGGGGGGGACGCGCCGGCACCTTCTTTGAAACTCGAGCGCGTGGCCCCGGGCTAAGGCGTCCAGCACCCAACGGTCGGTGGAGATGGACTCCCACACGCTGACAAAGCTCGCCAGCCGGCCTCCCACCGGGGTGCTTCGGTGGGGGCCCGACTCCACGGCCGGTTCAATCCTGTTTCGACGAGGCTTTGCCGCCTTGACCTCCTTGGCGATGACGGCGGCCTGAGACGACGAGCGGGCCGCTTGACGGTAGGTGGAGAAACCGCCGCCGGAACCTTTGGAGGCGCCCTTGCCTCCGCTGCTCCGAAAGGGCGTCCGTCGTTGCTGCAGAACCCCAAGGGCCCGGGCCGTCTCAGTGTCCGCTTTAATGGCCTGAAGGGAATCGTCCACTGTTTTCCCAAACAGGTTGTTCCCATCGAACGGCATGCCCAGGACTCTGGTCTGTACGTCTTGACGGAAGTCCGTAGCCTTGAGCCATCCACGCCGCCTAAGGCACACGCCGTTGCCCAACTGGCGAAACCCAGTGTCGGCGATGTCCGTCGCAATAGTGATGGCGTGGTCCGACGCCACCTCACCTTCCTGTAGGATCTCCAGGGCATCCGCCCTCTTGTCGTCCGGTAGGAAGTCCAGCAGGGGAGCCAGTTTGTACCATAGCTCCCTGTCGTAGCGGGCCACGATAGCCAAGGCGTTGGCCGCTTTAATCGTCGTCGCTGCAGACGAGATGACCCTGCGTCCCATAGCGTCCAATTTCTTTCCCTCGCCGTCCGGTGGGGAAGTGGATGTGGAGGCCGCACCCCCCCCGCTTTCTTCCTGGCCGCCGCGGAGACGACGGAGTCCGGGGTAGGCTGCGCCCGGAGGCACAGGGGGGCCGCGTCCGGGACCCGGTACTTCTTCTCGTACCGGTCTCTTCTAGCTGGCGTCGTGGAAGGGTTCTTGAGGAGGGCGAGGCCCTCATCCCAAATGTCGTCCAGTAGAGGCACCGCGAGGACCGTCTTCCTCTTGGCCTCGCGCCGTTGATAAAGGAATCCTTCCTTTTTCTTCTCCTCAGGGCAGAGTTGGAAAAGCTCGGATGCCCTGGCGATCATGGAGTGGAACGATCCAATCTCGTCGGGCGGAGAAGCCCTGGTGGGAGGTGACGACGGTAGATCCTCGTCGTATACCTCGTCGTCCGTACCCGTAGCTGCCGTGTCAGTCCCCGTAACATCCCTCGGGTGGACGGGGAGGAGGGCTGGACGGGGCGCGACGGCTGAAAAGGAGGTGGAGGGTGAATCCTTCTTTTCTTGGGCGGGGGAACACCAGAAGGTCCCGGCTCAGGATCCCCCGACGGGAGAGGTTCCTCCATCGGCAACGGTAGTCTCGTCCTTATCTCTGAGCATAAGGACTGTATAGCCAACAAAATGGCCACCGAGTTGTCTTGCGGCGCTAGCAGAGGGGAATCCGACGGGCGATCAGGGGCCCCGTCGGCACCCTCGACGATGTCGTCACCTGCGTCGGGATCCTTCCCGACGGGCCGGTCTTCCACGCCAAGGCCGTGGCTTAAGACCTCGATCAGCTCTTCCTCCGAGGTTGAAGCCGAATCTACGACGACGCCCTGCCCCCCCTTTTTCTTCCCCGCCGGGGATTTCACGGGGGTCCTATCGATGGGCACAAAAGAGGACTCCCTCCGAGGTGGCAGGGAGACTCTGAGCCCCGAGGTCGCCACCACTGGTGTAGCCTCCACAGGCTGAGCCAGGGCCGCCGCGACAGTTTCGATAGAGGGCTTGGCCGGATGAATTAAGGCCTTCACCACCGTAGGTGCGCTCACCGCCTTATCCTTGAGGGGGGGGGGGGACACTGCCTCGCTCCCCCTCCGATGGGGCCTTCGAGCTCGACCGGGGCCTCTCCAGGAGCTTCGGCGGGTGCTCGCCCTTCCTCTTACCCGACCCAGAGCGTTGGCTCGTGGCTGAAGGTGCCGGGGAGGGTGCGCCCTGCCTGGCGCCCGTAGAGCCCGACCGTTCGGCGCTCCCGGTACCAGCGGACTCGCAGTGCTTGGCCTTGTGTTGGACCCCCGTCGCCGGGGCGTCCTCAAAGGTCTTAGAAGACCGCTCGGATTTCTTCCTCTTCTTCTCGCCTGACGGGCTCTTCCCTTCCAGCCAGTTGGCGAGACGTTGATGGCGGTCCTTCATGGTCCGCTCCGACATATTGCCGCAAAACGCACAGTCCTTCTCCATGTGCGTCTTGTCCTCATGTAAGCAGTAGAGACAAAAGGAGTGTTCGTCCTCCTTAAAGACGTTCTGCAGCTGGCATCCAGGGCAGACCCTGAACAGCTTTCCGGGCGTCGAGCTTCCCTTCTCCTGGGCCATGTCCGGGCCTGAGAAGCTTCTGGAGTCCTCCAAAAGCGTAGCTCGACGAAATCTTCACCCTTGAGGGGCGCAGACGAATCCGACACGGGTCCCCGTTGATCGGATGGAGAGTCGGTGGAGCTTGAGGCTCTTTTGACCGAAAAAAACAAAGTTTTTGAGAAAAAACGTGAAAAAATAGCACTAACGCTCGAGAGCAATAGCACGAGGATCCCAACACATGAACGTGCGGTAAAAATCTGAAGATGGCTGCCAGAGGCGGTGCTTAGGTAGAGGGCAGTCATTGGCTGTGGTCAGTATGACGCAGAGACCAGTGATTGGTTATTACTACGAAAGACAGATCAGAATTGAAACTGATACTGGTTTTTTCTTTACCGAGGATTCCCAGCCTGACGACGGGGAATATTCATGAGCATGTGAATCCATGCCAGACCCCATGCTGGAAAACAAGGCTCTCCTAAAAAAGGAAAAAATGGATCCATCTATACCAGGCAATTGCAGGCCTACAACAAATGTGCCGTTCTTGCTTAAAATGATTGATATGATTGCCTATTTACAATACTAGAAGTTCGAAGATACTAATGAACTCTTGGCTAATGAGCAATCCGGTTTTAGGGCAAAGCACGGAACGAAGACCGCTCTCTTGGACCTCCAGGCCAATATTGCCAGTATTGTTGAAAAAGGAAACACTGCCTTGCTTATGTTACTTGATCTCTCCTCGGCGTTCGATCTTATAGATAATGATCTTCTGGCCGAGAGATTGAGCACAATTGGCAGATGCTCTCCTCTAGCAATAAATTGGTTCAAATCCTTCCTAGGCCCAAGGATGGCCGCGGTAGTATAGGGTAACTTTAGTTCTCTGAAAATGCTGCTGACCTGTGGTGTTTCGCAAGGTTCATGTTTGTCGCCTTTGCTTTTTAACATCGTCTCGAAACTCATGTGACATGCTTAAAAAGAAGGGTGTCCAATTCAAACTACGCTGATGACACAGCTGGTTTTTTGAACGGTCAGACTCCTATGAAAAGGATGTGCAAAGATTTAACAAAGTGTTCAATGATATCCAAAAATGGATGGCTAATAACTCCCTTGCTCTTAATGAAGTAAAAACAGAACTCCAAATTCTTGGCACTCCCCAAAAAATAGGGAACCTAAATCAACAATATAAAAAACTTAAGATAAATAATATTTTCATTGAAGTATTGGAGCATGTTAAGACCGTGGGAATATTCATGGATTCACCTCTCTCGTACAAGAGACATGTTTCCTATTTAAAATAAACATTCGCGTTCTACACCAACCTCCTATGGCAAATTTGCCCATACTTAGAGCAAAGCCTTGCTCCGATTGCA
This sequence comes from Ambystoma mexicanum, assembly GCF_040938575.1. Taxonomy (NCBI): domain Eukaryota; kingdom Metazoa; phylum Chordata; class Amphibia; order Caudata; family Ambystomatidae; genus Ambystoma; species Ambystoma mexicanum. The sequence goes on along the minus strand of NC_090930.1, from coordinate 142,144,115 downwards.
GGAGCCATAATTAATTCGAAATTGGACTACTGCAAAAGCATTCTGATGGGTACTTCAAAAGGGAATATCGAAAAACTGCAGACCATACAGAATGGTGCAGTTAGGGCTGTTTTGGGTTTGAGCCGGTGGGAAAGAACGTCTGTAGCCAGAAGATAACTTCATTGGCTACCAGTCCAACAGCGAATAAAATTCAAATGTTCTGTCCTGACCTTTAAATATTTGATAGGCACCGCCCCTAATTATCTTGCTAAGAAATTAACCAAGGCTCCGGTTCGAAGAAATCTATCAAATGAAAAACACAACCTACTCCAACCACGTAAAACCTTGGAAAGAGTAGGTGGTACTAACTTCATTCATTGGGCTCCATTAATTTGGAATTCCATGCCATCCTTAATGAAAAACAGCACGTCTCTTACCATCTTTAAGAAACTGCTTAAAACGCACCTGTTTGATGAAGGAGAAATCTAGTGGAATCTCTACTCCGTCTCTCGTTGCTTCTCTGTTCAATGTTGAGCACTCTGAGGCCTATGGGCGATAGGGCGCTATGTAAAAACTATAATAGATAGAAGTACTCCATCACTGTAGTGGTGGGGCAAGGGATATGGTCAATCTTGCGTTCCCTGCACCACGCCTCAAATCTTCGCCACCTGCAAGCGCACAGCGATCTAGCAGAAGGTCTGCGTGCAGCCAGCAATCCCTCAAGCACCTCCTCTGAGTGGTCCCAGTCATATTCCACATATCTCATCCACTCATGTAGAATGGGGAAACTGGAGTCGAGTGAAGCACCCGACCTTCCAACTGGGTCAGGAGATCTGGACGCCGAGGCAACCGCTGAGGTTGGCAGATCTTCAGATCCAAGAGATCGGAGTACCGAGTTCTCCGCGCCCAGTCCGGGGCAAGATCATGGTCCCTCGGAATCTCTTCAACCTCCTGAGAACCAAAGGAATGACGGGAATCAGGAAGGGGGAGGTAGTGGAGAGGGTGGTCCAATCCACCAGAAACACAACCTCTGTGATACTGTGACCATTGATCCTGTAAGAGCAACTGGAGAGATCTCATACGCAGCATGGCCTCTGGCACTAGAAAAATACAGGCGGCCATGAGACCTAAGAGGCTAATGAAGGAAGCTGCTGGTAAAGTGGCGTGGTTCCGGAACACATGTACCATCTGCTCCATGCTTTCAGCGCTCTTTGGGTGGGAAAGCTTTCCCTATCAGAGTATCTAGGACTGCTCCGATGAACTGGAACCTTTGGACTGGTGTCATGTGGGACTTCAAGTTCAGGGAGCCTATAGCCTCTGGCCCTCGAGGCAAAGCTGAAAGCAGCTTTGGCCGGCTGAGCAGCTAGGCCCAGTGTCATCCGCCTTTTGTCCAGAGAGCACATCTCCCTCAAAAGGCACGTCTAGTAGGTGATTTTGAACATCAGGGGAGAACCCAGAGGTTTTAATTAGGATTGCCTCCTCATAACTACCACCATTGAGTGGCCAGTGCAGTCCGCAACGTCCAGGCCAGTCTGCAATGACTGCTTGGCTACCTCCTTCGCATCCTCCACCAGCTGTATAAATCGGCCCTGCATTGCACCCTCAGGGATTTATTCTGCTGCATGTTCCACAAACCGGAAAAATATTTTGACAAACTCGCAAGCTACGTTTGTGGACTTGAGTGCCATGCGGCCATAAGTGAAAACGTTCTTGGCAAAAGCGTCTTCTTTCCATCCCTATCTACTACAAGCCCTTCCGGGGAAGGGTATGTAGAGAGGAAAGGAGGATTGCCTCTTGCAGACCGGTACTTCACAGTGAAATTGGCATTCACGGGGGGAGACGTGCAAGGTGTTGCCATAAGGAGGCTAAGGGTCTGCTATGACCTGATTGTAAGGCATGTTATGGTCAACTGCTGGAGGTGGGCGACTTGAGCCCAAGGGTGTCTACAACGCTCTCTCCCAATGCCCTGAACCTAACATGAGCGCAAGTGTAGGGCTGGTTTTGCTGCATGTCAAGGTCTGGAGATGTGTAGTGCCATTAGATCAGTTTGATCGTTGAAATAATCGGCACCGCTGGCTCCCGTGTTAATTGGGTCAACGTCATTGTGGTCATCGGGCTGGTCGACTCTGAAGAATGACCGCATAGAATCGAAAAACCCTAACCTCGATAGAGGCTGAAAAGAATTGTCATCAGTAGTAGACATCGAGGGTTTGTCCCCCCCACCCGATACAATGGCTTTAGATGCCTGTTACGCAGGCTTGAATGCCGGTAGTACAACCTGTGTAGCCAATGGCATAGTTTTGGCCGCCGACTGCTCCGACCGACGTCGTGGGAGGCAGCCTTTAGCTGACTTTCCAAAGGCGTTTTTCCTGCCTTTTTTTGTTGAGCCGGAAGGCTTAGTCGACAGCATTTATTCGGTGGCTAGCGCAGGGTTGGGGTGCCCAGCGCCGCTTTTTTTTGCCAATGTCTGCTGGTCAGGGGTGTACGGGGTGGGGGTGACCGCGCTGATAGCCGCCTGTTCAAACATGGAAAGCATTTTCCAAAGACTAGCTTGATTCCCCGCCGATGATGGCTTTGCTTCTTTCATGAGGAAGAGGAACGGCTCCTAGAGTGGGACTGTTTTTGTTTTCAGCCGATGTCGGTCTTCACCCTTCTTGGGGGTGGGCTCTTCATAAACTTGGCCTCAGAAGACTGGACGAGAGACCGCGGTGGATATGTAGAGGGCAGTTGGGCCAGAGCCAGTTTGCCAGCTCTCTCACGGAGGGACTTCGAGTGCACTTTTTGGAGCACGACGCACAGGCGTCGGTGTCATGTGATGAACCCAAAAACCACAGACGAACTTTGTGGGGGTTGGTTACCAACATTTTGGCCTCGCAATCAGTGCACCGAATAAAAGCCAGAGAACCGGTGAGTGGACATTGTGTCTAGGTTTATACCAAAAACAAATTTGTGAAGAAAAAACGTTGAGTAAACTCGAGTCGTGTTCCTGATGCAGTGTGTAAACGTGCAGACAAAAAGGAACTGAAGCCTGGGGCGTAGTGATTAGTTATATATACACACAACGCCTGACGTCACTTCCGGAGCAGACGATAGAACCCTGAGCAAGGCGGATCGATCCTACGGCCGAGTCGAGGTCCACTACGTCCCCTGTCAAAAAGTTTCCGAACAGCAGAGCTGGATGATGGAGATCACGATGAGGAATCTGCTGGAGAAAAGCAATCCATTGCCATGCTTTGTGTGCATTTATCATCAGGTTGCACATATATGGCGTGCTCATACAGTTTGTAGGAGAAGGCTTATCACAAATATAATGCATTGTTTGAAGCCAGACATTTCTGCTACGCAACTGTTTTCTTTCAAATGTGTCCCATTTGTTTATTCATGTTTGGTTGCCAGTCGCATACATTTTGTACTCTTTCGCAGACAAATTACTTTTATTCTTACAATTCTATTTACTCTCCAATTCTAAAGTGTGTAAAATACTACGACCTCCAAACTTAATCTGAAGCACGGGTGAGTATGGACTGTCTAGTTTAAACATCCACTGTTAGGGAGAATTCTCAGAAATGTGCCAATTCCCTTCTACCTTAGAGACCCCCAGCTTTTTTTCTCGACTCTAGGACTTTTAATTTCTAACCTGGACACAGAGACCTTTTTCCCACTTTCTCATGTATTTTTCTGTGATTTGGACTCTGTTTCTTTTGACTTTGGAGTCTGACAAACTCCATAGGCATCTTTACATTGTGTCACACAGCACCTTTAGTGCAGTGACACAGGGAAGCCTCTTAGATTTCCCAAAGATTTAAATACATTCTCTTGGTGAAACTACTGTTTCCTAGAGCAGTGACGTGAAATTGACTTTACTTACATTTTGTAACTTTCTAGATCCAGCACACACCATTTTACAATAGAGTGCTGTAGGGGTTACTTAGTATCCCTGGTCTAGTTTCTCAGGTAACATTTTTATGTTACCTTTTCAACAGTTAATGGCTGGTGGCAGTGGTTTATTTTTTCCTACCATTGAGTTTCTACCGCAGGCTGCAATTGCAGCTGCAGAAAAGCACCCATGGGTGCCCATTTTGTCAAAATGGCACCTTCTTTTTTCGCCATTTATTCTTGGAAAGGTCCTTCTTGAGATTTACTCTGCATGCGAAACCCGGTTTAGTCCCTTTGTTTATCTTGTTGGCAGGATTCACTGGTGAAGCCCGCCTCTGGCTCCAGCGTGTCTGGCAGGGGCAGGAAGTGAGGGAGGTGCCCGAAACTCCTGGTGCTCAATCCCCTTGGTTACAGGAATGCACCCAAAGGTGATTGACAATTGGCTATCCTTGGAGGACTGCCACCCTGCTGTGTGAGTTACAGCTAGGCTGCAAATGAATGGGAGAAACATGCATAAAAGGTGAGGCTTTTTGCTTGGAAGGCAGAGTCTACCACTGGACGAAGGAATCCGAAGAACTTGGAAGAGACGCTTGCTGCAACTCATGGACCGTTGGTTTGCCCGGTGAAGCCCTGCTGCATTGCTGAAGCTCTGAATTCTCCTTGACTAGAGAAGCCCTGCAACGGATGACTTTTCCCCTTGGGTTGGTGGGACCAATCAACCCCAAAGCGAACTCGTCTGGACATCCTCTCTGAGCTATCTGTACTTCCATTGCTGCTGCAGGAACCGATTGCCAGGGAGAGGAACACCAGATCGAGTGCATCGTTTTAAAGTCGGACCCGAGCTACAGGAAGATCCTCCGGACTCCCATGAAGCAGGACTGACCAAGCCTGAGCCACCTCAAAAGAGTGCTGGAGCCCAGAGCAAAGTCCATAATGGTATCCAAGAACCGAGCTGGTGCCGTTTGCGAGAGCCGCGAGAAGTTGAAACCGCGAAGTGCAGCAGATCTGAAGTTTGCTCTTTGCTGCCGCCAACCGTCCATTCGTAGTGCAGGAGTCCCCAGACGTTCTCCCTCTTGTCCCCATGACTGAGGCCCAGGAACAACAGGATCTGTAGACCTACACAGGAACAGAAGCCAGTTGGAAAAAACCTTCTTCAAACCAAAGGTACTGTAAAACTAAGGGGTGGCTTACCTCTTGCTGTGCAGCCTTGCTAGCTCTCAGTTGAGCCTTGTCTTGGTTGCTTTGCAGAGTTGCTTGCAGCTTTGCCCATCACAAGCCTCCCAGCTTGTGACCCTACATTGATTTAATTTTCTTCAAAGACTTCTAAAACTTTGTGCAAGACTTTTACTTACCTACCAGAAGTGCCTCAGTTCACCTCGACTTTTGTTCAATTAACATTGGTTGTACCGGCTCTCTGAAAGACTCTTCTCACCTCCGACATTGTGCTTCAACTATTCCCCAGGAAAGGATTAACTTCCTTTGCATTGGAGGGTTCAAAAAGTACTTAACTGTTTAAGAATATTTGTTAACCATTGTTTTATTCCCTCCTCTTTTCCTTTTTGACACCAGTGATACATCAATGTCCACAGTGTCCTAGTTATTTAAGTCACCTCAGGGTGTAAGAAGTGTCTGTATGCCATCCCCAATGGGTATCTACTGATTCACTGAAACTAAGTGTGTAGTTTTGAAGTATATTTTTGTGTTCCATATATGTGCTCCCTTCTAAAGAAGGCTTATTCAACTGACTTAAATTAATAAATAATTGTTTAATCAAGAAACCTTAAGTGTAAGTGTTTACTTGGATGCTTGTCAGTGAATCTCTGTGTAATAACCCTACAGCTCACATTGACCCCTCTTGAGATAAGCCTGGCTGCTCAGTCACTCTACCAACTTGTGTAGTACAAGCTTATACCAAAGGTTGGGTTAACTATTGCCAAGAGGACAAGGCTGGTGCAGTCTCCCACAGGGTACTGCCTACAATCTTGCCCAGCATACACTAAACTTAACTTGGAGCCAATGTGGTAAATGGCACTTAAGTCAGGGGCAGCAGGGTCCTTGCACAAGTTTGAGCGATTGCCAATGCACCAAAAACAGGTTTCACATCCTCTTTCAGAACTTCAAGACTACAATTCAAACATTCAAACCTTCAAACTTGATTCTTCAACCTGTGCAAGCTCTGTGACAAAAACAAACAAATGATGGCTGCATTTATAACTGGAATAAAACTAAACAAGACATGTCCCAGTAAAGCGAAGCTCAGAGTTTTAGTTCTCATTGTTATGGTGTTTTACTGAAGTCCATCTATGGCACTACTGAAGACTCAATCTTAGGTGTACAGGGTTCCAATTCTTAGATTTGCCCTGAACTACCAAAAAAGGTTTGGTAGCAATCGATGAGCAGCCAGGCTTAGTCTAGGAGGGCAAAGAAACGGAGGAAGTACGATGATCGACATCACGTCCGGAGTAGAGTGGCGCGGCTGCAACATAAGGGAGTCGGGAGACGTCGAGCAGCACTATGGTCCAAGTCGAAATTTTCCGAGCAGCTGACGCTGATGGGATAGTCTATCAAGATGAGGAATCTGTGGGAGAATGTAATCCACTGAAGTATTTGGAGGAAGCACAGGGGTCCTGATTCACTTTTGTAAAAGCTGCTCTAGTGCAGTATAATTAATATGTGTATTAGGGACTTGGCCAATCTGATCCTATAGGCGACTTTCACTTTAAACACATGGAATTATTTACCATAGCACATTATTTTGACAACCTACGATGTACATCAAAACTCTTAGAACTGTCTACCTTCAGAGAGTTCATAGGTTTTAATGACTTATTTAAGTCCAAAACCTCATGTTTCCAAGATTAAAGTGGTAGAGCCAGCCCCATGTGGTCTTGGAATTTCCTTTCCAACCTGCAATGGTTGAGGATGTTGCTCCTCTTCTACATGCCCCAACAACAACCTGTCATTGGGCAGATGCTTTGCCTATGTTGGTACATTACTGGCTATTCCTCTTGCTAATTATATCTTCTTTGGACACAGGGACATCAATTGCTGTACGTCCTTGGGTGGTCATGGTCTTGGAAACTGTAGTCGCTTTCTAGTTGTAGAGTTAGAGAATGTTTATATCTTGGATATTCTGCAAACTGGCTTTTGCCCCACAACTGGAACATTGTGAACCTTAACCACACAGGTTGACATCTTTGCATTCTTATAAGGGGCACCTTTCACTTTCATTGATGATGGACCGCTACGCAGCATTTGATCTGCTCGATCGCAAGATGTTGCTGGATGATGATTTTCAGAGAGTTCTCTTGTTTGAAGGAAGTGGAAGACAGTGCTCTTTTTTTAAAAGCCATAAAGTTGAATCCATGTAAAACAGAAGTGATTCTCCTGGACCCTCCACATTTACTTAAGGATCCCATCTTGCTTCCCCTCCTGTTCTATTTGGACGTCACACACTATATTGGAAAAGTTAAGAAACTGTAGCTTGTATGGCAATCTGATTTAGGTACCAATTTTCTAGAGTGGGAGATTACTAATTACTTTTTGATATAATAGAACTGCTCAACTGCATCTTCCTGTATCTACCAAGGGAAGCTCAAGAGGAAGTTGTTGGTGTGTTAGTTCATACCAAGCATGGTTTTATTAATACACTCTTTATGCCAGAATTCCAGAGTTACAACAGACCTTCTGGGAAGCTATTCAAAATGCAGATATGAGGCTCATCTTCAGACTAACGAAATCCCCTTTAACTTTGTCTTATTGTCAATCTCTGCACTGGTTGCCTATTAATCAGCAAATACACTTTACACTACTTTGCCTGGTATTTAAATGCCTTTATGGGCTTGCATCGCAGTGCCCAACTTCAGAAGTCCAGCTTTATCAACCATCTACATCCCTGCAGTTCCTCAATAGCCGCCTAATCGTTGTTTCCCAAGACCAAAAGCAAAACCACAGGGTAGAGGCATTTTCCGTGCATCGTCTTTATCTCTGGAACTCTGGGGTTTCACTTTTACCACAATGTTAATGTTAAAGGCTATTAGTACCGCGCACTATCACCACCAGAGTGGTCCCCTGGCGTTCTGGCGGCTCTAAAAAAAATAAATAAAAGGGGGGGGGGTTAGTGGGAATGAGCTGGAAAAGTGCAAGATAGCAGTGATGTGCTTTTGGCAGCCTCAGCCCTGTGGTTCGGTTGGCTGGGCTTGGTTTGTTTTTCCGTCGGTGGTCGTCGTGTTATGTTGTGCAAGTCTATGTGCAGTTTGTTTTGTTGTTGCAGTGTAGTGAAAATTGTGCGGTTTGCTGCGTTTAAGGCTTGTTGTGTTTGGTTCGAGTTTCAGAGGTGTATGCAGAGGAGTGCGATTGTTAATGGGTTGGTTATTGATTCATGATTGCTCGTTTGGTGTAGGCTTGGCAGGAGACTTCTATATCAATCATTGAATAACATTTCTATCTAGATGTGACGCCGGCTACTTTCAGGATTCCATCTAAGTGCGGCGTATGCTAACATTTACAATTCTATCTAGATGCGACGTAGGCTACGTTGAGGATTCCATCTAAGTGCGGCATATGCTAACATTTACAATTCTATCTAGATGTGGCGCATGCTAAGCTTAGGAGTTCTCTCTATGTGTGCACATGCTAACATTTACGATTCCATCTAGATCCGAAGCAAGCTACGTTGAGGATTCCAAGTGAGGCATATGCTAACATTTACAATTCTATCTAGATGTGACGCATGCTAGGCTTAGGAGTTCCCTCTATGTGTGCACATGCTAACATTTACAATTCTATCTAGATGCGACGCAGGCTACGTTGAGGATTCCATCTAAGTGCGGCATATGCTAACATTTACAATTCTATCTAGATGTGGCGCATGCTAAGCTTAGGAGTTCCCTCTATGTGTGCACATGCTAACATTTACAATTCTATCTAGATGCGAAGCAGGCTAATGATTATTGCATCTGTCAAAGGGGACATAGGCTGATCTTGACCATTCCCTATAGGTTAGTCAGCCTTGTCACTACTTAACATCGGCTTTGCGGACCTACCAATGATACATAAAGCGCTATACAAATGCCAGGCAGTACAACATAAATAGTCCAGCCAAGAATGTATTTCGGTTGGTGGTCATTTATCTCTTTAGTATGCATGTTGAAATTCAAGGACAGCCAACGTTATGGAGAGGTAGGTAGAGTGGCGAGGGCTTTCTGGAGTAGAGTGATTGCTCTACCCCCCCCCACCCATGCCACACAGTTTTGTTGGTGTCTGTTGGCTTCTTTCGCTTCCCCTGCTGACACCAGCAGACACATCATGGAGCCGCCAGTGCAGGAGCCGTCCTTTGCCTTAGGGCCCTTTGCCACGGGGCTGCCAGGCAGGGGGCTGTCTAGGGGGGCGGGTGGGGTCAGCTAATATCTGGCTAGGCAGCCAATCAGGAGCAGAGGGAGGCGGGCTAAGCCAGCGTCGAGAAGCAAGTGGGGATTGGGGCTGCAGGTAATGGAGGAGCAAACACGGGGGCGCTTACCTGGGGGTCCCGGTGGGCAGTGGGAGAGGCGCAGGCAGCGCAGGTCTCTAGGCCCAGCTGATCGGGTCTGAAATGTTAGAAATGGAATCAAACACCGTTCAGAGGAAAAACCTTTGTCACCAAAATCGAAATTGGCGACCAGTAAGTGCGAGCACTAAGTACACACAATAATAATTCTGAATATTCCAATTCTATTTATTTGTTCTAGTCAGGTCTATGAAAGTCTCTTCCAAACACGTGACCCCCTCCACCTCCACCCCCCTAGCCCTCCAGAATCATTAAGGACAACATAGGTTCACTGGCTCCAGTCTTGCCCGATCTCTGCAAACACTCTCGCCAATGGAGGGTTCCCATCTCCTCTCAAGCACTCGCTTGTGCACCCCCTTGTAAAAAAAAGCCTTTTGCCGACCCCTACATTCCTGAAAACTTTTGCCTGATCTCTATAACTCCTTTCCTGGGCAAACTCCTGGAGAAGTTGGCTATGCCCCAGTTTACCCTGCACGCCGAAACTGTTGGTTGTCTCCATGACCATCAATCTAGCTTCAGATCACCCAGAGGCACGGAAACTGCCCTCCTGAAAAACCGCAAAGATCTGCTCTCTAACCATGACTCTCTCTGTCCTCATTCTCCTTGACCTTTCCTCTGCTTTTGACACAGCGAACCACAACATCCTCATCACTCGTCTCTGCGATACCTTGGGCATCACGGATCAGGCTCTGGCATGGCGGTCCTACTTCGTGGACCGTCCTTCCCAGGTTCAACTAGGATCTTTCCTCTCCCCCACCACACTCTCCACATGCAGTATTCTCAAGGGCTCTATCCTCTCCCCCTGGTTTTACAATACCTATCCTCTCCCCCTGGTTTTACAATACCTATCTTGCCCCTTTGGCCCTCCTAATCTCTACCTTTTCTTCTAGCTTTCAGTGTTAGGCAGATGACATGCAGCTCTCCTTGAGGCTACCCTCTGCCCCCCTCCTCCTCGCTCATCCCGGTCTATCCGCTATTCAGGTATGGTGCGCCTCGAATGATCTCTGCCTGAATGCCTGCAAGATGGATTCTTCTCATTGGGACCCCTGCTCCCGCTTTTCCCCTCTCACTCTGGCCGGCCTCTCTCGGCCTTCACCCTCTTGCGAGGCAAAAAACCTTGGGGTCATCTTGAACTCCACTCTCTCCACACATCATGGACCTTGTCAGAAAGTCCCACTTCCACCTCCTTAGAGACATTCTTCATTTTTCTCGCCATCCCCCAGAAGCTCACTGTCTCCAGAGCCCTGGTTCTCTGTAAGCTGGTTTACTGCAACATCCTCTTTCTCAAACTACCCAACTCTACCTTCGCCCTCTACAACTCATCCAGAACAGGATTGTAAGACTTATCCTTGGCCTCAAGCCCAGGGATCGCATCTCTCTGGCTCTGAAATCACTCCACTGGCTCCCAGAAACTGAAAGGATCACATTCAAGACCCTCTGCATTGTCCACAAGGTTTTCTGGGGCCGGAGCCCTTACCATCTCCAATGCCCTCTCCCCAAGTACCTTCCTACTAGAGCCCTCTACTCGTCTACTTCCAATTCTCTGCGGGAGAGTCTCTTCTCCAAGCAGAGACTGGGTGGCAGATCTTTTTCCTCTGCAGGCAACTCCCTCTGGAATCGCCTGCCTGCCTCTCTCCTACTTGGGCCAGATCTCTTTAAGTTCCGGAAGCTCCTCAAGACCTTACTCTTCTCGTCCCTCTGCCTCTCCTAACCTTTCCCTTCCCCCTGCAGCGCTATGCTGACTGACTGCGTGGTGGTTCCTCAGTCATACAGGACTCCCGTCCTCCCCCCCCATCCATTACTACTGCACTTGCCCATTGCACTTCCTGCACTGCCGCCTGGTCTTCATCACACTACCTGGGTGTGAATCCCTTGGGAGGTCCAGCCCTTCCTTGCACTTAACTCAGGGCCCTGCTGTTCTGGGTGCACTCTCCCCAGCCTTGTATCCTTCCTCTGCACTTCATGGCTGTGCACTAGCAAAATATAAATGATGCAAGGCCTAGATTGATCGTTTGTCTTGTTTTCTCTTGAGCTCCCCCCAGCCCCAAACTCCCTTGCCCGATTGTGCCTTGAAATCCTTGTGTATAGGCGCATTATTAATAACTTATCAATCTATCAGGATATCTGCGGCAGCTGCACATTTTTAAAGGCCTTCCCCAAGCCACTGAAAAGTGAAATTCTGGGTCTGCGGTTAATGCACAACAGTACATAAACATGAAAGATGCATCTCTTTGTAAATATCCAAAAACAATACAGTATCTTTCCAACCAAAATGTACAGTAATGAGACCTCCATTTAAGAATTTTGGGTAATGAAAAATACTCACTTCATCTCTTGGCGTTCTTTGTGGCAATTGCCAATGAAATTCCCGAACTGGCAGGAGAAGGCATGGTCGTGAATTTCCAGCAGAAGTCGCTCGTTAAACTCAAAGGCACAAGGGAACTGTTCCGAGAGATGCCAGACACATTCAATGAACTGGGTGAACACAGGTGAAACTTCCTTTGGGTCTCCATCAAGATGGCCGCACCTGGACAATGAAGTGGCAGAAAAACAATAAGCATATGTGGTCGAACTGACTATTGATGCTGGGCTACAAAGTTGCAGGCTTAAAGGAGGAAGGCAGCATAGAGACAGGTACTCAATATGGAACAAGTTACTCATCTGTAACTACTGTTCTCCAGCATGGGTCTTACATGGATTCACATGCTCATGAATATTTCCAGTCAGGCTGGGAATCCTCAGTAATATTAAAGCAGTTTTGGTTTAAAGCTAAAAACTGCTCATCACTTCTGTAGCCTATTGCTGTCACTTCTATACTGCCCCAGCCAATGACAGTCATCCTCTTAAACTCCACCCCTGCTGACCATCTTCAGATTTGGTCACGCATGTAAAGTGGCAGTAGGAACCAAGAAGAGGCAGAGAGGGGAAGGTGGGAGGGTTTGCATGTGAATCCATTTAAGACCCATGCTGGGGAAAAGGAGTTACAGGTAAGTAACTTGTTCCATCTCCAGCTTGGTGTATTACAGGGGTTCACATGCTCAAGAATATGATTACACAGCAGTACATATACACAGCCACAAACATAGCCCTGGAACAGACTCACCTCATGCAAACAGGTTGCACAGTACTGCTTGGGTAACCTGGGACTTCTCCCTGGCGACACAATAGTGTCTTGTGAAGTTGTGGGTAGACCTCCATGTAGCAGCCCTGCAGATGTCGAGCAAAGTACCACCAGATAGTCACTGCGAATGCTCTGGTAGAATGGGCTCTCGTCTGGCCTGGTAGCGGTCTGTTGGCCAGACGATGGCAATGCGTGATACAGCCGGAGAGCCACCTGGAGACGGACACCTTAGATAGGCCTGCCCAAGTCCCACAGTTACAAAATTGGTGAAAAGCTGAGAAGTCTTACAAAAGTCCTTTGTGCAAGCACTATAGAACTTCAAGGTACGTGCTATGTCCAGAGAATGCAGTGATCCAGAGGATCTCTCAGTCATTTGATTTGGTCCTGTCCTAAAAGAAGCAGTTCTTGGAAAAGGTTTGTGAGAGGTTAAGTTTGGTTTTAAGCATCGTGATCCCCATGAATGCTTTGCTACTGATTTTAGGTGATGACTCTGCTGGATGAAATTGACTTTGGTAAGAACTTTTGGTTGCTGCGCGCATGTATGGTTGCTAAAAATTCATTTTGAGGTCCTGGAAATCAAGTAATTCCTTTAATATTGATGATTGGGTGGAGGAGCTTCTTACTTTTTCATCGTATGAAAATGCTATTTACAAAAATACAGATGAAATTGAAAAGTTTTGGGACATTTGGAGCTGTTTTCTTGATGTCTATGGATGAATATGATCTTTAATTCTGAAGCGATACATCCCTAACTTTGAATATTACTTTTGTGGTTACTTACCTGTCCTTTTATGAAATGATCTTGTAATTACATTCCATCTATTGTATTGTTTACTGCATATGTAATTTTCAGTCTTTGGTTTCAATGTTTTCTTTTTCCTTTCTTCCTTTTCTTCTCTCCATTTCAAGCATTTCTTTTCTTTCTCTTACATTTGACGTTTAGACTGACTTAGTTTATGATGAACTGTTTAATGTGTTTTGCTTTGGTTGACTATGCTTGTGGTTAATAGATAAGGAAATGTTTTGTTCTTATTTGTTGTTGTGAAATAAAAATTTTGAACCTAAAAAAAAAAAAAAGAGAATGCAGTCATCTTTCAGCAGGTTAATACGGGTTTGTGAGGAAAACTGGCAGAACCAAAGGCTTGTATAGATGAAAATCCAACGGGAACATTGGCATTAAGGAAGGATCAATTTCACAGAACCACTTTAGCCGAATGGAATGACAAATATGGAGGCTTACAGGAGAGAGCCTGTATCTCTCCGACCCAACTGGCCAAGGTGATTGCCACCAGGATAGTGGTCTTCCATGACAAACTTCAAGGAGGCCCGATACGTAGGTTCGAATGGAGGCCCCATCAGTTTCGACAGTACCACATTTATCTCCCACGCGGGGGCAGGAGCTTTCACCAGAAGGAATGTTCTGAAGAGGCCCTTGATGAACTCTACCACAAGGAGGGCATGCCTGGAGCCTTGGTGTATGGGGATATGGGGCCAGGTGGACCTTCATAGATGCATGGGCAAGGCCTGCCAATGTAGGTACGGAAGAAGCGGTGGTGCCATCACACACAGCTGAGAAATCTTCTGTGGCCGGCACCACACTGCAAAACGCTTCCACAAGTGTTTGTAGCAAGCAAGCATAGAGGGTGCCTTGGCTAGAATGTTCTTGCATTCCAAAGGCAGTGAGTAATGTCCAAATTCTAGGGCTGCAGGAGCCAGGCTGTGAGGCTCAGACGCTAGGTCATGGTGCAGGATTGACCTTCCTTCTCTGGAGAGCAGGTCTGGAAGTGGAGGCAGTTTTATGGCTGTAACCACCGATAGATGGCGAAGGTCTGAGTACCAGATCTGCCGGGCGGATCATCTTGCAGTGGCAACATCCGAGTGTGTTGATCACTCGTAGCAACAGAGGAAGCGTAGGGAAAGCACACAGGAATATGCCCACCCACAGGAAAGAGAATGTGTCCCCCAGATTTGTCTCAGGAGGATAGCTAGGGGGCAACATGCTCACCTTGGAAGCAAGACGTTGCAGAGCAACACAGGTTTGATCCCCAGGTCCGCACTTCGAAACCGCTGGGTATTAAGTGTGTTATAAATAACCAATTACAATTACAATGCTGGGAACGACTCCTCAGACAAGAACAGCCACAGAGTTTGATCACCCAGATTGAGGTGGAGAGCAGGTCCGTGGTCACTATGCAGTAGGGCATCAATGCAGTCTTCCAAGGGCACTATGAACAGTTGTACAGAAGTAGGGGGCCCATGCATGTCCGGGACATGGAGGATGTGCTGGACCAGGCCTCCCTTTCCTCAATTGGGTGCAGAAGTGGTACCCAAGCTAGAGGAACCTCTAACAGAGGATGAGAATTAAATGGCAATAGAGTCGCTTGGGAATGGGAAAATTCTGACCTACTGGTCCCTCGACTCAGACCGCTTTACAACATGGCTTTTCAAGAAGGGACCCATGCGGGAAGCAATCATTGTAGTGCTACTCAAGCCAAGTAGGGATCCGAGGCATAGTGTGTCATACCGCCCCATTTTGCTGAATATTTCCACCAAAATACTAAGCAAGGTGTGGGCAGGGTGTGGGCAGCCAGACTCCTTAAAGAGATCTCCCTCTTGATCCAGTGAAATCAATGCAGATTTTTATGTGGCAGGAACACAACAAATCTCAGAAGGCTCCAATACATTATAGAAAAGGTACACAGGGTGGAGGAGGAACTGGTAATGGTTTCCCTGGATGCGGTTGGCTTTTCCTCGTCCTAGAGAGGAATTGGCTGGGGACGTACATGCTGAGGTGGATCCGACTTTTGTACCGGTAACCTCTGGCGTGGGTAAAGACAGGCAAAGTGATCTTACGCCGATGGCAACCGGGGAGCGGTACGTGCCACTGCTGTCCGTTGTCGCTCATTTTATTTGCTCTAGCACTGGAACCTACGGCAAGGATCTTCCAGACACAATTTCATGATGCAGGGATAATGATGGAAGGTGAACGCATCATTTCCCTATATGCTGATGATGTCCTGTTCTATGTACATAGCCTGGGGTACATCTTCCTTACATAATGGAGGTGCTACAACATTTAAAGGCTTTCACTCGGTTTCACGTGAACGTGGATAAGTCACTGGTGTTCCTACTGGGCTGGCTGAGGGGTAGAGTTTTGCTAGACCTACCAGCAGTTGGGCTGCGCTAGGAGGATGATTTTGGCTATCCAAATACATCACTCCACAGAAGACACCTTCCAATATAATGTAAGGAGGGCTCTCATGGGGAAATAAGACACGACTGCATTCTGGAATAGATTACCTTTGTCCCTAATGGGCAAGATAGCGATTTGTAAGATGCGGATACCCCTCAGACTGCTTTACTTGTTTGTGATTATCCATTACATGGCCAGGGTTCTCTTCTTTAAATCCCTGGACAATCCCTGGACAATAAGATTGTGGACGTAATTACGCCACATTACGCAAGAGGCACCACAAAGGGGTGCTGGCTCTCCCAGACTTCTAACTCTACTTTGACGTCCCAACTGCAGCATGCTACCCGGTGGGTCGCCGGAAGGGGGATGTTTTTGGACCGGCAGCTGATCGGGAAACCCAAGGGGCACAACACAGGGATGGAGTTACTTTGGAGGGAAACAAGAGCCCGAAATGTCCTGCCTGAGTAAGTTGGTTAGGTACGCATGGAAAAGGGTGTGCACCAAGCTAAAACTGGGAGAAGGCTATAGCCCAGACATACCCCAAGGGCTGACGGCAGGGTGGCGGAGATTGTACGTGACATAGGAGACACTAAGTGTACACAAGAAGTGTGCCGGGTGCTAGGACATTTCTTTGAGGAGGAGGACACTACTGCCGTTCAATGAATGGGCAGGAAAGTTTCAGATGCCCAAGGTGCCGTTTCTGAACAACGCAAGGTCAACCAGCGCACTTGCAAGTAAATGGAGCACAATACCAGGAGAACCACCAACTACCTTGATTCTACACACTATCCTCACTACTAGGAATTAAGGGCATGCCATATAAAGGCAGTACTCTGCACTACATGACAGTAGCTCCCCGCCCCAGCTTAAAGTTAAAGAAAAGTGGGAATGGGACATGCAGATAACTTTTGAGGAGACGGAACGGAAGAAAATATGCATGCGAGTTACCAAGGTATCTAGAAACGCACACTTAAAGTTGTTCCAGTTTAACATTCTGCACAGAGTCTAAATGACCCATCGGGAATTGCATATGATGTGCCCAGATTACACGCACCACTGCCCCAGATCTAAGCAAGACTCGGCAGGCTTCTGGCACAAGGAGTGAACATGTTCGATAATACAAGCCTACTGGTGAGAGGCGATGGCGAGAGTCAATGCTCTAGTGGGGCTGGGAGGTCGGGGGGAGGCGGAGTATCAGCTAGCCTGTTCCCAAGATATGCCTATTGGGGGGAGTCAGCGGAATTAGAGTAAAAGAACATCGGCCTTCTTATTTTGGTTAGTGAAAAGCAGGCTGGAAATCTCGTGGAAATGCCCAAAAGGCCTCGTGCTGTCACAATGGTTGGCCGAATCGCAGCACAGGGTAGCTGCAGAGTAGCGGAATGAGCAGGAATTGGGGAGGAAGGTGGGAAACTAGAATAAGGGACTTGCATTGAACATGCTCCTAAGTGACTTGCAAAGCTTGCCAGATGACCTACCTCCCGGAGATACAGGACGCTTTACCACAATAGGGCTGGAAAGGAAAACAATGAATAAAGACAACAGACTACTGGTGTGGCGCGAGTTGTATGAATACGGGTAGGCATGGACAGGGGGAGGAATACCTCCTGGAATATCTTGGCAAGGGCTGGATCGGGGTGAGAAGTTGGGAGGGGGAGGGTTATGTTGTGGTTGCTCTTGTTCTATGCCTTTGACATTTGAATAAAAAGATTAAAAAAAACTGAAAAAAATTAATTTGCACCTGAACATTCAAACTCAGTGGCTGTCTAATCATGCATAACCAGCTCAACTACAGACATGACATCCCTCGAACTGAATGCGGATTAGGGTGTTTAGAGACCTTTCACAGTCCAAACCAATTCCAAGATCAAAAAGGCTGCTATGGCCAAAGCCTGTGCTGAGAATGACCACATATGGCTATTTCCTGACCCTACATGGGAGGACACTGCCAAAAAACGGAGTGCTGAAATGACTTAACCAACAAGGTAAGCCATTTTGGCTGCTGTGATGGTAAAATGTCTCCTTTGCAGTAAAAAAACAAAAAAGCTAAGAGCTTCACGGCAGTGCACAACGAAAAGAAGTAATGGGAAGATGCCCATAAAGTAAAAAAAGAAGAGGGGGGAACACGGTTCCCCTGGACTACTGTCCATAAGGGAGGTAGGAATGCTATGCAAAAGACATCAATGTGGGCCTGAGCTTCCCTGTAGTGGTAGCCTTAAGGAGAATTGGCGCCATCCAAAATAAAAAGCGAGTTAAGCAAGTGAGTGATGTTAAAAAAACATCACTTACTATAAATGGATCACACAGTCAGCAGATATACTGGGGTCCATTAAAAGAAATGGATACACTTTTTCTTCTTGTAGTTTTCCCAAATGTTCTGCTGTCTAGTGCAAGAGATGCTCTTATAATATTCCTCTCCTTTACCACCAAGGAAAAGCTGCTGTGCTGGAGAAAAAGTAGGAGGACTAGATTTTAAAAGTGAGCAACCGAGACGAGTCACAAACATAAAAGTAGAACTTCAATTTGCCTGTGGGTATAATGACAACACTTCAGGAATGGTGAAAGGGCTGTGGGGGTACCAGTCATTCCCCTAGATATAAATTGTGCAGCTTGTGCTGTTCAAAACAATAAGATCTTTGCTCAGAGTGCGATTTCACCTCTTGCTATGACGCCTTCCCCAAGCAGTCTCCATGGCAAAAGCAAGGGGACTCAAGCCCAACCCTGGCTGGCTTACGTGTTAATGTAATTGCCAGAGTATAATAATAACATGGTTTATAAATGTTGGTAAACAAGCAAGATATTAGGATTTATGTAGTCACAACTACGTTTTTGCAGCGGTCACAGTCCTTTTCACCAAAACTAGGATGGGGCTTTCAAAATAAAAAATAAAAAAACGGTACATGGGCATTCGTGTCTTTTTTTTGGTACAGTCACGCCAGGGAACCTGGTCACCCTAGAAAAGAAAGGTGGTTAGTCCCCTAACAGGGTCAATCTTGAATCGTTCTTCAAGACCTCTCTACAAAGGAGACACTGTGAGGCCAACTGTTGACATAATGACAAAGCAAGAAGTGTGCTTTGTGTGGCCGTTTCAGTTTTGCATGCTTTCCGCAAGGAAAGGTGTCATAACAGCTACGGATGCTGTTAATATCTTGAATAATACCCTGCCTGGGGCACTATTGCCAAATGAGAGATGGGTCAACTGATCTTGGCAATAGGTAGGAAGTTGCCCAACCAGGGGTCGGACCTTGATAAGGGACAGCAGGTCCATGCAAGATTAAAAGAGGGGTGGGGTATAGGAAGGCTCAACATATCAGACAGATTGGTTACATTTAATGTCAAAGCTGTGAGTTCACTCGTAGCTCCAGAGACTGGCCAAGAAAACAGTATGTTGGCACTAGAGGTTTGCTTGCATTTTATTTAAACTGTTAGACCAGGGTTGCACAGGTTGCCTAGATGTTGTGATCATTATTTTTGGAGTTGTTACCCCATCCCAAATAGGAGGGATAGCATTTGTCACTGAGACCAACCACTATACTGCACGGTTTTGATTAATAGGTTAACACATGTCATTGTTAATAGTGGGATCGCGTCGGGGGTGAGGGGAGCGTGGTGGGAAAAGGAACTATAGGTCACCAGAACATAGAGCTATGATAAAAACATGATAAAGTTACCATTTCAAACATTCGAACACAAGTCGGACCCCAAGAGTAAACGCATCTTGATGAAGGGCTGGATGGAAAATATTGTGGTGACAATAGCCTAAGTCTATGCACCTTACAGCCGCCAATTCTAAGACTTCATTTTAGTTGTTGCAGAGTTCCCCAAAAGGTATGTGGTTGAGTAGCATAGATTTTAATGAAGTGTTTGGAACAGCCCAAGAGAGATCTTTGCAACTGCGGATTAGAGAAAGTACTAGATCTGAAGGTCTGAAATAGAAAATTGACCAGCAATACAATATTATGAGTTTTGGGGCATGCCCGATAAGAGTCTGGTGTGTAATCAAAGCCAAATTCAAGCTGCCATACATTTCATAAATACCTAGGGGAAATACTTGAAAAGGGGTTTCAAATATTTGATCACTTCTTGTCCACCAGACAGAAGCTACATTGGTTTCTGGTGAAGGGTTGTATACACTAACATTCTTGTTTTTAAAACAGGCATGCTTGTCTACCTTCCAAAGGAGGCATCTCTGTTGTGACAGGGCAGCTAGGTGAGGGACCCCCGCGCCAGCACCCTGACCAGTGCCCCAAAGCAGGCATGCACCCTCCCACTCCCTGCTCACCTACAGGATGTCGGCACCAGGGCTAGGTAGTACCCCACTGCAAAAAGGATGGCAGAGTGCCTGCTTCAGAGTGATGTGGAATGGGGTAGCGTTCCAGGAGCCTGCAGATGTCCGTGGTGGGCCTTGAGGAGTCCCGTTGCAACCAAAGACACCAGAGGATGACGCTGCTCGTCGCAGCGAACATGGAGTCGGGTGGCGCTTCAATGTATAACATCGAATGCTGCCGGGAGAAGTTGAGCTGGAACCCGTGCAGAGATGTACCTCCACTAGCCAACCAGGGTATCTTCTTTATTAGAAGGCATCCACAGAGGCCTTAAGTCACTATACCACCAGGGAGTTTGTTTTATTAAACAAAGGCCTCCATCAGGGCCATCATAACCCCACTAACCCATCAGTGCTTACAACATTAAAGAAGGGCACAAAGAGGGCCATGACACGAGGGGCAACCCGTCACCTGCAAACTATGGCAGTTTCTATGGCAGTACAGCAAAGTAAGGGGGCGTGGCTTCCATGCTCTTTTGAGCCTCCCCATTCACACCCCTTGAAGGAAGGTAAGTGGCCAATCTTGGGAGGGGTGGGCTATTTAAAAGGGAATCATGGTTAGTGTGTGGTGTAGGTCAATTGGGTGAGGACAGGAGGTGCAGGATTTCCAAGAGGCTAGAGGATGCGAGAGTGAAAGAAGAGAGGAGGCTACTGGAGAGAGGGGGGTCGGTTTATAGTCATAATGTCGACAACAAAAATGTCGACAGTCAAAATTTCGAAAAAAAACGTTGAAAAAAAAAATGTCGACTTTTTTTCAATGCATTTTTTTTTTTTAAATGGGGGGGTTCCCCCCCCCGACCGCCCTTTTTTAAATGTTTCCCTTTTTTTTAACTCCCGAACCCCTAAAATAAATATATGATTAAAAAAAACGAGTCGACATTTTTTTTTTCGACTTTTTTTTTCGACATTTTTTTTTCGAAATTATGACCGCCCACCAGGGGGGTCTATGGAGTGTTTGTATGCGAGTGTGGAATAGTGATAGAGTAGAAGGTAGCAGTAGTAAAATGTGGGAGTAGAGGTAGTGGTAGGGAGGGGTAGCAACAGAATTGGAAGTGATAGTGACAGAGAAAGAGAAGTAGTAGTAATGGTGGTGATCACGGCCGTGAAGGATAGGATTGGACAGAGGTAGTTGAGCGGTAGTTGGTAGAAGTGGGCGGTAGTGATTATTAGCAGCAGTAGAATAGAGAAGTCACAGTACTGCGAGGGAGCAGTAGTAACAGAAGGATTGGAGTTAGAAACTGCAAAGTGTTAGTTGTAGCAGAGGGGTGATGGAGGTGCAAAGGGTGTGTAGGAGGGAGGCAAAGACAATTATGGAGGTAGGAGGAGGTAATGATCGTAGTAAGTGAAGGTTTTTTGAAACTGGAGGAGAACAAACATCAAAGGGTGGAGGTAGGCTGAGTGTGAGAATCCAGGAACAGCAGACAGCCAGAGGAGTACATCTTGAGATTCCAGTACAGTAAAGGGTCAGGCACAAACAGAAGTGAGAGCGACACTGGATGAAAGGAGGCACCATCCCCAAATCCCTACAGTACTAAGTGGCATAGGATAGGGAAAGATGGAAAATCCCCAGAAGTTAGTCAGACGTTGTCTTAGGAAATCCACCATCAGAATAAGTCAACAAACAAACAGACTGGTGTTATTGTTGGCCAGTATTAACATTCCTGTTACGAACATCTGGGCTTGAGAGGAGGGAAAAGCCAGAGAAACCAAGAGAGAGTGAGAGAGAGACGGGGACAGCCCTAGCAGCAATTCTCCAAGAACACAGTTAGCCCTGAGAACTACCCGAGAATTCCTGACTCAAACTAAATTGTAAAGACCCAATAAACACCCTTGGAACATTACTCGACCGTCAGAGTGGTTATTTGTGGCAGGCACTCTGTCTAGAGCCCAAAGGGCTTCTCTTTGATCACACTACCTCTTCCTGCATGTTCCCAAGACCATGGGGACAAACTTCTTTGCAAACTACGACTTGTTTCTAAGGCTCTGAAAACTAAGTGTGTGCACAGACTCAATACCTCAAGCTTTTTCAAGATCAGCACTGTGAAGCCACCGACTAAATAAAGAAGGTAAATTGTTGCCCCCTCTCCCCTTAGGGTAAGCAGTGAGCATGTACGCTGGCTGTTCTGCACAGATGATATTGTTCTTTTTTTACCATACATATGTGGGTCTGTGTAGGGCGATCACTGAATTGTGCAGATATACAGGTGAACTGAACTTGGCATTGAATACTGATAAAACCAGTTTTATGTGTTATGTGCAGGGCTGTAGGAAAACACCTCTGTTGATTGAGCAGGGAAAGAAATATGGTTTCCGAGTATAAGTACCTGGTAGTGGAATTTGGAAAATGATGTGGAAATAAGTGCAGTGGAAAGGCAATCATACAGACGGCTTTGATTAAACGATTCTTACTTCGAACAGCTGGATATAGTTAGACATGTATCCTCCACTGCTAACCTCATCACATCTCTGATCCCGTCACAGGAACTCTGACTCGCTGTCCCAGTTCTGCACTAAAATGTACACTATTTGGGCTAACATCTTGCTGGCGGCTCAGGCTACTGCCCGAGTCAGTACTGCTCCAGCTGCTACCGTGGAAGCTGGTCACCCCGAATGGTCACTCTTCCCGGTGTTCTCTGAGACACTGAACAGTGGATCGATCAACCAAATACAGGCCGCAGCCCCATCAGATCGGGTGCTGCTGTCGGTGACGAGACATTCACTGCTCTTCTGGGGGCAAGATCACCAGGCCATTAATGTGTCCTGCCAGTCAGGCCACATTCCACGGGAGTTGAAACTCACCACCGTTATTGCACTTCTTAAGAAGCCCTCTTTAGATCCCTCACTGCCTTCTAATTTCCGACCAATTACACTGTTGCCCTTCTTCATGAAGCTTCTGAGGCCTTGATCTCCCCACTTCTTTCATCCTTTCTGGGGACCTCATGGTTCTTTGACCCAGTCTAGTTTGGATTCCGGCCGGGCCGGGGTACAGAGTGTCCTGGTGTCGGTTAAGGATGATCTGGCAAGGCTGGTTGACGCTGGTGGGGGCCCTGATTCTGCTTGATCAGTCAATGGCATTTGACACAGTTGACCACCCTACCTTGCATTGCCGGCTAAGTGCTTGCCTGGTTTAGTTAGTTCCTGGAGGAGAGAGGCCAATTACTTGCGCTTTGCCCCCTTTTTTCAATCCCTTGCTCACTTTCCTGTGGCGTCCCACAGGGCACCGTCTTGTCTCCTATACTTTTTAACATCTATATTCAGCGACTTGTGTGTCTCATCCACTCCTTCGGCATTAGGTGTTACTCCTATGCTGACGACACTCAGATCCTGATCCGGTGAGATCTTGAGCAGGCTATGGATGAACCACAAATGGCTGAAACTTAACAGAGGTTCTGGTGGTGGGTGCCCCTACCCCTCCCACCCCAATCTCTCACTTTGGGTGCCCGCTTTCTGGCTGTCTGTTCATGGTTCCCTCCCTGTTCCAGTCACAACGGTAAAGAATCTTGGGGTTGTGGTCTCCTCTACTCTCTCTATGGACTGCCAGGTCTCGGCTGTGTGTAAAGCAGGCCACTGCCACCTGAAGATCCTGCGGAAAGTGCTCCCTCTTATACCTCTCAACTCAGGCCACCAGTCGAAGCCGCTCTTGTTCTTAGCCGCTTGGACTATTGCACATGCTTTATCTTGTCCAGCGCCTACAAAATCTTGCTGCTAGAGATGCCACCAGATCTCCCTATGAAGCTCATATTACCCCAGTTCTGCGCGCTTTGCCATGGCTACCTGTAGCACAGCTCATTAAATTGAAATCACTTGGTCTGGTTCATCGTGCCCTTCAGGATCAAGGGGCTGAATATTTACGTGACAAATTTGTCAGTTATCTACCTAATCGGATGCTCCATTCCAGGTCTGCTGGCCTGTTACAGGTGCCTTACGTCCGCTGCACGAGAGTGGGCGTCAGGTTTCTCTGTAGCAGCGGCTCAACTGTGGAATGATCTACCGCCCCATTAAGAAATCTCTCTAACCATCTGCAATTTAGGAAATCCCTGAAGACCATCCGTTTTTAGGGTGCATTGTTCTGCCTGCTCTTTTGTTCTCCCAGCGCCAAGATACCATTGGGTGACCGTGAGCTTTATAAGCGTTGTTAGCATAACATATCCTGCTGTACAAGCAAAGGTTTTGCCTGCCGATATTATATGGCCTGGAATCATTATGCATGACTGAGTTGAAATGGCTAAAATTAATGGAGGGTACATTTTGGATAACCCTTTTGAACCCTTCGCGAGTTGCCCCGATTGAACTGATCCACCTAGAGTTTGGGCTCTCATCACTCTCCACTATGGTACTTAAAAACGAGGTATTATTTTTCTTAAAGCAATGAAGAATTCACTCAAAGTGTCCTTTTTTAAGAGAAATGAGCCATGTCATGCAGAGGGCTACCAGGGCGAATGGATTATATTCCAGGGCAAAACTAACAGTCGACTTGTTTGCACAGATAACTTTGAATCTTGTTTTTACTGAAAAATGTGTATGTAAAATAATTGACTGGAATTTGGTTTCTAATTACACTCATTGAATCCCTCAAAAGGTATCCCATGCATTACTTAGTGACTTACAAATTCTTGATTCCACAAAGTTATATAGAAATAATAATAATTTGCTTTTATATAGCGCTACAAACCTTCAGCATCTGAGCGCTGCTTATTATTACCCACGGTGTGTAGTGCTCATTTATCGATCTCGGAAGGATGAAAAGCTGAGTTTGGCCCTGCCGGGATTGGAACCTGCGTCGGCAGGCTCTGCACGGATGTCAAAGCGAGCGTTCTACTCGCGGTGCTATCTGACTGGAAATGTCCGTCAATGGTAGTTCGTAGATTTTGTTGTGCTCCTCAGAAAGCATCTCCCTACCCTCTCCATGCTGGGACCAAGGCTCTTGATTCCCAGGAATAAACGCCTTTGCCAGTTGTGTTGTAGACCAAATGTGATAGAGACAGCACAGCACATTGGCATGTGTCAGAAACTCAGAGCAATTTAAGACAGCGTTCATAGCCCAGGCACCTGACTAATATGATGCGTCGAACACTTTAAAGGCGCATACATGTGCCATGTCTTCTTAACACCATAACCCAAGCGCCTTAACCCGCGCGTGTAAAGACAGAGGCCCAAACTTGCACTGCATTCATACGTTCTCTAGCTTAGCTAATAAGGAAATGGCTGGCCAACTACAAAAGTTCAGTTGGCAGCGTTTAGCATTGCACGGTTAAATCTTATATGATGTACTCAAACTACAGGAAATCGCCAGCTAACAAGAACGGGTTGTGTGGCCACTCTTACCTTTACAAACCCAAACATTTACAAACCCAAAGTCCCATAGATTACAGTGGGTGACACTGGCTAACGGGTAAGAAGATGTCACCTTTCGATAACAGAAGGCCTTCTAGCCTAACTTACAAATTAACGTGTTTCTGTAATGTTAAAGAGTTCTACCTCTGATGTGCCACCCTTTTACTGTTGAAAAAAGCAGATCTGACTAACCCACACATGCAGGGCGGCCATTTTGTTAATAAATATTTAATCCAGCACACTAGTAGAACACACGGAGGCTGAGGGACAGTAGACTTGCTTGCTCATTGAAGCCGGAGGGGCTGGAGAGGAACGGAAAAGAGAAGAGACAGATAGCCAGGTCCAACAAGACAGTTCCTGTCAACCTCAGATGCAGGCGCTTGCGTTTGAGACAGACTCCTCTCTAAACGTGACAAATGGATTTTCCCTATGTGCATGGAGACTGGAGGCGTGTAGTGCAGAGTAGCGTAGCTAGAGATGTGCTACCTGTGCTATTAAACTATACATCACTTGTTCTATTATTTACATAGTCAACAAGATCTTTGCTTATATGACACTCTTGTTAATAGCCTTAATTTCCTGAATGTGTATGTTTAATCATATTGATAAGCATGTGAGCCTAGGCCTGCCTGCCTTTTAGCGTCGAGAGACGGCCTAGGGTGTTTTTTTACAAGAATGTCACTCTTCCCCCCATAACACTGTGGTTCCGTTACTTAAACACATCTGTGGCTTGTAGCTATGGTAATACCATGAAAAAAGGGAGACAGCCCACCATGGGTAGCCAGACCCAATGAAGATGAATATGATGGAGTTGTCCCAGGACTTTCCACAAGAGTAGCTGTGGGGAGTGGCAGTAATGGAGTCTCAATACCCTTCCAGGTTATAGCAGGTTCCAACACCAAGCCCCTGATTCTTGTAATTATTTTCGCGTAAAACTCACATTTGCGCGCCACTCTGCCCGAAAATCCCCATACCTCAAATAGGGATTTTTGGACAGAATGGCATGCAAATTATCATTTTACGCGCAAATAATTCCATGAATCGGGATGCAAGATGGAACCACCACGGTGGTAAAACGTCCTGGAGGCTGTTCCCGCATAGTCAAACTAATATGAGGGCCAGCAGGGTGCAAGGGAAGGCCAAGGAAGGACACCACAGAGCCAAAAATGAAAAAAGATCAGCTCAAGACAATATCCAGCCATTATTGCAAGATCTGGTCCTTAAAGTGCAGAAAAGCCCCAAAACCTTAGGAATTCTCCAGCAGGAAAGATGGTTACCCACCATCAATGAAAATACAAACAGAATTGAATGTAGGTTCAGTGTCTTCCCAAGATATACCCACACTGAAAGGGGCTGCCCTAAGCCAGCACAACAATCTATCTCACTTGGGGTTCAAAATAAAGGGGTAGGTGGCCAGCCAATCTGATGGACCCCTAATAGCGCTCGGGTACCCTCGGGTGAGACATGGTACCCCCCCTTTCCCCTGTTGAGAAACAACCTAGCCCTCCTGCCCCCTCCAATCCCGGCCTTTGAAGGCTACTTTAGAAAAGCTAACCTCAATTCCACACAATTGACATTTGAAAATACTGGTACGAAGAAGAGGAGACTGAGTAATGAACACTACACCTTTTCACCACTTTGGTACTGGGACGAGGAAGATGCCTGCAAAGAACTGAGGGTCAGGCATGTCCCTTTAACGATGGTCAGGCAAGCCTGATGGTGAATCCACACCGGCAACCCGTTGAAAGGTTACATGTGTATAAAGAGAAGCCAGTGAAACAACATGAGGCGAGACCGGGAGGCCTGTGTGGAAGCTGCCAGCAAAGGACGCGGTCCGCGTCGACGAGGCAGAGACACCGACGTGTGCTACAGAGCACCACAAGTGTGAGCGGGGCTCACAGGGGCCGGTCTGTCAGCTGGCAAAGCAAGAAGAAGGCAGCCGGAGCTGTCGAAGAAGAAGCCGTAGACTGGTGAGTGTCAGGGAAGTCACTTGGAGCGCCTCTAGAGCACTGCGGGTGAGTAATGCAGTGCCGCTTAAGACTAATTGAACGCTGAGTGGGGCGAAACTTGAAACATTGCTAAAATACATATATTGAATAGCGAACTGGGTGCAGACTTGAAGCATTGATGAAATATACACATTGAATACCGAATTGAGTGCAAAACTTAAAACAAGGCTCAAACATATATATATATATTGAATACCGAACTGAATGAAAACTGGAAATTAAGACAAAGCAGACATATTAAATACAGAACTTTATGTTTTATGGGCAAAGATGAAGCCGAACAGAAGCCAAGGGGAAAGTGCCCATTTGAAAAGCATTATGCAGCAAATAGTGCAAGTGTGAAGTGTAAAGGTGGGGTATGAACCAGACCGCAAGAAAGTGAACTTTATAACTGGAAACCATGCAACAAGGGCAAATCCTGGCAAGAGAGTTGTGACAAGTTGGATCCAACACCAAGAGGTTAGCTGGGACAAACCAGGAAAGTGTGAAGCTGCCCCTAAAGTCAACAGGCTGAGATTTAGCAAATGAATGTGAATCTGTACACAGGAGCAAGTGCAGATGAACTTGTGTGAACTGGAGAGCTTGGAGTTCCCTGGTTGCGCGACCTATGTAGGTTGGACCGTGTGGTCTGACAACTGCGCCTAGACCAATGAGTCCTAAATGAGGAAAACCAGAGGCTAACCAGGTTATGCTACGGTGAAGTCTTGGGGAAGGGAACCCAGAGACTTGATAGACTACAAGTGCTGTCTTGAGGCCGGAGCCTCAAGACCCCTGTGCCTTTGCACTGTGTTGCTTGAGACTTGGGGAAGGGAGCCCCAGTGATTGTTCCGAACTGTATTGCATTGAACTTGGAAAAGTTAATCTTGAGACTTTGTGAACATTTTGAACTTGGGGAAGCGAAGCTGAAGAAGAGGCAAAGAGCTGGACCAAGCTCAGAACTTTATGTTGAACACTATTTCTTTCAGTATTGACATCCCTACACATTGCTTAGTTATAGTTGTGAGTGCAAGGATAGTTTTGGACACCGACTTTTCAGTTGAACTCTTAACACACACACTGTTCTTAGTTTTGTTCAGGTAGGGTAATCCCACCTTAGCATAGGGCAAGTTAGGCCTTCTACCATCCTGACATTTCATTTAATACATTGGCCCTCATTACGACCCTGGCGGAATTCGGAAAACGATGGCGGAAATGCAATACCGCCATCGAATAGCGCTCGGTGCGACTATGACCCGTCACCGCAAAGTACGATGCCATTAGCGACACCGTAGTGAACGCCAACGCTAACTGCACCAAGCACGCGCGCGCGCGCCATGCCAAACCGTAAACACCACCATGGCGCAACGGTACGCCAATTCTGACCCCAGCGGACATGTACCTAACGCCATCAAGCATGGCGGAATGCACCATTCCGCCATGGTGAGAAGTACGGCATCGCGAATCAACCGTAAACGGCCCCACTGACTGCCCGTACACCGCTCCCTGCCCACAAAGTACAACTCCCCGTAGGTGCAACGAAGCCACAATGCAACCAGTGAAATGCACAAGTCACCCATGCATGCCAACGAACAAATGGACCTCAAGAGGGGCCAATGGGAGCTGCAGGGCACAGATGGCACGAATACAGACGCCATCCCAATGGACATGACCACAGTCCCCCACCAAGAAACGCACGCAAACACAGGCACCTGTGACCAGCAATATTCAGCAAATCACAACATTCCACCAGTCCACCTGGCTGACCGGCATCTGTCACACAAAACCCAATCCCCCGCCCCTGAGCATGACAACATTCAAACTGTCATATTGGCAGCCCCCATCCCTGACCTCACGGGCTTCGTAGGCAAACGCGCCCAGTACAGGACCACGCAACAAAACTCCGAAGCTGGAACCCAATGCAGATCCCCTCACAATACATCGCTCCCCAAATAGGAATATGCCACATCACTTGCAAAGAAGAACGCTACACGGCCCATATCAGAATAGAATTTTAATGCACATCAATATCACCAAGCCCATACAGCCATCAGGCCATGAACTCCAAAACACATTTCACCATTGTGGGCTGCATCCGCAAGAAATGACCAGCCACTACTCGTGTGACGCCCTGTTCCCTCATGGTACACAGAGCCACATACACGTACGAAAAGGCAACATGGAAGCGCACAGAACCGCAGGGCCGTCCCAATGGGGAGGCACTAGTCCAGCTGAAAGGCCGAAATGTTGCTCCGAGCCACCAGTACTGCGTAAGGGCATGTGGCCAATTGGCGATCGTCCCATAAGATCGTAATGCTGCTCCACTGATTAACACGAAGCAGCAGGTGTCGGGAGTAAAATCCATCTGCAGGAGTGGCATACAGATGGCAGTGGCAAAAGGGGAGGAGATACCTGTCAACCAAAAGAAAAGAAACAGAATAGAATGGCCATCAGAACTACATTCGAACAACTCACTTCAATGATCACACTAGATCCACAGCCATATGCATGCAAGCCCACTCCAAAGGATCATCACCACCCCAAAACCACTTGCGAATCATAACTACCTATATCGAGGTGAAAACACCATCACAAACGAGTGTACCTGTGCATGCGCCTGTGAAAACAGAATCCTTCAGATGGGATTGGTAACGTGCATGGACACAAGTGTCTGAAGGCGCGTCGAGACAGGGAGGGCTCAACAAGGCCAGATAGACGATGGTCCCACTATGGCAGCCCTGCATCACATAGCGCAGGGGGGGCGGACAGATCCCAAGAAGCCCTGTACATGGCAAACACTGTATCAAATCACCTGCCCATGCATCCATTCATCATTCCCTCATCCCGTAATGAAAACGCCTGAATATTTACTCACATAACATTAGAAATATCCATTGAGTCTGTGCGTTATGCAGCCTGCAAAATCCACAGTGCCCCAGCACGTAATTCCAGTCTAGTGAAGTAACATGTATTTGGGAACGTCCTGCCTTATCGTCCACTATGCAATTGCGCATCCCATACTATTCATATCAATCATAGCATTCTCGCCATGGCCCCTGTCCCAAGGACATTGAACAATAGAACGTTATATTTGCAGTCAGACCTGTGGGAATCTCCTCGCCGCTAGCTGAAAACCGAAAGCGCCGCCCTTCGAATTCCTCATTTGCAACATCACGTCGAAGAGGCATCTGTGGCCGTTTGAAAACACTAATTAATCCATCGAGTGCGGCTGTGTGTGAAAATGGCAACTGCCTTCACCCACGAATGGGACGCCCCGCCCGTCGTTGCAACTCGGTACAGTGATGAATGAGGGCCCACCGTTACTCGAGTACTACGTTCCACTGACCCTTCACAACTCTGTTCGCGACTGCACAGATAGTATGTGAAACAATGGGACCACAACAGAATGAACATATCAACCAATGTTACACGGCCATCGGGTACAAATACAAGATTGCAATAGCAAGATGCCATTCCACGAATTGCAGCGTTGTGCGCGGGACGTGCTCGGCCAAAGGGGAGAGCAGTTTGCACAGGTGGAATGAATCACCACAGGTGGAGGCCATTCAGCCTGGAAACACATAAATTGCACAGCCAGTCTCCTCCCACACCCACTCCGAAATGCTACCGGCAGGACTCGCGATGTTGGCCCTGGGGGACCTGATAGCACTGCAAGTACTCCAACTCCAAGAAGAAGACGAACACCAACTACAACCGGCCGCACGGAGGAGACGCAGGAGGAGGAGGAGGCCAAGGCAGGGCCAGCAAGGGCCGCCAGCACAGCCACTACCACCACGCAGGCAGCCCGCAATCCCACGCCTCCGAGCACATCCGTTCAACCTCACTGATGAGCAGATCCACACCCTCTACCGTCTGGACCGGGACACCATAACCGCCATTGTGGACATGACACAGGCTGACCTTGTCAGCATGATAGATAGCCCAACCGCCATCCCACCCCTACTGAAGGTGGTGTCTGTACTCCACTTCCTGGCCACAGGCACCTACCAGCACACAGTCGGACAGTTGCATGGCATTTCTCAGCCACTGTTCTCACGGACACTATTGCAAGTGCTCGATGCCCTCCTGCAGCACGCAGACTACATCTCTCTACCACGCTCGGAGCAGGAAATTACCAACACAAAAGTGGGATTCCATGCACTTGGCGGCATACCGGGTTGCATTGGTGCCATCGACTGCACCCATGTGGAATTGGTCGTCCCACATGCCATGGAGGCCCAGTACCGCAACCGAAAACAATTTCATTCCCTGAATGTACAAATGGTGTGTGACTCCAACAGGATCATTACACATTGTTGTGCCCGATTCCCTGGATCAACCCATGATTCTATGGTCTTGAGGAACTCTACAATACCACGCTACATGGAGCGACACGCAGGGAACAGATCCTGGCTACTCGGTGAGTCTCATAACATGCATGATAATGTGGGGTATGTGATTCGGCAATGACCTGGCAGGAAGGGGGGGGGGGGTGTGCGTACGTAGCAATGGCATTCCACATCATACGTTTCTCGTCCACATACAGGTGATGCTGGATATCCACTGAAGAGATGGCTCCTCACACCAGTCCGGAACCCACGGGACCAGCATGAGGAGGACTACAACCATGCCCACTCACGTACCCGTGTAGTCATTGAACAGGCATTCGGCCTACTGAAGACCCGTTTCCGGTGCCTCAGCAGGTCTGGCGGGGCACTCCTGTACCGCCATGAGAAGGTTGCAAAGATGGTGATGGCATGTGTCATGCTCCACAACATGTGCGTACGTAGAAATGTGCCCATGCCCCCTGACGCAGAACTGCAAGCACCTGATGATGGTCATGATGAGGGTGGGGATGTGGCAGCACCTCAAGGAGTCTGCGAGGCACCGGAGGCCCGTGACATTCGTCAGCATCTCATTGGTGCATGCTTCTAGCACTCACGCCTGGTGGCTGATACATGGACACGGGATGCGTGGCACTGTGTGTGTCTGGTACATGCACAATATGGACTGTACGCCTATAATGGCCTAGTACACAAAGATCAATGTCCACACATCTCATTGGTTGATCGTGCACTTTTTATGGCATATGTGATATCATGTTGTACACCCTATCGACCCGCCACCCAAGTGAGCCCAACACACCCCCTCCACCCTCCCACCTCCCCCCCGAACACCAGTGTCCAAAGATGCTCATCGTCCGTGGGCAGTCGCTATTGCAAGCCCCCTCTGCGGGTATCAGGGGCACCCCTGCCTGTGGAGCGCAGGTTCCTCCCAGATCTACGTTGGGGGCTGCCCTGGACGGAACTTGCAACGGATGATGTCTCTGCCTGCTCACGTCCATGCATGTCCCTAAGGGTTTGCGAGAGCTCAGTGAGCACACGGCGCACTGCGGCAAGTTCACCACATACGTCTTTGGACGTCGCATGCAGTTCCCCCCTCAGGCTCTCGGTGCTTCTCTCCATTTGGACTCTCAGGCTCTCGGTGCTACTCTCCATTTGTGCCCTTAGTGTCTCTGTGCCTCTCTCCATTTGTGCCCTAAGTGTCTCAGTTGATGTTTCTATGTCTGCCTTAGTGCCCCCACATTCATCGGCATGGTCCTTGAGGAGCGTGGCCAGTTGCTGCTGTTGCACGATTAACTGGTCGAGGGACTGTTGCCTCTGCTGGGCCATGGCCATTTGCGGGGGTGTCACAGAGGGGCTGTTGTCCTCATGTTGCCCTGCCACAGGGCTTGTGGGGGATGGCCAGTCGTCGTCTTGTGGGTGCCCCTGCGTGGTATCCTCATGGTGTACGGGATGGAACAGACAGGGGGATTGGGACAGGTCATGGATGGATCTGACTTCGACATCCCCGTCTTCTGTGTCGGAGCATGCTGCCATCAATGGGGTGTCACCTATGGTGCTGCTGCCACCGGAGGCAGTGCCTTCTGTGGCATCCGTTGGGGGGACCTGTGGTGGTGGTGTTGTGGCCATGCTGGCTGCTGGGGTGCCTGTTGATGTTCCCTCCTGTGTGCTGCCACCTGATTTGTGCTGCTGCCGTGTCTTGATGCGTGCAGCTGAGGTGGAGGGTCTTTGGCCGTCGGTCTTGGCCCTCTTTGCAGGTGTGCTGGTAGGGGTGTCCTGCAGCTCGTCGTTTGGATCGGACCCTGTGGTGGAGTAAAGGAGGGCGAGGGTTATTGGTAGGTCTGTGGGAATTGGAATGGCAATGTATCACATGCATTGGGGTGGTACCTGAGGGTGATTTGGGTCGGGGCCTTGGAGGTGCTTCCATTTGTGTGTGGAGTGAGGGTGCAGTTGTTTGGCAGCCTGCAGTTAGGGTGTGCCTGCTGCACGTCTAGTGCGTGTTTTAGGGGTTTTTAATTATTTATGTATTTATTGTGGGTTTTAACGTGCGCTATCAGGCCAATGTGTGTGGACGTTCTCCTGGACATGTGTTTCTGTTGCACTATGGGGACACATGGTGCTTCGAATGGATGGACTTTGTGGATTTAGCATTGTTTCATTAGGCCCACCTACCTGAATCTTCGGATGTCTGCACTCCTTTCTCCATCCCTCCGACTCCCTCTATGCTCTCCATTCCGATGGTGGAGGCACAGATTTCTTCCCAGGGGGTCAGCTTGATTGGTGATTCCGACCCTCCCCCGGTGGCTGTGGCAATGTTGCGGTTGGCAGAGAGTATGCTGCGGACGCGTATCCGCAGGTCGTCCCATCGCTTGCGGCATTGCTGTGGGGTGCGGGGTGCGGTCCCCACCGCACTTACCCGCTGTGCCACCAGAGCCCATATGGCCTTCTTGTTTGCGAGTGCCGTCCTGGTCATTTGCGTGGAGAAGACGACGGCAGCATTCTCCTGGAGGGTCTCTGTTAGCACGGTGAGTTCCTCACGGGAGAAGTGGACCTGCCGCTTGCGGTCGCACGCTTTCTTCGCTACTTTTCCCATTTTTCTTGGTTTCGCTAGGGTGGATGACGGGTTGGGTTGTGTCTCAGGGTGGTGATTTTAGTGGTTGTGTGGTTTTAGTGGTTTTATAGGTGTACGGCGGGTTGTTTCCTGTTCCGGGCCCGTGTTTTAACTTCCGTTTCCGTATATTTCCGGTCACCGTACTTTACGGTAGGCGCACAATGCGGTGTCCGCTGTGATGGGTGGCGGTATTGCACCTAGGGCGCCGTACGGCGGCGGTGTGGGCCGTTTTGGGGTCATTTCCGCCATCGCGGACTTTGCACTTCCGCCATGCCGTGGTGCTCGTGCCCGATGGGTCGGAATGGGCCGCACTTTGCTCCTTCTTGCAATGGCGGAAACGCTATTTACGCTGTGGCGGTCCGGTCAGTCACTTTCCGCCAGGGTCGTAATGAGGGCCATTATCTTATTTTGAACTTTCTGCGTCTAACTTCATGATGCCTTCACACCCAAAATAGACTGTCAGTGGGCGGGGATAAGAAACTTAAAAAAAAAAAAACCTTTGCAAATATACCCCAAGAGAAACATGCTGACTAAAAGAGAAAGGAAGTGTATGGAAGACCCGAAATTGCACTTGAACCCGAGATGGAACACGAAGATCCAACCAAAATGCATTGGTACTTATGGAATAACCCTGGTACTTCCTGGATACATCAAAGGTTGTCAGCGTCCCGGCCCTGTAAAGGGGGTTGGGACCCTACCCACCCCACCCACCAACAACCCCTTGAAGATTTAAGGTACCGACATAAGGGCAGGCCCGCTACCAGCCCCTCCCCCCCTTCAGCGGTGGTAGTATGGGGCCGCAGCAGCAGGACACCGGTGAAGAGCCAGAAAGCAGGATGCGGGAGGTCATTGCCGGTCAGCAGCGGCCCGAACTAATTTGCGGGATGCCGCGAGCGTGACCACACGGTCACAGATGGAGGAGACTGCGGATACAAAATCCAGGGATGCAGCGGCTGGGACAACACTGGCCGCTGCAACAAAATGAGAGCACGTCTCCAGCTGGCAGTGTCAGCTGGAGCCTGTACATACAAAAAAAAAAAATCTACTAACCCACCAGGGAGGCTTTTAATAATAAAGAAAGGGCCACCAAAGAGGTTATTAAGGTAATGCCTCCAAGAGGGCCTGACAATACCTGGGAGCCTTTACCAGCTCGAAGTTAAAAATCTGGCGAGACTGCATGAATAGGGGGATTGGCTTACCAGCCCATTTGAGCCCTCCCCCAAGCATTCAACTATCACACCCCATTCAGCAAGTTAAGTTATTGGTCTGGGCGAGTTGGCCAACCCTGGCAGCGGGTGGGGTATTTAAAGGGAAGCCTGTTGAGTGTGCGATGTGGGTTAGTTTGGTTAGGGCTGGAGTATGAGGTGGATGTCCGAGAGACCAGAGGAGCAGAGCACGGCTAGAGTGTGGAAGCTATTGGAGAGAGGGGGGGTATGTGGAGTATTTTTGTGTGAGAGTGCAGAGTGTGAGGAGTAGAGGTAGAGTAGGAGGAGTATCAGGGTGGTAGTGAGAGCAAAGTGGGAGTAGGAGAGTAGGAGTGGGTGTAGGAAGTGGTAGTTGGCTGTAGCAGACAGTGGTAAATGTAGGTAAATGATAGTTGCACAAGAGAGCATTGATAATGAGAGATTGCAGTCGTAGTAGAGAGGCGGTAATAGCTGGAGGGAGTAGGTGTAGTGGAGGAGTAGTAGAAACAGCAGAGAGATAGTCATAGTAGCGTGGAAGTAGTGGTAAGAGTAGAGTCGGAGTAGAAGGTATAGTGGCAGTGAGGAGGAAGGCGAGAGTAGCGAAGGCATTGGTAGAAGAGGAAAAAGAAGAGAAATGAGATCAAAGGGTGGAGGTGGAAGGGTGGAGTTGGAAAGGCAAAGTGAGAGATCTGAGGGAAAATAGCAGGGTGGGAGGAGAACATATTCGGACCCAGGGTCAACAAGGGTCAGTTGAGAAAGGGTGTGAACAAGTCAGTGTAACAGTGTGCAAGAAGGCACCATCCCACACATCCCTAGAACACTAAGCAGGGCCAGGTTAGGGATCGTTGGAAGATCCATAGGGAGACAGTCAGCCAAAGCCTTAGGGAAACTACTAATAGTATAAGGAAAGAAAAGACAGATAGATGCCCCATGTCAGTAGTGACTAACACCCCATTACGAACACCTGGGTTAGTAGTGCATGGGGATTGAGGCAAGTCGTAAGAGAGGGATGGTCATTGCGCTAACTTCCCAAAAGACACTGGTAGCTTTAAGGATCTCCCATCAGACTAATTCCCAGCCATTCTGTCTTGTACAGAGGAATGACCACCCTTGGACTTACTACCAGAGCCAGCTGCAAAACACAGAAGAAAGACAGACACAGATGGGAAGTGTGGAGAGACTAAACTTGACAGCAATCATGTGAGAGATATTACTTTTAAGAAACTGAGTACCCTGACACAAAAAGCAAAAAGCTAACCAGTTTTTACAAATTAAAACGAAAAAGTAAACAATTTTCACAATGTGCACAGTATGGCTGGTTAACATGTACACCATGTTTCAAGGCCTACATAAAATAGACTTGAGAGGGGGCGTGGCTTGGACGGCCATGTAAAGGGACGTGCTCTCGTGGAGCTCTGCTGATCCTACAATGATCCTGGAGGAGAAGTCCGTGCACGGGAACCAGCCAGCACTGAAAAATAATGCCCATGCGTGTGAAGATGATGGCTACATTCGCTGAAACTTTGATGAGTGGAGGGTGAGGACACTGAGGTATACTCGTTTGCGAGCCGCGGGCCCCGGATCGCCGAGTGGAACAAGATGGCGGCAGAGACAAAGAGGACAACAGGGGTCACCAGATGTAGGTCCTGTAAAGCCCCTGGATCGATCTCCAAGACCAGCGATTAGAAGCAGACCGCGGCATTTGATCGAAATGCGCTGTTGCTTCACATTGGTAACCAACGCTGGGCCCGCGGCGTAATCTGATCGAACGCCGGCGGAACCCAGGAGGACTCATTGTGGCAGCGTACCAATTGGGTGGCCGCGGATCCTGGGGCCGACGCGAACGAGCGGGCGGTGATGGCTGCAGTTTTCCACAGCGAAACATCGGCGTAGGCCAGTGGTTGAGGCCGACGCGAGACAATTGCTGATCCCCGGCACTTAAAGCGGCCCCTCTGGGCCTGGGCATTGTGGGCCGGATGGCCTTGTGATCGCGGAAGAGGGGGAACAAAGGGTGCGGCGAATAGGTGAGCGCCCTCGAGCACTGGCCACAGTAGGAACATGGCAGGGACCGGGCCACGACACCAAGAGGGTACGAGCACAGGGGAGGAGACGGCCCACTCCGGGCGCGAGAGAAGAGACAAGTACATACAAGTGCATGCTTGGCCTGCTGAGAGTGGTCCGTGACCACGCGGACCTTTGTGTGGAGGGAGGCATGGCAGGCCCTCGCCCTGTTAACATAGCAGGATGTCCTCTAAAGTGGTTAGACCCAGGATCCGACAGTCCACGATGGAGACCTATGCCAGGTCGCCCCCCGAAGCGGAGGGGGGCAAGAGCAAGGAGACCCCCACGGCAACGGCGGAAACACCGGGCATGATCCAGGAGGTGCTGGCAGCGATCGCAGACTTAAAGGTGGCCTGGGAGACTAAGCTGGGCCAGGCAATGAAAGAGCTGCAGGAGGGCCTAGACCTCAAGATCGGAGCGGTCCAGGAGGAGGTGAACCTGCTGAGACAGGACGTGCGAACGATTGCGGAGCGCACTGGGGCCTTGGAGAAGGAGATGGCCCCGAACACGGAGGCGTGGCCGCACATGGAAAGGAGCTCCATGCCCTCGTGCAACGGGTGTGAAATCTGGAGGACGGAGCTGAGCAGGCAGAAGGATGCTCCAGACGCAATAACATCCGTATAGTGGGCCTGCCAGAAGGTATGGAAGGGTCAAACCCCACAGAATACGTGGAATCCATGCTTTTAGAGGAGATAACAGGCGGGGTGCTGACCCAGGGGTTCGCGGTTG
This sequence comes from Ambystoma mexicanum, assembly GCF_040938575.1. NCBI lineage: Eukaryota > Metazoa > Chordata > Amphibia > Caudata > Ambystomatidae > Ambystoma > Ambystoma mexicanum. The sequence goes on along the minus strand of NC_090930.1, from coordinate 142,105,833 downwards.
AAAGGGCGCACAGGTCCTTGACAAGGAGACCGCCCCCTGGAGCCCCCCCGCGGCCGCTGATCGCAAAGATCCTGAACTATCGGGATCGGGAGAAGCTCCTCAAATTTTTCCGGAGGGGAGGAACGATTGAAAAGGGTTCCGCAAAAATCACGGCCTACCCGGACTATACGCTGCTTGTACAGCGTAGTAGGATGAACTTTGGATCGGTGAAAAGGAGGCTGAGGGAAGCAGGCCATCGCTACATGTTGCTCTACCCAGCCAAGCTGAAAGTGTTTTATAAGAACAGATCCCTTTTTTTCGAGACGCCGACCGAGGCAATGGACTGGCTGGACATGCAGGGCCGACCTCAGGAACCGGATGTCCAGATGGGGGCTGCAGGAGATAAGTAGCAGACGGCTGTGGAACCTAGGGCGACATGGCCAAGACATTGGGACTTGATTATAGAGTTGTATTAAGCTGGTGGGGAGTGTGTTGTCGTACCAACTGGCTGGACCCACTGGACGCACCAATCCTAAAATAGATGACTGGGAGCTCCTGGGAGGCATCCCTTGTACCCAATAGTAATATACTTATTTAGGTCACTGTTAGATCGGTGACGCCCCGCGGGGTCCTAGTCCTCGGCGACGGGACAAGACCAGACGCGGGTGGGCCTGAGCTCCAGGGATGGAGCTGGGCATTTGTTGGGGTAGGGCAGGGTGGGGGGAGGGGCTGGGTTGTGTGCAGTGGATGGGAGTTGGGGAACAGGGAGGGGGGAAACTGTTGTGTGCGGGGGATAGGGGGTAGAGCCGGGAAACAAACCATCAAGGGAAGCATTGAAGGGAGCGGTGGGTTGGGAACAAACCGAGTAGATGGCATCGGGTAACCTCAGAATTGTGACCTGGAATGTACGGGGCCTTAACAGCTATCTGAAACGTAACAAAGTGATGCTGTATCTAAAAAGGATGCACATTGATGTGGCCCTGTTGCAGGAGACTCCCCTCACAAGGGAGAAGTTGGAGGTTGTCAGGCGAAAATGGAGGGGACATGTTGTGGGGGCCACGTATTCTGCGTACGCTAGAGGGGTTATCACTTGGGTGGCGCCGCACGTGCCGCTCCAGGTGCTTAGCTCAACGGTAGACCCAGAGGGCAGAATGGTGGCGGTGACAGGACTCCTGGAGAACAGGGAAGTGCATATCATAAATTTGTACGCCCCCAACCATGATACAGCGGCTTATTTCAGGTCCCTTTACAGCAAAATTAGCCCCCTAGTAGGGGGAGTGGTGGTGTGGGGAGGGGACTTTAATTGCACCCTGAATCCCAAAATGGATAGGTCAGCCGACAAAGCGGGGAAGCCGGTGCCGGCGGCCAAAGCACTGGGGACATTGTTAAAAGATCTAGACCTAGCAGACGTGTGGAGAAGGTTGCATCCAATGGATAGGCAATACTCGCACTATGCAGCACCACATGACCTGCACACGAGGCTAGATTATGTGTTCGTAGCAGCTGAGATAGCGGGAGAAATGGTGGGAGCGGAATACAAGGCCCGGGTACTATCTGACCACTCGCCTTTGGTGGTAGAGTGGCAACACCAACCCCCCAGAGCGCGGATCCTGACATGGAGACTTAGGACTGAGGCATTACAAGATGAGGACTTGAGGGAGGACTTGAGGGAGGCCATCGAGGAATATTTTGATATAAACATGGGCAGTGTGCGCTCAGTTGGAACAGTATGGGAGGCGTTCAAGGTGGTGGTGCGTGGAGTAGCCATTTCGAAATCTAAAGGGCTCCAGAGGGGCATTAAAAGGGAACTTCAGGAAACGGAAAGGGAGCTGGAGGGCCTCACGAGACATGAGGATACCGCCCGGAAGAATAGCGATAAGATAAAAGACCTACAGTTAACCTGCAGTGGACTCTGGGATAGGTTGTGTAGATTAAATTACAAGAAATATACGGCGAGGCTACACGCAGGGGGCGATAAGCCGGGCAGATTGCTGGCCTGGCTGTATAAGAGCGAGACCCCCCCGCACAGTGATCAGCGAGATAAGGGATGAGGAAGGCCGCATCTGTAATACCCAGGAGGGGGTGAACGAGGAGTTCCTCAAGTTTTACAGACACTTATATGAGGAAGCAGGGGAGGATAGGAGCCAAGACATACTGGACAAGTTAGAGGACATAGAGCTGCCCTCCCTGGACGACCTAGAATGCGCGGAACTGGACGCCCCTATCACCTCGGAAGAGCTGGAGGTGGTGATCCAACATTTGCCCACGTGTAAGGCACCTGGGATGGACGGGTTGCCTAGCGAGTTTTACAAGACATAGAAACAGGGGCTGCTTCAGCTACTGCTTGCTATGTTCAACGAGGCCTATGAGCAGGGGGAACTGCCATTGTCCCTTCGCGAGGCGATGATCATCCCACTCCTAAAACCAGGCAAGCCGGCCGCGGAGTGTGGGTCTTACAGACCCTTGTCCATGCTGAACCAGGACAGCAAAATACTAACGGCAGTGCTGGCCAATAGGCTGAAGAGGGTGATCGGGAAGCTGATACACCCAGACCAGACGGGATATGTCCACGGCAGGAACATCACAGATAACCATAGGAGGCTACACCACATCATTGACCACACTGAGGAAGATACGGGTCAGCTGGCCATCGTGTCGCTAGACGCGGTCAAAGCCTTTGACTCGGTGCAATGGCCCTGGTTGAAAGCAGCCCTGAGGGGATACGGAATGGGACCTGGGTATATCAGGTGGGTCCAGTTGTTATACAGCACCCCGGTGGCGAGAGTTACAACAGGATCCATAATCTCAGATACCTGGCAACTCAGCAGGGGGGCCAGACAGGGATGCCCCTGGTCGCCAATGCTATACATTCTGGCATTAGAGCCGCTGGCAATATGTCTGAGGCAACAATACGGGGAGGTGGGGATTAGTACAGTAAGTGGCAGACACCTGGTATCGCTGTACGCAGATGACATGCTCCTTTATCTGCGCTATCCGGAGGAGAACTTGCAGTATGTGCTAAAGGTGATGGACCTATATGCCACCCTCTCTGGCATATCGGTGAACCCTAGGAAGTCTAGTCTGTTCCCCTTGGGTAGATACAAGAATGTCCCGTTACAGAGGCTGCCTAGCCTGCCGATACCATGGCAGACTGAGACATTTAGGTATTTGGGAGTAAATATTTACCACAGGATCGAGGCGGAGCACCAACATAATACAGAGAAAGCAATAGAGGGGGTCAAGAACAGCATGGTGTTTTGGTCCAGATTGCCCCCGACCATGATGGGGAGAGTGGCCTTGCTTAAGATGGTGGTCCTGCCCAGACTCCTGCACTTTTGTGAATGTCCCGTTTTTGATTCCCAGGAGCCTATTTGTGAGACTTCATAGCGTGTGCAGGGGTTTCATATGGGTTAACTCCAGGAACAGAGTGGCCCTGTGGAAACTCCAGAACCCATGTGACAAGGGGGGCATAGGCCTGCCAAATTTTGAGCTTTATTATCTGGCGGGGCAGCTGCTGTATGTGGCCAGGTGGCTATCGACTGAAGACTCGGCGGAAGCCAGGCTTCTGCGGGAAGACTCGGCCCCATACTTTTTGAATGAAGTGGTGTGGTTACAAAAGAACAAACTGGTGGGAAGAGGGCGGCTGTTGAGGCTGGGCTGGGAGGTTTGGCGCAGAATGTGGATAATGATGGCTGACATAGAGCCGTTCTCTCAGCAGGCCCCGTTGGGGGCACTATGCGGTAACGACTCACAACTGTTCGAAGCGGTCCGTAGATATTGGAAACCGGTGGGCCTGGCCACCGTTGGGGACATATGGCAGGAAGGGGAGGCATTGGAATTTCAGAGGCTGCAAGAAGACACAGGGGTGCATAAAGGCCACTATATAACCTACACTAGGCTCATGAAACGGGTAAGGGAGAGATGGCCGGAGACAGTGCTAGCGGATGACCCTGATGCCTCCCTGGAAACGATGTATGATGTCTCGGAGGGCGGGCACGAGATATCTAGAATATACGAGCTTCTAAGAGTCAAGGTAGGGAAGGAGTTGCTTCAATTGACGCAGGACTGGGAGGGGGGGGGAGCAAGTAGGAGGACCCATGACAGATGGGCAATGGCAGAGAGCCCAAAGGTACCATAAAAAGGTATCCCGGAATGCAAGACTCCAACAACTCCAATTGTATGTCACTCACGGGGCTTATTTGACTCCCCGGAAAATTGCAAGGTTTGGGGGCTCGGCTACGCAGAAATGTCCCAGGTGTGGGGAGGTGGAAGCGGGGCTGCTACACATGTTCTGGACTTGCCCGGAGGTGCACAGATTTTGGGATGAGATTAAAACTAAATTGGCTGGTGGGGGAGTGGAGCTGGACGTGGGATCAGCTTGGCCATGCATGCTTGGGATTTTTCCCAGGCCACGGGATTTAAAGCACATAAGCAAAATGAAGAACTTAGCCTACATCCTGGCTAAGCGCAGGATCGCAATGGGTTGGAAGGCGGCCCACAGACCCAAGGTGGAGGTATGGTGGACGGACCTCCTCAGATGGGCGGAGGCGGAATCCATAGTTTGGTTTGAAGCGGTTACTAGGGGGGGGGGAGGAAGTAGGGCCCTTGTTGGCCTGGCGGCAATTGGTGACCTCTATGGCAAACCCTCACCAAGACAATAACGAATCAGAGGACTCTGAGCGCACAAGCACTGCGATACCTGATAATGCTCCCATAGATGACGTGAGTGTGCCGGCTCTAGTTTGTGGGGTGGGGGGGTGGGGAGGACGGAGAATTGCACTGCATAATGTGATGGTTTGTTGCTGATTATGTACGTCCCAAACAGTTGTAATGTGTGTCATTTTGTTTAGTTTTATTGAAAATAAAAATAAATTAAAAAAAAAAAATAGACTTGGGAGCAAGCCATTGTCATTAGTGCAACCATTACACCAATTCACACTTCAAGTATTTTTCTTAAAGTAAGTTTATCGGTAATAATTCACTTGAGGTACCATGGGCTGTCCATAGTTTTCAACTTGGTGTTCTTTACTCTTCCTTCTTAAATAGATCTGGTCTGCAACAGCAACTGCCCACCTAATGCTCGTCCCCTGAAATGTGGTGGCCGCAGAGGGCTTTGTCAGACAGAGGCATCAAAAGGCGACTTTAGGCTCAAGTAGATTATATCGCAAAGGCTTTTATTTAGCTCAATTGCAGTGGTTGGAGTAAGGCACCAAAAAAAAGTCTACTTCCCTAAAATCTCTTGCCAATGTGGGTCAAGGAGAACAAAATGAGCGAGAAGGGTATTTGAGTTTCAAATGTTAATGTACAACCGGACAGGCATCCAGAGAGAGCGAGTCAGTATCTATCTCTCTCTCTCTCACTCAAACGCATCAAAGCCAACAACCTTCAGTCCTGCCAACCTGGCTTCAGACCGAGATGCAGCACAGAAACAGCTACCATCAAGGTGATCAATGATGCCCTTAAAATCCTCAATGATGGCCATCCTTGCCTCCTGATTCTCCTTGACCTCTGAGCATCATTTGACACAGTAAACCATCAGACACTCACTGAAAATATACATTGCCACATGGCGTTCAGAGAGATCGTCCTCAACTGGCTCAAATTGTACCTTGCTAATCGATCCCAGTTTGTACAAATGGATTCCTCCAGATCACCAACTATCTCCTGTGGAGTCCCGCAAGGATCCATCCTCTACCCATCATCTACAATCTTTGCATGGAACCGATTGAAACCCTCATCACTCCACACAACATCAACATCCACCAATACGCAGATGAGACACAGCTCTACCTCGGGATATCCTTCATCGAAGACATCCACAGACTCAAAGCATGCCTCTCATAAATCCAGTCATGGATGTCCAGTGCTTACCTCAAGCTCAATCCTTCCAAAACTGAATTCCTACTGTTGGCCAACAACACCGAACACCCAGACCTGGCTCTCTGCCATGCACCTCGAGGGATTCACACACCAGTGGTCCACCTGCACCAAGTCCCTTGGGTTTGACATAGACAGACACCTCATGTTTAAACAGCACATAGCAAGGAAGACACAAACGACTTGGTACCAACTTTCTCTCTTGTGGAAAATCATGACATTCATCAACTTTAGATCTGCTGTCCAAGCCTGGGTCCTCTCCCACCTCGATGGTGGCAATGTCCTCTTGGAAGGTCTTCTGAAGACTAGCCTAGCTCCCCTGAGATGTGTAGCATTTGAGTAGCAGGACTCAAAGGCCTCTGCAAATTCGACCACATCACCAAGACCCTCATCGAACTCCACAAGCTCAGCTGCAAGCCGTATCATTTTCAAATCCAGCTGCAACATCTACAAGGCCGTCACCCTGAAGTCCTCAAGCTACCTCACTGAGAAACACAGCATTTCCGGAGCCCTACGATCCACCAGAAGGACATGTGCAGACTTGAACTCTGCCGGTGCATGAAAGAAAAAAACAGAAGACAGGCCTTCCAAGTCTATGCCCCAAGATTCTGGAACCTCCTCCAAATAAATATCAGACACACCCCCTCGCTTCTATAGTTCAGGAAGGAGCTCAAGACCCTCCTCTTCAAGAAATGGCTCCTCCCCAACACCAATGTCCACACACCATCCGCTCCTCACCATACCCGAGACTGGGCGAGCTGATCTCCCCCCCCCCCTGTTTCCTCCCCTGGTTACTTGTAGACCCCATTGCTGGCAATTGCCCTCACTCCACGTTTAGATCCTCACTCCCTATTTCTCTGCTCCCTACTCTTGTTCGTCACCCTATGATTTTAAAGCGCTCCATTGCTTCCTGAAGCTAGGTCCGCGCTCAATAAATACCATAATAATAATAATAATAATAATAATAATAATAATAATAATAATAATAGTTGCTCTTCACCACCTTCTTCCCCAATACCACATCCTTCCTCCTCTTTGATGTTGATCTTAAGCTCCTTCCTCCTAGGTGGCTCAGCTCCTGGCTTTCAACCCCTGTACAAACACATTTGCCCCACCACGGTCTCGGTTACTACTTACACTCTGAACTATGGTGGGATTGGGGTGATAAGGGCCAAACTGGGGACACCTGAACCTTGTTAGTACCGTTTCTACGTGAAAAGATGACAAGGAGCCCTCACCCCTCTCAGGTCCATCTGATAGTGTGTGTGTGTGATATCTGGTTATCGAAGTGGTCGTCGTTCTTCGGTTCAGGCCCTGCTTGTTACTGGCATGGCTTCACCGAGCAGACGTGTGTGTGTGTGTGTGTGTGGTGCTCACTCCCTCTCCATGATGTCTGTTCCTGCAGTGTCCCCTGTGTTTCTTGCGGTAAGCGCCCGATAAGTGGATGTTGACGTTTGTATTTATAGCAACTGACAGTGCTCACTTAGCATCCATCTCTTCAAGGCTCTGTCTCTCCATTTCCCTCACAGTTAATGATCGTGGACTCTGGTTATTGCTGAAAAGTTCCACAACTTAAGTCTCCCCTCTCAACAGGATCAGGATGCAGGGAACCAAAGTTAAGAGTCTGCATCTAGGGATCTTGCCATAAAGGGGGGTGGGGGTAATGTGGTTGGTCCAAATGCAAGGCTGGAGGATGCTCCATGTACCACCTTCTGTGTCAGAAAAGCAAAGTGGCCAGATTCCTCCGACCCAGTGTCCCCCTCACCTCCGTCCCCTGCGACTGTCACAACCTGCAATTTATTTACAATGTGAACACAGTGAAGTGAGGTTTTCACACTTTTGGCACCCTCTACATCCCATGTGGATGGACAGCTTTTCAACCACAGACTCACTCAATCCTACTAGTGATGCCTCTAAAATTAGCATGACTTCAGCATTTCCTGGCTGATTGCTTGTATACTTGCTAGTGATATTCTTTTATTAACATGATGCAGGCTGTTTTTATGCTCTGGTGAGATTAGGGAGGGACTGCTCTAAGCAGCAATCATACGAAAGGAGGCATTTCTGGGAACCACTGATCTGCTGTCCCTGACATAAGATGACACCAGAGAACATAGGAAAACTGAAGGACCTACTAGAGGTCAAACGGAACTTGGATACAAGGCGTGTTATGGCTACCATTTGCTTTGTGATACAGATTAACATAATCGGTTCTATGTCCTTTTTCTGATTTATTTTGGTTGATTTTGTGTGGCCCTCAAGAAGCATAACACACATGGCAGAGATTTTTTTTTTAAAAAAAGGATTTGGGGTGTTCCACCCCCGAGCTCCCCTTTCCGCCTTGCCGCCCTGTTCCCCGACGCCCACCACATCAACAAAAATGTTTGTCTCCCTACCCTTCCCAAACATGCATCTTCTCTCTCTCACACACACACACACACACACACACACACACACACACACACCCCCCCCCCCCCCCCCCCCCCCCTGTGGCTCCTCCTCTGTCTTGCCGTGGCTGTCTGACCCTGCGCGCACTCGTGTGCGTCGCAGGGGCTGACAGTTCGATTTAGAAAGACGCCTCTGTGCGGTCTCAGAGCGGTCTTTCTAAACACATCTTTTTTTTCTTGTTTTTTTTGTAAACTATGTTTTCACCTAATACCAGATAATCTGGATAAAAGTAGTCCTTTCGCCAAAAATGCAGACAACGTTTTGAGGTGAGAACAAACAATTGCTACAGAAGAACAAGTTACTTTCTTACCTGGTAACGTTCTTTCAATGGGATGTTCCGACGACGTATTCCACATCTATGACAGGTAATCACCACAGTTGTGCTGTTTCAGAAAATGTTCTGCGTCCTGCGTCGATGACGTTGATACGCTGTCCTCGAGAGCCTTCGTCGAGCCGACGTCGCCGAATGTTATAAGTAGGACGCACGACGGCCGTAGCCTCAGTTGTAGTTTTTTCCCAGAACGTGTGGCACCAATCTTCTGCCAGTATTACCACAGAAAGCCTTGCAGAAACGTAAGCTGCAATCGCATAAGGAATTCTGCAGCGGGGCAGGCTGGGAGGGTACGATGTGGAATACGTCGTCGGAACATCCCATCGAAAGAACGTTACCAGGTAAGAAAATAACTTGTTCTTCGAAGGGATTGGTTCCTCCGACGTATTCCAAATCTATGACAGACTCCCAAAGCAGTACAAACGTATGGAGGTGGGAAAGAATTTAGAATTTTAGAATGCCCAATTAAAGTGCAGAATAAAGGACCGCCTTGCCAAAGGCCAAATCTTGCCCATGGATAGAATCCAGGGATAGTGTTTTACAAAAGTATGGACAGAGGCCCATGTGGCTGCTTCACAAATGTTACGAATGGGAACAACCCTCTGCAGAGCAGTAGTGGCAGCCACACCCCTGTTAGAATGGGCCCGTAAGCCTACCAGAGGGTCCTTACCCGCCAAGCGGAAACATTCAGAAATTGTCAAGATAATCCATCTAGACAAAGTCTGCTTAGTAACAGCTTGTCCCAAACGCCTTCCAGCGTATCCTATAAAGAGCTGATCGTCCACTCTGACCCGGGACATGCGTGAGATGTAGAAACTTAAAGCTCTCCTAGGATGCAACCTATGGAGCCTCTCTTCCTTACGAGGATAGAATGTCGGAAGAATGACCCTTCTGGCATAAATGAAATTCCGACAACTTTCGGAAGAAATGAAGGACGAACCCCAAGAACAACCCTGTCCTTATGGAACACCGTGAAGGGTGGCTCAACGGAAAGTGCCTGCAACTCACTCACTCAGCGAGCGGAGGTGACCGCAACTAAAAATAGTTTTCAAAGTCAACAGTCTCAAAGGAGAAGAATGTAAAGGCTCAGAGCTTCCATTAGGAATTTTAGAACTAGGTTCAAATTCCAACCGGGCACCTGGAAAGGTGACGGTGGGAACACATTAGTGAGCCCTTTCAGAAACTGAGAAATCAAAGGAATCTTAAAATAAGAACACTCCTCAGACGAGCGCTTAAATATGGACAGCGTCACCAGGTAACCTTTAATGGTACCCACTTGCAGGTCCTTGTGGGCTAACTAAAGCAAAAAAGACAAAACCACAGGAATGGCACAGGAAAAAGGATCCACATTCTTAACCCTGCACCAGGCGCAGAACTTTCTCCAACGGCAACGGTACAGGGACTTCGTTGTAGGCCTTCTGGCTGAAAGCAACACATCCATCATATCTTCAGGGAGGTCCCAATCCTTGTACCTCAACCGTTCAGAAGCCAACCATGAAGGTTGAGGGACTTGACCTCTGGATGGAGAACCTGACCCCCCCCCTCCCGTGAGAGCAGATCGTCTCGGAAGGGAAGACGGCGTGGAGGGCAGATGGACAGGTCGTGAAGGTCCGGGTACCACGTTCTCCGGGCCCATGCCAGAGCAATGAGGATCATTCAGGAACCGAACCTCCGTAACCTCCTCAGCACTTGCAGGATGACGGGGACAAAGAGGCAACTGCTCGAGCGGCCTTGGCACCTCAAGTACCTGTTTTTCCACCTCTGGTACTCCTACATTGGCCCCTTTGACTTGCAGCTTCCCCTCGATCTACCAAAGGTAGATTAGTATCGAAAGGAACCTCCCCTCCATTGCTGTCCCCTAGGATGAAAAGGCGGATGTTGGCGGACTGCAGCGCTCAATGACTTCGCTGGAGCCTTTGAGGTCTGCAACCTCTCATGGATCTCGTCAGCCTTGCTACCAAAAAGATGTTCACCATCAAAGGGCATGTTGCGAAGTCGGGCTTGTACATCAGGAGCAAACCCCGACTTCCGCAACCATGCAAATCTGTGCATCACGGTGCTCGCCGCCATGGAACGGCTGACACAATCTGCTACGTCCAGGCCAGACTGAACGGATTCACACATGGCATCTTTGCCATCCTGTACAAGGGCAAGAAAGCCATCCCGTTCCTCCCCTTAGGGAATCTGTTCAGCCGCTAACAAAACAATTACACAGAGTGTGAGTGAAACATGCTAAGGCACACACAAGAGTTGGCTGCTTTCAAAGCCATACCCCCTGAAGAAAAGACTTTCTTCGCCCAACCATCAAAATATTTGTCGTCCCTATCAGGAGGGATGGTAGGGTACGACGCCGGTTTTGCTGGGGCCGTAGCCGTCTGCACCACCATGCACTCTGGAGTAGGGTGCATGGACAAGTAGCCAGGGTCGCCACTGGCTGGGCGGTACATTTTCGGCAACGACTTACCCACTGCCGGGAGACTCTCCGGAGCAGTCCAAGCCACCAACACCCATCTTTGCAAGGCCATATGGAATGGCAGTACCGGGTCAGTTGGTGGACCTTAGTCCAAGATATCAGTCAGGTCATCCTGCTGAAAATCTACTGGTGGCGCAGACCACACCAAGTACTCTGTCACCCTCGACATGAGGTGCCTGTACGAAGAGTCAGCATGCGTACCAGGCTCACCCCCGCCAGACTCAACCTCTGGGGAGGTATCAAGACCACTGGCGTCGTGCAAAGACTGACGCAGGTCTTCCAACTGGCTATGACCAGATAACAGGTCGTCAGGAACCTCAGGTACCAAACCTTCCTTCAGGGCCTTTCTTGGAGTTTTCACCGACACACAGGGTACCTCCGGTAAAGCCTCCACAAAAGGCGTAGAGGGCGTCGACAGAATCGGCATCGACTCAGAAGTGGAGTCTCGAGAGAGTCCCTCGACGGACATGGCGCCGACGTCTTCTTTGAAGACCTCACAGGATCCACCGGTCTCGAGGGCGTCGAGGACTGGGACCTGGAGTGGGCATGGCTAGAGTGATCCACCTTGTCCGATCGGGACCTCGTAGGCTCCCGATGATCGCGCAGACCGCCCGAGCCCGAAGGCGTGCGAGCGGTGGTCCTAGCACGTTCCCTGCCGGCTTCTTTCGAAGGCGCAGACGGAACAGAGCCCTGCGATTGGAAAATCGCCATCATCCCCGTACAAAACGCATCCCATTCTGCAGGAGAAGAGTGCTTGTTGGGACAAGCAACCCGCCGACGGGCAGAGTCCTCGGACGAGGAAGGCGACCGGTGGCGGCGCTTCCACGAGTGCCTCAAAGAGGCAGAGGAATGGCAGGAACCACTCCGGGACCGAGACCCCCCCCTGGACTTACGCCAACGATGCAGAGAGTCACCTCTCAAATCGTCAATCGAAAGCCCAGTAGATTTAGACTTTCAGGGCTTGGACACCCTACCGACAGAAAGCTTCTTCCGCTACCGCAAGGCCTTCGATGTCAACGACTGGCAATCGTCACAATCATCCGTGGCGTGGTCCTCATCGAGGCACAAGAGGCAGGCGTCGTGCGGGTCCATCAGCGACATCTTGGAACCGCAGTCCCGACACTTCTTGAAACCTGGTCGCGGGGTAGAATAAGACTAAAACATGATATCTTCACAAACAAACAAGTTCGAAGAACCGATAGAATAACTCAGAAGAATCGAGGCGCGCCGATATCTCCGAAGCGAACACGTTCGGAGAAAAAATAAAACTGAGGCTACGGGCGCCGTGCGTCCTACTTATAACATCCAGTGACGTCGGCTCGACGGAGGCCCTCGAGGACAGCATATCCACGTCATCGACGCAGGAGCCGAAAAATAATTCCGAAGCAGCACAGCTGTGGTGATTACCTGTCATAGATGTGGAATACGTCAGAGGAACCAATCCCTTCAAAGTACTCTTTTTAGTGTGATGGGCAAATGATAGTTGACTTGCTTTGCTCCTGTCTGATTTGGACCCTTTGAGTTGACTTTTGAAAAGTGACGAGTGGTCTGGAAATACAATGTAAATTCCAGGGATCATGAAGGTAATGTTGGGTGCTGTACATCTTATGCCTCAATTTGTTAACGGCTATTCACAGTGAATAGCTCTAAAAGTATCTGTCATGTCTGCCCTTTGGTTGGCACCAAGTAAAACGTTTGGTACAAAACATATTGAAGACTTAAAAATGGCCACATGAATAAGGGCAGTTGTCATATCACTGCCTGTGATTTCATCTGGCGCTGCAGCTCGTTCACGTGACACACCACTTTGTATGCTCTACATTTTATGTAGAAAATAAAGATTTTTAAGAGAGAGTAGTAACTGCTTTATTCAGAATGGGCAAGCAGATTAGGAATAGTTTGGAAACTGCACAGAAGTGTTGTGAAGTGGGAACAACCTTTTGACCCTCCGAAGCGGTTCAAAATAAGGAGAAGGCGGTGAAATGTAATAGAGACCAGGGAGTAGGCGGGTGCACTTAAAACCCTTACACTATCACATTATTGTACACTTTGTAGATGTAGTGCCCATGCAGGAGCAAACGTCATCTTAGATATTAGAAGCCATATTGAAACTTAAGGCCTAAACGCGGTGCAGCAACAAGCCTTCAGGCCGCAGACATGGCGAAAGGAATCGGTTGTATCCCAGGCTCTGATGTGAAAGACAAGAGAGCATGTTCTGAATGCTCACAAGGCCTAGTAGGTCTGCCTCCATCCTTCATTGTTTTAATACATTTTGATTCCCAAGTTCCCTCCCTGTTGACCTGCGAGTGCTTTGAAACAATTTACTTGCTGTATAAGCACCTTACAAATGCACAATAAATAAGTACTTAATTGCCAATTAGCTGCCACCCCATGACCGATGACGACTGGAGCATCACCCCGGAAGAAGATGGACTGGGGCCAATGGCCTGGCATCCCCTATGGAGCAAGCAATCTATATATCGGTTCACACCAACCGCGCTGGTTTCTACTGTATATAATGATATTACGGATGACGCAATGTACCTTCTTAAAGAGTTGCTCATGCAGATTTTGGCAGAACGTTGAGCAGCAGCAGAGCTCTTTGCTGGTGCACTCCTATTTTGTAGGAATAAAATACTTGTTATCCTTGCAAGAGGTGTATTGGGCCTTTTTTCCCCTAGTGGGCTGTATTTTCTTCTGGTGAGAGAGTTTAGGTGACTCCGATGTGATCCCAGCGGCCCCCGTGACGACAGAGGCTTCTAGGCCATTTCTCTGCGGGGCTGAGCACACCTGCAGCAACCATTACCAGGCGCTCAACTGGCAGAGGTGTGCAGGAGATGTTTTTCACAGAATTCCTGTCTGCTCTTTGGAGCGGGGCGCGGCTCCTAGGAGACCGCTATTGGGACCCTGTGACGGAGGAGCTCGGGTCACACCTTGCGAGAGAAAACAAGGGATATGATGTGTGGGGGAGTGCTGTAGGTATGAGTGAAGAAGTGTGCTAAGGCCATGTGGCGAGATTTAATATTTTGTTATTTTTTGATAATTTAAGAGGATTTTACGGAAGAAAAACAGGAGTGTCCGGGCCTTTCCGAGTGAGGGAAGATGATGGCACCATTTTTTTTTGTGAAATGGAGATACAAAGTAGGAGCTCTGTATAATTAGTGGGCTCGGTGGAAGTAGTAGTAGTTTTAGGTTATTTTCGTTTGTTATTTTTGTGTATTATGATTTTTCGTGCAAAAGGTGGAGGCCAGAGGTGGGCCTGTGTTGATAGCTTGTTTTGGGAGTATGTGGTGTGACTGTGTGCACGTGTGGAAAGGGGGCAGGAGGGAGTGGTGATGGGGAGGCGGGACGGTGGACTGGTAGTGACTTCGGGATAAAAGTGTGTGCAGCGCATAATTACAAAGGTCAGGCTTTGAGCGCACATATCGCAGAGATAGGAGGGTGGACGCCAGTGGAGTACATGTATGACATGCATTACATACCGTAAAAGCATTTCTGATGATTGTATCTGCTTAGATTCACATGCTGTGCATATGGTCCGACATCCAGTGGTAACCGCGGAGTATTGCATTTTGTCTTTCGGGGACCGAAAGGGGACGTCGGCATAGCCGTGTCTGTAACACTATCCCTATCGTGACATGTGTAGTACCCAAAATCCCTCACGCGCTGAGGTCCCTTCGATTGTATTTTTTCTGCCATGAGGGAGCTCCAGGATATAGTGAGTGAGTACATAAGAGAGAAGTAGTAAGAAATCTATGTTCCTTCCACCCCAAGCAGGGAGCCAGGGAGGGCGCATGTGAATCTAAGCAGATACAATCCTCAGAAATGCTTTTACGGTAAGTAATGCATGTCTTCTGATGCTTGTTAATCTGCTTAGAATCACATGCTGTGCATAGACTAGCGAGCAGTACCCGGAGTTGGAGGTGGGTTGTGAGAAGGAACAGTAGAGAAAAGATGTCTTAGTACTGCTTGTCCCACCTGAGAATCAGACCTAGAATGAGTGTCTAGGCAATAGTGTTTTGTAAAGGTGTGTACAGAACTCCAGGTTGCCGCTTTGCAAATGGACTCTAGGGGAACATTTGCAATGAATGCTTTGGATGCCCCAGTGCCTCGAGTAGAGTGTGCTCTAGGCTTGAGGACAGTTCTCTCTTCGCAAGAGTAACAGTGTGATGCATTTGACAATCCATCTTGAGATTGCTGATTTAGAGACATGATCCCCTTCTCTACCAGCTTCCACTGAAACAAAGAATTGTTTTGTCTTCCTCAGTGGTTTAGTTCTTTCCATGTAAAACATGACTGCCCTGCGCACGTCTAGTGTGTGAAGGCTTCTTTCGGCCATGTTAGTGGGTTTCTGGAAGAACGTGGGTAGTTCGATTGACTGGTTCACATGGAACTTTGAAATAAATTTCAGCACAAACCTGGGATGCGTGTTATCTTTGTGGACTGTAACAAAGGGGTCTAAAACAGAAAGAGCCTGTAGTTCGCTAACCCTTCTGATAGAAGTGATAGCCACTAGGAAGGCTGTGTTATAAGTCAGATCTTTCAGACTTGCTTTATGCATAGGCTCAAAGGGAGCTCCCATGAGCCTGGTCAAAACCACATTCAGATCCCACCCAGATCTGAAGTTACCCGTGCCGTAGTTGTTCTGACCGGCACGGGCTTGCCCTCGAAAGGACCGCTGAGAATTATTACCCCTCTGGGAGGCGGGTTCTGTGTAATCTGGTGCAAGAACTTTATAGTCTCGTGCTACTTCTCGGCCGTCTCCAACGCTTCATCCACTGCTTTCCCGAAGAGGTTAGTCTCGTCAATGGGTTTATTAATAAGAGGCCCGAGTCTCAGGTCTGAAGCCCGATGTGCGCAGCCATGTGTGTCTTTTTAGAAGAGTGCCTTACGCAAGAGACCTGCCTGCTGTTTCTGCAGTGTCCAGGGTGTTCTTGACCACATTTTGATTAACCAGTTTTCCCTCCGCAACAAAGGTGAGAAGCTTTGTTGTGGCTGGTTCCGGAACCTCCTGGAGGTTTTCTTGGAGCAGGTTCCATTGGGCATCAGCGTAGCTTACTAAGAGCGTAGTAGTATTAGCAATCCGAACGGTGTATGCAGCTGCTGAAGTGACACGTTTGCCCAGGGAATACAACCTCTTAGACTCCTTGTCCGGTGGCGATTCTCCCGTGGCAAGGGGTACCCCTGCCCTCTTTCGAGTGGTAGTCACAACCAGTGAGTCCGGGATGGCGTGCCCTTTGATATACAGAGGGTCGGTCGGAGAAGGCCGAAATAATTTTTTGACTCTTGGGTTCACTGCCCGTGTCTGAGCAGGTGTAACCAAAGATGGGGCTTCCCCCCTCCGAACAGAATTAAGGAGGGGGATGGATTGACTCGGTGGGGGTTTTTCTTTGATAATATCCTCCACGAAATCCTGCTCCGGTACCGCTCTTGGGTGGCAATCTTGAAGAATTCTGCCACTTTTTTCAACATGGAGTTGAAAGCCATTTGGTCATCCACAGGGTAGGCCTGGCGAGCCAGGGTGGAGGGAGGAGAGTCAAGGATCACAATATCAGCGTCCTGATCTTGTGTCCAAGGGTTTTCATCTTCCTGCTGGGTCTCCTCCCAGTTGTCTGTCGTGTCCTGTTGATCCTCCTCATAGTTTGAGAAAGGACGCTTCCTCTTCCTCATTATAGATAGCTCTATAAGTATCCATATGGATCATGACTTCTTGTTGGAAAACCTGAGACTGATCTACCTGAACTTGAGGGTTAGGGTCTACCTGTGCTTTTTTCGGGGGCGGATTATCTGAAGAGGCGATAATCTGCTCCAGCCGATCCATACAACCCTCGAACTTTTCTGTAGTCCATTTAGAGGACCCGAACGGGCCGCCGCGAGGAGAAGTGACATTCTCCGCCCTTTGGCGTCGACGGGCACCTCGAAGGGTGTCGGAGAGAGTCTCTTGACTATCTAAGTTAGTCCCATCGGAATCATTATCTGCCGAAAACTTTTCAGCGGATTGACCCATAATCTTTGGCGGGACCGGGATAAGACCCGCCGCCGCTGATGCTACTTTGGATAGACGCTGAATCGTTGAGAGACAAAGAAAGACCGTCCGTGCCACCAGGAGGTTTAGCGGATGGGTTTCCGGGTAGAGGCCTAGTCGCATCCTTTGGGCCTATAGAGGCCTTGGGACTCGAAGCGTCAGGCTCCTAACTTTCGACCTGTGTAAGATTAGGAGTAGCGCCCTTAGTCTTTTTCGTTTGCCCAGTCGCCATGCGCTGCTGCGAATGCGGGGAAGGCCTTGGATCAGAGCGATCCGTGGGAACCGGCGATGAATTCGGCAGCCCCGTTAGCCTTTTTCGACGCAACCATTGAAACTGGCATAGGGGTTGTGTGCTTAGTGTTACGGTGCGATAGTACGCCCCTGTCGCCGGGTGTGGTCCCTGTAGCAAGACCAGAGTCGAGCCTGGAAGGATCAGGGACGGGCGTGACAGACCTAGAAGTGTCCGCCTCAAGGTCTATAACATCCACGTTTGGTCATCCGAAGTACCCCTGTCACTTTTGGCTGGTGTGGCGGTGGGGGAGGGGGCCTCCACGCGTGACATGCCGTACGCGGCCCACCGCTTTACATGGTGCTCCTTAAGGGTCTTGGGCCGAAGTAGTTTGCACGCCGCACACCGCTTCTCGTCGTGCTCTAGAGGGAGACAGGCGTTACACGTCCTGTGCTCGTCCTTCCAAGGATATCTGACCCTACACTTAGGGCAGAATCTAAAGGGAGTCCTTTCCATAGCAAAAGGGAAGGATGACCAGACCAAAAGGGAAAGGAGGGGAAAGGAGGAAAGACATACTAAAACAATATGGCCACCCCGACCCCACTCTCCCTACTCTATAGGTCGGCCAGAGGGGCCGGCTCGACCACATTGACAATCGGGCCGCCGGAACATAGGCGCCGAAACCCACAGCCGTAGACGATTCCCTGTAGTCTTCGTCGAAGTTGTAGTTATTGGCAAAATGACTTAACGGGGAATAAACGGACAATTCGGTAAGATAAAGAATGTCTCTAGTAGAGCTCCGCTATAGGGCGAACAGGTATCTGGGCAGAAAAAAACAATCTGAGGGACCTCGGCGCATGAGGGATTTTGGGTACTACACACGTCACGATAGGGATAGTGTTACAGACACGCCTATGCCGACGTCCCCTTTCGGTCCCCGAAAGACAAGATGTAATACTCTGCGGTTACCACTGGATGTAGGACCATATGCACAGCATGCGATTCTAAGCAGATTAACAAGCATCAGAAAGTGGATTACCATTGTACAGGCATCAGATAGTCAAGTATCACAATAGAGGGATACTAGACCACATGAGCACGTTTTTAGCTGCTAGATATAAAGCTAAACAACTTGAAGAGTAAAGTGATATTAAGATGATAGAGGATGTGGAGTACCCCGATAGGGTGGGATCCAGACTATTGAAGGGCCCACCCTAGATGCAATGTCAGTGTCAACACAGGGGAATAGGACTGTGCCCACACATACAGTGCTTTACCCACTCGCCACTCGTCCAGCCACCGGGTATACAAACCTCACATACGTGCCCAACCCGGCTACTGCCCCACCTCCCAATAGATCAACACTGAGTGCTATGCCGCCCCAGGACAGTATGGTTCAGAAGGAGTTAGAAGAGGCACTGGAGGCTACGCAGGTAGAATTGTCTCGACTGAGGGTGACACAGGAGGGGGGAGGAAAGAAGGGGAGTGCGTTGGATGAATGGAGAGCAGGAGACATTTTGTTTAGGTTAGATAGAACAGCAATTAAGGATGTGCACATTGAGAAGGAGGGAGGGGGTGATGGGCAAGCGGAAAGTACGGGATACAGGACAGTGAGGTCTGACAGGGATGCAGACAGAGCTAAGGGAAGACCAATGGGACACATTGGATGAGATTGAGGACGACGAAGGGGACGTGCAGCAGGCGCCAGAGGTTACACCATGGGGGGAAAGTTTGTGGGGACCACGATTAAGGAATAGGTTTTGTCGGGTGGCAGTGGCAAGGAAAAAAGGAAGTGTCGGACGAAAAGAAGGGAGAAGTACATGTACCCAAATGGCGCTGTTGCATAAAGGCCTAGGCAGGCCACACTAGGTGCCCTGGGCGCAAACGGATAAGAAAAATTTGATCAAGCTACTTCCACCCGTTACTGCTGGGGCCGGTAAGTGGATCTATGCCTTTGAAAAACATATTCCTATGGGATTTTCCCATTGTTTGAGGCTACCACTTTTTAATATAGCCTCGAACATACCGCCGGTTTATTAAATTAATATAAATTCACCGGTTGGTATTTTTTGCCGAATCTCTGTCCCAAAATGGCGTTTGTGTTCGCTTCTGTGACTCCAACCCAAGTCGAGCCCTTTGTTCCACTTTTTGGCGGGCTTCTCCACAGAAGCCTCCAAAAGTGGTGCCACTCTATCTGTCTTAGGCACCCTGGACTGAGTTGCCTTGGCAACTCAAGTCGCACTCTGGTGCGATTGGCCCAGTGGTGAGCCCGGCTCACCACTTAACATGTTTGAGTGACAGCTAGGACTGATGAATGGGGGTTTTCTGCATAAAAGCAGGGCTTTGGGGACTGGAACTTCAGAAGTCGCCACAGGACCTAAAGAATCCGAGGAGGGAGAAGCCGAGCCGACCTGCAACGACGACACCACCGGTGGAGCCCTGCTGAACCGTCTCACCACCTTTCCCGACGACAGAGGAGGAGATCTCCAGTCCGGAGAGTCTTCTTCCTTTGACTGGTGGGGATAACCAGTTTGCCCGTCTTTTCGCCTTCCTGGATCATCTAGTGGCCGCCTTGCCTGTGCCAAGCACCCCGGCAACTGGGATACCACGGTTTACCACTACCGCAAATAAAAGGGTAGTACCTTGAAACCGGACAACTCCGCGCTGGTTTCTTCCCTGGCAGTGCAATGACCTTCATCTTTCCTCCACGTCGAGACCTCCTCTTCCTCTGGACGAAACACCGACTTGCACCCGCTGCCAGGAACAACTGCCCCCCTTTGGAGCGTTCTTCCCATTTCAGGTACTGTGTCCCGCCTGGCTTCCCTTGCGACAGATCGTTCGGGGTGACAGTAAATCCACGACTTTCTAACCTGGGTTAGCCTGGGGCCTGTTAACTAACTTTTTCTGACTTGATCTATTCTTTTTTTGAACTATCTACAAAGACTCTTTTGGGCATAACCCCACTGTGTGATCCTGGACACATTTCGCTTGCTCTCTCTAAGAGTGGGCCTGGCATTTGAACTTCCTTGCTCTCCAGTAGACTTTGCCTAACCTGCCTCACTGTGGTTCTTTTAAAAGTATTGAAATTGTGTGCTTTCATAACTCTGCCTTTTACCTCCCTTTTTTTTTTTAACTGGTTAGAGTGCCATCTTAGGTTAAGCGCTCACCTCTGTCTGAACATAAGTGGTGTTTCTCGCTAAGACTTGTCTAATAAGTAATCAGGGTTGTATATCTATAATAGTGACTGTGTTGAATTTCCTTACCTCTTTTTGTGCTAGTGTAATTTACAAGTGTGTCTTTAAATAAATAATTATATACTTTTACACCAAAGCTCTGGTTGGTGTTTGCTTGTGCTACTGTATCTCTGTACCTATTGTGTATACTCTATATACGGTCTAACTTCTTGAGAGAAGTCTGGCTGCTCAGCCACAGCTACCAGGTAAATCTGGGTGGTACAGACTGCTACCAATTGGGTTTACTGCCAACACCTGTAGTCTTAAGCCTTTTGCAGTGGTCCCTAAGGGAACTGCACAGGTTTCTGCCTAACAATCAGGGAATGAAACTTTCCACTATCAGGACACGCAGGGCTTCTCTGGGGTTGTTGCCACGGATCCCTACACAAAAGAAGTCAACATCAAATTCTGAAAGCTCCCCTATACAGTTGTTGAGGCGAGAGCTGCTAAGCAAATTGAATATGACCACCTTCTTCACAGAACAAGGAATAGTGTATGTGCCACCCCGGGCATGTGTGCTGCAAGAGCAATGATCATAATACATGCAAGGGGAGGAGAGGCACTGGTCTGCAGTATTCCTGTGGACCCGGATATGTTTGTGCAGGGAATAATAGTGTTTCTCCAGGCAGTGTTGCAAATTGATGAGGCCTGTTTACGTGTGCCGTCCGACTTCCTTTTCCAGCCAGTAGTAACCCCTGAATTGGTGGCAGGACCCATACTGTCCCTGGATTTGCAGGGCCTCATGGTGCCAGTTAAGAGGATTGTTGTGATTGGGACCGACTGAGAGGTGCGACTGGCGCACAGTGTTGTGTATTGACCCTACAATGCCTCTTAGAGAAGTAACCCATACAGACTTGTTTGCACATCGACCAGGTGATGCAGAGATTGTGCTTGCGATTTCTAGCCCTTGTGACATTATTGTGCAGTATCAGAAAAGTGCAATGCCCCAAGATGGCTCTCGCAGCCCCTGCCCCTCCTTTCACTGAGACAGGCTTTGAGCAGGTCCCTGAAAGGCTCTGGACAACAAATGCCTATGATGTGGAGCTCTTACAAGGAGTGACCCCAGTCCGAATAATACTCAAACCAGGCGCTGTGCTGTCCCGGGTGAGGCAGTATCCTTTATCAAGGGAGGCATAGGAGGGGATATGGGACACCAACGTTGCCCTACTAAATCAGAGGATGGTTGTGTCTTCCACCTCCTCCTAATGGGGGGAAGCTGGAGAATGATTCAAGATTTGCGACCCCTTAATGACATTGTACTGGCAGAATTTCCAGTGGTCCCGAACCCTGCAACAATACTTTGTAACATCCCTAAGAGGCGACCCACTTTACTGTGGTAGATCTTAAGAACGCCCTCTTTGCTGTCCCTTTGCATTCCGACTCACAATACCTCCGCACGTTTACACATTGGGGATGCACTTTGAACACACAAGACTGCCTCAAGGTTATTGTGAATCTCCCACCATTTTTAACAGGATATTACATGTTCATTTAGGCAACATTCAGCTGCCCAGTAAAATTATTCAGTATGTTGATTTAATGGTGTCCATTGTCAGAGCACAGTGCAGGCAGGGCTACATTACACTCATACAGCTCTTGGCCCGCAAGGGGTACAAGGTTGATAAGGGAAAATTACAGTACTGCCTCCAGGAGGTACCTTATTTGGGTCAATTGATTTCTGTAAACGGCAAAAGAATAATTTCAGATCTGTGCGCACCACCCAGCAACAGAAAACAGTAAAGGAGATGCAAACAATCTTTGGACTTTGCAACTTCTCTAGGGCATGGATACTTGACTATGCAACATACACCAGGCCCCTTCTACAGGGCTTCAGGGAAGCTCAGAAAGACATCAAAATAGTATGGACGCAGGACATGCTCACAAATGTCAATGACCTCAAGGAGGTCATATCCACAGCATCAGTGTTAGCAAACCCAGACTACAAGCAAGAATTCTATCTATTCTCTGACTCCAACGAGCAACCAATGACTGCGGTGCGGACGCAGAAAAGGTCCATGGGCCAAAAGCCATTGGCCCATTACAGCGACGTGTTAGACTCAGTAAAGCAAGGGCAATTTGCATGTGAACAAGCACTTGCCGCTGCAGCATTTGCCATTGAAAAAAAGCCCCACCATCGTTCTGGGATGATCCGCAACATTGTACTTCGAGCATGCAGTTTTTGCCATTTTAGAATGCTTTAAGTCCACACTAACCACACAGCGAGCATTCACATACAAGGTCATTCTATCAAGCCGAAACATCCACATAGACGATGACTTGGCCAACAAGGACTGTTACTTTTGAGGGAGAAGAAGAGAATATTCCAAAGGACCATGATAAACCACTCGAGTGGAGGGGGGTCCACTTCGTTGATGGGTCTCATACAATTGACCAGGATACAGGCTAACGGCACACTGGTGCGACAGTAGTTTGCTTGCAACATAGGGTGTATGAAACATTAGTGCCATAGAGATTACCAATGCATTTGTCGGCTCAAGCTGCTGAGCTCATATCGCTTATTCAAGCGCTATGTTAAGGATTTCAATCAGGCGACACACACACCTTGGTCTCGGCGTAGTATGTAGCGCACAACTGAGATGCTTCTCATTTTATGCAGATTCAATTTGAGATGGTACACAACTCGTATTGTTATTGTGCTTGTACCGCGCCAAAGCCCGTAAGCATCCAGGTGCTAAGAGAAGTATCACACCCCCTTTTCAAATACCCCGGGTCACAATGGACCATGAACCAGGCTGGTTGGTAAAATGCAATATTTATTTATTTTAAAATTCAAACGAAATCATACAATTTTTAATATGAGGCAGCAATCACCAATGGGGTGATAATTACAATGAGGATGTAACCAATGCACTTGGTTTAACCTCCTAGTGGAACATATACAAAACACCAGGAAATAGGACGACACTCGGAAATAGACGAATAAAGAATTAATGTGCGGTTAAAACTCTAAGGTAAATACAATTTCTCACTACAGCAACAATGCATAGACACTAACAATCCCCAGCAATGGATTATCAAGGACATACAATTGAAAACTGAGTGGAAAGTTTAAAAATGATTGCAGCAAAATGACACGTGTAAAAGTTGCATTTCCTTTCAATTTCCGTGTAAATTTACTCAAACGGTTTTTAATAAAAACTGGTGAAATACTCCGATTTGGAGTGCGGTTTTTGGGCGGGGGATAGATATATATCATAGGTACAACATAGAGGTGAAAATAGGCCTGACACTGGTGAATTGAGAGATATTTGGAAGGTAGAGGGAGGTTTGTTTTTAGGAAAATAGAGCGGATAAAAGTGAAAAAATAAATCGTTTTTTAAAAGTGAAAGGCAAATTTTACTTAAACTAAATTTGATGGCTAAGAAAAGAGGAACGCCACCCGTGAATGACAATGCATTACTTACCGTAAAAGCATTTCTGATGGTTGTATCTGCTTAGATTCACATGCTGTGCATAGGTCCGACATCCAGTGGTCACTGCGGAGTATTGCATTTTGTTTTTCGTAGTCGAAAAGGGGACGTCGACAAGGCGTGTCTGTAACACTATCCCTATAGTGACGTGCGTTGTACCCACAATCCCTCACGCGTCGAGGTCCCTCTGTTTGTATTTTTCTGCCCTGAGGGAACCTTATAGACGTGAGTGAGTACAGAAAAGAGAGATATAAGGAAGTCTATGTTCCTTCCATCCGAGCGGGGAGGAAGGGTGGGCGCATGTGAATCTAAGCAGATACAACCATCAGAAATGCTTTTACGGTAAGTAATGCATTGTCTTCTGATGTTTGTTAATCTGCTTAGAATCACATGCTGTGCATAGACTAGCGAGCAGTACCCGGAGTTGGCGGTGGGTTATGAGAAGGAACAGTAGAGAAAAGATGTCTTAATACTGCCTGTCCCACCTGGGAGTCAGATCTAGAGTGTGCATCTAGACAGTAGTGTTTTGTAAAGGTGTGCACAGAACTCCAGGTAGCCGCTTTGCAGATGGACTCAAGGGGAACATTTGCAATGAATGCTATGGAAGCCCCAGTGCCTCGAGTGGAATGTGCTCTTGGCTTGAAGGGTAGTTCTCTCTTAGCAAGAGTGTAACAGAGAGTGATGCATTGAACAATCCATCTAGATATAGTGGATTTTGAGACCGCATCTCCTTCTCTTCCTGCTGCCACCGAGACAAAGAACTGATTAGTCTTTCTCAGTGGTCTGGTTCTTTCCATGTAGAACATGACAGCTCTGCGTACATCTAGTGTATGCAGACTTTTTTCTCCCGAGCTGGAAGGGTTTTGAAAGAACGTTGGTAGTTCTATAGTTTGGTTTACATGAAATTTCGAGATGAATTTAGGTGCAAACCTTGGGTGTGTGCGTAGAACCACTTTATCTTTGTGAACTGTTACGAAGGGGTCTAGTACAGAAAGAGCCTGTAGTTCACTTACTCTCCTAATGGAGGTGATAGCTATTAGGAAAGCAGTCTTAAGGGTGATATCTTTAAGAGTTGCCTTGTGCATGGGTTCGAAGGGAGGGCCCATGAGTCTGGAAAGTACCACATTTAAGTCCCATCCGGGAGCTGGGTTAGCTATCGGAGGGTGTATCCTCTTTACCCCCTCCATGAAGGCTTTGATAACTGGTATCTTCCACCACGACACTTTAAGTTGGGAAGTGGTGTATGCAGAAAGTGCCGCTAGGTGGACTTTAATGGAATTGAACACTAAACCTGAATCCAGTAAATGGGTCAAGTATAGAATAATGTCAGTAGGAGAGCAGTCAACTGGGTTGATGCTAGTACCTCTACACCAGATAACGAATCTTTTCCATTTGCTAGAATAGCAGTGTCGAGTATTAGGTTTTCTGGCTTCCCTGAGGATGTCCATACATCTCTGTGGGAGTTGTAAATGTCCAAATTCTATGATCTCAGGAGCCAGGCTGCTAAGTTCATGGTCTGAGGGCATGGATGCAGTGTCCTGCCCTTGTCTTGTGACAGCATGTTGTACGGGCAGGGAAGTTTCACTGGGGGAGATAGGGACATCTCCATCAAGTGAGCGAACCAAGGTTGCCGTGCCCACATTGGGGCCACTAGTATCATGGTAACCTGCTCCTGGTGCATCTTGTGCACCACTTTGTTGAGAAGGGGAGTCGGGGGAAAGGCGTAAACAAATTTCCCTGACCATTGAATCGACAGACCGTTCCCCTTGGACTGGTTCTGGGGGTACCTGGAGGCGTAACTTTGGCATTGTGAGTTCTCCAGGGTTGCGAACAGGTCTATTTCCGGGAATCCCCATTGCGTGAAGATGTCTAAGACGATGTCTTCGTGCAATTGCCATTCGTACTCTTCGGGCAGGGGGAAGTCTCTGCTGAGTTTGTCTGGTACATGTTGTGATAGTAGGAACATGTTGTGTTTGAGAGCCCACTTCCATATATTCTGGGACAGCTTGGACAGTCCTGGAGAGTGAGTGCCCCCTTGCTTGTTGAGGTAGTACATGGCTGTGGTGCTGTCTGTGAGGACCATCACTGTCTTTCCTTGTAAGTGTTCCTGAAAAGCTTTCAGTGCTTTGAACACCGCTAGTAGTTCCAGCAGGTTTATATGCTTGGATGCTAAACTCGGAGTCCACACTCCGTGTGCCGTCTGATGGGATAGGTGAGCCCCCCATCCTGTAAGGGATGCGTCTGTGGTTAGAGTGGCTTCCACTGCGGGTGTGGCAAAAGTTTTCCCTAATAACAGGTTTTCTTTTGTCCACCACCGTAGCGAGAGAACCAAGGCCTGCAAGACCACCACTAGATCGTCCCATTGTCCGCTGGCCTGACACCACTGGCTGTAGAGCCACTCTTGCATTGGGCGCATGCGCAGGCGCGCGTGAGGTACCAAATAAATACATGACGCCATCATCCCTAGCAAGCGCATTGCTTTGCGTACCGTCACCTCTCGGCCTGCTACATAGTGGGGAATTTGAAACAGCATGTTTTGGACCCTCTCGTTGGAGGGGAATACGAGGCCGTCCTTTGTTCGAATTAGAGCCCCTAGGAATAGTTTGGTTTGGCTGGGGTCTAAGCTGGACTTCTTTTTGTTGATGGAGAAGCCCAGTTGGGACAAAAGGTCTACGGTCTTTTGGGTATTGGAGAAGCATGTTTCGTAAGAATCCCCTGTTATGAGCCAGTCGTCGAGGTAAGGGTATACCGGGATGGATAATCTGCGCAGGTGGGCCGCTGCCACTGCCAGTACTTTCGTGAATACCCTTGGTGCAGATGCTATCCCGAAGGGTAGTACTCTGAACTGGTAGTGTTTGTCCTCTATTTTGAACCTGAGGTATTTTCTGTGCGATGTCAACATTAAAATATGAAAGTATGCATCTTTCATGTCCAGTGTTGTCATGTAATCCCCTTGTGATAACAGTGGGATTACCTCCTGTAAGGTCACCATACGAAACTTTTGGGGTTTGACAAATATGTTCGCTGGGCGCAGATCTAATACAGGGCGCATGGTTAAGTCCTTTTTGGGTACAAGGAAGTACACTGAATAAATACCTTCTGTTACCTGTGATAGGGGGACGGGCTCTATAGCTTCTTTCTTCAGTAGTTCTTCCACCTCTTGAAGAAGAATGGAGAGGTGTTGCGGTGTCATGCGACGGTTCCGTGGGGGTTTGTACTTCGGGGAACCGTTGAACTCGATGCAGTATCCGTGGGCTATGGTGGATAATACCCAACGGTCTGACGTGATTCCCTCCCATGCTGAAAGGAACGATGTTAGCCGGCCCCCGACCGGTGATGCATGGGAGGGGACCCGAATTTTCGGGTCATTTGCTGGTATTGGGCGTGGAACCTCTGGGGCTGGAGCCACAACCTCTTCCTTTGCCACGGCGTTGGCCTCTTTGACTGAACTGGGTGTTACCCTGGTTGGTGGGCCAGTTGGAGCCAGAGTAATATTGTTGTTGTTGGTTCTGCTGCTGTCTTTGGCCACGAAAGGAGCGTTTATTACCATAGCCTCTCCTGTTAGGGGGCCTAGAAATTTGATCAAGAGTCTTGATGGTATCAAACTCTTTTTTAGCATGTTCTAGGGCCTCATCTACTGCTTTCCCAAACAGATGCGTCTGTTCAATGGGTTTATTTATGAGGGAGGGTTGGGTTTCGGGCTTAAAACCTGAATTGCGTAGCCAAACGTGGCGCTTGAGAAGTATTCCCTGCACTAGGGAGCGGCCAGCCGTCTCAGCGGCATCTAGGGAGTTCTTAACGATGCCCTGGTTTACCAGTGTGCCCTCTGATATTATAGCTAGCAGGCGAGAACGCAGAGGTTCAGGTGCTTCCTCTGCTTCGCTGTGCAGCTTGTTCCACTGTGCATCTGCGTAGCTAGCTAAAAGAGAGTTGTTATTAGCAATTCTAGTAGAGAAGGCGGCGGAGGTCGTGATTCTCTTCCCCAGTGCGTAGAGTTTTTTGCCTTCTTTGTCTGGAGGTGCTTCACTAGTGGATAGTGGCACCCCTGCTCTTTTTCTTGTGTTGGTAACCACAAGGGAGTCCGGAATAGAGTGTCCTCTGATGTATAAAGGGTCAGAGGATGAAGGGCTGAAGAGCTTTTCTATTCTAGGGTTGACCCCTCTTACTAAAGCTGGGTTAGTAAGGGAAGGAGAAATTCTTCTTTTAATAGAAGCCAGGAGTGGAATAGATTGGCTAACAGGGGCTTTTTCTTTGATGACTTTTTCTACAAAGTCAATGTCTGGAAGAGTTTCCCCTGTATCAATCTCAAAATGCGCTGCTGCCTTGCGCAATAGTGCATTGAGGGAAGGTTGGTCATCTATGGGAGAGGAGTTCCCATGTGAATCCTTGAGAGGAGAAGGGAGAAAGGCATCAGGGTCTGAATGAACTGATGGGGATTGCCAAGGCTGCACTGACGGTGAATGCCAGGGCTGCGAGGTAGCTGTATCCTCTTCAAACCCTGTAGCAGTGGTGTAAGGATCTTCTTCGAACCCCTCTTCCTCAAGTTCTACCTCTTCTTCTCCACCCAAACACTCCTCATCTTCTTGGAGGTATTGCTCCTCCTCAGTGAGGTCAACCAGCCTAGGAATCTTGACTCTAGGGTCATCCTGTGGCCATTCTCTTTGTCTTTTGTGAGTGGGTGGGTCTTGGTTTCCTAGAAACCTTTCCATTTTCTCCATGCAAGAATGGAGTCTTTCAAGGGTCTCATGGGGTACCCCTGAATAGTCTAGAGGGGGGAAATTAGTGTTTTCACCTTCGAATCGTTTCAAACGCTCCCACAATGTCGACGAGAGGTTCCCGTCTCCTTCTGAAAAGCCTTCAGGTAGTTCGGAAGCGTCCTTTGGAGAAAGGGGCAGTTCCTGGCTACTTTTGTGTTTTTTCGACGCGGTATTCGACGTTTGTTTCGTCGTCCGCGTACGTTTGTCTTCGGCGACAATTCTCGCTAGGCTCTCGGCCACGATTTTGTCCGTCGAGGGCTCTGGTGTCGACGTTGTGTGCGTTGCGCGTTGTACCTCGACGGTCGCTCTATGGAGCGTTGCGTCGGATGTTTTTGGGGTAGCGCCCGTGTTAGATGGAAGCCCAATCGCTGGTCGCGACTGCGTTTGCGGGTGGGGCTTGTGACCTTTACGGTCTGCGGTAGACGCCGGAGTGCCCTGCGTCCCCTTCGGCGCTGATGGATCCTTTGTTCTCGATGAAGAAGAGCCGTGGGTAGTGTGTTTAGCCTTAAGGGGCTTGTGTGCGTCCTTGTCGCCGGGGTGTTCATCCCCATAAGCAGGGCGTGAGCCGAGCCCGTCGGGGCCGGGGACGGACGACGAGGAGCGGGAGCGCTCCTTCTGGGGGTTCATGACTTCCGTAACGGACGTCGAGTTATCGCACTCCTCGTCACTTTCAGTAACAGCGGCAGCGGGTGAGGAAACTGACTTCGACATCGCGTAGTCCGCCCACCTCTTAACCCTACGTTCTTTAAGAGTCCTGGGTTTTAAGAGCTTGCAGGCTGCGCAGCTGTTCTCTATGTGATCGAGGGGTAAGCAACGATTACAGAGCTTGTGCTTATCTTTCCAAGTATATTTGCCCCTGCAGCGTGGGCAAAACTTAAATGGTGTCCTCTCCATAGCTGAGGCAATAATAGCTGGCGATAACAACCCCAAGGGAAAGAAAAGGGAGAAAGAAAGACATTCTCAAAGAGAAGAGACCAAGTTCTAACCCCCACTCTCCCCACTGTAAGTTGGCCGTCGAGGCCAGGCCACGTGTTCGGCAGCG
Source organism: Ambystoma mexicanum (assembly GCF_040938575.1). Taxonomy (NCBI): domain Eukaryota; kingdom Metazoa; phylum Chordata; class Amphibia; order Caudata; family Ambystomatidae; genus Ambystoma; species Ambystoma mexicanum. The sequence continues at coordinate 142,076,008 of NC_090930.1, read as the reverse complement.
CCGAAGGATCTCCTCCGCTCTTCCTCTCCGTCGAAAATCAGTTCGGCGGAGAAACAGCTTCACAGCTAACGTCGAGGGGGAGGGATCGTTATCAGTATATTAAGTTATGACAAAAGGACCGAGGTCCGTGGTAAGTATAGCAATGTCTCTCTAGGAGCTCCGCGAAAGGCGACCAGAAACTGGGCGGAAAAAAACAATCTGAGAGACCTCGACGCGTGAGGGATTGTGGGTACAACGCACGTCACTATAGGGATAGTGTTACAGACACGCCTTGTCGACGTCCCCTTTTCGACTACGAAAAACAAAATGCAATACTCCGCAGAAACCACTGGATGTCGGACCTATGCACAGCATGTGATTCTAAGCAGATTAACAAACATCAGAAATAAAAGTTACTTTGCAGTTGTAAACCTTCACGCAGTGTACCCCTTTTATTTAGGGAAAATTAATGTATTTATACACAATATCAATAATGACTTATGATCTATGCAAAACAGAAATGAAGAGAAAAGTGGCGCTAACGCTTGCAGATCAAGGGCAAGAACCCAGAATTCTGACAGTTTTAACATGTTACCAAGATAAGGATAGGGTGGCTTAGAGAGTGAGATCAGGACAAATGCAAGACAAGGTAGACTATGGATTTCTATGAGGTAGGGATTATACTTACAGTCCACTTTTAATTTTGGGATTTTTGGACCGTCAATGGTTCTGGTCACTACAAGGCAGTGCGCGCCTGGACAAGGACAGCTAGGCAAAAGACAGCTGGGCAGGGTCGGGTCACCAGATGGTTATTCTGGTCACTGGATGGCACAGGTACCTCTGGATGCAGTTGGTGAGCAAGCAGTTAGTGGTATCAGGATGCTTCCCAAAAGAATACCACAGCTTTACCCTTTTTAATGGGAGATTAGTGGGTTGATTCTGGATCAAGGGCCTTGCTGGGAATAGGATCAGCAATGCTTGGGTTTTGCAGTGGGCCCTGGAGTAGGGTCAGCAATGCTTTGGCCTTTCAGTTGGAATCTGGACTCAGCAGGACGAATGGAACAGGACGCCAGCGCAGGAAAATCAGGAAAAGTGTGCGTCTAAAGTCTTGTCAGGGACTCTTATTTATAATGCATAGTGACATCAAAGTATATGGCTGGGCAGGCTCACCGAAGCACACCTCTAACCCACGGGATTGGTCATGGGTGCTAGTCTATGCCTCGGTCTTAACTGGTTGGATTTCAAAGCAGGTGTTACGCTCGCCTGGTAACCACGGGGATGCCACCCAGCCACAGGGACTCTGGTATCCTTCTCTGCGGTTCCCAGGTGGGACCAGCGGGGAAGTTCTGCCTTGTTAGTTCAGGTGTGCTCTCCGTCCTGCCTTCTTGGCAGGGGCGCGTTGTCCTTTATGGGCGAATGCGATCTAGTTACTTCACTGATGCCGGCCCGTTTTGAGTCTTTCAGGTAGGTCTTATTGCTGCTGTATATAGTTGTTATTATTGCATGCCTTTCTTGATTTAAATAATGTCTTTTTCTCTTCCTTCGGTGCGCGGAAGTTCAATGTGATGAATTGGCTGAATTGGGTCTCGCCGGTAAGTGATGGCGTATAAAAAGCGCTTTGATGCGGTAAGTAGGCGCTATGCGCAGCACTACGATGCCTTGCCTTTGCTAACCTGTTGTCTTTTCTTTCCCATAGATCGCGGTGCTCATCCGGTGTATGAAATCCCGAGGCGATGCTGGTCGAGGGGCGACTTGCGAGGTAAGCTTTTCGGCTCAGTTCGTTATGTTGTAAAAGTGTCTAATGCCTTGTTTCTTCCTTTTTTGCAGATCCGCCGGTCCGGAGACGCGCTGATCCTAGGATGCTGTTCACAGGAGCTGTGGGCAGCTAAAGATGAAATTACAGGTAAGCTGCTGCTGTTAACGATGTCCTTTTGTCTCTTTACAGATGCTGTTCTTCCGATGTTCGCGAGTACAGCTGAACACGATGAGCGTCACGTTGCAGGATTGCAAAGTAACGCAAAGCGTGTTATCCAAGTCGGGTGTGGTTTAAAAAGCTTCAAGAAAGTAGTCCAGGTAAAGTAGTTCCTAGGCTACCACACCCAAAACACTATACCGCATAGCTTGGTTCCAAGGAGCCAAGCTATGTGGATGCCTCCATGTTGGCTGGCACTTGCAATAAAGTAGTTCCCTAAACACAAGTCTTTATTAAGTATGAGCGTGGCGCCAAAGGCGCCAGGACTGGCCCCAAGAGGGCTTAGGCAAAGGATGCCTAAGTTTGTTGGAGACCCGAGCGAAGACCCCTCCTGGCCCATGGGCTTGCCAGGGGGGTTTCTGGATGTGGGTCATGACAGCAGGAGGGCAGATTTATGTTGTGAGTTTACAATGTTCACAAACCTCCCACAGTTATTTTAGCCAAAATCAGATTTTGCCACAAACTGTACATTTATAAAGTTGAAATCTCTTAGCAAATTATATACACAGGTTACATATTTTGTGTAGAGCATAGCACTCCAACACTAAAATCTGTGCAACATTGTTTCACCCTTCTGATACTTTTTGGTAATTTTGAGTATGAACGATTCGGCCTAAAATTCCATAACTTTATACACGTGTGGATTATCATAAGGGATGTAAGTATAAAAATATGCATTGCCATCATGGATACTTTCCTTGTAATCCCTGATTCTTTGCCATTCCCATTCCCAAAGGGTCAGTGAATTCTACCAGGTCTTAAATGAAAGCCCATAAAATCACTTTAAAACTGCAAAACCATTACATTTATACAGTCTTGCTGCAGAGATTAAAGTCTTTACATTTGTATTCATGAATAGTCTTTGGAAGCAAATGGCAGTCCTTTGTCACTGGACCATTTTTTTCTTTCTTCAGCTGCCACCAACTCATTTCCTCCAGAGCAAGGTGGGGGTTTCCCATCTGGATTGAAGGTGTATTGCCCCGTCCCCACTTCACACTTCCCTGTCCTGAAAATCCCATTGTCAGTGGGTTCAGCCTAGACTAGATTCTGTCCAACCTAATAATTATCACTGGGGTGTTAGTATCTGCTGAGAGATGCCCTCCTGTGGGTAGCATCCCCTCCAAGCAGAAACCCATTTTTCTTTTGGAACTTGCAACCTCCGGCCAATATGGTTTAACGGTTTTACTCTTATACGTGGTCCTGAATTAAACAAGCCAGTTGAATAAAATAACCCATGTGTGTATTTTCCCCAGCAACAAACCCCTTTACATTGTTAGATAATGGTAGTTCAACAGTTTAATTTTTAAAACGGGCCCTTCTATCCTTGAGTTTGCAAAGCCCATTTTACATGTGTGGTGAAAAGCTGGCCGTTTTTTTTTTTTAATTCGTTTTTCATCTCCCTCTGGATGCCCAAACTGTCTTGCAGCTATAGTTATTTTCTGGTATGCAGGAGTTTTGTTTGAAGCACAGATGCATTGAAATTGACATGGCTCAGACAGCTGGAGTTTCTTTGAACTACTGAGCTTTGATACTTAGTGAAGAAAATGAATGCTTTTTCTCGTGCGGGTAAAAGTGGAGTTCCGAGTTGATTTGACAGGGCCTGTCATTCAGAGATCATGCCTGGTTTTGCCGAAGCACAATGAGATATACTGGGCATGGCAGGGCCTTATTACTCACAGTGGTTTAAGGAATAACAGATGGAAAAGGCATCAGAGCAGCATTTTAAAGGTGAAAAAGTTTCCTTTTTAATTGAGATTTTGGGCTTGCAGCAAGGCAACGCTGCTTTTTCACTTTATTCCATTTGTAGTTGTCAGTACACACTGGCACTCTCCCTCGGTGTGTCCCCTTGTTCCATCCTGCCCAATGTATGTTTGGCAAGACAGTGCAGGCATCTTTGTGTTGCTGCAGAACGTAGTTTTAATGCCATGGTGCTCACAGGAGCCAGTGCAACCATTTTGCTGTTTCTGCGCAAATGCAGCTTGGTTTTGGCAAAATTCTGTTCAGTGGGTCAACTTAGCCCACAGCTACAAGCATCCCTGGGGTTCCACGTGACCATTTCTTCTGACTCAGCATATGGAAGAGGAGAGGATTCAGGAGAGTTGACGGATCTCCAGCTCAACATGCCGCATTACTGGACAGACTTCTTGATGCAGTATCCCAGCCATCAGTAGTCGCAGTTGAAAAATGCAACGCTCACACTAATAACACAGACAAGGTTTCACTCTAACGCTGCAGCAGATGCAGAAGCGGCAGCTTATCTCCCAGTGCCGCAGGTCTCAGAGTATCCTGTGTTGACTCCCAACACTGGACAGTTGCCAGCATCATACAATGCCTTGCCTATTGCACAGCTGATTGAGTTGCAGGGACGAGTACCAAAAGAACAACTTTGGGTGAAAAAGGAGTGTAAAAGTCCCCGACCAATCTACTGTGGAGGCAAGAAATGTCTGGGAAAGCGATTACGCCACATGAATTACTATTGGCTGCATTCAACCAGTTACACTATGGTATTGGTGCAGTATTGTTTATTTATGCAGCACCTATCAAGGAGGGTGGGAACACGGGGGGGAAAAACAGTCGCTCAGAGCCCTTGAAAATCTGTGACGATAATAGTCTGCACAGGCAGAATAAGAGCATAAATTACATTTAACAGTATGGGATAAAGCAAATAGGCCTGACAGCGATTCTGCAATTTTAACAGTACAATTAGGGGTGAAGACAAGGGAGAAACAGACAGACAGACGATGTTGAGGCATGGTGCATACGGATCGTGCAAGTGCACAGAGGGTCACAGGGAGGGGAGGATCAAGTGCACCCGGTCTGTTGAGATTGGGGTAAGTGCAGAGAGAGCCACTTTCTTGGGTTAATTTATATTGCACTGAGTGTGGGTGGGGTGTAGGGCCCTGAGGCAAGTGCGAGAGAGGACTGGCAGGGGGTTCCAAAGAACCAGTGAGACTCTGAAGGTACACCAGGCGGCTACTCAGCATGCTGTAAGGAATAGGAGGGCAAGAGGGAAAGGACAGAACTAGGTTAGCAGGGTAGCAGGAGAGAGAAGGAAGAGGAGAAGAGGAAGGTATTGAGGAGTTTCCGGAATTTCAGGAGATCCAGTTCAAGGCGTAGGGCAGCAGGGAGGCTATTCGAGGGAATCCCCTGCTGAGGATAAGGATCTCCCACCAAATCTCTGCTTTGGAGAACCGGCTCACTCGCAGAAGGTTGGAGGAAGATGAGTGGAGGGCTCGTGAAGGACAGTATTTAGGTAGGCAGTATCGAAGATAGGTGGGGTCCCAGGGCCCATAAGGCCTTGTGAACAATGCAAAGGGTCTTGAATTTGATCCTTGCAGCCACGGCGAGCCCGTGGAGTGATTTTCGACGCCGGAAGGATGCGGTCCCTGGGCTTGAGGCCAAGAATAAGTCTTGCGGTTCTGTTCTGGATGAGTTGCAGAGGGCTCAGGGCAGAAGAAGGGAGGTTGAGGAAGAAACTGTTGCAATAGCCCGCCCTGGAGAGAACCAGGGCTCTGGAGACTGAGCCTCTTGGGGAAAGTGAGAAAGGGTAGAGTACCTCTGAGCAGGTATAGCCGATACACTTTTTATATATGTTTGAAATGTGAGAGGAGAAAGAATGGAATCAAATATGACCCCAAGGTTTCTCGCTTCGCAGGTGGGTGCAGGTGCAGGGCTAAGGGAGGCCAGCCAGAGTGAAAGTGGGAAAGCGAGAGGAGGGGTCCCAATGCAAACAATCTCAGTCTTAGTGGCATTGAATGTGACTGAATAGCTGACAGGCAGATAGATATGAGCAAGAAGGAAGAGGCGGCGGCTGAGGGTAGCCTAAAAGATAGTTGTGTGTCATCTGCATAGCACTGGAAGTTAGAGGTGAAGGTGGCAATCACCCGTGCCAGGGCAGACAAATAGATGTTGAGGAACGAGGGGGATAGGTTAGATCCCTGGGGAACACCACAGGTTGAGAGTGTGATAGTCGAATAAAAGGCTCTGAGTTCCACCTGGGATGGGCGGTCGGAGAAGAAGGAGGAGGTTAACCACGCCAGAGCCTGACCTGTGATTCCCAGGGTGTGTCAGAGACGTGCAATCAGGATGTTGTGGTTAACCGTGTCGAAGGCAGAGGAGACGTCAAGGCAAACGAGGATAGATGCGGAATTACTGTCAAGATTTCAGAGCAGGTCTTCACGGGTGCTCAGAAGAGCAGTTTCCGTGCTCTAAAGCCAGATTGATGGTCATGGGAGCAACCACTAGATTCAGTGTATAGGGTCAGCTGAGAGATGCCAGTTTCTCCATGTGCTTGCCTACGAAGGGAGTGATGGAGATAGGGTGGTAGTTTGCTGGAATGTAGGGGTCGACAGAGGGTTTTTTGAGCAGAGCAGAGGTTGCACAAGGGAGTGCTTCAGTGCACTTGGGAAAACTCCAGTGGAGAAGGAGAGATTGCAGAGATCAGCCAAAGCTGGGGCGAGGGATTCAATATTGTCTAATGGTTTTTGAGGGTAAGGGGTCCACCTGTTTAAATGAAGCCTTCATAGATCAGGCCTGTCTGGTAACCTCATCTGATGTGACTGGTTAGAGAGAAGAGAGGGTAAGTGGAGGGGGAGCCAAGGGAGGCTCTGGTGTTGGTGTATGCTGTGGTGTAGAAGAGACGATGAAAAGGATGTCTTGGGTTTTTGTGTTGAAGTGTGCAGCAAGGGCTGAGCAAAGGTCCTGGGTGGGTGTGACAGAAGATGCAGCTGCAGGATTGGCGTGCTCCTTGCAGACATTGAAGAGTTTGGCCGCGTTGTTTGATGCCGCAGAGATGCAGGATTGAATAAAGACTGTTTTCTTGGTCCGGATTATGAGTCAATAGTGCCTTTGAAGGTGTCGGCAGGCTAGTTTGTCAAATGGTTCGCCCTACGCATTCCATTTCCGCTCAGCTGCCCTACACTTGATATATGACATGACATTTATAACGCGCCTATACACCAGTGTTTCAAGGCGAGACGAGGCAAGGGAGGGGGAACAGAGGGAAGACAGACAACGATCTTACTAGGCCAGGTGTCATTCAGATCGCGCAAGTGCATGGGAAGGGGGGAGGGGAAAAGTGCGAGTGGGACAGGAGAGAGGAAAGTGCAATACATGGGAGAGGGGAAAATGCAGTACATGATTGTTGAATATTAAGGTAAAGAACGGCCAGATGATGGCAAGTGCAAGGTAAGAGTAGACATAAGTGCTGGTGGAGGACTGTAGGCATACAGAATACAGTCCCCATGTGCAGGGGTTGCCAGGGAGGCAGGGCAGGTGTGAAAATGGCAGGGCCTGGGCCCAGGGTCACAAAGGGTGGCCAAGTAGCCAGTGCAGTTTCAGCCAGGAATTCAGCAGGGGGGAGGGGGAGAGAAAGCAGAAGCAAAGAGTAAGGTTTTGAGGTGCTTCCGGAACCAGAGATGGTTCTCCTCAAGTTTCAGGGAGGCAGGAAGGCTGTACCAGAGAGGTCCCTGCCGAGGAGAGAGATCTACCACCAACTCGTTGCTTGGAGAAGCGACGGACCCTGAGGGAGTTGGAGGCGGATGAGCTAAGAGCTTGAGAAGGAAGATATTTGGGAAGAGAGTTGAAGGTATTGCGGCCCCAGAAGACCTTGTGGACAATGCAAAGTGTTTTGAACTTAATCCTTGCAGCCACTGGGGGCCAGTGCAGAGATTTCAGTCATGGAGAGATACGATCCCTCAGCTTCAGGCCAAGGACAAGTCTTGCAGTCCTGTTCTGGATAAGTTGCAGAGGGCGGAGAGTAGAGGCAGGCAGATTTAGATAGAGGCTGTTGCAATAGTCCAGAACCAGGGCTCTGAGGACTGAGCTTCTGGGGGAAGGAGAGGAAAGGAAGAATACCTCCGAGGAGGTGCAGCTGGTAGTGTGACTTCTTAGAGACATCACAGATGTGAGGAGAGAAGGAGAGTGTAGAGTCGAAGATGACGCTGAGGTTTTTAGCCTTGCAGGTGGGAGCAGGAAGAGGGCCAAGTGAGGCCAGCCAGAGAGCTGCAGGGAAGGAGGGAGTGGGAGTGCCAATGAGTAAAATCTCAGTCTTACTGGTATTAAGGCAGAGGTCATTAGCGGCAAACCACTCCTGGATAGCAGACAGACAGTCAGAGATGAGGGAAGGAGAGGAGGAGGCCGAGGGTAGCCTGAAAATGAGCTTAGTATCATCCGCATAGCACTGAAAGTTGGGGCAGAGAGCGGCGATGCGGTGTGCAAGCGTTTAAGTGCAGCCAGGTCTGAGTCCTACCAAGAGTTCCACTTTTTGGAAGGCTTCAGTCAGACCCTCATGACAGGGGCAAGATTGTTAAGGAGATAGAGAGAGTGAGGTTAGCAAGGGCTGTGTCTGGGTGGGAGTCAGCCGAGGGAGTAGGTGGAGGAGTTTAAGAGGAGGCAACAGCATCCACTGTCACTTTTTCATGGGTCTCGTAACTTTGAAGCCCAGTGGCTGTGCCGGATGTATTGCTGCAAGAGGAGAGCTTAAGGTGTGCAGAGAAAAGAGTGGTCAGTCCATGAGAGGGAGGAAGTGAGAGGGATCGAGAGAGGGATGTCAATAGAGATGAGAGCATCCAAAGTGTGGCCCGCTGTGTGCATGGGGCCAGAGGGAAGGAAAGGGCGAGAGTGTCGCAAAGGTTGCCAAAAGGAGCAGAGGAGTCAGGAGAGTCCAGATGGATGTTCAGATCGCCCATCAGGAGGAGTTGAGAGGAGGAGGAGAATAGGGAGGAGATCAGGTCAGCCCATTCCAAGAGAAGAGCGTGGACTAACCTGGTGGCCAAAAGAAGGTGGCCATAATGAGTGAAGATTTTGGAAATTGTGAGAGTCTGCAAACTAGGCACTCAAAGGAGGAGTAGGCCCGCGTAGGGATGATGGACACAAATTCTGGGAAGAAAAGCGTCTCTCCCCCACCTGTCTTCTTAGGCCTGGGTGCAGAGAGGATTTTGTAGGCTTCAGGGAGGGGGGTGCCAGTTTGTGACGGAGCTCTCCTTGAACCAAGTCTCAGTGATGGCGAACACATCGAGATTCATGAGTTCGAGGAGGTTGCAGATGTCAGAGTGCTTGAAAGCAGAACGAATGTTGCGAGTGGCAATGTGGAGCAGCTTGCCATCTTTGAGGGTCTTCCTCTGGGGGGCACAGGGGTCAGTGGTCACTCCAAAGGGTGGCAAGAGGCCAGGGGGATAGTGGAGGATGGTGAAGGAGCCAAGGCCGACAAGGGAGACAGGATGGTACGGCAAGGTTGGGGCGCCTGTGTAGAGGAGTAAGGCACAGATAGCAAGAGAGCCTGGACAGAGGGAGAGAAGGTCGGGTTGAGGACCCTGAACCATGATGGTTCCTCCGAGATTAACATTAATGAGGAATCTGAAAATGACAAAGAGGTCAAGGAGAACCTCCCTGCGAGTGCCACTATTAATGGGAGAAGAGGCGATGGGAGAAAGCCGACCATGTAGCAAGTCCATAGATCAGGTGAGTTAACATCGAAGAGGGTGTCAGTGATGGGCTCTCTGACGAAGTCGTGACACAGGTGTCTGCAATAGGAAGGCATGGGTTGGAGGCCAGAGTGTCCTCCTTAAGTTTCTTCTGAACAGATTTCGTGATAGGAGAAGGATAGGAGATAGTGAAGCAGTTGGAGAGGTTAGGAGATATAGATCGTGACATGGTTGACTGCAGTGAAGGGGCTCGGGGGGGCCATTCACCAGTCAGAAGCACAGATGCACTTGGAGGTAAGGAGAGGTGGAGGTCACAAGGGAGGAGGGAGGAGACACAGGATGCATGCCAGCTAGTGAGGACCACAGCAGCCACAAGACACCACTAAAATCGATTTTTCAGCATGACGGGACAAATACATGCAGCAACTGGGCAGGGTAAATAACTATTTTCAGCAGGACAGGAGAAATACATGCAGCAACTCAGGCAAAATTGATGGAAGTCCAGATGAGGTGAAGTGAGGGTCAAACATTTCTATGTGTGAAAGAAGGGATTGAGAGGATAGATGGGGAACCGACCTTCAAAGAAAGGTTAGGTGGTCCATTGTTTCAGTGTGTTCAGAGAACATGGATGTTTTTCTCAGCCTCCGTGTGCACAATGGGGTGGGGTGGAGGGACCCACAGACCCATCCAGGCAACAGGCAGGGAGCAGACAAGGCCTTAGAAAGTGGACCTTCGAAGGGGGTGGGCCAGCTAAAAGCCTGCCGGTCCATCATAGGCCAATAAGTATTTGCAGGTGGCCAATGGCAGAGGCAAGGAGGCAAATGCTGGTGACTGCAGGGTGCCTCTCAGAGCTCCGAAAATGCAGCGGCCATCTTGAAAATGCCACAAGGCTGTAGAGAAGGCCTCCTGATGTGGCCATGACCTCAGCAGAGGGCTCGGTGGGCAGCAGTCAGGATGTGCACAGAAAAAAAAAAAAAAGTTACTTACGAACTGGTAACATTCTTTCGACTGGATGTTCCTCCAACGTATTCCACATCTTTGACATGACAAGTTGTGCACTTCGGAAACATTTTTTGCCAGAGGGCGTCCTGGGTCGATGACGTAAGGTCGATATCCGTCGAAGGCGACATCACTGGATGTTTTAAAAAGGACGCATGGCACCCGTAGCCTCAGTTTATGTTTTTCCCCCAGAACGTGTGGCACCAATCCAATGCCTGCTTGACTGCACATAGCCTTGCGGAAACCTAAGCTGCAATCACATAGGAAATTCTCCAGAGGGGTAGGCTGGGAGGGCGATGTGGAATACGTTGGAGGAACATCCAGTTGAAAGAATGTTACCAGTTGGTAAGTAACTTGTTCTTCGAATGGATTGTGTCCTCCAACCTATTCCACATCTTTGACAGACTCCCAAAGCAGTACCAGAAAATGGAGGAGGGAAAAGAATTGAGTAAACAATCAGATTGCGGAATAAAGGGCCGCCTTACCAAAGGCCATATCCTGACCATGGATCATATCCAGGGAGTAATGTTTAACAAAGGTGTGGATCGAAGCCCATTTGGCTGCATCACAAATATTCCTAATGGGAACTCCCCGTTGGAGGGCGGTGGAAGTAGCCACGCCACTATTGGAATGAGCTTGCAACCCTTCAGGAGGGTCCTTACCCGCCAATCGGTAACACTCATTAATGGTGAGGATAATCCACCTGGACAAGGTCTGTTTGGTAACAGCTTCACCCAATCGTTGTCCAGCATATCCCACAAAGAGTTGACCGTCCACTCTGACCCTGGACATCCTAGAAATATAAATGCTCAGAGCTCTCCTAGGAACCAACCTATGGAGTCGCTCCTCTTCCTTGCCAGGATGAGGACGAGGATAGAAAGAAGGGAGAACCACCTTCCTACTCAAATGATATTCAGAGACTACCTTGGGTAGAAAGGACAGACATACCCCAAGTACTACCCACCCTGTCCTTGTGGAACACAGTAAAGGGCGGCTTAGAGGAAAGTGCCTGCAATTCACTCACTCTGTGAGCGGAAGTAACTGCAAACAAGAACACTGTCTTGAAGGACATCGATCTCAAAGGACAAGAGTGCAAAGGTTCAAACGGAGCACCCATGAGAAATTTCAAAACCAAATTCAAATCCCAAACCGGCACCTGGAAAGGGGACGGCGGGAACACATTAGTCAGTCTTTTGAAATTGAGAAATCAAAGGAATAATTTCAGACAAGTGCTTCAAGATAGACAGCGCTGCTAGGTAACCCTTAATGGTACCTACTTTAAGGCAGTAGCATTGGGGACCCGATTCAACCTGAGGCTAGACTAGATACCGCTGATAGGGAAACCGCCGCTGAACCTAGAGACTCCACTCCTTCGAACCCAACTACTATTCCACCACCAACTAGCTCAGGGATATCTGGGGCTTTTTTTAGGAATAAGACAAATCAAGCAAAAAACAAGGAGAGGCCAAAACTCACAACAAAGAAAAAACAAATGCTAAAAAATATGGTTGTCAATCTATCCAGCAAGAATTTGACTAGGGGTCAACTAGACATGCTTAACCGCGGATTATCATTTGTACCAACAAGCAATAGCACACTCTTTGAGGAAAAAGTATGCTTCCATAGATTATTGAGGAAACTAAGACTTAAACTCTTTTTGAACACAGATATGGATTTGGAACAACCGACTACTACAACCAACACCCTTGAATTTCGGCCAAAAAGTAACTTCGATTCATATACACAAAACTCAATGCTCAATTTATTTGAGAAAATGGTGATTAAAGATCTAGAGAGAATCAACTATCAAAAGACCACACCAACTAACATCAAAAAATGCCAACTTGAACATATTGAAGCATTAGCCAAAGAAATAACGATCAAACCGGCGGACAAAGGTGGAGCAATTATAATCATGGACACCAAAGACTATACATCTAAATGTCTTACCCTACTCAATGACACCAAAACCTATACTAGATTAGATGGAGACCCCATACAGAAAATCAAGCTGCTGATCGAGAACATGATTGAAGAAGCGTTGGAGCATAACTGGATTGATGTCCAGACTAGCGAATTCTTAATAAATCAATACCCCATTACACCGGTATTTTACGGTCTCCCGAAAATTCACAAAAATCCTTCCAACCCCCCACTAAGACCAATAGTTGCCGGTACAGACAGCATCTTTGATTCTTTAGCTGTCTATGTGGACAGATCACTCCAATAACTAGTTGAAAACACCCCCACTTACCTAAGAGACACGACAGATTTTTTGAATTGCATCCAAGATATCAGGGCATTGAGTTCCGACTGCATAATTTTCAGTATGTAGTCTATACACGTCTATCCTGCATGAAGAAGGCATAAGAGCAGTACAATGGCTAATATCTAACTCCACAACCAATGAAGGGAATAACAACTTAAGTTTGAAATTCTTGGACCTCATACTTTTCAACAGCTACTTTAGATTCCAGGGCAAATTTTATCTCCAGAATACTGGCACATCAATGGGATCCTCCATGGCCCCAGTATACGCCAATACATTTATGTATAAATTGGAACACCAACATGTACTGGATCATCCTGAATGGTCACATCAAATTTTGATGTGGAAACGCTACATTGATGATATTTTCGTGATTTGGTGTCAGGCACGAGATGAACTGGACTCATTTTTCAACTTCATGAACACCATCCATGATAACATCAAATTTACCATGGAGGTAGGAACACCACGCTTACACTTCCTGGACGTTGATATGGAAATTCAAGAAAACCGCAACAAACAATTTGTTACATTTCACAAGCCATCACCCTAAATCTATGCTGAAAAGTTTGCCATATAGCCAAATCTTGAGGCTTAAACGTATAATCTCAGATCCCGCAGGTCTCGACACAGAGGGCACTAAACTTTTTGAAAAGTTTGAAGCCAGAGGATATCCTGAAACTATTCTCGATGCAGCCAAAGAAAGATCTGATCTTATCAGCAAAGAAGATCTGCTGATCCCAAAAGCAAAAACTAAAGAAACACCACTCTTGCACATCACCAAATACTCAATACAAAGCTTCCAGATAGGTAAAACCATCAGGAAACATTGGAGCATTCTCCATAACGACCAGACGCTGAAAGAGTTATTTCCTAAAGCACCCATGATGGCCTTCAGGCGCGGTAAGAACCTTAGAGGCAAACTCGTTAGAGCGGAAGTACCTCCAAAGGATAAACAAATGGTTCTACAAACAAGAAAAATGGGAACTTTCCCATGCCTCTGTTGTTCACACTGCAACAACATCACTAAGCGGAACAGTATCACTCACCCATACATGGGTAAAAAAAAAATTTTTTTTAAATCAAACGACATTTTGCCACCTGTATGTCCACCGGTGTGATTTACGCGATCAAGTGCCCATGTGGCAAACTTTACATCAGTCAAACAACAAGGTCAGTTAAAGAGAGGCTCACAGAGCACATATCTAATATTAGGTGTAAAAACATGAAATCACCTCTCTCAAGACACTTTTTGGAAAATGACCACACTGTAGCTCAAGTCAAATATCAGGTCCTAGAAGTAGTTAAAAACCCTACAGAGGTGGCAACTATCAGTCAATACTTTCTCGCAGAGAGAAATACTGGATTCACACCTTGAACACACTACTCCCTAAGGGCCTCAATGATAAGTTCTCGCTGAAATGCTTCATTTAATTAGACACTTATAATGAGTCCTCTAATTTTGAAAAAATAATCAGGTGCTCTCTATAGATAGCCCATTCTGCCTAGTACACTATCATTTAATCTAATCGGATGGTCATCTAATGTTTCCACTCTTTACAATGCACTGTAGAACTATGTTAACATGCAGACCTTGTTTACTTTGAATTATTGTCAATTGAACTTTATACATCAGACCTTGTTATTGTATACCCACAGTACTCTCATCTGTTCAAAAAATAAAAAAACAATCTTCATTGTGCAATTTGTAAATCCAAAGCCAACCAACTCTAACTCGCATATATCTGCATTTATAGTTCCTTTAGTCATTTTCCTTCATACTCCTTAGAGCTTCAAGTCATATCATTATTTTATCCCTTACAAGTACATTCAAATATGGCCGCCATTAAGGACAGACACTTAGGAACGTTCTTCAATCTATGTATTGCAACATGAGTCTGTTTTCCACCTCTATATAACACGAACTACATACAGTCTTACGCGTGCAGGAGGGTCCTTCATTCCAGACGGAGCGTCCCCTGCTTAGTAATAGTTTCTATCTACTCCCGGCTCGTTAGTGTGCCACTTGTGAGATCGGCTCTGTGACGGACGAAGTTTCCAATACACAATCGCGTATTGTGTTTACACTAGTAAGTTCCTGCATCCACACATGGCATTGTGCCGGCTTTGTATTCCACTCTAAGACTTTCCTTTACTTATCCGTAGCTCCTCTGTGCTATTTCTTATATTCACAGACCGTGTATCTTTCAGCACTATCTAGTGCTTCCACGTTGTCCTTTGGACGCAAGTTACCGGACTCCACTGGCAATTGGTGAAAAGCATACGTACTCACCTTGCCAGGGAGAGTACCTCCCTTTCTTTCTTTACTGCTCCGAATTTGTGCCGATTATGTTACAGCCCTGAGCCCATTCTTTGCACATCATTAACTATCTGATTTGTCCACAATGAATAAGATGCTGCTCTGTGCTACTTTAAATATCATTAATTCCCTGCACCACTTATTGTAGGACCTGGGGCTCCCGTGTAATTGATGCCTGATGGAGTCTCCTTTGACTGAACCCTCACTACCCTTTTACATCAAACGCAAAAGGACTAAGGATCCTCCCATTGATGGTGAGCTTTCTAGCCCATAGGGCATTATCGAACTCTACAAGGACAACTCCATTTTTTTCTTTCCATCTAAATTGATCATTGCAGCTATGCGTAGGTTGGGTTGTTTGTGGCTTTGGATAAATCACCATATACTATTAGAAATGTCCACACAGAAACCAGTTGCTGCCTTGGGGCTATGTTACTTTATACAAATGGTGACTTACAGTCTATGATAAATGAGTAAATGTGCACTAGAGCGACTGCGGTCTTGACTTGAGAGCGTTACAACCTCGATTATATTTCCTTTGTATTCTTTACATTTTAGTTCATATGTATGATTTATGGCTCAAGAAGAAGAGAATTGGTATCTCGAAACGCGTCAGCCATCTACAATGAATTCAATCTTCTCTGTTTGCGTTTGGAATAAACAACACTTGTTGTAATATTTATACATCTGATTGTATTATTAGAAAGAGCCACACGTGCTTTCGAATTGTACATTTTTACTTTGAACAATGGACAAGTTGTTTTGAATTAATGTTTAGGCGTCATATCGACGCAATTTAAAGGTGTGCAGGGGACGGGAGGGTTCCATTTTGGATCCTCTTTTTCTCACTTACCTACTTGAAGGCCCCTGTGAGCCAAAGAAAGTAAGACATACAAAACCATAGGAATGGAGCACTGAAAAGGATCAACACTGTGTCCTCTGCACCAGTCGCAGAACTTATGCCAACGGTACTGGGATTTGGTTGCAGGCCTCCTGGCCGAAAGCAACACCTCCTTCACCTCATCCGGGAGGTCCCAATCCTTAAACCGCAACCTTTCAGATACCAAGCGTGAAGGTTCAGAGTCTTGACCTCTGGATGGAGAACACCTTCGCGCCTCTCGGTAGGGTGGAGGGCAGATGGACATTTCTAGAAGGTCCAGGTGCCACGCCCTCCTGGCCCAATCCAGAGCAATGGGGATCATGTGGGAACTGAACCTTCGTAACACTTGAGGAATGACGGGGACTGGAGGAAACTCGTACAGCAGTGGGAATGACCAATCCACTACGAAGGTGTCTCCTAAGACTCCTCTCGGAGGAAATTCCCTTAAGCAGAATCTCTTGCACTTCCGGTTGGCACTGGTGGCGAAGAGATCCACTTCTGGGGTTCCCCAAAGGGCGAAGATCTCCTTAAGGACTTCCTGAGCCAACTCCCACTCATGAGACCATGCTCTGCCTACTCAGAGCGTCCGCCACAGACCCATTTGCGTCTCCGGCCAAATTGACTGCTGAGACTGAAATTCCCTGCTCGATGGCCCAGAACCCATTGCCTCTCTGCACATCAAGAGTGACCCTTCCACCCCCCCTTTCTTGTTGAGGTAATGCATGGCCACTGTGTTGTCCATCATGATCAGGACTCTCTTCCCTGGCACAGACAGCAGAAAAGCCTTCATGGCTAGCCTGATGGCCCTCAGCTCTAACAGGTTGAAGTGGAGTTTGGACTCCGACGGAGACCAACGACCGCTGGCGCTCAAGTTTTCGGTATGAGCGCCCCATCCTGTGAGGGAAGCATCCGTCACTACAGTCACCTCCGGCCATGGTTGCCAAAACTGTTCCCCCTTCATCAGGTTACCTTCGTTAGCCCACCACAGAAGATCCTGGGAGACAGAGTGGAATCTGAACGGGATACGACATCTTGCCTGAGAACTACCACTGCATCTTGAGGACCCATTGCAGGGATCTCATCCTCAGCAGGGCCTCTGGAACCAGAAAAATGCAAGATGCCATGAGGCCGAGCAACCTTAAGAATTCGAAATCCAGGACACTCTGGGAATGTTGAAACACAATGCGATGAGACCTTACCTTGGGAGGTGAGCAATTCCAAGGATGTGTCTAACACAGCCTTGATGTACTGGAGCTGTTGGGAAGGTGTCAGATGTGACTTCTTGAAATTGAGAGAGAAACCGAGCCTGTGGAGGCAGCAGCAGGTGAGACCGAGGTGATCCAACACTTGCTCGGGAGAGCGCGCCCGGATCAGCCAGTTGTCCTAGGATGGGGTAGACATGAATCCCCCCTTGCCTGAGGTAAGCTGCCACCACCACCATTAGCTTGGTGAAGACCCTTAGGGCGGAGGTCAATCCGAATGGCAGGACCTGAAATTGAAAGTGCGAGTCACCAGCCGCAAAACTCAGGTACGTTCTGTGCTTGGGATGAATCGGCACATGAAAGTAAGCATCCTGTAGGTCCAGAGACACCAACCAATCCTAAAATTCAAGGGCCTGGAGGACTTGAGAAAGAGTAACCATCTTAAACTTGTCCTTCCTGAGAAGTTTGGATGGGCCTCAATTCCCGTAATTCTTTGGGATAAAAAAATAAGGGGAATACCAACCCTTGTTCCTCTCCGCTACAGGCACCAGTTCTATAGCGCCTTTCTATGTATGTATGTATGTATGTATGTATGTATTTAGTTTTTGTATAGCGCCGATAGCCCGCAGGCATCAGCATGGTCAAGATTTCCTTCACAAGGAGCGGATCTGGAAGCTTCAAAGAGTTTCCCAGGTGGATTGTCGTGAGGCCGCTTTAGAAATGAAAGGCAGTAGCCGTGGGCTATTCTATCCAGAACCCACGCATCCGAAGTAATGGCTCGCCACTCTTCGAGATGCTGAGACAGTCTGCCCCCAACCGGCAAACCATGGGACATGGCCGCATGACTGTTTTGGAGCAGCTGCGGAGGTGCCTGAAGGGAAAGAGGCAGCTGCCTGAGCGGCTTTTGCGCCTCTATTTCCCCAACTATGACAGGTACTTTTTCGCTGAGCCCTTTGACTGACGGCCCTTCTCGTTCTACCAAAGGAGGAGTAGTAATGAAAAGAACCTCCCCTCCACTGCTGTCCGCTAGGACGAAAAGGGAAGAGGTTGACACACAGCTACGCTTAAAGATTTTGCTGCAGCTTTCGAGGTCTGCAACCTCTCAAGGCTCTCGTTAGCCTTGTTGCCAAACAAATGTGCGCCATCAAAGGGCATGTTCAAAAGCTGGGCTTGCACATCTGGGCAAAACCAGACTTCTGCAACCACGCAAACCTACGTATAACGGTGCTCACAGCCATGGCCGGCAAACACCGTCGGCTGTATCCACACCCGACTGAAGGGATTTGCACATGGCATCCTTGCCATCTTGCACGAGAGCAAGGAACCCATCCCTTTCTTCCCCCTCAGGAATATGCTCAGCCACTAAAGAAACAGTTCCACAGTGTGTGAAAACCTTGCTAAGGCACAAGTGGAGTTGGCCGATTTCAATGCCATACTCCCAGCAGAAAATACCTTGTGAGCCCAACCGTCGAAGCGTTTGTCGTCCCCATCAGGAGGGATGGTAGGGTATGCCGCCTGCCTCGAGGTGGCCGTAGCCGCCTGAACCACCAAACTCTCGGAAGTGGGGTGAGTGGATAAATAGCTGGGGTAGCTAACGGAAGGGCGGTACGTCTTTGTCAATGATTTGTTAACAGTCGGAAGAGATTCCGGTGAATGCCAAGCAGCCGCCGCCCTTTTCTGTAAAGTGAGATGAAAAGGTAACACCGGGTCAGAGGACGGACCTTGGTCTAAGATGTTCATAAGATCATCTTGTACAAAATCTTCAGGAGGACTGGACCAGCCCAGATACTCCGTGACCCTAGCCATGAGCCGCCTGTAGGACGACTCAGCATGAGCCCCAGGCTCAGGCCTGCCAAATTCCACTTCCGGAGAAATGTTCAACCCACTGGCATCATGGAGGGGTTGCCTTAACTCCTCCAATTGACTGTCTCTAGAAAAGACAAGAGCCACATCATGCTCAACAGGGCCCTCGAAGTCAGACCTTTCTTCCTCATAAATGTCATCCCGAGGGAGGTGAAAACCTGGCCTGGGGACAGAAGAG
Organism: Ambystoma mexicanum; assembly: GCF_040938575.1. Lineage (NCBI taxonomy): Eukaryota > Metazoa > Chordata > Amphibia > Caudata > Ambystomatidae > Ambystoma > Ambystoma mexicanum. Next base: position 142,056,922 of record NC_090930.1, on the reverse strand, counting down.
GGCCTGGACTCCACCACTGGCCTCACAGACTTAGCCGTAACTTTCCTTGGAGGATCCACCAGATCAGGGAACTCCAAAAGGTATTTCGGGTAAAAATCCCCAACGGCGTCGAGGGCGGCATAGGCTTCGACGCCGAGAGCGTCGACAGCTTTGGCGTTGAGAGTGCCGAAGGCTTCGACAATGGTGCCGACGGCGGCGTGGGCTGATCAGAAGGCAAAGCCTCGACGTCTTGAGTCGGAAGGACACGGCGCCAACCGAGTCGACGCCCGCTTCGAGCCCTTAGCAGGTTGCAGCGGTCTCGCTGAAGACGAGAACCGAGACCTGGAAGCACGTCTCTTGCAACTATCCAAAGCATTGTCTGAACGGGACCTCGAAGGTTCCCGATGCGAGTCGCGGACCAGAGGCCAAAGGCGTGCGAGGCACGGTACAAGACCATTCCTTGCCAGATTCGTGAGAAGGAGTGGCCGGAACCATGCCCTGCGATCGAAATATCGCCAACATCTGCTCCTTAAAGGCAGCCCATTCCTCCGGAGTCAAGGACTTCGGAGGATGGTGCAGCGAGGAAAGTGGCATGCCCAACGAGGACGACAGGGAAGGCGACTGGTGACGGCGCTTCTGAGAATGCTGCGACGAGGAAGAATGGCGGGAACTACTCAGGGACCGAGAACCCCAGGCCTCCTCCCGACACAGATATCCCCCTCGAGTAGTCAGTGGACACCCCTTTGGATTTCGATTTAGATTTTCAGGACTTACTGGACTTAGAACACCTACCTACTTGGAGCTTCCCCTTACGCTCCCACAAGGCCTTGGCTCAGCGACTGGCATTTTTACAGTCGGTGTTGTGACTCTCGCCCAAGCACCACAAACAAATGTGATGCGGGTCGGTGATCGACATTTTAGACTTGCAGTCCCGGCAAGTCTTGAAGCCAGACCGTGGAGTCAGCGGGGTCGAAGAAGAAGACATCTCTACGATTAAACACACGAGGTGCGCAGAGTTCTCGAAGCAAACACGTTTGCGGAAAAAACGGAACTGAGGCTACGGGCGCTATGCGTCCTATTTATAACATCCGGTGGCGTCGCGCTCGACGGAGACCTTCAAGGGACATCGACCTGACGTCGACGCAGGACGCCCTCTGCTGAAAATGTTTCTGAAGTACACAGCTGTGGATATTACATGTCAAAGATATAGAATACGTTGGAGGAAACAGTCCATTTGAAAAGTAAAGTTTGACAAATAAAAACGTTTTGGGTTTCCTTTTTGAAATTTGATAAAGCCTCAAATTTGACCAAACTGCTTTCCAGAACACGTCTCTAAACAGCACAATGCAGCAGACATACTGGAGGACTGGTATGTCCCCAACCTGCAAGAGAACGTACTAAAATGGCTGTGCATTGCACCATGTGTCAAAGTTCCAACACAGGGCACACATTGAGAACCATCAGAGGCACCTTGACCCCGACCTATTGGGACGTTCCACGAACTACACATTGATTATGCAGACATGGGTGAACAGTGCAATGGATCTCGTTACCCGATTGTGGTTGTGTGCCTCTTCTCATGATGGGTGAAGGCAGAACCTTGTGCACACCCAGATGGTAAATGTGCCACCAAATCTTTAGTCTGAGGGGTATTTTCTTGATGAGGCGTGTGTGATGTATTACGATCAGGTAACAGCAGGCATTTCTTCAATGAGCGGTTTAAGGAGGTTTCGGCATTACTGGGCAACAAGCATTGGATGTGCACCATTTAACCACCCCCAGGCCAACGGAGTAGTAGAATAGATCAACGGCCTATTAAAGAGCAAGCTGTCGAAACTATCCACCACAAAAAAGCTAAATTAGATGCACTGTTTGCCACTTGAGTAATTAAGTTTGGGCACGCAGCCGCTAAAGGACCACAAATTATCACCCCACAAGGTGGTAATGGGGCGCTGCATGCACAAACCACTTTCCTCTGTCAGACGCTCACAGGGCAGTGTCCATTTTGGGGGAGGAGTTTAACTATTGGTCTGCCCTAACGAAAGGCCATAAAATTGGTCTCCCAACAGATTGCACCTCCTCGGATTGAGGAAACAGCCAGCGCTGCAATGGACACGCCAGCAACGCGACCTCCTCTACCCAGTTGTTCCCCAGCAATTGGATACATATTAAAAACTTTGTGCGCCGGTGGAGCGAACCCAGATAGAACGGCCCTTTCCAGGTCACAAAGATCACTCCCCTTGCTGTCAAAGTTAAAGAGCTACGTTATTGGGTGCACCCGTCTGATGTACACAAAGCATCCCAAGGCCCAGTGCACACACCGGACAAGTACCCCCCTCCTCCCCTACCAAGTGCTGCCTATGTGCACCTTTTAACAAAGTGAGGAAAAATACTTCCAACATCCCCATACAAAGCTGCTACGCTTTAAAATTGCACAGAGAGCTCCCCCCCTCTCTCCCTCCCCATTCTCTCCCTCTCCCCCTTTTTTCAGGTATTTTGGCAATGGATACTGCTGGTTCCAACATTCCATCTATATTAAGAAAAACATATTTATGTCAAAGTTCTCCTATTCAAATGTATGTGCTATGCATTATATTTCTGGTTTGTTTGTCATGTTTATGTTTGGATTAGGTATCTATTTAGATGTACTTTTATATATATGACTTGCACTCCTGAGAGGAGTATGCCCAATCTGAGCATGGGTTCCAAAGGAGGAATCACCACCTTATTACCTTTTTTAGAAGCTGAAAGGTTATCGGAGGAATGCTGGCAGAGGACAATTAATGGTGGGCTTAATGTGGAGTTTGTTAATGTAGAATTAACGAAAAGTGGGAATGTTGGGAAGAGGGGGCAGAGACAACCTTTCCACACCCCCAAGTGGTTTAGAATAAGGCAAAGGCTGTGAAATATGATATAAGAGACAAGGGGGCGTGCTCTTAAAGCCCTTACACAATCACATTATTGTACGATTTGTAGATGTAATGCCCATGTGGGATCAAACTGCTTTTTAGATATTAGCAGCCATATTGAAACATAAGGCCTAAACGTGGTGCGACAAAAAGCCTCACAGGCTGCAGACATGAGGAAAGGAATAGGTTGTACCCGAGGCTCTGATGAGAAAGGCCACACCCGCAGAGATCTATAAACCCTTCATAGTCTTAAAAGTTGCCAGTATTCATGCCCTGGGAAGAATGTGCCCTGCAAGGCCACGGGAGGCGGGCTGAGCGTCTTTGTGTGAAACGATCCCACCAGAAAGAGGGCATCGGCCTCTGACCCCCACCAGTCTCAACTCGAAGTTGTAGCACCCAACAGCCTGAGCCGCAAGACCCCTGAACCACCCGGCCACTGACCATGAACCCGTTAGACCCCCGATGGATCAAGAAACATCAGAAAGCCTTCACTTCAGGGACACGCGATTTGTGCTGCAAGGTGCAGGGAGAATGAAATAGCCCAGAATGAGGGTGGGAAACCTTGGAGGGTTGCCGGCCTGTTTGGGACCAAGTGAAGACTGCGAGTTAGTATGACCTCGACTTTTCCTCCTGGGCTCCTGTCTGACAGTAACAGGTGCACTGCTAGAAATAGAGATGTACTGTTTACTTTATACATAATTGCCAATTACCCAACACCACATGACCAATGACAACTGCAGCATCCCCCACGTGATAAAAGATAGACAGAAGGGGCTGGCTTGGCATCCCCTATGAAGCAGGCAGCCTATATATAGGGTCACACCAACCAACCGTGCATGTTTCTACTGCTATAATGATGTCACTGATGATGCGACGTACCTTCTTAAAGTGTTGCTCATGCAGACTTTGGCAGAACATTCAGCCGTAGCAGAGCTCTTTGCTGGTGCACTCCTATTTTGTAGGAATATAATACTTGTTATCCTTGCAAGAGGTGTCTTGGGCCTTTTTTTCCTAGTGGGTTTAATTTTTTTAGAGCATTGAGGGGCCCTCCTACAATAGGTCGACTGCACAGTGTCTAATGTGCAAACCCTGGACACAAACCTCTGATCCCGCACAAACAACTCAACCTGCCACAAGAGTATCTGATACAACCTCTCCCACTAGTAGAGGATATGATAGCATCCACAGCTAGGCCAGCCCTACATTCTTAGATTAACTGATGCATCCATTCAAATGCACTGAACACAGTGCTGCAAAATGGACAGAAAAAAAAGACTCAGTATTGCAATAAATAAATAGATCAAAATACATTGCAGAAAAGTGCAAAAGTGGTAGATGCTCTTAACTAAATGGCATGCACAGAATATTCAATAGACTAAAGCAGAAGTGGAATCTGGTCTCCATCAAAATACTGACCACAAGACAGGATTGTAAGCTTTAGTAATTTGTTTTTGTTATTAACTGGTGCTCTAAGTGCTTCTCATATGCCTGAACTATTGGCATGAAAGTTAGGTTTGGCCGAGACGGAGCATCCGAGGATGAACACAGACTATTGGATTTGGGCGTTTATATACCACCGACTGTCCCTGGCCAAACTAATCCCTATGGCCACCCCCGTACCTCCGTCCAAAACACCCTCCTCCCAGGATCTCACAAGCCAGTTCTGAACTTTTAAGGGGATACCAATGTTAGCTCTAAGAATTTGTATGAAATATGGTTTTTCTGTTGTAATACAGCTTCTTGTTTCATTAAAATGTCTGAATGTGCGCCTTCAGCCACTTCTATATAAGCAATAGATGTGTCCTTGCATCGGTTCTTAGCACTGACTATCTGATAAAAACAAGCATTGGCAAAGCAAACCGTTTTGGCTCTTCTATAGGCATCAGTTGGGAATTTGCCAGGAATTTCCATAATATGTTCAGGTGCTAGCACCATTTGCCAGCTGTTTCCATCATACAGCCAGGTAAGCCTAACCCATGCCTACACAAAAGCCAAAACTGATGGCTTTACCAATGCTTGTTTTAAGTATGCATTAAATATGTAAGAGGGTAGTCAAGACCTACGGAACAATAAGGTTTGTAAGATTGTAGTTCACAGCTTATTTGCCGAATGCTGACCTGCCCGTTAGGGTGGTGCTCATAAAGCTGGTAATTCTGTCTTGGGGTCCATCTCCCAAAGCTACATTCTCATAACACCAAACATGTCCGATGGTGGACACAGTTTATCATTGCCCGTAGAAGTGATATTTCTTTACCTCTGTGAGAACTTGTGGCCCACTGATATCCATTCCTTCTCAATGAGTGTCTGCAACGACAAATACAGAAAAACATTGTAGAAAGATTGCTCAATACAGATGCAAGCCCCCACCCCAGATGTGCTTAATAGTAAGAAAATATTAATGCCACATATAAAAGGTGCACATTTTGGTGCCCAAGGCAGACAAAGCAACTTTAGAAAGCATTAGTGCCCCTTATTGGTAGGAAATGGACAAAGATGATGTGACCTACCATCAGTGCAGCAGAAGTGGTCTATTTCTGAATCTGGTCCCTCTGAAAGAGGGGCCTATGAAGGACATTTGAAGACGTCTGTGTGAGATTGCTTCTTTAAATGATAACAGACTGTTGATTTAAGCCCAGGGAAGACATCATCTTAAGTGCTGAATGGTGGTGTGGAAGAGAGGAGGCTGGATTTAAATGACTGGAAAATAAAGAGGGACTGGAACAAGCAATAGATTGCATTGGGAATCAAATACGTGATGGGACATGTCAAAAGGAGGAAATGAAACTATCCATTTGGAGTCGAAGCATAACAGAACAGTTCATGATGAGGCTTGAAATCAAAGATTCCAACCTCCTTATGATTTTCAGAATGGGGAATAAAGGATGGCAGTTATCAGTCAACTTCCCTCCCTGTTCCCATGTGTGATGGAGCGGCAGAAGCAGATTAGTAGCGGAAAAGAAATACAAGGAACAAAAATGTTTTAATTGCATGCATGCGCAAACGTGTCCATGTACAAATATAAGTATATTGGTTTGTATTCCTGTCCTTGCGATGATGTGGATGCTCGGCAGGGACTTGAATCCAAGCCTCCACAAGGTAAGGCCTTATAAAGGATTTAAAATGGCAAGCTTCTGTGCCACTTTGACAACTTTGTACAATGTTAGGTGGTATTTCGCGTGGGGGGTGGGGGGGTGTCTGTGGGGGTGTGTGTAAATATTTGATGCTTCATAGATATTCGACTTTACAGCTTTTAAATACATTCTTTGTGTGTGCAATATCTTAGCACTGCAGTAGTATTACTAATAGACATTACTATAAAAGTCAATAAACCAAAAATCAATGCCCACTATAACGAAACATACATCATCCATACACGCCTAAAGTGCAACACTTTCTCCCCCACCCCTCGCACTGCCTCCTTTCGTCACCAGCATACACACTCAATCCCCCACCACACACAAACGTAAACACAGAACCAGTTACATGTACCCCTTTTCCCCTTTACACACACCCTCACACACACTAACAGGCAGGCACCCCCACACTCACCTCAGTTCCCGCAACTCCTCCTCTGGGTCCCGCCTTGCAGGTCAGCCCCAGTGCACACTCGTGTGCGTCAGAGCGGTCTTTCTTAATTTGTCTTTTTTAAATCGATTATCAGTAATCGATTTTTTCACTTGATACCATATAGGTTCTGTGTGAAATTTAGATTCGATTCACTTGAGTCAAATGATGGCTTGGGTACAAAACCAAACAAACTTGCCATGTAAGAATTGGCAATGTAACATGAGCATCCTATACACTGTGAAGCCGCACATCTGAAGTTAGCATTACGCTGCTGCCGGTCTGCTACATCGGGGTTGGGCAGTGACTGTTCTTGAAGCACCGGGCTGAGGCTGACAAGTTTATTTTGGCAATTGGGGAAGTGACAGCCCCGACATTTGAAGAAGCTTTCTATAGGGCTTTGATTACAATTCTGGCACTGTGAGCCCCGGGGCTGCAGGGGGTGATGGAGGTTGGAAGCATGGATTAGACATTGGCTGGAAGCTGTTGTCTGTGCCGCTGTTAATTGGTTTATCTGCAAGAGGCATGGTTTCCTGTACTGGCAGCGTTCAAGGTCGGGGTGCCTGTTGAGCTGTATGCACTGCCTCGCTTGCCGACTGCTCCTTTATTCTCCAGCAGGCCTGCATGGACTCTACAGGGAGGGCACTGGGGCGCTTCTTTTGAGTTGCTTTATACGATTACTCAGTGCTCACTCCACATTACTGGCACATTACTCCACAGCTCAGGCAAGATATCCTAGAATGCAAAGCGGACTCCACTTGCGCCATATCAGATGTCGGCAAATGCGTGGAATCGATGGGGGCCAGGCTGCCTTGACATGTAAAGCTTTGTTATGGAACTCTATAATGGTCAATCGGGCATGGATCAGTGCCTAAATTCCCTCGAGGAGAAGCAAACGTTCATGTTAATGATGATCGAAGAAGAGGAGAATAGATCAAGACTGAATAATATACGGCTGCGGGGGATTCCACAATCAGTCCCCGATGCTCAGTTGGCATCATACGTGCAGGATCTTTTCCGAGAGATTTTGGGTCTCTCAACTGACACAGACATGATCCTTGATCATACTCACCGGTTCTCCTCCCCATACCAGAAGAGGAAGTTCTTCCAGACACCCTCACCAGAGTTCATTTTTGTCATGTGAAAGGATATCATTAAGAAAGTCAGAGGATTTTCTGAATATTCCTTTAGGGAGGCAAAGAATGGCATTTTTTTAAGACTTGGCGCAGCTTACTTTACAAAAGAGGCAGGGGGTGCGACCCCATCACCGCCTGGTTGCACGATCCCTTGTTTTGGTAGCTACATTTATTTGTTTGCTTGTTAGGCGCTTATACAATAAGAAGAACAAGTTACTTAAAACCTGGTAACGTACTTTCGATGGGATGTTCCTCCGACGTATTCCTTATCTTGATAAATCATCTCCAGCTTGCTGGCCTCAAACATTTTTTCAGTAGAGGGCGCTGCGTGTCGACGTCCCTCGACCCGATGTCCCTCGACCCGATGTCCCTCGACAGCCTCCATATCGCCGCCGACGTCATGCGTATAAATAGACTCGCGCAGCGTCCGTTGCTCAGTTCCGTTTTGACGTTTAACAGTTGCTTTACATGAATTGGTTATTGACCCTGAAGGAGCGTAAACTGTAACCACAAGGGAAGTTTTACTGAGGGGATGGATGGGAGGGGCCGATAAGGAATACGTCGGAGGAACATCCCATCGAAAGAACGTTACCAGGTAAGAAGTAACTTGTTCTTCGAAGGGATTGTGTCCTCCGACGTATTCCTTATCTTGATAGACTCCCCTAGCAGTGGTGTGTAACTGGAGGTGGGAGTAAAATTGCCATGTTTCCCTTCAAGAATGAACAGAGTGCAACACAGCTTTGCCAAATCTAGCCTCTTGGCTAGAGGAGGAATCCAGGTTGTAAAATGTTGTGAAGGTATGTGCAGACGACCATGTGGCAGCCGCACATATGTCTCGAATCGGTACCCCTCTTTGGAGGGCCGAATAGGCTGCGATACCCCTGGTTGAATGAGCCCTAAGATTTTGAGGAGGCTCTTTCCCTGCCAGTTTGTAACATTCCAGAATGGCCAAAATAATCCATCTGGAAATGGTCTGTTTTGTTATAGGTAATCCCAATGTGTGCCCTGAGTAACCTACGAACAGTTGGTCTGCTTGCCTAATTCTAGCAAGTCTGCTGATGTAAAAGCTCAAAGCCTGCCTTGGGTCCAGCCTATGTAGCCTTTCTTCCTCTTTCCCCAGATGGGGAGGAGGATAGAATGAAGGTAAGGCAATCTTCTGAGTGATGTGGAATTCAGAAACCACCTTTGGGAGGAAATTAGGCTTCACTTGTAGGACAACTTTGTCTTTATGAAAAATTGTATGAGGGGGTTTACAAGATAGAGCTTGTAATTCGCTCACCCTCCTAGCAGATGTCAATGCCACTAATAAGACAGTTTTAAGGGTGAGAAATCTTAACGAACAAGAGTGGAGTGGTTCAAAAGGAGTACCCATAAGGGAACTTGGAATGGTCTTGGAGGATAGACATTGGTTAATCCCTTCAGAAATTGTATTACTAAGGGTAACTTGAAATACGATTGCTCCTCTGCAGTGCGCTTGAAGATCGATAGCACTGCGAGATAGCCCTCGATAGTGCCAACCTGAAGGCCAGAATTTGCCAAATAGAGTTGAAAAGATAACACCGTTGGTGTACCACATGAAAAGGGATCGATATTCTTTTCTCTACACCAGCTGCAAAATTTGTTCCAACGGCAGCGGCGGTATAAAGTCTTTGTTGCTGGCCTTCTGGCCGAAAGAAACGCCTCCATGACGTCATCTGGGAGGACCCAATCCTTGTATCTCAACTTTTCAGATACCAAGCGTGAAGGTTGAGGGTTCTGATGTCTGGATGGAGAACCTGACCTCCCTTCTTTGAGAGAAGATTCTCCTTGAGTGGAAGACGAATTGGAGGGCAGATGGACATGTCCAGAAGGTCCGGGTACCACGTTCTCCTGGCCCAGTCCGGGGCAATTAGGATCATGGCTTTCCGGAACCTTCTCAACCTCCTGATCATTTGAGGAATGACAGGGACTGGAGGAAACTAGTACAGAAGTGGAAACTCCCAGTCCACTACGAACGCGTCCCCTAGAGCTCCTCTCGGGGGAAATTCCCTTGAACAAAACTGAACTTCCTGTTGATGCTGGTGGCAAACAGATCCACTTGAGGGGTTCCCCAAAGGGTGACGGTCTGTTGAAGGACTTCCTGAGCTAGTTCCCCACTCGTGGGAGACTGCTCTGCCTGCTCAGAGCGTTCGCCATCAAGTTCTTCTCTCCGGCTAAGTGAACTGCCGATAGAGAGATTCCTTCTTGGATTGCCCAAAACCAGAGCTGCATCGCCTCTCTGCACAGAGGCAGTGATCCTACGCCTCCTCTTTTGTTGAGGTAGTGCATGGCCACTGTGTTGTCCGTCATCAGGACATTTTTCCCCTGTACAGATGGCAGAAAAGCCTTCAGCGCTAGTCTGATTGCTCTCTGCCCTAACAGGTTGATATGTAGTCTGGACTCCGATGGAGACCAACGACCGCTGATGGTCAAGTCGTTGGCATGGGCTCCCCACCCCGTGAATGAGGCATCCGTGACTGCTGTTATCTCTGGCCATGGTTGCCAAAACAGTTCTCCTTTCAAAATGTTCTCCTGACAGGCCCACCACTGAAGGTCTTGAGCCACCTTGTCCGGAACCTGAAGGAGATCTGTCATTCTCCTTGAGAATTGCGACCACTTAGTTCTTAGTGTCCACTGAAGAGATCTCATTCTCAGGCGAGCCTCTGGCACAAGGAAGATGCAGGATGCCATGAGGCCTAGCAACCTCAAAAAGCCGAAGGCTGGGAGACGTTGGGCATTTTGAAACTTGGTGACCATCTGCAGAATGTCTTGAGCCCTCACCTCTGGTGGCGAGGCTATTCCCAGGGAAGTGTCCAGGACCGCTCCAATGAACTGGAGTCTCTGTGATGGTATCATCTGTGACTTCCTTAAATTGAGGGAGAAGCCCAGTTTGTGAAGGAAGTGGCAGACATAATCTAGCTGGATCTGCGCTTGTTCCGGAGATACAGCTCAGATCAGCCAATCGTCCAGGCAGGGGTAGACGTGAATCCCTTCCCTCCTTAGGCTAGCACCCACTACCGACATTAGCTTGGTGAAGACCCTCGGGGCGGAGGTCAGCCCAAATGGCAGAACTCGAAATTGATAATGAGAGCCGCCAATTGCGAACCTCAGGTATTTCCTGTGTTTGAGATGGATTGGCACATGGAAATAAGCATCCTGGAGGTCCAGAGATACCAGCCAGTCCTGGAGCTGGAGGGCCTGAAGAATCAGAGAGAGTTACCATCTTGAACTTGTCCTTCCTGAGGAACTTGTTCAATTCTCGTTAGTCCAAGATAGGTCTCAGTCCTCCGTCCTTCGGTATTAGGAAGTAGGGGGAGTACCAGCCCTTGTTCCTCTCCGCTACAGGTACCGGTTCTATGGCACCCTTCTCCAGCAGGTTTACAATTTCCTGCAAGAGGAGCGGATCTGGAACTTTCAGAGAGCTGTTCTGCAGTGGATGACTGAGGAATGCGTAGAAAAGGCAGGCAGTAACCTTGGGCAACTGTCTCCAATGCCCAAGCATCTGACGTAATAGCCTGCCATTCCGTCAGATGTTGAGTTAGCCTGCCCCCTACTGGTGTCTTGTGAGGAGAGTCCTCAGAATGATTTAGAGGCGGCTGATGCAGATGCCGAGGGTAAAGAGGCACCTGCTGCTGCGGCTTTTGTATTGTTACCCCGTCCACCTCGGGTGAATCTTTGACCTCTTTGAACCAACTGTCCTCTGCCTTTTCCGAATGTGGAATAAAAGCGCAAGGACTTACCTCTCCAAGAGGTTCCCGAGGGGCGATATGGCGTTTGACGGATTGCAGCTCCCAGGGATTTTGCTGCTGCTTTGGATGTCTAACTTTTCTAGGCTGTCATCCGCCTTCTTACCAAACAAAGAAGAGCCGTCAAAGGGCATATTTAAAAGTCTGGCTTGTACATCTGAAGCAAACCCAGACTTTCGCAACCACGCAAATCTGCGGGTTCTAGTACTTGCCGCCATATCCCTACTGATACTGTCAGCAGAATCAATGCCAGTTTGAAGGGATTCGCACATTGCACCTTTACCATCCTTAATGATGTTTAGAAACGCTTCCCTTTCTTCTCCCTCTGGGAGGCAGTCAGCCGCTGATGAAGCACACTCCCAATGGGTATGGCTGAAGCTAGCGAGCGTACAAGTAGCGTTAATAGATTTCAACGCCAGGCTACATGCAGAAAAGACTTTCTTAGCCAGAGAGTCGTATCTTTTGTTATCCCTGTCCTGTGGAACAGTACGGTATGCCGATCTACTGCCTGATGCAGTTGCTGCTTGAACAACCAGACTCTCTGGAGTTGGATGTTTAGACAAAAATTCAGGGTCAGTAGCAGATACCCTATATTTGGCTGATAATTTCTTGTTAACCGCCGGGATAACCTCAGGAGTTTCCCAGTTAGCCAATATTTTTCTTTGTAATGCAGCGTGAAATGGAACCACAGGATCCTCCTGCGGGCCTTTAACTAAAATGTCTGTAAGGTCATCCTGTTGAAATGCAGGTGAAGGTGTAGACCAACCCATGAATTCTATAATCCTTGGCATTAAAATTCTGTAAGGGGTCTCTGCATGTTCCTCTGGGTCTGGTTTGGCAAATTCTATTTCTGGGGAAGTATCTAAGCCACTTGCCTCATGTAAGGATGCTCAAAGGTCCTTTAACCTATTTTCCTCAGAGGTAAATTCCTCTGGTTCAGGTGTTTTAGTTCTCTGCAACCCAAAGGGTCTTTCTTGATCCGAATCCTCCCCTTCATAAATTGAAGACAAGGGTCTGAAATAATCAGACCTTGGGATTGTCTTAAATCCCATTTCCAGAGCAGAAGGGGCCAAATTTGTCGTAATTGGTGGAGAAAACATCGTCGACGCGGACGTTAAAGGCTTCGAAAACACCAAAAAAGGCGTAGAGAAGATCGGAAGAGGCCTCGAAGAGCTCAAGAGGATCGGAATCCTACTCCAGGTTGTCGATGACATTCGAGATCGTGTTAGAGGCCCTGGGTATGACCACTGGCTGTGAGGAAGTGATGGCCGTGGGTTTGTTCTTTTTCGGCGTCGAATACGGTGTCGATTCGATCGACCTATGCGTCCATGAGCCCTTCGATAATGGCGTCGATGACGCAGATTTATGCGTTGAAAGGACTTTCGACGATGGCGTCGATGGCACACTGCCTTTGCTCGAGGGTTCGTGACGCTCTCAAGTAGTTTCTTTCGCCGGGTGCAACGACTCGCAGCGTTTCGATTTTTCGGGTCTTTCACCCGCTAAGCATCCTTTTATGGAATTCCTCCCACTCAGCCTGAGAGCTATGTTTTGTGGGGCAGGTGACTCTTTCCGGGGAAACAGAAGAAGACGAGGAAGGGGATCTTCGACGTCTCTTACTTGAATGCTTTGATCTCGAAGAGTGGTGGGAACTGCTTCGAGACCTAGAACAAGAATGTTTCCTGTGTCGGCGAGGAGACGAATGTCTCGACTCTGCCGAGGAAACTTTCAAAGGAGTTTTAACTGTCTTACCTCTCTCAAACTTTCCCTTATGCTCCTTCAAGGCTTTCGCCGTCACGGACATGCAGTCCTCGCACTCCGAACATTGGCGCTACGATCCCAGGCACCACAAACAGATCCTGTGAGGATCTGTCAATGACATTTTCTTTCCACAGTCTCGACATTTTTTGAAGCCGGACTGTGGAGTCGTCGTTTCGGATGAGGAAGCCATCGAGTAAGAGTTGGTATTCGAGGAATAATGAAGAATATATCTGACTAACGAACTGAGCAACGCGATTCCGAGGCCCACGAAGCACGGAAAAACGGAACTGAGCAACGGACGCTGCGCGAGTATTTCTATGCATGATGACGTCGGCACCGATACGGAGGCTGTCGAGGGACGTCGATGAACAGCGCCCTCTACTGAAAAAAAAATTCCGAGACCAGCAAGCTGGAGATGATCTATCAAGATAAGGAATACGTCGGAGGACACAATCCCTTCGAATATACAGTTTCTTTTTTTTAAATTTTTGTTTTTATTGACAACATACACAACAGGGTGGGCCAACTGGCCTATCCCACCCGCAATAAATGCAGGAGAAATCACATTGTCAGGAACATTTTCTGATTAACTCCCAAACCCTATTCCCCCCTCCCAGTCCCTCCCCCCAAACAATTGTCGCGCCAACTTTAGGGATAATGCATATACATTGAGCATAGGGAAGAACACTTGCTTAGCATTCGACAGAAAAACGTGAACCTTGAAACAGTGGGGTAATACCATGAAGCGGTTAGGCCGGGGCAAGTCCAACCCCCCAAGGAGTGTGGGGATTCGCGCAGTTTAACCTTTGGCTTAATCATTTGTTCGATCACTCCTCTACAATCGCATAGTAATACAGTCATCGTGCAGCAGCACTGCTGTCCATTCTTGGACAAAATCAGACATGGTATCATTTGCTATTGCCGAGAGTTTTTCGTAGCTGAAAATGACCCTAAGCTTGCAGAGCCATTCCTCCTTGGAGGGGGCCAGGACAATCTTCCATTTTTGCGCAAGTGCCAGTCTCCCTGCCCGCAACATAGCGCTGATGACCTTGGGGAAGGCATTCCCCTCCGACTCAGGCGTGGGGGAGCCCAGTAGGATTTCCAGCGGGTGCAAAGATGGTCCATAACCCTCGATATCTTTGATCCAGCTAAGAAGCTCCGCCCAGTATACCTGTATGGACGGGCAACTCCACCACATATGAAACCAGGTTCCCCGTTGGTGGCATCCTCTGGGGCAGAGGGGGGAAACGTCCCGGTACATTCTAGACAACAGAGCCGGGGGGCGATGCCATGAATGGAGGATTTTAAAGTTGTGTTCCGTAGCTGCTGTGTATAGGGAGCCCGTGAAAATGCACTTAAAAACTGCACTCCAGGTGTGATCATCTATTGACATTCCCATCCTCTCTTCCCATATGCGCTTGAAGGGTTGTCTGCCTTCTAGGTCCGCTGTAATCAGCACACTATAGAACTTAGATAGCGAACCTTTGCGAGATCTACTTTTGGCCAGAATAAGTTCGAATGGGGTGAGGGGGCGACTAAGCTGTTCGGACCACCTTGGTTGGGTAAGTATCCCCTTCAACCGCAGGAATTCAAAAACCGTAGGGGGCCTATCCACCAGAGCCTCTGTCAAACTGTCATATTCGATGAAGCCCTCTTCTCGTGTAAGCTGGGAGACTCTTTCCAGTCCCATGTCAGACCATGCCTGAGTGTCCCGAAAGCCCCTCATGTCCAGATCGATGGGGGGGGCCCCAGAGTGATGTCAGAGGAGAAGGCCATGTAGATATCAAATTATTGGCTTTGTTGGGTTTCCACAGCGTCCAAAGGACTGCTAAGGTAGGATGTGTCTTGAGTTGTGGGGGGATTGACCTGGGAGAGGCCCAGAGATAGTCCCTGACCTTCCTCGGATGTGCGTGGGTGTCTTCGACATACGTCCAAAATGTACGCATATCGTCCCGCATGTGTTCTAACATCACCCTAAGCTGGGCTGCTTTATAGTAAAGCCTAAAATCGGGGAGTCCAAAGCCACCATGGGATTTTGGGAGGGTCAGAGTGGAGGTTTTAACCCTGGGTCTTTTGCCATTCCAAATGAAGTGGAGGACACGGGACTGGAGCACCTCGAAAAAGGCTTCGGGAATCACGACAGGGAGAGCGGAGAAGAGATAGAGAAGGCGAGGTAGAATGTTCATCTTAACCGAAACCATGCGTCCCAGCCAGGAGAGTGTGAGGGGGGCCCATCTTTTGAGATCGCTACTGACCCGGGCGAGGATCTCAGGGAAATTCCGTTGGTATAGTTGTGACAGATCTCTGGGGATGATGGTGCCCAGATATCTAGTGGATTCGCGCTCGATTCTAACCCCCTGAATGTCGGTTTTATTCTCAATATCTTGTTCCCCTGGGCCCATTGGCATGATGCTTGATTTGGATGTGTTTATTCTCAGCCCCGAAAAGGAGCCAAAAAAGCGTATGAGGTCAAACAGCCTCGGTAGGGATGTTTGGATGCTGGTCAGGTAGCCTAGTATGTCATCTGCGAATAGGGAGAGCTTAAACTCGCACTCACCACATCGTATACCCATAATTTCCGGGTCGTTCCTAACCGCTATAGCCAGGGGTTCCATGGCCAGGGCATATAGGAGAGGTGACAGGGGGCAGCCTTGCCGGGTGCCTCGGGAAAGGGAAAAGGGCTCAGATGTACCCCCATTAACCAATACTCTCGCCGTGGGCGAGTTGTATAGTGCTGCAACCCACCTACAAAAATTATCTCCCAATCCCATTTTCCTAAGAACCTTGATCATGTAAGGCCATTCGACCCGGTCGAAGGCTTTTTCTGAGTCGAGTGAAAGGAGGAACCCCTCCACTCCCTGCTCGGTTGCCTCATGCATAAGGCCGAGGGTTTTTCTGATGTTGTCTGACCCCTGGCGCCCCGGGATAAAGCCCACTTGATCTCCATGTACCAGGGTAGGGAGGAATTTTGCCAATCTGTTCGCCAGAAGTTTCGCCAGTATTTTGACGTCAGTGTTCAGGGCCGATATGACTGGCATAAGGCTGGGTCCTTACCCTCTTTAGGTAAGACCACTATTAAGGCTGACATCATTGTGGGTGGGAGGGACCCTTGGCTAAGTGCACAGTTGAACAGTTTGGCCAGAAAGGGGGCGAGTGTGGATCTATAGGTCTTATAGAATTTGACTGAGAAGCCGTCGTCCCCCGGGGCCGTACCACTTTTCAAGGAGGAGATAGTGTCAATTACTTCCTCCGATGAAATGGGGATTTCCAAGGTGTCGGCTTTGTCTGGTAGCAGGCCCGGGACAGGGAGGGAATCCAGGAACCTATCAACATCTATCCCATCCCCCTTGTATTCTGAGCAGTATAATTTTTCATAATATAGTCTGAATTGTTCAGCTATTTTGGAGTCCCTTGCAGTCGAGTTACCGTCCGCAGAGCGGATTGAATTCACTCTCCTGCTATTCCTAAGTTCGCGGAGTCTCCAGGCGAGTATCTTGTCGGCCTTTTCCCCTTTCTCCATATATTTTTGTTTCAGAAAAGAGAGCTTCCTTTCCATTTGCCCTACTTGAAGGTGAGCCAATCTAGTGCGCAGCTTCTGCAATTCCTCCCACTGCCCAGGAAACATCTGTGTTTTCAGTTTACCACCTGGTTGTATGGCCTCCATCTTGGTTTTCAGGTCTTTCTCTTCCCGGTCCCTCTCCCTTTTTTTCCCCGCCCCGATGCCAATCAGGGTACCTCTGATAGTTGCCTTAAATGCCTCCCATACTCCCATGGTGCCTACCTCCCCGTTGTCGTTCAGGGAGAAATAATCTTCTATGGCTGTCAGGAGGGTTTGGCGCGTCTCCTTGCCGTGAAGAAGGAGGTCGTTACAACTCCAACGGGAGCTGGCTGCGGGGGTAGGGGAGAGGCCAATCCTAATCTTGACCATGTCATGGTCCGTCCAGGGGACGGTTTCCACACCAGCGCTGGTGATCTCTCCCTGCATAGTTGCATCTACCAGAATGTAGTCTATGCGCGAGAAAACATCATGAGGCTTAGAGTAGAAAGTGTAATCGGGGTTCAGACCTTGCTTGGGTATACTCGTGTCACACAACCCCAATTCCCCATTCACTTCCTGGAAGGCTGATGCCAATTTTTTGTGGAGCCGGATGTTGGGGCAAGGGTTCACAGATTTTCTATCCCTTTCGGGACACAGCACCATGTTAAAGTCCCCTCCCACCAGGAGGGTGCCCTCCGCGAATGCCATTATTGTCCCCTTCATGCTTCCCCAGAAGACGTCCTGCGACTCATTTGGGGCATATATGCAGACCAAGGTGAACAAACGTCCCCGCACATCACCTTTAACCATGAGATACCGACCCTCGGGGTCGGTCTGTGCAACCTTAAACCCAAAGTGAGCCTCGGGGGACACCAGCAAAGCTACTCCCCTCTTCTTGAACTGGGTCGAGGCCGAGAATACCTGATCTATGTTTTTAGCCTTGAGCTTGGGCTCCCTCCCCCGAACCCAGTGGGTCTCTTGCACAAAGAGGAACTGTAGTTTCGTCCTCGTGAATTCCCGCATGAGCAGCGACCTCTTGGTGGGTGAGTTGAGCCCCCGAACGTTTAGAGACCCCACTGACAAGGATTGAAGTGAATCATCCATTAGGACACGTTTTGAAACACATAACTCCGAATTCAAGGATGCAAGCGTCGTTACTCCCTAAATGTTTCCGCACCCTGCAGAGGGCTAGTAACTGCCCCCAGGGTGTGATCAAATCCCCAAACTTTGGCGTACTATAACAAAACCCCAACCGTCCCAACTTCCCCTCATCTCTCCCCCCACCCCCCTCCCCCCAGATCGCCTGGTTGTGTTGAGGCATCGTCCCAAGGTCACACAACCGGCCAACCATGTCTCCCCCCTCCGGGCTCGGTACCTCTTTATAAACACCCATTCGAGCCCCCCCCCCCTCTTCGGGATTAATGCAAGAACATAAAATTT
The DNA here is from genome assembly GCF_040938575.1 of Ambystoma mexicanum. Lineage (NCBI taxonomy): Eukaryota > Metazoa > Chordata > Amphibia > Caudata > Ambystomatidae > Ambystoma > Ambystoma mexicanum. The sequence continues at coordinate 142,038,834 of NC_090930.1, read as the reverse complement.
AACAACATCCCCCCCCCCTTTGCAACGACAAGTGGATAAAATTTTCATCAGATTCCAGTAGTTTGTTTCAGCCATTATGAGGGTCCGGCGACGCCAGTGCCACTCTCCTGAATTTCCTTTGGCCTCGTACTCTGCACCTCTCCTTTGGAGCGTTGTTCTTTTTTGGGCCCATCGGGGCGCGCTCCCGGTCGCGGTCTCCCCTTTCCAAACCCGAACTATCTAGGAGTTCGCCCGTCACTCTTTGGATGTCATCCTCGGTGATCAGGGTATACTTATATCCCTCGAACTCGAAAGATAGGGAAAAAGGATACCCCCACCTGTATCGGACTCCCTTGGCTTGGAGCATTTTCGTCAGGGGGGAACAGAGGCGGCGTCTCGCCAGAGTGAAGGCCGACAAATCCTGGTATACCGAGATCCGGGCCCCCTCCCATTCCACCGGGCCCTTCTTGCGAGCCAGTTCAAGGATCCTGCTTTTTTCTGAAAAGTAGTGGAAGCGGACTAAAACGGATCTGGGGCCTCTGGAGGCTGCCCCTGCTCTATGGGCCCTGTCAATAGTGGGTTCGTTGGTATTAGCTCCGTCAAAAAGCACTCTCACCACCGCGTTGGCTGCCTTGACAATGTCTGCCTGGGTTTCACCATCTTGTTCCGGGAAGCCTAGGAAACGTAGGTTGCAGCGCCTTTCCCTGTTTTCCAAGTCGTCCATTTTTAGTGAGCATTTCTCTTCTCTTCTCTCAAGCTCCGACAGGCGCATGTCAAATTGGGACTCGAAAATGTCACTCGAGGTTGTATTGTTCTCCAGTGCCTGCACCCTGTCTTCTATATTGTCCACCTTTTTGTCTAGGGTGTCCAGCCTAAGGGTGATATCTGCGCGGAATCCTCTAATTTCGTCAAGCAGGGCCGCCATACCCCTGGAGACCGAGTTTGCATCTGTCGCTTCTTGTTGCGTTTGGGCGGCCATTTCAGGGGCAGTAGGGGGCTCGAGGGACGGGCGCCGAAACCTCTGCAGTGTTTCCCTCCAGGTCATAGGCCCTCCCTGGGCACTCCCGCTCCCCGGTGTCTGCCACCGAGTGGTTGTGGCCTACAGGCCCTGCTTGTCTCCTTTGCTTCCTGGGGGGAGCGGGGGCCCCTGGCAGCTCTGCGGCCGAGGGTGGGGACATGGTTGTGGGGGGGCTGGAGCCCCAGGCAATTCCTCCGTCGTGGGCGGGGGTTTTCCTTTCCCAGATTTTCCCCGCTTTATTTCCTTTTTTTTTATTTCCCCCGTAGTTGGGGGCCGTGACCTGTTGTGTGTCAGCGGTCTGTCCTTCTGCGGCGTTTGCGGGGGGTAGGTGCCCTCGGTTGAGCCCCGTGCACCTCTCAGGCTCGGGGTGCTTCCGGGGCTAGTATGGGCTTTCCCTGGCTTCTCTCCTCCTACCCCCTTTTGGGTTTTTATTACCCCCGGTGGGTGCCCAGCCCCGGGGTGGGTCTCCTTACCTCGGGGGGGCCACACCTACGCCACTCGTGTTCGCCCCACGCGGGCTCGCCAGACTCTGCGCACTCCCAGTGCCGATCCGCTGCTGACTCCCGGCTGGGGGGGTTCCTTGGCCTGATGCGGCGCCTCCTTCTCCCGCTCTGTGGTCCACCTCATGGACCGTTTCGTCGCCGCGAACTGTCGTCCGATCCAGGCAGGAGTCCTAGGCCTCGGTCACCTGGGCCTTTGCAAGCCTTCTCTGGGCCCGGGCTCACCGCTGCTTTCCGCAGAGCCGCAGGGGGGAGGGGCCTCGCGCCCTCGAAGTTCGATGGGTCAGAACTCCGGCTCCGTTCCACCCTCGGGTTCCAAATTATTCTTACGGGGGGGGGGTGTCGATGTCTCGTTCCGGGGGTGTCGGGGGGGGGGGCTCAGGTCCCTCGATCGGCGCCCTGTTGGGGAGACGAGCGGAGATGCTTCAACACATCTCAGCGCCCCCTGGTGGATCCCGAATATACAGTTTCAAAGCGCCCATAGGGCTGGGACGGAGGGAGGGCGGTTTTTAAAACAATTACAACACAATATAAAAGGGAAGAGGGGGAAGGAATAACCTACTATGCCTTGTGAGTATGCAGAACGTACAAGTGCAGAAAGGAAGAAGGAATGAGGGATAAGTGCTGGGGCGTCCGAGCTTGAGGATTAGTCATGGAGGAAGTGCTAGGAATATTGAGGGCTACACGGACTGGGCTGCGGGAGGTGGAAGTGCGAGACTCCAGGGCAGAGGGAGTGCAGATGCAGAGTGCTGTGGATTGACAGGAGCTGGGGAGAATTGGTGTGCGAGCTCAAGGCCCGAAGATGCTGTGGATAGACGCTCCGCCCATCCAATACAGTGCTCAGAAGTAGACCCCTGACACCAAAAATCCCCCTTGAATTACAAAGGCTACATTCTTTCATCCTGGTCTCAATTACCATAGTTTCTCCGGTCCCGATGGGGGCCACACTAGCCATGTTGGCTTTTTCCATGTGCTAGCCATGGTTTTTTTCTCTTTTGTTCAACAGTTACAATCTTTGTTCTTTTGGAAGAGGAGGAGGTGCATGCATGCATGCGATACTCAGGCTGGCGATTGCTCACTATGGGATTTTGTTAACTGCTACAGTGGGGTCCTTCAGGGAGGTTCTTCTCTGTTGGTCTGAAGGGATGATGGGTACTCTGATTTTTTGGTGGGGTGAGGTCTACTTCCGAGCACGATATTGGAAGGGGGAGGAGCGTGCTACTTGGTATGAATACTAGGGTTAACCATCTCAAATGTTCCCTTGTGACAAGAGGAAAGCGTTACCTGAGCATTGCTCATTGTGATCCCGGTGTAGTTCTCTTGCAGGAAACCCATCTGAAGCAAAATGAGAATGCCGTCTGACCTCTCGCAGATTTCCTCACCAATTTATTGCTGCTTGTGGCACTAAGCAAAAGCGTGTAGCTATATTGCTGAATGCGAAAACAGTTTTTCCAGAAACAGGTACTTGCAGACAAGGGGGGTACGATATGTGGGATTGTCCGGAGTCTTGCAGGGCGGGGGCTCGCCCATCACCTTCTTTTCCATTGACAGCCCAGTGATGATCAATGCTCCTTTTTTAACTACCTATTTCAGAGTATAGCCCAGTTTGCGGATGGTGAATTGTTTCTGGGGGTTGATTTTAACGCTGTAATGGATCCTGTGAGGAATCGTTCCTCGCCAGCCTCCTCTGCATGTATTCGTTCAGCAGCTTCACTCTCTCAAGCGGTCCAGGATTTGGGGGACTCCTGCTGTCATTTACACCCAAGTGACAGGAATTACACATTTTATTGCGTGTGCATGGTTGTTATTCCAGGATCAACATGTTTTTCCCCCCCTCTCCACATTGGATACTGTGCTTGAAGCTACCATAGGGAGTAAAGTTAACTCAGATCATGCTCCGTTTACGCTTACAGTTTCAGTGGGGCAGGACCAGCTGACCAGACCCCCCCACCCCCGTGCTTGGTGTAACCGTGATGCTGGAAATGAATCAGAGGGACAGGGCCTCTGTATCCTTGTCCTTTATTGCTTTTTATCATGTGGACGGTCTTGTTTTCTGTGCAGGAGTTCATGTGGGACTCCTGGGGGTTTGGCTCTTCCTGTATTTGGTTTGGTGAACTGACCCTTGGGATACCCTTATGGCACCCATGGGTGGGGGTAGCACCCTGTATTCCTAGTGTATGTTTTTGGGCACCTGTGTGTGGCCCACAGAGCAGGGTACGGGCTGGTGGCAGCTCTGTGATGAATTGACCGGTGCCCTGCACATCCTCCATTTTGGGATACCCAGTGGATTCCTGATAGGAGACAAGATGGCCCCTGTGGTCTCTTGCTTTCCATCACCTGTTACCTTACTTTTCCCCAAAGTCGCAGGAAGCTCCGACTGTCCCTTCCCCCTGACTGGCTGTTGGGTGGAAGTTCCATATATGGTGTTGTGGGGGAAGTCCAGACCAGGCTGGCTGGAGCCTTCCCAATGACTGTTGTGGGTACGCCCGTGGGGTTGTACCTGGGTGAATGAAGCGTCTGACGAATACGCATTCTGTGTTGTGGATGTCTAGTATCTGGTGTTTGACACAATGACAGACAGCCCTGCCCAAAACTGGTATGAATGCAGTGTGTAGTGCTGAATGGCAGAGTGCTTGTCCGAATCCACAATCTGTGCTGTGAGTGTCTGGATGGAGAAGAATGGCCTGAATGCACTGTGAGCCGATTGGCTGCCTGAGTGTGACCCAGCAGAGCGAATGGGAGATCAACAGTATATCTGAAGGCCTCTCACTGCTAGAAATCGTTCAGAAGCTGAAATTGAAATGCTCAACTTTGAAGCCCACTGGAAGAAGAACTGCTGCTGCTGTCCTTTGCTAATTTGAAAGCTGCTGTGCCTTCAAGGAACTGATCCAAGAGAGGACCTGGCTAGGAGACCTCTCTAGCTACGAGGGACCATCGTGCACAAGCTGATCTTTGCCAAAGCTCCCTGTTAGACAGACGTACGAAAAGGCAGCCAATCAGAGAAGGGGACCGCAGAGGAGAATGAAGAGAAGCAGTAGACAGCCGTCCACTGTCGCCGACCGGAGCAGCAGTGCACCCTTTGCCTAAGACATTTTATCCAAGGACTCCCTTGCTCAACCTCGTCGACTGCTTTCGTCCTGCCAGAGAAAGTCAAGGCCGCCGACGACCGAAGAGAATCTGCCCGTGGGTTTCCCGCCACCCGAAGACCTCAGAGACGCAGACAAAGCTACTGAAGCCAGCTGTGGTCCCGTCCCATTCGCTGACGCCAGACGCCGACGACCTTGCTGGGCCAAAGTTCTTCATTGACTCTTTGCGGCAACCTAAGATCGTCGTCAAGGTGCACCGCACACCTCAGCTTGCAGGACTGCAAGAACCGAAGCTGCTGCCGCAAAAACAGTGTTCACCTTTTTTCCTCGTGGGATCTGGACGATCCCTGGCTCCTGCCTTAAAGGGAGCAGCTCAAGAAGGATCTGTTGAATACCAGATGCCGAACTCTGCTATTCCAGGTACATTGGGGTTGTAGAACTATTTAGAAGTAAGTAAGATTCTTGTGAACAATATACGGACTGGGCTTGTACGATATATCTTTATTTAGAGGTTGCCCGGGTGGGGGGGGGGTCCTTCTACAGAACTGTGTTTAGGTAACAGGGCCAGTATTCTGACAATTGTTCTAACCAACTGCTTTCCTCCTATGTCTATTGTTGGTTCTCTTTATTACTTGATTTGTGTGACATTTAAACTAAGTCCAGTTGATGCACTTTAATGAAATCGGATAGTAATGGTGGTACCCCGTAGAACTGTGTATATATGTGTCATTGTAGATTAACGGAGCACAAAGTGAGTTATTGTGATTGTGTACATAACTTTGAACCTGTCACAACCCTCAGCCCTGATCCCCACTGGCAAGTCCATTGGCCAGGTGCAATCAGGACTCGGATCGCTTATAAGGCCCGTCATCCACTTCTCAGGCCCTCTTGGGGCTAGTCCTGGCGCCTTTGGTGCCAGGCTCATAAACAAAGATAGACATCTGCTTGTGGAACTACTTTTTAGAGCTTTCAGCCAACATGGAGGCATCCACATAGCTTGATTCCTAGAACCAAGCTATGCGGTCTAGTGTTTTGGGTGTGGTGGCCTAGGGACTACTTTACCTGGACTACTTTGCAGTGGCTATTTAAACCACACCCGAACAAGACAACACACTTCGCGTTGCTTTGCTACTAGCAACGTGACGCTCACCGTGTCCAGCTGTCTCACGAGCCTGATGAATTCCAGACCTGCAGAAAACAAAGGACATTGTTAGCAGCAGAATCTTAGCTGTAATCTCCATCCTTCACTGGTCGCAGCTCCTGGGCAGCTCCGTTTGAAGAGTTTGCCGCCCGGATCAAAGGACTTGAAAAAAGGGAGAAAGACATTATTAAAGGAGGTAAAAGAGACATTACAAGCACAAAGCGCTTAGAGACTTACCTGGCTGGCTGATTTTCGACCGGCATAGCTCCGGAACTCCATCTGCGCTGGGAGAACACTGCAACCTACGAAAAAGAGAAAAGCACAGGTCAGTGAGGACAAGACATTGCTGCGCTGCACAAAGCGCCTCTTTGCCGCATCATAGCGCTATTGTGCACCATCATCTACCGGTGAGAACCAGCCTACCCAGTTCTCTAAGCGGATACTCCGTGCACCTAAGGGAGATAAAAAGACATTTTAGAACAGAGAAAAGGCCTGCAAGAATAACAATGCCATCAATCGCAATAAGACCTACCTGAAAGACACTACAAGGGCCGCAGTCAGTGAAGTAACTGGACCGCCCGCGCCCACAAACGACCACGCGCCCCTGCCCAGAGAGCAGGATGGAGAACTCACCAATTCCGACAGCCAGGTGAGAAGAGAACCCCGAGGGGCTGAAAACACAAGAGAGGTGGGGGAAAACTTACCTTGGTCGTCCAGTCCTAATATAGTCTTCATTTCCAGGCGGAATCCCATCGACATCGAGAACCACACCAGGGAGTCATAGAGAAGGGAACCAACGACCAACTGGCTGGGTGGCGTCCCCGTGGATACCAGGTGAGCGTAAAAGAACGCGAAGCCTCACATAAATAATCCACCTGGGCGCCATGGAAACATCGGAAATCGACCAATTGGCCCAATTGTTGGGGGACCTTCGTGCTGAGGGTCATTCAGCTCGACAAGAGACTAATGCACTCCGAAGAGACCTAATAGTGACCAAGGAGCGCACCGACAAAATCGGCAGACCGTGCTTGCAATCGCAGGCAGGTCAGACTCCTCTGCCTGGAGGAAATCCACCAATGCAAAATCCTATCTCACCATTTTATACCCCCACACCAGTACAGATCACGCTGCCTGGAACAGTTACCCTGGCACCACCAGAAAGGTTTTCGGGTGACCCACGGAAGTATGCAGCATTCATAAATCAGTGTCGCCTTCATTTCCTTTGTGGCCCTGGAGCATTTCCAAATGACCAAGCTCGGGTAGCTTTCATCCTATCATACTTGAGTGGAAGTGCAACGGATTGGTCGGTGCCGTTGGTGACTCATAATGATCCATTGTTACAGGACTATGGGGGGTTCCAGAGAGAAATGGAAAAACTGTTTGCTCGCCATACCCAGGAACAAGCAGTGGATAACAAACTCTTATCCCTCCGGCAGGGGAACCAAGACTTGTTAACATACATTGCGACTTTCAATAGACTGGTTGCTGAAGCCAGGTGGCCAGAAAACAAAAGAACCACGTTATTCCATCGAGGTTTATGAGGGGAATTAAAGGACGTCTTGGCCCAGGTAGTTGATCCCCCCGCAAGGACTGTACCGAATTCATAAATCTGGTCGTGCAGCTAGACCATCGGTTGCAGCACCGAAAAGCAGACCGGTCCAAAGCAGACTCTCGAGTAGTTTATGTTCGGCCTAGAGACAACCCACCACGGGTGCTAGACAACGCTATAGAACCCATGCAGATCGGAGGGATACGACCTCCATTAACAAAACAAGAACGGGATAAAAGAAAACAGCAACTTTGTATTGTGGAAAACCAAGACATTTTCTGAAAGACTGCCTAGTAAAACCCCCAAGGAGGACAGTCGGGCCACAGAAAAGGATGAAGTTAAGGAATCAGAAAACTACCAAGCTCGGCAACTGTAGAGGTCAGTTTGTCGAGTGATGAGAAAGAGCCACTGACCTCACATTTCATGATACCCGTGATCTTAATAAACCACAAACAATCGTCAAAGATGCATGTCGTAGGAGCGTACATCGACAGCGGAGCAGTTGGGAACTATATAGATCAAGAGTTGGGAGCAGAGATGGGGCTCCCTATGGGTGCCAAGTCTACCAGGGACAAGGCGACTACCGTGGATGGGACAGAAATCGCCTCCGGACCAGTATCCCAGTGCACAGCTGCAGTAACCTTGCTGTGCCAGGATGGACATCAGGAGTGTATTTCGTTCGATCTTATTAAGGCACCTCAGTTCCGGTTGATACTAGGGATGCCATAGTTGGTTGCTCACAACCCTTTGATAGACTGGAGGGCACAGAAATTAACCTTCTCCGACAACTGCTCCCTGGCTGGAGGGCACAGAAATTAACCTTCTCCGACAACTGCTCCCTGGCTTGCTACTCTACTGAACCGGAACCCGACTCCTGTATCTCCAAGACTTCCAATACTATAGCTTCTACCCTCGGGGTAACTAATACTCTGCCAGATGAATATTGTGACTTTCAGGACGTATTCCAAAAAGACCAGGCTAACATGTTGCCGCCGCATAGGCCTTATAATTGTCAAATTGACTTTATTCCTGGGGCACAAATCCCATGTGGCAGGATCTACGCTCTCATCGAACCAGAAAATCTTCACCTGAAATCCTATTTGAACCAGTACCTTGCAAATGGATTTATCCGCCCATCTAAGTCCCCAGCAGCCAGTCCTTTGTTCTTCGTACCGAAAAAGGAAGGGGACTTGAGGACCAGTATTGATTACCGCGCAATAAACCAGATAACCGTGAAGAACCACTACCCCTTGCCTCTTATCCCGGAAATGCTAGACCAAGTCAAAGATGCCCAGATCTATACCAAATTAGACCTTCAGGGAACATACCGCCTGGTCCGGGTCAGAAGCGGAGATGAGTGGAAAACCGCTTTCCGTACCAAATATGGCTTGTTTATATATCAAGTCATGCCTTTTGGCTTATGCAATGCTCCCGCAGCTTTTCAATATTTCATGAATGATGTATTGAGAGAACTGATTGACGTTTGCGCCTTAGTGTACATAGATGACATCTTGGTCTACTCAGCCTCAAAACAAGATCACATCAGGCACGTTCGTTCAGTCCTCACCAAGCTCCGCCAACATCGCTTATATGCAAAACTGGAGAAATGTTTTTTTCGCGTCACCGAAGTAGAATTTCTTCGTTTCATCCTTTCGCCGAAAGGCATCAGAATGGACGTATAAAGGGTTGACGCTATTCTAAAATGGCCATCACCAAAATCTCTGAAGGGCATACAGAGCATGCTACGTTTTGCAAACTTTTACCACCGATTTATCCCAGACTTCTCTCAGGTTGTGCACCCAATCACAATACTGCAACGAAAATGCAATAAAAAGTTTGCTTGGACCAAGGAAGCAGAAAGAGCCTTTCAGGAACTGAAATGAAGGTTCACCTCCGCTACAATCCTGCGGTACCCTCGTCCAGACATCCCTTATATCGTAGAAACTGATGCTTCCAGTATGGCATTGTGAGCGGTCCTTTCAATGAGGGACGCAGAAACTGGCCAGCTGCATCCTGTGGCCTTCTGGTCAAAATAATTCTCACCTCCGGAAATTAATTACGCTATCACGGACAAAGAACTCCTAGCCATCAAGTCCACTTTTAAGGTGTGGCGACACTATCTTCTGGGAGCTAGACACACCATTACAGTGATCACAGACCACCGGAACCTAAAATATCTTAAAACAGCCAAAGCCCAGTCTTCACGCCAGTTACGGTGGGCCCTCTTCTTCGCCGAATAGGACTATGTGATCACCTTTCGACCTGGGGTCAAGAATGGGAAAGCTGACGCCTTATCTCGGATGGGCATCGATGAAACGGTGTATACAACGCCAGACCCGGTACCCATCATACCAGAAGACAAACTTTTGGGTCTCACAACAACCCTATCACAAGCCGAATTACAAAACACAAAACGAAATTCGACAGGCAATGAGCCCGGATGCTTTCCTCGCATGGCATACTAAAGGAGAACAATATTGCATCAAGGATCAGTTACCTTTTTTTTAAGGACCAGCTATATGTACCCAAGAAGGAGTTACAACAGCATATCATTTCAGGCTATCATGACTCTCTGATCGAAGGACACCCTGGAATCGCTAAAACCTTAGCCAAGGTGAAAAATAACTTTTGGTGGCCTACCTGGCGTAAGGACATTGTCCAGTATGTTCAGTCCTGCGGCGTCTGTGCACAAAATAAATCCCAGAAACAGAAACCATAGGGTCTCCTTCAACCACTGGACATCCCTCCCGCTCTATGGCACACTCTTTCCCTTGACTTTATCACTGATCTGCCACCGAGTCAAGGTTTTAACACCATCCTTGTAGTCGTGGATTTGTTCTCTAAGATGGCACATTTTATTCCTCTCAAGGGCCTCCCGGACGCATCCACCCTGGCAGAAGTATTTCTGGAAAACATTGTCAAGCTACATGGTTTTCCATCAGTTCTGGTCTCCGATCGAGGCAGCCAGTTCGTATCCAATTTTTGGAGAAAATGTTGCGCAATGGCACAGATTGACGTCCGGCTATCTACCAGTCACCACCCCCAAACGGACGGCCAAACCGAGAAGAGCAACCAGACCCTCGAGCAGTAGTTATGGTGCATGCTGCACCATGAATTGAGAGATTGGAAGTACTTACTTTGGGTAGCTGAGTACACGCATATAACAACTCCGTACATTCTAGCACGGGACAAACACCTTTTTACACCCTGTATGGCAGACATCCACGTACCTCAGAACTCGACCTTCCTGCTAACTTGGAAATGCCTGCAGTAAAGACTCTTCACACAACCCTCATTCAGGCGTTCAGAAAGGCGAAGGGACATCTCATTCATGCCAAAGAAAAACAAAAGCACTTCGCCGACCAGCATCAGAAAAAGGCCCCAGACTATCAAGTGGGAGACCAGGTTTGGTTAGCTGCCAAATATGTACCCTTCAAAGGGACCCGGACCTTCCATCCTTGATATTTGGGACCCTATACCATCAAGGCAATTATCAACCCGGCACCACTTCTCAGGCCCTCTTGGGGCCAATCCTGGCGCCAGGCTCATAAACAAAGATAGACATCTGCTTGTGGAACTACTTTTTAGAGCTTTCAGCCAACATGGAGGCATCCACATAGCTTGATTCCTAGAACCAAGCTATGCGGTCTAGTGTTTTGGGTGTGGCGGCCTAGGGACAACTTTACCTGGACTACTTTGCAGTGGCTATTTAAACCACACCCGAACAAGACAACACGCTTCACGTTACTTTGCTACTAGCAACGTGACGCTCACCGTGTCCAGCTTTCTCACGAGCCTGACGAATTTCGGACCTGCAGAAAACAATGAACATCGTTAGCAGCAGAATCTTACCTGTATTCTCCATCCTTCACTGCTCGCAGCTCCTGGGCAACTCCGTTTGAAGAGTTTGCCGCCCGGATCGAAGGACCTGAAAAAAGGAAGAAAGACATAATTAAAGGAGGTAAAAGAGACATTACAACCACGAAGCGCTTAGAGACTTACCTGGCTGGCTGATTTTCGACCGGCATAGCTCCGGAACTCCATCTGCGCTGGGAGCACACTGCAACCGACGAAAAAGAGAAAAGCACAGGTCAGTGAGGACAAGACATCGCTGCGCAAAGCACCTTCTTACCGCATCATAGCGCTATTGTGCGCCATCATCTACCGGTGAGAACCAGCCTACCCAGTTCTCCAAGCGGATACTCCGCGCACCTAAGGGAGATAAAAAGAGAAATTTTAGAACAGAGAAAAGGCATGCAAGAATAACCACGCTATCAATCGCAATAAGACCTACCTGAAAGACACTACAAGGGCCGCAGTCAGTTAAGTAACTGGACCGCCCGCGCCCCCAAAAGACCATGCGCCCCTGCCCAGACAGCAGGACGGAGAGCTCACCAATTCCGACAGCCAGGTGAGAAGAGAACCCAGAGGGGCTGAAAACACAAGGGAGGTGGGGGAAACGTACCTTGGTCGTCCAGTCCTAATATAGTCTTCATTTCCAGGCGGAATCCCATCGACAACCACACCAGGGAGTCATAGAGAAGGGCACCAACGACCAACTGGCTGGGTGGAGTCCCCATGGATACCAGGTGAGCGTTACAGAACCTTAATTATATAAAGACTGTTTTAACTAATAGTGTGTGGACATTCCTTTGTGGGTGCTTGGGGACTACACTGTACATAAGAACCAACCTGCATCACCTCCTGAGAGCTAGGCCTTGATTGCTCGCCCACGTTTTACCAAATAGAGAATCTTGCCTGGGGTCCTCTGTGCCTCTCCTCTGCCATATAGACAGCAGGAGTACAGACACCCCCAACCCAGTCTTTACAGTATCTATGCACTGTTACGAGACCTGCCCATCAAAGAGAAGGTGGACCATATTATTCAGTATTTACAGCTTAATGAGGTTTCTCTGGGTTCGTGGGAAGCATTTAAAACTGTGATTAGGGGTGAATTTATTAGTTTGACCGCGGAACATCGTAAGCTACTGCACACGCATGTCTCTACTCTAGAGGCACAGGTACACATTTTGGAGCGGGAACATTAGCGAATGGGTTCAAGTAGTACCTACTGTCAGTTGAGGAACAGAAGAGGGGAGCTGGAGATGCTACTCACTGGAGAGGCAACCAAGTCCATTTTACGCACCAAGCTGTTTCATTACTCGAGGAGCAATAAGGCTAATAAGGTCCTGGCATGGAAATTGTGCTGTCTACAAACTAGGAATATTTACAGCACCCGTTTCTTCCCATACTTCGGGAGGATAAACAGCAACTTGAGCACATTGAGGAGGAGGAAGTAATACAGGCTATCCGGGATCTCCCTTTGGGCAAATCACCAGGCCCCAATGGTTTCTCCATAGCTTTCTATAAGAAATGCGCAGTCCAGTTAGTACCGCCGCTCACACGGTTGTTTAACAATTTTTCTGTGACGGGCTCAGTGACCCCTCCTATGGCAGGTTCCCACCTCTCACTTGAGCCTGGAAAGGACCCACAAGACTGCTAGGCGTTTCTGCCAATAGTGGTCCTGAATTATGACGCGCGTATTTATTCTCAAGTCTTAGCCACCCGTCGTGCTTCCCTCCTCCCCCATTTCTTCCTAAGCTGGTGGGACTAGACCAATCCGTTTTCATTCTTGACCGCCAGTCCCAGGATAACATTCAGAGGGTGATCAATGCGGTAGACTGGTGTTATAAGAAGAAAATGTCAATGGTCTTCTTATCGCGATTAAGGCTATCAATAGCATTAGTTGGTCCTATTTAACTGCAGTTTTACAAGCTTTTGGTTTTGGCCCCAATTTCGTTAAACTCTCTGCCCTGAGACCCATTCATCATGGCACACGCCAGGGTTGTCCCTTATCCCCACTTCCTTTCGCTTTAGCTCTCGTTGGCCACAAGTGTTTGGAGAAACCCTTTAATTGCTCGTGTTAAAACTGGTGGAACTGTGAAGAAATTAGCCCTTTATGACGATATTTTCATGATGACCGTTCCTGCGTCCACTCTGCCAGCGATTACTAAAGTTTTGGATGTTTCTGGAGGTCTCTGGGTACGCTATCAATTAGGCTAAATCGGCGGATCTTAATATCTCGATGCCCCGAGCCGACCACTATTACAAAGTGCTTACCTATTCCGATGGAAGGACAACAAGTTTAAATATTTGGGAATCTATCGCACACGCTCGCATGCTAAACTCTTCCAACATAATGCTGAGTTATGGTTGGGTGTGGAGTAACTGCGCTCTGCCTTTTGAAAATTAAGGAATGACTGCTATAAACAGAGATCAAATTCAAAATACAACATTAATTGCCAAGAAACATTGGTGAAATGTTTCTTTATTGGTTCCTTGATATGGTGGTCAGCCGACAGGTGTTTCGACCCTTGGGTCTTTCAAGACCGATGTATTCGTAGTAAACACTGATGTTGACCCCGTCAGTTTCTATGCATGGGCATACGGCATACATTGTATCTATAATTTCCTTCTGATGGGTTGAGTGCTGCCTCAATGCAGTACAATAGTCATAACCTGCACCTGTTGGCTGTGTCCTGTAAAAGAGATGCTCACCATTAGCATAAAGACAACAGTGTCAAGTCTGATTGTGAGGTTCAGTATTTAGTGGCTTCAATACCATAGATGCAGAAATCACTGGTTCTAATACCGATGTCTCCCGCGCGTGTCAACATAACTATGCAGCTCGCTTTCGTGATCTTTACCAAGACCTGAAGCAATGGAAACGTACAGAGATAACCTGGTTCGGCAGGTGCACTGCCATTAAAATTAACGTACTACCTCGATTACTCTATGCTTTTTTGGCCATTCTAATATTGCTCCCTTCTCGTACCATTAAAACCTTGCAATCTAGGCTCTGGAACTTTGTTTGGCAGGGGAAGCCTCCCTGAGTGACTAAAAGAGCGCTTACTCACCAGGAGGTGTGGCGGTACCTAGCATACACCAATATACTCGATTTCTCTGGGTGCAGTTCGAGCAGGTGTATCTGGCATTCCCTTGGCTTCCCTACCCTGGCTCCTCCCAAAGTAACGGCCTCCTAGGCACTCATCTTCAACTCTGACCACGTTAACCTATTGGGACAGGACGAATCATAAATACTGACTCCCTACCTATGCTTCATGGTTGACTGTGGTCCTTTATAACCCTTTGTTCACCCCTGGTTTTACCGGTAGAGATTTCTCTCAATGGCAGGAAGGTGCACTACGGACATGGGTCAACTATATAATGGAGGGATCCCCATTACTTTTGAACAGTTTAAGACTGCCTGTACATTCCCACAGTCGGAGAGGTTCCATTATGTGCAGCTTAGACATTGGGTGCCCCAAACGCCTTTTGAGAAGTTGGTATCTCTCAGTCTTTGCCGCCATAAGGTCCTCAATATATACAAGTTACTGGTAACGGAAACGGGAGAGGAGACCGACATGAAAAACTGGGAGATGGATTTGGGTCACAATTCCTCACACAAGGCAAACTATTTGGAAGAGGGCTTCTAGGGCATCTATATGTACTACCATATTAGATAATACCTACAAGATTCTCTACCACTGGCATTTCACACCAGCTCGCTTGCATAATATGTAACCGCTTGTCTCTCCGAATTGTTGGAGGGGGTGTATGGAGGTCGGATCTATGGCCCATCTCTGGTGGCATTGCCCTGTTATTAAGCCCTACTGGGCAGTGGTTGTCGCCCTAATCAATCAAATTGTTTTTAAATGCCCTTGAATCACCTTGTGATTTTGTTGGGGGATGTAGACTATCAACAAGTCTTTGCTATTGGGGTTCCCCACTCAGTATTGGCTACCCACATGCTTAGCTTATCACAGACAAATTACCCATCGTCCAACACTGGTGAAAGACGGAGGCTCCCACCGTTAACATGTGTTGGGCAGAAATATGGTATATCTGTGCCATGGAAACGCTTGCCCCCCCCCCCCTTGCCGACTTGTTAAGAAAATATATGGGGTCCCTTTGTAACCTTTGTGAATTCAAACGATTATAGCCAACAATTCCCACACCAATGGAAATCGTTTTCGCTGTTGTGATCAAGAGACCTTGTTTGTGGAAAGACTGGCGGCTATCCCGAGGCGGGCCCAGGGAACATTTGCTTTACATCGCTGCAAATGATTTTAAGGTCATTGTTTTATTCTTGTTATTTAGGCCTCGATCTCTTTTCTCATGTCGCTCATTGAGTGTGCCAGTAATGATAATGTGTGTCACTACTTTGCTAAATCTCTTCCTCGTTGTGGTCTGTTGTCCAATTTGAAACATGGTCTATTTTGTTTTTCTTATTTGTTAAATTGAAGAATTCCATAAATAGGTTTAAAAGAAAAGAAGGGTGTATAATTATCATCAATAAGAGACTCCTTCAAAGACTGCTAATTTAGAGGAGACCGAAAATGAAAACAAACACCCTTGCTTTTAGGGGTCAGGTCCACGGACATGGGGCTACGTCAGTTTGAATACTTCCCATACTTTTCTAAGAGTATATGAGCTATCACACAGGCCAGTCCCTAACCTACCAATACTAGAACAATTTGCAACGGAAAGGTTCAACCAGGGCCAAATTCTAAATTGTCAAGACTACCAAAATACACATCTCTACTCTCCAAGCAGGTCTCTGTGGGAAAGAAGGAACAAGTCTTGTTCTGTTAACAGTTCAGATGAACTTCCATAATCATCCCTGAAAGGAAGATTTTAGGAGGCCACCCTAATATGATGAACAGGGAAAACACATTTGCCTACCCCAATCAATGTAAGGTAGCAGAGCAGCAAAGCTTAGTCTCAGGAAGGGTGACAGAGTGGTCTAGGGCTACAGGAGTCCACAGAGCAACAGCAGCAATTCCTGTTAGACAGGCAAGTATAAACATACAATTAGTAGGCCTTTATGTTACACACTAAGCACGTAAAACCTCCAACACATATTGCCACACAAACACTAAACTTACATATATGTTCACCCTTAGGGGAAATAGAACAAACAAGTTACTTACCTGTAACTGCTCTCCAGCAAGGGTCTGGCATGGGTTCACATGCTCATGAATATTACCCTTTGCCAGGCTGGGAATCCTAAGTAAGGAAAAAAAAATATCAGTTTCGTTTCTGATCTGCCTTTCTTAGTAGTAACCAATCACTGGTCTCTGGGTCATACTGCCCCCAGCCAATGACAGCCCTCTCCCTAAGCCCCGCCCCTGGCAGCCATCCTCAGATTTGGTAGCACATAAAGTTGCAGTATGACCAAGTGAAGAGCCGCAGAGGGGTTGGAGGGAGGGTTCGCATGTGAATCCATGCCAGACCCATGCTGGAGAACAACAGTTACAGATAAGTAACTTTTTCCTTCTCCAGCATGGGGTCTGGCATGGATTCACATGCTCATGAATATAAGACTACATAGCAGTACACACATGCACAACCACGGGAGGTGGCAAGGCTCAACATTAAGCACGTCTTACCTCCTCACCAGGCTCACCTTAAGCGAACAGGTTGCGCAGCACTGCCTGGCCGACTGGACTCCTCCCTGGAATCCTGGTCGACGCAGTAGAATCTCGTGAAGGTGTGCGTCGCCTCCACGTAGCAGCCCTGCAGATGTCCAGCAGGGGCACCCCAGACAAGAACGCTGTGGTAGCAGCGATCGCTCTGGTCGAATGGCTCCCTGGCGGCCGGGCAACGGTTGGTTTGCCAACCGAGGACAGTGCATGATGCAGCCGGAGAGCCATCTGGAAATGGAAGCCTTCGAGAGAGCCTTCCCTTGTTTCACAGGTCCAAAGTTCACAAACAGCTGTGATGTCCTCCGAAAACTCTTTGTTCGGTCCACGTAGAACTTCAGCGCTCTAGCAACATGCAGGGAGTGCAAAGTCCTCTCGGCCGGCGACGGGAAAAAGACTGGTAACACCAAGGGCTCGTTGAGATGGAAGTCCGACGGCACCTTGGGCATGAAGGAGGGGTGCGTCCTCAGCACCACCCTTGTCTCGTGGAAAGTCAAGTATGGAGGCTTGCAGGGAAGGGACTGAATCTCTCCCACGCATCGTGCAGAGGTGATGGCCACAAGGAACGGTCTTCCACGACAGGAACTTCAACGGGGCCGAATGCAAGGGCTCGAATGGTGGGCCCATGAGCCTGGTCAGCACCACGTTGAGCTCCCACGTCGGGGCTGGGGCCTTCACCGGCGGGAACGAACGGAACAGTCCTTTCATAAACTCCTTCACCAGGCGATGAGACCACAGGGACGACCGTCCTGAAGTTCTGGTGCATCGGGAAATCGCTGCCAGATGTATCTTGATGGAAGTATGAGCTAGTCCAGCTTTGGCCAGCGACAGCAAGCACAGTAGCACTTGAGGGGCTGTAATCCGTAGAGGGTTAATCTTCTGTGCACGACACCAGACAGAGAACCTCTTCCCTTGTGTCTGTAGCACTTGAGAGTTGAGGACGCCCTGGCCTTTGCAAGACCCTCTCTGCAGTCAGCCGGGATATCGTACCCTCCAAACTAGTGCTGCAGGAGCCAGGCCTGCAAGCTCAGCGACTCCGGGTCATGATGAAGAATGACGCCTCCTTCTCTGGAGAGAAGATCTGTGTCTGTCGACAGTTAGACTGGTGGGTACGCTGACAAGTCCAGAAGGTCCGGGAACCATATCTGTCTCGGCCACCTTGGTGCAACGAGGATCATCCTGCACCGGGACCTCTCGAGTTGGTTGGTGAGCCTGAGCAGCAACAGCAACAGGGGGGGGAATGCATACAGGAACAGGCCGTCCCAGGGGAACGAGAAAGCATCGCCCATGCTCCTCGGCTAGGGGAACCTGCTGGCGAATCTCTGTCACTTGGAGTTCATCGCTGTCGCGAACAGGTCGATTTGGGGTTTGCCCCATCGCCGGAAGAGTTGATCCACTTGATCTTGGCGTAGTTCCCACTCGTGGCACGAGCGCAGGTCCCTGCTGAGTGAGTCGGTGATGGTGTTTTTTAGCCCTGCTGGATGAAGGTACCAGAAACATTCCCTGGGCAACGGCCCAGTGCCACAGATCCTGGGCTTCCTTGGACAGGGCTGGGGATCTGGTTCCTCCCTGCTTCCTAATGTAGAACATCGTGGTGGTGTTGTCAGTGAAGATCCTCACCACCTTGCCCTTGAGGGACAGGAGGAATGACTTGAGAGCCCAGAACACTGCTCGGAGCTCCAGTATGTGGAGCGGCCTCTCCTGCGGGAGCCACAGGCCTCTCGCATAAAGATCTCCGGTGTGCGCTCCCCACCCCTCCAGGGAGGCATCCGTCGTCACTGTCACCTGGTATGCTGGGGTCTGAAAGTCCATGCCCGCTGCGAGATGCGCGGGTGCCCCACCATCGAATTGCTTGGCGGAATACTTCGTTGAGCGAGATCTTGTCCTCGAAGTTGAACCGTCGCTTGCATCCAACGGGCGTCGAGGAACTCGTGCAGAGGACGCATCCGAAGCCTGCACAGGCGCACCAGATAGATGCAAGAGGACATCATCCCGAAAAGGGACTTGATGGACCTCACTCTGGCCACGTCCGTGGCCAGCAGACGCTGTACCTTGCCCAGGATGGCCTGCGTTCTTTCCTCCGACGGTGAGGCCAACTGCGCTACTGTATCGAGCTTGGCTCCCAGAAACAGCACGACCTGTGACGGAACCAGGTGAGATTTGGGGAAGTTGATGGAGAATCCCAGGTCCGTGAGCAGCCGGACGGTCTTTGCTGTGTGTTCAACGGCGAGTTCCCTTGTCCCTGCTCGGATGAGCCAGTCGTCCAGGAAGGGGTAGATGTGGATCCCCTGCAGGCGCAGCCGCGCCACCACTGGTGCTAGGCACTTGGTGAACACCCTGGGCGCCGACTTCAATCCGAATGGAAGGGCCTTGAACTGGTAGTGCCGCCCCTGGACTACGAACCTGAGAAACCTTCGGTGTCCTTTTAGGATGGGGATGTGAAAGTACGCATCCTCAAAATCCAACGACGATAGGAAGTCGCCTTCCTCCAGCTGGCCTTCCTCCAGCTGGCCCAGCATGTGCTGGAGGGTGACCATCCGGAACTTCTGTGCCTTGATGTATTTGTTTAGCTGACGATAGTCCAGGATGGGACGCCAACCACCTGTCTTCTTTCTGACGAGGAAGTATCTTGAGTATACTCCGGAGCCCCGCAGCCTCTTTGGGACGAGCTCGATGGCTTCTTTCTTGAGCATCGCCCTTACCTCTAACAGCAGTTGAGGGATGTGGTTTTCCTTCCTGGCCACGGGAGGAATTCGGGGGCACTTCTTTAGAAATTCCAGAGTGTGCCCGTGGGCCAGGGCATCCAGCACCCAACAGCCAACCCCACACGCTGACAAACTTCGTCAGCCGGCCTCCCACCGGGGTGCTTCGGTGGGGGCCCGACGCAACAGCCGGTTCAGTCTTGCATGGAAGCAGCCTTGCCTCCTTGGCGACAACGGCGAGATACACCTGACTTGCCTTGTCCCCTGTAGGCTTCTTGCAACGAGGAGTGGGCCGCCTGACGGTAGGTCGAGGAGCCGCCGCCGAATCCTTTGGAGACACCTTGCTTGCCTCCGGAGTTCCGAAAGGGCGGCTGCCGTTGCTGCAAAACTCCCAAGGCCCGAGCCGTCTCCTTGTCGGTCTTGATGGCCTGCAGTGACTCATCCACTGTCTTTCCGAACAGATTGTTCCCGTCGAAGGGCATGTCCTAAACCTTGGCTTGCACGTCCTGGCGGAAATCCGTCGCCTTCAGCCATCCCCCCGCCCCAGTGAAGGCAAACGCCGTTGCCCAACTGGCGGAAACTGGTGTCAGCAATGTCCGTGGCCACAGTTATGGCGTGGTCCAACGCCACCTCACGCTCCTGTAGGATCGCTAGGGCCTCTGCCCTCTTGTCGTCCGGGAGGAAGTCCAACAGGGGGGGCGATCTTGTACCACAACTCCCTGTCGTAGCGGGCCACAGTCGCTAGGGCGTTGGCTGCCTTAATCGTCGCCGCCGCCGAGATGACTCGTCGTCCCATGGCATCTAGTTTCTTTCCCACCCCGTCCGGTGGGGAAGTTGAAGTTGAAGCCGACGCCCCCCCCGCTTTCTTCTTGGCTGCTGCCGAGACGACCAAATGCGGGGTCGGTTGTGCCCTAAGGCACAAAGGGGCGCCGTCGGGGACCCGGTACTACTTCTCGTACCGGTCCCTTTTGGCAGGCGTCGTGGACGGGTTCTTCAGAGGGCAAGACCCTCGTCCCAGATGTCATCCAGCAACGGCACCACAAGGACCGTCTTCCTCTTGGCCTCGCGCTGAAAAAGCTCAGATGCCCTGGCAATCATGGCGTGGAAGGAGCCAATTTCGTCGGGAGGAGACGCCCGAGGAATCGGAGACGGGAGGTCAGTCCCGTCGTGGACGCCGTCATCCGTCCCCGTTGTGGCCGTGTCTGTGCCAGTGTCATCCCTCAGGGCTGGGGAGGGCGACAAAGGCTGAGAAGGCCGTGAGGGCTGAAGGGGAGCCGGATGAATTCTCCTCCTCTTGTTTGGAGGGCTTCCCGACGGACCCGGATCAGCTGGGTCATCCGTCGGGGGTAGGGGCAGTCTCGTCCTTATCTCTGCGCATAAGGCTTGGTTTGCCATCAAAATGGCCGCCGAGTTGTCTTGTGGCTCGGGTTGTGACGGGCGAGCCGGGAGCGACGGTTGTGCCTCCTCCACGGGAACCTAGTCGTCGCCACCCTCGCTCTCGTTGTCCCCTTCGTCGGGATCCCTCCAGTGGGACTGGGCCTCTTCCAAATTCTCGGTCAGTTCCTCCTCGGAGGTTGTGTCCGTGTCCATCACGGCTTCCGCCCCCCCCTCTTTTTCTACCAGGGTCTTCACAGGGGTCTTCTCGACGGGCTTAAAAGAGGATTCCCTCCGCAGAGGCGGGGGAACTCTGGGCCCTGAGGTCGACTCCACTGGGATAGCCTCCACAGGCTTCGCCAGTGCCACAGCGGCTCCAGCCTTGGTGCGCTTGAGGCCTTCACCTTAGGGGGAGGTTCACTGCCTCGCTCCCCTTCGGCCTGATCCTTCGAGATCGACCGGGGCCTCTCCAGAAACTTAACCGGGTTCTCGGATTTTCTCTTCCCCGAGCCAGAGCGTTGGCTCGGGGTTGATGGCGTCGGTGAAGGTGCACCCTGCCTGGCAGCCGAGGAGCCCGACCGTTCGTCGCTCCTGGTGCCCGCGGACTCGCGGTGCTTTGCCTTCTGTTGGGCCCCCGTCGCTGGGGCGCCCTCACAGGACTTAGAAGACCGCTCGGACTTCTTCTCACCTGCTGTGCTCATGCCTTCCAGCCAGTTGGAGAGACGGGTCCGACGATCCCTCATAGTCCGATTCGACATGTTCATGCAAAACGCACAGTCTTTCTCCACGTGCGTTTTGTCCTCGTAGAGGCAGTAAAGGCATTTCGAATGCTCGTCCTCCTTGAACACATTTTGTAGGTTGCATCCAGGGCAGATCCTGAAAAGTTTGCCGGGAGTCGAGCTTCCCTTCTCCAGGGCCATGTTCTTCTCGTCCGCAAGGTAGGCCTCGGAAACTTCTGGAATCCTCCAAGAAGCGTAACTCGACGAAAACTTCACCCTTGAGGGGCGTAGATAAATCAGAAAAGGGTCCCCGTTAATCGGAAGTAGAAACGGTGGCGCTTGAGGCTCGATTTAAACGAAAAATTAGAAATCTCTTTGAAAAAGCGCAAAACGCAGTAAAAGCTCGAGAGCTATAGCACGAGGACTCCCGACACTTGAACGTGCGGTAAAAATCTGTGGATAGCTGCCAGGGGCGGGGCTTAGGGAGAGGGCAGTCATTGGCTGGGGGCAGTATGACCCAGAGACCAGTGATTGATTACTAAGAAAGACAGATCAGAAACGAAACTGATACTGATACTGATTTTTTCCTTACCGAGGATTCCCAGCCTGACGATGGGGAATATTCATGAGCATGTGAATCCATGCCAGACCCCGTGCTGGAGAATAGCATTTGCTTCAATGACCAGTGAAACACAGAAGCATTCAGATGCATAGAAATAGACAACTCTTTAGAATAATCACAGAACAGCTCACCTAGCTCTTCTCTTATAAAGTCTAACTCCTAATATTGTTTGTGGCCTAGAGCCCAAAAATCATCAGTTCTAAATAAAATACTTTTCAGGTAGGTTTATATAGAGGTTTGGCGTGCCTGGGATTATAATTAATAAGAGTTAAACAGTTGGATAAAGTTCAAGTAAGTACTCAACTCAATATCAAACACTAGGTAAGGCCTAGGGAGGGATCACTGAACCAGGTTCCACCACCAAAGGTCAGGAAAGAGTGAGTTAGGGTTAGGAGGATTTTACGCCCTTGTAACCCTAGGGTAGACGGTGGTGGAAGGAGGAGGGGAACAGCAACAGAAGGGGGTATGAAGATTTACCCCCTGCCTCAGAGTTCTCTGGAGACCACTTATGGAGGTTCCAGAATCCGTTGCAGGCTTGTTCTTCTGTCTCGGTTCATTTTTCGAGGGTCGTCTAAACAGAGGCTACTTTAGGTTTCCGGATTTAGTTTCTGCCGGTCACGGTCCTTAGGAACCGGTTCCAGACAACTTCCAGTAGAACACCCAAATGAGAACAGTGAAGACCACTGCAGGTCAGATGGCCACGGGACACCTCTAGGACACAAAGATGACAAGTTTCAACAGAGGTCACCACAGTCAGGTGGCCAGAGGCAATCTTGCGGCAAATACAAAGGAGAAGGGGTTCCATGATCTTTTGCCACCAGGTTTTATTTTGATTTAATTGTTTTTACTAAAGATGTACATCGAAAAAACAAAATGACATTTCTTTATTTATATTTCAGGGGTTCCCCTCAGGCCAGCCCTTCCCTATTTTATCCCTTTTCCAACCCCACCCCGTTTATTCCATTTCCACACACCCATATATTTTTCAATATCATTTTTTCATAAAAATGTACATCGAAATAAAACCTGGTGGCAAAACGACTATATTGGAGAAGGCCCAGCACAGCTTCCCTTGTTGCGAGATGGCTGAAAAGGCATGAGCTGGCGACTTGTGGCACAAGCAAGATCTGCAAAGTTCCAATGCTCTGCTTGGAACAGTGACTGATGCAGCGAGGCAGCCCAGTTGAGAGCTGGTCAGTCCATCAGTTGGTCCAGCAAGCAGGGATCCTCGTGCAGGTTTTGAGACTGGTTGTTCACATAGGTACAGGGGGGTCGAAGCACTAACAAAGGTCTTCTTGGTGAGGGAGCATAGCTCAGAGGCAACGCGTTTGTCTCGGAAGCAAGACAACACAGTGCAACACAGGTACGAATCCCGATCTTATAAACCACTCGCTGGTATTAAGCGTGTTATAAACAAACAATTATAACTATAATTCTTGCGATGAGCAGGACTTCACTAGGACAAAACTGCAGTCAATGCTGGTCAGCTGCAGTAGTTGTCAGTGGGTTGCTTTTCTTCTTAGAGGACTTGCGTCAATTATCTGCTGTGTGAGGAGCCCTCCTTTTACCCAAGATTCAGGCTGGGAGCAAGCCCAACCCACCAATGGTAATGCTCTGCACTATACAAACTGGCAGCGATTATCCAATCATGGATAGCCACTGGCCACAACATCTTCCAGGAAACATATTCAGTCACCAGACAGTCCAAGCCTCATTCTTTGGCGCGCGCACACCCACAAACCGCCCCGTAGCCTGTGAAAGCCACAGCTTTTCCTGGGTAAGGGATTTCCACATAAGGCATTTCCAGAAGTGAGAAGGCATGAAGGAAGAAAGGCCAAAGAACAAAGCGAAAAATCTCATGGCATGGCCATCTTGGAGTGCTAGTCACTTTTAGTAGCCATTTGTGGTAAATGTGAAAGTGCATGAGTAAAATTTCACAAAAACGGTAAGGATCTCACAGCTGCCACCAGCTTGTCTTAAGCACATTGTAAAAGTAACTAAAAAGCCACTACATAAAGATAAGGATAGAACATATCATAATTGCACTTCACTGAAAAGCGATGTGTGCAATTGTAACAATACAAGAATTCACAAATCCACAAAGCACTCATGGTCTTAGGGACTGGTCAGTTTCCCAATAAAAATGAGCAGAAGAGGCAAGTAAAGCAGAATGCTTTACCTACCTCCAAAAAGTCAGGGCAGAGATAAAAACAAGGCAAAAAGAAAGTGTCCCATAAAGGTCAATGGGAGGAAAGCAGCAAAAGAAATCTTTCCAAACAGTCATTCATATAGCACACATCTAATAGTTTTGGCTTGTTCAGAAGTTGTAGGCCCGAGACTGTTTGAATTAAAGGGTTCATGGTTGGAATATGTCTTAAGTGGATCATGTTGGGTGGGTTTTCGATAAGATTTAAACTTTAGAGTTAAATCTACCTCCTTTGTGAGGACCCCAGACCTTTTTGCTGGACTGGTAGATTATTTTTCCCTATACCTCAGTGAGTGGGAACCTTTTTCCACACTCTCAGATCCTTTAACTCTTTTTATGGGGGTCATTTTTAAGACTCTCAATAGTGCCCTTTTAATTGTCAACCTTTGGTATATACCTTTGTATCATTACAGGGTTGCCCTTTGAGTTCCCCTTTTACTCTGGCTAACCTTGTGAGATCTACAGTTCCCAAGGGTAGAGCGGATCTTTCTATCCCTTCTACATTTAGTTGTTAGGTGAAAACCAGCACACCCCACCTTATGTGGAGTGCTGGGAAGATACAATGTATCCCCTTTCTCATTAGTACTGTAACACTTCTGTTACAGAGACAAGCTTACCTTGAATGGCTGGTGGCAGTGAACCTTTTTCCTTCCTAATTCGGTGCACCTTTACTGCAGGCTGTTTTCACCGCTGCAGTAAAGGTATCAAATTGTGCCCGTTTTACCAAAATTGTCTTGGTTTTTTTTTGCCATTTTCGCACTGCTTGTCCCTTCTTGGATCTCTCCTGCCCTCCAGGGCGGGAATTCCTTTGTGTGATTTTCATCTTCAGCGGGAGAACTCAGTCAAGCCCGCCCAGGCTACAGAGTGTCTGTGAAGGCAGGAAGCGAGGGAGGAGTCCACACAGACCTTTGTCTTTCAGCCTGCCTGCGCGAATCCAGTTCAAGATGGGAGGCCGGCTGTCTTGTGAATTGGTTGTGCCTCTTCCCAAAAGTAATGCTTTTGGCTTCCCTTAACTATTCCGTTCAGAATATTAGTGTGCAAGTTCACCAACTGGGTTTTGCTTTCCCTGGTCTGTTTTATACAGATGCTAAAACACTCTTAGGTGTATACCTACCTTGAAGTTGCTGGTAATTCCTTTAAAATGTATCAGGCCTTACTTACCTTTAATAGCTGTGTGCAATTCTTAATAAGTTACTGTGGGTTTTACGAACCTGGGTCTGCCTTGTGCCATCTTAAAATAAGTTAGAATGTTATTGCTCAACTTAGTCTGTGTTCCACAGAGCTGAAAAGCAACTGTAATTGGATATTACACCTAAAGGTCTTACTCACCTAGTAGAACTATTATCCTAAATGTCGTTGATGGGCATATACTGTTCCATTAATCTGTGTTCCACTATTTAAAAAAGTATCCTGGTAACAGGTTGATTATGTGATTCCTCAACTGAGTGTCACTGCATAACTGACAGGGTCTACTTCCCTTGAGTTACTGTAAAGTAACCTAAACGTAACCTGTGGTTTTACTTACCATGAATACAGGTGGCCTATCCTAAATGTGTTGATACAGTCTGACTTCCCTAGAATGACGGATAGGTATTCTGAAGGTTTATGCTTTGGTCTGTGAACCTTCAAGCATTGTGGTGTATTTTTATAATGTGTTAATGACTATGACCAGTACTTACCCCAAGACTCAACTTGGCCTGCTTGTATTTATAATAAACCTTTATTTTTTTGTAATACTTCTGGTTGTAAGTGTTTCTATTGAATCCTTTGTATAGTACAGTTTCTATGTACTTTCCTACAGCCCTCTCTCCCTTCTAAGATCAGCCTGGCTGCTCTGTCTATGCTACCACATACTCAGGTTGTACAGCCTTATACTAAGAGTGGAGTCTTGTACTGTCTTAGTTGAATGGTGTTACTAAGCCCTTGCTTGGACTTCAGAAAAACTGCCCCAACACTGGGGGCAGCGGTGGGATATATTGAAGGCTGGATTACATTACCTATTGAGATACTCGAGTTCAAAGAAACCATCCATAGGTTTGGTTTAACCAAGGGTGTGTACCTGGACTTAACACACAAACCAACACTAAGGGCTTATTTAAGCCAGCGGCCTTCTCACATGTACCAATGGAAAGATTGTTAACAAGGTATAAAGAGAAGGGCCTCACCTGTAAAGGAAGTACACGTGACAATTTACAAAGGTTGTGGGGACATCAAGGATTCTCCCAGGACCCTGTGTCACCTCCTAACTATATTGCTGAGAGTGAGGATTCAGACACAAGTCTAAACTTCTCTGATGAGGAGTATGAAAGTTCTGATGAAGAGAATGTTAGTTCACCTCCCAGCCCCCTCCTTCTCCTGTTCCTACCTTACTCTCCACACCATGGCTCCTGAGCTATCGATTGAACTCGGAAAAAGGAAACCCTTAATGGACTATAACTTAAAGATCATAAAAATAAAAAGAGGATCTAATACCTCTATGGAAAAGGAGTGCTTGGACTGTTCTTGTTTTTCAGGGTCTGATAACTCTGAAGCTTCCAGGATCCCATGACTGGTGAGTTAGTAGGACTTGAAATGTGATGTGGTTGTATGGCTGAAACCGTTTGACCTCACTTGTAAAATGTTTGGTCTGTGAGAGAGGGATAGATTACCCTGGGTTCTTTCTAGGCTTCCCAAAAATGACTACCAAGTGATCATGGATTTGAATAAAGCTGAAATAAGTGACTGGGATAGGGTAAAACAGCTCACATAGCTAGAAATAAGAAGAGATCTTTTCTATATCTAAACCCCTTAAGGGAACATGAGAATAAAGATAGGTCTGTTAGTCCCATCTCTGTGTACTCTGTAGGGCATGTTGCCAGAAAGCTGTAGTGCGAGCCACCTTGTAAAAAGTTTGAGGCTCCTAAACCTGAAGACAGAGAGGTCACTTTAGTGGACCCCTCAGAGATAAAAGGCATAACCTGCCACTCTGAAGGACACTTGAGTGAAAACCCTATAACTTCAAATAGTGACCAAGCCCCTAGACCCACAAAGCTAAGCTAGAGGTCACCCATGTGACCCCACCTTTATCTGCTGCTAAGGTGACTGAGCTTCTCGAAAAACCACATATAGTGGAAGTGGTTCAACTAGTTGCCAGAAACTTGAATGCTTATGTCCTACTACTGGCCTGGTGTAAGACCAGGGTTAACACTGAGGTGAAAGAACCCCTTGAAAGCCCACCTTTGTTCAGGTCAATGATGTGACCCTACCTTCAGCTGAAGCAAGTCCCTCAGAAAACTCAGACAGTGGAGGGGGTCCTTGAATCGCAAAACCTGGAAACTCGACCACCTGCTGTGGAGGCAATTCCTAAGGCTGACCTTAATGTTCCTATCATACACCCTGTGTGGTGTATGTGCTTTAGAATAAAGGCCCCTCCAGTTAAATCTGAAGTGGCTGAACCACTTGTAAATCCACTTACAGTAAAAGCAGTTCCCAAAACGTTAAAATTGGATAAACCTGAAAACCCACCTACGGTGGAGGTGATCCAGATGGATTTAAAGAACTTCAGTGTTTTTAACAAACTTAAGAGGGCAAGAAGTATCCTTGACCGCAATGTAGGAAGGTTTTCTCCTTTAGTCCAGAGTGCCCAGAAGGAAACTTCCAGGCCTGATAAACTGAAATACAAAAAGAGTAATAAGAAGGCTAACCATAGCTTTCTTACTAGGACTTCTAATAAAAAGCCTGTGATCACAACTACTCCTAAGGAGATCTGGATAGGTGTTCTGAAAAGGCTAGGGTCTCTGTTTCAAGAGAACTCTAAATCTATGGAATCCTCTACAGAGGATCCTACTGCAAGTCCTATGTTAGTAGGGCAACCTCTAACAAAGTAAATCTAAAACTAGAATGTTAGGGAAATGGGAGCCCACACCATGCTCTACCATTTCGATAACAACTATAAAGTATTTAACCCACACTGATTCTGAGAAAGAGGTGGATAGACAAGTTACCTATCTACGCCTTCGAGGACTGGTAATCTTCAAAGCTGGTGGGAATCCAGAAAACCCAAGTCTACGGCTAAACGCCTTCTGCTGAAGACCCAATTGTAAATCCTAGTGTAAGGAGGAAAACCTCTAACAGAGGTAAAACCAGATCTCAGGAAGTGGAAGCATGTACAATGCTTTGCCTGCCACAATCACTCCAACTAACTTACCCAAGACCCAACCTGCTCTAGAGGGAGAGGTGGTGAGGAATCATGGAGATCCCCCTAGGTCTAAGGGATTTCTTTATAAAAAAAAACCTTAAGCCTAGCGTAGGTTCTGAGGTTGTCACAACTGAGGGACTGTTAGATCAGATCCCTTATACCTTAGACAAGAGGAAAGTTCCCAACAATACGTGTGGGTCATATAGTACGAATTTTAAAAAGTATCACAGCAAGGGTTACAAAAAGACTGCTGGTGGACTCAGCAAGCATTTTAACTGACTGAAACATGAGATCCATCTAGGTGAGGATTAGATCCTCCTGTTCCT
This sequence comes from Ambystoma mexicanum, assembly GCF_040938575.1. Lineage (NCBI taxonomy): Eukaryota > Metazoa > Chordata > Amphibia > Caudata > Ambystomatidae > Ambystoma > Ambystoma mexicanum. The sequence continues at coordinate 142,009,950 of NC_090930.1, read as the reverse complement.
TAGTCTGGGAGGGGCGAGTGTTAGATAAGATTTTAACTAAAGAGCTAAATCTATCTCACTTGTGAGAACCCAAGAACTTTTTGCCGGACTGGTAGATTATGTTTCCCTATACCTCATTGAGTTGGAACCTTTTTCCACACACATATCCTTTTACTCATTTTATGGGTATATACAGTTCTTCGATTCTGTGTTCCACTATTCAGACAAGTATCCTAGTAACAGGGTTGGTTGATTATGTGATTCCTCAACTGAGTGTCGGTGCATAACCAACAGCGTCCACTACCCTTGACTTACTGTGAAGTAATCTAAAAGTATAATGTGGTTTTACTTCCCATGAATACATGTGGCCTATACTAAATGTGTTTGATAAGGTCTGACTTGCCCAAAATTACTTTTAGGTACCCTGAAGAAGGTGTATGCTTTGGTCTGTGAACCTTCAAGCATTGTTGTGTGTTTTTAGGGTGTGTTTTTATAACATGTTTGAGACTCTATGACCAGTCTTACCCAAAGACTTAAACTTGGCCTACTTGTATTTATAATAAACCTTTATTTTTTTATAATACTTCTGGTTGTAAGTATTTCTATTGAATCCTTGGTATACTACAGGTTCGACGTACTTTCCTACAACCCTCTCTACCTCCTAACATAAGCTTGGCTGCTCCGTCTATGCTATCATAAACTCAGGTGGTACAGCCTTATATTAAGAGTGGAGTATTGCACTGTCAGTTGAATGGTTGAACTAAGCCCATAGGATAGTTTTTCGGAAGTCCAACTAACAGTCAGGGGCAAGGGAAGGGTATGAGAGTCAGGTATATGTGTTTCTATGTGGAACAATAGGCAACAGGTGTTATGAATGAATGCCATAGTCATGCTCCAATTGTGGTGCTGCCAGCATGTCGCTTCTGCTAAGGTGTCTAGTATGGAAACTGGCAGCTAATGAAGAGTTTAGAGAAGAGGTTTACCTGTAATTATGTGTTGGATATTTTAGAGGCTGAACACGGTCTGTGCAGCTCAGTATTTAATTGGGCAGTTCAAGGATAGTGACGATAGCCTAGGAGTTCAAATATTAATGTATGAGAGAAACATTTATGCCGATTTCAGATAGCAGTAGGGAGAGACAAATTCTAAGAGCTTCCCTGAAAATGGTGTGATCACTGAGCTGTAGGTTCAGAACGGCAGTGAATTTCAAGGCTTGGTTGTCTGTCCCATGATAGAAGCACGGCTCAAGTGAGAGTTTGAGAAGTGCAGGATGAGCATCTGTAATGGGTTATGGAGTGGGGGCATCATCTTAGTTCCCTTATTGCAAGTTCAATTCCCAGCCAACAATGCATGTAAGCTTTGAAGGAAATGCAGCAGGAGGCTGGATGTCAGTGAAGCATCTCCAGTGCTGGAAAGACGTGGCCAAAAGCGTCCAGATGGAGCAGTACAGTGCTGTAGTTTCTAGAGTAGATATCCTAAAGCGACTATATAGAAGGTGTTCATGTGATCCTGGCAGGAGATGGTTAGCACCCCGAAATGAGGACTTGACCTCTCTATAGTCTCAAAGCAATTCAAAGAAGTCAGAAGAACAAGTTACTCTCTTACCTGATAACGTTCTTTCAACGGGATGGTCCGACGACTTATTCCATATCTATGACAGTTATCACCACAGCTGTGCTGCTTCGGAAAATCTTTCGGCGTCTGCGTCGATGACATCGATACGCTGTCCTCCAGGGCCTCCGTCGAGCCGACGTCACCGGATGTTATAAGTAGGACGCACAACGCCTGTAGCCTCAGTTGTAGTTTTTTCCCAAGACGTGTGGCACCAATATTCTGCCAGTATGCCTTGCGGAAACGTAACTGCAATCGCATAAGAAATTCTGTAGCGGGGTAGGAAGGGAACGAGCAATATGGAATAAGTCGGACCATCCCATCGAAAGAACGTTACCAGTTAAGAGAGCAACTTGTTCTTCGAGGGGATTGGGTCCTCCGACGTATTCCATATCTATGACAGACTCCCAAAGCAGTACCAACATAAGGAGGTGGGAAAAGAATTTAGAATATACAAATTTAGAATGCCCAATCAAATTGCTGAGTAAAAGACTGCCTGGTAAAGCCCAGATCCTGCCCATGGATAGAATCTAGGGAGTAATGACGTACAAAAGTATGGACCGAAGCCCAGGTGGCTGCTTCACAGATGTTACGAATAGGAACGCCCCTCTGCAGGGCAGTAGAGGCAGCCATACCCCTAGTAGAATGGGCCCGTAAGCCTACTGGAGGGTCCTTATCCACCAAGCGGTAACATTCAGAAATTGTCAAGATAATCCATCTAGACAAAGTCTGTTTAGTAACAGCTTGTCCCAAACGCCTTCCAGCGTAACCAATAAAGAGCTCATCATCCACTCTGACCCGGGACATGCGTGAAATGTAAAAACTTAAAGCTCTCCTAGGATCTAACCTATGGAGCCTCTCCTCGTCCTTACCAGGATGCAGAGGAGGATAAAATGCTGGAAGAATGACCTTCTGGCTCAAATGAAATTCCGACAACTTTCGGAAGAAAGCAAGGACGAACTCTAAGGACAACCCTGTCCTTATGAAACACAGTGAAGGGTGGCTTAACTGACAGTGCCTGTAACTCACTCACTCTGCGAGCGGAAGTGACCGCAACTAAAAACACAGTTTTCAGGATTAACAGTCTCAAAGGACAAGAATGGAAAGGCTCAAATGGAGCACCCATTAGAAACTTGAGAACAAGGTTCAAATCCCAACCGGGCAATTGGAAAGGTGACGGAGGGAACACATTAGTGATCCCTTTCAGAAACTGAGAAATTAAAGGAATTTTAAAATAAGAACACTCCTCAGACGAGCGCTTAAATATGGACAGCGCCACCAGGTAACCTTTAATGGTACCCACTTGCAAGCCCCTGTGGGCTAAAGAAAGCAAAAAAGACAGAACCACAGGAATATCACATGAAAAAGGATCCACATTCTTAACCCTGCACCAGTCGCAGAACTTTCTCCAACGGCAACGGTATAGGGACATTGTTGCCAGCCGTCTGGCCGAAAGCAACACCTCCATCACGTCTTCAGGAAGGTCCCAATCCTTATACCTCAACCTTTCAGAAGCCAAGCGTGAAGGTTGAGGGATCTGACCTCTGGATGGAAAACCTGACCCCCCCCTCCCGTGAGAGCAGATCGTCTCGGTAGGGAAGACAACATGGAGGGCAGATGGACAAGTCGAGAAGGTCCGGGTGCCACGTCCTCCTGGCCCATGCCGGAGCAAGGAGGATCATCCGGGAACCGAACCTTCATAACCTCTGCAGCACCTGCGGGATGACAGGGACTGGAGGAAACGCGTACAGCAGTGGGAAGGACCACTCCACCACGAACGCGTCTCCCAAGGCTCCTCTCGGAGGAAATTCCTGCAAGCAGAACCTTTTGCACTTCCGGTTGACACTGGAGGCAAAGAGATCCACTTGAGGGGTCCCCAAAAGGGCGAAGATCTCCAGGAGAATCTCCTGAGCCAATTCCCACTCGTGAGAGATCGCGCTCTGCCTGCTCAGAGCGTCCGCCATCTCGTTTTCGTCTCCGGCCAGATGAACTGCCAAGATCAAAATTTCCTGCTGCATGGCCCAGAACCAGAGCTGCATCGCCTCCCTGCACAGAGGAAGTGACCCTGCCCCCCGCCCCCTTTTTGTTGAGGTAGTGCATGGCCACTGTGTTGTCCGTCAGAATCAGGACATTCTTTCCTCGCACAGTCGGCAGAAAAGCCTTCAGGGCAAGCCTGACAGCCCTCAGCTCCAACAGTTTGATATGGAGTCTGGACTCCGACGGAGACCAACGACCGCTGACTGTCAGCTCGTTGGCATGAGCTCCCCATCCCGTGAGGAACTCGTCTGTCACGTTAGTCCTCTCCGGCCGGGTAGCCAAAACGAAGCCGCCCTTATCAGACTGCCTTCGACGGCCCACCACAGAAGGTCCTGGGTGACCGAGGGTGGCACCTGAACGGGGTCCGACATCCTGCCGGAGGACTGACCAGAGGAGCTTGAGAGCCCATTGCAGAGCCCATCCGCAACCTGGCCTCGGGCCCCAGAAGAATGCAGGATACCATGAGGCCGAGCAACCTCAAGAACTCGAACGTTGGGAGACTCTGGGCATGTTGAAACTTGTGCACCATCTGCTGAATGTGGTGAGCCCTCACCTGAGGAGGATAAACACTGCCCGAGGGACGTGTTGAGCACTGCCCCGATGTACTGGAGCCGCTGAGTTGGCGTCAAGTGAGACTTCTTTAAGTTCAAGGAGAAGCCCAGCTTGTGAAGGGAGTGGCAGGTGACGGACAGATGATCCAGGACTTGCTCGAGAGAGCACGCCCTGATCAACCAATCATCCAGGTAGGGGTAGACGTGAATCCCACCTTTCCTGAGATACGATGCCACCACCACCATGAGCTTGGTAAAGACCCTCGGGCGGAGGTCAATCAGAATGACAGGACCCGAAACTGAAAGTGCGAGTCACCAACCGCGAACCTCAGGTACTTCTTGTGCTTGGGATGGATCGGCACATGAAAATAAGCGTCCTTGAGGTCTAGAGACACCAACCAGTCCTGAAGTTGAAGGGCCTGGAGGACTTGAGAAAGAGTAACCATCTTGAACTTGTCCTTCCTGAGGAGCTTGTTCAAACCGTGCAAGTCTATGATGGGTCTCAATCCCCTGTCTTTCTTCGAAATCAAAATATAAGGGGAATACCATCCTTTGTTCCTCTCCGCTACAGGCACCAGTTCTATGCCGCCTTTCTCCAGCAGGGATTGTATTTCCTGCACAAGGAGCGGATCCGGACTCTTCAAAGAGAGATTCCCCGGTGGATTGTCTTGAGGCCTCTGCCGGAAAGGAAGACAGTAGCCGTGGGCTATGATCTCCAGAACCCACACATCTGAAGTAATGGCACGCCATTCTACAAGATGCTGCGCCTTCCCCAAAACGGCGAAGCATGGGCCTCATGAATGTGCTGAAGCGGCTGCGGCAGTTCCTGAGGGCAAAGAGGCAACTGCTCGAGCGGCCTTGGCACCTCGAGTACCTGGTTTTCCACCTCTGGCACTACTACGGTTGCCCCTTTGACTTGCAGCTCCTCTCGATTTACTAAAGGACGAGTAATATCGAAAGGAACCTCCCCTCCATTGCTGTCCCCTAGGACGAAAAGACGTAGGATGGCGAACTGCAGCGCCCAACAACTTCGCTGCAGCTTTGGAGGTCTGCAACCTCTCAAGACTCTCGTCAGCCTTGCTGCCAAAAAGATGTTCACCATCAAAGGGCATGTTGAGGAGCCGGGCTTGCACATCAGGAGCAAACCTCGACTTCTGCAACCACGCAAACCTGCGTATTATGGTGCTCGCCGCCATGGACCGGCTGACGCAATCAACCATGTCCAGACCTGACTGAACGGATTCACACATGGCATCCTTGCCATCCTGCACGATAGCAAGGAAACCATCCCGTTCCTCCCCTTCGAGAATATGATCAGCCACTAAGGAAACACAGTTCCACAGAGTGTGCGTGAAACGAGACAAGGCACAAACTGAGTTGGCAGCCTGAAGCGCCATACCCCCAGAAGAAAACACCTTCGCCCAACCATCAAAACGTTTGTCGTCCCTATCAGGAGGGATGATAGGGTACGACGCCTGCTTTGCGGGGGGCATAGCCGCCTGCACCACCAAACTTTCCGGAGTGGTGTGCGTGGTCAAGTAGCAGGGGTCGGCACTTCGCTTGCCGATATTTCTTCGGCAAGGACTTGCTCACTGCCGGGAGACTCTCCGGAGAAGTCCAAGCAGCAGCCACACTTCTCTGCAAGGCCATATGGAATGGCAGCACCAGGTCAGTTGGTGGACCCTTGTCGAGGATATCAGTCAGGTCATCCTGCTGAAAATCCCCAGGGGGGGCAGACCACCCCAGGTAATCCGTGACTCTCGACATCAGGCGCCGGTATGAGGACTCTGCATGCGTGCCAGGCTCGGGCCTACCAAACTCCACCTCCGGAGAGGTGTCTAGACCACTGGCGTCGTGCAACGACTGACGCAGGTCCTCAAGTTGGCTTTGACCAGAAACTAGGTCATCATGAACCTCTGCAGGAACCACACCTTCCTCAGATCCCTCATCCACCTCAGAAATATAATCCAGAGGCTGGAAGGAGGGCACAGAAAAAAGAGCAAAGACCTGTTTAGCCTTGGCCAGCGCCTTTCTGGGGGTGCCACCATGCCACAGGGCACCTCTGACAAAGCCGCCTCGAAAGGCGTCAACGCAATCGGCGTTGAGCGTGGTGCCGACAGCTTGGACGGTGTCGACATAGGCCTCGAGGGTGGAGCCCTAAGCGTGTCTCTCGACAGCCTGGGCGCCGATGACTTCCTCTGAGGTGGAGCCTCGAGAGAGTCTGTCGACGACCTCGGCGCCGCCAGCTTTGATGTCTTCCTCGAAGACTTCACAGGTTCTCGCGGTCTCGAGGGTGTCGAGGACCGGGACCTGTAACGGGCATGTCTAGAGCGACCATCCTTGTCCGACCGGGACCTCGAAGGCGCCCAGTGGTCGCAACGACCGCTCGAGCCTGAAGGCGTACGAGCAGCGTCTCCAGAACGGTCACGGCCGGCGTCTTTCGTCAGCGCAGACGGACCAGAGCCCTGCGATTGGAAAATCGCTGACATCTCCTTTCGGAAGGAATCCCATTCCTCAGGAGTGGAATGCTTGGTGGGACAAGCAACCCGCCGACAGCTGGAGTCCTCGGACGAGGACGGGGAAGGCGACCTTTGACGGCGCTTCTTGGAGTGCCTCGAAGAGGCAGAGGAACGGCGGGACCGACTCCCAGACCGAGAACCCCTGGACTCGCGACGACGATGCGGAGAGTCGCCCCTCGAAAAATCTGTTGAAAGACCAGTGTAACGCCACTTCCGGGGCTTGGCCACCTTACCGACCGACAGCAGCTTCTTCTGGCAGTCGACAGTCATCCATATCGTGGTCCTCCCCAAGGCGCCAGAGGCAAGCATTAACCCCGGACCGCGGGGTGGAAGAAGCCAAAGACGACATACAATATCAAGGAAGAAAACAGGTTAGAAGAACCGAAAGAACAGGATTCAGTAGAATCGAGGCGCACTGAGATCTCCAAAGCAAACACGTTCGCAGAAAAAAACGGAACTGAGGCTACGGGCGTCCTACTTATAACATCTGGTGACATGGGCTCGACGGAGGCCCTCGAGGACAGCGTATTGACGTCATCGACGCAGATGCCTAAAGATTTTCGGAAGCAGCACAGCTGTGGTGATTACTGTCATAGATATGGAATACGTCGGAGGACCCAATACCCTCGAATGGCACCATATATTTCCACTGCACTTCACGATTTTGGCGAGTTACAGGAGGTGCACAGGCCACAATGGCAAAGCTTGGGCAGGTTACCAACTACCACATCATTATTTTGGGCTTGTGAAGGTCAATTTTACCTAAAAGAGAATGGCTGGGGCTAGGCAATTGCCAATCAACATTTGGGTTTCCCAGTGGCAAGAACGCTAAACTTGGCCTCAAATATATGACTCTAATGTTGATCCCCAAGAGCCATGATCTTGATAGCCAATTCTACATTGGTGCTACCCAGTAGCAGGTTACGCTGTGATAAGGAAGGGTCAGGTACAGAAGTGTGACAACTGTCAACCAAATTCAATCAGATGTGGGAAGGATGGCTTAATTTTAAAGCCAAGATTACAGTGATTGTGTGTCCCCCAAGCTGACCTGCTAATAAGGCAGAGGTGTGCTACCTTTGGGTAAAAGATCATTACAGTAGGGAATGTTATCATAACCTGATACTGGATGATATCACTTTAGACTATTTCAAACCGCCGACATTTACCCCAGAACTAACTAAACGCAACAAATATTTGTTTCTGTAATAATCATATTTTTAATTATTGTTTTTTATTTACGTGTGTTTGGTTAACAAATTCAACCTTTTGCACCATCAATAATCGTTGGAGGAACACTAACAAAGTAAACCCAAAAACTGCAGAAAGAGAGGAATAGAACAATTTGTCTAGGAAGAGATGAAGGAACAAGAAAATATGATCCTACATCATAGGTCGGAAATAATCTTCACCTGTTGGCAGTTATGAAAACGGTCACCCTGTCAGATATTTTAATCCGATATCTTTGATGCGATAGGCCTTAAATGATCCAATTATTCAATTTAGCACCAATGCACATTGACCCCACTAAAAGCCTTAATTTCGGAAAGGGTGGGTGCTAAAGCAAGCCTGACGGAGGCTCAGAGGAGTTTGGGGAGTCCTAGAAACATGAAACATAGTGCACAGAACAGGGATGAGAGAGAACCTGGAGGGTTGCAGTGCTTACAAACAAGACAAGGACACTGCCAAGCACTGAGGGAGAAATAGTGGAATTGTATTATGAAAACCCTGACTCCTGTGAAAATTGAACCATATGTAATATCTGTAAAGACTTACAAAGTGGCATAGAGAACCTGCAGAGAGGCTGAGGATTGTACTGCGAGAAACTGATGAACTTTGTGGAAAGAGATCCAGAACTTGACAAACTTTTAACCTTCTACTTGGAAAAGGGAAACAAGTGTTGGGCCAGGAAGAAGTCAGAAGAGGCAATTGGTCCGGCCTCCTTTTTTCTTTAAGTTTTTCCTTAGTGGTAGGGCCAGTTAGCAATTAAGATTTGGGTGAAGGACTACCTCTTTTGTACTATGAAGAGCACCATTAATTTTTGTTTGTCAGGCAGGAAGCTTCCCTCATAGCAATAGGGTTAAATCGGCTTTCTCTTGAATAAAAACCATCGAAAGTGTTAGTACTTAGTCAGACTCCTCCTCCTGGTTCCCCACAGTCAGTTCAAGTGAACCACAAGTTTATTTTGTGATTTTCTAAAGGTTCAAAACTGCACCTTTTTCATCAACATTTTTCACCCAGCACAGTAACATGTTTTTATCCACTATCCACACAGGCTGAACAGTGCCTAGTGGCAGTTGTGAATATTCAATATGAAAATAGGCCCCTTTACTCACTGATAGGCACAATATTGGACCATTAGCATTGCACACACCACAGAATGAATTGCTGTATCTAGGCACAAATACCAGATCGTATTATTAATCTATTCAATGGTACTGGATCTTTCTCAGCCTTGGAAGATTTTAACCCTGTGCCCCAAGGTGGGCGACTGGCACATTATTTGCAGGACCCACATCAAGAAGGCCTGCACAATAGTTTAAAGGATTGTGAGATGATCAGTTTTTTAACCATATTTAAGAGATGAAGACAATCTGGTTCAGGTACCGTCCAAATCACCAAGGTATTCCAGAAGGTTTAACACTTGACAAAATCTTTACACATCTAAGGCGTCCTTCTTACCATGAGTCCTTTAACAGTCCTGTAAAATGGATCCAGTAGCAAGGCAGCAAGAGAGCAGACTTGGGCAGTGCGGTCCCACCCATCTGAGCAGTGGACTAAGACGCTAGCCTTTTCATCCTTGACTGCCTGTAAAAACAAGACAAAAAAAAAACAGTTCAGAGATACATTTTCTTTTTATGAGAATCTATTTACCTGGTAGGATAGCAGTTTAATAGCTGATACATGTACCTGCAAAGGGCATATTGGTGCTAAGACCAGCTGCCCAGATTGGTTAGGAGAAAAGACAGACTGACTAATAATAAGGGTACAAACAGGTTTTAAAGAAGTTTTAAGATCAGAAGGCCCGATATCAGACAAGGTTCAGTGGGAAGAGAATTCCACAGGGTTGCAGCTTGAACAGAAAACCATTGATACTCCCCAACACCCCATCTCTTCACTTATAAGCTAGGAACATTTACCAGTACTGAAGATGAGGATCTTCTGGCCCAATTTGGAACATAGCATGAAAAATGGTTTTGTAGAAAGCCTGACCCTCATACTGATGGACTACCCTGCATTATACAAAGATTAAAAACACACCCTTTCTTAAACCAGCATTCAATGTAATGTACGCAAAGCAGTGTTCTATGTGGTCTTTGAACAAGGCAGAGAATAAGTCTAACAAATGAGTTTTAAAGATTAGACTTTCAGGGTCCAAGGTAGGTGACTTTCTGGAGTGAAGAAAAAAATATAATCAAGGAAACAATGGACAAATTATATCTTGCAGATTTGACCGAGATAATGAGAAGTCAAGCAGCACCCCCAAGTTCTGAACCAGAGACAAAAGAGCAGGACAACGACCTAAACTGAAGGACAAAAATTAAAAATCCTGTAAACCAGAATAGAACTATCATTTATTTGGTGCCACTGAGCAGGACCTCAGTCTTTGAGGGACTACAAGTTAGATTGTTCCTGTTAATCGAGAGGGAAACCTCCTCCATGAAATGTTTAAAACATCGGCCACAGATCCCAGGCTACCACCAGTTGACCAACAAGATCAGGGAGACTTATTGAGAAAACGTTGAACATTAATAGACTGAGTGGGGCACCTACACAGGTACCCGGCACTGGGACAGATTCAAACAGTAGAAGAGTTACAGATTGTAATAGATTAGTTAGAAAAGACTACAAGATTTAGCAGTGCCATTCAACCCAAAATGGGAGAGACATCAAGGAGAATGGATGATCAATGGTATTTAAACCTATTGCGAAAATCCAACAAAACCAGGGCTCAGAGACAGTTGCTATCAATCACCATTCTAAGGTTCTTCAAGGCTGGAATAACAAGATTCAGTACTACAACTGGGGTCAATAGGTACCTGAGAGTCATCTAAAATATACGTTTTTTTCTAGGAAGTCTTGCAAATGAACAGTAAAAAATGGCTTCCAATAAAATTGTCTGGAAACAGTAGTTGTGAAATTGGCCTGAAATTGGATTACTAGGGTATAGAGAAGGCTTTTTCAGTAGTGGAATCTAAACTGCCTATTTAGGTCAACTTAGCCCAAATCCTGTGGAATGATATATGATAGAACAAAGATCAGTGTTGGAAAGTACTTCAAGAAGCGTGGAGAACAGGGGTCATGAGGTGATCATGTAGGCTGCATAGATGACATAAGTTAACAAATCTAAGAAAGTTGGTTTGCTAACTTGAACGACGAGAAAGTCATTGTAAGCAAATCTGTGTCAGTCTCACCGAGAAGAGCCAAATAAATATATCCTTCTACATTCTGAAGAATGTTTGTGAAGAAAAGAACCAGATCATCACACTGATCGAGTGTGGATGATTGAACCAGTTACTGGACTAGGATCCCAATGTTTTGTGAGGAATTGTTGAGATGGATTTCCAAAATCAAACTTTGGGGTGGATTTTGGGAGGCCAACCTATTATGGTGAACAGTGAGACACTGATCTAGTCAAACCCAATCAAGGTAAGGCTAAAATGAGTCCACACAGAACACCGCCAATCATTTCAGTTAAGACCGGCAAGTACAAAAATGCAATGATTTGTAGGTCTTTAAAATACATGCTAAGCAAAACCTCGAGGCATATATGGTCATAATGTTTTTGGAAAAGAACCTAACACTCATGGAGACAATTTACCACTTTTTGATACTAATTGAACTCAAAATGTTTCTCTACATGAGTTTATGAGAACCAATAATCCTTTTGCCATGCCAGTGTCCGTTTGGTCTATATTTTGTGCAAAGTCTTGTTCAAGGGCTTGTACTGCTGTCATCACTTGATGTGGTCACAATGTGTTTTGTTCTTGACACTGTGAATGTTATGTCAGTGCAAAAGGTGTCTCTATCTTGATTAGCATCAGGGCCATCTCAGACATCATGCAACCTGAAATTGTAATATCGCTTGATGTCAGGCCATGACATTTAGTTTCCCAACAAAAGAAAAACATTAATACTTTACCACAGGACAATATTTTAACCACAGGACCACACAGAATGCAGGGGTCGAAATTGGAATTTGTTCACCAGGAGCAAAAAAGCAGCTCCTGGGAATCGGGCATAATCAGTTGGGCAGGCGCTACCGGTGGGGAACCAGGAGCTAGTACGTAGCACACAGCAATTCTAACTTTGCGCAGTTTTGTCCATTTTAGATTATCCAATGTGCTCTGAATGTCCCTTAGGTGAGGTTTACATGGCCCAAATTGCCACAGGGGCAATAAGTAGCTCCTAGTGGTTGTTGGTTTCAAGCTAATCAGGCTCTGCTTGGTTATAACCAGGAGTTAAATAACTCCCAGCTCCTGGCAATTTCGAACCCTGGAATGTATAGTTCTTGTAATTGGAGAGACTGCTCGACTAAACACAGTGCTTTGATAGTCATGCCAATCTGGTTTACTTTTCCTTTAGCATTTTTTTGACAACCACATCACGGTTCAGTTTCAGAAACTAAATATTGGGATGCATTTATTACCCCGAGGGGAGGAGGTTGGAGGTGACTCAGGGGGACAATCCTTATGAGCAAATATTGTAACCGTTAAATGACCAAAAAGCTCAGGCAGCTGACCGGCTCAGGGATGCAGCAGAATTTTGCTGCAACTTTTCCAAGAATGCAATTATGACAGGAGGCATGCTTGAGCATCGACACAGTTAAAGTGTGAATGTATGCAGATTGGAGCACTGCGTACAGTGGAAGTATATCAACTGCAGCCTTACTCTTCAAAAGATTAAAATATGACTGACAGGGTCCCTAGAGGCCCAGTCAGGTTTTTACAGGTATCCAATTTGTTAAGATGGATTTCCAAAATGAACCCTGGGAGTGGATTTTGGGAGGCTGTCCTATAATGGTGAACAGGGAGTAACAGAGGAGTAGCCAAACTCCAACAAGGTAGGTAGCAGAGCGGCAGGGCTTCGTCTGATGAGGGGTGTGAGGGTGGTGGTCTAGGGGGACAGGGAGTCCACACAGAACACCACCAATAATTCAAGTTAGACAGATAAGTACGAACAATATACAATTATTTATTATGCCTTTCAAATACACACTAAACAAACTTTTAGTCAAATACTGTCACACACTTACTATTAAACAGATATATAGTCACCCTTAGAAGAAGTTAGAAACACATATGATATAATGACCAGTGAAACGCAGGCAAGTATTTAGATGCATGCAATAGAGTAGTAACACATTACTTATCTGTAACTATTGTTCTCCAGCATGGGTCTGGCATTGATTCACATCCTATGAATATTCCCTGTTGTCAGGTTGGGAATCCTTGGTAAAAGAAAAACAGTTTCACTTTCATTTATAAACTGTGTATCTCCTTTAAACCAATCACTGTCCTCTGGGTCATACTGCCCCCATCCAATGACAGTCCTCCCCTTAAGCCCCTCCCTCTGGCAGCCATCTTCAGATTTGAAGAAGAGCCACAGAGGGGTCGGAGGGAGGATTTGCATGTGAATCCATGCCAGACCCATGCTAGAGAACAATAGTTACAGGTAAGTAACGTGTTCCTTCTCCAGCATGGGGTCTGGCATGGATTCACATGCTCATGAACAACGAATGCATAGCAGTACAACATTACACAACCACGGGAGGTGGCAAGGCTCACCAGAAGCAATTACACTTACACCTGAAATACTCGCCTCAAGCAAACAGTTCGCGTAGCACTGCTTGGCCGACTCTGGACTCCAGCCTGGAATCACTGTTGACGCAGTAGAATTTCCTGAAGGCGTAAATGGACCTTCATGTAGCATAGCAGCCCTGCGGATGTCGAGCAGGAGCACACCAGACAGGATTGCCACTGTTGCAGCGATTGCTCCAGTGGAGTGAGCTCTCGGACGGCAGGGTAGCGGTCGGTTAGCCAATCGATGACCGTGCGTGATGCAGCCGGAAAGCCACCTTGAAATGGAATTCTTGGACAAGGCCTTCCTATGGTTCACAGAACCAAAGTTTATGAACAGCTGTGAAGTCTTTGTGCGTGTGACGTAGAACTTCAGGGCACAAGCAAAGTCCAGCGAATGCAAAGCCCTTTCCGACGGAACCTTATGCATGAAGGAGGGGTGCGTACGTAGAACCATCCTCGATTCGTGGAAAGTCAGGTATGGATGTTTGCAGGATAGGGCCTGGATCTCACCTACCCTCCTGCCAGAGGTGATGGCCACTAGGCCCCCCATGAGCCTCGTCAGGACCACAAGATCCCACGCCGGGGCAGGAGCCTTCACCGGTGGGAAGGATCTGAAAAGTCGTTTGAGAAATTCCTTGACTAGTCGATGGGACCAAAGCGACGATCTTCCTGTCGATCTGGTGTAGCGCGAGATGGCCGTCAGATGCACCTTGATGGAGGCGTGCGCCAGACTGGCCTTGGCTAAGGATAGCCAGTACGGTAGGATCTGTGGGACTGTGACCGGCACCTCATAGCGGAACACTTCCACTTGTGACCGTAGCATTTCAAGGTCGACAACGCCATGGCTTTTCCGAGGACCTCCCTGCAGTCCATTGGCAACTCGTGTCCAAGCCCTCAGGTTCAGCGATCCAGAGTCGTGTTGTAGGATTGCATCTCCTCCTCTGGTGAGAAGATCCGGGACTACCGGCAGCTTGACCAGAGGCGACACCGACAGGCTGAGAAGGTCCAGGTACCAAATCTACCTTGGTCACGCCGGGACGATGAGTATCATCCTGCATTGGCACTGTGAGTGTGCTGATGACTCATAGCAGGAGAGGCAACAGAGGAAACGCATACTTCTGGCATTTTGAATTTGCCACCATCGCAAACATTGATTTGGGGCCTGCCCCACTTGACGAAGATGTGGTCCACTCGTGGCAGGAGCGCAACTCCCTGCTGAGGAAGTCTGCAATGTGTTCTGGACTCCCGCTAGGTGAAGAGGAATGAAAAACATCTTGTGGCGCTGGGCTGTTGGACAAAAGTCCCACGCTTCCCTGGAGAGCGCCGAGGATCGAGTGCCCCAGTTTCCTGATGTAGAACATAGTGGTGGTGTTGTCCCTGAAGATCCTTACCACCTTGCCCTTCAGAGACGGAAGGCATGAATTCAGGGCACAGAACACTGCCCGTTGTTCCAGGATGTTGATATGGAGGTCCTGCTCCTCCGTCAGCCACAGGCCTCTGGCGTGCAGACGTCCGGTGTCGGCTCCCCAACCTTCCAGGGAAGACTCTGCGGTGACCATCTCCTGGTATGGAGGGTTTTGAAACCATGTGCCTCGGGCGATGCTGGAGCAGATGCCCCCACCACCTTATTGCCCGACGGAACTCGCCTAATGGTACCATCTCTGCAAAGCTTCCAGAAACCTATACCCAGCGAGCGTCCAGGAACTCCTGACGAGGTCGCATTTGCAACCTGCAAAGCCGGATGAGTTAAATGCATGACAACATCATGCAGAGCAACGACTTGATGGTCCGCACCGTGGCCATCTTCACGGACTACAGCCGCTGCAGCTTCCCTTGAATGGCCGCTATGCTCTCCTCCGAGGGCGACGCCAGACAGGACACCGCATTGAGTGTGGCTCCTAGGAACAACGCGTTCTGCGATGGTGTCACGCTGGACTTCCGATAGTTGGAGAATCCCAGATACGTCAGTAGCTGGATGGTCGTCTTGGTGTGTCCGACTGGCAGCTTCCACGAGTGGGCTCGGATGAGCCAGTCGTTGAGATACGGGTACATGTGTATACCCAGTTGACGTAAATGGGCTGTCACCGGTGCCAGGCATTTTGTCTTCAATCCAAAAGGTAGGGCCTTGAACTGGTAGTGCTGGCCCTGCACTACGAAACACAAACTTTGGATGTTTCTTGTGAATGGGGACGTGGAAATAGGCCTCCTCCAGGTCCAGCTAGGTCAAAAAGTCTCCTTCCTCCAGTTGGCCGAGCACGTGCTGCAAAGTGGTCATCCTGAACTTTTGGGACTGCCGGAAATTTGTGGCCTTCATCCATCCATATCGACGAAGGCAGACATTCCCCATCTGCCGGAACACTGTCAGCAACATCAAACGCCACTATAATGGCATGATCAGACGCAACTTCCCCCCCTCCTGGAAAAGAGCGATTACTTCCATCCTCTTATCTGGGAGGAACCCCAGAATAGGGCCCAGCTTGTACCACAGCTCCCCGTCGTACCTGGCCAGGATCGCCAGTGAGTTGGCCGCCTTGATAGTGGAAGTCGCGGTGTAAATCACCTTCCTTCCCAGAGCGTCCAACTTCTTCCCCTTGCTGTCCGGATGGACAGAGAACGGGTTAGTCGACCACTTCCTCGCGGCCACTAATACCACAGAATCTGGTGATGGTTGCGAGCTCAAGCACTTGGGTGCAGAGTCCGGCACTCTATACTTCTTCTCAAGTCTATCCTGTTTAGCAGGAGCAGTGCAAGGGTTCTTCATAAGGGCCAGGCCCACTTTCCACATGTCGTCCGGTGGGGATGCTCTAGGCAAAACCAAAGACCCGCTGTGATGATCTCCTAGTTGTCTGTAGTTGTGGCCGTATCCGTCCCAGTGTCTGGGTCCACTGGGGGAGATGGGGACCGACGCTGTTGCAGTGGCTGAAATGTGGGTGTCAGATGGCAATTCCTCTTCTTTGTTGGAGGCTGACCAGGGTCTGGGGGAACACCAGAGCCGGGCCCGGTAGGTAGCATCCTCTTCTGGATCTCCGACACCAAAGTGTGAAGGGTCGACAGAATGTCCAGAGACATCACTCGGCTGAACTGGCGGAATCGGCAAACTAGGCCCTGTGCCGTCTGTTATCCTCTTCTTCCAAATCCTCGTAGACCATGTGCAAGGACTCCTGGTCTTCGTCGTCTGTAGACGTGGCCTCCATGGCTTGAGTCACGGCCTGGGAGGGCTGTTTCAGGGCCTTCACCCTCCCCACGCCGTTGTTCCCCTCTGTGGGGCTGGAACGGGTTCTGAGCCCGTCTCCCTCCACCTTCTGGCGCACCTGCATACTTTGCCAAAGTCAATGCAGCGGTCTCTCGCCTATTGTGTAAGGATGCATTCTGTGCTGCAGGGGTTACCTTATCCGTCAAGAGAGCAGCTGCCACCAACTCTATCGTCGACAAAGTCTTAGCCTGTGCCAATTCAGCCTTCTTGGGCAGTTTGCCTTCTCCTCGGTCTGTGGCTTCTCAGACTTCTCCTGCAGCTTAGCCGAGGTAGAGGATTTCCTTTTCAAGGCGGAGCTTGATTGCCGGCTGTCAATGGAGGCAGTGGGTGATGTCAATCTCGCCCTATCCACCTTAGGACCCGCTTCCGCTGTGACCCCGGTGGACTCAGACTTGTGATCCTTGGACTTGTCTTGGTCCCCCAGGCACCCTCAAAGGACTTCGAAGACTGCTCCTTGGACCCACTGGTCCTGGGTGAGGCATGACCCTGCTTGGGGCACGGGGCAGAAGCCTTAGTGGAAAGTTACGCCGCCAGTCTACTGTGCCTGGCCCTCGTCTTCTTGGAGAAACCGAGGCATATCTTGCATTCCACCTCCTTATGGTCCAGATGCAGTTAGTAGAGGCATTGTAGGTGCTTGTCTTCCACAAACACATTCCGTAGCCTGCACTTTGCGCAGAACTTGAACAGGGACCTTCCCTCCTTCTCCTCCGTCATGGTCGGAGGGCGAGAAGAAGGCCTGATGGAATTCTGGATACTTCGACGATCTTCGCGCTTGAGGGGCGCTAGAATTGAAAGACAACCGGTCCCCGCTGTCGGCAGATGGAGAAGAGATCACACAGGCACTTTTGGAACAAAAATAGAACCTTTTTCCATCAAAAACACAAAAAAACAGAAGTAGCTCACAGAGCAAAACTTGGACTCCCAACACTGAAGCGTGCAGTAAAAAATCTGAAGATGGCTGCCAAAGGAGGGACTTAGGGAGAGGACAGTCACTGGATGGGGGCAGTATGATCCAGAGGACAGTGATCAGCGTAAAGGAGAAATACAGTTTATAAGTGAAAGTGAAACTTTCTTTTACCGAGGATTTCCAACCTGACGACGGGGAATATTCACGAGCATGTGAATCCATGTCAGACCCCATGCTGGAGAAAAGACACTTACAATAACCACAGATTAGATCCCTAAAATAATCACAGATCTAGCATTTAATGAGTCCAACCCTACGATGATTTGGGGGTTTGTGCCCTAAAGTCAACAGTTCCAAAGTTACACTTCACAGGTAGGTTGATTAAGAGATATGGACAATGCCAGTGGTTAGGATCAAAAAGGTAAGTAATGTTCAGGTAAGTAAACTGACTCAATCCCAGTCAAAAGTAAAGGCCTAGGAAGGGATCCTTAACTACGCATCCACAAACTAAAGTCAGGAAATAGTAGTTTAGGGACAGGAATGTATGCCTATTTAACCCTGTGGGGAACAGCAGGGGACAAAAACAAGTATGTTAACTTAGCCCACTTGCTTCAATTTCTTCAGAGACCACAGCCGAGGTTCCGGACACTGCTGCGGACACAGTCTTCTGTGCTTGGTTTGGTTGAGAAAGGCCCAGAGTTTGCCTGTGCAGCAGTCACTTTCGAACGCGGGATTTAGTTTCAACCAGTCGCAGTGCTTAGGAATCGGATCCAGACACCTTTGGCTGAACACCCAAACCAAGAAAAGATCAAGACCTCAGGACACCTCTAGGATGCGAAGACGACTGACTGCAACGGGAGTCACCATGGTCAGGTGGTGACAGATCTTCCATGGCCGAACAAAGGATCAAGGTCCTGCATGGCTTCCATTGATGAAAGAAGGCTGACAATGCAGGAGCAGGTACAAGTTGAAGATGTTCCAAGGACGCACTTGGAACAGCGACGGCTACAGCCAGGTAGCCCAGGAGAGAGCTTGTCAGTCCACCGGGTGGGTCAGGGACACTTTCAAAGGCTCAGCAGGATGGATCCTCGAGGAAGGGTTGAGACTGGCTGTTCCCACCACTGTGGTCGAAGCACCAACAAGGGTCTTCTTGAGATCAGGACAGAGAAGCAGGGCTGTACCAAGATCTCACTGGAGTTGTTGCTATTCAGCTGTAGGGGCTGTCCTCTGGTTGTCAACAGGCTGCTCGTCTTTGTAGAGGAATTGGCTCCAACAATAATCTGTCAAATAACTGCTGGAGCGCTACTTTCATCTAAAATCGGGTTGGAAGCACGCCAAGTGCCACTGATGGTAAGGAACAGCAACTTTCAAACTGGCAGGGACTATCCAATCATGGACAGCCACTGACGACATCTGCCTAGCAACAGTCATTCAGGCACCGCAAGGTGTACTGGGACCAGACCCCACATCCAGGGTCACACACAAACCGCCTTTTTGCCTCCGTAAGCAGCAGCTTTCCCCAGGAAAGGGCAATCCATATATGGCATTTCCTGAACAGGCAGGCAGAAGGCCAAAGAAAAATAAGGCCAACAATATTAACCATTTGCAGTAAATGCAAAAGTGCACGAGTAAAATGTAAAAAGCTGTTGAAAAATAATATCTACTGCCAGCAGCTCATCCTAGGCACACTGTAAAAAGGAACCGAAAAGCCATTACAGAAAACGTTATACAGGATACCAAACCATACTTCATTTTAGGGTGAAGTGTGCAATTGTAATACTACAAGAAATTCACTAACAGTCTCTCAGTAACTAAACTTATGAACTAATAAGTTTCCCGATAAGAAAGAGAAAAAGGACAACAAAAGTAAAGCAAAAGGCTTTACTTACCCCAAAAAAGTAAGGAACCAAAACAAAGCAAAACAAAAGGGTGTCCCATAGAAGTCTATGGGACCAAAGCAGCAAAAAGAAAGTGTTTCCCCAACACCTCTCAACCTGGATAGACCTACCTGAGAATGGCCAGAACAAGACTTACCCCAAGAGAGAAATGGTGGCGTCAGAGGGGACCCCAAACTGTGGAGCCGGGGTATTTTGTTGGTGTTCAGGTAAGGTCAGAGAGGTGGCAGTAGGAGCAAAAGAGCAGAGTGGAGATTGTCGGTTGGTGGAAGAAGTTGTGGAGCGTATATGGGAAGGAAATGTGTTGGTGGGAAGGAATGGTGTTGGTGGGAAGGAGGTGCCAAATGATGAGTGGTGCAATGGGCGAGAGGAAACACGCGAGCGACAGAAAGAATGCAGAGCCTGAGAGGGGGAGGGGGGACAGAGGAGAAAGGAGAATAATGAAGTGAGAAAAAGCTGGAGAGAAAAAATGTCCGAGCGAGCCCAACCGAGAGAGCGAGTGCGAGCGAGCGAGGAGCAGGGGGAGAGAGCGAGGAGCAGGGAGAGGAAGACACTAGCAGCGGAGAGAGCAAGACAGCACAAAGAGGGAACAGCAGAGTACTGGCAAAAGGGCGAGCCAGGGAGTGAGAGCAGCAGACAAGCAGGGAGCGCAAGACCCTAGCAGGGAGCGCAAGAAACTAGCAGGGAGCGCAAGAAACTAGCAGGCACAGCAAGAAACTAGCAGGCACAGCAAGAAACTAGCAGGCACAGCAAGAAACAGAGTACAGGCAAGAGAGTGAGCGAGGGAGCGAGAACCACTGGAGAGCCTGAGAATGAGTGGATAGAAAGCATCTGAGAGATGAATGGAGAGGGGGAAAAACAGACATATCAAAACAAAAAGAGGTGGGGGAAAGAGTAGGAAGGACCTTAGAAAATAAACCTTAGGTATTTAGAGAAGTTTATGGCCTTTAGGCAACCCCTAGAGTGAGGTATAGTTTAGACAATGGTCACCCCTAGCTGTAGCCCTGGAATTGCATGGCTTGTACCAGGGGATAAGGGAGTCTGGACTAAGGAAGCTGATTGCCCCTCCAGGGCGAGGGATACAGGTATTGCTTAGAGGTGTCTAAACAGCCCAGTAGGATTACATTATGACATTTGATCTTCTTGGTCAAAAAGTCAAAAGAAACACCCTTGAAACCTACCTTTTGCCTTTTTGTCTGTGAGCCAACCTATCATCTACCCAAGTACATATTGTTGAGTATCATGCAAATTACCACTGAGCAGGTGCAGTACCAGCCACATGTTTTCTACGTGAATCTCCCAAGCATATTTTGGACATACTTTAGATCTAGAATAATTCTTCTTAAAAATATAAATTAAAAGCAACAGAAAGATGAAAGATACGTTTAATATTGCCTATCGTTACTGTCATATGACAGATGGGTGCAGTAGTACGATTTAACCTATTGTTTAACACTAAACATAAAATACAACCAACATGGTAGGAAGCTTAAGTCACCCCCGCAAATAAGTGTAAAAGTAACACCACCACATGTGTATAATCACATTAAACTGAGGCATACACCGGCACTTGGATAAAAAAATGCTCACAAAAACACATACTTTCACTAGCATCTTAACAATATATTCACCCCAAGCAATAACTAATGTTCATGTGCTGAGTAGGAACAAGCACACAGACGAACATAAAACACTATTAACACATTAACATAAGAAAAAAGTGCTACTATATGGACATGTCTCATTTTAGAATTCCAAAAGCTGCAAATGTTTAAATAATCATTTCAGAATAAAATTTGTAATGTTTCGCTAAATGAAAGCTACCTTAGCAAGGAAGACTCCCGCATCCATAACAGCTTTGATATGCCGCAACCAACCACAGTTCTCCAGGCCTGTTAGAAAGTCGCTCATTGATGGGGCCTTCTGCTCACACACTGCAGGATTAATGCAGAAAGAACATCATTAAATATGTCCATTGATAATTTGTATTTTGTTTATTTGTATTGCACACTCGGCCCGGGGGCATCAAGGCGCATTACTTAGGGGAGGGTAACAAGGGAGGGTAAGTACAGATACATAGCATTGGCAGTATAAGTATACAAGCAATAGTGAGGATAGCAATTAAGCATATATGTACATATATACAGCAGGCAGTAGGTTAGAATTAGTGGAAGTATATACACAAGATGAAGAAGACAGTGATGTGGTAAGTTACATGTTGAAGGTGGTGTGGTCCTGCTCGATGTGTCAGCGTTCGACCTTGTTTTTAAAAACCAAATAGGAAGGTCCGGCTCTCAGTGTGGCTGGCAGTGTGTTCCATAGTTTAGCGGCAAGGACCGGGAAGCTGGAGCCCCCTGCTTTCTGCAGCATGAATCTCAGTATAGCCAATGAGTGGTCATTTGCAGATCTTAGCTGTCTGTTTGGCGTGTAGGCAGTGAAGCGATTGGCAAGGTAGATGGGAGCTTGGTTAGTTCTGGATTTGTGAGTAAGGGCAAGAGTCTTTAGAGAAATTCTAGAGGCTATGGGGAGCCAGTGTAGACTGAGTCATGTGTCAGATATGCTGGATTTTCTGGGTATGTTGAGGGCTGCCCTTATGGCGTTATTCTGAGGGATTTGAAGCTTATTATTGTTCTTTTGGCTAGTGCCAAGGAATAATGCATTACAATAGTCAATGTTCGCCATGACCAGAGTTCTGGCAAGGGTAATGTAGTTGGCAGGGGTTAGGAAGGGTCTGCATGCAGTTATCAGCTTACAGGTGTAGGCCAAAGCTGAGACAACAGCATTAGTTTGTCGTGTGAGTGACAGGGTGGAGTCACGGCAGATACCGAGCGTTTTGGTATCCGTTGAGACGTTGATAATGTTTCCGTCAATGGTGAAGGATTTGAAGGTGGGATTCAGTTAAGTCTAGTGTGGGATCCTATGAGGAGTAGCTCGGTTTTCTCATCATTTAGGCACAGCCCATGATGAGCCCTCCAGGCCTGGATGATCAAGTAGAGATCATTGAGTGCTAGAGTCGATCGCATGGTCGCCAGTAATGGGGATAAGTATCTGGGTGCCGTCAGCTTAATTAGTATATGAGACACCCAGATGGTCGAGAATATCAAAAAGGGGCTTAGTAAATACATTGTAGAGTGTTGGAGATACGCAGGAGACTTGAGGAACTCCACAGAGGACTGGTGATGGTTCGGCTGATGCGGATGGTGAGAAGACCCGCATAGTTCTGTTAGCAAGGAAGGAGGTAATCTAAGAGGTGGCTTCCTCTGAGAAGTGGGCAGCTGTTTTGAGGTGCTGGCACAGAATTTGGTGATTGACCAGATCGAAAGCTGCCGATAGGTAAAGAAGTAGGAGTAGTGCTAATTTGCCTTTATCTTTTAAGTCTTCAATTTGTGTTGCAAGGTCAATAAGGGCAGTTTCGGTGCCGTGTCTATGGCGGAATCCCGATTGCCCGAGACCCAGAAGATTGTTTGCTTCAAGGTAGGCCTGAATTTGAATATAGGCTGCCCTATCCAGGGTTTTTAGGAGGAAGGGTACCATATTTATGGGTCTGTAGTTGGCCGGATTGCTAGGATCTAAGGTGTTTTTTTTTTAATGGTATTACCCAAGCATCCTTAAGGTTATCCAGTATAATTGCCGATTTGAAGTAGGTGTAAATGAGGATGGCGATGAATGGGGCAAGTTCATGTGCAGAGTCTTTAATGATAGGTGGTGGACAAGAGTCGCCTTGACAGTTGGTAGGTTTGAGTTTTTTGATAATGTTCTCTACTTCCCAAATAGTGAGAGGCAAGAAGTTGAAAGGTTTTGGCGGGCAAGTTGAGTTAGTGTTGGGGGTGGAGTTAAATACTGAGTGAAGAGTGATGCTGCAGTTTTTTTGGTTAATTTTTGTTTGTAGGGAAGCTACTTTGTCAAGGAGGGCTTTCTGAATGTTGGAACACCAGGATGAGTGACGCAATGGTCTCGTGGAGCTATGGGCGACTAGAGTTCTTTGAGAATCTTGAAGAGTTCTTTCGTGTTAGATTTGGCTGTCAGTATGTGATTATTGTAGACATCTTTTTTGGCGAGGAGTATAGCGTCTTTGTAATTGGTTGAGGCAGAGATTAGTGATGTTTTATTGGAAACAGATGGGCTGCTTTTCCAATGAGCCTCAGCATTTCTTTTTGCTTTACGGAGGTCTCTTAACTGTGGTGTGAACCATGAGTTAAGGTGGAGGGGAAGGTTTGGGTTTGCGCAGTTTTAATGGCGCAATGGTGTTTAATGCTTTTAAGATAGTGCAATTATATATTTCGACAAGGACTGTAGGGGCTGAGTCGGGTGATGCTGACTTATTGAGTAGAGGGGAGTAGTTTCTCTTTGGTAATGTCCTTTTTGTTGAGAGTGGGAATAGCAGGGGCTATGTTGATTTTGATGTCTGCCGTGGGCGATGCTTTGATAGTAAAGATGATTTTGTGGTGGTCGGACCATAGGCATGGCGTTACAGCCAGGAGGTCGATAGTACAGTTCAGGTCGGTTAGCCAGTCAAGAGTTCTACCTTTTATGTGGGTAGGTTCCTGGATGTGATGGGTGAATCCCAAATCCGTCAGGGAGTTGGCTAAGTCGCAGGCAACAGTGTCCTTTGGATCCTGGAGGCCAAGGTTAAAGTCACCAAGTAATATAATTTGTGACGCACACACGGTCATCTGACATGTTATCGTCGGTCTGCATGAAGGAGTAACAAAGGTGCTTCACCTGCAGTGCTTGCCAGTGGCATTTGTAATGACATGGGCCGTACCCTTTACATTATGCAAGGATTGAAGTATCCCCATTACCGATAGGCCTACTGAGAATGTCCTAGTATCTCTGCGAGATGGCGCCAGACTGAAACCGTGCAGCCCACGTTCAAGCTTAGGGCAGAGCACTAGGTGACAATCAATGGAGGTGCCCGGTTGTGTTAACGCCTGTGACGTTACGCCATTGGATCCCAGTCTTCAATAATTGTGCAGCAATAGGACGTGGTTTCAGATCACACTTTGCACCTCCTTCACTGCCTTTTATACATAATTATTTTGCATTTGCTTTTCCATTGAAAAATACCATATGGAGTTAAAGCTTATTACTCCATTCCTTCCATTCCGTCTCCACAGTCACTTGCTACAACATTTAAAAGAAAACATTTTTTATTGAAATGGGCCCTGTTTGGGCTGTTAAATAAAAAATGTTTAGGATTTCATGTTGGGTTGCTGTGGGGTTGGAGCAACACCCTTAAAACCAGTCCAGTAGACTGGCAACTGTCAGCGTGCCAAGAGCTGAGCACATGTTTTAGATTCCTCCTTCTCTCCTCATTTGCCACACTTGTGAATCTAATGGTATCTTTACTTAAATGCTCACTACTATTTGACTATTTTTGATTTCTTGTATCTGAATTTCAGATGGAGTTGGAGGGCGCCCCATTAATATGGAGATTTTAAACTCGCGCAGAGTGCCCAATACCTCCTCTGGTCTCTTGCATGACGCTCACAGCTTTTCACAGGGCAATTTCTGTCTCACCAGAATGGAGACTGGCAGTGGGCTCTGAATATGGTGTAAAGCATTGATGGATGTACTTTAGACTGGTCTCTAGGACACAATCAACGGCAGACTTGTACGCTTCTTGTATACTGCTCCTCCTGTCCTACCCCATTTAAAGGACCCCATTTTGCAGACGACGGTTCAATTATTGGTTGCACATTTTAAGCTGTGAGCTACTTCACATAATGCATTCTACACCTTTCTTTTACTGCGCAATGAGTCCAATGTGGCTGTATGTATGTATGGTGCTGAGGTCAGTATGTTTGCACAGCCCCTTTTCCTCCCTTCTTCCTGCATGGTCCCTAGATGGTGAAAGGGGTGAACTATAGCGCTGATCCGGTTCAGGAGACGGGGCATCGTTGCCATTTGAGGTACACCACCTGAATCGTTTTTGCATATCAAACACCAAGGTGAATGCAAAGCATGCCTCCACTGGGTTTTAGGGGGGCTCCCAAAGTAACCCTTGCACCCAACCGTGGCTAACTCACAAATACTCAGAAGTAAAGCGATTTAAATACTTTTTTGTTCATCACAAGTATGAACAACAAATAACGTGGGGCAGAACTATAGAGAGTCCCTAGAATAGGACAATGGCTCTGGATAACACCCCCTATTGAAGCAAAGTGAAGCACCGCTTTCTGCATCCGTTTCCCATGGCCATAAATCACAGTTGCTTACATCTCAGATCCAATGAGGAGTTTGAGGAACCATGTCCGAAACTTAGAGAAACCCATCTTACTCCTACCACCAATGGGGAAACAGAGGGTGAGGTAATGAGGGCGAAGAAAAATTCGGATAATGCCCAAAAATAAAGCTGGCTCGCTGCTGAAGCCTTTGAGGTGGTACGGTGTGCCTGGCAACAACACAAAAAGCTGGTGTACACGTAAAACCAGTTGAACCAACACTTGGCGTTGAGTGCACACATTGACCCGAGCACTCCTGCTTGAAGGTTCTCCCATACCAGGCGCCGTGAGGGGAGGGCTCACTCCAGATCACCTTGGGTAGCCCCCGCTCTCCACAATGGAGGGGAGGGGGGCAGCACTGGACATCCCCCTGTTTCAGAGTAACAACAGCTCTATTTTGCCACACTGGTGCCGACTCCATGGATATGTAGTCTGGCTGTTGAGTTCTCCTCACAGCATCGCAGATGACTTACTAGCTGGGCCCCCAGTGCTGCCAATGGGTAAAAGCTTCATAGTCCCAGTATCGAACCAAAGGGCAGTTTGAGAGACTACCTTGAGGGGGGCTGGTGGTTGGCCGACAGGGACCTGTGTTTTGGATCCAGTAAAGTGATCTAGGCCTGAAGGGGCTTCCCAAAGCTATACCCTCCCAGTCAGAAAGCCACTGCCTCACCAAATCTCAACCAACAACGTCTAATCAGATGGACAGGCCGCTCAGAATGTTCCAAAAGCAACAATGTTAGAGATGAGAGCCCTGGCTTGAGCCCTTTCCCATACAGCATTGGAATTAACACATTTTTAAACTGTCCAAACCCTTACAGTTTTCAGCATTTAAATAAAGTAATCTGGTTCCCAGTGTTCTAAGAGGATAACCTATAAATGAAGCTGATCACCTTCCCCTTATTGCACATTTTAAAACATGGTGCACAGAACAGTTTAACAATTGTTGTACCACACCCTCTCGGGGGTTGGGCAAAAACCGTTACATGTTTATTTATTTATAGAGCGCTGAGACCAACGGGTATATAACAGCACTTCAAGTGAAGCTTGTGACAAAGATATTTAAGTAACCCCCACATACAGAGTTACAGTAGCCCACTTTTGAACCAATGATTGCTGAGCGATGGTTGAGAGATGTCAGAAGGAAGGTATGGGCAAATCTCTTTGAAATGTCTTGGTTATGTAAAGGTTTTATAACATGGCACACTCCAGCCAGGGACTTCTTCCACTGACCATGAATGTGGCTCACAATAAAAACGCTTTTATCTTTAATTACTCTCGGTACCTTCCTTTGATAAGGCCCCCAACCCGTCTCACACCCATCTTAACAAACGCCCCGTGTCGCAAAGGACTATGAACCAGGCCAGTGTAGCAAAATGTTTATTAATTTTATGGTTCAATGAAAAATCAGAGCAAAATCAAATAGGGCAGCAGCCATCACTGTGTGGCAGTACACATGCAAAAATCCTACACCACAGTTAATTCAAACTCCTAGCATATTATACATAACCCTTTAATAGAAAACAGAAGCAAAATCGTTTTTCTGAACAGATAGAATTAAAGTTACGCACAACCCCCCCACCCCCAACACCTGCTAACTAAATTCTTTGTGGATGGAAAGCAGTGTCAAGGAGTCCGAAGGAAGAGGACAAAAATCAGATTTAACATTCAGCCCACCACCCAAAGATGGGAGGCCAGAAACAAAAATGAAAACCTTATTTAGGAGCAAAATGGCACACTCTGATTTTACTTGTACATCAGTTTACAATTGCGGTGGGATAGCTAGGACAGAAATTCATGTGGCTGCACTTAAGAGACAATGAAGCTTACAGACTACTGAGCAGGGCACCAAGGCAATGTGAACACAGGTAAAATCGATTTTGGGAAGAAAAAAAACAGAATGCAACAGAAAACACACATGGCAGAACGGCAATTAGTTTTTCACACAGGCTTTAAGATAAGGGGCTTAGCTGTCAAAATCGGAAATCGGTTTTTGGAATAAGAAACACAGGCACATAACATAGGATTCTGAGGGAAAGGGATTACTCTTAATAGGATGGTAGCTTGGGTTTTTTTCCAATGGGAAGCATGTAAATCGAAATTTATAGAAAAGCACAGAATGTAAATCGGAATTTAGAGAAAAGCACAAATTTGGTTTTGTTGCACAATGACTAGTTCTACTGAGGCTATATATTAATGGCTATTTTATTTAAAGAAAAAACACTGCACGCATTGTGAATCTCCTTAGGGAATTCATTAATTTACTTCAAAACGGTACTAAGGACTTACACAGATAACTGGAGAAATTATGAAAGGAATACGCTGAGAAATTATGAAAGGAATACGCTAACAGATATAGACTAACAGATTTTTGTATGGAAAGGCAAGCAGAGGATTCTGGCAATTTGGGATTTGAATGGGATGCAAGGGTCAAAAGAGCAGGATATGCAGTTTGGGGACTGGGCAATGTGATACTTACAATGCAAGCTTGAGTTTGGGAATCTGGACAGCCAGCAAGGTCTCTGGACAGCAGGGCCAAGGGATCTTGTCACTGGGACAGCTGGGCCGAGAGATCTAGTCACTGGGACAGCTGGGCTCTCCCAGATGGGATCAGCTACCTTTCCTCCTTTCTCCCTTAATTCTTGTCTATGCTTGGATCTGAATGGATCTCTGCTTTCCTGGATCTTGAATGGCTTTGGGAGTGGATTAAGTGGCTTGTCGTGTAGATGGAATGGCTGTCTCTGGTTTTGAGTTTGAATCCCTCGTTTCCCTGTCTCCCCTTTATATAGCCAAAATGGCATCATCGGTTTACAATCTCGGGTGCCAACTCAGTGTGATGTCGCATCGTCCTTTGGCACAATTTCGCCATTTTTATAAAAAGCATAATATTTAAAACCCACTAACATTTCACATCTTTTCACCAAGTTTCATGTCTGTGTGTCATGGCCACTGGACAAGGGGCCAGTCCTTCCTCACCCCGTCCTGGCGCCTCTTGTGCCAGGCTCATGAAAAAGTGTGCCTTGCACACACTGTGCCTAAGGCACGTGCATCAGGGCCGGGCGTGGCCATAGAACATCATTGGAAGGCACGTGCAAGAGTCCCTGGGAGGGGCAAGGTGGAGCCACTAGGCGGGGCTAGAGGGAGGGGTCAGGACCAGCCTATATAAGGCCAACCCATCCACATGCCTCCGCTTCGCGTTATTCTGCTTTCTGCAGCGTAACGCTTACCGCTGTCCTTACCTGTGCATCCAATTGATTCCAGCTGCTCAATCTCTGAAGACATCTTACCGGATTCCAGCACCTCCATCGCTGAAGAAGCCTTTTACCTGAATCCAGCTACTCCACCGCTGAAGGCGCATCTCACCTGAATCCAGCAACTCCACCGCTGAAGGCGCCCCTTATCTCCTTCTAGCTGCTCCATCGCTGTGCGCACCTCTTACCTGCACCCAATCACTATTGGAGTCTTCTTCTTACCTGATCCAGGCATCCATCAATTCGGAGCTCCACTTCTCTTCTCCTTCGCGGTATCTTCACCCTACAAACGCAGAGCTACGTCGAGCATCCGGACTTCACTCTACGCCGCCGGCCTTCTCCTACAAGGGAAAAATAACAACAGGTTAGAATTCATATAAATAACAAACGCTTGGCCGCGCCATACCCGATACTAGGGTTCCATTATAAAGGCCAATTTACCAGCAAATTCCGGAGCTCCATCAGCCTCAGGGGAATCCCCAGATTCGCTCCACGACTCCGGTCTGCACCTTCATACCTACTGGGAAGAGATAAGACATTGCAAGAATTATTATTAATGAACAAGACAAAAATAACCAAAAGACAACCTTCTAAGTGGATTGGACGCAGCCGGTCTGGATCAACACTCCACGGACCAGTGAAGCAACTCTGTCCGCTCTACGCGTTGCTGCTATGATAAGCAGGACGGATAGCTCAACATTGCAACACAACAGGTGAGCTTGCATGGGAACATGCTTGAACACTTCATTTTGACACGAGAGGGTCGAGGGAAGTCACGACACCATCACGCCATTCTCATTGCCTCATCTTCTCGCAGGGGCAATACCAGCATCCAGAACAGCAGGCTCCGCAGCAACCGGGAGAGGGAGGCGTTCCAAGTCGAGGGAGGGCTCTAACCGGGCCCCAACGCCCCTGCAGAGACCATGTGAGCGTAACAGAACGCAAAGCCTCTCCGAATCTCTGCCTTGGTGCTATGGAAACCTCTGAAACCGACCAGTTAGCCCAATTACTGGGGGAGCTGCGGGCTGAAGTGCATGCGCCTCAAGGCAAGAGACTAATTCCTTGAGGAGAGAACTTATTGTAGCCCGAAAACAAACAGATGATCTGGCAAGGCAAATGCTCCAGGCATACGCAGGACACGTTCCGTTACCCGGATTTACACCAACTCCTTTGCCACAGCCATCGCCACCAGTGCAGGTGGTACTTCCAGGGGCAGTCCCACTGGCCCCACCAGAATGTTTCCTTGGCGACCCGAACGAATATGCTATGTTCATGAACCAGTGCTGCCTCCACTTTTTGTGCCGACCAAGAGCCTTCCCCAATGGCAGCGCAAGGGTGGCCTTTGTACTTTCCTATTTGGGAGGCTGTGCAGCTGACTGGTCCATACCATTAGTGACCCAGGATGATCCAATACTTCAGAACTTTGTGGAATTCCAACGGGAATTAGAAAAAATGTTAGCCAGGCACACCCAAGGTCAAGCATTAGACAATTAATTACTATCTCTTAGCCAAAGAAACCAGGACATTGACTTATATTGCCACCTTCAACCGCCTCATAGCACAGACTAAATGGCCGGAGGAGAAATGGACCACACTTTTTTACCGGGGGCTACGTGGAGAGTTAAAAGACGTACTAGCTCAAGTTGTCAATCCACTTGAATGTTGTGCGGAATATATCAACCTAACTGTACAATTGGACCACTGATTACAAGACTGAAAAAAGGACCGCACGAGGGCGGAAGGGAGCTCAATTTAAATACGGCCTCGGGACAATCAAACCAGGGCTCATGAAACCACTGAACCTATGCAAATGGGGGGATTACGAGCTCTCATTTCCTAGGCTGAGAGGGAAAAAAGAAGGCAACAACTTTGTTTTTATTGCGGAAAGGCTGGACATTTCTTGTGACATTGCCCTGTTAAACCGCCCTCCCCCCCAAGAAGATGGTAGGGGCCACGGACAATGGCAACGAAGAAAAGGAACAGAAGTCGGAAAACTCAGACGCCCGGCAAGTGTAGGGGTCCACTTGTCAAGCGGAATTAAGAAAGTTGTACAGACCTCACCTGGTCATCCCGGTATTAATAACCCATCACCAACAACCATCAAGAGTACATGCTCAAGAAGCCATCGATAGTGGTGTGGTGGGAAATTACATCGATCAGGATTTGGCTGCACAGATAGGCCTTCCACTTCAGCAAAAACCACACTCGTAAAAATTACTGCCGTGGATGGCTCTCAGCTGTCTTCAGGGCCAGTAACTCAACACACCGATAAGGTAATGCTGGCAATGTCAGAATGGTCATCGGGAAAGCATTTCATTTGATCTTATAGGGGCCCTCCAGTTCCAAATGATCCTAGGAATGTGTGGCTTGACACCCATAACCCAAGGATTGACTGGCGCACAAGAAAACTGACCTTCCCTCAAGGATGTGCAAAGAGCTGCTACCATAGGGATGTGAGGAATCTACAACTCAAGAGGAAACCCATCCTAGGAATTTCAGGTTCATTACCTTCCGGATATCAAGAATTTTTGGACGTATTCCAAAAGGAACACGCTAACACCCTGCCTCCACACAGAATTTACGATTGCCAAATCGATCTGGTCCCAGGAGCGCAAATTCCCTGCAGCAGAATCTATGCCCTGACTGAGCAAGAAAATCAACACCTAAGAACATATCTAGATCAGTACCTAGCTAATGGGTTCACCCGCCCGTCCAAGTCCCCAGCCTCCTCAGCTCTCTTCTTCGTGCCAAAGAAGGAAGGGGACCTCAGAACATGTATAGATTATAGGGCATTAAACCAGATTACCGTGAATAGGTACCCTCTCTGCCACTCATTCCCGAACTACTTGACCAAGTAAAGAATGCTCAAATCTATACAAAGTTAGATCTACGGGGAGCTTACCATTTGGTAAGAGTGAAACAAGGTGACAAATGGAAGACAGCATTCCGAACCAAATACAGGCTTTTCGAGTACCAGGTCATCCCCTTTGGGTTATGCAACGCACCAGCCGCATTCCAGTTCTTGATGAACGATGTACTCCACTAACTACTGGACGTCTGTGTCCTTGTTTAAATAGACGACATTATCTATTCAGCATTCAAGGAAGAACATGTGGGCCATGTAAGGGCCGTTCTGGAAAAACTCTGTAAGCATCGGCTATTCGCCAAACTGGAAAAAAAATGTTTCCATGTCACGGAAGTGGAGTTCTTGGGCTTTATGCTTACCCCACTAAGGGTACACATGGACACTCGTAAAGTGGAAGCTATTCTTCAATGGCCATCCCTGACATTAACCAAGGGAGTGCAGAGCGTACTCTGGTTTGCCAATTTCTACTGGCGATTCATCCCGGGATTTTCTCAAATCGTTTATCCTATCACTTCTTTACAAAGAAAGAATAAAAAGTTTTCTTGGACTCCCGACGCTGAAAAAGCATTCTAGGAATTGAAATCTGCTTTCACGTCAGCACCTGTTCTTCGGCACCCACGACCCGATCTACCCTACGTGGTTGAGACTGATGCCTACAGTGTGGCCATGGGGGCAGTGTTATCACAAAGGGACCCAGACCCCGGGCAGTGACATCCCATAGAATTTTGGTCACGTAAGTTTAGAGCACCAGAAATTAACTATGCCATAACCGACAAAGAATTATTGGCGATCAAAGGAGCCCTTAAAACATGGAGACACTACCTCCTGGGGGCTAGACATACTGTCACCATTATCATGGATCACTGTAATTTGCAATATTTAAAAACAGCCAAGGCCCAATCTTCTCGTCGGCTTCGCTGGGCTCGCGGAGCATGATTTTGTGATCACATACCGACCAGGAGTGGGCAACGGAAAAGCAGACGCTCTGTCACCAATGGGGGAAGACAGACGCATTTATACCATCAGAACCAGCACCCATCATTCCGGTGGAACTAATTCAGAATCAGATCGCAGTAACCGCCTGTTGGGAAGATTTGAAGGTCGACCTCCAGTCTCAAATGGACCAAACCGGCCAACAAGAATGGTTGAACAAAGGAGACCAGTAGTCCATCACAGACAATTTACCCTATTTCCAGGGGAGACTATACATTAGAGATAAAGAAACTCAAAACAAGATTATAAACAAGATTATAGCCAATTACACTAATCATTAGTGGAGGGACACCACTGGATTACTAAAACATGAGCCAAAATCAGGAAGAATTATTGGTGGCCAACCTGGAGAAAGGACGTTGCCTACTTTATTGCAACCTGCGGAGTTTGCGCACATCAGAAATCCCAAAAGTCCAGCCCCGCAGGATTATTGCCACCGGTCCATTGCCATACGTTATCCATGGACTTCATTACAGATTTACTTCCCTGCGACGGCTTCAACACAATTTTAGTGGTGGTAGATTTGTTCTTCAAGATGGCACACTATTCCACTAAAAGGACTTCCTACTGCTGGAACTTTGGCTACCGTATTCCTAGAACAAGTAATCGGATTACATGGTTTCCCTTCAGTACTGATTTCTGATCGAGGAACGCAATTCGTCTCAGCCTTCTGGAGGAGTTGTTGCAAGATAGCGCAGATTGATCTTCGCCTATCCACCAGCCACCAGCCCCAAACCGATGGTCAAACTGAGAGGACTAATCAGACATTAGAGCAATACCTGAGATGCATGTTGCAACAGACAGAAGGATCCTGGAAGGACGTTCTTTGGTTAATTGAATTTGCTTATAATAACTATCCACACTAGTATGGGACAGGCCCCATTCTATATCATGAATGGTCGGCACCCTCGGACGTCCTCCTTTGACCCGCTTGATGAGCTAGAAATGCTGGCAATCACCTCTCTACATAAGACTATTACTCAAACCCTTAAGGACGCAACCAAGAATTTAACTAAAGCCAAGGAACAACAAAAAAAGTTTGCTGACAGGCATAGAAGGGAAGCTCCACATTACCAAATTGGGGATAAAATATAGTTGGCTGCCAGAAATATACCATTAAAAGGACCTCGGGTCTTCCGTTCCAGAGATCTTGGACCTTATTCCATCAAGGCCATCATCAACCCGGCCGCAGTAAAACTAGATCTACCCGACAATATGTAGATTCATCCCGTATTTCACGTTTCCCTCTTGAAGCCTGACACTAGGATCAAAAAACCACGGGAGCCTGAAATTATCGGAGGAGAACCTGAGTATGAGGTTAAAGACATTCTAGAGTCTAAAATAGTACTATCAAAACTGTACTACTTAATCGATTGGGAGGGTTATGGACATCAAGATCGCACTTGGGACCTGTGGAATTTGTCCATTTCACCACAACAACCCCACCAAACCTGGACCGGGGAGATGAACGCCCGTGAGAGGGGCATTGCGGGGGGAGTGCTGTCATGGCCACTGGACAAGGTGCCAGTCCTTTCTTACCCCCAGGGTCCAAATGGACCCAGTCCTGGCGCCTGTGGCGCCAGGCTCATGAAAAAGTGTGCCTTGCACACTCTGTGCCTAAGACACGTGCATCAGGGCCGGGCGTGGCCATAGAACATCATTGAAAGGCAGGGGCAAGGTGGAGCCACTAGGTGGGGCTAAAGGGAGGGGCCAGGGCCAGCCTATATAAGGCCAACCCAACCACATGCCTCCGCTTCGCGTTATTCTGCTTTCTGCAGCGTAACGCTTACCGCTGTCCTTGCCTGTGCATCCACTTGATTCCCGCTGCTCCATCTCTGAAGACATCTTACCAGATTCCAGCAACTCCATCAAAGGGATCAAAGGAATACATGTATAGTAAATAACGGAGAGTAACGGAGGGAGGTGGGATAAAATATAACGCAAGAGTAAGAGTTTAATATATATGTATATGGGCAACGACATATTGACTTGAGTGTGGCCGAGCAATATATTAAGAAGAATAGTTGTGAGTGAGGCCACGATAATAGAATACGCCCTGTTCCTAGACTTTAAAGAGTGCTAGCAGAAACCCTTATCTAGAGTCCCATAAGTAGATGTAGGAGACGGGATCGATTAAAGATGATCCAGAAAGAGATAGGTATAAGTTCCAATCGGAGCAATCTTAGAGGGCAAGACAAATCTTA
The DNA here is from genome assembly GCF_040938575.1 of Ambystoma mexicanum. Taxonomy (NCBI): domain Eukaryota; kingdom Metazoa; phylum Chordata; class Amphibia; order Caudata; family Ambystomatidae; genus Ambystoma; species Ambystoma mexicanum. The sequence goes on along the minus strand of NC_090930.1, from coordinate 141,974,863 downwards.
AGATTTTGAATAGTACATGTGGCCGGTCAAGCCTGTCTGTTTTATGTGACTGAAAGGTGTGATGACGTCAGAGTTGAAAGAATTGTATGCAATAGAAAAGCATGAAGTTGAGACACGAAAATGGATGGTTTTAAAAATTTAAATTTGATGGTTGTTTTTTTAGCAAGATTAAAGTAGAAAATTGTGTTTTGACGGGATTGGAGCGTGCAACGATTGGTGGTCGCTCATAAGTGTATTTTGACTGAGACATAATTTGGAAACTGTAATCCAAGCATAAGCGAGTGGTAGCAAAGAGAAAAGTGGAGGTTAAAAATGGAAGTTACTCCATTAGTGCATCTTTGCAAAAAGCTACCGAAGCTCGCGCTTAAACAATACAGTGCAGAGTGGGTTAAAGGAACCGCAGACAAAATGTTTATGCCATGGCCATAAGGTGGATCATTATCGAAGGAAGTTCTGCAGCATATGACACATTTGCATGCAGCGTACACAGGGAAAAAGTTAGAAAAGCGCCTAGCGAGTCTAGAGCTTTGGAAAATGTATGAACAAGAAAAGGAGGAGGAGCTTCATTTAGATTGGATACTCAACATATGCAAAGAGGGGGGGGGGGGAAGAGCCTTCTGCTCCGCCTGCCCCGTCGGAAATAAAAGACGAAACTAAGAATGACGAAGGGTTATACCCATTAAGGGGAACTTAAAGCAGCGACGGGATATAGCAATCCGTCATATGAGTCACCTACGCAAAGTAGTGACGAGGGCCCAGAGAAAGATACCGAGAATAATACGACCTCCAAAGTGCTGAGGGACAAGGAGAGACGCGATAAGGAGAGAAGTGATCGAGCAAGTACATCTCTAGATATAAGGAGAGAAATAAAGAGATGGAAAGGAGATAAGGATAAAATTCATGAGATGGATGTCTTACGGAACGAATGGAAGGTCAGATTTTACTTAAACGCGATGGTAAAGGCATCGAAGATGTAAGCCAAAGGGCAGATCAAGACTAACAAGACAGAAAAGACAAAGAAAGGGAGGAATGGTTGAAAGATGAGGGAGCGAAAAGAAGGACGACAAGAACAGTTATATTAAGATGAGCAAGCTAAAAAACCAGAGAGCTGAAGAGCAAAGAAAAGGTGACAATAGACAAAGAACAGCCGAGGAACAGGAAAGGCTAGGAAGAAAAAGAATAGAAGATGAACAGGAAAGAATAAGAAAAGAATACAGAGACGAAGGGATGAGGAGATACAAATGGCATATGAATGAAGGGATATGAAAAAGAAAGGAAGACAGAGCAAGGGAAGAAGCGAGAAAGTCGATGGCGACATGGAACACAAAATCAAGAAAGCGCGCAATTGATTATTTGGAAAGGGAAGAAATCCCAATCCACAGGTAGCATTGGAAGACAGAGGAATTTTTCCCGAATCCGAGTCATTACCAGGTACGTCTAGAGTAAATCTAGAAGACGAATTTGACTCGCGGAGTATAGGGGAAAACGATCAATAAATGATACCACAAAATGCAAGCCCAGAAAAAAAAAAAATACAAGGGAAGGGAAAAAATTATCATCTTGAGAGCACCCAGTTGTATGACACGGAGATAGCCTCCTGTAGTGCAAGACAAGGAGCCGTCTTTAGACAGACCACCATTAAATAGAGATGAGAATTCTCACGAGTTGGGCACAAAGTATCAGACAAAGAAAGGGAAACCTTGCAGAGGGAAGAGACAAGTGATGTATGTGATCGAGAGGGCTATCACCTATTGATAAGGGAGTAAGATGGTCAGATCTCAAAATACCTATGTCTAAGGCACCAGAGCCACTGACACAGTCAGACCAACATAAGGGGCAACCCCACGGTCAGAGGGGGGGCAGTAGGTGGCAAGGAGGGGAGCCCCCGCCTTATGTAAGCAGGTTAAGATCATTGCCAGGTAGACAGCGATGTGGGAATATTACCCCAGCGGTAGATAGACAAATGATGAGAGAGAGTTTGGGGCGTCACAATTCTCCTTGCTAGAAAAGAGAGGGGCCAGACTGCACTACATACCGTGGTCCCAAATGGGCAGAGATATTTTAAAGAGCAAACTCCCGAGTTTAACTTCCGGCACTGGAACATGGATGTATGGGTTAGAAAAAATGATGGGAGGGAACACATTAGCTATAGAGGATATTAAAGGTCTTCTGATTCCCATACTTGGGGGAGAGAGCTGATGACGTTTGGACAAGGGCAGGCTACCCTGGTGTGACTACAGTCAAAACCGTGCATGATGGAGCGCCATTTAATAACTGCAGAGCAGTAATTTGGAAAGCGCTACGAGTACTATATCCGGACACGTCAGATATGGGAGCCATCATGACAAAAAAGATGGAGGAAGGAGATAATCCGTTAGTTTACATTCAAAATTTCCAAGACACCTGGATGCTTGAAACTTGAGACTTGGGGGAAATCTATACCTGTAATTTATCATATATTATGCCATGGGCTGCCAGAGCAAGTACTGAAGCAGCTAAAGAAATTAGTGGGTATAGAAGCTAAACCTTGGTCGGAAATCCAGTTAACCATTGCACATTGTTGTAGACTCCTGCAGGAAAAGAATCGCAAAAAAGACGATACGCAGAAAAGGGGAGGAAGCAAAACTGGTTCAGAAAAAACTGTCCAAGTACGCCATTGAAGAGGCAATGTTAACTAGCATAGGCAGAACAAATTCACAGCAAGCAGTGACCATGCCACAAGTAAATAACCAAAGACAGTTTGATCAGACAAATAGTGCATATGCCCACGAGGAAGGGGATATCGAGGAAGAGGGTGGCAAGGTATTCAAGGGAATTGGCAGAATAATCAAGGAGGTTTTCAGAATATGCAAAACGGTAATCAGAATATGCAATATGGGCAGATGGGGAGACCACTGACCTATAAGTTTGTCATGGCCATTGGACAAGGGTCCAGGCCTTCCTCACCCCCAGGGTCCAAATGGACCCAGTCCTGGCGCCTCTGGCGCCAGGCTCATGGAAAGTGTGCTTTGCACACTCTGTGCCTATGGCACGTGCATCAGGCCACAGACCATCATTGGAAGGCACGTGCAAAAGTCCCTGGGAGGGACAAGGTGGAGCCAAAGGGAGGGGCCAGGGCCTATTTAAGGCCAAACCACCCACATGCCTCTGCTTCGCGTTACCCGCTGTCCTTACCGGTTTCTTCATCTTGTCGTGCATCCACTTGATTCCAGCTGCTCCATCGCTGAAGACCATCTTACTTGGATCCCGCTACTTCATTGCTGAAGGCACACCTTACCTGATTCCAGCCGCTCCATCGCTGGGCGCACATCTTACCTGCATCCCATCGCTATCGGAGTCGGAGCCTTTCATCACCTGATCTGAGCATCCAGCAACGCGGGAGCTCCACTTCTTTTTTTCATCTTCGCGGTACCTTCACCCTGCAGCCGCAGAGCTGGTCATGAGCATCCAGACTCTGCTCTACGCCGCCAGTCTTCTCTTGCAAGGGAAAAAGAACACAAAGGTTAGAAACCATTTAAATAACTAAAGCTTGGCCGTGCAATACCGGAGTCTAGAGTTCCATTATAAAGGCCAATTTACCAGCTAATTCGGGAGCTGCATCATCCTCAAGGGAATCCCCGGACTCGCTCCACGACTCCAATCTGCCATCTTCACACCTATTGGGAATGTGTGAAGACATCGCAAGAATTACTATTAATAATCAAGGCAAAAGACATTATAATAAAACAAACATTAATCATAACCAAAAGACTTACCTTCTAAGTGGATTGGTCGCAGCCGGTCTGGATCACCACTTCCACGGACTAGTGAAGCAGCTAGGTCCACTCTACGCGCCCCTGCTACAAGAAGCAGGACGGAGAGCTCAGCGTTACAAAACCACAGGTGAGCTTGCATGGGAAAACGCTTGCACACTTCATTTTGAAACGATAGGGTCGAGGGAATTCACGACGACACCATCACGCCATTCTCATTGCCTCTCATCTTCTCTCAGGGGCAATACCAGCGTCCAGAACAGCAGGCTCAGCAGCAGCTGGGGGAGAGAGTCTATCCAGGGGATAGAAGTCGAGAAAGGGCTCCAACCGTGCCCCAACGAGCCCGCAGACACCAGGTGAGCGTAACAATGTTGGACATGTGGAATGACGGGGCACATGGCTCATATGTGTAGAAGCCAAGGGATGGTGCAGAATGATCAGTTTTCAAGACAGGGAATTCCAAATCCACTTGCATATTCGCAGCAGAGTGGAAATAGATTTGCGCAAAATTAAACAGTGCAGCAGCAAGCACCGAGAGTGCAGCAAGACTTGCAATCACAGCAAATGGCAGGTAACCAACCGCAAGGACAATCGCAGCAATCTCATATGCAACTTCAGCAGAACACAGAACCGCCAGTGAGTCATAGACTAGGAAGTGTCACTGTTGGAGGAAATACGTTCACCAGTGATGGAGTGAGACTGTATTCGAAATAGGACAGTTCACTGGGAGACCTGATGTGTTCAGTTCTATCTACAACACAGAATCCTCATGAGGAACCGAGGATCGACGTAAATATAGGCGGCAAATCTTTTTCGTTCTTCGTGGACACGGGTGCAACGCGTTTGAGTATACGTGAGGGCACATTTTTAATGACTGCCAATGCGATGACTACCCAGGGCTTTACAGGAATAACTAGTCTAGTTCCTTTCACAGAAGAATTACCAGTCTCCATAGGAGAATGCAATATGAAGGTGCCACTGCTTTATTCGAGGCAAACACCTGTCAACATATCAGGGCGAGATTTGACGACAAAGTCGAATATGACCATTTCGTTTACAGACGAAGGTATAATATGCTAAACACAGGGAATGCATTATTTAAACATGTGCAAAATCATCATGGCATTCGCAGGACCGATAGCTCCTAGGGCGATACCGCTTGAACTCTAGGTGTTACATTATGGGATACGCATTCTGTTAACATGGCTGCTAGGTCTCGTAGGTAGAACCATGAGGATACCAGATGAGTTTCTATTTAGACCTCAGATATCCATGGATGAAGAGGGGCACATTTTTCCCTTAGACAAAGCAGCAGCTATAGTCCGAGAAAATATGGCGTTACTAGATGCTACTGATAAAGGTAGACGATGGAGCACAATAATTGCCATTGAAGAAGGCTGCAGAGTGACAGATGTCACGGATGAGGAATTGTTTGGAGATTACCTATCTGTCGAGATGTGCATTACTTATTGGGTAAAGGCGATCAAGAGAAGTTCTGCAGAAAATGATGCTAGCACAGAAGCATCCTGAATATTTTGATGAAGATATAGCGAAAGTGTCAGTTTTATTATGGACCACTGGCCCCTATGCGGTAGGCTGAATGAAACGACAATATCCCATGTCTCGAGAGGCAGATGAAGGCATTTTTAAGACGACTGCAGCCATGATGGAGCAAGGTATCTTAGTGACATCAGAGTCACCACATAATACGTCAGTTTATCCCATCAAAAAATCTAAGGGGTGGGGGTCTTGGGAGACTAATTCAAGATTTGAGACCAATAAGGCAAATTGTAGAGGCCGACTTCCTTTTAGTCCCGGACCCATCCACAATTTTATGTAATATACCTGTTCATGCACGATATTTCACAGTGATTGACTTGAAAAATGTGTTTCTCAATCCCATTGCACAAAGACCCACAAGATTTGACATAATTTACTTTTAGACAAGTACGATTAAAAGGCACAAGGCTGCACCAGAGTCTCCATCAATTTTCAATAGAATCCTCCAGATGGACTTGAGCAATATTGTTTTAGAAAGCGTTGTGCTGCAATAAGATGACATTTTAGTTCGCAGCACCACAGAGGAAGAGTGCAGACGCGATTCTGTTCAGCTGATGATTATACTTGCTGACAAAGGATACAAGGTTGAAAAAGAAAAGTTACAATATTGTCAACAAGAAGTGGTGTACATAGGCCCACTAATTTCACATGAAGGAAAGAAGTTCACCCCTGAAAAAGCTGAGGCCATTTTAAAAACAGCTAAGACACACAAGATAAAACAGATGCAGAGTTTTCTGGGACTATGCAATTATGTCAGAGCATAGGTCTTTGACTACAGCTCGTATACAAGGCCACTCTTACAGGCCTTAAAGAAAGCACAGACAACACAAGAAAAAAGTTGTGTGGACTGAGGCAATGGAAGAAAGGTTTAATGAATTGAAAAAAGCAATCTGCACAGCCCCAGTTCTAGGGATCCCCAATTATGCAGAGGAATTATTTTTATTCTTGCATACAGATGGTACTCGACAGCAGTACTCACCCATTGTACATTGGGGTACAAGCCCCTTGCATATTACAGTGGAATATTAGACCCAGTAATGAGAGGTCACTTTCCATGCAAACAAAGTTAGGCAGCCACCAAGTTTGCCATAGAAAAGGCTACAGGCATAGTGATGGGATGTTCTATGACGTTATTTATTGAACACGCACTATTTGCCATTTTGGAAAAACCGAAAGGCACGTTGACTTCTCAAAGGGCTTCTGCCTATGAGGTAGTCATATCAAATCCAGCGATTAAAATAGTTTTGATGTAAAATAGTGAACTCTGCTTTTTTAAAGCTGAGCCAATCACAGAAGGAGATCCCATGCACAATTGCGCAAACTATGAAGAGTTCTGTGATGAGCTCCCCAGAGTAAAAGAGAATGCACTCGCAGGGGGAGAGATTGTTTTCACTGACGGGTCTTCGAGAATCGATCAAAATGATGGACAAAGATACACAGGTGCCGCTGTGGCGAAACATTTGTCAAATGGAGAATTTCGAGTGCTCGTTGGTACTCGATTGCCATCCCTTTATTCAGCGCAAGCTGCAGAATTATTGGCATTGATACCCGCGATCGAGAATCACGCAGACCAGGAAGTAACAGTGTCCAGCGACTCAGACTATGTGACGTCGACGGTGCACGCAGGATTAGCACGCTGGAAAAGGAGGGGCTACCTCCGAGCGAACAGCACACCAGTGCAGCACACAGCCTTATTGGACAGGCTTAAGGCACTACAACTCGCAGTGGGCATAGCAGTCGTTAAATGCGCAGCTCACACGAAAGGGACAGATTTTATCTTGCACGGAACACAAGCAGCAGACACTGAAGCCAAGCGCGTAGCAAATACAGATGCAGGGATGAGGAATATTGAGACCATTTATGTGAATGAAAGGATGAATGTGATGACTGCGGTTGAAGGATATAATCATATGCCTAAAACACAGATAATGGAGCTCCAAGGGGAGGCACCGCAAGAGTAAAAGAATTTGTGGAAGCCAAGAGGGTGTTCTTTAAACCCCTCTGAAGCATTGTGGCGACAAGACAGCACTGGTAAACCAGTGATGCCTATAGCCCAATTAAGGGTGGCGCTGGAACAGTTACACTACCCAGCGCATACAAATAGGGAGAATCTTGCTAACTATTGCTGATGATTGGTTTGTGCCGAACCTAATGGAACATGTTGCATTTTTTTAATGGTAAATTGTATTGTTTGCCAACAATTCACGGCTGGGATACACTGCGCATAGTGAGGGGAGTCATTCAAAGTCCTAATGACCCTTTTCAGCACTTGCATATCGACATGATACAAGTATGCAATGGATATAGATACTTGTTGTAGTGTGCCCTTTTTCTAGATGGATAGAGGCAGGTCCATGCACACACCCAGACTCTACCTGTGCAGCCAAATATTTAGTGCGAGAAGCATTTCCTAGATGGGGAGTGTGCGAGGTAAGGAGATCGGATAATGGACCTCACTTTGTTAATACAGTTTGAGCATATCAGCTCGTTGCTTGGTATAAAGCACAAGTTTTCTTCGGCTTATCATCCGCAAGGAAATGGGATCTGTGAGGAGCTCCACGGCTTGTTAAAAGAAATAGCCAAGTTGAAGCTTACTCTGAAAAAAAGGTGGTTGCATTGCCTACCACTGGCATATGCATTAAGGAACCAACCAGGTTCTGACCACCATCTTTCGCCCACAAAATCGTGACAGGATGGCAAATGAGAACCTCCTTAATGCCTCCATCCCGAGTTAGAAGTGATGCTCAGCCGACTTCAGAAGTTTTAGGATTGGAATTGCAAAACTATTTGAACTGTATGACTTCCAGTTTTTCTGTAATTTCAGGACAGTTGAAGGGATGAGGGTGTAGGGCAGTACAGAACACAGAAGGAGATGCTTCAGCAACCCAACCTCTGTAATTTCATCTTCCTAAACTTTACCCCGGAGATGTGGTCCTAGTTCATAACCACACTAGGAAGAGGTGGGACAAGCCCAGGTTCAACGGTCCTTTTGTCGTTGAGGACGTAACGCCATCTGCTGTCAAATTGCAGGGTAGGAGCGCTTGGATCTTTTTGGGAGATAATGATCTACTCTGGAGAAACCCCTCTGCTGAAAAAATAAATGGGCAGTAGCCTTCTTTTTTGTTAAGGGAGGCCTGGTTCTGGAAGGAAAAGTGAATATCAAGAGGAAAAAGATAGACACCAGGCTACCCCTCCCTTAAACGTACAGGGGGAACCTATTCAGAGCTAGTAATTATTACAGCTAGCTACGGAATATCACACTCATACTTATACAGATAAAACAAAGTTTAATTGAAAAAACAATATGTTAAAGACATGAAAAGAACACGCGGTTACTATTGTAAACCAGAAAAAAGACAAATGGACAAGTGTCTTATCGTAGTTATTGAATACAACAAGGTAAATTAATGTGTAGTGACAAATTCCAAACACATTTTAACTGTCGACACAGGTTGGTGTTTCTAGCTCGGATGTAGGTATTGCAAACACTAAAGTCTTAGAGGGAAAATGGCGTGCAGGAGCTCCGAGCTTTCTTCAGGACAACGTGAAGATTATTAGATGTACGAGTGTTCATCTAAAAAGTTAAAAAGCAAGAGAGGTTTGAATTAAAAAAGTGTCTTCATACCATTATTAATATTGGAATAGAGCAAGAATAGGTTGGGCCCCCACCTTTCAGTAATTAATGACGTCTTGGGATCGGAGGAAGGATTGAGACTGCCTTGCATACAGTGTTGGAAGTCTCTAGTCCTCTATCTTCGACCGATGTCAATAGTTAGAGGCTACCTATAATAATAGAAACAGGGATTAGAATTGCTGACAAATGCTATAGTTGTGTATACTGAAAAGCAAGGAGTTAATTACCTGGCAGAACTAATTAGGGTCACAATGTGACGTGTTCGTGGTGGTCCGCGGATGGGACCGGCAATTCAGTCTAGTTGAAAATCTGTAGGTTGATTACTAACCATCCAGTCTTTGGAATGAGCTTAGTTGGCTAGTTTTAGCACTGGGGCATCGGTGGACGCTAGTGAATCGTCCTGGAAAAAGAGCACAAAAAAGTGCATTATTGAAGCGATTTTAAAAGCATGTCCAGTACAAGTTATATAACTTAACTTGGAGGAACGCATGGTTTGTTAATTATGAGGCAAGGATTGTGCATTAAATTACTGGCCGGTGCTGTTAGGAGGCTTGAAATTGTATTACTTGAAGAAAGTGGTCCGGAACAGAACTGGACGTTAATGGAGCCGTCTGGTAACTAGGGACAGGCACAGGCCGTGTTGTTGGGCAGGGGCTGGAAGTGACTAGTTCAGAAACGAACGCGCCGGGGCGTGTAACAAAAATGGTCAAGGCAATATATGCTAATCACTGAGAAATGCGAGTGTTAGCTAGCTGATCAATTGTGAAACGTGAGCGGAACTCACCTTACCGAGTTCCCCGGCTCTCGCGCATGTGCAGTCATGTAAAACCCCTCTGCCTATACCCCTCTGCGAACAAGCTACAATCATCGGGGAAGAACCACAGCACGGGCAGACGAGATCTATGACGAAGGAGAAGAACGCATAACCTGACAAGTGTAAAGTGTAAAGAACCCTTTAGTTGGACTGTGGCTTGATTTTGGACACTCCTTTTTGAGCTATAAGTAAAAGGGTAAAATGACACATTCAAACAATCTGTGCATCTTCGTGGGAGGGTGAAGGGAAGATATGCATTCTTAAAGCCACAGTAGCTTATTGACTTTGGACTGAGGCATACTTAAAGCCTTGATAAGAATAAGGCTATGCCAGATTCTGATTGTAGATGCAGCAATTGGAAGAGGGTACAATACCCCTGATTCCTTCCACACAGAGTTCTTGTTTGGTTTTACTCATGGTGTTACCCAGTGATGACCTTTCCAGGAACATACTTGCAGCACATAGACTGGTCAGTGTGGTGTTCTTTCATCTAATTGAAGAATACCTGCATCTTGTTGAAAGACACACGGATGTGGTGACTTTTCTGAGAGATCCAATAAACACTGCAAAGTTGAATACAATCCTGGAAGGTATTATCTAGGTGAGCATCTATTGTGAAAGAAATCACAGAGCGGTGTAGAAACTTTCCTCTGAGGGACAGATCGAGGCAGCGAATAAAAAAACTTTTTGTTCATGCGGACAGGGAAGCAACATGTCATCTTGACTGAAGCAGATTCGAGGCATCGATTGGGAGCAGATATATGAAGCAGAACTCAGACGTCATTTTTCTTCACGATAAAGGAATATTTGCATCCAGACTGGTGAAAAAACTGGTTGCAGAGAGAAAGAAAGTCATTTCTTAAAGTATCCAGAAAGCAGATAGTTGATAGAGGACGAATGCTGAAGGAAGACAGCAGCTTCCAGAAAGCAATCTAAAAATGGAGCCATTCAAATGTGTTTTTCCTTCCTTAGCATCAAATGATTGAGATGGGGAATTTCAATAGTAACATTGCGTTGCCCCATGAGAACAGACGCACACATTGTCCAAGAAGCAGATGGTGCAAGATGACATACCATGCATTGTATTCATACTCTTATTGCTTTCACTGACAGTGAGAACTGCATTTATATAGGAGCATATGGGGCCAAGACTCCAGTACATGTTTGAGCAGAAGGAAAAGGTGAGCGGGGCAACTACAATGCAGCCTAGACCCCACATAGTTATTCCTGTCCCGGGAAAAGATAGGAAGATACCTGAGCTTGAACTGGATGTTAGTAATCAATCACACACAGCACTTGTTTCAGAAAATGCTTTTGAATGCCGGAGACAGAGTCGGCGGATCAGGCAAGGGAAAGGGGTTGATCGAGGTTGGGCCTACACAGAAGATACCTGCAGACACACCTGGTCCAGTGACAAGATGCCCAAGCACAAGTCCCAAAGAAAAGTCACGCGTAGAGATTATAGTTGAAACTTTATGGCCGTCATTAGCTGCAGCTAGAAAAAGACAGATGATAGAGAAAGACTTGTTGAACTTTCTTCTACGCAGGGAACCTTGATGGATGTTCCTGCAAATAAACCAGCCAGAAGAAGCTATGTTGACACATTTATATACGTAGTCCTAGAGAACTACATGAAGAGTTTGAGAACCAAGAGAGTACCCAAGAAGATAATGATGAACTAAATTATTATCTGGACAGCACAGCACACTTGTGAAACAACATATGCTATTAACACATGAAAGAAGTTGGAAGACGGACATCAGATGAAGAATGCTGTGCATGTGCACTCCTGCCCTACAGCATGGGGAAGTCAAAGATCTTCATAGCTATTGAAATAGATGTTCTAACTGCACACTGCATAGTGCACCTAGCGTTCTGTAGTACAAGAGGCCAGTTCATGGGTCGAACAGCCTCTCTCAAATGGGCTACCAAATGGACAGATCCTAATGAAGATGACCATGTTCAAGATATAAAGACAAGAAACAATGCCAAGAAAATCTTGTGATCAGATACAAGAAACCTGAAGTAATAGGAACTGGAATAAGAAGAGAATTGAATAAAAAACAAAGTTCCAGGACAATCTACAGGAGACATCTGTAGATGGAAAAACAGAGGCCAGGTGCAGATTTGGGGAACTATTCTATCACCAGGTGGCTGGGAAAAAGGAGTAGTAATTTGCAGAGACTGGGTAATAACGGATCAATACCAACCAACCAACAATCGAGAATGCACAAATGTTGTGTAAACCATTATGGCCAAAACTTGCTAAACTATTGACATGGGTCAAAGATAGAGGACCCCTGCAGATACTACCGTTGGAGAGCTCTAAATTGTGCTTCAGGAGTAATGGTACAAGAAAAATGGGGGAGAATCAGAACTGTGCGCGAATTTTCGATGCACCAGGAATTAATATCGAAACGGCAGTAATCATGGATCATTATTGGGCTTGTGGATCCAAGGCCTACATCAGACTGCCTAAAGAATGGGGAGGAATCTGCACATTGATGAATGTCCATGTTCCTGCGTTGGCGATTCCTAAAACCTGAATATTAATAGTTTCCCGAAAGCAGATGCTCATCTAATCAAGACGAGATCTGTGGAGCTGATACATCGGATAAAGAGAGAGAACTACTTCTCTGACAAATCAATAGAAGCCTTTGATGCTATTCCATATGAGCACAGACTGTTCAGCCAGACTGCTTCAGTGTTCACGTTGATCTTCATGCCAAGCATCCAGGTTAGAGGAAATACCAAGTGGCTTCAGATCACCAGATGGGAATTGCTACGGATGATTAATACTACCATAAGGAGATTCAATGCAATCAGAGGAGAGCTATACGACTGATGACTCTCCAGAACAGGTACGTCCTGGACATGATCACAGCTACGGATGGAAATGTTTGTGCCAAAATTGGAGAATCGTGTTGCACATTTATACCTTCTCAGAGGCCATAGACATGTTGACGAAACTCCATGGCCAGATGATAGAAGAGGTAGAAGACATTGCTGATGACGGCTGGTTTGGATCACTTTCTCGTGGGTTCCACAATGGATGGCAGATGTGTCCACATTTCTTGGAGCTTTGTTATTATTAGTGATGCTTGGATTCTGTGTAATAAAGACAATAATCTCACAGTGCAAGAAGACAGCGAAGAAAGCCATAGCGATGAAAATCATGATTGATGTTGAACCAGGATGGATGCCTAAAGATCTGACTGATGAAGAAATTAGAGACTTTGTAAAAGCCAGTAATCATGCACCTCAGGGAACAAAGTTTCTGTATCCAAAGGACCATAAGAAGTATGTGAGAAGATGGATCTATTGCAGTCCAAGTGGACAGTGCATGCTCATGACATGGAACAAGGATGAGCATGTGAAGTCAGCTGGATGCCTGAAGGGAGTCATAAAAATATGGATCCCTAAGAAGCATTTCTTCAGACCAGAATGTCTAGATGTAAAAGATGTGCGAGTGGTCGATAAATCGCCGAGGGGGGGAGTCTAGAGGAGGAGCCAAGTACACCCACTCCAACTGCCCCGCCTACATTACCTGAAAAGTATGAACCAAAGTATGCAACATATACTGAACAATTAAACCAGCAAAGAGAAGAGTGTGGACTATGTGCAGTACCCATAAGAATACCTATACCTAAGAGAATATGGGAGGTAAAGTACCCATTGAGGAAACCATACTTGCATACAAGACAATATGATGGCCATTTAAACAAGATTCCTGAAGAAGCAGAGAAACTAAATTGCAAAGATGAATGCTGACGTCATACAAAGTCAATCGGTGACGTCATACAAAGTGAATCGACACCCATATAGAAAAATAACCATGCCAGAGTTGCGGACTATTTAGAAAAACAAAGAATTACCAAGGATAACTGTACAGATGCAATGAAATGCAAGCAGCAAAGCAATCATGAAGCTAACCACATGCTTTTGAATTGTTTAGACTGCGGCAAGTGTGTGTGTATATATATATATATATATATATATATATATATATATACACACACACACATACACACACACGTAAAGGATGGATGTTTTCCAGTACGCATATAAGCAGTACTGAATAAAGCGCCAGCCTCATTTCAGTGTCGTAGTTAAGAAAAGCAATTGAATTAAACCGAATAAAAGCTCAGCTAAGAAGTTGACTGAGCCAAGAAAGCCAAGGTCTTATCTTATCAGACTGGAATTGGCTGACATTGGATACAATTAACGTGAAGGAACAGAATATCCTGTTCAGAGAGGTCGAACAAAAACAAAAGACGTCCGAGGACTATTGAAGAATAAAATCAAATTCACAAAAAGGCTCAATTTCATGGTGTCCAGTCAGGTGATAGAAGGAAGTTGTACGAACGAGATGATCACACCTACGCACGGAAGCCGGCTGGTGCACATACTCCCTAAAAAATCTCAGAAACAGTAAAAACTCAAGGCCAACTTCAAAGCACTAATTGACACTGGACCATTGAGGTGAGGATGGATGATATGCTAGTTGGTGGGAAGCAAGTACTAAAACGAGCTCACCTGCACCTGGTTGTTCAGTCTGCCTGCTGCTAACGTAGGTGGAAAAGTACTGACGGGGGTTAGAACCCAACCAATTGTAGGGCACCACGTAGTTGGGGGTCCTGTAGCCAATGGGACGTCGTACATTTCATGATGCTCGTAGTGGCCATTTTTAAGGGGAGGGCTTAGTTGCCCCACCTGATGTTAATTATCCTACCACCTTCTTTTGTTACTCCACATAGATATAAAGCTTATACTATTCACTTAGAACCAATCCCACCTCCCGTTAGGTTTGTGTAGTTTGCCACGTAGGATGACGCTGATAATGACGCAGGTGAAAACGTCAATGATGACCAGTTATGGGTATAAGAGCCCAGGTTTTTTATGAAGTAAGTAGAGACAGTCGAGCGATAGCTGATGTTCATTGTACTCCTTGTTTTAGATACTTGACATTAAAACAGACAAACATTGCCAACTATTTGTGTCGTCTTGATTATTGATTTATGAATAAAATCTGCGTCCCCATCCATCTCCAGGGTATTGCTACTCATCTTAAAGGGCAGTCTGAGAGAACACCCAGCTCAGGTCCGTAATGGCGCCATGAAACAGACCACTGATATGGAAGTAGCCACGGGAGTTCCCGCCTGCACAACTGAACCATCGGCACCACGAAGATGCAGAATGCCATAAGACTCAGAAAAGATGTGGTCAAACACTCTGGGTTCAGGGGAGGCAAAGCTGTGTAGAACATTTGTTACCCAAGCCCTGCCTGAGCGGGTGTCCAGGACCACAATGAAATGAAGTGACCAAAGACTTTTACATGCACTTCAAGAAGCCCAAACTGTGTAATATACTATAGGTGTGGTGCAAGTGGGTCGACTCAAGATCTGGAATTAGGGCTCAAATGAGAATCATCCAGGTAGGGAAAGACGTGAACGGTGTCCCTCCTGAGACTTATGGTCGACACAGCCAACAGCTTGGAAAAGACCCTTAGAACAGAGAATAAACAGAAGGGCAGGGCCTTAAACTGGAGGTTCGAGAGTTCCCAAACAGGAACCTCTGGTACTAGCTGTACTTTGGATAGATCAGCACGTTGAAACAGGCATTCTCAAGTTCTGGTACCACTAGTTAGTCGTGCATAAACTAAATGAGGGCCTGGACTATCGGGCCAAATTTCAGTAGGCTCAGACACTTTGGCACAGACAGTAATGCAAGCATCCACACCTCTTCCTACCGCCAAAGAATGCACCAGCTCTATGGTGCTTGACACAGGAAGTAAAACTTCCTTCAGCAGGAGTCATTAGAGGGAGCAGCAGTAAAAAAATTTAAAAAAAATTAAAAAAAGGACAGTCTGCAGTGAGTTTGTTAGGGAGATTTATCATGTTTATGCTTCCTCTCCTAGTGAGACCCCAGCACTTTTTGGATTTCTGCACTTTTTACCTTATATCCTGAATGAGTGGAGCCTTTTTTATTGGCTCTGACTTATTGAACTCTGTTCTCTGTGTTTTCCTGTATGTATTTTACTTTTGCAGCACACAGCTTATGGGCAGTGTTGCTACCAACCCTTTGGGTTCTCCTATGAGACTTCACATATCATTACTTTCTACTGTTCTTAAGGATAAAAGATACTTTGTATCTCACCTAAAACTTCATATTCTGAGAGATTGGTACACCACCATATGTGGAGTGCCAAGGGGATACCTAGTAGCCCCCCTTCTCTCTGAGCCTGTGACTTTTTAGCCACATAGACAACCCTCTAGTTATGGCTGGTGGCAGTGGACGTGTTCTACCAACTATTGTGTTATGTATTAACGCAGTCTGTGTTCACAGTCTCGGTTGTGCAAAATACGGTTGTGCACAATAGGGCTAACTAAGTTCTAACCTGGTGGCTCCTTTCTCTTTTCACCATTTCTGGTGTGGTTCTTTGTTAGCCCTTCTACCATTCTGGGAGGGGGTGGTCTGTGTGTATTTTGCCTTTGGGGTTGGGGAACCCTTGGGTGTCTCCGCCTAGGCTCCAGTGTGTCTGGGCAGGCAGGAAGTGGGGGAGTTATTCACTCCCCTGCCCATTCTCTGCAAGTGCCTGAATGAAAACAGCTCCCACTGCGGGTCTGGCTGTCCCAATTGGACAGCCAACTGCCCCTTTCTGTAATCTGCTCTGAGAGATTGCAGAGGAGTGTCTGCTGAAACTGTAAAAAAGGTGAGGTTCCTGAGATGAAAGGCAAGTCGACCACTGGAAAGTGAAGTAACCAAAGAAGATGACTAGAGATGCCTGCAGACCCTTTGCAACACTGCGACTGGACCATTGCTGTCCTGACCCAGTTTCCTGTGTGACAGAGGAACGCCAAAGAGGACTACTCCTTCCCTTTGACTGGTGGGAACAACCAGTCCCTACACAAACTCCAATCTGGGCCATCTCCTGAGGTGCTGTGACTCTCCAGAGTTGCGGACCCCCAATTGAAGTGCATCATCTTTGAAAGGCCAAATCCGTCCAAGTCTTTGCTGAGCTCAAGGTGCACCACTAGAGACACTATCCGACTCGTCCAAGTCCCCTCAACAGACTGCTGGACTCCAGGAATCGAAGAGGATTGACCGGGCCAATCGTGTCCTTTGTTGGTGCTGAAGAAAAAGGTGCCAATACTGCAGACTGACCTGAAGAAACACGTGCCAGAGGTCCTGTCTAGAGACTGCTGCTGAGACCCCGTCCATTGTCATCAGACCAAGGAATCCAGGGGTCGGGTCCAGCACTGCCACATCATGGAGAATCCAACTGCAAACATTTTCTTCAAACCTAAGGTACTGTGCGGAAAAAGGTATTGCTTACCTAGATCCGTGAAGTCACTCCAGAGTGTTGGAGTGCACATAGAGGTGTTCATGGTACACCCATCTTACCTCCGACCCAAGTTTCTCCTTGTGTTCCTTTAGCGAGTCTTTCAACAGGATCTCCAACGTTGGTTTAATCTAGAAAGTATCCACAGGAACTTTTTGCAATCTGCTGCTTGTCAAGACTTTGAGCCTCCCCGAACTACCTTTTAGCTAGGGTTGCGTTTGCTCTGGGGCAACACGTTTGTCTTGGAAGCAAAACAATGCAGCGCAACACAGGTTCGAATCCCGATCCCACGCTTCTAAATCAATCTCTGGTATTAAGCGAGTTATAAAAGAACAATTATGATGATAATAATAAAAGCCTTGCTGTGTGAAGAAACTGCCCCTATAACCTTAAACTCTGCTAGTGTATACATAATCAACTGTTTTCCTTCCAAAAAAGACTATCTTATGTGGTTTTATTAACTGTGATCACAGTATTTCCTTTGTCTTATGGTAAGTGCGTGGTAGAACCGAAAACACTGTAGAATGGTCATTATTTATTTTATTTATTCATTGGCCATTTGTAAGGCACTTCAACAAATACATTGTGTTTCAAAGCAGCGACAGGGCAACAGGGAGGTAACATGGGATAGAAAACAATGAATACACTAGAAGATAAAAACAAACCTACTAGGCCTTGTGATCATTCCGAGCATGCAAGTGCAGAGAGAGGAGGGGGATGAGGGATTGAGGGAGGAGGGTGTGGAGTGCTGGGGTGCACGTGGTGGTGAGTGAGCAGCAGGTGTAAGTGCCTAGAGAAGGAGGTACTAGGGAACTATCACCTGTAAAAGAAGAAATAAATGGGTAAGTGCAGCCCTACAGTTCCGAAGGCCGGTAAGTGTCAAGGGAAGTGCTGTGTGAGGAAAGATCAGCCTCTGGCCATCGGTTTAGCAAAACGCTTGACACACAGAGTTGGTACCAGAGGACCGTAGGGGTCTAGAGGGAGAGTATTTAGTAAGAGCCAGTTGCAAATCACATGGTACCTGGCCCCAGACAGCCTTGAGGATGATGCAGAGGGATTCAAACGTGATCCTTGCAGCAACTAGGAGCCAGTGGAGAGATTGTAGGGCAGGAGAGATGCGGTCCCTGGGCTTGAGGTCAAGGATAAGTCTTGTTGCCCTATTCTGGATTAGCTGGCAGGGTCACAGTGGAAGAAGGTAGATTCAAGAGAAGGCTATTGCAGTAGAGATGGGAGTCGTCGAAGATGACTCCTAGGTTTCTGGCTTCAGATGAAGGAGAAGGGGAGAACCCATAGAGGATGGGAAGAAAGAGGGAGCAGGCGACCCAATTAGAAGGATGTCAGTCTTGCTGGCATTGAGGCAGAGATCTTTCGAAGTGCACCAGTACTCAATGGCAGCTAGGCAGTCTGGGATGATGAAAAATGGAAGAGGGCCTGCAGGAAGTTTGAAAAAGAGTTGTGTCTCATCAGCAGAACACTGGACGTTGGGGAGAAGGAGGAAATGAGGAGTGCCAGCTGAGCGAGGTAAGTGTTAAAGAGCCAGGAGGAGAGGTTGGAGCCCTGGGGGACCCCAAAGGTGGTGAAAGAGGTAGGTGAGGAGAAGGTGCCCAGAATAAACTGGGACGAGCAGTCAGTAAGGAAAGAGGTCAGCCAATCCAGTGACCACTCCGAGATACCCAAAGTAACATGGAGCCGTTTTAGGACGATGGAGTGGTTGACTGTCAAAGGCAGAGGAGAGATAGAGGAGCATGAGGACAGCTGAGAGAGATGAGAGCAGTTTCCAAGCTTCTGGATGCTCAGAATCCAGATTAATGGTCTTGGAGACTGCCAACAAGTTCACTGTGTGAAGTAAGTTTGGGGAAGGCTCACTTCTCCAAGGGATTCCCCAAGGAAGCGGGTGATATAAATAGAGCGTGATAGAAATAGGGCAGCAGTTGGCTGGAAAGGTGGGGTCTGCTGAAGGTTTTTTCAGGAGAACCAGTAGCAAAAAAATGGTTGCAGAAATCAGCAAGTGCAGGAGCAAGAGAGCCAATGTGGTCCTTGATGGTTCTGGAGGAGCAAGGGGAAACCTGTGGATGAGACCTTCACATTGCGGGCAACTCTGGTGACCTCATCCGGTGTGACAGGGGAAAAGGAGGCAAGAAGCAGGGTGGGAAGCCATAGGTGGCAAGGGGGTGTGGAAGAGGGTAGCAAGGGTTCTCAGGTTTTGCAGCGTTTTAGTGATGAAGTGTGAAGCCAGTGCGTTGCAAAGGGCCTGGGACGGAAGAGGGGAGGAGGAGACTGCGGAAGAGTCGAGTAGTTCCCTGCAGATGTTAAAGAGTTCAGCCATGTTGTTGGATGCACCAGATACCTGTGTCTGGATGTGGGCCGTTTTCTTGGCACATAAGAGTCTGTATTGCCTTTGGACCAGGCTGTAGGCCAGTTTGTCGATATGCCGGAGGTTTGCCACTTACATTCCGCAGCTCTGCACTTGCATTTCAGGGCTGCAAGTTCAGAGTCATACCAGGTATTACGCTTGGAGGTAGGTTTCAGGCGGATCCTCATGACTGGGGCCAGAATGTCCAGAGTGCTAGTAATGGCTGTATGGAGGTTGCGGAGGAAAGAGTCAGAGGTAGTGTCTGGGGAGAGAGGATGATGAAGGTGGATGCGAAGGCAGCAATTGATATTCGTTTCATCGGACGGATGTACGTGAACGAGATTGGCAGGGCTAGAGGGGGTGTGGTCAGAGGGCAGAGGGGACTCAGGTGAGAGGAGAGAAAGGACTGACCAGGAGAGAGGGGTGACCAGTGCAGGGGGGGTGGGGGAGCAATGAAGCCGTCAAGAGTGTCCTGCTGCGTGGGTAGGACAAGAGGGGAGAATGGAGAGGGAGAGTGAAATACAGAGGTCATGCAAGAGAGTGGATGCTGTGATAGCGGCGTGCAAGTGGATGTTGAAGTCGCACAGGAGATCGAGTTTAGAGTAGGTTGAGAGAACAAAAGAGCAGACAGTGTCATAGGCTGTAACAAATAACTGCAAGCAACTACAAACTAAGCAGTGGCATTTGAAAAGCATCTACAAGTATTTCTATGTGTTTTGTTAATTGCACTAAGTATTTTAAAGCATATCTTGTGTAAATATCATAAATCTTTGAATTACATTACCAGCTAGGTTCAGTGAACTTACCCACAGCTCACATCTTCCTCTTATGATATGCTTGACTGTCTGCTCTGCAACTCTACCAAGGTTCCATGACTAGTACAAACTGATACTAAGAGTTGGGGGGGGGGGGATCTACAAACCATTGGGATATTTTTATGACGTCTTACCTCACAGTGGACTTTAGGGAAACTCCTCTAACAGTGTTGCATGAAAGAGACAGTATTCCTACAAGACAAGCGGTACGACCCAGGAGTTGGAAGTTGTGTGTTGCCACACCCAGACATGCAAGGACTTTCAACTTCCCCACTACCTCCACCAGAGACATGTCGTTGAAGTCCGATTCAGAGGGGCTTTGCATATGGGGTCACTGAGGACAAAGGCAACACCACCTCGCTGCACTCTTCTGCCTATATTGTGATTGGGAAAATGGCAATGCCCATGCTTGCCGAAGGTGCCTGGCCCCCTGGTTGATGGATAAGGAGGAAAAAATTCCAGAAGGGAGTGACCCTTGGAGGCAGGCTGTTTCGGAACAGCTTTACATTTCTCCAGACAGTCAACCGCCTTTAACACCGAAAAGGTCGTCACCATTGAAGGGAGTCAGAGGAACTTAACTTGAATGTCTGGGGAAAACCCAGACATCCATAAGATAAGTGTCTGTGGATGACAGAACATATACAAAGCCAAACAGTCTTCCGTGTAGTGTACATGCCAGACTGGAGGCTCTGAAGGGCCGCTGCCTTCCCATCATCCAAAACCTTCTCCCAGCTCTGGGATCGGAGACCACTGTCTCAGAGATCACATTCCATAAACAAGCAATGAGTGTATTCACCAGGCGGCCAGGGGTATTCACCACTCTCAAGGCCAGGTTTCCTGACGCGAACACTTTATGGCCAATGTCACCCAACATTTTGCTTTCCCCCCTCTTATGTGAGCAGGGGCAGGGTGGTGGAGGGGGCGGTGGAGTTGTCAATGTGGCAGTGTTTGAGCCCACTTTGTAGACCTGAAACACCAGAACCTCTGGGGTAGGGTGTGCAGACCCATGGGAGCTGGACAATGGTCCACAGCTGGGGTGGATGCCGGTTACAAGCATGCAGCCACTGACTGATTAAGGGGTATAAGAGTTTCTTTCAGGGGACCCCTGTCAGAAATGTCCACAAGATTAAACTGCACCACTTGTTTGATTAGAGCGACAGACCAAAAGTGTCAACAACCTTTGCAGTATTCTGTTGGAAGGAAGCACGTGCTTCGCACTATGCAGAGGCCAACAAGGAGAATAGCTCAAGGGAAGTGTCCAGGCCACTGGCATCCCGAAGGTCAGAATCCAAGAACTCCAACCCATAAGGTATGTAACCATTGTCAAAGATCTTGTACATTGTAGCCAAAAACTGGGCCCTCAGAGCCACAGCAAATTTCAGTGAGGTGTTGACACAGAGGCCAAAACAAGAAGCTGTTGCTTCAACACCTGAAGGCGGAGAGACGTCCTGCGATGGAGGAGTGGCCTCGTATCGGCACCAGAACCAACCAAGCATGGGGTTCAGGTCCAAACAGGTACACCCTCTGGCAAAGTGTGGCTGGGCCCTAGCTCCGGAGCTCTGGAAAATATGTCTAGGATCTTTTGCTTGCAGTGCTCCCACTGTTCCTGTTTAGAAGACCGAGTGGTGAGCCATACTTTCAAAGGGGGCGATTTCTAAGTATCATCTCATCCTGGCCGTCTGGAGGATGCAAAGAAACAGTGGTGTTTATTTATCTTCTTTCCTGTCACCTTTCATCTGAAATGGATTCCTCCCAAACCGTGTCCTCCATAGAGTGGTATTCTACCCCCATCCACTTCGAAAAGAGCCTTCTTGGAAGAGGGCTCAGAAGCAGGAGACTTGGAGGGAGTGCGTTTCTCATCCTTGTAGAGGAAAGTGTACAACTTTGTAGCACACTTATGGAGGGCCTTTGCATGCCTGGACTGGCACAAACTGCTATCCATCTGTACCATCATCATCCTCCAAATGTATCCGTGGTCTGGCTTCTTATTATGATTTAAGGTACACTGGAGGCAGCAGGTACGTTAAGTATGCTCCTTTATTCTTAGTCTTCAAGATCAGGTGACATCAGGTACATTAATCAACGAGTTAGGAAGGGAGCTCGGGGATGGAGCCCACTGGTTACCACCACCCAGACTACATCATGGTAACTGCCTCAGGTGGAACACTCAGGATCTCAAGCATACTCAAACATTCCACTGATGACTCTCATATACAGACACCATGGGGGATATGGACACAATAGGAAGCAAGAGGGAAGGACAGGTCCTAACAATGTGAAAGCAGATCCTAACACCACCTCCTTCCCTTCCAACAACAACACATGTAATGACCCTCCTAAGTCCAACTCAACATCCTGCAGGACACACACAGGAGGGCAACACTAATACTGCGTTCGCCTGGCAAACTTGAACTAAGTGTCCAAAAAGGCCTAACACACATGAGTAGGACCCTCACCACTATGCTTCCAACTAAACCAACACAGGAAAACTGACTCATTCTGCTCATCCCTAACACAGAAGAGCCTCAAAGCTGCCACCTTTGAGCACTGATCACCCCACAGCAGGCACAACTACTGCCATCACAAAAATCCCAAACCAGCAAAAGCACAATGCTCCTTCCGCACACCCCTGCCACCCTTGAGAACTGACTGCCCCACAGCGGGCACCGTGGGAACCTGCCACATCAGGCCAGTAACCAAATTAACTTTCCAAAAACCAAGTCCAAAGGGGTGGTGACTACCAACAGATGCTGGATGCACAATGTACACCACACGCACTGGGCGATGCACACTGCCGCTGACATCCATGCAATCAGTGACGCTGTGCAGACCATCTAATATGTTCCCCCACGGAACCATAATGCCACAATCATGTCCTGGTGAGATGGCCAAACTCACAAGACCCCTTGATGTCCAAAGACAAAATCCCACAGCAAAGAAACGCACAGTGATGATAGCAGATGGAAAATGTCACCTACACCAGATTAGGCTCCCTTACAGCAACTTGTCAGCACTGCATAATTTTGAAAGAGGGTAACATTTCAAATGGGTCACTCTAATCACTGGAAATTCAAACAGACAACCAGTTATAACAAGACACTCAAATCCCGTGGGCGCAACCGTCCCCACTGGAAAAAGAAAATATAAGTGACCAAACCCTGTCCACACAGGACGCTCACCAAAGTACTGATAACTGGAAATCCAGTCAGTTGCAGCTGATGTCCTGGATACTAGCCAGGTTCATACCAACTAAAGGACAGAACTCTTACCACCCAACTGCTCATACCCCCCCCACACCTGCCATTACAGACTCACCATGCCAACAAAACACAGGGTGTAAAATGAATTACCACTTCATAAACAGCGAGTACCCATTGTAACAAAACATAACCCCACTGTAACAAAGCGGTTGCATTTAGGTTCTAACATGCTGCAAAAATTCAAAAGTCGTCAAATGCTAAATTTTATTTTTGCACTTCTGCACTAATATGTCAGAACGTATTGCAAAAACAGCATTTACTCTAAAACATGTTGTGCTAAAATCCTACAAGTACTTGTTGCTTCGGCGCAACTTAGAACCTGAAAAAGCCTCAAAATATTCAGCACGACCACATTAACACTCAAAAATGCATTGATACCATCCTAGAAGTCCTGGTTGCACTTGCAACATAAGTGCTGCAAATGCCTACAATTCTAACATGCCAAGTCTCCCTCAGTCACATCACATTCACATTCAGCATAATCTCACAAGGTTTTCCTAGCGTAATAGCATCCTTGTATTCAGGCAACATAACTCCTGATGAAATATTTTAAACCCGCTAAATGTTGCATATTGCAGAATGCAATCTAAAACCTGCTATTCCTCAAAATATGTCATCCTGGAAACAGACTTTGCCCTATCTAAATCAAATAAGATACTGTATCCATATTCATGGCAAACATCGCATTGGCTACCAAGCCTCAAGAATGTGTTACCCAACCCACGCTCACATAGCAGCCGTTTAATTACCCACATATTGTATCAGTGATCCAAGCTGCCAACATCTTGTTAATCAATTAATTCTAAAAGCAAACTGGTTAAAACCGCAGGAACCACAAAATTCCCAGTCCACCTATTTAGAGTAACCCGGCTTGCCGCCAACAGTAAAGATGGATGGATTCCCTCATGAATGCTAAAGTTTGCCATGCCCATGCGAAACAAACTGTTGAATGCGCTGTATGAACGCGATGTGCACCAGGATATGCAGGGTGCAGGATTCATGTCAACAATTGCCTGCCGACATGACAGTGTGCACATTACGGACAATCTTCACTGCAGATGGGGACCACAGGGGTTACCGGCAAACTCCATGACACAGTAATCACACTGTGAAATCGATCCAGGAATGGGTGATCATTTAAGTATGATGTGCCTTGCCAAGACGCATCCCAGGCGCCTTTCCTCTAAAGCCTCCGTCACTCTCCAAAAAACAGAGAGCGAATGCCGAACGTACCTCTAACTCCACGGGGCTTACATGATACCATTGAAGACATGCTCCTAAACGCTCACATCAGAAAAAATATATAACCCACTAGGGAAAAAGGATAACACGTTTTATTTCTACAAAAGTAGGTGTGCCAGCAAAGAACTCTGCTGCCAAGGAACATTCTGGGAAAAAGGGTACAAGCAGAAACTTAAAAGGGGACACATCATTCATATACAGTAACAAAATGCGCGGCTGGTTGGTGCGACCCAATACATGGTCGGCTTACTCCATTGGGGATGCCAGGCCATTGGTCCCAGCTCCGTCCGTCCATCTTCCATCATGTGGGGTCAGCTGGCCTCATTGGCTCCAACTCCAGGGAACCAAGGTCAAAGAACCAATTAGATACAATTTCTAACAATACTACTCCATCATTATACAGGGCACCTGGCATGAGCATAGGCTGT
Organism: Ambystoma mexicanum; assembly: GCF_040938575.1. Taxonomy (NCBI): domain Eukaryota; kingdom Metazoa; phylum Chordata; class Amphibia; order Caudata; family Ambystomatidae; genus Ambystoma; species Ambystoma mexicanum. The sequence goes on along the minus strand of NC_090930.1, from coordinate 141,949,663 downwards.
GGATCTGGTCCTTTTTGCGCTGCCAGGGAGGTTTTTCCTGTGTTCCCTGCAGTGGGCAACTCTACCTCTGTGGAGGTAATTATCACTATATTTGGCATGAATGAGCTACAGCTGAAGTCTTTTAGTGATTTTTGGCTGACAGAGTGCATGGTTTCTGAAAGTTGGTGTTGCAATATCTCGGCGGACTGTGACGCCCTGTGAAGTTTTGGCTTCTGATTTGCGAGAGATTAGCATACTGGTCACTTACAGACGTGCTTTGGAGGTTCACCAATTGAAAGTAAATCTTAGGGGTCCATTTGTTCTAGACCCGTGTGAGGTTGGCATCATGGCCTGAGCCGACTTCCCATTTACATTTTGTAGTATTTCCCCCCCCCACCCCCCCTTTGGAACTTATTAGTGTCCTCTGTTTTTTCCTTTACAGGCTCTGTTTGCCTGATGCTACCCATTCAACTCGGTGTTGAGGAGAATAGTGGATGTTTTAAATTATCCCCTGAAGAATTTTCGCCCGAAAAGGGCTCTGAAGAACAGAAACATGTTGGGATTATATGTTTTTTAATGACACATTGAGGTTTTTTGCATTTTGTTATGCGATATCGTTTGTGTCTTGGGTATGTGTATAATTTGAGGCCTAAGTTTTATATACTGTGGTTTTAGTGTTAGTAACTACACTGTTAGGTGAGGGTAGTGTTTCATGTTTTACTTGAAAAAATTTAAATAAACAAAATGTTTTTTGAAAGTTAAAGTGTTGCATGCAGTCTATGTTGTCAAGACTTGTAGTGCCGGAGAATCTACCAGAGGGTCCTATTTGAGGGGTAGGGGTGTGAGTAGTGAAATTCTATCATCTTACTCTTTATTTTACGATATACGAGCATAGGCTGGTACAGGGAGAGTCTTGGGGTCTCTGACCCACACACATTTCACTCATCCTATCCGCGTCATCCGGCTTCGAATGCTTCCACCCTCACTTTTGAACTAGAATGTATTCCTCCCTGCACCTCGCATTACAAATCGTGTCATAATGAAATAACGGTAGGATGACCATTCGCTTGGATCTTTTATAGCGTTGGTTTATGGTTGGTGGTATGGGGTCAACTGGGGTCTTTGGAATTCAGGGGTCTTGGGACTGGGACGGGTGTAGGGGCCATAACTCATAAGTGGCTGGGTGGGCTTTGAAGGCCCGATTCGGCCCATGTGAGGGAGGCATTGTATCACAAGTAGACATGGATACGAGTTGCAAGTTTCAAAACCTTTAGTGATGGTTTAAAAGGGGTTGTAAAACTCCCATCTTGCCCTATAACTAAGATGAACAAGTTACTTACCCCTGGTAATGTTCCTTCGACTGGATGTTCCTCCCACGTATTACTCATCTTATGGTATCTTTGTTTGCAGGTTAATCTGCTTCAGAAATATGTGTCTTCTAGGCAGAGGGCGCTGTGCGTCAAGATGGTCGACCCGATGTCCCTCGAGGGCCTCCATCTCAGCTGACATCGTCTAGTACATATACCACGCGCAGCGCCCGTTGGCTTCAGTTCTGTGTTATCGCCACCCATATGCAGAATTATCGCCAATGATAAGTGCCTTTAATTTATCAAACCTTAAAAGAGTGTGAAGTCCAAAGCTCGGAAATTCTACAGTGGGTAGGTTGGGAGGGTGATTAGGAATATGCAGGAGGAACATCCAGTTGAAAGAAGGTTACCAGGAGTAACAATGAATTGTGTCCTCCCACGTATTCCTCATCTTACGATAGACTCACAAAGCAGTATTACGTTATTTTGGAGGAGGGAGTGGAAACTTGAGAGTTCATGTTTGTCACGAATGAAGCGTAGAACTGCCTTTCCAAGTATTCCTTCATTGTTAGAGGTGTCTAAACAATGTTTTGTGAACGTGTAGCTGGTGGGCCAGGTAGCTGCCTCACAGATTTCCTTCATCGGAACTCCCCTCTGCAGGGCAGAGGAAGTTACCATGCCCTTAGTGGAATGTGCCCTTAAGCCTTCTGGGGGATCTTTTGCAGCTACTCTGTAGCAATCTGAAATATCTAGTATGATCCATCTAGATAGAGTTTGTTTGGTAACTGACTGACCTAGTTTGTGTCCTGTTTAGCCAATTTAAAGTTTGTTGTGCGGTCTCAACTTTGCCATTCTTGAAACATAAAAGCTTAGAACTCTCCATTGATCGAGTCTATGAAATCTTTCCTCTTCCTTGCCAGGATGAGGTGGAGGATAGAAGGCCGGAAGCACAAATTTCTGTGCTAAATGGTAATCCGACACAATCTTTGGTAGAAAAGCGGGTTTGACCTTAAGGACAACCTTATCCTTGTAAAAGGTGGTAAAAAGAGGTTTACAGGATAAGGCCTGCAACTCACTCACGCTGTGGGCTGATGTTATCACTACTAACAAAATCGTTTTGCATGTTATCACCCTTAAAGGGCAGGAATGGAGTGCCTCGAAAGGAGCACATATCAGGTGCAGGAGGAAATGCATTTGTGAGTCCTTTAAGAAATTGAGTTAAGGGTTTTTTGAAGTAGGACGCTTTTCCGAAGGTGCGCTTGAATATGGAAAGCGCTGCTTGATAACCCTTGATTGTTCCAGATTTGCCAAACGTAGCAACGATAACACTGTAGTTGTATCGCATTAAAAAGGGTCCACATCTTTCTCCCTACACCAGCTGCAGAACTTGTTCCAACGACAGCAGTATAAGGATTTTGTTGCTGGCCTGACCGAAAGCAAAATCTCCATTATGTCATCCGGTGGCCCCAATCCTTGTATCTCATCCTCTTAGAAACCATGCACGAAGGCTGGGTGTCTTGACCACTGGATGGAGAACCTGACCCTCTAATGAGAGAAGGTCCTCTTAGTGGAAGACATATTGAAGGGGAGATGGGCATGTTCAGAAGGTCCTGTTACCACATCCTGCTGGCCCAATCCAGGGCTATTAGGATCAGGGATTTCCCAAACTTTCTCAACCTCCTGATCACATGATGGACTGGAGGAAACGTGTACAGGAGTGGAAACTCCCAGTCCACAAGGAACGTGTCTGCTAGAACTCCTCTTGGAGCAAATTCCCTGGAGCAAAACAGTTTGCACTTTCGGTTGACACTGGTTGCGAACAGATTCACTTAAGGGGTTCCTCATAGGGTGAAGATCTCTCGAAGGACTTCCTGAGCTAGGTCTCACTCGTGGGAGACTGTTCTCTGCCTGCTGAGAACATTCGCCACAGGTGAACTGCCGATAGGGAAATTCCTTTTTGAATTGCCCAGAACCAGAGCTGCATTGCCTCTCTGCACAGTGGTAGTGACCCCCTACACCATCTCTCTTGTTGAAGTAGTACATGGCCACTGTGTTGTCTGTCATTATCGGGACATTCTTTCCCCGTACAGAGGGCAGAAAGGCCTTCAGCGCTAGTCCGATTGCCCTCCGCTCCAAAAGATTGATATGTAGTTTGGACTGCGATGGTGACCTCCCCCGCCGATTGTCAGATCGTTGGCGTGGGCTCCCCACCCCTTAAGTGAGGCCTCCGTCACTACTGTTATCTCCACCCATGGTTGCAAAAGGGTTCTCCCTTCAGAATGTTGTCCTTGCATGCCCACTACATAAGGTCCTGTGCGACTCTGCTCAGAACCTGAAGAAGGTCTGACATCCTGCCTGAGAAATGGGACCATTGAGTCCCGAGAGCCCATTAGAGGGATCTCATTCTCAGGCGAGCCTCTCGCACCAGAAAAATGCAGGATGCCATGAAGCTGAGGAACCTAAAAAATTCGAAGGCCGGTAGACGCTGGGCACTCTGAAACTTGGTGACCATCTGCAAAATGAGCCCTCACATCGGGTGGCAAGGCTTTTCCCAGGCATGCATCCAGGACCGCTGCAATGAACTGGAGTTTCAGATGGTATCATGGGACATCTTATAATTGAGGGAGAAGCCCAGTCTGTGGAGGCGTGGCAGGTGATACAGAGATGTTCTTGGGCCTGTTTGGATGAAGGTGCCCTGGTCAGCCAATCATCTAGGTAGGGGTAGACGTTGACCCTCTACGCCCCGAAGTCCTGAGACTCGTTGCCACCACTGCCATCAGCTTGGTGAAAATCCACGTGGCGGAGGTCAGCCCGAAAGGCAGAACTCGAAACTGATAATGAGAACTGCCAACAGCAAACCTCAGGTACTTCCTGTGCTTGTGATGGGTTGGCACATGAAAGTAAGCATCCTGAAGGTCCAATGATGCCATCCAATCCTGGAGCTGAATGGCCTGAAGGATTTGAGAAAGGGACCATCTTGAACTTGTCTTTCCCGAGGAACCTGTTCAAGTATCTCAATTCCAATATGGGTCTCAGTCCTCTGTTTTGGGGATTATAAAATAGGGAGAATACCATACTTTCTTCCTCTCCATCACAGGTACTGGTTCTATAGCACCTTTCTCTAGCAGCTTTCAAATATCCTGCAACAGTAATGGATCTGGAACATTAAGCGAATGGCTTCCCAGTGAATGATCCGGAGGTCTCTGTACAAAGGGGAGGCAGTAACCCTTGGGCTACTGTTTCCAGTGCCCATCCATCCAAAGTAATACCTCGCCATTCTTGCAGATGCTGTGACAGTCTGCTTCCCACCAGGGTGTCGTGAGTCAAGACCTCAGAGGTTTTGAGGCAGCTGAAGCAGCAGCCGATGTTAATGACGCCACTGCTTGGGCAGGCTCCCTCGTCCAACACGAGGGAATCTTCTTTATCCTCTTTGACCAGCATGTCCTCTTGCTCTTCCAACTGAGGAGTAGTAGCTAAAGAACCTAATCCTCCAAGATGATCCACTGGGGTGAAAAGGCTGAGGCTGCCTGATGGCGGCACCTAGGGACTTGGCTGCCGCCTTTGAGGACTGCAGCTTCTCAAGGCTTGCATCAGCCTCATTACCAAATAAGTGTGAACCGTCAAAAGGCAGGTTGAGAAGTCTAGATTGTACATCAGGTGCAAACTTCGTCAACCACGCAAATCTGCGTTTGACAGTGCTTGCCGCCATGGCCCTGCTGATGCAGTCAGCAGGGTCCAGACCTGATTGCAGAGACTCACACATGGCCTCCTTGCCATCCCTTATCAGGTTAAAGAAGCTGTCTCTTTCCTCACCTTCAGGGATGTGATCAACTGCCATCACTATGCAGTCCCACAGGCTGAATGTGAATTTTGTAAGAGCACAAGTAGAGTTAGCAGACTTCAAAAGCCATGCTGTTAGCAGAAAATACTTTCTTTGCCCATGAGTCAACGTCATCCCTATCAGGGGGTATGGTTGGATACGCAGCTTGCTTAGAGCCGAATGTAGCTGCTTGCACTACTAGACTTTCCGGAGTCAGACGTATTGACAAGTAGCTAGGGTCGTTATTGGATGGTCCGATTTTTTGTGAGATTTTTATTTACTGCAGGGCTGGACTCTGGAGCCTCCCAGTTTGCTGCAACCCTTATTTGGAGTGCCACATGGAATGGTAGTATAGATTCATATTGAGGACCTCGGTCTCATATGTCTAAGGTTGTCCTGCTCAAATGAAGGATCTGGCCTGCTCCATCCTAGGAACTCTACAACACTGGACATTAGGCTTCTGTATGATGCATCCACATGATCAGCCAGGTCCGGTTTCCCAAAATCCAGCTCTGGGGAGGTGTCTACCCCACTAGCTGACTGTAGTGCATCATGTAGATCCCTAAGCCTGGTCACTTCTGAAATTAAGCATTCAGGGACATTAGTATCTTTATAAATACCAGGGGTATCCAATTGAAGACCACTTGGAGGGGTTTCATAGCCCTTGTATATTGAGGTTAATGATCTGAAAAAATCTTTAGATGGAGGTTTAAAAACATTTTCCTTAATTTTTCAGACAATGGCGTCAATAAATGCAGTTGGCGTCGACGTCCATGGTATCGACGCTTTGTCCTTAGACTTGTGCTTTGAGGGACTCGACCCTCGACTCAACGGTTTCTTTGAGTACTCGACTAGACGAGAAATCGGCAAAGACTCTCGAGAAGTCTTAGGCTTATGACCCGGGCTTGAGGGCACGTAGGGGTTTGCCTTGGCTTCATGCTCGTCATTGACTATAGCATGGCCAATGTTCTTAAGTTTCGAGGAGGATGGGGCCTGTTCCCTCTCAGAAGATTTTACACATTTTCTTCAGAAAGAGTTCCCATTCTACTTTGGAGAAGGATTTAGTCGGGCAGACTATGCGCTTTCCTCTGAGGAAGAAAAAGGAGAGGGTGATCTATGCCTTCTCTCCGATTTCTTTGATGACAAAGAGGAGTGTGTGCTCCTCAGGTGGGATCGTTTTTTTACTTTATGAGGAGATGAATCTCTGAACCTGTGGGATGATCCAATTTTTGGGGATTTGGGGACAATTCTACCCACTGACAGTTTAGCTTTTCGCTCTTTTATGGCCTTACCGGTCATCGACTGACAGGATTGACAGTCTTGTGCTCGACGCCTAGGCACCAGATGCATATTTCATGCGGGTCAGTGTTGGACATTTTGGTGCCGCAATCTAGGCACCTTTTACAGCCCTGCTTCAGAGTATTAGGTGCCAAAGACTAGGCCCTCTCAAAACGTTTTCGTGGAAAATGGAAGCGCGCCATAATTCTCAAAGCAATCACACTTGTGGAAAAACTGAACTGAAGCCAAGGGGTGCGGCCTGTGGTGCATGTACTCAATGACATCAGCCGAGGGACATTGGGTCGACCGTCACGACGCACAATGCAGTCTGCCAAGAAGATTTGTTTTCCGAAGCAGCTGAAGCTGGAAACGAAGATATAAGATGAGGACTACTAGGATGACAATCCATTCGAAGGGAGTATTCTCGACCATCAAACAAAAAGAAAATACAGTCCCAGTCAGTCCTTACTCAAAATAAAATGGTATATACTAATAAACCTAATGCCCGCTCTCTTTCTAATACAATAAATGTGTAAAAGGAATGTGTAATGCAAAAAGGAAAATCAGTGTTCAAAATAAATGTCAGTATGGCCGAGTAAACTCCCTTCCCCACGTTTTGCAGCACGTGGTAAGGTGGCACACTTGGACCTTGCAACACACACTCTGGCTTCAGACACAAGGAGGGAGTTTGTTTCCTGGAACGGGGCCATCTTGGCCTTGCACAAAATGTCACTAGTTTATCTACTGGGACTCTCGGCTTTCTCTCACTCTAGCCCAGGTCACCTTTTAGCTTATAATACAGTTCCACAAAAGTTACTTTCCTTCTGGTTACCACAATTCAGTACAGGTTTCCCTTGGCCGGGCACAAACCTTTCAATCAAAATTTTGTGGGGGTTCCCTTCCCCAAGTTATCAATCACACCTTCATAGGCTTCCCTTAATCAGGCTCAAGCCTCTTCATGTGCCTTCCGCTGTCAAAGACTTTTGAAACTGCAAGGATTTTGCTCTTACCTCGGCATGACCACTTCAACCTTCTTTCCCCAAACGCCACTTTTTCTCTCCAACATCAAGGCCTCTTGGAAAATGTAGTTTCGAGCATTGTACTTTTTTCAAACTTCAATGCCAGGCTTTCCTCTGCCGGGATCAAATCGAACAGTTCAAATCATGCATCTCATTTTCTTTCTCTTCCCGCCGCTTCTACAGCATCAGGCATTGCACAGACACTTTCGATTCGGCAATCTTCTTTCGCCAGACCACTCTGTTACTTTGTATCTTTAATTTACAGTACTTTACAATGCTTTGCTTTCTCTCACGTCTTATCGACACACGCGCAACCTTCATTTGTCGGATACTGTTGCCGTCAAGTTTCATTTTACACAGACCGGACTTCCACTGCTTTCATCAACTCACCGGCTGTGTTAATTCATTTTCATCTTTCACAGCTTTGATCCTGAAGTCAAGGCTGATACCACAACTGCTGCTGCACCTCTGCCAACTCTGCCGTACCCCGGAGGGTGGCAGGTATCCTTGAAACACAAAGTTTGTCTCTTCTCTCCAGCAGGGCTTCCTTGTGCAACCTCCAAGGCCCTTAAAGAAGTAACGATCTCTCGCCTGGGTGTCCAAGGTTTCTCTGTACCTCGGTTCTGTCACTCGGCCGGTCGCTCTGCGGCACCTGGTTTGCCATCGCCCTGAAAGAACTGTTCCTTCTCGTCCATCGCCTTGCTTAGTGTCTGTCTTCCACCTTTTAACCATGTGGAGAGAGCTAATAGGTACCAAGTGTATTTAGTTAAGATAAAGTGCCTGACCCTGCCTGATCTTATTAGTAGGACATGTCCAATGTATTGCATAGATGGTACTACTTTCAGCCCGACATCCTCTTCTTCGGCTCAGTGTTTGTGTAGAAAAGGGGGATTGGGAGGTTGGAATATCATAAAATAGGATGGACATGGGTATTTCGAAAGGGGATACAATGCCTCGCCATAAGGCGTTCCTTCCACACTCCTCGAGGACCCCTCACCCAGGTGATCCTCCCGCACTTGTCCGAAGGCGATGGCAGTGCCCTGGCTACCCGAGTAAGAGATCCCTGAGGTCTAGGCAGTGAAACACCCTATGGTTTTTCACACATGTTTGTAATAACACGTGCATCACGGCACCTATCACTGTCTCATGGCCTTGCAAGGCACATTCTTTCTTGGAATAAACATATTGGCAACACTTTTAGAACAAAGGGGAGTTTCTGTGGAAGTTAGCAGCAGGGGCCTCTCATCAGCGCTTGGGCCTGTTCAGATTTCCCCTTCAGACTCGCGGCCTATGTGTAACACCAAATACTGCATGGCCGTGCAGGCTACATACTTCTATTTTGGCTACAAAAATGGTGTCTGCTTATATGCAGGCACTAAATTTCACATAATATAATCATGTAGCGGCCCTTAGGTTGGGGCCCTTAGGATGCCCCCCTGGTGTTCTCACAGGTCTTCCAATGGGACTTGCCTCACCCCAAAGCGCCTAAGGGGTGGGGATGGGGTCATTCCCTTCCCAACACCATGGCATTCTAAGGTTCGATGCTCGGCATCACCGCCAACAGCAGGATGACATCGCTTGATTCTTCCGTGGACAGGACGGAGCTCCAGCCAACAACAGTCACTCTGGAACCCGGACACCGAAACACTCCTTGTGAGGGCCTTCTCAGAACAAGCTCCTCCACACCAACGGCCGGAACGGCCTCACAGGTCAGTTGGGATCCTCTACCATGTTTACAATTTCGAAGGTCACAAGGGGAGCGCTCCCAGTAGGAAATAAACGTTGACTGGCATTGCACTTTGCTTCAACAGTTCAAACACCGAGTGCCTGGAATAGTAATTTTTTTATTTTTTTAAAGAGTGCCACGCCACCAAACACCCTGGCGTTAGCTCTACCCTCTGCTATCCCTTTTCTTGAGCAGGGTGACTGCCATCACATTACGCCAGGCACAATGTCTTCACCTCAGCAAGGAGGCTCTTCTCAGTTCAGCCATTGGTCAGTCTTCTGGCACAACCTATGAACTCATCTAGCAGCTCTCCTGCCAGTACAGTGCCTTCTCCTTGCCCTTGGTACTGGGTGTCTCCAGTCTCACAGTCCTCTGCCAGGTGGTAGGACATTTCTATGAGGGGCAGTGGGCCTCCCTCTTCCTTGATGCTCATGCAGCTCCTTCTTGCACCAGCCGCAGCAGTTCACCATCTCCCTCCTCACTCTCACAGGTACCCGTCTCTTCTTTGCACTTCTACCTCTGCCTGGATCGGTCCCGAGACCAGATCATGGCCAATTGTTATGATTGAAGGTACACTGGAGGCAGCTGGTAGTTCTTTTATTCTTAGTCTTCAAGATGAGGTGACATCAGGTACATTAATCAAGGAAATAGGAAGGGAGCTCAGGGATGGAGCCAACTGACTCCCACCACCCAGACTACATCATGGTAACTGCCTCAGGTGGAACACTCAGGATCCCAAGCATATCCAAACATTCCAGCACTCACAGAAACATTCCACTGAGGACCTCACATATACAGACACCATGGCGGACTGGGACCCATCAGGAAGCAAAAGGGCAGGTCCTAACAATACCAGTTTCTAACACCCCTCTCTACCTTTCCTCACTTATTTCGATCTATTGTCCTAATCGCTCGTTGTGTTCTCAGAACCACTTCTTGTTTTCTGTGGCAAAACCCCCCTGTGCCTCTTCCTGGTTACGATCCTTTGTCATACTCGCCTTGTGACAGGTTCAGCAACATCACCCTTTCAATGGGGGGGATGCGGTGCACACCCAACCTCCCTTGGATGCCTGGATGTGGACAGGCCACCTCCCCACCCCTCTTTACCTACAGTGTCAGCATCCTCCGGGCCACAGAGAAGACTAGCACTGCGGTGGTAGCAGAAGCGTCCCCATCACGGGTTGCAGTGATTAGCAGTAACACAGGCAGGGAAAGCCCACAAAGGAATCACGGCACCAAAGGGGTGCCGTGCTTACCCACAAAACTGGTAAAGGAGCCCACGAAGGGGAGAAGACCCCGCCACTAACCCACCAGGGATTTTTCAATTAAAAAGAAGTCCCCAGGAGATATAAACCACTAACCCACCAGGGATTCTATTTTATTAATGAAAAGGCCCCATGAGGTCTCAACCCACTACACCACCACGGATTTGGGAAATTATTTTTAAAGCCTACAGATTTCAGGCACAGTCCAGCATCCTGGGACCTCAGCAAAGTCCATGTTGGAAAAGGGCTGGGGCTTACCAGCCCTTTTAAGCCCTGCCTTGGCCACCCCGTCACATCCTGTTGAAGCCAGGTAAGCTATTGGACAGGGTAAGTAGGCAATCCTGGGAGGGGTTGGGGCATTTAAAGAGGTGTGCGAGTATACTAGGGTGGGTTGAGGACGTCCGAGAGACCAGTAAAGGCGAGAGCGGTTTTGGAGAGAGAGAGCGAGAGAGCGAGAGGCGGGTAGTGGTAGTGACTGAGGTAGTAGTTGGGAGTAGAGGTAGTAGGTGTTGTGAGTAGCGAGCAAAGGATATTAGTAGTCTAGTGGGAGTTACTAGGAGGGTGAGCAGGGCACCATATCCCTGGTAGTACCTTAGGGTCAAACAGGGGCCAGTAGAGGGTGAGCACGGCACCATATCCCTAGGGGTTAGTAATCGCGAGAGAGGTGTGCAGGGCACTATATCCCCGAGTGAGCTGGAAGGTGGTAGAGAAAGGTAGTGATAGCAACAGAGTGGGAACAGTAGTCATGGTAGTAGTGGGAAGAGTGAGTGGGAGCATAGGAGTAGCTATTGGTATAAAGTCGAACAGGAGTAAGAGGTTGTGGAAGGAGTGTGCGTGACGCTGGGTGAAATAAGACCACTCCTCAACTCTCAGCAACTAACCATTGATGGGAGAGGGAGAGTTAGAGGTTCTCTAAGGAGTCAGATAGCCAACGACTAAGGGAGAACACCTTTAGTCGTAGTAAGAGGAGACAGGGGTTACCGATGAGTAGACTGCTAACAACCTGGTAGGGACGTCTGAGGTGGGGTCTCAAGCCTGGGGAAGTCGACAGAGTAAAGGGATGGCTCTAGCACCAATATTCCCCAGTCCCTTAAAATCCACAAGAGATTGAAGAGAAGCATTAGCCATTCTGACAATTGAGATTTTAAATTAACACCCTTGATCTGATATTTAAGAGTCAGCATGGTCCGTTGTGGCGGGCCGCCCCATCACAGCCTACAAGCACTGGAACGCCATTCCCCTCCACCAACCTCTCTATCCGGTCCTCTTCCTTATATGCTATATACTTTAAAATCTAATCTCAGATCCCATCTCCTTACCACTCTTTCCAACAACTGTGCTTCATGACCCACTGCTTCTGCTTATTATTTAAAATGTATTACTTCTCCTGATTGGGCCTTTTGTTCAGCGCATTAGAGAAAGCACAGAATAAATTCAATACAAATGTTCCTCGCCAGGTAGAAAAGACAGGAGACACGGGTGGGGGGCGGGGGGTTAAGTACATCTGCCTAGAAGAGTTGAAGCCCAACTTGGAATTAGGGATGACGCAATAGTTTGGAAAAATGCTGGTAGCACCTGAGCAGTCATGGGGCCCAAATAACTCGATTTTTACACTAACACTGCCCCTGGTGTCATCTGTTTTTTTTGCTGTATTATATTTAATTCGCCCAATTATCACATGTTCAGATGTGTGTTGTAAGTTTGGACGGTGTGAATGGGTTGTGAAACATGCGATTCTGGTCTTTGTGCCTCTTTTCATAATTATGTTTTCAGTGTTTAGAAGTTTCTGTAAATGCTCATTATATTAAGGATTACTTTGTTATGGATGAATGAATTGTTTTGTTTTTAAGCTAACATCAAGGGGTACACATTTGAAATATATACTCCCAGTCCTCTTTTCTGTATACCATGGTATTTGTTCCCAATGCCTGGGTTAATTGGGAGACCTCCTTTTTTCGATAATTCTGAGGTCATGTCTGCCATGATCAAGGCTGATTTGCATATGGTCTTTCCCCTTTCGTAATAGCTTGGTAGCTGAAGAACGATTGTCTGGAGGGTTGCCCAGAGCAATGCCAAGGGCTAGGATTCATTCCAAACCTTCCTGCCATCACCTTTTTTATTTTGCGCAAGTCACCCAGAGTGGCACAGGTATGCCCAGACATGGGTCCCGTGCCTGCTGGGCCTAGAGACCCAAGTTACTCCCCACTGATGAGTCCAAACAAGGCCGAAACATGTTTGGGAATGCTTGTGGTCTAGTGCAGAAGGGATGTAACCAAGGAATTCGGGCAGGACTGCCCCTTTTGGGGTGGGACAAGCTTGATTTGCATATGGTCTTTCTCCTTTTGTAATGGCTGGACAGGTGAAGAACAATGGTCTGGAGGCTTGGCTAGAGCAATGCCAGAGGTTAGGATTCATTCCAAACCGTCCTGCCATCACCTCTTGTTTTCTGCCCCTCGCCGATTGGACATATAAGGTTGCTGTCCGAAAGTTTAATAGAAGATGTAAGTATTTAAGTTTTGCTACTGTCAAACCAGCCCTCCTCTGCTGGTTTGGTTAGGGACTTCATGATGCATTTGAAATATAACTTTTTCCAATAAGATGCTTCCAGGAGGATTTCAGAAGTCAAAGCTACTTAATGTCGACATAGAGGAAGCTCCCCTTTTCTTTGTTATAAACTAGGATTTGATTTCGTAAGTTGACTTTAAAAAAAAAGTGGCTCCATGCAGACATTTCAGGTTGGGATTCCATTACTTTCTGTGCATGATCAAGGGTTGTTCAAAAGGTTTGTAGCCGCCCCACAAATGTGAGAAGATACTAAGTTCTTTCAAGTAAAACCTTTGAGGGTCTGATTATCTTTTTGGAAGTGGTTTCTAGCCACAAATCTAGTTTCTATGGTTACGCTTGCCTTCTCAATGTGGCTCTTACAATTACAGTGATAGCTAACTTGAGAACCTAAGCAGTTAAAATGATTAACTCTTTTTGGGCTGACCCTGTACATACAAATTCACTATGTACCACTGGTTTACTAGTTGCAGGGATCACCTACACTTCCATTCTAACAGAAGCTGGCATCTGGAGATAGAAGAGCACACTATTTGCATAAACGACTAAATAACATTTTGCTTCTCCTAAACTCATTTCATCATTGTATTACACCAACTTAACAGACACCTCGATAAATCTCAGACAACAAACCTCTGTGGTAGATCAGCCCATCACACATACCTTCCAGGAGTTTTTGCAAGCTGTTCCTCATCACATGGATGTTCTCAATGCCAATAAACTGGAAGCGGATGTTCGAATAATTATCTTCATTCTCGTACCCTTTCCCAGCTGCTCGGTTTGCTATTGCATTAAGCTGTTGGGTCAACAGTAAATAACTCAAAATTAGCAACATGAAAGTAGAGGACAATAACAAATATGACTTATTTCTCAACATGCACTGAAAGCCCAAGCATGTCAGTAACCAGAGTATCGTCAGATCAAAAATGGATCATCAAAATACAACCCATATACTCTGATGTAAAGTATTTTCAGAGCAAAATGAATATAAAATATAGAGGAGCGTTTGGGAACTCAGCAACGTCAACAACAAAAAAACTACAACAAAATAAAAGGAGACAAAAATAGTCCTATTCATCTGAGAAGCTGGGCTTTTCCAACCCATCGCAAACACAATACACGAAAAATGCTCCAAGTTTCTATTCCTGAAACTAGTGGCCCTCAGTCATAGCAATACTGTACTCATCTAGGAACAGCATTACCAAGACCAACACTGCTGAGCAAGATACTTTTCTGCTCCAGAGTAACCAGACATGTGTACAGTGCAACTGACATTACCCAAGAGAACACTAAGGGGCAACAGTACTGTAGCAACAGTAACAAAAAATGTGGAATGAGGGGGTATGGTTTAAGAAAGAAGGCAAATAAGAATTAGTACTAATAAGAAAAAGGGAAAGTAAAGAAAAACATGGGAAAATGTATGTAAAACAACTTAGTTTTAAAAAAGTTGCTAAAATAATAAAGTAAATGCTCCTAACTTAATAGTAGTACCCTGCTTTCCCCTCAACCACCTCTGCACCCGAACGGTCAGCAACGCAATCAAAGACCAAAGTCAAACCAGCCTCTATCATCACTTTACGTCTCCCAACCAACAATTGTTGTCTTCAATAGATGCTTACTGTATTTCTCCGTTAGAGTCCTGGGTTAAAATATGGAACAAGTTAAATACCTGAATTCACATACTATGAATATTCCCTGTATCAGGCTCGGAATACTCAGTAAATTAAAGCAGTTTAGCTTTAAGCAAAAAACTGCACTGTCACTTGAATAGCCTGTTGCTGTCACTTTGGGACATACTGCCCCATCCAATGACATTTGTCCTCCTTAGCTCTACCCATGGTGACCATCTTTGGATTTGGTTGCACACAAAGTGGCAGTAGGAACCAAGAAGACCCGCAGAGGGGAAGGAGGGTTCGCATGTATTTCCATGTAAGACCCATACTGGAGAACAAGAGTTACAGGTAAGTAACTTGTTCCTTCTCCAGCATGGGGGTCTGACATGGATTCACACGCTATGAATAGGATTACACAGCAGTACATATACACAACCATGCGAGGTGGCAAGGCTCAACAGAAGCAACAAGATTTTCCCCTGGAATAGACTCACCTCAAGAAAACATGTTGCGAAGCACCCCTTGTCTGACACGAGACTCCGCCCTGGAATCCCTGTCGACACCGTAAAATCTTGTGAAGTTATGAGTAGATCTCCACATACCGCCCTGCAGATATCCAGCAGGGGGGGCACCAGAGAGAAGCGCAGTAGGCGAAGCAGTGGCTCTGGTGAAATGGGCTCTAGGCTGGCCTGGCAATGGTGTGATGGTCAATTGATGGCACTGCAAGATATAGCCAGAGGGCCACCTGGAGATGGAAGCCTTCGATAGGGCCTGCGCACATGCCCCAGAGGTACAAAGTTGATGAAAAGTAGATAGTCTTTAGAAAATCTTTAGTGTATACCACATAGACTTTCAAGTCATGCAACACATCCAGTGAATGCAAGGACCTTTCAGCAGGCACAGAAGGGTTTGCAAAGAAAACTGGTAAGACCAAAGGTTTGTTTAAATAAAAGTCAGCAGGGACCTTTGGCATAAAGGACAAATAAGTTTGCAGAACCACATTGTATTAGTGTAAAGACAAATATAGAAGCTTAAAGGATAGAGCCTGCATTTCTCCAACAAGCCTGGCCTAGGTTATCGCCACTAGGAAGGCGGTCTTCCAAGAGAAGAACTTCAAAGATGCCCGATGCATAGGCTCAAACAGAGCACCCATCAGTACCGTAACTCCCTTCACCTACCCCCTCCTCTACCCTCCCCCCACACACCTTGTAAATAGTTCTACTTATTGTTCCAATGACCTGTTCATGTTTGTAAATATGCTTCTCTCACTTTTGTACCAGTTGTTATATTGTAAAGCGCTTTGGCTTAAAGCGCTATATAAATTCAATAAACAAACATTAAACTCCCACGCCAGGCCAGGAGCATTCACCTAAGGGAATGTTTCGACAAGGCCCTTAAAGGACTCCTTCATGAGCCTTTGAGACCACAGGAAGAGCTTGCCAGGAGCCCGGGTACACCGGCCTATCGCAACTAAATGCCCTTTGATGGACGCTGGGGCAAGGCCAGCCTTAGCCAGCGATAGCAGGTTAGGCAGATGTTGAAGCACTGTGACACACTGTGGAGAGATCTTCTGTGACTGGCACCACACTGTAAAGTGCCTCCACTTGTGTTTGTTGCGTGCAAACGTAGACAGAGCCCTAGCCTTGGCACAAATCTTAATGCATTCCAGTGGCAGTGAGAAATGCCCAAATTCTAAAGCTGCAGGAGCCTGGCCGACTGGTTCAGGGATGCTGGGTCATGGTTCAGGATTGCCCCTCCTTCTCTGGCTAGCTGGTCCTGAAGAGGAGGCAGCTTGATAGCCGGAACCACTGACAGGTGAAGAAGGTCCAGGTACCAGATCAGTCTGGGCCACGCTGATGCAATGAGGATCATCTTGCAGAGGGATAGTTTTGAGTGTGTTGGTAACACGTAGGAGCAGCGGAATGGGCAGGAATGTGTAATAGGCCTTCCCACAGGAACGAGAAAGCGTCCCCCAGACTTCTTGCCTGAGGATACCTGGTAAACCACTGGCTGCGATGGTGTTTTGAACACCTGCCAGATGGAACGGGACCAGAAACCTCTGGTGAGCAATGGCCCAGCCCCACAGGTTGTGTGCCTCCAAAGAGGACGGGTGATCTTGTCCCGCTTCTTGATATAATACATGGTGGTTGTGTTGTCCGTGAAGACCAAGACCACCTTTCCTAAGAGCTGAGTCTTGAAAGAAGAGAGCCCAGAAAACTGTTATTCCAGGAGGTTGATATGCAACGCCTTCTCCTCCGGGAGCCAGAGGCCCGTGTGGGCACCCCAACCTTCCAGTGAAGCGTCGGTCATGACAGTCTTTTGATGAACAGGGGGTCCTGAAGGGTGCTCCTTGTGAGATGTGAAGGCGAATGGACCACCGGTGTTGGGGTTGGCAGAAAGCTTGATGCAGGTCTATCCAGTCATTCCATGAGCCGGAGATCTGCTTCCACCTGGCGTCCAGGAACTCCTGAAGTAGTCTCATTTGCAGTCTGCAATGAGGGACCAGATGGATGCACAAGGACATCATCCCCAATAGGGAATTTATGGACTGGACTGTCACAACTCCAACGGGATAGCCTTTGGACTTTCCCTAGAATGGCATATATCCTTTCCTTTCCGAAGGGGCCACCAGGCACCAGACTGTGTTGAGTCAGGCCCCAGGAACAGAGTGTCTTGGGACGGTACCATTCGGAATTTGGGAATGTTTATGGAGAATCACAGAGAGGTTAGTCTGGACCGTCTCTGCTGTATGTTGTGCTGCCTGGGCCTGAGAACGAGACCGGACCAGCCAATCGTCCAGGTAGGTGTAGACCTACACTCCCTTCCGCTGAAGGAACGCAGCCACTGGGGCTAGGCATTTTGTGAACACCTTGGGGCCAATTTGAGGCCAAAGGGTAATGCCTTGAAATGGTAATGTCTTCCTTTGACGACGAACCTTAGGAACCTCTGATGTTTTGGGTGAATTGGGAGGGTGCAGTGGTTGTGGAAATATGCATCCTCCAGGTCCAGCGTCGCCAGGAAATCTTCCTCTTCCAGGTAGCTGGGCATGTGCTGTAACATAACCATCCTGAATTTCGGAGACTTTAGGAATTGATGATACGACGCAAGTCCAGGACGGGCCTCCACCCTCCTGACTTCTTGCTAACAAGGAAATATCTTGAATACACTCCGGAGCGCCGGAGGCGCAGAGGGACCGGTTCTATTACCCCTTTCAGCAGCATGGCCTCAACTTCCTTAACAGGTTGGGCCCCGTGCTGTTCTGGTCTTAACCCAAGTGGAATGCGGGAGCGTCCCTGCTCGAGGACATTGAGCAACCATTTGTCCGCAGAGAGGTTTCTTCACATGTCATCAAACAGAGGGTCGGCCTCCCACGGGGTGCTGAAGTGGGGCTTTGGACTAGGTCTCGTCTGGCTTCCTTCTGTGTTTCCGTCCTGGTGGCTTGCGGATGACGATGCTGGGTACCTCCTCTATAGGCCTGGGAACTGCCTTTATATGACTGAGCAGTGAAGTGGGAGAGCTAATGGTAGGAAGGGCTGCACAACTTGGAAGTTTGGGAGACCTTCCCTTTCTGGAAGTGAAAGGTCTGCCCCCTATGTTGCAGCATGCCGAGAGAGTGTGTTGTCTGTGTGCGTCTTGATGGTAAGAAGAGACTCGCCCACTGCCTTGCAGTAAAAGTTACCTCTGTCGAAAGGCATGTCGACCACCTTTGTTTGGACGTTCTGCCAGAAATTTGTGGCCCTCAGCCAACCTTGATGGCGTAGGGCATCCCTGTGGCCCATCTGCTGGAAACTAGAGTCGGCAATGTCAAGGGCAACCGGGTATGCATGGTCAAATGCCACTTCCCCCTTCCATGGCCTCTGCTTTCTTGTCCTCTGGCAGGAAATCGAGGATGGGTCCCAACTTGCACCAGAGTCCTCTGTCGTAGCGGATGGCTAGGGCATTGGCAACCTTGACTGTAGAGGCTGCAGTGGTGGTTATGCACTTTTTGCTTCCCTCCAGGTCAGGTGGGACTGAGTAAAAGGAAGAAGGATTAGACTACCTCTTCCTCGATGCAGCTGAGATTACAGAGTCCGGTGTTGGATGACGTCCGAGGTATTTTGGAGCTGTATCAGAGACCCTATAGGTCTTCTCCACCCCATCCTTTTTAGTAAGTGTGGAAAAAAGCTTTTGCATCAGCAGTAGCCTGTCCTCCCAGACGTCATCCAGAAGCAGGACTGAGACCACAGTCTTTCTGGAGGATTCACAGCACTAACTTCTCTTAGGGCACCTGATGAGCCTTAACCTTCCAGGTAAATTATCAGTGAGCAATAGGTGTGTGGTCAAGGCTATTTTGTCACCCTCCTCTTACTTTTGGCCAAATATTCTTTTTCAGGGAATACACAAGAAGAGATGTATATTTCACTTAGAAAAACATCTTTTTTATTTTTATAGCTACAGGTCTTGTATAAATCCAAGTATAAAATCACATAAAAACACACAAAAAATGACAACTTATTCATATATAGACATTCATTAGCTACAATAGCCTTCAAACGATATTGGTTACACATTAGTATCAACATAGTACCTTTTATAGACACATGACTGAGACACTGACAATCTGCAGTGCCATATTTGTTAATGTCTTTATGTGTTGTGGGGCCTGCCCTGGTTTTAGCAGTGCTGATCGTGGTTTCGGTTATCAGGTCGACAGTGTGTTTCGGCCATCTAGTCACCCACATACGGTGTCACAGGTAAACGGCCTTCATCAGGACGAAGATGGGTTGATAATGAGCACAGACTAATGTGCGATGTGTCTAGAACGGGGAACAAAAAGGGGTGACTAGTTATTTTACAAAACATGTGGCTGTGTTATAGAAATTATTTAGGGTGAGAGAATCAAGGGACTTCTACCTGTCTTTGTAGTCGCCCAGTCCACTCTTGAAAGTGTGGAGCCCAAAACGTGGAGTTAATTCAGTGTTGGCAGTCAGCAAGGCCCATCTAAATAAAAAGGACACGCTTAGTCACCTCATCTAATCAAGTTTAACTTATAACATGTTACAAATCCTTCAAGTGTCCCAACATACCTGATGGGGTTTGGAATCGGTCAACTTGTGTGAATCTCACATGTGTGCGGTTCATGTCCAGTACATAACCAGCTGACCTAGAAGTCAATTTATACAAGCTATCATGAAAAATGCAGTGCATATTTAGTAACTGCAAATACTGCGGTATCATATGTGCCCGGGACGAAATTGTATCTATTCAAGTAGTGCCGTGGTGTTTATCTAAAAAGGAGTATAGATTCGGCCGTGTTTCCATTCACAACAGTCAATAACTAGTCCAGATGAAATGAGATCGACTCCCGTTAGACACCGAAATGGTGTGCATTCAAACCGTGAGCAACTAGTAACTCTGTATCCCATAGCGCACGAGTATGGGTGAAGCTGTGTTAGTAAGCACCAGGAGCCACGATGAGGATGCATTTACACTACCTCCCATTAGGTGCAGAGATGATGTTCATACAAACGTGGACGAGTGAAATCAATGTGTGAACCTGCGACACTGCGGATCCCGAAAGGACCCGTGGCGAGCATGGGAAGAGCCCATGTGACTACTCTGGATAGGGGCGCGTTACAGATCATATCTAATCTATATTTTATAACGTGGCAGCGGGCCTGCGGAGAGCCAGTACTTACAGTTCAGTTCATTTGATCCGTCCGATTACGTGTTTGCCGAGCAACCATTCTCAACAAAGATGGCCGGCCATAAAAGCAACTGGAATTTGGCGGCCAACTTCAGATGCCTAAAAATGCATGTGAATCTATGCTGTGTCCTATTGTATGGATCTAATGGTGTGTGTGTGTGTGTACACCTTTTGGCTGGGACATTCTCCAGAGGTGATAAATATGTATGTGTTGGCTTGGATGTCTGATCATAAATGACGCAGTGTAGATTTACTCATATACGACCCGCTTACAGAATACAGTCTCCCCGTTAGGTATAATTAGTGCGGACGAATGAATGGGACTGTTTCCTATATGATCTGTAACCATATGTTTAAGCACAAGCAGCTACTGATATACAGCAATTCCAATGACGTGTATCCAATTAGAAATCTCTATTACACTATGTAGAATTTGTAAGAGGATTCAATTCAGCACTACAGCTAAGTTAACGCCTAGTCTAGAATACTGAATGAAAACCCTTATGGATATATCTTTAGGTCCAGTTCATGCGTTCTGGATGACTACCCCTATATAACACCCCTCTCTTGGAATCCCCCTGACCCCACTGAGCCAAGAAGTAGTTCTGTTTTGTAAGTTAAAAGGTTTATTTGATAATTTAACAATAGATATATAGATCACACTTTATAATAAATTAATAATTGAATATCACCCTTAATCTGATATGATAAAGATCAACAACGGAGAATCTGGCACTAGCACACTTCTTATAATCACTAATGAGTTGACATGAAATGGATAAGATAGCACACTGGTAAATAGGAACAAAAGTATAATGTGGTAGAGGATGCTTTATGTAAGCTCAGGTGGATGCAATATTCAATGAATGCAGTACAGAAAATACTCAATATGATTTCTACCAAACAATGTAATCACTTTTCTCTGGCTATTCACTCCCCCCCTCTTTATGCAATGCAAGGAAATGGGAGGAAAGCACACAGTTCTCAGAAATGCAATCAATGTAATCAGTTCAATCCAGCAAGCTTAGACAACAGAAAACAGATAGGAGTTTTGAATCACAGGCCCAAATTGCTTTGATATGTGCTGGCAATGGATGAGAAATATGCTGGAAACGCTTTTAATTCCCTTTCAGAGGTTCAGGGTGAGTGGTATCTAGTTAATATTAGTCCAGGCTCACACTAGCAATGATGCAGGGATAGTTAGCAGGTCAAACGAATTTCTGGCAAATGGAAGGCAAGCAGCAGCAGTTTTTACATGTGAAGAAATTGCAAATCGCGGTAAAATTCGCGGATGCGTGTTCCGCGATTGCGGTAAAACTATAAGGGGTAGGAATGCGGTTCTTGGTGCGATTCAAAGCTACGATTCTAAGCTATCAGAGGAAAGTTACTGCAAGTCTCTAGCCCAAACGGTCGCGGAGATATGAGCGATTTAATAAAGGTCGTTTTTGGGTTTGCAAATTTCAAAAGCTCAAAATTTCAAGTGCAGCTTGCAACTAGAAATGACAGGTGACAGCTAGGAGGCAGTTCTACTTAGGTTAAATAGATTGAATTAGATGAATTTAAACTAAGAGATTGGTTCTACACAGTTCAGCTGGGTACTCACACTATATTCTTGAGTGAAATGGGCCTCGCCACGGATCTGGTCAGGGTTTTAGACTGGAGTCTGGTCTGGTCTGGTCTGGCCTCTGCACTTCACAGTGATCTGGGTCAGCTCTCTCTGCTGGTCTGGGTCTCTCTGGGTACAGCACTGCTTTCTCTCTGGTCTGGTCTCTTAGTTCTGGATAGATTGAAGTCTCTAGTTTGGCTTTCTGTAGGTTGATGAAGGTAAGTATGGATTTTTCCGGCAGAGCGTCCCGCTGCAGATGGATTTGGAAAGTCCCTATCTGTCCTGTCTGTCTGCTTTTATGTGTTTAGAATGTGGGTGTGTTCTAGCATCACTGACCCTACCTCTCTCTCAGCTTCTAATTGGTCAAACTTCCATTTATCATTTGATTGGGGAATGAACTGTGAGTCAGCGTGATGTCATTTTACAGCCTGCAGAAAGTCCACTCCTCCTGTCAACTTACACACAAATCTAGATTTGAAACAAATACATATTTGCAGAGGTACATATTGTTTTAAAATCATATGCACCCATCATGCATTACAGGAGGTATCCCCTGTTCAAACTCTGCTCTTCCTGGGAGCTTGCATTCAGAACTGGCACATATTTCACTTTTTAACTGATTTTGCAATTTCTGACATGGACCCAACTTTACATACATGTGTGCAGGGAGTAGGGACATTAACTGATGAAGTTTCAGATTTTTAACATGCATACATTTAGAGTTATATCCACTTTTCCGCTGACACCCCCCTGAACACGCCACCGGGTCGAAAAACCTCTTAAAATGTGGGCAGAAAAATCACAAGAATTATGGTGTCATTTATAAAATTTTCACATGTCCGCTCTATGAGTTATTCATCTTTTTAAAGTTATGTTCTGGCTCCAAAGGGGTGTGGTTTACCCTCAGCACAAGGTTGAATTTCTGGTTAATCCAGTTCTGCCAAGCCAGCTTGCTCTCACAGGCAGTGCCCCTCCCAGCTCCTGCCAAGAGGAAGCTACATTTTACGACTGCGGTAATAAAAACCTTTGCCTGAGTGAAGAGGGCTTTGTTCACTCTCCTGCAGAGCAGGTAATTCAATTATCAGATAGATGGCATATCCTTTGTGTGAGCAGCAAAAGGAAGGTTGGCCTGGGAACACAGTGGTGACTCAAGTTTCACTCCTGATGGGGGTAGCTGCCAAGCAAAATCAAGTTCCTTAAGCCAGGTTTCAGATAAAATGTCACTTTTTGTTCCCCAGTTTCTGCATTCAAATAAAACTAAACATTTTCACATATGCAGCTATAAGGCTGATTCTAAGTTTAAAACTATGACATTTAAACAATTTCAACCTATGTGACACTCAAAAGTAGGTCACTCAGTCAATTTGAACATTTAGATTTGTAGTGTCTTTCAGTCCAATGCAACTTAAACTGCTGAAATCCACAGCGCAGCCAGTCTTGTTATAAGCATTTTTCTGGGCTCTTCATTTCCCAGATTTTGTAGGCACACAACACTCCATTCTACCAAATGTCTGCTGGTGTTCAGTGAATATTTTGCACATATTGCAATGTTTGAAATAGGCACTTTGGCTTGCCTTCAGAGAAACACAGGGTGGTTTTAAACTGCCGGCTTTTGGATAGTGGTGAGCACTGGTACTGCACCCATTTTTGGGATTTAAGAAAATGAATTCCCAACAATTCTAGGTTGCATTTGGCAATCAGCATTGCCATTCCCAATGGTTTCAGACTACTGTGTGGGTAGTCCAATGGTGGTTTTAAAGCGCTTTGAAGCTAACCGGCGCTACTGTTTTTCCTTTGGCAACCCATTTCTCTCATGGCAACCCGGCCTTTCATTCTCGCACTGGTGGGTGGCAAGTGAGGCAACCATTTTGGTGTGCGCACAAACTGCGCAGCTTTCCTGGATTTCGGCGCACATGTGGGTTTTCCGCCATCTTGAATTTTCTAAGCCCACAGCACCAAATGTTGCAGCATGATAGCTTAAACGTGGGTCAGGACACCCAACAAATTACAAACATATCGATGGAATGGAAAATAGCATGATTATGCATGATTTATGTACAAAGATTAATATCTGCACACGGGAAGAGTGCCCTGTATGTGTAGAATGTTGGCTCAAACTTGGTGTGGCACATAAATGTGCTTGCAAAGAGTCATATCACTTTTCATATATCGAATACGAAATCTATAACCCAGAATGTAGGGTTAGGTAAAAACAAATCTCGTCGGTACAGTTTGAAATCTATATAACAATGTGTAGAAATATATTCATTCCAATGGCATGGAAAATAGCATGACAATGCGATGATTTATATACATAGACTAATACCTGTACGTGGAAAATCGGAAACCTGTATTAAGTTACCATTACACTTTCTGGGACCCAAGAGTGTCTTGTGTGTCTCCATCCCACCAAGTTCTAACGTGGGCGGGTATGTGTATCTGCTGACATCCCTGTATATTGGCCGGAATCGTGGTTCTGGAGGCTGTGTTCTTTTTATGCCAGGATCAAATAGTTCCATTCGACCTAGATATTTAGTCCATTTCTCACGGTATTAAGGTTATATATATATCCATCGTTCTAGTCTGTACAGTTGTGCTGCCATGTCCCCACCTCTGGGGTGTGGTCTTATAATCTGTACAACGAACCAGGTAAATTCATTGAGTTTCCCCAATCTTTTGTAATGCTCCGTTAGTGGTTTATCTGGTGCTTGGTTTCTTATGCAAGGACGATGTTCTGATATGCTTTGTCTCACTTCGCAGATTGTTTTGCCTACATATAGCATTTTGCAGGGACATTCGATTATGTAGATCACATATTTGCTTCTGCAGTTACTATGTTCTCCAAGTTCCCAATTGAGGGTACCATGTTCAAACCATTTCTTGGTCACTGAAGTTGCATACTATACATCAACCACATGTGTGGTGACCTTTTACTGCTGGTAGACCCAATAATGGCATCCAACTTTCCGTTCCCCGAGTAGTTTTATACGTTTGTGCCAGTGGTTTCTGTTTTTAAAGCTAATACAGGTTTTTTGTTCAGAGTCGCAGGGTGTTTTACCAAATGGCATTTTTTTGGGATTATTCTCTTTATCTGGTTGTTTGCTGGTCCAAATGGTGTCACGCATACCAGTCTTTTTTGTTTCTGTTTTGTTTTGCGAGTGCCACTTCTCAGTCAGTGTGGGCCGCCCTCTTGGAGTTATGTCTTATCAGTTTGTTTGGGTAACCTCTTACCAATGAACCTCTTGGTTCAGGTGTTCTGCAGGATATTTAGTCTTCTTGTGAGCTACAATTGCATTGAATTCTCAGAAACTGACTGTATGGTAAATTGGGTTTCAGCACTGCTGGATGAAAACTGGTGTAGTGCAACCATTCACTGCGGCCAGCAGTTTTTCTGTAGAGGGTACTGGAGTATCCGTCTTCCGATTTGTAGATGGTCAGATCCAAGAAGCTCACTTTTTGGCAGTCTTTTTCCATGGTGAAATTCAAAGTACTATGTTGATACTAATGTGCAACCAATATCTTTTGAAGACTATTGTTGCCAATGAATATATATATATATATATATATATATATATATATATATATATATATATATATATATATATATATATATATATATAAGTTGTCGTTTTGTATGTGATTTTATACTTGGATTCACAGCACTGAAAAAGGAATCCCTGCTTTTCCTCAGGTTGAAAAGCTTGGCCACATCGGGAAATCATCACCTGGAAAGATCACACTTCATCAGGGTGAAGAGTCTGTAGATGGTATGTATACATTTGGTGGATCACTGTCTGCAGGGACCTAGTCCTTAAACTCATCCGTATCCTGGGTACCATCTGTATCCGGGTTGGTGTCTGTATTAGTGTCTGTTCCTGTCAGGACCAACTCCTCCACAACAGAGGGCTGTGGAACAGGAGGTGGCTGTGGGATGCAGTCACTGAGGAGGTGGAACCAGGTGGGTTTGTGACGGTCTTGGTGGACTGGCCACAGGAGCTGGGTGTAACGCTCACCTGATTCCCGCAGAGGCGCCGGTCTTGACTGGGTGAATGCCGTATCTTCAAAGGTGATGTGTAACACACGGTTGGCTCTTTGGGCTGGACCTCTGTGCACTGTATGTCTGACTCGAAGAGTAAGATGTCTGCAGATAGAAAATATGGGATTAATGAACTGGGGTTATTGGGTGCCTCTCTCCTCTTCCCTTTCTCTTCTCCTGTAGAACCCCAAAGGTTAATGCCCTCACCTTAGGTAAGTGAACGCCGAGCTCTCCATCTGCCTCGGGGCAGGGTGCCGTAACCAGTTTCTTCACTGGAAAAGGGTGCAGGCCTCTTGACCTCAGAGGACTGCTGCCCGTCGTTAACTGCACGAACGGTAAGTTCTGGGCACTTCAAATGTCAAAAGTCTTTTGTAATGATATCTCTTGTTTTGCAGGGTTCCGGCGATGGCGGATGGCGTGCTGATGAGAGTTGAGGATCGAACCCGCGTGAGGAATAGAAGCGCCTGGAAGCACGTAAGTAAGCGCTTGTAGCCTGCTTCACGATGCGCACTAACTGTCCCTTTTATCAAGTTCGGAGCTTTAGAGAAGCTGAAGGGTGCTGGAATACCCACTGGATTCGGCGTGGGAAGGAGTAATGGCACATGAGTAATAAAGTTGCCCAATGTCTTTAAACGCACCTTCTTTTGTCTTTCAGATGCGGGATGCAGCGCCGAAGGCCTCCGGAGCGTGCGAAGAGCTGGTAAGCTTTTGTCTTTCAGATGCCGGAATGCAGTGCGAAGACCTCCGGAGCATGCGAAGAGTAGGTAAGCCTTTGTCTTTCAGATGCCGGAATGCAGCGCGAGGCGTTGGTGACAGCCGATGGACCAGGTAAGAGATGCGCTGCCACTGAAGACTGTAGTGCTAACCTGTTCTTTCTTTGTCTTTACAGGTGCTGCTGAAGACTGGATTCCAGGATGGTAAGCCTTTGTTCCCTTAGGCCCAGGATCAGAAGCAGAAGACACGAGGAGCGTTCTGCTGCAGAGAATGCAGAATAACACAAAGCAAGATTCATCCATCGGGTGTGGTTTAAATAGCCTCCTGTAGTGCTTAGGTGTCTCCTTCCACAGCCACGCCTAGGTAAGAAAAGAGTTCCTGCTTTCCAGAAGAGTTCCAGTGTTCTGAACCTAGGGAGTGGCTCCTGCCCCACCCAACAGGAAAAGTAGTCCCAAACAGAAGAGGATCAGGGGTTCAACTGGCAGGTAAGTAAGCAGCATGGTCTGCTGCAGGTAAGTCCACCCAAGCATTATGAGCCCGGCGCTTCCAGCGCTGGGACTGGGCATCTTTATGAGCCTGGTGCCACTGGCGCCAGGACAGGGTCCAAAAGGTCCCAATTGGGACTGGCTGGCACTCGGAACCGGGGTTATGGGTCTGCTTCCAAGGGAGTCGGGCAAGTCCTGATCTTTTGGAAGCAGAGATCATGACACTGGGACCAGAAACCACAGGAGGACCAGAAGCCACAGGCGGTAGTCGCTGCTGAATCTCTTTGACCAGAGTATGGCGAGATGACAAAATGTCCAAAGAAACATCTCTTGGCAATGGATCTCTCAGACCCCAAAGTGTCAGCGGCTGTGCAGGCCGCAGTGTGTGAGCTGACATCTTTAAAGACTTATTCCTCCTTTGACAGGATGGCAGGAGCAGAGAGAGAGGGGTTGGAGACCTGACCGTGGGAGGCTCCACAGGGGATATGGCAGGAAGATGAGGGGCCCTTGTGGGCTTTGGTAGAAAAGAGATCTGGGTGGTGCCTCGCACTCTGCTGGAACCTACTGTTAAAGTAGAATTGGTTTCCTCAGGGTCAGCATTAGTAAAATTAGAAATCTGGTAGTTCTGATATGTGATCCACCGGTCTTTGGGCCTAGCAGTTAATAGTAGGGAGCCGACAGGTCTTCTCTATCATGACAATGTTCAGTATCTTGCAACCATCCTCACAATCAGTAGCGGGTGATTCAACCAGAATTTTACCACACATATACATTGCAAAGGCCTTCAAGTCTCCTAATGTGGCCGGCATATTCAGCGTGCACCCTAAGAGAACCCAAACAGGAGATCTAAAAAAAAAAAAAAAAAGAGTCCAAAATCTTGCTTGCAACTTCAAATAACTACTTCCAGAACGTAAACAAAAATAGACACTGCCTTGCAAGGTGACAAATCTGCATACTCCTTAGAACAGTAACAGGAGTGAGAAATCTCAGGGTACCACTGAGATGCACAGGTGTGTAATATAGTTGATGAATTAAGTTAAAACTGCCATTACACAATACAAATATAGTCTTTAGTTTAGGAACATGTATTTCCATTGCCTATCATCTGAAGTTACCTGAAGCACTTCTTCCCAACTGCCTTTTGGATAACATTCACTAGTCATATTGGTATGTATATATAGATGACACTTATTTTCTAGACCCTGTGGAGGTTCAGAAGGAGGACGCAGACACTGAAGACATTTTTACCATATAGTTTATTTAAAGTAAAACAAGGCCTACCTTTCCCTAGGTCTATGGGGTGTTCCCTACCTATTTTACTAAAGGTGCTCGTCAGTTAAAGTGAATGTCCAAAACAAGTCTGTCCACTGTCCAAATCTAACCTATCTGACCCTACCACTAGTATAACTATTTCTTGACAGGGGTTTTCTTGATTATATTCTACTCTTATAGATCATATGTAAATAGTCTTTGCTTATCCTTTGGACAAAGTACTGCAGTTCTTTTAAAGGGACTGGTATCTTCCTTGTCCTCTTTCTTGGAGAGATTTGTTCAGCTCAAGTAAGTTCCTTCTCTCGCTTGTAGGAAACCAGACCCCTTGTGTACAATTCTCCACTCGGGAATCATGGTTGCTCAACTCCCAATTATAGTTAATTTCTTCCTGGGGTGCCTTTTCACATATATCATCTTACTGACTTCACGGGCCTCAACTCCACAAATGTCTCCCTTTGGTTTTTGTCCTCTCTCATCTTCGGCATATGGGTGGACCTTTCCCTTTTTCCAAAGCAATATAATTTCAAGTCTATTTCTCTCCAACTCTGTCGTTTGTGTGTCTCTCTTCATCTCATTAACAGTTCTAATTCATCTCTGTATTTCCAATTCTTTCCCCATTAGTACTGGGACGAGTTTCGTTTAACTTATACTTAGTCCCTTTTAACTTTCTGGTATTCCTGCCCCCGTATTACCTTCGGTCTTCAGAGGTAACATTGCTGATACCTGTAGAAATGTTGTACTCTCCCTGCTTTTATTGGTAGCTCTGCAGTTCCCTTTCCACAATGTCTGTTTATGGTCCTGTTCTTGCCTCGTGGATAAAACAGTTGCCGGGACTCACTTCGGGGGTTGCTTCTTCCTGTTGGTGGTGTCTGCATTGTTGTGCGGGCCTGCTACCCACCACGATTGCTGCATGGTCCTGCCACCACTGAACTCTCGGTTCCAACTGGTTTGGATTTCCTCTGTTCTCGCATGCCAATCCTCCAGCTTTTCTTGTTCCGTGCTGGTGCTGCCCCGGCTTTCGTGGGATCTGCGTTCTGCGACAGCTGCGCCTCCTTCTGCCGTTATGTACAGGAGATGGAGGGGCGGGTTACGCCGTCCTCGCTTTCCGCCTTCTCTCTCGTCATCAGTTTTCAGCATCCTCAGCACAGCCCATTGGAGACTGATTTAAAGGGATGTCCACAGTTGTTTTTGTTGATAATATAGGTTCACTTTACCTTCATGAAACTGATAATGTTCTGGTTTCTTAGGTGTTAAGGGGATTCCACATAAAAATGAAAATCTATTTAACATGAAAGTCCCACAGCACTTCTTGCTGGACTACTGATTTTTTTTGGTCAGTTCTCCCGAGTGAGTGGGAACCTTTTACCACACTCACTCATTCTATTACTCTATGGAACCTTTAATATTTTTATGCCCGTTTCTTGGAGTCATGCTTTCCTTCCAGTTTTGTGGCATCCGTCATCGACTTTTGCAGCAAACGACACTCTTTGCAGTGTTGCTGGGGGCCTTTGGACCTCCCTTTTATTTTCTGTTATTTTCCTTGTGAGAATACATGTTTCCAAGGGCAGCGGAATATTTTGTATCCTTCCTATCTTTTCTATTGTCAGGTCAGCACACCCTTCACCTTATGTGGATTTCTGTGGGGTTACTGTATCCCCTTTCTCACTGCTCCTGTAACCTTTTGGTTACAGTGACAAGCTAATCTGAATAGCTGGTGGCAGTGGATATATCCTACCTACTTGTGTAATTTATACTCGCAGGCTGAACACACAGCTGCAATAGTGCACAGAAGGGTCACTGTTGACCCAAAATGGTGACCAAGTTCTTTTTTTCGCCAGTTCAAATGTCTTGTCCTTTCCTTGTCCCTCTTCTGCCATGCCGGGGGGATGGTGGGAGGCCTTTGTTTGACTTGTCTTCAGCGGGTTTCCATGGGAAATTCCACCCAGGCGACAGAAAACAGGCGAGGACTCTGAAAATCTGCTGTTTTTGTCTTCTGCTGTGCCTGCGTGGAGCCAGTTCCAACTGGGAGGCTGGCTGTCCTGAAAGTACAGCCACCACCCACAGTTTGGACGATGCATGTGTGCTGATTGGCTGGATTCCTGCATAAGAGGCATGGATTCTAAGGCTGAAGGCAAGACAACTACTGCAACGAAGAATCCTGATGATGACCAGAGACGTCTGCAGCAACTTCTAGCAACCACCAGAGCCTGACAAAAGTGACCGCTGCTGTCCTGACCCCCCCCCCCCCATCTTCCATGCAACAGGGGAGCTCCGAAGATAGACTCACTCCCTGAGACTGGTAGTCCCAAGACAGCCTGTCATTTGAGCCATCCCACAGCGAGCTGTGACCTTCTCCAGCTGCAATTTGCCAATACCCTGGGACCGGCGACCATTGTGCGGTGCATCGTCTTCCCAAGATCAAATCCTCCCGAAACTTTCGTGGTCTCAATCCGGACCTCCAGAGGCATGATTCCACTACTTGAAGATCCACTCCCTGGGTTCTGGACTGAGAAAGCAAAGTGAATTGACCAGGCAGTAAACATTATTCACTGGTGCTTGGAAAAGGGTACCGAAACCACAGAACCGCAGAGAATGCTTTGCTGGGCATCCCTCCACTCGACTGATGCTAAGATCCCTTCCTTTATCGCCATGACCAAAAATCCATCAGTCTGCTACTGCTTCAACGGGTGGGCATCCTGTAGAGCGTATTACATGTCTTGAAAAGTATTTACCTGCTTTGTTGGTTTTGTTTTATTCATTCCTTTTGTTAAACCGCTGAAAGTAATTACAAAAGTGATTTCATTACTGTGAATATTCCATTGGTTATGCTATTGTGCCTCCAGTATGTTAGAGTACTTTCCTTTCTAAAGGATTAACTTTGCCTTTGTGTGTATATATAAAATAAACTATTTCATATAACTTTCTAGTGGGTCAGTGTTTCTTTGGACTAGTTGCATGCTCTAGGTTCCTTTTACCTTCCTACAGCCCTTCCTCCTTCCTAAGATAAGCCTGGCTGTTCAGCCATTGCTACCAACATACTTGTGTGGTTCAGGCCTGCACTAGGAGTTGGATCCCTGTGCCCCAAGTGCGAGTCTTCTGAAGTCCTAGCTTTGGTGGACTTTTGCAAAACTCCCTAACATTAGGCAAGTCCATATAAACCATCACTTGGAGGGCATCAGTGGGTTCCTCAAGGGAACAAAAGTCATTGTACCTAAAGGGGCAGTCTCTCCCAGGGAGGTCCCACGTGCCTCGACCCCTGGGAGTGCGGGGGTGTTGCAGAGCAGGTTCACCTCCCTAGCCTCAGAGGGGGCTCCCCCTTGCCAAGAAGGGACAAATTCTCTCAATTCGCCACAAGCCCCACATAATTGCGTCATATAGTAGTGTAAACACTTGTGGTTGGGAATGTTGTGAAAGCACACTTGAGTATACATCGAATCGTAAAATACATCAATCAATCCAAGCCCCTCAGCTGTTTCTTTGAATGTATTCAGGGATAAGAAACAACCCTCAAAAAAAGAAATGCATAGATTTGTAATGATCCCATGGTTTATGTATAGGACTCCGGGAAATGTTATCAAGTCCTTCTACATATATATCTGGAATTAGGAGTATAAGCAAACCATACCCAATTTTGTAGCAGGTTTAGACCAGGCAATAGATATGTCAAACCAAATACAGTAGCTTGTAAAACAGCATTTTACTACTTGTGATATAACATACCCAAGGGCACCAGGTGCCTCTATTGCTTTTTTGCTCCGCTCCAAACATGAGGGGAATTCTTTTCATGATTAAAACCAGAAAATAAAAAATTGGCAGTTTACAATTAAATAGTATGTCTCAAAGTTTGGCAGGCAGTGTAAGCCCCCAGCGTCTAACATTGCCACCAGGTGCAGCCAACTAATTCTTGGTCCTTTACTTACCCATAGGAAGCTTATTAGCTCACTCAATAAGGATTTTAAAAGGATCTATGTAAGCATATTGTAACAGCCAGAAACAAATAGAGGAATTTAGCACATTTAGTACTGACATTTTAATTAAAGATATTTTTCAAATTAAAAGGTAAAGGGGAAAGTTGTCCATTTCATGATATTGTGTTTAAGCACCTCCAGAGTTTTGCTGTAGTTGTCTGTAAATGAAAGGGTAGAAACAATGGTAACCACTACTCGCAAATATTTGACTGTTGCTAAATACATCACATCCCATTATGACATTTTTCGGGAATAAATTGAGAGGAAGAAGCATAGATTTAGAAGTACCAATTTGAAGATTGGAGTACCACTGAAAAAGATGTGTTAAGACATAATTGGTGCAGGCATTCAGAGAGGTTTTTGACAAAATCATAATCATTGATTAAAGAAATAATCAATTTGTGAGTGCAGTTGCAAATCCAGCTTTATGTTTCTGAAATCAAAGCTACAAAGGGGTTTAACACTGAAGGTAAATAACAGCAGGGAGAGGCGGCAATCCAGCCTCAGGCTTTTCGCCATTGAAAACCAGACAATTGACCATTAAAATACATTCTAGCAGTAAGAACAGCCTAAACGTGTCACCTCAATAAGTACAGGAGGCCAAAGAGCCACTACCTGTTAGACTATTTGCGTCAGCTTGAGATGAATCCTAACTGATCTACTGGGAAACGCAAGGTATAAGCGGTAGTAATTTGCGGACCATAATTCTCCCAAATATTGTATTCATCTAGATTGAAATGTAGGGAAGTATTGTGCACATAATTTGGCATATTTATCAGATTGTAAAAGTAGCGTAATGGTAGCCTTATTGGTTGTAGGGGGCAGGACCTTCTGAATAGCCTCTTCTTGGCAAACCTTCAGTAGATGAGGAAAGAGCAAATCCGCAAATGCCTTGCAAAATACAATGAAAACTCCAGCTGTCCCTGGATATTAGCCACCAGCAAAACACTGAATAGCTTTTTGAATCTCACGCTCCACGATTGGTGCATTGAGAAAGTCTTCCTCTGCCTGCTCGAGCCAATAAGGTCTAATACGATCCAAAATCAAAATTATTTGGCGTCAACCTACTTAACTGCGACACATAATGAACAACTACGCAAAATTTCTATCAAGGCCACCAACATATATATCTGGAATATGAGAAGAGTATAAACAATCCATATGTAATTTTTCATATTGCATGTCAATATTTCAGATGCATTCCCATCACTATAAAAAAAATTACCAGTCAAATCTTGAACTTTGGTTAGCACTTTTAACTAGTCGGGTCTTGCTGTGGTGTTGCTCTTCACCATATTGTTGAGTTCCTCCATGTCTCCCCAAAATGTTAACCTTCCTGTTAGCGGTATAACAGAACTACTGTAAAGCAGACTGTAGTACCGCCTAGGTTTTATTATCAGCGTCTACTTGATGTTTCTCCCCCAGCTCCTGTAATTTGACCCCATCATACTCGGGTGAAATGTACATTACAACCTTTTTAGCGATGCAGATCCTATAAAGAAACATTTGAACACATCCCAAATGGTCACAAATGAATCTATGGATCAACATTAGTTTTAAAAAAGTTTGCCATTTCTTTTCAAATATCAGTTCGAAATGCTAGGTCGATTGAAGAATCAGCTTTGAACCTCCACCCTCTGGATGTACATGTGGAGCATAGGTACCAACAGGTTGACAAGTACCTGAGAATGGTTGGATAAGGTGCAAGTATTGAACAGTCTTCAACCCAACAAACTTCCTGTCCAGACAAAGCAAGTGTGGTACATTTCCTTTTATTTACAGCCTCTATTAGCTCTGAGGGAGAACATTTTTATCCCCATCCTAAGTGTGTTATGGGCCTAAGGAAACATAGGGACGAATTCTCTGGGTTATCAAGCAATTCCCTATCCACCCCATTATTGACTAAACAGTTTTGTAGTGGATGTGTGCTGTTTTAGACTCATTCTGCATGTGCTTTTATATTTCCTGGTTTTATATAGTCATGCTTTTGATATTTACCTGTGTTTGGTCTTCTTTAAAACAAATTTGATGGATATATATATTTATACTTTAAAAGATTGCACTCCCTCATCCGCACAGGTTTAGTAGGTGCTTTGCAGACCTGGACAGGTTTCTAGTTACATTAGCTCTATCTAAAAATATGCATCTAATACTGTGTTAAGATGACCTCCCCAGATTCCTGTTGAGTAAAGGAAATCCAGCATGCCACTTGCTTCCCAATAAGAATTCAGGCATCTATATTTGGTGCCAATGTATTGCTAAGCCTAACAATCTGCCTACACATTTTTCCCATTACCATAAGAGCCCTACCCTCATGGTCGGGAAGTAATTTATAAAAATGGAAACCCATGAAATGATGGATTCAAAATAGATGTATGTAGCCTGGTTATGCAAAATGTTGTCAAACGAAGGGGATGACAACCGAGAAGAACAAGTTACTTTCTTACCTGCTAACGTTCTTTCGATGGGATGTTCCTCCAACGTATTCCACATCTATGACAGTAATCACCACAGCTGTGCTGCCTCAGATTTTTTTGTAAGCGTCCGGCGTCGCGGACGTTGATACGCTGTCCTCGAGGGCCTCCGTTGAGGGTCGACGTCACCGGATGTTATATATAGGACGCACGGCGTCTGTAGCCTCAGTTGTAGTTTTTTCCCAGAACGTGTGGCACCAATCTCCTGCCAGTATGACTGCATGAAGCCTTGCGGAAATGTAAGCTGCAATCGCATAAGAAATTCTGTAGAGGGGCAGGCTGGGAGGGTGCGATGTGGAATACGTCGGAACATCCCATCAAAAGAACGTTACCAGGTAAGAAAGTAGCTTGTTCTTCGAGGGGATTGTGTCCTCCAACGTATTCCACATCTGTGACAGACTCCCAATGCAGTACCAACGTATGGAGGTGGGAAAAGAATTTACAATTTTAGAATGCCCAATCAAATTGCAGAATAGAGGACCGCCTTACCAAAGGTTAGATCTTGCCCATGGATAGAATCCAGGGAATAGTGTCTGACAAAAGTATGGACAGAGGCCCTAGTGGCTGCTTCACAGATATTACGAATGGGAACACCCCTCTGCAGAGTAGTGGAGGCAGCCACACCCCTAGTGGAATGAGCCCGCAAGCCCACCGGCAGGTCCTTACCCGCCAGACGGTAGCATTCAGAGATCGTCAAGATGATCCATCTGGACAAGGTCTGCTTAGAAACAGCTTGACCTAAACGCCTTCCAGCGCATCCAACAAAGAGCTGAGCGTCCACTCTGACCCGGACATCCGTGAGATAGAAACTTAAGGCTCTCCTAGGATCCAACCTATGGAGCCTATCCTCTTCCTTACCAGGATGCGGAGGAGGATACCTTTGGAAGAAAAGCAGGATGAACCCTAAGGACAACCCTGTCCCTATGGAACACCGTGAAAGGTGGCTTGGCGGAAAGTGCCTGCAACTCACTCTGCGAGCGGAAGTAACCGCAACTAAAAATACAGTCTTAAAGGACAGTCTCAATGGACAAGAATGTAAGGGCTCAAACGGAGCTCCTATTAGGAACTTTAGAACTAGGTTCAAATCCCATCCCGGCACCTGGAAAGGCGACGGTGGAAACACATTAGTTAGCCCTTTGAGAAACTGAGACATCAAAGGAATCCTAAAATAAGCACACTCCTCAGACGAGTACTTAAAGATGGACAGCGCTGCTAGGTAACCCTTAATGGTACCCACTTGCAGGCCCTTGTGGGCTAATGAAAGCAAAAAAGACAGAACCACAGGAATTGAACACTGAAAAGGATCCACATTCTGTACCCTGCACCAGTCGCAGAACTTTCTCCAACGGTAACGGTACAAGGACTTTGTTGCGGGCCTTCTGGCCGAAAGCAACACCTCCATCACGTCTTCAGGGTGGTCCCAATCCTTATACCTCAACCTTTCAGTACCAAGCATGAAGGCTGAAAGACTTCACCTCTGGATGGAGAACTCGACCCCCCCTCCCGTGAGAGCAGATCGTCTCGGTAGGGAAGATGGCGTGGAGGGCAGATGGACATGTCGAGAAGGTCCGGGTACCACGCTCTCCGGGCCCATGCCGGAGCAATGAGGATCATTCGGGAACTGAACCTCTGTAACCTCTGCCACACTTGCGGAATGACAGGGACTGGAGGAAACGCGTATACAGCAGTGGGAAGGACCACCCCACTACAAACGCGTCCCCTAAGGCTCCTCTTGGAGGGAATTCCCACGAGCAGAATCTTTCGCACTTCCGGTTGACACTGGTGGCAAAGAGATCCACTTGTGGGGTCCCCCAAAAGGGCGAAGATCTCCAACAAAACTTCCTGAGCCAGCTCCCACTCATGAGAGACCGTGCTCTGCCTGCTCACGTTTTCGTCTCCGGCCAGATGAACTGCTGAGATCGAAATTTCCTGCTGGATGGCCCAGAACAAGAGCTGCATCGCCTCTCTGCACAGTGGGAGAGACCCTGCCCCACTCTTTTTGTTGAGATAGTGCATGGCCACTGTATTGTCCGTCAGAATCAGGACATTCTTCCCCCGCACAGACGGCAGACAAGCCTGCAGGGCTATCCTGACAGCCCGCAGTTCTAACAGATTTATGTGGAATCTGGACTCCGACGGAGACCAACGACCGCTGACTGTCAACTTGTTGGCATGAGCTCCCCATCGCGTGAGGGATGCGTCCGTCACGATCGTCACCTCTGGCCAGGGTAGCCAAAATGATGCACCCCTCATCAGATTGCTTTCGACGGCCCACCACAGAAGATCCTGGGCGACCGAGCGGCACCTGAACGGGATCCGACATCCTGCCGGAGGACTGCGACCACTGCATCTTGAGAGCCCACTGCAGAGATCTCATCCGCAGCCTGGCCTCTGGCACCAATAGAATGCATGATGCCATGAGGCCGAGCAACCTCAAGAACTCGAACGCCGGGAGACTCTGGGCGTGTTGAAACTTGTCCACCATCTGCAGAATGTGATGAGCCCTCACCTGGGGAGGCGAACCTAGCCCCAGGGATGTGTCGAGCACTGCTCCGATGTACTGTAGCTGCTGGGAAGGTGTCACATGAGACTTATTGAAGTTGAGGGAGAAGCCCAGCTTGTGAAGGGAGTGGCAGGTGACGGATAGATGATCCAGGGCTTGCTTGGGAGAGCGCGCCCTGATCAACCAATCGTCCAGGTAGGGGTAGACGTGAATCCCCCCTTTCCTGAGATACGCTGCCACCACCAGCATGAGCTTGGTGAAGACCCTGGGGCAGAGGTCAATCCGAACGGCGGGACCCAAAACTGAAAATGCGAGTCGCCAACCGCAAACCTCAAGTACCTCCTGTGCTTGGGATGAATCGGCACATGGAAGTAAGCATCCTTGAGGTCGAGAGACACCAACCAGTCCTGAAGTTGAAGGGCCTGGAGGACTTGAGAGTAACCATCTTGAACTTGTCCTTCCTGAGGCGCTTGTTCAAGCCACGCAAGTCCATGATGGGTCTCAATCCCCAGTCTTTCTTCGGGATAAAAAAAAATAAGGGGAATACCATCCCTTGTTCCTCTCCGCTACAGGCACCAGTTCTATGGCGCCTTTCTCCAGCAGGGATTTGATTTCCTGCGCAAAGAGCGGATCCGGACTCTTCAAAGAGAGCTTCCCCGGTGGATTGTCGTGAGGCCTCTGCCGGAAAGGAAGACAGTAGTCGTGGGCTATGATCTCCAGAAGCCACACATCTGAAGTAATGGCACGCCATTCTACAAGATGCTGCGCCAACCTTCCCCCAACTGGTGAACCATGGGACATGGCCTCATGACTGAGCAAAAGCGGCTGCGGCAGTGCCTGAAGGCAAGGAGGCAACTGCCCGAACGGCCTTGGCACCTCGAGTACCTTGTTTTCCACCTCTGGCACTCCTACGTTGGCCCCTTTGACTGGCAGCTCCCCTCGATCTACCAAAGGAAGAGTAGTATCGAAAGGAACCTCCCCTCCATTGCTGTCCCCTAGAATGAAAAGGCAGAGGTTGATGTAGTGCAGCGCTCAACGACTTTGCTGCAGCTTTGGAGGTCTGCAACCTCTGAAGGCTCTCGTCAGCCTTGCTGCCAAAAAGTTGTTCACCATCAAAGGGCATGTTGAGGAGCCGGGCTTGCACATCAGGAGCAAACCCCAACTTCTGCAACCACGCAAACCTGCGCATCACAGTGCTCACCGCCATGGACCGGCTGACACAGTCTGCCACGTCCAGACCCGATTGATCGGATTCACACATGGCATCCTTGCCATCTTGCACGAGGGCTAGAAAGCCATCCTGTTCCTCCCCTTCGGGAATATGTTCAGCCGCCAAAGATACACAATTCCACAGAGTGTGAGTGAATCTTGCTAAGGCACAAACTGATTTGGCTGCCTTTAAAGCCAAACCCCCAGATGAAAATACTTTCTTCGCCAACCATCGAAGCCTTTGTCGTCCCTATCAGGAGGGATGGTAGGGTACGCCGCCTGCTTCGTTGGGGCCGTAGCCGCCTGCACCACCAAACTCTCCGGAGTATGGTGCGATGACAAGTAGCATGGGTCACCACTGGCTGGGCGGTACTTTTTCGGAAGAGACTTACCCACTGCCGGGAGACTCTCCGGAGCAGTCCAAGTCGCTGCCACCCTTCTTTGTAAGGCCATATGAAACGGCAACACCGGGTCAGTGGGTGGACCTTGGTCCAATATATGTCAGGTCATCCTGCAGAAAATCCACAGGTGGAGCAGACCACCCCAAGTACTCTGTCACTCTCGACAAGAGAGGCCTGTACGAGGACCCAGCATGTGTACCAGGCTCAGGCCTGCCAAACTCAACCTCTGGAGAGGTGTCCAGACCACTGGCATCATGCAAGGAGTGACGCAGGTCTTTCATCTGGCTGTGACCAGACAACAGGTCATCAGGAGCCTCAGGAGGTACAAACCCCTCCTCATCCGACCCTTCCTCCACCTCCGAGATGTAATCCAAAGGCTGGAATAAATCCCTGGATGAGGGCACAGAAAAAGGCTCAAACACAGGCCTCACTGATTTACTCAGGGCCTTCCTCGGAGTTTCCACCGTCCTCTGGTGTTCCTCTGGTAAATCCTCCTCAAAAGGCGTTGAGGGAATGGCATAGACGCCGACCGAGGCGCCGACGACTTACACAACGGCTTCGAGGCCGGAGCCCCGAGTGTGTCCTTAGACGGCCTCACAGGCTCCAACAGTCTCGAGGGCGTCGAGGACCGGAACCAGGAACTGGCACGGCTAGCACAATCGACTTTGTTCGATCGGGACATAGACAGCTCCCTATGATCGTGCCGACCGCCCGAGCCCGAAGGCGTGCGAGCGGCAGCCCTAGCTCGTTCCTTGCCGGCTTCTCTCGAAGGCGCGGACGGAACGGTTGTCACGGTCCATACCCTCAAACATCAGGTACAGACCAACCTGCCTAAGGTGTTGGGTCCCATGGGGGCCTTAAAGGCTCCAAGGAATCTTGCAGGGGCTTCCTGGACTCGGTCCTGGCGCCTTTGGCACCAGGCTCATACTGCCATCGCCAACATGGCACGTTTCAGGCCCAGTGAGGCACGTGTGAACCAATTTGAGGCAGGCTGAAGGGATTATTTGCCGTGGGACTGTTTGCTTGGGTTTGGTTGCTGGAACTACTTTACCTGGGGACTACTTTCAGAAGACTATATAAGCCACACCCTTCATACAGAACACGCTTCGTGTTATTCTGCACTCCTGCAGCGTAACGCTCACTGTGTCTGCAGCTCCAAGCCAGCCATCAGCACCGCCCGTCCAGTTGTCTCGAGCTACCTGCAAGGAAGAGTGAGAAAGGAGAGCAGAACAAGATACTTACCCGACTCTTCTTCGCGGCTGCTCTGGAGTCCACGCTTCTTCAGAGCTGAAAGGGAAAGGACACCAGATTAGACTTGCAGAACACGCGATCTTCATCGCAGATCAGCGCCACGCTAATACTTACCAGCGAATCATCGGAACATCACACGATCACCGCTCCATAACTGCCGCATCTGTAAAACACAAAAGACATCAGGTTAGCGGTGCAGTGGGGAAGGCCTCATTTAGACCTATAATCCTGCGCAAGGCAGCCCTCACCTGAAGGCAGCAATCCTCACGGCCTCGCAATTCTTCATCACGCAACCTTTGTCCAGGAGATTCCATCACTGCAGAATATAAAAGCAGCAGGTTAGTTGTGCAGAACACTATACCGGGTGGAAAGACTTTTGCATAGCACTGGCGCAAATCTTACCTTGGGAAGCCAGCTATCAAGGACCTTGCTCCATCGTAAGCACGAAGAAGAAACCTGTAAAGAAAGGTACAGAGTGAACTTTTACAACTTGAACTCTTTAGCTACCAATATCTTTGGAATAAGACCATTGAGTCACAGTTGTCTGGAACTTAATAGGATCAGTGAAGTAACTAGATCCTTGAACTACTATGCACCCCTGCGAACATGGCAGGACGGAGAGCCCGCTATTCACAACTCAAAGGTGAGATATAGCAGTGGGGGTGCAAGAGGACACCACGGGAGGCGGGAGTTGCCCTCATCCAAATGGTTGGGTAACCTATGATTTAACTTTCTAGGCAAGCCTGCTTTCGTAACGAAGCCAGAGGGGAGCAAAAGACACCATTCATCACTGGATCGTCCAGCTCCATTCGGCGTCCCTATGGAGATCAGGTGAGCTTAACAACGGTGCCCTGCGATTCGAAAATTGCCATCATCTCCTTGCGAAATGCGTCCCATTCCGCCGGAGAAGAATGCTTGTTGGGACAAGCCACCCGCCATCTGGCGGAGTCCTCGGACGAGGACGAGGAAGAGGAAGGCGACCGGTGACGGCGTTTCCACGAATGTCTAGAAGGGGCAGACGAATGTCGGGAACCACTCCGGGACCGAGACCCCCTGGATTTACGCCGATGCGGAGAGTCGCCCCTTGAATCGTCGGTCGAAAGCCCCGCGGATTTCGATTTACGGGGTTTGGAAGCTTTACTTACCGACAACAACTTCTTCCGCTCCCGCAAGGCATTCGAGGTCAGGGACTGGCAGTCAGTCATCGCAGTCGTCGGTGGCGTGGCTCTCACCCAGGCACCGGAGACATACGTCGTGCGGGTCCGTAATGCACATTTTAGCGCTGCAGTCCCGACACTTTTTGAAGCCTGACTTCGGGGTAGAAGACGACGACATTCTCAATATACCAAGTAGAAGAACCGATTCACCAGGAGAATTGAGCGCGCCGAGATTCCGAGACAAACACGTTGGCGGAAAAAACGGAACTGAGGCTATGGACGCTGTGCGTCCTATATTTAACATCCGGTGACGTCGACCCTCGACGGAGACCCACGAGGACAGTATCGACGTCATCGACGCAGGACGCCGAAAAAAACTTTCCGAGGCAGCACAGCTGTGGTGATTACGGTCATAGATGTGGAATACGTCGGAGGACACAATCCCCTCGAAAGAGGAGCTACTTGTAAAACACAACATTGAAATAATGGAATTCTAAATAAAATAAAGGTCTTCCTCGTCTTGGCAGGATTATTAGGCCCACAGATGATCCAGAGTACGGTTTTAATAGCTATACTGTTCAAGGGATGTAGGTCAACTCAGAAGATACTATGTATAATGTCACAGATGACCTCAAGAATCCACAGACTCAAATAATGTGGCTTAAGTTTTATTAAAATTTATAGCAAATGTCATTTGCGATAGTCGGGTTCTTTCAACTTAGTTTTTCTTTACAGCTTTCTCAACCTCATTTGGGCTCCCTCCACTCTAACCCAGCCATCCCTAATCCTTAAAATATTCCCGGTGCCAACTAATAGCAGGGAATACCCAATGTCTGGCTCTACATTTCATTCTAAGGGAGGGCCTAAAGGTTGCAGCCTTTTCTGACCAACTCCCTCTGGGACTTCATAAGGATCCTCAAACTTTGTAATCTTCTAGGGCCAAGTCCACACAGTATAACCACTCTTTGCTCTCTCCCTCTAGCTCACACTTCGTCCTACCTACCTCATTTCTCTCCTTACTTCTTCTCCCTCTCCTCCCCCTCAATCTTACACATTTCTGCATCTCCCCTCTCTTGTTCCTCACCCCTCTCCCTCCATGTCCAAGTCTGCACACACTCACCCTCTTCTCTACCGCACCCCCACCTCCCTTCCTGTCCCCCACATTCCCTTGTACTACCCCTAACCCCCGCCCCATTCACCTCCATCCACCCTCTCCCACTTCCCATCCCACATCTTCTCCCTCCCTAGTCCCATCCCACATCTTCTCCCTCCCTAGTCCCTCCCCCCTTCTCCCTCCCTAGTCCCTCCCACCTTCTCCCTCCAAGTCCCCCCGCCTTCTCCCTCCCAAGTCCCCCCTGCCTTCTCCCTCCCAAGTCCCCCCCACCTTCTCCCTCCCTGTCCCCCCACCTTCTCCCTCCCTGTCCCCCCACCTTCTCCCTCCTCCATAGACCCCCCCTTCTCCGTAGACCCCCCTTCTCCGTAGACCCCCCTTCTCCGTAGACCCCCCTTCTCCGTAGACCCCCCTTCTCCGTAGACCCCAGTCCCCCCCCTCCGTAGACCCAAGTTCCCCCCCTTCTCCGTAGACCCCAGTTTCCCCCCCCCCTTCTCTGTAGTCCACCCCCCCTTCTCCGTAGTCCCTCCCTTTGTCTCCCTCACTTTCCCCTCCACCCCACAGAGACTTCTTTATAGTTTATGTGCAAAGCCAGTTGCATTTTTATCCAGGTAACCAAATGACAAAAGTACTTTTAACTAAAATGTGTGCAGACAGCCCTTCGATCTACACAATGTGTGGTTGCACTGCATTTGAGAGGTGTGCCTTCACTGCTTAACTATGTTACTGTAAGTGAACTGCAAGACATTTGTAGGAAGTCAAAGCTTAAGTAGATAAATGTGGTGAATTTAGGGGCTTCAAATCCCACCCGATACACTGCCTTAACAAAATGAAGCTTCTTCCTGACTTTGAGCTTCTTTAGGATTGCCCCATTGAAAACGTATGCAGAAACAAGTATTACTACTACCATGATTATACGTTTTTATAGAGCAAACCAAGGTCAGGAGCAATAGGGTGCAGTACAGGTCTATAGAGCAAAACATTAGTAATGACCAAAGAGCAATTTACAGATGAGGATGCACACACGATAGTAAAAATCTAGGTTGTGCCAAGTTGTTGATGGAAGAGCCAGGTCTTCAATTTTTTCCTAAATTGAAGTAGACATGCACGAGATCTGCCCGCTAAGAGATGCAAGGACAACTTCCAATGTCTGGCACAGGAAACCATATGAATTCCATAACACCCACTACACGCTCATGAAAAGTACAAATGAATTGTTAATAAAGTGTTACTTGATAATATTTATTTACATGATTTATTTCATGTACCTTTGGCCTTGTATCTACAACATACATGAATGGACTCCCAGGGTTGGCACTGCTGATGGCTTGTAACATTTGTTCATCTTCCACACAGCGGGCGCTGAACCCAGCTAGAGGCTGGCTACACCGGCAGATAGCAGCCTGAAAGGGAAGATATGCAACATAAG
The DNA here is from genome assembly GCF_040938575.1 of Ambystoma mexicanum. Taxonomy (NCBI): domain Eukaryota; kingdom Metazoa; phylum Chordata; class Amphibia; order Caudata; family Ambystomatidae; genus Ambystoma; species Ambystoma mexicanum. Next base: position 141,905,792 of record NC_090930.1, on the reverse strand, counting down.
ATGGTGACACTTCGAAAATGCTTCTGTGCTCCATGAGACCACATTGTTGGTCGTTCAACAAGACTTGCAGTATCAAACGGGGTCTACTCACTCACCTTATGAGACAATAGAACCATGTTATTTGTGCCCACATCTATGCAACAGCTACACACACCCTTTCCCAGAAGCCCTAGCCAATAACCTGAGCATACCCACATTTTCTGCTCTGCAACAAAATGCAAGCCTCCCCACACCACCAGATGTTAGATTACCAAATCACTAACCCCACCTATGCCACACTACCAACACATTTGGTTCAAGATCCTCATTCCAGGACCTTGAAACATATACCCTACAACCAATATATGCAGTCTCCCTCACCTCTGCTGATGCCCTTGCACCAACCGTGTCCATTCTTCCTATATCACAAGCAGCAGCACCACCAAAGGCCACACTCCGTCCCTCCGAATGCAGAAACCCCACTGCAATTCTCTCTTAAGATGCTTTTCAAGAGCACAGAGTTTCATGTCCGCCTCCAGGCAAATTGTACATCTAATTTAGATGTGGCAGCATACAATGTGCACTCTCCAACACCAAATACCTGCAAAATCAATGCTTATGGCTCCCCCTGAAAACAATGTTTCGAACAAGACAACCATGTTCAACATTGCTGTACCATCACAGAGCGCATCCTAAAACCATGTCCTCAAGACAATGTCGGGTATTTAATTTAATACGCTTTTCTACAAACTCCATTAAGTGTGTCAATTTAAGGTTTTACATAATTAGATGTTTTGTTTTGCAAAACACTTAAAAAATTGCAGCAAGTGAAATGGATAACTGGCGCCCAACACACTGAAAATAGATAAAGAACACCACAAATTATACTACAGGAAAACAAAAGATAACAAAGGACAATAATATAAAATGTTTCCTGTTCTTAACACAATGGAAATTAATCTATTTCAAATATTAAATACAGGCAGTCTATTAATTTTGCATTTTTGGATGTATTCCTACATCTATATATCTATATCTACATCAAGGATATTACTTACCAAGCAATCAACTTTGTGGCTAGCATCTGTTCAGAGTCGCATGCTTTGCATAGGCCACCACGTAGTGGTAGTTTACTTCCAAAGTAAAAGGGTCGAACTAGCCCCACAGTGTTTATGTACCAAAGATCTCATAAGGGGGGACGTCAACGTAAACCTCACAAATATGTGACATAAATTACTCACCATAATCGTTTTTTGATGATTGTATCTGCTTAGAGTCATATGCTGTGCATATAGTCCGACATCTAGTGGTAATCGCATAGTATTGCATTTTTCTTTTAAGATCAAAAGTGGACATCGACATGGGGGCGTGACTGTAACACTATCCCGAACAGGACGTGGAGTGTACCCAAAATCCCTCTGGTTTTTCTTCTGCTGTGATAGAGCCTTGCAGAATGGGTGAGGGAGTACAGAAGAGAGACGGTGCAAGATAGACCTCTTCTACTCCAAGAGGGGAAGACGGGTAGGCGCATGTGAATCTTAACAGATACAATCATCAGAAATATGATCATGGCGAGTAATGCAGGTCTTCTGATGCTTGTGAATCTGCAAGGAATCGCATGCTGTGCAGTACAGCTGCGAGCAGTACCAGGAGATGGTGGGATGTGTGAAGGAACGGTAGCAAAGACATGTTTTACCACTGCTTTTCTCACCTGAGAATCAGACTAGGAGTGTGCGTCTAAGCAGTAGTGTTGGGTGAAAGTGTGAACAGAATTCCAGTTTGCTGCTTTGCAAATGTAATCTAGAGGAACATGTGCAATGAATGCTATGGTAGCCCTTGTGCCCAGAGTAGAGCGAGTTTGTAAATGGGTGATTTAAAGACAGGGTCGCCTTCCCTAACAGCTGCCACAGAGACAAAGAATTGGTTGGTCTTCCTCAGTGGCTTCGTTCTTTCAAGGTAGTAAATGATGGCCCTCACATCCAGCGTGTGGAGGCTTCTTTCTGCCAAGTTAGGGTTTAGGAAGTAAGTGGGAAGTTCGATTGATTGAGAGATGAATTTATGCACACAACCTGGGTGTATGTGTGTGTGTGCAAAACCACCTTTTCTTTGTGAATAGTCACAAAGGAATCCTGAACTGAAAGGGGCTGCAGTTCACTAACCCTCCGTATTGAGGTAATGGCCACTAGAAAGGAAGTCTCATAGGTGAGGGCTGAAGACTAGCCTTGGTATCTGGTAAGGACAACGTTCAAGTCTCATCCGGGAGTTGGGTTGGAGATAAGGGGATGAAGGCCTTAATGACAGGAATCTTCCACCATGAAACCTTGCTCTGGAACGTGGTATACGCAGAGAGCACGGCCGGGTAGACCTTTAGGGAATTGTAAACAAGTCCCAAGTCGAATAGGTTTGTTAGATAAAGGACATTATCTTTAGAGGAGCAGTCAATGGTATTAACATTCTCAGTATTGCACCAGATAAAGCGCTTCCACTTGTTAGAGTAGCAATGTCTGGTGATGAGTTTTTGTGCTTCCGCTGCCCCCCCGCATGCATCTCTGAGGGAGTTTAAGGTGCCCAAACTATGACTTCAGGAGCCACGCTGCTAAGTTGAGTGTTTGGGGGCACGGTGCAGTGTCTCTCCCTGGTCTTGAGACAGCATGTTGTACGGGCATGGCAGCTTCCTGGGAGAGTAGACTGCCATTTGCATGAGATGGAAGTAGTAAGGCTGTCGTGCCTAAATGGGTGCCACCAGGTCAATTGTGACTTGAGTGGTGAATCAGAGGCGGCCTATGTGTCGGTACGGAGAGAGAAGTGCGGCTTGATTCACACGTTCGTGCCCGTCCAGAGGTCCCTTCCTCTAACTTCATTTCTCCCCTTCGGCAGAGCGCGTCGCCGTCTGCTGTGCTGTTCCCTCGATTCGTGGGATTCTGGAGTTCGGAGCCAGCTTGCAGGGGAGTACCGAGCGCTGATCACGGGCCTTGGGGACCCGGAGCGTGGGTGAAGTTAAAGGGTAAGGCTGAAACGACTGCTTGCGTTCTCTTAGGGACACCAGGCATACCGCAGAGAGCGTTTAAACGCTGTTTGGACGTTTATCACTCTTTTTGCTCCTGTGCCTCTGTTCTTAGTGCTGCAGGAGTTGCCAGTGCTTAGAGTTGCCGGTTGTGTTGCTGGTCAAGGGCGCATTTGACTACTGTGTCGCTGTTTGCTGGGGCTGGACGCTTGCCCTGAAAACACGGTAAAGAGATCCTGTACACTGCTGTGTACATTCACGGAGAAAAGGTGGCGCCGTACTATTCTTCGTAGCGGATGGAAGCAAATTCACTAAAGTAAGGTCTCTAAGACGCATCATCAGTGAATGAACTGATGCAAATTAGGTTCTTTCTATAATATTGTGTCATTGGGCACCCCGTTATTGTTGACAGAAAACACAAAAAAAGTTAGTCAGCGCCACATACCGAGATAGTGAGCAGCACTACAATAACAGCAGACTGTGGGCCTTAGTGCCTTTGATCCTGGCTGGGAGGTACAACGCCCTATGTGAATAGGGCTACTGAGACAGCACTCAGAAGCTGTTGGTAAGTGTGACCTACAGGGTGATTAAGGGACACTGATTATTCAACTTTCCTGTTGGAGAGGCATTGACTGGGCGGTTTAAATGCCACAGGGGAAAGGGTCCACACAGTCCAAGTATAATTTAAGGAAAACAAAGGAGATGACGAAAACCAGGAACTCACTAAATGAGGAGCGCGAGATGCCGAAATCTAAAACAAAAATAGAAAGCTAAAAACATCATCCCAGCGGATCAAGGTGGGATTACTGGATTTTTTCCTCAAAATCAACTCCCTGAAATTTAATTCGACTATTATTGAGGAAATGATAGCCCCAGGACCCTGCGACAATGGCCTACTGAGCTCAACTAATTTTGAAGATATTGATAACAACTCACTGCTGGAATTGTGTTTGAATATTCAAAGGAGCAGGACACTGCATACTGGCATAACGGAACGACAACCAGCAGCAATGGAACTCAGGCAGAAAAGCAGATGAATACAGCCCTTGCGACACTCACTCCAGTTGGGGGCACAGGCAGATTGTCAGCCTCACCAAAATTTAGCAATGGCCTCAATGGAGGATGTCCCAGATACCGAAATTGAGAGTTTGGACAGCAATACCCGGGGGCACCAGATGGTTGAGATCCAGTCATCAGTTGCATCCTTGCAATTCGCCCTGAAGATCTTACTACAAATGTCCAGACGGATATTGGCCAATACTATGGCTCTGGCTTTGGATAACGACCTGAGGGGAAAAAGCTTGTGAAGAAGTGGAATGCAATCTCTCAGAAGCCATACATATTGCGGAAGAGATCGAAGAACAGCAAGACCCGGAGATAGACCCGAATCAGGAACAGAGCGCTGAGCCATTCTTCTCACGCAAACAGCGAAGAATGGCGAGAAGGGCAGAAATTAGTAAAAGACCAGGTTCTATGGCCTCGCCTTTGGCTGAGTCAGAGCTTCCGGGGCTGCGCTCTTAGAAAGCCAAGAAAAGAGTGGCTAGAGCTAAGAAAAAGAAGGCAACTGGAGAGGGCCACTTGACTAGCTGGCTGTTACCTGAACAAGCAAAAGTGGATGAGCAGGAAGAGGAGGTTGAAATTTTGGATGCAGACGGACACTGTGGGGGGACGATGACATGATAATAGCGAGTTTGGATAAGTCCTTGAGCCCATCATTAGAGCAGAAAGAACTTGCTATTATACCAATTCCATCCATCGAAGCTAAAGTAGCGGCTTCAAGAAACCGAATCTGCCCGATTAAAAATCTCTATCAAAGTGGTGAACACAAATGGCTATCGCGGTCGGAATTCCTGACAAGATTGAACCCAGTTCCACAATTCCAGGTTCTTAAATCCGATGACTCAATTTGTGGAACCTTTTAAAGGACCAAACCCTAAAGTCTCAGCGTTACACTGTAAATTTCAGTCCACAGCGCAAGTGATAAGAAATTATAAAGATGAACTAAAAGCAGTGGATGTTGAGATTGATGAATGAAGTAGACCCCAGATGTTTGGGTAGAGAGTTGGATATTCCATCGAAAGAAATAGAATGTCCAAGTTTACCAGAAGGGAAGAAGGTGGAAGCATCGGATGTTCAACAGGTCCTAAAATGGTTGGAGGATTCACTACCTGAGATATTGTCAAAACAATGAGACCGTACCATTTTCACATGGAACTGTTGTGGATTCACTCATCTGTTATCATCTGAGGGCTCAACAAAATTGTTTGATAAGCAGAGTTGTATTTTCCTGCAAGAGACATGGGTTATGGACCCTTTGATACTGGATGGATATGTAATTACTATTCTGAGGCCATGAAAAAGGAAAAGTAAAAAGGCAGACCATATGGAGGTCTTCTCACGGGGGTGGCCAACCCTTTCGGCTTGCGGTGGATTAGTTCCAGATTAGACAACAATATGATCGCAGTAGAAGTGGTATATGGCAGTAAGGGAATCAATGAAAGATTCCTGCTTGTGAGTCTGTATAACCCCCCTGGAGCGGTGTTAAGAGAGCAATTGCAAGATGCTTGTCACGATCTTTTGGCGACCTGGTTGATCAAATTTGAAAAAACAGGGGTAATAGTAGTTGGTGATTTTAACATGTTCCATGACAGGGATGGGGGTAATATTCAGAACCCCATAGTTAAAAGAGAAGGGCTCCATGCAACACACTAAAAAGGACCTAGAGGGGCTGGGATGGGAATATCTGTTTGAGTTCTGAGATTTAGAAATGTTAAATGGCAGAACTGCCAGCGAGTATTCGGGTAATTACAAATGGTCGAATGGAATCTCTCACAGCACCTTGGACTACTTATTTGTGTGCCCTAAAATGCAGCTCCAGGTTGAAGATATGTCAGTTACGCCCAATCAGTGGAGTGATCATACCGCCCTAGTATGTGAGCTTAACATTTTCAGAGGGGATTTTGTCGAGAGGAGCATGGGTAGAGTGTTAAAGCGGGTACAAGGATTAGCTGGTCAGAAAAAAATGTAACACGCTAGGGAAGCTCTTGCAATTGACAGATCTCATAATCTTCCCAACTTCAAGGATATGACTATCAATTCTATAGAAGATTGGATTCATACTTTCACTGGCAAACATGCAACTGCTCCTATGGGAGTAATGATTAGAAATGAGGACAGAAAATCCTCCTATGATAAGGTGATTAGAGACGCCAGGAGGAAAGCTGAGCTTCAGTGTGCCAAGAAAACGACTGCCCCTCTGGAGATATACTACGAAAATGTGAGGAGCATTAAGAACAGATACAGAGCAGCCATCAAAGCCAAAAGAAGGGCTGAGAAAAATGCATCTTGGCAAAGATTAGTGCAGACAATCTGTGAAGGAAAGACCCGTAGTATCTGTTCACTTTTGGGTGAGGCACGTGATGCGGTGAAGGGTCCACTCAGTAAATCCAATTGGGGCAGCTGAATGGATAACATTTCTGGAAAATCGGAACGCCCAGTTGGACATGGAGGACTCAGTACTATTTCGTAGTACCCCACTGATTCCACCCATTGATGCATCTTATGAAGTTATATTGAATAAGATCAAAGAGTTAAAACCTTTGAGCACCAGGACCCAATGGTTTGGCAAATATTGTCATCAAATGTCAACTTGAGTTCTGGGCTAGCTTATTGGTTATCTTATTCAAGAAGATTTTAAGTGTAGGCAAAATATCCTGATCCTGGCAAACGGTGGTGCTTATCCCAGTTTTGTAAAAAGGGAAATCTATTAGAACCGAACAATTAGAGGTCGTTATCAATTTTAGACACAACTGGGAAGATATTTGCCTCATTGATACTAAAAGAATTACAGCTATGGGTGGAGCATTCAGGCATTCTATGTAAATTCCAAAGTGGGTTTAGACAGGGATATTCCACCGCCCATAACATCATAGTAATGGACTGTTTACGCACTAGAGCGCAGAAAGGGGGGCAGCCCCCCTTATATGCCTTATACATAGATTTCAAGGCTGCATTCGACTTGATCCCTAGAGGTCATTTGTGGCTGAAACTGAAAGCCCTAGGCTGTCCTGAAGGTTTGCTGTAGTATCTCAGATTACTGCATCTGGAAACCTCAGTAAAACTGAAATTGGACAAGGAAGGTCACACAACAGGAAAGGTTCTCCAAAACAGGGGGCTTAAGCAAGGGTGTGTCACGGTGCCATTAATTTACAACTTATACGTGCATGACATACCAGCAGTATTAACTGCAGTTAAAAATTGTCCCCCTACAATAGGTGAGGCCTCTTGTCCTGTTTTAGCATATGCGGATGACCTGGTCATTTTCGATCATACCATTAGTGAGGTACGATGTTCTGCTACAGCCCTTTGGGAATATGCGGAAAATAATTGTCTCAGTATTAACCTGGAAAAGACGAACGTTATGAGGTACATCAGCAGGAAAACGGCATGAGTGCAGCTCATGGTAGGCAAAGTGATCATTCTATATGCCCCTCAATTTCGGTACCTGGGAATCGATTTCAAACTCATAGGCAATTATGCTGTATGCAAACAAACACGTGCCATTAGAGCAGCGCAATTGACTGCTCTGTTTCGCAGTTTCACCATCAAGCAGGGAGGCTTTACACTATGGGGTACTCGCCAATTATACATGCAAGTTATTTCACCGATAACCTACGGACTAGAAGCATTGTTAGATCTTGATCTGAAATGGCTCCAGCTTATTGAAGGGATATTTTGACGTTGTATCCTCGGGGTACCCCCTTGCATACCAATGTCACTTATAAGGCTAGAGCTAGGGTTGATTCCTTAAAAGCCATAGTCGTGAAGAAGCGGGCTGCGATATATCTGAAAATGAATAGTGGCTTAAAAAAAATTGACTATTAATAGCAGTCCATCAGGAAGTGTCCAAAAAAATGCTACTAGTACAACTAATGGGCAGATGGTCAAATTCTTAGCCGAAATAGGATGGCACTCTAGAGGAGGGAGTTACTTGGATGAGGTACAGAGGGCTCTGGGAAAATGCATTGACCTATGAGATTGGCTGGAGAATTACAACCATCTTAATGGGTTAAAAAGCTATCAGTTTGTGCAGGATAGACTATCATTTTAAGAAGCCCCAGAGTTACCTGAATTTATGTCCATCTACTAGGCTCAGACGCTTCATCCTACTACTTAGATTGGAGCAGCTTCCAACAATGATGGTCACAGGGAGACAAGACAAGATCGCTGTGGAATTGTAATCATGCCGAGTGTGTAAAGAGCAAGAACTGTTGGAGAAATGCAAACATCTCCTGCCTGAATGGCTAGTACAATCAACCACTACCTTGGCATGTATGTGCATAATTTTGACTAGATTAGGGAGAGATCATTTTGGCTCCACTGTACCAACTCTAACAGTATGCGTTGGTTGACTGCTCTATCCAATATATGTCTGAAGTTTGAAGTTACCCTGGGAATAACAATATAAGAAATTGGCAAAGGAAATAAGCTTTTATGATTCAATCGAAAGCAATGTACTTAACATTTCTGTTTAGTGAAGTCCATTATAAAACTTAAAAGCACCTGTGAAGAAACATTCTTTCTAGGGATTAAGATTTTTATATGTCACAACGATGATGTGTGGACATTAGTGATGCACTTGTTTAGTTAATATTTAAATAGCCTTGGCTGAGAGAGAAAGGAAATGCTTTCTTCTGCTAAGACTTTGAGTAGAATGTGCCACTCGTGCTCTACGGGTAGGAGGAAGTCTCTGCTGAGCACGTCTGCCAGAAGATGGAAGTCCCCTTGAACATGTTGGAAGAGGAGGAACATGTCGTGTTTGAGTGCCCACTTCCAGATGTTCTGTAACAGTTTGAATAGCCTTAGAGAATGAGTGCCTACATGCTTGTTCAGGTAGTACACAACTGTGGTGCTGTCTGCGAGGCCATGGACTTTCTTCGCCTGGAGGTGTGCTTGAAAGGGTTTCCGGGCTTGGAATACCTCATGCGGTTCCAACAGATTGATGTGATTGGACACTACCGATGGGGACCTCACGCCGTGCAATGTCTGTTGAGAGAGGTGGGCCCCCAACCCAGACAGAGGTGCGTCCGTAGTGAGAGTGGCCTCTACTGCAGTGGTGGTAAAGGTTTTCCCCTGCAGAAGGTTTTCCCTTGACCACCACTGAGGAGAATGAACAAGGGCTGTAGAGACAACTACTAGATCGTCCCACTGGCTGCTGGCCGGACACCACTGGCTCAAGAGTCACTCCTGCATGGGGCGCATGCGCAAACGAGTATGAGGAACTAGGAAGACGCAGGAAGCCATCATCTTCAACAGCCACATGGCCCTGTGAACAGTTACCCAGTGACTGGCTATATAGTGAGGGATCTGGAACAGCATGTTTTGAACTATCTTGTTGGAGGGGAGTGTTGTTTTACAGACTTGTTCGCAGGACGCAGATCTAAAAAAAAAAGGGCGCATGGTTAGATCGTTTTCGGGTACAAAAAAGTATACTAAATAAATACCCTGGTTTACCTGGAGACGGGGAGTGGGGCAAACCATCGATGGTGCTCTTTTCCAACAGGACCTGAGCTCATCCAACAGGATGCGCAGATGGTCTGGTGACCGTCGTCTGCTTCTGGGTGGATGTTAGCGGGGTGATCGGAACAACCAGATGCAGTACCCATGCGAGACTGTCTTGAGTACCCACTGATTTGACATGATCACCTCCCATGTGTGGGCAAATGATGTTAGCCATCCCATGAATGGGGAAGTGTGGGAGGGGACCCATACCACTTAGTCACTTGGAGGTGGTGGCTGGGGAGCCTATGGAAGCAGAGGTTCTACCCCTGCCTTTTCCCTGATGAAAGCCCCTTTGTTGGGATTGAGAAATACCAGAAGAGCCCTGTCCGGAGGCCCAGTTGGATCCTCCCGAGCCATACTGAGCATGGGGTGAGCGGGAGAAAGACTGCCCTCAAAAGGAAAGGTGGGCGTTGGAGTTGCCCCGCTGGACAAAGGGCTTGGCTGAGATCTAGCCGAGTGATTTCAGGGTCTTATGCTCCTTCTTGGCCAACTCCAAAGCATCATCCTCCGCTTTCCCGAAAAGCTTGGCTTCCTCCACTGGTTTGATAATCAAAAGAGGCCTTAATCTCTGTTTTGAACTGTAAGGAAGGCATGGCATCAATAGTAAGATAGACACACGTGACCATAGTTCAAAGGTGTTTATTGAACTTTAACAAGGGTTTGATAAACGCCGATCTAATCCTAAATCTACAGATAGGAGAAATCTACGACCATCAAATAATAATGCAGTCTCGTCAAAATAAAAGGGCCTATACTAAAAAAAAAATATTGCTAATCCTTACAGCTAAAGACACATACTGTAGGGGAGTGAAAAAGAAAGAAGTGTGCACAAAATATAGGTCAGGATGTTCAGGCCGTTGGCCACCCTTCCCCATGTTTTCACCACGGGACAAGGCGGTTCACACGAGCATTGTACACTCTCAGGCATCTTCGGCATGAGGACACTGTTCCATTACCAGCATCAGGGCCTTCTGTGAGCAAGTCTCAAGTAATCAAAGCCTCTTGATGCAGAGGGCCTGATGTACCAAAACAAACAGTTACTTTCCTCTTACAAACACTCAAGTTAGGTGATTCACTCTTCACCTTGGATCCCCCTCACCTGAGCTACGATCCCTTTTATACCACAATCGTTACTTTGGATGCCCCTCTTCCGAGCTCAGATCCCCTTCTCCAATGTTTAGAGAAAAACCTCTCTGGGGTGGCTCAAGGCTCACCCCGGAACTCCCTCAGCCGGGCTCAGATCCTTCCTCTTACACAACCAGTCTCCCTCAGCCGGGCTCGGAACAATTGCAGTTCGTATTAGCCATCAAAGACTTTCGAATGTGCACAGGATTTAGCTTGACCCGTTGCAGGACCACTTCGATTTCACATTTCACATCTGCCACCTCTCAGTTGGATGCCTAACATAGAAATTCTAATGAGCACCCACATGGTGCCGGACCACTCTGCATATGGCATCTATCTTGGCTTCAAAAGTTCAGTCACTCCTTGGATGCTCAACTATATTTGCGTTGCTCATCACAAATGCTTCCCACACTGTTACTTCAGATTCCTTCATACAAAGTTGCTGCTCGCAACCTTTGGTTCTAACACAGACCGGTCTGCTATTAGTCTCCCCGACTCACCGGCTGTGCTGACTTTAATGGCACTGCTTTGTTGTAGGACCCAAGGACAGTACAACGGTGGCAATCACTCCTCTCTGCCTTGGCTATCAACGCAGGAGAGCCCCAGGTACCTCCGACATACAATGAACCTTTCTTCAGCTTTAATTCCAGGTCTTATGTTTCCTATTCTCGAGGGCTCGTGAAAGTAGCGGTTCTCCTCCGAAAAGGTCAAGTGCATTTCCCTCCTTGCAACCCTCTCTGGTCTTGCCCTTTTTCTCCTCATATTAAATTTCCATCTCGGAACTGCTGCTTCCTCGTGTGTTTTGCCTTGCTCAGAGTGTGCTTTCATGCTCCGCCTTTTATCCGTGTAAGTGTGGTGGAAGATAGGTGTGTGTGTGTAATTATCAGTAATTGCCGGACCCTTGTAGTGGGACATGTCAAGTATATGGCTCGGGTGTTAGTCAGTTTTCTTTCACAGTGAGCTGTCTGTGAGAAAGTGTGTGTCGGAAAAGGGGGTGCAGGGCCTGAGTTCCTAACTATCCCATCTGGTAGGATGGGGAAAAGGTGCTAAAGGGAAGGGGATACTGCATCTCGCTATCCGGTGTCCCACTCCCCAAAGAGTCCCCATCCCCCAGGTGATACTCCCGCACAGGTCCACCCCCAGGACCTGGATCCAAAAGTGATGGCCGTGTCCCAGCCACCTGGATGAAAGATCCCTGCGGACTAGCGGGGGGGAGACACCTTCTGGTTTCTCACAGAACCCAGACTTCAACCAGGCATGGTGCTTGAGGCGGTTTCCCTGGGCAAGGATACGCCCTGCAGTCTCGGCAGAGTCTAAGGTATTTTTAAGGATGTTCTGGGCAAGTTGTCTGTCCTCTGCAACCACAGCCAAAAGGTGGGTGCGGGTGGTTTCGGGACATCCTGAAGGCCGTCCTGGACGAGACCCCAATGAACGTGACCTTAGCTTGCGAGGAGCGTGGTGTTCGCAATCCTGGTGGAAAAAAAGCAGCAGAGGTGGTCAAAACTTGCTAAGGGCCTATAATTTCTTGCAGTCCTGGTCAGCAGGGGATTCTGATGAGGACAGCAGTACCCCTGCCCTACTGCGAGTAGTCGTGACAACTAGGGAGTCCGGAATGGCATGGCCCCTGATGTACAGCCACATCGTCACCAGCGCAGGAGCCACTGCACCCCTGCACTGCTACTGCTGCCGTCCAAGGAGAAATATTCTGTGTGTGCATCGTTCAATCTACTGCTACAACACTGACTGCTCCATGAGTTCTTCAGCCACAGAACTAAGATTACTAGCCTGACTAACCTAGGCTAGCATTACCTGAATATCTACATGCTGTGCCTCCAATTTTCGTGCAGATTTGAGCTCAGGCTGCAAGCGCCACAAGAAGTGCCGGCCTCCGCATTTTCCAGTTGACCCCAAGATGGCCACTTACACGCCAATCTGATTTTGTTTATATGGTTGGTAGGCAACATGAAGCATCATCGTGCTCTTAAGTCAATAGGCTCTGCCGGCAGGCGGAAGCCGGCCCCAACACCAAAGGCCCCCAGCATAAGGCCCTGTCCAGAGCCTGTCAGAGCAGAGAGGACCGGAGAACCGCCCAAAACACTTTTGCCTTTTCCAACACCATCGCCTCAAACCCTTTCTTCCTCAAGTTTGAGCACAAAGCACCCGCTGCGACCTCTCCAACACAACGGATGTACATTGCTGCTCCTCTTATCTACTCGAGTCATCATGTGCTCACTTTACTCTGCAGTAAGACTGTTCACACTGCATTGAGCTAGCGGTCTTGAAATTGGTTGCGCGCTCTGCCCCAAGCAACCATTGCTTCCATATAACCATAACCTACTTCCTCCACGATAGCGTGAGTCAGGGCCACTCTCCACGCTAGTACGCCCCCCCCCCCCCCATCTCTCCCTACGACTCATACGCCCCCATTATCATTGGCACGTATCTGCAAATGCTACCCTCAATCATATCCTGACCGCTGCCCTAAATGTGCAAGCCCCTAATTCGATCACGCTTATGCGCACTCCGCACTCCCATCCTGTAATCTTCGTATCGGACGTCACCAAGGGCAACTAACTTACCTTTGCCATTAAGCCGAGAACTAGAGTGTGGTCGTGCGCTACAGCTGCGAGTGTACCGCCACCTCCGTCAGAACACTGCGTCTCATCATTCCCTGTTACTGCCATGTGCGCACTCGTTCTATGGCTTTGTACGAGTTAACGCTCGTTGTCATTGCCGCAAATTATACTCCGATTATCATCTTTCAATTGCTTCATGTATCACTTCTCACACTATTATGGTGCCTTTTTTCTTGTGATTTTCTCTAAAACTCTTTTATTGCTGTCTATTTTGTGCCCGATGACCCTGACCTCGATTATCTGTAAATACCACCTGGAACAATGTTAGGAATACGTCTGAAGGGATTCCGTCACGCTACAACACTAGCTAACACCTTACAAGGCTGAACCATCCACTGTGTATCCATGCTTTTGGTGTATGTCAATTGGGCGATTCATTAAAGACTTCTAAACTATTGTTTACATAATTGCTATGCTGTACCACTGCCTGCACCGACACCTAGAATGTGCTCTTAGCTCTCCCTCCCCAACCCCCAGCCCACTATCATTTTTCGCTGACTCAATCTCCAAGCCTCTGTGGCAAGCACCTCTCCCACCATTGATCTTCATGGCCAACCTACGGATGGTCACACTCCCCATGGCCACCTTATTACCACTCTTGAGCACCATTACACCCACCAAATTCCTCCCCCCTTTTGCTCCCAGCCAAGTACCTAGACTTACTTCTGCTGACCTAGTAAGACCCATTATTCTAGACTCAGTGAGTAGAGACTACTCTCTCACTCCCAGCCAGTGCATACTGCATTATGCTACAAGGCCCATGCCGAACATACCTTGTTCTACAACTGTCAGAAATGCTAGACTTGGCTCTCGCACCAAAGCCAAGAACATCCATCTGTACAAGACTCCAACTAAAACTATTTCAGTCAACTCAGATTTCTCCACTACTAACCATACAGTCCCCGCACAGGCTTTTAAGCCTATCCTCCCTACGCCTCCACTGGTATTAGAGACCCCTCACTTCAAAGGAGCTCTCATCAATGCTAGATACCGGATCGCTCATGCGCTAGATATAGCAGATTTCATCTCCTCCAATAAACGTGATTTTTTTAGCAGTCACCGAAACGTGGCTTCACCCAGCAGCAGGACCATCCCTTACGCTAGCGCTACCTGAAAACTACACAATCATTAGAGCCAACAGAACATCCAGTAGAGGTGGAGGGGGTTGCATTCATTGCCAAAAATCAACTTGGCCTTAGAGAATTTGCTAGCCAGCCAATCTCACCAGGAGAACACCTCTCCGTCAAACTCCCCTCTCACCTGCTCATACACTACTTATCCACCTTATATACAGACCTCCTGGCCCCTTGTCCTCCTTTGAGGAAGACATTACACATCTGCTCACCCAGAACACTAAACCTAGCTTACAAATCATGCTTCTGGGTGATCTGAATTTAGGCTTACACAACATCCAAGATGTCAATGCCACAGCCTTAGAAAACTCACAGAACTAGGCTTCTCACACCATATCTCCGAACCAACACACAGCAAAGGCAGAACCCTTGATTGGGTAGCTGACCTAAACTTGAATACAAAAATCCTTTCAAACGCCCTGTGTGCATGGTCAGACCATCACATCATATCATATCCTTCACGATCTACATCAGCAGCCCACTACTCAGTGGTCAACAGGTCCCCCCTGCCTTGACCAGAAATAACCGCCTGATCACTTTGGAGAACACACTGCGTCTCCTCCAGCCTATTACCAACCCCCATAAGGACCTAGACAAGGACCCTGCCAACCTGGTGGACCTATACAACCAGAATTTACCCAAGCCCTTGACCAAATTGCTCTGCTCAAATTGAGAAAAGCCAAGCCTCCAGCACAACTAAATAAATGTTTTTCTCTAGACTTGAAAGCCCTGCATAAAGCCAAAAGATGCTCACAAGCTACCTGGGGAAAAAAAAATACTTAATTCCAAAATAAGGAAATGTTCAACAATGCTTCTAACATTTAAAAAGCCGTTATATTGAAAACCAAAAGTGACACTTTCAATAATAGAAATTCAAAATGCCAAGTCCAGTTCCAAAGAGCTCTTCTCCATCCTCAAAGAGCTTGCGTCACCCAGCACCCCACCTAACATGTGCCTTAAAGACATCCTAAGGTGTGCCAACATCCAAAAGGCACTTCTAGACAAAATCGCACAATTACAAACAAAAATCGAATCCAAAAAACTCTGCCACTCATCAAGTGCCAAATCAAGTGAACTCCACTCTAATCTCTCCAACTCCTGTTGCCTATTTGAATTCTCCCCAATCACGACCAAAGAGGTAGAAGCTATAATTGCTAGCCTTAAACCATACAGATTCCAGGCATACATCTGCCCAGCTACAACAATGAAAAAAACGGTGCAAAGGAACTTGCTCCCTTTATCACATCATTCATTAATTCCTCTTTCGCCTAATGTTTTGTCCCAAAAACAATCTTAAAAAACCTCATCTCTACCCTAACATTCCGACCAATTACAGACCTAGAACAACCGTACCCCTTCTTCTGAAGATACTGGATAAAGCAGCCTATATCCAAGTACAGAACCACCTCGAAAGCAACAACCTTATTGGCCTCCGGCAATCCGGATTTAGACCAAGACATGGTACTGATACAGCACTCCTGGACTTAAAAATCCAAATGGATGAAGCTAAAGATAAAGGAAATCCTGCCTTACTCCTCTTACTCGACCTATCAGCAGCTTTCGATTTAGTTTGTCATAACATCCTAACCACACATGTGACTACAGCAGCCTCTTTCTCCCCTAAAGCCACTCCTTCCTCTCAGACAGAACAATGAGGGTCTTTCTCCCCCTCCCCCCTAACAACCTCCCCCTCATCAGCCTCAGCAGAACCCTCGCCAATCACATGTGGAGTCCCGCAGGGCTCCTGTGTCACACCAACCCTATACAACATCTTTACAAAGCTTCTGTTTGACAACCTAGATGACATGGGCGTCCCCTACACAAAATACGCGGACGTTACTCAAATTCTCCTCACTCTCTCAGGTTTATACGACAAAGACTCAACACTCAATGAAATCTACCTTAGAATTCAAGCCTGGATGGCCGAGAATGGCCTTTGCCTCAATGACGAAATGACTGAGCTACTGCTGATCGGCTCCAGGCACCGCCTCAACAAGCTATATCCCCAATACAGACCAACAATAATATCAAAGTGTCAAAGGATGTGAAAACACTTACTTAGACTCCAGCCTCTCCCTGTCCAAACAAGTCAATGCATTATACAAAGAAATAGGTGAGCCCTCAAGGTGTTCAGTGCGGGTAAAGGGCAAACAATATAAGGTAAACGAAAAGGGAACACCCCCACTAAAAAGTTGACATAGAAATGAATGTCCTGGTTTTTACTTGTTTTTCCAAAACAATGTCTATTATGCTCATATAGAGTAAAAAGTAGAAAGATACCCAAAGTACAATTTGGAAAGTATTGACCATTTTTAATGATTGAAAAAATTATATACACAATATATTGAAAAATTAAGAGCACATTTGCAATAAATTCAATAAGATTCTTAAATAGATTATTCAAAAGGAGAGACAGTGAGTTAAACAGAGTCTGAAAGATACATTGTTAAAATACATAAAGAAACTTTTTCAAAACATGAAAAAATGAAGTCAAAGACAAAATCACTTTCAACAGTCAGATTTCATAGACTATTGAGGACTAGAATGTATACAAACAAGGGGGGTACAGAAAGAAATTACAAAAAAATTAGTAATCAATCACAAAAAAAGTTTTTATCTGAACTAGACTTCGTATTTTCTATTCATACAATTTTTGAAAACTGTCTATTTTCAGAGATTCTTATCTTTTTTTGTGTGTATCAGTATATGATCATGTTTTGTAGAACTGCCTACGTGTCAGTTTTTAAACAGAAAAATAATTATAACAGTATTGTTAGTTCTTACACTTTTTAATATGCAAAATACTGAAGACACGTTTCGGCTGTTGCCATCTTTTCTTGGCATATGTTTTTTTGGAGCCTTCCTCAGGGCAAATCTGACCCTGTGTGTTGTACAGGGGCGCGCAGACTAAGGAGCCTTTTGGTTTGCTGGTGGCTAGGTTCCTCCTCTTGGGGCTGCGAAAACTGAGGCTATCAGTGCTCAGCTTGAATCACTGTAGAGTCCATGAATGGGGGGGCATACTTGGATGCTGTTACAAAGTATGCATAAGTTTTGATGCAACTAGGGATCTCCGTACGTGTAATGTCACTGTAGAAAGTCTCACAGATGGACAAAGTCAGCATTTAGAAAAGTCTGTGTTTGAGGCGCTGGTCTGCGCGGTCATGAAGGCGGTGCTGAATGCTCGCTGGAGGGCAGGATCTCGTTTCCTGCTCCTCGTATTGGTGTGGTAATGAGTGTTCTTCGTAGTTGCCTAATGAGCAAAAGAAGCCGAAGTTTGAGGTTCACATCGAAAGCCCGGTGTCAGTAGATCGCCGGAGAGAAGGAAGTATCGAAGCAGACGCACCGCAGTGTCAATGCAACTGCCTGCAACTCCAAATGAATAAACGCATGCAGACCCTTCCTGTCCACTATAAGCTGTATCACACTTGCAAGAGCTCTTATACTCTCCCAACTTTGACTATTGAGGCTCTCTATAGTTAGACACCAGCAAACAAAACTTAAACAAGTTCCAAGTGTTGCAAAACAATGCCCTCAGATCAGCTCTAAACATTCCTCGCTACAACCACATCTCACAAGCAAGACGCAATACTAACTGGCTTCCTATACAAAACAGGATCCCTTTCAGAATGTTAACGATCACTCACAAATGTCTCTCAAACTCAGCCCCCAAATACCTGATCGATAAATTCTCTACAAAGGAATTTTCTAGACCTACCAGAGCCAACTACCTTCACTGCCTTAATATCACAAAATTTAAATTGCTGAATTCCTTCCTTCCTAAGGTAAAATCTTGGCTCTTGTCCCAACTGAATTAAGGATACACCACCACTACCAATTCCACACCTATGTGCACACTAGGTTTACTACGTAGATAGGACCTACACCTAGATTTGTAACAATAGGCGTCCCCTTCGTCGTTCTCCACCTCCATTCTTGTATATAACTTGTATAGTACTTTTCAAGTCATCTTATTTATTTTGTAACCATATGCAATTGCCCACACTGTATTTTACTGTATCTCGTCACTGTATGAGACTACTGTGTGTTCATGTAATAACTGTACCATTATGTAACAATTGTTGTATACGTAAGCAAAAGCGCCTAGATACCCTTGGGTTTGGTGCGCTATATAAGCAAATAAACTAAAACTAAACAGCAGGACTGAAGGAGACGGGCAGAACATTTTCTCCACACAGGGATTCACTGCACAGGTGAGCGATGGTGTCAGCAATGAGGGGGGCCAGGGTCTTCTTGACAGAGTTCAATAAAGGAATAGCTTGGCTGACCAGGGTCTTTTCCGTAAGGATACTTTCCACAAAGTCAGATTCAGGGATGGCTTTGTGTGTAGTAATCTTAAAGTGATCAGCAGCCTTTTTAAGAAGGTTGTTGAACTTCATTTGGTCGTCTACAGGCGATGAGTCCAGAAAAATAATTTCAGGGTCCGTTTCATATGGAGGGTAGAATGCCACATGCCCTGGTCCTCCACAGGTTTCCAGTCTGGCTCTTAATAGGTGGGATCCTGGCCAGGGTCTTGAGCACAGGAAGCATCCTGGCTAGGATCATCCGGGTCGTCTAGAAAGACATCCACCTGGGGATCCTGATGGGACTCCTCTAAGGAGGAGAACTGAGCACCGGGAGAGTGGAGCCTCTGGGACTTGGAAGGGATGGGGCAAGAGTCCACATCCCTATGTCTCTACAGCACGTCGTTGAATTAGCCTGAAAAATTATTGAATTCAGCCATTTTATTCATGCAAGCCTCAAACTTGCCCCTTGTCCATTTAGTGGAGTCTGAGGGATCTGGAGGGGGGGGGGCGGGGGGGGTTAGGGCCGTGCAGGAGGCACTGGGTCTTGATGCAGGGCCCAAGAAAGAGGAGAAGAGGCCGGAGAAAAGCCCAGAGGCAAAAATGGGGCCTTCTTGGTGTCCAAAATGGGCGAATTAGCTTTAGAAAGCTCTGCCCGGAGCTTCGAGAGCGTTTTCATTGAATGGACCCGTTTCGGCATGATTTTCGGCTTTGTCGCGTCAGAAGTTGAAGATTTAGTGGGAGCGGCCGCTCCAGAAGATGATTTAGCACCATGTATAGGCCGCAGAGGCGGGTGCATAGAGGGCGAAGAACCGCAAGGTTTGGACAGGCCTGTGGGTGTGGAAGCTTTCCTTGACAGGTCAGCCAGGGAAGCTTTAGGGGTTGTGTGCTTGAAAGCATGTGGTGTGTCGTCGCCGGGGTAGGACTTCCCCATAGCACTGCCGGCAGCATGCTTTTTGGGGCCAAGGACGGACACATGTGAGCGCAAGGGCTCCAGAGTAAGGTTAAATGTCTCCGAATCGGAGCTGCTGACATATTCCTCATCTGAGGCACCGACGGGGGTAGGACTCTCGGCCTGCATGGCGCAGGCCGCCCATTGTTTCGTATGCCTGTCTTTCAGGGTCTTGGTCCGAAAGAGCTTGCAGGCTTTACACAAGTGCTTGTCATGGTCCCAAGGGAGACACTGGTTGCATCAGCGATGGGTGTCCTTCCAAGGACACTTGCTGTTGCAAGACAGGCAAAATTTTAAGGGCGTCCTAGCAGAGGGAAGCAGCAGCCAGACCAAGAGAAAGAGCAGAGAAGGGGCAAAGAAAAGGCCTTCTCAGAGGAGAAAATACAGCCAGGGCCCCACTCTCCCTACTGTGAATGCCAGGCCTGAGGGCCAAGGCCACGTGATAAACAGTCGCCGATCAGTCCAGATGGGAACATCGATAGACAGGACCAGGCGTCAAAATAGCCACCGAGTACTCGATGGCAAACTAACCACCGAAGAACAGTGAAATTAGCGATATATGGAAGTAGCAATATCAACTCTTAAGAGCTCTGCATTCTGGTGGGACCTCGACGCGTGAGGGATTTTGGGTACACTACATGTCACGTTAAGGATAGTGTTACAGTCACACCCATGTCGACATTCCTTTTCGATCTTCGAAAAAAAGATGCAATACTCTGTGATTACTACTAGATGTCGGACTATATCCACAGCATGTGATTCTAAACAGATTCACAAGCATCAGAAACATATTTGACATGCATTACTTACCGTAAAAGCATTTCTGATTGCACCTGCATAGATTCACATGCTGTGCATATAGTCCGACATCCAGTGGTAACCGCGGAGTATTGCATCTTGTCTTTCAAGAATCGAAAGGGGACGTCGACATGGGCGTGCCTGCAACACTATCCCCAACGTGACGCGTAGCGCACCCAAAATCCCTCACGCGTCGAGGTCTCTCGGATTGTATTTTTTCTTCCGTGAGGGAGCCTTATGACTATCGTGAGTGAGTACAGAAAAGAGAGAAAACCAGTAGAATTCTATGTTCCTTCCATCCGAGCGGTACTGCTCGCTAGTCTATGCACAGTATTTGAATTTAAGCAGATACAATCATCAGAAATGCTTTTTACAGTAAGTAATGCATGTCTTCTGATGCTTGTTAATCTGCTTAGAATCACATGCTGTGCATAGACTAGTGAGCAGTACCCGGAGTTGGAGGTGGGTTGTGAGAAGGAACAGTAGTGAACAGATGTCTTAGTACCGCTTGTCCCACCTGAGAATCGGTCCTAGAATGTGTGTCTAGGCAAAAGTGTTTTGTAAAGGTGTGTACAGAACTCCAGGTCGCCGCTTTGCTAATGGACTCTAGGGGAACATTTGCAATGAATGCTATGGAAGCCCCAGTGCCTTGAATAATCTGGTCGTCGACTAGGGAGGCCGGTCGAGTGGGTGTGGTAGGGGGGAATCCATGCACAGGGCGTCAGGTTCCGGTGTTGGAGTAGGTGATGCCCATGGTTGAGGGTCGACCCGGTCGTGGTTGTCCTCCCAACCCTCTGTGGGGTCAATGTGATCATCCACAGGGTCAACAAATGGGTATCCATCCTGGTTAAATTGGTCTACAGGGATTTCATCCTCAGGGAGGTCATAAAGCTCTTCTTCCTCCTGAGAAGGATCAAAAGTCTTTGCAATATTTGCAACAGAGGGAAAAAAGGCTCTCCTCCCAAGGCCTTTTGGGGGTAGACTTCTCTAAGCGTTCCACAAACCTCTCTAACCTATTCATACACCCCATATTGAGGAACCAGAGGAGTCTAGGGGTGAAAAAGGCTCTTCCAGTTGATCTTGTGCTGAATAACATCGAGATTATTCTTTTAACGTTGAGGAAAGAGACCAAGCGCCCTCTGAAAAGTCCTTTCAAGGTTCCGATGGTCGTGGCGGGTCTTCGGGCGTATCTTTAGGCCTATCCGTAGGTTTCGGTGAATCCTGGGTCCTCTCTCTGGGTTTCGACGAGTCCTTAGATTTCTCCTTAAATTTCGATGAGCCCCGCGACCGTTCTTTCTAATTTGAGGCCGAAACAATCCTAGCGATGCTTTTGGCAAGATCTGGTGTAACAGTAGAGTGTTTGGTCTGAGCCTGAGGTTGCGCAGTTGTTTTGGCGTAACCGGGGCCTTCTACTCCGCCGACGCCTTCTTCTGATACGTCTCGACGGACACTTGAATATTGGTGGTAACTCCCTTTGATTTAGACTGCCCGGTCGCATGCCGCACCTGCGGTTGCCAATGGCCTCCGATTCGGAGTCCTGGTCGTCACTAAGCCCTTCGTCACACTCAGCAGCTGCGGCGGCAGGTGAACTACTCTCGGCCTGCGACATCCCGTAGGCCGCACACCGATTAACACGGCGCTTCTTTAGTATATTCGGATGCAGGAGCTTATAAGCCGCACAGGACGCTTCTTTGTGGTTAAGGGGAAGACACCTATTACACTTAAGGTGTTGTCTTGCCAAAGGAATTTGGCCTTGCATGAAGGACAAAACCTAAATGGAGTCCTCTCCTCTCCAGAGGAAAGGGAAAGGCATTCTTAAAAAGGAAATGTCCACCCCAATCCCACTCTCCCTACTGTGTAGGCTGGCCAGAAGGCCGGGCCACGTGGTCGGCAGCTCCGACTGGATCACTATCCGTCAAAGTTCCATGGAGCAGGCTTCGGTGTAGGTCACGAAACAGCCGTCGAGGGAAGGGACGGCAAGATAATATCTACATAAACGACCAAAGGTCGAAAAGTATAACAATAGCAATGTCTCTGGAAGAGCTCCGTATAAGGCGACCAGTATACTGGGCGGAAAAAAACAATCTGAGGAACCTCGACGCATGAGGGATTTTGGGTACACTACACGTCACGTTAGGGATAGTGTTACAGGCACACCCATGTCGAGGTCCCCTTTCGATTCTCGAAAGACAAGATGCAATACTCTGCAGGTTACCACTGGATGTTGGACTGTATGCACAGCATGTGATTCTAAGCAGATTAACAAGCATCAGAAAATGTCAATTATGTTGCTGCAGTGTTGAAGCAGGTGTACGACACTACTGCTGTGTGAAAATAGGATGAACTTAAATCAAGAAGGTGACCTTGTGCTATTGGCTGCCTGGATTTCCAATTTGGGGTTTCCAGGCCCACTTTTAAGGACCATCAACTTTGGGCTTTTTGTAGTCATTTTTGGTTCTTTGATAACTTTTTGGTGGCCAGAGGGACTTCAGCGCATGTCTCCCATTATGTCCCTTTTTAACTTATACAAGGTATATGGTATTAGGTCACCCCTAAGGCAGACAGTTCCGAGGGTGCCCTTCAGGAGCCCCATTTTTACCCTACATGGGTTTTAGGGAGTAGGTTGGCGGAAGTTAGACTTTCATTTTGGCTTCACCATTGATGCAAGCCATTGTACCTTTTTGGTAGCCCAATGTAACCTTTTGGTTGCCATCTCCTTTTCCACATATGTCAAAAGGCATGAGGAATGGAGGGGGATCTCCCTAAAAGGGAAAGGGGGATGCCGGGTCTCATCTGACCATGTCTTATTTGACAATGTTTTATCCCCCCACCCCACCCCTTTAGGGTTGCCGCCCCCCATGTGTTCCTGCCTTGCATAGCCACCTGTCCACATGAGGGTAGGCTACCTGCAGGAAAGGCGTGATGACATCAGATTCGAGTCCTAAGGAATTTATTGGGACCATACAAATCGCTTTGGCCAAGGGTTCTCGGGTAGTTCCCAGGGCTGAGCGGGTTCTTGGGGAATTGACGCTAGGGCCATACCCACTCTCTTTCTCACCTACCCCGGCCGTTACCTACCTCTCCAACCCAGGCGTGCTCAACAGGTGTTCGTACTATCGATCAGTGCCACCTGTTGTCTTCGCTCCTTCTGGGGCCAAGTATAATTTCCCTAAAACGTGGGCTAACTATCTCCCAAAGAGTGTTCTAGCTTTCCGTGAACTATCCCGCTTAGTAGTCTTAGGGATTTAGGAATGTTGCCTTCTTTTCACTCTTCTTTCTCTCACACCCACTCGTACCTTTTGATCTGATTTCTCCTCTCACTTAACTATATATCACTTCTTACTGTCACTATCTCTTCCTATATCCATTGTTCCTTTCCTCCCGCTCCAATTCCTTGCCTCTGATTATTATTCTCGTTATAGGCACACACTACTCTTATCACTAGCTACTCCTATTCTCCCACTCCATTGCTCCTACTACACTTCCATTATTACTGTTCTTGCACTGCTATTAACACTATCCATTTACTTCCTTTACTGCCTACTACTACTGGGTTACCAGACATTTGGTCGAAAAAAATTGGTCGACCAGACAAATGGTCGAACCAATTTGGTTGAAAACCAAATGGTCGAATTTTTTTTTTTTTTTAACCCTTTTTTTTTATTTTTTTGGGGGGGTCCCCCCCCAACCCCCTTTTTTTCTCTAAAAACCCCTTTTTTTACAAAACGAAAACCCGAAAAATAAATATATAAATAAAAAAAAAAATTCGACCATTTGGTTTTCGACCAAATTGCGTCGACCAAATTGCAGTCGACCAGTTTTTTTTCGACCAATTGACTGGACACCCTACTACTGCAGTCAATCTATTCATCTTTCTACTAATTTATGTGCACTACCACCCTCTACTACCACTCTACTGCCGGTTTGTCTCACTTGCTGCTCCTGCTTCCAGCTGTCTTAATCCCAACTACTACTACCGCTGCCACTCTGCTACACCTACTCTACACCTCTATTCCTCACACTCTCCCTAACACTCCAGACCCCCTCCATATAATAGTCTTGGCACTCCATTCACCCTCACTCTACTAACCCAACCTCCAAGCATTCACACACTTCCTTATATACCCCCACGCCCTCCCAGGATTGGTCCCCTTACCTTATCCAATAGCTTACATGTCTCACAGGGGTGTGGCAGGGTCAGGGAACGCTGATCAAGCCTGGAAGGCCTCCCCCACTATCCCGTCTTGCTGCATTTCTCACAATGACGACGTACTGGTCAGAAGGGAACTTCCATGCCCTTTTCCACAGACCTGACAGTAGGCCTCATTTACCATTCCCTGGTGGTTTAGTTGGAACTTTACCAGTAAGGCTTTTGCCGTTAGGTAGCACGCAGGTCCCAGTTCCTAACCTTTTTAGATCCGTCCCCGCCTCATCAGCATCTTTCTTGCAGCCCATAAGCAAACTACTTTGCACGCCAATTCTCATCCAATAACACCAGTTCTGCAATATGCCTACAGTCTCTCTCTCTCCTGCCCTCTTCCTCCCCCTTCTACTCTATCCCGCCTTTTAGCCTTTTCCCCCATCTTCACCTGCTAAATTGGCACCCATTCTCCAGATTACTAACCAATTGTGCCCTCATATGGTTATCAATTTGTTCCGCAAACGATCAGAGATGTTGCACGTAGCACCAGCTCCCATCTCTCAAACTTTTTCAACCCCTCTCTTGCTAAGGGGATTTTATCTACCTGTTCCAAACTAACTAATATTTGACCTATCCTCAGGCAGCCCTAGGCAAAGCCACCCCCTTCAAACTGGTTTACAAACTACCTCTCTAATCTCTCTTTTGCCAACTCCCGAAACAGAGACCTGAGATGCCGCCCTTCCCTCTCTCAGTGAGAGTCCCTTACGAATCAGTCCTCTCACCCCTGCAACTCCTTCGGTAAGATCATATCTTCCTTTGCAGACGACATTCAGAACTTCTGTCATGCTTCCACCCTGGAACACAGATTAGCTCATCAGCTACAAGCTACTGAATGGCACTCCACAGTTGTATGCTCAAATTCTCCAAGATTTAGGTCATCCACATCCCTGCCAGCAAAGCCCCTGTGCTACCCTCCCTCACTATTCTTTTCCACCAACCTCCTTAATGTCTCACAATCTTGGGGTCATCTTCAACGGTGATATAAAGCTCCAAGCATTATCTCTACTGCTTTTGCTCAAAGTTTAAACCTGCTGAGCATCACGATGGTCTGTCCTCTCACCCAGCATTCCGCAAAAACCTGCATCTACGATCCGGTACTAAAACTACTGACAGAGCTTCCTCCTTCAACTTTGTTTCTGCGCCCTCACCCCATTTACAAAATCTTCAACTTTGCTACCAGCATTTTCTAGAAGCTCCCTTGCTCCCCTGCCTTCATATGAGGTGTCTCTCTATGCACAACTGAACCTCCTCAGAAATCTACGTTTACACTTCTAATCTACCCAAAAGCTACATTCGCTCACCCCCACCGGGCTGTTTTCCACTCCCACTACTCCCTGACTTGACCTTTCACAATATCTCGCTCCTCAACCCTGATCACAGGAACTCACTACATTCTAAAGCAAAACAATCATACATTGAAGTTGACCCTCCACCTCCTTGAAGGGACCGCACACTATCATGCAACATCCCCCTCATGAATTCTGTTTCATTTCTACTAATATAAATAGGTTTACATCTCCCTATACAGATTTCTCCCGGGTAGCCCATGTGGCTGCAGTGTCCCCATACCATGACCTGCCTCACCGCCAACATTACCTAGTTCATTGTCAATTTCACATTTCCTCTCAAAAGACACACTGTTGAGCGATTGCACGAGTTCTGCTTGATCCTATGCAATGGTTTCTATGCTTCTAAGATATGCAAAATGGAATTCTGGACCATCTCATTGGTAACGCAATCAGGTGCAAAATAAAGAGATAAACATGTGAAGATCCTTGTGTAATTCCAGCATTTGTTCACGTGCATAATAAGCTGCAGTAGTAATGTCAGTTGTTGTGTATGCCTTACCAGAAGACAGAATGAAAAACGGCAGACAATCGAGCCTCCATACTGCACACACTTTGTGCAATTACAGCGCTCGAGGGTGCTGAAACGTAACCCTGTACTCAGTTGAGAGTCAAAACAGGAAGACAGGAAAGCGTGTTGACATATCTGCTAGTAATGCAGAGAGGAAGGAAACATTTTATCCTGCAGTCATGTATTTCCTGAAACTGAATAGCTGAATGATAAATTCACATATGCCTGGAGCTACATCAGCAGCAATGCAATGATGGAACACACGTGACTCACATTGTTCTTGCTGTAGAAGTAGGAAAGCACAGGGAAGCGCCCTCTGCTCCTGAATTTGGCACTCCCGACCAGTGTGGCTTTAGAAGCAGCTTTGGGAACCACTAAGGTGGGTGGGTAGGTTGTGCAGACCTAGAATACAAACAGAGGAAACAAGTCATGAGGAGATAGCACAAACCACAGTAGATAAGCGGCCCAAGAACCGGCGTCACTGACAGCTCGCCAGCATTGGTCCCGCCTGCAACACAAACAAAGATATCTTTCAAGACTGACGCGAGTACAAATTTACAGAAAGTAACTCTTAAAACAGCCTTTATCACTGCGTTCCTAAAGATCCCATCACTGCCAATGTGAATTATTTGGTTATTCTATTTGGGTGTAGAGCTCTTTTCAGTGCAGGAGTTCAGTATGAAACATTGACAGTTAAAGGAACATTTTGATATAATCTCGCAACAGACATTTACGTCATTGAAATTAGGGCGTTCAGACTTTCAAAAGTGACATCTTGAGACATTTTAAGTATTGAAGAGAAGGTTCTAAAACACCTTCAGAAACCTTTTTCAGGACAGAGCAGAAAATATGGTGGCCAAAATGTTTTGGGGTCCATGAAGAAGAGAAATCGGGACACGTGTTGACCAATGAAAAGAAACCCATTATTCCATTTTCACAGGTTTCGTGGATACATGTCTCATCAGGTGAGAATACACAGTGCCAGCGATTGGGCGGTTAAACATACAATTTTTCAATGCTACACTTTAACATAGCAGCTCAAATGCTAGCTCACCCGGTAAGGTTGTTGTAAAAAAAATAATAAACAGACAGAATATAAATGTCACACTTAAAAGACATCTCCCACCTGTTTTTTCACCACAAAAGCAAGGACGTGCATGGAGGCCGATGACATGGAATCAAAACACAATGCCAGATGTGCTCCATTTCTAACCTAAAATGCACTTTTCAAAAACAGTATGAAGTTTGCTGTCAATTGCGCACACAATCAGCCCATTATATTGTAAGTAAATGTGCCAGGCACCTGTAGGCTTTTCTCTGGCTGTAAATACAACGGGCTCAGTGTCCTAGATGAACTCTACAACAAAGGAATAGGTTTGGAGACTGCAGGCAAACATGTTTTCAAAGATCTAATTTGACACCGGGACCAGAGCTCTGTTTAACAAATTCGGAACAAATCTAAGCACAGGAAATTCTGGATGATTTGAGTTTGGCTGAATCGCACAAACATTTCAGTGACTTGGACTGAAAAGGTTTTGTACAGAAGGGCAGGTTGACATCTGCCACAAAATAATTAATGAATACGCCTCAGGGTATTTTCTTTTTTTTTTAAATTAAAAAAGAAACCATGCCCCACTGATCTGTCTGGAAAAGCCCTGTATGTCTCTTTAACAAATATTTTCCCTGTGCCACAAATAGACAAATGCTATTTCTACCACAATTCAGATGGGTGTAGGTAGTAAACTTAAGTGGCCCGCGACAAACACATCTTAAAAGAAATGTTTGTTGACATCCCACAAAAGGCGTGCCAATGGAATAGAGGAGAGAGACACACATTCTCTGATGCTTTTATTTTTCTTTGCATAATCCTGAAACTAGTCGGTGCTGCAGTGATACAATTATTGTCAGGGGAATATTTGCTTCAAACGACATTGTGCCTGGAAAAAACAGCTTGTGCTCCCACCCATGAAAAATAACTATGGGGTTATTTGCCCTCTTATTTCATTAATTTTCTTTCCTGGTCTGTTCTTTCGCCACTGTCTTTCCTTTCCTTCCGTTTTTCTTTCTGGCAAGTGTTCGTTCTCACTTGCTTTATATGTCTCCTTTCTTTCGGTCTATCTGATCAACGGATCTCCATATTTTTATTTCACCCCTTTCTCTTTTGTTAGTCTTTTTCGTAAAATACCCATAACCTTAGCACTGGGTAAATTCCTAATTGATATCAAAAAGACATTGGAAGTGGAAGATTCCCAGTTGATTCAGACATTTGGAAAGTAAAACTTTTTTTTCTCCCGTTCTGTTTTTTATGCTTGGAAAGTAACATGAAGTGCTTAAAAGGTTGTCTGTTTGTATAACCTATGAAGCAAATAATAATGGTCTTTTTCCTGTTTCTTGTTCTACATCTCAATCAGTCTTCCTTTCTTCCACTGTATTTTCCTTGCTCTTTCTACTATCCATCGCTCATCTTTTCTTCATTCATTCTTTCTCTTTTCAGTGTCTGTGTGTCAGGATTTGCAGTGGTTGTCAGGGCACTCGTGGTCTCTACAGCCAAAGCCCCCAGAAGCGGGCTAATAGCCCTGAAGGTGTACCTCTCTGGGGCCTCAGACCGCTAACGTACCACAAATCCCATGATTCCCATGCACCGTGCAGATTGCCGATTGCTACTCTTCATGGCACGGGTTGGAAGCGGTAGCTTCATTCTGCATTCACCTTGGGAGGTTCACCAGGCTTAAGATAAGTCATGCTGATGTATATTCTGTGATTTTACTGCACCATTGGTCAACTATGTTGTGTGACTCTCCGTGAAGTAACAAAGCCAGGGTTCCGCTAAACTTGAACAGCTCTGTGATTCAACAGAGCCTATGGCAAAACACGCCTGGGTACCATTCTTGGAATTGCTGTCATGGGGCAGCACTCTCCTGCTCGGTGGTGCGTTAGGTTATGAACACTGGAGTGGAAAATCAGTCCTCAACTGCTGTGTGCCATCATTGTATTGTTGCTACCATTTGTGTTGTTCGTCAATATTCAGCACACCAAGCTATATGATGTGTCATATGTGTTCATTCATCCATGTGCTTATGTTGCACCAATTGGGAACTGCTTTACATGTTGCTAAACCAGGATATTAGTGCGTATTAGGAAAAGGCAGAAGCTATATGGAGATTACAAGTTGTGTGTTCATCATTGCGTGAAACCGGGCAGGATTACTAGGCTGCACATCCAGCAGGGTTTATAGTACGGAATCCTAAGTACACATAATCAAGAGTGTGTAGCGATTGTTACTGTGAACATGATCAAGAGTGTGTAGAGTTTGTTACCCCAACCAATCTCGTACCCCTAACCCTTTTTCTGGTTTTCCTTCTGCCCCCACCCCATCCACAACTCTTCACCTCCCTCTGCCCCCCACATTGGCTGCCTCGTGGGGACCCGTTCACTGGAAATCAGGGACCCGTATCAATCAAGGTGGGAGGGTCGTACTCCACTCGGCTTCTGTGGTTAGGGAGGGGGTGTGGATTCCCCTCTGGGCCTGACACTATGTTGCTTCCTTTTCTCTGCCTTTCCTTCCCTCTCCATCATTTAGGTTTTCCTTCCATATATTCTGATGTTCTCTGCACTTTTTCCGACCTTTGTTCTTTTTTCTTCTTTCCTTTCCATCTTTCATTTTCCATCCACTTTATTCTCAGTCTCACTTTTATTCTAGATAGGCCTCCTAAATATTACTATGTTTCTACCAGCTATTTACACAGTCCTACTGAGGACTATCCTACACTCACTTATCATGCTAGATGCTAACCTACCTAACACCCTGCCTCCGTTGACGTCTGTAACGCATCTGAACTGTAACTCTCCTGGCCAATATCTACATCCTAGCCATGGGTCCCCTGAGACAGCCACCTCTGTATCACTCCCATGGGATACACTTAGTAGAAACCTTAGACTCTGTGCCAGACTAACTAAACTGCATGAACTTCTCCGCAGGTCTCTTCCCCCTACCAACATCAAAACCAACTTCCAACAGGTCTGTAAACCTTGTTATACTAGGCTACCTTTCAACCCAATTCCAATATTTGCCCAATTCTGAACAACAAGCCTAAAACACCTAATACATCTACTACTCTATCCCCCCCAAGCCACAGAGGTCACTAAGACCCCAACTATCGTTGGAGCACTCCTTAACGTGAGATCGCTTGTCGCCCATACCCTAGACATTGCCAACCTAATCTCAGAAGGTAACCTCGACTTTCTCGCAATCACAGAGACTTGGCTACACAATGCAGCAGGACCTTCGCTCATGCTAGCCATCCCCGATGGCTACCCGATAATCAGACACGACCGAGAAGGTGCAAGAGGTGGCGGCATCGCCATAATCTCTAAAACGAGCATCTCACTCAGACTAGTACCCAGCCAATCGATTCAATCCTGCGAGACCCTATCTACCAAACTCCAGATAAATAATAATCAAGCACTCACCATTCACCTTTTATATAGACCCCCAGGCCCCTTAGGCACCTTTGAAGAGGATCTCCACAACCTACTCACTAATAACCTCAAACCTTGTTCTCAACTAATCCTCCTTGGGGACTTTAACTTAGGTTTCCATGACACCACGGATACGAATACTACAGTGGTAGCCAATACTATTCACGCACTAGGCCTAACTCAAAGAGTTGACAAGCCTACGCACCTGAAGGGAAGAATGTTAGATTAGATAGCTAACTGTTCAGCCACTATTTCGTCCATAATGCCCTTACCTTGGACAGACCATTCTTTGGTGTCCTTTAACCTAGCTACTTCCAGACCCAACCCCACGGCCCTTCCACTAGCGCCAACTTGCTTAACCAGAAATAAATGTATCACGGCAGAGAAAGTGATCCCAGCTATATTACCGACCCTCAAAGCATTATCAGCTAATCTAAAAACCAGCACCCTAGTGCAAGAATTCAATAATATCATGCTCTCTACTCTAGATAAACTGGCACCTCTCAAACTTAGATCAAGCAAACTGAAAGCTCATATAAATAAATGGTTTACTCCACAGCTAAGAGACCTACACATTCTGAAAAGAAAGTGAAACCACCTGGAGGCTCTGCCCCTCAGTCGATAACAAAGCTAAATTAACTTCTCTCTCCTCACTTTACAAAAAAGACGTTTGCCAGGCAAAACGCAACTCGTATGATGATCGTATAGCCAAATCCAATTCCAGTATGAAAGAGCTTTTTTCCATTCTAAAGGAACTCTAGTCTCCTATCGCCACACCAGACGCCTGTACCAAGGACAGACCTTGCTGCACAGATATCCAGCAAGCCCTAACAAATAAAATTATCACACTCCAAAATAAAATCCAGCAAAAAAAAGAAGTACTCAAAATTCAGGATTCGCCTAAAATGCCCCATACCAATAATTTAATGGCGCATAGTAATACCTTCCACTTCTCCAAAATGACCACCTTGGAAGTAGAAAACATTATCCTGTCGCTTAAACCATCTAACTGTAAAGGTGACATCTGCCCAGCACAATTAATAAAAGACGCTGCCAGAGAATTATCTCCCTTTATCACTAAATTGATTAACGCCTCCTTTGCCTCAGGCACCAACCCTGCCAACCTTAAACAGTCCTGGGTACTCCCCCTCCTTAAAAAGCAGACACTAGACCCCCTCATCCCCACTAATTACCGCCCTATCACTACGGTACCGTTTCTTCTCAAGATTCTGGACAAAGCTGCATGCAACCAAATTCAAAAGCATCTAGAACTACACAACCTCCTAGGAGAGAGACAATCGGGCTTCCGTCCCCTACATGGAACAGAAACTGCCCTTATTGACTTGAAATCCCAAATTGACGAGCTGAGAGACAAAGGGAGAACAGTACTTTTGCTACTCCTGGACCTCTCAGCTGCCTTTGATTTGGTGGATCATAAAGTCCTCTGTAGTCACCTGGATTCCGCCACCCATTTCTCCCCGGAAGCCATTACATGGATCGAGTCATTCCCGAGTGAAAGAACGATGAGTCTTCTCCCCCTCAGCAGCGGCAGATCCCACCCCCATCTCATGCGGTGTCCCCCAGGGCTCTTGTGTCTCCCCAACTCTATACAATATCTTCACCAAGCCCTTGTTTGATGATTTGGACCATCTCGGTATCACCTACACTAATTATGCAGATGATACACAGATCCTCCTCCTGCTTTCTGGGGATCATGCGAAAGACACGGAATTGGTGAACAAGGTATATCTTATCACCCAGGCATGGATGGCCACCCATGGCCTCCGTCTGAATAAGACAGAGTTGATTATCCTGGGCACCAAAGCCAATGTCAAAAAACTAGGCCAGGAATTCTCCTCATTCAACATAGATGGGAATATCATCCAAGTGTCCAAGGATGTAAAAACCCTGGCATTCTATCTTGATTCTACCCTATCACTTGATAAACAGCTAAAATCCCTTGCCTCCTCCACGGTTTACACGTGCAAACTGATAAGAGCCGGTAAACCATTCCTCTCCAATAAGAGCTGCTTAATCCTGGCTAGAGCTTTAATACTCTCCAAAATGGATTACTGCAACGCTCTATATTCCGGAGCTAATAAAACAATAACTCAAAGACTACAAATACTACAAAATAATCCCCTTAGAGCAGCACTAGGCATAAACAAAAGATCCCATATCTCCTCCGCCTGACGCCACCACAATTGGTTGACCAGGGAGAATAAAATAAAACTCAAGATGTTATCCCTCACCCACAAAGTCCTTAATAACTCCACCCCTAGATACCAGATTGACAAATTCCACATGAGAACATCTCTCAGACCGACCAGAGCTGTCAATTCTAATTGTTTGACGATACCAAACTTTAGGCTCACTACGATCGGAGGAAATAGCTTCCCGGTAAAGGCTGCAAAAACCTGGAACTCACTACCACAAGACGAGAGTGGACTTGCCCTATCTTCGTTTCAGAAAAAATGTCATTCAACTCCTCACCTCGACTGACCTCAGTTGACCTGTGTCACCTACCTCCTACTGGAATTACTTGCACCAATTCTTGATTTTATACATCTGCAACTCTGATTGACCTTACTTGAACTTTGTATATTTTGTAATTATTTGTGTTCCAGAGACCTATTGTATTCTCTACTGTACGTTATGCTATGATATAACCTGTACGTTTTGCATTTCCTTGCCACTGCGCCCTGCTACCCTTGGGTTTTGCGCGCATAAAAAGTGAATAAAAACAAAAACTTTTAATCTCATTCGGTCTTTCTTTTTATGCCCCTTCACTCGTTTTTTATATCTGTGACTTTGTTTTATTCTTTCACCCATTTTTTTCCTGTCAATAGGAAGAAAGGCAAAGAAATGGATAGAAAGACAA
This sequence comes from Ambystoma mexicanum, assembly GCF_040938575.1. NCBI lineage: Eukaryota > Metazoa > Chordata > Amphibia > Caudata > Ambystomatidae > Ambystoma > Ambystoma mexicanum. Next base: position 141,871,885 of record NC_090930.1, on the reverse strand, counting down.
GGGATGAAAAGGGATGGAATATAAAAGAAAATAGGCAAAAGGGCAGAAGCCAGAGATACAGATGTGAAGAAAGATACAGAAATAAGGAAAGTGATAGAACAAAGACAAAGTGACAGACAGACTGTGCGCTGAGGCATGCCTAAGCTCCCAGGTGTGTGGCCAACTGCCCAGACCGCGCTGGGGTGAAACACTCACACCCAGCGATTACAATGCACCAACATTTGATAATCAGCCTAATAAGAGGGCTTTTCCTCTCATGTCTTACGAGTTATACTCACTCTTACGAGTTATACTCACTGAGTGCAACCGTACTCCTAGAAAAGTGTTGTACACAAAATACCTGCCCGCAAGACTGCTCACGCATTTAATGAGTGTGCTTCGCACCCTTCAGCACATTCTCACTAAGTGGGACAGTCCTTTAGATGCAAGACCCGATTCCAAAATATCAGACTGTGCTCCAAGATGTGACACCCCCCACAAAAGAAGTACAACGACTGCATTTGACTGTATTCATTGCCCGACCTTGAATAGAACACACTGTACTTAATACTCATGTCTTTTACAGCTAGTTACACACTTCATAAGTCACAAACATGCAGCGAGAAATGAAGTGGAAAAGCGTAAGAAGCCAGCAAAGAGAAAGACCGAGTAGGCGTGAAATAAAGAGTCAGGAAGAGAGCAAGTGAATGAAAGAGGAAAATAATGTGAGAAAAAGAAAGGCAGTCAAAGATAGACAAACAGAGAAAGAAGATGGGTCTTGCACCTGCATAGATGGGATGAAATCCCTAGTATGAAAGTGGGGCATGCTTACAAGAGGCTCAGCAAGCAGGACTGAGCATTATGAGGCTGGACAACAGAATTAAGGGGACAAAAGCTGTTAGGCTTTAGTGTGATTAGCCAATAGGGAGAGGGGTATGCAACAATCAATCCATCTTTAATAAGAAGGTGACTCTCCCCCACATCACGCAGGTATTAAGGGTGTAATTACAGAGTTTTTCCAGCGAGCTATTGCCACAACTGTGCCACTGGAACAACAAGGGGCAGCCATGATGGACTAATTGGGACTCGAAGCTCATCACTGCACGTCGACCCAGACAATACATATTCATATCTTCACTTTCCCTTTGCAACTTCCCCGTTTCATTTCATAAACTACATCCCACAATGCACCTTTCAGCACTTTATTACCTGGAAAATAAATATGCATTAGAAATGCAATCCTCAGAAGCCCTATAGGTCAGTGCTGCATTCCCTTTCCCAGGTCCAGAGGGAGGAGGCAGATTACCTTTAGGTGTGGTGCTCCAGGTCCTGCTAACGCAAGCCTGCTTCAGCACAGGGTGGGTCGGTATTTAAGGAGCTGCCTGCAGGATCACAGGGCTCTTGCATGGACTGCCAGCCCCTCATGCTTTTATCCTTTGATTTCTGCTGTGTCGTGTTGCTGCTGTTGCCAGATCCTGCTCCTGTTCCAGTGCCCTGTGCTCCCTGCCCTCCTCTCCTGCTTGAACTCACCTGCACCCCCTGTGCTTCTGGTCCTACAGCCCTCTCCCCCCAGCCCACCCATTTGCAATCCTCTGTTCTTCTCTGCAGCACCTAGCCCTCTACCACCAATTATTTTGCTCCCTGTCCGTAGTTCCTTGCTCTGTGCCCATAATCTGTTTTACCTGGCTTTAGCTTTCTAGATTCCACTGCTGAGTTTGATCGTTATCTGTCTGCAGTCCTGCCATTAATATTCCAGTCCAGAATTCCAGTTCTTTATTTTTTGTTAATAGTCTGCAGTTCAGTCGTTATCCTAGTCCAGACATTCAGTCCTTTTCTTGCTTCTGGTGTATAGTTCAGTCCACTGTTCCTGGATTCCAGTCCTTAGTTTCCAGTCTGCAGTTCCAGTCTCCTGTAGTCTTGCACTTAAATTCTTGTCTTCTTGCTGATGCTCTTTCTTACTGTTCTCGGTCCTGAACCTTGCTCACTCTGCTTCATGTTTCTCTGGATATTTGTTACTGTTCTCGTCTTCACTTGTGCAATTCCATAGTAGAGTTTTTGTCTAATGGGTTTCCCGATAGGCAATCTCTGCCTGTTTTCTTTGTCGCATCTCAGTCTTGTCCATTGTGCCATATTTGTAAATAGTGGGTTGGTTCCCATTTCAGGGGGTAGTCACAGATCTGTTCCTGCTGGTCCCGTACAGGCTTCAGTCTTGAGTATTGTTCCATTGTACGTGCCTTAGGGTCCAGACACATACGCCCACTCCTGCTGCTCCTTTCCATGAGCACACATAGTGGGCCACTGTAATAACAACCAGCTCAGAAGGCTAGAGTTTCCCCCGACCTATGGAAATCTCTTCCCCCAGTCTGCAGACACCCGAATAGGGAACCTAATTTGTTTGTCTTGGTTGTATTCCCTACCATTTTCTGTTCACTGCCTTTGTTGCCTGTCTGTAGTTATTGCCCATCCTTCCTCCTCACACTCTGGTCTCCTGTGCACTATTTCGTCCTTGAAGCTATACTTGAAGATCAAATGTAACCATGAACAGGGACTGGGCGTGCTAGGAGGAGAGGGTCTTAATTCATAAAACAGTCAAAGTGAATGGATTGGCTTTCTAGAAAACAAAACAAGCCCCAAGGGAAGACCTGTTCACGGTGCAATTTCAAACAGAATATTCCAATTATTTAAGTTATTCAAAAAAGTTTGATACTCAAAACTTGATGAACAAGACAAATGTCAGAGCAAGAGAAGTGTTGACTTGACTTTCCACTACGGATTGTGGACACTGAACCCTTGTGCAAAATCTGATGGTCAGATTGTCGAAAGTGGCGAAGAGTGTGGCTCATGAAGATGCTAAGCTATTATCCCAATCTACATAGGACACTTTTTTATTAACATATTTTAAAGTGCTACAAAAGCCTACATAGTGGCTACATTGTGTGCAAACTACATTTGACATGATTGATTGGCAATATTTGTTTAATGTGCTTCAGAAGCATAGGCTGGAGAAGACTGATCAACTATTTGCATTGTTATGAGGGGTTTGGCGCTTGTGTGCACACAAATGAAATGTTGTTAAAAGGATGGATAACAAATGGGGATCAGAAGGTCTATATACAGGTTCTCGCTAAAGCCATAGGCCCTCTGGTGTGCATGCTTGTGAATGTGTTCGTGTTATGAGGGCTTTCCACTGCCCAGAGTCCACAATATGAGAAAGACCCGCCCACAACTAGGCCACAGGGTTTCACATGAATCCTAGTAGTAAACATGTCGTAAGAACCAAGACTAACCTCTCAGAAGTAGAAAATGTTGGAGCATTCCAAAAGGGAATGCCGACAATATACAAGTTAAATTGCCATAAGCAAACAACTTGAGTAGAAAAGGCAGAAGAGAAAGAGGCTCAACATAACAATCAGTTAGGGCGTGGGACACCAAGGTCAATGCCCTCCCCTTCTGCTTCCATCTGAGCCATTTTAGACAGATTTTGGCTCTATGTACTGTACTCCGCCTTTCCAGGTTGAGATGGTTGTATAATGTTCAGGAACAAAGGAAGTTTCTAGGCAAGTAACCGTTAACTCAGTGTCTGTATACGTAACCGCACCAATTAAATTAAGAGTAACTGGGAGAGTTCAGGCTCATCCGAAGCCTCCGGGTACAGAGGTTGACTAGCTTATGATTAGAAAGATTCCCATCCCCGGTTTGTTCCATAGATTTCAAAACCAACAGTCAATCCTCTGAGCTATAGTAAGTCAACAATGAGCTGTCAAAACTTTACAACTAGTTCTAAAAGTAAAATCTCACCATAGATACTTTGGCAGTAGCTATTCCAGTCATGAAAAAGACTTCAACGTATGTAGGTCGACTTTAAGGCCACTGAGGTGCCTGTTAGAACTGATTTTCTACACCAACCCATATTGTGACAGTGACAACTCTGGGAGCTGTAGCCAAACCAGTTCAAGGTAGCAGTGACGAGAGGTCTAGGCTAAGTCTCAAGAGGTGGTGAGCTTGTAAGGGTCCACAATGAGTACACACAATGGGAATCACAAACAGTTATTCAAGGCCAAATATCAAAATGAAAAACGACTACCAATAGGTAGAAGTATCACACAACACTAATAATAGATTACATATATACAGCCACCAGAGTAGGACATAACACAAATCAAACTCCTGTAAAAGAAAGTGCAGATTAGTTTTATGTACTACAGGCCCACAGAGAATTAACCCTAACTTCAAAAGTCCTTCCCCAAGTTGTCTGTGGTCTTATGTCCAAGAGTTCAGGAAAGTTCGGACACAGTTTGTGATGCAGGAAAAAATGAAGATCGGGTCTCTGGGGTCCTGTGAACAGTTCCAAGGGTTCGAGGACAGTGTATTCTAACTAAAAGAAGTGCCCAACTTCCGGAAGGCTTGCGCGAGCAAGCAATGGCAAAGCCAAAGTATAGCAAAGGTTTAGGTGCAAGAAACATTAACTTACTCCCCCGTACTCCGATTCTTCTCAGGACTTGGCAGGTCACTGGAAGAAGGTCTGAAGTTTCTTTTCCCGCCGTCAGCCTCCGTCCTTGATTCGCAGGGGTTGCAGGTTCGAGCTAATCTCTGGTCGGTGTCTTTCACTGGTGCAAAGACTCTTGGATGAAGAATGCAGAAAAACACAATGAAGGACCTCTCTCAGGACTGGACTCGAGGCAGGTAAGCATTTCCGGAGGGTGGCAACGCAGCACGGCGAAGCAAAGGGCCTCGCGTGTTGCGGTCAGCCTTTCCCTCCTATCTCGGGTCCCCCTTGACGCTAGTACTTCGAAATTTCACTGAGGTAAGTCACGTAGGAAAAGCTGAGGATTCCCCAAGTTCCAGTCCTCAACTCGGAAAGGCGACATCGGAAGCATGATAGCCCAAAATCAGAGTTGGTCAGCCACAGGGCAGTTCCGGGACACTTCTGACGTCTCTTCTTCGCAGGGTACCCAGCAGACGTCAGGAATGGAGGTTCCTGCCACTTCACAGGTCGCAGCTCCCTCGCAGGACTGCTGAAAATCAATAGCAATACAGGGCTCCCCAAGGACAGGAGCAGAAGTTAGTCACCAGGCCACCTTCAGTTATGTCTCCGGTCTCTTCACAGGTCTCACAGCTGAAAACAAGTCTTGGCTCCTTCAGGTTATTCCAGGATCTCTGAAGAATGGGTGCAAGGGGCCTCTTATCCTAAAAGCCAGGAAAGAGCCGAAACTCCCACTAGCCAATAGCAGGACTAGCCCCACACACACACCCCAGCAGTGGTTTAATCAGGACCACTGGCGGGAACACTCATGCATACCAATCACACACTGAAACCCATTTGTGGATTGGGATCAGACAGTCCCAGCCAACATCCTGGCAGCAACCACACATAGCACTCCAGTAGCCGGGCAAAAGCTTCTTCTTTCCCGGGCACTGAAAGTCCATATAAAGATTTTCCTGGCCTCACAGGCCAGGAAGAAGGCTAAAGAACAAGATGGCAAAAGGACAAGCGAGAAACCATGTGGCACAGCCATGTTTGGACACTAGCCACAGTTTGTAGCCAAACGCGGTAAAAGCGGTAAGGCTAAAACGAAACGCACCAAAAAATGGTGAAGTCACTGCTGCCACCAGCTTGTCCATTTAGTACACCTAGAGTAACCAAAAATCCTTTGAGTGCTAGTCTAGGGCAACACAAAAAGTGTACTCCATTGTAAAATGCATTGTACAATGATAAAAAGTTACCACAACTGTTAACAAGTTACTAAAAGTAGTAACAAAAGGGAGGCCACCAGGGGGCGTGCTGATGTATGTAACCTAAGCGCGAGGCTCCCAATAAAAAGGGACTCCCCCCCCCCCCCTTTTAACCAACCTCCAGAGGGACCCCTCCAGAGTTTCCCTTACGGGAGCAGCCGGGGCAAAGTTTGGTGCAAACCGGCCCACGGCAAGGCGAGTTATCGAAGGACAAAGGTCGGCCGGGAGGTGGAGAAACTGGAACCCGCCAGAAACTGCCACGCAGGACTTAAGCCTGTGGCGCCACAGGAGGCCTGCGGCCAGGCCATCAGGGGCTGTGCACACCACCACTGTGGGAAACCGTGTCTTCCTCAGGGGCGCATGCAGGCATCAAGGAGGGGTTGAGGGGGCCTGTGATGGCCCGGCAGGCGCTCTGTTGTGAGAAGTCCTGAGGACGGGGAAACACTGCCCCGGAAGCACGCAGAGGTGGGTGACCCCCCCCCCCTCTGCCCCTTCCGAACAACGGACTGAAATGGGGGACCGAGTGCCCTCCGGTGACCAGCAGGAGTCACTGGAACGCACGTGGTGGAGTCAGTTGGGAGGACTGCACCTGCCGCGCACCCTTGCTGTTCCCGGGGCTGCAGTGGTAGACAGCCGCCGACATCAGCAGGACCAAGGAGGAAGTTCATAGTTCGGACACCGGGGAGCGGAAGACAGTACGAGATGCCAGAGGACACGGTGTAGGGCAAGGAGGTCCCCCGGGGGATGGGGGGTAAGGAGGTGCCCAGAAAGTGGGGGTGCAGGGAGGGTGTGGGCCCCCTAAGCAGGGGAGTGTGCCTGCCTCCCTGCCCCTGTACACCACCTATCGACTACACCGGTGGGGTGTGCCCCGGAGAGGACACGAGAGTGCCTCACCCACTGAAGTAACCTGGATGACAGAGGGGTGAGCGCCTCCCACAGAGGACTTTGGGCTGTGCGCTCACATTGAGGAGTGTTAATGGCAAGGTATGTGGACAAGATTAAAGTGACCCTGATTTGAGGAGTGCTCTCCCCCCACTACTAGCTGGCTATCCGACCTGGATACTTCCGCCTGCTAAGCGTCTGCCTGTTGGTGCGTACGAGGGGTAAATGGACAAACCATAGGGGCACGAGACCCGAGAAGGATCACATTTGAAGGCAGACCAGTCCCAGACCGAAGCGTCCCAGTATACTGTTAAGTACACTTTCTATCCGGTGGTGGCGTATGGACTTGAGATCTAAGCTAGCCAGCTTTGAGTACACTCGGAGGGAGAGTGTAAAGGGAGGAACTTGGCATGAGTTTTTTTTCCTTGGTTTTTCTTCCTGTGACGAAGTTCGAATAAGCATGCAAAGGCTTACCAGGTGGCACGGAGGGGGTGCTCTAAGCAGGGCAACATGATGGCAACCACAGGGAAAGGGGCACAGGAGAGCCGGTTGAGTATTGGCACTCTTAATGTCAAGGGGCTAAACTCCCCAACGAAAAGAACACTGGTTGCAAGGGAATTGAGACCACATTTTTTAAGGGGGCGGAACGAAGGATTCCTTGTGTTTTAGCTGGACAAGTATACTGGGGTTCAGAACCAGTCAGAAAAGCAGGGGTGGGTGTTCTATTCGGCAACTGAGATTCCTGAAGGATATTCTCACGAAAATACTGGTGGAGAGTTCAGGACACCATATCATAGGAGGTGACTAACATATGGGCAGATGTGAAGTTAGACAGACAGGTGTTGCACGACAGGGAACAAGAACTCTCAAGGCCAGGCTACGGGAGGTCCAGGAGACTTGATCTGTATGGGTTGCAGGATATGTGGCGTCACTTTCACCCAAAGGAGAGTGGATGCACCTTTTATTCATCCCCCCGACCCAACGGAACCTTCACCAGGATAGATTATGTATGTGTCTCAAGCGAGTTGCTGGAGGAGGCGCAGAACTCGGATTCGCCCGATCACCTGATCGGACCAGGATATGGTAACAGTGGGTCTGAACTGGTTGGGTAGGAACACAAGGGGTGCAAGATAGAGATGCAATGAGTCTCAAAGGAAGGAAGCAGTATTCCAGCTGGAGATGGTGAGGGAAATTAACGGATTCTTCATTACAAACCACACAGTTGAGGTGAACAAGAGAACGGTCTGGGAGGCGGGTTAGGCGAGCGGACACTCAATGAGACTAGGCTAAGGGAAGACAAAGTACCTTGATAAACGAGCACACGCCCGCAGGGAGGGGAGGGAGGAGGGTGTTAAAGGAGCCGGGGGGGGGGGGAAGGGAGGAGCTGCGGCTTCTTGAGGAAGGGAAAATAATACGCAACTTGCAATCTCTTAAACAGTAATTCTACGAGAAAGGGGATAAGGCTGATGCACTCCTGGCAGCTAGGTTGAGAGAGCAGCAAGCAGAAAGATGGGTAGTGGAAATTGTGGCCCGTGGGGAAGCAAACGAGTCCTCCATGGAGGGGATCTGAGAGGCATTTGTCGCCTCCTACGAGACTCTCTACGATTCAGAGTCTACAATGGAGGCGGCAGGGATTGAGGAGTATTTAGAGGATATTTACCTGCCCATGCTGACTTGTGATGAGTCTAATATACTGGAAGCCCCCATAACAGCAGAAGAAATTAGGAAGGCGGTGGGGAGTCCGACGCTGGAGAGGTCCCCGGGGGATGACTGGTTCTCTGCAGGGTTTTATAAATCCTTCACGTTTTACTGCCATTGACGACAGAAATGTTTAACGACATAATGAATACAGGTAAATCCACAGTTTCTCAAGGGCACTCATCACAGTGATAGCCAAGGAGGGCAGGGATACCAAGAAATGCGGTGCACCCGCCATATCTCCCTTCTTAATATAGACGCCAAGATATACACCCCGGGTACTGGCGGCTAGGTTGGAGGGATATATGCCACATCTAATCCACCCGGCCTAAGTGGGATTAATCAGGGGTCGACAGGGTGCAGACACAATGAGGAAAACTAACACCTGATGCATGAAGTCTGGAGGGGAGGGGGGACCCCTCCCTTCTCTCAGTTGACGGCGAAAAGGCCTTTGATAGGGTGCAGTTTCTCAAAGCAGTGCTCGTTAAATATGTTATAGGGGACAGGTTTCTCTGCTGTCTCATGGCAGCGTACACCTCCACTAGAGCATGTGTATCAGTGAATGGGGGCTACTCACGTTGGTTTGGGCTGGGTAGGGGGACTAGGCAGGGTTGCCATCTCTAACCTGTTGGGGAGAATTCTCAATTCTGTGCCAATTCCCTTCAACCTTAGAGACCCCCAGCTCTTTTGCTGGACTTTAGGACTTTTAATTTTTATCCTAGAGTAAGTGAGACCTTTTTCTCACTTATGTATTTTTTATTAGATTTGGACTCTTTGTTTTTGGAGTCTGACAAACTCCATAGGCATCTGTTAGGCAGAAACCTGTGCAGTTCCCTCTGGGACCACTGCAAAAGATTTAAGACTACAGGTGTTTGGCAGTAAACACACTTGGTAGCAGTCTGTACCACACAGATTCACTTGGTAGCTGTGGCTGAGCAGTCAGACTTCCCTCAAGAAGAGTTAGGCAGTATACAGAGTATTCACAATAGGTCACAAGAACACAGTAGAACAAGCAAACACTGACCAGAGCTTGGTGTAAAAGAGATAATTATTTATTTAAAACCACATCTAATAAAACACACGGGCACTCATTTTAAGCAGTTCAAAAACATGGTCACTAAAAGATATACACTCCCTTAAAGAATATTAGACAAGTCTTAAGTAAAGCCCCACTTATTTTCATACAGCGGTGAGCATTTAACGTAGATGGCACTCTAATAATTCGGTTGAAAAGGGAGAGAAAGGCAGAGCATAAATTGAAACAGATCCCAACACTTTCAAAAGAACACAGCAAGAGAGGAAGGCAGAGTCAAACCGTGAAGTTAGAGTTCAGAAAGCCGGATCCACTTTAAGAGGATCAGAACGAAATGTGTCCAAGGTCACACGGTTGAAAAGTGCACAAAAGTCTCGAAAAGGTTCAGAAAGAGTTGGACCAATAGAAAGGGACCAGTTAGATGGTCAAGGCGGCCAGCCCAGTCCAGAAGGTTAAGAGATTATTATTATCTTGTAGCAATCTTTAGAAAGGGAGGCCTGGCGGACACGGTACCTTAAAGTGGTGAGAATACTCCAGCGGGGGCAGTTGTTCCTGGCAGCGGATGCAAGTCGGTGGTTCGTCCGGGGGAAGAGAGGAGCTCGTCGGGGAGGAAGACAGGGGTCTTTTGCACTGCCAGGGAAGAAACCAGCCGCGGAGTTCTCAGTTAAAAAGGAGCGGCCCTTTTATTCGCGGTCCAGTGGTAAGTGGCTATCCAGTTGCTGGGGTGCTTGGCACGGGCGATTCGACCACAAGACGTCCTGGGATGCGAGGAAAATAAGGTAAACTGGTTGTGCCCACCAGTCAGGGGAAGAAGACTCTCCAGCCGGGAGATCTTCTCTGTCGTCAGGAAGTGGTGAGTCGGTTCCGCAGGGCTCCACCGGTGGTGTCGTCGTAGCAGGTCGGCTCAGCTTCTCAGGTCCTGTGGCGACTTCTGAAGTTCCAGTCCCAAAAGCCCTGCTTTTATGCAGCACACCCCCATTCACTCAGCCTAGCTGTCGATCAAACATGCTAAGTGGTGAGCCGGTGATGTTGGGGAAGCGTAGAGTGTGGCATAGAACTTAGCAAAGGCCTCCTTTATTTCCGGGTCTGTTTGGGCCAGTCCATTGGGGTCTTCTATGATCTGCCTGACATGTCTGTGCCCTTCCTCCAGACGTTCCAGCCAGGCCAGTAGTTTGCCGGCTTTGTCGTCGTGTTCATAGATTCTGGTCCTTGACTCCCTATGTGCTTGCTTTGCGTTATCTAGTGCTGTGTTGTACAGAGTTGCTCTGGCCTTCACGAGGGAGCGGTGGGCGTCAGGGGTGGGGTTGGCGACATATCTATTTTCCCATTCCTTTACGGCTTCCTCTGCCTCCATAACTTTCCTATGGTGTTTCCTCCTTTTATTACACGTCCAGGCCGTTATTTCCCCTCTAAGTACCGCCTTATGGACTTCCCATAATGTCACTGGATCCTCGACCGAACCCGCGTTAATTTCAAATAATTCGTTGGATTTTTCAGTGATGTGTTCCATGAATTCTGGAAGGCCTAAATAATAGTTATTTAGCCGCCAAGTCCTGGGAGGCAGGGGTCTGTCTGGAGCAGTATCTCCAGGGGAGAATGGTCAGATATGCAGCGGGGAAGGCGTTCTGCCGCTTTTACCCTATATGCTTCGGGAGTCAAAAGGAAGAAGTAATCCAGCCTGGACAGGGACGCGTGGGCTCCCGAGTGAAAGGAAAAGCCCTGATCTGTAGGGTGGAGGTCTCTCCATAGGTCACTTAGGCCTAGAGCTGATGCAAAGATCGCTAGCCGTGTGGGCTTGTTTGTGTTTCGGTTCCGTATATTACACATAACATCATTAAAGTCCCACCCCAAGGATCCATAGATCAGGCTGTTGTTGCGCCATCAATGCTGTGACATGCCTCAAGAGAGCATCCCCCAACCCCGATGGGGAGTATATCGCCAGAATAGCCACCACCTCCTCCCACAGTGTGCCTCTGAATAGCACGAAATGGCCGCTGGGGTCTAGTTCCACTGCCGTCAGTGCAAAGGGGAGCAGTTTGTGTAGGATCAAGACACCCCGGGAACCCTTCATAGACCCTGCGTGATAAGCTAATCGATAGTTAGTCCTGCGGAAGAATCGGCAAGTCGAACCCGCTAGGTGTGTCTCCGTAAGAAGAGCAATGTCAGGGGAACGCCTGTTTACGAATTGCATTATAAGCCGACGCTTGATACTTGAGCCCATGCCATTTACGTTCCATGTGAGGATCCTTAGGGGTCTATGACGTTCATTAACTACCATTGGGACATGTGCGTCTCCCCCTGTGAAGCCATTATGTTGTTGTGCGGCCATTTCTGTCTAGGAATCCAATTCGTTGTGCCAGATGCGTGTGTGATATATGTGACTGAGAGTACAGTGGTCGTGCCCGGTAGAAGCGTGGGTATTGGGCATGATCTGTTTCGCGGTCTTGTGATGAAAATTAGAGTGGTGTAACCTCCCAGAGAATTTCTAACATAACAACTCCCCATCCCCCCTCCCCATACTCCTCCCCAACATGAAGTATCTGTCGCCCGAACTCTACTGGTGCTAAAAACTATGTCGCCAGATCAACTTGATATAAACGGTTATTACTTTCCCACCGACTTACTACTCCTTCTTGGGTCAAGTGTCTGGAGTCGGGGGGGGGGGGGTGGCGTTCGCCAATGGCATGGTGTGTTGATTATGATTACATATAATGCGTTTGATCCTTCGTGTATAGGCGGCGGTGACCCCTTTCTGGTAACAGTCCAAGCAAGGTGTTTGTCTCAGGTGCCTGCCTAGAAGGCAGTCGGTCAGTGTGCTCTTTTGATATTTCCTTCCGTTGTTTCGTTTAGCCAATGTCTGTTAACCACGCTAGGGATTGGGGCCCCCATTAGGTTCATTTGGATTCTCCAGTACAGGTTGTCGGGCGGATCTTTCCTCCCTTGGTCTCGGTCTTCCCCTGCAATTTTGATCGGCACCAGTCCAGTCTCCTCCAATGTGGGTCTCTGCCCATCTCCATGCCTCCTGTGGATCAGTGAAGTGGAATGTCTTGCCTTCATGTTGGATCTTCAGCTGTGCTGGGAACAGCAGCCCATATTTCACATTCATAGAGTGAAGCTTCCTTTTCAAGTGTTCAAAGGACTGTCTGGCCTTCTGAACTTCGCGGGTGTAGTCCGGGAAGAAGGCGATCCTGGATCCATTATATACCACCGTCCCTTGTGTTCTGGCCATCTGTAGGATGGCGTCTGTCGCCGAAATTAAGAATTTTCACAATAATTGTCTTTGGGGGCGACCCGTGGGCACGCGATGTGCACGTTCCACCGAGAAGAATTTCGAGAAGGTTTTCTGCGCAAAGAGATCTGCCAGCCATTCCTCCAGGAAGAGTTCCGTGCTGGGACCCTCTGTGCGCTCCGGCAGGCCTAAAATGCGAATGTTATTGCGTCGGGACCTGCCCTCTCCCTCCTCCACTCGAGCTTCCAAGGTTTTCAGGTGGTTGTGTTTGTGTGAGTTGCTGGTGCACACTGCCTAGGACGTCCTCCACGCTAGATATGCGTTGCTCTGCTTCTCCCGTTTGGGATGAGAGTTTCTGGAGGTCATGGCGAAGGAACGAGACCTCGGTGGAGATGGTGTCCATTTTTTGCTCCATTGAGGAGCACGAAATGGCGATTGCGGTCATCACGTCCTTTAGTGACAGGGGTTCTTGTCCCCGGGTCCTCCGCGTTTGGTGCTGGCTGTGTGTTCGTGGCATATTGATCCATGGTGCTTTGCGTCGTGGTTTTCTCGTTTCTTTCCTTGCCCATGATGTGAAATCCCGCAGGAATGTGAATGTGAGGACTGAGGGTGGACTTGTCCCTCGCGGCGTTGTCTGGGCCTCCACTTGTGACTGAGTTGCCCCTGCTATGTTACTCCCTTGTCGCAGTGTTCACGACTGCGGCTCCAGCCTCCCCAGGGCTCGGAAAAGGTTGTGGTTGTTGAGCAGGGTTCGGCGCAGGGTTCCAGTCGTTATAAACGATTGTCTGTGGGGAGAGGGAGCGGCCTGCTCAGTGTTGGAGGCTTGGATGTTTGGATGTTTCCGCCTCGATCGCTTCCTGGCCGCACACCTCAGGTCACCTCACACTGCCTGTGTTGGTCTAGGCGGTCCTGTCGCTGGTGGATGACCCATTAGGTTGTTCCTCCCGCCGCATTAGTATGCTGGGGGCCCTCGCAGCTGCCCACCCAGTCACGGACTGTCGCGCAGCGGTCCCCTCCGGGCCGCGGGCGCCGCTCCAGGGGCCTCTCCCTTCTGGTCGCCGGCCCCCGGGGCGTATGCTACGCTTGGTCGGCGTAGCGGGTATATCGGGCTCGCTCACCGTCCCCGCCCAGGCTTCTCGTCCGTGGGTGGCCCTGGTCGATATCACCAGCCGGGGTCCGCCACCTCCAAGGATTGCCGCGAGTCGGGATGGCGAACAAAGAAGGCTCCAATCACAGATATGGGGTTGGCAACGCCCTCCCAGGCCCCTCCAGGGGGGCTTTTGATCTTTTAGAACGAAGGCTGGTTCACCAGGTTGGGGTCACGGGCGAGCAACTTCCGGCCTTTGCTGTGTTTTAGCGCGTTTCATGCGCAGCAGCCTTTTGTTTGCCGTCGGAGGTCCCACTCTGCTGTTTTTCGGCACCGATATCTTGCTCCTCACGCAGCGTATTCGGTCCACTTCTCTGTCGTGTGCAGCCACTGAGTTCCGCTGCCCGAAAATATCTTTTTTGGTGGAATCAACTTCCCAAATCAAAGGATATTAGCAGGATATTTCGGGCAGCCACGGGAGCACCAAGGAATCATCTCCATTGCGTGCTCGCTGGCCACGCCCCGCGCCCGTCAATTTTGCCATTTCTTGATTGTGAGGTCTTCCTTGGGTTTTAGTCTGTGCGCCAAACCAGGTTTAACCCTTCTGTTCGTTTTGCCTTTGGCGGGCTACAGTACTGAAACCCGCCTCTGGCTCCAGTGCGTCTGGTAGGGCAGGAGCGAGGGAGGGGCCTGAAACTAGTCTCCTTGTTTACCTGAATGCACCCAGTGCTGATTGGCTGGCTGGCTGTCCTTGCAGGACAGCCACCCTGCTGTACGAGGGACAGCTAAATTGTGCATGAATGGGAGAAACCTGCATAAAAGGTGAGGCTTCTTGAACTGAAGACAGAGTTGACCACTGGACAAAACATCCAACAAAGGAATCGTGAAGAGAAGCTTGCTGCATCCTCCTGGACCGTTGAACTGCCCGGTGAAGCCCTGCTGCTGTGCTGAAACTGCTTTTCCAAAATCCACTAGAGAAGCTCCAGAGAGAACTACTTCTGCCCTTGGGTTAGTGGGACCATCTAACCCCAAGACAAACTTTGCTGGAGGACCTTCCCCAACTGGCTGTACTTCTTTGCTGCTGCTGCAACCGAGTGCCAGGGGACGAGAAACCCGTAGTCGAGTGCAACGTCTTTAAGCCAGACCGAAGCTCCAGGAAAATCCTGAGTACCCTCCCGAAGCAGGACGACCCAAGCTCAAGTCACCAGAGTGCTGGACTCAAGGAGGGAAGGAATCCCATCAAGTGTCCAAGATCCACGGTGGTGCTATTTGCTGGTAGCTGAAACCGCTAAGTGCCGCTGAAATGAAAATAACCCGTAGCTGCCGCCGACCTTTTCGAACTGCAGTGCAGGAGTCCTCTAGAGTTCCTCCCTCTTGTCCCCACGACTGAGGCCCAGGACCCCAGGATCTGCAACCAGAACAGAAACCAGCTGGATCCTCTTCTAACCTAAGGTACTGTGCATACCTAGGGTACTTTCCTCTTGTCTGTAGCGTGCATTATCTCACTTGATACTTGCAGCAGCTGCTTTCTGAAGAGTTGATCTCAGCTCTGACTTTCACAAGCCTAACAGCTTGTGGCCCAAAAGTGATTTTCTACAAACTCTAACTTTGTGCAAGACTTTTGTGCCATCTAAGAAGTGCCTCAGCTCCATAGAAATTGTTCAACTTGACCTTGGCTGTCCTGGCTCCCTGCAGACTCTTCTAACCCATTGACTTTGATTCTAACGGTCCCTCATAGGTAATACATTGGTTTTTAACTAATATTGCTGGGAAAGGTTTTATCTAGACTTCATTGGGAGATTTAAAAGCGCTCACATGCTCGGAGAACCGGCTGACCTTCATTTCCTTCCCTTAACCTTTTCCTTTCCATTACCTCAGAATTTTACCAAGTGCAAAAGTGATATATAAATGCCATTACTGTACTAGTAATTTAAGTCACCCCAGAGGGCAGTGTGTATGAAGCATATCTAAAGATTATCTACTTGCTTATCTTGATTCTGAGAACGTGTTATGAAGTGTATTTTTATTGATGTACACTGCCCTTTTTAAAGAAGGCTTATTTAAAACTGACCGTTAAATAAATAATTATTTTACTAGAGAACCTTGAGTGCAAGTGTTATTTGGATACTGGTATTTGTGGAATTCGATGCTACAGCTCTACAGCTCACAGTAACCCCTCTTGGGATAAGTTTGGCTTCTCAGTCACTCTACCAACTTGAGTAGTACAGACCTATACCAAACCAATATGTGGGTTACCCAATTCCAAGAAGATAAGACTGGTGTAGTCTCCCATAGGGTTACTGCATAAAATCTTGCCTAACACTCCCCCACGTTGTTTGTGCTTTCTTTAGAGCCCCTCGCTCAGAAGGTTAGAGAGGACACTAAATTAGAGGGATTCAGGATAGGAGGGGTCGAATATAAAGTCGCACTATATGCTGACGATATGCTGCTGCACATAATTAAGCCCTTGATGTCCATACCGTCTGTGGTTCAACTGATTGAGCAATACGGCTCCCTGGCTGGCTTGAAGATCAATACGTCTAAATCAGTCCTTTTCCCTCTGGACAGGTGTAGAGACGAGAACATGGGGAGGTTCGCACCCATGGGAATGCAAGTCAGTTTGGGAATCTATGTTGCTAGGGAAATTAGGAAACCTTTCGGAGCCATCTTCCCCCTCTCCTCTGATGTCCAAGGTTAAAGTGGATTTGGTGAAAAGGAGTAACCTAACAATATCCTATTTGGGCCAACTCAATTCTCTGAAGATGGTCATCCTCCCAAGACTCCTTTACCTGTTTCAGATGCTCCCATACGTATTCCAGACTCATTCATTCAGGAGACAAAGACGACCCTCATGAGATTTCTTTGGCTGGGGAAGAACGCCAATATAGCATGGGACATTTTGGTACTTCCAAGGAAAAAGGAACGGTAAGTCTGCCAGACATGAGGCGCCCAATGCAGCCCAACGTGGAGTTCTGATACCTCATCTCAGCACCCAAGGGGATCTCTCATGGATAGCACTAGACAACCTACAACCGGCCACAGTGGGGGAATGGCTGTGGGTCCCGAGAGATAGGCTCCCTCGTAGAATCTGTGAACATCCTATAGTGGGGACCATCTGGGATATCTGGACACAAGGAGCAGAAATGAAAGGAGTGACAACATGCCCTCACCATTCGGACATCTCTGGGTTCCGGGAGTCAGGGACTCGATCCCGAACCTGGAAAGATTCCAGAAATGGTTTGAAGCGCGACTGGAGAGAATTGGTCAGCTGTGGAGGGAAGGCAGGTTCATAAACATAATTGAACTGGAAGTGGCAATGGGCATAGGTAAACTACCAGTCTTCTTGTACCTACAACTAAAGGGGGTGCTGACCGAGGGGGGGGGGGGGGCTGGAGTGAACAGATACAAGACCTCACTCCCTTCAAACAACTCCTAAACACAAGGACGGAAAGGAAAGGCTTCAGCAATGTATGGGGGCCCTCGTGGAATCCGGGAGTGGGTCCACAGAAAAACTGAAAGAGTGGTGGGAAAGGGACTTTGAATAGGGAATAGACCCAGCCTTGTGGGGTGGCAGACTCTGTAGGGGTGCCTTGCAGACATCAATCTCAAGTCAACACAAACTGCACACCATAAGGCTTTTACAGAAGTGGCAATATGACCTGGTCAGATTTTCCAAAATGTACCAAGATGTCAGCCCATTTTGTTGGCAGGAATGTGGCTCGAGGGCCGACTATTGTATATGTTGTGGGGGTGTCCGAAGGCACAGTTCTTTTGGGATGAAGTCCTGGGAAAGAATAAAGAAGTGGATGGGATGCACTGGGTTAAATCCCCCTGACACTATTATTTGGTTTGGAGGGGGACGATGGAGAATAAGTCACACTGCCAAAGATGGGTTCAGGCCTAATACTAGCAGCAAGAGCGTGCCTAGGCACAAAATGGAAAAGTGCCCACACTCCAGATAAAGAATGGGTTAATGTTGCCATGAATTTATATGTCATTAAACAAATAACAGTAGGGCTGCATGGGCAGACAGGCCCCCTGGAATTGGAGTGGGGAGAATTTGCAGATAAGTATATGAGACACAAGGCACAGCAGGTAGAGGAAGACAATTGAATAAGAATGGGGAAGCTTGGAGCCCTCCGGGGAAGACGGCACGAAAGCGCCAGAACTGTTAAGGGAACCAGATTTAAGAGTGCGCCAGGGAGACTGTTTTGCGCCAAAGGTTTGTGTTTAAGAGGTCATAGGAAGCTAACAGTTTACCAGGAGGAAACGGAGTTGGGGGGGGCGGGGAGGAAGAGTGCGTTGCGCAATATTTTGGAGGTGGTGGTGGTGGTATAGGGAATACAGAATGTTATTTCACTCTCCTTGCCAATGATAAGTGACCATATTGCCTCACAAAGTTTGTTTTGTACCAAAATCTTTAATGAAGACAAATTTGAAAAACAAAAGTAGTAACAAAGTCGCAAGACTATGGGAAACAATGTTTCCCAGTACCCACAGCCTCAAGGACAGGTCTGTTTCCCCATAAGAGATGAGCAAAAGACAGTGTAGTGAGGCTTAAGGCTTCACTGAACTGGAAAACGTACAGGTCAGGAGAAAAAATAAAAGCTAAAAGTTTGGGGGTCCATAAAAATGGAGGAATGGTGCAGTAAAGAAATCTTTCCAAACACCTGTTGCTGGGGTTCAGCACAGCTATCTGATAATTAAGTGGCAGGTCTGGTTGCCAGGAGATGCAGACAGAGACCTAGCAACACATGTTAGGTAAGCATGGGTTCCTTGGAGTACCAGGAACCTTTCTTGAATATTTTGTCGTGATCATTTTTGCCCCAAATGTATTTTATTCAGTTGCTAAAGTATAACATTAATCACAGACTCAACATCAAGGTTCAATAACAGTGTTTATTATCAAAGTTCTCTGTATTAAGAACAAATGTAAGCGACCATAACATGTTGACTGCTGAATGGAGGATGAGCATAGCCGAACCGGCAAAAATAGATCTAATGCACTGCACTAGTGTGGTGAATATGAGGGGGAACCGCCTTTGATGGTCAGATTCAGAGTTAGCGCAATTAGACAGCAAACAGAGATATGTCTGAGCAGCCTGACACACGGGCAGGCAGGTCGAAATAGGTGTACACTGACGCTATCCAAGCTATAAAACAGCACAGAGCTAAGGTAACTCCGAAGTGCGTCCATCTACACTATTTTGAACCTGAAATCAAGGTCCGTAAAGCACAACTCAGAGCTGATTTTAGGCACTTGAGGAATGCGCCTTCCTCCTAATCAATCAACAAACGCCCTTAAAATGAACTACAGAAATTGGCTAAAGTCGCACCAAGCTTCCATGTTACAGGAGGATGGTTCTAGTATGTTAAAAACGCTAGCCAGCAAGAATATTGCGAGAATGTGCGAGATGATAAATCAATCTCCCTCTCCCCCACAGCTAGTTAGACAATCGACAGCGGTTTCGTCACAACTATGGGCTGAACATTTTAGCATGCTGTATGCTTCAGTGAAGGGAGATATATCAATAGATAATATGAAATTACTCCCTCCTTTCCGTCTAGAATTTGAATGGTTGGAAATCTTAAACCTCATTAAATCTGCAAGCAATTCAAGAGCTAGTGGTTCTGACGCGTTGTCCAATTTCCAGCTAAAAGAGAATCCGGATATTTGGACATCAATTCTGTTTAAGATCTTTTCCACAGTGAATTCAACTCAGTCCCTACCAAAGTCTTGGACTCAAGCAATTATAGTCCAGATATATAAAAAGGGAGAGAGAGCGTCACCTTCGAGCTATAGACCCATCTCCCTTTTAGACATCCCGGGGAAACTATTTGCTAAGATCATCCTTACGCAGGTACAGACTTGGGTGAGAGAAAAAGGGCTGATTGACCCTTTTCAAGCAGGTTTCATGGCTGGGCTAGGTACTATCCCGAATATTATTGTGATAAATATGATCCAAGCCCAACAATCGAATCGAAATAATCCACTATACCTGGGGTTTATTGACTTTCGAGCTGCATTTGATTCAGTGGATAGAAATTTGCTGTACAAAAAATTGAAGAAACATGATTACAGAGACTCCAACCTCTCATTGGTAATCTTACTTCATTCAAACACGTCAGTGAGAGTCAGGATTTCCCTCGATGGCAAATTAACTCCTGTAATTAAAACAGAGCGAGGCTTAAAGCAAGGGTGTTCCCTTGCGGCTTTTCGATTCAACTTTTTTATTTTAGACCTGGGGCTCGAATTAAATAATTGTATTGGTGACCCGCCAAAACTAGGAGGCCAAAATATTGCTCATTTGCTATATGCCGACGATCTTGTATTGTCGTCGCAAACACCACAAGGCCTTCAAAATATGTTAACAAAGCTGGGCCTCTATATACAAGCAAATAGGTTGGAAATTAACATCGCAAAGACCCAAATTCTAAAGTGTGGAAAAAGCAAATCACCAGGAGTAATATTTCCTGGAAAATTCGGAATGAACGCGTCCAAACTACGACCCAATATAAATACCTTGGGGTGTTAATCAACAATGTTGTATGCAAACAAGCTGAAGACCTAGTAAGGAAGCAAAACATGCAACAGCTTGTTTTGCAATCACGATTGTTGATCAGGAAGTATGGGAAGTTTTCCATGAAACATGTTGTGTTATTTTATAAAAATGAAAGTTCTCCCGATATTGCTGTATGGTATTGAAGGGTTTTTGCCAAGAGAAAAGTGCTACTGGGATCAATTAGAGTCAGGTTACTGGAAACAGATCTTATGCCTGCCTAACTCCGTGCCTATGGCTATTTTGCGTTATGAATTGGGATTGACATCCATGTATGCTCAAGTATCCTGGAAACAGTATGCCTTGTTACGCAAATGCCTCCTGGAAAAAGGTAAGTAACAATATACTGAAAGTGATTGCACATCATTTGCTGAAATCTGCAAATCCCTTCGCTGTTAAATGGAGGAAATATGTATATAATGTATTAGCCCATGCTGATATCACAATAGAGTTATTACTATCAAATCCTGTTAGAGCAAAAGGAAAACGTACATCTGGCTGATTGGGTAGCAAATATGACAAGGTGCTCCTAATACAAGGACTTTGACATCTTATTTGGCATTAAAAAATATGGGTTGATGTCAGATCACTTGCTGAAAAGCCCTTCTCCTAAAGTAAGAAGAACAAGTTACTTTCTTACCTGGTAACGTTCTTTCGATGGGATGGTCTGACGACGTATTCCATATCTATGACAGGTAATGTCCACAGCTGTGCTGCTTCAGAAAATCTTCGGCGTCTGCGTCCTGCGTCGATGACGTCGATGCGCCGTCCACGAGGACCTCCTCCGACGGCTGACGTCACCCGATGTGATAAGTAGGACGCCCGTAGCCTCAGTTGTAGATCCCCCCCCCCCCCCCCCAGAACGTGTGCCACCAGTTTTCTGCCAGTCGGACACACAAGGCCTTGCGGAACGCAAGCTACAATCGCAAAAGAAATTCTGCAGCGGGGAAGGTAGGGAGGGAGCGATATGGAATACGTCGTCGGACCATCCCATCGAAAGAACGTTACCAGGTAAGAAAGTTACTTCTTCGAGGGGATTGGGTCCTCCGACATATTCCAGATCTATGACAGACTCCCAAAGCAGTACCAAGCAAGGAGGTGGGAAAAGAATTTAGAACACAAATTTTGCATGCCCAATCAAATTGCGGAATAAAGGACTGCCTTGCCAAAGGCCAGATCCTGCCCTCTGATGGAATCGAGGGAGTAGGGACGTACAAAAGTATGTACTGAAGCCCAGGTGGCTGCATCACAGATGTGACGAATAGGAACACCCCTCTGCAGGGCAGTAGACGCAGCCACTCCCCTGGTAGAATGGGCCCGCAAGCCAGCCGGAGGGTCCTTAACCGCCAAGCGGCAACACTCTGAGATAGCTAAAATAATCCAACGAAACAAAGTCTGTTTCGTCACAGCTTGTTCCAAACGCTTTCCAGCGTAACCAATGAAAAGTTGATCGTCCACTCTGACTCGGGACATGCGCGAAATATAAAAGCTCAACGCTCTCCTAGGATCAGGCCTATGGAGCCTCTCCTCTTCCTTACCAGGATGTGGAGGAGGATAGAACGCTGGAAGAACAACCTTCTGGCTCAAATGAAATTCCGAAACCACCTTCGAAAGAAAGGAAGGACGAACTCCAAGGACAACCCTCTCCTTATGAAACACAGTGAAGGGTGGCTTAACTGGAAGTGCCTGTAACTCACTCCCCTCTGCGAGCGGAAGTAACCGCAACCAAAAACACAGTTTTCAGAGTTAACAGTCTCAAAGGGCAAGAACGCAAAGGCTCAAACGGAGCACCCATAAGAAACTTAAGAACAAGGTTCAAATCCCAACTGGGCACCAGAAAAGGTGACGGAGGAAACACATTGGTGACACCTTTCAAAAACTGAGAAATTAAAGGAATCTTAAAATAGGAACATTCTTCAGACGAGCGCTTAAAGATGGACAGCGCCGCCAGGTAACCTTTAATGGTCCCCACTTGCAAGCCCCTGTGGGCCAAGGAAAGCAAAAAAGACAGAACCATGGGAATGTCACACTCAAAAGGCTCCACATTCTGAACTCTGCACCAGTCGCAGAACTTTCTCCAATGGCAACGGTACAGAGACTTTGTTGCCGGCCGCCTGGCCGAGAGCAACACCTCCATCACGTCTTCAGGGAGGTCCCAATCCTTATACCTCAACCTTTCAGAAGCCAAGCGTGAAGGTTGAGGGATCTGACCTCTGGATGGAGAACCTGACCCCCCTCCCGTGAGAGCAGTTCGTCTCGGTAGGGAAGACGACATGGAGGGCAGATGGACAAGTCGAGAAGGTCCGGGTACCACGTCCTCCGGGCCCACGCCGGAGCAATGAGGATCATCCGGGAACCGAACCTCCGTAACCTCCGCAGTACTTGCAGGATGACGGGGACTGGAGGAAACAGCAGTGGGAATGACCACTCCACCACGAACGCGTCTCCTAAGGCTCCTTTTGGAGGAAATTCCCGCAAGCAGAACCTTTCGCACTTCCGGTTGACACTGGAGGCGAAGAGATCCACTTGAGGGGTCCCCCAAAGGGCAAAGATCTCCAGGAGAATCTCCTGAGCCAGCTCCCACTCGTGGGAGATCGTGCTCTGCCTGCTCAGAGCATCCGCCGTCTCGTTGTCGTCTCCGGCCAGATGAACAGCCGAGATCGACACTTCCTGCTGGATAGCCAAGAACTCGAGCTGCATCGCCTCCCTGCACAGAGGAAGTGACCCTGCTCCCCCCCCCTTTTTGTTGAGATAGTGCATGGCCACCGTGTTGTCTGTTAGAATGAGGACACTCTTTCCCCGCACAGTCGGCAGAAAAGCCTTCAGGGCAAGCCTGACGGCCCTCAGCTCCAACAGATTGATATGGAGTCTGGACTCCGACGGAGACCAACGACCGCTGACTGTCAACTCGTTGGCATGAGCTCCCCATCCCGTGAGGGATGCGTCCGTCACAATCGTCACCTCCGGCCAGGGCAGCCAAAATGGGACCCCCCCACCCCTTCAACAGATTGCCTTTGACGGCCCACCACAGAAGGTCCTGGGCGACCGAGGGCAGCACCTGAACAGGGTCCGACAGCCTGCCGGAGGACAGACCACTGGAGCTTGAGTGCCCACTGCAAAGATCTCATTCGCAGAGGAGCCTCTGGCACCAGAAGAATGCAGGATGCCATGAGACCGAACACTCTCAAGAACTCGGACGCTGGGAGATTCTGGGCAAGGTGAAACGTGTGCACCATCTGCTGAATGTGAATAGCCCTCACCTGGGGAGGAAAACACTGCCCCAGGGATGTGTCGAGCACTGCTCTGATGTACTGGAGCCGCTGTGTTGGTGTCAAATGGGACTTCTTTAAATTGAGGGAGAAGCCCAGCTTGTGAAGGGAGTGGCAAGGGACGGACAGATGATCCAGGACTTGCTCGGGAGAGCTCCCCCTGATCAACCAATCGTCCAGGTAGGGGTAGACGTGAATCCCCCTTTCCTGAGATGCGCTGCCACCGCCACCATGAGCTTGGTGAAAACCCTCGGGGCGGAGGTCAATCCGAACGGCAGGACCCGAAACTGAAAGTGCGAGTCGCCAACCACAAACCTCAGGTACTTCTTGTGCTTTGGATGGATCGGCACATGGAAGTATGCTTCCTTGAGGTCGAGAGACACCAACCAGTCCTGAAGTTGAAGGGCCTGGCGGACTTGAGAGAGAGTAACCATCTTGAACTTGTCCTTCCTGCAGAGTTTGTTCAAACCGCGCAAGTCCATGATGAGTCTCAATCCCCTGTCTTTCTTCGAAATCAAAAAATAAGGGGAATACCATCCCTTGTTCCTCTCCGCTACAGGCACTAGTTCTATGGCGCCTTTCTCCAGCAGGGCTTGAATTTCCTGCGCAAGGAGCGGATCCGGACTCTTCAAAGAGAGTTTCCCAGGTGGATTGTCGCGAGGCCTCTGCCGAAAAGGAAGGCAGTAGCCGTGGGTTATGATCTCCAGAAGCCACACATCTGAAGTAATGGCTCGCCACTCTACAAGATGCTGCGCCAGCCTTCCCCCAACCGGCGAACCATGGGACCTGGCCTCATGACTGAGTGGTAGCGGCTGCGGCGTTGCCTGAGGGCAAAGAGGCAACTGCCAGAGCGGCCTTGGCACCTCGAGTACCCCGTTTACCACCTCTGGCACTCTTACGGTGGCCTCTTTGACTGCTAGCTCCTCTCGCTTTACTGAAGGATGAGTAATAGCGAAAGGAACCTCCCCTCCATTGTTGGAGTTGTAGTCAGAGTAGGCAGAGGTTGTCGAACTGCAGCGCCCAACGACTTCGCTGCAGCTTTGGAGGTCTGCAACCTCTCAAGGCTTTCGTCAGCCTTGCTGCCACAAAGATGTTCACCGTCAAAGGGCATGTTGAGGAGCAGGGACTGCACATTAGGAGCGAATCCAGACTTCCGCAACCACGCAAATCTGCGTATTATGGTGCTCGCCGCCTTGGACCGGCTGACACAATCTGCCATGCCCAAACCCGACTGAACGGCCTCACACATGGCATCCTTGCCATCCTGAACCATAGCAAGGAAACCACCCCGTTCGTCCCCTTCGGTAATATGTTCAGCCGCTAATGCAACACAGTTCCACAGAGTGTGTGTGAAACGAGACAAGGCACATATGGAGTTGGCCGCCTGAAGCGCCATACCCCCTGAAGAACACACTTTCTTCGCCCAGCCGTCAAAACGTTTGTCATCCCTATCCGGAGGGATGGTAGGATACAACGCCTGCTTTGCCGGGGCCGTAGCCACCTGCACCACCAAACTCTCGGGAGTGGGGTGCCTGGACAAGTAGCAGGGGTCGCTACTGGCTGGATGGTATTTTCGCGACAAAGACTTGCCCACTGCCGGGAGACTCTCCGGAGCAGTCCAAGCCGCTGCCACCCTTCTCTGCAGAGCCATATGAAACGGCAGTACCGGGTCAGTGGGGGGACCAAGATCAAGGCTGTCCGTGGGATCATCCTGAACCAACTCCCCTGGGGGAGCCGACCATTCCAAGTACTCGGTGACCCGAGACATAAGGCGCTGGTATGAAGAATCGGCATGAGTGCCAAGCTCTGGCCTACAAAACTCCACCTCCGGAGAGGTGTCCAGTCCACTGGCATCATGCAGTGACTGCCTCAGGTCATGAAACTGGCTATGGCCCGAGAGAAGCTCATCTGGTACCGTAACCGGAACCAAGCCTTCATCAGAGCCTTCATCAACCTCTGAAATGTACTCCAGGCGGTGAGAGGAAGACACCTGGGGACCAAAGCTATGCCTGACCTTAGCCAGAGCCTTTCTAGGGGCTAACCCCATGCCACGGGGCCCCTCCGACACCACTGCCTCGAAAGGCGTCGAGGGCGCCGGCGTCAGCTGCAGCGCCGCCAGCATCATCGACGGCGTCGACACAGGCCTCGAAGCCGGAGCTCCGAGCGTGTCTCTCGACGACCCCCTCGGAGGCGGAGCCTCGAGAGAAATAGTCGACGACCTCGGCGCCACAGGCGTCGAAATCTTCTTTGAAGACAGCACAGGATCACGCGGTCTCGACCGCTTCGAGGACCGGGACCTGGAACGGGCATGGCGAGAACAGCTACCCTTGTCCGAGCGGGACCTTTCCCGCGAGCCGTGCAGACCACCCGAGCCTGAAGGCGTACGAGCGGTGTCTCTCGACCGGTGCCGACCGACCCCACTCGGAGGCGCGGACGGACCGGTGCCCTGCGATTCAAGAATCGCTAACATCTGCTTCCCGAAGGAAGTCCATTCCTCTGGTGTCGCTTGCATGGTGGGATAAGCGACCCGCCGACGGGCGGAGTCCTCGGAAGAGGACGGGTAAGGCGACCGATGCCAGCGCTTCCTGGAATGCCTCGAAGAGGCGGAGGAGTGGCGAGACCGACTCCTGGAAGGAGACCCACTGGACTTCCGACGCGGAGAGTCGCCTCTCGAGTCATCCGTCGAAAGCCCCGTAGACCTCGACTTCTGGGGCTTAGACACCAGACCTACCGACAGCTTCTTCTTGCGTTCCCTCAAGGCCTTGGCCGTGAGCGACTGGCAGTCGACACAGTCGTCCGTATCGTGGGCCTTCCTGAGGCACCAGAGGCAGGCATCGTGCGAGTCAGTGACCGACATCTTGGACCCACAGTCCCCGCATTTCTTGAAGCCCGGACGCGGGGTTGAAGACTAAGTAGACATCGCCATGAACAGGTCTTCACAAAAACCGAACAGGTTCAACGAACCAAGAAGAATACAGCAAACTCCAAAGAGTTGAGGCGTACCGAGATTCACGAAGCGAACACGTTCGCGGAAAAAACAGAACTGAGGCTACGGGCGTCGTGCGTCCTACTTATCACATCGGGTGAAGTCGGCCGTCGGAGGAGGTCCTCGGGGACGGCGCATCGACGTCATCGACGCAGGAGCCGAAGATTTTCCGAAGCAGCACAGCTGTGGACATTACCTGTCATAGATATGGAATACGTCTGAGGACCCAATCCCCTCGAATGGGATATTTAAGATTCTGGTTAAACCTATGGTACACAAGGGATGTCCTTTGTAAAAGGAAAAAGCTGGCAAAAGAACAAAACTAATGCAGATTTTGTATTGTGCCTGAACAAAGAGACACTACAACATCTGCTCGTAGAATGTGTAGCACTCTGTGATGTACGAACCAGATGTTTTGCACACACCGAGGTAGTACAAAGACCAATGGAGAGTGACGAAAGATGGCATGAGCTGTTCTCCAGTACACGTCCGGAAATTCAGATTGCCATAGTACAATTTTTTCAAATTGTGCTCCCCGGGTTAGAGGTGTATAACGGGTAATGCAGGGTAATGCATTATCTATAAGGCTATTTAGGTAACCGGTTGGTTGAAAGAGGTAAACTTAGTCAAGTAACCATCCAAGTGGAACCTTTGTAAATAGTATGAATTGGCGTGATCATGCGTATAAAATGAACTGTTAATAATTATGTGATAATATGGGTATTGTAAGAATGTATGATCTTTTAGCCTTGTAAGATTGAAAATTATTCTGTTTTATATATAAATGTTATTTATATGTTAATGAAATTTGAAAAGTTGTAATACAACTATAACAAATAAAAACATTTTTTTTAAAAAACAGTGTTTATTAGAAAATATTCACATTATTTAGGCCGTCCAACATTACCACTATCCATGGGTGAGCCATGGCATCTATATTCAGCCAATGCCCAACACAAATTAACCTCCTCTCTCCCCAGTCGAGCATGAACTATATGTCCATATCCTTACAAGTCACATGTGTCTGGCATTTACTTGTTTTCAAACTTCCGGTCCGGATCAAACCCAGACCTTGACTATGACCTGGTGGGCAGAGGTTGAGAAGGCCACCCAAGTTTCTTGGTAACCTCTGGACAAGCCAGACCAATCAAGGTAGCTATGGTCTGCGGTCAAGACTAGGTCTCAGGAGGGGTGAGGGTGACTGAAGGACCTCAATGAGCACACAGAGCAAGGACACTTACAAATTACTCCCAGACAGGTGTATATATCAAAAATATAAACACATTTATTACAAGGTCTTTGTAACTCACAGCAAAAGAATCACAGCAATACTATCAAACCAACACAACACTATCAATACAATATGTATACAAGACCATTTGGGTCTAAAGGGTTAATGGAAGGAAATATATTCACTACCTAGAAGGGAAGGAAAATGGGCAGTGCAGGTAGTTTTAGTCCACTTCGACATCAAACACACACCTAAGAGGCAGTCCAAGCCCTAAGAAGAGAGGAGCCTTCTGCTCAATGGTACATGCAATGCAGGCACACGCGGTTGTTCCAATGGGCAAAACCGGGTCTCTTCAGGGGTCTCTAGCAGCTCAGGAAGGTGGGTGAGGCGATGAAGAATAGATTCCCACTATTTGAGGAGGGCCTCCACTTGAAGGCAGAGGTGATTCCAAGGTTCGGTAATAGTTTGCTTGTTCGCACTAGCAGTGGAAAGGAGAGGGACCCCCAGGGGCCACTCGTGCGTAAAAATGGATGGAGGCGCTAGTGGCCACCGGTTAGGGATGCAATTGCTCACTGACCCCCGGCACACTCCGGATCAAGCTTCGCCAGTCGAGTCCACTTGGGTTGTAGGTTGAAATGCGGCAATATGACGGATCTGCGGCTTTCAGTTCCGAAGATACAGGGATGATTCCCAAACGGGACAGAGGCGATTTCTCCGTTCCTGATGGATGGATCAGGCCAGTTTCACTGCAGCAGGCTTCAGGGGCAGGAGGGGCACAAATGCAGTGCACCTGCAAGGATAGTTGCCGTGGCTGGGCAACACAGTAACTGCGTTTACTCCGGTCCTGGCACCCTCGTCTCACTTCAGACCTGGGAATGCCAAGTGTACCAAATTCGGTGCGAGGGTGCCGTGGACACAGACTTGGGAGTACACCAAGTTTCGAGGGCCTCCTCGAAACGGCGGCGGAGACAGCGCAAAGGTCCTGCATAAGCTGGTCAGCCCGCTGGTTGGCCCAGGTACACTTCAGAGACGGCTTAACTGCAGGTTTTTTTGAAGGGGCCAAGAATAGTTGGTCCCACTATTCTAATGGGTCGAAGCGTCTTCGCAGACCTTCTAGGACGACGAGACGCAGAGGGGTCCCACAGGACGACAGCAGGCTCAGGGTGGCAAACCTTCCAGCAGTTCA
The DNA here is from genome assembly GCF_040938575.1 of Ambystoma mexicanum. Lineage (NCBI taxonomy): Eukaryota > Metazoa > Chordata > Amphibia > Caudata > Ambystomatidae > Ambystoma > Ambystoma mexicanum. The sequence continues at coordinate 141,843,012 of NC_090930.1, read as the reverse complement.
CCAGCGGTTCCTCGACTCGGCTACTTAGTTTCAGGATACTTGGATCCTATCCTTCGTTCAGTGAGAACTCCAGAGATCGACATGGTATGGTCGCCTTGGCCAGCGAAAGCAGGTACGGTAGGAACTGCGGAGCAGTGATTTGTCGAAGCGTAATCTTCAGAGTCCTGCACCACACTGAGAAGCATTTCCATTTGGGGCCGTAGCATGACAGCGTAGAGGAAGATCTGGCTTTGGCCAGGATCTTCTTGCATTCCAGAGGTAGGGAATAATGCCCAAACTCTAAGGCTGCAGGACCAAGGCCGTGAGGCTCAACGACGCTGGGTCGTGGTGCAGTATTGCTCAGTTTTCTTTGGAGAGAAGGTCCAGATGTGGAGGCAGCCGCCTGGACAGAGCCACTGACAGACGGAGAAGGTCCGGGTACCAGATCTGCTGTGGCCATGTCAGAGCAATGAGGATCACCAGCAATAGCAATGTCTCAGTGTGTTGATCACGCGTAGCCGGAGTGGAATCAGCTGCAAGGCGTACAGGGAGAGTCTGTCCCACAGGAATGAGAAGGCATCCCCCATGCTCCTCGGGTGAGGATATCTGCTGGCAAACCTCTGGCACTTGGAGTTAGCCGCTGTTGTGAAGTGGTTGATCTGGCGTTGACCCCGCTTGCGGAAGCAAATGGATACCTGCGTCTGCTGCAGCTCCCACTCGTGGCAGGGCAGCAGCTCCCTGATGAGCGAGTCTGCGATGGTGTTCTTGTAGCCTGCCACAACAAAAAGGGACGAGGAACATGTTCTGAAGAATGGCCCAGCGCCAAAGGGACTGAGCTTCCATGGAAAGAGCGTGTTCTACATCCGGAAGTGGGGCGAAACATAGTGGTGGTATTGTCCGTGAAGATCCACACTATCTTTCCTCATAGCTGGGATTGGAATGACCCGAGAGCCCCGGAGACTGCCCACAGCTCCAGAATGTTGATGTGGAGGTCCTTCTCTGGGAGCCAGAGGCCTCTAGTGTGACACCAACCTATGTGGGCTGCGAGAAGCCAGAGGATGTCTCACAGATTAGTCCCTCGGGATCCGTCATCCAAGTGGCCGGGACACGACCATCACTATTAGATCCAGACTCTGGGGGTGGACCAGTGCGGGAGGATCACCTGTATGAGGGATTCCGGAGGAGTGGGAGTGGGGCACCCAATGGCGACACGCAGTATCCCCTTCCCTATTTTCCTATTACACCTAACCATCCCGTATGCTATCTGGAACCTTAACTCCACCCCCAGGGCCCTTCCTATATGAACACTACTACACAGGGTGAGCACTCTGGGCGAAGACAGACTCACACCCCCAACCATTCCATGCAACATGTCCCAATCTCAGGGTCAGGCAGAGTAAGGCAATTACCCATAACGACTCTTTCCTGACTCCCGTTACCCTTCCCCACACGGATAAAAGGCAGAGCATGAGAGCACACTATGAGCAACGCGAGGAGAGAGGCGAAAAGCATAAAGTAGGATTGTCACTCTGGCAACTGGACGAAGGCAGAAGACGAACTGGTCAAGATGGGGCCACAAGCAGGGAGAAGCCTTTGATCTTTTTCCCCTGTGATCGGTCGAAACTAACCAATCGGTTAACAGTTAGAGCTACAAAGAATTGCTGTCCTAGAGGTGCAGACTGTCCTAGAGGTGCAGACTGGCCAAGCCCCTCCTGCATGGTGAGACGAAGCAGGAAGGCGCTGCAGCCGCCTAAGTATTGTCATTGGCTCAAGAGAAACAGATGCTGACCAAGCAGCTCAGTGCAGCCGGTGAGTTGTGGCAACATTGCGATACCGGTTTGCATTGAAACAAGGGCTGTGATCGGCGAAAACTTAATAAATTGAACTGTGTTATGAAGTAGATGAATATAGAATGCAGATGAAAGCCAGAGGTGAAAGGAAGTGATCCTTTGAAACTAAAATAGAAGCGATACATTGTCACAGAGTGGTCCGGCACCCGTGTGTGTGCCCATACTAAAGTCTCTGGATGGAGTATCTTGGAAAGATGTTAAAGCAGTGAGATGTGAAAGTGTCAGAGTGGTCCTGTTAGATGGAAAACCGTGCACAATCGAAAGTCTTCGAACTTATAACCTGTAACGCTCACCTGGTATCCACAGGGACGTCACTCAGCCTGTTCTGACCTCTTACCACCTCAAACCCTTCCCTGGAGGCTATTCGACTGGAGACTGGGCCTGAAACACAGGATTGGTAGAGTTTAACTCCCTATTGTCTGTGTGCTTGAACCCCTTCTTCCCCAGTGGCCAACCCTTCCCTTTGATCCACAGCTCACCTTGTTTTCTTGGATAGTGTGCTCTCCGTCCTGCTTTCAGCGCAGGGTATTGATGCGGGCTTGTTGCTGCCTAGTTACTTCACTGGCAAGAGTCCGACAGGTAAGTATAATAAGTCTTTTGAACAGGTCTCTAACTTCGTTCCTTTCCTTCCTTAGATGATGGCTGGCGTCCGGGGATGGCAGCGTGCTGCTGAGATGAGTAGCGCTGAAGGTGAGTGAGAGCGCGATGCACCCCTTTTGTATTTGTATTGAACCGAGTTCTTTTTCTGTGTCTTAGGTGCCGCAACGTTTTCAGCGTGGGTGCCTGTTATGAAGAACAAATGCGGTGGGTAAGCGCGGTATGCAGTGCCTCTAGATGTTTCCACGCTAACCTGGAGTGTCTTTTCCCTCTTGCAGATGGATGAGAAGTTCCGGAGACAGAGTTCCCCCAGGGCGGCTGGGATTCAGGTAAGCGTTTGAAGCTCGTACAGTATTTCAAAATAAGCAAAGATTTGGAGAATGCTTACTAATGCCTTTTTTCTGTTCTTTTCCCTTTTCCTTAGGAAGCGGCGTGCCGGGATGGGAATGACACCGCCGAAGATGCCCGCAGAACAGATGGAGCGATGAATGATGGGCAGAAGCGCTGCAAGGTAAGACTGTTCTTAACGGTGTTCTTGTTCTTGCAGGAGCTGAGCGCAGAAGAAAGATGCTGGCCTACTGGAGACCGATCCGAACACGATGTGTCACGCTGCAGGTGCAGAAAACGCAAAGCATGTTTCTCAGCCTGGGTGTGGCTTAAATAGTCTCTGGGTATCCCAGGTGTCTCTGGTCTGGGCTGAACCACACCCAAAAGACTAGACTGCATATGCAGTTCTGGGAACCAAAATATGTGGGGGCATCCATCTTGTCCCCATCAATGCACTACAAGTCCAATCCCCAATGTTATCCTATGGGGGTGAGTGAGTCTGGTGCCACAAGCGCCAAGTCTGACTCCAAGTGGGTCTTTGGAGGGATGGAGAGGCCCTTGAGGGCCATTGTAGGTGATTGTGGCCTGGCTCCAGCCTGACATCTTGGAGGGCTGGGGACATGAGGGGCAGGAATCATGACATAACTTTGGCACGCAGGCTGGCATCCGATCAAGGGGAGTCTGTATGCTTCTCCTGATTTGTGCTATTGCACATTATGCTCTCATTTCTGACCGTTTTTCCTATATTCTTTCATACTCATACAGTACAATTCGCAGCCTCTCAACTGACTAGCATCTTTTTACTTCTTTTGTGGCTGAACCCATTTATATTACAGGATCTCAACCTACGTGCACGGTGGCTTACTGCCGAGTGCGAAGTTCTTTTGACTATTTACTTTGTGTTTTTTTTACATATGACGTCACACGTACATTACGTGTGACGTCATCATGACGCCACGGCATGCACCGCAGCATTCATCAACTTTTTTCAAAGACCGAATCTGTATATTTACAGCATGCCTTTCTCGTGCGCATTGGATGCTGCCTGTGGGGATTTAACCCCGTTACAATTTCTTCCAACGCAGGAGGATAATATGACGGTAAGCCTCACTTTCTGAAACTGCTTCTTTCTACAAAAGCATGCTCTTTACAATATGCAATTAGGCGGGAGATACTGTCATACTGCATGTATACTTCGAATATTTGCAGCGCTTCTTTCCATGTTTAGCAAACAATCGTGATGCTGTGAGTGGGATTTAGCCCGTTTCATGTTAGAGCAACATTGTTTCACAAATGAGGTTGCATATATATTTTTCATACTTTTTCATATATTGTCTCCTATTATTTTGGCTGTTAGTACCCAGTCCCCAGTCCCCAGTCCCCAGTCTGACCTCTCATAATACCTTTTTTACAATTATACAGCCTGAACGCTTCATTCTCCAACCGTTTGCATACTCATGTTGACAGCATCAAGAGACACTTCTTAAAGAGCTATTATTTTTCCCTTGCCTCATTTCTTATTAGGCCTGTTGACTAGAACCATAACACATGGGATCTTTCCATCTTTCTTGCGACAGGATTTAAACCATTTTCTCAAATTCTGCTACATTGCTGTCATCGAGTGAGATTTTCAACTTATTCATTTTTGGATGGATAGATGCAACATTAATATTTAATGGTCGCAAGGGCTGCCCTATTTTCCCCTTTTGAACCTCTCAATAGAGATTGACACTACCCCCCTAATTTCATGGAAATAAGAACATTGCCTTTAGATTATTGGGATGTACTTATACGTATGGGCTACCACTGCAATTGTGCTGTGCTATCGTCTTGGGGATATAACACTAACCCCATCATTGGTATGTCCTTGTTCTGTTGTTCACTTAGACTCCACGTGTTATTTATTAATTTTTTTTTTTTTTTTACTGAACTACAAACGTCATGATCTTGGTTCATTTCTTCTTTGCTTTTTGCTTTGTCCATTAGCCCCTGCCTCGATCCACTTTGGATTTTGGGGTAAGTTTACAGAATTTCACTAGGTACTGTTCACTACCAGTCATGTCCATCAACCACAATCTGCGGGTAATAAACTCGATTCTTTACAATCTATTCTTGTTGCTTTTTAACACACGGGACTGATGTACCCTTTCTGTGGGGACTGTATAACGAACAAAAATTGTTTATCCCAATACCGTTTCTTTATCTATAATGGGATCGGATATATTTTCTTCACACTCTCACCATCTTTGGATTAGGGGGGAAATGGGTTCAAACGAGGTGCTCAAACTTGATAACCATTGTTCTAACATATGCTAACTGTCTTAGTGAGATGTCTTCTGCTAATGTATTTCCAATTTCTCATGGTTCTTTTCCTGTTTTGCTTCCACCCAACCTCGTCGCATACACCTGATCATTGGTATGTTATTTCTTTTCCCTCATTTACTTTTCCAATGATGCATACATATGCTTTTGAATATGTGTTCTTATTTTTGTTTGCTTTATATTTTGTAAATTAATCTTTACTGATTGACAGCCTTGAGAGCCTGGAGGATGAAAAGTTGGGTCGAAACATGTGTCGGCTGTTCCGAAACCAATTAAAGAACATTTGCTCAATTTTTATCTGAATATATTCATATAGCCACTGCGAATCAATTATATATGTTGGGTTTTGCGCGTTTGACCACATTCCCCATACCAATTTTGACCACTAATTGATTCTGAGCCTTGGATAGGTAGGTTCCTTGGGACTGTGCACGCGGCAGGCCTGCGTCTTAACTCTCAATTTTAGGTGGATATTTAAGTGCACATGCACTCTTTTCAAACCCCTCCCCATTCATCCAGTGTAACCCTAGATGGTGCCGGAGATGGGGAGCAAGTCCTTCCCGAACCAGATCCCACAGCAGCAGCGATCTTCGTGGGAGCAGTTGCATGATGTTTCACCTTCTTTTGGATCCCCTTGGAAGGATCATCCTCGAAGGAACTACCTATATCTCAGAGGGAGCAGGCTCCTGTGACCTGCCAGTCCTCAACAAGGCATGGCTGTGCCCGGAGGACAAGTCTGAGGCCTTCTCCCCGAGTCAAGCCACCAACCTGCGAGAACAGTCTTTCCTGGTCTTTGCCGGGAAACCACAGCAGATCTCGCAACGGTCTTCATCGCGGATGTAGAAAATAAAGGCACTTGAGGTGCCGATCCTCGACAAACGTTTTTCAGGCCACAGAATACACAGGCTCTGAATAGACTTCTCTTGCCCGATGTAGGCCAAGCCTAGGTCTGCCGAAACTAGTGGAGAGAAGATTCAACAATGGAACTCTTATTTTTGCCGCCAATGATTTCCTGCTGCCGTTAGTCAACCCGCACAGTTGACGAGGAAAGGATTTTAGAAAAAATGTATCGATCCTATCGAAAACTAGCAAAAAAGTCAAAATTCGAGGAGAAAGAAGAGGACTCCGAACATCGAAATGTGCAGTAAAAATCTGAAGATAGCCACCAGGAGTGGCGCTTAGGAGGACGAGTGTTGTTGGATGGGTGCAGTATGACTCAAAGGACAGTGATTGGTTACAGAAGAGCCAAGCAGTTTTCAGTCTAAAGCAAAACTGCTTTCTTTTTACCGAGAATTCCCAGCCTGACGGGGAAAATTCATTAGCATGTGAATCCATCAAGACCCCATGCTGGAGAACCGAGAGACTCTTTGATCACAGCAGACAAGAAGATCGGTGGGACTTCATAGCACAAGGGAGTGCGCCCAGAGCCCTTTCTTTTCAGAGAAGGGATCTGCCATTTTAGTTCTGGGACGCCTTGTTCCCGTTTCACCCCTTTACCTTTGCCGGTTGTAAAGCACTCTGGTTATGACCTCATGCATACTGAAGATTGTTGGTAGTTTCCGCCTGTTGGGGAAGGCCAGGAATACCCAGAGGGATGCAAGATCCCTCCCCTTAACATCTCCCAGGGAAGAGGGAGAAAAGAATTCGGAAGCCACTCCAGCTGCTTCAGAACCGGTACCCAGACAGCACACAGCATGTCCTGCTAGGCTCTGCAGCAAGCTGCCTGGACAGGGAGTGCCAGAACGTCTCTGATCCCGAAAGCAAGGACAAGACTATTGCCTGCAACACGTTCCCTAGCGTTGGGGCAACACGTTCCCTAGTGTTGGTGTCCACCTTAAAGGACAATGCAAGCCCAATGAAGAAGCTGGTAGAAATGCAATGAGAAGTATCTACCGCTGTCCGCCCGAAAAGATTCTCGAGTCAGTAGAGTCCCTCAATCCGCAACAGACTGCAACGCTGACCATTGTCAAGCCGCAGTCTCTGAAAGAAACCAGAGATGTCTAGACCAGTGCCTGAGAACTGCCCATTAGCACTGAACGAGTCCTGACCCAGAGTCGCTGTGAAGGCTGCCTGCAATCGTTCGTCCAGCTTTGGTCACTGAACCGTTTTACCGTCTTGCTGCCTGATACCAGCCACTAACTCTGGTCTCGAACTCTGTCGCAGAAATCTGAAAAGTGCCCTGAAGCTGACGCGACCCTGTCGAGCACCAAGAACACCTACACCAAAGGCAACATTGTGTTTGTCCGCCAGGTCCTTCCCAGAAGGACCTATAGAGACATTTTAAGACCCCCTTTTCCCCTTTCTGCTGAAGCCAAGAAGCCTTAAACTATTGCAGTTATTAAACATACCAACTACCCTCCTGTCAGTATCCAGAGTGCATCCCTTCTCCTTAGAAATGGTCTGTCCCCTGCATTCATTTACAGGGTGTGTTGTATTCCCTAGTGTTGTCAGACTATCTGTTGTGAATAATAAAGTAGATCTTGTAATACAACCTTGACTGGACACTCCTTTATCATTGGGCAATAATTATATTTTTGCTGTTTGCAAATAACCAACAATCCACGACCAGTAGAGGAGATAAGCCTTCCGTTCCGTCCGCATTAGCAAAATTGAACAAAGAGGTTTATAATTTTGAATTGTACGATTGTTAATCCAATATGTTCGGACCATTCTGGGGTATTAGAGGTGTGGGGCTGATAGATTGTTTAGAATCAGATATTCACCCCCGGACCACTGGTACCCCGGAATTTGATTCGTCCCAGGGGCTGAACTGTATCTAGTCAGGTGACCAGAGTCTTATGCGTTCTTTATGTACTAAAAAGATTTAAGGAAGAAAATGAAGAAACAACTGAAGAAAACAGAAGCCTCTTGCCATCATCTATATGAAATCAGAAGAACCCATGATAACCTGCCAATCACAGTGGAAATGGGGACCCTCTCCAACCAGTTTTGACAGGCAAGTTGTACAAGTCGTACTGTACAGTGACCTATGCGAAAGCCCATGCAAGGTCAGTAAATGTGCATTGTTAATCTCTTCATCGTTTTCTTCACTCAGAAGGCCTGCAATGGGAACCTCCTAGAATGAATGCAAGGAAGTGGCAATGACTCTTTAGTAGCACCAGACTCACTCAATGGACTCATTAAAGTAGCCAACTTTACCATTTTACCATTTCCCAGTGGTCTCCCCTTTCAACTAGGAAATAAATGGATGGCACGAAAAGGTAAGCAAGGGAAGAAAACGCAGGAAAAGGAATGGGAAGAGGGGCAAATAGCCAGAGATGTGGTTACAAATGGAATGTTACTCACCTTAATGACTATAATATTCCTAGTCCCAAGTCCCCCTTCCTCCATACTTGATGGGCAGTACCGGACACTCCAGCAAAAAAGTGAGAGCTTCCCCTATAAATTTGATGCCAGACGTGGGGACACGGCCATATAGCCCCACCCTCCGCCGCCTCACCTCAGTCTCTTTGCACGGCGGACGCTCTTAACAAGGTGTAATAAGGTCCAGGCCGATGGAGGTGGGTTGTATGGAGGAAAGCGGACTTAGGACTAGTAGTATTATAGTCAATGCTGTGAGTAACGTTCCATTACTCCTTAGTCCTGTCCCCTTTCCTCCATCCTTGACGGGCAACTGCAACGTACCCCTGCTATTGGGAGGACGACATGAACCACCTAAGATGCGGCAAACAGATTCACTGTCTGCATCTACTCTCGAGCTGTGTCCAGCGAGTAATGTTTGCAGAAAGTCGATGGTGTGGCCCCAGTAGCCGCCTTGCTGATGTCCCACGAGGCATGCCTCTGAAACACCACCACCATGGCTTTTGCCCTCACTGCGTGTGCCTGAATTCCAGCTGGTACAGCTTTGCCCTGCACCTGCTGTATAGTGGATACCATCCACCTGGCGATGGATGCCTTTAAAGCCTTTGTGCCTTGGGAGGTACTGCCGAATGTAACCAGAAACACATCTGTCTTCCTGATGTCCTTTGCGGGATATATAGAACTTAAGCATTCTGCTGAAATCCAACAGGTGCAATGTCTTTTCTCCCTTCGGACTGTGGATTTGGGAGGAAAAAAAAATAGGTAGGCATATTTCCTGATTAAAGTGAAAGGTCAAACCACCTTGGGAGAAATTTGGGCTGTGTCCTTTAGACCACTTTGTCCTTGTGGCAGATTGTAAATGTCTCGCAGGCCGATAGCGTCTGAATCTCACTCATGCACGCACCTGCGCAATGTCCCAGATTGATGACCTTCTTGAATGTGACCCACTTCAGGTCTGTGGACGACATGGGCTCGAATGACTTCCGAGTGAGGACTGATAAAACAACTTTGCATTCCATGCACTTGTTGAAAAAGCCCCTCCAGCCACTACTGGGTTGGCAGTTGTAAATGCATGTTCAAATGAGTTCTTGTAAACACTGATGGGTGCCAGGAACGTTTGGCAGGTGTCAACCTGCACCCCAAATGTGGCAGGTGCACCACGAGAGACCGCACACCATCTAGTGGTCAAGTGATCTGATCTATTTGGTCATCTCTTGGCCAGAAGCAGAACCCAGTCCACTTGCTCTTGTGCTGCGTTCTGGTGCTGGTGGACTCTCTACAGTAGGCCTGGATAATGCGTACATTTTCCTCTGACATCTGTTAATTCTGGAGTCTGTACATCTGGAGCCAAGCCACTCGGTCTGGGAGCACCACTGCTGGGAGAGAATTGACGGGGATATGCACTGCTAGGTGGTGTAGGTCCAAGAACCATACCCTCACCTGTTATCTCGGGGCAATAAGGACCAGGGAGCAGTAGACTGACGTCCTGAACGGCCGCACTACCCTCTGCAGGAATGGTGTTGGGGTCGGGGTCGGGAGGGGTGTTGTGCATATGACCGCATGTGATCACAGGCGATCTGAAAGGCATCCCCAGCGAGTGAGGCACAGAGGGGGCAAGGGGGCACTTGTGGTTATCCTCTGACGTTAACAAGTCTACCTGCAGCACCCCCCACTGTTTGAAGAGCAGTGCTTGCTAGCATGGATTGGCCCAGTTCCCACTCGTAGGCGTTTCTGCCCAGCCGGCTGAGCGTATCCGCTTCTGTATTGCTGTCCCCGGGGAGGTGTACCGTACAGAGGTAAATACTGTGCAGTAGGCCCCATTCCCAGATCTCCACTGCGAGGAGACCAAGGGCAGGCAATCTGGTGCCCCACTGTTTGTTCAGGTAAAACATTAAAGTGGAGCAGTCGGCTCAAACCGGCACAGACTTGCCCTTCACTTGATTCACAAAACCTTTCAGGCCGAGGCCTTGAGCTCTAGTGCATTTATGTGCCACTACCTCGCCGATCCACTCCAGACCACGTAGATGCAATTCTCTACGAGTGAGGCTCTCCAGCTCTTCAGGGATGAGTCTGTCGTTATGATGATCAACAGGTGTTGGGGCCATAGGGGCGCACCCCTCATCACATTGTTGGCAACCACCACCAGAGATCCTGATGCATGACCGCCGGTATGGCCACCTTGATTGATTGAGATTCCTTTTCCTGGTCCCAGCTTGCCACCAGCTGCACCTGGGTGCATCTCATCTTTTGAGAACGTTAGTAAGCATGAAGCTAGCAGCCTTGGAAGGTGTTGAAACTACCACACTGTTGTCTGGTTCCTTTCGAAAGTGGCGTGCCTCTCTGAATATCCTGCAGATGGTCCTGTGTGGGGAATACCCAGTGAGCCACCATGTTCCATTGGGCTGCCAGGAAGACAAGAGCTTGTGAAGGGATCGGTTGAGACTGCTTCTAATTGATCGACAAGCAGAGTTGAAAGATCGGCTAGCCTCCGACAAGACTCCTGCAGTCTTGGCTGGTGAGCTGGCTCTCACCAGTCAGTCGTCCAGATAAGGGTGCCAGTGGAGTCCCTCTAGTCTCAGTAAAGCTGCCACTGTATTCATACATTTTATAAAGACACAGTGGGGGGCATGGAGGGGGATGGCGGCTGAGTTTAGGCCAAACAGCAGCATTCTGTATTGGGGATGATGCTCCATTATAGTAAACCGAAGAGATTTCCTGTGCGGTTTTAGGATGGGGGATGTGTAGGTAGGCATCCTTCAGATCCAGGAAGCACATCCAGTTTCCTTCGCAGAGAGACTCTGCAATCTGGGCTGGCATCACCATCTTGAAATGTTCTAAGGGTACAAAGAGGTTTAGGGAGGAGAGGTTTAGGGAGGAGAGGCCCAGCACCACTCTCAGACCCGCCCGGTTCTTCTTGGGGATTGCAAACACTCTGGAATAGAAGCCAGAGCCCCTCTCTGCTGTCAGGACTGGTTCCACATACCTGATCCCTGAACAGCTATGTAACTCTGGCAGGAGTGATGGTGACCCAACTTGGGAAATAGGTGGGGGGGACAAGGAGGAAGAGGAGGAATAGAGAGTCTCAGGCCTGTGTGGACAATGGACAGAATACACAGGTTTAAAACTAGATGACACCAGTTGTCCCCGAAGAGAGCAAGCCTGCCCCCTCCCGGGGGAAATGATGTACCTGGATGAAGTAGTCACTTTTACAGGACTCGGAGGCCGAGATGGAGCAGAGGAACTGGAAAAACCCCTTACTAGAATGCCTTGACCGCTTCCTTCTGTGTTGGCTAGGTGACCTGTCAGGTTGATATGCTCTCCTGTCACTAAAACCCCTGAAGCCACCAAATGATCTAGCCTGTTGGTCAGTCCTATTATGTGACTGGTTGAAGGGCTTTGCCAAAAGCTTTGCTAGCACTGCAAGGGACTTGGCAGTCTGTGTGCTGGTCTTTTTAATTCAGCTCGTCCTTGGTAGATGAGAGGAAGAGCTAGACTCATTCGAAGGGCAGATCAATGCGCTCTTGGACATCTGTAGAAGACTTGGCTGCGTGCATCCACGTCGTCTGCCTCATATCCAGCCCCAAGCACATGCCCCTGCTTGCAGTGTAAATATGGCCGGCCGAGGCCTCCAGCATGTCCTGCGCTACGAGTCTAGCCTCTTGCAAACCAGACTTGAATGCTGTCTGTCTCTCCAAAGGGAGATCTTGTGAGAAGTCAGATATTTCTCACCATCATTTCTGATTGGCTACAGCAAGAATAGCATTTGCATTCACTTGCTTGAAGTGAAGGCCTGCGTTGTTGTATACAATCCACCCAAAATTCCAGTAATTTGTCCTCCTTCGACAGGCACACACTGGCTGAGGCGGTAGAAGCTGCCGCTGCCTTGGAGTACAGAGAAGCTGCTGCAACAAATGACGAGTCGGGCTGAGGGTGAGCCGCCAGCAGCAACTGGATTCCCTCCAGCGGGTCTCCAGCGATTATTGCCCTGTGTATTGGAGTGTGGTTTTAGCCACAGCTTCTTGGCAACTGTACCACGTCTTTCTGTAGGGGGGACCCCCCCCCCGATCTGCTGCTCAATTTGAGGGATGAGACTTCCGCAAGCACCCCCCTGGCTCCTGCTGTGCCAGTTCCTGGATGCCCAGAAAGTCTCAAAAAACAAACTAAGTAGCCTGTGGGGCTGGGCACCTACACCTCTCTGGCACCCAAATTGTATCATGAAAACAGCACTGAGAGGGATTTAAACTTTAGTGAGCCTAACAATGAACTAGCTGTCCCTGCACAGACTAACTTTCCCTGTGTGTGAAGGTATACTATCCCTAGTCCAAGGTGGTGAGCCGCTTATCTAGGTGCAAGACAGGGAGAGGTTGTCCCCCTCCCACCCCCCATCTATACTGTTTCTAAAAATGTATTGATTCACAACTGCCCAGAAAGCCTGCCAGGCCCTGCATCCTGTCATGGAATGCCCTGGTGGAGGAGGATGCCTCATTGTTGTCAGTGTTGGTTGACACTCTCCCACCCCCCCCCCCATGGTCTTTCAGAGGCGCAGAGGCATTCAACGTGCCCCAAGCCGTTGTGTCCTGCTGCCCCAAGGGCACCAGCAGCACCGGAGGTGGTGGTGGTGGCGGCGTTGGGGGGGGAGGCCCCAGAGCTGGCACTGCCAGAGCAGCCAAGATTGGGCCTGACAGCTGCCGGAGCACCATTTGGGGTACTGCTTCCCTGATGATCCCCCTCATTAGCAAAAGGAAATTATTAAAAAAGCTTTCCTCACATGCTGGCTTTTGGCTCTTCCTTGGTTAGGGTGGCTTCTAGTAAGCCCTGTGCCTTTGAGGTGGCGAATAGGAATGTGTGCTCTTGATAGGGGGACGTAGGGCGAGAAGTCCAGGGATCCCGTGAAGGGCCCAGCACACCCTGTGATGGAGATGAAGGAAAGCTATCCACCTGAACCCCCCACACAGAAGGCAAGGATGGATGCAGTGTGCATGGGTGTGGCCCCTGAGATTTGCCTGTTGGGGATTGCACCGCCACCATTTTGGGCATCTCGGGCTCCGTGATGCCAGCAGCGTGGCCATCTAGTTGGATATCAGTTGTGCCTCCAGAATGCACGGGATGCTTCGGTGCTGCGTAGTGTCTTTTGGCCCAGCCTTGCGGGCTCCTGACTGGACAGGCCTTGGAAGATTACAGAAGGATGGAGACCCTCAGCCAGGGGGCCAGTAGCCTTACTCAAATCACATATTGGTACCCCCTCGGATCGTGATCCGGTACCAAGACTAACAGACCCTCGCACCGTGGTGAGGTCGGGTGCACCTCGGGGTCCAGCCTGGTAGTGCCCTTGGGCCAAAGAGCATGTGCCGGTAGCTATCCTAGCCTCAAGCCTCGATTCGGGGAGAAGGGCTTGACGTGCTCCTCCCAGTGGCAGGGACTCCCAGGAAGAAATCCCCTGTGCTTGGGCTGTTTATTAAATAAGAGACTTACCTTGTCCCGAGGCTTTGACTTACTAACGAAATACTTGATGTGTTGCAGCAGCAAACTGCCAAAGCTCTCGCCACAATCCTAGTCCATTTTTGAGGGTCCTTGACTTAAGCACGCTGCAGACTGCGCAAGTGTCTCAGCAGTGCGTGTGTGGATCAGTGGCAGGGAAGGTGCTCTTGCACGAGGCTAAATGTGTGAATCCTCCCGCGGACGACATGCGCCGGGGACGTGAGAAACCGGAGGCCAGTGCGGAAGAAAAAGTAGAAATTAGAAAAAGGAAGGGGAGCTCCTGCGAAGTTATGGAAAAAGTTAAGACTTCAATCTGCCGACGTGAGCCGTCACCATCCGCGTGAAAGAAAGGAAAAAAAAATAAAAATAAAAAAAATGTAAAAAAAAAAAAAAAGGGGGGACAGAGGCAAAGGGCAGGGCTATATGGCGTGCCCCTGCAGCTGGAATCAAATTTACAGGGGAACCTCTCCGTTTTTCATTGGAAGGTCCAGTACCGCCCCCGTTCCGGGGACGCCCATCAAGGATGGCTGAAAGGGGACAGGCCTGAGTAATGGGGAAAGGGGAGATTGGCAGAAGGAACAAAATGAAGGAAAGAATACAAAATACACATCAGAAAAGTACTCAATTTTGCTCTTTTTTCAGAGAACATCAGAAAAAAACTGGTCGCAAAACTAGCATACAAACCACTAAAGTAGACTTCTACCAATCTCAGACTTCCTACAGTTACTGGAATGCAATAGATATGTATCCAGACCCAGATTATAAAACCGGTTAGAGAAGCTTTTAAACAACCACAAAGGCATATTTGAGGTTCTGCTCGTGTTCATGGTACATGAACTGTCTAAAATGTTCAGTCAGTGCTGCCTGGTGGCAGAATGGAAGAAACCGAACACACAACTTAAACAGTTAAATGTTCCGAGGTGGTGATTCCCAAGCGGAAAAGACTAAGGCCCTCATTCTTATGTTGACTGCTGCGGCGGAAAATTCACTTTCTGTTTTTCTTCGCCACATCTGGCAATTGTCCTGTGAGCACAGTGTGCATAAACACAGCACTTCAAAAGCAAGATCTACACACAACACATTCATAACAACTCTACAGAGCGTGAAAGCACCACTAATTTGAGCTGTGCAAAGGTATTTTCTGTACCATCAGAGAAGTGGCACAGTTGACCTTCAGAAATGGATTCTCTAGGGCATAGGGCATAGGGCATAGGGTAGTGCATGGAGTAGAAAGACTAGTGAAACCAACCCATTGTTTTACAACTGTTAAATTCCTTTTTTACTTTAATCTACCAGCCTTGAAAAAGCGCAAGATGCACAAAACTAATGTCAGCTGTGACGCTACCAAAATAAACATGATGAAAGTTTAAAAGGTAAACAACTCAAGCCTACAGTATATCTTTTGTCAAATTATTCAGCTGTGACTTGCAAACGCTAGTGAGAAAAAGAAGACTGCGTTATTCAACCAACAAAAGGCAGTAGTTGTCTCCTCACAAATATTCAACTTGTAACATGCTAGGATCAAGTGTGAGAAAGACTTGGAAAGAGTTTCAACCATCATTTTATTTCTAATTTACGTCATATTGTGTGTGACCAGAGTGTCAAAAGCAGCCTCTCTTTGGAGGACACGGGAAGTACAGCAAATGCTTTCACAAGATCAGATACACAACCAGAGACTCCAAGAACTAGAAAGACCTTGGAAAAACTAAAAGAAATTCTTGGCAATGACAACTTTGTAAAATTGTTTGCAAAAAAGGGTATATAACCCTGAGTGAGTCTTTGTAACTGTCCCAGTTTTGAGAAGTGACTTCTGAGATAAATGGTGATGGACACAATTATGCAAATTGATAAGTCTATTAGTTTTACAAACAAATAAGCCAATTTAATACACAAAGGCAATTTAAGAAGCAATCCAACTGGCTCACCACCACCGCATGTGTGCCAAGTACATGGTCACGGTGTGGCTTGCTGCTCCCTGCAGAAGACATGATTCTGACCGTGGATTGTAGCCAACAAGGGCCAGCAGCAAAACATTTCATGCAAGAGAAATGCTGTAGATGCTGCAAATAAATGAGCATGGCAGTACTGGGTTTTGAGTAAGCAGCCCCCAGTTAAGACAGTCTCACTTTCTTGGAAGATCAGTGCAAGCTGAGGAACATGGAAATGTGAAGGGATGCCATTCCTGCATTTTGCATGACTTGCAAGTTCGTTTTATGGTAAATAAAAGCAACATGTTCCGAGAGGTGGAATACACAGAAAGCCTTTTAGGCCTAGAGAGCATTTCTGCACGTGTATTGCTAGCCATTGACAAATCTTTTAAAGCCTTAGAAGTACTAGTAGTTTGCTGGGATTAAGAACCCCCGCCACAACCCCACACCTCTCCTCCACCGTCCCTTTCCCTAGTTCGTTCTTTAGCCAGTTCTCAGGTTAAGGGTCTTTCATTCATGGCTAGTCAATTGAGTGTTCATTTGAGCATCTTCAGAGTTTTGGCTGCTTTTGAGCTACTTCAGCTAGGTAAGCTCTGCACTGTTACTCTGGGGTGTAAAGCAACAAAAAGTAGTAACATAGCTCGTTACAAAAGCCCATGAAAGAAAACAACCGTGCAGCATAATTCATAAAAATGCAAAGGATGGAAAGTAAAATGGTTTCCAATGCAACAGTGATCACGCTGAAGAAGCAATCCCTGTCGCTAAGCGCTTAACAAAGGGTCACTACTTTAAATAGTGATCAGTAAGTATTACCTGAGAAATCATCCAAGAGGTCCACAGATGAGAGCGCTAAGGATTCCAAATAAACAGATTATCCATTCATTGTCATGAGGAGAGAACCTCCAGGAAAAACTATCAATAAATTCCACAAGCCATACCAGAATCCTGTGCCTCTAGAGAACATGCCTACAACAGGTGAGTTACCTGTTGCCTTGCTAAGAAGCGGGAGAAGAAGGTATTGCTTTAAAGCAAACAAAAGTGATATTGATTCATTGAAGTCGAGGTCACAATATCTGGTGGATAACCAACCAGTCCGTAGTATGGCCCTGCTGACTACACAATCAATCCAGCCAGAAGTTCTGCTGAAATGTCAACTGTAAAAGAAGGAGGACTTCAGTTTATTTAATTTTCGCCGAAGGGACGAAAGATTCAGGCACTTTCCGTTCTGATGAAAATGACTTGATCTTTGATATCCCCAAAGCAAAATGTTGTATCTAATACTCAATATTCTAAAACATACCACAGGAAGGACTATTTGTGATCATCCCCAAAGATGTACTAGAGTGAAGAGAGGCTTCTGTATGCCACTGCTTCAACGTTTTACTCAGAAGGCAATGCTGTTTCAAGCATTGGCAGAATGGTCACATAGAAAGAGGAAATGCTGGAAATCAGGAATAAAATTAGAGCAAAAATAAACTTTATTTGCAGTTTATTACATTTATTACTCGCCCAGACCCTGGGGTATCATGGCGAGGTTACAGACAGCTTAAGCAATAATAATCAATTAAATTTACAACATATGAACAGTATGACAATGCATTACTTACCGTAAAAGCATTTCTGATAGTTGTATCTGCTTAGATTCACATGCGGTGCATAGTCCGACATTCGGTGGTCACTGCAGAGTATTGCATTTTGTTTTCGTAGTCGAAAAGGGGACGCCGACAAGGCGTGTCTGTAACACTATCCCTATAGTGACGTGCATTGTACCCACAATCCCTCACGCGTCGAGGTCCCTCTGTTTGCATTTCTTCTGCCCTGAGGGAGCCTATTAGACGTGAGTGAGTACAGAAAAGAGAGATAAAGGATGTCTATGTTCCTTCCATCCGAGCGGGGAGGAAGGGTGGGCGCATGTGAATCTAAGCAGATACAACTATCAGAAATGCTTTTACGGTAAGTAATGCATTTTCTTCTGATGTTTGTTAATCTGCTTAGAATCAGCTGCTGTGCATAGACTAGCGAGCAGTACCCTGAGTTGGAGGTGGGTTGTGAGAAGGAACAGTAGAGCAAAGATGTCTTAATACTGCTTGTCCCACCTGGGAATCAGATCTAGAGTGGGCATCTAGACAGTAGTGTTTTGTAAAGGTGTGTACAGAACTCCAGGTTGCCCCTTTGCAAATGGACTCAAGAGGGACATGTGCAATGAATGCTATGGAAGCCCCAGTGCCACGAGTAGAATGTGCTCTCGGCTTGAAGGGTAGTTCTCTCTTAGCAAGAGAGAAACAGAGAGTGATGCATTGGACAATCCATCTAGATATAGTGGATTTTGAAACTGCATCTCCTTCTCTTCCTGCTGCCACTGAGACAAAGAACTGATTAGTCTTTCTCAGAGGTCTAGTTCTTTCCATATAAAACATGACGGCTCTGCGCACATCTAGTGTATGCAGGCTCCTTTCTCCTAAATTTGAAGGGTTTTGAAAGAACGTTGGTAGTTCTATAGACTGGTTGACATGGAATTTTGAAATACATTTTGGTGCAAACCTAGGATGTGTGCGAAGAACCACCTTATCTTTGTGAACTGTTACAAAGGGGACTAGTATAGAGAGCGCATGTAGCTCACTCACTCTCCTAATGGAGGTGATAGCTATTAAGAAAGCAGTCTTAAGAGTGAGGTCCTTAAGGGATGCCTTATGCATGGGTTCAAAGGGTGAGCCCATAAGCCTGGTAAGTACCACGTTTAGGTCCCATCCGGGAGCTGGGTTGGCTATAGGAGGGTGTATCCTCTTTACTCCCTCCATGAAGGCTTTAATAACTGGGGCTTTCCACCATGACACTTTGAGTTGAGAAGTGGTGTATGCGGAAAGTGCAGCTAGATGAACGTTAATGGAGTTAAAGACCAATCCTGAGTCTAATAAGTGAATCGGGTAAAGAACAATATGTGTGGGATAGCAGTTGATGCTCTTATTTCTACACCAGATGATGAATCTCTTCCATTTGTTAGAATAGCAGTAACGAGTGTTAGGTTTCCTAGCCTCCCTAAGAATGTCCATGCATCTTTGAGGGAGTTGTAAATGTCCAAATTCTATGACCTCAGGAGCTAGGCTGCTAAGTTCAGGGTCTGTGGGCATGGGTGTAGCGTTCTGCCCTTGTCCCGTGACAGCATGTTGTACGGGCAGGGAAGTTTCACTGGAGGAGATGGAGACATCTCCATCAAGTGAGCGAACGATGGAAGCGTAAACCAATTTCCCTGACCATGTTAGAGACTGTTCCCTTTGGACTGGTTCTGGGGGTACCTGGAGGCGTAATCTTGGCATTGGGAGTTCTCCAGGGTTGCGAACAAATCTATTTCTGGGAACCCCCATTGTGTTAAAACATCAAAGACCCCCCATTGTGTTAAAACGTGCAGTTCCAGCAAGTTTATGTGTTTGGACGCTACACTCCGAGTCCAAACTCTATGTGCAGTCTGATGTGATAGGTGAGCCCCCCCCCCCATCCTGTGAGGGATGAGTCTGGTTAGAGTGGCCTCCACTGCAGGGGTGGCAAATGGTTTCCCTATTACAAGGTTTTCCTTCGACCACCACCGTAGCGAGAGAACCAAGGCCTGCGAGACCACCACTAGATCGTCCCATTGTCCGCTGGCCTGGCACCACTGGCTGTTGAGCCACTCTTGCATTGGGCACATGCGTAGACGCGCGTGAGGTACCAAATATATACATAACGCCATCATTCCTAGCAAGCGCATTGCTTTGCATACCGTCACCTCTCGACCGGCCACATATTGAGGGATCTGAAACCGCATATTTTGGACCCTCTCCTTGGAGGGGAAGACGAGGCCGTCCTTTGTTCGAATTAGAGCCCCTAGGAATTGTTTGATCTGGCTGGGTCTAGGCTGGACTTCTTCTCGTTGATGGAGAAGCCCAGTTGGAACAAAAGGTCTACAGTCTTTTGGGTA
This sequence comes from Ambystoma mexicanum, assembly GCF_040938575.1. Taxonomy (NCBI): domain Eukaryota; kingdom Metazoa; phylum Chordata; class Amphibia; order Caudata; family Ambystomatidae; genus Ambystoma; species Ambystoma mexicanum. The sequence continues at coordinate 141,823,258 of NC_090930.1, read as the reverse complement.
TTTGAGAAGCATGTCTCGTAAGAATCCCCTGTTATGAGCCAATCGTCGAGGTAAGGGTATACCGGGATGGACAACCTGCGCAGGTGTGCCGCTGCCACTACCTTTGTGAATACCCTCGGCACTGACGCTATGCCGAAGGGTAGCACTCTGAACTGGTAGTGTTTGCTCTCTATCATGAACCTGAGGTATTTTCTGTGCGCTGGCAACATTAAAATATGAAAGTATGCATCTTTCATGTCCAGTGTTGTCATGTAATCTCCCTGAGAAAGTAGGGAGATTACTTCCTGTAAGGTCACCATGCAAAATTTTTGAGGTTTGACACATTTTTTTGCTGGGTGCAGATCTAGTACAGGGCGCATGGTTAAGCCCTTTTTGGGTACAAGGAAGTACACTGAATAAATACCTTCCGTTACCTGCGATAAAGGCACAACCTCTATTGCTCCCTTTAGTAGCAGCAGTTCCACTTCTTGAAGAAGAATGGCGAGGTGCTCCTGTGATAAGCGTCGTCCCTTTGGGGGGCCGACTGAATTCTATGCAGTAACCGCGGGCTATGGTTGACAATATCCAGCGGTCTGATGTTATTCCCTCCCATGCTGGTAGGGAAGATGTTAACCGGCCCCCGACCAGCGAAGCATGGGAGGGGACCCGAACCTTTGGGTCATTTGGTGTTGGTAGCCGGGGATCCTCTGGGAGTTGGGCCTCGACCTCTACCCTTGCCATGGCGCTGTCCTCTTTGCGTGTACTGGCCACTGGTTCCCTGATTAGAGGACCAGTTGCCTGCAGTGTATTGCTGTTGCGGTTGTTGGCGTTGGCCTTGAAAAAGTGTTTGTTGCTGAATCCTCGCTTATTGGGAGGCCTTGAGATTTGGTCTAAAGTCTTGAGGGTGTCGAAATCCTTCTTCGCAGTCTCCAGTGCCTCGTCCACTGCTTTCCCAAAGAGGTTAGAATCCTCTATTGGTTTATTAATGAGCGACGCCTGGGTTTCTAGCTTAAACCCGGAATTGTGGAGCCAGACATGACGCTTCAGAAGTATTCCCTGGACTAAAGAACGGCCAGCCGTTTATTCAGCATCAAGAGTGTTTTTAATGATTCTCTGGTTAACCAGAGTTCCTTCTGGCAATAAGAGAGTTCTTAAGGGCTCAGGGACTTCCTCGAGGTCCTGCCGTAATTTGCCCCATTGGGCATCAGCATAACTTGCCAGTAGGGTATTATTATTGGCAATTCTGGTTGAAAAAGCTGCCAAGGCCGTAATTCTTTTACCCATGGCGTAGAGTTTCTTTCCTTCTTTGTCTGGGGGTGCTTCGCTGGTTGACAGTGGAACCCCTTCTCTTTTCCTTGTGGTAGTTACCACCAAGGAGTCTGGAATTGAGTGACCCCTAATATATAATGGGTCTGAATGAGAGGGAGTAAACAGTTTTTCAATTCTGGGATTGACCCCTCTGACCAGTGCCAGTGTAGACAGCGATGGAGTGATTTGTCTCTTAACTGAGGTGAGTAGGGGAATGGTTAGGCTAGTGGGAGGTTTTTCTTTAATGATTCTTTCTACAAAATCAGTATCGGGAGTAATCTCAGCAGTTTCAATCTCAAAATGCGCTGCTGCCTTCCGTAGTAGCGCGTTGAAGGTGGGATGATCATCTATTGGTGAAGGATTCCTGACCGGTGTGGTTTATGATCTCAGGGTCTGTAGACACTGTTGGTGACTGCCAAGGCTGTGAGCCACCTTCATCTGGTTCTTCCTCAAAGCCCCCCATACCCCCACCTATGTGAAGGTTTCCCTCAAAACCTTCCTCGAGGTTCTGTTGGTCTTCACCATCCAAGAATTCCTCATCCTCTTGGAAGAGAGGGTCTTCTTCAATGAGGTCATAAGTACGAGATTCCCCCTGAAGGGCGTTAAAAAGTCTAGGATATTTAGTCCTGGGGTCCTCATGAAGTACCTGCCTTGGCCTCTTGGGAGTTTTCTGTTCAGGAGTGGACATAAATCTATCCAGTTTCTCCATACACGATTGGTATCTCTCAAGAGTCCAATGTGGTAACCCAGAACAGTCTGGAGGCGAAAAAGGAGGCTGTTCCTCCTGTAGCCGTCTTGGTCTGTTGCATAACGTCGAGGATAAAGTCCCTTCACCTTCTGAGAACTCTTCTCGTAGGCTAGGGCCTTCTTTCGACGGTGGGAGCTGTCCCTGCCTCCCTTCTGGCATTCTCAGCGTTTCCCTGACCTTGTGAGCGGTTTTCGGCGCATCACTCGCCGTCCGTTTCTGGCCGTCATAGGAAACTATACGCGCCAAGCTCTCGACGATTAGTTTCTCCATCGATGGTTCGTCTGGCGTCGTACTGTGCCGTGTCCAGTCTTTTTCGGCAATGATAGCACTCTCACGAGGCGCGTCACCTAATGTTTTGGTGGTAGCGCCCTTGTCTGCAGGTAGCACAGTCACTAGTCGCGGCTGCGGTGGCGGGGAGGACTTGCGACCCTTACGGTCAGTGGAGGACGCCGGTGGGTCCGGCATCTCCGTTGGCGCTATGGCTTTCTTCGTCTTCAACAAAGAAGTGCCATGGGTTGTGTGTTTATGTCTTCTGTGTTCGTCAGTGTCGCCGGGGTGTTCATCCCCATAAGTAGGGCGTGAGCCGAACTTGTCGGGGCCGGGGACAGACGAGGAGCGGGTACACTCCCTAGAGAGGTCTACTACTTCCGAAACTGAGTTCGGGTTATCACTATCCTCGTCACACTCAGCGGCGGCGGGTGAGGAATCAGCTCTAGACATAGCGTAGGCTGCCCACCTCTTGACCCTGCGGTCCTTTAAAGTTTTCGGGCGAAGTAGTTTACAGGCCGCACAGCCTTCCTCATTGTTGTCGAGGGGTAAGCAACGGTTACACCGCTTGTGCTGGTCTTTCCATGTAAATTTGCCCTTACAGCGTGGGCAAAATCTAAACTGAGTCCTCTCCATAGCTGAGGATATAGATACTAGTGATAACGACACCGAAGGAAAGGGGGGGAAAATGAGAAAGGCATTCTTAGAATAGAAGCAATGTCCCACGACCCCACTCTCCCTACTGTATAAGGCCGGCGAGGCCAGGCCACGTGTTACGCAGCGCCGAAGGATCTCCTCCGTCTAAGTCACCGCCGTCGAAGTTCTTACTCGGCGGTGAAACAGCTTCGCAGCTTCAACATCGAAGTAGGGATCTAATGTAATGTATTTAATAATACCCAACGACCAAAGGGTCGAGTAAATGTTTTAGCAATTTCTCTCGAGGTGCTCCGCGTTAAGGCGACCAATATATGGGCGGAAAAAAACAATCTGGACCTCGACGCGTGAGGGATTGTGGGTACAATGCACGTCACTATATGGATAGTTTTACAGACACGCCTTGTCGACGTCCCCTTTTCGACTATGAAAACAAAATGCAATACTCTACAGTGACCACTGGATGTCAGACTATGCACAGCATGTGATTCTAAGCAGATTAACAAACATCAGAAATGTATTTATTACATTTATTATTCGCCCAGATCCTTGTCCTTTGCAGCAAAATCCTAGCATGGCTGAACTAAAAAGATGATCCTGGAGTTTTCCAGCTTAGCGATTCACAGGAATCCACATTCCCAAATGGTGCCCATAAACTGGCTACATTATTGTACGCAGCAGGCTAACATGCCAGAGTACCTACTGGGGAGTGACACACTGAGACAGAAACAGTCTCTTACAATTATTTTGAAACCCCCCACTTTTTTTGTACTTTTTTTTATTAATGTGTTTAGAAAAATACTTTTCACACAAATAGGTATGAATTACAAAATACGACAAAACAATATCGATTAAAATACCACATAATATCCATATATCAATAAGAAACGCATTTCATATTAGGCTATAGACTATTGAGACACATTGAATTGGTTAAGGAAGGGCCATTGTTAAGGCCGATGCCACTTCCCATAAATTATTGATGGCAATTATCATATATTTAGTGTTGACTACCATGCATCCGCCCCAAAAAGCGCACCAAAAAGCATGAGTTTTCATTGTTCCAACTGTATGTATGAAGGGACCAACTAATTCAATTTGTTTCACATCTAATCTAGGACACCGAGTAAGAATATGTCTGAGCGTTTATAGTTTATTACGGTCTAGACCTAAGCGGCATACTCTATTTTCCGTAGCTATATTAGTCAGGCACCCATTAATATCAAGCACAGGAGTTGGTTAAACCTGGCCAGCATGAAAAACCTGACTCGTGGTCCTGGGCATTTAATTAAGGCGGGCTAAGGTTTGCCAAATATATATGTATCCGGCACATACTCTTGTGAGGAGTGATTGTCTTTCATTAGGTCTACGTTGGCACATTAGACCTAGCCAAAAACCCTCTAGCCTAGCGTAGTTGTGCAATCAGGGTATGCAGTTCCATGGCCCAACCAATTAGCCATTTTATTTTTTCTGCTTAACTGGTGCAGAATTTTCTAAATCAGTCTAGTTTCTCATTTTCTTCTTCTGCCAATTCTTGGGCCAGTAAAGCACGAATCGGAAAAGTGGGTTGCTACATTATTTTAAAGCCACATTGTTAAACTTTCTTCTGCCAAGCAAAGTGGCCAATTAATTTAATCCCAATTCCAATCTTATGATGCACACAGGTACAACGTTCGGAAGACAATATGCTCCTCAAAAGTGCGCCTGTAGTTGCGTAAACCACTAATGATCAGGATGGTCCCAGGTTTCAAGGCCATACAAAATGGTTGGCACAAAGGTTTTATAGACCATGATTAACCCACTAGTACTAAATCCATAGTCCACAAGTATAAACCGCATGATGGAACACAATTTTGTGTGTGCCTTTAGGTCGATGGAATCCATTAACTGTCTCGCCAATTGTTTGCAAGAGATTAACACAGTCAAAAGCCTGACTAATCTGCGTAAACTATGTATAACTGCGGACTCCTACCTACCTTTGCTCGGCTAATGAGTATGTAGATCAGCAAGTTGTGTATAGTCGAGCAGTGACTGCGAAAACCGATCTGAGTGATTTGCAATAGGCTCCTCTCACATACCCAATGTTTGAGAGATCTTAAGATGGTAGGGAAGATCCCGCTAAAGACATCCAACATACCCCAAAAGCTCATGGCTGGCAGGATTGTCTATAGGCCCCGATTTATGAATCAGTAACAGCAAGGATTGTGTCCAGGAGAGAGGAATCCTATCGAAAGCCCCACCCACTTTCTGTATACCAAAGTAATTATACTGCTAGTGTCCAAATTCACTTTTTGCTTATTAATATCAATGTCTTCATGCTGTGTTTGTTTGAATTTTTTGTCTGGCACCAATGCTCAAGGCAGTGTTGAAATGAATTAATAAATTCATTGCCAGTCCGCTGGGATGTGCAATCTGGCAACATAGAGATCTGTATATCCCTACAACCAACACAAATACCAACCTTTTAGAAAAACTGAAGATTCCTGAAAGGCAACCAGCAGCAACCAACAAAAAAAAGAATAACCTTTTGGAAAGAGCATGGTAGACAAAAACTTGGGACAGGAGCATGTAGCGGTGACCAGAGGGGAAATATGGCAGAGAGAGGGGTGATAATTACCAAGTCAAAGATGATGACCACAGACATGGACCTTCATATGAAGAAAAGTATAATTGGTAATTATTCATCTTCACAAGTACTTGCACAAATACAAACTCAGGGTACTGGAGTAAAGTATTCTCCTTTGTACATTTACCAAATATTGATACCACTAAAGTCTATTTGTGATTTTGCAAATGGGCTCAATAACTAAGCATATTTTCACAAGAACACCCACAAGAACACCACCCTGTCTTTTGGAACCCATCATATGAACACCTTCCAACGATGCCTATTATATAGCTGATACAAACACCAAAGCCCCAACAACATCACCACGTACAAAGGATAAACAGGTGGGAAACCACACACCACTGATACAGCCGGTAAATCCAAAAAGCCATTCTGCCTCCAGGTGAGCAAAGCCTCAGACACCAACAAATAAGTATGTGCAGCTTTCTGAAACTGCTTATTCTAAAGGCAGGGGTAGGTACATTTGGCTCTCCATATGTTTTGGACTACAATTTCGATGATATCTGGCTATTAACTATACTGGTTAGGGACGATGGTATTTGTAGTCCAAAACATCTGGAGAGCCACAGGTTGCAGACCCCTGTTCTAAGATAACCGTTAGGGGAGTTTTTCTAAAGTCCACTTGCGTTAAGACTCCATAAAACTCTTGGCATACAGATCCCCAATTCTTAGTACAAGTCTGTACTACCCAAAGGATCTTGGTAGAATGGCAGAGCAGTTAGGCTCATCATAGGAGGACGATGTGAGCAGTAGGTAAGTACACTGAACCAAGTAAATACAATAGTTCAAAGAAACTCTTAAACAGTAAATGTTATATTAAAAATATACATTTATTCTTATTTACACAAAAGGTAGATAAATACTTATTTCACTAACCAACACACAGGAATTCTTAATACTCAGAGGCAATTACGTCAATAGTAATTGCTCGCGGTTACATTGTTACAGATTTGGACACGAATGACAGCTCGATCATATTATTGGTACTGCCGCAACTCACATTGGTTTACAGATAAACGGTAACTGTATTTCGTTGCAAAACCACATCAAATAAAGTCTTTAGGAAGGAAAAGGGTTGGTTATACACACACTCGCAAATCGTAAAGATTATAGCGACAGTTTACGGAGCTTAAGTCCAATCCCTAACTATACGAAAGTCAGTGTAGCAGTGGAATCAAAGTCTTTTTGAAGTAGCAGAATAAGCAATGTTCCTCAGGATACTTCAGTTACTATAATAAAGATGCTCAGCAATAGAACACAAGTTAAGGGGACCCTGTGAAGGACACTCTAAAGGGGACAAGCTGACAAGCCTGGACCAGAGGTACAGGCGGACATCCAAACACCACCTCAAGCACTCTAGTCACACTTAAGCGACTCTTCGCCTTAAGGTAAGTTCTACCTTTAGCCCAACAGTACCTTAGGTTAGAAGAAATGCATTCAATGGGATTCTCGCCTGTGCAGCAGCAACGGGCCCGGTCTCCAGATTCCTTTGTCTGGTTACGAAAGGACGGACTCTGAAGGGAATGCCACAGCAGCAGGTGTGAGAGGACCCTCAGCAAGGATTTCTTCATTCTCTTGTTTCAGTCTGCGGTTTTGGTGCCTTTTTTTCAGCTCCAACAAAGGACAGTTACAACCCGGTCGATGTTCAATTCTGAAGTCCTGCACTCTGATGAGGGGACTTCGATGAGTGTGACCGTGCCTCTGGAGGTCCAACTGGAGCTCGCCAAAGGTCTGGGCAGATTTGTCACGCCAAGACATTGCACTGCAAATGGGTCGGAGGTCTCCTGGTATTCGCGGTCTGCAAAGGCACAGCACTTCACGAGATGGCTCGATTTGTAATTCGTCTTGAGGCTAGTTGGTCCCACCAGCCAAAGGGAAGGAGTCGGTCTCTTTGGAGCTCATCGGTCGATAAGAAAATGGGGTCAGGACAACAGTGGTCACTTCATGGTTACTGGAAGGGTCTGCGGGCGTCTCTGGTCTTCTTCAGCTTCAGATCTTCTGTTCCAGTGGTCGACTTACCTTCTGCCTCGGGAACCTCACCTTTTATTCAGTTTTCCCACATACTTTCTGCAAACTGAGCATTTTTCAGAAAGGGGTGGGTGGCTTTCCAATCAGGGCAGCCAGCCCCCCCATTGGGAATTGGTTCAATTCAGGCACTCTAGCAGACAAAGGACAGTGGAGTGTATAACTCCTCCTCTGCTTCCTGTCTTCACAGACACACTGTCGCCTAGGCGGGACACCCAAGGGTTCCCGCCAAAGGCAAAACACACATTCAGACCCCCCCCTGCCAGGATGGTAGAAGGGCAAACAAAGAACAACCACGATAAAAATGGCAAAAAAAAAGAAAGGAGACACTATGTTAGCACATAGTTGATCCTATTGTGCATAACAGACTGAGAATACAGTCTGTGGTAGAAGATAGCACAATAGTTGGCAGAACACGTCCACTGCCACCAGCCATAACTATAGGGTTGTCCCAGTGTCTTGAAAGGAACAGAGAGAAGGGGGATAACTAGGCATCCCCTTGGAACTCCACATAGGGTGCTGTGTGTTAATCTCTCATAGGATAAAGTTTTAGTAGGGACACAAAGGATCCCTCTATTCTTGAGAACATAAAATAATCTCAATGAAGGACCCAAGGGGTCCCGAGCAACACTGCACATAGGGTGCTGTGTGCTACAAAAGTTAAACACAGATGCCAAAAGAGATATGAAGGAAAGCAGACTCCATAGAAAAGGTATAACACAGAACAGAGTTCCAAAGTTCAGAGCCCATAAAAATGAAAGCGGGCGAAAAAGGCTTCCCGCATATCAAACTGATAAACCTCTCCCCAACAGCCATACAACACCACAAGCCTAGGAGACCGTCCCTCAATTCCGACAGGAAACCACTGACATCAATATAAACCAGATATCCCATCTATCTCCAAATGATGCTATGAACTTCAGCCACTTAGAAAGAAGAACACGTAAGAACAATATGAGAACACAGTGTTCATTCACTAACAGTTTGCACTGATACATAATAGGAGACAATTATGGAATGTAACCAAAACGACGCTTGGAGGAACCCCTTCACCTTCGCCATACCACCCTATAAATTGACCTAGATAGGCAGCAGCATCTCCCACTCTTCACTCTCCCTCTTACATATACCAACCAAGACAACAGCAGCTCAAGTTATGCCCACTAAAGATTAAATCACTCCTATCTGCTGGGGGAGGGGGGGGTGTGGCCAGAAGCCATACAATGTAGATGCACTGCTCTGTAGGTCCTGGGCCACCCGTTCTAAATCCTAAGAGTAATCTGTTTCCACCAACTCAGAAGGTGGATTACAGGGGCAACATATCCCTGGTCCCAAAGGAGTGCTGTGGGAAGTGTGGTGGATCCAGTACGCAGCGGCGGAGACTCAGCAAACTCGTCCTGCAGAGGACCGTATGGCGCCATCTTGCAGAGTTGACAGCCTGATAGCGGCCGCGAGGGCGAACAGGAGCATACCCTTCTCTGGGGTAATCCAGCGTCTCAGACGTGGTGGCGAAGCGCCCTCGACAACCCACATTAATATTCCCCGCCGGGCAGAGGAGGAAGCGGCTTGCAGGTGTGGAGTGGTGATCTCACCAGAAACCGGGCAGTGAGGCACTGCGGTATGAGAGTGGCTCGGCCCCCCTGTGCAATATCACGACACACCGGTGAGCAGAAGATCTGCAGGTGCGGTGGTGGGGGGACGAGGAGGAATTGAGCCACCGACAGTGCATATGAGAGATACGTGGACCTAGGAGGGCTGGTGAGCGAGTGGGGGTCTACGCCGAGGCCCTCCTGTGACTTTACATCTTGTGAGACATAGCTGGCCCCATTTAACCACTTAAAGAGTGACACAGGTCCTGAAGGAGTGCGGATTGCCATAGGGCAGCAGCCTTTGGAGGAATAGTAGCTGAACTTGAATTATTTTTCCACTAAAGCCTGAAGCAGGATTATGGGCATAGTCCCCACCTGGGCTCAGTGCAGGTGAATAGAGTGCTCCCCAGTGTGTCTTAATACAAAGTGCCGCAGCATAGTTGTGGCCATATAGGATTATTGCTGGTGGAGCTACAAAGCATTGGTCCTTAATAGATCTTCAACATTTACATTATCCTAGGATGTGATCTTCTGCAGTGATCTTCTACATAGTCTCCGTCTGGGCTCAGTTCAGGCTGGACAAGCGTTCCCCAGTAGGTCTACATTCAGGGTGCTGTAGTACATTTGTGGCCATAGACTACTATTGCCAGCACAATTGTGGTGCACTGGTCCTTAGCATTTTATTTGCACTATCCAAAGACGTGGCATTGCCTTGGTGAAGGGGGCGGCAGAAAATTGAACATTATGTGGGGATGAAGCCAACAGGCAGTGGGAGCATCAGTGGGGGATGGGGGACCACCACTGTGGACGCATGAAGTGTCACCATGCAGAGCCTATTGACGGCGATACATGAATCACTGGAAGGCAAGATAAAGGAAGTGGGGATAGATGTCTCTTTGGTGAGAGCAGATTTGCGCAAAGTCTGTGAGGGTGATGGAGGTCGAGCACAGAGTAAGCACAATGGAAGACAAGCTGTCAGTACTACAGAACCAGGTGAAAGGATTCATGGGAGCGACAAGCACATTGGAATCAAGAGCAGAGAATGCAAAGAGCAGTTCTCGCAGGTGTAAAATTCGACTGGTTTGAGTTCCAGAAGGGGAGAAAGGCCCGAGTGCAGAATTGCACATGGAAAGGTTTCTGCAGGAAACATTGAGGATCAGAGGCCTCTAGACTCTTCATGACAGAGAGCGCATAGAGTGCCGGGTAGACCCACAGGAGGTTATCTGGGGGCCATGGTTTTTCAGGACCTGGATGCAATCTTACAAGAAGCACGCAGGTGGGTCGATACGAAGTAGGCAACGCAAAGATCTCAATCTTTCCCAATTTCACGCAAGTTCAGAAGCAAAGGCAGTCCTTCAATGTGGTTCTTCGTCACCTATGAGAGGCGAACCTCAAATATATGATGCTTTCCCAGCAAACTTGAGAGTGTTGGACGTTGCATTCTTTTTCCAATTCCGCAGGATGCAGGTAATTGGTTGGATATGAGACTGGCCCACCCTGAGGTGTGGAAGGATGGAGCTTGAAATGAACGCTGGGATATGAGATGCAGGGCTTGGTGATGGCAGCTGAACTATCTGCCGAGTTAGATTTCTATTGAAGATGTTATCGTTCTAGGTTTGTAATGGATCGAAGTCACTTTAAGCACAGTTGGTTGCGGCGAGTGTCTCTAAAATAAGATATAGGTCATGTTCCTAAGCATTTGTACTCCACCCATCACCACCATGGTGTTCTTACGGTGCTGCAAAGGACTGCACGGCCTGGCAAACACTGGGATGGAAGGCTGAGGCAGACCGGAGGCGAAGGAAAAAGACCCACCGTGCCAATATGGCGGCCGTTGCAGAGCGCGGCAGCTCTGAAGAACAGCCAAGGAGGGAGCCACGGGCCGCGTCACCATCTGAGTGACGGGAAGTCGGGACCGGAGGTGGCGTCTGCCGAGTGTTGGAGCGTACGCTGGACAAGCTCCCCCCCCCCAACACTGCCACCGAATTCTCTGGTGAACACCCCTCACCCCCCAAAGGTAGGAGCGCAAGAAGAGAAGGGTCTACAACAGGAAGAGGGGTGGATAAGAAGTTACTCCCCATTTTGGAGTTGGGCGCAACCCACTAGGCGAGACAGAATGTCAAAGGGTTAAAAAAAAAAAAAAAAAAACAAACAACCAGGTATTCAGGAATACATGGCTGCGCTAGCTAAGCAGGGCTCTCCGGAAGAAAGTATGGCTACGGAAGCACCAATGGAGATGAGATCTGTGCCCAGTGTGCTGCTCCTCACGCCGGAGTTCCTTACTCAGTCCCTGGATCTGCTCCGAAGGGATATAAAGAATTTGCTGCATTCAGAAATAGCGGAGCTTCGAAAGGAGATGCTGGATATCATCACTGAGATCAGGATGGAAGTAGGAGTATTGAAGACAGGGTGGACCACAATGAACGCTACCTCAAAATGTTAGCAACAGGCCTGAGACCGGTCCAAGAAAGGTTGACAGCGGTTGACAGCCTTACAGGACAGTAACAAGAGTCTTGCGATGACCTGGAGAACAGGACGAGGCAAGATAACCTTGGAGTGAAATTCCTGTGAAAGGGGGCTGAGGGGCATGACATTGAGAAATGCATCCTGGAGCTCATGTCGCAGGTCATGGCGAGTAGCTCTCTCGAAGATATGAAGATAGATAGGGTGCACAGAGTGGGCCCAAAGAGACGACAAGAACCAACCCCCATCCCCATCCCAGGGATATCGTGGTGAAGTTCCACGACTACAAAGTCAAGGAAGCAATCCTAGGGGAGGCAAAGAAGACAAATCACGTCCAATTCTGGGATTCAACAGTCCAAATACTCGTCTCCCAACCTCACCCTACAAAAGAAGGCTCCTTAAACCCATCACAGAGCAGCGTAGGCACCAGGATACCCACTATAGGTGGACCTATGCATTCAGCCTTCATTTCCAGATGAAGGATGCAGTGCACACAGTTTTTACAGTGGAGGAAGGAGCCCGGCTGCTGGAAATCACACTTGGTGATGCAACACACTGCAGCCGTGTACTGGGCCTGCGGTGGGGGCTCCTGGCTCACAGTGCCGCTGGGGAAAAAGAGCCGACAGATGAACGATCAGCGTCCCGACTTGTTTTTCATCTACTGGGAGCCGATGGGATCCGGCAGTTTATTGTCGCCTGCTGACACTCGACGCACTACACCACCTTGGAGCGGGGACGGTTTTGGCTGTCCTGGGGATCATCATTCTGAGTTGGGCTTTTTCACAATTTTTTCTTTGCCATCTTCAGTGTTTTAATGGTTGGGTGGGCCAGGCCCTGAAGTTCCATTTGGCCATGTTTTGTATTATATTGGGAGGCCGGGTGACATGGGCATGGTGGGGTGGAGGAGACTATCTTAGAGGGCAGGTATTTCATTGACTGGCAGCGGGAGGTACCAGGAGTGGTTGCGAGCTAAGGGTGGCAGAAGATACTGGGAACATATTCCATAGATTCAAAAGGGACATTATTTCTTGAGGTGGGCCTCACAATAGCACGGGGCGGGAGGGGGGGGGGGGCATGGAGGCATGGCAATCACCAACAGTAAACTGCGAGTTGTGGGTCACTTAACGGGGCACTATGGTGATTAACATAGGAACTGTCAACGCCCACGGTCTGAACACCTCAGGTAAGCATGCACAGCTATTCAGGGAGCAGAATAGACTCCAGCTGCACATAGTGGCGGTTCAGGAAGCCCACCTATAAAGAAAGGACCAAGGTCGACTCAAGCACAGATCCTTCCCACACCAGTACCACTCATTGGCTGGCAGTAAAAGAGTGGGGTGGCACTATTACAATACACTGTATGGGACTAGGGACCAAAGGGGACTCTAGTTCCCCAAACTCTGGGACTACTAGAGCCTCACAAATCTGCCCGCTGATTGATTGGGTGCAAAGAGATTCAGAAAAGCTCTGGGTTGATATGGAACAGGCCATAGCGTGGCAACATCTGTGGATGCAGCTTTTGGTGCCTCGGCGGGCTCGAGCGCAGAGTCTTTATCTGAACCCTGTTACAAGGGCTTCTCTCGAGGCCTGGGACAGTGTTGAAAGAGCGGAACAATCTCCTTCCCCTCCCCGTACACCCCATTTCTTCACAATGAGGACTTTTCCCCTGGTAAGAGTGATAGAGGGTTTCGGAGGTGGGCAGACAGGGGACGGAGTAGGATGGGGGGACTTATTTGCTAAGGGGAAAATCCGAACAGTCGAAGACAGCAAGGGAGAGTGGGTGGCCTGAAAGAAACCGACATATTTCGATATATGCAGGCTAGGCACTGGGTTTTCCAACCCGTTAATGGGGCACTAGCAACAAGAGACTTGAACCAGCTGAAGCGGGTGTTTCAGGAAGCTGCGGATGCCAGAGGGCTTATTTCTAGACTTTACAAGTCAATCAAGTCACCCAATGAGGGGGGCGCCGTTCATAGTGCGACAGGTGGGAGCGGGATCTGGGTTCTAGTATTCCCTCAGAGGACTGGGAAAGGATCTACAGAGGGGGTGGGGTGTCACTGTGCCGCGCTTGCGAGGGACTAGATATAAAATACTGACAGTGGTGTGTAACCCCGGCCCATTTACTTCGTATCAATCCGATCAACGATAGGTTATGTTGGAGAGGATGCAGTCTTGAAGGTAGCTACTGCATGTATTGTGGGGTGTCCGTTGATTCGAAACATTTGGCTGGAGGTGATATCCAGGCTTAAAGAGAATATACGAGTTGACATCCCAGACGACCCACTGCTGTGTGTTTTGGGTCTCAATAATTTACTGCAGCAGAGTGTGACTTCTGTGGATCGTAGCCTGCCGAATTGTCTCCCGTTAGCAGTCGAACTGTTAGTCCTCCACTTTTGGAGGAAGGCTGAACTACAGACGGTGAATGTGTGGCTTGAAAAAGTCTGGAATATACTAGCCATGGAGAAACTGTCGGCTAATATAAAGGATTCCTTGGTGGCGTTTATGGCTACCTGGAGACCCTTCCAAACTTGCATGCAAAGTGACTATAATGCCCTCTCATGCCCGGTGAGATACGGGCGCTCAACCTGGTTGACCTACCCTGAAGGGGACACCTCATGTGCTAGGTTTTATTTTCCACCTTCTGAAATGGTTGAAAAGCGAATTGGCTGAAAAGCAAAATAACTCTTACTAGGTACTCTCCTGAGTGGTAGGGGCCAAAGGGGGGACAGGAAAGGGAGGGGGCCTTATTGTTTAGAGAGATATGAGCTTTGTATGTTCAATACCTGTTGACTACTGAGCCTGTTAGGATGAAAAACCTAACGAAATCTTGTTTATAAAAATAAAATTTTAAAATAAATAAAAACACAAACATTCAATGTCCTTGATTTCGAGTTTCTGTAACTGGTGTTGCCAAGCGGTGTTGTGGGCTAGTCATACACATTGCAATGAAAATAGCAGCCTGCTCTGTGGCATGTTTACCTCATAATCTTTATTAACATCCGTTATCTCCCAGTGCTCAGTAGGAATGCCCATGCGAGAGAAGTCTTCCTTAACATCAATCAGCCCCCATCCCATTTCACGGTCTTGTGGATGAGACTTGGGGTTGTAGGAGAAAGCATAGAGGTCCTCTTGTTTTTCTGGAAGTAGAAAGACAAAGCATATGTGGATTCATTGCTTATGAACAATGGCAGCATTTTACCCAAGGGTGGTGGCAGAGACAATGCATCCAAATTGGGCTTTTGTTCTTGGACCACGAGGGGTCATTATATACCCATTTCTTTTATATCAACCTTTTTTAAAAATGGCGAGAAGCATTTGTACATATCACTCTTATCGTCCATCTGACCAACATCTTTTCACCACTGTTTAGGCCTAAATTTATCTTAAGTACACAATGGACACAGCCTTCCAGCATGTTTACAATTTTGCCACTAAGTGGCTCCTTATTGAACAGGGGGGTCAAAACATGCATGACATGAAAGCAAACATAAATGGACGCACTGTAACGAGGAGTGACATGGAGATCCTTCAACGCTGCAGGAGTACAGGATCCCACTCTACAATGTTAGTGGACACTAGGATGAGCGTCTGCCTGGTGTACACACAATCAACTGTGAGCCAGGCCCAAGTGAACCCCCTCAATCTACTAGGTGAACCTCTTCGATCAACTGGGTACCAGGTTTTCATCTGTTCCACCAATATTGTCACTCTACATAGAATATGTCAGTTTACTGTATTTTGTTGTTATATAAATGCAATGTACTTTTGGTGCACTCAACTCCTGCAATCTAATGAGATATTAATTTGTATTGTGCACTTGTAAGACACTTTTACAGCAAGTAAATTGTGTTTCAAAGCACCTAAAGGTTAACAGGGAGGCAACATAGGCAGGACTCCAGATAAAGGGAGTACCAGGCCTTTTTTTTGCATGAAAATCTTGTAAATACGCCAGCTTTATTATTTTCCTGGGTACATTTACACACAGGTTTAGAGCAGAGGGCAGTGCAAAGGTCAGGTTACTTGACAGAAACCAGAAGGCTTCTTGTGATTTTTATCTACATGGATGTAATTGCAAGCCACCTCTGAAACAGAATGGATTTCTCTGAAGCCGTTCAAAAAAATAAACTGCACACCGATAAAAGGAATGGTTTCTTTTCATTCAGCTTCAGAAGCACTGTGCACGTTTTCCTAGAATTTTAGGATTGTATAATTAATTTGATGGAAAACTAAGTTGCAATTGAGAATTATGCTTTTTTTCCAGTGAAAGCAAACCAGGTTTGCACAATTGTATTTTACAGAGTTCCAGTGCTGTGTGCATAATCATGCAGAAGCAGATCATTTTACAGTCTAATTATAAAAACAGTGTGTAAAATGATGACTATGCACAGTCTAGTTTACATCCATTCAACCTTGCAGTCAATGGGGTACATTACTATAAATGGTCAGTGGCAGCAGAGTCTTTGCTCAAGGGTGAGTAATTGTCATTACACTGATCACAGGTGTTCTAGCCCATCAAATCTTCAAGACTACAAATAAAACATCCAAAACCTGACTCTCAAGAAAGTGCAAGTGCTGTTTGTTCAAAAACAAACAAATGAAAGTTACATTGGTAATTGAAATAGAAACTCAGAAAAACCTGTCCCTGTGATAATCCAGATAGGTATTTAACTTTATGTAGCGCTTCATAAATGGTTCATCATACATCTAGGTACTGTGATCATTATACCTCAGTTGATACTCAGTTAACCAACCTCTGAAGGATGTTAGCCAATAAGATAGCTCAGCCGGTTGAGCACTCGTTGCTGCAATCTCTGCGTGATCTGCGGGTTCGAATCCCGGTAAATCCAACTCAGCAGTTCATCCTTTCGAGGTCGATAAAGGAGTACCAACTTAGGTTTGGCGGTAATTGTGATGTTCCATGTACAGCGCTTTGCCAAAAGAGCTATATAAATAACCTTTTGACCACTAGATTAGATATAGAATTTAGCATGGAGTCCTTGACTCTGTGCACTGTTGTATCATAACATTGGCATACCATTAGGTAGTAATAGCTCCAGGAAATAAGAACTTTCATTAAACATCAAAAGACAATTCTGCTATCGAATCTCAAAACACACAATACAAATTCATGTACGCTTTACTATATAATTGGCTAGGTTTTTGTGATTTCAACATTTAAATATATACAGGAGAGATCAAATGGCCAGAAATAATGAAAGGTGTATTCTGTCACAATGCAGAAAGCTGCCGCATAGTAATTTCCATAGTTTTCTTCACACGTCGGCTGGATGTCGCATACATTTTACTCTTGCGAAGGAGAAAAGTAATTTTTACTCTATTAAAATCACATTTACTCTCAAAGTTTACAAATAGAGAGTAAAATACTCCCACCTCAAAATCTTATCTGGAGCACTGAACATAGGATTGAAAAACAATTGAAACACTGAAGGATAAAGACGGGCCTAGCAGGCCTTGTGAGCATTCAGGACGTGTAGGTGGAGAGGGGAGGCGAGGGGAAGAGGTAGTGTGGGTTAAGTGCTAGCAGTGCCTGTGCTTGCGAGTGAGCAACAGAAGTAAATGCCCAGTGGAGGGAGAGGTAAGTGCAAGCCTACAGTGGTATAGGTCAGTGGGTGAAGAGGCAGGTGCTGGGAGCGGGTGAGGCTGAAGGTGATTGGGTGTGGGAGGCCAGGGCCCAGAAAGACACATAAGGTCTCCAATATCAGCAACGGTGGGATTTAGCAGAGGAGGGAGGAAGGGAAGGATGCGGTGAAAAGGAAAGTCTTGAGGAGCTTCTGGAATTTTAGGAGATCCGGCTCAAGACGAAGAGACGAAGAGGAAGGCTGTTCCATAAGAGGCAGCCAGCTGTGGAAAGAGATCGGCCACCAGCCCTCTGTTTAGCGAAGTGCTTGACACACACAGAGTTGTTAACGGAGGAACGTAAAGATCTAGAGGGAGAGTATTTAGTAAGAGCAAGTTGTAGATGGCGTGGTCCCTGACCCCAGACAGCCTTATGGATGATGCAGAGGGATTTGAATTTGATCCTTGCAGCAACCGGGGTCCAGTGGAGAGTTTTTAGGGCTGGAGTGTATGGTCCAAGGGCTTGAGGCCAAGGATAAGTCATGCTACTCTATTCTGGATTAGCTGGAGGGGGTCGCCGAGAGGAAGAGGGTAGATTCAGGAAAAGGCTATTGCAGTAGTCTAGCCTAGAGAGAACCAGAGCTCTGGAGACACTGGGCTTCAGACGGAAAGTGAAAAAGGGGAGAATTCCTTTGAGAAGGAACAGTTCAAGGTGGGACTTCGTGGCAAGGTCCTGAATGTGAGGGAGGAAGGAAAGTGAGGAGTCTAAGATGACTCCAAGGTTTCTGGCTTCGGAAGAAGGAGATGGAGGAGAGCTCATTGAAGATGGCCAGAGTGAAGGGAAGAAAGAGGGAGCAGTGCACCTGGACTGGATGGCAAGCTACGCAGTCCGGAATGATGGAAGTAGTAAGCGGAGGCTCAGAGGGAAGTTTGAAGAAGAGTTGTTTGTCATCTGCGTAACACTGGAAGTTTAAGGGAGAAGGTAGAAATGAGGTATGCCAGTGGAGCAAGGTAAGTGATAAAGAGCCAGGGAGAGAGGTTAGAGCCCTGCGGGGCACCACAGGCAGAGAGAGTAGGGGAGGAGAAAGTGCCCAGAATAACCTGGGACAGATGGTCACTGAGGAAGGAGATCAGCCAGTCCAGTGCCCGCAGAGGGCATAGGACTCCAGTTATTGCATTCAGCATACATACATTTAAACCATGTTAAAAACGCTTAACTACACATGTGCTCACATGCTCCTCATTGCCATCGTACTTTAAGGACTGTGTTTGGACGTACGTCTAAGAAACCCTCAATCAACTGTAGTCAGGAATTCAGTTCAATTCCCCATGCTAGCGGGGACACATTTTTGGGTCTTGAATAAAGTTGTCAACAGTTTTTGCAGACGTTTTTCAGACAGATTTAAACCCAGTGCTCCCCATTCCTGTTAATGTGTACTTCCACAAATCCACGTGTTGGGCAGGGCATGGTAGTCGAGGAGAACTAGCTGAGGCCTATGGTGTGTTGCATTAGTAACCTTTCCAAAGACTATTCTAAGAGGTACAGTGTAAAGATACATACTTTCTTCCCAGTGGCGCTGCATACATTTAAATTTGGCCATGGGGAAAAAGGTTACCCAACCCATCCCCCTACCTCGTACAATGCCCTTCTCAGTGAACCTCTCACTTAAAGATAAAATAACTTGTTAAGCGACCCTCCCCCACGGTTTCACGTCAGACCATCCATCAAGGGTACTTTGCGCTGCCTTTAAAGTTCATTCTGCATTCAGGCTGATTTTCATGGATGTTGCAGTCTGAAAGCACCATTTGTGCCTGCTAAGTAACAATGTGCGCCTTTGAACTAATACAGTCTCTCCATTTATTTTTTCCACACAGACTTATTTGCAGAGCAACCTCTCACCTGTCCCATGCCCTCCTCCCCCAGAAGGTTTATTTGATCATTTCTGGAGAAATTAAAGTATACATAACCACATCTCCTCTTCAGTTATTGGCCATACTGCTTGTTCATGTTTCTCCCTTTTTTACAATACAGTATTGGCTACATGTCCTGTCCCTTCTCAACAATATTGGCTTTTCCTGTCCCTTCTTAACAATTTGGGCCCTGCAGCAGGAGACCCATATAGGGGTGATGAACTGGTGTTTGGTTCTTAAGAATCCCCATTTGATAGGGCCCATGACAATAACATGCTGCATGTTTTTTTTTCTATACCAATATATTTGAGCAAGGACTTAACAGTAGCCGCAAAAGAGCCCGTCGCCTGCACACTGCCCCCTCTCTGATGCCCCAGGAGAAACAACGTGCATCTTTTACTTTAGACTGTTTTCCGGTCTATATTGTTTTAGAGTTAACTGAACTCCTGCCCCACTTCACCTCCCCCATAACGATCGAAGAAACTGCATGGCCAAACGGCCTGGTATGCCCCCTGCACCATGAGAAGACATGGCAGTTTGCGGATACAGATCACATGCTTGCATTATTTCCTCAACAGTGCAGCACAACAAAATAATGAAATTCATAGATCACGTATTAAAAATACATTTCATATTCATTCCTGGCCATTACATTAAACGAGCAATGACAGGACCCATTATGTGAAATGGAATTGAAGCAAATGTCTTGTGGAAGTACTTGTTAAAGCCACTGATTAGGTAAGCCTTATTCATGGGTTTATAAACCCACTTGAAAGAACCCTTGAGGTGTGCGCCCACAAGATTTTGATCCGATTTAGGGACGTACACTCAAGCAGAGTCCAGATCCAATGAAGGCACCGACTATGAATGCTTCAGCCAAGTAATGTTTTGGATTGCTGTCCTGTAGTCTTAGTTGGTTAGGTGTCTTGGGGAATGGGACACCCAAAAACCACTTTGCACATGTAGCGTCAGTGCCCCACAGTGTGCTCCTTTAAGAAGGTTGTGTCCAATATCACTTCAAAAGAGTACTATAGGACTTGGGCCAATCTTGGAAAAGCCCACGCAGGCATGGACCGGATATTCAGCTGTGGTTTACTAGACTACATGTAACTGGAGGGACAGCCCTAAAATTGGACAGGCTCTAGTGGGCTGAGGGAACGAGATGTGTACATTGGATGTTCCTGTCCTCTCTAATTTCGTACTGCAATCACTTTTAAGCAGTTTGCGATTTCTACCTTCACAAGGTCCCCATGCATCGGAAATAAATCCTAATCATGAGGTGAAGAAACAACCATTGGCTATGACTGGTTATATGGTAGCCTCTTTATTATTTTAGTGGCTAGTCTTGTGCTTTTTTTCTTAAAAAAGGTTAGGTGTTCAGATAAAACAAGACAACACAGAGGAGCACCGTGCTATTAACTTAACATAGCTAGGTCAAAAACAACTGTGTGTATAGGCAAAGGTAAATGTGAACAATGCAAAAAAGAGGTGCAATTCTTCTCAGGTCTGTACAAACAATATGCAATGGCTTCTTGTAATTGTTGTGTACACAATATTCCTTCATAAAGGTCACAATCTCATAGTTTCAATGCTGTGAAGTATTATCTGAAAATACTGTTTTTCTTTCTGATACATTCAAACAGACCAGTAGAGTTAGAACAACACAAAGTCCTTTTAGATTTGAGGCACAGATATTAAGCCCTAACTAGGTTGCTGTGGTTAGGGGCAATTCTATTGGTCTATGTAGTAATGGTTAGAAGGAGTGGTCAGCTGTGGCTGATCCCCGGCCAAGAGAGACTTGTTTACTAGACTGGCATCTCTTCGAAATGTGGTTTACTAGACAGGCCAAAATATCATCCGTTGGAGCTATTCAAGAATTACTGATATTTTGTTAAGAGCATAATATTCCAAGTCCTCGCCTGTCTCAATGCACTGCTTTACATGCAAGACCCACTTCTTATTCACATCGTAGATCACAAGGCAACAGCTTGGAACAAAAACAGCATTACTGTACTGAAAATAGAAATAAGCATATCAGCATGAAATGTAAGGAATGCTGTTTTTTTACTCCCTCTGGTTTCAGCCCTCCTGGCATCAGTGCAGCAGAACCCTACTTCCCCTCCCACAAAGCATTATTAGTGTACCATACATAAACAATGCATACAAGCACAAAACACAAATGAATGCTGCTTTTTTACTACGTCATGGTATAATTTTTTGGCAGGTTTTCCCTTTGAAGCTAGGTTGAGCCTTCAATCCAAAAGAGTGTGAGAGGCAAAGCATGCATTGTAGGAAATCTTTACATAATGTAGAACAAACCACCACACCAACAGGCCCCAGGGCGAAGGGCAAGTGTAAGGTCTGACTTGTGCGGCAGTTCTACGTTTCCAACCCAGAGGAGTAGAGGACTTCATAACCTCAATACAGTGACAAGAGAACACCATAGATTTGCTAAGGTCCAAAGTCTACTCATCATCTTCCTTAATCAGAGGATTCAGTGATATCACACAGGTACCTAAAAGTATACCAAATAAGTAATTTAAGAGAAGTTCAGAACCATACATAAACTCCCCAGCTCCTACAGTACAACACCCCCACACTACTTACTCTGCCTACCTCGTCCTCTTCTGTGGGTTCCTCTCCCACTGGTGTGAACAGAAGGCAGTGTGAGGTGAAATGCCGAGAGATAGAACCAATTGTTTGATTTCTGTAATGCCATACTCAGAGCAAGAAAGCTCCCTCAGCTTGGCTCGGTTCTCTGAGCCAATGAATTTAGGCATTGTGCAGTTTAAGAAAAGGGTAGAGTACAAATGGCCTACAAGTTGGAATGGCCAACATATAACTGTACAGTAGACTTCCAACTGAGGTATTTTAATTGGTGAGCGATACAAGACACAAATGTCTGGAGATTAATAGATTACTAAATTGAGTAGAGCCATCAACGCTTCCAAACTTACTAAGCGTCTGACATTTTTCATCCCTGGTAGACAGAAACCACCCATGTGTAAAGGTGTGAACACCTTGCAAGAGGCCGGACACAGTATCTGGCACTATGTAGGAAGTGAACTACTCCATATCAGTGGGATACACTTACCCTCCAGCAACCTGTAGAGTGTAGAGAAGATTGGTTGTCAAGGGGTTTGATTCCCTGTATGGTTTATCAAAACCTGTACGCTATGCCAAATCCCCTCATCCACCAATTTATGAGGCCAATTATTGCCCCAAGCATACATTAACATGACCCTATACATGTAGGGGAGCTGGGAGCCATTTAGCTCATGCTTCTAGCCTAGGAGAGCCTTGTTAGCTTAAAACCAACAGCCACCAGAAGCTACTTTTGGCTCCACTGGCCAAATGGTGCCTTACAAGCATGCATGTGTGACATCAACTTTTGAGTATTTGAGAATGCTTACAAAGAAGAATTATGGCACATCTAAACATAATGATTCATACAAACTGGACAAAAAGTTGAAGTGTGCATCTCATGTGGAAGTTAGATGTGCACTGGTACTCGCCCCTGGTTCCCAAGCGGTAGCTCCTGCCTACTTTGTGATGCCCGACACTCAGGAGATTGTTTTAATTTTTGAACCCTGCCATATTGTCAATCTATACTTTTCTACTACTTGTCAAAGGGCGAAAACCGGGTAAACAAAGCAGCACAAGGAAATAAAAAAGGTCAATTATAAAAGGCATTTGAGGAGGCGAGAGTGAAACCCAGTACTTATGGCTGCGCTCTTTTCAGAGGCAAGCATCCAAACTACTTCATAACAAATGTCAAACTATGAAGCCTTTAGAAGCCAACATCAGCCTTCTCACAACCAGGCACATCGTATGTCACTGCGCTCAGCCAAAACCTTGCGCATGGGCAGTGCATTTTCTGTCTAGCGTCACACCATGTAGAGAGTGGGGAGGTGCCGTTAGTGTCTCTAGGCCTATCAAAGATTGGGAAAGAAAAATAATTTCCGAAGCGATCACTCACCAAGACAAATGGTATCGGGGGCCAAATGTGCATTGCATGTTGCCCAATATTACAAATGTTGATGTCAAGTACTGTAGAGCATATAGGAGAGGTGGGGAGAGTGGAGTATAGGTATATTTAACAACTTGGCACAAGATAAAATTCCGTACATATTATCCAAGTTCTCCATCATGGGTACTTTAACAAAATTCTCAATCACTGAATATCCCTGTCCCGGGCGAGAAGTCAGAACACATTTTATAGAGAGAAGAGTCACTGTGGAAAAATAGCAAACAAAGCATTTCATAACTAGGGATGACTTATGAAATTAAAAACCAATCTGGGCAGTTGTGACTTTATTCTCCCCAACTAAAAGTGCATGGGGAGTGAGGGTTAGTTTCATCATATATGTCAGAATTAAACAGTTCCTGTAGGCCAAAGAGTTCCCAACTCCACACCAATCACTCTAGTTGCAGTTTGTTTGCATCCTGCATAAAACTGCATAAACAGAAGGATACCCATAGTACTATCGACTTAAACCCCCTCACTCCCATGTCTCCTGGGAGGTATCAGATAATATTATCCCCATATATATGGTTGCCGTAAATAATATAGCCGGGAAAAGGTCGACGCAATATTATATGGGTGACCATATATATGGGGACAGAGGCTAAAAAAAAAAAAAGTTTGGGGGTGCCCCGCATGTTCCATGCAATAATGTCGCCACAAAAAACGGCAATTTTTCGGCAATATTTTTGCATGGTCAGATCTTTGTGGCGACATTATTACATGGAACCTCCTGGGAGAAGGGGGGGCTGCTTAGACTTAATAGAGAAAGAAAATATGATTGAGAACTTGGATTACATATATGTAACTTTTCCTTCTCCATCAAGGGACCTTCACTGATATTGATAAACAATAGAACAGGACAGCTGGGACACCAGAGGACTTTGGTCCCTCTCGTGTGTGAGAATTTAGACAGTAATGCTTGGGAATTGTATGTACTGATGTCCATTTGGCTGCTTTGCAGATATCAGTCATAGGGGTATTCCATAGGAGAGCAATTGTAGCTGCTTTCCTTCTTGTTGATTGGGCCTCTCGGCCTAGCTGGCAATGGTGCATTAGCCTTTGGTAGCTGTGAGGGGTCAGTAATGCGAGGCGGACAACTGATTGTTGAGTTACCAACATTTGCCATTTTATTAAAGAAATGATGTTCATAAATGCCTCACTACCCCTACTCTGCAGAGTACTTCCCTGTCTAACCAAAGCTAAGGGGAAACACTAACATAAGATAACTGGCCCTCATACTAAACAATGATACAAAGAAAATATATGGCAATGTAACATCACATGAACAACATTTACAGTCTGAGTAACCCAATATCCTGGGTGATTTACCTTCCCCAGGATTCAAATTCAGATCCGTTAGTGTTCAACCATCAGTTCTTGATCATTTATAGTCAATGGCAAAGTTTTACCAAAAAGTTCCTCTAGCAAGTTTCTTCTTCTTGGTGAAATATCCACTTTCCGACTTCCTCCAAATAGCACAAATGGTAATCCCAGAAAAAATGCTGCGTTTCCTCCTCAAGAAGACTTGCCACATTAAAAAAAAAAAAAAAAACAAGATGCAATATCCACCAACACCAGTGTTATACAGTTCTTGGTTAACAGTTTGTATTCTCTTGGTTACAGTTTTGAACTTCACAATGGTATATTTGTCAGGATGCCTTAGTAGTACTGCTGCTTCAACTTTCAACCACTTCTACTTAAATTGCTAGGAGAACTGTCACCTTTGTCTCGGTACTCCTCTTGGTTTGAACTACTACAACAATGCATCCACCGACAATCGGATATACCACCACAGATCCAGTATTTTGGACTACTACCACAGCTTCAGGGATTCGACAAGATATACTTCAAAGTACTTCAACAACTTCAAGTAGGCAAGGCACTTTTCCTCTGAATAACTCTTCAAAAGGGCATTCTCTTTGCTTCTCTTGTCCATCTGCCACAACAATAAAAACCTGGGTTCGACATGGTGACTCCCTTCTCTCCGGCTTCCACAGTCTCTGGCACTACAGGTTGTGTGAACTTCAAAATAGTCTTTACAAGCAGCCAGTCCCTGTTCCCCAACTTCTTCTGCACCTTTCTGCCAGTGATTAGTCCAATGAATTACCCAGAAGCCTTGTTGCCACTCTTAGCGTCAGGTAATACTTGCACACTTGTATCTTAGGCCAATACACTTTACTCAACTTCACAGTAGTTAGATTGCTTCTCAACTTTGGGAAATGTTGGTTTAAGTGTGAATATGGGTAGACTCTTGGCTTGGGCAATGCTTGTCTTCAATTGTCATACACTTTAAACTTCATAAAATGAACGGTATGCCGTGTTATAATAAAGAAAAGACTTCAGTTTTTCTTTGAAATTCAGAATTTGGGACACACAACCACTTCTTGATCTAGTTTTCAGTGTTTAAAGATTGGTATTTAATTGCATTCCTTTGTGAAAGCATAGGATAGAGTTCAGGTCTCTTCTGGGAATCGCAATTGGGCACACGCGACCATTCGCGATGTAGGTTTCACAGGTTAAATATTGTAACTCTTGTATTGTTAACATTAGGTATTCGATAACGGTGCAAGCAGCGTTCCCTCTGTTAAATTTCGGGACACCAAACAGCTCAATCAAGCAATAACAGTCTTAAAATAGCTGAACAATGGATTTCAGTCACTTTAGCTTCTGACGCGAGTAAAGAGTTTACCGTTATATACAAGATTGCAACATTCCCATTGTTCAATTGATTTTAGAAACAACAAACAACTTCTACTCGCTTAAAGTCTTATGTAAATTCACAGGGAGCTGGATACAGTTACCGGCAAGGCTCGCGCAATGTGTTCGAACGCTGTGCTTCAATCACCGGCTTCTTAGACACTTGCTCTGCTTTCCCCCAAATTTCTGCCACAACTTCTACTGCTTCTAGCTCACTGCGGTACTACACCCTTATTCTGAAAAGGTGTCTCCGGTCAGGACACACTGTTTGGGAGCTCCTTTCACTCTCAAGCCCCACAGCTGGATAATTACTTCTTGCCTCGGTCTCTTGCACTTCTGCTCCGCAATCACAGCTATCAGGCTAACATGTAAAAAGATTACCCTCGTGCACGTCTTCCGTTGCGCAGCCTCAGCACTTCAGAGTTTGGGGGAACAGGACTCTCTCCCAACAAGCAGGTGAAATCGGTCACCCCTTTCCGGCGGCCCTCTTGTTCTCACACTTCTGCTTGGTTTGCCAGCCTCATGCCTACATCCTTCTGCTACTACAGCTCACCTTCCAGTCACAATTCCAGTTCCCTCCACTCCTAATTGCATGCACCTGAGGGGGCCTTTTATGCCTCCCAGTTACCTTCAGGTGTGGATTTTTAGGCTCAACTGCCCGACTCCTGCAACTGCCTGCCTCTTCAGCCCTCTTCCTTGTCCCAGTACTTCTAGGATTACGGGCCTTGTAGTCCCTTTCAATAGTTAGCTTTTTTTAACCTCTGCAATATGGCAAACAGCCATCAGAAGTGTGGGACTATGGGGAAAGTACCACCCACAAGGTCAGGAAGCGTCTGCCTTTCCCTGGCCACATGAGGAGGGTCCCAGAGCAAGTTTCTTGGAGGAATCATCACTGATTCATCACAACAAAATACAAGATACTACCCCATCTTGCTATGTGCAACCCCCAGGATGCCCCTCCCCCCGGGTGGGGAGTATGGAATCCCAGGCTCGGTTAGCAAGAGGGAAAGGTGGGGGGGGGGGGGGGTTTCTAGGCAGGCGCATGTAGGGGGAATAGTAAAGCAAGAACGAAGGGAAAGAACTAGGATGCAGACACAGGGGGTTTAAAAATAATTTATTAAATGTGTATTTTCTTTACTTAACTGACTGTCCAATGTTCTCCCTCCTCCCCGCCCCCAATCATGGGGGACACGCAGAACTCTGGGACAGAGCAATAGACAGGAATCCCCTGCCATCAGATTCTGGGAAGGAACAAAAAGAAAAGGCAATTCGAAGTGACAGTTGGAAGAAGAGAAAAACTGACCAAGAGATACTGAGAAGGAAGGAAAAATAAAAGGCAAAAGAAAAGTAAGATTAGTGCTCCCTGGGAGGGGGGGGGGGAGGGAGGCAGGGAGGGAGGGAGGGGGGGTGGGGGGGGGGGGGGGGGGAGTCCACCTGCCCCGGGTCCAGACAAGGCGGCGGGCAATGAAGGAAGAAATGCTAACCCCGATGGCACCAGCGGCGTGCTCTGGGCAGATCCCTCCCCAGAGCCACATAGGGAGAGCGGCGCAGCTCAGGACATACCTGAAGACCCTGCCTTTATGTCTAATGCATCTGGGAGTGGGACGATTCATTACAGACTCCACCCAAGTGGGCAGGACTGGGCAGAGCCCAACACAGGACATACCCGCCTGGCCCAGCAAATGGCAGAGAAGGAAAATAGCACCAACACAGAGGAAATTGGAGCGGTTAGCCCTAGTAATAAGTACATGCACCACCAAGGAGGAAAGAACAGGGCTCTACAAGCCTAATCAAGTACAACCCCGCCACGGAGGAAACAAGGGTGCCGACAGCCAACAACACCCATGACGGGCCACTTCTAACCTGTGGCAGCCACCCACGGCAGAGCAGGAGTTGATCTGAAGTCCAGAAAGACAAGATGGAATATGCCAACAACGGTACTGTACTTTTGGGGACATGTTATTTACAATCCGACTAACAAGTGGGGAATTAGCATTCAAGGGCTGAATGCCAATGGTATTGTGATGGATACAATTCCATGTGTATTGGATACAAAGAAGTTGGTAGATGAAGGGTAGGGAGCCCAGGGAAAGCGTGAATAGGGACTTGCCCGAAGTTCATATGGAGTAGGGTTTGCTTCATAGAATGTCTCCTAACTTTATAAAAAGGTATAACAAATGAGGAGTGGGAAAATGAAATGGGGCAAACCTAGATTGGAAGGTTTACAATGTTTAATAGGTTTATGTGTTTTTGTAATATAAAAGCTGGAAAGGGTAAAACAAACTCCCTTCCATTGTACCGTGCCTTATTTGAGATCAGAAACCCAGGATTGTGGCCCATTTCCTGAAGCAACCTCATTTTTAATTGCAGGATTTTCAGTGCCTGATCCCACCAGCTGGTCTGGGAGAGTTGGGTGGGTTCCAGTGTGGCCCTTTGCTGGGCAGGGGTAATTTGCTACATATGGACATTTTAAAAGCAGGGTGACCCTTGTTAATTATGCTAGTGTTCACAAACAGGTGTCCAGTTACTCTGAATTCCTTTGTTTGATCAAAAACATACAAATAAAACATGCTCATCATATGCACAGATGGCCTTAATAAATCAAAGTCTCCAGGAAGCTTCAACTGTATATCATTTTGGAGTTTCACAAACAGCCTAAAATGCATCGACTGTTAATGTGACAACATGCAGAATGTCCAACGTAACAAGCAGATAGGTCATTGAAACGCACTGGGCGGGGGTTGGCCACCAGGGGGCGCGCGGATGCAGACCTTGTCCGCGTGAGCTCCCGTCGCACGGTCCCCTAAATCGGATTGAGCCCCCGTTTTTAGGGACCCCCCCCAGACTGGAATTGGACGCAGGGGTGTTGGAAGGGCCCCCCCGCAATACAGCGAAATCCCGACCAAAATCAGCCAAGAACTCCTGGAGAAAAAGCCCTGGGCGTTTCGCTCCGGAAACGAAACCAACAGTGCCCAGAACGAGCACCACGCCGCAGTGCCCAGAGTCCCCGGCAAACCTTGCGCGCTTCGACCCACGGTGTGGGAGCAGCGCCCAGACACCCGCGCACCCCACCCTCGCGGGAACGACTCACTGGTGGAATCCGTGATCACCAGCACAAAGCGGGCGAAGAACCTCCTTGCGACGCGGCTCCAGCGAACCCCGCCGAGACGCCAAGTAAGTGCGCACATTGGCACTCCCCGCCTGCTCTCGCACGACCCCACACTTACAATCCGCCCTCCCCGCCGAGGAGCGAACCAGCCCAGAGCGGTGGGTCGAGGCCCCCACACGAAGCAGCATAGACCCCGGAAACCCTGCTGCGCCCGACTACACTGGAGCTTCAACCACACAGGCCTACACAAGCAGGGCCCCGCTCTTCCAGGCCCACGGCACCTGCGGCCTCCCTGCACCACACGTGGTGGACAGAAGGTGCTCCCCGGTCCACCCGGACGACACCAGGCCTCACAGAGTGGACTCGACTTAACGCTCCTGTCCGGACCCCACCAGCGGAAGGCCCTCACCATACAGCCAAAGAATATAGCCACAAGGAAGGGGACCCACGGCCCGTTGGGACGAACCTAACATGGCAGGACCCGCAAGAAGAGGGTGATCCTAAAACATGAATGCTTTACAGATCTACTGAACGCCACAACTCTAGGGCACTACATGGGGGGCACTCTCTAGACCTAACTCTCCTTAAACACACTGGAAAACTGCCTTGTCACACACCACTGGGGGAAAGGCCCCCTGACCCATCATTGTCCTCTCGGGCATACCAGTGACTCCAAGAAAGACACAGGGGCGTGTGCCTCCTCAGCGGTATCCACAGTCTTACCGAACGAACTCATCTAAAAGCCCAGAACGGGTTCTCACAAGCGCATGAACCCCCGACAGAAACTCGCCATCTACGCCTACAACGCAAGCCCCGATCCTACCGGCAACCTGGAGATGGCGTCCCTGATAAACCCGGCCCCGGACGGGAACACACCGGCAACGAAAGGAGATATTGCAGGCCTGCTCGCTGAGATCAGGAACATGGGTGCCAGCATTGGTGGAAAAATTGACAAACTCACACAGCGGATAGACAACATTGAGGACAGGGTCGAAGGGATTGAAAATAACCAGGCATCAATTGACACCCTTGAGACCCAGTTGTCACTAAGGATAAGCGATCTAGAGAGGAAGGAACAAGAGTGCAAACTGAAGATGGACGATTTGGAGAATCGAGAAAGAAGAAATAACCTCCGATTTTTCGGCATCCCAGAAAAAGAGGGGGAGACTGAAGAGGACCTGAAAACGACCATACACGATATCATAAAGCTCCTCGTTACCGACGACAATATAGATGAACCCAAAACGGAGCGCATCCACAGGGCGGGGGGGCCACCTGGGGGACCCCGGTCCGTCCTGGCCCGTTACCATCATTACCGAGACAGATCGAGGGTGTTAGAAAAGGCAAAGAATGGAGACAGCATCACCCTGAGCGGGGCACACAACGATTTACCAGGATCTCTCCTCCTTAACCCTCGCAATGAGGAAAATGTGCAAATCGCTCACCACATGGCTTAAATCTCGAGACACACGATATAGATGGGGATACCCCTTCTCCCTCTCCTTCGAACATGAGGGATCGAGAATCAAATTGTCCTCGGAGAAAGAAATCTAGGCCTGCATCCTCGACCTGTTAGGCGAACAATCTCAGGAAGGAGAGACCGATCACGCACCCCGCGAAGATAGGGAATGGCGAATACAAGGCCCAAAGAGGAGGAAAGTTAAGGGCTCGAGAAAATACCGCAGAGGAAATGGCTCACCAGAGGGATTGAGTTGACTATATCCCATCGCTTTTCCACTCAGCTAATTTGCACGCCAAACGGAGAGCGAAGCACATCGCTAATATAGGGTGTTTCGACCCTACCCGTGCTCAGCTAACAAGTACACTTGGAGGGGGGGTTCCAGGGGGCTCTAAAGTTGATATTGTTGTACATACTGCAAGGGGACCGTGAAGTAACGGTTTTCACTGGTGGTTCGGTTATGAGCCAGTGCCGCCAACTCGGCTCAATCGAACGCCACCGAACACATGGGGGGAGGGGGAGGGAAGGATGGGAAAGGGGAATGGAAGCTGATTTCGTGTCAACAAGTTGGGTATATGGCGCACACAGGGAGATGGGCTTGTTGCCCCCCGGTTACCACGGGGAAACAATGGAAGGGTCAGCGCGTCTAGGTGACCTGAAATACCACCATCGTGATGATGGCTGAGGCATGCCCCAGGGGCAACATGAAGGTGGGCACATTGAATGTGAAAGGCCTGAACTCCCCCACAAAAAGGTCCCTCGTCTACAGAGAGTTCCGGAGGTCGGGATTTGATATCCTTCTCCTACAGGAGACGAAATACGTGAGAGGTGAAGAAAGATCAATCTTGGGGAAACGAACGGGGCTGGAGTTCTGGGGATCAGGCCCACTGCGCAAAGGTGGGGTGGGGATCTTGGTCAGAAAAGGAATAGATCTGGTGGTCACGAAGGTTTGGGCGAACGTAGAGGGCCGAGCGCTACTTATCACGGGTACCATAGGTAAACTAGCTATTACGGTGGCCACAATTTACTCCCCAAATGTGGGTCAGATCCGGTACCTCTCCAAAACAATACCCAAGATTATGCTGGAAGCGACCGGCCATGTAATATTAGGCGGGGACTTCAACATGTGGGCGGATCCCGACATGGATTGGCACCCTGGCAATCCCCAAACTAAGGCCAAACCCACTGGGGACTACACTCAATTTAATAAGATGATGGAATTGTATGGCTTGAGGGACGTGTGGCGTTGCAAGCACCCCACCGATAAGCGGTACACTTTCTTTTCAGCCCCACATAACACACACACCCGCATAGATTACCTTTTCTTTTCAAGGGACATATGTGATACAGCCTCTAGCTCAGATATCGTTACAATTTCATGGTCAGATCACGATATGGTGCGAGCCGAATTGTCATGGGGCTCCCTCTCAGTGGGGAGGGGTAGATGGCGTTGTAATGAATCGCTTTGGAGGGATGCAGTTTTTAAACAAGAAATGCAAACCGCAATTGAAGATTACTTTCAACTGAACGACAATGGCGAGGTCTCCAAGCAGGTGGTCTGGGAGGCGACCAAAGCCACATGGAGAGGGGTCTTAATAAGGGAGGGGGCCAGTAAAAAAAGGGAGAGAGCTTTGATCGAAAACAGGCTCCGCAAGGAAATTACCCAGCTAGAGACGGGAACCTTCAATAACGGGGTAGCGGACTCTGACCGGGTCTTAGAAGATAGCAAGAAAAGGGAGGAACTCCGTCTCCTAGAACATGAACTAATAGCCCGCAAACTTGTCCTCTTGAAGCAGAAGTTTTATGAGAAAGGGGACAGAGCTGACGCGCTATTGGCAGCTAGACTACGGGCCCAGCAAGCCGACAGAAGGGTACTCGATCTATCTGATGCTGACAACACCCCGGAAGGGCCCCAAACTACCATCCCTGAAAAATTTGCCAACTTTTTTGAAGCTTTGTATACCCCCGACCGAGAACCCGACACACTAAACATCCAAACATACTTAAACGACATCGACATGCCCGAGATTACAGTCACAGAGGCCGAATCCCTTGACAGCCCTATAACAAGTGTGGAGATCCATGAAGCAATAAAGAGACTCACATCAGGTAAATCCCCGGGGGAAGATGGCTTCTCGGCAGGATTTTACAAAACGTTTGCAACACAACTCACTCCCTTCCTCACCGATCTCTTTAATCAGATCCTTAAGACAGGGAAACCCCCCGATTCTTTCACGAGGGCGATCATTGTGGTTATCCCAAAGGAGGGGAGAGATCCCGCGAGAGGTGGCTCCTACCGCCCAATCTCCCTATTAAACTTAGACGCGAAAATTTACGCCAGGGTCCTAGCCGCTAGACTCGAATCGTTCCTCCCCCGTCTCATCCACGCAGACCAAGTAGGATTCATATTAGGCTGTCAAGGCGCTGACACCATGCGCAAAACCCTTCACTTGATACATACCTCCCATACCCTCCATACCAACCCTGCGCTGCTCTCTATTGACGCGGAAAAAGCGTTCGATAGGGTAGAGTGGGACTTCTTAATGAAGGTCCTTCAGAAGATAGGACTTGGCCCCAACTTGAGAAAGGGAATACAAGCAATTTATTCAGCTCCCTCGGCATCGGTCCATGTGAATGGAGAATATTCTAGGTGGTTCCGATTAACGCGTGGTACCAGGCAGGGATGCCCCCTCTCAGCGATTTTATTCGCCCTATCGCTAGAACCAGTGGCATGCAAAATCAGAAAAGACCTTGGTGTAGAGGGCATACGTCTGGGAGGCATAGAGTACAAATTAGCGCTATATGCGGACGACATACTACTACACGTAGTCAACCCAGAAACCTCCATCCCCCGAGCCATCCACCTACTTGAGGAATACGGCCACCTGTCGGGGTTCAAGATCAACCGCGCTAAGTCAGTCCTTTTCCCCTTACAAGGTGACCCACCCACGAACGTGGAAAGATATTCCTCCCTGGGGCTAACGATCGAACACCACACATTACAATACCTAGGGATTCGAATCACCAAAAATATTGCCTCTCTCTATGACGCAAACTTTCCCCAGCTCTTAATCAAACTCCGATCGGACCTCGCCAGATGGGGTAAACTCACGATATCGTGGTTGGGCAGGCTCAATGCGATAAAAATGACTTGCCTCCCGCGGTTCCTTTACCCATTCCAGATGCTCCCAATCGGGATCCCCCAACGGTACTTCATAGACATCAGGAGGGAAATTCTAAAATTTCTCTGGCAAGGAAAGAAGCCCCGTATAGCATATGCCACCCTCACACTGCCTAAAGATAAAGGAGGGGTAGGACTACCTGACCTGAGAAAATACCATGCAGCAGCCCAACTCCGTCTACTTGTCCCCCACCTGCGCAACTACGGGGAACCACAATGGGTAGCAATGGACAACCACTACCTTGCACCTGCAACACTTGGAGAGTGGATGTGGGCACCGCGGAAATGGGTATTGAGAAGAACGAGAAACCACCCACTATTTGTAGCCCTGTGGGACATCTGGAGGGAGGGATCGGATATGACTTGCATTACAACTTGGCCGTCCCCACTAAGCCATTTATGGTCACCAGGTATTAACAATCATATTCCCAACGTAGAAAGATTCCAGACCTGGTATGAGGCGGGACTTGAACGGGTGGGTCAACTTGTTCGTACCGACTCCTTCATCACCTTGCCAGCTCTAACAGAGACCTTAAACATAGGAACTCTATCCGCTTTTCACTACCTCCAAATTAAAGGAGTCCTGACGAGGGAGGTGTGGAAGGATAAACTGAGCAGAGAACTCACCCCATTTGAAAAAATGCTAGACTCCAAGACTGATAGGAAGGGACTGATCTCGATAATGTATAAGCTGTTGCTGGAGGGTGGTACTGGGTCGACACACACTCTCCGAACACGATGGGGAAATGACATGGGGATTGAAATTGTAGACGAATTATGGGACAAAATGTGCTCCATGGCCACACGCACCTCTATTTCAAGCCAATACAAATTACACTCCATCAAGCTCCTCCATCGCTGGCAATACGACCCACACAGATTATCAAAGATGTATCAAGCTTCATCCCCCCATTGTTGGCGCGAGTGTGGTCAAATAGCTGATTATTGGCATATGTGGTGGGACTGCCCTAGGATCCAGATTTTTTGGGATGAGGTCCTGGGCTGGATAAGACACACGGATGGGATTCAGAGAACCCTGACCCCGCAACTGGCGCTATTTAGTCTGGAGGCGGAGGATGGCGAATGGACGAAGGTCCAAGGAGTAGTCCCCCACTTATTACTTGCGGCGAGGGCACTGATAGCGACCAAATGGAAATCATTGTTGACCCCGAGTAAGAAAGAATGGATTAATGTCGCTTTAAATCTTTGCACGATGGAAAAGATAACGGCATCACTCCATGGTAGAGCGTCACAATGCGAACTGTTATGGTCCGACTTTCTAGGCGCACACACGTCCACTGCAGAACCAACCCATAGCGAAGACGGCTCTCTGCCCTGAGAAGGCCGGACCAGACCGTCCTCCTCCTCCTCTAGGGACGACCCCACCGCCACTTTACCACAGATTTTCCCCCATCCCACCAGACGCTACCATCCCAGGCCTGTAACCACACCCCCTTCATGGATGCCCCCACAGCAGAACTCAAATGACCTAGCCCTGACCCACAACATACACCTTGACCAACGATGCAAAAATCACCAAATGACCAGTCTTCCATTCCAGGGGGGAGGGGGGAGGGGGTATTGACATTACATTTGTTGGGGGAAAAGAGATGACGTATTTGTGTATATTGTTGGTTCCCCTATGTTCTTCTGTTAATGTATGCTCTATAGTTGCACTTTCCTATCACCAGGAAGAACCTGACCTGAACAGGTATTCGTTGTTATTTCAAATGATATTTTCAGTCTGTACTTCTCTGTTCATGTGCAATGTCTATTTTGAAAACTCAATAAAAACAAATCTAAAAAAAAAAAAAGAAACGCACTGGGCTAGAAAAAGGGGTGAAGATACTGAAGAAATTCACTCACTCACTTCCTTCCTCTCCTTTACCTGCACCCCCTCTTTATCACTCACTACATCCCTCTTCCCAGATCATTACCCTCTCCCAACATTCACTCTCTCTCATTCCAACTACTACCTTCTCTCCCATAGTATCGCCTACTCCCCCTCACCATCACAAACGGGTACCGCTTTCCCTCATACTCTGCTCCACTTCTGCCACCAACTATTCAGCACTCCACTACTCTGTTCATCCTGTGGCTGGTATCATACCTCCTGACCTCACTCCTGCAACCAACACTCTGCCTGTCATTCTTTCCATTTTATACTGCAGCGCTCTTGCATCCAACCTGCCCGCATCAACTGGATCCAGCACTCACATGAATTGGCAATCTATGCCTGTCTTTTCCCCTGGGACTAGGTTAACACTGCTGGAAACCTTTTTAAAAAAAATGAGCCCTTTTCCAGCATGGTTTTGTTGGCAGTCTTAGCTGGTTTCCCTGCTTTTTCTCTGGTGGTCTGGAAGTTTGTTTTTCTATTTGTGTGGTCAGTTCTTTGCTTTTACGAGGTGCTGGATGCAGTTAGGCTGTGGTGAAGTGTCAAATTGCGTATTCGTTACACTTGCAGCGTTTGTTTTCCACTGCTTAAGTTTTTTTTTTTTATTGGTCGCTCCCAGGTGCGACCTGGCACTTGGGGGTCTAGAAAAGAAGGTAAATAACACATGCCAACAAATGTGTGACAGAGGATGGCATGGAACATGAGGAGGCCTCAAAGACTGAGGCCCCCCCCACCTTCCCCTGTCCCTGACGCTGACACACACCAAGGTGGGGAGGGAGCATGTTGGCGGAGAAGAGAGACTTGGAAAACACATAGGTAAAGAAATGGTTTAGTTAATATTGAAATCTGGGATTAAAGTCAAATATGACTAAGGTTCTCACCACCTAACTATCTGCTCGCTTTACCCTTCTCCCTTTGATATACGACAGCCTGTCACTTTATGTACTCAACTCACCTGATTATGTACCAACGCTTTGATACCTCTAGGTTTGGGCAGTGCCAACAAATGTAATAAAGTCAGAAGGAAGGGTGTGTTGTAAGCACCACTTTCTGATCATGAAATAGTTTTTCTGGACAAATAGCTTGGATTTTATGGGCCCTTCTAGCCAAAGCTTACGATACCAGGAAGGTACTTTTAATTCAAGTGGAAGTCAGATTTGTGCAAAGGTTAGAATGGAGAGTCCATCCAACGTTCAATTCCCATTCCCATGATCAAGAGGGAATCCTGAGAGGGTACAATGTCTTCAAGCCGTTTAAGAACTCCAATCACTGCCATTGTGAAGAAAGAATCTTGAGGCACTATTGCTGTAAGCCGATAGGGTAGACACATGTACCTTTACAGAGGAAAGCTTTAAGCCTGACAAGTATAAAAGGGAAGGATAGGAGATCCTCGCTGCACAACAGTCTGGTGTGGGTGGAGAGGTGAATTAGGTCTGCATACCACCAATGACATGCCCAAACCACAATGATCAGAATCATCATGGTCTCTGCTTTCTAGATTATTATTGGCATCAGGGGAATTTGGAGTTGAGGAAGTCTTTCGGCCAGTCTATCAAAAGGGCATTGCCCTTTGATTCGGGATCTTGGAACCGGGGAGGCAACAACGTGGCATTTAGCATTTTCTTTAGTTGTAAAAAGATCGAGTGAAGGCACTCCAAATCGCCTGAAGATTTCCCTCATCACCTCGTCATTTCGAACCCACTTATGCTCTTCTCAAAATCAAAACAATCAGCTCAACATGTCTCCTTGTGCATTTTCTATTTTTGTAGTTGAATCACTACTATCGAGAAGGTCTTGCCAGAAGCCATTTCCAGATCTTTTGAGCCCACCTCAAGATGGTCTATACATTGTTCCTCATTTTGTTGCGTGAATGCTTTGTAGTCATTGTCCGTCTGAATGAGAACTTTATATGTCGTGATGCAACGCCCTCAATGTACAGTGAACTGCTCTCATCGTCAGCATATTTAGGTGCGGCCTGAGATTCAAATAATTAATCACGGCTACACTGCCACTACAACCGCGATTAACCTACTTATTTTAACCTACTATTTTATCTGGGTGAACGGTTTTTACATTGATTATAGATTGTTTTAAATCTTGGATTTATGGGTTTTGAAAAATTAATTTTATAGATATAATTTTGATGTAATAAACTTGCTATCTTGTTTTCTTTATTATTGTATTGAAGTTGAAATAAATCTACTTTTATTGTAAAGGTTCAATGTAAAAATGTAACCATATACAGTTTATAAAATTATATCTTCAACTTTGGCGCTAGCACCCTATACCTTCAAAGATCCTACCCAACCTCTATACAGATGCCATGCTGGATGGCACTGTGCAAAACTAATCAATAGTCCGATGCTTAATCATCCATGAATTACCCCTCCCACCACCCTGACTACCTTGCCAACTGCATTTCTCTCTACGCTCACCCTCAAACTGTATTTGTACTCTCCCGACAACCTTTACATCTCCCACACCTTTTACCACTTCCACTCCACCTATATACTTGTACCTCTCCACTAGAATGCCCTCCCACTGTTATTATAGCCTGCTCTTCTATGGACCTATTCAAAAACAGACTGAATCTTTACCTGCTAGCCAGAGAACGGGCACCTCACTGCAGCCCACCATATGATCGACCGACCCCAGCCCATGCCCAGGCCTTCATCACACCCATTGATATAATAATCAGGGCTCAAAAGTTTGCACTCAGCACTAGCCATTAGCTATTGATAATAGACTTTTGTTGAGCAAGAAATTGTGTGCTGTGTGGATATGGAGAATTGAGGTGGCTGGTGACTTTTATGCCCGACTGTAAGCTTGCAATTTGAAATGGTTATCCCTGTAATGTGTATCTGCTTATTCTGGATGTACAGCCTAAATGTAAACCCAAATTATGTCTGTAGTAGTCTGCATCCCTGCTCTGTGTGTCAATGTCACCTCTTCATTGCCTCGTCTTTCCGCTCAAA
Organism: Ambystoma mexicanum; assembly: GCF_040938575.1. Classification (NCBI taxonomy): domain Eukaryota; kingdom Metazoa; phylum Chordata; class Amphibia; order Caudata; family Ambystomatidae; genus Ambystoma; species Ambystoma mexicanum. The sequence continues at coordinate 141,784,766 of NC_090930.1, read as the reverse complement.
CATCCCCCTCCTTTTTTTGTAAAGGCACCACTAATTTGTGATTGGTGTTATCTGCATTGCCACTAAGGTACATCAATTCAGCTAGAAGGGATATCCTTAATGTTCAATAAATACAACTACGGCGTTGTCTGGAAACCCTATTCAGCTTGACATAGAGGCATACATGCATCTCACAAGAGCATATGTGCTGGAACATGTAGGTCACTATAGCAAAGACTGAGGGACAGAAAAGGATAGAAAACTGGTATAAGAGCATATAGGAGCACAGAATCCCCCAGGAAACCCTGAACACTGTTACAACCACCCACATGAACAGCAAATGTACTTTATACGCAAAAAGAAAGGACCCGGCTTTGATCGCATTGTACTTTCCTGTAAATTTAAAGACACTGTCGGTCTTCCAATTGAAGTTAGCAGGTACCATGCGTAGCCATTTTTAGGGGTTAATTCAGAGATTTTTTTTTTTTTTATGAAATCCCGCCCGCCCGAGAAAGTGCACACCTCTGCTGGTAGTGTTTCTGAAAATCCACAAAATTCATAGTTCACAAGCGGAGGTGGCATTTCTGGAATACCGCTGGTGGGAACATTAAAAAAAAGATTTTATTTTAAGATTTTATCCCACCTAATTCCACCTCCAATGCGAAGCCGGAAATGGATTACACACAGTACTGGTTAATACCAAATTTGATCAAACCCTGAATTGGGCACAGGTCAAAACCTGCGAAATTTGCCAAATACGACTGATTTTACCATTACCACCCAACTCTGAATTGAATTACCCCTTTCGAATGTAGACTATGGTACACATTGAAGGAGCAGGCCATCGAATAACTTGAAAAAGAAAACAAACAAAAACATGTTATAAACCTTACACAGGCTTTGATGGTGAAGTACAAGCACTACAAATGTGTGCCGACACATTTGGAAATCAACACACAGAAGGAAGATCCATCAATAATACAACCTAAAGCGGCACTAAAAACTGCGTTTGTCACAACTGTTGAGCCTATGCACCCATCCAGCAGGTTATACGCTGCAGCTGGAGTTTTCCTCATGCTCTTAAAATATAATAAATTCTTCTTTCCTGGTACACACATTCAGCTCTGTCCTGATCAGTAATCCAGTTTTCCGGTCACGGATAAATGTCACACCAGAGGCTTCAATGGCCCTCGTTTTCTCCTAATCTGCAACATGTCTAGAAATGTTTCATGACTGTATTATGTTTTTAATTATACGACCAGGCCGCAACCATTAAAACGAAACTAGACCTACAGAAACATTTTTTAAATATCTGCTACACAGGAACAATTGCAACACAATGGATCACAAGCAAAATAGCATTCAAACGATGAGCTAGATTGTAGATATTTTACAAAGATACGCCATAAAAACAACCTGTTCCATGGAGGAAATTGACAATGCCCCACAGCAAATCTGAACCTGCACAAGAATGTATCAAACCACTCAGAATTACCCACTACTCTGGAGAAACACCTTCATATGACCTAACTGATACTAGAGATTATCTGCTGTGGTATCAGGGCGAGGCCTGAGGAAACTTCAAAATTGGCCATTTGCATATTTAATGCTTAAACAGGATCTACGAAGGGCCAGTGGTTATACGAGTTTTCAGCTGAACTTTTGGCCTCACTTAAGAGGAACAAATAATCTCCAGTATGGCCCATCAATTAGTGGCATTATCTCGGAAACATCCTAGCAGGTGGTTACAGTAGCCATATTGCTCCTTTAGGCCAGAAGCAGATATTGCCCTACCTAAGCGCTCAAGAAGTATTTTAACGAGAGTCCCCAACGTCTCCACTTTCACATCAGCCTCCTTGGCGGTTTCTGATCAGACAAACGCACAGGGATCCGCAGTCATTCCCCCTTGTGCTCACCAGAGACTGATGCAGCAGAAAGTTATATAAATCACTGCATACAAATTTGGGCCAGGAAGGCTATAGTGCAGGAACCTCTACTGGAAACGAGAAACGCTGAGGTCATAGCAAATGGAGTCTGCACATCAAATATTCGGGCTAACAAAGGTGCTTTAAAGATCAGTACCCACGGTGCGTTTATAGAACAGAAACCCCGCACTTAGACCACAGAAAGAACTCACCACCAAGTAGGATACCGAAGGCTGTTGCTGAACCATAAAGGTACCTAAAATACTGAGTTCTTGATGGCACCAATCTATGCTAGTAAAGGAGAAGGCAATAATGACACTGAACAGGATCCACCTCATATGCTGCACCCAGTTCTAGATCAGCCAGCAATCCGTTCACAAAAAGAACCTAGTTAACAGAGGATGGAAAAGCCAGAAGTAGTGGTAATGAGGTATGTTACCGCTTACATTCATTGTTCAAAATGTTCAAACAAAATAATAGTCTTTGGAGTGAAGGCTTGTTACGGAAATGATACACAATGGTTGGTGTTTGGGGATTGGGTTATTTGAAGGGATGAATATTATATTTTGGAATGATCATGGGCACAAATGAGGTAAAACTAGGAATACAGTGCACAAGCCACTTAATCCACAAATCTGCGGCATTAATCACCTACAGAGGTAAGGCAGCAAAAAGGGGCTCAATCCACAACTAACGGAATACAACCTGATGTTTTATTTTATTTATGTGCACTTGGTTATTATCAAACCTTAAACATTTATAAACATACATGTTATTCTTTGCAGCCCTTCATTACAATAACATACACATAGATATAGTTTTGTTAATCAAAATACAATTCATCTACATTTAAATTAAGATATCTAACAATATTAAATGCAATATCGAAGCAAAGCAAGAAATCAACTAAACCTGTCTGCCAGTTATTAAATGTGACCACAAAATATTGGTTTCCAAGAAAGATAGATTATATTCAAAGTGACGAAAATAGTGCAATCTTCTATGATGCAAAACTGGACAAACAATACATATACGTCTCAATGTGTCAATTTCTTCAAACGAGTTACGAAATCTGCTGCTAGGGTTTTCTCTCAATATTCCTGGTCTAGCTCCCCTAACTTGATGGGTGGGAAATTAATGTAATCGAAAATGCATAAATGACCTAGCAAAGTGTCTAGTCAGTATTTTTTAACATAAGTGAGACTAAACAGTTTAGGGAAATCCTTAACATTAATGATTTTTCTCCAAATGTAGGATAGTGGGATTTCAATCCGATCTATATACCTTTTTATTCAAATCATAATAAAGCCATATCATAGCACCATGGTTTCAGTAAGTCTTTCACAAGGTAAGACCATGTTGAGTGAGGAAAGGAACATGCACTTTTGGCCTCAACTATTTCGCTCTGCACAGATGGATGATTCAGTTCACAAGCCAGCAATTTTCCAACAGTAGATAGGGCAGACAAGATAAAAAATTGTGCGCTGTGAATACTTGCGCAATTTAAAAGGTCACCTTTAATCACAAAAGCAAATCCAGGTTCCCAGACCACAATCCCTTATTACCTGGTTGTGATAGCTTAAGCAAGGAGGTGTAAACTTCATGGCAATCTCGTTCCCGCACAATGACAAAGTGCAAAACCCGGAAGTTCTTGCAGTGAATCAGTAAGGGGCATCCAGTGGTTGACAGTGGCAGCTTTTCAACTGTGGCAATGTGGTGATGTATTATCTGCAAAACAGGAAGCGATGTGTGAATGCAAACAAAACCACTTCAAGTAACAATTTTCTATAGCCTATTTTGTTACTTACAACATTCTAACATCTCAGCCTCAAGTAAACAGACAGCTAAAATTACTTGTGTACCAAACTTCAGCTTCCAGTAAGTATTCGGCCAAATTCCTGCTGAAAAATAGCTATTCGGCTTGGTGCGAATAATTTCTTGCTACTCAGCTCCAGCCAAATACTTTGTCTTCTCATTTTAATGCAATGTACCAACTCAGAGGCATATATGGAGTGCAGATTGCAAAAGGGAAATAAACCATGTCTGAAAGCATGCCTGATTAAATCGAAGACTACGGTGCATATATTTGAGTATTTAAGAGAAGTCATAGGATGAATGAGATGTGAGCATGGGAAATGCCTATAGAGAAACTTTAATTCATTAAAGTTAAGGAAGACCAATATGACTTAAGTAGTTGTTCTGTCAGGCAGTCACATGACCCTTTCTAAGAAGCTTCTGAGGAACTTCATGGTTGGAAATCTCTCCTGTTCCCCTGTGGACTTCAGGTTGACTATGGAGAGATGGGAATGAATGAGGCATCTGTTCAGAACTTAGTCAAAGAGATGTTGGTGAAATTGGTAGGAGAGGTGGATGTTTGAAAATCAAAAGAATACCCAACAGAGGGGCTGCCTCCTATGCCAATGAGGGTTGTGTTGGGTATGAATCAGTTACATGCCAGGCAGCACAACCCATATTAGCCTCTTAGGAGAACTTGCTTACTGGGAAATCTCAAATATCATTATAGGCACTGTGTCCCAACAGGACATGTGTGAGTGGACCAAGTTCTAGATATTTGTTTCGAAACTGCTGTTGATGTAGGGATGAAAAGTGAGAAACATTGAAAAAGCCACAGAGCATTGCATCTTCAATTATGGTGTGAAGGAGGTGATGCAAGTGTGAGCTGATTGGGATTAGGTGAAATTGAGTGACTGCCTAATAGGCAAGAGCTTTCTTGGAGCTTTTAGGGTTTGGGAAAGTTCAGTCTCACATCAGACCTTACTACGAACTGTGAAAAACCTAAGGGTCTTTCCCTGTCATACAGTCGCAGTACCAGCGGACGTCTGTATGACAGCTGTCAGTAGTTACATCAGAAGTTTAAACTTGTGCAATTGAAATCAAATGTCTGGAAACAAGTGACCCGTTATTAAGAGGAACCTAGGTTATAACTATTTAATTTCCATGGTTTAGAAGCTGGAATACGAATTCTAGCTGCTTGTTTGAAAATTTCCAAGTTTTGTTTTAAACCAAGAAACATTTAATAAAATCACATTGAATTTCAGCTGAACTCAAAGCCATCCAACCAGTTCACCAGCTTACCCCCAACAAAAGGCATCTACCTTCTGCTTCCTACCAAGGCCAGGAAATCACACCTTTGTGAGAATTAGATCAGCGGAGGAGTCTCTGGCTAAAAGGATATGCAGATTGTGAAGTGTCAAAAATGGCCTCTCCCAGAAGGAAGGGGGCGGATTGCTTCAGACCTGCCAGGTGGAAAATGAGGCAAGGACGGACAACTTTTGTTGATTCACACTGGACAGAAAGTATATTTCTAAAAAGACGGATAATGGACTGTGGACAATTGTAAAAAATATGTAAACCCCGGACTTCTGAACCTAAATCTTTGCTGTACATTTTAAGAGGAGCCAGAACTCTGTGCCATGTTCTGGCACGCAACTGGAGAAATTGTTGTTTTATAGCAAATGTATTTATGTCAGAAGCATGAAACTTCACACGCTTATGCCCATATACAATGCGCACGTGTACACATTTTGGACAAACTAGATAGTGTCGCTGACAAAAAGTGTGAAATTCTCTCAAATCCAGACCCAAGATCCTACCGCGACGTGGGTTGGAAGAGCATCTGCTCCACAAAATATGCGATCTAGATATGTTATTGTTATAAAGTTTGTAAAATTGTAAATATGTATTATGCTAAAAGTAGATTTCATGTTCAAAAGCCAAGGGGAGGATTCTCTGACTCATAAAACCACATTATCATGGTGACACCCTGTTTTCTCCTCCAATCAAGGGAGCGAGCAGACTCTAGCCAATAGCCTACCTATGGGGTGCGCTTAGGATAATTCAGCACACACACCCCTTTATCAAATGCATAAATAGAGACAGCTGAGGACTTAGGACACAAATCCACCCACCTTCCCGATCTTGGCGAAGCACCCTGAAGGAGAACTATCCATATTGCAGACTCCAGAAAGGCTCATTGCATAGCTGAACCACTTTCAGCTGGGCCTTAACTTCCAGAACCCATCCCACAAACTTAAAGGGGAAACAAAAGAAAGCAGAAAGGCCCATTTCCATAGCGAAACCATTCTCAGCTAGGCCTTGAAAATTCCAGAAACCAGAATTTACCCCAGACATCTAAGGGGAACCAAAGAACAGCCTGGCTGTGCTGTACTGCTTTCCTGCTAAGAATTATTGCCAAAATCCAAAGACCCAACCCAGTAGAGCCGTGCTGTGACCATATAGCTGTGAATCAGAAGCATTGCCGACCAGTCCAGTCCTGTGTGCCCAGCAGCCTGTCCCAGTCCGGTGTTCCCAGCAGAATTTCTGACCAGAATCCCTGATCTTGATGGACCAGAATTCCTGACGGTTCTGTTCAAACTTATATAGTGAGTATCCTTAGTATAGGACTGTCACTAGCCTATGTACTGTCCATAGTCATCCCTATCCAAATCCATCCGATCTATATCCAGAACTGCATTGACAGAATTATTTCTGAACTGCCTGAACTCTCCATCTCATCCCTATTATTTCTTCTGTACTAGTAGTGTTAGTACATCTTAAGAAGGCAAGCGTCTCGGCAGGCAAAAACCTGATCCAGAGGCGTCCTGGTCTGGTGGCTGTGCTGCTGTGTAGTATTCGCGTCTTCATAGTCCATCCCTAGTGTAAAGAAATCCTGTTTGTCTTTTTAAAAGCGCATCCTTGTTTTACAATTTGCCTCTATCTGAAAAAAACGACCTCCACGAAAACGTCCACAACTTCTTCACATTTTATGCTAGAAACAAAATGTCTGCCTGTAGCTAACATCCACAGCTTTCCATAGAACCAAAAACCGCATCTCAAATCCATAGTTCTCCCGCGATCGCAACTACCGCGCGCAGAAAGGTTTGCCGCGAATTTTTGTTTTGGCAAAATCTATCACGTGCAAAATAGCTTTTCATTGCACCCGACCTCAAAATTAAGTTTTCGCATTGCATATTGGTGTCAAATCATTGCTAGTGTTTGTCTGCAACCAGCTAAAGAAGCTCCCATTAGAATTTAAACAATTTCAGTGATTTAAGCCAGATTTAGTGTTTTACCCAATCCATTCAAAGACAACTTTAAACCATTTTCACAGTTTTGCCAATCATTCCCGTTTCTCTCTTGTGTTGCTGGGGAGAAATTGGCATTGACATTTGTTTGAATTCTGCATTCCTGAAACCTGTTCTCTTTCTATTTCTTCATATTGCATATTGGGGGGGGATTGAGGGGTATGCAGGGGGAAATAGTAACCACACTGCTATTTGATTTGAATATACACCCAAAAGTATTATTTCTGTGCTGCATTGTTTTTGCTCATCATTACTCCTTATGATTAAAGAGATTGCCTAGTGTGACATCACCCCATTGGCGATTATTGTATACCCATTAAAAATAGTGTGATTATATTGTGAAATATATAAATAAATATTTTAGCTTTGCAAACCAGCCGGATTCCTGGTTCAGTGTGACCGGGGCGACAGGGGTGGAGGGGGGACGGTTCAAAGAGAGGGGCGCGATATAGGTGGTACATCGTTCAGAATAAAAGAACTTAGACAAATAATTAAATAAGGATTTCAGTTGTGCATTACACGCTAAGGCATTGACTTAGGTGAAGTGAAGGATTGAAATCACTTACACTTCTCACAAACATTCACCATCAGAGGAAAATATGAGAATATAAAACCCCAGGGCAGCAAACCCTTTTTTCCAACTACAACACTGACTTATCCTCCCGTTCCTCTAATCTTATAAACTACGGTGAGATCCAATCTTTTCCTTCCCTGTTAATCTCATTTACTGAGGGTACCGTTGTGAAAGAACCAGAACCACCAACCTCTTATTGTAATAAGAAGATTGGACACATCTTACCCTAACCCTCTTGAACATTACCCTGACATTGAGAAGGGGAAGAGAAAGCCAACAAGGACACCCCTATACCGGAGACATGGTATCCCCCTTCCTTTATAGTGACCTACCCCAACCCCCACTCCTCCGCAGCCATCATAGGATATATTCAGGCACACTCCTTTCCCCCCCAAATACCACTTAAGTACTGTGACAAAGAAGAGGAAATAGGAGTACAAACTTCCTATGAGAAAAACCACTATAGTACTGGGACGAAGAAAATCAAGGCACATCAACATCCTCATTGGCCATGTCCCACTAACAAGGCCAGGCAGGGTCAGGCAATTGACATCAACCATGCCCACCTGCAGCCTATCAAGTACTCCAGTGAATATAAAAAGGACAAACTCAGCAGTTGAACAAGCTGGATGGCGTGAAGGAGGGGTAGCCGAGCCGAAACTGCCCAGAACAAGGCAATGGAGAGCGGAACGCCAAGACGTTGCAAGGCGGAGTAGAAGGGAGCCGTAGAGCGTGCTACTCCCTTAGCTCGTTTTGCCAAAGAGGTGCTTTTTCCCCTGGGTAAAGCAGGAAGCGCAGGAGGGTCTGAGGGGCAGGTGGCGAGACCCTGACCTCAGATGGCAAAGTCGACAACAGGAAGAAAGAAGAATCAGTGAGAACCATGACCAGAGAGTTTCTGAATAAGAAAAAAAAAACTCAGTGGCAAGTGAAAAAGGCTATATACATTGTATCGTATTGATTGTAAGTGAAAGAACACTCGTTACCGAAAGCCTCCGGGATACTATTAACAAACTAACAATGCTTAAGAGATTGGTGAAAGATATAAAGTAACAGAGTGATCCCGTATATCGTCATACGCATTCGAAAGTCTCTGTGAAGGAAAGGAAGAACTACGACAGCAAGGGGGCTGTGAGCAACTGAAATGCAAGCAAAATAGAATTAATTTGAAAAGCTCCACGACATCAGTGGAGCTGTGCGAAAACCATAGTGGGAGCAAAATTACCAAAACTGATCAAAAGAAATTGCAACTAAAGGAGTGTTGAAAAGCATTGGGGTGGCACCTAGGCAGGAGGCTGGTCCAGGGGGTCCGCAGAGACCCCACAAGGACAGAAAAAGCTTGAGTAAAGTGGTTGAGCACCCTTCAACTGTTCCACGACCAGGGGAGCCCTAGCTCTGGAAAGGAGCTGCCGGATATACTGAAGTTGAAAGTGAAAAGGACTTTGTTTAGAGTGGGGAAGGGAGTCGCGCAAGAAACCCAAGTGAAGTGTGACATTTTTCCAATTAAACGTTCGGAGTTGACCTTTTAGGTTTGAAAAGGAAGCAATATTGAAACAGTGGAACATTAGTAAGTTGGAGAACAACTGATAGGGTCGAACTTGGGGCGAGGGAAGCCTGAGAGACCCGTTGAAGAGGTGAACCCTGACAAGGAAAAGGTACTGTGAACTTTTGTCAAGTGAATCCGGAGAACCTGCAGAACTTTCTAGACCAGAGTGCCTTGAACTTGGGGAAGGGAGTTGCAGAAGAGCTCTGTTACATTACCGTTATAAGTTGGCACAATCCCATACACCCTGTTACTCTGTAGAAGTGAGAGAAACACACACACAGTATTTTTTTTTTGACCGAGACTTCAACTTCCTTTATTTTTCTTTTCATTAGTGAACATTTCCCCCTTGGAGTTAGGGAACATTAGGTATTCTCCCATCCTGACCATTGAAAATAAAGGTTTTTAAAATCTACTCATCTGTCTGTGTCACCTCTTGATACTATGTCGGTCTCACAGTGTGATTACCCCAGCCTCAATCCTATATGCTTCTTGGGGGGGGGGGGGGGGGGGGGGAGTCCTCTCCCATGTTTAGTGTATGTAGTAATAGGGAGACGATGTCCACTTGCCTCACATGCACACTCACTTTATGTCCTGCATGAGCCAACAAACCATTTTGAAATGCCATTTCCACATACATTGCCATACAACTCACAAGAGATTGCAACGTGTGGCATTCTCAATGGCAGTTTTAATTTGTACTATGCATTTTCTTCATTGCAAACTAGCACTTTGTAGCTGTTAAGCCTCCCCCTTTGGGTAGCACTAGGGTAGCACTAGTTTTACATTTGCAACATCCGTCAGTACATATACATAATTAAACATTAAAAAACGCCACTTCTTGAACTATTCAGTATTCTGTCGACTAATACGATATTCGGTACACCCCTAGTTTACGCAGTGCCCAAAATATTGCAATCGTGCTGGGTTTGGTGAATTTAGAATTCTGCCAATGTTGAAAGCACTTCACTTTTGTGACACCTCCACCTTCTGCTAAAGCTTAGCATTGTGGCTACAGCAAAGCATGCGTTTCTGCAATTCAGGTTCACCCACAGAGTTCTAGCAGAGATGTGGAGAAAGCTTCAAAGATGGTCATATGAACACGTTTTTTTTGATAGCACCATCTTTCTGGGTATCTGCATCCCTTGATGGTAAACGTGCTGCCCTAGAAGATCTCAGGGATAGATTGAGAGTTCCAGGTGTTGAGATGCTACATTTGTTATCATGGACTCCTAGGCCAGGGTACCTCCATGAGTAATTCAGCAACATAGGCTGTCTGGAATAGTTGGGCTCTGCAGAGGGGTCGCCAGCAATGCTTTTTAGAGAACGCACCAAAACTAATCAAGAATCCCAGGTTATCCAATGTTATTCCAACCCCAGCCCAGGGTCATTCTTCTGGGACATGGTTTTCAGGATCATCAGGCTCTGGTTGATTCTCTTGGGTCTCTGGCTCCTACCGGGGTCGGAGATCTGCCCTCAGCAGTATTGTGCTTCTCTTTCGCTCTGGCTCCTTGTCTGTTAAGATAACCATTCTGATGGGCATTCCCTTGCTCTCGTTGAGCACTTACACCCAGTCCCTAATTAAGCAAAACCTCCTTTGATTGGGTTCCCTCCAACTCTGCGCGGCCAAGGATTGGCTTTGCAACAGTCCCTCGTGGCTTGCTTCATGTTTATCCAGTGATTACATTAGGTGCCTTAGATGCAGATGTAGTCTCTCTATCATCCTTTCCAATAGCTTTTTCCAATTCCAATACAGGTGAAGACCGACGGTTTACATTCCAGGGCTGCCAGTTTGTAGTCAACGAGCTATACCTGCCAGTGTGTTTTTTGCAGTATGACAGATTCTCCTTGCCTTTACTCTCTGGCAGATCATGCGATCATGACACTTATGGCCACAACGACTCACTTCCTGAAGTAAAATAGGATGTATAACTTAAGTCATAACTGCAGCATTTACACATGCTGTTTAAAGCTGCAGTCTCTCTTGCAATACCCTCTTGACCTCCCTACCCCACTCCCTTCTGCATGCCACATTCATTTCAGTCTCCAGCTCACACCATCTGGAGTCTTACCAATGTGTGAGAGTACACATCTGCATATACTTCTATATAGAAACACACACATAAAACTCCAGAGACAGCAGCTTTGAGCTGCCCCCCCACACCCCTCAGAAATTCTGCGATGCCAACAAGAGTCACTCGCCATCTCTAACTCCACGGCGAAAGTGTTTGACCCAAAGAAGGGAACTCATTCAGAACAAGTCATAGCGTCTTTCCCTGAGAAGGAGTCTGGAGGGTTGTATTACTTAAAATAAGTGGGTCATCTTGGGACTAATGGGAACTTAGTCCTTTATGCTCTCCTGACCGAGAGCGATAGGACATCTGGCAGGTGCTCCTTGCATGAACCATGCAGGGTTGGGAAGCCTGGTGCGACACAGATCGTCCCATGTACCTCCTCCGGGGAGCACATCAAACCGCTTGTGGATATCCCCGCCCCCAAGAGTCTGCCTTACCTCTTCAGACTGACAAAAGCATAATCCTTACTGTAGTAACATGCAGATAAAAAAAAAAAAAGCTGTGAGGGGGTGCCCTGAAAGCCAGGCGACATGGCCAAACAGCAAGTAAGATGGCCAAAAAGCTGCAAGACTGCGACCTTTGCATTAAGTGCCATCATTAATCGGAGTTTGCTATACTGATTTCCAGTAGGAACAAAGGAAGGATAAACGTTGGTATGTGACTCCTCAGATCGTAACTGCTGCCAATTGTCCGGTCCTCTCATGCCACACTTCACACCCTATATTTTGAAGTCAAGTCCCAATAAGAAACTTTTTGAGAGACTTTGCCTCGGTTGACAATGCAGGGGCAGAGTGATGGTCCAGATGAGATTAAGGATTTTGCAAACATGATACAATTCCTTTATATTACATAGAAAACTACCATTTACACAATCTCAGAACCAAATACATGATATTAAATGTTCAAATGAATTTCCACATTTCCACACTTATTTGACTTTAAGACTACCTCTGTGTAAAAACGTGTTGCAAGCTGCTAGCCTGACATACAAAGTCACTCGACACCTCAGTTCTATACAGATAGCATACCATTTCTTACTCGCCGAGAATTGATGATCAATGCTTAGTGCACATTTTGCACACTGAATTTGTTTGCTTACTAAATAGGACCGGACAATGCCCATCCATCTAAATTCTTAACCCATTTCCCCCACACACTTTACAGCCTTCTGAACCAGTACAAGAACCAGTGCCAGAGTGAAAACCCACCACCCACTGCAATTGTTCAAATTCACTCATTTAGCTTCCACTTCTTTGTTTATATTTGAAAGATTCTGTAAAATGTACCCCATTGTATGTTATTAGTGACCACAATATCATAACCTTGGTGACAATTGATGTCAAACAAAAGAAAATGCTATTATTTAAATTTATATTGTTCAGTTTAACAGATCCTTGGAACAAGATCAGAAGGATTGGTTCAGAGTAGGTTTCCCATTGAAACTAGATATTTCCAGCCAGAGGTTTTTCTTGCGATGAAAGTTCTTAGATGCTCCTAAAATAGACAGTATGATTATATGATACTTGGGAAAGTTGTGGTGTAGTGATCTGTATGAGATAAAGCAGTCGTGAAGCTCAATCTGTATGTAAAACCACAGTCTTGAAGCTGCAATCACCTAGTATGGTACATGCAGATTTCTTGGACTCTTGTGCGTAGTCCCATGCAGATTAATGGGCTGTAGCACCAATGTGGGATTTAGACATTTACAAACACGCACCTATACTGGATTGAAACCTGCCTCAAAGAGTAACACTTGGTACGACACCAAACTTGCAGCCCTTAAACGAAAGTGCAGGGCAGAAGAACGGAAGTGGCTAACCCCAAGCTCATCATCTGACAAACTGGCCTGCTGCCTGCTTGAAAGACAATAGACTCACCATCCATACCAAGAAAAATGCGCACATCCACCACATCCAATAACTTGGCTGAACTTCAAAATCTGCAGGGAACTAGCCAACCCCTCCGCAGTCTCCTCCTCCCATTCGCCTTCCCAGACCCTCTTGCAATGCACTGGCCTCACACTTTGCCACCAAATCTCGGGGCATTCTGTCAACTCATCTCACAACTCATCTCACAACTCATCTCACAACCCCTCCTTCTCTCCTGTCACACCTGAAGAAGTTACTAAGGATAACATTGGCTCTCTTGCCCCGGCCTTCGCTGATTTCTGCAATCACTGGATCTTTCCCCTCCCCCTTAATCTCTCAAAAACATTCCTCTGACCCCACCTGCCCTGCCAGCTATCGCCCCAAATCCTATCGCCCGGGGAAGCTACTTGAGAAGCTGGCCTTGCCCCAATTTAACGCTCACACTGAACTTGTTGGTGGCCTCCACGACCATCACTCTGGATTCGGGTATCCAGAGGCACGGAAACCGCTCTTCTTAACACCTGTGAAGAACTGCTTGCATCTCTGGACTAAAATCCCCAGCTGTCCTTATCCTTCCCCTATCTGTCTTCTGCATTTGACACAGTTAACCATCCCATCCTCATACAAAGGCTTCACTATACACTTGGTATCTCGGAACGGGCACTCGATTGGCTGTCCTCTTTCCTCACTAACCGTGCTTCCCAAGTCATCCTGGGCACCTTCTCCTCTCCTACTTCCATCTCCACCTGTGGTGTCCCCCGGGGGCTCTATACTCTCCCCCTGGCTCTTTAACATCTACCTTGCTCTCCTTGCACGCCTTATCTCATCTTTCTCCTCCAACTTCCAGTGTTACGCAGATGAGGCACTGCTCTTCTTCAGACTCCCTGCTGACCCTCTTGCACCCTACATCATCCCTGACGGCCTATCTGCCATCCAGTCCTGGTGCGTCTCCAATGATCTCTGCCGCCATGCCTGTAAAACTGAGATCTTTCTCATTGGAACCCCTGCTCCCTCCTTTCCCTCACTCTGACTTTCCTCCTTGTGCTCTCCCCCTGCACCTTTAACTGAAGTCAGAAACCTTGGACTCCTCTCTCTCCTTCCTCTCCCACACTCAGGACATTGCCAAGAAGTCCAACTATCAGCTCTTCCTTCTCAAAGGAATTCTACTTTTTCTCACTTTCCCTCAGAGGCTCAATGTAACTCAAGCCCTGGTTCTCTCTAGACTGGTCTACTCTAACAGCCTCCTATTGAATCTTCCTTCTACCACTCTGCGACCCCTTCAGCTTATCCAGAATAGGGCCGCAAGACTTATCCTTGGCCTTAAGCCCAGGGACTGCATCTCTCTGGCACTAAAACGTCTTCACTTGCTCCCGGTTGCTGCATGGATTAAATTCAAATCCCTCTGCATCACTGCTTTATCTCACTAAATACTCTCCCTCTAGACCACTTCGCTCCTCTGGCACCAACTCTGTGTGTAAAGCATGTTGCTAAACAGAGGGCGCGGGGTGGTTGTGGGGTGGGAGTCGCTCACTTTTCTCTGCAGGCTCCCTCCTTTGAAACCGTCTCCCCCTTCCCCCTGCACCTTGAGCAGGATCTTCTAAAATTCAAGAAGCTCCTTAAGACTTTCCTCTTTTCCTCCTCCTTCCCTCTTTCTTTCCTTGTTCCCTCTGCTAATCCTACAGTTGCTTAATCGGTGTCCTTGGTCATTATGCATCTTCAGGGCCTTGACCTCCCACACCAATTCTTCCCAGTTCCTGTCTATCCAGAGCACTCTGCACACCCTCTCCTCTAGAGACTCGCACTTACACCTCACGCGGCCCAGGACATGTAGCACTCAACACTATCACTTCATTCATGGCTCACCCACAAGCTTGCACTCCCTAGCACTTACCCCCTCTTGCCTTCTGCACTTGCACGTTCTGAATACTCACAAGGCATAGTAGGTTTGTTCCTCTACCACTTCCCCCTCTGCTCTTAAAATATTGTGTTGTAATGCATTTCCCTTCCTACCCTGTGGGTGCTTTGAAACTGTATGTTCTTAGCTAACAAGCAAACAAATATATAAATATTTACTTAGCTGGGCCATGTACTTTAGCCCCCAGTTTTGAATATGTACCTCTGCAGAATAGAACACATAGCCTGGGCCATACAGATTCTAGCCTTTAGCTATGCACAAGGACATGTAGCACCTAGCATTGAGATACGCATACAGACTATCCACAGCACTTAGCAAGAGACATGTTGATAATCGTGAGGTATTGCCAAGTCTGGGGCATATTGATTTAGTTGCAGCACTATCCTGCAAGATACATACTGATGGGTAATACTTTCCCTATTCATAGTATAGAAACATCTAGAACCATGGCAATAGTCCCACCCACCAGGCCCACAGACCAGCCAGATACTATAAATCAATAACCGCAAATACATTGAGATCATGTGTGGACCTAAAGGTCAATAATGTGCCATGAGTGAATATTAGTTTTAATAATATGGATATTAAGGCGGAACCTTCAAAAATGTGCCTTTTTATAACACTGCATATGACCTGCTCTTTACTCATTTGTATTCAGCAGGATATTAATACAAGTCTCATTATGGGGGAGGGAGGTTAGAATTTACTTGCACAGACTGGCCCAGCTTAACTGCTCTTCTGTTCGGCCTAGCTAAACTTTTAGCACAACATGCTCACTTGTACACAAAGGCATTTTTAGGATCCGTTTTCGGGTTCATGTATTACATTAATAAAAAAAATGTCAAAGCAAAACAGAATATCAGTGACAACAGTTGATTACCGGAAGTGGAGAGAAGTGAATTATG
Source organism: Ambystoma mexicanum (assembly GCF_040938575.1). Classification (NCBI taxonomy): domain Eukaryota; kingdom Metazoa; phylum Chordata; class Amphibia; order Caudata; family Ambystomatidae; genus Ambystoma; species Ambystoma mexicanum. Next base: position 141,768,880 of record NC_090930.1, on the reverse strand, counting down.
AAACCCGACAGCATGTTTAAGGCCAAAAAAAGATCAACTACTGTCAGTCATTTCGAAAGCCTTTAACAAGTTCATGACATTTGAGCAAAGCGGCTGCCTCAGGGAAGAATCAGGGTGAAGGCAGCTTGTGGCAACTAAACAAGCTGTATTGTGCTGTATAGGCTAGGGCGGTGGCAAAAGTGAAAATCTCCTCAGTAAAAACTGTTAGACAAGAACATTAATAAGTGCAGGGAATGTTGACAATGTTCAGGGCCACTATCTGTTGGGTCGTCACTGTATTTAATACATGTATCTAGGGAAAAGCAACTACAAAACAAAGTCACTCACAGGTCTTGACTGCACTCCGCATCTAAGGATTTCTTGACGCAGAGTATTGTGAAGATTGTTACCGGACTATCTATTTCTTTTCCCAATTGATCTCGGGTAGATTCAGGCCATCATTATTGCAACCCCCAAGCTAACATCAAACTCTCATTCTCATACTCTTCAGCTCAACCTTGTTTGAGTAATTCACAAGCTTGGTTATCTTCCAGGGTCTTTCACACTATAGTTCGACCTTTGTGCCAGCTACTGGTCTCAGGACCCAAGGGTGCCTCCAGTTACCACTCATGTCTTTAGACCACTAGGCAATTGTACTTTAGGGTCCTTTGTGGACTTGCCAAATCCGCTAGCTGCAGTCCCAGATTGCCAGCTAGCCTTTCTATGGTCTGGCTGTTAGGGGTTATTTAGGAATGGACGTCACGAGCTTCTGGCTCCAGGTTTTTAAGGCTCACAGCTGCTTAAGCCCTGCTACTCTGGCCCACTTCCAACTGAGGCCCCACTGGTTCTGCCTTTTACCTCCAAATTTCTGTTCCTTTGATTGCCCACCACTGCATTTTCCTTGACATCTCATCACCACTTGTTCTTTCTACCTCCCTCCCACCCCTGCATACTCCTGACAACAACCTCTTCTTCCTAACTTGTGGTAAAAGACAATACATGGTGTAGCATTGCTCAAGATACTTCACCGGAAAAATCATGCAGCACCAAACTAAAATTACCATTAAGTGCTCCTACACGACAGTAACCCCGCCACTGCTGCCTCCAGTCGGCACACCTACAAACAGACCGCGTTTCCAATTCCAACCCTCTTCCACCCATGACCTGGCCACCATAATCAAGGGTATCAAGCCTTCTCTGTGAAAATCTGCCCCGCAGCCCTTGTAAAAGGCTGTGCAGAACCTCTGCTTCCTCTAATCGGGACCATCACCAACTCCTTCTTTGCCTCTTGCACTGTCCGCACTGCCCTCAAGGAATCCTGATCTCTGTGTTGCTCAAAAAACTGACTCTAGACCCCAACTATCCCCACCATCAGCCTATAACTACCATCCCCTTACTTCTGAAAATTATAGACAGTGACCTATCTCCAAAATCAAGACGTCCTCGAATCTCACCACATTCTAGGAAAACAATCAGGTTTCCGCTGAAGACATGGAACGGAGACAGCCCTTCTGGACCTAAAAAAACGATTGGACAACGCAAACAAAGCCGGAAGATCAGCAGCCTTTGATCTCCATCACCAGACACTTTGCCACCACCTCTGCGTACTTCTCACAGGATGCAGCCACAGGGATCCCGTCCTTGCCATCGGACAGAACCTCAAGAGTCTTCACAGCCATCTCCTGTGCATCGCCCACCCCCTACAACATTTACACAAAACCCTTATTCAACCGCATCGGCATATCATACACAAACTACGCTGATGGTACAAATTCGCATTCCCTTGTCTGGCGACCATGATCAAAACACTATGAAGGTAAACACCCCTTACAAAATTATCCAATCATGGATGGCCATGAACAGCCTGTGTTTGAACAATGAAAAAACAGAGCTACTGCTCATCGGCTCCTCAGTCGCCTTGCCAAACTAGAAGACTAATTTAAATCATTCATCAATGGCCAGCCATACAATTAAGGGGTGCATCAGCCATTTTTACTCCCTAAAAATAGGCAAATACTCCCACCAAAAATAGGAAACCGGTAGGCTGTCCCCAGTTTTCATCCACACAGCTCCGTGGATACGTTTGGACCAGTAGTGCACTTAGTGCCTCAGGAATGTCTTGTATTCCTACTGCAAATGTATCTTTTTAATGTGCATGGAGAACTTGGTGCAAAAAACATCACAAAGCATTTCTATTTTATAGTTAAAAAAACGTTTGTACTTACTTACAAAATACTCCCGTTCCGAATAGGACATACTTTTTTATTCCCTAAAAAATCATTTCACTCCCAACTTTAAAAAAATGGGAGTAAAATACTCAACTCCAAAATCTTATCTGGAACACTGTTAACCGCCATAAAATCTCAGTTTCTGCAGCTGTGAAAACACTGGGTGTCTACCTGATGCCTCCCTTAACAAGACACGGTAGAACAACCACATCGTCATAACGTCAGCCTACGCCACAAAGCTCATCTACGATCGTAAACTATTCTTTCACACTCATCGGCTCCAAGTTGGACTATTTTAACTCTCTACTCTGTGGCCCTGCACTTGGGTAAATATGCCCACATTTCCAATGCCAGGAGAACTGTTCACTGGCTGCCTATCGGAGAGAATCAAATTCAAGACTCTCCATCATCCACTGCTGCCCATCCAACCACGCACAGACTTACCCCACCCAGAAATGTAAAGGACTAGCTCCTATGAGGTCCCAGCGATCGACCTACAAACATTGCCCGACTATACCAAGATGTATCCGAAAAAGGGGAGGAGGCTCCAGCTTTCCAGTCTGCGCATGCAGCCCCTGGAACAACCCCCCACCCCCGGGTGGATCCATCCTACCTGCTGTTCAGAAAGAAACTTAAAACACATCTGTTCAACCAACTCTCGCACCATTTTTCACCCTTGCACTGAACTTATGCATGTAACTAGTGCAGAGAAGGCCACAGGATGTGAGCTGCTATACATGTATAAATACATAAAATAAACTCTCTCCTTCCTCCTGCTCCAACTACCTCCAAACTCCCATGCTATCCCCAGTGTTTGGCCCCTTTTTACACTCTGGGATGTGTGTCAATAGGTGCTTAAGGGGGTACACCTGTGGAGACTCATTTAGGCTTACGAAATGTGTCCCTGCCGCCAACCTCGGTGTATCTAAGGAACTTCATTGATACAGCCCATGAATCTGAGGGTCAAGAGCGTAAATACTATGACCGCTATCTAGGAATCAGGCTACCCTGAAAGGGGTCATCCGATTCGAAAAGGGTGCCCTCAATTCCTTCATCGCTATCCTGGCTCAATAACATCAGCTGACACGGGGGGAGCTGTGGCTGTGTAGGGGTAAGCGGATGCTCACAGAGGGCCCAATGGGCTACAAGCATGCGCCTCAGTGTTCGCTGGAATTGAGGCTTGTATGCCGGGATTGAGATTTTGGTGCATACACACTTGGGAACTTGTGGACAAAACTGCATCTTTGATTCCTTCTGTGAGGCACCATAAATGGTAACTCAGAAGTTGGAGGAGGCCCTACGGAATTCATCAAGTACCAGCTTCAGGTCGAACTCACAAAGCATGTCACCAGACTCGTTCTTCTCCTCCTGACCACCGACGTGGGACTCAGTCACAAAAGTCACATCAAATATCACCCAAGTGATGAATGAAACCTCCAATTCCAAACCACGCACATAACCCAGTTAAAGTGAGGATCATCTTCAAACATAATGCAGAAACTGCCTAACCATCCATTTTGTGGGTGTTATTTTGAGCGTTTTAAAACCCGGCAAGTCAGCACAGTCATGTAAGGCAGTATAAAACATACATCTCTGCATTTTTGTCACACACAACATGCAAAAAGTAAACCAATCAATTATGGAGACAACACAACCTATCATGTGCTTCCTATATAAATAATATCAGTCTACCAGATGATGCAGTCTATATTGATTTTCCAAACATCAAATTCTGGTAATGAGTGCACTCTACATCGATTGGTTTCAATCCTAGCACCCTCCATTAAATCCATAATCTATATCTTGATTTGGCTTGGCTTGCCTTGCCTCATCCATACCATGGAAAACTACTGGATGACCAACAAGAGCATAAGTTCTATGAGGTTTTGTACATGTTAAGATTAAGTCGCTACTTTCAGCAGTCCCAGAAACCATCGAGTAGTGTTCAATTGCAAGTAAATGGGTCCATGTGTGCATGCACCTTCTACAAGAAGTCATGCACGTATTAGCTTGACAGGTCCAAGACAATCTTTAGCACTGTAAACTTAATTATTTAAGCACACCAACACCCTCACCAGCACATCTCCCAATTTCATATGACTCAATGCCTTATATTAGTCACTTGCAACTAACTAAGCATAATACAAATTATTAGCATCTACACATAGGATCGGCTTCTCTGCATCCCTCCTACTCGCCCAAATATATCATCTGCTCCAGTGTGCTAGCTACCTGCCAAAACTCTCACCATGATCTAACTATCTTCATTAACTAGCAAAGGATTTAAGAGCTTATATTTAGTATGAACCAGTCAGCCTGAAGGAAGAACGCGATGCAAGCCTTCTTTGCAAAGTCAGTTGCTATTACTTTCATCAGTGTTTCAGGAAACAATTAGACCATTTGGCTGCCTATAAAATCCACAAACTGCTGATAAAATACTGTATTCTGCCCATCCAGACCTGGGGGGGCTCACCCATGGCCAGATCAGAAATTCAATGCTTAATTCCTTGTGCTGCAATTTCCCAACATTACGACTCGGCAGACTGTGGATCCAGTCTAGGAAGCTGGTTTCATACAACAATCTGTCCATATGCACTTCAACCTTTCCCGCATTCATAAACATAAAGAGTATAATAATGTTTCCTTAAATCATTATGTTGTTCGCATCTCATCCTTCATTTCCAGACCATGTGTTGGGTCACCGTCTTTACTAGTTCACTGCGATTCCTGGACAACAGTTGTGTTACGTTATGTTGATTTATACCGTGCAATGCTACCACCGAAGGGCAGTCTCCAGGCGCTCACGTGGCTCAGCAAGAGAATGGGGCTGGGTTTTTTAGTGGGGATAGATTCAGAACCAGGATGAACAGGAGTCTGTGAGCGTCTTGCATGTGGGAGTTGGCTTGTGAGGCCCTGTGTGTTGTAACCCTATGGGTAGGACTCGGTGTCTTGGATGTGTACTAGTGTTTGTGTTGGGTGTGTGCGTCGTGTGATGTTAAGGTGGGGTTTGTGGTCATGCGCACAGGCTAGTTGTATCCATAAGGGACCAGAGTCGCAGATGGCTGTTAGGTTTGGATATACTGCGTTAGTGCGTATTTGTTTACTGTTGATGGATTTATGTGCAGGGGTGTTCCCTGTAGTGTCGTTTCCAGAGTCTGAGAGTTGTTAGGGTGTTGGCATTAGATTAATTCTCGGTGTGGTTCTGTGTGTTGTGGCTAGCCCCTAGTCATGTGTAGTGGCATTGGTCATGTTGGAGGAACAAGAAGGGGGGAAATGGGTTATTAGTACCAGATGGAGGTGTGGGAAGGGTCTGGCAGCCAATGAGGAGGCTCGGAACGGGGGCATTACCAGATGGTATAATCCCTCTACCCTGAGCCGCCTCTGGGCTGGAGGCCGCCATCTTCCCAGCTGGGGAAAAAGGTAAGTGAACCCCTCCACACCCATACCCCCTTTTCCACAGATTTGCCTCCCTCCCGCCCTTCTATCTTCTCCTTTTCGGGAGCGGACAGGCTGGGAACACTGTCCCCAGAGCAATCACTACTTCGGGACACCACCCTGGAAAGGGAGGCAGCCCTTTAATTAGTTTACTTTTTCCATCGCTGCCATGGAACGGGAGAAATTAACTTGTGTTTTCCCTTCCACAGCGGCCATTTAATTAGTTTTATTTTTTCAGTTGCGAAACGCCAGAGCATTTCCCAACTGAAGAAAGAAGCTTTTAGTACCCTGGTCCAACGGGCCATGGTAAGAATAGCAATTAGCCCCTCACATTTTTACCACACCCGGTAATCCCCACACCATCCCCGCAAGGTGCTAATTGCTGAAGTAAGTCGGTCGGTTTGACAATGCCTCTGGCATGGGTCTTTGGTTGCTGCTCGATGGTATCTACCAACGTTCTATGTTGTGGTTCGTTGGCCAATTTCACCTACTCTCCGGGCCTCGAGGCGGACTTCCCTTGCGGGTTTGGTGGTAGAGGGTTGGCAATTTAAATGAAAAAAGTCCATACAGCTCTGTAAAAGAAAATGTCTGTCTGACACTGTTCCCTCCGGTAAGAAGGATAAAATTAGTCTCATACTGAAAAGTGACTCTCCACTGTGCCCCTATTTATATTTAATTAGTACCCAGGGGGTGGGGTGGTGGTGGCCTTCCAGCCAATGAGGAGGCTCGTAATGGGGGGGAATTACCAGATGGTAATCACGCCGCCCTGAACGTCCTCAGGGCTGGAGGCCACCATCTTGCCCGCTAGCGACAAAGGTAAGTGGGGTGCCAGTACAACGGGCCGGGGATCTAATAGCAATAAGCCCCTTGCCGTGGGGAGCATCACCTCATCAGGTGATACCCCGGGGCCACTGTTGTAACTGGGAGACCCAGGGCATTACCTGACGCGGTAATGTCCCCCAACTCACGGCTTATTGCTGAAATAGATTTGAAAATGCCCAAATATACCAGAGAAGATTTGTTGGATGTAAACTCCATTGCTTACAACCCCACACTACAGATTCAGATTATTTATTCTCCAGAACAGTGTTGAAGGTTGCGAGGCTATGCCCAATGCAACCAGGCCAATAATCCAGGGATTACCCAAAGTCAGGCCTACACCGGAGGAAGCCGTGGCAGCAGAGAAGGCCCCAAATCCTGCCACCTTTGTGTCAAAATATTGGTTTGCATACCACTGCAAAAAGTAAGCTGGTCCACTCATTCCTTTTAGAAACATTGCCCTGGTACCAGAAAGCGAGGAAAACCAGCAGGATTTATGCCATGGAAAAGATGTAGAGTCAGGCCTGGCAGCAGAGAGTAGGCACCCTGCCCCTGGGAGCAACCGAAAAAAATACAGCGCTACTGGTGCAAACCCGGAAGCCACCACAGGGAGAGAGCGTCTCTGCAGCCAAATTTGGCTCTGCCGCAGAACTCTCAAGCAATAGAAGGGATCGTGCACAATCAGCCACAGGCCCTCTAGACCACCAGGTCAACAGGGCAAAAAGAACAACCCTCCCCCTTACTGGGAGAGCACACAGGAACGGGTCCTGGAACATGAACTCGAACAGAGGGCTTCTTAAGCCGCCATCTTTGGTACGTGGCAAGCCCATGTGGAGAAAGTTGGCAGGACTCAACCCCCTTCTTATGATTTCATTACACACCCTTGTATGGGGAAGTCCCGGCCAGATTGGCCAATGAGGACTACCCAATCCTGGGAGAAAACTAGGATAAAAGCAGGGAACAAAAAGTAGGAAGTGTGGGTCAGAGTTGGAGGTGGAGCATGAACACGAGACCCGAGGGAGGAAGAAGTGGTGGACTGCGGAGGTGGACTGTGAAACAGGTGAGGTATTGGCTAGGGACTGAAAGTGGTATCGTTTTTAAAATGTTAATTTTATTATGTGTTATAGTTCACAGAACTAAGTTATACAATCAATACAAAAATAGTTAAAATAGCATGATATTCCTTATTATGACTCACATAGAACTTAATCCCAATTCATTATTCATGATGAAAAAAACTGCTAATATTGACGGTGTTTATTAGCATCTTTAAATATAATTAATACTCCTCTCCCATTAATGGTGGCACTCGCTGGGAAATTCTCATGGCTTCCTTCCACTCCTCTGAAGTCATCCTTAATGTCTATCTAAATGGCACTGTCATGGTCCAAGGCCCTCAGGCCAATCACCTCCTCTTTGATGGGCTCCTCCTCCTCCTAGGGCTCCGCAGGGTGTACCTCTGATCTGTACCCCTCCCCGGAAGGTCTTCAAGGCTAGCAACCTTCTTCATATTGCCACTCTCAACTCTCGCTCTGCTGTCAAACACTCCTCTGACATCTGCCACCTCCTTGAAGGACTAGACCTTGGTTTTACTGAGACATGGTTCACGGCCAGCTCTGTCACAAGCTTTGACACTCTCCTCCCTGATGGCTATAAGATCCTCTCAACACCCAGATCTTCCCGATCCGGTTGGGGGGCGGGGGGAGAACCCTGATCTTTCCTGAGTGGATTCCTGCCTCTCATTCCCACTCAGACCTACTCCTCTTTTGAATTGTCTGTAGGCTTGCTCTCTCGCCTACCCATTCTCTTACTGTGGCTACCATGTACCGGCCTCCTGGTGAAATCACCTCATTTCTCTCCGAGTGGGCGGACCTCTCCTCCCTCCTGGCCTCTACCACTCAACTCCTTCTCGGTGACCTCAATATACATTTAGACTCCCCTTGTTCCTCCTCTGTACTCTTCCGTGACCTCTGACTCCCTCTCCCTGTCCCTGTCCCTGTCCATCCTCCCCTCTGGCCCGACACTCTGCAGGGCACACACGACGTCTTGATCTCCTCTGACCTTCCCCTCTCCATCCCTCCGACCTCCCCCCTCTCCATCGCTCTGACCACTCCTCTCTCCTGGAGCGATCACTCCCTCCTCTCCCTCTCCCCTCCACCCCCCAGTCTCTACCCCTCCTGTCGCCTCCCGGGCTCTTTGCAATGCCCTTGCCTCTCACTTCATTTAAATAACCCAGGACATCCTGTCCACCCTCTCCACCCCCAGCCCTCTACTCCCCTCTCCCATCTGCGATTGCTGACCCTCCTTTAGCCACCCCTCCACCACCCTTCTTGTCCTTTCCTCTTTTCTCCCCTGACAAGGTCGCTAGACATGTCCAATCTATGAAAGCCTTGTCAAAACAGGTTCATCCCTGTTCCTCTAAAACCATCAAGGACCACATTGACACCCTTGCTCCGGCCCTTGCTGATTTTTGCAACCTCTACTTTGCCTCAGGATCCTTCCCCTACCCTCTGAAGCACTCCCTTGTGCATCCTCCTCAAGAAACCCACAGCTTATCCTTCATGTCCACATAGCTATCGCCCAATTTCCATTACCCCCTTTCTGGGCAAACTCCTGGAGAAGTTGGCCATCTCTCAGCTTAACCTTCATTCCAATTCTGTTGACTGTCTGCCTGACCACCAGTCTGGCTTCAGAGCTGCCAGAAGCACGGAAACTGCTCTCCTGATCTGCTCTCCAACCTTGACTCTAACATTCTCTCTGCCCTCATCCTCCTCGATCTCTCTTCTGCCTTCGGCACGGTCAACCATACCATCCTGCTCAACCATCTCTGTGAAAACCTGGGCATCACTGATCAGGCTCTGGCCTGGCTGACCTCTTTCCTCTATGATCAACCCTTCCAGGTCCAACTTGGGTCCTTCCTATCATCTATCTTCCTCTCTACCTGTGGGGGTCTAACCTCTCGCCTTGGCTTTTCAACCAATACCTGGCAACTCTCGCCCACTGCATTGCCATTATCTGCACAAATTTCCAGTGCTACGCTGACAAGACTCAAATCATTTTCCGGCAGCCCTCGGCCACCTCCTCTCCCATCTCTGATTTCCTAACTGTCATTCAAGATTGGTGTGCCGCCAATGATCTTTGTCTGAATGCCAGCAAGACTGAGATCCTCCTCATCGGCACACCTTCACCATCCTTTCCCCGCACTCTGGCCAGCTTCCCTTGGCCCTCCTCCTACCCCCACCTGCAAGGCCAAGAACCTCTGGGTCATCTGACTCCACCCTTTCCTTCTCTGCCCACATCTCTGAGGTCTCTAAAAAGTCAAACTTCCTACTGCACCTCCTTAGAGGTACTCTGCCTTTCCTCTCCTTCCCCTAGAAGCTCATGGTCTACCAAGCTCTGGTTCTCTCTAGGTTGAACTATTTTAACAGCCTCTTTCTAAATCTACCTGCCTCTACTCTCCGCCCTCTGCAACTAATCCAGAACAGGACTGCAAGACTTGTCCTTGGCCTCAAGCCCTGGGATTTTATCTCGCTGAAATCTCTCCATTGGCTCCCAGTGGATGCAAGGATTAAATTCAAAACCCTCTGCATTGTCCACAAGGCTTTCTGGAGCCTGGGTCCAAAATACCTTCAGCTATCCCTCCGCAAATACCTCCCCTCTCAAGCTCTTTGCTCCTCTACCTCCAACTCCCTCAGGGTCAGTCATTTTTCACAGAAACTAGCTGGTAGTAGATCCGTCTTCGGCTGGGGCCTCCCTACCACCCTAAAACTTGGAGAACCATCTCCGGTTCCGGAAGCACCTCAAGACCTTCCTCTTTTCTTCTGCTTTCGCTCCCCCTGTCCCCTGCTGATCTGTTCTCTTGGCACCGTGCACCTGGCCACCCTCTGTTCTCCAGGCCCAGGTACCTGCTCACCCTGCCACCCTGCCGCACTGCCTCCGGGCCACCCCTTGCACTGGGGTCTGTATCTGTACCCATACAGCTCCCCCTTTTTCTTCCTGAACTGCTTCCTTAAACCTAGCACTTGCAAATTGCTGGCTGCACTACCACTTTGTTGCCTTTATTATGTATTTATTATTAATCCGTTTCCGCTGCTTCGCACTTTCCACTTCTCCCCCCTTCCATGCACTTTTCCCCCTCCCCCTATCCCATGCACTTACGCGTTCTCAATGTCACTGGGCCTAGTAAGATCGCCGTTTTGTTCTCCCCTGTTCCCCTCCCTTGCCTTGTCGTGCTCTGAAACACTTGTGTACGAGCGCGATAGAAATAAAATAATAATAACAATCAACTCTGATAATTCCAACTTCCTACAAATTCAGTAAAATACCTTTAAAAAAATAAATCATCCTATATCCATATTTACTATCACATCTGTCTCTGCATCCAACATCAAATCACAGTGCTGATAACATATATCAGCAACTTAATCAAACGGTTTCAGGAGTGCTTGTATCGTACACCACATTTTATACCGTGCATTGTTGCAATGATTATCAGCCGCAGGGCAATATCTCCAAAATCCTTGAGTGGGTATTTCATTAAATTATATACAAACTCGCCCAGAAACATATATAGAGTGACAAGAGACTAACATTGCATCATTAAGTGTTTGTGACCTTGAATTGCCTATTGTTGCAAAGCCTACAAAATCTGGCTTCCCTAGGAACCATTCTTGAGCCCATTACTGAGTGAGAGGGCAGCAGGTTAAATCGTAGCTGCATAAGAAATCTTCTCGATGCAGGAGTAGGGGGCTCAGGAGCTCTCAGGGGATACACCTGTGTATACAGGTATGTCACTTGCACAATTAAGCAATCACTATAGTTTTTCAACTTGGCCAAGTGAGCATTATTTAAAGACCAGTCCCACCTAGGTTTATTTGTGAAGTCCTTCCTTATAGTAAGACAGTCCTCATCCCATCACAGGCACCATCCAATTTTGTCAAATTGTCTCTCGTTCAGCTTACAGGTGTACCCTCTTGTGTCTTCATAGTCGAGCCCACCCATGCTAATAATGGACAGGTAGGTTCTTTTAGTGCTTTGATATTTAGTAGGCCCGCCTCAACAATAGTTGACCAATCATTGAGGTTTTGCCCAACTCTAACCTTATGGCCTCGATTGGGACACATTGTTGCAGTCCCAAGAGTCTGCGCTAGACCTGCCCTTCTAATTTATCAAGCCTCTCAAATGTATTTGATAATATACATACAGCCACATGGCCATACATTTATACACACATAAAAATAGTTACAATATTAAATAAGCAAAAGAAACTAAAACTAAGTTAAAAACATTCATCATAATACCTCAAAGATCTCAATACACTTTAAATAAAATGTCACCATAAAATACATAAAATGTAGGTCATTTTCCTCCATTAGGGTATGCCAAAGCAACAAAGTGTCAGTACAGTCACTTTGATTGTCATAGCATTTAATACATTTTGCTCGAATACGATTTAGACTTTTGCATTTAGTCAAAATGTGTTCAGGAGATTCAATTTCAAATTCACAGCCTAGTCTGCAATAACGTGCCGCACGAGGAATAACTCTTTTCGCACCTTCAGTTTCGAGCACTGCACTGTGATTAAATTTAAGCAATAAATAATGTAACAGTACCAATTTCTGGGTAGGCTTCAATATATCTTGAACCAAAACTGAGAAATGTATCCTATGCTTGGAGATGCGTACAAAAACAATTTTGCAAATTACAGGATAAAGGTGGTTATGCGTCAGTAGTGGGGGTTGAGGGGTAATTTCTCAAAAAACCCTTCAAACAACCTAGATAGTACATTTAGGAAACACCTCACCATCTGTGCTACTAACTGGTATTTAGCCGATACTGGTTAAAACAGTTAAGCACATATGTAAATTGGACCAATTTCCAGGCTAGAGAGTACTACTGGTGAGAGCAGTTTTAAGTGCATATGTAAAAGTGGCAAAAGTCCGGACTAGAGAGCACTTCGAATTAGTAATTATATGCTTTGCATCAGTAGTTATTTATTGTTCCATACAAAAACGCCACACCGACACGTGTTTCAACCCTATTCTGGGCCGTCTTCAGGGCGTAAACATATCAAACAATCAAACCAATAGTATTAACAGTAATAAAGGTTACATACATCAATTGAAATTGTTTCCATCAGATAGGTTTTCACACCATTTCAATTTGAATTGCAGAAGAACAAATAAAAAGAGGAGAGACAAAAACAGATGGCGAGAGGGGTGGAGGAGAGAACAAAAAAGGAGAGTTATAATCAGTAGGGTGCTCAACATGTTTATAAAAATTCTTACATGTCATTACACGTGTTGAGCATTTTCACATCCCAAAAAGGTTTATTAATTAAAGGTACCTGGTATTTCACAAAACAGGTTTAGTGTTTAGGGTTACCTAGCAACTTGGGTCGGCTTAGTAACAAGGGGGCTTTTAGAAAGTGCCGTGACGTAATAGAATGGGACACAGTTTGTCTTTTCATTTAAACCAAGATAATGTTGGTTTGTTATTTTAACTATTATTTTAGAACCTGCCTATAGAGTCGTGAGAGATGCTAAATATATATGTCAAAAATTCTAAACCGTGTATGGTTGCCTACATTAAACAAGGGAACCAATTAAGCCCGTAATTGGATTGGCAGATACTCTAAAGTAAGTGCACATAGCAGCATCTTGTTAATGTATTTATAATAACTTGGAGTTGTACCGTTCTTGGTAAGTGTGCCTACATTAGTCACGAGGTAGGCTATAAATGGTGACAAGGTATTTCTTAAACGCACTAGGTGTAAAATATGTGATATGATTCAGGACTTTGTGAGCAAATCTTAGTGTGGCTGAGTAATAGTGTGTTATAAGGAATAATCAAGTGAGAAAGAGGTATCAGTTAGAATATAGTTCTTTCGCTTGTTCACATAAATCAGTCCTGAAGAGACAAGAGAGTCACATTCACAATAAGTCTGGTAACACGTTGGTTCCAATGTTAATTATTTGACTAGTTATTGGTTTTGACAATGCGAAAATCAAGAAGGATTAACAATTAAAAGTGAAAAGAATGGTAAGGTTAAGATGACAAGTCTAAAATACTGGTGATTCAAATTCGGTTAATTTAGGATGGGTGGTCCATCCTTATAGGACTAGATAGGTATAGCCTAATTGGGATATGAAGGCATTAACCAATTCTGAAAATTCCAAAAGCTGAAGGGAGCCAAAATTATAAGAATACATTTAGTTCATGTTCCTGGTTTAATCCAAGCTGAACACATCGTAATTTGCAGATCATTCGTGCTTCTTCTTGGCAAAGTCTCAATTGTCTGTCTCTGCCTCTTATATGTGGCTTAATCTGCTCAAGACCCACAAATTTGATGTTGCATCGATCTGCCAACGGATGTTCCGATAGCCAATGCTTTGCAAGCGGTAGTTTGGCATCTTGACTGTTTACATTTTTTAGAGTTGGAGCTTTAGAGAATATAATAGTCGGTTTCTCTGAAATGTAAGGCACCAGGTCTGGGTCTAGTAATAACAGGCTCCAATGCTTGTTCAAAATATGATAAATAAATTTAGAGTCACTAGAGAATTTAGTGATAAAGTTAACATATTGAGGGACAGCAGTAGGATTTTTAGCTTGAGAATTCGGATTCTGTAATAGAATCGATGAGCGTTCCAAAGATTTAACATCTTGCAAGGCTTTATTAACGATTGGATTTCTGTAGCCTCTTTCTTGAAATCTGGTTCTTATTGACTTACATTCTTTTTCAAAGTTAGTGTCCTCACTGCAGTTCCTGCGGGCTCTCAAAAATTCACCCCGTGGGATAATATTAATCACACTTTTTCTAGGACTGCTGTTGGCATGTAGAATAGAGTTCACAGCAGTCTCTTTGCGAAATATACAAGTCTGTACAGTATTGTTCACTGTATGGATTTTGATATCTAGGAACATGATTTCTGAAGCATTAATATTCCCAGTGAACTGAATACCAAAGCGGTTCTGGTTTAGAAAAATCAAAAATTGATTAAATTGGGCGAGTGTGCCTGACCATATAGCAAAAACATCATCTATATATCTTCTCCAAACTGGAATATATTGACTGAAAGGGTTATTATGGAAAATGTGCAGGTCTTCAAAGTATGCCATAAATAGATTAGCTAATGCCGGGGCATATTTAGCTCCCATTGCAATTCCCTTATTTTCGGTGTAGTATTTTTCATCAAAATAAAGTGATTATGTTTTAGGGTAAATTCTACAAAGCTCTTTAGAATTTGAACATGTAGTGAATGTGAGGCTGAGCGTGATCTAAAAAGTATGGTCAATAGTCTTTAGTGCCAATGTATGTTCGATAGAAGAATATAATGCAGTTACATCCAGGGTAACCAGAAAAAAAATGAGATTCCCATTTGGCATTATTGAGAATTTGTAGCGTGTGTAGCGCATCTTTTAGGTACGCTGGAATTGTTGGTACTAGATCCTTAATACAGGTATCAATGTATGCAGCCATATTTTCTGGGGCCCTTCCTTGACCACTCATGATCGGACGTACTGATGGTAAGTGAGTAAAGGGTTTGTGTATCTTAGGTAAGAAATACATGGTCGGCATTCGGGGTCTGGGATTAATCAAAAAAGATTTTGCATCATCAGTAATTAAACCTAGTTGGTACCACTGTTGTATCTGAGTTCGTAGTGCTTCTACCGTCTTAACCATAGGGTTATGAATCAGGATTTGATAGCAGCCAGGTGTCACAAGATGTTATCTAGCCATAGTGATATAATCTTGTTTATTCAAAATCACAATGTTTCCCCCTTTGTCAGCTTCCTTAATTACCAAGGAGTTGTCAGTAGCAAAATTTCCGATTTGGACAAGTTATGATTCTTACTGATAAGTCCCCTCTGATGACCACCATCAATGTGTTGGTGTATTTCTCTAGTAATTGCTCTGTAGAAGATTTCTATTGTATTATCTCCTACCGAAGGTGGAGTAAATTTCGATCTAGTTTTAAGTTCTTGAATGTTAGTTAGCGCAAATAGTCAGGCGTTTCCTAAATGCACTATTCAATTTATCTTGGCTTTCTACTGCAGCAAGTTCTATAATAGATAAACGGGTCACTGTTAGATTTAGAAGATAATGGAGTGATATGGTTTTCATAACTGTAGCTTCTGCTTTAGCAAATCTTTTGATTTTAAGAACATTGCTAGAGATGGTCGAAAAATCACATCCTCTATTCCACAAGTTGAACACAGTGAATATTTTGCCAAGAGTTCCAATCCGCTTACAGTAAGAGGGACTGAAAAGTTTCGACATAATCGACCATTGCAGTGCCATTATTCAAAGCTTGCAAGAATATTGAACAGATGTAAGTTCTTACGTAATATTTCTGCTTCAAATTTCACAAGATCTTTTGTAAACGCATGGCCCCAAAACTTGATACCATAGGTCAACACCAGTACAATTTATGACATATAGGAGCACAATTTGCTTGACAGAAAAAACACCATTCTCCTAATAAAAGTACTGACAAAACCAGTTATTTTGAGACATTTACAAGTCGTCTTTTCACAATGCAATTTCCAATCAAGAGCGTCATCAAATAAATACCTAAATATTGATAAGATTTAACCTGCTCCAATTTAGTTCCATTAAGGGACCAGCTAGATCTTGTCAAGAGTTTCGATTTGGCAGCAAACACCATGACTTTACTCGTTGACATGTTCACTGCAAGTCCATTTTCATTTCCCCTTGCCCCTTAGGAGGGTAATCCAACAGCAGCAGGTCATCCGCGTATGCTAACCAACCGAATCGATGAGAACCCACTTTCACGGGGCAAATAATCAACATGATCGAGTTGCTCATGCAGATCTGCCAAGTATAGATCAAAAAGGGTGGCAGCTATAATGCAGCCTTGCTTTACCCCTCTGACTGCGGGTATCGAAGAAGACAGTTGTCCCAGCCCATTAAAGCAGACTTTTACACTAGTTTCTGAATACAACATAACCATCCCGAGGAGCCCTTTAGGAATATTCCAGGCAACTAATTTCCGCCATAGGTTATTTAGCAGCACCGTATCAAAGGCGGCACTGAAATCAATGTAGGCACCATATACTGTAGATTGCCTACGCACCCAGGCATGCCTAAGCACGCATGTGTGAGATAAGGGCAGGAAACCCTCTTTTTTTGAAGGGGGCCTGACTCCAGAGGGTTAAGGCATAATTGTAGAAAGAAAGTAGAGTCAAAGGCTACCCTTGTCATTAACGCTCTGGTAGTTTTCTTAAGCAGTGGAGCTAAAATAGATTGTATCAGTTAGCTCTTACAAGGAACACAATGGAGTGAAATTGTTTACAAACATACAAAAATGCATTATTCGTTCACAAGAATTTTTTATTTTTTTTTCCTGTTGCCTTTTGATTTCTGCTCTATTCACAGGTTTGAACAGGATACACAATTGGAAGTTGTCACTTTCTTCTTGGGCAGAGATTGCCATATCTTTCACCAATGCTAAACCAGTTTGGTTCACAAACACATAATCGCCCTCAGAGTACCACCTACACAAACCATTAAGACAGAAAAAGCCATGGCAAGTAGGGGCAGATACTACTGAAGCTTGAAAGTCACCATCAGATAGCACTATTTCAGTGTTAACATCTCCTGTGAACCAAGTTGTGAACTTTGGATTAAACATTTTGATGATATGTTTTACTGCTGTGATATTATTTTGAGTCGATATCCCTTTAGGTGGATCATATACATTAACAAGCTTTTCAGATTGCTGTCCTGTCAGCGACAAGGGTAAAAGATTCCAGGATTTAGCTGCCTTGTTCACAAAGGATTTTCCAAGGCCCTTTTCCCATTTATATCTAGGGCGCTGGATCAGGTTTTTGTCCAGTCTATCGTAGTGTTCTGCCTGGCAGGTATTGGGTAATTTGATTTTTTTTTTTTTTTAGATATAAGGGCACGGTATCATGTTTGCATTTATGGGCCAGTGACATGGTTTTGAAAAGAATTCTGTCCTGAATGGCTAACCAATTAAGGTTTTTTTCAGTGCCGAGTGATGTGTTGACGCTTCGACAGATTATTAACAATGCGCACAGCATTGTTTTGTGTCACTTGACAATTGCCCAAATTAGCACTAGGAGCACCAACCAGCAGGGAGTTGCAGCAGTCCATTCTGGACAGTATAGTGGCTCTAGCGACGGTTGCTGCATTATTCAGAGATACACAGGGCCAAATAGGTCTAAGGAGATGGAGTAGTTGCAGCTTTTTATGATTTGAATGCCTTGAGCATCCAAAGCTAGTGAAGCCTCAAGATGGCATTCAAGTGTTTTTAATTTACTCAAAACAGGGATGTTGGTGTTCCCGATTTGTAATAGAGTGGTTTGTGTCCATTTTGGTTAGGAGAGCTTGTGTGCCAAAGATCATTAGCTCAGTTTGCTCTCGGTTTATGCAGAGCCAGTTGTTAGCCAAGTTGGTTTCTATGAGCGGATAGATATTGGTAAGTACAGCCGCATCTTTTTCGTGGTCACCTGTTATTCCGAGGATCAACTGTGTGTCGTCCGCATAGTTTGTGAAAAACACAACTGTGTAGTAGTGCGCATAAGGGCCTGAAGAGAAAGTGAAAGAAAGCGAAAGTTCCAGGCCCCACAGCGATTTAGGACAAGGCAATTGTAGAAGGAGATTTTGTAGGGGAAAATAGGAGAATGGAGGGGGAAGGTGGATCGCCCACAGAAGCCGGATTGTAGTGTAAATGTAGTGCGTAATGAAACTCCATTTTAGAAGGTAGACACCATCTTCAAATTGAAGCCTAGTGCCATAGCCACGCCAGCAAGCTTACATCCTGTCCCGAGGGTTAGAAGGGAGTGCGTGCGTTTAGCTCTTTAAAGATACATTTTGGCCCACGTAGCCCAGAAGGGCATATTCCTTCTGGGTCACATGCACCAATGATAAGCCACACTAAAGAACTGTGTCCTCAAGAAATTAACCTTCTGCAGGGCTACCAGGGCTGCGAGCAGGGTTTCAATATTAGTGTTCGGGAGAGAGGTAGGATTATTGAGACACAACAGTGACTGACTTTATAGTTTTGGACATTCTGACCATTTTTCCAAACCATTTTTGAAGAATAAAAGTCTCTGGCAAAAAACATGCCACCATTGTGTCCAAGCCTTAAATCTGCAACCTCACAAGTCAATCAGCAAACACCCGCCCTCAGTGTATGGCCTCTAAACAACAGAGTGAAATGAGAATGATTTAAGCTGCCCATGCCTTTGCCTCCACACATCAATTAGAGAATGTATCCAACCAAATCCTTAAGGAATGCACTGCAGGCCAACACATGCGTGTCCAAGAGGCAGTTGAACACAACTTGCCCCCAACAAAAGCAACCTATTCTTGTGAGGTTTATATTACCTCACTAGGCCTTAGTAACACAGTTATCTATCAACATTCGGACTATACATATTGGACAAGCATACACCCTCCCTAGCAGTTTTGCAGAAACCACAGGCCATCTTCCTTGTTCAGCCACATACTGTTTGACTTGAAATGGCAATTGCTTGTTAAAGATAGACCACTCAGGGCACTAGAAGTGAGAAGAAACGGACACAGCCTCGCCATCCCTTTAAATAGTGCTCCACCAAGAGGCATTTCCTGAAGGAATGCTATATGCACTTTTTAATTTCCCCAATACTGCATAAGCCAGTGCGTCTTCATACGATTGTTGCTAACCCTACCATTAATAGTTATATAATCACATTCTGAATTTAACTCTAGCACAGGAACTATATACCCACTTTTCTGACATCACTCACCTCCCTTGCCACTGCAACAATTTTAGATTGTCTCAGAACTGCATCATGTGCACCATAATTGGTATTGGTAGGGGACTCTGCCCGTCCTATGTGCAAGGTCTATATCACTACATTTATGCCAGACTGCCCGCCAGCCCAGCTAGGGAATACTTCCAGCAGCTGCACAGCATAGCACAGAGCTCTCAACCACTCTGAGTAAATGAAAACTTTTGTGGTAAAAACACCATCTTAGTCAACTTTGGTCTGTGGGGGGCTCCCGGTTTTTGCAGTTCAAGCAAATAACTGTTTGTTTACCACTTCCTCCACATCTAAACTACAATGCCTCATTGGTCCAATTCCGTACCCTTCACATATCTTGTATGTTGAAGTGATCAGTAAAGGTCCACCAATGTTTTGTTGCCTACAATGAGGAGTGTGAAGTTCAGCCTTGATAGCGTGGCTCAGGCCAGTGCTAGATGGCCAACATCTGCAGGTTGACAATCATCCAACTGCGTACCTTGTGCCCCCTTACCAAAGAGCTCTTCAATCATACGCTTCACAACCATTATATAGTATTTGTATTTATTTAAATGATGCCTGACCCAGTGATGTAGGAGCAATACAAGTTAGCTTACCATGATTAACATTGGATTTTTTGTGCCCTCTCCTATATACTATCAGGAGGTCTTCTGCAGGAAGGGCACGGGATTGGAGCATTTGGTGCATCATTCTGCAAAGAATTCAGACCTAACACATGAATGGTTACGCAACCTTCTGCTTCCACCATCAGTTTGTTTTACCCTTGTTATCTATAGAGTGGAAACATATTAGCTGGGATGGAGTGTGGGTCATATGAAGGACAGAGGACTAGACGTGCATCAGGCACTACTGTGGTGTACTTACTCTTATGCCCAATTCCCTTTCCTCCAAACTTTTGAGAGATTATAAACGACAGTGTGACAAGGAGGTCAGCAGCTACCAAAAGAACCTAATTCTAGCCAAAGAATTTACTGAATATTGATTGACGAAACCCGCATCTTCCTTGAACTGAGGTCCAAGCAATAATAATGCTTACAGAAGGCATTTGTTATCGCCCACTTAGCTGCTTTGCAGGTATAGTGAAGAGGAATGCATGTCTAAAAAGCGCCAGAGGCCACCTTTTCCATGACGAAATGTGCATTCACCCCCTTAGTGAAAGGAAGGCTGTACTAGGGATAGACCCCCTGAATGCAGGAAACTATACAATGTGGGACAGATGGCACTTGTGTGCCAGAAATAAGGCCAGTGTAGGTGACAGTTTGTAGACTGTATATGTGTGTGGTACAAGGTGGGGTTGATGGCTCTGTTAAATCTAGGTTATGCCAAGCCCTTTCAGCTTGTTCTGACGGATTCTGGATAAAAAGACAGTGAGAAAAATCTCCTGATTAATACAAGGAGAAGTGTGTACAGAGAACCACTTTACCTCTATAAAAAGCTAACTGGTCACCTAAATAAAGGGCCTGAAAAACACTCACCCTATTAGCTCAAGTCAGAAATAAAATTGCCACAGACTTTAATTGTCAAGGTCTGTAATGTGCTAGTTGCTGGGGATTGTAGCTGCAGTTAAAACCCTATTTAGCCAAATCAAATATCAAAAAGGCAAAACTACATCTAGAGTAGAGCAAGAGAGGTGAATGCCTTTGTCCATTTGCTCAGGTACAGTGATCTTGTAGAATGCCCACCGGCTGTTCAAATAATACATCAGTTCCCATTCAAGAGCCAAGGTGCCGATAGGTAATGTCCTCAGGAATTCAAGTGTCAAGGAGATCAGTTGAGGGCATGGGTGCAGAACCCTTCCCCTCTGCTGTGAGGGTACATCTCTGCAGAGATGAAGATGCTGGGCAGTAGAAAGTGGGGAAAGGCCACTATGAAGAGATCTGAGTAGCAGATTCAGGTCACCCATTTTGGAGCAATCGGAACGAGTGGGGACAATGAGGCGGTGGGAATGCATGAAGCAGATAACAGAACCAGGGCAGGAGGAGGGTATCTGGGTCTTTGCCTCAGTGGGTAAATGCAACCTTTAGAGGGTTCTGCATTTTACCTCATGGTTGCAGGCAGGGTGCAAAACGTGCACTTGCCACTAGCCACTGGCTAGTGATATTTAACTCTTGACGAGTAAGAAATGAGTAAGGTACAGGAAAGCCCCAATATGCATGAAAAGGCATAACAAGGCGCAACATGCCTTCACCCACACTCCTACCATGGACCGCAACAGAATAATTTGTCACTTTGCCCTTCTCAATGACTAGCACGCCTTGTAGTTCAATAGGACCTTCAAGACATTAACATTTTGGTACAGAGAAAAAGGCGTCAAGGATTTGAAAATTACAGACAATATTTTCATTTTTTGTAGTAAATCGATGGCAAGCTGAGGGGAGCTTCAAACCCCACTCCAACTTGACCAGGTGCTCTGCCTAACGGGTCTTTCTAGGACCTTTGCCTGGCATCATCCAACTATCATAGCAAGGACCTGCATTCCCAGTCATTTTTCCCAGAAATCTGCCCAATGCCTCCAATGGATTCTCACCGGAGCACTAGTATGGAGGAAAGGGGACTATGGACTAAGTGTACGTTAGTCACTATGGTGAGTAGCTATTAATTACGCTAAAGTCCCGTCCCCTTTCCTTCATAGTGTATGGGCGATTACAACTGAATGTAGCCCTAGGATGGAGAGGAGGCCCTCCTTAAGCGAACAGGTTCCTTAAAAATGCCTGTCCGAAAGCAGTGTCTGATCTAGAGGCAGCGTCAAAGCAGTAGTGCTTACAAAAAGCCAAGGGGGCGGCACAGGTGGCTGCCCTGCTGATGACCTGCCATAGGACAAGCCGTTGGAAAACGATGGCCATGGCCTTGGCTCCGACAGCGTGGGCATGCAGGTTCGCTGGTAATGGCTTGTGCTGCTCCTCATAGGCCTCCTTGATGGCTGAAACCATCCACCTTTCTATGGAGGCCCTGGAGGGCGGATAACATGGCCTCAACACGCCGAAGGTGACAAACAGGGCTTCCGACTTGCGGAAGTCCTTGGTCCCGTCCAGATAGTATTTCAGCGCACGTCTGACATATAGACAGTGCAAGACCCTCTGAGGTTCGTCCTTAGGGTCGGCAAAGAAAGTGGGTAAGACTATCTCCTCGTTAAGATGGAAAGAGGAGGTTACCTTGGGCAGAAACGCAGGGTGCGTTCATAGGACCACCTTGTCCTTGTGAAAGGTAGTGTAGAGCTCTGATGCCACCAGAGCCTGTATCTCACCGATTCTGCGGGCCGAGGTGAGGCCCACCAGTAAAGCCATCTTAATGGTGATCAGCCTGATGTCCGCGGACGCCGTTGGCTCTAACGTTTTGTGCGCCAAGGGGCCCAAAGGTACATTGAGGTCCCACACTGGGTGTGGTTTCTTTATGGGATGGTAGAGTCTGTGGAGGCCCGCCAGATGTTGCTTGACGAATGGGTTGGAGGACGAGAATATGCCCTCCTCTGAATTCCTGTAAGCCCCTATCGTCGCCAAATAGGTGCGGCATGTGTCCACCTGTACACCCGAATGGACAAGGTGCGCCGAAAATGAGAGTGTCATCCAGAGTGCACCTAAGAGGGGGGGGGGGGGTCGATCTCCTTAGAATCGGCTCAATGGCAGAATCTAGACCATTTGCACTTGTATTGGGTGCTAGTAGCCTTGCTTCTGGGACCCTGAATGATCTCTAGGTTAGCCTGAGAAAGGCACAAGTGTTTCAGCGTGATCTGTTGAGGAACCATGCTGCGAGGGCTAGTTTGTGAGGGGCATGGTGGACTACTCTGACACCCTACTGTGCCAGGAGAGGAGTTGGGCTCAGCGGTAGGTAAATGGGTAGTCTGTCCCATAGGCTGAGAAGCTCAGAGAACCATGGTCTCACCGGCCACCATGGAGCTATCAGAATGATGCTGAGGTGACAAGACTCCTTGATCTTGCAGATTATCCTGTGGACAAGGGGTGTGGGCAGAAAGGCATTTGCTGCCATTCTACTGTATCTGGAATGCATAGCCCAGGGAGCCGAGGCCCTGACCCTGCTACGAGGCGAACTGCTGGCATTTCCTGTTGTCCCAGGTGGCAAACAGATCCACTTGGGGGTGACCCCATCTGAGGAATATCTCCATCAGTACCAGGTCGTTCAATTGCCATCCGTGATTGTCCGCTCCCAGTCTGCTGAGCCTGTCCGCTTCCAGGATGGACTCCCCCGTGAGGTGGACGGCCACAAGATAGAGGTCATTCTCCAGTGCCCATTCCCACATGCTGATCGCGGGGTTGCACAGTGGAGGGGACCTGGTACCCCCCTCCCTGCTCGTTGACATAGTATATGCTGGTGGAGTTGTGCGTCTGGATCAGTACTGCCTTGCCCCCAATGAGAGGAGGAAAGGCCGTGAGGGCAAGCCAGATGGCCTCCAGCTCCAGCCAATTCATGTGGACACCTGCCGAGTCCAGACTCCATGGATGCTGTGGCTGCCAAGAGTGGCGCCCCAGCCCTCCAGAGAGGAGTCTGTGGTAATGGTGACCCGAGGGGTAGACTGCCAAAAGGGCTTGCCCCTCCGCAGGTTCCAGTCCACGGACCACCAAGTGAGGTCCGAGTGGAGAAACGTAGGAATGCTGACTGGCTCCGCTTGGGAGCCCATCTCCTGATTCCATGAGGCTGCAAAGTGCAGCTGTAATTGCCTCATCCTGAGCCTTGTGTGGGGTACGGCCAGCAGGATTGCTGCCATTATACCCAACAAGTGTTGGTATCACCAGGCCAAGGTCACTGTGCTGGAGAATAAGTGAGCAGTGGCTCTCTTGATGGCCATGACTTTGTCCTTCGTGGGAAAGACCCTCTCAGATTGTCCCAAATGAGGCCCAGGAAGGTCATCCTCTGCATAGGCTGCGGTCGAGACTTCTTAATATTGATAGTGAACACCAGGTCGTGGAGTGTGTTCATCAGTGCGGAGAAGGTCTGGTGCACCGCGTCCAGGGATGTGGCCCGGACGAGCCAGTCATCTAGGTACGGGTAGATGTGGTGGCCCTGGGTCTTGAGGAGGGCTGCCACTGCATTCATTAACCTGGTAAATACCCTGGGGGCTGGGTTGAGGCCAAAGGGTAGCACCTTATATTCGAAATGGTAGCCCATGATCCTGAGCCGCAGTAAGGCTGCCAAATCGGGATGTGTAGATAAGCCTCCTTCAGATCCAGGGAGCACATCCAGTCTCCCCTGTCCAGTGCCTGCGCAATGAGTGCTGTCGGATAAGATCCAGGGGACCGAAAAGTTCTGGTGCCAAAATTGCATGTGAAAGGCAAGCCGGACCGCTCTCCCCGCCCCCCACAGGAGACACGTGGACCCAAAGGGACGCATCATGCCTTCTTTCCCTCTGAGGCTAGTGTGGAGGACAGGCACTGGAAAAAGCCCTTGCCCCCACCCCCTCAACCCCCACCCACTTATGTTGTTTCTGCCTGTACTGACTCGTTGAACGGTCAGGCTGTCAGGGCCATAGCAAAATAGGCTAAGGACCCTCTTTTTTGGTTACAGGGGGGCCAGACTCGTGAGGGTATGACAGATATAGAAAGCAAGGTGAGTCCAGGGTACCTCTCCCTTTAGCGCACACAACCGAAGGCTAGTGCAGATTTTGTGAGCCATGGATTGGTTGACAGTTTTTTGAGATGGGCTATGCACCAATCCATGGCTCACAAAATCTTCTGTGTATTAACTACTGTGACAAACTGTGAATTGAATTTCATAATCCTTATGCATAGCCCTTATTGTTATGCCTTGCTGTCACCATTTTGTTATCTTTTTTTAGAATAAACTGTTTTAACTACATGTGTGCTATGCTAGTGTAATCTAATTATGTTACACTAGCCTTTGGTTGTGTGTCAACGTTTACCTAGCACTAAAGGGAGAGGTAGCCTGGACTCACCTTGCTTTCTATAGGCTGTTTGGATCTCCATTCTTTGAAGCCCCGGAACCCACCAAACGCTGGCCCCTTGTCGGAGCATTGACGTGACTGGGTGTACACCTTGGGCGTGGCCTTAGTAAGAATAGATGAAAACCTTGCGGTTTGCAATCTGTTCTTTTTATCCGATTCCTCATCTGTGGTCGAGTGAAAGAGGTCACTACCCTGAATAGCAGGTCCAATATGCGTTCCTGGACATCGGGGTTAAACTTCGTAGCCCGGAGCCAGACTGTCCTACTCATGTCCGTGGCAATGCAGATGGCATGGCCAGAGGTATTGATGTGGGCCATGATGGACTCCATGATGTCCTGCACTACCAGCCTGGCTTCTCCTAGGCCCGCCTTAAAGCACGCTTGGCTTTGCGCCAGAGGTTCTGGGAGGAAGTCTGCCATCTCCCGCCAAAGCCTTTGGTTAACGGCTGCCAGCATGACATCGGCGTTGGCTTGATGCAGGTTCAAGGAGGCGTTTGAGTATAGCTTTTTCCCCATACGCCTCCAAGATCTTCCCCTTTCCTAGCAGCGTCGAGGACGAGGTGGCCGAGGACGACAGGCTTAGAATAGAGTGACACCGCACCAAGGAGTGTGGCTGAGGATGAGCCGAAAGCAAGAGTGTATCCCCCTCCATCTGCCTGCTTGTACTTGGCATCGGGGCACTGATTGACACGCTGGACCGAGTGTGGCTTGAGCCATCTCTTCTTGGCCAGGGCAACAACATCTTTCTGCATTGGGATCCTAGTTCTGGTAGGTGGTCTTAGGGTGAGGACTTCTGCCAAGACACCCTCCTCAGGCTGCTCGACCTCAGGCTGAGGAAGGCCCTTGCGCAGGACGGCGTGTCAGGGTCGTCATCCTCTTCATCTGTGTCCACTCGAGTGTCCAGAGTGTCCGGAGCTGGAGCACTGGGCGCCGTGGGCTGAGCTGTGGAAACCGGAGCCGGAGGCTGCTGTGGAGTTGCCTGAACTGTGGGAGGCAGGGGAACTGGAATCTAAGGAGCTGGTATGGGCAGTGAGGGCTGTACTGGGGCCTGAGGCGCCGGAGTCATATGAAGGAAGACTATGGGCGCCAATGGAGTAACCCGAGGGAGCATGTCCCCGATAGTATCCCGAAGGATGGCCCCCATCTGAGGGGTCCTCATCAGTGATCGGAACCTCTCAAAGAACCGGTCTTCGGAGGCTGAAGAGGTGTCAGGAGATATCGATGGGGTGGCTGACTGCTGCTGGGCCACACGCTGCCTGGGGTGCAGTGGTTAACTGGCCTGCGCTGCTGATGGATAGGCTGTAGGCCAGCTATCTGGTTGACTCCAGTCCCACCTTGTGACTCGTTCCTCTGCCCGCTCCTAGGGGTGGCATTGGACGAGCAGCCATTTTGTCTGGCACGGCAGCCATCTTGTCGAGCTGCCTGCCAAGTGCCTGAGTCCTGTTGGCAGGCTCATTGGGTCCAGCCTCGCCCAAGACGCTTTGTGTTGGAACATGAGGCCTACCTGGCTCCTCAGGATGAGGCCTGAAAGGCATATTGCCCTTGGCAGAGCTGACAGTAGTGGTGCGTATAGGCTCCCCCTCCGACATACTGCCGGTGCTAGGGCATTGCTCCTCAGGAGTAACCCCGGTAAAAGAACCTTGCAGTCCCTCATCAATGATACCGGAAGGATCCGGAGACCCCTCAGCTGGAAGGCCGGTAGCTGGACTAGCCTTGGTACGTGTGCTGGTGCTACAACCCGAGATGTTCCTCCCGCTCGGCCACTTCCTTGGGAAGAAGTCGCCCTTACGGGGTGAGATGGAAAATAGCGGCCTTGTCTTTGGCCTCGAGCGACGTTTGACAAAGTCCTTCAGGTCCTCCGGTGGTGTCTTCTGGAAGAGCTCCCTCCACCTAGCTAGCTTGTTCGTCAGTGCATGTGGAGTCGGGCGTCGCACGAGGAACAACCTTCCCAGCCGTGGTCTGGGCCAAGGCAGCGGAGGAAAAGGGCATGGGGATCGGACATAGGGAAGAGACCCTCGCAGGCTGGACACCTGCAGAAGCCGACATATGCCGGGGAGGCTCGTGGCGGAGGAGGACCAAGTACCCATTTGAAAAGAAAATACCAGATAGAAGAAATATCCGGGGAAGAGCATGTGGTATTTATTACATGGCAGAAGCCAAACCCAGGAGCACTGGTGAAATCGGCCCATTACCGTTGACGCGGAAAAGGGGACTGAGGAGTGGAGCCGGTGGGCAGAGTCAGGCGAGCGCTGTTACACTCACATGGTCTCCACAGGGGCGGTGAACGAAGCTTAGCGGTGACTGTCTCCACCAGCGTCACACGAAGCGGAGCGGTGAATGCCTGCATGTGTCCTGTTTTTACCCTTCCGTCACGAGTGAAGGTTTGCCTGGAATGTTGAAACGAAATATTAACTAGCCGTAAGGGGGAGGACCGAGTCCTACCTTCCATGACCTCCTTGTGCACCCCTCAATTTTGTCTCACCTTAGATGTATTAATGGCAGACTCTCCGTCCTGCAACTGTATGCAGGGGTGCGTTGCTGTTCATAGGCTCTAGTTGCCTCACTGATCCTACGGGCTGCTGTAGAGTTTTGAACAACTGTGACGCAGTAGGTAAGTCTCTATACCAATAGATTCTTGGTATAGTTTTGCTTAGAGTTCTTGTTGCCAAAGTCCTCACTACTGTGCTTGTTTCTTTGCAGATGCGGTTTCGGTGTGCCAGGTGAAGAGTGCCTCCTCTCCACGATGATGAGCAGGATTCCTAAAGTTGATTTTAGCGCTAATGCTAAGTGAAAATGCCTTAAAATACGGTTCTTGTCCCCCTGCACGACTAACCTGCTGTTCCTTTTCTGTTCTGCAGGTGCGGTGACTCTGGAGCGACGATCACGTTAAGACGCCTCGATGGATCGCAGGACAGTGCAGCCTCCGGCTGAGTACTAGCGCTAGTGCGATGTTGAAATGTCTTTAATATGGCTTTTTTTCCCTGCACGGCTAACATGATGTCTCTTTACAGTTTGGCAGGTGTGGTGACTCCGGAGCAACTGAAGAGCAAGCCTTTCAGATGGAGCATCTGGTAAGAACTTCACTGCTGTCCTTGGTGTGTGTGTGTGTGTTCGTTCTCTCTCTCTCTCTCGTTCGCTCTCGTAAAATATTCCAACTTCAAAATTGTACCTGGAGCACTGCACATTCCCACTATCTGGATAATTGGCTGATAAGGGAAACTTCTTGAAAAGAAGATCAATCCTGCCTCAACAGTACTGGACATAACTTTCTCCTTAGGTATTTTACTCTGTTGGAGGAAATGATCACTGGTTCTGGCCCAGAGGCTCCAATTTATTAGTACTGTTCGGGTTACAAGAATTGGATGGGTTGACCAAAATACGTTCTGGCACCAGTCAAGTTTGCACAACTATCTCACTGAAAATCTGTACACGTTATTGATCTACTGGAGTGCCTTGAGGCAGACTTCATTATGTGTCTTGATGGCTCCATTATGCTGGACCCCACATGTGACATGCTCCACCCCATGAGGACCATTCTTTGAACTTTAACTCACCGGAGTATCCACTGAACTATACAGGTCTGTGCAGCCTGCTGCCGATTTGCAGAAACTAACATGGCGCTGACTCCATAACCGGTGAATGAGGGTACCATGGAATGGCGGATGGTCCTTTTTAGCTTGTAGCTGTGTGTGCAGTGGGCTGTGTGAGGGGTGTGTTAGCACAGAGGACATTCTGTGCACTTCAGGTGTTTGAATGATCCTCAAAATCTCCAGGAAAGAGGAAATATTAGATATATTTGTAGGAACTTCTTTGTTGTTCATCTGTAGCAGCTACTCTAGAGAAGAAACATTTGACAGTTCTGTGGGGCCTGCCCCACTGGACATGATGCTCCTGGACCGATGCCCGAAACTTGCAAAAGGCTTAAAAGGACTCAGAGCTCCCGGGTTACGTGGTACTGAAGTGGGGAGGTGCATAGCAGCCTACTTAGTCAGGATCCTAAGAGACATGGCCATAAGTGTTTTTTTCTACCCTTTGCCTATGGAACTGTGGAACACTGGATAGTCAAAAGATAATTTCAGAGTTGTGCTTCCCCAACAGGTTTGGTGCTCTTATGCCATACAACCCAAAGCACATTCTTCTAGCGAGGGTGTGCACATGGTTTGCTGTGGGTTCTAAACAGATAAATGTTCCATATGCCCGGTGTCTGAAAATCAATTGTTACCTTCCATCATCCAGGAGGTCATCACGCTCCAGAGTTGAAAGATGCATGCTCCAAGAAAACCATAATGAGTTTGCTAGATGAAGGGGTAGACAAAAAGTTTCACTTTCTAATTGTAAGTAGTTCATTGAACTCTTTGCCTCCTGGGTTTGAAAAAGTGCCAGCAGAAGGCTGGGATATGGCTGCAGACGCAACAACTAAAGACAGACCATACCCTCAGCAAAAACAATTCACATAGGGTGGGGCTTCTATTGTTCTCTCATGCATGTTTTCTGCTAGATCCTCATGCACAAGCTCTGAATCTTGTCCTATTTTAAGATATTTACCTGAAGATAGGAGTGGCACAGAGCACAAAGGACTGAAACGTAGTTGTCCAAGTAGTTGCAAAGCCAATTCCTTGCCGTTTTCTTTTTTTTTTAAATTGATGGCAAGTGTGCCACTGAAGCAGGTCAGTTCAACAATATATTAGGCTGAAGCACCTCTGAATAACAAGACCGGATTTTCAGAAGACAATTAGCCATACAGTGCCCATATGGCATCCCTCAGTAGTAGCTCATGCAAGTGGGATAGGTTCTCCAAACTTCTCACGTACATGCACAGTGTTTGGATGGGAAACTGACCAATCCGGATTGCTCTTGGATCTAGATCCGAGTTCTCCTAGGTTGATGTCATGTGCCCCTTGGGGGTGTACGGTACCAGAGATTCCAGTGTTCAACATGTGCTTAAAACCTTTGGGAGTGAGGCGCTATCCCAAGATGCTCTGGAAAAGAGAAAAAGACATTTGCTTGTCATCGAAAAACTCTGGACTCCTGTGCTGGGGCACTTGAAGAGCTCTCCCACCTTCTTAACCTGAACCAAAGGGTTAAGAAAGAGACAGAATCTCAGGATGCTCAGAGGGCCAATAAAGGTCTGGCGCAATTCTCACAACACATGGACCCTGAACCCGGTCAATGGAGCACAAGCGCTTTGACAAAATCCCAGGAGACCTGGCAACTGGGCCGGCAGGATAGCTCAGGGGCAACATGCTCATCTTGGGAACAAGACAACGCTGAGCAGCATGGGTTTGAAACCCAGTCCTGAGCTTAGAGGCTGGAGTCCGGAAGGCAGGATTTGGGATACATTACTCACCGTAATCGTATTTCTGATGCTTGTATCTGCTTAGATTCACATGCTGTGCATAGGCCTACATCTAGTGGAAGCTGCGGAGTATTACAGTTTGTTTTTCGAAACCCGAAAATGGGCGTCGACACAGGGCGTGCCAGTAATACTATCCCTCGTGTGACGTCCACTGTACCCATGATCCCGCTGCAGCAGTCAGTGCTCCTTTACCATCTATGCATACATGAAATACTCGTGGTTGAAGCCGTTGTGATGCATAGAGAGCAAGACACATAGGGGCGATGACATGAATGGGCCTCAGCTAAATTCTTTTTAGACAGATACGTAGTGTGCTCTGGATTGGTCACCCTTCCAGGTAAGGCATACCGATACTACTATGTAGGAAATAGTATGGGACATACGAGTAAAATACATTTGATCTGGGCTTAGGAAATAAAAAATAAAAAACACGGACACTTTGAAAAGTATTCAAATGAATGTCAACGACAACATTTACGGAAAACATACACTTTCTAGCAGTTGTGCAGATTTGTATACTCTAAATGCTAGATACAATGGGAAAAGCAGATAATTACTCATATTCCATGCAAAATCCTCTAGTGGATTCCTCAATCACTTAAGGCAGAAAAAAGAACATGGGTCTGCTGGAGTGCAAGGTGCTGAAGATTCTGATTGTTATGCTATCAGAGATTTATGAAGGTCTCTAGACGAGGCATCTTAGTGCTAGCTAAGACCTGGCAAGGTGGGAACATATCTGTGTGATAAAATACAATTGCGAAAACAATATCGAGCAACTTTCTAAACATTAGGATCCTGTTTGCAAAGGAAGAAGCGGCAGAGAATTCCACAATGTGGAGGCTTTCATAGAGATACTCAGATGGCCCATTTGTTTTTATCGTGTAACAGAAGCAGTTTTTAATGGTATTTATTAAATACTGACCTAGCTTCGAGAAGCAACAGAGTATTTTACAGGGGTATACAACAGTACAGATATACAGCGGGGGATAGGATGCAGAGGAACGGTACAGGTGTACAGGATGGCAGGAAGATTAGGGGCGGATGGAGTCTAGTGAGTCAGGTGGCGCGGCGGGGAGACATGATGGCCTAGGTGTGGAGGAGGAAAGACTCCTTGAAGAGGTGGGTCTTAAGTTCTTTTCGGAATTCGATACGGATGGGAAGGGGGTCCCATAGTCGTGGGACATAGGTCGAGAAGGAAAGAGTAGGTTGAATTCGGAGGGATCTCGCGCATATAATTCTGAAACATCTCCTGGACAAACAATTGGCCTGTGCTATACAAAGTACTGTGTACCATGCACACTGCCGCGAGCCTAATCGTATAGTCTACAGGGAGCCCATATGTGAGAATGCTGAACTGGCTTGATCAGTTGAGACTAAGGTGCCCTAGTCAAACAAGAAGGCTGCTGCATTTGGAAGTCTTTATGGCCTGTTCACAAGGAACATCTGTAAACCTTGATATACGTGGTTAGCATAATAAAGAGTTGACAAAACTGGGGATATAGTGCCTTAGCCCTTTGCCAGAAAACCAACAGAGGGAATGATTAATTTGGGGATCATTCGGGTGTAAAACCCCTTCTTGGTCACCGTACTCAGCGTTGCTTCCATAGATACATTCCAGATTCTTGACCTCTACTGGAGGTTGTGAACATACTCCCAAATGTACCGGCCAAGAGTTGAAGGGCTATAAACTACATATTTCAGTTTTATTTGGATGAATTTTCAGGAAGTGCGCTTACATCCTGTTATGTTAGATACACTTTCCAGGTTATTGGGCTTATCCTTGCAGATTAAGAAGATAACAAAGAAATGTAATAATTGTTAGAGATTTATTAGTTATTTGACTGTTAGTCCTTGCCGACATTGGTTTTGACCAACGGTCAATTAAAGGCATTACTCTTTACAGTCTAATAGTATAGCACAGTTTGTTAGGTGATGAGTGAAATTTCAACATATAAACATCAAGTATCAGTATGATCAATTATTAATACATAATCATTACCATTCCAATTTTGAAAATCACGTTGATTCAGAAGAGGTTGAAGAGCAAAAACAAATAAAGAAAATATATAAAAACTTGAGTCAACTTAGCATAATATTGTTTCGTCAATTGTCAAATAATTGCCAGTGTTCCGACCATTAGTTTCCTTTGAATTTGTTAATTTCCCATTATTATACACCTTAAGCCTCAGATTTTATTAGTGAAGGATAAGTTGCTCATCCACACCCGTGTCTGTTATAAATATGATAAATCAATTAGTATTTGGCTTTTACCTTGTGCAACTTGCCCAATCGCATGCGTTTGCTACTCAAGTTATTCTATTGACTCGGAGATTTAATAGTCTTCTGTTATGTTGCGGAGTGAGTGTTCAATTAATTAATATGGGTCTTTAAATTGATATTTTAGTTTTAAAACAGTTCGGTATAGTAGAGATTAAATTAGTCTCGCCCTTAATCAATTTCAATATTTGTTCCTCAATTATTTGAGGTCTTATCCTTGGACAACTGCCATTGTGATGGATTCTTTTCAGCACCCGAGTATAGTCAATATTTAGCCGATTGATTATTGTTCCTACACTCAGTCTTGATATTAAATCGAATTTCAGTTTACTGATTTAACATTTCATCAAAATTCTAATAAAGTTAATCACTCTTACCATTGACTCAAATTATGATGCGTCTTCAACTATTTTGATCGTTCTCCTGGGTGATCTCAATTTAGCGGGTTATCAGCATCTAGATTAAGCCAATAGCCATCCTTTTAGTTAGTGTTATGCCTTTCAAGGCATGCCAAAATTTCATAATTCGGCATTTGGGCCTCATGTTTGAAGTTCGAATTATTCCATACCAAAAATATGAATCAATGTTATGTTTGAATTGACTAGAAAGCAATAATAACTTGACTAAAATAGTTTAAATATATTTTTTTTATTTGCTTTTGCTCTTCAACCTCTTCTGAATAAACATGAATTTTCTAAATTGGAATGGTAATTATTATGTATAAATAATTGATCATACTGATACTTGAGGTTTGTATGCTGAAATTTCACTTATCACCTAACGAACTGTGGTATACTATTAGAATGTAAAGAGTAATGCCTTGAAAACAACCAATGGTCGAAACACGTGTCGGCAAGAACTAACAGTCAAATAACTAATAAATCTCTAACAAGGATTACATTTATTTGTTAATTATCTTCTTAATCTGCAAGGAAAAGCACAATAACCTGGAAAGTGTATCTACATGTTTAGAGATTTAGGGTTCAAATCTCTACTTTCATTGGTGTGCAGCTGTCCCATAAAGTTATTCAGCACAGTATTTGAATTAGAAATCAAAGCGCATCTACTGTCCAGTTACCCTACTTAATCTCTTACATCCACTATGGATGGCCATAATCAGTCTGCAAACGGTGACATGCAGTGGCTGAAGTGAGGGACTGGGGCGGAGATCTATATCCCGGTTATAAGGAACCACTCATTAAATGTTTGCAGGGGGCGATTTCCAAAACCATAGCATTGCAGAGACAGTTACTGGCTATAACATCAGTCACTTGTGTCTGAGAATTTCAGAAGATTGAGAACTAGAAACGTCAGATCTTTTGCGTCCCATGTAATTCTTGTGCATCACAAGCAAATGCCTTTGTATATTGGCCAATAAACTCAAAAGTAGTTCTAAAATAAAAGGGATTAAAAAATGATAGTCTATTCATTTTGTACAGAAGTAGTCATATACCCTTGATGTCTACTTGCAAGCATGTGAAATGTGCTAAAATGGCCTTTTATGATAAGAAAATATGACATTCCACATGGAAAAAAAAAAAAAGAAAAAAACTTTGATGCCAAATAAACACATATGAAAGTAATGGGAAACCGTCTAAAAAGGATTTCTTTTGCATTACATGTTTTAATTAGCTTGAAAGAAACCCTGTTTTTGGGGTGAAGTTGAGGTTTGTGTGGCCCTCCTTTGAAAAATTCTCTTTTCGCAGTTCTTATGAAGCAAACTTAAGTGTTGTCAGAAACAATGGTTCCTCCAATGAACCACCATCATGAATAAAGAACTTCCCATTCAAGTTCACTACCCTAGAGAGAGTACCCAAATATTTGCAAGACCCCCCGTGGGACCTGCAAGGCTGCGATTATTGGGCTGTTTGTGGGAGTTGAGGCAACGGGGGGAGGAGGGTGGAGAAGGGT
Organism: Ambystoma mexicanum; assembly: GCF_040938575.1. Lineage (NCBI taxonomy): Eukaryota > Metazoa > Chordata > Amphibia > Caudata > Ambystomatidae > Ambystoma > Ambystoma mexicanum. The sequence goes on along the minus strand of NC_090930.1, from coordinate 141,734,167 downwards.
GGAGAAGGGAGGCTTGGGGAGGAAATGTCAGAGTCAAAGGGCCCACCAGGGTGGAGGTTGGTGGGTCCTTATGGCATAATGGAGAAAGAAAGGCTTCTCAGCAGGAAGTATCACCTTCCACCACTTAGATCATATTCAACCATCAGTTTAATGTGACGTTGAATCAAACCCTTTCACATTTACACATTATGTTAAATTTTTAATATCTTTGGGCCATTACCTAAAAAAACATCTTTGTAACAGCTTCATTTTACTCAAATGTCAGGATTAAGGCCCAACTTTCCCTGTGCTAAAGTGGGATTTTCCGTCCTAAAGAAAACTAAGGATAGTCTGTCAGTAGGTTCAACTCAAAAGTCTGTGTGACCAAAACCTATAGTTGCCCTCACAACTAACAATGTGTTGGGATGTCAGCAGCAAATGAAATGGTGTTAAAAAAAAGTTCTGGGGGGGCGCTGTTGCGCTCTTTACAAATGGCCGCCTGACGCGGAGCTCCGTCCTAAGAGGCGATATTCTGACTAAGATTCTCCTCTGGTGCACTGTTTCTCCTTCTATCAGCGACCTCAACGTATTACTGCTGGTCCCGTGTGCACGCAGCCTGAGCCCCGTGTCCCGGGTCCACGCCTTCACGAAGATACGCGGCACTGATTCCAGCCCGGGAGCCGACGCTGCTCGGTCCGCCTTTGGCTCCAGTGCGCTCCTGCTCCGAGGCCGGGGATCGGGGGCCTGCAGTGGGGGAGGGGCGCAGGAGTCGCGCGCTGCAGCCCTCCTACTTCATCCACCGGCGGCCTGCGGAGGCCGTACGGGGTGGCCTGCCGCCTGTGCGGACCTGGAGGTCTTTGACGCGGCTCCGCGCCCTGCTCCTCCACCCTCGCTGGGGAGACATCTTGCGGTGGGCCCTCGAGGTGCTTCCTGGACGCCTTGACCCCACGGGGGCCTCGCCATAGCTGGACGCCCCGATCCTGCCACCTCCACTGAACTGGGGTCGCGACCCGCAGAGCCCGAGTGCCTGCCCGGACCCGGGGGTCCTCCCTGACCTGATCGTCCGCCTCACACTGCACCTTGAGGGTAACGCACTGACGCCCGGTGCCTGCGTCGGTCGTGGACCTCCCTGGACACGGAGTTCCTGTACGCTGCGGAGCGCCCTGCTTTGCCGCCCATCCTGCTGACTCCCGAGACCCGCGGAGCTCTGCCGTGGGTGCCCCTCTTCCGGGGGTGTTGCATGAGCGGCTGCCTTATCCTGGACGATTGCGGTGAGTCCCGGAGCCCCCTATACCATCACTGCCAGTGCCCAGGCATCACTCACCCTCCTCTGCTTGAGACTGCCACCGGGGCCCATGCCCTCTTGTACTATTCTTTAAGAGGTCTGTGTTGAACAACATTCAGTGTACCCTGCACCCCCATTCGGCGGCAACACACCAAGCCCGCCCTCGAACTGTTTGGTGGAGGACTCTACTTGGCCGGGAACTCCTTGGCCTCCCTGGGGTGCCTGGTGGTGGTGGCCTCCCTGTGGGACCGGGTTGGCCACCTCCCAACTTCTATACATCAGGGGTGGACCCGGGGGCCCTGCGGACCACTTCTAGCACCAGAACCATACCTTTCGCTCAGACTGCACATCGGGCGGACCCTTCACCAGAGCTCCCCCACTACGGACATCGGAGCGCTCCGGTCCGCTTCCCTATCCTGGGCGGCGGGCTACACACCGCTGGTCTCTGGGATCCCGGCTTCAGACGGTGAGTCCCCCCTCCCTCCGGACCCCCGATCCCCGGCCCCACGACTCTTATATCCCGGGGACCGCGGGTATCTCCGGGCGCGGGGTGAGGCGAGGCGTACGCACCCCGGTTCTACCTCATTCCAACCTTTCCGAACATGTGGCCTGCGGCGGCAGCCCCTGTCGACATGGCCATTCGGCTCTGAGGCACTCTGGGGAGCCTGCCCCTTCGGCTGCTCTCCTTCCCGCGCCGGAGTGCGCTGAGACCACCAACCACCAACATCCCAGGTGTCACTGCTTCTGGACCTCCTTTCACTACCCGCTTTATGGATTCTTTCGGGGGCGCTCCTCTCCAGTGGTCTCCCCCCCGACCAGCGGCCCCCTCCTCGGGCCCTTAGGAGGTGATAACCCGCACAGTGATATCATCAACGGTTCTCACCGAGACCCCCGTCTGGGGGACCTAACCTCCGGGGATGCTCCGGGGCCCATCCACTCGCCCTCAGTGACCAGCACTGTATACCACTCACCTCGCTGCACTGTACGGTCGGGGTCTTCAACACCACATCAGCATCTGCGACTCCGGCTACGGCTGCCTCTACTACGGGTCATCGCCACTCGGCCCCTGACCAACCCTACAGACTCTCCGGCGAGGTGCTCAGGTCCGCCTGAAGTTCATCGACCCCCTCGTGCTCCGACGAGACCCCCCATCGGAGACACCACGTCCTCTCCCTCCTGGTGCTCTGCCTGGACATCCCGCCCACACGTCTCCCTAACGATCCTGGTGTCTCCCCTGGTGGCTATACCCCATCTCTTTTGCATTCAGGGTTCCCCCCTTTCTTCGGCAACATGTCAACACGAACCGGCAAGAAACAATCCTCCATCAATATCTTCACGAAACCCTCGGGGACCTCTGGAGCTGAGGCGTCATCACTGGAACCTTCCCCCTCACTGTCACTGGAACCTTCCGACTCCCAGAAAATGATGGAGTTTATCCGAGAGGGGTTCACCACACTTCATAGTAAACTCGATGACATGAACGGCACGATCTCATCCATCAAGGCACACATGGAGAGGACTGATGGTCGAGTTACGGAGGTCGAGACACGTGTGAGCGCCGCCGAGGACGGTCTGGGTTCCCTTCGTGCGGAGGTCTCCACGTTATCGGCCCGCGTTACGGAGGTTGAGAAGAAGAACGAAGACCTCGAATCCCGTTCGAGGCGCAACAACCTCCGCATAATCGGGGTGCCAGAGGATAATATACACGAGCCCATGGAAGACTATGTGGAGGGCATGCTACTCCAACTACTCGACTCCCCTAAACTCTCCCCGCAGTTTGCGATCGAGAGGGCCCACCGCTCACTTATGGCAAAACCCAAACCTGGAGCACCCCCGCGCCCGATCATAGCCAGGGTCCTGAACTTTCGCGACCGCGATGCACTCCTCAGGGCGGCGAGGGCCAAGGGGGACCTTCTCCTGGGTGCAGCCAGGATCCATCTATATCCAGACTTTTCTGTGGCAGTTCAACGTGAGCGACAAACCTTCCTGGCAGTGAAGAAGAGGCTGCGTGACCTCCATGTTAAATATGCAATGTTATACCCCGCCAAACTGCGTATCGAACACGCAAACCGGGTATACTTTTTCACGCTCCCCGAGGAGGTATCCAGGTTCATTGATGAACACTTTCCTGGTTGAAATGTCCCCTCAGCGGCCACTGACACTTGCTCGCAACAGATCGCCCCAACTGTTGAACTGTCACCGTCTAATCCTGCTTGTCTAAATTTCTGTAACCCCGCTATTACCTGATCAGTCTATTGAATAGCGCCTCATTCACACTTTTGACAAAATGTTGGCTTCACTGTTGTGGTCTCTCACTGTGATTGTTACCCCCAGATTCACTGGCCCTTCACTACATGTCCGGGTCGCCGGGCAGTCTCCTACTCGGTCCACCCCCTTCCCTGATGGGCCTTGGTGGCCCGCTAAATTCTTTTCTCCCCCTGGTTCATCTCTCCTTAGGATTCTCTCTCGCTGTTAAGTTAATACGCTCCTTGGTCCAGTGGATCGGTTATACACTTTTTTTTCTCAATCCAGTTCTCTTGTTCCACCACCTGCTGCCCATTTCTCCTACCGTCACCCATGGGACCCCCCTGGGTGGGTACGGGTAATACTATTGGGCACTATGTTTATCCTTAAATTGCCTTAAAGTTCGGAGCATCGCCGCCAGGCCGGTACACAGGCCCCCCAGGCGTTGATGCCATCGTGTTTGTTTTGGTTGCTTGGGTGTGGGTTGTTCATCCCTTCGTTTGGGGGGGGGATGTGGGTGGGGGAGGGGGGATCGGGGTTAAATGTTAAAAGCAGCTTGGTATTCTCAGAAAGGGCAGAGCCCGAAGCATCATGGCCTCATCAGCGTTTTCGATTGATCCACAGTAAGCATCGCCCATGGGGAGCACATTTCCACCCGCCCGTATTTCTCTATGGCTGTCCCTAATGGGTCGAGTGGGGAAACCCTGACATTCATGAGTTGGAACGTGCGGGGATTGGGTAATCATAAGAAAATGAGATTACTACAACTTCAAGCCGAGAGACATGGGACTAAAATCCTCTTTCTTCAGGAGACACATGCCTGCAAAGAATACTGCGAAAAATTTGCTAAAACATGGGGCCCACAAAGATACTTCACCACCTATTCCACTCAGAGCCGAGGGGTTATGACCCTTATTCACAGAAGCCTCAGGTACAACCCCATAGCCACGATCATCGACCCCCTGGGCAGGTACGTTTTACTCCACGGTATCCTACAGAATAGGGAAGTAGTTCTGTTGAATATATACGGTCCCAACATTGATGATCCCGGATTTTACTCTGATCTCATAACTCTCTTAGATGGCTTCCCTCTGGTACCGATTCTCTGGGGAGGCGATTTCAACACAATATTTGACGTGGACTTGGACAGATCTGGCTCCAGACCCCGTCAACTCTCCAGAGCGGCCTACACTACACTCTCCTCTCTTCCCCGTTTATCCTTATTTGACGCATGGAGGCTTCTCTACCCTGATTCCCGCTCTTATTCCTTCTACTCTACGGTCCACGATTCCTTCTCTCGGATCGACAGATGGCTGTTGTCTGATGGGCTGATAAGGAGTGTATCGGGCATGACAATCCTCCCCAGGACCCTATCCGATCACTCCCCTGTAACCGTTACACTATGCTGGGGCCCAGACCGGGATCGATCCAGACACTGGAGAATGAAGCCGCATTCCTTACTCGATTCGATGTTTAGCTCTGAGATGGAATCGGCGATCGAGGAGTTTTTCGAGATCAATACCGACTCCGTGTCCTCGCAGGCTACCCTCTGGGAATCCTTTAAGGTCTACATCAGAGGCATAGCCCTCTCCAAGGAAAATGGCATCCTCAAAACTATTCGCAGGGAGATCGCCGAGAGCGAGGCCACGCTATCCTCGCTTGAAGCGCGGTATTCCCTAGATCCAACCCCTGTAACCCTCGCCTTAATCGGTACTGAATTGGACACCTTCCGCGCTCTCGCGGACCGCGAGCTTAAGTTTCTAGATAATCCCGGGCGGGCGAGGAAGTACGGTGAGGGCGAACGCCCTGGCCGTCTCCTAGCCAGACTCCTCCGCCATGAGTTCGGCTCCCCGCCCATCCCCGGAATTCAGAGACCCGATGGTTCCATGGCCACCTCCCCCGGAGATATCAATGCGGAATTCCTTTCCTTCTACCAATCTCTATATGCACACTCTGACAGTGCCACTGATGCAGAGATTGATGCTTATCTTAATGGTCTCCCGCTCTCGGTTCTCTCCCCCGACACCATCGGATCCCTCGAGAGTCCATTCACCCCTGAGGAGTTCTCAGACGCTATTGACTCTCTATCCTCGGGTAAGGCCCCAGGCTCGGACGGTATCCCCGTCGAGTTTTATAAACAGTTCAAATCCATCCTGCTCCCCCACCTGGTGGCTCTATGGGAGGAATCGCTTGAGGCAGGCCAGTTTCCCCCTTCACTTCGCGAAGCCACCATAACAGTCCTACTAAAACCTAACAAACCCCCGACTCAATGCGGCTCTTACCGCCCGCTCTCACTGATCAATTGTGATGTTAAAATTTTCGCAAAATTACTCGCCCTACGACTGGTCCCCTACATGCCACACATCATCCACCCTGACCAAGCGGGGTTCATCCCGGGCCGCTCCACTTCCTTAAATCTGAGACGTCTTTTCAATATTATGAGCAGAGTGAACCCTGGCGTACACGCGGTGGCCGCGACCCTAGACATGCAAAAAGCTTTTGATTCTGTCTCGTGGAGCTACCTTTGGCGGGTGCTCGATAAATGCAAATTTGGTCCCACCTTTGTATCCTGGGTCAAGCTACTTTACTCCAACCCTGTCGCCAGAGTTCGCACTGAGGATCGCTGCTCCCCCCTATTCCAAATAGCTAGGGGCACCAGACAAGGATGCCCCTTCTCGCCCTTAATCTTCGCTGTGGCAATGGAGCCGTTTGCGGACATGCTTCGCCAGAACCATGCACATAGAGGTCTACGTACGGCCGGCTCCTCAGATATAGTCTCTCTATATGCCGACGATGCTCTTCTCTATATCCGCTCCCCCGAAACTAACCTTACCCCAATACTTGCAGACATTGCTCTCTTCGGGCGGATCTCCGGTCTCACAGTGAACTGCTCTAAATCAACCCTTTTTCCTCTCACACCCAGCACGCTCCCCCCTCCCGATACCTTTGGATTCGCATGGGCCCAATCTAGATTCACTTACCTGGGCGTAGTGGTGTCACGGCATACTGAACGAGTCTTGGAAGATAATTTTCAGTCATACCTCACGAACCTTATGATTAAAATACAGACCTGGAACAAACTCCCGATCTCACTGGCAGGCAGGATAGGGGTACTGAAGATGGTGGTACTCCCCCAACTCCTGTACAGGTTTACTAATATTCCGCTGTGGCCAGGAGCTGAATTCTTCCGGACATTGACACGCTCTCTTAACTCCTTCCTCTGGCATTCCGGTGCGGTCCGCCTTAAGCTTAAGACCCTCTCTACCCCAATGGAGGCGGGTGGCTTTGGGGCACCAGACTTCCTCAAGTACTGGCTGGCGGCTCAACTCCAGCATACTGCACACTGGTTCAACATATCAGACCCCCCACCCCATGTTAGACTGGAAAGGCTGTCAGTCAGCGATCGTGACATCCGATCTCTGGTGTTCATACCAACCCCTGCGATGCCAGACTCACTGGACCCAGCGACATGCACATCCTTGGCCTTGTCCAAAGCCTGGCAAATGTTGGGCATCACCCATCCCTTTCACGGTAACTTCCCAATTTGGAATTTCCTCCCCGGGGTCCCACGAGTTCCTCCCTCCGTGGTCCGCACATGGGCCGAGGCGGGTTATGAGCTGCTACGCGATATATTCGAACAAGGTAATTTTATAGAATGGCCCGACCTCCCGGCCCCCCTTAGACAGAAACCCTCCGTCTGGCTTCAGTACTCATCCCTACGTAGAGCCCTCAAGCACAAGTACACAGGCTTCCCAACATTGCCACCAGACGAACCTGCAATCACCGAGCTTTCCTCACCTGACCCAATGAGGGGCAAAATCTCCAGATTGTACACCTTACTCCAAACCAGATCATCCCCCACATTCCCCAAACTACGGCGCTCCTGGGAGACAGATCTCGGCCTCGAGATAACCGATGAACGCTGGTCCCACATGTGTGCACGGATCCACGCGGTGTCCTTCAACTCCCGGTTCAAACTGATCCAATTTAAGGTGACCCACAGGTACCACTACACCCCGACCAGGCTACACCACATCTCTAGCGACTCCTCCCCCAGGTGCCCTAGATGCGGCTACGAGGAGGCCGATTACATCCACATGATCTGGGCATGTCCTCGTCTCGCCCAATTCTGGTCCTCAGTGTGCTCCACTACATCGACCATCCTCGAATTTCCCTTCCTTCCATCTCCAATGAAATGCCTATTTCATGATTTCCCTGAACTCCACCGCGACTCCAGGAAACTGGCCGGCCTTTGCATGCTAATAGCGGTGCGCACAATCCTACTCTGCTGGTTACGGCCTACCCCCCCACCCACGCGCAGTGGCTCAAAGCAGTTACATGGGCCTCCGACACTGAAGAATCCTGGGCGGCCCAACAACCCGCCTGCTCCAGGCCTAGAGACATTTGGCAGAAGTTTCGCTCATTCATGTCCTCCACCGACACCGACTCAGATTCTGTATCTCCAGCTCCCTCTCCTAACTCAACCTCAGGGGGCCCCTGAGCTGTATTTCATTTACCTGTTATTTCGTTCCTCTATGGACCCCCAGGTGCTTATATCGTTACCTTTTCATTTATGTATCCCATTGATATGTATTGCATGTAATATGCCGATTACCCTGTTTTGCTTCCAAGGCTCTATTGTAATTCACCTGTTTCTGTGTTGCCAAGCTGAATGAATAAACAAAAGTTAAAAAAAAAAAAAAAAAGTTCTGAGTTTATTCCAACTCTTACACTCCGCTTCCCGTGTCCCAAGTTTAGAACAATTCCAAAAGGCCTCAGGGTTCTCTAAGAAGTCAGCTCTTCCAGCTTCCAAAACCAAAATCGGTTCAAATCTTCTGGATTTCAAAATCCAAAACAGTACCAGTTCAAATTCTTGGTCATAAAGGCTTTTCAATTGTTCACATAGATTGCTCTGTTTGTGCATTTACCATTCTCTTCAGCCACTGTTGCAAAGTACAAATTCTTTACATTGGTTTTCCTTGGCTCTTTCCAAGTAGGGGAATCACTCTGTCGAAGTGCGGTTGTCAGACGACACAGTCCACCCATCACAGGTCATGCAACCCTAGGCACTTTTTTTTAAAAAAAACTTTGCACTTATTTATTTCTATAGTGCTGGGACGGGGCCCGCAGGCATACAAGGCGCTTATACAAGACACTCACAAAAAACAATAATACTACAAGGGAGACTTGATTACACACAGACTGTAAAATTTAAAAAACAGGAAAACATATTAATCAAACTTTTACAAAAGATCAGAAAAATGTCAGCAGACAGCCCAAACTCAAATAAAAAAGAGCTTTCCACACAAAACCCAAGGCATGGGCCTCTGCTTCTGGATTCAGGTTTTTGGCAATACAGGTTTTCTCTCTGAACCTGTAGTTTCTTGGGCTCCTGTATCTTTGGCCAACACTTATTTCGAATTCTCCTTGGCAGTCTTTTGGCTTTGCCACAATTTGTAACTCACACAACTCTGTGGTGTTCACCCCTTTGCACCACCTTGCTTTCACTTCATTCGTAAGTGCTCATCACTTGCTTTCGTTTTGTGCTTTATTCAAATATGCTCATCATATCTTTCAGTTAAGTTAGTTCAGTATTCAGTAATGCTTGTTGCAACCTTCTAAAGAAAGTACATGTAATACCTTGCAGCTTGTAAGGCATTGAGAAACACTTGGTTTGCCTTCCATCGCAATTTTAATAGTTCTCAGTTTGTTCAGCATTCAGACATGGTTGTTTCCAGCCCCCGGAGCGCCCCGGTATAAGTGTTCCCTTCTTTACACTCACAGATATGTGCCCACTCCTCCGGGCTTCTCTATTGGCTTCCCGACTTCTATTCGCTCTGCCTTTTCCTTGCGGGTGCCACAGCGAGCAACGCTCGCCATCCTGGAATCAGCGAACACGTAGCTCCGTTCTTCCGCAGCGGGAGCTACTGAGAGCACCTCTCAGTCTCTCAGAGACCTGCAGCGATCGAGAGACTTTGGTGCCCCCAGCTCCTGCTGTGGACACCGAGCAGGGCGGACAGCAGGATTTTCGACCCTCACAGCCAGCCTTGCCCCCGGCGTCTCTCGCACTCCTGCTCAGCACGGCTTTCTTCAAGCCAGTTCTGCTACTCCAAGCCGCATCCTTCTCTCCAGGCAGTCCCTGTCCTTCTGCTGGGAAGTCACCATTCTTATACACCTGGGACTTGTTAAATGACTTCAGGTGCGAGTGCTTCACTTTAAATGGATCCACAAGCGATGGCCTTCCCCTGGCCACCTGAGAGGAGGACCAACGGGAGAGAAGTGAGGACACCCTTGGGTGCATCACACTACGTAAGTAAAGAAAGACAATCCTTCATGATCTAGCCACACCTACTATTACAGCACATGCAACACCACTTTTGTCCACCCAACAAAGTCCACAGTTCCACTACTTTCTTTTGTACTTCGACCACACTGAATTTGTGCTCAGGCGATTTCATACACAACTTTAAATTAATTGGCCATCAGCATAGTTTTAAACTAAGACCCCATGACTCTGAAGAGCAAGATGAGGGGTATATAAAATACAATGTTTGATTAAAGTGGAACGAGGACAAAGCATCCTTGTTCTATAGGCCAAAGGGTAGATGTGAAAGGTGGGAGGACAATGAACTGAAATCTGCCCAATAAAAAGATTACAACCGCCTCTAAACTGAGCCCATGCGCCTATTTCTTAAGCCTTCACATTAATGTGTCATGGGCTCCCTTATCAAAAGCTGAAGACAGATCTACAAGCACCAAAAGGTATTCCCTTGTTTGGCCACCAGTTGTAAATCATCTAAAATGTACTTTTGTTCCATGAAAGTGTCTAAAATCAATCTGATAAGAGTTAAAAAAGATGTTACTTTTCACATGATGACCAAGTTGTTTCACAACTATTCTTTCAATGAGTTTCGTGACAAAGGTGAAATAGTATGAGAATTTGAGAAGCCATCAGGGTCATTAGGCATTTTTTAAATTTAAACGAGCGGTATCAAAACTGCCATTTAATTTTAAAAGGGTCATTGATAGGGATACATGATGCCTCTATTTACAATACCAACCAATTATGAACATTATATGGACATAGCTTTCAACTGGGGCCTTAATTTTCAACACTTACTATATTATCATACCTTTTTTTCCTTAAAACAATTGGCTACTTCAATTTGAATTATTTGCCAGAAAAGGGTAAAGGCATTTCTTGTGCCAAGATGTGGGAAAGAAAGGGCTGTGAAAGAATGTTCCAAAATACATCTAGACAAGAATCAGGGTAATCTTGGGAAAAAGTCAAAAATAGGGTTGGAAGAGCACGAAGCAGTAGGATATAATTACCATACACCCCAGACACTAAACCTTCAATGTGAAATCATTGATGTAGAGGACCAATAACGCACAATATTAGCAACCCCAGAAGAACAAGTTAGTTACCCCTGGTAACGTTCTTTCAACTGGATGTTCCTCCTACGCATTCCTCATCTTTGATGCTAGATATCCAGCTTCACAATATTTTTTTCGGCAGAGGGCACTGTGTGTCGATGCAGTTGACTATGTCCCTCGAGGGCCTCCGTCTCAAGGATGTCATCGAAGGCATATATATTGCATGTGCAGTGCCCGTTGGCTTCAGTTCCGTTTCTTACAGTCGAAACTACCCGCATAACCATAGGTTTGACCGTACTGAATTTTGAAGGAGCGAAAGCTGTAATAGCATGGGAAATTCTACTGTGGGGTAGGCTGGGAGGGCGATTAGGAATACGTGGGAGGAACATCCAGTCAAAAGAACGTTACCAGTGGTAAGTAACTTGTTCTAATAGTTCTTCAAATGGACTGTGTCCTCCCACGTATTCATCATCTTTGATAGACTCCGAGAGCAGTATTTGATTTGGCGGAGTGAGTAACAATTTCGTTTTCATTAACTGAATGGAGAACAGCTTTTCTAAAGCTTCCATCCTGACTGAGGGAAGACTCAAGACAGTAATCTTTTATGAACTTGCGAATAGTAGAATACATTGCGGCCTCCCAAATATTTTTGATTGGTACACCCCTTTGCAGGGCTGTCGAGGTAACCATGCCCCTGGTGGAATGGCCCCTTAATCCTTCTGGAGGATCCTTGCCCACCAGTCTTTAGCATTCCAAAAGGTCCGTTTTGTAACAGCCTGACCATTTTTGTGACCTGTATTCCCTATAAAAAGCTGATTGTCAATAGCATAGCTATGGAAAAGCTCAGAGCTCTGCGTGGATCCAATCTATGTAATCCCTCCCCCTCTTTCCAGGATGAGGTGGAGGATAGAAAGTGGGTAATACAATTTACTGCCTTATCTGAAAATAGGGAAATGATTTTGGGTAAAAACGAAGGCTTAACCCTCAGAACAACCCTAACCTTATGGAAGATAGTAAAGGGTGGCTTGGATGAAAGTGCCTGCAATTCACTTACTCTACGGGCTGAAGTTGATGCTAGCAAGTGAATGGCTTTAAAAGTTAACAACCTTAATGGACATGAATATAAAGGTTCAAAGGTTGCACACATTAGACATCTTAGTACCAGATTAAGGTCCGAAACTGGGACCTGGAAAGGAGATGGAGGGGAACACATTTGTGGAATTTTGAATTATGAACATTCTTCCGACGAGCGCTTAACGATGGATAGTGCCACCAAGTAGCCCTTAATAGTTCCAACCTGGAGCCCCAGATTGGCTAAGGATAATACTTCAGGTGTTTTGCACAGAAAAAAGGTCTACATTCTTGTCTTTGCACCAGCTGCACAATTTATTCCATGGCACTGGTACAAGGACTTTGTTGCTGGCCAAAAGCAAAATCTCCATTACGTCATCTGGGAGGTCCCAATCCTTGTATTTCAGCCTTTCAGAAACCATGCATGAAGGCTGAGTGTCTTGACCTCTGGATGGAGAAGGTCCTCTCTTAGTGGAAGACGTATTGGAGGGAAGATGGCCATGTGCAGAAGGTCCGGGTACCCCGTCCTTCTGGCCCAATCCGAGGCAATTAGAATCATGTGTTTCCCGAATGGTCTCAACCTCCTGATCACGTGAGGAATGACTGGGACTGGAGGAAACATACAGGAGTGGAAACTCCCAGTCCACTAGGAACGCATCCCCTAGAGCTCCTCTTGGGGGAAATTCCCTGGAGCAGTACAGTTTGCACTTCCAGTTGAACCTGGTTGCGAAGAGATCCACTTGAGGGGTTCCCCAAAGGGTGAAGATCTCTTGTGGGAGACTGCTCTGCCTGCTCAGAGCGACCGCCGCCGTGTTCTCTTCTCCTAGATGAACTGCTGAGAGCGATTGCTTCTTGAATTGCCAAGTACTAAAGCTGCATTGCCTCCCTGCACGGTGGTATTGACCCTACACCACGTCTCTTGTTGAGGAAGCACATGGCCACTGTATTGTCTGTCATTATCAGGACATTCTTTCCCTGTACAGAGGGCAGAAAGGCCTTCAGCGCAAGTCTGATTGCCCTCAGCTCCAAAATATTGATATGGAGTTTGGACTCAGATGGAGAACAACCACTGATAGATCGTTGGTGTGGGCTACCCACCCCATGAGTGAGGCATACGTCAATGCTGTAATCTCCGGCCATGGTTGCCAAAAGGGTTCTCCCTTGAGAATGTTGTCCACAGCAGAAGATCCCAGTTCGACCCTGCTTGGAACCTGAAGTAGGTCTGCTATGTTCCTTGAGAACTGGAACCATTGTGTACTTTGAGATCCCTTCAATGGGCTCTTTCTCAGACGGGCCTTTGGCACCAGAAAAATGCAGGATGCTATGAGGCCAAGCAACCTAAAACAAAATATTTAAAAAAGAAATCTAAGGCCGGGGGACGCTGGGTACTCTGAAACTTGGTGGCCATCTGCAGAATGTCATGAGCCCTCACCTTGGGTGGCGAGCTCTTTCCCAAGGATGTATCCAGTACAGCCCCGATGAACTGTAGCTTTTGAGAAGGTGTCATATGGGACTTCTTATAATCGAGGGAGAAGCCCAGTCTGAAGAGAGTGGCAGGTGACATTGAGATGATGCAGGACTTGTTCGGGAGAATGGGACCTGATCAGCCAATTGTCCATGTAGGGGTATCAATCAATGATCAGCCAATTGTCCAGGTAGGGGTATCAATCAAAATCAATCAGTCCAAGTAGGAGTAGACGTGAATCTCCCCTCTACTGAGACTCGCTGCCACCACCACCAGTTTGGTGAAAACCCTCGGGCGAGGTTAGCCCGAATGGCAGAACTTGAAATGATAATGAGAACCGCCAACGGCAAACCTCAGGTATTTTCTGTGCTTGGGATGGATTGGCTCATGAAAATAAGCACCCTGAAGGTCCAATGACACCATCCAATCCTGGAGTTGGAGGGCCTGAAGGATCTGAGAAAGTGTGACCATCTTGAACTTGTCCTTCCTGAGGAACTTGTTCAAGTATCTCAAGTCCATGATGGGTCTCAGTCCTCAGTCCTTCTTGGCTATTAGGAAATATGGAGAATACCATCCCTTGTTCCTCTCCACTACAAGCACCGGTTCTATAGTGCCTTTCTCTAGCAGGGTAAACATTTCCCAAAAAAGGAGCGGATCTGGAATCCTCAAAGAGTGGCTCCCTAGTGGATGGTTCCGAGGTCTCTGAATGAAAGGAAGGCAGTAACCGTGGGCTACGGTTTCCAGTGCCCAAGCATCCAAAGTAATGTCTTGCCATTCTTCCAGATGCTGAGACAGTCTGCCTCTCACTGGCGGTTTGTGACTCAAGACCTCGGAGAGGTTTTGAGGCGGCCGATGCAGTAGCTGTTGGTAAGGCTGCCCCTGCTTGAGCAGGCTTTGCACCACTCCCTCATCCACCACGAGGGAATCTTCTTTGGCCTCTTTGACCAGCCATTCCTCTCGCTCTTCCAACTGAGTAGTAGCAGAAAGATCCACCCCTCCAAGGCTGTCCACTGGTCCAAAAAGGCAGAGGCTGCCCAATAGCGACATCTTCTCTCGTCATCCCCATTTGGAGAGATAGTAGGATAAGTTGCTTGTTTGGAAGTTGTGGTAGCTGCCTATACCACCAGACTCTCTGGAGTCAGGTGTTTAGACAGGTAGTCGGGGTCACTACTGGAAGGGCGGTATTTTTTCATCAAGTTTTGTCACTGCCAGATTAGTTTCTGGCGTCTCCCAATTTGATGCCACCCTTTCTTGGTGAGCGATGTGCAATGGTAAAATAGGATCCATCTGTGGACCCTGATCAAGGATGTCCCTCAAATCATCCTGTTCAAAGGGGAAGGGAGGCCTACTCCACCCCATATAGTCTACCACTGTAGACATTAGCTGTCTATATGAAGCATCTGCATGCTCACCAGCCTCAGGTCTACCAAAATCCAGCCAAGATGGGGAGTCTACCCCACTGGCCGTTTGTAAATTATCATAAAGATCTTTCAACCTAGAATCTTCTGAAATAAAGCTCAGGCACATTTGGTGTACCAAATTGGAGACCAAAAGGCACATCATTGTCTGATAGTTCATTTTCCTCATAAATTGAGGTGAGAGATGGAACAAGTTACTTACCTGTAACTGTTGTTCTCCAGCATGGGTCTGGCATGGATTCACATGCTCATGAATATTCCCCGTCGTCAGGCTGGGAATCCTCGGTAAAGAAAAAACCAGTATCAGTTTCGTTTCTGATCTGTCTTTCGTAGTAATAACCTATCACTGGTCTCTGCGTCATACTGACCACAGCCAATGACTGCCCTCTACCTAAGCACCGCCTCTGGCAGCCATCTTCAGATTTGGAAGCACGTGAAGTGGCAGTATGACCAAGTGAAGAGCCGCAGAGGGGTAGGCGGGAGGGTTCGCATGTGAATCCATGCCAGACCCATGCTGGAGAACAACAGTTACAGGTAAGTAACTTGTTCCTTCTCCAGCATGGGGTCTGGCATGGATTCACATGCTCATGAATAAAGAATACATAGCAGTACACACATGCACAACCACGGGAGGTGGCAAAGGCTCAACATTAAGCATCACATCAACTCAACATTAAGCATCTTACCTCCTCACCAGGCTCACCTCAGGCGAACAGGTTGCGCAGCACTGCTTGGCCGACCCTGGACTCCTCCCTGGAATCCCGGTCGACGCAGTAGAATTTCGTGAAGGTGTGCGTCGACCTCCACGTAGCAGCCCTGCATATGTCCAGCAGGGGCACACCAGATAGGAACGCCGTGGTAGCTGCGATCGCTCTGGTGGAATGGGCTCTCGGACGGCCAGGCAGCGGTCGGTTTGCCAACCGGTGACAGCACATGATACAGCCGGAGAGCCATCTGGAGATGGAAGCCTTCGAGAGAGCCTTCCCCTGATTGACAGGTCCAAAGTTCACAAAGAGTTGTGACGTCTTCCGAAAACCCTTCGTGCGGTCCACGTAGAACTTCAGCGCTCTAGCTACATCCAGCGAGTGCAAAGTCCTCTCAGCCGGCGACGAAGGCGACGGGAAAAACACAGGTAACACCAAGGGTTCGTTGAGATGGAAGTCCGACAGTACCTTGGGCATGAAGGAGGGGTGCGTCCTGAGCACTACCCTCGTGTCGTGGAAAGTCAAGTACGGGGCCTTGCAGGAAAGGGCCTGGATCTCTCCCACTCGTCGTGCGGAGGTGATGGCCACAAGAAAAGCTGTTTTCCACGATAGAAACTTCAACGGGGCCGAGTGCAGAGGCTCGAACGGAGGTCCCATGAGCTTGGTCAGCACCACGTTGAGCTCCCACGCCGGGGCCGGAGCCTTCACCGGCGGGAACGATCTGAACAGTCCCTTCATGAACTCTTTCACCAGACGATGAGACCACAAGGACGTCCGGCCCGTGGTTCTGGTGTATCGGGAGATCGCAGCAAGATGAATCTTGATGGACGCGTGTGCCAGACCAGCTTTGGCCAGCGTCAGCAGGTACGGCAGTACTTGGGGAGCCGTAATCCGTAGAGGGTTAATCTTCTGTGCGTGGCACCAGACAGAGAACCTCTTCCATTTGTGTCCGTAGCATTTAAGAGTCGAGGACGCCCTGGCCTTTGCAAGAACCTCTCTGCAATCGGCCGGTATGTCGTATCCTCCAAACTCTAGCGCTGCAGGAGCCAGGCCTGCAAGTTCAGCGACTTCGGGTCGTGGTGGAGGATGGCGCCTCCTTCCCTGGAGAGTAGATCCGCGTCCGCCGGCAGCTTGATCGGCGGGGACGCTGACAAGTCCAGAAGGTCCGGGAACCATATCTGCCTCGGCCACGCAGGTGCGACGAGGATCATCCTGCACCGTGACCTCTTGAGCTGGTTGACGAGCCGGATTAGCAGAGGCAAGGGAGGGAACGCGTAGAGGAACAGGCCCTCCCAGGGGAACGAGAAAGCATCGCCCATGCTCCTCGTCTGGGGAAACCTGCTGGCGAACCTCCGGCACTTGGTGTTCGTCGCCGTCGCGAACAGGTCGATCTGGGGTGTGCCCCACCGTCGGAAGAGGCGATCCACCAGATCCTGCCGTAGTTCCCACTCGTGGCACGAGCGCAGCTCCCTGCTGAGTGAGTCGGCGATGGTGTTTTTTATCCCTGCCAGATGAAACGGCACCAGAAAAATCCCTTGGGCGACGGCCCAATGCCACAGGTCCTGCGCCTCCTTGGACAGCGCTGGGGACCTGGTTCCGCCCTGTTTCCTGATGTAAAACATGGTGGTGGTGTTGTCGGTGAAGATCCTCACCACCTTGCCCTTGAGGGACGGAAGGAAGGACCTCAGGGCCCAAAACACTGCACAGAGCTCCAGGACGTTGATATGTAGGGACTTCTCCGTCGGGAGCCAGAGTCCCCTTGCGTGCAGATTTTCGGTGTGCGCTCCCCACCCTTCCAGGGAGGCATCCGTGGTCACAGTCTCCTGGTGGGCTGGGGTCTGGAAGTCCATGCCCGCCGTCAGATGCGCGCGGGTGCCCCACCACCGTATCGCTCGTCGGAAACTCTCGTCGAGCTTGATCCTTTCCTCGAAGCTGCCCGTCGTCTGGATCCAGCGCGCATCCAGGAATTCTTGCAACGGGCGCATCCGGAGCCTGCACATGGGAATGAGGTAGATGCAGGAAGACATCATCCCGAGGAGGGACTTGATGGACCTCACTTTGGCCGCGTCGGCCACCAACATCCGTTGCACCTTGCCCAAGATGGTCCTGGTCCTCTCCTCCGACGGGGAGGCCAGAAGGGACACTGTGTCGAGCCTCGCTCCCAGAAACAGTGCGACTTGCGCGGGCACCAGGTGGGATTTGGCGTAGTTCACGGAGAATCCCAGGTCCGTGAGGAGTTGGACGGTCCTTGCCGTGTGGACCACGGCGAGCTCCCTCGTCTTGGCGCGGATGAGCCAGTCGTCCAGGTAGGGGTAGACGTGGATCCCCTCGCGGCGCAGCTGCGCCGCCACCGGTGCAAGGCACTTGGTGAATACCCTGGGTGCCGACCGTAGTCCGAAGGGAAGGGCTTTGAACTGGTAATGACGCCCTTGGACCACGAATCTGAGGAATTTGCGGTGCCCCTTTAGGATGGGAATGTGGAAGTAGGCATCCTCCAAATCCAACGACGATAGGAAGTCTCCTTCCTCCAGCTGACCCAGGACGTGCTGGAGGGTGACCATCCGGAACTTCTGCGCCTTGATGAACTTGTTCAGAGGTCGCAGGTCTAGGATGGGGCGCCATCCTCCCGTCTTCTTCTTCACGAGGAAGTATCTCGAGTAGACTCCGGAGGACGAGTTCGATGGCGCCCTTTCTGAGCATCGCCTTTACCTCCAGGAGAAGTTGAGGGACGTGAAGTTCTTTCCTGGCCACGGGGGGGACGCGCGGGCACCTTCTTTGAAACTCGAGCGCGTGGCCCCGGGCCAGGGCGTCCAGCACCCAACGGTCGGTGGAGATGGACTCCCACACGCTGACGAAGCCCGCCAGCCGGCCTCCCACCGGGGTGCTTCGGTGGGGGCCCGACCCCACGGCCGGTTCAATCCTGCTTGGACGCGGCCTTGCCGCCTTGACCTCCTTGGCGACGACGGCGGGGTCCGCTAGACTTGCCTCGTCCTCTGTAGGCCTCTTGCGACGACGAGCGGGCCGCTTGACGGTAGGAAGCGAAACCGCCGCCGGAACCTTTGGAGGTGCCCTTGCCTCCGCCGCTCCGAAAGGGCGTCCGTCGTTGCAGGACTCCAAGGGCCCGGGCCGTCTCAGTATCCGCCTTGATGGCCTGAAGGGAATCGTCCACTGTCTTCCCAAACAGGTTGTTCCCGTCGAAGGGCATGTCCAGGACTCTGGTCTGGACGTCCTGCCGGAAGTCCGTAGCTTTGAGCCATCCACGACGTCGAAGGCAAACGCCGTTGCCCAGCTGGCGGAACCCAGTGTCGGCGATGTCCGTCGCCACGGTGATGGCGTGGTCCGAGGCCACCTCACCTTCCTGCAGGATCTCAAGGGCCTCCGCCCTCTTGTCGTCCGGCAGAAAATCCAGCAGGGGAGCTATCTTGTACCAGAGCTCCCTGTCGTAGCGGGCCACGATAGCCAAGGCGTTGGCCGCTTTAATCGTCGTCGCTGCCGACGAGATGACTCTACGCCCCATAGTATCCAATTTCTTTCCCTCGCCGTCCGGCGGGGAAGTCGATGTGGAGGCCGCACCCCCCCCCCGCTTTCTTCCTGGCTGCCGCGGAGACGACGGAGTCCGGGGTAGGCTGCGCCCGGAGGCATAGGGGGGCCGTGTCCGGGACCCGGTACTTTTTCTCGTACCGGTCTCTTCTAGCTGGCGTCGTGGAAGGGTTCTTGAGGAGGGAAAGGCCCTCATCCCAAATGTCGTCCAACAGAGGCACTGCGAGGACCGTCTTCCTCTTGGCCTCGCGCCGCTGATAAAGGAAGCCTTCCTTTTTCTTCTCCTCAGGGCAGAGTTGGAAAAGCTCGGAAGCCCTGGAGATCATGGAGTGGAAAGATCCGATCTCGTCGGGCGGAGAGGCCCTGGTGGGAGGCGACGACGGAAAATCCTCGTCGTATGCCTCGTCGTCCGTACCCGTCGCTGCCGTGTCAGTCCCCATATCATCCCCTCGGGTGGACGGGGAGGAGGGCTGGAAGGGGCGCGACGGTTGAAAAGGAGGTGGTGGATGGATCCTTCTTTTCTTGGTAGGGGGAACACCAGAAGGTCCCGGTTCTGGATCCCCCGACGGGAGAGGTTCCTCCGTCGGTAACGGTAGCCTCGTCCTTATCTCGGAGCATAAGGACTGTATGGCCAACAAAATGGCCGCCGAGTTGTCTTGCG
Source organism: Ambystoma mexicanum (assembly GCF_040938575.1). Lineage (NCBI taxonomy): Eukaryota > Metazoa > Chordata > Amphibia > Caudata > Ambystomatidae > Ambystoma > Ambystoma mexicanum. Next base: position 141,714,423 of record NC_090930.1, on the reverse strand, counting down.
GCGCTGGCAGAGGGGAATCCGACGGGCGAGCAGGGGCCCCGTCGGTATCCTCGACGATGTCGTCGTCGTCACCTGCGTCGGGGTCCATTCCGACGGGCTGGCCTTCTTCCACGCCTAGGCCGTGGCTTAAGACCTCGATCAGCTCCTCTTCTGAGGTTGAGGCCGACTCTACGACGCCCTGCCCCCCCTTCTTCTTCCCCACGGAGGGTTTCACGGGGGTCCTATCGATGGGCACAAAGGAAGACTCCCTCCGAGGAGGCAGGGAGATTCTGGGCCCTGAGGTCGCCACCACTGGTGCAGCCACCACAGGCTGAGCCAGGGCCGCCGCGACCGTTTCGATAGAGGGCTTGGTCGGATGGATCAAGGCCTTCACCACCTTAGGTGCGCTCACCGCCTTATCCTTGAGGGAGGGGGCACTGCCACGCTCCTCCTCTGCCTTAGAGCTCGACCGGGGCCTCTCCAGGAGCTTCGCCGGGTGCTCGGCCTTCCTCTTACCCGACCCAGAGCGTTGGCTCGTGGTTGATGGTGCCGGGGAGGGTGCGCCCTGCCTGGCGCCCGTAGAGCCCGACCGTTCGGCGCTCCCGGTGCCAGCGGACTCGCGGTGCTTGGCCTTATGTTGGGCCCCCGTCGCCCTCAAAGGTCTTAGAAGACCGCTCGGATTTCTTCTTCTCGCCAGACGGGCTCTTACCCTCCAGCCAGTTGGCGAGACGTTGATGGCGGTCCTTCATGGTCCGTTCCGACATGTTGCCGCAAAACGCACAGTCCTTCTCCACGTGCGTCTTGTCCTCATGAAGGCAGTAAAGGCAGAAAGAGTGTTCGTCCTCCTTGAAGACGTTCTGCAGCTGGCATCCAGGGCAGACCCTGAACAGCTTTCCGGGCGTCGAGCTTCCCTTCTCCTGGGCCATCTCCGAGACCGGGCCTGAGAAGCTTCTGGAGTCCTCCGAAGTGTAGCTCGACGAAATCTTCACCCTTGAGGGGCACAGATGAATCCGACACGGGTCCCCGTTGATCGGATGTAGGATCGGTGGAGCTTGAGGCTCTTTTGACCGAAAGAATCGAAGTTTTTTGTGAAAAGCGCGAAAAAATAGCACTAACGCTCGAGAGCAATAGCACGAGGATCCCAACACATGAACGTGCGGTAAAAATCTGAAGATGGCTGCCAGAGGCGGTGCTTAGGTAGAGGGCAGTCATTGGCTGTGGTCAGTATGACGCAGAGACCAGTGATTGGTTATTACTACGAAAGACAGATCAGAAACGAAACTGATACTGGTTTTTTCTTTACCGAGGATTCCCAGCCTGACGACGGGGAATATTCATGAGCATGTGAATCCATGCCAGACCCCATGCTGGAGAATTGAAATAATCTTTCCTTGATAAAGGAATATAGTTTTTTTCTGGTATAGGCATTGAAGGCTTAAACATGGCGCGGTTGGCGTCAATGGTACAGCTGGCGTAGAGGGCACATCCTGCGTCAATGGCACAGCCGGCGTCAATGGCGTTGCTGATGTCGAGAGCTTAGTTGGCGTCCAGGGCACAGCTGGCGTCGCAGATCTCGACCTCTATCTCGACATAGGTTTGGTCTTAGGGCTCGAAGGCTCATTCGATGACTTGCTATCACGTCGAGGCCTCGGCAGCTCCCAATGAGGATCTGGCCTTAGTCCCGGGCTCGAGGGCGTGCTGGATTTGGCTCAAGCACTTTCCTTACCAGCTTCTTTGGAAGGTGCGGTAGGAGCATGGCTTGCCAAGGGTTTTTGTTTGAAATGTCAGCATTTCTGACCTAAATGCTTCCCATTCAGCAGCTGTGGAGTTTTTCGTGGGGGCAAGATACCCTCTCTGGGGAGGTGTCTGACGACGAAGTTGCAGAAGGCGACCTGTGGTGCTTCTTTTTGGACTTCGACGATGAGTGGTCGGAGGCACTCCTAAATCTTTTAACCTTCTTCCTTCGAGGAGAGTCTCGGCTCGTCGGAGGAAGGTTTCTTCAACGGGGTAGATGGAGATTTTTTTGGGGCGTTTACCTACCGCCAATTTCCCCTTTCGCTCCTTCAGGGCATTTCCAGTCATTGACTGGCACTTGGAGCAGGCCGAGGTCTTATGCTCCACACCTAGACACCACAAACTCGGTTTGGGTCGGTTAACGACATCTTAGAATTACAATCTCAACACTTCTTGAACCCGGTCTTCGGGGTAGTTGGTATCTATAAAGAACACATTATCGCGAACAAAGGAAGCACAACGTAGTTTTCGCTAAGCGTTAGCTTACGCAGAAAAACAGAACTGAAGCCAACGGGTGCTGTGCGTGCTATGTATGCCTTCAATTACATCATCCTAGAGACGGTGGCCCTCAAGGGACATCGAGTCAACTGCATCGACGCACAGCTCCCTCTGCCAAAATTATTTACTAAGCAGCTAAAGCTGGATATCGAATATCCAAGAGGAGGAATACGTGGAGGACACGATCCATTTGAAGGTAGGTTACTGCATAATACCCATCTGCTTATTCTTTACTGGGAAATGTCGGACATGTATTTGAGCTTTTGAGATGGCAGTTTGAACAAGGGCTGTAAATTGGAATTATTTTGGATCACACTAAAACTGGATGTAGTGCCACATAGCACCAGGTTTGCAGTGGTAACAAGTTGTCAGGCACAAGTAGCTCACCCAGTCCTGTTGATCTCTTATTAGTCCAGGGCATGCCTAGAATTTGGAAAAAGATTTTAAAAACCGGGACAGTGACAGTTACTCATAATTGATATGGTACACTTGCACACACAAACGACACACACTGACAAACTAATTACAAATAATAAACACGTTTTCCTCAATAGTCACAATACATTTTAAAGACTGTCCTCCACTCTAGTTAAGCTCATAATCAACTGCTGATTTCCAGAGTCCCTTAAATGGTGAAACTCCAATGCAAAGCTAGTTTACCGCTGCCTACAACACAGTAGCATTACAAATTGAACTATTTTAATATGACATCCACAATCTTTTCAGAATATATTTTGACAATTGCTTTGATACTTTGTTGCGGAATTAATTTCATCATGCAGAAAGTTGTAGAGAAAACTCTGATGCCCCTCCCCCCCCCAGCCCTGGAGTCTTGCTCTCCAATCAGCCAAACTTACAAGTTGGTGCAAAGACATCACCTCGGGTAAAATACTCAGATGTATGCAACATGGAGTTGTACCTAATGTTCCTTATTATGTAAAATGCTTTTTAAATTCACTGGCTACTAAAATCGACAGTGCCAAGACCGTCTGACTTTGCAAACAGGTATAAATGCAAGGCCACAAAATCTACCTGCCCCGTTTTGCTGTAAAACGGCATATACACATTTTTGCAGAAATTGAAGGTAAATTGAATTAAAAGTGACCCTAATAGTCTCTACGTAGAAAGCAATAGAACCCAAAACACAGCGTGGGGAGTGGTGCCAGCAGAGTAACGTTAGACAGATGGAAATGCAGAGCATTCAGCAATAAACTGACTGGTTGAAAGGTAAGATCACCAAGTTACAATCATGCAGCCAATGTCGAAATTCTACATGATCCTACTTCTGCCACAGAGTGTTAGCCAAGTGTCCATGATGTAATGGGGCTAATCTCTCACTAATTCGTGTGAATCTGTGCATTGAAAAAGAAGCCAGATTCATCCCTTTGGATAATGGGAGCCCAATAGAAAAACATCAGTCCATAAGATTTATATGCCAGTCTTTAACTGGATGAACGCCAACAACTTGAAAATCAATCCAGGAAAGACAGAAATCATGATTATATGCAAAAACGATGAGAACACCTACATTCCCTGGCCGACGGAAATGGGAACCGTGCCAACACCATCTAATGTAGTACAAAATCTGGGGTTCCTCATGGACAACACCCTAACCTAAGAACCACAAATAAATGCAATAATCAAAAAATGCTTCTTTCTCCTCCACCCAACAAGAAGAATCCTACCTTTCTTCTCCTTCACCCACAAAACACTCGCAATCGTCACCCTAATCATGTCTAGAATCGACTACGCAAACAGCCTCTACCTCAGGATGCCAGAATACCTCCTGAAGAAACTACAACGCATCCAAAATGAAGCAGCCAGACTCCTCAAACTATCCAGAAGAGACCACATCACTCCAGCACTAATACTACTACACTGGCTCCCAATCAAACATTGCATCACCTTCAAAATATTGTGCATGACACACAGGGCAATCAGCAGACAGAGAGCAGAATTCCTACAAAAGAAAAGAATCTACAAGCCAACAAGACTCCTCAGATCAAGCAATGAGATCCGCCTGGAACCAAAACCATACCTCAAGAAAATACTAGTGAGATCCTCCTTCTCCCACCTAGCCGCAACAACCTGGAACATCCCGAAAGAAATAAACACCAAAGACCACCTCCAATTCAGGAAACTACAAAGAATCTGGCTCTTCAACACCGTAGATTCAAATTTAAACAATTAAACAATCAGAACAGGTCGACAGAAATTGGGATGACACAGACAACACCCAGAAGCGACTAAGGGAAAGTCCAACAATAACAAAGAGCAACAACACTATTTGAATAGGACACTAGTGACTCTCCATGAGAAAGGAATTAGCACCCCTACCCAACTCCATCCGACAACCTCATCCCACCCAAAAATGCTACCAAGTGCCATACTTAGATGGAATTGGAATGCTAGCAATCTGCCACGTGGACTGAGCTATGGACGTGGGCCTGCGCAGAGCCCGGAAGGAGTTGTGAATGATGGCAGATGTCGCCGAGACATAGCTGTGGGTGTTGGCATGTACCTCGCTTGGTTGAAGCGGTTGTGAGGGATAGCCGGTGTATACAGCTTGGTAGAATTGTGAATGCCAACCATTTCCACATCTGGATAGAGTAGCGGTTGTTGAACGGAGCTGCGTCTGGACTGCATTGGAAATGCTATCGAGGCCAGATTTGGATGTAATCGTGAATTCTAGGTAGCCGCATACTTAGACAGATTCCAAAATGTGGCCAGGGGCCAAATCTGGGCACAATTGTGAATATTGGTGAGTGTCATTTATGGAAGGCATAGTGAATGTCGGCTGGTGCCGTAGCTAGATAGACATGCAGTGATGTTCGCGCGCCACATCTAGAAAGAATGTGTAAATGCAGCACATCGCTTCTAGATAGCGAGGCCAATAACCAATCCACTGACAATTTCACCCCGCTGCCTACACCTCTCAAACTCTAACCAAACACATCAAGCACAAACTTCACTAAACCGCAACAAAACAAGCCTTGCAGACTCGAACATCAAATGACGTCTGCTGACTGGAAAACACCCCAAGCCCAGCAAATGGTGTTAACCGTGTTGAGGCTGCCAACAGCACATCACTGCTCTCTTGCACTTTTCCCACTTACTCCCACTAACCCCCCACCCCCTTCCCTTTTCAGAACCGCCAGAGGACCACTCCAGTGGTGATAGTGCGCAGTACAAATATCCTTTAACAGTAACATGCATGTCCTCTTCCACTGACATACAACCCCAATTACTTCAACCCTCAACAGATATTTGGTATATCCCCGATTGAAAGGATTCAAAATGTGATGTAAATTAATAGATTTAAAAATGGCCTTCTCCTGGATTCTTCCCCAGTAAATAGAAGATTTGGGGAGAAAAGAATTTGCACACAAGGCAACATTTGGCACAGAAAATACACTGCTCTATGTTAAAACAGCATTTCCCTTTTCCTTTGCAGAAATTTCAAGCCAAAGAAAAGGACAACTAACAATGCAAACCTTTTCCTGCACACAATCCCTATGCTTTACGGTCACATGTAGAGTTTATACTCACCCCGGGGGGAGGGGGTGGGGGAGGTACACACTATTGTTAAGTCGGGGTGCAAAACCTGTACTCGCCATTGGCTAGTGATATTTGACTCTTGGCAAGAAAGCAATGCATGCTATATGCATGTATTGGATTGTATGGAGTATTTATAGAGCACACAAAGACCACAAGGCATCAAGTCGCTAGGGTAAGAGGGAGGCCACTAAGCAGCAAGGCTAAAAACAGGTACGTTTTTAAAGCTTTTCGGAAACAGATTTTAAGAATGATTACAGAGCTCAAAAAGGCAGGGTGTTCCAAAGTGTAAGGGCGAGAACTGTAAAACATCTCCCTCCTGCTCCGACACGAAAAGATTTCAGAACACATAGCAAAGATTGATTTGCTGAACGTAGTAGTCTGCCAGGAACATAAGGCACAAGTTCAGAACGCAGGAATTTTGCTCCGACGTCGTGAGTAACACAGTGAACAAGACAGAGCACCTTAAACTTAATTTGGCACCTAAAAGGAAGCCAATGCAGTTGGTAGAGTAAATCTCGAGAATGAGCTAGTCTGGGAGCTCTCAGAGCAAGGCATGCCCATGCATTCTGGAGTTTGACGCCTTGGAATAGAGAGTGAGAGGTGAGGCTGCTCCCCATTTTGTGGACTGCCGTTTTAAAGCCACATACCGGCTTGAAATTTGTTTTTAGAAACACTATTGGTTCCTAATTGCACTATGACTTGTTTACTATTGTATGGCCTGCATTACTCACCGTAATTGCATTCCTGATGATTGTATCTTCTTAGATTCACATGCTGTGTATATAGTCCGACATCTAGTGGAAATCGTGGAGTATTGCATCTTTCTTTCGAAGCTCGAAAGGGGACATCGACATGGGCGTGGCTAACAGTATCCGTGACGTGTAGTGTACCCAAAATCACTCCTGTGTCGAGGTCCATCTGGTTGTTTTTTTTCTGCCATGAGGGAGCCTTATAGGCAGCGCGAGCAAGTACAGAAGGGAGAAGCTATAAGAGGTCTATGTTCCTTCTATTCCATGAGGGGAGAAAGGGTTGGCACATATGAATCTAAGCAGATCCAATCATTAGTAATACTATTACGGTAAGTAATGCATATCTTTTGATGCTTGAGAATCTGCTTAGAATCGCATGTTGTGCATAGACTAGCGAGCAGTACCCATAGATGGCAGTGGGATGGTATCAGGTAATAAAATCGCGGCACAAATGTCACTGGTAAAAGAAATTGCGGCGAAAATGCAGTGGTTTGACCCACTAAAGGTTTATCCCATTACACCATTTAAGGTATAAATGGTATAAGGTTGAAACACCTGTGTATGAGCGTGATACAAAAAATATATCAAAGGGGAGCGGGGGATGGAGGGGTGTCCCTGCTCCCCTTAAATGGCATAATGGGTCTGGGGGTTCCGGGGGTGTCCCCCGCATCCTTTACATGATTGTGGCGGCAAAACCACTGCATTTATGCCGCAATATTTTGCATACACAGCCATTTTTTCTGCAATTTTAAGACATGGAACCAGTGGAATGTGTGAAGGAACAGTAGCAAAGATGTCTTCGCACTGCTTGTCCCACCTTTGAATCGGACTATCTAGGCAGTAGTGTTGTGTAAAGGGGTGTACAGAACTCCAGATTGCTGCTTTGCAAATGGAATCAAGAGAAACATTTGCAATGAATGCCATGGTAGCCCCGGTGCCCCGAGTAGAGTGTGCTCTAGTCGTGAAGGGTAGATCTCTCTTGGCAAGAGTGTAACACAGTGTGATACAGTTTACGATCCACTTACAAATGGCTGGTTTAGAGACAGGGTCCCTTTATCTACCAGCTGCAACTGAGATGAAGAACTGGTTTGTTTTTCTTAGTTGCTTTTCCAGATAGTAGATAACCGCTCTTGCATCCAGTGTGTGGAGGCATATTTCCGCCACGTTAGTGGGGTTCTGGAAAAAGGTGGGTAGTTCTGTGGACTGTTTACACGGAACATGGAGATAAACATGGGCGCAAAGGGTGGGTGTGTGCACAAAACCACCCTGTCTTTGTGAATCGTGATGAATGGGTCCTGAACTGAAAGGGCCTGCAGTACACCAATTCTCCTTAGAGAGGTGATAGCCACCAGAAATGCAGTCTTGTAGGTGAGTGCTTTAAGGATAGCCTTGTGCATGGGTTCAAAGGGAGGCCCCATTAGTCCGGTAAGAACAACATTCAGGTCCCACCCGGGAGCTCGGACATGGGCGGATGAAGTCTTTTTACCCCTTCCATAAAGGCTTTGATTACAGGAATTTTCCACCTTGAAGCCTTGCTCTGGGACGTGGAGTACTCGAAAGAGCAGCTAAGTGGACTTTAAAAGAATTGAAAACCAATCCTGAATCTAACAGGTAGGTTAGGTAAAGGACAATATCTTTAGGTGAGCATTCAATAGGATTGATGGCCTTGCCATAACACCAGATTACAAAGCGCTTCCATTTGCTGGAGTAGCAATGCCTGGTGGTAGGTTTCCGTGCCTCTCCGAGTATGTCCATGTATCTTTGTGGGAGCTGGAGGTGCCTGAACTCTATGACCCTAGGAGCCAGGCTGCTAAGTTAAGAGTTTGAGTGCATGGATGTAGTGTTTTCCCCTGGTCATGATGTTGTACGGGCACAGCAGCTTCCTGGGAGGGGAGACTGACATTACCATGAGATGGGAGAACCAAGGCTGGCGGACCCACATAGGGGCCACCAGAATCATCATGACAGGTTCTTGGTGCATCTTGTGCACTATTCTGTTGATTAAGGGAATCTGGGTGGGTGGGAGTAGGGGGAGAGGGTGGTGGTTGTGGTGGTTGAGTGTAGCCAAATTTTCCAGACCATGTCATCCAAAGACCGATCCCCTTTGAGTGATTGAGGGTACCTGGAGGCGTCATCTGGGCATTGGGCGTCCTCCAGAGTGGCAAATAAGTTGATCTCTGGGAAGCCCCATTCTGTGATGACATGGAGTACAATGTCCTCCTGTAGCCGCCACTCGTGCTCTATGGGTAGAGGGGGAAGTCTCTGCTGAGTAAGTCTGCCAGAACATGGAGTTCGCCTGGAACATGTTGTGAAAGGAGGAACATGTGTTTGAGAGCCCACTTTATATGTTCTGGACAGTTTGGACAGCCCTAGAGAGGGAGTGCCCCCTTGTTTAAGTAATACATGATTGTAGTACTGTCCGTGAGGACTAGAACCGTTTCCCCTGGAGATGTGTCTGGAAGGCCTTCATGGCCTTGAGCACTGCTAGCAGTTCCAACAGGTTGATGTGATTGGATGCTACTGCTGGGGATCACACGCTGTGCGCCGTGTGTTGGAGGTGAGCCCCTCCCACCCAGTCTGTGGTGAGTGGCTTCTACGGCAGGGGTGGTGAAGGTTTTCCCTTGGCCAACACTGCAGAGACTGAAAGAGGGCTGCCGAGATGACAATTAGATCATCCCCACTGGCCTGACAGCATTGGCTCAAGAGCCACTTTTGCATGGGGCGCATGCGCAGACGAGCATGAGGAACTAGGTAGACGCAGGAAGCTATCATCTCCAACAGTGGCATGGCTTTGCGTACGGTCACCTGGTGACTGGCTACATAGTGAGGGATCTAGAACAGCATGTTTTGAGCCCTCTCGTTGGAGGGAAAAGACGAGGCTGTCTTTGGTCCGCATTAGCGGCCCCAGAAGCTGTTTGACTTGATTGGGGTCTAGACTGAGGAGATCTACCGTCTTCTGGGTATTTGTTTGGCATGTTCCATACGAATCCCTGGTTATGAGGCAGTCGTCGAGGTGAGGATAGACTGGGATGTACTGCCTGCGCAGGTGAGCAGCTACTACTGCCAGTACCTTTGTGAATATCCATGGTGCTGAGGCAATGCCGAAGGGGAGAATCTTTAACTGATAGCAGGTGTCCCCGATCATGAACCAGAGGTATCTGTGCGCTGGCAACATTGAAATATGAAAGTTAGCATCTATCATCTGCAGCAGTTGGATTACCTCCTGCAATGTTGTCATCCTGAACTTCTGAAGTTTGACATACTTGTTCGCCAGGCACAGGTCTAGACCAGGGCGCATGGCGTGATCCTTTTTGGGTACAAGGAAGTACACTGAATAAATACCCTTGTTTACCTAGAGAAGAATGGCGACTTCTAAGGCACCCTTTTCCAGCAGGATACGCAGGTGTTCTGGAAGAGGCATCTGCTTATCGTGGGTGGTATCGAAGTGGCCAGAGAAACTCAATACAGTACCCGTGGGCAACAGTCTTTAGTACCCACTGGTCTGAAGTGATCCTCCCAGGATTGGATGAAGGACGACAAGTGACCCCCGACCGGGGAAGCGTGGGAGGGAACCCGAACCAGCGAGTCACTTTACTCCTAGAGGCTCCCCAGCCTCCACCTCAGAGTTCCTACCTCTACCCCTGCCCCAGCCCCTAGGAGGGCCTCTTTGTTGGTATTGGAGGCCACCAGATGAGCCTTGGCCGGAGGACCAGGGGGTATTCCCTGAGCCGTGTTGTCCTTGGAGAGAGCAGGAAAAGGATTGGCCACGAAAGGACTGGCATGAGTTAGAGCCTCCATGCTGGTGGAAGGGTTTAGTCGTGATCTGGCTAAACGACTTTAGTGTTTCATGTTCTTTCTTTGCCGTCTCTAGGGCCGTCTAAAAAGTTGGAATCCTCAACTGGCTTGTTGATTAGAGAGGCTCGAGTTTTGGTTTTAAAGCCAGAGTTTTTCAACCAGGCGTGTCTTAAGTAAGGTCCCATGGGCTAGGGGCGTCCAGCGATGTCAGCAGAGTCCAGCGTGTTCTTCAGTATGTTAGGTGTAACTGGTCTTCCCTCAGCCACGACCGCCACCAGTAGTGATTGGGTGGGCTCTGTAACATCCTGAAGTCTTTGTCCGGAGGGTCTTCCGCAGAGGACAATGGAGCCCCCGCCCTCTTCCGAGTGGTAGTAACCACTAAGGAGTCCAGTGTAGCATGACCCCTGATGTAGGGGAGAAGGGGGGGATTTCGGAAGGTGATGGTCTGAATAATTTCTCAACCCGGTGATTGACCGCCCGTGTGAGAGATGGGACAGCTAGGAAGGGCCAGGTGCCTCTTTATAGAGTTTGGAAGGGGATGGCTTGACTAGTCTGCACCTTCTCCTTGAGGATATCCCTCCACGAAGTCGGAGTCTGTACCAGCTTCATGCGTTGCAATTTGAAAAGGATAGGCTGCTCTTTTTAAAATGGCATTGAACAACATCTGATCGTCAACAGGTGACAAATCCCTCTGTGTAGGAGAATAAAGGGGATCTAGGCAGATGGCGTCCGGGTCAGGGGTATGCGTTGGTGATGGCCATGGACCCTGATCCTCCACCTGATCCTGCTCCCAGTATCAGTCTGGTCTTGTGCAAAAGGATTAAAAGGTCTACATAAGAATCCTCCTGTGTTGGGTCATCTGGGACCTCCAAGATATCTTCCTGGTGTCCCTGTGCAGAGATGGGTAATTTCAGCAATCTGTAAGGAATGGGACAGGAGTCCTCTTCCCTGGGTCTTTTGGGTGTAATATACCGGTCTGAAAAGACAAACTGTCATTTTGTCAATTTATTGCTCAAACCTCTCCCTAGTCCATAGAGAAGAGGCAAAAGGTTCTGGAGGAGGAAAAGGCTGCCCAGGAGGGGGGAGATTTTTCCAATAAGGCCTAAGAGTATGGGGGTCATCAGAATACTCATGAGAGTGGGCGCCCTTGTGCTCTGCGGCTGCCGAAATGATAGCCATAAGGCTTTTGCGAACTTTCGGCGGTTGTATTGAAGGTCTCGACGCGCCTGAAATCGCAGTCGCGGACGGTGACCACCGAGGCCTTAGGCGCACTTGGACGGTGTGTCGATGACTTTTTTTGGATGAACTTTTTTTTGGATGAACGCACGTTCCAGGAGGTATGCCCAGTCGCATGCCACGAACATTGAAATTTTCAGCTGCCCGTTGGGTGTTGTGGGCTTCTTCGACAACTCCGTCGAAGAGGCTCTAGGGGTTGTGTGCTTGTGTACATGTGGTGCGTGGGTGCTCTTGTCGACTGGGTGTGATTTCCCCATAACAGTGCCGGAAGCCTGTCTGCCGGCGACAGGCATTTGGGAGCCAGAGGGCTCAGATGAGAGGTTGATAGCTTCCAATTCTGAGCCATGGCTGCAGACAGATTCCTTGTCGTCCGAAGCGACAGCGCCAATGGGGGGAAAAGGCTTTCGGCCTGCATAGTCTAGACCGCCCACCGTTTAGTCCGCCTATCTTTCAACATTTTCAGTCAAAAGAGCTTACAGGCCTTGCATGAGCGCTAGTCATGGTCGCGAGGAAGAAACAGATTGAATCAGCAATGGGTGTCCTTCCAAGGAAACTTGCTGTTACACAACAGGCAGAATTTAAAGGGGGGGGGGGGGTTCACTTAATAGCAGAGGGTAGCGGCAGCCAGAGAAAGAGGGGTAAAGGAAATACATTCTCAGAGAGGAATAAACCCAGGGCCCCACTCTCCCTACTGTAAAGGCCTGGCCGGAGGGCCCAGGCCATGTGGTCGACAGTCGCCGAGCAGTTGTAGATGAGTCGGCGGCAGAAAACCCATGAAGCAGTCCGTCGTCGAGAAGGTTTGTCAGGAGACGAGACAACCATAGGTTGTGGGGGCAACTTAATATAAAACTTTTGCGAGCTCCGCACAGGCGACCAACTAGGTTGGCGTAAAAAAGCAATCTGAGGGACCTTAACACGTGAGGGACTTTGGTTACACTACACGTCACGTTAGGGATAGTGTTACAGACACGCCCATGTCGACATCCCCTTTCAATCTTTAAAAGAAAGATGCAATACTCCGCAATTTCCACTAGATGCAGGACTATATGCACATCAAGTGATTCTAAGCAAATGCACAAGCATCAGAAATATATTTTTCCTTTGCGTGGCCTAAACCTTCTGCTTCCCAACTGCCTTTCTGACACAAAACTGAAGCTAGTCTTCTTTCCATCTTCACTTCAAGCCCAGCTGCTGCCTCTCTCGCGACATAAATGTGCCTCAGAGAATACCCGCACAGCGGACGGGTGCACCTACAGCGTGCCGAATGCACGCTTAAGGCAAGCCTGTCTGTGCCCGTCCGGGGCCGCACAGGGCTATGGGCAACACCTAATACAGTGAAGTGCCAAGACCTACATGCACGCCACACCTACTCACATAACAGCCTGACTGCCATTGCCCCTAATGATCTCTGCTGCCCTAAAGGCTTTACCATTACTGATCCTCGTAAGACGTGGATCGGGGAAACAAACTACACTGAAAGGCATCCTTATCAATGCAAGATCAGCTGTGGCACACACACCGGGACGGTATTCGCTCCATTCTTGAGAAATTTCATCCTGATATCGTATGCTTGGCGGAAAGCTGGCTCACCACTTCTGACCCCGACATAGTACAAATGCTCCCTCCCCACTATAGTATTTTATATCAGGACCGCCCTGCTCCCAAAATAGGGGGGGGGAGTTGCCATCAAGTTTAAAAGCGCGCTGAGCCGTTCTATCCCCTTGACTCACAAAATCCCATGTGAAACACTTCCAGTTAAACTTCAGGGATATTTTGCCCGCCTGGGCACATAACTAACCTGTTTACAGATAATTTTGCCCAGTTGGCTGCTGACCTCTGATATATTCTATTTTAGACATCTTGGGTGATTTTAATCTCCACCCCAATAATCCTAAAGCTCAACAAACTTCTCTGGATTGCACCTTCATTCTGAGAAATCACAGGCCAACCTATGAGGGGGCAATTACTTAGATTTAATCTTTTCTGATCGAGGGACTTTATGCCTATCCTCCCGTGGTCAGAGCACTATCTATTGCCGTTCTCTCTTCCTCTTTCAAGACCCAAACAGAGGCCATTATCCCTGCCCAAAATCATCCGCCCCGGCATGGGTACTGAGTCCATGATGGTGCTCTCATGGATGAATATCGCCCTGCTTCAGGAGCACGGAGAGGTAGTAGCACTGATCCTCCTTGGCCTCTGTGGCCTTTCACACCGTTGATCATCAGAACCTACTTCAATACCTCCAGGAGGCTGGAATTTCAGGCATCCAACTGAAATGGTTCTCTTTTTTTGTTGTCTGAACAGGTCCAAACGGTCTCTCTTCCTCCTTTATCCTCCATGCCTATTGTCTTGAATTGTGGAGTTCCCCGGGACTCTGCCCGGTCTCCTCTCCACTTTAATCTGTATATGCAGGCACTGGCTTCATGTATAGAATTGAGGTGGCAAGTGACTTTTGTATGGCTGGCTAGTAGCTTGCAACTTGAATTTGCGCCCCCTCAAAGTAAGACGACAAAGCACACAGGACAATATGCTCTCAACCTAATTAAGGGAATGTGATCTATGGTGTGAACTGCTCACTCTGGAATAAAAGTCTGGATATCAATCCGGGCATCACAACCTGACCGAATCATGTGATCCTGAAACTTTCACCTCCTTGTACCTCATATTCTTTATCTTCTAATAAAACAAAGAAGCACAAACCAAGTTTAACACTAGAAACACCAGTTACTTCACTTCATTTACAGGTTAGCCACATAATTCAAAGTAATTTAAAACTATCTTTTTTAGAGTCCCGGTTCCTCATTTACACAATACCCGCTTCATTGGAAAAGAACACTTTTGTCACAAGAGCCACCCTCTGTAACTTGGAAATTGACAAGGAGCAAGGCAATGCCAACAAACCATACTGTAACTTGTAATGAAGCTTAAAAAATGTCAACAGGTTATGGAATTCAACATCCAAATGACTAATATTTCAATAAATCTATAGTGTACTTCGTGAAAGAATATAGGTCAACTAAGACAGCTCCACAGAGGAAGATAAACTATTGGAAAGAAGGGAAAGAGAAAAATACAAAAAAATTTAAAAAGTGCGAGGGTTCACACCACCATTCTAATCTTAGTAGATGCTTCTGGAATATGTTGAACTAAAGTCAGTTAAACGAATTTGAACACCATAGTTTTCAACTGTGATTTAGAAATACCAGCGGTAAAAGCAGCTGTATAGGTATTCGAAGTGGAATGTGCTATGTGGATATCAAAGTAATTATCTGGTTATAGCCAGATTCCCAAACCGATCAATCATCTTAAATTGGAGAAATAAATAAGGAGGATGGGATGCAAAGGGAGTAAGTGGGGGTAACAGGAAGATGTTTGGATCATGCAATTAATGACTTGAGTTTCTTAATTGTGACCGCAGCTTACTGCAGAGCTACAGATCTCAACTTTACACTCTATATTGCATTGGTTAAACTACTTGTAGTGGGGGTCATATCATTTCCAATATGTAGAAATGGTTACAGGGGTATAATCAAATGGAACAATTACATAATTTCGAAAGGTCTAAAAAGGAACAAGTTACTTACCAGTAACTGTTCTCCAGCATGGGTCTGGCAGGGATTCACATGCTCATGAATATGGCAGGGATTCACATGCTCATGAATATTCCCCGTCAGGCTGGGAATCCTCAGTAAAGAAAAAATCTGTTTCGTTTCTGAACTGTCTTTCTACTAATAACCAATCACTGGTCTCTGGGTCATACTGCCCCCAGCCAATGACTGCCCTCTACATAAGCCCCTCCTCTGGCAGCCATCTTCAGATTTGGTATCATGTAAAGTGGCAGTAGGACCAAGAGAAGAGCCGCAGAGGGGATGGAAGGAGGGTTCGCATGTGAATCCATGCCAGACCCATGCTGGAGAACAACAGTTACAGATAAGTAACTTCTTCCTTCTCCAGCATGGGGTCTGGCATGGATTAACATGCTCATGAATACAAGAATACATAGCAGTACATACATGCACAACCACGGGAGGTGGCAAGGCTCAACATTAAGCATTTCAACAACTCAACATTAAGCATCTCTAACCTCCTCACTAGGCTCCCCTTCAAGCGAACAGGTTGCGCAGCACTGCTTGGCCAACTCTGGACTCCTTTCTGGAATCCCGGTCGACGCAGTAGAATCTCGTGAAGGTGAGCGTCGACCTCCACGTAGCAGCCCTGCCGATGTCCAGCAGGGGCACACCAGACAGGAACGCTGTGGTAGCAGCGATCGCTCTGGTTGAATGGGCTCTCGGACGGCCGGGCAACGGTCGGTTTGCCAACCGGTGACAGTGCATAATGCAGCCGGAGAGCCATCTGGAAATGGAAGCCTTCGAGAGGGCCTTCCCTTGGTTCACAGGTCCAAAGTTCACAAACAGCTGTGAAGTCCTCCGAAAATTCTTTGTGCGGTCCACATAGAACGTCAACGCTCTAGCCACATCCAGTGAGCGCAAAGCCCTCTCAGCGGGCGACGGGAAGAAAACAGGTAACACCAAGAGCTCATTGAGATAGAAGTAAGACGGCACCGTGGGCATGAAGGAGGGGTGCGTACTCATCGTGGAATGTCAGGTATGGAGTTTTACAGGAGAGGGCCTGGATCTCTCCCACTCGGCGTGGGGAGGGTATAGCCACAAGAAACGCTGTCTTCCATGATAAGAACTTCAGCGGTGCCGAATGCAAGGGTTCAAATGGGGGACCCATGAGCCTGGTCAGCACCACGTTGAGCTCCCACGCCGTGGCCAGAGCCTTCAACGGCGGGAACGAGCGGAACAGTCCTTTCATGAACTCCTTCACCAGGCGATGAGACCACAGACACGACCTCCCCGGAGTTCTGGTGTAGCGGGAGATAGCCGCTAGATGGATTTTGATGGAGGCGTGAGCCAGCCCCACCTTGGCCAGCGACAGCAAGTACGGCAGCACTTCATGAGCCGTAATCCGCAGAAGGTTGATCTTCTGTGCACAGCACCAGACAGAGAACCTTTTCCACTTGTGTCCATAGCACTTAAGAATCGAGGACGCCCTGGCCTTTGCAAGCACCTTGCAGTCCGCTGGGATATCGTACCCTCCAAACTCTAGTGCTGCAGGAGCCAGGCCTGCAGGTTCAGCGATCCTGGATCGTGATGTAGGATGGTGCTTCCTTCCCTGGCGAGAAAATCCGCGTCTGTCAGCAGTTTGACCTGGGAGGGTCGAGGGGTGACGCCGACATATCCAGAAGGTCCAGGAACCAGATCTGCCTCGGCCACGCCAGTGCGACGAGGATCATCCTGCACCGGGACCATCTGAGTTGACTGATGAGTCGCTGCAGCAACCGCAACGCATACAAGAACAGGCCATCCCAGGGGAATGAGACTGCGTGGCCCATGCTCCCCAGCTGGGGAAACCTGCTGGCGAACCTCCGGCACTTGGTGTTCGTCGCTGTCGCAAATAGATCGATTTGGGGATTGCCCCATCGTCGTAATAGGAGATCCACTTGATCCTGCCGAAGCTCCCACTCGTGGCAAGAGCGCAGCTCCCTGCTGAGCGAGTCGGCAATGGTGTTCTTTATTCCTGCCAGATGGAAGGGTACCAGGAACATCCCCTGGGGCAGATCCTGCGCTTCCTTGGAAAGAGCTGGGGATCTGGTGCCCCCCTGCTTCCGGATGTAGAACATCGTGGTGGTGTTGTCGGTGAAGATCCTCACCACCTTGCCCTTGAGGGACGGGAGGAAAGACCCGAGGGCCCAGAACACGGCTCAGAGCTCCATGACATTGATGTGTAGTGACCTCTCCCCTGGGAGCCATAATTTTTGTAACGCGCCACATGCCCATGGGCCTCAGGGCGCACACTAAGACAAAACAAGAACAGACGAACACAAAGGCAGAAGAAGAACGAGGAGACATGAGCAGGTTATTCCAGGTTAAAGAAATTCGTTTTTATGGCCCGTTTAAACACAGTGTAGCTTTGGATCCACTGTATCCAAGCTGGTAGTGTATTCTAAAGAAGGGGACCTTGTGCATCAAGGGTGGTACCCCCAAATCTAGCTGTCCTAAATCTGGGGTTTTTGAGGACGACCGCTGTGGATGAGCGAAGGTTCCTCTCATTGGACTTGATACTGATGCGTAGACAGATATATAGGACTGCTGAGGCTCAGGCATTTGTGCGTCATAGTTAACACCTTGTGTGTTATAATATGTTTTACCGGGAGCCAATGAAGTTTCTTCCTAAAGGTGGAGATGTGGGTGAGACGAGATTGGTTGAAAATTGTGCGCACAGCGTTATTCTGGGCCACCTGCATAGATTGAACGTTGGTAGCTGTGGTACCAGATAGACTACTACAGTAGCCTAATCTAGAATGCATCAGTGCCGAGGACATGAGAGCACAGTTTTTTCCGTGATAAATGGGCTAATATATCCTATTCGCTTGTTAATCAGTCCGCAGCTAGACTTGATGTTAGAGACGTGGGACTTCATAGATAGCTCTTCATCAAGGATAACTCCTAGGGTCTTAACTTTCTTTTGGACAGTGATGATATTATCCGCAATAGGGAAACTGGCATAATTAGGATCAAGTTTAGTGAGGGTGCTTTTAGAGGACACTATTAGGAGCTCGATCTTTTTATCATTCAAAGCCAGGGAATTACAGGCCATCCAGTCCTGTATGGCTTTGTATATGTTATTGATAATTCCGACATCATTACTGTATGAGCCACTCAGTTGTATAACTACCCGAGTGTCATCTGCGTAGTTTGTATATTGCACTCCAAGTTTACTTAAGAGGTTGAGAAGAGGGCAGATATACAGATTAAAGAGCAGAGGCGACAGACAGGAGCCCTGTGGAACTCCACATGTCAGAGATGGGGGAGGATGGATTGTTGCCTACACATACCCTTACTATTCTAGGACCTTGAAAGGAGGCTATCCATCTAGATGCTGTTGTGGAACAGTTGGCGACCTCTCCGAGCCTTGACACCAGTAAGCTGTGATCAACCAGGTCAAAGGCTGCGAAGAGGTCAAGTAGCATAAGCAGAGCAGCTTGGTTTGTATCTGCTATGCCACCCAGGGTGGATTTAAAATCGAGCATGGCCGTCTCGGTCCCATGACGTGCTCTATAACCCGACTGTCGGGTGCCAAGAATTTTATGTTCCTCGACATGAGCCTGTAATTGCAAGTATGCAAGTTTGTCTAGTATCTTGAGGATAAAAGGCACATTTGTTATGGGCCTGTAGTTATTGTTGGTGGGATCCAGGTTTTCTTTTTTTAATAAAAGGTGTGATCCATGCAGATTTTAATAGGTCCGGTACCAGACCCTCGTCAAAGGGAAGATTTATCAGCTTGGTAATCCATGGGACCAAGATGTCATTGGACTCCTTAAGGATGCTTGTAGGACAGTCATCGGCAGAACAAGAAGTGGCCTTAAGATCTTGTATAACTTTGAAGACTTCCTTTTCAGAATAGTGAGTGAAAGAAAATTGAGGGAAATCTTGTGAGGAGATCTCCGGTGTGCGCTCCCCATCCCTCCAGGGAGGCGTCCGTCGTCACAGTTTCCTGATGCTCCGGGTCTGGAAGTCCATACCTGCGGCTAGATACACACAGTTGCCCCACCACCGGATCGCTTGGCAGAAAGTCTCATTGAGGGAGATCTGGTCTTCGAAGCTGCCCGCCGCTTGCATCGAACGGGCGTCGAGTAACTCCCGTAGTGGCCGCATCCGCAATCTGCACAGATGCACGAGGTAGATGCGCGATGACATCATGCCGAGCAGGGACTTGGACCTCACCATGGCCAACAGCCGTTGTACCTTGCCCACGATGGCCTGTGTCCTCTCCTCCGACGGTGAAGCCAGCCATGCCACTGTGTCGAGTCTGGCTCCCAGGAACAGGGCGTTCTGCGATGGTACCAAGTGGGACTTTGCGAAGTTGATCGAGAATCCCAGTTCCGTGAGCAGGCGGATGGTCTTCGATGTGTGATCGACGGATAGTTCTCTCGACTTTGCTCGGATAAGCCAATCGTCCAACTTGAAGGACAGGGGCTTGAACTGGTAGTGTCGCCCTTGGACCACGAATGTCCTTTGCATATGGGGATGTGGAAGTAAGCATCCTCCAAGTCCAGTGACGACAGGAAGTCGCCCTCCTGCAGCTGTCCCAGCTCGTGCTGAAGGGTGACCCATCCAGAACTTCTGGGACTTGAGGTATATGTTGAGGCGGCGAAGGTACAACACCAACCGCCGGTCTTCTTTCGGACGAGGAAGTACTGCCAGTATACTCCGGAGCCTCTTCAGGACGATTTCTACCGCGCCCTTTTTTAGCATTGCTCGTACCTCCAGAAGTAGCTGTGGCACGTGGTTTTCCTTCCTGGCCACGGGTGGTAGACGGGGACACTTTCTTTGGAATTCCAGAGTGTGCCCGTTGGCCAGAGCATCCAGCACCCAACGGTCAGTGGAGATGGACTCCCACGCGCTGATGAAAATTCGCCAGCCGGCCTCCCACCGGGGTGCTCGGGTGGGGGCGCGACGTCTCGGCCGGTTCAATCTTGCTTCGCTGAGGCCTTGCCGCCAACCTCCTTGGCGACGACGTCGTCCTCCGGCCTTGCTGCGGCCTCTGTAGGCCACCTGCGACGACAAGCGGGCCGCTTGGTGGTACGATGTGGAACCGCCACCAAATCCTTTGGAGGCACCTTGAGACCTGCCTGGGGGTCCGAAAGGATGGCCGCCATTGATGGAGAACCCAAGGCCCGAGCCGTCTCGGTGTCTGCCTTGATGGCCTGCAGCGACTAGTCTACTGATTTGCCGAACAGGCTGTTCCCGTCCAAGGGCATGTCCAGTACCCTGATATGAACGTCCTGACGGATGTCGGTGGCCTTGAGCCACCCGCACCGGCAGAGGCAAATGCTGTTTCCCCATCTGGCGAAAACCGGTGTCGCCGATGTCCGTGGCCACCGTGATGGTGTGGTCCGACGCCACCTCGCCTTCCTGTAGGATTTCAAGGGCCTCTGCCCTATTGTCTGGCAGGAAATACAGGAGGGGAGCGATCTTGAACCACAGCTCCCTGTTGTAGCGTGCCACAATCACAAGGGTGTTGGCCGCCTTGATGGTTGTCGCCGCCGCTGACGAGATGACTTGTCGTCCCATGGCATCCAGCTTCTTCCCCTCACCGTCCGATGGGAAAGTGGAAGTTGATGCAGTCGCCCCTGCAGATTTCTTCTTAGCCGCTGCGGAGACCACTGAACCCGGGGACGGCTGAGCTCTGAGGCACATCTGGGACCTAGTACTTCTTCTCATACCAGTCCCTCTTCGCAGGAGCTGTGGACGGGTTCTTGAGCAGCGATAGTCCTCGTCCCAGATGTCATCTAGCAACGGGACAGAGAGGACTGTCTTCCTCTTGGTCTCCCGTCATTGGTAGAGGAAACTCTCCTTCTGCTCTTGGGGACAAAGCTGGAAAAGCTCCGATGCCCTGGCGATCATGGCGTGAAAGGAGGCAATTTCGTCGGGAGGGGTGGCCCGGGCAGGGGGTGATGGGAGATCCGTCCTGTCGTCACCACCGTCGTCGTCCGTCCCCGCCGTCTCCGTCTCATCCCTCGGCAGAGGGGGAAGGAGGTGAAGGCTGGAAAGAAGGGGGTGGATGGATTCGCCTCGGGTTGCTTGGTGGGCTCCCCGACGGTCCAGGCGCCGCTGGATTGTCCACTGGGGGCAAGGGCAACCTCGTCCTCATCTCCATACACATGGTCTGGATGGCCATCAAGATTGCTCCTGTGTTGTCCTGTGGTGTAGGCATCGGTTGCGACAGGACCGACGGCTGGGGCGTGGGATCCTCAGTCTCCTCCACAGCCCGCGGTTCCTCGTCAGCTCCACCGTTGCTCTCTACGTCTGCCTTGTCGGGATCCCTCCCGTGGGACCAGACTTCCTCAAACTTCTTGTCCAGGATCTTTGTGACGGCAACCAGCTCATCTTCGGAGATGGTATCTGTGTCTGTTATGGCTTCCGTGCCCCCCACCTCTTTCTCGTCCCGGGGTTTCACTGTGGTCTTCTCGATAGGCTTAAAAGACGATTCCCTCCGGGTTGGCAGGGAAACTCTAGGCCCAGGAGTCTGTTCCACTGGGATAGCCTCCACAGACTTTGCCAGCGCCTCCACAATTCCTTCAATCGAGGCCTTTGCCGGGTGAATCAGGGCCCTCACGACCTTGCCCGCGCCTGGGGCCTTCACCTCAGGGGTAGGGTCACCGCCTCGCCCCCCCACCCTTGGCTTTCTCCATCGGGATCGACCGGGGCTTCTCCCAAAGCTTACCCGGGTTCTCCGACTTCCTTTTCCCTGAGCCAGAGTGTTGGCTCGTGGTTGATGGCTTCGGGAACATCACGCCATGCCTGGCAGCCGAGGAGCCCGAACCAACGGCGCTCCCAGGGCCCGCAGTGCTTTGCCTTTTGTTGGGCCCCCGTCGCCGGAGCGCCCTCAAAGGTCTTATTAGACTGCTCAGACTTCTTCTCACCCGTTGCTTGTCTCTTCGCAGTCAGTGAGTCGTTTAAGATGGTCCTTCATGGTCCACGGGCATGTTCTTGCAGAACGCACAGTCCTCCTCCATGTGAGATTTGTTGCCGTGAAGGCAGTAGAGGCAACGGGAGTGCTCATCCTCCTGCAAGCCACATCCCGGGCAGTTCCTAAACAGCTTGGATCCAGTAGGCGTTGGGTCTCCTTTGTCCTGGGCCATGTCCAGGCGTGGTAGGCCTCAAAGATCTTCTGGAATCCTCCAAGAGAAACTCAATGAAAATTCGCCCTTGGGCGTAGAAAAATTCCGAAACGGGTCCCCGTTGATTGGAAGACGAATCGGTGGAGCTTGAGGCTCGAACTGACCAAAAAATAAGAGAAAACTCTTAGGAAAAAAAGGCAAAACTCAGTAGAAGCTCGAGCGCTATAGCAGGAGGACTCCCAACACTTGACCGTGCAGTAAAAATCTGAAGATGGCTGCCAGAGGAGGGAATTAGGTAGAGGGCAGTCAGTGGCCGGGGGCAGTATGACCCAGAGACCAGTGATTGGTTATTAGTAGAAAGACAGTTCAGAAACGAAACTGAAACTGATTTTTTCTTTACCGAGGATTCCCAGACTAACGACGGGGTATATTCATGAGCATGTGAATCCATGCCAGACCCCATGATGGAGAACAGATATTACTGTGAAAAAGATATTTGATAAAATTGTGTCTAAATTGGGGAAGACAATCACTGCAACAGTATCCCTTAAAGCATATACACAGATTGTCCATGCTTAAACAATAAGATAATTAGGAGAGGATTGAAACAAGTAAATAAAACGCAACTTGGGAAGAAAGATGGATCATAATTCCAAGGTGGTACAAATAGAAATATGTATATATAAGAGATTGGACTAATAAAATATGTGTGGGTAGAAATGTATACTTGAACAGGGACTCCACAGCCTGATCCCAGTTCATCAGATGCCACTGCAGTGACCTTGGTATGGCCAGAGAAAGGATCAAGAGGCCATAAGGGCTAGAAGTCTCTGAAAATACCAAGGTTTGAAAAATGCAGCACTATATCCCGAATCAACAATAAAAAGGTATCCAGTGGCATGATTTGCCTTGAACACAGTCAAGGACTGCTCTGATGAACTAAATATTCGATGTAGGAAACAGAACTGACTATTGAAGGTTTATGAAAATGTCAAGTCCACTAGTGTGTTCCATACCTTTTGTAGACTCCTCAGGATCTGATTGGACAAGACAAGAACAGACTCGTTCATTGGTTTAGGTAGTGTGAGAAACCCGAAGGTGTCTCACACGCTAGTCCCCAGAGATCTGTCGTCCAGGTGGCCAGGACACGGCCATCGCTATTGGATCCAGTTCCTGGGGGTGGACCAGTGGGGGAGGATTACCTGAGCGAGGGGTCTTCGGGGAGTGCAAGTGGGACACTGATGGTTGAGACGCAGTATCCCCTTCCTTGTAACACCTTTTCCCCACACATGACAGCCCTTTACCTTCCCCACAGGGATAAAAGGTGGAACACGAAAGCACCTTTCAAGCAAGGCTGAACACACGAAGAGACAGCTACACCAAACTGGCAGTTCAAACAGAGAAGAAAGGTGGTGAGACCTGGATGGACGGCAAAGTGGGAGTTGCCTTTGCCCTTTTCACCTCAGACCTGCGAAGCCTCCGAAAGGGAAATCATAAGACCGGGAGCTACAGCTGGCGTGTGAAGCAGCAGACGTCAATGGTACACTGGGGCCTCCCGTTTTGATAACACAGATGGAGGCATGCTGGCTATCGTGGTACTATCCCTGACTCCAGAGAACAAAGAAGCCAACGGGTTCAGCACAGCCGATGAGTCGGAGGAGACGGATAGCAAACCGAACTGTGTTGAACCCAAGGTTGCAAGTGGCAACATTTTGAACGCAAGGAATCCTAAGAGAAAGAACTTGAGTATGTATTTTAACTTTAAAGAAAGCCCAGTTGAGGTCCAGGTACAGAGGGGTCTGGCGCCACGTGGGCGCTCATTCGAAAGACTGACCGGGACCGGTTTATGAAACTACAAGAACCAATAGGCCCTAGGAAACTGTGGCATGAGGCGTCAGAGTGGTCCTATACGGGTTATGTCAAATCCTTTATACAATCGAAAGTCTCCAACCCATTGCCAGAGGAAAGCTAGGGGAAGGGAACCCCCGCTTTCCGATAAGATTATGAACTGTGGAATAAAGAGGGGCTCCCAAAGAAAGCTAGGAGATGGGAACCAATGCTTTCTGGTGAAATTGAGTAAAACATTAACTGTTAAAAATACATTCCTTTTGGTAAAGAAGGCCGTAGTGAACCAACGGAAGGAGGTCCGAGTTGCAAGGAGGATCTGAGCCCGGCGGAGGGAGAGCCAAAGGGCTAAGAGGAAACGCCCAGGTATAGGAGTACTGAAGGAACTTTTGTTTATTTGAAACAGCAGGCCTTATAAGGTAAGAGACTTCTAGGAAAGAGACTTAGCCCTTGAAGGTGCTGGCATCATTGAACTTTAACTGTGAACCTGGTGCTGACGAAGCCAAGGAGTGTACTGTGCTCTAGAGTCCTGCCTTGTCCCGTGCTTCAAAAGTGAGGACGGGAGTCCCAGCCACCCCATCTTGACTTTTCATTTTGCAAATACTTCTTTAGTTTCTGGTGAACATGATCATACAATATTTTTGTAATTTAGTGGTAAGAATTGGCAATTGATTTTTTTTAGTATAGGCCCTTTTTATTTGACAAGATGCCACTAGGACTGCCTTATTATTTGATGGTCGTAGCTTGCTCTCATCTTAGATTTAGGTTTAGATTAGGAGTTTATCTCACCCATTATAAAGTTCAATAAACATTTGAACTGTGATCACTTGGTGTCCATCTTTACTGTTGCCACCACAAGTTCCTTACAGTAGGGATAGAGATTAACACTCATCTGGTGCACATGTGCAGTTCCCATCAAAACGACATGTATAAAGACTCTAGCAACTGCATTCAATTCTGAAATTCAAATGGCAATGAACGCATTATATCCCAAAGTGCCGACATTTTCTGAGATGTTGCAGAATTGCAATGGAGAAATACTTTTCATCTAGGTCTACATAGCACATTCAGTCAAATTCCAAAACCTCCAAAAGCTGAACCGTTTACCACGTGGAACGTTGCTACTGTCAAACACTGCTTTAGGACTAGAGAAGATAACTTTGGAACTGGTGGCAAAGCGAAATAGCACCATTTTCTTGATTTTGAAAACTCAGGGGTCCAGCTTTACTGTGTCTATAGATGGAAATGGGGTGTAGCTGCTGATTAGCACAGATGAATGCTCCTTCATGGAGGTGCTACCCTCCGGCTTCCATCGAGAGATCTTGAATCGGACATCACACATTTGAATGTCTCTCAATGGACTTCATTGATTAGATTTCAAATACATCGTCACGTCATAACCGCATAGAATAAATAACAAAAGGTGGCTAGGTGGAAAAACATGAATGGAGTGTAATGGTTGTATCCTCCATTTACAAGTACACCCTACACATAAAGGCACCCAGACCATCATTCCAAAAGCTTTAAATTGAAAAGACATCTTTTAGAAATGCTTCCAAGCCTGAGTTACAGTAGGCATATCCCAACCCAGTTAGAAATGAGGGGGAACAGACGACAGAAATTAAACAATATCGTTTTTCTTGAACATAGAAAAAACTATGGGTACTTCCCATATTTTTTTTTTTATAACGGGGCTCCTATTTCATATGCTGAAGGAACAATATATCTGTAAAGCAACCAGGGAAACAGGCTACCCATCCCTTGTCCATGTATCTTAGTGGTCCCAAACTAGATTTGTGCTAAGGTTGAAAAAATCCAATGCCTGTTAAACCGAGAGAGGTTAAAAAACTATTTAATATTCTTTTAATTCGAAGTGCAAAACAGTTCATACCTACAAAAACAAACAACTATACAAAAAAAACAGGGACACCATAGTTATTCTTAAAAACTAGGACATCCCTACAACACTTTAAAAACCATGAGTCATAATGTGGAGTTAGTGAGTGGTTGTGACAACAGTTACAATACAAAAACTTGTAGAGGATCGTATACTATATCTCGGTGCTGCTGCACATACCACATAACACTCCTCCACCCGTGATGTCTTTCCTGTATCTCCAAGACATTTTTCATCAATAAAGAAATTGTTTCCTTTTATTTGATGTTTAATCCAGGGTTTTCACAAACCCATAACGTTTATAAATGGTTCCAAAGTATTGATTATGTACAGAAGAAACAGCACAAGGTGAAGTACAAATGACTTACTCGATCAAGACACGACATTTAGCCAAAAGGTCAGAGTGTGGGTTTTCTGGAACAGACAGGCTAATAAAATGGATCAAAATGTAAGTAAATCATCCACTCTCACAAATGGCTGTGTCACCAGTCAGTCCATTCCACTAACCATTTATTCATTGGATTTTCTGAAGGAACCAACTGCGAGCCTGTATTCATCCACAGTAAGGTAGACGATATCAAGCTTAAGAAAATTTTGATAACCTGCCTGTTAAATTGGAGACTTTTTTCTAGGACTAAACAGTCTTCAATTTGGCATTCTCTGTCCATGTTTGTTTAGCTCTTGCTCAGAAAACTGGAGTTGCTAGGAGCGTCTCTCTTATTTCAGAAATCCTCACCCCTTTGTTACCCTCAACACAGTGGCTAGAACTTCGTTCAAGCGACAGAGTAAACAAGTAATAACAAAGAACACACAGATGTCATGACATACCCACGTTTCCTTCCGGACTTCAGCAGAGGCATCAACGTAGATTAAGTGGGTAGCTGTCAAGTACAAGGTTCCTGTGGCTGGTTTCTTACTATTATATCGGTCCAGTAATTTCACATTTTCAACCTAAGATTAAAAAGGAGTTGATAAATATACTACATATGAGGACAACCTTTTAGTGCATATACAAAAACATGCATGTTTTGGTAACGTTCAAATCTTACTTGTACTTTAATGATAGTCAAAATAATGCATACAGTAGAAAAGCTTACCATCTACTCTTATGACAGCACAGATAAAAATCGAAGATATTTTCAAAATGTACACATGCTCAAACCAACAAACCCAGTACATTGACAGAGCCTTAGAACAAACTTAACCCAGCCTTGCTTAACGAATGTATTAACATTTTGAACATGTGCTTTCTGACAAAAGGCCCTTTTGTGAAAAGGTCAATATTAAGCCCCCCCCCCCCAGCCGCCCTCCCTGCAAAACTGTCTTTTTTGGGGGTGGGGAAGCTGTAATTTCCGATATAATATACAACACTTAGCCCTGTGATTGAGAAAAGAGGATGGATCATAACAGTTTATCTCAATTGAAGAGTTGAGCCCCACCTTGTTACCATCAATTGTGAAGCAATCCTAAACTTCAAAAATGGATGACCTGCAGTAGTAATTCTGATTTTTTTCCATGCTTTATATCCTTTTTCAACCCCCAATAAGTATCCCGGGTGTGATCATGAACAGTGAATTTATGAATACCATACTAGTTGCTTACGGAGAGACTTTCAACAGAAGCATGTATTTCACTATACTTCCCACACCTACCCCACCCACTTCCAGAAGACTGTATAGCGACAGTGCATTGGTGACTTGAGGCACTATGTATATTCCTCTGTTCTGAAGTAGTCGGTGAGTGACCTAGAACAGCAGATTAAAACCTTCCCACATGAACTAGAACTGGGACTGCATCCAACATTAAGCACCTGCTTGAGCTTTGAAAAGAGAACAGACTCCACCAGAGACACTGACCACCTTCACTGTTCTAAACCAGCACAAATCCAATCAAAACGTTGATGTTCTTATGGCAAAAGAATTCAAATAAGGGTGCCATGGCCACTGAACGAACATGCACACACACACACACCTTTTTAAGTTCTTGCATAGTGACAGCCACCTTCTCAAATTCAAGTGTACAAGTGCTAGAACTGCTGTCACAGAAAACTTCAGAGTCTGAAGGGAAGTTCAATGGGCTTTACTTTAGTAATAGTGGGCCCTGGGGCCGTCCCCATCTATCTGACATGGTACACCCTCCTTCCTAGTCCAGGTGTCCTTATCCCCAGATTAGTGCAGAGTTACACCCTCAGCAGGCTACAAATCTAAATACACTGCAGGAACTTTCCCAAAGACTTACCTTATCCCACTGAACTCTCTGTGTGACCTCTTAACTTTTCCTACACAAGACATACTTAGTGCTCTACTCAATAGTTTTCGGCTTAAAGGTGTCGCAAGCGACAACTAATCGCCCAAACCACCCACCGAGCCCAGAATGCAAACATTCACCCGATCTGAGTGACAGAGCATGCATAATTGGCAGCTGTGCACATACTTAATTTCTCTGCAGCACACAAAGCAGTGTGATGTGCCACTTCAGTAGCCATTTTGTGCAAATGTTTACAGAGATTAGTATTGCAGGTTGTCATTTTGGCTCATTGTTCGGAATGCCCAGCTTCTGGGTTGGACCAAATGCATTTAAGCGATTTCATCCGTTTGCACCAAAAACAAAGTGACCTGTTAACCTTAAAAAAACACCTTTATGTGTGAAGACCAACTCGTAATGGGAAGAACTGAAAACTGATCAAGCTAATTAGCGATGGGGGCAAACATGCATAGCACCAACATCAAGTCTACTAGGCATTCCTCACCTTTCATTAACTCAGACAGTAGGATGTACTACTCGTTTGTGGAGTTAGGATATACAGGGTTTGTTGTTTAGGACCCATTGTATACAATTTGTAACAAAATGACATGTAGCTTGATAGTCTTATGTGCACCCACTCAGATTGCCAACTGGAATAATACAAAGCAAGAATGAAACGAGAGTGGCAGAAACAAAGGCTAGTATCGAGGCGGCGAATGTGTTCAGAGTACAGTTGGTCTTCCTGGAACTTGTATCCAAGCAGCAGTGTTTGGAGAAAGCATGGGATAAGCCAGAAGGCTCCTAATCAGATCAATTAACTAGTTCACATCTGTAGAATGTAGCAGATGTTCTAAACTCACAGAATAGGAATGTACATCTTCGAGAATGGAGATCTCCTGGATGGGGTCAAATGTAGGCAGAAGTGACTAGTTAACAGGCAACGAGTGCCACCTACCAGGTGCATTTATATCAAAGGAAACAAGAAGCATTTCCTGGTGCCGGTGGTTCTAACGGAATCACACCAGAAATATGGCGACAAGCAGATTGAGATGCTGATTCATGGAATTTGTGCACCGAAAAATGTGGATTTGTGCGCCATTCTGCCCGCAAATCCCCGTTTGTTAAACAGGGATATGCATGCAGAATGGCGCACAAATCCACGTTTTTCGGCGCACAAATTCCATGAATCAGCCCCTAAATGTGTTAACACAAAAACCTGTCTTGGAGGAATGAAGGGTACAGCAAGGGTGGCCTAATCAGGAAACCTTTTGAAATCTACTTTACCACACCAATAACATGCTTGCCTTTGCTGATACAATATCCATGTAGGAGGGACATAAAAAGGAAACTTAGACCCTCACAGCTGTACTTTGAAATGAAGAGTTAATCCTCTCCCCTCAGCAGTGTGTCTGTACAGAGGTGAAGGCACAAGGAATTATGGGGAAGAACTGTGTGAGGGTGCACATGGAAAGAAGACAAATCTGTGTTTGGGGGCATGAAGAGGATTCAGTGTGGTGGATCCCATATTGAATGAGCCTATGGGGCCTATACATGAAGAAATAATAGCCCAAGATGAGGAGTTTGGATATAGGGCATGTACATGGTTAGGGAACAGAAACACTGCATTTTTAAGACCTAGTGACTCACTGTGAGAATAGCCAAAATAGCAGCAGGACTAGAGAATAGCCAACTGAATTTAGAAAAATAACTTCTTAGATTAGCTGTAGTTTTGTCCCCTGGTGAGGTTAAGAACGAGACCCATTGAGCTGCAAAGACTTCCTGTGAAGAGTGCATCCCATGTACTGCCCCTTCTCCCCTCACCTCTTGACACTCAGAGGAGGTGGACAAGCAGTTTGCAAAGCCTAAGGAACCACCAATAATGCTCACATTTTAGGTTCAGCAGTGGTGCCAGGCATATGGAGAAGGCCATCCGAGCAGTAGTTATCTGGTACAATCCAGTTAAAAGGTGATAGGTGAACCTAGATGTGTCCGCTCGGGGGGGGGGGGGGGGTCAGGGGGGAAGAGAATCATAGCATAATACTATGCCTACTGTGGTCCCGGTTAACTGGTGTCAGTTGTCATGCAGTAAACCTATTAAAGGAGAAAGAGCACAAAAATCCAGATTTTTCAATTTCACTGATCTATACCCAAATAGACATGTGGTTGAAAGCCTCCCTATACTTACAGTCCAGAAAAAATAGACCAATTATGCACACTATGTACACAATACTAAAAATGTTTTAAGATTATGAATGAATAAAATACTCATAAAAATGTTCTGAAATTAACATGACCCAACATTTAACACATGGTGAAAACACAATGAAAAACAAATACCCACGCAATTACTTAACAAAAATAAACAGATTAGTACAACATAAATAACATGATACAATTAATACACTATGTGTGTAACTCAAATACATAAAATCCCGACATGTTTCAGTTCTTCGAGGCTGTCATTGCATGAACCTTCTTCTTCAGGGGAGAAAAGCACATGATTTCTTGATTGTCACCATGCAATCCAGGGCCACATGTAAGTTTCCAAATTCGAATCAAGGAATACTCCTAGAACAACAAACGAAGGGGGCCATCACTCAACACCACTAACCAAGTCATATGCAGCCCAGAATGAGGCGCAGGGTATGGGTTTGAGACAAAAATCCAGTCACTCATTCAGATAGGCCTAACACAGTAAGCAGAATAATGGCAGGACTCCCACCATTAGCATAAACATGTTAAACATGCATTTTGGCATCCATAAATCCATTGCAAGACTTCATACCCTGATGAATAGGTAATCAACCTTTTTCTAGCCTTCAACCAACCCAAGCTAAATTCTTTCCTTCCTTCCCCATTGAGGAAGTTCATGGATCTATTTGATGCCTTCTATATCAGCATTAGGAAGGCTTCAAATACAGTGAAGCATTCCTTTGACTTAATGACAGTCTCACTTTTTATCATCTTTCACAGGGATAGGGGATAGCCAGACTCAGAGGAAAGCATCCAGGACTATGCTGGTAGATATGCTGAGACTGGGGCCACAGTATATATATATTTCCCTTAGGGTAGATTTTCATTTTTATGCACAATCGCCTCCACATTTGAGCCCGCCAGCACTTTTTGCTGGACGTTCAGATTTTTGGTCTGTTCCCTTGAGTGAGTGGGAACCTTTTGCCACACTCCCTCATTTTTCTTACCCCATCTTTTGGGATACTTTGTATTTCTTTTTGTAAGTCTCTTGGAGAAATGCTTTCCTCCAAGTTCTATGGTATCTCATTGAAATTTGCTACACACAGCACTCTGTGCAGTGGACTGGGAGCACCTTGGGCTTCCCATTTTATTTTATGTTATAGGGGAAGATCTGTATCCTTCCCATCTTTTATATTGGGAGATCAGCACATCCAACCTTATGTGGAGTGATGTAGCATTACACTGTATCCCCTTTCTCACTGCTCCTGTAACTTTCTGGTTAGAGTGACAAGCAAATCTGAATGGCTGGTGGCTGTGGGTTTATCCTACTTTTGTGCAATTTTTTTATCCTAGGCTGTACTTACAGTTACGGTAGTGCGCCGAAGGGTTATGTTGCGTTGTGGTGTCACTAGTGACGTCAGCATAGTGGCTTCTTTTTTTATTTTACCATTTCTGGTTCGCTTGTCTCTTCTTCTGCAGTGCTGGGTGGCCGAGGTCCCGATTTGACTTTGGTCTTCGGCAGGAATCCTTTGTGAAGCCTGTCAAGGCACCAGCATGTCGAAGGAAAGGGAAAGGCGGGAGGACTTCATAACTACACTGTTCTTTGTCTTCTGGTGTGCCTGCCTGGAAGCAGTTCCATCTGGGGAGTGGGGTCTGGTTGTACTGAAGAGTTTGAATGGTGCATGGGTGCCGACTGGCTCTGTTCCAGCATAACAGCCATATATCCTGAGGCTGAAGACAAGCCGACCACTCAACTAAAGAATCAACGAGGAAGACGAGGAGAGACGCCCGCAGCCATTTCGAGATGACCGAGATACCTTCTGTGTAACTGCTGCTCTGTGACCCCTCCCAAGTATCAGGAAAACTCATAAGAGGACGATTCGAAGAAAAAGTCCCAGGAATGCCCCATCTCACACCTATGAGCATGACAGGCCAAAGAGACAGGAGCGCTCGAAGTCACCCATCATATTCCGGACGAACACCAAGTGCACCACTGGCTGACACGTACACAGAAAAGTATCCCCTCAGTCAGCCATTCAGACCTAATCCAGTACATATCTTTTCAGGAGGAGGGGACTCGGAGATTGTGAATGGGAATACCCCAATGGACTACCTCGATTAAGTGCCAAGAAGCCACTATGCGGACGTCACTAGTGACACCACAACACAGCAGCGTTTGTCATGAAGAATACTCGCAGCCCTGCACAGCAGTACACAAACACACCCGCATACACGAAGAACATGCTTACACAGTACTATAGAGGACGAATACATATACATACCGTCAAAGCTTTTATTATTTTTCTCATTAGCCAAACGCAGAAACGCAAGGCAACAAGAGATCCTGAGCAAGCTTGCAGATGCTTATGGCAATTAACCACATGGGACTACAGGAGTATATATGGAGCCTGGTAGGACCACATGTGATTAATCTATAGGAAACTTAGCATAACATGAGCATGAAGAAATTGCATTTTAAGTCTAAGGAAAATTACAGAAGGCCTCAAGCCACAGAACACCAGACAGCAGGAGCAGGCTCAGGCTGCACAAAGCGCAGAGGGAGCTCACAGGCAAGGTCAGAAATAAAACGGTCACATTCCAAACTCTAGACAAGGGACCAGCTGCAGAAAAATGGAATAAATCCTCATATGCAGACTCAAGAGCTCGATTTTGTGGTCCATAATAATGGGATGCAGCCCAACTAGACAATGGGCATTCACCCGTGGTGGGAAGACAAGCTTCTCAGCAGGCCAGACGGAAGGTGAAACAAGTTTTGCAACGTGGAGGCGCACTCTCATAGGCAAAATTGGTGGTCTACTACCAGATACAATTAAGACATAGTTGCTTCACATCACCTTCAAGAGGTGTACAAAGGGCTGAGAACCAAGTCGGGTCCCAGGCCTCGGTAGACCAACTCCAGCCAATCACGAGACAGAAATCCAGGGTTGGATGGAAAGGGGCAAGAGCCAATGGTAAGCCCACTGCTCTGCAACAATGTAATAGATAGTTTCTTGGGAACGGGGCAGGTCCGCCACCTGACATGTGAGGGCCAGTAGAATAACCGCTATTGGGGATTACTACTCCTCTCGGCACCCAATCTGCAGGGGGCGGGGGGGAAATAGGTTTTTGGGAAGAGCCCAGGTGATGACAAACCACATCAAAACTGGGGAGCACGCATTGTAAAGTTGAGGTACACTAGAGAATCCCAATTGTCTTGGATGATACCTGTTGATTTTTTGTAATAAACCACAGTTCCAACTTGCCGTTGGCAGAGTCCACTATTTAATCTGGGGGGGGGAGGAAGGGTGTTGGACCCTTGGGAGTCGGATGGGCCCGGGAAACATCAAAGACTCTCTCCCGTGGGACCAATCAGTCTTGGCACAACCTGCATTTTCGAGCCATCACACGATGAGCTGTGATCTTCATAGGCTGCAAACCACCAATATCCTTGGAGACTGGCCATTATGTAGTGCATCGCCTTCCGAATATCAAAGCCTCCTAAAACTCCTTTCGGACCTCCAGGGGCAAGATTCCACTACTTAGTCCCCTCACCAGCGTGCTGGACCGAGATAGCGAGACGAACCGACCGGGCAGTCATTGTTCTTCACAGGTGCTTCCCAAAAAGGCGCCAAAAATCACAGAATCAGAGGCATCCTTTGCTGGAAGCCTCTTCACTCAGTTGCTGCTGCGAGATCCACTCCAGTGGTCAGTCTTTCATCAGCCTGACCAAGAATTCAGTTACCAGGTCTACTGCTGCATCGTGGGGGCATTGTGCAGCTACCTCTTCTTCACTTACAAGGTCCTGTGAGACTCAAGGCAGAACTTACCTTGTGGAGTTTTGCTGCTCCTGTGTTGCTGGAGTGCCGATTTGTGTGATTGGGAGTTTGCCCCTACACATTCGCCCAGGCCTAACGCGTGTGTGCCTTCAGAAGTCCCTGACCCTTTTTTCAACAGACGGTACTTACTTGCTACAGAAGACTTCCTCTAGAAGTTTCGAACTTTCTACAGCGTGTGCCTACCTGTTTGTCCCACCAATCCAACTGAGACACTCATAACTAGATAAGGATGTACTTCTAAAGTGTTAGGCCTCTGAAAATATTGCCAAATATTTACTTACTTTTGTTTCCTTTATTTTACCCGAAGCATTTATTACAAAAATATTTTACTTACCTTTTGAATTGCATGCTACCATTCTCAAAATACAAAAGTGTGTTACTTACTCTGAAAGTGCATTGGTTCTTCTATGTACTGATTGTGTGTGTGATAGTACTTACTGTTTACCTTACCTTAGTGTAGATATAAAAGAAACCATTCTTTTATATAAATGTAGTGCGTCCATGGTTCTTTGGGCCTCTTTGTATACTCTAAAGTTCTTTGTACTAACTCCAGCCCTTCACCCTCCCAAGATAAGCCTGGCTCAGCCATTGCTACAAACATGCTGTGTGGTCCAGGCCTATACTAAGAGTTGGCACTCTGTATCCCAAGTGCGAGTATTCTAAAGTCCTACGTTTGTAAAACGCTCTAACATTTCCCCCAGTCTCTGCATGATCCTGCAACTCCCTCTGTGCTCAGCCCCATTCTAGATCTCCTTCTCTTTCTGTCGGTGACAGTCTCCTTGTTTGCTAAAGTGCTAGTTTACCCCATCAGTTGCAGCCAGCATTTCAAACAGAGAAAAAAAGAAAAAGAAAGATAAAAAAAAAAAAGTATCTTGAAGTGGCTGTGGGGGTATTGTGTATTTGTATTGTTCCAATGTTCCAATTACCAGAGCAGCAACGACATGTGTACTCCAGAGGTAGAGTGACCCGATATTTTGAGACCTACACAGTCATTGCATTGCGTGACTTGCAGGCACGAATGTCACCCTCATACTTTGCTTTTGTGCACACAGAAGAAATGGATCATTGGTTTTAATCTGATAATAACCAGTTCCACAGAAGAATATTTTGAGAGAAGATGGTGTGGAGCATTAGAAAAATAGGCGATTATTAAAAGGACATTTTAATGATCTCAACTGGCTCTTTTTAAAATGCTAATCTCATACTCGTAATAAGAATGTCACACTTGCCTTACTGAGCAAATTACATTATAAAACCTTGAATAAGCATATACACGATTTTCTGATAAAAATCCATCACACACCCACAGCATGTTCTGAGAAATCTTTGTACTTTGTTGATTTGCTTCTCGGAAAATAGACCAGCTGCTGCCAATGTGATGCATTTATAATGTTACATGCCCAAGGTGGGGAGTCTGGTACACAACACACCTATTGTGCCCTTTCGAAATAGGTTCACGATAGAGTGGCGCAGGACAAATGGCATCAACAAGGGTGTCTCAATGCTTTGTAAAATAACCAAAACCTCTCGAACCAGTTTGCTTCCTCTGGGTTCAAGACACTCAATGAAATGCCCACGCCTCTGCTATACTGATAAGACTGTAGGATACTCTCTAAAGCAGATCCTGATAGTTTATTCCCATATGTTTAGGTTTCCATCCTAGGGTTGCTTAGTCCACTCAGGAGTCATAATTTCCCTTGGTATATGGTTACTAGTCAAGTTTGGGTATTGATTTGTTGTGTAATGGTTTCTATTAGGTTTAATTAAGAATCCCAAGGTTTCATATGCCTGTGTGGAACCTCTTGGATATATGTTGGTGACTGCGCTATTGTGCAGTTCCCATGGTGAAGATTACTGAAGTAAGGTGTGCTTCAGCTTTATTTCTTTTTGATGTGCCTGCTTGGCTACCCTCTTTATCAGAGAGCGATGCTGACTTATCAGTCTCATTGTTGTCTTGTACACAGCAAGTTCCATTTGTCAGCGAGTGCAGAGTTTGCAAGTTCCAACATGGCCCTTTGAGGCTTGCGTGTCGGGTGGTTCTCTGCTGTGGTTTCTGTGTCAATGGAAGAACATAACCGCGTTCGGGAGCCGGGTCCAGAACTCAGGGTATTATCCAGCTCCAACCAGAAGGCATACCCGGGAGTGGCCTGACCAAACCAGTCCCCCGACACTCGCACCCATGTCTCCCCCCATTAAATAGGATGGGGAGTAGGGTTAACACAACACCATATTGAAGCAATCTATCCACTAGTCATCATGCTCAAACAGAAACTGAACGGGCCAACCAGATTCTAGAAGATGTGTGACATCCTACAAGGTTAAACAACGGTTGAATTATCTGATAACAGGGGGTGGCAGCATGAGGCTGTCAATATGTTTTGCACTGCAATTCCCATGTTTCTTCACCCTGAACCTTGCTGGCTAGGGCTGATGAGTTGTAGTCCAAAACATCTAAAGATCCAAAGGACCACTGTCTTAGAACATGATATTCTTTATTATGCAAGTCACCTTTTCTTTGCCACAAAGCTTAACTTTCCTGCACATTACCAGTTGAGCTGCTCAAGAGCCACACTTGTGCAGTCATCCAAACTTTCAATGTCTAAATTGTTCAGAGACAAGCACAAGGACAGCTTTGCCAAGCCGAGGTATAGGACACCAACAGTCAAGAAAGAGTTTCAGGTCCGTCCTTTCAGAAAGATCAACCTGCTTTGTTCAACACCACAAACTAAATCTGTCAAGAATAACGAAGACATTCTGTCCCCACTTCTTGGGACCTTTCATTATTGACCAATAAATCTCAGATTCATGTAGATTAAGACTGCCTCGTTGGAGGGTAGATGTCTTCCATGTTGCACTACTGAAACCATCTGCAGCTCATGAAAGTTCATCTCAAACTATGCTAACAAGCATACAGGAAGAAAAAGTACAAAGGTTGTGCTACTCACATATCAGAGGAACATCAGTATTCAGTGACTTTGATGCCCCTAAACTGATGTGAGCATATTGCACACTGAATCCTAACTAAACCAGGTTGCATGCAATGGCAACACTTTTCAAGAACCTACGAGGTGTGTTAGTGTCATGTTCTGCCTTCACGGTCACAAGTGGGAGCCTCAATGCACCTAGAAAAGGGGAGCAGCAAGCATCAAGGAAACTTCTCAAAAGAATGCCCTTCTTTTACTGAGAAAAGGGCCCACGGGGGAACACATCCAATGTTTCTCCCTCTGCTCTCTGGTCCTAGGATCCCCAACATGATTCATGCAAGTTTTGGGAAGCCTAACCAGCAGAACAAGATGGCGTCTTCCACATAGTCTCAGCATCTCAGATCAAGCCCCAGCACATAGGCAAGTGATCAACCTGTGCAGCGGGTACCAGCCGACCAGTCAAGCCTGCCCAGAGTACTTGGTGGACCAAGGAAAGCATGGGCACTATGCAGGTGCAGAATGCTATCCAGAAGCTCCTTCTCACCCTCCAAAAGAAAGTTTACCCTTAGTTATGTTATTGTGATTTCTATCGTGCACGGCTGACATTTTCATGGTCTCCAAGCACCTAGGCGGATCTGAAAAGGATGGAGGTTGGAATTGGTTAGTGAGTGGGATTGAGAGGGGGGGGAAAGCTAAGATGGCTTTGATGTGCTGTTGGTAGCCCAGGTTCTTAAAAACGGGTCAGTGTCTGCTGGTTTGTTTTAGTTGATCGACGTTGTGTGGTGGTTGTATATGGGTGCCTTATGTGCGTCTTGTCTTGGGTGTTGTGAGAAGCTTTGTTAAATGGCCATTCTTACTACCATCTGTGGACCTTGTTTTGTTGTGCAAGCCTGCTCTCTACCACCACTCGGCAGGTTGAGCAGACACTTTTCTTCCAGACTAGAGAGACTACAATGGAGATCTTAACTAGAAAACAGGTTTTCCCTTGGACTCAAGTACAGACCCACATGTGTTCCTTTTAATAATACTCATTTACACAGTTGCCTCATCACTAACTTACAAATATATTTACCATACAAGAAAATATCTTATAAATCAAATGGCACCTGATCAACTCATGCAATGCTCGAGTGTGGCAAATGCTTCCCTAATGAACACACGTCCAACTTAAAATCAACTGGAGACAAAACATTTGGCACCAGTGGGTGGGGAGCACGGTTAAAACGGCAGAACGAAAATAATATAGAAAGGAATCCATTGCCTTTATTACAGAACTGCCGATTGATAACATGGGAGCAGTTGCTGTGGGCCCCCCTGAGCCGCGAGGCCCCTTTCATTTGAACAGGTTGAAAGGCTCTGATGCTGTACCTGCACCCTCGAGTAAAAATATTGGTTCCGCTGCCAACAAACTATAACTGCTTATATTTTGTATTAAAAGCATTCACTATAATCGCTTTTTAAAGAGCTCATGGACATCCGTCAGCTCCCCTACAGGGGGTGCCACTCGACAGTTTGAATGCCACTGGTCCAGATCCGCACTCATGTCAGATATTTATGCTACAATTTGTGCTGCATGGTTTTATATTGTGGCCTGTGTAAGGTGAAGCTATGTACAAGGCCCCCCCTTCCACAATTTCCCAATAATTGCCCGCAATTGCTGGAATATTCTAGCCCTAGGGCTGTTGGGGACTGTTACATCCCTCCGCCTCTTTATATTAATCCATCACCTGCAGCTCTGATCTAGAACTCGGCAAGTGGACAAATGACCACTAACATAGCACTCAGCAGCAAGATTACAGAAATAATCCTGGGCCTTACAGGAGTATGTGCTGTGGCGGGGCCAATCTCGTTCAGGCCACGGATAAGTTATGTTCAGTTTGGTCAGTAATTGAACCCAGCAGTCCACAAGAGAGAATCTGCATCCATGAAACCAAAAAAAACATCCGATCCCATGGGTAGTATCACACTCCATGCTTATGGAAAAAGCTGAAAGCAAGGTCACATACCTGCACGCGTTTGCCAACATACACTACGCTTAAGACACATCGCACAACATCTCTGCCGTTAGAAGTCCATTAGAGGTCTAGCTGTAGACATTAAGTCTCCTGCACTCTTTCTCTCCATTAAGAACTCACGGCATCCATCCTATTAACTACCCCATATGACTGTTCGATATGGGGTAGCTAATAGGGATGTGGCCTGCCCTATCGACTTTCGTACTGGCCAAATGCCCACACGCATTCTATACCCTCTGACTAACTTAGGACTTTGGTCCCGCAATGGCATTCAACCTACAGCGCTTTGAGAACATACCAATGGGCGCAGGCGCTATAAAAATTACAATACAAATTGAGGCCCACTGATTTGGAAAGATCATCCGGCCTTTCTCCAATCACACACAAATATCTTTTCCGTAAAAAAGCAATTAGGGATGCATCTATTCTCAAATTAACTAAAGCAGTAAATTGTGTCTTTCTGCATCTTCACCAACACAGAAGGGACTGTTCGACAGCCCTTTCAATACTCGTCTTCGGTGCTGCACACGACTATGAACATCGGTTACCTGAAATGTGTTGATGCTGGTGATGGGCAAGCCGCGGAACAACCAAGTAAACTAACCGCTGCATTCAGCAAACAAATGCACACACCGGGCTTGAAGATCCATGTATAGACTACAACTTCTGCTCTCCGAGGCCCCAGTAAAGCCTGTGAGACGGTCTCCATCCACTGCAGTGTGCTAGCCCCTCTCCCACCAAGCACCACAGTCCCCAATCCCGGGAGGTCTTAAGCACAAACCAAACAAACCAAATAAGCTGGGCCTGCATGCATTGGCCTCTACTACTGGATGCTGGCCATGAGTCACGGCTGACCGTCAGGTGAACTGCAGAGGGTTTGCACTGTACTTTTATTTTCAGGACTATCACACGTACCCAGTTTATGTGGTCATGTTACAAAATACTTTAATGTTGATTTTCTAGGTGTGGTTAGGAAATAAACTGAACAGTGCATGTACACTATCTGTATTCCGCTTCATAATTAAACAAATAGAGCTGATCATTTTCACTGATTAGGGATCTGCCATCTGTTTAGAACGGTTTATAAGGGTGCACTGCCTTGCCCCGAGACACCCACACTTTCTTTTCTAAAGTACCTGGATAAGCTATTTAGGGAGCACACCAATATGTATCCTGCTTGTAACATTTGACCATGTGAAAAGGAGCCTTACCAAACCAGCAGAAATGTGTAGTTAAGCATCTCAGATGTTCATTAACCCGTTAGTTATGCATAACAGGACAGATCTATGCAACTGAAACTCCAAAAACCAGGAAGAGTCACATTTGTGGACTCTTGATGGTCAAAGGTTCCCGTGCTGAAATGCCCAAGATCAGCAAATACATCAGAAATTGAAAATGCCTTTCTTCCACGGGTTTGATTAAGGGCAGTGTTTTGGCTTCAGTATTGCAGCCTATCGCTCAAGTGGAGATCTGCTGTACTGTTTTTTGTCTAAACGGTAATTCATAAATTGTCTGAGCTGGCGAAAATCAAAACCTCCCCGAATAGTCACTTTTGCGCCAAATTTGGGAGACCTTAAAAAGCAGTTAAACAAAATATATATGCAAAACAGTTTAAATTTCCAGGTGCCCGACTGCTTCATTGTGCAATGGTTTGTCCATTCATTTATAAACTAACCACACAATATCAAAGGCCAAATGAGCATTTTCTAAAACCAATGGTTCCATTTTTGGCACACAAAGGAAAGAATCCTTGAAATTTAAAAAGGAGCTCCAAAGTCACCATCTTACCCTATAGCAAAAGCTCTACTGCCCCTTGTGAAGACGGTGGTGAGCCAACGTGTCTAGGACAGGGGATAGAAAAAAGAACTAGCCCTGTTTCTGGGCACTCTTCTTAACAAGAAGACACCCTGGTGTAAAGATGTGCACCTCAAACTTTAAAGAATGACCCAACTGTTTACGTTGTTCACTCAGGGGCTTCCCTGGTTCAGAGAAATGGGTGTGCCGGCTATGGCAATAGAGAATACTTTTTAGGGGTAGCCCACTAGTGTCAGTATCCCCTTTTAAAATCAACCTGTTTTGGGGGTATCAGACTGCTAGACTGCCTTCTTCAGGGCTGATCTCCTGAAGCATGGGAGGTAGTACATTCATACACAAGGTCCTGTGCTCTCTGAATTATTTACCTGTTTCAGGAGCATTTCTGAATAGTGGTCATTCACCTATAGGTAAGAAAAATAAAAAAATAAAAATAATGTCTCTTAATGTTCGAAATTTATTTTCAGGCAAATCGGTTATTTTACTATGCACAGCTAATTTAATCAGCGGGAGGAATAATGGGTACTCGCCCATTAAATACGGAATACAGATGCAGTGTCCTGTTAGTGACTGTGTTTTCAGCTGTATTTGCGGCATAGAAGACACAATCAGAAAGAATATTTTAAGCTACATGTATCTCGTGCGGTTGGGAGGCATGTTAGTTAAAACTTACACCGTGGTCTACATACCTACAGTCGCCCCTTTTCGTCCTCACACCATAGTTACAGAATAGAATACCGGCCGTACCGGCGCATCAGATAGTACGGCATTATGTGTACGTCATTGCGACTCCAAAACAAAATCATCTGATCGCGCAGGAAAGTGGTCGTGCCATAATGGAACAGATTCGCATGAATCAAGTACTAATGTGCAATCACCTAGAGCACAATGATTTAAGTCCAAATTCTGAACAAGCTGTCGACCACTCCGCAGCTCCCTTTCACCACCAGCTTCCTAATGAAAAATCATGCCAATCTACCTTCTTGTTTTCTCATTCCTCGCTGCTCTAGTGCTTTTTCAGCCTTGATTAAAAGTGACTAGCATAGCCTGGAAGCACCAATGAAGTAAACGTACATTTTCTCATGTTTTATTGGTCCATTACCTTATCTTTTTTCTGCAACTTTTCTGCTATTCCTCAGCGGATTCAAAGCCTATCTCGCTAACCGCCACCAATTTGTCCAAACGGATTCCGCAAGATCACCAAATCTACCCATCACCAGTGGAATCCTGCAAGGATACATCCTGCCACCCCTTCTTGGTCTTCACCCTTTAGATAAACCAAATTTGTCCAAACGGATTCCGCAAGATCACCAAATCTACCCATCACCAGTGGAATCCTGCAAGGATACATCCTGCCACCCCTTCTTGGTCTTCACCCTTTAGATAAACCAATCAGAATCCTCCTGGCTCCACACAACATCCATATACGCAAACACGCAAATGACATGCAGCTCCAACTCAAAATATTTCCAATTAAAAGAACCACAGACTCAATGCCTCCCTCACGTTGATCCAGTCCTTGATGTCCAATGTTTACCTGAAGCAAGACAAATTTGTTCCAAAACCAAGGAACACCCTCAATTTCATACTTTGCTTTTCACTATGAACCTCAGGGGCTTCAGCTGACCATTTGTTCCAAGTCCCTTGTGTTGTACATCGACAGAGACCTCTCCTTCAAGGGGAACATGGCAATGAGGGCACATAGCACAGAAGACACAAACTGCTTGGTACCAACTTTCCCTTCTGTGGAAAATCAAGCTCTTCATCCCAGCAAACAACTTCAGATCTGCTGTCACAGCCTTGGTCCTCTCCCACCTAAATGGTGGCAATGCCTTCCTTGAAGGCCTTCCGGTGACCACCGGAGATGTGCACTACATGCTGAAGCTGGACTGAAAGGACTCCACAATTCCGACCACATCACCCCGAACTGTACTGACTCCCACCGCAAGCACTTGCCTCCTTCAAATCCTGCATCAGATACAAGATTGTCGCCCTCAAGTCCCCAATCTACCTCCCTGAGAAGCTCAGCATTCTCCAGAGGCCAACAATCATATACATGGACATGCACAGACTTTAGCTCTGCAGTGCAAGAAGGACCGGACCAGAAAGAAGGCTTTGTACGTCTATACCCCTGGACTCTGCAACCTCCTTACCGTCGTCACCTGACTTGTGTCCCCTCTCACCCTCCTGCTTCTACATTTCTGGAAGGTGCTTAAGACCTCCTTCCTTGTTATGGAACGTTTCCCTCTTAATACCTAGGTTCACACCCCACCCACCTAACCGGAGACTTGTCGGTCTGCTCCTCCCAGATTTCTCAGCTGGTTGCTTGTAGATAGCGTGCAGATCCCATACTGCCAAATTGCCCAACCTCCCCGACAACGGTTTTCACTCCATGCTCCCTGGATCGGTTACAATCTGCATCACTCGCAGTGTACCTTCTCCTATGACTTGTAACGTGCTCGGTTACACCCCAAAGAACACCCAAATAGTTATAATTTATACGTTTAATGTACCATTGATCAAAGGTCCATAAAACATGTTAAAAATGTGAGAACATGAAGAAAGAGGATATGATGCAGTCAGCTGGATAAGAGTGTATAACAAACAAAAACGCATATCTTTGAAATAGGGTTCAAAATATGCATTCGCCACTAGCCATTGGCTAGTGATAATGGTTTCTTGCAGGGTAAGAAATCGTTTGCCGAATTCATGTTAAGAATTGAGGGGGTGACTTGATGCCTGGCTAGCAGCTAGCAACTTTAAATTTTTTGCACAGATTACAATATCTGTTTACAGCCAACACATTGAATCAATTTTCTTCCCCATTACATACAAGGAACGCATACATATGTAAATTGATAATTGCAACTGTCCCTTTACAGTCTAATATAAACCATCACAGCATCCTACCACACTATGCAGGTTACTTTCTTACCAGTTAGTCTTAAAAATTGCCCTAATGGGTGATTCCAAGATGGCGGCCAGCAGGAACAGATGTGTGTAGTGTAGCTCCGTCCCCACCGGGCTGCAACAGAAGCAGACATGAGCAAACGTGCATAGGCATAGCCTGAAGGGGCCTGGAGCATTAACAACGCTGATGGTGCGCAAACTAGCGAAGCAGCCTGACTGCTCGGGTTTGAGGGAGGAACGGTGCGCGATGGTCCTGGGTTACTGCGGTGTAGATGCCGGCCCCTGTATCCAAGAGGAGTGTGTGGCAGATCTGGGAGGCACCCCAGCATCGATTGGCTGGTGTACTAGGGTCCCTGCCCACGGTGAGCGCAGACCATCTGCTGGAGATGGGGAAGGAGCTGTAGAACCTCAGCACGGGTGCCAGTCGGCACTGCGGGAGTCCGGGAGGTGAGAGCAGCGCCTCACAGACAAATGGAGCAGAGGGCCGCAACGAGCACCAGATCGACCTGAAGGTGATAGCTAGTCGGGCAGGGCCCCAACAACATTACAGGCCTCAATACAAGATCTCCCCACCCCCACCATCCGGTGGATGCAG
Organism: Ambystoma mexicanum; assembly: GCF_040938575.1. Taxonomy (NCBI): domain Eukaryota; kingdom Metazoa; phylum Chordata; class Amphibia; order Caudata; family Ambystomatidae; genus Ambystoma; species Ambystoma mexicanum. Next base: position 141,669,853 of record NC_090930.1, on the reverse strand, counting down.
CTTGTAAGAAGACGACCTGTCGGGGGGAATTCGGGGGCAGGCGCGAACAACAATGCTAATTTGACACTACAGGCCGCCATCAAGCCCACGGATCTAGTACAAAGCTGAATAAAAGGGGAGGGGGAGGGCACCACAAAGATAATGTTAGGGCATTCCTATACACCGACTGGCCCGGATAGAGCATCCACAGGGGGGTCACATACGATCCGATAGATATAACTGGAAGCCCCCCCTGGTGATGTAAAGGACACAAAGGAGAGAAGAATATATACCTTACACATCTGCCAAATACTTGCTACTAGACAACGGGACGAGACCCAAGTCTGCAGAATAAAGGGAGAATCCACGAGAAAGCAAGCAACAGGCCCCATGTCCAAAAGCAAAGGGAAGGAAGTGGCGGCAGGGCAAAACCCCCTACAAAAGCACCTCGAAAGCAGCATTGCAAAAATGTGGTGCCCAGAGGTGCAGCCACGGACTAGTGAGGGCGCAGAGGGCCAAGACGCACCACTACAGTGCAACCTGGAGGAGTACAATATGGCGGTGCGCAAAGACGACTTGCAACAATGGTTCAAGGAATTCCAGGACCAATTTAATGCGACATTCCAGACTCGCAGTTAAAGGCAGAAAGTAAGCAGTCTATACAAGACCTGAAAGCAGCTGTTGCAAAGCTTGGAGAGGACTGACACTACTGAAAGGGCCCTACAGGAGATGGCGGACGACACGAAAAAGAACGAAGTTCTGCAGCATATTTTCCGCCTTTGCCACAATCTGGAACTAAAATGTAGAACAGGTCTGGGAGATCTGACATATGGATTAAGAACTTGGCGGAGTCCGTGGATGACACGAGTTTGAAGAGCACGGTGCAACAACTGTTTGCAGACCTATTGGTGGGGGTAGTTTGAAGGTTGTGGGGGGGAAATGAAGAAGCTGTCCACCTGGACCGCATACACCGAGTAGGACCACAAGAACTGAACTGGAGTCCAGGCTGATGAACGTTTTGGCAGCAGTTACCTCATGCCCAAAAAGTGTTGAAAGCGGCATGCACCTCAGGTCCTATGAGGATCAATGGAATAGAGATGCAACTATTCCAGGACTTGGCACAGAGCACGCTGCAAAAACAGGGCGATGGGACCCGCAGTGAGATTCCTAACCCAGACAAACGTCAGTTATAAATGAACTTTTCCCATTGGCCTGCTCTTTACCTGGGACGACCGCCAACATAGGATCACGACGTGCGAAGAGGGAATACAGATTCTACAACTCCACGAGGTGGTCAGCCAAAGTTGCAAATTGAACAAAACTGTGCTAAGAATTGGCAGGAAGCCCTGGGAATGGAAGACAGTAACGAGGATGGATAGGAAAAAGGAGACAGCCCTTGCTGTAAGACTGCCCAATTTAATGTACGGACGCCTATTTGGGAAGAAGATGAGGGCCGAGGTGGGCCCACTATTGGCACGATATCTTTGATAAGTGAATCAAAAGAAACTGCACATTTCAGTTATGCTAGTGGCAGGGTGGGTCCACCGTACAGTGGATGACCGCTAGGAATCCAAGGGTGGGGGTTAGTATACCCTAGAAATGTTCTCTGGGAATGTTGGAGGGCCAAAAGAGGTGGACTCTACATCCAGGCATGCATAGGGATTTTGGCTATCCCAAAAATGGGGGACGGGTGGGTAGGGAAGAAGGAGGGAGGTGGTAGAGGATTTATTGGGTTGGCAGGGATTGTTGGGGAGTTGATGTTGGGTTGGGAGGGGAGGGGGCAGGGTGAGGGGAAAGGGGGGGGCACCAGAGAAGGGGAATTAAATGGTTAAGGGGAAAGCATAAAGGGGCTAAGACCATCACTGATGTCTCGTGTAATGTGCGGTGTATGAACATCCCAGTTAAAAAAAAAAAAGAAAGACACTGGAGGCATTTTTAAGAGCGGAAAAGCCAGACAATTATGTATAAGGAAACCAACATTAGGAAGAGAGACAAAGGGAAACCTAAGATTAGAGGCTACTCTCGGGTCCATCAGGCTAATGATATGGATAAGACACCGGGTGTGCTCATAAAAATGCACAACAGGTTGAATGAAATAGAACCAGGGGAGAGGTATATTTTTCTTAATATAAACAGAGTCCCACACATACACACTAGCCACTGTTCATGCCCTTAATGTTGGTCATGATTATTTTTTTATTTCTTTTTTTTTATTTTTAATGGGAAATGTCGCAACTGGAGGGATTTGCAAAAGGGGACATAGTATTGACAGGGGATTTCAACATAGCTTGGGTCCCTTTGAGAAACCCGACTGTATTCTCCCACCCGCTCCCTCAGGATCTTCCATTTAAGTGGCCAGGGAAGGGCCATCCCTTTTGGATCCCGACCCTCGGGGTGGACAAGCGAGGGAGGAGCACCCGAATGGAGGGTAACGAGGGATTGGGTGGAAGGTGCCCGAGGGCGAGACATGGTATTCCCCCAGTCCCAGAAATACTTCAACCTACTCTCACTAAGTTTTTATGGGGCGTCTCCATTTCCAACAAATTCCAAGCCGAGAAAGAGGCCACTAAGATCAGTAAGGATTACCAAGAGGCATAACATAGGGAATATAATGGAAACCTACCCTAGAAAGAACTCCAGTTGTCCCACTAATATAGTCAGTCATTTAATAGTAACCATTCACACAACCGACTCAATTTGACTGGTGTTTTCACTATAAAAAAGGTATTGTCTTACACAAATGGAAGAAAGACTAGGAGAGCAAGCAGGAGAGCAAGTTGGGAGGAGAACCGAGATGCCAGAGCTGGCCAGGACCGGAGGCCAGAGACCAGGATGCCAAGACGCTGAGAAGCAGCAGTTCGAAAGAGCCGAAGCACGGCGAGGGAGCTGTGTCTCCAGGGAGCCAAGAAGGGTATACTTGAAAGAGTGGTGTTGTCTATCCTTAAAGAGACCGAAAAAGAGGTTACTGAAAGAGGGGCTTCAGGGAAGCCGATGCTCGACCTAGTTCCACCCAAACCACAGTCATCCATGATGAAAACTCCGACATGCTCCCAGACTTGGCCTTCACTCAGCGGAATGGTCCTTTATTCGCTGAAGCCTTCCTACAGGTTGTACTCGAGTCTGGCGGTCGGAAGGGAGGAGGGCCATTTTTCTTTTTAAAGAAAAAAAAAAAAAACTCCTTTATAGAGGGGATGTTACTTCTGAAGGAATGCCAAGAGTAAAACGAGTGGTTCCGCGAAGTCACAAACAAATAGTGCTAGAGATCGCACACTCACATTTCACAGGAGGACATTTAGGCCAAGACTCGGGCGCACTTGGCCAACAAGTTCCATTGGCCAGGGATACATGTCGACACGTTTCATTCAAACGTGTGAAATATGTCAGCGTACCAGTAAATCCATTACCCATCATCGAAGTGCCATTCTCGAGGATTGGACATCATTGGCCCCCTGGAAAAATCTAAGCTATGTGTTGGTAATACTAGACTATGCCACCCGATACCTGGAGGCATTTCTCCTGCGTAATAACACCTCCTAGCAGATGTTCAAGCATTTACTTACCTTCTTTTCTCAAGTTGGCTTCCCCAAGGATATTTTAACGGACAAAGGCACCACCTTTATGAGTAAGATCATGGGGGCAGGGGAGGGGGGTGGGGGGAGTAAAAGAGCTACTTCATAGAACCACTTTGAAAACGTCCATTTACCACCCCCCAAATGGACGGGTTAGCTGAACGGTTTAATAAGACCCTTAAGACCATTCTTAAAAGGCTAGTTGACAAGGACGGAATCAATTGGGACCAGATGATTCCGTGGCCCCGGTTTGCCTTAAGAAAAACACTGCAAGCCTCCACTGGTTTCTCACCCTTCGAATTATTGTATGGGCGAGAAGCCAGGGATGTTTTAGATATGCTTTGAGAAACATGGGAGGAAAGGAAAGAAGCTCCAATTTCAATGTCCCAGACAGCCTCTCGGTTACAGTAAAATAAAATTTAAAAAAATATCGCAATAGAACAATCTCTGGTTCAAGATCATCTTTAAAGCCCAAAGTCAGCAGAAAGCATCAAAGTCCTTGTGCTTCTCCCTACTTCAGATAACAAGCTTATTTCTAAATGGCATGGGCCATATGAGGTATTGGACAAGACTGGACTATGTAATTATAAGATCACCCAACCAGACAGTTACCAACAGATGTAAATTTACCATATAAAACTTAATAAAATGGAAGAAAAACACCTCTGAGTTTAATGCCACCGTTTTATCTTGTCCAATACCAGAAGAGGTGACCTACAATACTCAAATTTCCTCGGATATCACTGAGACACAACAAAATGATCTTCTTGAATTGCTAGATCAATTTCCCGATGTGATCCATGAAGAACCTGGCAGGGTGAAAGGAATATACCATCACATCTGCACCCCTGAAGGCAAGGTAGGACATCTCAAACCATATCCACTACCTAAGGCCGGTAGAAATATTCCCATCAAAGAAGTAGAAACAATGCTCCAGGCCAACGTAATTGAGCTATACACCAGTCCCTAGTCCTCCCCCATTGTGTTAGTGGAGAAGACAGACAAATGTTGGAGGTTCTATATAGACTTCCGAAAGGTGAATAACATCTCTGCCTTCAACGCCTACCCAATGCCTCGTATTGACGATCTTATGATATGATATGTCATTTATAACGCGCCTGTACACAAGTGTTAAGGCGCGACAAGACAAGGGAGGGAAGACACAGGGATGACAATACAAACTAGATTACTAGGCCTTGTGTCCTTGTGTCATTCAGCTCATACAAGTGTTGCAATGTAAAGTGCAGGGGGAAAAGGAGGAGAGGGAGTGCCAGGGAGAGGGAAGGGGTACAGAGCAGCCAGGGCAGCAGCACTCTGGGTGGGTGCAAGGGGGAAGGGGGACTATGAGTAGCAGTTACAGCTCCTAAGTGCTCAGTAGGCCCGGAGGCAGTGCAGGGGAGACTGATAATCGACGAACCTGGTATCCAGTAGACTCTGAGGGTAGCCAAGCAACAGGTCGGCACAGGAGACAGGTGGGTCCAGCAGGGGAGAGAGAGAAAGCAGAGGAGAAAAGGAAGGTCTTGAGCTGCATCCAGAATTTCTGGTGGTCCAGCTCAAGTTTGAGAGGGGCAGGGAAGCCATTCCAGAGGGATGCGCCTGCAGAGGAGAGTGATCTATCCCCCCCACTCTCTGCCTGGAGAAGAATCGGACCCTCCGAGATTGAGGGAGCTGAACGAAGGGCTCAAGAAGGAAGGTATTTTGGGAGAGAAAGTTGGATTAATGCGGCCCCCGGCCCCAGAAAGCCTTGTGGACGATGTAGCGAGAGTGTTGAACTTGATACTTTTAGACACCGGGAGCCAGTGGAGAGATTTCAGGGCTGGAGAGATGCAGTCCCTGGGCTTGAGGCCCAGATCAAGTCTTGCAGTCTTGTTCTGGATTAGTTGCAGAGGGCAGAGAGTAGAGGAAGGCAGACTGAGAAAGACTGTTGCAGTAAGCACGCCTAGAGAGAACCAGGGGTCTGGAGACAGTGAGCCTCTGGGGGAAAGTGAGAAAAGGAAGAATACCTCAGAGGAGGTGCAGTTGGTAGTGGGCCTTCTATGCAAGGCCCGTGATGTGAGGAGAGAAGGAGAGTGGAGTCGAAGTTGACAACAAGGTTTTTTTGCCTCACAGGAAGGCAAAGTCAGAGGGCCCAAAGAGAGCAGCCACTGTGAGGGAAGGCGGGAGCAGGGGTCCCAATGAGAAAGATCTCCACCTTACTGGCGTTAAGGCAGAGATCATTAGAGGCGCACCAATCCTCGCTGATGGACAGTCTGAGGGGAGCTTGAAAGAGAGCAGAGTGTCATCCGTATAACACTGAATGTTAGAGCAGAAGGTAGAGATACAGTGGGCCAAGTAGACATTGCCAGGGTGAGAGGAAAGAGGCCTGGTGAACACCACAAGTGGAGAGAGGTGGTGGAGAGGACCCAAGTTGGACTTGGAAGGGTCAGTCCAGGAGGAAGGAGGTTAACCACTCCAGGGCCTGATCAGTGATGCCTAGGTTATCACAGAGTCGTTTGATCAGGATGGCGTGATTGACCATGTAAACAGCAGAGGAAAGGTCAAGAAGGAGAGGACAGGCTGTAGTCCAGATCAGTGAGCAGATCTTCACGGGTGCTCAGGAGAGCAGGTTCTGTGCCTCCTGCTGCTCTGAAGCCAGAACGATGGTTATGGAGATAACCAACAGATTCAGTGTGGAGTGTAAGCTGGGAGATGGCCAGATTTTCCAAGAGCTTGCCCAGGAAAGGAGCGATAGAAATCGAGCAATAGTTTGCCGGACAGGTCGTATCAGCAGACGGCTTTCTAAGGAGGGGCTGCACAAGGGAGTGCTTGAGGACATAGAGGGGAAGGATCCAGTGGCGAAAGAGTAATTGCAGAAATCAGCCAAGGCTGGAGAGAGGCTGTCAATGTGGTCCTTGATGGTTTTGGAGGAGCAGGGAAGCACCCGTTTGGATGACACTTTCATAGATCAGAGTTGTCTAGAAACATTGTCAGGTGTTGCTGGAGAAAAAGAGGAGAAAGGAGTAGGGGGGGGGGAGAAGAGAGGCAGCCAGAGGGGGGCAGGGAGAGGAATAGGAGAAAGGACCAGACGTCCTGAGCTTCAGTGATGAAGTGAGAAGCCAGAGCCGTACAGAGGGCCTGGGAGGGAACAGGAGAGGTGGAAACTGCAGATAGATTGGCCAGCTCCTTGCAAATTTCGGCCATGTTGTAGAGGCCACAGAGACGCGAGCTTGGATGTGGACTCTTCTTGGACAGGGCCGTGAGTCTGGAGCAGACGGCAGGCCAGATTGTCATAGAATACAACCGACGCCCTCCAACTCATCTCAGCCACCCTGCACTTTTGTTTCTGCGAAACAAGGTCAGAGTCATACCATGAATTGCACTTGGAGGTAGGCTTTAGACAGATTCTCATGATGGGGGCAAGGACATACAGAGTGTTGTAGACAGAAAGATGAGGTTGGAGAGGGCTGTGTCAGAGTGCGAGTCAGCCGCAGGCGTAGGAGGAGCAGAGAAAGTAGCGGCAAAGGCATCCACTGACACGCTTCATGGACCGAATTACCAAAAAGGTAGGTGACAGTGCTGAGGTGGGCTTAGCCTGAGGGACAGAGTTTCAGGTGAGAGGAGAGCAGAAAATGGTCAGTCGAAGAGAGGGGTGGTGAGAGGGATAGAGAGGGAGGATGTCTGAAGAGATGAGAACATCCAGGGTCTGACCGGCAGAGTAAGTCAGACCAGAGGGTAGAATGTCGCAGAGGTTGCGGAAGAGCCCAGAGGAGGGATTATAAGCATCCAGGTGGATGTTGAGGTCTCTGAGAAGTTGATTGGTAGAGGAGAGAAGAGAAAAGATCAGCCCACTCTGGGAGCAAGAGGGCAACTTGGCCAGGTGGCCTCAGTCAGAGAGAGGCCATGATTGATAGAGAGCCTGCAGACCAGGCATTCAAAGGAGGAGTAGGGCTGCATATGAAGGACAGAAGCAGGGACCCACTATGGAAAGGTCAGGGCTACTCCACCTCCGAGTTGGTTGGTTCTGGGTTCGGAGAGGATCTTGTAGCCATCAGGGAGGAGATTGTCAAAACCCATGACAGAGCTGGCCGTGAACCATTTCTCGGTGAGAGCGAGGACATCCAGGTCAAGTTCTTCGAGGAGGTGACGGATGTCAAACAAGTGTGACAGCAGAGTGCGAGTTAAGAATAGCGAAGTGGAGTGGGTTGCCAAATTTGAAAGACTTCTGGGGTGGGGTACAGGCTTGAGGAACGCCCAGCAGGGGAGGTGGAGGGCACGAGAGTGAACAGAGGAGGTGGCATAGTAGACAGAGGAGCAGGAAGGTGCCAGAGGAGCTGTGGGGTGTTAGGAGGAGTAGCAGGAGAAGGAAGTTGATACGATGCAGGAGACGCCCATCGAAAAGGAGGAGACTAGGCTGAGGGCATGAGACCAAGACAGGGTCATTCAAATAGACATTAATAATCTTGAAGGAGGCCAAGAGGGCCACCCACCAAGTGCCACCATTAATGGGAGAGGAAGAGATAGGGGAAGAGAGCCAAGACCACATGAGGGGTCCTTAGGTCTGGTGAGGAAACGAAGGCGGGGGTGGAAGATTAATAGAGAGCAGTAGTGGCTGCTCCCACTTCCTGCACTTTTTGTACTATTTTTGGTAGATGCCGGTCGACGGCTGCGCCACGTGCACACACTGTGCCACTACCCCTTTGCCACCAAACACATGCGTCGCACAATACTGCAGCCTTGTCCTGCGAGGGCTTTCCTGCAGAGGGTTCTTAAAGGCTTGGATATTGGATATTATTGACAAATTGGATGGTGCTGTCTATTTGTCCACCCTAGACTTAACCAAAGGGTACTGGCAAGTTGAAGCGTGACGAGGGAGCCGTGTCTCCAGGGAGCCAAGAAGGCTTTGTGTATGGTAGCCAAGAGGAGTGCTGGTCCTCTGCAGAACCTGTGAATGAAAATGCTCTTTCCTCTGGGCTGGCGAGAGAGCCCAGGAGTGTCCGAGGAACAGGCAATGAGACCATGACCTCAAAACAAATAGCCAGTGAGGAGCTGAAGTGCAGAAGTCAGCCCGGTGAATCTGAAAGCATTGCAGAGCTGGGTTGTGAAGAGCGCGATACAAAGGAACACTAGAAACCCATAAGCAAGAGGGCCGCATTTGTTTGAGTGTTTGGATTGAAGCTAACGGGAAGATTAAACAAAGGCAATGATACAAGTAATAATGTAAGCGTGAAACTAGGGAAACATGTATGAAATACTAAATGGAAGGAAGTCAGATAACGAAATGAGATGCGAGTGGAAAGAGGGCCAGAAACCCATGGAAAAAGTGCAAGAGGCACGAAAGGAAAAGACAATGTAAAAAGGGTGCGAGTAACCCGGAAAAAAAGAAGTGCAGGAGCACATGAAAGACAGAAAGAAATGTGCAAGAGGCACAAAACAGAAAAGGAATAAAGGACAGTGCTAGTGTGCACTACAAAAGGGAAAAGAAACAAAGAGACAAAAGGGTCAGAGTGGTCGCGTTGAGGAAAAGCAAAGAGCCTGGTGTTTTTGAAAGCCTCCGATTCTACCCCATGAGAGATGGTATGCAAGACAGAGGATCAGGAAAAGGCACATCCTGACCAGCTGAAATGGTGCTTAAAACTAGAGGGGCCTGAGCTTGAGGAAGAGCGCCTTGAGAAACTAAAAAGGAACTGTGACCTGTTTTGTTTTTTTGTGTTTTAAAAGCTGGAAGAGGCCTGAGCTTTAAGGGAACCCTGAGGGGAATATTGAGGAAAGTTAAATGAACAGGTTGAAGCTTGGGGAAGGGAACCCCAAGCAACTCATAAGACAATGAAGACATTTGAAATTACTGTAAGAGCCCTGTGTAGAAGGTCTTACGAACAGCCCTGTTGAGTGATCCCATCTGTGTGACATGACCATATTACACCTGGCGAGAAGACAACCCGAAACCAACTTTCGTTTTGCCACTTTTGTTGCATCACAATTTTTTCCTTTTCAAAAGACTTCCCATCACATTTTTGCAAGGCGTGATGGCAAGCATAGGTTTAGACACAGACAGACCTATTTTGGACAATTAGACCACGACGGCCTTTCGAAACAGTTAAGGAAACCATCCCTTTACAATTGGGGCCAGTCAGGCATTCCACCAACCCAGGAACCTTAGTAAATAAAGGATTTAAAAACAACTACTTTTCAGTCTGTGTCTCTTGATACCATGCCCGTCTCACAGTCCCCCAAGAAGATAGGAGCACACGGGCCTATGCTGGCATTGCATGACGCCTGTCGTGAAGTCAGGGGACATGCATAATAATTGTAGTAATATACTTATTACTCTCACGTCCACTCCGCTTCATCTAGGATAGCCTATACATGGGTGTGCGCACGTATACTCGGGGGGGGTTAAGGAGGAGGAGCTGTGCATGGTCTCATTATCGGAAGATGCCCCCACTAAAGACAGGGATCTTGCTAAGTGGAGGAACGAGAAGGTTATGAAAATGCGGGTTCCATCCGATATATTGCATTATCCGGTTCTAGTCGAATCAATAAGGGACCAAATAGACACATACTTTGCATAGAATGTATTGCCAGACGTGGCCCTAGAATCAATATGGGATGCATTCAAGGCGGTACTGAGAGGTCAGTTGATGGCTCTAAAAGCTATTAGGGAGAAGCAAAAAATGCAATTGTAAAAAGGAAATGGAGAACCAGTTAACGACAATAGTGGGGAAACTGGCTAAGGGTCTGAATAGAACTTTACAGAGCGCCCTGAAACACACCCAAGGTCAGCTGAACTACTCTGCACGAAGAAGGCTGAGAAAGCCCTGCTGTACACAAAGCAACCAAGGCAGACCAGTTGTTAGCAGGACAATTAAAAAACAAAATGCTGGCTAATATGGGCTTGAAACTGAGGGCGAAAGAGGGGGTCATGGTTACGGGCCACGAGGCGATACTGGCGATTTTTGAGGATTACTACACCAAGTTCATCACAGACAATCCCGACGGGGATAGGCAGGAGGCATATTTAAAGAACGATCCGGTTACCCAAAATTTCTAGGTTAGAAAGGGAAGAACTGGAGGAGATTCAAGAAAGCGAAGGCAAATAAATCACTTCCCGGAATAAAGCACCCGATCCGGACCGATACCCAGTGAGCTTCTATAAAAAATGTCAAGTGAACCTAATCCCATGGCTCACTACACTGTATATAACACATTCAGGTCAGAGAGAATTACGGGGACAATAAACAAAGCAAAGGTGGTGGTGTTCCCGAAGCCCAACAAGGATCTGACGCTTCCCGGCTCATATAGACCTATAACGTTAATAAATCATGATGCAAAAATATATACAAAGATTTTAGCAAATAGGTTGACAGCACTTCTCAGTCCAAATTCATACCAATTACACAGACACATGACAATGTGTGCAGAGTCTGTCATTTGATAGAAAAGACAGCCATAACACAACTTCCAGCCCGCTGGTTTCTTTGAATGCGGTAAAAGCGTTAACACTTCGTCAAATGGTCATTTTTGTTTCGCATAATGGAATATATGGGATTTGGGTCGGAATATCTTCTGATCGTACAGGGAATCATCAAGCCCCTTCCATTCGGCTGGCAGTTAATGGTGCCCTTTCTAGAAGTGTCGACATCAGACGAGGCACAAAACAAGGATGCCTGCTGTCTCTGTTGCTTTATGCCATTTACTTAGAACCCCTGCTAATTAAGTTCAAAGTCACTGGCCGGGTCAAAGGGCACAACATGGCCGGGTAGGATCACAAAGCGATTACATTTGCGGTCGACATGCCGATTACAGCTGACCTGTAGAGATTGTTGCTGGCCCTCATAGAAGATTTGGAGAAGTTCGGGACGGTTGCAGGGCTAAAGGTTAACAGGCAGAAATCGGAAATCCTGAACCTATCAGTCCAGCCAGATCATCTAGAAGAGATGAGGACACTCGCCCAGCTTAAATTATCGCAGGCAGGGATTTCTTAGCTAGGGGTTGTCATTACCAAGACAATAGGGTAATTATACAATTCTGACTATCCTCAGTTGCTACAGAAAATAAAAGCAGAACTACAGAGATGGCGGCCCTTTCGGTCTTTTGACTAGGGAGGTTGACGCCAGTGAAGATGGTGGTTATTCTTCCAAGAATCTTTTATTACTTCCAGGGAATCAAGGGGGACTAGGGCTCCCACATTTTTGTAAATACTATGAGGCAGCACAACTCCGGATGGTGAGGGAATGGTTTACAGGAGATACCCTGAAAATATGGGCACGGCAGAGGCTGAACACCCTTATCGGAACTCCTATTGTTGGGGGAGGACGCATAGACCACCAAATGTGCACATTAGTAAAATAGTTGTTGGTACCGGGCATCTGGGGCTCTGTGTTGGCAAAAGGGGCCCTCTCTACTGTTCCATCCCCATTTATGCTGTGTCATAACACCCAATTTCCGCCAGGGATGGAACGGGGATCATTTCGGGCATGGCAGGCAGCAGGTTGTCTAGAAATACATGACATGTTTCAAGGGCAAGAACTTATATCATTTGAGGCCTGTAAACAAATAGGGATCACTGAGGGGAACAGATTGCGCTACTGCCAATTGAGTAATTGGGTCATTGGGTCCGCTATTCGCCGGTTAACCCCTTTTCAGATATTTATTCCAACTCACTCAGGGTCGAGAAAATTGGTCTCATCCATTTACACATTTCTTAATGAAAGCTTTTCTCCGATACAATGGCGGTAAATGAAGCAGGTGGGAGACCACATTTGGTAATGCGGCGTTAGTGGAAAGGTGGGAACATCTCTGGGGCAATAAAAACCGAAACTAACACGATCCATCCAAACGTGGGAAATGTGGTATTAGATAATGTTGCAATATCACTACACCAGCAGCTTCACGCAATGTATCCTACTGTTTCATTAGACTGTTGGAGGCAATGCACAGCTATCGGGGACTGGACCCATGTATGGTGGGAATGTCCAGCCCTCCAATCATTCTGGCATGGGGTAAAGTCTTAGATGAATGAGATATTCCTAGGGACTGAAAATACAGATGTGAAAGTATGGTTGTGTGGTTTGTGGGATCTGGATAACAAAATGTTTACCAAGAGGCAATTACGGGGCTACATGATTCTTCTTATAGCAGCATGGCTTTTAATATCACAAAACTGGAAACAAAGGCAAGCATGGACAGAATTCTAATGGCTACAGAAGGTATGGAACTTTGTGACACCAGACTGGTTAACATACCCTGTACAAGGAAACCAGGCAGACTTCAAGCAAGACTGTGGGATCGTATTGTTATACCTCCAACGTGACTATATGGTGCAATGATGCCCACACAGGCTGAGAATTCTGGATACATTGTGAATACGAAAGAGGGGCTTACAAGTGCCATTGTATGACAGTATTGGTCCCTCTGGCGGAGGCTACAGGGAAGGTGGGAGAGGATTGTTGCGTTTATACGTTATGAAAACTCAAAAATATTTTTTACTAAAAATAAATTGCCCTAGCGCACACGTCCAAATTTGCCTTCTTTATACAAGAATGGACAAATACATTAGGTCTGGCTTTTAAAAGTGAAAAGATTGTGTTGTGCAAATGAAGGTGGTTACATACGACAAGAACGTTTCCAGTAGCAGAGATTCAGATTAATGAGAGATATACACCTTTTCATATTAAGTTGAGTTGTCATGAGGGAAATGTTAGGAAAGACTATCATGGGAGGTATGGGTTTGTAAATGTTGGACTGGAAGTTGGTAAATATGTGCTGGTCAATACTGGCAGTTTATAAACATTTATCCAGCCTCACCTATGCAAGCCTGCAGAGCAGCCCATGCAGCGTTTGGTTCATTTTCTATGTGGGCACAACGCAGAACCAGAGGCACCCAATGCGCGGACTGTACCCACGCGTCTCTCATAACCAAGCTGCATTATATACATTGAATACTCGCGTCAGGCATACTGAGCCACCCGTCTGCTATCCAGATAGGCGAAATCCACAAGAGGAAGAAATATTGAACTGTTGTGACTGGGGGCCACCATTAGCAATCCGCAGTAGGGCTGTAAAAGAGAAAGGGGCAGGATAAAACCCACTTTTTAAAAATTGCATGGTTTGCAACCCCTCCCAGGTGGGGAAGAGCAGGTCAAATTGGCCTGGAGAACCCAAAGGGGGCAGAAAGGAGGAAAAAAGGAGTGACAGGAAACAGGAAGGTGTGGGTTTTTCAATTGAAACAGGAGGAGGAGGTGGCAGACCAAGTGACCAAAAGAAGGAAGGATGGTAGAAAGGAGAATGGAGGAAATTTGCAAAGAAAAGGGAGGTATTGGCTACTGAGGAAATGTTGTACTTAACTGTGAGTGAGAGGTGTGAATGAGAGGGCCAGTGAGATTAGGAGGCGAGCAAGAGGTGACTGAAGGGGTGAAAAGAGGGTAAATGACAAAACATTGGAGGAGGGGGTAGCAGTGGTTTGGCGAGAGAAGAGCAGCTGTCGCGTGGAAAAGGGAAAGTAGTATTGGTGGGAAGAGTAGTAGTGCTGTGGGGGAGAAGGGAGTAGTAGTGCTGTGGGGGAGAGAAGAGTAATGGTGCTGTGTGGAAGAGAAGAGTAGTAGTGGTTTTGAGGAGGGAGAGAGTAGTAGATCATGGAGGGGTTAAGATCAGGTAGAGGAAGGTAGTAGAGGGGGAAACATTGAAGGGATAGAAGAGAAGCATAAGGAAGTCAGAGAGAGAAGAGACGTGGGTGAGCAGTAGGAAGAAGAGTAGAAGGTAGAAAGAGTTAGACATTTGGCGAGGAGATGGCCACTGAAGGAGAAGACTGACTGGGGCTTGAGTGTCTAGAAGGCACCCACCCACCCTCATTTCTAGAACCAACATAGGGAGTATGTCTCACCTAGAAAGTCGCTGGGGAGTTCCATAGATCAGGCATTTACCTTGGCCCATCGCCAACAGAACATAGACAATCGGGGGCGTGGGGTCAGTAATCAGTCGAAGGTAATCTGGGAAATAGGGACTCATGGGTTTACGAGGTACTTGCTAGCTATAGATAAGGATAGAGAGGGAGGCCCTTAGAGCCCATTTGCAACCTGCAATACAAACCCTTGTACTGTCCTTGGAAATTGATTAATTCTGAAAGCCATCTATGACATCACGGACAAGGCGAAGCGCCTTTGGAAATACCATGAATGCCCTTTAAAAACATGGCTATCCACATTTTTAAATATTTTCTGGTGTGCATGCCTACTTATTCTGCTGCATGCTCCCATGCACAATTTTCAACTGCACTCATTCACAGGCATGCGTTCGCATTAATTCACATAACGCACGCAAAACGGTTTTCCTTTCATCCTTTCGTTTTTGCAACCCAGTCCCTCGGGTTGATTCCCCAGTTTTGGCAAATAATATTCCCACGTCAAAGGAAGTAGGGCAGGAAGTTGTCAACGATAGACAACTTTGCTCCCCAAGTGCTGCGTGAACACATTTCATGCATGCCAAAAGTGGTCCAAATATACGCACTCATGACTTCCAGCGGGCTAGTGCTCTACAGCTCTATGTAGCGCCAAAGGTGACGGAGGCCCTGTAGTTCTCCGTGCATGACAGAGCCCCACAAGACATACTGCAGGACCTCAATCCCTTCAGGCAATAGGAGAATTGAATTATATAGGTCATACAGAATGTTCCTGAACTGGAGAAATCTGCATGACAGAACCTGGGATGACTGGTGCATAGTAAGAGATGCTGATCCCCCCTGCCATTTATGCAACTGCAGCCACTGCACCAGCTACTGTACCTCAGGAGCAGCACAGAAACGACAAGCAGACATGAATCATTAGGACTCTTGAAGGAGAGGGGCAGGCAGCTAGGGGAGAAATGCTAGCTATATCACTAGTTTCCTTTGTGCTGGTACGTGCAGGAAGGGCAGAGGTTTTGGAATATTGAAGGGAACTGCACAACACATTTGTATTTTTGCATTTGTACATTGTGGCTCTACAATATGAATTCCATCTAGGTGCTGCTGTAGGTCAGCAAATCCAAATGAGGGTAGTCTAAATATTACTAGACATGGTTAGTTATACAAGAGACAAGATGCATGCATGATGTGTTGCACAGTAGATGCAGACGCAAGTGGGTCTGACCAGACATTCAAGGGCATGGGGGAGCTTTACTACAGTATAAATTCAGGCTAATGTATTCCAAACATCATTGCATTGGATAGGTACTACTAAGAAACTGGATTTGTCCCGTGAGAGTGAGCAGCAATGGTGAAATGGAAAGTAGAGGACCACTGGGTTTCATCTACAGCATGCCATTTGAGAATCCTGGAGGAGGATAGAAAGAAAGAAAGCACGAGGGTAACTATAGCACATAGAGCCTGATAAATCACTAGCTCGAACAACTAGGAGCCCCTAAAGCAGGGAACAAAAATTCAAGTTTCAAGCTACTAGCCAGGCATGAAAATTCAATTGCCACAAATTGTCAACAGGCACACAGCACACCAAGAGTCAACCTCTACTTACCAATGGCTACTGGCAAGTGCATTGAGGCCAAGTGCATTGGGTCCAATCCTAACGCTACAATGAAACACAAGGTTCCATAACAAAATGGCATAACACTCTGTATCCGCTGCTATGCAAATATATCAGTCCAATGCAGTCCCAGTTGTTTCTTTTTGGGAACTTTGAGGGTCATAGTTATCTTTGCCCATTAGTAGTTTTGGGAAAAAACGTATCTTGGTCCGGTCATCTACCCCAACTGCTTATATTCACCTGGAGTATTAAACACATGCCCTGTACTATCAAGTCGTTCTTAAACAAATACATCGTTGGATCAGCATTTGGGTAAAGACCTGGATGATGAGCGCAGATTACAGATTAAGGGGATTGCTGGAATGGATGGGTCTCGGCCATCACTGGTTCAACCATGAAAGGTTATGTCTTTTTACGGCTGATTTGGAAAAATTCTGGCTGTGACCTAATGGAATGGTCACAGAGAATAGGAAAATAGTGAAAGCGGCAACACTGGTACTCGATTAATGGGCCAACCTTGTACAGCCTACTTAACACCAGACTATCAATTAATTATCTCTTAAAACGGATTCTGGTATAGAATACTTGGCAAATTGTACCCAGGTCAGTTCCAAGTGTTTTTCTTTGTTACATACTGGACAAATGGTTACATTTGGATGAATTGGCATACCTCTGCATCTGTGAACTAGGCTTACCGAAATGCTGATTCACTTTGTTTTTTTGTGCCAATATTACAACAAAGTAAGGACCAGTTTGCTTAATCCAATTCCGAGGAATAATCATTTCAATGTGCTAAGGGAGGTCTATGATATTTGTAGGTTCACCATTTTGCCATGAGACAAGAAAGTATATCTGGAAAAATATACCCCAGCCTTTGCTAAAATAGGCCTGGGAAATTGTGGTAAAGCCCTCACGACTGACGAAGTTGGAAACCAAATAGGACGCTTTGAGGGAATAGTAAGGCAGGTGGAATTCTTTGAGCGTGCAAGAGGAGTAAGGATGTTTGAAAACTTTGCTGGTGGTACAGGTCGGGCTACATTGCTAATTGGTCTATTTTTATTTCCGACCAGTTATGCTAATGAAACTGTAAATTAATGTGATGTGCATAGGACTTAAGTAGTTTGTGACTTGTTTTAAATAACTACCATTAGGATAAACGTAACAGCGATTGCATATGTATTTATGTAATCGGTCAAGTTTCGTTTTAAAAGCAATACAAAATGTACTTTATTACAATAAAATAAAGACACTACCATAAACATTCAAAATTGTACCTATCCCAGGAGACAATTTTGACTAAGCAGAGCCTAAACACAACACAAAACACAGCCATAAAACAAAACACGGAGTAGATTAAGCCGGGATCTTAGAAGAAATCTACTGGGAATAGAGAGTGAAAACTAAACCTAGTTATGCCCACCTAGACACTGTTCTTGAAGACAATTAGAAGGAAACTGGTAGTAAAGGAGCCAAGAGACGGATTATGGTCAACTAGGTCATTAATTAATGTTTTCTAGAACAGAAAAATAGGTTAGTCGCAAGGAACTAAGATCGCTACAGCAATTCAAAACAAAAAGTGACAGTGACCCGTCGTCATATTTCCACTACAATTTGGGGTCAAATTAACTCCATTTCAGTAGGTAAATAGTTTTTCAGTCCTCTATTTGCTTTTACAAAATCAGTGGAATCAGTTGCACAAATCCAATTTGTTAAATCAAAGTTAACTTCTACACCAACTCCCACAATCTATCAGCGTATTAAATATATATTTTTTAATGGAGACATTTCCATTTAATTTGATGGGGTGCTTCCCAATGGCTACTCTTCCGCATGTTTATCTTCCTACCACAAGTGGACTTGGGTTTACTTTGGTTTGTTTGTGCACACTGTTTGTAACCTTGCCCTCTCATTGACCCATTAATCCAAGTTGATTGATTGATTTGTGATTTGTTTATTTATACAACGCCTTACACCAAGGCACTGTTAATGGCAGTTTTAATTTGCAATGCCTTACAATGCTTTTTTTTTTTGTTAAATCTGATTTCTATCCTCCCCCTCCATGCCCTGGTTACTGTCATTTATTTTTAGATCATCTTTCATATTTACTTTCCTAGGTTTCCACGATAAATGATGAGTAAAACTTCCTTGTTGATTTTTGCATAACTCAGGAAACGGTATCCAATTATGCTTACAATATTATAATTCACTCACCTTTCGATCGTCAGCAATTAGTCTCAATTGCCACACTAGATAGGTCGTCAGCTTGACTTCTTGGTTAACATGCAATTCTCCAATTCCTTTACATTGGAAAGACCGATTTATGGCTAGGTCATTGTCGTGGCCAACCAAACATACAGTGTGTGGTCAATCGTACGTAATCTTTCTTTTCTCCCTCAGTCTGAATGTTTCATTTTAATTTCTTCCTGAAACGCTAGTAATTTGACAACAACTTTAGAGCAAGTAAAAAATCTGCTTATTCAAGTGACTACAGTATAAGCAGATTTTTAAATTGCTCTAAATGAGGCGCTTGATTAGTAAACTCAGACAAACATTTGCAAAATGAATACTCATCAACAGATGTTACACACAAGATTTAGAATAAGATAAGTCTTCGATCTGCAAGTTAAAAAAAAAAATTGGCACTTTATAAAATAGTCTTAATTTGTAACTCCACCTTCAGGAGACAAGTAAAGGTTGCCGGTCAGCTATACATCACGCCAAATGCAGTTTTGATCCTTAAACCAATAAGGCCTTAAAATATATTGGGTGGGGGTTTCAAATCGTATGATTTTGCTGTAAGCCTTCAGAAACACTATCAACCTTACTCTCTCCTGCAGCTTGAACTGAGTTAATATATTTTGCTTCAATAAACATTTTGCAAAATCAGATAGAACTGAAATTAAAGCTGAACGGTCTCAGCATTATCCTTTTCATTCCCCCCCCCCACTATAGTTTTGTTTGACATGACATAGGTACCAGCTAGGCCAAACAATAACACAAATGTTTTGCAGATTTGCCCATGTCAATGTTTAAAGCACCCCTCAAACATGGTGGTTTTAATGACATTTTGAATCATTGACGTGTTACTCCACTTCTAAAGGGACTTGGTCTTTATGCGTCCTTTTTGTGCAAGCTGCTTGAAAAGAATTAAACAATCCACTAGAATCGAACATTCAAACATTGGACCTTCTTAGATCTTATCAATCTGGGGTCCATTGAAGTATGGACACATTGTGGGAGAAGCCATCCTAGATTGAGATCTTCAAGACAGGAAAGAACAGAACAAAACTGTGAAACCTGATGCCGTTGATGTGTGGAGTGCCTCTGGGTCCATCCTTTCACCCACCTGGTTCAATCTTTACATGGAGCTGCTTGGGGAATCTGACTGTGCCAATGACATGTGTGTCATCACTGGTTGATGTGAGACTATGCCTGGTCCTGATAAGTCTACTTATTTAATCCAACCATAGTTATGGCATTGTTCCTTCTTTAGCTGACGCTGCAGAATCCCTGTATTTTCTTTTCCACCTGAAACTCATTCAGAAAGCTTGTATCAAAGAAGGCTCAGCTGACACTTCCCGCTTCGCCGGTCATAAAGCGAAGAGTTTTCTTACCACTGAACTTTTTCACTCTGTGGGTTAGTCACTTGTACTGTCCCACATCAATGGTAGAAACATCCCATTGATTGTCATCGAAGACGCTTGACAGCCCCTTACATTCACTTTTTATTCAGCAACGCTGCTGCCAACAGCTGGCCAATTGCTCAACCAGATTTCCCCGATTTTGGTCACTCCACTGACTGGCCTTCAAATCTAGGAGGTTATAAACTGGGATATCGGACCCAGCCCTACAGATAAGGTGTGTATCGGCCACTTTTACGCACCAAAAATTGGCAAATACTCCCAAAAAATAAAAATAGGGAGTAAAAATACTCCCAACAAAAAATAGGAAAAAGACATGTAGAATCGTGCGCTCCTGCTTTCACCCATACAGCTCAATGGATATGTTTGCACCAGTAGTGCACATAGTAAAACTACTATTTCAACAGCCTAATTGGAAGAAGTAAACATGCATCTTTTAATGTGTATGAATAACAAAGGGCAAAGAAATACATATTACAAAAAATATTCAGTTTTTCAGTTAAAACATATTTGTACTTGCTTATAAAATACTCTCATTGGGAATTGGATTTACATTTTTACTCACTAAAAAATCATTTTACTCCCAACTTTAAAAAATGGGGAGTAAAATACTCCCACTTCCAAATCTTATCTGGAGCACTGATCGGACCTATAAATTGTTACTGCTACATCAACCACACTATCTTTCATTCACATGACAACTACTTAGCTCATCACGTTCGTCTCAAAGTTGTGAGCAGCTTCCTTCTTTACCCAAGGTCTTAAAATGTTTCTAGGATTTCTTGCATGTGACTTGAAATGTGCCCTTCTACAGCTAGATTTACAACATAGTTTAAAATCTTTATTCTGTCCCACAACTGATCTAGTTTCTCTTATTCTTTTCTTTGTTTATTGTATGATATACAATGTGTAAATTTTGATAATGCACTGAACAGTAGTCCCTATGGCCTTGGACAAAGGTTCACCCTCACCAAATACAAATAGGTTTAGGGGACCACTTCTGAGGAGGTTGAAGAGACTTGCTTTGTGAAGAGGTACCCATAGGCAGTAAATAGATGACCCGCCCCCAAAAACCCCCACCAAGATTCTCTGTTCAGCAGAGGAGGCTAGTGGAGAGAAGAGACATGGTTTAGGGGGTACACAGACTACCACTACCAGCGAGGAGGTTCTGTAGGGAAACAATATTGCCGTAATACATCCAGTTAATTGATTCTATTCCATCTGTGGGAGGCAAGAGCCAATTCACTTACCGTCTTTAACCAGATCACCAGCTACCTTTGAAGCCAACAACTTCTGACCCCTTTCAAAAAAGGTTCTGCAGATGTCACTCAATAGACACGGCACTGACCTATGTCCCAACCTTTCTTACCACTGCCCACCATGCCGAACTCACCTCTACCCTAACCCTGCATGACCTTTAAGCAGCCTTGGACAACAATGACCGCCCTTCTATCCTTATCCCCGTACTACCTCTGCATGCAAGACACTGAACTTGTCCAGATTGCTTGCTTCCTTTGACCATTCATACTCCATCTTCTTGAACACAACCGATTATGATGCCATACATCTGACAGCGGGAGCACTCAAAGGATCCGTCCTTGTCCAACTACACCTCTCTCTCAGGAAGCTCACGTCCTCCCTGAGACTCCCAATGTATCTGTTGATAAAACCCAGACCAGCTTTTCCTTTTCTCTCCACTTGTATAACTGCCTTTCAACCATATCGCCACTAGATTGCATTTTGTTGTCTTATGCTCATCTCCTCTAAAAGCAACGTTATCTATGTGTTGGCATGTCAAGCTCCAGCCCTGCTTCCCTTTCACTTAACATCCCCCACAGCCTCACACTATAAACAAACTTCGGGTCCCTGTGACAGGGATAGTGAGTTTGCTTATTCATCCCCTCCACAGTGACTGCAGTGGTTGCTAAACAAGAGGAAAATACTTGCACACTTCCCTTACTCCTGTTCTTAAAATACCACTTCCACCCTTAAACTCTGTCAAATGGACTACTGTGCTAGGTCCCTCATAGCTCTTGTTCCTTCTTGTGCATTTCCATGGCCCAGCCACCCCAGCCAATCTAGATAACCCTGTCACCGACTCTAGGATCACCATCTCACACCCTTGGCAAGGGGAGTGTGGGGGGGGAGAGAAAGACTTTTAATGACTATTGTCCATTCCATGGTGGAAAGTATTTTTTCATGTTACATTAATCTGCTTTGTTCCATTCCAATCTGAGAATATTGTCTAAGCATTAAAGGCTCCTCTATGGATTACTATTGGATCTTAAATAATGCTATATAGCCAGGATGTACAGACTGACAACAAATCCAGATGATCCCAGAAGACAATTCTAGTTTGTGTCTAGAGGATCAACAGAAGCTTCGATAAACAATATTTCCGAACTCCAAGTCAAGACAACAAATATGGATAACCAGAAGAAGGAATCAAAGGACATTTCAATTGTGTATTAAACTAAAAATAAAAATGCCCAACTATCCCTACTGCTAAGAGGAATTTCCCGACTACAAAACTACTAAGGGTGCTCGTTTATTGTCAAAATAAAAAAATAAAAAATAAAAATTTAAAAAAAAAATAGTCCTCAGTCCAAAAAACCTAAAATCACTACCCTATCACTCTGGGTAAACATACATCAAAACAGAGCACTATTCTTCTGGCTCAGGTTTCAAATATCGTTGGGGATATTTGAATGTCAGTTCACCAAAGAAGACTCTCCAACTCCCTTTTTAAGTTCCTGCAAGTCTTGATAGCATCCCTTTTCCAACCGTTTAGTTGTTCACCTCTTGGCTTTTGTTTGGCTTGTTTGAACCCTCCAGGTTTGTTTCTAGTCAGATAACGTAGCCAGACATGTTTCAATAGGGTTCCCTAGCTGGGATCATCTCTTTGGCCGTGACCAATGTTCACGAATCCGGTTTCTAGGGCTCCCGTAACCCGTTCTGGCTTCCTGCTCTCTTCGTTACACACACCTCCCTCTGTCCTGGGCAACCCAGGTTACTCCGTTACCGTCAGGTCTGCTCCAGCGGGATAACATCTTAGCGAGGTGGATTTTTGTTCGTGCTCCTCTGGTACGTCAGCGTGTGCTCTCTGGACTCTGCACATCCCCAGACAAACTACTGCTGCGGTGTGGTCATGCCACCAAGGGAGACAATCTTTCCGTCCGAGTCTCGGCTAGCTTGCCACTCTCAGTAGAAGACTTCAGGCGTCCTTCCTTGCTCCCTCTCATCTTCCATGCTACCGCTGGCTCTGCAGTGCAGTGCGCTTGGCCCTTCCAGGACGTTCTCATGTCATAGGCTCTCCTCTGCATAGGATTCGCTCTCCTCCATTCAAGGTTCCTCATCTCTTTACTTCTGCTGCCATATTTGAAAAGGGGCATGTTCTTTGATTGTTGAATTCAAGGGGAATCCAGCATTACCTGAAGCCAAAGAGGTTGAAGCAATGTCACCATTTGTTGGATTCAAAACAGAAGTAACATCAGTCTATTCTATTTGCATATACGCAGACTGTATTCTTGAAAGGGAGTTCCTTATAGAAATGGGACTCCCCGTCCCCTAGAGGAGCGTCACTCCCAGCGAGATCCCGCTTTCCCAGACCACTAGGGAGGGCCTTGCTTAGCAGGTTCACCTCCATAGCCATAACAGGGGAGCCACCCCATCCACGGGAGAAGAGACGAATAGTCCAGATTCGTCACACCAAGCAGTAATTGTATTTGAAGGGGGAGTGTGCAGGTTAACTCTGTACCAAGTTATTTTTTTATTTTAATAGCAAAATCGAGCAGCTAGTGCACATTTTGAGGCTTCACTTTTGTACGGTCCCAAGTTAAATTAAAGCTTGAAACATCTATGTAAAATAGGCGAAACCCAGGTTTACATGTTCCACAAATAAAGAAAAGTGGTAGTGAAACGATTCACCAGACATTACATAACAGATCAGATGTCAAATTACATCACATAGGACTTCAGAGACGGATAAATGTGGTTATGCCCAACTTGTACTAAGCAAAGAGCATGCCATGAAGCCATGCACAATACAATACCCGTTACTACAGTGCCTCAGGATTTATGGCCTAACAATACTGTTCACTGGGTAAGGTTTATGACCATGCATAGTTTCCTGCCAGTACTGTTGGCAGCTAGGGCCTAATCCAGGGGGTAAACATGGCAGGATGCAAGCTACTAGCCAGGCATACAAATCCACTGGCCCCCTCAGTTCTTCACATCAGACAGCAGACAATTTCTTACTCGACAGGAGTCAAACCATCACTCGCCAATTGCTATTGACAAGTTCAAGTTTAGAGCCCTGGCTACTTCACATGCAAGATTCGCCATCCTCCTCAGACCCACATGTCCTACAAAACTATCCACCAACAAAGAGGACTGTAATTGTTTTGTTGTTTGAGGTTTTGTCCCCAGGGGTCAAACGTTAGAAGTCTCTCACAATTGCCTTTTCCAATGGACCAAAACTACCACAAAACTCTACCACAGCTACACATGATCAATCACTGCCTACAGAAGACCATGGAGCTCTCATTGCCTGGAAAGCTTGGGATAAAGCCTGCATGAACTACAAGAAAAAGTCACTATTTCATCAGTGATACTTGACAGAAAAATCAAAAATTCAACGCCAAGAGGAAAACATTCTTCAATAACGTGTAGTTAAGATGCTTGCCACAGTTTTAACCTGTATTACACAGTGCAAAAATATATTTTGCTGGCATAGAGTGGGCTCTAAAAGTCAAAAGTCACAAAACAACTAAGGTTTAAAAAGCTTTATTTAAAGCTTCAGGGGATGCAAGTTGCTGCAATATTACAGGAAACTATGCAGCTTCATAAGACAGGCACACGTAGGAGGAAGCAGGAACATTCATATTTTGTTTAACTGAGAAATCATTTGTTCGACCACTGGACCAATACCGGTTAGCCACGATATTAGTTGTTGTAAAGAGGAACTTAAAAACAGTGGACAGGATATATGTATGGACCATCTTTTCTGCAATAGTAACAAATGAGGATGCGGTCGTAAAAAGATACTATGCTCGTGGTCGAAGATCTGCTGCAGCCTTGCTACATCTCTGGCCTGTTCCTGGAGGTGACTGACATGGGTGCGGTACACATACTAGAAAAGGAACCATTACACCATAACAGGAAGCAGTTTTGCCCATAGCAGAACTAGGCCCACACTAGTGCAAGTCTTTACAACCGAGTCTACTCTACTCTAGAAGTTAGGCTTTAAGATCCAAACATTGTTGTCTCTTTTTAGAATAATTTAAGTAGAACAAAAAAATAAAAAAATAAAACAGCCATTTGAAAGCTGGGTGCATGCCTTGCCCATTTCTTTCTGCTGTTCTCGGTGCACAGTAAATTGGGTCATCAGGCAATCTAGTTCCAGGAAAGCTGTACTAGCCAGCACTTCGTCACTGCCAATATTGAAAAGCATTCAGGATTATGTAATGCAGCATAACAAAGCAGAAATGTCCAGTTCTCAAAATATTCTGGTTGGCATTATGCTGGTAAATTTTCGCACCTACCTGGCGGCCCTCCCTCCTGACCACTAACCTTGGGACAATTAAAACAGTGACCCTACTGTCTTCACATTGTTCTAAACTATGTTTGTACCTTGAGCACCTCACGTAGTGTCATTCTTGGGATGTAATGTATCTGTGCTGAAGATGATCCACTGTAACCACTGCACTCGTTCTAGTTTGCCAAATAAAACAAAATTAACTCTGATGCTTTGTTATTCTGACATTTTACTCTATTTTCTGGCACGCTGCTATGTGGAATTACAACAGCATCCGAATCATTGATCCCCTAAGGGTTCCAGAAAAGAAGGTTTCTGCCAGAATTGAGGCAATGGCCAAAGAAGGTTCCATCTGTGTCCGTTGTGTAAAAATAAGAGGTCTCCCTCAATACTGCAAAAAGAAAGGTAACGCCTCCATACAACGAAACAAGGTTTTAGCACCAAAACAGACTATGTTACACAATCATTAGTATATAAAAATGTATATGGTGCTTTAAAATCAGCATTTAGCCCTTTTCATAGCACTGCAAGTGTTGGAAGATATGGGCACGTGCAGGCTGACAGATAAGCATCATATTTGTACGCCCTAATAAAAGATAAAACCCCACACAAGAATAGGAGTACAAATCCTCCCATAGAAAACGGGAAACCGACACACCGGATAATTCCACACCACTGACTTCCACCCACACTTCACACATTTTCAGATCAGGGCTACCAGCCGAGCAATTCCACCGGAAGGAGTTCTACTCTACTCTTATAACTACCTCATCTTAAGAGGACATTAAGGTAAAAATGCATGTTTAAATTCGTACGAACTACTAGTTGCAAAGTAGTAAGAATTACAAAAAAGAAAATGTTTAGACAATTATATTTGTATTCAATTAAACAAATTCCCGATTGGGAAAAAGAATTAGGGAGCAAAAATACTCACTCTTCAAAAATCATCTGGTGCCTTGGGACCACGGAAGGGTTAGTTTCAGGATTTCATACATGTCAAGAGCCAGGATTAGATCCCAAGGCTCTGGGTTCTTCTCTACTCCCTCGCTCTTTCACCAAAGGTGCCAAATCCGGCATAACCATTTGAGATCCTGCTCAGGGCTATTCAAAAGAAACTGATAGTAGACAGGGTCATCATCCAAGTTGTCACATTCCACTAAAAACAGGGAGGATCTGCATCAATCTCCACAGGTCATATGACATCTATGGGCTACCACTAATGTGATTAAGAGGGATACCATTTTCAATCACATGGGCACATAGAAGGGACAGGGACTGAGGCCCTCCCAACTCTAACTTTCCACTCCGAGACAGGACTGGCTCAGACTTCCATCCTGGTAGGGCTCCCACCCTAGGCTGAGAGGGGTCCCATTTCCCCTCCTGACTGGGTCAGACTACGAAATCCTTCACACTAGCAACACATATTCCAACATTTGGCTAACACAAAAGTTCTCAAAGCCCTATTCTTATATGATTATTGTTATACAAACAAAGCAAAACAAACATTCTCTTGAAAGGCGCTTCCCAGGTTTACTCAAAGGATTGAGCATTTCAGTAACTGTGCTTCCACCAGTTCTCTCAAGATCTCGCAGAGGTGACCGGTTCTCTGCCGCAGAGGTGACTGGTTCTCTGCCGCAGAGGTGACCGGTTCTCTGCCGCAGAGGTGACCGGTTCTCTGCCGCAGAGGTGACCGGTTCTCTGCCGCAGAGGTGACCGGTTCTCTGCCGCAGAGGTGACCGGTTCTCTGCCTTAGGCTTGCCCTCTTACGCTTCCCCTCAGCCTCATGGTGCATGACTTCACAAAACCTGTCTTGATTACCTCTGGTCTCTCCCAGACCTTGGGATTGTTAGCTTTCAGCACAACAGGTTTCTTCACAGCTGGTCTGGTGCAGGAATTGCATGTCATCTACTTCACAACACGTCCCTCCCAGACCTTGGTTTACAGGATTCACTTCAATGGGTAATTCACCCCCTCATTTAGGATCTTTTTCAGGTACACAATATTAGGTCATCCTCCTGCCATGGCTCTGGTTCTCTGCCTCTTAATCCCTGTGGTTGATGGTGGGGCGCATCAGCATTTGGCTCTCCAATTCCTCTAGGGCATAGGGTGGTGCTCTTGCACACCACTGGTAAAGCATTCCTTCCAAACCACCAGGGATTTGAATGCCTTCTTCCAGGAAATAAGACTCCTGTTCAAGATCACCTTCTTCCAGACAGCAATCTTCTGCTATGTTTCTCCCTTCCTGACTCTCCCATTGTGTCAGGGGAGCAACATCAAGCAGATCTTCTCCGCCACTGTGCTTTCCCGGTCTCTTTTATACATCGTAGGCTCAGTAAGGTTTCCAGAGTTCTCCCCGATAGGTTACTCCTCATAAATGTTTAAATTCTTTTCAGTGAATGGTTAATCCCATGGGGGTTGTTAATTTCACTCAGACAATATCAGTCAAAGTCTGATATTGGTTTATTACCCGATGAGCCCTACTGTTATTGTAGTGCTGCACTGTTTGAAAGACATCCGGGGCATGCAGCCCCATCTTCGAATGACTTGCACTAATGGAAGGTCAGGCCACAGCCTAAGCGTTGGGGGAAACAATCTGCAATAGTTTCCTCATTCGCTCACGTTCAGGTAGACTGCAGGCCATCTTTCAATGGGGCTGCGCAAATATCGTGGGTTCAAACGTAGTACCTTTCACCGTCATATTTGTCACTGTTTTGTGGAGCACTGCAACACTTGGCAATGCTTTCTGTTGGTTGGGGTGCTTAAGACCATGGTTATAGAGGGCTGCCTCTGTGGCTTAATTAACATCCCTCATCCACATTCTGGGAGGTACATGGGCTAGCAGATTAGCGTAGTCCCCGACATGTGGGGCGAAGTGAGCCACCAAGGACTAGAAAAGTCACATGTGGCTCAACTTTCTCCAAATGTCAAGATGGTGTGACGTGCCCCAAAACGGGTACTTTGTCACAGGGCGATAGTCACCTCCATGGCCCCTTTAAGAACGAGAAGCGACATTTTTGCGGGTCTGACAGCGCTAGTACTTGGCAGCTGCAGCTTCTCCCAAACCCACTCAAACAATAAAAAGGGAGTTAGTAATGATAATATGGTGGCCGTGGTTCTCAAAGATGTGGTCCGGATCCATCCAGGCCCAGAGAACTACAATTCCCAAACTCGCCATGCAAAACCACCACATCTGATCACCAGCGGTAGGCTGTAAGGAGGGGCAAATGCCTTACAAAACCCGTAGGGGCCCAGTTAGTAGGTGGTGGCACTAGGAGAAAGAGCAGATGCAGGAGACTGGAGAAGAGTCCATGGAGCCTGGGGAGAGGAGGCGGCAGAAGGCTAGAGTAAAGGCAGGCCCTAAAATTGGGGGATCTAAAGACCTGGTGGACTGAAGGAGCAAAACACAGAAGGCTGGGAGGTAAAGGTCAGAGGGGGTGGATAAAATAATCCAGGGCGACATGAGAAGGAAGCACCAGAAGAGTGGAAGGGAGACAATGCCAAAAGGGTTGAAGACGTAAAGTGGGATACTATGGAACTGAAGAATATAACCTTGTATAAGGAAAGTGTTTAAAAAGAGTCAAGAGGGTACCTAAAAGGGCTGAAGAATGAGAGAGCAATAACCAGGAACTAGAAAGCCTGAATTGTTCTAGAGGAGATTAAACAGTTGGTGTGAGAAGAGCTGAGAGGTGGACAGGAAATTAAGTATAGTGACGCAGGGCGGTTAGTGGAACTATTGAATGAGGTGAAGAAATGGTGAAACTTCCTGAAACACAGTTTGTCCGAAAGAATTGAGGAGGAAATCTTGGATAACGTTTAAGAAGAAAGAAGTGAAGAGGTGGAAACAAAGACTAGTGCAGGACTAGGTAAGGAGGTAGTGTAGAGGTGTTGAGGGGAATTCATTTTGGCGAGGAGAAAGTAAAAAACTCAAAGATAAAAAGCGCTACCGCTAGAAAAATAGCCAACAAAGAAGGAAAAAAGCTTTGTGGGAGTGAACCTTGATGCAAGACACTTGGGAAGAGGGATTGGAGAAGGTGGCTAGACGAGATGAAAGCATTGTTAATATGCACAGTCTTTCAATGGCCATCTGCACTAGTGATATCAGCTAATAACTTCAGGACATGGATATAAAACAGATAATGTAGCTCTTTGCACATATTCAGATCTGTCATGAAGTATAAATGGCAACATGAATACTAAGTTGGGATCTATTGAGAAACATGTCGTAAAGGCCATTACGAAATCTATAAGCCAAAAAACATAATATGCACAAAGGTTTTGGATGGGGAGAGAAATTCAGGAAACACCAGACTTGCTTGATGACATGCCTGCAATCTTTGTAATGCACAGGCATCAGTTGGTTTGAGGGGGATTAACCTATCAAAGTAACAATAAGGAACTGAAATGTCCCAAAAAAACAAATTAAAAAAAAGGTATTCTTTATCATGAAAACATACATATTCGGTGTGGGTGGGTTACACGTTTAGTTATTTTTTTTAATATAAGATGTTTAAGGGGAAAAAAACCTCATCTACAGGCAACACACATGGCTATCTGGCATGTGCATTTTAAAGTCTGCTCTGCAATCGGCATGAAGGAAAGGGACCTGAGGTCGCAACTGAAGGTTACAGAGTGGAGTCTTTCATCAATGAGTGCCCACTTTTCACCACACACTAATAAGACATGTTCAACAGTCAGTTCATTAAAATGCAGCCACCTTATACTCTCAGAAATGTGTGGAAAACTTTTGCAGACAAAATGCAATGCGCAGTTTATTGAGGTGCGGTGAAGAATTTCTTTGGAGTAGTTAAATGAGAAGCGGAATTTAGGAAAATAAAGTCCGAAATTGGCATGGCTAAGGCATGAAGCCAATTTGACACAAGCAAAAGAGCCATAGTACCGGTGGATGCAATCGATTTGGGAAAGGAGCAGTTTCGTCGCAAGAGGTTACGTCGGGTGAGATGAAAGGGATTACTCGTGCATCGTGGGTGTTACAAGGCACATATAAAAGATATTTGGTGTTGGAAAAGGAGACACTTGCCCGTCACTCGGTTTTAGAAAGGCTTAAGAACTTTGTATGGAGTGTTGAATTCACACTAAGACCGGATCTCACACTCACACAAACACACACACACACACACACAACAGGTCCTTCAACGACAGAAGTCAGTTGAGACAGGACAAGCGAAAACCCAACCCTTCCTTCCCATAAAGAGGGAGAGGGAGAGGAAAAGGCTGGAGGCAGTCAGGTCGCCAGCAACAGCCTAACTCAGGTGAGAGCAGAGACTCGGACACTGTGAAAGAGTGCCAGCAGTAAGCGTGAAACTAGCGCTATATGTAGATCACTGGCGCGACTTATCAGATGCCTGGGTTATGAATACAGTACAAGGATTTCAGATAGATTTTCATTCCAACCCAATTCAAGAAAGGTGGCCAAACAAGTTGGTACAGAACGCAGCGGACAGAGCTATTAGATGCAGAAATAAAGGCCTTAGTGCAGAAGGCAGCCATAAGGCAGGTGTTGGACAGGGAGCTTCATAAGCAATATGTTTTTATTAAGAGCGAAGCACAAACTGAGACTGGTTATAAATCTAAGAGAATTGAACAGTTTTGTGCTGCACAGGCATTTCAAGATGCAGGGTATTCACCTCCTGAGAGACATACTACAGCGAGACGACTGGCTGGTCAGGATAGATCTCAGAGATGCATAGCTGACGGTACCAATCACAGTAGAAAAGAGGAGATTTCTAAGGTTCTGATGTAAGGAGCAGATATGGGAATTCACATGTTTGCCCTTCGGGCTAGCGTCAGCCCCATGGTGTTTTACGAAGTTGAAACCAGAAGGGACATATCTAAGAGCAGAGGATACGCCCGATTATCTATTTAGACGACATTTGCATAATGTGACAAGACAAGGAGATAATCAAGAAACAGGCAAACGTCACATTGGATCTGATGGGTCAGTTGGGATGCCTGGTGAACAGGGAGAAGTCCCTCCTGCAACCTGAGCAGTACATGGAGTTCCTGGGGTTCATAGTGGACACCTCTCGATGTGTTGAACATCTGAATTCGTTGGCATCACATTATAGAAACTTAGAATGTATACATTCTGGGACCAGGACATGTATGGACTCTGAAAAATGCGAATTCTTCTAGACAAGTGTTATAGGTGTTGCATTCATTAAACAAGAACTAAATCACAATGTGTAATATCTGCTGCATTAGCGACTTGAAAATTTTAAATGTACATAGTGGAGAACATAGCAAAAGTAATAGTGATAATCAGCTCTATATAGATAAGGCGTGTTATGAGCCACTTTTGTTCCCTAAACATAGGCAACTAATCCCAAAAAATAAAAATGGGGAGTACAAATACTAGCAACAAAAATAAGAAAAAGACACAGTGTACCCTTATTTTCACTCACACAGCTCCATGGATATGTTTGGACCAGTAGTGCACGTAGTACCACAGGATGAAACTCCTCTTGTTATCGCCTGATCCAATGAGGTAAACATGCCTCTTTCAATGTGCATGAATAACTAGGTGCAAAGAAATAATTATTACAAAAACATATCCGTTTACCAGTAAAAAAAAAATAAATTTAAAAAAAAGACAAAAAAAAAAATAAAGGAGGACACGCTTTTAAAAAAACAAACTAAAATACTCCCGTTGGGAAATGGACTCCCAGAAATAATATTTTACTGTAACTTTAAAACATAGGGAATAAAATACTCCTACTTACAAATTTTATCTGGAACACTGGTGATAAGTATATATTATTATTGAAAAATGCAAGGTATGCTGTTGGTGCAGTATTAATTTGGGAAATTGTCAAGTGTGCAGTGACAGCGGAACAACAACATCAATCGACCCCAAGATGGAGGTTTTTAGTCCCTGCCGGATATGTTTTACTAAAAAAATGGTTTTTGGCTCGGAGCATGCCAAATGTTCATACTTTCATTTTAATGAAATGCTTTCCTTGGTATAACATCTAATTGCCAATATATGGAACTTAATCCTGAGGAGATAAGAACGACAGAAGACCAACTCCCTTTCAGAAAATGACTGAAAACCTGGCTATTCAACGTCATTAGCAAACAAAAAAGGTAACTGCCAGCAAGACCACCAGGGACACGAGACAATCAATGAAATGACAGTATGGGTTCTGGAACTAACAATAAAACGAACACACCATACTAACCACAAACCATCCCTGCTCCTCCCTCCTCCCCAGCATACCCCAGACAGAACGGGCCAGTCCCACCTCACACAAACAGACATCCCACACATCTGTCATAAGAACCAACTGCTGCAAACAACCCAGTCACTGGATGTTGCCTTTCTGGACACAATAACCCCAGTGTGCACAATCCAAACACACTTAGAAAACTGACACGCACATACCCCAGTTTCTCCTGGTCCTACAAGCTCCAACAGAAGAGCACAACATCTATCCTATGCTTTCTACCCTTGCTAACCTACCCAACCCACTTTCTTAAAGAGCCACGCGAGCATGGTATAAGTCAACTTAACATAACACTAGAGGACTATTGTAATAACGCTATGTTGCAAGCTATGAGTGTGTTAAATGGAACATATGTCATTTTCAAACTGGACTCAATGGGAACATGTATGATCGTGCAGTGTGTTCCAAAGTAACTGACATAGAACAAGCATTGGCAACGCCAACAGTTTGGGTTTTTGGATAGGCATGGTTAAGACACTTGACAGGCACTGCCATAGTGGTACTAACTACCCATTGATGGCATCCGGTGCGAGTACCTGGGAAATTCCTAATACTTATACACAAGTCAAAACCGTTGGTTTTTTAACCAGGCTTCAGTTAAGGACCCGTATAGTGCTTATAAATCAAGTGGCTGAGGACAAGCCTGGTAAGAAATGTTTATTTACACCAGCAGCGTGTTTATAACTCCAGTTAAGTCATAATCTCTCAGAAGACTTCTTTGAAAAAAAACCTGGCAGGCACTTTGAGTGTAATGTCTGATGCCAGGTGAAGGTTAAAGCCAGCTTAAAAAATTCACACGAGGAGTAGTTTTGGGCGGGGAGAGGCAGAAATGGGTGGCAATGGCCATAGGGATTCTATGTCAAGACGGAGGTGTGCATTATGCTTCATCTTCATCTTCTCTTTATTCTTCCAGCATAATGCTCGCCTCCTTGTCTTTAATAGAATTAAGATCTCCCTGCAACATTAGCAGGGGGAATCTTTATTAGCATGGCCATGGGCAGTCAATGGGTCGGTTCATAACCAAACACCTATAGACTGTGCGTCCCTCCGCACATGTCATTCCTGTGTGTTCCTCCTCATATGCCATTCCTCCCCATCGGTGCTCTATTGCAATAGTGTAGTCAAAGTGCACCAACTTTAAAATCATGGACTGAAAACGTAAAGAGTTGATGGGGTAATACAGAAACTGCAATAATTTCTGCAAAGTGTGCCATTATTAAACATTGCAAGGGATACATACGGTTAGTACAATAGGTCTCAAATCAAGTTACTTTATTAAGAGGAGTCTAAGTGCGCATCGCTCCCTCGTTTTCTTAATGAAAAGGACATGTTTTCCAAGTTTCAGCCCGCACAAGGTTCATCCTTTCCAATCTGGCCAACAAGTCACTTACTACATGGTGCATCTCCCAATGGCAGGGTACATTTACATTTATTTCAGCAGCAGGTGTCCTTACTAAGCTAACCTGAAATCACACTTCTTTCTAGACTTAAAGGGGAGGGGACACCCTCTGCTCTGGTCCCCCTGGCCCCCAAATCATCCTCCTCCACACAGTGTATCCGTCATTCGTTCTGTGCAGGGCAGCACCGCTTTCTAGTGCAATGCCTTCCATTGCAATCTCCCTTCTCCGGGTCATTGCCGACCCAGGCATGGCTCGTGTGACCACCTCGTCCCTGTGTACAGGGTAACACTGGCTATCTGGCCAGCAGCGCCCTTTGAGAGAGAGAGAGACCCATGTAGGATCTTGCAGTCTGCGACGTCCGGGCTCCGTCTCCTCTGCTTCCACCCGCCAGCAGGAGACGGACAGTGTGAAGCGCTAGCAACACTCCCCGCAGGCAGAATAAAACCCAATCCTCACCTTGGGCGTCAGAATGTGCTCCATAGCTCCGGGACAGCCCTTGGCTTTCGTGACTGGAGATGACAAGCCTCACCCGGGTCCTAACATGCCCAGCAGAGTGAGCTCCACGCCCGACATCTTCACGGGGCGGGGCCGAGCGCTTGTCATCAGACCCACCGGAAAACTTCCTGTCTAAACTCGCGAGAGCTTCCTGTCGCCATGGAGATGGCCACGCTCTGCTGACAGTGAAATAGACAACGGACAGCGGTGAAGGTGTAAGTTCAGCGGCCATCTTAACATAGCGCTGGCGAATAGCGTGCAAAAGGAGCACGCTGCATGATCTGACTGCATAGACTTTATGTTACCGTTATTTATTGATAGCGCCAAGGCGCTTTACAAAAATTAATTAGTTGGTACAATAGGTGAAATGGTTACAATAGAACCACAGAGAACAAGAAACTAGAAAGAATAAGAGCAAAACAGCACTGATATAGAAGGATACTTGATATGATGGTCCAGAGAATCAGAAAACATGAAAGTCCAGTAAACAAATGAAAATTCAGATTGTCAATACTATCATTATAGAAAGTCATAATTCTATTAAAGACACAGGCCAAGGTATACTTCTCAACTCACACGCTTTTGGCGGCTGTCACCCGCTACTAAGGCATACTTGCTAAGCCTACAGACATAGCTCTCAACTCTCCCGCTTTTGGCGGGTGTCACCCGCCTTGTAAACAGCTGACTCCCCCGCCAAGCCTCCAGCACGCCCATTCATTTCAATGGGCGTCTCACCCGCCAAAACTAAAATCGGGTGTTTTCACCCGCCTTCGCGACCCAAATGGTTGAGAGCTATAAACAGATTTAGCATAGCTCTCCACTCACACGCTTTTGGCGGGTGTCACCCGCCCTGTAAAGGGCTGACTCACCCGCCAAGCCTCCTGCACGCCCATTAATTCCAATGGGCGTCTCACCCGCCAAAAACAGAATCGGGTGATTTCACCCGCCTTTGCAACAGAAATGGTTGAGAGGTATGCTCACCCGCCAAGCCTCCTGCAAGCCCATTCATTCCAATGGGCGTCTTACCCGCCAAAAACAAAATCGGGTGATTTCACCCGCCTTTGCAACACAAATGGTTGAGAGCTATGGATTTAGGCAGTAGGCTACTGCTTTTTACGCAGTCCTACCGTCTACAGATTTCAGTGACAGATCCTACTGCTTTCTACAGTGGCAAGTAATTTTTCTGACTCTAAGGCAGGCTCCAGGACAAAGCATGCTTCACATTGATGAGTCTGTCTATACAGTGGACTGGTAGGTCCTTACTTTGATTAGGTTCAGACCAATCCACTGACCTGACAGCTACTTGACTCTGTCTTACACTCTTGCCGAGACAACCCTTAGATGAACCACCAGTGAAGGCAAGTGGCAGAGTGTAACATCATCACACAGCATCTGCCTATCACACTGAGGGGGGTTGGGGGATCAGTAGCCATGTCATTCAGTGTTCAACTCGCAATAAATATAATGATAATGATGTGTTATTTATATAGCACCTTAATCCGAAGCACTTTACAGAGCACAGATTTACATACAATATCACCCAATCGACATTGGTACTCAATTATCGACCTCGGAAGGATGAAAGGCTGAGTTGGCCTTGCCAAGATTCGAACCTGCGACCTACAGATCACACTCAGATCGTAGCAGCGAGCGCTCAACCAGCTGAGCTATCTTACCGTACTGCCTGGGCTGCCACTACAGAGCAGTGGCAAATGTTTCCTACAAGCTCTCTGTGTTTACCTTCTGTGAAGTTAGGTAATTGAATTTGGTGTTAAGTTACCATTCAGAATTATTCATTTTTAAAAGTTCAACATCTTGCCATTGTATGTTTTGTATTTTCCTGTGATGTCATTGTTATGGGAATAATTATTTTTGAAACTTAAAAAAAATCCTACATCTTTTTGGTCACAGAATGTTGGCAAGCATGCTAAGGCTCTCTCATCCGCCAAGCTCGCTACACGCCCATAGGAATCAATGGACTTTCACCCGCTAAATGTAAAATCAGGGGTTTTCACCTGCCCAATGGCCATGAAAGGTTGAGAGCTATGGGCTAAGAATTATGCTTTCTCTCATCTTTACTTCTCGAGCAGCACAACATTAGAGCAATAATATATATACATAACAAAGCTTAGACTACAACTCCCAACTGGTTTGAGTCTTTGGTAGTTCATATATTATTGGTCCTTTCCAAGACACTTGATTTTTATGACCAATCAGCACATATCCAGTCCCATAAACACTGAAACCTTTCTGATCATATCCTCTTTCTTTCGCTGATCCTCTTTACAACTTTTTGCACCCCAACCGGTAAACGCGAACTGTATATTATCCTCCAACCAACTCTTCAAGTCCCTGTCGGCTTGCCGTCTGCATTGTATCCTACAAAATAAAATCATATCTGAGACATCCGGTCTGTTCGGGAGGTAATCATGATACACCATTATAAATACAAAAAAATACAATATCATAATATCATCAGTACATATGTACATTGACATTCACGATTGCTAGGGTGGGATAATCCTTCGCCTCTGTTCCTTTAATAGAATTTTGACTTCCTATAACAATAGTATTGAAAATCGGAATTCTATGTCAAGACCCGGAGGCACAGATTATGCTTGTTTAAAGCTTACCTACCACCAACGTTGCAATCCTCTCAATCGGTTTGAAATAAAAAGTCTTAAATGTCTACTCATTCGACCAATCTACTGATTTCATAATATCCTCCAGTCGTGCCCCTACGTTGTATGTCTTAGAGGCCATCGCTCCTCTCACTGAGTGCGCACCGTAGCTTTCTACGTCGATGCCCACTTGCTGCATCACCCATCTCACCCATCTAGCCAGGGTCGCCGGG
Organism: Ambystoma mexicanum; assembly: GCF_040938575.1. Lineage (NCBI taxonomy): Eukaryota > Metazoa > Chordata > Amphibia > Caudata > Ambystomatidae > Ambystoma > Ambystoma mexicanum. Next base: position 141,632,644 of record NC_090930.1, on the reverse strand, counting down.
GTTACTGCCCCAAATGTTGTCCAAAACGCTATGAGCAACTGCGTATTTTTTCGTAAGCTGTTATGCATCTAACTGGGCATAGCTTAGGTTGATTCGGGAATGAGTCGCAAGATATCGTCCTTAAACCCATCTTTGTTCTTTTTGTGATATAGATTGACACCCCAGTTGGAGATATCCATTTCTTGTTAACCTCTAAAGCTCTCACATCAGATACCCTCTTGCACGATATGAGTCATAGTACCATTGTCACTTTGGCTTTCAGTGCCTTTCTGGATAAATCCATGTTGTCTGGCCATGCCGAAAACAACCTCAACACCCTATCGGCATCCCACAGTTGGGAGTACGTAGGTGGTCTGAGTAGTATTATACCTCTCAGTAGTCTGCATATCAATGGGTGTTCCCCAACAGCTATCCCCTCGACATGCGGGTGACCCAGTTAGATTGAAGAGCACGCTGTATTAATGGTCCTGTATGCTCTCCCTTGCACCGCCATTTGCGCTAGGAAATGTGCTACATGCACCACATCTGTTCCAGAGGAATGCACGTTCCTCTCCATACACCAGCTATGACATTGTGCCCATGCTGATCTATAGGCCTTCCTTGTCCCTGGAGCCCAGGACTCCTCAATAATGTGTTCAGCCTCACCCGATAATCCCGGCCTCGTCCAGGATCCCCTGAAATTGCCCATGCAATCAGGTTCATAGAAACGGGTGACTTCCTCCCGTGGGATCCTGCACGATAAGCTCCCTCTTCGGGAGAGCTATCAGGTTGTCATGAGTCATCTCCAAAAGATTGGGGAACCAAGCTTGTCCCTTCCAATCTGGCGTGATCAGTATCAGAGAGGCCTCCTGCCTCTTCGCCTGGGCCATTGTCCTTGCTATCATTGAAAATGGCTGGAATGCATATTCTCTGTCTGGGCCCCAAGCTTGGAGAAATGCCTCTGTTGCTTCCGGATCTGGTCTCCAACGGAAGAATCGAGGTAACTGGTTGTTTAGCCTTGAAGCAAGCAGGTCCATCTGGCAATGGCCCCATAGTGCCATTAGTTCCTGGAATACCTCCACATCCAGCTTCCAATCGCTGGTGTCTCTGAGGAACCTAGAGTTCTAGTTGGCCACTTAGTTCTGGCGCCCCAGCAGATATTCTGCTGTCACTGACACTTTTCGCTGTAGGCATCAATGCTAAAAGTCCTTCACCAATTCTGCTAGCATTTTGGATCTCGTAACGGCCAGTCTGTTTATGTATCTGACTGCGGACACATTGTCCATTTTGAGGAGTACACAACATTGCACCCTCTCTTGTGTCCAACATCTCATTGCATACGACCCCGCTAGCAATTCTCGGCAGTTGATATGAAGCTTTAGCTCCTGTTCTGACCACCTGCCTCCTGTTGACCTTTCTCTGCATCGGGCACCCCAGCCCTAACTGCTGATATCGGACTCTATTACCAGGTTCGGGGATGAGCCAAATATTGCTCTCCCGTTCCAGGCTTCCATATGCTGAAACCACCACTCCCGTTCCACTCTCGCTGCCTGCGATATCGGAAATGTATGCTTGTAAGATATGCCCCTCCTGAGATGCTATATATTCAGTCTATGCAGGGCCATGAAATGGAGTGGTCCTGGTAATATAGCTTGAATTGATGACACCAAACGCCCCACCAACCTGGCTATCTCCTATAAAGACATCTCTTCTTTCATCAGAGTGTTCTTGATCTCTTTTTGATGCTGTAAATTTAGGGTGCCCTGGTTTGTTTTCTACCAGGAAACCTAGAAACTCAATGGTCTGTTCCGGCTGTAGCAGAGACTTCTCCCAATTCACTAGGAATTCCAGTTGTAGTAGATATATCTTGATCTTCCCCTGTTCCCTTATCAGAATTCTGTCCTGACACATTATACATATGTCGTCCAGATATATGATCAAACAGATGCCCTGCTCTCTCAGGCTGCTCACCGCAGGTTTCATCAACTTGGTAAAGCACCATGGAGCCGACGCTAGCCAGAATAGTACGCATGTGAATTCCTATGTCTGGCATCTCCGAAGATACCTCAGAAATCTCTCGTGCTCTGCTGCAATGGGTATCATTATGTAGGCGTCCCTGAGATCTATCCTGGCTTGTGTTTTCCTTTTACCAACATATTGCTTATAAAACTGTCTGACGTATTTGCTACGTGAACTATGGCTTCCTTTCACTCTAGGTACATTATCGCTGTCTCCAGTAATTGCTGGTCTCCTACGCTTTGCACTAAAGGCCTCGGAAGCTTTGCTTGCATTTGAAGGGCATAGAAATGTAGATGAACTCCCTGGACTGTGTCTAGCACCCTGTATCTCTGAATATCAGTATCCAATTCTCTAAACATTGCGCCACTCTCCTGCCTATTGTGGGTGTCTCTTGTGAGATAGGCATGGTATCAAGAGATGAAACAGACAACAGATTTCAAATTTCAGAAAATGTTTTATTTCAAATATCAGGGTAGTTTAAGGTCTAACTTGTTCTATAACTAAGGTAGGGTGTTCTCCTGACCAAATAAAACTAAGGGAAGTCTGTGCCTGTAAATCCAAATCAAAAAGTCTGTCTGTGACAAAAGCCTATGCTTATCCTCACATCTAAAGAAAATGAGGTATGTGATTTTAGTCAACAGAATAGTGTTCAAAAGTAAAGTCTCAGCTGTTCTTAGCTCAGTGTTCTTTCTTGGGTTCCCTATGCCAAGTTCAACACAGATCTGATGGATGTGTGTCTCCACAATGTTCCGTCAAATCTTGAGGGTCCCTTCCCCAAGTTCAATCTAGCACAGTTCACACTAAAAAAGGAGGTCTTGAGGTTCCCTTCCCCAAAACAACGGCTCTCAGGTCTTTCAACTCTCAGGGTTCCCTTCCCCAAGATTTCACTGCAACACTTATACTGCTTTAATCCACTTAATGTTCAATATAAGAAAATAATAGGTCTACTTGACCCACCTTCTGACTTGCTTTACCAATTGTTTCACAGTTCTTCATGAATCATTTCCAATGTCCTTTGATTGTCATCATCAAGAGCTCTCTGGTATAGGTGCAGTTGTCAGACCACATGGTCCACCCATCACAGGTCACGCAACCATGAGTTCCCTTAATCTTATTTGGCCCCTTCTCAGGCTCGTCTGCCTCAGAATTCTGACTTTTCACACTTATGTGCACTTGAGTTATGGTAACACTCTTCTGTTAATGAAATACCCTTCTGTTAATGTTACACTCTTCTGGTGCACTTTGCTTATTTTAACACTCATCTGTTAATGTAACACTCTTCTGTATCAGTCTTTTATTTTACCATATACTCATGGGCTTTTCTCACACTGTTTGTTAGAATACTTAAAGGATTGTTCAATATTCCATATGCTTTTTGTTTTGGCCTTAGTGCTGCTTACATGCAGCCCGACATTCAATAAGTCTATGTCACTTCAAATGTTCGGTCAGTGTTTAATATGCTGTGATCTCATACAAATTGCACTTAATAACTTCAAATGTTCAGTCAGTGTTCAATACGCTGTGATCTTATTCAAACAGCATTTGTTAACTTCAGTTCGGTGTTCAATGTACCCAATTAGTAGTTTCAACTCAGTTCAGTGTTTAATATGCTCAATTAGTAGTTTCAATTCAGTTCGATATTTAATATGGTTCACATTCACTTGGACCGTCACTTGCCTCCGGTCTCAGGAGTGCTCCGGTCTCCCCGCATCCCCTGACACTCACTGGCGCTTCGCATGTGTCCAGTGGCTGGTCCTGGCGGGGAAGCAGACTGACACGTTCATCGGGCACATTCCGACTGCACTTATGAACCTCGAATTTACAATAAATGCATACCGCATCTGCCCTGCTCCTGGTTGCTTTTGCAGCTTGAGCTACCTCCGGGTCTCCACACGGGCGGTGTCTCTCTCTCTCTCTCTCTCTCTCTCTCTCTCTCTTCAGTTTTCCAGCCCCTGCTGCCCACCTTCCAGTTTGAGGATTTCCGATCCTGTACCCGCCAGCTGCAGGTCCTCAGGGATAGATGCCTGCACCCAGACTTCTGAGTCTCTTCCCAACACAGCGTCTGGGCTCCTTGTTCTTCTTCTCCTCCTTCTGCTTCTCCTCCTTGTTTGGCCTTCACCTTTTATCTACCTGAGCCCTATTACGGAAGGGGGTACTGCATCTCACCCTTCGGTGTCCCACTCCCAGTCCCAACAGACCCTCCACCCTGGTAATCCTCCCTTGCTTGTCCATCCCCAGAGTGAGGATCCAAGAGTGATGTCCTTTCCCTGGCCACCTGCACAGAGGATCCATGGGTAGTAGAAGGGAGAATATCCTCAGGTTTCTCACACTCTGCTTATAATTTGCGCTTGCTGCCTTGCGCATGCTCTTACCTGTGCCATGCTGCTGCCGTTCAGTGTGCCGTCATCCCCTTCCTATGCCACTTCCCCTCAAGGGGAAGAATGGGTTTGGCTTGCAGTTATCCTGCTCCTTCCAGTGCCTCCTGTCGCTGTAGGACCTGCCATATGCGTAGCGGCTGGCAGAGGAGCCCCAGCCTCTGCCAGTCCTCCTGAAAACCTGCTTGCCAAAGACCCTCTTCAGCGATGCTTGTGCCTTATCGAATGTGGCATAGGTATTAGCAAACCTAGTCAGTTCTTTTATGAAACAGTCCCCAAATAATTTGCCCTTGGCTGCAGCAGCTGTCATGACCTACAGAACGCGCCCCTTTTGGACTTCCTGGTCCTTGTCTCAGCGGTGCTTACACTCCCTGATACTCCCAACATGGCCGTCCAGCATGAAACACCTTCCTCACTCCACACGTTGGATGTAGCGTGTTCTATTAATAGACAACGCCATCCGCAGCTCCACGCGTCTCAATGCTATTGCGAAGTAGCGACCAGACATGTGCTCCGTAGCTCGCGGTATTGTTTTCCCTGATTCTGTCCCTTCTAAACTCCATTCCTAGTCCCTCTCCTTTCCTTCTTACTTCCTGGACTCGTGTGCTGTGTAGTGCACCCTCTTACTTTCCCGGATTCCTGGATCGTTGCATCCCAGAACTTTGAACGCACGCTGGAGTTGGAAGAGACTCGTGCAGCCTTATTCAAACCCGATCCGTCCGCAAGAAGGCATCGACCAAGAAATCCAGCAAAGATCGGGCTCAGGTGAGAAGGGGGGAACTCCTTGACAGCAGCTGCCTGTGATGTGGCAGGTTCGCTTAGTTTGGAGTCAATCTTGACTATTGTGAATCTCCTTCTTTCAGCGGTGATCGCACTCTTGGTGTTACCCCAAAAGGCAGATGGCCCTCTGAGTCGACTCGGTCAAAATCACAGGGTTCATGCTCTAGCCTTTCTCCTTAGCCTCCTCTGCCATCTGAAGAATTTTCATAATTGGTCCCACAACATCCAGTATTTTATCCTGACATGAACTTCAGGATCTATCCAGACCCTTTTTTTTACGTCTTTAACGTATCTGCCCATAAAGGTGATCATCCTTTTGTCTATATCTGGAGTTTCAGCAATCCCCGCTGGCAGATGTGGCCTGGGACACTCTGCTATAAGCTTGTTTCTAGCCTCTTTTGCTAGATGTGTCCTGAGCCGCTTTATCAGATATGCCTCAATTTTTGTCAGCGGCTCCCACTCCGATCAACGCGGACGAATGAGGGATTCTGGGTCAAAATCATCCCCATCGTCCTCTTCCTTCTCCATGGCCTTTCTTTGCTTGGGAGCTTTCCTGTGTCTTCCCTCAATGGAAGAGGATATCGTCTCCACCTCATCCTCAGTGGATTACTCCTGCGAGTCCGCGTCTTCCTGCTGATCCGAGCTGCTTGAGGATATTTCTGGCCACCTGCTTTCCTTTACCCCCAACCACTCTGCCTTTCTTTTGCCACTTTTCACCTTCTGTGGTGTGCCCGAGGGGGGTCTGGGCATCTCGTGCTTTATGGGCTTTTTTCCTTCCCCCTTTCTCTCTCCCAGGTTCACCTGCTCCCCTGAGCCCCTCCATGCCCCGGGAGAATTTCAGCCAGTCCGCCATGAGGGACAACTGCTGAGAACCATGTCCCAGACTGGCCCACATCACTTTCTGAATGACTTGGCCCATGCTGGGCTAAATTCAGTTCTGGCTAACATGAGCTCACTAGAGCTGCACATCTTGCTCAGTGAATATTATGGAGGTTCCAAACGCAGGAGTCTTCTGCCGGTTCCTGTAAATATTGTGACGGGATCTCCCGCCAGAAATAACTACTCTGACTCCTGAGCAAAAGTTCAAGGGTGTTTATTAAAATAAATTGTCAGGATAGCTACTTTTCTCATCTGGTTCTTCCGGGCCTAATGGGAATATTGGTGCTAGGGCCATCCCTTTCCTCTCTGGCCCCCATCACTATCTGAATGACTTTGCCCATGCTGGGCTAAATTCTTTTCTGGCTAACATGAGTTCTTCCCTCCTCACTAGAGCTACTCATCTTGCTCAGTGAATATTATGGAGGTTCCAAACACAGGAGTCTTGGGCCTGTTCTTGTCAATATTGTGACTGGGCACCCTGCCACAAATAACGACTGTGACTCCATCGGCAACCTCTCACTCCTGACCCATCGCTATACAAATCCCTTCTCCCACCATGTCACTTTCCCTCCAATCTCACACTGCGCTTTTCCACCTCCACCCTTCGATCTTACTTCCTTTTCCTAATCCTGTTCTTCTTACAACAGATATCTCCCACTACTCCTATACCTCTGTTCTCTCTTCTCCCTCCTTCCTCTCACTCCACTGTGCTTTAGAACGTTGAAGTGTCTCTTGTGCTAGATGGAATTACCAATAAAGCTCTCAGACCAAATAACAGAACAGACTCAAGAAATATGGCAAAGTACTACTTTATTCCAGTTTAATAAAGCCAGGTCAACTGGTAAACATCAAATAGATGATTGCACACACACACATAAACTTGATTACACGGAGGTTTTATACCCCAACATGTATCATCTGTGATGTCATCGTAAGTGGCAAACCATAAAACCTATTAGCGGGAGATATTGGTTAGGGGAACATATCTACTTATAGAATATATATGAGTTAATACTTCATTGGCTGTTTCTTATCTGTAAGACAACCCTCCAACTACCTCTAAATATGTATAATACTGATTACAGTTAACAAAATGACAGCGGATTGGTCTATGCAACATTGTATAGCAGGTTGTCCCATAGACCCACTGATTGGTTGGCATTCTTACCCAACCTTGGATTTCGGCTCGGCTAGCAGCATGTAAGGAAACCGAAACCCAGGTGCTTGGATCATATAAGATTACTCCCTACATTCCCAATTAGTCCATCATCTCTCACCAGACTGGCCATGAGCCAAAGTTTCCCGTCTGTACTTGACCATATAGCCTGTTCTATGTTCTAGGAGATTCAAGGGAGTGAAAGCAAATCAATATCTTCATCCAAGGCTTAATAGCCCTTGTTTTTGACTTCTGAGTCACAAGTGAAGAGACCATGAATGTGTCAATTTCAGCCTCTTATTTACTGCTACTTGATTTAATTATACTGGGTGTCATTGCTCCTCTTGGCCTCTAGAGACTTGCTCACTCTACCTTGTTTAAACTTTATAGACTTTTAATTGTCCAATACTTGGCTCTTGCAGATGTTTTCTTCTTCCTTAATGTAAGAGGAATAGCTCTGATCCGTCTCCCTTCGTACTTTGCAGCTATTCCTTAAAAATAGCATCCTTGATCCCAAGCCAACATTGACTCCTCTTTGTTGTGCACACAGAGCTATTCTTCCAGTGTCTCCTGACTCTACAACCCTGATCGGTGAAGGCACACTCCCAATACACGTGTCCCAATAATAAAGAAATAATATAACACACCCCGTCAGGGAATGAGACCACAAGATTGTTTTGCAAGGATAACAAAGTTTTATGTAATATATACAATGCCAGCAAAGAACTCTGCTGCCCGTGAGCTCACTGCCAGAAATTCCACAGGTAGCACATTAAAAAGGGTAAACGCATCACTGATGACAATTTGAACTAAGACAGATATTGCGTTGCTGGTTGGTGGGGGGCCTATGGAATGGCCAGCTCTATATGGGATGCCGGGTCCTAATTGGCTGTTGTTTCCCAGTCGATCTTGGTGCACGTGGGTCAGCTGGGCTCATCTCCGCAGTGAAGGTCAGCTCGGCGGGTGTTACATTTCTAACTATCTAAGCTACACAACATGAACAGATAAATCATGAATAATGGCAGATACCTGAACATCAAATGCAAGGGGGTCTTTTGAACAGAGAGGATAATATATTGACATGCCGACCTCCACATTCAGGGCTTCATTGATACCGTAGTCCTTGCACCCAAGTATCTCACCTTTTGAGAGAATATATTGCTGCTTGGGATTAAGTCTATGGTGGGTGTTCTGGAATGAACCAAGGCAAGGGGATTAGATGTTTATCATCATGAAAGGAATTGGGGGGTAAGGACCAGTGGGCTCTGGCTTTGCGTGGTGGAGTGTGAGGGGCACAGGCAGTTTAGTGGAGATGGATGGGAATTTGTGCTGGGGCCTGTCTCAGTCCCACATTCTCTGCAGAGCACATTCTTTGAGTCATGATACTCGGTAATTGCAACATTAAAAGAACAGTGAATGGATGAACTTCTGTGGGAACAAGGCTTGTGCGGAGCTGGTATGATGTGTGGATGGCTAGGTCCCTTTGTGAGAGAGGATGGGGGTGCGAATGCTGCAGCCTCACAGAGTGGTGGATTTCGGGCCTAGTAAAAAAAATGGCGTTTAGGCTTGGTAAAAAATGGAGTCCTACTGCTGAGGCGTGGGTGCCATTATTAGCCTACTTTGCTATGTTATAGGGCTCTTACCCTTACACAGGAGGAGGAGGTGTGTCCCTGCATGGCTGCAATGCCGTTTATTCTCTTTGGCGGTGGCTAGGGGGCTGAGATAGGACCATCTCCTTCCCAATATTCCCCCCTTTTGTTACTCCTACAGTAACGAATACCCTCCCCCAGTATTTCTATGTTAATTCATCCTTCTTTCTGCTTCCTCCCAGGCAGGGCTACACTTTATACGCATCCATGCTCGGCACACGCTTCTTAAGCTCTCACCACGTCGGGCATATTCTTCAGGAGTGCATCCCCCACCCCCATCCAAATCTACCCATACTTCTTTGTAATTTTCAAGGACTGGGGGTTAGGCGACAGTTGTATGATAATAATTGTCCACCTCATCCCCAGTGTGGTATATTGCTACCATGCGGTATTTGGGCTCATTGCTTTTTCCTGTTTGTATTTACGCTTCTTGAGTATCATGAGGCACCTTATTATTATTATTATTATTATTTCTATTACCAATTGTCACCATCATCATTGCACTATTAGGCACTGCTTTTGCGCAGCATCGAAGACCCAACTGGCACACAGAGAAGACCAGCAAGATGAACACGATGATAGGGATCAGCATCTTCATTGTTGTTTCAAACCATGAGGTACCCAGCCAAATGCTATGTTAAGTCAGTCATTTTCTTGTACTCAGGCCTCCTTCTTCATTTTGGCGCCAAGTTCATGCACTGCTACAATCACGTGTGATAATGTCCCGTTTTCAGCATCTGCCGAAGGTATGAACGTGCAACATGAACTCCCGATATATGGCTGTGAGGAGGTCAAGAACATATCTGTTCTGTATTGTCATTAGCCGGAGTGCTCGCAATTCCACCTTGAAAACTTTGAACCCTTCCTCGGTGTCATTCGACCAACTGGATCAGCTCCAACCTGACGATCTGGAGCCATTTGTCATTTGCTCTTGCTTGGATGCTGGGCACACGGGATGCAAAAACGTTTCTGCTGAATTGAAGAGTTTGTATTCATCTGGAATTTGCATGAGGAGGCCAGAAGACTCTTGTGATAGGTAGTTCGAGGAGCGCCTCCTTCAGAACAGGTGATCATGCCGCTCATTCTCTGATAGTATGCAAAAGATGGGGGGTGGTGCTGTGGGTAGCGTATCAGTCAGCCTCTGTGCCATTTGTCCATCTGCAGGCACCGCTCCCCCTTTAAGTGCTCCTCAGGTGCCACCAACCGTGCATAATGTAGTGTTCCAAGCGCACAGTAGCCCCTCGAGGATGATGGGAGGTGCAAGTATGCGTTTTTGCCACAAACCCAGTAATAGGTCATTAGTGCAGCAATGCCTTTCTGAGATCTGGGATGATGATGCTTCTGTTGCAATGTTTATTAGAACCCACAGAGATTTTCCCTTCGCCATAGAAACAAAGTTCATAATTTTCTTCTTGCTGTACCTTGATTGGTTTTTGAAGAGCTGTGACACATGTTAGTTTTGTGATGTGTTCTATCTATGGCTGTGCACAGGTCTTTCCTACAAAGTCCAATTTTTCATCGGAGAGACCACGGAGCCTCTCTGCCTTGCACATAAAGGTTGATTCTTGCCACTTGTTTTCCACAAAGCTCATGCCATCGATAGCCAGGAATGGTTCTTTGAAACAGTTTGCGTCCTTTGATCCCTTTTTGCATTTCCTCTCATCTGGCGGGAGAAGTTTCATTTTCACTGTGTGTGCCTGAAAGGTGCTTTTAATCCTACGTAGTGCAAGGTGGGTGAGACATGGTGATTCTACTAGAGGTACCTCTTGAGGCACTAAAGCTTTAGGCCCCCCGGATGCATGCGGTATCAAGGAACATACATAGCAACTCCCATTGGTCGTTTGCCTTCCCATAGCACTCAAATCGGAGTACCAGCTGTTTGATTGCCTGGGGTGGCGAAGGTCCTTCACTTTATCTAACCCTAGACCATGGTATGCATCGTATTTATACTGATGCGTTTGCCTTCTCTTTCTCCTGTTATGCAAAAGAGAGTGCTGTTTCCCTGCCAGGCTTCTACATAGTCTGTCGTTGTTGCATAATGATTGTTGTACATTTGATTGTATTAACTGGCCCATTAGACTTTTACACAGTGTGGATTGGGAGCTGCTACATGCGGTACTCGGGTCGTAGGCATTATAGAATTTTCACTATACAGTTGAAAAACATCAGTGTCTACGTTTACTTGTTGATACACCATGGTGGGGTAAATGGGACCTGGTTCTGCATTGGGGATTGGGGTGAGTAACACATCAAACATTCCATCAAACATTGAGGTAGACATCATGTCAGGTTGTGAGGTAGTTTGCTGAAATGTGAATATGGTAGAGAGTGGCCATGTATCATAAGCTGCTTCCTTGGCTGCTGCATCTGCGGCTGCGTTTCCTAAAGATATTTTGTCTACATTGTGTGTGTGTGCCTGGCATTTCACTATGGCTACTACAGAGGGTTCTGTAAGTGATTCAATCAGTTTATTTAGTAGATCGGCATGTTGTACTGGGGACCCATCAGCTTTTCAAAATCCTCTCCTTCTCCATCTCGATAGCCAAGCATGTACTATATGCTGAGCCTGAATAAATTGCTACTGCGCACCCCTTTGCTGCATAAAGAGCCTCAATTAACGCTATGTGTTCTTGTCATGATCACTGCTTCCAAGGAGCCAGGACCAGCCCAACGTCCTTGGAAGCAGGCCCCTAACCCTAATCCTAGGCACCAGCCGGTCCCCACTGGGACCTTTTGGACCTTGTCCTGGCGCCGGTGGCACCAGGCTCATCAAAACCATCGGTCCCGGCACTGGAAGCGCCGGGCTCATAATATGTGTGAAGATGCTTGGGTGGACTTACCTGCAGCAGACCATGCTGCTTACTTACCAGCCACTTAGAAGTCCTCTGTGAACAGGAACTACTTTCTTACCTGGGTGGGGCAAGCTCCACTCCCTGGATACAGCACTGGAACTCTTCTGGAACTGGAACTCTTTTCTTACCTAGGCGGGGCCGTGGAGGAAGACGCATCATCACTCCAAGGCTATTTAAACCACACCCGATAGATGAAACGTGCTTCGCGTTATTCTGCATCTGCAGCAGAACGCTCACCGAGTCTGTTCCAGCCTTTCTTCTTTCGATCCTGAACCTGCAAGAATTATACTTACCATTCCTGTATCCAGTCAACAGCAGCACCTGCAAAGACAAGAAACAACAGGTTAGCAAGGCAACCTTTACTCGCAGTGCTTACTTACCTGATCCGTCGGCTGCGGCCATTTCTTCACGCTGCACCTCCGCCTGTGAAGACAAAAGCATTGTTATTACTTACCGGCACTCCGCGACTTCCGGATTTCTTCACGCTGCATCGCCGCCTGTGAAGACAAAAGCATTGTTATTACTTACGGACATTCCGCGGACTCCGGCGCTGCAACCCAACTTCTGAAAGACAAAAGAAGAGACATTAGACAGGTATTTACTTACGCCCATCGCGCTCGTCGCAATAGAACGCCTGCAAATACTCCGGCGTCTCTTCAGCACGAATTAAGCTGCAAGGGAAAAAGACAGTTAGAGCGCTTGCATTTACTTACGCATTTCCAGGTGCTCACTCCATCTTCCATCTCAAGAGTCCTGCAAGACAAAAAGGGAAAAGCATTATACAGAGTCCTGCTCAATATTAACGTGTCACGCACCTAAAGACTATAAAGACTAAAAAGATGTCTGGAAACTCACCGCTCGTGCAGTTAACGACGGTAACGATCCTCTGAGTTCAAGAGGTGTATGTTTCACCAGTGAAGGAACTGGCAACGGCACCCTGCACCAGACGCAGATGGAGAGTCCAGCATTCACCTATCTAAGGTGAGCACGTTGACCTGGTGGCTCTAGGGAGAAGCTAGGAAGAGAGAGAGAGAGAGGGACATTCAACAACCCAGATCATTAACCCCCATATTCTTTCACCTGCAGAAACCTCACCCTACGAGTTCGACACACAGTGCAAAGAGGTTCGACCCCAGAAGCCAATCGAGTCCTGCACATCACTTTTCGAGTCACAGACACCTTCCTGCCAAGACCAGCGCCTCCGTGGGAATCAGGTGAGCGTTACAGAACGCGAAGCCCACCGCAAAACTCCTACCCAGGCGCAATGGAAACCTCAGACACTGATCAATTAGCCCAGTTGCTCAGGGAATTAAGAGCAGAAGTACATGCAGCTCGTCAGGAAACAAACTCTCTAAGAAGAGAATTGATAATTTCCAAGGAGCGAACAGAGGACCTCGCTAGGCAATTGCTACAAACGCAGGCAGGACAGACACCTCTGCCCGCTCCAGGAGGGAGCTATCCTTCTGCATCATCTTTAAATCCAGTGCAAATCAATCTACCCGGTAATGTGCCCTTGGCTCCGCCCGAACGCTTTTCTGGTGACCCAAAGAAATTTGCAGTGTTCATCAACCAGTGCCGCCTACACATCTTATGTCGACCAGCTGCATTCCCAACAGACCAGACCAAGGTGGCTTTCGTGCTTTCTTATCTCAGTGGCAGCGCCGCAGATTGGTCGATCCCTTTAGTCACCCAGGATGATCCTTTTTTAAATGATTTCCAGGCCTTCCAGTCCAGCATGGAGAAACTGTTCGCAAGACATGCACAAGGGCAGGCCTTGGACAATGAACTTCTTTCATTACGACTGGGTAATCAAGACCTCTTGACTTATATAGCCTCATTCTACAGACTTATAGTGGAAACTCAATGGCCCGAGGATAAGAGAATAACGCTTTTCTACAGAGGCCTGCGTGGAGAGCTCAAGGATGTGTTAGCTCAAGTTTTGAACCCTCCACAAGAATGCTCAGACTATATTGACTTAGTTGTCCAATTGGACCACAGATTACAGAACAGGAAGGCTGATCGTTCTAAATTTGATACCCGAGTGTTTTCTAAACCACAGACCTCTACTAAGGGAGCTGACACTGTGGAACCCATGCAAATAGGAGGCATGAAAGGTCCTTTAACCCAAAAGGAGCGGGAAAGAAGAAGACAGCTGCAATTATGCCTCTATTGCGGGAACTCAGGGCACTTTCTTCGAGACTGTCCAGTGAAACCAGCTAAGAAGGCTGTAGGAGCCGCAGATACCTGTACCACAAGTTCTGAGCAGGGAAACGCTCTAGCCCGGCAAGTGTAGAGGTCCTCTTGCCGAGCGTTAAGATCTGTCCCGTGACCTCGCATTTCGTGGTGCCCATGGTCCTCATTAGTCCTGAACGTCCAGATCGTTTGCATGCAATTGAAGCTTACGTCGACAGCGGAGCAATCGGTAATTATGTGGACCGTGAAATGGTATGAAGTATGAATCTACCCCTTGTCCCTAAGGCAGTAAAAGACGTCATTACTACAGTGGATGGCACGGAGATAGCCTCCGGACCAGTAACGCACGCCACCCAAGAAGTGACGCTAGTGAGCCTAGATGGACACCGGGAGAAAATCGTGTTCGATGTGATCAAGGCCCCTCAGTTCCAGATCATTCTGGGAATCCCTTGGTTAGAGAAGCACAATCCTCAGATCGATTGGCGAGCAAAGACGGTTCAGTTTCCAGAATGTTTTACCACTTGTTATCCTCGGCCTGATGTTTCACTGGCGGCAATCTCTTCTGAGGTTCCCAAATTACCTCCCGAATACCAGGAATTCCAAGATGTCTTTCGGAAGGATCAAGCGAACACCCTGCCTCCTCATAGGTCTTACGACTGTCAAATAGATCTGATACCCGGAACAACTCCTCCTTGCAGTAGGATTTATGCCCTCACCGAGCCAGAGAATCTTCACCTTAGACAATATCTGGACCAATACATAGCTAACGGGTTTATCCGTCCTTCAAAATCTCCAGCTTCATCGGCTTTGTTCTTCGTTCCGAAAAAGGAAGGAGACCTTAGGACTTGTATAGATTACCGCGCCCTGAATCAAATCACCGTTAAAAACAGATACCCGTTACCTTTGATCCCCGAACTCCTGGACCAAGTCAAAGACGCATGTATATATACAAAGTTGGATCTCAGAGGAGCCTACCACTTGGTACGAATAAAAGAGGGCGATGAATGGAAGACGGCCTTCCGCACCAAGTATGGGCTATTCGAATATCAAGTGATGCCCTTTGGACTTTGTAACGCTCCTGCCGCTTTCCAGTATTTTATGAACAATGTCCTTAGAGAACTCATAGATGTGTGTGTTGTTGTCTACATTGATGACATCCTTGTCTATTCATCATCTGAAGAGGAACATCAGAGACACGTTAAAAAGGTTCTCGAGAGATTGCGTCAACATAACCTTTTTGCTAAGCTTGAAAAATGTGTTTTCAACGTAACTGAAGTTGAGTTCCTGGGATTCATATTGTCACCTAACGGAGTCCATATGGATTCAAAGAAAGTCGATGCAATCATCAAGTGGCCATCACCAACCTCTGTAAAAGGAGTTCAAAGCATGTTAGGCTTCGCTAACTTTTACCGCAGATTCATTCCTGAATTCTCTCGGATAGTCCAGCCCATCACCGCTCTGTTAAAGAAGAACAAACGTTTTGAGTGGTCTACTGAAGCAGAACAAGCTTTTCAGGAATAAAAAGCTAAATTCATTTCTGCACCTGTTCTAAAACATCCTCGCCCAGAACTCCCCTACATCATGGAAACGGATGCTTCTAGTCTTGCTATGGGGGCAGTTTTATCACAAAGAGATCCGGTCACACACCAATTACATCCTGTAGCCTTTTGGTCCCGCAAATTCTCGGCTCCCGAGATCAACTATTCAATTACAGACAAGGAACTTTTAGCTATCAGATCGGCCTTTAAAGCCTGGCGGCATTATCTTTTGGGAGCCAGACACACAGTCACCGTAATGACTGATCACCGCAATTTACAATATCTGAAGACGGCCAAAGCTCAGTCTTCCAGAAGGCTTCGCTGGGCTCTGTTTCTGGCTGAGTTTGACTTTATAATTACTTATCGACCAGGCAGTAAAAACGGAAAAGCAGATGCCCTCTCCCGGATGGGAGTAGATGTACATTTGACCAATCCAGAACCAATACCCATAATCCCAGAACAAAGGATTTTGGGTTTGGTCAGCGCTCAATCCTTTGAAGACATCAAGACTACAGTCAAATCACTCCTAACTCCGGCCGATTTGCAGGACTGGCAATTAAAGGGAAAAGAATTCTCAGTGGATCAAGACCTACCATATTTCCGAGGACGATTGTACTTGCCCTGTGAGAAAATACAAAAACAAGTAATCTCCTGTTATCACGACTCTCTAATGGAGGGTCACCCTGGCATTACCAAAACCATGGAAAAGATCAAAAGACATTTCTGGTGGCCATCATGGAAGAAGGATATTAGAGACTTTGTAATCTCCTGCGGTGTGTGTGCCCAGAATAAAAGTCAGAAGGAGAAACCAGCCGGCCTATTACACCCTCTAGACATTCCTCCCTGTCCATGGCATACCCTGTCTATGGATTTCATCACGGACTTACCTCCATGCTCAGGGTATAATACCATTTTAGTAGTCGTGGATCTATTCTCCAAGATGGCTCACTTCATTCCCCTGAAGGGCCTACCTTCAGCTTCAGTATTGGCCCGAGAATTCTTAGAAAACATTGTTCGGTTACACGGTTTTCCCTCGGTTTTAGTCTCCGATAGGGGAAGTCAATTCATCTCCCACTTTTGGCGAACTTGCTGTCGTCTAGCCCAAATTGATGTAAGACTTTCAACCAGTCACCATCCCCAAACTGACGGACAAACCGAGAGGACAAATCAGACTCTAGAGCAATATCTACGTTGCATGCCTCAACAAACTGAAAACCCTTGGAAGGATATTCTTTGGATCGCTGAATACGCTTACAACAATTCGACTCATTCTGGAACCGGGAAGACTCCCTTCTTCCTATTATACGGACACCATCCTAGAACCTCTAACCTGGATCCTACCCAAGAATTCGAAACACCTGCTGTGGATCACTTGCACTCGGAGATCACCCGTGCTTTTAAGGAAGCCACTGTCCATCTGCAAAGAGCTAAAGCTCAATTCAAAAAAGGAGCAGATCGACACCGTAAAGAGGCCCCTCACTACGCAGTAGGAGATCAGGTCTGGTTATCCACAAAGCACCTGCCTCTAAAAGGACCCCGCACCTTCATCCCGAGATACCTTGGACCCTATCTCATCTCTACCATAGTTAATCCGGTGGCTGTCAAATTGGATTTACCTGCGCATATGAAAATACATCCAGTATTCCATGTCTCCTTATTAAAACCAGTACAACCAGAAACCCGATTGACTGAACTCCCAGAACCTGTTTTGGTAGATGGAGAACTTGAATTCGAAGTAAAGAACATCCTAGACTCCAAAATCTCCAAATCTAAGTTATATTATCTGGTTGATTGGAAAGGATACGGCCCCCAGGAAAGGTCTTGGGAACCCTCAGAATATGTCCACGTACCTCGTCTGGTCAAGAAATTCCATCTGAATCACCCCGACAAGCCAAAACCCCTGGAGAAGACACGCTTAGGAGGGGCCTTGAGGGGGGGGTGCTGTCATGATCACTGCTTCCAAGGAGCCAGGACCAGCCCAACGTCCTTGGAAGCAGGCCCCTAACCCTAATCCTAGGCACCAGCCGGTCCCCACTGGGACCTTTTGGACCTTGTCCTGGCGCCGGTGGCACCAGGCTCATCAAAACCATCGGTCCCGGCACTGGAAGCGCCGGGCTCATAATATGTGTGAAGATGCTTGGGTGGACTTACCTGCACCAGACCATGCTGCTTACTTACCAGCCACTTAGAAGTCCTCTGTGAACAGGAACTACTTTCTTATCTGGGTGGGGCAAGCTCCACTCCCTGGATACAGCACTGGAACTCTTCTGGAACTGGAACTCTTTTCTTACCTAGGCGGGGCCGTGGAGGAAGACGCCTCATCACTCCAAGGCTATTTAAACCACACCCGATAGATGAATCGTGCTTCGCGTTATTCTGCATCTGCAGCAGAACGCTCACCGAGTCTGTTCCAGCCTTTCTTCTTCCGATCCTGAACCTGCAAGAATTATACTTACCATTCCTGTATCCAGTCAACAGCAGCACCTGCAAAGACAAGAAACAACAGGTTAGCAAGGCAACCTTTACTCGCAGTGCTTACTTACCTGATCCATCGGCTGCGGCCATTTCTTCACGCTGCACCTCCGCCTGTGAAGACAAAAGCATTGTTATTACTTACCGGCACTCCGCGACTTCCGGATTTCTTCACGCTGCATCGCCGCCTGTGAAGACAACAGCATTGTTATTACTTACGGACATTCCGCGGACTCCGGCGCTGCAACCCAACTTCTGAAAGACAAAAGAAGAGACATTAGACAGGTATTTACTTACGCCCATCGCGCTCGTCGCAATAGAACGCCTGCAAATACTCCGGCGTCTCTTCAGCACGAATTAAGCTGCAAGGGAAAAAGACAGTTAGAGCGCTTGCATTTACTTACGCATTTCCAGGTGCTCACTCCATCTTCCATCTCAAGAGTCCTGCAAGACAAAAAGGGAAAAGCATTATACAGAGTCCTGTTCAATATTAACGTGCCACGCACCTAAAGACTATAAAGACTAAAAAGGTGTCTGGAAACTCACCGCTCGTGCAGTTAACGACGGTAACGATCCTCTGAGTTCAAGAGGTGTATGTTTCACCAGTGAAGGAACTGGCAACGGCACCCTGCACCAGACGCAGATGGAGAGTCCAGCATTCACCTATCTAAGGTGAGCACGTTGACCTGGGGGCTCTACGGAGAAGCTAGGAAGAGAGAGAGAGAGAGGGACATTCAACAACCCAGACCATTAACCCCCATATTCTTTCACCTGCAGAAACCTCACCCTACGAGTTCGACACACAGTGCAAAGAGGTTCGACCCCAGAAGCCAATCGAGTCCTGCACATCACTTTTCGAGTCACAGACACCTTCCTGCCAAGACCAGTGCCTCCGTGGGAATCAGGTGAGCGTTACAGTTCTGCTGCTTGGGTGGAGTAGTGCATGGGCAAGCGTTTTCTCATCTGTGTCTCATATTCCCCTTCTTCCATTCTCACTACTGCTGCCTCTACATGTTTTTCATCCGTTTCCTGGTCAATGGATGCTGACCCATCAACGAAGAAAACTTCTCCTTCCTTAAGGGCATTTTCCCTCGCTTTTGGAATGTCATCCCCTTCACTCTTGTATGTTGCACAATCATGCTCTTGCATATCTTGGACAGTGCACGGTTCCGTAAGGAACGTGGCTGGGTTCACAGTTTTTCACTGTTGCCACCCTGTCAGGGATTATTCTTTTGCCATCAAACCTCTTATCCCAATCATGGCTGGCTCATCCCCCAAACATCCCGTTCACATCCAGAGTGGCTACTCGCTCTGCAAGAATATGACCATGAGCGGATATTCCTCCCGGGGAACACCAACGCTGAAGATTACCTCTCCCCACACCCCGTGAAGAAAAAGGAGCAAGGAAGTGATGATGAGAAACGTGAGACGGAGGAGTTTTTGCACATCTTGACGTCAGCAGCAATGCCCATATCTATGTCCATCGGTGATGTAAGGGAGACGTTGACCAACGATGAATGTTTGCGGCTACTACAGTCGGCCGGGACTCAAGGGGAATGGAAAAGAGTTCTGGAGAAATTGGATAAGCAGACACAGGACGCAAAGATGTTGCTTGAACAAATGTGGCGTGTGCGAGCCAAACTAACATTCATGGACAACGGCGTAGTTCTCAGAGGGTCAAAAATTCTCTTCCCCTCTAGTCAAGTGCCACGAGTTTTGGAGCTTGCCCTCAAATGCCACCAAGGGGTAGCAAATATGAATTAACGGCTCTGGATAAAAGTCTGGTTTCCAGGTCTTGAGGACAAAGTAGAAGAATGTGTCCATGACTGTGTGTGGTGTCAATCAGCAATGTCACACCAGAAGGAACCCTACATTGAGTCTATGGACAGGAGAAACATTCCCTGGGGAACTGTACACATGGACATCGGGTCCACCAACCGAGACACACACTTCATGGTCCTGGTGGATCAATGGTCAAGTTATCTAGAGGTGGAGTTCATAGAATCCACATTGCTTAAAGATGCAGTACCTATTTTGGAAAAAAGAGATAACTTTCCATGGGCTTCCTGTCGAGACCTGCACAAATAACGGCCCACCATTCCAAAGCGGAGTGTTCTCTGAGTATCTTCGGAGCCTGGCAGTGCGACACAGTTAGATAACACCAGTGTGGCCCAGAGCAAACGGTGAGGTGGAGAGGATGATGTGGACCCTAAATAACGATTTTTGCATTGCACACGGTCAAGGTGAATGCGAACGGCGAGCCCTATGCCAATTTTTGGCAGAGTATCGCACCACTCCTCATTGCTCGAAGGATGTAATTATTCTATATTAACTATAAACTGCAAAAGTAAACAAAATATAGTAACAGTCATGCAATGCAAGTCCTTTATTGGGGAACAAGGAGAAAAATTCCATCCAGTCCTGTTTTTCTACTTTTATTCTAGGACTTGTATTTTTCTAAATTTGAAATGGGAAAGAAAAAACTACAAGTGCCAGAATCCAAAGGAGAAAAACCAGACTTGCTGGTCTTCCCATGCACTGCCAAATGACACTTGAGAGCTCTGACTTAACAGCTCTCCAGTGCCCTCATGCGTGGGGGTCGTGGAAAGAAAGGTTGCCAGACATTCCGTCGAAAAAAATTCGTCGACAGGACATTTGGTGGAAAACCAAATGGTCGAATTATTTTTGTTTTTTATTTTCACTTTTTTTTTTTTTTTGGGGGGGTCCCACCCCCAACCCCCAGCTCCCAACCCCCTTTTAGTCTAAAAAACCCTTTTTTTCCCTAAACTACAACCTAAAATATATATATATATATATATATATATATATATATATATATATATATATATATATAAATAAAAAATATTCGACCATTTGGTTTTCGACCAAATTACGTCGACCAAATGTCTTTCGACCAAATGTCTTTCGACCAAATGTCCGGACAGCGGAAAGAAACATAGGGACAATGTTCTTTAATGCAGTGGTTTGCTAGATGGCATTGTTTTGCCATTCCAGACCAAACGTACTGATTGTAAAATATGTTCTGCGTCGTGCCTGCTGAGTGTTGCAGAGTATCTGGTGACTTACAGATAGAGGTTTTGCTATTTTCCTTGCATCTGAGGCAGTTTTCTGCACTCAACTACCTGGGTTTATTGGATCCTTCTGCTCCATGCTCTACACCGTGCCTGAAGTTACTGCCTCATAATTAAGCGGCCGGCGCGTCAGCGTGCGCATCATGTCTACTGAGTGTTTCAGAGTGTCTGGTGGCAGGGGCACATAGCAAATAGCGTCAGACATCTACTGGTAAGCATTCTACATCAACTGTTTGCACTTGCAATGACTGCAGTGAAGCGTTCCAACACTTGTCGATATGGTTTACGGAACACTACTGCCCACATTGGAAGAAAAGTTAAGAGCCCCTCTATTATTTCTAAAATAAGAAAATAACAGATTAGCTACAGCAGGAGAGTCTGGCAACCAACATAGTCACCCAGACGCATTTTGCTACTCTACTGAAGTAATTTCAACTCCTTTCAAGGTTAATAAAGATTTGTTTGCCTCGCCGACCATAGACAACAACTCCCTTTTAAATATTTGTATTAGGCTACATAGGGCTTCTTTAGGTGGAGAAAATATGCTACCAC
This sequence comes from Ambystoma mexicanum, assembly GCF_040938575.1. Taxonomy (NCBI): domain Eukaryota; kingdom Metazoa; phylum Chordata; class Amphibia; order Caudata; family Ambystomatidae; genus Ambystoma; species Ambystoma mexicanum. The sequence goes on along the minus strand of NC_090930.1, from coordinate 141,611,108 downwards.
TGACTAAAGGAAGCAACAACATGATTTACATACTGAACCAACTTCTCGTTCAAATGACCTTTGCTCAACTAACCATATAGTCTTGATTGTCTCTAAAATCGAGGCCCTGATGCCATTGATAGAAACGATAACTAAGGATCAAGTGGATTTTAAAAAGATTCTAGCCAAAATAGTTGACATCGTCTTAGTAAACTCAGACGCTAATATTGCGAATCATTGCACTTTAACGCCTATTGGCAAAAAAGCTCTGTAACAACAAGCTGCACAGAAAGCTTTTAAAAAAGTTTCTAATCATTTCACCACCAATTTAGTAGATGACACTCAAGTGCCTTCACGAGTGCTGGACTTCCTGCACCACTGTCCATTCTGTGAGATACCTGATGGTGTCTCCCTGACTAGTCCCTGGGGATCTGTCATCCAGGTAGCCAGGACACGGCCATCGCTATTGGATCCAGTTCCTGGGAGTGGACCAATGAGGGAGAATCACATGGATTGGGAGGGTCCTCGATGAGTGGAAGTGGGACACAGATGGGTGAAATGTGGTATCCCCCTCTTATATCAATTTTTTACCCATCCTACCATGTAGGATACTCAGAAACTCTCCCCCTGGCCCTTTTTCCAACACGAACACTTTCGCACACCACGAAAGACAACGGACTAACACCAGATCTGTGTACCTGACATGTACCAACACAAGGGTCAGGCAATTGACCAGAATCACACACACCTGATGGCCCTTTCCCTTCCCGACAGGGATAAAAGGGGGAGCACAAGAGCACACTACGAATAAGGCAAACCGCATTACGAGACAGCTATCCCAGGGTGGCAGTTCAAGAGGAGGAGAAAGGTGGTGGGAACCGAAGGGGTGACAAGGAGAGAAGCACCCTTGCCCTTTCTGACCCAGACCCACAAAGTTTCTGTGAAAGGAATCTTAAGACCGGGAACAATAGTCAGCATGTGTTGCAGCAGATGTCAAATGTACACAGAGCCCTCCTACACTAATAATCAGGACAGGGAGAGACGCTTGCCACTGTGGTACCGTCCTTGACTCCAGAGACAAGAAAAGACAAGCGGTACATCACAGCCGGTGAGTCGAGGGGAGAACCGATAAGAAACTGACTATGTTGAATGAAAGTGGCAAATGGCAAATTAAGGGAAAATCAAAGAACTGTTAACTCCTCCAGGGAATGCCAGCTGCAGAGGGGTACGGCACCACATGGGTGCTAACTCGAGAGACTCTGGTTTATCGCCCTTTTGTTGAAACTACCGATACCAGAAGGCCTTAGGAGAGCCGCAAAGAAAACATCAAAGTGGTCATACAGGGGCCTAGCAAAATCCCCTGTACAGTCGAAAGTCTTTGACCGACAAACCATTGGAAAACTAAGGGACGTGAATCCTGCATATGTGAGAAAGTAGAAGGAATTGCAAGGCTGGTAAACGTGAACCCGACGGAGGGATGCCTGCAGAACGGGGCGAAGCACGATGTCCCAATGAACATTATGTTGACAAGAGTGAACCCGACAAAAGGATGTCCACAGTAGATTGTCTAAAAGGACATTAATACTTGTGAATGCAACAGGTGAAATTGTTTTGGGAAAAGCTGTAGTGAACCCGACGGAGGGAGGCTTAGATTCGAGAACGGTCTGAGCTCGTAAGAGGGGGACCAAGGGGTGAAAACTCATCACCCAATGTACATACGGAAAGGAACTTTTTGTTGTTATTTTGAACACATCAGGTCCTCGGAGGCAAGAGACGTTTTGTAGAAAAAGAGACTTAAACACCGTAGGTCCTGATACCTGAGAATGGAACTGTAGTCTTGTGCTGGGAAAGCTTCAGAGTATGCTGTGCTCGGGAGTCCTGCCTTGTCCCGTGCTCAAAACGTGGGGAAGGGAGAACCCCGGCTACCACATTCTGACTTGAAAACTTCTTTCTTTCTTGTGAACCCTATCCCACACTCTTTTTGTATTAATTTGTAAGGAATGGCAATAGGTTTTTCTTAGCATAGGCCCTTTTTATTTGACACACCACCACTAGAACTGCCTTATTTTTCATTTGATGGTCGCCGCTTGCTACCATCTTAGATTTAGTTTTAGATTAGGCATTTTTCCATCCTACCTTTGCAGTTTAATAAACACCCTTGAACTATGATCACTTGTGTCTGTCTTTACTGTTGCCACCATGAGTTCCTTACAGTGGTCAATGATTCTATGTTCTCAAATGACATGTTAATGGTGTGCCTCCACCTGGTTTGTGTGTCTATGAAAGTCTAGGTGGAGTAGGTGGGCACCACTGTTTGATAGAGAAAGGAAACTTAATTGTTGAATGTAAATAATTCTAGCTACAGTTACGTAGATTCAGAGGAACTGCCTGGCGTAAAAGGATCCCGTGAAACAGGGATCCGAAACGAAGTGAACAAATCTGGGTGTCTCCACTCAGATAGCCAGGCGCTGTCACAGTGCTCTTATTCAAAGCTGCACAGTTTGTAAAATATTTGCCTGGTCTCAAGTGGAAAGGTAATAAATGTACTCTTCAAAGAAAAGTGCACAGATTTATTATCATTATTCAAGGAAATAGCATTCTCAGCTACGTTTGCTCATGTGCCAATTCATTTCGGAAATAAATTCCATCTTCAGGGTTGAGCTCTATACAATTAACAGCACGTCATTTTAAAAAGAACATCGGAAATTCAGTATGTGTCCCAAATGGATGCAAATGCCTAAATTGGCCAGAAAAACAGCCCCCCATTGCTTCCGCCATAACAGCTCTCTCTTCGGTTCCACCTTGTAATGAAATGAACCATTCTGAAGTGATGCAGCAGGATTGTTATGCTATGCTATGTTATGCAGGATTTGCTATGCTGTGCTATGTTATGCAGGATTGATATGCTATACTATGTTATGCAGGATTGCTAAGCTATGCTATGTTAGGACATGCTATGCTATGTTAGGCAATATAATGCTATGGTATGCTACCTTAGGCTGTCCCATATCTAGGCCTCAGAGCCTATATGTCACCTCCCTCTGCCTCCCTCTGTCTGCTCTACATGCAGCATTCTGGACATGCTCAAACCCCTCTGAGGGCAGAGGACACATCCTACTTTGCCTTCCGCTTATTCTCTACAAGTATAGCATTAGCCCCATATATGGCAGATAACAGAAGGGGTTTCTGTGAATGCCGCTTATTCATAATACAACACGATGACCCTGCAGTGCTGCGTCACAAGGTCGGAAGTGAGATGTTGACAGTTCTTGCCAATGATCTGCAATATTGTGCCATATAACACCCCCATTGTGAAAGTATTGCAACATATTAGTGTTTGCCTATGATATGCTATATTAACCGGCCCTCTAGGGAGGGGGCCGCAGAGAGAGCTCTGTGAGCCAAACTGCCGGAATACTTGCATTCTGTGTTCCCTGCTGATCCCTCTATATGCTGTGTATTTGCTATCTAATTCACAAAGCTTGGTTACCATCAGCCTGTGTCTCCTCTCCTTATTTGCTGAAAGCTGAGGCCAGCCAAGGGGAGAGAGGGGAACTCTTGGGAAGGTGCCCGACCATGGCCACCACAGAAGGAACGTGTGTTGAATCATCATCATCACAGGCTGCATTAACTAACACTAGCATAAATAATTTACCATATTTACATGTCACCGAATAACCCAGCTCTTTGACTATTCCACCTATAAAAGCTTATGTAGTGGAAGAGGACTTGAAATCACTAGGAAGATGGGTGTTATTGGAAGGAAGAACTCCTACAAATGTCAGCCCATTTTTAAATCGTTTACATCTTTTTTTTTATTAAAGGGAATCAAATAAGCATAATTACCACGGCGGATATTACTAAGATTGAACTTCCAAGAATAGGCAGTGCTTCCAACTGGGCTTTAATTGAATTTTCTTCTCCTTTGTTGGTTGTTCTAATAAAATCGAGCATTAGTTCACTGGAAGACTTGGGCCTTTCTTTAACCATTTGTCGGAAAATAAAAAAATCAGTGCAATTCCTGGATCGCTCTTTTGGTAATAAGGATGCTTCAATTTCTTTGAAAAGTTCAGAACGTGTCATCCTTCTGGCATCCCATTCATCAATGGAAAAATCGCAGGGCATTTTCCAATGGAAGCCTGAAAGTGTACAGAAAGATTCTAATTGACACCTATTTAAAACATGTTCTCTATCCTGCCTGTCATGGAATACACATGGTTATCGCTCCACTAATGTTTTTAATATTGATGGGTACATTATACTCGCCAAACTAGCAAATTCCTCTGTAAGGGGGCAGGCCAGTGGAGGATTGGGAATTGGAACTTGATCTAGTTCTTTACCATAAACAGGACCTATTAGCTCATGTTATGTTCTTTCTGCGACATTTCAAACTTTAGACCCTTTTTCAAAGATAATTCTTCTTATAAATGTTTACGATCTGCCTAGAGGTCTCTATATTAAAGAGATTCAAAATGTAATCAGGGAAATACTTATGCAGTAGTAGGAATCTAACCCGCACTGTGCTATAATGATTGCTGGTGATTTAAATGTTAAAGATTTGCATCTTGCACGTGCTGTTTCTGGTGCTCGAGAGCGTGATTGGCGACATTTTTTGATTTAATTTGATTTACAATGTTTAGCTTTTTGCAAAATTGCTACAAATGCTGCAACCTTTACTTGGTCCAATGGAAATACATGTTCTCACATAAATTATGTTAACATGAATGTGACTATAGCAAAATATTGTAGCCCTATCAGGACACAAAACAATACAGTAAGCGGTCATCTCTCACTGTTTCGGCAAGTTGACACACCGAACATACTTATACCCAAGCAAATTAGACAATAAATAACTGTAAATAATCAAGGCAACCAACTAAGATGGACAACGGCAAAGGTTAGTGAGATTAATAACATCTTTCTCGCTAACTAGACCCAATCAATTCACCTGATGAACAAACATGATTGGATAATGGAGGAATTAACTAAAAACATCAAACACTGTACCTCCTTGGAGCAATCTAAATCTTATGGTAATTGTAATCCATTACACTCAGCTCCTTTTGATAACTTGATACATAAACAAAATGTTGCATACCGGAGTGCTAGGGCCTATATCCGAAGCTGTGTCTCCTTGTCTGATAAGGATAAATTGGTTAGGATGACAAATTTGACAATGTGATACAAAATATGGTTACACCAACACGAACATTCGAGGGAATACGCCAATTGGCTAATATATTTAGGTCTCCTAAAAACTCAAGATAAGTGAAAATTCTGGTCGTATTATAATGAGAGTAAAATTGCTTCCACTTCACTGAATCCTATCTCTGCTTTAGTATGGAATTCTTACATCAATTAAATATTCTATGATGCAAAGATTGACACAAATTTAAAACTTCCTCTGATTACTAGGTGCTTCCCTAATTTTTTGGACTATGACTCTGAAGATATAAAGAAAATCATTGTCAATTTGAAAGCTTCATGTGCTCCTGGCCCCGATGATATTCCAAATGTCCTTTTTAAGGGTATCCCATCGTTTTAGACTTCCATTTTATTAAACATGTTCAGAGCAATAGAAGCCTCTGGGAAGCTGCCCAATCAATACATGGCAGAAATCGATCGTTATCTCTATTTTTTTTTAAATGGCCAATTAACTTAATCTAGCAAATTATCGCTTGCTTGCGATGCTGGCCACAAGTCAAAAAATCCTCGCCACAATTTTACTAAAGAAACTTATGAAATGGGCCAATGACAAAAATCTTCTAAAACCATTTCAAACGAGATTTCGAAAAAATGATAGCACTATGAGTCATATTTCGACCATACAATATTTAATGCCAGAAACCAAACACCATATAAAGAATAATTTATACTGTTGTTATGTGGACAATAGCCAAGCTTTTGACAGAGCTTCACTACCTTTACTGTGGAAGAAACTCAAAAACTGGGGGATTGACTCACAATTGTTATATTATATTAAAATACTCTAAAGGGATACGACAGCTACTGTGCATTTAAATCAAATGGGTGTTTTTACCAGTCCTTGTAGGATACATTGTTGTCTAAAACAAGGCTGTGTGTTACCTCGTATTCTATTTAATCTGTATGTTGTGGACCTCTCAGATATTTTAAATGTGAGACATAATTTTCCGCCAAAGATCAGCAGTGTCTCTGGCTAGCATACACAGATGACACCATCCTATTTGATTTAACACCAGTTGGCTTGCAAATATTTATTAACGCTCTGGCCAATTGTGCAAAAGTGAATAATCTGACTATTAATACCTCAAAAACTAAAGTTATGTGCTTGGGTGGCTCTGTTCCCAAAAAAGCTTTGTTTGCTTGGAAATGAAATGATAATACATTAGCAATTGTAGGCGACTATTGCTATTTAGGATTTCCTATCAAACCCCAGCTCTAAATCCTATAGTGACATGATTATTCCGCACATCTGGAAAAAGTGGGGGTCACAATTAGGGCTGTACCGAATATCATATTTAGTATTCAGCCGAATACCGAACAGTCTGTTAACTATTCGGCCGAAGCCAAATATGAAGCTGCATAGTTGCTTTATTTAACAAATCATGTTCCAAATTCAAAAATCACAATTATTAAAAAAACAAATAAAGCACCATTTTAAATGTATTCTTCTTATTATTATTATTCTATACTTGTATTTCTCTTCATTGTAATTAATGTAGCATCTGTATTCAAACTATAAAAGCCAGAAATAAAGCAGATTGAACCAAAATGAAGGGACCAAATGTACAGAAGATTGTTGCATTTTCAGTGCCAGTTCAAGTAGGAGGCTTCACAAATGCAAAAGGACTGCCTTTGTGAATCAGATGCATTGCATTCTCTATCCAGTTGCAAAGTCGATGCGGTTGAGTTGCGAAACTTCTTTGCAGTTCACATAGAAATGTATAAAATGGTTCATGCAGGACATAGGTCAAGAGGAAATCTGAAATGCGTGAACTCCATCTCACAACTATTCACCCCACCCAAACAAATGCTGTTCACTTTTCACTTATCCTGGCCACTCTTTCTCGCCAATACACAAACATATGCAGCTTATAATTGCTGATAAAATATCAGATAAATGTTAAACTCAGGATTCAAGTCCTTAAAAAAAGAAAGGGGGGGACTATGACATACGCAGTGGGAAGTGACATGACAGGAACTGAAAGTATCTATGCACGTTTCTTTCAGTTTATTTTTTCCAACTAAAAAAAGTGCACATTGCATGTAAACATTCGCCAAAAGAAAGATGTTCCTGTATTGTTGCAGGCTAAGTATAAAAGATTAGCACCTTTTTTGTCTAAGAATCTGTAACAAAACATGCCCTAAAGAGCAGATTAGAATATGAGATATTTTTCAGCTGTGTGATAGCAATTTGTCTGGTCTAATTCTATTCAGTTTTGCAAAGTGAAGTCTATATTTGCCTTTCTGAGTTCATGTTGCATTGTATTCAAATGAGAATGTCAAGGTATTCGGCAGGAGCCGAATAGCAAGGAACTATTCGGCCGGAGCCGAATAGCTTTTTTTAGCCGGAATTCGTCCGAATACTTTTTCGAAGCCGAAGTTCGGTACACCTCTGGTCAGAATATTATGGGCTTGATTGAGATCTATTGCGTAAGTATTGTGGCCAGCCTATTATATGGTCTCTCTGTGCTACCCCAAGTAGCACATACTGACTGGCTGGACAAAATAAAAGGACCATTTCTACGATCCTTAATTACCCGCCCATCATTGAGCGCCCTGAGGCCTGCGGGCATGTTGGCGCTACAAAAACATTTCTAGAATAGAATCTACACTGATTTAAGCTTTGTGACTTGTATATGGCCTCACCTCATTGGCAACACAATGGGCTGTTCAGCGCACCTTATTATTCTTAAAAACGATGCTGGGCGCCCAGATCTTATTGGGAGAACATTCTTATATTACAATAAATAATTTGTTCTTTGTTAATTTGAAGAGCTTTTCTATTAATCGTTTGAGATCGCTGGGAATCTCTCTTGAGGAAGCCTTAGAAAGTCCCTTCATAAACATTGCATTAAAAAAAAGAGAAAATTTGAGAGGATTACAAACATTGAAAAACTTTGCAAAATGAATAGATATCGCCTCGATGCCCTTGGGCTGTGTGATCACTTCTATAAATGCAAATAAATAAATAAAAATAAATAGAATGAATACGCAAGACAGAGTTTTCCATTTGACGTTCCATGCCTACGTTTGGTCCTATTATTGGGTTTTAATCTCTTGCAAACAACGCAACATATCGGGGCCTGGCAGGGAATTCCACGTGACCCTCGACCACGTGGCGTTCAACTATGTCGGGGCCTGCCAGGGAATTTCACGTGACGCTCGACTATGACGCTATGCAGAGAAGGTATTGAGACAAGTCGTCGTATTTTGACTTCTTGCTCGGCCCTAAAATTGCAACACAAATGTTGTGTGAATCTTAACTATATAGATACTGATGCTTTTTGGAACACCTGTTTAGGGCTGAATCAGTTATCACGTCCTCTGCTTTTTATATTTGGAAAGAATTCCTAAAATGACTGAACTGTAGCAAACTTGAATAAAGAGGTTTATTATCTGATTTACTTGTGAACTGAATATGTATTTTTAGAAGGTGTCCAGTTTAAGTACCTAATACAAAAGGATCGAATGCCAAAAGGTCGACTGAATTTGACCTAAAACCAAAGGGTCACATTTTTATTTTTTTTAATATATTATTTTTGGGATTTCCGTTTTTGAAAAAAAAGTGGTTACCACAAAAAAGGGGATTTGGATGAACTTGTTATTATGTCCCTGCATGTTAATATTAAAGTAACGCTTTAGTACGAACGGTATTACATTTTAGGTACTCATCAATTTGTATCTGCGTTTAAGGCTTGTTCTGAATTCTTTAATGCGGTGGTGTGTGTTGAAACATACTCAGGCATAGAGGTCACTGCGCCCCATTGGCGCAACAGGGCGCGCCGAAAGGAGACCTCCGGCAACACCGCCGCGCCAGACAGTCAGGCGACCAATAGGTCACGCCTAAACGTCCTGCTCCGGTAGCGTATTGATGTCTAACTCTCTACTGCAATCTCGTGACACTGTTCATCATTGCACCTGTGATATTTGTTCTCCCTGCGTCTCCCGATGTGTTTTCGAGGTTTAACACTGTGTCAATCCCCGCCAGTGTAGTTATTCGGCATACATTGAAAATGTAGTGGCAAATACAAAGGTAAACCTCTGGAATTCTATTTTTTGGTGGTAGAGGTGGTGGTAGAGGTGCGGCTCGCGGCCCGGACCTGCGCTCATTTCAAGGAACCTTGGAATAATCATGGATGCAGATCTGACACAAAAACAACACGTTAAATGGTGACCAAAACCTGCACCTTTCATCCAAAACGTGTGAAACGGCGGGCGAACGCGCCAGCGAAGCAGGCATGGCGAGCGCCGCCCCTTAGTGGGGGCGGTACAGGCCGCCCTTCCCCTCCCCCCACGCATGTAAGAAAAATGCGCCGGGGGGGCGGATGATGACTAAAAGGGGCCCGCCCCCCCCCGGCAGGGCGCGAAAGCTTCGGGGCAGGGCGGGAAACCGGGGAGAAGCCGGGCATAAAAGCCCGTGCTGGTGTGAGCATTCACACATCCTCCCTCGGTTTCCCGTCTTGCCGGAGCTGCGTTCTTTTTTCTGCATCGTTGGATCGTGGCTTGGGGTTGCATCCTGCCTCACGTGGAGAAACCCTCTTGCATCCTGCTCCCCGGGCTCCGTCGGCATCGCGGTCGTTTTCAAGCGTGGTCCAGGGTTCTAGACGTTGGGATCCTTCGGGAGTTGCTGCCGCAGCAGGTTTCGGTTCCAGCCGGGACATTTGAAGGTACGTAGGGGAGTGGCACGGCTCGCTGCTGGTCGCCCCATTGAGATATGTGTCGCTTGATGTTTTGGGACTTTGTATTAAAGTAAAGTCGTTTTAGCGTTGCGTTGGTAGGGGGAGGGGGGTTTGTTAACCGCGCGATTTATGCGGTCTCAGGTTGACCTTAGTGTAAGGGTGCTGGTTGTTTCCCTTCATTTCCCAGAGAACTACCGTCTTGGGGGGGGGGCGGAGGAGCCGCATGTCGCCATGATGCGGGATTTTAAGATGAACATCACCTGTGGCAATATAACGGCGGCCGTATGTAGGCCGTAACATTTGATGGCAGTCGTTCGTTAAGGCATATGGGTTTGGATAAATAAGTCACTGGTTGTTGTGTGGGAGGGGCCAAAACACGGTGAGGGGGATGCATTGGGGGAGCGCAAGATGGCGCCGCAATATTCGCGGGAACGGTTGGGAACCAAGGTGCGGGGGGAGATACTGCATATGGCATATTGGCTATTTTGCAATGAAGGGAGAACAGTTTGGGACAGAGGTGCGGGGGGAGATAATGCATATGGTGTTTGGCTACTGTGCGAACAAAGGGGGTTTGGTGCGTGCGATGATGGTGCGCGGGTGTTAAAATACATAATAAAAACATGTCGCTGTTTGTTGTGAGGGGGGGCGAACCACGGTGAGGGGGAGGTATAGCATTGGGTGCGGTTGGGGACCGAGGTACGGGGGATACATCGCTTTCGGGTAGCGTGGTGTGCTTGCCGGCCAGGTCGTGGCGCGGGCAAATACAGGGTGTGGTGCGGAGAGCGGGTATTTGCACCATTGTGGAGTGCAGTGGGTTTTTTGAGGGCAGGTCTGCAGTGTTGACCGTGGGTCGTGATGCGTTTCGGGTGCCTATTTAATGTGAGGGTTTGCGTAGAGGGGGATACGTCGCCGCGCCCACTGGCGGTGCAGTATGGACGGGGACAAGAGAGCTTGGATAATCCGAGATAGTTTGGCTAATTCTTGGAAAAGAGGAATTTGGAATGTGCACCCTAGGTTGTTCTTTTGCACGGCGAAGGCCAAGTACGTGGTAGGGGGCAGGCATAACTGAAAGATGGTTGGCTGAATGGCGAAGGCTCGGGACGGGTCTCCTCAGCACCGTCCGAGGTGTCCTCTTCAGCCGAAAAGTGGGCGCCGGCCCAGATTTGGGGCGGAATCTCCTTGAGCATCTCAGGGCTCGGCTGGGCGGCTCTCGTTCTGGTCCTTCATGTACCGGACGCGAGCGGCGGCTGTGGTAGGGGTGAGGGGACACGTGGGGCACGGGCAGTGGTGGCGCGGGTGCGCTTTTGCACTCAACTAGCCAAATGAGAGCGGAGCGGTGGCGTGGGTCTTGCGGGCGCCGTTGGCTCTTGGTTTTTCCCCTCCTGGCTTTCGGGCCGGCGCCTTTGACTGGATGGCCTTTCCCGGGCGGGGGGCTCTGCCGCAGAACTCCGCTACGGTGAGGTTGGTGGCGGGTCGCTCTTTCAGGGGGGGTTGTCCGGGCAGAGGGGTGGGTTTGGGGGCTGGGGGGGGCAGTGGGGGGGCGCTTGCGGGACCGGGCGTTCGGGGGTTAGGTGGGAGGGTGGCGTTCGGCGCGGGGTATCAGGGGGGCTTCCTCCGGGCGGTGGTGGCGCGGGGGCGCCATTGCACTCAAGCAGAGTCTAAATGAGAGCGGAGCGGGGGGGTGGGTCCTGCGGGCGCCGTTGGCTAATGGTTTCTCCCCTTACGGCTTTCGGGCCGGCGCCTTGGAATGGGCTTCGGCGCTGCGGGGTATCAGGGGGGGGCTGCCTCATGTGCCTTTGCTGGCATGGCTTTCCCCGGGCAGGCGGCCCAGCATGGACGGCCTTCCCCGGGCAGGTGTCTATGCCGCCGCACCCCGCTGCGGGGGGAGGTGGTGGCGTGGGCTGCTCATTCAGGGGGGGGGGGTTCCGGGTGGGGGGGTGGGTGTGGCGCATGCGGGATCCGGGTTCGGTGGGGTTGGGCGGGGTATCATGGGGGGGGGGGAGGCAAAAGCAAAAAAAAAAAAAAATAAATAAAAAATTACCCCATCGACATGCTTATTTGGTATGCATTTCACAACTCGTCATACAAGAGGATGCTATGAAGTGGTACTTGTAACGCGCTTATACACAAGCATTGTCCCCCTTCCCTTCCCTTCCCCTCACAGTTCTCCTGGATCCCCCCCTGCCTCCTGCCCGCCTCCCAACCCTCCCTTGACCCCTGATTGGGCGCCTGCCCATGCAGTATTACACTGTTGGAGTGCCTTCGCCGGCACTAAGCGTGGCCTCAATTCTTTCCTGATGCAGATCGGGAGAGTGCTTTCCAGCAGCGCTCCCATACCTAAATTGTAATTGATTGCGTTGGTTAAATTGACTTGTGCCCACCGCCTCGCAGCTCTTTCCTGTTCCCTTCCCTTCATGGTTCCCCTCCTCCCTCCCAGCCCTCCCCTGACCTCTAACTGGACACTATTCTTCAGTGCTTCCATCAGGGCAGCCCCACTGCCTGGGGCAGCCCCATGCGGCCAAGGATTCCAAGGCTAAGGGCATCTTCACTGAAGCAGCTCCTAATGGTGTCTGCCAGTGTCAGCTGGGGAAGCAAGAAGCCTGCAGCCGTCTACCTGCTGCTACGAACCAGGTAGATGCGGTCAGGGGATCAACACTCACTGTACTCCACTAACTGACTCTCCCTTCAAGATTCCTTTTGTTTACCTCACCACCCTTAGCGTGGGCACAAGTTGGCATGTGAGGACATCGATAGGACTGCTGGTAGGGAAGTGGGTTCAACTAAACTTTCTGGAATTTCATAATCGGTCAGGGTCCCGATCAGCATGGACAGTTTGGGGTGTATGTTCGTAATTTTGGCATGTGAAGACATTGATAGGACTGCTGGTAGGGAAGTGGTTTCAACTAAACTTTCAGGAAGTCTACAAATGTTATGGTTCCGAGCAGTATGGACAGTTTGGGGTGTATGTCTTAATTTGGGCAGGCGAAGACATTGATAGGACTGCTGGTAGGGAAGTTATTTCAACTAAATTTTCAGGAATTGTACAAATGGTTAAGGTTCCGGTCAGGTTGCTGAGCACTAGACATTCTCAACAGAGGCTCTTAAGCCTGCCCCCCCTTTTATGAAGGAGAAATGGCTTCCTTCCTTTTCGGTTGTTGATGCAGCTCCGTGGGTCTGGTCTGCGAGCCAGAATTACAGGAGCTGGTTGATTGGCACATGGGGCAGAACGCTCGCTTTGACATCAGTGTGGCACACAAGCGGCATATCGAGATCTATTATGTATATATTCAATTGCATTGTACATTGGCGCTACCGGCAAACACGGTCACAGGGGGGGCAGCCTCTCGAGCAGGGGGGCGCCAAACACCACGCAGAAGGGCCCGTTGGTGTCAATTCATGGGGTTTTCTCTCCAAACATGCACTATTACGTCAATACATTTCACGATTCATTTATTTATGTACACATGAGTGACTTCAACATTTGTCTCACCAGGTCGACATGTCGGTACACACAAGCAATAGTAACACAGGGCCGGACGTGGTCGAGTTAGTACTATTCGAAGATGGCCAAACTCTGGAGGACGTGTCCGGAAGCCACATTGGTGAGGGGCTATCGGTCAACGTCAGGATTTCCAAAACAGACTAGAAGGGCAAGGGAAGGGAACTGCGGTTAGCCAAACTGGGACAGGAGGCTTGTTGCCCTGTAGTATGCACTACGGCATACCTCGCCATCAGGGGGGGGGAGCAGGGTTACCTATTCGTACACAAGGACCGCACCCCCCTCACCAATTTTCAGTTCAGGCGGGTCTTGGAAGGAACTCTGGCATGTTCGGGGGTGGATCCAGGGCTATATTCCACTCACTCATTTCGCATAGGTGCAGCGACAACAGCCAGCAGGGAAGGTCTGGGGGAGGACATAGTAAAGAGGATCGGGCGATGGACATCTGATAAATACAAGCTATACGTGCGCTAGGAGAGGACCCAATGGGGGAGCGGGGGGGGGGGCAAGGGCGGCACAAAGGGGGGGGGAGGGTCATCAGGCAGTGTGCATATGCTAACACAATCTGTTCATGTCTCCACAGAAACCACCAGGGTATGGGTCGTGGGGCACTCCTTTGTGGCCCGCGCAGCGGCCAGAGCACGACGGGCGGTTAGGGACGGGAACTTGGGCCTACGGAACACTCAGATCAGCTGGATCTCCAAGGCTGGCTTGAAGGTCTCATCCGTATGGGGAACTTTGGAACAGGCGGCAAGGATACACCCCTGGCCGGACATCGTATTGTTGCACATAGGGGGCAATGATTTGGTGACAATGGGAAGGAAGGACTTGTCGGAACTATTGCGAAGCCTACTCCAGAGGATGGGGAGTGGGTTCAGGGGAGGCGAGGTGATGTGGTCGGAGATAATCACAAGACAGGAGTGGAAGGGGGAATTGCGCCACGGCGCTATAGAAGAAGCAAGGCGCAAAACAAATAATCGCATGGGCGGTTTTTTGAAAGGCAGAGGGATGGTTTGGATCCGACACCCCCTCATCACGTTAAAAGTACCAGGGTATTTTGAAGGGGACGGGACCCACCTATCCGAGGTGGGCACGGCTTTGATGTCTCTGGAATGGATGACGGCACTTCAAAATGCGGGATGTGTATAAAAGGCCCGAGGGGGGGGGGGTGCACTTCCAAGGATGCCGGCCAAGATAATTGCAGGGAGTGCCCGGTGGAAGCAAGCTGGGTGGGGGGGAACTCTCTGCCGCCGGCAACCAGCAGAGAGTCTTGGAGGAATCACAGGCCAATCCCTTTTCAAAGCACTGCCAGCAGACCCACAGGGGGACGAGCAGCCAAGAGTTTAGATGCACGGCGCCCCAAGAGCAATAGGCTTGGGGGAGGCCCTTGGGAAAAAGGGGAGGGATGTAGGGGACTTGGGAGGCAATTCCAAGACCCAAATTGCGGGGGGGGGAGGGAACGAACAACTAACTAAAAGAGGGCAGCAAGTGAAGCTGGTTGGAGGGGAACAAGAGGAGAAGACGGGGGGGTATGCTACCGGGACCAATATTATAGCAGGGGTAAGTCGTCACGAAGGGGGAGGGGAAAGAGGGGGGGAGCTGGAGGAGGGAGGAAGAAAGGTAGGAGCATCGGGGGCGGGGGGGAGCTCGGACAAGGAGGGCCAGCAAGGACAGGAAAGAGGGGGCCTGGCAGGGCGCAGCATAAGGGGACCGGGGGTATGGGGGAGACAGTTGGGAAAGGTAGACAGTACGAGGGACAGGGAATCGGTATCTGGAGGAGATATGACACCAGCCAAGGGGGGGAGGACACCGGCTAAGGCTGCCATCGGAGAGGGGGGGGCGCCTTGAGTGAAAGGGCATTGCGAGGTTTCGGGGGGCTCGGGGACACAGGAGGGAGACCTGGGGGGGGAGTTTGGCATAGGGGGAACAACGCGAAGGCATAGAGGGGGCCGAGTAGAGTTTGGTAAGAAAAGGTTAGATGGACGTCGCAAGCGACGGCCAACTAGGCAGGCAGTAGTGGGGGACGGCATCTAGGGCGGTGCCGCCCCCAATACGGATACATAAATTCAATTGTAAGGGCACTTGTGGTGGTGCCGGTATAGGAAATTGTAAGGGCACTTGTGGTGGTGCCGGTATAGAAAATTGTAAGGGCACTAGTAGCGGTGCCGGTATAGGAACCTGATGTTAGCGAGGCACCACGTGGCTGCCGGTTTTAGCTAGAGCCCGAGCAGGAAACGGGGCAAGTGTGCGGGGGGGTCGGGCACCCGCAACAAGACCTAGACATGGGCAGGGGGGGAAATGGTGGGCACACCAAAAATTCACTGCAAACAACGGCCGGGGTAGAGAGAGGTGGATAGTCAGGGCCGGGCTCGATCCGAGGCGTCCACCGGACGAGGACGATCAGGGGGGGGGAGGGGGGGGGAAGCCCTAGGTAGCCGCACTCGGAATAGTGTATCGGTGACGGTGAATTACGGATTGCCTGTAAGATAACTCCAAGACTTTATGCAAATAAAGCTGCTGAGGCATGTTAACTTTCCACACAAACTGGTGTCGTGTCAATTTTCTACTGCTTGCATGGTATGACTGATTAGGAATAGAGGGGGGGGGTAAGAAAGGACGGATAAAGGGGGGGGGGAAGGCAAGGCGCTGAGTGCCCACGCTACGGCGGGCGAACGCGCCAGCGAAGCAGGCATGGCGAGCGCCGCCCCTTAGTGGGGGCGGTACAGGCCGCCCTTCCCCTCCCCCCACGCATGTAAGAAAAATGCGCCGGGGGGGGCGGATGATGACTAAAAGGGGCCCGCCCCCCCCGGCAGGGCGCGAAAGCTTCGGGGCAGGGCGGGAAACCGGGGAGAAGCCGGGCATAAAAGCCCGTGCTGGTGTGAGCATTCACACATCCTCCCTCGGTTTCCCGTCTTGCCGGAGCTGCGTTCTTTTTCCCACCCACCCTCCCGACAAAAAAGTATGTGAATAATTTTCAATTTTGTTTTACAGGTCGCCCAGCGGAGTTACATTGCGATCCCTTTACAAAGCACTGCCAGCAGACCCACAGAGGGACGAGCAGCCAAGAGTTTAGATGCACGGCGCCCCAAGAGCAATAGGCTTGGGGGAGGCCCTTGGGAAAAAGGGGAGGGATGTAGGGGACTTGGGAGGCAATTCCAAGACCCAAATTGCGGGGGGGGGAGGGAACGAACAACTAACTAAAAGAGGGCAGCAAGTGAAGCTGGTTGGAGGGGAACAAGAGGAGAAGACGGGGGGGTATGCTACCGGGACCAATATTATAGCAGGGGTAAGTCGTCACGAAGGGGGAGGGGAAAGAGGGGGGGAGCTGGAGGAGGGAGGAAGAAAGGTAGGAGCATCGGGGGCGGGGGGGAGCTCGGACAAGGAGGGCCAGCAAGGACAGGAAAGAGGGGGCCTGGCAGGGCGCAGCATAAGGGGACCGGGTGTATGGGGGAGACAGTTGGGAAAGGTAGACAGTACGAGGGACAGGGAATCGGTATCTGGAGGAGATATGACACCAGCCAAGGGGGGGAGGACACCGGCTAAGGCTGCCATCGGAGAGGGGGGGGGGCGCCTTGAGTGAAAGGGCATTGCGAGGTTTCGGGGGGCTCGGGGACACAGGAGGGAGACCTGGGGGGGGAGTTTGGCATAGGGGGAACAACGCGAAGGCATAGAGGGGGCCGAGTAGAGTTTGGTAAGAAAAGGTTAGATGGACGTCGCAAGCGACGGCCAACTAGGCAGGCAGTAGTGGGGGACGGCATCTAGGGCGGTGCCGCCCCCAATACGGATACATAAATTCAATTGTAAGGGCACTTGTGGTGGTGCCGGTATAGGAAATTGTAAGGGCACTTGTGGTGGTGCCGGTATAGAAAATTGTAAGGGCACTAGTAGCGGTGCCGGTATAGGAACCTGATGTTAGCGAGGCACCGCGTGGCTGCCGGTTTTAGCTAGAGCCCGAGCAGGAAACGGGGCAAGTGTGCGGGGGGGTCGGGCACCCGCAACAAGACCTAGACATGGGCAGGGGGGGAAATGGTGGGCACACCAAAAATTCACTGCAAACAACGGCCGGGGTAGAGAGAGGTGGATAGTCAGGGCCGGGCTCGATCCGAGGCGTCCACCGGACGAGGACGATCAGGGGGGGGGGAGGGGGGGGAAGCCCTAGGTAGCCGCACTCGGAATAGTGTATCGGTGACGGTGAATTACGGATTGCCTGTAAGATAACTCCAAGACTTTATGCAAATAAAGCTGCTGAGGCATGTTAACTTTCCACACAAACTGGTGTCGTGTCAATTTTCTACTGCTTGCATGGTATGACTGATTAGGAATAGAGGGGGGGGGGGTAAGAAAGGACAGATAAAGGGGGGGGGAAGGCAAGGCGCTGAGTGCCCACGCTAGGGCGTGCCCTTTTTCTGCAGCCCCCCTTGTAGAATGATGGCCTTCACAGATTGCTAAATGCGACCGGAAGACTATGTGTAGCTTCACCACACCGGCTGACAAACGCCTCATTATGAGCTTGGCGCTGGGGGTTAACAAAAAAACAACACATTTATTCCTATAAAATGCTACCAATTTTACAGTTCTGCCAAATTCCTAAATGAGCGGCTTAGTGTACGAGTCACCTCCAGATATATGCCTGAGGTAAAACGTTACCTCCTGAACCTGTAGTACTTACAGTGGCAGAATTACTTCTCACAGTAAATCCTATCGACACCGAATACGGGGACTAACATTGCGTGAGGCCTAAAGTGGTTCATGCACAAAGCCCTGTGCAGAGGGATCTCGATCGAAGCAGTCTGATAGCAGAGCGAGTAGAGCGCACGCTGTGACATCTGTGCAGAGCCTGCTGATGCAGGTTCGAATCCCAGCAGTTCCAAACTCAGCTTTTCATCCATCCGAGGTCGATACACCACACCATGGGTAATAATAAGTAGCACTCAGATACCTGAGGGTTTATTATTATTCAGCCCCTATAGCACAGAATGTTCACTGCCTGCCCGCCCATTGAGTAATTAAGAACAATCAGTGGCAGATTTAAGGCAAAGGGCGCTGTGGGGAGGAGCACCTGCCACAGGGCCCTAGTTGGGCGGGTCATGAGGCGGAGCTTTGGGTGGGCGGAGTTAAGAGTGGGGAGAAGTGAGATGAAGGAAGGAGAACTAAGGTGAAAGAAATATAAGGAAAGACAGGGAGGCTGGGAGAGGTAGTAAGAAAGATTATATAAAGTGAGTAAAGAGAAAGAAAGATGGCACATAGGATGGAAGAGGAAGTCGTGTGTAAAGGGAAAGGGCCATGGGGTGAGAGAAGAACACAGGTGAGAGGATGGTAGAGAAACAGATGAAGAACGAGATAGGGCGATGGAGGGGAAGGGTGAAGAAGGCAGGCATCACGAGAAATACACGCAGATAGAGAGACACAGAGGTAACGAGGTGGGCCACTGATGGCAGCCCGTGTGCTGCTATACACACTGCTGCGGTCCATGAATCAGTCCCCAGCCTCTGCCTCACCTGTCCTGGTGCTTACTGTGGGCCAGCCCCCACCTCCTGGGCGCACATCAGTGGAGGCGGCACTGCAGGAGACCGCAGCCTGTGTTCACTCCATCCAGCCAAAGGCAGGCGTTTCCCTCAGCGGTGCAGGGTGGGATGGAGTGAGGCTTTCTCATTCATGACTGTCCCCAGCTCAGGGTGCTTTTCACAAAGCCCACCAAGAAATGGAGTCCCCTTCACGGCTTCGGACTGTAGTGTAGCGCCTAGGGAAAGAAACCACAGCGTTAGCGTATGAGACAAGAAACTCGGCCCATACTTGGTGCCCTGCCGCCCAACACAGCCAACATGTAACTCATACCTGGTGGCCTGCCTCCCTATCCCCCCAATAACAAACGCACACCGTAAACAGTTCTGCTGCTCTTTCACAATTTTAGGCTAAACTTTTATTGCTTGAAAGAAGGGCAGAACAAACGCACACACGACTCAACTCGGACTGAGTGACGTCACAACAGAAACAGGGCTCTCTGCTGTGTGGAAGGGGCGGGGCCTAGGACAGGGGCCCGGTCGCCATTTGTCTTCCTGGCGACCATTAGATCTGCCTCTGTTCCGGATGTTCTATATCGGCAGGAGGCCTATGGGAAGATCTTCCGCACCGTAAAAACCTGAAACACTAACACCCATTTTAGCCTGCACAAGGGAAGTAAAAGCAACTAATGGTACAGGCACCTCATGGTATCAGGCCCACCGATATTTGTGTATGCGCAGACAATGTTTGAGATGATAACGCAACTGATGTCTAGATGCATCAGAGTTGAGAGCGCTGTTATACATGTGAAAATAAATAAATACATAAGATGTGAGCTGCAAGAATAAGGCAAAGTGATAGCACACATCACTGCCTGTGCATGGTACTTGCATGCAGGTATATGTCTGATACAGTAGCACAAGCACGACACATGATGTCAAGTAGCAAATGTGTGCAGATTTGCACGTATTATGCCCTCCAAATAGGGGTGCCACAAAGGACCCCTTACTCCACTCCTGGTCTCCGTTTTTACCTTAGTTTTACTTCAGTCCCTTGTATTCAATTGATGTGACCCAACACTTCAACTCCTAGCAGGCAATTGTTGGAGAAGTGAATGCCCAGGACTGGAGTGATGTCCCTACTGGCATGGAGTCATCTGGCTGCCATATCTCCACTGAATATATATATATATATATTTTTTTTTTTAAAATTTATTTATTTATAAGATTTACAGAAAGAAAAACAAGCAAATCAATTAATATAATTAAAACAAAGCAATTAAGTACACACAGAATACAATATGTAAATAAACATCAAAGAACTAATACAAACTTATAAAATCATCCCAGATCTTTTCATGTAATCTCAACCTCCCTTGTCGCTTATAAATCACCCTCTCCATGGTTGCAAGCCCGGACATTCCCTCAATCCAGTCTTCCACATTAGGTGCAATCCGTGTTTTCCAGCCCCTCAGAACTAGTTTCTTGCCCAAACCAGCACCACGGAGCAGAAATTTTTTCCTTGAAACAGAAAGATCTTCTAGCAATTCACCTCCCCCCAAAATCATCGTCATGAAATCCAACTCAACATCCAAATTCAAAACACGCAAACAAATACAACAAACATCATGCCAAAATCCCCGCACACGCACACACTCCCAAAGCAGATGTTCCAAGCTTCCCAATCCATTTCCACAACACCAGCAATCATCCGAATCAATCATCCCTCTCTTGAACATTCGTTCTGGAGACCAAAACACTCTATTGAGTATCTTTACTTGTCTCGACCGTTCCCCCAAATTAATAGCACAAAGCCTAACGTTCGCACACATTTCAGACCACATCTCAGGCGAAATCTCACATTCCAATCTCCTCCCCCACTCATCCCTCAATCCAGAGTTCTCCTCATAAGAAGACACAATATTATTGTAAATCCTGCTAGCAATTGAACATCTCCACTGAATATATGAAAACTAGGTATAAACACATGCCACTGCCTGACCAAGATTGTCCCCCATCAGCGTCCAACAGAGGCGTTGCTGGGGGGGAAGGGGTGAAGGTGCTATCGCCCCGAGCAGTGCTTTAAGTATGGTAGTAATCGAGGGGGGAGAGGGCTCATTTGGGGGCGTGGTTTGCGGGATAGGCGTGGCCTAAAAAAGTACACAAACCATAGTAAGGTACGCAAACAAATATATAAATGCATGTAAGCATTTATATATTTGTATGCGTACCTTGCTTGTGTACTATGCAAGCCATCTTTTATAAACTTAGAAATATGTTACATATTTCTATGTTTATGAAAGATGGCTTGAAAAGTGCACAAAACATAGTAAGGTGCGCACATAAATATATAAATGCCTAGATTTATATATTTATTTGCGTGCTTTACTATGGTTTGTGTACTTCAAGATGGCTTGAAAAGTACACAAACCCATGTAAGGTAGGCACACAAATATATAGCATTTATTTATGTGTGTGGATAGCTTATCGTTTGTGTACTTTATAAGCAATCTTTTTAAAACATTTCTATGTTTATAAAAGATGGCTTGAAAAGTACCCAATTCATTCCATCTTTTATAAAGCTTTAACGATGGACAAAGTCTGAGGCGTCTTTGTCTGTCGGCAAAGCTTTATAAAAGATGGCTCGAATTATGTACTTTTCAAGCCATCTTTTATAAACATAGAAATTAGCAGATTCCCCAATTTCACCGAGGGTCAAAGACGCCTCAGTGACCTAGGGAGGGGGGAAACGAAACAACAGTAACTTCCTCTTGTGACCCCTCGCGCAACGGGTCACAAGAGGATCTTACAGTGACTGACAGATGTGCTAGCCAGCAACAGCTGTAACTAAGTGCATATCACAACACAGACTGCTTGGTACAAACTAAATAGCTAAATCAGCATGAGCACCTGGCACACAATGCATAAATAAATAAACCCTGTCATATATGCAGGTAGGCCTTGTGACCCAAGAACTGTTCCCACTCAGCGCACTGCCAGGTTTATTCATTTATTCATTGTTTGTCAGATACACCTGCAAACACCTCCAAAAATTATTTGAAGTAGTTGTTCAGGTAGCCCGGCATGAGACATTGGAAGTGGGCTTCACTTACTGTATCAAAGGAGGTAAACTGGAGCCGGAGGCCATAGAGGTGGCAGCATGTGTCACGACTCGCTCCCTTCGCTCCCGTTCCCACCACTTGGGGGCATGTTTTGGGGTTTATTCCCTACTGGACTTTTCCTCCGAACCTCATGCTACAGTGCTGTGATGAATGGGGAGCGCTAAATCCCTATTTTCCAAGCTACTTCCCTTCCGGATCCATTCCAGGTTTTTGGCAGCCAGCATGCTTCTTTAACCAAATGACTATGCTTCCCAGAATGCCTGGCCCACTGCTTCACCTCCACCCTTGCAGGACAAGGTTGGGTGGAGGATAGGCAACACCTGTGGCTGCAGGTGCAGCAATCAGCACACCTGAGGCGTGTGCTCGTTAAGCAGCTTTAAAAGCCTCAGTCTTACTTCAGTCCAGCGCTGGTCATCGTTTGCAGTGTTCCTGTTGTGACTAGTCCCGTGTTCCTTGTTCCTTGCATTTGCACCTAGTTCCTAGTTCCTGTTTTCTTGTTCCTCCGCCCTGAATCTCGGATTCATGCGTTAATTGATTTCTGCTCCCTTCATTCCCTTTTTGTCTTCCTCTGTTTGCAGGCAGCATTTCTCAGTGCTTTCCCCTTTTAGATGCAGCCCAGTTTGTCTGTGTTCTATATTTCTTTGACTCTGTCCTTTGCTGCTGTAAACCCGTATGCCTTAGCCTTCCTCTTAGATTAGCTTCCTGTCTTTTCCTTGGAGGGGTAGGGAGAAGTTTGCATTGGTTATTTCGTTTTTCCCTGCTCCTGATCCTTACTTTCTATTGGGATCCATTCCATGTTTTCCATTGCACTTCTGCATTTATTTCCCATTTGATTATTAGGTGTGGTGTGCGTTTGTAGCTAGCTCCTGTGTGAATGCTTATGTTTTCCTCACTAATTTGTAATCACTATTCCAACTTAGGTATTTAGTTTTCCTCCCATTGCTGTTATAGCCTTTCTGGGTCCCAGTTTCATCAACAGGATTCGTGGGCTAGCTGACATTCAAGAGGTTTATCTCGTCCTCGTGAGTACTGTTCTTTAGTTCCCTTATTTAATACCATCAAGAGTGTTAGTTCACAGATCCTGTCATTGCTTGCCCTCCACGTGGGTTTAGCGCTGTCAGTACCTGTAACAGCAATTGGGGGTAAGGCGCTTGCCGACTTTCCTCGCGGTCAGGTGCTTACCCCACATCCCTTTTCATATATTGGTTTTGTTGTCACACTCTATTTACACTCCTGGGTTCTAGCATACATGAGTCGTTGTTCCTGTGTGCACGTAGTTTAATTCGAAGCTAATCACTGTGTTATTTAGTGTACATTTCCCTTGCCATATTCGCTGCCTTTGTACTCGCCTGACTAATCCTGACAGAATGACCAGCCCAAAATTCCCATTGAATATGGCAAGTTTAAGAAAGAAAGGCAGCAAGGCCTCTAACAAGTTTGTACAGAAAGCTTCCCCTACATTTACCTGTGACAATCAAATCACTAGTCCTGACTTAAATGAACTCCTTGTCACGAATGGGCATTTACGTGCTAAGTATTTTTCCCATAGGATGGCACATCCTACATTGCCTGATCCTAGTTCTATCTTTTGTTTTGATCCAGATTCTATGTCAGCGCAAGCCTTAGCCGCAGAAAACAACACACTGTTAGACTTATTATATAAGAGTACCTCTGATGTTGAACCCCATGATTCCAGTTGTGCTTCACCTCAGATAGAACAGTTTCATGGTACAAATATACAGAATGGAGGGGTTCCCTGCATAACTTCTGTTTTCTACCCTCAGTCTAAAGCATACTCCTTTGCACAGGTACATACTGTAGTCCCTAATGCCAAGAGGTCTAATGTCAATAGTTTGCTTAAGGGAAACACAGACCAAGTTAGTAAGAGAAAGTATAAATCTCAGAACCTGAAAGCAGTAGAGGACAATGCACAATCGGTGCACATCCAGATTGCTAGTGCAGGATTCAGCCCTGATGCCACTATGCCTCCCCCTGTGCCTACTGATAGTGATGTACAGTTAATGCAGGGCATGCTAAGAGCTAAGCTTGAGGAGTTAAGACAAGAATTCATTTCTTTACAAGAGGAGAATAAGACCTTGCACTCTTTACTGAATACACCTCAGACTTTATCCGTTGATGTTGATGAAGTGAACACGGTTCAGCCCCTGAGTGCAGAGACTTTGGTAAACCATGATATTTGTCAACATGTTAGATCTATTGGGAGTGAAAGTCTTTCTTCTAGCACAGCGCTTAATCTGGGCACAGTTTCTAACAATGGTTCTGCTGTTTGTCAGGGATTGCAGTTAGCTGAAGATTTACAAGCCACTCCTTTACCTAAAATTTCCTGTGTAGCAGTTTGTCATAATTCTGAGCTAGCACACATACAAGCTTCTGATTTCCAAACACAATCCACAATGGTGGCATACACAGATTCAGTCACTACAGTAGGCTTAGGCCCTGCTCTCGATACAGCTGCTGAGACTGAAGTAGATGTTCAAGCTGATGTGGAAAACAATGTTACCTCTGGGTTCACTCTTCCTTCTGCCAATTCTGATCAATACGAACAGTCAGAAACAGTACAGATTTCATCTTCTGATGGTCTCATTCCACAGTATACAGAAACTAAAGACCGGCAGGCGATTCCTGAACTGTTGAGTGTAAATCTGCCTCTTTCAGAAGCTAAGACAGAGGAATGGACAATTGACGAAATCCTGATTAACAGAGACTTTACTATGGTAATTCCACTGGTTGATTTTGACTTCTACAAAGAAAAAGACTCTGTGTCACCCACTAAAGAAAAGGACTGCAAGGGTACAGCTCAGTCTTTGGTTACTGGTGCCAAGGAGTCTACTGCCCTAAAGGTGCCCTCCATTCCTGAGCCACCAATGTGTCTGTCAACTTCTGAGACTTCTGTCTGTCCTCCTACAACCATTGACTCTTCTATGATCCAACCCACAGACCTGCAGTCATCTTTGGCACACGTGTCTTCACCCAATGAACCGCTGCCATGTCTGCCATTTATTCAAGAGCCAGTCCCAAAGACCTGGACATGTTTGTATCCAGCAACCGAGATTGCTCCAGCTTGCATGCCTTCAGCCTCAAGGTTTCCTCTGGCCTGCCTGTCTTCAGCTACAGTGACTCATCCTGCAGATCATCCTTCAGCTATAGAGCCTCCGGTAGTCCATCATAAGTGCATGTCTTCAGTCCCGGAGTATACTGAGTATTTGCCTTCAGTTCATGAGACGCCTGTATCCTGCTTAGCCTAGCTGCCAATATCAGAGGTATACCTGTCTACGCCATCAGATCCTGCTGTATTTTCTTCTGCTCCAGCGATTCCTCCTGAATCCCAACCATTTACTGTCGATGAACGTCTAGCCTGCCTTTCTTTTGCTTCAGGAGGAGCACCAGAATGCCTGCCTTTTCCACAAGACGATTCTCCCAACTGCTTCACTTTAGCATCAGAGCCTCCTAAAAATGCAGCATCAGAGTTTGAGACTTTTGCCAGCTCCCGCTTCAGAGTCATCAAGCTGGACCAAGTGATGAGTCAGAACCACTCACCTGGGTGTGCACAGGGGGTGGTGCAGACCGGCGTATTACCTACAGGACTTGTGCAACAGAATTCCGCCAAGAAGCACCAGTTGGGTGCTAGTAGCCAAAGGAAGGGAATGACTGCTGCAGTTCAAAATGTGTCTGTTATTGCTCCTTCTGCGAGTGTGCCTGAAATACCAAGTACTGGGTCTATCACTCCTATCAGTATGCCAAACGTCCCTGCTGTTGTATCCCACGTGCAACAAAGTGGCTACACGACTGTCACCAGGAGTACCAGCCTTGTACAACCCATTGGACTTTCAGGTCTCCAAGGCGTAGAACATGTGCAGTCAAACCTTAGTCACTTTCAACCACAAGCCTTTTCCCAGATGAATGACAGAAGAAAATCTGAACCTCTACCTCAGCCGCCACCTTCTCTAATGGCTGAACATAAACCTTTCCTGAAGCCAGCAATTTCCTCACCTCCCGCATGTCCACTCTCGGCAGAAAGGCTAACATGGCTTCTACCATTGTCTAAGGCATGTTGCACCAGCCTGCCTCCCTCCTCAAAGACTTATAAGGGTCCACTCCCAGTGACTGAGCTTCCTGGACCTTCCAACTCTGCTTCAGGTCCTGCAAGTCCTTCATGCCTTTCTTCGAACCATGAGTCTCTTCCTCACCAGAAGCCACCGTTTCCATCAGTACCACCTCCAAAGACAAAGCGCTCCTATCATGGAAGTCCATCTGCCTTTGCCCACAGGCCACCATTTCCATCAGTGCCATCTCCAAAGAAAAAGCACTCCCATCATGGAAAGAAGATGTCTCGTGCGGGTGACGGGCACCCGAAGACGGCCGTGGGAGGGGGTATACTGTCACGACTCGCTCCCGTTCCCACCACTTGGGGGCATGTTTTGGGGTTTATTCCCTACTGGACTTTTCCTCCGAACCTTATGCTACAGTGCTGTGATGAATGGGGAGCGCTAAATCCCTATTTTCCAAGCTACTTCCCTTCCGGAACCATTCCAGGTTTTTGGCAGCCAGCATGCTTCTTTAACCAAATGACTATGCTTCCCAGAATGCCTGGCCCACTGCTTCACCTCCACCCTTGCAGGACAAGGTTGAGTGGAGGATAGGCAACACCTGTGGCTGCAGGTGCAGCAATCAGCACACCTGAGGCGTGTGCTCGTTAAGCAGCTTTAAAAGCCTCAGTCTTACTTCAGTCCAGCGCTGGTCATCATTTGCAGTGTTCCTGTTGTGACTAGTCCCGTGTTCCTTGCCTTTGCACCTAGTTCCTAGTTCCTGTTTTCTTGTTCCTCCGCCCTGAATCTCGGATTCATGCGCTAATTGATTTCTGCTCCCTTCATTCCCTTTTTGTCTTCCTCTGTTTGCAGGCAGCATTTCTCAGTGCTTTCCCCTTTTAGATGCAGCCCAGTTTGTCTGTGTTCTATATTTCTTTGACTCTGTCCTTTGCTGCTGTAAACCCGTATGCCTTAGCCTTCCTCTTAGATTAGCTTCCTGTCTTTTCCTTGGAGGGGTAGGGAGAAGTTTGCATTGGTTATTTCGTTTTTCCCTGCTCCTGATCCTTACTTTCTATTGGGATCCATTCCATGTTTTCCATTGCACTTCTGCATTTATTTCCCATTTGATTATTAGGTGTGGTGTGCGGTTGTAGCTAGCTCCTGTGTGAATGCTTATGTTTTCCTCACTAATTTGTAATCACTATTCCAACTTAGGTATTTAGTTTTCCTCCCATTGCTGTTATAGCCTTTCTGGGTCCCAGTTTCATCAACAGGATTCGTGGGCTAGCTGACATTCAAGAGGTTTATCTCGTCCTCGTGAGTACTGTTCTTTAGTTCCCTTATTTAATACCATCAAGAGTGTTAGTTCACAGATCCTGTCATTGCTTGCCCTCCACGTGGGTTTAGCGCTGTCAGTACCTGTAACAGCAATTGGGGGTAAGGCGCTTGACGACTTTCCTCGCGGTCAGGTGCTTACCCCACATCCCTTTTCATATATTGGTTTTGTTGTCACACTCTATTTACACTCCTGGGTTCTAGCATACATGAGTCGTTGTTCCTGTGTGCACGTAGTTTAATTCGAAGCTAATCACTGTGTTATTTAGTGCACATTTCCCTTGCCATATTCGCTGCCTTTGTACTCGCCTGACTAATCCTGACAGAATGGGCTTGATAACTGAGGATGGCTATGGTGTGTAACACAACTCTCAATGTGTTGCTAGCAATCCCCCTGCCTGGGCGTTGCTCTGTGTCATGAATGCTGTGCGCATCGGAAGAGGAATGAACAGGTGGCACTTTTTGAGATGATAGGCTGTAGAGGAAATGGGTGGGACAAAACACTTCAGCCTATCAAAATACTAACAAGGTTTCAGGGACAATCAAGATTCAAGGAAAACCAAAAAGAACCCGGCATTTAGTTGTTGAGTGCCTGTTCATGCAATGAGGTCAGACTGCTGTTAGGTCATTTTACATTATTTCAAGAAGTGTCTTACGATGAGCGTTTTGTCAGTTAACTCTTCTCCAGGCTCCCTGTCATCCCTTTCTTCTTGCCTTTCCTTTTTCCTTGCTCTCATTGCTTCACTCCTCTGCTCCATTCTCACGTCTTTCCTTTCCTCTCTTTTCAATCCTTCGCCCCTCTTCACCAGTCTCACCCCTTTATTTCCTCTCCTTCCATCTCTCCTCCTCCTCTTCCATTCCTTTAACCCTCTTCAGCATTCTCACCCTTGTCTTTCCATGGCTCCTCATCCTTCTCTCATTCTTACCCCTGTCTTTCCTTTCCTCTCCTCTTTTCAATCCTTCGCCCCTCTTCACCAGTCCCACCCCTATATTTCCTCTCCTTCCATCTCTCCTTTCCACCTTCTCTTTCCCTTCTTCTCTATTCGCATCCATCTTTTCTTTCCTCTCCTTCTCTGCTCTCATTCCTTCACCCCTCTTCTCCTTTCTAACCTTCGACTTTCCTCTCCTCCTTTTCTCTCACCTAATTTCTCTCATTCATTCTTCTGTAACATCATCGTTTTTTATCACTTCCTTGTGTTTCTTTCCTCATTATCATTCTCTTTCCATAGTTTTCTCCCCAATGTATGCAACCCTCGACTCTGTTGTGCCCCTAACTTTCCTCCCCTTATTTTCTCTCTCACGTTACCTTTTCTCGATTTCACTACTTTTATTTCTCACTCTCTTGTCCTCTCCTACTTTTCCCTTCAGTCTCACTTGTTACTCTACTTCTTTGGCCGCCCGCCCACTCACCTTACTTCATCCCCTTGTTCCTTTCTCTGTTCTCGCACCTTTGGTTTCACTCCTTGAACAGGCCTGGCTTATTTATTTATTTATGGATTGTTTGTCTGTTACACGTATCCGACAAACAATGCATAAATAAATAAATTAACCACGCCGTCCGCAGAGCGGAAACAGACCACTACCTGGTTTGTTTATTTATTTATGTATTGTTTGTCGGATACACATATCCGACAAAAAATACTCATGTATCTAAATCTGTATCTAAATTCCAAAAGAAAAGTTTCTCGAAATGTTTTTACGACTAATTTGTGTTTTAATCACACAATTTCTAAGGCGAAAAAAATTGTTTAGTATATATACTAAATATATATGTATATTTACTGTATATAGTATAGTGCTCCGCTGCTTCTCGAAGGTAGGTCAACACTCACTAAATACCCAAAATAAATTCAATGCATACATGTGGCTTGTGAAGTGTCTTGCACACACTGAATCTCTCAAAGTCAGGGTTTACTTATGGCTGAAATTGTGATGTAAATTCTACAGCAGCCGCATAATGGTCATTGTCACTGCCAACATTCAGTAAAGACACACGCGAGTCAAGCGCATCCTGACAACATAGGCACAATCATTTCTGGGCCATTATCTTTGGTTCCACAAAATTAGCTGTCAAGACAACCCAAACACATGGGTCAATTGATGACACCACATTGCGGATGTCGAATGCTGGTACTTGCACATGGCTGGTTGAAGAGGCGGAGGACTTTAAGGAGTGAAAGGTATGTTTATTTGTAGCAATCCTGTTGTCACTACCTGGGACATATCTGATGTCCTCCTGTTGTGACTGTTCCTGCATGAGAGAGCCCTCCTATGGTTCTTGATCAGACAAATCTCCAGCTGTGAATCTGGGACGACAGGTCCCGCCTTTGTGGATGCTAAACACAACACCATCCCCCTTTCTGTGCGGAAACAAGGAGAAAGGGGCAAGGGAGAAGGGAAGAGCGGGAAAAGATTAGAATGTGAAGAGAAAGGGAATAAGAGAGAAAACAAAAAAAAAGGAATGAAGGAGAAGAGTGGGAGACACAATTACATTACCCAACAGAGAACCTTAATTCTTCAATACATTTCACAGTCCTTCAGGTTAGTGGGCAATGTTCTTACCCCCCTGCCTAGACCAGTCACTTCCATTGGCCTTTGTGTGCTACACTCTCATGCAGACGCTTCTCAGGGAGAAAAGTGATGGTCCATCGTCCCCTCGAGATTCATAACCCTCAGTTGCCAGGCTTCGGCTGTTAGAAATATTTGCCACCTATAGCACCCAATCTGTACTCTGGAGGACACCACCATTTGAGTTTCCTCACTTTGCCTTTCTCATCAGCATTGCCTCATCTGCCCACTCTGTCAAAGTTTTACACAGTTCCTCATTCTCCCTGTAAAGCCTTGCAGAATACTTTGGCTACATGGAGCAGATTGGGCTATTTGAAGTATTTCTTTTTTATGTCCTATCAGGACCATACTTTCACCCAATCCCCTACACCAACCAATAAACATTTGGGCTTGGATTGTGTATCAACAGTACCTTAATGGCCTCCTGCCCCTCCTCCATCCTGACGGTATACCGTTCAGGATCCTTTTTGACTCTACTGACACAGGAAGGCTTTAGCTTCCTGTTGGCCTCCCTTCCTCTCATTAGCCTGAATGGGCTGACTTGGGGGGGGTGCACATTCTCCAGAGAAGTTCCTTCTGAGAGGCTCTGAGAGTCATTCCGTTTCTTGTTGAACCAATTTGCCAATTACCATGATAAGGCATTCCACCATCCTGTTGGTCTGGTGGTGGCGGACTGAGGAGTGGAGCTACTCTATATCCCTGGACTCACAATACTTCTTTCACTTTCTACATACATAATGGGGACCATTAACACTGATTATGGGTTCTGGGAAATCCTTCCCTTCGAAAACCCCTTCTAGGAAGTCCACGCTGGAGTCGCCTCAATCTCCTTTGTGAAATGATTGATCATTGTGATTAAAAGCTGTTTTCTCCTGATTGTCCTCTCACATGGACCAATTATGTTGCTCTCCAGTCTTTGCTAGAACCCTACAGGTATGGGAATTGGGGAGAGCGGTTGGCTCTTAGTGTGTATAACCTGGTACAAGTTGAGGCATGGCCAAAACTCTCTGACTGATCTCTCAATTTTTATGTCCATCCTAGGCCACCAATAACTGGACCTCACCATGCGTTTAGTCGCTGTGATTCCCGGGTGCCCCTAATGCACCATCACAATAATTCTGCCTATACGACTTGTGGCTAGAATGATCACTATCTGCCATGTCCTCTGTCATGTCCAATCGCTCACCTACTACTGTTCCCTGTTCCCACATGCACTCCCAAAGGCAGCGACAGCAGCAGCGGCACTGCCGCATAGGTTTCCCGGCTGGTGGATCAGTGTCTTTGCGCCCCTTTCCACGGTGGTGGTTGCCATGGCGACTCCTTCACGCACCGCGGCGAAATAAGGGCGTATGGAAACCCACGCATCACATGCCGGGAAGACGCCCGCAACACCAATCCCTGTCTGCGTTGCGTTCCACGTGACACGCAGCTGCAGTCACGTGACCGTGTCACATGACTACGCTCATATTGAAAAAGGGCGAGCAAACGCGGAAACATTGCTTCACAGCTTCTTCAAGGAGAACTGCTTGGCGTTTTGGATTACTCTTGTTATTCACGTACTACCTTGATCACAGAACGTTTGCTTGGACTGTCTTTTTGATTTTCCCTACTTGGATTTTGGCGTGCTCTCTGATTACCTGGACATTTGACCACTGGCTTGGATTCTGGACTTGGTACTTGGATTTCCCTGTCTCCAGTTCTTTCTTTTGGCTTCTGACCTCGGATTGTGTTTTGGATTGATCACGGATTATGTTCTTGTTCCATACATTACTCAGGTGTCCCTGAGTGCCATCAGAACACCTCAGCATGCTGCTGCTGTCAGCATACTATCTGCCTACGCCTACAACTTCCCATCTGCCCACTATAGGTAAGCTGATGTTAAATTGTCACTACTGTCCCTACCATTGTTGTCAATTATCACTGCTTAACATGACCCTTCATTGCCTTACAGTGGTCAGGGGGGTTTTCTGGCGTTCCCGGTTCCAGGCTGACAACACTCTACACCTGTGGCCTCTAAGATTGCTCGAGTAGTGTTTTTGCTCTTACTCGTGTGGTACTTGGGGACGGAGGTATTATTTGTCTACACGACCATCAAGTCAGAACACTATCCCTCTGATGAACTGCTTCTCCTTTACTGGCAATTCATTCCTTGTTTCGCAGAACCCTCACATGTCTTATGGGTTCCCTTTTCTGGCCACCAATCCCAGGTACATTTTCTGAAATTTTCCAGAATGGGATCTTGGTTTGATTCTCTTATCCACTTACTCTTGGTGATGGAGCTCACCTCTTAGGCTTCTACCCCAGCAATGACAGATTCAATATCTTTTTTTATTTTTTAATTTTTTAATAGGATTTCTTAGTTTACAATTTGTAACTTTCTACGCTATATTTAACAACCGTAAAAAAGAGAGAAAGAAGTTGTAGAACATATTATTTGTTCAAAGCAAACAAATAATTAAGAAAACAAAAACAAAGAGAAGGCATAAAAATAGTGATGGTGGATTAAAACGAACTTAAGGAGAAATGTATAAAATCCTACTAACATCTGCAAATGCATTATCACAACCGGGGAGGTCTCCACACATGCGAGTCATCATTGTCCTTTTGTTAATTCACATCTGGTGCGCTGGGTCTCTTTTGCGGTTCCAAAAACCTATTTGAGATATCTTTAAAAAAAGCCAGTCATCCCAATGTTATGGTGGTTCTTCTCCCTTGCATCAAGAGAACCCATATTTCTCTTGAAGACCTTGTAGAGCAGTTTTTTAGAAATTCCCCCAAGTGTTTTTCCCTTGAATCCTTCAAGGCCAAGCACTCAGTCGTTAAGTGCATCTGTGTTTCAAAGGGATCTGCGCATAGTCTGCATGAATAGTTGCACTCACTTTCCTGCCACCATCTCAGTGACTTCCTTGGTAGGGAAGAGATTCAGGTGGAGTCTCAGGAACTCTTGTCTTAGTGTAGGGGAAGGGAATTTCTTAATGTAAGTCAATGTGTCCCCTCTTTTCCCAGGGAGCCTTCACATGTCTTATGGGTTCCCTTTTTTTGGCCACCAATCCCATGTACATTTTCTGAAATTTTCCAGTTTGATTCTCTTATCCACTTACTCTTAGTGATGGAGCTCCCCTCTTGGGCTTCTACCCCAACAATGACAGATTTAATTTCTATACCTGTCACATTATTTGTGATGAGAAGGGGCAAGCTATACAGGCAGTCTGCTATTCAGTTTTGTTTGCCTGGAACATATTGTGCGGGGTCAGTAATGCAAGGCGGACAACTGCTTGTAGTTTTCTCAGTATTTGACATTTTATTTTAAACAGAAAATGCAAAACCCAACTAAGCCAACTCTGCAAGGTAATTCCCTACCTAGTCTAAGATCTAAGGGAAAATCTCCTAGCATACCCAAAACTGGCCCTCACTCTAAACAACAGAACAGTCAAAACAAAGCATAAACAACATAAATAAAAGATTAACAAATAACCAATGCCTAAATTCTATTTGTCCTGGATAGAGCACATTCCCCAGGAATGTCCAAAGTCAATTTCTTCCAAAGAAAAGTAAAGTCTTCAATCAGGTCTTGAAAAGTTCCAAAAAACACAAGTTCACCCAAACAGAAATCCACTGGTAACAGTTCCTTCTTCATTTGTTGAAAAGTTCCCCTTCCAATCTCCAAAAAGAAAACAGCACCAATGGTAATCCTGGATAATCACTTTCCAGCATAGAATTGACAAAGTTCAAAACAAAAGTACTACTTCTGCTTCAACAACCTTTGCAGCATCTTTAACAGAACCTGTCAGGATGCTTCTTCTAAGGGGGTGTTTTCTCCTTGACAACTCCCTTCTGTAAATGGTACTGTGAAAGCAGGTACCTTTGCTTCACAGTCTACTACTGCTTCAACTACATTCCATATCAAATGTTATGACAATATTATAGACAATCACAGTTTTATTGGTTCTGCTGCAACTTGAAACTTTAAGAATGTATCAGGCAACATAGACGCGACTCTTCAACCTCTGCAGGGAGGCAAGGCACTCTTCTTTCCTATGCCATAAGAAAGGGCAGCCTCTTTGCCTCTTCTTTCTGACAGCTACCACTAGAATATGTATTGGATTCTAGACTGCTTCTGTCTCTCACCTTTGACAGTCTCAGCTTCACAAATTGCTGATCAGTTCTTTTAACAGGCACACAGTTGCCTTCTCCAGCTTTACGCACACTGTCTGGTTTCCAATAGCTACCCCCAAATCTGTATTACCACTCTTCCAGCCTTGGATAACCTTATCACCCTTGTATCAGAGGATTCTGGATATATAACATTTTCAACAACTTTAAAACATCATTGTTTAGGTCTTAATAGGGTTGGTTTCACCTTAGAAAGGAATGCTAGTTCTTCTCATGACTTCAGCAACTTCTACAACTAGAAGTACTTGTTCTGAATGTTACAAGAGTCAGGTTTCACTAGAGGACCGAGATTAGGTACACAGGACCACTCTATAATGATGAATGTCAACGTAAAGACTTGCGTTTCCTTTTATTCATATAGAGTTCTGCTTCAAAGTGAATCGGGAATCACAATGACTCACACACAGCCTTTCTTTGATGTAAGTTTGGTTGTAACAACTTGGGGAAGTTAGCTGCAACTTCTTGAATGATTACATTCTCCCTCTTAATTGGAGACACGCAACACTCCGCTAATGGTTTTAGTACAACAATTGAAATTAAAAACGCTTTCCTTCTACGCAAGCATTTTTACTTGTTCATTACTAGTGAAGACTTCCCACGGCAATGAACAACTTTTACTTTCTCCCACTTCTACGCAAGCATTAATTTAGCTGGTTACAATTACCGGCAAGGCATTTCTTATGAATTGGACTACAGAGCTTCACTCACCGGCTCCAAAGTCACAGCGCTTATGTGCTGCTTCCGATTTTCTCTCTACTACTACTGCTTCAGGCACTCTTGGGACCCACACCCCTTTGCAATACGGGTGTCTCCGATCAACGCTCGACCTCAGAGAGTTTCCTTCTCTCCTGCTTCCCTCGGCTTGCTTCTGCACATGGGCCTCGGTTAGTTGCACTACCTCAGCTCTTCATTCACAGCAATCAGGTGCACCTGGAAAGTCTGTTCACTGCTCCCAGTCCCTTCCAATGCAGCCACAACCAAACATGTTTTGTGAGCACAGGACCAACTCAGAACCCGGAGGTGAAATCTGCTCTTCTCTCCCTCCGGCGTCCATTAAATAGTCACACTTCCTTGTGAACTATCAGCCTCGTGCTCTGCTTCTTCTTCTACAACTACTGCTGACCTTACAGCTCCTGCTCCAGCTTCATTCTCCTGCTCCTTCCTGCGGCAGCCTTTTATGCCTCTCAGGTGGGGCAATTGGCTTCAGGTGAAGGCCCTTATTGTTAATTGCCTGACCCTGGCAAAGGCAATTAGGCCTGCTTGCCTGCCTTTTACCTCTGCATGCGTCTTCAGCCATCTACTTCGTCACATCCCCGAGGAATTCTGGGACATACAGTCCATTTTAAGGAAATTAGGTTTTCCCATGTCCTTTCAACTTTTAATAGTGGTTGTAATTCCCTTATTGTTTTTTAGAATATGGATTGTAGGGTGTAACTTTATCAGAGACAGTTGGTAAAGAAGAGGCTACATTTCTGTCATTCCTTTTGGTACACCTTTGGCATTGGGGAGATTATTTAATTTTAGGGGTACAAAAGACCTGTTCTTTGGATACAACACTTTGTTGGATTACAGCCTTGGAGTTTATCCTTTCATCCTTATTAGAAGATTGAGATATATCAAAGTCACAATAAGCCAGTTCCTGCTTTATCCTAGTAGCAAACGTATCGCTCTCAGAGAAAAAATACAGTGCCTCATCCAACGGACTCTCTCCACCACCCTGTGCTATGTCTCCATCCAGTTTATCCTCCTGCAATACACCACCCGAAGGATTGGGATCAGGAAGCATCTGCCCTCTCCTGGCCAACTGCGGGGAGACTTTAGGCTGGGTTTTGGTGAGGGATCCACAGGATTCCCCACAATATGCAATTGCGTATTCATATTCTTGTAACTTCATGATCAATCTGGCTAATATAGGGGTTGTGCTGGTCATCCCTTTGACTATCACTACCTCCACCGATGGTTTGTGGTCTCCGTAGTTAGTTACCTGGTGGCTCCATATGTACCTTAACAGTGCTTGGCTCCCCAACAGCAGGCTTGCAAATCTCTTTCTGTTATTGAGTATCTTGGCTCCACTTCAGTTAAGGGATAGGATACCCTGTTATCAACCCTTCTACTGTTTGGGACAACACTGCGCCTAATCCCTTGATACCGGCATTGCCGGTGATGCTGGTGGAATGATTTACCACATACTGCTCAGGTTGGAGGTTGAGAAAAGGCCTCTGTTACCTGTTTATTGCCTCCTGTCACTCCTCTCTCAATCAGAAATCAGCCCCCTTTCCTTTTGATCTGTCACAATGGGAGTGTGATGGCATAAAACATGAGGCTTAATCTACTGTAGAATTCTGCAAACCTAAGAAAGGACCTTGGTTCATAATTGTTTTGCATGATTAGCAGCTCCTTGATGGCTTCCAGTAGTCGTTCCTTGGGTCTTTGCCCTTGTCTTCCTTTGGTGTGGACTAGATGGTCCACTGTGTTTTCTCTGAATCTGCCCTGGCTTGTTTCAGTGGTCAGCCACTTGTTTGGTAACTTCTGCAGTACTTTAGTGAGATACCTATTATGGTCCTTTCATCCGCCTCCAACGCCCTCAGGGTCCGTCGCTTCTCCAAGCAACGAGTTGGTGGTAGATCTCGCTCCTCGGCAGGGGCCTCCCTCTGGAACAGCCTTCCTGCCTCCCTAAAACTTGAGGAGAACCATCTCCGGTTCCAGAAGCACCTCAAAACCTTCCTCTTTGCTTCTGCTTTCTCTCCCCCTTTCCTGTGCTGAATTCCTGGCTGAAACTGCACTGGCTACCTGGCCACCCTTTGTGACCCTGGGCACAGGCCCCGCCATTTGCACCCCTGCACTGCCTCCGTGGCAACCCCCGCACCTGGGGACTGTATTCTGTATCCCTACAGTCACCCACCAGCACTTATGTCTGGGCTTGCCTTGCACTTGTCACCATCCGGCCATTATTTATCTTAATATTCTACTATCCCATGTACTGCACTTTCCCCTCTCCCATGTATTGCACTTCCACTCCCCCTTTCCCCCTCGCACTTTTTCCCTTCCCCCTTCCCATGCACTTGCGCGATCTGAATGACACCTGGCCTAGTAAGATCATTGTCTGTCTTCCCTCTGTTCCCCCTCCCTTGCCTCGTCGCGCCTTGTAACACTTGTGTATAGGAACGCTATAAATATCATATCATATCATACATAGATCACTACATTGTCCAAATATACAAGCACTACGGGGATCCCATCCAGTATGTGTGCAATGATGCATGATGGGGTTATGAAGGACAACAAGGATTTACAGTAGAGGCATACAATGATGAGGCACAGGAGATGCAAGGTGGTGAAGGAGTCAGTGCTTTGTATGCATGAGTATCTCCAAGATTATCAACATTGGAAAGCCGGCCACACTGATGTGTGTATTTATGTCACTTAGATCGATGCACAATCTGATCTTGCCATTCAGTTTGGGGAACAAGACTATGTGGCTTGCAGTCAGCTTCTCTGCAGATTCAATGATATGCTCTGCTTCTAGTTTGCCCATTATGATAAATGAAAATTGTCTTGCTTTGAGTGTGATGGGGTGGTGCTGTTCTTTAGTTTGATTTCATTGGCATGGCCTTTCAGACATCCAATTTCATGATTACTTAAGAAACTTCATCTTCTACTTTCATATCGTATCTCCCCACGGTTAACACCTGTTCAAGGCAGTTTGGTTCCAGAATTATCTTTAGACTCTGTGAATATAAATGGAACCCAAACATATTCAACTAAAGCATGAGACACTGAAAAAACTGCACTTCTTTTTTCAAGTGTGAAACATATGATTACATTGTAAGGCGAAATATTGCACCAATTAAGCAAGCAGATAAGTGTTGACTCATGTCAAGGACACCACCCAACATATGACACAAATTTTGTCACAAATCAGCAACATGACCCCAAGTCAAAGATATATTCATAGCACACGTACTTGGTTCTGCAGGATTGTAAATTTACAACACTACAAGCTGAAAGCGCCAATTAAAATGGAATTATCTGCAGTCATGAAAAATCGTGGCCCTCATTACAAGTCCAGCGGTAAACGTGCCCGTAAAACCGGCAGGTTGCCGCCAGACTTGTAAACAGTTACCGGTACCTAGCTTCCCGGTAACACTGGGACATTACAAGTCCCAGCGGTAAACGTGCCCGTAAAACCGGCAGGTTGCCGCCAGACTTGTAAACAGTTACCGGCACCTAGCTTCCCGGTAACACTGGGACATTACAAGTCCCAGCGGACCCGGAGCTAGGTGTCGGTAATATGTTCTTCCCCATTTTGGACTCTATGGGAATGGGGACCACGGAAACACCGGTAATAATGATTTATTTAAAAATTTGTTTATTGGCATTTGTGGTTATAAACATTTTACATTATTACTGGTCAGGTCCTTTGCTCAGGATGTCTGACTGTGTCACTGCAATTATGCCTTGCTTTAAAAAAAATAACAACACTCATATAACAAATTAACATTAACTGTCTCCTTGTGAGTGGCAGGCGGTGATTAATGGATTTCCGGGGGGGGCGGGTGTTCTTTCTTCAGGGTAGTGGGGGGAGCCATTTCCGGTTTAGTTCGGGGTTGTGGGGGTCTAATGCCCAGTATTCATGTCCTTTAGTATGGATCGATAGGTCTGTTGGGTGTGTTGTTCAGGGGGGTTTATCATCGGAGGATCGAAACAGTTTGGACATGGTGTCTTTCCATGCCTCTAGCGCCATGCTTGAGTCTTCAGTGGATCTAGTGACGCTGTCCTCCCAGGCTCTGGTTTCGGCGTTTGCCCATCTTTCTAGTTCTTTACGCCATACTTTAAGGTTCGGTCCGGCGGGCTTTTTCCAGGCCATGGCGATAGTCCTCTTGGCCGTTATGCACAGTAAGTCCATTAGTTTTACAGCGTATTTGAGTTTGGTCTGCCTGGGGTAACTGCCTAGGAGGCATTCAGCTGGAGTCCATTTGTACCTGGTAACCTCAGCTTCTTCGCAGGTTTGCTTTGCTTTCGACCAGAGGTTCTGTGCCTTAGTGCAGTTCCATAGCATGTGGATCAAGTCTTCCCCATCTGCCCCACACCATGTGCATTGTGCCTGAGCGGTTCTGTTGAACAGTGCTATTTTACTTGGGGTCAAGTAGGTGCGGTATAGTATATTAATCTGTATTAATCGAAATCTCTGGTTCCTAGAGACCTCTTTTGGGAATGACAGTGCTCTGAGCCATTCGTTTTCAGACATTTCTTGTCCAATGTCCGTTTCCCAGCGGGTCTTCAATACAGCGCTACGAGGATTAGGGATGTCCCTTAGGAGGCTGTATATTTGAGATACCGCCTTCCCCCCTTCGTTCAGGCCATACATCAGTGTCAGGAAGGGGTCAGTTCCGGGTTCTTCTGGCCAGGTAGACCATCTATTGTGGGCTGTGGTGCGGATCTTTTGGTACCACAGGAATTGACCGGCGTGGATGTCCTCCACCTCCTGTAACTCAGCGAATTCTCTGAATATACCATCAGTGTATAGATCACCCCAAGTGTATATACCTTTCTTTTCCCATAGCCTGATGTTGTGTAGGTTGGTGTCTGTTTTACCAAACCCCAAAAGTAATGGCACTTCCTGGAAGTATGGCTGTTTCAGGCGCAGGACTGTTGTGGTTCTGTGCCATATCTTCCTGCCCAGGGTTGCCAGAAATGGTGGTCTGTACATCAGTCGCTGAGGAACCCAGATTAATTCTTTCAGTCGAATTGGGGTAATCATAGCTTGTAACAGGGGGGGTCTCAGAGGTGGCCTCATCCGCTAGCCACTTGGACACATGGCTCAGTTGGGCTGCCAGATAGTACTTTTCTACGCTTGGTAGTTGGATCCCACCTTAATTGTATGGTAAGACTAGGGCCACACAGTGTCTGCCATTTCCCCATAAGAATTCTTTGAGTATTGCGTCGAGCAGTTGAAAAAAGGGTTTAGTGATATAGAAGTGCACATTTTGGAATCCTTACAGAAATCTAGGGAGAATAATCATCTTGGCTATCGAAGCCCTTCCTAGCATGGATAACGGAAGCTTCGCCCAGAACCTTATGGATTTGCGTAGTGTGGGTACTGCAGCTTTCGTATTATGTTCATGCATCAACTCCGGGGTATGCATTATTTGGATCCCAAGGTAGCGGAAGGAAGTCATCTGCCACTGGACGCCCACCTGGGGGAGTTCTTCGGCGCCTTTGGTTTTCAGTCCTGCTAGAGGGAACAAGCAGGATTTGGATTTGCTAAATTTAATGCCGGAGACTTTGGCGTAGTTGTCGAGGACTTCCAGTATTGTCGGCACATTAAGATGGGGATTGTTAACATATATTAGAACGTCGTCTGCATATAGTGAGATGATATGATCGCTTCCTGCTAATCTGATCCCTGCATCAAAGAACTGCTATCTAAAATAGATTACTATGGGTTCCAGCCCCAGAACGTAGAGCATAGGATAAAGTGGGCAGCCCTGCCTAGTACCCCTCTGAATGTCCCATGCCTCCGACACATACTTCCCAGATTTCAGCCTAGCCCTTGGTTTATTGTAAAGAATCTTGACCCATCTGATGAATCCCTGGCCGATCCCAAATCCCTCCAAAACCGCTATCAGCC
This sequence comes from Ambystoma mexicanum, assembly GCF_040938575.1. Lineage (NCBI taxonomy): Eukaryota > Metazoa > Chordata > Amphibia > Caudata > Ambystomatidae > Ambystoma > Ambystoma mexicanum. Next base: position 141,570,370 of record NC_090930.1, on the reverse strand, counting down.
ATTCCCAGTATATAGAGTCGAAAGCCTTAATGGCGTCTAAGGACAGTAGTGCAAGCTGTTCGTCACATGTGCTGGTTTGGGCTATGATATGTTGAAGCCTGCGCAAATTTAGGGACGTGTTCCGGCCGGGTATAAAGGCGTTCTGGTCCGTATGTATTATATCTCCTATCACTTTGGATAATCGCTTAGCTAGGATTGTCGTCAGTATTTTAACGTCATAGTTAAGCATGGCAAGCGGGCGATAGGAGTCGCATCTGTCAGGAGGCTTATTGGGCTTGAGCATCGGTATCACCAGGGTTTCTCTCATGCTGTCTGGTAGGATACCTCTTTCGTATGTTTCTGAGAAGACTTGGTGTAGTAGGGGCGTCAGGGAGGGTTAAAATGCTTTGTAGAACTCGGGTGGGAGCCCGTCACTACCCGGGGTCTTACATGTGGCCAGGGATCGAATAGCTTCTGTTATGTCTTCCGGTGTGATGTCAGAGTCTAGAGTGTCAGATTGTGCTAGCGATAGTTTGGGTAAACCTATTTCTTCTAGTGTGTCTGTGCTTTGTTCTTGGGGGATTTTGTCTGTGTGGGAGTATAGTTGTGCATAGTTTTGTTTAAAGGTGTCGTTGATGCTCTGCTGGGTTCTGTGCTCTGTGCCGTGTTCGTCCCGTAGTATTGTGGTTATGTGTTTGGGGTGTTCTCGTTTACAAAGCCAGGCCAGTAACCGGCCAGGTTTATCGGCTTCTGCATGTGTTCTGTCTGTTCTGGCGCTAAAATCAAATTTGGCTAGTCTGTTCCATGCAATAGAGCAGTCCTCTCTGAGAGTCCTAAGGTCGTCCTCCCTCTTTGGGGCGTCTACTGAGGTGGCTTCTAGCTTTTGGATCGCACTTTCTTTCTGGTCAAGTTCGGCTCTCAGCTTTTTCCTGATACCCCCTGCTTTAGCAATAACTTCGCCCCGCGTGACTACTTTCAAGGCATCCCATACCATGCTAATGTGTTTGACACTACCAGAAGTTTCTGTTACATAGTTCTCTAAGGATTCTAGCAGTTCCTCCCTGAAGGCCAGGTCTTTCAAGGCCTCAGCAGGCATCCTCCACATGGGAATGGGTGGTCTGGGACTGTTATGATGCCAGTCCAACAGAAGTGGGGAATGGTCGGAGATAGTCCTCCCTAAATACTGCGCGTCCCCTATTTGAGACAAATGCTCCTTACTTATGAAAAAATAATCTATCCTCGTATGGAGTGTATGGGGGGACGAGTAGTACGAGTAGGCTCTCTCGTCTGGGTGTAGTTCCCGCCATACATCTGTCAGGTCTAGTTCCTTGATCAGGGTGGCTAGGGACGTGGTGGCAGTGGAGGGGCCATTCACTGAAGGCCGGGATCTGTCCAACTCTGAGTCGTGGACGCAGTTGAAATCGCCACCCCACAGAAAAAAGCCATCTCTGAACTGCACCATCTTGGCACCCAGTGCTTTCAGGTGGGCAGGGATATTGTTGTTGGGGAAATATGAATTCACTATACAAATCTCTCTTTGTTCGAAAGTGCCCCATATTATTAGGTATCTGCCCTCTGGGTCCTTTTCCATTTTATTTAGGTGGAATGGTACTTGGGGGTTGATCCTGGTGTAAACCCCTCTGGCATATTTAGAGTAGGGTGCTCCGAAGCCCTGTCCCCCCAGTGTTCCTGCAGTTTAGCGTTTGCCTCTGTGGTGCAGTGTGTCTCCTGCAATAGGGCAATGTCCACCTTTTTCCTGCGTAAGTAGGATTTAATCCTATTCCTAAGGAGGTACGTGCCCAGGCCCCTCACATTCCAAGATAATACCTTAATGTGCATGGCCATTCCGGTTACTGGAGAGATTTAGGAGGCGCTTGCTTCTCCCAGAAGTGTTTATGGTCGCGACTAGGGTCCCAAGGTTATCCCTAGCTCGTGAATTCCAGCCCATCCCGACCACCGCTCCAGCCCACCCACTCTCTGGTTTCATTTTACAGTATGGAGACTTACTAACTTTTTTAACTACCATTCCATGGAATGGATTAACGAGAAAAAACAACAACAAGAAACTGCCCCCAGCAGTCGTTTCAAACACACAACGCTCGGGGGCTCCCGAGCCTTCCAGTCCTCTCCGGGTCTTTCGGTTCGGGCGGTGTGTAGGTGTTTTGCCTACACCGTTTCGGTTGGGGGGGGTCATCGACAGTCCTGTGATTGGGCTTCCGGTTTCCTGCCCAATTGTGACGTTTCCTTGATGTGGCATTGAATGTGTTGGCAATATTTAGCTGCTCTTGTGGTCTCTGCTCGTAGATTCATCCTTTGCTGCTTTTCGCGAATTCCTCAGTGTCCTCCGCGAGGTTATTGTGTTCAAGCCATAGGTTTGCTGCAGCCGGGGTCTCTAGGAATATGGCCTTTCCCTTGTAGAGTATTTTGAGTCTCGCTGGGTACAGCAGCATATATTTAAGATTAAGTTTCCGCAGTCTGGCTTTCACAGGTATGAAGGAATTTCTTGCTCGCTGCACCACGGTAGTGTAGTCGGGGTACATGACTATTGACGCATCGTTTCTTTTGATCTCACCCCCCTCTCTCTCGAACCTCAGTATCGTCTCTCGGTCCCTGAAGTTTAGTATTTTCGCAATCATCGGTCTTGGGTAAGATCTGGGGGGTGGTCGCTTTTGGAGGGATCTATGGGCTCGCTCCATAGAGAACCCTTGGGTGAGATTGCCTGCGCCAATTTCCTGTAACAGCAGTGTTTCTATGAACTCCGTGGGGTCCGAGCCCTCCATGCCTTCCGGAATTCCCAAAATTCGGACGTTATTTCGTCGGGCCCGGCCTTCCGCATCTTCCGAGCGTGCTTCTAATCAGGCAACTGTCATTTCTAGCTCTTTGACTTTCACCTTTAGCTCCTGCGTGGTCTCTGTAGTTTCCTATAGGGTGGCTTCCGTATTAGTGACTCTTTCGGCCAGGTTCCGGGCATCTTGCCTTATTAGTTGCATGTCTGATTTTATTTCCCCTCTCATATCTTCAACAGATGTTCTCAGTGCTGCTATTGCCTGGAGGATCTGAGAGTCCCGAGGGTCCATCGCTGGGGCTGGTGACTCGGCCTTGTTGTTCTCTTCCTGTGGGGTCTGTTGCCTTGGGCGGGCTGTAGTGAACAAATCCATCGTGACAGCTCTCAACCTGTTTTTGGGAGGAGACATTGTATCCCGCGAGGGTACCAGTTTTCGTGTAGCGTGATGCTGGCTTCAACTATTTGCGGTCAGCGGCCTTAGTTTATTGTGGAGAGCCCGCTACTGGGGGTCTCTGCGGCTATGAGATTGGGTCCCACTCCGGTCCGCCTTATCCTCGACTGATCGTGTGTGGTGGTTAGGCAGAGCTGTGTTGCAATCTTTAGCTGCACCCAAGGCACCGGCTATTGCGCAACGGGCTATGCGAAGTGGGTAGCTGTCCCTGTCCAATGGGTGTTGAAGTGGGACAGTGAGCGTTTATGTAAGGGGTAGCCACTCACTTCGTTTTGGGTCGCTGGTGTTGTCTGATTCGAGTTCTTAGGCGCGTGTGCTCCGTGGTCGCTGTCTCGACCTACGCGTGTGCACTTGGCTGCTCAGAGCAGCCTCTGCAGTCCCCGGGCTGATCCCGGGCGTATCTTGCGCTGGGGGACAACTTCCGCGAGCGGATCCCAGCGGGGCTCACGGGTTTCAAATGTGGTCCCTCAGTCGTACCCAGGTGAGTTGCTTCAGGGAGCCGATGCCCCCTCCGGAAGGGCTGGCGGGGACGGCGGTCAGTGGCTCGATGTGCGTTGCGCTGCTGCTTCGTCCAGGGCCCCTGGGTCCTACCGCCCTCCGCCGCGCCAGACCGCGGCGCGAGTCCTCCCTTTCTCTCGACGCGGGGCGGATCAGCGGAAGCCCGAAGGGGGTGCCTTCCTCGTTTGCGGCGGAGGCAAGCTGCTGTGTCAGTCCGCGGGGGTCTGTAGTCCTCGCTTCGGTCCCGCAACGCCGAGTGGGTCTCTCCTCTACGGGCCGCTTGGTGTGGCCGCCATGTTGGATGCCACAGGGGGGATTTTTCAAACGCTTCGTTTTTGGTGTTGCCAGCGACGATTTTCGTCACCAATTTGGTCGAGTGTGTCGAAAAGGTTCTTCTGTGGCTCAGTCGAATTTCAGCTCCAGAGCCTTAATTTCTTTGCCGCAATTGCTTATATTTCAGGATCGTGGGCAGGAGCTCCTTGGAAAGCCGACCTCACTACATGCGCGCTGGCCACGCCCCACCGGTAATAATGATGTTGGTGATTCCGTGAAAGTCTGTGGGTGGATGCTGGGCCACCCGGCAAGTCAGACCTGCCTGGCGGGAGGGCTCCCGCCTACTAGACTTGTCTTTGCCGGTCCGGAAACAACAGTGCTGGTAAGCCTATCAGCACCATTGTTTCCCGACCGGTAAAGTTGTAATGAGGGCCATTGTCTTTTGTGAGGGGGCAGAAATGTGAGGCAGACAACTTTTTAAAGGTTTTTCAAAAGATGCCATTTTATTAACTCAAATGGTTGGATAAACGCCTCACTATCCCTACCCTGATGAGGATTTCCATGCCTAAAATAAACTAAAGGAAACACTCTAACAAAAGATTTCTGTCCCTCACACCTATACACACACCAAATCAATAAGGAAATATATGGCAACTGAACAACAAATATAGCAATATAATTCACATCACAATAGCTAGTTCTTTTTCTAACTTGGACAAGCTCCCTTTCCCCAGATTCAAGCAGACCTTTGTTTATCTGTTCAAAAAGGATAAGGAAATCCTGTTCTTGTAACACAATGTTCCACTTCAGTTCTCTTATCATCCAGCTTGGTAACGCAAAGTTCCAACTTGGATTCCAAAGGTGATTCACAATCATTTAACAAAAGCTTTCCTCTTTCCACTTGTAGTCAAGGTATTGAGACAGCGTCTTGCCAACAACAAATAATTTTTTCTGAGCGTCATTAGTTTCAAAACAAATGTCTCTGTCAGGATATTTTGCCAACACTTTCAGTTTCAGTGCTACTTCACCACAACACTTCAGTGATTCTTCAAGTGCTTCTTCATAGGTTTTACCCCACCACAGTACTTCAACATTCACCTGCTTTACTCTCATGCCAGGTCTACTACTCCTCCTCTATGTTCTGGAGTACTCCCTTGCCAGAACAGCAGCAATGGTCACAAACGCTCTTGTATTTAGTATTCTCTCTCCAGCCAAGACAAACTAATTCAGTTCTCTGTTTAGATATACTCTCATGCCTGCATAGAACCAATTGGCACAACGTTCTATGGTCTGGTATACTCCCATGCTAGACCAACTGCTGTTTCTAAGTATTTCTGTGGTAAGGGTAAACTTCAAAAGTATTAATAATGCCTTCTGCTACACACAATAAGGTTTATGAATTTCTTTAAAGGAAACAAGAATCACACTGGTGCTATTCACTACACCTATGCTACACACAATACAGGCACCTCAACACTTATTTGACTTTGGCAATGTATGTTTAAGCCATCTTAACATCATCTACACAATGGCAATATTCTTCACAAAACATTAAAATGCTCACTGATCTTCTTTTTGCTTGGGTAATACTGGTTATTTATCAATTGCCTCAATATAAGTCTCTGTTGGCTTTGGCAATAGTTGTTTACATTCTCCTTTTGAAGTATTGCCCCTTTGTGTGCCCGACTTCTACAGTAACCCAATGTATAATAGTCACAGCCTTCAGTTTGGATGTTTAAGTTCTTATTATGCCAATTACTTTGATTTAAATCAGCTTGGTATGCGTCACAATTGTTAACTTCTTTCATGTCCGTTCGGTATTCAAAAGGGGTACTGGACACAGCCAGCAAGCAAACACATAGCGCTCTGGGGTCACAGTATAACAGTGAACTCACCACGGCGTGTGAGTCCATGTGCCTCGCTGCCTCCAGCTTCTCTGCTTTGTAGCTTCTATGGAGCCGGGAAACCTTTCCTGCGGCCTACCTGCCACCGCTGATCGCTTCCGAATGTGAAAAGTTATTAAAAGGGAAGCTGCGCAACCTATGCAGATGAAATCTCAAGCACCTGTGACCCTCTCAGGACCGGCATTAACTTCTCTTGCTGCTGTGGTCCCGGTGTTCTGGCTATTCCATGATTTCTTCCTCTGCTGCTTTGTGGAGAGTTCAAACCTCGTCCACCCACTTCTTTTACTGACCTCCTACTGCTGCTAACTCGGCTGCTTCTCCTTCCTCCACCTTGGTCTCATGGCCTGCACCTGAGAGGGCCTTTTATGCCTCTCAGCCACCCTCAGGAGTGGGCCAACAACCTTAATGGGCTGCATTTTGCAGCCTTGTGCCTTTGCAGCCTTCTTCTTCGTCCCAGTACTTTTGAAATTCTGGGATTCGAAGTCCACAACATTAAAATCAGTTTTCTCAATAATATTTTCATTATCAAGTATTTTCCTCTCCTTATATATTCCTTAAAGGAGTATCATAAGGATATAAAGATATATTTGGTTTTACAGGGGAATAAGATATACTAGAATTTAGATAGTCAGCCTTTAAAGACTTCATGAAACGATTTCCTTGGCGCATCCCGAGTGCCAGACGAGTGCTGTTGGCTGCACTGGCATTTTGCTGCTGGATTGGACCTACATTCCATTGGACCAAACAGTTCATCAAATATACCCAGAGATCTGTTTGCATCACCTACTAAGCCATGCCCCTAAAACCGGAAGCAGCATTTAAGTAAAGGGCCGCACATCCTGAGTGCCAGACGAGTGCTGTTGGCTGTGCTTGTCTTTCACTGCCGGATTGGACCTACATTGCATTGGACTACGGAAGTATATTAATTAGACAAATTTGGACTTCTGCGGTCCTAAACTTTGGGGAACTTGCTTTTTGGGCTACCATCTTACCAGAATTGTGTCTTAAACCATTATAATTTATTTTGTAGATCTATTTGGATCGCCTGTTAAGCCACACCCCTAACATCGGAAGCAGCTTTTAAGTCATCCCTAGTGCCAGACGCGTGCTGTTGGCTACTTTGATGTTTCACTGCCAGATTGGACCTACATTACATTGGACTAAGCAGTTCATCATATATAACTGGAGGTATGTCACTTAGACTAATTTGTACTTCTGTGGTCCTAAACTTTGTGGAACTTGATTTTTGGGCTACCATTTTACCAGAACTGTGGCTTAAACCATGATAATTTATTTTGTAGATCTGTTTGCATCACCTGCTAAGCCACACCCCTAAAACCGGAAGCAGCATTTAAGTTAAGCGCTGCATCTCGAGTGCCAGAAGAGTGCTGTTGGCTGTTGTCGGGTGGCATGGGACTGGAGTCAGTAATGTTTGCCAATAGAACAGATTGGTTGGTTGAGGTGGAGTCCTGGGTGCAGGGAGGGGCAATTAGAATATCTGGTCAACACGGCCAGAGCCACAGCGTAGAATGAGGAAAAAAGAAAAAGTAAATAATGACAGAAGGGATATCCTGGCGGCTCCCCTGATGGTTACTCGGCACCGGGACAGTATGGGCCTCATTCGCTATTAGCTATTAGCGCCATGGCTGCGTCCAAACACGGGTCCGTGTCCGGTTGAATGGGGACTTACCGGGACATTCCAACCTGTGCGGACCCGTTAAGTCCCCATTCAACCAACCATTCCCCATTCCCATTGAGGCTCAATGGGAATGGGGAAGGCGCTAATTACGGACCCGCAAATAGTGGGCCTGTTATTAGCGCCCTGGTCCCTTAGCGGAACCCGCAAAGGACGTGTGGTCAGACCACATGTTCTTTGCGGGTCCCGCTAAGGGAACTCGGAATTGGGCGGTAAGGGTTTACCGGCACCGGGTTCCTTACCGGTGACCGTTAACCCTTACCGCCCAACTCGGAATGAGGCCCTATGTCTCTGGCTCTGGAGCGACCCCTTCCTCCCTCCCCGCCATCACCCACCTCTCCGATAAAACAGATGGAATCTCGGGAAGGGATGAGGGAGCTGGGGGAGGGCAGAGAGTGCCCACATTTGGAGCAATTGGTTGATCAGAGCATGAATGGCTCCCCATTATTATTGGAGTCAGAAGATTCCCCTGATGTGCCGCAAGGCTCTCTGGTCATGAACCGGGGAGAAGACGCCTTTGACTAGGTTCTAGCAGTGAGAGAGTTAGGACATGTCTCATTTCTAGATACACGCCCAATTTTTGATACAGCTGTATTCACCCAGTTATCAATGTTGGAGTACCCCCGTCTACTGGAGGGTGAGGTGGAGTCGAGTGTCCCCTCGCCTCAAGCAGGGGGAAAGAAGCAGGAGGGAGTCTAATGCATTCCATGTTCGGTCTTTGGAAGTTCAAGAAGCCAATAATGAGGAATTGAAGGAACATACAAGACAACGGTGTAAAATGTCAAACTATTTACTGTCTCTGGTTAGTCATATGGAGCAGAAAGCCGAAGAGGTGATCCTCTGCCATAGGAAGGGCTTAACTAGTAAGGCTATTCCAGTGGCAGATGTCTTCCAATATCCAGCTGAGGAAGTCATCATCATATCTGAGGAATGGAAAGGATCAGGACCCGGACACCGGGCCACAGCAGTATCGGGGGGTGGGGGAGGGGTATTGAGAAGGGGTGATGGTAGGAGTAAGCCAACACTGTGAGACACGATTTCAAAGAATTTGAATTAAAAAAAGAAGAAAACTTAAAAGCAGAACTGCAGGTTGATTTCCAAATGGCTTCCAGTAAATCCTCCCGGAAATATCTTTGGGGGGTGATCAGGGAGGATTGGCAAGACGAGTCAAATCTTGGTGATATCAACATTAGGGACCATGCCGACAGGAAGGAATTAGATGTGATAAATCAGATTTTGCTCCAAGGATGGGGGGTAACAGGGATGTGAATGTCAGAAGAGTATGCTTGGTGGCTAAGCAAGATTGTCGATGGCCTAACAAAAGCAATGAAACATAAAGGAAGCAAGAAAAGGATAGATGAGCACCCTGTTATGAATGTAGGGGAAAAGGGCTAGTTATTTGTGGTCTTCAAAAAACCCTTGGCCCAAAGGGCAGGGACAAATACGAATAAAAATCTGGCTCATGTAAGCATGGAATAGGCCGTATTGGCTCCACACAAGAGTGGAGGGATTTGTACGAGGGAGGAGGAGCAGCAAAAGGAAAAAAGTGGGACACCGACAACATTGGGAGGGGGGTCACACCTCTTACCTTAACAGATGATCACTTACGATTGACAGTAAAAAGTGTGTTAGAACAACTTACAGGAGGTCTCCCGGTGGGGGCCTAGCCTTGGGTGGCAGGTCTGGGTGAAAGGTACAGAAAGAGGGGGTGTGTGGAAGTCGTGTGGGTAGGCGAGCTAACTAGCCCAGTGCAAGTTTTTGAGAACGGTACATTGGGACAGGGAAGAGGAGTTAACAGTAAACATGCACTCCTCAAAGAGACTTTAGGGGAAGGGGGTTACCAGCGGAGCACAATGACGGCGGAGTCCTTGTATATGGATAACAGCCATCCCCACATAGCAAGTGATGGTAACATCTGGGATAATAAGCTGAAGGAGATCCAAAGGAGAGATCCTCACTTCATAGATAGCCCCAGTTTAATACTATACTATATGTTTGAATGTGGGGGACTGGACTCACTCAACAGGGGTCGAGTGCTGGCTCTTTTGAATGAAATACCAACACTGAGTCTCGTCTCATCCAAAGATAAAAGTTGGTCGACTTCCTACACCCTGAAAGATATGACTGTATTAGGCTAGTAATATCATTGCGGATGGTGACCGAGGTGCTGCTAAATGACATTCAAAGTTTTAACAAATTGGGCTACAAACTTATTCCATTTGATTCGGTAGTACAACAGGCTAATGGTGATCAAGGCACACATAGACAAGGTCCGGCAGGTGCAAACAAATACATTTGTCCCTCGGGGGGCGAGGGGGCGGCCCCAAAAGAGAATGATCAAAATATGGGGCAGGCTAGCTGGAGATGGCTAGCGTTGACACTAAGGAAAGCCATTTCAGAGCTGAGGGTCTAAATAAGCAGCTTTAGTAAAGGCTTTAGGTTATCTGTAGTCTCCTGGAACTCTACGGGCTCCTCTAAATCGTGTTCCAACAAGACCCTATGTCGTTATCTAGGGTATTATGAAATAATCTTTATACAGAGACGTAGTTTCTATGTTTCCTCATACTGGATGGTTCTGAAATTCGAGGGGGGGGGCGGCCCCAAAGGGCCCGAGGGGTAGACCGGCGGGAGGTCTCCGGGTAGCTATATGCTATGGTTGTGGAATGAGGATCCTTGAGTCCAGACATATATCGAACTGTACTCTAGTAGTAACTATAGAGTACCGGGGTGGACCCCTCACACTGGAAATACTACTTATAAATGAATATGATACTGTAATGAGTTCTCAGCTTTATACACAGATTGTCTCGGCGCAAAGTATTCCCGGTGAAATTGAGCCTTATTTGAAGCATTTCCTAACAAAAAGGTGTGCAATAACTTTATGCGTTTTAGATTAAATATTTTGTTAACTAGAGAAATGATTGCCTTGCGGGGGAGAGCGGTGGCGGTTTCATCAATTTGCTGTTTTTGCCTAGGGGATGCTAAAGAGACCTTTCCATCACCTGGTGATTTATTGCCCTTCTTAGAATGCAACGCATTGAGCACTTTATGAGATTCGTCCCGTATTCTAGGGGGGTCTTTTTGGAACATCTATGGTGGAATATACTGCACGGCAAATCTGTCCCTCTACCGATGGCGGTATTAAAATTCCTATCGAATGTCTGTAAATTGTTCTAGACTAATGTTTCATGCTCTAAAAGCAATACATGCCTTAGACATGGATTAAGGGACCCCATTCTGATGCCAAAAAGGTCTATCTTAGCTAAGTATTGTATTGTAATATGGATCAGTTGGTTTTGAATTGAAGGGAATTCTCTAGTAATACATAAGGGGGAACAGAGTCCCTAAATGAGAATGGAGAAGTCCCTCTTTTTTCCTGACTGGCCTTTATTCTTCTTAAATAAATGTATGTTTTAGACCTTAACATGTTCAATTTTATGTCAAAAATAATAAAAAGACCCACACTTGGTATAAAATCTTATGGAAATGTGGGTTAATGTGAAATCTTTATTTTATTTTAATATGAACATTTGTGGTTGTTTAAAGTGAAAAATGTATGAAATTTAGTAAATTATCTGAAGAATTTATTTTTGTAAAGGTTTTAATAACCAAAACAAATACACATTTTAAAAAAAGATTTCCTTGGTACTCATAGGATTTCCTATTTCTGAGATTGTTAGAAATTTTACAAGAGTTTTTCTCACTCCTAATACATGATCGGTTAGGATGGTTTTCACTCATATTCTGACAATTGACTTTAGGGAATAATAGCTCTTGTTCAGCATGCCATTACATGTGTTGATATGTGTGATATTCCCTCCCGTGATGAGGAGAAATAATGCGTCACATGCCACGAAGTCCTTCTGTCTCCCTGGGTCCCCCCCCCTCCCCTCCTCCCCCCCTCCCCGAGTCAGGATCAGGAAGTGCCTGCCTTTCCCTGGCCACCTGAGAGGAGACTCTGGGTAGGGCTTTCCTGTGGACTCCATAGGATTCATTACACTTTATTACATCAAAACAAGATCTTACCAGAATCTGCAAATAAGTAATATTAGTGAAGGGCAGGGCAGCTCTGTATTTCATCTATAGTCATCTTATTCCTTGGAAGTCATGGAACTGCATCCTAAACATGTGAATAGGCCCAGTGTGTCGGAAATGTCCCAATGTAAGCTGTGTAGTTAATTTTTCAACAGCAAGTGAAACCTTTGTTTATTCCTTCACAAATATATTTATATATCTCAAGGATGACAGTGAAATATTTATAAATGCATGTAAAAGCCTACGGTCGATTATGCGAGCATAAGCACATGCAATATTTTAAAATAGGGAATACATTAGTTTGTAAATTGATAAGAATAGAATGGTTTTCCTACATGGCTTTAGCAAATGCCTGTTTTTCTGTCTTCTTGCTGTTCGGACTTTAAGCTAAACTCTTGTTAAACAGCCCTGGTGGGTGTGGATTTAAGTGTCCGAGGAGGCTTTCTTGTTGGGTATAAAAGCGGGCTCGAATTCTTCTGCATTCTGTTGTAAAAGTTTGAGAGCAAAATGGAACATAGAGTAGAACTTGGACTGGTATGAGTCCCAATCTGGGGAAAAAGAGTGGAGGGATGGGGTCCAGGACAGAAGAGGCTCAAGGATAATAGAAATCCCATGTTGGAGAATACGTCTGAAGACCTACATCTGGAAGACATATATTAAACACATTGCAGTCTCTGATTTTCTGACACAGATGTTTTGCAAGTTTTTTTTCTTCATGAGGACTATATAGAGGCTCTGGCCTTAGGGTTCTTTGGATTTTCAGCATCAGAAGATTGTCGCTTCCCTATATTTGCTTTCATGTCTGAGGCCACTTTCAAACCCCTAATAATGGGGGGGGATACACATGCGCTAACGCCCTACAATTGTACTTTTCCTAATGCTACCATGCTACAATATTGCTCTAGCACACATGCCAGCATAGCCATTACATTCGGCAAATATTACTCCAGCCCTGCTTTTTTTCTTTGCATTCTGGGACCTGCAGTCTTCTGTTTTGTAATGGGGAAATCCAGGACTAGAGTTCCCAAAAAGTTAAAAAAAAAAAGATCAGGACTAGTCTAGCATCTCCTGAATGGAGTATACCTTAGTGCTTTTACATACAGCCGCCATCCACCATGCAAACCTATATATATACATATAGCTGCCATTTTGACATTCCGAAAGTCCATTGAAATCTATTTTGTGATCACCACATTAACTAACGCATTTCCATAGGAAAGAGAAGAAACGTCCATCGCCAAGGCCCAATTTTCCCCAGGACCTAGATTGGGTGGACCACAACCTGGCAATTTTAATTGGTTAACAATGTTTGAGGTCGTGCCACATTACTGGGAGCCATTCAGTAGGTGAAATGTGTAGGGGTAGAGGCGAGGAAAGGGGAGGCGGTTTTCAAATGAGGGTACAGGTGAGGATCAGAAAGCCAGAAGACTGTCCCTCCTGAGTGAACGTGGTGTGTTGCACGGTGCCATCACGTGCCTTCTAGTCAGATGCTTCAAATGTACCTGCATTTACAGAAGATGAGGGCTATATACAAGTAGTGTCATTTTTACTTTCTCATCCACCTGCCCTCTCATCCTCCCCTCCCTATTACTGTTTGTTAGCACTTACTCTATAATCTGTCTCGTGACCTTTGTGATAGCAGCTTGTTTGTCTCCCCCCCCTTCCCTCCTGGTCTTCTCCTCCCACTTCCACCTCCGACACTATTCTCAATCGTCGTCAGACCTAGTATGTTAGTTGCTTGTGTTGTTCCTCTCCTTCTCCCTCACTCTATACCCCCCACCCTCTTGTTTATAGAACGGCATTACATCAATTGTCGTCAGGTATAGTAATGTAACTGCTTGTTTTGTCTAACCCCACCCCCCTCACCACCCTCCTTTATGGTTCCTTGCACTTGCACTATCTGAAATGTTGCCAGGCTGATTAAGATAGTTATTTTTCACATTCTGAATGGTTTCAAGGATGTAACTGCATTCTCCCATGTCCCCTCCCTCCTTGAAGCGCCTTGAAACACATTGTGTATAGGCGCTATACAAATAATCAATTCAATTCAATACTATCGTACCTGGCATATCATACACCAATCCAGCGCTCTTTCTCCCTCTATCTCTCTGCACTCTCTTTCTTTGTGTGTTTCTCTCTCTCTCTGTCTCTGTCTAGCTCTGTGTTTCTGCGTCTTTTTTGAGTGGGAGAGAGAGTTCCATTGCCAGGTGCTTGCGTGACCGACCCCCCCTCAGTCATTGCTGACATCAGTGTAACATGAGTAAAAAAACAGATATCTTGACAGTGTGGTTTGCAGAGGTTTTGAATGGTTGAATGTATAGCGATAGCATCCATGATAGCGTCATTCCCTGTGATGGGAACCAGACTGGAACTTGGATATCGTCCTCCTTTCTCTTTTGCAACGTGGTTAGGGTCTTTCGGGGGTTGGGGGGGGCTGTGTTCTGACAGCTCTTGTAAGTGACCAGAGGACCTGCCTGCAAGGGGTGCATTTGTGTTAGATATTTTGTTTTTGCTAATTATACATTTTTTCTGCATATTGTAACAAGTGTGCACGTCCGGCAGCACTAACAACAAACCAGTGGACAGCATGCCGCCCAAAGTATATATTGCATTGGATCTCACAGAAGTAACAGACCATTGGTCTTAATATGAGCATGTCCCGTTCCAAGAAGGAAGTCAATATTGTGAGAAAATAATCGTGTGAATTTGCAGCAAAGGAAGTTTAAAAAAAGGAAATACTTTAATTATACTAACATTGTAAACTGCCTCTTTTAAAATTGTACGATATTTAATTAGTGTCTAATGATCACTTGCAGTATATATTGTTGCCATAATATGAACATTGGCACCAATGAGGTTTGCTGGCAGCTTCTGTAGAATCAAAGAGCACTTTAGGAACGTAAGAATGACCACAGATCTTAAAAGATATCTGTAATAAAAGTATGATATGCTTGTATTAGTACGTACATAATGCTCACTGAGCTTAGTGCTCATTTAATTATTCATAGCACTCACCCTAACATTAAAGTATATAGCTATGAACTATATCTCATTTGGGCCCAAATGTTTTCTTTCCCCAAAACCTGCTCTCTCGCTTGGTTTGGAAATAGTGTGGAATTTTTGAGATGAGGGGATTAGAGGGAACTAAATTCTCATAGTAGAGATGTCTCTCAACCATCTCTTAACCACTCTTGCCTTCTCTAAACTGGACTATTGTGCCAGCATCCTCTTGATCTACCCAACTATGCTTTCTGCCCTCTCGACAAGATTCCCTTCGCTACCAGGACTCTCTTTGAGCTCCCTCACTTCCAATCTACTTCCTCATACCATCACCAGGCTGGATGGCTGATGATTCAAAACAGGGCCAGATTTAAATGTCTTCTCTTGGTTCCACGGCATTGCAAAAGTACTATTTGAACCACGCGAAATGGGCCTAATTCACACAAAAAAGCACTAAGTAGACTTAAGGGATCAGGAGGGTGACAGGTTGGCTCTCCCTAGCTAAAGCATTGAAGCAAGCACTTAACTCACTGAGCTCTCTCCTGCAGTGTAACAGATATTTGGTTGATGAGTCCCTGTCAAGGCTTTAAATAGGTTGAGGTTCAGCACCGGCAGGTTCTAAACATTACTCTCGAGTGGGCTGCACTGCATTGTCTCTCTTCCTGATTTCCTGCTTATAAAAGGTCAATCAAAAGCTGATGAGTGGCAATACTGCTTTTCCCCACTAGATGTCATTACCAGACAGTTTTAGAATCACATCATCAGTTTGATACATTTGGTGTTAGATATTTGTTGTGCAATAATCTAGGGTAAAATATAACATAGGGAATACATGTTTTGACTTTTACACCAGATTACTAAATGGAAGTGGTGTTTCTAGAATGAAGACCAACATTAATGAATACATAAGAGCCATGGATTTCGTTAGAAATAACTGATGGATTTGAACATGCATCTGTGTATTTTGATTTGATCTTTGTATTTGAATACTGTAATTGCAGTCGATTTTATTTACTGCTCACTAATTCTATTACATCCAGTACACTTTTTGGGCCAGACATGAAAACTCACCCAACTGTTAGGGCTCTCCTTTAGTTGCACTGGGCACACGTCTTTTAAAGGTTCCTTAACTACTTGACCTCGATTTCCTGTTCTACTAACAGCAGCACTGTAGAGCCACAGCAATAACGGAGGGCACCTAGACATCCCAGTCTGCCGCTCGCAATGGAAGAACAGGGGAAGGAGAATGGCCCGATGACCGTCCGGCGGCTGCCCCCTAGCGGTATCCAGTGTTTATAATGAAAAGAAATAACGAAAGAAATTAAAGTAAAAGTATATATGGGGTTGGGTGAACGGATTAAAAAGGGTAAACGTAGTAGGGGGGAAGTAAAAAGGCAGTAGAAACAGGAGGCTTGAGAGGGACCCCCCAAATTAAAACACAAACGGCCTCATCACGAGTTGGGGGTAACGCCGGCGCTCATAGCGCTGGCGCTATCTGCCCTACCGCCAAACTCACCGGTGCTATTAGCGCCGGATCACGGGTTTGGCGGATTTGGAAATCTCCATTCCCCATTGAGCCCATTCGGGAATGCCCCATTCCCCTTTGGGCTCAATGGGGAAATTTCGCACTCATACCGCCGGCGGATTTCCCGCCGGCGGTATGAGCGTGAATTTTCAGTGGATTTACCCCCAGCTCACAGCTGGGGAGAAATTCGCCGAAGCCCAAACTCGTGATGAGGACCAAAGAGGAGACTTTTTTCATTGTTTCGGTGTCATTTTTAAAGTATGTGGATATTTTGGGTGTTGCTGTAAAGACATGGAACCCCCACTAGCACGTCTCGCGTCTCCGATGCAGCCTCTGGATCTGGGAGCACAGCGGGAGCAAGGGTGGGGGCGGGGGGATATGGTAAGTGGTGCAGGTGGGGAATGGTGAGGGGGCGATGGAAGAGGTGAGTGGGATGCCGGGCATCGGTCAAGGTGAGTCCAGAGGGGGAACCGCCCCAGAAAGGAAGAGTAGGAGAGGTGCAAAAGCCAAGAGCGACCGTGAGGTGTGTCGCCTAGAGTTCATGGATCCCAACTGTCGTCAAGAATAAGAATATTCTAGTCGAACTCTCCTTTTTCGCTCGCACTTTAACTAGGCTGCAAAAAAAAATGGACTTCACTCTGCTGGGCTACTAAGCAGTGCTTAGGGTATCAGCCAATTACTGAGCAGACACAAATGTCGACTCCAAAAATGGTGAATTTCGAGGCGCACATTACCCCGCAATCATATGTGGGTGGGGGATTAGGTTTATAAAAAGTTATGGGGAGTAGGTGGGGGCTGCAGTGGTCCCCCCTCCCCTCATATATTTGCAGGTACATGTTTAAAAAATCAAAAAGAAATTACCATTTCTGGATTCGACATTTTAGATTCGCAGTATTCACAAAGGTCCGGCCTCCACTGATGAGGTGCCATGATTAAAGCTCCTAAAAGCTGTAACACAAAGCTCACACTCACATCTGCAGACCTTGTGCAGGGAGAAGACATCATCCCCTCGTATATAGCTAATTAGTGTGCAGTGTGATCAGCTAGAATTAGAACCTCTTTTAATACACGTGTTGTGCTTCTTAAGGCCAACCAGCAGGTATTGCAAGTTATTACTGTGACATGAAAGCTGCAAATAATACTGATCTAATTTAGAGTGAGCAAGCGCGCGCTGCTGAGTTTCACAATTCATATTAAAAATACCTATTTTCTGCTACTTGTGATAGGCTGTTATTTATGGGCGCTATCACTTTGTTAAAAGAGCCCTAATGTAGCCTTATAGACCGAGGGAGGTGGTCTCATCCCAGGATAAGGTCATACATTGGGAAAGGGTCATTAACCAGCGATAATAATCCCTCTCTTGGTCTCTAAGGCTAGAGAAATCCATGCTTTGGAGTTTCGGTGGTGAAGTAAAAACGTTACCTTGAAAGTGAGTAAAATAAATAAACAAACTAAGTTCGTGAATTAAACGTGGCTTTATTTAGTAGTGTTTAAATCACAAGTTTGTTTTAATAAGTTAAGTATTTCCTTAGTGAAAGCATTTCTCCATGTCTTAGCTTTCTCTCTGGTGTGTTTAATAAGGTGTTGTCATGAAGAAAAGGTCCTCCGAGAGAGGAAGGGCCTAATTCATGGAACTTTTAGCACGGAGCAAAGTGACTTTGCACTGCCAACAAACACGTTCCGCCGGGTCTAATTCACAGAGCGGTGCAAAGTATATTTTTCCAGCGCAAAGTCTCTTCACACTGCAAAAGTATTCTTTACACTGCGTTAAATGGGCCTAATTCACAAAGAAAGCACTAAGTCTACTGTGATAGGCTGTTAGCCTTGACAGTGAATCATCAATCAAGCATCTATGTTACACTGCACGAGAGAGCTCAGTGAGTTAAGTGCTTGCTTCAATGCTTCAGCTAGGGAGAGCCAACCTGTCACCCTCCTGATAAATTAAGTCCCCTTAGTGCTTTTTGTGTGGGAATTAGGCCAATTTCGCGTCGTGCAAAGAGTACTTTTACAGTGCAAAGTGACTTTGCTCTGCAAAAAAACCCACTTTCCACCGCTCTTTGAATTAGGCCCGGTGCAACATGTTCAATGTCACTTTGCTCTGTGCCTAACGTTTAGGCCCGAAGTGTCTTGTTGAATGAAAACTTGCTTGGAAATTGCATTGTGGCTTCCCTATCTGCTTTTGAAGTTAATGTTCAGAGTGCAGTCAATACTAGTAGTTATTGACTGTGCTCTGAACAGTCTGATTGGTTGAGAGGTCAATAACAATCTCCATGTGCTAATACCAAGTGAAAATCCCTGTATTTCTCAGATCAGTTATCCAATAACTGTATGGATTGATTTTTCTACATTGCACTCATGGCACCAAAGAGGTGCAGTGTCATATGGGATCTGATTAATCATTGAGGCCAAACTCCTGCAGTGCATTAACAACCATTAGTTCATGAATTGACCTTAGTGTGTCCAATCCCAGGGATGGCAGAATGGTCATTATCTGCTGAGGCAAACCGTTGTTACATTCTGGTTGTCTTTTTTTTGTCAGCCGCCATCTTTTTTTCATAATCCAATTACGGTGTTGCCGATTGCTCTGCGGTCCTCGGTCTGCCCGTGTCCACATTCACCCCATCCTCCGGCTCCCACCCAGTTCCCCACCTCAGTGTTGTGTGCCCATGGGATCAGTGCTTTAAGTGGGGTGAGAAATCGAGGGGGCTGCAACGAGGGTGTGTGGCCTAAGTTATGGGCGTGGCCTGAAGTGTCCCCAACACCGGACAGTAAAAAAGAAGAGTTGTCAGGTTACTTTATTGTATTGTCTCGCGCTGGGGATTCACCCGAGCCCGTAGCCAGTGTCAAATTGCCCTGCGCTGTTTTCATTGATGCTCAATTCATTTTGGTTCATTCAATAGAATATGTCAAGCAGTCAATAGAATGGAGCCATTAGAATCTAGCACCTACGAAATAGCAGAGTGTGAAGTGACACTGGCTTGTCATAAGCAGGACTTGGGTTCAAATCCCCAGCTCAGTACAATAAAATAACGATTTTAGAAATGTTGTGCCTTCCTGCGGAAATGCTTGCTATCCTTTACTCCGCCAGATATCCTTGGTAAAGTGGCGTCTCATTTATTGTCTCAACAATCCGCTTTTACCAAGAGCCGGTGTAATTTTCCTTGAGAGCTATGGCGGACACATCAGTAGATCTTGACACATTGTTAATTCACCAAAATCGCGCCAAAATCAAAATTTTGCAATATGATTGGTGTAGCAATCAATCTAATTGTTTGCGATATAAGGACTTTGATCGCAGAATATTCGGCCACAAGCCCTATAGGAGCACTGCGGATTATCTACTAAAATTTCCATCATCCACCTAACGTAATACACTACTTCGTTTTCGTTTGAATCTAATGCCAACTTTAGATGTTCTAGCTAGAAGGAAATTGATTACACAAGAAGAAAATATTTGCCGCTTCTGCAGGATATTAAACCTTAGAGCACTGTTTTGTCCATTGCTCTTACCTCATTCCCTTACGAACACTTCTTTTTGGTAAATTCTTTGATGATTTGAATAACTTTCCTGTAGATGACATCTGGCCTCGATTATTTTCCTCACCTAGTCTAGCCATAAAAATCACAATTGTCCATTTTTTGGACGCAAATTTTCCTCAAACATCTTGCCAAATTATAAAACACAATTAGGTCATACTTTTTAATTGTTTTGACTGTTGATGTTGATGCTTGTATTTTGTGTAAAATGAATTGTATTTTATATACTAGTACTGAATTGAGCTGAAATGTTTTTATCTTTTGTAAATTTGAAAGGTTGATTTTCTCAACCAACCAAATTAAATAAAAAAAAAAAAAAAAGATTTTATTTTTATTGTCCGGTGTTTAGGATTCCAACCCAAGCCTTGCAGCTTACAAACCAGTCTTGTGGCGAGAGAGCTGTGCTGTTTCATAGGTGCACAATTTCTTTTGTTTTATACAATAGACTGCTTGACAAGAAGCTGTTTATGGCCTTTATGTGTCAAGCAGTCTATGAATGAAAAAACAAAATCCACCACATAAGTAATAGCACAGTGCAACGAGGCACTGGTTAGTCGCGGCAGTGTGCACGGAAAGTAAAAAAAAAAGTCGTTGTCTGGGCTGTCTGGGGTAATCAGAGCCACGGCGTGATCAAGGTTTTGGGAGATTGCAGGGGCACATCCCTGGCGAACCCCTCCTCCCCGAGCCCCAGCCCACTTAAAGCCCTGCGTGGTATCTACCGTTGTTAGGACCGCAGACACAAGCTGGTTGAGAGGAAGAAGGCACAGACACTCTTGGCTGGTGGTGAGTTCTGCACCTTGACACTTATAATCAGCACATGTCAATGTTCTACGATTCATTAACAATGCACACTTTTCTTTGGGCGCTATAACACGTGTCCATCCGACGCCTCGGGCATGCTTTGTCCCATTCACTTTGGGGATGTCCCTAGAGCAGGAGTCAGTGACCCAGAGATGTTAGGACAGGCCGGCACCGACAATGGGACCTGCAGGTTTGCTGCCGGCCCTGATCACTCGTCTCAGGTGGTGCTCCTGCTGCCACCACTTATTGCTGTTATTCTGCCTGGCTGCCCATTGTGCAGTGTTCCGGTGTATCCCGTTCACCTTCAGTCAGGGGTCCATCCACTGTCAGGTGTTCACAGGAGCTTGAACCATGTGTAATGGTAAGCATCCCATTAGTGGCCATCAGGGCCTCCTGGAGCAAAACGTTCATCTGTACCAGGAACTCCTAACCACCACAGGTGTTGCTAGCCTTTTGGTTGTAGCCCATGAGCTTCTATAGCCTACCCCGGCCCCACCGCCCCAACTAGCGACGCCTCTGCTAACCACAACGCGCCCCCAGTTATGCAGATACATTTCACAACATTGTTTTTTATTCTTCAATTGGAGTCGTACTTCTGTTTCTGAGACTTGCCTATGCAGGGTCTGCCATGAAAAGTATGTTGAGTTTATTAAATATCATGTGCAAATGGACCAAACTGTTAGTGCTCTGCTGGCATGCCCTAGCAAACAACTTTACTGCAAATAGAATGAGGGCCTCATCACGAGTTGGGTGGTAGCCCTTAAATGCAGTGGTAATGTTATTACCGCCGCATTTAAGGGACCGCCCAAACATGAACACACTGGAAAAATGCTGAATTTTGGCACAATTATCACACGATAATAGCGCCGACGGTAATTGCACCGAAAATTCTCCATTGGGTCCAATGGACCTAATGGGGAATTACGTTTACCATTCAACCTGTGATCCGGCGGTAATACCAGCGGACGGGTGGACGGTAACGCAAATACAGATGGGCAGTATCCCAGTCGGGATACCGCCCAACTCGTGATGAGGCCCGTAGTATTTTAATTGCAAGAGAAAAGAGGCTGCCAAAATGGTATACATTTAGCCACATGACACCACATTCCTGAACATCCCAAATCCGAAAGGGAAAATAGAATTATGGAATAGGAAAGATATTTCCTTTTTGTACTTTGCATGTGGACTGGGACGGTATCAAAGACAGACAGCAGTCGTAAAGGCCTACTTCCTAGATGCATGCCAGAGGCTCTGTATTCGGGCACCTTATATGGCTGCTGGCCAATACCTCTGCTGTCACATTCCCAATAGATCTGTGGGCTAGGAAGCCTGTCTCTGTCATGAATATTTGCTCTCTAAAAAAGAACAGTCATTGGGCCTCATTATGAGTGTGGCGGTACGGAAACGGGTGCTAGTAAGCTTACCGGCACGGGTATTTCCGGACCGCCACATTCCAAGTCTGCCTGCCGGGGCAGCTGCACCGACACGTCTGACCCTGTCAAGCGCAGAGTCCCCGGTAATCGGACTCATCACGGAAGCACCGCCAAGGTTACCGCCGGACTCGTAATGAGGCACATTATATTTTTAATAATATAAATTAAATCTGTTTAGTTTGTGTGGCATTGTAAGTAAATGAGTTTGGAAGAAATACAGGTCAATTTTAATTCAAGAAATGACTGCCAGTGTTATAGTCATTTCTTAATCAGCTATTTATTTAGCTGTGGTTCACAACAGTGTCGAACAATGGAAAAGGTTTGTCAGGTCTCTGGGGGGAGTGTCCGCAGGGCAGTTTGTAGGCAACATAGCGCCCATGGTGAAACACCCTCTACTGGGAGCCCTGTAACTACGACCGCTCCCCAACATTATAAAATCACTGCAATATAAACAAACCTAGTTTTCTTTCCTTATAATTAAATTTACTGAAAAGTAATAAGCAGACACAGCAAAGAAGGCAACAATACTGATTCAAAAAATGAACTTTCTTTATCTTATGTGTGCATTCATTGTCTGAAGCACAAACTCCTAGATCTTAGAAAGCCTTAATAGCTGTTGCATAATATATGTATGAACTGATATGACTCGAGTCAATAGCCCCTCTCCAGCCCTTAAAGAATGTAGATATGTTTCAATAAGACTTACTTTAGTGAAACCCCTTCGCAATCAGTAAGAGCATCTGCAGCCAAGATCTTCAGGGGGACCCACACATTTAGAAACAACACAGGTTTCTTTGCATAATGAAGACATTGCAACAAAGAAAGCATTTTCACTGCCCAGATTACATAATTATGGGCTTTGTCATTAACCATAGCCTAGAAAAACATGAGTGAATATTTTGTGTGTGAATAGCATACACTGTGAATTAAATTCCTTCAAGGGACAAACCATTTTTTGTAGCTAAAGCAGAGTGAGATTAAATGATTTGTCCAGGGTGACACACTTTGGTAAAATGCTGGTGCTCAGATTTGAGCCCAGTCTGCAATGTACGCACTAGACTGCATATCGTCATAGCTCTACCTAGTGCCAATATGTGTTAATGGAAACCAGGATCGGCTCCAGGAATTTTCACTTGGGTGGGCCAGGTTTGTGATCAGAGGGCCCCAATTTCCATGGGGTGTGGGTGTATGAGCACCCTAAACAATGTACTCTTCCCTTTCTATTATATCCACTTCTCCATCACCTTTCACACCGCAGTAACCTCCCATCAGGTCAGGTACCCCAGACCACCATTGCCATTTGCCGGTTGCCAGACATTTCGTCGAAAAAAATTGGTCGACCAGACAAATGGTCGAACCAATTTGGTCGAAAACCAAATGGTCGAATTTTTTTTTTTTTTTATTTTAACCCTTTTTTTTTTTTTTTTTGGGGGGGTCCCCCCCTAAACCCTTTTTTTCTCTAAAAACCCCTTTCTTAACTAAACGAAAACCCGCAAAATAAATATATAAATAAAAAAAAAATTAGACCATTTGGTTTTCGACCAAATTGCGTCGACCAAATTGCAGTCGACCAGTTTTTTTTCGACGAGTTGACTGGACACCCCATTTGCCTCCACGCCCACCTACGCCAAAAACCCACATCATGTCCTCAGTGCTTGATTTTTAAAACAAATAAGTGCCAGGGCTCAAATATTTTCTAGCACTTCTGTGACACTGCTGGGTGGGCAGTTCCCCACCACTGCTACAACCACCCATAGGTGCTCCCCACAGTGTCGACATATTTGTTGTTATACTACAGCTCGCACCTGCTCATTGCGGTTGATGGATGCACTGACTATCACCACTGTATAATTAAAGTGAGTCTGAGACTATAAGTGCCGGGGCTCAAAAATAAGTGCCGGGTCTGAGCCCTGGCAAACGCCCCAACAAATTAAGCACTGCATGTCTTTCATGGCCAGGCTCTGGAAAATCAAGGGTGATGCTTCGTCCTCCTCTGCGAGGGCTGAGCTGCGAGGCCCTCAGTCTTTTTTCCTTCTCAGATGCTGTGCAAGCAACAATGCTACCCTGAAGACTGTGTCTACTACCAGCAGGCCCCGGAGGAGGTGCTTGTGGTCCCACAATCTTAGTGTAAAACACAGGGCCCCTTCCAGAATACTGAAGCAAGAAATAGGATATTTGTCTTACAAAATGACATTTTGATGCACATTTTATTTTGTTGTTGCATTTTTACAGAACATTTTAATTGAGTTGTGTGCATGAGGGAATGCTAGCATGCAGGAGAGAGAGCCAGGGTATGGGGCAGGGGGAGTGGGATCAGGAGGCAGAAAGTGCCGGCTGAGGGGTTTTCAGCCTCCTGGTATCGCTCCAGGTGGGGCTTGGCAGCGAAGATGGTCCCTTGATCCCCTGCCATGCCCCTGTCCATCATTGTCTGGTACATATTATTTATATACTGGTTATAATATGCAATTGTCCACGATGGCTTTTTGTTTGATGTGTTTACTTTGATTTGCTATTGAATTTCACAATTGTGTTCTATAATGTGGCCTGATATGTTCTAACAAAGGTGTGTGTGTGTTCTTGGAGGTCCTGAGAGATGCGCTGCCCATTTATTAAACAATGATCAAGGCTTTTTAAAAATATCTAATACTGTGAACTGAATCACTTCTGGAGGCACCTGGTTATGGCAGGTAAGAGACAGTGTGATTAAATGATTTGCCCAGGGTCACACACTTTGGTTAAGTGGTAAAGCCAGAATTTGAGCCTTGCTTGAAATTTAAGTACTTGACCATGCATCTTCCAAGCTCAGGTTTTGTACAAATATGTGTTGAAGCTTAGTTTTGAATACCTAAAATAATACTCAATTGTATATAATTACTTTAGAATGCCACATGATAAACGAAACTGACAATGTATAGATCACTGTGGAAATGTCTTGATGAACAAGAGTAAGGGAGTCATTTAGATTTGTATCTAAATTGCACAGAGGGGACAGCTCCTGTTTACAGTTTTTGTAAAAGGGCCCCTCCATGCAATTTAAATTATTTCCACCAAGTACTGGTAAAGTAAAGCATAAAATACTGGTAAATATCGCCTCTGATCTTCACTTTCTTCACTACAGTGTAGAGGAGGTCCCAGACATGGCCTGCACCCATGCCCCCCATTTCGAGGTATCAGGAACATACTCGCCAAGGAATGTGATGTATGAGGAGCAGATGAACCAACAGAGAGCTGCACTTGGACTCTGCCCAGTGCACATCAGAAGAGCAATACCTGTTGGAGCACCCATAACCAGACAACCATGGGCTACACGGTACCCTCTTAGACAACCATACCAGCAGCTGACACGAAATGAAGAATACCTACAGACTGTCCACGAAGAGACCCAAAGAGCTTTAATGGACAGCCAGCGGTAATGACACGAGGGCCGGACAGACTCACGGATGAACGAAAACGACAACCAAAGATAATATGCCAGTGCGAGTAGCTATGAAAATAGATGTAATGGACACAGAGGAGGAGACGATGTTGAAACATAAGGAAACATTGCTGTGAAACAAAATGGAAATATCCAACCAGCTAACGCGTGTAAATAGGCTTGGAACGCAAGAAGCTAAGAAAACGATACTGCTTGCAATGCTTAGTAGAAGAATAGAGCGGCAAGCGCCAACCACATATCTACCTCAATGACGCACACTATACAAGTGCGACTCCATTTTGTAAAGCAGAATTTAGCCCATGTTGCAAAGGACTAACAAGGCCAAGATTCATATTCCAGCCAAAGCCAAAGGAAAGCGCAGAATCGAAACTTAGCAAAGAAGCAGCTCATGCCTGGGAATTCAAGGTCAAACTAAGGAAGGGAGGAGAGAAGCAACCTCAGAGAATCGAAACTTAAGAGCATACCAGCCAGCCAGTGAAGGTCGAGATAAAGAGGCCCCAGGCAGGTGGCGAGGCTACGGAAGAATCAAATACACGAATAACAGGAAAATGAAGCAGATTCACAGTGAACAGACACGTGACCAGCCAAGGGCAAAGAGTTACCAACGTCTGATGTCACCCAGAACCCAGGATGACATAACTTTTCCAGATAAGAGGCTACAGTTTCGAGGCCATCCTCAGCCAACTAATTGACACATAGCCCTAAAAGTACTGATTGATGGAAGGGAGGCAGGGTGAATCTTGGAGCACTCCGCATCTGGGTGTCCATTCTGCATGCTGCTAACTAAAGTGGAGATTTATGCCTAGGGGTGTAGCCTACTCAATCACAATGGACCAGATAATCTAGGGTCCTATAGCTTGTAGAACCAATAAGACGTCGAAGTTGTAGTGACGTCTATCACGAGTGATGTAGTGGGATGGGCGTAGACGCCCACCTGATAAGAGGTATCCAATCCGCATGCTCTGTTACCATATACAGATATAGCACCTATACTTAAGTTACCTTTTCCTACCAATAGAAATGCATGACAAACTTTGAGTTTTACACGTCAAATGATGACGAGTTTTGCCCATAAAAGTTGCTGTTTGAAATGAAGAAGTCGGGAGTTGAAGCGAGACAGGCGATCGCAACACTGTTGATTACCATGTGTTTCCCCGTTTTTTGTACTTGTCATTAAACGGACTTCCCTTGAGTTGTCCTTATTGAATTGTGTCGAAATAAGAGAATCCTGCACCCCAACCTCCTCAGGGTGCAGCTATCTTGTCTTAAGGTACTCTAGGGTGAGCTCTGACCTATGAGCCCATCAGAGGACGCTCCGCCCTCCCGTACACTTGGTAGCAAAGGATGGTTGCCGACCATCAACTATTGATTAAATAATACTAAGACATCCGTAGACCGACGGCACAAAGTAAGTCTAGGCCTTCGGCAATATCACAAGTCCTTCGCCATCTGGCTGAGTAGACTGAGAAGCTTCCCGTGGACAATGATAGTCTAACTGAAAAATCTGCAGTGGGTCTGAAGGAACCTGCCTTTCAAAGCATAATCTTCTCATTCCCACGGGCAGCTGATCGGACGAAAAGAACGGAAGAGGCGGGAAAGGAGGGGCGGTGAACCCGAGGTTCCAGAGAGGAAAAGATGCGAGCGGTGAGTGAAACAATAAACTCATTACTTTGGCAAATGTCTTGTAGGTGTTAGAACAAGTAAGGGATAGGTAACGGAGGGTGGTGGAGAAAAATAAAAATAGTCAGAAGTAGAGAAGACTGTATATATATAAGGGGTTAATGACTCGAGTATAATAGAAAAAAGTGGTTACCGGGAGGGCACCCGAGAGAAAAACAAGTGGTTACTAGGGAGACACCCGAGAGAAAACGAGAAGGATACCAGGAAGGACAACTGAGATAAAAAAAGTAAGAGGATTCGCCTTGTTCCTGCGCTTTAATATAGCGGTCAGAAGAAACGTGAACTCAGAGCCCATATAATGGGGGACGATTAGACTACGGTGATGATTAAAGACGGCACTAAAGGGGTTTGTTTAAACTCCATGTCGGGGTATTGATTAGAAGGCAGGTGTATGTATGTCCAGCTGGTGTCCGTCTAGTCTGTCAAATGTCTGTCATCCGTGTCCTGTTGTATGTCAAATGTGAAGAACTGTATCATTGATTGTTTGAAATGAAGTTTGGGTTTTATGCGATTCTGTAACTAATAGGGAATTGCCAATGGATTGATGTTCTTGAGTAAATTAATTATATAGAATTTTGGCGGGAAAGATTGGATTGGAGCTTGCATATTTGGTGCTTGCTCAGACTGTTGGACGTGTTGAAATTGCATAAAATATTGTTGGTAACAAAATTTGAGAATGGAGGAGATTACCCCACTTGCCCACTTATGTAAGCAGTTGCCCAAACATGCACCCAAGCTTAAAAAGTACAGCACAGAGTGGGTTAAGGGTACCGCCAGAAGATGTTTATGCCGTGGCCACAGAATGGGTCCCAATCCAAAGCCATTTTACAACATATGACGACTTACCTGCATGCTACATACACAGGTAAAAAATTAGAGAAACGCATCGCTGTTCTAGAACTGTGGAAGATGTTCAAACAGACAAAGGAGGAAGAACCACCTGCAGACTGGATATTAAACGTATGCACGGAGGGGGGTTAGACGCCTACCGCGAAACCAGCCCCGTCTGAGCCAGAAGTAGAGGGAAGTAAGTCAGAGGCACTCTACCCGCTAAGAGAACTTAAGGCAGCCACGGGATATAGCAACCCTGCATATGAGTCACCTACGTACAGTAGTGACGAAATCAAGGAGAAGGAGCAGTCCCGAGGGACAAGGAGAGACGTGATGATGTAAGGAAGGACCAGGCACAGAGATGTGCACCTCTCGTTAAGGAGAGAGAGGGAAAGAAATGGAAAGGAAGTGAAGGCAGAACTGACGAGATAGCATTCGCAAAAGACGAATGGATGGGAGGACAGATATTGTTAAAACTCAATGGTAAAGGAAGTGATGATGTGAGACCAAGAGAGAAGTCTGATGAGATGCAAAGAAGGGAGAGAGAAAAGGAGAAGGAAATGAGGGACGAAAAGATAAAAAGGAAGGACAGGCTGAGGCAAGAACAACAATATCGCGAAGAGCAAGCGAAACATCTCGATCGCAAACAGAAGGCAGCCTATGACCAGTACAGACAGAATGCGCAAAGGTTGTAAGAACAGCAAAGAGTACGTGAAAAGAGAATAACTAGACGGCAAGATAAGGAAGTTAGAAAGGCAAAGGAACGTAGAAATGAAAGAAGAAGGGAAGAAGATAAGACTAGAGAAGAAGCAAGGAAGCACAAGGAAGTCGATGATGATCTAGAATGCAAACGTAGACAGAGGGCACGGGATCTTAAATATTTGGAGCAGGAAGTTAAAAAACCCAATCCTGTTGTAGAATGGAAAGACATTGAAGAATTCTTTCCTGCGTATGACTCAGTACCAGGCACGAGTGGGGAAAATATTGAAGATGACTTCGACAGCAGAAGCATCGTGGAAACGATTGATAAAATATACGATGAAATGGGGCTGGAACAAATTCCCCAAAGGGGAA
Source organism: Ambystoma mexicanum (assembly GCF_040938575.1). Classification (NCBI taxonomy): domain Eukaryota; kingdom Metazoa; phylum Chordata; class Amphibia; order Caudata; family Ambystomatidae; genus Ambystoma; species Ambystoma mexicanum. The sequence goes on along the minus strand of NC_090930.1, from coordinate 141,541,432 downwards.
GGGAAGATGAGCGCTTGGAAAGCACTCAACTATATGACTCCGAGGATGTCACCTGACGTAGTGGGAGCAGGGGACTGTCCCTGGACAGGCTAGAAATTAGTAAGAATGAAGAAGATGCAAGAAGTTGCGTGAACTGGGAACAATTAGTATCCGAATCCAGTGGGGAGATGGAGGACGAGACACACGAAGAAGGGAGACGGCGCAAAAGCGGCTCCCAAGGGACCAAGGGGTACGATGGTCAGACGCTAGCGAGTCTGCACCTAGGGCATCGCAGTTCGCCGCACAGCCTGGCCGACATGAGGGAACACCCCGCGGTCAGAGGGGGGGTGCCAGCACCTGCCTATGTACACAGATTGAGGACATTGCCAGGTAGACGGCGATGCAGGAATGCTACCCCAGCGATGGACTGGAGAGCTAGGGGTAAGGAGAAGGAAGTCTGCGCATTCCAATTCCCGCTGCAAGAAAAGGGGGGAGCAAGACCACAATATATTCCATGGCCACACATGGATCGAGAGAACCTGAAAAACAAGCTTCCAATGCTGACTTTGGGAGCCGGGAAGGGGATACATGAGTTAGAAAAAATGACAGGGGGTGTCACCTTAGCTATAGGGGACATTAAGGGCCTCCTGATCGCCATTCTCAGTGAAAGGGCAGACATTGTATGGAAAAGAGTGGGGTACCTTGGGGTAACCATAATTAACACTACCCATGGCGGAGAACCATTTAATAATTGTAGAGCAGCAGTGTGGAAAGCGCTACGCGTGCTGTACCCAGACACTTCCGATATGGGAGCTATAATGACTCGAAAAATGAAGGAGTCTGAGGATCCGTTGATTTATATCCAGAATTTTCAAGACGCATGGGTGCTCGAATCGCATGAATCTTGGATGAAATCTATCCCTGTATTCTACCATATATTGTGCCAAGGGTTGCCTGAACCGGTGCAAAAACAGCTCAAGAAATTGGTAGGAGTAAACCATGGGCCGAAATACAGTTGACAATAGCACATTACTGTAGATTGTTGCAAGAAAAGAATCGAAAAAAGGAGGCAACTCGTAAGGGTGAGGAAGCGAAGCTGGTGCAAAAGAAACTCTCAAATTATGCTCTTGAAGGAGCCATGCTGACAAGCCCAGCTGAACCGAGTGCACAAGTGATTAACCCATCGCAGAATAACCAGGGTAACGCAGGATTTTACCCGAGGGGAAGGGGATTTAGAGGAAGAGGATGGCAGAGTAATCAGGGAGGGTTTCAAAGTAATCCGGGAGGTTTTCAGAATAATCAAGGGGGCTTTCAAAACACGCAGATGGGCAGTCCAGATATGCCAAATGGACAGATGGCCCGACCACCACCAGTGTGTTGGCTGTGTGGAATGACAGGACATGTGGCACGCGCATGCAGAAGCCAAGGCACGTGGCAAAATAGACAAGGAATGGGAATAGGCATGTTGAACCAACCTGCCTTCCCGCAACAGGGTGGTGCACAGAATCACACAGTGCAGCAGCAAGCACCGGGCTTCCAGCAAGATGCACAGCAAGGGGTTCAACCCTCGAACATGGGGAACTTGCCACAGGGGCAATCCCAACAGGCACCGCTGCAAATATCTCAGGGAACAAACCCCAGAAGGGGAGTCAACCCTGGAAATGGAGGAAATACACAAGTATACAGTGGACCAAACTTATACATGAACAGGACAGCTCGCTGAGAACCCTGATGTGTTCTATCCTATCAGTGACACCAGACCCTAACAGGGAACCTAGGGTAAATGTCGTCATAGGGGGGAGAGAATATTCCTTCTTAGTTGACACAGGTGCAACATGCTTGTGCATACGAGAAGGCAAGCTTTCCTTGTCCGGCCAGGCCATAGACACTCAGAGTTTTACAGGAGCTCACAGCAGGGTTCCCTTTACGGACAATCTCCCAGTCTCTGTAGGGGATTGTGAGATGAATGTACCCTTATTATATTCACGCCAGACCCCAGTAAACATTTTGGGTCGAGACTTAATGATGAAGTTGAATTATCTCATTCACAGAGGAGGGCATAGTATGCTCCGGTCCAGGTATGCATTATTTGAACGTGTGCGAAATGATCAGAGCATACCCCGGACACATAGTCATGAGAGCTGTACCATTAGAGCCAGAAGTCTTTGCATATGGCGTGCGTGTGCTTATGGCAGGATTGCCAGGCCTCACAGATAAAACTAGGAGAACCCCTGATGAGATTCTATTCAGACCAAGAATACCTATGTATGAAGAGGAGGGACAAATATTTCCCTTGACAATACTAACCGCAGCAGTGCAAGGGAAGATGGCGTTAGTCGAAGGATGTGATGATGAAAGCAGACAATGGTGCGCGATTATCGCCATTGAAGAAGGGTATCGAGTGACTGACGTCACTGATAACGATCTGTTCGAAGAACACCCTGACTTAGAGATGAGGGTGGAAGTAAGTCTCATATTCTGGGTCAAAATTATCAAACGAGAAGTGCCACAGAGAATGATGTTGGCGCTGGTCCGTCCAGAATACTTTGAAGATGACATGGCCCAAGTGCCTGTCTCTGTGTGGAATACGGGACCTTATGACGTAGGCCTCCTGAAGGGAGCAGGAGAAGTGAAAATTAAACTGAAACCAGGAGCAATTTTATCAAGAGCGCGACAATACCCCATGTCCAGAGAAGCGGATGAAGGGATCGCGAAGACAATTTCCGTCAAAATGGAGCAGGGCATCCTAGTGACGTCAGAATCACCCTGTAATACGGTGATTTACCCTGTCAAGAAATCAAAGGGAGGGTCTTGGAGTTTAATCCAAGATTTAAGGGCATTAAACTATATTGTTGAAGCCGAGTTCCCTCTAGTCCCTAATCCATCTACAATCCTATGCAGCATACCCACTGAGGCAAGATATTTCATGGTGATTGACTTGAAAAATGCCTTTTTCTCAATCCCATTGCACCGTGACTCACAAGATCTGACGTCATTCATCTTCAGACAAATGCGTCTGAAGAACATGAATTGCCACAGGGATATTGTGAATCCCCGTCCATTTTCAACAGAGTCCTGCAAATGGACCTAAGCAACATTGCAATAGACACTGTTGTTTTGTAGTATGTGGATGACATTCTGATCTGCAGCACCACTGAAGAGCAATGCAGACACGACTCTGTCCAGCTACTGACTATATTGGCTGGGAAAGGATATAAGGTTGACAAGGAAAAGTTACAATACTGTCAACAAGAGGTGCTATACATAGGCCAGCTAATCTCACACGAGGGGAATAAGGTAACCCCAGAAAGGGCTGAAGATATCATGAACACTGCTAAACCGATCACGATAAAGCAAATGCAGAGCTTCCTAGGCCTGTGCAATTATGTCAGAGCATGGGTCTTCGATTGCAGCTCGTACACCAAGCCCTTGCTTCAGGGCCTAAAGAAAGCCCAGGTGACAAAGGAAAAGATTGAATGGACTGAGGCAATGGAAGGGGTTTGCAGAACTCAAGGAGGTGATTTGTAAGGCCCCAGTTCTTGGGATTCCTAATTATGCAGAAGAATTCTACCTGTTTTCACACACAGATGGCAACGTTATGACGGCAGTACTCGCCCAGAGAACCTCTCTGGGGTATAATCCCCTCGCGTACTACAGAGGGAGTCTGGACCTGGTGATGAGAGGCCACTTCCCATGTGAACAAAATCTAGCTGCCGCAGCGTTCGCCATAGAGAAGGCGTCATCCATTGTAATGTGATGCTCCATGACGTTATACGTCGAGCACTCATTATTCGCCATTCTGGAGAAACCAAAAGGCACACTGACATCTCAGAGAGCATCTGCCTATGAGGTGATTATATCCAACCCATCGATCAAAATAGTTCGATGTAAAACAGTAAACCCTGCTACGTTCATAGCTGAGCCAGTCACTGAGGGAGAACCTATACACGACTGTGCAAACTATGAGGAATTCTATGATGAAATCCCCCGGGTAAAGAAAAATGCCCTGGCAAATTGTGAGATCGTGTTCATTGACGGTTCTTCAAGAATCGACCAAGAAGACGGACAAAAATACACAGGCGTGGCCGTGGTAAAACACATAGCAAATGGAAAGTTTCAAGTACTCGCCAGTGCACGAATACCATCTCACTATTCAGCACAAGCTGCAGTACTATTGGCGTTGATACTCGCCATTGAGAATCATGCAGACCAGGAAGTAACGGGGTACAGTGACTCCACCTATGTGATGTCAACCATGCACGCAAGACTAGCACACTGGAAAAGGAGGGGCTACCTCTGAGCGGACGGCACGCCAGTGCAACATGCAGCCTTATTGGACAGGCTGATAAAGGCACTACAGCTCCCAGTGGGCAAAGCGGTCGTGAAATGCACTGCCCACACCAAAGGGACAGATTTCGTATCACGTGGAAACCATGCAGCAGACACGGAAGCCAAGCGTATGGCATCCAAGAGTGAAACAATCATGGGAGTAGAAGTGGCACACACCCAGGAGCGTATGATGGTAGCGATAGCGAGAGCCACACCAGAAGCCTATAGCAATATGGGGCAGACCCAACTAATGGAGCTCCAAGGGGAGGCACCTCAAGATGAGAAGAATCTGTGGAAGCGTCGAGGGTGTTCTTTAAACACCTCTGACGGTTTGTGGCGGCAAGACAGCACTGGTAGACCAGTAATGTCTGTAGCCCTACGAAAGATAGCATTGGAGCAATTACATTACCCTTTTCACATGTCAAAAGAAAATCTTGCTGCAACACTCACAGAAGACGGGTTTACAACGAATTTAGCGGAACATGTTGCATTCTTTATGGTGAACTGCAATTCACCGCCTGGCACACATTAAAAGTAGTGAGAGGAGTCATCCCCCAGCCAAATGGTCCATTTCAGAACTTACATATCGATTATGTCAACATGATTTAAGTGTGCAACGGGTGCAGGTACTTAATTGTAGTGGTGTGTCCATTCTCTAGATGGACAGAAGCAGGTCCCTGTACACACCCAGACTCAAACTGTGCTGCTAAGTTCCTGGTGAGGGAAGTGTTCCCTAGATGTGGGTGTGCGAGGTAATGAGGTCAGATAACGGGGCTCACTTTGTGAATGCAGTATTTGAACAGATTAGCTTGCTGCTTGGTATAAAGCACAAGTTCTCGTCGGCGTATCATCCAGAAGGTAATGGTACCTGTGAGAGGCTCAATGGCTTGTTAAATGAAAGGATAGCCAAGTTGAAGCTTACTCTAAAGAGGGGATGGTTGCACTGCCTTCTACTTGCATTGTATGCTCTTCGGAACCAACCAGTCCCCGACCATCATCTTACGCCGCACTAAATAGTTACGGGGAGGAGAATGAGGACCCCCTTACCCCCCGAGATTGAACTAGATGTAATGCCCAGCCAATCAGAGAGCTCTTGAGAACCGAAATGCAGGAGTACCTGAACTAGATGACATCAAGCCTTTCTGTTGTTTCAGACCAACTGCAGCAACGGCGAAAAGGGTGCAGCACAGCACAAAACACAACAGGAGGTACTGAAACAGACACAGTTCAAGTTCCATGTGCACCTCACATCTACCCCTGGTAAAAAACCACACAAGAAGAAGGTGGGACGAGCCAAGATTCAATGGCCCTTTCATCGTGGAGGACTGCTCTCCGTCAGCTGTAAAACTGCAGTGCATGAGAGCATGGATTTTCCTAAATGACATTAAACCCTATATCGGTGAGGCCCCTCAAACTGCACCTCACCGCGAAGAAACCACAGACAACGGGGAAGAAGCTCAGCACGTGCAGACGAGATCCATGATGAGGAAGAAGGACGCATGAGCAGCAAAACCAATATTAATGAACTCTGGTTGAAAATTGTGGCTTTAAACTAGACATTTCCTCTAAGCAAAAAGGAGATAAAAGACAATAATATGGACACCCTGTATATCACAGTTGCAGGGTGAAGAAGAGAAATGCGCATCTAAGTCAAAACGAACTTCTGAATCAAGCCACACTTAAGCATTGTTGAAAACCAAGACTCTGATAGACTACAGCCAAGACTTTTTCTCTGAGAGTTTAACACAATATCCTGAAACAGCCAATACCAAGACTTTGTTTCACAGATCTTATGGTATCTCCAAGCAGAAATCTCACGTGGGATGTACTCACTTACTTCCAGTTAGTGGTAATATCATATCCGTCACTTGTAGGGAGAGTAACCAGTGTCACAGACTTTGTACAAGATCCTGCTAACAAGAAAGTAATCTGGCAACAGCTGACTGTCATCGCGGAAGCCTTCGCCGAGTTGCCCGAACACAGTGAAAAGGACACAAATGCTTCCACCGCAAGTGATCATCGATGAACTCACATACACGCTTTTCTTTCGCATCATAGAGGAATGCCCAGAACTCGTCAGGAGAACAACGGATACACTCACGTACATCAGAGATCCAAGAAACACTGAACACTTGAACCAACTGTGGATGAAGCTAAACTACGTGGTCGCAATCCACGTGACAGGAAAGTGCAGAGACTGTTCACGTCAAAAGAAAGGCCTATGATCCAGGATCCAGCAAAGCAGGACAAACGCCCCTATCACCCGAGGACAGCCAGCTGGCACACAATGTCCTGTTCTGGCAAGTCACAGAATATCCTGAAATGGTGGGAAGACCTGCAGAGGTTGACGTCATCACCTTCCTCAGAGATCCAGCTAATATCGCACACATGGGGACCCTCCTCCATGGCATCATGCTCCAAGTGGAGCTGTCCAAATTCCAAAGACAGTACCTAAGGAGATTCCAGTGAAACCGTCCGCTGAGGGACAGATCCAGGAGACAGAGACACAGTACTTTATCTTTTCGCCGTGGGACAGATCGATGAAACAGAGAGACAGTACTTTATCTTTCACCGTGGGACAGATCGAGAAGAGCAGAGAAGAGAACTTCACCGTTTTGTTTTATTTTTTATGTTTTTCGTTTTATTTTTATTTTTATTTTTTATGCTTTTGATTTTGAGTGATACCATTTTTTCTGCATTTAAACAGGTTCCAGCATGTCCTCAGGACTGAAGCAGGTTCAGGGAATGCATTGGGAACTTACCTATTTTGAAATATGCCTAATGAATGTGATTCACCAAAGGTGTTAGTCTAATCCTTTTCCATAATCTAGTAGGAGAACTATTTCACCTAACCAGAGACAATCGTCACCCACAAGAGGGGGGACTCTTTAAAGCACCTGACACTTTACAATACAGAACCTTTGAAGATCGGAGTAAGTGAAAAGAAATAAACACTGACAATTGAGTCATGTTTGAAATGGGGGCCCAGAACAGTAACTTGGTCCTCCCGCAAGCAGAGGGGTGGCCCCGCTTCCCTGGAAGGAAATGCTGCCAGCTGTCGTACAGATCAATCATGTGTATATGCATAGTAATTATAATTGTTTTTCTGTTGTTAACAATCAGAACTGCATTTTTCATTGGTGCACGAAGCATCCCAATTTCAGTGCACCCACCAGATAAGGTACACATGAGCCCCACGAAGGCACCTAGTCCCTATATAGTTATTCCAGTCCCATGAAAACCTCATGGTAAAGTAAACAAACTAAAATTGAATGTAATTAGCAGTGATTCATAAACACTTGAGGTAAAGAACGGAGAGAAAAGCTGGAGACAGGGTCAGCGCCGAATGAATGGAAATGTAGCACTGACCACTACACGCGCACACACACTGAATGCACACGAACAAGGGCAAGTGTCAATGGCTACAGAACCTCGAACGATGGCAAGAGAAAGTAAGAGACTGCCTACCGAACAACCAGTTCCAGAAAATAGTGAGAGTGACCAAGAGGAATTAAGTGAAAGACCAGCTGAGGAAGATATAACAAAAGCCCTCAAGAAGACAGAGGCAGCTACAAGAGAATTCACTGCAAAGACACAAATGCTGATAGACCATTTGTTCCCATTTATAGCTAGAGCGAAGAAACTGCATGAGGAACTGAAAAATAGAACCACAGAGACTGTAACAAGCACACCAGTTCCAACAAAATGAACAAGCACCGGGCCCACAACGCGGCCATACATTGGACAGACGGTACACAGGTGGTGGTTAAAGGAGCTCTACGAGAGAATACAAGAGGAGAGGAAGAGAAACACAAAACCTTCTCCCACCACAGCGATACAGATAATGAAACCTGCTCCACGGACAAGCATGCCTGGGAACCCTCCGGAAAGAAAAAGTAGCACAGACGCATTGAGAGATATAGTTATAGCTAACTACAAAAAGACACTGAGAATAAAGAGAAGCCCACCCGAAGATAACAACAAACTAAATGACTACCTGGATAGCACAGCACACCTAGGAAACAACATTTGGTAACAACACATGAATGAGGTCGGAAGAAGAAAAGCTGAAGGAGAATGCTTCGTCTGTGCACTTCTACCATACAACATGGGAACATCCAAGATCTTTGTGGCTGTAGAAATTGATGTCCCTGCAGCACACTGTATGTCACACGTAGCAATGTGCAACACCAGAGGATAGTTTATGGGGAGAGATGCCTCATTGATATGGGCAACTGAAAAGGGTTACCCCGATGAAGACGGTTACGTCCAGGATATCAAGACAAGAAACAGAGCGCATACCAAGAATCACGTGATCAGGTACGAAAAACCTGAAGTGAAAGGATCAGGAACGAGATGGGAAATAAACCCGAGACTAAACGTCCAAGGAAAGACTACGGAAGAGGCCATTTGGAAGAACAGAGGCCAAATGCAGATCTGGGGAACAGTGGTTTCCCCAAACGGATGGGAAGAAGGAGTGGTAATCTGCCGAGCTTGAATGGTCCGTGAAGCCTGCCAAGAGGCAATAGAGAACTCACAGAGGTTATGCAAACCTCTATGGCCCGAAATTGGTAAGGCTGCTGACATGGGTCGAAGACAGAGGTTGACCCTTGCAAATAATGCCACTGGAAAACCCGAAACTGTGCTTCAGAAGCAATGGCACAAGGAAGATGGAAGAGAATCAGAACTGCGGAGAAATCTTTGAAGCTCCAGGAATGACTCAAGGAACCGCAGTAATTATGGACCGTTACTGGGCATATGGGTCCAAGGCATATATAAGATTACCGAAAAACTGGGGAGGCATATGCACACTAGTGAACATCCACGTTCCTGCACTAGTGATCCCAAAAATTGACCTGAGTATTGACAGTTTCCCGAAAGCAGATGCTCATCTAAGGAAGAGGAGATCTGTGGAACTGGTATCCCGGATGAAGAGAGAGACTTACTTTTCTGCCAAATCAGAAGAAGAATTCCATGCAATCCCACACAAACACAGGATGTTTAGCCTCACCTCAACAGTATTCACAACACTACTCTTGCCACACATCCAAGTCTGAGTGAATGCTAAATGGTTTCAGATAACCAGATGGGAGTTATTGCAGACCATCAATACCACCATAAAAGGATTTAACGCAATCAAAGAAGAACTGAGAGCAATCTGATTGATGACCCTCCACAACAGATATGTACTTGACATGATCACAGCGATGGATGGAGGTGTTTGCTCAAAAATTGGAGAATCATGTTTCACATTTATAACTTCGCATGATGAAGAAAATGGAACCTTAACAGAAGCCATAAGTATGTTGACAAACCTGAAGAGTCAGATGATCGATGAAACTGACGACGAGGATGATGATAGCTGGTTTGGAGCACTATTCAAATGGGTACCGCAATGGATGGCAGATATATTCAAGTTTCAGGGAGCCTTACTAGTAATTATACTGCTAGGATTCTGTGTTATCAAGATAATCATCACACAGTGCCAAAAACTGCAAAGAAAGCCATTGGGATGAAAATCATGGTCGATGTCGAACCAGGTTGGAAGCCCAGAGATCTGACTGATGAAGAAATAAGAGACTTTGTGAAAGCCAGCGCCAGAAGGAACAAGGTTTGCATACCCCAGAAAACAGAGAAGGTATGAAGGGAAATGGATCTACTGCAGCCCAAATGGGCAATGGCAGTTAATGACCAGTTAATGACCTGGAACAAAGACGAACACGTAAAAACAGCAGGAAGTTTGAAAGGGGTGATAAAAATATGGACTCCAAAGATACACATGTTCACACCATCGTGTACAAACCTTGAAGACGACGAAAAGGACACAGGAGAACCAAGGAAGATGAATCCAAAGGAGGAAGCAGAAGTGGTCGATGAACCGACCAGAGGGGGGAGTGTAGAGGAGGTCCCAGACATGGCCTGCACCCCTGCCCCCCATTTCAAGGTATCAGGAACGTACTCGCCAAGGTATGTGACGTATGACGAGCAGATGAACCAACAGAGAGCGCACTTGGACTCTGCCCAGTGCACATCAGAAGAGCAATAACTGTTGGAGCACCCATAACCAGACAACCATGGGCTGCACGGTACCCCCTTAGACAACCATACCAGCAGCTGACACGAAATGAAGAATACCTACAGACTGTCCACGAAGAGACCCAAAGAGCCTTAATGGATGGCCAGTGGTAATGACACGAGGGCTGGACAGACTCACGGATGAATGAAAACGACAACCAAAGATAACACACCAGTGCGAGTAGCTATGAAAATAGATGCAATGGACACAGAGGAGGAGACGATGTTGAAACATAAGGAAACATTGCTGTGAAACAAAATGGAAATATCCAACCAGCTAACACGTGGAACGCAAGAAGCTAAGAAAACGATACTGCTTGCAATGCTTAGTAGAAAAATAGAGCGGCAAGCGCCAACCACATATCTACCTCAATGATGCACACTATACAAGTGCGACTCCATTTTGTAAAGCAGAATTTAGCCCATGTTGCAAAGGACTAACAAAGCCAAGATTCATATTCCAGCCAAAGCCAAAGGAAAGCACAGAATCGAAACTTAGCAAAGAAGCAGCTCATGCCTGGGAATTCGAGGTCAACCTAAGGAAGGGAGGAGAGCAGCAACCTCGGAGAATCGAAACTTCAGAGCATACCAGCCAGCCAGTGAAGGTCGAGATAAAGAGGCCCCAGGCAGGTGGCGAGGCTACAGAAGAATTAAATACACGAATAACAGGAAAATGAAGCATTTTCACGGTAACAGACACGTGACCAGCCAAGTGCAAAGAGGTACCAACATCTGATGTCACCCAGAACCCAGGATGCCATAACTTTTCCAGATAAGAGGCTACAGTTTCGAGGCCATCCTCAGCCAACTAATTGACACATAGCCCTAAAGGTACTGATTGATGGAAGGGAGACAGGGTGAATCTTGGGGCACTCCGCATCTGGGTGTCAATTCTGCATGCTGCTAATTAAAGTGGAGATTTATGCCTAGGGGTGTAGCCTACTCAATCACAATGGACCAGATAATCTAGGGTCCTACAGCTTGTAAAACCAATAAGACGTCATAGTTGTAGTTACGTCCATCACAAGTGATGTAGTGGGATGGGCGTAGACGCCCACCCGATAAGAGTTATCCAATCCGCATGCTCTATCACCATATACAGATATAGCACCTACACTTAAGTTACCTTTTCCAACTAATAGAATTGCATGACAAACTTTGAGTTTTACATGTCAAATGATGACGAATTTTGCCCATAAAAGTTGCTGTTTGAAATGAAGAAGTTGAGAGTTGAAGCGAGACAGGCAATCGCAACACTGTTGATTACCATTTGTTTCCCCGTTTTTTGTACTTGTCATTAAACAGACTTCCCTTTGCCAAACTATTGAGTTTTCCTTATTGAATTGTGTCGGAGTAAGAGAATCCTGCACCCCAAACTCATCAGGGTGCAGCTATCTTGTCTTAAGGTACTCGAGGGTGAGCTCTGATTTATGGGCCCGTCAGTGGACGCACCGCCCTCCCGTACACTGTGTCTGGAAAAGTGTAAATCCCTCCCACAAGTAATGATTGTGGGAGCCATCCATAATGATTTCTTTTTGAATCTGCCTGCTTTTACCAGGGTGTCAAATTCCGGCGGATTCCATGGGAATCCATTGGTTTTCTAACAACATAAAAATACATGCTGGTGGAAATCAATCAGATTCGGCAGGGAGACCTGTAAGAACAGGCAAACATGCTAAATCCAATCTGCCCTCCAACTTTGCCTGCCAAATCATACAAAATCCTGCAGTATATAAAAAAGTGTCGATAAAGGCTTTTAGCGCCACTTTTTCCACTCTGACTGACTTGGAAAATGACCCCCTATGATAGTAGCTTGATATTTCTCATCCTGAATTGAATCCTACAAGCTCCAGTATAGAAAATAATGAGAGCTTAAAAAAATGTCATAAGAGACAAAGTGAAATGAAATGCATGGCAAGGTAATTGCTTCACACAGCTTGTTCTGCATCCCCTTTATTACTAATCACCCAACAATCACACCGTGTATCATTTTTACAAAAAAGTGCCACAGCAATGTTAACTACCTGTTACCTTTCTCGTCTCTAATAACTTACTGTTAGAAATAATCTGCCTCTGAGACACGTTAAAAAGATAAGACCTCACTGGGAGGGTCTGTGCAGCCCTGGCTGTTTGTGTTTGAGGGGAGAGAGGAAAATCAGAGGGTAAGGGGCATGGGCATTTACCCCTTGTCCAAATCCTTGCCCAAATGTTAAATCCACCTCTGCACTTTTTAGGAAATATTTAAATACCATTTTTTAGTTTTAAAAGATGTACATATACTTTGCCTGCAACATTAAAGAAAACACTCCTCTCTTGTATTATTTTCCAGGTGTTCATGATTAATCTTCTGAGAAGCAAATGTTTATTGTGGGGTTTGAGGGGGCAATCCTCCCAACCTGTTCCCCTCCCCATCACTGGTCAGGTCCCACAGCAAATAGCAAATCATGTAAATTTCTGGCACTGCCCAAACACCCAGCACCCAGGATTTACATCATACTTTCCAAACAAGACCCACAATTCACATGATGTATTCTGTTTGTAAAAGTTACTCCAACAGTATGAGGTTATCGATTCTGCTCTTATCAGTTTAAATCATGAACGTTTCTGGCAGTTAAGGCTAGGCTTCCACACATTCTGTTTGGGTCAGAACTCGACTGGCACATCCTCATGAAAGATGATCGAAACCTGGTCCATACTTGCCATCCTAGCCTTGTCATTTTCAGGTAGGGTCTTGTTGGACCAACTCAGTGAGGGACAGCTTAATTCACTGGGCATAGGAAATAAAGAACCCACATCTGGGCATATACACTTTCACTTCAGGAGACCAACTGAAACCAACATGCAGTGGCAAAGCCAATAGCTTTGGCTTTTTATTAGGCATGGATAGGTGTTTGCCAGACACTGCCACAAGGGTATCACCAGGCCATGAGATGGGAACAGTGCGTGTACCTGGGCATATGATGCCATTGCCTGGCAAATGTTTACCTAATACCTATACACAAGGCAAAACTGCTGGCTTTGCAATTGCTTGTTTTAGACAGGACTCTCGTGCAAGGAACAGAGGCATTCACACAGATAGTGCTTTTAAAATCAGCTGGCTGAGGAAAACACACAGAGATTTTTATCTCACCAGGAGCTCATTTACAGAGGCAATTAATTAAACACTCAACAAAATACTTAGATATAACACTGCCAGGTCCTATACAGCACAGAGATTGATGTTACTTTGTGATAGAGCTTGCTCAAAGAGTTTCCAAAGGGTACATTTTGGTGGTCAGGGGCAGGTAGTTGGTAGTAGTTCCATAGGCATCCACCTAGCCATGGCTAGTCATTCGGTGGGTAAATGACCAAACACGCCCATAGGATGTGTGTTTTCCCTCACATCCTGTCTCCATCCTATATGTGTTCCATTGCAAGAGTTCTGATTTACACATAGTAGGCAAAACTAAACAAGAACGGATGTTAGTCTCCAAATCAATCACAACCACTGGCATTGCTCTGATCAGCCTTCCATATCATTGTCTGCAAATCAGCCTTGGCCCTGCCACTAATGTGAGCAGCCCTGCCTAAACTGCTAGACTGCTAGACTACAAGGACTAAAAATGCCTGTGGTGTGATTGCTTGTGTTCCAGTGCAGAGGGTACATGGCCTAGCAATTGAGACTGAACTGCACCTTTTGGTGGCAGAACAAAGAGTCATTTTGTCCCCTTCCGTAATGGCACACTAAAGAATTATGGCATGGAATTCTGTGCAGAACAATGATACTGGTAATATATAATTTAAATCCTTGCATCTATCACTTTTTGATTTTACTACTCTTCCCTCCAGAATTACATCTGTGTTACTATCAACCTTATTCTTTTCACGTATACTTAAGATGTTAATGCTGAATTTTATTATTTATTTATTTATGTATTTATTGTTCTTATATAGTGCCCAAAACCCTGAGGTGCCAAGGCGCTTTTACTCATGGTTACATAGCAGAGTACATAAAGTGTTTAAAATTACAGTGCAATTACATAATCATTGGCAAATACATGATGCCAGCCACATGTTGCATGGCTGCAGCTATACAGAGATGCAGGGTCATAGTGAGCAAGTACATGGTGCCAGCCACATGTTGCATGGCGGCAGCAACACACAGATGCAGGTCAAAGTCAGTAAGCAGTTACGTGGTGCCAGCCACATGTTGCATGGCAGCAGCAACACACAAATGCAGGTCATAGCCGGTGAGCAGATACATGGTGCCAGCCACATGTTGCATGGCGGCATCAACACATAAATGCATAGTCTTATTCAATGATCAGGTACTTGGTGCCAGTCGGTGTTACATGGTAGCAACTTCACACTAAAGAGAGGGATGAACTCAACATACAATAGCACTGTACCAGCCCCATATTACATGGTGGCATGTACGGACATATGTATAGTTCTGAATGACAAACAACAGTGTGGCATCGAAAATATGTGGTGGGGCGACAGCAACATACATACATGGAGACAGGTCCATGGGGACACACGAGCCAACATCCAAATGACCAACTTGGGGATGGGGGTTTCATGCAAACAGCCAAGTGACCGCTGGGGGGGGTGGGCACAAACAGGCACATTGGCCACCAAGGGGGGGTGGGAGGGCAAACGGACGTACATGCAAACAGGGGGGGTGGGAGGGCAAACGGACGCACAGGCAACCAGGGGGGGTGGGAGGGCAAGCGGACGCACAGGCAACCAAGGGGGGGTGGGAGGGTAAACGGGTACACAGGCAAACAGGGGGGTGGGAGGGCAATCAGACACACCAGCAACCTGGGGGGTGGGAGGACAAATGGATGCACAGGCAACCAGAGGGGTGGTGGGAGGGCAAACAGACACACAGGCAACCAGGGAGGGCAAATGGACACACGGACGCACAGGCAACCAAGGGGGGGTGGGAGGGCAACAGATGCACAGGAAACCAGTGGAGGAGGTGGGAGGGCAAACAGATGCACAGGCAACCAAGGGGGGGGGTGGGAGGGCAAATGGATGCACAGGCAACCGGGGGGGTGGGAAGGCAAACGGATGCACAGGCAACGGGGGTGGATGGCAAACAGACGCACAGGTGAAGGCGTACCGTGGTGGACAGGGGTAGACAAGGCCTTTGTTGTGGGTCTTAGTTGGTGATGGCCGGTTCCCGCCTCCCGGTTGCTCCGATTGGCTTAAGGGCCAGATAGCAACCAATGGGAAGGGGGCAGCCAGCCCAGGCAGCAGCAGAGCAGGGTGAGAAATGGTGCGGCCATGTTAGGAAGGCCACAAGCACAATGCGGAGATATGCAGGGAGCCTGCAAAAGTGTCAGAAAGTCGTAGAAAAGTACAGTTTCCCCAAACTCAGCACCTCCGGTGGGACATCTTGGAAGTACATACATCATTTATGAATTTAGGTGGTCCGATGTTAAAGTCACGAAAAATAATGTCGCTCCAAAGTGTGCATCGAGAATAAGCAGCAGCTTACCCAGTTTACACAAGATGTTTGCAGGAAGCATCATCCAGCCTGCAGAGATATCCCAGGTGTTGTTGCCACAATCAGGGGTAGGAAGAAGTGAAGAGGAGACTGTGGAGGGGCCTCGTTGTGGGCCTTAGTTGGTGATGGCCGGCTCCCACCTCCTTGAAGAGTATATATTTATAATATCATTTGTAAGGGCCCTGTGACGAATCTTTGAATAACATAAATTCCCCACATGAGAAAGCCCTTCCCTGTAAGGCTAGGGTCGTGAGACCACAAACCAATATTCGTCCTAGGGCTGGTAGCATGCAGGAGGTCCTTCCAGGGGAGGGCTTGCCTCTTGCGGATGAGTCCACAACCACCTTAGTCCCTTAATAACCCCATCATCAGCATACCAGTACACCACCAGATACGCATTACAGTTGTTCTCAGATGCTATATTGTAACTTGTTATGGTCCTTTAGTACAACAACAAGGAAGTCCCGAGGAGGCATAGAGATCGCCTCAGTAAAATAGACAAAAGACTCTTGTAATTCTCCAAAGATGAAAACTTCTTCATAATTGGAAGAAGGACTTACCTTGTTCTCAAACCCAGCCAGGGAAGGCAACAGGTGCAGAAACCAGCAGTAGTTTCAAACGCTGTGGGCAGAGCAGAGTCAGAGAAGAGTGGAGGACGCCGGCGAAGCACAGAAGAAGTTCTCTGTGGGTCCAGCTGATGAAGACCCGAACGCGAAGCATGAGGGAAGAGCCGAGCAGCATACAAGAGTGCGGAGCTGCTGCGGTGCTGTGAATACCAGAGAGAGAAGCCTGGTGCATTGGAGAGAAGAACCCCAGTCCAGGAAGTCCCAGTGGCATGCCGAAATCCCTCAAATGGTAACGAGAGGTGCGAGAGTCCCAGAGGGGATACAAGGGTAGAAGATAGATGGTTCGGGGACCCTAACACTTGTATACTCAGCATCCGAAGAGAGTTTCCTCATCACAGTGGTGACAATAAGCCCACTAACCACCAGAGATGGGTCAAAGACCCCACCCAGTACAAAACCAAGCATCCGTGAAGAGTTTCCTCATTGCAGTGGTGACAACAAGTCCACTAACCACCAGAGATGGGTCAAAGACCCCAACCAGTACAAAACCAAGCATCCGTGGAGAGTTTCCTCGTTGTAGTGGTGACACCAAGTCCACTGACCACCAGAGACGGGTCAGAGACTCCAAAGATTGAAAAATAAGCATCCAAGCACAGCTTCCTCATCGCAGCGGCAGCAATAAGCCCACTGACCACCAGTGATGCGTCGGAGAGCACAACTGTTGGAAACCAAGCATCCAAGGAGAGCTTCCTTGTCGCAGTGGCAGTAATAAGCCCACTGACCCTCAGAGAAGGGTCTGGGACTCCAACAAAAGGGAACTGGGCAAGCAAGGAGAACTTCCTTGATGCACTGGTGGCACTAAGCCGAGTGATCAACAAAGAAGGATTTGGGACTTTGCTAACATCAAAACAGAGTGGCAAGTATACATCAAGCTCAAGATTGTGAGAAATAACTTTTTAGACACCAGGAAAAGGGAGTCATTATCCTGAGGAAAGGACTAAAGGTCTTGGGACAAACTCTAAAGACGACAGGGGAAGGGAGTCATTCCCTGTGGCCTTGTTGTGAACTGTGCCAAGAAATACCAGGAGAAGGGAGTCATTCTCCTGGTCCCAAACTGGGAGGTGTGCTAGAGACACCAGGATAAGAGAATCATTTCCACTGGCTTTATTGGAAACTGTACAGACCTATACCAGGAGAAGGGAGGCATTCTCCTGGACGTGGAAATTATATAAAGGCTGTGTGAATCCCGCAGGCCAGGGGAAGGGAGTCATTCACACCTAGCATTCTTGTTGCAAGAGAACATTCTTGTAAAATACTATCTGAGCATCAGGAGAAGGGAGACATTCTCCCGGAGAAGGAACTTTCTGTTAGATTATCCTTTAGTTGTAGTGTGAGGGATAGAAGTAGGTTGTGACACAGGACGGTGTAGTTGGCTTTGACGGACATTCTGATGGACCCTTTAGTATTAGTGTTGAGGCAGGCAAACCCCTCTTAGAAGATAGGGATAGTAAGGGCCTCTTTATGCACAAATACACAGCTGTAACCACAACCATGCCACCTTTGTGTCAGCTTCCTTCTTCGACACCCTTACAGCCCCCAGTCGATGCACCTTCTGCAGAAATCTGTGTGCAAGCAACATCGTGTCATTTATTGTTTGATATAGTTAAGCATTTTATTAAGCATGATGTGAAAAAATGCTATATTCCCACAAAAAATAAACATACTTTAAATTACAGTAGCCAACTTTGTGATTTTAGGTTTGAGAAAATAGTTGTAGGCCGCTTTCTTGAGTAAGCGTGGTACCTCCCTTAGAGGTGTGAATGGTCTTCATCTCCCTGATCATTTGTGCTTTCATGGCTGCGGAGCATAGATCATTGTCTTGGGCAAGCAAACACATCCAGTCAGGGACCCCCTGCAGTGCAGCCTCTCAGAATGTCAATCTCTCTGAGGTTCCTGCTGGACATTTAGAGTGAAATGTCCATTCACTTGTGTCCCACATTCACGGCCTCCTTTCTAGGGGGGCCAGTGGGTGGCCTTGGGGGGCCTGGCCCCCCTGCTGGAGCAGGGTCTGATGGAAACCTAAGCAAATCTTCTCTGGGCTTTAAAGCTGTACTTTGGACACTTAAAATCACCAGTAAATGAAAATGAAGAATGTCACCTGCTTCTAGCAATTGTTTTAAACAGCGTGGAGCTTGTTAGGCACCCCTCCCATTGCTAATCACACACATTTTGCACTTCTCATGGGGCATCCCACTAACAATATGGACTGCCAATCTCCCACTTACAGCTGTGTCTGGGCCATCTACCACTATTGCTCTGCAGACTAGAAAGACATCTTTAACACATACTTGATAGACTCTGTGCCAAGGGCGTTTCTACGGGGGGCTTAGGCGGCTATAGCCCCTGGTCTTTTGGCTAGAATAACCAAAATAGCCCCGGATAGAATCTCAGGAGCTACAGCCAAAAGACTAGCTAGCCCCCAGTCCCAACAGTTCCAAAATCAACTTAGCCCCGGGTCTTTTCCAGACCTAGCAACTCCCCTGCTCTGTGCCATCCTGTTCTGAAACGTTAATCAAAACAAAACTTGACAAATAGGAACAGGGTTCGTAAATTAGTCACCAAACATTGGCTGGGAACAGCTGATCTTGCGCCATTACAAATCAAAGTACCAGCCCCTTCAGTTGCCCACATTTCCTAGCCCAAGAAATGCCCCTGGATGTCCATTTAGGGCACCCACGAACAGGGACAGAAAGCCATCAACACATTACCCAACTGCACTTGTGCTCCTCCTTGGATTTCAATTGCTTTCGTGTACAGCCAACAAAGCTTTTCTGTGGGAGTATTGTGCTGCAAAACCACTTTCTCAGTTATATGCATCACATCCTTAAAGCTGCAGCATAACATCGCCGTTCATGCGGCCATACGTAGAGTTACTATCACCGGACGCACTCATGACAATGAGTTATCAGTCTTGGGCCTCGTGTAGCTCGGGAATAGTTCCAAAGAGATGGCGGGAAATTGTATCCCATTCATTATAATCATAAGGGCTCTGCAGAGGCAGACTCCATAGTCATCTGTGACTTTACCCTATAAGCCCTGCCACCGGTTCTATATTTTTAGATCGCCCGTTTTTTTTTTCGCAGCGTTTTTTGCCAAATTGTGTTTGCTGAAAGAACACATCAACCTTTTAATTTTTGTATTTGGGGTTTCCCCCATCCCCTTTGCCAATTATCTATTCCCAATTGCCCACAGCCGCTACTATATCCCGGTAACCACCATATTTTTCGCTGATTTCTTTTCAGGAAAACATTTCCGGAAATAAAATCAGCGAATATAAGCCTGGTGATGTCACAACGTCGTACCCCGCCACCATAGGCACTACTGGGCACTACTTTTTTTTTTTGGTTTGGCATCACAATTACAATATGTATGACGTTTGGAAACTTCTCACAAAACCTATTTCCTAAGGTTTGCCTCTCCTCTTTTACAGGGTGGTGAAATAAGTGCTATGTTAGAGACCAATAGCACCTGTTAGCAATGGCCTCAAGGCTGGTCAGTTCACATGCACTTCACAAATTCTATTTGATCTACAATGGGCTGCAAAGAATATTGGTAAACTGCAGCCATGAAACCCTAGCAAAACATTTCGGATTGTGCCCTTTATAAAAATAACCAAGGGTAAGCTGGAGAGATAGCTCATCAATTACAGATTGAAAGCCCAGTAACGTAGATCTGCAGGTTAAGGTGCCTGCAGCAGAGATGTGTGTGTGTGTAGCCTGCTTGTTATAGATTCCATTCCTAGTAAGACAGCTCAGGTGGCTAATGCTTTTGGTACAGAGATGCTCTCAATCACCTGGCTTCACCGACTGATTGCACACCTGGCCAGCCGGAAGCTTAATCCAGCCCTGAGCCACCCCAAATGTGCACTGGAAAGGTAAAGAAGGTGCCAGTGGGTTCAAGAAGGAGAAGGAAAGAAAGGTGCACGTGGGCACAGGAAAGAAGTCAAGAAAGCAGATGGAAACAAGAAGGGGTGCAGAAAGCCCCTGAAGGTAAAGGTTTGAAGGAAGAACAGGAAATAAAAGATAGGGGTTAAAGCTCAGAGTGGTCAGGCTCAGGAGGAGCAAAGAACTTGGCGTTTTCGAATGTCTCTGATGCTACCCCTTGAAAAAACTGTGTATGAAAGAAAGGAACATCCTGACAAACTGAACTTGTGTTTTGAAACTCAAGCAGGGCCTAAGCTTGGAGAAAGGAACCCTGAGAGGCCTAAGAGCTGAACTTGTGTTTGAACTGGGAAGAGACCTAGGCTTGGGGAAGGGAATCCTGAGAGACCCAAGAATTGTATTTGTGTTTGAACTTGGAACAGAGGCCTACACTAGGGGAAGGGAACCCTAAGAGGCCTATCAAAGTGGAATCTTGATTTTTTTCGTGTTACTGAAGAAATTGAAGCTTGTGGAAGGGAACCCTGAGATGCTTAAAAAAAAAGAACTGTGTTTTTCTGGTCATGTTTTGAACTTTGATGGACTACAGCTTGGGTGACGCGAACCCCAAGGCATTAAAGACAGGCCCTATGAACAGTCCCTTTTGATTACACTCATCCTTTTGCAGCTGACCAATCTACACCTGGTGAGAAGGCCACCTGAAACCAATCATGGTCTTTCCTATTTTTTGTTTTGTTAAACCGCCACTTTTTGATTTTGAAAGACTTCCTAACACATTTTTGTCAAAGAGTGAGGGCAAGCATAGGTTTAGACACAGACAGATTTTTATTTTGGACTTCCAGACTTTGACGGCCCTATGAAACATCAGTTAAGGGAACCATGCCTTTAGTGTTAGGGCCAGGTAGGCATTATACCACCCTTGAACCTTTCGACATAAAGGTTTTGAAAACGTATCTTTGAGCCTGTGTCTCTCTTGGTACCATGCCTATCTCACACCCCTCGGAGATGACCTAATGTGTAATCACTGTTCAACAATGTAATTTGATTGGTGCATTATATTCAGGTACTTTGTTGCACTGATACACTTTCCTTATTGGTTAAGGTAGCGTGGAACATCTTGTGATGTGCATAACACCAACAGGACCCAATCAAGGAGTGGGTGTGAAAGATGAGGTCATCAACCTCGGTGATACAATGGTCTTTTCATTATACCAGACACTGTGGCACGCACAAATAGCTCCCTTGACCTTGCAGTTACATTTATTGGCATCACCTCTTACTACTCCTGTTTCAGAACATGGTACATCTGTAGCATGTCTCTTCCCTTATCTCTCTTGGAACCCAGGTGCCCATGAATGACACGATTGGGGCACCACTCCTCGGGCCTGAATTTTACTTATTTATTTATCCTGTGTATGCCGTCCCCCACAATTCAAATGGGCCGGCGGCTTTCCGATGTGGCCAGTATTGCTCTGGAATCTAGTTGTACCACTTGGCACCTTGGACACCCTGATTCTTTGTTCTTTGTCATAGATTCGGCCTGCATATCTGCAGCCCTAATCTTTAGGCCCATACCAAGATTCCGTTCCCAGCTCCTGTGAGCTGGATGGCTTGATACATTTAACCACTATCTGCGCAGTGTGTTTTCCTGCGACCTTCGATGTCTGAACATTCACATGGAGCAAAATTAATTTCTTCTAATTAAAAATGGACAGAGCCTCAGCTTCAAACGGGGCCTGCTTCTCCTACTACCAAAAAGGCATGGATTACTAGGCATCAGATCCAACTCTCACTAACCTGACACATAGTTCACTGCAATACCTCATTGACTCCCTGTCTTGCTTGTACCCTATTTCAACTACCTGTTTTCATACTCCTCAAATCACTGCATATGTCACTATTGTTCAATACACAAACTGCTACACATCACTCTGGCTGTTACCTCGATATCCACAACGTCATTGCATTGTGGCTTTATGATGCTTCTAATGTATGCCAAAGCTAACTACTAATGACACATGCGCCAACTGCTTGCCAAACAGTAAAATTCAAATACTAAAGGCCAACTAATATACTTTGCGCAACCTGACCCCTTTCCCACGACTGGGACGCTGCACTTGCATCCCAACAAGAGGAATGAGAGACAAACAAGTAAAGGGGACTGAATGTATCAAATGTCAAAGAGAAGCGAGTCCCAGAATCATCTGGTTCTGCCAGAAAAGGCCTTGAAATCAACTATGAGTGTGGTAGGACCCACCAGAGATTGCTAAATTAGCAACTAAATAGAATGGTAGCTGAAGGCTAAGGAGCTTCAAGGTGTGACATCGCAACTGAAAGAAAATAAAGAAGGAGGCTGTGCAGTTTGAATAGATTGGGTAATAGTTTGTCAAACCTCATGGTACCCACCACCAGCCTGGCTGCGGCATGAAGATTATGGAGAAAGTTCATGATTAAGTGTGTTACAGACACCCAACCAGGAATTACTAGACCTTGAACAATGACACCAAAATCTGATGGGGGAAGAAAAGGTTTGAGGAGAGTGGGGAGAGATCAAACAGGAGAGGAACGGGCAAACTTACGAATGTGAAGGGGAAAATAAAGAAAAGCCAAGGAAGCATGCTTCAGCAGTCAACTTCAGGGTATCCACCAATAGAGAGAGGGAACATTGTAATTTCTGAACAAATAAGGAACAAGAGGTTTGAGCGAGTAACGTAAGTTCCGATCTTTGTAGCATTTACTTTGCGAGAAAGGTAATACCCGCAGTCTTCTATGTCAGAGGGGCAGCCCCACAAGCATAGCCCATGCTCAGGAGAAGATACCCTAATATACAATTGAGTGCTATGAGGGTATTGCTGTTTGGAGACCCCTGTGTCCACCAACAGATCACCCAAAGATTCCATTTATATGTGTGATTACATGAGTTATAGGGTCGAGTCCTGAGGTACTCCACATGAGAGTAGCATGGCCTGAGGCATAGAGGGGCCTATATTGGTGAACAGGGTTTAGCATGTCAGGGAGAACACAAAAACCACCAGAATACT
This sequence comes from Ambystoma mexicanum, assembly GCF_040938575.1. Classification (NCBI taxonomy): domain Eukaryota; kingdom Metazoa; phylum Chordata; class Amphibia; order Caudata; family Ambystomatidae; genus Ambystoma; species Ambystoma mexicanum. The sequence goes on along the minus strand of NC_090930.1, from coordinate 141,518,010 downwards.
GCCCCTGTCCTCTATGTGGAAAGAAAGAATTGAAAGAAGGGCTTCATGGTCCATGTTATAAAATGGTGCAGCTACATCGATGGGGGAAGAGCAAACCGAAGAGTCCTTTATTCAGTATACGCATGGCATCATCCACAACCTGAATGCTAAGTGCCTCCATGCCCCACACTGGGCATAGGCTTCATTGATAAGGTTGGACCAATGTATGAATGCTCTGACAGTGCTGGGGTTTGGGGTGTTACTATGCATTTTCCAAGGCACTTGCCCATAAATGATGATCCATTTGGTGTGTCAAATTGGGACGGATTGGATGGGCCCAGTGACTTCCTCTTCAGTAGTGGTGTAATCTACCCTGTGTTGAAAGTTGAGGGCAATGAACAAATTTATAATAATAGGTTAAATAAAGGAAGCCAGGTAAAAGGGTAGACAAGTTGTCTTTCATAAATAAGCCGGAGTAGGATTATCATAAGAAGATGCGGGCTGCATGGATTTAATAAGGAAAAAAAGGCAGTCCTGATGTGGTTGCAAATCGAGCCAAAGAGAGGTGGCTCTTGGGCGTGCATGTTGGGAAAGGAAAGGATAGTCAATGGTTTGTGGTAAGAACTGCATGGGTGGTTAGAGTTTGTGTCAGTGAAATGGGTGTTCATTTCATTTACTCTATCAAGTGAGCAGAATGGGTTAAACAGTAGGAGACCACAGCAGAAAACCTTTTTCAGATAGTTGGTGGAAGTCATTTTGTTTTGTAAGTTGCTTTATTGAGTTTCATTTTTCTTTTAAAAAAGGATTACAGACAATCCTTGAGGCAGAGAGAACACAAGAGAAGTGCCTACCAGGAAACAGATCCATATTATTTAAATGTTTCGTGTGGGTCTGTTCTTTTGAAATATGGCCATCAAATCCTATTAGAATTTTCAGGTACCTTCAGCACACACATTATTTGAGCACACTCTTAGCGTTTTGACTTAATCAAAAAGAGATTTTAAATAAATCGTTTTTTTGAACATGGAGTACTTAGTAAGAAGCATATACGTGATCACGTCGTTATTTACAGTATAAGATAAAAATAACTAGGATGCCCATGAGGGGACATGACATCGCATGTGAAGAGACACGAGACAAAGTGGCAAACAAATGAAGTCCAATGACAAAGGAAGGAACTAACTACAGTGTATCTTATAATGTCAATCAAAACAACTTAATTGTAAAGTGGTCGACGCAGAGATACACCACTGCGTTTCAGCGGCACTGGTTATACCGCCTTCTTCAGGACAAGGAACCCTATTAGGAATGAAATAGGGTTGGAGAGAGTGTTATATTCTAGGGTGTAATCTGATAACAAAAGTTCCCAACATAAAAAGTAACAGGCTCTGGATATCTCTCCAGTAGTTCCAATAATGTGTGTGATGAATATACCTGAACGTTAAATTGGATTTGATGGCTATATTTCAAAAGGCCAGACCCACACAAAACATTTAAATAAGCTGGATCTCTTTCCCGGTCGGAACTTCTCTTGTGCTCTCCTTGAACATCCCAGTTCCTACCATTGTATGGGCACCTTTCCCTCTGTGAAATCACTGAGGCAAAACCAGAGGCATGATAGAGTGAAGGGGGCAATTCTTTCTCTGTGTGGGGAAGGCCATGTCTTTCCTGATAATGGGCATAAAAACAGAGGAGGAATTAATACGAAACTGGAATCGTTTTAGAGTTGCACAATATTCAGCTATGCATAGAGCAGTGGTTTGGAATTGGAACTGGGCTGTAAAACTGTAATCATGGATAAAAGGTGCAAACGATTCTGAGGGTTCAGGAAGCAAAGTAACAATATTGAATGAATGAATGAATGCTTTTATGTGGCTTGGAAAATCCCCGTACACAGAATGCCCTGAAGAAGGTTCAATATCACTGGGACAGAAACAACATGTTTGTGATACGCCTCTCAATGATAAGGAAAAAGGCGCTATTTTTAGGAATTATTTATCATCTATAGCACAGTATTGATGTTGGGATTTGTGTACAGACACCTGTTTTAAGATTTCAGTTATGCCAATATTGATGTAGACATTAGAGTGGGTGAACAAATGAGGAAAGGGTCAGATCATTGTCCTGAAGGATTGTAACAATGTGGATAACAATTTGATGCATAACATTGCTGCACTAATGTGTATTCTCTGGGAGGCTTCCACGTGATGGAGAAGCTTTGTTTTGTATTGACTTAATGTCCAAGAATCCTGTTTGTTCTAAAACCGTTCTTTTCAAATGAGATTTGATTGTCTATCTGCGATCCAGCACCAACGAGATTCCATCTGCCATCTTGAATTGCATACGCCTCAAATAGGTTGGAAAAGTGGCAACACACACCTAACCTTCACTTTCTTGATCTTCTGCAACAAGGTTGTGGGGACTGCGGTTCCTCTTGTCATTCCCACTAGGTGAGCAACTCTCACCCCGTTCAGTATCCGTGGACCAGTAAACACTCATACCAAATTCAGGAAAGTGCCACCAACAGCTTCCAGAGCATGAATGGGCCTTTAGTTGGACAGTCTTTGAAACACACCAGAGAAAACATCATCCACCCTGTCCCACAACATGAGATAGACCCAGAAAAAGGCCTGCACACATTAATTCGCCCAATCCTTAAATTCATGACCTGATTCATTCCCTAGAAAATCTTCAGACCCTCCAAGAAAGAATCTGCCACAATGGTCCGCATTTGACCTAAATGTCCTTAACAAAAACAATAGTACATCAGAAAGAATCTCAAGGGAAAACTCCAAAAGGTGTGACAAAGTGAAATAACAGTAAAGCTTGCGCCAATACAGGGAAAAAGTACTGAGGGCAAAGAAGGAACTCCCATGCAAAATGCATAGAACAAGCTGCATCGCAAAGATCAATTTTAGCTCAGGAGTTCCAGAACACAGCAGCCTTCAATATCGCGTCATGTCCATCTTGGAACCTCTGTGAGAAAAACGTTTTTGTATATCAGGCCCACTGTTTGCAAAACAGAAAAGCTACCTTTTAAAGATTAGTTTATACCCATGGTGTTCACTAGCTTGACATGCAAAATGAGGGTTTGTTATTGTGTGGTGTCCTGAATGCCAGGGTATTGTCACTGCTCCCCTGGGGGTGACTCTCAGCGGTTGGATCTCATGGGACCAGTGACGGTAGCCCGCAGTATTCACCCCCTCCATTTCTGCCCCCTTTTAGCTTTCATTCCCCTCAGTCCCCTGTGGTCCCCCATATCTCTAAGTCGATGTGTAGAGTAGAGGACTTAATTCATTTAGGGAGTACTGGGACGAGGAAGAGTGAGGATTACCTAGGTGGAGTGTACACAGTCACTGACATAAAGAAGATCAAGCAAGGAGGCAAAAGCCCACTGCAGAACCAACATATGCAGTACAGTCTATTGGAGGCAGCTCTGGCAATAAAAACCAAAGTAGGACTGTGTACCTTGTCGAGCCAGTCCTGAGGAGCGAGGAACCAGACACTGGTTCCGTGGAGAGAGACCTGAGGACAGCACAACGAGGCATGGTCAAGAAGGTACGAGTCTCTCCGGTAACTCCATGGAGCCGGGCCGTCTACGGGAACAAAGAAAAAAGAAACATTACCGGCAAAGCCAAAGCAGAGTGAAGGCACGCAGCAGAGGACTTGAGAAAGAGCCTACCGCTGCAGAGCCGCTGAGATCAGGACGCTGGACGTAGAACGCAGAAGCAGAGCGGAAGCCCCGCTCTACTTCCTGGTTTGGAAACTGAAACAGCATTTCCCGGAGGTAGGGAAAGGGTCGGGTAGGCTGGTGGGACACTGAGGGGGCAAAATAGATTAAAGAGATACGTACATATATCTTGAGAGCCTGCCTCCCCACTGGATCTCTCCACTCCATGTGGGCTGCATTGACTCTCCCCAATCCCCTATCACTCAATGTTTGCGGCCCCAGCAGCTTCTATAGCCTGTGCTCATGCGGGTTATGCAGGAGCTCACTGCCCACTTTGCAGGCTCACGCATGTCTCCTTCCCGGGCGTCTAGCTCCTGCTCGCAGATAGGAATCGCGAATCGCATTCCTTATTAAAACACCCTTCTACTTTACAATTTTGGGGAATGTGGCATGCTGTACAGCAGAGTCTAGCAAAGGGGGAGAGGACCAAGGGGATAGAGGATTTTCTGTTTAACATCGCTGGGTTTGGCATTATTGATTGTGTGGTCTCCTCCAGCCCCCCGGGTCCCTCTCACCCCAATTCCCAACCTCACAAATGGTACTTGGTCACAGTACTCTCATTGTGCTATCTTAATTGTATAATTGTATTGTATCCTATTACTGTTTCTCAGGTAGGTTGTGAGATATAATACCCAATACACACATATTACACAGCCACAGTTGTGGCTGTGTAGTTATGGTTAAGTTGCTGTTTCCTTAGGAAGAGCACTTTTTGGGTGGTTTATAACTCCGCTCCCCCTGGACGAATCCTCATCAAACTCACAAAAAAAGTATATGGCCTACTCTGAATTTTTTTGCAAAGTTTGGTGATGTTTGGTCCAGGGGGGGAAAAGTTGTATGGGGGGGTCCCAAAATGTCTTTTTTTCCCATAGACTGAATGGGGGAAAAACTTTGCGCACGCCTACAGCCCAAACCGCTGGATGGATTTTACCAAATTTGCGGCAGGAGCTTGGTCCCGAAAGCGTGCTTTTGTAAATTTGGTGACAATCCATCCAGTAGTTTTCTTTAAAACGACCAAAAAGTATGCCTAAAAAGATTAGTGATATCTATGTCTGCTCCGCGGTCACACTTCCCTGTTCGCTCCACGGACAAGATATCGATTGGCTAATTGGCAGCGTCATGTCCACGGACATGTGACGCGTTCACTAATTGGACAGTGAAGAGCGTGAAGTGCGTCAGATTGTTCCGATGCGCCTTCCATCTTTCATCCGTGTTTTGGTGTCTGCGGACATCGCCGCTAAAACATATAAAAAAACTAAACATTGCACTTGTTAAACTTAGCAAATACTGTCTCGGAAGGTGAGGGTTGATGAGGCTGGGATGGGATGTGGCAGCAGGAAGAAATAAAAATTGTTTTTTGTCACAAAAGGCATACGGTACATTTGAAGGGCGAAGTATTACTGTGTCTGTGTTACAATTTATTTAAAATAACATTGCAGTCAAACTGGCGCCCTAGAGTTTGAAATCTGAGGCAGCCACCTGCAGTGTTTGATGGAAACAGTGGGTCTGCAAGTGTATGGGAGTACCAGTTCTCATGAATGAGTTGAGCCATGTTGTTGCAAAGTGAGAACGTATTTGGATTCTGCGTGAAGGTCACTAGCTTTGCTTAATTGGTTGCTAGCTCAGGAGGCCCACGCATGGGACTGAACCCATAACGGTCAATTGTATTTGACCTTGAGAGAAAGGGAATATTCAGTAAGAATGCAGGGAGTGGAAGTTTGCAATAAGGACAATTTGATAAGGTTATGCATACCAAACGTTTGTAAGACACATGTAATATCAGTTCATGAAGATTCTTTGGTGCAAGCACATTGCTGTCTGAGTTTCACGAAGAGAATGGAGACTGTCAATATCGTGTAAGTTTGCTTTTGATGACTCTACACCGGAATGAGATTTCATTTTTTATTTCCTGAACATTAAGTTTGGCAATGTAACTGAAGTACTATTTTTTTGTGTAGTTGTTATTTTTTTGTAGTTATGGGGAGTGCACAATCTCGCCGTTTGTAGACTATCACTAGAATTACCCATGTTCAACGCTAATATGTCTTTAAAAAGTCATGTATGACCACATCGATGTGTGTATCAGTTTCCATCTTCTTTTTGTCTTTTTTGAAATTATTTCCTGTGTGTAGTAATTGTTAGTTTAAACTGTATGCCAAATTAAGAAACTAATAGATATATTGTAATAAAGAGTGGGTATTGACACGTATTTTCTGTTATGTTTTCCAACCAGTTACATGCTGCCTTACTGCGATTGCCATGGATTCCAGATGCCAAGTTATGGCTTTTTTGGACGGCAGGTGCACGCACTCGTGAACGCCTGCTTTACCGTGACTATTTTGTGGGACGACCGCACAGGGCCCATGTGTCCGTACACTGCACTGGCACTTAGGAGTAACATAACATCTTTTATGGTGGTCTAGGCCCAACTTCATTTCGACGCCCTGGAATTCACTGTGCGCCCGAAGCAGTTCCTTTCTCGAAAATGAAAACTTTGTGTATGGGGAAAGAACAACGTGTGCCTCAAAATTAACATTTTTGATCACGAGCGCAGACACAATTTTGCAATTTTCTCGCATATTGTGAAATAAAAGTACTTTACCAATTGTAAAGTGTTACTGTTTTCTTTAAAAAAACAGGTTTATTACTTCAAATTGTGATGTGCTATGTTGTACGTCAATGTGAGTTCATTTTCAGGTTCTGCGTCACGGCACGTAAATGCTTATGGGCGCCATTTGGCTACGCTGTAGAGGAAAGTCATAGAGAAAGGTGTTGAATATGTCTAGGGTTGGTTATGTGAGGGTCAGGGGCGGGCCATATGATTTAGTGACGTCAGGGCGATTTATCTTAGCCAGATGCAGCAATGGACAAGATCAGCACAAGATAGACACGCTCTGCTGTCAGATTTCTTATGTTTCTAAAAGAGAAAAAATGAGGTAAGGTACACTGAAAATGTTTGCGATAGATCAACGTATGTAAAACAATACATGGTCCAACCCTCGGGATAACAATATCTTCTGACCGTTCCACTTGTGAAACGTATGAAATAATGTGTGGGAAGGTGTGGGGTAATGCTGATGGTTGGAATACTTCTGACGTGATTGCAAATGAGTTCTCAATGTTTGTTGGTATTTTGTGCACACGTAATATGACAAATCATTTGTGTATTCTTTTCACAGTTTTGAAAAAAAAAACTGGGTGGATTTACAGTAAATTTGCGTAAGGCTGATTGGCAACGACCGAAAAGCATGGTGTTGGAGATTTGGCATTGTTTTCGTCTTTGACAAGTGCCGTAATGTACTTTTAAAAAATAGCGGTACAGCTTCTGTGACTGAGGGGTAGGCCAGAGCCATGGGCAGTGGGCAGAATGTCGGGGTTATGGTATAAGGGCATGATCCGGACAATGTGGCTATTGCCCATTACCAGAAGGGACAAAACATAGGATTAAAGTTGCCATGTCCACCTGGGACTGGCTTTGTGGTACAGTTGTTGCACATTAGGATACATTTGCAAAGGGAAGAAAAATGTGCTCATGGCAATATGGTCACAGGGTTTCATTTTTGCTTTTTGCAGGCTGTAATGGAAAGCGAAGAAGGGCCCTGTATGGAACACCCGCCTTCCCTTTCTATGGTGGCCATCTTGGAAAAGGATTTTCTTTCCTAGAAGGAGGCATCCCGGTTTAGGACAAAAAATCATCTTTTTCAGTAGCACGGGTTACTGCTTTGGAAATCTAGATTGTTAATGGCATTCATCCCCCATTTTAGGGGTGGATTGGGGGGGGGGTAATGATCCAGAGACCTCGTTGTGCACTCTTGCTTCGATTGGGCTGATAACTTGGCCTGCTGGCCCTTTATCCGTCCCTGGAACGGAGGATGACCACTACAATATTCCCATTAGCATCACACAAACTGCAAATGGAAATGTTGGAAAATCTTATTGCGTCTATGTACTTTACTGCGAAATATAAAGTAGATGGAGTCTGCGTTTTTTTTTTAGTTCCATTTTTTAACTGTGAAAGGCGGATCATAAAGGAACATTTATTTTGGTTATGGATGGCTTTTGCTTGGGAGGATAGCTAAGAACGAAAGATGGGGACAGAACTGAGGAAAGAGGTACCAAACAGTAATATGGAGGGATAGATGGTCAGTGATGTCATCAATGACATTTGTGATGTCATCTTTGATGTCCTTGGTGTTAGTCTTAGCAGTGCACGGTGGTGGCACGAGTTATGGTTGCTTAGCTTACCATGGAAGCCAAAGACCGAGTAGAATACTAGGTCACACAGTCGCTCTCAGTGGGGCCCAACAAGGGCAAATAGCTATTAACAGGTGAAAGAAAGTTTTCATCCGGTATCAAAGGTAATAATATGGTTCAAAGATGAGAATAGTCTGTTGAATGTTTTATATCAGAAGTAGTAGTTTATCCAAATCAATTCAAAATGACGCTATCACTAATGCCTTCTTAGCGAGGAAGCGTTTGTCACAACCCATATGCATAATACAGACTTAATGCGCCAATGCATTTCGGAACACATTTCCTTCTTCAGGGCAAGTCTAATGAGTTCAAAGTAAAAAACATAAACATAATGCAACAATGTCCACACGGTAAGTAAATCACACCAATAAGCATACATATACAGAATGTAAAAACAAAATATGAACATACGAATCAGTGGTGATTCCAAGGAAGGATGGAAAAAATAAGAAACATAAAATAACATGAGTGCTTTGAAATGAAATGGATAGAGCAAAACTGACCAAAAGGCAAAAAAAGTGATTTACCTTAGTGGTGTGGCACAGAGGGAAACAAAAGTTGTTCACAACGAAAGTAGGATGAGCCTCAATGAGCCGCGGATATAGTGGCTATCATATGTGGATCATATCTGATGCTGGGAGAAGATCGAGTTAAGTGACATGTTGTAACAGGCACAAACGATAAGCAAAAGGAATGAGGGAGCGTTTAAAAACCAGATCTTGTACCTTTCCACACACAGAGCGCTGAGGTTCTCCTGTGTGCAGCTGTTGGGCAGTGACTGAAACTGCTGTGTTAGGCCGTTGCCGAGGCAACGGCTCTTTAATGTATCACGTGTCCACCTTGCGCTATCACACAAACAAAGGTGTCTTACAGGTGACAGCCTGCGCGGATCTTCAAATAATTCAATTTAGGAGCATGCTCGGAAAATAGCATTAATTATGTAATTAAGTCTGTATTATGCATATGGATTGTGGCAACCGCTTCCTCACTAAGAAGGCATTAGTGATAGCGTCATTTTGAATTGATTTGGATAAACTACTACTTCTGATATAAAACATTCAACAGACTTTTCTCATCTTTGAACCATATTATTACCTTTGATACCGGATGAAAACATTTTTTCACCTTTTAATAACTATTTGCCCTTGTTGGGCCCCACTGAGCGCGACTGTGTGACCTAGTATTCTACTCGGTCTTTTGCTTCCGTTGCAATTTTGAGTCAGGGTGTCTCCAGACTTGTCGCTGCCTGCTCCATTGGAACTACAGTTTGAACTTTTAGTCTTTATTTTTACGTTGATTCCAAAGATTTACAAGATTACTAACCCTGTGGTGCCCACTCACATCTTACATTGCTTAGCTTACCATAACTGGCAAATTTCAAGGGTTTTTTGGTTTTACTTGGAACCATAGCGTCCCGTTAACAAGGTTTCTTTTACTGAATTTCATAGGTTTTTAGTAGCGCAACTTAACCATAACGTCCCTTTAATGATTTTTTTTTATTGAATATATATATATATATATATATATGCACAATTCTGCATTGTGTAAGTGTAAATAGTTTCATGCGGTCACGTCTTACTCTCAATATTTTCCATAAAGAAACTTTGCAGGATTGGTAAAATGAATTTCTTTCTTTGCTGGCTTGCACCTTTTACATTTCAATTTATTTCTGCAGGAATGGTTCTGTAATTGTCAGCTTCCAACACTTTTGAAAATGTTCTAATTAGTGGGTTGTATAGATTGCAAGAAAACATAAACTGCACTCCATGCAAAAAGAGTGCATCCTTGCCATTTGTAAAGGTGAGAAAAAAAGCTGAAGACAGATGGTAGCTTTATACAATTCTTTTTCATGTAGGTCCATGTAACTAATCAGACAGCATTAGTTGCACATGACTTACTTAAATATTTTTGTCATCATGTGAAATCTATTAGCGGTGTTCCATATGTCCAGATTTAAACACAGCCTTTCTTGTGATGAGTCAATAATCTGATATAAATGACACTTGCAGTTAATGAAATGGAGTACAGCTGTATCTGGTTGCAAAATTAAATTTAGTTTCACCTGAAACGAGGGCATCATGTATTTATAGAACAGTAAGTATCTGAGCAGTTCACATACTTAATTTAAATCAAAATTATATAATAAACACATTATTTCAAACATGCGCTAATGAGCTCATTTCCAGATAGGTGACAGCATTTCTTTTAATTTGCATTTACATTTGTATTTATATTTTTATTTTAAAATTCTTCAGGATCCGGGATAATGTTTCCTATCAGCATGTTGGAATCAGATGTGTGACACACACACATGCTTACCCAATCATTTGACACAATAAAATATAGAGCATCCATAGTATATGAGGGACCTGAGCCATCATTCATCGATGTTTCGAGCGCTCCAAACTTAAAAAGATGTTTTGTAATGAAAGAGTTGCGGGTTTACTTTCTAGCGAGCCAGGACAAGGGAAAAAGTGCTTTGCACAAAAGTGCTTTTGTACGAATGTGCAAAAGGTAATCATGCAAACAGCTGTTCCTGGCATATGATATGCTGATCTAGCATGCTCCCCCCTTCAGTTCCTGTCTCCTTCGGGGCAAGAGTCACTTTGTCAGATACACATTTGCTATTTTTATTATTGTTTTCTTATAACGCGCTTAGAACCTACGTTGCTGTGCATTGTCTTGCTTCCAGAACAAACGCGTTGCCCTTGAGCTATCCTCCCGTTACGTTCCACTGGAGCCTTTGCTGACAGTAGTGTGACCAGAACAAATAGAGATATCGTGGCGTGGGCGGGAGAACGTGGTGCTGAGTCTTGTATCGTTAGAGGTAGCATGAGAATGGCAGCAATAGATTCAACCCTGAGTGCTCATTGGCTTGGTATTTCAAACATATATTGTCATAGGGTCTGTCCTGCAGTAGGCTACAGTAGTGTTGCCATCACACAGAAGGTGCATTTTCTGTGTGGGGAGGTGAGGAAAACGTTGATAGACACTGCATGGGGTGCTGGGATTTTGACAAACCTTGTAAGGGACTGGAGGACCAGGTAGAGGACTGTAGAAGTTTTATTATGTTCCTTTTTTAAAATTTTTTTATTAATGAAGAGTATTTGTGCATACTGTAAGCAATGCATATGTTCAGCAGAACTAACACCCAATCAATGGCCAACGCCTAAAATTAAATAGATCAGTAGTTTTATTTTAAGCACACCCTTCCTAAGTCACAGGGACATCTTGAGAGAAAAAAGGTTGACACTTGTCAGCAACACTACCAAGGGAAAAATGGAAAATATGACAACTTACATAGCAAAGACAAAATGAAAAAGCGCAGTAGAAAAAAGTCTGACAGACTGCACGCTGCACATATGGTGGGTGCAGTATAGGGGAGTGAAGCATTATACGTTGTATGGTGCCTCCATGCTGCTTCATGCGCTTACTGAGGCATGGGGTGGAGGACATGCTGAAGGGCTTCTTAAAAGGCTACCCGAATGGCGGACCACAATGGGAGACAGGGGAACAATACAAGCAAATATAAACAGAGTTTAATGGATGTTCTCCGATATGGCCTATGTCGTCTATGTGGTGTAACTTCCCACAGTGGAAGGAAGATGATCTCAGGCTATTGCACACAAAGGGAGTAATGATAGTCAAAGGAGTCAGGCATTGGACCTGCAATTTGGATCTGGTATTACTGAAGAAGAATGGGCAGTAGTGTGTGCACTAATGCAAAGGGGCTTCCCTTATTGTGAGGGTCAGACTGATGCACTATATGTTTCCAAGGATATCATACAAAACACACAACTTCAAGCAGACGTTTGGCACAGAAAGGGGTACGTGATGGCCAAGATTTAAATACATGAAAGCTAGCTTTTTACATTTGGCATGGCACTGTACGGGGATGCAAGGGTACTGGAAGTGAGTGTCAATAAGGACATCTCAGAAATTGTTGGGCAAAGAATCATGTTTGGTCCAATGAAATTATTCATCAGAGGAATTACCAATTGACAGGAACAGAATTAGCAATTTGACCACGGTGCTAGTGCTTGCATTACTGAGCAAAACACGGTACCAAAACCTAGAGTAACCATATACATTACTTTTTGCTACAAGGTTATAAATCCAAGAGGGACAATCTATTAGACTCATGTTGGACTCTTTCAAAATATCCCTATGAGAAAGTGGAAGGAGTGAAATAGCATCATCGAGGGCTCTTGTTTTTTTGTTGCTTTAAATCAAAACCCATTTTGTGAACATAAGCAAGGCCACAGATCATTATATTTCCATAAACATATCTGTGATAACAGCTTTGAATGCTTGAATCACTAAGTACACCATGTTTACAGGGCTTGATGCTCAGTACATTTTTCAGAATGCTCACATTTCAGTGTTGGTAACCATGAACAATATATACTCATTTGGACAGTCCCAGGACAAGACATATTGACAGTGTATTCATGATTTGCAATGGTGATGAGAACCTTTGGAATTGTTTTGATTGTTCGACAGATATTACCTTCAGGTTTAAATTGACTATTACCGCAAGTCAAACAGGAAGAACTTTCTTACACCTGATTATCTTTGTCAAAGAAGGAGAGATATATGCTAAAACATACCATAAACAAACTGATGCTAAGACTTCCTTACTTGCGACAAGCTGCCATATGAAAAAAAAACAATTGAAAACATCCCCCCGGGCGAATTAATATGAGCCACACATCGCTGTAAACAAGTATTAGATTATGAAAAGGAATGTGATTATTTAAAGAATAGATTTTTAAAGAAGGCCAGGTAGCCTAGATAGGAAGAGGGCTAGAAGGCTAGATAGGACGCTAGTGTGAAAGACACAGATCTAGCGCCAATATAAACTATAGAGTATCATAAATACATTGGAATCTACTAGGAATGGAAAAGAATTGCAACCAATTAAAAAAACTTCAAAACATGCTACGTCCTCTTATAAATGTTGGAAATGCAGTATGGGTGCATAGAGAATGGACATTATTGGACATTACATGGTACATGGTAAAAAACATAACATTAACCAAAACAGCAACTGTAAAAGCATGTTTGTAGTTTTTATTATCAGATGCATTTGCATGAAGTACTATAAGAAAGCGGAAATCTAGGATTTCTGAACACATATGATCTACCTCAAGGATTTCAGAAACCCTTTGGCAGTGCTCTGACACTAAGAGCTTGCGTGTGAAAAAATTAAACAACTAAAGTTTGTGTGCATCGAAAGAGTGATGATTGGAGAACAACTTTGATTGTTGGAATCAACAGTAGATCAAAAAAACACAAAACAAATTCCTTTTTAGATCAACAGAATATGTCTTTACCAAAAGATCATGAACTCTTTTCAAATCACTGACAACAGGTAATTGACAATGTCATACAAAGAAAACTGAATGAAACACTCAGCTAATCAGTCGCTCACACGTTGTACCCCAGTTGGGGTTACTGTAAACTTTGTAAAAGTCCAGAAAACTTAGAGAAGTTTCCAATAGTTTTAAGCTGAAGTAATATTTTAAATAGAATCAAATACTCCAGAATTCATAATCAAGCAGGTAATTTAATTCTTCAACAGAAGAGGGGGCCAGCTGTAGCCTAAATATTTGACGAGCTCCTGTACTAATGCATTTCGGAGTAATATACTCCTTTGTCAGGGCTGAGCCTTCTTAGTATTGCGACCGGCCTTTCAGTAATGGCAGAATTCTGTGATAAATGTGTTGCAAGCTTCCATCTTACAACTTCATAATCTGTGCTGTTGTTTGTGTCAAACGGAAACACGCACTATCAGTTGGCCGGATGTCTCCAAAATGAACCTCATGGGGAAGGTCTCTTGTGGATACAATCTGGCTTCTAGGAATGGAGAGCTTAATTATTAATGTGAGGAAATGGCATGCCTGCGCCATGGGCGCATTCATTGGCGATCAATATGGACTATTGTTATTCATTTATCTGCGGAGAACTCTTGGATCAACCGTTGTTCACTTTTTGGACCTTGTTTCCCATTTGCGAGACTTTGGTGCTTTTCTATTTTTACCAACAAACTACACTTACCACAATGCACTTGGCTACAACCATCTATTCCTGGCCATTCCTATTCGTCATCTTCGGAACTACAATCCCCAGAAGCCCTAGGGATCAGCTCTGCTTCCACCAGCTCAGAAACAGAGAGGGAGGAGGCAGATTGGATGCAGGTGTGCTGATCCAGGTGCGATCAATTAGCCTGCCTCTGTGCTGGGCAGGGCGATATAAAAGCTGCTGCCTGCAGGGGCTCAGTCTCTTGCATTAAGAGTCCTTCCAGCACCTTTTTGGTTCGAGCTACGGATCTTTGTATGCCGTTCCTCCTTTCTCCTGCTTTCCGGCCTCCGCCTTTGCCCTTCCGGGCTCCTGCCTTGCAGCCGATCACGATCAGCTGCTACCTTCCGCCCTTGTCTTCCAGGCTCCTGCCTTGCAACCGATCACGCTCCACTGCTACCTTCCGCCCTTGTCTTCCAGGCTCCTGCCTTGCAGCCGATCACGCTCCGCTGCCTTCAATCTACAGCCTTCGTCCGCTGGGCTTCCAGCCTAGCAGCCCTCTACAGTCCTTTCCAGCCTTCTACAGTCAGTGGCCCTGCTCCTCTGGGCTTACTCCTTGCTACCGGCCCTTCTGGGTCCTTGCCGCGCTGCTTGCTTCACTACGCTGTCAACAACCCTTGTCGTCGGGACTTCCTACTTTGCAGCCGATCACGCTCCGCTGCTTGCTACATACAGACTTTGTCCGCTGGGTTCTCAGCCTAGCAGCCCACTACAGTCCTCTACAACCTTCTACAGTCAGCGGCCCTGCTCCCCTGGGCTCACTCCTTGCTGCCCGGTCCTTTTGGGCTCCTTGCCGTGCAGCCTGCTTCAATCCGCTGCCCTAAGCACTTTTCCTCTGGGCTCCCTTCCTTACAGCCCTGCTCCTTTGGGCTTGCTCTTTGCTGTCTTGCTCCTCTGAGCTCTCTACCTTGTACCCTACAGTCCTCTGCAATCCACAACAGTTTACCTACATTTATTACTTTCAGTTATTGCAGTCCTCCTGTTTCCTGACTGTTGCTCCCTTGCTTTCTTCCTTGTTTTCAACCCTCTGTTCTTTATCCCTGTCCAATTCAGTTATACTGCTTTCCCTTCATTTCCTTCTGCTAGTTTGCTCATCGACTTCCTTTTTTCCTGGATTTGTCTGGTATTGTCTTCTCTTGTATCGTTTGTAGACCCCTTTGTACAGAGCTTGTCTGTTGGTTTCCGGCAGGCAACCTCTGGCCCTTCCCTTGCCTCGTTTCTGTGTTACAGACACCCACAGCTGTTGTTCCCAGCCATGAGCAAACAGTGTGGGCCTCTGTTATAGTAAACTGTGCAGAAGGCTGGAATTTTTCCTAAGGTCTGTGGAACACTCTTTCCCATATCTGCATACCCCCAAGAGGGAATCCATTCTGTTGTACCTTATTTCCTTGCTACACTTGCCTACTCTTTGTTCTCTTTTACTTTCAGCTGTGTGTGTACTTATCTGTCCACCTTAGTTCGGCACAACCACCCAAACCCTACCTGGGTGCCCTCTGCTACTCTTAACAGAGTGCCATCCTTGACAGGAAATCACTGACAACAGGTAATTGGCAATGTCATCCCATCTTGGTAAAGTAAAGAACGCTCATATATTAAAATGAGCATGTTGTAATGATAAATTTGGACAAAGTTGAAGTTTGAGTATGAGTAATATATGTGAGGTTAGATTTAACTAATAGTTCAATTATTATGTCACATCGAAAAAAGATTGTTACTAATTGAACCATAATGTACTTTATTTTTACAAGGCCACTTTTCGAATACATTTTATTACAATATGTGCTTCTAGTAAACACGCTATTTTTCACAACCCTAACATATATTTGTACTAATATGACAAATGCAGATATTAACTAGGGTAACTATTGCACTCTATTTGGCCGTGAGGGTATCGTAAAATGAGCCATCGGAATGTTAGTTATAGGCATATAAGGATAACTATGTACCAATATGGTGTACAATACAAACATAATAGATCAGTCTTTACAATAGTCCTTCTTTTATTCCCATTTATTTCCATTATGGTAAATAAACTCTTCAAATGGAAAAACATAGGCAAGGAATACAATAAAATGCTGCAGATGTTGAAGATACTATTCAAGCAAATAACTCTAGGGTTGTGGAATGCAAATAAGACAGTTCATAATTATTGGATGCAATTTCTATGCTTTTCTTCTTATTTCTTACTGACTTTGGAAACTCAATTGCTATGTAAACCAGACTAAGTTAAATGTGCCTAAGAAAGAATGTTGGAATTAGTATGTTTTCACAAGTCAATATCATATGTATAACAAAGAATTATATCATTTGTGTTGTCTTCTTTAATATGTATTTACATGTAGCCTAACCTCAAGAAAATAATGTATCTGCAAACAGGAGCTAGAAATTATTGCAATACACTAATTGAAACAAGATGGCTGACTCAGTGTTACAAAACTCAATCTGAAGTAAAATCTAAATACTTAAAATGAACTGGGTAAATACAAGAACTTTATTAAAACATGGTTGCTAAATATATATGTTTGTTTGTTTATTTACTTGTAACGCGACAGACCCGAAGGTATTAGGGCGCAAGAACAAGAATACTTTAAGCTTACAAGTTACAGTTACAGGGTTACATGGTCACATAATTATATAGTGCAAGTTAATATGAATACAGCAGGTGGTACATATACATTTACAATATAGGGTACACAGCAGAAAAGCAGTGTCCAGTTTGATTGCGAGTCGAAAGACTGATAAAGCTAGAATGTATCGGTCGTTTTCTTTGAGCCACTTGATAATGGTTAATCTAAAGTGTGGGTAAGACTGGTCAGTCCTTAGAGTAGGTGGGAGGGAGTTCCGCAATTGGGCCGTTTTGACAGGGAAGCAATTCCCTCCGGTTGTAGTCATTTTGAAAGGGGGGACTGATAGGCAGTTTGTGTAGGCTTCTCTGGTAGGTCTGGATGTGACTCTTCTTTTGAACCTTTCTGTCAGGTAGCTCGGTGCTAGGTTATTGAGTCATTTGAATGTTAGGGAAGCCGTTTTAAGCTTAATTTTGTCAGCAGTGGAGAGCCAGTTGGATTGTCTTCTAATCGTTGATATATGTTCTCTTTTGGGGATTCCTAAGGCTGCTCTAAGGGCATTGTTTTGCAATATTTGGATTTTCTGAGTAATGTGTTTGTTGGAACCCAAGTAAGAGCATTGCAGTAATCCACTTTGGATAGCACAAGTGCTCTTGCCAGTGTGATACAGCTGATTGTGGAGAGATATGGTTTTGCTGATCTGATCAACTTGCAAGTGTAGGAAGTGGCAGATGCCATAGCGTTCACTTGCTTTGCCAAGGTAAGACTGGAGTCTTGGTAAAAACCTAGAGTTTTTACCTCCTTGGCTACTTTAATTGTATGGCCGTCTATGACAAAAGATGAGTAGTCTTGGTTGAGATTCTTGATGTTAGATGCAGTCCCTAGTATGATGAGCTCCGTTTTGTCATCATTCAGGCATAGACTGTGATGTGCATCCATGCCTGGATGATGAGGTATATCTTATTCACCAAGGCCAAATCCTGTTTATAATCCCCAGAAAGTGGGATGAGAATCTGGGTGTCATCTGTCTAGTTAGTGTAGGTGACACCTAGAAGGTCCAGATCATCAAACAAGGGCTTAGTGAAGATGTTATACATGGCAGGGGAGGCGCATGATCCCTGAGGTACACCACATGAAATGGGAACGGGGTCTTCGGCTGCAGAAGTAGAGAAGACCCTCATAGTTCTTTCACTTAAAAATGATTTAATCCAGGTTATAGCATGTGAGGAGAAATGTGTTGCTGAATCTAGGTAGGTACAACGCACTTTGTGATCCACCAGGTCAAATGCTGCTGAGAGATCCAGGAGGAGAAGCAGGGCAGTTTTTCCCTGGTCTCTAAGCTTGTCGACCTGGGGTTTGAGATCAATAAGTGCTGTTTCGGTACCGTGCTGTGGTCTGAAACCTGATTGCCGGGTGCCTAGGAGTTGGTGCAGCTCCAGGAATTTTTGGATCTGTAAGTAGGCCACGCTATTTAATATTTTTAGTAGGAATGGCACCGTGGTGGTCGGCCTGTAGTTTGTGGATATGGCCAGGTCCAGTATTTGCTTCTTAAGGAGCGGGAGGACCCAGGATTCCTTGAGATTACTTGGTATCATGTCTGAGGAGAATGAGTTTGGAGATAAATGGGGATAAATCTCTAGCAACGTCTTTTATTATTTGTGCTCTGCAGTTATCACCTCAACAGTTTGAAGGTTTAAGCGATAGTATTATTTTTTAACCTCTAGTATGGAGACTTTTGTGAAGTTAAATCTTTGCTCAGGTTTGGTGGTGGTGAATGGTTTGTCACTTTGGGTAGTAGCAGGGGGTATGTTTAGTTTTTTCTTGTCAATTTTAACTTGGAGGGTAGCAATTTTATCATCGAGGGCCTTCTGAATGTTGGAGCACCAAGTTTTATTTTTGGCACAGTTATCAGGTACCGGGATAGGGTTCTCTAGTTCCTTTAGTATTGTGAAAAGCTCCTTAGTACCTGATTTTGCTTGCATTATTCTGTTGTCAAAGCTTTCTTTTTTGCCTCTCCGTATTTCAATTTTGTATTTTGTGGAGGAATTAAAAAGGGCTGCTTTGTTTGCCTCTGATGTTACTAATCTCCAAGAGGATTCACACATACTTAGTGATTTAAGGTGTGGGGTGAACCAGGCATTTAGATGTGCTGTAGGCTTGCTGTTTCTCATTTTCAAAGGGGCAATAATATCAAGGGCATTGGCCATGGCTGTATTGAATTCGTTAACTAGCGATGTTGGATCTAGTGTGTCAGGTAGTGAGCTTAGAGTGGGGAGGAACAGTGGTAATAACTGTCTGTGGTTATATTTTTTTGTCCCTTGTTGGCATAGGAGGTGCTAATGTATTGTCTTGAGGTTGGACGGTTTTAGCGTCTAGGGAGAAGGCTATGAGAGCATGATCTGTCCATACTTGTGGGCTGATAGAAGTGATGGTTATATTACATTTGTGGTCAGCTACCCAGTCAAGTGTTCGACCTTTCTCGTGGGTAGGCTGTGTCACTCTTTGGGTAAAAACAAGCTCTGAGAGGACATTGGCTATGTTAGTCGCTTGCACATCTTTGTGATCATTGAAGCCCAAGTTCATATCTCCTCGTAGGAGGGCTTGTGAAGACTTTTTTACGTTGTCTGAGAGGATCGTAGAGATGTCCTCTTCGAAGGATCCAATGGGGCCTGGTGGCCTGTAGATAAGGTGTATGTTAATAGTTTTGAATTGGACGTTAGGAGTTTGACAGTTAAGGACTCGCAAGATTTGGTGTGCAGTGGTGTTTCTGCTTTTATTGTTAGCTTGGTTTTAGCAATAATGGCTATGCTTCCTTCGCAGTAGTTAGTTCTATCTTCTTTAAAGATAGTGTAATGGGGGGGCATAGCGAGCATCAGGGCCGGGCCAGCCACTTTGTGTAGCCAGGTTTCGGTAATAGCTAAGAAGTCATAGTTACCTGCTTGTATAATATCTGCAATTTCTGTGGCATGGGCTATTAATGATCTTTAAGGAGAGTGTTCAGTTTTGGTAACGTAGGACTGGTAGGTCTATTGTTTTTGACTAGGCTAGTTTGTAGTTTGCGATATTTGTCTCTATTGAGGTTTAGGTTGGTATCAGTGCTTGTTAAGGAGTGGTTTTGTTTAGTAGCATCCTTATGACAGTTTCTACTATTAGCATATGCAGTATGATACCTGGCATATATTTTTGGTAGTCATGTAGGACAATTCATTTGTGATTCAATAGTGTTGTTACCAGGGGATCACACATATCCTTTGGAAGGGTACACTGATCTTTGTTTGTAAAATACTCTAATTGATTTATTAAAGATTTAAAATGTATGTGACATGAACAACAAGAAGTGATTTGTTATATTATCGTATATTTATACAATGTTAATCAGCACGATAGTGGTCTTACGATGCCTGAACCGTGGCCGATAGGTATTGTGACCTTGCCTGGGTGTCGTCATGACTTATTCTGTGGATAGTAAAGAGGAGGGTTGGCGGTGGGTTCCCATTAAGAAAGGGGACTTAGATGTCAGACAAACTAATTTAGTAGGTTTAAGATATGTGGGATGATGGGGAGATGATATGCACATTTCTTACCTATGATTAGCTATGTGTATGTGTGAGACATATGTTTAGGTATGTAAAGCTCAGTTTAAAACAAAGGCTTTACTGTGGTGGCAATAGCTAGACTAGACGAAGCATGGTACAATATGTAGTTTATGTGCACTTGCGTGATGGACTTCAGATGTGCTCAAGTGGACTATTGTAGTGTTGAGGATTTCAACAGAATAGCTTGTAAGAAACACTACCTGTGTTTTTGCCAAGCCCGCTGAGAAAGGTGTCACCACCATAAGCTGAATGTGTATGGATGAATGCATGGGGAAAACATGAGGTAAGCAGAAAAGGAAGGGAAGAGGAGAAACAATGAACCCAAGTCCAGTAGTATTAGGTTCCTAAGCTGTAAGCTATGTGTAATTCATCATGACCTTTAAGGTGGCAGGTCTATATAGCTAAGGACTGTAATGCCCCAGTGTGCATTGGCCTTTCTTTTAAACCACTGGGCAATCCAGTCAATACTCAACGACCTTTCCACCCTAAGCCAGGAGATGGATTGCTGAAGGGCCAGAAAAGGCTACTCTGGGGTCTCGCTGCCTCTCAAACATGCAAAACGTAAACATCTGGAGCAGGATTGGCCTATGAAAAACGTATTCATATATAAGTAATTAAAGTGGACAGAATCAGTATGTAAAATGTATTTATTTACCAAAACCTTTGCAGGTGGGGTTTATCTTCAAGTTGACTTTAGGGCAGCCATTTTGTGAGCTGCAACAGATTTGTTACATATATCCTTAGTGCATAGAAACAAATAACAAGGACAAATGATTCTTGGTGTAGGCACCTTTCGTTTACTACATGTGTAATTAGCAGATAGTTACCAATGAACCATTAAATTAAAAAAATCATCCGTATTGATTCTTCACAATGGATGTCTCATAAAGGAATTTGTTCATTCCAAAGACTTCTTCAATATTGTGGGCAGGTAGTCTCTGCTATATTTCCCAACAAAGGTAAAGCTGCTTTTCGTTTCACAACACTATGGGTGTTGTTTTTTTAAGAGATTTGATGGTTTGTATCATCTTGCTAAAATGCTGTCTGTTGTGACAGTCCCATGTGGGAGGGGAACTTGGCAAGATCAGTGAACTCTGGATACCAGAGGAAGCCACTGACTGTGTATTCCCGAACGTAGAACAGTCATGGAACAATACAAGAGAAGTTCATTTCGAACAAGACACAAGAAGCGTAGGAGGACTTATAACCAAGTTATACTTATATACCTTAAAGGAGACAGAGGGTTCAGAAGTAACCAGACCAGTGCAAAAGATTGCAGAGCTTCCGATAGGACCATGGTCCTTAATCTCAAAGTTCAACTGTGGTCAGGTTGAGCCCCTCTGACCTATGTATCAAAGGGAAATGAAGAGCTATCACAGCTCCTAAAGACGGAGGTTTCCAGCACCATTCCCGGAAGCAGCTGGCATATGAAGGCCTTTCTGAGAAGATGTCATCTCGCTAGTGTGGTAGATCAGAATCTGGAGGCCCACACAGTGGTATTTTAGCGGACTTTCCTTTATTACCACTCACAAAACCTAACCTTTCCCTATACTGAGAATCTTTGCCCTGTTCTTTCAAGGAAGCTCAAAGAAAAAGGTCCTTGTGAGGATGTCTTTACAAAACCAAGAAAGTCCTCTATCCAGAATCCTACACAACCTGAGTCTGTCCCTACCATTGTAAAAGAAAACATAATTGCAACAAAAAATGCTATTAGGTCCCTTGGACCTTTTATGTGAATGGTGGCTCGTTTCTGACTCTCAACCTTATGTCTCTTTCTTAAGAGTGCTCATCGCCCTAGCACACCATCTAAGCCGATAGGTTGAAAGTCTCTTTAACACAGTTCCATCAAGTCGCTACAAGAAAGGACTCCTAGCCCCCTTTCCTTTGGGTCCTGGGTCTCTCACCTCACTTCGGGCTATTATATCTCTCACCCTGCCTTGGGGTTTCACTACTCTCACCCTGCGTTGGGCTTCTGTCTCTTTCACCCCACTTTGCAGTTTTCCTTCTAACACCCGGCTTTAGGGTCTTGTTTTCTTCACCCTGAATTGGGGTTTTGTCTCTCTGTCCCCGCTTTGCGGTTTTACTTCTCTTACCCCAACTTGGGGTCTTGTTTCCTCTGCTCCACCTAGGTGTCTTATTGTGGAACGCCTACCATCTCCCGCTTCCCTTGGGTGACCGTGTACCTTTAGCCGTGCTAATGTGCTTTTTGGTAGAATCGGGGAGGTTGGCCCACATGACATTGTTTCTCCATCTTTCTCGTAGCACTCTGCTTCGAGCTGAGCTTTCCCTTCATTCCCACAATCCTTCTGCGGTTCTCCGGTGCCAGGATCTCGGCCCGTCGGTTGTCGGGCGTCTGCCGTCTCTTGTGGCTCGGTAGTCCTGATTATGGTTCTTCCAGGTCGGTTGGCATTCTGCAGTCTCAACCACTGGTCGGGTGGTTACATCCCACTTACACTCTGCGTGGTCTGCCACACCTCCTAGGAAGAGGATCTCCCCTGTTTCCAGCTCCACGGCTGCCTCTCTCTTCCTACTCCACAAGTGATTGGCACTTAATCCTTACTTTGGCCAGGTGGAGGGTCTTCCCACTGTCTTCTTGTTCTCAGTGGGCCTGGTGCAACAAGAGGGTCTGAAACTCCCTTATAGATACTCCCATATAGCCAACAAGTATACCATAGTTTTGATCATATGGAGGATTTTTCACACTCCTTTCTAGGGACCTCCTGTCCTCTGAGGAAGGGGTCACTCCTAATGAGACCCAGCTTGCCCTGCCCCCTACAGGGTGTTAAGCTTAGCAGGCTCAACCCAATAGTCCCAAAGGGGGTAGTTCCCCCTGGGGGTAGAGGATGTATTCTGTGGATTTGTCACCCTTGCCAATGACAGCCTATTTCTTGCCCATCTGTCCTGTGTCAATTTCCAAGCCTTGTCATTCTATCCTCATGCCAAGGGCAATGCAGTATGATGAGACACCAGGACTGAGTTATTGATGAGCAAGCGTTATTTAGTTTCGTTGGTTGGGTTAGCAGTCCTGTCATGGTTCAGACTATTGATCCTGGCTGGCCACTGCCGTTCTCGCTCTCTTTTTCTTTCTCACAATCTTTATTCCATAGGGGTCATAAGCATTGATTTTACCAATCTATCGGCCCAGGTCAACTAGGCCATGATTTTTCCTGGTGATTGTACATTGGCCGAACCCCAGCTTTGCTCCCTTTGCTCGTGCCACCTACCTCTCAGAACCACACCTCACTTCTGGCACTCTTGGTTATGCCAGGGATTGGTCCCTATATTTCCTCTGTCCTCTGCTTGGACCTCATGGCTTGGGTAATGCTGGTTCTCTGTTTGGAGCTTCTCTGTTCCTTTCCTCCTACTTTCTGTAACCTCTTTGGGCATCATTACAGGTTTGGCATTGTGGGAATTACTGCCACATTTGTGCCAGCTACAGTATTACCACGACTTTTGCTGTACCACCAAATTATAGGTTTGGGCAGATTTACCACCAGTGCAATTAGTGCACAGTAAATCCACCGATATTTGGAAGAAAAGTGGCAGATTCATCTCCAGCTTGTTGCTGAGGGTAAATCCTCCACTTTACCTCGAAAATCTGCAGATTTATCACCCCGGAATTATACCAGCGGTAAATCTGCCAAAAATTCCCATGGGTTCCTTTGGATGCCATAAATGGGGAATTACACTGCCCTGCCACCATTTGTAGTCCCGTGTCAATTCCACAGGACCAAGTGGTGTTAATGGTAATTGAGTTTAGTGGTAATTCAGTGGATTTATTGACAAATTACGACGAAATTCGTAATGAGGCCTTTTGTCTCCAACCTTCTACTGTGGCACTTTACCTCTCCAGCCTCCTCCATAATGCCTCCTACTACTCCAACGTTTGACTACCGCCAATGTTTTTCTCTTTCCTCTGGCTGCCCCTTCCCTCCAGCCTCCTCCTCCCACTTAAAACAATAACCTCTCCTTGAAAGGCCTTCCTTCTTCCTCCCTGATTTGTCTTTGTCTTAATCCCTCTCTTCTGTCTCCCTCCTACAACACTGGAACCTCACCATCGCTATCTTTCCTTCTTCCTCCTTGATCTTTCCCATCTCCAGCCCCAGCCTTTTCATTGCAATCTCCTCTTAGGCTGTGCTGCCCATACCTGGCAGCTTACCCTTGCTCTCAGATTCTCTCCAACTGGTGTATCAAATGTAACATTGTCACACTACGCAACCTCCCCAATACCAACCAGCAGGAATCCAGAGATGGCACCTTAAGGAAAACCCTCTCCAAATGGGCAACCATTGCATGTATTTTATGGCCAAATCACTAGGCTCCCCTACACCAGTGCCCCCAGCTAGTGCATGCCAAAAGAGAGCAGAGGCATGTAGATCAGCATTCTGCCAACACATACAGCGGGTACACCAGTCAAATAGCGGACAGATTGCAAGCCTGTTCGAGCTTAGCAGGGGAAACACTCAACGCAGAGGTAGAAGCTGTAGGGACAGAGGGACTCCAGAACCAGCTTCTGGCAGGAAACCCTTACTGAGAGGCTTGCTGCTTGAAACGGGCTGAGGGCTGGGAGCATGCGTGCAAGGTGTGTACAGTGTAGTGAGGGGAGAAAACTCGCCGACAGGAAAGGGAGACACCTGAAGCTGTACAGCTACCATGCTGCTTCTGCCTGGCTCAAGGGTGTGTAGGCCCTTGGCCATCAGAGGCCAAATCAATCAAGCAATGGAGGCAGATATAAAACATATGTGGACAATGAGAACAACAGGAAATGAAACACATGGTGGAGAGGTAGGATCATGTAGTCCAGAACAATCATGTGACGCGCAGTTAAGGGGAAAATGTGCCGACCAACCTCAAAACAGTATTGAGGCATTGAGGACTGCTGAATGTAATGAATAGTCCTGACAGACCTTACTGGTGGATGGAGGGGCCCGTAAGGGGACTGTGGACTACTATTAACCAGGTGGTGCTTGGCTTAAGGGAGGCTTGAGGAGGATCCCTTGGCTACTCCCATCATTCCACGCACAGGAGGCAGTGGCACGTCATATTGTCACATTAGATGCTCCTGTCCCGTTAAGGTAGACCATGAATGCTATTATGCGCCAGTATTTTGATACCCTGGGTCAAACTAGTAAGTGCAAAATACATCTGAATAGGCATAGAAGGAACAATGAACCAAATTAGCATTAGAGACCAGAAAGAAAGGCAGGGCCATGATGTGGGCACCACTCGTCGTGTTGGAGGATGCACTCAATTAGGGCCATCCACCTGCTCACATTTCTACCGCCATGACAGAAAACAAGATGGTGGATGAGCTTGTAGGATCGTCCCAAGTTATATCGCAGGCTCGTTGGCCCGTAGTGAGCACAGCTGAGGTGAGTAATCACAACGATTCCAGCAATCGGTAACAGCAGTACTGAAACAAGTTAAAACACTAGGAGGATACCTTGAAGCTGACCTTACTATTACCAGATGGATTAATGCCCTAGCTTCATCCACTGCCTACACAGCCAGGCTCATCTCTCTGAGTAGACAGGTCCTCTCTCTGAGTAACTGCTGCACGCTCGCTCACAAGCATTAATCCTATCGAAATTAGACTACTGCAATGTTCTTCTTATGGGCACCGAGACCGCCAATATGTTCCGACTCCTCCAAAATAAAATACTTCGCTCCGCCCTCAGCCTTAAACACACTGACTGCATCTCAGCTACCAGATGTGAATCCCACTAACTCCCTATCAAAGCTCGAGTGGAATTCAAAACCTTATCCATAGCTCACCATTACATGCACAAGGAGGCCCCCCTGCAACTTAACAGCTACATTACCCACATTTTCCCTGTGCAGGCACTTAGATCTAGTTCTAGCATCTCACTGTGTACCCTCCACTCCCGTTTCAAGAGCAAAAGAGCAAGTGGATTCAGTTTCTGTGTCATGACACCCACACTCTGGAACTCACTACCCCCACATATCAGAAACTAACATTCTCCACCTTCAAAAAACTGGTTGTTTAAAAATTATGAGTAACTCCTGATTTCTGTTTCATTCCTATACCTTTTTATGTACTCTGTTTTCCTAACTATGTACCGCACTAACAGAGTGATACCTTTGGGTCTGGGCGTTTCAACAATGTTTAAAGAAAAATCTAAATTAGCAATCCCTGCATTCAGCAGTCATTGTCCACTGGTGTGCGCCTTTAGGGGAGATCCAACCAAGGGCCTGTGGTAAGCAGGAAGGTGACCTTGCAGACCGAGGGAACCACCAATCCCTGATCTCCATGCAGAAATGCTGAGACCAGAGTCCCAAAAGAAGAACCCACACACCATGACTGGGTCAGGCCCACGTAAAAGTAGGGTAGCTGGTCAGTCTGGCCCTAAATAGAAGTGAAAGAACTGTTTAGGGATCTTGTCTACCTTCTCAAGAGGCCTTTAAGCACACTTTGGTGCATGATCACCCTGACCACAATTCAGTCATACTTGAGCATATTTTCAGCTGTAGGAGAAATCATTTATTTAGTTTGTCTTTGTAAAAAACCCTAACAAACAGGTGTTGGGAAACATATTCCACTTCTGGTCTCTGTTTGATCCATGTATGCTTCATGACATGAAGCAGAATAAAAGGAGACATAAGAAGACCGGTGGTGATGGAGTTAGGACAGCAATCTTAAGAGTAGGTGTGGTGAGCACGAAGGTCAGAGGGGAGAAGAATAAATAGCCAGATCCCAGTCCCAGGGAGATCAGGCAGTAAGGAGAACTTAGTGTAAGGGGCATGCTGGGAGCATAGCACGAGCCAGAGGGGTGGACTATTACTAACCTTCCCAGCCCCTAAAGGACACTAGCGTCCACCAGAAACTTAAAAAGCACCATTATCCCACTAAGGGGTGAAACCCAGGCCTATGAACAGGTCGGAGCCTGGAGTGGACTGAAGCCCAAAAGGGTGACTCTTGGCTGAACGGTGAGAATAACTACTATCTGACAAGCACCCAGGCAAGCGGGTGGAGTCCCAGCTGGTAGGGTTCATGGGCATCCCCTGAGGCCAGAAGCAATGAAGGTCTGGATGGTAGGCGTGTTCTGTGTCCACATCTATGGAGCCGAGGAGGACAAGCCAATAGCAGTGGGCAACCATTCCTGCAACAGGGCCGACCACCAAGAAAGAAGCACACCTGGGTGCTGTAAATTCCTTGTGACTCTGAGTGAATTGACGGAGGCCCACAGGGTGTGGCAACCCTTGTCCTTTGTTGTTTTAGAGTGTGGAAATTTGGACTTGGTCACTAGGAAATAATAAGAATAGATTCTTACAGTTGTTTTGTTAAACCTCCATCCTGATCCTCAGTCATCCCTCTTGTGTTATATTGTGCCTTCCAATAGGAGCTCCAATAGGAGTTCTTACCCCCCCCCCCATATCACTAAAGAATGAATTATTTTATAGCGAGCATTGAAATCCCAGATAGGGATAACCAGGAGCACTTTAGGAGATTTCTTTGAACCCGCTCTCCCCACTTGCGTTCGATCCTCTCCCGGGAAATCGACACACATACCAAGTAACCATCACAACATCACTGATGTCAACAATTACCTTATGATGCTAGAATACGCCAATTGCAGGTACACAGTACCAGCTACTCCTAACATTCAGTAGTCTGCACATGCTTTGAAGGAGGGAGATGTTTCCCACACAGGAAATCTTACAGCTCCCTATCCTTCACACATCAGATGTTTGTAATCCACATAGAAAGGACACTGGGCTGTTGTGGATGCTCACTGGACTCTTCGGCAGCCTTGTCTATGCCTCTTTTGTAGACTCCTGCGACAGTGCTGATCATTGTGGACCCTGCGTCATCTGGGGGCGTCACAGTGCTCGCAGTGGCTGGTCCACCACCTGTGCCACTGGCATGGGATCCTCAGGTGGCCAGCTTCTCCTTTGCATGCCGTTTCACACACACCCGGAGCATTACACTTCTTTGATTGGCCAGTGGGCAACATCCAGAGGATTTATATTGGTTGCAAGATAAAAACAGAGAGTATTCCTGATTCCAATTGGTGGATGTGGTGTCGGGGGTCACACCAGTAAAACGTGCTCCAAAATGCTGGTAGTGCTAGGCCCCGTTTTAGTTATTAGTCATGTCAAGTATATTACAGAGTAGAACTCACCAGCGCCCACCACCCAGACTACATCTCCAACTGACAGTGGTGAAACACTGGGGACAGAACCTTCCATATGCGATGTACCATGGTTATTTGTTGTTTAATTTGTATGTTACTCTGTATTCGCGCCCGTTTGCCCACAGGCCTAAGGCGCTATATAAATGGATAATAAAAATACCTTCTCTATCATCCACAGAACATGACATCATACATCACCTTTCTAGGCAGGAAAGCAAACACCACAATTGTGCTCCTCCCAACCATGGCAGACACACCTGCGAGTTTCCTTTCCTTTCTCATCATCTCAAAAGACCCCACCGTGCTGCAGCATGAGGAGACATGATCTTCAGCGTACCAACTCTCTCCAGGACCGCCTCTTTCCTCCCTGTATCACACTCACCCACCATTGAACCACATTTTCGTGGGCCGCCTCTTAAAGATACTGGCCAGGAAATGCTGCCTAAATGACCGCTCCGTAGCAGGAAGTGGGCCGGAATATCGAAGTCGCAGGGCTCAGTGGGGAGAAGATAATTGTGTAGAGAGGGGAATGCGTAATTGCGAGGGGCAGCAGGTGGGGGAATGGGGAACATGGTGGTTTGGGGGGGTGAGAGGCGCAAAAGGGGATTCAGGTGTTGACCCTAACCACCCTTCGCTTGAAGAAAAATATCATTATTTGGAGGCTGCTAATTGGCGACCAAAAAAGGGCGGGCTTTTGGAAGACCGGCTTGCATCGGGGGGAGGGGATTTAACATAGAACCTCTTTATAACGTCCACAATTTCCCTTTCTCAACATTCTTCATTATTATTTCATTTTTTACTTCATGTTTTGACTCCATGCTATTCCGATTGCATAATGCAGTGTGATAGCTGAGGGCATTTAAGGCAATGAATTCGGGAGAACAAATACCCCCAATCCTTTCTTCTTCTAACAGATCCTTAGAAATGAACTAAATATGCATAATATAAATTTATGGTCGAATGGAATCTTTCAGATGTGTGGAGATTAAAGAACCCTTTGGTTAAGCAATACACCTTCTTTTCAGCAAGGCATAAAGTGTACTCACAGATTGACCTCCTCTTGACTTCGGGCTTGTGCACACAGTCTTTCAAAGGAGGAGATATTAAAGCCATCTTCATTTCTGACCATGCACCGATCACTTTTGAAATGAAACATACGTTTCCCCTACTAAGTCAAACACTTGGAGGATGACTGTTACACTTCTTGATGACAATGGTATGGTGGATAAAATAGTAAAAGAAGCAAGGTTTCTTGTGGCTCAAAATTAGACTGGTGAAGTGAAAGTAGAATTTGTGTGGGAAGCTTTCAAGTCTTACATGAGAGGAATGTTGATATGTATGTCAAGCAAAAAGAAAAAAGAGAAGGACACTGAGATTAAGAAACTGAATGAGGAAATTGAGATTCTTGAAAAAGAAAAACATGTGGTAATTCTCTATATGCTCTTTTGGTTCCATGCAAAAGAAAAAGGAAAAGCTAGAAGATCTGCTTACGTCAAAGGCTGAAAGGCTCCTATTTAGAACAAAATGCAAATACTATGAAAAGGGCGAAAAATGTGATCGGTTTCTTGCTCATCGCTTAAGGACTATGCAGAATGAAAACACGATTAATGCTATAGAAAGGAGAGATAGGATTATGACCTTTGAACCTGCTGAAATTAATGATACTTTAAAGGAATATTACTCCAACCTATACTCTTCAGAGGTTCATATGACTCAGGGGGAAATGAGACATTTTGTTAATGGTTGTCATTTGGAAAGTATTAAATCGAAATACAAAGATTCCCTCGGGAAAGACCTGGATGTAGAGGAACTCAGAACTGCTGCTGGTGCTTTAAATTCAGGGAAATGTCTGGGCCCGGATGGTTTGCCAGCTGAACTGTATTCAATTTTCCCGGAAGAGGTTTTTCATCTAATGTTGGCCATGTTACAATCAATTTTAATAGATGGTCGTCTCCCAGAATCTATGAGACATGCATCAATATCAGTTTTTTTGAAAGAAGGGAAATCTCCAGTCAAAACAAGTAGCTATCGGCCAATAAGCTTGTTGAACACAGATTATAAAATCTTGGCGAAAGTCTTAGCTTTGAGAATGGAGGCCTCTCTATCGGATATAATTGACCAAAGTCAGACTGGCTTTGTAAAAGTGAGGTATGCATCGGATAATATGAGAAGACTTTTGTTGACTTTCTTTGAGAGTAAGGATCATATGGAAGATGTGGTGGTGTTGTCGCAGGATGCGGAAAAGGCTTTCGACCGGATAGAGTGCAAATATCTACTGGCAGCCTTGGAAGGTTGCGGATTGGAGAAAAACATGATAGATTGGATAAGGCTATTATATTCATTACCTACAGCTAGTGTGAACACTAATGGTCTGTCTCGGACAAATTTTAACTTGAAAGGGGGACAAGACAAGGCTGCCCCCTGTCGCCCAGTTTATTTGTCATCGCAATGGAACTCTTGGCTGTGAAGATACGAGAAGACAGGGCAAATGAACGTATTCCTTATAGAGAACCCTGTCAAAAAGTTTGGCTTTATGCCGATGATATGTTGCTGGTTATCCAGAATGTGGAGTCCTCCATCCCAGAGCTAATTAACCAAATTGACGTTTTTCACAGGGTTTCGGGGTACAAGATCAACTGGTCGAAATCCGAAGCATTGCCGGCGTCAAAATCATGCTGAGCCCTGACAATGAAGAATTTTGCTTTCAATTGGTGTCCTGAGAAGATGCTGTATCTTGGAATTTGGCTGACTAAGGACGTGTCTAAAATGATGGAGGTCAGTCTATCACATGTGATCCAAAATTTGGAGTCGGACTTAAAAAGATGGAATGAGCTACGATTAAGTCTATGGGGGAGAGTGCATGCAATTAAAATGACGACAACACCAGACATTAACTATGTACTAAGCATGATCCCCTTGCAGATTAAGAAGTGCTTTCTTAAGAAAATAGATAACTTGATCCAGACCTTCCTATGGGACTTTCACAGGAATGCAGTGGTCTGGCGGTTACAGGTTTTGAAAACTATTAGTTGGCGTTTGGGGCTAGACATTTAGATCCTTTCATAGAAAATTCAAATGATGTCTGGACAATGGCGGAGACATGTAGATCTTCTCCACTTTCCCCTAGAGCAATCTGTCAACGGTGGATGGCACTGGCTACAAATCATTTCCACCAACGGCTTTTATAAGGTCTTGTTGGAAAGATCTCTGGAAGAAAAGCAAGCAGGAGGTTTCTGACAATGGTTTTACTTCGATCTGGTTGAATCCAGACATGAAGTTGGATGGAAAGACTCTTTTCTGGCCAAACTGGTTATTGGGAGGTGAACAGTGGCTGGGGGATCTTGTTGAAGGAGGAAAATGGATCAGTTTTAAACGATTGACTCTGATTAAAGATCTTGAAGATTGCACTATGGGGGAATATAACAAGTTGGAGAAAGCTCTAGTGAACAAGATTCCGGATGAGAGCAGAGGTTGGCAGGTATGGCTGAGAGACTATAAATCTGAAGGTGGTATGGCTTCAAAGGTGTACAAAAATCTAGACCAGTATAAACAGCCGAATAAGGATTTGCTATCAAAATGGTCAGAAATAATTGGATCAGAGATGTCTATGGACAGGTGGAGGAATCTGTGCGAGAATGTGGCTCTAACCTCTTTGAATCTGGGGGAAAGGAGTCACTAAATCAAAATTCTAAACAGAGTTTTTTGAACGCCAGAAAAACTGCATGAAAGAGGTTTAGTGGATTTGGATGCCTGTTGGAGGTGTAAGCATGCCAGTGGAACTTTTGTTTGAACATATGATTTGGGACTGCTATGAGTTAAGATCTTTCTGGGGTGGGGTCACTGGGAAGATGAATGAGATCTTGATGTTGCACGAAGATTATGATTTCACGACTGTAATTTTGGGAGAAGATGTCGTGGTGGAAGATCTCTCCTTCCAACAGAGGAACTGGATTTTCAGGGCAGCAAATTCTGCCAAAAAAATCATCTTGAGGAAGTGGAAAAGTGAGGAAAGGTCAACAACAATTTCTGAATGGTTGAATGATCTAAAACTTGTGTTAAGATTTGAAAAGATAATCCTTTACAGAGACAAGAAAATGAATTTATTTGATCAAATCTGGAGCAGATTTTTAGATTTATGATATAATTGAATGAGTCTGTAATATTCCTTTTTCTGTTTGAGGTTTTGAGTAACCTGATTGTGATGAACCTAGGTGTACATTTCAGTTTTTGTGATGTCTATTGATTGATGTTGTAATGTTTATAAAATTAATAAACATGTCAATTAAAAAAAAGAAATGGACTAAATAAATACATAAATGAAGTGCCTGATGATTCCCAGAGATACTGAACATGGGGAGAAATAAGGCAGTCTGACTCTGCTTTGTATATCAGACCAGACCCCAGAATCACTGTACAGGAGTATTCCCTTATAGAATGTATGGGATACTGAGTCTAGTCTGCACTATCGTCATACTGTGTCAGAATATCCAGAAGGTCCAAGTTTACTCTGTTCTCATTCCATGACAATAAAGATCTTACATGCTTACAAACGTAGAGCCCAGAATAAAGTGCAATGGGATGATGAGAGGGTCGCTCCAGAGTATTTTTGTCAGCATCGTGGTGGTGATAGGTCTTTTGTTGGCAAATATTGTGTCAAGTGTGTGTCCTGCCATGTGCGTTGCTCCTTTGACCAGTTGTTGTAGTTTCATGGTTGCTAGTTGCCCGATTAGTGAACTTTGTGAGTTGGCGTGTTTTTCTTCAAACCATATGTTGAAATCCCCCGGGATTATAAGATGTTCATGTTGGATGACTATATTGGTCATGGCTTCTATGAGGTTGTTGACGAAGGTTGCATCATATGTCGGTGGTCTGTAAACCAGTATGAATTTAAGGTTTGTTTTTGGGTTTGCTGATAAGTGTATGCCCATGGATTCGCAGTTCTCGATGTTTAGAGGTTCGTCTGCTTTTATTTTCAGGTGTTCTTTGGAATCTATTGCAAGGCTTCCTCCTTTTTTAACTTTTCTGTTTAACTTTGTAATTATGAACCATTAAGATGGACGGATTGAGCGTAGTACATGTGTTAAATATGAAGTAAATGGAGTATTGGTTACGAATTCATTTTTTCTATCTCTTTATCATCAAGTAAATGTTTTTTTTTCTAATTTCATCTTAAATTCAGATGAACTTCCAGTATAAAATCACAATAAAATGGATCTACTGACAGCGTTGTTGACTTGAATTAGTATTCGACGCAAAGCAAATGCAATAGCTGTAAAGTATAAATTGAGAGTCAAGAGAACAACATGCTAATGTGACATGAAGTAATTGTTCTTTTGTCTGTTCGTTTGTTGTGTTTCGTGTAATGTAGTCCAGATGAAGACAGGGTACCAAAGCAATTGACACATTATGCCGAAACTAATATTAGTAGACTAGATTGAGACTGTAGTTAGTTTAGATTACCATACTGTTCTAAATATTGTGGATATGAATGGAATTAAGAATATTATTCGTCAGAATCAATTTTTTCAATGTATATATATATATATATACACATGTGCATATAGATAAACTCTCAAGTTAAAAGTTGCAAGAACTAGCATTCCACCAAAGATGCATTCTACATACACATGCTTTGCAGGCATTTGGCAGCATTCATGAATGGGAACAAAGTCAGGCCCGCCACAATGAGGTTCCATCATAGCATCTCACCGGGACATCGGGGCAAGTGCATGTTTCTCTTTTCTAAACTGAATGCAAGGGATGAATGACACTCTGGAAACCTTCTTTTTCTGCATCTGGTCTTGCCTGTTCTGGTTCCAGCACCATGATGCCTCTCGGTGTACGCTGCGCTCTATACGTTTAAATAACATAAGAGCACCCCTGGCTGACTAGAAGGATGCTCTGGCACGAACGGTATGTCCTGCTGCAGCAAACCATCCGACTGGATTCCTTCAGAGATGAGGGCAAGGGCGTTTCGTGTTAGCCGTAAATTGCGGTAATGGGTTAGTGGACACGATGATGCTCTGTAGGTGTTGAAGTTTCTTTGAAGGTCCGAAGGAGACTCTGGTTGGGAGGAAAGGGGTCGGGCAGGGGGAGGGGGAGTGTCACACGCAGTGTAGGCGCATGAGACTTTAACCCATGGCAATATAGGCACCAGCTGTACACAGGGGTACATAGGGCTTACCTTCCGTCTTAGGTGCCGAGATCGCCTCAGACCTTCCCTTGGCCATGGCCCATTGCGGCGAGCAGCGGAGCTGCAGAGAGCTGTGAAGGCCTTTTGTCTCAGCCTTCCTTCGGTGTCGGCCGGCTTCGCCTTCCAGCTCGGGGAGGGTGGGCAGAGAGCTCTTCTGCTCCTCATAGCCAATCCGAATGGACACAGGCAGCCATGGATACTCCTGTCTTCGTTGTGGGGATGGTGGCGGCCATCTTTGCAGGGCCTAGTGTGGCTGAATCAGGAGCAGCTCCTCGATGCTATAGAGGGTCTGGGGGTGCATATGGAGTTGTTCTTGCAGCAGAGCTGCAGACAGCACTCAAAGCCTTTTGTCTCAGCCTTCAGTGTCGGACGGTTCCGCCTTCCGGCTTGGGGGAGGGCGGGAGGGAAAGAGAGCTCTTCTGCTCCTTGTAGCCAATCCGCATGGACACAGGCAGCCATGAATACTCCTGTCTTCGTTGTGTGGATGGTGGTATCCATCTTTGCAGAGCCTGGTGTGGCTGAATCAGGTGCAGTTCCTTGATGCTGTAATGGGTCCGGGGGTGCCACATGGAGATGTTCTTGCAGTGGAGCTGCAGAGAGCAGTGAAGGCCTTTTGTCTCGACCTTCGGTGTTGGCCGGATTCACCTTCCGGCTCGGGGGGGGGGGTGGAGAGCTCTTCTACTCCTCGTAGCCAATCCGCATGGACACAGGCATCCATGGATACTCCTGTCTTCATTGTGGGGATGGCGACAGCCATCTTTGCAGGTTCTGGTGCAGCTGAATCGGGAGCACCTCAACTGGAGGCATCAATGGCAGATGCACCTTTCTCTGTTCTGCAGTGACTACAAAGGATGAGTGATATCTGGATTAAAACACATGTATTTCTTTTCCACCTTTCCATATACAATAGGGGCAACCCTAAAGACTATCACAGGGTTCCCCCTGGGACCAAAAAGGATGCCAAGTCACTATTTTTATTCGGGAATATGTTAGAAAACTGGGCAACCAAAAATGAAATTGGGATCTTCCCACACAAAACCAAGGTCTAGACCGTACTCCTTAAATGAGATTGGGTCCTTTTCTCATCAAAAACCCTCCCCTTTTTCAATGTCTCTATATTGGTATGCAGATTCTTATTTCAAGGCCTCTGAAGCAAATGTTCCAATTTGTACAGGTCGAAAAAAGTGACTGTAGCCCTTCTTGGTGTTGAAGGCTTTAGAGTAACCCAAAACGTTATTTTAACTCTGAAATAGATGCAGGCTTTCTGAGGTTCTCTATTTTATTTATTTATTTACATTTATAAAACACACTAAATCTGTAGGCATCAAGGCGCTGTTACAACCAGTTACACTTCAGTCTTGAACGGACATACAGAGTGGGGGGGGGGAGTTCGGGGGAAAAATGGGAGGCATATACATTCAGGCAGGGGTAAGGCCCTCAAGTGCAAGGTTAGTTGAAGAGCAATGTTTTCAGTGTTCTCCTGAACACACAGTACGATTGTTCTGCTCTCAGAAATGGCGGGAGAGCGTTCCAACGTCTAGCTCAAAGGTGGGGAAGCTTGCCCCACTTGCTCTAGATTTTTTTAATTTATGAAGAAGCAGCCTGTTTGTGTATGCCTATCTGAGTGGTCTGTCTGATGGGCCTCTGTTGATCGTCTGGGAGAGGTAGGGTGGGGCTGAGTCATAGAGGCACCTGTGTGTGATGGAAAGAGTCTTGAAAATGATTCGCTCCTGAACAGGGAGCCAGTAGATCTCTTTCCTGGCACCAGAGAGGTGCTCTCTTATGGCAATGTTAAGGGCAGCCCCAATGACATTGCTCTGGATCACCTGCATCTTGCTGTTGTTGTGTTGTGAGGTGCCTGCGTATAGGGCGTTGCAGTAGTCTAGCCTTAGCCCGATGATTGCTCTGGCGATGGTAAGGCGACTGTCCTGGGAGAGGAAGGCTCTGGAGGCATTGATAAGCTTTGTGGTGTGGGCAGTGGATGATGCAATAGTATTCATCTGGCATGTGAGTGAGAGGGTGGCATTGCGGTAGACTCCAAAGGTCTTAACTGTAGAGGAAACACAGATTTGTATGCTGTCAATGTTGAAGGAGTAGTAGGTAGGGTTGAGTTTCTTAATTGCAGGTGAGTGGCCGATCAAGAGGAGCTCTGTCTTTTCATCGTTGAGGCAGAGTCGTTTGTGGCCCTCCAGGAGTACACTGCATTAAGGGTATGCGTGTCATTTGAGTAGTTGCCGGTCAATGGGAAGAGAATTTGGGTGTCATCGGCATAATTGGTTTAGAATATGTCGATGGAGTCAAGTAAGTCAAAGATGGGTTTGGTGAATATATTGTATACGGTGGGGGCTACGCACGATCCCTGTGGGACTCCACAGGGAATGGGCTTGGGTGGGACATTGACAGTGTCGGCGAACACTCTCATTGAACGGTCCTTGAGGAAAGATGCGACCCAGGCCATCACCTCGGGTGAGAAAGGGGTTGCTGTGGTGAGCTGATGACAGATGAAGTGGTGGTCAACGAGGTTGAATGCTGCTGAGAGGTCTAATAGAAGGAGAGTAGGCGTACCTTTGTCTCTGAACTTGTCCAGCTGGTCCTTCAGGTCGAGCAGGGCAGACTCAGTGCCGTGGCCTGGCCTGAAGTCTGATAGTCACGTTCCAAGGATGTGGTGGGCCTCAAAAAAAATCTTGATTTGCATGTAGGCTGCTTTGTCTAGAATTTTCAGTAGAAAGGGGATTGTGGTGACGGGCCGGTAGTTGTTTGCAATGGTTGGGTCGAGAGAAGCTTTCTTGACTAGTGGGAGGGCACAGGCTTCTTTAAGGCTGGCAAGTACTAGGCTGCTGGCAAAGGAGCAGTTAATGAATTTGGTGATGAATGGTATGAGGGATTCTGAGCATTCCTTGACAATGAATGCTGGGCAGGATCTCCTTTGCACCTGGTGGGTTTCAGGCTGGTTAGGATGGTGGCCGTTTCATTTTTAGAGACAGGTCTGAAGTTGAATAGTGGGGTCTGTTTAAGGGTTTGTCTAGCATGGTCAGAAGCATGGGCAGAGGTGGGCGAGTTGGGACATTTGAGAAGGGATTGTTTGTGGAGGATTTTTGTGTGTATCAGATCTATTTTGTTCAACAGGGCATTCTGTATCAAGCTACGTCTTCCATTTCTCTTAGAATGATGATTAACTCTCTTGTGATGGAGTTACAGGTATGCGAGCACATGCATTGGGTGTCATGATGCCTACCTCCAAGGTGCCGGACAAGACCCAGCTGCCCCAGAGGCAGACATCTTGTCTTCATGGGAAGTCACAACAGCCTCAAGTAGGGGCTCTTTGGACTCAGTCCTGGCGCCTTTGGCGCCAGGCTCATAAAAGGGGACTTTGTGTTACAGGTGCTTAGTGTTAACTTACCTGATGCAGACCATGCTGCAACATCCAGGCCTTCTGAGGCCTGAATGGGACTACTTTATCTTTGGAACTACTTAACCACACGGGTGTGGTCAGGGGAGGAATACAAACCTGAGAGGAAGGATACATACCTGGAACTACTTTGAAGGCTATTTAAGCCACGCCCAAGCAGCAACTCACGCTTCGCGTTGTTCTGCATCTAGCAGCTGGACGCTCACCGTGTTTGCTCCTGCATTCTGTCTTCTGCCACTCCTGCCAGCATCCCGGAACACCTGCAAAGAGAGAAGTGAAGAGAAAAGGGTAAAGAAGAGTCCTTACCTGCTAAATCCGCATTCCGGAGACATCTCGCCTACGGTCCTGAAAAGGAAGACATCCATTTAAAAGCACATCGCATCGATCGCTGCAGCGCCGCATCTCAATCACCGGTACAAGGTACCACCACGTTCTACGGCGACATCTGGACTCACAGCCACATCACCGCGCCTAGGGAGAAAAAGACAAGAATAAAGGTGAGAGGGGAAAGAAAACAAGGAAACCTTAATTTCCATTACAAAGCTTACCTGTTGGGTTATTCCAACTTCATTTTGGGTCGGTGCCGCATCCTGGCATTTCCGGACCCTGGCCCCTAAGGGGAAAAAGAGACATCAGCGTTAGTGGGCGCATGAAAAGACGTTACCCAACGCCCATTAAAGACTTACCTGTTTTCTTCTGGATTGATCTTTGTTTCGGGTCCGTGCCGCATCCAGGCATTTCCGGACCCCGGCCCCTATGGGGAAAAAAGACATCAGCGTTAGTGGGCGCATGAAAAGACATTACCCAAATGCCCATTAAAGACTTACCTGATTTCTTCTGGATTGAGCTTCGTTTCGGGTCGGTGCCGCATCCAGGCATTTCCGGACCCCCGCCCCTATGGGGAAAAAAGACATCAGCGTTAGTGAGCGCATTGATACAAGGACACTGAGAGAACTCTCATCAAGCTCACCAGAGTCTCATTCTTCGGTTCCACAGCTCTTCTCGGAATAGTTTCCGCACCTGAAAAAGAGACAACGAACAATTATTATTACGGAATCATACTCATTAACAGAATCCTTACGGTACTATACCGGGAAAACAAAACTTGAACCCTCTACAATCAAAATCCCAGTGAAGTAACTGGATGCAATGCGCCCCTGCATGAGAAGCAGGATGGAGAGCTCCGGTCCAGTCCATCTTCCGGGTCCTGCGCTTCACCATAGAAGAAGCAACAACACTCCAAACCAGACCTGCGCCTCCGTGGGAGTCAGGTGAGCGTAACAGAACGCAAAGCCTACCTACAATTTCCCACCCGGGCGCTACGGAAACTTCCGAGACAGACCAGCTGGCTCAGCTTTTGGGGGAATTAAGGGCAGAAGTACACTCCGCCCGCCAGGAAACTAATGCTCTCAAAAGGGAATTAATCTTATCCAAGGAAAGAACTGATGACCTGGCCAAACGATTGTTGCAGGGTCAAGCAGGACAAACTCCTTTACCTAGTTCTGGGGGTAATACCTCGTCAATGGTTTCGAATAACCCAGTACAAATCAATCTACCTGAAAACATGCCTTTTGCCCCGCCTGAACGTTTTGCGGGGGACCCCAAGAAATATGCCGTTTTTATGAACCATTGTCGCCTTCACTTTCTATGCAGACCTGGGGCCTTCCCTAATGATCAAACCAAGGTAGCCTTTGTATTATCGTATCTCAGTGGCTGTGCTGCCGATTGGTCTGTTTCGTTGGTAAGTCAGGATGACCCAATTCTCCAGGATTTTCAAAGCTTCCATGCGGGCATGGAAAGATTATTCGCTCGACACTCTCAGGGACAGGCCCTTGACAACGAACTACTATCCTTACGACAAGGTAACCAAGATCTCTTATCTTATATTGCCACCTTTAATAGGCTGGTTGTAGAAACGGGGTGGCCCGAAAATAAAAGGATCACACTATTTCATCGAGGCCTGCGCGGAGAACTTAAGGATGTTCTAGCTCAAATAGTAAATCCACCTCAAGCCTGCGCAGAATACATAGACTTAGTGGTCCAACTTGACCACAGACTGCAAACTAGAAAAGCAGATCGGTCCAAGTTCAAAACTCGTGTGCTGATCAAAACTCACGCTAACCCTAAGAGTACCGACGTTTCAGAACCTATGCAGATCGGCGGTGTTAAAGGACCATTGACGCAGAAGGAACGAGAGAGAAGACGGCAAAAGCAACTATGTCTCTATTGCGGGGCTTCTGGTCACTTTCTACGAGACTGCCCGGTAAAGCCACCTAAGAAGGTGGTTGGAGCCACGGACAACAATTTAATAGAACCTGATTCGGGAAACGGTCAAGCCCGACAAGCGTAGAGGTCTGCTTGCCGAGCTTGAAAACAGACTCTTTGACCTCGCATTTTGTCATGCCAATGGTGCTCGTGGACCCGAAACAGCCTCAGCGGTTACATGCTATAAAAGCATACATCGACAGTGGAGCTATTGGAAACTACGTAGATCGTGAATTGGCCTCCAGGATTAATCTTCCTCTCCGTCCGAAAGTTAACAAGGATGTCATTACTACAGTAGATGGAACCGAAATAGCCTCAGGGCCGGTAACACATTCTACTACAGAAATGACACTAGTGGGACAGGATGGACATCAGGAAGCAATTGTGTTCGATGTAATCAAGGCCCCACAATTTCAAGTAATTCTAGGAATCCCTTGGTTAGAAAGACCTAATCCTCGAATTGACTGGCGAGCAAAGAGAATAACCTTTCCTGATTGTGAACTGACTTGTTATCCAAGAAATCCAGATATGGGTCTGGCCACAGTAACTTCCACCACGATACAACTACCGGTTGAATACCAAGAGTTCCAAGACGTTTTTCAAAAAGAACAGGCGAACACGTTACCTCCCCACCGGTCGTTCGATTGTCAAATCGACCTGGTACCCAATGATCAACCGCCCTGTAGTAGGATTTATGCTCTTACTGAACCTGAGAACGTTCATTTGCGTCAGTATTTAGATCAGTATCTTGCCAACGGTTTTATTCGCCCGTCAAAGTCTCCTGTTTCCTCAGCTCTGTTCTTCGTGCCGAAAAAAGAAGGCGACCTTAGAACATGTATTGACTACCGCGCCCTAAATCAAATAACGATTAAGAATCGTTATCCTCTGCCCCTGATCCCTGAACTTCTTGACCAGGTAAAAGATGCTTGTATATACACCAAGTTAGATCTCCGAGGAGCTTATCACCTGGTACGTATAAAAGAAGGCGACGAATGGAAGACTGCATTATGCACCAAATATGGGCACTTTGAATATCAGGTGATGCCCTTCGGATTATGCAACGCACCTGCCCCCTTTCAATACTTTATGAATGATGTTCTTCGGGAACTTATTGATGTTTGTGTCATCGTAGATATCGATGACATCCTGGTATACTCCTCCTCGGAATCCGAACACAGAAAACATGTCAGGGCAGTTCTTGAGAAATTGCGCCAGCACAACCTGTTTGCGAAACTTGAAAAATGTGTTTTTCATACCACATAGGTCGAGTTTCTCGGATTCATCCTGACACCTAAAGGAGTCCGAATGGACTCGCGAAAGGTGGACGCCATCCTCAAATGGCCATCTCCTAACTCTGTTAAGGGGGTTCAGAGTATGCTTGGCTTTGCCAATTTCTATCGAAGATTCATCTCGGAATTTTCTCGAGTGGTCCAACCCATAACAGCCCTCTTACGGAAGAATAAACGTTTCGAATGGACTCCTGAGGCAGAACAGGCCTTTCAAGACCTAAAGACCAAATTCACCTCCGCCCCTGTATTGAAGCATCCGCGCCCAGATCTCCCTTACATTGTTGAAACCGA
Source organism: Ambystoma mexicanum (assembly GCF_040938575.1). Taxonomy (NCBI): domain Eukaryota; kingdom Metazoa; phylum Chordata; class Amphibia; order Caudata; family Ambystomatidae; genus Ambystoma; species Ambystoma mexicanum. Next base: position 141,476,203 of record NC_090930.1, on the reverse strand, counting down.
CGCTTCCAGTTTGGCCTTGGGTGCTGTCTTGTCTCAAAGGGATCCAGAAACTAACCAGATGCACCCTGTAGCCTTTTGGTCCAGGAAATTCACGGCTCCTGAAATCAATTACGCAATCACCGACAAAGAATTACTAGCTATTAAGTCCGCCTTCAAGGCTTGGCGTCATTACCTCCTCGGCGCAAGACACACCATTACGGTGATTACAGATCACAGGAATTTGCAATATCTAAAAACGGCCAAAGCCCAATCATCCCGCCAACTTCGATGGGCTTTATTCTTTGCAGAATTTGATTTCATAATCACCTAACGCCCTGGTTGCAAGAATGGCAAAGCGGACGCTTTATCCCGGCTTGGAATGGATGAAACAAATTCAATCTTAGAACCAGTACCAATTATACCCGAACAAAGAATTTTAGGCTTGACCTCTTTACAAACTATAGAGGACGTTCAAACTCGAGTTAAACAATTTTTAAATTCCACAACCTTGCAAGAATGGACTCAAAAGGGGTCACACTTTTCCGTTAATAACGATTTACCGTACTTCCAGGGGCGGTTATTTCTGCCCAACAAAGAACTGCAAGAATTGGTCATTGCTCACTATCATGATACATTAATGGAAGGACATCCTGGTATCGCAAAAACTGAGGAAAAGATCAAACGACAATTCTGGTGGCCATCCTGGAGAAAAGACATAAAATCTTTTGTGATGTCTTGCGGAGTTTGTGCCCAAAATAAAGGTCAAAAGAAGAGACCAGCCGGTCTCCTACAACCCTTGGAAATTCCACCGGCCCCTTGGCACACCTTGTCAATGGACTTTATTACCGACCTGTCTCCTTGCTATGGATATAACACTATCTTGGTAATCGTGGATCTGTTCTCCAAGATGGCCCACTTTATCCCTTTAAAAGGGGTACCTTCAGCCTCCATCTTGGCCAAGGAATTTCTGGAAAACATAGTTCGTATTCATGCATGGTTTTCCATCCATATTAATCTCAGACCGAGGAAGCCAATTTATTTCCCATTTTTGGGGGAAATGTTGCCAACTGGCACAAATTGATGTACGCTTATCCACTAGTCACCTCCCCCAGACCGATGGTCAAACCGAGAGGACTAACCAAACCCTTGAACAATATCTTCGGTGCATGTTGCATCAATCTGAAAACAGCTGGAAAGATATTCTATGGATCGCAGAGTATGCATATAACAATTCTGTACATTCTGGAACAGGACAAACCCCTATTTACACCTTGTATGGTCATCATCCTAGAACCTCAGACCTAGACCCTCCTCAAAACCTGGAAATGCCTGCAGTTGATCATTTGCATTCTACTATAACCCAAGCCTTCAAGGAAGCTACAATTCATTTGCAACAAGCCAAGAAAAAATACAAAGAAAATGCTGATCTACATCGGAGTGAAGCGCCTTCGTACCAGATTGGAGACCAGTTGTGGCTGTCAACCAAGCATTTGCCTCTCAAAGGACCGCGGACTTTTAATCCCAGATACATTGGACCCTATCCCATCAAAGCTATAATTTTTTTTTTTTTTTTAAATATTTTTTATTTTATCTCAACCAAACAACAGTACAACGAAACATAAATAAACACCTCCAACAACAAAACCAAACGAACAAAAAATAAGGCACTGCAATCCCCATCCCTCCCCCCTATGAGCCTGTAGAGTGTCCGCCATCAGTGTCCGTTCCATGCGGTGGGGCCTCTTCGCTCTCAAGTCCAGCCGAGGCCGACCCCGCAATCAAAGCTATAATTAACCTGGTGGCCTTTAAACTCGATCTACCAGCCAACATGCGAATTCATCCCGTTTTTCATGCATCACTGTTAAAACCGGTGCAGCCTGGAACCAGACTAAGCAAACCACCTGAACCAATTCAAATCGATGGGAAATTAGAATTTGAAGTTAAGGACATATTGGATTCCAAAATGTTAAAATCAAAACTCTTCTATTTAGTTGATTGGAAGGGGTACGGACCTCAGGAAAGATCTTGGGAACCAAGTGACCATCTACACGCCCCGCGATTAGTGCAAAGATTCCACCGAAAATTCCCAAGCAAGCCGAAACCCCCGGAAAGGGCGACCTTGGGAGGGGCCTTGGGAGGGGGTACTGTCATGATGCCTACCTCCAAGGTGCCAGACAAGACCCAGCTACCCCAGAGGCAGACATCATGTCTTCAAGGGAAGTCACAACAGCCTCAAGTAGGGGCTCTTTGGACTCAGTCCTGACGCCTTTGGCGCCAGGCTCATATCGGGCCACAGTCCTGGCGCCATAGGCGCCAGGCTCATAAAAGGGGACTTTGTGTTAAAGGTGCTTAGTGTTAACTTACCTGATCCAGACCATGCTGCAACATCCAGGCCTTCTGAGGCCTGAATGGGACTACTTTATCTTTGGAACTACTTAACCACATGGGTGTGGTCAGGGGAGGAATACATACCTGAGAGGAAGGATACATACCTGGAACTACTTTGAAGGCTATTTAAGCCACGCCCAAGCAGCAACTCACGCTTTGCGTTGTTCTGCATCTAGCAGCTGGACGCTCACCGTGTTTGCTCCTGCATTCTGTATTCTGCCACTCCTGCCAGCATCCCGGAACACCTGCAAAGAGAGAAGAGAAGAGAAAAGGGTAAAGAAGAGTCCTTACCTGCTAAATCCGCATTCCGGAGACATCTCGCTGACGGTCCTGAAAAGGAAGACATCCATTTAAAAGCACATCGCATCGATCGCTGCAGCGCCGCATCTCACTCACCTGTACAAGGTACCACCACGTTCTACGGCGACATCTGGACTCGCAGCCACATCACCGCGCCTAGGGAGAAAAAGACAAGAATAAAGGTGAGAGGGGAAAGAAAACAAGGAAACCTTAATTTCCATTACAAAGCTTACCTTTTGGGTTATTCCAATTTCATTTCGGGTCGGTGCCGCATCCTGGCATTTCCGGACCCCGGCCCCTAAGGGGAAAAAGAGACATCAGCATTAGTGGGTGCATGAAAAGACGTTACCCAAAGCCCATTAAAGACTTACCTGATTTCTTCTGGATTGATCTTTGTTTCGGGTCCGTGCCGCATCCAGGCATTTCCGGACCCCGGCCGCTATGGGGAAAAAAGACAACAGCGTTAGTGAGCGCATTGATAGAAGGACACTGAGAGAACTCTCATCAAGCTCACCAGAGTCTCATTCTTCTGTTCCACAGCTCTTCTCGGAATAGTTTCCGCACCTGAAAAAGAGATAACGAACAATTATTATTGCGGAATCATACTCATTAACAGAATCCTTACGGTACTATACCGGGAAAACAAAACTTAAACCCTCTACAATCAAAATCCCAGTGAAGTAACTAGATACAACGCGCCCCTGCATGAGAAGCAGGATGGAGAGCTCAACCTTTCAAACCCTAAGGTGAGACTTCACGTGGGGGTCGCAGGAGGGTTTCGTAGAGGGGTGAGAAGGGAGCGGGAGGCCTAGACTTTCTCCCGCAGATTGTTAATACTCCCTTTTCACATACAGAAAGATATTCCTGCGAGCCAGACAAGCCAGATTCGAAGGTCCGGTCCAGTCCATCTTCCGGGTCCTGCGCTTCACCATAGAAGAAGCAACAACACTCCAAACCAGACCTGCGTCTCCGTGGGAGTCAGGTGAGCGTAACAGAGGGCCCAGAGTTAACGCTAATTGCGCCCAGCGCAGAAAGTTCCCCACCGCTGAAAACTTTTACGCAATTAGGGGTACCGTAATCTGGTGGCACAATCAGCACCTCCACTATCAGCGCCAGCGGGAAACACGTCACCAGCGGAATGGTAAGCACTGCAGCCGACATTTTGAAAGTCACAATCCATCAAATATCAGAGCACCCAGTAGCCATCCACCTAATCTAAACAGCTACAATGTCCAAGGGGAAGGTCAGGGGAAAGGCTGCATAAGATCGGCTCAGAAAGTCGAAATTCACAGAGGGGGAGGTGGTGTTGCTGGTGGATGAGGTTGTGGCCCACCATGAGGAGCTGGTGTGAGGCAACGCAAAACCTCTGCCCAGCACCGCACCAACATCTGGCAGATGGTGAGCCAGAAGGTCACTGCAGTTGCCCGCGTTCCCCGGGATGGGGAAGACTGCAGGAAGAGGTGGAGCGACCTGCAGGTCTGGGGACTGCTGGCCCAGCACAAGCAGGATACCATGGCCACTGGTGGAGGGACAGTGCCACCACTTGCACTGATGCCAAGGGTGGAGAAGTGCAGCTCAGTGCTTGATATGGAGGATATTGAGGGCGTCAGAGGTGTAGGCCCAGCACAGTATGCCCCAGTGGACAGACCCATGAGTCGGGCATTGCGACAGGGGGCAGTAAGTGGATGCCACATCCACCACCCACCATAGCATTCATGAACCAGTGCACCACACATCTATGGTAGGAGCATAGGAGCACAGTGCCATGTACCATACCCCCCAACCACACGCACTGGCAATGTTGGGCCATGGGAATCAGATGCATGCAATCCAAGTAACAGCAAGCCCAGCAACGTCCTCTTGCCACACCCCCAGTGGCCAAATGCAGACCCCCTATCTGCACTACCCCTTTATGCACCCGTCATCATCAATGTAAATCCAATTGCAAACACCCCAGACCAAGCCTGTGCATCAGAACAATAGCCCAATGCTCCAAATATCACCATGTATAAGTTTTAATGCATGCCAAAACATGTGGGTGTATGTAACCTAACACCATCACATATGTCCCCTACAGGCACACAAGCAACGACAGAGGCATCGGGGGATGAAGAGGTGGCTGGCCTGTCTGGGAGTATGCTGTCACATGACACAGCCACCACCACCAGCACCCTGGAAAGGGACAGACATGCCACCCATTGGCGTACAACACAGCCCACTACACCCCATTGCAGCAGGGGCAGTCATACACCCAGGCCCAGCTGACCAGGAGCACACCAGTTGCTGCACACAACACCTCTGCTGCTGTGGACACCAACACAGAGGATACACCTGCACCCACCGTGACATTGGAGGCACATGGGAGTAGCAGCACTGACAGTGACCAGGCGGTAGTGCCCGCAACCCCAGTCTGCTCAGACAACCCACCGCTACACCGGGGAGCACAACACATGGCCGACATAGCAGCCAGAGCCCCCATAGCCCATGACGTCGCCCACGCGTGCCATGAAACAGGCCTGTACTGAATGGCAACACCTATTACAAGGTTCCACACACCCTTTCCAGATCAGGACCGATCACAGGAACCTTAAAGTGCTCCAACAGATGGACAGCGCCAATGCCCGCAAGCCAGATGGGCTTTTTTCTGTGCCCAATATGACTTTACTATAACCTAAATCTGGGTTTTGACAATCTAGTGGCTGGTGGACTATCTCCGAAATGGGCCTCTCCTGCTGCCAAGACCAGGAGTTGGAACCCCTCTTCTGAAGAAATTGTTTTCTAGGAACAGTTTCAAACTTTCTGCAGGAAGTCTAGGAAACTGCTGCCAAGTTTTCATATGATCAGTCAGATCTTTTTTACCAGAAGGTCAGGGATCTCCTCTTTCATCAGGATCTATTTCTGGTACCCACACCGTGCTTACAACGAATGGTCCTCTCTTGGTGCCAGGAAGGGAATACTGCAGGTCACAAAGGGGTTGATTCCACCCTGGATCTCGTCAAACTGTCATTCTGGTGGCTTACCATGTACAGTGATGTCAAGGCCTTCGTCACTCTTGTGCCACATGTGCCCAATGTAAGCACAACACTGGCAGACGCATTGGCTCACTAGAACAAAGCCCAAATCCCATTAGACCTTGGAGTCATATTTCCACCGATTTTGTTGTCCAATTACCCCTCTCGAGGGGCTGTACTGCAATAATGGTTACAGTGGAAACCTACAGTAAATTGCCTCACTTTGTCCCCTTCTCTAGACTTCCTACTGCTTCAGAATCTGCCATGGTTTTCCTTAAAGAAATTTTCAGACTGCATGGATTGCCTGACTCGATCACCTCGGGCCGTGGGACTCAGTTTACCTCAAGATTCTGGAAGACATTGTGCGATTTGTTAGGTATCGACAGAGCACTCTCCTCTGGATACCACCCACAGTCCAATGGACAGAACAAATGGCTCAACTGCACTATGTAGAAATATCTCAGATGTTTCATAAACACATGTCAGGATATCTCGGTAGAATTGCTTCCTACAGCTGAATTTGTGTATAGCAACACAGTGCATCCTGCCATTGGGATGAGTCCATTTTATTGCACCCAACTCTACGTTTCCTGCTTCAGCTGTTCCATCTATTGATGCACTCCTCAAAGACAATTCTCAAGCACACAAAGAAGCATTGGAAAACCTGAGGAAGGCCATACATGAATACAAGATACAAGCTGACCTACACAGAAGAAAGGTTCCAGAATGGGACGTGGGTACTCTAGTATGGCTTTCCACCAAACAGCTGCCCACATGGGTTTACCCTTCTAAATTCTCTCACTGGTTCATCGGCCCCTTCGAGATTATTACTAAAATCAACCCAGTGACTTTTAGACTTAAGCTGCCACCCTCTTTAAGCAGGTTACATCCGGGTGTTCACTCTTTCCTTTTACACACTTGCTTACAGGACCCATACCATCGCAAGAGGAATGCCTTCCAGACGGCACACCCCCAGGATACTGAGGAATATGAGGTCTCCAGAATATGGGATTCCATGCATCATAAAGGGAAGCTTCAATACTTGGTACAATGGAAATGTTATCCACTTTCAGAAAACTGCTGGGAGCCAGTCTTTGTCATCAATGCACCCTACTTGCTCAAGCGGTTTCATCGGATGCATCCAGGAATCCCTTGGACCTCCATGCACAGAAGGGCCATAATGTCATCGAGCGGCCCTCGTGGAGACTTTGGAGGAGGTGTAAGCTCCTCCATTACTGTTCCATCACATATTTTTCAAATGCACCTGCGCGTTCTAGTCTTCTAGGTTTCCTGCTTCCATGCTCACATTTATGCTTGCTCCTCCCATTCCTCTTTGCGTTGCAACCACAGTGCTTTCTTGCTGTTTCCTGGGTGCGCACGTTAGTATTCCTCGCTCCCTCTTTGTTTCTTGCTGTCCTGCTGCTTCTCAGCTACCGCTGCTTTCCACATTCGCTCTTCAGTGGCTGCTGCTTGCGTTATGCTGCTCCTTGCCTCGCTCACACCCTTTACTTACTGGCTCCTCCTCCATTCAATTCCTCCTTTCTCCTTCGCTTCAGGTCTCCTCCTGCTTTTGTGGAGACAATCCAGCATCATTTATCAGATTCCTACATGGAAATACTTGGATCCTTTCAACCTGCATTTCTGGAAAGTAGGGTTTTTTGTAGCCTCAGGCATTTTCCCTTCACTACCGGCTGCTCTCGGGAGGTCAGTCTCCTGCCTAGGCTGTAAACACAGCGGGCATACTACCTCCCGGGGTCAGCCATTTCTCTACAAGGAACGTAAAACTACAAAGAAGAAAGGCTCAACTACACCATCTGACGAGGAAGTAGTGTTCTCATCAGAAGAAAATTCAGGTGAGGACGTTGTTACACTTGGTGACAAGTGTTCACAAATAATGTGTCAGGATGCAGTAATCGTGGTCTCCCTTACCCATGTTTTGAGCACGGGACAAGGTGGAACCTCTGAGCACAACACACTTCTCAGGCTTCCCCAGCGCGAGACGACACTGTTCTGCTCTCAAACTTCAAGAACCTTGATGGTCAAGTCTCTTTTCCTGCAAAAAGTCTCTTGCCTTCAAGGGTCGGAAAATAACAAACCAAAAAGTTCCTTTTATATGGTAGATAGGGTAATGATGGCTCACTCCTAGGTCCCCCTCTTCCCAATTTTCAGCCTCCCGCTTTTGGGTTCACTATGGCTTTATCTTGGTTCACAAATCGTAATGTCTTTTTAAACAATTCCTCAGGGTTCGCCCCTTTTTGCCGACCTCCCTCTGCCGGGTTCACTCTGCCCACCTTTTGCTAAACAGTTCCCTGTGTACATCCCTCAGTCAGGTTCACTTCTGTTAACACACTATTCATAGGGACGTAAGACTTTGCCCCTTTTTGTCAGCATCCCTCTGCCAGGTTCACTGTTGCCAACTTTATCAATCGTGCCTTTCTCAATCACCTGACGGTGAAAGACTTTTGACTGTACAAAGGATTTTGCAAGACCCCTGTATGACCACTTTGACCGATCCTTTGTTGCCTTATTGCTGTAGTTGGTGTTAGCGGCTCCTGGTTCTAGTTCGGGAAGCACATGGAAAGAATTTTCATCCTCCGGTTTTGTCCAAATGTGGGCAGGCTGCCTAGGACTCATTGTTTGAGAACCTCTCAGATTTTGTTGACTCTGACATGGGGTTCAGGCTGGTTCAGTTGAGAATGAAAGGGGACAATTGGCAGGATGGGTGTCCAAGTTATCAGCTTGTAGCCCAGCTATTCCTGGTATAATCACTGTGACTGAATCCCTTGCCAGGTTTCGGGGATTTTGTCGAAGTGCTCAGGGGATCCAGCCTATAGCACCCCATGTGATCATCTACTGGTTTGGGGGAGCACCTGGCTCCCTGGGTGACCCCACAACTGTCTCCAGAGCAAGGAAGTGAACTTTCTTATTAGACCCCAGTGGATCTGATATGGGGCAACTACTAAGGTAGTCTACATTTGCTTACAGAAAGAATTCTCTATAGGTTACATGAAAAGTATAGAGAAACAGGGCCATCAACCAGGGCATGACCGTGGGATTTGTAGCCTGTGTCGTAACTAACACAGCTTAGTTGTGCATGACCAGAGGCCAGAGTGAAACATTGTCCAGCAAGATAGTATTTTGTGAAGTCGCTGAGTGAAAACTGTGATTGCCCCGCCTATAATTTGTATTTTATTTGTATTTTAATATTTTAATAATGGAGACAAACATGGGATGACCAGGGAATACTCCCCATTCTGCCCCAGCCTCAACATCCACTGGCTCCTGGGAGCACCAAACCTGCTGAATCACCACCATGGCAGTCGCCAGGAAAGGGACTTTATCAAGGTCATACCCTCAGGAAGTCCTAGGGATTGTAGGATCCAAAAACTAAGTGCCAGCTATTCTTTTACTGGAGAAACCCTTACAAAGGTGCACCCAGATTCAACTTTTACATTGAATACATTCAGTCACATTCACACCTGAACATCTGAGAGGCATCCTAATGTGCCTGAATTACACTCCTTCTGGCTCCCCATTTCACGGTCTTCGTTTTTAGCACCATTATCCCCTAGTGTGAACGGTACACTTTACAAGTTAATAAATAAAATGAATTAATAAAACGCATGTAAATATGTTACAACACATGGGGCCTCATTACGGGTCCGACGGTAACCCTGCCAGTGCTACCGGCGAGTTGCCAACAGACCCGTAATAATTTACCGGCCCTGGAAGTCAGGCGCCAGTAAATTGTAAGTCCCCATTCCCATAGAGTCCTATCGAGTGGGAACACCAAAGCACCAGCACCGCTGATAACGGTGCCGCTGTTTCCATGAAAGGTTTGCCGGCTGTGACCGCTGAACCTGGCAGGGTCAGACCTGTCAGGCACAGAGAATACGGCAGGCAAACACATAGTTTGCCGGTCCGGAAACAAGGGTGCCGGTGTGCTTACCGGCACCCTTGTTTCCAGACCGGCAACATTGTAATGAAGCCCATGGTCATTGGATCAATTAAGTAGCTACGGCCGAACATGTTGCACAGTTTCTTGAGGTCTCACTAGCTATGGCCCTGTACGTGTTGCACCAATATCTTCCTTTTGGACATTCATTTGTTACCAAACACCCATTGCCCCGTGCCCAGTAGATGTTAAAGCTTTTTTTTCTAACTCCTTTTTCCTGCGATAATTTCACAATAATTATTTCCAATAACAGTGGTTGAGTGGCGGGTCACCGATTCCTGCGATAACGGGAAAAATTGCTCTGCATTAAAATGTCTTGCATGCCCTCAAAAGCACTAAACATATCTCCCCCTTCTGTTTTCCAGGTCCCCTCACTCCACTCAGTTTCTTTTCCCCTCCCTAACCCTCTCCCATTACCCTATCACTCATCGCTTCGTGTAACGCACATTTTTTTCTGAGCGTGTCTTGGGGCGTTGGTGCTGTAATCTTGTGAAATTCAAGTAGTCTTCCCGTGATAAACCGAACATTTCCTACCCGTAACTGGGTCCCAACCCCACGCCCAAATCCCCAACTTCACATGGTGTGTTCTTTCCCGCTCTCGACCTCTAGCCTGATATGATTGCTATTGCTATTTCTATTGGCATTTGTATTGCGCCTACGGCCAGGCCATCTGTCAGAGCCTTCAGTCTTCTTCTTCTGGCGCAGAGGCAGCACAAACGCCTCCCTTCCCGTTAGGTCTTGAGGCCTGGAGATTACACCATCGCAGGCTTCTGCGACCCTTCGGGGAAAGAGGGTTAGGGTCCGTGGATTGGATAGGCTGAGGGTTTTAGGATCACCGGAAAGAGGTAGAGGAAGGAGTTGTGGATAGGGAAGGGGGAATTAGGATAACATGCTCCTCGGCTCCTGCTTCCTTTCAGTGGAGTTGTGACTTGTCACTCCAATGCTCTTTACCTCATCTGGTAAACTCGGGAGCCTTTGTGCTGGAGCTCCAACCAGTTTGGCCAACTGCTTCTGCAGAGCCTGTGTGATTGCCTATGTTATTCACAAACACCTACTAAACATATCCCAGGTTACTGCATGCAAAATCCCCACATTACATCATGTAGAAATAAGCATTCCCACATTACTTCATGTAGAAATAAGCATTCCCCACATTGCTTCATGTGAGGGGCAATTCTGTGCTAAGCCCACTCCGTCATTAAAAGCTACAAGAAACATAAACTCGGACTTAGCTTCGTTTTCTGATGATCTGCGGCGACTGCCGTCTTTCCTTTCTCAGCACCGTTCCGCGGAGTCGTCTTTCTCTAAAAGCAAACAAGGAAAGTCAGAACAAATGTGTGTGCTTGTTCTACCCTTAATGGGTTAATTGTTCTGAGATCGAGCGGCCCGTGTCTTTCGTTTTCCCCTTACGGGTCTTAGTAGTCTGGACCATGCAATGCCCCCCACGGTGCATGCGGTAGTTATGTAAGCACTACCCATGCAGGGTTAATAGTTTGTGCCCCAAGAGTTAGTTTCGTTTTGCACGCGACTTGGTTTTCGTGGTTTTCTTGCTAGTTTTATAGAAATCTCTTCCATGCAATTTAGCCGCCTCGCGTGGAACCGTGCGCTACTTATCTTAAGTGTGACGCGGGGCCTGGGGTATGCTTTCAGGCGGGCTGGTGCCCCGCAGATGCTTGCCGACCGGAGCTCGTCGGATACACGTCAGCTCAGGTTGCCGGGCAGGATTGCGAGCAGCGCTCGTGGGGCACGGCTCGTGCATGCGCCCTCGCGTGGGCGCGGTTCTCATGTGTCCTGCCGCCGGGGCCGCTGGGAAATGTAGTCTCTTGGCTGTTCTCCACCCCTGGCCACACGACCTGCTAAAGGGGTGGAGAACACGTCTTGAGAAGCCCGTTGGGCGCTGCAAAGGCCCCCTCCTCCCTCCATAACCCAACATAGGGGCTCTTTTCCCTACCACCACCCCAACACTTGCCAGGGTTCTGACAGTACCTCCCCTCCCTCCGGTGGGCCCAGGTTTAGAAGGATTTCTTCGATGGAATTGGCGGAGGAGCCGAGGAGCATGAATATTAGACGCTGGTTCCCAGGACCTATCCTCAGGGCCATACCCACCCAATCCACCAGATACCACAGTGTACCTTGCCTTACACGTGAATCCAGGATAGCCTGAACCTCGAATTTGGGGTACCCTTCGATCAGGACAGGTGGGGGTTTCTTGGGCGGAATGAAAGACGGGGCTGGTTTGAGCAGAGCAACATGAAATACTGGGTGCACTTTCATATTTGCCGGTAGATCCAGTTTTGCTGCTGCTGGTCCAATCAGAGCTGTGATTTTAAATGGGCCAATGAATCGAGGTTTGAACTTAGGCGACCCCTGTAATCGAAGATTCCGTGTTGAAAGCCAAACCCTGTCCCCAATCCGGTATTGTGGGCTGGGACGCCTTTTCTTGTCTGCCTGTAGTTTGTATGCCTGTTTGGCTTTATCCAAATTGTCTCGTACCTGTTGCCAGATGACCTCTAGCTGTTCCTTCTTTGTCTCCGCTGCTGGTACCTATGGGTACTCGTATTGAGGCACCGGCTGGAAGCGAGGATGATGCCCATACATACTATAGAAGGGCGAGGTTTTCGTTGATGTGTGAAATGCGTTATTATACGCCAGTTCAGCCAGCCATATCACTTTTGCCCAATTGTTCTCTAAACCTTGTGTCAAACAACGAAGGTATTGCTCTAACGACTGGTTCAAGCGTTCAGTTTGGCCGTCTGTCTCCGGGTGATAGCTGGTTGAAAGCCTTATTTCCATTCCCACTGATTTGCAAAAGGCCTGCCAGAACCTTGACGTGAACTGTGGTCCTCGATCTGAGATCACACTATAGGGTACACCATGTAGCCGAATTATGTGTTGTAAAAACAAGTCTGCCACTGTACTAGCCGAGGGGGTTCCTTGGCAGGGGATGAAGTGTGCCATTTTGGTGAGATAGTCCACTACAACCAAGATGGCATTGTAGCCTTGACTTTGTGGTAGCTCCACTATCAGATCCATAGACACGGTATGCCATGGAGTGGGTGGTGTTGGGAGTGGTTGTAAAACTCCCGCCGGTTTCTGATGCTCCGACTTATTTCTCAAGCAGGTTTCACATTTGGCGATGTGTTGTTGAACTTCCTGACTTAACCCTGGCCACCAGAAATGCCAGAGGAGTAATTCTATAGTCTTTCTCTTCCCTGGATGTCCCACGAAAGGTGAGTCATGGCACCATCGAATGGCCTGTTGACGAAGAGGCACTGTTGGGAGATACAATGCTGATTTAAAGAAAGGTAGTCCGTCTTTCACGGTCTTGTTTTTGTCTCCGGCTGTCCAATGCACTAATTCCTGTGCCGACATGGCCTTTCTGATGTCTTCAAAGATAGTATCCACAGCTATGCTACCTATGACACGAGTTGGGTCCGAAATTGTCTTTGGCACGAGTTCTGATTGACTGGAATCCGGACTAGGTTCTGGGTACCGTGACAGTATGTCAGCTTTCCGATTTTCCATACCCGGACGGTATGTCACCACAAAATCATATTCCGAAAATTGCATTGCCCACCGTAGCTGTCTTGGACTCAATGCTTTGGCTGATTTCAAGAATTGCAAGTTCCGGTGGTCTGTGTATATCGTGACAGTGTGTCGAGCTCCCATTAAGTTATGGCGCCATTCGTCGAAGGCTGTCTTGATAGCGAGTAGCTCCTTGTCTGCTATTGCATAGTTTTGTTCAGCTGGCAACAACATCCGGGAGCAAAAGGCAACTGGATGCAACTGACCATCTTCATCTCTTTGCGACAATATTGCCCCAACTGCATAACTGGAAGCGTCGGTTTCCACAATGTACGGCTTGGCTGGATCCGGATGTCGCAGAACTGGCGCAGTGGTAAATGCTGCCTTCAAAGCTTGGAAACCTTCCTCTGCCTTCTCGTCCCACTGGAACGGAACTCCTTTCCGTAATAGTCGTGTCATCGGTTGCACCTTCTTAGCAAAACCATCGATAAAACGGCGATAGAAGTTGGCAAATCCTAAGACTGTTTGAATGTCTTTCACTGAATCAGGAGAGGGCCAGTTTAGAATAGATTGCACCTTCTTTTCGTCCATAGTGACCCCTTGAGGAGACAGAATAAACCCCAAGAATTCTACTGTTGTTTGATGGAATTCACATTTTTCTAGTTTGGCGTACAAATGATGTTCCCGTAGCCTTTGCAGAACGGCCTTGACATGACTCTGGTGTTCTTTTGGGTCTCGTGAGTAGATTAGTATATCGTCGATGTACACTACTGCAAATACATCGATGTAATCATGCAAAACCTCATCTAGAAAATGTTGAAACGCTGCTGGCGCATTGCAGAGCCCGAAGGGCATTACCTGATATTCGTACAGGCCAAACTTCGTGCGGAATGCTGTCTTCCACTCGTCGCCTTGTTTTACCCGTACCAGATGATATGCCCCACGGAGATCTAGCTTGGTGTAAATTGTGGATCCGCGTACCTGATCTAGTAACACTGGTATCAAAGGCAGGGGGTAACGATTTTTTATGGTTATCTTATTAATTGCCCTGTAGTCAATGCCTGTTCTTAGATCCCCTGTTTTCTTTGGCACGAAAAACAGGGGTGAGGAAACCGGAGATTTGGAATGTCTAATAAACACATTAGCCAAGTTCTTTTCGATGTATTCTTTCAGATGTTTTTCTTCTGCTTCCGTAAGCGCATATATTCGACTGCAGGGCAATACTGCTCCTTCCACTAGATCGATTCGGCAGTCAAAAGGCCGGTGTGGGGGTAGGGTCTTGGCCGCGGCTTTGCTAAAGACGTCCCGATATGCTTCATACTCCATAGGCAGGTCGGTTTCAGAACTTCCTCCAACACAATGAGTTACCTTCTCTGATGCTCCACAGTTCGCGTGACAGTGAGTGGAATTAAATTCCAGTATCCCGGTACTCCAATCTATGGTTGGGTTGTGCTGCCGCAGCCAAGTCAACCCCAAAATAAACCCGAACTGAGGAGCTGCTATTACGTCAAAGCGGATTGTTTCCTGATGTTTTACTCCACAACTCAAGTGTAAAGGTAGTGTTTGCTGTGTAATTGGTCCTGAAACCAACTGCGAACCATCCACCGATTTGACTTCTTCTGGACGGGATTTTTCACACAATGGAATACCCATTTTCAAGACAACCTGGCGATCCACGAAATTCCCGGTGGCCCCCGAATCCACCATCAATGACACTGGTGTCCGCTTTTCTTCCCATCTGAGGTGACCTGCTATCAAAACATGACCTGCCTGGCTATGTTGCACGTTCGCTAGAATTTCGTGGGTGTCTTCAACTTTGCTCGTCCTTGCCACCCTCATGGGCAAGCGGTCTCGTTTCCCTAAGGACCTCCCTTCACAGGCTTGTTTGTACATTCCCGCACAAAGTGGCCGGCCTTGCCACAATATAGACACAGTTTCTCTCTTCGCCTCTTCTCTTTCTCCTCTTTAGACAGGGGCCCACGCACAGTTCCGATCTGCATTGGTTCGTCTGTTCCTCTTTCCGATGTCTTTGGGGTCTTTTGTTGATCGAGCCTAACTAGAGGCTTGTTCTCCCACCTGCGCCGGTCTTGTCGCCGCTCATTTTGTCTTTGGTCCAATCTGAGAGCAAGATCGATCATTGTAGAACAGGTCTCTGGTTGTGGGTCAACCTGTGCTACTAAGTCTTTTAAATCTTCCCTTAGCCCCTGATAGAACAAAGCCATCCTTTTTTCCTGAGGCCAATCGGTTTCCATAGCCAGTCGATTAAAGGCCGTGACATAAGTAACCAGTTCTCTGTTGCCTTGTTTTAGTGTCAATAGTTCACGATCCTTCACTAGCGTTGCTGCCCTACGATTAAAGATTTTGCCAAATTCCTCGAGGAACAAATCCCAATCGTAGAGCAATCCGTCGTCCTTTCGGACCAAGGGGGTGGCCCTTGAGGCCGCATCGCCCGTAAGGTAGGAAATCACAAATGTGGTGCGCGCTTGGGCTGTCCGGAAAACCGCTGATTTGGTTAAGAAATGCAGTTGACATTGCATTATAAACTGGTTAAAGGTCTGAGGATCTCCATGGTACCTTTCTGGGGCCGCTAGTGGTATTGGCGGTTCTGTGCATACCTGCACCTGTACTGGAATTGGGGATGACACTCTAGGGGTTGGAAGTGGCGTTGCTTGGGCTTGGCTTTGGATTGTTAAAGTATGGACCTGACCCGCCAGATTCTGGTAATCCTGTCTGGTTGTGGACAATTCCGCTTTCAATTCCTGAAGGAGTGTAACCACATCCGCCATGGTTGTACTGCCTGGGCGCCTGATTTACACGTGGGCTCGCAATTCTGTCAGAGCCTTCAGTCTTCTTCTTCTGGCGCAGAGGCAGCACAAACGCCTCCCTTCCTGTTAGGTCTTGGGGCCTGGAGATTACACCATCGCACACTTCCGCGACCCTTCGGGGAAAGAGGGTTAGGGTCCGTGGATTGGATAGGCTGAGGGTTTTAGGATCACCGGAAAGAGGTAGAGGAAGGAGTTGTGGATAGGGAAGGGGGAATTAGTATAACATGCTCCTCGGCTCCTGCTTCCTTTCAGTGGAGTTGTGACTTGTCACTCCAATGCTCTTTACCTCATCTGGTAAACTCGGGAGCCTTTGTGCTGGAGCTCCAACCAGTTTGGCCAACTGCTTCTGCAGAGCCTGTGTGATTGCCTATGTTATTCACAAACACCTACTAAACATATCCCAGGTTACTGCATGCAAAATCCCCACATTACATCATGTAGAAATAAGCATTCCCACATTACTTCATGTAGAAATAAGCATTCCCCACATTGCTTCATGTGAGGGGCAATTCTGTGCTAAGCCCACTCCGTCATTAAAAGCTACAAGAAACATAAACTCGGACTTAGCTTCTTTTTCTGATGATCTGCGGCGACTGCCGTCTTTCCTGTCTCAGCACCGTTCCGCGGAGTCGTCTTTCTCTAAAAGCAAACAAGGAAAGTCAGAACGAATGTGTGCGCTTGTTGTACCCTTAATGGGTTAATTGTTCTGAGATCGAGCGGCCCGTGTCTTTCGTTTTCCCCATACGGGTCTCAGTAGTCTGGACCATGCAATGCCCCCCACGGTGCATGCGGTAGTTATGCAAGCACTACCCATGCAGTGTTAATAGTTTGTGCCCCAAGAGTTAGTTTCGTTTTGCACGCGACTTGGTTTTCATGGTTTTCTTGTTAGTTTTATAGAAATCTCTTCCATGCAATTTAGCCGCCTCGCGTGGAACCTTGCGCTACTTATCTTAAGTGTGACGCGGGGCCTGGGGTATGTTTTCAGGCGGGCTGGTGCCCCGCAGATGCTTGCCGACCGGAGCTCGTCGGATGCACGTCAGCTCAGGTTGCCGGGCAGGATTGCGAGCAGCGCTCGTGGGGCACGGCTCGCGCATGCGCCCTCACGTGGGCGCGATTCTCATGTGTCCTGCCGCCGGGGCCGCTGAGAAATGTAGTCTCTTGGCTGTTCTCCACCCCTGGCCACACGACCTGCTAAAGGGGTGGAGAACACGTCTTGAGAAGCCCGTTGGGCGCTGCAAAGGCCCCCTCCTCCCTCCATAACCCAACATAGGGGCTCTTTTCCCTACCACCACCCCAACACTTGCCAGGGTTCTGACACCATCTAAGCGCTGTCGTTCAAAACAATCAGCGTCTGCCTATTCCCCCTAGGACTGACTACATAAACAGAAATGTTTGAGTCTCTTTCTGATGTCGAGAATGTTATTAGACTCTGTAAGGTCATGGGGGAGTTTATTCCAAGGTTTGATAGCATCCTTATTCCTCCAAATAGTGTGTTGAGTTCTTTCATTTGTGGCTTCTCCCGGTAATATCGCGGGAATCACTCGCATAGAGCATAAAGTAAATGGTGGATTTTCAATTAAGAAAAGCCTTTCAGCCTCTCTGCTGAAAAGCACCAAGGCTGATATAGATAAAGGTTTTAAGGAACAGGGGGCACCAATGCTCCAATCACAGGGCTGTCAATGCTACACTCAACTGATGATCCCTAATAAGGGTGAAACAAGGTATGAAGCTGTCCTAACAGCGTTGCATAATGTCTGTCTTGGGTTGATTAAGCTATGTATAAAGTAGCACTGCCATCTAAGAAAAAGACAATTTCCCAGAGAAAATGGCTCACATGCGAGCTAATTTGCATACTCACACAGACGTGCTGATGTAGCACAGAACCTGGGGTAAACTTCCAGCAATGGTTACTAGGTGGGGCTGTGGAATGTGTGACGTGGCTTACATGGACTATCCTACTATATATATATATATATATATATATATATATATATATATATATATATATATATATATAGGCTCATTAAGCTTCAGATATGCCAGTATAAAAAAGTAAGATTCACACATAGCTCAAGGAAGCAAAGAAACACCTTTTAGGCAACACTAATTTAAAACCATGGGCCTCATTACAAGTTAGCCGGTCCGGATTTAAAGGTGTCGGTAAAACCGTACCGGCACCGTTTTCTGGACCGCCCAACTACGAGTTTTGTGGCTGTGTGGTGTTAGACCCGCCAGGTCTGACCTGGCGGGCGTAACGCCATCGGCCGCAGATGGACGTTGAAACACTGGCAACATTACCACATGGTTCTGGTGCTTCCACGGCCCCCATTCCCGTGGAGTCCCGGAATGCAGGCTCCGGAATAACCGGACCACCAGGGCTGTAATGCCCCAGTGATTCCGCCAAGTCCAGAGCCAGTAAATCCCCACGAGTCCAGAGGCAGCCTGCCGGTTTTACCTGCACGGCTACCGCCGAACTCGTAATGAGGCCCCATGACATTATTCTGAGACTATGCTTGGATATATTGATGCTAACACTTGGGCATTTATTATAATCCATTACTTATGTAGCACGCTCGCCAAAGCATTTTACATCAAATATTCTTATATAACATTATTGCTACCTGCCAACTGAAAATAATACTCATTGGTCGGCCTATGAAGAGTGAAGGGTTGAATTGACCTTGCTAGGATTCAAAATTGAGACCTGTGGAAAACAAATAGATCCCAACAGTGAGCACTTTATCCGCTGAGCTATCTTACTAGCTATTTCTCCTTAAATGTGCATAGGGAAGCATTTGGTAATTAATTGGCTCTGAGGGTTACATTTCTTAATAACGTAACACTTATTATTACAGTGCTTAGAAGCAGGAGGAATATGCAATTGGCCACTAATTCTACTGATAATACTAGTGTTGTATTTTGTTTTAAGACAGACTGAAAGGGACAGAAGAGGATGGTGGGGAAATAACTGCACAACTAATTAAGCTGCATACTTTGTCATATATTGACTCACTCAGTGAGTTAAAAGCTCAACTTTCACCTCTGCCAGCCTGCACTTTCCAAGTTCATATTTCAGCCGGGTGGAATCTGCCCTTCGTCCTCCTGAGGCTGATAAATTAAGTGCTATCACATTTCATAGTACTTAGAGAGGCTCAGCATCACCTCACTGATGATGCCCAACAAGGCTGAAACACGTGTATGGGTTTGCTTCTGGTACTCTTGTTCAGAGAGGAATTGCCATAGCATTTCGGTGCTGGACTGCCCATGTGGGCAGGACAAAGACTGATATGCAAATGGATATTTCCCATCTGTGAAAGGTACAGTGAGCAAAAAGCAGATGGCTGTGAACTCTCAATGTGGTTAACAACCACTGAACAGGTTATCATGCCTTGTTCTTCCGAGAGAGGGGCGCCTGCTACCTTTGTTGAACACATTTCATAGTAACAACACACACTGTTACAGCGCTTAGAAGAAGGAGGACTGAGGAGTCAGACATAAAGCAATATACATACGAATATGATATAATAACAATTACTTTATCTGGACATGGGAAAATATAGGGCACAGTAACAATAAACGTGGAGTATTTTTGCACAAAATGGTAGGCCTCAGAAACTAACCATCCAGTTGAATTTAAGAAGATCGGGATCTGCGGCATCCAGTCTGCATAGCCTCTATAAACAAACACTAATGTCCAACTGCACCTTTCTGAGTATAAGATATTACAAAAAGCCAATATTCACAGATGATTTCCGAAATTAAAGTCGGCTCTAAGAGCCCAAACTACCGTATTTCTGGTTACGGTAGTTTCAACAATCGGAAAATCGCTCGGTTTCCTGTTTGAGCACCCATGTGGTGCCTGACATCCTCTGTTACTGATTTTCCCCCTTCTGTTATAAACAGTTCTTTGTATTTTCACAGTTCAATTAGCCGTTTGCTACTTTAGTTCAACACAGTTCTGTTTCTTATCGGCTCTCCCCTCTACTCGCCGGCTGTGATGAACTGCTTGGCTTTCCTTGTCTCCCAAGTCAAGGCCGGTACTATGGTAGCGTCTCTCCCCGACTTGGTTATCAGTGGAGGAGGTACCTGTGTACTGTTGACATCTGCTGCAACATGCTGGCTATTGTTCAGGGTCTTCTGATTCCTTCTGCCGAGGTTTCACAGGCCTTGGTCGGAAAAAGGGCAAGGTTACTTCTTTCCTTGTCACCCTCTCGGTTCGCGCCGTCTTTCTCCTCCTCTTGAACTGCCATGCTGAGTTAGCTCTCTCGTCGTGCGGTCTGCCTTGCTCATATTGTGCTCTTGTGCGCCACCTTTTATCCCTGTGGGAAAAGGAAAGGGCCATCAGGTGTGTGCGGTTTTGGTCAATTGCCTGGCTTTGCCTGACCCTTGTGGTGGGACATGTCAGGTAAACGGCGTTGGTGTGTGTCCGTCATCTTTCGTGGTGTGCAAAAGTGTTTGTGTCGGAAAAGGGGGGATAGAGTGTTTGAGTATCCTACGTGGTAGGTTGGGGAAAAGGTGTTATCAGAAGTGGATACTGCGTCTCATCCGTAGGTGTTCCACTTTCACTCCCCGAGGACACCCCATCCAGGTGATCCTCCTTCACTGGTCCGCCTCCAGGAAGTGGATCCAATAGCGATGGCCGTGTCCTGGCCACCTGGATGACGGATCCCCGGGAACTAGTCAGGGAGACACATTCAGGTTTCTCACATAAATGATAATTATTCCTGTGCAACACTAGTTGCTGAAATAGTTTTTCTCAAAGCAATTACTTCCAGGCTAGAAAAGGAGGACAGAGGGGAGCATGCAATGCGCTGCAGGTTATGGGTTATACAATATATCATTTGCACTTCCCAGTCAAGAGTGCCTTACCTGGGAATAATGCTTAACTACATCCTCCAGACTGGAAGCAACTGGTTACATCACTGTGTGATCATCTCATTTTTTTCGTACGAAAACACTGGTAATTCTACATTACATTTATTAGAACTCATCAGTTTGCTTTGGTGCACTTGTTTACATATTTTGGGAAGGATGAAAATGTGGAAATGTGATAACAATATGGTTATAGTAAATATACCCAGCAGTAAAAAAAAAACTACAGCAAATGTGGTTAAGCGTGTTTTGTTGGTGCAAACTCTAATTTAGCTAGACAATAACTTCAGAAGTGGGGTGTGCGTTCCCTGAACAAATGCATTTTTGTGAAGAGAACTGGTGGGACATTTAATCTGACAGGTGATTGTAGGAAAAAGTTTACGAGTGTATGTCTCGACTGCATATACTCAGGGAACCTGAACGGAAGCTGTACACTGTACGCTGTCCACTGATTCCCTTGCACTGGCACCAGGCCTCTTGTGTACGCCACACCACTGCCACACTTGTGTCTCTCTTTTTCATCCCAGATGTGTCCACCTTCTGGCAGATTCTAAGTGCCCCTTGAAAGCTTCTCTAAAGAGTGCTCCCAAGACCAGAGTGCATTGTTTTCGACTAAAAGGGTCAATAACAGTGCGGGTGGTACATGTAAAACAGTGTTTTTTTTCGCAAAATACCTCAGATATTTACCTCCCGCCAGATTTCAGGTTTCCGAAACAGGTTTACTTAAGATGGTATTCAAAGTGCATAACGCTGGCGGCAAATGCATCCCGGCAACAAAGCGGATTTTCACCCTGAAAATCCACCATTGTTTACCTCCAATCCCCATAGTCGTCTGTAAAACTGTAAAAATGCGTGTTATAGTTTTGTTTCGCTGTATTGAAGGGGAACAAAGGTACATTCCTCCAATACAGGAAAAGAACCTGTGACGGTGACATTGGAAGTGGGCAGGAAAGTGGGTCTCTGGGATGCGCGCCCTCTCACAACATTTGACATGCAATGCTCGAGTCTAAAAGGTCATATTTTACCCTTTTGTGCAGTAAAGAAAATGCACAATAGTGGTTATCCACCACTGCTGTATACTAACCTTTACCACCGTCGATATGAAGTTGGAAATGGCTAGAAATGTTTTTAAAGAAATTACAGGAAGTGGTATTTCTGGAATACTACCGGTGGTATTCCAGAATTCTTCCTACAATTACCAGTAGGCCAATGGTAAACCTGTAAGAAGGTAGATATTTGAAAATACCGATGGCGGTGGTGGTAATCACCACGAAAGGCATTTCTCCCCAAAAATGGGCCAAGACTGTAATGAGGGTCTACCGTTTCCTCTGCTATGTTGATCCGATTCACTACTTACAATACAAACCAGCCCTGTGCTCTACATTGTGCAATAGCCACAGGTTAATAGGAGCCCTGGGTTACACTCGACACTGTATTGCCAGGAAATCCTGCAGTGGGGCAATTGTCCTCCCCTTATTCATAGTCTTGTGACCGTAGCTTCCCCAGTCCCTCCCGTTACCCACAGCTACCCTCGCAGGACAGCCATTGCTGAGACTCGTGCTCCCCAAGAGGAAATTGGTGAACCCATTCGGATTTCTGTCAAAGCCATTCTCTAACAGGCCACTAGGTGTCACTACTGTCCTAGGTGCGATATCGTTAAAAAGACAACGTTCAACTAATTAAAGGTTTTGTTTTTTTAATAAAAAGATTATGCATCCTCCATCAGTAAATAAACACATAAATACATATGAACTTTACATGAAATCAGATATTTCTGAATGCCACTTCATCAGAATTCTTTGTTTAAAACATGTGTTTTTTTTTAAGCACTGTTAGCAGGGCAGAAAAAGACGTTCTTTTTTATGAACACACACACACGCAGTAACTTTGTGGACTGATATATTTATTTTGCATTTTTAAAGCGATCTCACAGCCCGCGGGTTACAGGAATTGTTTGTTTTTCAGTTGCGTAACAGTATTTTATGGCGTTAGTTGCGTACCCAGAAATGTCTAAGCGCGGATCCGGGGACTGAACCTATGTTGCTTCGTTTCGTCCTACTTAAAGGCGAGCAAATTACAGCTGAGCTACACTCCCGGAACTAATACTATGAACACAGTGAAGGAATTATAGTGTAAGTGTATATTGCGGCTACACTGCTGCAGTGTCGGGTCAAGAGGCAAAAGAGACAAAACGCAAATTGTGGTTGTCATGTCCTGCCGATAACTACGTCATTTTTAGTTTTAGCTGCCTATAAACTGAAACTATTGCATTAGAGTACAGAGAGTGCAAATGGCATATGAGGCGTGTCACAATGCTTGTAGGTGTTGTTTGGTTATTTGCCCACCCATTGACTGCCCATGACTATTCTATTGCCTATGGCCCTTCCCCCCCAGTTTTTTGCCTGTCCACAACCAAAACACCTACTCATGGGAACTCTTTGAGTGCTATTTAATCAAGCCTTACCATCAAACATTGCACTCGAAACAGGCCCGGCCTTGGGGGGCGGGGGGGAGAGCCGGGCGGCCCCCGGGGCACCACGCCTTGGGGGGCGCAATTAGCCCCCGCCACGCAAACTCGGGGAGGGGGGGTCTTTCAAGGACTCCCCTGAGCTGGCATGGCGGGAGAAGGTGCAGCAGGCGGGCGCATTCAATGAGAATCGGGTGCTCAGCACCCCATTGTCACCAAATGCGCCCCTCCACCGCGGGTGCCTTCACCAACAAAAGGCACCATTAGCCCCCCACCACGCCAGCTTGGGGGAGTCTTTCAATGGCTTCCCCGAGCTGGCATAGTGCCAGAAGGCGTGGCAGGCACCTCATGGTTAGCAACAGCGGAGCACATTTAGGAACAATAGGGTGCTGATGCACCCTATTCATAGAATTACCTCCTCGCAGGAGCGAGGAGGTTTAAAAAAAGGTGAAACATCCTGGCCATGCCCTCTGTTAACCAGGGGCGCGCGGGGGAAGGGGGGCACCAATTCGCCCAGGGCGCTGCTGCCCCTAAGGCCGGCCCTGACTCGAAGTGCCTGCCAGTGTTTTTTCAAAGCAGTCTTCTCAGAAATAATGGCTTAATTTGAGCTGTAAGGACGCTACTGGCGTAATACAAATGTCATAACCAGGTGAGCTTTCAGCCACTCATTTTATTCATGCCCTTCACTGAACTCCTGTTAAAAACCAGCACTGCCAAAGCCAACAGTTTTGGCTTGTGTATAAGTGTCAGGCATTTGTCAGGCAATACTATTAGATGCCCAGGTACACGCACCATTTTGCAGCTGCTACCATCAATGGCCAGTTAATACCACTAGGCTGTGCCTGTCAAGCACCTTTGTCATGCCTACACAAAAGCCCAAGCTGTTGGTGCTGCCAATGCTTGTTTGTTACTAGCTAAAGCATGCTATCTAAGTAACTCGCCATAAGTCACGTGGCAATGGTAAAAACGTGAACTGCAACTGATTCAGAGTTTGGAACCCATGGGCTATTTACCGCATGCGGTACATATCAAGAGCTGAATGGTGGTATATACACCGCATAATTCACCCATGCAGTAAACTATTTACTGCAATGCAGTAAATATCCCCAGCGCTCCCAACTCGCGATTAGGGAGTATTTCAAAAGCAAGTACTTCCATAAAATACCGCAGGCTCATCATCGAGTCCGCCTGAGTGTGAAAAAGGTGCTAAAGACAGGTGTAAGTAAAACTGTTCACACCTGTCCTAACGCCTTTTTTTTTAACAATCCAGGGTATTCCAATTGTTCCTCGAGCAGGGACGTCATTTCACCAAAATGCCAGGGGTAGCAGAAGTGACATCACATGACCTTTGACCTCTGATGACATCACAGGAAGTTATGTCATTTGACACCCACACCACAAAGTGACATCACGGAAAGCGATGGAACACGACCTTTCACCCCTTGACAAAACAGGAAGGGACATCACATATTGTTCCTAAGTACACTACGAAAAATATGGTTGTGATATCACTATAATGTTATATACATTTCATACAAGAATGGATCGTCATATGTATCATTAGGATCATTGTGTATAGGACCATATTACCACATTAATGTGACTGCAAGCAGACGGCCAAGGCCAAATGATAATGATATATTATTATATAGCACTTACGCTTAAGCACTTTATATAGATCAAATATACATACAATATCACCCAACCTGTGTTGGTGGTCATTTATCGACCTCAGAAGGAGGAAAGGGTGAGTTGAGGTGTTTAAGAACAGACTAAATCAGTGACTCACCCCCTGAAGTGTGCCTTAAATAAACCTTTATGAGTCTGGCAATTATTGGATAGCATTCCAGAAAGACAAATTATTTGTTATTCCTATTCTTTCTTATTTAGCGTCACTGCTCAAAGTGATACACTTGTCGAACCTTGTTTTTTTTAAGAGGTTTGAACAAGAAAGTCAGTCACTCCAAAAAGGAGCCACATGACACTGGCCACAGCCCAGGAGCTTACATAAAAAAAAAAATAAGTAAAAAAAAATAAATGTCTAGGGATAGCAAGGGAGACCACAGGGGTCGCAAGGGAGACCTCTGGGGACGCAAGTGCGACCCCTGGCAACCCCCAAATGACGTCCGGCGCAGTGGGTAATGGAACAGCAAATATGTTTTCCCAGTTCCTGTTTAGTTTAACATGACGCTTTCATGCTGGCTCAAAACCAATGGGTGCATGTATAATCCACCTGATTTCAGCACTTGCTAAAAGCAGACGGATGCCATAGAAACCCATTGTAAATGCTTTGAATCATTAATTGCCAGAGTCATTTACACTTTTTCACAAACGTAGTGGGGAAAAATGGTTTTACGGAGATTGCTCCTTTTTTTATATTTAGTTTTAAGTATGTGGTGGGATTGACGATAATTACACAGAAGGGACCCACCTGCATGGAAGTGCAAACATGGGCGGCCCCTCGGTGCAATAAACACTATTTTTAAAAATGAGGCCGGCATGTTTTTAACATGACGCTATACTTAAATGAGGCCCTCTGCTGCTTGCATCCTTTCCACACTTGGAAAGGATGCTGCACTGCCCCATTTGGGGTGGGACCAAGCTTGATTTGCATATGGCCTTTCCTCTTTCTAAAATGGCTTTGGCAGAAAAATAATAATGTCCTGGAGGGTTTCCCAGAGCGATGCCAGAGATTAAGACTAATTCTAAACCTTCCAGACCTCACCCATTTTGTTTTGATCTAGTGCCCCCCTCCACGCCTCCGAGTGCGACGGTTATGCCCAGACACGCGGCCTGTTCCTGCTGGCCTAGAGGCCCAAGCTGCACCTCACTGAATCTCAGACCTTCGCCAATGCTGGCAAAGGTGTGTCGGAGAATGACTATTATGACCTTGAGACTAATATTGACTCCTCTGTCCATCCGTAGTTGGCAGCTGAAGCCGCACACCAGTTAACCAGGAACAGACACATATGTCAGGCATTGGGGACCTTGTGACAGGTGACAGAATTAGACCACCGTTGGGTGAGGTGTGGTATTTGTCTTCCTCAGAGGAAGAGATATCAGTGATGGCAGAATATGTAATGGCTTGTTTTCAGAGTGAGATTTCTTGTTCCAAATCTATTTATCCTGGGGGTGGCAAAAACTGTCCTAATCAATCATTTATTAGGCGTAAAGCTCCCCCTCATAAAGTTACTGTAAAGAAGGCATGTTATCAGTAGTAAGACAGACACAAGGGACCACAGATCAAGGGTGTTTATTGAACTTGCACAAGGGTGTGATAAACGCCCATCTCAATCTAAATCTACAGATGGGAGCAAGTGACGACCATTAAATTATAATAATGCAGTCCTAGTGGAGTCTTGTCAAAATAAAAGGGGCCTATACTAAACAACCTATTTCCAATCATTACCACTAATTTACAAATAATGTGGGGTAATGTTAATGAAAAAGAAAGAAGTGTGCACAAAATAATATGTCAGGATGCTCGGTCCGTTGGCCTCCCTTCCCCACGTTTTCAACATGGGCCAAGGCGGGTCACTCAAGCAAAGCGCACACTCTGGATTCTGCAGCACGAGGATACAGTTCCATTTTCCGAGTTCAAGACCTTCTGTGTCCAAGACTCTTTGCTTCTTGCCAGTCTCTTGACGCAGAGGGCCTGCTGTACCAAAAACAACACACAACCGTTCTTTTCCTTTTACACAATTCCACCCCTTTACTTCATTCAATTAGTCTCCCTCAGCCGGGCTCAGACCAATTGTGACATACATTAAACTATCAAAGACTTTTGAATGCTCACAGGGTTTAGCTTGACCTGTTGCATGACCACTTCAATCTTAATAATTCTTTCTCTCACACTCAGCATCAGTTTGATCCCTAACAGAGACTTTCAAATGAGCACCCACGTGGCGCCGGACCATATGGTATCTTTTCTTGGCCTCCGCAAAGTTCAATTACAAAATGCAACTATTTCCTTCTGCTTCCAATTGTATTTGCGTTTCTCATCCCAAATGCCTCACACACTGTTTTCTTTATACAATGTTGCCGGTTGCAACCTTGGTTCAAAACACAAGCTGGTTTGGTATCAGTCTCTCTCCGACTCACCATCTGTGCTGTCTTTTCTGACGCTGCTTTGCTGTAGGATTCAAGGACAGTACCACAGCGGCAATCACTCCTCCACACCTTGGTTATCGATGCAGGAGAGCCCTGGGTACCTATGACACACAGTGCAGGTTTGATCAGCCTTAGTTCCTGGTCTTCGGTTTCTTATTTTCCAAGGCTCACGAAGGTAACAGTCTTTACATATCAAGGGCACTTCCCTCCTTGCAACCCTCTCTGGTCCTGCCGTCTTTCTCCTTGTATTAAACTGCCATCTTGGAACTGCTGTTTCCTCATGTCTTTTGCCTCACTCAGAGTGCTCTGCCTTTTATCCATGTGGGGAAGTGTGATGGAAGTCAGGTGTGTGTAATGATCCATAATTGCCTGACCTTGCCTGACCATAGTGTTGGGACATTTTCATTTTCTTTGCAATTGGTACAGTCTAGGTGGGTGATGGTGGGCCGCCTATGTAATAGGGATAGCGGGAGAAAGAACTGTCCCTCAACACTACTAGTTGCATTCGATGTATCAAACTAAATGGTTGTTATCTATAAAAGTCCAAGGAGGACCAAAATGTGTCAAAATTGTCTACTTGGATACTTTAAAAAGTCCCTTGAAATAGGGATGCCCTAAAAGGAGTGCTCACACAGAGTGAGTTCAACTACTCATATAATGTGTCCTAGATCAACTCTTTTCAACAAAGATACGACCAAAGAAAAAAACTATACGGATAAACAAACATTGAGAAAAGCCAATGCAAGTCCAATGACATCACCTTTTTCATCAGATGTGGAATCAGAAAGTGATATAATGAGACAAGATAAAATGTGGATTTAACTAATGACAGAGAGACAAGACAATTGGAAACATACACCCAACCAACAGGGAATTTAGAGTGCCCTTTTTTAGAAGAATTGAGACATCACAAAAGGAGCACGCGCTCAAACGGCCCACTCTGAAATGTAATTTTCAGACCAAATCGAAATACTTTAAGAACCAATGTAAACACAAGCGAGGAAAGAGGGGAGCGACAACCAAATCACCCCAGAAAAGGTATAGGAATGATGACAAGATCACAGCAACGGGGGAACACAAGACAGACCTTATTCTCAACCTTACAGACTTTGAAGTTAATCAAAATCTTAGCTCTGCACTTAATGAAGGACTTTCTTTTAGTCCTTCATGTCAAGCGGACTACTTTCAAACACAATTAGATGTGTACAAATTTTGTAGGTGCATAAAACTTGAAAACTACTTTGAAGAAAAACCTGGAAAAAAACCCAGAAACTATTGAAAAAGTGATTGAATCTACTCTCAATAAAAGGTGCAACAGGACGGCTGCATCAGATTGAGGACAATTGCATCCTCACTCTCTCTAGCATTTACTTAAGCTTTTCCAAAAAACTTAAACTGGAAGCTAAAAGAAACCCCACATATGGATAATTAAAGGAAATAAGGCAGTTGCAACCATTCAACCTGAAAGCCTTTTTGAAGAGCTAGTTTAAAGCACTGTATGATACTCTCCTGATGAGCCTTCAGATTGTAAGAAGGTGAAACACGAGTAGAGAGTTATTAATGGAAAGAGAGTTGCTAATGGAAACTGTGAGCGTCACATATGGAAACTATGAAATAAACCAAGAATGCAAAATATTGAATGTGTGAATTGATCAATTTGGATTTCACTTTTGATGAAACAATCTGTACAATTGAACCTACAAATAAGGAGCAAACTGTAAATTATGATAAAGAACAATTTGAATCAGTTGACGCAACAAGGACAACACCATTCTTAAGAAACATAGTGTTGGGACATGTCAGGTATATGGCTCTGGTGTTAGTCTGTTGTCACTCATGGTGAACTGTCCGTGAGAAAGAGTTTGTGTCGCGAAAGGGGGTTGGGGTGGAGTTCCCATGTATCCTACCTGGTAGAATGGGGAAAAGGTGTTACAAGGAAGGGGATACCGCGTCTCATGCTCCCATGTCCCACTTCCACTCCTCGAAGACCCCTCATCCAGGTGATCCTCCCACACTGGTCCACCCCATGAACTGGATCCAAAAGCGATGGCCATGTCCTGGCCACCTGGATGACAGATCCCCAGAGACTAGCTAGGGAATGTTAAATGTGATCATCAGAACTTTACTATCTTAAGTTCTGATAAAACGAACTCTCCCTTGTTTACAGAGCAATCATTGACACTTTTTTAATTTCCTCCTGAAAATGTAGTCAAGAATAGAAGTGAAGTAAATACATCTAAAAATAATGTTCAGAAAGAAAAAGGTAATTTGATAATTGGGGACTTCAGGTACTGGGACGAGGAAGAGGGATTTGGAGCACTAGACTGCAAGGTGCAGTCTAGCGATTTTAATGACCCACACCTCAGAGGGACTGGTCAGTATAAAGGGCCCACTCAGGTACAGGCCATTTGGAGAAGCAGAAGGAGGAGTAATGGTCGAGACTCCACGTTGCATTGGCAGCAGAAGTTGAAGGGAAGTAGAGACGCCAAAGCCACTGCCATTTGTGAAGCGGATGCCAGTTTCGTGAGGATCTCTACCCTTAATGACCCTGTATGCAGAGGTTGAGCAGCAGGAAACGTTGTTCCAGAAAGCCTTCCCCATTGTAGCCTCGCATGCAGAGGTTGCGCAGCAGGAAGTGTTCATCTGATAAGCTTTCCCCAAAGTAACATTTACTTCGGTGGCAGGCGAGCACCGGATTGCTCATGGAGGGAGAATCAGTCCTTTCCCGACTGGCACAGGCCATGGGAAGCAGAAAGAAGAAGCTTACCGGGAAGCAGGAAACAGAGCAAGTAGAAGTGGCCGTGGCAGCGGAGCAAGCGGACGCGTGTGCAACATCCGGTGAGTTCACTAGAGTTCACTAGAATTGTCTGACCCCAGAACGCTCTGTATTCTCCCGCTGGCCACTATTGGGAATATTGAATACTTAACTGATGTAAAGAGACTAACGTGACAGAGTAAGAATAACTTTGCATACTAATCTGATACAAAGCAGCTAAAGTGGCAGAATAATAACCTTGGAAACAGACAAGAAGTTTATAATTGTAATTACAAACGTCGAAGTAATTGCCAAAACCAAAAGAGGGCAATATTAAAAGAAGGTAACAAAAACCTTGCCAAAGCCAAGAAAGGCAATGCTAAAGCAAGTTATTAAGAATTAATATTGGCAAGACCAATTGTAACCCCTATTCCTAAATGGATGAAAAGGCAATAGTTGTTAAAGACCCAAACAAGCATTGTCTAAGTCAAATAAGAGCCAGTGTGATAAAAAGCAATTTTCAGCATTTGGTTGATGTAGGTGGGGGGAAACAAGATTGCCAGAGGAGCTGCCCTCCTTATAGAAAGCATTCAGGAGGAGAGGAGCATAATCTGCATTACATGTGGCAATCACAAGGGTGGGAAAGACAGCACCAATGCGTTTCATGTCCTTCCAGAAGAAGTATTAATTGCTGATGTTGTTGAAGGTCAAAAGACTTTACAAAGTTGTTTGATGCAATCTTTACCACCAAAGTACTTGTAGTAGTGTTAGGAGTTTTTTTTAGTCCTGGTGGGCGAGTATAGCAGGGCAAGGACCTTGTGGTGGTAGACCTGGCCAGTGAGTGGGCCAGGTAAATGTCATTGAAGTACTGTGCTGTTTGTTTGTTTGTATTGCGCACTAGACACAGGGGTATCAGGGCACAGAAATTGCATGGAGGTTCACAGCTTAATTACAGAATAAATTATACATGGTAAATACAGAGCAAAGACAGTCACAATGTGGCAATTACATAAGGCTTAGAAAAAGTGAAGGAGGTGATAGCAATAACAGGTCAAACAGTAAGGGTGAGCTATTACAGGTCGTGCAAAGAGCAGAGAGTGGAGGTGGCAGACCTTAGTGGTCTGTTGTCTTAAACCAATTAATGCAGTTGTATCCAAAGTTCTGTTATGATTGCTCTTCATGGAGTGAGGGCAGTAGGGAGTTCCAAAGTTGGGCCGCTTTGACCGAAAAGCTACCACTCCCAATCTTAGAGCGTTTGACCCAATCTTAGAGAGTTTGAATCTGGGAATAGTGAGGCAATTGGTATTCATTTGTCTCAATGTTCTAGTAGAGGACCTTTTATGAAATCTCTCGGGGAGATAGCTGGGTGCAGCATTATTGAGTGATTTGTGAGTGAGCGATGCAATTTTCAGTTGGATTTTGGCGCTGTGCTGTGGTTCGTAGCTTTGTAGAAGAAGCAGTGTTAAGACCACAAAAGTATCTTGTGAAGAACTGTGATATCATACTGACAAAACATTGCTGTTGATAAAGATGAACTGTGGGCGCGTTTGAGTTCAGAAAGAAAAAGGTAATTTGAACATTGGGGCCTTCAAGTCCCACAATGCCCAAAGACCTGGGATGAGGAAGAGGGTCTTTGGAGGCAATAGACTGCAAGGTGCAGTTCAGTGATTCTGTCACCAGGATTGGTGATATCCTCGTCAGAGAACGTATAATCAGATTCGCCAACCTCCCCTAACTCCTCACCTTCGTCTCTTCTTCCAGTACCCTTCTTCCCTTTACTTCTTGGTCGCTCCTTTTTTTTATGAAGGTAGGGGCGCCCACGGAAGGAAGCCACCGTGTACCCAAAAGGGTTTCCGGTGCTTCCTCCCGGGAACGCCGGTAAGGGGAAAAAGCCGAAAGGCACAAAAAACCCCGAAGCGACCTGCGTGACTCTCCTTCGGAATAGCTGGAAAGTGCTGGAATGCAGTCGGCTGAAGCAGATACTCCGAGGTATCAGGATGAAGCTCCGAAGGAAGGTAGGCAGTCCTTAAACAGGCCGGGATCTGGTACACGGGGAATCACAGAGGGAGGTATCCGAATCAGAAGAAATCAGCAATCCAAGAAAACAGGCCTAGGTCTGGTACACAAAGAGGCTGGCAGGAGGAGAAAAAACAGGAAGGGCAGAAGGCAAGAACAAGGGAAATAGGAAAAAGGACCCGATAGAATTCGGGTATCCAGCAGTGAGTGAGAGCAGGCGAAAAGGCAGACAGCACTAACGGAGGAAACCGGAAGCGTTGCAACGCGTACACAACCCGGAAGGAGCTGTATTTATACTCCGGGCCGCGTAAGCGCGCATACGCACGGGCGGAACTGAAAGTGGGCGTGACAGGCTACCAGCGTGCACGGCCGGATAATGTCCACGCCGCCAGCGGTTCCACAGGCGCCAAGTACCGCGTGGCATGACAGATTCTAATGACCCACAACTGAGATGGACTGGTGAGTATAAAGGGCCCCCTCAGGTGCAGGAAAGGAGAAGCAGAAGGTGGAGTAGTGGTCGAGACTCCACATTGTAATGGCAGCAGAAGTTGAAGGAAAGCAGAGAAGCGGATGGCAGTTTTGTGAGGGTCTCTACGCTTAATGACCCTGTATGCCGAGGTTGCACAGCCGGAAGCATTGCTCCAGAAAGCCTTCCCCATGGTAGCCTTGGATGCAGAGGTTGTGTAGCGGGAAGTGTTAATATAAGAAGCTTTCCTCAAAGTAGCTTGTAGTCCGTTGACAGGCGAGCACCAGAGTGCTTGTGGAGCGAGGAACGCTCTTCACCCGACCGGCGCGGGCAGCGGGAATCAGAAAGAAGCAGCTTACCGGGAACCAGAGGAAGTAGCAGTGGCATAGGCAGCCGATCAAGCAGACGCGAATGCAGCATCTTGTGATTTCAGTACTATTGCGTGACCCCAGAATGCTTTGCAATCGCCCACTGGCCATTATTGGGAATATTGAATACCGAACTAATGTAAAGAGACTAATGTGGAAGACTAAGAATTACTTTGTATACCAATCTGATGCAAAGCAACTAAAGTGGCAGAATAATAACCTTGGGAACAGACAAAGTAATTGCCAAAACCAAAAGAAGGCAATATTGAAAGAAGGTTGTGATTGTGGCTGTTGCCACAGCCTTTGTGGCTGATGTTAATCTGTTTGTCAAATCTTGATTCAATAAATTAATACAAATATATTCTTACTACACACCGGCCTGCCTGATTCCTAGTCAATTAGTGACACTGGGAATTTGCTGGGGTTGGGCGGGAGACGGGTTGGAGGCCTCACCAAAGTGAACTTGAATAAACAGTGCTTTGTTGTGCGCCACCTGACTTGGGGATCTCCCTGAGTTCAGTGTGACCGCATATTAAACCGCGACAGTTCAGATTTCTGAGAAGTGGCTGGAGAGGGAAGGTTAAAGTCACCTAAGAGAATGAGGTGATGTTTAGTGGAAAGAGAATCAAGGAGTTGCCAAGTTCATAAAAGAATCGTCCAATGGGACCAGGAGGGCGAAAGATAGAGAGGATGTGAACCGACTGAGGCAGAGCAATAGTAGAGATGGTGAATTCAAAAGAGGTAGGAGAGCACGTGGCATTGAAGATTTGTGAGACTTTGTGGCGGGAAGAGAGTAGATGTCTGCCGCCTCCCCCTCAGCCGGTCAGAAGAGGAGAGTAAATGAAAGATAGTTTAGAATTGTGTAGGGCCACCAGAGTGGCAGTGTCAGATGGAGAAATCCAAGCTTCAGTGATTGCAAGAAGTTCTAGGGCATGGGTATTGAAACTGTGGGGCGCACCCCTCTGGTGGGCTGCAGCCTCATGCCCAGGGGAGCGCGCACCCACAGCCTGAAAAAAAAAGAATTGGATGCAAACTAACCGGCAGCAGTCTGATCTGTCCCCTGCCACACCTGTTAGTGCGACAGGGCTGGGCCTGTGTAGGAGGCTCCCAGGTTCCATTAGCAGCCTATTCACAAACAATGGGCCTCATTACGACCTGGGCGTTAACCATGGCACTATTAGCGCCATGTTTGACACCGGTACCTTACCGATTCCGCCATGGTGAATGGCGGAATTACTTCCCCATTCCAAGGTTGGCGGGGCGGTAATTCACCATTGGCCCTTCCCCATTCTCATTTTTGCCCCCATAGGGCTCAATGGAAATGGGGAAGGCAGTAATTACGGTACCACAAATTGCGGTACCGTAATTACCTCCAAAGTCCATTTGCGGGTCCCGTCCTTAACGGCTGGTAAAACCAGCCGTTAAGGGAGGACCCGCAAGGGGACCTCGGAATTGGCCGGTAAGGGATTACCGGCACCAGTGCCCTTACCGGTACCGGTAATCCCTTACTGCCCAGGTCGTAATAAGGCCCAATGAAACGAAAGGAAAAACGCTTAACTTCTTTTGCCGCCGCTACCAGCCCCTCCCATCTGAATGTAGAGCAGGAAATCACTAACGATGGCTCATTAGTGACATACTGGTTTCCTGTCCTACTTTCAGATCGGAGGGGATGGTAGGGTGGGTGGGCCAATCTGTGGCAGCCAGCGTCTCTGATCCTTGCATTTTGCGAGGGGTCAAAAGCTATGCTGCTGGCTCAATCTGGCTGATTCACAGCCAATGAGGATGGACGGTGGCACTTTCTACAACAATTAATAATGCTCACCTGAATCTTCCCCCAGGGGTCTGTATTTGTTCTGAAACTCTCTCTTTCAAGAGATCCCTTACAACATTTCTTTTTAACTCTAATGAGTAGGTCTCCCCGCTAATTCTGGATTCACTCGGACTTGAATTCTGCTGTTGTGCTGTGCACTGAAGCCTCCAGGCGTCTTGCGCCTTACAAAAATGATTTAACATTAGCATCTTCAGTGATCCTGCTTTCACTTGCTGCACATCGACTCTGGAGTTGCATTCCGGCCCGAGGTTCCTGCTTTGATATTCTTTTACTTTAAAAAGCTAAGTGCCTGGAAAACACAAAAAAATGGAGGCATGGGGCCTCTGTTCTAGTTGACAGACTAGAGAACCCATGGTCCTCATTTCTCCTGCAGCAGCAGTGGTCAGGCGCCAGGGCATTTCAACCATATCATATGAAAGGGGCCTTCACTATGTCAAGGGGGGAGGGAGGAACTACCCTCATGTTGCCAGTCAGAACTCTTGCCACAGCAATGCATTCCTTTCTCAGTTTTTTTGTTTTGGGGCTTAAAATGTGTGCTTTGCTTTACAAGCTGTGTGCCGCAGACTGGTTCCACTCTAAGAAGGGGAGAAATGAGAACTGTGGTCGCCCTGTTCAAGTTGATAGAACAGAGCCCCTGTGGTCCTCATTTCTCCTGCAGCAGTGTCCAGGGTAGGCACCAGGGCAGGCGCCTGCGGGTGCATTTAAAGGCCCTAAACTGAAGTCCATTGCACATGAATGGCAGGATTTTAAACACTGAAACAAAAATGGCCTGGTCTTTGTTTTTGATTTTCAAGTAAAATTGAAGAGCCATGTGGAAAAGAGGCCTACCTGTGATTACCAATGGATAAGCAGCAGTTTAATTTACAAAAGAAGGAGGAATCAAAGATCACTGTCACATGGAAAACAGGATTTTTAAGCATTGAAAACAAAAACGGCCTGCACGTGTGTGTGCAAATAAAAACAGTTTTAAAAAAATGTCAAAGTGAAAAGAATATATTTTTTTTTTTTTTTTTTATTGGTTCAGCTGTAAAAACAACTTTTTCAATATACAAATAATATTTAGTGCAGTCATCATGACAACATACATAAACAGTTAAATTACAAAATATAAGCTTGTCAGTACAGAACCCCGTACATTTGTAGATAGGAGACAAACGGGGAGACAAAAACAAATAAAGATAAACAGCAAAATACGCCCTTACGGTCGTCTACGAATGATTGCCAGTCTCCAATTTTAACGCGTGAATGAAGTTTGTTAATGCGATCTGTACAGGGTATTGATTGGCACAGAGCAAAAATGACCACCGCAATTCCTGTGCTACTGCAGCTATATACGACATCAGATGTTTAAAGTGTGTTGATCTCAAGCCGGCTAACCTTGGACAATAACAGACTAGGTGTTCAAGAGATTCTGTGGTATTGCTTTGCATACAAAAACGACACCCAATTAATGTGGCAGATCTTAATTTTCGCCGTACTTGAACCTGAAAAGTAGGCCATAGATCAAAGCGGGCCCTTAAATACCCAGCTCTTAGTTTGGGTGAGGGAAATTTTAATAAATATGGTTCAGGACATTGCCTCAATTTTGGCCAAAAACGAAATTTACAAGGTTGACAATAGGTGTTACAGTTGTCAATAGTGTTCGACCAATCGAGATTGTAGAACATTTTTTTAGCCCTTACCGGATTGTGTATGAGGTTGAGAATGGTGATATTTGCTGAAAAGAATATAACTGCTCACAGAAAAATGTCAGGAAAACAAAACATGATGTGCGAGTTGCCCAAAAGCAATGTATATTTCACCACAAAAGTCCAGTGACATTTGAAGAGCCACTTTGTCTTCATGAAAAAATGTCAGCCCACTCTCAGCCTGGATGTCACATCTCCCATCTAATGACCAACCACAACACAATTTCCTGCTAAAGGCGTCGAAATTCAGTGTTCTCCAGACCTGCTGGCTCTGAAAGCATTGACTTCATGAAAAGTAACCGCTTGGCTGGAGCATGACTACTATGTGTTAAAATGGGGGTACCCACTACAAAGAGCAAGCTTCCAACACAAAGGAGACTGATAAAGGTAGAGGCTAAACCAGTGAAAACAAATGTCTGGAAGCAGTAGCAGGACCATTTATCCCACATGAAGATTCACAATTGATTCAAAAGGACTATTATCATTTAGGCCTTTTTCTCAACCATCATAAGGCGGATGGATTTCATCTATGTACCATTCTTTATTTAATTTCCGGTCAATTTTGGGGATATAGAAATCATCTTCCTGTGACTCTGGGAACTGTAAGGGCCAGATAAACTACATTTCTGGCTGTTCTGAACATGTTCCAAATGTGAGAGTTGGTGAAAATTAAATTAGAGATATACTTAATAACTTACATACTGGCAGAAAGGTGCCACATGGCCGTGCTACATGATACAGATTTGGTGGTCGGCTTATCTAATTCCCCATGATTAGCGGAATCAGAAAATATGTTTAGTTTGGCAGTTGCTAGTAAAACTATGAAGTTGTGATACATAACTAGTCTTTGCCAAAAAGTTGAAAGGAGAACAAAGGATGATGAAAATTGGAAATTGCCATATGTTGCTCCAGACCCCTAAACCAATCATGACTTGGAGGCTGGGTTTGGGAAGAGGGGAGAAGAGTAACTGTCCAATCCTAGATGCAGGGGTTATTGCAGGGTACTTCCCCAAGATTGTAAAATTAGTGGTGTCATCGCTTTTATATAAGGGGGACTGCCCTAAGACATAGAGACAGAGAGAAAGGAGAAAGACAGACAAGAGACAGACCACCAGGAAATCTGCTGAAACTTACCATTTGACAGCTGTATTGAGACACCAGAGGAGATTGCTGAGAGTGGAGTGGCCAGACACCTGCCCTATCTTTTCAAAGTGTCGTGAGATGCAGCTGGCTTTCCTGAACCTTAAACAGAGGCTTGCTATGTAAGTAAAACTGAGCCCTGAGAAACTAAAAGGTGGGGAGTCTGACCCAGGGGAGCCCAGGAGACTCAAAACGAAAGACACCACAGTCAGAAATACAACGTTGTTGTATTTGTAACTGCTGCTGTATTTGTAGAAATAAAACTGCGGCATTTACAAATACAACGTTGTTGAATTTCTGACTGCGGCGGCTTTCGTTTGGAGTCTCCTGGACTCCCCCGACCCGGGGGAGCCCAAGAGACTCCAAGTGAAAGCCGCTGCAGTCAGAAATACAACAAGGTTGTATTTATAATTGCAGCGCCTTTGCTTTTTTACTTTCATTTTACATTTTCTGGGCTTTCCTGGGCTTGGGGAGCACCGAAAACGTAAAATGAAAATGAAGGTAGCCTCCCAAGCTCATGTACAGCTCTGCTCTGGCTGCAGTAAGCTCCCAGTAGGGGGATTTTGCTGCTTCTTTAGTGCTGCCAGGTTAGAGCTTAATATGATATGATATGATATGATATGGCATTTATAACGTGCCTATACACAAGTGTTTCAAGGCGCGACGATGCAAGGGAGGGGAAACAGAGGGAGGACAGAGACAGTGATCCTACTAGGCCAGGTGAAATAGAGATCACGCAAGTGCAGGGGAAGGGGAAAAGTGCAGTGGGATATGGGAGGGGCAGTGCAGTACATAGGATAACAGTGAGATAAATAAATACAATAAATAAGAGTGCGGCCAGCTGGTGGCAAGTGCAAGGGTAAGTGCAGACATCAGGTGTCAAGTGCTAGTAGGGGCTGAGGGGATTCAGAAACAGTCCCTGAGTGCAAGGGTTGCAAGGGGGGCAGCACAGGTGTGCAACTGGTGGGGAGGGCACCTGGGCCCGAGACCAGAGGGTAGCCAGGTAACCAGTGCAGTTTCAGACAGGAGATCAGCAGGGGAGAGGAGGAGAGAAAGCAGAAGCAAAGTGGATGGTCTTGAGGTGCTTCCGGAACCGGAGATGGTTCTCCTCAAGTTTCAGAGAGGCAGGGAAGCTGTTCCAGAGGGAGGGCCCAGCGGAAGAAAGAGATCTACCACCAACTCACTGTTTGGAGAAGCGACTGACCCTGAGAGAGTTTGAGGTGGATGAGCGAAGAGCTCGAGAGGGAAGATATTTAGGAAGAGAGAGTTGAAGGTATTGAGGTCCCAGGCCCCAGAAGGCCTTGTGGACAATGCAGAGGGTTTTGAACTTAATCCTCTCTGCCACTGGGAGCCAGTGCAGAGATTTCAGTCCTGGAGAGATACAATCTCTGGGCTCGAGAGGGAAGATATTTAGGAAGAGAAATGAGAATGAGCTGAGGAGGCTGCCTGAAATGGCAAAATGGATGCTCCCATGTAAACGCTTTGATCCTCGTTTGCTCAAAAGTTTACATAGGAACTTTCATTAAAATGAAGTTTAATGCATGTTTTTCATTATTGCCCATCTGTTGGGATAATCATATTTTTGAGCGCACTATTCCTTTAAGGAAGAGAGGTGTCTTTATTCTTAAATCAGCCCAGCCTTTTTATCCAACTTCCCCAACACATGCCTTTCAGTAAGGGGGGGGGTCTGAAATCCAGAATTCCCCAAAGCATTCCAATTTTTCTGTCTGACTTTCCAACATAGACCAAAGCAAGTGGAGGTCTGAAAAACAACGCGATAAATCACCCTTTGTTGATTTTAAACCAAAAGTGTGGGTGAAATTATAATTGCCATATGTGTTTTTACCAATCTTGAAATCCTACTGCTACCCTTTTAAGCATGCAGGAAAATTAAAATGGCACATTACATAAGAGCCTGTGTTACTGAACAGTGTCATTATTTCGTGAAGTGAAATTAGCAGAAAGTTAAGAATCTTGTTTGTGTTCTTTTAGCTCACTTTGGTGATTCAGTTATGCTGAGAGAAGATGATTGTGTTATGCCACAGATAAAGTGTTTTTTTGATGTTTTCATGCTAATTTCTATTACTTTTAATTTAAATAAATACCAATATATTACCCGTACACCGGCCTGGTTCTTGGCTCATTGTTATCTCAGGGGAGAGGGATCCAAGGGGCATGATATGTGTCTGAGATGGGGCTATAAAAAGAATCTGTTAAACAGTTTGATGTATAACCACTTGAGAGGGGAGGGAAGGAACACCCCGTGTTGGGGGTGGCTTCTCAATAAACCATTACACGCCAGGGCATTTCACCTTTTCAAATAAGGTCCCAGGGCATTTCAACCTTTTCATATGAGGGGCCTTCGCTGAGTCTTGTGGCAGGGGGAGCAACTGCCCCTATGTTGCCAGTCAGCATTCTTTTAAAACAGCAATGCATTCCTTTTTTCCATTTTTGTTCTGGGGCTTAAAATGAGCACTTAGAAGGGCTCACTTTACAATTTGTGTTTTCTGGAGCCTTTCCTGCGTCACCTCGCAGGGGTTATAGTACAGTATTATCACCTCAGTTCTTTCTAACACTGGTTCTTCCACATCAGCCACTTTCTAACATAGAAGGGTTAATAGCTGACCAGTGGGCATTTAGTGGTTAAGATCCCTGCTGGCTTCCTGTCTCGTGATAAATGGCAGCTATTAATCTTACCTTTGTCACCATCGTTATTTATGCACCCCAGGGGTGTCTCAGACCGTTTTCACTAAGCAGCGGACAAATGAGAACCGTGGGGGGCTCTGTTCAAGTTGATATTACAGAGCCCCCTGGTCCTCGTTTCTCCTGCAGGGGCTGTGCACTTTATATGTGCACCTACTCCTCTTTTGAATGTCTTGTCTGCTGACTCTCTCTCTCTCCTAGCCATTCCCTTACCGTGGCTACTATCTATCGGCCACCTGGTCAAATTTCCTCCTTCCTCTCCGAGTGGGCGGACCTCTCCTCCTCACTCCTGTCCTCAACCACTCAACTCCTCATTCTTGGATACTTCAACATTCACATGGATTCCTCCTGTCCCCCCTCTGGACTCTTTAGCGACTTCTGCGACCCTCTCTCACTCTCTATTCTCCCGTCTGGGCCGACTCATTCTGCAGGGCACACTCTTGATGCCCTGATCTCCTCTGACCTTCCCCTCTCTGTCCCTCCCTCCACTCCTCTCTCCTGGAGTAATCACTTTCTCCTCTCCTCCCACCTCACCCTCCCTACCCCATAGACAAAGCCACCCCCATCACTGCCACCTTCCTTCTCGGTCATCCGACCCATGAAGCGCGTGTCAGTTAGGCTTTCGCTGCCACCTTCTCGCCCCCACGTCCCCCTTCGGCTGACTCCCACCCTGACACAGCCCTCTCCACTCTCCACTCTGCTATATCTGATACTCTTGATATCCTTGCCCCTGTCATGAGAATCTGCCTGAAGCCCAAAGCCAAATGTAACTCCTGGTATGACTTGGATCTCGTCACCCTTAAACGCAAGTGCAGGGTGGCAGAGAGGAAAAGGCGTGCTTCATGTTCATCCTCTGACAAACTGGCCTGTCGCCTGCTCCAAAGGCAATACCGGCTCTCCGTTCTCACCAAGAAGAGACCCCTTATCCAAGCCCGCATCTCTGCGGCATCTAACAATTCGGCCGAACTCTTTCAAATCTGCAAGGAGCTGGCCAACCCTGCTGCATTCTCTACCTCTCCTGTCCCCTCCCAGGCCCCCTGCACGGCACCGGCCTCTCACTTCATTTAAAAAACTCAGGACATCCTGTCCTCACTCTCCTCCTATCACCTCCCACCCTCTAGTCCCTGCCCTTCCTCTGGCTCTTCTACAGCCACCCCTCCTCTCTCCTTCTCTGCCTTTCCCCTTTTTTCTGCTGACGAGGTTTCAAGAAAAGTCCGATCTATGAAAGTCTCATCAAAACAGGTCCACCCCTGTTCCTCCAAAACTATCAAGGACCACATTGACTCCTTGGCTCCTGCCCTTGCTGACTTCTGCAATCACTCCTTCGCCTCTGGAGTCTTCCCATCCCCTCTCAAGCACTCCCTTGTGCACCCCCTTCTTAAGAAACCCTCTTCCGACCCTTCCTGCCCAGCTAACTATCGCCCAATCTCTATCACTCCCTTCCTGGGCAAGCTCCTTGAGAAACTAGCCATCTCCCAGCTTAATCTCCATGCTGAATCTGTTGGTAGTCTTCATGACCATCAGTCTGGCATCAGAGCTGCCAGAAGCACGGAAACTGCTCTCCTGAACATCCGTGAGGACCTGCTCTCGAACCTTGACTCTAACATTCCATGTGTTCTCATTTTGCTTGATCTCTCTTCTGCCTTTGATACTGTCAACCATACCATCCTGCTCAACTGTCTCCGTGATAACCTGGGTATCACTGGTCAGGCTCTGGCATGGCTGACCTCTTTCCTCTCAAATCGACCCTCCCAGGTCCAACTGCGGTCTTTCCTCTCTGACATCTTTTTCTCTACCTGTGGTGTCCCCCAGGGATCTAACCTCTCTCCCTGGCTGTTCAACCAGTATCTGGCACTTCTCGCCCACCGCATCCCCGCTCTCTGCCCCTACTTTCAGTGCTATGTGGATGATATCCAGCTCATTTTCAGGCTACCCTCGGCCTCCTCTTCTCCTTCCCTCATCTCTGACTGTCCTTCTGCTATCCAGGAACGGTGTGCCGCCAACGACCTCTGCCTTAATGCCAGTAAGACTGAGATTCTACTCATAGGCACTCCCACTCCCTCCTTCCCTGCTGCTCTCTGGCTGGCCTCTCTGGGCCCTTTTCCTGCTCCTACCTGCAAGGCAAAAAACCTCGGGGTCATCTTCGACTCCACACTCTCCTTCTCTCACATATCCGACGTCTCTAAGAAGTCACACTACCAGCTACACCTCCTCAGAGGTATCCTTCCTTTCCTCTCCTTCCCCCAGAAGCTCACTGTCTCTACAGCCCTGGTTCTCTCACAGCTGGACTACTGTAACAGCCTCTATCTAAATCTGCCCGCCTCTACTCTCCGCCCTTTGCAACTCATCCAGAACAGGACTGTGAGACTTGTCCTTGGCCTCAAGCCCAGGGACCGTATCTCTCCAGGACTGAAATCACTACACTGGCTCCCAGTGACTGTGAGGATCAAGTTCAAAACCCTCTGCATTGTCCACAAGGCCGTCTGGGGCCCTGGGCCAAAATACCTTCAACTC
Organism: Ambystoma mexicanum; assembly: GCF_040938575.1. Taxonomy (NCBI): domain Eukaryota; kingdom Metazoa; phylum Chordata; class Amphibia; order Caudata; family Ambystomatidae; genus Ambystoma; species Ambystoma mexicanum. Next base: position 141,433,290 of record NC_090930.1, on the reverse strand, counting down.
TCTCTTCCTAAATATCTTCCTTCTCGAGCTCTTCGCTCATCCGCCTCCAACTCCCTCAGGGTCAGCCGCTTCTCCAAACAACGAGTTGGGGGCAGATCTCTCTCCGCTGCAGGGGCCTCCCTCTCGAACAGCCTTCCTGCCTCCCTGAAACTTGAGGAGAAACATCTCCGTTTCCGGTAGCACCTCAAAACCTTCCTCTTTGCCTCCGCTTTCTCTCCCCCTCTCCCCTGCTAATACTACTGAAACTGCACTGAATCTGCAACTGGGCCACTCACCGTTCTTGGTCCTTGGCCCAACCACTCTCCCCTGCACTGCCTCCCCGGCAAACCCCTTCACTGCGGGACTGTGTCTGTATCCCTACATCCCCCTTCCCAGCACTTGTCTGCACTTACCTCGCACTTGCCACCAGCTGACCCTTGTTATTTATCCTGTATGCTGTATGCTAATAACCCTGTACTGCACTTTCCCCTCTTCCTTTCCCCCATGCACTTTTCCCTTCCCCTCTACCCTTGCACTTGCGCGATCTGAATGACACCTGGCATAGCAGGATCGTTGTCTGTCTCCCTCTGTTCCCCCCCCCTGCCTCGTCGCACCTTGAAACACTTGTGTATAGGCGCGTTACAAATGCCATATCATATCATATCATATAATATAATGCACACAGGTGCAACCTCAGTTGTAGGAGAAATGAGGGCCGTAGCTGATGTGCTCAAGTTGATGGAACAGAGGCCTCTCTTCTCCCACAGCAGCAGGGCTGCTTGCCAGTACCCAATGATCACAAAACTATCTTTAATTGTATGCACAGATGGTGTGCCTTGAATGTGTGGAGATAGATCAGGGTTGAAGGCCAAAGTGTTAGCAGTCGCTCCACATGTTGCATGGACACATTGCATAATTCACTGTGAAGCGCTTGCAGCTCATAATATGGACGATGAATTTTCTGATGTACTCAGCTAAGCTGTAAAAATAGTTAGCGCTGTAGAGGAGATCCCAAATAAAGCCTGCACCCCAGTCGCCCATTTTGAATTACCAGAAACGTTCACACCGAAATATGTGACGTATGAGGAGCAGATAAACCAGCAGAGAGCCGCAGTAGGGCTCTGCCCAGTGCCTATCAGAAGAGCAATACCTATTGAAGTACCAATAACTAGACAACCATGGACAGTAAGGTATCCATTGAGAAAACCCTACCAGCAAATGAGACGAAATGAAGAATAGCTTAAGTACTGTCTAGGAAGAAACCAAAAGGTCGTTAATGGAAGACAAATGGTGATGTCACGAGGGCCTGGACTAACGGATCCATAGAAGAAATGACGACCAAAGGATGACGCGAAGAGACAAGATGCCATGAATAAGGATATTGTAAACCTAGAAGAAGAAAGCGATGTTGAAATACAAAGAAGCTTACGCTGTAAGCAGGATGAAGATATTCAACCAGCTAACGCCTGTACATATGCTTGTAACCGCAAGAAAGCTAAGAAAACAGTGCGGCTTACTATGCTAAGTAGAAGAATAGAGCAGCAAGCGCCATTGTACACAATCTACCTCAAAACAAAGCACATTATATAAGTGTGAGTCCACTTTGCACTAAAAGCAGAACCAACCCAGGTTACTATAGGCCAAACGCAAGAAGATTCATATTCTAGCAACACGAAGAAAGAAGGCTGAATCGAAACTCGCCAGAGGCAGCTTGTGCCTGAGAAGCCAAGGTTATACCAATAAAAGCTATGAACAGTAGCTACTTTTACCTGAAGCTAAGAACAGAATCTCCTGCCTCTGAAGAATCGAGATAAGAAGGCAAAGGCAGGTGGCGGGTGAAACGAAAATCAAATACACAAATTGAGAGAAACGAGGCAAATTCACAGCGTGGTAGCACGTGACCATGCGAGCGAGAAGGAGCACAGGCTTACACCTACACTTGGCATCCGCCCAGACAGAGATATCAGAACTTTCTCGGGACAAGAAGATGCAGTTTCGAGGCCAACAACAGTGAACTAATTGACACATAGCCCATAAAGTGATGATTGATTGAAGGAAGGCAGGGTGAATTGGGGGTCATCCTACACCTGGCTGACCGTTCTGCGTGCTGCTAAGCAAAGTGGAAATGTATACATGGGGTTGATGCCATCCCAATCATAATGGACCAAATAATCTAGGGTCCTATAGATAATTGTCAACTGTGTGAGGTTTGTCGATAACAATATCTTCAGTGTCTGTCAACTCCCCCTTCTCCTCACCTGAATCCTGTGAAGGAACCTTAGGTCATTTGTCCTTCTTTCGTCTGGTGGTCTTTTTCTTTTGATAGAGATACGGTCGTCCCCAGAAGGAAGCCACTGTGGTGCCGACAGAAGCCGGAGAACACAGGGCCCCCTCCCAAGAACGCCAAGTCAAGAGGAAAAAAAGCCAAAGGCTTGAAAAAAAACACTTGGAGCGACCGCTGCGTATCCGGAGGATGTTGAAAAGGACTGCAGAGTAATGGTCAGTACTCAGTGAAGGTAAACTCCGTACCAACGAGTAAGGATGGCGCCAAAGTATCAATTCGTAGCTGTAGTGGAAGGTAACAAAGGAGGAAGGCGGAATGGAACAGACCAGGTAAGTACCATAGCGGAGAGTGGAAGGAAGCAAAGGGAAAACAGAAGGCAGAAACCAAGGCGGGAAGTGAAGGGCACTTGGAAAGGAAAACCACAGTGCAGAAGGCAAAACAGCAAGGAGGTGGACAGAAAAACAGAAAAGAGGGAAAGGCAAGGAAAGATGGCAGTAGTAACTGCAAGCGGAAAACTAGGAAGCGTTAATCCAAAGCACAAGGCGAGTGAACGGGGTTGCAACGCACAGAGCGAATGAAAGGCGGGGCTAAAGTAGGAAGTGAAGGAAAGGAAAGCATAACACTAGAATGCTAACCGGGGAGCGTAGGGAAGTGTGCCGGCAAGATCAATGGCAGTGTAATTTCCAAGAAGATCACAAGCGCCAGGAAGGCAGGTGCGTGACAGTATGCCCCCTTCCAAGGGGCGAACCACCAGGCTTGCCTGGAAAGGACCGATGAAAAGACCGGACCAGAAGCGGGGCATGAACATGTGTAGAAGGTTCCCATGAATCTTCCATATGCGATTATCCCTTCCAGTGAATCAAATACTCTACTCTACCCTTCCGGTATCTAGAGTCCAGAATCCTAGCTACTTCATACTCCTCAGAAGTATTGTCTGCTGCAACACTAAGGGATGGCAATCTCCTTCCGTAGGGATCGTTCTTATACTCCTTCAACAAAGAGGCATGGAATACTGGATGAATCCGCATCATGCTTTGTGGTAACCGCAAGCGGTAAGTTGCAGGATTAATCCTCTTAGTGATGGGAAAGGGACCCAAGAAGCCTGGAGATAATTTAGAAGGGTGTAACCACCGTGGAAGGGACTTGGTGGATAACCAAACACCGGTTCCTGGGATCCATACGGGGGTATTGCAGCGATGGACATTAGCTTATGTTTGATAACGAGCTTGGCTCGCTTTCACTCCATCCATGGCAGTCTTTTGGGCACCAGTTATGTTGTTGATAAGACCCTCGACTGAAGGCACTGTGGTGGCACGCATATCCGAAGGAAGACGTTCCAGAGGATGAAAACCATAATTACAAAAGAAAGGACTGACTGATGTGGCAGAATGTTTGGTGTTATTATGTTATTATAAGAAAACTCAGCGGTAGGCAGAAGTGAAACCCAATTGACCTGTAGACGGTTGGCCTATAATCTGAGATACAGTTCGAGAGAAGCATTCAAACGTTCTGTTTGACCATTGGTCTGCGGGTGAAAACCGGAGGAGAAAGCCCTTTCAATGCCCAATTTGTCGCAAAGAGCCTTCCAAATACTGACTGTCACGATCAGAGACTATCTTGTCTGGCAAACCATGGAGCCTGAAAATGTCCTTGGAAAAAACGGTAGCCATACCTGCCGCAGTGGGTAATCTGGGTAGAGGGGAAAAGTGCGCCATCTTTGAAAAAGAGTCCACTGTGACCATTATACAGGAACAGCCCTCAGATAGGGGAAGGTCCACAATAAAGTCTGTCGAAAGAGGACACCAGGGTTGTGCAGGTGGATGACTTTGTTGTAGTAAACCGAAGGGTCTTTGCGTGTTATACTTGGCCCTACAACAGACAGGACAGGAAGCCACATATGTTTTGGCCTCAGAAGCCAATTCTGGTCACCAGAAGTGACGTCACAGGTTATCAATCGTGGTGGTTGTTCCTCTGTGTCCTGCCAACTTACTGTCATGACACCATCTGAAAGCCATGATTCTGAGTGAAGGTGTAGGAAGAAATAGTCTATTGTTAACGAACACCAAACCGTGCCGACGTTGAAGGACGTCGTTTTTGCAGGTCTTGGGATCACTATGCTGAAGCATTATAGCATCCTTAACCTCCTGAAGGAAGGTTGAGACCGAACATACTATCCTATCAGCAGACAGTATGTGTTCAGGCTTGGGTTCACTAGACAGACCCGGATAAGGATACCTGGATAGTGAATCAGCCAAAATGTTCTTGCTTCCTGGAAGATAAGTGACAAGAAAGTCATATTAAGTGAAAAAGTGAGCCCACCTGGCTTGCCTGGAATTGACACACTCCATTTGTTGGATAACCTTAAGGTTCTTATGGTCGGTCCTGAGCTGGAAAGGGTGTAATGAACCTTGAAGTAGATGGCGCCATTCCTCACAGGCGGTCTTCATTGCCAGCAACTCCTTCTCAATAACAGAATAATCTATCTGACTGGGAGTTAAAGTGCAAGAGAGATAGGCTACGGGATGTTCCACCCCTCCGTGTTCTTGTAAGAGTGCTGCTCTTATGGCTGCTGCAGAAGCCTCGGACTCTACAATAAACAGCCTTGATTGGTCAAGTTGGCAGAGCACGGGAGCTGAACAAAACTTCTTCTTAAGAAGTAAAAAGGCATCTTCGGCCTCTGTGGACCAGAGAAAGGGTAAACAGGTCTTCTTCAACAAAGATGTGATGGGTAGTACCAATCCAGAGAATCGAGCACCTCCTTAACCTAGGAGGGTGAAGGCTAGTTGAGTACTGCAGACAATTTCCTGGGATCCATCGCTACTCCCTGTTCGGTAAGGATGAAGCCCAGATATGGTACCGAGGTGACTTCAAACAAACACTTTTCGGGATTAGCCAAAAGCTGATGTTCCTGAAGCCGTTTGAGTACTTGTTGAAGGTGTTCTTGATGGGTTTGTTGGTTGTGTGAGTATACCAAGATGTCATCCAGATAGAGTATGGTGTTGTGAAATAGTAAGTCTGAAAATATCCAGTCCATGAACCGCTGAAAAATGGCATGGGCATTAACCAAGCCAAAGGGCATAACCCTATACTCAAAGTGACTGAAGGGAGTGCGGAAAGCGGTCTTCCATTCGTCCCCTTTCTGGACACGAAGCAGATGGTAAGCTCGTCTTAAGTCCAGTTTGGAAAAAATGGTAGCACCTTGTACAGCTTCCAGGACATCCCTAATGAGGGGCATAGGATACCTGTCTCTAACGGTAACATGATTAAGGCGTCGATAGTCGACACAAGGCCATAACTCGTTGGTGTCCTTTTTAGGAACAAAAAACAATGAAGGCCCTGCAGGGGAATGGGATGGTTGGATAAGTCTGTTATGAAGATTTGAATCCAAATATCTTTTGAGTTCGTCCTTCTCTTTTAAAGATAGGGTAAACATGCGGCCAAATGGTACCAAGGCGTCAGACTGTAGATCTATTCTGCAATCCTCGGGGCGGTGTGGTGGCAACTCTTGAGGGTCTTTTCTGATGAACACCTCTCTAAACTGGTGGAGTTTTTTTTAGGTATCAAGTATACTCCGATTGATTGTGAGAGGACATGGTCTTGTGCCACAACCTTCATCGTCACATGTTTCTTTTCCGTTGAGCAGGATTTGCGACAGTGAGTAGAATCGAACGTAATCAGATTGCGAGACCAATTAATCGTGGAATTGTGCCTGCGAAGCCAAGATACCCCCAGAATAACTGGGAAGTGTGCGGCACGAATCAGGTCGAACTGAATGACTTCCTTAAGTTGTAAGATAGTCATTTCCAAGGGAGTTGTAGCATGAGTGATCATTCCAGAATTTAGGGGGGGTGCCATCGACCCCCTCATGGAGGCGTAATTTCCAAGAAGACCACAAGCGCCCGGAAGGCAGGCGCGTGACACTAATAGAACCAAAAGGACGTCGTACTTTTAGTGACGTCTACAGAAGTCATTTTTGAAGGAAGGGCTTAGATGCCCACCTGACAGTGTTTACCCAATCCCCTCACTCCGTTACCACATACAGATATAGAACCTATATCAAAGTTACCTTTACCTAACCAATAGAATTGCATGTTAACTTTTGAGTGTTACACGTCAGATTATGACGCATTTTGAGTATAATAATTATGTTTTGTATGAAGTTCGTTGGAGTTAAAGCGAGACGGACTATCGCATCACTGCTGATTGCCATGACTCCCCGTTTTGTGTACTTGTCATTAAACGGACTCCCTTTGCCAAACCATTGAGTTTTCCTTATTGATTGGTGTTGGAGTAATAAATCTGCACCCCCATCCATCTCAAGGTGCAGCTATCGCATCTTAAAGTACTTCGGAGCAAACCCCGACTCTATGGGCCGGCTGGGGGTGTCCCCAGTACACTTGGTAGCAATATCAGATGGTTTATCGACTATCGATTATTGATTAAAATACCGTCGACATAAAGTAACTCTAGGTCTTCAGCAATATCACAAGTCCTTTGCCATTCGGATGAGTAGACCGTGAAGCTACCCGTAGACCGTGGTAGATTAAGAAGAGAGTGCAGTCAGTACCTGAAGGGTCCCGTGTTCCCCACACTTCCCTTCCCATTCTTATGGGCAGCTAAGCGAGCGAAAAGCTGAAGAAGGCGGTAACAAAGGCGGTGATCCTGAGTGTCCAGAGAGGAACAATGCGAACACTGAGTGAAACCAATAATTGAATATTTTGGCAAATAGTGCATGCCTTAGACTAAGTAAAGGGAAAAGGTTACGGAGGGAGGAGGGAAACCAAAAATAGTCAGAAGTATAAAAGACTGTATATATATATAAGGGGGTAATGACTCAAGAATAATTAAATAAATAAAAGGTTACCGGGGAGGACACCCGAGAAGAGAGAGGATACTGGGGCAGACACCTGAGAAGTAAGAGGATTCGCCTTATTCCTACGCTAATATAGCGCTTAGAAGAAACATGTACCCGGAATCCCACATAATGGGGAACGATTAGGCTACCACAATGTTTAAAGATGTCGTGAAAGGGGTACGTTTGCACTCCATGAAGGGGTAATGATTAGAGGCAGACATATTTGTGTCCAGCTGGTGTCTGTCTAGTCTGTCAAAAGTCTGTCATATGTTTTGCTGTTGTGACGTCATATATATTGAACATTTTCTTTGAGAAAACGGATTCGAAATTTGTGCAATTTAATAGCTAAGATAGAATCGCACATGATTTAATGTTTTTGAGTAAATTAGAATATATAACATTTTGTGAAAATTTGGATTGGAGCTTGCAGTGTTTGGTGTTTGCTCATATTGTTAGAAGTTGTTTAAACCACACAAAAGCATTGACAAGTGTTGTATAAGAGCAAAGGGAACAGATTTAAGCATGGAGAACATGACTCCATTAGCACACTTATGCAAGCCGTTGCAAAAACACGTACCCAAACTAAACAAATATAGTACCGAGTGGGTTAAAGGTACCGCCCACAAGATGTTCATGGCATGGCCACAAAATGGGTCTTTATCTAAAGCCGTCTTACAACATGTGACGACATATTTGCATGCCACATATACCGGCAAGAAGTTAGAAAAATGCCTTGCTGTTCTTGAATTGTGGAAAATGTATGAACAAGTAAAGGGGGAAGAGCCGCCGAGCGATTGGATACTTAATGTATGCACAGAGGAGGCGTGAGATGCCTACTGCGCCACCTGCCCCACCTGAAACGAGAGTTGAAGAAAGTAAGGACGAGGGGTAATATCCACTGAGAGAACTCAAAGCAGCCATGGGGTACAGCAATCCCGCATATGAGTCACCTACACATAGTAGTGACGAAAATCAAGGGAAAGATAAGGAAAAAGATATTACCTCCATAGTCCCAAGGGACAAAGGAAGACACGATAACGAAGGAAGAGCTCAGGCACAGACAAACACATCTCTCGACAAAAAGAGATGGAAGGGAAGCGAAGACAGAACTGATGAGATAGCATTCGCAAAAAACTAATGGATAGGAGGACAAATTTTACTAAAACTCGATGGGAAAGGCATTGATGATGTGAAACAAAAGCAAAGGTTAGAGGAGACACAAAGGAATGGGAAAGAGAAGGAGTTAAGAGACGAAAGGATAAGAAGGAAAGACAGACAAAGGTGAGAACAGTTATATCGCGAAGAGCAAGAAAGACAGCTCAACTGCAACCCAAGAGCAGCCGATGTCAAGACAGACAGGAACAGCAAAGATTAGAGGAAGAGCAAAGAATACGTGAGAAAAGAATAAGAAGGTGAAGAGATGAGGAAATTCGAAGGGCAGATGAAAGTAGAAATGAAAAGAAAAAGGAAGAAGATAGGGTCAGAGAAGAGGCGATGACGATATTGAACGCAAGCGAAGACAGAGAGCACACGATCTTGAATATTTGAAGAGGGAGGTTAAAAAACCTGATCCAGTTGTAGACTGGGAAGACATCGAAGAATTCTTTCCTGCGTATGCTTCAGTACCAGGCACGTCTAGGGCAAGTATGGAAGATGACTTTGATACCAGAAGCATCGGAGAAACGATCGATGGAATATATGATGAAATGGGGCTAGAACAAACATCCCAAGGGGAGGGGGAAGATGAGCACCTGGAGAGCACTCAGCTGTATGACACTGAGGATGTCACTCAAGTAGCGGGAATAGAGATCTATCCCTGGATAGGCTAGATATAAGTAGGAACAAAGAGGATACGAGAAGTTGCGTGAATTGGGGACAAGCAATGTCTGACTCCGAAAGGGAGGAGCATGAGGAAAACGAGGAAGAGAGACAGAGCGCAAGACGACTCCCAATGGAAAAAGGGATACAATGGTCAGACACTAGCGAATCTGCACCAAGGGCATCAAAGTCAGCCATGCAGTCCGACCGAAATGAAGGAGTATCTCATGGTCAGAGGGGGGTGTCTTCACCGTCCTATATAGACAGACTAAGGACATTGACAGGCAGACGGCGATGTGGGAATATTACCCCTGCAATAGACAGGAGAACAATGAGAGAAAAGAAAGAGGGCTACATATTCCAATTTCCGCTACTGGAGAAGGGGGGAGTAAGACCACAATATATCCCATGGCCACACATGGATCGAGAAAACTTAAAAAGCAGGCTTCCAATACTGACATCGGGAGCTGGAAAGTGAATAAACGAGTTAGAAAAAATGACAGGAGGAAACACATTAGCCATAGGCGACATTAAGGGTCTCCTAATTGCCATACTTGGTGAGAGAGCAGACGATGTATGGCACAAGCAGGCTACCCTGGTGTAACCACAATTAATACCTCGCATGATGGAGCTCCATTTAACAATTGCTGAGCCGCAGTATGTAAAGCGCTACGAGTACTGTATCCAGATACTTCCGATATGGGAGCTATAATGACTCGAAAAATGAAGGATTCTGAGGATCCGTTAATTTATATAAAGAATTTCCAAGATGCATGGGTACTCGAGACTCATGAATCGTGGATGAAATCTATACCTGTGTTTTACCATATACTGTGCCAAGGGCTGCCAGAACAGGTGCAGAAACAACTCAAGAAATTGGTATGAGTTGAGGCTAAACCTTGGGCTGAAATACAGTTGACTATCGCACATTATTGTAGACTGGTGCAGGAAAAGAATCGCAAAAAGGAAGCAACTTGAAAGGGCGAGGAAGCGAAATTGGTACAGAAGAAACTATCAGAGTATGCTCTTGAAGGAGCCATGCTAACTAGCGCAGCTGAATCAAGCATGCAGCAGGTGGCTAGTCCACAACAGAATAATCAGGGTAACGTAGGGTTTTACCCACAAGGAAGATGATTTTGGGGAAGAGGATGGCAGAGTAATCAGGGAGGTTTCCAAAATAATCAAGGAGGCTTTCAAAACATGCAAAATGGAAAACCAGATATGTGGAATGGGCAAGTAATCAGACCATCGCCAGTATGTTGGCTGTGTGGTATGACAGGGCATTTGGCGCGCACATGCAGAAATCAAGGCATGATACAGAACGGCCAAGGAATGGGAGCAGGCATGGCGAGTCCCCCTGCAGTGTTACAACAGGGCATTGCACAGAATCACACAGTGCAACAACAAGTGTGAGGAGTGCAACAAGGAGTGTAAACTCAGAGCATGGGCAATTTTCCACAAGGACAATCCCAACAGGCACCGTTGCAAGTGTCACAGACAATGAGCACAGGGCAGACTCCGAACCCTGGAAGGGGAAGTAAAAATGGGAATGGGGGAATTCCACAAGTACGCAGTGGGCCAAATTTGTACATAAACTAGGATTACCTACTGCGAATCCTGATATGCTCTATCCTATCAGTGAAACCAGACCCTCACAGGGAACCTAGGGTGGATGCCGTTATAGGGGGTAAAGAATATTCCTTCCTGGTGGACACGGGTGCAACACGCTCGTGCATATGCTACGGCAAATTTTCCTTGTCCAGCGAGGCCATAGATACTCAGAGTTTTACTGGAGCTACCAGTAGAGTTCCCTTTACAAACACACTCCCAGTCTCCATAGGAGAGTGCAAAATGAATGTGCCCCTACTATATTCACGTCAGACACCAGTGAACTTTTTGGGTCGAGACTTAATGACAAAGTTGAACATGACAATCTCGTTCACGGAGAAGGGCATAGTATGTTCCACACCTGGAATGCACTACTCAAATGTATGCTACATGATTAGAGCATGCTAAGGACACACATCCATGAGGGCTATACCATTAAAGCCTGAAATATTCACATATGGCATGCGTGTGCTTATGGCAGTATTGCCAGACCTTGCAGACAAAATAATGAGAACCCCTGATGAGTTCCTATTTAGACCAAGAATACCGATGCATGAGGAGGAGGGACAAGTATTTCCCTTGATGATACACACAGCTGCAGTGTGAGGAAAAGTGGCATTGGTTGACGGTTACGATGACGAGGGCAGACAATGGTGCGTGAAGAAGGATGTCGAGTGACTGACGTCACCGATGACAATCTATTTGAAGAACAAACAGATATAGGAGAGAAAATGGTAGAAGTGATTGTCCCCTTTTTGCTAAAGATGATCAAGAGAGAGGTACCTCAGAGAATGATGCTGGCATTAAACCGTCCTGAATATTTTTATGACGCCATGGCCCAGGTACCTGTCCCAGTATGGACTACAGGACGCTATGACGTAGGCCCCTTGAAGGGGGTGGGAGAAGTGAAAATTAAACTGAAACCAGGAGCAATTCTACCCAAGGCTCGACAATATCCCATGTCCAGAGAGGCAGATGAAGGGATTTTTAAGACAATTTCTGCCATGATGGACATGGGCGTCTTAGTGACGTCAGAGTCACCATGTAATACGTCAGTGTATCCTATGAAAAAAAGTAAAGGGTGGTCTTGGAGGCTAGTGCAAGACCTTAGGCCAATAAACAATATTGTTGAGGCTGAGTTCCCCCTAGTCCCTAACCCGTCTACAATCTTATGTAATATACCCGTTGAGGCAAAATATTTCACGGTGATTGACTTGAAAAATGCATTTTTCTCAATCCCGTTGCACCGTGACTCACAAGATCTGACGTCATTTATGTTCAGACAAATGCGTCTGAAGAGCACGAGGCTGCCACAGGGGTACAGTGAGTCTCCGTCTATTTTCAACAGAGTCCTGCAGATGGATTTGAGCAATATTGCATTAGAAAGTGTCACCTTACAATATGTGGATGACATCTTAATTTGCAGCACCACAGAAGAGCAATGCAGGCACAATTCTATTCAGCTACTGACTATATTGGCTGAGAAAGGATGTAAAGTTGACAAACAAAAGTTGCAATATTGTCAACAAGAAGTGCTGTACATAGGCCAGCTAATCTCGCATGAAGGAAAGAAAGTGACTCCAGAAAGGGCTGAAGCCATACTGAACACGGCTAAGCCTCACACGATAAAGCAGATGCAGAGCTTTCTAGGCCTATGCAACTATGTTAGGGCATGTGTCTTCGACTATAGCTCTTACACTAAGCCTTTACTTCAGGCACTAAAGGCCCAAGTGACGAAAGAAAAGATTGAATGGTCTGAAACAATGGAGAAAGGGTTTGCTGAACTCAAAAGAGCTATTGGTACGGCTCCAGTTCTCGGGATTCCCAATTATGCAGAGGAATTTGACCTGTTTTCACATACAGATGGCAGTGTTATGACAGCAGTACTCACACAGAGAACCACATTGGGGTACAGCCCCTGGCATATTATAATGGGAACTTGGACCCAGTAATGAGAGGTCATTTTCCTTGGGAACAAAGTTTAGCTGCCGCAGCGTTCACCATAGAGAAGGCTACAACCATTGTGATGGGATGCTCCATGACGCTGTATGTTGAGCATTCCGTATTTGCCATTCTAGAGAAACCAAAGGACACATTGGCATCTCAGAGAGCTTCTGCTTATGAAGTGATCATATCAAACCCAACGATTAAAATAGTCCGATGTACAATAGTAAACCCATCTACGTTTATAGCAGAGCCAGCCACTGAGGGAGAACCAATGCATGATTGCGCAAATTATGAAGAATTCTATGATTAAATCCCCAGGGTAAAAGAAAATGCCTTGGCAGGAGGAGAGATCATCTTTATTGACGGGTCTTAGAGAATCGATCAAAGTGATGGGCAAAGATACACAGGCGTTACTGTGATGAAACACACAACACATGTAGAATTTCGAGTGCTTCTTAGTGCTCGAATACCATCTCATTATTCAGCACAGGCTGCAGAATCATTGGCGTTAATACTTGCCATTGAGAATCACGCAGACCAGGAAGTAACAGTGTACAGTGACTCCGCCTATGTGACATCAACAGTGCACGCAGGCTTAGCGATTTGGAAAAAGAGGGGCTACCTCCGAGCAGACGGCACGCCAGTGCAGCACGCAGCCTTATTGGACAGGCTGATTAAGGCACTCACTACAGCTCCCAGTGGGTATAGCGGTCGTGAAATGCGCCGCCCACACGAAAGGGTCAGATTTTATCTCACGCAGTAATCAAGCAGCAGACATGGAAGCCAAGCGTATGGCATCCAAAAGTGAGACAGTTATAGCAGTGGAAGCTATCCATACCAATGGGCTAATGATGTTTACACGAACTATACCTGAAGGTTACAGCAATTTGGGGCAAACACAGTTAATGGAACTCCAAGGGGAGCCACCACAAGAAGAGAAGAACCTGTGGAAACGTCAAGGGTGTTCTTTAAACCCCTCTGACAGCTTGTGGCGACAAGACATCACTGGTAAACCAGTAATGCCTGTAGCCCTTTTAAACATAGCGCTGGAGCAACTACATTACCCAGCCCATATGACAAAAGAGAATCTAGCAGCAACGCTCACGGAAGACTGGTTCATACCGAATTTTGCAGAGCATGTTGCATTTTTTATGGTGAACTGCATAATCTGCCAGCAACTCACTGCTGGGCACACATTAAAGGTAATGAGAGGAGTCATCCCCAGGCCAAAATGGGCCTTTTCAGCACTTGCATGTCGATTACATCGACATGATTCAAGTATGTAACGGGTGCAGATACTTAATTGTTGTGCTGTGTCCAATCTCTAGGTGGATAGAGGCAGGTCCATGTACACACCCGGACTCTACCTGTGAGGCCAAATTTTTTTTGAGGGAAGTGTTGTATGCGAAGTCATGAGATCAGATAATGGCCCTCACTTTGTTAATTCAATATTTGAGCAGATTAACTTGCTACTTGGTATAAAGCACTCGTTCTCATTGGCGTATCATCCGCAAGGTAATGTGATCTGTGAGAATCTCAACGGCTTGTTAAAGGAAAGGATAGCCAAGTTGAAGCTTACTCTAAAGAGGAGATGGTTGCACTGCCTTCCACTGGCACTGTAGGCACTTCAGAACTAACCAGGGTCCCACCATCATCTTACGCCGCACGAGATAGCCACAGGAAGAAGAATGAGAACTCCTCTGACACCCCGAGATAGAGCTAGATGTGATGCCTAGTTAACAGGAGAGATTTTAGGGTCTGAAATGCAAAACTAACTGAACTGCATGATATCTTGCCTTACTGCAATTTCAGACCAGCTGCAGCGACGACGAAAAGGGTGCAGCGCAGAACAGAACACAGAAGGAGACACTGCATCAGACTCAGTTCAAGGTCTACGTGTTCCACTCATCTTCCCTGGAGACGCCGTCCTTGTGAAAAACCATACAAAGAAAAAGTGGGACGAGCAAAGATTCAACAGTCCTTTTATCATAGAGGACTGCACTCCATCCGCTGTGAAGCTACAGGGCAGGAGAGCGTGGATCTTTCTCTGTGATATCAAACCCTACATCGGAGAAAGCCCCCTGCCTGCACCCCAATGAGAGGAATCAACAAGCAACGGGGAAGAACCACAGCACATGCAGACGAGATCCATGATGAGGAAGAAGGACATGACCAGCTATACAAAGACAAAGAACTTTTGTGCAAAAGATGCGGCTTCATTTTGGACATTCCTCTAAGCAAAAAGGGGATAAGGACATTAAACAAATGGACACTGTGTGCATCCTAGTTTCAGGGTTAAAAAGAAAATTGCACGTGTAAGCCACAACATAGTCTGTTGACTTTGAACTTTGGACTGAGGCACGCTGAAGCCTTGATTAGAACGGATATAGCCAAATTTTGATCGAGGACACATAAATTGGAAGTAAGTACAGTAAACAGATTCCTTCCACAACGAGACCCTATTTGTAATCACTTATGGTGTCCCACAGTAGAGATATCACAAAGGACGTGGTCACCTATTTCAACCTAGTGCTAAGATCATACCCGTCATTGGTAGGGAGGCTCACCAGTGTCACAGACTTTCTCCAAGATCCTGAAAACGAAAAAATAATAAAACAATTGCTTACTGTCATTGCCGAACAATTTATCCTACTCCCTGAGTACAGTGAAGAAGAATCAAATCTTCCCAACAGAGGCAGAAATAGATGAGCTCATCAACACACTGTTCTTTCGAATGATTGAAGACTGTCCATCTGTTCTATGACAAGACAGGAGGCTCGCATTATGCTTTACTTGCTTTATTTGCTGCCACATCAGCACTTTAAAACTTAACTTTAAACTGAACATTTATGTTCTTACAAAACTACAGTTATGGAAAACGAAAATGGACCAGTTTAAACGTTTGCTTCACATCTGCATGCGATCACTGTAATCACCCGGGAACTACTAGTCCCATGATACTCATAGTCTCTGGTAGTCCAAAACTCCCAGCTCTGCACCTATCAGAGGGCAGCCGCCTGTATAAGAACCCTTGTGCCCAGGTCCTTTCCTCTTTCTTTTTGCTGCCATAAGATAAGTGACATTTTCTCTATCTTTGCTTATAGAAGGATTGTTAGTCAAGTATATATTTCTATAATTTATGTAATATGTACATATCAGTATGGCATTACATCGTAGCGCGCATGGAATTAGTTTCATTCTCCTCAAAAGAGTTTACCTGAACGCATAGCGCGAGCGTTGCGCAGCGTATTACATTCAGTAAGCGCGCGTTATACTTCTTTCACGAAAGTTCGAGTGTTGTGAAGAGCGAGCGAGGGCCGGAGCCGCGAGCAATTCCGCTCGCTTCAGGCTGCCGAGCCCCGCGCTCTGTAATAATCTGTGCCGGCGAACTCGGCGGCCGTTAGGACCTGTGAGAGCGGGAACCCCCTCTGGTTTTTCCCAGCTTCCTCAGGGATTCTAGCTTCCGCTCACATTGCGCTTGCAGTCACGTACGAGGGAAGTAGTCAACCAGAGCTCCAGATTTATTTCGAAAAAAAAAATATATATATATATCTTTTGATTACGTTATAAAACGCAAGAAGCGGTTTACAGGCACACACTACATTACTCCACAGAAACGTGTGTAGAGCCTGAAGAGCCTTCATCTGCTGACTTCCACGCAGTTGGCCCTGCCAACACCTCGATTAGGGCTCAGTTTGTCACCCCCACCAACACCCCTTCCACTTCTCTGGAGTGGAGTCAAGAAGAGTGGGAAGAGGATCCTTCCCAGCAAGAATCAGACTTGACACAGAGTTTTAAGAAGGTATTCGGAGACTCCTTGCAGCAGGCGGTCTCTCAAAGAACCACAGCACGCGCAGACAAGATCCATGACGAGGAAGAAGTACACATGACCAGCTAGACAAAGACAAAGAACTTTTGTGCAAAAGATGCGGCTTCATTTTGGACATTCCTCTAAGCAAAAAGGGGATAAGGACATTTAAAAAAATGGACACTCTGTGCATCCTAGTTGCAGGGTTAAGAAGAAAATTGCACGTGTAAGCCACAACATAGTCTGTTGACTTTGAACTTTGGACTGAGGCACGCTGAAGCCTTGATTAGAACGGATATGCCAAATTTTGATCGAGGACACATAAATTGGAAGAATTTCTGCCATGATGGACATGGGCATCTTAGTGACGCCAGAGTCACCATGTAATACGTCAGTGTATCCTGTGAAAAAATGTAAAGGGTGGTCTTGGAGGCTAGTGCAAGACCTTAGGCCAATAAACAATATTGTTGAGGCTGAGTTCCCCCTAGTCCCTAACCCGTCTACAATCTTATGTAATATACCCGTTGAGGCAAAATATTTCACGGTGATTGACTTGAAAAATGCATTTTTCTCAATCCCGTTGCACCGTGACTCACAAGATCTGACGTCATTTATGTTCAGACAAATGCGTCTGAAGAGCACGAGGCTGCCACAGGGGTACAGTGAGTCTCCGTCTATTTTCAACAGAGTCCTGCAGATGGATTTGAGCAATATTGCATTAGAAAGTGACACCTTACAATATGTGGATGACATCTTAATTTGCAGCACCACAGAAGAGCAATGCAGGCACAATTCTATTCAGCTACTGACTATATTGGCTGAGAAAGGATGTAAAGTTGACAAACAAAAGTTGCAATATTGTCAACAAGAAGTGCTGTACATAGGCCAGCTAATCTCGCATGAAGGAAAGAAAGTGACTCCAGAAAGGGCTGAAGCCATACTGAACACGGCTAAGCCTCACACGATAAAGCAGATGCAGAGCTTTCTAGGCCTATGCAACTATGTTAGGGCATGTGTCTTCGACTATAGCTCTTACACTAAGCCTTTACTTCAGGTACTAAAGGCCCAAGTGACGAAAGAAAAGATTGAATGGTCAGAAACAATGGAGAAAGGGTTTGCTGAACTCAAAAGAGCTATTTGTACGGCTCCAGTTCTCGGGATTCACAATTATGCAGAGGAATTTGACCTGTTTTCACATACAGATGGCAGTGTTATGACAGCAGTACTCACACAGAGAACCACATTGGGGTACAAGCCCCTGGCATATTATAATGGGAACTTGGACCCAGTAATGAGAGGTCATTTTCCTTGGGAACAAAGTTTAGCTGCCGCAGCGTTCACCATAGAGAAGGCTACAACCATTGTGATGGGATGCTCCATGACGCTGTATTTTGAGCATTCCGTATTTGCCATTCTAGAGAAACCAAAGGGCACATTGACATCTCAGAGAGACTGGTTCATACCGAATTCTGCAGAGCATGTTGCATTTTCTATGGTGAACTGCATAATCAGCCAGCAATTCACTGCTGGGCACACATTAAAGGTAACTAGAGGAGTCATCCCCAGGCCAAAATGGCCCTTTTCAGCACTTGCAAGTCGATTACATCGACATGATTCAAGTATGTAACGGGTACAGATACTTAATTGTTGTGGTGTGTCCAGTCTCTAGGTGGATAGAGGCAGGTCCATGTACACACCCGGACTATACCTGTGAGGCCAAATTTTTAGTGAGGGAAGTGTTGTATGCGAAGTCATGAGATCAGATAATGGCCCTCACTTTGTTAATTCAATATTTGAGCAGATTAGCTTGCTACTTGGTATAAAGCACTCGTTCTCATTGGCGTATCATCCGCAAGGTAATGTGATCTGTGAGAATCTCAACGGCTTGTTAAAGGAAAGGATAGCCAAGTTGAAGCTTACTCTAAAGAGGAGATGGTTGCACTGCCTTCCACTGGCGCTGTATGCACTTCGGAACTAACCAGGGTCCGACCATCATCTTACGCCACACGAGATAGCCACAGGAAGAAGAATGAGAACTCCTCTGACACCCCGAGATAGAGCTAGATGTGATTCCCAGTCAACAGGAGACATTTTAGGGTCTGAAATGCAAAACTATCTGAACTGCATGACATCTTGCCTTACTGTAATTTCAGACCAGCTGCAGCGACGACGAAAAGGGTGCAGCGCAGAAAAGAACACAGAAGGAGACACTGCATCAGACTCAGTTCAAGGTATACGTGTTCCACTCATCTTCCCTGGAGACATCGTCCTTGTGAAAAACCATACAAGGAAAAGGTGGGACGAGCCAAGATTCAACAGTCCTTTTATCATAGAGGACTGCACTCCGTCTGCTGTGAAGCTACAGGGCAGGAGAGAGTGGATCTTTCTCTGTGATATCAAACCCTACATCGGAGAAAGCCCCCTGCCTGCACCCCAATGAGAGGAATCGACAAGCAACAGGGAAGAACCACAGCACGCGCAGACAAGATTCATGACGAGGAAGAGGTACACATGACCAGCTAGACAAAGACAAAGAACTTTTGTGCAAAAGATGCAGCTTCATTTTGGACATTCCTCTAAGCAAAAAGGGGATAAGGACATTTAAAAAATGGACACTCTGTGCATCCTAGTTGCAGGGTCAAGAAGAAAATTGCACGTGTAAGCCACAACATAGTCTGTTGACTTTGAACTTTGGACTGAGGCACGCTGAAGCCTTGATTAGAACGGATATGCCAAATTTTGATCGAGGACACATAAATTGGAAGAATTTCTGCCATGATGGACATGGGCATCTTAGTGACGCCAGAGTCACCATGTAATACGTCAGTGTATCCTGTGAAAAAAAGTAAAGGGTGGTCTTGGAGGCTAGTGCAAGACCTTAGGCCAATAAACGATATAGTTGAGGCTGAGTTCCCCCTAGTCCCTACCCCGTCTACAATCTTATGTAATATACCCATTGAGGCAAAATATTTCACAGTGATTGACTTGAAAAATGCATTTTTCTCAATCCCGTTGCACCGTGACTCTCAAGATCTGACGTCATTTACGTTCAGATAAATGCGTCTGAAGAGCATGAGGCTGCCACAGGGGTACTGTGAGTCTCCATCTATTTTCAACAGAGTCCTGCAGATGGATTTGAGCAATATTGCATTAGAAAGTGTCATTTTACAATATGTGGATGACATCTTAATTTGCAGCACCACAGAAGAGCAATGCAGGCACAATTCTATTCAGCTACTGACTATATTGGCTGAGAAAGGATATAAAGTTGACAAACAAAAGTTGCAATATTGTCAACAAGAAGTGCTGTACATAGGCCAGCTAATCTCGCATGAAGGAAAGAAAGTGACTCCAGAAAGGGCTGAAGCCATACTGAACACGGCTAAGCCTCACACGATAAAGCACATGCAGAGCTTTCTAGGCCTATGCAACTATGTTAGGGCATGTGTCTTTGACTATAGCTCTTACACTAAGCCTTTACTTCAGGCCCTAAAGTAGGCCCAAGTGACGAAAGAAAAGATTGAATGGTCTGAAACAATAGAGAGAGGGTTTGCTGAACTCAAAAGAGCTATTTGTACGGCTCCAGTTCTCGGGATTCCCAATTATGCAGAGGAATTTGACCTGTTTTCACATAGAGATGGCAGTGTTATGACAGCAGTACTCACACAGAGAACCACATTGGGGTACAAGCCCCTGGCATATTATAGTGTGAACTTGGACCCAGTAATGAGAGGTCATTTTCCTTGGGAACAAAGTTTAGCTGCTGCAGCGTTCACCATAGAGAAGGCTACAACTATTGTGATGGGATGCTCCATGACGCTGTATGTTGAGCATTCATTATTTGCCATTCTAGAGAAACCAAAGGGCACATTGACATCTCAGAGAGCTTCTGCTTATGAAGTGATCATATCAAACCCAACGATTAAAATAGTCCGATGTACGATAGTAAACCCATCTACGTTTATAGCAGAGCCAGCCACTGAGGGAGAACCAATGCATGATTGCGCAAATTATGAAGAATTCTATGATTAAATCCCCAGGGTAAAAGAAAATGCCTTGGCAGGAGGAGAGATCATCTTTATTGACGGGTCTTAGAGAATCGATCAAAGTGATGGGCAAAGATACACAGGCGTTACTGTGATGAAACACACAACACATGTAGAATTTCGAGTGCTTCTTAGTGCTCGAATACCATCTCATTATTCAGCACAGGCTGCAGAATCATTGGCGTTAATACTTGCCATTGAGAATCACGCAGACCAGGAAGTAACAGTGTACAGTGACTCCGCCTATGTGATATCAACAGTGCACGCAGGCTTAGCGATTTGGAAAAAGAGGGGCTACCTCCGAGCAGACGGCACGCCAGTGCAGCACGCAGCCTTATTGGACAGGCTGATTAAGGCACTCACTACAGCTCCCAGTGGGCATAGCGGTCGTGAAATGCGCCGCCCACACGAAAGGGTCAGATTTTATCTCACGCAGTAATCAAGCAGCAGACATGGAAGCCAAGCGTATGGCATCCAAAAGTGAGACAGTTATAGCAGTGGAAGCTATCCATACCAATGGGCTAATGATGTTTACACGAACTATACCTGAAGGTTACAGCAATTTGGGGCAAACACAGTTAATGGAACTCCACGGGGAGGCACCACAGGAAGAGAAGAACCTGTGGAAACGTCAAGGGTGTTCTTTAAACCCCTCTGACAGCTTGTGGCGACAAGACATCACTGGTAAACCAGTAATGCCTGTAGCCCTTTTAAACATAGCGCTGGAGCAACTACATTACCCAGCCCATATGACAAAAGAGAATCTAGCAGCAACGCTCACGGAAGACTGGTTCATACCGAATTTTGCAGAGCATGTTGCATTTTTTATGGTGAACTGCATATTCTGCCAGCAACTCACTGCTGGGCACACATTAAAGGTAATGAGAGGAGTCATCCCCAGGC
Source organism: Ambystoma mexicanum (assembly GCF_040938575.1). NCBI lineage: Eukaryota > Metazoa > Chordata > Amphibia > Caudata > Ambystomatidae > Ambystoma > Ambystoma mexicanum. Next base: position 141,412,042 of record NC_090930.1, on the reverse strand, counting down.
CAAAATGGGCCTTTTCAGCACTTGCATGTCGATTACATCGACATGATTCAAGTATGTAACGGGTGCAGATACTTAATTGTTGTGGTGTGTCCAGTCTCTAGGTGGATAGAGGCAGGTCCATGTACACACCCGGACTCTACCTGTGAGGCCAAATTTTTTTTGAGGGAAGTGTTTTATGCGAAGTCATGAGATCAGATAATGGCCCTCACTTTGTTATTTCAATATTTGAGCAGATTAGCTTGCTACTTGGTATAAAGCACTCGTTCTCATTGGCGTATCATCCGCAAGGTAATGTGATCTGTGAGAATCTCAACGGCTTGTTAAAGGAAAGGATAGCCAAGTTGAAGCTTACTCTAAAGAGGAGATGGTTGCACTGCCTTCCACTGGCACTGTATGCACTTCAGAACTAACCAGGGTCCCACCATCATCTTACGCCACACGAGATAGCCACAGGAAGAAGAATGAGAACTCCTCTGACACCCCGAGATAGAGCTAGATGTGGTGCCTAGTTAACAGGAGACATTTTAGGGTCTGAAATGCAAAACTAACTGAACTGCATGACATCTTGCCTTACTGTAATTTCAGACCAGCTGCAGCGGCGACGAAAAGGGTGCAGCGCAGAACAGAACACAGAAGGAGACACTGCATCAGACTCAGTTCAAGGTCTACGTGTTCCACTCATCTTCCCTGGAGACGCCGTCCTTGTGAAAAACCATACAAGGAAAAGGTGGGACGAGCCAAGATTCAACAGTCCTTTTATCATAGAGGACTGCACTCCATCCGCTGTGAAGCTACAGGGCAGGAGAGCGTGGATCTTTCTCTGTGATATCAAACCCTACATCGGAGAAAGCCCCCTGCCTGCACCCCAATGAGAGGAATCAACAAGCAACGGGGAAGAACCACAGCACATGCAGACGAGATCCATGATGAGGAAGAAGGACATGACCAGCTAGACAAAGACAAAGAACTTTTGTGCAAAAGATGCGGCTTCATTTTGGACATTCCTCTAAGCAAAAAGGGGATAAGGACATTAATAAAATGGACACTGTGTGCATCCTAGTTTCAGGGTTAAGAAGAAAATTGCACGTGTAAGCCACAACATAGTCTGTTGACTTTGAACTTTGGACTGAGGCACGCTGAAGCCTTGATTAGAACGGATATAGCCAAATTTTGATCGAGGACACATAAATTGGAAGTAAGTACAGTAAACAGATTCCTTCCACAACGAGACCCTATTTGTAATCACTTATGGTGTCCCACAGTAGAGATATCACAAAGGACGTGGTCACCTATTTCAACCTAGTGCTAAGATCATACCCGTCATTGGTAGGGAGGCTCACCAGTGTCACAGACTTTCTCCAAGATCCTGAAAACGAAAAAATAATAAAACAATTGCTTACTGTCATTGCCGAACAATTTATCCTACTCCCTGAGTACAGTGAAGAAGAATCAAATCTTCCCAACAGAGGCAGAAATAGATGAGCTCATCAACACACTGTTCTTTCGAATGATTGAAGACTGTCCATCTGTTCTATGACAAGACAGGAGGCTCGCATTATGCTTTACTTGCTTTATTTGCTGCCACATCAGCACTTTAAAACTTAACTTTAAACTGAACATTTATGTTCTTACAAAACTACAGTTATGGAAAACGAAAATGGACCAGTTTAAACGTTTGCTTCACATCTGCATGCGATCACTGTAACCACCCGGGAACTACTAGTCCCATGATACTCATAGTCCCTGGTAGTCCAAAACTCCCAGCTCTGCACCTATCAGAGGGCAGCCTCCTGTATAAGAACCCTTGTGCCCAGGTCCTTTCCTCTTTCTTTTTGCTGCCATAAGATAAGTGACATTTTCTCTATCTTTGCTTATAGAAGGATTGTTAGTCAAGTATATATTTCTATAATTTATGTAATATGTACATATCAGTATGGCATTACATCGTAGCGCGCATGGAATTAGTTTCATTCTCCTCAAAAGAGTTTACCTGAACGCATAGCGCGAGCGTTGCGCAGCATATTACATTCAGTAAGCGCGCGTTATACTTCTTTCACGAAAGTTCGAGTGTTGTGAAGAGCGAGCGAGGGCCGGAGCCGCGAGCAATTCCGCTCGCTTCAGGCTGCCGAGCCCCGCGCTCTGTAATAATCTGTGCCGGCGAACTCGGCGGCCGTTAGGACCTGTGAGAGCGGGAACCCCCTCTGGTTTTTCCCATCTTCCTCAGGGATTCTAGCTTCCGCTCACATTGCGCTTGCAGTCACGTACGAGGGAAGTAGTCAACCAGAGCTCCAGATTTATTTCGAAAAAAAATATATATATATATATCTTTTGATTACTTTATAAAACGCAAGAAGCGGTTTACAGGCACACACTACATTACTCCACAGAAACGTGTGTAGAGCCTGAAGAGCCTTCATCTGCTGACTTCCACGCAGTTGGCCCTGCCAACACCTCGATTAGGGCTCAGTTTGTCACCCCCACCAACACCCCTTCCACTTCTCTGGAGTGGAGTCAAGAAGAGTGGGAAGACGATCCTTCCCAGCAAGAATCAGACTTGACAGAGTTTTAAGAAGGTATTCGGAGACTCCTTGCAGCAGGCGGTCTCTCAAAGAACCACAGCACGCGCAGACAAGATCCATGACGAGGAAGAAGTACACATGACCAGCTAGACAAAGACAAAGAACTTTTGTGCAAAAGATGCGGCTTCATTTTGGACATTCCTCTAAGCAAAAAGGGGATAAGGACATTTAAAAAAATGGACACTCTGTGCATCCTAGTTGCAGGGTTAAGAAGAAAATTGCACGTGTAAGCCACAACATAGTCTGTTGACTTTGAACTTTGGACTGAGGCACGCTGAAGCCTTGATTAGAACGGATATGCCAAATTTTGATCGAGGACACATAAATTGGAAGAATTTCTGCCATGATGGACATGGGCATCTTAGTGACGCCAGAGTCACCATGTAATACGTCAGTGTATCCTGTGAAAAAATGTAAAGGGTGGTCTTGGAGGCTAGTGCAAGACCTTTGGCCAATAAACAATATTGTTGAGGCTGAGTTCCCCCTAGTCCCTAACCCGTCTACAATCTTATGTAATATACCCGTTGAGGCAAAATATTTCACGGTGATTGACTTGAAAAATGCATTTTTCTCAATCCCGTTGCACCGTGACTCACAAGATCTGACGTCATTTATGTTCAGACAAATGCGTCTGAAGAGCACGAGGCTGCCACAGGGGTACAGTGAGTCTCCGTCTATTTTCAACAGAGTCCTGCAGATGGATTTGAGCAATATTGCATTAGAAAGTGTCACCTTACAATATGTGGATGACATCTTAATTTGCAGCACCACAGAAGAGCAATGCAGGCACAATTCTATTCAGCTACTGACTATATTGGCTGAGAAAGGATGTAAAGTTGACAAACAAAAGTTGCAATATTGTCAACAAGAAGTGCTGTACATAGGCCAGCTAATCTCGCATGAAGGAAAGAAAGTGACTCCAGAAAGGGCTGAAGCCATACTGAACACGGCTAAGCCTCACACGATAAAGCAGATGCAGAGCTTTCTAGGCCTATGCAACTATGTTAGGGCATGGGTCTTTGACTATAGCTCTTACACTAAGCCTTTACTTCAGGCCCTAAAGTAGGCCCAAGTGACGAAAGAAAAGATTGAATGGTCTGAAACAATAGAGAAAGGGTTTGCTGAACTCAAAAGAGCTATTTGTACGGCTCCAGTTCTCGGGATTCCCAATTATGCTGAGGAATTTGACCTGTTTTCACATAGAGATGGCAGTGTTATGACAGCAGTACTCACACAGAGAACCGCATTGGGGTACAAGCCCCTGGCATATTATAGTGTGAACTTGGACCCAGTAATGAAAGGTCATTTTCCTTGGGAACAAAGTTTAGCTGCCGCAGCGTTCACCATAGAGAAGGCTACAACTATTGTGATGGGATGCTCCATGACGCTGTATGTTGAGCATTCATTATTTGCCATTCTAGAGAAACCAAAGGGCACATTGACATCTCAGAGAGCTTCTGCTTATGAAGTGATCATATCAAACCCAACGATTAAAATAGTCCGATGTACGATAGTAAAACCATCTACGTTTATAGCAGAGCCAGTCACTGAGGGAGAACCAATGCATGATTGCGCAAATTATGAAGAATTCTATGATTAAATCCCCAGGGTAAAAGAAAATGCCTTGGCAGGAGGAGAGATCATCTTTATTGACGGGTCTTAGAGAATCGATCAAAGTGATGGGCAAAGATACACAGGCGTTACTGTGATGAAACACACAACACATGTAGAGTTTCGAGTGCTTCTTAGTGCTCGAATACCATCTCATTATTCAGCACAGGCTGCAGAATCATTGGCGTTGATACTTGCCATTGAGAATCACGCAGACCAGGAAGTAACAGTGTACAGTGACTCCGCCTATGTGATATCAACAGTGCACGCAGGCTTAGCGAGTTGGAAAAAGAGGGGCTACCTCCGAGCAGACGGCACGCCAGTGCAGCACGCAGCCTTATTGGACAGGCTGATTAAGGCACTCACTACAGCTCCCAGTGGGCATAGCGGTCGTGAAATGCGCCGCCCACACGAAAGGGTCAGATTTTATCTCACGCAGTAATCAAGCAGCAGACATGGAAGCCAAGCGTATGGCATCCAAAAGTGAGATCGTTATAGCAGTGGAAGCTATCCATACCAATGGGCTAATGATGTTTACACAAACTATACCTGAAGGTTACAGCAATTTGGGGCAAACACAGTTAATGGAACTCCAAGGGGAGGCACCACAGGAAGAGAAGAACCTGTGTAAACGTCAAGGGTGTTCTTTAAACCCCTCTGACAGCTTGTGGTGACAAGACATCACTGGTAAACCAGTAATGCCTGTAGCCCTTTTAAACATAGCGCTGGAGCAACTACATTACCTAGCCCATATGACAAAAGAAAATCTAGCAGCAACGCTCACGGAAGACTGGTTTATACCGAATTTTGCAGTGCATGTTGCATTTTTTATGGTGAACTGCATAATCTGCCAGCAATTCACTGCTGGGCACACATTAAAGGTAATGAGAGGAGTCATCCCCAGGCCAAAATGGGCCTTTTCAGCACTTGCATGTCGATTACATCGACATGATCCAAGTATGTAACGGGTGCAGATACTTAATTGTTGTGCTGTGTCCAATCTCTAGGTGAATAGAGGCAGGTCCATGTACACACCCGGACTCTACCTGTGAGGCCAAATTTTTTTTGAGGGAAGTGTTCCCAAGGTGGGGGGTATGCGAAGTCATGAGATCAGATAATGGCCCTCACTTTGTTAATTCAATATTTGAGCAGATTAACTTGCTGCTTGGTATAAAGCACACGTTCTCATTGGCGTATCATCCGCAAGGTAATGTGATCTGTGAGAATCTCAACGGCTTCTTAAAGGAAAGGATAGCCAAGTTGAAGCTTACTCTAAAGAGGAGATGGTTGCACTGCCTTCCACTGGCACTGTATGCACTTCAGAACTAACCAGGGTCCCACCATCATCTTACGCCACACGAGATAGCCACAGGAAGAAGAATGAGAACTCCTCTGACACCCCGAGATAGAGCTAGATGTGATGCCTAGTCAACAGGAGACATTTTAGGGTCTGAAATGCAAAACTAACTGAACTGCATGACATCTTGCCTTACTGTAATTTCAGACCAGCTGCAACGACGACGAAAAGGGTGCAGCGCAGAACAGAACACAGAAGGAGACACTGCATCAGACTCAGTTCAAGGTATACGTGTTCCACTCATCTTCCCTGGAGACGCCGTCCTTGTGAAAAACCATACAAGGAAAAGGTGGGACGAGCCAAGATTCAACAGTCCTTTTATCATAGAGGACTGCACTCCATCCGGTGTGAAGCTACAGGGCAGGAGAGCGTGGATCTTTCTCTGTGATATCAAACCCTACATCGGAGAAAGCCCCCTGCCTGCACCCCAATGAGAGGAATCAACAAGCAACGGGGAAGAACCACAGCACATGCAGACGAGATCCATGATGAGGAAGAAGGACGCATGACCAGCTAGACAAAGACAAAGAACTTTTGTGCAAAAGATGCAGCTTCATTTTGGACATTCCTCTAAGCAAAAAGGGGATAAGGACATTAAAAAAAATGGACACTCTGTGCATCCTAGTTTCAGGGTTAAGAAGAAAATTGCACGTGTAAGCCACAACATAGTCTGTTGACTTTGAACTTTGGACTGAGGCACGCTGAAGCCTTGATTAGAACGGATATGCCAAATTTTGATCGAGGACACATAAATTGGAAGTAAGTACAGTAAACAGATTCCTTCCACAACGAGACCCTATTTGTAATCACTTATGGTGTCCCACAGTAGAGATATCACAAAGGACGTGGTCACCTATTTCAACCTAGTGCTAAGATCATACCCGCCATTGGTAGGGAGGCTCACCAGTGTCACAGACTTTCTCCAAGATCCTGAAAACGAAAAAATAATAAAACAATTGCTTACTGTCATTGCCGAACAATTTATCCTACTCCCTGAGTACAGTGAAGAAGAATCAAATCTTCCCAACAGAGGCAGAAATAGATGAGCTCATCAACACACTGTTCTTTCGAATGATTGAAGACTGTCCATCTGTTCTATGACAAGACAGGAGGCTCGCATTATGCTTTACTTGCTTTATTTGCTGCCACATCAGCACTTTAAAACTTAACTTTAAACTGAACATTTATGTTCTTACAAAACTACAGTTATGGAAAACGAAAATGGACCAGTTTAAACGTTTGCTTCACATCTGCATGCGATCACTGTAACCACTCGGGAACTACTAGTCCCATGATACTCATAGTCTCTGGTAGTCCAAAACTCCCAGCTCTGCACCTATCAGAGGGCAGCCTCCTGTATAAGAACCCTTGTGCCCAGGTCCTTTCCTCTTTCTTTTTGCTGCCATAAGATAAGTGACATTTTCTCTATCTTTGCTTATAGAAGGATTGTTAGTCAAGTATATATTTCTATAATTTATGTAATATGTACATATCAGTATGGCATTACATCGTAGCGCGCATGGAATTAGTTTCATTCTCCTCAAAAGAGTTTACCTGAACGCATAGCGCGAGCGTTGCGCAGCGTATTACATTCAGTAAGCGCGCGTTATACTTCTTTCACGAAAGTTCGAGTGTTGTGAAGGGCGAGCGAGGGCCGTAGCCGCGAGCAATTCCGCTCGCTTCAGGCTGCCGAGCCCCGCGCTCTGTAATAATCTGTGCCGGCGAACTCGGCGGCCGTTAGGACCTGTGAGAGCGGGAACCCCCTCTGGTTTTTCCCAGCTTCCTCAGGGATTCTAGCTTCCGCTCACATTGCGCTTGCAGTCACGTACGAGGGAAGTAGTCAACCAGAGCTCCAGATTTATTTCGAAAAAAAATATATATATTTATATCTTTTGATTACGTTATAAAACGCAAGAAGCGGTTTACAGGCACACACTACATTACTCCACAGAAACGTGTGTAGAGCCTGAAGAGCCTTCATCTGCTGACTTCCACGCAGTTGGCCCTGCCAACACCTCGATTAGGGCTCAGTTTGTCACCCCCACCAACACCCCTTCCACTTCTCTGGAGTGGAGTCAAGAAGAGTGGGAAGAGGATCCTTCCCAGCAAGAATCAGACTTGACACAGAGTTTTAAGAAGGTATTCGGAGACTCCTTGCAGCAGGCGGTCTCTCAAAGAACCACAGCACGCGCAGACAAGATCCATGACGAGGAAGAAGTACACATGACCAGCTAGACAAAGACAAAGAACTTTTGTGCAAAAGATGCGGCTTCATTTTGGACATTCCTCTAAGCAAAAAGGGGATAAGGACATTTAAAAAAATGGACACTCTGTGCATCCTAGTTGCAGGGTTAAGAAGAAAATTGCACGTGTAAGCCACAACATAGTCTGTTGACTTTGAACTTTGGACTGAGGCACGCTGAAGCCTTGATTAGAACGGATATGCCAAATTTTGATCGAGGACACATAAATTGGAAGAACTTCTGCCATGATGGACATGGGCATCTTAGTGACGCCAGAGTTACCATGTAATACGTCAGTGTATCCTGTGAAAAAATGTAAAGGGTGGTCTTGGAGGCTAGTGCAAGACCTTAGGCCAATAAACAATATTGTTGAGGCTGAGTTCCCCCTAGTCCCTAACCCGTCTACAATCTTATGTAATATACCCGTTGAGGCAAAATATTTCACGGTGATTGACTTGAAAAATGCATTTTTCTCAATCCCGTTGCACCGTGACTCACAAGATCTGACGTCATTTATGTTCGGACAAATGCGTCTGAAGAGCACGAGGCTGCCACAGGGGTACAGTGAGTCTCCGTCTATTTTCAACAGAGTCCTGCAGATGGATTTGAGCAATATTGCATTAGAAAGTGTCACCTTACAATATGTGGATGACATCTTAATTTGCAGCACCACAGAAGAGCAATGCAGGCACAATTCTATTCAGCTACTGACTATATTGGCTGAGAAAGGATGTAAAGTTGACAAACAAAAGTTGCAATATTGTCAACAAGAAGTGCTGTACATAGGCCAGCTAATCTCGCATGAAGGAAAGAAAGTGACTCCAGAAAGGGCTGAAGCCATACTGAACACGGCTAAGCCTCACACGATAAAGCACATGCAGAGCTTTCTAGGCCTATGCAACTATGTTAGGGCATGTGTCTTCGACTATAGCTCTTACACTAAGCCTTTACTTCAGGCACTAACGGCCCAAGTGACAAAAGAAAAGATTGAATGGTCTGAAACAATGGAGAAAGGGTTTGCTGAACTCAAAAGAGCTATTTGTACGGCTCCAGTTCTCGGGATTCCCAATTATGCAGAGGAATTTGACCTGTTTTCACATACAGATGGCAGTGTTATGACAGCAGTACTCACACAGAGAACCACATTGGGGTACAAGCCCCTGGCATATTATAATGGGAACTTGGACCCAGTAATGAGAGGTCATTTTCCTTGGGAACAAAGTTTAGCTGCCGCAGCGTTCACCATAGAGAAGGCTACAACCATTGTGATGGGATGCTCCATGACGCTGTATTTTGAGCATTCCGTATTTGCCATTCTAGAGAAACCAAAGGGCACATTGACATCTCAGAGAGACTGGTTCATACCGAATTCTGCAGAGCATGTTGCATTTTTTATGGTGAACTGCATAATCAGCCAGCAATTCACTGCTGGGCACACATTAAAGGTAACTAGAGGAGTCATCCCCAGGCCAAAATGGCCCTTTTCAGCACTTGCATGTCGATTACATCGACATGATTCAAGTATGTAACGGGTACAGATACTTAATTGTTGTGGTGTGTCCAGTCTCTAGGTGGATAGAGGCAGGTCCATGTACACACCCGGACTATACCTGTGAGGCCAAATATTTAGTGAGGGAAGTGTTCCCAAGGTGGGGGGTATGCGAAGTCATGAGATCAGATAATGGCCCTCGCTTTGTTATTTCAATATTTGAGCAGATTAACTTGCTGCTTGGTATAAAGCACTCGTTCTCATTGGCGTATCATCCGCAAGGTAATGTGATCTGTGAGAATCTCAACGGCTTGTTAAAGGAAAGGATAGCCAAGTTGAAGCTTACTCTAAAGAGGAGATGGTTGCACTGCCTTCCACTGGCACTGTATGCACTTCAGAACTAACCAGGGTCCCACCATCATCTTACGCCACACGAGATAGCCACAGGAAGAAGAATGAGAACTCCTCTGACACCCCGAGATAGAGCTAGATGTGATTCCCAGTCAACAGGAGACATTTTAGGGTCTGAAATGCAAAACTATCTGAACTGCATGACATCTTGCCTTACTGTAATTTCAGACCCGCTGCAGCGACAACGAAAAGGGTTCAGCGCAGAAAAGAACACAGAAGGAGACACTGCATCAGACTCAGTTCAAGGTATACGTGTTCCACTCATCTTCCCTGGAGACATCGTCCTTGTGAAAAACCATACAAGGAAAAGGTGGGACGAGCCAAGATTCAACAGTCCTTTTATCATAGAGGACTGCACTCCATCTGCTGTGAAGCTACAGGGCAGGAGAGAGTGGATCTTTCTCTGTGATATCAAACCCTACATCGGAGAAAGCCCCCTGCCTGCACCCCAATGAGAGGAATCGACAAGCAACGGGGAAGAACCATAGCACGCGCAGACAAGATCCATGACGAGGAAGAAGTACACATGACCAGCTAGACAAAGACAAAGAACTTTTGTGCAAAAGATGCAGCTTCATTTTGGACATTCCTCTAAGCAAAAAGGGGATAAGGACATTTAACGAAATGGACACTCTGTGCATCCTAGTTGCAGGGTTAAGAAGAAAATTGCACGTGTAAGCCACAACATAGTCTGTTGACTTTGAACTTTGGACTGAGGCATGCTGAAGCCTTGATTAGAACGGATATGTCAAATTTTGATCGAGGACACGTATATTGGAAGAATTTCTGCCATGATGGACATGGGCATCTTAGTGACGCCAGAGTCACCATGTAATACGTCAGTGTATCCTATGAAAAAAAGTAAAGGGTGGTCTTGGAGGCTAGTGCAAGACCTTAGGCCAATAAACAATATTGTTGAGGCTGAGTTCCCCCTAGTCCCTAACCCGTCTACAATCTTATGTAATATACCCGTTGAGGCAAAATATTTCACGGTGATTGACTTGAAAAATGCATTTTTCTCAATCCCGTTGCACCGTGACTCACATTTATGTTCAGACAAATGCGTCTGAAGAGCACGAGGCTGCCACAGGGGTACAGTGAGTCTCCGTCTATTTTCAAAAGAGTCCTGCAGATGGATTTGAGCAATATTGCATTAGAAAGTGTCACCTTACAATATGTGGATGGCATCTTAATTTGCAGCACCACAGAAGAGCAATGCAGGCACGATTCTATTCAGCTACTGACTATATTGGCTGAGAAAGGATGTAAAGTTGACAAACAAAAGTTGCAATATTGTCAACAAGAAGTGCTGTACATAGGCCAGCTAATCTCGCATGAAGGAAAGAAAGTGACTCCAGAAAGGGCTGAAGCCATACTGAACACGGCTAAGCCTCACACGATAAAGCAGATGCAGAGCTTTCTAGGCCTATGCAACTATGTTAGGGCATGTGTCTTCGACTATAGCTCTTACACTAAGCCTTTACTTCAGGCACTAAAGGCCCAAGTGACGAAAGAAAAGATTGAATGGTCTGAAACAATGGAGAAAGGGTTTGCTGAACTCAAAAGAGCTATTTGTACAGCTCCAGTTCTCGGGATTCCCAATTATGCAGAGGAATTTGACCTGTTTTCACATACAGATGGCAGTGTTATGACAGCAGTACTCACACAGAGAACCACATTGGGGTACAAGCCCCTGGCATATTATAATGGGAACTTGGACCCAGTAATGAGAGGTCATTTTCCTTGGGAACAAAGTTTAGCTGCCGCAGCGTTCACCATAGAGAAGGCTACAACCATTGTGATGGGATGCTCCATGACGCTGTATTTTGAGCATTCCGTATTTGCCATTCTAGAGAAACCAAAGGGCACATTGACATCTCAGAGAGACTGGTTCATACCGAATTCTGCAGAGCATGTTGCATTTTTTATGGTGAACTGCATAATCAGCCAGCAATTCACTGCTGGGCACACATTAAAGGTAACTAGAGGAGTCATCCCCAGGTCAAAATGGCCCTTTTCAGCACTTGCATGTCGATTACATCGACATGATTCAAGTATGTAACGGGTACAGATACTTAATTGTTGTGGTGTGTCCAGTCTCTAGGTGGATAGAGGCAGGTCCATTTACACACCCGGACTATACCTTTGAGGCCAAATTTTTAGTGAGGGAAGTGTTCCCAAGGTGGGGGGTATGCGAAGTCATGAGATCAGATAATGGCCCTCCCTTTGTTATTTCAATATTTGAGCAGATTAACTTGCTGCTTGGTATAAAGGACAGGTTCTCGTTGGCATATCATCCGCAAGGTAATGTGATCTGTGAGAATCTCAACGGCTTGTTAAAGGAAAGGATAGCCAAGTTGAAGCTTACTCTAAAGAGGAGATGGTTGCACTGCCTTCCACTGGCACTGTATGCACTTCGGAACTAACCATGGTCCCACCATCATCTTACGCCACACGAGATAGCCACAGGAAGAAGAATGAGAACTCCTCTGACACCCCGAGATAGAGCTAGATGTGATTCCCAGTCAACAGGAGACATTTTAGGGTCTGAAATGCAAAACTATCTGAACTGCATGACATCTTGCCTTACTGTAATTTCAGACCAGCTGCAGCGACGACGAAAAGGGTGCAGCGCAGAAAAGAACACAGAAGGAGACACTGCATCAGACTCAGTTCAAGGTATACGTGTTCCACTCATCTTCCCTGGAGACATCTTCCTTGTGAAAAACCGTACAAGGAAAAGGTGGGACGAGCCAAGATTCAACAGTCCTTTAATCATGAGGAATCGACAAGCAACAGGGAAGAACCACAGCACGCGCAGACAAGATCCATGACGAGGAAGAAGTACACATGACCAGCTAGACAAAGACAAAGAACTTTTGTGCAAAAGATGCAGCTTCATTTTGGACATTCCTCTAAGCAAAAAGGGGATAAGGACATTTAAAAAAATTGACACTCTGTGCATCCTAGTTGCAGGGTTAAGAAGAAAATTGCACGTGTAAGCCACAACATAGTCTGTTGACTTTGAACTTTGGACTGAGGCACGCTGAAGCCTTGATTAGAACGGATATGCCAAATTTTGATCGAGGACACATACATTGGAAGAATTTCTGCCATGATGGACATGGGCATCTTAGTGACGCCAGAGTCACCATGTAATACGTCAGTGTATCCTGTGAAAAAAAGTAAAGGGTGGTCTTGGAGGCTAGTGCAAGACCTTAGGCCAATAAACGATATAGTTGAGGCTGAGTTCCCCCTAGTCCCTACCCCGTCTACAATCTTATGTAATATACCCATTGAGGCAAAATATTTCACAGTGATTGACTTGAAAAATGCATTTTTCTCAATCCCGTTGCACCGTGACTCTCAAGATCTGACGTCATTTACGTTCAGATAAATGCGTCTGAAGAGCATGAGGCTGCCACAGGGGTACTGTGAGTCTCCATCTATTTTCAACAGAGTCCTGCAGATGGATTTGAGCAATATTGCATTAGAAAGTGTCATTTTACAATATGTGGATGACATCTTAATTTGCAGCACCACAGAAGAGCAATGCAGGCACAATTCTATTCAGCTACTGACTATATTGGCTGAGAAAGGATATAAAGTTGACAAACAAAAGTTGCAATATTGTCAACAAGAAGTGCTGTACATAGGCCAGCTAATCTCGCATGAAGGAAAGAAAGTGACTCCAGAAAGGGCTGAAGCCATACTGAACACGGCTAAGCCTCACACGATAAAGCACATGCAGAGCTTTCTAGGCCTATGCAACTATGTTAGGGCATGGGTCTTTGACTATAGCTCTTACACTAAGCCTTTACTTCAGGCCCTAAAGTAGGCCCAAGTGACGAAAGAAAAGATTGAATGGTCTGAAACAATAGAGAGAGGGTTTGCTGAACTCAAAAGAGCTATTTGTACGGCTCCAGTTCTCGGGATTCCCAATTATGCAGAGGAATTTGACCTGTTTTCACATAGAGATGGCAGTGTTATGACAGCAGTACTCACACAGAGAACCACATTGGGGTACAAGCCCCTGGCATATTATAGTGTGAACTTGGACCCAGTAATGAGAGGTCATTTTCCTTGGGAACAAAGTTTAGCTGCCGCAGCGTTCACCATAGAGAAGGCTACAACTATTGTGATGGGATGCTCCATGACGCTGTATGTTGAGCATTCATTATTTGCCATTCTAGAGAAACCAAAGGGCACATTGACATCTCAGAGAGCTTCTGCTTATGAAGTGATCATATCAAACCCAACGATTAAAATAGTCCGTTGTACGATAGTAAACCCATCTACGTTTATAGCAGAGCCAGCCACTGAGGGCGAACCAATGCATGATTGCGCAAATTATGAAGAATTCTATGATTAAATCCCCAGGGTAAAAGAAAATGCCTTGGCAGGAGGAGAGATCATCTTTATTGACGGGTCTTAGAGAATCGATCAAAGTGATGGGCAAAGATACACAGGCGTTACTGTGATGAAACACACAACACATGTAGAATTTCGAGTGCTTCTTAGTGCTTGAATACCATCTCATTATTCAGCACAGGCTGCAGAATCATTGGCGTTAATACTTGCCATTGAGAATCACGCAGACCAGGAAGTAACAGTGTACAGTGACTCCGCCTAGGTGACATCAACAGTGCACGCAGGCTTAGCGATTTGGAAAAAGAGGGGCTACCTCCGAGCAGACGGCACGCCAGTGCAGCACGCAGCCTTATTGGACAGGCTGATTAAGGCACTCACTACAGCTCCCAGTGGGCATAGCGGTCGTGAAATGCGCCGCCCACACGAAAGGGTCAGATTTTATCTCACGCAGTAATCAAGCAGCAGACATGGAAGCCAAGCGTATGGCATCCAAAAGTGAGACAGTTATAGCAGTGGAAGCTATCCATACCAATGGGCTAATGATGTTTACACAAACTATACCTGAATGTTACAGCAATTTGGGGCAAACACAGTTAATGGAACTCCAAGGGGAGGCACCACAGGAAGAGAAGAACCTGTGGAAACGTCAAGGGTGTTCTTTAAACCCCTCTGACAGCTTGTGGCGACAAGACATCACTGGTAAACCAGTAATGCCTGTAGCCCTTTTAAACATAGCGCTGGAGCAACTACATTACCCAGCCCATATGACAAAAGAGAATCTAGCAGCAACGCTCACGGAAGACTGGTTCATACCAAATTTTGCAGAGCATGTTGCATTTTTTATGGTGAACTGCATAATCTGCCAGCAACTCACTGCTGGGCACACATTAAAGGTAATGAGAGGAGTCATCCCCAGGCCAAAATGGGCCTTTTCAGCACTTGCATGTCGATTACATCGACATGATTCAAGTATGTAACGGGTGCAGATACTTAATTGTTGTGCTGTGTCCAATCTCTAGGTGGATAGAGGCAGGTCCATGTACACACCCGGACTCTACCTGTGAGGCCAAATTCTTTTTGAGGGAAGTGTTTTATGCGAAGTCATGAGATCAGATAATGGCCCTCACTTTGTTAATTCAATATTTGAGCAGATTAGCTTGCTACTTGGTATAAAGCACTCGTTCTCATTGGCGTATCATCCGCAAGGTAATGTGATCTGTGAGAATCTCAACGGCTTGTTAAAGGAAAGGATAGCCAAGTTGAAGCTTACTCTAAAGAGGAGATGGTTGCACTGCCTTCCACTGGCACTGTATGCACTTCGGAACTAACCAGGGTCCCACCATCATCTTACGCCACACGAGATAGCCACAGGAAGAAGAATGAGAACTCCGCTGACACCCAGAGATAGAGCTAGATGTGATTCCCAGTCAACAGGAGACATTTTAGGGTCTGAAATGCAAAACTATCTGAACTGCATGACATCTTGCCTTACTGTAATTTCAGACCAGCTGCAGCGACGACGAAAAGGGTGCAGCGCAGAACAGAACACAGAAGGAGACACTGCATCAGACTCAGTTCAAGGTCTACGTGTTCCACTCATCTTCCCTGGAGACGCCGTCCTTGTGAAAAACCATACAAGGAAAAGGTGGGACGAGCCAAGATTCAACAGTCCTTTTATCATAGAGGACTGCACTCCATCTGCTGTGAAGCTACAGGGCAGGAGAGCGTGGATCTTTCTCTGTGATATCAAACCCTACATCGGAGAAAGCCCCCTGCCTGCACCCCAATGAGAGGAATCAACAAGCAACGGGGAAGAACCACAGCACATGCAGACGAGATCCATGATGAGGAAGAAGGACATGACCAGCTAGACAAAGACAAAGAACTTTTGTGCAAAAGATGGGGCTTCATTTTGGACATTCCTCTAAGCAAAAAGGGGATAAGGACATTAAAAAAATGGACACTGTGTGCATCCTAGTTTCAGGGTTAAAAAGAAAATTGCACGTGTAAGCCACAACATAGTCTGTTGACTTTGAACTTTGGACTGAGGCACGCTGAAGCCTTGATTAGAACGGATATAGCCAAATTTTGATCGAGGACACATAAATTGGAAGTAAGTACAGTAAACAGATTCCTTCCACAACGAGACCCTATTTGTAATCACTTATGGTGTCCCACAGTAGAGATATCACAAAGGACGTGGTCACCTATTTCAACCTAGTGCTAAGATCATACCCGTCATTGGTAGGGAGGCTCACCAGTGTCACAGACTTTCTCCAAGATCCTGAAAACGAAAAAATAATAAAACAATTGCTTACTGTCATTGCCGAACAATTTATCCTACTCCCTGAGTACAGTGAAGAAGAATCAAATCTTCCCAACAGAGGCAGAAATAGATGAGCTCATCAACACACTGTTCTTTCGAATGATTGAAGACTGTCCATCTGTTCTATGACAAGACAGGAGGCTCGCATTATGCTTTACTTGCTTTATTTGCTGCCACATCAGCACTTTAAAACTTAACTTTAAACTGAACATTTATGTTCTTACAAAACTACAGTTATGGAAAACGAAAATGGACCAGTTTAAACGTTTGCTTCACATCTGCATGCGATCACTGTAATCACCCGGGAACTACTAGTCCCATGATACTCATAGTCTCTGGTAGTCCAAAACTCCCAGCTCTGCACCTATCAGAGGGCAGCCCCCTGTATAAGAACCCTTGTGCCCAGGTCCTTTCCTCTTTCTTTTTGCTGCCATAAGATAAGTGACATTTTCTCTATCTTTGCTTATAGAAGGATTGTTAGTCAAGTATATATTTCTATAATTTATGTAATATGTACATATCAGTATGGCATTACATCGTAGCGCGCATGGAATTAGTTTCATTCTCCTCAAAAGAGTTTACCTGAACGCATAGCGCGAGCGTTGCGCAGCGTATTACATTCAGTAAGCGCGCGTTATACTTCTTTCACGAAAGTTCGAGTGTTGTGAAGAGCGAGCGAGGGCCGGAGCCGCGAGCAATTCCGCTCGCTTCAGGCTGCCGAGCCCCGCGCTCTGTAATAATCTGTGCCGGCGAACTCGGGGGCCGTTAGGACCTGTGAGAGCGGGAACCCCCTCTGGTTTTTCCCAGCTTCCTCAGGGATTCTAGCTTCCGCTCACATTGCGCTTGCAGTCACGTACGAGGGAAGTAGTCAACCAGAGCTCCAGATTTATTTCGAAAAAACAAAATATATATATATATATCTTTTGATTACGTTATAAAACGCAAGAAGCGGTTTACAGGCACACACTACATTACTCCACAGAAACGTGTGTAGAGCCTGAAGAGCCTTCATCTGCTGGCTTCCACGCAGTTGGCCCTGCCAACACCTCGATTAGGGCTCAGTTTGTCACCCCCACCAACACCCCTTCCACTTCTCTGGAGTGGAGTCAAGAAGAGTGGGAAGAGGATCCTTCCCAGCAAGAATCAGACTTGACACAGAGTTTTAAGAAGGTATTCGGAGACTCCTTGCAGCAGGCGGTCTCTCAAAGAACCACAGCACGCGCAGACAAGATCCATGACGAGGAAGAAGTACACATGACCAGCTAGACAAAGACAAAGAACTTTTGTGCAAAAGATGCGGCTTCATTTTGGACATTCCTCTAAGCAAAAAGGGGATAAGGACATTTAAAAAAATGGACACTCTGTGCATCCTAGTTGCAGGGTTAAGAAGAAAATTGCACGTGTAAGCCACAACATAGTCTGTTGACTTTGAACTTTGGACTGAGGCACGCTGAAGCCTTGATTAGAACGGATATGCCAAATTTTGATCGAGGACACATAAATTGGAAGAATTTCTGCCATGATGGACATGGGCATCTTAGTGACGCCAGAGTCACCATGTAATACGTCAGTGTATCCTGTGAAAAAATGTAAAGGGTGGTCTTGGAGGCTAGTGCAAGACCTTAGGCCAATAAACAATATTGTTGAGGCTGAGTTCCCCCTAGTCCCTAACCCGTCTACAATCTTATGTAATATACCCGTTGAGGCAAAATATTTCACGGTGATTGACTTGAAAAATGCATTTTTCTCAATCCCGTTGCACCGTGACTCACAAGATCTGACGTCATTTATGTTCAGACAAATGCGTCTGAAGAGCACGAGGCTGCCACAGGGGTACAGTGAGTCTCCGTCTATTTTCAACAGAGTCCTGCAGATGGATTTGAGCAATATTGCATTAGAAAGTGACACCTTACAATATGTGGATGACATCTTAATTTGCAGCACCACAGAAGAGCAATGCAGGCACAATTCTATTCAGCTACTGACTATATTGGCTGAGAAAGGATGTAAAGTTGACAAACAAAAGTTGCAATATTGTCAACAAGAAGTGCTGTACATAGGCCAGCTAATCTCGCATGAAGGAAAGAAAGTGACTCCAGAAAGGGCTGAAGCCATACTGAACACGGCTAAGCCTCACACGATAAAGCAGATGCAGAGCTTTCTAGGCCTATGCAACTATGTTAGGGCATGTGTCTTCGACTATAGCTCTTACACTAAGCCTTTACTTCAGGCACTAAAGGCCCAAGTGACAAAAGAAAAGATTGAATGGTCTGAAACAATGGAGAAAGGGTTTGCTGAACTCAAAAGAGCTATTTGTACGTCTCCAGTTCTCGGGATTCCCAATTATGCAGAGGAATTTGACCTGTTTTCACATACAGATGGCAGTGTTATGACAACAGTACTCACACAGAGAACCACATTGGGGTACAAGCCCCTGGCATATTATAATGGGAACTTGGACCCAGTAATGAGAGGTCATTTTCCTTGGGAACAAAGTTTAGCTGCCGCAGCGTTCACCATAGAGAAGGCTACAACCATTGTGATGGGATGCTCCATGACGCTGTATTTTGAGCATTCCGTATTTGCCATTCTAGAGAAACCAAAGGGCACATTGACATCTCAGAGAGACTGGTTCATACCGAATTCTGCAGAGCATGTTGCATTTTTTATGGTGAACTGCATAATCAGCCAGCAATTCACTGCTGGGCACACATTAAAGGTAACTAGAGGAGTCATCCCCAGGCCAAAATGGCCCTTTTCAGCACTTGCATGTCGATTACATCGACATGATTCAAGTATGTAACGGGTACAGATACTTAATTGTTGTGGTGTGTCCAGTCTTTAGGTGGATAGAGGCAGGTCCATGTACACACCCGGACTATACCTGTGAGGCCACATTTTTAGTGAGGGAAGTGTTCCCAAGGTGGGGGGTATGCGAAGTCATGAGATCAGATAATGGCCCTCACTTTGTAATTTCAATATTTGAGCAGATTAGCTTGCTACTTGGTATAAAGCACTCGTTCTCATTGGCGTATCATCCGCAAGGTAATGTGATCTGTGAGAATCTCAACGGCTTGTTAAAGGAAAGGATAGCCAAGTTGAAGCTTACTCTAAAGAGGAGATGGTTGCACTGCCTTCCACTGGCACTGTATGCACTTCAGAACTAACCAGGGTCCCACCATCATCTTACGCCACACGAGATAGCCACAGGAAGAAGAATGAGAACTCCTCTGACACCCCGAGATAGAGCTAGATGTGATTCCCAGTCAACAGGAGACATTTTAGGGTCTGAAATGCAAAACTATCTGAACTGCATGACATCTTGCCTTACTGTAATTTCAGACCAGCTGCAGCGACGACGAAAAGGGTGCAGCGCAGAAAAGAACACAGAAGGAGACACTGCATCAGACTCAGTTCAAGGTATACGTGTTCCACTCATCTTCCCTGGAGACATCGTCCTTGTGAAAAATCATACAAGGAAAAGGTGGGACGAGCCAAGATTCAACAGTCCTTTTATCATAGAGGACTACACTCCGTCCGCTGTGAAGCTACAGGGCAGGAGAGAGTGGATCTTTCTCTGTGATATCAAACCCTACATCGGAGAAAGCCCCCTGCCTGCACCACAATGAGAGGAATCGACAAGCAACGGGGAAGAACCACAGCACGCGCAGACAAGATCCATGACGAGGAAGAAGTACACATGACCAGCTAGACAAAGACAAAGAACTTTTGTGCAAAAGATGCGGCTTCATTTTGGACATTCCTCTAAGCAAAAAGGGGATAAGGACATTTTAAAAAATGGACACTCTGTGCATCCTAGTTTCAGGGTTAAGAAGAAAATTGCACGTGTAAGCCACAACATAGTCTGTTGACTTTGAACTTTGGACTGAGGCACGCTGAAGCCTTGATTAGAACGGATATGCCAAATTTTGATCGAGGACACATAAATTGGAAGAATTTCTGCCATGATGGACATGGGCATCTTAGTGACGCCAGAGTCACCATGTAATACGTCAGTGTATCCTGTGAAAAAAAGTAAAGGGTGGTCTTGGAGGCTAGTGCAAAACCTTAGGCCAATAAACGATATAGGTGAGGCTGAGTTCCCCCTAGTCCCTACCCCGTCTACAATCTTATGCAATATACCCATTGAGGCAAAATATTTCACAGTGATTGACTTGAAAAATGCATTTTTCTCAATCCCGTTGCACTGTGACTCTCAAGATCTGACGTCATTTATGTTCAGATAAATGCGTCTGAAGAGCACGAGGCTGCCACAGGAGTACTGTGAGTCTCCATCTATTTTCAACAGAGTCCTGCAGATGGATTTGAGCAATATTGCATTAGAAAGTGACACCTTACAATATGTGGATGACATCTTAATTTGCAGCACCACAGAAGAGCAATGCAGGCACAATTCTATTCAGCTACTGACTATATTGGCTGAGAAAGGATGTAAAGTTGACAAACAAAAGTTGCAATATTGTCAACAAGAAGTGCTGTACATAGGCCAGCTAATCTCGCATGAAGGAAAGAAAGTGACTCCAGAAAGGGCTGAAGCCATACTGAACACGGCTAAGCCTCACACGATAAAGCAGATGCAGAGCTTTCTAGGCCTATGCAACTATGTTAGGGCATGTGTCTTTGACTATAGCTCTTACACTAAGCCTTTACTTCAGGTACTAAAGGCCCAAGTGACGAAAGAAAAGATTGAATGGTCAGAAACAATGGAGAAAGGGTTTGCTGAACTCAAAAGAGCTATTTGTACGGCTCCAGTTCTCGGGATTCACAATTATGCAGAGGAATTTGACCTGTTTTCACATACAGATGGCAGTGTTATGACAGCAGTACTCACACAGAGAACCACATTGGGGTACAAGCCCCTGGCATATTATAATGGGAACTTGGACCCAGTAATGAGAGGTCATTTTCCTTGGGAACAAAGTTTAGCTGCCGCAGCGTTCACCATAGAGAAGGCTACAACCATTGTGATGGGATGCTCCATGACGCTGTATTTTGAGCATTCCGTATTTGCCATTCTAGAGAAACCAAAGGGCACATTGACATCTCAGAGAGACTGGTTCATACCGAATTCTGCAGAGCATGTTGCATTTTTTATGGTGAACTGCATAATCAGCCAGCAATTCACTGCTGGGCACACATTAAAGGTAACTAGAGGAGTCATCCCCAGGCCAAAATGGCCCTTTTCAGCACTTGCAAGTCGA
Source organism: Ambystoma mexicanum (assembly GCF_040938575.1). Lineage (NCBI taxonomy): Eukaryota > Metazoa > Chordata > Amphibia > Caudata > Ambystomatidae > Ambystoma > Ambystoma mexicanum. The sequence goes on along the minus strand of NC_090930.1, from coordinate 141,390,433 downwards.
TTACATCGACATGATTCAAGTATGTAACGGGTACAGATACTTAATTGTTGTGGTGTGTCCAGTCTCTAGGTGGATAGAGGCAGGTCCATGTACACACCCGGACTATACCTGTGAGGCCAAATTTTTAGTGAGGGAAGTGTTGTATGCGAAGTCATGAGATCAGATAATGGCCCTCACTTTGTTAATTCAATATTTGAGCAGATTAGCTTGCTACTTGGTATAAAACACTCGTTCTCATTGGCGTATCATCCGCAAGGTAATGTGATCTGTGAGAATCTCAACGGCTTGTTAAAGGAAAGGATAGCCAAGTTGAAGCTTACTCTAAAGAGGAGATGGTTGCACTGCCTTCCACTGGCACTGTATGCACTTCGGAACTAACCAGGGTCCGACCATCATCTTACGCCACACGAGATAGCCACAGGAAGAAGAATGAGAACTCCTCTGACACCCCGAGATAGAGCTAGATGTGATTCCCAGTCAACAGGAGACATTTTAGGGTCTGAAATGCAAAACTATCTGAACTGCATGACATCTTGCCTTACTGTAATTTCAGACCAGCTGCAGCGACGACGAAAAGGGTGCAGCGCAGAAAAGAACACAGAAGGAGACACTGCATCAGACTCAGTTCAAGGTATACGTGTTCCACTCATCTTCCCTGGAGACATCGTCCTTGTGAAAAACCATACAAGGAAAAGGTGGGACGAGCCAAGATTCAACAGTCCTTTTATCATAGAGGACTGCACTCCGTCTGCTGTGAAGCTACAGGGCAGGAGAGAGTGGATCTTTCTCTGTGATATCAAACCCTACATCGGAGAAAGCCCCCTGCCTGCACCCCAATGAGAGGAATCGACAAGCAACAGGGAAGAACCACAGCACGCGCAGACAAGATTCATGACGAGGAAGAGGTACACATGACCAGCTAGACAAAGACAAAGAAATTTTGTGCAAAAGATGCAGCTTCATTTTGGACATTCCTCTAAGCAAAAAGGGGATAAGGACATTTAAAAAATGGACACTCTGTGCATCCTAGTTGCAGGGTCAAGAAGAAAATTGCACGTGTAAGCCACAACATAGTCTGTTGACTTTGAACTTTGGACTGAGGCACGCTGAAGCCTTGATTAGAACGGATATGCCAAATTTTGATCGAGGACACATAAATTGGAAGAATTTCTGCCATGATGGACATGGGCATCTTAGTGACGCCAGAGTCACCATGTAATACGTCAGTGTATCCTGTGAAAAAAGTAAAGGGTGGTCTTGGAGGCTAGTGCAAGACCTTAGGCCAATAAACGATATAGTTGAGGCTGAGTTCCCCCTAGTCCCTACCCCGTCTACAATCTTATGTAATATACCCATTGAGGCAAAATATTTCACAGTGATTGACTTGAAAAATGCATTTTTCTCAATCCCGTTGCACCGTGACTCTCAAGATCTGACGTCATTTACGTTCAGATAAATGCGTCTGAAGAGCATGAGGCTGCCACAGGGGTACTGTGAGTCTCCATCTATTTTCAACAGAGTCCTGCAGATGGATTTGAGCAATATTGCATTAGAAAGTGTCATTTTACAATATGTGGATGACATCTTAATTTGCAGCACCACAGAAGAGCAATGCAGGCACAATTCTATTCAGCTACTGACTATATTGGCTGAGAAAGGATATAAAGTTGACAAACAAAAGTTGCAATATTGTCAACAAGAAGTGCTGTACATAGGCCAGCTAATCTCGCATGAAGGAAAGAAAGTGACTCCAGGAAGGGCTGAAGCCATACTGAACACGGCTAAGCCTCACACGATAAAGCACATGCAGAGCTTTCTAGGCCTATGCAACTATGTTAGGGCATGTGTCTTTGACTATAGCTCTTACACTAAGCCTTTACTTCAGGCCCTAAAGTAGGCCCAAGTGACGAAAGAAAAGATTGAATGGTCTGAAACAATAGAGAGAGGGTTTGCTGAACTCAAAAGAGCTATTTGTACGGCTCCAGTTCTCGGGATTCCCAATTATGCAGAGGAATTTGACCTGTTTTCACATAGAGATGGCAGTGTTATGACAGCAGTACTCACACAGAGAACCACATTGGGGTACAAGCCCCTGGCATATTATAGTGTGAACTTGGACCCAGTAATGAGAGGTCATTTTCTTTGGGAACAAAGTTTAGCTGCTGCAGCGTTCACCATAGAGAAGGCTACAACTATTGTGATGGGATGCTCCATGACGCTGTATGTTGAGCATTCATTATTTGCCATTCTAGAGAAACCAAAGGGCACATTGACATCTCAGAGAGCTTCTGCTTATGAAGTGATCATATCAAACCCAACGATTAAAATAGTCCGATGTACGATAGTAAACCCATCTACGTTTATAGCAGAGCCAGCCACTGAGGGAGAACCAATGCATGATTGCGCAAATTATGAAGAATTCTATGATTAAATCCCCAGGGTAAAAGAAAATGCCGTGGCAGGAGGAGAGATCATCTTTATTGACGGGTCTTAGAGAATCGATCAAAGTGATGGGCAAAGATACACAGGCGTTACTGTGATGAAACACACAACACATGTAGAATTTCGAGTGCTTCTTAGTGCTCGAATACCATCTCATTATTCAGCACAGGCTGCAGAATCATTGGCGTTAAAACTTGCCATTGAGAATCACGCAGACCAGGAAGTAACAGTGTACAGTGACTCCGCCTATGTGACATCAACAGTGCACGCAGGCTTAGCGATTTGGAAAAAGAGGGGCTACCTCCGAGCAGACGGCACGCCAGTGCAGCACGCAGCCTTATTGGACAGGCTGATTAAGGCACTCACTACAGCTCCCAGTGGGCATAGCGGTCGTGAAATGCGCCGCCCACACGAAAGGGTCAGATTTTATCTCACGCAGTAATCAAGCAGCAGACATGGAAGCCAAGCGTATGGCATCCAAAAGTGAGACAGTTATAGCAGTGGAAGCTATCCATACCAATGGGCTAATGATGTTTACACGAACTATACCTGAAGGTTACAGCAATTTGGGGCAAACACAGTTAATGGAACTCCAAGGGGAGGCACCACAGGAAGAGAAGAACCTGTGGAAACGTCAAGGGTGTTCTTTAAACCCCTCTGACAGCTTGTGGCGACAAGACATCACTGGTAAACCAGTAATGCCTGTAGCCCTTTTAAACATAGCGCTGGAGCAACTACATTACCCAGCCCATATGACAAAAGAAAATCTAGCAGCAACGCTCACGGAAGACTGGTTCATACCGAATTTTGCAGTGCATGTTGCATTTTTTATGGTGAACTGCATAATCTGCCAGCAATTCACTGCTGGGCACACATTAAAGGTAATGAGAGGAGTCATCCCCAGGCCAAAATGGGCCTTTTCAGCACTTGCATGTCGATTACATCGACATGATCCAAGTATGTAACGGGTGCAGATACTTAATTGTTGTGCTGTGTCCAATCTCTAGGTGAATAGAGGCAGGTCCATGTACACACCCGGACTCTACCTGTGAGGCCAAATTTTTTTTGAGGGAAGTGTTCCCAAGGTGGGGGGTATGCGAAGTCATGAGATCAGATAATGGCCCTCACTTTGTTAATTCAATATTTGAGCAGATTAACTTGCTGCTTGGTATAAAGCACACGTTCTCATTGGCGTATCATCCGCAAGGTAATGTGATCTGTGAGAATCTCAACGGCTTCTTAAAGGAAAGGATAGCCAAGTTGAAGCTTACTCTAAAGAGGAGATGGTTGCACTGCCTTCCACTGGCACTGTATGCACTTCAGAACTAACCAGGGTCCCACCATCATCTTACGCCACACGAGATAGCCACAGGAAGAAGAATGAGAACTCCTCTGACACCCCGAGATAGAGCTAGATGTGATGCCTATTCAACAGGAGACATTTTAGGGTCTGAAATGCAAAACTAACTGAACTGCATGACATCTTGCCTTACTGTAATTTCAGACCAGCTGCAACGACGACGAAAAGGGTGCAGCGCAGAACAGAACACAGAAGGAGACACTGCATCAGACTCAGTTCAAGGTATACGTGTTCCACTCATCTTCCCTGGAGACGCCGTCCTTGTGAAAAACCATACAAGGAAAAGGTGGGACGAGCCAAGATTCAACAGTCCTTTTATCATAGAGGACTGCACTCCATCCGGTGTGAAGCTACAGGGCAGGAGAGCGTGGATCTTTCTCTGTGATATCAAACCCTACATCGGAGAAAGCCCCCTGCCTGCACCCCAATGAGAGGAATCAACAAGCAACGGGGAAGAACCACAGCACATGCAGACGAGATCCATGATGAGGAAGAAGGACGCATGACCAGCTAGACAAAGACAAAGAACTTTTGTGCAAAAGATGCAGCTTCATTTTGGACATTCCTCTAAGCAAAAAGGGGATAAGGACATTAAAAAAAATGGACACTCTGTGCATCCTAGTTTCAGGGTTAAGAAGAAAATTGCACGTGTAAGCCACAACATAGTCTGTTGACTTTGAACTTTGGACTGAGGCACGCTGAAGCCTTGATTAGAACGGATATGCCAAATTTTGATCGAGGACACATAAATTGGAAGTAAGTACAGTAAACAGATTCCTTCCACAACGAGACCCTATTTGTAATCACTTATGGTGTCCCACAGTAGAGATATCACAAAGGACGTGGTCACCTATTTCAACCTAGTGCTAAGATCATACCCGTCATTGGTAGGGAGGCTCACCAGTGTCACAGACTTTCTCCAAGATCCTGAAAACGAAAAAATAATAAAACAATTGCTTACTGTCATTGCCGAACAATTTATCCTACTCCCTGAGTACAGTGAAGAAGAATCAAATCTTCCCAACAGAGGCAGAAATAGATGAGCTCATCAACACACTGTTCTTTCGAATGATTGAAGACTGTCCATCTGTTCTATGACAAGACAGGAGGCTCGCATTATGCTTTACTTGCTTTATTTGCTGCCACATCAGCACTTTAAAACTTAACTTTAAACTGAACATTTATGTTCTTACAAAACTACAGTTATGGAAAACGAAAATGGACCAGTTTAAACGTTTGCTTCACATCTGCATGCGATCACTGTAACCACTCGGGAACTACTAGTCCCATGATACTCATAGTCTCTGGTAGTCCAAAACTCCCAGCTCTGCACCTATCAGAGGGCAGCCTCCTGTATAAGAACCCTTGTGCCCAGGTCCTTTCCTCTTTCTTTTTGCTGCCATAAGATAAGTGACATTTTCTCTATCTTTGCTTATAGAAGGATTGTTAGTCAAGTATATATTTCTATAATTTATGTAATATGTACATATCAGTATGGCATTACATCGTAGCGCGCATGGAATTAGTTTCATTCTCCTCAAAAGAGTTTACCTGAACGCATAGCGCGAGCGTTGCGCAGCGTATTACATTCAGTAAGCGCGCGTTATACTTCTTTCACGAAAGTTCGAGTGTTGTGAAGAGCGAGCGAGGGCCGTAGCCGCGAGCAATTCCGCTCGCTTCAGGCTGCCGAGCCCCGCGCTCTGTAATAATCTGTGCCGGCGAACTCGGCGGCCGTTAGGACCTGTGAGAGCGGGAACCCCCTCTGGTTTTTCCCAGCTTCCTCAGGGATTCTAGCTTCCGCTCACATTGCGCTTGCAGTCACGTACGAGGGAAGTAGTCAACCAGAGCTCCAGATTTATTTCGAAAAAAAATATATATATTTATATCTTTTGATTACGTTATAAAACGCAAGAAGCGGTTTACAGGCACAAACTACATTACTCCACAGAAACGTGTGTAGAGCCTGAAGAGCCTTCATCTGCTGACTTCCACGCAGTTGGCCCTGCCAACACCTCGATTAGGGCTCAGTTTGTCACCCCCACCAACACCCCTTCCACTTCTCTGGAGTGGAGTCAAGAAGAGTGGGAAGAGGATCCTTCCCAGCAAGAATCAGACTTGACACAGAGTTTTAAGAAGGTATTCGGAGACTCCTTGCAGCAGACGGTCTCTCAAAGAACCACAGCACGCGCAGACAAGATCCATGACGAGGAAGAAGTACACATGACCAGCTAGACAAAGACAAAGAACTTTTGTGCAAAAGATGCGGCTTCATTTTGGACATTCCTCTAAGCAAAAAGGGGATAAGGACATTTAAAAAAATGGACACTCTGTGCATCCTAGTTGCAGGGTTAAGAAGAAAATTGCACGTGTAAGCCACAACATAGTCTGTTGACTTTGAACTTTGGACTGAGGCACGCTGAAGCCTTGATTAGAACGGATATGCCAAATTTTGATCGAGGACACATAAATTGGAAGAATTTCTGCCATGATGGACATGGGCATCTTAGTGACGCCAGAGTTACCATGTAATACGTCAGTGTATCCTGTGAAAAAATGTAAAGGGTGGTCTTGGAGGCTAGTGCAAGACCTTAGGCCAATAAACAATATTGTTGAGGCTGAGTTCCCCCTAGTCCCTAACCCGTCTACAATCTTATGTAATATACCCGTTGAGGCAAAATATTTCACGGTGATTGACTTGAAAAATGCATTTTTCTCAATCCCGTTGCACCGTGACTCACAAGATCTGACGTCATTTATGTTCAGACAAATGCGTCTGAAGAGCACGAGGCTGCCACAGGGGTACAGTGAGTCTCCGTCTATTTTCAACAGAGTCCTGCAGATGGATTTGAGCAATATTGCATTAGAAAGTGTCACCTTACAATATGTGGATGACATCTTAATTTGCAGCACCACAGAAGAGCAATGCAGGCACAATTCTATTCAGCTACTGACTATATTGGCTGAGAAAGGATGTAAAGTTGACAAACAAAAGTTGCAATATTGTCAACAAGAAGTGCTGTACATAGGCCAGCTAATCTCGCATGAAGGAAAGAAAGTGACTCCAGAAAGGGCTGAAGCCATACTGAACACGGCTAAGCCTCACACGATAAAGCACATGCAGAGCTTTCTAGGCCTATGCAACTATGTTAGGGCATGTGTCTTCGACTATAGCTCTTACACTAAGCCTTTACTTCAGGCACTAAAGGCCCAAGTGACAAAAGAAAAGATTGAATGGTCTGAAACAATGGAGAAAGGGTTTGCTGAACTCAAAAGAGCTATTTGTACGGCTCCAGTTCTCGGGATTCCCAATTATGCAGAGGAATTTGACCTGTTTTCACATACAGATGGCAGTGTTATGACAGCAGTACTCACACAGAGAACCACATTGGGGTACAAGCCCCTGGCATATTATAATGGGAACTTGGACCCAGTAATGAGAGGTCATTTTCCTTGGGAACAAAGTTTAGCTGCCGCAGCGTTCACCATAGAGAAGGCTACAACCATTGTGATGGGATGCTCCATGACGCTGTATTTTGAGCATTCCGTATTTGCCATTCTAGAGAAACCAAAGGGCACATTGACATCTCAGAGAGACTGGTTCATACCGAATTCTGCAGATCATGTTGCATTTTTTATGGTGAACTGCATAATCAGCCAGCAATTCACTGCTGGGCACACATTAAAGGTAACTAGAGGAGTCATCCCCAGGCCAAAATGGCCCTTTTCAGCACTTGCATGTCGATTACATCGACATGATTCAAGTATGTAACGGGTACAGATACTTAATTGTTGTGGTGTGTCCAGTCTCTAGGTGGATAGAGGCAGGTCCATGTACACACCCGGACTATACCTGTGAGGCCAAATATTTAGTGAGGGAAGTGTTCCCAAGGTGGGGGGTATGCGAAGTCATGAGATCAGATAATGGCCCTCGCTTTGTTATTTCAATATTTGAGCAGATTAACTTGCTGCTTGGTATAAAGCACTCGTTCTCATTGGCGTATCATCCGCAAGGTAATGTGATCTGTGAGAATCTCAACGGCTTGTTAAAGGAAAGGATAGCCAAGTTGAAGCTTACTCTAAAGAGGAGATGGTTGCACTGCCTTCCACTGGCACTGTATGCACTTCAGAACTAACCAGGGTCCCACCATCATCTTACGCCACACGAGATAGCCACAGGAAGAAGAATGAGAACTCCTCTGACACCCCGAGATAGAGCTAGATGTGATTCCCAGTCAACAGGAGACATTTTAGGGTCTGAAATGCAAAACTATCTGAACTGCATGACATCTTGCCTTACTGTAATTTCAGACCCGCTGCAGCGACAACGAAAAGGGTGCAGCGCAGAAAAGAACACAGAAGGAGACACTGCATCAGACTCAGTTCAAGGTATACGTGTTCCACTCATCTTCCCTGGAGACATCGTCCTTGTGAAAAACCATACAAGGAAAAGGTGGGACGAGCCAAGATTCAACAGTCCTTTTATCATAGAGGACTGCACTCCATCTGCTGTGAAGCTACAGGGCAGGAGAGAGTGGATCTTTCTCTGTGATATCAAACCCTACATCGGAGAAAGCCCCCTGCCTGCACCCCAATGAGAGGAATCGACAAGCAACGGGGAAGAACCATAGCACGCGCAGACAAGATCCATGACGAGGAAGAAGTACACATGACCAGCTAGACAAAGAACTTTTGTGCAAAAGATGCAGCTTCATTTTGGACATTCCTCTAAGCAAAAAGGGGATAAGGACATTTAACGAAATGGACACTCTGTGCATCCTAGTTGCAGGGTTAAGAAGAAAATTGCACGTGTAAGCCACAACATAGTCTGTTGACTTTGAACTTTGGACTGAGGCATGCTGAAGCCTTGATTAGAACGGATATGCCAAATTTTGATCGAGGACACGTATATTGGAAGAATTTCTGCCATGATGGACATGGGCATCTTAGTGACGCCAGAGTCACCATGTAATACGTCAGTGTATCCTATGAAAAAAAGTAAAGGGTGGTCTTGGAGGCTAGTGCAAGACCTTAGGCCAATAAACAATATTGTTGAGGCTGAGTTCCCCCTAGTCCCTAACCCGTCTACAATCTTATGTAATATACCCGTTGAGGCAAAATATTTCGCGGTGATTGACTTGAAAAATGCATTTTTCTCAATCCCGTTGCACCGTGACTCACATTTATGTTCAGACAAATGCGTCTGAAGAGCACGAGGCTGCCACAGGGGTACAGTGAGTCTCCGTCTATTTTCAAAAGAGTCCTGCAGATGGATTTGAGCAATATTGCATTAGAAAGTGTCAACTTACAATATGTGGATGGCATCTTAATTTGCAGCACCACAGAAGAGCAATGCAGGCACGATTCTATTCAGCTACTGACTATATTGGCTGAGAAAGGATGTAAAGTTGACAAACAAAAGTTGCAATATTGTCAACAAGAAGTGCTGTACATAGGCCAGCTAATCTCGCATGAAGGAAAGAAAGTGACTCCAGAAAGGGCTGAAGCCATACTGAACACGGCTAAGCCTCACACGATAAAGCAGATGCAGAGCTTTCTAGGCCTATGCAACTATGTTAGGGCATGTGTCTTCGACTATAGCTCTTACACTAAGCCTTTACTTCAGGCACTAAAGGCCCAAGTGACGAAAGAAAAGATTGAATGGTCTGAAACAATGGAGAAAGGGTTTGCTGAACTCAAAAGAGCTATTTGTACAGCTCCAGTTCTCGGGATTCCCAATTATGCAGAGGAATTTGACCTGTTTTCACATACAGATGGCAGTGTTATGACAGCAGTACTCACACAGAGAACCACATTGGGGTACAAGCCCCTGGCATATTATAATGGGAACTTGGACCCAGTAATGAGAGGTCATTTTCCTTGGGAACAAAGTTTAGCTGCCGCAGCGTTCACCATAGAGAAGGCTACAACCATTGTGATGGGATGCTCCATGACGCTGTATTTTGAGCATTCCGTATTTGCCATTCTAGAGAAACCAAAGGGCACATTGACATCTCAGAGAGACTGGTTCATACCGAATTCTGCAGAGCATGTTGCATTATTTATGGTGAACTGCATAATCAGCCAGCAATTCACTGCTGGGCACACATTAAAGGTAACTAGAGGAGTCATCCCCAGGTCAAAATGGCCCTTTTCAGCACTTGCATGTCGATTACATCGACATGATTCAAGTATGTAACGGGTACAGATACTTAATTGTTGTGGTGTGTCCAGTCTCTAGGTGGATAGAGGCAGGTCCATTTACACACCCGGACTATACCTTTGAGGCCAAATTTTTAGTGAGGGAAGTGTTCCCAAGGTGGGGGGTATGCGAAGTCATGAGATCAGATAATGGCCCTCCCTTTGTTATTTCAATATTTGAGCAGATTAACTTGCTGCTTGGTATAAAGGACAGGTTCTCGTTGGCATATCATCCGCAAGGTAATGTGATCTGTGAGAATCTCAACGGCTTGTTAAAGGAAAGGATAGCCAAGTTGAAGCTTACTCTAAAGAGGAGATGGTTGCACTGCCTTCCACTGGCACTGTATGCACTTCGGAACTAACCATGGTCCCACCATCATCTTACGCCACACGAGATAGCCACAGGAAGAAGAATGAGAACTCCTCTGACACCCCGAGATAGAGCTAGATGTGATTCCCAGTCAACAGGAGACATTTTAGGGTCTGAAATGCAAAACTATCTGAACTGCATGACATCTTGCCTTACTGTAATTTCAGACCAGCTGCAGCGACGACGAAAAGGGTGCAGCGCAGAAAAGAACACAGAAGGAGACACTGCATCAGACTCAGTTCAAGGTATACGTGTTCCACTCATCTTCCCTGGAGACATCTTCCTTGTGAAAAACCGTACAAGGAAAAGGTGGGACGAGCCAAGATTCAACAGTCCTTTAATCATGAGGAATCGACAAGCAACAGGGAAGAACCACAGCACGCGCAGACAAGATCCATGACGAGGAAGAAGTACACATGACCAGCTAGACAAAGACAAAGAACTTTTGTGCAAAAGATGCAGCTTCATTTTGGACATTCCTCTAAGCAAAAAGGGGATAAGGACATTTAAAAAAATTGACACTCTGTGCATCCTAGTTGCAGGGTTAAGAAGAAAATTGCACGTGTAAGCCACAACATAGTCTGTTGACTTTGAACTTTGGACTGAGGCACGCTGAAGCCTTGATTAGAACGGATATGCCAAATTTTGATCGAGGACACATACATTGGAAGAATTTCTGCCACGATGGACATGGGCATCTTAGTGACGCCAGAGTCACCATGTAATACGTCAGTGTATCCTGTGAAAAAAAGTAAAGGGTGGTCTTGGAGACTAGTGCAAGACCTTAGGCCAATAAACGATATAGTTGAGGCTGAGTTCCCCCTAGTCCCTACCCCGTCTACAATCTTATGTAATATACCCATTGAGGCAAAATATTTCACAGTGATTGACTTGAAAAATGCATTTTTCTCAATCCCGTTGCACCGTGACTCTCAAGATCTGACGTCATTTACGTCAGATAAATGCGTCTGAAGAGCATGAGGCTGCCACAGGGGTACTGTGAGTCTCCATCTATTTTCAACAGAGTCCTGCAGATGGATTTGAGCAATATTGCATTAGAAAGTGTCATTTTACAATATGTGGATGACATCTTCATTTGCAGCACCACAGAAGAGCAATGCAGGCACAATTCTATTCAGCTACTGACTATATTGGCTGAGAAAGGATATAAAGTTGACAAACAAAAGTTGCAATATTGTCAACAAGAAGTGCTGTACATAGGCCAGCTAATCTCGCATGAAGGAAAGAAAGTGACTCCAGAAAGGGCTGAAGCCATACTGAACACGGCTAAGCCTCACACGATAAAGCACATGCAGAGCTTTCTAGGCCTATGCAACTATGTTAGGGCATGGGTCTTTGACTATAGCTCTTACACTAAGCCTTTACTTCAGGCCCTAAAGTAGGCCCAAGTGACGAAAGAAAAGATTGAATGGTCTGAAACAATAGAGAGAGGGTTTGCTGAACTCAAAAGAGCTATTTGTACGGCTCCAGTTCTCGGGATTCCCAATTATGCAGAGGAATTTGACCTGTTTTCACATAGAGATGGCAGTGTTATGACAGCAGTACTCACACAGAGAACCACATTGGGGTACAAGCCCCTGGCATATTATAGTGTGAACTTGGACCCAGTAATGAGAGGTCATTTTCCTTGGGAACAAAGTTTAGCTGCCGCAGCGTTCACCATAGAGAAGGCTACAACTATTGTGATGGGATGCTCCATGACGCTGTATGTTGAGCATTCATTATTTGCCATTCTAGAGAAACCAAAGGGCACATTGACATCTCAGAGAGCTTCTGCTTATGAAGTGATCATATCAAACCCAACGATTAAAATAGTCCGTTGTACGATAGTAAACCCATCTACGTTTATAGCAGAGCCAGCCACTGAGGGCGAACCAATGCATGATTGCGCAAATTATGAAGAATTCTATGATTAAATCCCCAGGGTAAAAGAAAATGCCTTGGCAGGAGGAGAGATCATCTTTATTGACGGGTCTTAGAGAATCGATCAAAGTGATGGGCAAAGATACACAGGCGTTACTGTGATGAAACACACAACACATGTAGAATTTCGAGTGCTTCTTAGTGCTCGAATACCATCTCATTATTCAGCACAGGCTGCAGAATCATTGTCGTTAATACTTGCCATTGAGAATCACGCAGACCAGGAAGTAACAGTGTACAGTGACTCCGCCTAGGTGACATCAACAGTGCACGCAGGCTTAGCGATTTGGAAAAAGAGGGGCTACCTCCGAGCAGACGGCACGCCAGTGCAGCACGCAGCCTTATTGGACAGGCTGATTAAGGCACTCACTACAGCTCCCAGTGGGCATAGCGGTCGTGAAATGCGCCGCCCACACGTAAGGGTCAGATTTTATCTCACGCAGTAATCAAGCAGCAGACATGGAAGCCAAGCGTATGGCATCCAAAAGTGAGACAGTTATAGCAGTGGAAGCTATCCATACCAATGGGCTAATGATGTTTACACAAACTATACCTGAAGGTTACAGCAATTTGGGGCAAACACAGTTAATGGAACTCCAAGGGGAGGCACCACAGGAAGAGAAGAACCTGTGGAAACGTCAAGGGTGTTCTTTAAACCACTCTGACAGCTTGTGGCGACAAGACATCACTGGTAAACCAGTAATGCCTGTAGCCCTTTTAAACATAGCGCTGGAGCAACTACATTACCCAGCCCATATGACAAAAGAGAATCTAGCAGCAACGCTCACGGAAGACTGGTTCATACCAAATTTTGCAGAGCATGTTGCATTTTTTATGGTGAACTGCATAATCTGCCAGCAACTCACTGCTGGGCACACATTAAAGGTAATGAGAGGAGTCATCCCCAGGCCAAAATGGGCCTTTTCAGCACTTGCATGTCGATTACATCGACATGATTCAAGTATGTAACGGGTGCAGATACTTAATTGTTGTGCTGTGTCCAATCTCTAGGTGGATAGAGGCAGGTCCATGTACACACCCGGACTCTACCTGTGAGGCCAATTTTTTTTTGAGGGAAGTGTTTTATGCGAAGTCATGAGATCAGATAATGGCCCTCACTTTGTTAATTCAATATTTGAGCAGATTAGCTTGCTACTTGGTATAAAGCACTCGTTCTCATTGGCGTATCATCCGCAAGGTAATGTGATCTGTGAGAATCTCAACGGCTTGTTAAAGGAAAGGATAGCCAAGTTGAAGCTTACTCTAAAGAGGAGATGGTTGCACTGCCTTCCACTGGCACTGTATGCACTTCGGAACTAACCAGGGTCCCACCATCATCTTACGCCACACGAGATAGCCACAGGAAGAAGAATGAGAACTCCTCTGACACCCCGAGATAGAGCTAGATGTGATTCCCAGTCAACAGGAGACATTTTAGGGTCTGAAATGCAAAACTATCTGAACTGCATGACATCTTGCCTTACTGTAATTTCAGACCAGCTGCAGCGACGACGAAAAGGGTGCAGCGCAGAACAGAACACAGAAGGAGACACTGCATCAGACTCAGTTCAAGGTCTACGTGTTCCACTCATCTTCCCTGGAGACGCCGTCCTTGTGAAAAACCATACAAGGAAAAGGTGGGACGAGCCAAGATTCAACGGTCCTTTTATCATAGAGGACTGCACTCCATCTGCTGTGAAGCTACAGGGCAGGAGAGCGTGGATCTTTCTCTGTGATATCAAACCCTACATCGGAGAAAGCCCCCTGCCTGCACCCCAATGAGAGGAATCAACAAGCAACGGGGAAGAACCACAGCACATGCAGACGAGATCCATGATGAGGAAGAAGGACATGACCAGCTAGACAAAGAACTTTTGTGCAAAAGATGCGGCTTCATTTTGGACATTCCTCTAAGCAAAAAGGGGATAAGGACATTAAAAAAATGGACACTGTGTGCATCCTAGTTTCAGGGTTAAAAAGAAAATTGCACGTGTAAGCCACAACATAGTCTGTTGACTTTGAACTTTGGACTGAGGCACGCTGAAGCCTTGATTAGAACGGATATAGCCAAATTTTGATCGAGGACACATAAATTGGAAGTAAGTACAGTAAACAGATTCCTTCCACAACGAGACCCTATTTGTAATCACTTATGGTGTCCCACAGTAGAGATATCACAAAGGACGTGGTCACCTATTTCAACCTAGTGCTAAGATCATACCCGTCATTGGTAGGGAGGCTCACCAGTGTCACAGACTTTCTCCAAGATCCTGAAAACGAAAAAATAATAAAACAATTGCTTACTGTCATTGCCGAACAATTTATCCTACTCCCTGAGTACAGTGAAGAAGAATCAAATCTTCCCAACAGAGGCAGAAATAGATGAGCTCATCAACACACTGTTCTTTCGAATGATTGAAGACTGTCCATCTGTTCTATGACAAGACAGGAGGCTCGCATTATGCTTTACTTGCTTTATTTGCTGCCACATCAGCACTTTAAAACTTAACTTTAAACTGAACATTTATGTTCTTACAAAACTACAGTTATGGAAAACGAAAATGGACCAGTTTAAACGTTTGCTTCACATCTGCATGCGATCACTGTAATCACCCGGGAACTACTAGTCCCATGATACTCATAGTCTCTGGTAGTCCAAAACTCCCAGCTCTGCACCTATCAGAGGGCAGCCCCCTGTATAAGAACCCTTGTGCCCAGGTCCTTTCCTCTTTCTTTTTGCTGCCATAAGATAAGTGACATTTTCTCTATCTTTGCTTATAGAAGGATTGTTAGTCAAGTATATATTTCTATAATTTATGTAATATGTACATATCAGTATGGCATTACATCGTAGCGCGCATGGAATTAGTTTCATTCTCCTCAAAAGAGTTTACCTGAACGCATAGCGCGAGCGTTGCGCAGCGTATTACATTCAGTAAGCGCGCGTTATACTTCTTTCACGAAAGTTCGAGTGTTGTGAAGAGCGAGCGAGGGCCGGAGCCGCGAGCAATTCCGCTCGCTTCAGGCTGCCGAGCCCCGCGCTCTGTAATAATCTGTGCCGGCGAACTCGGGGGCCGTTAGGACCTGTGAGAGCGGGAACCCCCTCTGGTTTTTCCCAGCTTCCTCAGGGATTCTAGCTTCCGCTCACATTGCGCTTGCAGTCACGTACGAGGGAAGTAGTCAACCAGAGCTCCAGATTTATTTCGAAAAAACAAAATATATATATATATCTTTTGATTACGTTATAAAACGCAAGAAGCGGTTTACAGGCACACACTACATTACTCCACAGAAACGTGTGTAGAGCCTGAAGAGCCTTCATCTGCTGACTTCCACGCAGTTGGCCCTGCCAACACCTCGATTAGGGCTCAGTTTGTCACCCCCACCAACACCCCTTCCACTTCTCTGGAGTGGAGTCAAGAAGAGTGGGAAGAGGATCCTTCCCAGCAAGAATCAGACTTGACACAGAGTTTTAAGAAGGTATTCGGAGACTCCTTGCAGCAGGCGGTCTCTCAAAGAACCACAGCACGTGCAGACAAGATCCATGACGAGGAAGAAGTACACATGACCAGCTAGACAAAGACAAAGAACTTTTGTGCAAAAGATGCGGCTTCATTTTGGACATTCCTCTAAGCAAAAAGGGGATAAGGACATTTAAAAAAATGGACACTCTGTGCATCCTAGTTGCAGGGTTAAGAAGAAAATTGCACGTGTAAGCCACAACATAGTCTGTTGACTTTGAACTTTGGACTGAGGCACGCTGAAGCCTTGATTAGAACGGATATGCCAAATTTTGATCGAGGACACATAAATTGGAAGAATTTCTGCCATGATGGACATGGGCATCTTAGTGACGCCAGAGTCACCATGTAATACGTCAGTGTATCCTGTGAAAAAATGTAAAGGGTGGTCTTGGAGGCTAGTGCAAGACCTTAGGCCAATAAACAATATTGTTGAGGCTGAGTTCCCCCTAGTCCCTAACCCGTCTACAATCTTATGTAATATACCCGTTGAGGCAAAATATTTCACGGTGATTGACTTGAAAAATGCATTTTTCTCAATCCCGTTGCACCGTGACTCACAAGATCTGACGTCATTTATGTTCAGACAAATGCGTCTGAAGAGCACGAGGCTGCCACAGGGGTACAGTGAGTCTCCGTCTATTTTCAACAGAGTCCTGCAGATGGATTTGAGCAATATTGCATTAGAAAGTGACACCTTACAATATGTGGATGACATCTTAATTTGCAGCACCACAGAAGAGCAATGCAGGCACAATTCTATTCAGCTACTGACTATATTGGCTGAGAAAGGATGTAAAGTTGACAAACAAAAGTTGCAATATTGTCAACAAGAAGTGCTGTACATAGGCCAGCTAATCTCGCATGAAGGAAAGAAAGTGACTCCAGAAAGGGCTGAAGCCATACTGAACACGGCTAAGCCTCACACGATAAAGCAGATGCAGAGCTTTCTAGGCCTATGCAACTATGTTAGGGCATGTGTCTTCGACTATAGCTCTTACACTAAGCCTTTACTTCAGGCACTAAAGGCCCAAGTGACAAAAGAAAAGATTGAATGGTCTGAAACAATGGAGAAAGGGTTTGCTGAACTCAAAAGAGCTATTTGTACGTCTCCAGTTCTCGGGATTCCCAATTATGCAGAGGAATTTGACCTGTTTTCACATACAGATGGCAGTGTTATGACAGCAGTACTCACACAGAGAACCACATTGGGGTACAAGCCCCTGGCATATTATAATGGGAACTTGGACCCAGTAATGAGAGGTCATTTTCCTTGGGAACAAAGTTTAGCTGCCGCAGCGTTCACCATAGAGAAGGCTACAACCATTGTGATGGGATGCTCCATGACGCTGTATTTTGAGCATTCCGTATTTGCCATTCTAGAGAAACCAAAGGGCACATTGACATCTCAGAGAGACTGGTTCATACCGAATTTTGCAGAGCATGTTGCATTTTTTATGGTGAACTGCATAATCAGCCAGCAATTCACTGCTGGGCACACATTAAAGGTAACTAGAGGAGTCATCCCCAGGCCAAAATGGCCCTTTTCAGCACTTGCATGTCGATTACATCGACATGATTCAAGTATGTAACGGGTACAGATACTTAATTGTTGTGGTGTGTCCAGTCTTTAGGTGGATAGAGGCAGGTCCATGTACACACCCGGACTATACCTGTGAGGCCACATTTTTAGTGAGGGAAGTGTTCCCAAGGTGGGGGGTATGCGAAGTCATGAGATCAGATAATGGCCCTCACTTTGTAATTTCAATATTTGAGCAGATTAGCTTGCTACTTGGTATAAAGCACTCGTTCTCATTGGCGTATCATCCGCAAGGTAATGTGATCTGTGAGAATCTCAACGGCTTGTTAAAGGAAAGGATAGCCAAGTTGAAGCTTACTCTAAAGAGGAGATGGTTGCACTGCCTTCCACTGGCACTGTATGCACTTCAGAACTAACCAGGGTCCCACCATCATCTTACGCCACACGAGATAGCCACAGGAAGAAGAATGAGAACTCCTCTGACACCCCGAGATAGAGCTAGATGTGATTCCCAGTCAACAGGAGACATTTTAGGGTCTGAAATGCAAAACTATCTGAACTGCATGACATCTTGCCTTACTGTAATTTCAGACCAGCTGCAGCGACGACGAAAAGGGTGCAGCGCAGAAAAGAACACAGAAGGAGACACTGCATCAGACTCAGTTCAAGGTATACGTGTTCCACTCATCTTCCCTGGAGACATCGTCCTTGTGAAAAATCATACAAGGAAAAGGTGGGACGAGCCAAGATTCAACAGTCCTTTTATCATAGAGGACTACACTCCGTCCGCTGTGAAGCTACAGGGCAGGAGAGAGTGGATCTTTCTCTGTGATATCAAACCCTACATCGGAGAAAGCCCCCTGCCTGCACCACAATGAGAGGAATCGACAAGCAACGGGGAAGAACCACAGCACGCGCAGACAAGATCCATGACGAGGAAGAAGTACACATGACCAGCTAGACAAAGACAAAGAACTTTTGTGCAAAAGATGCGGCTTCATTTTGGACATTCCTCTAAGCAAAAAGGGGATAAGGACATTTTAAAAAATGGACACTCTGTGCATCCTAGTTTCAGGGTTAAGAAGAAAATTGCACGTGTAAGCCACAACATAGTCTGTTGACTTTGAACTTTGGACTGAGGCACGCTGAAGCCTTGATTAGAACGGATATGCCAAATTTTGATCGAGGACACATAAATTGGAAGAATTTCTGCCATGATGGACATGGGCATCTTAGTGACGCCAGAGTCACCATGTAATACGTCAGTGTATCCTGTGAAAAAAAGTAAAGGGTGGTCTTGGAGGCTAGTGCAAAACCTTAGGCCAATAAACGATATAGGTGAGGCTGAGTTCCCCCTAGTCCCTACCCCGTCTACAATCTTATGTAATATACCCATTGAGGCAAAATATTTCACAGTGATTGACTTGAAAAATGCATTTTTCTCAATCCCGTTGCACTGTGACTCTCAAGATCTGACTTCATTTATGTTCAGATAAATGCGTCTGAAGAGCACGAGGCTGCCACAGGAGTACTGTGAGTCTCCATCTATTTTCAACAGAGTCCTGCAGATGGATTTGAGCAATATTGCATTAGAAAGTGTCATTTTACAATATGTGGATGACATCTTAATTTGCAGCACCACAGAAGAGCAATGCAGGCACGATTCTATTCAGCTACTGACTATATTGGCTGTGAAAGGATATAAAGTTGACAAACAAAAGTTGCAATATTGTCAACAAGAAGTGCTGTACATAGGCCAGCTAATCTCGCATGAAGGAAAGAAAGTGACTCCAGAAAGGGCTGAAGCCATACTGAACACGGCTAAGCCTCACACGATAATGCAGATGCAGAGCTTTCTAGGCCTATGCAACTATGTTAGGGCATGGGTCTTTGACTATAGCTCTTACACTAAGCCTTTACTTCAGGCCCTAAAGTAGGCCCAAGTGACGAAAGAAAAGATTGAATGGTCTGAAACAATAGAGAAAGGGTTTTCTGAACTCAAAAGAGCTATTTGTACGGCTCCAGTTCTCGGGATTCCCAATTATGCAGAGGAATTTGACCTGTTTTCACATAGAGATGGCAGTGTTATGACAGCAGTACTCACACAGAGAACCACATTGGGGTACAAGCCCCTGGCATATTATAGTGTGAACTTGGACCCAGTAATGAAAGGTCGTTTTCCTTGGGAACAAAGTTTAGCTGCCGCAGCGTTCACCATAGAGAAGGCTACAACTATTGTGATGGGATGCTCCATGACGCTGTATGTTGAGCATTCATTATTTGCCATTCTAGAGAAACCAAAGGGTACATTGACATCTCAGAGAGCTTCTGCTTATGAAGTGATCATATCAAACCCAACGATTAAAATAGTCTGATGTACGATAGTAAACCCATCTATGTTTATAGCAGAGCCAGTCACTGAGGGAGAACCAATGCATGATTGCACAAATTATGAAGAATTCTATGATTAAATCCCCAGGGTAAAAGAAAATGCCTTGGCAGGAGGAGAGATCATCTTTATTGACTGGTCTTAGAGAATCGATCAAAGTGATGGGCAAAGATACACAGGCGTTACTGTGATGAAACACACAACACATGTAGAGTTTCGAGTGCTTCTTAGTGCTCGAATACCATCTCATTATTCAGCACAGGCTGCAGAATCATTGGCGTTGATACTTGCCATTGAGAATCACGCAGACCAGGAAGTAACAGTGTACAGTGACTCCGCCTATGTGATATCAACAGTGCACGCAGGCTTAGCGAATTGGAAAAAGAGGGGCTACCTCCGAGCAGACGGCACGCCAGTGCAGCACGCAGCCTTATTGGACAGGCTGATTAAGGCACTCACTACAGCTCCCAGTGGGCATAGCGGTCGTGAAATGCGCCGCCCACACGAAAGGGTCAGATTTTATCTCACGCAGTAATCAAGCAGCAGACATGGAAGCCAAGCGTATGGCATCCAAAAGTGAGACACTTATAGCAGTGGAAGCTATCCATACCAATGGGCTAATGATGTTTACACAAACTATACCTGAAGGTTACAGCAATTTGGGGCAAACACAGTTAATGGAACTCCAAGGGGAGGCACCACAGGAAGAGAAGAACCTGTGTAAACGTCAAGGGTGTTCTTTAAACCCCTCTGACAGCTTGTGGCGACAAGACATCACTGGTAAACCAGTAATGCCTGTAGCCCTTTTAAACATAGCGCTGGAGCTACTACATTACTTAGCCCATATGACAAAAGAGAATCTAGCAGCAACGCTCACCGAAGACTGGTTCATACCGAATTTTGCAGTGCATTTTGCATTTTTTATGGTGAACTGCATAATCTGCCAGCAATTCACTGCTGGGCACACATTAAAGGTAATGAGAGGAGTCATCCCCAGGCCAAAATGGGCCTTTTCAGCACTTGCATGTCGATTACATCGACATGATCCAAGTATGTAACGGGTGCAGATACTTAATTGTTGTGCTGTGTCCAATCTCTAGGTGAATAGAGGCAGGTCCATGTACACACCCGGACTCTACCTGTGAGGCCAAATTTTTTTTGAGGGAAGTGTTCCCAAGGTGGGGGGTATGCGAAGTCATGAGATCAGATAATGGCCCTCACTTTGTTAATTCAATATTTGAGCAGATTAGCTTGCTGCTTGGTATAAAGCACACGTTCTCATTGGCGTATCATCAGCAAGGTAATGTGATCTGTGAGAATCTCAACGGCTTGTTAAAGGAAAGGATAGCCAAGTTGAAGCTTACTCTAAAGAGGAGATGGTTGCACTGCCTTCCACTGGCACTGTATGCACTTCAGAACTAACCAGGGTCCCACCATCATCTTACGCCACACGAGATAGCCACAGGAAGAAGAATGAGAACTCCTCTGACACCCCGAGATAGAGCTAGATGTGATGCCTAGTCAACAGGAGACATTTTAGGGTCTGAAATGCAAAACTAACTGAACTGCATGACATCTTGCCTTACTGTAATTTCAGACCAGCTGCAGCGACGACGAAAAGGGTGCAGCGCAGAACAGAACACAGAAGGAGACACTGCATCAGACTCAGTTCAAGGTATACGTGTTCCACTCATCTTCCCTGGAGACGCCATCCTTGTGAAAAACCATACAAGGAAAAGGTGGGACGAGCCAAGATTCAACAGTCCTTTTATCATAGAGGACTGCACTCCATCCGGTGTGAAGCTACAGGGCAGGAGAGCGTGGATCTTTCTCTGTGATATCAAACCCTACATCGGAGAAAGCCCCCTGCCTGCACCCCAATGAGAGGAATCAACAAGCAACGGGGAAGAACCACAGCACATGCAGACGAGATCCATGATGAGGAAGAAGGACGCATGACCAGCTAGACAAAGACAAAGAACTTTTGTGCAAAAGATGCAGCTTCATTTTGGACATTCCTCTAAGCAAAAAGGGGATAAGGACATTAAAAAAAATGGACACTCTGTGCATCCTAGTTTCAGGGTTAAGAAGAAAATTGCACGTGTAAGCCACAACATAGTCTGTTTACTTTGAACTTTGGACTGAGGCACGCTGAAGCCTGGATTAGAACGGATATGCCAAATTTTGATCGAGGACACATAAATTGGAAGTAAGTACAGTAAACAGATTCCTTCCACAACAAGACCCTATTTGTAATCACTTATGGTGTCCCACAGTAGAGATATCACAAAGGACGTGGTGACCTATTTCAACCTAGTGCTAAGATCATACCCGTCATTGGTAGGGAGGCTCACCAGTGTCACAGACTTTCTCCAAGATCCTGAAAACGAAAAAATAATAAAACAATTGCTTACTGTCATTGCCGAACAATTTATCCTACTCCCTGAGTACAGTTAAGAAGAATCAAATCTTCCCAACAGAGGCAGAAATAGATGAGTTCATCAACACACTGTTCTTTCGCATGATTGAAGACTGTCCATCTGTTCTATGACAAGACAGGAGGCTCGCATTATGCTTTACTTTCTTTTTTGCTGCCACATCAGCACTTTAAAACTTAACTTTAATACTGAACATTTAGGTTCTTACAAAACTACAGTTATGGAAAACGAAAATGGACCAGTTTAAACGTTTGCTTCACATCTGCATGAGATCACTGTAATCACCCGGGAACTACTAGTCCCATGATACTCATAGTCTCTGGTAGTCCAAACCTCCCAGCTCTGCACCTATCAGAGGGCAGCCTCCTGTATAAGAACCCTTGTGCCCAGGTCCTTTCCTCTTTCTTTTTGCTGCCATAAGATAAGTGACTTTTTCTCTATCTTTGCTTATAGAAGGATTGTTAGTCACGTATATATTTCTATAATTTATGTAATATGTGCATATCAGTAAGGCATTACATCGTAGCGCGCATGGAATTAGTTTCATTCTCCTGAAAAGAGTTTACCTGAACGCATAGCGCGAGCGTTGCGCAGCGTATTACATTCAGTAAGCGCGCGTTATACTTCTTTCACGAAAGTTCGAGTGTTGTGAAGAGCGAGCGAGGGCCGGAGCCGCGAGCAATTCCGCTCGCTTCAGGCTGCCGAGCCCCGCGCTCTGTAATAATCTGTGCCGGCGAACTCGGCGGCCGTTAGGACCTGTGAGAGCGGGAACCCCCTCTGGTTTTTCCCAGCTTCCTCAGGGATTCTAGCTTCCGCTCACATTGCGCTTGCAGTCGCGTACGAGGGAAGTAGTCAACCAGAGCTCCAGATTTATTTCGAAAAAAAAAAATATATATATATATTTTTTGATTACGTTATAAAACGCAAGAAGCGGTTGACAGGCACACACTACATTACTCCTCAGAAACGTGTGTAGAGCCTGAAGAGCCTTCATCTGCTGACTTCCACGCAGTTGGCCCTGCCAACACCTCGATTAGGGCTCAGTTTGTCACCCCCACCAACACCCCTTCCACTTCTCTGGAGTGGAGTCAAGAAGAGTGGGATGAGGATCCTTCCCAGCAAGAATCAGACTTGACACAGAGTTTTAAGAAGGTATTCGGAGACTCCTTGCAGCAGGCGGTCTCTCAAGGGGTGTAGCCCATTACGAAGAGATTGGAGACCCTGGAAATGATAATGGCTGAACAACGAAAACAGATCACAGCCAGGAAAAGACGGGCTAGTAGCCCTGATGAAGGAACGTCAGCAGGACACCCCCAAAAAGGGGTTGAGAAGAAGGGGTGTAAAGTAGCCCGGAAGATCAAGCACTCTTTGACCCCCCCGGGCATCACTGAAAGGGTTAACACTGTTCCCCAATTGACAGGCGACCCAGTCGCCAGGCTTAAAGAAGCCTTCCTGGCAAAGAACAGAGACGGCCAGGATAGACCCCCTACCCCAGGGGTGTACAATTTAGGGGATGATGACGAGGGCTATTCGCCCGATGATGAAGGGGGCGAGGAAGAAGAAGATATCAGTAAAGGTGTGGAAGACCCCCAAATCATAGACGATACGGCAGACATGTTCGACCCTGAAGCCATCCGACACCCTAAGTCCTCAGAATGGGTACCTTCCCCTAGAGTGGCACTGTACATGGCTCAGCATATCAGAAAACCTCTAGAAAGAGAGGTAAGATCGAGAATGAAATCTGAGTGTCCTAGACCAGAGCTGCCGAATAAAATAACAGAAACCCCTGACTTAGACCCTAAGATGGTTACGTTTGTGACCAAAACAGCTAGAAAGGTGTGGACCGAGCCTGGAAAGGATGTCAGGCTAAGCACCTGGGAATTTCCGGTCCATTAGCAAAAATTATGGACCTCGCTGAGAAGTCAAAAGATACAGGTACGCCAATAGACACAACCGTCCTGAGCAACTGGGCGCAAAGAGCAGTATGCCTATTGGGCAACGCCAATTGTGCCTTATCTTCGGAAAGAAGAAGAGGAATCTTATTGAAGATTGACAACAAGTTGCGCGACCTGGCCACCTATGAAGCGGGTGAAGGCGCCAAAGGCCTGTTGTTCGGCGAGGAATTCGCCAAAGAAATGGCGCAGTCCGTAGGAACTTATTCCGCTTTAGAGAAGGCCCAGACTTCAATCAGAAAAATCTTTCCAGGGCGGATTTTTGCCGGGACCGGACGGCATAAGGGTCGCTCGTCCGGTCGCTATAACTTCCAACGAAGGCCCTACAATCAGCGCGCCCAGTACTGGGACTCCAGACAACAAGACTCCTTCTTCCCGGCTAGATCGAGGTTCCCTAGAGGCCGCAGGGGAAGAGGAGACAACCTGGGGCAGCAGCCGGTGAGTACAGCATGTCGGAGTGTAGGAGGAAGAACCCTCCACTACCTGCGTGAATGGCAAGCATTATCAAGCGATGCATGGGTGCTACAGGCAGTAACAGGCCTACAGATAGAGTTTATAGGTACGCCAGTGCAGAGAACAGAACCCCGCCCCATATTTATGGCGCAAGAGGAAGCAGCGCTCCTGCACAGCGAGCTCAGAAAAATAGAAAGCAAAAATGTAATAGAGCGCGAACTCCAGAGCGATCCCGGTTTCCTCAGCAACATGTTGCTAGTTCACAGAGGGGACAAAAGAAGACCAGCAATCAATCTGAAAGATTTGAACGAATGGGTGTTATACAACCATTTCAAGATGGAGGGGATTCATCTTCTCCGAGACCTTCTGCGCTCTGGAGACTGGCTAGCTCGTCTAGATCTCAAAGACGCATACCTAACGATTCCGATAGCAACTTCCTATCGGAAATATTTGCGCTTCCGATGGAAGGGAGAAGTATGGAGATTCACGTGTCTCCCGTTCGGTCTGTCCACCGCTCCTTGGGTCTTCACCAAGCTCATGAAACCAGTGGCAGCAGCCATCAGAGAGAGAGGCATACGTATCATCATCTATCTAGACGACATTCTCATCTGCGGATCAGAGAAAGCTACTCTAGCAAAGAACGTTCAATGGGTATGCTCTCTCCTCACCTCACTAGGATTCCTAGTGAACCTAGACAAATCCCAACTACATCCGGTCCAGAGGATAGACTTCCTAGGATTCACAATAAACGCAGTGAAAGCCTCCCTCGAGCTCCCGGGTCACAAAGTGAGAGCGATCAAGAAAGAACTCAGAGCAGTTCTAGCGAAAGGGACTATTTCCCTTCACAAACTAGCCAGAGTAGTAGGTCTTCTAGCAGCCTCCATTCAGGTGATATTTCCGGGTCCTCTTCATTATCGAGCCCTGCAAAGGCTCAAAATAAAACATCTCCAAGGAGGTCTGCGATATCATCAATTAGTGACTTTGGACCGTGAAGCCCTCACAGAGCTCAACTGGTGGCTAGAAAATATGGAGGCCTGGAACGGCTGCGCCATTTTTGGTGACGCCCCAGAACTAGTAATAGAATCAGATGCAAGCAGGTCAGGCTGGGGAGCCAGATGCGAACATGTGCAGACAGGAGGGAAGTGGTCAGAGGAAGAGTTGCAACTCCATATAAATTGTCTCGAGTTATTAGCTGGCTCTTTCGCAGTGCACGCTTTTACGAAAGACAAGGTGAAATGTTGCGTACTACTCAAGATGGACAACATCTCCGCAGTGCGATACTTTAACAAATTGGGAGTCACAAAATCCAAAATGCTAGCTGAGTTAGCGAAGAATTTCTGGCATTACTGTCTTCAAAACAGAATCTCTGTATCAGCGGAATACTTACCAGGCAAGCAGAACGAAGTAGCAGACTGGAATTCACGTTATCTTGTAGACTCCAGCGATTGGAAACTACACCCCCAAGTCTTCCAGCGATTGCAGAATCTATGGGGGCCCCTACACATAGATCTGTTCACGTCCAGACTGAAAGCCCAGACATCAAGGTACTTCAGCTGGAGGATAGACCCGGATGCAGCGGGCACAGATGCCTTCCTGCAACCCTGGACAGGGGCAGTACACTATGCCTTCCCGCCATTCATTATGATCACGAGAGCTCTAGCGAAAGTTTGCAGAAACCAAGCAGAAATTGTGATGGTGCTCCCCATATGGAAGGCACAACCTTGGTTTCCAGTAGCGATGGAACTTTCTACGGATTTTCCGAGGATAGTGCCTCAGCTGCTGGACCTTCTTCTCGACCCATCCGGCCATCCTCACCCGCTAGTGATCACGGGCTCGCTACATTTGATAGCATGCAGGGTTTCAGGAAAAGATGGGACCTGCCAGGAATTTCAAAACTCGCTGCAGATTGTATCAGAGATTCCTGGGCGCCTTCTACCCTGCGGAGCTATAAGGCGGCATGGAATGGGTGGTCCAGGTGGTGTTTGGAGTATGAGTTGGATCTGCTTTCAGCCCCTTTAGTAGAAGTCCTCAACTTCCTAGCTTTCAAATTTCAAGAAGGCGGCGCCTTCAGAACGGTGGGAGTGTATAGGTCAGCCATTTCAGCAGGCCACGATGAGATTGACGGTACCGCGGTAGGTGAGCACCCAGCAGTTGTACATCTAATCAAGGGGATGAAGCTCAAAAGACCACCTATGCCCAAGTACAAAGTGTTGTGGGATGTTAGAGACGTTTTTCGCCTCTTTCTTACATGGCCCGATAATGAGAACTTGTCCCGATCTCAGTTATCGGGAAAGCTAGCCATGCTGCTTTGCCTTACAGCCTGTAGGCGAGTTTCTGATGTCAAAGCTCTGGAAATTGATAGGAAAATATTCTAAAAAGCTTTGCGTAGCGCAATGTATCAAAGATTATGAGAAAGCAACAGCGCATATTAGGCCACAGGGAGTGACCCAGCTACTCATTGTGTGCAGGAAGCCCTATCATGCAGTAGCATCAGCGACCACTGCTAGATGGGTGAGAGAAATAATGCATTGGGCAGGGATTGACTTGTCTCTTTTTTGCACGCATTTAGCCAGGGGGGCGCTGGCTTCAAAAGCTTTTACTACAGGGGTGTCGCTGCAAGACATTATGAAATCAGCAGATTGGTTCTCTGAGTCGACCTTCAAGACATTCTATTTTAAGCCTGTATCGGAAATAACTAATAGGATGGTGAACAGCGTGGAACAAGCATAATGCGAGCCTCTGTCTTGTCATAGAATAAAGATTGCCCACGCTATCAGCTCAGGAAGTCTTCATTCTATTAAAGACAAGGAGGCGAGCATTATATCCCACCCAGAATAGTAACATATCAGTTGCATTGGCATGTGGTTAACTTTGTATCACCGTTGCTCATTCCCACCGTCATAATGACTCTCCATTCCTTTTAGGAGATGACCAGAAAACTACAGGATGAAGAAACTTGCGAAATTGAGTAAAAGTTTCTTTCAAGTTGGTCGCGTTTGACCTTAAAGCCTTTAGTTCCGAGGATTGTTAACAGTTCATCCCGAGAGGATCGCTCCGTTGGCGAAGAGACTATTGAGTTTGAGGGCCAGACACAAAGAAAGAGGAAAGGACCTGGGCACAAGGGTTCTTATACAGGAGGCTGCCCTCTGATAGGTGCAGAGCTGGGAGGTTTGGACTACCAGAGACTATGAGTATCATGGGACTAGTAGTTCCCGGGTGATTACAGTGATCTCATGCAGATGTGAAACAAACGTTTAAACTGGTCCATTTTCGTTTTTCATAACCGTAGTTTTGTAAAAACATAAATGTACAGTATTAAAGTTAAGTTTTAAAGTGCTGGTGTGGCAGCAAATAAAGAAAGTAAAGCATAATGCTTGCCTCCTTGTTTTTAATAGAATGAAGACTTCCTGAGCTGATAGCGTGGGCAATCTTTATTGTTGGGAGAACAACAGATACACTAGCATTCCTTCGAGATCCACAAATACAGAGAACCTAAGTCGTCTCCTAAAGAATATAATATTTCTAGTCCCACTCCAAGCAAACGGACAGTGCAGACATTGTTTACATCAAGGAAAAAACATATGATCCTGAACCTCAGCAAAGACAGGACAGGTGTCTCTGTCACCAGAGGACAGCAGGCTGGCACACAACATCTTTTTTCGGCTAGTAAATGCCTTTCCAGAGTTAGTGGGGAGACCAATTGATGTTGTCGTCCTCACATTTATCAGAGATCCAGCTAATTTTGCACAAATGGGAATGCTCCTGCATGGAATCGTACTTCAAGTGGAACTTTCCAACTATCAGAGGAGCTATCTGAGGAGATTCTAAAAGCCTTCTGCTGAGGGACACATCGAGGAAGCAGAGCCGAGAACTTCACTTGTTATACCTATTGTTATTTTTCCTATTTTCTCATATTGATCAGTGTCCAACATATCCTCAGGACTGAAGCAGATTTGAGGGGTGGACTGGGAGCTTACCTACTTTGAACATGCCCGTTAAAGGGACTCACTGAAGTATTACTTAATTTGATTTCTCCCATAGTCTAGCAAAAGAACTGTATCCTGAAATAAGAGACAATTGTCACTCGCAAGAGGGGCAACACTTTTGGAGCACCAGACACTCCTAAACACAGAACTCGAAAGACGATACTGGTTAAGGGAATAATACTTATGTATCATATTCATTATTATTCTATTGTCATTAACGATCAGAACTGTATTCTTTATTGGTGCACAAAGTGTTCCAATTTCAGTGCACCCACCTAATGATGCACGCATGAAAAGCACAAAAGCACCCAGACAGTATATAGTTATTCCAGTCCCTAGAAGGTCTGATGGTGGAGTGAATGAACTTGAAATGGATGCAATTAGCAACAATACACACACACTTGTGGTAATCAATTAAAAGAAAAGCCAGAGACAGGGTCGGCAAGAGATGCATGAAGTAAAAACACTGACAACTACACGCATGCAAACACTGAATGTACACGAAACAGGCCTAGTATCAATGACTGCAGAACCACAAACCAAAGCAGCAGAAAGGAAGAGACTGCCTGCCATAAGAAACTTCACAGAAGCTGTCATGAGAAAACAAGAAGAGTTAAGAGAAAAATCAACAGGAGCAGTCATATCAGAAACTTTTGAGAAAACAAAAGCCAACTCTGAGAAGCTCTCTGCACGGCCACAAATGTTAGTAGACTTATTATTCCTACACATAGCCAGAGCGAGGAAACTGCATGAGGAACCGAAGAACAAAACTGCAGAGACTGCATTACCTAGCGTATACGTTCCAACACAAGGGACAAGTACCAGTTCCACAGTACAGCCATATAACGGACCAGTGCCAGGTTGGTGGCTATGGGCAATTGCATCCAGCAGGGAAAGAGCTGCCAGACTCCTGTCCACTCAGATAGCACAGATGAGGAAGCCTGCACAATGGACCAGGATACCTGAGAACGAGAACCCCCCAGCAAGAAAAAGCCATACAGATGCATTCAGAGATGTAGTAATAGCAAACTACATGAAAACCTTAAGAATCAAGAGAAGCATGCATGAAGACGACAATGAACTGAACGATTACCTGGATAGCACAGCACACCTAGATAACAACATTTGGTACCAGCACATGAAGGAAGTTGGAAGACGAAATTCCGAAGGGGAATGTTTTGTTTACGCACTCCTACTGTACAGCATGGGGAAGTCCAAGATCTTTGTGGCTGTTGAAAATTATGTCCTGACAGCACACTGACTCTCACACATAGCAATGTGCAATACCAGAGGCCAGTTCATGGGAAGTGATGCCTCATTGATATGGGCAACTGAAACAGCTTATCCCGATGAAGATGATTATGTCCAGGACATTAAGACAAGAAACAGAGCTCATATTAGGAATCATGTGATCAGGTACGAGAAGCCTGGAGTTAAAGGAGCAGGAATAAGATGGGAAGTGAACCCAAAACTAAATATTCAAGGGAAAACTCCAGCAGGGGCTCAATTTTGGAAAAACAGAGGCCAAATGCAGATTTGGGGAACAGTGCTCTCACCAGACGGATGGGAGAAAGGAGTAGTGATCTGCAGAGCATGGATGGTCCTCGGAGCCTGCAAGGAAGCAACTGAAAACTCACAAAGGCTGTGTAAACCACTATGGCCGAAACTTACAAAACTGCTAACATGTGTCAAAGACAGAGGAGACCCTTGCAGATAGTGCCACTAGAAAGCCCAAAATTGTGCTTCCGAAACAATGGCACAAAATAAATGGGGGAGAATCAGAACTGTGGACACATTTTTGAGGGTCCAGGAATGACTCATGTGACTGCAGTGATCATGGATCATTATTGGGCATGTGGATCCAAAGCATACATCAGACTGCCAAGGAACTGGGGAGGCATATGCACAATATTGAATGTCCACGTTCCAGCATTAGTGATCCCGAAAAGTGACCTGTATATTGACAGTTTCCCAAAAGAAGATGCTCACCTGAGAAAGAAGAGATCTGTCGAACTTATAACCCGAATGAAGAGAAAGAATTACTTCTCTGCTAAATCAGAAGAAGCATTTCATGCAATCCCATATCAACACAGGCTGTTCAGCCTCAGCTCATCAGTGTTCACAACGATTTTCATGCCACGAATCCAAGTTGGAGTAAATACTAAATGGTTGCAGATAACTAGATGGGAGTTACTGCAGACCATCAACACGACCATAAAAGGGTTCAATGCGATTAAGGAAGAGTTAAGAGCCATCCGACTGATGACTCTCCAGAACAGATATGTACTTGACATGATCACAGCTATGGATAGAGGAGTTTGTGCAAAAATAGGAGAATCATGTTGCACATTTATACCTTCTCATGACGGGGAAAATAGAACTTTAACAGAAGCTATAGGTATGCTGACAAACCTACAGAACTAGATGATCAATGAATCCGATGAAGTTGATGATGACAGCTGGTTTGGATCACTGTTTCCATGGGTTCCACAATGGATGGCGGATGCATTCAAGTTCCTGGGAGCCCTGCTAGTGATGATATTACTAGGATTTTGTGTTATCAAGATAATAATCTTGCAATGCCACAAGACTGCGAAGAAAGCCATAGGGATGAAGATCATGATTGATGTCAAGCCAGGATGGAAGCCCAAAGACCTGACTATGAAGAAATAAGAGATTTTGTGAAGGCTAGCAAGCACGCACCAGAAGGTACACAGTTTCTTTCTCCCAGGAAACATCGAAACTATGTGGGAAGATGGGTTTACTGCAGCCCAAATGGACAGTGTCAACTGATGACATGGAATAAAGACGAACATGTAAGGACAGCAGGAAGCCTGAAAGGAGTAATACAAATATGGACTCCAAAGAGACACTTATTCAGACCATCATGTTTAGAGCCAGAAGATGAAGAAGGAATGAACCCAGACAATGAAGTGAAGATGAAAACAGAGGAACCAAGTGAGATGAATCCAAGAAAGGAAGTGAAAGTTGTCGGTGAAGCGCCCAGAAGGGGGAGTGTGGAAGAGGTCCCAAATAAAGCCTGTACCCCAGTCACCCATTTTGAAGTACCAGGAACGTTCACACCGAAATATGTGACGTATGAAGAGCAGATAAACCAGCAGAGAGCCACAGTAGGGCTCTGCCCAATGCCTTTCAGAAGAGCAATACCTATTGAAGTACCAATAACTAGACAACCATGGACAGTAAGGTATCCATTGAGAAAACCCTACCAGCAAATGAGATAAAATGAAAAATAGCTTAAGTACTGTCTAGGAAGAAACCAAAAAGTCCTTAATGGAACAAGAATGGTGATGTCACGAGGGCCTGGACTAATGCACCCATAGAAGAAATGACGACCAAAGGATGACACGAAGAGACAAGACGCCATGAATAAGGATATTGTGAACCTAGAAGAAGAAAGCGATGTTGAACTACAAAGAAGCTTAAGCTGTAAGCAGGATGAAGATATTCAACCAGCTAACGCCTGTACATAGGCTTGTAACTGCAAGAAAGCTAACAAAACAGTACGGCTTGCTATGCTAAGTAGAAGAATAGAGCGGCAAGCGCCATTGTACACAATCTACCTCAAAACAAAGCACATTATATAAGTGCGAGTCCACTTTGCACTAAAAGCAGAACCAACCCAGGTTACTATAGGCCAAATGCAAGAAGATTCATATTCTAGCAACACGAGGAAAGAAGACTGAATCGAAACTCGGCAGAGGCAGCTTGTGCCTGAGAAACCAAGGTTATACCAATAAAAGCAATGAACAGTAGCTACTTTTAATTGAAGCTAAGAACAGAATCTCCTGCCTCTGAAGAATCAAGATAAGAAGGCGAAGGCAGGTGGCGGGTGAAACGAAAATCAAATACACAAATTGAGAGAAACGAGGCAAATTCA
Organism: Ambystoma mexicanum; assembly: GCF_040938575.1. Classification (NCBI taxonomy): domain Eukaryota; kingdom Metazoa; phylum Chordata; class Amphibia; order Caudata; family Ambystomatidae; genus Ambystoma; species Ambystoma mexicanum. The sequence continues at coordinate 141,357,939 of NC_090930.1, read as the reverse complement.
CAGTGTGGTAGCACGTGACCATCCGAGCGAGAAGGAGCACGGGCTTACACCTATGCTTGGCATCCGCCCAGACAGAGATATCGGAACTTTCTCGAGACAAGAAGAGGCAGTTTTGAAGCCAACAACAGTGGACTAATTGACACATAGCCCATAAAGTGATGATTGATTGAAGGAAGGCAGGGTGAATTGGGGGACACCCTGCACCTGGCTGAACGTTCTGCGTGTTGCTAAGCAAAGTGGAGATTTATGCATGGGGTTGATGCCAACCCAATCACAATGGACAAAATAATCTAGGGTCCTATAGTTAATAGAAATAATAGGACGTTGTACTTTTAGTGACGTCTACAGTAGTGATTTTTGAAGGAAGGGCTTAGACGCCCACCTGACAGTGTTTACCCAATCCCCTCACTCCGTTACCACATACAGATATAGAACCTATATCAAAGTTACCTTTACCTAACTGTTAAGACGGATTTCTGAACTCTGTCCTGGTGGCGCAGAAGTTCAGAAGGCCAACCTAATTACTTGGAACAGGGTAACCACTGGACGGGCCAGACCAATCAAGGTAGCGATCGCGGCGGTGAAGGCTAGGTCTCAAGAGGGGTGAGGGTGACTGAAAGCCCGCAATGAGCACACAAAGCAAGAGCGCTTACAAACTACTCCAAACAGTTGTTATATCAAAAATATATACACATTTATTTTAAGGCCTTTAAAACAACGACCGTAGCGAGAAAATCACAATATCACAATATTAAGCCAACACATACCATATCAACACAATATATATACAAATACGACAGTCACAAGCGTTATATGCACGAAATGTGTAGTCCACCTGAAAGGGAAAGAAAACAGGCAGTGCGATAATGCTTTAGACTCAGTTCGCCTTCAGAGGCACCTAACTAGATGGAAGTCCGAGCCCTGCGAAGAGTGGAGCCTTGTGCTCAAAGTACCTGCACACGCTGGTGCCAACGGGCAAAAGGAGAAGCTCTTCGGAGGAAGTCAGGCAGTTTGGGTTAGTGCACAACAGAAGAACAGGTTCCGCGACTCAAGCGCAGCCTCCACAGTGAGCAGAAGCAGAGCGCGAGTACGGACAAAAGGGTGCTGTTTTTACACAGCGGGGAAAAGCAATGGGCTACTGCAGGAGGGCGACCAGATCCTAGCTATACTACTCATCGGTCCCCGATGCAAGCAGAACCAGGCTTCTCCACGTTAGTTTCAGCAGCTGGAAGGTTCAGAAGAGCCGGGAATGCCTCGTCGTCGTGTAGAGAAAAAAGACGTCCCAATCGAAGAAACCTGCACAGTTTTGTCACCACAGCAGGGCAACAGAGCGGCCGTGTGTATCTGAGCCAAATGTACACTACTCACTTCAGACTTGGGAACGCCAAGTGTACTAAGCGTGTGAGAGTGACAAGGACTCGAAATACAACACAACCTGGCGGCGGTTACAGAGCAAGACTCCCTTGTAAGCTGGTCAGTCAACTGGATGGCCCAGAGACGCTTCCGAAGGCTTACTGGCAGGAGATGATGAAGGTGCCGAGAATAGCTGTTCCCGCTATTCCAAAGGTCGAAGTACCAGTACAGGCCTTCTGGTTCGATCAAAGGAGGAAAGGGTTTCACAGGACGACAGCAGTGCAAAGGAGGAGTCCTTCAGCGGGTCACCAGCGATTCCTTGGTCCAGCCTCTTGGTTGCAGGATACTTGGCTCCTGTATTCCTTCGTTCGTGAGAACTCAGGAGATCGACATGGTAGTGGTGTTTCCAGCCCCCTCTTATCCACGGTTCCCTTCGCGCCAAAACGGAGGGGACCCAATGGGAGATCCGCTCATCAACACACACACCATACGTGGACCAATCACGGACCACGGTGGTCCCAGGCATTCACACCACCCTAGACTCTCTGGCACCCAGGATGTGTATTGGGACCAGACATCCCAGCCCACACCCTGGAGGCACACAAATGACATGTAGAAGCCCGCGAAAGCATCCGTGTTTCGCGGGAAAGTACATGCCCAAATTATGAAGGCCCCGGGTCGGCTCGACCTGGGGAAGGTGAAGGGAGCAAGACGGTCAGTGGACAGGACAAAGGAGCCTCGTGGTCTTGCTATTTTGGGAGCCAGGCCACCATTTTGGGTTCAGTGCGAAAAACGCGCTTAGAACGCCAAAAGGAGCTCAAAATACACAAAACGATCGCTGCCACCATTCCAGTCCCTGAATGACTTGCACTGATCAAATACAATCCTAAACGAGTATCTAGGGCCTGTAGAAGGCTAGAGACCCAAGAGAGCTGTAACTTAGCTTACAGTGCCCTCTTGTGTCATGTTGCACTAAAGCCGCAACATGATAAAAGAAACTACGGGAAACAGCGTTCCCCGGTACTGACTGTTTTAAGGGCATGTCAGTTTCCCCATAAGAAAGGAGCAAAAGCCCAGAGGAGTGCGGCAGAAGGCTGCACTTCTCTGGCAAAGTCAAGAACAAGGTGAAAAACAACAGCAAAAAGTTTAGGGGTTGCCACATGGAAGGAAAATTACCTACAATTACGAAATCTTTCCTAACACTCGCCCCTCCCAGACTATGGACAGGGGGAACTAATCCACCCCTGGATGAGTCTCTTGTTCAGGTCGGTTAAACATTCTGGACAACCCATCAGCATTGCTATGTTGGACACCTGGCCTATGCTCAATAGTGAAGTCGAAGCCTTGTAGACTTATGGACCACCTAAGCAACTTTGGATTCTCCCCCTTCATGTTCATTAGCCACTTTAAAGGCTTACGGTCAGTTTGCACAGTGAAGTGGGTCCCATAGAGGTAGGGCCTCAGCTTCGTTAGGGCCCACACAACAGAGAAACATTCTTTCTCTACCGTGGACCATCTGAGCTCTCTGTCCTTAAGCTGGCGACTAATAAAACCGATAGGGTGTTCCTTACCCTTCTCATCTACTTGTGATAGTACAGCTCCTATCCCAGTGTCAGAGGCGTCCGTCTGCACGATAAAAGGTCTTTGATAATCAGGGGCCCTGAGGACAGGGGCCTGGCACAAGGAGTCTTTTAAGCCATTGAAGGCCTTCTCACACTTGTCGGTCCAAGTTACCTTCTTGGGTTTCTTCGGAGTTGTGAGGGCAGTCAGAGGAGCAGCTATGGTGCCATAGTCTGCCACAAAATTGCGGTAATACCCCGTGAGTCCTAAGAAGGCTCTCACTTGGGTTTGCGTAGTGGGGGTAGGCCAGTCTTGTACTGCTTGTACTTTACTGGGTAGAGGCTGTATCCTCCCTCCACCTACTTCATGTCCAAGGTAAACCACTGAGCCTTGTCCAATCTGGCATTTACTAGCCTTTATGGTCAAGTGGGCTTTCTGAAGAGCCTGGAGCACAATCCCGAGGTGTTTCACATGGTCTTCCCAGGTGGCACTGAAAACTGCTATATCGTCCAGATATGCAAGACAGAATTCGTCCAACCCATTCAACACATGATTCACAAGCCTCTAGAAAGTGGCAGGTGCATTCTTCAATCCGAACGGCATTACCCGGAATTGGTAAAGGCCGTCTGGAGTAGAAAATGCTGTCTTCTCCTTGGCATGCTCTGCTAAAGCTATTTGCCAATAGCCAGCAGTGAGGTCAAACGTGCTGAGGTACTTGGAGGCACCCAAAGTATCCACCAGCTCATCTGTTCGAGGCAAGGGGTGTGCATCTGTCTTGGTGACAGCATTCAGAGCCCTGTAATCCACGCAGAACCTCAATTCAGAAGTGCCTGCCTTTGGAACCAAAACCACAGGGCTGGACCAAGGACTACTAGAGGGTTCAATCACCCCAAGGTCTAACATCTTGTTGACCTCGGTCTTAATATAAGACCGTACTTTGTCTGACATCCTGTATCCCCTACTTTTGGTAGGTACACTGTCTCCTGTGTCAATGTTATGTTTGCACCAAGGTGTCAAACCAGGCGACTGTGAGAACAGGGGGGAAAACTGCCTAAGCAAACTTTTCACCTCAGCCGGCTGATCAGAAGTCAGGTGAGGGGCCACTCGGACACCCTCAAAGGAGCTATCTGTAGGACCGCTCTGGAACAGGTCGGGGAGAGGTTCAGACTCCTCTTCCTCAACGTCTGAAGCCAGTAGCAGTGCTGCGATTTCGACTCTTGGGACGAAAGCCTTCAGCCTATTCACGTGAAACACTTTTGGAGCCTGTCCAGGCCTTCCAAGGTCCACTAAATAGTTAACCTCACCCAGGGGCTCCACCACTGTGTAAGGGCCTGACCATTTGTCCTGTAAAGCTCGAGGCCTTATGGGATTCATGATCAGGACTTGCTGACCAGGTGTAAAGTTGATGAGGGAAGCTTTCTGGTCGTACCAATGTTTCACCAGCGCTTGTCCTGCCTTCAATTTATCACTAGCCAAGCCCATCAGAAGTACCATCCGTTTTCTGAGCCCTAGCACATAATCAACTACATTGGTAGTAACAGGGGGAGTGGGCATCTCCCATCCCTCTTTGACGATGGCTAAGGGTCCCCGTACGGGATGACCGAACAGAAGTTCGAAGGGGCTGAAGCCAACACCCTCCTGTGGTACCTCTCGGTAGGCAAACAGTAAGCATGGTAAAAGAAGATCCCATTTTCTTCTCTGAGGTTCCTCCAGAGCCCCAATCATGCTCTTTAACGTTCTGTTGAAACGTTCCACCAGACCATTGGTCTGGGGGTGGTATTGTCAAGATTGGAGGCCTTATCCCGTCCCTCCTCACCTGAATCTTCTGTGGCAGATTCCTTCGGATTCAACTCCGTCTTCTTACGGTCCTTCCTCCTTACAGGAGTCTTGTTCTTTGATGTCTTGGCTTTCTTTTCATGCAAATAGGGTCTAGCCCCTCCGGAGGCCACCGCGGCAGAGATAGAACCCTGTCCGCAGGGAACCCCAGGGGGCCAGACCTAAATCAGGGAAAAAGCACGAAGGCAGAAAAAACCCTGTTTCCAGATGGGTTCTAATAAGGAGTGGAGAATTCCGTTCTCAAGTAATTGAAGTCTGGCTGCTGCTGATAGCTGAAGTAGTTGACCTCCAACTCCGGTGGAGAGAGCCAGTTAAGCCCTACGGTGACAGTAGGGCGAAGCACACAGAGGAAAGATACAGGAACTCAAATAAACCAATAAATAAATCTTAAAGGAAGACAGAACAGAGAGAAATGCCCGTAAATAACAGTGCTAAATAAGGAAATGTGTGCAGGTAACCATAAGCAGAAAGTAGAAATATGTCTGCAGAGTGCAGTAAGTCTGCAAATGAAAATTTAGAGTGTAGAGAAGACGAAAGGCAGAAAATGCCGAATCAAATATACTGAAATGATTCGGCGGAGGTGTAGTACAGAAGCACAAGCGAGGCGGAGCTATAGAACAGATGAGGAGAGAAACGCTCGCAGAAGTAGCAAGAACCAAGAGACAGGTAACAAGGGAAGAAATTATGTAAAGCACAAAAGGTAGGCACAAAGAAGGCAAAAGGTAGCTGCAAGGATGGTCGGCAAGGAGGAAATATCCAACAACGAAGTTCCACACGAACCGGAGCGATGTGTACAGATACAACGCATCGGTTTGGGGGAGGAGTCAGAATTTAAAGGTACGGCCACCATCTTGAATGAGGACTAGAGCGCTCGCAAGTCAATGTTTCCAGCGCTTCCAAACCTTCCATTTTCCGTTCCTGACAGTATACCCCCGTCTTCTCGGGGGACCCCCTGGTTTGCCCGGATGAAGGCGATGGAACCTCTGCACAAGGCTTTTGGCATGTATATGGCTCACAGGTTCCCATGTCCTCTCTTCCACTGGATAACCCTTCCAATGAACCAAATAGTGCAACCGTCCCTTGTGGTACCTGGAATCGACAAGACGTGACACCTCATATTCTTCTGGCGTAGAGCTCACCTGAGCACGCGTCTTGAACACAGGTCTCTTAAAAGGGTCATCCTTATGTTCCTTGAGAAGGGAGACATGGAAGATGGGATGTACCCTTCTGAGATATTCAGGTAGCTTGATCTTATATGCAACAGGGTTGATCTGTTGAAGAATGGGAAATGGCCCAAGGAAACGAGAGGAGAACTTCCCCTTATGAACCCATCTGGGTAGAAATCTGGTGGACAACCAGACAAGCTGCCCTATCTTCCAGCTCGGGTTGGCAGTACGACCCTTGTCTGCCCATTTCTTGTGTGTAAGTTGACTCGCTTGGTGTGCTTCCTTAGTGAGTCTGTGTACCTCCTGTAGGTCCTGTAGCACCCCATCCAACGCCGGAATCTTGGTAGAAGGAAGATTAAGCCAGGGTAAATGTTGAGGATGATATCCGTAGGTACAATAGAAAGGACTCATCTGGATCGAGGTATGGAGAGAGTTATTGTAGGTGAATTCTGCTTGTGGGAGGAAACGATACCACTCTTCTTGTTGCGGACTGCAAAAACACCTGAGGTACTGTTCTAGGCTGGCATTTAATCTTTCCGTTTGGCCATTGCTCTGTGGGTGGTATCCAGAAGAGAGTGCCTTGTGAATCCCTAGAACTTGGCAGAGAGAAGCCCAGAACTTGGAGGTGAATTGGGGTCCTCTGTCCGACACTATGGTCCTGGGCAAACCATGTAGACGGACTATATCCTGAAGGAAGGTTGCGGCCATTTCGGAGGCTGAAGGAACCTGTTTAAAGGCCGAAAAATGGGCGAGTTTGCTAAATGAGTCAACTGTCACCATAATCGTAGTCATGCCATATGACGGAGGGAGGTCTACAATAAAATCAGTAGAGATGTGTTCCCAAGGATTGTCCGGTAAGGGTTCTTGCTGAAGTAGCCCCAGAGGTCTTCCCGTTCGGTGTTTGTTAGATGCACAGACCGAACAAGTGGAAACGTACAGGCTTACGTCTCTTCTTAAGGTCGGCCACCAGAAACCCCTCCGTATCAGATCCAATGTCTTCCTGATTCCGGGATGTCCAGATAAAGGAGTGTCATGACACCAGGAAAGAATCTGATCTTGTAGTTTCTTAGTGGGAACATAGAGAGCTCCTTCATGATAATACAATCCGTCCTTATCTTGAATGACGGTTGACGGAAGCTCGGTACCCATCTGATACTGTGGAATGAGGTCTTGAAGAAATGAAACAGTTGAAGCCAATACCTTGAGATTAGGGAAAACCAATTCGTGTCCCGTGTAGGAGCCAGAGGTATCCCCAAGGCTTCTTGACAAGGCATCAGCCTTCATGTTCTCGGTACCAGGTAAATATGTAATTACAAAATCATATTGTAAAAAGAAATATGCCCATCTGGCATGCCTGGCGTTGGAACATTCCAACTGTTGTAAAACCCGAAGGTTACGATGGTCTGTTCTAATAGTAAACGGATGAGTAGCTCCCTGTAAAAGATGTCTCCACTCTTGACAGGCCAGTTTGATAGCCAATAGCTCCTTTTCAATCACAGAGTAGTTGCGTTCACTACAGGTAAGTGTCTTGGAGTAATAAGCTATCGGATGTTCATAGTCGTCATCTGACCTTTGAAGCAGAACTGCTCCCACCGCCCCTGTAGAAGCGTCTGTTTCCAGAATGTAAGGTCGATTCTGATCTGGTTGGACCAGAATGGGGTCTGTGGAAAAACATTCTTTTAGAAAACAGAAGGCTTTTTGGGGCCCTTCATTGAATACAAACTTGACTCCTTTCTTCAATAGAGAGGTCAGTGGAAGTACCTTGTTAGAAAAGTTGGGAATGAACCTTCGATAAAAATTGGCCAATCCTAGGAAGCTTTGGAGTTCTTTGATATTGCCAGGATTTCTCCATTCTCTGATAGCCTTTACCTTACTGGGGTCCATCTCAATACCTTCTTTGGATAAGATATATCCTAGATAGGACACGGACGTAGTTTCAAATGAGCATTTCTCCGGCTTTACCAGTAGTTGATGGAATTGCAGACGCTGTAAGACTGGTCTGACCAGTGACCTGTGCTCTGATAGAGTCTTGGAAAAAATGAGGATGTCGTCCAGGTACACTACCACCGATACAAACAGCATATCTGTGAATATCTTGTCCATATACCTTTGGAAAATAGCCGGTGCATTCACAAGACCAAATGGCATCACTCGTTATTCGAAGAGTCCAAAAGGGGTACGGAACGCTGTCTTCCACTCGTCCCCTTTCTTGATCCTCAAAAGGTGGTAACCCCCTCTTAAGTCAAGCTTGGTAAAGAACACCGCCCCATGTACGGCCTCCAAGATGTCCCGGATCAAAGGCATAGGATACCTATCTCAAATGGTAACCTTGTTGAGCCCCCTGTAGTCTATACAAGGGCGTAGCTCTGCTGAGTCCTTTTTAGGAATGAAGAACAAGGAAGCCCCGCAGGAGGATCTGGACTCTTGGATGAGTCCGTTTTGAAGATTTGCGTCGAGGTATTCTCTCAGAGCCTTCCTCTCTGGTAGAGACAACTGGTACATCCTCCCAAAGGGCACCACCGCCTCAGGTATTAAGTCTATACCACAATCCTCTGTTCTATGAGGCGGGAGTTGACGTGGAACTGCATCCAGGAACACCTCTGAGAATTCTTGATAATGGATGGGCACTGATGCCACTGTGATTGGAACTGGAGTACTGTTTCGGTCATATGCTAAAGTGTTGGACGTTGAGGACAAGCTCATGCAGTGTGATTTACAAAATGTAGAATTGAAGACTACCTTGTTAGCCATCCAATCAATTAGAGGGTTGTGCCTCCTTAACCAAGGAATGCCAATGACCAACGGAAAATGAGCTGCCCTGATCTGATCGAATACCAGGAACTCCTCGTGATGGCCTAACCTCATTCTCAACGGAGTGGTCTCCTTGGTAATAGGTCCTGAAGATAAGGGTCTTCCGTCCACCCCTTCCACCGGAATGGGAGCGGCTTTAGATCTTGTTGGAACAAAATGTTCTGCTGCCCACTTGGAGTCGATAAAATTCCCTGCTGCTCCACAGTCAAGCATGGCGAGTACCTCTGTGGGACCTGCATCAGACAGCCATAAGTCAACTCGAAACACCATTAGACTGTTGTCATCCGGAGTGGTTACTGCTCTTGTGTAGTTGCAAGGGTGCTTGTTACTCCCCCCGAAACCTCCCTTGCTGTAGATCGGGGGTTGAGGTTTCCCTGTCGTCGAGGTGGCACCTCAGGACAGTCTCTCAAAAAGTGCTTTGAGGAGCCACAATACATACACAGTCCAGCCTCTCTTCTTCTTCTCCTTTCTTCTTGAGTTAGAGGTCCCCGGGCCGCCCCTATCTGCATAGGTTCTTCAGGAGAATGGGTAGCTCTGGTGGGAGGGACAGGAGAGGGGAGGCCAGTTGGCTGCGGAACGCCTCGGGTTCGTCTTCTTTCTAGTCGTCTCTCTTGTAGACGAAACTCAATCTGAAGAGATAATGTAACCAGATCTTGAAAGGATGCAGGTCTCGCCACTCGGGCCAGCTCATCCTTGATTTCATCATGAAGGCCACGTCTGTAGATGGTTTGCTGAGCGGAATCAGGCCAATCTGCCTTGGCTGCCAACCTCTGGAAACGAGTCAGATAGGTTTGTACGTCAGTGTTTCCCTGGCTGACATCTAGGATAGCTTCTAGAGAGGAATATAAGACTTCTGGTCGGTCGAAACGTTCTTTAAACACCTCTGTAAAACGATCATAGTCTCCCAAAATCGGGTTGTTTCCGGTAACAAACGGTGTAGCCCATGAAAGCACATTACCCATTAGGTTTGCAATTATAAACCCGACCTTAGATCTAGCAGTCTCATAAGCATGAGGTCGAAAGGCAAAATACACCTTACATGCGTCAATAAAGTCCTTCAGCCCTCCCGGGAGACCATCATATTTGCCAAAAGAGAGTGGCATTGTAGGCAGGTCTCCCCTGTCATCACGATGCAACACAACCTGTTGTCGGAGGGCTATGTTCTCTGTTCTCAAAGCCTGGACCTCCATGGTAAGGTTCTGCATCGCTGCTACCAATTCTTGATATTGTTCTAACGATGCCATGGTAGATATTGGGCGTTGTATGCTGTCAAGATTGGAGGCCTTATCCCGTCCCTCCTCACCTGAATCTTCTGTGGCAGATTCCTTCGGATTCAACTCCGTCTTCTTACGGTCCTTCCTCCTTACAGGAGTCTTGTTCTTTGATGTCTTGGCTTTCTTTTCGTGCAAATAGGGTCTAGCCCCTCCGGAGGCCACCGCGGCAGAGATAGAACGCTGTCCGCAGGGAACCCCAGGGGGCCAGACCTAAATCAGGGAAAAAGCACGAAGGCAGAAAAAACCCTGTTTCCAGATGGGTTCTAATAAGGAGTGGAGAATTCCGTTCTCAAGTAATTGAAGTCTGGCTGCTGCTGATAGCTGAAGTAGTTGACCTCCAACTCCGGTGGAGAGAGCCAGTTAAGCCCTACGGTGACAGTAGGGCGAAGCACACAGAGGAAAGATACAGGAACGCAAATAAACCAATAAATAAATCTTAAAGGAAGACAGAACAGAGAGAAATGCCCGTAAATAACAGTGCTAAATAAGGAAATGTGTGCAGGTAACCATAAGCAGAAAGTAGAAATATGTCTGCAGAGTGCAGTAAGTCTGCAAATGAAAATTTAGAGTGTAGAGAAGACGAAAGGTAGCTGCAAGGATGGTCGGCAAGGAGGAAATATCCAACAACGAAGTTCCACACGAACCGGAGCGATGTGTACAGATACAACGCATCGGTTTGGGGGAGGAGTCAGAATTTAAAGGTACGGCCACCATCTTGAATGAGGACTAGAGCGCTCGCAAGTCAATGTTTCCAGCGCTTCCAAACCTTCCATTCTCTGTTCCTGATAGGTATGCAGAAGAGAACTTGTAGGTGACCCCACATTCTTTCCACATAGCCTGCATATACTTCGACATAAAGTTGCTGCCACGATCTGACACAACTTCTTTAGGGAAGCCAACCCTAGTAAATATGCCGAGTAAAGCTTTTGCAACTGACTTGGCAGTTACAGTTTTCAATGGGATGGCCTCAGGATATCTGGTTGCATGGTCGACCAGCACCAGGATAAACCTATTGCCCGAGGATGTTTGCGGGTCAAGGGGACCGACGATGTCGATCCCTACCCTTTCAAATGGTACCCCCACAACTGGGAGCGGTACCAACGGAGCTTGGATTGTCGCGCCAACCTTACCAGACAACTGGCAGGAGGCACAACTCCTGCAATGACTTTCTACTTGCACCCCCATCTTGGGCCAGTAGAAGTGCATGGATAACCTTTGCTTGGTCCTCTTCATACCAAGGTGACCAGCAAGGGGAACTTCATGCGCCAACTGCAGGAGGAAGGGCCTAACAGCAAGGGGAATCACCAACCTCCTATGGTCTCCTTCTGTAGACTCTGTGGGCTCACTATATAGGAGTCCACCTTCCCAATAAATCCTATGCTTCCCAGGAGGTTCACCCTCAAGCTGGGAGCAGGCCTGTCTCCTTAGGCCTTCCAGAGATGGGCACTCACGTTGGCCTTTACTGAATTCGTCCCTATCAGGACCTCCTTCAACTAACAAGTCTTTTAGTTCAGGATGATCGTTGGGGTCGAATACTTCAGGCATCGCCACCTCCTCGTCAGGCCCGGGCGATTGACCAACTTCCTCCACCGCAGTGGTAGGCGAGCTCGGGGGAATATTCTCTTTCCCTCGTCTTGACTTGTTGACTCCTTTCGCCTTGGGTTTCCCCTTCGGCTGGGGCGGCGTATTGGACTTGGCCAATGCTGCCCGTGCTTGAGACCGTGTGTAGGGTCTTTCGGCAGTGTCTCCTACGAGCCCTAAAGCTCTGAGATCATTACCTAACAAGACCTTTCCCGGGACGTTTCTCTGAATGCTCACTGGAATCCTGACTGCTGTACCATTTAAAGTAAGATTTACAGGTATTACTGGGAACATACGGAGTGGGCCGTCAGCCAACTTAGTGGGCATCAGAGTAGCTCTGGCAACTTCCTCTGAGTCTACCAAGGTAGAATCCACTACAGTGCGACTGCACCCACTATCCCTAAGAGCTGGAGTATCTACTCCATTGATCAGCACACTGTCTTTAAAGTAGTGCTTGGTATTATCCGGAATCCTAGCATAAGCCTCTGTGACTTTAGGCTCCCAGGAACCCAGGGACACTAAAACTACCTCAGCCTCTATCCCGCTGGGAAATGAGTCTGAGGAGAAGGATGCTCCTGTAATCTCTTCTTCCTCGTAGGAGGAGAAGGCCAGATTAGCGGAGTGGACCCCCAAAGGTCTAACCTTACAACGGGGATCCCCCTTCACGTGGTCAGTTGCTCCACAAGCAAAACAAGATCCATTGGGTCTGTTTACATAGGGAGGCTTATTGTAACCAGAGTTTTGTTTCGGAGGCTGACCTCCACTACCCTGTGAGTTCTCTTGTGTCCTACCCTTATTTTCCTTTTTGTGGCCCTTATGGGAAGAACATTTAGCAGATTCTCCACCCTCCATATCTTTGGACTTTTTCCCTTCCTCCTGCTTACCAGGATGAGTTTTGTCCTTATGGGACACTCGATGTGACACCCATAAGTCTGCTGCAATGGCCAGCTTCTTAGGATCTATCTCCTTCGAATCGGCCAAATGCTGCTTAAGCTCCGGGGAAGAAGAAGCAAAAATGTGTTCCAGCATGACAAGATTTATCATGCCTTCGAAGGTAGAAACCTTATAACCTTCGACCCAGCCAGTTAAGTTTTTCAAGGAATCAGTGACATAAGATACCCAAGTACCACCTTCCTTTTTCTTATACTCTCTGAAACGTTTCAAATATTGGGCCGGAGTCTTCCCAAACTTTAAAATGAGAGTTTGCTTTAACATTGCGAAATCAGCTCGCTCAGCCTTTGACATTTCCATAATGGCACTACAGCCAGAATGGGGCAGTCTGCTGAGTAACCATGCAATCTTATCAGCATTGTCAACTTGTTGAACTTCGCATGCATACTCAAACGCATTCAGCCAGTCCATAATGTCATTACTTTCTTCATACACACTGAGCAGATCTTTCGGAAACCGTGGATGAGAGGAAGCCCCAGACCCATGTCCAGGAGCCTTGGACCCATTTGCAAACTGAAGCTTGGCCAGTTCCAACTGGTGATCCCTGTCTTTTTGTTTTTCTGCCTGTTCGATTTTTAGTTTGGCTCTGCTGAATTCAAGCTCCTGCTGCCTAAACCGCAGCTCTTGCTTCTTGAATTCAAGCATAGCCTCCCCATCAGCACTGGCAGAGGAAACATTAGACATCTCGTCCTCCCTGTCCTCGTGGTCGCGATGGATCAGTGCAGCGGCAGAACCGTCAGTTCTACCAGTGAGAGCAGCCCCACCACCTTCTGCACTGTCCTCAGAAGTTATAGCGTCAAGCTGCACTTCTTGCCACGCCACGATTCTTTGGATCATTTCCAATTTCGTGCCTTGAGAGGAAACACCTCTCTCCGCACACATCTTCTTCAATGTTTCTGATTTGGAAGCATTTAAAGTTAACAAGGTATTTGTTTCCATACTGTTAGATAGGACTATGGCCTTTTTAAATTTATACTACAACAATTCACTACGTGTCCTGGTTGGAATAACCTGTAATGCCTTAGTTCGTGCGCAACACTGGATACCTTCAGTCGTATCCCACCGCTGCCACCAATTTGTTAAGATGGATTTCTGAACTCTGTCCCGGTGGCGCAGAAGTTCAGAAGGCCAACCTAATTACTTGGAACAGGGTAACCTCTGGACAAGGTAGCGATCGCGGCGGTCAAGACTAGGTCTCAAGAGGGGTGAGGGTGACTGAAAGCCCGCAATGAGCACACAAAGCAAGAGCGCTTACAAACTACTCCAAACAGTTGTTATATCAAAAATATATACACATTTATTTTAAGGCCTTTAAAACAACGACCGTAGCGAGAAAATCACAATATCACAATATTAAGCCAACACATACCATATCAACACAATATATATACAAATACGACAGTCGCAAGCGTTATATGCACGAAATGTGTAGTCCACCTGAAAGGGAAAGAAAACAGGCAGTGCGATAATGCTTTAGACTCAGTTCGCCTTCAGAGGCACATAACTAGATGGAAGTCCGAGCCCTGCGAAGAGTGGAGCCTTGTGCTCAAAGTACCTGCACACGCTGGTGCCAACGGGCAAAAGAAGAAGCTCTTCGGAGGAAGTCAGGCAGTTCGGGTTAGTGCACAACAGAAGAACAGGTTCCGCGACTCAAGCGCAGCCTCCACAGTGAGCAGAAGCAGAGCGCGAGTACGGACAAAAGGGTGCTGTTTTTACACAGCGGGGAAGAGCAATGGGCTACTGCAGGAGGGCGACCAGATCCTAGCTATACTACTCACCGGTCCCCGATGCAAGCAGAACCAGGCTTCTCCACGTTAGTTTCAGCAGCTGGAAGGTTCAGAAGAGCCGGGAATGCCTCGTCGTCGTGTAGAGAAAAAAGACGTCCCAATCGAAGAAACCTGCACAGTTTTGTCGCCACAGCAGGGCAACAGAGCGGCCGTGTGTATCTGAGCCAAATGTACACTACTCACTTCAGACTTGGGAACGCCAAGTGTACTAAGCGTGTGAGAGTGACAAGGACTCGAAATACAACACAACCTGGCGGCGGTTACAGAGCAAGACTCCCTTGTAAGCTGGTCAGTCAACTGGATGGTCCAGAGACGCTTCCGAAGGCTTACTGGCAGGAGATGATGAAGGTGCCGAGAATAGCTGTTCCCGCTATTCCAAAGGTCGAAGTACCAGTACAGGCCTTCTGGTTCGATCAAAGGAGGAAAGGGTTTCACAGGACGACAGCAGTGCAAAGGAGGAGTCCTTCAGCGGGTCACCAGCGATTCCTCGGTCCAGCCTCTTGGTTGCAGGATACTTGGCTCCTGTATTCCTTTGTTCATGAGAACTCAGGAGATCGACATGGTAGTGGTGTTTCCAGCCCCCTCTTATCCACGGTTCCCTTTGCGCCAAAACGGAGGGGACCCAATGGGAGATCCGCTCATCAACACACACACCATACGTGGACCAATCACGGACCACGGTGGTCCCAGGCATTCACACCACCCTAGACTCTCTGGCACCCAGGATGTGTATTGGGACCAGACATCCCAGCCCACACCCTGGAGGCACACAAAAGACATGTAGAAGCCCGCGAAAGCATCCGTGTTTCGCGGGAAAGTACATGCCCAAATTAGGAAGGCCCCGGGTCGGCTCGACCTGGGGAAGGTGAAGGGAGCAAGACGGTCAGTGGACAGGACAAAGGAGCCTCGTGGTCTGGCCATTTTGGGAGCCATTTGGGTTCAGTGCGAAAAACGCGCTTAGAACGCCAAAAAGAGCTCAAAATACACAAAACGATCGCTGCCACCATTCCAGTCCCTGAATGACTTGCACCGATCAAATACAATCTTAAACGAGTATCTAGGGCCTGTAGAAGGCTAGAGACCCAAGAGAGCTGTAACTTAGCTTACAGTGCCCTCTTGTGTCATGTTGCACTAAAGCCGCAACATGATAAAAGAAACTACGGGAAACAGCGTTCCCCGGTACTGACTGTCTTAAGGGCATGTCAGTTTCCCCATAAGAAAGGAGCAAAAGCCCAGAGGAGTGCGGCAGAAGGCTGCACTTCTCTGGCAAAGTCAAGAACAAGGTGAAAAACAACAGCAAAAAGTTTAGGGGTTGCCACATGGAAGGAAAATTACCTACAATTACGAAATCTTTCTGAACACTAGGGTCCTATAGTTAATAGAAATAATAGGACGTTGTACTTTTAGTGACGTCTACAGTAGTGATTTTTGAAGAAAGGGCTTAGACGCCCACCTGACAGTGTTTACCCAATCCCCTCACTCCGTTACCACATACAGATATAGAACCTATATCAAAGTTACCTTTACCTAACCAATAGAATTGCATGTTAACTTTTGAGTGTTACACGTCAGATTATGACACGATTTGATTATAAAAGTTATGTTTTGTATGAAGTTCATTGGAGTTAAAGTGAGACGGACTATCGCATCACTGCCGATTGCCATGACCGTTTTGTGTACTTGTCATTAAACTGACTCCCTTTGCCAAACCATTGAGTTGTCCTTATTGATTGGTGATGAAGTAATAAATCTGCACCCCGTCCATCTCAAGGTGCAGCTATCTCGTCTTAAAGTACTTCGGAGCAAACCCCAACTCTATGGGCCGGCTGGGGGTCTCCCCAGTACAATGCCGTCAAAGCACAGCCAACAAGGGCACGTCTCTTTGCAATTCTGTGTGCAGAAATGGGGGCAGAACATGACGGTTTGCTCTTTCACGCAGATGTCAGACGGCTGTCCAGGGGAAGAGTGCTGCAACTGGTGTGTTGAACTCCGAAATTAAGTGCGACAATTCCTTTTGGATGTGGACACTGTCAAAGAAAACCATCTGTGTGATCCCTGCTGGCTTGTGCTCTTGGCATACCTCGATGATATTTTTGATAAGTGAAATACCCTCAATATCTCTTTGCAAGGAGGCAATGCCAATTCATTTACAATGAATAACAAATTATTTGCCTTCAAGAGGAACCAAGACCTCTGGAAAAGAACAATTGGAGCTGGGGTAGCAGTTCAGTTCCCACTTGCTGCATGTCCTAGCACCAATCACTGGGTGAGTCAGCCTTTTCTGGCAGTCTAGGTTGGGCATCTTCCAGTTGAACCACAGGAGGAGCTGATTGAGGTTCAGTCTGACACTACCCTGCAATCTGAATTTAGGAACATTGCAGTGGGTGACTTTTGACTGAAGGTAACCCAGGAGTATTATACATTAGCATAGTGTGCTACAGAGTCTTACCCTTTGGGTCTTCCTACTTGTGTGAAATAGGGTTTTCAGCATTGGCTGTATGCAAAACTAAATACTGCACAAGGCTGGAAGTGGAGGACAACTTCAGAGTGGCGGTCTCAAAAATAAATCCACAAATTGACTCACTTTCTGCAGAGAGACAGGCCCACCCTTCCCATTAGTACCTGCTGTGTAAAATCAAATTGCCTAACGCTGAATATACTAGTAGGAATGTAGTTTGAGAAAATAAAAGCCCTACTGGAGAATTTTGTGTTTATTTGCAGGGTTTCCATGTTTGGATTGGAAGAGATTGGCCTACTGTCTTGGAATGTCTCCCCAACAACATATCCCTTTGATATTATGGCACCAGGCATTCCGTAGCCACCTATATTAAAAAATAATAACACTCAACACAGAAGGGCAGGGCAGGGGGGACCCGGACTATTTGTTTTTTGCTGTGGGGGACCTTGGTATAAAAGGTTTGAAGACCACTGGTCTAGGGGAATAGAGTTGGTGTGAAACTAATCAGTGATAAAGGAGCGTACAGACAGAACATTCCAGAGAGCACAGTTCAGTTGACACTGTAAGGAAGAGAAGAGAAGTTGAGTGTCAGAGGATGAGAGGCGAGGAGAATAGGTGTTAGGGGAGGTATGTTTAGCTCATTGGCTTTGTTTGCTGGAAATGGGCGAAAGCGATATGGAGTAGCAGGAGTTTTGAGATGTGAGTTTTATGAAACGGATAGGAAAGGAGGGCGTTTTAACGTGATTGAAGAAAGCGAAGGGGGAAGTAAGATGAGCAGCAGGAGGACACGCATTGTAGCTGAGTACTGCAGTGTGGATAGACAGCACAGTAATTAGCTAGTTAGGAGTACTCATAGGTGCAGCAAGGAGGAAGGCAAAAGAAAAGGCTCATCATAGGTGAAGAGGCGAAGAGGCGAAGAGGCTGGTCAATGACCAGTCTTCACCCTTTGCTGTTCCACCCTTAACTGCAACGCCCCTAGCCAGACACTTCTAAGCAGTTCAGAAGTGATGTCACACACTCTCGTCACCTGACCACCTAGTACATCAGTGATTGGTCTCCCTGATTGTGCCCCTGGTGTTGCATGGTTCAGGATATTACTTCATGAATGAGTTCCTAGAGGATCATGTATCGTGATTGCATATAAGCATGTGTGGTACTAAAGTGGCTGTACCTGTCTAGTCTGAATAACTTGACACATGCCTTCCAAGGTATTATTGTTATAAATATGTGCTGTTCTGTTTTTGAAACACAACAAAACGACTTTCAATTTATAAGGATAAATTAAAAAGTACACCAATCACATAATACACCAACCTGACAACATATACACACAGAACCATGGTAAACAAAGAGTATAACTGTCGCTTTATTTTCTATATCCAGTATGAAGACTACAGCTACCAAAATGTCTAATAATGTTATACCGATAAATCTCCTGTGCACTTTAATATTGTCTCACAACGTAGACACGCAGCAAAAGAAAGCATGTGAAAAGAGTACCCTCTTCTAGTCATTGTTTGTCACAAACTTGTTTGCATGCAACTACGAAAACTCGAATGTTGCCATAAAAGAAACCCTGTTTTTGCTAGGTTATACCTGCAGATGCCATGGATATAAACTAAACTGTTAAAAAGGGAGTTTCATTATGTGGCTCATTTAATTGTCTTTGAAGAATGCACAGAGTTGATTGGTAATACGAGTTGTAGGGTGGGCTTTCATATAGAAAAGTCTCGCTCACAGTTCCAATCACCTAATGATTCACATCTCACATTTTGGCCTCTTCCTTTCCCGTTAGACCACGGTCTGGTTACCCCTGATAAAGGAACCGCAGTCTACTGTCTGGAGAAGCCGTATAGCCTGTGTGGTTGTAGGTGACCGCTCAACTTTTGCAAGTGGATCCTTCAGCGCTGAGCCCTGCTCCCACAAGAATTCCTGGAGTATGCACAGGAAGAATTCCGGGTGAACTGCTAGGTGTGATATGGGACAACGTTAGAGCTGTTTCTTACATATCAAAGTTATCCATTCCATTCGGGAGACACTAGTCTAGTAGCGATTTTAACTTTGCATTCTGGGACTTGTAGTGATGGATTTCCCGATTATAAACCCAGGACTCCATGTCCCAGAATGCATATAAAACCGGAGCTAGACTAGTGTCTCCCGAACGGATTAGATCATATTGGCAGGTATAATGTTTTCACAGGCCCTTTCTGGGACTTGTAGTGATGAATGCCCTGATTATAAACCCAGGACTACAAGTCCCAGAATGCATATAAAACCGGGGCTAGCCTAGTGTCTCCCGAACGGATTAGATCATGTTTAATGTATAATGTTTTCGCCTGCCCTTATGTAGAACCAGGAACCAGATTAAAAAAAAAAACAACAACACTGGCTTGCTTTATTTGGCTCTCTTGTACTTGTCTTGCCTCTCCGCGTATAGATGTGATATTTAATTCGGTTACTTACTGCTGTACAGAATTTATTCGTCCTTCAATTTTTTCCTTTATACTAAGATGTACCCCCACATTGTTGTTTTTGTTCCACTTTCCTCCTTCCCCCTTTCGGTTTGCATCACAATAATACCCCGAATGACTTGTCTCGGCGGCAGAGCGTGAATAGGAAAACACAGCACCCAAGAAACGTGTGCATTCATGCCTCTGCCCACGTCGCACCCCCTGAAGTGTCTGAACCCCCCCATGCAACTTTCACGCCCATTGTGAACGCATTTACGCCCATTTACTCGCCACAAACCGCGAATAACTCCAGTGTCACTCGCCACATGCACAATTACACGGAGGAAGACGAGTAAACGACAGCCTCTTTTCTCTTGGAGCCGGCAATTAAGGGATTAGTTTAAATTGGGCCTGGTTGCCGCACAGCACTATACAAAAGAAAGGGGGGCGCCCCCCGGAATAATACAAGCAGGAATGTGTTTTTAATTGGGCCGGGGCCTGCGCTCATTAGCAGGGGCCTAGCACGGTGGGATGGATGGGGGAGGGAGAGGGGCTGCGAGGAGATTAAGGCAGGGCAGTGGTAGGCGGGGTCCCAAGGAAATTACTACATCCCATTCAGTAGACCAAGGACCTCCCCGAGACCCGAGACAGGGGCTAGTTTGTTTGGAGCGCTTTCTGGAGCAGCCAGCGCTGGAGGCTGCTAAGAGCTACCGGGGAAAGGGAGAGGAAACTTGCCGGGCCCCTTACGCGTTGCAACTTTTGTTTACGGGAGGGCTAAACTACTCCGCGAGGAGAACTTGTCCAGAGTTTTGCGACTTGTATATTCCTCGTTGCTCTCCAAGGTTGTAATTAGTTTTCGCGTGGCATTTTAACCCCCACACTCCTTGTTTTTTTTTTATTTATCAGTTCCTTTTTGCATTTTTATTTTTGTTCTCGGACTTTTGATAATTGTTACCTCTGTAACTTTATTTTTTTCAGCGTGGTGTTTCACTTCTCACACTCGTACACCAAGCCCACGTTTTTTGTATTGCCTCTGGTGTGAGATAAGCTTCTAGAGTTGTGTTTGTTTTTTCCTCTCTCGGTTTCCATACTTCCACCCCCCAGGCTTGGGTTTGCCTCGGCGCCCCTTGCCTTGGCACCCATGGAGGGCGCCCTGCTGCTGCTTGTGCTCCTAGCGGCGCGCGGGGCCTGCGGCGAGTACTGCCACCCGTGGGCGGACGGGGGCCCCCAGGGGGAGCGTCGCGGTGGATTCCAGTGCCCGGAGAGGTATGACTCCCCCGAGGCCTCCTTCTGCTGCGGGACTTGCGGCCTCCGGTACTGCTGCTCTGCCCCCGAAGCCAGGCTGGACCAGGCTCTGTGCAGCAATGACTACCAGGAGGGGGCGCCCGAGGACCCGGAGGAGATGGGGAGCACCTACCCACCAGCAGGTGAGTTCACCTGGGGGCCACAGCAGGCCTGGGGGGGGGGGGTGGGATTTGGAGGCTGCGCTGCAGTCTGTAGAGCGGACTGAGGGGCTCACTATTGAGTGTATAGTGGGGGAGGGGGGAAAGGCAGTGCTGTAGGTGGGCATCTACTGAGGGGCACTTGTGAGGGTGTATGGGGTTGCAAATAATGTCTGGTGTTGGGAGACGGGTGAAGCAATTGGGGGGGGCGGGGAATCACACGTGTGTATGATATTTATGTAGTCTTTGGGGGGCAGGTTTAACTTTAGGTACTTCTGGGATTACCCAGGTGGGACATGGATTCAGGGGACATAGCCAGGTGTGGCTATAGATTTGTGGCTAGATTGGCTGGGTGATGGGAGTACTGGTGGTAGAGGCAAGGTGAGGGTGCACCACCTGCTTCTCGGGGCGCCCCTATTGAAAGAGATAGTGAGCCGGACTATGTATGACTCAAGGTGGTGGTGGGTGATTGGAGCACGAGATGGTGAGGGTGGTTATTCTGTTCCCTTGTTTGCCGCTCTCTGCTCCATTTTTCAGTGCTATGTGGATGACGCTCTCGGGCTCCCTTCTGCCACTTATTCTCCTTCTCCCATCTCTGTTTGTCTGCTATCCAGGAGTGGGGTACTAGGCCACTGTGTGCTAGGGGTAAGAATGGATGCGACAGGCGCTGGTGTGTGCAACGGGTAGCAATGTATGGGGACCTGATTCGAAGGGCTGTGTTGGACGCCGCATCGGAACCCTGGTGTACGGAGGCATGTTCTGGGCGGGCGCTGTTGATTCACACTCCCCTCCTTCGTTAAGAGGGAGCTGCTTTGTTTTGAGAACTGGGATATCCATTCACATGCCATGCTTTTCCTTTGGGGATTAAGGGGCCTTGAGAGGCATTCCAGGCTGTAATGGCTCTCGAAGGCCCCTTTGAAGTGGCGGGTTCTTTCCAGGGGTCAGGCAGCAGGATATCTCTCTCGGAAGAGCAGAGTCTTCTTTAATGTGAGTGTTCCCTCGGGGCTGGTTGCTTTAGAAGGCATTTCTACACCCCGGTACTGGCCGGAGAACTCCTTTGTACGGATGTTCATAGTCCATGCATTGGCAATGCTCAGTGCCTTCATGTCCTTAGCAGGCAGACTCGTTATTTGTGCTGCTTCGGGAAGCCCCATTTGTTTTTCGCTATGCTGAGGTCTATGGGCCTTCGACAGACCGCCTAGTGGGCCTTCTCCTGGGGGAGTAGGGGTCAGAGGTCAGAATATGCCTTCACCTAGCAGCCCTCTAACCGACTGCACATCTTATAAACTGTTACTGAGTACACGCTGTTACCACAGTACACACACGGGTCTGCACATGGACCACTACGCTGTCCTATGTCGGTATGAGTAGCTCACCCCGCCCCTTTTTTGTTGCATTCTGGAACTTGAAGTTGTGCATTTAGAAAGAGGCACCAGGAGGTCTCGATGGGCTACTCATGACTGATTTGAGCACCGAGAGTTACAGCTACTCCAAGAGTGTTCGAGCCCCTAAAAACCCCAACTTCGCTACTTTCCCAATCGGAGTCCATTGCACACATCCCCCACTCACAAGTGTTGGGGGGGTGGAGGGCTGTTGGTGCGACTGTGCGGGTCGCAGCCTCGAGGATGTGATGGCCTTTGGCCCATGTGGGTTAATGTTAAAGGTATTTGTGCCTCGCACCGTCACCAATGGAATTGGTCCCCAGGCGCTTTGGCGGATCTGTAAACGAGAAGGTGGGATGGGTTAATAAGGTGAAGAGGGAGTCGGCTAGTGAGAGGAGTGGTGTTCTGTTGGCAGCTTCGACTCGGTATACACCGGGTGCTGAGCTTTGGTGCGGGTATTGGATCGGCGTCAGTCTGCGTGTGCTGTTGCTCCGGCTTATGTGGTGTTGGCAGTGTTGTGAAGTGCGTGCGGCTTATTGTGCGAGAGGTGGTTGTGAGTTTTTTTTTTTTTAGTGAGATTAGTATGCAGTGTTTGTGCTTATATTGGTTAGTGGGTTACCTGACCTTTTAGCATGCTAACATTCACGGTTTTGTCGAGGTGTGGCACTTGTTGGCCTTCATAATCCCATCTAGATGCCGCGCATGCCAATGTTTAGAATTTTATCTAGGTGTGGGCATGCCACCATTCACAACCCCATCTGGATGCTACGCAGGCTGGTCTTCACAATTCTAAGTGTGGACCTGCTAATATTCACAATTCTAAGTGCGGCCATGCTAACATTCAAAGTCCCATCTAGATGTTTATGGTGGCGTAACCTTGTGCAGGGTGTGGGAACTGTCCTTGTACAGTGATGTGGTGGGGCGGGTGGCTGTTGGGCAGTATGGGGGACAGTCTTGTAGCGAAGTGCGCGCACGCAGGCTGGCTGGAAGGCAAAACACAGTGGTAGCTTTTGGCCAAGTGGTGTCCCCTCGTCCCTCGCCTTCCCAATCCTTTTACAGGAATGTATTAAACCCCGCAGGGGATTTATTTAAAGGGTCTATACCGAAAACAATGTAGGTTTAGGCAGCCCTACCCAGGCTACTTAAAATCTTCCAGAGGTTCAGAAGCAAGTCTTAGTCCATAGATCCGCCCCTAACCCTTTGATTCATGGATTCTGCGTATTGGTCTTCACCTTGTGGATCTTCAGATGTTTAGGACTACCACTCCCATGGCCTCATGCCATACACTTGCTGTGTAAGGCGAATGGGAGTTGTAGTCCTAACCATCTAGAGATTCCACCCACTGCCATGCCCACCTGGAGCCAATGACTTCACAGCCCTGGGTGCTGATTTACTCGGCTATGTGACACGTTTTCTGTAGTCCAAACCGAGTTGGAAGTAGTTGAGTGCTGTACAGTGGGTGAAGAGGGGTGCCGCCTGGCGAACGTCCATGGCATTAAATGCAGCAATGGGGCCTGTAGCATGGGACATGGATGGTTCTCCAGGGTGGGATCTACACATTCCTTCGAGCAAAGCCAGGAGGCCCTCCTTATTGAACTCCAGGAATGTTGGTGGTTCTAAGTGAAACTGGGCTATTGTTGGAGTAGCGTAACATTGCTGTGCTATTCCCAAGAGCATATCTAGCCGTACTTGTGACTGCTAATCTCAAGGAGGGCCTCTTCCATGTATTCTTCACTGGCTTTGACGGCCAAAGCTCTGATTTTGAGGATACTTGCATGCTATTATTTATTTATGGGTCATTTGTAAGCCGCCTATACAAGTGGTGAAAGGGGCGGGGGCAAGGGAGAAAGATGGAATAATGGTCCTGTTAGATGTGCAGGTCTGGAACCAATGAAGCGCTAAGGAGGGAAGGTGAGGGGCAAGTGCAGTTGTAACGGGAGGCCAAAGGGCAAGTGCCATCGTAAGCAGGTATGCACAGGACGGGGCAGGTAGGAGTTTAAGGGGGAGGGGAAAGTGCCATGGAGAGCAGGTAAGCAGAGTGGGGGGGGTGCTGGGGCTGCCGGAAGAGGGCCTGGAATCCTTTAATACTCAGATGAAACAGAGGCCTGTCGCAGAGAAGGGGTTAGCTGGGGAGAGGGGAGGAGTAGGAGGCGAAAAGGAGCGTCTTGAGGAGCTTCTGGAACTTAAGGAGATCCGGCTCAAGCCTGAGAGTGGCAGGGAGACCTTTCCAGAGGGAAGCTCATGCAGAGGAGAGGCATGCCCCCGCCCCCCCCCCCCCGTTCTTTGGAGAAGCGAGGGACCCGCAGAGTTGTACCTAGCAGACTGAAGGGCTCTAGAAGGGAGGTGTTTAGGGAGAGAGAGTTGGATGTGGCGGGGTCCCGGGTCCCAGAAAGCCTTGTGGATGGCCTTGAATTTGATCCTAGCAGCAACTGGGAGCCAGTGGAGAGAAATGAGTGCTGGAGAGATGCAGTCCCTGGGCTTGAGGCCAAGGGGAAGTCTTGCAGACCTATTCTGGATTATTTAGAGGACGAAGGGAGGCATAAGTGACTTTATTGAAGGCTTTGTATCAGGACTGTCACTGTTCTTCTGTGGAGTGGTCGCAGTGCATACTCCTTGGAAATAAAAATGTTATTTCTTTGAAAGATCGGACTCCAGACCTTTGGTTTGCAATGTGTGAATGATGCATTGAGGCCCTCTCAGGAACTTTATCCTATGTGAGGGGTGGGAAGCTGCTGTTTAACGGAAGAACTTGGGCCTTTTGACCCCTGGTGCAGAGCAGTGTGTATGGGAAGTCCTGAAAATGGGTGTCTTTGGAAGTAATGTTCCCATATTCTAGAAGTCTGAGACCAAAGCAGAGTGCAGCTGATTCGGTTTTTCAGAGCTTTGTTGTGGTCGCGGGTAGCGGCATGGGAGGACCTGGGTGGATCTGTTGGCAAAGGTGAAGACCTCCTGAGGTTCTGCGTCTCATCGAGGGAACGTAAGGGTCAATCGCATTGCAGGGAAACCTGGTCTTCACAACTCTGCTCCTACCCAAATACTTTGGAGACCCTGCTGAGTAACCTTGGCTCTCCAACTGAGCTGAACAGGTCCAAATCCATAACCTAGGGAGATGCTTTCCATATATTAATCGGTAGCAACAAGCGTGTCTACTATTGTGACTGCTCTTGCCATATGAAATGACCAGTAACTGGCAGCTTGAGGGATGCACAGTGAACACTGCAAGTGAGTACAGCATTGCGAGTTCATGATTACCCGAGCACAGAATTCAGGGATGGTGAGAGTTTCAGCTGTTGGCCTGGCAAGGAATTCTCCTGCTGGAGATATATCACTAATCCCCTGCATGCTCAGTGTATTCCAGGCACATGAAACGCATGCGTGACGGAGCATGTAGCAGACAAGGGTCCGGGTGAAGAGTAAATTCCAGTCCCATGAATCCAAAGCAGGTGTTTTTTTTTAATTTTTTTTTTTTTTTTTAGGGAAGGCCGTCGATCACAACCCATGCCCAAGAGCCTGACAGTCCCACCCAGGGGGAAGGGGGATGCAGGTGGGCTGGGCTCTGCCGGCCTCCTCCTGGTCCCTGTAGTTTCGTCGGGCCTTTGGAATTCCCTACCGCTCTCTGAGCCACAACTGCCCACCTTGCCTTCCGTAAGGCTCTGGAAACCTTTTAAAATTCTCCTTCTCTGTCTTGCGGGGAGCGCCAAGATGCCTTAAGTCACGCTTAATACATTTCCTATACATCCAGCCCCAGCAGACACTTTGCGTCTTTGGGGCAGGAGCAGTATGTTTGGCGAAGGCTGGAGAGTGGTGGAAGAAGCGGGGACTTGTGAGGCTGAGGAGGGCGTAGGAGTGGCAATTCAATGGTGGTAACATCAGAGTGGACGGGAGGTCATGGTAACTAGAGAAGGGAACAATGGAGGGAGAGACTGCAGGAGAAGTGAGGGTAAGAAAACCTTCCAGGTGATGGCCGGCGAGAGGAGAAGATGCAGTTAGTCCATCTGAGTGAATCACAAGGTATCAAGTACCCGATTGGGGTGAGACCCAAGTAGGAGGAGAGACCATAAGAGACTATCGGTGATACAAATGAAGGGGAGGGAGATTATGTTGAACCCATCACTTTACATTTTCCCTTGTTTTGCTTCACACTGTTGCACTCCTTATATTTCAAGTGTGGTAGCCTACCATACCAGGGACTGGCGCGTGGCTAGTACTCTTATGGTCTTGGTTCAATTACATAAGTTATAGGCCCCAATGGTTCCGTGTGGGGATAGCTTTGGGGATTCCCCAGATGGGAACACTGGTCTCTGGGATGGTGGGGTGTCTACATGAGTCCTTTGGCCTCCGTTTGTATTGTTGCAGATGTTTTTGTAGAAGGGAACTGTAGTGTACACCCTTGAGCCAGCTCTGGTCATTGGCATGCCGTGGCACATAGTGTACACCTTTGAGCCAGCTCTGTTCATTGGCATGCCGCGGCACATAGTGTACACCTTTGAGCCAGCTCTGGTCATTGGCATGCCGTGGTGTGGATAACCTCCTAATTTCCATCTGATGCCACCTTCAGTTTTGGCCCTTGGCATCGCGAAGCAGCAGCTGGCTTCTATGCCTATCTTTTCGCACGTGAATATTCAGTGTTTGTGTTGTAGGCGTCGTGAGTGGTCCCTTCTCAAACCAGTTATGGGGAGGGTATTTTTATTTTATTAGACAAAGGTGAAGTGCGTGTTTTGAGCAAAAATGCCTTTACTGTAGGAAGAATGACATTAGCTTTAACTTTGCTTTGGGAGAAGTGTTTTTTAGGGGGGGTGAGGGGTGGAGTAGGATGATGGTAGCGATGGCCAGTGGAGAGGAGTAGTTGAGGGAACAAGCTATAACTTTACATGCCCCAGACATCCACGAGCGGGCATGAGGGGGAAGCATGCAAAGTCTAGGGGAACTTGGCCAGAGGGATGGGGGCACCCAGGCCCATCTGCGTGGAGTGTACCTAACCAAAGAAGTTGGTAAAGCATCCTCTTGCCATGGGGGGGGGGGGGGGGTCTGGTGACGATACACCAGCCTGGCCAACTGGTGTTGCCCCTTCTCCATGCTACTGGATGGGTCTTTGATGGCAGTTTAGTCTATTACTTTACTCAAGCTGCTGCCATGATGGCACGATCAATGCAGCTGTATGCACTCACTGTGACCACGCCAACTGATTAGCAGAGATTACCTAATTGGTTGCCTCAAAGGGGGCAGTTCAGTCTGAACTGCTTGGCACCTCTTTTATGCACGAGACCACTAGCCTCCCCACAGACACTTACACCTACGTAATCCGTGCAGTGGAGCTTGTTTTGCTGCATTTACAGAACTTCTTCTGCCGCCGCCGCCTCCTCGTCGTGTGAACTCTAAACCTATGCCGACCGCTAGCAGTATATAGGAACGGCGCCAGATAATTAACCTCGCTGACATGAGAATGTCTTCTCTTGTAAGTGGCAATGTTTCTGGGAACGTAATTCTGCATTGAAGCTCAAACATTGACATTTTCGTGAAGTCACGGAGTTTATGCAGCCTGGGGAGGGTGGGACCCCTGTGGGACCCCCCCCCCAGCACCGCCTTGCATGAATTCCTACACAAACGTACACCCACCCCCCACAAATCTGTTAGCAGTCGATGATTTGTACTTCGATGTCCTCTCCTGCGGCAAAAACTCTTCTCCTGTATATTTTGTAGCGCTGTATGCATGTTCTCTTGGGAGGGAAAGGTTCTGTGGCAGTGCCATCCCATTAAGCTTTCTGATCCTGCAGCATGCTCTAGTGGTCTACATTGACATATGCAAAGTTTTTAAATTTCTTTCGCCTTTTTTGTTTCCAGTGCCCATGTACTTGCCCTTCCTGCTGGTGGGCAGCGTCTTTGTGACCTTCATCGTCGTTGGTTCCCTTGTTGGGATCTGCTGCTGCAAGTGCATCAAAATGGACGAGGAGGGCCTGCAGAGCGCGGCCCCGCCCATCCAGAGCCGCTTGCTGGAGGCTGACCCGCCCTCCGACCGGACCCCGTCCCGCCACTCCAGCTCGAGCTCCAGCTCGGTCCTGCGCCCCTCGCTGGACACACGGCTGCCGCAGAACAACGTCTGCCCGCCGGGGCCGGAGAACATCAACATGTACATGCCGGCGGGGGCGCCCCACTTCTCCTTGATGGGCTGCCCACAGGGAGCACAGTTCTTGCATCCTCCTTCCACCGGCCAGCCCTACATGCAGACCCCCTACCTGAACTACAGTATGCCCGGGGGCGAGCATGCCATATTGATGGCCCCAGCTTCGTTCACGGATGGCAGGACTATGTACGGCCACGCTCATGCCAACTACACAACGGGGGCAATGCATGGCGAGCAGAGGATGTACCCTGGCGTTGCTCTTTGATTCTGGTGGGGGCTGCTGATTCTTGCTCTCGTGTGAACACGGAGCATGATGGGACTAATCTCCACTTGGCGTCTGCTGGAACTGTTTATCGCCACCGGGTGGGGAGAATATGTCACTGTGTCCTGCTCTATTTAGGCAAAGGCCTGGGAAGCTACTCTGTGATGGTGATGGGCAAGAGTGCTCTGCTCTATTTAGGCGAAGGCCTGGGAAGCTACTCTGTGATGGTGATGGGCAAGAGTGCTCTGCTCTATTTAGGCGAAGGCCTGGGAAGCTACTCTGTGATGGTGATGGGCAAGAGTGCTCTGCTCTATTTAGGGAAGGCCTGGGAAGCTACTCTGTGATGGTGATGGGCAAGAGTGCTCTGCTCTATTTAGGGAAGGCATGGTGCTCTGCTCTATTTAGGCGAAGGCCTGGGAAGCTACTCTGATGGTGATGGGCAAGAGTGCTCTTGGGACACAAATCTACACATCGGTCCCTCCACATAGATTCATAATTTTCCAGTTCATCGAAGGACAAGTGGTTTTTAAGACTAACTGTTTTGCATAAAGTTTTATTTCCCTCGCATAAAGTGTTTCATGTTTTTAACAAAGGACATACATGCCTGTTGGCTTCTGGAAAACGATCTGTGGACTATATTAATGTACCTTTTTTTAATTTTTATTTTAGGTTTTTATGCTACCATTTTTGTTAAATGCACCTTCATTGTGGACCATGCACTTTGGTTACCAAATACTTGTGCAAAGTTGTGCAATAAAACATGTAAAATATGCAGGGGCTCTGAACATGTTGGACTGTTTCTTGCCTTCCCCAGTAAAGTTTTTTTTTAAATAATGTTTGTATTGTTTGGTGAGATGGTACAGTCTAGCTGGCCTTGGTATAGGTATTTGCACAATCACACTTCCATTACTTCAACTCAACAATATGGCGGGCAGTACTTTAAGTAGTACAGTCATGAAATTAACATATATCGAATATTTTATGATACCCTTTATAGAGAATGCATTTAGGGGTCGGATAATGGATTACATTTTTTTGGGAAACGTTTGGGTGGGGTTTTAAGGATTGAAAAAGGGGATGCGGGGGGGGGGGCGGGGTTGGAGGGTGCCCAAAAAAGTGCTTTCTCTGTAAACGTTTTCGTTATAAAATATTCGATATGCGTGCATTGGTAATAAATTGCTTCGGTCTAAAGATATGTAACCGGTACTATGTTGCTTTTTCTGCATTAGTGGCCATAAAAACAGCCGTGCACTCGGTGTTTGCTTCTGGGCTCTCGTGTTTTTTACACAAGTGACTTCTTTCATAGTCTGGGTTACATCTGTTAGAAGAGTCGCCCATTGCTTTAAAAATGATGCCCTCCTTAGTTGCAAAAATACATGGTGCCCAGAAAGGGTAGGGGAGATTTGGCAAGCTTAACATATTACTTGACCATCAAAGTTGGGTACCAAGTTAAATGTGTCCATGGTTTGCAAGAACAAATTGGAGTGAAGTTGGTTTATTTTTCCATGTAGTACTGCGTGCTATGGATACACTGCATCCCGAGAAACGTCGAGTTTGCAACTTGATTGGATGGTGTGTGTTTTGAGGTAGATTTTTGGATTGAATCCCGCTTGATTAGTGATGGGTCAGGTGAGTGTTAAACTTCTGTTTAAACCTGTGGGTTTTGCTGGCACTGGACTTTTAAGTTTCATTCCTGGCTAGGGTACACCTGTCATCTAAATCCACTATGCCTATCTAATCCTATGCGCTGCTGTTACCTGCATGCTCGATCTCATGTCAAATCCCCTAACTTGTCAGAACCCTTTTGTTTGCAGTAGTTCGCTAGAGTTCCATGGTCTCTAAGGTACACGTCTGTCTTGACCAGAGTCCTTACTTTTTATCAACTTGACTGGTGGTAGCGTTGTGGTTGCAGATCCAGGTTTGCAGCGTTTGCGTGAATTGAAGGACTAGCTTCTCACCCTGACTGGTTTTGCAGTGTATTGAAAAGGCATGTACCGTCTACACTGGTACGAAAAAACAAATCCCTCTGGGAGTCTGGCCCTAGTGATTCCCCTGTTCTGGCTCTCTGAAAAGGTTTTGGTGGTTGTGTAGCCCATTGCAATCTGCAGCCAAACCCCATCAACCAGACCTGTTGGAATCCCTCTTGTTGGTGATGGTTTATGGTGGTACTGTTTTGCATTTTTTTTTAAAAAACATTTTTTTAAAGCAGGACCAAAAACCCCTACCAAGATTCTGAGACCCACCCTCTCAGTTAATCATCTTATAACCAAGGGTATACATTGGAACTACTTTCTAAGCATTGTCCCCCACAGCGACACCTATGGAGGGCACGAAGAATTGGTGTTTATTTTTCTTTTCGAGAAGGCACGCGAATGCCCATGATCCAATAGATACGTCACCCATTTTGGGATCCTGGGTGCATGTCCATTCGATCTAGCAGATGTGCTGCTGCTGTTAATGTTCCACACTAATGTGCACCAGACTTTCATTTGGTGGGAAGCACTATGCTGCAGTATTTTTGTTTTGTTTTTTTAATGGTTTTTGGTGGTGCTGTAGGTTTTCCTCTGATGCTGGGGATGGAAGGACCCATCCTTTTCTTCGAGATCCTTATGTAAAATGTGTTTGATGTCTGTCAAAATGTATGCTGTGGCTTTTGAGCTGAAATCCTCTGCCACTGCTGCGGCAAATGATCGCCACAGCACAATGCTGTGGTGAACACTTCTGACTGGTGCAGGAATAGCATTGATATCACAGCATGTCTGAACTCCTGTTACAGGCTGCTGTGGCTAGTAATGTTCCCCTATCTGGCACCATGACTGTTCTAAATATCGCTTGTTTGCCAATACACTGGGTTCTAAAGGTACATCTGGCCAAAATTAAATGTTCTATTTTATGTTTTGGTAAACATTAACTGGATCTGCTGCTGCTGACATGCTTCAAAGTCTGGATGTGCATAGCATGCATCTTTGCATTACTGTGGTGGGGCAATTGTGAGCACCTCCATAAGGCTTGATACTGTGGTCACAGTACAATGCAATAGGGCGTCTGCCCGGGATTCTGTCCACTTCTTGCGCCCAAGGCAGGGCGCAATCCTGACTATCCTGTTCAAGACTAGGTGCATGGGCTCGTTTTCACCTGGCATTTGTTGGCAACTTGCTAATGGCTGGGTCCTAGTGTGAGTTGGCCACCAGAAATTTGACCAATACGAGGAATGGGGGTACTTTGTTCTCCACTATAATGAAATTCGTTTTTGGCAGACTTTGTCCACAGCAAATGGTTACTACTGCTGTGCTGGACCAAGCAGAAATCAAAACGCCTGAGGAGGCCGAGCACTAAAGTTTGAACATGTACATCCCCTTTACCCCTTCCCAAAACCATGGCCTTCCCTTCTGAACCGAAGTGTAAAATTGGAACTCTAGTAACTTCTCCGACAGTCTAATACCGCTGAGAACTGAAACGTCATTTACCCTTCCAAAGAATGCAATTTCACATCCGTGTGGTAGATGCATGGAACTGTCTTTCAGGATGGGTGTCCAGGACAGGGGTGGTATGTACAGATCCAGAGGGGTAACCCTGACTGGAGATGAAGCAGAATGAGTCCACCACATAGAGGCAGAGCTTTGATGGATACTGTCCCGGTGGGGGATGGAGGGGTGCTTGCCTATAGCCATGTATTCAAGATCTCTGCAACGCTGAGCACTTGGTGTGCCAGGATCATATTCACAACCACCTGCATATCCTACAAAGCGGTCCCCAATGGAACACACTGTACCTTAAACTCCACACCTGGAGGCTCTCGCACATCACCTAGCAAAACTATCGAACGGTTGGAGTCGAGGCTAGGACGCAAGGGAAGACACACTGGCAGTGCGTCTCCTGCTGCGCCCTGACCATCTGGTACTCCATCCCGGTAGAGGCGCAAAATGCCATCCTCCAGTTTCCACAAAACACTAAGACACTAAGAGGGTGCCTTTCAGCAATACCTGCCGGGGGAATAGCCCCCACCCATCCTCCCAATATGGCGTGACTGTATAAAATGCCAAGCCCAGTTCTGGCACAATCCTGTTGTAAAGCGCTCAGCTGCTCTTGAGCTAGGTTTCACGATGCAATGGTATAAAATCAAATGTGTAACAAGGGGTCCAGTTAAAACACCCCCTTTTTCTCCCTTGATTGGTCGTACTTCAGTATTAGTTTGTAAGGATTGGTGCGTCGCACCACTGAGGCTACATTCCACCATCAGCTTCTGCTTCCCAAATGGGAAATAATTTGGTCAAATGTTGTCCTTGGAACAATTTGCCGGTTCCTGGCAAGTGCCAGTTTAACAGGCTTTGTTTAATCGGAAACTTACCTGTTCACTGCACACACCTATGGAGAGGACCCCTAGACGTTAGCGGTTTTAACCATGTTTCCTTGAAAGCGAATACAGGGGGCTGCAACCTGCAGCTCGCCAGATGATTGAGACTAAAACTTCCATGGACTATGCTTTAGAGATGGGAGTTGCAGTCTAAAACATCTAGAGAGCCACTGAGTGTTGGTATAGAGTGCGTTAGAGTTGCAGAAAGTTGTTTGAGGAGGTGCTGTTTGGAGATGGTAAGGTTCTTAAATTATTTCCTGAATAATTTCAGTGTTTGGACCATGCAGGTGCGACCTTCTATTGTGTTGCCACGTAATGTGTCATGCCTTTGAGTTTTTGTTGCGGACGGACTATTGGCGGTTTCATCTTGCAATGGTGCAGCACCCTGAATAGCACTAGCATTTGGTAGATGGCTAGGTACAGTAGCACTTGAAGAGATGGCTTTGAACATGTGACTCTGATCCAGGCTTTTATTGGCAATCCAGTGGATCTGTCTTAGTGGGTGGCGAGGGGCTGTCTGGCTGCACGAGTCACTGTTTGCAAGAGTGTCGTGGCTCAGGCAGTTTCCCCTGTATGAGTGAATTTCCTCCATTGCAGTGTCATGGGAGACTCCCTTTCTGGATCTGGATGGTGGCATTGCAGTGTCATGGGAGACTCCCTTTCTGGATCTGGATGGTGGCTAAAAGACTATTTTCAGGAGGGAGTTGAAACTAGCTCATGTATGCCATTTTGGTGATATGAAGAGGTTTGTAGGAGAGGTTCTTGATATTAAAACCCTGGGATTAAGCTCTCTTGGCTAGTTTTGGTGCGATTTCCCTTCAAGAGGTGCATCGGAAAGCCAGGTTTGAAAGAGTTTGAGTTACCAAACTGTTTCGGTGGTAGTGATGTTTAACTGATCAATTTACAGAATTAGAGTAGCGTGAAGCAGTGTTTTAATACGATGGGGCTGTTTTTTGTCTGTGTACAGATTGAGTTCCTTCAGAGCTCATAGAGGCTGCAATTGTTCAATGGAAGCACCTGAATCTATGCAGCCGTGTTTGCGTTGACCCAAATGTGTCCAGCTGGTGTTTGTCAGACCAACCCACAAATCGTGAAGTTTGAGTGCCGCCAACTGTTTGGAAGGCTGAGCAGACCATGCAGCACTAGTCCCCACCCTGTACTTTGGACTGAACAATGGCTGGCTGTCATCAAGTAGACCCTCATGTAGTTTAATGTTCCCTTCCCAAGAATGGTAGGCTTGTGATGGGGTGGTAGGTTGAAAGGCTGCCTCGGGTCAGTGTTTGCAAAGAGGAGTGGTCATTTATATATGTTGAATGGTTTTGAGTTGCTGTGGCCCTTTAGTGATTGAACAAGTAGTACAGGAGTGACGTCTGTCCTCTTATGCCATGTGTTGTAGTCCCTTAAAACCATTTAGGTGCTGACCTCCTTGGGATTGGTGGGTGGTGACTGGATTTAACCAATGTTTCTCTGGTCTATTTACGCCACCCTACTGTTACATATTGCGCTGTCCATTAGCAAATGTTGTAATTGACTCGCTGTCGCATTGCTGGTCTGGGAGTATGAGATGTCGGTGAGGCTGGTGAATGATGTGATGTTGCCCGAGTATTCTGGATCGTGTTCTGTGTAGGTAGGTTGAGAGTAGGCTGGAGAAGAGCGAGTATAGCAGTGTGGCCACTACACCTGGCATTCTATACTAGTATGCACTCACTTAGCAACTGAAAAAATAATTCCTTTGCAAAAGTGGATACTTCTTCCAGCGACTTCAGACATTTCGCAAACCATCTGTTCCTTTAAAGACTGCACCCTTTTTGCCTTGAACACCTAACCCAATAGGCACCTTTATTTTCCTGTACCCCAAATTCTGGACTGCTATTCTTTCTATCCTAATTTCCTCATTGTCAATGTTTGTGATTTTAAAAATCCCATACGTTTTAAACTTGATCAGTTAAAATCCTCACCAGCTTCCGTCCTGGTGGGGAGGGGAGAGGAGGGGTAGTAGACCTACCATCACCTTTTTCCCAACTATTTTGTCAGGCCTCCAGAATCCTCATACTGAACTCTCTGCAATTACATCGGATAAAGCTCTGGGCAGTGGTTGAAATGTACGAAAAGATGTAGGGGAACTATGTTCCCTACCAGCCTGCACAGCTCCCCACAAACCCCATCGCCACTCCCCTCCCACGCATAATACAAACCCCAAAACACATGCGCCTGCTGTTTAAGGGAACGCTCAGTGCAGTGCACTGAAGCTTCAACTTCTTCCTCCACTTTTATTTTAAAACGAAACCATTCCGGAACAGTTTCTTTTTAAGTATAGGAACTGTAAAACGTAATTAAAAGAAGTAGGAGCACCACTCTCGCCCACTTCAACCACTGTCTGTGGGAGGGTTTTGTATGGGTTCCCTCTGTGGGCTGGATTGCACTGCTCGAGGGGGTGGGGGGTGGTGGTAACTTCTGTTGAGGGGTGGGGGGGCCTAGGCTGCAGATCTTTGTGCCTTAGTGAACCAGATGAATTCCTTTGGTGGTGCACTTGCATTTTGGTGAAGGTTTATGTATTTCCTTTTTGTTAAAGGGTGTAGGTCTTCCATTGGTGGGTGCAACAAAGCTGAACTCTGATATTGTGGTCTTGCCGGTTGCACCCATTTCCAGCCCCTCCCGTAATATGGCTCAGGCTCTGCTGGAGGGTGCATCTGGGCTCTACCAATCTGATGGTTTCATCCCCTGAGAGTCCACTCTGTGGTGGCCTTCAAAGCCTTCACATCCTTCATGTGGCTGCTCCCCTTGCATGGTCGCCCTTCCCCAATTTCTTGGGTCAGGTGTTCATCAATTTGCCTGCAGAGCTGGTCCTGGAACTTGATTTTTCGCCTCCATCACTCCTCCAAGGGCTCAGTCAATTTTTGGTTATGGGATCTTGATGTGCTTTTTCACTGGATGGTGCCATCTGGGTACGGAGTGGAATTTATGGCTGGTCTCCAAACCCATTGAATCTGTGGGTGTAAAGTCTTATGTTCTCAACTTGGGACTTTGGTCTTCATACGCATGACTGGGAAGGTCAGGCTGAGTGTCTTTTTCTTGGTGAATGGGTGCTAAACTGGCAGGTCCAGCATGTTTCCCAAAACAATTGTGCGCTTTTCTGGGTTAAGTGGTGTACCACAACCGCCTCCCCATACCCGAAGGTCTCCCAAGAAAGCGAGTGGCTGTCTTGTCTGGGCCTGACTCCATAGTCTAGCTTTGTGACAGTGTGGGATGCCATCTGTGAGTGAAATGGCCTGAGCTGCTTACCATAAGGGCAAGAAGTGTACACCAGGAAGTCCCCCCCCCCCCCATGCCGGGTGAAAATCCTGCCTGTTGTATTGTCCTCACTGTCACTGTCAAAACAGTCCTTGGGGATTGGTCCTAACAGTTAATTTCTTAAATCAATGGAGAAATGTCGGTCATCAACCGCCATTCCAATAATGGTGCCTGCGGCTAGAGTAGTACTCTTATTAAAAAGGTGCAGACAAAGGTTTCTGAAAGTGCAATGTGCTAATTGGACCACATACTGCTCAATGCCAAAAAGCATAATGCACACGTCATTGGCTGTGATCATCATCTTACATCCCAGCAGCTGTGCTGAAGTGGCAGCATAACGGGTTCAAAGGTCACATGTGCATTCCTTAACGCAAATGGGAAGGTGGCTTTTTAACATGACCTCTCGTTCCAAACACCATTGTGTATGTGAGCTGGCTGGTGTCGGTTAATATCTAAATGCAAGGAATTGTTTAGTTTTTATTATGGTGTCTACTGAGATCTAGTGACTCATTCATGAGGGCCTGGTGCATATTAATCCGCCTGGTTTGGATGTACCCACAACAATCGTGGGTGCAGCCCAGGAGACCTTTCTTTGAACCCCCCCCCCCCCTTGAGAAATGCAGTGTCCTTCCTCCATGGAGCAGGAACACTCCCAGAGAGGTTGTTTGGGAATACGTACTTCAATGACGGGCCTGTCATTATAATAGCCACCTCACACCAGGTGCTGTTTACTGGAGACCGAGAAAAGTGATATTTGGAGGAGTGAAACATCTTGCAATTTGCTATGACGACTGAGTGTACTGTCTTCCCTTCTCACTTTCTGCAGACAAGGCACTCTGGGTATGACCTGAGCAGGCACAGGACCATTGCCACAGCACCTGGGATGGGGATTATAACATCAGCCTTGCTGTTTACTAATCCACTGTTGCATTTTGCTTGCATAAGGGGAGTTGGGGAGGGGGGGGGGCAATGAGTTTGATTCCTCTTTAGAGAGGTGAAGGCCAGAAGCTCCAACATAAAGGAGCTTGTTCCCAAAGGATGCACATTGTGCTTTAGGATAACAGTTGGATGGACAGGGCCTACTGCAACTGAAACGCTAGTACCCAGCATCCTGCTCACTAGAGGTGACAGTAGAACTTTCTAAGTGCTCACTATCGATTCTGGTTGGGCAGGGGAGAAAAAAGGACATGCCTTGCCCGAGATGATGCAGTCCGGGGTCAAGCATCAAAGAAAGCGACGCTCACCCCCCCCCCCCCACCCTCGAATCCCGCCCCACCCCGTCGCATCTATCTCAGAAGTACATTGATGCCAGTTTGGTCCCCTTCAGCATTCAAGCTGCTGAAAGGGAGCCCCTGGAGTATGTAGATTTTGCTACATGATTTAGGCATTTATATAGCACTCTATATATCATTGGAATGACCTCACAGTGCTGGTAGGTTGAACGCCCTCTGGGACGGGAGTCCAGGTCAGTTGAGCGAGTAGGGTGTCGGGTGCCTGGGTGCACCAATTAAGTGTGCAGCTGATGTAGCTTCATCCTAGCATTGGGTGTAGTGGTATTGATATTGTTTCAATGTGTGCAGTCTGGCGTGTGGACACCAAGACTGGGTTCTGGCTGCACTAGGCCGGAGAGACACTTATGTATGCAGCTATGCTGGTTTGTTGTGTGGTACAGGTGTGTTTTATTAGAAGGATGAGGTGTTCATGGGATAGTGTACATATGTGATCAGTTAGGCCGAAATATTCGAGGGGTATAGCTGCACCCTAGTTGTGTGATCGGGCAGAGTAAAGCGTAAGCATAGTGATGTGAAATGATTCAAAATGCCCTACGGCAGGGGAGGGATCGAGGGAAACCTGGGAACATTCACAAGTCAATCTTAATGTGGAACCCGCTAACATTCATCTATATGTTGAGCCCGCTAACATTCACAAGTCTATCCAAGTGTGGTACTTGCTAACATTCACATCTGCCTAGATGCGGTGCAACCTTAATGTACACAATTCTATCTAAATGTGGAACTTGCTAGCATTCTCAAATCTATCTAGATGTGATGCACATCTATATGCGGAGCTTGCTAACATTCACAAGTGGTACATCCTAACCTTCACTATCTATCGGGATGCAGCGCAAGCTAAAGTACACAATTCTGTATATATATATATATATATATATATATATATATATATATATATATATATATATATGGAACTTGCTAACATTTTCAAAACCATCTAGATGCGACGCAAGCTAGCAGTCACAATTCTATCTAAATGTGGCATTGGTAATATTCCCCATGCAGTATAGACGTGCCACTGGCCAACATTCACAATCCTGTCTAGAT
The DNA here is from genome assembly GCF_040938575.1 of Ambystoma mexicanum. NCBI lineage: Eukaryota > Metazoa > Chordata > Amphibia > Caudata > Ambystomatidae > Ambystoma > Ambystoma mexicanum. The sequence continues at coordinate 141,319,521 of NC_090930.1, read as the reverse complement.
GCAACGCAGGCTAATGTTCACAATTTGAACTAAATGTGGAACTTTCTATCATGTACAATACTGTCTGGCGCAGACTAATGTTCAGAATTCTAACTAGGTGTGGCATTGCTAACATTCACAAGTCCCTATGTGTCCAGTGCAGGCTAATGTTCACAATTCTCTGTAAATATTGGGTTACTTAACATTCACAATCCTATCTAGATGTGACGCAGGCTAATGTTGATAATTCTAAATAAGTGTGGCAATGCTAACATTCACAGTTCTGAAGTAAGGTAATGTCGAGTGACAGGGTTTCCTGGAATGGAGTAATTGCTCTACTCCCCGCCCATGCCACGCTTTGGTGGTTTCTGCTGGTCGCTGGCTTCCCCTGCGGGCACCTGTAGACACAACCTGGAGCTGCCCTTTGTCTTGGGGCCCTTGGCCACAGGGGCTACCCTGGAAAGGTCTGCTAAGAGTAGCAGACAGCCTATGACAGGAGAGGGTGGGCTGGGAGCAGGGAGGGAAGGAGGAAGCAAGGAACAAGGTGAGGGTCAGGCCGTAGTGGAGCAGACGTGGGCTGGGGGCCTCAAATGGAAAACTGCTAATTCTAAGGCCCAGAAAGGGTCTGAAACGCACTCTCCTGGCGATGCTGCAGGCAAAGTGGCAAACACGGCCACGGGCCAGCAAAGAGGCCAAGCACTGGAGGTGGTCGGGGGTGGGGGGCAAGGAAGGAAGGAAGGAAGGAAATAAATAAACAAACAAACAAGGAGAAGGTCAGGCTTTAGGGAAGCTGGTGTGGGCTTGGGCCCTCAACAGATTTCAAAAAAGTGACTACTGACTCGCTTATCTGCATCTGTTTTATGGAATACTATGGCACTGCTGTCTCAATGCAAGACCCATGCCTTTTAGTGACACCACCCCTTAACTGGACAATGCTTGGCTACCAGACCCGAGCCATCGCTACTGCGGTACCGCAACACCATATTGATCCAGTAAGCCACTTCACTACTGAGGGAAAGTCTCTGCCTCTCCACATTGGAGGCAGCAAAGTCTCCCAGTGCTGCCAACCTGATGCCATCTGCTCTTCAAGTTGTCCCTGAATGGCTCTGCAGCTCACCCGGCCTTCTGACAAAAGTTCCCAGACTCCTCGCTCCATGATGTAAAAAAACTGAAATGGAGGAGCCACAGCAGATTTGTACCAATGTAACTAAATGACACTTCTATCACAAGGATAGCACTTGCACACAAACTTCTGGTGCATGAGGGTATCATCCCCAAGGCCTATGAGGACTATACACTAAAAAATAATAGGCAAAAAAACCTGTTGAATCCAATGGAAAACCCTCACCCACTTCCTTCAAGAAATTCTTCACTCATTCATTATTACATACATCAATTAATGTAATGGCGTTCTCCTAGGAATCTCATACTTTGTTTTTAAGAACACCATAAACTGGGTTTGTATACTCGTTTTAAAGAACAATGAATGAGTGAAGAATTTCTTGAAGATTTGATCAATTAAGAGTGCCTGAGGGTTTCCCGTCGGTTTCAATAGGTTTTTGTCTATTCCATGATGTAAAGCCTCGCTCAATGCTGTTGATCCCAGCGACTGCAAACGAAAGATATTAGAAGTGGTGCTGTCCCTTTGGCCTGCTTTTAAGGGCTGTAGTGACTTGTATTTCTCCCTCCCCAGCCCCACTACCTCTTGACTAGACACGTTCATTAACATTTACATTTGTTGCTGAACTTTTGCTCGAGCACCCCTGCCTACAAGCGCAGGGTGTCTCTTAAGTTCTTCTTTCTCGGTTTCCATTACAGGCTGGGCCTGTAGCTTTGTTGTTAGATGTGTGCATGTCTGTTAGTTTAAAGATTACACTTTATTTTTGGTAGCCCCGTACTGTTAGAATTGCTTCTGTGCCAGCTCAAACTCCTACTGGGAAGTTCAGCGTGCCCATGGCCTGTGCTACCCTAAATGCCACAGGGCTTATAGCCGTCAGGCTGTGCCCAGTTCCCTTCTAGGAATGGCATCCCTGCAGGTTTAGAAGTAGTGTGGGGCTGAGTAGGCACTTCAGCCACGATCAACCCTGTAGTCCTGCAGAGCAATAGTCCTTGCTACAGACAGACCATGTGGCAGACCCCCTAGAATGCCCGCCTCCAAGTGGTACTGAGACCCAGATTACTTTGTGTGGTTGGAAAGGTTTTTAGTGCACTGGCGCTCAAAGAATAGTAAAGTGTCAGGATGGTGCCTCCCCATATCTGGCTGTAGTGCGAGGGGTGGGCCAGCAAGGCAGCAAAAAGTCAGCAGGAAAACTGGGTTTTCACTCTTGCTCCAAAAGGGTTTGTAGCAGGATGCGAAATGTTCCCATTTTGTTCTGATGTGTGGAAAAGCAAAGGTCTCCCTGATCAAGTGGGGGTTGGCCATAGATCTGTGTGCTGGTGGGTGACAGGGCGCACATTTTATCCTTTTCCCCCTCTGCTTGGGCTGTGGATGTACTGGGGTTGTAGACGTGTCTGAGTAAGAGGGGTTTATGAGCTCTACTGGTTTGCTACATCATCGGTCTTTGCAGGTTAGCATGGAGTGCCTGCCAGAAGTTGGTCTGGCAATCGCAGGTGGCAATTCCTGGACCTGCTAATGCTCACTTTCGATATGGAGGTTCATTCCTCCTTCTCTGTCCTGACTACTCCTGGGCTTCTCCCCTGTTGCATAGCACCTGTCTCGTACCTCCAAGCATCTCCATACTCTTCCCTGGAACTGACCAGGCACTCCAGAACTTCACGGTTCTCCAAATGGGTGGTCGCCCCTTCTCACTGCTCTCCAATGGCCTGTGTCTAACTCGACCCTTTCTCCTGATAATCTCCCTTATACTTGTCCACAAAACTTCTTTTGTTCTCACCTCCACTCCCTCCCTTTTAGACCAAAACTCCTTACATCTCCATCGAAAGTAAGATATATTTTTCCCTTCAAGATTGTATTGCACTCTGTTCTCTTCCTCTCCCCCAGGCCGAAACAAGTGTCTGGGTTTGCTGTTGATATTCTTGTTCAGAAGAGAATTGCCAGGCATTTTGGTGTTGTACTGCCCTTGGGCAGGATAAAGGCTGATGTGTAGTGGACATTTCTCTTCTGTGAAAGGATGGTGAGTTAAAGACTCTGGTTGAGACTCTAACCCGGGATATAGGCTGGTAGTAGAGAAACACCCAGAACCCCCACCCCCTTGCTCTTCCTCTCCTCAACAATATCCCTTGTGCTAACACCTCCTGCCCTCTTTCCTCTACTTCCCAAATCACAAAAACCTCCCTTGCCTGTCTCCTGATATTTATTACCCTCTTGCACATGCTCTCAACCCCTCACCTTCATCTCAAAGGTTGTCCTCTGAGTTGGAGATGGTGTTTGGGAGTAGCAGTAACTCACTGCCACATGGCCACCTCTCCTACTCCTGCCCACCATCTTTCCAAATCAATAGCTCCCATCTCCCTATCTACCCCCAAGTCTCATCCAAATCAACCAAGTCTCTCTTCTGGGAAAACTGCCTTTTATTTTCTACTGCCACTACTCTTGGCTGTGTGCACAACACACCAGTTCTCAACCCTTGCGGGAGTCTTCGGTCCACCTTCTTATAGATTATTTTTGACTGGGCTGGCTGCTTTTTGAAGGCGTGCTCTCTTGGGTGGAGTTTGGCGTGTGGCTGCTGCTGGGGCTGAGCTGTAGGCTTGGGGCTGGTGGGGGGCAGGGTCCTAAATTATTTTTAAGGCCTTGTGACCTCTTGGGTTGCACACTAGCTTTGGCAATGTTATGTTATTTGGCATTTATATAGCACTCTATATATAATTGGTATGATCTCAAAGTGCTGGTACGTTGAACGCCCTCGGGGACCGTAGTCCAGGTCAGTCGAGAGAGTAGGGTGTAATAGGGTGCTTGGGTGCACAGATGATGTGGCAGCTTACGCAATGCCTGATGGTAGCTGCATCCTAGCATTAGGTGTGGTGGTATTTGATATCCGTTGTATGTGTGCAGTCTGGAATGGTGGTCACCAGGACTGGGATTTGGCTGCGTTAGGCCTTTGTAGGACACTTGTGTGCAGCTAGGCTCAAATGCTAGGCTCAAATTTCTTGGGTATAGCTACGTTTTATTAGTGTTGAGGTGTTCATGGAGTATTGTTTTTATGTGAGCATCTAGGCCAAATTGATCGAGGGGTGTAGCTGCACTCTGTGTTGGTGTGGGGTAGAGTGAGCAAAGTGGTAGGAGAGGTGAATGTCTGGGGATGGGGGGAGTTCTGATCTAATGAGCTCTGTATCCTGTATTTCAAGTGTGTTTTGTGTTTGCTGTGATCAGAGTAAAGGTATTAGTGACTTAATAGGTGTTTTCGGTGGCGTCATTGCTCCTCAACTCAATGAACATTTGTCATCGCGCGGCAGGTCTCGCTCGTCTTTAGATCGTCTCTTAAATCTGTTTTATGGAAAGAGCGTTGCTGAAGGTCATGTAGTCTGGTGTGTTGAATATGGGGGGTGCGGGGGTGAGTTCCACAGAGTTGGTGCTTAGGTTGAGAAGGCGGATCCGCCAATCCTTCCAGAATTGGAGGTTGGAATCACTAGGAGGGCTGTGCTTGATCTTGGGGTGTGAGATGGGAGGTAAGGTTTTATCTTCTCTTGTATGTACGTTGGGCTGGTCTTCTGAACTGCTTGGTGGGTTATGCAAAAGGTCTTGAAGGTGGCCCTTCGTCTGACCGGGAGCCAGTGCAGGGTTCTGAGAGCAGGTGAGATGTGGTCTATGGGTCCCGAGGAGAGAAGTTTGGCAGCAGAGTTTTGGGCTCTTTGGAGTTTGAGTTGGTATGCTGGTGCTCCCAGGTAAAGGGAGTTGGCATAGTCCAGTCTTGACACAACAATAGACTGAACAGCAGCAAGTCTGTTGGGGGACGAGTGGTAAGGAAAAATTTGTCTAAGAAGTTTGAGGTGATAGTATTTAGAAATATTATTTATCTGAGGGGAGAGGGTAAGGCTAGAGTCCATCGTGCAGCCTATGTTTTTGACTATATCTGAGGGAGGGGAGAGGTGGGCCCACGGAGTGGTGGTGGGGGGGGGTGCGGGCATGGGAGTGGATGTGGGAGAAGGGCAGTATTGCTGCACGCCATGATTGTGAAGGGGATTCTAGACCCCCCCACCTCACCCCACGAATACCCCAGTTTCTTTTGCCCATCTCCTCAAGCTTTCTCAGCATCTAATTTACTTGTCTAAAATGTCGTTGGTCACTGTGGTAAAACATGAATGTTGCTATATTTTAATTGTATCGCCATGGGGAGGCTGCCCTAGTGTAACTTCTGTGGCCTTGACGGAAGGGAGACAATGGTCTGTTTACTTTTAATTCCTCTCATTCAATTCACTTCTGCGGTTTATGTTTGTTGTACCTCTGACTCCTATAGTCTGTGCAGGTATGCCCTCTGTCACACCCCCTAACACATTGCGGTAAGCTGTCCTTTTGTATCCATGCTGAAGGAAAAATGTATGTCCTCACTTGTCAGGCGTTACGAAGTGTTCTATGTTAATTTCTGTTTTGGGAAGGTTTGATCTGGCTGGTGTGAGCTTCTTGGGCTCCAGCGGGCCTCTGATGCCGGTATTGAGCACAGCCAGGGGTGCCAGAGCAACTGTGCAGGGTTGATGGTGGCAGTGGGCTCGCTGCCTCGTTGCCATTGTAATGTCCTTGATGGTCCACACTCTTATCAGGGGTGTGGCACAACAGCGTGCAAGGAACACACCCACACAGGAAGGTCCGCAAATGTGAACTGCTTTATTTGCGCCTCTTGCACGTGAACCTTAACTTTGGTCATGTGACCACTCCACGTCCTGAGCTCTGGTTACCTGACTCGGAGGCCCGGACAATGCTAGACACTACAACGGGGAGTCCTTGCAAGTGAGAAGGATGAGGTGTAGTTGGTGGTGGAGGTATGTGTAGGGGTAAGGCCAAGTGAATTGAATGTGCAAAGTGGTGGGGCTAGGGAAGTCTTTGTGGGAGAGGAAGGGCGTGCAGCAACTGGTGCAATGGTTGGAGGGAAGAGATTAGAAAGGATAGGGGACTTGGAGAAATAGCCTAGGGAGGGTGGAAAGAAATAGGTACTGGATAAAGTAGGAATTCTGAGGTGTGGGGTATTGGGGAGGAAATTGCTTGAGCAGAAGGGGTGATGGAAGATTTGTGGGAAGGGGAGAGATGGAAGGGGGGGGTTGGCACTCGGCTGAGCAGAGTGGGTTTACTTGAAGGTTTCTGAGCTTTTGGCCCTTTTAAAGGCAGCGTGTCATGCAGTAGATGTAACTCTTTACTGCAAATAATCAAACTCAGTACTGTTATATCAATTGTCTAAAACGGGGAGTTACAACGGATGTCGCACAAGCTCTTGAAGCATTTCATAAAAAACACTCTTATAATAACTTGTTATTAGTAACATCATGGTAACTAAGTGAAAACCTGTGGGGGGAGGGGCTTGTGTTTGGGGCAAGGGGGACATCTAAGTATACTTTCTCTAAGGATCCGGTTGTGATTGAGTCTCTACAGTCAGGTGACAACTAGTGCAAGTTGTCTTCATCAGTTATTAGAAACAATTTGCTTTCAAACTAAAAGGCCCTTCATTATATAGCCCTCTACAATTGGTTGGCATGCTCTGGAACTTTCGATTCACTAGCAGCACATATGATAACACTCCAGGTGTCAGGAGGTGGACTTGACTGTTCCTCCCCGGCCAGCATCGCTCATCACCCATGCCTTCTGCTGTGAAGATTGTCTTTGAACTTAGTCTTGCAATGTATTCTCACCTCTGGAAATATAAGGAATTCTAAGAGTAGGAGCACACGCTTATTGTTCTAGACTGCATGCCCAACTTCTATTTCCATCCTTGACTCACGTGACAGGTGACTGTAATTTGTCCCATTTAATAGTATTTAATAGTCTTGAATGAATAAACTTGGACACTCGTGGTGTTCTTTCTTTGTGCCTTAACAAGGAATAATTTGGCTTCTTACATTCACTGTTCTTCAAGGATGGATAGCCGGTTCTTGGCTGCCTTCAGTCTTGACACCAGGACAGAGAGCCCTTCACGATCCTTCCATGCTCTCAGCTGCTTTTGTGCTGCAACACAACCTTCAGCCGTCTTCATGGGCATGAGATGACTAAGATTGTGACATCGATGTCCAGATCATATATATCCTCTGCCTGCAGTCTATTCACTATGTATAGCCAGCTTGTATGATTACTTAGTCTACTTGCGTTGTACAGTTATCAAACGGCTTGCCTTTTCTGCAGTGCTCTTCACACATGCAATCTTAATTTTGCATATGGAAGTTTACTCGATTCTTTACTTTCATCAGTTTCTATAAGGTCCATAGATTCTCTTCGTCAGCCAGTTTTGTGTCATGCTCCTTCCTTGTGATGTCACCAACTTCTCTTCCTCTCATTTTCATATTCCTTTGTGGATTTCTTCCAAGAGATTGTCATCTCTTCGGGGATACATTTGTTAAGGTTTTCTCCGTGGATACGTTTCTCAAAGGTTCAACTGCTGGTGTCCAACATGGCCCAATTTCAGGCTTCCAGCATATTATTAGTAGGCGGTGGGACTTCCTGTGGGGGCAGTTGGCTGCTCCTCTACACTCCTGCTGTTCAACTTTTTTTGGCATGGTCATGGGGAGGCCTACTACGGTATGGCTCCTTTCAGTCCTTCGCCACTTCAGGTGTATTGGGACACTCTCTTGTACTTGTTGGCAGCGTTTCCCTCCCACTTTACTGTCAACTTCCTCCTTGAAGCACTGTAAACATTACACTGGTCATTTTTCTAAAATGTGTTGCAAATAAAGCGATGGTCCAAACTCAAGGTGCACAAACTACTCAATTGCGGCCAGGCCCATTACCCAAAGGCCATTCAGAGGCTGGTTGCCCAGCACCAGCCGTGGGCAGCTGTGTGGTTTACTCTGCCCTGTGCCATATTAACTGAGTAGTGATTTTTTGTTTTTTGGGGGGGTTTTAATGCCAATGACCGCCCTACTCTTATTATCATTTTACAAGTGCGCACACAGCCCTTGGGCATGAGGCGCTGTTACAGGAATTTGTTTTTTTTGTTTCTTAGTTGCGAACGCACTTAAATACCCAGAGGTTTCTAAGCGCGGACCAGGGGATCGAACCTATGTTGCTTCGTATTGTCTTGCTTCCAAGGAGCGAACGTTGCCTCTGAGCTATCCTCCCAGAGGATACTCTGATATTTGGACTTACTTTGCTTCCCTGGTCAATGAATTTCGAGCCGCCGTATCTTTAAAAATCGCTTGGTGGCCGCTTGTCACGTGTGTCGATAATACAGTCCACGTTTAATTGTGATGAGGCGCTGGCAATGGAGGGGGTCAGTGGGAGGGGCATGGGGGCGCTGTAACTGGACACTCGCGTCCTCCCAACCCAAGTCCCTTGGATGCTCTGAATAGAGCGAGTGCGCGAACACCTTTGACCTGAATTCGAGACAGGCTCAAAGCAGCCCACGGAGGGGGCGTTATAACAACGCAATTGCCTCCTGCGCAATGGGTGACCTTTTGGGACTCCGCACAAGGAACTGCTGCTCACCTAGGTCTCTTGGGTTTTCATTTTACTGCAATTGCTCAGCCCATTTTGGGTCTGTCACTACTTCATGTGCTGACGTTGTGTTAAGCAGTATTGGCAAGACGATGCACACACACACAGTCAACCGTTTGAATATTTGCATTAAAACTCAAATGTGTAACTAAATCATGTGGCTACAGAATAATAGGCGAGCGCCACCAGATCAGAGTCAGCAACCCCCTCCTCCCCTGTTTGGCTTTACTGCTTACTCACAAGTTACTCGAGTGAGAGACTATATTAAAGAAAGTAATGCGAGGCCGAAAGATTGTGTTACACGAGTCAGCCCTGCAGGGCGAGCAGAGGAGATCCATTGTCTCGTAGGAACTGCAGTGTAGGTAGGGGGAGGTGACTGGCACATTCCAGCACGATCAAGGCTATTTCGTGGCTCTCTATTGTGATGGGAGGGGGGAGGTCAGGTGGCTTTTAGGCACTGTGGCATGTAGAGGGGAAACCCAAAGGGTTCGAGTGATGGGCAAGCCGTGTGCTCACTTGATGTGATGTGCTGCTAGTAGTTTTGTTAAATTGCATTAGATCAATGTGGTATGTTTGCCACACCTGTTGCCAATAATGCGCTCGGTGTTTTGCAAATGGTACTAAATTGTGATCTGTGCGTGGCCTTTTTTAAAAAAAAATTTATTAAATTTGAATATTTTATTTTGGGTGTTGTCTGAGCAGTGATCAAACTAAGCGAGACCAATAGGGTACATCGTTCATCTACTTAAAAAAAAAAAAAATCTCCTGTTTTGATGTGACCTGTGCTATGCAGAACATGCACTGGTGTTATAGCTTGCTGAGTTATTGCCAACACATTTTCTTCATTTTATTTAGTTTTCCAGTGTAGAACACACCTCCCCACCCCACCCCAGTAATCTCCTGTCCCCACTGCATGTTGGTGCTTTAGGGGCAGCTGTGTGTGGCTTCAGCGTCCTGCCTGCCTTTTTAAAGACTTATTCCTGATGTGGACCATGGCCTGTCTGGTTGCTCCTGAACCCGGCACGCCTCTCTTCTCTGCACCTGTTTTAGCTTTACTTTAATGATGGATTCTGGAGCACAGGACTTGCAAGGGAGTTGAGTGGCCCGCTGTGTCCTGGCTCCACCAATTCATGACGCGCTGTCCAGAAAAGTGTAGCCATTTTATCTGAAGGGGAAGGGGAAGGAGCTGTGCCAGGGTCTGAGCTAATCTACACTGGTACGTGCTGCGGATGCGCTGCAGAGATCTAGGACCGGGTGTGGTACTAGTACGCTAGACCTCAGTCAACTGTATCCAGAACATGGGTTGGGCCGTACCTCAATGCACTCAGACAAAACCATAGATAAGTCGCAGTATATCTGGTGCCAATTGGCTTCTAATGAGAGACAACGTTCTCTTATTGGATTTTAATAGAGAAGATGTGTTGAGGTTGAACAGAAAGACAGTAAACAAGTGTTTCGACCAATCAAGGTCTTCCTCAGGGAAAATAAATTATCCAACTGTTCTCAGTTCCACAAAAGATATAAGCCGCCCTGTGATCTGATCTGCTGCTCATATGTCAAATGGGAGCATATTACTGTTCGTCATGGTAACTTTTCCTTGTTTGCAAATGGGCATGACCTCCTAAAGAGCTGGTGGTTTTGGGCCCAGAATCCCGTTGGAATGGAGTGTCGTCCCATGTGTGTAGCCATTTTACCAGCCCAGCCCATTACTGATAGTCTTGTAGCTCAAAAGCCCCCACCCTGGCAAATCCCCCTGCTCCCTTCCATCATGGACCGTTTGTGGCGCCTGGCTGCTTTTATCTCTGGAGAGCTGGACAGCTGGCGTCCAGCATTTGGCAAGGGAGAATGGATATGTAGTGAGGTGTACCTGCAAATATCATTAGGCATTACGGATGGGTCAAATGTTGGGAGGGTTGCAGAATTGCTGAAGCCCTTGTGTGATGGAGACCTACAGAATTCCAGTGGGCACTGGGGAAGAGGAGCCTTCATAAGAGCTAGAGCAGCTGATGCACCTCTCTGTACACATTGGGCCTCATTGCAGGTTTGCACGTGTTGTGGCGGATTTACTGGCAGGACTCTGGCAAATGAAAATATTGTTACCAGGACTTGGTCCGCTGGTATTAACGCTGGATTACGAGTGCTGGCCACAGTTGTTCATTCCCATTCCATGGAGTCCCATAGGATTTCAGGGGTTATTTCCGGAAGGGTGGCAGAAGCTGGAGGTAATTCTGCCACCCCACTGCCAAACATGTACTTGGCCATTGCGGAAACGTGTGGGTATCTCGTAATACCGGCACATCATTCTGGCAAAGTTGTAATGAGGCTCATTGTGCTGAATATTGGTAATTTTGCCAGACCTGTTTTTTTACTCATCGCCCTTGGTAGCAGAGAGCACCTTGGTGGTGTGGTTGCCACCATTGTGTGGCATGAACCACATGATTCGGGGGCATGTAATGCACATATGTTGAAAACCGATTTGAGATGCACCACACGCAAAAGGAACACATCTGACAGTTTATTTTTCATAATGCCCTATACAGTACCTCCTTGGTAGAAAGATCATTGAAACAAGGTAAACTTTTTGAACATATATATATAGTTCTGTCCAATAATGCAAGTGGAGAATGTGTCCAGTACAAGAATAGGGCAGTGGGGAGCAACCTTGTGATTGCTGGAGGATTATAGTGATGCTGAAGCTGACCTAATGGGATTGTAGGTATCGGTGGATCTGCACTAATTGCAATTGGTTATTTATTACAAGCTTTCTACCCAGAGCTTTCTTCTAAGTGCGGACTCCGGGATCGAACCTGGGTTGCTCCATGTCGCCTTGCCTCTGAGCTATCCTCCCGGCTATAAAGTGACTTGCTGGAACATTGCACCCAGTGGATGGAGGGAAAGTGGTACCTGAGGTAGTGCTTTAAACTGACCCCCCCCCCAAAAGTGGGCCAGTATTCCGTAAAGGAGAAGGACAGAGTTCCCAGTTTTACAGAACTTGTGAGCGCATGAGGACATGGGCTGGTGGCATGGACTGTCGGATTTTGTTTAAATCTATGACCATTTGTTGGCACTGGTGGACGCTTCAGCAGTGAAGAGGAAACCCTGACCAGACAATCAAAACTTGGTTACGGACAGGGCCTAAATCCTCATTGTGGAAGTCGAGGCATGTTTCACGTAATGAAATTATTTGGAGGAAGGCAATGATTTGGCAGAAACGTATGACCTTCACGGCGGTGTGGTACGTTCCACAGACAATCATTTACAACCGAGCCCTGTAAAAGTATTCATATTGTCACCAAATTAATCTTGGGCAGGGGGTTACGGTTTTAACCCAACCTTACACATTCACAGTGAGCATAGTTTGACAAATTTGTATTTCTATTGTAGCTTGTCTAGATCTATAAATGTACCGACCATTTATTCCCCATTTTTAAACTGTGTACAGTTCCCTAAAATGACTCCAATCCTGATTAGATTTAATGTCTAGTAATGTGTACAAACTAATGATTGCATTCACAGCAGCCGTGTTTAGTGAATGAAACCTGGTCCCTTTGTAGAATTTAAAGACAGTATCTGTAGATGGAATTTAGATACTATGTACAATCTCATTGAGGAGGTTGCTTTACACCTTGAGCAATTTACTGTTTCCAACTCTTCCTCTCTAAGATGCAGCCTACATGCCTGTCGGGTAATGCACAACATGGTCCTGTGATTTTCCATGTGGTGATAAGATTTGATCGACCTGGCAAGAATGATGCTCTGTACTGTTGCGAGGGACACTTCTGTAAATATAGAGGGATTTCACCCTGCTGATGTAATAACCTTGTACAAAATTCCTCATCCTTAAGTATTGGGTGCTCACCCTCGAATTCCTAAGCAAGTACAATGACAGTCATTTTTTTTTTAATGTGGCCAAAATATTCAAAGTGTGGTCTCGTCATGTCCTGATTCCTTCACAGCTCCACACAGATGTGGAGGTTGATCTGGGGCTCTTAGTGAGAGTTTCTTTCATTTCTGCCTGCCTAAGGATGATACATACAGTGCCCATTTCCACCAGTTTACTAGTCTCATCATAGATGTTAAGCCTAGTTCTTATTGAACGGGGGCCATCGGATAGGAGGATGGTATTCTTGGCAGTGTCTGCTGAATGCATGCCCCAAGAAGCACTCGCCCTTTCAGATCAGACCTGTCCATGATCTTTACCATACAATAGACCAGCCATTTTATGATCATGAATAATGAGTAATGGTTAAAATTGCCTTATCTGGTGAAACATCCTTATTTTTGCTAGCATGCAATTCCCTTCACTTTCAGCCTCTGTCATAGCATGGGTGTTAGTTTCTTGGTGTGAAAACGAAAGCCCGGGTGAAGTTTGGTAATCTACTTCCGCTAGTCGTTCACCCAATATGTGCCGACTGATCCTAAGTTTCTTGGTGTGAAAGCCCGGGAGAAGTTTGGTAATCTACTTCCGCTAGTCGTTCACCCAATATGTGCCGACTGATCCTAAGTTTCTTGGTGTGAAAGCCCGGGAGAAGTTTGGTAATCTACTTCCGCTAGTCGTTCACCCAATATGCGCCTAATGATCCTATAGCTTATGTTGATTTCACTGTACTGGTCTTTAAATTATAGTGCTGAGCATCTCTCTCCCTCCTTGGAGGCTTTTAAAAGTAGGGACAAAAACTATAATATTTACAGCTAGCCACAGCATTTTGAAGCGGCCATATTTGGGCAGAAAATTCTTAGCGCACTGTGAGGTGCCCACCATCACGGAGACACAGACAGACACTTGGCTAAGATACAATCCACTATCGATGGAATTACCCCTCGTGAATGTCCCCCAACGCACCCCCCCCTGCGGTATTTAATCTAACTTGAACTGCTGTTAGTTTAATTTTTTCAAAGTATTTAGTAGTCATTATGGGATTTCCCCAGGAGTCTAGGTACTGCCAATACCTATCCCTGTTAACTGAATCAAAAGCAGCCAAAAATTGCAAGCTGACCGAGTATAATGGCAGAGCAACCTTCCTTTTAGCTTGGGTGTATGGCAAATTAAAGACCTCACCATTTAACCTTGTACTCGTTTTCTTCCGGAAAACCCGTTTAGAATTTAGTCTACTGCCCCTAAAACATTTAAAAAGCGAATAATTTGCTGCAAGTATGGCAGTGGTTAGCCTACAGTTATCTCTTAGGTTGTGTGTGTGTGTATATATGTATGTGTATATTTTCAAGGTGAGCAATACATTGTAACAAAACCTTTGAAATTCGAGGAAACAACGTTCGTTGCAGGGACATTAATGTGAGAACTTAACGCAGCAAAATAGATTTTTAGAACGCTTCCAGACCACTAGCATGGTCTTTGGCCATGGTCCGTGGGCACGGCCTTTGGCTGTGCCCTCTGTCCATTTTAAAATGCTACCAGACCACGAGTCGTGGCCTTCGGCCATGGCCGAACACTATCAAGCCACTGGCCATGACCACTCTATTTGAAAACACTTGTAACCCATCACTCAAGGACGTTCATCAATCACAAACTAATTTTGTCCTGTTTTGACGTGTTATTGTTAAGTATAAAAGATTGCAGGCTTTGAGAACTCACGTTTTTAGGCAATGTGCAGTTAGATTAAAGGATCACACAATGTGTTTTTGCAGCGTGCTTCAAACTCCTTGTTTTATGGCCGGTTCCTTGGTGACTGTTGCGATACATTGCACAACCCCAACTAACTGCATTGAAGCAGCACATAAAAGTGGTAAAAAAATGACCAGCTGCATGAGTAACATATGCCCAGGTATTTCTGCCCCCATAGTGAAAAACAAAAGCTGGCACCCATGAATATATGCACAGTAAGTTAACATACATCTTAAAGTGAAATATACAAATGTATTTCAATTGACTTTCTCCTTGAAGAAAGTGTGCAAGACAAAATAGCATTGAACTTTTATAAAAAGTAAACAACACCAGAAAAATAACCTGAGAGGAAATATTCCAATAAATATGCCGACATCGTATAAAAAGTGTTCTCCTTTTTAAACCCAGTAATCTGTAGTGAAGAATTCCATGGAAAACAAAATCCCAATACAAAAAGTGCTTGTGGTCTTGTGGGTAAGCGTCTGCACTGGGAACATCATAATCCAAGTAAAATCCTTGAGCAAGCTTGCCAACCTCAAAAAAAAAACCCAAGGGGTTGCAGCAGCCCTAAGATAAATGTTCACCCACTCGTGTCCTTTAGTGGTGTGCTGAAAAGCAGCTCCAATTGGGGGGGGGGGTGGGTGGAAACTACACCAGTGTCCAGGATTGCAAACTCTCTTGCCATATACTCATGACTGACTTGCCCTTGCATTATGTCCCCCTTCTCACCCCATGTCTGGCTTTCAACAATACTCTGCTTCTTAAAGCTTACTTGAAAAGTACACATACCATAGTGTTACTCAAATATATAAATCCTTATAGAACTAGGTTAGGCAAAAAGTGTAAAATTGTGGCATTATTTACCCCCGTTCATCTTGACCGAGACTACAAATACCAGAATGCAATTCAGCAAAAGGCAAACAAATTGAGTGCAAAACTTTCAAGGGCTGACAGTAGCATGGTTAAAAAGAATGGGGTGTGTGTTATGAGATATTTGAAACTATGCAAACACATGGCATTCGGGACTGTGGACTGTGTCCCATCCATGCAGTAACTGGGACTGACCCCACTTAGTTTCAAATGGAGGAAGGATCCAGCCCCCTTAGGCCATGTTTCTCTAAGTGGTCTTGTAAGGTGGGCTCATTTATTAGGCAACATGGCCTTAGGGGGGCTGGATCCTTCCTCAATTTGAAACTAAGCAGGGTTCATCCTAAATCTGCAGAGATGGGAAATGCACTGTTGCTGTACAAATATCTTTTTTTGTTTTTACTTTCATTGACTGAAAGACTACAAATACCAGAATGCAATTCAGCAAACGGCAAAAAATTGTCTCTGCGGCTTAAACATTCAAGGACTGACAGTAGCAGGGTTGAAGAAAATAATAATTTGGATGCCCATTCGGTTGCCCATCCATTCAGGAACCGGGACTGACCCTGCTTAGCTTCGTAGCAAGGAAAGGGCTGGGCCATTTCTCTAAGTGATCGTTTATCATGCAACATGGCCTTAGGAGGCTGGCCCCTTTCTCACTTTGAAGCGAAGCAGGATCTGTCATGGTTACTGCATGGTTGGGAGACCTGCATGGTAATCGTGTCACTGACCATGGGCAGTAATCTTTCACCGCCAACATCATTATAGCTGTAAAAATATATATATATATTTTTAAACGGTAACTGTGGGTACTTGACTACAGATACCCTTGGCTATCCGTAGTCCTTTATAGCTGCAAATATCGAAAAAAAACTCAGGAAACAATGCTCTCCTGCACATCGCCCAAGCCCTCACCAAGTGCCCCCCTCATCTGTGCCAGCTCCCCCTCCCCAAATGGCCTCTTCACCTCCCCTGCCCCCCAAACACACGCTGTTACTGTGACGCAGTTTGCTTTTAATAGTCGGCTATTCGTGACTATAACTGAGATTACAGAAAGCTTTTGTGTTTCAAACTCAGTCCATAGACCTCCCCCCCAACCCCCTCCAGTTCCCAAATTTCACTTGGTGCCCTCTAGCCACCCCCACCTAGTGTTTGACCTGCAAATAGCTTTTTTTTTTCCTGTGTTTCATTTTCCCATTCCTCGTCTAAAATCTTAAATATTTCTCGCATCGAGAGGAAAAACAAGATAGCAGTTTTTTTTTCTTTCTGAAAGCACCCAGTTTTGGGTAAATCACCAAGATATCTATTTCCGAGAAGGGGGAATCCCCTTCCCCGTAAAATATTTAAACTGCACAGAATAACCCCAAACCACGCTTCGTGCCTAAGTTGTTTCGCACCTGGTCCAAATCCGTCCAGCGGTTTGGGCTGTGCGCTTTGGAAAAAATTTACCTTGTTTGTCCATGGAAAAATAATTGGGAAGTATGGCTGCAACTTTTTTTTTTGTCGTCTTAATTGCTTTTTTTTTTTTTTAACATATCGTTATGAAACTTTGCAACCTTGAGGAGAGAGGGGTGTGAGTCCCTAATTCCATTCGGAATTTCTGTGAAATCCGTCACTCAAATCAAAGGTTATTAACAATAGAATTATAAGGGGTTCCTATGGGAGTCCGACTCACATGAACTATAGTGCGGCTATTGCTGCTCTATAATATATATATTGAAGGAAAAAACTTTAGTTGCAGGGATGTTAAGGTGAGAACTTCATGCCACAAAATCCTGGAAATTCAGCTAAAGCCACCTTAACTTTGCACCCCGTGTTGCGCAGACTATGACCATGATGATAACATCACAGATCACATCACTGATGACATGACTAATTACAAGTTGTATGATAACAAGACAGTCCTAGTGGCGTCTTGTCAAATAAAAAGGGCCTATACTAAAAAATCCATTGCTAATCCTTACTACTCAATTACAAAAAGAGTGTGGGGTATTATTCAGCAGAAAAGAAAGGAGTGTTCAGAAAATAAGTCGGGATGGTATGGTTTCCTTCCCCACGTTTGAAGCAAGGGACACGGCAGGAATCTTGAACACAGCAAACTCCTTGGCCTTGTCAGCACAAGGTTCACAGTTCAGTTCAACAATATCAAAAACCTTCAGAAGCTAAGTCTCCTTCTTGCAAACGTCTCTTGCCTTAGAAGGCCGGCTGATTAAAAATAAAAAAGCAAAAAGACAGACAATTAAGTTCCTTCGGTACTCTTATCTCTTGGGCGATTGCTCTTCGCCCCTTGAATCACCCTCCGCTGGGCTCAGATCCCTCTTGCAACGTGGGCCTCCCTCTGTTGGGTTCATTATGGCCTTTGAAATATTATTTGTCATATTCAAATGTCCTTTTAAACAACTTCCCGCTGTGGACAACCCTCGACTGGGCTCATTTGTGTCGGCACACTGTTCACGGGGGTAGTACTCTTGATTCACAAACCACCTAACAAACAAATGTTCTCTCGTGGTCTTGCACCTTGAGCGATTGCTCTTCGCCCCTAGGATCTCCCTCCACTGGGTTCAGATCCTCCTTGCAAAAAAATGGGCCTCCTTCCGTCGGGTTCACTATGGCCCTTCTTCAACACAGTTCATGCATTGCTCATTTTCACTCGAAAGCAGGGTTTTCCTTCTCCTGGCTTTCTTGTGGCATCCCTCTGTCGGGTTCATACTTACTGTATTTCACAATCTTATTGGAAAGCAGGGTTCCCTTCCCCTAGCTTTCTCACTGGCAACAGGTCAGAGACTTGTGATTATACAAGCGATTTGACATAACCCTTGTAGGACCACTCTGACGCCTCACGCCACCCTTTCCTAGGCCCTTCTGGTTCTTGTAGTTTCAAAACAGGTCTCGGTCAGAATCTATCGAATGAGCCCCCACGTGGCACTGGACCCCTCTGAACCTGGACATCAACTTGTCTTTCCTTAAAGTTCAAATGCACACATTCTGTCTCTTGCAAATTCCTTGCGTTCAATATGTTGCTACTTGTAACCTTGGGATCAACACAGCTTTTGAACTGCCGGTTTGGTGTAGCTGTCTCCTCGTGCGGTCGGCCTTACTTCAAGTGTGCTTTCGTGCTGTGCCTTTTATCCCTGTGGGGAAGGTGAAGGGCCGTCAGGTGTGCACCATTGTCAATTGCCTGCCTCTGCCTGACACGTGTGTTGGGACAGGACAGGAAAACGGCTCTGGTGGTAGTCCGTTATCTGTTAGTGTAAGAAAGTGTTCGTGTGGGAAAAGGGAGAGGGAGGGAGTGCTTCTAAATATACTGCAAGGCAGGAAGGGGAAACCCTCGATATCCCACTTCTACTCCCCGAAGACCCCTTGACCAGATGATCCTCCCACCACTGGTCAGCCCCCAGGAATTGGATCCAATAGCGATGGCCGTGTCCTGACCACCTGGACGACAGCTCCCTGGGGACTAGTAAGTGAGACTCCTATGGTTTCTCACACATAACATCATTTATAAGTTAGCTCATGAAAACTTTGATTACCTTGATAACATTTCAGGCCGTGACGAAGACTGTAGTCACTGGCCAGCACCAAAGCTTATCGGGAGTGGTCATTTAGTGGCAAAATGTATATGGTTAAAAGCCATGTCTAGCAGCCCATCGCTGTTAAAGATACAGTGGGCAGTGTTGAAAGCTATAATCAGTGGCTATGGATAAAGGCCATAGCTAGTGCCCATTAATATGTTACACTATACAGTTGGCACAGGCTAAGGTCTTGGCATTGACCAGTATTGTGCTAAAGTCCTTAGCTAGTGCCTGTTCATTGTATATAATATACAGTAGACACTGTTGACAGTTGCATCCACTGGTAAAGGTCAAAATGTATGGTTGATAGCTTGTTGGGGTTTTAAAATGTTCAGTGCACGAGTGAAGGTTGTGACCACTGTCCATTACTGAAGGCAAAGATGTGTTAAAATATATTTGGCCATGCACACTGACCATGGCA
This sequence comes from Ambystoma mexicanum, assembly GCF_040938575.1. Classification (NCBI taxonomy): domain Eukaryota; kingdom Metazoa; phylum Chordata; class Amphibia; order Caudata; family Ambystomatidae; genus Ambystoma; species Ambystoma mexicanum. The sequence continues at coordinate 141,300,469 of NC_090930.1, read as the reverse complement.
GAAGCCCATGCTTAATGGCAGTTATAATTGTAATGTAATTAGTGATGTCATCAGTGATTTCATTGTGGTCATAGTCTGCGTAACAGGGGGCGCAAAGTTAAGGTGGCTTTAGCTTAATTTTTTTCAGAATTTTGTTGCATTAAGTTCTCACCTTAAAGTCCCTGCAACTAAAGTTTTTTTCCTTGAATTTAAGGGTTTTGTTATTCCATACATAGTTAACAATATTACACACAATTCAGCTAATCAAAACACTGTATTATGCCTAGAAAGTAAAATAAAAAGCAATTGGACAACCACATTCCCCCCAAATAAACCTGTTACAAAAACAAAAAATTATTTTGTATATGTACTCAACTTTTTAAAGTATTTACATGTATAAAAGTAACGATCAATATATTTTAAAATAAATATTTACAATACTGCTGCCCATATATATGTCTATACATGGTTTTAGAGCAGCGTTTACCAAGGATACATGCGCGGCTAAATATAGCAAGGACTGCGGGAGGGGGTGACCCGCGTGTGCGAAATGAGCCAATAGAAAGTTGGCATCCTTCAATGTGGCTACCCATCTTCATGTTTTCGCCTCTAATACCCCAGCCAATGGTATCACATGCTGCAGTTCCGTGCCTACCCATTTTACGCGTCAAACGATCCAATCACACATTGTGAAGTATTGACGCGAGTACACCCATGCTGTTTGACGTAACCTGTGCGTAAAAAAAATAAGCCAATGGGACGTCAAACTCCTGTAACGCGGCTATGCCTCTTTGTGCATAATGCATCAGCCAATCATAAGACATGCTGTGGCTCCGTGCCTACACGTGACTTTTATATGCGTCAACAAACTATTCAATCACACGTTGTGCTGTATCGACGCGGCTATGCTCACACTGTTTGACACCCGTGCATTCGAGACTGTACAGTCAGATGGCGGGGCAGTCTGTAGCCATGAATAATCACTGCACCCTCAAAAAATTACTTTACATTAATCATTGCTTTCTCTACTTGTTAGTGAAAGTGTTTCTGAGTAATTGAAAAGCCCTTTTGGCACTTTACTCCTTAAACCCTTCATCCTTATTACCGAATTTTCCCCTTGGACTCACTCTACCCTGCCCATCCCTTCATGTTAGCCTCCAGGTCCTTGGCTTACTTCCCCTCTTGCTCTTGTCGTCGGACACTTGAGCGCCGATGAAAAAAGTCTAAATCCCTTCAGGTTCTCGAATCGCACTCATCTGCACATTCTTATTGCGACTCCCTTCTTGATAACAAAAAGCAATACTTCTCTTCACTGACCCTATGTTTTTCACATCACCCATGTTGTCTGAGTTTCTTAATAGTATTTTCTCACTTTCCGCTACTGACTTTGCTGATTACCTCACCACCGCTAAAGTTTCTAAACTTTGTGCCTCTTTCTCTTCATCTTCTCTCACCCTCCCTCCTTTTCCTTACCTTCTTTTTCCAATCCACCTTCTTACTGACTCTGATACTGCCCATGTCCTTGCTCTTGCCCATCCTACTGCATCTCCATCCAACCCCATCCCATCTATGCTGATTCCTGTGGTCTATCCACAGATTCTTTCTTACCTTAATGTTCTTATCAATCGTTCTCTCTCTTCCTCTGTGTTTCCTGACTCATTTAAACATGCTACTGTTATTCGTATACTCAAAAAACCTTCTCTGGATCCTTCGCTTCCTGGTAATTTTCAGCCTATTTCTTTGCTTCCCTTTCTAAGCTCTTGGAGCACATTGTCAACTCTCAAATGTCTTATCTTTTCTCTTCTTCCCCCAATATGGCTTTAGACCTGCCCACTCTACAGAAACGGCTCTCTTGCATGTCTCCGATTTCTTTCTTTCTGCATGTCACAAGAAACTCTGATTCTACTGGATCTTTCAGTGGCCTTTGATACTGCGGATCACCCTACTTTAATCTGGCTGCCATTCTATTGGTATTTCTGGCTCTTCTCTGGTTCAAATCCCATTTTTCTAGTCGTCCTACTCTGTGTGTTGGGTCAGCCAACTCTCTCCTCCTCATTCACTCCTCTATGGTGTTCCCCAAGGCTCTGTCCTCTTTTATTTTCATTGTACACTATCCATCTTTCCTCACTTATTTCTTCATTTAACCTTCTGCTATGAATTTTATGCAGACGATTCTCAAATCTTTTTCTGAGTTTTGACCTCCGTTCACTTTCAAGTCTCTGTCTGTCTCTCCTATGTGCAGTCCTGGATCGAAGTCCTCTTTTTTTTCCTCCTTCCTCTCCCACTTCTTCTCCCCCACCATTTCTATCTTTCAGCATTCTTTCTCCTTATCTGCCCTGAATCTTGGGGTTCTCTTTGATTCCCCTCCTTTCGTATCCTTCTCACATTTCTCTTATAACTCGCAATTATCATCTCCTTTTTAATCTCCGTCGTGCTCGCCATGTTTTCTTTTCATGCCAGTAAACTTCTTATTTCAGCCCTCATTTTCTCCCGTTTCGATTATTGATCTTCCCTCTCGATAGGACTTCCTGCTCCCAGTTTTATCCCTCTTTGTTCTATCTACATCTCTGCTATTCATTTGTTTGTTGGCTATCTCCCCGTTCTTCGCCCAGTGTTTTTATCAGCTGCCATTCTCCCATTTCAGTCTTGTCTGTTTTTTCATTTTCTCTCAATTGTTTTTAAATGTCTTTGTGGGTTTTCTCCCCATATCTTGCTTCTCTTGTTTCCTTCTATTCACCTTCTTGAACCCTTCGCTCTGTCTTACTGATTGGTTGCCCCCTAAACCTCATTGTTCTTCACGCTTTCGCTCCTTTTCTCTTCTTGCTCCCTTTCATTGGAACTCGATCCCTCTTACTATTCATTCTTCCCCTACTTATCTCTCGGCAGAAGGCACATTTTTTGTTCTCGCTGTCTGCTTCATGATCAGTTGATGATTCCTGCTATTACCTTTATCGATCACTGTGCCATTTTCTCACTTTGTGCCTCAAGATCAATTGATGTTCCCTGCCACCACCACCACCATTGATTTTTATTCTGTTTCCTTTGTCTGTATAAAAAGATGCATTGGCAAAAGTGGAGTATAAATTCAATAAAATACAAATACCTAGGCATTGCGACTGTCCTCTCGCCCCACTGATCGCTCTGCCTACATTGCGTATCAGCAAACACTGTGGTTCTGGTTCACATGGGGGTTGCCGCGTCTTTCTATCTCTACTGGTCTGCTCTTTCTGCTGCGTACTCTTGAACGCTGTGGCGTCTCTTGCCGGTAGCATCTCGATTCTCTGGCCACAGATGTAGCTCACTTGAGAATTGTTTTTAGTTTGATGTTACTTATTTCAGTGTGCACAATTTCCACACACCACTAGCCCTTGATTATTATTTGACTCTTGGTGAGTAATACATGCTGTATGTTTAGAATTGAGGTGGCAAGTGCACATTTTATGACTGGCTAGTAGCTTGCAGCTTGAATTTCTGCCCTTACTGGTCTGTCATTCGAGAGATGAGTCTCTAAAAGAATCGGAGATACGCTGGCAAGTATCTTGTATGGAGGCTTGACTTGAGATAGAGATTAACTGGTAAAATACATGCTGGCTGTGGGGTGGGGGTGGTAGGAATGAGGGTCCTCCAAACTTCCTCTGTCCCCCTCAGAAGGACTGGCACTGGATTCCTCCCTGGCAGGCCTCTGACCTCAGGGCCCCCTTTTTACAAGCTCAGTGTACAAGGTCACCCACCGACCAAATTCACTAAGTGTTACTTGGAGCATTTAACAGTGGAGTGTTTTTTTGCCTTTCCTAGTGCTCCTAAAACGACATTTACTTGGGGGAGATATTTTCATAATAAAAGCAAACAAACTTACAGAAAAATTCCTATACCAAGAGCGTCCATGTCCAGGTAATTCCATGCTAGCTGGATTTGTGGTTGGGTGTAGTCTACTGTGGAAGGAATATTTGTCAGCCTCTATTTAGAAGAGAGTTTAATAAAGGGTTTTGAAGAACCCTGTAACTCAAGCTGGATGAATGTTCATAGAGAAGATAGTATTATAGTAATTTATCACTATTCCTCTACATTGTTAGTTGTGAGATTTCTCTGCAGCAAAGAAGAAAACAAACTATTGTGATAATAAAACCAGCATTCTCAGCTAGTTACAGTATATGCTATTTTGTGTTTTCCCAACTTAATGTTCCTGTGTTCTTGTATTTTTGGAGAGGCCCGTGCTGAAAAGAGATCTCAGTGGATGGTCCTCGTGGATTGGGTGCGGGGCGCCCATAGGCGAGACATGATTCCCCCTTTCCCTATTGATGACCAACCTAACCCTCCCCCAGGCTTTCTAGGCTACTGTAAGCCAGCTCCCCATATTTCATCCCTGACAGTACTGGGATGAGGAAGAGGCGACTGAGAGTAGAGAACACCAAACACCCATTTAACCACTCTAGTACTGGGACGGGGAAGATGCATGTAGAGGACTATGATGGTCAGGCAGGTCCCTCTAATATTAGTCAGGCAAGCCCAATTGAAAGTGTACACCTGCAACCTGTTTGCAGGTGTATACATGGAAAGCTAGAGAACAATAGAGAGAGCAACAGGGAGACCTGTGTGAGAGAGACCAGCAGGGGACCCACGTCGTGAGGAGGCAGCCATGGTGGGACCTGAAGCAGAGCCAGAATGTCGGCTGACATCCCAGGTGTGGGAGCGTCCGTGTTAGGGAAACAAATAGCTGGAGATGCGAGCAAGCAGATCGGATGCCGTCTGTGTCTGCCCAGAGGCAGTGGAGTTGTCGACGTGTGCTCGACAGCACCCGGCATAGGAGCGGGGCTCACAGAGGCTGGCCTGCCAGCCTGGGGAACAGAGAGGAAGCAGCAGAAGCCGCCGAAGAAGAACACTGTGACCGGTGAGTGTCTGGGAAGGCCACACAGTAGCTGGGGCATTCCTAGAGGGCTGCAAGTAAGCAAGAAACTATAAGAAAACCTGAAAACAAACAAAATCATGCAAATTGAATATCGAACTATAAGAAAACCTGAAAACAAATTAAGTCGTGCATAATGAATATCGAACTGATTAAATCCTTGAAATGAAGCATATTACACTCTGGGTTTAAATTAAACGTTATGGCAAATAACAGATAAAGGGAAAGTGCCCATGTGAAAACAACTTAAGTAAAAGAGTGCAAGTATGAAAGAGTATCATACAAAGGTGGGGGCATGAACAAGACCACCATAAAGTTAACGGTATGCATGGATGCAGTTTGGCAAGACCAAACACCAGCAAGAGGTGTGGGACACGTTAAGCAGAGCTAAAAGGCTGACCAGAAGAAGCCAGGGGAGGGTAAGACTACACCTAATGCCCAGGGATCAATAAAAAGAGACTAAGTTAATGTGACTGTAGACAGGAGTAAGTCCAGAAGAACATGCGTGGGATGTAGAGCCTAGGGATCCTAGTTGCACGCCCTGTGATGGGTGGACTGTGTGGTCTGACAACAGCACCTAGACCAGTGAGCCCTAAATCCTTGAAAGACAAACCGATACAAGTTATTGAGCTAACATCTTGGGGAAGGGACCCTGAGACACGAGGAACTACTAATATTGTCTTGCGGTTGAAGCCTCAAGATCCCTTTTCTTGTGAACTGTGTTGCTTGGAACTGAACCTCGAGGATTGTATGGAACTGTGTTGCCTTGAACTGGAGAAGGTAATCTTGAGACTTTTGGGGACTGTTTTGAACTTGGAGAAGGGGAGCTGAAGAAGAAGCTAAGAGCTGGAAGAAGCTCAGGACTTTATGTTGATTGCTGTTTCTTTGATTATTGACACATCGTTTAGCTTGATTTGTGAGGGCAAGGATAGGGTAGGACACAGACAGATGTTTAAGTTGAACTCTTGGACTCAGACCTGCCTTTAATTTCATTCAGGTAGGGAAATCCCAAATTAGAATAGGGCAAGTTAGGCATTCTACCATCCTGATATTTACTTTAATATGTCAGTTTGTTTTGACCTTTGGATCTGTCTGTCTTGCTTTGTGATGCCTTCACACTTCCCCATCAGACCAGACAGTTTGGCATTCCCAGATAGCCCCTTCAACCCTGCAGCTGTACTCTTTGGCATCACCTCTTGCTACTCCTGTCTTAGAACATGTTACTTCCCTAGCATGTCTCCTACCTTATCTCTCTTGGGAACCAGGTGCTTTATAACCAACACAGTCAAGGCAATGCTCTTGAGGATGAATTTTGTATATTTATTTGCTCAGACACCTGTAGCTCAAATGGACCGGCCGCCTCAGAATGGGGGCAGTATTATTCCAAATCTAGCTCAATAGCTTGGCAATGCCAGACACCAGGCGCTGTTCTCATGTGATTCGTCATTCACAGTGGCAGCGCTAATCTAATCATCTGAAACAACATTCCGTTCTTAGCTTCTGTGAACTACTCGGCTGGGCGCAATTAACTGCTATCTGCACTGCGTGTCTCCCTACGTCCATAACCTTGGCTATCTGAACACTCGCTGAGGGGAAGGATCCATGAACTCTAATTAAATGGACAGAGCAAAAGCTCCAAAGGTGGCCTAATTCTATAGCTACCAGAAGCTGCAACTTCTAACGAGGCCTAATCCAAAATGGTACAACTCTTGCTCATGCGGCACACATCCCCATTGTTACTACAGCATTACCCTTACCCTATCTCACTGCTGGACACTTCAGCTACCTTTTCACCTGCTACCAAAATCTTTCCTGGATATAAAATAAAACACCATATTCTAAAATCTCCTTAATGCAGCCAAAGCACAACACCAATCACCACTTCTAGCTACAAAACATTTTAAACACACCCGACTCTAACCTCTAAATATAATAAGCAGCGTTATTATATTGTTGCTCCCTCTTTCATTGTCTAAGGCTATGTGATGCTCTCTAAAGCATGTCAATGCTAACTACAAATAACACGTGTGCAGAACTGCCAGACCAAACAGCAAAACACTGACACTAAATGACCAGCGCTTCTTACTAATCCAATTTACGCAGCCTAAACCTCTTTCCATGGTTGGGACATTGCATTTGCATCCCAACACTCTCCCTTTAGTTAATTCATTAACTAATCTTGCTCCCCTCTCTCTGTAGGAATCATCCTTGGGCACCCACACCATACATACATGACTTAAGCTTTTTCTGGTCTGATCATATTCTTTTGGGGTACAGGTCATAAAGCCAGATTCCCGTCCCCTGCAAGATCTACCCAGTGCTATACATAGTTCTCTAGGTCAGTTGGGGGGTGCGAAAGTGTCCACTGGGGACCAACTGGATGTTCTAACCTGATCATCTTGTACTCTATTTTACCATACCATTTTTCTGTGTGCACGTGTTTTAAGAGGAGAGTAGCTTTACCTTTTGTGAGGGTGAGGGACATCATCATAGCTCCTTTGGGTAATGTCTTGGAGCAGCATCGCAGGACAAGCTGGCAGGAGAAAAATATGACAAGTAAGAATACAATAATGGAAGCTAAGACTTTTATGGCTAGGCCCAACCAGGAAGGGCCCCATGAAAATAATGAATCCAGCCAATCCTGCTCTTCCACCCCAGCTTCCTTCTCCATGCAACACACACATTATACAGGGTCCCTATGGTGTGGGTGGGTCATTGTCTGAGTCATTGGGTGGGTTATAGGTGCAACAGGAGCTGCCTAATATCTTACATATGCCCCCTCCATGGCCATGCAGAGGTCCAGTATGTACCGGTTCTGTAGTGTCATCCACTGCATGGTCCTCAACACCTCTCTGATTGAGTTGATGCAATGCTCTGTCTCATTCGCAATTGGGATCATCTTCCATCTTGTTATCTTCAGCCATTTTGAATTGGCTGCAGTTTGGATGCCAGGGATGAGCAGGGAGGTAAGAATGTTTGTCTGCTGAACAGACAGTATTGCTCCAGTATGGCTTTAACTTTATCAACAGAGTCTTGGGAAAAATAATTTGAACGTTTATAGCAAGAGTAGCTCATTAATCGATGGGCATGGTAGTGGGGCGGGGCCACAGTTGTTACTGGGGGTTGCTGTGGCACATTTATGACTGTGAGGTGGTCAAGAGGCCCAATGAGGACAGCAAAATGTAACGCTGTCACAGAGCACACCCCTTTCCAAAAAGGCAGAAGGTGGATATATGCAGAGCTCCCACAGGTCCGGAAATGTTCATGAGCACCGCAGTACCTCCAGTCAGGTCTGGAATAGACAATTGCCTCTGAAACACAAGGAAAAGCGTGTAACTATCTGTACTTTAGGAGGTCTTTCATTCATATCCACATTAGCATTTGTATGTGTTTACTCCATACTTCAAAGCAGTTCTCGTTTACATGGTAACTACTTCCTCCAAGAACCGCATTAGTTCCCCTGCTCTGCAGATCACAATCCCCCCTTTTCCATTTGTTGTTCGAGAACACAGCACCTTCCAACTGTAGTTGCACTTTGATTTGACATTGCACCAGCTCCTTATTTTCAGAACATGGACTGGTGTCTGCTTCTAGCACAGATGCTTGAATCTTGTGTCCTTGGAACAACCCTTGTACATAGGGCTATGTACACTAAATATTGTGCGGTCAGAGTTGCCATTTCCTTGGGAATAAACAAACTGGGAGTGCCAGTTGCGTGTGGGATCAGGAAACATGTAGCAGGAATCCTTTGACCTTGCCCTTCCCTTCTCCCACACATGAGTATACCAAAGGTTATCTGTGTCGGGGAGAACTCCTTGATCTGCACACTGATACACTCTTATTTGCTAACACATGTGCTACTTCAATGTCCTTATAGTCCCCCTTTATATGCCCTCACCATATAACTCTTGTCAAAAGAAAGGAAATTAAGAGAAGAAGAGAAAAACATCCAATACACATGATATTCTTGATGCACTGCTCCCGGAGGCTGTGAGTAAGAGTTAATATTTGTTTGTCCAAATGGGCACAGTCCTTGCATAAATCTCAAAACCATATGGGCAAATCTAGGGATGTCCCTCCAGTGTGTCCTGGGGAGGAGGGCCTGTACTAGTGCTCCTCATGATGTCTGTGAGGTGGATCCAGTACTTTAGTCCTTCAACCTTCACTGCAGATGTCGTAAAGTAGATAACCTTGTAAACAGGTGGTGTTCCATTTCCTGATGAATGAGTGGGCAAACAATGAATCTCCTGGGAAGAGTTTGTTGCAGAGAGCCTAGGTCGACTGTGCCAGTTGCAGACCGCTGCTGTGAACGGGGTGCAAGCTGCTGAGAGATAACTAACACATTTGGTTAAATCCCTGATTTAGCCCTGACACTCCTCCCCTAATGTATCAGCTGTTCTGTGAACATCAGAGACTGTGCTTGCAGGTGTGTGTGTGGTGGGTGCAACTTTCTACCTGTCACTATTACGTGAGGGCTTGAATGATGCTCCTTCCCCAGCGGATTCCTGAGGCCTAAACAGTGCGAGTGGAAGGCAGTGGAGCCAGTTCTTCCCCAAAGAGTGACACATTTTAGACATGCACTGTTTTAATAAACCCTTAAAATGCTCTACAATTCCGTTGGGTTGCAGGTGGTAAACTGAGCATAGTTTCTGCTCTATGCCCAATAGAGAGGTAATTTGTTGAAATGGCTAGTTAAAAAACTGCGGCCCATTGTCGGATGTTTGGACATCACATATTCCCTAGTGAGGAAATACCTTACATACCAAAATGTAGCTGCTGATTTGGCATAGGGTCCTACTTCAAGCCAATGCGATAATGGGCATACTACAACAATCAAGTACCTATTGTTACTGCATCTGTTAACCATATCAACATAGTCTGTGGAGCTCTCAAAAGGGCCCTGATGGGCAGGAAAATGTTCCCCATAACATTCAGATGGTATGGATTGTACTGTAAAGGTGGCAGGTGGTACCGTTTGCTACAGACCTGTCCACATGTTCCTGAGGATTGGAGACAAACCAGTTCTCCTGAATGTCTGCTGCAATTTATTGTTTAGATATATGTGTAGAAAAGAGCAATTGCTCAAATCCTAACTACTTTACCTGTAATTGTTTGTCTCAATATCAGGTCCGTTGGGAACCGAGAATATCCCCCTTTGATCCACAAATCCTTCTCCTCTTGTGGAGCTTGTCCCTGGAGTTCAATAATCCTTGTCAGTGGAACTGCATTGTAAGGATCTAGCCGCTGCACCTGCTGGAAAGCTATCTCAGGGATGCTGTGAGAGCAGGTTCTTTTAGGTACGCTGTCTCTTTTGCTGCTTTGTCTGCTGTGTTATTTGTACGGGCTGTGTATTTTACCACGGCAACCACTGAGGGATGTGTCAATGTGTAAATTAATCTTGCTACTAATGCATGGTCTAAGGGTATTCCATCTGATTTTTTTTTTAACCCTTTCCTGCGACATCTGGACAATCCTGAATGCACGGTCCAAGTGACATATGCTGAGTCAGAATAAATGATAATTAAAGTACCTTGTGACATTTCTAACGCTTCTATAAGCACTATGAGGTCTGCTGCCTATGTGGAGTAATGTGCACGGAAACTCTTTTTTACATGAGCTTGGACTCCCCATCTAAAAGATGAACTACTGCTGCACCAGTGTGTCTTTGTCCTGTCCCCTGATCAACCGTCGATGAACCATCAACAAAGAGCACATCCCCCTCCTCAAGTGCGTCCTCCCTGACCTGGGTTGCGTCCTCTTCAGGACCTTTGTATGCTACAAAACTGTGCACTACCTCGCCTGATTGTACGGGAACTGCAAAGAAGGTGGCTGGGTTCACTGTGCAGCACCTGACAATGTAAATGGAAGAGTGGGACAATATGACCTCATAACCAGACACTCTCTGTGTTGTAAGAGTTGAAGTGGATCCCTCTAAAAGGGCAAAAACTGTGTGTTCCACATATGTCACTGGGCATCTCATCGTGATCACAGAGGATGTTTGTATTGGGAAGGCTGCTGCTGCTGCTAGAGCCTGCTTGCATGGGAAATGACCCTACATTACTGGATCTAAAAGTCCACTGTAGAAGGCCAAGGGTTTATGTCCTATGAGTGTCTGCTGTGTGGCCATTTGAATGTGAGAACAAGAAAGAAAATTGCATAATCTGGTGTTGCTAAAACTGGGGCTTTGCTTATCACATTTTTGAATTTCTGAAAGGCTGTGATTGTAGAGGAGCAGGTGGACATGTCATCCCTAGCTCACACCCCCGCATCTCTGTCATACTGGAACAGTAGGAGAAGAGCCCTATATGGGACACCAGTTATCATCACAAAACTGCATTGAGTGTATGAGATACGATATGCACTCAGACAACCGTATCGAATGTACCCTTGCAATGAGAGGGTGGAAGGATGTCTGCACACACCATTGGACATCATAGAGCTATAAGTGAAATCTGACAAGAGCAGAGTGACGTCATAGAGGAAAGATGCTGAGGCTTACTAAAACGATATGCAAATACTCAAAGAATAAAGATGTAACTAAGTAATAAGAGAAACATGTAATTGAATATGAAAAAATTGTATATGCAAAGAAGATAAAGTAACTGGCTGACTAATAAGTGTACATACGCAGAAATGCAAAGTAGATGAGACATATCAAAGCTTGCTGCAGAGGAAAACATAACATAGCTAGAGCAGTCATGATGGAAAGATGGACGTCAGACTCATATTAAAACCAATGAAGCTACCTCAGAGACAGACCAGGGCTGCAGAGTCAGGCGACTCTGGAAAGACAGCCTTGTGTGAAGAAAAAAGAGGAGTCTATTGGCCTGGGATCAAGGATGCTATGGCAAGGAATAATTGCAAGGCACAAGGGGAGTCAATTAAATATGCAGAAAGCCTATGTAAGATGGAGTGAGCAAGTCTCCAGAGGAAAAGAAGGGTAATACACCCAACTCAATTGAATCAAATAGCAGTAAATAGAAGGTCTAGATGGGCAAATCTGTGGTCTCCTCACACATAATTTAGAAGTTGAAAACAAGGGCTATTCATTTAGCTCAGACAAAGATAATGGTGTGCGTACTCCCTTGAATGTCCCAGAATACAGAACAGGCTTCAATGTCAACTACAAAGGAGAAGCCTGGGCTTGGGGCCTGACTGATGAGAGACGATGAACTAATTGGGAAAGTGGGGAGTAGTCTGACGTTGCTTGTGGCAGCTGTGTTTCATTTTGCTTCTGTGCTTCTAACGAGCCAAAGGTCCAAGGTTGGGAAAGCATGCCAACCAATCAGAGGGTCTATGTAGCTTCATGCTATCCAATTTTGCAAAGACCAACAGGCTGCCATTTTCCGCTATAATCAGTATTATATGTATTAAGAGGTGGTTATCTCAAGGCATATCCACCAGATAAGAGGCCACCAATTAAGTTATTAACACTTATATATACTATAGGTACATATGTCCCCATAACCAATCCTTCCCTTCAATAGGTTTTAGTTTGCCATGTAGGATGTCATAGATGATGCATATCGAGGTATAAAAGGTATAAAACCTTTTTATAATCACACTTGGGTGTGAGTGTGTGAATTACTGCCTGTTATTCACCAGATTACCCTACTTTAATTTTATGCTAATAATAATGTAGTACTTTGCCATATTCTTTGAATCTGTCTGTTTATTTGGGTCAGAGATCATTATTAGTAATTCCATCTAGCACATGACACGCTTTAAAGTGCTAGAGCACATGATCATTTCTCCTGTGCATGTAATCATTCACTTAACTTTCTACGCTTCTTTTAGCCCTTGCAACAAGGTCTTGGTGTAACTGGAATAATCAAAAATCTATGACTGACAATAATGACATGGTCCTAAGAACTATTGCATCTCCTTGACTGTAGTCGGCTACAGTGTGTGTTGTACTGCCGTTGCTCTTTCTGGGGCTATTCTCCTTCCTGTTGATAATATTATTTGGCCTAGGTATACTACCTCTTTCTGGAAATACTGCATTTTATTTGTGTCTACTTTGTACGCCTTTTCTGCAAATAATGTTAAAATTGTCACTGAATATGTCCTACGCTGTCCTTCTGTAGAGCTGCAGACTAAAAGGTTGTCTATATACTGAATGATTGTGCTCAGTACCTGTATGTTACCTAAATCCATATGTAGTACTCTGTTGAAAATACACGGGAATTTATAGTACCCCTGACGTAATCTTGTGTGCTGAAATCTTTGCCTGCGGTAAGTAAACACTGTCAGATATTGGGAATCTGGGTGTGATGGAATAGAGAAGAATGCATTCTTTAAGTCAATGACAGTAAAGTATGTAGCTTCAGTGGGTATGTTGCAACGAATCGTGGCGGGATTAGGGCCCACTGGGAATTCTCCCTCTACAATGTTATTCAAAGGGCAGAGGTCCTGTATCATCCTCCAACTGGAACCCTTAGTTTTTTTTCACCGGATATATGCCTTTGCTGCATGGGTTCTCTGATGGCTGTATTATGCCATGTTCCCATAATGCTACAATGCTGTTATAAATCCCTTTATCAGCTTCTCATGACAGGGGATAAAGTCGTACTCTTGTTAACACTGTGCCTTGCTTCAACTTGATGTGAATGGCCTTCATGCTCTTCAATAATCCTACACCGTGGGGGTTACTCGTCCACAAGCTACTGGGTACCTTCTCAATATTCTCCTGTAAGTGTAAGCACAAATATAATTTCTCCTGTGCCTTTGGCATCCTCAAACAGCTGTTCATCAGATATGTCCCTTAGTGGCTGTGTTTTTGGTCAATGCACAAAACAGTGCACCATTCATCCCCTTCCTCATCTGTACCTAACAGAATTCCTTTATCCTTTTTTGTGATCACTGCTTCCAAATCTAATGTAATGAACGTGCCTGGTGCATTTTCTTGGGGGACAGCTGGCCTGAACAGAAACTCAGTGGGTACACACAGAATCCTATCTTTTATTCCTGCCATCCATCCTAAACTGACACCACATAAAGAAACAAATCTGGATGTAAGGGCACTCCTCTTGTGGCACTGTTGCTGTAAAGCGCTGGTGTTTTTGCGGCAGCCCTAGAATGGTATATGCCTGGGGTTGAGCAAACTACGCCTTCTTCTGTAAATGCAATGGTCCTATTTAGTTTACTTAGGAAGCCCCTGCCCAAAAAGTTGACTGGGGTATCTGTTGAATACAATTATGGAGCTGACACCGCATGTGTGCCTACTGTGATGGGTAAATCTTCAGTAAAAGGAACAGACACATTTGTCCCAGAGAATCCCTGCATGTCCATTATCTTACCTGACAAGGAAAACCATCCTTCCCTAATACAGGACTTTGTAGCTCCTGTGTCACCACAAAGATAAATGTTTTATTTCCTAGCCGCACTCCTTCCTGGCATTCCTCTCTGGGTTGGCAGTGACTGACAGAACTGGGCATGTCAGAGCTCTCTGTGGGCTGTTCTATTGGGATAGGTGTGTGTTCCATGAAGTGGGAAGTGGTTGCCTCCTAAAACACTTGCTCTGGTGTACTGTGTCACTGTACCTTGTGGCAAGAGAGTTATATCCCATGGCTGTGTAAGGTTCTGCAGGGGTGGATGCTGTATGTATGACTGTCTGACATTTGGCGCTGGGTACTAAATTGGCTGCACAGGCGTTGGGTACTGAAACTACTGTGGTTTTACTGGACTGTGGGTTGGGGCGGGCATGGCGCCTTGGGGGTATGGGGTAGCTAGATGCAGAATCTTCGATAGCAGCTCATAATTGAGTGCAAATGCTAGTCTGCTAGGTTAGGCACAGGGATCATAAAAATAGGGTGATCTGCTTCTGCATTTTTGTGTATCTTCCCACAGGACCAACACTGTCCTCCAAACCTACGCCTCGTACCTCTGAGCCACACCCTCTGCCTCTCTAAAATCATCCTCTTCCCCTCTGTAGAGGAGGTCCCAAATAAAGCCTGCTCTCCAATCGTCCATTTTGAAGTACCAGGAACGTTCACACCGAGATATGTGATGTATGATGAGAAAATAACCCAGCAGAGAGCCGCAGTAGGGCTTTGCCCAGTACCGATTAGAAGAACAGCACCTATTGACGTACCTATACCAAGAACACCATGGACAGTAAGATATCCATTAAGAAAACCCTACCAGCAAATACGGCGAAATGAAGATTGCTTAGGTACAGTCCCGGAAGAAACCAAAAAGGCCTTAATGAAAGAGGAGTGGTGATGTCACAAGGGCCTGGACTGACTTGTAGACAGAAGAAATGACAACCATAGAATGATGCAGAGAGACGAAACGTTATGAATAAGGATATCGTGAACATAGAATGAAGGCACGATGTCAAAATGCAAGAAGCTAAGGCTGTAAGCAGGATGAAGATATCCAACCCGCTAATGCCTGTACATATGCTTGAAACGCAAGAAGCTAAGAAACCAGTGCAGCTTGCTATGCTTAGTAGAAGAATAGAGCGGCAAGCTCCATGTTTACATAATGTACCTCAAAACAAAGCACAGTATTATAAGTGTGAGTCCACTTTGCATTAAAAGCAGAATCAACTTAGGTTACTAGAGGCCAAGCACGACAAGCTTCATATTCTAGCAAAACGAGGATAAACGGCTGAATCGAAACTCAGCAGATGCAACTCATGCCAAAGGAGCCATGGTCATACCAATAGACGAAGCGAACAGTAGCTACATCTAATTGAAACTTAAGAACAGAATATCCTGCCTCTGAAATGTCAAGATAAGGAAGCACAGGCAGGTGGCAAGCCGAATAAGAATTAAATGCACAAATCTAGAGAAACTAGGCAAATTCACAGTGTCTGCATCACGTGACCATCCGAGCGAGGAGAAGCACGAGTTCACACTTACGCGTGGCATCCGCCCAGGAGAATATAGCAGAACTTTCCCAGTCAGAAGATGCAGTTTCGAGGCCAACCACAGTAACATAATTGACACATTGTTGTTGAAGTGATAATTGATTGTAACCTTAATTGGAGGAAGGCCGGGTAGCTGAGGGGGCACCCTGCACCTGGCTGTCCATTCTGCGTGCTGCCAGCAAAGTAGAAATGTATGCATGGGGTTGGTGCCAACCCAATCACAATGGACCAAATAATCTAGGGTCCTATAGTTAGTAGAACCAATGGAACGTCGTACTTTTAGCGCTGTCTCCAGTAGACATTTTTGAAGGAAGGGCTTAGACGCCAACCTGACATTGTTTACCCAATCCCCTCACTCTGTTACCATATACAGATATAACACCTATATTAATGTTACCTTTTCCACCTATTAACTTTGGAGTGTTACACATCAGCTAAGACGAGTTTTTAGTATAAATGTTGTTGTTTTTATGAAGTTCGTTGGAGTTGAAGCGAAACGGACGATCACATCATTGCTGATTTCCATGACTCCCTGTTTTTTGTACTTGTCAATATACGGACTCCCTTTGTCAAACCATTGACTTGTCCCTATTGAGTGGTGTTGGAGTAATTGAATCTGCACCCCCATTCATCTCGAGGTGCAGCTGTCTCGTCTTAAAGTACTTCGGAGCAAACCCTGACTCTATGGGCTGGCCGGGGGTCTCCCCAGTACACTTGGTAGTTAAGATCGGATGGTTTATTGACTATCGATTATTGATTAAAGTAAGACAACTATTGACCGTCAGCATAAAGTAACTCTAGGTCTTCGGCAATATCACAAGTCCTTTGCCATTCGGCTGAGTAGACCATGAAACTCCCCGTATACAGTGGCAGATTAAAAGAGACTGCAGTCAGAGCCTGAAGGGACCCATGTTCCCCACACTTCCCTTCCCATTCCTACGGGCAGCTGAGTGGGCGAAAAAGCCGAAGAAGGCGGTAACGAAGGCGGTGATCCCGAGGGTCCAGAGAAGAACAATGCGAACGGTGAGTGAAACAAAAATTGAATGCTTTGGCAAATAGTGCATGCCTTAGAACAAGTAAAGGGAAAAGGTAGCGGAGGGAAGAAAACAAAATATAGTTAGAAGTAGAGAAGACTGTTTATATATATAAGGGGATAATGACTCAAGAATATAGAATTGAAAGGTTACCGGGGCAGAAACCCGAGAAGTCAAAGGTTACCGGGGCAGACACCTGAGAAGTGAAAGGTTACCGGGGCAGACACCTGAGAAGTGAAAGTTTACCGGGGCAGACACCCGAGAAATGAAAGTTTACCAGGGCAGACACCCGAGAAGTAAGAGGATACCGGGGGAGACACCCGAGAAGTGAGATAATACGCCTTATTCCTATGCTTTAATATAGTGGCTAGAAATAAACGTGTACCCAGAGTCCAACATAATGGGGAACGATTAGACTACCACAGCGTTTTAAAGACGTTGTGAAGGGGGTACGTTTACGCTCCATGAAGGGGTAATGATTAGAGGCAGAGATATCTGTGTCCAGCTGGTGTCTGTTTAGTCTGTCATGCGTCTGTCGTATATGTTTTTTGTTGTGACATCATATGTCTAAAATTTTTCCTTGAGAAAATGAATCCAATTTTTGTGCGATTTTACAGCTGAGATGAAATCGCATGTGAATTAATGTTTTTAAGTAAATTGGATAAATTAAAAAAAATTGTTGAAAGTTTGGATTGGAGCTTGCGGTGTGGTGCTCGCTCATATTGTTAGAAGTTGTTTAAGTCACACGAAAACATGGACAAGTGTTATATAAAAGGAAAGGGAACAGATTTAAGCATGGAAGACATGACTCCATTAGCACACTTATGCAAGCAGTTGCCAAAACAGGACCCCAACCTAAAGAAATATAGTACTGAGTGGGTTAAAGGTACCGCCCACAAGATGTTTATGCCATGGCCACAAAATGGGTCTCTATCTAAACCATCTTACAACATATGACGAGATATTTGCATGCCACATATTCAGGCAAGAAGTTGGAAAAACACCTTGCTGTTCTTGAGTTGTGGAAAATGTATGAACAGGGAAAGGAGGAAGAGCCGCCAACAGATTGGATACTTAATGTATGCACAGAGGGGGGTGAGATGCCTACCGCGCCACCTGTCCCACTCGAAACAAAAGTTGAAGAAAGTAAGGATGAGGGGTTATACCCACTGAGAGAGCTCAAAGCAGCCACGGGGTACAGCAACCCCGCATATGAGTCACCTACACATAATAGTGACAAAAATCAAGGGAAGGATAAGGACAAGGAGAGACGTGATGACGCAAGAAGAGATCAGCCACAGCCAAGTACATCTCTCAACAAGGAGAGAGAAGGAAAGAGATGGAAAGGAAGTGAGGATAGAACTGATGAGAAAGCATTTGCAAAGGACGAATGGATGGGAGGGCAAATTTTACTGAAACACGATGGCAAAAGCATTGATGACGTGAGACAAAAGGAGAGGTTAGATGAGACACAGAGAAAGGGAAAAGAGAAGGAATTAAGAGATGAAAGGATAAGGAAGAAAGACAGACAAAGGCGAGAACAGCTATATCGCGAAGAGCAAGAAAAACAGCTTGATCGCAACCCAAGAGCAGCCAATGATCAAGACAGACAGAAACAGCAAAGGTTAGAAGAAGAGCAAAGGATACGTGAGAAAAGAATAAAAAGATGAAAAGATGAGGAAACTCAAAGGGCATATGAATGTAGAAATGAAAAAAGAAAGGAAGAAGATAGGGTCAGAGAAGAGGCGAGGAAATGCAAGGAGTTTGATGAGGACATAGAACGTAAGCAAAGACAAAGAGCACGCAATCTTGCATATCTGGGGAGAGAGGTTAAAAACCTGCTCCAGTGGTAGATTGGGAAGACATCGAAGAATTTGTTCCTGAGTACAATTCAATACCAGGCATGTCTAGGGCAAATATTGACTATGAATTCCACACCAGAAGCATCGGAGGAACTATCGATAGAATATATGATGAAATGGGGCTAGAACAAATACCCCAAGGGGAGGGGGAAGACGAGCGCCTAGAGAGCACTCAGCTGTATGATACTGAGGATATCTCCCGAAGTAGTGGGAATAGAGAATTATCCCTAGATAGATTAGAAATCAGTAGAAACCATGACGATGCAAAAAAAATTTAATTGGGGACAGACAATGTCCGACTCCGAAAGGGAGGAGCGCGAGGAAAATGAGGAAGAGAGACGAAGCGAAAGACGACTCCCAAAGGAGAAGGGAATAAGATGGTCAGACACTAGCAAGTCGGAGTCAGCCATGCAGCCTGACCGATATGAAGAAGTATCTCACAGTCAGAGGGGCGTGTCTTCGCCACCCTCGGTGGACAAACTGAGAGCATTGCCAGGTAGACGGCGATGCAGAAATATTACCCCTGCAATAGACAGGAGAACAATGAGAGAAGAAAGAGAGGGCTACACATTCCAATTTCCGTTGCTCGAGAAGGGGGGAATAAGACCGCAATATATTCCATGGCCACACATGGATCGAGAAAATTTGGAAAACAAGCTTCCAATACTGACATCGGGAGCCAGAAAATGGATACACGAGTTAGAAAAAATAACAGGAGGAAACACGTTAGGTATTGGGGATCTTAAGGGTCTCCTAATCGCCATACTTGGTGAGAGAGCTGACGATGTGTGGGCACGAGCAGGCTACTCTGGTGTAACCACAATCAATACCTCACATGACGGAGCTCCATTTAACAATTGTAGAGGTGCTGTATGGAAAGCTCTACGAGTGGTTTATCCAGATACTTCTGATATGGGAGCTATAATGACGCGGAAAATTAAAGAGTCTGAGGATCCATTGATTTATATACAGAATTTTCAAGACGCCTGGGTGCTTGAGACTCGTGAATCTTGGACGAAATCTATACCAGTATTGTACCATATATTGTGCCAAGGACTGCCGGAATCGGTACAGAAACAGCTCAAGAAACTGGTAGGATTTGAAGCTAAACCTTGCGCAGAAATACAGTTAACCATCGCACATTATTGTAGGCTGCTACAGGAAAAGAATTGCAAAAAGGAGGCAACTCGAAAAGGTGAGGAAGCGAAATTGGTGCAAAAGAAATCGTCAAAATATGCTCTTGAGGGAGCCATGATAACTAGCGCAGCTGAATCGAGTATGCAGCAGGTGGCTAGTCCACAGCAAAATAATCAGGGTAATGCAGGGTTTTACCCACAGGGAAGAAGATTTAGGGGAAGAGGATGGCAGAATAATCAGGGAGGTTTCCAAAATAATCAAGGAGGTTTTCAAAATATGCAAAATGGTAATCAAGATATGTCAAACGGGCAAATAATCCGACCACCACCAGTATGTTGGCTGTGTGCAATGACAGGGAACTTGGCACGCACATGCAGAAGTCAAGGCATGATGCAGAACGGCCAAGGGACAGGAGCAGGTATGGTGAATCCACCTGCAGCCTTTCAGCAGGGAGTTGCACAGAATCACACGGTGCAACAACAAGCGCCAGGAGCGCAACAAGGTGCACAACCTCAGTGCATGGGGACTTTTCCACAAGGGCAGTCCCAACAGTCACCACTGCAAGTGGCACAAACGAGGGGCTCAGGGCAGACCACGAACCGTGGAATGAGGAGTAACAATGGGAATGGGGGAAATTCACCAGCACCCAGTGAGCCGAATTTGTTTATGAACTAGGACAGCTCACTGGGAACCCTGATGTGTTCTATCCTATCAGTGACACCAGACCCTCACAGGGAACCTAGGGTGGATGTCGTTATAGGGGATAGGGAATATTCCTTCCTTGTTGACACGGGTGCAACACGATCGTGTATTCGTGAAGGCAAATTTTCCTTGTCCAGCGAGGCCATAAATACTCAGAGTTTCACAGGAGCAACAAGTCATGTTCCCTTTAACAAAGCACTTCTAGTCTCTATAGGAGAATGTGAAATTAACGTGCCTTTATTATATTCACGTCCAGACCCCAGTAAACATTTTGGGGAGAGATCTAATGACGAAGTTAAACATGACAATCTTGTTTACAGAAGAGGGCATGGTGTGTTCAACTCCAGGAATGCACTATTCAAATGTATGCGAACTAATCAGGGTATACTCAGGACGCATAGCCATGAGGGCCATACCATTAGAGCCAGAAAATTTTGCATATGATATGCGTGTGCTTATGGCAGGATTACCAGGCCTGGCAGACAAAACCATGAGAACCCCTGATGAGTTCTTATTCAGACCCAGAATACCGATGCATGAGGAAGAGGGACAAGTATTTCCCTTGATGATACACACAGCTGTAGTACGAGGGAAAGTAGTCTTAATTGACAGTTACGATGACGAGGGCAGACAATGGTGTGCGATAATCGCCATTGAAGAAGGATATCGAGTGACTGACGTCACCAATGACAATCTATTTGAAGAATCAATAGATATGGGAGAGACAATGGTGGAAGTGAGCCTCACCTTTTGGGTTAAAATTATTAAAAGAGAGGAGCCCCAGAGAATGATGCTGGCACTAAAGTGTCCTGAATATTTTGATGGCGACATGGCCCAGGTGCCTGTCTCAGTAAGGACTACTGGACCCTATGATGTAGGCCTCTTGAAGGGGGTTGGAGAAGTAAGAATTAAATTGAAACAATGAGCTATTTTACCCAAGGCACAACAATATCCAATGTCCAGAGACACAGATGAGGGGATTTTTAGGACAATCTCTGCCATGATGGACCAAGGCATCTTAGTGACGTCAGAGTCACCATGTAATACGTCAGTGTACCCTGTGAAAAAAAGTAAAGGGGGGTCTTGGAGGCTAGTGCAAGATCTAAGGCCAATAAACGATATTGTTGAGGCTGAGTTCCCTCTAGTCTCTAACCCGTCTACAATCCTATGTAATATACCAGTTGAGGCAAAAATGTTCACGGTGATTGTCTTGAAAAATGCATTTATCTTAATCCCGTTGAACCGCGACTCACAGGATCTGACGTCATTCAAGTTCAGACAAATGTGCCTGAAAAGCACGAGGCTACCACAGGGGTACTGTGAGTCCCCTTCCATTTTCAACAGAGTCCTGCTGATGGACTTAAGCAATATTGCACTAGAAAGTGTTGTCCTGCAATGTGTGGGTGAAATCTTGATTTGCAGCACCACAGAAGAGCAATACAGATACGATTCCATTCAGCTATTGACTATGCTGGCTGAGAAAGGATACAAGGTTGACAACGAAAAGCTACAATATTGTCAACAAGAAGTGCTGTACATAGGCCAGCTGATCTCACATGAGGGGAAAAAAGGTGACCCCAGAAAGGGCTGAAGCCATATTGAACACGGCTAAGCCACACACGATAAAGCAGATGCAGAGCTTTTTAGGCCTATGCAACTATGTCAGGGCATGGATCTTTGACTACAGCTCTTACACTAAACCTTTACTTCAGGCCCTAAAGAAGGCCCATGTGACGAAGGAGAAGATTCAATGGTCTGAGTCCATGGAAAAGGGGTTTGCTGAACTCAAAAGAGCTATTTGCACAGCACCAGTTCTAGGGATTCCTAATTATGCAGAGGAATTTTACCTGTTTTCGCACACAAATGGCAGCGTTATGACGGCAGTGCTCGCTCAAAGAACCTTGTTGGGGTACAAGCCCCTGGCATATTACAGCGGGAATATGGACCCAGTGATGAGAGGCCACTTCCCGTGCAAACAAAGTTTAGCTGCCTCAGCGGTCGCCATAGAAAGGCCGCAACCATTGTAATGGGATGCTCCATGACATTATACGTCGAGCACTCGCTATTTGCCATTCTAGAGAAACCAAAAGGCACATTGACATCTCTGAGAGCTTCTGCTTATGAAGTGATCATATCAAATCCATCGATTAAAATAATTCGATGTAAGATAGTGAACCCAGCTATGTTTATAGCAGAGTCAGTCACTGAAGTAGAGCCCATACATGACTGTGCAAATTATGAAGAATTCTATGATGAAATCCCCAGGGTGAAAGAAAATGCCTTCGCAGGAGGAGAGATCGTCTTTATTGACGGGTCTTCAAGGATAGACCAAACTGATGGGCAAAGATACACAGGCGTTGCTGTGATGAAGAACATAGCAAATGGAGAATTTCAAGTACTTCTTAGTGCACGAATACCATCTCATTATTCAGCACAGGCTGCAGAATTATTGGCATTGATACTCGCCATTGAGAATCACGCAGACCAGGAAGTAATGGTGTACAGTGACTCCGCCTATGTGACGTCGACAGTGCACGCAGGCTTAGCATGCTGGAAAAGGAGGGTCTACCTCCAAGCGGACGGCACGCCAATGCAGCACACAGCCTTATTGGACAGGCTCATAAAAGCACTACAGCTCCCAGTGGGCATAGCAGTCGTGAAATGCGCTGCCCACACGAAAGGGACAGATATTATCTCGCGCAGAAATCACGCAGCACACACAAGCCAAAAGTGAGACGATCATGGAAGTGGAAGTCATCCATATCAATGAAAGGATGCTAGTGGCACAAATACATCTGAGAGTTATAGTGATTTGGGGCAAACACAACTAATGGAACTCCAAGGGGAGGCACCACAGGAAGAGAAGAACCTCTGGAAACGTTGAGGGTGTTCTTTAAACCTTTAAACCCCTCTGACAGCTTGTGGCGACAAGACAGCACTGGTAAACCAGTAATGCCTGTAGCCCTATTAGAAATAGCACTGGAGCAGTTACATTACCCAGCTCATATGACTAAAGAGAATCTAGCAGCAACGCTCGCGGAAGACTGGTTCATACCGAATTTAGTAGAGCACATTGCATTTTTCATGGTGAACTGTTTAATTTGCCAGCAATTTACAGCAGGGCACACATTAAAAGTAATGAGAGGAGTCATCCCCAGGCCAAATGGGCCTTTTCAGCACTTGCACATCGATTACGTCGACATGATTCAAGCATGTAACGGGTACAGATACTTAATTGTTGTGGTGTGTCCATTCTCTAGATGGATTGAGGCAGGTGGATGAACACACCCAAACTCTACCTGTGCGGCCAAATTTTTAGTGAGGGAAGTTTTCCCCAGATGGGGGGGGTCTGTGAAGTCATGAGATCAGATAATGGCCCTCATTCTGTCAATGCAGTGTTCGAGCAGATTAGCTTGCTGCTTGGTATAAAGAACAAGTTCTCGTCGGCGTATCATCCACAAGGTAATGGGATCTGTGAGAAGCTCAGCGGCTTGTTAAAGGAAAGGATAGCCAAGTTGAAGCTTACTCTAAAGAAGGGATGGTTGCACTGCCTTCCACTGGCATTGTATTCTCTTCGGAACCAACCCGGCTCCGACCATCATCTTACACCACACGAGATAGCCACAGGAAGAAGAATGAGGACTCCCCTAACACCCCGGGACAGAGCTAGATGTGATGCCCAGTCAACAGGAGAGGTTTTAGGACCTGAAATGCAAACCTATCTGAACTACATGACATCTTGCCTTATTGTAACTTCAGACCAGCTGCAGCGATGACGAAAAGGGTGCAGCGCAGCACAGAACACAGAAGGAGACACTACAACAGACCAAGTTCAAGGTTTACGTGTTCCACCCGTGTACCCTAGAGACGCCGTATTTGTGAAAAATAATACGAGGAAAAAGTGGAACGAGCCAAGGTTCAACAGCCCTTTTACAGTGGAGGACTGCACTCTGTCAGCTGCTAAACTGCAAGGCAGGAGAGTGTGGATTTTTCTCGGCGATATAAAACCCTACATTGGAGAAGGCCTCCTGCCTGCACCCCAATTAGAGGAATCGACGAACGATAGGGAAGAACCACAGCATGTGCAGACAAGATCCATGACGCAGAAGAAGGACGCATAATCAGCCAGACAAAAGAGAAGGAACTTTTTGCAAGTTGTGGCTTAAAATTTGACACATTCTCTAAGCAAAACAGGGGGAAAGGACATAGAAAAAACAGACACTCTGTGCATCCTAGTTGCAGGGTGAAGAACAAAATTACACACGTAAGCCACAACACAGGTCATTAGCTATTGAACTTTGAACTAAGACACACAAAAGCCTTAATAAAGAAAGGAGAACATGAGAGGTTTTGATCGAGGACATATAAGCTGGAAGAAAAACCAATATCCTGACTCTTTCTGCACAATAACCCTGTTCGGAATCACTTATGGTGTCCCACAGTAGAGACATCACAAAGGATGTGGCCACCTATTTCAACCTAGTGCTAACATCATACCCGTCATTGGTAGGAAGGCTCACCAGTGTCACTGACTTTTTACAAGATCCCGAAAATGAAAAGATAATAAGACAATTGCTCACTGTCATAGCCGAACGATTTGTTCTACTCCCTGAGTACAGTGAGGAAGAACCAAATTATCCCAACACAGGCGGAAATAGATGAGCTCATCAACACACTGTTCTTTCGCATAATCGAAGATTGTCCAACTCTCATTGGGAGAACAACAGACACACTCCCATTTCTTCGAGATCCAGCAAATACAGAACATTTGAGCCATCTCTTAAATAAGATAATCATTCTGGTTGCACTCCATGCGACCGTACAGTGCAGACATTATTTATATCAAGGAAAGAACATATAATCCTGAACCTCAACAAAGACAGGACAGATGTCCTTGTCACCAGAAGTCAGCAGGTTGGCACACAACATCCTTTTTAACTAATTACTGACTTTCCAGAGCTAGTGGGGAGACCAATCGATGTTGACGTCCTCACTTTCATCAGAGATCCAACTAATGTTGCACAGATGGGAATGCTCCTGCATGGAATCATACTTCAGGTGGAACTTTCTAACCATCAGAGGAGCTATCTGAGTAGATTCTAAAAAGCTTTCGCCGAGGGACAGATCGAGGAAGCAGCGTCAAGAACTTCATTGGATTTGATATTTTCTGTCCTTACTCTTCGTATCTGACCAACATACACCATGTCCTCACGGTTGAAGCAAATCAGGGGGGTGGATTGGGAGCTCACCTATTTTGAACATGCACAGTAAAGGGTCTCATTGAATTGTTATTTGTTTTGATTATTCCCATAGTCTAACAAATAAACTGTATCCTGAATTAAGAGACAATTTGTTACCCGCGAGAGGGTGGTCCCTTGTGGAACATCTAACACTCATGAACACCGTATTCTAAAGACAATATTGGTTAAGGAAATAATAACATTGACATTTTTGTCGAATGATCAAGATGGGGGCCCAGAACAGCAACCTGGTCCTCCCACAAGAAGAGAGGCCCCCCGCTTCTCTGGAAGAAAATGCTGCTGCCTGACTTACAGGGGAATAATGTATCTATGCATCATATTCATCATTATTTTATTGTCACTAACGATCAGAACTGCATTCTTTATTGGTGCACAAAGCTTTCCAAATTCAGTGCACACACCTAATGATGTATGCATAAGACCCCAAAAAAAACACAGACCTTATATAGTTATTCCAGTCCCTAGACAATATGATGGCAGAATGAATGAACTTGAAATGAATGTGATTAGCAGTGATACACACACTCTTGTGGTAACAAATGGAAAGGAGAGCCGGAGACAGGGTCGGCAAGGGATGAATGAAGTAACATCACTGACAACTACACGCACGCAAACACTGAATGCTCACGAAACAGGCCTAGTGTCAATAACTACAGAACCACAAACACAAACGGCAGAGAAGAAGAGACTGCCCACCATAAGAAACTCCACAGCAGACGTTGTGAGAAAACAAGAGTTAAGAGAAAAACCAACAGAAACTCTTAAGAAAACAAGAGCCAACTCGGAGAAACTCTCTAGATGGACACAACGGATAGTAGACTCATTGTTACCACACATAGCAAGAGCAAGGAAGCTGCAAGAGGACCTGAAGAACAAAACCGCAGAAACTGTATTGCAAAACATATATGTCCCAACGAAAGGAACAAGCACCAGTTCCACAGTACAGCCATACACCAAACCAATGCCAGTATGGGTACGAATGTTCCTAGTCAGAGAAAAGGAACTATACAAAGAACAGGAGAAAGCAGCTAGAATGCAATTAACTGAAATGGCGCAGATGAGAAGACCTGCGCCATGGATCAGGATACCTGAGAATCCTCCAGCAACAAAAAGCCATACAGATGCCTTCACGGATGTAGTCATAGCCAACTACAGGAAAACACTAAGAATCAAGAGAAGCATGCATGGAGATGACAATGAACTAAACGACTACCTGGACACACAGCACATCTGGGAAACAACATTTGGTACCAACACATGAAAGAAGTTGGAAGGCGAAGTTCAGAAGGGGAATTCTTTGTATGTGCACTCCTGCCATACAGCATGGGGAAGTCCAAGATCTTTGTGGCTGTAGAAATTGATGTCCAGACATCACACTGTATGTCGCACGTAGCAATGTGCAAGACCAGAGGCCAGTTCATGGGTAGTGATACCTCTCTGAAATGGGCAACTGATGCAACTTATCCAAATGAAGACGATTATGTCCAGGACATAAAGACAAGAAACAATGGAAAGACAAAACACATTGTGATAAGATATGTGAAGCCTGGAGTTAAAGGAGCAGAGATTAGAAGAGAAGCAAATCAGAAGCTAAATGTCCAAGGAAAAACTCTGGAAGAAGCTCAGAGATGGAAGAATCGAGGCCAAATGCAAATTTGAGAAACAGTGCTTTCACCAGACGGATGGGAGAAAGGAGTAGTGATATGCCGAGCATGGATGGTCTTCGGTCACTACCAGCCAACCATGAGCATAGTGCGAAGCAGATGCAAGCCATTATGGCCAAAACTTGCAAAACTACTCACATGGGTCGAAGACAGAGGAGGACCCTTGCAGATAGTGCCACTGGAAAGCCCAATGTTCTGTGTCAGAAATAACGGCACAAGGAAGATGGGAGAAAATCAGAACTGTGGACGAATTTTTGACGCTCCAGGAATGGTACATGGAACTGCAGTGATTATGGACCATTATTGGGTGTGTGGATCCCAAGCATACATCAGACTGCCAAGAGACTGGGGAGGCATCTGCACGATAGTGAATGTCCACGTTCCAGCATTGGTGATCCTGAAAAGTGACCTGAATATTGACAGTTTCCCAAAAGCAGAAGCTCACCTGAAGAAGAAGAGATCTGTGGAACTGACAACTCGAATGAAGAGAGAGAATTACTTCTCTGCCAAATCAGAAGAAGCCTTTCATGCAATCCCATACGAACACAGGCTGTTTAACCTCACCTCATCAGTGTTCACAATGATTTTCATGCCAAGATTTCAGGTTGGAGCAAATACTAAATGGTTGCAGATAACCAGATGGGAGTTACTGCAGACCATCAAATGACCATAAAAGGATTTAATGCGATTAAAGAAGAATTAAGAGCCATCCGACTGATGACTCTCAGAACAGATACATGCCTGACATGATCACAACTATGGACGGAGGAGTTTGTGCAAAAATAGGAGAATCATGTTGCACGTTCACACCATCACACGATGAGGAGAATGGAACCTTAACTGAAGCCATAGGTATGCTGACAAAATTACAGAACCAAATGATTGATGAAACTGATGACGTTGATGATGACAGCTGGTTTGGATCACTGTTCTCATGGGTCCCACAATGGATGGCAGACATATTCAAGTTTGTAGGAGCCCTGCTAGTGATGATATTACTAAGATGTTGTGTTATCAAGATAATAATCTTGCAATGCCAGAAAACTGCGAAGAAAGCTATAGGGATGAAGATCATGATTGATGTTGAGCCAGGATGGAAGCCCAAAGACCTGACTAATGAAGAAATTAGAGACTTTGTGAAGGCCAGCAGGCACGCGCCAGAAGGTACAAAATTTCTCTATCCCAAGAAGCACAGAAACTATGTGGGGAGATGGATTTACTGCAGCCCAAATGGACAATGCCAACTAATGATCTGGAACAAGGACAAACATGTAAGAAATGCAGGAAGCTTGAAGGGTGTTATAAAGATATGGGGCCTCATTCCGAGGCTGGCGCTATCCATGGAGTAAATAGCACCATGGTAAGCAACCATGGAGCTATTTACTCCATGGAAATCCGGCATGGTGAATGGAGTAATTACCGGTCCATTCCAAGGTTGGAGGGACCGGTAATTCCCCATTCACCCATTCCTGCCCCCATAGGGCTCAATGGGAATGGGGAAGGAGTAAATTACGGCACTGTAAATTACGGTGCCGTAATTTACTCCAAGGTCCCTTTGCGGGTTGGATTTTTAACGCCTGCTAAAAGCAGGCGTTAAATGCCAACCCGCAAAAGGGAACTCGGAATATGGTGGTAAGTGTTAACGGTCACCGTTGCCATTAACGGTGACCGTTAACCCTTACCGCCAGCCTCGGAATGAGGCCCATGGACTCCAAGGAGACGCTTCTTCAGGCCATCATGTGTAGATCCAGAAGATGAAGAAGGTATGAACCCAAGAGAAAAAGTGAAGGAGAATACAGAATAACAGAACAAAATGGATCTAGAGAAGGAAGTTAAAGTGGTCGATGAATCGCCCAGAGGGGGGAGTGTAGAGGAGGTCCCAAATAAAGCCTGCACTCCAATCGTCCATTTTGAAGTACCAGGAATGTTCACACCGAGATATGTGACGTATGATGAGCAAATAAACCACAGAGAGCTGCAGTAGGGGTCTTCCCAGTACCCATTAGAAGAACAGCACCTATTGACGTACCTATACCAAGAACACCATGGACAGTAAGATATCCGTTAAGAAACCCCCTTCCAGCAAATACGGCAAAATGAAGATTTCTTAAGTACAGTCCCGAAAGAAACCAAAAAGGCCTTCATGAAAGACGAATGCTGACATCACGAGGGCCCGGGCTGACTTGTAGATAGAAGAAATGACAACCATAGAATGATGCAGAGAGACGAAACGTTATGAATAAGGATATCGTGAACATAGAAGGAAGGCACAATGTCAAAATGCAAGAAGCTAAGGCTGTAAGCAGGATGAAGATATCCAACCCGCTAATGCCTGTACATATACTTGAAAGGCAAGAAGCTAAGAAACCAGTGCGGCTTGCTATGCTTAGTAGAAGAATAGAGCGGCAAGCGCCATGTTTACATAATGTACCTCAAAACAAAGAACAGTATTATAAGTGCAAGTCCACTTTGCATTAAAAGCAGAATCAATTTAGGTTACTAGAGGCCAAGCATGACAAGCTTCATATTCTAGCAAAACGAGGAGAAACGGCTGAATCAAAACTCAGCAGATGCAACTCATGCCAAAGGAGCCAAGGTCATACCAATAGAAGAAGTGAACAGTAGCTATATCTAATTGAAACTTAAGAACAGAATATCCTGCCTCTGAAAGATCAAGATAAGGAAGCGTAGGCAGGGGGGAAGCCGAATAAGAATTAAATACAGAAAACGAGAGGAACTAGGCAAATTCACGGTGTCTGCATCACATGACCATCCAAGCAAGGAGAAGCACGAGGTGACACCTACGCGTGGCATCCGCCCAGGAGAAGATAGCGGAACTTTCTCAGTCAGAAGATGCAGTTTCGAGGCCAACCACAGTAACATAATTGACACATTGTTGTTGAAGTGATGATTGATTGTAACCTTAATTGGAGGAAGGCTGGGTAGCTGAGGGGGCACCCTGCACCTGGCTGTCCATTCTGCGTGCTGCTAGCAAAGTAGAAATGTATGCATGGGATTGGTGCCAATCAAATCACAATGGACCAAATAATCTAGGGTCCTATAGTCAGTGGCGTTGCCAGGAATGAAATGAAGGAGGGGTACAGAGGGGGCCAAAGACAAAGGTAAGGGGGGCCGCCTATGAAACGTAATGTGTGACATCACAAGCGCTCCTGCAGAGATGCTTTTGTGCACACCAACTACCCACACCCCACTGCACTTCCCCTCCCATCTGAATGCAGGTACAAACAATTCAGGGACTAATGCAGTTTTGTGGCTACATTCTGGTGGGAGGGGCTGCAAGCTGCACAATCACTACTTGCTTTGAGACAAAAGGAGTATTGCTGTGTGATATGCAGACATTTGCCTCAGTGAGTGTCACAAATAATAGCACGAACAGAGAACATGGTCACCACTCGCCTTAGGGAGGGGGACACAAGGGGAGGCACTGGCCCCCCCAGGCCACCCCGTAGCGACGCCACTGCCTATAGTTAGTAGAACCAATGGGACGTCATACTTTTAGTGACGTCTACAGTAGTCATTTTTGAAGGAAGGGCTTAGACGCTCACCTGACAGTGTTTACCCAATCCCCTCAATCTGTTACCATATACAGATATATCACCTATATTAAAGTTACCTTTTCCGAACCAATAGAAATGGTTATTAACTTTGGAGTGTTACACGTCAGCTATGACGAGTTTTTAGTATAAATGATGTTGTTTTTATGAAGTTTGTTGGAGTTGAAGCAAGACGGACGATCAAATCACTGCTGATTTCCATGACTCCCCGTTTTTTGTACTTGTCATTAAACGGACTCCCTTTGCCAAACCATTGAGTTGCCCTTATTGAGTGGTGTTGGAGTAATTGAATCTGCACCCCCATTAATCTCGAGGTGCACCTATCTCGTCTTAAAATACTTCGGAGCAAACCCTGACTCTATGGGCCGGCCAGGGGTCTCCCCAGTACACCTCTGGTGAACTTCTAATTTCCCTTCTGTCATCTGTGCACCACTCAACCGATTCCTGCGCCTGTCTCGGGTCAGGCTGGCATTTTGTGGTGCTAGTTAGTAATCATAGCTACTTCCATGCTCAATTTAGCTAACTTCTTTTGTACCAGGTTTGCTTCTGCCCCGCTATCGCCTTCTTCTTTTCTTGTCTCCCTCTTCAGTGATGTACTGTATGTGCCTAAATTTCGACCCATCCCTTCACCTTGGCACCAACCACCTTATGTAAATTATTATGCACTTTCTTGGGGAGACCCTTATGTAACATTTGATAAAATATAGCTATATTCTTGTCCCAAGATTCCCTGTGTTTCGACCATGAAGGTCTTTGTCAAGGAAGATGAGTGGTCACAGTGATCTGTCCCCTGATCTGCATCTACTTTTGCGCTCTGCCCCTCCTTTTGTCCTTGCATCACTCACGCTATCTCCTGCTCTGTTTTCTTCAGAGCCGTTTCTAATTCTCTCTTTCAAAAGATCACTGTGACCACTCATCTTGTCTCCAGAGGCCTTGCTGGCCTTACAGTTTGGTATCCAGCACCTGTTTCACTTGGAAACCTCCTTCCAGATTACAGATACAGCACATTACTCACCTGCCTTGACAAAGACCCTCATGGCCAAAACACATGTCAGCACTCTGTATGCGATCAGCACTGTATGTGCTAACAGATCAGGGCAATTATATGCCAATAAAGCAGCACTCAGAAATCTAAACTGAAATGACAAGACTTTTCATTTACTAGCTTCTGGCACACAACCTAACTGGTCACGATATTCATGGTCCAGCACTGGAGCACACGTGGATCTTACCAACCCTTTCTCACTTTTCTAGTGTATATATCTATGTACCAATACCCGCTATGCGTGGGGTAGTGCCTTCATTAAGTTGTTCTGATTCATATGCGGCCAGAGCACATAGTGTGCTCTCCCTGGTGCCTTGTGAAACAACAGCAACTGTGCCACCGTCTTCATAGTCTATGGTGTTCTCCCTCCCTTCTTGCCTTCTGCTAGGGTAATTCGGCACTGACGCATTCTAAGCCTCTGGCCCCATGGTGTCCCTGTCCTCTGTCCTGCTCCTTGATCTTTCACCCATTCCTCAACCATCGCCCAGCCCTCTTCTGTGACCTTTACTCGGTGCATACAGAGTCATAATATACACTGGTGGTGTGTGCTCCCCCTACATGGAAACCTCTGGGTCTCCCCCTGATTATGGGTATTCCTCACTTGTCACTACCTGGATATCTCTGATGACCCTGCTATCTGCTTTGAAAATAATCTCTCCAGCCCTCCCCTGATCTGCACCTACTTCTGCGCTCTGCCCCTCCTTTTGTCCTTGCATCACTCACGCTAGCTCCTGCTCTGTTTTCTTCAGAGTCGTTTCTAATTCTCCCTGCACCTTATTTTCTACTTCCATAATCAATGGGTCCTGCTTTGTATCGTTACGCCCGAATGGGGTTCCCTGTCTAGGTTCAGTGGGGTGCGCATACTGGCGTTTGGTGTATGCCACGGTGGGCTGTAGAGGAAATAACCCTTAATGAGGTGGGCAATGGGGGTGGTGGCAGGTACTGGGCCACAACAGAGTATAGTGTAGTGTCTGTTCTCTCCTTGCTATCAACAGGGGCATTCTCTAAATCTTCAAACATTTTCCACAATTCGAGTATACTCTGCCTGCTCTTTATTTTCCTTTATATTTTGATGCCAAATACGTATACATGTGTTCGAGGACCGTGTTATCGTTTGTGACCTCCTCGGGCCAAGATTTAAACATCCTTCCTGCAGTCCCGTGGACTCATTCGCGATGGTCCTTCATGATTTTCTCCCTGTACCATGGCAGTGCCACACACATATGTTCTAATAGAGTAGTCATACTCCTCCTCAAAGCCAACCTTATATAAAACCCTACTTTACCGATCACTGGTCCAGGTGTGTCATCTTAAGTACAGCGCTGTCTTTCCTCATCTAAGAGGAGGTATCCCACATCAATTCTTCTCTTTTACCATTACTACACTACTATGACATCATCTTTCCCCACAGCGGGGGAGATTCACCTCTTCACTACTTAAAAAATGTATATCATGTCACCACGCGGCCTTTCCTCTTCTTCGAGGAGAGTCTCCTTCTCTTTCTTCACACTCTCATTGACACCCAAACTAAAATTGTCACTGCTTTGTTTTTCCCACAAGAATGCACTCATGCTCTAAGCGTTCTTCCGAGCTCCTCCGATTCGGTCTCCCCCTCCAATTGCCTGCACAGCTGGGCGCAGCACCCCGCTGCAACGATCATGCAGGACTTCTGGCAACACAGCACCTGCGGACCTCCTTGGAATTTGCACATGGACTGGTCACTGCAGACGGATGCGCGGTGGGGAAGCCCCCAGCTTCACAGAGGATCTGGAATCACGTTGTGGTCACCAAATTTGTAGCGTAAGCCAAGAATTAGAAGTGCACTGCTTGCCAGAAAGACAAGATTTTTATGGTGGACAGTCATAATGTCGAAAAAAAAATGTCGACAGACAAAAATGTCGAAAAAAAAAATGTCGACTTTCTCTTTTCTAATTATATATTTATTTTAGGGGTTTGGGAGCTAAAAAAAAGGGAAAAATAAAAAAAAAATTAAAAAAGGCGGGTTGGGGGGGGAACCCCCCCATATATAAAAAAATAAAAAAAAAATGCATTGAAAAAAAAAGTCGACATTTTATTTTTCGACATTTTTTTTTCGACATTTTGACTGTCGACATTTTGACTGTCGACATTATGACTATAAACCGATTTTTATTACATGCAAATATGGCCAGGAGTGTCAGTCAGTCCGGTGTTAGGAAAGAGTTGCCCTAGGTGTAATTTTCCCTCCATTTGTGAATCCCCCAAACTTTTCAGCTGCACTCCTCTGGGCTTTTGCTCATTTGTTATGGGGAAACGGACACGTCCTTCAGGCTGTCAGTACTGGGAATCGGTATTGTACTTTGAAACTGACACGTCCTTCAGGCTGTCAGTACTGGGAATCAGTATTGTACTTTTTTACCGAATCTAAAAGTTTGCATGTACAAAAAGTCCTAAAAATGCTACCACCAAAGGTTCGAACACCAAAAGTTCAAACTTTGTTGGTAGCATTGTAGGTAAGTATAAAATAAAAGACTGCAGGGGCTGCAAGGGTGTCCCCCGCAACAGCCTGCTCACTACACTGTGTGGTATAGTGAGCGTGGTGTTGATCCCCGCAATACACAAAAAAAAAGGGGGGCTGCGGGGGTCCCCCCCAACACCCCGCTCACTATACTTAATAGTATAGTGAGCGGGGTGTTGTGGGGGACACCCCCACAACACCAAAAGAAAAAAGAAAAAGGACTCTGCGGCGCCGGTTCCCGATCACAGAAGTGAAAGGGAACTGGCGCTGCAGGGACACAGCGTCTGAAAAGGTAAGTAGGGATTGGGCATGTTGGAGGTGTGGGTGGGCGTGTGTTAAGGGTGTGTGTGGGGATGTGTGGTGGGTGTGGGTGGGGTGTGGGTCTGTAGGGGTTTCAATGCGTGTTCATATGGGAAATGTGCAAACCTTTTGTGGTTTGCACATTTCTCATGCAAGCTTTTCTTTCGCTGACTTTTCCGCGATGGAAAAATCACGTAGATCCCTGGGAATCTATGTGTCCCTTAGCCTTCAACTTTGTTGCCATTTCTTGGTAACTTTTTATCTATGTGTCAAGTACCTTACAGTTACGCGCATAGGGGTCCTTTTGTTTTATGGCCCTTGCCACCCTCTAAGGATGGATTTTTTGGTGTTTGTACGAGTGTGTGTAGGATGAACTGGTGGAAGCAGTTTACTTTTAAAGTATTTTTACTTCATTTTTATTGACCATACCGCTTTTACCACATTTGGTCTGTGCCGAAAATGGCCGTGCCACAAAGTCTTTTGTTCTGTCCATTTGCCATTTTGTCCCTTTGCCTTCCATCAGGTCGAGAGACCCAGTTATTCCTTATTTGGGCATGCAGCCTCCCACAAAAAACACATCTTTCGTGGGCTCCTGCATGTCACGTGTGCTAGTGCCCAGGAAGAGGGTTGGAACTGTCTGGTCCCAATCCACACTACTGGTGCCAGTATGTCTGGCAGTCATGAATGAAAGGAACCACTATGGGACACAATTGGCCCACATCTGGCGTTCATGCCAGAGAGCAGATCTTGCATTGGATATGTGAGATTTGAGCACAAACCGAATTTTGGATAAGAGAAGAGGCTCTGCATCCATTCCAGGTCGATATGCTGAAGTTCACACTGAGCTTCATAAGGAGCCAAATATCCTTAATGGGAGAGCAGACTCGAGGAACCACGGGTGACGTGCTAGGAAGGTTTGGCACCTTGACCCCGATTTTGTCCCGTGAGAACACTGCTTTTCAATAGAACCAAGAAGGACTGCAAGGGTGCTTTGCCCCATTGGAGTAGTGGGAACAACTACTCTCTGCACCTACTACTTACCTTAGCAAAGATCCTCTTCGGAAAGCCTCAAACCCAAAGTATTACACAGGAACGCCAGCGTCCCGATTTGAGACTCAAGACTTTGGAAATCGCTAGCTTGTAGTCCTGGGCTCTCTCCTGCCAAACTTGTTGTCCTAGCTCCTCTGGGTCGCGATTTATGAGAGTGCGCCATGCTGCAAGCATTTGCGACCCTTGTAGTCACCCCCCTGTGGTGACAGTTGCTGTAAGAGCCTGCAGCTCTGCCCTACCATGTCCTGAGACGTGCTGTACCGGAACTTTCCTTCTACTTTCTTTGAGAGCTGAGTAAAGGCTACTGTACTGCCACCGACGATCATCCCATCCCGCAGCCGCCGAGAGCCGGAGCGTCCTGAAACTGCAGGGTTAACACCTACGAGTGAAGTGGGCTAGACTGCAAAAGTTTGGTCCGGACTGTGTCGAGGGTCGTGAGAATGTTCATCACTTAGCGGTGGCCCCCTGGCACATCCATCTCTTTTTACTCACGAAAATCCCTTAAAAGATACTCACATTGGCTGGGCTAGCCTGTGCTCCCCAGCTATTCCTGACCTCCAAATGTCACTCTATCCGCAAGGGTAAACCCTCCTCTAGAAATAGGAACATATTCTTCATCACCTCAAGCCCCTTCCTGAGCCGCTCCAGCCCACTGAAGAGAATCCGCTTTTTGTTTTACGCATGACTCTGCGTTGTTAACGCACAACTGTACTTTGAGCTGCGCTAGGCTCCTCACTTCGTAGGGATGGACTACATAAATTACGGATTGTTGATGAAGAACTGCTTAATCTGATATATATGACGAACTAACCCCTTTCTATTGTAGGTTGTGGTTATTTTCCCTCCATCATTAGCCTTAGGCTAATTGCATTTTTGTATATATGTTACATAGTGAATAAGCGTGTATGGTAATTGTTTTCTTGATAAGTGTGGTTTAATCATGTTTTTGATATAAAGGTCTATAATAAATGTATTTTTGATATACGTCTATCTAAGGGTAATCCATAGAGTTTTATTGTGGGTGCTCATTGTAGGCTTCCGATCACTCTCACCCGTCCAGAGACTTAGTCTTGACCGCCTGCCAAGCTACCATAGATTGGTCTAGTTTGTCCAGAGGGTTCCCCTGTTACACTAAACTAGGGTGTCCTCCTACACTTCTGTCCTCCATCTTAACATCTGGTAACACTGCGAAACTGAACCCAAGCTCTTCGACACACCCATGTCGAGTTAAAAAATGTTATAGAGTAGAACCGCAAAGCAAACCATATCAGATACAACATAGTCTGACATTCCCAATTGGCTAACACCTATACAGAAATCTAAACATCCCCTATAGTTCATTACCCAATTGGTCATGCATATCTAAATAAAACCCCTTACAAGATGGCCTAAAAGTGCAATCAGCAGAAAACACTGGTGTGATTGGTCCACTATATTCAGGTACTTTGTTGCAGCAATGGACTTATTGATAAAGGTAACTTTGGCCAACTCATGATGTGTATATATACACCCGACAGGACCCAATCAGGAAATTGTGAACAATGAGGTCAACCCTGCCTGGTAATACAATGGCATCCTCATGAGACCAGACAATTTGGCATTCCCAAATAGCCCCTTGCGACCTTCCAGCTGTATCTTTGGCATCACCTCTTGCTACTCCCGTTTTAGAACACATTACTTGCCTAGCATCCCTCCAATTTTATATCTTTTGGGAACCAGGTACTTCATAAAAAACATAGTGAAGGCACCACTCTTGGGGATAAATTTCATATATGTATTTGCTCTATTTGCTCAGACACCTGAAGTTCAAATGGACCGGCTGCTTCTCAATGGGGGCAGTAATACTCGAAACCTAGCTCAACCCCTTGGCAATGCCGGACAGCAGGCTCTGTTCTCATGAGATTCGTACTTAACAGCAGCAACGCTATTCTAATCTTCCGAAACCAACATTTTGTTCTGAGCTTATTTGAGCTGCTCGGCTTGGCACAATTAACTGCTATCTGCGCTGCGCGTCTCCCTGCCTCCATAACCTTAGATGTCTGCACACTCGCTGAGGGGAAGGATGTATAAACAGTAATTAAATGGACAGAGCAAAAGCTCCAAAGGCAGCCTAATTCTCCAGCTGCCAGAAGCTGCAACTTCTAACGAGGCCTAACCCAAATGGCAGAACTCTTGCTCACGTGGCACACAGTTCTCATGTAACTACAGCACAACCCTTACCCTATCACACTGCTGGACACTTCAGCTACATTTTCACCTGTTACCAAAAGCGTTCCTGGATATAAAATAAAACAGCATATTCTAAGATCTCCTTAATGCAACCAAAGCACAACACCAATCACTACTTCTAGCTCCTCTAAGTATAATAAGCAGCGTTATTATATTGTTGCCCCGTCTTTCATCATATAAGGCTATGTGATGCTCTCTAAAGCGTGTCAATGCTAACTACAATAACATGTGTGACGCGCTGCCAGATCTAACGGCAACATACTGACACTAAATGACCGGTGCTTCTTACTAATACAATTTACGGAGCCTAAACCTCTTTCCACAGTTGGGCTGTTGCACTTGCATCCCAAGAAGGATGAGGATGTGGGAGAGTTTGGTGTCATTTGGCAGATCCTTGAAATTTAGACACGTAGGACAGTGCCATTTGTTACCTCATTTGCCATGTCTGATTGTTTTGCTCCTCAAACAATAAAGGCGCCACTTATCTGCTACCATTCCTCACTCCTCCACCGCTCTTGAAATGGGCATCGTCCCTGTTTTGCCTCTAAAATAGCCATTATACTACCAGTAATTAAGGAGCCATTTGCTGATTGCAATAATCCTGCTATAGCCTGCCTCTCTCCTCCCACACTACTCCAAAATCCTTGAGAGTGAGTCTTTAACCGATAACCAAGTACCTTTAAATCAACAATCTATGTGAAGCCCTCCAACCCAGCTTCCTTATCTGCGATGCAATGGAAAGTGCACTGACCTTCATGTCTAACTTTCAAATATCTGCCCAAGACCCCAAATGATCCTTTATCCTTATCTTTCTCTGTGTCTTTGATCATTTCAATCATCTCTCTCCCCTAAATGGCACAGTGTTCTATTGTTTCCTAGGTAGGATTGTGCTATTCAAGAAAAAACGAATTCAAAAGTGCAGCCATCTGCCACTTTTACCACCTAACGAATGTAGTGCAGAAAAAAAGGCAGATTGGTTGCTTGATGATCTTGGCTAATGCAGTAGCTGTCAATAGGCCCAAGGTGTCGGGACATTTCGTCGAAAGTCATTTCGTAGAAAGACATTTGGTCGACGTAATTTGGTCGAAAACCAAATGGTCGATTTCTTTTTTTATTTATATATATATATTTTTTAGGTTGTAGTTTAGGGAAAAAAAGGGTTTTTTTTAAAAAAAAAAAGGGGGTTGGGGGGACCCCCCAAAAAAAAACAAAAAAAAAAGTGAAAAAGAAAAAAAATTCGATTGGTTTTCGAACAAATGGTTTCGACCAAATGTCCTGTCGACAAATTTTTTTCGACCAAATGTCTGGCAACCTAGGCTCATCATAGGGAGGACCACCATCCCCCAGTCTTTTGTGAAACTACAAGTTGTAGAATTCCAATAGTCGGCAAAACAATCAAGAACTGGGTGATAGGGAGGAGTCTTGACAAGGGGGCAGTCGTCAGCCATTGAACACCGCTGCCTTAAAATATAGACCAGAGTCTTAGTTCATAAGCCGAAATCACAAGATACCTGCTGTCACATTTGATAGCACAATGGGCTACGCACCTTGGCATAAGCAAGTTTTGCTGTACAGGTGCAAATGGTGTCTTTTTTTTAGTTTTAAAGAAAAATTAAATGAACGTAGCTTTCTTACGCTGCCCGGCGCTGTGGAGTTCAGCTGTCAGCTTAGGCCATTTTCCTGTTGATGACAACATGGAAAACGAACTTGCTAACGGCAGCATTGCTAGGCGCTGGGCTGCGTAAGAAAGGTATGTTTATTTTCTTTTTCTTTAAAAAAAAAAAAAGATATTATCTCCCGTGTATAGAGACCTTAGATGGGTGCTAATGGTGGTATGACACTCGCGGCATGCCAACCCTTTTGGTAACAGCACCGCCACCGCCATCTTTGTTAAGGGACCGTCGCTGTGCTCAGGCCCTTCACTTGGGCAGCGGCCCATTACCTACAACGTAATTACTTCTCTTTTAACAATACGAAAGTGTGGAATCCAGGCACTAACCACCAATAGAATACTGCATTCCAGCCTCCTTTGTTCTTCCTGTTTCCAGCACTCTACCAATCAGCAAGCTTGGCATGGAGGGTCTAACAGTCGATAACGGCTGCATTCAGTGCTTTAAGTGGGCCTGGACCGGACCCCGGCTTTCTCCAAAAAGTGGGGCTGTCACAACATTGGCGGGACGCATTATCCTGCCGCGGCTGTGACGGGAGATGTGCCCGCCATTTTAATGTCAGGCGAGCTGACAGAAGTGCCAGCATAGGAAAGCGTTGCTGTGACTGGCTGGCACGTCCGTCAGTCACTGTAAACTCCTGTGGTGACCCCTCGGGTCACCAAAGGAAGTTACAGTCCCTTTGTTTCCCCAGGTCGCCGAACCTGGGGATTCCTGTGTTTCTGTCTTTATAAAAGATGGGTTGAAAAGTAAACAAATCAATCCATCTTTTATAAAGCTTTGCAGGCGGACAAAGATGCCTCAGGCTTTGTCTGTCGTCAAAGCTTTATAAAAGATGGCTTGAATTGTGTACTTTTCAAGCCACCTTTTATAAACAGAGAAATGTTTGAAAAGTACACAAACCATAAGATATGCACTCAAATATATAAATGTTATATATTTGTGTGCATACCTTACTGTGGTTTGTGTACTTTTCAAGCCATCTTGAAGTAAACAAACCATAATAAGGCACGAAAACAAATATATAAATGTTTACATTCATTTATATATTTATTTGCGTGCCTTACTATGGTTTGGGTACTTTGTTAGGCCACGCCCATCCCACATGCCACGCCCCTAAACGACTCCTCCCTCCCCCCTCGAGTTCTTACCCATCTGAAAGCCCTGGCTGCATTCCATTCTGTCCTCTGTGATGTATAAACACTATACCCTGGTCAAGGAGACGTGGACGAGCACTGTCACAGGAAGCCCCAAGTTAGCTACCCTTATACCCCTCTTGCAGAAGCTTCTATAGACTTAGAGCCCTTAACATCTTGCTCTATTGTGCACTAGACGACCCCAAGTCTCCTTCCAGGAGCTCACCTTATGCACAGGCCCACTAACTTGGGCGGCTGTCAGCTACCCCACAATTGGGTCCTCTGATGAAGCACTTTATGATTACCGCACAATAGGGATCCTCTGATGCAGACTCTAACACTTTATTAGTACACTGCTTGGAAGCAGCAGAAATCCAGCACGAAGCGCTACAGAAAAACCTTTCTTTGTGTGGCCTTTCATTAAACAAACGTATACATTCTGGTACTTGCAGTCGCACTTAACTACAATTAAACATATTGCACCTGACACCAACCCTTTGTAAAAGGAGTGCCTGGTTGTGTAAAGTGTCAAATGGCCGCCCTACTATGAGCTTACGAACTGAAAAGCCAGGCCTGGCCTGGGCCACAGAGTTTGTTGGCAAGGTAGCCAGCTTGCAGGACTACTGTGCTGACAATGCAGCCCTCCCCCTTCCATGGAAAGGCCCCTCCATTAGCAACTCTATGGACCATGGCCTTTTCATTGTTAATTAGCCCGTTCTCTCTCTGTTTGCCTCAGTACAAACCAGATAAGAAGAGGTTAGCAGAGCCTAATTGTCTATTTGTCTTCCATAGTGGTCGGGTACCTGGCATTGTTTAACCGTTTCTAATCCCCTGGCAGCTCCTGTAGGAGGCCAGTGTTTTTTGTTCACACCAGCCTTAATTCCTGGGCCAGAATTGTCAGGCAGAACTTGTCAAGAACAAAGGACGTTTTCAAACTAAAACGAAAAACGCTTTGTACATATGGGCCATGGCCCCCGGCATCATCTGCAGGGAACCCCGACGTTTAAGCAGGCAGGGCTGCGGGAAGGCCTTCCGGCTGCCTTGGCCTCCTCCTTTCATAGGGGAGGAACCTCGCCACTTGGGCCAAAAGGGTGCAATTTGCTGTATAACCCTGAACACATTGCAAGCGTTTTAAACAAATAGCATATGGCATAGCTGAAAGGCGGCACCCAATGCATGCAACCATTGAAATTTAACGACAGTAGAATCTGAACAAATCATTTCGCATTATTGATTGGGGGGAAAGGTGCACAGGTGGTAAGGTAACCAGATAGGATTGCAGTAGTGGGATTTCTGAGATCATTGCAACTTGGAGAATCTGATGGGGAACACAGGTAAAAGTCCAAGAGTTTTAAAACGTTGTAATGATATGTGTATATCTTCATTAGGATTATATATTTTTAGTTTTTTAGTATAAAGGATTTATTTTTCAGATTCTACTTTTCTAGTTTGTATTCCGTACAATGTCGTGATGAAAAACATATAATTTGCCTTTTATTTAATTGTGATATTGTAATTTTCGCTTTACTTGTACTTTGTTAAAGGTTATTTTGAACCAAATAACAATAAACAAAAATTAAAAACTGTACACCGAAGTTTATAATTCCTTCCGCAAGGACATTTTGCCCATCACAGATCATATGTATACGTTTTTAAGCAGAAAGTAAAATCCTTCGATCATAAATGCTGCACAAAAGCAAAAGAACAGAGAAAGGAGCCTCCCAGTTGCAGGGGGCTTTCCAATGGCGCTTTATGATTGCTGAGCAGAACGGGATCCCAGGCGTTGGAAGGGTGGGGGTGGGGTGGCGGCATGTGTAAGGGGACACATGGACTGTGGCAGCATAGAGTGACGGTATAGTTTATAGATTCTTTACACGTGTGTGGCATGGGAGGACTGGTGCTACTGCGAGACTCCCGTGCTACTGATATGACTAGTCAGACAGAGTGAAGGGTCTTTGATAACTGTTGTGTGGTGGTCTAGTGTTTGTTCTGGTGTGAGCGAAATGACTCTGTCATGGCGCTCACCTGATAAAAGGGGCTCT
Organism: Ambystoma mexicanum; assembly: GCF_040938575.1. Lineage (NCBI taxonomy): Eukaryota > Metazoa > Chordata > Amphibia > Caudata > Ambystomatidae > Ambystoma > Ambystoma mexicanum. The sequence goes on along the minus strand of NC_090930.1, from coordinate 141,257,510 downwards.
GCTGGCGCTGCGAGGGCCATCAGCTACTGAGAGTGGTGGACACCATCAGCCACGGATTCAACATCAAGAAGTCCACAGGAATCGTCTTCCTGGATGTAGCCAAAGCATTCGACCGAGTCTGGCACAAGGGACTGCTGCACAAGATGATTGGCCTGGGATTTCCGAACTACCTGGTGAAGACGATTGCAAGCTACCTGGGAGGCCGCACCTTCCATGTCGCCATGCGGTCTGAGATGTCCTCTTCACATCCCATCCGAGCAGGCGTGCCACAGGGATCGAACCTCGGACCCTTCCTGTTCAACCTCTTCACCAACGACATCCCGACAGATCTCCACAAGACGAACCTGGCACTGTATGCAGACGATGTTGCAGTAATCTCCCAGTCTTTCAGCGAAAAGGAAGTGGCGAAGAACCTGCAAGCTTCATTGGATACCATCGCAAAGTGGTACAGCGACTGGCGGATAGAACTCAACACCAGCAAGACAACTGCAACGCTGTTCACCAGAAAGAAGATCAAGGAGCACCCACACATCAGCCTCAACGGGGAGACCATCAAATGGGAGAGCAGCAGCCGCTACCTCGGTGTGACCCTGGACAGCAAACTCAACTGGGAAAGCCACATCGAGAATACTCAGCAGAAGGCAACAGGAAAGATGGCAGCGCTGTACCCACTCCTGAAGAGCAAGTCCATGCCCCTCCGGACAAAGATCAACGTCTACAAGGCGATCATCAGACCAACCCTGACTTATGCCTCACCAGCATGGATGACCTGCCATGAGCGACACCGGAAGAGTCTTCAGATAGTCCAGAACAAGGCCCTGCGGATATCATCTGGAGCTCCAATCTTCACAAGGATAGCAGACCTTCACAGAGACCTGGACATCGAGATGTTGGATGAACATCTAGCAAAGCTGAGTAAGAACTTCTGCCAAGAACTGGATCAGAACCCGAACCCTCTGATCAGAAGACTCACTGCCACCACTGCAAACCCCTTCGACCGCTACCCGCGGCCCATCACTGCGAAGACCCAGTGAAACCAGCCCTACTGTGACAAGACCACACAGACCAAGAAGAATACAAACCCACGACTACACACTCAACCCGAGAAGATGGAGTAATGAGGCTCAAGCCTCGGTATCCAAAAAATCACCGCTGATGGATAAAAATCTATCAGCAAGAAGAAGAACAAGCGCTGCGAGGGCAGAGCAGCAGAGCCCCAGGAAGTGGCAACTCGTGTCTGTGTTGTTTTGTGCGGTGGGCCTGCCACGTGGTTGTGGCCTTGTGTGCAGCGCGCCCCGAGTGCCCTCGGAGCCGCGGCTGCTGGAGACTAGGGGTGAACTCCCCCACACTGTGAGGATTGCGCCCGGTGACCCTGGGCGCCGTAGGGTGTTCCCCTACTACCGTTTCGCCGGCTGCCCACCGGCGTGTCTATCCTGTCGGGTCATCCCGACAGCATCTGTTGGCTGCCCCGTTGACCGGAGGCAGCCCACAACATTGGCGACGAGGGTTGTCGCGCCCGCCGGCTGACATTCGCGGCGGGCGGACAGAAGGACCTGCGCATGCGGCCGCAGTCGGCGGCCGTGTGGGGAAAAGAACGTGGTGGCGGCAGCGTTGCGGGGGGCCCAGGGACCTGCGCGGGTGTTGCCACACGGGTCACCTGGTGTCCACGGCGATGCTGAAGTAGAGCGGCCGCCCTCCTTTGTCAGCCGAGCCGGAGAGAGGTTTGGACTGCGGCGTGTGCCGCGTGAGGGCCCAGGCCCTACAACAAAGGAAGGGGGCGGGGCCTGGAGCCCCGGCCCGCAGTGCTGTTCTCCATCGGACTGGGGAGCGCGATTCATTGAGCCCGGGCTGCCGAAGGGTGAAAAGATTTCGTTTTGGAAAAAAAAGGGGCGTGGTCCCAGCGCTGGCCTGGCCCCAGAACAAAGAGAAGGGGCGGGGCCCAATTGTCGGAGCTCGCAGCCAGAGTCAGCGAGAACGTCCCGCTCGGGGCGGGTGATAGGAGGAAACTTCTTGCCCGGGCTGCATCTGGGTGAAAGTTAAGAACTGAAAAGGAAAAGAAGGTGGCGTGCACCCACATCACTGCCCCAGAGACAGAGGGAGGGGTGTGGCCTATACGGACACACGGCCCGCATTGTCCATAGCAAGGGGGGGGGACAAAGAGGGGAGGACCAGGCTGTGGTGGTGAGGAGCCTGGGCTGGTCCACACTCCAGTAACATCCGGGCCTGGAAAAGAAAAAGATAAAGACTGGAAGAGGGGTGTCATATTAACCCTGCGATCTGTGACTGCTCAGGCCCTAGAGCAGAGGTCTTCAATCTGTGGGGCGCGCCCCCCTTGGGGGGGGCGCCACCATGCCTGGGGGGGGCGCGTGATGCCTTCCAGAAGAAAAGAAAAGAAAAAGAGTAACGCTTTTTTTTTTCTTTTTCTGCCGCACTGAACTGAGCATGTGCAATGGGGAGCCCCTGGCTCCCATGCACATGCTCAGCCAGTGCGATGTGGTGGGGGCGTGGCCATGGAAACAGGAAATAGACGCAGCCTGGACGCGCGCTTTCCTGCATTTGGATCGCGCGTCCAGGCTGCGTTGTGGTGTCCTGTGTTCCCTGTTGTTGCTGCTGCTGCGGACGTGTGCGAGTGCGAGGTAAGTCACCCGTACCGGCTTTATTTTTAACACAGCTCCCCCGTGGCAATCTGCCACGGGGGAGCCGCGTTATTAATGCAGCACCGGTCCCCCTGCGCCCCTCTCTCCCTGCATCCCCCACATTGGGGGGCATGCATGGAGGAGAGGAGGCGAGCGGGGGACCGGAACTGCTCTGCCGGTGTTTTTTTACAACGCGGCTCCCCCATGGCAGATTGCTGGAGCCCAGCAATCTGCCATGGGGGAGCTGCGTTATTAATGCAGCACCGGTCCCCCTGCGCCCCTCTCTCCCTGCATCCCCCACATTGGGGGGCATGCATGGAGGAGAGGAGGCGAGCAGGGGACCGGAACTGCTCTGCCGGTGTTTTTTTACAACGCGGCTCCCCCATGCCAGATTGCTGGAGCCCAGCAATCTGCCACAGGGGAGCCGTGTTATTAATGCAGCACCGGTCCCCCTGCGCCCCTCTCTCCCTGCAGAGCCAGAGAGAGGGAGGGGGAGGCAGCTTTAGGGAACTACATGAGAATGAGGAGAAAGGGAGAGGTGGGAAGGAGAGGCAGAGCAATGGGAGGTGGGGCAAGAAAGCGAGTGTCAGAGAGAGGGAGGGGGAGGAAGCTTTAGGGAACTACATGAGAATGGGGAGAAAGGGAGAGGTGGGAAGGAGAGGCAGAGCCAGGGGAGGTGGGAGCAAGAGAGCCAGAGAGAGGGAGGGGAAGGCAGCTTTAGGGAACTACATGAAAATGAAGAGAAAGAGAGATGTGGGAAGGCGAGGCAGAGCAAGGGGAGGAGGTGGCAAGAGAGCGAGAGCCAGAGAGGGGGGCAGCTTTAGGAAACTATATGAGAACGAGGACAAAGGGAGAGGTGGGAAGGAGAGGCAGCGCAAGGGTAGGTGGGGGCAAGAGAGTCAGAGAGAGGGAGGGGAAGGAAGCTTTAAGGAACTACATGAGAATAGGGAGAAAGGGAGAGGTGGGAAGGAGATGCAGCGCCAGGGGAGGTGGGGGCAAGAGAGCAAGAGTCAGAGAGAGGGAGGGGGAGGAAACTTTAGGGAACTACATGAGAATGGGGAGAAAGGGATAGGTGGGAAGGAGAGGCAGAGCAATGGGAGGTGGGGGCAAGAGAGCCAGAGAGAGGGAGGGGAAGGCAGCTTTAAGGAACTACATGTGAATGGGGAGACAGGGATAGGTGGGAAGGAGATGCAGCGCCAGGGAAGGTGGGGGCAAGAGAGCAAGAGTCAGAGAGAGGGAGGGGGAGGAAGCTTTAGGGAACTACATGAAAATGAAGAGAAAGGGTTAGGTGGGAGGAGGGGGCAAGAGAGCCAGAGAGAGGGAGGGGAAGGCAGCTTTAGGGAACTACATGAAAATGAAGAGAAAGGGATAGGTGGGAGGAGGGGGCAAGAGAGCCAGAGAGAGGGAGGGGAAGACAGATTTAGGGAACTACATGATAATGGGGAGAAAGGGAGAGATGGGAAGGAGAGGCAGAGCCAGGGGAGGTGGGGGCAAGAGAGCCAGAGAGAGGGAGGGGAAGGTAGCTTTAGGGAACTACATGAGGATGGGGAGAAAGGGAGAGGTGGGAAGGAGAGGTAGAGCAAGGGGAGGAGGGGCAAGAGAGCGAGAGAGAGAGGGAGGGGAAGGCAGCTTTAGGGAAGTACATGAGAATGGGGAGAAACTGGGAAGGAGAGGCAGAGCCAGTGGAGGAGGGGGCAAGAGAGCGAGAGTCAGAGAGAGGGAGGGGAAGGCAGCTTTAGGGAACTACATGAGAATGAGGAGAAAGGGAGAGGTGGGAAGGAGAGGCAGAGCAATGGGAGGTGGGGCAAGAAAGCGAGTGTCAGAGAGAGGGAGGGGAAGGCAGCTTTGGGGAACTACATGAGAATGGGGAGACAGGGATGGGTGGGAAGGAGAGGCAGAGCCATGGGAGGTGGGGGCAAAAGAGCCAGAGAGAGGGAGGGGAAGGCAGCTTTAGGGAACTACATGAAAATGAAGAGAAAGGGAGATATGGGAAGCAGGGGCAGAGCCAGGGGAGGAGAGGGCAAGAGAGCCAGAGAGAGGGAGGTGAAGGCAGCTTTAGGGAACTACATGAAAATGAAGAGAAAGGGATAGGTGGGAAGGAGAGGCAGAGACAGGGGAGGAGGGGGCAGGAGAGCCAGAGAGAGGGAGGGGAAGGCAGTTTTAGGGAACTACATGAAAATGAAGAGAAAGGGATAGGTGGGAAGGAGAGGCAGAGCCAGGAGAGGAGGGGGCAGGAGAGCCAGAGAGAGGGAGGGGAAGACTGCTTTAGGGAACTACATGAGAATGGGGATAAAGGGAGAGATGGGAAGGAGAGGCAGAGCCAGGGGAGGTGGGGGCAAGAGAGCCAGAGAGAGGGAGGTTAAGGCAGCTTTAGGGAACTACATGAGAATGGGGAGAAAGGGAGAGGTGGAAGGAGAGGCAGAGCAATGGGAGGTGGGGGCAAGAAAGCGCGTGTCAGAGAGGGGGGCAGCTTTAGGGGACTACATGAGGATTGGGAGAAAGGGAGAGGTGGGAAGGAGAGGTAGAGCAAGGGGAGGAGGGGGCAAGTGTAACGCTCACCTGATTCTCGCAGAGGCGCCGGTCTTGACTGGGCGACTACCGTATCTTCAAAGGTGATGTGTAGCACCCGGTTGGCTCTTTGGGCTGGACCTCTGTGCACTGTATGCCTGACGTGTAGAGTAAGATGTCTGCAGATAGAAAATATGGGGTTAATGAACTGGGGTTATTGGGGTGTCCCTATCTCTTTCCTCTTCTCCTCTCCTGTAGACCCCCAAAGGTTAACGCTCTCACCTTAGGTAAGTGAATGCCGAGCTCTCCATCTGCCTCGGGGCAGGGTGCTGTAACCAGTTTCTTCACTGGATAGGTAGCGCAGGCCTCTTGACTTCAGGGGACTGCTGTCCGTCGTTTACTGCACGAACGGTAAGTTTCGAGTCATTCAAATGTCTTTAAAGTCTTTAGTAATGATGTCTCTTGTTTTGCAGGGTTCCGGCGATGGCGGATGATGGGCTGAAGTGAGTTGAAGATGGAGCCCGTGTGATGAATAGAAGCGCCTGGAAGCACGTAAGTAAGCGCTTGTTGCCTGCTTCACTATGCGCTCTAACTGTCTTTTTATTTTGCAGGTACGAGTTCGGAGCGGCTGCAGGGTGCCGGAATACCCACTGGATTAGATGTGGAAAGGAGTAATGGCACGTGAGTATTAAAGTTCCCCAATGTCTTTAAACGCACCTTGTTTTGTCTTTCAGATGCGGGATGCAGCGCCGAAGGCCTCCGGAGCGTGCAAAGAGTTGGTAAACTTTTGTCTTTCAGATGCCGGAATGCAGTGGGAAGACCTCCGGAGCGCACGAAGAGTAGGTAAGCCTTTGCCTTTCAGATACCGGAATGCTAACCTGTTCTTTCTTGTCTTTATAGGTGTTGCTGAAGACTGGATTCAGGATGGTAAGCCTTTGCCTTTCAGATGCCGGAATGCTAACCTGTTCTTTCTTGTCTTTATAGGTGTTGCTGAAGACTGGATTCAGGATGGTAAGCCTTTTTCCTTAGGCCCAGGACCGGATGCAGAAGACACGATGAGCGTTCTGCTGCAGAGGTTGCAGAATAACGCAAAGCAAGATTCATCCACCGGGTGTGGTTTAAATAGCCTCCTGTAGTGCTTAGGTGTCTCCTTCCACAGCCACGCCTAAGTAAGAAAATAGTTCCTGGTAAGAAAAGAGTTCCTGCCTTCCAGAAGAGTTCCAGTGTTCTGAATCTAGGGAGTGGCTCCAGCCCCACCCAACAGGAAAAGTAGTTCCAAACAGAAGAGGATAAGAGGCTCAACTGGCAGGCAAGTAAGCAGCATGGTCTGCTGAAGGTAAATCCACCCAAGCATTATGAGCCCGGCGCTTCCAGCGCCGGGACTGGGCATATTTATGAGCCTGGTGCCACTGGCGCCAGGACTGGGTCCAAAAGGTCCCAATTGGGACTGGTTGGCACTCGGAACCTGGGTTATGGATCTGCTTCCAAGGGAGTTGGGAAAACCCTGACCTTTTGGAAGCAGAGATCATGACAGTACCCCCCCTCAAGGCCCCTCCCAAACCGGGCTTCTCCGGGGGTTTTGGCTTGTCAGGAAATGTTCGGTGAAATCTTTTGATTAGGCGAGGAGCGTGGACATATTCAGCAGGTTCCCAGGATCTCTCTTGGGGGCCGTAGCCTTTCCAGTCAATTAGGTAGAATAGTTTAGATTTGGAGATCTTGGAGTCCAGAATGCTTTTGACTTCAAACTCGAGTTCTCCATCCACTAGGATAGGCTTTGGAGATTTGGTTAGTCGGGTTTGAGGTTGCACGGGTTTTAATAGAGAGACGTGGAAGACCGGATGTATCTTCAGGTGCGGGGGCAAGTCCAACTTGACCGCTACTGGGTTTACTATGGTAGTGATGGAATAGGGACCAAGGTATCTTGGGTTGAATGTGCGTGGCCCTTTTAGAGAGAGATATTTGGTGGATAACCAGACTTGATCCCCTACTTGATAGTGAGGGGCTTCCTTCCGATGTTGATCTGCTCCTTTCTAGTATTGTTCTTTAGCCCTTTGAAGGTGAGAAACAGCTTCCTTAAAGGCTTGGGTGATTGTAGAATGCAGGTAGTCTACTGCTGGTGTTTCAAGATCTTTGAGGGGATCCAACTCCGAGGTTCGAGGGTGACTGCCGTACAAAAGAAAAAACGGGGTTTTCCCAGTTCCCGAATGGACAGAGTTATTGTAGGCATACTCGGCTATCCAAAGGATATCTTTCCAAGTTTTTTCAGTTTGTTGCAGCATGCAGCGTAAATACTGTTCCAGAGTTTGATTGGTCCTCTCGGTTTGTCCGTCGGTCTGAGGGTGGTGACTGGTCGATAGTCTCACATCAATTTGAGCCGACCGACAGCAACTTCGCCAAAAATGAGAAATAAATTGACTACCTCGATCCGAAATTAGAACCGAAGGAAAACCGTGCAGTCGGACGATGTTTTCGAGAAATTCTCGGGCCAGAGTTGCTGCTGTTGGCAAGCCTTTGAGCGGAATGAAATGCGCCATCTTGGAGAATAAGTCCACGATTACTAGAATCGTATTGTATCCGGAGCATGGAGGTAGATCGGTGATGAAGTCCATAGAAAGCGTATGCCAAGGGCGAGGTGGGATGTCAATAGGGCGTAAGAGGCCTGCTGGTCTTTCCTTTTGACTCTTGTTTTGGGCGCATACTCCACAGGACATTATAAAGTCTCTGATATCTTTTTTCCAAGACGGCCACCAGAAGTAGCGCTTGATCTTTTCTGAGGTCTTGGCTATACCGGGATGACCTTCCATTAAAGAGTCGTGATAACAAGAGATTACTTTTTTCTGTAAATCTGTGCTGGGTAGGTATAATCGTTCTTGGAAATACAATAAGTTGTCCTTTACTGCAAAGTCCTTTCCCTGCAGATGCCAATTCTGTATGTCTGCTGGAGTTACAAGTTGCCTGGCTTTATCCTTAACTTCCTCTATGGATTCTGTGGCGATTACACCCAGAATTCTTTGATCGGGAATGATTGGTACAGGTTTATGGTTGACCAAGTGTTCTTCCACTCCCATCCGAGAAAGGGCATCGGCTTTACCGTTCTTTGTACCAGGTCGATAGGTAATTATGAAGTCAAACTCGGCATAGAATAATGCCTAACGGAGTTGTCTAGAGGATTGGGCTTTTGCGGTCTTCAAATATTGCAGGTTTCGGTGATCCGTAATCACAGTAACGGTGTTTCGGGCCCCCAGCAGATAATGCCGCCAAGCCTTAAAGGCAGACTTGATAGCCAGAAGTTCCTTGTCAGTAATCGTGTAATTGATTTCAGGAGGCGAGAATTTGCGGGACCAAAATGCCACGGGATGCAACTGATTGGTTACCGGGTCCTTTTGTGATAGAACTGCCCCCATGGCAAGGCTTGAAGTATCAGTTTCCACGATGTAGGGGAGTTCGGGGCGAGGGTGTTTTAAGATTGGTGCAGAGATAAATTTAGTCTTCAAATCCTGGAAAGCTTGTTCCGCCTCGGTAGACCATTCAAAACGTTTGTTTTTCTTTAACAAGGCAGTGATGGGCTGGACTATTTGAGAGAATTCGGGGATAAACCTGCGGTAAAAGTTAGCGAAGCCTAACATGCTTTGCACACCTTTTACGGAGGATGGTGATGGCCATTTGAGAACTGCATCAACCTTCTTTGAATCCATACGCACTCCGCCAGGTGATAATATGAATCCCAAGAATTCAACTTCAGTCACGTTGAAAACACATTTTTCCAACTTAGCGAAAAGTTTGTGTTGACGCAATCTTTCGAGGACCATTTTCACGTGTTTCCGATGTTCAGATTCCGATGAAGAATAAACGAGGATGTCGTCAATGTAAACAACAACACATACATCTATGAGCTCTCTGAGGACATCGTTCATAAAATATTGAAAGGCGGCCGGGGCATTGCAAAGTCCGAAGGGCATGACCTGATATTCAAATAGCCCATACTTGGTGCGGAAGGCCGTCTTCCATTCATCGCCCTCTTTTACTCGTACCAAGTGGTAAGCTCCTCTAAGATCCAGCTTTGTATATATGCATGCTTTTCTGACTTGATCCAGGAGTTCAGGGATCAAAGGTAACGGATATCTATTCTTAACGGTGATCTGGTTCAGGGAGCGATAATCGATACAAGTTCTAAGGTCTCCTTCCTTTTTTGGAACGAAGAACAAAGCTGAAGAAGCAGGGGACTTGGAAGGACGAATAAACCCATTTGCCAGGTATTGATCCAGGTATTGTCGAAGGTGAAGGTTCTCAGGCTCAGTGAGGGCATAAATTCTACTACAAGGAGGAGTAGATCCAGGTATCAGGTCTATCTGGCAGTCATAAGACCTATGAGGAGGTAGAGAGTTAGCCTGATCCTTCCGGAAAACATCTTGGTATTCTAGGTATTCGGGAGGTAACTGGGGAGTCTCTGAAGAAATTGCGGCCAGTGCAACACCAGGTGGAGGGTGACAAGTAGAGACACATTCTGGAAACTGGACCGTTCTTGCTCGCCAATCGATCAGAGGATTGTGTTTCTCTAACCAAGGTATTCCTAGAATAATCTGAAACTGAGGGGCCTTGATCACATCGAACACGATCTTCTCATGGTGTCCATCTTGACTTACTAGCGTCACCTCTTGAGTGGTATGCGTTACTGGCCCGGAGGCTATCTCCGTACCATCCACCGTAGTAATGACGTCCTTTACAGCCTTGGGACAAAGAGTTAGATTCATCCTCAAAACCATTTCATGATCCACATAATTGCCGATGGCACCGCTGTCGACGTAAGCTTCAATTGCATGTAATCGATCCGGATTATCAGGGCTAATGAGGACCATAGGTATCACGAAATGCGAGGTCACGGAACTGGTTTTCACGCTCGGCAAGAGGACCTCTATTCTTGTCGGGCGAGGTTGTTTCCCTGCTCAGAGTTTGTAACTTTGGTAACTGCAGCTCCTACTGCCTTCTTGGCAGGTTTCACCAGACAGTCTCGAAGAAAGTGCCCTGAGTTTCCGCAATATAGGCATAATTGCAACTGGTTCCTCCTTTCCCGCTCCCTTTGTGTTAGAGGACCTTTCAGACCCCCTATTTGCATGGGTTCCCCGGAGTCTACTCCTTTGGAAGGAGTTGGCGGTTTGGAAAATACTCGAGCATCAAACTTGGAACGATCGGCCTTCCTGTTCTGCAGCCTGTGATCTATTTGAACGACCAAGTCTATATAATCCGAACAGTCTTGTGGGGGATTCACTACTTGGGCTAAAACGTCTTTGAGCTCTCCACGTAGACCTCTATAAAACAACGTAATCCTTTTGTCCTCAGGCCATTGAGTTTCCACTATTAGTCTATTGAAAGATGCAATATAAGCCAAAAGGTCTTGATTACCCTGTCGCAACGAAAGAAGATCATTGTCCAAGGCCTGCCCCTGTGAATGTCTTGCGAACAGTTTTTCCATACTAAGCTGAAAGGCTTGAAAATCATGGAGAACCGGATCATCTTGATTAACTAGAGGGATCGACCAGTCTGCCGCATTGCCACTAAGGTACGAAAGTACAAAAGCTACTTTTGCTTGATCAGTTGGAAAGGCTGCTGGCCGGCATAAGAAGTGCAACCGGCACTGATTGATAAATACTGCAAACCTCTTTGGGTCACCAGAAAATCGTTCGGGCGGAGCCAGAGGTACATTCCCAGGTAGGTTGATCTGCACTGGATTCATAGAGGATGTTGAAGGAAGATTTGCCCCTGATGCGGGTAACGGGGTCTGTCCGGCTTGTGACTGTAGCACTTGTCTAGCAAGATTGTCTGTTCTCTCCTTGGAAATAATTAGTTCCCTTCTTAGAGCATTCGTTTCCTGACGAGCTGCGTGCACTTCTGCCCTTAGTTCCCCAAGTAACCGGGCTAGGGGGTCAGTATCCGAGGTTTCCATAGCGCCTGGGCGAGAGTTTTGCGGTAGGCTTTGCGTTCTGTAACGCTCACCTGATTCTCGCAGAGGCGCCGGTCTTGACTGGGCGACTACCGTATCTTCAAAGGTGATGTGTAGCACCCGGTTGGCTCTTTGGGCTGGACCTCTGTGCACTGTATGCCTGACGTGTAGAGTAAGATGTCTGCAGATAGAAAATATGGGGTTAATGAACTGGGGTTATTGGGGTGTCCCTATCTCTTTCCTCTTCTCCTCTCCTGTAGACCCCCAAAGGTTAACGCTCTCACCTTAGGTAAGTGAATGCCGAGCTCTCCATCTGCCTCGGGGCAGGGTGCTGTAACCAGTTTCTTCACTGGATAGGTAGCGCAGGCCTCTTGACTTCAGGGGACTGCTGTCCGTCGTTTACTGCACGAACGGTAAGTTTCGAGTCATTCAAATGTCTTTAAAGTCTTTAGTAATGATGTCTCTTGTTTTGCAGGGTTCCGGCGATGGCGGATGATGGGCTGAAGTGAGTTGAAGATGGAGCCCGTGTGATGAATAGAAGCGCCTGGAAGCACGTAAGTAAGCGCTTGTTGCCTGCTTCACTATGCGCTCTAACTGTCTTTTTATTTTGCAGGTACGAGTTCGGAGCGGCTGCAGGGTGCCGGAATACCCACTGGATTAGATGTGGAAAGGAGTAATGGCACGTGAGTATTAAAGTTCCCCAATGTCTTTAAACGCACCTTGTTTTGTCTTTCAGATGCGGGATGCAGCGCCGAAGGCCTCCGGAGCGTGCAAAGAGTTGGTAAACTTTTGTCTTTCAGATGCCGGAATGCAGTGGGAAGACCTCCGGAGCGCACGAAGAGTAGGTAAGCCTTTGCCTTTCAGATACCGGAATGCTAACCTGTTCTTTCTTGTCTTTATAGGTGTTGCTGAAGACTGGATTCAGGATGGTAAGCCTTTGCCTTTCAGATGCCGGAATGCTAACCTGTTCTTTCTTGTCTTTATAGGTGTTGCTGAAGACTGGATTCAGGATGGTAAGCCTTTTTCCTTAGGCCCTGGACCGGACGCAGAAGACACGATGAGCGTTCTGCTGCAGAGGTTGCAGAATAACGCAAAGCAAGATTCATCCACCGGGTGTGGTTTAAATAGCCTCCTGTAGTGCTTAGGTGTCTCCTTCCACAGCCACGCCTAAGTAAGAAAAGAGTTCCTGGTAAGAAAAGAGTTCCTGCCTTCCAGAAGAGTTCCAGTGTTCTGAATCTAGGGAGTGGCTCCAGCCCCACCCAACAGGAAAAGTAGTTCCAAACAGAAGAGGATAAGAGGCTCAACTGGCAGGCAAGTAAGCAGCATGGTCTGCTGAAGGTAAGTCCACCCAAGCATTATGAGCCCGGCGCTTCCAGCGCTGGGACTGGGCATATTTATGAGCCTGGTGCCACTGGCGCCAGGACTGGGTCCAAAAGGTCCCAATTGGGACTGGTTGGCACTCGGAACCTGGGTTATGGATCTGCTTCCAAGGGAGTTGGGAAAACCCTGACCTTTTGGAAGCAGAGATCATGACAGCAAGAGAGCGAGAGAGAGAGGGAGGGGAAGGCAGCTTTGGGGAACTACATGACAATGGAGAGAAACTGGGAAGGAGAGGCTGAGCCAGGGGAGGAGGGAGCAAGAGAGCGAAAGTCAGAGAGAGGGAGGGGTAGTCAGCTTTGGGGAACTACATGCGAATGGGGAGAAAGGGAGAAGTGGGAAGGAGGTGGATGGACAGAGAGGTGGGGTGGCAAGAGGGAATACAGAGTGAATGCTAATAGTGGGTGAGAGGGAAAGGAGAGTGGGTACGGAGAGAGAGAAAGGGGGAAGGCAGATAGAATCAAAGTGAGAAAGAGAAATACATTATTCAAGCTCCACACCAAGAGATTTCATTTTAGGATAACGCAACTGTTTTGTTTTTATTTTTATGTTTTATTGTGTATACAGTTATGAAACCTTTACACAAAATACAAATATAATTTCAAAATGGGTATATACACAATCACTAACATAACAACAATATGCCATTTCAAATTCAAAAGAAAAGACAGGTTCCTCTAAAGTTCACATATAAAATCTATACTTAAAGCAGGTTAAACAAGAGCTAACTCCCACACTTATCTAAAAGAAAAAATAAAATAAAGCAAGACATAGACTCTGACCAAATATAAAAGAAAGCAAAACAAAGGAGAGGGCAGAACAAGACAACTATAACAAAAGATGAAAGGGAAGACCACTGTACTGCCGAAATCCCATTTAAGTCAGCAATTCACGAATCAGTTAGCAATTTGACATCATCCTCACACTTTCTCAAATGTTTATCCACGCACTTCCAGACCTGTGTCAATGCAATAGTCAAACTCCTACTATATCCTGCCAAGCACCTCAGCCAAAATAGTTCCCAGGTTATACAGTCAAGCTCTTCCACATGCCTTGTGAAATGGCCTTCATAGATAGACCTCATATTGGGGCATTTTGTGAGGACGTGTCTTGCAGACTCAACCTCGCTTTTACCTCGGCACATTCTGCATGACCTTTCATTAACTGGGATGTCATAGCAAGCCCCTCTAACTTCCAGCACATTCAATCGGTTTAGTCTGATGTTCATAAATATTTGCTGCGTAGATATTGACGGAAGAAGTGTTAGGTAGGGTTGGGGTTCTTTATACCTAAAAGACATCCTTGAGAAGGTGCCAAGAGAGCTCATACTAGCAACTGCTTGCATTATTAGCGGGACTATTTAAATATGTTATTTAAATAACAATAATACAGCATTTCAACAGATGCCTGCACTGTATTACTGCAAGCTCCACATGTAAAGGTAAGAAAGGGACTTTCTGGAGTAAATATGCACGAAGCACCTCACGTGTAAGCAGGTAAGTACTTTTCTTATTTGTTAGCTGTGTAATTGCAAGACAAGGTAACAGCCAGCATTTGTCTCGATGCACCATATGAGATTTAGAACACTCAGGCTCGCTGAGCATTCCATATTTCATCACTCATCTATATCACACACTCGATAAGCATTCACCCTCACAGCCTCAGTAGACAAATCAGAACATCACACACGTAGAGATTCATTTATTTAACCAACAAAGGGCCTGATTCACAGAAGCGCTTTAAAATGGCACAATCCTGTTGAAAAACACTGTGTGAATCAGGCCCCTATTTTCTTTGACTCCTCTCTCTCTTTCTCTCCACACATCATGAACCTTGCCAAGAAGTCCAGCTTTCAGCCCCACCTCCTCCGGGGCATTCTTCCTTTCCCCCCAGAAGCTGAACATCTCCAGAGCCCTGGTTCTCTCTAAGCTAAACTACTGCAACAGCCTCTTCCTCAGTCTGCCCTTTTCCTCCCTTCGCCCCCTTCAACTAATCCGGAATAGGGCTGCAAGACTTATCCTTGGCCTGAAGCCCAGACACTGCAACTCTCCAGCCCTAAAATTTCTCCATTGGCTCCCGGGGACCGCAAGAATCAAATTTAAGACCCTTTGCATCATCCACATGGCTGCCTGGGGCCTGGGCCCTCTCTACATCCAGCTTTCCCTCCCTAAATACCTCCCTGCCAGAGTCCTTCAGTCCTCTCGCTCCAACTCACCAAGCAGAGAGTGGGAGGTTGATCCCTTTCCTCGGCTGGTTCCTCCCACTGGAACGGCCTCCATGCTCCCCTCAGACTTGAGCCAGATCTTCTTAAATTCCGTAAACTTCTCAAGGCTTTCCTTTTCTCCCCTTCCTTCCCTCTCACCCTACCATGCTAACTCTCCCTTTGCTGTTGAAACTAGGGCCTGGTCCCTTCAGAGTCATACAAGGACCAGGCCGCCACCCTTTGCAGTCTCCCCAGCATCCATTGCCAGCACTTAACGTGCTTACAGGAAGACAAAATACAGCAAGTCCTCTGCATTTACACCCACATTTATTTTTATTTGTAATATTAAAATAATGTTTGCATTGCAATCAATTACAGCATTGTGGGTCAGAGCACTGTAAAACAGCTGTAAAACTCCAAATCAGTATACAATTATAACATATAGGACAACTGCCTATAGAATAATATACAGATATTGCAAGTCAATAATAGAGGATCGTTACTCATTTTGTGGTCCTCCAGATGTTTTGCACTACAACTCCCTTGATCCTTGAGCATTTGTTGTGCTGACTAGGGCTCATGGGAATTGTAGTCCAAAACATGTGGATGACTACAAAATGGCGCCCAATTAACACATTAGGCTTCCAGTGCCGGTGCAGCAGCTAGTAGCACTGACGTTCTGCTGGCAGCTATGTCTGCCATTAATCAGCAGGGTACACACCGATCTCGGCTATATGCTGAGAATGATGCTATTTTCCTGCATTTTCACTCTAGCTGCCAAATATGCATTATATTGGTCGCAACTCTTTAGCATTTGCTACTGCAGCGGCTACATTGTCTTTATTATTAATTTTAGCACTGCTTTTATTAGTTTCCTTAGCATTGAAGTAATCTGTTTAACATCATGGGGCGAGCGATGTATTCCATGTTGGAGGACTATTTGTCTCGTAACCCTCTATATTGACTGCTCACACAGCCTGTTTATTTATTTAATTATTTACGTTACCACAGCTATCTGCGCACGTACCATAACGCGGTGAACAACACTAGACTCCAGTAGGACAGACCTTTTCAGATGCCTTATTGTGACTGGTCGACCGCGACACAATTGTGCGATTGAACTCCTATGCTTGTGGTCCGGTCCCAATTTAGGTGAGCTCTAATGTTTGGTTTTGCGTTTACCTTTTTTTATTGTCACATTAGGAAGGACTGCCGTATGGCGTGCACCCTTGGTTTTTGGTTTTTTGGAGTGGATATCAGCTATTGATGATCCCTCCTGTATTACAACATGCCCCTGTCTCTCCTTTTTGTTTTTTTTGCAGTTCTACTTGACTGAGAACTTGCACTACAGGTCCATACACATTTCCCAGGATGTACATTCGGGAACAAGTGGCCATTTTCAAGGTTGAGATATTGGTAAATTTGATAATTTAATTATTTAACCATGTTTTCTCCCATTATTTAGTAAGGAGGTGTTTTTCCGCACAGTGTTCTATGGGGGCGGGGAGGGGGTTATCCTGTTGGTCAATCACAGATCAGTATGTTTTAATCATTATGCCCTCTGTTTTCTTGATTTCATTTAGTTTTGCAGGTCGATACACAATGTATCCTCGGTGTTGTTGTGATTATGTATTTACTGTTTATTATTTGTTTTTCCCTCTTTTTTGTTTGGTTCTTTTAGGTAAAATTATGGATTCAGTTTGCATAATTCTGTATTCCTGTATGTATTATTGCCTTATTGCTACATTAAAACCTTCAAGTGGCAAATATTCCAACGGGAGTGCGCCGTCCTGAAGAAGATGGGCATCAACCGTGAAACAGCTTAGATGCTCCGCACTATCGAAACTACTTCCTGTGTATATGTCAGACCTAGTGTATATAGTAGCTCATGACAGTACAGTAGTCGACGTATGGCACCCCTTTTTCTAATTAGGAACTACTATTGCCTTGTCCATATATTTTTGTGGTTTTCTCTACATTGTTAAATGTGGCCATAGCCTCTGACCACCAGCCGGGTGACCCTCTTCAGCCGACTTGAGGTTCAGACAGCTTGGCAACATGAAGTTAATACTGACTGAATTTTCAGTCTGGTTTTATATTGGCACTTTGTTTCACTATGCACTTTATTCTACAACAATATGCTGCTATTTAGAGATGAGCTTGTAACAAAATTTAAAATTTAATATGTATGTTTTAAACAAATGAAATTTAAATAAAATATTCATGTTTTTCAATTATTGTTTGGTTTATATGGCTTGATCTGTGATTCCGAATTTCGGGGGCCCCCTCTCTCTCCAACCCATTGCCGGTCACCACTTTAACTTGAATTTTGTTTCCGCTGACACACTCTCTGTTCACTACATGACTACAAAATGGGTAACATGTGGTCATATAATCAACGCTTTAGTATTTGGGACAGATTACAGAAATGTTGCTGCTGTGCAAGTGCAGTTACACAATATTAGCCCTCGGGAAAGGTTTGCCCTAGTAAAAAAACGTATTGAAAAACTCTGCACTTTGACAAGTGCTATTTTGCATGTTATTAGCATTCGGGCAAAGTTTTCCCTTGGGCAAAAACCTATTCTTTCAATGCATTTTTGTACCAGTGTAAATTTGGCCCTACTGCTAATAGGGAATGGAATTATCACGAGGGCAATCTTTGCCCTGGTGCAAAAATGCATCAAAAATATATATTATTTTGCATTAGGGCAATTTTTGCTCGACTCCTAATACCATGCAAAATTGCACTTGTCATAGTGCAAAGGTTTTCTAATATGTCCCCAATGTTTTTTGCACCAGGGCAAACTTTGCCCTACTGCATTATACCGTGCAAATTTGCACTTTTACTGGGGTAGCGTTTGTGTAATCTGGCCCATCTTTTGCTCGCACTGCTGAATATGCTCAACCAGTTCCTGTAAGGTGGACTACATGCAGAATCTGTTTGGTGTACTGCTTGTAATGTCTTGTAAACACACATTTTAAGCAGTTTAATATTCTTATTAAAAGCCTCATTGTGGTTTAGAGTAAGAGGTGCCATGCAGATAGATTCCTGCTCTCTCGGGCTATATCCCAGCCGTAGTCTAATACACAAACTACCATAAACGACTCCCATTGTATCAATGAATGAATGTGACTTAAAAGTGTCCAAAAGAAAGGAACCTGAAAAGCCAGTCAATGTTTTCATTAAGTGTTATAGATACAGTTGTAATTCTGCTGAGCAAGCTGCCTTTCTTTCACGCAGCTCAGCTGTGACGTAAGAAGAGTAGTGATGTAATTTTCTTATCGGCACCTGGGGGAAAAGCACCAGCCAATCAGGAACAAGACCGTTTTTGCTCCTGAGTGCTGGGGTATTTTCCTTGACGCCTTTATCTCTTGGTCTTGCCCCCAGAATACTATACTCCTCACCTGCCCCCTCCCACTTCCCCCTCACCCTATTTCCCTGCCTGACCTCAACTTCCCTGACTGCTGCAGTCCCCTGGCTTGCTTGCTTGGCTGCCATCCTTTCTCCTCACCAGCAACTCCCTTCCCATGGCCATAGACATGAAAGAAGGGCTTTGAGAGGAGCACCTCATTCCATTTGTGTGCCAGCCATTTTTTTTTTACATTTCCATCATTGCCTCCATGAGCCATGCACTTGCCACAGCCTGTTTTTTCTTATCCAAACCAACAGCTTTTCACCCTAGGGTTTAGCCCGGGGTACGAATAGCCATAACGCTCATAGCAGGTGGCCCTGTGACACGGTTGGGAGGCTCTATTGGCCACCAGGCACCACGCCGTCAGTGTTTATGGCTTAATTACGTTACAGTTCACTGGTATTAAGAATATTCAGTATAGCAGTTTATGCAGATTTTGCAGGTTTCCATGCATTAAAAGAACGTATTGAATGGACATTATACAGATACTGCAGGCTTGCATGTTGTGGGCTATGCTTTCAAATGAACTGCCTCTGGCTGCATTAAGCCCAAATGGTGCAGAGATATGAAAACACACTGTTGGCAGAGGCAAGGCCAGCATGTCATTTAGAACCATCAAGTAACATTCAGTTAGCAAGTAACTGAATGTTGGCTTCAGAAAAAGGAAAAATTAAATTAAATGGGCCCTGTGTGCGAACAACAAAGCCCGATACCTGAAAATACAGCTTTGCTAACAGAGAGAGCTACCTTAGAAATGTGTGCATTCCGGAAGCAAGATGGGCACAAATATTGTTGGGGCAGGAAAAAAAGCTGATATACATTATTATAAAATTCTGGGAGAAGACGATGTTCATGCTAACAGGACAGTGAAATAACACGATGTACATGCTAAGGACAGTGAAATAACGTTTAAAGCTCACGGCGTGATCTCTGTGCAAAGACTTAAGACTGACCATGAAAGAATGTATTCTGAATACGAAATGAAAAGTTTATAAACTAAATCATTTAAAATTAAAATTAAAATAAAACAAAAAATGTGTTTATTCCGTAGCTTGGAAGCAATTCACATTTTAAATGGGAAACTCCATTTAGAAATGCGGAATGCATCATGTACAAAGCAGTAACGAGCAGTACACCAGCGCACCTGGCGACTAAGCTCCACATATCTGGTGGCACATGCTCCTCGTGCAGCAAATCGACCAACCGGCTTGAATCACAACTCGTCCACAACTCACCCGCAAACAATCCTTCTCTTGTCATGCTCCCACCCTCTGGAACTCGATCCCTGTGTCGGCAAGGAATGCCCCCACAATTCTCCAATTTTGCAAATCTCTCAAAACAGGGGCTCTTTCAACAACACCTGACCAAGGACTAATTCCAATGTATTTATTTCATTTATTATTTGAGCATTGGTAATGCGCCTATACAGCAGAATTGTGTTTCAAGGCGCATCGAGAAAGGGAGGGAGGGGCTACGTACATGGGAGTTAAAATACAAAAGACAGTAACGTTCTTACTAGCTCTTGAAACATTCAGAGCGTGCAAGTGCAGTGACATAAATGAGGGGTTGGGAGGGGCAGTGTAGTGGAACAGGGAGAACAAACAGACAAAACGTTCCTACTATGTCATAAGACAATTTTGAGCATCCAAGTTGACACACATACTGTGAAAATGGACACACATACCAATGCACAGACCTCACAGCACTGTGCTACTGTTACAAGATGCCAGCCCAAATGCCGGCTACCCACACTCTGTACAGCTCTCCGCTGCTCTCAAGCTCGGCCACCGCTTTAAACAGTAAAATAAAAATGTAAAAGCATCATGCGTTTTGCTGTTTCTAGGAATTGAGCTAAAAGCTGTGCTTATCCCAAAAGACCTTTCCCCATGAGATTTGAAGGCCAAGAACTGTTCACCTTCCCCAATCAGATACAAGGGTCAAGCTCTGCATTTTCCTCTATCTGAAAATCTCCTTGAAGCTCACAGAGCCAGGAAAGGGCCGGGGCTTGTGCCCGACCAAAGTGTTATGGTGGTGACATGGCCCACACTCTGAAAACAAAAGACCCAGCTAATGGATGTGAACTCTAAAAAAATATGCAATATTATAATTCAATGTGTGGTCCCTTCCTGGGCTGACTGACAGATGACATGCAGCAGAAGACCTCCACATGATGCCAGGAGGTGGAGGTATCCCATCTGCATCAGGAGATGGAGACCTAGGGTCCTGCCATTAACTTCAAAAGAATGGCAAGTGTTTTTGTTTTATTGCAGGCCGAACAACCAAACAAACAGATAGCTGGACCTACATCAAAGTGGAGAAAAGTAATGTGTTGTTTATGGAACTCATAATTTGTATATAACTGGAGATGCTTGTAAGGTTCTATGGGGAATCATACTTTGGCCATTGACTTTTGAACCATGACCCCTACCGAAATATTTCAAATAATTCCGAACATATGAAAAGACCTTACAAATTATATAACTCTCATAAAAAGTCGACCGTGGGACCCAAAGTTAGAAGTTAAAATGTGATTCTAGCATCTGATAAAAAGGTAAGGCGTGGAGAGTCGGGAAGATGGTAATTTATTAAATTAGATATCTGTCTGTAAAATTTTGTGATGGTATTTGGTAAACTTTTTGAAGAAATAGCAAAAATCTGCTGTTCAGACCTGCAAATGCATGCTGAAATGAGACGCAAGGCCTGATTCATGGAAAAGTGTGCATTGATCCCGCAAAGTATATTTCCCGAGAACGACTTTGTGCGGCCCTACTTGCAAAGTTTCCAATGTGTGCTCCATGTATTCATGGATCCAAATGCGCATTTCAACCCGACCCACAAAGAAAACCGAGCTGTGCGATGAGCGCCCACAACACGCCCCCTGCAAACCAAAACTATAGCTATACACCAAGCATTCTGCAAAACTCTGTGTCCATCACTCACCCAACATCCAGCACCTGGCAACACTGCCCAAGGTCCCCATAAGTAACGGCAGCACCCATGCTAATCTCTGCGAGGTCCCCCGTAAGTAACGGCTGTGCCCCTTCACATCTGTGTGAGGTCCCACGTAAGTAACGGCTGCACCCCTGCAATCCTGCTCGAGCTCCTCCATAAGTAATGGCTGCACCCCTGCCAATCTGCGCAAGTTCCCACGTAAGTAACGACTGCAACCCTGCGATCCTGTGCGAGGTCCCCCGTAAGTAACGGTTGAACCCCTGCCAACCTGCACAAGGTCCCATGTAAGTAATGGCTTCATCCCTGCGATCCAGCGTGCAATCCTGCACACGCTCCCCCTTAAGTAACAGCTGCACCACTGCCAATCACGTGAGACCGCACGTAAGTAACGGCTGCACCCCAGCGATCCTGCGTGACCTCCCCCGTAAGTATGGCTGCACCCCTGTCAATCTGCACAAGGTCCGACGTAAGTAACAGCTGTACCACTGCGATCCTGCGAAAGCTCCCCTGTAAGTAACAGCCCCAGGCAGCCCCTCATGTCCTGCTACCACCCAACAGCCCCCCTTACCTCCAAAACCACCCCTGCCTGGCCATGCCACATAACACCCCTACCAGTCCATTGTTGACCAACAACTTACCTCAACTCCAGTGGCCTGCCACCAACATGGAGCACACCAGCCACATATCCACCCTTAGACTGAACAACTGGAGCCCCTGACGCAGAATCCATGCCGGTAGCTCATCACAGGACTCTCTGGAAAATCACAGCCAGTTGCACAGCTACAGGACAGAAGAATGTAGCATCAGCTACGCTGTGAATTCATCATGTACATTCAACATAGTAAAGCGATGTAATGCAATGTGACGTATCATCGTGCAATGTGTGTGCGTAGTAGCACGCAAAAATAGGGAGTCATGTAGGAAAGCATTACAGTCAAAGCCCCTGCCACTAATACAAGTTGAACAGGCTTGTGTTCGGGTGATGTGAAGGATGTCTGAGAGCATGTGAGCCAAGCAGATGGATGATGTGTACAGCCACATATAAACATGATGAAGCATTATAGTGGCAGATGTGCAGCAAACCGTGAGAGCATCCACTGGGTGGTAGCTGATGTGCGCAGGTGGGTGGCCATGCATCGGGAGGGACACACCTACCGAATAATGACTGCACAAGCGATGACGGTATCCCACACATCCACAGTGAGGCCCGCAACTCACATGACAGTCACAGAACAAATGCATACCAAAACCAAATTAAACGAAATGTGGCACATGAACACACCAACAACTGTGTGACCAAGAAACTCAAATCTGTATTATAAATATGTACACTATGAAAAACTACTATGTGGCAGGTGGAAATGTCCAAGGGCATAAATTAACAAAAGTCAAAAAAGAAAATCCCCACAATTAACTATATACATAGGCAGCGGGATCAAATAGTCTCTCATCACGTCCTCCAGGGCAGAGTCACATTCATCGTCCTCCACATGGAGGCGGGCCACCATTCTCTCCTGGGTGGCTTGCAGGCCCTCCAACACCCACCTCTCCTCCTCCACATCCCTGCAAGCCTCCTCCAGGATGGCGGCCTGCCTCAGAGTACTTCTCTCCACCACCTCTGCTCTGACCCTAGCAGCCCTTATCATCCTAGACCGCTGCCTCTTCGCCAGCAGCTGCATTCGGAAGGCCATTCTAATGCACAACATTTGTCAGAGTCTCCTCTGTTCCCCCTGACAGGTGACTGAATTGTCTTGCCTCCTCGATGTTGTCGGGCCCTGCGAGGATTGCCTCTGGACACTCCTAATCTGCAGCCTCGCTGGGCGTACACTGCGCATGCACCCCCACCTTCTGCATGTTACACATCGGGGGGGGTACATTACCTGCACTGTCCTGAGGTGCTAGCTGTCCCACTGATGCCTGTTCCTGTGTTGGTGCCTGGGCAGGCACAGTGACCACCTCATCTGTAGTAGCCGGGACTTCCACCGAAGGCGGGGACGTGCTCACCACCAGACTGGGCGGTGTGGGTGGGATTGGAGTAGAGGGGGCCGCAATGGGAACTGTCAAGGAAAGTCCCCCGGAGGATGACTGGGGCACAGAGGAGGCAGTGGAGGAGGGGGTAGGTGAATGTGCCAGGGCACAGAGACCAACCAGTGGTAGCGCATATGCCAGCTGGCCCAGGAATAGGCACATTGATTTGTGATGCTGTTGGAGAGCTTCACGAATAGCTCTCACATCATCACAAATTGTGGCCGTCCGCCTTGCAATACCAGCCAGCATGGCATGCGATCTTTCTCATTGGGACCCCTGCTCCCGCTTTTCCTCTCTAAATCTGGCCACCCTCCTTGGGCCCTCTGCTCTCACCCTCTTGTGAGGCAAAAAGCCTTGGGGTCATCTTCGACTCCACTCTCTCCTCTCCACACATCACAGACCTTGCCAAGAAGGCCCATTTCCAGCTGTACCTCTTTAGAGGTATTCTCCCGTTTCTCACCTTCACCCTGAGCTCACTGTCTCCAGAGCCCTGGTTCTCTCTAGGCTGGACTACTGCAACAGCCTCTTTCTCAATCTTCCTAGCTCTACTCTTCTCCCTCATCAACTCATCCAGAACAGGAACGCAAAATGTGTCCTTGGCCTCAAGCGCAGAGACTGCATGTCTCTGGCCCTGAAATCCCTCCACTGTCTCCTGGTGGCTGCAAGGATCAAATTTAAGACCCTATGCATCATCCAAAAGGCTTTCTGGGGCAGTGGCCCTCACTACCTTCAACTCTCTTTTTCTAAGTACCTTCCTCCTAGAGCCCTCTGCTCGTCTACTTCTAATACTCTGTGGGTGAGTTGCTTCTCCAAGCAGAGAATGGGGGGTAGATCTCTCTCCACTGCAGCTGCCTCCCTCTGCAATGGCCTCCCTGCCTCTCTCTGCCTTGAGCCAGATCTCCTTAAGTTCCGGAACCAACTCAAGACCATCATCGCATAGGGGAAGGGCATGTGAGAAACCAGAAGGTGTCTCATTCACTAGTCCCTGGGGACCTGTCATCCGGGGGCCAGGACACGGCTATCGCTTTTGGATCCAGTTCCTGGGGAGTTTAAGGAACTCGTGGTGGCAACAGTAAAGACAGACACAAGTGATCACAATTTAAGGGTGTTTATTAAACTGTATAGGTAAGTTGGAAAAACGCCTAATCTAAACCTAAATTTAAGCTAGGAGCAAGGTACGACCATCAAATAATAATAAGGCAGTTCTAGTGGCGTCTTGTCAAATAAAAGGGCCTATCCTATACTAAATTAAATATTGCCAACTCTTACAACTTGATACAAAAAGAGTGTGGGATTCACAAGAAAGAAAGAAGTGTTCACAAATGATAAGTCCAGATGTTATAGCCAGGGGTCTCTCTTCCCCATGTTTTGAGAACGGTACAACGCCTGACTCCAGAGCATAGCAAACTCTTCTCGAGCTTTCCCAGCATGAGACTACAGTTCCGTTGTCAGATATCAGAATCTTCAGTGGTTAAGTCTCTTTTCTACAAAAATTCTGTTGTCTACGAGGATTTGATGGGTTCAAAATAATATAACAAGAAGTTCCTTTCCGTCTGTACGTTGGGTGATGGCTTTTCACCCCTGAATCCCCCTCTTCCGCCCGGAAGTTCTGGGCTCAGACCCCTCTTGAATAGCAGCCTCCCTCTGTCGGGTTCACAAGATATCTCCTCTTGCATTCACAAATCTTAATGTGTTTTTAAACAATCCACTGTGGACATACCTCCATCTGGTTCATTCTTATCAACACAATGTTCATTGGCGCATCATGTTTGCCCCATTCTGTCGGCATCCCTCTGTCGGGTTCACTCTTGCCAAACACACAGTTCCTTCTCCTTTCTCAGTATGTAGGATTTGTCTGCCTTAGCTTTCTAAATATGTGCCGGTAAAAGACTTTCAACTGTGCAGGGGGTTTGCTAGACCCCTGTATGACCACTTTGATGTTTTCCTTGCGGCTCTTCTAGAGCCTTCTGGTATCCGTAGTTTCGACAATAAGGGAGTCAATCAGAGTCTATCGAGTGAGCACCCACTTGGTGCCGGACCCCGCTGCAGCTGGTTTTCTCCTTAAATTGCCATTGGCAACTTTCGTTCGACACAGTTCGGTTTCTTATCAGTCCTCGCTTAGACTCATTGGCTGTGATGAACCGCTTGGCTTTTCTTGTCTCTGGAGTCAAGGACGGTTCCACGATAGAAAGCATCTCTGTCGGCCCTGATTATCAGTGTAGGAGGACCCTGTGTACTGTTGACATCTGCTGCATGTAAGAAACCTGAGGGTGTTCTCCCAAGTAGATCCCGGGAACACCTTATTCAGGTGGCCACAAAAGGACTGTCCCTCTCTTATCTCAACCCAGACGGCAAGCAAGCAATGAAAGATCACCTGGGTAGAGGAACCCAGGGTTATGCTCGGGAGAATGCCCAATGGGAGACGCAGTATGTTGCTGAGGAAGGAGAAGAGGAGGGTGAAATGTCTGAGACCTTTATGGGCGGTGCCACATCTGCCCCCCTTCCTCCCATTACATTTCTCCTACCCAATCCCCTAGGATCTCAAACCCCATCACATTTAGAAACCGTATTTTCCAAAAACCCTATTTTCCGGTTCCCTATCCGAATACTCCCAATTACTCTTCTTTCCAACCCTCTGATTATTATATTCTGCACTTCCAACCTGCTCAGGTAAAATACTTCAGTTCCCGCAATCTTCCTTGGTTATTTCATGATCCCGGCTATTCCGATTTACCCCGCAAATCCTACCAATCCCATCCCTCTGATTGTCACTTTCTGAACTCCCAGTCGAAAGTGACCAACAATTAAAATTCCCACCATCCCCTATGCTCTCTTCACAATCCCGCCCATTCTTATCCATTTCACAAACCTTACCCATTTCGTCCTTCTCAATCTACTAACCGACCCCCTTCTTATAATAGTGCCATTTCCCCATCCTATCCCGTAGGACATTCCGACACTCCAACCCCTCCCCTTGCCGACATGAATACTGGTTTACAATGAACTTGTAATGCAACTGTTTACCTGACATGTCCCAACACAAGGGCAAGGCAAAGTCAGGCAACTGATTTAAATCACACACACCTGACAGCCCTTCCTTTTCCCCACAGGGATATAAGGTGGAGCCTGAGAGCACAGTACAAGGACAGCAGACAACGCAACAAGATGGCTAATCAGGCGCAGCAGTTCAAGAGAAGGAGAAAGGCGGCAGGAATCGAGAGGGTGGCAAGGAGAGAAGTGACCTTGCCCTTTTCACCCCAGACCCACAGAACCATTGAGGAAGCAAGCCTAAGACCACGAACAATAGCACAAGTGCCTTGCAGAAGATGTCAACACACGAGGTATGGGAATGCATCTTTATTCTGTATATATGATTGGATATAGAATGACTCTGATTCATCCAGAGATTAAGATTGTACGCCCTTAAGAGGGATGAGCTAACAAGGAGACGCCTGGTTGCTGTATCTTTTATGCTCTGGTCATCACATCATTATACATTATTGGTCGAGGAGTCCTAGAGTTTCCTCACATTGTAGACTCACTCACATGTCATTTTAGCAAGAACTTGGCAATAGAACATAGTTCTCTTCCAAATTTTGTCATTTAGATCTGACCGGATAACATCATATGTGTACCTGAATAATCAAGTTTCATCCTATCCTTACCAATGTAGTTTAAGGGATTACTTCCTGTAATCATTAATCGTACCCTAATATACTATATTACATGTGTCATTACCAATCTTTATCACAACTCGGACATAAACCGGGCTATCAATCATGAATGGTCGGAGTTTCTCCTTACTTTTCACCGACTCTTGTTTGGCTACATAATCGCAAACTGGATCTCTTTTTGATCCAGTACATATCAATATGGATTACTTTTTGTTATTTCTCATGGTAACTGAATTGATCGGAAGGCACACAAGTTCCTGGTCTTTATTCTTATTCTGACATAGAATACCGCAGTTCCCGGTTATCACTAGGATCGGCGCTAAACATAACACAAATTGTTTATTTACATCACGTTGGCAATGCACCCTGCTTTTTCGACACAAGGACAACACGTGTGAGCTAAAATACCTTAAGAGACAAGGGTCTACATTGAGGTACATTTCTGAACTATGGACCGATACCTACTGGTGATTACACACCTATTTATTTTTAGGCTACTTTAACATGATTAAAACAGTACTTTTTTTGACATAACAGCAAGATTAGTAAGGCTACCACCAAGAGTTTGATATAATATGATATGATAGGTTATTTATAATGCGCTTAGTACCCAGAGGATTCTAAGCGCGGAACCTGGGATCGAATGTTGCTCCGTGTCGTCTTGCTTCCAAGGCGTGCACGTTGCTCCTGAGCTATCCTCCCGAGTTTACAGTGGATCATTCCACCTATATGCACACATTCTACATGCCTAAAGGGGGTAAGTACATTTTATATAAAAATCTTTGGGTGATGGATATGCTCTGCACACGGGCACTTAACAAGGGGCAGCCTCCGCTTTACGCCCTACATATTGATTTCAAGGCTGCTTTTGATTCCATCCCTAGAGCAAGGTTATGGACCAAGCTGGAAACTATGGGTTGCCCGCCAGGTCTCCTATATTATCTAAGACAGTTGCACTATAACACCTCTGCGTGGCTCAGACTAAACCAGGAGGGCAGTATGACTAGACAGGTGATCCAGAATAGTGGGGTAAAGCAAGGATGCGTAACTGCACCCCTCATCTACAATCTATACGTATATGACATCCCTGCAGCACTTGCCGAGGCTAACAACTGCCCTCCAAAAATTGGTGAGGCACCATGCACTGTCCTAGCATATGCAGACGACCTGGTCGTATTTGACAATACCATAGCTGGACTTAGGCGCTCTGCGGTCACTTTATGGGATTATGCTAAGACCAATGGCTTGACCATTAACCTAGACAAGACAAAGGTACTCAGATTCACTAGGAAAAGAGCATCCAGAATCGATCTGTTGGTACATAATAATCACATACTGTATGCTCCATCATATCGGTATCTTGGTGTGGAAATTGAGCCGTTGGGTGACTATCCCCTGTGCAGGAAAGGACGTATAACCAGGGCGATGCAAGTAACAGCATTAATATCTTCGTTCACTAACAAACAGGGCGGCTTTACTCTGTGGGGGACAAGACACTTATACATCCAAGTATTTGCGCCTATGATTACCTATGGCCTTGAGTCTCTTCTCTCTTTCGATCTGACCTGGCTGCAAGTGATGGAGGGTAAATTCTGGCGCCAGATACTGGGATTACCTCCGAGTGTCCCAGTGGCCCTGATTAGGCTTGAGTTGGGCCTTCCCTCACTCAAAGCACTGGTACTCAAAAGGAAGGCAGGATTCTATCTTAAAATGAAGTGCAGCTCTTCCAATCCGTTATTAGCTGTCATCCACCAAGAAGTGAGCAAAAAACATACCACTTCTCCCATCCAGAAAGATATGACTAAATTTCTCATAGATATAGGCTGGACGCACAGAGGGGTAACTGTTTCCAAGGATGTACTAAAAGCGCTGGGTAAAAAGGTGGACCTATGGGATTGGCTAGAGAATTTCTTACATCTGAGCAGCCTAAAGACTTTTCATTTCGTAAAATATAGACTTTATAATTTTATGAAACCACAAGCATATCTGCATCTCTGCCCCACTAAAAGGCTCAGACGTTTTATTATTTTATTCCGTCTGGAACAATTACCCACCCTGTATAACGTAGGAGCCGGGGAAAAAATCCCTGCCAATGAGCGAGTCTGTCACCTATGCAAATCTCCTGAATGTTTGGAGAGAGCCAAGCATTTTTTGACTGAGTGTTCGACACCGGGTCTTTCAATCTCCAAATATCTTGGGGAATTTGTACATGATCCTCTAACCATTTGTGAAACCTCATTCTGGCTCTATTGCACTAACACCTGCAACATGCATTTGTTCATTGCATTGTATAATGTGCGGCAGCAGATTGAAAAAGCCCTGGGCTCCTTGATTTTAAACATCTTAATATGGTGGATTAAAGATTGCATGTGACACTCTGATTAGGCAGAGGTTTTACACCTACTGTATTTTCATTTGATCCTGAGGCATGGTGTCTCTTGCAGAGATGTCTAACTCCCGTGTATGTGGCTAAGACTGTGCTGATGTGGAGGTAAAGGTAATAAGCTACACACAATAGTGCTCATGTGAGCATTTAAAAGAAAATTTTGTTTCAATATATATTTTTTTACTGTATATGATATTTGTTGATTTGTTTCTTTTATGAGTATGTATTAATGTAAGCAATTTGTATTATATGTAAAGTTAGAATTTATGTTCATACTATATCGTATTAAATAATTATTATTATTATTATTATTATTATAAAAGTGCATCATATCACTTAGAGTTCTGTTTGGGCTTTTGCATCTTAGAAATTATATTACATTGATACAATGACCTTTTACTTCAGATCATGGCTCGTCTACTCATTTGACTGTAATTAAGTTCAACTCAGCTATCTTCACCTATCTCATAATATTACCAGCAATGACAAGGTGAGTAACACCACTGGACCCCCTGTGGGTCAGTCATGTTCACATATAGTGTATATGTTCCATTAAGACAGCTCCTTCAATCACCCCTTGTACAGACTTATTGATAGGAGGAAGACATTGATTTATAAACTGCACCGTATTGTGAGGACTTCAACTTGCCAATCTCTATATTAGAAAAAAGGTGAGGCATCTCTTTAACCTTTTGCCTACACTACCTTTATCTTGCACTGGCTTCAGGCGATTGGGCAATGGAAGTTACACGCATACAAGGGGTATATTAGGCCACATCTCCTCTGTTGAGAACACGACAGGGAAAAAATGAGGAAGAGGAAAGGGGGAGTGGACTGTGGCAGGAAGTGCGGAATGTATTATGGATGTAATGTGTGCTGGGACTCCCCTGGCTGTTTAATACCATGGTGTCGCCAATCTACTTTCTCTGTGTCGTTCTGCGCAGGACAGAAAAAAGATGAGAAAAGATGAGGCCAGTGGTATGGGTTGTGGGCCACTCATTCATAAAGAGAATAGAGCGGAGGGTCTGTGAACACTCAGGGTTGTTAGCGGACATGGCAGCCTTCGACATACACTGGATTGGTTCTGGGGGCTTGCACATGAGTGAGGTACGCTCGTTGGTGGAGTCTCAGAAAAGAAAGAATGGGTTGCCGGACCCTGCATTGGTTATTTTACATGTGGGGGGCACGACTTTGCACAGTTATGGAGAAAGGTCCTGATCAAACACATTTTGTCCCTTTTTTCTTAGTTCAGACGTTTTTACCCGGGCGCATTGCTCGCCTGGTCTCGGATCATCCCAAGGTTGGATTGGAGGTGGCTGGGACCAGCAAGCCCATTGAACATTTCAGCACGGAAACTAAATAACGAACTCGCCCGGCTGACCACATGCCACGGTCACCTGCAAATCAAGAAAAATGGCTTTTGAGGGGCCTTGGG
Organism: Ambystoma mexicanum; assembly: GCF_040938575.1. Lineage (NCBI taxonomy): Eukaryota > Metazoa > Chordata > Amphibia > Caudata > Ambystomatidae > Ambystoma > Ambystoma mexicanum. The sequence continues at coordinate 141,226,960 of NC_090930.1, read as the reverse complement.
ACATGTCATCAAGACAGGTTACATTTATCCTAGTTCAGGACAGAACTATTGCTGCAAAACATTTTGGCTTCAATTAGAACTTTTGTACAGGTGGGGGGTGTTACGAACCGGTTGGTTTGCATCCCTATGGCAGGTGGGGGAGGATCATGAGACACTGAGATTCCCTTCCGGGGGACTCCTGAGCTGGAATAATACTGAGGGGAGCGCAGAGGGTTCCCCCATTTTATGGGGTAAACAGCCACCAGAGGGCGGAGGGGCAGGATCAGGGAGCAGCTTGGGCTGGTAACAAGGGGGCTGCCTGCTGGTATTCGCCTCCCCGAGAAGGCCATGGTGGGGAGGGCACCACTTGTCAGTAAGAAGAGGTTGTATTGCATGTGTTATTATTACAGAGTGTTTTTTGAAGATTATCACATTTTGGTGTTGGAGTATGTTTTTGCTGTGAAAATAAAATAGGCCAGAATGGCAACCAAAAGAAAATAACGTGTTTAGATGGGTCACTCTTCCCCTAGGGACCGCCCCCCTGCAAGAGTTCCCCCACAACAGGATGTTGGGCCAAGCCCTGAATGCTCCCAGTGTTTTCTGCAGGAATACCTTGACACCCTCTCAGAGGAACAGTACATACCCTCATGGAGGTTCGAAGGAAGCTCTGGCAGCCCAATGGGGCAGTCATAAATGGGGGATAATTATTGGAATTTCTTTGATCGGGCAGACATGAGGGAGGGTAGTATAGGGGCAATGGGGAGAGGATCATCCCCAGAAGAAGCTTCCCACTACCTTTAGGCATCACTACGTCATGTTCCTCCTCTCATCCTCCTGGAGAGAAGGCATTCCTGGAGCTGACCTCAGAAAGCAAAAACTTGTATTACAGCAACTGATGTTGGCCCTCCAGAAGGCTTATATAGACCAATGCGCTACAGCAAAATGGCTATATAAAGGGGTGAGCCCTCTTCTTAGATAAATCATCTTTGGACTCAAGAAGAAGAAACATATTAGGGTGCCAGCCTGCCCAAAGTCCCCTGCCATTGGGGTAAAGGTAAGGATTCCCAAGGAGCGAGGTATACCCTTCCACAGCCACTTCAGGAGAAACGTTTGAGTGATGCGCAGCTGAAACAGCCTGCCTGATTCTCAAACACTGGTACCCAGGCACACCTGCAAGTGTTCTCCGGCAACCTTCTTGGCTAGGAGGGCACATGAAAGACCCACCTTTCCTCTGAGACCCTGGGCAGAGCCCCACAGCAATCCAGAATCCAAAGAAGCAGGCTTGGGCTCTGTTTCTTGCTAGAAAAAGCTTTTGAGTGGACTTGAATGGTCTCAGGTCATTTTCCAGCCATTTCAAAACCCAACACTGCTGCCTTTGACATTCTACACTCTCAAATCTCTTTACGACTTTTCAAGCCGCTGACTCGAACAACACCTGCCTGTTCTCCAGCTTCTTTGAGACGATTGTTTCTGCAGAACGGCATCTGATAGTTGGACCCCGTTGAGCGAGTTGAACCCCCGGGTGCAATTGAATCCCAGCGTTGTTACCCATTTGAGCTGTTGAACCGCAAGGTTCTGCACGTAGCCTCTTTCCAAGCTAGGGAGATAACCTATCTACAATGCTTCCCCAGGCCCTCTGCTTCTCTCACAATCCCCTTTACATTTAGGCTTGGTACCTACTATCGCAAGCTCCTGATGAAAAACTTGACGATGCTGGGACACACCACTCCCCGCAGGTGTTGCCCCAGATATCCCAATGGGCATTGTTCCCTGCCAATCTCATGGTCCTTGACCAGTCAAAGGAAATATATTCCTACAATGTTCTCTTCATCTTCTGCGCGGGGTGAGGCGCGCAGTCATGGAGCGCTGAGAACAGAGAGGATGAATTCTACTTGCCTATTCCCCCTTGCTCCCAGTGCGTCCTGGCCCAGCAAGACCACCTCCTTCTCTGGCACCCTGCACCTTGTGATGACATCACTCCGCTTTATGCCGGACCTTGTCCTCCCGGGAACCTCTGCACACCATGGCATTCTGCTTGGGCTTACCATGGTTTGTTTCCTTGCTCACTCGTGGAAACACCCCTTTAAAAATGTGGCCCTCTTCTCATCTCAGTGGGGGTGATTTTTACATTGTTTAATTTGACCGGTGGGTTTACACGCCACTGCTCTAATCACTGTCACATTCAGATATTTCAATAGTATCCAACTCACTGCATTACACCCTGGACCTCTAGTCTGCAGGGGTGAAGCAAGCTTCAAGCCCATAGAAGCCTTAGAAGTATAAGGTTTAATCAATTCTACCCGCTGCGCCGGCACCTATTAATTGAGTTGTGTAATCAAAGATTATACTCAATAAGAGTTTAAGAACAAACATAGACCAATTTGAAAACGTATTTTTAAATTTCTATTCATAGTGAGGACATCGTCAACACAGGTTTCGACTGTTTCAACAGTGGTCTTCATCAGGGCGTTAGAACAGCTTTCCTCTTGCAGTTTGTTCTAAAAAAATGTATTCTTTGTCTTCCTAAATCTTCTCGTTGTACCAATTTCTCAATCAAATAATTTCCAAGTAAAAACACAGATGTGTGTATCTCCATATTCTTCACCATTATTCTCAATTCTCGAAACCTAGTTGCTCAGCGCCTTTGTCTCAAAAGTGATTTTCATGTGTCCCAATTTATTTCCAGATATACTTCCTGCTCACCGATCCTTTAGTATTTCTGCATTCAGCTTTCTGCGGCGTTCCCTGCAGAAATTGATATAACAAGAAGATTTAGGAAGACAAAGAAATAAACATTTTTAGAACGAACTGTAAGACGTGTTTGTTCTTAAACTCTTAGTTAGCATAATTTTTGATAACACAACTCAATTAATAGGTGCCGGCGCAGCGGGTAGAACTTATTAAACTTTGTAATTTTACATTGGGCGGGGCAGGAAATGAAGGCGTAAAAGCAGGGTGCAATGGTTTTATGCTGTCACTTACCATTCTGCCCCATTTTCCAGTACCTTGAAGCAGGGGAAGGGGCAGGGATCAGAGTTGAGAGCTCTGCCGTGCTTACCTGCTCTGTCTTCAAAGTACTATTAATTTCACTCCTGAATGTGATTTTCATGCAGATGAAAAATGAAAGCATTCCTATAGAATCCACCTCCATGTAGGATTTGCTAAAAGCAGGCGGAATCTGTTGGTAAATGCTATCTGCCAAGCGTAATCTGCAGGTAGCACTAACTTTTTAACAAGACGTTTGTGTCTGCTTGTAGACTTTGCATTTGCTCCCTGACCTGCAAAAGTTGAAAATTGTATGCAGGGTACCCAACAGTACGTACGTGCTGAACTTGGTGGTCTGCGGGCTGCAGTGGTCACATTAAACAAAAAATGCTCCCTTTAACTCTGTAGTTGATTACAACATTTTGAAAACAGTTGCACATGTAACAGCGTGTAAGGCGGTTCATTGTCGGTTTGTGTCTATGTACTCAGCTTCAGTAGTGGGGCTGGCAGCCCCCCTTTGTGTTGTCGGGAGATCGGCCCCCCTCCCCCAAGCAGTAAGTTAATTACAGTGTGTTAATTGCTGGGGAGGCTTCCAGCCGATTCTCCATCGGCATAGAAAAGATCAGCTCTGCAAGCGCCTCAAAGCCTCTTAGTTGCTAGCAAGCGAGCTTGGCACTCTGATAAGAAGTTTGTTTGCTAGTTTTAAATTGATGATGCCGGGGGTTTCGTGGACTATTTTAATCCTGATTTAGTAGGTAATCATGTCCAGACGCCAGCACCCCTACAATACTGCAGCTGGTTGTAATTTACAGCGGAATACTGAAACAGCTCCTCGCGCTCTCATTTAGGCGCATGCCACCTCGGGTTGGACCATCCAGAGCAGTTTTGTTTCTTTGCCTTCTGGGACTTGTATTCCCGCATCTGTAATTGGGAAAGCCGAGGTAAAAGTAACAGAATCCAAAGTCAAAAATCAGACTGCCAGCTTACATCTATTTAAATTGAGAAATCCCGCATACGCAGCTGTCAACTGGGCCATACATGAGAAGCACATGCATCTGTGCCTTCCCTTATTTCTAATCCAACAGCACTTTGCATGCAGAACTTGTCAACCCACAATTATAATTAGTGCTTTAAATGGAAATACAGAAGTGCAGGTGCTCACTTTCAGAGAGTACATGTTGACTGCTCAGACGTTCTGTACTCCTCCATTAAATGTATTGGCTTCCTGCTGAGAAGGGACGGTGCTATATATCACTTCGAAATAAAAGAAATGCATTTACTGAAAACTGACAAGTACCTTCCCATTTATAGCACTGGTTATCAGGGGAGCCTATTTATGAATTTCCTAGGGGGGCCCAAATACAGGAAGTGACATCACTGGCAGTTTGACTGCAAATTTGCATGTAGTCGCCCACCTGGTGCAACGGCGCACAGGGCGGTTGGGGGGGGGGGTGCGCGCAGCGTAGAACAGTGTAAACATTGGCTAGCATGCACTGCATATACTAAAGTCAAGTAAGAAGGAGATTTAAGCCTTCGAGTTGCATTCCAGTAGGCCAACACTGCCCCTACCACACTCCCCTACTCCACTCCCTCCCTCAAAAGGCAGAGCAACACAACTAGGATGGGAGAATGAAATGCTTGCTAAATAGAAGGTACAGCTGCAAGGTGGAGTACCTCCACCACCACCAAAAAAAAGTTCCCAATTCAAGGGAAATGAGAAGTAAAGACGTTTCCTGATTAAAAAGTACCAAGCAAGATGTGTGTGGTGCCATAGTTCAGTAAAACATCAACAATTCAAACTTACAATAGTGCTGCTGTAGATTGGCCAGCCACAAGTGACCATTTCTGATCAGATGTTACCTCTGGGTAACCAGATAGAGTCAGGGATGTAGCTTAATCTTAAACCTTTCAGTGGACACATCAGATGTTCTGCTGAAGTATAATGCAATCCTGGCTGAAGTATAATGCAATCAAGTGTGGTTTCAGACTTGGGGGGAAGAGTGTTAACTGCTTTTAACATTGTAGTTTACCAGAAAGCAGTCGCGTCTAAATGTTGTAGCCATGGTTGGCTCCATGTTTTAAAAACTCCCACTTTCATGGTTTTCAACATTCATTTGAAACACCCCTTATTCAAAAAATGAAGGAGTCAGTAAAAAAAGTACACCCCACTTATGCTTAATAACGTCTTACCTTCCAAGAAACGAGCATACACCTCATTTGTCAGGGACTGGTATTAGAGGCCCTGGCAGGGCCAGTGCTATCACTAGGCAAGGTTGGGCGCTTGCCTATATGTTGGAAATGTTAGAGCTGCAAAATGCTTTTTTTAACACCCCCCACACTACTGCCTTGCCTGGTGATAGCACCAATCCTGTTTTTAGTTACTGTCTGCATTGAGGCTGGCTGCAGCAGCAGACCAGGTGGCGCAGTGAAGGTTGGGACTTGGGGCCGGGTCAGGGTAGCGATGGGTGAATGGGTGTGGTGGCAGCGCTGGCACATGTGCAATGTGCATTTGCAAGCCGCCAAGCACCACAAGTGTCCCCTTGACCGATCCGATCGTCAACTCAGTGGTTTGAATGCTGCAGTGCAGTGCGACGACCACGACGCAGGAGTCAGGACAGGTGAGGAGGACTCCTGGACCTAGGTGCCGTGCCGACTACACTGCCAACCAAGTAAGGATGTACCAGTGCGCAAACCCACATTAAACGTGCTTACTTACTTGCAGAACACACATGCTGAAAAACTGCATTGAAGGGATATGTGGCGGCTCAAGAATGGGTTCCACATCAAGCCCCAAGCAGACTATTCAAATCAACAAAGCCAGAGTCAGTACCTGCGAGATATCTCAGCAAGATTGGGGGTGGGGGACTGGGGTGTGGTTGCTGAAGATGGTAGTGTGTCGGTGACGAGCAGCGCCACCGCCAGCGACTGCATCTCTCTGGCACTGAAATCCCTTCACTGGCTCCCTGTGGCTGCAAGGATCAAGTTGAAGACCCTCTGCATTGCCCACAAGGCTTTCTGGAGCCGTGAACCTACCTATCTGCAATGTTGCCTACCTAAATACTGTCCCTCCGGAGTCCTCCACTCATCTACCTCCATCGTTCTGCGAATGAGCCGGATCTCCAAGCAGAGATTTGGATGGAGATACTTATCCTCAGCAGGGGCCTCCCTCTGGAATAGCCCCCCTGCCACCCTCCGTCTTGACCCTGATCTCCTTAAGTTTCGGAAACTCCTTAAGACCTTCCTTTTCTCCTCTTCCTTCTCTTTCCCTCTCTCCCTCCTTTTCTCTACAGCTTGCTGAATGGCCGCCTGGTGTACCTCAAAGTCTCACAGGTCTCTGGCACCCCACCAGTCCTCTCTTGCACTTGCCTCAGCGCCCTGCACTCACCCCACCCTCAATGCACTTGAGAAAGGACCCAAGAGAGAGGCTCTCTCTGCACTTACCCTAGTATCCACAAACTGGGTGCACTTGGACCCCCCCCCCCCGGAACTGTCTGTGCACTTCCACGATCCAAATGCACCGTGTTTAAAGATTGTCTGTCTGTTCTCCCCTGTCTACCCCACTTAATTACACTTCGTAAAACTGCAGAATCGTCGGCAGGCCTATTTGCTGTGTCTCAACTGTTAATTGTGTTATTTGCACTTACTCTGCCTGTGAAGACTATTATCGTCTCAAAATTTCAAGGGCTCTGAACGACTGTTGTTTTGTCCCCATGTTCCCACCCTCCTTGAGCGCTTTGAAGCACTTGCCTTGTGTATAGGCGCTTTATAAATAAACATTACCATACCATACCATGACTTTGAGCGTGCTTTAGTCAAGCCTTACCATACAACTTTGTACTTGTAGTGGCTGCAAATGTTTTTTCAAAGCAGTCTTCTGAGAGTTATTCACTTAATTTGAGCTGTACGGTACGTGCTACTGATATAATAAGAATGTCTTACCAGGCCTGCCCACAGCCACTCAATTTATAAGCACTATGGTGTCCTTCACTGAAGTCCTGTTAAAACAAGCCTTGGCAAAGCCAATAATTTTGACTTATATATAGCTACTAGGCATTTGCCAGGCACTGCAGTTATATGCCCAGGTTGCCGAACCATTTGCACCTGCTACCATCAATGGGCAGTTTATACCACTACAGCAGTGCCTGGCAAATGCCTTTCCTATGTCTACAAAAAGGCCCAAACCATTGGCATTGCCAATGCTTGTTTCTTTTGTTTTCGTGGCATGGTGCCAAATCTGTCAGGGCACCTGGAGCTGCTGTTTTGAGCTGCCCCACATTCGTTTGTTGATTTCTTTTTATGCATGCTGGCCTAGAAGTCACCCCCTCCTGTAGGGCAATACACATCTCGTGAACACAAGGCTGTGGTGGGGGGCGGGGGTTGGTGGGAGGACGGTTGATTGAGAACGGTTAGAATCTGGTGTGGGGGCGGCAATCTGACAGTTTGCCTAGGGTGGCAAAATTCCTTGCACCGGCCCTGAGCCCTGGTACTCGCACCATTTTGCACCTGCTACAATCAATGGCCAGTTAATACCACTATGGCTGTGCCTGGCAAGTGCCTTTCCCCTGCCTGCACAAAAGCCCAAACAGTTGGCATTGCCAATGCTTGTTTGAGGTTACTGCAGATGGATGAAGAGAGAATTAAAGTGTGCAAAATAAAAAAACAGCATTCAACGAAATATTCCAAATTGCGAACACTTGGGCAGTTCCACACCACTGCTGCCATCCAGGCCCATTTCTTGGCCTGGGCAAGGCGGGCAACTGCCTGCGGTGCAATTGCCCTGGGGGCACAATTGCCCCAGTCCCTGCCTCTGGCTGGAGGGGTTCACATGTCTGGGTTTGTGGCGGCTATTGCAGAGGGCAGAGAGTTCGGCAGCGCCGTAGCAGGTGCTGGCGCTGCCTCTTCTGACTGTAATGTCACCAAAGATGCCCCAATCAAAAATAGAAAGGGGATGAGTGGGAAGGAAGGGTTTTTGGTTATGAACTTATGGTTCCATTTTAAAAATAGTCACCCTCTATACACTTGCTATCAAAAAACATGCCCCTTTGTCTGTCACTATCCCCCCAGCATGCGTAAAACACCCTCATTTGACACTTGCTGGGGAGATGCTGAGAATTTCAACAACAACTCATGCTAGCATGTGCCACACAGCTGTTTTCTGCCTGTACTGGAGGGGTTCACCTAGGTCAGTGATGTCAAACCTTTTTGAGTCCAAGTGCCCAAACTGCAAACCAAAACGACTTATTTTTTTCAAAGTGCCAACACTGCAATTAAACCTGAATAACGAGGTTTTAGTTTAGAAAAAACAATTTGTACAGTTTTTCAAACTAATTAACAGCTTTTGGTTAAAAAGAAAAACACAATAACAGAGCTTTCCATTAAACATTTTTTTTATTAAAAAAACAAAAAAAAAACAACAACTGTACACTTGCATGTATTTTTTTTAAAGACGCCTTTTGTGGGCACAATTAATGTGATTTTTGCTGTTGTATGCATGCTGATAACTTGTCAAACCTTGTCTCATACTCTGTTAGTTTAAGAGCAACACATACAGCACTGAGTTCATCTGTTAGTCCAGTGATGGCGAACGCGTGGCACGCGTGCCGCTGCCGGCACGCCGAGCCGTCTCTGTGGGCACGCCGTGACTACAGTCATACGCTGTAGTCACGGCGTCGGCTCCCGCGGACTACATCTCCCACAGTTCTCTGTGGAGAACCCTCCCCAGAGAACACTGAAGCCACGCCCCCCACTATCAAACATCTGACGCACCTGCGTGGGATATCACCTGACACACGGACACCACAGGAGCGACTGGAGTGAACAGAGTGACCGGGGACTGACCCCACACCAATTCCAGCAAATCAAGTAAGTTCTATAACCAATTGTCGACCGGGCCATAGTCAAAAGATGGCTACAGCATGGTCGGCTTATTCTGGGAGGGCGTCCATGGACGTCCTCCCAGAGAATCTTGCTCCCGCGCGCCCTACAGTGCGAGGGGAGAGGGGAAGAGAGAGATGCAATGCTCTGCCCATACTATGCAGTGCTGTGCAATACTCTGCCCATGCTGTGCAATACTCTGCCCATACTATGCAATACTCTGCAGTATTCTGCCCATACTCTGCAGTATTCTGCCCATACTCTGCAGTATTCTGCCATAAACTGAATAAAGCCTTTTTTTAACTAACTTACTACTCTTAGAGCGGCGCTGCTCTATCTAAAAAAAAAAGGGCTCATTATTAGTGTCATTGTGAAACATTTTCCCCCCTCATTGGTGTATATGTGCCTCATTATAGGTGTCATTGGGAAACATCATTGGGGGGGAATTGTGGCCATATCTTTGGTGTCATTGGGAGGAATTTGTGCCCCTTCATTGGTGTGAGTGGGGGGGATTATAACCTATTGTTAGTATCAGTGGATAAATCAGTGAGTTGCTCTTCTACAATTCTGTGTTTATTATGTACCTTTTTTGTGAAATGTTTCAATCATATTTTTGGTATAGGTAGGTAGGGATAGATTTATATTGGGTGCTTCATCCGTCTTTATTTTAAACATTTTGTGTTTTTTGTAGACTTGAACACCCAAAACTGAGTACATCAAAGAAGGCAAAATTAAAAACAGATAGTGGAAGATCAATCTAAGAGGCCTGGACACAGTCATTTGGAGTGATTGAACGCAATGGGAAAACGTTATGTGTTCTGTGAAGTGAAAATGTTGAATCTCGCACATCAAGTGTCAGACGTCATTTTGATACCAACCATAAAAGTGTTGCGGAACTTGGTAAAGCTGAAAGAAAAGAGTTTCTTGATCGGAAATTAAGGAAATATCACTGCCAGTATCGTAGTTTTTGCAACTATCTTTCTAAAACAAATGATCTGGCAACTGCCAGCTTTGAAATTTCACTGTGCATAGCAAAACATGGGAAGCCCCTCTCTGATGGCAATTTTATCAAAACGGCCATGTTGGCTGTGAGTAATTCCCTTTTTCATGATTTCCCAAACAAGGACAAAATTAAGCAACAAATCTCTGAAATGCCACTTAGCAGAAATACTGTTAAAGATAGAGTCCTGCGTATGGCAAGTGATGTTAGTCAGCAGCTCACCACTGACTTACAAAAGGCAGCCTGTTACTCCATGTGCTTGGATGAAAGCACAAATATAAATAATCATGCAAGGCTAGCAGTCATTTTGCGTAATGCTGTTGGTGACACCATGAGAGAAGAGCTCATGAAACTGGTGTCTTTGCCTGCAAGAACACTAGGGATAGATATCTACAATGCTGTGATGGAGGCTTTTTTGTCACAAGACATAAGGCCAGAAAAAGTGGTTTCAGTTACTAGTGATGGGGCACCTTCCATGGTGGGGGTAACATCTGGTTTCATACAGTTTTTTGTTAAAGAAGCAAAGCATCCAGTCATTCAATTTCATTGTATTATACATCAAGAAGCTCTTTGTGCCAAGGAAAGCAGCAAAGAATTAGACGATATTCTCAAGGATGTCACAAAAATGGTGAATTACATCATGGCTCGTGCTCTTAATTGTCGACAGTTTCAAGCACTTCTTGATGAGGTACAGGCACAGTATAATACTTTACTTATGTACAATAATGTACGGTGGCTAAGCAGAGGAAGGGTCTTGGAGAGATTTGTAGCGTGCTTGGATGAAGTTAGGCTGTTTATGAATGAAAAGGGGCAGGAATATCCATAGCTCACTGATATGACCTTGCTCACCAACCTCATGTTTTTTACTGATTTTACAATACACTTCAACGTACTGAACAAAAAACTGCAAGGTTTAGAGAAAACAGCAGAAAGGATGTTTTCTGATATCAGAGAATTTGAGAGAAATTTGCAGGTTTTTAAAAGAGACCTTGAAAGTGGGCAGCTGAAATATTTTCCAAATCTAAAAATGCATTTGGAAAATTCTACAACATTTACAGACAATCCAAACCATCATGAAATCTACAAGGAATTTTCTAGCATTATAGTAGTTGCAAAGGAGAATTTTAGTAACAGATTTTTACAGTTCCGTAAGATGGAGACAACCGTGTGTTTTCTTACGTCTCCAGCCAAATGTGAAGAACTTGATCTTTCCTGCTTACACTGGTTAGATTTAGAAAATCTTGAAATGGAGCTACTGGAATTTCAAGAAAGCTCTATCTGGAAAAATAAATTCTATGACCTGCGTGCAACACTTGAGAAGATGGAGTGTGAAGGAATAACAGAGGACAGCACAGTTGCTAGTTCGGAAAATGAAATCCTTAAAGTGTGGAATTCTCTGCCAAATAATTTTAAGTCAATGAAAACACTTGGGATTGCTTTTCTTTCTTTGTTTGGGTCATCCTATGCTCGTGAGCAGCTGTTTTCAGCATTGAATTATATCAAATGTGATGCCAGAAATAGACTAACAGATGAACTCAGTGCTGTATGTGTTGCTCTTAAACTAACAGAGTATGAGCCAAGGTTTGACAAGTTATCAGCATGCATACAACAGCAAAAATCACATTAATTGTGCCCACAAAAGGCGTCTTTAAAAAAAATACATGCAAGTGTACAGTTTTTTTTTTTTGTTTTTTTAATAAAGAAAATGTTTAATGGAAAGCTCTGTTATTGTGTTTTTCTTTTTAACCAAAAGCTGTTAATTAGTTTGAAAAACTGTACAAATTGTTTTTTCTAAACTAAAACCTTGTTATTCAGGTTTAATTGCAGTGTTGGCACTTTGAAAAAAATAAGTCGTTTTGGTTTGCAGATTGGGCACTTGGGCTCAAAAAGGTTTGCCATCACTGTGTTAGTCCATTTCTGGCATCACATTTGATATAATTCAATGCTGAAAACAGCTGCTCACAAGCATAGGATGACCCCAAAGAAAGAAAAGCAATCCCAAGTGTTTTCATTGACTTAAAATTATTTGGCAGAGAATTCCACACTTTAAGGATTTCATTTTCCGAACTAGCAACTGTGCTGTCGTCTGTTATTCCTTCACACTCCATCTTCTCAAGTGTTGCACGCAGGTCATAGAATTTATTTTTCCAGATAGAGCTTTCTTGAAATTCCAGTAGCTCCATTTCAAGATTTTCTAAATCTAACCAGTGTAAGCAGGAAAGATCAAGTTCTTCACATTTGGCTGGAGACGTAAGAAAACACAGGGTTGTCTCCATCTTACGGAACTGTAATAATCTGTTACTAAAATTCTCCTTTGCAACTACTATAATGCTAGAAAATTCCTTGTAGATTTCATGATGGTTTGGATTGTCTGTAAATGTTGTAGAATTTTCCAAATGCATTTTTAGATTTGGAAAATATTTCAGCTGCCCACTTTCAAGGTCTCTTTCAAAAACCTGCAGTTTTCTCTCAAATGTTCTGATATCAGAAAACATCCTTTCTGCTGTTTTCCCTAAACCTTGCAGTTTTTTGTTCAGTACGTTGAAGTGTATTGTAAAATCAGTAAAAAACATGAGGTTGGTGAGCAAGGTCATATCAGTGAGCTATGATATTCCTGCCCCTTTTCATTCATAAACAGCCTAACTTCATCCAAGCAGGCTACAAATCTCTCCAAGACCCTTCCTCTGCTTAGCCACCGTACATTATTGTACATAAGTAAAGTATTATACTGTGCCTGTACCTCATCAAGAAGTGCTTGAAACTGTCGACAATTAAGAGCACGAGCCATGATGTAATTCACCATTTTTGTGACATCCTTGAAAATATCGTCTAATTCTTTGCTGCTTTCCTTGGCACAAAGAGCTTCTTGATGTATAATACAATGACATTGAATGACTGGATGCTTTGCTTCTTTAACAAAAAACTGTATGAGACCAGATGTTACCCCCACCATGGAAGGTGCCCCATCACTAGTAACTGAAACCACTTTTTCTTACCTTATGTCTTGTGACAAAAAAGCCTCCATCACAGCATTGTAGATATCTATCCCTTGTGTTCTTGCAGGCAAAGACACCACTTTCATGAGCTCTTCTCTCATGGTGTCACCAACAGCATTACGAAAAATTACTGCTAGCCTTGCATGATTATTTATATCTGTGCTTTCATCCAAGCACATGGAGTAACAGGCTGCCTTTTGTAAGTCAGTGGTGAGCTGCTGACTAACATCACTTGCCATACGCAGGACTCTGGCCCTCATTAGGACCCTGGCGGATTTTTTCCGCCATCGGCGGACTTTTCCGCCATGGCGCAAAGTCCCTTTACGCCATGGCGGATGGCGGACTTACCGCCCCATTCCGAGGTCGGCGGGGCGGTAAGTCCCCATTGACCCATTTACCCTTCCCCATTCCCATTTCGGCCCCATAGGGCTCAATGGGAGTGGGGAAGGTGTTAATTACGCCACCGTACACTACGGTGGCGTAATTAACACCGAGGTCCCATAGCGCCATGGATTTTTACGCCCGCAAAAAGCGGGCGGAAAAATGACCATGGCGCTATGGAAACTCGTAGTTGGCGGTAAGGGGTCGGCGCAGCTAACGCTGGCGCAAACCCCTTAGCGCCAGGGTCCTAATGAGGGCCTCTATCTTTAACAGTATTTCTGCTAAGTGGCATTTCAGAGATTTGTTGCTTAATTTTGTCCTTGTTTGGGAAATCATGAAAAAGGGAATTACTCACAGCCAACATGGCCGTTTTGATAAAATCGCCATCAGAGAGGGGCTTCCCATGTTTTGCTATGCACAGTGAAATTTCAAAGCTGGCAGTTGCCAGATAATTTGTTTTAGAAAGATAGTTGCAAAAACTACAATAGTGGCAGTGATATTTCCTTAATTTCCCATCAAGAAACTGTTTTCTTTCAGCTTTACCAAGTTCCGCAACACTTTTATGGTTGGTATCAAAATGACGTCTGACACTTGATGTGCGAGATTCAACATTTTCACTTCACAGAACACATAACGTTTTCCCATTGCGTTCAATCACTCCAAATGACTGTGTCCAGGCCTCTTGGAATGATCTTCCACTATCTGTTTTTAATTTTGCCTTCTTTGATGTACTCAGTTTTGGGTGTTCAAGTCTACAAAAAACACAAAATGTTTAAAATAAAGACGGATGAAGAACCCAATATAAATCTATCCCTACCATCCTATACCAAAAATATGATTGCAACATTTCACAAAAAAGGTACATAATAAACACAGAATTGTAGAAGATCAACTCACAGATTTATCCACTGATACTAACAATAGGTTATAATCCCCCCCCCACTCACACCAATGAAGGGGCACACATTCCTCCCAATGACACCAAAGATAGGGCCACAATTCCCCCCCCAATGATGTTTCCCAATGACACCTATAATGAGGCACATATACACCAATGAGGGGGGAAAATGTTTCACAATGACACTAATAATGAGCCCTTTTTTTTTAGATAGAGCAGCGCCGCTCTAAGAGTGGTAAGTTAGTTAAAAAAAGGCTTTATTCAGTTTATGGCAGAATACTGCAGAGTATGGGCAGAATACTGCAGAGTATGGGCAGAATACTGCAGAGTATTGCATAGTATGGGCAGAGTATTGCACAGCATGGGCAGAGTATTGCACAGCACTGCATAGTATGGGCAGAGCATTGCATCTCTCACTCTCTTCCCCTCTCCCCTCGCACTGTAGGGAGCGCGGGAGCAAGATTCTCTGGGAGGACGTCCATGGACGCCCTCCCAGAATAAGCCGACCGTGCTGTAGCCATCTTTTGGCTATGGCCCGGTCGGCAATTGGTTATAGAACTTACTTGATTTGCTGGAATTGGTGTGGGGTCAGTTCCCCGTCGCTCTGTTCACTACAGTCGCTCCTGTGGTGTCCGTGTGTCAGGTGATATCCCACGCAGGTGCGTCAGATGTTTGATAGCGGGGGGCGTGGCTTCAGTGTTCTCTGGGGAGGGTTCTCCCCAGAGAACTGTGGGAGATGTAGTCCGCGGGAGCCGACGCCGTGACTACAGTGTATGACTGTAGTCACGGCGTGCCCACAGAGATGGCTCGGCGTGCCGGCAGCGGCACGCGTGCCACGCGTTCGCCATCACTGCCCTATGGAAAGTAAATGACAGCCAGAGGAGGGAAATGACTAGGCAGGTTTGTTGGGTAGGTGGATGCCAGGCTGGCATCTTCTCCCAGAAAGCCAAAGATCGCAGGTGAGTCAGCGGCGGGCAGGTGCAGGCTATCTCTCTCTAGGCACCAGATGGATAAATCCCCGGTAAGAAGTAGGTAGTACACCAGAGACCAGTAGCAGCACCCAGAGTGGAAGCAGGACGCCGAAAAGAAGAACAGAAAAAGAAATGCAGGACCTGCGAAAGGAGGGTGCAATTTATGGAGGATAGGAATAACGTGGCTCAGAGGACGATGAGAAGTCCAGGAGAAAGTTACAAGGAGAAATGGTAGCAGAGGTCCTGGATAATCCCCCCAAACAGTCAAAGGCCACAGGGAGAAAATGTAGCTAAAAATAGGCCGGGTGGGCTGGGAACCAAGAGAGGCCTCGGAAATAATGTTCAAAGTGGCCCCATATTACACATTTTGAGCAAGTTCAACCCTTTTCCTATGAGAACATTTGGAAATAAAATGGGTTGTGTATTATGCTCACGGTTTACTGCTTACTGCATTGGTCTGCAACCTTTGGCTCCCCAGATGTTTTAACTCCCATCGAGCATAGCTAGCATAGTCAATAGTGAGTGATCATGGGAATTGTAGTTCAAAACATCTGGAGAGCCAACGGTTGCAGGCCCCTGGCTTACTGCATCTACTGTTACCTCTATCAGAATGTTACATGTGAGATGGAAGTTTAACTGCATGTAGGCTCTGAGCTTGTTGAAGGCACTTTCAGGATGGGAGCTAGACCTGGGTGGATGCTGATCTACTGCTCTCCTGTCTCCCACCTACTGTATACCCTGTTACCAAATAAACAAAGTGTCCTTTTGTACCCCCTGTCTCCTGGCTCATCCTTGCCTCCAGCGTGACTTACCTGAAGTATGATGAGACTTCAGGTTACCGCACAAAAGAGGCCCAGGCTGCAGAGGCCTGCCGGGAAATCAGGCACCCCATCGAGGAAAAGACAGAAGATACCAGAGGGTCAAGAGTAAAGGGGTCCACAAGAGGCTGAGGTCCATGCCTGGATACGCCATCAGCCAGTAACACCATTTCCCCAAGCGAATACATTAACTGAGGAAGAGTTGCTCCTCCAATCTGCACTCATAACATATGCATACTGTCAGTCAAGCTACACACCTTCACATGGCCCTTTCAATACATCCTAATCCACAAAGCTCTGTTAAAGACAAGTTTCTTCATGTGAAGAGCGCTTTACATCAGTTAATGCTAGATGGGACTGCCACCACCTATGCACAGGGGTCTGATGCAAGTGCAACCTGTGGCTCCCCAGATGTTGTAGACCACAAGTCCCATGATCACTTACAATGGACTATGCTGGCTGGAACCAATGGTCGTTGCAGGCCAAAATATCTGGAGAGCCAAAGGTTGTAGACCTCTGACCTGGGATAATCGGTATATGTGTATTTAGGAAGAATCAGAAAAAAATTACTTTTTTAAAATGAACTATTATTTATTTGTTTTAAACCTGAAATCTGGGTAACAGAATATAACAGCAGCGCCTAGATGCAGGTTTCAGCTTGGTTCCAGAAAGATATGCCTAATCAAATCAAATTAAATCAAAGTCATTCCTCCATTTTGTGTTTTAGCGTTCAGCATTGCTATAGGTCTCTGCCATCAGAGGAGCTGGCACTGTGCAAGTCCTGGCTTTGCTAGGAAGGCCTTGGCATCGGTAATCAGTACAAGGTGGAGCTAGGTTCTTGGCGATATATCAGGGTGGTGGGGGCTGTTAACTAATGGAAATGCACAGGTATGGCAAACATTGGACAAAGTGAAAAGTAGCTCTCAAAGTTACCTCCGAGACAGGACGTTTTCGTCATGTGACCAAAGGATGCAGCCGTTGCACTGGAAAGCTAAGATGGACAAACAGGAGTGTGTTCCTTGTGGTGAGACTGCATCTTCCCAGGACTGGACTGGTAGCCTCTTTCAAGGCCCTATGAGCTTGCCGTGATAAGACATTCTCACATCAGCTCTAAAAACAGTATAAAACAGTTTGATCTGGGGCACTGTGCGTTGTTGGTGCTTTTATATTAGAAGGGGGCATGTTGCAGCCTATTCAATTGCATAAATGTAATAAACTTGTGCTGTTCCTTGTGTTTCAAATGCATTGTGTCAGCTCTGTTTTTGTAATAAAGCTTGAAACTAACAAAATAAGTAATAACAACATTAATAATAATCATCATAAGGATGATAAGTTAACAGGGGTTTTGTATAGCGCACATTTGCCGATTGCACCTTTATTTTTTTATTTTATTGCTTATAGTGGCAACCTAGCTCAAGAGCAGCGCAACGCTTTGCAACAGGATTGTGCCAGAATTGGGCTTGGTATTTTATACAGTAACGCAGTGCTGTTGGTGGAGTGAGGGGCAAGGGGGATTTTGCAGGTTTTGTCGCACTGATAATATTAATGATAAATTCACTTAAGTGCTTCATATCAGATGCCTTCTGCTTCTATGAGCCTCGGTAATGCATGTTATTAAAATGTAAAAATGTAAATGGTTGCTGAGACTTCAGTGGTTCATGTCAGAATTTATCCTGCTTTTGTGTGCCACATTAATAGGATATTGTCTTAGATAAAGGGAGGATAGCACAGGGGCAAGACCTGGTCTTGGAAGTAATACCGCAGAGTAACCGAGGTTCGAATCCCAGATCTGCACTTAGAAACCGAACTCAGCTATGATTTAGGCGCGTTATAAAATTAAAGGGCTGCTCAGGCCTACACAAAAGGGATTTCCCTTGATCGTCCATTTTGATTTCTGTTTGTGAAATCGATTACGAGCTCAATCAGACCTCAATCAATTATTACCTCAATCTGACATCAAGCCGATGCCCTGTGTTCTGTGGTTCCCAGGTGCGTCCTGTAACTCAGTCCCCCGGCGCATTTCCGGCCCTTGCTGTGAGCGCTGCAGGAATGCAGCTGACAGATTCTGACCCCGCAACAAAGATTAAAGCTCTTTTAACTCCGAGAAAGAGATGCCTCATCAACTTTCTGATCAAATTTCACCCTTGAAAGGGAAGTGTGGGGTGGGGGCAGCAGGGGGAGGTTTCATCTGCTATGTTGATGAAAGACAAGTCCACTAAACTCAAGTTTGAAAGGTTGAGTGGAACAGGCCAGGATTTGGTTGTCTTCAGTTACTATTTTGCTCTTCTGGAAACCCTAGATTTCGATGGCCTGCCCGTCCGGTCCCGTAGCTTTGACTCCAACACTGCATTTGCGCTCTCATGGGGAGTCCGCGAACAATGCGGATCTGTGCTGAGGTGGCGGGCTTGATATTTTCGCAGATGGGGATCCTTGCAACTCAATCTTCCGGTAATGTCTTCTGGGAGTTCGGGGGTTGGGTGCAATGGGGGATACCCGACCTGCATTCAAAAGCACCTCTTTTTGGATGGAAACATGGAACAATGGCTGCGCTTGACAGATGACAAGGCCATGTCCTGTGAAGCAGTCAGCCGTGCACTCCCAAAACCGGTTCACCTGCTGCAGGCTGGACACAAAATTATGAAAGGGCCTAAACTTATCATACAGCGAGAGCATGGCTGCTGGGATCACACCAACATTCAAAGGAAAAGTGTCATTGTGTGTTTGGGAGTCTACTGTATCAATGTAGGCATTGTGTACAGCGAAGAAACACCGAAGTGTGCGTAACAGGCACTGTAGGAGTTCAAGATCGCTGCACACGTCTTCACACCGATGTAGGCTTTTGCCGTATTCTGCAAAGCAAAAAGAAAATTTAAAAGGCACTTTGTCTGCTCTTTTGAACTGCCCTAAATATACTGGGGACATTAATAGGATGCCCGTCAAGTGGATAGCGTCTTTACTCAAAGTTGAATCCACTACTTTAGACTTGGTGATTTCAGAAGAAATCCCACCTATTTTCATGTGGGCGTCCCTCTATGGCTGCACTGCGAACAGAGATGCTTCAATTTTGAAGAACAAGATCAGACATGTTCTTTTTAAGGATCCAGTGTTTTGGAGTGGCCAAACAGTGGCAAAGATTGTAGTATACTCCAAAGTAATTACATTGATGGTTGACAAAGGAATTCTGAATACATTATTTTTGTTTCACTGACTTTGGAGTATACTTCTCAGTGCATGGTCTAGTTCGGCCCGGTCAGAAGCAGTTAAAAACAAAGCATGGGCAGTGATTGGACAATCCTACAAAAATATCCACAGAAGGAGGAAATAACAAAGCATGGGCAGCGATTGGGCAATCCTACAAAAATATCCACAGAAGGAGGAAATAACAAAGCATGGGCAGCGATTGGGCAATCCTACAAAAATATCCACAGAAGGAGGAAATAACAAATCATGGGCAGTGATTGGGCAATCCTACAAAAATATCCATAGAAGGAGGAAAAATAACAAATCATGGGAAGTGATTGGGCAATCCTACAAAAATATCCATAGAAGGAGGAAATAACAAAGCATGGGCAGTGATTGGGCAATCCTACAAAAATATCCATAGAAGGAGGAAATAACAAAGCATGGGCAGCGATTGGGCAATCCTACAAAAATATCCACAGAAGGAGGAAATAACAAAGCATGGGCAGCGATTGGGCAATCCTACAAAAATATCCACAGAAGGAGGAAATAACAAAGCATGGGCAGTGATTGGGCAATCCTACAAAAATATCCACAGAAGGAGGAAATAACAAATCATGGGCAGTGATTGGGCAATCCTACAAAAATATCCATAGAAGGAGGAAAAATAACAAATCATGGGAAGTGATTGGGCAATCCTACAAAAATATCCATAGAAGGAGGAAATAACAAAGCACTTCTTCCTGACAACCCGGGCCATGAACTTAAGGGAGTTTCACAGGCCGATCGCCAATCTTCCCAATGTCAAATGTGATCCTAAATCCCCTTTCAACTGTTATATGGTTGTGAAACAACCATGAAAAAGACTGAAATAGTGACAAATGTCCCTCCGAAGAGGGCGCATGGGCCAAAATGTACGAAATTGACACATTTATGGAGAATGGGAAGTGTGACCTTGCTAAATCATGGGCTTGCCCATTATTGTCTATTCAATGGTGCCTGTGAAACGTGAGCATGGGCTATCTACTGTTTAAACGCAGGTCTTCTACGACTGGCACAAACGCAGGTCTTCTACCACCGGCACAAACGCAGGTCTTCTATACTCCGGCACAAATGCAGGTCTTCTACCACCGGCACAAACGCAGGTCTTCTACCACCGGCACAAATGCAGGTCTTCTACCACCGGCACAAATGCAGGTCTTCTACCACTGGCACAAATGCAGGTCTTCTACCACCGGCACAAACGTAATATTTTGGAAAAAATCCCTTTGCTCCGATGTCCATAGGTACAGTGTGAGACTGGCCACCACAGGTCCAGCAGGCATGCATTTCCTGTTCCTCTGCAATTCCTATTCATCTCTTGCCTTTCGGGGACAACCACTCATATGCAGGGGCGTAGGAGACACATAAAATCTGGGGGGGGGCAGAGGACATCTTGTGGACTTGTAGACTGTGTTCCCGTCCCGAGTCCCACTCAGCTAATCTTGGGTAAATAAATTGGTCTTGTAGTGGTTGGTTGTTAATTGGCCAAAGGAACAAGCTCTGCTCTCCAGTTTTTACCAGACTTGCACTTGCAAGTAAGTTGCTATGAGTGCAGCATTGTCATGACACTTCGTAACGTGAGCAGCGAGCATATATATCAAAAAGCTCCACCAGGCAGCAGTCGCAGAACCAAATGTGCTACTATACATTACTGCACCTACATTGCCTTTACAATTTTTCTAGCTCATAATCAGGACTGAACATTAAACACAATCTGCATGGATGATGCCGATGGTTTAATTGTTATCGTAGCACTAAAAGCCAAACTGCTGCTAATAATATGCATCACGCCCGGGTCAGGACATCGGTCGCCTATTAGGCAAGATTGTATGTTGTAACCCTGTGGGAGACTACACCAGCCTTGTCCTTTTGGCAATAGGTAACCCAACCTTTGGTATAGGCATGTATTACACAGGTTGGTAGTGTGACTTAGCAGCCAGGCTTATCTCAAGAAGGGTCAAAGTGAGCATTAGGGTTGTAACATAGAGTTTCACAGTGACATGTATCCAAATAACACTTATACTCAAGGTTTCTTGATAAAATAATTATTTATTAATTTAGCAGTGGTGTCCAGTTAAAGGATCGAATGCCAAAGGATCGAAAGTGAAAGGATCGACTCAAAAGAATCGAATACAAAAGGGTCGAATTCTTTTTTTTTTAATATTTCTTTTTTTTGGTTTCCGTTTTGGAAAAAAAAGTGTTTTTTACCACAAAAAAGGGGTTTGGGGGCAGACGCCCCCCCAAAAAAGGAAAAAAATAAAAAAAATTCTACCCTTTTGTATTCGATCCTTTTGAATCGATCCTTTTACCAGTCGATCCTTTATTTTCGATCCTTTGACCTACAACCTTTAACAGTCAGTTTTAAAATAAGCCTTCTTTAGAAAGAAGCAAATATGCAACACTTAGATACACTTCAAAAATACACACTCTCACTTTCAATAAATAAGCAGATGCCCTTTGGGATGGCACACAGACACTTCCTACACCCTGAGGTAACTTCAGTTGTTTAGGACACTGTGGACATTGATATATCACTTGTACATTTAAAGCAATACTGAGATTTGTGGCAAAAGGAAAAGGTTAGGGAGGGAAGCAATGGTTAACAAGTTTCTCAAACAGGTAAGCACTTTTCAATACCCCAATGCAATGTAGGTTAACCTTTCCCAGCTATACAAGTAAAGAATGTATGACTTTTTGGAGGGACAGTTAAACACAAGGTCAGAGGGTAAGAAGAGTCTTCAGGGAGCCAGGACAGCCAATGCCAATTGAGCAAAGTCTAGGGGAGCTGAGGCACTTCTTGAAGATGAGCATAAACACCTTGCACAATGTTAGAGAGTTTGTTGCATAGGAATCAGTGTTGGGCCACAAGCTAGGAGGCTTGTGAAGGACAAAGCTGCAGGCAACTCTGCAAAAGGCAGCAAATGCAAGTCTCAACTGAGAGCTAGCAAGCTAGACACAACAAGAGGTAAGTACCCCTAGTTAACAGTACCTTGAGTCTGAAGAAAAGGTTCCAGGTGGCTTCTGTTCCTGTTGTAGTTCCTGCAGATCCTGTTGTTCCTGCTCCTCGGTCGTGTGGACAAGAGGGAGGACGTCTGGCGCCTCCTGCACTATGGTTTGAAGGTCAGCCACAGCAATGGGTGCCATGCAGATAAGCGGCACTTCGCGGTTTCAGCTACTCGCAAATAGCACCACAGCGGTTCTTGGACACCTTGTGGGCTTCCTTCACTTCTGGGGTCCAGCACTCTGTTGATGTGGCTCAGGCCTGGGAAGTCCTGCTTCGAGGGAGTCTGGAGGATCTTCCTGGAGCTCATGTCCGAATTAAAAATGATACACTCATTTCTGCAGGTTCTGTCTCCTGGCATTCGGTTCCAGCATCTGCGAAGAAGTACAGCCAGCAGGGAGAGGGTTTCCAGGCAAGTTCGTCTTTGGAGCTGATTGGTCCGACCAACCCAAGGGGATGCAGGGCTTCTCTAGTCGATCAGAATTCAGAGCTTCAGCACTGCAGCAGGGCTCCACCGGGCAAACAAACGGTCCAGAAGGTTAAAGCAAGCTTCTCTTCCAAGTTCTTCTTCGGTTCCTTCGTCCAGTGGTCGACTCTGTCTTTCTTGCAAAAGACCTCACCTTTTATGCAGGTTTCTCACATTCATTCGCAGCCTAGCTGTCACTCACACAGCAGGGTGGCTGTCCTCCAAGGACAACCAGCCGGCCAACCACCTTTGGGTGCATTCTAGTAACCAAGGAGACTAAGCACAGGGAGTTTCAGGAACCTCCCTCACTTCCTGCCCTTCCAGACACGCTGGAGCCAGAGGCGGGCTTCAGCAGTGAACCCCGCCAAAGACAAAATGAAAAAAGGGACCAGACCTAGTTTGGCGCGCAGAATAAATCTCAAGAAGGACCTTTCCAACAAGAAATGGTGAAAAAAGAAGACTGGGGTCATTTGGACAAAAAGGGCATCCATGGGTGCAATACTGCAGCTGAGGAATCAGCCTGCGGTAAAAACGCACAATGGCAGGAAAAATAAACCACTGCCACCAGCCAATAAATGTAGAAAGGGTAACATAAAAATGTTACATGAGAAAGTAGACAAAGGGGATACTAAGTAACCCCTCCAACACGCCACATAAGATGGTGTGTGCTGGGTCTACAAAGTAACAAAAGGTAAGTAAAGTCAATTTCACTTTACTGCTCTTGGAATCAGTAGTTTATCCAAGAGAAGGTATTTAAACCTTTAGAGAAATCCAAAGGACTTCTCTGTGACACTGCACTGAAGGTGCTGTGTGTCACAATACAAAACGTGATGCCTATGGAGTTTGTCAGATTCCAAAAACAAAGAGAATACAGAATCCAAATCAGATAACAACGCATGGGTGGGTGAGAAAAAGAGCTCACCCACTCCAAGGTTAAAATTAAAATGTCCCAAAGTCCTGGGGGTCTCTAAGGTAGAAGGGAATTAACACATTTCTGAGAATTCTCCCTAACATCGCTGCAGCGAAGGAGCAGCACTCGTTTCGTATGTGGCGACAGCCGGGCGAGGGTGCCACACCATTCAGCCCATGTGGACCGTCCACGAGCAGATACACAATGAATTTAACCAGGCAATGCAGCTTTAATGACTAGTGTAAAATATGCACCTGTAATTGCAAGCCCATCGCTTCTGGCCACTGCTACGGAAAGCACTACCAGGAAAGCAT
This sequence comes from Ambystoma mexicanum, assembly GCF_040938575.1. NCBI lineage: Eukaryota > Metazoa > Chordata > Amphibia > Caudata > Ambystomatidae > Ambystoma > Ambystoma mexicanum. The sequence goes on along the minus strand of NC_090930.1, from coordinate 141,203,145 downwards.
TGTGATGGTAGTGGAATGCCGCTCACCAGCACAGTGACCCTAGCAGATAAATCAAATGCAAACTTGCTGAAGGCATCTTCAGGCTAAAACTTAACAAAACGCAGTGAGTGTACACTGAAATCAAATACAAGCCCAAAACTAATTATTAATCATGTTGCTTAGCTTGCCTCACAATGATCAGGTACTATGATAAAGTTGTTTAAATGCAATTTCAACTGTAATGGTTCATACTTTCAAAACTACGAGCTCCGTTGTCTGCTCTCCATAAAAAATCATTTATTTGCCCATCAAGGCCTGGACTTCTTTAGGTATAGGTATCACATCCAGCCTGCCCATTAAACAAAATGCTGGTCAGATAGCACAGCGAGTAGACTGCTCGATTTGACATCCATGCAGAACCTGCCGATGCAGGTTCGAATCCCGGCTTTGACATTCATGCAGAGCCTGCCAACGCAGATTAAAATCCCGGCATGGCCAAACTCAGCCTTTCATCCTTCCGAGGTCGATATATGAGCACCACACACCGTGGCTAGTAATAAGCAGCTCTTAGATGCCTGAGGGTTTGTAGCTGTATATAAATGCTAATTATTATTATTATTATGATCAGTCTGTATAACGTCCCTCTTAAAGCATGCAGAATCAAAAGGACATCACCATTATATAAGAGTTAGGGATTTCACACATTGTCAATCTAGAGGTAAACTGAAGCTGGATAAAGTTGTTTAAATGCAATTTCAACAGTAATGGTTCATACTTTCAAAACTACGAGCTCAGTTGTCTGCGCGCCATACGAAATCATTTATGTCACCATCAATGCTGGACTGCTTTAGGTATAGGTGCCACCTCCAGCCTGCCCATTAAGCAAAATGCATGGAATTTCATCCAATCAAAGAAGTGGGAACTGTTGTGCTCACAAGCAGAAAAACCCCAGGAGCGCAAGCAGATAGAAAACAATGATGTGCCCGGTCTTTGCTGGTGCACCAGGCAGCCAGCCACATACAGCCAGCCAGTGTGACTGTCTCTGAGCAAGAGACACTGTATGAGCAGAGCCGAGTGAACATCCGCTCATACAGTTTCCAGCCCTAGCCCTGATTTTAAGTTAACACAGGCAGCCTTGCTAAAATTAGACCCCTGCTCCCCGCCTTGCTTCTGATTGTGGGGGGTGGGGATAAATGGCATTATATCCCCCTGCCTAAAATTGTGGGGGTGGGTGATCCCCCTGTTGCCACCATGTCCTACTCTACCTTTATGTCATATATCAACAGGCGGGGGGTTCATTTTTCATATCCCTGGTGATCATACTAAAAGAGCTGGGGACTTGGCAGAACAAAATGCTCTGTCCCTGAAGGCGGTACACATAACGCAGTTGGACAACTCAGTCGCAGACAGGCTGAGTCAGCAGAATGGGGGAGGAGGTATTTCATACCATTTGCAAGAGGTTTGGGTATCTAATGTTGGACCTCTTTGACTCCCCCCTGAGCAAGAAGCTCCCCAGAATCTGCTACAGCATCCCATCTCTGTTTGCCTGGAGGATGGAGGCGATGTCTTTCCCATGACCAGGGGGCTTCTTTAACACCTTCCCTCCAATTCCCCTGAAACGAAAAGGTCCTCGTCAAAATCAGGTACTCAGTAGAAGAGATCATCCCAGTAGCGCCACATTGGCCGTGGAAGGGATGGTTCCCTCTACTCCTGAACCTAGCAGTGACACCCATGTTTCCTCTCCTCTGATATCTAGCCCCATTAGTCCATTTTACAGAGCCAGGGAACATGAGGAGATGGGGATGAGGGGCATGGAAATTAAAAGGGAAAGGCTACGACTTCGAGGTCTGTACTCTGAAGTAGTCTCCTCAATCCAGCTTGACAAGAGGTCCTCCACTCTGTAGACTTATGAGAGGCACTGGAGACATTTTGAAAAGTGATGTGTTGAGAAGAGCCCCTCCACCGCCATGGGTCCAGGAGCACTCATCCTTAAATTTCTCAAGGAGGGCTTCAAGTTAGGATTGGCAGTGTCTATCTTGCGAACGCAATGGGGTGCCATCCGTACCTTCAGGTGTAAAGGGGACAAAGACGCAGAAGATCAGGAGTTGGTTAATCATTCACTGAAAACTTTGTCTCTCCAGATCTATGCAGGTGTCAGCTCTGCGCCTTGGGATCTTCCATTGGTTGTAAAAGCTCTCCAGTCAGCCCTGTTTTAACCCCTGGGTGAAGTTCGCCTAAAACGTCTCACTCTAAAAACTGCTTTTTCAGTAGCAATTCCTTCTGCCAGGAGGCTGGGGGAAATGTGTGCATTGTCCTGCATGCGACCAACCTAGTGATTAGCCTGATGCCTTATTTCTAAAATACCATCCTTCCTTCCTCTTGAAATTCAACCAGTCACAGGAAACTGTTCTCCCTACATTTTTTCCTAATCCCTCATCAACTGAAGAAGCGCAGTGGAGCACTAGAGATGTTTGAGGAGCGGTCCTACTATATTTAGAGAAATGTAGGGAATTCTGCTCTTCCGAAAGCCTGTTTATCCCATTTTGGAGGGGCATCCCTGGACAGCAAAACCATGGTTCCAACAGTCAGTGAAGGACTGATAGGGGCCCTTTAAGGTATAGTGATGGCCTCCGAGTTGGACCTCCTCTGTGGGTATTCAGGATAGATTCACTAGGGCAATGTCAGTGTCTTGGGCTGAGGCAAATGTTGCATCCATTCAGGGCATTTGTTGGGTAGCTACATGGGTGGACCAAAATACCTTAATAAGACATTATATACTCAATCTGCACTGTCAAGAGGTGTTGGCCTTTGGTACTGGGGTGTTGAGTGCAGCACTCACACAATCACACTTGGAATATGGTATTATGACTAAACAGGTGGTGGATGGTGTGCAGATTATCTGGTGTTCTGGTCTTCTTGTGATAGGCCCATTCTTTACCTTACGTGAGTATGCAAAAGTCAGTTCCCAGGCGAAGAAGAGGGACGTGGAGGTAATATGGTGATAACTTACCAGTAAACTTTATTATCCCTAGTCTTACTCTTCCTCGTCAGAGTACGTAGGTCCCAAACCTCCCTCACTGACAAGAATAAGTCTATAGTGGCATTGGTAAGTAAGCAGTGTCACTCGGGCTGGGGGGAGGGATGCTCTTACGGGAGGAGGCAGGGGCAACAACAACAATAGAAAAAGAGGAAGGCTTCCTGTGGTACGTCACCTCAAACATAAGTACTGGGACAATGAAGAGGGACGTGGAGGTAACGAATAAGTCAAGCCTCACATGCCTCTTTCTTTGGTTTCTAAAGAGAAGGGGCTGGGTATATAAGGTTTAGTCTACAAGGGCTCTCCAATCATTCCATGTCAGCATTGGCTTTGCATTCTGAGACTTGTGGATTCGTTTTTTTCCTTGTAAACACAGAATCCAAATGCACCTCAACCGGGATAGCCCCCCCTTTTCATGATCTTTTACAAAAAAGATCTGTTTCATTAGATCTCTGTTAGTTTTGGTTTGATCAACCGTTTATGACGTTAGATCCAACCGCTACAGAACAGGAGTTATAAGCAATTCCTTAGTGGGGGTGCTAACCCATAACTCACCCCCTGAACAAAAGTTGGGGGGAAAAGTCATTCATTTCAAACACATATTCATTAGATCCGATATGATCAGGCATTTTATTGTTAGATCACACACAGGTGCTGAAATATTTGGCTGCAAAGTAAGGGGGCTGACCGCCCCTCAACAAAATCTTGGCAAAAAAAGGAATTCATTTCAATACATATTCATGTTGCAGGGCGGCTACTACACAGATGCAAGAGTCAATTCAGTGGGCAAAAACATGGAGCCTCACGTATGTTGCAGGGCGGCAGCACACACAAATGCACGAGGCAATTCAGTGGGCATAAACATGGAGCCTTACCCATGTTGCACGGCGGCTCGAAACAGATGCAAGAGTCAATTCAGTGGGCATAAACATGGAGCCTACGCCATGTTGCGTGGCGGCTACTACAAAAATGCAAGAGTCAATTCAGTGGGCATAAACATGGAGCCTCACGCATGTTGTAGGGCGGCAGCACACACAGATGCAGGAGCCAATTCAGGGGGCATAAACATGGAGCCTACCCCAAGTTACAGGTTGTAGCACAAACAGAAGCAAGAGTCAATTCAGTGGGAATAAACATGGAGCCTCACCCATGTTGCAGGTGGCTACTACAAAGATGCAATAGTCAATTCAATGGGCATAAACATGGAGCCTACCCCATGTTGCAGGCCGGCTACTACACAGATGCAAGAGTCAATTCAGTGGGCATAAACATGGAGCATCACGCACGTTGCAGGTGGCTACTACAAAGATGCAATAGTCAATTCAATGGGCATAAACATGGAGCCTACCCCATGTTGCAGGCCGGCTACTACACAGATGCAAGAGCCAATTCAGTGGGCATAAACATGGAGCCTACCCCAAGTTACAGGTTGTAGCACAAACAGAAGCAAGAGTCAATTCAGTGGGAATAAACATGGAGCCTCACCCATGTTGCAGGTGGCTACTACAAAGATGCAATAGTCAATTCAATGGGCATAAACATGGAGCCTACCCCATGTTGCAGGCCGGCTACTACACAGATGCAAGAGTCAATTCAGTGGGCATAAACATGGAGCATAACGCATGTTGCAGGGCTGCAGCACACACAAATGCAGGAATCAATTCAGTGGGCATAAACATGGAGCCTCACCCATGTTGCACGGCTGCTACTAAACAGATGCAAGAGTCAATTCAGTGGGCATAAACATGGAGCCTATGCCATGTTGCAGGGCGGCTACTACACAAATGTAAGAGCCAATTCAGTGGGCATAAACATGAAGACTCACACATGTTGCAGGGCGGCAGCACACACAGTTGCAGTAGTCAATTCAGTGGGCATAAACATGAAGCCTACCCCATGTTGCAGGGTGGCAGAACAAACAGATGCAAGAGTCAATTCAGTGGGCATAAATATGGAGCCTCACCCATGTTGCAGGGCGGCTACTAAACAGTTGCAATAGACGATTTAGTGGGCATAAACATGGAGCTTGCACCATGTTGCAGGGCGGCTACTACACAGATGCAAGAGCCAAATCAGTGGGCATAAACAGTATTACGGCATGGTACTCGCCCTGGAGCATCCTGGTAGTGGGGATAAGCAAGTGTTGTGAGCACAAGGGTTTCCTCAATTATTTAAGGGGGCTGTGGTATGTGAGGAGAGATACAGCAGAAAATAACGTACATATACCACTAGTTACCCACCTCTAACACACCGAAAGGTGGCTACTTGTCAGAAATTTACCTCACAGTAGGAATTTCATAGGATTATATCTCCCACCATAGACAAAGAAAGTTGTTTAGCATATTTTAATTATTATATCAAACAACATGGTAAAACAACATAAAAAACCTATTTCCAGCGTTCGTTATTTGTAGAAACACAAATGGGCGGAAGAAGCAGACACCAAAACATTTGCAATGTACAATTTGCGTGATGTTAGTAATGGTGTATTTTGATCGCATTTTCAATTATACAACAACATGGTATAATAGCAATGTTGTTGTATAATTGAAAATGCGAAATGCTAAACACATTTCTTTGTCTATGGTGGGAGATAGCATCCTGGTAGTGGACAGGGACAGGGAGTAGACAGGGGCCTTCGGTGTGGGCCTTAGGTGATCTGGGCTGGCCTCCCAGTTGCTCTCATTGGCCAATAATAGCCAGGGCAACCAATGGGAGGTGGGAGCCAGGCAAGCAGCACTGACAAGGCCAGGCGGAGCGGCCATCTTGGAAGTGCTGAGGTGCAGAGAAGCACCAGTTCAGGAAAAACAAAATTATAGTTAAATAAGACCCAGCAGTGGGTAAAGTTGTAGCAGGATGGGAATCCTGCAATCCTTAACAAGCATAAAAATAAGCTTAGCTCTCCGTGGTCAGATGCAGCAAAAATGCACAGTAGGCACTGTATGCACCACAAATCACACAAGCTTACCCCAGGAATTGCGATGGGGAGGCAGGCAGAAGGGCTGCAGGATCGAACATCCAGCTCCGGTGTTAGCAATAAGGAGAATTAATTAATTATACTGTCTTTTATTTTGCAAGATCATCTGATGCTTCCAAATACCCCCAATCTCTCTACCCAATGCAAGCATCATCTGAATATGGATGTGTGCATCAATCTTCCTTTCCTCCTTTCCACCTGAACAGTTCTATTATCAGTAGGACTCTGTTCTGCCTCAAATTGAATCAGTATTTCTTTACTGGTTACATTTCAGATCTTTCTCAGAATTCAATTCAGATGACAAGTGTCTTCAGACATTGAAGAAGGCTCCATAATTCATCACTTCAATGTCACCCAAGAGACTCAGTGATGTCCTGATTAGAGGAGGGCCTAAGGGTGCTGGTGTTCATGGAATATGAGAATCAAGCCCACAAAGCAAAATATTCCAAAAGGAATGCCACACATGCCAGTTCGAACAGTCAAAAAAAGAAATCAATTTGGCTCAAGATTTTCAAGTATCCTTAGGGATGGATGTGAGTGTAATCGAGACGATTTGGTGAATGTCCGTTTTGACTCGTATACAGCTCAAACCATGCGGATCCAGTTCACTCCAATAGGGCAATATGGTTCAAACTAGGGTGAACATTTTTAAACAACTCTAAGAGTACAGAAGGAGGGGACTGGCACACAGGCGACATGGTCATTACCAAAGACTTTTATTTGAGATGAAAATAAAAGTAAACCTATCCCTCCCTATTTCTAGGAGGGGTTTTCCTGCCTCAATTGAAATGCTAATGGGTATGCATGTCAGAATATCCAAATAAATGAAAGAGTCCACCGTCATGTGTCAAAACTCTAATTCCGTCCCTTACACTTATAAACTTAATTAAGGAAAAGGAGGCGCTGCTTGGTCCAGAAGAATGGCTACCTTCTTGTGGACTGCGGGATCACAGTTTGATTCTAGGTTCTGGATGATTCTTTCAATTTTGCTTCTTCTCCTTAGATGAAAAAAGCAACAAGTCCCAATAACTCACTTGGCTTGATCCTTTAGCCAAACAACACCAGGGGGATGACTCCTTTCCCCTATTCTTCTTTGCTTGCTTTCACAGTTCACAAAGCCAGGGGGAATGACTCCTTTCCCCTATTCTTCTTTGCTTGCTTTCACAGCGCACAATGCCAGGGGAATGCCTCCCTTCTCCTGGTCTTTCTCAGGCTGAATGTAGTATCTTGCAATGCCAGGGGGACTGTCTCCCTTCCCCTGGCCTGCTCTTCTCTTTTCTGCTCCGGCAGACCTAGATCACTACCCTCCCAGCTACTGCTATGAATATGATGGTTTAAGGCTTTCTTCATTCTTGTGTACAGGTCCTAAACCCGGCTTTCCTCTTCTCTTCGATTTGGCAGACATGGTGCAATACCCTGCCAGGTATTGCCATGAAAGAGATGGCCCAGGAGGTTATTCATTATTGGGTGCGTAGCCCAGACCCATCTTCCATCACTCTTCAGCCCTTCTGGTGTCTCACTAACTGTCCCGCAAACAAGGGTGAGGTCTCTTGACTGGGGGATAACGTCTGGTTAACCCCTGAAGATGTCTCTTTACCACTGGGTTGGCAGAGGAGAAATATTGTCCCTCTGTATCTCTGTATGTCGCGATAGCTGTCAGATATGAGTGATATGTGCCTACCTGCACACCAGATGGTGAGGTCGCAAGGTCTTCCTCATTCACTGTGTCTTTATCCCCCCACACTGCATCGACCCTCTGTACCGGCCAGAACCCCCACCTCCACATTAGTGGGTGCCAGAGGGGGCTGTGTAGGGACCTGCACTCAATCCTGTTGTGTAGGAGTTGGGGGTTGGGGGAGTTGAGGAACCACCTGCCTCATAAAAGGTTTTAGGAGTGCAGTCATTTGAGGAGGCATCATGAGCCCCATGAAGCGCTAAAAAAACAAATCCTCATACTTGGGTGGTGGTGGATTGTCCCATGTGGAGGAGGATCCACCTGCTGAAGCCTGCCGTGGAGGAGCGGCCTTGTGCTCGGTTTCCCCAGTCTGGGTGTACCCGAGTGTGGTGGACATAATGGGGTATGCACCATGGGTGTATAGTCTGGCCTCCATGGAGCTGAAGGCTGCTCTTATGCGCTGCTTGGGGCAGGGCCATGCATACTCCTTTGGATCTACGTCACGACCAGGTGCCATTTTGTTAATCAATGCCATCTTAGGTACAATGCTTTGGTGATGAATGAGCAGGAACATTCAGTCCGGCACAGGGCCTGCAGCCCCAGACCCCAAAGGGCTCTCAAGCTGTGGCTCAGTGCTGAGGACGACCTCAGGCCCCCTTGCGGTAGGCATGCTGCCCTTGGGCCTGAGCCCGGTAGTCATAGAATAATGTTCAGGTGTCCCCTCGGGCCTAGGCCCAGTGTTAGGGTGAGAATGCCCCTTGGGATGAATCCTGGTACCAGAGCGATGTCGCCCCTTGGCCACCTTCTCGGCAGGACCTAATGGCCCCTAGGTCGCTGGACCGGTAGTTTTAGAAGCCTCAAGAGCTTGCCCTGTGCCAGGCTCCTTAGAACCCCTCCAGCTCTGTGGATTCCCGGTAAAGGAGTCCCCTTTGTGGGGTGCTTTAGGGTGCTTTATTAAATAAAGAGGCACTTACCGTAACCTTCTAATTCCTACGCCAAACAAAGTCCTTGAGGTGATCTGGAGGTGAGGCTGTGGAAATCCCCCTCCAGCGCACTAACCAGTTCTTCTACAAACCCGGTTTAAGCATGAGGCAGGCCGCGCAATCTTCCCACCAGTGACCCTCTCTTAAGCACTGTAGAAAGAGGGGGTGCGGATCGATGTGGGGAAGTAAGTATCGCAGGCGGAACACCTGCTGAAACCTACTTGAGCCGAGATGCGTAGAGGCACGCGAAGCACCAGAGGCGGTTGGAAATAGTGAAAAAATTGAAGAAAAGCAGCAGGGAAAGCTGAAAAAAGTTACAAACTCTCTGGAGCCTGCAGGAAGAAGGTTCAATCTCGTCAGTGCAGAAAAGGGGACAGAGGCCAGGAGCAAGAGGGCGGGGCTACGGGGCATCATCACGCCTGTAACCACACCTGTAAATTTAAAGGGGAAATACTATTTTTTGGAAGAAAAAGTGTTCAGGTACCATCCCTAGGGAGGGATGCCCAAACGGTATGGCGTAAAGGAGACGGGACATAGGAGCAATGCCTATTATCATCAATGTTCTGAAATTAAGTGTGATATGGCAGAAAAAGGCCATATTTCCGACTGAGCACTGACTCAATGCGGCTGGGTACGAATTTGTAAACACTCATAAAAAATTCCAGTAATTACTCCAATCCCACTTTTGTTGCCTTTTACCATGCTGCCAAATTCCAGATTTGATGTGGTAGGATGTCTGCAGTCAATTACAGGAGGCATAGCCTCCACCTTTAATACCAAAAAGTGGAGGAATTACTGCAGTCCGAATGCCTGCCAGTTATCCCCAAGTGGTGCTATTGACTCCCAAAATGGGCATAAACACCTCCATTACCACACGTGTAATCTGGCTGTAATTGCAGCAGAGTGGCAATAACGGTAAATGAGCTTGGCAGTATCTCTACTGGGAAATACCACCAAATATGTAATGAGCCCCAACGAACCAGACCACAATTTCTGTTTTCTTTCTTTTAAAATAAAGTAATCCTATAAATTGTTTCTTTAAAGAAAAGGAATTACCTGCAAATATAAAGTGCAGCTTTTAATGCATATTTAAAGAAAGGATGACTGTAGATGAAGCATAGAAGGCCTAGAGTCCTCTCTCTCTATGCAACAGAATGACTCCCAGTATGAAATTGAAGTGGGAGAATGGAAGACCAGGCTCCCGTCCTTCCCCTCTCGCGCTTGGCCTAAAGGATCACGGCCCAGGCACCCGCCGCGAGAAGAGTTTGCCCATCTACCAGACGACCAAATACCCTGGTACAGGAACATACGGATGTGTCCATCTGCCTGCCCAGCAGCCCGCCCTGGCCATGCCGACACCTGCGGCACGGATCAACTAGACTAAAACCTACACGTCGTTAGAGATGCCATGACGACCTAGTCAACGGTCAGCACACCTGTGCAAATATACACACTGGACACTCCCGCACCAATCTACACGAAGAATATACTCAGTGCTATGACGTAGGCGACAGACATACTCACGGACGTGCATCTTTATTATTTTCCACATAGGCTCTCAAAATGCAGAAACGCAAGACGCATCATGAACCCATCTAAAGAGCTTGCTTACGCTTCTCCTAAACCCAGGTGCCATAATGAGAAATATAAGGAAGACACGATACTGGTCGTAAGACAATATGATACTATAACCTAAAGCGCCTGTGCACCAAACGGTTCCACCTATACACCAGGCCTAAGTAGGCCGCAAGCAAGAGCTTCCATGGACGTTAAAAGAACAAGAGTCAGGTTGCTGATCCTGCAGAATGAGCCAGGCGAAAGCAAACAGCCAAGGTCGCAATGTTGCAAACCCACATTCCGAAAGCAGACCATCAAGGGCACGATGTTGCAACCTCGCACGCCGCACACCAATGTTAAAGTCACACCTGCAAATTAAACCAGGCACACAGTGGAAAAACAATATTAATTGTGCAGAATTCTGCCTCAAACACGGTCCCACCTCACGTGACCGAGCCGAACCTGACAGGATGCCAAGACCAGAAAAGGCGTCTGGATCCCTCGTTACAAGACACAAGGCAGATACAATTAAAAGGCTCAATGGACATCTGCGACAGTGGGAGTAGTCGGCCTTCCAGCTTATGAATAAGTCCTCACATTGTCTGCACGTACTCATAGTGAAACATTGTTGCAAATGACAGGTACACCGAGAGCTGGGAACAGCGATGGTCCCAGACTGGGAAGCTCGCGGGCGCACCAATCAGAACATGGGGCTCCTATCACTGACGCCATTAACATTAACCAATCATCAGGGGTCTTCATGTAACAATTCTCATGTATCTAATTGTAGGGACAACCCAGATATATCACCTGACTAACCCTTGTCCACTAACATTGTTCTCTATACGTATGCTATACTAACCCTACCACTCGAGCAACCAATTAAGAGTGGCGATAGGTTTTTTGCTAACTTTCCAAGGTGACGCAAGTAGCGCGTCATGCTAAGGTAAAAAGGGCCTGCGAGCCCCACGATTGTGTGTGTGTCAGGACGGACGCGTACGATCCTTGACCCATCCCTGCCGTTTTTTGTCTAATAAACAGCAGAGTCACCTTGCTTCTTGCGTGTGTCTCATACTCTATCTCTTTTGGGATATACGGGAGGAGTTGGGGCCTCCCTGCCCGGAGGTCTGCGGACGGCCTGGCCGACCCCGGCAGAATTTCCCCCCGACAAGTTGGAGGCACTGCTGAGATCTGTTTGAGATCTGCTTTTTTATTTTGACTTTTTCCAGGTACTCCCGTTGCGAGGAGGCCCGGCGGCGCGGCCCCCTCTGCCGTTGCCCCCATCTGAGGACTACAGGACCATCGCGGAGCTGCGAGAAGACCGGACAGCGCAATCCGGATATTGGCCCTCGGGAGCCGGTTGAGAAGTATCCCGCCCGCGGTTGGCGAGTGTCCAGACGTGGTCCAGACGAGGGGAGGTGGCAAGCCGCTTGGAGGGGTGCACGCAGTCGAGCGGCCCCGCATCAAGAGAACTTGGTGAGCATGCCACGCACAACAAGCAATGTGAGATTGTGAGGGAGGGGGGAGGAATTAAATACGGGAGGTGGGAGGTGTTGCACAGGTGCGCGGCAAAGGTTTGACAATTTAGTGTTGGCAATGGAATGAATGGTAGCCGAACGAGTGCGAGAGCAGTCGGCTACGTTACGCGAGGGAGGGGGCGGAGCACGAAAACATCACGTGCGGCCGCTCGTAGAAACTGATTGGCCTAGGTCGCGACTACGTGTAAGGGTGGGTGTGTGTGGTTTCCTACGATTTGGCATTTATTGATCAATGAGTAGATGAGGATCCCTATTGTTCGAGCAAGAAACTCGATAGGTAGATGACGTTTCCCTGTAGGCGGTAGCTAGTTAGTTGGCCAATACGGAAGATAATTGGCTGGTTAAGCCCTCCTGTCGAGGGGCGTATCACACGCGAGGCGACGCAGCGTGCGCAGTCCGATTATATTATTGGTTACCTTGTTCCAGGAGTGACAGGAAGACAGCTGTAAGGTTAACGGGGGTAGATTGCAAGTGTATTTTGAACTTAAAGAATATATGAAGAACTTACCAGTAGCTCGAAGAGATCGGTGACGTCACCAGTAGGGCTTTCATAGGATATCGCGAGCACAAGGCATTTCGTTTTGAGAGTGGTGGGGAAGAGAAGTGTGGTAAGGGAGTGGAAACGGAGATAAACGGTAAATGAGTTGATCGGGGAAAGGCGAAACGGGGGACGTGGCTGCGCACGGAGAACGCCGGCCACGGCAAGTGTAGAAGAAGGAGGAGGAGCACGTGAAAATAGGACGACTGTATAAGAACGTCATAAGGGGTACGCAGCCGCAGGGGGCTACGTGCGCCTCGGCCGCAGGGGGCCGTACGGGTGTCGTATAAAGAAAGAAAGACAGAAGAAAATATACAAATGTAAAATACTATATTTTTTATGATTTTCCTTAGCGGACTATCGTAAGTCCCCAAACTTACGGGGCCAGGTAACGATATAAGGTGGTATATTGTACACTGCTAGTGAGATAACCACTACCAGATAGGGGAGGGGTAACAAGTGGAGCGCTACTATGTCATACGGGACAGGATCGGGAGGGTGGGGGAACACCCTCACTACCCCACTACAACACATATGCACAACACTGCCACCCCATAGGGAGAAACTGATTAAGTATAGCATAGAATGGACCCAGGGGACGGATAACAAAATGCTAACACCGTGGCCGCCTAATGGTAGCTTCGATCCATATGCCCAACATTCACTGCTAAACCATCTGCACAATACATACAAGGGGAAGAAGTTGGCAAACCACGTGGAGGTGTTTAACTTATGGAGGATGTTCCAAGGGTCCCGACCAGGACCAAACGGAATGTTCACTGTGGGGGAAATACCGGAAGAAAAAGAGATTAAGGAGGAAGGAGAGGATGGGAAAAAGGGGAGTGAAGACCCAAAGAACACGGGGAACGAACGAGAGGGAGGAGAAAAGAATAATACATTAGATGAAATAAAAAAGGAACCGAGCAACGATATACCCCTAGCAAAGGGAGTGAAAACAGAGGGAGGGGGGTTGTACCCTTTAAGAGAATTAGGAGAAATAGAAAGAGGACAGTTAAGGGCGGCTGAGGGATACTAGAACCCGGCATACAGCCCTCCACCATATGTGGCTCATAGGAAGATGCCAGCAGGGGAGGGGAGGACTGGAAAAGAACAGACTGTGGAAATAGGAAATGATGAGTGGGTAGCTGCACGGATATTATTAAAATTACGAGGTTCATTAACAGGAGAAGAGAAGGAGGTAGTAAAGAAAACAGACGAGGATAATACCAGGGAGAGTGAAATGAGGGGGGAAGAGCTGTTACGACAAAAGGAAGAGATTTTGGAGGAACGACTAGCAAAATTAAGGGATGAGCAGAATGAATTGATCAAACAGCTCGAGAGGGAGGAGAGAGAGAGAGCGAGGAAAAGGAAAGAAGGTAAGAACGAATTGGAAAAAATAAGGGAACGAAATGAGGAGCAAAGGAGAGAAGCTGAAAGGGTAAAAGCAGCAGCAGAAAGGGTATCAAGAGTAGTGCTGCGAGAAAAGAAAAGGGAAGAAGAAGAAAAAGAAAAAGAAATGGCAATGTGGAAGAGGAGATTACTATCAGAAACAACTAAGAAATACGAAGAAGGGAGGGTGATAGAGAGTATAGTAGAAAGGGAAAGGGTGAAATGGGAAAGGAAGAAAGAGGATGAAAGAATATTGGAACAGATGAGCAGTGAAGTGATGGAGGAATTAAAAAGGAAAAGGGAGGAAAATAGTAGGGAGATGGAGGAGAGAAATGAAGGAGAAAGAGAAGATAGGAGAAGGGAGAGTGAAGCATGGGGGGATGTATATAGAAAAAAAGAAGTAGCAACAACACCAGCACAAAGGGGAGCGGTTGATAAAGGAGGAAAAGGAGAACTGGACCTAATAGACTTACAAACAGTAACAATTAAGGGGAAAAAGCCCGAGTGGGGGGTGCCGTTTATGACTGACTTTTGTAGTGAGGAAGAAGAAGGAGTGGAGAAGGAAGGAAGAAACAGTGAAAGGGAAAGCTAAGATAAACTATACATCACCCGGACCAACACAGACTCACCTTGGATCAGTAGGAGAAAGGATGAGCTGGAGAGAAGTGAGGAGGGAGAGCAAGGAATAGCGGAAAGACAGACACATGAGGCCGCACCATCCCCACCACGCCCTCCCCCATCGCACCCTACATGCTCAACCACCTCACGCTCGGTACGCACAATAAAACTCGCGCCCTTCACAGACGAACTGACACCCTATGCATGTCGGCTTAGGGACCTCCCTAGGCACAGGCAGGAAAGACTAATACACATGCCCACATTAAATACAGGAAATGATGGAAGAAGGGGAAAAGATGGAGAAGAAAGAGTTACGAGCAGGGGAAATACAGACGAAATTGACGATGTAGAAGAGAGGGAAGAGGAGGAAGGGTGTGAGGACTCGATATTATGGAATATAAAGGGTAAAACGAGACATAACTTAATGCCACTTCTGGAGAGAGGAGGGGTTAGACCACAGTATGTCCCTTGGAAGCATACAGACAAAGACAATACAAAATTCAGGCTCCCATCATTAAGTGCAGGTGCGGGTAAGTGGATATAAGAAATGGAAAAACACACAGCAGGACAGAAACTGGCAGTAGGGGATGTAAAGGGCCTTTTAATATCGATATTAGGGGATACAGCGGATGACATTTGGAAGAGAGCGGGATTCCCTGGGGTAACAATAACAAACACATCGCATGATGGGGCACCATTCGCAAACTGCAGACATGCACTATGGCAGGCACTGAGGGTACAGTACCCAGACACATCAGACATAGGAGCAATTACCTCCCGCAAGATGCGTGAGAATGAAGATCCTGTTGATTATATCCAGGAAATCCAAGAGAAGTGGCGCATGGAAACTAGAGAGCAATGGGATAAAACACCAGCAATATTTTATCATATACTAGTACAAGGGCTCCCAGAAGGAGTTCAGAAACAATTAAAGAAAGTAGTGGGAATGGAAGCAAAACCATGGCCAGAAATACAACTGACTATAGTGCATCATTGCAGGACATGGCAAGGAAAAATGAAACAAAAGGAAGAGGACAGGAAAACGGAAGAGGCTAAACTAGTACAGAAAAAGCGTACTAAATACACAATGGAAGGGGCACTAATAACTACGCCTACAACAATGACCCAAAACCCCACACAAGTAGTGGCTGCACAAGATTCCTCCCAAATACCACCTTCACAGACTATAACACAACAGGCACCGCCACTCCAACCATACACAACCAACATGGGAGGAGGACACCCAATGCAAGGAGCTGGGTATTATAATTATAACAGGGGGAGAGGAGGAATTATGAGAGGGAGAGGATACGGATATAACACCCAACAGCAGGTGGGAGGACTTAGAAATTCCTACCCCACAGGGCAACCAGTATACCAGGACAACACAGGGAGCTTCCCATGGCAGAGTAGGGAACCACCGGTGTGTTGGAGTTGTGGACTATTAGGGCACATGTCACGCACGTGTAGAGTTAGACCAGGAACACCATCATGGAGTGAACAGGGACAACCAAGGCCCTCACAGGAACAGCAGGGCATACAGCAACAGCAGACGTTGCAACAGGGAAATGAACAACAACAACTAATAACACAACAACAGCCACAAACATATTCACTGCCACAACAACAGGTAGCGATGACACAACAACCCCAAGCACAACAAACACAACTGGGTAGGGTGACGGTCTTGGGACACAACCCTTATACAGGAAATGGCCAATCGTTGTACCCTCAATAGGACAGCCCACAGACGGCCTTGGTGTGTCCCATCCTGTCAGTAACACCTAATAGTGCGGAGGAACCACGCATAGAGGTAACGATAGGTGACAAAAAATTATCATTCCTTGTTGACACCGGGGCGACCCGGTCTTGCATAAGGGAAGGTAAATTTAAGATGTCAGGCGAAGCCATGAACACCCAAGGATTCTCTGGGGCTAGAGGGTTGGTTCCCTTTACTGATAACATTCCCTTATCTATTGGAGATTATGACCTGTCAGTTCCACTTCTATATTATAGTGCCTCACCAGTAAATATACTGGGGAGAGACATAATGAACAGGTTGAATATGACGATCTCCTTTACTGAGGACGGCATAATTTGCTCTACTCCAGGGATTAACATGCTCACAGCACGACAGATTATGCAAGCATACTGCGGACAGACAGCGATTAGGGCGGAGCCAGTAGATGGCGAACTATTCCAGTATGGGACAGATATGGCATTTGCATGGATGCCAGGGATAGAAGGGAAAATATGGAGGAGGCCAGCAGCCTATCTGTTCAGACCAGAAACACCTGTTAATGAACCAGAGGGGAAGGTGGTTCTAATGGACATTGAGAGCATAATTGCAACAGCTGATTACATTGCTGTACATGCCCAAGACAGAGAAGGAAGAGCATGGAGGGCAGTGATAGCACTAGCAGAAGGATGTAGGCTCACCCAGGTGTCAGATGAGGAGCTGTTCTCAGAAGAAAAGGAGGAGGGTGAAATGGTGTTTATGATGAGTGTGGAAATATGGCTAAGAGTGGCTTACAAACAAGTAGCACAGAAAATTGCAATGGCACTTGAGGCACCCGCATGCACCCCAGTCCCCTTCTTTAAGGAGGATATGTCAAAGGTACCCAAATCATTGTGGACTACTAGCCCCTATGACGTGGGGTGCATAAAAAGCATAGGGGGAGTAAGGATAAAATTGAAAAAAGGTGCAATACTCCCCAGAGTGAAACAGTACCCACTATCAAAAGAGGCAGATGAGGGCATATATGAAACCATAACGGCCCTTATAAATAATGGCATATTGGTCCCCTCAGAATCACCATGTAACACGGCTGTATACCCAGTGCACAAGGCTAAAGGGGGGTCTTGGCGCTTCATACAGGATCTCAGGCCCTTGAACAACATAGTAGAAGCAGAATATCCCATAGCAGCAAACCCGGCCACAATATTGTGTGGCATTCCAGCAGAAGCATCACGATTTACAGTGATCGACCTTAAAAATGCTTTTTTCTCAATACCATTGCACCCAGACTCACAAGATCTGACACGCTTCACTTACAGAAACACAAAGTGGAAGCACACCAGATTGCCACAAGGGTATTGCGAATCATACTCAATTTTCAATAGAGTAATACAGATGGATTTGGGTAACATTGAAGTGGAAAGCACAGTGTTGCAGTATGTGGATGACATAATAATTTGCAGTACAAACGAAAGAACATGCAGAGAGGACTCCTTAAAGATGTTGACAATATTGGCTGAAAAAGGTTACAAGGTAGACATGGAAAAGATACAGTACTGTCAAGAACAGGTACTTTACATTGGTCAGCTTATATCCCAACATGGAAGAAAGATTGCACCACAAAGAGCACAGGCCATTTCAAACACCCCAATGCCACAAACAGTGAGGGAACTGCAGCAGTTCCTGGGGCTGTGCAACTACTGTAGAGCATGGGTATTTGATTACAGTTCGTACATAGGACCCCTGCTTGAGGCGTTAAGGGAAGCTAATAAAGGGGAGAAAAAGCTGGGGTGGACGATGGAAATGAAAGAGGCTTTTGATGAATTGAAAGATGCGATATCAACTGCTCCGGTACTGGCATCCCCAGACTATGAGCGACAATTTTTTATATTTTCACATTGCGATTCAGCAGTAATGAAAGCAGTGTTGGCTCAAAAAACAAGCATGGGCTACAAACCAGTAGCATTTTACAGTGGCCACTTGGATCCTGTGATGTTAGGTCATTTCCCTTGCGAACAAGGTCTCGCCGCAGCTGCTTTTGCGGTAGAAAAAGCATCAGCAATAACCATGGGGTGCCCAACTACACTGTTTGTGGAGCATGCACTATTTGCAATATTGAATAAACCTAAGTCCACCCTAACCACGCAGAGGGCATCAGGTTATGAGATCATCCTATCCAGAGCTGAACTATCAATTGTTAGATGTAGCACGGTCAACCCTGCAAGGTTCCTAGCAGAAGTAATTGAGGAGGGAGATTATGCCCACGACTGTACGCAAATCACTGAAATGTACTCATGTACTAGAAAGGTTGAAGAAAAGGCACTAGAGGGAGGTGAGCTCCTGTTTATTGATGGGTCATCAACTATCGACCAAAGGGATGGTATAAGGAGGACTGGGGCAGCAGTGGTAAAAATGATGGAGGTACCGGTGTGTGTGGCCATGAAATGTGTACAATTACCACAGCATTACTCCGCTCAAGCGGCGGAATTAGTTGCACTGATCTTGGCGTTGAAGGAAAGCTTTGACAAACGAGTGACCATATACTCCGACAGCGCATATGTTACATCCACTGTCCACTCAGGGCTGTCGAAATGGAGAAGAAGAGGGTTTAGGAGAGCTGATGGCACTCCAGTGCAACATGCCCTCTTATTGGCTGAACTAATTGAAGTAATAAATGACCCCCAAGAATTAGCTTTAGTAAAATGCACCGCACACACCAATGGTGAAGACCACGTCTCGAAAGGGAATGCAGCAGCAGACGCACATGCGAAGTATGCTGCATACTTTGGTGAGATATGGAACCCCCCAGAGTCACAGAGAGGGAGAGGGAGGGGAATGGCTAAGGAGATGTTGATAAGAGAAGGGTACAGCCATCTCCCAGCCACACAGATTATGGAGCTACAAGCGGCTGCACCAATGGCCGAAAAAGAAATATGGGTAAAAAGAGGATGCACAATGTCACCAACAGATGCACTATGGCGCCAGGCTGGCACTGGAAAGGTTGTAATACCATTGGCACTTTTGAACACCGCCCTGAGCCAACTACATCATCCAGCCCACACAGGCAAGGAAGTAATTGCAGCACGAATTAGGGAAGACTGGTTCTGCCCCGAGTTAAATTCTCATGTGTCAAATTTTATCAGCAATTGTCTCACATGTCAACAGTTTACGGCCGGCCATACTCTAAAGGTGATAAGAGGTACTATACCCCGGCCAGAGGGACCTTTCCGGCATCTCCATATTGACTATGTTGATATGATCAACATATGTCAAGGAAATAGGTATATGATTGTAGTAGTATGCCCATTCTCGAGGTGGATTGAAGCAGGGCCCTGTTCACACCCAGATGCATTTAGAGCAGCTAAATTCCTAGTGCTGGAGGTCTTCCCCAGGTGGGGAGTGTGCGAGGTGTTAAGGTCAGACAATGGCCCATATTTCGCAAACGAAATGTTCCAGCACATCACATCCTTGCTGAACATCAAGCATAAATTTACATGTGCATACCAATCACAGGCCAACGGTGTATGTGAACGCCTGAATGGCCTATTAAAGGAGGCAATTGCAAAGATACAGCAAACAACAAAGAAGAGTTGGTTATATTGCCTTCCATTAGCCCTATTTGAGCTAAGGAATAGACCAGGGTCTGACCACCACCTCACCCCTCATGAGGTGGTTACCGGACGTCAAATGCGCCTTCCCCTAACGCCAACATCAAGAGCATTTACCGACCACGAGAGTACAGCGAGTGTTCTTGGTGATGAAATGTACCAATATGTGTCTTCTTTGATTACTAGTGTAGTGTTTGTGTCTCAACAGCTCGAGCGCACACGGGGCGGGTCTAACAGCAATCAACAAGAAGACGTGGATAAAGAATTGGAAAAGGAAGGACTGTGTAAAATGGCTAAAGGTGACCACGTACTACTTCGCAATTTCAACAGGAAGTGGAACAGTCCACGATTCACTGGCCCCCATCTGGTAGAGGAGATATCAACGAGAGCAGTAAAGCTACAGGACAAGCGTGACTGGAACCACCTACACGATGTAAAGATCTACAAACTCCAGACCCGCCCCAGCGCCACCGACAGGTCCATTCGGAGAACAACAACAACATCACCAACGGAGGAAGAGAGTTCTACCACAGCTAACGGCCTAAGTGTTCCCATACCCTGTCACTACCCAGATTCCCCAGAGACAATAACTGAAGAAGAAAGGGGTGATCCCCATACTGCCCACCCCATGGTCACACGCTCAAAGAGTAAAGATACTTCCGCCAGTTGAGCCCAAACCCCCTGCCCATTGACCCCCACCCCCACTACAGTAATAACTGAACTGAAGGACATTGTCTTGCACACGTACACATGTAAACACGTGAATGCTCTTTTCTTTTCTCTCGCACATGCAGGAACTGCGTATTATTGTACTGCTAAGAAAATAGATAACTAACAAATTCACTGCCCAGGAGTAGATGGTACCCTCAGACGATAACTACCCAGAAGAATTGTCACACCAATTTGTATATGAAATAAGAAGGCCAACGTACCTGAAAAGAAGAAGGGTACGTGTCTACTACACAGCATTCCTCTCGGCCATAGAATATTCAATGCCCCACCTCCACCCATACTTGCCTGTCCTAAGAGATAGATCGCTTAGATTAGCGTGGGAACAGCTCTTCGCCTGGGCACTGAATGACTATTTGATAGGGAGAGCTTAAAAAACAACAACTAACATTTAATAACCAGCATATTGAGAATTTTCAGGCGGGCAACTTTAACGTCGCAAGAATACGCTGCCGGACTGCAGCAAGGTAAGAGCAAAATGCCGGTGAAATTAGCATTTGTAATAAAAATAATAGGGATTTTGATGATCACCGGGTTCTTGACTGCCTCTGTATGGCAGTACAGCTATGCTATCAATCTTATTGCTGTACCCAAACCTAATACACCCCCATCCCCAGCTGCAACAGGTGTTACGTCAGGTGATACTAGTAAAATTGCACACAAGCAAAATAGAGTTCAACGCAGCACATACTCAGATAATAAAGGTATTGACAATTATATACAAGATTCAGCACACGTCTCAAACAACATATGGTACCAACACATGACCCGCATTGGTAAGCAGACAACAGAAGACAGCTGCTACGTTTGCTCATTAATACCATACGCCATGAGCGCTTCTCGAACATTCGTTGCCACAGAAATAGATGAAAAGACAGCACGATGCATAATATACTTGGCACTGTTCCAAACGAAAGGAAGATTTCAAGGGACAGTGGTGCATATGGTGTGGAAAACACGAGACTCATACCCTTTACGAAAACAACTTCCTCAAGACTTATATGAGTTACCACAAGAGCAGTCTACATGCTGAAGCATTCAGATACATAACAAGTGGTCCTGCAAAAGGGGAAACAAAGAAAGTAACACTGCAGTATTTACCATGTGATTGGTACGCCACTGAAGTTCCTGGTAAACCAGGATGTTGGGAGAGGCCACTGGTGACGATAACGGGGAAGGTGTACCTGGACAACAAATGGGAGATAGGAGTGATTGGCAGCAACATGGTAACAAAAGAAACTATTTCAACTATCGATGCACACAACCACAGGTGTTGGACGACTTGGATCAAGTACGTACCCATGCTCACGTGGATAGAGACGGATGAAGACCCAATAACAATACTGCCGCTGACTGCGCCTAAGGTATGCTAACAACATAAAGGAGAGGTGGACATAGGATACAACACCAACTGTGCAAGCGTGATGGAGTTACCTGAGGGGGGAGCAGGAACAGCAGTGATAATGGACCATTACTGGGCCTGTGGAGAAAAGGCATACCATACACTGCCCCCTCTGTGGAATGGTGTATGCACGATGGTGCACGCCAATGTACCATCACTAGTGGTACCCCAGAAGCATGTGAATGTGGCGAACTTCCCCAAAATGGATGAAGGGGACAAGAGGAAGAAGAGATCTGCACCACCTCAGGAGGGGCCAGGGAACAGGAACAACGGCAATGATACTGTCCTAAATAGAAGGAAAAGACAAGGAGAACCTCTGACAGGAAATTACCTATGGGGAAGATCGGAAACGGCACTCACTTCAATTCCGCCAGAACACAGACTATTCAGCAGAGCAGCAATGTTCTTCTCCTCAATAATACATCCGGGACTGCAGGCTTACGCAAACGCAAAATGGCTCCAGATAACTAGATGGGAACTAATGATGACCATCAATTCTACAGTAAATGGATTCAACGCAATAAAAGAGGAGCTGCGAGCTATAAGGATGGTAGCACTCCAGAACAGATATGTATTGGACCTCCTCACAGCCATGGAAGGAGGAGTCTGCGCAAAGATAGGACAATCATGCTGCACGTTCATTCCTGCCAACAATGCTGACAATGGTACACTGACAGAAGCAGTTTCACAATTGGCCCAGATGCACTGCAAAATGATGGATGAAAGTAAAGGTGTGAAAAAGGATGAGAGCTGGTTCTCACTATTATGGTCATGGATGCCATCTTGGCTGTCAGATGGACTGAAAATTATAGTTGGTTGTACTATTTTGGCTGGAGCTACACTGATCATAATAAGATTTTGGAAGGCCCGGAAGGCACGCACCACTGACGAGTTGCTTGAAATGGTTGGTATGCACCCCTTGATGCCAGCAGATGACGGCCAACACACAGGCACAATCATACAAGAGAGAGAGAAGTTGCGCAATCAGATCATCACCAACCACCTGGACCCACCATCTGTGAAGATCGAGATCCCAAGAAACCCCAGGAGCTACATAGGGAAATGGGTATACTGTACTCCTGGAGGAACCTGTGAATATATGTATTGGTCATTTGAAGATCATGTTAACCACTATGGACATTTAGGAGGAATAAGTAAGATATGGAGAGTAAGAGGAGATAACGAAAAGGATATGTTTGTGGTCGACAAGTCGACCAGAGGGGGGACTGAAGTGGGAGAATGGAAGACCAGGCTCCCGTCCTTCCCCTCTCGCGCTTGGCCTAAAGGATCACGGCCCAGGCACCCGCCACGAGAAGAGTTTGCCCAGCTACCAGACGACCAAATACCCTGGTACAGGAACATACGGATGTGTCCATCTGCCTGCCCAGCAGCCCGCCCTGGCCATGCCGACACCTGCGGCATGGATCAACTAGACTAAAACCTACACGTCGTTAGAGATGCCATGACGACCTAGTCAACGGTCAGCACACCTGTGCAAATATACACACTGGACACTCCCGCACCAATCTACACGAAGAATATACTCAGTGCTATGACGTAGGCGACAGACATACTCACGGACGTGCATCTTTATTATTTTCCACATAGGCTCTCAAAATGCAGAAACGCAAGACGCATCATGAACCCATCTAAAGAGCTTGCTTACGCTTCTCCTAAACCCAGGTGCCATAATGAGAAATATAACGAAGACACGATACTGGTCGTAAGACAATATGATACTATAACCTAAAGCGCCTGTGCACCAAACGGTTCCACCTATACACCAGGCCTAAGTAGGCCGCAAGCAAGAGCTTCCATGGACGTTAAAAGAACAAGAGTCAGGTTGCTGATCCTGCAGAATGAGCCAGGCGAAAGCAAACAGCCAAGGTCGCAATGTTGCAAACCCACATTCCGAAAGCAGACCATCAAGGGCACGATGTTGCAACCTCGCACGCCGCACACCAACGTTAAAGTCACACCTGCAAATTAAACCAGGCACACAGTGGAAAAACAATATTAATTGTGCAGAATTCTGCCTCAAACACGGTCCCACCTCACGTGACCGAGCCGAACCAGACAGGATGCCAAGACCAGAAAAGGCGTCTGGATCCCTCGT
This sequence comes from Ambystoma mexicanum, assembly GCF_040938575.1. Classification (NCBI taxonomy): domain Eukaryota; kingdom Metazoa; phylum Chordata; class Amphibia; order Caudata; family Ambystomatidae; genus Ambystoma; species Ambystoma mexicanum. Next base: position 141,179,261 of record NC_090930.1, on the reverse strand, counting down.
TACAAGACACAAGGCAGCTACAATTAAAAGGCTCAATGGACATCTGCGACAGTGGGAGTAGTCGGCCTTCCAGCTTATGAATAAGTCCTCACATTGTCTGCACGTACTCATAGTGAAACATTGTTGCAAATGACAGGTACACCGAGAGCTGGGAACAGCGATGGTCCCAGACTGGGAAGCTCGCGGGCGCACCAATCAGAACATGGGGCTCCTATCACTGACGCCATTAACATTAACCAATCATCAGGGGTCTTCATGTAACAATTCTCATGTATCTAATTGTAGGGACAACCCAGATATATCACCTGACTAACCCTTGTCCACTAACATTGTTCTCTATACGTATGCTATACTAACCCTACCACTCGAGCAACCAATTAAGAGTGGCGATAGGTTTTTTGCTAACTTTCCAAGGTGACGCAAGTAGCGCGTCATACTAAGGTAAAAAGGGCCTGCGAGCCCCACGATTGTGTGTGTGTCAGGACGGACGCGTACGATCCTTGACCCATCCCTGCCGTTTTTTGTCTAATAAACAGCAGAGTCACCTTGCTTCTTGCGTGTGTCTCATACTCTATCTCTTTGGGATATACGGGAGGAGTTGGGGCCTCCCTGCCCGGAGGTCTGCGGACGGCCCGGCCGACCCCGGCAGAATTTCCCCCCGACAAAATGATGGTCCTATTGTATCATTTCCTTAGCCACCATTATACTAGAATTGATTATTACCATAGAGGTTTATTTGAGCCAGGTCAAACCATCAAATACTCTTATCTATCCAACCAGCTCATATTCCATTTCAAAAGTTTTTAACCATTTTCTGCTTTAGGTTTTAATTCTTTGAGACGATTCAAACCCCATTATTTAGAAAGTCTGGAATCTGATTTCTGTCGGTTCACCCATCCATAGTCCTAAATATATATTTAGTGAGGGCACATGCAGCATGCCACATAATGAAAGGTTTATAAACATCCAATATGTAAGTTAGTAGCCAATCCACGTAGACTCCCTTTCACACAGAGTGTCACGTCTCCCGTTGCTCGCCCCATTAAGAATCACACGATCACACACCCCACACCACACCTAACCACAAGAGCAGTCCCGGCACATAGAAAGACCCAGCAGTTTGCCTGGCATAGGAGGACACCGGCCTGTAGCCCTGGCGTCTACCGTCCTTTGTTTCGCTGGCAGTTGCCATGGAGGCGCACTCACGGCTGGTCACGCCCACGGAGACTCCCACGGCAACCCCGAACATCCGGCGTTCCGTGACCACGTGATCACGTCACATCTCACACGTCCATGGGACACATCACGTGACTACTTAATCAGTTTAAAAGCATCTTGGCAACGTGGGTACAGCGCTTCACAGCTGATCTCTTGAGGACTGTTTAGCGCTCTGGTTTACCTGTTTATGATCACTGACTTTGTGACCTCGGACTGTTCTTCGGTTTGTCTTGCCTGACCCTCGGATTTCTGTCTCTTGGATTCCAGCTTGTTTCTCCGGCTCCTTGACCTTGGAACTCTCTCTTGGACTGCCTTTGGATTATCCTCTCTGACAGTGCTTTAAGTGGGGTAAGAAATTGAGGGGGGGCCCTCGTTTGGGGGCGTGGCTTTCATTGTGGGCGTGGCCTAAAAGTGCACAAATCATAGTAAGGTGCGCAAAGAAATATATAAATGTATGTGAGCATTTATATGTTTGTATGCGTACTACTATGGTGTGTGTACTTTTCAAGCCATATTTTATAAACATAGCAATGTTACATATTTCTATGTTTATAAAAGGTGGTTTGAAAAGTGCACAAACCATAGTAAGTTATGCACACTTGTGTGCTTACCTTACTATGGTTTGTGTACGTTTCAAGCCACCTTTTATAAACATAGATATTTGTAACATGTTTCTATGTTTCTAAAAGATGGCTTGACACGTAAACAATTCAAGGCATGACGGACAAAACAAACCGCAAGGTGGCTTTGTCCGTCGACAAAGCTTTATAAAAGATGCCTTGAATTGTGCACGTTTCAAGCCGTCTTTTATAAACATAGAAATATTTCTACCTTTATAAAAGATGGCTTGAAACGTACACAGTTCAAGGCATCTTTTATAAAGCTTTGCCGACGGAGAAAGGCACCTCGGGCTCTGTGATCTATCTGCTATCACTGAGCCCGAGGTGTCTTTCACCCTCTGCGAACCCGCGGGCTCCATGATTTAATCTGCATATTAGATCACGGAGCCCGCGGGGGTCAGTGACCCGGGGAGGGAAAACAAAGGGACAGTAACTTCCTCTGATGACCCTGATGAGGGGTCATCAGAGGGAGTTACACTAACTGACAGAAGTGCCGCCAGCCTCAGCGTCTCTGTGGCTGGCTGGCACTTCTGTCAGCTTGGCCAACATAATGACGGGCGCATCTCCCGTCGCGGCTGCGGCCGCGGCGGGATAATGCATCCCGCAATGTTGTGTGGGACGGGGGGCCCCGGCTGGGCCCCGGCTCAGCCCCACTTTCTGGAGACTGCCGGGGCCTATCCCCGGCAGGCCCCGGCCCACTTAAAGCACTGCTCTCTGAACCTAGAATCTTGGAACTTGGTTTTGAACTTCTTGCCTTACTGGTCCATCTACATCAGACCCAGGTGTGACTCACCTACGAGCCGTGCAGAACGCCTCTTTCACCATCATCAGCAATCTGTGGCTCTCACCACGTTTAGGACCCCCTTACAACACTCCTGGGTAAGCCTTGTTAATACTGATTGTTACCCGTTACCAGTACCAATTGCACTGCTCCTGTTTAACCATTAACCATTGCCTTGCAGCGGTCAGGGGTCCTTCCGGCGTTCCTGCTACCTGATTGACGGCTCAACACACCTGTGGCCTCAAAGATTGCACAGACAGTGTATCCTTTCTGTCTGTGTGGTACTTGGGGACGGAGGTACAATAATCTGCACGACCATCAAGATCAGAACAGACTGTGAAGCCTTCCTGGCTGTACAGATTATGGATACCTCCTCCGGGGACCCTGTGGCCGCTCTAATGCAAGCGGTTGCGGCCCTTAGGACCGACATGGCCGTAGCCACAACAGCCATCCACCATAGACTCGACGCCCTACAAAGCACTCGTGCCCCTTTACCCGCAGATGCCGAGTTTGGCAACCCCACCCCCCCAGCTCCACCTCCACCTCCGCCCACAGCACCCACAGTCCCCACTCCAGTGGTCCTTCCCACCTCCTTTCCTCTTGCTGCCCCCGAACGCTATCAGGGAGATCCCAGGAAATATCGTACCTTTCTCAACCAGTGCAAATTTCACTTCTTGTGCAGACCCCAGCTTTTTCCTGACTCTGTTACCAAGGCAGCTTTCCTTCTTTCTCACCTGTCAGGTGTAGCGGCCATTTGGGTGAACCCATTACTAGAGAGCGATCACCCTGCCCTATACAATTTCGACCTACTGGTGACAGAGATGGCAGATGTTTTTGACACCAGGTATAAGGCACAATCCAGAGACCTAGAATTGCTTGATCTTGCACAGGGAAAACAAACTCTGATTGATTACATCACCTGTTTCAATCAACTGGCTGCAGAGACCTCGTGGCCTGAAGAAAAGAAAGCCATAGTGTTCTACCGTGGTCTCTGTAGCCACATGAAAGACGCTCTTTCTGTAGTACCGGCTCTCCCCTCTGTCTTCACTGAGTTAGTGGACCTGGCTCTACAGGTGGACGCTCGCAGGTCCGAGAGGAGAGCAGAGACGGCTTTTTCCAATCAGACACTCCCAGCCCCGTCTGTCTCTGCTCCGGAACCCATGCAAATCAGCGGGATCCGGAGTCCCATCACCCAGGCGGAACGGGAGCGTCGGAGAACCGATAACGCCTGTTTCTACTGTGGTACTTTAGGGCACTATGTTAAAGAATGTCCCCGCCGCCCTAAAAATAAAACATCAGGTTTTCAGAAGGCTCGCCCCTAAGTGTGGGGGCACGGGCGAGTCCTTCTATGACCCCCAATGAACCTGTATTTGGTCCCATCAGACCGATTGCGGTCCAGGCCCAGCTGAAACCAGCCGGAGATTTGGCACACTCAGTACAGATAGTGATCGACTCCGGGGCCACTGGCTGCTTTATTGATATCTCGCTGGCTCACGACCTTAATCTACCCTTGATCAAGAAAAAGTACCCGGAGCTGGTACAAGCGGTCGATGGTACCTCACTTGTCTCTGGTTCCATTGAGTACCAGACCGCTCCCATGTCAGTGGTGATTCAGGGCACGCACCAAGAGACGCTAGCGTTTGATCTCATTTCCACTCCGCAGTTCGGTATCATTTTAGGCATTCCGTGGCTCAAACAGCACAATCCTTTGATTAATTGGGGCACTGGGCAGGTCACATTTGAATCTGAAGTTTGCCAACACTTCTGTTTGATTGAGTCCACTATGATTCCATCCCCGGCCACCGTCCTTGGGGCTATGGCCTCCGCCAGCCTCGAGGAGACAGATCCATCTACGAATGCCCCACACACTGTGGGGGCCATTACAGCTGGGATCCCCGCTGTCTATCATGAATTCCGAGAGGTGTTTGACAAAGTCACGGCAGAAGGCCTACCACCACACCGACCCTATGATTGCCCCATTGATTTGCTTCCTGGGGCAACTATACCAAAGGGCAGGATATACTCCTTATCTCCATCGGAAGAGTTGGCACTCAAGGAATACATCCAACAAGCCCTACGCTTAGGTCACATACGACCCTCTAGCTCTCCAGCTGCTAGTCCGATCTTTTTCGTGCCCAAGAAGGAGGGTGACTTACGTCCCTGTGTTGATTACAGATGTTTGAATGCCGTTACCATCAAGAATCGGTATCCCTTACCCCTCATCTCCACGCTTCTAGACCGACAGACCAAGGCATCCATCTTTACTAAATTGGATCTTCGGGGAGCGTACAACTTGGTTCGTATGCGTAGCGGAGACAAGTGGAAGACAGCATTTTGTACTCGACAAGGGCTGTTCGAGTATACTGTAATGCCTTTCGGTCTATGCAATGCTCCTGCTACATTCCAACGCTTTGTTAATGAAGTATTCTCTGACGTCTTAGACGTTTTTGTTGTGGCCTACCTAGACGATATATTGATATTTTCGTCCTCACTGGAGGAACACATAGGCCATGTCACAGAAGTCCTAACTCGGCTAAAAAGACATTCCTTGTACGCCAAACCCGAGAAATGTGTGTTTCATACTAGGGAAGTAGGGTTCTTAGGCTTTCTTATTACACCTGGAGGTCTATCCATGAACATGTCCAAAGTCCGTGCCATCATCGACTGGCCCGCTCCAACCTGTCTCAAACAGCTCCAGTCGTTTCTGGGTTTTGCCAACTTTTAGCAGCATTTTATTCCGGTTTTACATCCATTGTTTCACCACTGACTGCCTTGACCAGTCCTCGGGTCCAGGTTTGTTGGACCTCAGAACATCAGCATTCTTTTGAGACACTCAAAGCTAGATTCACCACAGCTCCTGTACTACAGCATCCCGACCCCGAACTCCCGTTTGTTGTGGAGGACGATGCCTCTTCCTTTGCATTAGGCGCAGTACTCTCCCAACCCTGTCCCTCCACGGGTCAGTTGCACCCCGTAGCATTCCACTCAAGGAAATTCACACCTTCCGAGTCCCACTACACAGTCACCGAGAAGGAGTTACTGGCCATTAAGGACGCAGTACTGACCTGGCGACACCATCTCATTGGGGCCAAACATCAAACCGTGGTTTACACAGATCACAAAAACCTGCAAGATCTGGCCTCCCTTAAGTGCTTGAACAGCAGACAAGTGCGTTGGCACCTGTTTTTTGCCGCCTATGACTTTGTGGTCAAACATAGACCAGGGCTTTCACATGGTAAGGCCGATGCTTTATCCCGCTCGCCCGGAGGGGATTCTTTGCCCTTATACCAGATACTCTTCTAAACGAAGGTCATGTCATATGCATGTGTACTCCTCCTCCCTCCATGCTAACTCTCATCCGACAGTGGGTTTCACACCATCCACAAGCACTAGCAGAATGGGATTTGGTACTCTAGGAAGGGTTACCTTTCATACAAGATAAGCTATTCCTCCCCACTAGCGATGTACGTAACCAAGCACTTGCTTGGTCCCACGACGCGGCCATCAATGGGCACCCTGGACAGCACCGCACCTTGGAGTTACTAAAGCGATGGTGTTGGTGGCCATCTATGAGGCACGGCGTTCAACATTATGTAAACACTTGCTCCATCTGTGCACAGTGCAAGACACGCAGGGGTTGTCCCGTGGGTCTCCTTCAGCCCCTACCTATTCCTCCCAGACCATGGCATACGATCTCTATGGACCTCATTACAGATTTGCCTCGCAGACAAGGTTACGACTCCATCTGGGTGGTGGTTGATTCCTACACAAAGATGGCCCGTTTCATCCCTTGTCGCGGGATTCCCTCAGCCCCTGCTCTGGCCCAACTATTCTTCAAGTCTATCTTCTGCCTTTTTGGTCTTCCACAAGTCATTGTATCCGATCGCGGTCCGCAGTTCACATCCCGTTTTTGGCAGGCCCTTACCAAGATCCTTGGCATTGATGCCCGCTTCTCCTCAGCCTACCACCCGGAGAGCGATGGCCAAACCGAGAGGGTGAACCAGGCCCTCGAACAGTACCTGCGCTGCCTGACCCTTCAGTATCAGGATACATGGCTGAACCTGCTCCATTTGGCTGAATTCGCATACAACAATGCCTGGCATTCCTCCACCGGGTTCTCCCCTTTCTATTCACTCTATGGGCAGCACCCTCGTTCTCTCCCTCTCCCCGATTTTTCTTCATCCTCCACTCCCGCCGCCAATTTCTGTGCTCGTGATCTGAACTCTATCCATGCCCAGACACTGGTCCATTTGCGGGAAGCCCAGGCCTCTATGAAGACCAAGGCCGACAAGAAACGGGTGGCGGCTCCTGTTTAGCGGGTTGGGGACCGTGTTTGGCTGTCAACTCGCCATTTGCGGATCTCTGGTTGCCGGAAACTGTTGCCCCGATTTGTCGGTCCCTACAAGATTTCACATGTTCTGAACCCGGTAGCCCTACGGCCCTCTATCCCCTCTACCTGGCGCATCCACCCGGTGTTCCACACTTCTCTACTCAAGCCTTGTCTTTCTACCACCTGGATGGTCCAATCTCCTGCCCCTGTTTCTGTGTCCTCCCCGGATACGTATGAGGTCAGTGCTATTCTGGGTTCTCGTCTCTGCAGGGGACGCCTCCAGTATCTGGTTGATTGGTTGGGGTATGGCCCTGAAGAACGCTCCTGTGTTCCTTCCCGGGACTTCCATGCCCCGCGTCTGGTTGCTCGCTTTCATCGGGATAACCCGTCCAGCCCACGGGGTCATGGGCCTTTGAGGGGGGGCTCTGTCATGTCTCCCGTTGCTCGCCCCATTAAGAATCACATGATCACACATCCCACACCACACCTAACCACAAGAGCAGTCCCGGCACATAGAAAGACCCAGCAGTTTGCCTGGCATAGGAGGACACCAGCCTGTAGCCCCGGCGTCTACCGTCCTTTGTTTCGCTGGCAGTTGCCATGGAGGCGCACTCACGGCTGGTCGCGCCCACGGAGACTCCCACGGCAACCCCGAACATCCGACGTTCCGTGACCACGTGATCATGTCACGTCACACACGCCCATGGGACACATCACATGACTACTTAATCAGTTTAAAAGCATCTTGGCAACGTGGGTACAGCGCTTCACAGCTGATCTCTTGAGGACTGTTTAGCACTCTGGTTTAACTGTTTATGATCACAGACTTTGTGACCTCGGACTGTTCTTCGGATTTGTCTTGCCTGACCCTCGGATTTCTGTCTCTTGGATTCCACCTTGTTTCCCCGGCTCCTTGACCTTGGAACTCTCTCTTGGACTGCCTTTGGATTATCCTCTCTGAACCTAGAATCTTGGAACTTGGTTTTGAACTTCTTGCCTTACTGGTCCATCTACATCAGACCCAGGTGTGACTCACCTACGAGCCGTGCAGAACGCCTCTTTCACCATCATCAGCAATCTGTGGCTCTCACCACGTTTAGGACCCCCTTACAACACTCCTGGGTAATCCTTGTTAATACTGATTGTTACCCGTTACCAGTACCAATTGCACTGCTCCTGTTTAACCATTAACCATTGCCTTGCAGCAGTCAGGGGTCCTTCCGGCGTTCCTGCTACCTGATTGACGGCTCAACACACCTGTGGCCTCAAAGATTGCACAGACAGTGTATCCTTTCTGTCTGTGTGGTACTTGGGGACGGAGGTACAATAATCTGCACGACCATCAAGATCAGAACACAGAGATTAACACCTACACCTAGTGTGTGGTGCATTAAGGCGTGCAAAAGAAATGATAAAATAAAGTATTATTACTTTAGAGTGTTTTAGTAACTCACCCACCTGAACTCAGAGAAAGGAGTCACCAATGACAGGGTTGGCACTTCAAATTCACCTTTTCCACCAACTTCCTTTATGTGTTTAAAAAACAATTAAAAATGATACAATTACATGATCAGATGACATTTTAGAGCATATTTTAATGTCAATGTTGCCAAATACAGTCAATAAAGAAGTATAACTCACTATTTAAATGTTCAACATTATGAAAAACAATCATTCTTACTGTGCCTACACCTTCACATATATAACCCCTTCTGCTGGGCCATGTACTTTGTTAGCAGCAACTATTTTTACAAAACGTGCCATATCGTTATGCAATTCCAATTCCCAAACATTATTTTTTCTTCTACAATAAGACACATAAAGGCCGATTCATGGAACAAACGTGCGCCGAAAATCTTTGCGCAAGCAGGCGCAAGCGCAAAAAAAACACGTGCGATTCATGGAAGTCCCTGCGCGTGTTTACCTCGGGATGTGCGCCAAAACCGTGCATGGCGCACAAGTCACTGCAACATCCCGAAAGGCGTGCGCGACGCGCACAGTGAAAGCGCACAACCTCGGCGCATACACCAGAAAGTGGGCGGGACATGGGGCGTAACGCGCGGAATGGGGAACAACGCGCAAAAATAAGGGCGTAACTGGGGATGTACTGCAGTGAAGCAGACGGAAAGCCCACACGCACTCGAACCACACGTATTGATGGAATCGAATAGGGCAAAGCCACGCACAGCCAAAGACACGCACAAGCTGAAACACGTCCGCCACACGAAGGCAGGCGGTAGAGTCCCAGCGCATCACAAAAGTGGCAACATACAGCAATTGGGCCTGTGCGAGCGGGGCACGTGTATTGCGGGGGTGCACGGGAAGTAACACACGCGATTGAGCGGGGTACGTGTATTTTGGGGGTGCGCGGGAAGTTACACACGCGATTGAGCAGGGTACGTGTACATCGGGGGTGCGCGGGAAGTTACACACGCGATTGAGCGGGGTACGTGTATTTCGGGGGCGCGCGGGAAGTTACACACGCGATTGAGCGGGGTACGTGTATTTCGGGGGTGCGCGGGAAGTTACACACGCGAATGAGCGGGGTACGTGTATTTCGGGGGTGCGCGGGAAGTTACACACGCGATCTCATCACGGTACGTGTATTACAGGGGTGCGCGGGGAGCACCACATGTGAATTGCACGTGTGGGTCCTCCCAGGTGTTCCCTCTACACCCTCCACGGCCCCTGCAGGTGGCTCACACCACAGGGGCCTACCCTGCACATGTCCTGCAGGCACCCCATCCACCATGGCCATGTCCCCCAGCCAACCCACATGTCAACTTGCACTACTGCCCACCAACGCATGTCCCCCTGCACCCCCAGCCACCAGGGGCACCCTCCACCAGGCCCCCACCCATGTCTCCCACCACCCCCACCCCCCAGCCACCAGGGGCAGGCTCCACCAGGCCCCCACCCATGTCTCCCACCGCCCCCACCCCCCAGCCACCAGGGGCACCCTCCACCAGGCCCCCACCCATGTCTCCCACCACCCCCACCCCCCAGCAGTGCAGGGGCAGCCTCCACCAGGCCCCCACCCATGTCTCCCACCACCACCACCCCCCAGCCACCAGGGGCACCCTCCACCAGGCCCCCACCCATGTCTCCAACCACCCCCACCCCCCAGCACTGTGGGGCACCTGCCAGCAGGCCCCCACCCATGTCCAACTCATGTTCCCCACCACCCCCACCCCCCAGCACTGTGGGGCACCTGCCAGCAGGCCCCCACCCATGTCCAACTCATGTCCCCCACCACCCCCACCCCCCAGCACTGTGGGGCACCTGCCAGCAGGCCCACACCCATGTCCAAAGCATGTTCCCCACCACCTCCACCCCCCAGCACTGTGGGGCACCTGCCAGCAGGCCCCCACCCATGTCTCCCACCACCCCCACCCCCCAGCAGTGCAGGGGCACCCACCACCAGGCCCCCACCCATGTCTCCCAGCACCCCCACCACCCAGCCACCAGGGGCAGCCTCCGCCAGGCCCCCACCCATGTCTCCCAGCACCCCCACCCCCCAGCAGTGCAGGGGCAGCCTCCACCAGGCCCCCACCCATGTCTCCCAGCACCCCCACCCCCCAGCCACCAGGGGCAGCCTCCACCAGGCCCCCACCCATGTCTCCCATCACCCCCACCCCCCAGCAGTGCAGGGGCAGCCTCCACCAGGCCCCCACCCATGTCCAACTCATGTTCAACACCACCCCCACCCCCCAGCACTGTGGGGCACCTGCCAGCAGGCCCCCACCCATGTCTCCCACCACCCCCATCCCCCAGCAGTGCAGGGGCACCCTCCACCAGGCCCCACCCATGTCTCCCACCACCCCCACCCCCCAGCACTGTGGGGCACCTGCCAGCAGGCCCCCACCCATGTCTCCCACCACCCCCACCACCCAGCAGTGCAGGGGCACCCTCCACCAGGCCCCCACCCATGTCTCCCACCACCCCCACCCCCCAGAAGTGCAGGGGCACCCTCCACCAGGCCCCCACCCATGTCTCCCAGCACCCCCACCCCCCAGCCACCAGGGGCATCCTCCACCAGGCCCCCAACCATGTCTCCCACCACCCCCAACCCCAGCAGTGCAGGGGCAGCCTCCACCAGGCCCACACCCATGTCTCCCAGCACCCCCACCCCCCAGCGACCAGGGACAGCCTCCACCAGACCACCACCCATGTCTCCCAGCACCCCCACCCCCCAGCAGTGCAGGGGCACCCTCCACCAGGCCCCCACCCATGTCTCCCACCACCCCCACCCCCCAGCACTGTGGGGCACCTGCCAGCAGGCCCCCACCCATGACTCCCACCACCCCCACCCCCCAGCCACCAGGGGCAGCCTCCACCAGGCCCCCACCCATGTCTCCCACCACCCCCACCCCCCAGCAGTGCAGGGGCAGCCTCCACCAGGCCCCCACCCATGTCTCCCACCACCCCCACCCCCCAGCACTGTGGGGCACCTGCCAGCAGGCCCCCACCCATGTCCAACACATGTTCCCCACCACCCCCCAGCACTGTGGGGCACCTGCCAGCAGGCCCCCACCCATGTCTCCCAACACCCCCACCCCCCAGCAGTGCAGGGGCACCCTCCACCAGGCCCCCACCCATGTCTCCCAGCACCCCCACCCCCCAGCCACCAGGGGCAGCCTCCACCAGGCCCCCACCCATGTCTCCCAGCACCCCCACCCCCCAGCAGTGCAGGGGCACCCTCCACCAGGCCCCCACCCATGTCTCCCACCCCCCCACCCCCCAGCACTGTGGGGCACCTGCCAGCAGGCCCCCACCCATGACCCCCACCACCCGCACCCCCCAGCCACCAGGGGCAGCCTCCACTAGGCCCCCACCCATGTCTCCCACCACCCCCACCCCCCAGCAGTGCAGGGGCAGCCTCCACCAGGCCCCCACCCATGTCTCCCACCACCCCCACCCCCCAGCACTGTGGGGCACCTGCCAGCAGGCCCCAACCCATGTCCAACTCATGTTCCCCACCACCCCCACCCCCCAGCACTGTGGGGCACCTGCCAGCAGGCCCCCACCCATGTCTCCCACCACCCCCACCCCCCAGCAGTGCAGGGGCACCCTCCACCAGGCCCCCACCCATGTCTCCCACCACCCCTACCCCCCAGCACTGTGGGGCACCTGCCAGCAGGCCCCCACCCATGTCTCCCAACCCGACCCCCCAGCCACCAGGGGCAGCCTCCACCAGGCCCCCACCCATGTCTCCCAACACCCCCACCCCCCAGCAGTGCAGGGGCAGCCTCCACCAGGCCCCCACCCATGCCCAACTCATGTTCCCCAGTACCCCCACCCCCCAGCACTGTGGGGCACCTGCCAGCAGGCCCCCACCCATGTCTCCCACCACCCCCACCCCCCAGCAGTGCAGGGACACCCACCACCAGGCCCCCACCCATGTCTCCCAGCCCCCCTGCCCCCCAGCAGTGCAGGGACACCCACCACCAGGCCCCCACCCATGTCTCCCACCACCCCCACCCCCCAGCAGTGCAGGGGCAGCCTCCACCAGGCCCCCACCCATGTCCAACTCATGTTCCCCACCACCCCCACCCCCCAGCACTGTGGGGCACCTGCCAGCAGGCCCCCGCCCATGTCTCCCACCACCCCCACCCCCCAGCAGTGCAGGGGCAGCCTCACCAGGCCCCCACCCATGTCCAACTCATGTTCCCCACCACCCCCACCCCCCAGCAGTGCAGGGGCACCCTCCACCAGGCCCCCACCCATGTCTCCCAGCACCCCCACCCCCCAGCCACCAGAGGCAGCCTCCACCAGGCCCCCACCCATGTCTCCCAGCACCCCAACCCCCCAGCAGTGCAGGGGCACCCTCCACCAGGCCCACACCCATGTCCACCACCACCCCCACCCACCAGCACTGTGGGGCACCTGCCAGCAGGCCCCCACCCATGACTCCCACCACCCCCACCCCCCAGCCACCAGGGGCAGCCTCCACCAGGCCCCCACCCATGTCTCCCACCACCCCCATCCCCCAGCCACCAGGGGCACCCTCCACCAGGCCCCCACCCATGTCTCCCACCACCCCCACCCCCCAGCAGTGCAGGGACACCCACCACCAGGCCCCCACCCATGTCTCCCACCCCCCCCCACCCCCCAGCAGTGCAGGGACACCCTCCACCAGGCCCCCACCCATGTCTCCCACCACCCCCACCACCCAGCAGTGCAGGGGCAGCCTCCACCAGGCCCCCACCCATGTCTCCCACCACCCCCACCCCCCAGCCATGTGGGGCACCTGCCAGCAGGCCCCCACCCATGTCCAACTCATGTTCACCACCACCCCCACCCCCCAGCACTGTGGGGCACCTGCCAGCAGGCCCACACCCATGTCCAACTCATGTTCCCCACCACCCCCACCCCCCAGCACTGTGGGGCACCTACCACCAGGCCCCCACCCATGTCTCCCAGCACCCCCACCCCCCAGCCACCAGGGGCAGCCTCCACCAGGCCCCCACCCATGTCTCCCAGCACCCCCACCCCCCAGCAGTGCAGGGGCAGCCTCCACCAGGCCCCCACCCATGTCTCCCAGCACCCCCACCCCCCAGCCACCAGGGGCAGCCTCCACCAGGCCCCCACCCATGTCTCCCACCGCCACCACCCCCCAGCAGTGCAGAGGCAGCCTCCACCAGGCCCCCACCCATGTCCAACTCATGCTCCCCACCACCCCCACCCCCCAGCACTGTGGGGCACCTGCCAGCAGGCCCCCACCCATGTCTCCCACCACCCCCACCCCCAGCAGTGCAGGGGCACTCTCCACCAGGCCCCCACCCATGTCTCCCACCACCCCACCCCCAGCACTGTGGGGCACCTGCCAGCAGGCCCCCACCCATGTCTCCCACCACCCCCACCCCCCAGCAGTGCAGGGGCACTCTCCACCAGGCCCCCACCCAGGTCTCCCACCACCCCCACCCCCCAGCAGTGCAGGGGCACCCTCCACCAGGCCCCCACCCATGTCTCCCAGCACCCCCACCCCCCAGCCACCAGGGGCAGCCTCCACGAGGCCCCCAACCATGTCTCCCACCACCCCCACCCCCCAGCAGTGCAGAGGCAGCCTCCACCAGGCCCCCACCCATGTCTCCCAGCACCCCCACCCCCCAGCCACCAGGGGCAGCCTCCACCAGGCCCCCAACCATGTCTCCCAGCACCCCCACCCCCCAGCAGTGCAGGGGCACCCTCCACCAGGCCCCCACCCATGTCTCCCACCACCCCCACCCCCCAGCACTGTGGGGCACCTGCCAGCAGGCCCCCACCCATGACTCCCACCAACCCCACCCCCCAGCCACCAGGGGCAGCCTCCACCAGGCCCCCACCCTTGTCTCCCACCACCCCCACCCCCCAGCAGTGCAGGGGCAGCCTCTACCAGGCCCCCACCCATGTCTCCCACCACCCCCACCCCCCAGCACTGTGGGGCACCTGCCAGCAGGCCCCCACCCATGTCCAACTCATGTTCCCCACCACCCCCACCTCCCAGCACTGTGGGGCACCTGCCAGCAGGCCCACACCCATGTCCAACTCATGTTCCCCACCACCCCCACCTCCCAGCACTGTGGGGCACCTGCCAGCAGGCCCCCACCCATGTCTCCCACCACCCCCACCCCCCAGCAGTGCAGGGGCACCCACCACCAGGCCCCCACCCATGTCTCCCAGCACCCCCACCCCCCAGCCACCAGGGGCAGCCTCCACCAGGCCCCCACCCATGTCTCCCAGCACCCCCACCCCCCAGCAGTGCAGGGGCAGCCTCCACCAGGCCCCCACCCATGTCTCCCAGCACCCCCACCCCCCAGCCACCAGGGGCAGCCTCCACCAGGCCCCCACCCATGTCTCCCACCACCCCCACCCCCCAGCAGTGCAGGGGCAGCCTCCACCAGGCCCCCACCCATGTCCAACTCATGTTCCCCACCACCCCCACCCCCCAGCACTGTGGGGCACCAGCCAGCAGGCCCCCACCCATGTCTCCCACCACCCCCATCCCCCAGCAGTGCAGGGGCACCCTCCACCAGGCCCCCACCCATGTCTCCCACCACCCCCACCCCCCAGCACTGTGGGGCACCTGCCAGCAGGCCCCCACCCATGTCCCCCACCACCCCCACACCCCAGCAGTGCAGGGGCACCCTCCACCAGGCCCCCACCCATGTCTTCCACCCCCCCACCCCCCAGCAGTGCAGGGGCACCCTCCACCAGACCCCCACCCATGTCTCCCAGCACCCCCACCCCCCAGCCACCAGGGGCAGCCTCCACCAGGCCCCAACCATGTCTCCCACCACCCCCACCCCCCAGCAGTGCAGGGGCAGCCTCCACCAGGCCCCCACCCATGTCTCCCAGCACCCCCACCCCCAGCCACCAGGGGCAGCCTCCACCAGGCCCCCACCCATGTCTCCTGGCACCCCCAACCCCCAGCAGTGCAGGGGCACCCTCCACCAGGCCCCCACCCATGTCTCCCACCACCCCCACCCCCCAGCACTGTGGGGCACCTGCCAGCAGGCCCCCACCCATGTCTCCCAGCACCCCCACCCCCCAGCCACCAGGGGCAGCCTCCACCAGGACCCCACCCATGTCTCCCACCACCCCCACCCCCCAGCAGTGCAGGGGCAGCCTCCACCAGGCCCCCACCCATGTCTCCCACCACCCCCACCCCCCAGCACTGTGGGGCACCTGCCAGCAGGCCCCCACCCATGTCCAACTCATGTTCCCCACCACCCCCACCCCCCCAGCACTGTGGGGCACCTGCCAGCAGGCCCCCACCCATGTCTCCCACCACCCCCACCCCCCAGCAGTGCAGGGGCATCCTCCACCAGGCCCCCACTCATGTCTCCCAGCACCCCCACCCCCCAGCCACCAGGGGCAGCCTCCACCAGGCCCCCACCCATGTCTCCCAGCACCCCACCCCCCAGCAGTGCAGGGGCACCCTCCACCAGGCCCCCACCCATGTCTCCCACCACCCCCACCCCCCAGCACTGTGGGGTACCTGCCAGCAGGCCCCCACCCATGACTCCCACCACCCCCACCCCCCAGCCACCAGGGGCAGCCTCCACCAGGCCCCCACCCATGTCTCCCACCACCCCCACCCCCCAGCAGTGCAGGGGCAGCCTCCACCAGGCCCCCACCCATGTCTCCCACCACCCCCACCCCCCAGCACTGTGGGGCACCTGCCAGCAGGCCCCCACCCATGTCCAACTCATGTTCCCCACCACCCCCACCCCCCAGCACTGTGGGGCACCTGCCAGCAGGCCCCCACCCATGTCTCCCACCACCCCCACCCCCCAGCAGTGCAGGGGCACCCTACACCAGGCCCCCACCCATTTCTCCCACCACCCCCACCCCCCAGCAGTGCAGGGGCACCCTCCACCAGGCCCCCACCCATGTCTCCCACCACCCCCACCCCCCAGCACTGTGGGGCACCTCCCAGCAGGCCCCCACCCATGTCTCCCACCACCCCCACCCCCCAGCCACCAGGGGCAGTCTCCACCAGGCCCCCACCCATGTCTCCCACCACCCCGACCCCCCAGCAGTGCAGGGGCAGCCTCCACCAGGCCCCCACCCATGTCCAACTCATGTTCCCCACCACCCCCACCCCCCAGCACTGTGGGGAACCTGCCAGCAGGCCCCCACCCATGTCTCCCACCACCCCCATCCCACAGCAGTGCAGGGACACCCACCACCAGGCCCCCACCCATGTTTCCCCCTCCCACCCCCCCCAGCAATGCAGGGACACCCTCCACCAGGCCCCCACCCATGTCTCCCACCACCCCACCCCCCAGCAGTGCAGGGGCAGCCTCCACCAGGCCCCCACCCATGTCCAACCCATGTTCCCCACCACCCCCACCCCCCAGCACTGTGGGGCACCTGCCAGCAGGCCCCCACCCATGACTCCCACCACCCCCACCCCCCAGCAGTGCAGGGGCAGCCTCCACCAGGCCCCCACCCATGTCCAACACATGTTCCCCACCACCCCCACCCCCCAGCAGTGCAGGGGCACCCTCCACCAGGCCCCCACCCATTTCTCCCAGCACCCCCACCCCCCAGCCACCAGGGGCAGCCTCCACCAGGCCCCAACCCATGTCTCCCAGCAGCCCCACCCCCCAGCAGTGCAGGGGCACCCTCCAACAGGCCCCCACCCATGTCTCCCACCACCCCCACCCCCAGCACTGTGGGGCACCTGCCAGCAGGCCCCACCCATGACTCCCACCACCCCCACCCCCCAGCCACCAGGGGCAGCCTCCACCAGGCCCCCACCCATGTCTCCCACCACCCCCACCCCCCAGCCACCAGGGGCACCCTCCACCAGGCCCCCACCCATTTCTCGCACCACCCCCACCCCCAGCAGTGCAGGGACACCCACCACCAGGCCCCCACCCATGTCTCCCACCCCCCCACCCCCCAGCAGTGCAGGGACACCCTCCACCAGGCCCCCACCCATGTCACCCACCACCCCCACCCCCCAGCAGTGCAGGGGCAGCCTCCACCAGGCCCCCACCCATGTCTCCCACCACCCCCACCCCCCAGCACTGTGGGGCACCTGCCAGCAGGCCCCCACCCATGTCCAACTCATGTTCCCCACCACCCCCACCCCCCAGCACTGTGGGGCACCTGCCAGCAGGCCCCCACCCATGTCTCCCACCACCCCCACCCCCCAGCAGTGCAGGGGCAGCCTCCACCAGGCCCCCACCCATGTCTAACTCATGTTCCCCACCACCCCCACCCCCCAGCACTGTGGGGCACCTGCCAGCAGGCCCCCACCCATGTCTCCCACCAGCCCCACCCCCCAGCAGTGCAGGGGCAGCCTCCACCAGGCCCCCACCCATGTCCAACTCATGTTCCCCATCACCCCCACCCCCCAGCAGTGCAGGGGCACCCTCCACCAGGCCCCCACCCATGTCTCCCAGCACCCCCACCCCTCAGCCACCAGGAGCAGCCTCCACCAGGCCCCCACCCATGTCTCCCAGCACCCCCACCCCCCAGCCACCAGGGGCAGCCTCCACCAGGCCCCCACCCATGTCTCCCAGCACCCCCACCCCCCAGCAGTGCAGGGGCACCCTCCACCAGGCCCCCACCCATGTTTCCCACCACCCCCAACCTCCAGCACTGTGGGGCACCTGCCAGCAGGCCCTCACCCATGACTCCCACCACCCCCACCCCCCAGGGGCAGCCTCCACCAGGCCCCCACCCATGTCTCCCACCACCCCCACCCCCCAGCCACCAGGGGCACCCTCCACCAGCCCCCCACCCATGTCTCCCACCACCCCACCCCCCAGCAGTGCAGGGACACCCACCGCCAGGCCCCCACCCATGTCTCCCACCCCCCCACCACCCAGCCACCAGGGGCACCCTCCACCAGGCCCCCAGCCATGTCTCCCACCACCCCCACCCCCCAGCACTGTGGGGCACCTGCCAGCAGGCCCCCACCCATGACTCCCACCACCCCCACCCCCCAGCCACCAGGGGCAGCCTCCACCAGGCCACCACTCATGTCTCCCACCACCCCCACCCCCCAGCCACCAGGGGCACCCTCCACCAGGCCCCCACCCATGTCTCCCACAACCCCCACCCCCAGCAGTGCAGGGACACCCACCACCAGGCCCCCACCCATGTCTCCCACCCCCCCCACCCCCCAGCAGTGCAGGGACACACTCCACCAGGCCCCCACCCATGGCTCCCACCACCCCCACCCCCCAGCAGTGCAGGGGCAGCCTCCACCAGGCCCCCACCCATGTCTCCCACCACCCCCATCCCCCAGCACTGTGGGGCACCTGCCAGCAGGCCCCCACCCATGTCCAACTCATGTTCCCCACCACCCCCACCCCCCAGCACTGTGGGGCACCTGCCAGCAGGCCCCCAACCATGTCTCCCACCCCCCACCCCCCAGCAGTGCAGGGACACCCTCCACCAGGCCCCCACCCATGTCTCCCACCCCCCACCCCCCAGGGGCACCCTCCACCAGGCCCCCACCCATGTCTCCCACCACCCCCACCCCCCAGCTCTGTGGGGCACCTGCCAGCAGGCCCCCACCCATGACTCCCACCACCCCCACCACCCAGCCACCAGGGGCAGCCTCCACCAGGCCCCCACCCATGTCTCCCACCACCCCCACCCCCCAGCCACCAGTGGCACCCTCCACCAGGCCCCCACCCATGTCTCCCACCACCCCCACCCCCCAGCAGTGCAGGGACACACTCCACCAGGCCCCCACCCATGGCTCCCACCACCCCCACCCCCCAGCAGTGCAGGGACACCCACCACCAGGCCCCCACCCATGTCTCCCACCCCCTCCACCCCCCAGCAGTGCAGGGACACACTCCACCAGGCCCCCACCCATGGCTCCCACCACCCCCACCCCCCAGCAGTGCAGGGGCAGCCTCCACCAGGCCCCCACCCATGTCTCCCACCACCCCCATCCCCCAGCACTGTGGGGCACCTGCCAGCAGGCCCCCACCCATGTCCAACTCATGTTCCCCACCACCCCCACCCCCCAGCACTGTGGGGCACCTGCCAGCAGGCCCCCAACCATGTCTCCCACCCCCCACCCCCCAGCAGTGCAGGGACACCCTCCACCAGGCCCCCACCCATGTCTCCCACCCCCCACCCCCCAGGGGCACCCTCCACCAGGCCCCCACCCATGTCTCCCACCACCCCCACCCCCCAGCTCTGTGGGGCACCTGCCAGCAGGCCCCCACCCATGACTCCCACCACCCCCACCCCCCAGCCACCAGGGGCAGCCTCCACCAGGCCCCCACCCATGTCTCCCACCACCCCCACCCCCCAGCCACCAGGGGCACCCTCCACCAGGCCCCCACCCATGTCTCCCACCACCCCCATCCCCCAGCACTGTGGGGCACCTGCCAGCAGGCCCCCACCCATGTCCAACTCATGTTCCCCACCACCCCCACCCCCCAGCACTGTGGGGCACCTGCCAGCAGGCCCCCACCCATGACTCCCACCACCCCCACCCCCCAGCCACCAGGGGCAGCCTCCACCAGGCCACCACTCATGTCTCCCACCACCCCCACCCCCCAGCCACCAGGGGCACCCTCCACCAGGCCCCCACCCATGTCTCCCACACCCCCACCCCCAGCAGTGCAGGGACACCCACCACCAGGCCCCCACCCATGTCTCCCACCCCCCCCACCCCCCAGCAGTGCAGGGACACACTCCACCAGGCCCCCACCCATGGCTCCCACCACCCCCACCCCCCAGCAGTGCAGGGGCAGCCTCCACCAGGCCCCCACCCATGTCTCCCACCACCCCCATCCCCCAGCACTGTGGGGCACCTGCCAGCAGGCCCCCACCCATGTCCAACTCATGTTCCCCACCACCCCCACCCCCCAGCACTGTGGGGCACCTGCCAGCAGGCCCCCAACCATGTCTCCCACCCCCCACCCCCCAGCAGTGCAGGGACACCCTCCACCAGGCCCCCACCCATGTCTCCCACCCCCCACCCCCCAGGGGCACCCTCCACCAGGCCCCCACCCATGTCTCCCACCACCCCCACCCCCCAGCTCTGTGGGGCACCTGCCAGCAGGCCCCCACCCATGACTCCCACCACCCCCACCCCCCAGCCACCAGGGGCAGCCTCCACCAGGCCCCCACCCATGTTTCCCACCACCCCCAGCCACCAGGGGCACCCTCCACCAGGCCCCCACCCATGTCTCCCACCACCCCCACCCCCCAGCAGTGCAGGGACACACTCCACCAGGCCCCCACCCATGGCTCCCACCACCCCCACCCCCCAGCAGTGCAGGGGCAGCCTCCACCGGGCCCCCACCCATGTCTCCCACCACCCCCATCCCCCAGCACTGTGGGGCACCTGCCAGCAGGCCCCCACCCATGTCTCCCACCCCCCCACCCCCCAGCAGTGCAGGGACACCCTCCACCAGGCCCCCACCCATGTCTCCCACCACCCCCACCACCCAGCAGTGCAGTGGCAGCCTCCACCAGGCCCCCACCCATGTCCAACTCATGTTCCCCACCACCCCCACCCCCCAGCACTGTGGGGCACCTGCCAGCAGGCCCCCACCCATGTTCCCCACCACCCCCACCCCCAGCAGTGCAGGGGCACCCTCCACCAGGCCCCCACCCATGTCTCCCACCACCCCCACCCCCCAGCCACCAGGGGCACCCTCCACCAGGCCCCCACCCATGTCTCCCACCACCCCCACCCCCCAGCCACCAGGGGCAGCCTCCACCAGGCCCCCACCCATGTCTCCCAGCACCCCCACCCGCCAGCAGTGCAGGGGCACCCTCCACCAGGCCCCCACCCATGTCTCCCACCACCCCCACCCCCCAGCACTGTCGGGCACCTGCCAGCAGGCCCCCACCCATGACTCCCACCACCCCCACCCCCCAGCCACCAGGGGCAGCCTCCACCAGGCCCCCACCCATGTCTCTCACCACCCCCACCCCCCAGCCACCAGGGGCACCCTCCACCAGGCCCCCACCCATGTCTCCCACCACCCCACCCCCCAGCAGTGCAGGGACACCCACCACCAGGCCCCCACCCATGTCTCCCACCCCCCACCCCCCAGCAGTGCAGGGACACCCTCCACCAGGCCCCCACCCATGTCTCCCACCACCCCCACCCCCCAGCAGTGCAGGGGCAGCCTCCACCAGGCCCCCACCCATGTCTCCCACCACCCCCACCCCCCAGCACTGTGGGGCACCTGCCAGCAGGCCTCCACCCATGTCCAACTCATGTTCCCCACCACCCCCACCCCCAGCACTGTGGGGCACCTGCCAGCAGGCCCCCACCCATGTCTCCCACCCCCCCACCCCCCAGCAGTGCAGGGACACCCTCCACCAGGCCCCCACCCATGTCTCCCACCACCCCCACCACCCAGCAGTGCAGGGGCAGCCTCCACCAGGCCCCCACCCATGTCCAACTCATGTTCCCCACCACCCCCACCCCCCAGCACTGTGGGGCACCTGCCAGCAGGCCCCCACCCATGTTCCCCACCACCCCCACCCCCAGCAGTGCAGGGGCACCCTCCACCAGGCCCCCACCCATGTCTCCCACCACCCCCACCACCCACCCACCAGGGGCACCCTCCACCAGGCCCCCACTCATGTCTCCCACCACCCCCTGCCCCCAGCCACCAGGGGCAGCCTCCACCAGGCCCCCACCCATGTCTCCCAGCACCCCCACCCGCCAGCAGTGCAGGGGCACCCTCCACCAGGCCCCCACCCATGTCTCCCACCACCCCCACCCCCCAGCACTGTCGGGCACCTGCCAGCAGGCCCCCACCCATGACTCCCACCACCCCCACCCCCCAGCCACCAGGGGCAGCCTCCACCAGGCCCCCACCCATGTCTCCCACCACCCCCACCCCCCAGCCACCAGGGGCACCCTCCACCAGGCCCCCACCCATGTCTCCCACCACCCCACACCCCAGCAGTGCAGGGACACCCACCAACAGGCCCCCACCCATGTCTCCCACACCCCACCCCCCAGCAGTGCAGGGACACCCTCCACCAGGCCCCCACCCATGTCACCCACCACCCCCACCCCCCAGCAGTGCAGGGGCAGCCTCCACCAGGCCCCCACCCATGTCTCCCACCACCCCCACCCCCCAGCACTGTGGGGCACCTGCCAGCAGGCCCCCACCCATGTCCAACTCATGTTCCCCACCACCCCCACCCCCCAGCACTGTGGGGCACCTGCCAGCAGGCCCCCACCCATGTCTCCCACCAGCCCCACCCCCCAGCAGTGCAGGGGCAGCCTCCACCAGGCCCCCACCCATGTCTAACTCATGTTCCCCACCACCCCCACCCCCCAGCACTGTGGGGCACCTGCCAGCAGGCCCCCACCCATGTTCCCCACCACCCCCACCCCCAGCAGTGCAGGGGCACCCTCCACCAGGCCCCCACCCATGTCTCCCACCACCCCCACCACCCACCCACCAGGGGCACCCTCCACCAGGCCCCCACTCATGTCTCCCACCACCCCCTGCCCCCAGCCACCAGGGGCAGCCTCCACCAGGCCCCCACCCATGTCTCCCAGCACCCCCACCCGCCAGCAGTGCAGGGGCACCCTCCACCAGGCCCCCACCCATGTCTCCCACCACCCCCACCCCCCAGCACTGTCGGGCACCTGCCAGCAGGCCCCCACCCATGACTCCCACCACCCCCACCCCCCAGCCACCAGGGGCAGCCTCCACCAGGCCCCCACCCATGTCTCCCACCACCCCCACCCCCCAGCCACCAGGGGCACCCTCCACCAGGCCCCCACCCATGTCTCCCACCACCCCACACCCCAGCAGTGCAGGGACACCCACCACCAGGCCCCCACCCATGTCTCCCACACCCCACCCCCCAGCAGTGCAGGGACACCCTCCACCAGGCCCCCACCCATGTCACCCACCACCCCCACCCCCCAGCAGTGCAGGGGCAGCCTCCACCAGGCCCCCACCCATGTCTCCCACCACCCCCACCCCCCAGCACTGTGGGGCACCTGCCAGCAGGCCCCCACCCATGTCCAACTCATGTTCCCCACCACCCCCACCCCCCAGCACTGTGGGGCACCTGCCAGCAGGCCCCCACCCATGTCTCCCACCAGCCCCACCCCCCAGCAGTGCAGGGGCAGCCTCCACCAGGCCCCCACCCATGTCTAACTCATGTTCCCCACCACCCCCACCCCCCAGCACTGTGGGGCACCTGCCAGCAGGCCCCCACCCATGTCTCCCACCAGCCCCACCCCCCAGCAGTGCAGGGGCAGCCTCCACCAGGCCCCCACCCATGTCCAACTCATGTTCCCCATCACCCCCACCCCCCAGCAGTGCAGGGGCACCCTCCACCAGGCCCCCACCCATGTCTCCCAGCACCCCCACCCCTCAGCCACCAGGAGCAGCCTCCACCAGGCCCCCACCCATGTCTCCCAGCACCCCCACCCCCCAGCCACCAGGGGCAGCCTCCACCAGGCCCCCACCCATGTCTCCCAGCACCCCCACCCCCCAGCAGTGCAGGGGCACCCTCCACCAGGCCCCCACCCATGTTTCCCACCACCCCCAACCTCCAGCACTGTGGGGCACCTGCCAGCAGGCCCTCACACATGACTCCCACCACCCCCACCCCCCAGGGGCAGCCTCCACCAGGCCCCCACCCATGTCTCCCACCACCCCCACCCCCCAGCCACCAGGGGCACCCTCCACCAACCCCCCACCCATGTCTCCCACCACCCCACCCCCCAGCAGTGCAGGGACACCCACCGCCAGGCCCCCACCCATGTCTCCCACCCCCCCACCACCCAGCCACCAGGGGCACCCTCCACCAGGCCCCCACCCATGTCTCCCACCACCCCCACCCCCCAGCACTGTGGGGCACCTGCCAGCAGGCCCCCACCCATGACTCCCACCACCCCCACCCCCCAGCCACCAGGGGCAGCCTCCACCAGGCCACCACTCATGTCTCCCACCACCCCCACCCCCCAGCCACCAGAGGCACCCTCCACCAGGACCCCACCCATGTCTCCCACCACCCCCACCCCCAGCAGTGCAGGGACACCCACCACCAGGCCCCCACCCATGTCTCCCACCCCCCCCACCCCCCAGCAGTGCAGGGACACACTCCACCAGGCCCCCACCCATGGCTCCCACCACCCCCACCCCCCAGCAGTGCAGGGGCAGCCTCCACCAGGCCCCCACCCATGTCTCCCACCACCCCCATCCCCCAGCACTGTGGGGCACCTGCCAGCAGGCCCCCACCCATGTCCAACTCATGTTCCCCACCACCCCCACCCCCCAGCACTGTGGGGCACCTGCCAGCAGGCCCCCAACCATGTCTCCCACCCCCCACCCCCCAGCAGTGCAGGGACACCCTCCACCAGGCCCCCACCCATGTCTCCCACCCCCCACCCCCCAGGGGCACCCTCCACCAGGCCCCCACCCATGTCTCCCACCACCCCCACCCCCCAGCTCTGTGGGGCACCTGCCAGCAGGCCCCCACCCATGACTCCCACCACCCCCACCCCCCAGCCACCAGGGGCAGCCTCCACCAGGCCCCCACCCATGTCTCCCACCACCCCCACCCCCCAGCCACCAGGGGCACCCTCCACCAGGCCCCCACCCATGTCTCCCACCACCCCCACCCCCCAGCAGTGCAGGGACACACTCCACCAGGCCCCCACCCATGGCTCCCACCACCCCCACCCCCCAGCAGTGCAGGGACACCCACCACCAGGCCCCCACCCATGTCTCCCACCCCCCCCCCACCCCCCAGCAGTGCAGGGACAAACTCCACCAGGCCCCCACCCATGGCTCCCACCACCCCCACCCCCCAGCAGTGCAGGGGCAGCCTCCACCAGGCCCCCACCCATGTCTCCCACCACCCCCATCCCCCAGCACTGTGGGGCACCTGCCAGCAGGCCCCCACCCATGTCCAACTCATGTTCCCCACCACCCCCACCCCCCAGCACTGTGGGGCACCTGCCAGCAGGCCCCCAACCATGTCTCCCACCCCCCACCCCCCAGCAGTGCAGGGACACCCTCCACCAGGCCCCCACCCATGTCTCCCACCCCCCACCCCCCAGGGGCACCCTCCACCAGGCCCCCACCCATGTCTCCCACCACCCCCACCCCCCAGCTCTGTGGGGCACCTGCCAGCAGGCCCCCACCCATGACTCCCACCACCCCCACCCCCCAGCCACCAGGGGCAGCCTCCACCAGGCCCCCACCCATGTCTCCCACCACCCCCACCCCCCAGCCACCAGGGGCACCCTCCACCAGGCCCCCACCCATGTCTCCCACCACCCCCATCCCCCAGCACTGTGGGGCACCTGCCAGCAGGCCCCCACCCATGTCCAACTCATGTTCCCCACCACCCCCACCCCCCAGCACTGTGGGGCACCTGCCAGCAGGCCCCCACCCATGACTCCCACCACCCCCACCCCCCAGCCACCAGGGGCAGCCTCCACCAGGCCACCACTCATGTCTCCCACCACCCCCACCCCCCAGCCACCAGGGGCACCCTCCACCAGGCCCCCACCCATGTCTCCCACCACCCCCACCCCCAGCAGTGCAGGGACACCCACCACCAGGCCCCCACCCATGTCTCCCACCCCCCCCACCCCCCAGCAGTGCAGGGACACACTCCACCAGGCCCCCACCCATGGCTCCCACCACCCCCACCCCCCAGCAGTGCAGGGGCAGCCTCCACCAGGCCCCCACCCATGTCTCCCACCACCCCCATCCCCCAGCACTGTGGGGCACCTGCCAGCAGGCCCCCACCCATGTCTAACTCATGTTCCCCACCACCCCCACCCCCCAGCACTGTGGGGCACCTGCCAGCAGGCCCCCAACCATGTCTCCCACCCCCCACCCCCCAGCAGTGCAGGGACACCCTCCACCAGGCCCCCACCCATGTCTCCCACCCCCCACCCCCCAGGGGCACCCTCCACCAGGCCCCCACCCATGTCTCCCACCACCCCCACCCCCCAGCTCTGTGGGGCACCTGCCAGCAGGCCCCCACCCATGACTCCCACCACCCCCACCCCCCAGCCACCAGGGGCAGCCTCCACCAGGCCCCCACCCATGTCTCCCACCACCCCCACCCCCCAGCCACCAGGGGCACCCTCCACCAGGCCCCCACCCATGTCTCCCACCACCCCCATCCCCCAGCACTGTGGGGCACCTGCCAGCAGGCCCCCACCCATGTCCAACTCATGTTCCCCACCACCCCCACCCCCAGCACTGTGGGGCACCTGCCAGCAGGCCCCCAACCATGTCTCCCACCCCCCACCCCCCAGCAGTGCAGGGACACCCTCTACCAGGCCCCCACCCATGTCTCCCACCCCCCACCCCCCAGGGGCACCCTCCACCAGGCCCCCACCCATGTCTCCCACCACCCCCACCCCCCAGCTCTGTGGGGCACCTGCCAGCAGGCCCCCACCCATGACTCCCACCACCCCCACCCCCCAGCCACCAGGGGCAGCCTCCACCAGGCCCCCACCCATGTCTCCCACCACCCCCACCCCCCAGCCACCAGGGGCACCCTCCACCAGGCCCCCACCCATGTCTCCCACCACCCCCACCCCCCAGCAGTGCAGGGACACACTCCACCAGGCCCCCACCCATGGCTCCCACCACCCCCACCCCCCAGCAGTGCAGGGGCAGCCTCCACCAGGCCCCCACCCATGTCTCCCACCACCCCCATCCCCCAGCACTGTGGGGCACCTGCCAGCAGGCCCCCACCCATGTCTCCCACCCCCCCACCCCCCAGCAGTGCAGGGACACCCTCCACCAGGCCCCCACCCATGTCTCCCACCACCCCCACCACCCAGCAGTGCAGGGGCAGCCTCCACCAGGCCCCCACCCATGTCCAACTCATGTTCCCCACCACCCCCACCCCCCAGCACTGTGGGGCACCTGCCAGCAGGCCCCCACCCATGTTCCCCACCACCCCCACCCCCAGCAGTGCAGGCGCACCCTCCACCAGGCCCCCACCCATGTCTCCCACCACCCCCACCCCCCAGCCACCAGGGGCACCCTCCACCAGGCCCCCACCCATGTCTCCCACCACCCCCACCCCCCAGCCACCAGGGGCAGCCTCCACCAGGCCCCCACCCATGTCTCCCAGCACCCCCACCCGCCAGCAGTGCAGGGGCACCCTCCACCAGGCCCCCAGCCATGTCTCCCACCACCCCCACCCCCAGCACTGTCGGGCACCTGCCAGCAGGCCCCCACCCATGACTCCCACCACCCCCACCCCCCAGCCACCAGGGGCAGCCTCCACCAGGCCCCCACCCATGTCTCTCACCACCCCCACCCCCCAGCCACCAGGGGCACCCTCCACCAGGCCCCCACCCATGTCTCCCACCACCCCACCCCCCAGCAGTGCAGGGACACCCACCACCAGGCCCCCACCCATGTCTCCCACCACCCCCACCCCCCAGCTCTGTGGGGCACCTGCCAGCAGGCCCCCACCCATGACTCCCACCACCCCCACCCCCCAGCCACCAGGGGCAGCCTCCACCAGGCCCCCACCCATGTCTCCCACCACCCCCACCCCCCAGCCACCAGGGGCACCCTCCACCAGGCCCCCACCCATGTCTCCCACCACCCCCACCCCCCAGCAGTGCAGGGACACACTCCACCAGGCCCCCACCCATGGCTCCCACCACCCCCACCCCCCAGCAGTGCAGGGGCAGCCTCCACCAGGCCCCCACCCATGTCTCCCACCACCCCCATCCCCCAGCACTGTGGGGCACCTGCCAGCAGGCCCCCACCCATGTCTCCCACCCCCCCACCCCCCAGCAGTGCAGGGACACCCTCCACCAGGCCCCCACCCATGTCTCCCACCACCCCCACCACCCAGCAGTGCAGGGGCAGCCTCCACCAGGCCCCCACCCATGTCCAACTCATGTTCCCCACCACCCCCACCCCCCAGCACTGTGGGGCACCTGCCAGCAGGCCCCCACCCATGTTCCCCACCACCCCCACCCCCAGCAGTGCAGGGGCACCCTCCACCAGGCCCCCACCCATGTCTCCCACCACCCCCACCCCCCAGCCACCAGGGGCACCCTCCACCAGGCCCCCACCCATGTCTCCCACCACCCCCACCCCCCAGCCACCAGGGGCAGCCTCCACCAGGCCCCCACCCATGTCTCCCAGCACCCCCACCCGCCAGCAGTGCAGGGGCACCCTCCACCAGGCCCCCACCCATGTCTCCCACCACCCCCAACCCCCAGCACTGTCGGGCACCTGCCAGCAGGCCCCCACCCATGACTCCCACCACCCCCACCCCCCAGCCACCAGGGGCAGCCTCCACCAGGCCCCCACCCATGTCTCTCACCACCCCCACCCCCCAGCCACCAGGGGCACCCTCCACCAGGCCCCCACCCATGTCTCCCACCACCCCACCCCCCAGCAGTGCAGGGACACCCACCACCAGGCCCCCACCCATGTCTCCCACCCCCCACCCCCCAGCAGTGCAGGGACACCCTCCACCAGGCCCCCACCCATGTCTCCCACCACCCCCACCCCCCAGCAGTGCAGGGGCAGCCTCCACCAGGCCCCCACCCATGTCTCCCACCACCCCCACCCCCCAGCACTGTGGGGCACCTGCCAGCAGGCCCCCACCCATGTCCAACTCATGTTCCCCACCACCCCCACCCCCCAGCACTGTGGGGCACCTGCCAGCAGGCCCCCACCCATGTCTCCCACCCCCCACCCCCCAGCAGTGCAGGGACACCCTCCACCAGGCCCCCACCCATGTCACCCACCACCCCCACCACCCAGCAGTGCAGGGGCAGCCTCCACCAGGCCCCCACCCATGTCTCCCACCACCCCCACCCCCCAGCCACCAGGGGCAGCCTCCACCAGGCCCCCACCCATGTCTCCCAGCACCCCCACCCGCCAGCAGTGCAGGGGCACCCTCCACCAGGCCCCCACCCATGTCTCCCACCACCCCCACCCCCCAGCACTGTCGGGCACCTGCCAGCAGGCCCCCACCCATGACTCCCACCACCCCCACCCGCCAGCCACCAGGGGCAGCCTCCACCAGGCCCCCACCCATGTCTCCCACCACCCCCACCCCCCAGCCACCAGGGGCACCCTCCACCAGGCCCCCACCCATGTCTCCCACCACCCCACACCCCAGCAGTGCAGGGACACCCACCACCAGGCCCCCACCCATGTCTCCCACACCCCACCCCCCAGCAGTGCAGGGACACCCTCCACCAGGCCCCCACCCATGTCTCCCACCACCCCCACCCCCCAGCAGTGCAGGGGCAGCCTCCACCAGGCCCCCACCCATGTCTCCCATCACCCCCACCCCCCAGCACTGTGGGGCACCTGCCAGAAGGCCCCCACACATGTCCAACTCATGTTCCCCAACACCCCCACCCCCCAGCACTGTGGGGCACCTGCCAGCAGGCCCCCACCCATGTCTCCCACCATCCCCACCCCCCAGCAGTGCAGGGGCTCCCTCCACCAGGCCCCCACCCATGTCTCCCACCACCCCCACCCCCCAGCACTGTGGGGCACCTGCCAGCATGCCCCCATCCATGTCTCCCACCACCCCCACCCCCCAGCAGTGCAGGGGCACCCTCCACCAGGCCCCCACCCATGTCTCCCACCACCCCCACCCCCCAGCACTGTGGGGCACCTGCCAGCAGGCCCCCACCCATGTGCAACTCATGTTCCCCAGCCAACATGTCATCACAATCTAGATCCCTGGTCCCTATGGTCAGC
This sequence comes from Ambystoma mexicanum, assembly GCF_040938575.1. Taxonomy (NCBI): domain Eukaryota; kingdom Metazoa; phylum Chordata; class Amphibia; order Caudata; family Ambystomatidae; genus Ambystoma; species Ambystoma mexicanum. The sequence continues at coordinate 141,149,123 of NC_090930.1, read as the reverse complement.
CTCCAAATGCAAAACACCCACCCGAGTATTGCATCCACCCACTCATAAATTGCAATTACATCACAGAACACCAATTGCAAGTTCCGAAACAAACACATCTCCCTCACATACACCCAATGGGTGTCAGTGAATCTCAAAACCCATATCATGAAATGCATGAAACCAATGAGATACCACACATTGAAGTTCACCAAAAAAAATATGTATTAAAGGAAACATAAATAGAATCAAAAATAAAGAAACAGAAATGTGAATGTACAAAAATTAAAAGAAGCATGTCCGTGAAAAAAAGCAAAACCAAAAATAAAATTCCAAAGTAATGGTGTCAAAAGTCAATGTCCACAAAACAAAATCCAATGGGAAATAAAAAAGAAAGCCATTGCTCCATGGTTAAAATTTGAAAAAGAAATACAATCCAACAGTGAACTATGTACATGGGAACAAGCCAGGGTCCATTATCCCAACAAAATAAAGGAAACCTATCTAACTACACTAACTAATAAAATAAACCATATACAAAAATGTGGCCAATGTCCGAAAGGTCCAAATAAAATCAAAACAAAAATGAAACCTAACACTACCTACATAACTATGTACAAGGGCAGCGGGCTAGTTTGACGGCTCTCTTGTGGATGTCCCGGGCCAGGGCCTCATCGAACTCCTGCTCAATGTCCCGGAGGCGGTCCTCCTCCATGGCCCCGAGTGTCCGCAGGACGTGTCAACCTCCAAACCCCTGCGGATTGCCTCGAGGCACTCGGCCCGCCTCAGGGCCCTCCGCATGGAGTTCTCCGCCCTGACCATTGTGAGCCGTGCCTCTTCCGCCCGCTGCCGCTCCGCATCTATGGCGTGGCCCAACCGCTGCCAAACGGAAGACACTCTCTGTCCTGGGTCCTCCTGCCCTCCGCCCGATGCCTGCCCCTCCGATGTTGAAGGCCCCGAGCCTTCATGGCTCCCACCACGTTGCTGCTGCTGCTGTGCCTCTGCCCGTGCACTGCCTCCTGCTGCCTGCACATCCTCCGCCGGCTGGGGTGGAGGGGGTCGTAGCAAGCCCCATCATACGGAGGAATCCGGCCTGGATGACCTGTCACAGCAGGCTGACGTGGTCAACGAGCCATTCGAGATGACGTGCAGTCTCCTCATGAAAAAGACTGCAGGTCACCTCGCATGGCCCGTTGACGCAACGCCACACCAGTCAGGACAGGCTCAACCCGGACCCGGATAGCCACGTCTGCAGGCAGAGGAAGGCCAGTTGACGTGAGCTCATCCCCTCCCTGAACACGGGTCTGGACGTAGGCATCCCTGCTGGTGCAAGATGATGCAGGGACAGGATCAGGGACAGGATTGCACACAGGCACCTCCGCGGCGGCCTGTGCTGCCTGCTATCCCTGGTCCTGCACTGCACCACTAGCACCAGTGGGATCCCCACCTCCAGACCCCGTCTCTGGTGCTTGAACGGCCTCCTCCTCCACCAAACCCCCCACCAACCTGGATGACTCCGTGCCATCTTCCCCTGTTGGGCCCTGTGGCGTCCCAGCTGCCCCTTCTGCTGCCGAGGAGTCCAACTCCAACCTCCGCCTCTTGGACCTCCCCCCGGCAGCTGCGGCCTGGGACGCGGCACCAGACTCCTCACTCCCCAACGAGATGACAACATGGGAGGGGAGCCGGGCCTTGCGTCTCCGGCTGGCGGTGGGATCCCCGCCGCTGTGCTCCACAGCACCTTCTCCGCCCTCTTCATCAGTTGACGCTGCAGACAGGGAGAAACAAAACACAGGCATCAGGGCACTGTACAATGGACACATACACACATGACAGTTGTACATGAGTGGCATTGGCAAACCTCAGACATGTCATCACAATCCCCAACACACATGTCATTTCAACTCGCACACATGAGCCATACCACAGCCATATCGCAACTGCCAGCACCATCCATACACATACAACAGCATGAGCACGCAAAGGTGAGCCAGACATCACATGCAACACAGGAAGTGCACCACACATGTACACACACCACCACACCTGCATGCATGTGTACACCCCTGCCAAGTGTCGCAGTGTTCAGACGGGCATCCATGTCACATCTGCCAATCAGGCTTCCACATACCGCTGTCACATGCATCCATGTTGCATCACTGTTGCACCCTTGTCAAATACACACACATGCACATGTACACAGTGCTGATACATGCAGCCGAAAACAACATACATGCGTGACATTACGGACATGTCTACTTACATACATATTCATCCAAACATGTGTGCCCACACAACTGCATTTGGCATGCAAGCCTACACACACAAGCACCATCCATGTCTCACACATTCCAGCCCTCGCATGTGTTAGCCCCACGGCCCTGTACACCCCCACCCATACTCGACCCCATACAAACAGATGTGCAACCTGCACACTACTGAAAAATCACCACACGCACTGCTCACAATCAGGATGCATGTACACTTACCGCTCGACTCCAGACGGGTCTGCCTCTCAAGGACCTGGACGTGCAGCGCTGGGGATATGCGTTCCAGGACCCTCATCTGTTCTTCCGACAAGTGGCCCCGGCGCCCCTTGGCATCCGCTCCCTTCAAGAGGCGCCGGGCCTTGTTCAGGGTCCTGGACCTGAAGTCCTCCCAGCGCTTCTTGACATGTTGTAAGTCGCGGACTGCCACCCCCTCCGCGTTGATGGCAGTCACGTTGTCAGTCCAGATCCGAGTCCGTCCTTCCTTGTCAGCGCGGGAACTTCCGAAGATGGCATCATACTGCCCCAGGACTTGCTCCACCAGGACACCAACTTCGGTGGCACTGAAGCTGGTGCCCCTCTGCCTCTCTGGCTGGGGGTTGTCAGTGGTCTCAGATGGTGTTTGCCCCGACATGACAACCCCAGAGGCAGGAGTGGGTGGGCAACTGGGTCCTGGGGCTGGGCTGTGGAGCGATGGAATCCCAGTCGGGGGTCTTCGGTTCCAGCAGGGGTGGTCAGAGCAACAGCACCCCTGGCTGATGTGCAGGCAGCAAATGGCAGGGCACGTGGGCAGCAGGCAGTCAGGCAGCAGCAGATGGCAGGTGGGAGCGTGCTCAGGGCTCTGGGGGGCAGTAGTTCGGCCTTCTCGGCAGGAGCGTGGTCTTCCGTGTGCTTACGCGTGGCCAGCTTGATACGGAGTGATTTGGCACGTGAAAAATCTGCACGTCAGCGTGTAATTCGAGGAAAGGCCCTTAGCGCGTAAGCGCGTCTGCACGTATACGCATTTTCATTGGACAGAAGGCCCCTCAAGCGCAAGCGCCCCTGTGACATGACGCGTACAGACGTGCATGGGCATTTCAGCGCGCGTGAAAAACTGCACGTCCGCGTGTAATACGAGGAAAGGGCCCATGCGCGTAAGCGCACGTGAAAAACTGCACGTCCGCGTGCAATACAAGGAAAGGGCCCATGCGCGTAAGCGCGCGTGGAAAACTGCACGTCCGCGTGTAATACGAGGAAAGGGCCCATGCGCGTAAGTGACGTGACACGCGCGTGCTTTTCCCTCAGCACGAGTTAAAGGTTAGCGGGCCCAGCAGTTCGCTGTACGTGCCTTTCGTGGAGACCGACGTGTGTTGCTGCTTCCTGTTGTTTCGCGCGCCATCACAACTTCACAGCTATCAAGGACGTATCTCTTCTTTTGGCGGGGGTATTGGCTACGCGTGTTTTTCTGCATCGCGCTAGTCAGACGGTGAGTCGCACACGCTCTTTTTCCCACTGCGGGTGCCCCTGTGTATCGCACCCATTTTCGATGTCATAGTAGCCTGCGTGTCCGACGCGTACGCGTTATTCGTGTTACTGGGTGCCACCGCGTACTGCGGGAGGTTGAATCCACGCACGTAGGCTGCAGGGTTGCGTGCACGGTTTTACTGCAGTTTTGGGGTGCCTGAGCGTTGCGTGACCCGTCACCACATCACCGGGGTCACATACAGCCTTGCAGGTGCAGGGGGGCTGTTAACATCTTGCTTCCCACCCCCTTCACCCCAATTGCCCAGGTCAATTGTGGTGTACACCTCCCATTGGCACCACGCCATCTGTGCCAGCACTACTACATCTGTTCCATGGTTGGGAGGGCACCAAAGGTGAGGGGCGCCTCAGCTGGGCGTCCTCCTCGTGGCGGGCGTGGTCGGGGACGTGGCCGTGGTGACCAGGGAGTAGGGGGACTCCAGGGTGTCCAGGGCAGCCACATAGGGGGAAGAGGCAGGGGTGCGCCACTTGAGCACAATGTTGTGCCATGTGTTGGTGCAGCCATGCCACCACCCCCTGTGGTTCCGGGGGATGCAGCTCCTGCATCTGGCACTGGCACCCGTACGACCCGGCAATCGTTCCACCGCCACCCAGGCTCAGGGTCTGCCAGCGCAGGCTGCGTTGGCACTTGAAGAGCCCTTTGTAGATCTCCAACAGGCCAGGGGTGGAAACCATAGGGGCACGCCGGGCTGCTCAGACCAAGACACGTGTCCCTGGGGCAATCATGTCATCTGCTGCCCCGAACAGCCGGGTGTTGGCAAGTGCAGGGGCAGATGCACCCAACAGCACCCCAGTTGTGAGTCTGCCAACCAGGACCGTTGCAGCTGATGTTGCTGCGCAGGGTCCATTAGTGGGCACCCAGCTGCCACTGACACAAGTCAGGCCTTTGGTCATCCCTCCGCCTGCCACTCCCTTGGCTCAATCCACCGAACCCACTGGCCATACTGGTCAGGGCGGCATTAGCCAGCCAGGGTCTGCGCCACAGTCCAAGAGGAGGAAGGTTGCACCTGCAGCACAGGCTGGGACCCCACACACAGCCACGACCTCCTGCACGTCGAGGAAGAAGCCTTTCTGTAAGCAGGAACTGGACTTCCTCGTGGACTACGTGCGGGGCCACAGCCGTGACATGCTAGTGGGTGCCAATAGTCAGACTACGGCTGCCCAACGTGACACCCACTGGAAGCATGTTGCGGAACATGTCAGTTTATTCAGCCATGAGGTGTGCACGGCGCAGGAGTGCAAAAAGCGTTGGAATGACATCAAGCGCAGCACTAAGGCTAAGCGTGCCTCAAATTACAACTTGACTCTGGTGACTGGCGGTGGGCCTGCACCAGAGGAGGAAGAACTCACTCCGCATGAGGCTCTCGTTGCGGAGTTCATACCACCTGAATTGGTCGAAGGAGTGGGAGAGATGCTGGACTTTGATGCCCAGTCCAGTGAGTGTTGATGCGTGTTTGTTGAGGACGTGTGTGTTTCACTTGTGGGATGTATTGTGCATGATTGCTGCTACATGTGACGTGTACATGGTTCTGATGTGTAAGTAATGCAATGCTTCCGTCATGCATGTCTCCTCTGCCTGCATGAGGGACTCCAAGTGGGCATGCTCCCTTGCCCCTCCTCCGCCACTCTGCACCCCAGTTCCACCTTTGCACTGGTCTGCTTCAATCTTGCCAATGTGTAGTTTCTTGTTCATGTGTCCTGTGTAGATGCTAACTTCCAGCGTAGAAACTGCCAGACATATGCCGTGTGGTACAGCCTTAGTACTTGATGCAGGGTATCTCACTTGTACTGTGCATGGGTCAGATGTCCCGCAGGGACATGAGTGCCCATTCATGCTCCATGTGCATTGCACGCATGCCCCTATGTGTCCTTGACTGGATGATCACTGTAATATGAGCCCTTGGTTACATACATTGCCTGCCATCTCATCGGCCTCCCCATGTCACCTGTGGCTCAGTCCTGCGTTGCACACATGTTTAGGCTCTGACAATCTGTGTGGCTCACAGGCCTCAGCCTGTTCAATGGCCAATGACTCTGTCCAACTCTTCTTGTGTCTTCTTCACACATGGGCGGCCTCCGGAGTTTTCATCATGTGTCCTGCCCACTGTCCCACCATCATTTGCAGTGTTGTAATTTGAATCACATTAAGCTGTTGATGCCAGTCAACACTGCCTGTCAATACACAGGTGTATGGTCAGCCTTTTGATACCATGCTAGGCATCCCTGCTTTGGTACTGGGGTGGAGGGGTGCTTGGCTTCTAGACATGGTACACATTGAATGCACAATGCACGTGATGTGTGAATTTGACATTGCACTGCCTTCACATTTCATGGCACACACCATGGAGTGCTTGTACATGTAGGTAGTGAGTGGCGTACACATTTTCTGCACTGCATAGACCCACTTCCATGGAAACTGCCACCTTTCAACAGGTCTGATCACAGAAGCTATTCAAAGTAGACACAGCATGCATGCCAGGTCATATGTTGTGTGTCACATGTCTGCCGGATGCCTTTGCTGTCGGTGTGTGTGTGTGTCGTGTGCTTCTGACATGTGTAGTGACCTTTTTTCTCTCTATTTTTCAGGTGATGACGCAATGGAGGCGGAGGATGGTGTTGTCATGCCAGACACAGGGTTGGTAACACCACATCAACCCGGCACTAGTGGGGGTCGTGGGGTGGTAGGCCACGAAACCCCCCAAGTGCTGCAGTCCATCTTGTCTCTGGCTGCCTATGAGTCCAGCCTTGATGACGACTCTGACGTCCATGTTGAGTTGGATGAGCATCAAGTCCATGTGTCAGGGGTGAGTGATTCTGATGTGGACACACCTCTGTCTGCGACAGCTGCACTGAGGGATCAGACAGTCTTGGTTCCTCCGCCCGTGGTGGATCGGGACGCAGGGTCAACCTCCACACCAGTCACTGATGTGCCTGGGACATCACGTCGACGGGGGCATGTAGTCGTGCAGCCGCAGGCGGTGCCAACACAGCGAGGACCCCCGGTCCTTGGGTCCCGCAGGGGTCAAGCCCGGCAACGTGGTCGCCGCGCGCAACCGCTGTATACTGAGTGGGAGCAAGACATGACTGCCAATTCCGAACGGGAGGGGGAAGCAATGGAGAACATCGCTGAGAGCATGGAGCGTGTGGCCCGATCTGTGCTCCCCCCTGCTAGGCAGGTGCTTCTCCAGCAGCAGGCGGCACGGTCCACGGCCCGCTCGCTCAGGCTGGGCATGGCAGCCTCAGACAGGGCACGCCAGGCTGAAATGTCGTCTCTGCGTCAAGCAATTGCTGCTCACGCAGAGGCGCACATGGATGCCCTGAGGGAGGAGTATGCTTCCCTCAGATCCACTCCGGGTGTCCTTATGATGTCCCAGAGGCAGCAGGCAGAGGAGAGGTTTGCACAGCTTGAGCGTACCATCTCGGCTGAGCTACAGGCTTGCCGGGAGGTGCAGCGGTTGTCCAGCCAGGCCTTGCAGGAGGAACTCCGTGTTACATGTGCTACCTTGCAAGAGGAAGCACGTGTATCACGTGAGGTTCTGCATGCAGACCTATGTCACATCGCCACACAGAACCAGGCTCACCCGTCCGGCAGACTTACTGCCGACGAGGGGAAAGCTGCGGCTAGGCGTGGCCAGGCTACTGTGCCATGTCCTCCTTTCCAGGATGAGCCAGACTCGGACGACCATCTATCTCCCACATAGGTCGGGCTGTGCAGGCGTTGAGCCCATGGAGGTTTTTTTTTGGCTCAGCATCATCGCATGTGGATGTTGAACAGCACCCTGTACCTCCCCCCTCCTGGGTGCCTCCCCTCCCCCCCGGGTCGTATGTGGCCATTTTTGATTTTTCCTTTAGGTTAGTTAGTTAAGTTTCTGTTTGATAGTTAGTTTAATTAGGTAATGTAGGTTTTCCATTGTTAGTGCAATTAGTTAATAGTTGATTTAGTTTAAAATTGCTAGTCTATTGTGCTTTCATGTGACGGTGCGGTGCTTTGTGGCTTTTGAAGGCATCCACTGTCTGTTCCAGCTGGGCCCTTCATGGTTGTCTTGTGTATGTGTTTGCTGCTTGGGGTCCTTGACTCACATATGCCACTCCTGCCTCCCTTATCCATGGGCTCGCAAGGATGGTTCGGTGTTACAGAATATTACACAAGGGCTTTGGACTGTCATATCTGTGGCATGTCTGGTGCTGTGTGACTTGTGTTGACACCCCTAGTGGGGATGATTTTGGTGTCATTGTCCACTGTTCGGCATTTGCTAGATGGGGTGTGTCATGAATAATGTGTACATTGATTGCTATGCATTGTGTAGTATGTTTCATATCTTTCCTGTACACGTGCTTGTTGCAATTCATGCTGTAGATAGTGTACCACACTTTGGATGTGAAAGACGGACTGATGGTGTGATTTGTGATGTGACTCTCTGACATGGTCAAGTAATGAGATGCCTGATGAGACACACACAGATGACTTTGAAGCATTAATCATGTGTTTCATGCCCTTTCTGCAGGGGGATGAGCCTCCAGAGCACCTTTGCCAGCAGACATGGCCCATTGGACGACGGAAATCTGGACCCGTTTGTTGGTGCCCACATGCACATGTGTGCACAAGCAGAGGCACAGTGATTGCAGCCCCACATCCTAGAACTGCTGACATGTTCCAAGGGACTCCAGGCAAGGTGAGCATCACAGGGGGGCCACGACACAGCAAAGCTTGCACCAGGCGAGTTGCACATGCAGGCTTAGTCACAGCACTGAGGGTGGGCTTAGACGAATATTGGTGTTGAAGCACACAATGCAGCTCAGATGTGTTTGTGGACCGATGGCTGTTGATAGTAGGGTTGTCTGGGACACATGCAGGGGCAGTGGCACATACCCTCCGGTACACCAAGGTCCATTGAGGCACTTGTATCAACCATGTAGCCTTCCGAGACATGGAAAGGGGCAGCTCACAGGGACATACAGCAAGGGACATACTCCGGTGCAGTGCATTTCATTTCCATGTACTTTATGATAAATGCACTGCCAACTTTGTTTCGGTCATGGTGGTACGCAACTTGCACTGAAGTCATGGCTTGCTATATGGGTCTGTCTGCTTACCCTGGGAAGATTGCATGTTGTGTGAATTGTGACACACTGGTGTTCCATTTGCCACGCACCCACCGGCGGCTGACTTACTGCATTGACTGTGTATGACCCGTCACAGGGGTACTGATATATATGGGTACGAAGCATCTACACCAGATTGTCTGTTTGTAGAGTACTTTGTTGCTATGGGGCATGTTTGGTGGTGTGTCTTTGTGTAATTGGCACGTACTGGTTGTTGACTCTGGCTCTCTTTGCAGCATTGCAGTGCTCCTGTAACCGGACCTGAGAGTGCGCAGGCAGGAGGCCAGCACTCAAAACCAGAGCTAAGTGTCTTGTTGTTTTTCTTTCAAACTGCTCTGCATAGGCTTGCTGGGGGGTGCACTAATGCATGAATGTATGTGTGATTCAATTTGGTATGTCTTTTTCCCCCTAATCACCCGGAATCCTATGCAATTTTGAACCCTGTACCCTCTACCCGGTGTTCCTGCTTCCCGTACCTATCCAAGCAACGTTCCCTAACCCTCTTTCTCCGCTGGGGTTGCGGATGCCTGTGTAAGCCCCGAACTTGCAGGCGCCAAAACCCTAGAGGGGGTGGTTGGTTCGTACCACTCCTAAGCCTGGACTACAGAAGGCCATAACAATGATGTCCAAGTTTGTTTGGATTGTGTATGTGTTCATGCACGTAGTACATTTTCGTTCATTCCCTACTTTCATGTGTCATTGCTCCTCCCCTCTCCTGCCACTCATTCCAGTTATCCAGTGTGCCAACACCTGTCCCGACTGCATATCCCTGAACCTCCTTCCCCACCAGGGTCTCAGGGGGCTGTGTGAGTTTGACCTTGCAGGCACCCGGGACACGGTGGGGGTGGTTGTTTCGTGACACTCCTGCACCTGTACACGGGACCTGTGACAATACACATCCGTTCATGATGCATCATCCTATGTTATGTACCACACATGGTTCACATCCTGTTGTGACATTGTTTTACTGTGCTACCTTGGTTGTTGCATAATTGTGGTAGTACTTGGCCTTTGTGAGGTACTGCTACGTCAAGTCATCTACTGGAGGGTGTTCGGGTTCGTTTTTATGCCTTGGATTTTGTGATTTTGGAAATGAGTGTGGATTCTGAGGGTTCAGGCATCTTTTTACACACAAGGTGGGAGATGGTGACGAAGGGTAAAGGTGATCCTGTGGCCAGGTGGAATTGAGGGTTGGAGGCTCCATGACCCAGGTGCAGTTGTTCAGTGGGTCATGGTCATTTGTGAGGGAGGGGGGGTTGTAGTTGATAGTTGCCTTGCCCTGCAGTGTGATGGGAACTCTGACATTGTAATGGTGGTATCCTATGTAAATGTTGTGTTCTGCTGATCAATGCCTGTTCATGTGTTGTGTTTTCCTTTCAGGTGCGAGGGGATAGTTGTGGTTTGACATGCTGGGGTGTACACATGGTGAATGTTCACATGTGATGTGTAGGGAACACTGATGGTCACTTGAGTGCACATGCATATGTGGAGTGCATGTCCTTGCAGAACCACACACTTGCACTCTGATGCACTGCATGTACTCCCACCCTTGCATATCCACGTGTACACTGTTTGCCTTCTGGTGCCCACTGTGTCCCTGCAGCACATGTTCTGTGACCGATTATGGATCCAGTACATGCCTAATTTGATGTTTGATGTGGTCTGTCACTTAGATGTGATGCTCAGGGTGTGCATCACACACAATGGCTGTTCACTGTGCTGTGCGTTGAGCAGTGTCTTGCTGGAGTAGGACACTGCACACATGAGCTGCAGTGTTGATTTTGCAATGCATAATGTGCATGTAGACAGGCATTCATTGTTATGTTACGTCTACGACTGTTGTAATGCATTTGGAAATGACTTATTTTGGGTGGGAGATTTTGTTGGTCTGTCATTTCATCTGATTCCGGGTCAGGCATCATTGTCTGATGCCACTGTACATTTAGGACATGGCAATGTGTACCTTATCATTACTGTGTTGGTGTATGGGTATTGCTTGCCATGTCATGTTGATGTTTGGGAGGGTTTGAGTGACATGACAGTGATGGCCATGGCCTGTTTTGCAGGTGTGTGTGATGCACACCTTGCATGTCAGGGTCATCCGCTTCTCAGAGCAACTAGCTGGGGGTAGATTTCTCTCCGCGGCAGGGCCCTCCCCCTGGAACAGACTTCCTGCCTGACTTGAACTTGAGAGGAACCATCTCCAGTTCTGGAAGCACCTCAAGACCTTCCTCTTTGCTTCTGCTTACTCTCTGCCTCTCCCTTGCAGAATTCTTCACTGGAACTGCACAGGAGCTGCAACTGGGCCACTCTCACCGACCTCGGTCCCTGGCCCAGCCACTCTCCACTTGCACTGCCTCCTGGCAACCCCTGCACTGCAGTACTGTTTCTCTATCCCTACAGCCCTCCCTTCCCAGCACTTGTCTGCACTTACCTTTGCAGTTGCCACCAGACGACCTATGTATTATTTTTTTGGGCTACTTCCCCTGTACTGGACTCCCCCCCACCCTTCCCCTTGCACTTTTCCCTTCCCCCTACCCCTGCACTTGCACGATCTCAATGACACCTGGCCTAGTAGTACCGTTGTCTGTCTTCCCTTGTTCCCCCCTCCCTGCCTCATTGCGCCTTGAAATACTTGTGTATGGGCCATATCATGTCATTTGTCATATGTGTGCCTTTTGGTCACACAGGATAGCTTGTGTTTAAGTAGCTAGGGATGCAGACGATGTGGCACTTCCATGGCAACTATCTCAGGGTGGTAGGGTTGTGACAGTTGACTGTCTCTTTGTCATCATCGATTGTCACCTGGTATGTGCCAGGCCTGTGTGCACTCCGCAGGGGTGGGAGTTTAGGTGAAAAATGTGGCCACAAGCTGGTTCCGGACTTCCTCGCCACGTGCCCTGTCCCCTCCCATGGGCAGCGCCTGTGCCTGTGGTTGGGGATGTGGGGGCACCACCATGTCCACCGGGACGCCCTGCCGTGTTGCAACATTGTGCAGGACACATGCTGCCACAATGATCCTGCACACTACTGGTGGTGCATAGAGTAGTTGCCCACCAGAGCGGTCAAGGGAGCGGAAACGTGACTTGAGCACTCCGAATGTGCGCTCCACTATGCCCCTGGTTGCAATATGGGCGGCGTTGTATCTTACCTGGGGTGGTGTGGTTCCGGATTGGCGTCATCATGTGGTTGCTCAGAGGGTAGGCACTGTCCCCTGGGGAGGTGATAATAGTTGAGATTATTAGGGTTTGGATATTTGTCTGTGTGTGACTTGCATGCATGTGCAAGGGCATTTGTACTGACCTAGGAGCCATGTGTCACCATGCTGCCCAGCTTCCAGGGCCCGGCTTAGGGCGGACATTCTGTATATGAAACTGTCATGGGTGGAGCCAGGGTAGTTTGCATAGACAGAGGTGATGATTCCCTTTGCATCACATACCACCTGTACATTGATGGAATGCCAGTGCTTGCGGTTTAGGTAGATGTGCTCAGTGGCCCTAGGTGGACGTAGGGCCACATGGGTGCAATCTATGGCACCGAGCACTTTGGGGAAGTGTACCACCCTGAAAAATTCCAGGACAACGGCCTGCCTTTCTGCGGGTGTTCTGGGCATGTATATGTGCCTGCGGACTGAGGGGCGCGCTGTCATGATTGCCATACCTGGTGTAGGCAGCGTGACTGCGTGGCCTGTGAGACCCCCCCACTATGGCAGTGGTCCGCTGAAATGACCCAGTGGCCAAAAAATGCAGGACATTGAGCAGCTTCTCCAAGGGGCTCAATGCTTGGGAGCAAAGGGTGGGGGATGTGAGGTCATCTTCCCACTCCCTGACCAGGTCTAGGATGAAATGGGGTGGAAACCTATACCTGCCGTAGACCTGGTCATCAGGCATCCCAAAAAGGCTTGTCCGTGGTGCGAAAATGAGTGCCCTGGCTATTCTCCTCCTCCTGTGGTGTCCCACGATCAGTGCAGCGACAAATGGGGCATTCATCGTAGCTGTATATACGCGTTTGTTGTTTGCGCGCACTTTTATGCTGTGCGCGGGGACGCCTCCGCCTGCCTTCGTGTGGGCGGACGCGTTGACGCCTGTGCACTTCTTTTGCCGTGCGCGGGTTTCCCATATTCGGATACGTGGTAAAACTGTACGTCCGAGTGTCATCGCGTGTGATCGGAGGGGAGTGAGCGTACACGCGATTGGCCTGGGTACGTGTGTTTCGGGGTGCGCGGGAAGTTCCACACGCGATTAGCCTGGGTACGTGTGCTCCGGGGTGCGCGGGAACTTTCACACGCGATTGGTGGAAATCCACGTGTGTTATGTCATCACGTGCAATGAGGGAAACACCCGCGCGCGTCACGTCACAGACGCGCTCACGCGCTAAGGGCCTTTGGTCCAATGAAATTGCATATGCGTGCTGCCGTGCATACGCGCTAAGGGCCTTTCCTCGAATTACACGCTGACGTGCAGATTTTTCACGTGCCAAATCACTCCGTATCAAGCTGGCCACGCGTAAGCACACGGAAGACCACGCTCCTGCCCAGAAGGCCGAACTACTGCCCCCCAGAGCCCCGAGCACGCTCCCACCTGCCATCTGCTGCTGCCTGACTGCCTGCTGCCCACGTGCCCTGCCATTTGCTGCCTGCACATCAGCCAGGGGTGCTGCTGCTGTGACCACCCCTGCTGGAACCGAAGACTCCCGACTGGGATTCCATCGCTCCACAGCCCAGCCCCAGGACCCAGTTGCCCACCCACTCCTGCCTCTGGGGTTGTCATGTCGGGGCAAACACCATCTGAGACCACTGACAACCCCCGGCCAGAGAGGCAGAGGGGCACCAGCTTCAGTGCCACCGAAGTTGGTGTCCTGGTGGAGCAAGTCCTGGGGCAGTATGATGCCCTCTTCGGAAGTTCCCGTGCCGACAAGGAAGGACGCACTCGGATCTGGACTGACATCGTGACTGCCATCAACGCAGAGGGGGTGGCAGTCCGCGACTTACAACATGTCAAGAAGCGCTGGGAGGACTTCAGGTCCAGGACCCTGAACAAGGCCCGGCGCCTCTTGAAGGCAGCGGATGCCAAGGGGCGCCGGGGCCACTTGTCGGAAGAACAGATGAGGGTCCTGGAACGCATATCCCCAGCGCTCCACGTCCAGGTCCTTGAGAGGCAGACCCGTCTGGAGTCGAGCGGTAAGTGTACATGCATCCTGATTGTGAGCAGTGCGTGTGGTGATTGCAGGTTGCACATCTGTTTGTATGGGGTCGAGTATGGGTGGGGGTGTACAGGGCCGTGGGGCTAACACATGCGAGGGCTGTAATGTGTGAGGCATGGATGGTGCTTGTGTGTGTAGGCTTGCATGCCAAATGCAGTTGTGTGGGCACACATGTTTGGATGAATGTGTATGTAAGTAGACATGTCCGTGATGTCACGCATGTATGTTGTTTTCGGCTGCATGTATCAGCACTGTGTACATGTGCATGTGTGTGTATTTGACAAGGGTGCAACAGTGATGCAACATGGATGCATGTGACAGCGGTATGTGGAAGCCTGATTGGCAGATGTGACATGGATGCCCGTCTGAACACTGCGACACTTGGCAGGGGTGTACACATGCATGCAAGTGTGGTGGTGTGTGTACATGTGTGGTGCACTTCCTGTGTTGCATGTGATGTCTGGCTCACCTTTGCCTGCTCATGCTGTTGTATGTGTATGGATGGTGCTGGCAGTTGCGATATGGCTGTGGTATGGCTCATGTGTGCGAGTTGAAATGACATGTGTGTTGGGGATTGTGATGACATGTCTGAGGTTTGCCAATGCCACTCATGTACAACTGTCATGTGTGTATGTGTCCATTGTACAGTCCCCTGATGCCTGTGTTTTGTTTCTCCCTGTCTGCAGCGTCAACTGATGAAGAGGGCGAAGAAGGTGCTGTGGAGCACAGCGGCAGGGATCCCACCGCCAGCCGGAGACGCAAGGCCCGGCTCCCCTCCCATGTTGTGATCTCGTCGGGGAGTGAGGAGTCCGGTGCCGCGTCCCAGGCCGCAGCTGCCAGGGGGAGGTCCAAGAGGCGGAGGTTGGGGTTGGACTCCTCGGCAGCAGAAGGGGCAGCTGGGACCCCACAGGGCCCAACAGGGGAAGATGGCACGGAGTCATCCAGGTTGGTGGGGGGTTTGGTGGAGGAGGAGGCCGTGCAAGCACCAGAGACGGGGTCTGGAGGTGGGGATCCCACTGGTGCTAGTGGTGCAGTGCAGGACCAGGGACAGGAGACAGCACAGGCCGCCGCGGAGGTGCCTGTGTGCAATCCTGTCCCTGATCCTGTCCCTGCATCATCTTGCACCAGCAGGGATGCCTACGTCCAGACCCGTTTTCAGGCAGGGGATGAGCTCACGTCAACTGGCCTTCCTCTGCCTGCGGACGTGGCTATCCGGGTCCGGGTTGAGCCTGTCCTGACTGGTGTGGCGTTGCGTCAACAGGCCATGCGAGGTGACCTGCAGTCTTTTCATGAGGAGACTGCACGTCATCTCGAATGGCTCGTTGACCACGTCAGCCTGCTGGGACAGGTCACCCAGGCTGGATTCCTCCGTATGATGGGGCTTGCTACGACCCCCTCCTCAACTGGACCCCCTAAGCGCCAGTCGTCCTCCGTGCCATCTTCCCACCCATCAGTCACCTGGGTGCCCTGTGGAGCTGCCTCTGACGGTGCGGCCAGGCTGGTGGAGGAGGCATCCCTGCCACAGTCGGGAGTCGGACGTCTAGCAGGGGTGGCCAGATCTACGACTGCACCCCAGCCGGCGGAGGATGTGCAGGCAGCAGGAGGCAGTGCACGGGCAGAGGCACAGCAGCAGCAGCAACGTGGTGGGAGCCATGAAGGCTCAGGGCCTTCAACATCGGAGGGGCAGGCATCGGCCGGAGGGCAGGAGGACCCAGGACAGAGAGTGTCTTCCGTGTGGCAGCAGTTGGGCCACGCCATAGATGCGGAGCGGCAGCGGGCGGAAGAGGCACGGCTCACAATGGTCAGGGCGGAGAACTCCATGCGGAGGGCCCTGAGGCGGGCCGAGTGCCTCGAGGCAATCCGCAGGGGTTTGGAGGTGGACACGTCGACGGCCCTGCGGATCCTCGGGGCCATGGAGGAGGACCGCCTCCGGGACATTGAGCAGGAGTTCGATGATGCCCTGGCCCGGGACATCCACAAGTGAGCCGTCAAACTAGCCCGCTGCCCTTGTACATAGTTATGTAGGTAGTGTTAGGTTTCATTTTTGATTTGATTTTATTTGGACCTTTCGGACATTGGCCACATTTTTGTATATGGTTTATTTTATTAGTTAGTGTAGTTAGATAGGTTTCCTTTATTTTGTTGGGATAATGGACCCTGGCTTGTTCCTATGTACATAGTTCACTGTTGGATTGTATTTTTTTTTCAAATTTTAACCATGGAGCAATGGCTTTCTTTTTTATTTCCCATTGGATTTTGTTTTGTGGACATTGACTTTTGACACCATTACTTTGGAATTTTATTTTTGGTTTTGCTTTTTTTCACGGACATGCTTCTTTTAATTTTTGTACATTCACGTTTCTGTTTCTTTATTTTTGATTCTATTTATGTTTCCTTTAATACATATTTGTTTTGGTGAACTTCAATGTGTGGTATCTCATTGGTTTCATGCATTTCATGATATGGGTTTTGAGATTCACTGACACCCATTGGGTGTATGTGAGGGAGATGTGTTTGTTTCGGAACTTGCAATTGGTGTTCTGTGATGTAATTGCAATTTATGAGTGGGTGGATGCAATACTCGGGTGGGTGTTTTGCATTTGGAGGCTGACCATAGGGACCAGGGATCTAGATTGTGATGACATGTTGGCTGGGGAACATGAGTTGCACATGGGTGGGGGCCTGCTGGCAGGTGCCCCACAGTGCTGGGGGGTGGGGGTGGTGGGAGACATGGGTGGGGGCCTGGTGGAGGGTGCCCCTGCACTGCTGGGGGGTGGGGGTGGTGGGCGTGGTGGGAGACATGGGTGGGGGCTTTTGGAGGGTGCCCCTGGGGGGTGGGGGTGGTGGGAGACATGGGTGGGGGCCTGGTGGAGGCAGCCCCTGGTGGCTGGGGGGTGGGGGTGGTGGGAGTCATGGGTGGGGGCCTGCTGGCAGGTGCCCCACAGTGCTGGGGGGTGGGGGTGGTGGGAGACATGGGTGGGGGCCTGGTGGAGGGTGCCCCTGCACTGCTGGGGGGTGGGGGGTGTTAGACATGGGTGGGGGCCTGGTGGAGGGTGCCCCTGCACTGCTGGGGGTGGGGGTGGTGGGGGACATGGGTGGGGGCCTGGTGGAGGGTGCTCCACAGTGCTGGGGGGTGGGGGTGGTGGGAGACATGGGTGGGGGCCTGGTGGAGGGTGCCCCTGGTGGCTGGGGGGTGGGGGTGGTGGGAGACATGGGTGGGGGCCTGCTGACAGGTGCCCCACAGTGCTGGGGGGTGGGGGCCTGGTGGAGGCTGCCCCTGGTGGCTGGGGGGTGGGGGTGGTGGAAGACATGGGTCAGGGCTTGGTGGTGGGTGCCCCTGCACTGCTGGGGGGTGGGGGTGGTGGGAGAGATGGGTGGGGGCCTGGTGGTGGGTGCCCCTGCACTGCTGGGGGGTGGGGGTGGTGGGAGACATGGGTGGGGGCCTGGTGGAGGGTGCCCCTGCACTGCTGCGGGGTGGGGGTGGTGGGAGACATGGGTGGGGGCCTGCTGGCAGGTGCCCCACAGTGCTGGGAGTGGGGGGGGGGTGGGAAACATGGGTGGGGGCCTGGTGGAGGGTGCCCCACAGTGCTGGGGGGTGGGGGTGGTGGGAGACATGGGTGGGGGCCTGGTGGAGGGTGCCCCTGCACTGCTGGGTGGTGGGGGTGGTGGGAGACATGGGTGGGGGCCTGCTGGCAGGTGTCCCACAGTGCTGGGGGGTGGGGGTGGTGGGAGACATGAGTTGGACATGGGTGGGGGCCTGCTGGCAGGTGCCCCACAGTGCTGGGGGGTGGGGGTGGTGGGAGACATGAGTTGGACATGGATGGGGGCCTGCTGGCAGGTGCCCCACAGTGGTGGGGGGTGGGGGTGGTGGGAGACATGAGTGGGGGCCTGGTGGAGGGTGCCCCTGCACTGCTGGGGGGTGGGGGTGGTGGGAGACATGGGTGGGGGCCTGGTGGTGGGTGCCCCTGCACTGCTGGGGGGTGGGGGTGGTGGGAGACATGGGTGGGGGCCTGGTGGAGGGTGCCCCTGCACTGCTGCGGGGTGGGGGTGGTGGGAGACATGGGTGGGGGCCTGCTGGCAGGTGCCCCACAGTGCTGGGAGTGGGGGGGGGTGGGAAACATGGGTGGGGGCCTGGTGGAGGGTGCCCCACAGTGCTGGGGGGTGGGGGTGGTGGGAGACATGGGTGGGGGCCTGGTGGAGGGTGCCCCTGCACTGCTGGGGGGTGGGGGTGGTGGGAGACATGGGTGGGGGCCTGCTGGCAGGTGTCCCACAGTGCTGGGGGGTGGGGGTGGTGGGAGCCTTGAGTTGGACATGGGTGGGGGCCTGCTGGCAGGTGCCCCACAGTGCTGGGGGGTGGGGGTGGTGGGAGACATGAGTTGGACATGGATGGGGGCCTGCTGGCAGGTGCCCCACAGTGGTGGGGGGTGGGGGTGGTGGGAGACATGAGTGGGGGCCTGGTGGAGGGTGCCCCTGCACTGCTGGGGGGTGGGGGTGGTGGGAGACATGGGTGGGGGCCTGGTGGAGGGTGCCCCTGCACTGCTGGGGGGTGGGGGCGGTGGGAGACATGGGTGGGGGCCTGCTGGCAGGTGTCCCACAGTGCTGGGGGGTGGGGGTGGTGGGAGACATGAGTTGGACATGGGTGGGGGCCTGCTGGCAGGTGCCCCACAGTGCTGGGGGGTGGGGGTGGTGGGAGACATGAGTTGGACATGGATGGGGGCCTGCTGGCAGGTGCCCCACAATGCTGGGGGGTGGGGGTGGTGGGAGACATGGGTGGGGGCCTGGTGGAGGGTGCCCCTGCACTGCTGGGGGGTGGGGGTGGTGGGAGACATGGGTGGGTGCCTGCTGGCAGGTGCCCCACAGTGCTGGGGGGTGGGGGTGGTGGGAGACATGGGTGGGGGCCTGGTGGAGGGTGCCCCACAGTGCTGGGGGGTGTGGGTGGTGGGAGACATAGGTGGGGGCCTGGTGGAGGGTGCCCCTGGTGGCTGGGGGGTGGGGGTGGTGGGAGACATGGGTGGGGGCCTGCTGGCAGGTGCCCCACAGTGCTGGGGGGTGGGGGTGGTGGGAGACATGGGTTGGGGCCTGGTGGAGGCTGCCCCTGGTGGCTGGGGGTGCTGGGAGACATGGGTGGGGGCCTGGTGGTGGGTGCCCCTGCACTGCTGGGGGGTGGGGGTGGTGGGAGATATGGGTGGGGGCCTGGTGGAGGGTGCCCCTGCACTGCTGAGGGGTGGGGGTGGTGGGAGACATGGGTAGGGGCCTGCTGGCAGGTGCCCCACAGTGCTGGGGGGTGGGGGGGTGGGAGACATTGGTGGGGGCCTGGTGGAGGGTGCCCCACAGTGCTGGGGGGTGGTGGTGGTGGGAGACATGGGTGGGGGCCTGCTGGCAGGTGCCCCACAATGATGGGGGGTGGGGGTGGTGGGAGACATGAGTTGGACATGGGTGGGGGCCTGCTGGCAGGTGCCCCACAGTGCTGGGGGGTGGAGGTGGTGGGAGACATGAGTTGGACATGGGTGGGGGCCTGCTGGCAGGTGCCCCACAGTGCTGGGGGGTGGGGGTGGTGGGAGTGGTGGGAGACATGAGTTGCATATGGGTGGGGGCCTGCTGGCAGGTGCCCCACAGTGCTGGGGGGTGGGGGTGGTGGGAGACATGGGTGGGGGCCTGGTGGATGGTGCCCCACAGTGCTGGGGGGTGGGGGTGGTGGGAGACATGGGTGGGGGCCTGGTGGAGGGTGCCCCTGCACTGCTGAGGGGTGGGGGTGGTGGGAGACATGGGTGGGGGCCTGCTGGCAGGTGCCCCACAGTGCTGGGGGGTGGGGGTGGTGGGAGTGGTGGGAGACATGAGTTGCATATGGGTGGGGGCCTGCTGGCAGGTGCCCCACAGTGCTGGGGGGTGGGGGTGGTGGGAGACATGGGTGGGGGCCTGGTGGAGGGTGCCCCACAGTGCTGGGGGGTGTGGGTGGTGGGAGACATAGGTGGGGGCCTGGTGGAGGGTGCCCCTGGTGGCTGGGGGGTGGGGGTGGTGGGAGACATGGGTGGGGGCCTGCTGGCAGGTGCCCCACAGTGCTGGGGGGTGGGGGTGGTGGGAGACATGGGTTGGGGCCTGGTGGAGGCTGCCCCTGGTGGCTGGGGGTGCTGGGAGACATGGGTGGGGGCCTGGTGGTGGGTGCCCCTGCACTGCTGGGGGGTGGGGGTGGTGGGAGATATGGGTGGGGGCCTGGTGGAGGGTGCCCCTGCACTGCTGAGGGGTGGGGGTGGTGGGAGACATGGGTAGGGGCCTGCTGGCAGGTGCCCCACAGTGCTGGGGGGTGGGGGGGTGGGAGACATTGGTGGGGGCCTGGTGGCGGGTGCCCCACAGTGCTGGGGGGTGGTGGTGGTGGGAGACATGGGTGGGGGCCTGCTGGCAGGTGCCCCACAATGCTGGGGGGTGGGGGTGGTGGGAGACATGAGTTGGACATGGGTGGGGGCCTGCTGGCAGGTGCCCCACAGTGCTGGGGGGTGGAGGTGGTGGGAGACATGAGTTGGACATGGGTGGGGGCCTGCTGGCAGGTGCCCCACAGTGCTGGGGGGTGGGGGTGGTGGGAGTGGTGGGAGACATGAGTTGCATATGGGTGGGGGCCTGCTGGCAGGTGCCCCACAGTGCTGGGGGGTGGGGGTGGTGGGAGACATGGGTGGGGGCCTGCTGGCAGGTGCCCCACAGTGCTGGGGGGTGGGGGGGTGGGAGACATGGGTGTGGGCCTGGTGGAGGATGCCCCACAGTGCTGGGGGGTGGGGGTGGTGGGAGACATGGGTGGGGGCCTGCTGGCAGGTGCCCCACAGTGCTGGGGGATGGGGGGGGGTGGGAGACATGGTTGGGGGCCTGCTGGCTCGATTATGAGGTGTGGACCGGGATTGGTGGTTATTGTCATACGTTTCTTGCATGTTTCAGGTAATTTGAGTTAATTACCCAAAATACACCACATCGTTCTCCATTATTTTGACAAGATGGGTTTTGAAGGATTTCATTCGGGCGACGCACACTGAACCATGACCCTTGCTCTTAGCCTTGGATGAAGCGCGCAATTGGAATGCTTTCTCTTTATTTTCTGCGAATTCAATTTGAGATGGCACACAACCCGTCTCACACCCCCTTTTACAAATACCCCGGATCACAATGGACCATGAACCAGGCAGGTTGGTGGGAATGCAATATTTATTTATTTTTAAAATTCAAAGAAATCAAACAAGTTTTAATATTGGGCAGCAATCACAAATGGGGTGATAATTACAATGGAAATCACTGAAATACACTTGGTTAACCATCTACAAGAACATATCCAAAGCCCAAATGAATAGGAGCAGTTTTGAAATACAGGTAGATAGCACCTGAGGTAAGATTTCCCCCTACAATGCTCCCCCAAACCCCAATGAATCAGATTTGAAGTAGATAGAAAGCAGCAGTAGGGAGTCAGGGATATGAGATAGCTAACAGAATCAAAATCTGACCTTCCCTCACAAAATAAAAGGCAAAACGGATTTTAAAGCGCTTTGCAATGGCATGAAATGACACTCGGAATTTGACAAATAATTAATTAATGTACGGTTAAATTTTCCACGATCAGATGACATTTTAGAGCATTTGTGCAATTCCCTTTATGCAATGTAAAGAGATGGAAGGAAAGCACACAGTTCTCAGGAATGCAATCAAATATAATTCAGTTCCCCCCTAGCAAGCTTAGAGGAAAACAGGTAGGAGTTTTAAACACAGGCAATATACTTTGATGTGGTTGCAATTAAGTGGAAAATATGCTAAAAAGGCTTTCAATTCCCTATAGGGGGTTCAGGGTAGTTGATAGATACTTTGAATCAGTTCAGGCCAGCCCTATCAATGATTCAGGGATGGTTATTAGGTTGAAAACAGATTTCAGGGATGGAAGCAAAGACAAATATTTTTACACGTGGCTGAAATTAAGCAAGATGTCAAATCGCGGCAAATTTAGTTGCGTGCGTCGAGTGCAATTACGGAGGCACTATAAGGAGTAGGACGTCGGTTCTAGGCTCGCTAGAAAGCTTAGAATCTTAGCTTTAAGATGACAGTCATAACTCGCTCCTAGCACAAACGGTTCTGGAGATACGGCCGATTTAGTAAAGGTAGTTTTTCGGATTTTAATTTTTAAAGCTCAGAATGACAGATGACAGTTTTCAGTTTTAAAGATGACAGAATGACACGATTCTAGGAGGCAGTTCTAATGGGCTAAAATAGTTTGGATTAGATTATTTTAAACTAAGAGATTGGTTTTGGCACAGTGCTAGCTGGGTACTCACACTGGACAGGAATGCGACTTCGTCACCGATCGGGTCAGGATTGGCTGGACTTCTGCTAGCGGTTCTTCACAGCGATCCGGTCTCTGGTTCTGCTCTCAGCACTGCACAGCTCTGGTCTCTCTGGATCTCTGGTCTCTCTGGATCTCTGGTCTCTGGTGATTGATGGATTTGAAGTCTGGAGTCTCCCGGCAAAGCGTTCCGCAAGAAAGTGGAAAGTGAATCTCTCTACCTGGGTTTCAATGTTCCTTTTATGTGTTTTGAAAATGGGTGTGTGCCTGGGCCTAGCTAATCCTGCCCCTCTCACTTATCATTGGCCAAGCTTTCCTCTCTCCCTTGATTGGGGGAAAGAAATGGAGTGCCAGAGTGATGCTGTAGGTTTTATGGTCAGAGGAACCTCCCCTTGTCAAATTGCACACAAATCTATTTCTGACCCAAATACATATTTATCTATGTACCATTTTTCTAATATTATAGGTCCAGTTAACATATTTTCTGTAGCACCAAACCATCCGATCCCTGTCTTTGTACGATGTTGTGTGCACTTATGACAGAATTCTCCCCTTTTCATGCAGATAATGACCTCTAAACCTTTCCAGATTTTACACAAATGTGCAACAGGGATATGGGTTTCAGATGATAAAGTGTCAGATTTTTAAGAAAGCATAAATTTGGAGTAACAACCTTTTTTTCCGCTACTATCCCTAAGAACATACCACAGGGTCCTAACACCTCTTAAAATGTGCACAGAAAAATCACAAGAATGATGATGTTATATATATAATTTTGACAAGTCCGCACTGTGAATTATCCATATTTTAAAAATCATGCTCTGGCCCCAAAGGGGTGTGGTTTTCCAAAGCACATGGTGGAATTTCTGGTTTATCCACTTCCCCCAAGCTCAGCTTACTCTCACAGGCACTGCCCCTCCCAGTTTCTCCCAAGAGGAAGCCATTTACGACCCCCCCTAATATAACATTTGCCTGAGCCAGGACAGTGCTTTGTTTAGTTTCCTGTAGTCCCCAGGTGCCACTCCCCTAATTCAATCAGAGAGGTGTCATCTCCTTTTGGCAGGGGCAGCAGGATGCAGCCAGGCCTGGGAACACAGCTGCTGAATTCCCTCTCCTGTCGGGGGTAGTTGTCAGGCAGAATCCACTCTCTTCACGCCAGGCTTCAGCTAAATGTCACTTTAGATCCCAGTTTTCTACATTCAAATCAAACTGACAATTTTTACATATGCAGCTAGAACGCTGATTCTAAGTTCAAAACGATGACATTTCAACATTTGCAAACTATGTTACCCTCAAAAGTAGGTCACTCATTTATTTTAAACATTTCGATTTTAGTTGCTTTCTGTCCATTTAACTTAAGCTGCTGACATCCACAGCTCAGCCAGTTTTGTTATAAACATTGTTTTGGGCTCTTCATCTTTCCAGATTTTTTATGCACACAAGAATACATTCTGACAAATGTCTGCTGGTGTTCATTGAGATTTTTGAATATCTTGTGATGTTTAAAATAGCCATTTTTAGCTTGCATTCAGGGAAACAAAGGTGATTTTAAAGCGCTTTTTTTTTAGCCAACTGGTACTGCTGTTTTTCCTTTGGCACACATTTCACTCATGGCACTCCTGGCCCATCATGCTTGCACTGGTGGGTGGCAGGTCAGGGGACCACTTTGCTGTGCGCAAAACTGCACGGTTCTCTAGGATTCTGGCGCAAATGTGGGCTTTTCCGCCCTCTTGGATTTCCTAAACCCACAGCACCAAATGTTGAAGCATAATAGTCCAAACATGGGTCAGGACACCCACAACATCGAGTTTCTCTTTATGTGGAAATTACTTAAATTATTCAAAATATTACTAAGGAGTTACAAGATGGGATGAATGAAAGAATGGCGCTAGCTCTAGGAATCAAGGACAGGATGTGCAAAGAATTCTAACAGTTGAACAAATTACCAAGGCATGGATAAGATTACTTCGAGAGTAGAACAAAGACAAAGTATCAAGATGGGGTAGGCTATGTGTTGCTATGGGATGGGGAAATACTCACAGTCCACGCTTCAGTTTGGGATTTTGGGACAGTCTACCGGGTTCTGGTCACCGCACGGCGGGCGACCCTTACAGCAAATAGCTGAGCAATTCTGGTCCCTGGATGACAAAGGTACAGCTGGATGGCAGGGGTATGGCAGGCATGCAGTTAGTGGGCAAAAAGTCGGTCTGGTCACAGGATGCTCCCCAAAAGGGAACCACAGCTTTTCCCCTTTGTTTTGGGGGTTTTTAGTGGAATTTCTGGATCTAGGCCTTGATGAGAGAGGGTCAGCTATGCTTTGGCCTTGCAGTGGAATCTGGAATCTGGCAAGATGAATGTGGAAGATCAGGATATGGAGAGCTGGACATTTTGCAGAGATTGTGTCCAGAGTTCTGTCAGCCTCCCTCATTTATAAGGCATGGTGACATCATAGGATTATATGATAGGGCAGGCTTAGCTGGGCACACCTCTAAACAACTGTATTGGTCAGGGTGATTTCTACCGCCTTGCTGTCAGCTGGTTGGATTTTTAGGGATATGACATCAGCTTTATGAGGTGGGCTTTACAATGCAAAGGATCATCCCACAGTTACTTTAGCTAAAATCATTCTTCACATAACTCACACATTTACACAATTATGGCCTTTTTACAAATTATCTAGGCAGATTACATATTTCATGCAAAGTATGACAGTCCAACTCTCTAGTTTGTATGCCATTGTTTCGCCCTTCTAATCGATTTTAGTGAGAACCGCTTCACCAAAACTCCCACAACTTTAGGTGTGTGTGTGCATATTATCATAGGGCATATTTCTCTTAATTTTTAATGTTCCACCATATGTACTTTCCCAAAGATTTACCTTCTCCTGGTGTTTGTGTCCCATACATGCTGCCATGACATCTTGTTTAGAAGCCACGAAAATCACATTTAAACTGTAGAACTTTTACATTTCTGCGCTGTCTGGTTACAGAATTAACAGTCTTAAAAGTTTATTCATCAAATAGTATTTTGAGACAGATGATCAGCCTTTGTACTTCAACTGGGACCATTTTTTTTTCTTCAGCTACCGCTTCAGTTTCAGCCCAGGGTGGCCATGGAGTTTTCCCAGTTTGATTGAATGTTTGTTGCCGCTTCCCCCACTTCACATATGAGTGTCCCAGATCTATTGTCTCAAGCTGAAGCCCAGACAAATGTCTGATGAGCGTGTGACATTCCTTTGTCTTGGTCCATTCAAAGTTTTCAAAGGTAGCAGTTAACAGGTAGGTGTCCCAGAAACTAGTGTGGCTTCTTTTGGGGGAAGGCCTCCGTTTAGCCAGCAGAGCTTCCTCAATCAAACCAATGAATTTAATTATTTATTTTATTTTATTTTGTTCTGAATCCGAAGCAAGCCTATTGAAATAAAACATCCCATATCTGTTTCCCAATAAAAGCTCCTTTACATTGCTAGGCAAGGGCAAGTTTTTATTCAACATTTTACTTTTAAAATAGGCATTTGTTTTTGGTTTGTAAAAGCCCATTTTGACACATGGTAAATGCTGCTGGGATTTCTCTTTTTAAAAGGTTTTCTCTTCCATCTGACTTACGATATTGTTCTGCAGCCCCGGCCAGTTTCTTTTATACAGCAGTTTCTTAAAGACATATGTTCACTGAAATTGACATATGCCCATAAACCTCGGGTTTCTTTGAAGCATTGATTTTTTACATTTTGTAAGCCAAGGACAAGCGTTTTCCTGTGCGGCTGAAAGTAAAGCTTCTATTAATTTCCCAGTTCTGGCCTGACACAGCCTGTCATGCAGGGATAATGCTCTCTTCTGCTCTAGCACAATCTGAATATGGATGGGCATGGCAGGCTCTCACTGATAAAAGCAGTGTGAAGTTGAATAGATGAAAATAGCGTCAGGGCAGCAACCTTTTCAATGTAAAATATTCCCTTTTCAATGGGAACTTTTTGTAAGCAGCAGAGCAGCGCTGCTTTTGAATTCGCTTATTTTGGTGCACACAAGAACACATACTGGCAGCCTTTCTCAGTGTGCTCTCTGTTCCAACTTGCCCAATAGTTGTTTGGCAAGATGGTGCAGCCATCATTTTTCTTTAGTGTAGCTGCAAAACTCAGTTTTGATGTAGGGCAATGGTGCTCCAAGGAGCCTGTGCAGCCATTTTGCTGTTAACTGCAGACGTGCAGCTTTTGATCATGAATGGGAATTCTGCTGAGTGGGTCCATGTACCCCACAAATTGAATATCTTTCGAAAACATCTGAATAGTATTGCCAACATTGTCTTCAGCATTCAAGCCTATAATCTCACCTGGAAGTTTGGTGCATGGGACCACTTCCATTAATAGTTGGGCTCTCTTTTCATATGAACTTTGAATAGGACCATTGTGAAAAATCTGATGTAAGGAAACCAGCAGAGATACAATCAGGCTCGGGCTCTGGCAATATCAGGTCAAACAGGGCAACAAAGGGTTAACATTGTTCGCCAGCTGCAGGGAATGATTGACAGTTTAATTAACCAATCCCTAACGGAGATATAAGTGGTGACATTTCTTTTTCTTGGTTCTGGTTGCTAGGAAATGGAGGAGGAAGAAATGGAAAGAGACCCTTATGAATGGGCGTATTAGTTACCGGCGAAAAAGAAGTCTGTTATAAGTTTTTGTGGATATAATTGTTGCGCCGTTGCGCTAAGGAATTGATCCCACGTACCAAGGATCATTGAAGAGAGCAGATCCGACTGCCGAGGTGTCGCCGAACCGTTTGGGTGAGATACGGCTTCGAAGAGCGGTCCGTCTATTGAGGGGCGTATTACGCCAGCGCCGGCCTTGAGAGGAGTGGCAGACACTGGCAGACAGCTGATGACCTGCGGAGCCTCCGTGAGCCAATCGGATGGGTAAAGCTGGATGAGAGGACGAAGCAGCGGT
This sequence comes from Ambystoma mexicanum, assembly GCF_040938575.1. Taxonomy (NCBI): domain Eukaryota; kingdom Metazoa; phylum Chordata; class Amphibia; order Caudata; family Ambystomatidae; genus Ambystoma; species Ambystoma mexicanum. Next base: position 141,121,813 of record NC_090930.1, on the reverse strand, counting down.
TCCCGCGTTAGATGAGAGGTCTTCTCTGAAGAGGCCAATCACAGCATCGTTGATGCCCATAAGCTACGGCCCTTAGGAAGTGAAACTGACATTGAGGTACGAACAGTTCATTTAAGTTTAAATGCAACAGAAAGGCATATGAGATGACCAGAGAACTCCACACGGCTGAGTGAAGTACCAAAGGTTTATAAAACAAGCTGATGTGAAGGGAATAATAAGCTCAAAGTAAAAGAGACTGCATGAACCATGTTTTTAAGTTCATATGAAAACGTTTGCAGTTAATGTTACAGACAAGTTAAGAATTATCCAGTTATAAGAGATAATAAAGAAGGAAAGATACAGCACAGACAAAGATGTGAAATTACATGAGGCGTATTATAAACATCGACGATATTCAAGAGTGAAAGAGGGAGTTGAGCCAGAGGAAGGGCTTCAAGCTAGACAAGAAGGAAAAAAAGTTAAAGAAAAGAAAGACTTTGAGATCTTGTTAAAGTAATTCCTAGAGACTTACCTGGGGAAAATCCTGCTGTTCTGCATGAAGCCATTTTCAAGACAAGTTCATCAGGAGAGTTAAAGACGTATCCTTTTACCTACAAACCGAGAAAGTTATAGTTAATAAAAGAATTGTTACAATCAAAACAACCTACTTTCAGGCTCAGTGTATTATTTCATAGCCTACAGAATACTGACTTACAATTTTGGTGTCAGAACTGGGATCCAGTTAGAACACCATGGAGGAACTCATTAAAACACTGAGTGAAGGCCAACAACTTCTCCAACAGGCATTACAGATACAAAATCAACAGGCACAAGCTGACAGACAAGCTTTTTAACAGGCGATTCAAGTCCAACAAGCCCAACTATTGGAGGCAACCGCACTACGCAGGCATTCTCAAGTACCAGCTTCAGTGCTACAAATATATTCCATTGTAGAAGATCCTGCACATTTTTTTGTCAATTTTGAGAGGGTCGCCAGGAATGCGCAATGGCCTAATGAAAGTTGGTGTCATTATATTGCACCACTTATGACCGGCGAGATGCAGAGTGCATATCAGGCAGCCAACCCAACGGGCGAGACGACTTATTCGGATATGAAAAGAGTGGTCCTGGAACGTTTAGGTCATGATGAAGAGGCCTATAGGTTGAAGTTCCATGAGGTCAAGTTACAGGCAGAGGAAACTTCACGACAACTTTTTTATAGGGTCAAGGAGCTGGGAGATAAGTGGTTACAGACAGCAAACACCACAATTCCAGAGATGACAGAGAACATTGTTATGGAACAATTCATTGAAGCTCTACCTATTCCTATGCAACGCTGGGTCCGCCAACATCATCGACCCAGCTTAGTAGAGGCGGTAAACATAGCCTCTGCATATCAAAAGGCAGGAACTATTTGTCAAATACTAAACCATCTACAAGCGTGAATAATCCCCTTTCCAAAAATCTAGGCAATTCCCGATGGCCTAATTCGATGCTCCGGAAGATGGAGTGGGAACCTCCCAGAATGCGACCTGTCAGTGAAAGTCCAACGGGGATACGACCACCAAGTGTGATTCCAAAAGGGATGCAATGCTTCGAGTGTGGGGAATGGGGGCACATGGCGAGGTTGTGCCCTAAAAGAGTCAAGATAGAACCAATGGACGTGGGGAATTTAGAGATTCATAAAGAAGGAGTATTACAAGTACCAGCAATGGCCCCACGATCACCATATACCTACATTTGCGAGGCAGAGGTTGATGGAAAACCTACAAGAGCCCTGGTCGATACCGGCAGCTTACAGACTGTAGTAAGTACTGAACTAGTGGGGGATGTGGGAGTTTCAAATAAAAGAATTCCTATACGATGTGTTCATGGGGATGTGAGATCTTACCCTACCAAGGAAATAAATTTAAAAGTGGTTGGGGAACAGATGGAGGTCAGGGCCGCTGAAATGCCGGTATTGCCAGAGCCACTCCTTATTGGATCCGATGTCCCGAACTTTGCCAAGGTAGTGAAGAAAGTGGAGGAAAGTTGGTTGCAAAACGCCCCATTTTCCCATTCTGACCTCCCCGTAGCTTTAGCTACAATCAGAAAATCGAAGAAGGACTGGGGTGAAAGAAATGTTCTCCCTGTTGTGGTGGATTGGAGAATCGATGAAGGGGGCGATACTTTTCGCTTGGCTCAAGAATTGGGCCCCTTGTTGGCAAATGCTAGGTCAAGTGTTCAAGACGATATCTCAGGAAAAGGGCCCGGTTTCATAAAGGAGAAAGGGCTTTACTATCGGATCAGTAAAGAGTCAACTGGAAATCTCACAAAACAGTTACTAGTTCCTAGCAAGTATTACCAAACTGTTATGGAAGTAGCCCATGTACAATTGTGTGAAGGGCATTTGGGCACAGATAAAACCATACAGAAAATCTTGGGAAGGTTCTATTGGCCAGGACTATATGCCCAAGTATCCCGATTTTGCCATGCTTGTTCCGAATGTCAAAAGAAAAATCGAGCAAATGTTAAAAAAGCTCCATTACAACCCATGCACATTGTTTTGGAACCTTTCAGTAGAATTGGGATGGATGTTATTGGACCATTAGACCCATCATCCAGAGGGCATAAGTACATCCTCGTGGTTGTTGATTATGCAACTAGATATCCAGAGGCGTTCCCTCTTAAGTCTACCAACGCTCAAAGCATTTGTGACGTGTTGATACCTTTTATCAGCCGAGTAGGGATACCAAAAGAAATTGTCTCGGATCGTGGAACTAACTTTATGTCAGCGGTCATGGAGCAAGTGTGTGTAGTCCTGAAGATAAAGCATTTAAAAACAGCGGTTTATCACCCACAAACTGATGGACTCGTGGAGAGGTATAATCAGACGATAAAACAAATGCTACGCAAGTCAATAGATCCCGGAGATAGGGGTTGGGACAGAATTTTACCATGGATATTACTTACCCTCCGCAACACGCCACAGTCATCTACTGGGTTCTCGCCATTTGAGTTATTGTTTGGAAGACCAGTGAGGACTCTACTCGACATTTTAAAGGAGAGTTGGGAAGGAAACCTGGGACAAGAGATTTCTTTAACTGAGTATGCCTATCAACTTAGTGAAAGAATAGAGAACCTACAGAAGATTGCACGAGAAAATGTGTTACAAAGTCAAATCAAGCAGGAACAATACTACAATCGAAATTCTAAATTGAGAACCTTCAAAAAAGGGGGCCGGGTGTTGGTGTTGTTACCGACATCCGAAAATAAAATGCTAGCAACCTGGAGGGGTCCATATGTGGTGGAAGAGGTCCTTGGTCCTTTGACTTATAAAGTAAAGCAAAACGATCGAAGAATGCAGACACAAACGTATCATGTGAACATGCTTAAAAAGTGGACTGAACCCGTTACAAGCATAGCCATGATTAACACTAAGGAGGAACCCATGGAGCCGTTTCCTCAATTAAAAGGATAGTTAGGGAGCAAGGCTTTGAATATAAATCAATATTTGTCCGACAGTCAGAAGAGGGAGCTCCTAAACCTTATTAACGAGTATGCAGAAACTTTTTCCAGTCTACCAGGAAGGACGAAACTGGCCTACCCTCAAATTAAGACCCAACCTGGGGACGTAATTAGGATTAGACCTTATAGGATACCAGAGGCAAAGTTAGAATCAATTAATAAAGAAATTCAAGAAATGTTAGAATTGGGAGTGATAGAACCCTCGAGAAGTGAATGGTCGTCACCCATAGTTCTGGTACCTAAATCTGATGGTACAACTCGTTTTTGTCTGGATTTCAGAAAACTGAATGAAATCTCAAAATTTGACGCCTATCCTATGCCCCGGATAGAGGATTTACTAGATAAGCTTGGGAAGGCTAAGTTTGTAACGACCATCGATCTAACGAAAGGATATTGGCAAATACCATTACATCCTAATGACAAAGAGAAAACCGCGTTTGCCACGCCCTCTGGTTTATTCCAATTTACAGTTTTGCCTTTTGGATTACATGGTGCGCCTGCAACGTTTCAAAGGCTGATGAATTCCATTATTCAAGGGCATGAGAATTATATCGGAGCATATCTGGATGATATTATTGTTTTGAGTCAATCCTGGAATGATCACCTAACACATTTGCATACTGTACTTCAATTATTACAAAAGTCCGGCCTTCATGTGAATCCCAAGAAGTCTTTTATGGCTAACTTTCATACAAAGTATTTAGGTTATTTTGTGGGGCAAGGCATCATTAAACCCCAAGAAGAAAAACTGGAAGCAATAAAAAGATTACAATTTCCAGCAAATGCCAGACAAGTCAGAGCTTTTCTAGGCTTCATAGGATACTATAGAAGATTTATACCACATGTTTCAACATTAGCTACACCTCTGACCAATCTCTTGAAGTCCTCAGCCCCGCGAAAAAAGGAATGGCGTACAGCGGAGACAGAAAAGGCTTTTCAAGATCTGAAGGAGGCACTTTCGGAGAAAGCAATTCTTAATTGTCCCGATTATACATCTCCATTTTTTCTGCATACGGATGCTTCGGGCACAGGTCTTGGAGTGGTGCTGTTCCAGAATCAAGGGGAAGCTGAGAGGCCAGTTATTTTTATAAGTAGAAAGTTACTTCCCCACGAGATGCATTATGCCACAATTGAGAAAGAATGTCTGGCTGTAAAGTGGGCTATAGAGGCGTTATGATATTACCTGTTGGGACAAGAGTTCACTTTGATAACTGACCATGCCCCTTTGGTTTGGCTGGCTCGCAACAAAGACACGAACCCCAGAGTCCTCAGATGGTTTCTTTCCCTTCAGCCTTTCAACTTCAAGACCATGCATCTCCCTGGAAGGCTGATGGGCCAAGCCGATTTTTTGTCTCGGAGCACCACCCTTCCCGAGCGTAAGGGCCTAGAAGGGGGGGTGTGTGACAAATCTGATGTAAGGAAACCAGCAGAGATACAATCAGGCTCGGGCTCTGGCAATATCAGGTCAAACAGGGCAACAAAGGGTTAACATTGTTCGCCAGCTGCAGGGAATGATTGACAGTTTAATTAACCAATCCCTAATGGAGATGTAAGTGTTGACATTTCTTTTTCTTGGTTCTGGATGCTAGGAAACGGAGGAGGAAGAAATGGAAAGAGACCGTTATGAATGGGCGTATTAGTTACCGGCGAAAAAGAAGTCTGTTATAGGTTTTTGTGGATATAATTGTTGCGCTGTTGCGCTAAGGAATTGATCCCACGTACCAAGGATCATTGAAGAGGGCCGTTTGGGTGAGATACGGCTTCGAAGAGCTGTCCGTCTATTGAGGGGCGTGTTACACCAGCGCCGGCCTTGAGAGGAGTGGCAGACACTGGCAGACAGCTGATGACCTGGGGAGCCTCCGTGAGCCAATCGGAGGGGTAAAGCTGGATGAGAGGACGAAGCAGCGGTTCCGGCGTTAGACGAGAGGTCTTCTCTGAAGAGGCCAATCACAGCGTCGCTGATGCCCATAAGCTACGGCCCTTAGGAAGTGAAACTGACATTGAGGTACGAACAGTTCATTTAAGTTTAAATGCAACAGAAAGGCATATGAGATGACCAGAGAACTCCACACGGCTGAGTGAAGTACCAAAAGTTTATAAAACAAGCTGATGTGAAGGGAATAATAAGCTCAAAGTAAAAGAGACTGCATAAACCATGTTTTTAAGTTCGTATGAAAATGTTTGCAGTTAATGTTACAGACAAGTTAAGAATTATCCAGTTATAAGAGATAATAAAGAAGGAAAGATACAGCACAGACAAAGATGTGAAATTGCATGAGGCGTATTATAAATATTGACGATATTCAAGAGTGAAAGAGGGAGTTGAGCCAGAGGAAGGGCTTCAAGCTAGACAAGAAGGAAAGAAAGTTAAAGAAAAGAAAGACTATGAGATCTTGTGAAAGTAATTCTTAGAGACTTACCAGGGGAAAATCCTGCTGTTCTGAATGAAGCCATTTTCAAGACAAGTTCATCAGGAGAGTTAAAGACGTATCCTTTTACCTACAAACCGAGAAAGTTATAGTTAATAAAAGAATTGTTACAATCAAAACAACCTACTTTCAGGCTCAGTGTATTATTTCATAGCCTACAGAATACTGACTTACAATTTTGGTGTCAGAAGTGGGATCCAGTTAGAACACCATGGAGGAACTCATTAAAACACTGAGTGAAGGCCAACAACTTCTCCAACAGGCATTACAGATACAAAATCAACAAATTGAATATCTTTCGAAAACATCTGAATAGTATTGCCAACATAGTCTTCAGCATTCAAGCCTATAATCTCACCTGGAAGTTTGGTGCATGGGACCACTTCCATTAATAGTTGGGCTCTCTTTTCATATGTACTTTGAATAGGACCATGTTTAACAAAATACTGAACCAAATTGAGAAAAGAGTTTCTGGAACTATTGATGAAGTTTCTGTATGATGCGTACTCAACATAGATGCAGGATAAACTGTTCGAAAGAGAATCGAAAGGGCATGTGTTATTTACCCTGTAAACCTTATGATCTATTCTCATTCGGTTTAAACAGCTTCCATTTTCAGGCTACCCAAAGGCTGTTTCTGGTAAGGGCTTTCATTTGATTGGCTGATCGCATAATATGCAGATAAATATGTATGTTTTTTATTGGATTTTTTTTCAAGGAGTCCTTGGAGTTTGGTGACCAGAGATGAACTTTATTTTCTGTTTCAAAATCAGATGTAGTGCCATTGCAGATTTCTTTTTCCCCGCAGGTTTTCTTTCTGTCAAAGCTCCATCACATTTCCTTCTGTGGATTGTTTGTCCGAAGTGCTGCTTTTTTCAAACGTGTTTCCCAATGGCAGACCATTATCGGTCAACACCAGTGTATGTGGATCAACATTCATTTTCTTTTTCTGAAATCATCCTTATTTCGATTTGCCAACCCTTCTTTTCTGAAGATGTATTCATGACATCTCTCCTTTGATTTTATTATTTAAGTCCTCCCTTTAAGGGGCTTAAGATGACATGAAACAAATTAGTCGAATCACATTGGTTTACAGTTGTGTTTTAGGATTGCATTTTTCAAGAGGCCATATTACTCCTCGACTGAAGCAGAAGAGGCTGGTTTTATTTGGCAATTGAAACACTGGTCGCATCACTGATGTCCAGATGGGGAAAAACTTCATCATATGAAGTCGGTTTTCTGAAACATCTGGACAGAAATAAGGGGTTGTCTCATCACCAATTTCTTGGAATGTTTTTGCTGCTTCATGAGCAATGTCATTCACACACCCAGACAATGATTGCGATCAATGGATTTCTTCAATATGTTTCAGGAACATCAATCTCATCAATGTAAGCATCAATAAGCTTTACCTCCCCACTTTCAATGCAATGACAAAAGGCATATCTTTGATTTTTCACATTCTGTTATGTCACCTGCAGCAACCTTACCTGTTGTTCACATCCAGCAAGCATTAGTGTATTGAGAAGTAGATGCTTAATGATGTCAAATGATTCAGAGTTGATCATTAGTCCAACAGATCTAATGTAGAATTTCCCAACAAGTTTTGGCTTTTTGGGATAGCACTTCCACCGTCAAACGGTTTTAATTAGGTGGACCACATCTAACCTAATGTAGCAGGTGGGGGTTTCATTGTTCAAGCCACATAAGATTGACATGCAATTCTTTAGATACGTTTTAAGGCTGCATTCCTTTAGTGTCAGGATCCAAGTCTACCTCCCCCTTCTCCTCACCTGAATCCTCAGAGGTTAGTACTTTAGGGTTAGTCTCAGTCTTCTTAGGTTCCTTCTTCTTCTTGGAAACCTTGCCTTTAGGTGCTCGAAACTTCTTCTCGTGTAGATAATGTCTGGCCCCACCCGAGGCCACCGTGGCAGAAGTGGACACCTGCCTTAGGGGGACCCCAGGTGGCCAGCCTCTAGTTTAGAGAAAAAGCCCAAAGGCAGAAAAAACCCTAGTCCATAGATGGGTTCAACGATGAGTTGAATGAGATGGCACAGATCCTTATGCACAATGTCCTAAATAACCAGATTGTGTAGGATTCCAATAGGGGTACCGTACCAGACCAGGAGAGGTTGATTCAAATAGAACCCAAATCCTGAAGAGGAGAACTTAATAAAAAAAAGGTGAAAAGGGAAACAGCACAGAAGGAAACGGAGGAGTCTCAATATGAATGAGAAATAAGTGCAGTAGAAGGAAAGTGAGAGGAGAATATATAAGAGGAGAAGGAAAACGGAGTACCAAGGCAGAGGTAACGTACACCGGAAATATAATAGCAAGAAAAGAAAGTAAGTGGAAACCACCAAACAGAAAATGGAAAAGGAAGGGCTGCCGCCAAGTTCAGATCGGCGTAGGAAGAGCAAATGACCGACACCGCCAAGCAAGGAGCCGCGAGAGGCTGGAGGGATGCTGAACCCGGAAACACCAAGGCGGGTGCCAGTGAGGATGACAGATTGATCGGCAGAAGCGAAATACCGAGCAGACAGAGAGGTGGGTAAGCCCTAAGGTAAGAAGGAGCACAGAGAGTTCTGTGGACCGAAGGCATCGCTGACTGCAAGATGGCGGAGGTGAACACTGAAGGAAAAAAGAAAGAACACAGAATGAACTGCAGAACGAATCAAGGGATAGCTAGAGGAGCGGAGAGCGGAACGTAAGGAGAAGGAAACAATAACAAAAGGGGAAGAACAAGAAAAGAAACGGGAGGGCTAGCAGAAGGATGGCAATCACTGGAGTGTAAATACGAGTACACAGGACTCGGAGCGTTGAACGAAGGAAAACAGATACAATGCACTGGCTAGTGGGTGGAGCCTGAATATAAAGGCACCGGCGCCAGATTGGGTGAGGACTAGAATGTCTCACCGAAGTCGGAACCTCTAGCGGCTCCAGCACTTCCAGTCGCGGTTCCTGACATTTAGAGCATCTTTTAGCACTCCAAGTAAGGCATAGGAGAAGTCACAGACACATTCCTTAGGCAATCTCTGCATCGTTCAGCCATTTTTATGTCCAAAAAATCCTGGCATCCTGGTATCCTGGCATTCACTTAGAATTTGAGACACACATATTTGAGTATTTTCGCTATTGATTACAATTGTTTATGTCTATGTTTATTTATTTGGAATGGGCGCCAGACCCCGATATGGGCAGACAATCCATGTATTCATTTTTATTTTAGTACTAAACTGCCTGTGGCATTCACTTCAAATTTAGGGAAAGATTGCTTTGAACAATACTTTCTAAAAATGTATATTTGTTCTTCTGACCAGTAATGTACAATAAATGCATCATAAGAGATAGTATGAATATCTCCTATTTACATCTGAGTACTTTTCATCTCTGCAAGAGCCAAAACAGGATCTTTTAACTTGGGTGTACCAAATTTTGTGTTCATTGCTTCCTGCCTGGCATCCTGACAGATTCTCAGAGATGGTATAACGGGCGGCTCTCTTTCTGCAAGGGTAATTTCCTTATGAAGTTTTTCCTGCCTACAGTTGAACAGCAAACTCTTTAACATTTCTTCTCCACTTTTATGCCTTTTTTCACCTCTCAGCTGACTTTCCCTTGAATGTGTTATAGCCCTTGTGTCTGATGCCCTTACATGAAGGGTTAGTGGGTTGCCAGCACCAGGTTTCTCTTCTGCAGAAACATATACCAATGCCTTGCTGTCTATACAATGCCCCACTGCAGTGATAAATCTACTCTGATCATCACTCACTAGAACCTTATTCCTCTTAAAAGATAATGCGCAAGGAATTCCAGGATGCTTATAAAGTTCATCTGCAACTGCTGCACACCACGCAATCTTTATTAGCACACTAGGCCTTTTCTTGCATTGTCCTTTACTATAAATGACAGTATTAGGCTTACTCTCCAGTACTGTTCATAAGGTATTGATATCTGCCATACGACGGATGGCTCATTTATATCTAACGGTCCAAGGCTGCTCTCTGAAGAGTCCGTCTGTACTACAAGATTAGAACTTGTGCAATATTTCTGCTGTCTTTGACAGAGGTTACGTGATTTTAAACTCTAGGAGCCGGAAGTTCTGCAGATCATGATTATTTTGATATACATAATCATTGATCTGTTTTCGCTTAAAAACATACTTAAAGGATTCATGAAGCAAACTTCCCTCCAAACAGAATCTGAAGCTACCCTTAAAAATGTCAGTATAACATTTCAAGACTTCTTGTATGGTCTCATAAACAATGGCAGGTTTTCAAGGCATCTGGAAGTAAAATAGGGACGTGCAAAAAGCTTTTTTTGTTTAAATAAAAATATATAGTTCTGCTAGACAAAACCCTGAGCGGACTCCAACAAAGCTTTATCACGCTGGAACTCAATATGTGGAAAAATGAACTAAAAGTCAACACAACGAAAACTAAAATAATGTCACTCACGAAAGTATGAACTAAGAAACTAACTCAAACTAATTTAACCCTAGAAGAGAAAGCTCTGCCAACTGTTACCAATTTCAAATATCTAGGAATTTTGGTAAACCAATCAAAATCAGAAACAGAGTGGACTGAACACTTGATAACAAAAGCACAATCATTGGCACAACAAGGTAAATATCTACATGCCAAATTTGATAAATATTCCCATAAACCAATTGTCGCGTTTTACAAAGAGAAAGTAATGCCGACCTTGACATATGGAAGTGAAGCAATGATAAACATCCCCATGTCCATATGGCAAAAACCGGAATCTCTGTTTTGGAGGAACATTCTAAGTCTGCCGGCATCCTTTCCCATGCCAAGAATTAGGAGTGAAGTAGCGACACAATCCATGTCTTCAATGGTCGTGTGGAAACAAATAGGCCTATATAGAAAAGTGCTGAACGACGACACAATTCCAGCAATTGAAATTCTAAGGAAAAAAGAGAATGCGATGTTTACTACAACATTAGAGGTTTGGAAATCTGAAATGGAAAAACAACAAAAAAATGAAGAAATACTGCATGAAATGCTGCTTAATCGCTCTTAGCAAGCCAAACGAAAATTACAATTTAACGATTGGATCAAGACAACGACAGAAAAATCAAAATGCCATTGGAATTTGCAATGCGACTTGGAGACAAGACGCTTAAACCAACTTCCATCGTACCTCCTTCTGTTTCCTGACACTAAGATCCGCGTTATGTATTCAAGACTACGCCTTAACATTCTACCGACTAGAGCCGGACTAGCAAAAATGAAACATATCGAACCATCTTTACAGTATTGTAGATTCTATAATAAGAAAGAATGCATGGAAACCCTATATCATATTATCATGGAATGTTCAGCATTGGATAACAAACGCTCACTCTTTGGAGATTACTTTAAGATTGCTACTAAACAAATGAATGCCCAAGAGAGATGGAACCAGATCCTCTTAGGAAAGGACAAAAACTCATATTTACCATAATTAATTTCTGGCTTAATCTAATGAAAGAAGTTGATGAATAAAGAAAATGAAATAACACTCTTTTAAAAAATAAAAATGTAAGAAGGATGATTGAATCATAGTCGAGAACACTGTAAAGAAAATAATGTGTAAACATGTAATGAAAACTTTATTAATTAAACTACAGCATTTTATTAAAACATTTTTTAAAAATCAATATCATTTTCTTTAACGTTTGATTCTTTTTGTACACTTTTAATGACATGAGAATACAGTATAATGAAGGCCTCAAGGCTGCTCATTTCTGTCACCCCCATCTTACATACTTTTTGCAACACAGTGAAGGACCCCGTTGGTGAATGCTCCATCACCTGGGTTGTTCTAATTTTGCAGAATTAATCAGCCAGTGATCCACTGTTTACCCCTTCATGTGGAGCCATATGGAGATCCATGCCGCTAGTGCCACAAATGGAATCCATGGAGTACACCTTTGAAGGGAGCCCTAGAGGGGATCATCTGCTTTGCTATGCAGCTAGCTACGCCCTTGCTTAAGTACCATTCATTACATTTTATCAAAGAAACTCAACTTTCATAGTAGTGATGTGTTCTTAAGACATTACAAAACCTTAAAAATGCAATTGTGTTGCACATTACTCAGGATTCAATGGGGAAACAAAGGCCTGACCCTCTTTGGTTTCACTGTAAAATAATGCTTGGAAAAAATACAGTAACTAATGATGTTTTAGCACGTTGCACTAGTAAATTTGTTTTACTTTGTGTCAGTAACATTTCTTGAACTTAGCATTGTAAACCTTTCCGAGCCACTTGAAATTTTTCTAACCACTGCTGGAAGAAGTTTGAGGAAAAGAAAGTGTAAACAAGAAGAGATAAATTACCTCAATCAATTAACTAGATGGATGCAGGGTATTACCCAATTTGCAATTGATCGAATGCTACATCTGGCCGAATTCGGTCACTACCTTTCGATCGATTAAAATCGATCAAATTAGTTCATCACTATAGAACATGGGGAGCTAGGGTTGCGGGGGACTGGAGGCGGGGGGGAAAAAAGGAAAGCAGACCCTGCAGCGTCAGATCTGACCTACATAAGAGGGATGGAAATGATGTTGCAGGGTAAGAATGAAAGCGGACGCGTAAAAGGTAAGTGGGGGGGTTCTTTTGGGGGGAAGTTGATTTGTTAATTTTGGCCGCAGCAAAATTGGTTTTGCAGCAAAATGGACAGTTAATTCCACCGCAAACAAATATGCCACAGCCAAGCCACACAGATCCAGATGCAGCAGTGTACCGTTTCTCTTCCCTTAGCCAAGTAGCAAAGGCAGATGTTGCGCTTCACACAGAATTGCTTTTCTCCTTTTATAGTAACTATAAGTAAAACAGTCCTTAGTATGACTTGATAAATATATTAATCTCAGCTTACTTTCATGTAAGTAGCAACAACTGATACTGATTCATTATCTTCCCTGATTTATGACCTCACCCTATTCTCCCCTCCACCCCCATGAGCGTTTTGCTTTGCAGAGTAGTTTGTTCTGTGGCAGTTTGCACCTATATGACAGCCACACTTTCCTGGCGCAGGTAGAATATCTTACTGGTATGATGTAGCATTTTTTAACAGCATCATTTCAATAATGACGTGGCCCTTCCACCAACATACTATAGCCTTACTTAAGATAGCTTGTTTCATTTGCTTCCAGCGTTCTCTCACAGCATAATAAGGGGTCTATTTTGAAATATAAATTTCCATCATCCACATTGCCAATAGCCAGTGTGTGAATCTCTATTCCAGGGTTGAAAATGTTCACTAGCTGTTAGCTACTCAAAATAGATTCTTGGCGAGTAAGAAATTGTGTGCTGTGTGTATGTGTAGAATTGAGGTGGAAAGTGACTTCTTATACCTGGCTTGTAGTTTACAGCTTGAAATACTTCCCCCAGCTATATTCAGTAATATTTGGAGGCTCCACCTACATTTTATTCCACCACCCAATGCAGCTTTGCCGCCCCATGCAGGCTGCCAAAGTATCTACGTCAAAATGAACAAAATAACTGGCTGCATCTAGAAGACAATTGAAGTGTGAGATTGAATATAGTTGATGCATTCCATAATTTAGAACATTTGCATAGGAATATTGCATATGTAAATGAAATTCTCAGTAGAGGAAACTTATTGTAGCATACATATAGTGATTAGACAACACTCTAATGTAAATGTAAGCATTACATACATACCTTATCGGACTCCGGCAATCTTCTTTTAAGGTTTAATTATCAGTGACAATATCTGTTATTGCACAGTCAATCGATTTATTGTGTGTGCTGTAGATTTATAAACCATTCACAGAGAAGCGTTTGCTCTGTAAAATCTGCCCAATGTGAGGCCCTTTGCATGTGGGCATGCTCAATTGCAGTGCTCTGCTCGTCTATTCATGCTCAAAGCATAGCTTTCCAGGAAGTACTTTTTTAATGTCTGAAAGCCCCCTTATTTTGTTTGTGCTGTCTCTGAACATGTTTCTAGAACTTAATGTAGCATTTTGTGAGTTTATATTATACTGAATATGTCCTGGTGATTGGCTACTTTTTTGCAGAATATACTGAAAAATAGCAGTATCATGTTCTGAGCATGTCATGGTTTATAGTGTCCCGGGTTCTGAGGATGGCATGACAGGTAATGACCCCTGGTTTGTGGTGGTGATTTCAGATTTGCATTCCCAGCATGTCATGGGTGTAAGTGGCTCACCTTGTAAGCATGTTGTTGTGAAAATTGTTTCATGTTCTCAGCAAATAATGATGAACAATTACTTATGCTTCAAGGATATTACATTCTTTTGTTCTGAGTGAGGACTTCCCCCAGCGCAGCATCAAAGTCCTTCCTTTCAGTTTTTTTTAAAACGCTCTTTATTGGCATTTTGTAATAACAAACCAAAAACCAGTAACTTCTCCCACCCTCCCCTCCCTCACCCCTCCCCCAGTTCCCTTCCCCCAACACATTCAATGACTTTTAATAGTATCATCAAATTCACAACCCCACCGAACCCCCCCTACCCTACCCTCCTCCCCTTCCAGTGTCCAGATTACCCATCCGGGCATCCGTTCCTTCCATAGGTCACAGCAAGCAATCCTACATCGTCTATGGTATCCCTGAGGATTGGGTGGGTCCACCGCCAGTCCCTTGGTTCGTGTCTTCCCCATTCGTCCTTACCCCCCAAACCCCACACCCCTACCTAGGCTTTTTTCACGGCAGCCGTAAATCGTTAGTCTTTGACAAGTAATTCAGCAATTGAGTCCAATGAATCGATACATCCTCCACTTCCATCTCATGTCCACCTTCTGCAAAATCGTTAGTTCCGCCATACCCCACCTCCGAACATCCCTCTGCCACAGGTTTATCGCCGGGCCTTGTGGGCATTTCCATGCTATTGTCATTCGGCGTTTAGCCAGTATCAACAGGAACCGGCCCATTCTATTATTTTGTGCCTTTTCCCCCCTGGGAGCCTACCCCATAGACAAGTTTCCGGACGCCGTTCCAATCTGGTCCCCAACAACCCATTCCCACCTTTAATAACCTTGTCCCAATACTCAGCTATTATCCCACACTCCCATATCATATTCCAGAACCCAGCCTGTGCCGTACCACACCTAGTACATTCATCCGACATGTTCATTGCCCGGAGTACCACCGGGGTCACGTACGTCCTATGTAAAATATTAAATTGGACCAGCTGGAAACAGCCGTTCCTTGATGTCTTCCGGACCAAGTCCCAGACCTGTGCCCATTCTTTTCCTGGTATTTGACATTCCATGTCCGCCTCCCACTTCTCCTTAACTTTCAACTACCCCTCAGAATTCCCCTCCTACAGGGCTTTGTAGATCCGTGAAATACGCGCCTTACCCCCCGTCTGGTCTAGCAATACTCGGAGCACCGGACACAGCTCCGGCTCCTCCGGAATTCCCTCCCATATCTCTGCTGACCTACGAACCACTGCCCCATATGCTAAGAAAAGCCCCTGCCGTAGACCAAACCTCCGGCACCATTCCTTGCAGGTAAGTAGTTTCCCACCTTCAAAGAGATACCCCACCGTTTCACACCCCTTCTCCCGAAGCCTCTGTTTTCCTACCCTCCCAATCGCCTGGCGGAGCTTCTGATCAGCACCCCATGGGAAATTACCCTCATAATGTCCCCCAACCCCGTACCACCGACATACTTCCTCCATGTCTCTCTCAGCGCCTCGAACACTGTAGTCCTCCCCTTATTACCCATTGGAATTGGATACCAAACGATTTGGCAGCAGATGCCCTATCAACCTCCTAAGGGTCCCCCCCCCGTTTGGTCCCACACCAGCACTGACTGCAGCTGTGCCGCCACAAAATATTTTTCATAATTCGGGAGGCCCAGTCCCCTTCCTCTCTAGTTCTCCTCAGTATCTCTAAGGATATCCTCCTCCTCCCCGTATCCCACAATAGTTCCCTAATCTTAACATCCAGCATTTTAAAAAAGACTCTCTTTGCCACATAAGGTATATTAGTAAAGAAATAAAGCAGTTGTGGGAGAATCACCATTTTGCATAACGCCACCCTGCCCATCAAAGAAAGGGGTAAAACCTTCCAGAATTGGACTGAGTCTCCTATTTTTGACAATGCCCTCCCTGTGTTGTGTACAAACATATCCTCCATTTCATGGAATACCCGTATCCCCAAATACTGAAATGACTCCCTCTCCCACTTTATTCCCAACTCTGGCAGTTCCTCCAATGAACAATCCTGTAACCCCGCTAACGGGAACAGCACCGATTTCCCCGGATTAATGCGGAAACCCGACATGTATCAGAAGTTTCGCAGTATCTCGAGCAGCTCTGGGAGATACACCTTGGGATCTACCACGTACAACAAGTCGTCTGCATAAAGGGAAACTATATGCTTTTGATCTCCTGCTTCATTTCCGGCCAGGGCAAAGAAAATTGGGGAAGCTGTACACCCCTGCGGCGTCCCCCTTCCCAGTTCCTTTGTCCCAGACACTGGGCCTCATTACAAGTAGGGCAGTAAGGGTTAACGATCACCGTTAACAAGACCGTGCCGTTAAACCCTTACCGCCCTATTACGAGTTCCCTTTGCGGGTCCTTCCTTAACGCCTGCTTTTAGCAGGCATTAAGGACGGGACCCGCAAAGAGACTTTATAGCTAATAACGGTACCGTAATTTACGGTACCCTATAGGGGCTCAAATGGGAATGGGGAAGGGCCCTGGTGA
The DNA here is from genome assembly GCF_040938575.1 of Ambystoma mexicanum. Taxonomy (NCBI): domain Eukaryota; kingdom Metazoa; phylum Chordata; class Amphibia; order Caudata; family Ambystomatidae; genus Ambystoma; species Ambystoma mexicanum. The sequence goes on along the minus strand of NC_090930.1, from coordinate 141,105,195 downwards.
ATGGGGAATTATCGGTCCCACCAACCTTGGAATGGACCGGTAATTGCTCCATTCACCAGGGCAGAATCGGAACGAGTTTGGAGGCAGCCATGCCGCAAACAGCGGTGTGGTTACCTCCAAACTCGGAATGAGGCCCACTAAGTTGTTAGTCTTCACCATCCCCAGTGGTTTCTTATATAAGAGGGCCAGCCATCTACAAATATTATCCCCAAACCCAAATTCCTGCAGCACCCGAAATAGCCATTTCCACTCCAGGGAATCAAACGCCGTCATAGCGTCAAAGGAGGCTATTGCCATGTCACACTTCTGTGACTTCACTAGATCCATAATGTGGTGTAGATGAGAAATATTACCAGATGTATTCCTTCCCCGATAAACCCGCATTGGTCCGGGTGGACCAAGCTCGGCGCACCCCTTGCCCGCCTAGCAGCTAGGATCTCCCCTAAAATCTTTCCATCAACATTCAGTAAGGAGATAGGTCGGTACGCCGTACAATTCATCAGGTCCTTCCCCTCTTTCAAGATCACCGTGATCACTGCCTCTCTCATCGATTCTGGGAGACAACCCTTCTGAAAAGCTTCCTCATACACCTTCTGGAGTTGTGGCACCAGGATGTCAACAAACGCTGAGTAAAATCCACTGGCAGTCCGTCACTACCCGGCGCTGTACCTTTCCTCATTGTGCGGATCACCCAGCGAATGTCCGCCTCCTCAACCGGAGCCTCCAATTCCTCCCGCAGGTCTTCCCCCAGTTTCGGTAGCTGTAACGATTCCATGAGGTCCTCTACATTGACATCTACATACCCACCCTCACTCGTATAAAGCTTCTTGTAGAATGCCACAAAGGCTTCATTAATCTCCTTCTGGGTCCCAACTATTTCCCCCGTGCTTGACCTAAGCTTGGTTTTGACCCATTTCGGGTTTTCCCTGCTGATCAACCAAGCCAACAACTTACCCGCCTTATCCCCTTCTCCGTGCAGTCTAACATCCCACCTACTACTATCGTAGTGCGACAGCTCTGCCAGGGTTCCCTGGTAGAGCTCCAACTACCGTGCCAAAGCCTCACCCAACACCGGCACCCCCACCGCCTCCATGTCCAGTTCAGCCAGCTGGGCCTCCGTTCGCTGCAGCGTGTCTAGGAGCCGTTTACACATCCCTACTGTCATGGATAGGCATTTCCCTCTCATAGTCGCCTTAAAGGCTTCCCACAGCACTCCCCTAGATTCCACCGAGCCCTCATTAAACTCGAAATATGCTCTAATCCCTTCTCTAAGCTCGCCAACAAATGCCCCATCCCGCAGCGCCTCTCTTTGCAGATGCCATAACCGCCGCAGGGGTCTCCCATTGGTCCCAAATAATGTAGCCACTAAGGGGGATTGATCAGACAGAGGGCGCCCCAGATACATCATCTCCTTAAAATACTGGCAATGTTCCCTTCCCGTTACAATGTAATCCAGGCGCAAATATAAGCCATGTTCGCCCGAGTAATAGGAATAGCCCTTTTCCTCCCCATGTCTCTCCCTCCACACCTCCACCAGATCAAGTTTCTGAATGATCCTATGGAGTGACCTCATCATATACTTCTTAGGCACCCCCCCTACTCCCTGACCCATCCAACCGCTCATCCAAGTGACTATTGAAATCCCCCCATATTACCATTTCCCCCTATACGCCCCCATCATGCAAAGTACCGAGAGAAAGTATTCCTTATCATCCACATTTGGCCGTACGAAATAACCAAACAAATTGTCCTACCCTACCATGAGCCCTGTACAAGCACCGTTCTGACATTCTCATGCTTTAATACTGCTTCCACCTTCAATGGTACCCGCCTCGCCACCCAAATAAGCACGCCCCTAGCCTGGGTTGAATACGTCGTCCCGATTACTTGCCCCCCCCCACATTTTCCCCAGTTTCCCCAGCACCTCTGTACCCGCATGCGTCTCCTGTATCAAAGCCACTTGTATCCCCTGCCTCTTCAGGAACTCTCCCATTCTCCACCTCTTCTGGTAGCTCCCCATTCCCCGGACATTCCATATCCCGATTTTCAGACTTCCTAGCCTACCCATCTAAAATGCTGATGCCCTCACTCAAGTTACCCCCTCATCTCTCCCAGCATCCCTAGTACCTGTACCCGGATCCACCCCCACCCTCACCACATACCTTATTGCTGCTGTGCCAGTCCTTCCATCCCCTCCTTGTCCCCAACCCCCCTCGCACCTGTCCCCAACTTGGTGCTCTAACCACCGTCCCTCCCCCACTCAACAGTGTCGTTTGATCTGGGGGATCCACTACCTTTCCCATACCACCACTCCAGTGTCATATCCCCACAGCCCCCTCACTCCCAGATATCCAGTTCCTGGAGTACTATCCCATACTCATCTCCCCCTCCACATTACCCACATTCCTCTGTGTCTTGGTGTGCCACCTCTTTGAATCCCTCGGGCTGGGGGTCCGTTTTGTGTGACCTTGTGTCCAACACGTCCCATACCTCCCTTGGAGACGCAAAGAACCATGAATTCCCTCCCGACAACACCTTCAACTTTGCCGGGAAGAACATCATGTATTTTAAGTTGAGTTCCCGAAGATGGCTTCTCACAGCATCATATGACCTCCTCTGACGTTGCACCTCCAGCGTAAAGTCCCAGAATATCTGCAGCTTTGCGTTACCAATCTCATAGTGACCCTCTCTGCGGGCGTGTAACCGAGGAACCAGTGACCTCTGACGGGCCCATGGGATCAGAGCTGGCCCTCGAATACCTTAAGACAAAGTGGCTGCACCTCGAGGAGGTTGGGTTGCAGGATTCAAATACTCCATCACAATTCAATAAGGACCACTCAAAATCAGCACAGAGACTGTTAAGTTCATAAGGCTTTATTACCTCATAGCTGACACAGCACAGCCCTAACAGCAGTGCCCAAGTTCCCTGCCTCCAAGAGAACTCCCCTCCCAGCATGACACAGACATATTTATAGCAAAATGGGAGAGAGCAAAATGCCCCCACCTCTCCCTGCACAGTCTTAAGCACTTACATTGTTACATTAGCTCATTGTCCAATTACATTTAATTGGACTAAACCCTTCAAAAATGAGATACGTTCTAACATGCATTCTTCACTCTGTCTCGGTGCTCGGTTCAACTTATAATTGTGCAGCTGGACTTTTCAGACAAGAGTTTCGAACAGGCCTGTATGGTTTCTGCTCCTTAATCAAGTTTCTGAAGGCTAATGGCCCTGAACGTCTCAACTTTTAAAATGAGCTCATTATTACAGACTTTGAGCACTACTCAGTTCTTCATCTTTTAGTTACAATCTAAGTACATGCATTTTGTTAAAGGCATTTAGCCCAGGCGATTTTATGTCTGCATATAGAATATCTCATTGTCCATTCTGTGCTTTGTCACCACACTACAACATGGTAATGCCATTTTCGACTTTATAAACACAATGCCTTTGAGTACCAGTATGTTGTAACATTATAAACCCATATTGGCAACAACTTTAAACCATATTCTATTTCCATTCACCTTACCATTTGTCTAAACATTTCTTAACACGATCTTATAATTTGGCATATACTAACGTATTGTCATACTAAAAACAAACATGTGTGCCATCTCCTTCCATGTACGGCCTACTTCCTGTAATTGTGTGCCTTTAATCTAACTGTATGCCTTGGACTATTCACAGCCATTGTGAGACTCAAGAGGTTTGGTCAAGCTTTGAGGTAACCCATTAGCCCATTGTCTCTCTGTTTATCACACCTTGTCTGCATCTCCCACCCCAACAAAGTACAATCTCTCCTTAAGCATCTTCTCCTGCCCATGAACGTCATTTCACTTTGTTCCTTCCTCTTGTCCACATTCTTTCCTTTTCTGTATCTTCTGTTGTAGTTGTTATGAGTTTGGCATTAGTGGACCGACTGTCCTGTCGCCTTTCCCTCTCCATTGTGCTGTTTTCACAGTCGGTCTCCCAGGTTCTTTGATGCTTAGACCAGAAGTCCATCGTTTTTTCTTTTTCACATTAAGTTCACCTTTTTCTCAGAGTGTCTCTCTTTCAAAAGAGTTAATTATTCATTAGGTCCATAAGAGGGGACAGTTCAGCATGGGGATGCAGGGTTGGGGGATTCTCTTTGCAGACATAATTCAGTGTCAGGCTTTCACTGGGTTCCTCTACGACCTTCCTCTCTCCTTACACGGTTCAATGGCAATATTCCAAGGCATACAGGTCCCTCGATGTATACCTGTAATAAAAAACAGAATGAGTTTCTTTTGTAAAGTAAACGGGTCTCTACCTATCCAACACATTTCCTACCAATCCATTTCCTTAACCTCTCCTTTCGCATTTGTTATTCCCTGTTCTCTAGAAATCGAGACATTTCCTCTTATTTGACACCCCTGCCTCCTAGACAAGCTACACAACATTTCCTCTTAAACATTTCCCTTTTGTGGGTCATTTTTACACCACAACTAAAATACACCCCAGTCCTAGCACTGTGTCAGCTGGTTTAGACATTTTTGTTTACAATACCACATTATTTCCATCATGGGACACATTCTCCCTTCCGGGTGCCACATGCAACCCTAAGGAGACAAAACAATTAAAGAAGGACATCTTCTCTTTTCCTGGTTTTCTATGCACGTCTGCAGTAGATGAAAGAAACGTCCTTGGTGAGCCCCGTCGTCTGTAGAAAGTCAAGAAATAAGGAAAAAGTAATTCAGGCATTTGCAAGGGGTCAGGTTTTCTTCCGGACTTTAAGCCCCCTTTCTCCCTTTTTGTTATCAAAAATACTCTCTGGGTCATTCTACCCTATTCGTTGGTGCACATAAATACTTAATTCCCAAACCACCCCGCGGGGATACTTAGTTTTGGTTTGGTTCTTTGCTCAGCTTAGCTGTATTCTTCCAGGTTAGCAGTAAATTCTTCCTCAGCTCAGCAGCCATTCTTCCTGGTTAGCTGCACATACGTCCTCGGCTCAGCAGCCATTCTTCCTATTCTTTTTCCATTAGTTGGACCATGGTCTATGCTTGTGCTTTGTGTTCATCCTAGGGAGATAAAACAGAGGCGTTTAGCTGCACACCGTCCCTGTCTAACTTGATCTAGCCTACCCCTGTCTTCTTAAACTATGGCACCAATTCTAACTATGTGCCTCCACCTTTTATTGTTCCCAATAATGTTTCGCCTATTCTAATGCTTGCATACCTCTATTATCATACTCCATTTGACATTAGGAACATAAAAATAATTACTCACCTTCAATTTTACTTCTGTTTTCTGAGGTGGTCTTGAATGGCCATGCTGTTTATCTATTTCTCTACTCTTTCCGCACCTGATAATACCTATCTTGGGAAAACAGCTAACTTCTGAAGACCTTGTGTCTCCTGCTACCTTTTCCTGTTACTCACCTGGATCCTCTTACCTTTAGTGTTGGTCAATTGCGTGGTCACACCCTTTTGGTGTGAACTAGTACTTACCTTTTTCTCTTTTCTCCCTAATTTAAGGCCATGAAGACGATTTCTTGTGCTTCCACGCAAGAGGTCCATAGCTTGTCTGTAAAATAAATCAACATTGTTACTGGCATTCACAAGTTGTTTTGCTTACTTCACCATATTTACTTTAAAATGGTTTCTGCGAGTTTTCCTTCGTTTAATTGACCCAATTTTATCAGCCATACTCCTTTTCTTGGTTGTTTTTTATTGCCCAATGCTCCTTTTTTCTGTTGGCCAGGTACCCTCATAAATGCTATTTGTTTTCCACATGCTTCTGAGTGTATCCCTTATCCTTTTATTCCTTTTTTACTCAAGATAACCACTCATTTTCTGTGTTTCCCAATTTATTTATTTGTTTATTTATTTCTGTGACCTCTCCTTTTGAGCTTCCTCGCTTCTTCTCTGACCCTATCTTCTCCCTTTCTTCTTATCGCTATATTCCTTTTTCCCTTGACTTTCCTCATCCCTTCTTTCACGTACCTTTGCTTTTCTTCTAACCTTTGCTGTTTCTAACTGTCATGTTCATAGGCTGCTCTTTGGTTTGCGATCGAGCTGCTTTCCTTGCTTCTTTGCGATAAAGCTGTTCTCGCCTTAGCCTAACTTTCCTTCTTATCCTTCCGTCCCTTAAATCCTTCTCTTTCTTCTTCCTCTGTGCCTCATCTAACTCCTCCTCCGGCCTCCCATCATCACTTCCTTTCCCATCGAGTTTCAATGAGATTTGTCCTCCCATCCATTCGCCCTTTGTAAAGGCTATCTCATCAGTTCTGTCTTCACTTTCTTTCCTCTACCTTACCTCCCTCCCTTGTTGAGAGATGCCCTTGTCTGTGCTTGATCCCCTCCTTCATTAACGCATTATCGTGTCTCCCATTGTCCCTTGGCTAGGGATGTGAGATTCTTGTCCTTAACCTTCTCTTGCTTTTTGCTAGTACTGTATGATGGTGACTCATAAGCGGGGTTACTATAACCTGTGGTTGCTTTTAGCTCTCTTTAATGGGCGAAGTCCCCTAGGCTTACTTCCCTCGGCTCCTGTTTCAGGCGGGGCAGGCGTTGCTGCAGGTGTCACAACCCTCCCCCCAGTGCATATTTCAACCAAGCTGTTGGAGGCTCTACCTCCTTTCCTTGCTCTTATACTTTACAATTCGAGAGTAGCATAGCGTTTTTCTAACTTTTTGTTTGTATATGTGGCATGCAAGTAAGTTGCCATGCGAGGTAAAATGGCTTTAGATTAAGGCTCAATTTGTGGCCGCGGCATAACATCTTGTGGGCAGGACCTTTAACCCACTCCTCCAATTGGAGCGATGTTTCCCGGGCTTAACTCTGTTTCTATTGATATCCTTATGTGAGTCCAAACCTCCCATTACTATGAGCGAGCATCAAATGCAGCGAGCTCCAATCCAGCCCCTTCCCGCAAATTTTTATTATATATTTTTTTCTTTGATTTACTCAAGATCATCAGTCTATGTGCGATTCCTTCTCAAATGTAGAATCTCATTCAACTTTTTACTTGATTTCAACCAACAAGGAGACAAAATTCCTTACATTTGACATACAACAGGACATTTATAACAGACACTTGACAGACTGGACAAACACCAGCTGGACACACATATACCTGCCTTCTAATGAATACCCCGACATGGGGTTTAAACGAACCCCATTTGTGCCGTCTTTAATCGTCACCGTAGCCTATCGTCCCCAATTATGTGGGCTCTGGGTTCACATTTCTACTGATCGCTCTTTAAAGCGCAGGAACAAGGCGAATCCTTACTGTTTTCTCTCGGGTGCCCCCCTGGTATTCCTTACGTTTTTGTCTCTGGTGCCCTCTGGTAATCCTTACTTTTTCTCTCGGGTATCCTTCCGGTATCTTTACTTTTTCTCTCGGGTGTCCTCCCGGTATCCTTACTTTTTCTCTCGGGTGTCCTCCCGGTATCTTACAGATTTTCTCTCGGGTGCCCTCCCGGTATTCCTTACGTTTTTGTCTCTGGTGCCCTCTGGTAATCCTTACTTTTTCTCTCGGGTATCCTTCCGGTATCTTTACTTTTTCTCTCGGGTGTCCTCCCGGTATCCTTACTTTTTCTCTCGGGTGTCCTCCCGGTATCTTACAGATTTTCTCTCGGGTGCCCTCCCGGTATTTTACAGTTTTTCTCTCGGGTGCCCTCCCGGTATCTTACAGTTTTTCTCTCAGGTGCCCTCCCGGTATTCTTATTTCATTCTGCTCGCTCTTTTATTTATTTGCCATATTTCCCTAGTTTATGGCTGTCTTTATTTTCCTGGAGGCCATCTGTTTCTACCTCGTGTCTGCAAATGTTCATAATTCGCAGTCTGCGCCTGTATTTCTTAGAATATGTCATTCTTCCTCCGCCAGGTCATATCGCTGGCTATATTCATTATGTTGCAAAAATACTAAAAATCTTTTACTTCTCACTCACCCAATCTCATAGGCCTTCTGCTGCGTTCATGCCTTCAAAATTGCTTGTTTTTAACTAAGGCAGGCCCCAAATAATCATGCTTTCCTTGGTAACCTCAACACTGTCATCAGGCTTTCACGCTTTGTCATTCAAGTCTTTCTTCATTCATCTAATTCCTAGGGTTCCAGAATCTCAACCGCCCGTCTTAAACCGAAAGGTTTCTTTTTTTTTTCTTTTAATAAAATGCTCTCCACTCCGGCTGACAAGGTCTCAAAATTGTAACCTACCACCCCTGGTATGACTCCATGCAGACTGTCCTACCTGTCACAGTGGAGCTCCTAGAAACAATCCTTAGGAGCACCCCAAAAAACCCCTACACTACATGTGTGTTATCCCCAACTTTCCCAAAAGCAGGTCACAGAAGATCCAGTAACCTCCTTTAATTCCAGGGGCATTTTTTTATGTTTTAAATGATAGAACGCATGAATGGCAATGGACCATTCAGCTACAGGGCAGTGCCTGATCCTGCCTGCACGTTGATTTGAACACCCCATGTAAAATCACTCGCTCCTCATTTCATGAAGTCTATCACTACCTCTTTTTATTCTAACACTACTTTTGTAGCTGTAAAATAACCCTTACACATGCCATACCAAGTTACATGCTACACCCTGTTTGTTGCATTTTATCGTTAGAGTGCCAATGCAGGGACGTCATTTGGGGGTTGCCAGGGGTCGTGGCTGCACCCCCCGTGGGTGTCCCTTGTTTCCCTGCAGTCCCCTTTGCTACCCTTAATTATTTTAAAATGTTTAAAACCTTTCTATTGTGGTATCATCAGGGGTCAAGGGTCATTGAGATGTCACTTACGCTACCTTCATCATTCTGGTGGAGTGACGTCCCTGTGTCATTGCTTCCCTTTCACTATCTCATTTGCTAATGCCCTTTTCTTTCCCCTCCATGCTTACACCACCTACTCATTCATTTTTCGTTATTAACAGTGTTGAATTGTATTACTACACTGCCATCCTTGCTGGCATCCCACAAAAATCCTCACAGGCTCTAAAAGTGCAGAGTGCTGTAGTATGCAACTCTCAGTATTCTTTAAAAGAATACACATGACTTTGTGCCAGATGAGCTGCTCACTGGCCATCCATAGAGGAAGGCTACTCTTTTGAAGTCACAAATGTAAGTCTTACACAGCGCTGGTACATTGAACTGGTGCTGCTGCCAGGGTCAGTTCAGCCCAGTGGCGGCTGGTGACTTGGAAGTTGGTGGGGCGTACATGTCTTGGCGGGAATTAGGGAGTGAGCTAGACCACCTCACCCCACTCAGTGTGCCGGTGGCTTCTCCCTCTGCAAGGCATTTTGGAAAAAATGGCTTCCAAATGTGCAATTTACTGTCCAAGCCCACAGACATATGACATCACAAGTCCTGGCCTAATTATGAGTCTAGACAGCCTGGAATCCACTGAAATGTCTGCAATGGTTTTTTCCCAGCTCACGGACACCTGGTCCGGACTAATGTGAAAACATTAACAAATAATGCACACAAATATAATTTTCTAAAATAGAGCATCCATCAACGACCCCAAAGGCAGTTCACAAAAACTGGGAACACTGTGCTTCTGCCATACAACGCACACACACACTAACCTTAACTAAAGGTCCACATGTCAGAAATACAGCAATACCTGAGCCAAGGTGTCTGCAGCCAAAGGGTATGAAAGCCACGTGTCCCAACAGTGTTGAATGGGAAATTATATTGTGCCTCCTATTTGATGAATATACGTGTAATGGCCTACGCCAAGCTGCTTACAAGCCATTTGCGAGGAAATCCGCGTCGCAAGGTTTTGACCTCAGAGTTAATGAAAACTGCCATTTTAGGTCTATCCGCCATTTTAGGTTCTCTCTGTAAAGTCACCCTGTGTCTAAAATGGTGGATAGTATCATTCCGAATGTAACATGGCCGTCTTGACACCTGTGTACAACCTAATGTGTAACTTGCCCGCAGGACACATGTTAGGGTCATGAACTGAGACCTTGTCCTTCGCTGACCTGCATGTAGAGGATTACCTGTGCCAATGGAGCTAATCCGCGAGCATATGTCAAATACAATGTATCCAAATTCTGAACTGTGACTGTGAACACTTGTTTGACTACATTGTATAAAAACTGTTTGAGAAGGCTCTGCGAGAAAATACACTGTTGCCATTGAGGCTTGTTGGCGAATGTATTAAAGGCAAACCCTAAATGCACAGACGCGTGTACTCGGCGCGATCCCTAGATCTGTAGTACATTAACCAATAATAACTCGCAGTAGGGTTAAACATCCTGTTTTCAAAGGTATATAAAGCAAAACTATTTTAATGTACAGTCCCACTCACTGAACACACCGAACCATGCTGGATTTCGCTGTGTTGTACTGAGGGCCTAATAGCTTATTGGTTACATTGTCCTTTGAGACTGTTCAGTATAAAATAAAGATCTTTGTACGTTCCTTTGTAACCTGCGTTTGGTGTATTTCATTTTGGGGTATTCAGCCTCGATATCTTTTTCCTTGTTTTTACAACAGCACCCCATTCAGTGACATGTATGAGGCTGGTGGCATTCCCAGATATGCACAGATTCTGCCCTTTACAGGATCTCTGCTAGCCCAGAAAGGGGTTTGAGAGCGAGGAGACAGCTAAATTAGGCTATGACCTCCATTCTCTGGCTCTTTCAGAGCCACGCATGCTATAGAAAGAGACATTCATACACTGACTGCCATATTCCACTTGCCTAAGTTGCTGGCAGTCCTGCATGTATGTGCCACTGTGACTGCTGGTTCAATGACCCAGCCAATATTTTCTGCGATGCTCGGCCAGGGCCAGATTGGCTACCTGCACTAGGCTGCTTGCCACCCCACAATGTAAGGGAATCGAAATGGGGCTAAGACCTGTTTCATTGACATCATTGGTTTCCCCATTAGGTGCGCAGGATGGTCATGCAGCTTTGAATTCCCCCTTCCTATGCGAGGATAAAGATTCTCATTTAACAATTTATATATGCGCGCTCACTCTGCAACATTAGTGTTACAAATCACCACTACTGCTAGCATTCTATTTCCATATAGCACTTAACAATACATAAACACATACACATGCGTCACTGCAGGGCCTACCTAGGTGAGAAGCTTCTTCGACATGCAATGCGAGAAGCAAGCATTTCTTAAATCCTGCGCTGCTCCCCAGTGCTCTTGCTCATGGACTCCTTGTTTCTCACTGCTGTCCTCATTCACCAAAAGGGCTAATGCCACAGGGCTAAGCCCCCCCGTCTTGTCCCTAAATCATGGAATGCTTTTCTAGCGGATTTGGCGCAGAACCATCCCTTCTTATTTCTCGCAAAATTGTCAACCCCGCTTTGGTTACCTAACTCCATCAGCCCCCCCCTCAACAGCGTCCGCACTCATTCCCCTTTTGCTAAATTAACCACTATGCTGTGCCCTACGCAACGTACTCCACCCAGTGTGAGCCCAACATGCAGCCCATTCGTAGTAACCACGACATATGTCTATTAGTCCCACAACCACAGGCGATGCTTCATCACGCAGCCCCTAGTGTATGCCCTTTACTGTAATCTGCAAGCCCCTTTTTTCAATAGCATCACAATGCCTATGGGCTTCTGCATGCTCCGTGCTACTAGGATTCATTCATTCTTTGCCAAACGACAGTAGACCCTAGAGACATTTTTATTGGAGGGCTCATTGGGGTGGCTGCCCCGGGCCCCCACAATGCTGCTTGATCTAAAGCAAGATTCCAGTTTATATTGGGCTTGAATAGCTCATGCCAGGAAAATTTGATTGCATGCTACTGAGGCTTCAAACCCATTGCCTGTCGGTTTTGACAAGTACATTCTGCCTTGATCAATTAAAGCGTGCACTGCCTTTCGTTTTCATTGTGGAATACATAGTTTGGGTAACACGATTTTTGTAGCGTTACTTTCCCTTGTGGGAATGTTGCTGATCGTGCGCAATTGCCAAAGTTAAAATCCATATTCATCCGCGGGGGTTCAGAAGTTGTCTCAGTGTGTTAAGCACTTATTGTAGGGATATGTGTTCATGTGAAGGATCAGAAGGGCACATCCCAGTGAGGCTGGCTGAACCAGTTTTAAATCTGAAGTTCACAAATATACCTGCACAATTACTTGGGTTTGCAGCACTGTTCCTGCACCATATAGAGGTTAAAATTAGCTTGCTCAGCTGGGCATTCTTAAAACCTGAGTACTCCCTAAAAAGATGTGCATAGAATATCCGTCCCAGCGGCAACCCAGTGTGCAAATTCGAGACTGTGCAGCAAATGTGTTCATGCTTGTATCCTTTTTATGCCAGCAGACGGTACAGTGATCCTGGTAAAAACATATAGGATCCCTTGCATTACTGTGCTGTTTTCTGCAAGGTTTTACCTACTTACATGCGGGAAATCCCTTTCATAATGGAGAACTGATGCTAACATCATTCCCACCTTGTGTAACCCCCTTCTGTGATATTTTGGTTTTTATAAGTTGTCAGGTTTGGAAATGCGGGTTGCATACTTTTGCGGATGCTAACGGTATCTTGGTTCTATACTAGAAGTGAAGTAACCTCTTTGCAGATTTACTAATGTGGCCTTCAAATGTTTCTTGTTTCTCATTCTGAATAGCGCAAGAATGGAGAGGGTAGGGGCCTCAAAAGGGCGAAAACATGCTTAACTTGAATGCTGAACAGAAGCATAGTATGTCTCATAGAGAGTACGGTCTCTAGGTAATACTGAATATTCCCACATAGATGCCTCTCATGAGAGAAGCGCACAGGTTATTAGTAAGAATGCATTTCTTGTTAACCTCATTGACAGCGCGCAACAGATTTCTTTTTGACCGCGCTCATTCATCCTTATCGGAATGCTAGCTTTAATCATCCGGCTTTTAAGAGCTGGGATGTCCGCTTACCAGTACTAAAATGAAAGAATCTTGCAATGTTTTCCACAACAGGCTGGATGCATTAATATGTAATCAAGCCCTTTTTCTACAATTGCTGGGCTTCTCTATCATAAGACACATTCATTCTACTTGCAATGCACTCTGTCTTTTGAAATTAATTGCAATCTCTAACACACATGCACTCAAACATTTTATAGATCACTGAAATACCCTCACAATTACATTGGCTGCTAGCATGCCCAAAACGAATCAACAATGAAAACTTGTGATGACCCAGCCAGATCTGAGCCCTGCGTTTACCAGCCATCCCATGGAAATATTTGGCTGCCTGTCTTTTCTAAGATTCTGTGTGATTTAGATGCAAGTCGCACATGGAGAGCGTTCTCCGTGCTTATCTGTAAGGGCTGCTAATTTGCACATTCCTTTCTGGCTTGATCATCGCGTTCTCTCTCGTAGGCTCTTAGTGAGGGGCCTTGATTTATTTCTCTTGTCAACCCCCCTTTTCACATTCGTTCTCAACTGTGTTTTTTTCAACATGCTGCTCTGATGTAAAAACACCAAGAAAACAACCCCACTATGTTTAATCCCCACTTGCAACTTCATGCAGACATTCTAACAAAACCAGAGCTCTGTTTTTGCTTGAAGCATTTTTCAATCATTTCTTATATTTGTACACATTTCAGACTGGCAGTTTATGGTTCTTAGCCGTACCTCCCCTACACCTCACAGTTTAAATCATTGCCACATGTTGCATTCCTTTTCCGCGCAATGCGCTTAATGCACGAGAACAGTACTTCCATAAATCACCATACCTCAGCTATTTCAATGCAAAAATGTATGGTTCTTAGCACGATCTATCAATTATCTTGCCTGCTACAAGGAAATACAACTTTAACTCCTTCTCTGCCTTTCCCCTTGTTTCTGCTGATGAGGTTTCGAGACAAGTCCGATCTATGAAAGTCTTGTCAAAACAGGTCCACCCCTGTTCCTCCAAAACTATCAAGGACCACATCGACTCCCTGGCTCCTGCCCTGGCTGACTTCTGCAATCACTCCTTCGCCTCTGGAGTTTTCCCATCCCCCCTCAAGCACTCTCTTGTGCACCCCCTTCTTAAAAAACCCTCTTCCGACCCTTCCTGCCTGGCTAACTATCGCCCAATCTCTGTCACTCCCTTCCTGGGCAAGCTACTGGAGAAATTTGCCATCTCCCAGCTTAATCTCCATGCTGAATCTGTTGGTAGTCTTCATGACCATCAGTCGGGCTTCAGAGCTGCCAGAAGCACGGAAACTGCTCTCCTGAACATCCGTGAGGACCTGCTCTCGAACCTTGACTCTAACACTCCATGTGTTCTCATCTTGCTCGATCTCTCTTCTGCCTTTGATACTGTCAACCATACCATCCTGCTCAACCATCTCCGTGATAACCTGGGTATCACTGGTCAGGCTCTGGCGTGGCTGACCTCTTTCCTCTCTGATCGACCCTCCCAGGTCCAACTGGGGTCCTTCCTCTCTGACATCTTTTTCTCTACCTGTGATGTCCCCCAGGGATCTAACCTCTCTCCCTGGCTGTTCAACCAGTATCTGGCACTTCTTGCCCACCGCATCGCCGCTCTCTGCCCCAACTTTCAGTGCTATGCGGATGATACCCAGCTCATTTTCAGGCTACCCTCGGCCTCCTCTTCTCCTTCCCTCATCTCTGACTGTCTTTCTGCTATCCAGGAATGGTGTGCCGCAAATGACCTCTGCCTTAATGCCAGTAAGACTGAGATTCTATTCATCGGCACACCCACTCCCGCCTTCCCTGCAGCTCTCTGGCTAGCCTCTCTTGGCCTCCTTCCTGCTCCTACCTGCAAGGCAAAAAACCTTGGGGTCATCTTCGACTCCACACTCTCTTTCTCTCCTCACATCTCTGACATCTCCAAGAAGTCACACTACCAGCTACACCTTCTCAGAGGCATTCTTCCTTTCCTCTCCTTCCCCCAGAAGCTCACTGTCTCTAGAGCCCTGGTTCTCTCGAAGCTGGACTACTGTAACAGCCTCTATCTAAATCTTCCTGCCTCTACTCTCCACCCTTTGCAACTCATCCAGAACAGGACTGCGAGACTTGTCCTTGGCCTCAAGCCCAGGGACCGTATCTCTCCAGGACTGCAATCACTTCACTGGCTCCCAGTGGCTGCGAGGATTAAGTTCAAAACCCTCTGCATTGTCCACAAGGCCTTCTGGGGCCTTGGGCCAAAATACCTTCAACTCTCTCTTCCTAAATGTCTTCCTTCTCGAACTCTTCGCTCATCCGCCTCCAACTCCCTCAGGGTCAGCCGCTTCTCCAAGCAACTGTCATGCCTGCCGGACATACCCCTGGAATAAAGAGAAGGGGTACCTGTTTTAAGGTCCCTAGTTCTACAGGTCAATCTAACAAAAATATCACAGGATTTGAACTAGTAGACCAAACACAAAGATGACGGAGTACACAAGTGGTTTTAGCTTGGTTTACAATTCCCAAGTTTATTTTCTTTAATTATGCAAAACATGCTATATCAAAAAATATATATATTCAACATTTCATATAATTCTGTGGCCCATGCTCTTAATTCATTCATTCACATTTATACTTTCTTCATCAATCTCTCGTTCTGCACTTCATACTTTGAAAAAATGGTCTGTATATAAAAAACAGTAAAAACATCTGTTATCTCTACATATGTTTACAATTCATTGTGAAAAACATCCCCACCAATTTGGGGTATTACACAAGTCTGTGTTCTGTTATTCCCACAGTTCTCACGTCGACACGTGTTTCAGTTGCTCTCAGCGAGCATCAACATTAATACTCTCTTTGTATGGCAACCTTCTTCAGGACAAAACAACCCATTTTTCAGGCACATGTATTGACATGGGCCACACCATCTCCTATCCTGATGGGGTCAGGAGGGACAGTGGAATCTGGAGGCCAATAGTCCTCTCGTTCAAGGTAGCAGCAGCCACAACTTCCCAGGTGGGTTCATGCAAGACGTGATGTTCTATGGATGAAATGTCTGAGGCGGAGGCTTATAATTCCAAAGCTATCCTTCTGTCAACGCCTTTTTTTCTGGTTCATGAATCCGATTCTCGCCGTCTCAGATTTTCTTTCCTGCCTGCACCAAAATAACGCATACAGCAGCCAGCGGGGTCGACATACCCCTGGACCAGGAACAACTTTTCCATACAAGATGAGTTACGCCCACAGAACCAGTAGACCTTTTTACTCAAAATGGAGGTTGTTCGATTCATTGCCCGGAAAACGACGTCTGCATTTTTCACGTCGTTAATTTTCACGTGACTTAGGTCCGTCACGTGTATCACGGCAGAGCGTACATAAGCAGCGTGGAAACTCCATTCGCTGCTTCTGATTAAGTCAATTTTGGCGTTTGTAGCTGAACCCCGGACCTGCGTTCTCGCATTACTGTCAGCAAACTTCTTTGGCCTAATTTGAGCTTGTTTTCCTCCACACGCTAATTCCTGGGTTGCGTGTATCCTGTTCGCGTGCCAAATCTCCAGGTGGACGCTGTCTGCAAGCGCAGCTGTCCTGAGCTGCATGAATCCAGTTCGCGTGTCAAATCTCCACGCGGGGGCTGTCTGCAAGCGCGGCTGTCCTGAGCTGCGTGAATCCTGTTTGCGTGCCAAATCTCCACGCAGACGCTGTCTGCAAGCGCGGCTGTCCTGAGCTGCATGAATCCAGTTTGCGTGCCAAATCTCTACGCGGGCGCTGTCTGCAAGCTCGGCTGTCCTGAGCTGCGTGAATCCTGTTCGCGTGTCTAATTCTTCACGCGGAAATGCTGTCTACAGGCGCGGCTGGCTTGGCTGCGTGTATGCTGTCGCGTGCAATCCTGCACGTGTTTTTCTGAACTTCTTCGAACTTTTGGTACCTGTGACAGTCAACAGGTGAGATTCTTATTTTGTTCTTTGTGGGAAAGGAAGTATTTCATGAACTATTGGAAGGTGAATGTGCACAGTACATTGGACGCTACCCTGTGGTGCACCAACCCGGTATCTAGCGAGAGCCTCATGCCGTTCGGGATAAGTCTCCCTTACTAATCTTCCCTTCCTTTGTCGTTTGTTCAACTCTTGGAACTCTTCAAGATATTGTCCTGGAACTCTTCAGTTTAGCCTTAAGGTCAGTGTTTGAATTAATGCCAATTCTGTGTTTCTCAGTATTTAATTTGGGACAGTGTCTTATGATACTTATCTATTTTAGGCTTACTTCCTGTACAATTCCCACGCCCTTTCCAGTGATCCATCTCTCTGCCTGTTTTATTCAGTCAGAGAGTTGTATCATTTGGAAGGTCTAATTTGACCTGCCTTCAATCAAGTCGTGTGAAGATAGGATCCGGAAAAGCCCTACCAAATTGTATCCTTTTTTGGTTACTGTATCCTTTTCAGTTGATACTTTGGTGATTTATGACAGAATCAGAAGCCATGGAGGGTACGCATCCTATAACTGTTTTGACTCAGTTAATTTCTGACTTGAGAAATGAAATGATTACGGCACAGGATATGCTACGGCATCGAATGGATGTTATGCAAGATGCCATGCAAGTCACTCCTCAGGAAGTACAGATTCCAGCAGCCATTGCATCTGGATCTGGGACATACGACACCATCATTATCACAAGAAACTCTTAAAGTGGTTATGCCCACACAGTTTCCCTTGGCTCTTCCGGAAAGGTTCACAGGTGATCCTAAAACCTATAGAACCTTTGTTAATCAGTGGCGACTTCATTTCCTTTGCCGGCCTAATTCATTTCCTGATCTTACTACTAAAGAAGCATTCGTGCTTTCTCATTTGGGGGGTACAGCTGCTGCTTGGGCAAATCCTTTATTGGAGTCAAATAGCCCTTTGTTGTACGATTGCGATGATCTTCTGGCGGCTATGAACAAAGTCTTTGATATGCGCTATGCTACTCAAGCCACAGATCTGGAGTTGTTGAATTTACAACAAGGTACTCAACCTCTGTTGGCTTACATTGCGCGATTTAACCAATTAACGGCCGAAACCCGATGGCCGGAAGACAAGAAGACGGCTGTTTTCTACAAAGGTCTTTCAGAAGAACTCAAGGACGCGTTGTCCACGGTTCCAGTGGTTCCTACAGGTTTTTCAGAATTTCTTGATTTAATTTTACAAATTGACGCCCGAAGAAATGCCCGAAAAGGAGAGAAAAAACCTTTTCTTCCGGCATCAGTTTGTTCTGATACACCAGCACATTCTTCGAATGATCCTGAACCAATGCAAATTGGCGCAGTGAGAGGCCGGTTGTCTAAAGCCGAAAGAGAGAACCGAAAGAGAAATAACTTATGTATGTATTGCGGTTCCTCTGAGCATTTATTGGCGGCATGTCCTAAAAGACCAAATAAGCCTTCGGGAAACGCCAAAACTCGACAGTAGCAGGAGTCCCTGTGTCAAGTGTTACATCGGACTCCATTACATTTCCAGCTCATGCACCGATAGCTGTTGAGATGATGTTACGTTTCAATGATCAAGACTTGGCTTCCAAGGCTATGGTTGACTCGGGAGCCACTAATAATTACATTGATATCACATATGCCAAGAAATGTTCTATACCCCTTATAGACAAGAACAAACCTGAAACTGTTAATACAGTGGATGGATCAATCTTGATTTCCGGTATGGTAACTCAGGAGACTGTACCTATTCAGATGACTTTATCAAATGGTCATTCAGAGGAAATCGTCTTCGATGTCATTGCGGCTCCTCAATACCAAATAATACTAGGACTTAATTGGTTGACTCTTCATAATCCCGCCATAGACTGGGTTACGGGATTGATCCAATATCCTTCAGTTTTTTGTAACGAACATTGCTTTACCAGCCAGGTGGTATCAAATAAATCCCATATGTTGGCCTCTATTGAGGGGATCTCTGCTATCAATGTGGTACATCAAAACGGTACGCATATACCAAGTGAATATGCAGATTTTGCCGATGTGTTTGACAAAGGTCAGGCAGAACAGCTTCCTCCACATAGGCAATATGATTGTCCAATTGAATTGATTCCTGGAGCTAAAATTCCTACTGGTCGAGTTTATTCTTTGACTCTCAAAGAAGATGCTGTCTTGAAAGAATATATCGATAAAGCTCTGGATATGGGATTCATACGGCCATCTCAATCGCCGGCTGCTTCTCCTTTATTCTTTGTTCCAAAGAAGGAAGGAGACCTAAGGCCTTGCATTGATTACAGGGCTATTAATGACATCACCATAAAGAATCAGTATCCTTTACCTTTGATTAATGTCATGTTAGACCAATTAGGAACTTCCAAGTACTTCTCTAAATTGGATTTGCGCAGCGCTTACAATTTGGTTCGCATTCGTGAAGGAGACGAATGGAAGACCGCTTTTAAGATGCGGTACGGCCTTTACGAATATTTAGTGATGCCTTTTGGTCTTTGTAACGCGCCAGCCACATTTCAGTTCTTCATGAACGATATCTTCAAAGATATGATGGATCAATTCGTGGTGATTTACTTGGATGACAAATTGATATATTCATCATCCTTTCCAGAACATGTTAAACACGTCTCAGCTGTCTTACAAAGACTTAGAGAGAATAAACTTTTTGTTAAAGCCGAGAAATGTGTTTTTCATACACAAGAAGTGGAATTTCTGGGTTATGACATTACCAATCATGGTGTTCGAATGAGTCATTCTAAAGTGAAAGCTATATTGAATTGGCCTATCCCACACAATGTCAAGTCACTACAGTCATTTCTAGGATTTGCGAATTTCTATTGCAGATTTATTCGTTCTTTTTCCAAAACAGTGGCCCCATTGACAGCTTTAACTAGCTCTAAAATTCCATTCTGTTGGAACCAAAATGCCCAAGCTTCCTTTGAGAAGTTAAAAGAAGCATTTACAACTGCACCTGTGCTTCAGCATCCTGATCCGGATGGTCAGTTTATCGTTGAAGCAGATGCATCCAGTGTCGCTATAGGAGCAGTACTCTCGCAGATTTCTGCAGAATCTAAGGAGGAGCATCCAGTTGCTTTCTTTTCACGTAAACTTACCCCTTATGAACAGAACTATACTGTCACTGAGTGTGAATTACTTGCAATCAAAGATGCTTTCCGAGAGTGGAGACATCATCTTCTTGGGGCCAAACATCAGGTGATGGTGTATTCCGATCATAGAAACCTTCAGTCATTTAAAACTATGAAATGTCTCACAGCTAGACAGGCCAGATGGCATGTGTTCTTTGCTCAATACGATTTTCAAATTACTTATCGCCCTGCCAGACAACATGTCAAATCTGATGCTTTGTCTCGCATCGGTGAAGAGGTGAAAGAAGAATCATCGGTACAAAATAAGCTGTTGGCAGATCACGTGATATGTAGTTGTTCTGCAGAACCGTCTCTAAAAAACGAATTACAGGAGTGGGTGAAACTAAATCCACAATTGATCCAAGAATTGAACATTGATTTATACAATGGTTTGCCTTTTAAAAAAGGAGTACTCTATCTACCAACTGATACCATTCAGAAAAAAGCCCTCAGTTGGGGTCATGATTCTTTGATTGCCGCCCATCCTGGACAGAAGAAGACTCTAGAGCTATTGAAAAGATGGTGTTGGTGGCCGTCTATAACACAAGATGTTATAAATTATGTTTCAACATGTTCAGTATGCAGTCAATGCAAGACTACTCCTGGCAAACCAGTGGGTTTATTCCAGTCTCTACCAGTTCCCAAAAAACCATGGGACATGATATCAATGGATTTTGTGGTTGAACTTCCAAGAAATAAAGGCTACGATACCATATGGGTGGTGGTGGACTACTTTACAAAATTGGCGCTTTTCATCCCCTGTATTGGTGTACCAACAGCTGCTGGTCTGGCTGATCTATTCATCCGGCATATATTCTGGTTTTTTGGTCTACCTTCAGTGATCATCACTGACAGGGGATCACAATTTGCGTCACGTTTTTGGAAGGCACTAAATTCGGCCTTATTAATTGATGACAGGTTGTCTAGTGCTTATCACCCTCAAACGGATGGACAGACTGAGAGAGTCAATAGCACTATGGAACAATATCTGTGATGTTTGTGCTTGCAGTTTCAGTCAGATTGGCTCAATGTTTTGCCGGCAGCAGAGTTCGCCTATAACAATTCCTATCATAGTGCTATAGGTACTTCACCTTTCTATGCTTTGTATGGGCAACACCCACGTTCCATTCCTTTTGACTCCAGTTTGTCTTTGGATACTCCTGCAGCAGGACGTACTTTTAGGGATCTTAAAAGTCTACAGAAAAAAGTTGAGCAGCAATTGGAACAAGCTAAAAAACGAGACAAGTACTATGCCGACGCTCATAGAATTCCTGCACCTGTCTACAAAGCAGGAATGAAGGTATGGCTGTCCACAAAAAACTTGAGAATACCCGGCAAAAGGAAATTGTTGCCTAAATACATTGGGCCATATGAAATTCTCCAAGTTATAAATCCAGCTGCTGTCCGTTTGGCTTTGCCACAACGGTGGCGAGTGCATCCCGTTTTCCACGTATCGCTCATCAAACCGTGTTCGGATGCTACTAGATTACCTGTACGGCCTGTTGCTATTTCAGTGAAAGGGTCCTGACGAATATGAAGTGCATGACATTCTGGACATGAGGTTGCGGTCTGGAAAACCATTTTATCTGGTAGATTGGAAAGGTTATGGTCCCGAGGATAGATCCTGGGAACCTCTGTCGAACATTCATGCTCCTGCTTTATTAAGGCGATTCCACTCGAAAAGGGGAGAAGCTGCTCCTTTGGGGGATGGCACTGTCATGCCTGCCGGACATACCCCTGGACCAGGAACAACTTTTCCATACAATATGAGTTACGCCCACAGAACCAGTAGACCTTTTTACTCAAAATGGAGGTTGTTCGATACATTGCCCGGAAAACGACGTCTGCATTTTTCACGTCGTTAATTTTCACGTGACTTAGGTCCGTCACGTGTATCACAGCAGTGCGTACATGAGCAGCGTGGAAACTCCATTCGCTGCTTCTGATTAAGTCAATTTTGGCGTTTGTAGCTGAACCCCGGACCTGCGTTCTCGCATTCCTGTCAGCAAACTTCTTTGGCCTAATTTGAGCTTGTTTTCCTCCACACGCTAATTCCTGGGTTGCGTGTATCCTGTTCGCGTGCCAAATCTCCACGCGGACGCTGTCTGCAAGCGCGGCTGTCCTGAGCTGCATGAATCCAGTTCGCGTGTCAAATCTCCACGTGGGCGCTGTCTGCAAGCGCGGCTGTCCTGAGCTGCGTGAATCCTGTTCGCGTGCCAAACCTCCACGCGGACGCTGTCTGCAAGTGCGGCTGTCCTGAACTGCGTGAATCCAGTTCGCGTGTCAAATCTCCACGCGGGCGCTGTCTGCAAGCGCGGCTGTCCTGAGCTGCGTGAATCCTGTTCGCGTGCCAAATCTCCACGCGGACGTTGTCTGCAAGGGCGGCTGTCCTGAGCTGCGTGAATCCAGTTTGTGTGTCAAATCTCCACGCGGGCGCTGTCTGCAAGCGCGGCTGTCCTGAGCTGCGTGAATCCTGTTCGCGTGCCAAATCTCCACGCGGACGCTGTCTGCAAACGCGGCTTTCCTGAGCTGCGTGAATCCAGTTTGCGTGCCAAATCTCCACGCGGGCGCTGTCTGCAAGCTCGGCTGTCCTGAGCTGCGTGAATCCTGTTCGCGTGTCTAATTCTTCACGCTGAAATGCTGTCTACAGGCGCGGCTGGCTTGGCTGCGTGTATGCTGTCGCGTGCAATCCTGCACGTGTTTTTCTGAACTTCTTCGAACTTTTGAGATTCTTATTTTGTTCTTTGTGGGAAAGGAAGTATTTCATGAACTATTGGAAGGTGAATGTGCACAGTACATTGGACGCTACCCTGTGGTGCACCAACCCGGTATCTAGCGAGAGCCTCGTGCCGTTCGGGATAAGTCTCCCTTACTAATCTTCCCTTCCTTTGTCGTTTGTTCAACTCTTGGAACTTTTCAAGATATTGTCCTTGAATTCTTCAGTTTAGCCTTAAGGTCAGTGTTTGAATTAATCCCAATTCTGTGTTTCTTAGTATTTAATTTGGGACAGTGTCTTATGATACTTATCTATTTTAGGCTTACTTCCTGTACAATTCCCACGCCCTTTCCAGTGATCCATCTCTCTGCCTGTTTTATTCAGTCAGAGAGTTGTATCATTTGGAAGGTCTAATTTGACCTGCCTTCAATCAAGTCGTGTGAAGATAGGATCCGGAAAAGCCCTACCAAATTGTATCCTTTTTTGGTTACTGTATCCTTTTCAGTTGATACTTTGGTGATTTATGACAGCAACGAGTTGGGTGTAGATCTCTCTCTGCAGCAGGGGCCTCCCTCTGGAACAGCCTTCCTGCCTCCCTGAAACTTGAGGAGAACCATCTCTGGTTCCGGAAGCACCTCAAAACCTTCCCCTTGGCCTCCGCTTTCTCCCCCCCGCCTCTCCCCTGCTAAAATTACTGAAACTGCACTGAATCCGCAACTGGGCCCCTCACCAATCTCGGTCCTTGGCCCAGCCACTCTCCCCTGCACTGCCCCCCTGGCAACCCCTGCACTGCGGGACTGTTCTCTGCATCCCTACAGCCCCCCTTCCGAGCACTTGTCTGCACTTACCTTGCACTTGCCACCAGCTGGCCTTTAGTATTTATCTTGTTATTCTACTAACCCTGTATTGCACTTTCCCCTCTCCCTTTCACCCTTGCACTTTTCCCTTCCCCTCTACCCTTGCACTTGCACGATCTGAATGACACCTGGCCTAGTAGGATCGTTGTCTGTCTCCCCTTGTTCCCCCCGCCTCGTCGCGCCTTGAAACACTTGTGTATAGGCGCGTTACAAATTCCATATCATATCATATCATATCATATCATAGCTGCTGGTTTGAAACACAATGTGTTCACTAAAAGTGTACCAGCATTTTTGCACTTCTGACAGGTTGTCTAACTCTGTTTGGGCTGCAATCACCACGGATTTGTGTGCTCTAAACTACAATATTTGCCCACTTCTTTTGATGGAAATTTTTGCAATTTCAAAACCTTGGCTTGATGCCAATTTTTTATTCATCTTAAAATATATTTTTATACTAGTTCCACTGTTTTAACTGTGCATGCAAATAGTTATGCCATGAAGCGAGCCACATGCCGCAACATACAAATTTAGACACATACATAGCGTGACATGTACACAAACCCTGAACACTTGCATGCATGCCCCTCATTAATATTTTACTCTTATTATTCATTTTTAAATGCAGTTAGCGTATTTGTTTTGTTCCCATATCTTAGCTGCCATTATTCTTTTTTCCCCATGTTCCTGTCTCTTTTGGCTATGGCAGTTTTTCACTCACCTTCTGTTCTCCCCCCTCTCGATCACCGCCTTCTTCAGGTTACCGTCTGGTCCGCTGGTCCGCCAGGATGTGTCGGGTCCCTTCAGGCCCCGCCTGCAGTCGTCTATGCAGAGCTTCACAGTCCACTCAGCCCGAAATGGCGAAGGACTCATGATATTGCCGAAGACCTAAAGTTACTTTGTCAACCGCCATTAGGTGACATTTTCTTTTTATCAATAATCGATGGTCAGAAACCGTCCTCTTGCTACCAAGTGTAACCGAGGACCCAGTGACCTCTGACGGGCCCATGGGATCAGAGCTGGCCCTCGAATACCTTAAGACAAAGTGGCTGCACCTCGAGGAGGTTGGGTTGCAGGATTCAAATACTCCATCACAATTCAATAAGGACCACTCAAAATCAGCACAGAGACTGTTAAGTTCATAAGGCTTTATTACCTCATAGCTGACACAGCACAGCCCTAACAGCAGTGCCCAAGTTCCCTGCCTCCAAGAGAACTCCCCTCCCAGCATGACACAGACATATTTATAGCAAAATGGGAGAGAGCAAAATGCCCCCACCTCTCCCTGCACAGTCTTAAGCACTTACATTGTTACATTAGCTCATTGTCCAATTACATTTAATTGGACTAAACCCTTCAAAAATGAGATACGTTCTAACATGCATTCCTCACTCTGTCTCGGTGCTCGGTTCAACTTATAATTGTGCAGCTGGACCTTTCAGACAAGAGTTTCGACCAGGCCTGTATGGTTTCTGCTCCTTAATCAAGTTTCTGAAGGCTTATGTCCCTGAACGTCTCAACTTTTAAAATGAGCTCATTATTACAGACTTTGAGCACTACTCAGTTCTTCATCTTTTAGTTACAATTTGTTAAAGGCATTTAGCCCAGGCGATTTTCTGTCTGCATATAGAATATCTCATTGTCCATTCTGTGCTTTGCCACAACACTACAACATGGTAATGCCATTTTCGACTTTATAAACACAATGCCTTTGAGTATGAGTATGTTGTAACATTATAAACCCATTTTCACATAATTCAACACCACATAAGTCCCTTTGAATTTCTCTGGTTAGGTTTAAGTGGGGGGGGTGTCCACTTCATTCAGCTGTTGATTCAACATATATATATAGGTTGGTACCTCCGTTAGAGGCGTCCTGTAGGATGGCATCCCGATCTTGGAAATTCATAATTTTGGCCCCATCACCCTCTGCGGGGCACCTGGCGGAGGGGGCCTTCCCGGCACCCTATGAGCCCTCTCCACCGTAAAGAGCTTGGACAAGCCTTTAATCCCTAGTACCTTTAGGATCAGGTTTTCCGCGAATAGCTCTGCACTGGGGCCCTCCTCTCTCTCCGGGACTCTGACGGCAGATGTTACAGCGTCTCGAGCGGCCCTCTGTATCCTCTGCTCTAGCTTCCAGCACTTGGGCTGCCCCCACCAGGCCTGCCACCTGGTTTTTGAGCTTCTGGACGTCATCCTCCACCGTACTGACCCTCTGTTCCACTTCTGTAACCCTCTCGCACACTTTGCGAAGGTCAGCCCTCACCAAGGAAACATCCACCCCCACCTCTTTGATGCTTTCCTGGAGAGTGGCTGTGGAGACCTGTATCGCCTCCATTAGCGAGTCCAAAGTCACTGTGCTTCCTTCCCCTCCTGAGGGTCTCTCCCCTGCCTGTTGCTCTGGTCCATCCTGTCTATGCGCTCTCTCCTTCGCTTCTGTATATTTTTCCATTCGTTGCTGGCTTTTGCCCATATTGGACGAGTCCTATGAATTCCGCCCCCCGGACTCAGGTTCTCTAACTCGTTTCACATCTGGTGTCCCTAAATCCGGTTCTGCTTGCCCCGCCTTGTGTCCTCTAGCGAATGAATACACTGGAGCGGGCTAATCCGTGCTGGTATCCCAGCACACTGCTCTAGGCCCCTTTAGACCTTGCGTCGGACCCCTTCCATTCTCTGAGGTCCACTTCCCACAGCAAGCTCCCTGTGCTCCAAGTCCACAAGTCTTAGAGGGACCTGCAACTCCCAGGAGCCAGAGCCACTACTTAAAATCCCTGTGGAGGTTTCTGTAATGACCCCTGGTGCAGGGCCACCAGGCTATCCCTCAGTCCGGCTCCCCTGGCTCCAACGACCGGGCTGGGGTGCACTTCCCACCCTCTACTCCCTCTACCTTTCTGCCACTCCAGCCTCTGGGGGCATCCACTGCACCAGCCCCCAGTGTCTCTTCACCAGTCTCTCCCGCTCACCTCCTCTGCACACAGGAGGGGCGACTCACTCCGGCTCCCACACAATGACTGCCACTGGCGTCCAGGCTCAGTGTCCTCTCTTTGCTCCTCCTTACACCTGCACCACTCACTGCCTGGGTATCTTGGGATCAGCTCCCTCCACCACCGCCTGGCCTAGGCTGCAGGATGTCTCCGATGGGGGTGACAAAGGGGTGCGTCCCCTATTTCTCTGCCCCCATAACCGCTCTCCCCCAGTCCCTCCACAAACACCGGACGTTCACCGCCACATCTCCTGTGTGCCCCGTCTCCTGGGAGCGGCTCTCTCCGGTCCCCTCTCTGTGGTCACACTCCGCTATGCCGGCCTTGTTCCCCACTCCGCCTCCAGCACACCTGCAACACTCACCAGCCTCCCGGGTCGACTGCCTCCACCCTGGTGGAGGGAGGACCCCGTCCGCCTCTCCAGTCCTGGCCGACGCTCCTCCCCGCTATACCCCTCCTTACGTCCGGACTCTCAGTATCCCACTGGGGGGCGGGGCCGCATTGAGGTCCTTCGTCGCAATACCAGCTCCAACGCCCCCAGGCTCTCCTGCCACGCCGGGGCCAGTCCAGCACCTCTGCCTCTCTCTTCCACCACACGGGTGCGCAGTGTGTCTCCCTCACGTCCGGGCGCCGAACAAACCGCCTCACCACTCTTCAGTCCGTATCAGGGGCCATCTTGGGCGCGCTTATTCCCGTCGACTGCAAAGACTTTCGGCAAGGATTAGAGCCAGTTCCCCATCTCGTTTACTTCCTGGAGTGAACCATGCACATCTCCAGATTTTCAGCTTCCTTCCCCATCAGTACAATCTCAACCCATGGGGGTCATCATGCAGGATTTCAGCAGGATTCATGCGGTGGCATGGGAGCTCCGAAGGCCTACGTGCTCATCGCTCGGCAGTTGGCCACACTCCACCTTCCTTTCTGTTTGACTTGTATTCTGTGTTATTTGCATGGTTTCCTTTGTCTCAGTACAACACAAGTTGTCCTTCACAGGTACAGTTAAAGTATTTGGACTACACTAACAAATTCTGATTTGTTCTACATGTCTTTCTTCAGGAGTTGTCCTTAAAGGTCTGTTAGTGATATGTAGCTCAGTGAGTTCCTCACTAGAACCAAAACCCTTGTCCCCAGAGGGGGAGTCTCTTCCAGTGAGGTCCCGCTTGCCTCTGCCCCTAGGAAGGGTATTGCGTAGCAGGCTCTCATCCCCAACCTCAGAGGAAAGCCTGCCCCTTGGGGAGACGTGACAGAATCCCACAATTCGTCACAACAGGGATGGAAGGAACGTCTCTGTGCGCGGGTAATTGCAGCAACCTCCAGTGTGATTGCCACCTTTTAGGTGTTGAACTCTTTGCTGGTGTCTCATATTCAAGACCAGTATGGTCCTTCTACAATCTCGGAGCACCTCATATGCAGGATAAATAACCTAGGACCTAGTCATAACATGACTCCAAAATCTTAAGGAAAGACGTGCCTTATTCCCAAACGTATACAGTGAAGAGGGTTTTCTCCTGGCATTTGACTTAGAATCGTTATTAGATGTCCACAAGCGTGGGCTTGTGGCGGGCAGGGGATTCACGCGGTCCTCTAACCCGCAACAACAACAGGCGTTATTATTTAGTCTCACGCACAATCGCATGTCCTTGAAAAATGAGCCATTCACTCCCTTCCGATACGTGAGTGTGCCCTGCAGTCACGGGTTCAAATCCCCACCCATCATCCATTCTTCTGGAGCTTGCGCAATCATGAAGTCACTGTGCCTGCCCGAGGAGCGATGGCCGTGAGAACGACATCCCTAGAATGAAAGAAGACATCTATATGCTTTCCTTTCCTTTAGCCAAACTTCTCAAAACACGTTACTCATTGCAAAACGTAGATGTGGTACGTGGGATTTAAATCACTTGAATTCCAAAATGTAATGTCCGCAAGCGCGTGGAACTTTCGTAGGGATTTGTAGATTAAATGACTGCCGCGCTTTGCTTACGTGCATTTCTACTGTTAGCCAGTAGAGGGAACCCTGGCCTTGTTCTATTGCGCTTGAACACATATAGGCTATAAATGTATGAACTGGGCCTTCTTTAGCTTCAGGACATCTCCACAGTGCTCCCTTGGCTGCACACTGGGCTGAAAATGCAAATCCAATGGCAATCGCGCCTAACACACAGGGCCGGATTACTGCATTATTTACTCCCAGCATCACCCCCCCCACCCATATTATGATTGCAGTTCTCGCCGTTGGTCCTACTTTTTCAGGCCATGGTGTTATGTTATTTGGCATTTGTATAGCACCTACTGCCATTGGTCTCGAAGCAATGTGAGGATGAGCGCTCTTTGGAAGACGTACTCTGAGTTGAAAGGTAGTGAGATGAGTGGAAAAAAGCATTACGCCTGATCGAAGATAAGCATGGAGTTGGAGTCCCTGGTCCCTAATAGCAGCTCATATTATCAGGTGTGGGACGGATGCTGTGGCAAATTATCAAGAGAGTCACGTTTTGTGTAAAGCCGGGCAATCGTTTTTTTCGTGGGACTCAGCTGTATTCTATGGGTGGTGTTGGTGGCCCTCGGCCGGATGGTGTTTAGTTGAATAGTGAAAGGGCGGGTATAGGTGAAATGCAGTATGAGATAGGAGCCCTAGAGAGGCACAATCCAATCGGGGCAACATGCAGCCAGTGGCAGGATTAAAACAATGACTTAAAATGGCAACCTAGACTGGCAAATGTGAGCGTGGCAAAATACAAACTGTGGTAGGATTGACAAAGCAATGTGCTCAAACGGGCTAGGCAGATCATTTCCAGTAAACGCTGCCCTAATATGGAACGGATTACTGAAGGCAGTCAGGCTAGAGAGCTAGCCTTTAGGAAAGCACTGGAGGCAGCTATTTTTAGACTGCTATAGCAGATCCCTAGGGTAATAAATAGCACTCACTTGGCCCGTCTGTTACTATGTCGTCCTTGTCTACATGCATGCGCCCTGATGCCTGTGGGCTTCGGTGCAATATACATGAATGAATACATAAATAAATGGGAAACATAGGTTCACATAATGCAAACAGTGACCAAGTACTATAGATTAAGCTGTGTTCTCCACTTGGATTGTGTCCCCCTAAATTCATTAAAGATCACCTTCAGCTTCCTTTTACCTGCTATGTCTTCGTTTGCGATCACACCTTTTGCATCAGCCTCCATCCCTCGCTTTCCCTTTATTGTGAAAGCACTGGGGAGACAACGCATTGTCTGCCTGTGGGATTTCACTGAGTCTTCCAACTATCTTCACCGCCAGCATGCAGGCTTTGGGACATTCAGAGGGGTGGCTTGTGGACTAATTCAGGAGGGATGTGGCCGGGCAGTCCAGACCCCCCGCACCTCTTGGGGTAGGACAATGCTTCATATGCATATTCCCTTCTCCCCCTTCTGTAATGGCATGACACTGGAAAAAGATGGTTTGGAGGTCCACCCATAGCAATGGCAGAGGTTTTGAGTGATTTAAAACCCTCCATCTATCACTCTTCCGTTTTGCATGAGTTAACGTAGGTGGGCGGGGATTCTCAGCCATGGGCCCTGAGCTTGCTCTACCTTTAGTCTGAAGCGACACCTCGCTGACGATACCCAATGGGGCTGAAAGATGTTGCAATGAGGTTGCTTGTAGGTAGACCTTTGCAGAAGGAATGCAACCTAGCTGAGCAAAATGAGAAGCTCCCCCACTCTCGAACCTCGATCCTTCATGAAACTACAACAGGGAAATACTGGATTCTCTGATCCTTTGCATAATCATTTACCCCATGTGCCTTCCCTTGATCCTACTGCTCCCAATTCTCTTATATCCCCAATTTCGAATAATGAAAATTCCTCTCAATTATTGGAGCGTGAATTACATTCCTTTCCTGTATTAACTCGTATTTTAAATTTATTGGACAGGGGACATGAATTTACACACGTGTTGTTAAAGGATATAAAAGAAGCTATTGTTGACAATTCGATTAAACTAGCAAAAATCGAAGGGTTTATGCTAGCCCAGGAATCCTGTCATAAGTTTCATGTTGCTTGTCCTGAACGTACAGCGGAGCTTGTAAAGAGAGGCTTTCCTGCTAATCTGGCAAAACAGGCTTTAACATCACAAAGTACACAAACAACTGAGATTACATATCTGTTAAATGGCATAGCCACTACTTTTGCTAATGCCACTGCTGGAGTTAGTTTGCCTGTAACTTCTACCTCTGGCCCAACTCCAACGGACATAGCAGAGGTGGCTAAACTCCAGCACGATAGAATATTACAAATTGAACAGCTGTTATTCAGATCAGAGCTGTTCTCAGCCGACCTTCTTAACAATGATTTAAATGCTCAAGCTGCTACTGTGGACGAGCAGGCTCCTGATAGTCCCTCAGCGCTTACAAATTTACTTGAGAATTCCACCTTGACCTCGCCCGACTTGACTGAGGTGCCATCAAATATTTATCATCCTTCTCGGAGGATAAAAAAATCCTATCAGAGAGCATTGAAACGAAGAAATAAAGCAAAGAAACACTATGCCGCCATTGCGATTGATGGCAGTGCAGCCATCCCTTTGCAAGCTCCAACCAAAGGTTGCACTCATGGTGATGTAATACTGAATACTTCACAAATTGGAAGCGAAGAATTTCACTTTAATTCTAGCCAACTGAACGAAGAAAGCTTAATGGCGTTACAAATAAATTCCTCTAAAAAAGCCAAAAAAAAAGCAAAGAAAGGAATGTGTTCAAATTCTCTCAAACCCATTACTGAGAATGCATTAGAAGATCTCACTCAGGCTGAAGAATCTGCCGTCTGTGGAGATGTTGTAAGCTCTAACACGTTAGTTCAGGCAAATCTCAACACTTTCTTTCCCCTGATTGCAAATAAAAAAACATCAGGCTGTAGTGGGACTAGCATTGCTAAGAAAGAAGCCCTAGAATACATTGCTCCATCCACTGTGAATATTGCAGTAATGTTTCATCAACCCATGCCTACGATGCAATTGCAACCCATGCCTACGCCGCAAATGCAAGAACCTCAATTCTCTCTCCTGCAGAACACTGACACCCAAATGCTCCTTCCAACTGTGTTGACAGCCACCAATAATCCTAGTGGAGCCGCTTCTGCCATGCACGCTGGTTCATCCTCTAGCATCGCCACTTCCTCAGAGATTATCTCGGTGGTGGCTGCGTCTCCTTCTGTGGTGGCGAGTGTGGTCTGTCGAGAGCCTATTGCTGTATGTACCCCGGATATCACAGAGGTTATAGTTAATCGCGATCTGCGTTCCTTCAATGAAATCCCCGAAGAGACGCAGACCTTGATTGGCTGGTCCAGTAATCAACAAATCAATGGAGTGGCGCCTATCAATCGCTCATTCTTGATGAACACCATATATAAAATCCCCTCGCTGCGCAATTTAATTTCCCAAGACATCGAATGGATAAAGTTACCCTTAATCAACAACAATCGCATGCTTTGCAAGGTAATCTCGCCCATTATTGCAAAGCTAATTTGGGAGCATAAATTGGACCTAATTTTCTTGGGACTGGAACTACAAGCTTTTTCTTCTTTCGATAAGGCAATGCACTTCTTGGAATTTATTCCCCCACCCACCTCGTCTAAATGTAATACCCTGACTAATTCGGCCCTTACACCTTTGGAGAATGAAAAAATCTTAGTTCAGTTGGCCTCCCTTACTTCTGCTCTAAATGGACTTTTGGGAATTTTGCCGCCTCCTCAGAAACCTTTACAAACAATGAGCACGATTGCGGCATCTTCATCATAATGTAACAAGCTTATTGTTCAATCCTGGAATTGCTGTGGCCTAAACAATCTTCTCACATGGTTTACAAATAGAAAACTGAATGCTCTTCCTTCTATTTTATTTCTGCAAGAAACCATGTGTTGTAAAGAATTTTGTCTTGATGGATTCACAGCCATTCATAATACCGCACGCCAGCCACTGTCTGGTCGGCCAGTTGGAGGTATTTCCATTCTTCTCAATAATGATCTTGTTTTTGTAATAAACCGTAAACTGTGCTCTCAATTGTTTGTAATGACAAATATTGACATTGATATTTCTGGACTAAAAAAAGTGATGTTGATCTCCATCTATTGGAACCCCGCTAAGCTTTCCATCGATGAAGCAATCCACCTTCTAAATGAATTATTTACAGAAACTTTCTGCAACTATCCAGCGACAGAAGTGTTGATTTGTGGCGACTTCAATGCGTATCTATTCGCATCTAAAAAAGTTCATCTTTCACACATAGCCTCTCAGCACTTCAAAACTTCACACGCTAATGGTTTAAAATGGGCCCAATTTTTTTGGTCATGGGACCTAGTAGTTGTAGATCCCTTATCTCCTCAAACTTTCCTAACTTGGCACAGGGGAAAGGCTTGCTCGACTATTGATTATATTGTTGTCTCCCAGGGTTTAGCGGGCATTATTGGTCCTATCACTTCGTTCTTTCCTGCTTACGGTGATCATGCCATATTACAGTGTATCGTACTTGCTGAAATCCAGTCCTTTAGCAGACTCCAACCGCTGTCTCTAATTCAAAGCGACAGACAACTCTTGTCTATTCACTGGAACATCTCTACCTGTCGACGTCTAACATTTTTAGTAAACCGGGACTGGTGGCCTGATCATGATCAAGGGGCACATTCATGCCAGACTATCCTTGCATGGAATCTGCAAATGATCCATAATCATTTAACTACCCTTGCAGAACTTGCATTGATACAGCCGCAATCAAATGCTCCTGATTATGTTCTGTCATGTAAAATCGCCAAATTAAAATCGGAAAGAAATCATGAGCTAAGAATTCTTAAAAGAAACTTCTATTCTACACACTGTAGCAATTACTGTGTAAGTAAGAAGTTACTACTAAGCAGATATAGATGCAATATAAGAGCGGCCAGATCGGCATTTCATTCAATTGGTAACCAAAACATGGTACGCCTAATCTGTAACCGCAATACGCGGGACATTTGGAAACTACTGCGTACAGTGAATAAAAATACTAGGCCTTCGCTCGAATCTTCGATTGATGGCATTGCTTGGTCCAACTTTTATGCACAGAAATACTTGCTCCCACCAAGATTCTCATCTGTAGACATTATGGACTTAGTTACCCATATTCCAATGATATGCCCATGGACTATCGAAGACATTCTGTCTGCCATTTCTAAACTTAAATCCTCAAAATGTGCAGGTCCCGATGGCCTTCCTCCCTGTGTAATCAAAGACGACCCACTGTTTTGGGCTAATACTTTTTTGAAGATTTTTCAATCTATCTTTATCCAAAAACATCTTCCGACCTCGTGGGCTTGCTCTATTATCATTCCATTACATAAAAAAGGACCTACAAATGACCCCCTCAATTTTAGGCCTATTGCACTTTTGGATGTGGCATCTAAAATCTTTTCCCTCCTCCTTTTGAAGGAGGTTGAAGCACATATTTCTGAGAATCATATTCTAAACAAAGCACAGACTGGTTTTCGTAAGAACATGGGCACACAATTAAATGCCACAATCCTAGCACATTTAAAAGCTGCAGTACTCTGTCCTAACCATGGTCCAATCTTTATAGCATCTCTGGACTTATCCTCTGCATTTGACTGCGTTATTCGCAGTAGGCTCTGGAACAAAATGCTCCGATTACAATTCCCTCCCTACTTGGTTGCACTAATCGCATTGTTACATGACAAAACATCCTTTAGAGTACACATTTCGAGTCAGGGCAATTTGACTGCCCCCATTTCTACTGCAATTGGGGTTAAGCAAGGATGCAATCTTGCAGCAGTACTATTTAATCTTTACTTATCTGACATTGAAAAGCTATGGGACCCGGCTTTCTCTAATACAATTCGTCTTGGCAAACTTCAGCTGTCTTGGCTTGCGTATGCCGACGATGTGCTTCTCTTTGATAGTACCCAATCAGGTTTGCAAAACAAACTGAATATTTTTCAGCATTATTGTAGCGATAACAACTTGACGATAAATTCTACAAAATCGAACATTCTTGTGCTTTCCTCAAAAATAAAAACTCGTAAATTTCGTTGGCACCTGAATTCTTGTAATATTCTAATTGTTAAACAGACTATCTATCTTGGCTATAACTTGGCAAATAATTCTTCTGCTATTTTTTGGCAAATCACACTTGCAGATAAAACACGATCTCTGCAAAACCAAATGAAAATGATTTTTCATAGGTACTGTAAATTTTCTCTACTTCCGTTGTTTGAATTTTATTCTAAGAAGATTGAAGCAATAATTTTGTACAGTTTAGATCTATGCCTCTTAGACCTATCGGTCTTTTTAAATAAACTTCAGGCAAAATTGTGGAAGGCAACATTAGGTCTTCCGCATTATCTTCCTAATTCAATATTACTTCACGAACTAGGGCTGAACTCTTTAGCAGTGCGCCATGATTGGCGCACTTTAAAGAACTTTGCAAAAATGTGCACTCCGATTGAAAATTCTATTTATGAGGACTTTAAAATCATGTTGCAGGAAGCCTATCCTATATCGATCAGAACTTTTTACAAGCGTATGCTTTCTATTTTAGCGAGTATAAACATTTCTGCTGAAGCCTTTCCATCTAAACTACTTAAAGCACATAAACGACTGTTCGAGAATGATTGGGCGGCTATCTGTTCGCAAATCTCGGTCTACAAATCGTTCACCGAATATGCAAAATTCCGTCACAAGCAATCGCCAAGATTACCATACTTAACACTCTGCCCTTGTGCAGAAACTAGAGCCCTTTACATGCGATTCCGTCTAGATCTATTACACACGAAAGTAAGAACGAAACACTGGGAGAGGACTGCTAATAATACTAACAGTATTAACTGCAGATTTTGTAATAAATTGGAAGTAATCGAAACTTTAAAACATCTCTTTCTAGCATGTCCATTCTTTGAAACCGAAAGAGTGAAATCGATTACATCTTTCAGTTCGACAGACTCGAGTCTGACAAGAGAATTAGTTTGGTCACGTTGTATGTGGGGCTCCTCAAATGCTATCATTCTAGCGACAGTACGCCTGGTAAAAATCATTGAGGAGGCACTATCGTTGAGCTCAGAGACTGCTCTCCATCGAGTCACAACTTTTGGTGTTTAGGTCAAGACTATTTACATGCACGCATGTGCGTATATATTTATGTGTGTGTGCATATGCATGCATGTGCGTGGTTATTACCAAATTTTTTGTATATGTTTACTTTCCTTGTCATACATCATGTCTTGTAAAAATCAAAAGGGGGGGGGGGACAAAAAAAACTATTTTTTGTGGTTTCTCTTTCCTTTTCATTTAGGTAAAGTATTACATGATTTTTTTTATATATGATGTTTGTAATTTGACGATCTGTTTTTGGTCCTTTTTAAATTCTGTTTTAATTCTGTAAATTGATAAAAATTATGATATTGCTGTTTATGTAATTTTGGGAATGAACTGAATGGACTAAACATCAAAAATGTATAGTTGTTTATTGGATGTAATTTTTATGTACAATGCTATAATTTTGTAAAGATGCGTAAGCATCAAAAACAAAATTTTGATCAATAAACTTTTTAAAAAAAAAAAAATAATGCAACCTAGCAGTTCCTAGTTTGCATATGCATTTTCATCCTCTCTAAAGGTCTGGCACAGTAAGGAATGATGGTTTTAAGGGTTAACTAGAGAAATGCTTTGATCCCGGTGATGCAGTAGCCTTATTGGCTGAACAAGTCTTCCCTGGCCTGCCTCATTAAAGTGATCTGGAGGCACCTATCCCTTTTCATCCTTTTCAAACTCCTTCTGGTTTTTGGCAAGACACTGAACTTTCAGGGCTGACCTCTCCATCACCATGTTCACGTGTACTTCAGTGTTTTTATACTTGCAACTTGGTGGAGGTCATTGATGTTGCAGAGTAAAACAGGAAATCCGCGCTGTCTGTGCGTGTAGTTTTTGAGCGGGAGAACTCACTTCTCGATCCTAGGGAGCAGTGCCTTGAAAGATTGCGATTAGTGGTTTCTGCTGCATGATGGCTTTGAATCACTATCTGCAGATGTGCAGGTGGAAGTGTTTAATCTGGAATCCATATGCACACGTGGAAGTGTTTAATCTAGAATCCAGATGTGCAGGTGGAAGTGTTTAATCTAGAATCTAGATGTGCGGGTGGAAGTGTTTAATCTAGAATCTAGATGTGCGGGTGGAAGTGTTTATTCTGGAATCCAGATGCACAGGTTAATCTGGAATACAGATGTGTAGGTGGAAGTGTTTAATCCGGAATCC
This sequence comes from Ambystoma mexicanum, assembly GCF_040938575.1. Classification (NCBI taxonomy): domain Eukaryota; kingdom Metazoa; phylum Chordata; class Amphibia; order Caudata; family Ambystomatidae; genus Ambystoma; species Ambystoma mexicanum. Next base: position 141,068,435 of record NC_090930.1, on the reverse strand, counting down.
AGATGTGCAGGTGGAAGTGTTTAATCTGGAATCGAGATGTGCAGGTGGAAGTGTTTATTCTGGAATCCAGATGAATACGGATGTGTAGGTGGAAGTGTTTAATCTGGAATCTAGATGTGTAGGTGGAGGTTTTTAATTTGGAATCCAGATGCACAGGTGCAAGGGTTTAATCTGGAAACCGGATGTGTAGGTGGAGGTGTTTAATCAGGAATCCAGATGCGCAGGTGGAAGGGTTTAATCTGGAATCTACATGTGTAGGTGGAGGTTTTTAATCTGGAATCCAGATGCACAGTTGGATTTGTTTAATATGGAATCCAGATGTGCAGGTGGATTTGTTTAATCTGGAATGCAGATATGTAGGTGGAGGTGTTTAATCTGGAATCCAGATGCGCAGGTGGAAGTGTTTAATCTGGAATCCAGATGTGTAGGTGGAAGTGTTTACTCCGGTATCCAGGGAAAATGCTGACAACAAAAATGTAGTCAGTGAAAGAATCGTGGTGAAAATCTCTGCAGTGATAAAACGGCTAGAAAAAGAAGTCAAATAATGATGCTGAAAAGTAGCCAAAAATGCAGCGCTGCTACAGTAAGTGTTAGGGTTAAGGAGGGTTTAGTGGGCTTGTTATTGCCAGGTGTAGGGTTAGTATAGAGGTTAGGGTAAGGAGCGAGGTTAGAGTAAAGCTTTTGGTTAGAATTCAGGTAAGAGTTAGGGTCACGGTAATTGGAGAAGGGTTGGTGATGTTGGGGTCTGGTTAGTGGTTAGGGTAGATTAAGTGTCAGGGTAAGTGTTAGGGTTAAGGAGGGTTTAGTGGGGTTGTTATTGCCAGGTGTAGGGTTAGTATAGAGGTTAGGGTAAGGAGCGAGGTTAGAGTAAAGCTTTTGGTTAGAATTCAGGTAAGAGTTAAGGTCAGGGTAATTGGAGAAGGGTTGGTGATGTTGGGGTCTGGTTAGTGGTTAGGGTAGATTAAGTGTCAAGGTAAGTGTTAAGGTTAAGGAGGGTTTAGTGGGGTTGTTATTGCCAGGTGTAGGGTTAGTATAGAGGTTAGGGTAAGGAGCGAGGTTAGAGTAAAGCTTTTGGTTAGAATTCAGGTAAGAGTTAGGGTCAGGGTAATTGGAGAAGTGTTGGTGATGTTGGGGTCTGGTTAGTGGTTAGGGTAGATTAAGTGTCAGGGTAAGTGTTAGGGTTAAGGAGGGTTTAGTGTGGTTGTTATTGCCAGGTGTAGGGTTAGTATAGAGGTTAGGGTAAGGAGCGAGGTTAGAGCAAAGCTTTTGGTTAGAATTCAGGTAAGAGTTAGGGTCAGGGTAATTGGAGAAGGGTTGGTGATGTTGGGGTCTGGTTAGTGGTTAGGGTAGATTAAGTGTCAGGGTAAGTGTTAGGGTTAAGGAGGGTTTAGTGGGGTTGTTATTGCCAGGTGTAGGGTTAGATAGAGGTTAGGGTAAGGAGCGAGGTTAGAGTAAAGCTTTTGGCTAGAATTCAGGTAAGAGTTAGGGTCAGGGTAATTGGAGAAGGGTTGGTGATGTTGGGGTCTGGTTAGTGGTTAGGGTAGATTAAGTGTCAGGGTAAGTGTTAGGGTTAAGGAGGGTTTAGTGGGGTTGTTATTGCCAGGTGTAGGGTTAGTATAGAGGTTAGGGTAAGGAGCGAGGTTAGAGTAAAGCTTTTGGTTAGAATTCAGGTAAGAGTTAGGGTCAGGGTAATTGGAGAAGGGTTGGTGATGTTGGGGTCTGGTTAGTGGTTAGGGTAGATTAAGTGTCAGGGTAAGTGTTAGGGTAGAGGTATTGCAAGGTGAGGGGTAATAGAGTAATGGCTTGGGTAAATCTAATATTGGTTATCCTTAATCTATGTATGTCCACCTATGTATTGTCCCCAGTTACTGTTCCATTTACTCCTCTCCACAACCTGGTCAGAATGCCCCTCAAACACACCCCATTGTAAGAAGCTCACTGCTTCACGTCCAATCTGATTTATTATCTATTGTGCGTTCTTTTGTGATCAAAAGAGCATTGTTTTCCTCTATAAATATATATTTTTTAAAGTATTAAAGAAAGGGATAGGGAGGTTGTAAAGTGCCTGTGACGTTGGCATAGGACATGGGTAAGGATACACTTAGGGGTTAGGGCAGAGTAAGCTTTAGGATATGTGTTACAGTTGTGGTCAGGGTAAGCCTAAGGTTAGGACTGGCGCAAGGGTTTGGGTTAGAGCCAGAGCAATGGAATGTGTGGCGAGCTGGTGAAGGGGTTGGAGTCAGGTTAACAGTCCTTTTTCTATTTATTTGCTGGTTTGTATTCCGTCGCATGCAAATTAAATGCTTTAGCGTGTTGAAAGGTTAGTGTTCGGTATGGAATCATCATAGAGTAAGGGTTGTATTTTGAGTAGCTTTAAGCGTTAATAATGTAGTTAGGGTGATTTTTGAGGTTTTATTAGAGGTTTGTGTCATTGTTTGGGTTACCGCCTTGTACCTTTGTGTATTTAAGTGAATTGAATTGAAATTTATTTATACCGCGCATCACTGTCCCATAGGCTTAAGAGCGCCGACATACAAACAATTACAAATTACATAAATAACGTAAAAAAATAAACAAAACAAAACAAAAAAAAACTATAGTGCATAGATAATTCACACAGTAGCCAGATAAAAAGAAAAACAGCACAATACGTTATACAGCAGTGTCCTTGGCGAATAGGCCAGTCAATTCAGGACAATTCTTAGCTTAGAGGGAGAATTAATGTCCATATTTTTCATTCTATTCAGGAACGACGGAAGAGAACTATGGCCACATCCAACAATAATACAGTCAGTGTTATCGGGGGAACACCAGTTATTTAGCTGTATCCTTCGGAGGACCTTCAGATCCTGTGATCTAATACAGTTGGGCCCCACTCTATGGTTGATCCAAGAGAGAATTTTATTCTTCAGTGATTCCCTGGATTCCAATTCCCTAGGTTTATCAGCATTTGTAATAATAAGATTTCTGGGGTCCAAAACAAAACTCCTAATATTAGGATCCTCAATTTTGGCCATTGTAGATTTTCTTTGTCGGATATCTTTGGGTAGTAGAGGAACCGGAGATAGGGCTGGTTTGGCTGGGATCAAGACATTCTTCATCAGTGCAGTATCCCCTGTGTCCAGAGTAGGGTGCTCTACCCTAACCTGCAATGATCGATCTTTGCGAGGAGCTTCACTACAGTCCATGTGACAGCCTTGATGAGGCCCACTCCACGAGAGGGGGGTTGGAGAGGACTTATCCAGTCTATGATGTTCTTTCTATCCCAACTTCTGATCATTTACCGGATGGGCGATGAGCACAATGGAACTAATGGAGGTCACACAAGCTTGACAATCCTCAAAGTTAGCGCAGGCAGAGAAGTCTCACTGCATACCTTCTTTAAACAGTAGCCAGTTAACTGATGACCTGGATACCCCTATTTCGCTGGTATTACTATCCCTCTGCCGTTTGCATACCACATCCAGCATTTTGTTTGATGTGACAACCCTAACCTCGGCAGCCAGAGGCAAAAGGCTCTTTGGGTTGTGAGGCTCCTTGGCTGCTAGCACCCCAGAAGTACCCCCATAGACTTCAGTCTGGTTCAGTACCAATGCCGTAGGACAAGTGACATTAAACGAAGGAAAAAGCAATCATTCTCACAGCCTTTGTTGCTGAGCATAAGATTAGTAAGCACAAGGCGTTCTTTTTGGAGCTTTTGCCTATTTAGGGCACTCAGTGCGGTATACAGCTCTTTTGCCATGGGATTTATCGTTGCAGGACTTTTCATCGCCGTTTTTTTATCGAAAAAAAATCATCTTTTTTTGGGGGGGGTTAAAAATGAAATAAATATGTGTGGGTGAAAGGGAATAATAATAAAAAAAGGGGTGTAACCCCCCCATAAAAAAAAAGCGGAGTTTTTTTCGATAAAAAAACGGCGATGAAAAGTCCCGTGACGAAAAATCCTGTGGCAAAATAACGTAGAACCCTCAGTGCTAAGACATCCGATATAGGGTTGCCACTTCTCTGGGGAGTTACAGGCGATTGTGATGGAAGAATCCCCTTAACTATAGCTTCAGACTGAAAAGACCGGTCCCTAAGCTCAGTGTCCATAATGTATGGAAATAGCCCTCTAGGATGATTATTACGCCAGTTAACTAGAGATCCACGTCCAGGGATTGTGTGTCGATCTGCACACATCAGAAAAGCAGTTACGTTTTCCACCTTGGCAGCATGCCTGACCTCAATCAGGATAGCCAGCTTTGGGGTGCTTCGTATCGCTGCAGTGTCCACAGTGGTCAGGCATTGTCGGATGCTTTTTATCACTTGCATCAATCACCTTCTGAAGTCAAGTCTTCAACTTTGTGCTGTATTTAGCAAGAATGTGGGCTTCTTGATTTTATAGCCTCTCCAGTGCTTTTCCCATGATCAATGTCATGGTGTCCACTAGCTTGTGGTTGCACCCCATATTCAGGAGGTCCAGACAGAACAGAAATTGTGATTTATGTATCGGAAACTTGTATGGAATCTGTTGAGCGATTCATGTTGCTTCTGTCGCCTTTGGTTGGAGTTGGAAAATCTCAAAGTCATTGTTCACTTGTGGTTGAAATTGATTGTCATGGAAGTGGTTGTGGTTGCTGCCACCCAATAATCATCCAATTTTCATTAAGGAGCCATCTTCATTGATCGGTGTAGTATCATGGTTCACATCAGCTGAAGGGCTGCACTGTGATGATGTAAAATTAGTTGTTGAAATGGCCCGCCACATTTCCCAGCATGGGCACAGCTAGGAAGCCTCATTAATACAGCATTGTGGATGATGAACGATGCAACTGCTGTACCGTACTCCATTGAAAACTCCACTGCATCAACTCTTTCTTCATCAATAAGATAAGCATGATCGACCAGAACACAGACCCCAACGTCACAATTGACAGCACACCGCATATCCCACCACTACCTCGACATCTTTCAAGACACCATGAAGGATCAGACAGCCACCCTAGCATCCAACAAAGCAATATCATACATGGACGACATCCTCACTGCCTTTATAGTCAGGACCCTTCCCACTGAAGCACACCCACCTTACCTGGCAATCATCAACAGCTTCCTCACTCAAGGCACCTTCCCCTTTACCCTCAAGACTGGAGAAATCCTCCGACTTCTGAAGAAACCAAGACTGGACCCCAATGACCTCAGCAACTACAGCCCCATAACCCATCTTCCCTTCATAGGTAAGATCCTTGAAAAAGCAGTATCCACGTAACTCTTCCAACACATTAACACCAACAACCTCCTTCCATCTTACCAATCTGCCTTGAGACCCAGATGCAGCACAGAAACAGTGATTATATCAAGGTGACCCACGATGCCCTTAACATCCTTGACAATGAGCTTCCTTGCCTTCCATTTCTTCTCAACCTCTAATCTGTGTTTATTGTAGACCACCAGACACTCACCAACATTCTACATTGCTGCATGGGAATTAGGGAGACAGTCCTCAGCTGGTTCAAATCCTACCTTACTAAATGCCACCAATTCGTCCATATGGTTTCCTCTAGATCATCAACTCTATCCATCGCCTATGGTGTCCCACAAGGATCCATCCTCTCCCTCTAGATGTTCAACCTTTACATGGAACTGCTCTGAAGGCTCATAGTGCTATAAAGCATCCATATCCTCCAATACGCAGCTCTATCTCCAGATCTCCTCCATCAAAGACATCAACAGGCCCAAACGCCAGTCCTTGATAACGGTTCCATGTGTTAATATCCCTGCAAAAATGTTGCGATACAAAAATATCACCATATTTTTGTGGCAATATCGACCTATGGACCCTGTGGGGGACACCCCCGCAACACCTGCATTATTTTAAAATGTGCGGGGACACCCCCGCAACCCCTGCTCCCACAAAATATCCTCCCCAAAAATATTGCCTATGGCGAGACAAATGGCCATATGTATGGCAATATTTTTGGTGGGGATATTTTGTAGGGTTAACTTGATAACCTGTGCATACCTGAATCTCAACCCCAGAGCCGGCTCAAGGGGTGATCAAGTGGTGCGGGAGCACAGGGGTGCTGGAGATAAACGGCGCCACCAGCTCACACAATGTAAAGTGTCATGTAAAGTGTCAATCAATGACTTTCTATCAGTGAATTAATCACTAATAGAAAGTAATTGACTCACACTTTAGAAGACAGTGAGTGACAAAGGCACGGCGCCAGCGCCTATTAAAGAATCACACCGTGCCTGGCGCGGCCCTAAATGTACAACAACACTGCTCCGCTCACCCACAAGAGAGGGGACAGGGCCGCTAGTGGGGGGGGTGGAACATCCAGTGCAAAATAACTGGACAAAATAAGATTTCAACAGTGCCAAATTGTAAAAAAATATATTTTATTTCATGGAAATGCAAATACCGTTTTAACAATAATGTCTGAAATGCCTGCTAAAAATGGGACGTATACTTCTGCCGAACAGTGCAGTTCCGCCTTTATCAGCTTGGCCTTTGCCGTTCACTCTCTGCATATCGATAAGGTAATAGTCAGTAGCAAGAACACCACTTGTGAAAGCTCCTGAGGGCTGCAATGCCCCTCATAAAACAAGACGCAGTTTTGGTTGATGCCTAGACCCCTTTATGCTCTCAAAAAAGCCTGTACAGTTTTGGCACTATTCCGCAGCACAATTAGGCACTGTCATTGACGAGTCCTGTGATCCTGTGTCAAGTCAAAGCTTGCTGGGTTAACGCGCCAGTTGCAGAGAGGGGTGTGGTGCCCAAAAATCACACACAAGGCGCTGGTAGACCTGGGGCTGGCACTGCTCAATCCATCCAAGACCGAATTCCTACTGCTGACAAACAACACTGAACACCCTAACTTCCAGGCCTGGCTCACCTCTATGAACCTCGAGTGCTTCACAACCCAGCTTACCACCGTGCCAAGTTCCTGGGGCTCTACACCGGCAGACACCACTTCTGTAAGGAGCGCATAGCAAGCAAGACACAGTGTGGTACCAACTTTCCCCCTACAGAAAGCCAAGACCTTCAGCCTAGAAAACAACTTCAGATATGCGATTCAAGTCTTGGTCCTCTCCCACCTGGATGGTGGCAATGCCCTACTAGAAGCCCTTCCAGCAACCACCCTTGCAACACTGAGATGTGTCCCACATGCTACAGCATAACCTAATGGCTCCCACTTCAAGCATCAATAATTTAATCATATACAAATCCTACTGCAGCATCTTCAAGGCTGTCACCCTCAAGTCCCCAAGCTACCTCACTGAGGAACTCAGCATCTTCAGAGGCATACACTGCACATGAAGCCAGGACATTTGCAGACCTGAAATCTGCCTTCACAGGCCTTCTCAGTCTATGCTCCCAAACTATGGAACCTCCACCCAGTGAACACCAGACTCTACCCCTCACTTCAACATTTCAGGAACGAGGCCAACTCCCCCCTCTTCAAGGAATGGCTCCTCCCTAACCTTTTCACTTTCCAGTTTATCTGAGACTGGGCGATCTGATCCCCATCCTCCCCTGTTGTTAGCTCCCCACTCCTTTGTAGAGATCCCTCACCGTGTACCCCCCACTACGACTTGTAAAACACACTGTTGCTCCCTGAAGCTATGTCCATGCTCAATAAATAATACAATAACAATGATAACTACTGGGTCCTGGAGATGCTGTGGACCAATCAGCAGCTGGTGAAATATCTGGCGTGGTAGCAGGGCTGCAGGATACCTGGCTTTGTAACTACAGCCTCAATTGGGTGTGCTATAGATTGGAGTCTGACCGTCCACCATTTTCTCTTGCTGGGTACAGCCATGATATGCATGCCACTACATACATGAACAGAGGCTTCTGCTTTGGTGTCTGCAGATGGAGCATAAGGGAGGGATATTTAATTAGCAGACCATGGCATTACATGTTCACAGTCAATGCTTGGATTTTGGCGTGACGGTCAGAAACATGACAGCACAATAGTTGTCATCGCGGGATGAACGTGTGGCTTAGCATGCAGCAGTCTCCATATCTACCTTTGATGTAACAATCGTGCCCCTGCCATCCCAAGTTACCAGTGGACACAGAAGAGCTCCACTTCGACCACCCATGCATCAACCATGCCTTTGCCTCCCCCATGACATGCAGAGGCATGCCTTGATGCTCCAGAGTCATGGCTACCACACACCACCAGAGTGTCTATGCCAGTTAACCCGAGTGAAACCTCATTGCTACTACTGCCTTAAGCATTACTCCACATGCATCTGCCATCCGTGCCAGCTTTCTCAATCCCTGAACCTGCAGTCCCATTTACATCCTATGCCAGGGAGATGCCAGCATCAGCTTGGTCTTGATCAGCCCTTGGGACCTTTACAAAGGAAATAATGTAGACATAAATGTTAGGTTGCTTTCATTAAACATACAGTTTGGTAAGGCATTGTTTGTAGTTGAAAATGTTGGTACATTTAAGGGCAGATATCTATAAAGTGTAGGGGAAATTTAAACTGCCCTGATTGCCATGGCAGATCTCAGTGCTACATGTAGTCTAAATATGCTTCCATGCCCAGGCCCACGTCACGGACCCACACTTTGTATAGTATTGGTTCCTTTTCAAATGGATCAACATTTCCGGCCCTAAACATCATCAGTGCTGAAGCGATCCCATGAATATTATAGTTTGAGTGTTCATCATTCCTATAATGTGCCCAAGGGCGACACATTGACAGTGCTGTAAGTTGGAAATCCATGAAACATGTTTGGGTACAAATTGCCTCTATAGTACATGTGTGATGTGAGGGATCAGAAATGAGAGGTGGACACAAAGTGGTAGCATTCTCAACATCAGACATCTTTATTGAAAGAAAAGGGTTGGATAAAAGCCTCGCTGACCCTATCCTAAAGAGAGTTCCCCTGCCTTGGAAACTACAACTTAAGATCAGCCTGAGCCTTTTCGTCAAAGTTAAACAAACTGTCCTTGTGTCCAGAATATATCTGACCCTCACACTATAAATGAAACAATCAAGAAGTGTAAGGTAAATAGTCTCTGATATAGGTTTAGCCAAAACGTGTTCAGATGTAGAGAAAATAAATATATTTAAAGAAAGAGGTTTCTCCCAAGGAGATGTCCTTGGATCCAGAGGATAGTTCTCTTCCCCTGGATTAATTCAGGAAGGATGGCAAAAGTGCCTTTTCCAAAGAAAGGTTCCTTTAAGAATGGTAGAATGTCTTTTCCATGCAACAACTTCTCAAAGCTGGTAGAAATTTCTCTTTTAGATAACAAACGCTACAGGGGTGGCAAAAGTGTCTCTTTCACACAATGGGCCTCATTATTAGGCAGGAGGTAAGCGGTCTATTACGACCCGCCAACCCGCTATTAGCGGCACCGTAAATAACGGTGCCTCTAATAGCGCCATTGGCGAGGGCACGCGACCCTACATGTCGGCAATAGTGGCATGGCGTAAACAGGAGCTGAACACAAGTCAGGCAGACATGCAAATAACGGCCTACAGAAGCCCGAAAAGTACCTTACAGGCATGGAGTAAATACCAGCATCGCGAACCACACGTAAACGGCCATGTGCAGTGTTCCCAACTGCCACAGGTGCACACAATCATCACAGGTGGAGGCAATATAGACTGGGCCAGCACAAAAGGAGCATACCCCACCCCTTCCCACACCCAGTCACACACAAAAATGATTCCAATACTAGTAGCAATGTTGGGATGGAGGACATGATTGCAGTGGAACTCCTGCAACAACAACAACAACAACAGGCAGCACAGAGGAGACGCAGGAGGAGAAGGAGGGTGAGGCAGGCACAGCCTGCACCACCAGGGCAGGCAGTTGTACCACAAAGGCAGCCCCCAATCCCTCGAATCAGAACCAATCCATTCAGCCTAACCCCTGAGCAGATCCACATCCTGTACCGTCTGGACTGGGACACCATCACCACCATTGTGGACACGATACATAACGACATTGCCAGCCTCATAGACATCCGTACCGCCATCCCCCCCTCTACTGAAGGAGGTGTCTGTGCTCCACATCCTACCAGCACACAGTAGAGCAGATGCAAGGCATATCACAACCATTATTCTCACGGACGCTGAACCAAGTGCTCGATGCCCTCCTGAAGCACACAGGCAACCACATATTCCTACCACGGACAGCCCAGGAGATCTCCAACACCAAAGTTGGCTTCCATTCACTGGCAGGCATCCCAGGTTGCATTGGTGCCATCGACTGCACCCATGTTGAATTGGTGATCCCACATGCCACGGAGGTAGAGTACCGCAACCGTAAATTATACCACTCCATCAACATGCAAATGGTATGTGACTCAAACAAGATCACCACACATTGTTGTGCCCGATTTACCGGATCAACCCATGATTCAATGGTCATGCGGAACTCCACGATACCACGCTACATGGAGCGACACGCAGGGCAAAGATCCTGGCTACTCGGTGAGTTGCATGTCAAGCTCATGGCAGCGTGATGTGGGGAGATGATTGGGGGGAGAGATGCATACTTCACCTGGCTGAGATGGGTGGGGGAGAGATGCATACTTCACCTGGCTGAGATGGGGGGGGGGATGCATACTTCACCTGGCTGAGATGGGGGAGGAGAGATGCATACTTCACCTGGCTGAGATGGGGGGGGATGCATACTTCACCTGGCTGAGATGGGGGGGGGAGAGATGCATACTTCACCTGGTTGAGATGGGGGGAGAGAAATGCATACTTCACCTGGCTGAGATGGGGCAGAGAGATGCATACTTCACCTGGCTGAGATGGGGGGAGATGCATACTTCACCTGGCTGAGATGGGGCAGAGAGATGCATACTTCACCTGGCTGAGATGGGGGGGAGAGAAATGCATACTTCACCTGGCTGAGATGGGGCAGAGAGATGCATACTTCACCTGGCTGAGATGGGGGGAGATGCATACTTCACCTGGCTGAGATGGGGCAGAGAGATGCATACTTCACCTGGCTGTGATGGGGGGAGATGCATACTTCACCTGGCTGAGATGGGGCAGAGAGATGCATACTTCACCTGGTTGAGATGGGGGGGGAGAGAAATGCATACTTCACCTGGCTGAGATGGGGCAGAGAGATGCATACTTCACCTGGCTGAGATGGGGGGAGATGCATACTTCACCTGGCTGAGATGGGGCAGAGAGATGCATACTTCACCTGGCTGAGATGGGGGGAGATGCATTCTTCACCTGGCTGAGATGGGGGGGAGCGATGCATACTTCACCTTGCTGAGATGGGGGGAGATGCATACTTCACCTGGCTGAGATGGGGGGGAGCGATGCATACTTCACCTTGCTGAGATGGGGGGAGATGCATACTTCACCTAGCTGAGATGGGGGGAGCGATGCATACTTCACCTGGCTGAGATGGGGGGAGATGCATACTTCACCTGGCTAAGATGGGGGGAGATGCATACTTCACCTGGCTGAGAGTACCTGAGAGGATGGACCATGCTCATACCCCACATCAGGCCAGACTGGAGCTGACACCAAAATGCAAGACATAAGCTACCTACTACGAAAATGAGGCAGTGCTACAACCATTCCATAGCCATCAACATGTACACTGCACATAATCAGACCGTAGCCCTGCAACACAATGCTGCGACAAGCATTTACTATGGCCAATGCACAGGACCAAATTCCATCATCAAAAAGGACAGTTGTCCATTACTGCATACAAAGGAGTCACATGAGGGCAAAATACATGAACCCACTCCTACACCAACACAGAGGTCCAGCATAACAGCATGGGAACATCTGTCGTGCAAAGTGAGATCATCAAGAGTCTGCCATCAACGGTGACAGGATGTAAGCATAGAATTGACTACACATCACCGAGATCATGGGAACAACCGGCATGGACTACCACAGTGCATGAGCACCGTTAAGGAATAGGACACCCCTGCGCCCACTAGACGACGCCATGCACACCTGTCGATCAGATGAATTCACACATTGCAGTTACTTTATGTGGCTCTATTCATGCATGGATATGTGGATGCAAATAGGAAATAAATGCATGCTATTGTGTCATTGATACTGGTCACATTTGATGTAATCACTTACACATAACCATTGTTGCACACATGCAGGTGATGCTGGCTATCCCTTGAAGAGGTGGCTCCTTACCCCTGTCCGGAACCCGCAGAACAGGCACGAAGTGGACTACAATCGTGCGCACACACACCCTCTTGCCCCTCCCCCTCCCCCCTCAATTTCCCCACACACCCTCTCCCCCTTCCACCTCCCCCCTCAACTTCCCCACATACCCTCTCCCCCCTCCCCCCTCAACTACTAGCACTCGCATGCACCATTAGTCTTCAGGAGTTCCGAATGGCATGCTGCACCTACACACCTTGTCCACTGCCAGCACCAGGTGGACACCTGTCCGACCTGCACAAGTTCCGCCCAGACCTACGCAGGGGACTGGTCTGAGTGGAGCTGGCATTTGAGGAGGTGCCAGGTTGTTCAACCACCTGTGTGGGATGCAGGGCCTCCAATGCTGCCACCATGTGGGTGAGGACCTGCCTCACAGCCGCCAATTCATTGCATATGTCTTTGGAAGTGGACTCAATGGCAAATTTGAGGGACGCTGCGCATTCCCTGATATCCTCCCTTGCCTGGCCACATTCGATGATGTGCTGGGTCACCAGTCCTGCCAGCTCCTCCTGGTGCTGTTGGATTGCCCTGATCCCCTCTTGCCTGTCCTGGACACTGGTGGATGACGAAGGTGCATGCGACATGGTTGGTGCTTCATGCGTGCACATCGCGGGGCTGAGGATCCCTGCCCATGACTCCACAGCAGACAGCTCATGGCTGCTGGTATTGTGTATACTGGGTGGGGAGAGATGGGGTGACTGCAGGGGGCCTGTAGTGGTAGGTGTCAAGCTTATAAGGGAATAGGGGTCTCAATCCCCTCTTCCGAACCACAGAAGCCAAATAGATTGACCCCTCCTACCGTGGTTGGCACGGGCACCTGAAGACTGATATCACAGGAAGCCATGTGGCAGGCAATGGGGGGAAGATGGAGTTAGGGAAAAGGGGATGGAGTGACAAAGGAAATGAGGGGAACATACACAAGCAAATACATACAATACAGCGATATTCCTGAACTTGAAACTCTATTTCCTGAACGCCTAACCTGACCTCCTATACCTGTAATGAACTTGTTACATATGAATCATAATAGCTCTTTAAACTCCACTTTGCACCTCATAGAATACAAGCGGATAACCTAGAACATAGACTTGGAACATAGCATATGGATTGAACATAACGTAGGACTTGGACAGTCATTTCTTGAACACACATAGATTTGCTTACAAGCTAAATGGCACAAACAAAAAGGTGTCCCTTTTTATGAAGACATGAGACACATGGCCCGTTGGGCACAATGAAGCCACAAACAATGATTTAGGGAAAAAGACACACATGAACATGCCCTTGTACGGTGTGGACCCATGCGTTTTCTTTACATAGTCCTTCCCAGTGCCCAGTTTTATCCGTTCAGAGTTTTATAGCATGTTTCTACACATGGCGTGTCTAATGCATGGCATGTATCTTAGGGCGTGTTACCTCACACACCCACGACAACGTTGAAGTAGTCAATTAATAAACAAGTAAGCATATAGCAACTCCAGAATATGAAAACACTTAACTGATGGTCCGGATGCCTCACAAGGACATCCGGACCCTGAAGAGCGATCCCCAAAGCTTATGGGAGCCCACTTCACCGCTGTGGCCCGTGGTTGGTCAGCTGTTCGTCGCGGCCCAGGGAAACTCCAAGAGTCCTTCGGCGTCTGAGAATTTCTGCATGCCTGCTCCTAAGCTGCCGTCGCCCGTGCTAACAATCATTAATTACCTGCACCGAGGCACGGGCGGCGGCGAGTTTTAACCGTTGCTGCTAATTAGCAGCTGTTGTAGCGTGCGATAGAAGAACTACACCTCTCCCACGCCTCATGGGAAATGGAGTTTATCGCCTCTTGCAAAGCAAGAAGCGCCGACCTGAAGCTTTCCTCAGATTCCTGACAGTACCTCCTCTCCCAGGGCCCCTTCCAAGTTTTGCCTTCTCTGGATGTTGCAGATGAAATTGTTGCACCAATCTGGGTACATGAACCGCACTAGCCAGTTCCCATGAACAATCCTCAGGTCCATATTCTACCCACTGGATGAGATACCATAAACGATTCTGTCTCCATCTTGAGTCCAGCATCTTCTTTACTTCATATTCTGCCTGTCCATCCTTGATAATTGCTGGAGGTCTCTGTACTCGTGTTCCCGAAGCTGCAGGTTTAAGCAAAGGCACATGGAACACTGGATGTATCTTTAACGTATTAGGCAACTTTAATTTGCATGCCACCGTAGATATACATTTCATAATTTCATAGGGTCCAATAAACCTGGGGGCAAATTTACGGGGTCCCTTTAAAGGCAAATTGTGTGTTGAAAGCCAGACCTTATCCCCCACTTTATACTGAGGAGCAACTCTCCTATTTCGGTCTGCATATTTCTTATATTGTTCCTTAGCCTGGTCTAAATTGGCTCGTGCTTTCTATCTGAGGTATAGTAGTACCTCTTTTCTATCTTGAAGCATGGGAATATTCTCCATATCAGGTAGATGTTCTGGTAACATATTCTGTGTGTGACCATATGAACACACATTTGGAGACATACCCAATGAAGCGTGTTCAGTGTTATTATAAGTAAACTCAGCCAACCACAAAGATTGTACTCAAGATTCACGACCCTCACTTAAATAACACTGTAAATATTGTTCCAGCGTCTGGTTGACTCTCTCTGTTTGTCCATCCGTCTGTGGGTGATAACTGGTGGACAACGCACACTCCATGCCTAACATTTTACAAAAAGCACGCCAAAATTTGGAAGTAAATTGAGGGCCTCTATCAGATACAATACTATGAGGTAGTCCATGTAATCTGACCACATGTTGCAAGAACAATTCCGCCAATCTCCCTGCTCCTGGGATTCCTTTACAAGGTATGAAATGGGCTTGTTTAGAGAGATAATCCACCACCACCCAGATTGTGTGATACTGATCATCCGGAGGCAAATCAGTAATGAAATCCATGGATATATGTGTCCAAATCTTCTCCGGGGTGGGTAGTGGCTTGAGTAACCCTGCCTTTTTTTTACGGTCTGACTTACTGCGTACACATGTTTCACACTCTCGAATGTACTTCATAGAATCTTGTTTTAACCCTAGCCACCAGAAATATTTCTCCAACAACCCTTGGGTCTTTTTGCTTCCTGAATGTCCTGCTAAAGGTGAATTATGACACCAATGCATCGCCTTCCTCTGCAAGGCGAGCGTCGGTAAAAACCATTTCCCTGCATAATAAGGAAGCCCATTGTGGAATGTTTCTGTGGGATTTTTTCCCCAATTCAATTGGACCTTTCCTTTCATTTCTTGTTTTACTTGTCTCAGTAATTGAGTCATTACTGCTCCTACAACCTTTTCCGAAAGAATGATAGTCTTCACTTCGGTTACACTGCTTTCCATATTTTGCTGCCTAGATAAAGCGTCCGCCTTACCATTTTTTCTCCGTGGTCTAAAAGTGACTACAAAATTAAACTCATTAAAGTACTGTGACCATCTTAACTGCCTTGGACTTAATGTATGAGCTGTCTTGAAGTATTGTAAGATTTTATGATCAGTGACCACTGTAACCTGATATTTGGCCCCCAACAAATAATGTTGCCACTCCAAAAATGCTGCTCTAATCGCCAATAACTCTTTATCAGTGATTGAATAGTTTTGTTCACAGCTAGTAAGCTTGCGAGAGTAGAAAGCTACTGGATGCCATACTCCTTCTTCATCCTTTTGAGACAATATTGCTCCAACAGCTACGTTAGAAGCATCTGTTTCTACTTGGAAAGGTTTTTCTGAGTTAGGGTGTCTCAATACAGGAGCTGATGTAAATGCTTTCTTTAACTCTTGAAAAGCTACTTCTGCCTCAGTGTTCCAATCAAACTTAGTGGCTTTCCCAATAATTTGGTAATGGGGGTAACGATTTGTGAAAAATTTGATATAAAGCGCCTATAAAAGTTTGCAAAACCCAAAAAGGACTGGATATCCTTAATGCATTGAGGCGCTGGCCATTCTGTAACTGCTTGTACTTTTTTCTTGTCCATCACACTACCCGAGGGAGTCAAAATAAAACCAAGAAATTCCACTTGAGTGGTATGAAAGGCACATTTTTCCAGTTTTACATACAACTGATGGTCTTGTAATTTTGTTAGCACTGCTCTCACAAGCTCTATGTGTTGTTTTTCAGAAGAGGAATAAATTAAAATGTCATCAATATAAACTATAACAAACTGATCTAGAAACTCACTCAACACCTCCTGCATAAAGTATTGAAATGCTGCCGGAGCATTACACAAACCAAAAGGCATCACAAGATATTCAAACAAACCGAACTTAGTCCTGAAGACTGTCTTCCACTCATCCCCCTCTTTCACAAGGATCAAATGGTAAGCCCCTCTCAAATCTAATTTGGTATAAACCACTGCTGTTTTTACTTTATCCAATAATACTGAAATCAAAGGCAAGGGGTACCTGTTCTTCACTGTCACCTTATTCAATGCTCTATAATCAATGCATGTCCTAAGTGTTCCCTCTTTCTTTGGGACAAAGAACAAAGGTGACGACACAGGAGAGGTGGAGTGTCTAATAAATCCCTTACTTAACATGTCATCCAGGTATTCACGTAAATGCTGGTTTTCTTTTTCAGTCAAAGCGTAGATTCTGCTACAAGGTAATTTAGCCCCTGGTTCTAATTCAATTACACAATCATAAGATCTATGGGGTGGTAACCTGTCTGCTCCCCCTTTGTCAAATACTTTAGCTAAATCTTGATACTGATTTGGAATACTCATAGCCATTGCTCCCACCATTTGTGGTTCTGCCACCTGGTCTGCCAAATATAATGCGGGTCTCACCTCCTCCTCCATGTGACCCTCACACTCCACTCCTGCAAATACCACCTCCCGTTTAATCCAATAAATCCTGGGATTGTGTTTAAGTAACCAAGGCATGTCCAGAATGAGCCCAAACTGAGGTGCCGCTATTAAATCAAATACAATTTCCTCTATATGTCCAGACTCGCACCTCATTAGAATGGGTTTAGTTTGTTGACATATGGGTCCTAAATCCAATGGTGATCCATCCACTGATTGCACCCCCTCAACCTGAGCCTTTTCCCTTAAAGGTAAACCCAATCTTTTTGCCAATCCAATGTCAATGAAATTACCGGTGGCGCCTGAGTCCACCATTGCAGACACTAACTGCTTAGTACAGGCAAAAAGTAAAGTCACCAAAATGTACAAATGTGAATTTCTTTTCCCTGTCGTATTTGCACTCCAATTGGGGAACCTATTAATTTCTGGGCCTGTCGCCTGCGTTCCCCCTAAGGCCGGCCCAGTCCTTTTCCCGTCTCAACCTTGCTTCTATCCACCCCTGCTCCTTTCTTGGGATTATTCGGGCAAGTTCTAATAAAGTGTCTTGGTTGTCCACAATAAAGGCACACGTTGTTAGCCTCCCGTTGCTCTTTTTCTGCAACAGACAAGGGCCCCCTTATTACACCAATTTGCATAGGTTCTCCTTCTGTATTCCTGTTTCCCTTACCCCGATCCAACCTAGCAAAAGACAACACTTCTGGTCTTTTCTTCTCCCCCTTGCGTTCTCCAATTCGATGATCCAATCTTAGGGCTAAGTCAATCATGGCGGTATATGTACTAGGTTGAGGTTCTACTTGAGCAATAGCATCCTTCAATTCCTCTTTGAGCCCTTGATAAAACAACACAGTCTGTTTATTCTCAGGCCAATCAGTTTCAATCACCAACCTGTTAAATTGGGTAACATACGAAACCAAGTCGCGTGTTCCTTGTCTTAAAGCTAATAATTCTTTGTCTTGAGCCAAAGACACCTCTCGGCGATCAAATAACCTACCAAACCCCACTAGAAAACCATCCCAATTATATAATAATGGATCATCCTTTTGCACCAACGGCATAGCCCATGCTGCCGCATCTCCAGTTAAATAAGAAATAACAAATGCTGTTCTAGCTTGTGTTGTCTCAAACGCCTTAGGTTTGCACAAAAAATGAAGTCTGCATTGTGTTAAAAAGGTCATGTATTTCTTAGGGTCTCCTGTGAATCTTTCTGGTGCGGCTAATGGCACGATATTAGAGGGCTGCACAATTACAGTAGGCGGGACTCTACCAGTTTGCCCTGCCGTAGATGTTCCAGCCCCATCCAGCGGGGTGCCTTGTGCGACCAACCCTTGTACCTGAGCTTTCAATATACTAGACTCTTGCCTAGCTTGTACCAATTCTACTTGTATGTCTTGTAGTGCTTTTAGCACATCTGCTAAAGGGGGAGGATTTGTATCCATTTGGCCTGGGTGTTTCAATTACCCCGAAATCAGGGGCAGGTAATTCTGTCAAGCTTATAAGGGAATAGGGGTCTCAATCCCCTCTTCCGAACCACAGAAGCCAAATAGATTGACCCCTCCCACCGTGGTTGGCACGGGCGCCTGAAGACTGATATCACAGGAAGCCACGTGGCAGCCAATGGGGGGAAGATGGAGTTAGGGAAAAGGGGATGGAGTGACAAAGGAAAGGAGGGGAACATACACAAGCAAATACATACAATACAGCGATATTCCTGAACTTGAAACTCTATTTCCTGAACGCCTAACCTGACCTCCTATACCTGTAATGAACTTGTTACATATGAATCATAATAGCTCTTTAAACTCCACTTTGCACCTCATAGAATACAAGCGGATAACCTAGAACATAGTCTTGGAACATAACATATGGATTGAATATAACGTAGGACTTGGACAGTCATTTCTTGAACACACATAGATTTGCTTACAAGCTAAATGGCACAAACAAAAGGGTGTCCCTTTTTATGAAGACACGAGACACATGGCCCGTCGGGCACAATGAAGCCACAAACAATGATTTAGGGAAAAAGACACACATGAACATGCCCTTGTACGGTGTGGACCCATGCGTGTTCTTTACATAGTCCTTCCCAGTGCCCAGTTTTATCCGTTCAGAGTTTTATAGCATGTTTCTACACATGGCGTGTCTAATGCATGGCATATATCTTAGGGCGTGTTACCTCACACACCCACGACAACGTTGAAGTAGTCAATTAATAAACAAGTAAGCATATAGCAACTCCAGAATATGAAAACACTTAACTGATGGTCCGGATGCCTCACAAGGACATCCGGACCCTGAAGAGCGATGCCCAAAGCTTATGGGAGCCCACTTCACCGCCGCGGCCCGTGGTTGGTCAGCTGTTCGTCGCGGCCCGGGGAAACTCCAAGAGTCCTTCGGCGTCTGAGAATTTCTGCATGCCTGCTCCTAAGCTGCCATCGCCCGTGCTAACAATCATTAATTACCTGCACCGAGGCACGGGCGGCGGTGAGTTTTAACCGTTGCTGCTAATTAGCAGTTGTTGTAGCGCGCGATAGAAGAACTACACCTCTCCCACGCCTCATGGGAAATGGAGTTTATCGCCTCTTGCAAAGCAAGAAGCGCCGATCTGAAGCTTTCCTCAGATTCCTGACAGTAGGTGTGCCAGGTGTCAGACTATGTGCCTCATCATCTGACAAGGCTGCTGTGGCAGCTGCCACTCTGACAGTACTGCTGGCAGTGGATACAGTGCCTTCAGCCACTGGCTCCTGTATGGTGGTGGCTGGCATGGGTGCTGTGGTGGTGGGCATAATGCACATTGGTGTTGTAGGTTCTGCGGTTGTGTGGGGCTTGTGAGGTAGTGCTGGTTTCACTCTTGCCCTTGATGTTGAGGGCCTGTTTTCTCCCTCCATGCCCCTGGACTTCTTGACTGGTGTCGCAGGCTGCTCCCTGGGGTCATGTTCATCGCTGTCAGATTGTGTTCCTGTGGGGGATGAAGAGAGGGAGAGCATTAGTGATGGGTGTACGTGCATCAGGCATGCATTGGGGTAGCAGCATTTCTATGGAATGGGGGGTATTTGCTTTTGGAGCAGTGACATACGGGTTGCTTGCCTTTTGGGTGGATCATGCAGGGATGCATCTGGGCT
The DNA here is from genome assembly GCF_040938575.1 of Ambystoma mexicanum. NCBI lineage: Eukaryota > Metazoa > Chordata > Amphibia > Caudata > Ambystomatidae > Ambystoma > Ambystoma mexicanum. The sequence goes on along the minus strand of NC_090930.1, from coordinate 141,048,309 downwards.
GACACATGTATGGGGTGCATCATGCATGTGGACAAGATGGTGCTGTGCACTGCCTGTAGGCAGGTTTGCGTACATGTGTCTGGTGGCCCCTGCTTTGCATCATTATGCTGTCAGTTCGGGGGGACATCTTCATGGTTATCATTACACTGGTTTATTTGGGACACGTACCTGCATCAGCCGATGACGGGGCTCCTCGCTCCATATCCCCCACTCCCTCAATTGCCTCCATTCCGATGATGCTCGCACAAGTCTCCTCCCAGGGAGTCATCTTTATTGGTGAGCCACCTCCACCACCTTTTGCCATTCCCTGGCTACGGTTTGCCGAGATTATATTCCGGATGCGTAGCCACAGGTCATCCCAGCGCTTCCAGACATCTTTCACTGTGTGCGGGGTGGTGCCAACCGCACTCACTTTGCGCGCCACCTCCCCCGAGATTTCGCGCGCCACCTCCCCCCAGGTCGGCGCATGTCATTGGAAAACACGACATCCCCATTTTCTGCCAAGTTGTCAGCAAGCATGTTGAACTCTTCTTCTGAGAACCGCTCCTTGCGCATGCGCACAGCACCTTTTTTAAGGGCATTGGGCATTGTAATATGCTGCTAGTTTGTTTTGGGACAAGTGTGGTGGTGATGTGGATCCCGGGTGCAGAGGATGGCAATGGATTGTGTTTTTCAAGTTGGCCGCCATGCTCTTTCCCGTTCCTGTGCAGTGACGCTACTTCCGGTTCTGCCTATTTGCGGTCACCACTATTAGCGGTGGCCTCTATTAGCGGTCACCTCTAATAGCGGTGACCGCTATTGCCGGAGGCATGGATGGCGGTGGTGCTATCTGCACTTTACTCAGTGCCGCTAAGGGTGATTTTGGGGTCTTTTGCGGCATGGCGGTAAGGTTGTTACCGGCATGGCGCAAAGCTCGTGCCCGTGAAGTCATAATAGCCCTCTAATAGCAGGCTCTAGGCTACACGGACACGGCATTTGCTCCATGCCGGTAAGGACCATAACTTACCTCCAACCTCGTAATGAGTCCCAATATCTTTCTGAGGATGGCACACATGTCTCTTTTACATCACAACTCCTGAAGGATAACTTCCTGGATATACTCCCCTGCCAGGAATCCTTCAGTAGACTCTGTAGATCCCCTGGCATACTCTCCTGCCAGGTATCTATTCACAATGGCACTCATCATGAGTTGGGCCTTAGCCCTAAATTGCGGCGGTAATTGGGTTGGCCCAATCATGAGTCGGCGGTAAGTGGGAGTTTTACCTCCAGCTTTACGCTGGAGGTAAACAAATCCCCTTACCACATGCTTTCGACCTATTCGGCGCTATTACCCCCAGTGGTAATAGCGCCCCAACTCCATTGGGTCCATGGACCCAATGGGGAATGGGAACTTAGCGCTGTACTGCTACTCAGATCTGGCGCTGATAGCGCCAGACCGAGTTGTGGTAACGCTATTTGCACTGGCGGTATCCCGGCAGTATAACCGCTGGGATACCGCCAGACTCCTGAAGAGGCCTAATGTCTTTTCATTTCATGTACTTCACAGGGATTACCTGGTATACTTCCTGCCAGGAATCCCACCGGTGGGTTTTGCAGATCCCCTAGTTTACTCTCCTGCCAGGTATCTCTTCCCCAAAGTTTCACTGGCTGATAAACAGGAATTTTTATAAAGTTCTCATATTTATTTAGTATAGCACAATTATACACCAGCCCTGTCTATACTTAATTGGCTTTACAACCTACTTGTTCCTACTTCCTACTTGTTCTACTACTTCCACCATATTGACATTTCATATATGGAGAGTTGTTCAAGTTAACGTCTTCACCAATGTTCATTTGCTTGTCGCAATTATACAGAACACAGTTGCTCCCTGAGGCCGATAGACCCGGAGGATCTTTTGTTCAGGTGGCCCGGGCACGGCCATCGCCTTTGGAACCAGGCCCTGGGGGTAGCCCAGTGTGGGAGGGTCACCTGTACATGGGGTCTTTGGGGACTGCGGGAGGAATGCCCTTGGGAGGGATGTGGTATTCCCCCCCTTTCTGACACACCCCTACCTGAGATCCCCTCAGTCTACATAGGATATGATTAACCCAATTTTCCAATAATTACCAGAAAGCACTATGGGCCTCATTACGACCCTGGTGGTAGCCATACCGGAGTAGTGTTTTTTTCCGGTGCCTGGCAAAATGGGAATTACCGGGGCATTACAGTCCTGGCGTCCTGGTAATTCCCCATTGCCAGGCGCCGGAAAAATTACTTCCCATTCCCATAGGACCCAATGGGGAGGACGGAAGCACCAGCATTGTTTATGACGGGGCATGTGCTTCCGACAAAGCATGCAGACGGTTGCCATTCCGCACACCAGTTCAGAACTGGCGGGAAGGGCGACACCCGTGCGCAGGACTTGGAGTATGCTAGTCCGGTAACAACGGTGCCCATAGCTTACAGGTACCGTTGTTACCGGACTGGCATACTCATAATGAGGCCCTATGACTTCCCAACTCCCCCCACCCCCTTTTCTATACAAACACTGAGACGAAGAAGAGAGGGATTGAGAGATCGAAGATCACTGTGAAGAAACACAGTCAGGCACAGAAGACAGACTCTTCCCTTTTAACAACAGACTTAACAAGGACAGGCATGGTCAGGCCCCCCATGACAATCACTCTCGCCTGAGACCTATTAAGCGTCCGCCTCACTATAAAATCCAGAGCACACAGGCACACTCAGAGCGAGCTGGAGATGCTGGATGGTGCACGGAAGCCATAGTGGGAAACCTCGAGCTGGAGAGACCCTGGAGCACTAGAGGAAGAATGACTGCCTGATTGCTGGGCCTGTGAGTACAGAGGAGGCTGCAGTGCGGAAAGAGAACAGTACCACCAGGAAGCCAAACCATGGTCAGCTGGGGTAACCTGGTGGTGCTGCCACCAGAGCTCCTCCCCTGGGCAAAACAGACAAGCCCAGGCCTTTGAGAGGAAGTTGGCAAGACCCTGACCTCTACAAGAATCCCCATAAACACCTGCAGTTCCCAAAATCACCACAGTGTGAAAAGGGGGAGCTAGCAAAGTGGGAGCAAAGTCGGAATGAAGGATTCTGGGACTGCAAGTCCAAGGACATTTATTTTGTGAACTTTAAGAGGGGTCTGAGCCCGACTGAGAGAGACCCATTTGTGAATTTTTAAAGGGGTCTGAGCCTGACTGAGGGAGATCCATCTGTGTACTTTTGGAGGGGTCTGAGCCCGATCGAGGGAGACCCCTGGAGAAAACAAGGAAACTGAATTGTGCTTCAAGGATGCCAGCGACCATCGTGGGTAAACTGCAGAGTTGGGCGGGGTGAGGCCAAGCCTGTGGTGTTAACCTTGACTCATGGAAAAAAGAAGGAAGACGCACACAGCCGATGAGTTGGCAAGCGACCTGAGAGACCGGTGTGTGCTAAGAAAGATTGAAGTTTGTAACAATATATTTCAAGTGAAGGCAGACGCGAGGAAAGGCATACCTGCAAATAAAATTTAAAGCAAGGCCAGCTGTGGAATCAGCGATACTGAGTAATGGAGTGGTCCGGTAAAAGGGAGTAGCCCACTTGAAAGTCTCTGTGAAAGGTACATTGTTTGTAACGATAAAAGTGAAAGTGAACAAAGTTAACATCAAGAGAAGGGGAGAGTAAAAGCTGAACATTGAATTCTGAGTCAAAGTGGTCCTGCAGTAGTCTGTAAAGAAGCCACACACATTTGAAAGTCTTCGACATCCGAGCTTGGGGAAGGGAGATCCGGCAAGTATTGTTGAACTGTGTAAGGTTTGAGCCCGAAAGAGGGGAATCCACAAGAAATGTGTACGTTGAAAGATCCGAGGCCGACTGAGGGAGACCTACCTGAACTTTGTGCTTTTGAAACGGTCTGAGCCCGACTGAGGGAGACCGGCATGAATTTTGTGTTTTTAAACGGTCCGAGCCCGACTGAGGGAGACCGGTGTGTGCCTTTTGTTGAACTGTATATTGAAGATGGAAAGAGGGACTTTAGCCTGGAAGGCCGAGCGAGCCTCAATCCATGTTATGAACTGCCTGTAGCCATAATGTGTCATCCTCTCTATGGGTGTCACCTTTCCCCGTGCTGTTCAACGTGGGGAGGAGAGCTGACTCAGCCACATTGATTCTTTATAGTTTTGCACATTATTCCTTTTGCATGCATATTTTTTCGCTAACACATTTTGTTAAATTAGAGTAAGGGCTGGGAATAGGTTTTGTTAGCATAGGTCATCTTGTTTTGACAGACTCCACTAGGACTGTTATTTATTATTTGATGGACGATCGTGCTCCCATCCTAGACATAGGGCAAGATAGTCATTCTTCCAATCCCTTTTTCGAGAACAATAAAGGTTTTCCAAATGTATCTTTTGTGTCTGTCTTGCTTTTGATACCATGCTTCCCTTACACAATGTTTGTTCCAACTTTCCCCATTATTTTATTTTAAAATGTGTTTTTTGAGTAAAGTAAACCAAGGGTATCATTATGTCAGTACAACAAGGCTGCATGATGGTATTACATTCACTTCAACTGCAATGTAGTTCTAATGTTTTAACATGACATCTCTTAACATATAAACAGCCTGTTAGCAAACAAACTAACAAAAAAGTGCTTGGGTTGTCGTGTTTCATAAATGGGTCTATAGGCCAAGAGAGGCAGCGGGTACAGCAGAGACAAGTGCTCAGAGGTCTCATCTAGAGCAGCCCAGGAGAGAGAATTCAAAGCAAGTACAAATATATCTCCTATGGTGTGCAACCACTATTATGATAGGGATATCATTGTTTAAGGCGGTTTTTCATCTTAAGGGTAGACATTGCAATGTTTTGACTTTCCAGGCATCAAATGTAGTGGCTAGCTCATCCTCTCTTTCGTGTACTGCACTAACCCATGCTTTCATCTCAGCCAGGCACCAGCACTCATATTCTTTATGCCAAAGTTCATATTGGGGGCCCTGCTTATTTTTCCACAACATAGTTAGGCGTCTCTTCGCTAGGACGCACGTATGGTCCATAAACCTAATCACGTGCCTGTGTTTGCTCGGCCTAGAGTACATTCCCAAAAGGCAGTGTAATCAGTTCCATTCAAACCTGGCAATCCCAGCTTTTGTGCATGCCCTTTCTATGCAGAACCAGAGATTTTGCACCCAAATGCATTTCCAGAGCATATGCATTAAATCAGCTATTTCACTGTTGCACCAGGGGCAGGTTGGGGTTGCATTTATACAGAATTTGGCCACCATGCTGGGATCCATCTATCAGCTTCTAGGGACCCACAGAATATCCATAAGTCGAGCAGGTCTCACTACTGTCTGAAGAAGCGCAGGTGCAGGGGTGATGTCATCAGACAGCCACATCGGTGCAAAGCAAAGCTGGACAGCCAAGTAGTAAAGTTCCAGATGAGGGAGCTGCACTCTGCCATTCCGGTATGGTAGGTATAATGTTTTGAGTGCAATTTGTGTTGTCCCGCCCCCCACAAGAAATCCCTGAGAGTGGCTTCAAAGGATCAGAAGAACCTTTATTCTATGTGGTAGTGTACATTCGTGAATGCATATAATAGTCTTGGGCGGATAATCATCTTGTCTATAGAGATCCTCCCCATAAGAGAGAATAGTAGGCCGGAACAGAATTTCATGGATTTCTTAATTCAGTCAACCGTCTTAACTCTGTTATATATGTGTGTGTCGTGAGGTGCATATGCAATCCAGACTCCTAAGTATTTAAATGTGGTCATTTCCTATTCCAGCCCCAGGTCTAGTAAATCTGCTGTGTCTTCTCGTTGAAGTCCCACCAAAGGAAGAAGGCATGACTTCCGCCTGCTGAATGAGATCCCCAGTAGTTTTGTAAAGTTATCCAAAACATCTAGCATTATGGGAAGGTTGTGTGTAGGCTCACACAAATATACTAGGACATCATCAGCGTATGATGATATAAGATGCCTAGTTCCTCCAATACGTATACCTGCCTCCAGGAATTCCTTCCTCAGGTATACAGCCAGAGGTTCCAGTATGTACAACATCGGGGAGAGTGGGCACCCCTGACGGGTTCCCCTTTGTATGTCCCATATGTCTGAAATCTGCCTTCCCGCCTTCACTCTGGCCACTGGGCGGGTGTACGGTAATTCGACACAGTGGATAAAGGTTTCCCCGAACCCAAAGCCCCTTAATGCTGCGTACATTCACTCCCAGTAGACAGAATCGAAAGCCTTAATGGTGTTGAGGGATGCAACCACCAGGTATGCAGGTTGCAAATTGGTCTGGTCTATAACATGCTGCCATCTACAAAGATTTATGGCAGTGCTGCGGCCAGGTACATACCCTGTCTGATCAATGTGTATTAAGGAAGCTATCACCTTACCCAGGCGGCCAGCCAATATAGTAGTAAGTATTTTTACATCATAGTTTAGCATGGCCAAGGGACGATAGGAGTTGCATCTCTCCATAGGTTTTCCTGGTTTAGGGATAGGTCTCACTAGTGTTTCCATGATGCTGGACGGGAGTATGACGCTATCAAATGACTCCTCATAGACCTTCATAAGTGCCGGCATCAGCATAGAACTATACATCTTATTAAATTCTGCAGGGAGTCCATCGCTCCCTTGGGTCTTACCAGTGGAGAGTGCAGTAATCGCTTTGCCTAATTCTTACAGGGAGACTGGATGGTCTAGGGCAGCCACCTGGTCATCAGTAAGTATCTCTTGTACAAAAAGTGGGTAAAGGGGAATATGTATGCAAAGGAAAGTCAGTGTTATAACATAGAGGATCAAGATGGCTGAGTCAGCTCTTCTCCCCATGTTGGACAGCACAGATTAAGACGCTCCCTGTAGACAGGATGACACACTCTGGCTGAGGTTATCAAAACAAGGCAGTTCAAAACTTGGGTTGAGGCCTGCTTGGCCTTCCATGTTAAAGTCATTTAAGTTCAGCAAAAAGTTTTTTCACAGTTCGAGAAAATTTATGTATGTCTCGTTCTGTCGGGCTCGGACCTCTCAAGGCATCAAAAGTTCACGTAGCTCTCCCCCAGTCAGACTCGGACCTCTCAGGAAAAGTAACCGATTCAATGAAGCTCGCGCTCAGCCGGGCTCAGACCTCGTAATCACAGTACTTGTAGGGGTTCCCTTCCCCAAGCTTATTTCATGTTCTAGGTCTCCCTCAGTCGAACCTTTCACTGATGTTGAAGACTTTCAAATGTGTGAGGCTTTTCCTCAAACCTCCGTAGGACACCTTTAACTTTCACTTCAGCTCTTCCTTATGGTATTTGCCCCAGTGTCTCTTGTCTGGGTAGTTCAAAAAGTTCAAAGAAGTCTTTCTTTTAAAGCAATCACCTTTTACCTTCCCCTTACGCCAGGTTTAATCTTGATTATCGCGTATTTCGAAGTTCATTTACTTTGTTGCTTTATTACAAACATCAAACATTTCGATGAGACTTTCGAATGGGCTGTTTCCTTTTACCGGACCACTCCGCTACTCTGTGTCACAGGCTTCACAGTTACCGCTGACATTAAAGTTCAGTAGTGGTTTGCTTTCTTTCGCGTCTCATCAGCACGCGTGGAACCTTCAATTGTGAGATACACTGTTGCAGCTTCAATCTTTCCTTGACACAAACAGGCCTTTCATGTCTTTCGCTAACTCACCGGTTGTGTGCATTCTTTTGTGTTCTGTGGCTTCGATTCATGAGTCAAGGTTAATAGCACAGGCTTGGCCTCGCCTCCCCAACTCTGCTTTTCACCCAGGAGGGTCACTGGCATCCTTGAAACACAATACAGGCTTCTTCTTGTCTGGGTTTTGGCTTTTTCCGTGTGTCTCTCACAGTTTCCTAGAGGCACCGACCTCCTGCAGGGATGTTTAGGGTTTCCCTGCCCCTCACTCCGGTTCCTCGATCGGTCATCCTGCTCCAATGGCTTCGCCTTTGCCCCGGAAGTTCTGCTTCTTCTCGTGTTCCACCTGCTCAGAGTGTGTCTCCATGCTCTGCCTTTTATCTATGTGGGGGGAGCTAATTGGTATCAGATGCATATGATTAAGGTCAAGTGCCTGACTTTGCCTGACCTTATTAATGGGACATGTGCAACAGGATTTGTAAGTGTTAGCCTCTGTTCTCTCGGTCCTCCTCTTCCTCGGCCCAGTGTTTGTGTAGAAAAGGGGAGGGAGTTGCATTGTCATCAGAAATCTAATAGAAAAGGATGGGGTATGGGCACGGGAAAGGCGGGGGATACTGCGTCTCACCATTGGTTGTCTCACTCCCACTCCCTGAGATCCCTCACCCAGGCGATCCTCCCACTCAGGTCCAACCCCAGGATCGGGATCCAAAGGCGACGGGTGTGCCCTGGCCACCTGAGAGAGAGATCCCCAGGGACTAGCAAGTGAGATACCCTTTGGTTTCTCACATTGCACACAATGAGAACGTTGGAACCAAGCAAAAACTGCAGGAATGTTTGGGATGCTTCATTACAAGAAGGAGTTTACCAAAAGAAGCAAACAGTTTGGTTGTTTGTTTGTTTGTTTGTTTGTTTGTTTTTTTATTTGTATGGTGCACCGAACCCTTAGGTAACTGGGTGCAAAGGTTACAAGTTTACTTTAGGCTTAGGTTACAGAGTACAGAGTAAGAGTATAGGGAAACCAAGTCAAGGACAGCTGTAGAGGAAAATAGTGATGTATACAAGAATGGTGAATACAAAGAAACATCGGGTAGTCGTTATCAACAAAGTAGTAGACATATTACATGATACAGTATACATTAGTGGATTGCAGCAAAAGTCAATTGTCATTAGTTCTCAACCAGTTTAAGGTATTGCGTCTGAAGCTAAGAAAGGATTCTACCACTCTAAGGGAGAGTGGGAGAGCGTTCCAAGTCTGTGCAGCCTTGACAGGGAAGCTACTTCCTCCAGATTTCTTTAACTTGAATCTGGGTATGGTAAGGCAGAAGGAATTGGCAGATCTGGTGGGGCGAGAAGTAGTTTTCATGGCTATTCGCTCAGCTAAATAGGGCGGTGCGGCATTGTTGAGGCATTTGAATGTGAGGGAAACTGTTTTAAGTAGGATTCTGTCATTGATAGACAGCCAGTGATTCTGTCTCCTTAGCTCTGATATATGCTCTCTATTTAGAATACTTAATGCAGTTCTGAGTGCATTATACTGCAAAATTAGAATTTTGTTCAGAATGTACTTACTTGCACCTATGTATAAGGAATTTTATTAGTCCAATTTCGAGAGTATAAGGGCGTTAGCTAGGATGATGCAGCTTGCTTTAGATAGGAATGGCCTGCAGGCCCTGATTAATTTGCAAATATATGATGTTGCTGATGACATAGAATTTACTTGTTTACTCAAGGTTAATGTAGAGTCAAGGTAAAAACCTAAGGTTTTTACTTCCTTTACAACCTTAATTATGTTCCCGTCAGTGTTAAAGGCGGTGTAGTTAGTGTTAAGTTTTTTCAGGTTGGCGACAGTTCCAAGAATCAAGAGCTCGGTTTATGTTCCAGCAAGTGAAAGGCTGAAAACAGGTCAACGACGAGTAGCCAGGCAGTTTTGCCTTTGTCCTTAAGCTCATCAATTTGGGTTTTGAAGTCGATTAGTGCCGTTTCTGTGCCATGTTGTGGCCTGAAACCTGATTGGCGGACACCTAAAAGTTGGTTAGTTTCAAATACTTCTGTTTTTGAAGATACGCTACTTTATCAAGTATTTTAAGTAGGAAAGGCATGGTTGTAATCGGCCTATAATTAGTCGAGATAGTGGGGTCCAGGATTTGCTTTCTTTAGCAGGGGTAAGACCCATGACACTTTTAGGTTACTAGGAACAATATTTGACGAGAAGGAGGAATTGATTAGTTTGGAAATAAATGGCGCCAGATCTTTGACTGCATCTTTAATTATCTGGGCAGGGCAGTTGTCGCTCTGGCACCTTGGAGGTTTCAAAGAAGAGATAATTTTTTCGACTTCAAAAATGGAGATTTTAGAGAATCTGAATTGATCTGGAGTATTGGTCGATTGTTTTGGTATTGTGAATTGCGTGTCACAGTTAGGCATGGTGTATTTCTTATCAGCAATCTTGTTTTGAAGTAAGGCAATTTTGTTCGATAAGGCGTTCTGTATGTTCGAACACCAGAGTTTGTCATTTACAACATTGTCTGCAGGTGGGATAGGAGCTTCCATTTCTTGTAGGATCACAAATAATTCCTTGGTATTGGAATTTGCTTTGGTAATCCTTTCATTGTACATATCTTTTTTTGTACAGATTATTTCTTTTTTATAGTTGTCGGTCAAGTTAATGAAGTTAGTCTTGTTTTCTTCAGATGGAAAGTGTCGCCATGTAGCTTCCAATTTTCTTTTTTCTGATCTAATGACTTTTAGTTGTGGTCTAAACCAGGCATTCAAGTGAGCCCTCGGTTTACTTTTACGCATTTTGAGAGGAGCTTTAGACATAGTACTGTTGGAGGCCTCGACTAGAGAGTCAGGGTCAGAGGCACTCAAGAATGAGTTCAAGGAAGGGAGAATGTGAGGTAATATCTTATCCACCGTAATATTTATTTTATTCCTCGTAGGGAGAGGTGGTGCTATAGCCTTGTCTTTGCATACTCGACTATTTATTGCTAAGGTGAATGCAATCAGGAGGTGATCTGTCCATGGTTGAGGAGTTATAGAAGTGATGGACGTTTCACAGTTCAGGTCAGCCACCCAGTATAATGTCCTACCTTTGACGTGGGTAGGCTGAGTCACTCGTTGGGTGAGCCCTTGTTCTGAAAGTATGTTGGATACTGTGTGAGCATGTTTGTCGGTGGGATCATTGAGCCCAAGATTAAAGTCTCCCAGCAGTAATACTTGTGAGGAATCTTTGCTGTTGTCCGATAGAATGCTAGAGATGTCCTCCTCAAAGGTGCCACTAGGTCCCGGAGGTCTATATACTAGGTAGATGGTTAACGTACATGAGTTGGAGATAGGTACTTTGGCTATAAGTATTTCACAGGATTTAATTAATGGTGAAGGTACTAATCTTATGGCCAGGTTCGATTTGGCAAAGAGGGCAATGTCCCCTCCTCTGGCGTCAACTCTGTCTGCTCTAAGAATTTGGCAATTTTCAGGGACTGCTAAAGAGAGGGCCAGACCAGCTGCTGCATGTAGCCATGACTCTGTGACCGCTAGGAAGTCAAGGTTGTCCATTGAGATCAGGTCTGATATTTCAGTGGCATGTACCACTAGGGATCTGGCATTTATTAGGGTGCCTGTGATACTAGTGGAGTTTTTAGGATCCCGGAGGTTCATAAGTTTGGACCGGCTTGTTTTAGTCTTTAAGTGATTATTAGTTTTAGGATTCTGGGTGTTAGAAGTGGCAGCATTGTTTAGTCTGTGAAGAGATTTGACCTGGGGAGTGTTTTTTTATTAAAGTGAGGGCACAGAATTCTTACGCTACTAATTCGTGGCTCATAGAGACACGGTAGTCTAGCACAGAGTCTGTTATTTCTTGTTGATAATGGGCAAGGTCTATTAGAAGTGGTTATAGGGGTGATTGTCGTAAGGGAACGTGGTGCGGAACTATTCAGGTCGCATCTAGAGTGCATTTGGTCCGTTTTTATGTCGGACGGTAATGTTAGCAGCGGTTTAGTATGATTAATGGCTATTGATTGTGGTCCAGATTTAAGTAGAGGCAAGCAGGGCGTTAGTTTAGTATCCTGTGTAAGGAGCGCTGTATTTGTCATTTTCAGAGTTTGCTGGTCAATAGTATAGGTGCATGTGACTAGGGTCTGTTGGAGGACCATTAGTATGGTAAACAATAGTAATGTCAACTGGTCAGTCGTGGGAATCATGTTTCAGACCAGATGTATAAGTCGTGATCTAAAGGGGGACCTTCTAGAAGGCAATCATTCAATTCGTGTTGAAGACCTAGGAATAAATCACTAGCTAATGGTGTTGCTGGTAATATACTTAAGGACTAGGGAAAACAGGTGAATTAGTAGGAACTAAGATCACAGAAATGGCTAGTATGCAAAAGGCCTAGGCATCTTAATCATGTCAGCAGGTAGTATAGCTACAGATACGATACTTAATCAAAAGTTAATAAATAGTGCAGTTTGTTCAAATGTGAAGGGCACGGGTTAGTTCAGTACATACATAATGCCTTCACTATTCAAAATGGAGGGCATTTATACACTGTTGACAGTTTGCAGGTACAATACTAGGCATACAATGCTAGAAAGATCACACGTAGCACAATGTCTAATCAGGTGGTGAGATCCCACTACAATGCTAGTCTTGGAATAGGCAAAGTAAATCACAAGTGCAGCATAAAGCAGATTACATTTGGCACAGTGTCTAGTCGAGTGGTAAGTTCAAGGGTGCAGTATTAGTCCTTTAACCTATAACGCATTGCCTAATCACACAATATATGTATAGGCACAATGCTAAACAGTTCGTAGGTGTAAAACTTAGTAAGTCAAACTAGGCACAATGTCTGCTCAAGCGGAGTGGTCATGGGTACAATACTGAACGTGAGGCACGTTGCGCGCTACGTCGACTTAGTCGAACAATTGGTGGCACCGATACGGCGCTAGACCATGTTAACAGATAGTGTGGACTCTGTTCAGGAGGTATATGCGTATAGTGCATAAGTCATCATGTCGTTAGGAACCGGTACATATTGTGACAATCGGAATATGCATGTGAAACAGTGGGTGGCAAAGGCAATCTTCCAATTTGTGAATTTGTGAAAGATCTGACATTGAATGTGCTGGCCAGGCAAACGCATGCAATTGATCCAGATTTTGTTTCCAGGGCCCAGTGGATGCCACAGAACATTGAAAAAGAGGTTTGCCCTCCCAAACTTGAACTTGTGGATAGGTTGACTTCAAGATTCAAATGATGTGTGGCTCTCTTTACAATGTTTAACAAAGCCAGTTTCAAGCTTTTTGCAAACTGTTTTCATTGTCCAATAAACTAATAGTGATCTGAGTCAAAAGCGAAAGTGTCATAAACATCTATTTAGCATGGTTATGCATGAGAAAAAGAAAGCATTTCGAAGAGATCTGAGGCTCTTAAAAAAAATCACCCCGAGGAACAAGGTATCGGAGGTCGTTAGAGCAAGAAGATCCATCTATAGGAATTGGGCCACTTCACATAGAACCATCGTCGAACAAGACCATGCTGAGTTGATGCTGAAGCTTCAAATCACAAAGAACACTCGAGAAATCTGGCAGAATTTGAATACAGACAATGTTGATGGCACAGATTTGCCTCAGAATACTATCTCAGGCGATAGATGGGCCAGCCACTTTTCCAGAGTGTTCGCTAGTTCGACTCCACAATCAGATTCACATTTGGGTTCAGAAGGAGGGTCTTGGGCAGTCGAAATGTTGCGTGACGACATAATTCTAGCGATCAAGAATTTAAAGAACTCTCGTGCTGCCGGACCTGACCTGATCAGCAATGTGAGGCTCAAAAAGAATAGGTTGGCGTGGGCCGTTTTTATTGAAAGACTTTTCCAGACCATTGCTATATGTAAACAACTCCCGGATTCGTGGTTATCAGCAATTGTGGTTCCCATTCACAAGAAGGGCAGTTGGGATAGTCCTGATAAGTATCGTCCCATCGCATTGCTAGATTCAATCGGTAACATTTTTGGCTCTCAATTGCGATTGAACCTAGCAAAATGAGCACTGACAGCAGGCGTCCTTGATGTACGGTAAACTGGCTTCTCAAAGGGGGTGGAGGTTGATGTCAATCTCTTGATACTCACAACTTTACAATTAGAAGCACAGAAAGCCAGAACTAAAATCCATCTAGCATTTATTGACATGAAGCAGGCCTCTGATGGTGTTAATCGCGGCCTGCTCTGGGCCAAATTAAAAAAATGGAAATGTCCAACAAACATTCTTGACCCAATAATGCACGCTCTTCATTCCAATACGTCGATTCGAATTCGACTTAATAAAAACAGAGAACTGACAGATTCTATTCTGACAGACAGATTCTATTCCAACAGCAAGGGGGGTTAAGCAGGGGTGGCCACTTGCGGCCGACCTGTTTAAACTGTTCTTGGCAGACTTGCCCAATTATCTTTACCAGGTACACTGTTTCCCTCCCAAAATAAATCAAGTTCCAGTGAGATGCATTGCTTATGCAGATGATCTGGTCTTGATGGAGAGAACCCAAATTGGCCTCCAACGTCTAATTAGCTGTCTATATTCCTATCTATCCACTAATGAACTCACAATAAATATTGAAAAAACAAAAATTGTGTCCATTGGAGATGTAACCAGCAAAAGAGACAGAGCCTTTAGGTGGGCGGTTGGAGGTCAGTTGTTGACTTCAGTCGAAACTATAAGATACTTGGGAGTTCAGTTTAATAACTCCATTTGTGAACTTTAGTGGGTGAAGGACCTGAAACTGAAGACCACAAGGCTTGCACTTCAAGCGTAAAGATAAATAAAAGCTACAGTAAATTTTCCTTAACACTGGTTTTGATGTTCTACCTCCAAAAGGTAGTTCCTATAGTAACTTTTGGTGCCGGAGTCAGTTGGAATATCAATGAGCAAACCTGGAATATACTTGAAGGGCGCTATTGGCGGCTGTTAGGGAGAATTCTCATTTCTAGCTAATTTCCCTCACCTAGTGAGTCCCCCAGCAGCTTTGCTGGACTTCTGGAGTTTATTTGTTTTCCACTTAGTAAGAGTGAGAGCTTTTCCCCCACTCTTACCTGGGTTTTGCTATGTGTTGCTACCTGTTTTTGTGATTGTGGACTCTGAAGTACACCACTTCAGTAGCCCCCTTCTGTTTGTGTGTCACACAGCACCTTCAGTGCCGTGGCACAGGGTTGTCTTTGACTCCCCTCGACTCCATTTCTGAGGCAACTACTGTCCCCCAGAAAAGGGTAAAGTTACCATTAACTTTACTTAGTCAATCTACCACAGATCCAGTAACCCCATCCTCCATGGAGTACTGGAAAGGGTTAACTTGTATCCCTTCGCATCTGTACCTCCTAGAGCATTGTTTTGTTCTTTTAACATTTAGACTTGGCTGGTGGCAGTGGTATCTACCCTAATTTTTCCACCGCAATTATATTAGATAAACGTGGTACTGTTCTTGGCTATTATATTAGCCTCGAACATAAACCTGCTTGACCAAATCGTCTTTTTCTTGGCTCCGGTTGGGTTTATTCGCCATTTCTTTTTGTTAAAGTCCTTCTTGTGTTTTACTTTGCGCGGCAAACTAGGTTCGCCTTCTTTGTTCACTGTCTTTTGGCGGGCTTCTGCCCAGAAGCCCTCCTCAAGGCACCTGGGTGTCTAGGTGGGCTGAATGTGAGGGAAGGATGTAGTCACCCCTGCACAGGGTATCCTAGGAAACCCAAGTTGCACTTTGTCATAATTGGCCAGGGTAGTTGTCCAGGCTGGACAACCCCCCTGCTGGGTGATTGACAGCCAGGCTGCGTGAATGGGTTTTTTTCGCATAAAAAGCAGGTCTCTTGGGCTAGAAGTCAGAGAGTCGCCACTGTAATTACAAGGAACCGAAGAGAAGTGGAGAGAACGACGGCTACTGCAACTACCCCGTCCCGGGGAAGCTATCTGCCGTTCAACGACTCAGAGAAGATCCAGTTCGGAGTCTTCTTCCCTTGAGCTTGGTAGGGATAACTGGCTCATCTTCTACAGCCAGAGGATCCTCTTCCATGGTCGAAATCGCTGCACACTGCTGTAGTGGTCCGGGTAGCCACTTGAAGAGCCTCTCCTGTTTTTAAGGAGCGCACCTTTTATTCCTTATCGCTGCTGCTGGCTTCATCCCTGTGTGGTGCAGACCCCCTTCAGACGTCCTCCTTCACGACGAAGCTCCAGGAATTGTGGGTCTGCGGGAAACCAACAGAAACAACTGCCAGGGCACCAGCTGCACCATTGGAACAAGATACTGTGTTCTGTTGAGGAAACTGGGTGAATCCCTTTTTCTTCATTTCCAAAGCTTGCCCTTGTCTTCCCTCCTTCTGTCACACGCCGCTGTAGCTTGCGTGTATGGAGCCGATGGCGCTGGAGTGGCCATTAGCCACTCCGCCACGTCTCCGCGTAACACTCAGCGGCAGTCTAGTCTTTCTGTCGGCCGCCGGGGAAGGCCTTTTTAGTAGCTCCAACCCGGAAGTCTGCGCGTTGCAACCTACTCGCGTCAAGCTTTCAGGTTGGAGCGCTCGTAAGTGTTCTCTCTCAGCTTTTGTGGGCCTTTGCTTTCCCTCTTTCCCGGCTTGCTCTTCCCCGCTGCTGGCTCTCTCTAGTCTGCCTCTTCTTGCTCTCCTGAGGCTCCAGGGCTCCCCCCTGAATTCCTATGTTTTTCTTCCCCCTTTCTTTTCTTCCCTCCTGCATTCTCCTCTTGGGTATAGTTACGGGCCGTTCTGTTGTCTGTCTTTTGGCTCGCCCCCGGTTACCTGTTCTGACTCCTCGACTGCTATCCTTAGCTGTACACCATACTCTTACCGGCATCTCATCCCTGCCCATCCGGATTATCCCATCTGCATTTTCAAAAGTGAAGACCACCAGATACCACCGGAAAGGTTTTTTTTGTGCCTATGGCTTTTTCCCCTTTGGTCTGAATCGGAGGAGGGGCCCCCCGGACCTTCTATATTGGGGTCAGGGTGGCTTCCCTTTGGGGCAGATCCCATCCACACAAAAAAAGGAAAGAAGAAAGAAGAGCTGTGGAAGAAAAGGTTCGGTGGAACTTTGGAATCAGAACTCACAGGAGAGGAGGAAGGGGATTGGAGTGACTCGGAATTGGAGAAGGAGACACCAGAACCTGATACCTTCTTATAACTTTTGCTTCCGAACATTGGCAATATCGAAGTACTTTTGGCTATGTTGAATCGTGAACTGTCTGGCCGTGTGATTGCCTGTGATTTTTGCCTCCATCTCCCTCTGGGTATCTCGGTTGCTAAGTGTGTTTTTGCCCCGGTAGCAATTCATGTCACGGATACGCGTTTGTTTAGTAGACCGAACTGTCAAAAAGTGATTGCAATCGTATTCGCGGTAACGTGTTTTGTTCATAACACTGGTTCCTTCAAACACAGGGTACTTACCTTGAGACTTACTGTACACAGTGAATTGGTTAATTGTAGTATATCTAACGTGTGGTATTTATTGAAGTTTAATAGAAGTGTTGTGTTTATAACGAATGGTTTAAAAATAAATGTACTTATATTTTTCTACCTGAAACCTTGAGTCAGTGTTTGCTTGAGTCACAGTAATTGTGGTCCCTTTGTGTAATCTCTGCTACTGCTCATATACTCTTGAGATAAGCCTGGCTGCTCCACCACTGCTACAACTCTGACATAGTAGTACAGGATTGTACCAAAGGTAAAACTTGTATTACCACCTGTAGTCTTAATTGTGTGTAGTGGTACCTAAGGGCACTGCACAGGATTCTGCCTAACAGCGGCATGTTTTTAAACTTCCACAATGTGTCTCAATTATAACTCTACGCCACAAATTATCATTGAACTCATTGTATAGCCATGTGATCTGGAAATCAATTTCGCTAATGCGAAAGCTGATTGTAGAAAGTCCGATGCCGGCTTATCAAATATTCATAAAAAATCATGATGATAAAAATGTTAACCTACTAGATCAATGGCGATGAAGAGTGCAAGCATGGGTAAATGCTGCAGCAATTAGTAAATGCAATCTCCTAATTCGACCACAACATGCACAAAAACAATTCTAATCTTGGGCATGAATTGTAAACATAGAGAAACGAGAGAAATTGTTTTCAACTCACTTGCTAGGTAATGAACAAAAAAAGTTAAATAACCAGTCTAATTACTTGTTGCATTGTCCCTCTCGTTATTACCGCAAGCAATTCCTGAGATTTCGAACTAACACCTTGAAATCTAAGGACATTTCATGGCAAAGAAGGATAAATTGGTTAAAGACAACCTATGCCGTTTCTGTCTTGTTTCAGTTGAATCGTTAAAACATCTAGTCACTGAATGTCTACTGAGAAAACTGAGAAAACTCGTAATTTACGCTGTACTCATCTTGGTCAATTTGATCCCCTGGATGACGATATGGTGGATTGGTGGAGAATGATTTGATCTGGCAATAATGTTAAACACGCTTGTGCAATTGTGAATTATCTGGATGCACTCCTGAAATTCCCACCGTGAGTAGTGTTTAAGATGTTGACACTTTGATGTACTAACAATGATGGTGATATTTATTCATCCTATCCCTTCTGTGTGAAAGTCTCATTTTAAAAGATATGAGATTTTTTTTGGTTTATGTGTGTGAGATGAATGGAAGAATACCCAATGTAATTGTTGAATTTGAAACAAAAGTTTTTACTTTATGTTAAAACTTTAGTTTTTTTCAAATAACAAAAAATAAAAAAAATGGAATAGTATGTCACTTGGGATGTCATTGTTAAATAACCTATTTTTCATGAATTACTATTTGTGAAGTAATGTCACTAGATAGGCCTTAACATGTCTATTTTACTTTGTTGTGTGTATTTATTACCATCAATATAATTGGTTTACATTAGAGCAATAAATGTCAGACCGATTACTACAAATATGTGACTTAAATCAAATCAAATGTAGAAGAGACTGATGAGCTTAAAAACAACAGTTACCATGAGCTACATTTGGCTCCCCCAGGCCAACTAATGTAATGCTATAAACTAGCTCCTTGTTCCACAGTGGTAGCTCCTGGTGACCAGTTACTGTTGGATACCC
Organism: Ambystoma mexicanum; assembly: GCF_040938575.1. Taxonomy (NCBI): domain Eukaryota; kingdom Metazoa; phylum Chordata; class Amphibia; order Caudata; family Ambystomatidae; genus Ambystoma; species Ambystoma mexicanum. Next base: position 141,029,608 of record NC_090930.1, on the reverse strand, counting down.
AGGCACTGCTTGTAATTCCTGCTTATCCAATCCTAATTTCGAGCCCTATTTGTAATGAAATCACAATAGTTGGAGAATCTAAGCAGAAAATTGGAGCAGCAGACATACAGAAACTCAATGGGCCCCATTACGAGGAAGGCAGTAGAGGGTTAACGGCGCCGTTAACCCTCTACCGCCTCATTACGAGGTCTGCTAGCTGGTCCCGCTATGGACGTCTGGTAAAAGCAGACGTGCTTAGCGGGGCCCGCTAGCAGACCAGGATGCTAACAACGGGCCCGTCATTAATGGGGGCTCAAATGGGAATGGGGAGGTACCGGGTCCGGGTCCCAGGAAAGGGAATTACCGTGCCCTCCAAGGTCAGAATGGCCCGGTAATTCCTCATTCTTGGAACCCGGACCCGGTAGGGGTGTAGCCATGCCGCTAAAAGCGGCATGGCTACCTCCATACTCGTAATAAGGCCCCAGGTCTCCAGAGCTCTTGCCCTCTCCGGGGTGGAGTACTGCAACAGACTCTTCCTCAATCTACCTTAATCCTCACTTCGCCCCCTTCAACCAATCCAGAATAGGATTTCTGGGGCCAGGAACCCACTACATCCAACGATTTCCCTAACTACTTCCCTCTTAGAGACCTTCAGTCATCTAGCTGCAATTCTCTGCAGATCATATGCTATTCCAAGCAGAAAGTGTGGGGTAGATCTCTTTCCTCAGCAGGAACATCCCTCTATAATGACATTCTTGCCCTCTCAGGCTTTTGCCTGATCTCCTTACATTCTGGAAGATTGTCAAGACCCAACGTTTCTCTTCTTCATTACCTTCCCCCTCCTAATGCCCCCTCTGTCACATTGACTGGCTGGCTGGTCCCTTTAAGGTTCACAGGGCACCAGGCCCTGCTCTCCCAGTATATCCCCCACTGTGTCTTCCTGCCCCCCAACAACCTACACTTGCCCTTCAGGCCCATTTACCCTGACAAGCCTGGCGGGGTGTGCATCCCTACCAAGCCTGGTCCACCCCCGTCCTCACTCTTCACATGTGGTCCCTGCTTCACCTGGTACTTGCCAACCTGGCCTCCGCTTAGCACTTTCCTAGCTCCATTGGACCTCTTCTTTCCCTCCTCCTCCCCCTTTTGGTCTTGTGGTGCCTTGAAACACCATTTCTTGTATAGGCACTTCACAAATAACCAATAAATAAATAAAGTAAATGAAGTCTAACCTTGCTAGAAAGTAGGAATCTTGTTAAGTGGCTGCAGATTGCAATAGACCAAAGGTTTATGTGCCGCAGTGTTACCAACATTAAAGTAAAGAGCAAAGGTATATGTCTTGCCAATGTGCACTATGAACATGCACCTGTGGCCTTTGCACATTTACATTTTACTGTGGAGGCCCACCAGTGGAGGATAACCATGTGCGCATGCATCAATGCAGAAATCAATATGATTGCTGGAGTAGATATACACAGAAGCCAGTAACCCTTTCAAAACTGCACTCCTTCCAGGCATGCTGGAATTTTAGTGATGTAAAGAATTGTTGCTCATTGCTCGTGTTTCCCTACCTGCAACAGTCCATCGAGCCTGATTTGAAATCGCCCCTCCCTTCCTGGGAAGGTTTTGCCATCTCTATATATTAACCAACTGCTTTTGTATTTGAATTCTGTTTATTTCAGAAACAAGTGGCCCGCTTTGCCCAAAAAACTGCCCCACATTATTCATGCCTTATTGAAGTATAGGGAAATCCAAGCCTATCTGCACCTCGCTCAGGGACATCCTTGAAAAAATATGTACATGTTGTGCTACCAGGTGTATTGATACTGTTGAAATGGAAGTAAATATTTTCATATGTGAGGTTCATTGTTTTTCACTGCACAGCTTGCCATTAATATTGTTCAATATTGTGGCACGTGTTCCGAAAACGAAACTCCTTCTGACACACTGGGAACACAGGATGAAGGGTTGCATTGTTATGTGTCCTTGAATCCACCTCACTAACAATTTGAAGGCCAAAATGTGTCGAATAGCCACAAAGAAGTGATAAGATTCACTATATTGAAAGATTATGAAGGAATGTTAAGTTTCTATTACTGAGATCTGTCTTTCGAAGTGGTTGGCTATCCGTCACATAGGGGGAATGGAACCACAAGACACAATGTAAGCAACGTTTTAAATAATATTTATGCGGATGGCAAGTGTGATGTATGCTATATAATTTACATTGTAATGGGTGGATGTTCAATTAGAAGCAAATAATAGGCATTGTACATGTTAATGGTAACTTAAGTTGACAGTTAACATAAATATGCACTGTGTATATACATATATAAATTTGGTACTGAAATATATTTTTGCATTCTCGATTTTCCATAGTTATATTATACCAATGTGTGCATGTCATGGGCACAGTTTACCGGTCGGAGGCTTCTTTAACTGCAATTGGACAATAATCATCAACAACGCATCTGTGATACCATTATCTGGGATGATCGCTAGATACCAATCTGTCCTTTTGCAGTTGCAGTAATAAGGAGCAACATGTCAGCCTATAGGTTCTGAAAATGTGCAGATGGGAAAGTGTTGCATTTGAAATTTAAACCAGTAATTTCTTCTCTGTAATGGAATGATATGTTCCTCGATCAGAATTCGGTGATGGAAGATAATAACTTCCTGTGAAGAATGCAAAAACTGGGATTAATCGATCGATGAATGGAATCAGCATTATAAGATCACTGTTCACAGTTAAACAAAAAATGAGAACCATGCAATGTTCGCTATCTATAACCTCTATTGTAAAATGTTACCCATGTTTTCTTGAACTTAATTATCTCTTTTCAGCACCATGTCAAAATTAAAAATGATGCTCCGACTATTGGTGTTTTCATCGTTTTGCGTCTGTTATGCATTTATGTTCCTGGTTCTGCGTTAGATAAAGTTATGATGTTGGTGAGGACAGGGTACGTTTGGCTACACAGCGCACTAATGTCATTAAAATCACTGTGTCATGAACCATCGGACGCGTCTTTTCTGGACTTCCTGGTCCCTGACCCATAGGGGCTTGCACTCAGCAGTACTCCCAACATGGCCGCCGAACGCAGAATACTGTTTACCAGTTTCCACGCCGTACGCATTACATTCTTTAAAGCGGACACGCCCCCGCGGCCCTGCGTGTCTCAACGCTACCGCTTGCCGTGGCTAGACGTGTGCTGCCGTAGTTCGCTTGTGTTTTTCCTTTGATTCCTGGTTCCCGGGTCCCCTAAATTCCTCCTCCTTCATTCCCCCTCCTTTTGTCCTCCTTGCTTCCCGGATCTCTGTGCACTCGTCTTCCGTGTGCACTCTTCGCTGTTTCCTGGATTTCCTCGGACTTCCCAGACATCTGAACGTTCCCAGGACTCAGAACGCTGAACGCACGCTGGAACCCGAGGACCTGCACACTGGGTTACACAAGACCCGAACTCTACAAAAGAAGACTCCATCGAAGATCTCCAACAAACAACAAAGACAGGTGAGAAGGGGGGAAACCCGTGACACGCTGGAGCTCATCATAAGCATCTAGTGATGCCAGCACTGTGGGTAGATGCTCTGAATTAGTGCTCCAAGGGCTCTTGAACTTAGGGCAACGGATCAACGGATAAGATTAGCACAAGATGGCGGTACCCAGCCCGTCGATTTCAGATTTGTTAAAGTGAGAAAAACTCAGGTAAGTTGCATTAGACAATTTTTAAGAACAATCGATGTATACACTACAATACGATTCCAGGATATAAGAGGTATTGGTTGTAATGTGATTAATATTGTGTTGAATATGACCATTGATTCATCTTGTATTGAATGACGGATACTTATTGACAGTAATGTTTTCTGAATTGTTTGTGGAGAAATTGTAAGCAAAATACCCCCGTTGAAAGGAGATCCTATCGAAACGCATTGGGACACCCCAAGTTTTATGATTTATTATTAATACTTTCTCTATCAATAAATCACTTTGTATACATTAATATTAAGGAATGCATATATGTGTTTGCTTTACTTTAAAGATTTAAAACAGCTTCCAAAAATCTATGATCACTATTATCTAAAATGCATTAATTATCATTTGAATATGAAAGTTAAAACATTTGGTGATTAGCCCAAGATTGTGTGTAGGGGATCACATGCTCTAAAATACATGCCCGGTTGATTGGGCCAATAACATTTCTGACCGAACTACTGTGGAAATGGCTGTGCATGACTTTCATATTTCCATAGTTGGGTATTTTTCTTGGCTGTGCGTGACTTTCATGTTTCCTGCTTTGCTTTGCGGCTCCAGCTTCTCTGAAAAGCAGTCAAAACTGCATATTTTTTTCCTTCCGACATTTGCGCTGTTTACATTGTGTCCTTACGGGGTTTGTGGAATTTTTCCAGGCCTGGGAAAGGACTCCACCAGTTTCCCCTGTCCACTCGCAGGCTACCAACTCACGGCCAGTAACAAAGGAGTCACATTCCTCCCAAAGGCCTGCCAACTCCCCAGTCATAAAACCTGTTCAGCCCTCCAGATGCACGACAGTGAGGGAATGCGCACTCAAAATATGCTACAGATGGTATTTCACACCGCAGAGACTGCATGCTATGAATGTTGACTACCCTGAGACTTGTTGGCACGGGTGCGGGGCAAAAGGGGACCTGGGTCACATGTGGTGGCACTGTCCGACCATTCAATCTTTCTGGTTGGAGATTCGCTCCAAAATTAAAGATATCTGCGGATCCCTCCTCCCCTTAGACCCAATAGTGATGGTCTTGGGAGATACCCCTGAGGACGGAGCATACCCGCAATCCGGCCCTAGAGCGCAGCTCATCACTCAACTATTGATGGCAGCCCGTCTTACACGCGCGCGCTTTTGGAAAGAGCCTGAGGGCCCCTGTATTGCACAATGGTGGGTCAAGGTCTGGGAACTCTTGGGAATGGAGAAACTAACAGCCGAACCGAACGGACAAATTCCGACAAATCTGGGGCCCATTTCTAGACCATGCGGAAGAAAAGGAACATATGTTCTTCCAGCCAAGACTGATCAAAAGCCTTCTCCAACCCTGAGAATCTTAGTACAAACAAGGGACATGGCTATCTAGCGCCAGAACATGAGAATAGCAGACACTAAGAACAACACCCGGACTATGGGGTGAGCAGGTGGAACATGAATCCACCACCCTTTTTTTTCTCTCTCTCTCCTTTTTCCTTCTTTTCTTCTTTTACATACAACTGCAACAATACACCCCCAAGAGTAACAATGATGTCACAAATTAAATATATAAATTAAATATAATGGTTAAAATGAAATGTCAACCCACTGTTAAATTAATTGGTCTCAGCGCTATTCGTTGAGTTCTAGGCAGGAGAATAATGATGTATGGTTGAACTGCATTCAAATATCCTTGCCATTGTTTATACTGTTAAATATTTCAATGTGAATTGATGTTTCAATAAAAAAGATTTTGACAAAAAAAAAAACCTGTTCAGCAGCCTCTTTGAGCTGAGACCCTCCTCAACTACCCAGTGACAGTTGGCCTGCTTTTTACCCCCTGTCAGTCCTATTTTTGTTTCCATCATGGGTGGGGCTGGTGGCTCTGGCAAGCACACCCTGTAATTATCCTGAGTCAAAAAGCTAACCTCCCTACAATTAACCTCCAACTGCCAGCCCCATGACCTGGGATTAACACAGACTACCAGAAAACCTGTTGTCCATCTCCCCTTCCCTGCTGGCTTGCAGGGGGTGGAGCAACACAACTTGTCACTGACAACCAAGCAAATAGACAGACCAGTTGCCTAGTCTCCCCTTCCCTGGCAAACACATGTTGTGTTATTGGGTTGTGGGGTTAGCTCTGAGTTTACCCCATTGTGCGAGGGGTTGGGGGAAGGTTACTTGAAACTGTGTGCCTGCCCTGCTCCCCATCTCCCCTGGCAACCACATGGTGTGGCCCTGCAACCTTTTATAAGCCTATGGAGAAAGGACTTTTTTTTCTCTCTTTGGTTGCTGGCGGTGGTGTGCTGACGGGGGGGGGGCAGCAGAGCTCAGCAGAGCTCAGGTGTCCTCTTCACAGGTTGCCTTGTCTTCCCTCTCTATTTTGTTTCCACCCGTAGGACTCCAGGCAGTCTGCCTTCTCCCTTGTGTGTGTGTGCTTGTGTGTGTGTCACTCTGTGTGTGTCTGTGTGTGTGTCTCTTGCTGTGTGAATGTGTATGTCTCGCTGTGTGTGTGTGTCTCGCTGTGCGTGTCTCACTGTGTGTGTGTCTCGCTGTGTGTGTGTGTGTATGTCTGTGTCTGTGGACACAGGCCCCCGTGTTCCATGCCATTGTGTTTGCCCAGCTACTGCAGTATTTCTAATTTATCCTGCTGTCAATGAGTTTACTCCTCTTCCTGTAATAATCTGTTCCTGGTTTCTACAAAGACTTTGGTGCCTTCATTGTGTTCACACTTTTCCATGTAACCTGCCTGTTGTTATCAGAGGTGAGTCCCAGTCCGTCTGCTTACACAACGCACCCCCACCAGGTCTGTTGACTCCCTGGTCCAAAACTGTGGCTCTGACTGGGGTATTCCACACGGCCTCTCCCATTTTGGCCTGCCTCTCACTTTCACACTACCCCTTTAAATAAGACAAGTGCAGCAGGGTGATCAATTTAGTAGAACATGACCATGATCCCCAAAGATCTGCTCGAATCCGATTGTCAATAATGACTGTGCTTCTTTGGATTTTCTTTGTGAGAGTTCCAATAGTTTTCCATAGTGGGTTCCAAGTTCTGATGAGTCTGGCGGCGCTCTTGACCCTTGCAGATCCGAATTCTGTAGTGGTGGGCTCAGAAGTTGTGAAACTAAGGGTAGTTCATTTTTCCTTTTAGAGTTATTACCATCCACGGTACATGGTTTGTGGGATAGCGGTACAATATTTGTTTATAGTTCAGATTTTACTCCTCTCATTCGCCAAAAATCCGTATGACTTCTTGGTTTGTGATAATGTCTTCTTTTGTCAGGCAATCGGAGTCCATGTGGTGCAGAGGTGTTATTCTTTTCTAAGCTTAGCCTTTTGATTTCTTAAGAACTTCCTTAATCCCTTGGTCATATTTTTTAACCTTTTTTTGCGGCCCTTGTAAGGATGTGGAGGCATGTGAACAGAAAACAATTCCTGTGGATTTACATAATTTTAAGATGTTTGGGAGATTAAGTCCAAGAGATTTCATTCCTTCTTGCGAGGGCTGTGTTCCGACCTGTGTGCGTAGGCATGAGTCTACACCAGTGCTCTTTGCGCAGCAGAGAGTATCTGCATGCTCTCCTTTACTTCTTGAATCTGACGAAGCTTAAGGGGCCTCAGTTAAAATTATGACATATTGATTTCTTATGCATGTAGTGCAGACTAGTATTTTATTTAGTGAAGCAGTGTCCTGTTTCGATCCCTACCTCAAAATATCGGAAAACCTAACCATGATTGGTGGATCGAATGCAACCCAGCATTTGCATGTATATCCTGCGATGCGTCAACGTTCTCCTTGACTGTGGTTCATAGTTAATTTAAGTGGACATTGTTGAAAATGTGCCATCTCTTGTTTGGTTCCCTGGGTATCGAGTAGAGCGGAGGAGGTTACAGGAAATAAGGACGGCGTATTTCACAACAAGCTTGCTCTTCCTGTTTTTGTGTTAGCTTCAATGTTGTTACAAAGTTGTATGAACAAATCTTTTCTCTCCTATAGCATGCTCTCTGAGTTATTCGCTGTGCCTTGTTGTTCTTGGGGCTGTACATCCAGGGATGTCATTTAGGGGTTGCCAGAGGTCGCAATTGCGACCTCTGTGGTCTCCCTTGCGACCTCTAAAAAAAAAAAAAAGAAAGTATATATATATATATATATATATATATGTATATGTATATATATTCACTACAAAAAAAACTTTGTTGAGGGGACTTTATGGTTAAGTTGCCCTACGAAAAATCTGTGAACTTCACTAAAAAAAAATGTTTTCGCCCTCCTCATTATGGTTCACATTAAAACTGAAAAACCCCTGAAATTCGCCAGTTAGGGCAGACTGAGCCCCCATACTTTCCAACACCACTGTGCACTGCTAACAGTCACACCCAGAACATGAAAGATGTATCTCAAATGTAACTGATGACATCACTGACCACATCACATGTTTAGCCCCTTTGTTTTCGTTCCCTGCTCTATATATATATATATATATATATATATATATGTACATTCAGTAAAAAAACTTTGTTAAAGGGATGTTATACTTCACAGTGAAACCAAAGAACAATGCACATTCCCCCATTACGGTAAGCTCAGCAAACATAACTCGCAGCATCTACGTGCATTGCTAAGACTAACACCCAGGACATCAAAGATGACATCACAAATATCATCAGGTTTTTTGTAGGACAACTTAACCATAACGTCCCCACAACAACGTTTTTTTTGTAGTGAATTTTACAGGTTTTTGGGAGAGCAACGTAACCATAACGTCCCTTTAACAAAGTTTTTTTTAACTGAATGCCATAGGTTTTTAGTAGTGTAAATATATCATAACAGTACGTTAACAAAAATGTTGTACTATATTTATCAGGGTTCTAATAGTAACACATAAGCATACTAATGTAAAGGAACATTTGAAGTAACTGCCCACCTTCCGAAGAATTCCACATTATCATATGCTGGCGCACAGCATGGGGGCGTGTTCGAAAAGTCATACGCACTTCACAAAGACATGTGTAACTGGGTGATAGTGGAGAAGTACATTGTATATTCTTGTACGAACTTGAAAATGGAAAATTCCCGGCACAGAACTCCACAAGGCAAGCGTGCAACACAATATAAGCAAGAGTGCATACCGACGTATCTGGATCATTAACCCCCATTCCTCCCCATAGAGTGGGGGATGAATGCCATAAGCAATCGAGATTTTACAGCAGTAACCCGTGCTACCAAGAAAGAGGATTTTTTGTCTTCAACCGGAACCCTGCTGAAGAAAACAAATCCTTTTTCAAGATGGCCACCATAGAAAGGGAAGACGGGTGTTGGATAGAAACCCTTCTTCGCTTTCCATTGCAGGCTACAGAAAGCAAAAATGAAACTGTGTGACCGTAAAGGCAGCACCACATTTGTGTTCCTTGAGAAATGTATGGTTATAAGCAACACCTTTACCAGAAAGGCAGTCCCTGGTGGACATGGCAACCTCAATGAAATGTTTTGTCCCTTCCAGTAATGGCCAGTAGCCACATCCCCGACATTGTGGCAACTAACCATACATAGATGTTACCCCTCAGAGACGGAAGCTGTACCGTTGATTTATTATGTACATGAGTACACTTGTTAAATATCAAAACACTATCACATACACAACATAAACCTTTTCGGGTGTTGGCAATGACCTTTACTTACATGTGTTGTAAATGTAGTAATTTTTTTCTGTAAAAATGTGCTTAGAAAATGCAAAGGAGTAGTCTACTTACGTTTACATAAAATCTGAAACAAACTCTGTGATGGAAAGCGCAATGACGTTAGAAGTACTGGAAGCAACACCATTACCACTCACCGCTCGACACATAATTTCGTAAAGTGGCACAGGTCGAAAGGTGTGAAGATATGTGTATTGGGAGGGTGTAACCATGTATTATTTTACAAAAATTTCTTCTGTGCACCAAACACTTTCAGTGCACCTTACCTCATTTTCCCGCTTTTAAGAAGATAGTAAGTATTCTGAACTAATGTTGGTTGATAGGGCATCTGGGTTAAAGAAATTGTTCTGACGGTGACAGAAATTGGCCTGACGGCACTAAAGCATATGATATGGGCCTGACCCTTCCGTAGCCAAAGCAAGTGGGGTATGCAGTACCTTTCTCCATAACGTTCCTTGGCAACTTAAACAAATGCATCCATATTGATGTATGTGCCGTGATGTAGCACCTACAAAAGAACACATTACAATATGCAACGTAGCATGCCACATTGTGAAAGCAGAGAGTACATTTGTAAAAAAAACACTAACATTTCAAAATTAGTACAGTAGTTTTATTTCACAATAAACTGAGCGAAATCATCGCCCTAAGAAATTAGTAAACTAGTTGTGTTTCACAATGAACTGTGCGAAATGATTGCCCTATGCACATTTCCATACAAGTAGTAAGTTTCTGTCTTTCGTCGACAATGAATATGGGCACGTTGGTTTCTTTCACACACAGAAAGTGAGCGTTGCCGCCACAGTAGTCGTTTTCCTCCCACATTGATGTGCAAGACGACGTCAACCGCTGTGATCTACACCACCAGAAAGGATGGAAAGTTACTTCTTATGCGACAGCAGCATACGGACATAGAGGTCCAACACGATCATCCCACTCAATTATAACGCACAGACAACCGGTAATGAACAGTTGCATTTGACGGTTAAAAAAGCTATCACTCGGCAGCTGTAATCCGTGACAATCACAATAGGGAATGAAGTATCTGAGGGGAAAAGCGTAAATAAAACATATATCAATACGCAACCTCTGCACAAAACAAAGTTGTAACACATACTTTTATTATTAAAGAATAATTTAATTTGGGGAAATGTACTAGCACCCTACAAACGACGACAATGTGCAATATGACGCACAGACAACCAGTAATTAACAGTTGCATTTGACGGTTAAAAAAGGCGTCACTCGGCAGCTGTAATCCGTGACAATCACAATAGGAAAGGAAGTATCTCAGGGGAAAAGCGTAAATGAAATGTATATCAATACGCAAACTCTGCATAAAACAAAGTTGTAACACATACTTTTACTACTAAATAATAATTTAATTTGGGGAAATGTACTGGCACCCTGCAAACGGCGACAATGTGCAATGTCCATAATGGGAAAAAAAAATTCAACGGCACGTAAACCTTGTAATGCAGTAGGAAATTATTTTTTTCCCCCCAAAGTAAATATGTAATGTCAATTGGGTATATAGGCGGGAAAAATACACTTACATGATGTGGACCGGCTTCATTGCGTTAGCTGCAGTCAGACAGTAGTGTAACTAATATTTCATGGTTGGTGCAAACATTTTTGAAGCATTACCTTTTCAAACGATATGTTTTTCTAACTGTTACTCCCTACATTCTTTCTGCTCTTTCCCTGGATCTCAAGGTTAAAAAACAACTGACCCTTATGGCTGTTGATGAATATGCGGCCATACTGAGCTCATATTTCAAACAGAAAATGAAGTGGCCTTCACTGCGAATGCAAATACATTCTCATTTTGCAACAACATATCAGAGGCTATTCATGAGAACCGCTACTCCCGTACACGAGCGTAACTGCTGTGTGTACGAAATAGAGCAGGTGGCTGCCTCAGATTCCCGCCAGTCTGACCGCAGTAATGTTGTTTATGTATTGTAAAATGGACGCAGTAAGTTCATTTTGTACAATGAGTAGCAAGTTTCACTGTACCGTACGACAGTGCTAACAAGAATACTTCAATGTTTCACTTTCTACTACCAAGTCTCATTAACGCTCACCCTTCGAAACAGTGTTCCATAAGTGTAACAAGTGCATTGGTGTCTTCTTTGTTTAGGTATATTAGCGGCGATGTCCGCGTTCAACAGAAAACGAAGTAAACATGGCAGACGTATCGAAAGATTAAGACACACTTCACGCTGTGCCACAACCAATCGGTGAAAGCGCAACATGGTCACAGCCAGCATGCCACGGAATAGCCAACTGCAATCTTCTCCACGGAGCGAACAGGGAAGTGTGACCGCGTGTTACACTTCAGACTTCCCCGCGGGCATACTTGCAAAGTACAACTTCTTTACAGGCTCCTCTAGCAAGCCACGCCCCTCTCATGACTGTAAAACCACCGTCTTCCAAGGGGCCCGTTGCTGCTAATTAGCGTTACCAGCTACACGCGGTTTTTGTCCCGTTTCCTCTTCGTGTTTCCTTACACGAATCCTTATCTGAACTCCTGGTTTTGACCCTTTGCCTGACTTTTGGATTGCCTCGTCTCATCCTTTATTCCTGTCGTGCTCATCTGGTTGCTGGACTCAGAACGCTACTGGATACGGCTTTCTTCTTTGGTGGTTTTTCCCAGTCGCCGCTCTGCTCTTCAATTGCTGTCTCCTATCCGGATCATCTCAACAGCTACTCAACTATACTTGTGTACTCAGGTACATACCTATTGCCTTCCTTGGATATTGTCTTCTGTTGGATTCTGGGACATTGAGTGACTTTTCTTGTGATTGCTCTTAAGTGCACATGAACGCCCTCCTGAACTGCACCAACCCGGCACTAGTGCGTCCCTCGTGCCGTTCGGGGTTACTTACCTGTACTAACCTCCCTGTTTGTTATTTTCTCCTGTCGTTGTCTTCAGAATCCTGGACTCCTCTTACTCTACTATCTTATTTCAGGTCAGTGGTTATCAATCCTATAGCTATAGTGGGAACCGGTACTGAATTAGTTCAATTCCACTCATTTGTGTTATTCTTTATTTAGATCATTCCCGGGGAAATTCAACTCCACTCCAATATCTATATAGGTAGTTGTCCCATAATTTCATCTGTTCTAACTATTTGCATAATATCAACACTGTCTAATATCTTGGTATTCTTTTGCAGCATTGGTATTGGCGGTGTGTGTTCTCCCCGCTCTTTTATTCAATTGACATCTCTGTCTGTTCTAACTAAAACAGCAGAGAGGTACATTGTGGAAAAGAGCCCCTCTTTGAGGAAGCCTGAGTCTTGTACTCAGGGGAGCTGGGATGGAAGGCTGAGTTTGGAATCTTATACCACCAACATCTCCAAGGTCATTATCTCTGTATCTTCGGCCTACTCTGAGTGGTGAATAACAGAATTAGCAGCCTTAAAATGTCCACAGAGGCCAGTGATGCTTTGAATCAAATCGTGCAAATGGTCACGGATCTACGTACCGACTTGACCAATGCACAAGAAGCACTGCGCCAACGCATGGACGCCATTCAGTCTTTGGTTACCACACCAGCGTCACAGATGGCTGGTGCTGGAGCTACAGCATCAGGTTCAGGGTTTCCACCTCCACAGCAGGAATCAAACCCAATCATGCTTACCACCCAGTTCCCTCTAGCTCCTCCTGAACGCTTCCTAGGCGACCCTAAACAATACCGAACTTTCATTAATCAATGCAAATTGCATTTTCTGTATCGTCCTGCCTCATTTCCCACATCTACAACCAAAGCGGCTTTTGTTTTGTCTCATTTGGGAGGCACCACAGCAGCATGGGCTAACCCGTTGTTGGAATCTAATAGTCATGTTCTTTACAATTGTGATGCCCTTCTTGCTATGATGAGTAAAGTATTTGATACACGTTATACTACTCAAGCTACTGATTTGGAACTTTTAAAACATCGACAAGGAAACAATTCTTTATTGGTTTATTTGGCATGATTCAATCAGTTGGCTGCAGAAACTGACTGGCCTGAAGAAAAGAAGACAGCTGTCTTCTATCAAGGTCTCTCAGATGAATTAAAGGACATCCTCTCCACTGTACCTGTAGTTCCCGCAGCATTCGGGGAACTGCTAGACTTAGTCCTTCAGATTGATGCTTGCAAGTCAGAAAGATGCGGTGAAAGGAAAACAGCATTATTCAGCACGGTTTCAGCAGAGGCCTCGTCTTCGTCATCTCCTGCGCCTGAACCCATGCAGGTTGGGGCGGTTAGGGGGCCACTTACCCCTGCTCAATGAGAATATCGTCGATCACAAAATCTCTGCATGTATTGTGGGGCCTCTGATCACTTATTGCCTGAGTGTACCAAAAAACCTAAAAGAAAGGCGGGAAACGCCAAATCCCGACAGTAGACAGAGTCCCTATGTCGGGAAACTCACCCTTGGACTCTACATTACAGAATCCGAGTCATTTAGTCCGCCTACCAGTTACATTTTCCTTAGATCATGGTGTTTTATTTCAGACAACAGCTGTGATCGATTCAGGTGCAACAGGTAATTATTTTGATCAATGTTTTGCCGCCATGTCAAGAATACCACTGGTTCGCAAAACTATACCTGAAACAGTGAATGCAGTGGATGGTTCACTTCTTGTCTCAGGAATGGTTACTCACCAAACAGTTCCACTACATATGAGTATTGATGAAGGCCATACAGAAGACATATCATTTGATATCATTAAAGCACCAGCTTACAAGGTAATTCTGGGCATTCCATGGTTGAAACTTCATAATCCTGTCATCGACTGGTCGACATCCCAGATTCAGTTTCCTTCCAATAGGTGCAACACTCGATGTACTACATTACTTGGTATTACACATGATAGTCCAGTCAGGGCGCTAGTTTCGCCTACAATGCATATTGGAGCTGTCTCTAAAAACGTTATTTCTGTGATACCTTCTCAATATGCAGATTACGCAGATGTTTTTGACAAAGGGATGGCGGAGACTCTACCCCCACATAGAGCTTATGATTGCCCAATAGACCTAATTCCGGGAGTAAAAATACCATCCGGCAGAGTGTACTCCCTCACTCTCAAAGAAGACGAAGTCCTTAAAGATTACATAGACAAGGCTTTGACCATGGGATTTATTCGTCTTTCCAAATCACCAATTTCATCACCACTTTTCTTTGTTCCTAAGAAGGAAGGGGATCTACGTCCTTGTATTGATTATCGTGCTTTGAATGCAGCAACCATAAAAAACCAGTATCCTCTTCCTCTGATTTCTGTCCTTCTTGATCAATTGGGTTCTTCCAAAATATTCACTAAGCTTGATCTCAGAGGAGCTTACAATCTCTTCCGCATGAGAGAGGGGGACAAATGGAAGACCGCATTTAAAACACGTTACGGTCTATTTGAGTATCTTGTCATGCCTTTTGGCTTATGTAATGCCCCGGCCACCTTTCAAGCTTTCATGAATGATCTGTTTTTCGATATTCTTGATCAATTTGTGGTTGTCTACCTGGATGACATTTTGATTTACTCTCAAAACAAGGAAGACCACGAAAAACATGTCAAGACAGTACTCCAACGTCTGAGAGAACATAGATTGTTTGTTAAAGCCGAAAAGTGCATATTTCATGCTTCTCAGGTGGAATTTCTGGGATATGACCTTACTAACAATGGTGTGCGCATGAGTCAATCCAAAATTAGTGCGATCAAATCATTACAATCATTCCTGGGATTTGCAAATTTCTATAGACGCTTCATCAATGGCTTTTCTGAAATATCTGCACCACTTACCTCTCTGACAAGTGCCAAAGTACCATTTGTATGGTCTTCAGAAGCTCAGAGAGCCTTTGATCAACTAAAATCAGCATTTACTTTGGCTCCTGTCCTCAAACATCCTGATCCTGAGCTTCATTTTTTTGTTGAAGCTGATGCTTCGGGTTATGCCATTGGGGCGGTATTGTCTCAAACCTGTCCGCATTCGGGAGAGATCCATCCTGTTGCCTATTTCTCTCGTAAATTGACAGCTTACGAAAAGAATTACTCCATCACAGAACGCAAACTTTTAGCCATCAGAGACGCATTCTTGGAATTGAGGCATCATCTTCTGGGGGCCAAACACCCTGTAACTGTATACTCTGATCACCGCAGTCTGTTAGCCTTCAAATCTATGAAATGTCTTACGGCTAGACAGGCGCGGTGGCATTTATTCTTTTCACAATATCAATTCGTTATCACATACCGTCCTGCTAAAGCCCAAATTCCTGCTGATACTCTCTCACGCTTACATGCGGATGGTCAGTCTCAACAGCTCGAAGCTCTTCCTCTTCTACCAAACAAGGTTGTTTTTTTTTAAAAACTTTTTATTTTTGGCTTTTTTGAATTAACAAACAACTTCTCACCCACATTAGGGTGGAATTAGCCTAGCGCTGTTCCCCTACCTCCCCCTCTACTCCCCCCCGCCTCTTGACCACCAATTTCCACAGTGACCAGACCGGATCTCTGAGTATGCAACCAGTTCTACGTTTTAGTATGAGAAGAGAGACACCTCCAACTGTTAACGAGGAAAGGGTCCTTCTTTATTGAGAGTTGACTGGGGAGGCCGGGGTACTCTCGGCCTCTTTCATCAGGAATATGATTAGTGGTCCCCAGATGTCTGGCGGGCGCGCATGTTGCGGTAGAAGCTTAACGAAATCTGTTTCGACATCTTGGCAGTAAAGAATGTCTTTGCGCCAGGCGGTGACAGTTGGGAGAGGACCGCGGCCCCAGGCCATAGCGACTCTTCTACGTGCTAGTGTCAGCAGAATACCTGCTAGTTTTCTTGTAGGGGCTTTCAGTAATCTGGTCATGCCTAGTAGAGCTGCTGTGTTGGCTGGACGAACTGATTCTCCAATTATCGCACTCGTAGTCTCCAGCACCTGGGACCAGAACAAAGCCAGCTTAGGGCAGTCCCATGCCAGATGGACAAAGTTTGCTGAGGTCTTCCCACACCTCACACATTTTAAAGTTGATTCTGGGTGCTGCTTGTTCGCTTTGGCTGGCGTATAGTATATTTGGTGCAGGTAGTTGAAATGGACTAGCTTGAGCCGAGTGTTAAGAACGATTTTCTGGGTTTGTTTGAGGATGAAAGACCAGTCGGCGTTGGAGAAGGTTATACCTAGGGCCGTTTCCCATCTGATCTTGGCTCGGGACTCAACGGGAGCTGTGTCCATTATGATGGCTCTGTAGATCTGTGAGAGTAATCTTCCCTCACCCTGAGTTTGTATTACAGAATGTAGGAGCTGCCATGTCTGAGGTTGCTGTGGGAAGTTGGGAAGGATTGCCTGCAGAGTGTGGCGGGTTCTAAAGTAAATGAAGATGTCCAGTGATGTTGTGCCGCCTTTCTCCTTCGCTTGATCGGGAGTTAGGAAACCGTCTTTGGTGAATAGTTCTCCCAGAGTTTTAATTTGGAGTTTCTCTAGCCATTGGAGGTAAACTTTTTCAGTAGTTAAAGGGATCCCTGGTATGAATTTTGCAGGAAGGAGTGGTGAATATCTAGTTTGAACATTGTATTTTTGCGCTAGGATTTTCCATATTTTATATGTTGTTAGAACAACATTCATGGTGTTGTTGGGGACAGGGATCCCGCCAAAGATGACTGCTCTCAGTAAGTTCGGTGTCGCCAGAGCTCTCTCTATTTGCACGTGCGGTCTGACTGTGTGTGTGGGGTACCAGTGGCTAAGGAATTGCGCCTGTGCAGCCCAATAATATTTTTCAAGATCTGGGAGTGCTAGGCCACCGTTCATTACCGGGAGAGTTAGTATGGAATGTGCCACTCTGGCGGGCTTCCCAGCCCAAAGCAGATCCAGGACCAGACTCCTCAGTTTCCTCAGGAAGGGTTGTGGAAGTAGAATGGGAATGTTGGAGAAGAGATATAGAAGTTTTGGCAATATCACCATCTTGACCAGGGAAGCTCTTCCCCATAAGGTCAAAGGTAGGGTTTTCCAGCGGGCCACTTTTTCTAGTAGAGATTTGACTACTTCTTCATAGTTGTCTTGGAACACTTCATGGTGTTTCAGCGACAATTGTATGCCTAGGTATCGTACTTTGGATGACTTCCAGGTGAGATGGAAATCGTCTTTGAATGGATTGGTCATCGGGGTTAGCGGGAAAACAATTGATTTTGTTTGATTCATTTTCAAGCCTGAGGCAGCCCCGAATTTGATTACCTCCCTCATGACAGGATTTAGATTGTCAATGGGGTCTCGTATGAATAAGACTACGTCATCCGCGTACAAAGAGATGATGAGTTTGTGTGGGCCAATGGCCAGACCTCTGTGTTGTCTATGTTCACGTAGATTGGAGGCTAAGGGTTCCATTACCAGGGCGAATAGTAGAGCTGACAACGGGCAACCCTGTCTGGTACCTCGTTGCAAGTTGATGGTGGACGATTTTGCTGTCCCTACTATTGTATTGGCTGTAGGGTTGGTGTATAGCAGGGATACCAGTTTGATGAAACGAGCCCCCAGCCCCATCCTGGTTAGCACCGAAAACATGAATGGCCACTCCACAGAGTCAAATGCTTTTTCAGCGTCGAGTAGAAGAGCAATTGCTTGTTGGGACGGGTTCAGCGCTCCTATGACTCCGAATAGTCTCCTAATGCCAAAGGTGGTGTTACGGCCTGGTATGAACCCTGCCTGGTCTGCAAGAACCAGAGCTGGCATTAGCGGCATCAACCTATTTGTAAGGATCTTTGCCAAGATCTTGTTGTCGAGGTTTAAAAGTGAGATGGGACGATAGGACGCGCAGTTATCAGGTGGTTTGTCTACTTTATGTAGAAGTATAACGTTGGCTTCACACATGGTCTGCGGGAGGGAGCCTTTTTCCAGGGCTTCCTTGTATACATCAGCTAGAAGGGGAGCAAGGGTATGCGCAAATGCCTTATAAAATTCCCCGGTTAGGCCATCAGGGCCGGGGGCTTTGGAGTTCGGGAGAGTTTTGATTGCTTCAATAATTTCTTCTGGGGAGATCAGCTCGTTGAGCGGCTCCCTCAGATGGGATTCGACCCAGTATAGCTCGGTGTCTTCCAAGTATCTTAGTGGAGCTTCTGTACTCTCGGAGTGTTGGGTACAATACAGATTTTGGTAAAAGTGTCTGAACTCCTCTGCCATACTCGCGTCTGTGTATGACATTTCTCCCAGTGAGTTGCGAATCCCCTCTATAGGAGTTGGTTTGCGGTCAGCTCTTATCAATCTTGCCAGTAGTGCTCCGGGTTTTTGCCCTTCACCATATTGTCTGACCAGGGTCTCGCGATGCAGAAATTTTAATTCGCACTCGGCTAGTGTATTAAACTTTAGTAATTCTTCCTTCAGGGTGGCTTTCGTTTTAGGATCGTCTGTGTCCCTGACCTGATGTTCGAGGTCTTTGAGTCGGTCTTCACAGGTTTTGATCTCGCGTCTGATGAGCTTAATAATACCGTTCTCCTTGGCTTGGCACACTCCCCTTGTGAAGCATTTCAGTGATTCCCACAGCGAACTGGCGGAGGGGACCGAGCCGACATTGGCTTCAAGAAATATCTCGATTTCTTCTTTCAGTTCAGTTGAGAATACTGTGCCTTGCATAGATCCCGTCTTGAAGCGCCATCGCTGTAGTCTGGATACTGGTTGGGAGGGGAGAAGGCAGAGGGTTACTGGTGAATGGTCTGACAAAGTTCGTGGTAATATGTGGCAGGGGCCACTCTGTAGAGGGCCATTTCTGGATGTGAACAGGTAGTCGATTCGGGAGCTGGTGTTATGAACCGCTGAATGGAAGGTGTAGTCTCTCAGGTCTCCGTTGGCCGTTCTCCATGCGTCACTCTGCAGAGTTCTGTTATTTGCATGCTGGCCTTAGAGGTCTGTTGTGTCGTGGCATGTGATCTGTCTCTGGTCGGGTCTATGACAGTGTTCATGTCGCCACCCCAGACCACCGTTGATTGTTCAAGTGAGGAGAGCTGAGATAGTACCCAGCCGAAGTTATCTGGTCCGTCCACGTTGGGGGCGTAGGAGTTGATGAAGGTGATCGCCTTGCCTGCTATTATGCCCTTGACCAGGACGGTTCTGCCCTCAGAGTCTTTTGCAAAGCGGGAAAGACGGAAGTTGATTCTTTTGTGAATT
This sequence comes from Ambystoma mexicanum, assembly GCF_040938575.1. Lineage (NCBI taxonomy): Eukaryota > Metazoa > Chordata > Amphibia > Caudata > Ambystomatidae > Ambystoma > Ambystoma mexicanum. The sequence continues at coordinate 141,010,087 of NC_090930.1, read as the reverse complement.
AGGATAGCGACGCCTCTAGAATAGGATGAGTATGACGAGTAGTATCTGTGGCAGCCCCATGATTTGGCCCATGTGTGTTCTTTCTCGGGTGTTAAATGGGTTTCCTGTGCCATCGCCACATCGATTTCATGTCTTCTTAAGTATTGCAGGATTTTGCGAGTTTTAGACGGGATGTTACCTCCTCTTATATTCCAAGTTGCAACCCTGAATGGTACGAGGCGAAAAGTGTTTTGGTTTGCGTTGGTGGTTCCCTGGTCTTATGATTGGAATACATTTGGTTGTAAGATAATGAGCTTAGATCATATTGAGTTATGCTGATTGGTGCATGTCCATTGGTGGTGGAGGGCGGGGGGCCAATCCAACGGGGGGGTACAATCGGTCGGCGCTGGCCTCTTCTTTCAAATGCATAGCAATTAACAGATTCTGGCGGTGCCAGATGGGTGGTTGCTATCCCAACCCAGAACTGTAAACAATGAACAATGTAACAGGTCTTGGAACTTTTCCCATTTCGCGGACAACCCCCAACTTGTCCGACGGGAACCCCCCCAACTTGAGCGAGGGGACAGATGCTGTGCTCGGGGCGCTTGGGGCCTCCCCAAGAGCTCTGCCCTATTGTATAATGGTGATTGAGCGTGTTCCGGCTAGTTGAGCATGCTTCTGAACATAGTTTTTGACTTTAAGGTGGATTTCTGGGGACTCTCTCTCTCTGTGGACGAGGTCTTTGAGAGTTATGGATCGGGCAGCCGTTTTGGTCCAGGAATAAATGGACCTCGTCAGGTGAATTGAAGAAGTGTATTTTCCCGTTATGTTGTACCCTGAGGCGTGCTGGAAATAGCATTGAGTAGGCGAGCTTGCCTTCTCTAAGTCTTTGCTTGGCGCTGGTGAAGGCTCTTCTCTGAGTCTGTACTGCGGATGAGAAGTCAGGGTATATGTGGATTTTATCTCCGTCGTGGAGTAGTTCGCCTTGCTCCCTAGCCAGGCGTAGGATGGTGTCTCGGTCTCTGTAGTTAAGTAATCTTGCAATGATGGCTCTAGGAGGGGCGCCGGGAGCCGGTCTGGAGGCTGGGGTCCTGTGCGCTCTCTCGATCATAAACATTTGTGAGAAGGGATCTCAGCCGAAGAGGGAGAGACAAATGGACTCCACGAAGTCTTCCATCTTCTTTTGGGGGTCGTACTCCCTGACCCCAATGATCCGGACATTGTTCCGTCTAGAACGACCCTCCAAGTCCTCACATTTGGCCATCGTTGCGGACATTTGGCTTTCAAGTCTTGCGACTTTGTTGGAGAGGGACGTGGCACCGTCGTCGAGATTCGAGACTCTCTGTTCGACTTCCGTCAGCCGCTCTGTGTGGGTGTCTAAGCGATGTTGCATTAGGTCGACTTTGGAGGATAAACCATCCATTTTGTTATTCAGACTGCCAATGCCCACCTTAAGGTCTAGTAGAAGTTCTTTTATTTCCAGTGGATAATTCTCGGACATTGGATGATCTGAGCTACTCGGTGCCGGGTCGTCGCCATTTTGTGGGTTTGGAGTCTTGGGCACCGTGTTGTTGTCGAACGTTAGCTTCTTTTGCAGTTTGTCTACTTTGCCCATCTTGGCTAATGTATGTAGTCTGCTTGGAGGTGGTAAGGGTCCGCGGTGGCTGGAGGGGTTGTTGATGTAGCCCTGACTGAGTGAAGTACTGGCGCTGGGTAAATGGAAGACGGAGGTTTTCAGGTTGTTTTGTTGTAGGGTGACCCTATTGGGTGAGGAGGGATTCGGGATCTCGCTCTTGGGGCTTGGATGATGGTTTAAAGGGCAAGGATTTCGTGCTAGTGATGCACTAGCAATGACTGGCTCTTCGTCCAGGGTTTATGTCTCGGACGAGATGTGATCCGGCGAGCTGGTGGAGACCCTCCTGTCGCTGTATCTCTCATTTAGGGGTCCTGAGGCGTTTGGGAATCTTGGAGGGGCCGTGTAGGAGATCGCTTTGCAGTGTTGTCTACTGCGTAGGTGGTGTGTCCCCTTATGGAGTGCCTGGCGCTTGGGGGCGAAGCCGCTGTAGGTGTTGTAGCTGGGGGAGTTATATAATCCCAGCCGCGGGGCTGATGGCGCAACACGGCCTCCAGGGGAATCCTGGAGGGTCCGCACCCAGCCCGCGGGGGCCGTAGTTTGCAACGGCTATTAGCGCCTTTTAGTGTTAGTTATGAGGGAGCAGCAACCCCTCCTCTGGAGCCTCGACGCCCTCTGGCACGTACCTCGGGTGGTAGTCTTCCGGGTGGGTGCTCCTGGCGTTCTCCGAGTTGAGCACCTCGGTTGCCGCTCTACGGTCCGACGTGGCCTGGTGTGATGGTCTGGCGGAAGGCGGGGAGATAGCGGGCTGCACCTTGGGATCCCGGGAGGCCTCGCGGGCGCCGGCTCTGGTGTCTCGGTGCTGTGGCCAGGAGCGCCGTCTCTCAGGATGACGGCAATGGCCGTCGCCGGTCCGGAAATGGAGGGGGCGCGCTCCACCGGAGTCCAGGTCGGCGCGCGGCTGTATCACCGTCGCGGGCGTCCGGAGACTGGGGTCTGCTGGGGTCCGGAACACACACACAGAGGCCCCCGGGGAACCGCGCCCCTCTTACGAGAGTCCGCCAGGTGTGCGGGTAGATTTCGGCCTCCGCACTGTTTGGGTGGTGCAGGGGCCTGGATAGTCCGATTTTCTTTCAGATTTGCAGGAGGGGGATACGACGTGATCAGAAGCTGGTGGATGTTTTTTATCAGCGGATCGGGGCTGGGAACCGCAGGATTCTGTCGGATTGATTGCGGGCAGAGTGGGAGCTCAAGCAAGAGCGGCCATCTTGGTTGGCCCTCTAGCGCCCTCACCAACCAAACAAGGTTGTCTGTGGTTGTTCGGTTCAACCTTCTTTGCGTTCAATCATCCTTGATTGGGTTTCAAAACATCCAAAAGAGATCATTGACCTCAATCTAGACATCATTCAAGGTATGCCATTCATTCAAGGATGCGTCTATATACCCTCAGGTCAAGCTAGAGAATTAGCTCTTCAGTGGTCTCACGATTCCTTGATTGCTGCACATCCAGGAAGTCAAAAAACTCTTGAAGCCTTATGGCGTTGGGCTTGGTGGCCTTCCATGGTTCGTGATGTAAAGGATTACATTTTGACTTGTTCCATATGCACTCAGTGTAAAACTTCTAGAGCCAAACCAGTTGGATTGTTGCAACCTCTTCCTGCGCCGTACAAATCTTGGCAGATGCTGTCAATGGATTTAATTGTGGAACTTCCTGACGTTCAGGGCTATGACACTATTTGGGTAATCGTTGACTACTTTACTAAATATGCATTGTTCATACCTTGTTGGGTTTGCCTGCAGCTCCAAAATTGGCTAAACTGTTCTTGACGAATGTGTTTCGTTTCTTTGGCTTACCCTCGGTTATTGTTTCCGATCGTGGCACGCAATTTACGTCACGATTCTGGAAGGCTCTTACAGCTTCTTTGGGTATTGAGGACAGGTATTCCTCGGCTTACCATCCTGAAACGGATTGGCAGACTGAGAGAACTAATGCTACCATCGAACAGTATCTACGCTGTTTATGCCTTCAGTACCAACAGTCTTGGTTTACTTCTTTACCTTATGCAGAATTTGCATATAACAACTCTATGCATACATCAACTGGAGTTTCTCCCTTTTTTGCCCTGTATGGTGGTCATCCTAGGGCACTTCCACTTGATCCGGTATTACTGGCCATTAATCCTGCAGCAAAAGATTGCATCAGAGATCTCGATAAGATTCATCGGGACGTACGCTGTCATTTACTCCGAGCTCAAGATCGTGCCAAGAAGTTTGCCGATGTACATCGATCACCTGCTCCAGTCTATCGCAGTGGCATGAAGGTGTGGTTATCGTCCCGCAATTTGCGAATTGCAGGCAAACGCTCGCTTCTGCCCAAATTTGTGGGACCCTATGTCATTACTGACGTCATCAATCCTGTGGCAGTTAAGCTTTCTCTGCCGCGATCTTGGCGCATACATCCAGTCTTTCACGTCTCCTTGATCAAGCCTTTCATCCCGGGAACCCGTCTGCCTACTCTTCCTTCGCCGATCTTGGTGGATGGTGAGGGGGGTTGCTGGTGTCTTTGGGGGAGGATACTGTTACACTTCAGACTTCCCCGCGGGCATCCTTGCAAAGTACAACCTCTTTACAGGCTCCTCTATGGTCCAGGTACAAGCTACTATGGCGTCTGTACAAACGTTGATGCACTCCAGGTCACCTGACACGTCTTGTACGTGGAAGACGTACAGCAAGCCACGCCCCTCTCATGACTATAAAACCACCGTCTTCCAAGGGGCCCGTTGCTGCTAATTAGCGTTATCAGCTACACGCGGTTTTTGTACCGTTTCCTCTTTGTGTTTCCTTACACGAATCCTTATCTGAACTCCTGGTTTTGACCCTTTGCCTGACTTTTAGATTGCCTCGTCTCATCCTTTATTCCTGTCGTGCTCATCTGGTTGCTGGACTCGGAACGCTACTGGATACGGCTTTCTTCTTTGGTGGTTTTTCCCAACCGCCGCTCTGCTCTTCAATTGCCGTCTCCTATCCGGATCATCTCAACAGCTACTCAACTATACTTGTGTACTCAGGTACATACCTATTGCCTTCCTTGGATATTTCCTTCTGTTTGATTCTAGGACATTGAGTGACTTTTCTTGTGATTGCTCTTAAGTGCACATGAACGCCCTCCTGAACTGCACCAACCCGGCACTAGTGCGTCCCTCGTGCCGTTCGGGGTTACTTACCTGTACTAACCTCCCTGTTTGTTATTTTCTCCTGTCGTTGTCTTCAAGATCCTGGACTCCTCTTACTCTACTATCTTATTTCAGGTCAGTGTTTATCAATCCTATAGCTATAGTGGGAACTGATACTGAATTAGTTCAATTCCACTCATTTGTGTTATTCTTTATTTAGATAATTCCCGGGGAAATTCAACTCCACTCCAATATCTATATAGGTAGTTGTCCCATAATTTCATCTGTTCTATCTATTTGCATAATATCAACACTGTCTAATATCTTGGTATTCTTTTTCAGCATTGGTATTGGCGGTGTGTGTTCTCCCCGCTCTTTTATTCAATTGACATCTCTGTCTGTTCTAACTAAAACAGCAGAGAGGTACATTGTGGAAAAGAGCCCCTCTTTGAGGAAGCCTGAGTCTTGTACTCAGGGGAGCTGGGATGGAAGGCTGAGTTTGGAATCTTATACCACCAACATCTCCAAGGTCATTATCTCTGTATCTTCGGCCTACTCGGAGTGGTGAGTAACACAGCGGAGCGACATAGATATCACTAAATTGTAGAGACATACTTTTTGATCGTTTTTAAGGGAACTACTGGATGGATTGGCACAAAATTTACAAAAGCACACTTTCGCGACCAAGCCCCTGCTACTTGCGCAAATTTGGTTGAAATCCGTCCAGCGGTTTGGCCTGTAGCCGTGCGCAAAGTTTTCCCCCATTCAGTCTATGGGAAAAAAAGATGTTTTGGGCCCCCCCTATGACTTTGCCCCCCCTGGACCAAACATCTCCAAACTTTGCAAAACAATTCAGAGTGGCGCATATACTTTTTTTGCAAAGATTGGTGAGGATTCGTCCAAGTGGAGCGGAGTTATAGGCCGCCCAAAAAGTGCTCATCCGATGGAAACAGCAATTTAACCATAACTACACAGCCACTACTGTGGCTGTGTAATATACTTCTTTTTTTTGTAATGAAAGCTCCCGGGCTGTGGCCAGCACCATGTGGCTCTTTACTTCTGGAGTGGCTGGATTTCTTGTTCAGGCCCCTTAAAAAAAAAAAGAAGAAAAATAAGAACAGGAGTGCCACAAGTCTAACACCTTCAGCACTGACCCTAAATAAGAAAGAATAGGAATACCAAATAATGTGTCTTTCTGGAATTCAATAAAATAAGTGCTAGACTCATTAAAGGTTTATTTCAGGCACACCTCAGGGGGAGAGTCACTGATTTAGTCTGTTCTTAAACACCTCAACTCAGCCTTTCATCCTTCTGAGGTCGATAAATGAGTACCAACAGAGGTTGGGTGATATTGGGTGTATAAGTTTTCTATATAAAGCGCTTAAGCGTAAGTGCTATATAATAACACATCATTATCGTTTGGTCATGGACGTCTGCTTGCATTCACAGTAATTTGGTAATATGGGCCTATACACACTGATCTTAATGATACATAAGGCGATCCATTCTTGAATGAAATGTACATCACATTATAGTGATATTGTAACCATATTTTTCATAGTGTACAATGCTATGTGATGCCACTTCCTGTTTTGTCAACGGGTGAAGGGTCGTGTTCCATCGCTTCCCGCGATATCACTTTGGGGTGGGGTCAAATGACATCACTTCCTGTGATGTCATTAGGGTTCAATGGTCGTGTGATGTCACTTCCGCTACTCCTGGCATTTTGCTGAAACGACGTTCCTGTGTACATCAACCAGATTGTTTTTGCTGGAAAATAATTAGTAATCTTTTTAGACAAGTGGCAAGGGTCATCTTCCCTCAAGGGTGAACTTCACATTTGCCGCTTTGTCCACTTACCCAAAAACAGCCTGATTCGATGAATACATCTTCAAGAGGTCTCCACTGGCTCTGACGTTCTGCGTTAACTGCACTTTCCTCCACATGCGCCCGCGCTCACACTCAGCATGGCACGTCTGATTAAAGTTCTCAGATGGTGCAACACCACCAGCAGTCTGGGCAGCAACTGACTCCACTCTGCACGTTACTGCACTTTCCTGTACTTGCATTCCTTTTACTATTATCCTCGAAACAGGGCTCAGAATGGGAAATTGGCTATTGATAATTGACTATTGGTGCATATGAAATCGTGCGCTATCGGTGTGTGTAGCATTGTGGTGACCAGTGACTTTTAATGCTTTGCAAGTAACTTGCAACTTGAAATCTTTCACCCTGACTCGAAATACCATAACCAACATGATTGTTTTTGAATATTTCAATTAGGTGGTAGATACCATCCTATGAAGGAAATCCCCTTCCTAAATCTTTGCAACTATTTATTTATTTTATTTGATTAGAGGGTTTCAGAGCACCTTACAAGGTGTAAAGCATGTCCTCCAGACAACCAGACAATGAAACCCACTCCTCTAAGGAAAAGGCTCAGTGCACCTCTTTGCAATGAAAACAAGATTTATTTTGTATACAAAAAGGAAAAAAGGTGACATAACCAAACTGGCATGGAGCTCTCTGTTAGTTCAAAGCAGGTACGAGGCTTTTAAGGTAGGTCATCGTCACTCATGATGCAAACAATACACAGTGTTATCCTCCCACCCTCATTGGCTATCACCTGTATACATACTACCAGTCTCATATTAGTCTCTTGACCAATTGGTCACATCCTAATCTACCTCTATCCTCTAACACATGGTTTCCCCAGTCTGTAACCTTGGTTTCTCAGCAAGTGGATTGGCAAGTTACCTTGTGTGTTAACCGTCCCATCGGCCTAGTCATATGGTGTGCACCTGGTCATTAGCATGAGCACAGTGGACAACTTTGAGCTCAAATTGGCCCTTTGAAATAACAGTGCACTTCTCTTGATACCAGACACGTGGACACACCAGCCATGCCTCCCTGGTGCAGGACTATAGATTTGTTGACATCACCTTTTGCTCCATGTATCATGACTCATGGGATGTTCTGCTTCTCGCTCCCCCTTTATCAGTTGCCCACCCCAGGCTCTATAAATGACCATATTAATCGGCACAATTCTGAGGGAATTATGCACTCTATTTTCAAGCCGCTCAGCAGTTCAATTGGGATGGCCATTGTTCTAGGGTCGCTAGTGCCCTAAATCTAGACTGAATATGTTGGCAGCCCAAGACCTCTAACCTGGCTCCCATGGGTTTGCCCTTTGGGACGGGCACAGCCCTTCCCTTGCTCAGCCATTCACATTCCATTCTGGTTTCGCAGACTTACAGCGTAATACAATATAACTATTATCTGTGTGGCGTGAATGCCACCATTCTCAGCTTCACTACTGGGGCTTGGCAAAGGAAAAGTTATTTGAACTCTCCATTGTGGCGCGCTGCTGCACCTCCAACAGGGAAAACCAAAATGCTAGGCCTCATATGGCGATGATTCTGTATTTCCCACACTCAGGTCCTGTGCTTACATCATCATCGTTAAACTTTATATTTCACTACTGCTACACAATATCATCCATGCCCTCTACTTGGGCCTACCTATGCTTTTACGACTATTATAAAACAAATACATTTGTTATTTCCACTTGCGCTCTCCACCCCCCATGCAGCCACACACATTCTCTTTCTCATGCGCTAATAGTTTTTTCTGAGTCTGAATCATTTGGGCAGGCATGGCAGCTGTGTGTGCATCCCGACATTCCCCGCTTTAGCTAATCCTTTATTAACTAACCCAGTAGCTTCCCTTCTTGTATAATCGTCATCTTTGGGCACCCATTCCCTACATGCATGATGTAAACGTCCCCCATCTTGGGCATATATTTCTGGTGTACAGGTAAGGTAAAGGGAATCACTATCTCCAGATAAGTCGACCCATTGCTCTACGTAGTTTTCTGGGTCGGGTGGAGGTGAACTTAATGTTCCCAGGGGATCTATATGGTGTTCAATTCTCACCATGTGTGGTCTTTCCGGACTGTCTGTTTGTGAATACTGGTGTTTTGTGATAGGAGGAGCTTCACCTGCCCTTATCGAAACCATCATCATGCAACTGTTTGGGAGAGTCTTAGTGCAACATCGTAAACCCATCTGGCACGTGCAAACTATTAGCAACAGTAACACCACGATTGGGATCAATATCATCACTGCTATTCCTAGCCAAGTTGGGGCCCAGGAGAACATGACATCGAACCAGTCCTCAGCTTCCACTCCTACTTGTTTCTCCATGCCGGTCTTCAACTTGTGTAGGGCCCCTATTATGTGGGACAAAGGCCCGTTGTTTGCATCATTTGGGGCAGTAAACATGCAACATGACAACTCGATCTTCTTGTACATACCGTCTTCCATGGCCGCCAATCAGTCCAAGACGTCTCTATTCTGCAGAGTCATCGGCCTTATTGCTTGCAGCTCACTTGTTATCGAATTTAGACCCTGCTCCATGTCAATTGCCAACTGGATCATTTCCCCCTACACTATCTCACTATCTGCAACCATTTAGCACTGGCTTCAGCCTGGATGCCTGGCAATAGAAGGGAAGCAAAGAACACTTCTGTCTTCTTATGGAGTCAATATTTGTCTGGGATTGCTTTCAACAGTTTGAAGGATTCTTTCAACACGTAATTTGGTCGCTTGTGGCATCTTATTCTGATTGAGTGCTTCTTTCTTTTTACTTGTGGGCTTTGGGGTGGCTCTGCTCTTGAAGTGTTTACATAGTAAGCAGGAGCTGAGACTGCGGTGTGGCGGCCAGCCAGTGCGCCAAGGCGGCAGGCTCAGAGTGAAATCCCGGGCCTCCGGCGGTGAGTGTGTTGTACGACTGTCACCGGAGCTATTGAAATTGAAGAGAGAGACCCTGCTTCTCAGTAAAATATCCCGGGCCACCCGGCAGTGAAAGAAATATAGCACCCCATGTCGCCGCCATACAAAGAAAATGTAAATGCCACCTCGGAACAACCTGGGCCACATGGCAGTGAAATGTGTAAAGCTCTGGTGCCAGCACCTTGCCGTTCGGCGCTCTCCATATGTGCTGGGCCAAGTGGCAGTGAACTTTATATTAAAAAGAAAGAAACAGAGCAGCCGTCGCGCTCGGAGCAACAGAGATACTCCATGGAACATCCCGAATAGTAAAGTGATCTATGTTGCAGCGAAAGGCAACATGAAGCACTTCGGCATGGCGCAGTGAGAATAAAGTGAATGGACCTCTGAAGACTCGGGCTGCATGCACAGTGAAAAGAATGAAGTGCAAATAAGACATAGGCGAAAGTCCCACTAACAATCCTGGGGCTCCTGCAATAAATAACACTTGCTCCTGTCAGCGGAGCTATCGTGGAAGAGGAAAGAGGCTGCCCGCACCCACTAATACTACGGGGCAGCACTATGCTGTGCTGGCAGCCCCATCTGCAGTAATCACAGGCCGCTTTGTGTGAATACAAGAGAGTGCTCCATGTCAGAGCGGATAGCAAAATGATGTGCTCCAGGATGGCGCAATAAAAGAAAAGTGTATGGACTCCTGCGGATTACGGGCCCAATTGGCGGTGAGTAAATAGAGGAGCAAGGCACAAGAAAGGACTGCGCTTGCACTGAAAGCAGGCATTCCGCATCACAGCAGAATTTTGTATGCACCTACAAGGGCCACACTGTTCCTAATGTGGACCTGCCACCTTTGTGCTCATCAGCATTCTGAGCCATGATCATGTGAGCCTCCTGCACCCTGTGCACTGCACATTACACTAGCATCACCACTGCCTGGAAAATTGCATGAGCTGGATTTGAGAGGCTTAAGACCCCCAAGCCCTGAGGACCAAAGGGCTGTGGACTACACTGTTTGCTGTGGCGAGTGCCTCTATCCAGGAGGAAGAGAGAATTGAAGAGGAGGTGCGTGTGCCTGTACCTTTAACAACTGACCCAGGAGTCAGGTCACCTGACCTAGGTCACCTGGTACATAAGGCCGCCTCCAGTGCCCTTGCGGCGCTAAGCCCTGAGAACCAAAGGGCTGTGGACTACACTGTTTGCTGTGGCGAGTGCCTCTATCCAGGAGGAAGAGAGAATTGAAGAGGAGGTGCGTGTGCCTGTACCTTTAACAACTGACCCAGGAGTCAGGTCACCCGACCTAGGTCACCTGGTACATAAGGCCACCTCCAGTGCCCTTGCGGCGCTAAGCCCTGAGGACCAAAGGGCTGTGGACTACACTGTTTGCTGTGGCGAGTGGCGCAGGGCGCCGGGTCACTGTGAATCGGCTTGATGGATCCAGTTACACCAGCCTCGAGGACAAGAGCCCAAGTCAAACGCTTGGCAACATATGAGGACCACCCTGTCAAGCGGGCCCGCCAACAACAGGTGAGCCAATACTATTCATGTGGCTCAATATTAGAAACCTGTGAGGATATGACAGTTGTGCTCGTTGAAGAGGTTTTTGAAGACTCCCTGGGCAAGACAGTAGTAGCCAATGAGCTTCTACACTCATCTACTATCTCCGCTTCCTTACCTCCGCCCCCGCCTCCTGAGCTTACCCAACCCGCTGAGATCATGTCTCGGACGAGCATCGTTGATTACACGACGGGTAATGAGTTGATGGATAACATCCTGGGTGTTGCGCTTGCCCCTTCGCCCACCGTGGCGGACCCGCGGGCGCAGCCTGGAGACGGTGAGGGGAGCGCGGGCTCCGCGGGTTCGCCTCGGGAGGATGCCGTGGTGGACCGGGCGTCTTCTACGGCAGCGCCGACCCCGGCCTTGAGCGATGATGCAGGTGGGCGTGGCTGCATTGTGACGGATGCGGCCGCGAGTGATGACGGCACAGACGCGGAGGCTCGGCAGCATCAGCTGGACTTGGAAGAGGCATGGCTGGATAGCAGACTAACCGTCCTTGCTGACGCGGTAGATCCCCCATCCGCGGTCTTTCCGGACATACGGAATGTTGGCATGACCAAAGTGATGAAAATAACCAAAGCAAGTATGAGGTCTGGGAGACAGAATGATGCAACCACGCTCTTGCACTCGCATGGTACGCCACAAGCTGGTCAAGGCGTGGTCATGAATGCGCCATCACCATCACAAACAGTTCCTGCTACCCCCTTAGATCCAATGGATCCCGATTTGCCTTTACTAGCACCAAACATCTTACCACAAAGGGAATGCTGCCTAGGTGCGGTAAGTGATAATGTAAAATGTACCGATAGAAGGAACTCGTTGGAGGTGGTTTCTGCGGTCTTGCAAAATTTGATCGATGTAAATAAATCACGCTCATGCAAACTGACGGACATGGCTACCCCAGATACAAATGTGACACAAAAATGTTCCCAGAGTAGTCATTGTAGATCCATGACGAATGTTAACAGAGATATATGGGGATCTGATAATTATAAAAAATTAAGAATTGGATCCGCTGAGGAGTCACCACAATCATCAGAGGAAAAGGTGGTACACTCCCAGAAAAGATTGCCCTGTCAATCTACTAAAGGTCATGAGTTTGAGAGACAACATCAATTACATCAATCACAGTTAAGTCAAAACTCAAATAGCGATAAGCCAGACGAGCCTATGTCAAGAGATTCATCGTTTGTGGCGGGTCTATTCCCAAAAATAAGAGAACGCGTTTGGCTCTCACGATCTGCACGCGATGCGCAGCACATTTCTGGTGGCGGATCTGTAGCCCCGTGTGTACATGTACCATCGAATGACCTACTAATAGCCCTGACATCCACGATGGCAATCTCCCTGACACCTTTTACTAAATTGTATGAAACATTAAACGAAAATGTGAAGGATGTTACAACACTGCTGGCTCTCGTGAATTCAAAATTTGTTCAATTAGAGTTAACGCACAGAGGCCAGGAGTCAAAACAAGAGGAGATAAACCAAAATCTACTGGCAGGAATGAAAGCTGCTAATGAAGCCAAACGGAACGACATGATCGACAAAAAACTTTTTGCGGAGGTTGCAAAAGAAGAGTTGGCGCTATTCCACAAACCAAACACACACCTAAATTGAGATGAGATGGGCAGAGCAAGTAACCTGGCTCCCGTGGTCATGCATGAGCAGTCTACTCTTCTCACACTTCCATTCACTATTGCAACGTCCACAGAACATATCGGTCAGCAAACGCCATTACTCCATAGGAAAGATCAGTCCCCTCAAACCAACTTGAACCCGACAAGCCGGCAAATGGAATTAATTGGCTTACCAAAAGGTTCAACTAACGAAGCCGCTTTTCATGAGGCACCTGGTGAAGAAAATTCGAGGAACATCAGCGAAGAATCTGAAAAAGGCGAAGACCAGCTGTGCTCACTGGAATGCTCGTTCCATTCAGTGTTTATGCAAACTAAAAATGCATCAAACCCCGCATTGCATGACTGTCAACAAGCATCTGGCTCGCTGTTTACACAGCAGGCGGTGGCTGACGAAACAGGCCTGAATGAAGCGGCTGTTGACACGACAAAGCCTGCAGGTCTATTCCCCATTTTTGGAGGTTTATTGGTCGAAGCCCAAAATAAAATCATTGGGGAAGTAAGAAAAAAAAATCCCTCACAAGCGAAAAAGGAAAAGAACATGCCTGCTCGTAAGAAGTCGAAACAAAAGGGAGCCCGAAAATTTCTTCGCAACATCAACATGTTCCAACTGGTAGATAAAGCGATCACTTCTAGTATAAAATTAGCAGACACAATCAAGGTGAATAAACAAGTTGAGGTCGATTTGACAGGAATTACCACGCCACTATCCGATGCTCTACAAGATGAACCCGAGCTGGACGATCAGGAGTTACTGGAACTATCAGTTTATGAGGATCCGATTCAAGAAGTACCTGTGCTAATACCTCCTGTCGTGCCGTGTGATCACAATGCAGTTATGTTGCCTTCAAACTCAGGAAGGAATAGTGAGTTCAGGATGCCAGTAGTAGGCATTTCTAATTCTCACGACCAGTTGCCGCGAAAGCAACAAGCGCCACCAAATACCATAACACCGGAGTCTCGTGACAGGGTATGTGTGCTAGTTTTACCCGTAGGTGAGGCTGTAGAGGGGGAGCAAGGGCCTAAGAGCCCGGAGTTTGTCACCTTACAAGAAAAACGAGAGCGGCTGGCGAGAAGCGCGGCTGCAAAGAGTCATAACGTTGATGGCACAGGTGTGCCTCCTTGGATAAGGATAAATGCCGCAAAAGGAAAAAGTGAGATGGCCGCGGCATTGGTGGTGGATGATTTACCTAGATCACGGAAAACCGAGCACCATCAGCCTGAGGTGAAGGAGATCAAACTTAAAGACAGGAACGGCCATGAATCAGCCCAACCGGTAGGGTTAAGCCCTGCAATTAAATTGATGTTGGAGAGGTTAGAATGTGGTGAAAAATTAATTTTGAATCGATCAAATGTGCTAAGGCTGCTTCACCATGTGCCTAGGCTACGATCCCTGTGCTCTAAAGATCTGCGCATCATAGAATTTCCGGAGGAGCTACGCACGGATAAGGTGATCCTACATATAAATTCCAATATAATCGCAAATGTAATTTTGGAGTCAGATGAGGAGCTATTGTCCCTAAGTTTCGACACCTATAAATTAATGGATCCTGTAAGATGCAAAAAAGTAGTGATGAAAGACGGAATCGCCCAAGATCAGTTAACACAAAAAGGTAACTTAGTGGACAAAGAAAGCTTAAATAGAGCTGAATCCAGAGAACAAACCCAGCAGGAGCAACTTGTCGTGAATGAGCTGGCGCCTAAAGAGGGGTCATCAGTTGCTGTGCGAGGAAGTATAAGCGCAGGCAAAAAAGAAGCGATTGCGAGAACAAGTCCAATGGCGAAAATTAAAATCACCATAAACAACGGTGGCTCTGCAGACATGTCTACTCCGATAATGATCAATAGCCCACCGGCAGAGATACGATGGGGGACTGGAAGTGGTTGGCCTCGGCGTTGAACGTTAACACTCACAGCTAATGCCTAAAGGCCAGCGCGGCGCACTTATGTTCTTTTGCCTCATGGAACACGCGAGGGTTCATACATCTGCTAAAAAATGATTGGCTGCATGATCTACAATTGATTTGCCTGCAAGAAACGTGGTTGTGTGAAATGCCAGTGTCTTCTGAATTTGAGTGTGCACTGAACCCCACTATCAAGGAAGAAAAGGGACGCCCTATGTCTGGTCTCTTAACGATGATCAAACGATCTTCAGGTTATCGGTTATTAAATTCCTCTAATGTTACGCCTTACATTCAAGTATGTGAGATTGGCAAAAGCAACGCAATACGACAAGAGGGGGAGGCGATCCATATAATTAATCTATACTGGAACCATTACCGGACTGGAACATACTCGTTCATCGACCAGGTGACATTAATAATTGACAATTTACTGGAGACAAACAAAGGGGGTTGCTTGTTAGTTTGTGGCGACTTAAATGTTGATATTTGTAAGCCACAGAATGCAAGTAAGAGACAACTCGCGAATACCTGGTTGGAAGAACTGAATGTTAGAGGTCTATCGATGCTAAACGGATGTACACAAGGAGACATTCCAGCTCAGCCTACATGGCGGCGTGAATGTCAATTTTCGACCATTGACTATATGTTCACTTCAGATATCATGCAGGCGCGGGCAAAATCCTTGAAAATCCATACCATGAGCAACAGTGACCAAGATTTGTTGGAATTAACATTCCGAGACTCAAAAGAGGAACAAAATCAAAAATGGAGATCAAAAGTTCTGGTGGAATCAAATCGACTCCGGGTGAGACTGGATGAAAGTGACGTGGCCAACATATGCACTCAATTTAGATCAACTCCCGAAGAGATTGAATACGTGTCCATTCTGTCTCAATTCAAAGCTAAAAACATCGGGATGAAAAACTGGTCTTTCCAGAAGAAACATTGCTTCGACCTGTTGGTGATGCAGCGCAAAAGACTGATGAGGGCTGAGATCCGAAAAAACAAGAAAGGGCCAGTCCATGAAATAACAGCAAAAAATCGGATAACCAAACAAGCCTATAAAAACTGGATAAAAAGTCACAAATGTATATTACTTCAGCAAGACGCAGAGGCAATGTTGAAGATCCTAATTAATAAGAATAGTAGAGAGTTCTGGCGAACTATTAACCAAATGGAAACGTCGCAAGAGGCTTTACAAATATGTCTGATATCTGAATCTGAGTGGGTGCAGCATTTTTCTGCGTTATACCATAAACATCTAGTACCCACCACTTCAAGCCATAATTCAGTACCATGGGATCTATACTTTGCGAAGGATGAGATCCGAGAGGTAATCATGAGAGCTAAACATTCCAGAGCACCAGGCCCTGATGGTCTGTCGAATTTCATGATTAAACAGTGCCCTGATCTCTGGACTGATTTTTGTTTCGACCTATTTGGAAGAATTAATACACAAAAACATGTGCCAAATTCATGGAAAACGGGGATTATAGTCCCCATATTCAAAAAAGGAGATAGATTATCACCAAAAAATTACCGACCTGTGGCGCTGCTGGATGTCTTGGGCAAGATTTATGCATCGTTGCTGAAAACCAAATTGCTCAACTGGGCTACAACAGTAAAGAGAGTTGACGAAAGACAAGCGGGATTCGTAAAATTGGTCGGATGCTCATTGAACCTGCTGGTCCTAAACCTACTGAAGATGGAAGCCCTCCGATCAAACACGAAGGTGTACCTAGCTTTTGTCGATTTCTCCAGCGCCTTCGACATGATTGATCGCGAGAAGCTTTGGCAGAAAATGGAGGTGTGGGGTTGTCCAGTGGGTCTCTTAGCGGCGATTAAAGAGCTTCATACAGATACCTCCATTACAATTCGCCTAGATCAATCAGGCTCCTTGTCGGCACAAATTAAGACCCATAAGGGTGTCAAACAGGGATGTCCGTTGGCAGCAGCAATTTTTAGTCTCTTCATCTCTGATATCGGTGAGGCTATCCATTCCGTGAGAGCGTTTCCACCTAAGCTCAATGCTTCACGGATAAGTTGGCTGCTGTATGCCGACGATTTAGTAATTTTAGACTTAACCCCGATTGGCCTTCAACGGAAATTAGACGCAGTACACAGTTATGTAAGCTCGAACAACCTCAAGATCAACGCAGCAAAGACGGAAATACTGGTGTTTGGGAACTTAAGAACAACTCAAACTGCAAATGCGAAAAAGTATGTGTGGAAACTAGATCAAGTACAGCTAAAGGTTGCAAAAAGTGTGAAGTATCTAGGTATGATACTGAACTCTAGTATCTGTGATGAGTCCTGGGTAGTAGAATCCAAAAGGAAAGGCGGCCAGCTAGCTTGTCAGGGTCTAGTGATACACAGAAAGTTTGGGCGTTTTTCGATGCACCCCCTGCGTAACTTTTATGAACAGAAAGCGGTACCTATCCTGATCTACAGTGCGGAAAATGCATTTGGATGTTCGTCAAAGCATTGGGCATCCTTGGAGCACATGTTCTGGATGAAAGCTTTAAGTTTACCGATCGGGATCTCGACTGCTTGCATAAGATACGAACTTGCGTTAATATCACTGCATGCTCGTGTCAGCTGGAATCAGCTAATCTTATTTCGGAAATCCAGAATAGAGGAAGGAATCTTGCAATTCAAGATATTACACCAGGCTTCAGCAAAAGGGTGTGACATCCTATCGCAGTGGGTGAAACGTTGTGAAGATCTGTTGGCACTATATAACATCAGCATCGAAATGCTGTTAGCAAATCCAACGGCAGCAAAGGAGAAGCTCTGGCGTGCCGACTGGATTGCCACATGTAGTGATCGAAAGTCGGCTAGCGCCATGAAAGACTCTCCGGTCGAAGCAAGAGCCTTCAACGTGCCTCAAAAGTATTTGAATTGCTTTCCAAACTCGAAAGCAAGAAGACTGGACATATTATTCCGGTTAAATGCCTTCAAAACAAAGGAGAGGACCAGTCATTGGCCATGTAATGTAGGTGCTAATTCCACCTGTCGCATTTGCGAAAAAGATCTGGAGTCACTTAAGCATCTTGTGCTTTTCTGTCCAGCACTAAAAGACATAAGATCAATTCACATGAGCCGGTGGTATAATGTCCATCAGTCCTTATGTGCGGAGGAATCATGGCAGATGATGTGTAATGGTTTGGATATGAAATTAATAATGCCCCTGACTTCCTTCTTGGCTGCAATTGAAGAGAGACTAAATGCTCTTGATAGGCTGTGAGCTAAAAAGATTGTGTAATGCCATGTTTGACTAAGTGACCTTAGGTGTGATCGGAGTAGGCTGGCACAAGAGGTAACTGGAAGGAAGTAAGATAATGTTGGAATCATGATTTCGTTTAAATTGTTGTGTTAAATGTTTGCCGTATGTGTTTGTTGTAATATTTTAAAGGTTTGATCTAAAAACCAATAAAATAAAAAATAAAAAAAAAAAAGAAGCACTTCGGCATGGCGCAGTGAGAATAAAGTGAATGGACCTCTGAAGACTCGGGCTGCATGCACAGTGAAAAGAATGAAGTGCAAATAAGACATAGGAGAAAGTCCCACTAACAATCCCGGGGCTCCTGCAATAAATAACACTTGCTCCTGTCAGCAGAGCTATCGTGGAAGAGGAGCTTGCAGTGCTCAGTGGCAGAGCCACAAAATGAAGGGGAAAGAGGCTGCCCGCACCCACTAATACTACGGGGCAGCACTATGCTGTGCTGGCAGCCCCATCTGCAGTAATCACAGGCCGCTTTGTGTGAATGCAAGAGAGTGCTCCATGTCAGAGCGGATAGCAAAATGATGTGCTCCAGGATGGCGCAATAAAAGAAAAGTGTATGGACTCCTGCGGATTACGGGCCCAATTGGCGGTGAGTAAATAGAGGAGCAAGGCACAAGAAAGGACTCTGCGCTTTCACTGAAACAGGCATTCCGCATCACAGCAGAATTTTGTATGCACCTACAAGGGCCACACTGTTGCTAATGTGGACCTGCCACCTTTGTGCTCATCAGCATTCTGAGCCAGGATCATGTGAGCCTCCTGCACCCTGTGCACTGCACATTGCACTAGCATCACCACTGCCTGGAAAATTGCATGAGCTGGATTTGAGAGGCTTAAGACCCCCATTCACTGGATAAGAGGCATTCTGCATTACAAGCTGACACGAGGGACTGAATCCCACTGCTCACCTGTAACACCAGGTCATTCTTGCACTGCGTCAGTAATACGAGACCCTGCGCATTGCAACAGCAGTAGAAATGAACTAGACAAAATAAAATGGTAATCACCTCCCTGCAGAGCTACATCAAGAAATGCAGAACCCTGTGAGGGATCCAGCTCCACAGGAGTGCTTGGGCCCCCTCCGATGCCGGCTGTGCCCTGTGAGTGGCCCCTACCTTGGGGGGAATAAGAAGTGGCCCAGACACTCTGTCACCTGTGTGAGAAACCAGAAGGTGTCTCACCCGCTAGTCCCCGGGTGTCTCTCTCTCAGGTGGCCACGGAGTGGCCATTGCGTTTGGATCCAGACCCTGGGGTTGGACCAATGCGGGAGGATCACCTGGGTGAGGGGTCTTCGGGGAGTGGGACACCTGATGGCGAGATGCGATATCCCTCTCTTCCCTGCAAAACTTTTACCTCATCCTACCCAGGAGGATATATGGAATCTATACCCCCCACCCCTTTTCCTGCATGAACACTTTCACACGGATGGCCCACTCTGGGGCAAAGCAGACTCATACACGAGCCGAGGACCTGACATGTCCCACTACTATGGTCAGACAAGGTCAAGCAATTAATGGTAATTATTCACACCTGACATCCATTAAACTTCCCCACACGGATAAAAGGAGGAGCACAAGAGCACACTCTGAGCGAAGCAAAGTACACGAAGTAACACCAGTTTCGAGAAGGCAGCAGAACGAGGGACGAAAGACAGCAAACCAAGAAGGGTGCACAAGGAGGGAGATACCCTTGACCTTTCCGGGGTAAAGCCGTTACTTTCTAGACACCTTTGGATTTCAGAGCAGAAGGCCAGGAAACCAGACTGAAGAATCCTGCATTGTGTGTCGGAGATACCCAGGGCCCTCCTGCACAGCTGATCGAGGAGAGAAGCAGCAGCTGCCATAGTACCGTCCTTGGGTCCAAGTTCACAGAAAGATCAACACAGCCGGTGAGTCGGGGTAACCGATGCAAGACCGGTCTGTGTTGAAGTGAAGCTTGCAAGCGGCAATATTGTATACAAAGAGCAAGGATTAAGGTTGCTGAACGCGTGTGATGTAAGATGCGAGGACAACCTAATGGCGTATGGATGTTTGAACCGTAGCAAAGAAGTTACACTAATCGTGACAGAGTGGTCCGGTACCGTGATTGTGCTCAATTGAAGGTCTCTGTAAGATATTCAGCCAAGATGTGGTAGAAACGAAAGTAAAAGATAAAGAATAAGAATTGGTGTGAATCAAAGTGGTCCTGTGATGGTTCAAGCAAAACCGATTGCACAATCGAAAGTCTTTGGGTTTTGATACATAGAGGTATGAGCCCAAACAAGGGAGATCCATGGACTGAGCCTGAACGAGGGAGACCAATCTTGAACATTGTGCTAAAGGGATCTGAGCCCGAACTAGGGAGATCCGTGGTCCGAGCCTGAATGAGGGAGGCCAATCGTGAACATTGTGCTAAAGGGATCTGTGCCCGAACTAGGGAGACCAATTCTAAACATGTGAATGTGAACATCCTGAAAAGAAAGGAACTTTGGTGCTTATTTGTTACGTCAGGCCTTCTGCAATAAGATACTGTCATTGGGAGAGAGACTTTGGCAGAAGACTCTGATACCTATGCTTTGAACTGTTTCCTTGTGGCCAAGAGGCCAGAGTGTGTGTGTGAAGCTCGACGTGCTGCCTTGTCCTCTGCTCATAACGTGGGTAAGGGAAGCCAACTGCTCAACTATCCTGACGTATCATTTCTTGAACGCTTTTCTTTTGCACCTACATTGTTGTCCCACACATTTTGTATTTAGAAGTAAGGAATGGCAATAAGTTTATTAGCATGGCCCTTTTATTTTGACAAACTCCACCAGCACTGCATTAATATTATTTGATGGTCATAGCTTGCTCCCATCCTTACATTTAGGATTAGATAGGCGTTCAACCAACCCATTGAAGTTCAAAAAAGGGTCGTAGCTCTGCAGAAGTGCTTGCACGGCCTCCTGTGCCACTACAGTCAAGAGATACTCCTGCATGGGGGAGTGTGACCAAGAAGAGGGGAAGAGTAGCATGCTATCACCCCATGCCCTGTCAACATCATGTGGCACAGCCCAGATGCCCTGTTACCTGCATCTCGCTGCCTGCCCCAACATCAAGGGACTGACTGAGCCTGAATGTGGCGCAGCCTAGAAGCTCTGCTAACCACGTCTTTCTGCCTGCCTCAACATCAATGGACTAAGACGATGGGGCCTCTGGTGCTCTCAGGTCCGTCTTTGCTGGCCTTTGAGCTATGCCATCAATGGACCTTGACCCGCAGTAGTGACTCTCGTGAATGGACACTGATGCAAGAATATTCAGTAAACATTTGTTTAGATGCTGTGAGCCTGCATGTCGAAGTGGTCCCAGTTAAAATAATGTGAAGCTGTACTCCCGTAGTTTGTAGGCATGCTCTAAATGGTGCCAGCAGCTAACCAGGGCGTCATTCAGTGGTCGAAGTTCCACTTACTCCAAGTTAATAAAGGGTCTTGTAAAATATGGTACTACTGGCAACATTTCACCAGCGGTTCGCCAACCACGACTGCCATCAGCTGAACATGTTTAGAATGTTTTGATATGTGTTATATGTTTGTTACTACCTGAGTCCCTATGTATGCAGCAGTGGCCTATCCTACAATTCCCAAGTGGTATAAGTAACATTTGTTTTGTTTGTTATGAAAAAGGAGGAGTGTTATGTATGACTCTCCCAAGTGTATTGCCCTTTTAACATGTGTGTCCCTCCCAAGTGTATTGCCCTTTTAAGAACGGCCATGACTGTGTCAAGGCACAACCTAATTAAAGGAACTGCAGGCACATGCGACAGAATGGCTGCAGACTCTAACAATGGAAGTCCTGTTGTCTCGTCTCTCACTTTGGGCCTGCTGGCCTACACCATGTGATTACGGCCCTGCAGCCCTGGCCTGCAGGTCCCTGCTGGTGTGGGCCCCCAGACCAGCCTGGTGCCCTGGGTCTGTTACCCAGTTCTATCTCTTTAAGACAGTGCTCCAAGAGTTAGTCACGTGGGTTAAGTGACGCGTAAGGAGGGAGGAGCACGAAAGGGTTCGGCTGTTGGAAATTATATGTTGAAAGAAAGAAGACACGTTATACTACGCGGGTGTGTGTCCTCATTTCAGTACGGCCTATGCACCTAACAATTGGCGACGAGGAGAACTCCTTGTGCACCAGCGGTCCTCATTTGTCAAACACCGGCAATCCTGCCGCGCGCCAGCTCGCAGATGCCAGAGATCCCGCTGCGCACACATTAGCGGTCCTCCTTCATGTGACGCCGGCAATGCTGCCATACTTATGCCTGCAGAGGCCAGTGATCCCACTCTGCTGCCTCTAACGAACGCTGGCAATCCTGCCGTACTTCCACCCGCAGAGGCTGGCGATCCCGCTGGGCTGCCTCCAACAAACCTTGGCAATCCTGCCGCGTGCCTCTCGCCCAAGACTCAATCGCACAGTACAGCAGACGCGCATGATCCCGGGCCTCATTTCCTTGCTAACTATGGCTGTGAACAGCTGCTATGGAATCAAGTTCCGGACCCTGCATTCTGCCTGGCCCATACAGCAACGAGCTACACACGCCATCCTGACTGAAATAGCCCAATTAACCTGCAGCTGGAGCTGTGCAGTGCATCAGAGACTGCAGCAGGTGGGTGCCGGCCACTCCCGCACAGGGCACACTTCTTCTAAACGCCCCCACAACAAGCACGTGGGGAAGAGTGGCCCAACTGTGAACAAGGCGGGCGCTGAACAAGGAAACCGGACACAGCCACCAAATGCCAGCCCCACGAATGCTGGAGCACAGTGTAGGCCCAACCCACGCAACCTGCACGACAAACAAACCACCAAAATAAGTCCAACGAGACAGTGGCTACAATCCACAGGTTTACTGCCCAACCAGGGAGCGCAGCCCTCACCACCCCACAAGATCGTCAGCCACAGCATGGTGAATGCCCCCGCCATTTTCAATGACCCCACAAGCTGATAAAGGCCACCGGTGGGTAGAATGTCTGGAGGACTTTAACAATTTTATCGCAGCAGCAGGTGAAGAGGAATCCCTAAGACTGTACAGTATGTTCCTCAAAACAGGCGGCACTGAGGTAAAGACATTAATCAAACCCATCCCGGCAGCAGAACATCCTGACTTCGCATCACTAATTACAGCCCTCAACAAAAGGCTGGTCATAGTGCCCAAAAGGGACTATGAGAGGTACATGCACCACCCAATCACGAGCTCTCTACCCACGCACCCGTACGTCGTTCCAAGCCACTCCGTCATCCCAAATATCCAATCTGCGAATAAATACGCCCATCACTGTGCACCTTCGCATCACAGCTATCATACCGGCGTTCTCCTAACAAACCTCAATCACGAAGGTAAGCTGGTAGTGTCTACAATTGCAAAAAAAAGTTCCTGTGAGGGGTCCCCGTTGACTATCAGATGCCGTTAACAAGCGGGAATGTCTTACTCTTTAATTGTATTAAATGTCACCAGCGCCCGATAAACCCGATATTATTTGCACTTTAGGTATTCCAAACGCGGAGTGATCCAAATCCGCTGACCTTTTCGCGCTATTTGGCGACCTGTTCCGCTGCATTTAAACAGGCACTTCAAGACAACACTTTTGCTAAACAAGTAAGGTAAGCCTTACACCGTTTAATAATAACCAAAAATCCGTGCCCATTGTTACACTTTGAATTCTTAAATATTATATCATAATACGTACTAACGCTGAGCGACCTGAATGTGGGCTTTATTTTTAAACTCAAAACCTATCCAATTTAGGAACCAGCTAGTCAGTTTACTCTATGATAGCCCAACTTTTTCTAAAGTATGCTAAGGCTTTCTCAACTCTCATGTGGCTAAACCAGTAAGAGCCGTATCCATAAATGTAACTCATAACAATTTCTGTCACACTAAATTGTACTGTTCAGCTGTATGTCTTCACCCTCCATTGATCTTGATGATACCACCATAGCAGAGCACTACAACTTGTTAGCCAAATCCATTACTATACCCTAACTGTTTCAATCTCTATATTTTTTTCCCCCTTAGAGTGAAAAATCAGGCGCAATTATCTAGTAACACAGCCCTCTCTACCCTCAGAAGAACCAGTACTAACATACTGGGGAAACACGTGTCGAGGGAACCAGCATGTTGTGAGTTTCAACACATGTGCACAAAAGAACTCTTAAAACAAGAGCACTCTTTGAACAGACTTTTACTGCAATAAGGATCCGAAGGACGCTCTCAAACCAAGAGCATTCCAAAGGAACAATAATAGAGGGAACCAGCATGTTGTGAGATTCAACACATGCGCACAAAAGAACTCTTAAAGACAAGAGCACTCTTTGAACAGACTTTTACTGCAATGAGGATCCGAAGGACGCTCTCAAACCAAGAGCATTCCAAAGGAACAACAATAAGAAAGGATATCTTTTGTGAAATCAACAATATATCCAAGCCAGAAAAAAAAACCTATTGCAACAAAGACTCAATGATCTTCTAAGAAAAAGTACTTTATAAACAGATACCTATTGTGAATTTAACAACATACCTAAGGAAAGATACCTATTGTGGAGTCAACAATAGATCTTAAGAAACAAGTATCTGCAACATTCACTGTGTCTCTGCTTGTGCCTTAAAAGACCCATCAACCTTTTGAATACTGAGGCGCAACTTAACAGGTAGTACACGCAACATTTTATTAATGTTCAACCAATGTACCCAACGAATAGATGAAACTGTGGACAAATTCATCACAAGGCTACAAATCAAAGGAGCACATTGCCAGTTCCATGCATTTTCCTTTGAAGAAGCCATTTGCCTAAGGGTAATAGACGGGTGTCTCTCACCAACACTTAAGAACCTTCTCAAGAAGCCCCTCACCATCAAAGAAGTCAGCGAGATGGCCAGAATCCTTGAGATAGTAGACAGACAAGCCACACAAATGACCAGCAAAACAACATCCAAACAGGACAGAGTAGACGTGATAGCAGCAATTCACACAACTATTGCTCGAGGAGGTGATAGAGGTATGGGACCGAGCTATACGTCGACACCAAGGATGCAGCGAAAATGCTATCGATGTGGAATGGCCTTTCCTCACGCAGGCACATGCCCTGCACTCACTCAGAAGTGTGAGAATTGTCGAAGAGAAGGACACTTCCAGTGAGTCTGCAGAGAAGGCAGACCATTCCTTAATTTGTATTTGTATTTTATTTATTTGTATAGTGCACCAGGCCTGAGGGCAACTGGGCGCATATCTTAGAGCAATAGGTACATGCATGGCATGGAATACAGTTACAAACAGTATATTACATTCACAAGGGCAGTAAAGTACATAGCAGTGCAGATTGGCAAGCAGATTGGCAAGGAGGTAGTTGTCAAAAAAGAAAGAAGGTGGAGAAGATCAGATGGCCTGTGAATGCAGTTGGACAGAGGTAGTTGTCAAAAAAGAAAGAAGGTGGAGAAGATCAGATGGCCTGTGAATGCAGTTGGACAGATGTAGCGGATAGCCAGAGCATGGCTTTGTGTTTGAATAGAATAGGAGAAGGCAGGGTTCTAATGGTGAGTGGCAGTGTGTTCCAGAGTTTGGCAGCAAGGACTGGGAAGCTAGCACCTCCGGCTGTCTGTAGCTTGTATCTGGGGATCGTGAGGCAATGTGCTTGGGAGGATCTGAGTGACCGTGAAGGTATATACTGAGGGAATCGAGAGGCTAGGTAGATGGGGGCCTGGTTGTTTACACATTTGTGAGTAAGGGCCAGGGATTTCAGTGCTATCCTTTGGGCAACTGAAAGCCAGTGTAGACTCTTCCTATGTGCAGATCTAGGAATGTTGAGGGCCGCTCTAATAGCATTATTTTGAGTGATCTGAAGTTTGCTGAGGTTGTGTTGGTTGGTGCCTTGATAGAGTGCATTGCAATAATCGAGTTTGGACATAACCAGTGTCCTAGAAAGGATAATGCAGTTCTGAGCAGAGAGGAATGGGCGACAGGCTGTGATCAGCTTACATGTGTAAGCAGAGGCAGCGACGACCGCATTAGTTTGTCTATTAAGGGAGAGTGTAGAATCGAGGTAGATTCCCAGAGTTTTAGTATCTTTGGATACTTTGATGGAATTTGCCATCGATATTGAAAGTGCTGAACGACTGGACAACTTGGTAGATGTCGTTCAAAGCTTTAGAATCAGCGATGTAGTCATCAGTGATAGGGATGAGTATTTGGGTGTCATCAGCGTAGTTGGTATAGGTGACACCCAGATAGTCAAGCACATCAAACAGAGGTTTGGTAAATACATTGTAAAGTGTAGGGGATACACAAGACCCTTGTGGGACTCCACAGGGGGCCAGGGTTGGATTAGCTGATGAGGTAGGTGAGAATACTCTCATGTGTCTATTGTCCAAGAAGGAGCTAATCCAATTAGTGGCTTTTTCAGAATATCGGGCAGCTGATTTCAAATGATGGCAGAGGATTTGGTGATTGACCAAATCAAAAGCTGCAGAGAGATCCAGGAGTAGTAGGAGGGCCAGTTTACCATTGTCTATTAAGTCCTCAATTTGAGTTTTGCGATCTAATAGGGCTGTTTCTGTCCCGTGCTTCGGTCTAAAGCCAGATTGTCTTGTGCCGAGTAGATTGTTAGTTTCCAGATACTTCTGTATCTGTAGGTAGGCTGCTCTATCTAATATTTTTAGAAGGAACGGGACCGTGGTGATGGGTCTGTAGTTGGAGGGTATCGAAGGATCCAATGTAGGTTTTATCAGCAAGGGGAAGACCCATGCGTCCTTCAGATTGTTAGGGACAATTCCAGAGTGAAATGAGGAGTTGATGAAGGCAGTAATGAAGGGTGCAAGGTCATGTGCCGATTCCTTGATGATCGGTGCAGGGCAGGAATCACCTTGGCAGTTGGAAGATTTAAGATTGCTAATGATTTTTTCAACTTCTGGGATGGTGAGAGGTACAAAGCTAAATGGGGTCTGGGTGAAGGTGGTGGCCATCTTAGGTGCAGTGAGTTTGGTTAGGGAGGAGGTAAGAAGGGAGTTTTGTTTGGCATTGATTCTGGCTTGTAAGGTGGTTATTTTAGTGAGGAGAGCATTTTGGATATTATTGCACCATTTACTGTCTTTGCTGCATGTGTCTAGGATGGGCGAAGGGGATTCTAATTCTTTGAGAATTTTAAATAACTCCTTCGTGTTGGATTCACCTTGCGAGATACGCTGGTTGTAAGTCTCTTTTTTTGCTTGTATGATTGTTTCCTTGTAATTAAGGGATGCAATGAAAAGGATGTCTTTGTTAGACGCACAAGGAAGACTTTTCCAAAGTGCTTCTGCCTTACGTTTTTCTTTGTGCAGAGCTCTAAGTTGCGGCATAAACCACGAATTGAAATGGGCTCGTTGTTTAGCTTTCCTTAGTTTGAGCGGTGCTATGGTGTCAATGGCTTTGAGCAATGTTTGGTTAAAGGTGTCCACTAAGACAGTGGGGTTGTTATGCTGTGAGGTACAGTTGTTAAGAATAGGTAAAATGAGGGGGAGTAGTTTTTCCCTAGTGATGTCCTTTTTGTTCCTAGTAGGAATAGGGGGGGCTATGATAGGTTTAGGGCAAGGGTTGGTGGCTGGTATATGAAAGATAATGATGTGGTGATCGGACCAGGCACAGGCGGAGTTAGAATTTATCGATGTATTACAGTTTAAGTCAGCAATCCAATCGAGCATTCTACCCTTGTTATGGGTTGGTTTGAGAATGCGTTGCTGAAAACCTAAGTTAGAGATGATACTAGCAACCTCGGTGGCCATGAGATCCTTAGGGTCTGATAGGCCATGGTTGATGTCACCCAGTAGCAGCACTTGGGAGTTGGGCTTGGTGTTGTCGGTAAGGATGGAAGTCATATCCTCCGCGAAGGAGGTGAGAGGCCCTGTTGGTCTGTAAATAAGGTGTAGTGATGCTGTGTTGGTCGGCGATAGGGATAGTTTCACTGATAGAGATTAGGCAGAACTAAATTGGGTGTTGGGGATGAGTCTCATATTGATGTTGTCCCTATGTATAAATGTGACGCCGCCCCCTTTGAGAGGTTGGAATGGCGGTCATTTCTAAGAATGGAGTAGCCATTAGGGATGGCGAGGGCCAGGAGTGGGCCTGAGGCGGCATGTAGCCAGGTTTCCGTGATGGCGATGAAGTCGAGGTTTTGGACAGTGATGAGGTATGTGATATCGGGGGCGTGGGCAGTGAGGGATCTGGCGTTGATGAGGGCTCCCTTTAATTCTTTAATAGGGGTAGACACAGGATGGTCAGGTAGAGTCTGCGTGGTTGGCCGTGGGCTAGAGGTGTGGTGGTGGCGTGTGTTGCGCTAGGCGCACGGTATGTGAGGCAGTCTGGACCTAAGTCTGGCATTCCTGAGTTGGAGTGAGCAGGCTTGATTAGGTGTGGGTTTCGTGGCGAAATGTTGAAGCCACAAGGCAGGTGCATTGAGATAAGTGTTGGTAGAGTAGTCAATGATGGGGTTAGTTGTAATGTTGTGCGTGGGTGTGGGGTAGGAGAAGAGATGAGTCAATGGTAATGTACTATGGAGCATAGTGGGGGAGTACGTACTGGGGTAGTGGTGGAGAATCTCAGCGGTGCTGAAAGATGATGCACAATGTGCATTGCATTAGTCAATGCACATTGTGCATCATCTTTCTGCACCAAGGAAACGCCAAGGAAAATGCTGGAAAAGGACCACAGCAGCATATCGTGACACAGGTGGCCTAACGATTAGATTAGGTAAAGTGCGGTTGCTGTAGCGGCACAGTGGTACGTGTTCAGGGGAGTGTAGTCATACAGTATAGGTCAAAAGCAATGCAGTAATACAGTGTATGTCTGGTGGTTCTCAGCGTGCATGCTAGGCAGACATAGGCGGGCACACAGTGGCAAAACAATAAGTAAGATGGCACGAGTCAAATTTGGCAGGCAAAAAGGGGCAAACAGTGGCAAAACAATAAGTAAGATGGCACGAGTCAAATTTGGCAGGCAAAAAGGGGCACACAGTGGCAAAACAATAAGTAAAATGGCACGAGTCAAATTTGGCAGGCAAAAAGGGGCACACAGTGGCAAAACAATAAGTAAGATGGCACAAGTCAAATTTGGCAGGCAAAAAGGGGCACACAGTGGCAAAACAATAAGTAAGATGGCACGAGACAAATTTGGCAGGCAAGAAGGGGCACACAGTGGCAGGGCAGTAGGTAAGATGGCATGAGTCAAAATCGGGTTTGTGACATGCTAATCTTGCCACAAAGGTGGTACACAACAATGCGTGAAGGCACTGAAACTGAGTATTAATGTCGTCAGTAATTATATTCGTACAGCGGTTTGCAGGTATCAGACAATTTTCAAAATACCATACATACAAAGCATGAAATAGACAGGCAGCGTGCAAGTCCGTGATGAATGTACAATATCAGCGGTGTAGCTGCTGCAGACCGTATGTATAGATAGCGTAGGAACAGATTAGGGCAGTGGTTAAAAAGGAAACTGGGTAAGTCAGGGCGGTAGTACGGCAGGCACAAGTGCATCACAGAGCGGGGCGCTCACTAATTTGTTACAGGCCGTGCTAGTGCTGGAATACAAGATATCAAATGCGCCTCATGAGTCGTACCGGGATTGTGGGGTGAGCGGAGTGATCGGCTCGAATGTTAGATGCTTTTGGCAGCAAGGCAAGGATGAGAAGCACTGCGGAGCAGTGTCCCACGCTGTAGCTTAGGTGTGGACAGGGGCAGACAGGAAGGGGCCTTTGCCTAAGTGGGCCTTAGGCGTGGTGGTCTGGTTTCCACCTCCGGCTTGCCTGGCTGAATATGGCAGTGGGTTCAGAAGGGTTGCTGGGCAGCCAAACACGACGCCAAGATCGTGTTGTGGGCGGCGGCCATTTTAGGGGAAGGTAGCTGTAGAAAGTCCTTGTGGCTCGGGGGCAGGATTGGGAGGCAATGTAGTGCAAATGGCCAGGCCACGGTGCCTAGGTACCACGGTGCCTCAGTACACCTCTTGCTGGCAATTATAATGTCAAATGCAACACGGGTGCATTACAGCAACGATTGCTTCAATTCTAGCTGCTTCTGCAGCATGGAGCGACGCCGGCAGCGCGTAGCAGTACACAGCTGCTGTTGCAGGGATCCTGCCCTGATCAAAGTGGAGCTGAGGGCAGACATGAAGGGGCTTTTGCCTAAGTGGGCCTTAGGCGTGGTGGGCCGGCTTCCGCCTCCGGCTTGCCTGGGTGCATATGGCCACAAGCCACTAAGCCACGAGCGCCCTCAACACTGCAATACAGGCCATACCAGAGGGCACGACAGAACCAAACATATCAAATTCACCCTTACCAACAAGGGCCAAGAAGGTACGTGAGAGTCGTTGAAGAACTATACCCGGAAGACGAACCTCAAGAAGCTGAGAGGCAAGACATGAACCCACATATTCATGATGAATATGACGGACCACCACCACCAAATCAAAGACACCACACTATGCAACCACATGGATACGGGTACGAGAGTGAACACTATGACCTATACTCGCAAGATGAATTTGTAAACCTCATCATGGAAAAAAGAGAGGCAGAAGAAGCACCCAGGATACCTGTGGACATTTGTGGAAAACAATTTTGCTTCCTCATTGATTCAGGAGCCACCGTAAACATAATGGGAGAGAAAGAATTTCAACAGCTATAATACAGACCAACGCTAACACGAACACCCTCCAGGATCTTTCAATGGGGTGCTGACATCGCACTCCACAGTATAGGGTTTTTTGAGCGATGACTCATTCACCGAAACAAAGCGACAATGACACTGATCCACGTGATCCAGAGCCCAACGAAGGGAAGCTGCCTCATGCTTAAGACTGATTGACATCCATGTGCAAGAAGGCGACACCATCCGCTCCCCAGCCCCCATGCCTGCAGGACAGGAATGTGTCTACAGCATTGGATACAACCAAGCATCGACTCACAAAAGACACCATCATGATGGAATTCCCACTTCTATGTCAGGGCCTGGGCAAGATGAAGGGTCCCCCTGTTAAGCAGCACATTGACTTGTCAGTCCGCCCGGACCATCAACATCTGCGTTGGGTTGGGTTTCACCTCCAGACCGGCATGGCCAACTCTTGAAGGACGACATCATTGAACCGGCCACAGGCCCGACCCCATGGGACACCCTACTTGTAATCGTACCCAAGGAAGGGGGCCACCTAAGACTATGTGTCGACATGAGGATGGCCAACACCGTCATCCAAAGAAAACGACATCCAGGACCAAGAATTGAGGACATGATAGTGCAGCTCAATAAGGCTATCCTCTTTTTGAAACTCGATCTCAACCAGGGCTACCACCAGATGGTACTCCACCCGGACTTGAGAGTAATCACTACATTTTCCACCCATGACTGACTCTTTCGTTACAAAAAACTACATTTTGGTATCTCGTCGGCGGCTGAAATCTTCCACGAAGCCATCAGGCAGGTCATCAGGCCCGTGAAAGGAACACTCAACTACAGTGATGACATCCTTGTATTCGGGAAGTCATGCGAAGAGCATGATATAGCCCTCCGGGCCGACTGTGCCGCCATTCAAGAGGCAGGACTGACCCTTAATCTGGACAAATGCTGTTTTAGTAAACCCAAACTCAAATTCTTTGGTCACATCTTCTCAGCTGAAGGCATGACTCCTGACCCAAAAAAGGTCTCTGCCATCTTTAATCTACAAGAACCAGAGCAGGTAGCAGATATAAGATCATTCCTAGAGATGGCAGGATATTGTGCCAGATATGTCCCTCACTTCGCCACCATCACGGAGCCGCTACGACACTTACTACAAAAAGAGATCACATTCAAGTGGTCTGATGAATGCCAACCAGCTTTTGACACGATCAAGCATGCTCTAGCTGAAGCTCGAAGGCTTGCCTATTTTGACCCGGACTGGCATACGGAAATTGTGGTAGATGTGTGCCCAGTGGGGTTGGGTGCCATTCTCGTACACACCAGCGGTGCAGACACCAACCCGAGACACATCGTGGCATATACTAGCAGAGCACTGGCCCCACCAGAATCAGCCTACTCGTAGGCCGAGAACGAGAGCCTGGCGGCAAACATTTCCACAAATTTGTGATTGGAAAAAAGTTCACCCTTATTACGGACCACCAAGCTCTGCTGTCCCTCTTCGGAAACCCCAGGACGCAAATGCCCCCGAGGATTGAAAGGTGGGCCATTAGACTACAGGAGAACAATTTCGAAATCATCCACCGGCCGGGTGGTGACAACAACCCGGCGGACTACCTATCGTGACACTCAGCTGGTAAACCAGTCCCCAGACCAGGAGACGCTGAGTACATCAGTCACGTCACAACCAAAGCACTTTTACCTGCCATCTCACTTGAAGCCATAACGGCGGCCTCAGCAGCGGACTTGTCCCTGGCTTTAGCAATAAGCCTCATGGAGAACAACAGGTGGAAAGATTTCCGCCGGGCGGAACTCCGACAACCAGGCGTCTGTAGAGATGAACTCGAAAGGCTAGCCAAAGTACACACAGAGCTGGCCGTTCAGGACAAGACGATACTCCTGAGAGAGGGCCGACTGGTCATCCCGGCAACCCTCCGAGCGGAGATCATCAAGACCGCCCACGAGGGCCATCGAGGGGCCGACAACACCGAAAGACAGCTCAGATGTCATGTCTGGTTCCCATTTTTGGATGCCATAGTTGACCGGTGGGTGAAAATCTGTGTAGCCTGTTAATGTACCGCTAGAGCAGAAACCCCAATTACACACATGACGACTCAGATCCCAGAAAACCTGTGGGAGCGAGTGGCGGTAGACTTCTATGGACCTCTTGAAACAGACGAATACTTGTTACTCTTCATTGACGAGCACTCCATATTCCCAATTTTAAAAAAAGGTGAAATCCACAGCGTTCGCCCATGTAGCTGCCATCTTTGATGAAGTCATAAGTGAATGAGGGATCCCTGACATCATCAAGTCAGATAATGGCCCACCTGTTAGGCAGAAACCTGTGCAGTTCCCTTAGGGACCACTGCAAAAGATTTAGGACTACAGGTGGTTGGCAATAAACCCAATTGGTAGCAGTCTGTACCACCCAGATTTACCTGGTAGCTGTGGCTGAGCAGTCAGACTTCTCTCAAGATGAGTTAGGCAGTATATAGAGTATACACAATAGGTACAGAGACACAGTAGCACCAGCAAACACTGACCAGACCTTTGGTGTAAAAGTATATAATTATTTATTTAAAGACACACTTGCAAATTGCACTAGCACCAAGAGGGATGACTAATTTCAACACACAGTCACTATTATATATATATATATATATATATATATACAACCCTAATTACTTATTAGACACGTCTTAATGAGAAACACCACTTATTTTCAGACAGAGGTGAGCGCTTAACATAAGATGGCACTCTAATAAGTTGTTTAAAAAGGGAGGGAAAAAGGCAGAGTTAGGAAAGCACACAATATTCAATACTTTTCAAAGAACCACAGTGAGGCAGGTTTCGCAAAGTCTACTGGAAAGCAATGAAGTTGCCCAAAGTGTCTTTGTAGAAAGTTCGCAAAAGATTGAAATCAAGTCAGGAAAAGTTAGTTAACTGGCCCCAGGCTAGCCCAGGTTAGAAAGTCGAGGATTTACTGTCACCCCGAACGATCTGTCGCAAGGGAAGCCAGGTGGGACACAGTACCTGAAAGTGGGAAGAATGCTCCAGCGGGGGCAGTTGTTCCTGGCAGCGGGCGCAAGTCGGTGTTTCGTCCAGAGGAAGAGGAGGTCTCAACGTGGAGGAAAGCTGAAGGTCGTTGCGCTGCCAGGGAAGAAACCAGTCGCGGAGTTTCCCGGTTACAACGTACAACCCTGTTCTTCGTGGTAGTGGTGATCTGTGGTATTCTGTTTGCTGGGGTGCTTGGCATGGGCAAGGCGGCCACAAGATGGTCCAGGAAGGCGAAAAGACGGGCAAACTGGTTATCCCCACCAGTCAAAGGAAGAAGACTCTCCGGACTGGAGATCTCCTCTGTCGTCGGGAAAAGTGGTGAGACGGTTCCGCAGGGCTCCACCGGTGGTGTCGTTGTTGCAGGTCGGCTCGGCTTCCCCCTACTCGGATTCTTTAGGTCCTTCTGAAGTTCCAGTCCCCAAAGCCCTGCTTTTATGCAGAAAACCCCCATTCATTCAGCCTAGCTGTCAATCAAACATGTTAAGTGGTGAGCCGGGCAGCTCACTACTTGGGCCAATCGCACAAGAGTGTGACTTGAGTTGCCGAGGCAACTCAGTCCAGGGTGCCTAAACCCCCTCCCACACCCCTGTGTTACCCAGACAGAGTGGCACCACTTTTGGAGGCTTCTGTGGAGAAGCCCGCCAAAAAGTTGAACAAAGGGCTCGACTTGGGTTGGAGTCACAGAAGCGAACACAAATGCCATTTTGGAACCAAGTTTCGTCAAAAATTACCAACCGGTGAATTAATATTAATTTAATAAACCGGCGGTATGTTCGAGGCTATATTAAAAAGTGGTTAGCCTCGAACAATGGGAAAATCCCATAGGAATATCCGCGGTCGAATATAGAAAGTACTATCCACTGCCACCAGCCAAAACTCGGTCGGGGGGACTGGACAGTGCCCCCACGAAAAACAACAGACCCCGGGGCAATCGAATTGCCCCGACGAGTACGTCCACAATATGATGGTTTGTACTGGTTCTGTTCACAATTTGAGACTAGTAAAGCCAATGGTGACTTTACATGCCCTGGGAGAAAGTAGCCAGACCCAGGGTATGGAGTCTATGTTTGGGGGTCGCTACGAAACCCCTGGGTTACAGCACGGAGGGTGCTGTGTAACCCACATACCAAAAACACATGAAGCCCTATGGGGTAAAGGACCCCATAGCCCATAAAACACATACAAAGTCAAAGGAACACCTCAAATCATGTCTAAGAGTGGGAGGAAAAGAGTCTCACTCTTAGCAGGAGAAGACAATAAACCCCAACAACCCAGCAAAGCTGCTGGGGGACTCATTCGGTTTGGGAAATTAGTCTTTACAGAGAATTATCCCTAATACTCGCCCCCCCAGACTAAGGGACAGGAGGATTTAATCCACTCCTGGATGAATCTCATACCTCTAGTCGATGACATACATCCTAGAGAGACCATCAGCATTTTGGTGGTGACACCCTGACTTATGTTCAGTGGTAGAGTCAAAGGTTTTCCTTTGTAAGATATATGACCTACAAACCATTTGAGGAACATCAGTCTTTTTAAAGTTATAGGGGATCTGGTTGACCAGTCCCTCAGAAGTTGGTACAACTTCTGAACCTGTGATAGGCTTTTTCAAGGGGTCCTTATAAAGGATTCCCTTAGATCTAGAGGGGCCTCCAGAGGTCCTCACCACCTCTCTGTTGGGAGAAGGTTGGGTTTTAGGCCTCCTGGTTGGAGGGGGTGGAGATAAGCAAGGTACATGCTTCTCCTTCCTCTTAGATCTACCTTAACCTACTTTAGGAGTTTCCCCCCTTAAGACTAGGAATTGGGTTGGAGTATTCTGTGGAAGGTCCAACAGTCCAAAGGTTTTTGGCCTTAGATTTTTCTTTTCTTGTTTTTCCACCAGCACTGATTATTACCAGTTCTCTTAGGCCTAGGTAGGGTTCCAGTAGGTCTATCCACCTCTTCCTCAGAAGCAGGGGGAGTCACAGACTCTATAACTGGGGGAACAATGATGGAGCTTGGTTGGGGCTCCCATTTCCCTAACATTTTAGCCTGAAATTTGCCTGTGTCAGAGGTCAATTTACCAACACCAGGGCTTGTAGTGGGGGTCTCAGTAGAGGTTCCCACAGGCTTAGAGTTGTTCCTTAAGGTGGCCTCTCTAGCCAATTTGGTTTGGTTCTGGGTCTCCATACTGGGAGGCCTTGGGGTACTGGATACTACTCCTAGAATTCTTAGATCATTCCCCAACAGGACTCTCCCAGGCACATCAGTCTGAACACTGACAGGAATCAACACTGTCATGTCATTACACTGAATGAGGGCTGGTAGAATTGGAACCATTTGGACAGGGCCTCCAGACATCTTAGTGGGACCTTTGGGTGCCTTAGCAACATCCTCAGGACTGAAAAAGCTTTCATCCACTACTGTTCTGCTGGCCCCAGAGTCTCGCCTGGCAGGAGTATCCTGGCCATTGACAAGAACACTGTCCATATAATAAACTTTAGAGTTTTCTTGTATGGAGTTGTACACACTCCTATTCTGATCACTAACCAGACCCATGGACTCTACTGTTACACTTGCTTGAAGACACAGAGGTTCTTCAGCAAAGACTTCAAAGTGAGCATTAGCCATTTGGAATTCCTCCTCAGGAGTGAAGGCTAAGGAGACTGTGCTGATCCCTGTAGGTTTACCCTTACATCTGGGATTTCCTTTGATGTGGTCAGTTGCCCCACAGAGATAGCATGTTCCAAATGCTCTCTGGAAGAGTGGCTTCGCCTGACCTCCTTCTGGTTTGTGACCAGAAGGTACACTGGCCTGTTGTGGTTTACCCTGGGGCTTACCCTGGTTATTTTGTTGCTTGGGGCCCTCTTTCGTTTGAGAGGTATTAGAAATCTCTTGGTTCCCTTTTGGTGGCTGCTTTCCCTCATCCATTTTCTGAGTGACCCCTGAATCCTTGTGAGTAGCCCTGTTGGCAACCCACAAGTCAGCAGCCTTAGCTAGTTTTCTAGGATCTAATTCCTTTGCATCAGCCAAGTGCTGTCTGAGCTCAGGAGAGCAGGCATCATAAATTGACTCCAACATCACAGGATTTCTCATTCCCTCATAAGTGTTCACCTTGTAACCCTTAATCCATCCCTCTAAGTCTTTGAAACACTCACTCACCCAGGTAGCCCAAGGGGTACCATCATTCTTTTTGAGGGTCCTAAACCTCTTAAGGTACTGGGAAGGGGTCTTCCCAAATCTAGCTATCAAAGCTAGTTTCACACATTCATAATCCTTCTTATCCTCCTCCCCCAACTCCATTACCACATCAATTGAAACAGGGGGGAGCCTAGAGAACAACCAGGAAAGTAACTCATTTCCTGTAATGTTCTGGAGCCCATGATTATACTCAAACAAACTCAACCAATCCAACACATCCAATTTAGGCTCATACATACCCACCAACTCCTTAGGCATCCGGGGTCTTTTGGGACTGGAACTCCTGGAGGATTTGGAGAGAGAAGCACTTTCCACAGACAATTTTTTTCATTTCTAGCTCATGGTTGAGCTCCATTTCTCTGAGCCTTAGTTCTTGGTGTCGTTTTTCTGTTTGAGCATTAATTCTTTTGAATTCTAATTCAAGCTTCATTTTTTCTAGTTCCATATATTGAGGATTAAGTGTGGGACCTGGTAAAGGTCCAGTAGGTACATCTGGCAGGGCAGGTAGAGGCCCAGGGGAGACAACTCTAACATCTTCCCCCTCCTCTTCTGCTTCTGACTCAAAGTTATCAATACTAACATTCATATGAATATCATTGCTGTTATCTACAGTTGCTGGAGTGGTAGGTTCCTCTGAACCACCATCCAGACTTTGGTTTGCTAACAACCTTTCTATTAGCTCCATTTTCTTACTTTTAGTCAGGAGATTCTTATGCTTACAGAGAACTCTTAAACAATCAGCAGTTTTTGTAGCAAGGGATTCTTGACTATAGCTTTCCATAGTTGACATGTTTTTTTAGAAAATATCTTCTTTAGTGCTAAGCTTTGTGGTTAGTTGCACTAAGGTATCTATAAGCACACTAAAATGTATACTCAATACAAATCCCGGCGCTGCACACCAGTGTTAGGCAGAAACCTGTGCAGTTCCCTTAGGGACCACTGCAAAAGATTTAGGACTACAGGTGGTTGGCAGTAAACCCAATTGGTAGCAGTCTGTACCACCCAGATGTACCTGGTAGCTGTGGCTGAGCAGTCAGACTTCTCTCAAGATGAGTTAGGCAGTATATAGAGTATACACAATAGGTACAGAGACACAGTAGCACAAGCAAACACTGACCAGAGCTTTGGTGTAAAAGTATATAATTATTTATTTAAAGACACACTTGCAAATTGCACTAGCACAAAGAGCGATGACTAATTTCAACACACAGTCACTATTATATATATATATATACAACCCAGATTACTTATTAGACAAGTCTTAATGAGAAACACCACTTATTTTCAGACAGAGGTGAGCGCTTAACATAAGATGGCATTCTAATAAGTTGTTTAAAAAGGGAGGGAAAAAGGCAGAGTTAGGAAAGCACACAATATTCAATACTTTTCAAAGAACCACAGTGAGGCAGGTTAGGCAAAGTCTACTGGGAAACAAGGAAGTTCAAATGCCAGGCCCACTCTTAGAGAGAGCAAGCGAAATGTGTCCAGGATCACACAGTGGGGTTATGCCCAAAGAGTCTTTGTAGAAAGTTCGCAAAAGATTGAAATCAAGTCAGGAAAAGTTAGTTAACAGGCCCCAGGCTAGCCAAGGTTAGAAAGCCGAGGATTTACTGTCACCCCGAACGATCTGTCGCAAGGGAAGCCAGGCGGGACACAGTACCTGAAAGTGGGAAGAACGCTCCAGCAGGGGCAGTTGTTCCTGGCAGCGGGCGCAAGTTGGTGTTTCGTCCAGAGGAAGAGGAGGTCTCGACGTGGAGGAAAGCTGAAGGTCATTGCGCTGCCAGGGAAGAAACCAGCCGCAGAGTTTCCCGGTTACAAGGTACCACCCTGTTCTTCGCGGTAGTGGTGATCTGTGGTATTCCGGTTGCCGGGGTGCTTGGCACAGGCAAGGCGGCCATGAGATGGTCCAGGAAGGCAAAAAGACGGGCAAACTGGTTATCCCCACCAGTCAAAGGAAGAAGACTCTCCGGACTGGAGATCTCCTCTGTCGTCGGGAAAAGTGGTGAGACGGTTCCGCAGGGCTCCACCGGTGTTGTCGTCATTGCAGGTCGGCTCGGCTTCTCCTTCCTCGGATTCTTTAGGTCCTGTGGCGACTTCTGAATTTCCAGTCCCCAAAGCCTTGCTTTTATGCAGAAAACCCCCATTCATTCAGCCTAGCTGTCAATCAAACATGCTAAGTGGTGAGCCGGGCGGCTCACCACTTGGGCCAATCACACAAGAGTGCGACTTGAGTTGCCGAGGCAACTCAGTCCAGGGTGCCTAAACCCCCTCCCACACCCCCTGTGGTACCCAGACAGAGTGGCACCACTTTTGGAGGCTTCTGTGGAGAAGCCCGCCAAAAAGTTGAACAAAGGGCTCGACTTGGGTTGGAGTCACAGAAGCGAACACAAATGCCATTTTGGAACCAAGTGTCAGGAACTCGGATTGGAGGGTCTGGAAACGCTGGAGGCATTGATTGCCGTACGCGCGTTCCAGTCCTCACCCAATATGGCGGACGAGTCCTTATATTTTGATTCCTCCCACTAACCGACGCGTTGTATCTGTTACCAACGCTGCGGTTCGTGAGGAAACTTCGTCCGTGTTATTCGCTTGCCTCCTTCCTTCCTTTGCTTTATTCCGCCCTCCTGTTCCTACTTCTGCGGAACGTCTTCTTCCCCGTTTCCTTCCGTATTCTTAATTTCTTTCTGTTTCCGAGTCCACTACCGTATTTATTCTCAGCCGCCTCCTGGCATTCCAGCCTTTTTGTTTGTTTCTTACTTCCTACTTTCTACTTACCTTGCGTCCTCCTATCACTCCGGTTCCAATCCTACGTTTGCTTGGGAACACTTCCGGATTCCTGTCTTCTTGCCTAATCTTTCTGCTACAGGTTACTTTGTTTTACGGCGCCTTGCTGAATTCTGCAGCCGGTTCCGGCACCTCATTTTCGCTTACTGAGCAGTCTCCTGCTCCGTAAGCATCTTCCTGTCTGCCTACCTTAGTGCTTCTAGTTCTGTTCTTCCTTCTAGCGCTGACTGTCTCTCTCTCCTTCTCTCCATTCTACTTTCCTTTTCACCTTTCAAGTCAGATTTTTCATTTGGCATCTTTCTATTTTGGAGCATCCACTTCCAGCAATTCACCAGACTCTTGTCTGAACTCTAAGGAATAATAGAGCCACAAACAAACGTACTCTTGTATTCGACCAACGCTGACTGCCTTCCTGTTTTCAAGGAAGAGAATTACAGCCATTTGAACCCATCTGAAGATACAGGGTTTTTTCCACCTTTGTGCTTTTTCCCTGATTTTAGGGCTGGCCCCCCGGGGTTCCCCGCGGACAGGGTTCCTTCTCTGCCAAGGTGGCCTCTGGAGGGGCCAGACCCTACCTGCACGAAAAGAAGATCAGGACACCCAAGAAAGAGACTCCCACTACACGGAAGGAACAAAAGAAGACCGAGACCATCCCAAAAGAGTATACCTCCGAGGAGTCAGGTGAGGAGGAGGGGGAGGAAGTTCTTAAACCTGACACCAAGTTTTGGCAAAAATTACCAACCGGTGAATTAATATTAATTTAATAAACCGGTGGTATGTTCGAGGCTATATTAAAAAGTGGTAGCCTCGAACAATGGGAAAATCCCATAGGAATATTAGCGGTCGAATATAGAAAGTAGTATCCACTGCCACCAGCCAAAACTCGGTCAGGGGGGACTGGACAGTGCCCCCTCGAACAACAGACCCTGGGGCAATCGAATTGCCCCGACTAGTACGTCCACAATATGATGGTTTGTACTGGTTCTGTTCACAATTTGAGACTAGTAAAGCCAATGATGACTTTACATGCCCTGGGAGACAGTAGTCAGTCCCAAGGTATGGAGTCTATGTTTGGGGGTCGCTACGACACCCCTGGGTTACGGCACGGAGGGTGCTGTGTAACCCACCTACCAAAAACACATGAAGACCTATGGGGTAAAGGACCCCATAACCCATAAAACACATACAAAGTCAAAGGAACACCTCAAATCATGTCTAAGAGTGGGAGGAAAAGAGTCTCACTCTTAGCAGAAGAAAAAAATAAACCTCGAAAATCCAGCAAAGCTGCTGGGGGACTCACTAGGTTTGGGAAATTAGCCTTTACAGAGAATTCTCCCTAACAGCACCCTTCAGTGGCCATGAGTTTGGGGTGTTTGCAAGGCACATGGGGTTCAGTCATCAAAAGATCATGCCACGCCGGCCCCAAGTCAACGAGATGACAGAAAGGTTCATGGCCTCAATCAAAAAGACACTACAAAGGGCCCGCATTGAAGGGTCAGATCCACACCAGGCACTCTGCTGAATTTTAAGAGACTACCGCAACACACCACATGTGGTCACTAACAGGACTCCTGCGGAACTAATGATGAAGTACGAGGTCCTCACCAAAGTTGTCAGAAATCTAACGAACCAGCCTGAAGAAGATTGAGACATCATCAAGAGAGATACCGAGCAGAAGGAAAAGACAACGCTTGAAACAGATGAAAGGAGAGCGGCCCGACCAAAGGAATTCCACGTAGGAGATGAAGTGTGGGTTCAACAAAATATGAGCAAGAAAACAGATTCGCAGTTTGCCCCGATGCCTCTCCAAGTGACGTCCGTAAAAGAGACCATGATAACGGCAGAAAATGACGAGATAACCAGAAACAGCTCTTGTTTCAAACATGTCAACAGAGGAGAGGAAAAGATACCCCGCCTCCTGAGACGGACCCAGAGTTTTAAGATGCTTGAGATGAGTTGTGGATTCCCCCAGAACTCCTGCCTCTACGTCGGATAGATCCGCAGGACATTATCGATGGTGGCCCGACCCAAGAGCCTCAAAGGCGTCCACAGAGATCCATTAAGAAACCACCCAGGCTAGTTGAAGAATGTTAAATACAAAACTGAGGAGTTCACGACGCTGAGCACACGCAAGGACATTTTTCCGGGGGTGTTGTTACCCGGCACTGTCTCTTTAAGACAGTGCTCTAAGAGTTAGTCACGTGGGTTAAGTGACGCGTAAAGGAGGGAGGAGCACGAAAGGGTTAGGCATTTGGAAATTATATGTTGAATAAAGAAGGCACTTTATACTACACTGGTGTGCGACCTCATTTCAGTATGGCCTATGCACCTAACAGGGTCCAGCCCAGACACCCTCCACCTGAATGCTCCCGGCATCCATGGTTCCACTGGCACCAAGGCCTGTATCCTATCGGGGTCCTGCCCTGCAACCACCTGTAAATCCGGGTGACCCCGGCGAACCAACATGGTGCTTTGCTGGACCCCCAGCACCTGTGACGCCAGCCACACCGCCCCCAGCCCCACAATACATAAAATGCACCATTTGCCAATTACTTTTAAAATATACTGGGCTGGGAGAACCCTGCAGAATCCCCATTTGTTAGTTTGGTCTCCCTTCCTACGACACTTTCCCTTGCTATGCTTGGTCGCTTCCGCATATCATAGGGAACATGTACATGTGCCTTCAGTTAAAACATTTGTTTTTTCTTTATTGTTTTGGTTTATACAAACCTTTTACAAAATTTCAAGTACAAAATTAATTACATTAAATAAATAACAGTAAAATTAGTTTTAAATCATATTTCTAAACTCAATTCTGATTGTATTACATTTTCAGTTAACCTTTGCCAAAGCAACTACAGCTCTACTTTAGGACAGCAATACCTCCAGGCAACCTACAGTGTGTTAATTCTGCTTTATCATACAGTACCCAATTTAGTGTAAACTTCGAATTAACTTAAACACGAGTAATAAACAAAAGTTAAAAATGTTTACAGCTGGCTATACAGAACTTCCAGTTACCTGAAGTATGGAGGGGCAAATAAATAGGGCTTAATATATTTATTATATACTTTTATAAGATTAATTTTACATAGTGCTATGGGTTAACAGGGAACATGAACTGTGCGTCTTCTCTGCTTGGCTTCTCCTCCAACTGTCGCTTCCCACGTTCCATCTCGTCACCTTCATCCTCGTGCGCAAGCATTCTCTCGTGCAACTGCACGGACCATTTTACATGTGAGGATACTACACATCTCCCTTCTTTATATAGAAGACCTTTTTGGCATAATCCCTTTATTCTACATAGTCACACAGATATCTTGGCGGTCTGCATTCTCTTCCCGTCCTGGATCTCATCCTGTTACTTCCCTCTTGATGCTTATCTGATTCTGTTGCCAAGGAAATAACTCTCTTAGAAATTCTGCTCAACACCTCACTCTCCCTTCGTATGTTCTTATCACCCATGTCAACCGTTATACCAGCTCTTCCTCTCTCACTATCCACTTCACCCAAGCCAGCAGACTTACTCCCCCAACATTGATCACTTATATCCATTACTCTTTCATTGTTCCATACTCTGCCATCTTGGGTCCTAACGGCATGGGAATATATCTCTACCACTCTCACGGGCTTGGACCATTCGCAACCATCTACTCTCAAATTCGCAGGTAGTTTTATCCTCACCCAACCACCTACTTGAAATTCAGGCAATTTCCTAAAACGTTTTTTGTCATGTATTTTTTTGTTGTCAATTTGCCTGTGTCTAATATTCTCCTTTGCTTCTTCTATTTTATCGTTACTTCTCACAAGTTCATTCATCCAACCTGGAAACATGTTTGTATTGGCTTTTCTGCCTCTATTGAGTTCAAATGGTGTGACTCCAGTTGAACTGTGAGGAGTGACTCTGTGGGCCAACAGAGTCTCCTTGACTGACACCTTCCATTCCTTTCCATTGGCCCATGCCAATTTAATGGCATCTTTTATCACTCTGTTGAACCTCTCCACAATACCATTAGTTTGTGGATGGTAAATGGCACACAATTTATGGTTGATGGCTTTCCCTTTTAAATATGTCTTCATTTCCTCAGATTTAAACTGTGAGCCATTATCAGTGAGAACTATTTTGGGATAACCCTCTCTTTCACACACTTCTTCCATGAAATTTATAATGTTGCGTGTGGTAACTTGAGGTAGAAATTTAATTTCAGCCCACCTGGTTAACTTATCAATTATCACTAAACAATAAGTAGCACACCCATCACTCCAAACGGGGCCAATCACATCCATAGCTAATTCACTCCACGGACTCTCGGGGACTTCTCTCAGTACCATAGGATAGTCCGCACCCCTGCACACTTTATCACTCTTTGAGCAAAGGATACATTTTCTAACTTGGTCTTCGATCAGCCTATCACAGCCGGGCCACCAATATGTGGTTCTGATTCTCCTTTTAGTCTTCACAATGCCCTGATGTCCTTCATGAGCCATTGTTATAATCTTCTCTCTTAGCCCGATAGGGGGTATTATTTTGTCTCCTTTCATGAGATAGTCACTTTGAAGATATAATTCTTCTCGCACTTCCCAAAAAACTTTAACTTCTGGAGAAAGTATCTCATTCTTCCTCCATCTCCCTTCTTTGACCATCTTCATAACTTCTAATAAAATGACATCCTTCACCATGTTATCGCTCCAATCTTCCTTGGATATAGCTTGACTAGATATTTCACACACAGCTTCTTGATCCCCAAAATCCACTTCTACATCATTAAAATTGGTCAAACGGGACAAACAATCTGCTGTAATGTTCTTAGAACCTGGAATGTATGTAACCTTGAAATTAAATTCTTGAAGTCTTGTAACCCATCTTCTAATTCTGCTGGATACTCTGTCGAGGCCTTTAGTACTGAATATTTCCACTAAAGGTTTATGATCTGTGTGTATGATGAATTGTACTCCCCATACAAAAGATCGGAATTTCTCAATGGCCCACTTGATTGCTAGAGCTTCTTTCTCAATTGTGGCGTAGTTCTTTTCTGGTCCTTTAAGTAACCTTGATGCAAAAGCAATTACTAATTCTTGTCCATTATAATATTGCGATAGAGATGC
Organism: Ambystoma mexicanum; assembly: GCF_040938575.1. Classification (NCBI taxonomy): domain Eukaryota; kingdom Metazoa; phylum Chordata; class Amphibia; order Caudata; family Ambystomatidae; genus Ambystoma; species Ambystoma mexicanum. Next base: position 140,965,431 of record NC_090930.1, on the reverse strand, counting down.
GCCTAAACCCACATCACTTGCATCAGTGGTTATTACAGTCTTCCTGCCTCTAACATAGCTTTGCAGTGCCGGAGCTTGGGCTAAAGCTTTTTTTATGAACTGAAATTCTTTCTCGCTCTTCTTATTCCACAGAAATTTCTTTTTCATTTTCATTAGACTCCTCATTTCAACTGTGTGGTCTGAGAAATTCTCTATAAACTTGGCGTAATATTCAGCCATTCCCAAAAATGTTCTTAATTGATCTTTGTTGTCTGGAGTATTCATGGACTTGATAGATTCTGCCAAATCTTTCTTGGGTTTAATACCATCACCAGATATTACATGTCCCAAATATTCAATCTCCTTTCTGTTGATTTTCGATTTGGCTTCACTCAACACCATTCCAGCCTGGTGTAGTTTGTGCAAAACTTTGTTCAGCATCATATCATGCTTGTCCTGATCATTTGCATAGACTAATACATCATCTTGAAAAAAAACTACTCCTTCCATATCACCAAGTATATTCTGCATCACTCTTTGAAAAACTGAAGCTGCTGAAATTAAGCCAAACGGCATCCTGCGAAATTGATAAAGTCCCTCTGGCGTGATAAAAGCCGTCAATGTTTTAGAATCTTCATGTAGTTTAATTTGATGGTATGCTGCTGTAAGATCTAGCGTGGAAAAGACTTTTGCAGGGCCCAAAGTGGATATTAGTTCTTGTATATTGGGTAATGGGTGTCTGTCGGGAATTACACATTTGTTTAACTCTCTCATGTCGACACATATTCTGATTTTCCCTGTAGATTTCCTAACAATGACCAATGGCGAAACCCATTCTGCTGCATCAATTTTTTCAATAATACCTTGCATTTCCAGTTTGGTTAGTTCCTCTTTGACTTCCCTTTTGAGGGCCAACGGGACATTTCCGAGTTTCTGGGCTACATGTCTTGAATCTCTCTTTAACAATATGCGATGTGAAAATCCTTTTAAACATCCTATGACATCATTTCTAAATATTTCATTCTTTATCTTCTGGATGTTACCATTATATGGTCCATCAATTTGGTAAACCATTTCATCAGCATTGGGGTCTAAACGAACTTTGAGTAATTTCTGGTGTGTCCAGCTGAGTAGAGCAGACTCTCCACTTTTAGATACATAAATTCAACCACTTGCTTGCCTCCCTTTGAAGTCTAAATTGGCGACAAACCACCCAATTAATTCTATCCTGACTCCTCCGTAGGCTTTGGGTTTTACATCAACTTCATATAAGTACTCTGGACCGCATTTCCTCCACATCTCCTCTGGTATCAGCGTATACTTCGCTCCAGAGTCAACCATCATATTGACTGGAAATCCATTCACAACAATTTCAGTTCTGGGACTCTCTATGTGTGTGTCTTCATCGGTAACCATGAATACACATTCCTCCTCATCGTCATCATCTCCAATCCAGTTAGAGGATTGTTCACCATTTGGGTTGGTCCTACAACACTTTGCTATGTGACCTTTTCCCCCACACTTTCTGCAAATCATCTTTAGAGCAGGGCATTCCTTATTGTCGGCCCAGTGACTTGGACTGCCACATCGGTAACATCCTCTATGTCTGGTCCTTCCCCTACTGTCCTGGGGAAACATGCTCCTGTTTTGACGTTCTCCTCCTGATGTAGACATCCTTATGATGTCGGGTCTGTTCCCTCTTCTGGATTCTACTCTGTCAGGTCTTCTTGTATTCGCTTGGTTGTTGTACATATCTCTGCTCTCAAACGGTCTTCGCCGAAAATTGCTGGTATTGGGTATTGCTCCATCTCTTTGTGGTTTCATTTTCTTTTTCTTGTTGCCTCTAATTATTCCAATTTCTTCATCTTGATCTGATTGTACAACACTAATCGATGAGTTGATTGATATGTCCTTCATTCTATTCTCTAAAGTGGAAACACACGTTTCCGTATGCTCCACTTCCTTGGCCAATCTAAGTACCACATCGAGTGTGGGATCATCTTCAGACCAAAGTCTCTCCCTGACCTTACTGCTCTTGCACTCGAGCATAAATTGGTCTCTGATCCTTTCATCAAGTTGTTGGTTGAAATTGCAATTCCGGGCCAATTTCCTCAAAGCAGTAACATACTGTTCTACGGATTCTTCTTTCTCTTGAACTCGCTTCCCAAATTTGTATCTTTCTAGGATAGTGCTCATTTTCTTGTCATAATGTTTATTGAGTTTAGCAATGGCAATTTCATACATGTTCATGTCCCCTGTTTCATCCACTGTGAGGTCAGGTAAATCCTCAAATTTCTCTTGTCCTGCTGGTCCTAAACAATGTAATAATAGAGACTTCTTTCTTTCTATACTGTAGTTCACTCCACAAACTACATGTGCGTAATGTTCAAAAGCTTTAAACCATCGTTTCCACGGAAGTGTAGGTTCGCCAACTTCCGGCAGAAACATGTGTGGTGGTTGCACTCCTTGCATGGCCATAATTGATTGTATTAGATGGACTCAGGGAGTCAGTCCAGATTCTGTACTTTGTATGATCTCAATTCCTTTATCTTTCCACTGTGAAGAGGAGGAGTATGAGGAGTAATAAGGATTACTGGAGGACGTAACGCGGAAAACTTATTGTTTGATTTTACTTTGTTTTTAAAAAAATACTGTGAAGAGGAAGAGTATGAGGAGTAATGAGGATTACTGTTTGCTCGACGTGGAGTGGTGTGTAATGACAATGGAGTCGGTTATTGGCAGCATAATGTGGTTCTGCTAGGAAAACACGACTTAAAATTCGTAGGTTAGGCCAGGAAATAAATTGGTATTCAGCAGAGAGCAGTGATTAAATTAACTGATATAGTCAGCTGGGCCTTGCGGCTGGAATGTTCAGCAAAGAGCAGTGAATGAATTAACTTGTATTGCTAGCTGGGCCCGCCTCCTCTGGGACACTTAACGCAGTATGCGTAGGAGGTAATGGATTGGCATACAGCCAAAGGCAGTGAATAAATTAACTTGTATTGCTAGCTGGGCCCGCCTCCTCTGGGGCACGTAACGCAGTATGCGTAGGAAGCGGCGGTGATTGAGGCAAAACACAGATAATATTCAAAGTCACGAAGAGTGGGCGGAGACAGCACGATCGTAGCTTCGGACAGTCTGTATGTGCTGCAGGCGATCGCGGCTGGGATGGGAACCGCGGTCCTACCTGTTGCGCGGCCGGAGATCCTTCTCAACGGCCACTATTGTTTCTTCGTTTTTTTATCCTCGTCGCCATTGAAGTATGGAGGGGCAAATAAATAGGGCTTAATATATTTATTATATACTTTTATAAGATTAATTTTACATAGTGCTATGGGTTAACAGGGAACATGAACTGTGCGTCTTCTCTGCTTGGCTTCTCCTCCAACTGTCGCTTCCCACGTTCCATCTCGTCACCTTCATCCTCGTGCGCAAGCATTCTCTCGTGCAACTGCACGGACCATTTTACATGTGAGGATACTACATTACCCCAGATGGTCATACTATCCAGATGTATCAAGCAAACAAGCAAGAAACATGATGCATAAACAAAGTGAAAGCATGTGCACGCCACCCTTACAGAGACATAACCATACATGCTGAGTAACCAACAGTAGGATTAATGAGGATTACCAAAGGGACGCATCATTTTTGCCCAGGAGATGCTCACATTATTGTATTGGTGGGATTGTTTTCCCCTGCGGTCGAAGCTCACAAAAAATAAAGGTATTCTATGTAACATAAAAGGAACTAATGCACAAATATTTTCGTTTAGAAATCAGATTTTTTTTTCTTACAGATTGTCACATTTTCAAGAATATTTTACGAACTCTATAGTTTACATTCTTTTAAAACGAACAAGATTCCTTTCAAACATGGACACCACGTTTGACCACGTTTGTTCATGGTTACGCGGGTTGCTGGCAATTGTCCTTCTTTTGTGTCTTTTCAGTGAGCTCGCCAAGGCTGACGGTTTTTAGAAACAGAAGTGTGACTGTCGCGTTGTGGCCTGGGCCAATAATAAACAGCGCACATGGCTTCTATGGTTACCGGGACAACGGAGGTTACAGCTGGCCCTTTCACGGTTGCAACATAGAGAGGTGAGCGAGACTAAGAACCAATTTTCTAACATACCATGCCCCATTCCACAAGCATGCAATTGCGGGTCGCGTGTGCTGATGGCTGTAGTGAAAATCGATATTTGCACTGACCATAAATTCACAGACGGCAGGACTCTGTGCTGGGGGTGGGCGTTGTGCCATGTAACGGTTACCAATGACAGCAGACTCTCTTTGATACTAAAGCGATTCTTCGGTTTCCCGTAGCCATGCGGGAGTAGACCACCAAGTTCTGTTTTTGTGCATCATTCTAGAAATTGTAGTTTCCCTAAATTTCGGATGAAGAAACAAAAACGACAAGTCCCAGAATCCAAAGGGAAATAAAACAGCGATTGGTGGCCTTCTCGCGCATGGCCACGAGAAACTTGAGCTCTCTGGGTTCTACGGGACCAGAACAATGAATGGTTACCGGGGTCGCCGAAGATGCGAATGGGCACGTTTACAGAAGAAGTCTGAAGGCACCCTCCCCCTTCAGCTGGAAAATTCCCCTACATATACCTGCCAGTACACATCTCTTCAAATGCATTAGTAGGACGTGTGTTAGATGCTGACGTGCATATGCATTCATAAAGCTGATGTGCAAATAAGACAGGATTCAATAAATCACGGAGACGTGAGGTCGAGTTGTTGTCTCTTTGTTAATCAGGCACGAACTGGCACACGGGCGGAAACTCAACCCATATGAACACAGGTTGCAACCCACAACATAACAATCCCAAATGAACTATGAAATGGGACGTTACCTCTCCCCCTTGCTTAACAAGAAATGTGTGGTCTTACTTTATTTCTCTGATCCACTGTGAAGGCTTGCAAACCACTCTTCGAGAAGGGCTGCGTAGACAGGAATTGTACTTTGCGGTGTAGTCGCTGGCACTGTCATCAGTGTCTGTTTTCTTTGATGTATTCAGAGGAGTACTCTCCTCCGGTGGGGCCACTACTTTCATGGCACCAGTCACCTTCAAAAGTTCGAAAGAATGACGAGTTTCGGGTGATTGTCCCTGTGGGTCTGGCCGCGGTTATCATGGATCCTTGTATGTGGGTCACGGTCGTTGGTTTAGGTTTAAAGGTGGGAATGTCTTTGGCGTCTTGAGTTTGTCGTATCAGTACCTGCACTCCTATTTGGAAACTGCAGGGTTTTCCCTTTCTCTGCAGATCGGCATACTCCTTCATCTTGGTTTTGCTCTCTTTGTCTTTTGTCCTTGTGGTATTGGCATATGTGGTAGGGAGAGAAACATTGGGATTGTGCGGCAGTGTGGTTTTTACTACTCGCCCAAACATTAACGCAGATGGACATGTACCTGTTGAGCTCCACGGTTCAGTTTGCATGCGGCCACAGTGGCGTGATCTTGCGATGTTGGGAACCAAAATGTTCTGCAAACATCGCAAAATCATGTCCGCTGAAAGGAGGGCCATTGTCAGATTCTGTAATCTGCGAAAGTTTTGTCTAATGCCGGTATCACTGCCTGGGCACTGGTGGAGTGAATTGGGTGAACCTCTTGGAATCTGGACATTTTGTCGATAATCACAAGTAGGTACTTGCTGTTGGCTAATGGGCTGAACATTTCGATGGCATCTTCGTCCCATACCTGTAATGGCATCGATGAACTCTTGAGAGGCTCGGAAATGTGGTGGGGCAACTGCCTTGCAGGAAATGCATTTGCCTAGCATCTGTTCTACCCTTTCGTCCATCTGTGGGAACCACACCTTGGTTCTGAGTTGTTGTTTTGTTGAGACAATTCCTCTATGTCCGCAGGCTCACTGGGATGACCATTTTGTTCTCCTTTAGCAAGCGTCCTCCTGAAGACATGGACAACGTTTGTCTTATGAGTCTGAATGTGTGAAAGTGTTCCTCTTCAGCTGAGGATAGAGGTTTCCTGTGGTTGCTTTTGCCACTGGCCCGACGTCCGGCATTCCTGTTTTTTCTGGAGTAGGTGGTTGTCCCTCAGACCCTCTATCAGTTGAGCACTCGTGATGGACTTGGGAAGAGCGTTGCTTTTCAGATAGTTTATGTACTGGTTAGCTTTGATGGACTGTCGTCATGAGCTGGAAGTGGGTATCTGGTAGGAATTCCACCGGTTTATCTTTTCCCGGGTGGTGTATGATTTTGAACGAGTATTCTTGCAGCCTGAGTCCCCACCCTGCAATACGTGGTGGCATCTTGGCCGTTGGCTTGCCATACATGGTGGTAAGGGCCTGGTAATCAGTGATGATGGTGAATGGGCGTCCACACAGGAACAGATGGTAATGTTCATATGCCCACACGAATGCCAGGCTCTCCTTCTCTGGTTGGGAATGTGCACATTCCGTTGCTGAGAGGCTGCGACTTGCATATGCTACTATGCGTCTCGGTGAGTCAGGCGAGGCTCCTGGTTTTGTTTGGGCTAGGATCGCTTCCAGACCGACGGGGCTGGCATCAAACGTCACTTCTGTTTTGAGGTCGGGATCGTAATACGCCATGCAGGATGTGGAAGCAATACATTTCTTGATCTACTGAAAAGCTTCTTCACACGCAGTGAACCAGGAGAATTCCCGCCCCTTTCCCGTGAGTAACCGGAGGGGCATACTCACTGACGCAAAGTCCTGAATGTATCATGTTCAGTGGGTCGCCATTCCCAGAAATGATCTGACTGTAGACGCAGAGGTGGGTGTAGGGGCTTCCACTAATGCTCGTACTTTCTCCGGGTCTGGTTGTAGGCCGTTGCTTGGGAATATGTGACCGAAGAACTTTAGAGTCGATTTGCTGAGCTCACACCTGTCAGCATTTAGTGTCAGATGGGCGCCATACATACTATCCTTAGTGTGTCATCGTGCGCCTCCTGCATGGTACTGAACATCAGAATGTCATCGCTGTAGTTTGGGGTTTTTGGGCTATGTTTGATGACCTGATGGATTTCATTTTGAAATATCTCGGTGGCCGACAATACTCCAAAACGGAGTTGCTTGTACCTGAAAAGTCTGATGTGTGTAGAGAAAGTAGTGCTGTATCTGGAGGACGGATGCAGTTCCAGTTGGTGATAACCCTTATTTAAGTCCAGTTTTGAGAATACTTTTGCCCCCAGTAGTAGATGCATCATGTCCTTCCCTTTCTATTGCTACATTGGGAGCCCTCATATCTACACAGATACGGATGCTGGTGGTGTTCTGTTTTTTTTGGCACAGGGCACTATGGGGGACACCCACGGTGTGAGTCCTGATGTCGGGAATATTTTCTTTATTATTTCCTTTGAGCTGATTGTATATGCAGACATGATCTGGTACATTATATGTATAAGGCCCATTTGAATAGCTGATCGAAAACTGAGGATACTTCTCCCTTTATGACAAATACTTTGACTTTTAAGCTTTTGTGTTTATATCGACACGTGGCAGTGAACATGCCTTGGCAGTTGAGGGGTTTATTCGAGCCATATGGGTATATTTCTGCTTTGTTTAACTCCTTCTTTTTGACCAATGATTTATATGCGTCTTCATTGATGACTTTTACCGTGGCTCCGGTGTCAATGAGGAATTCACGGTTCTGTCAATTTATCTGTAGCAATAATGCCGGACAGTATACGGCAGCAGGGACGTTCCCGATGGCATGAACATACCCTCTCTTTCGATCTCCACTCGACGAGGAAGAGTTCGAGTCCCATCGGCGTCACGTGGACTCTTCCAAAAACCTGATTTTCTGTCGTGGTGGCTGTCTTTGCGGGTCATTTCTGCTCCTGTACCGACCGGAATTTTCTCTTCTGTCGTCATGTCGTCTGTCTCTGTGTGATAACTCTTGTGATCCGCTGTGTGAACTGCGTCTTCTGGCAGTAGCAGATCGCCAAGTGTTTGGTCGTGGACTTTCCCGCCTTGAGCGACGGCCATCTTGTTTCCTGGCATCTCTGCTGGTTTCCGCTGACTGAAAAAATGTAATGTTCTTGCAGACTCATTGGAGTGGTTCTCACCCCCACGGCCGGCCACGGGCCGACATGCGTGAACTTTTATTCACATCGATAGCACCTTTTCTGCTCTGCGGTACTCTCCGACGTGCGAATGGGGCACAAGGTTGCTGGTGATGTGGATTGCGCTATTTTAATGTTGCTGAGTGACTCTGTTTGCAGAGACAGACCGGAATCCGCTCTCGCAAGCTGTAGAATTTCATATAAGGTTCACTCTTTTGAAGCAATTTCTTTTGGAACTCTGGAGATTTACAGCCTGCAATGGCTTGTGATTTGAGTGCTTCTTCCGTCGAGTATAGGTCGAAATCGCAATACTTTGCTCGTTTTCGAAGTCTCATTACAAAACTGTCCAGATTTTCACCTTTATCCAGCCCTTTTACAAATACCCAGGGTCACAATGGACCATGAACCAGGCCTGTTGGTGGAATACAATATTTATTTATTTGAAAATCACTCAATTTTTATATTGGGCAGCAATCACCAGTGGGGTGATAATTACAATATAAACTGATTAAATACTCTTGGTTGACCTTCTACTAGAACATATCCAAAGCACAGATGAATAGGAGCAATTTTACTGTTTGGGTAGATAGCAGCCGAGTTAAGATGTCCCCCTGCAATGCTCCTCGAAACCCCAATTAATCGAATTTTGGGTCGATTGAAAGGAGCAGCAAGGAGTCAGGGATACTAGGCAGCAAACGGAATGAAACCTTTGCAATTGGATGAAGAACACTCAGAATTGGTAAATACTTAATTTACATGTGCGGTTGAATAAATGAGGTAAATATGAGTGATACAGTATCAGCGATGTAAGAACACTATCAACTACAAGGCAAGGTATCAACAAAGGGCATACAGTTCAAAAATCAACTTGAAAGTAAGACACAGTGCAGCCAAAAGCACACGTTGGAAAGTTGCATTTTCCTCTTTTTACAGTTTTAAATGTCAAAAACGGTTTGAAAAAAAAAAAAAGTGAAACAGACAGAATCGGAATGCAGTTTTTAGGCTGGGTGATAGATGCACATCACAGGGATAATAGGAAAGTGAAAGAGGGACTGTAGCTGAATAACTGGATGAGAGTTTCAATGTGAAGGGAAATTCGTTTTGGGAAAATAAAATCAGTTTGAAAAGCAAGGACAATTGCTACTACAACTATATCTTTGTAAGTAGATTATCAAGAAGATAACGCTGTCCATGAAACGGGTTAAGCGGCCGTCTTAACCCTCTTCACGCTGCTTGTCTCTTTAGGTAGAAATTAATTAGTTTACTCCAAATATGACTAAGGACCTATGCAATGGACTAAAGGGGTGGGAAAGAATGGCGCCAAGACATGAAATTAAGAAACAGGATTCAGACTATCTTAAACAAGAGATCAGGGTATGGATGGGATTACTTGGAGGGTGGAACCAAGAAAAGGTATCAAGATAGGGTAGGCTATGTGTTGTTATGAGATGGGGAGATACTCACAATCAGCGCTGGAGCTTGGGATTTGGGACTGCCATCCGAGTTTCTGGACTCGAGGGATCTGGTCACGGCACCATGGTGAGACTCTCCTAGTAGAAAACAGGTGGACCTGTCTGGTCACTGCACAGCGGCATGCAGGTAGTGGGGCAAAAAGCTGGTCTGGTAACAGGATAATCTCTAAAAGGGTACCACACCTTTTCCCCCTTTCTCCCTGAGTTAGTGGGATTTTGGTATGGGGTTAAGTTCTGAAGGGTGGTTCTGCCTGGATAGGGTCAGCTGTGCTCTGGCCTGGCAGTGGATCCGGAATCTTCAGGATGAATATGGAATATCTGGATATGCAGCAGCTGGAAAATTCAGAAGTGTGTTTTCTCTCTGTGAGCTTACCCCTTTTATAAGGCGGATGACATCACATGATTTACTGTGGGGCAGAACTAAGTTAGATCTACCCCTAAGAATCGGATAGGTCAGCCTATGTCATGTCGCCTCCTCCCTAGAAGCAGATTGGGCTGGAGGAGGGGACTGAGTTTTATGGGGTGTGTTTTTATGAGGTACAGCGCCATCCCCACGTTCATTTTTGCCAAAATCAGTTATGCCATAAATCGTGCATTTTTACAGTTGTGGCACTTTTGCAAATCACATATTCCACCCAGAGCATGGCAGTCCAACTTCCAGGTTTGTACAACTTTGTTTCATCCTTCTAATAATTCTTCACACTTTTTGGTGGCAAATATTTCACTTACAATTCTATAACTTTATACATGTGTACACATTGTCATAAGGCATGTTCGTATTGAATTTCACAGTGGCAACATATACACTTTCCTCAGAATATACAATTTTCTGTCACCAACATGATAATGAAGGCTACCACGTCTTAATTGAAAGCCACAAAACCATTTAAACTGTAAAACTCTTGCATTACTGAGTTGTCCGGTTGCAGCAATAATTAATTAAAATAGTCTTTGAGCCAGATGGCCAGCATTGTCTCCCAAATAAGGGCATAATCTCCAAGGCTGCTCTGGAGTTGGCTGTGAAGCCCCCCAGTTGAAGTTGAGGGGAGGTGTTATTTGCAATTTCACACCGTGTCCTGGAGGTGCAAGCCCAGACACAAGTCCGACTAGCTTGTGAGATGCTTCCTCTTGGTCCATTCATAGATTTCAAGGGGCTGACCCCTTTAGTGGAAGGCAAATCCTGTTCACAGCAAGCAAATGTCCTTTGATGCCAAGCAGGAAAACCTGTTCTGTGGCTTGCACAGTAAATGCACTTATTTATTTACTTATTTATTTTTTTCTGAATCAGAAGCAAGTCTGTTGAAATAAAACATCCCATGTATGTTTTCAAGCAACTGCCTCCACCCTTACATTTCTAGGCAAGGACAGTGCCTTATTCAACAATACACTTTTAAAACGGACATTTTTCTTGTTTGCAAAAGCAACCCTTTTTACACGTGGTGAATTTCCTTTTTCTGTCACGGTTTTCTCTTCCATCTAGGTTCTAAACATTTTTTGCAGCTCTGATCAGTTTCTCTTACACAGCAATCTGTCCAAGGCAAATATCCACTGACACTAAAATAGCACAGAGGAATAGGGCTTCTTTTGAGAGTTCAGCTGTGCTATGTTGTTGCTTAGTGAAGCCTTTTTACCATACGGGTGGGAGTAAAGTTGTTTGTGATTTCAAAGATTTTGCCTGACACAGCCTGTCATTAAGTGGGAAATGCTTTCTTTTGCTGGAGCACAATCTGAATATGGCTGGGCATAGCTGGGTCTCACTGGATCAGAACTGTGTATTGTTGAACAGATGACAAAGGGCATCAGGCTGCATCATTTTAAAACAAAATGTTTTCTTTTTCTGTGGGAATTTATGAGCTAGTAGCAAAGCTGTGCTGCTTTTCAATTCTCTTCTTTGGTGCGCATAAAGAAACACACTGGCAGCCGTTCTCGGTGTGTTTCCTGGTCATCTTGCCCAATAGGTGCTTGGCAAAGACAGCGCAGACATCATTTGTGTAGCTGCAAACACAGTTTTGATGCAAGGGAATGGCGCTCAAAAGAGCCAGCGCCGCCATTCTGCTGGTAACTGCTGCAGTGCAGATTGGTTATGGAGGGGAATTCTGCTGGGTGGGTAAATGTACCCCACAGTTTTCTGGCATCTCAAATACAATGGGCCTCATTACGACCCTGGCGGTAGGGGGTTAACGGTGCGGGTAGAGCTGCCAGGGCCGTTAACCCCCTTACCACCTCATTATGAGGTCTGCTTGCGGGTTCCGCTAAGGACGCCTGCTAAAACCAGGCGTCCTTAGCGGGTCCCGCAGGCAGACCAGGATGCTAACAACTGGCCCGTCATTAACGGCCTTATAAGGGCTCAGATGGGAATGGGAATGTACTGGGTCTGGGTTCATTGAATGGGGAAATACCGGGCCCTCCAAGGTCGGAATGGCCCGGTATTTCCCCTGTCAAGTAACCCGGACCCAGTACCCGGTATGGGGTAGCCATGCCGCTTTCAGTATTGTAATGAGGCCCAATGTCTCTTACCACCGGGCAGAGAGAGTGCATTAATATTCTCCTCAAACGGCGTTCTTCCCTGATGCCTGTCGCATCGATATACTTGTGTAGCTCCTTAAGCCACCTGGCCCATCTAGGCGCCAAGCTACTAGTGTCTGAAATGTCAAAATGCTGCATGGCCTGTAATTGTAAGGAGTCACGACCTCCCTCTTCCCTGAACGTGGGATTGCGGGGAGTGGAACTGGAATGAGGGCTTTGTGGGCTGCTATCTGCTTCATTTCCTGACATGGTGGTGGGGTCCCTGTAGTTTGCAACTGCTCACCTTTGACTTTGGAGCGATCTGTCTAGTAGGCCTGCTGTGTCGTTGTTGGCTGGATAATGCAGAGTACTGAAGAGAACGTTCTAGGGTCCGTGCACTGTGAGGGGTGCTGCTCGTCCAATGGAAGAAATGCTTGGTTCCTTGTGCAGGTGTCTGTGGCAGTGACGCTTGTTTGTCAAATTGGTGTTGAAGCTGCACTTGGGGAATGAGCAGCCAGTGTTCCCCCAGTGGCGGTGCCTGTCTGAAGGAATATGAGGCCCGCGCGGCGCAGCACGTGTTCTTATTGCTGGCGCACGCGCTATTAATTTCCTCTGTGGCGGTGGTTTTGTTGTGAGTCTTTGAGGCTCATCGACCTCGTGGGCAGCATGTGCCGCAACCAATGCAGGGCGCGGCTCCCTGTGGCTCACCGGTGGCCACGTAGCGGGAGCCCTCGCAGAGGTCATAGAATGTGGTAGGAATCTTCGCCGGAGCGGATGGTGGGGGGCACCAGTCGTTGTTGCTGAGCACTCCGTGGGGATTACCTTGTCGCCATTGTTAGATGCTGACGTGCATATGCATTTATAAAGCTGTTGTGCCAATAAGACAGGATTTAATAAATCACAGAGACGTGAGGTTGAGCTGTTGTCACTTTATTAGTCGGATGTAAACTGGCGCACCGGCGGAAACTCCACCCATATGAACACATGGGTTGCAACCCTCAACATAACAAAGGAACAATAGAATTAAGACGTTACAAGGTGGCAGCCGGGATGAGTGTAAATAATGAGCACTAGAAATGCGATAAGCATTAGAACCTGGCATGGGTGTGTGAAACAATGGGTTCACTCGGTTGGCTGGCTGTAGGTAACTATCCATGCCCAGGTTATGAATGCGCAAAGCCTGCCACGTGGTAGCCTTAATTTCCTACCTAGCCCTCGACCACACTGTTGTCCCATCCCTCCTCTTTACCTCCATGTCAAGCAGTGGCATGTTCAAAATTCTTTGATTGGGGTAGCCCAAGTAGGGCACTGACTTCTGCAGGAGTTGCCTGAAATATGAGAGGGTGCACACAAAAACACCAAACACACATATAATGGGGTGGCACCTTGGTGTTGTGGGGGCCGGCTATTGGCATCAAGCCGGCCCCCGTGGGTAATATGGAACATCAGCACCTTGGAGGCCCAGTGCCTCTGGGGTTCGCCAGGGGACACCCGCTTTTAGATGGGGGCAGGGCGAGCCATACCCAGCACATGCGGACCCCGGCCACCTTGCTGGCAGGAGGGCCCCATGGCAAACTGGCCTGTAGGCCAGTGCTCACACGGGTGGGCCTGCAAGCCTAAATGAGAGACAGACCCATCGTTCCTCTTTGGGAATCTACAGCCGTTCTGCTGCACGTGTCTGCAGGTGCTCCTTTTATTAGCTTGGGCCATGACATAATCATGGCCCATCTTAAAAGGGCAATACTCATGAGAGGGACACATCACATCAAAAGGGCAACACACTTGGGATGGTCACACAGCACATTGGGGTGGCCAGTCAGATTCCAGGGGTAGCACGTGCCACCCCAGTCCACTCCATGGACATGCCAATGATGTCCAGGTGTCTCATAGCCATACCAGCAGTACACAGCAGCTCTCACATTCCACTTCTGTCTCTGTATGTACATTTAAGGAACTCTCCCTGTAGGCCTACTGTGACTTTTAAGAATTTACGAGGCCTGGTGAGCAAAAGAGTTTGTTGGGGCGAGGAGATGAGAATCGTTGCTGGTTGTCCTCCTCACCAATTTATAGATCTGTTACTTCCTTGTGTGTGTGTGTTGGAAGGGCATGTTTATCGCAGGAATAAATGGACACAGAGACGTGCAGTTGAGACGAGCATGTCTTTATTCCAAAGTGAAAGTAAGTTGTGCGCTCCACCCCCATTCTTCCTCCTTGGGGCTTCTCCTCTTCCTCTTTACATGACGTGGCCTTAAAGGGGAGGCTTACTTTTCAATCACTCACACCTCCCCTGCACTCATCTCCTTACGTCCATCTCATATTTCTTCAATAAGTCTGCTGGGTCTTTTGATGGGTCGTCTCGGCCAGTCGTCTCCCTGGATTTCAATTTCCTGGGGCGCTGTACCGTCTTGCCGTGCAGCTTTTTCTTCTTCTCGTGCCGTCTCTTGTTTAGTTTGCATCTCAGCCCGTTCTTGGTCTGCCGCTCTTCCATCTCGAGGTATAAGGTGCTTGAAGAATGACGTGTTACTAGTCACTTCCTTCTTCCCATTGGTGGCAATGACCATTGCCCCGTTTAACTCTGTCACCTGCAATGGCATGCACTCGTATCCAATCTGTCTCCCTTTGCTTCACCAGCACTTCATCTCCTTCCTCGCCCAGTCTGTTCACTCGCCATGGTGTGTGGCTTGTTTCTGTATTGTCACAGCATTCAACAGTGCCTGCTGTATTGGTATCCCTTCAATTACAGCCTTCTGTATTGTCCTCTTTATGGATGACCTGAATCGTTAGGCCATGGCGTTCGCTTGGAGCCACAGCAGAGTTATCTTCTGATGCACAAACCCTAGGTGTTTTGCTATTTTGTGGAATTCCTGGCTGTTGAATGTTGGTCCATTTCCATTTTCACGGTGTGGGGAATGCTCCATTCACTGAAGACCTCATCTATTATCCCCACCACCTTAGTGAATGCTGTGGAGGCAGTCCTCTTCACCAGTGGGAATTTTGAAAACTCTTCCATGATCACCAGCAGGTAGTCTGCAGATTCCAGCGGTCCGTAAAAGAACATTGAGACTCTGTGCCACACCCTTTCAGGAATCACTGTCACTTGTAGTGGGAGCGGCAGGACACTCTTGGCCACGCATTGGCATGGGAAACACTACCTGATCGCCTCCTTCACCATGGCATCCAGGAATGGGAACCATACGGTTTGTCTGAGCATCTTCTTGGTCATCTCAACCCCCAGTGACCTTCGTGCACCAGCAGCACCTGACCCCTCTGTAGGGAGGACTGCTGCATAACAAGGCAACACACTCTCAGCAATATCCCCTGTTCGGACACAGGAAGCTCTGTGCAAATATTTGCCATGCGTTCTATTACCAGCTTGATGGCACCTCTCTGTCGTGGAAGCTGCCGCTTATAGTCCCTCGATCTTTTGGTGGTTGTAAGTTCTCTGGCCATGGCGATTGACGGGTCAGCCATTGATGCCTGTGTCAGTTCTTCCATGGTCCGTGTCGGTGGCCTGTCCTTTTAAGTAACATAGCAGAGATCCCCTTCTCTCGGTGCCTGTATCTTCGGGTTCGGGTGCTGCTAGATGTAGTCGGCTGGGTTGTTGTCCCCTCCCTGTCTGTGGATGATGTCGTAGTCATATTCTTGGAGGCGGATTCCTCACCTCTCTAGGAGGCATCTACGTCTTCAGATGACCAAATAGTGATGGGAGGGATTGATGGTCAGTAACAAGCATGAACCTCTTCCCTATTACAAAGTGATGAAAGTACTTGCATGCCCAGACTGCAGCTAAGCTCGCTTTCTCTGCCTGCGTGTACGCACTTTCAGTATGGGATAGGGCACAGCTGGCAAAGACCACGATGAAGCTTGCCGGCGCCTTGGACTGTTGACACTGGGTAAGGATGGCCCCCAACCCCACATGGCTGGCACCAACCACAATCTCTGTGTGCCACGCCGGGTTGAAGTAGGCTAGATGTGTTGCACTTGCCAGCTCCATCCTGATGGTTTCAAACGCTCTCTGACATTCCAGGGACCAGTGAAATGGTTCTTCTTTCCGCTGTAGTCTCCATAATGATTCAGTGGTGATGGCATCACGAGCACAGTACCCTGCCATCCCTAATAATGACCTGACATCAGCTATTTGTGCCGGGAGCTCCTTGATGGTGCGCACCTTCTCCGGGCCTGGTTGCATCCCCTGGCTGGAAAATATGTGGCTGCAAAAACATAGCTTGTTCTTGCTGATGTTGCATTTCTCATAATTCACTGTGAGTCCAGCTGTACTCCGGATGCCACACACAGCCACGAGGGCATGATCGTGCTCTTCTTGGGATGACCTAAAGACCAGAATGTCATTAGAGTAGTTAAACGCAGATTTCACTGGAATCGGCAATTGCCTGATGTCCTCCTGAACTATGTCTGAGCCCGATGATATTATAAAATTCAGACGTTTGTAAAGGAATAATCCTTTGTGGGTGGCGATGGTCACCCTTTGTCTCTGAATGTAGTTCCAACTGGTGATACCCCTGGTTGAGGTCCAGTTTGGAAAATGTTGTGGCACAGTTTAGCTGAACAATCATGTCCTCTATTGTAGGTCCTGGATGTCTTTTGCTATCGCTGTGTTGGCCACTCGCATGTCGATGCACGGTCTTATTTTGTTTCCTTCCTTTTGGCACTATGTCTAGGGGTGAGCTCCACGGTGTGGGGCCAGTTGCCCTCTCGATAACGTCATTGTCGATCATCTGTTGTAGTTCCCAGGTGTCACACCCCTGGAGTACCACACAACTCCTTACTAGTCACGGAAGCCACATGCAGTTGACCCCTTTTACCTTGGTTGGCACGAGGGCCCTGATATTGATATACACAGGAACCTTGAGGCAGCCAAAGGGGGGGGGGGGAAGAGGGTAAGGGAGAGGTTGTGGATAGGTAGGGGGTGTTTAGGGTTACCAGAAAGAGGGTTAGGAAAATTGCATGAGGACAGGTACAGGGAACATAGAGAAAAGGACATAGCATGTACATATACTTGATTCAACCTGTGCCTCTCAGAACTACACCTCCTGAAGACCCTTCTAAATTAGGATCTCATCTGACTCCTGTATACCTAATATCACCTGAAGTTAGCAACAAACATAAGCACATGGAACACTATTGATGGCCATGAATAACGTGTAGCAACAACACAAGATGAAATGATGAAATGCAATGAAACACATAACTTCTGCCAGCTTGGCATACTCTTGGTAATGCTTTCAGCATCTCCTGCCGTGTCTGTAGTCAAGCGTGCATTCCCACCTTGACATAATGCATAATGATTTAACACAGACAAATGATGAGTACAAGAAGCAAGCAGCCACAAACACTACCAGTCCCTAGATTGCCTTACTACCTCTTGTGTGTATCACAGTTTACTGAGCATTCTTGCTCTGCTTGCTGCAGCATACACTACGTATGTTCATGTGCCCGTGAGCCAGAGACTGCATGTGTCCCTCTCCGTGGAGCGTGAGGGCGTAATATCAACAGAACAAACTAGATTCATGCCCACTTAACACTTGTGAAAAAAGAAATGAAGAGCACTTAACAGATGCCTGGGGGGGGGGGTGCTTGCCAGCACCTTCCCAGGCAATGTAGTTTCGGCATTGGCAGCCGCGCTGCCGCGTGTGCAAAGCTGTCCTTGAGGCTCAGTGCTCTGTAAGCGTCTTCACCGCCTGGCCCGGCTTTCTGTATTCAGCGTAACCAGCTCAAATCCCTCATGAGGGATGGAGCGCTGCTCTTCACCGCCGGGGCCCGGTTCCTCCAGAATCACAAACAAGCCATAACAACATTCCTCCTCCGACCCGTGCCTTTTATTCCACGTTTCTATGGGTGATAGCTTTTTACCCCTGGATTCATCTCTTCCGGTCTCAGACCCCTCTCGACTGTTAGCTTCTGCTCAAAACACTTGTACCTGTTGCAATCACAAGTCTTAATGTCTTTTTAAACAACAAACTGTTGACATCCCTCGGCCGGGTTCACTCTTGCCAAGCACACAGTTCCTTTTCTTTTCACATAGAATGGGATTCATCTCCTGTAGCTTTCAATAGTTTGTCGGTCAAAGAATTGCAACTGTACAGAGAATTTTGCTAGACCCCTGTATGACCACTTTGACAGTTCCCTTGCGGCCCTTCCAAGGTCTTCTGGTATCAGTAGTTTCCACAAACGCAGGATTAACCAGAGTCTCTCAAGTGCACACCCATGTGATGTTGGACCCCTCTGCAGCTGCATTTCCCTTTAACAGTTCTTTTGAACTTCACTTAAGTTGCTACTTTGCGGCTTTTGTTCAACACAGTTCGTTTTCTTATCTGTTTTCCCCTCGTCTCACCAGCTGTGATGAACCGCCTGGCTTTTCTTGTATCTGGAGTCAAGGACGGTAGCACGGTAGCAGGCGTCTCTCTCTGTCCTGCTTATCAGCGTAGGCATGCTCTCTGTACCGTTGACATCTGCTGCAACACACACTGGCTATTTGCAGTCTTACGATTCCTTTCATGGAGGTTTAGTGGGTTTGGGTAGCTTCTCTACTTGTTGCCCCTTCGATTCTCGCCGCCTTTCTCCTCCTCTTGAATTGCCATATCAGAATAGCTCTCTCGTTGTGCGGTCTGCCTTGCTCATCGTGTGCTCTCATGCTCCATCTTTTATCCCAGTGGGGAAGGGAAAGGGCCATCAGGTGTGTGTGATTCTGGTCGATTGCCTGACCCTTGCGCTGGGACATGTCAGGTAAACGGCTTTGGTGTTAGTCCGTTGTCTGTCTTGGTATGCGGAAGAGTTTGTGTCGGAAATGGGGGCGTGGCAGTGTTTCGCAACATCCTACGTGGTGGGATGGGGAAAAGGTGTTGAAAGAAGGGGAATAAAATATGACCCTGATTGCATTGTCATTGATGTGGCTGTAATAATTTCCCCACTTTTGTTAACTGTTATAAATCATTAGCAAAGTCAACTCCCACTACAAGTCTTAGAATTGTAATTGACTGATTGTTGTGCTTGATTTCTATTCTCTATTTTGATGTATGTTCTTTATGATTAATGCTTTGTTTATATAGTGATGGTTGCGCGTTAAAAATAAATAAAGTAATTGTACATTATGTTACTGTCCCACCTTTGATGGCCAAGGAGCACTAGTTAAAATACGACAAAAATTGTGCTCCTTTTTAGCTCTGCTATCTATATGTACTGGTACAACAGCCTTTACTTCAAGAGGTTTGCCATTTTTAAAATATCTGTGAGGGGAATATTACTCTCAGTTCTGAGCTTCTCTTGTGTGAAGTATTGATCAAAGTCCATTGAATGGAAACTTTCAGGCTTATCTTGGAAGAAAAGCAAGAAACTGTTTTCAAAGAAGCCTTGCATGCAAGTATGTCAAATTTAGTTTTTGTGCGCTTGAAAATAATGAAGTTAGTAAGAAGGCTTGGTTGTGCAGAAGCCCCTATGGTTCTGCTTTACCAGTTGACAGAATTTCCACAAAAACATGGAAGAGAACAAAGAACCAGAGACAAAATCCAAACTGCAATTTCGATCCACCGTTACTGGTTTTAGAAATAAATATAGCAAATGCCTAAATATAATAAATATTTGCAACCATTGGTACACAGTTTGGAGGGCCGCATCAATGTCTGCCCATCACTACTTTCCCAGAACTGAGGCCCAAACCAGAAATTGAAGTAGCAAGGTTTTATTAAAGAAAATATTCAAGCAGCGTAAGGTGCCACGATGTCTGCCAAATCATCAACACAAGAGAGTCAGGATAATGCCTCTGAAGGCCTGAATATCCTTCAATGACAAGTCAGTAGTGAGCATCTGGTGATGGCGGTGGAGAAAATAGGTCACCAAAGCCAAGTATGTATCCACATTTCCCCGCACGGTTTACTCCACCAATAACAGTCCGCACACCCCAATGAAAATGAACAATACTGATACACTCAAGACACACAGCACAACAGCCACTCGCCCACAAACATAAGCATCCAACTTTTTAGGCACACGTCTGATCCTACCCGAAGTACGCGCTCCCTCGCTGGTCGGAACCCCCACAACAGAGCTTGATCCCACGTCAGCAGAACATGCTGAACTATCAACTACGTCATCAGAACATGCTGAGCCACCAACCATCAAATTTGATCCCACGTCGGCAGGGCACTCTGAACCACCAACTACAGTACCAGACACACCATCCGCCTGCACACCACTCATGGTCAAGGCCTCAAAACCAATGGGATAAATCTGAAACTAAGTGGAAAGATGCAAAATGTCATTGGGAATCTGTGTAGCCATTGGCAGATTTTAAAATATTATGCTTTTCATGAAAATGGCGACATTGTGCCAAAGGGCGATGCAACATCGCACAGAGTTGGCGACCGGACTGTCCAGTTCCTTGTGTCTTAGGGAATCTGTATATTTCTGCTTATTATAATGCTGACTAGTATAAATGTGAAGTTTGGCTCTATTACTCATTTTAGTTAAAAAGTAGCTTTGTGAGACAAAGAAAGGTCATAAATGATGGCATTTCCTCTGAATCAATCAGAGCAGGGAGAGGTGGGGGGACCGATAGGCTGGCCTATCCTGGGATAGGAGTAACTCCAGAGTGCTTCCGCCTAGATTTTACAATTCTATGATGTCACTTTGGCTATATAGGGGAAGACAGAGAAACACAATCCACTGAGAATCCACTGAAAGCCAGACTTCAAGATCCAGGAAAGCATAGACACATCCATCTATCCATATCCAGGCACATACATCAGAATCCAGGGAGAAAGGACGGGACAGCTGATCCAATTCAAGAGAGCCAGCCCAGTGATGGTGTCCAGCATCCCATGCAGCTGTCGACAGTGACCAGACCTTGCCTAGCTGTCCAGCGCCCCATCCAGGAGAGCCCAGTGACCAGATCCCTTTGCCCAGCTGTCCCAGTGACCAGATCCCTTTGCCCAGCTGTCCAGAGTGACCAGATCCCTTGGCCTAGCTGTCCAGAGACCTTGCTGGCTGTCCTGAACCCCAAACTCAATCTTACATTGTAAGTATCACAGCACCCAGGCCGCAAATTGCATATCCCGCTCCTTTTGACCCTTGCACCCCATTGAAGTCCCATTCAAAAGCCCAAATTGCCAGCATCATCTGTTTACCTTTTCCCTTGAAGAATCTGTTAGCCTATGTTTGTTAGCGTATTCCTTTTTATAATTCTTTTAGTGATCGGTGAAAGTGCTTAGTATCATTTTGAATAAAATCAATTCATTCCACTATAAAGAGATTCACGGGGTGCTGCCTGCCATTTGAAATCAACCACCTCCTGTCAAGTGCCTTTCTTTAATAATTATAGCCTTTAAAATATAGTCTCAATAGAAAGTCCTTGTGGAACAAAAACCAAATTTGCCTGTGTATTGTGCTTTCCTATGAATTCCGATTTACATTCATCCCATAGAAAAACCCAAACAGTAATCCCATTAAGAGTAATCCCTTTACATCAGAATCCTATCTGTAATATGCCTTTTTGTTTCTTAACCTGAAAACCGATTTTTGATTTTGACAGCTAAATCCTTCCCGTGGCTGCCTGTCATTCCAAATCTGGTGTCGAAAAGAACTGTCATTCTGCCGCGTGTGTTTCTTTTGGATTTGTCTTCTTTCCAATGTTCTTACCTGTGTTCACCTTGCTTTGGTGCTCTGCTCAGTTGTCTGTAAGCTTCCTTATCTCTTAAATACAGCCACACAAATTTCTGTCCTAGCTATCCCACCGCAATTGTAAACTGGGGCACAAGTAAATAGTAAAATCTGATTATGCCATTTTGCTCATAAATGTTTTTCATTTCGTTTCTGGCCTCCCATTTTGAATTAACTGTATTGTGGGAATCTTTGCATTATATTGCCACAACATTGGAGATTGTTGCCCGAATTGATTGTTTTTGCTTGATTTTTCATTGAATCCTAATCAATGTCATATTTTTACGCACCGGCCTGGTTCATAGTCCATTGTGGCACAGGGTGTTTGTCAAGGTTGGTGTGAGACGGATTGGGGCCTACTCAAATGAAGAACCTGTGGTTAATTAAAGGAAAAAAAGCGTTTTTATTGTGCGCCACATACATTGTCAGTGGAAGAAGTCCCTGGCTGGAGTGTGCCGTGTTATAAAGCCGTTACAGCCGCAATAGCGCACGCCACTTGTGCCTGCCCCTCCCTAACCTTGCTTACCATACTGTCATCACCTACTGCCTGCACAAGCAGGCGAGATGGGCAATAGGCCACTGCATTCTGCTGACCTGGAACATACTCCACCACAAAATTTTATTCCTGGTGTCCCACCATCCAACGTGCAATCCTGGGCAACACCAAACTCGGGCCCCTGGTAGTCAGAACATGTACCAAAGGCTTATTGTCCGTCCTGACAACATAAGGTAAACCCCACAGCAATCCTAGTTGGGGATAAACTTTACATAATATTCTGCCATCCCCAAAAATGAATGCAGCTGTTCCTTGGACACGGGGACAGGCGACTCCTAAAGAACATTCATCAACCCTTCTCTGGGCCTGATGCCCCTCTCATCAATAGCAGATAAGTGACACTACGCACCTTTATCTGACACTTTGACATTCTCACTGTTAACCTCGCTTCTATGCCACAACTCTACCACCTCCAGAGTCAACCTCCAGCCCACTTTCATTGATCCTAAGCCTGCTTCTGTAAGAGGATTCAATTCAACACTACAGCTAAGTCAATGCCTAGTCTGGGATACTGAATGGAAACCCTTATTGATATATCTTTATGTCCAGTTCATGCGTTCTGGATGACTACCCCTATATAACACCCCTCTCTTGGAATCCCCCTGACCCCATTGAGCCAAGAAGTAGTTCTGTTTTGCAAGTTAAAAGGTTTATTTGAGAATTTAAACAATATATATATATATCACACTTTATAATAAATTAATAATTGAATATCACACTTAATCTGATATGATAAAGATTAACAATGGAGAATCTGGCACTAGCCCACTTCTTTATAATCACTAAGGAGTTGACATGAAATGGATAAGGTAGCACACTGGTAAATAGGGACAGAAGAATAATGTGGTAGAGAATGCTTTATAGGGTTCAAGGAAATGCAAGGTTGAATGAATGAAATGCAGTATAGAAGATAAACTGATATGGTTTCACAAAAGACAAGGTAATCACTTTCCCTTTGTGGCAATTCACCCCCCCTATACAATGTAAGGAGATGGAAGGAAGAGCACACGGTTCAGGTATACAATCACAATGTAATACAGAGTTCCAGTTTCCCAGCAAGCTTAGAGGAGAATAGATATGAGTTTTACACAGGCTCAAAATGCTTTAAAATGTGATAGCAATATATT
Organism: Ambystoma mexicanum; assembly: GCF_040938575.1. Taxonomy (NCBI): domain Eukaryota; kingdom Metazoa; phylum Chordata; class Amphibia; order Caudata; family Ambystomatidae; genus Ambystoma; species Ambystoma mexicanum. The sequence continues at coordinate 140,942,070 of NC_090930.1, read as the reverse complement.
GGAAAATGTGCTAAAATGATTTTAATTCCCTCTGGAGGTTCAGGTTGAGGATTAGTTGGTTTAAATTAGTTCAGGCTTACTTTAGCAATGTTCTAGGAATGATTGGCAGGTTAAACGAATTTTTGGCAAATGAAAGCAAGGAAGCTGCTGTTTTCACACGTGGCGAAATTTGCAAATCGCGGTAAAATTCGCGAGGTGCGTTTTTAGCGATTGCGGCAAAAGTATAGGGAATAGGAATGCGATTCTAGGTTCGTTGAAAAGCCAATATTCCCAACTTTCAGAGGAACGTTACTGCAAGTCTCTACGACAAACGGTCACGGAGATATGAGCGATATGGTAAAGGTCGTTTTTCAGATTTGAAATTTTAAAAGTTCAAAGTGACAAGTTACAGCTAGCAACTAGAAATGACAGGTGACAGCTTTGCAAATGACAGGTGACAGTTAGGAGACAGTTCTGGTTCGATTAAAATAGATTCAATTATATTATTTTAACTAAGAGATTGGTTCTGCACAGTTGTGCTAGGTACTCACAATATATTTAGAAATAGAATGGGCCTCGCCACGGATCTGGTCAGGTTTTCTTCACTCGCCACGGACGGTCTCTGCGCACAGCGGTCTGGGTCAGCTCTCTGGTTCTGCGAACAGCGGTCTGGGTCAGCTCTGCTCTGCCTCTGGTTCTGGATACTGCTCTGCTTTCTCTGGGTACAGCACTGCTTCTGGATCTTTCTGCACAGCTTTCTCTGGACCCAGCGCTGATCTGCCTGGCTCCTGGATGCTGCTATCGCTGTTAGGTCTGCTGGATGCTGAGGCCCACTGAGAAGAGTTCTCAGTTTGTGGGTTTAGGCCCTTGTTTTGGGTTCTGAATCAAGTTCTTAGGAGTTTTAAAGTCTAAGTGTTGAATCTAGTATCTTCTGGATGTTGTGTGGTCCGGCAGAGCGCGTTGCAGCAAATGGAATTGAATGTCCCTATCTGTCCTGACTGTCTGCTTTTATGTGTTTTGAAAGTGGGTGGAGGGGCTAGCTGTCTAGGCCCAACCCCTTCAGAGTTCTGATAGGTTGGAGAATTCTTTGCATTCTCACTGGAGAGCAGGATTGTGTGTCAGAATGATGTCATTTAATGGCTTTCAGAAAGGACACTCCCCTGTCAAATTGCACACAATCTATATTTGATCAAAAAGACATATTTGCACAGGTACACACTTGTTTAAAATTACATGCACCCATCACATATCACAGGAGGTAGGTATACCATGTCCAAATCTGCTCTTCCTGGGGGCTTGCATTCAGAAATGGCAACATTTGCACTTTTTAACTGGTTTTGCAATATCGGACATTAACCCAAATTTACACACATGTGCGCAAGGAGTATGGACATTAATTGATGAAGTGTCAGATTTTTAACATGCATGCATTTTAAGTAATGCCCTCTTAACTGCTAGCTTGCCCCCAGATCATAACACTGGTTCTAAAAACCGCTTAAAATGTGGGCAGAAAAATTCCAAGAATTATGGTATCATTTATAAAACTTTCACAAGTCCGCTCTATGAATGATCCATCTTTTTAGAGTTATGTTCTGGCCCCAAAGGGGTGTGGTTTCCCCCCAGCACAAGGTTGAATTTCTGGTTTTTCCAGTTCTGCCAAGCTCAGAGACCCTGCCCCTCCCAGCTTCTGCCAAGAGGAAGCTGTTTTACGGTCCCCCCAATAAAGCATCTGCCTGGGTCCTGGAAGGCCCATTGTTCAAGAGGAAGCCATTTATGGCCCCCTCCCCCAATAAACCCTCTGCCTGGGTCCTATGTTTAGTCTCTAGCAGTCCCTTGGTAATTCAATCAGAGAAGTGTCATATCCCTTTTGGTGGGAACAGCAAAAGGCTGCTAGGCCTGGGAACACAGCTGTTGTGCAAGTCTCAACTGTCGGGGGTAGCTGGTGGGCAGAATTCAGTTCCTTAAGCCAGGCCCAGCTAATGTCACTTTTAGTTACCTAGTTTTCTGCATTCAAATAAAACTAACAATTTTTACATATGCAGCTAGAATGCTGATTCTAAGTTTAAAACTATGACTTTTAAACAATTGCAACCTATGTGACACTCAAAGTAGGTCACTCATTTCTTTTAAACATTTAGATTTTTAGTGTCTTTCAGTCCAAATTTACTTAAACCGCTGAAATCCACAGCTCAGCCAGTCTTGTTATAAACCTTCAAGTCACTTCAGAATATAACTTTACATTGTATCCACCTCTCAGTAAGTCTTTCTTTGGCCTGCTTTGGGTTCATTTATTCAGTTTTACTCAAAAAAAAAAAAATCTGGTGTTGTTTTAAAACGCCGGCTTTCTGATAGTGGTGAGTACTGGTAATGCACCCATTTTTGGGATTTAAGAAAATGAATTCCCCACAATTCTAGGTTGCTTTTGGCAATCAGCATTGCCATTCCCAATGGTTTCAGGCTACTGTGTGGGTAGTCCAATGGTGTTTTTAGGCAGTGCCCTTCTGTGCCCATAACATCGGCAAAATGGGTGGCAGCCTATTCTTCATGCACTTCCCTGGGCATTTTCTGGGAATCTCTGGCCATCATGATGTTTTCAATGCCAGTACTGCACAGTTTTTGAGGTAGGGCTCGGATGCATGGGTAAAAACATCCCACACTTCCAAACAGCTTTACCCACTTGTCGCTCCAGGCCAATATCTATCTTCTCTCTCATCTTTGTCCTGGATGGTGTCTCGCCTCTTACTGTCTCAAGCCATGTTGCTCTAGTTCTCTATTTGGCTAACTGGCACCTCCTTCAACTCCACAATATCCATGCCTGTCTCCTCCCCTATCATCTCCCTCTTCTGCACCAGAGTCTCCTTTGTACTTGCTCTCATTTTCAAGGAGATACCCCTCTGTCTATGGTCCACGACAACTTACTTTTCTGTCTCCAAGCAACCAGAACCACCTTCTTTTTTGGCACTACTACTACTACTCCCCTCCTGAAATGTTGCAAGCTCTGCCATCACGATATTCTCACACACTTCTCTGTACCACACGTCTGCCTCAATATCACAGACCACACTCTTCTCCCAAGGGTCTTTGTCCTCACGTTCCACACATTCCCTCATTTGGATCAGGGTCTTCCAGGGTCTGCTGATTTTTTTCCTTTCCAGCTCATCTAAGGATCCTCGCTATCCTCCCTAGAGCCTGATTTCCTCCTCCTGCAAGGTCTCTCCAGATATGACAGTGACACACAGGCCTGGCTTCCTTTTCAATCCTGTTCCCGCCTCCCCTTGGGTAGTACCTACGAACATGACGTGCACCCCTGTGATGGGGTTGGACTGTCTACAGACTGGGCCATGTTCTCAACGTCATGTGGTCTACAAGGGGGCTGGCCTGAGGTTATATCAGGGGCTGAATCCATTTTGATGCATTCCTGTTCCTGTACATGCAGGTGTTCTCCTGCACTCCCCCTGGATGCTCTGTTGAGGCTACCTGCTTTAAATACAGCCTCTCTGCACTACCAGCATAGCCTAGGAGGCTTTCGTTTATCTGTAAGTACCATCGCCGCATGCAAATGTGCACATTGGGGCAGATTCTCATTAGATGGTGCAAGTGACCAAGAAGCGCAGAGAGGATGCACCTTAATTACTTGCGCAACTTTAAGAAATGAGTAGGTCACCTTATTTGCAAAGGTGACCTGCACATTTCTTGGAGGCTTTCTGTCAGTGCAAAATATGCGATGCCCTGTTCCCTTCATTACATTAGTGGCAGTTGGGAGCTCATTTAACAGTGACAAGCCCTTAAAGTGCCCATCAATGTGAAATGTGAGTAAAAATGAAAGCATTTCCGTCTCTGTTTGTGGGCTAGAAATTCATATGTAACAGCAACGGTTTAAACTGCTGCTGTCGCATTTTAAAGAAAAATGCTTGATAGGGTAAACAATTACCCTGTCATGCTTTACACCCCTCCGTCCGCACCTGTTCCCAACAGCCTTAGGCGCATGTACCTAATGTCTGTGCATTTTAAAGTGCAACCCGTTTGTAAATTGAGGCTGCAAATTGAAAAGAGCAGAAACGCCCCCTTCTTTGCACAAATGTTATGCGATGCACCATTCAGAAACCCGTTTGGAGTTGTGCACAAAACATGTTGGCCCAAGGGATGAGCTGTGCTTGTGCATCCCATCACTTGTGCTAAAAAAGGCGTGAGAATCTGCGCCATTGTATTTCCCACTATTCTTGCTGGAGCAGGTGAACAATGCATATTTCTTTTTACCTTTGCATGAGAGACGCACATTTTTTTTTCTTTCTTTTAATCCTCTCTGGATTCAAAAAAGTGTATTTGCATGGATCCAGTGAACCATGCAGGAACCACAAACTGACAAATATTTCCTCCGGCAACGCAACAATCCCGTTGGTCCTTATTATGTGTCCGGCTGTAGCCATGCCTAACGCCCTTCAAAAGACAGAAAAGTACTTACCAATACACTTCTTCGAAAGTATTTTGGGCACAAGGCCCCACTCAACTTAGGGTTCGAATTTACAAGTTAGGGTTCCTATTCATGTGGACTGTTGGTGCAATTGCTAATTACTTACCTTTCCTTTCAGGTATTGGGGGTAAATTGTTTATTCTGCACTGACTAACTGCGACTGTATATATGTTTTATATTTAGTAGTATTGTGTCCCCCAGGCCAGAGTTTAGAAATCCATCTTAACAGTAACCAATCAGGCATACGCTCCCAAGAGGGAGGACGGTGGGCAACAATCCTGGATAAAATATTGATACTCTGAGAAAAGGAAAGAACACACACACAGGTATATTTGATTTACTTTGTCATTGCAATAGAGTAACTCATTTTTATAAACAGTTGGACCTAAACAAATAAACAAGTTCTTAGATCATATAGTTTGTTACTTCCTAACAATCAACCATGGCATTGCAGTCGGCCCCAGGCTTGCTAGGGCCTGGTGCAGTGGCTGTTCAGAATAGATGCCCTGGGAAGAATGCCATGAAATACCTGTCTGGCAGCACTTTAGCCCTCCCTTAGAAAAAATGAAGGATGGCTGAGTGAATTCCGATAAGCTGAGATAGATATGTCCTGGTGCTGAGCAATAAAAATGGATGTGTATGTGACTATCAGAAGGAACCGTTAGTGCATCTCCTAAAAGAACTGTCACGCATTCAAGTATGCATCTCAAAGACTTTCAAAGTCTTATGTACTTTGCTGTTGTGGATTTTCAGGAGTTTTCAACCAGAGCTGACGGATGCTCTGCTCCACTTAAGGTCAGAAGCAGCAGGAGCTGTGAAGTGTCCTGATGCTCTGGTGTTGCCAGAGAGCAGATGGCCATGAAGCTGGAATCGGAAGGAGAAACTGTGAGCATTAAAAGACAATGTGGAGCGATGACCGATATGCAGCTGCCACGGTTTCGTGGCAGATGGTTTCAGGACGACTCAAAGGACAACTGTACAGCACTTTAGTTAAGGAAGGTACTTCACGTAGTTCAGGACTTAGGACAATGCAGGTTTTTAGGGTTCTCTCTGCTACTGTTATTTCACCCGTTTGCTGTCAGGATCTGCTTGATCGACTTAAGCAGCAAGGCTTCGGGCACAGATGTTCCGCTGAGTCCAGAGGCATTTACACTTTACAGAGAAGTCTGGTTTCAATAGTCCTGTGCAGACCTTGAATGTTGTGCTCTAGTAGAAGGCTACCTCACATTTGATCTCCTGGTCTGTTTCTTTCGCTGTGTCCAGATCGATTATTGCTTAGAGTTCTTCTGCCCGTACCTGAAGTTGATCCTCCACTTTTTTATGTGGTGTATGGGTAGAGGAAGGATGCCAGCCCCACTCAAAGGGCTGCATTCCTTCAAACATTTTGACGACTGCCCACTGAATGCTAACTCACACTGTGTGTATTTAGCCTTAAATGCAGACACCTTTGCCAAATCATTTTCATTTAGTCAAGACTGCTACTGCCCTGGAACTTTAGGGCTCTTGGAGCGTCTCCATATTTGACCACACTCTTGTCACTGTGGTGTTCACTTTTTCACAAGGAATGAGATCAGGGATTCTTGGCCTCACTTGCAGCAAATCGACAACACCCCTGACACAAAAGTGCAATGTTTCAGTAGTTTATTTCTCATTGATATGGGGTTAGGAAAGATGCCCGTGGGAAGTAGGGGTTTATTCACAATGGAAAAAGGATTTTCCGATCTTGGATTAAAAAAGGGGAATGGGTTCGAATTTGTCTGGGACTCGGTCTACTAACGTTACCACTCTGCCACTGCATCTGGGGTGCTTTTCCTGCACTAGAACAATGTTTCCTAGTAGCCTTATCAGCACTTCTATTCTGATTCCTGTGCAATGGAATTTCTCCCCCACATGGGGGTCTACAACCACGTTGTAGCACACTCCCAGGGGAAAAATATGCCTTTGCCCCCAGTCTCCCATGAAATTAAGAGCTATTGATGTGAAATGGACAAATAAATGTTTTTTGAGAACTGACTTCAAAGAATATATATTTTGATCATAGTAATAGGCGTGACTGTGAAACATGAGATTGATGGGGTGTATTGCCAACTAGGAGTGCACTAGGATGAAACATTTGGCAACAACGGTTCTTTGGACACCTGTTGAGTTTTGCCCCTCCCCTGACACCTCTCTGATCCCACCCCTCCACCTCGTCCCTATGGTGCTCTCCATCTCTCCTATCTATTCAAACTGCTTCTCAATCAACTATCCTCCCTCTCTCACAAAGTCTGGAAGGAAGACACTTAAGAAGGATCTCCTGGTCTCCAACCCTGGTCTGCCCATAGCCGACACCTACATCAGTGCTTCCTCTAGAAAGACTGTCACTGACATTCTCTTTGACGTTCTTTCACCTGACCTTTGGACTCCCCATATGGTCTCTGTCTTCTCCCCTTTCTCTTCCTCACCCATTAATGATGGTACCAGATGGGAAGTGCTCTTGGAACACTTCTCATCATCCTGGTGCATCATCAATGTCCATCGAAATGGAACTATCATGGCTCAGGGTTCTCAGCCCAACCTCATTCTTCTTTGACAGGTGTCTACCATCTCTTTTCAATTCCCACCCCGCCCCTGTATCCCCCACCTCGGAAAAACATTTAAAGTGGGCAACCAGCTTCACTTAGCTACCCTCAATTCTCATTCATCTGTCTCCACCTTAAAGACCTTGACATCCTTTCTTTCACGGAGACATAGTTCAAGGCCAGCTCGGTCACTGATTGACACTCTTCTCCCTGAAGGCTACAAGATCCTGTCCAATCCCAGACCCTCCCGGTCTGGGGCCGTAGTGGCCCTGATTTTCCCTCAGTGGGTTCCGGCCACCATCATTCCCACTCAGCCTACAGACGAGGCATTGAAAGGAGTAGGATTGTCTGTCTCTCCTACCCTCTCCCTCACGCTTGCCACTATCTACAGGCCCCCCCGGACTTACCCCACCTCTTCCTCTCGTAATGGGCAGACCTCTTTTTCTCTCTCCTTGCCTCCTCCCCCAAACTTAATTTCCTTCAGGACTTGATCCATCTTGACTCCCTGATTCGCCCACTGTACTCTTTCGTGACCTCTTGTGACTCTTTCCCTTACAATCCTTCCCTCTGGCCCAACCCACTCTGCCAGACGCACCTTGGATGCTCTCATCTCAGCAGACATCACTATCTCCAACCCTCGAACAACTCCTCTCTCCTGGTCTGACCCCTCTCTGCCCACCTTGAGCTTCCTGGCCCCCCGACAACACCTCTGCCCGCGCTGCCAATCTCCTTCTCTGTCATTCGGCTGATGAAGCGTGTGCCAGTCGCTGCATTTGCCACCACCTTCATCCTTCCTCCCTCCCCTACCTTTGACTCTCCTACCGGCTCTGCACTTACTAATCCCCATCTCTCCATCTCCAACACTCTAGACATCCTTTCCCCTGTCATGAGGATCCGCAGGAATCCTGCTTCCAAATGCAACTGTTTGTATGACTCCAACTTGGCAGCTTTGATACGCAACTGAAAAGCTGCTGAGCGAAAGTGGCAGGCCTCAAGTACATCCTCTGACAAACTGGCCTGCCGCCTGCTCCAAAGGCAATATTGTCTCACCATCCACCAATAAGAGGGCTCATGTCCAAGCCTGCATTGCTGGGGCCACCAACAACACGGCTGAACTTTTCAAAATCTGCAATAAACTTGCCAATCCTACTGCAGTCTCCTTCTCTCCTCTTCCTTCCCAGGGCCTCTGGACTGCACTGGCCACTCACTTCTCCACCAAAACTCAGGACATCTTGTCCTCCGTGTCATCGACTCTGCTGCCGTCCCCCACCTCTTCTCCCTTGGCCCCCCCATACTGTCTTCCATCTCTCCAATTTCACTAGACAAGGTGTCTAGAGCAGTCAGCTCTATGAAAGTGTCCTCCAAACAGGTGCTCCCCTGCTTTTCTCTAACTATCAAGGATATCCTCTCCTCTCTCGCCCCTTCCCTGGCTGACCTCTGTAACCACTCCTTCACCACAGGCTCTTTCCCCACAAACACTCAAGCAACTCTCTCGTGCACTCTCACCTAAAAAAGCCATCTGCAGACCTTTCATGCCCAGCTAACATTCCCCTATCTCTATCGCTCCTTTCTTGGGCAAACCCATCGAGAAGTCTCCGCACATCGCATACCTTGCCAAGAAGTCCCGCTTTCAGCTTCACCTCCTCAGAGGCATTCTCCCATTCTTCACCTTCCCCCAGAAGCTCAGTGCCCCCAGAGCTCCGATTCCCACGGGGCTCCTCCTCAATCTGCCTCTTTCCTCCCTTTGCCTTATGCAGCTAATCCAGAATAGGGTTACAACACTTATCCTTGGCATCAAGCCCAGGGACTGCATCTCTCCAGCCCTAAAATCTCTACACTGGCACCTGGTGACCGCAAGGATCAAATTCAAGACCCTTTGCGTCATGCACAAGGCTGTCTGGGGCCTGGGACCTCTCTACATGCAGCTTTCCCTAAATACCTCCCTGCTAGATTCCTTTGGTCCTCTGGCTCCAACTCTCTGCAGGTCAGACATTTCTCGAAACAGAGAGTGGGAGGTAGATCCCTCTCCTCGGCAGGAGCCTCCCTCTGGAATGGCCTCCCTGCTCCCCTCAGACTTTGTAATTGTTTAATATTTATATCGCGCGCCAAACCCAGAGGTAGCTGGACGCTTGAGAAACTTAGTAGTTACATACATATACAGTAAGTGCAGGCACATTACAATCCAGTGCAATATAAACAATACTGGACCCTGGTTACATATGGGTCAGGACGGAAATCATACAGGTATAGAATAGTATGACAGACACAGGGTTACCGAAATCATAAATCGGCAGTGGAAGGTTTAGATGGATGGGGCATCTTAGTGGGGAGGCTTTTTGAGTCGGATCAGTTCCGGAAACCCTCAAGACTTTACTTTTCTCCTCCCTCCCTCTCACCCTCCCCCTCCCATGCCAATGTCCTTCTGCCGTTGAGACTCTTCAGGGGCCAGTCCCTGCTTTTTGACCAGTCTTCCCCAGCCTCCCTTGTCAGCACTTACCTCCATGCACCCTTCCTGGACTAGCTTAAATCTGGTCCACCACTTCCACTGCACTTTGTTCTCCCTCTCCCACTTATCCTCCGGCACTTGCCCTTCGTTGTTCCCCTCCGCACTTGCTCAGCCCCCCAAAACCCCACTTCTACCCTTCCCCCTACAACCGTTACTGTTGTTTCTTCTCCTATGTATCCCCACCTCCTTTTTATTTTTTGCCTTGTGGCGCATGGAAACACTTGTGTATAGGCGCCATACACATGTACAATAAAATATATATATATATATATATATATATATATATATATATATATATTAGATGGTAAATGTATGGGAGTGCACATCCGTCTTGTTGTTCCCTCCTTTTTTAATGTTTCTGGCATTGTGATTTGCTGAAAGGTGAACATTTTGTATGTGCCTTAGTTATTTGTAAGTGGTTCCCTCTTCTGTCAACTTAATACAAAGAGACCCAAATTCCCAAATCTGGACAGAGCAGCCTTTCTCAGTAATGCTTGTATATCTATCATACAGGCCTTGGCTCTTCTGAAAGTGTAGCAGATTGGCTTTTATCCAGAAGAACACAAATACATATGTTTACGAACAACCCAAAATATAATCTTTCTCATTCAGTACTGCTCGACAGTTTTCATTCTGTGAACTGGTTTCATATTATCGCCCTTCTGTGCAGGTATGAGTCATAGTGTAAGTTTAAAGCATATTTTTGGTTGTTTTTAAACATCTACCGGCTTACATGGAAGCAGGGGAGTTGCTAGGTCTGGAAAAGACCCTGGGCTAAGCTGATGTCGGAACTGCTGGGGCTGGGGGCTAGCTAGTCTTTTGGCTGTAGCTCCTGAGATTCTATCCGGGGCTACAACCAAAAGATAAGGGGCTATAGCCCCATTAGCCCCCCCCCCCTAGCAACGCCCCTGCATGGAAGGACAACATACTTGCAACGAGATTAAAACTGAAATGAGCCATAGGCCGCCTTTTTAGATTCGCAGACATTGTTACATGACTCATCAGCGTCCCACTTGCGCACAAAGGGAAGGGGTTGTGGTGGGCTATTTTGGCAGTGAACATTGGGGTACGGGGAACCTTACAGGGATTCAAATAGTAACATGTGCACCTCTCCTGCCTTTTTGAAAGCGTGCAGAACAACCGCTGCACACCTCACACATCTTGAGACGGGACAGGTCTGTATTGCCGACATACTGCTGTCAAAACCTGCTCTATTATGATATTCTGAGCGCGGATACCGACCGTCAGGCAACATCTCAACCCTGGGCCACTATTAAAGAATGGAGTGAATGGCATACATTAAACCAACTCTTAAATCCGTGAAATTCGTTTTCTTTTTTTAACAATCCCCCAAGCATCACTAGGTTCCCAACTCAGCACTAAAATGCCTGCTCCTGGCGCACTCCACCAATATTGGAGAAGCTCACAGTCTTCATGGGTCTACTGTACGATGTTATCTCGTGCCAGGTTGAATGGTTCTGCTTCTGACTGGATGGCCCCATATCTCAATGTACATCATAGGCCATTACTGACTCGTGCCAGGTTGAATGCTTCTCCTTCTGACCGGATGGCCCCATGTCTCAATGTACATCATAGGCCATTACTGGATGGCCCCATATCTCAATGTACACCATAGGCCATTACTGGCCTGTGCCAGGTGAACTGACCTGGTAGGCCATTACTGACCGGTGCCAGGTTGAATGCTTCTCCTTCTGACTGGATGGCCCCATATCTCAATGTACATGGTATGCTACTACTGACCCGTGCCAGGTTGAATGCTGTGTTCGTCAAAGCAGTAACTCAAGATGGGCCACTATGTCTTCTATTAGCGTTGTTTGTGTCTGCGCTGTGGCTGGAATATTGGTCCATCTGTTTTTTTGCCCTTTATATAATGATCCCCATACACTTTTTCGCTATTTTTATTTTTATTTTTTTTTTTAAGGGCTCGGACGGTAGACCATTTCTTCCTGCTTTTTTAATTACTATTATCAGCAAAATATTGTCACTGCTTTTAAATGTGTGTGTTGTTTTACACTCTGCTTCTCCAAGAAGAGCTACGAGCTATGGATTACTATATGGTGCTAATTGATTGATATGTGATTTGTATGAAGTGCTCTGTATTGAATTGCTATGCTTTCACTTCTAAGGATGTGATTTTATGGTGATGTATTATCATTCTGTGTTTTATGCTTTTTTATATATGTATATTTTATGGATAATTTATATCCGAAATAAACAGTTTACAATACCACTGTACATGACCCTGAACCATAACAACAACAAAAAACAGTAATCGGAAATCGCATTATTACAGTGGTTGTATCACACGCTAATGTAGAGATTGTTAAATAGAACTCTGTAACAGAAACACAAAGTGCCTGTCAAACTATGTAATGAACGAGAAATAAAGTCTAATCCTGTTTGTGATAGAAATGAAAGTGGGACAGCAATGGTTCATATCAAGAAATGCATGTCATGGTCAGCAATGGCCCTTATTGATTGATGTAGAATATGATTTTACAACCATTATTCTTGGGGAGGAGGAACTGTAGAGGATTTGTCATTTCCGCAAAGGTGTTGGTTCTTCAGAGCCTCGCTTTCAGCAACAAAAAAAAACATTCTTCGGAAATGGAAGAGTGAGCAAATGCCATCGGTTTCAGCATGGTTGATAGATTTAACGGAAATGTCAACATTATAGAGGGTGATTTTGTATAGGAACAAGAAAAGGCATATGAACACATTTGGGAAAGATTCTTGGATTTGTAGACTATGGCGGTCATTCGAAGTGAGGCGGTAAGGGGTTATCAGCGCCGATAATGGTGCCGGAGCCGTCGACACCTTACCGCCTCATTACGCGTCTGCTCGCGGGACCCGCAAAGGGCGCCTGGTAAAACCCTATGGGGGCTCGAATGGGAATGGGGATGTACCGGGTCCGGGTTCCTTGAATGAGGAATTACCGGGTCCTCCAAGGTTGGAATGGGCCAGTAATTTCTCATTCAAGGAACCCGGGCCCGGTACCCGGTAAGTGGGTAACCATGCTGCAAATTGCGGCTTGGTTACATCCAAGGTCGTAATGACACCCTATGTCATGATTACCTTATTCCGTATAGCACACAATGATATAAATGGAGTTGGTAACTAGTGTGCTATTGTTTTAGACCACAGTGGGTAGAAGGATGGAGTTAACATGTATTTTTTTTTTGGTTCAATTGTATTACAATTTTTACAAACCGAAAAGAGAAAATCCATCCTATGTCCCCTTTAAAATTGTATCTAGTCGGTCTTTACATTATGACCTCCACTGGTTCGTTCTCCTTATTTGTTCGGCTTCTTTGATCCTCGGGACTGTCTAAGTCTCTTTTATTCGTTGTTCGTTGACCCATATTCCATCAGTCTAATCCGTTTGTTGTGGTAGAATACTGCGGAAAAAGGAGACCGCTGCTATCACCAATGAGGTATTATCTCCGTTCATCAATCTCTCCCACCAATCTTCTTCATTATATGCTCGAAATGTTGAGAATTGGTGGACCAAGTTCGTTTTCGTTTTCCTCGCTCAGGGCAGGACAGAAGAGTAAAAGAAGTTTCAAGGTTTTGATTTGGTCTGGGGTTTTACAATACCCACACTTGTTTTCTGCAGACTTTAACATGTGTTTATATAATATGTAAAATGTGATGTTATTTTAAATTGTTGACCTATAAATGCTGAATAAAATGTAAATACAAAAAAGCAATGGCCCTGTCCGGCAACATGTGTGTGTCAAGTGGGAGAAGTAGAATGTCTTTGTTTTGCGCGTGTTTGTGAATGTGGGATGTGCTGTTTGATAAATACGAAAATGCCCCCTGATTTGCTCAAAGGGGAAATTAGCGCATTCAAACATCTGTCTTTGATGATGTGCACATTCAAATGCCCTTTGTGAATGGGCGCCTTTATTTTGGTTCAAGTGATGAGATGTAAATCCGGTATCAGTCTGATCCAATGACCTCCCTTTTATTTATTTTTTGTGCTGTACTTTTTTGCTTGATGAAGGTCTCATTTGTGTTCGTTGGGTGAAGTGCTCACCTGTGCCATGGCTTAACTTCTTGCAGAATCATGGTTGACTTGGCGGATTATTCGGACAGTTCGGCGGTAGAGTCCATGAAACCAGACTCGAGCACCGAAAGCACAGTATCAAGCTATTCAGAAGATCCATTCGAACCCATCACCAATGACAGCGGATCTAGTCGCGAGTATGAAAGTGAACCCTTTGAATCGTATCACTCTGAGGAAGAATCTGAAGGGCGCACTGGTTCCGAAGCAGCCATCCATGCACAACCGGATGGCGCAGTGCAAAGTACCAAAGGTAGGAGACTTCGATACTAAATACATTGAGGGTTATTTATCTTTCAAAGTTCTTAGCTAACAGGTCGTGGTCTGCTGTTGAAATACAGGGGAAAACCGAGGCTCATCTACTGCTCCAACAGCGTATGCAGAGACATCCACTGCCAACAGCATGAATTGCCAAGATGGGACCTAACGCTGCACAGAGTTCGCAGAAGGACGGCAGTATGGGGCAGCAGGGCACAGCAAACTTCTCGCTTACCACTGCTGTTTAGTTGTACCTGCGGTGGGAAAAATTAGCAAAAGCACAAACCGTCATAACCGAAACAAAAAAGCCACAGTAGTATTAGGCAAGGCTTTCAAAATCTCATATAAACGAAAGTAGAAGTACCATTTGTGTGAAACGTAAACAAATCTAAGTGTACAGGGAATGGCAGTTACCCTGTGGGGGTTTATCTTGTATAGTTGAAGACATCATATGGCATAATACGCAGTTGGATTCACCCCGTGTACATCATAATACCAACATCTGCGCACAGAATGCCACCAATGGGCAAAGCGATCTCCTCCTGGTTCTTCCCTGGAACTGCAGATGGTAGCTGTCTCAAGCATCTCCAGTATGGGCTGCTGGGCATGTCTGTCTGCCATATGTCTCTAGTTTTGGTTCTCCCTCATACCTGTGGAGTAGGTAGCCTACCACTCCTTCTTGAGACTCTCAATGTTGGCCTTTTGCCATGGCGAGACTCTGTACGTTGTCGCAGTGGAGTAACCTTTCTGAAAATGTTGGGGGGGGGACATGACGTCTGAAGAAAAGGTACCCCAGCCAAATGAATGGGGACACAAAATGGTGTGCCATGAAAGTTGGGGGGGGGGGGGACAACCACCCCTGCCCCCCTAAAATTACACCCATGCGTCGTCTCCTCTCTGTACTCAACGACTGATTTCTCAATGTATCCTTCCCCATTTGCTTTACCTTGCTCTGGGCACCCTTTTTCTCCCTCCCGTTCATTTTTCAAGGGCTGAGCTGAAGCACATAGTGGGCCAATGGGTCATTGTTTGACATATGGCTTCTGCTGACTTAACCTGTGTTGCTTCTCTTCCTAGGAGTCCTAGGGGAGTGGCAGGTTGTTGAAACTTATTCCCAACGTGCATCCTTCATGCTTTTTTTTCTCAGGGTTTCAGAGAAGGGTTGTGAGAATTCAGTGGCAAATATGTTTCTGAATATTACTCTGCCTTTCTGCCCACAGGAATATCGTATAATTTGGATGTCTTTGCCCCTGAATCCAGGGAGTACCGTCTTTCTACTTGCCTCGTCGACGTGGATGAATTTGACAACGGAGTGCGCCATGTCCTTCCTTCTTATAGATCACAGGGTTTATTCACTTCTTGTCCTGTAGTTGCCACGAGTCCCATGAACATATTCTGGCCTACATGATCACCTACCCGTTGCGAACTCAGAAAGTGTTGTGCAGCAGTAACTTCCTTCTTCTAAAGGAGCCTCCATACAGTATGCCATTGCCTCAAAACCACCGAATAGTATCATGTTCCTGGTTAGGATACTATGTACTGATAGTTCTATTGGCCTGCAGTGGTTCAGGTACAATATTGGGAGAGGAAGCCTTCAAATCCCATTGCTAAAAAAGTGTAAGGCATGCTATGTTTTTGAAAGTCCAAATACTCCCATGCTTAAAATTCTGGCAAAAGAATTGGAAGTCAATTTTTGCAGAAAAAAAGGCAAGAATTCACTTGCCTTCTGTTTATCGAGTCGCAGAACAAAATGAAAGAAAAAAAAACATTTGTATTAGTAACAGCGCCCATATGGCAGAGTGATTGAAGTCAGCCGATATTGCAAAGAACATAGTAATACCATAATCGAGGCTCCTCAACTAGTAATCGTATTTTAAACATGCTATCATCTGCTGTATTCCTCGATTCCACTTTCTGGATGTTGTTTGGCTCTCTGGACTTCAAACTGTCCAAAGGGAATTTAACTAAAGTACTACTTTTATGAGGCAAGTTTTAGTGTAGCGATTTCTTAAAAGGATGTTTAACCAGATATACATTTGAACGGCTTTGCAATGTCACCTGCCTTCAATCACTTTGTTGAAAGAAAGGTTTCTTAGTTTGTCAGAGTTTTGTGACATTGGGCACTGGCCAAATTAGGCTGTTTTCTAGATGGCAAGGGACATTTACTTCAATTCTCAGTAATCAATGCTCCCCATTTCAGTCTGTTCATCTGGGGTGTCTGAGAACTTGGTGTCCATTTCCCAGCAAACGGCCACTTTTATTTGAGCCTCTGCAGAAAGAGACCTCTCGGCGTAGTGTGTTTTATACAAGAGCAGTTACTAACTCAGGACAGTCACTCTGAATTAATTGGTCAGGCAACCTTTACTTAAATTCCAAGATGTCCGCAATCTCCACTCCCTTTCTGAGACTGGAACTCTCAGTCAGTCTTTCTCTGCAGCCCTAGAGCAGGGTTCACGATTTCAAGTTGTAATGCAGCCAGAAGCCTGACTTCAAAGTCACTTGCCCTTGTTTGTAAACGCCTACTCTGCTCATACACACAGCACAATCTTTCTTACTCCCCAAGAGAGAATTATGACTCGCAAATGGCTAGTGGAGAGTGTAGCTTGTGTGTCCTATGCTAGGGACTGGGCCTTCAAGTCCCAGAAGTCAGTGCTCATCCACTTATTCTGCCAGCCACTACACTTGCTCCCAGTATTGCAGCACCTCTGGGTTTTTCATTTTTTTAATGTCTTTATTTGTATGTGTTTTATACAAAACCTTTACAAACATTATTTAAAATCTTACTGTTATTACATAACATTCAAGCATTGTCTTCTAACAATTAATATTATTACATATTAATGAATACATACTATTAAAATGTATACATCAGGTGTGCTCCATTGCAGTACACAACACAGCAACTGTGTACATTCAAATACCAATTTGTTATCTCCAGTACCATGTGCAAAATAGCAATTGTGCAAAATCAATACTCGGTCCATAAAATAGTACTTTGAGCTGGAGATCTAAAAAATATGATTACAGAAAAGGAACTAACAACCAACCTGTACAATGACTCACTTACTGGAATCATGCTTACAAGAGTTAAAAGGTTAAACACTTCTAAAACCTACATATGACAGGACTCCATTTACAGAACAAAATTGATTAGTTGTTAAAGGCATCTAAGTACCCAGATGATGTAACCTTATTATTGAGCATTTTCCATTTGCGATAATTCATCATTAACTACTTTCAAAAGGCGAGTTAAAGACAAAAGCAACAATGTATTTTCTCGCCACATAAATCTTAGCCAGAGAAAGTTCATTGAGCTACTCGATTCGTCAATGTATTTTCCCAAAGCAAGTATCTAGCAGATCTTGTCACAACCCCTATCCTTGACCCCGTCAGATGCAACAGCCCCTTGACAGCAGTGAGGCTACAGCCCCCCACAATGGCTCCAAGGGCCTTAAAGGCCCATCAGCAGAGGACATGGAGTCAGTCTTGGTGCCAGGCTCATTATTCAGAATGAGGCAAGCACCACTTGGGACCTTAATCCAACATGGAGGTCCTTTATACAGCTCAGTTCCAAACACTAAGCTTTGCAGTCTAGTGTTTTGGGTGTGGTCAATCTTCAGGTGTGGCTGGCTATATAAGCCACGCCCGAACTGGGATTCACCCTTTGCGTTATTCTGCACTCCTGCTTATCAGCTTCTCCCGGCGGCTTAAATCTGAAGCCATCAACCTGGATCTCATCGGGAACCTGCAAGAACAAGAACAGCATTAACAAAGGAAGTTTACCTGTGAGTAGCCGCTCCTACGTCCATCCGCACTTTCATCTGCGCTCGGCGGCCTCACCCATCTCCGGGGTGCTCCGCAACCTGCAAGAACAGCATTAACGAGGAACATTTTACCTGTGAGTAACAGCTCCTACATCCATCTGTGCTCGGTGGTCTCGCCATCTCCGGAGTGCTCCGCAACCTTCAAAATAAAAGGACAGCATTATTAATAACCCACACTCGGCAAGCAGTGGGTTTGACACCGCGCGACGCCTTTGCAAAGGTGACAATCTAAAACACCAATACTCACTCACCTGAATAAGATTGAGCTTCATTCCGGATCATCAGCGCACTGCACCCTGTAAGAAGGCGAGAAAGAAAGGCAGGTTAGCAACTAGCTCACATTGAGCGGTGCGGTGCTTCGCGCTAAACTACTTACCTCAGCATTATCCATCTGGCGCTGCAGCTCCGCAATCACAATAACTCCTGTGGAAGACAGAAAGAGACATTAAGAGCACTAAGGAGGAAAGAAACATTGAAAAGGCACAGGGAACGAAGAGAAGACAAGCGAAGGAACAGAAACTGAAAGACTTACCTGAACTCTATAAACAGAGTCGGTGTCACAGCCGGTCTGGACCCAACACAAGGGCACAGGACCAGTGAAGCAAATAGGACTTCTGAAAGCCCACAACTAACATGCGCCCCTGCACAGAGACGCAGGACAGAGAGCTCTACGCGCAAGAAACTAAGGATCGGTACACCTGCCAACATACAAACAAGAAGAAGGGATCCGGGACAGTGCACCATCTCTCATCCGGTGTCGTGTGGCGCCCCCGCGGATATCAGGTGAGCGTAACAATCTAAAGTAAGCACATACAATGACAAGATGTTTCAGGGTTTCCTTAATATTGTCACGGTTTTAGAACATGGCACACTCCAGCCAAGGACTCCTTCCTCTGGCAATGAAAGTGGTGCACAATAAAAAACATGTTTTTAATCTTTAATAAAGCACAGGTTCTTGGGTAGGCCCCCAAACCGTCTCGCACCCACCTTTTAGAAACACCCTGTGTCACAATGGACCAGGAACCAGGCCAGTGTGCATCAATAAGATATTAATTAATTTATTATTTAATGGAAAAGGCAAAATATTCAAACAATGGCCAACAATGTTCGGGTAATGCAAATGCAATGATTACTACGGAACAATTGGTGCAAAATCCTATCCCTGTTCACATGAATCTTTAATTGCAAAACAAGAAAAGTAACAATTTCAAAGCAATGAATAGCACTAAGGTTTAGCACTCCCCCCTGCAACACTCTCCCTAAACATTAGCTAACTTTATTCCCTTTGAATGGAAGGCAGTGGCAAGGAGTCGGGATAAAGAGAGAAACATCGGATTTGGAGTACAGCCCACCACCCCAAGAGGGGAGGCCGGAAAAGAAAGTGAAAACCCATTTTAGGAGCAAAATGGCAGAATTGAATTTTGCTTTTTATGCACACGGCTACGGAAGAGGATGGAAGGAAATTTGTGTTCCTACACTTGTGGAGATAGAGAAGCTGATAGACTACTAATCCGCACACAGAACAACGTGGAAACAAGGTGGAAACATCGACTTAGGGGAAGAAAGTAAATGCAAAAGAAAATACACTCGCCAATGGAAATTCGTTTTTACACAGGATTTGTGATGACAGGCAGCTAAGGAAAAGGATTAGCTGTCAAATTTGGAAATCGGTTTACAAGAATGCATGCAGGTAGGGTTCTAGACAACAGGGATTGCTCTTAATGGGACTACAGTCCGCGTTTCAATGGGACAAATGCAAGTTAAGAATTCAGGGTAAGGCACACAATACACGGGCAAATTCGGTTTTTCAGTGATAATGAGACTAATTCTTAGAGACTATATTTTAAAGACTATAGTTATTAAAGAAAGACACTAAGCGCAAGGGGGTTAATTTCGAATTGTAACCAGCTTACACCATACATTTTCTTATAGGAGAATTAATTGATTTACTTCAAAATAATGCTAAGGATTTATACAGGCTACTGAGAGATTTATCACAGGGAATATGCTAACATACACAGTCTAAACAATTTCTTCAATGGGAAGGTGAATGAATGATATTGGCTATTCGGACTTTCAATGGGAATGTCAATGGGATTTCCAATGGGACTTTCTATGGGAATTTCAATGGGAGGCAATTTTACAAAAAGAAGGGGTTATGCAACTTAGGGTTGGGGTTCTTTGCTACTTGAAAAGTAAGCCCTGGTCTGGGATTCTGGACAACCAGCAGAATCTCAGGTCACTCTGGACAGCTAGGGCAAGGGATCTGGTCACTGCACTCTCCTGGATGGGATTCCGGAGAGCTAGGCAAGGGTCTGGTTTTTGCACACCTTGGATGGGATCAGTTGCCTCCGTCCTCTTTCTCTTGTCTCCCTGGATTCTTGTGGGTGTGTGTGATCCTGTATCTAGTACAGCCCCCCCCTTTATATAGTCCAAAATGACATCACTAATTTTACAATCTAGGGGAGTACGCTAAAATTACCCCTATGCCCAGGATTGGACAGTCTATCATTCCTCTCTCCGCCCCCTGGCCTTTTTGGTTCAGGGGAGAGAGTATCATTTTTTCTGTTTGGTCATTTATGACAGTTCTTTGTTTCTCAGATGCACTTTTTAGCAAAACTGAGTTATGCATCATAACTTCCCAAACTTATATTAGCCACCACCATAAGAAGTAGATAGGCGGTTTCAGTGGGCCACAGGTAATTAGACAGTCCGATCACCAACTCTGTGCGAGGTAGCAGAGCCCTTTGGCACATTTTCGCCCTTTTCATGAAATGCATAATGGGGCCAATTCTGCAAATAATTAGACGTGTTCATAACCTCATTTCCCATCTGTCTAGCAATTTTCCTCTTTGTACCATTTATATATCAGACAGAAAGAAGTCTTTACTGCCCATTTCAGTCCACAAAGTGCTAGGAAAATGTACTTGGTCTCTTAACATCAGCCTGGAAATTGCATGGAAAAATAGCATAAAACACAACATTTTCTTATTCTGAGTGCTGGGAAAAATGCCTAAAATGAATCAATATTTTAATGTCAATTTGGATGATCTGTCATATATGGGGGGCGGTGCTTCATTCCTCACAGCAAACTGTCTCCCCCTGACCCAGCTCGCAACAAAAGACTTTTATTGCCCCCTTGAAGTATGTCCGCTTTTCCTTCAGAGTGGGTGCTGGAAGAACTCGCACTTCTTGGTCAAGCACTAGCCCCACTGGCTTTCTTTCTCTTCTCTGCTAGTGCTGCCTTCTAGTCTGGCAGAACAGGTAATTATCACGCCCTCAGCCACCTCATATGTCATTGCGGAATAGTTCACATACAAGTGTAAATAACTGGGGGAGGCACGACTTCCAATTGAGCTTTTCCTGCCTGAGCCAAACTGGTTTTACTGTATTCCTGAGCCTCTGCCAAGTTGATTGAAGTCTTGTGGGGGAAAACATAATATACATGCCTTTGTCAGCCCCCCAACCCCAAAATATTCACTGACAATTCTATGCAAGCAAAGCTACCCTACCACAGTGGCTTTTATGTCATTTTGTTCCTCTTTCACACGTGTGCAAGCCGGATTTAATCTAATATGTGAAATGCGGTTCTGTAAATCATGGGATACATTTAATTTTTCTGTCTAAAATATCACAGCAAGAGCAAAATCTACGCTGTGACAACAATTTTGCGTGACGATTTACTTCCCAAAGAGAAGTTCTTTCAAGAGTGTGAAGTTGGTTCAGCTTAAATCTAATGTATAAAGCACAAGCCTTATCACACGTAAAGCATGAAAGATGGGAACATCGTGGAGTCTCTTTTTGACTAAACATGCATATTCTTTGTACTGACTATTTGTTCAGGTCATCAACAGTGCGCTTCCAATCATGATCATATTTTTTTTTTTTTTTTTTTACAAAGCTCGGACGAGCAGTCAAATCGTGGTTAGCTACATCTAGGTTGCACAAAAACGTGTCAGAGTCAAGGAAAACATCGCCCAGAATTTCCGACAGATCAATATACAATGAGTTAAATGGAGGTTCAATAATTCGTATCTTGATAAAAGTGAGCTATGCCTAAGTTTATGCTCTGTGTTTAGACTCTGCCCCCTTGGAATTGACTCTGGTTGTGTCGTTCCTCAGCATTCAGTCTCCATCTCCTCTTCTCACCTATCTCATCTCTTCCATCAATTTGATTCCTGTCGTTAGGTCTCAGATACATGCTTCTCTCTCCCCAACCTTCATGCCAGCTCGTATTCTCTCTGCTGTCTGACCCGGGATGACTTTTAAAAGCATATTGTTACCGTCTACTGCTAGTTTATAATGTAGAAATACCCATAATTACCAGACTATCTCTTTTTTGGCAAGAGATGCCTGGGAGTTGATTGAATATGTAAAGCAGGCAGTGCAATCTGTGGTTTGTCCCACCAATGAGCCAATATCGATTTATCATTTCTTCTTAAGAAAACACTGGCAGTATGGGAAACAAGCCCTGCACACATAACTCATACACAACCAATGCACACCACAACATATACACCAAAGCCCAGTAGCATAGCCTGGGTCTTCCTGATGTATTTTGAAGATGGGTGGGAGAAATCTTAACAGTTTCATCCACAGATGTTCACTGAAATGTTCGCAAACTTGAATTTCACTTTGCTCCTGATCAGCCCATAGCAAGAGTTTTGTGAGGAGCGTTCTTTTCACCGCAAAGTTTTAGCTTCACTCAGAGATGTTGACTGGGACTGTATAATGTGCCCTAGATCCCCACTGGTTTCTTTTTCCAGCGGTTAGGAGAGGATCAAGGGCCAGTTGTGAGTACAAGTGGATCAAGGGCAGTAGCAGCAGCTGGTGCCTGGTATAAAGAGAACCAGCCTGCTATCTACACTATTAATGGAATTAGTCAGGTCTCTATCTTCAGTGATTACAGCACACCGCCCAAGTTAGAAGGGTGCGTAGGAGGTGCATAGAGATGCCACCCTCTAAGCAGCACCTATGAACTCTCCCACTTAGTACAGGGCTTTTCTAGGTTGCATGCTGGCTTCATTGACTGCCTCTTCCAGATTCCACAGTCTGCTCATCTCCATGACAATGACTGAATGTAAAGAAGCAACCATCGTTGAGAAGTCCCACGAATTGCAAGACATCAAAGAAGGTGACCTCGGCCCATTTACCTCTGTTTCACCAACCTGGACCTTCAGGCGACAGTTCACACAAGGTGCATGGACACAGGTACTTGTAAATCCGCTTCAAAGCACTACTGAATCGGAGTTATTGTACCAATGGACAGAGGAAAGAGGGGTTGTACTCTACGCCAACGTGGAAGCCCAGGAAGGGAGCTCCAGCAGCAGCACTGGACGAATCCGCAATGGAAGTGCCGTACACGTGCCAGAACTGTCAAGACATGCTGCACACTGGCTGGACCAGCGCCAGCCAGACACACACCACCAGCAGTACTACTGGCATCGTGGCCATGTTGTGGATGTAGGAGTCGGGCAACCACCTCTATTCGTTCTGCCACAAAAATGCAGTATCCCAGGATTGTGTCCAAGAGAAGAAGTAAAGTGTGAATGGCAAGGCCTTGGTGGTTCTTAATGGATGTGCTCTTTAGAACCATTAAGGAACGCAGACCTAGAGAAATATTCATGCTGAGGGCGCACACAAGTGGTTTCCGGTTGGGCGGCACCAGTATTTATGTTCTGTCATCAGAATAGATAGACGGAGCAGTGTGACATGCGGTTTATCACAGCATGCTGAGCAAAGGGAAACTTGCAAACTTGCAAGTCCATTTAAGGAAGGCACAGGCATATTGACTAATTGTATTTGCATACTTAAACTTGATTTTAAAGGAAACGTGCAGCTTTTATTATGGTGTGCATTGTGGAGTGTCCCTGCTATACATGAGTTTTCATTGCACTACCATGCAGTCCCTTTAGTGTGTATGTTTTTGTAGCAGAAATCGACTGGCTAAACACTTAGAAGGTGTGAACTACATCTACTAAAGCGGCTAAATTGTACTCCATTCTTAACAAATCTAATGACAGAAATCTTCTTAATTCTAATACTGTTAAACACTGGACAGGAATTGTCAACCCCCTCTCCCCCTTCAGATGTATGGGGACACATTTGGGAGCAATAATTCACAAACTTCAGTAGCAGCCAATCTCACACAATCACATTTTATTTATTTTGCACAGAGCCTACTTAACTCCAGTTAGAATATGCAAAATGTCTAATGCTGCTTCGAACTCTTGTTGGTCATGTCAATCTCCAAATTTGGATTTTATACACTCCATATTTATAAGTGTAAAATATGTTTTTTTTTTCCTTTTGGGAGAACATTTTGAAATGTTTGCAGCTCACGTTTAGTTTTCAAGAACCTTTAGCGATATGTAAACTAATGTAATATTAGTTAATCCATATGTCATGTCTGTACCGTCCATGGTTCTTTTTATCTTTGTTTATACAGGATTCCATCTTAGGGCTTCAAATTGGAACATTGTAAAAAATCTATCCTACAACTTATGGTGGAATTCCATCAGTTTCTTCCATAGAATTGTAAACATGTATGCTTTGTCTAATGGAAATCTTTCAAAATATATTATCAAATGTGATGCATTTACAACTTATTTGAGTCAAAATAATACTTTGTATTAGATCCCGTTCACCTACCCACCTCGTACCCTGTTTCTTTTCTACTGTTTCTTTTAGTTTGTCTCGTCTGTCTCTATTTGTAATTCCTATTACATGCTTTTATTATATTCAATATCAACTATTTGCTTTCAAGAATTATCTGATTTATATGTATTCGCTATTATAGTTGGTGACTCATGTATTCATTCATATACGGGATATATCACATTATATTTGTTTGTCACTGGTGAAAATAACCTGTATAATTATTAATTTGTTACACTTCAAAATCTTAAAAATTATTTAACGTAAACAAAAAAGTAAACATGACTTCTCTTTCAGAAGCATCCTAATTTGAAGGCACATGATTTTGTTTCTGAAGAAAGGGTGTAGCTTGCTTCAGTGCAAAACGAGCAAATGTGACGGCACAGATCAAAAGACACCTGGAATTGTTTGAAATGAATGGAACAGTTGGTGGGGCATCACAAGTTTTCCCTCTAAATTAATTGTTTGCGCAAAAGACCCTGAAGAATGTGCAGCAACGCTTATTTACATTTTTTAAGGTTTGAGGTACAATAAAGTGTTGTAGTGAAACAAGTGATCGAACGAAAATTCTGTATTAAAACATATATTGTACTGTATAGTACCACACATGATCGTGATTTAATAGTGTTGCACATTTTAGGATTTGTGCATGTCCCCCTATGTGTTGCGTCATCTGCCAGTTAATTGCGGTCACTTGCCCGATACATATTTTAGTGACCTCGTTTCTATAGATCCTGTATAATCTCAGTGCTTTTAACAGTAACACAGAAGAAATGTATTTTCTTTTCAACAAGAGACACCAATACTTGCAAAGAAAATCTGCCCCACATTCCAAGGAGGATGCCATCACCAAGAACATCCAAGGAAATTCCATACACTTTTAAGATTAATGCCAGGTTGCGCAAGATAGGAACGTATAATAAATACAAAAAATAGATATAGTGTGATCATTCAGGAGCGCCTTATCTTTACATGGAAGCTCATAAAGAACCTCACCCATAGCTGCTGTTACATCTGCTGCCCGCGGTAATTCCACTTAAAGTACAGGCATTGATGGGGTCTGTGAAAAACATCTTTGATGGCGTTTTATATAGTTTGATGAAGTCTAGTCACCTGCTATGTCACAGGATCTGGAGGCGTCTCGGCATCACAGGGTAGCAGACCCACCAGGACGTCTGAGCCCGAACTGGGACCACACAGGAGGCGGTATATGGGTATGCTGTAGAGATCCCCTCCTTTTGTGGGTCTGTCCCTTGACATGAGCCATGTCATGTCTTTTGCAGGAGACTGATCATCCCATTATCAGTTGGTGATGTTATTCATACTTATGTTGACTGGTCAGAGGTAAAGCTTCTCCTTCTTGAACATGTCTCTGGTGCCGACAATAATGGGGTGACAAAACCCAATTTCGCTCAGAGTTGGCACTCGAACATCGGGGAGAGAGCAAGAGCAAGGCAATTGTAAACCCAAAAGAGCCTTTGGGACGCTGGGCGAACCTGTCAGTGCTTGGGGATGTTCAAAGAGAAGGAGAGGTTCTCAGATGGTAGATACAGCAGACAACATGATGCGGCCCTCAAACTGAAGAAGGGTACAGTTGATGCACAAGCTTACCTGTGAGCACAAGAGGATGGAGCACAGAAACCACAGAAGGTGCCAGTGCCTGATGGATGCTGTGAAAAGCACCTGAAGGCATAGCAATTTGTTTAGAGCCACTTAGGACGCAGCATGGAGTCTGGAGGAAGCTCTGATTCCACCTGTCCTTAAAATGGCCACCACGCATCTTATGCACTCAATCTACTCTGCTAAACCCAGCAGAGTTTACATTATGTGATGTACCCGATGGTGTCATCACTCCTTTTCCAGAGGTAGCCTCTTCTCATGTGGCCTGGGGACGACAGCCGCTACCTAATCCTGACCTTGGTGGTGGCTATTTGAGGGAGTACCACATGGGGGGACGGGGGGGAGGGGAGGGAACCCTCAGGGGGGCGAAGTTACATCATTGGGTAAGACATGGTATCCCCCATTCCCTAATAGGACACCCTTTCAATACTTCAGGCCCTCATGGCATATTGTTATCAATCTTCAATATTCCCCAACACTTAGTCATAGAGCGCTTAAACACCCTGTAGTGTTATCAGTAACAAAGACTGACACGAGGAAGAGAGCCACCAGAATTAAGATTACTCAGCTAGACCAAAGTGAACAGCCTAGCTGTTGGAGGAATCTGATTGGTAGCCAAGTGAGCGAAGAAGTGACACGAGACCGAGGAGCCTGCTGACGCAAAGCATGGAGCAGGGGACACTCTGCCACATACGCCAGGGCGGGAGAGGACTGGTGAGTGCTGGAGATGCTGACGGCCCTCTAAGCACGACCGATGCGGAGAGGGGCACACGCAGATGGACGCGGAAGCTGTCTGCTAATGCCAGTGAGCCTGAGAAAGCAAAAAGGGGATACCAGGGCACTTTGCGGCATGGACCGCCGAGAAAACCAGACCTCGGGCGCAGCAATAATCCTTTCTTTGGTTCAGTATATGTATGCCCCATATTGCTGTTGCTTTCCGAAGGGCAAACCGACCCCACCCAAAGGTGATTGGGTATTAATGATTCTTTTTTTTGACAACAAAAGTTGTCTGTTCAATTCAGGAACCTCCTAGATAGGGGATTTATTTAGAGAACAGCTTTTCCCTAGTCATAGGTAATACATTTTTGGCAGATTTGATCTCGGAAAACAAAGTTTTCTCAGAGGCACATTGACGGTTTGCATCCGTCTACCACTCACATTCTTTAGACAAGAAAAGGACTCTGATGAGAAGAAATAACTTTTGTTTTTGATTCTCTGTTTGAACCTATGTCCATAATATAATCAGAATTGACAAGTGACAACCTAGATTATCTGTTACGTACCGTGCACGTAGAACAGCATTCTGTTAACTAGACATGGAAATGATTTACTGGTTTAGTTTCCCCCCTTTGTTTTTTCATCTAGGTTTTCTATGTACTTGTTAAATTTCTCCTTTTCTACATGTCTGTTTCCCCCCCTTCCCTCTCCTTCCCTCTTTCTGTTTCGGTTTAATATTTCATGTATATTGAACATGTGTATTTAGATGTTTTTAACAAATTGTTTATTTCTGCCTGGCACATATTATTTGACTGTTTCTTATTGTATCAGTTACCTGTTAGTTTAACTGAATACAGAATTAATTCAGAGTTCTTGCCCACTAGGTGTTTCTTTTTCCTGTCAAATGTTTCAATGTAATGTGGAAGAACTTTTGGTTTTGTAGAGGTTTGACATAAAGAGGTTACCAAATAATTTAACCCATTTGAACCAACCTTGGGCGCAGCAATAATCCTTTCCTTTGTTCGAGAAAACCAGAAGGGAGGTCTCAGTTCCGAGGCAGTGAACAAACCAAGTTGCCAAAAGTACATTTGGGAAAACCAAGTTTTGTGCGAGTCTGGGACCTGCACCGATAATCGCATATGGTGAAAAGAATTCTCAAGGGAAACTCATACCCTTTGAGAGGTTGTCCTGGCAGGAGAATACACGAGGAGGACAGCGAGAGTGAACAGTGTAAATAAGACATGGCAGGCGAGTATACCAGGCATCGTGTGGGTCTGGGACCCGCACCCAAAAGTCTAATTGTTGAATCTCAAGGAAGGATCATACCCTTAGAGATATTGCCCAGGCAGGGGAGTATAGCAGGATGTATGAGAGAGTAAAATAGACCTTGAACAGCCTGTCAAGAGAGCATACCAGGTCTCTTGTGAGAGAGAGAATTCAAAGGAAGGTTCATGCAGGAGGAATTTGAACTGCATTTAATGGGCCAAAGACCTGGGGAAGGTAGTCATTTCCCCAAAAGGAGGAGTTTATCCTCTTGGGCTACAAGGAACATAGTTATTCTTTAGAACTTTTGTTTTGCTGGAGAGAAACCTGGGGAAGGGGGTGATTCCCTGGAACTGTGAACATTATCCATTTGGAACCGTTGTTGGATTTATACCTTTTTGTGAACTTGAACATTTGGGCACTTTTCAAGCCAAAGACACTGCCCTTAACACCTTTGAGTTACTTTTAGAATGAGAGGGCTAGGATGGGATTTCAGACACAGGACATTTTGCTTTTGACATCTTTACAGACCCTTTTGTTTTTGTTTGAGGTAGTCTGAAGGCATCAGGAAGTAGACACAGACAGCTGCGGAAGGTTTGGGCTACAGTCTTTTTTTTTTAAATCACAAAGAGGTTGGGATAAGGCCTACCTTGCCCTATGCTAAGGTGGGATTTCCCTACCTAACTGAAACTAAGGATAGTCTGTGTCAACAAGTCCAAAATAAATGTCAGTCTGTGTCCGAAACCTATACTTGCTCTCGCATCTATTTGTTCAAACTGTGTAGGGATGTCACCATCCAATGAAAAAGTGTTCAAACAAAAGTTCAGAGCTTCTTCCAGCTCCTGGTTGGAAAAAGGCTCTACCTTCCCCAAGATTCCAAATAGTTCACTTTCAATCAACAGGGGTTGCCCCCCCCCCCCACCCATGCTTTTAAGTCTCTCACTGTTTTCACAACAATACAATTCCTCTTGATTCTTTCCCAACTTCCAGGCTTTTTGGCTCTTTGACTCTTTTCATCAACATCATTGAGTTCAACTCTTGAAGTTCACAACGGGGCAATCTTATCTGGATAACCATAAACTTATAAATGCATCAAGAGGCTTCTCTTTAGTGGGGTGTAGTCAGTCCAGGAGTAGTTGTTGGACCACACGGTCCACCCATTACAGGTCACGCAACCAACATACCTGGTTGGCTTCTTTTCCACAGTTGCACCACCACTGCTCCGGCTCAAAAGTGGTATTGGACTTATATTGTTGCAGTCCTTTTCAACACTCGGTTTGTCACCATTCACTTACTGGCTTTTCCTAGTGTTGCCACAATTTCAACAATTCCTCTTTTCCATGTGGCTCTTACCAACGCTTGCTTTTTGTCAACTTGTACAACTCACAGTTCTTTATATTCATCAACAATACTTGCTCTCTGTAATTTCCATGCTTCAAAGTTCCTTTGTATCAGGGAATGCTTGTCTCTGTTTTCCACTCATTTGGCATTCACTCATTATTACTTGGTATGCAAAAGTGTGGCTCCTTTATTTAAAAACAAAGTAACTGCAAATTCCCAGTTCCCTCTCCCGCTGGGAATGTGCACCTTGCATTCACTTTGAAATGTTAATTTTCTCAACCTTCATCATATCAGTCATTCAACATCTGAGTTTCAGGCAATCACATTGCCTCCATTACCGCTCGCTCGCTCATTCGCGAGCGCTCCAACATTTCTTCACCACGCGGGCTGCTCCACAGCATCAAGGAGTCACTCCGCCTCACTGGGTACTCTGTCTTCGGGTGCCTTTCCCCACTTCGGTCGGAGCTTTGTGGCTGCTTCTGTTCCTGGCTTATCAAACCCCTCCTCCAGGGTCTCTGACACCACGCGCTACTGAGGAGGGAGTCCTCTTCACTACAGGAGGTCGGCAGCCTAGCCCTGCCACCAGGGACCTTCTAACAATACCAACCACAATCTGCTTCCGCTGCAGCGACTCTGCAGCACCTCAGCATTTTGGACACGCGTCTCCCTGCCTTTACCTCCAGCACTAACATCTGCAAGCACTCCACAGGCCATCTTGATCTCCTGACCTCCTCCATTAGCCTCACCTGAGCGGGACATTTATACTGCTTCTCTGGCTTTAGGTGCAGGCCATTCACATTGATTTCACAACGGTCTTGGTACTCGGCGTCCCTCTTCCTCATCCCAGTACCAGAGTGGTGTTTGTGTATGTCTGAATTTATGAAGTATGAATGTGAGTTCTTGTGTGGTCTCTTCCTCCTCTCTATACCATAGTGGTATACATTGGGAGAGGGTTTTCTATTACAATAGGGAAGAGATTGTAAATAAAAGCCTGGGGAATATTAGATTCCTGATGGATGCTATGTCTCACCCAAGGCTGCCTCAGCCCACTCCCCACGTCTCCTCCTCCCAGGGGATTCTGCCTCGCATTTTCACCCCCATGGTCAGGATCCGAAAGGGACGGCCTTTCCCTAGCCACCTGGGGGGAGAATATTTTGGGGAAGAACCGAGGACGCCCTCCGATTCCTCACAGTAGGAAAATACCTCCTAGATTAGGGACTGAGACACATTTTCCAACCCCTTTATTATTTAAATAATTATTTTTTAGCTATCCTCATGAGTCCTCTGTGTCCGCATCTCATTCCTGGTTTGAGATGTTACAATAAAGGGGGACTGTAAGCCAGTTGCCATGGAGGAGAAAAAAGGAGATCATACACATGATCTATAATGGAGAGGAAGTTGAGGCAGGAGTGAGAGCTAAAGAGCTGAACGTATCTTGAAGGAAGGCCCAAGGAAGCTAGGAAAAGTTGTTGTTGGGGAGAAGCCTAGAGTTTCACATCATTAGTGTAGGCTTACAAGCAGAGATGAAGAAAAGGTTAAGGCTCAGAGAGGACTTAGGCAGTTGGACCCCAAAGTCCCTGGGGTCCCTGTCTTCCAAGTGGTGGAAAAAGCTGGCAAGCACCGTTAAACCCATGACCGCTTTTATTCTCCAGAATCCAGGCCTTCAGGCTGTGTGAGTGGCCCATTATCCCACCCAAAAGGCCTACACAATGAGATTATGTGAAGGGTACTATACCCCTTAGGCAGTAAGGCCAACAACTTAGATCATGCAAAGGACCCGATATGCCTAAAATACCAAGAGAAAGTGAGACGTGACACTGAAGGGCAGAAGGGTAGAAGAACCTTTTTAAGACGGTAGAAACATTATAGCACAGGATTAAGAATCAGTGTTCCAGACAATATTATTTTGTTATGGATTACAAACCGCAGGCAAGGTGTAGTATCCTTGATAAGAGGGCATGTAACAATGGGTGCTATATTCCTGGGACTGGAACGAGTTTTAATGAAGCAGCTGGGTGCCATATCTCTGAGACTATGGTTTGGGAACAAGACTCAGCAGAGCAATGATCCCAGAGAGAGTGTGTTTTGTGTAGAGATCATGGGAGGTAGCAGGAATGTAGCTGTATCCCCCTGATGGTGGGGAATACTCAGGCTTATGAGTTGTTCCATTCTTGCTCTGTTTGCATAAAGCAGATTTAGACGGTATTCTCGACCATCATCATGCCGACATATGTCACCTGGCCTAAGCCCCGCCCATCTGGTGCCTTCCAGGTTGCTGCTCTTTTTCCTCACTTAGCAAGCCCTGCCCACCTGGTGCCTTCCTGGTTACCGCTCTTTTTCCCTTCTTAAGGAGCACTCCAGCCTCTTCCTTTGCAGATGAGGAGCAGGTGCAAGTGGATCTAGGCCACCTGGCCTAAGCCCCCCCCGGTCCCTTCCTGGTTGCCGCTCTTTTTCCCTACCTAAGGAGCCCTGCAGCCTCTTTTCCATTGCAGATGGGGAGCAGGTGCAAGTGGATCTAGGTAACCTGGTCTAAGCACCACCCACCTTCTTTGCCCTGTCTCTTCCTTCCTGCTCTTAACTCTTAGATCAAGGGCATCTCTTGCCCAGGCGTCTAAAGCGAAGTGCAGACAAAGAAAAGGGACATTCCTCCTTGGACCTGTTCAGACAGGAGGACCCAGGGCCAGACCCCCGTCTCAGACAGCAGGTAAGCATGTACCATCATGTGTTTACTCCCTCTGTCCCCACAGGCCATCCCCTCCCCCTGTGGTCCCCCTGTGATGTTCCCTTTTACCCCCCTCCCTTCTCGCACACAGGTGTTGCCTGTTTTGCTTGATTCATCTACCCTGCTCCCCTCTCCCCCAGCCCCCTCCAACCTAATTCGGCAGGAGTCTGTCCTGGTACATTCTGGTTTCACCATCACCGTCTTGTGGCAAATGCTAGATTTGACTTTTATGGACTTAATTGATTCACGGTGTGTCACCCTTTCTCAACTCTCATGCTGGACTTCCTTTGCATCTTGTACTCATGGTGGCCCTGAATCATGCTGTTCCCATCTTCATCTTGTATCCTGGCTTGCAACATTATGTGTTACTAATGACTTCTGCAATTGTATTCGTTCTCCCCTCTTTCTTCTCCACTCTTTTTGACTGCTTAATCTCTGTTCTCACCGCCACACCCTTTTCCTATTTTCTCACCTTACTTTCTTCTATGCACTTACTCTTTCAGAATTGTCCCTGGACCTAGTATGATAGCAACCTCGCCTGTCTCCTCCTCCCTCCCCTTACTTGTCCACCCCCCAGCACTATCTGAAATGTTGTCAGGCCTAGTAAGATAGTAGCTTGTGTTGTTCCACCCCTCCCTTTCTGCACCCCTCCTCTCCCTCACTTTGTTTTTCTCCGCCTCTACCAGAAATGTCGTCAAGCCTAGTACGGTAGTCGCCTGTCTATTTCCATTTCCTTCCCACTCTCTCCCTCCCTTCCTTTTCTATGTCTTAGCTCTTGCACTATCTGAAATGTCGTCCGGCCGAGTACGATAGTTCATTTCACATCCTTACTGTTCATGGCCTGTAAGAATGTCGTTATATTTTCCTTTGTTCCCTCCCTTGCCTTGAAGCGCTTTGAAACATATTTGGTATAGGCGCTATATAAATAGACTATCATATGACGTGAGGTGGGGGGTCCACCCACACCCCCTGTTTTTCCCCTGCCTCGCTGCCTCCCGCACACCAGTCTACATCTTGCCACTCAACTGATTATTTTTTGTCAAATCGTTATTGTTTATGAATGGCATTGTCAGTAACATGTATCTGAAAATTCAGTTTCAGATTTTTCGTGAATATAGACTAGTGTATTAAACAAACACAAGGAACGTCTTCCTCGTTTAGTTTAGCGAACTTCCACTGTTCTTATAGGTGTTTATCCCAGCTCAACCTATTAGTTAATAGGAGCCAAGAAGCGACTGCGCGCTAATCCTTTCGACTGTGTTATAGTTGGAGATTCTTGTGGAGACCAGCTTCCTCACGTCCGGAAGAGTCCCACCGCTTCTTGATTTAGCCCATCCTAATGCTGTGTTTGCAGACTACACCCAAGCGGGGCATTGCTATTTGAATTTGCAGGAATCCAAAATCCCTAAAGACGTTTATCCCCCCCCCCCACCCCTTGAATGTAAAACCTGAGGTTCTGCAGCTGAACTGATTTAGAGTGTATTCGCCAAGTAACCTTAGCAAGCTTTCTTTCGGTGTAGGCTTATTGCAACACCTCACCTCACAGTGAATAGGTAGATACGATACAAAACGCATTTGGCTTATTATGACTGAAAAAGAAAAGTAAAATAATTGATATTTGGGGCAGGAAAATTAAATGCGATCTCTAAATGTGGCAATAGATGAGTGTACACCACTTCACAAAATTATCAAAGCTTTTTGTGGAGCAGAGAAGAGCTAAACTCATCTATGTAAATGAAGGTTCTCACTGATCTATACTGATTTTCTGTGAATGTTTAAGTGAGATTTTATGAACCAGCCTCGCATATCACACCTTTCCTGAAAAATGACTGTATGCCACCTCTAAAATGCATTACAGCCCCTGATGTGATGGTAA
Source organism: Ambystoma mexicanum (assembly GCF_040938575.1). Lineage (NCBI taxonomy): Eukaryota > Metazoa > Chordata > Amphibia > Caudata > Ambystomatidae > Ambystoma > Ambystoma mexicanum. The sequence goes on along the minus strand of NC_090930.1, from coordinate 140,908,188 downwards.
ATAACATTCCTCATGGTTTCTGTGGTAAGCAAACTAATGTGTTGAAGAAATGTCTACCATCTTCCATCTGACATAGAAAATGGCGCTGGGAGCAGACAATATACCGCAGCGGAAGCCTATGAAATGGTGGGCTTTGAAATGCTTTGTATGGAGATGAAACGCATCAGAATGTTCTGAAGGCTTCAGAGTTGCGTTTATGACAAATTCAGTTTTCATGATAGGTAATTTGATTTAAATAGGACATATTTTGAATGGAGACTAAAGACATCCACATTCTTTATATTGGCAAAAGAAGACACCCAGAGGCGGGTGGGTCAGGGAATCGGAGCACTGCAATGCTTTGTGCGGGCAGTTGGAGGTTTCAAATGCTTTCTATGGATGTTCAAAGCTTCAAAAGGCTTTATATGAACAGGCATGGCGGAACACATTATTCACTGAATTCTTTCAATTCTAGGGCTGTTGCTCGGATGGCCACCAAAACCCAACATAGAATACTTCATTTTTTTGTGTTGTTCAAGGTCCGCCCTTCTGTGTCAAGAGCATTCCACTCTTAAGTTCACATGTTCTGCCAAAGATGTCATCCTTAATTGTTTACAGGAAAAAACATTATAGATCAGAGAAAACCTTAATTTGCAAAACAAACCTGACCATGAGACATCCACGCACTCTGCAAACCCATTTCTTCTTCTGGTTGTGCAGCAATTAACCAGCTTTGTCTCTGAGATCTTGTTTTAAATGTTGTGATAATCGTAGCCTGAGGCTTAACAATATTCCGATTCTACAGAAATATATATTTTGGAGAATAGCCAGACATTATGGCTAGCATGATGTCTGTTTAAGTCTGCACCACAGGAAACTGTTGAGCATTTGCATACTTTGTAACTTGGAACCCCCCCACTCAAGCTTTGGGCCCTATTGATCCTCTATCCAAAGGAGATTAAAAACCAGTCTATACCATCCTTTTGCGTCATCTTCAAAGTCTACACCAACCTCTCGCATCACTGTAAGAGGTTTGGGCCATTTTGTCAGTACGCGTCAATCTCTGTCTGGTGTGTAAAGCCAAGACCTTAAATCCATCTTCTTCAAAACTGAAACTGTGTAAAGAAAGCCAGCATAGAAGTAAAGCTAAAGTCATAGACAGATACCTTAGCAACAAAAGATTTGGTTAATTGTCCAACATGTCACAACCCGTTTTTAAACCCCAAAACATTTGAGTGAGGCCTTTGTGTTCCATACCGTCTAATACTTTTATTTAAAACATAAAATGCAAACCTTACCAGTGGGTTGACCGAGTTCTATCAAAATGCAAATTCAACTTATATTAGGTTCCGGTGCATTTGTAGGTTGCTTAACTGTCATTTGTATGGCCTTTAATCAATGGTGTTCTGAATTCAGTAGTTCTTAGTAGTTGTGATCTTTAAAGAAGAACGTGACCCAAATCCCAAACGATAACAAAAATAACCACTGCACCGATTTGCTAGGGAAAACAAGGTTTATTACATGCAAAAAGGTCTCAGAGGGTCGCGTAGAACCTGACATTGAGCTCGCCACACCCCAAGAAGTTTCATGCTATATATCGAAAAAACGCATATTAGCATACATAGGTTACAATGTCATCCCATCACCCTCATTGGTTGCCATCTACAGAACATGCGATACCCACCATATTGCCCCTGGACCAATTAGCCCCACCTTATCTAAAGGTGGGGCCAATCCCCTTTACATTCCATGTGGCTCACTACATAGTCACTGTTGAATCCAGGTACAAGTTTGGCTTCTGAATACATTGATACACTAATAAATCAGGACCTTCACGTGATCTGCACCCCTCCGACCCAGACACGTTCAAAGGAAGACTGGCGAGCACAACTCGGCTTTGATAAAACAATAGGCCTTCTCATTATACCAGACACCATGGCACACAAAAGCTGCACCCCTGACATTGTACTGAATTTACTGGCATCACCTCTTCTCCTCCTACCCAACATCCTGAAACATTCCAGACATGCCCCCCCATTATCACCTTCTAATCCCATTTGCACAATAATAACGTGACCAGGACACCACTCCTGAGTCTGAATTTCATGGATTTATTTGCTTTGGGTATGCGTCTATGTGTAGTTCAAATAGGATAACCGCTCCTTGAGTGAGGGAGGTAGTGCTCTAAATCTTCGCTTGCCCGGTTGGCATCACAAACCCTAGTCACCTGTTCTTATGGATTTGTCCTTTAAAGGTAGCATCCTTACTTTCCCTCTCGACCTCTAACATTCCTTTCTCAGTGCCTTAGAGCTCTGCAGCTGGATACAATTAGCGTTTATCTGTGCAGCACAGATGCCTTTGACCTCTGCTTCTCTCTTGGTGGATGGAATGTCTTGGGAGGATAGCTCAGGGGCAATGTGCTCGCCTTGGAAGCAAGACGACACGGAGCACCACATGTTAGATCCCCAGGTTCGCGCATAGAAACCTCTCCGTATTAAGCACGTTATAAATAACCCATCATATCAATGGGGATTTTGTCTTGGGACTGAGCTAAACAGAGCTGCAGCATCACATCAGGCTCTTCATTCTAATACACTGCCCTATCTATAACCTCTGCAACCGCAAAAGTAATCCATTTTCTGCTCTTTCTTTATTGCTACATGATAAGTCTAATGTGTGTCAAAACTAACTACAAGTAATACATGTGCCTTCTATGGTGCAAAACTCCAACTGCTCACAATGCAGCACTTACTAATAGGTTTTTCTCAGCCTGAACCATTTTGCCTGGCTGGGACTCAATACGTGCATCCCAACATTCCCCCCTTTAGTTAATATGCTATAAACTAACCCAGCTACTTCCCTTCTATAGTCATCATCTTTGGGTACCCATGCCCTACACACCTCGAGCATATTCTTCCAGAGTGCCCATTATATAACAACACCCCCCATCTCCTGCTAGATCAACCCAATGCTCTACATAGTTCTCGGGTCAGGTGGAGGGGAGGGAAAGTTACCTGGGGTGTCCGAAATCTTTTTGTATTACATAACACTTCAACACGCTTTGGCAGCGTCTTTGTACATCATCTCAAAATCATCTGGCACAAACAAAAAATCACATGCAGAAAAACTGCAATAGGAACCAGTAACTTTACTCCCATTTCCAGCCACAAAGGACCTCACAAGAACATTGAATAGAGCCAGTCATTAGCATTTTCTCCTGCTTCCTTCTCCATGGCAATCCTGAGGTTGTGAAGGGTCCCTATCACATGGGTCTGTGTCAGTTGGGGGGGGGGGATGTATGTGCAACAAGGCATGCCAATTTTCTTGCACATGGCCCCCTCCATAGCCATTAGCAAATCCAGGACAAATCTGTTCTGCAGCGTCATGAATATTATGGCTGGCAATTCAGTCTTTATTGAATTAAGAAGCTGCTCCATTTGGTTCTCTAACTAAAGCATCTCCTACTTGGTATCTGCAGCCACTTAGCATTTGCCGCAGTCTGGATACCTGGCACCAGAAGGGAGGTGAAGATTACTTTTGTCTTGGTAAACAGACAAAACTGGTCCAGGATCGGTTTATAGTGACTTTTTCGAATGCCATATTTTCAAAATGACATTTTGTCGGCACAAAATTGGCAAAATATTATTTTTCAAATGTTTTCTCTAATTTATTCTTTAAATGGGGGTTCCCCTGCCAACCCCCCGTTTTTTTATTAACACTTTTTTTTACTTACAAAACAAAAAAGAACATGAAATAAAGAATACATTCTAAAAAAAAAAATCACCAAATTGTTTTCGACAAAATGGTATTTCGAAAATCTGTTTTTGAAAATATAACCGGATACCTCCAGGATCGTCTTCAGTTTGCCAGATGAGTCCTGCAACCAGTAATTGGACCTTTTCTGTTGACAGGACCTTAGTGAGCAGCAGGCATGCTTGTGGGACGGGGGGGATTGGCTCCTACTGGGGGAGGCACATTCATAACTTTCAGATGCTGTAACGGTTTATTGAGAAGCCACCCTCAACATAGGGAGTTCCTTCTCTCTCCAATCAAAGAGTTACGCAACAAACTATTTAACAGATTATTTTCTTTAGCCCTATCTCAGACAAATACCATGCCCCTTGGATTCCTCTCCCCTTAGCTAACAATGAGCCAAGAACAAAGCTGGTCTATGGTTAATATATTGGTATTTATTTAAATGAAAGAATAGCACGAAATGTCAAACCCCACTTTATCCATGGCTTAACACAATCAACTTCTCTCAGCATAATTAAATCACAAAAGTGAGTTGAAAAGAACACAATCGCAATTCTGCAATTTCTGCAAATTTCACTTCAAGAAATAATTACACTGATCAAAAATGAAAGCAATTAACATGTAGTTTTGTGCGATTTTGATTTTCCTGCGGGCTTAAAAGCTAGCAGTAGGATTCCAAGATTAGTACATATACATGTGGCAATTATGATTTCGCCCACACGTTTGATATAAAATAAACAGATGGTGGTTTAGCGTTGTTTTTTTACAGACCCTCCAGCCCCCCTCCACCTTGCTTTGGTCTATGTTGGGAAGTCAGACAGAATAATTTGAATGATTTGGGAAATTTTGGATTTCAGACCCCCCTCCACTGAAAGGCCTGTGTTGGGGAAGCTGGATAAAAATGTTGGACTGATTCAAGAACAAAGACATCCCTCTTACTTAAGGAAGTCGGGGTCAACAGGACAAAAAGAATTACCCAAATTAAATTCTAGGCTATAGTTTTAAGCACACACTGGAAAGTGAGCTTTGTTAATCTTAACAACATTCACCCCATGGTGTTCTGCCAAATGGGGAATAGATTAAATTAATATTTTTAGTTAAATAGGCTAAGGATCTACATGCTTCCCCCCACCCCCACTATAAAGGGAAAGGATTCAAGGCAAGCAGACTCCCCCACCTTCTGCTTTTCCAGGGCTCAGTCTACTTACATAGAAAGCCTCTGTGTAAAGTTCAGGAACAGGAAAGCCAGCTGCATCTCGGGACACTCTGGAAAGATAGGGAAGGGGTCTGGTCACTCCACTCTCAAAGATGGCCTCTCACTCTCCACCAGAGGACTCGGTCAGCTTTGAGGCCTTACTAGAAATAGACCGCTCCACCCAGATGCGCTCTCAGCAATCTCCTCTGGTGGTTCCTTACAGCTTTCAGATAGTAGGTTTCAGCAGCCTTCCTGATGGTCTGTCTCTTGTCTGTGTGTTGGCGCCCTTTTCTGTCAGCACAGTCCCCCTTATATAGCAGTGATGACACCACCAATTTACAATATTTGGGAAGTAACCTGCAATAGATCCTGCAAATAGAATTGGACAGTTACCCTTCTCTCTCCTCCCAAACCCAGCCCAAGTCATGATTGGTTTAGGGGTCTGGAGCAACATATGGGAATTCCTATTTGTAATCTCCATTTGTTCTCCTTTCAACTTTTTGGCAAAAAACGAGTTATGTACCACAACTTCATAATTGTACTACCAACTGCCATAACAAAACATATATTTTATGATTCAGCTAATAATTTAAAATTAGTTAAGCCAACCACCAAGTCTGTACCATGTAGCACAGCCATGTGGCACATTTCTTCTGTTTCCATAAAAAGCATAATAGTTATCAATATATAGGTTATTACCCATATCCCTAATTTTGTTCTCCATCCGCTCACCAACTCTCAAATTTGGAACATGTTCAGATCAGTCAGAAACACATTTTAGAAAATTACATAATTACATAAAAATGGTACATAGATGAAATCCATCTGCCTTATAATTGCTGAAAAAATCCTAAATGATAATAGTCCTTTTAAATTAAATGTGAATCTTCATGTGGGACAAATGGCCATCATCCTGCCTTCCAGCCATTTGTTTTGACTGGTTAGCCTGTACCCAGAGTTTTTTTTAACAGTCTCCTTTGTGTTGGAAGATTGCTCTTTGAAGTGGCTGCCCCCATTTTCACACACATTAGTCATGCTCCAGCCAAGGGGAACTTCTCTTGCAGTCAATACCTTCAGAGCCAGCAGGTCTGGAAAACACTGAATTGCGACACCTTTAGCAGGACACTGTATTATTGCAGTTGGTAATTACATGGGAGATGTGACATCCAGGCTGGGAGTGGGAGATTTCCTTGTGAAGTTTCCCACCATAGCAAAAGGGTTTGTCTTGGGCTGCCATTTTTCAAAATGTCACTTGAGTTTTGTATGTAAAACCTAGTACACATTTATTTCTTTCAACCGGCACATCATGTTTTTTTCCTGACATTTTTCTGTTAAAAGTGATACATTTTCACATTTAAACTGCTTTTATTTTCACACCCATGTGCCAGCCGTTTTTGGTGTCACTGTTTAAAAATCCTGTTTTCCATGTGAAAGGGATCTTTGATTTTTCCTTATTTTTGTAAATTAAAATGCTGCTTTTCCTTTGGTACAACAGGTAGTCCCCTTTTCCACATCGCTCTTCAATTTTACTTGAAAAACAAAACAAAGGCCAAGCCATTTATGTTTCAGTGTTTAAAATCCTGCTGTTCATGTGAAAGGGACTTCTGTTTGGGGCCTTTGATTGCACCCCACAATGCGAATCAGGAACTACCAAGACTGCTGAATGCAAAGTGGTGAGTGACCAGATGCCCCTCCAAAGATGGAGGAAGGTGGAGGTATGCATATTTTGCACACTCCCTCTAGACATCCATCAAAGCTGCTGTGCCTCTGGTTAGATCAGGAATAAATAATGTTGTATTACAACACATGTTTGTGCCTACAATTATAGTGCCATTTTCTCGGAAGCAAAAGGAATAGTCCACTGGTATCTGTACTTTTGCTGGCTTCTCACTTAACTCGATCCATGTTGGCTTTGGCACATAATTTCCCCATATCCTGTCACAGTTCTTATTGACACGTACCACTACATCCTCCGACAACCCCAGTAAACTCCCCGCTGTGCAGCTCAATACTGCTGTCACTCATCTATCGTTTGAAATCAGCGTACCTTCCATTTTCAACAATGGTCTTATGTTACACCGGCCTTGTTCTTTCTTCTTGGCACACTCTTCATCGTCTCTGTCCATTATGAGTGCTTGGACCGTGTGCCCTTGGAAAATACTTTTTAATCTGCACAGGGCCATGTGTACTAAACCTTGGGCTGTAAGGCAGGGCTTTTCTGGAGAGATGAAGAGCTTGGGTGTGCCCGTTGCATGAGTTATCAAAGAGCATACATAGCAGCTCTCGTTTGACCTCGCCCTACCCACCTCACGCATGTGATTATACCACATGTTATCCGTCTCTGGGTGGTGCACATCTGCCACGGTCCCCGAAATCACCCCCTATACTGATTGTGATGTAACTCTGTTTCAATCTCCCTTCTAATACATGTTATCCCCAAAATTGTTGTTACATCTGTACCATTTCTATACCCCATTTATATGCCCCAACCATATAAAATAACCAAAGAGAGAAACTATAGAAAATAGAAAAATGAGGCAACAGATATGAAATAACATATACATTAGACGTTGCTTGAAATCTTGACCCTGCAGAGGGACAAAAAAAAAAGAAGAGAACACTTAGGCAAATCAACGCTTCATCAAATTATAGAGATTGATCATTTGCAGCATTGTAATCAAACAGGAGCCCAAATATATTGGTACTTCATTCACTAGCATCTGCATTTTCCTGAGAAGGTGAAGCGGGACCGGATGCCCTCCTGACATCAGATTGGTGAATCCAGTACCACAGCTTCTTCACACAAACGGCGAACAGTGTCGAATACACCACTGTAAAGGGGCCTTGAAATTGCCTGTCATTCCACCGCCTCACAAAATTGTGGACATCAACTTGGTCTCTGGGGTCCAATTGTGGTGTTGGTAGGCCGACTGGATCTGTTGACGGTGTTGCAGCCAGCTCTTCTCTCCTAGGAGCATTCTGTTGAGACAAATACTTGATGTTTTTAGTTAACTCTTGCAAATACCCCTGAAACTCCTCCCCCAATGCTTCAGCTGTTTTGTGAGCGTCTGGTGCAGTGTGTGAAGGTGTGAGAGGTGTGTACATCCTTCTCCCCATCACGATCTTGAGCAGGGACAAATGGGGGTCCTTACTTGACTGCGTTCTCAGGCTAAACCAAGATAGAAGGAGACAGTGCAGCCAATTTCTCCCTAACGTGGTACAAATCTTAGGCCACTTCGCTTTCAACAGTCTGTTTAATTTTTCAATAGAACTGTTGGCCTGAGGATAGTAAATCAAGCACAGTTTTTGTTGTATCCCTAATAGGAATGGAATTTCCTTAAACAAATTATAAAAAAAGCAAACCCCATTATCGAACCTTTGGACTTCACATATCCTCCAGCGAGAAAAAAACCTCATGTACCACAAATGTATCCGCTGATTTAGCATCTGGTTCTGCGCAAGGGCCAACCTTGTAGGAATGTGACTCCAAAATCCAATGCGAAAAAACAGCTCTGACAGAGAATAAACGCACGTTGTCAGAAAAGCAAGTTTATTGCATGCTGATGGCCGGAAGGGGTTAGTCAGCCTCTCGAAGCTGAAAACTAACAATTCCTTTGTCGCCTAACAAAGTTTCACCTTTTTATACACACTGAAACAGTTTCCATAATTACACATATTCTGTTACAAAAACATCCCACAAAATCCCATTGCCTAATCCGAATACTAAGAAATCTAATCCCTCTACATTCTCACCCCATTGGACACATGAACAAGACACAATCCCCCTTCAGCACGTGATTTGTTCCATAATCAGTCATTACATTCTAAACATAATCTTATGTAAAAAACAATTCATCAGTTAACTTGTCCCGTTTGTCAGATAAACTTTAACCCAGTACGCAATGTGTAAGGCTTTTAATAAACACTTCAAAACAAGATGAGGGAGAAAAATAATTAGTCCTTTGAACCAGCAGTACATTTCTTATCGCCCCAGATGAGCTGGCATCTCATATACATTTTTCCTAAACCATTTTCATGTCACTCTACGTGCAACTACCATCTCAAATCAATGTGGAGTTCTCTGAATGTGCAGCGCAAGCTTCTGAGTGTGTTTTCTGTACTGTAAAGGTGACAAGTAGTACAATTCAACACAAATTCATTGACATATTCATGCAAGTTGGAGACAAACCAGTCCTCCTGAACATCAGCAGCAATATGCTGTTTAGAAGTATGCGCTGGGTAATACAGTTGCTCAAGAGAAACCATGAGCAACCCCAGTGGCTTTACTACTGTACCTTTTTAATGTTTTGCCTCCATACCATCAGTCGGTGAAAGTGAGCACCCACTTTTTACCCATAGGTCCTTCTCAACCTGGGGTGCCTGACCTTGTAGTTCAATTATTTATGTAAGCGTTACTGCCTTATATGGTATTGCTAGCTGCAGCTGTTGAATTACCACCTCGGACGATGTGGTGACCTCTGGTTCACACAAATATGCTGATTCTTTGGCTGCTGTATATGCAGGATCTTTGCAGAGTGAAACAAGGTCTGTGTTTTGGGTGTTGGCTGTGCACTTAACCACTGCTACCATCGTGGGGCAGGACAAAGCACATATTAATCTTTCCAATAAGGCTGTATGCTGTACAGTTGTGCCATCTCACCTCCTGAATCCTTTCTACTTCCATCTAGACAACCCTGAATGTACGGTGGTGGTCATGTATGCAGAGTCAGTATTTACTGTCACTAGGCACCATTGTTGATGCTTCTAGTGCTCCATTAAGGCAATCAATTCTGCTGCCTGTGCCGAATAATGTGTTGGTAACCACTTTTTAACTAGAACCTCATACTTGTCACGAGATCTGAGGTCCACGTAGATTAGTATACCTCCATCCCCAAGCACCAGTCAGAGAATTAGTAACCACTCGCTGACCGGTTATTGAGGCCACAAGTGGTGGTGGCTGGAACATAGAACACCGGATCTCGGATAGCTGCAAAGGAAAGCACAAGGTTAGGTTGCAATGAACAAGGTTTAGTGACGATAACGGAATATAATGAGACAAGAGCACCTGCCCGTAGGATGACCGGTGACTGTGTGTTACCTAAATGTTCCCCCTGTGGCTGATGGAAAGGCAGGACTAGAGGGAACAGAATACCTCTATATACATAGGGTCCACCTGAGGCACCACTTGAGTTCAAACAAGAAGGGACAGAAGACTTGGTTCCTGGTATCAAAAATCGTGAGGAAAGAGTCATCCGTGTACACAAAGTCCAAAGGTAGAATAGTTCCAAAAAAGGCAGTCCGATATCAACAAGTCCAAAGGGTATCCAATGACAATCCAAAGTCAGAAACAAGGTTAGAAAATCCAATGGTCGAAACAGGAGGGATCAGGATGCAGGAGTCGCTTGGTGCCGTGAGAACAGCCGAGAAGCAGCGAGTAAAGGATTCGGGCTTCTTTTATGCATAACTTCCTGGTCACGTGATTGGCCTACTTGCATCACGTGACCGACGCGCGAGCGCTTTCTACTCTGTAGTATGCTGTGCGAACGGTCACGTGTGCACCCGGAATACCACCTTGCCAATAAGCGCCATGGTTGCCCCCAGGATGCACGAGGACAGAGATGCCAGGGACGCCGCCAAATGCGCGACCCCATGAAGCGCTGCTGAGTCGCGGAGGTATGGGCAAGCGTGTACTGCGGGCTGGCGCGGGGCCTGATGGCAGTGTCCTCCGTGGCTGCCGTACCGAATCCCCAGTAGGACGCTGGACCACAAGAGCGGTAGGGGAATGCGTGACATGGTGTATGACAATACTCCCCATCTACGAGCCGCACAACTGCTGCACCTGGAGGCCTATGTCCCGTCTCCTGATCGATCATCAATGATCCATCAACGAAAAGCACCTCCCCTTCTTCAAGTACATCCTCCTTTGCCTATATCAGATCATCCTCCAGACCTTCATATGTAACACAATAATCCACTTCCTCTCCTGGCTGAACAGGTTTTGCAATAAATGTGGCAGGCTTTACTGTACGACACCACACATTGTGAATGGACGGGCTTTACAGAACAACTTCATACACAGAGGTCCTTTGTATTGTTAGAGTATACTTGGATCATTCAAGAATTGCAAACACTGCATGTTCTACATATAACCTTACAGAGCACCCTATAGTGATTGTTGAGGACCTTTCAATTACAAAGGCTGCAACGGCCACTGCCTGTTCACAAGAAACTTGACCCAGCATCACTGAATCCAATATTCCACTGTAATGTGCCAAAGGCTTGTGTCCCCTTGATGTGTGCTGAGTCAGTACCGCAGTCATGAACCAACCATTGGAATATGAGAACAAATAGAATACCTTCGTGTAATCAGGGGTTGCTAGTAAAGGTGCGTTACCTATGCCATTTATCAGTTCCTGTAAACGTGCAATAATCTTTCCTGTCCATGTGAGTGTTCCTCTGCTCTTCTCTGCTTACTTTAGTCCCTGCAGCCGAGGCTTTGTGTAGCTAGAATAGTCAAAAAGCAATACCTTGCAATACTTACACAAACTACTGCATTTCTTTAACTGTGGTTGACTCTGGGGTGTTTTGTACTGCAGCCGCTCTCTCGGGGGTTGCTCGTTTTTCTGCAGAGGATATAAACTGTCCCGAATACACCACTTCCTTCTGACAATATTGCATTTTGTACCTGTCCGCTTTGTATCCCTTGTATGCAAGCAGTGTTAATAGTCCCACTAAATCTGCTCTACACATGTCTTCTGTTGTGCTGCACACTAGGAGGTCATCTACCCACTGAATGACAATGATCTGTAAATGTATGTTACCCAAGCCATGTGGAGTACTCTGTTGCAAATGCTAGGGAGTACCCCTGAGGAAGTCTTTGTTTTGGAATATTTGCCCGCGATAGCAAAACGCAGTGAGGTATTGAGAATTGGGGTGCAATGGAATGGAGAAAAACCCATTTTTCAAGTCAATGACCGTGAAATGTTTGGCTTCCATGAGTATGTTGCAAAGGATTGTGGCAGGATTTGGTACTACTGTAAATGCAGCTACTACAATATAATTTAATGGGCGCAAGTCCTGTATCGTCCTCCAACTTTATCCCTTTACCCTTTTGACAGGATACATTGCCGTATTACACAGGGACTCTGAAGGTACTATGATGCCCTGCTGCCCTAATGCCACAATTATCTCATGTCCTTTAACTTGATACGGACTGTTACGATGCTCTTCAAGAGCCATACATCGTGGGGTTGTCCGTTCATAAAGTGCTGGGTACCCTTGCCGATTCCTCTAAATATGCGGGCATTGGGTAAGGTACATTTCTATGCTGAATCATTATTTGGCATGGGGTACAAATCTCGATTATCCTTTCACCATTGCTATCAACGTCTTCAAACAGCTGTCCATCTGACAGCCCCTCTCAATGGCTGAACCGGATCAATGCACAGAAATGTATGCCACTTATCTCCCACCTCATCAGTTCCTATTAACACTACCTTGTCGTTCGCAATCATCACCGCTTCCAAGACTAGAGTAATAATGGGACCTGGAGCATGATTTTGGGGAACTGCTGGCCTCAACAGAAATTCAGACGGCTCTCTCCATGGTTTATATCTGTTGTCAGGCACCCAACTCAACACTGTTGCTCCGTTCATGAACAAATCTAGGTGTTTCTCTAGTAGCTATGTAACTGTACAATACTCGTGTCCCTGCCAGAACCCTAGCATAACAGATTCCTTGCATGTTACATTTTACTCCTTCTGTAAATTTGATTGTCACATTTAACTTGCTTAGCAGGTCCCTGCTTAACAAATTCACTGGTGCTTCTGTTGAAAACAATAGTGGAGCGAACTCCTCTTGAGTACCTACCTTGATGGGTAAATCTTCTGTAAATGGAACCTATTGTATTGCCCCAGTGAACCCCTGCATGTCCAATACCTTTCTTGATAAGGTGGAAGCACCCCTCCATTATGCATGATTTTGTTACACCTATACCAACCATGAAAACAAATGATTTGTTACCTATCTCCACACCTACCATGAGTTTCTCATCCGGGTTGGTAGTGATTGACAGGACTTGGTATGTCAGGGCTCTCTGTGGGCTGTCCTAATCTGGATAGGTGGTCGACACTGGGAATAGGAAGGGGTTACTGCCCACCACATTCGCCCCTGTATAATGCATCACTGTGTCGTGCGTCAAAGCGTTTTTGTACCATAGTTGGGGCACTGACTGCTGTGTTTGTTGTTGTGCATACACTGGTGCGACATTTGGTATGGGGGGGTTGCATCTGTTGTGATAATGATGCCTGATACCATTGTTGCTACCGCTGCTGGGGCACCTGTGTGGGGCCTGGGCTATAAGGGACACCCGGGGCCTTATTCCCAAAGGCTGATAATATGTAGTTGGGACCGCCGATCTGCTGGGGTAGGTAATGGGTTGATCTGAATACGCTTGTCTAGTTCTATATTCCTGCGCAAAATGGCCCATTCTACCACATAGCTTACATGGTCGCAGCCCTCCAAATCTCAGCCCCATCCCTCCAAATCGTCTTCTGCCTTCTTACCCCCCCCCCCCTTGGAATCCACCACTCCCTCGCTGAGAACCTCTCTGGTAACCTCAGGAATCTGGATAAGCTTGGTTCCCTTCTGTCCACTCTGGTACAATTCTCGTGTCCACCTGCCCCACATCGGGCTTGTAATCACTGCACCTTCTATACTCGACTTTGCTAGTTTATTCTGCACTAACCTAGCCTCTGCCTTCTGTGTGTTATCCCCGACTTCCTTCTCCTGCCTTTGCCTACAATGGTGTACTATGATTGCCTGAATCTCTGCCCATTCCCACTACTTTGACCAAAATGTTCAGCACATCCTTTGGGAGTCCGTTCTTTAACATGTGGTAAAATATTGCTATATTCTTATCCTATGGTTCCCCCGTTTCTGGTCTCCACATCTACTGAATTTGGTTTATATATTGTGTTGGGTCTTTGTCCTCTTTCATGGTGCGTACCATAATCAAATGTATGTCCGGTGTGTCGAGTTAAGCTGTCCTTAAAGCAGCCCATACCTGTTGCCCGACAGTCATTAAAATGTGCTCCATCATGATTGTCATTACCCATTTGTACCCCTGTATTAACCGATTTCCTCAAAATATCGTCTGCTTGGTCTCCTAATAATGCAGCAAACAAACTTTCCATACCCACCACCGCTAATGTAATGCCTGCGGTTTGCTTTTCAAGTGCATATATCCACTTGCCTGCTGATTCTGCACCCCATAAACTCTCTACTCTTGGTGTTACCCGTGGTAGTATCTCTTCCCCCTCCCCACCCCCTGCTCCTCATCATTCCCCATTCCTTCTCCTCTGCTACTCGTGCATCTGTATCTGATATAATCGACTCATAATCTAGACTATCAGCACCCTGTGGTCCCGCTTGAGGTCTCTCATCGTCACAGCCATCATCCTTCATTTCAGCGTGGAAATCCTTAATCACGGTACTGCCATTAAAATAAAATATCTCCTGCTCGCTATTCATCTGTACCTATTGGTGCTCTTCACCCTGCTCCCTCTCCTAGCGATACTCACGCAAGCTGTGCCTCTGCCCTTCGAAGCGCTGTTTCTAAGTCGCTCCATGCTCTGTTCTCTGTCTCCACAACTAATGGGTCACCTGTTACATTCACTAGTGAGGGCTGTGGGACGTTTTCATAGGTGGCAGGGGCTCTTTGTTGTTGCAGGGCTACAGGAAGCACATATTCTGGATTAGAATATCCTGCAGCTGCTTGCATGGGGTCACATTCCTGTGGGGGCGGCGGGGCTGTGGGTGTTCCAGGGGCGTCGCAGGGTGTGGGTGTTTATACAAGGTGTGGGGCTAACGCAGGGGGGCGGGGTTACGATTTCTCATTCCTTAGGCTCTTCAGTGACATCTTTTAAATCCTCATCCATCCTCCAAAGATTAAGAGTGCTCTGCCTGTTCTTCAACCTTCTCCCTTTATATTCTGCGGCTAGATACGTATGCATATGGCCCAACACTTCCTTATTATTCGTTCCTTCTTCAGGCTAAGGCTTATACACCCTCCTCTCGTATCAGTGACCCACTCACAATGGTACTTAAATATCTTTTCCCGGTAGAGAGGAAGCGCAGTACACATGTATTCGAGTTGGGTAATATCACTCATAATTACTTACTTCTAGTTATGCACCTATAATAACCTTTTTGTTTCCTAACCATCGATCCAGCGATGCCGATCTACCTCGCCCTACCAATACTGCCCACACTCCCTGTTCCCCCTCCCCTTTTCTCCTCAGCCCACACACTTATTACTCCACACCTCTCGTCACACAACTCAACAACCACCACTTCACATATTCTCATTATGAGGAAGACATTGAGCATATCATAGTGGACCTGATGGCCTCTCCAAGGCGGTCCTTAACCTTCATCCAAAATTATGGGCTCGGCTTCTGAGTACTTTTTATGACAGTAGAACAGTTTTACATGTCACAT
Source organism: Ambystoma mexicanum (assembly GCF_040938575.1). NCBI lineage: Eukaryota > Metazoa > Chordata > Amphibia > Caudata > Ambystomatidae > Ambystoma > Ambystoma mexicanum. Next base: position 140,892,758 of record NC_090930.1, on the reverse strand, counting down.
CATGTATGTACATGTTCTCAAACTGAGGATCCCTCCTTCCGCCCAGCCCCCTCGTCAAACAAACATTAGCGGTTCCTAGTACATTCCTTAACTGTGTCAACTGTCTCTTTTCCTTAAATTGATCACTGTGGCTAAAGTTTGTTCACCAATTCTTCAAGGTCTTGTCCGGGTCTCTCCCCGTGCAGTGTGTGTGTTCCTTTTCAGGGTGTGCTCATCGAGCACTGGGTACCCCCCCTCGTTCACGTCATACTGCTCGTATCCTCATCGAGTATAACCCCTTTCCTCTCCCCCTCCCTTCTTCTTGCTTACTTCTGCCCTTGCTGTAGTGGTCCGTGCTCGCACCGCCTCTAGTGCACGTCCTATCCTCATTTTTGTATGGCCCCTTCCCAATCCACTCTAAACTGATTCAATTCATCATTCACTGTTGCCGTCAGCTTGTCCATTAGGTACATATCTCTAAGTTTCTTCAGCCATTCCTTCTTGTTAGGAACTGAAACACGCTTCCATTCCTGGGCCACCACCACCCTACCCGCCCTGAGCATGGGTTCCAACAATCTGGGGTACCTATGGGCCTCTGAATCTCTCGGGGGTGGAGCCCCAAAAGCATTTGTAGGGGGATCAAGGGGTAGCGTCACACCTGTCGTCTCCGCCATCCACCCAAGAAGGTCCCTCCAGTAAGATTGGATCCGAGGACAGTGCCACCACATATGACCTCTAGAGCGGACCTGGTCACACCCTCTCGGACACAGTGGGGCTCACCCTGCAAACATTCAAGAAATCTTGAGGGGATCTCTGTGCTACCCCTGGAGTATCTTAAAATGATGCTCCATATCTGCCGTAAAGAGGTTTCAATTAAATGCAATTTTATATATGCTCCCCCATGCCTCCTCCATAATTTCCTCCGCAGCTAGCTCATTCCAATACTGTTTAAAGCCCTGCCTGTTCTTCTTATCGCTTGTATTCATAACCTTATATGGAGACCTTTCCCTGTATGCGCCATGTCCAGTGTTTTCTCAAAAGGAGTGAGTGGTCGCCTCACTTTCTCTCCCCATTTACGGTCTGTCAGGATACCTTTCAATTTCAAGTATTAAAATATGCTTGATCCTACCGGTCACAGCGTGACGGGTTGCATCAAGACACAGTATCTAATTCACTTGTTAGATAATGTTTCACAATGCATTCAATTCCAGGCTATTTTGGCCTGTGTAGGTATTGGATTACTCAAGACAAGGCCTTCAATTGGCCCAAACCATTAAGTTCAATCAATCAGTTTTTCAAGTTATAATTAGGAAGACGGATATCAAAAGGAAAAAGCAATTTAACCAAAAAACAATGGTACAAGTATCCATATACATATACAGAAGTAGTTTTCATTAGCACATTGTATCTCATTACATAGTTGTGTTATAGGTCCACACAGCTATATTGTACAAAGTTCTGGACACAATTCTTCAATATATGTGTTCAATCGTATATATTAGGCTCCTACACCGATGTCATGATTGCCAAGGCGTTTCGGATAATAAATCCTTCTTCAGGGCTTTTAGAGCCTACTATTTCTTATACATGTCCAACTTGCGTGTCATGATGTGTACCTGAAAGGTAACCCACAGAGACAGTGCTTTAGAGGAAGTTGTGAGTAACAAATATATCAATAATGGAATATATTGGTAATGTAGGAAGACTGACCTTAAGTATTCCCTGTAACGATATATAGTCCTTGTTGACTGTATTTCATCCTCATACAGTTAGGGGAAAAGTGTATGCTTTCGCTGTTATGTGACTTACAGCTCGGGCGCTGAATATACGAATCATAGACTGGCTGTTGGAATTCCTGGGACTGCGAACCTGCAGAGTCTCGCTGGCCGGTATATGCTCACTGGAGTGGTGTTTCTGACACGTATATGGACAGATGCAACTGTCTAGACTTAGGAATTAAAGGAAACATGAAATTTTATCTAATCTTAAACCTCGGATTGTCATGTGAATATATGAAGCGGAGGGTGTCGGCAACAGTAAGCTTACACTACACGATAGGAGTGTCAAATTACTAACTCCAAAATCATCACACTACCCACGGTGTATGTCCCGTGCCGTTATGCGAAGAAGATGGTCGCTCAAATGGTCACTATGTTACCGATAGCAAGTGACTAGTATTATTCTAAATTTCTTCACTGAGACCGCGTTGTGTGTCAACGCGGCCCCGAGTTTTCAAAAACACTGTAACATTCTATTCAATACAAGGGGCTGCTGTGCTGTCGAACGTCCAGTAAGGGCCTATAACTGTGGGCCCACCGCTCATAACGCAGGTGTTCTTCTACAAGCGCCAAATAAATAAATGCAGCGCTTAACAAATTTGCGACGGTCCCTGATCGACACCAGTCTCTTCAAGGAGGAGAGTGCGGCAACCGTATTGTTAATATGGTTGCTAGGCAACTGCAACGCGTGCGTATAACCTAGTCTAGTCACCATATTGGTGTGGGAGTGTACGCATTACTATGGTAATGTCTATCTCACATAACCAATGCTTGCTACAAGTCCGGAAACAGATATCCGAACCGCTTATTCTGCAAAATGTTATGCTAGCCAATAAGAGTAAAATAATACTTGTGTCAGGAATGCGTCCTCCCTACAGATTGGCTCGTAGTTATTTGACTTAAAAGGGTCCCGCACTGTTAAGGTGCGTGAACTAACAGCCCGATGTCCATGTCGGGGAGCAGGTTACATGAGAAGTAACGGGAAGACAGGGGAGGGGCAAACCGCCGACAGGTATTGACTGGCTGCCCCTACCCTATCTAGATTAAGGGACCAGATGACTGGTATGCCATCAGGATGAGTTTGTCTGTGAATCCTATAGTTAACAGATAAATCTGCAATATAAGTGCAAAGAAATATTAGGTGCTCCAACAGCATGCTGGATTGTGTAGGTAAGTCTTCTCGTTGTAGGATGCGTTTCCCTGTGGGGTATCCAATAGTACAAACTAATTGTCCATGTGGTAACGTGACTAATATGTGATTTTAAGAGTCATAGACACACACCTCAAATTGGCGCATACCACAATTGTAAGGCGAACAGATTAGCTTAAAGTTATTATTAGATAATGGAAGTATCCAGAGATTAGACCATTGTAATGTCCATCACCATTGATCGTCAATCTAACCTTAAGCACTAGTGATATTGGAGAAAGGAAACTCAGCTGCTGCAATACAGTGTGAGGCATACAGTACTGTATCATATATGGTCTCACATCTTAGTTAGCAAGCCCTCCAGGACAATATCCTTGACATTTTCATGAATTAAAAATTTGCATTAAATATTAGGTTACCATACACAGTCTCTAACACCAGATCCACAATTCGTATGGTCAGTAACACAGATTGTCGATTGCAAAAAAATCATGGTGAGTGGCACATATCAACTCAAGTGGCTCAAGGTCAATCCACAAAACCTCTCTTTGTAATAACTTCCTGCTTAGATCACCTCCTCTACTTCCCAAAGTTACCTTTTCTAAAATCACACATTTCAACTGGGCCACTGTCTGTCTCGCTTCTAAAAAATGCGTTTCTACAGGGGATTTAAGGTTCTTTGGGCCTCATCACGAATTTTACGGTAACCCTTAAATACGGCAGTAACGCTATTACCGCCGCATTTAAGGGTCCACCAAATCACAACCCTGGCGGATTCCCCCCCCAGCTCTGAGCTGGGGGCAAATCCGCCGCAATTTTGCCGATTTTCAACGCTATTGCCGTCTCCGGGAAACCCAGCGGCGGCAATAGCATGAAAATTCCCCATTGGGCCCAATGGGGAATGGGAACTTACCGTTCCGCCAAACTTGTGATCCAGCGCTAATAGCGCCAGCGTGTTGGCGGTAGGGCTAATAGCCCGGGAGGTGATACCGCCGGGGTTAGCGCCCAACGCGTGTTGAGGCCCTCTTTGTGCGTATATTTGATTTATGTTCCGCCCCACAGAGTTTTGCTTTTCTTGTCGTAATACCAACATAGTAGTATCCACAAGGGCATTTTATTGCGTAAACCAAATTTTTAGAGTCACAAGTACATGAGTGCTTCACTGAAATTGCTTTTCGAGAGTGAGGATGTGTAATTTTATTTCCTGTAATAATACCACAGTGCTGGCAATTGTGGCACGGTTGTGTCCCTCTGTGTTTATTATTGCTGGCTGTTCATGATTGCATCTCTGCTTTAACAAGACTGTTTCATATGGCTTTACTATTGCAATAGTTAAAAGTCGGCAGTTGCCTAAAAGGTGGTTGCATTGTCGGATCCATCTGCAGCATAGGCCAATTTTTCTTAATAATTCCCTTGCTCTTATGGCTCTGGAGTGAGTGTGTTGTCACATAGACTAGTGACTGTCCTTCCTTTGAGCGGGTTTAGGTGTTAACGGAGTGTCTCTTTCGATGGTATCCACTTTTGCAGCGATATTGGAAATAAGAGTGGAATTGTAGTCTCTCTCATGGAATTTAGTTCGTAATACACTCAAACTGTGTTCTGTACTCATCAGTTTCCGAGATATTCCGCCTATAATGGCGGAACTGACTTAAAGGTACACTCTAAATGGTACGCTTTGGATGAAAACTCGTAGCCTATAACAAGCTATTCCGATCTGTGGTCTTAGTTTAGATCCTTGTTGCTAAATTGCTGTCTTTAATGTAAACCTCTACATCCAAAACATGTATGTTTGTTCTACTGACGGTGTTGGTAAACTTATTCCGTGGCTGCATGTTGTTCATTATGTCAAAGAAGTTTTGTAGCTCGTCCTCGGGGGCCAGACCAAATTCCGAACACATCATCAATATATCTGACAAAGATTGGTAGATGTTGTGTCCATCTTGGTGATGTCCGTACATGCTCCAGATAGAACATGTAAGTATTGGCGAATGTGGGGGCCATCGCCACACCCATGCTTGTTCCTGATAACTGTAAGTAATATTTATCCTGAAATCTGAAGAAATTGTTCATCAGAACCAGTTTCAGAAGTGTATGAAGACTGTCTCCCTCACAATCTGGTGAGCGTAGTAGTAATCCTTCAACTGCTACCAATCCCGCCTCACGTGCAATGTTAGTGTAGAGGGAGGTTACGTCCATTGTGAAGAGAATACCCCTTCCTTCTACAAATTGGACATCCTTGAGCATGCATAAAAGTGCATTGTGTCTTTAATGTAGATCTCCGTCTTCTGGATCAGCAGTTGTAGCACTCTGTCGAGATATTTCGCTAGGGGTTCCAGGATGCCGTCTGTGGCTGCTATGAGCAGACGCCCTGGTGATTTGACAAGTCTTGTGAATTTTGGGAAGGATATATAGGACTGGAGTGATGGGATGTTTGTTCTCAAGAAACTTGCGTGTTTTGTCTGAGGACTCCTCTGTCCAACGCCTCATCCAGAACTTCCTGAATCAGCGCACGGATACGGTCCATTGGATTGAATTGGATTTTTCTATAGGTCTCTGGGTCTGCCAGCTGTTGTCTGACCCAATTTCCTCAAGATAGTCTGCTTTATCCATTAGGACCAGTGCCCCTCCCTTGTCGACAGGTTTAAAAATGATATCCTCGTTGTCGAGTAGATTTCATAGAACTTGTCTATCACTGTTAAAGAAGTTACTGTTTCTCTTTGGTTTAAACGTCAATATCTTGAAGTCTTCCAGTACCCTTTTTTTCAAACACTGTTAGAACATGGTTTTGAACGGGTGGGATAAAGGTACTCTTTCGGACCATCTCCAGATGCTCAGATGGTTCTTCTTCCTCTGCAGTGTCCATCTCTAACGAGTTGAAGAAAACCTTCAATTTTAATGTTCTCATTAATTTGAAAAAATCTATTTTTCCTCTTAAGAGATTACTGCAATGCTCTGGTACAAATGACAACCCCTTTCCCAGTATCGCTAGTTATAATCAGGAGAGGGTATAGGAGGAGATGTTGACTACTAAGTCTTATTGTTGATTGGCTTCTTTCTTGGAGGATTTTTTCTTTTTTCCCCTTCTGGTGGGGCCTTTTCTAAAAAAAAAACACCTGTGCCTGCTTCCACCTCAATTTCTGGGCCAGGTGCGGTGTCTCCGACCGTAATAGATCCTGCTGCTGTATCTAACTCAGCGCTTGAGACCGTCCCCCATGACCTCTGACACTGCCCTGTAGTCTACAAATTCTCCCTCTCGGAACAGCTGTCCCACTCTCTCCAACCCTCTATCTGACCATATTTGGGTGTTGCAGAAGCCCCTGCCCCTCAATCCTATGTCTGGGCCCCAAACTGAAGACATCGGGGTGGGCCATACGGACAGATTCTGTCTGTTTTCCCTCCCTCCACAGGGACCATCCCAGGGTGGGATGATTTTTTAATCTGCTCTGTATTTCTTCCTGGGGGGCCCATAAGAAGTCCCTCACTTTGGCCGGGTGTGCATCGAGATCTTCGAGATACGCCCAATAGGTCCCCAGGTCATCTCGCATATGCTCCAACAGCACTCTAACTTGGGCTACTTTATAGTAGAGCGGGAAGTCCGGGAGGACAAAACCTCCCTCCTCCCTAGGCAGGGTGAGGGTAGATCGCTTGGTCATTGTCGTGTTGTTCTGCGATACGAACCTCTGTACACAGGCTTGGAGCTCCCTAAAGATTGATTCAGTTACCTTTATGGAGAGGACCAAGAACAGGTATAAAAGCCCCGGGAGGATATTCATTTTCACTGCGGTCATGTGTCCATACCAAGATATTATCATACTACCCCATCGGCCACCATGAGGGGATCCAACTAAGCCATTGCCAGCAATTCTAGTTCTCTAGGAAGTTGTACCCCCCAGGTACGTGGTCGCAAATCTTTCAACCTTGACCCCTAGCAGTCGGTTCACTGGGTCTAGATCGGGATCGACTGCACGAAGTGGCATCAGCATTGATTTAGACTTATTCATTTGTAGACCTGAAAAGGCTCCAAAAGCCTCGATGAGCGAAAACAGTGCCGGGAGTAAGACTGACACATCTACCAGGTATCCCAGGATATCGTCTGCGGATAGGGAATGTTTAAATTTGACCCCCCCCTCAGAATCCCCTTTATTCTCAGATAGTTTCTCACCGCTATCGCTAGGGGCTCCATTGTAAAGGTGTACAATAAGGGAGAATGTGGACACCCTTGTCTCGTACCTCTTGTAAGTCAGAGCGGGGCTGTCATCTCCCCATTCACCTGTATTCTTGCGGTCGGCACCTTTTTCAAAGCCGCCACCCTTCTCATGTTTTCCCCGAATCCCATTTTCTCTACGAGGATGGTCATGTACCTCCACTCCACCCTATCAAAAGCCTTTAAATCCGAATAGGCCATCAACAATCTGGCCAATGAAACTGACAGGTTTAAAGATATTTTGGGATTATTTCTTGAAACATAGAGTTAGTGTGTCTCATATGAACCATTAATAATATGTGTGCACTTTCTTCCTCTCCTCTTTTTCTTCTCTTCTTTTTCTTCTTCCTTTGCTTTATTGTTAAGTTCCTTTTAGAAAGTTCATATTTAATTATCAAGTTTGTTTGTTCATCTGCACTTCTGCTTTAATTGTACGAATTTACTGTTGTCATGTATCATCTGTTTGTGATACATAAAATAAAAAGTTGAATCAGAAAAAAAAATGCCTTCTCTGAGTCAAGTGACAGCAGGCAGGCGTCAAGATTGGATTCTCGTGCATAGTGCATCAGGTTGATTGTCTTTCGGATGTTACCCGACCCCTGACACCCTTTAAGAAAGCCGACCTGGTCGCCGTAGACCAGGGAGGGCATGAATCCCTCCAACCTCCTGCTCAACACTTTCGCCAGGATCTTGACATCTGTGTTCAGTAAGGAGATTGGGCGGTAGGATGAACATTGTGTCGGGTCCTTACCCTCCTTTGGGAGAACCACTATTAAGGCTCCCGTCATTGTCCCTGGCAAGATCTCTCCCTTCAGGACTGCATTCACAAGCCTAGATAAGTGGGAGGCCAGGGTGGATCGGTACGATTTAAAAAAAAAAAACATCACAGAGAACCCGTCCTCCCCCTGCATCGTACCTCCCTTCATTGATTTAATTGCTTGGACAATTTTCGGCCTCCGTCACCGGGATCTCTAATTCCGCGGATACATCCTTGGGCAATCCTGGTATGGGGGGCTGTGCTAGAAAGTGCTAGAGGTCCAACCTCTCCATTTTCATGAAGATCAAAATATTCTAGTATGCTATCCAGTACCATTTGGGCTATTTCCCTATCTTTCAAGAGTGTATCAATACATTTTCATATCCTTCTTCGCCTGCACACCCTACCCCCTCTCAGTGTAACCCGCCCCATGTCATGGTCCTACCAAGGGACAGGGTCAACCCGTGGGTCTTTTATATATCTTTTATATATCCAGATAGGGGGCTCTCCACTAGGATGTAGTCAATCTTTGAAAATGTTTCTTGGACTTTCGAGTAGTACGTGAAGGGGGAGTCCCCCGGAGACGTGCCCAGCTCTGAATTGATGTTAGTAAAGTTTTGTGACGTAGGTTCATCTAGTGTATGGGTTTTACATTCATCCTTTTCCTATCCCTCATGGGACCCAAGACCATGTTTAAATTTCCTCCCACTATGAGGGTGCCCCCCAAAAACAATCTAAACCTATCCCTGGTTTTCTCCCAAAAGGGGACCTGACCTTTGTTCGGGATGTAAATCACTCCCAGCATGAGGGGGTTCCTCTGCAGATCGCTTTTGATGACCAAGTATCGGTTCTCCGGGTCCCTGATCCTCACCTCCGTTCTAAAGTCCAGATTATTGGCCATGATAATTGCTACACCCCTTTTCTTGGCCTTATATGAGGCTTGATGTATGCCTCCTATCCCACCTCCCCAGATGATAGGTTCCTTCCCCAGCACCCACTGTGTTTTTTGGAATAAAAGCGAATTCACCTTGGCACGTTTGAATTCTCTAGCCAGGAGGGACCTCTTTGTGGGTGAATTAATTCCCCTAGTGTTCAGTGAGCCCAACTCCAGGACAGGTAATGTGTCAGCTATTGGGCTTCCGGACGCCTCCTGCGTCCTGCCATCAATGCTGGCTCTGTCGGCTTTCCTCTGTTGCCCCTCAACCAGGGGCTTCTGTATGCTAGAATCCACAAACACCCCACCCCCCATCTGCTCCCTCTAAACCCAGTAAGATTCCCCCCCTCCTTCCTGCAGGGAGCCCGATCCCATCTTCGCCCCCGCTACCACTGTAACCATCTCACTCGTCTCCTTGCCCTGCTGCCCCCCAGTGACCCCCCCTCACCGCCCGTCGCCCAGCCAGTCAATTCGACCATTCCTGGTACTTGACTGGACCACCAGGTATGCCCGGTTCCCCCGGGACTATTGTCGCAAAAAGCTCCTAGATTGAGCCCTCCAGTGAACCCCCACATTTTTTAAAGCTTCCCCCCTCCCTCCACAATTACCCAGGTTGTATCCCCCAGGATCAATTAACAACACGCGCCCCCCCCCCCACCTTAATGTCGACCAGGGCGTGGTGTTACTGGCTTTGGAGATAATGATGCCAGATTTCTTGAGCTGCGGCCAGTGTAAACATTCCCCCGCAGCACCATCAGGGGCCATCGTTGTGCGCAGGGATGTTCAAAATTTTAAACTTTATCGAGCCCTGGTTCCTGTTTCCCGACTCTCGACTCTACTCTCCTTTCCCGCTTCTTCCTCTTGCGGCTTCCCCGGTGGGCTGTCTCTGGTCGTCTGTGGTTTCGACATAGTATCTGATTGCCCCTCTGATCTCCTCCTTTATGACCAGTCTAGACTGTTGGCCCTTATACTCAAATGACAGTGAAAAAGGTAACCCCAACAGTATCGAATTCCTTTCTCGCACAAGCATTGTCAGTTGGGCCACACATCCTCCTCCTGGGCAAGGTGAATGTGGAAAGGTCCTGGAAAATTGTTATTATATGTGATGGAGGCAGCTTTCCTAGCTTCCTCCAATATTTTCCCTTTCTCTGCGTAATAGTAGAAGCAAACCAGGACTAAGCGGGGTCCTCCTGCATGGCCCCACGCCCTATGCGTTCTGTCGATGGTGAGATTGTTCGTTGCTTCGCCGGATACTGGTTAGCCTTCATACCCTGCAGCCTGTCCTCCATCGCGTCCACCTTGTGGTCCATCTTACCTAATCTGTGGCCTATGTCAGCCCACATTTTATTTTCCTGCAATATGGCAGCTATATCGGATCTATGTGTTTATTACGACCCCCAGAAGTCCAACGGGCGAAAATGGCGACTTGTTTTTATTTTTTACAACACCTACATATGCGGGGTAGACCCCCTCAACTTCCCCATACTAATATTCTATCCCATACCCCCCCACCCACATATATGGTTTAAGGGGGGGTTAAAATTCTGAGGACGTCATTTTGGTCTATTTCTGCTATATCCTCCTTTGTAGACATGGAATCCTCTGCTTGGGCTGCCATTCCATGGGGGGTGGGGGGTTGTGTGACCCTGGCTTCCCACAGTGTCCCTGAATCAGAATTCCTGAAGTGCCTCTCTCCAGTTCATTCAGGCAATACCTGTGTGTGGCAGGTGTTCTTCATCTGCGGGTGGGCTAAGCATCCACCTCACCCTGGGGGGTTTGGTGCTGCTCATCCACTCTAGGTCTTGCGCCGCTCTAGGGAGTGGGCTCTGCGTTTGGGCCTACCCCTCCTTCTCGCCACTGCTCTTCAACATATTACTGATGCCTCTAATCAAGGTCATTAAAAAACACGGCCTCACTTGCTATAACTATGCTGATACCACACAGATTGTCTATAAAATACAAGACACACAGGACGGAAAGGCAACATTAGAATAATGCATACAAGAACTCAAGTAACAGCCTCAAACTCAGCCCGGACAAAACCAAAATGATGATCGTACCCAAAAACGAGGAAACCAATCACTACATACCATGGCTGACAGAAATGAGAAAAGTACCCATTCCGATAATGATCGTAAAGAACCCGTGAGTCTTAATGGACAACGAACTAACACTGCAGGCAGAAGTAAACGCTATAATCAAGAAACGTTTCTTCCTCCTGCACGTAGTAAAATTGATCTTACCATTCCTCTCTTTCACGCACAAAACACTCCCCATCATCACAATCATGTCCAGAGTAGGCTTCGCCAACAGCCTATACCTAGGAATGCCAGAACGACTATTAAACGAATCCAGCCCATCCAAAACACTACAGCAAGACTACTGCTCAAACTACTGTGAAGAGAACACATTACCCCAGCGCTGAAACCGCTACACTGGCTACCAATAAAGCAGCGAATAAAGTTCTAAACGATATGCATAACACACAATGCAATCCATAACAAGGAGTAGAGCTCCTAAAGGAGAAAATAAGTCTACCATCCCACAAGACCACTAAGATCAAGCAACGACATACGACTAGAACCAAAACCTTCGGGGGATCTTCATTCTCTCCCCTGGCAGCAATATCCTGGAGTCACCTACCCAAAAAAATACACAACACAAAGGATCATCTGAAATTCGGAAAACTGCTAAAAACCTGGCTTTTTTTCTCCAGAAACTGGATGAAATGACTATGAAAGATTAGAACCCTTCGGGAACAAGCTATCACGGGAAGAAACCATAACCCTAAATCAATTCCTGACCTAACCATAAGCTGGAGGCACCCCCCCTCCTCCCGTCTACCCAACCCACATAACGTTAATCCACAGAAAAACCTAGGTAGGTTAAATCCCTGCACGGGCACAAAGATGCAAGGGTGTAGAAGTAAAAGAAGGAGAGAGGGGAGAGAAGAAGAAAGACAAACAAATACAAAAAACACCTAACACAACTCTCAAGTTTCCTCATACAACTGTCATACAGAAAACCAGACAACCGCCTCTCTGCACAGCAACCCACACGCACTTCACCACATTGCAACAACAGACTAACAACACATAACAAAGCACAACAGCACATGGGAGTTTGCACAGACCTGAAAACCGAACTGAAGCTGCCAACACAATATCACAATTTCTCTTTTCTATTCCCAACTACACCCTACTAACGCCCCACCACCACCCTTTTTTTCCACAATCTCCTTTTCAGATGCGCTGGGCGCCTGAGGACCACTTCGGTGGTGATGGTGCGCAGTACAAAAACCTTTAACATTAGTAGGGTTACACGCTGAAATCTTAGTGTAGTTGCACCCCTGATTGACATTATGTAGGTTTTTGCCCAGCATTCATCATTTGTCAGCAATTGCTTATCCCATGAAATATCCTTGTGCTTTTATTCACTTCCCAAGATAGCATTGTGACCCTATAGCAGCTTTTGCCACCAAACTCGCATCCCACCGTTTCCAGGCATTGCTATCTAAAGTCCAGGTTCTAATAATGTTTGCAGAAATTTCAGTCTAATTCTTTTGTACTCATTCGATTACCAGAGATTGTCATTAAAAGTCAAGATACTTCATCATTTACCAGGTAATGGGATGCTAGAGTACAAAGTCAAAAAATGCAATTGAGGGTGCAGCGCAGCTCTTCACTTTATGCTATAACCCTGCCTCCTGTTCTCCCATTGTTGGGAGCAGGCATTCTTTGATGTGTGTGTTCCTTTTCAATGCATTACTTTGAATGTAGGTTGCTATGGACAGCAGTGAATGTTTGGTTTATAGTACTTGGCCCTTTCAATCTCCTCAGCCTTCTTCCTTGTACATGACAACAGATGGCCATTGCTTGCTCTCCCACCAAACAGCCACAACAGAAAAAGGAAGAAATAGGCGTACCACACTACTTACCATATGTCTTCTGCTCAGTTAGTCTTCATATGGTGTCTGTTGGGTTATGGATAATAATTAAAAACGATTATTTTGGCTGTTTCCAGTCTCTTGGATTGTAGTGATGAAGCAACGTATATAGATTAAAGAAGAGTTCTTTAATTTAGTTGATAATCTCAGTGATAGCACCTCGGATGAGGTTTCAAATACAAGGATATTCTGGTTCTCTCACCACGTTAAGGATTGCTGGATGTGGTTAGCAGCCTGAAACTCCTACCTATACTATCACAGGGATTTGCTTAATTTTTTACATTTCAACATGTTGGACATTCCACCATTATGGTGAAGATTGTAAGTAGAGACAATCTGCCAAGCAGTTGCAAATGATTTTGGTGTAGTCGGATGTGGGCAGAAAGAATGTCCAGTTATCCACCTTCATTGTCTCAATCATTAGTGTAACGCTCACCTGACTCCCACGGAGGCGCTGGTCTAGTCTGGGTTGCTGTGGCCTCTTCGAGCATGATGCGCAGAACTCGGAACACCGACTGAACTGGACCCTCAAATCTTGCTTGTCTGGCCCGAAGGAATATCCTTCTTATGGTTTGAAAGGATGAACTCTCCATCCTGCTTCTGGTGCAGGGGCGTGTGTTTGTCCAGTTACTTCACTGGTTTTCAGAATGGCGCTGGCAAAATCCACTTGACTTTTCTGAGCGGAACGCCGTAAGTATGAAGATTACAAAAGTTCAAGTGTTGAGCCTCCTTTTCTGTTGCCTTCCTAACCTGTGATCTGTCCTTTATTTCAGGTGCAGAATGAAGGCGATGCGTTGAGGGATTGACTTGCCGATGGTAAACTCAGGTGAGTTAGCGATGGGGGCGACCCCTCTTAATGTCTTTATATTCCTCCAGTAATGTCTTTTGTCCTTTCCCCATAGGGGACGGGGTGCGGTACCTGCCAACGAAGTGGTGCCGACCCGAAATGAGGAATGATCCACCAACAGAAAACCGGTAAGTGTTATGGCGGAAAATTAGGCTTTCCTCATATGTTCCTTCTGCTCACCTTTTGTCTCTTCTTCTCTCCCCTAGGCGCAGAGATGTGGCGACCGGTGCAGACAGTCGCCGTGGAGCCAGAAGAACTCCCGAGGACAGGTGAGTGAAGCGCGGCGCTGCAGCGAGCAACGCAATGCTTTTAAATGAAAGTCTTTTCTCATGAACGCTGGCGTGAAGGTTCCGGATGCAGGTAAGAAGTTTGATAAAATTCTTGGTTTTCACCTTTCTCTTCTCTTCTTTCCTTACAGGTTTTCCAGGATCGAGGCGGGCGTGGCTGGAGACCAGATGCAGGAGCAGACACGGTGAGCGTTCAGCTGTTTGGATGCAGAACAACGCGAAGCGTGAGCTACTGTCTGGGTGTGGCTTAAATAGCCCCCAAAGTAGTTCCAGGTAAGTATCCTTCCCTGGCCACGCCCGAGTGGCAAAATAGTCCCAATGAAAAAATAGTCCCTTTCACGTCTCAGGGAGGCCTGAATCTTGCAGCATGGTCTGCATCAGGTAAGTGCACAAAACACCTTCCTTTTATGAGCCTGGTGCTTATGGCGCCAGGACAGAGTCGAAAGAGCCCCTATAAGGGGCCGCTGGGCTTTTACCCGGGGGCGTGATGCCTGCTCCCGGGGGTGCTGGGCCTGGCCTGGTGCTCCGGGGGTAGGCATCATGACAATTGGGGAGGGCAGATTTCCGATCACATCTGCCGGCACCAGAATAATTTGCAACTTCTTGACAAGTTGTCTCTACTATCTTCCGAAGAACTATAACCACATATGAGATTGGTGGTCTTGCCTGATCTTTCACAATATATCTTCTCTACTCCTGCTGAAGTTGTAATACAACTGTGAAACACGTGTTGAGGAATTTGTGCTTGATTTGTAACATAATTGTGGAAAGGATAGGAATGTATGTTCTATCTGAAAAATTGGGTTGTGAAAAACATATGGGACCACTGTGACATAAAAGATAACTAATGCCAGTGAAAGACTCTAGCAGCATTTGCAACTAGCGCAAGATACACATCTTCTCTTTCGTATATACTGACTATGTAAAACAGACAGCAATGAGATTGCTCCAGCTATCAATATGCCATTTGTACAGTGCCTCTTCATGAAGCACTTACATTTTTAAATACATAAATACAAAAGCTAGTTATTTGTATAGTTGAACCGTAGCTAGAAAGCAGGTGAGTGTTGTGCAGGTAGAGAAAGATTGTGTAAAACCTTTGGCTTGAAGAATGGATTGCTGCCATCTGAGAAGGATACATTCTAAACAAAATGGCAGAAACCTGAACAGGCACATTAAATGGTTTGTCCAAAATCATAGATCAGATTACCTCTAGAAACTGTACTCTGCCATTCGTTGCAGGAAAACAGTTCTTTATTGTGGCACTAAAATAAAATGGACACGTTTGAGCTTCATTCCTCAGTCATACAAGACTTGCAAGCGCGTTTAGCATATAAAGCTGTCTAGTTCCCAGGTTTGCGTCCACCTATTCTGCGTTGCTCTCATTGACTTTTGTCACCTTTGCATGGAATGTACGTGAGCTGACGAGTGCTTTATGTCCTCTTGTAGTTGAACAGAATGTCGAAACCACATTCCTTGAAAAAGAAAGGATCAATAAATGGATTACAACACTGCAAGATAAAACAGAGAAGAGACAGCCAAAGGAAGTTGTCAAGCCCTTAACAGGTAAGTGGAACTCCTTTTTGCATTCTTTTTTTTTAAAGGAGCTGCCTCCTCTGTGCACTTTTGCTGTCTTGCCATAAGTCCCAGTCATTTGTCTCTATTTTATTTGCATTCGACATTGAGAAAAATACTTCTTGGGGACCTTTCAACCATAGCAACTATCCCTTTCCTGACCAATTAAGAACAGTTTGGAAAATTGGATTTATTCTCACTATGATTTCTATTCTTTGCCTACATATGTATAATGTGCTTTAAGACACTGCACTCCGTGCACTAGCAATGCATTATTTACAAATCAAGCTGATTGGCAGGTGCGGCATTCCATCTACCTGGCAAGTGCCGAAGCGAACACTGCCTCCCCTGTACAGTCTTTTAAATATCTGCAATGGAATTTGATATTCTGACAACTGCTATGTGAAATCTTTCAGAGAAACTGGATCTTTTGCACAACATAATCAACAAATCGAACACTGTCCAGGACCAATATTTTTATTCTTAGTTTTGCTGATAGTCTTATCTTCCTCCAAGCTCACTCTTTGAATTGCTAAAATATTCGTTCTGAGCCTGCAATTCTAGTGTAGCTAGATAGCTGTAAGCTGACACAGAAATGGATATACTTCTCCTACCCCCTCCAAGTATGTTACTGCCACCCAGAATCCAGCAGCTAGTGTTCAAATCCTGCAGAATGTACAGTGAACAGATGCAACATGTGAAATGTACCTAAGAATCCCATGGAAGTCAGTTACAGCCAAAGCACCCAGCGTGCATAGCGGTTCTCTTCTATTTATTGCATCAGATTAAGCTTGGGCCTTTTTCAGAACCTCACCAGTGAATCTTCTGATTGAGGTTTCTACTCCACGTTCTTGCTCATTGCTGCTATATCTAGAATTGTGTGATGCACTACACCATATTGACCTACTAACAACTGTTGTGGTCAGGAAGGGACCCCATCATTATGAGGGGTTCATGTTGCGCACGCCATATTGAGGACTGGGGGTGCGACAAACTGAATGTGAGTGCTACTTTATGTTCACAACTGATGCATATTAGCTTGCATGTGTGCAGAAAGATAAAGTATTAAAGCCACCGAATGTAAAAACATGAATGCACATTGATATAAATACATGTGGAATTAATGAATCTCAATATAAGTGGCCTTTTCACAATGAATCAGAATATGGTGGTTAGGGCTCTCTTGCAAAATGCACTTTGACTTCTAAACAGGTTTTCAGACGGCAGAAAGCAGGTGAATGAGTGACTTCAGCCTTTGCCGTCAGCAGCTGAAGAAGTAGTCTTAAGTTTTTATGGTCTGATAAGTCTCGTAGTTAGTAGATATAATCCCCTGAAGTTTCTGAATTTAAGCAGGGGAGTTTCGTTATTTCTTTTGGTCAGTAGTAAATCACGGGGTAAGCTGGTGCTTAAAGCTATTTAGGAGTTTCAATTGTGTGATAAAGTGAGGTTTTTTTATATTGGAACAGTGACCTGGGAAATGAGATGGCATAATGAACGAGGAGAAATAATTCACCCAGCCTCCTCATATTGCGGGAAATGTTAATGCGAGCCATGTGCAAATCAAGAGTTTGGGTTTAAATGGCTTAGGCCAGTTATTACAAGTAATGAATTATGTTTTCAATACCAGTGCTTCACCATGTGTTGTCATTATGACCTACTATGGATGAATCATAAGAAGAGGTGTGTTTAAAATATAATCTGAAGATAATTATTGAGATAAATCTGGGTAATGAAAATGTAGGAATTGGGAAAACATCCATTGAAGTATGTGGAAACCTCCTTTCCCCCTAGAAACTTTAATACAAGCATGAATGGAAAGCTTTTCCACATGCTTTGAGGTGGGGATGTGGTCACCTATCTGCCCTATTGCAACACAAAACCTACACATGTTTTGCATGCAGACGTTAGATCTTTTGGGTCATAAGTGATAGATGTCTAAGGCTTTGGAGAGAAACACAGCCCTACAATACGTTATGAGCAACCGACTGCAGCATTGCAACAGACTTTCACATTGAATACAGAAATTAGAATTATTAATACTCAGTTAATGAGTAACTGCTTTCTTAAGTGTGTCAGGCCTTCCCCTTGTAGCCCTCTCAATGACTGTATGACAGTGTTTTACTTGACAGTTGGCCCTCCACCTATATGCTTAGCCACTAACAATTTAGGACTGAGATGTGGCCGTATATTTGGCTTCACCATTGTCTCCAAAGAAAGGGGGAATGCAATTGACTTGGTCACTAACTTTGGGAACAGCTCCATCTTCAACAACTAGTAAAGGCTTTTGGACTGAGTGAGAGAAGACACTTATAAGGCACAGCTCAAACAGAGTGAGCTATCTGGAGCTGCCAGACATCTCCACCTGCAGGCCATAAAGAGAGCACGACATACATCAAGGAAGCTTTTGGATTTCTATGCAAGATGGACATCTCATCATTTGTCTAATACATGCTGTTTCTACCTTCTTCCAACCCTATCCTCCCTAAAGCCCCTGACCGTGCTCAAAATACCTATATTGGCTCATCCTTATTACTTAGTCTGAATGGTCCTTCCCAGTACACAAATTGATGGGCTACAAGCACAGTACAGTGAGCTGATAAAAACAGTCGCTAGAGACTATCTGAAAATCAGTTACTGAAACAGAACTTTGCCAGAAGCAAACACTTACAGAGAAGGTAGCCTTTCTCCTGGAATTAAGCTATTGTAGTGCTATGGTCAGTTAGGCTTAGTTTTGATGGAGGACCGATTCTGGCTTTCACTGATGACATTCACTGATGACTGACAAGCACCTTAGTAAGTTTTGTTAGATAGGCACCCTCTATAGGTTAGGGAAAAATAGGCCTTTTCCCCTTTCTTTAATAAAGCTCCTACTGATATGATATATGATATGATTGGTTATTTATAACGCGCTTAATACCAAGAGGCTTCTAAGCACGGACCCGGGGATCGAACCTGTGTTGCTCCGTGTCGTCTTGCTTCCAAGGTGAGCACGTTACCCCCGAGTTATCCTCCTGAGTCTGAAATGGCTACTGAAATGGCTAATCAGAAACCATGTCCTCCTTCTGTCCCGCCACAGAGGCGTGAACACATTTGGAGGTAGGACATGAGCAGAGTGATGGGGGGGGGTGGAAAATTAACATTTTGCATACAGTGGAAAACCTTGAAATGGCTCCAAGAAGGTGTATCCAAGCTGCACCACAATTGTTGGATGTCCATCTTGCATAGTAAACGCATGGTGTACCATAGGGAACACATCCACGCTGTCAGAATGGGCGGGAGGGGCACCATGACAAGAGTTGGGTTAATCCCTCTCTATGTCTCCTCTCTCTCTCTCCCCGGTTTAGCATCTCTCGCTTTCCTCCAGGTAAGGCACTGTACATCCAGCTCTCTCTGCATCAGGTAGTTCACCCATTTTGTAACTGGTGGGCTTTTCTCTTTGCCAGTCTCCTCCCTATTTGTACATGAAGTAGCCTTGGTACTTCCCCAGCGTATGTTTCGGTCTTCTTCTTCTGTCATCCTCCTCATCCCTGTTGAATATGATTTTTCTCCTTAAAGAAATATTTATTGTTTCTGGGTGACAGTAGCACATATTGGTTTCTTCTTCATACATATTCCCGTAGGAGATGTTTAAGGAGGTATTGTTGAGAGGTTTCATAGGGAGTTCCTCATAGGAAAGGGAGTCCTTGTCCCCACAGGAGGGGTCTCTCAGGTCAGGGTGTTGTGGGGTGGGGTCCCCTTCCTAGCCTCATGGGGAGGGGGAAATCCTGTGATTCGTCACACCTCTTCATATACATGTTGCACACACTACATTTACAAGCTCCACTTCTGCCATCATTCTTCAAACCTACAGAAGGAAAACAGCAAGTTGTGTAAATGGGTATACCATGGGCAGGGCAAGTGTCAGCCTTTCTCTAACATGGGTCAGGTACATCATATGCTCGTCCAAGCTAAGCTTCCTGCAGCGGAATAGTTATCTGCATCTGAGTGTAATTTGCGGTTTCCTGAACAACCTTCCTAAACAAACGGTTAGAGGTACATATGCTTAATCCAATAATCATCACGGATTCCCCAGCGGTGACTTCCTTCCCTGCCAGTAATACTATTTTTGCTGCTTACCTTTTAGTACAGGCTGCTGTCCATTTGCTATTGTGCTACATTTTGAATTTTATTGAGGGGCATTTTAAAATTGTGTATAAATACTACTGTTGCCTGCCGCTGTATTTCTTGGTTTCCTTTTAAAACTCATCGGGTTCAGGTTTTCCGTGAGCCCTCTACTATGTTCACTTTCTTCTGCCGTGGGGGCAGACAGGGAAGGAACTCTTCCCTGTCACTCAACCCCCGGCCTGAAGCACATGACCCACAACACTTATGTGCTCGCAGAAGAGTTTGCGATATGGCAAGCCTGTCTGTGCCCGTCCGCGCCCTGGAGGGGCCGCGGGCCACCACCCTCTGTCAGAATTCACACCAAAAACCATGTCATAAAGGAAAGTGCTCTAACTGTGGTATTACTGTGACACAAGCAATCTCTTATACGAAGGATGAGGTTCTCGCTTGGCACCGGCTGACACCTCTTTGCCTGTAAACTTCTGACCTACACGGAAGGGAGCCCCCTCCTCTCTGCCTAGGCTCACACCTTCAGACAACGTTGGTAGGAATCATGCTATGATCTGGACCGGGCTCCTGGTCAATGCCCGTTCTGCTGTGGCTCACCGGGACAACATCTGCAAGGTCTTGTCTGATTACAGGCCCGAGATTTTGTTTCTTACTGAGAACTGGTTTAGTGCGGCATCTGGCCCAGTTTTTGCCCAGTTTTTGCCCAGCTTTTACCGCCTAGCAGTTTGATCAACCCCACTCTACAACAGGGGACGCGTAGTATTTATTAATTCTGTACTCCTCGAATGTGCTGTTCTTCCCGTCACTAATGTTTTAACGTGCAATTTCTTACTGATATGCATGCAGGCTTCATCTAATTGGACTGTTCATGTACTGCTTATATACTGCCCCCCCTCATCCCCTCTTTCCTATCTCAATAGTTCTTAAACAGGTTTTTGCAGGTGGTTGCTGATGTCACTCTTGTCAGTTGCCAACCTGGTTGTTATGTGGGATTTTCAACGTGCATGTAAACAACATTGATGACCCGCAGGCGCTTAATATTGCTTCTGGATTGGGTGACCTCAACCTAAACGCGTTCAATCACCTGCCTACTCACCAGAGAGGCAATACGCTGGACCTTATTTTTTCGACGGATCACCTTCAATCCTACTCCTGTTATTTGGTCAGATCATTTTATTCTACCTTTTGTGATGTTTTCCCTTTTTTTGCCCCCTTTTTGTCACAAACCCAAGCGACAAGCCCGGACCTATCGTCTTGTTTGGGCCAAGACTACCCAAGCCCAAGTTTCTGGCTGTTTCTAAGATAACATGCTTAACCTTACAGG
Source organism: Ambystoma mexicanum (assembly GCF_040938575.1). Taxonomy (NCBI): domain Eukaryota; kingdom Metazoa; phylum Chordata; class Amphibia; order Caudata; family Ambystomatidae; genus Ambystoma; species Ambystoma mexicanum. The sequence continues at coordinate 140,871,864 of NC_090930.1, read as the reverse complement.
CCCCCAGGCCCCAAGGAGGGTTCTCTGGATTCCAGTACTGCCCTTACAACAGCAGTGGCTGCCACCGTGGGCACACTTGCCTCAGTGAAACTGGGTTCCTGTTGCAAAAAGCTTTCAGCCCCTTGGTTTTCTCCAGAACTGGGGCTTCTCAAGTAAGGAGTGTGGACGTCCGAACGCAAGTGGCATCTTTCTGTTGATCCGGAGTCTAGAGCCATTTATAAATATGCTCTCCATAATTACCAGAAAGCCATAAAAATGACCAAATCAAAACATTATGCTCACCGTATTATCTTGTCGTGCGAATTGTTCAAAATAGCCAAGGAACTGTCTATGCCCCATCTCCCGGTAAACAACCCATCACACTCTCAAGTAGTATGCGATCAAATTAGTGATTTTTTTCAGGATAAGATCTCCAAATTTAGGAGCTCAACTGTGGATGATGGGTTTAGTAATTCCATCTTGACTCAGTCTTCTGATCCTCCTTCTAATCTTAAAAACTGCCTATCAGCAGTTTCATCTTGGATGGCTAAAAACAGCCTTAAACTAAACAGGAGTAAGACCGAAGTTCTGGTTTTTGGTTTTTGACACCCCAGACCCTAGCACGTTCTGGAAGTTTTCCTTTTGTCCGGAGTCTCTTTGTGTCCTTCCTGTACCTGGCCCTAGTGTGAAAAGCCTGGAGGTTAAAATCCTCCCCTCGGAATCCAGAGAGGCCCAGATTGCTTCAACCTGTAGTTCAGGTTTTCACGGACTGAAACTGCTTAATAAAGTTTTGCCATTTCTTCCTTCTGCCTGCCGTGCTGCCGTTGTTACCTCCTCCACAATGGGATCCAGTGATTATTGCAATGGGATCTATTTAGGACAACCAGGCTATTTTATTCAAAGACTTCAGATTTTTCAGAATGATGCAGCCTGCCTAGCCTCGGGGGCCACCAAATTTGAGCATATCACCAAATTATCGGGTAAACTCCACTGGCTCTGGGTTAGGAGACTGATCGAGTTTAGGATCTTGTGCATTGTGCACCGGGCCTTCCATTCTTCCGGTCCTATCTTTTTACGGCAGAAGCTTAAAGTCTACATTCCTTCTCGTAGGCTTCGTTCTAGTGCAAAAAATCTCCTCAAAGTGGTGGGTTTTCACAAGTCTAGATCAGGGGGCTGCTCTTTTTCAGTCCTGGGCCCCAAGTTCTCGACCGCGCTTCTGCCGGCACTCTGTGGTCTCTCAGACCTTCTTGGTTTTAGGAAACAACTAAACACTGTGCTGTTCAATGCCTAACTTCTCTGACTGTCGGTTTTCTTATGGTTTTTCTGATGTTTCTATTTCTTAGTGCCCAGATGCCCTACTGGCCTTAGCTTGCGCTCTATATATTGTAATACATACATACATACATACATACATACAACCTTACCCGTGATATCAGTACAACTGGGCAAACTACCCTCCTCTACTTTTCTTTTTTAACCTGTCACAAATGTTGTGAAAGCCATTAACAAATTAAAGTCAGCTTCGCCAACCGATCCTATCGCTTTACGCCAGGTTCAAGCCCTTTCTTTAGACTGTGCCGCCTTATTTACGGCAGCACTCAAGTATTCCTTTACTAGTGGTGTTATTCCAGCTCCTTTAAAACACGCCATCGTCTCTCCTCTTCTGAAAAAGCCTCAACTGAATCCGGCACTACCTGACAGCTACTGTCCTATTTCCCTGCTATCTGTACTCTTGAAACTCATGGAAACTATTGTCATGCCGCAGTTTTCCAGATTTCTTGAGACAAATGGACATCTCCACTCACTCCAGGCAGGTTTCAGGGCGCTTATGGCAACGGAGTCAGTGATGATCTTGGTTCTCGATTATCTGGCACTAATGCGTGACCACGGAGATGTCATTTGATTCTACTCAACCGCTCCACAGCCTTTGATACAATTGATCACAATTAGGGATGTAACGGTATAACGGTATACCGTTAAAGATACCGCAAACCACTCAATTGAACAATAATAACCGTTGCATTGTTCATACCGGTATACCGTTAAGTGTGCTTTTTAATCTGATTTGAAAAGCTGCAGTAAGCAAGTGCTGCGCAGTCTTGGTCTTGTACTGTTGGATGTGCCATCCGCCAAGTAGTTTCAGTTGGAGCAGTTTTTAATGCCATTCCATAAACTACACGTGCCTGACACAAAATCAATATGTTAGCAATAGGAAGAATAAATACAGTGCCAAGAAGGAAAAGGGTTTACTTTGGGTTGGCGGCTTTGGGGTTTATATATTTATAATGTTTGCTAAACGTATGACAATGGGGGATGTCCCTGGTTCTATCATTGAATTAACATATGATAAGTCACACTTCGAAATTCACTCATCTCTGTGGGTATTCCCTGCTGCCATACCAAAGGGTGACATGTCCTTGATTACTGAACACCTTTTGGCCCACAAGTAAACTAAAGGCTGTAACGTAAAGAGAGCATGCGTGTGCGTGTGTGAGTATGCGCACAAGCTTATACTACCATCAGTCTCCATTGATCTGGGGCATGCATGTTATAAATATGGCAACATGTTCATCTTCACCAGTAGCCAGTGGGGGAGCTAAAAGCCTAAATGACCACTTAAGAAAAGCTATTCAGTTTGCTTTGCCAGTTGCAGCAGGGCTCTCCCCCTCCTCCTCTCCACACATGTTTGTGTTTGGTGGAAGCAAGGGGTGGCATTTCAGTATGTTGAAAAGCCCAATTCTGACTCTGGGTACCGGGTTTTGTTTGTGATAATAAATCTGACAATTTATGACCTTTTTGGAAAATATTTGTTAAGATTGGTTAACTCCACCTGCTATACCGCGATAACCATGATGTACCGTCATTTTGCAAGAAGGTTATCGTACCGTCATAAAACTAATACCCGTGACACCCCTAATCACAATATCCTTCTCTAGCGGCTGAAACAGATGGGGATGGCAAGTGGGCCTCTGGCCTGGTTTACGTCTTTTCTTTCAGAGTGCCTGTACACAGTCTCCTTGTTCCCTTTTTCCTCTGCCTCTACCTCTGTTCCTTGTGGGCTCCCTCAGGGGTCCGCAATGGCCCCTCTTCTTTTTGATATTTACTTGCAACCCCTTGCAGACCTTATCTCCTCGGATGGCATTCGCTTCTACACGTATGCAGATGATAACTCACCTGGTTTTCTGCATTTGGTGGTGGTCCTCAGAGCCTCCCTCCAAACATAGGGAGTGTCTCTCTGGTACTGGATGGCGGAGAACAGGCTGCCATTAAACGGTCGTAAGACTGAGGTCCTTGTGGCAGGCACTACCGTCGTCTGTCAGTCTGAAACTCACATCTGGCCTGACTTGTTTGGCCCATGCCCGGCCTGAGTGCTGTGGTGAAAAGCCTGGGGATTAAACTCCTCCTCTCTGGCTCGTGTGAGGGCCAGATCGCTTCGGTCTGCAATGCGGGCTTCCTCAGGCTGAAAATACTGAGGAAAGTGCTACAGTGTCTTCCGCCTGTCTACCGTGTCACAGTAGTCACGTCCTCCATCATGGCATCTCTGGACTATTGTAAGGGAATAGATCTGCAGCAGCTTGAATTCCTGGTCCAGATACTCCAGATCATCCAGAATTCAGCATTGCCCGCAGACTTGCTCACTCGTTCCTGCTCCCTGACAAGCTTCATTGGCTGCCGGTTAGGAGCCGGATCACTTTCAAGGTATTGTGTATTGTGCACCGCGCCACTCATTCTTTCATCCAGTCTAAACTTAAGGCATACGTACCTACCTTTAGGCTTTGTTCAGCTGGTAAAAATCTCTTAATAATCCTATGCTTCCGCAAGTAAAGGTCTGGGTGTTGTTCTTTCTCTGTCCTGGCACCAACGCTATGGAACTTTCTTTCTCAGACCTTGTACGAGGTCTCAGACCGCCTCTGTTTTCGGAAAAGACTTTTCTGTTTAGGGCTTGACTTTCCTATCTTTTTCGGTCTCCTGCAAGGCCCCAGATGCCCTTGTGCCTTGGTTTTTTGCACTCTACAAATTTAAATACATACATACATACATGTGGCCAGGGGACAGCAGCCGCTACCTGATCCTGACCCTGGGGTGGCTATATGAAGGAGGATCAAGTGGAAGGATATCACTGTCAGGGAGATCTCATGATTTCATTGGACGATACACAGTATCTCCCCCTTACTATGAGGAAGACCTCAAGACTTTAATGGCCTATTGTCAGCTGCTTGTTCCCCCTTGCAGAGGAAGTAAAGAAACATCTTTCTCATAATTTGCTGGTCCAACCCCCATTCTATGGCCTAAATACACAAAGCTCCAACACAACACTTTTTGTTTCTGAGCTACCTTTATGTAAAATCACTGAGAAGAACTATTTTAACACCGTGTGTTCAATGACACCCATGGATTCCAACTCCCAGAATCACCCAGGCTCTGAGACAAGGAGGATGAAGGAGTTTGTGCAAGCTATCAAGAGCTCGAAGCACAACATGCAGTCTAGTTGTTTTGCAAATCATCTGTGCGTGGGACATTTGAAGATGGTAACCCCACTACTGAGTGTGGCTGTGCAGGAGAATACGTTGGCTCATATGCAGAGGCTTGTCATCGTGAGAAACACCATGGGAGTGGCGGAGCGAAGCAGACCGCAGAGATTGAAGGAGAAATGCAGTGTGTGAGCAGGAAGTGCTTTGGGACGCTGGGCACTGCGAGAGAGTTACTTGGCGCTCGGCAGCGTTCTCTATACCTGAAGGGAAGCTGGCATGTGACCTCCAAGCTGCGAATGAAGCCGGAAGGATGTCTACATCCTACAGAGAGGGAAGCGAGTGAAAAAACCTCCCTGCAGAAGCGCAAACCGGATCGGAGATGCTGGAAAGAACCATTGAGTCAACCCGAAGCCAGTGGGGAACCTGGGGCATTCCGGCGACCATGCCAACGACAATTTGAATGTGATACCATTGCTAAAACCACAAGAAGATTGCTTGAATGCAGAAAAGGCAAAGTACAGATTCAAACCCCAGTAGGCTACAGATGCATGAGATACCAGTGTGGGGCAAAGTTTGAGCAACCATTACCGCAGACATGTATATCAAACCAAGAACAACACATGCAATTCTGGTGATACAGAGAAACTGTGAAACACATAAGAAGTCCTGGCAAAGGAAAGATACCAGACATTGAAATCACAAGAGAAATCCTGGCAGGAAAGTACACCAGGAAGTTGGAAATGCATAAAGAGTAGGGGAGTATACCATATGATTTGCAAAGCTACCAGAAATAATAAAGGACAGTGTTTTCTAAACAGAGGAGAAACCTCTGTTAAAGAAAGACTGTTACAGAACTTGTTCCCTAAATAGGAACCTTGTGAATCAAGGAGAGACACAAAGGAACTGTTAGTAAAAGGGGAAATTGACATCCTACTTAAGAATTAAGAGGAAGGGAAATACCCTCTGTATCCAAGGGCTTTCACCTTGGATAACATTTTTGTTGGAGCTATTCTAATTTTCAGTTGTGAACCCTTTTTTGGCAATATCAGGTTGGACATTTCCTTGCACACTTTGTTTTATTTATAGTGTGAGGGTCAGGATAGGATGTTTTGGACACAAGAACAACCTTTCAGTTATTGACATCATGACAGCCAGATGCTTTGTTTTTGGTTTTTAGGTAGGGAAGCTCCTCTTCAGAATAGTCTTAGAGAGGTATTTTCCCAACCCATTTTCATGTAATAAAAGTCTTTAGCCACAATATGACAACCATGTGTCCGGTTCGCATTGCTGACTACTCACATACAGTATGGTCAGGCCATTGCAAGGCTTCCTCACAAATAGGTAAATGTACTGCATTGGCAGGGCCAGTGTAAGTTTCCTTTGCCAATAATAGGGACACAAATGCTGCTGGCGCCCTTGCAGACTGCAATTTTCCACAGTTCCAAGGCCCCTGCTTCTACATCGTCACTCCCTCTTAACCGTGATGGTACAACATCTGGGGTAAGCAGTGCCTTAGTGCCATACTGCAGAGTCAGAACTAATCCTCCACTCAATTTTGGCAATCACTCTCGTCCAGTTCTGCTTCTTATGTGGAGATGGTGGGGTGTGGGATGAGGCATTTATTAAGCAAATTACCTTATCTAAGCCTTAACCATGTGTGCTTATGGCATTAAACATGTAAACCAGGGAGTACTCATTTTCCTCTTTGTGAAGAGGAGTCCCTGTGATCACATGACCAGCACTGCCTCCTTCAGCTTTTTGCACTAAACATAGATTACAGGTTTGTTTTTTCCCTTCTCTTAAAACGCTCTTCACCAGACTCAGAGGGGTGTCACAGATAATGTGACCAGTTCTGCTTCTAGTTTTTCCTACCAACCGGTGACTGACTAAAGGCTTTGATCATGAAAAGTGCATCGACTGTTCCTTCCCTTTAGGGCAGGGTCAAGGATAGGAACACCTGCCTCTACATCATCAGGCAGACGTTAAAAGAAATCTCCTATAACCACAGTCCATTACCACACTTATAAGGACAAGGCAAACAAATGCTTGTTTCACCATTGCAACCAACATCCTTTCTCTCACCCACTTACCCCTCGTTAACAGACCATCTCCACCGCCCCACCTCTCTTGCAACATAATGCTTAATAATGCGCACACAGCCCTTTGCCACGCTGTCAACAACTCCAACTTAATCGCCACACAAACACTCAATGCCATTTATATCCTGGAAACCTGGTTCTCCCTCATCTCTATCCATGTCTTTTGATGCCCTCTTTCCCACCTGGTTACAGCGTTCAACATGTTGACCTATAGAAACGTAGAGTGGTGGTGAGGCAGTTATTCACAAATCAGACTTGACCATAGAGCTTCTGCCGTTCTCCCTTCAATTATAACTTTCGCAAATTCAAACCTCTTCTTTGGTGACTTCAATCTGCCAGTGACCAACCTACTACAAGCGCCAGAGATGCTCTCATCCACTGCATGGATTCCCTGGGAAAAAAACATATAGTAAATCCCACCCACGTCCGAGGTAAAATACTTGACCATACAATAAATCTAAATTGCATGCAAGGGGCTGGCAATTTTAGCACTCCACGAGGCGGAGTGGGCAAGGAAAGCGTAAAAGTGAGGCAAACTCCTTTTGTACTCGTGCAAAAGTAAACCCTGCCTGCATATACGACTTGCTGGCAGCGTTTATCAACGGACCCCGCCTGGTCCAGACTAGGTGTAAAATTGACTTGTATTCCATAGGAATCCATTAGTTGTATGCCTTCATGAACATTTTATGCAGGCGTAAGATGGGATGCACTGATGAGACGGAGGAGGACTGCACAGAGGAGATCTTATATTCACTCCATTTAATGTGTCACCTCATTTAAAATTAGGCTGACAGTGTTTTAAAACTATTCCACTTGACTGGACAGATCGTGATGCTATACCTATTCTCCTTAGACATGCACTCCAGTCCAGCCAGTGACAAGGTAAGCTTACGATGTCCTCAAGTTGCTCCTTAAGAACTCTTCTACTACCCACTAGAGGAAGCACTAGAACTCAAACTAGCAACTCCAATCACTCCCAACATCAACCATGTGAATTGTCAACCAAAACCATAACAGTTTTGTTGACGGGTGCCTCCAACAATAATGCAACACCCGTTGACCCAAAAAAGGTTGGTGTAAAATGCAGAGGAACGAAGACCTTCCACGCCCATGGCCTCATGCAGCATGCATTCATCTAAGCCAATACTGCTTGGTGACTGCCAACAGGAGTAAGCTTTTTTCATGGCAGTCAAACAGTGCTCAAACCCACGGCCTAACCCCGTAAACCTTGAATGTTCAGAAGAATGCAGTGCTATTAATACGATGGAGAACATATGACAAAACATATGACAACAGATTCAAACCGGTCACCCACCCAGCTGATATCTGACAGTGCACAGCACAAACTTGGACCGCCTTCCATCCCCTAAACCCCAAGGCTCTTGTTGACTTCCTCATATCACTTACACCATCCGTATGCAAAGATGACCCCATCCCTGCTGCCATCCTAAAGCAGATCAAAGGAGCCACTCTCATCCCCTCCTCTTAATAGTAAATGGCTCATTCAGCAAGATGTCTTCCAAAACACTCTAAAAACAGGATTAATCCTCCCTTGTTGCAAAAACCCACCTTGTACACAGAGGATCTCACTTACTACTGATTGATCAATAGCCTCTCATTCATTGGAATAATCATTCAGAAGGGGATGGCCAATTTACCCCCTGATCGGATTAGCCAGCACGGTCTGCGCCTCGATTACCAATCTGGGATCAGACCAAAAGGCAGAATTGAAACGGGTACCAGGTCATTGATGGGGCTCTTGTAATCATGGACAAAGGTGGCTCATGACTGCTGGCTCACCCCGACCTCTGTACTGCAACACAACCATCCTACTCGTGAACTGTATGGGCCTCTCGGGCACAGTTCTCAACTGGTTCACATCTTACTTCTTGGACGGTGGCACCAAGGCGTCCAGATGGTTAACTTAAGGTCAGATATCCGCCTGGTCAACTCCAGAGTCCGACAAGGGTTAATTATCTGCTCAGTCATCTTTAATCTATACATGAAGCCATTGGCATCACTTCTCTAATGACCCTGATATCTCGCTCCACCAATGCGTGGATGTTAACCACTTATACATATACTTATATATACATGTTCTTGGTTCCCAGGGCATCTTGCACCTCAGGAATTCTCTCGCCGAGGCTCCACGCCTGGATGACGAGCACATACCTGAAGCTCAATCCCTCAAAGACAGACGTTGTTCTTCTTGGTCACCCATCTAAGCAGGATACCATTCAAGGTGGCTAAACAACATGCATCTTGACAGCTTCACAATCACTCAGGTTTACTGTAGACTGCGCTCTCTATTTCCGACAACATATCAATGAAATGGCACACACACCCTCCTCCTTCCACCTGAGGACTTCATAAACACAATCCAGGGCCTGACTAATCTCCAACAATGATTGGGGAACCCCATCCAAAATGACATTCCAATGATCCACCTAGTCCCACTTAAGGCCTCCTACCATGCAGCAGCATGACTTTTAATGGGGAAACAAGAAATTCAATCATGATTCCGTGCCCTAAGGGGCTGCACTGACTTCTCTTCCCAGCTAGAATATTAAGCATGCCTGCATCACATGTAGAACCATCAGTATTGGCACATCTATCTACATATCTGCAAAACGCTATAACCAAGGTGGGTTGCACTTCTCCATGAGCAAGTCCATGGCTAGGATTGTGATGAAACTGTCATGCAAGGAAAAAAACAGGGAACCAGCCTTTTCTTGATATGCCCCTGCGTGCTGGAGCATCATTCCAGTGGCAATTTGTACCTCGCCAACCCTCTTGAGGTTCATGAAGGAATTGGGGGATCTTACTCTTCGGTCAGTCACTAGGTGCTACCTTAATTAAGTGCCTTTCATTCCCACATTACTTCCCACCCCAAGGCCTCCCCCTTATCTCATGCTACTCCCAGCAACATGTAAAGTGCTCTGTTGCTTCATAGCTAGGTTTGTAATATATACAACTCAAAAACATGTACATACACATGCAAATCAGTTAAATAAACCATCAGTGAACATTATATAAGTAGGTTACTCCATGCTCACAGAATAAATTAACTATTACTAGTAGAGGAGAAATGCGTATCATTGCTTGGGAAACATTATTTTAGCATTCCAATAATTTCATACATGATTGAGAAAAAGATAAGCAAGCACTTCCCATTCTCTAGAGTAGACATGTAAATAATAATTGCTCACTCGCTCAATGTAACTGTGGCGCTATAGTCCTTGTCCATTATGGAGCGTTCCTGTGGTGTAACAGTTTATTGAGAAGCCACCCTCAAAACAGGGATTTCCTTCCTTCCCCACTTAAGGTGTGATGCAACAAACTGTTGAATGATGTTTCTTTAGCCCTTCTTCAGACGCATATCATGCCCTTTGGATCCCTCACCCTGAGCTAACAATGAGCCAAGAACCAGGCCGGTGTACGGGAACTATATTGATATTTATTTAAATAAAAGTAATGGAGATTAGCATGAAAATGTCAAAGACCACTTTACCCGGGGCACAGCACAATCAACTTCTCTCAGCATAAATAAATCACAAAAGTGGGTTGAAAAGGACACAATCACAATTCTTCACTTTCTGCAAATTTCGCTACAATAAATAATTACACTGATCAATAGTGAAAGCAATTATCATGTAGTTGGGGAAGGCCTGTGTTGGGGAAGCTGGATAAAAAGGTTGGACTGATTTAAGAACAAAGGCACCCCTCTTCCTTAAAGAAGTCTGGATAAGCAGGACAAAAAGAATTACCTAATTAAAATATAGGCTATGGTTTTCAGCGCACACTGGGAAGTGAACTTTGTTAATTGTCAAGCAAAACAACCTGAGAGATCCCTTTCAGACGGGATTTGTTGCGGGCTTGGGCACATCCCCAAATCTTATGGTCTTAAACATGTTGAAGTCTAAGTATGCTGATAAAAATCATGCTTTATATCTAGCCTACATTGATTTCAAAGCAGCTTTTGACTCCATTGATCGAGCCATCCTCTTCCATAAATTGAAGCTTCATAAATGTCCTGCCTCTCTTCTGTCTTTAATTATACTTCTTCACACCGATACTACTATACAGGTTCGTCTTTCTATGGCTGGTGTACTTTCGTCTTTCATCAAAACAGCCCGAGGCCTTAAACAAGGCTGTATTCTAGCGTCCTCTATTTTCAATTTTTTTATTTTCGATCTTGGTATCTGTCTCCAGAACACTGTGAGTGACTCTCCGAAACTTGGGCCCCACACCATAAGTTATTTAGCATATGCTGATGATTTAATTCTTATTTCTCAAGCCCCCTCAGGGCTGCAAAAACTTCTGAACACCCTAGCCACATACGTAGAGATAAATAATCTTACAATCAATACTCAAAAAACGCAAGTTATGATTTGCAAAGCACAGCACAAAAAAAAACAACAATCTACCTGGTATTTTCACAATTAATCCAAGTAAGCCTGTATAAATACTTGGGTGTGTATATACAGGACTCTTTCTCAGCTCATGATCAACAGAGATTTTTTCCAAACTTCGCATTCTCATTGCACAGGCCAAGATCTTGAAAAGTAAATTTGGCAAATTTACGTTGAAACATATTTTGCTATTCTATCAACGGAAAGTAATTCCGTCCCTCTCCTATGGTCTCTATACGATGCTCCCAAAAAAATCTGAATGGTGGCGAACTATAGAAGCGACCTTCTGGAGACAATTATTGCAATTGCCCAAAAGCACCCCACTCCCGTTAATCAGACATAAACTAGGTATCACATCGCTAGAATCTCAAATTAAATGGAAGATGCATGCTTTATTAAGGAAAGCTATCTTGGGCCTGACCTCTGGCGGCCTGCTGACCATTTTGGCTCAACATCTGTTAGCACAAGATCATGTTTTTTTCCAAAATGTGGTGCAATATAGTTTTGAATTCACTAGCAGACGCAAGCATCACACTTGAACTATTGTTAATAAACCCAGTTCGAGCGAAACAAAAGCTGTTTGAACATGAATGGATTCAAAATCGCACTTTGTGCCTCCAGTATAAATATTTTGACACTCCTGTCTTTGGCATAAAAGCCTTGAACATAACAGAACCTTATCTATTAAAGTGCCCGAGCCCATACATACGCCAACAATTCCTAAGGTTTCGCTTTAACCTCTGGCCCACAACACAAATTTTGGCCAGACGTAAGCTTATTCCAAAATGTGCAGATTTCTTTCGTTTTTGTTTAGATAAATCTCAAATCAAAACCTTGGAACATTGTATCTTATTCTGTCCAATGCTGGCATCTCAAAGATCGAAATATTTTAAAAAATGTAACTTAACCAAGTTCATGTTTATGTCTACAAGCGACATTTGGTCAAATATAAATAATTTCCCGAATCTGACCATCTGTGTGGCAATCATTTGCTTTCTCGATTCGATTTTCCCGAAACCAAATGATTCCCATTTTGGAGAATATGTAGTTTAATCATTTATTTCTGATTTCTGTATTTCTGTATTTGACCATTGCATTGCTTTGCTTTAAATTAAATGTTTGTTAAACTGTATTGAAAAATTGTTAAATGTTTTTGTATTTTTGGCTATATATTTGAAAGGATGATTTTATTATCCATATCAAATAAAAAAAATAAAAATAACATTTTTTGAATTTTAACCAAATTTACCCTGTAGTGTTCTGCCAAATGGGGAATTAATTAAATTAATATTTTTAGTTAAATAGTCTAAGGATCTACCCAGTTTTGCCCCCACCCACTATGAAGGGAAAGGATTCAAGGAAACTGATGCCCCTACCTTTTGGTCTCCCAGGGCTCAGTTCTACTTACATAGAAAGCCTCTGTTTAAAATTCAGCAAAACCAGCTGCATCTCCGGACACTCTGGAAAGATAGGGCAGGGGTCTGGTCACTCCAATCTCAAAGATGGCCTCCCCCTCTCGACCATAGGACCCAGTCAGCGTTGAGGCCTTCCCAGAAATAGACAGATCCACCCAGATGCACTCTCGGTCATCTCCTATGGGGTTTCCTTACAGCTGTGAAATGGTAAGAATCAGCAGCCTTCCTGATGGTCTGTCTCTTGCCTGTGTGTTCCGGTCTGTCTGTTGCCACTCCTCCTAGTACAGTCCTCCTTATATAGCAGCGATGACACCACCAATTTTACAATCTTGGGGAAGTACCCTGCAATAATTCACACAACTAGGATTGGACAGTTACATTTCTTTCTCCTCCCAAACCCAGCCTTCAAATCAGGATTGGTTTAGGGGCCTGGAACAACATATGGCAATTCTCATTTGTAATCACCATTTGTTCTCCTTTCGCATTTCTGGCAAAAACTAGTTATGTATCACAACTACTAGCAACTGACATGTTAAACATATTTTCTGATTCAGCTAATCGTGGAGAATTAGATAAGCCGACCACCAAGTCTGTACCATGTAGCACAGCCATGTGGCACGTTTCTGCTGTTTCCATAAAAAGCATAAGTTATGAATATGTCCTTTATTGCTCCTATCCCTAATTGTACTCTCTACCCGATCACCAACTCTCACATTTGATACATGTTCATATCTACCAGAAACAGATCTTAGATAGCCATTACCGTTCCATGAGTTGCAGGTGGATGAATTTTATATCTCCAAAATCGCCTTGAAATTACCTAAAGAATGGTTCCTACATGGTGATAGTCCTTTTCAATTAATTGTGAATCTTCTTGGTGGACAAATGGCCATTCTCCTGCCTTCCAGCCATTTGTTTTCACTGGTTCAGCCTGCACCCAGAGTTTTTTCCATCAGTCCCTTTGTGTTGGAAGCTTGGTCTTTGAAGTTTCTGCCCCCGTTTCTGCCCCCGTTTTCACACATTTTAGTCATCCTCCAAGGGGAACTTCTCCTGTAGTCAATGCCTTCAGAGCAAGCAGGTCTGGAGAACACTGAATTTCGACACCTTTAGCAGGACACTTTCTTGCAGTTGGTAATTAGATGGGAGATGTGACATCCAGACTGGGATTGGGAGATTTCCTTGTGAAGGCTCCAAAAGCCAGCAAAAGGGTTTATCTTGGGCTGACCTTTTTTCATGAACACAAGTGGCTTTTCAAATGTCACTGGAGTTTTGTATGTAAAACCTAATATAAATTGCCTTTTGTCAACCCGCACATCATGTCTTTTCCCTGCCATTTTTCTATTAGCAGTGATACATTTTCACATTTAAACTGCTTTTATTTGCACACACCTGGGCCATCCGTTTTTGGTGTTACTGTTAGAAATCCTGTTTTCCATGTGAAAGGGGAATTTGATTTTTCCTTTTTTGTAAATTAAAATGCTGCTTTTCCTTTGGTAATGACAGGTAGACCCCTTTTCCACATGGCTCTTCAATTTTACTTGAAAGAAAAACAAAGGCCAAGCCGTTCTGTTTTCAGTGTTTAAAATTCTGCTTTTCATGTGGGGCATTTGAATGCACTCCACAGTGGTCAGGTGTGCCCAATCTGCCTGCCAGCCAATTTCAGGCTCTCGTGGGTGAAGGGTTAGCCTGGAGGTACGATCCACAGACCTCAGAGTGGATCAACTAGAAAACAAGTGAACCTTTGGAGCATGGGTGCATCACAGGCAAACAATGGCGGCATCCCTAATATTCAAGCAAACCTTTCTGGTATCATAATTAAGTGACCATTTACCATTTCCTGTAATGACCTTCAAATGATAATGCGAGCCAATTATTATTAACATTTTTATTTGGACCAGCACTTTAATTTCAGGTGACTCACATTGTAACTTGGAGAGGCTGAGCGCTACTATGCATTTAACCTGAGCATGCACATATTCACACCTGCCTTGTTTATCTTATCTGTGTGAGTTGCACTGGATGAGCATACAAGGGCAATCTGCACAGTGTGTTTTAATATTGCTTGGAAGTTATCACAGAAAACATTGAATTTAGTGTTCATGTTAACTGGGTAAACGATTCACAACTAACTTTCCAATAAATGTTGGATAATGCTTGCCGCTTATTCACAAAATCATAGTAAGCCAGCTACCAGTTATTCCACGCCTATATTTAACCAACAGCAGACGCACGCTGCCGTCACCTAAAGCAACCCTACAGAGCCTACACTTGGATTCATGTCAATGATGCCTACACCAGGACGGCCTCTAAAGATGCGAGTTTTGGAGACTGTGACTTGAATAGTGTGACCCCTTTGGTCATCTCGACCAATGAGACCATGTCAAAGAATTGTCCCTGGGCTGCTTCTTAAGATTCACCCTGAAACAATGGGGGGCTCAGGTGGAGAAACGCCCCGAATATGTAAAGAAATAAAAAGGAAAACTGCATTTTAAAGATCTCAAGAGAAAACGACCTTTACAATGCTGGTTTTCCGATCAAAAGAAAACCGGTCAATGTAAATCGGTCTTTTTCTCTTGAGACCTTTAAAAAGAGTTCTACTCACATAGCGCCAACTGGGGTGGTCATGGGCCAGGGAGCCTGTACCTGCTCTGTCATGTAGCCGAGAGGTGGTTTGTCTCTCACAAGCCCTATGTTGACCAGCTTCTCCAAGAACCTCTAAGGGCCACTGACCAACTATGAAATACCAGCCCTGGAAGGAGGGAAATGTAGGGTACAGAGCGCAGAGAAAAAACTCTACACAGTGTCAAGGGACAGTGTCTAGCGGGAACAGGCTAACGGGAGGAATGGGGCTACCAGCAGATAACCACAGCAGTAGATACGAACTACCCCTGGTATCAGGGGACGCAAGAGTCAGTGGCAGGCCCTTGTTTAGGCGCGAGAGACCTGGATTTTTGTGAACCCCTTTCTAGAGTATTCAAAGTCCCCGTCACTCGCTGTGAGGACCAGAAGGAATGTTATGGTAAAAAATAAGTCTGTGGAGTTGGTCAGAAAGAACCTGCTAATT
Source organism: Ambystoma mexicanum (assembly GCF_040938575.1). Taxonomy (NCBI): domain Eukaryota; kingdom Metazoa; phylum Chordata; class Amphibia; order Caudata; family Ambystomatidae; genus Ambystoma; species Ambystoma mexicanum. Next base: position 140,856,423 of record NC_090930.1, on the reverse strand, counting down.
TTCCTGGGAAACCAGCCACTGTTTCCATTCATGGTCCTCTTATAATGCCTCTAATGGAAATACCACTCTGCATAGGGAGAGAGAACGTGTTGATATGCATAACGGAAATGCCACTGTTCCCATTCAGAGAGAACCTTTAACTACCCTGACAGAAATGCCATGTGTCCCGGTCAAAGAACTCTTGCGGTTAATGTAAGAGACAAGGACATATCTAACGAACTGCTTTCAAACACTGGTCAGTGGCCCACTGCTACCCCTTGTCTGTGGACCTCCGGACAATTATGGAATGTTTCACAAAATTATTCTGCTGCTGCGAGTGGTCGGATGCACCCTTGCAACCCCACACTGCCGGTGCTCACGGGAGACCGGTGGGGTAGAAGAGCCTTTCTGTAGCTACCACTTGCACACTGGATCTCCGAAGCTGGGAGCGTGGCCGCAACCGATAAAACAATCAAAATGTATCCTGGATGGAGTATCGCACCAAAGCAAAATCAATCAAACAAGAAAACGAGTCATGGGTAAGCCAGGTAGATTATAAAGAAGAGAGCGGTGTGGGAGATATGAGTTAGATGTGAGAAGTAAAGGATGGTGCATAGTGGAGCAGCAAGGAGACGAGGAGTGGAACGGAGGAGCTAGGGAGAGTACCAGTGATAGAAGGAAGGGTGGAGCAGAAAATAGGAGCACTAATCGTAGAAAGGGTGGGTGTGAAGGAGGTGAAGAGTAGTGAAGAGGTTGAGGCGAGTACATCCCTTTATGGGAGTAGAAGTGTAGTGATAAAGAGGCGAAGGGGACCTGCAAGTAGTAGTTGGGGAGAATTTCAGAAGGGGAGGCGATATCGAGAAGCTACGGAGAAGAGCGAGGAAGAGGAGCAAGATAAGGCAAGTATGGGAAAGAGCGTTGGAGTGGGACCTGATTAGAGTATTGAGGACCATTAAGGTGGAAATTGGGAAAGGTAATGCAGCGCGGATAACTGAGCTGAAGACGGACAGAAGAAAGGAGGAGGCTGCCAAAGAGAGGCCACAGGAGAGGGGGCTAGTAGAATCCCTTGCCCCAGGTAAGCCTCCTAGCTCCCCACAATACCCTCTGGCTCCCAGAAATATGTTCTCCCCTGTTTAGGTAGTATACAACAGTGTCAACTACCTACATCCTAGGATAGGCCTTGTGTTAAGTTAGCACCTGCCATGATGGGCCATGCACACCCGTAAACTTAAAAGTCTAGGGTCACGTGATGCCTCCCTGCTGTGGACTTCACATTGCTGCCCTCGCATGCATTCATTCCCCCCGCCCTCATTAATTCGCCCATCCTCACACACCATCATTACATTCAGTAATCCATGTGTTAAGATCACACTTATGCATGTATCCGCCCATACTTCACACAATATCGTATGCCCTTAAACTTTCTTTCGTCCATCTTCAACGTCTTTTATCCATCCCTTCAATGCCATGCCATGTTCGTACCCATTTATCTGTCCTCATTATTCATTTGCATTCCCAGCCTCGCACTCATTCTTTCAGCACCCATTAGGTGTGTATTCCTTCCTCCACCATTTCTCTTCACTCTTTCGGCTTTCTCCTCGACATATCCCCCATCTGCACAATTGCGTCTGCTTTCGGCTTTCGCCTCGACATATCCCCCATCTGCACAATTGCGTCTTCTTTCGGCTTTCGCCTCGACATATCCCCCGTCTGCACAATTGCGTCTGTGTGCATGAACTCAGAACACATTTTCACCATGCAACAGTTAAAACCATTTACTTTGTTAATTATTGTTTCTGTTTCGGCCAGAACAAGTAGCTTGACTTTACTGCTGGAACAAACAGAAGATGCAGTGATGGTTTTCTGTACTACTTGATGCACTTTTCTGAAAAGCCAGGTGCCATGCACCACTTCTTATGTAATGTTGAGTGTGTTTTTATGGTGAACCAGTCACACCATAGTGGTCGAACAGAGCTGGAGCTTGTCTAGACAGTGGCCATGTGTATCCAGAGTTTAGTCTGTACGGGAATAAATATGGTTAAAAAAAAGAAAGGGCAGCAGAAAACGGGGAAGGCAAAGGTGGAAACATTTTGAAAGCACAAGAGGGATGTGTACAGATAAGAAATGGACTAAGGGGTGGCAATGTAGCTTGTAGCAGTTTCCAAACCATAGCACTGATCAGAAAATGGCAAATGCTTCATGCTCCTGCAAGCAAGCTCATAAACAAGTGCTCATGAGTCCCTGAATGTTTGTATGGTTAGCATACCCCTGAAGCGTTACCGTAACCTGACAGATCCCAGAGTGATACACATGGGATTGTCCTGAAGGGCTTGCATGACCCATTGCTCAGTATCCACTGAGGAGTCTGGTTTGATTCCCATGTCTTCACATTCGCCGCCATGTCTGTCTGCGTATTCATGATGATAAAGGACTTGGATGTTGCGTGCAGTGGGGATTTGGGATTATCTCATCTCAGATTTTGTCATTTCTGTGGCTTTTAAGCTGAAGACTGTGTGAGCAGTCTTGGATGCTGAATTACCAATGACTCAGCATATTAACTATCTTAAATCCTTGTGCGCGTACTACCTTAAATGCCCTTATTTATCGGACCATAATTGCCATTATTGGATTCAAGATCGACTATTGCAATGACCTACTTGCTGGTATTTCACAGTCCAACCTGGCAAAGCTCCAGGTGATTCAGAATGGTGCTGTGCAGGATGTTGTTGGTCTTTCTCGTCGTGATCATGTCACAGTGGCTAGGCGGATGCTTCACTGACTGCCTGTTAAGGCACATATCTCTCATAAGATACTGGCACTTACCTATACGTGTCTGCATGACTCGGGACCTATCTATCTTTCTCGGCGTATTTAGCAGGCTATTGCGGTCTAATGACGATGCACATCTTGAGACAACTTGTTTCAAATTGCAGCAGCCTTTTAACACTATGTTTGGCTACATCTCTCCAGCTCTTTGGAATACTTTGCCATGTGTTTTTTGCTGCATTCCTCACTTAAATTAGATAGTTTTAGGGCTACTGTAAAGACTTTTCAAATGGATTGTGTCCTCCCACGTATTCCTCATCTTAGATATATATCCTTACATTCAGCTTTGCTGCTTCGGAAAAAATGTTTTCCACCGGAGGGCACTCTGCTCGAGTCCATGGCGTTGATGTCCCTCGGCAGTATCTGTCGAGCGTTGACGTCATCTGCAGTATAAATGGCTCGAGTCGCGCCCGTTGGCCACAGTTCTGTTTTTCCGATAGCTTTCACTTTGTACCAAGAAAACGGCGCTTCAGTTCTCAATTATGTCTTCCTCATCAAACCCTTCTACACCTAAAACTGACTTCAAGAAATGTCAAAAATGTGATAAGAAGATGTCGATAACAGATCCCCATCGAAATTGCCTCTGGTGCCTCGGCCCCGATCATCAGACAAGTTTGGTGCCTGTCAGTCGATGACCAGTAAAGCGATAAAGGAACGTAGAGGGGGAGGAATTCTTGAAGTCTTCTTCGAGAGGAAAGAAAGGCTCGGCTGAGTCTTGTCAAAGACGTCATAAATCTAAAATCAAGGTCGAGGAGTAGATCTAGGAAGTCGTCGTCTTCTTCAAAAAAGTCGAAGAAAAGGTGACACCGGTCTCCCTCTTCCTCTTCTTCGATGTCTTCACCTGCCCTTCCAAACATGATTCTCCAAAGAAGTGGGAGGCTTTCAGAACCTCAATGTTAAAAAATCTTTGAGAATGCGGCCCAGACCCCCTCAAAGAAGTCTATTCAAAGCCATGCACCTGCTCATGCTAAAAGTGACAGGGGAAGACCTAAAACAAAAAGATCTGACAAAAAATCATTGAGGGCATCGTCGAGGGGATCCTCCCTGATGCCTTAAAAGAAACACCTACCAGTGCAAAAACCAGAGGCAAAACTCGATACAATGGCGTTGGATACTTATCCGCCATTAAAATGGTTATCGAAGGCTTCCTCAAAGCTTTTCTTGAAGATGTCTGAGTCCAAGGTGTCGACAAGCCACTCGAAGACTCCTAAGTCGAGTACTTTTTCGACGGTGTCGAAGGTTCCTTTGACGGCGTCGATAACTTCTTCGACTATATTGAAGCCTTTACCATTAAGGTCGACACCATCGACATAATTATCGATGTCTTTGTTTATTCCCATTACTAAATCGACTGCTGTTGAACGTAAGGTCTATGCCACTAGAGAAGATTTTCCATCCGGAAACTAGACAGGATTTTTTCAAATCCATGTCCTCCATTTATTATGCAGAGAAATCCTCATAGGAGGAGGATATTTCACTGGCTGGTGTGAAGTTTGGGACAAGAGAAGTCCCTGAGGAGTTAATTGACCCTCATTCAAAAATGACAGACCTGCATGAGTGCTTACAAACAGCAAGTGGGCTGGACACATCTCCAGAGTATGAATTTGAAAAACCTGACCCTGCTGATCATGCAGATGCAGGATTCAGGAAATGAATGAATAGGGTAACAGAATGTATGGGATGGAACAGAAAATCCCTGGCTTACCAAGAGGATGATATCACAGACATCCTTTCGGGGGTACCGCAACTAGACCCAGTACTTCCTTTTCACATAGCTTTGCAAAGGAAGATGAATGCTGCATGGGAAAACCCAGAGTCAGCTCCTGCAGTGAATAAAAAATTTACATCTAAATACAGGCTGTCTTCTTCAGACCCGGAATATTTTTAAAAACATCCATCACCTGAAAGTCTAGTGGTTCAGTTGGCCACGTCTACTAGGAATGCAGCATACCCGACAATTCCCCCGGACAGGGATGATAAAAAAAATTGATGCATGGTCCCGTAAGATTTTTTTCTTCGGGTAGCATGGCATTAAAATCTACAAATGTAACTTGCACCCTTGCAAGATTTACATACACCCTGTGGGACTGTATGGCAGCGGCAGCTGAACATATCCCTGATGGTGAGGAACGGGAAGGTTTCCTAGCCAAAGTTAAGGACGGAAAGGAGGCTATGGGGGAATGCCTCCAATCAGGTTTGGACACTGCTGACAGTATCAACAGGTCCATGGCATCTAGTACGGTGCTACAGATTTGCGTGGCTGAGAAAGTCAGGTTTTGCATCGGATGTGCAGGCCAGACTTATCAATATACCATTTGACGGCTTGAGGTAGTTCGGCAGCAACACGGATGAAAGTTTGGAGAAGCTGCAGACCTCAAAAGCAGCAGCAAAGTCTCTTAGTGCCGCAATTCGACAACCTCAACAACGCCCCTACACAGGCTCCTCTTCCTGGAGGGGTCGTCCCTTTCGATTTAATTCCTCTCTTGGAAAAGGAAGGGGACAGGCCAGTCAAAGAGGACAAAGGAAATTTCCTTGGGGGAGAGGAAAAGGTGCTAGATCTGCCCCAGCAGAGGCAACTTTCCCATCAGCCGCTACTGCAGCTGCTGCAAAGGCACTCTGAGGTTTTGACCCACAAGACCCTGGTGGGAGGCAGAATCTCTCAGCATCTGGAAGAATGGCAGGGCATTACTTCAGATCCTTTTCAAAAGCAACCTCAGAATCACCCGCTGGGATATAACTCTGCCAATATTTCAGATCCGATTCTTAACCCTGCTAGAGAAAGGTGCAATAGAACATGTACCTGTAATGGAGAGGAACAAGTGTTGGTACTCCCCACATTTTCTCATCACAAAGAAGAACAGAGGATTGAGACCCATCTTGAACTTAAGAAACTTGACCAAGTTCCTCAGGAAGGACAAGTTCAAGATGGTTACCATTTCTCAGATCCTTCAGGCTCTCCAACACCAGGACTGGTTGGTATCATTGGACCTTCAGGATGCTTACTTTTATGTGCCAATCCATCTCGAGCACAGAAAGTACCTGAGATTCACGATTGGCAACTCTAGCTATCAGTTTCGAGTTCTGCCATTCGGTTTGACCTCCGTCCCGAGAGTTTTCACCAAGTTGATGGCAGTAGTGGCAGCGAGTCTCCGGAGAGGGGGAATTCACTTTTACCCCTACCTGGACAATTGGTTAATCCGTGCACGTTCTCCAGAACAAGCCCAGGAACATCTAAGCAAGACCTGCCACTTCCTACACAGACTGGGCTTCTCTCTGAATTTCAAGAAGTCAAATATGATACCATCACAAAAACTCCAATTTATCGGAGCAGTTCTGGATACCTTCTCGGGCAAAGCCTCGCCTCCCGAAGAGAGAGACCTCATCACATTCTGCAGATGGTAACAAAGTTCCAGAATGCCCAGCATCTGCCAGCCTTGGATTTTCTAAGGTTGCTCGGTCTTATGGCATCCTGCATTTTTCTGATGCCAGAGGCCAGATTGATGATGGGATCTCTACCTTGGGCCCTCAGGACTCAATGGTCCCAGTTTGCAGGGGAGATGTCAGATCCTTTGCAAGTCCTGACCAGAGTGGCACAGGATCTGCAATGGTGTGCTTGCATCGAACATATCCTCAAAGGAGAATCTTTTTGGCAACCATGGCCGGAGATAACGGTAGTGACGGACGTCTCACTCACGGGGTGCGGAGCCCACACCAACGAACTGACAATCAGCGGTCGTTGGTCTCCATCGGAGTCCAAGCTACATATCAACCTTTTAGAGCTGAGGGCAATCAGACTAGCGCTGAAGGCCTTCCTGCCCTCTGTACGGGGAAAGAATGTCCTGATAATGATGGACAACACAGTGGCCATGTACTATCTCAACAAGAGAGGAGGACTAGGATCACTACCACTGTGCAGAGAGGCAATGCAGCTCTGGCTCTGGGCAATACAGGAGGGAATCTATCTGACGGCAATTCACCTAGCCGGAGAGCAGAACACAGCGGCAGACGCTCTGAGCAGGCAGAGCACAGTATCCTATTAATGGGAACTAGCTCAGGAAGTCCTTCAAGAGATCTTCGCCCTTTGGGAAACCCCACAAGTGGATCTGTTTGTGACCGGTGCTGACTGGAAGTGCGAACTGTAGTGCTCAAGGGAATTTCCCCCAAGAGGAGCTCTAGGAGACGTGTTAGTGGTGGACTGGGAATTTCCACTTCTGTAAGCGTTTCCTCCAGTCCCTGTGATTCCTCAAGTAATCAGGAGGTTAAGAAAGTTGGTGGTTGCATGGTTTTTGAGAGGCTGAGATACAAGGATTGGGACCTTCCGGATGAGGTAATGGAGATTTTGCTTTCATCCAGAAGGCTAGCAACTAAATCTCTGTACCAGTGTCATTGAAACAAATTCAGTAACTGGTTCAGAGTTAAGAATGTGGACCCTTTTCGATGTAATATTCCTACAATATTGTCTTTTCTCTTACATTCGGCCAATATAGGGCTCCAAGTTGGCACGATTAAGGGTTATTTGGCAGCGCTATCGATTTCAAGCGCTCAGAGGAGGAGGAATCTTACCCTTAATTGTACAATTCTTAAAAGGGCTTACTAATTTGTTTCCACCTGTACCCTTTCAAGTACCTATGTGGGATCTAGATGTAGTGTTCAAATTTCTCACTTGTATTCCATTTTTTGAGCCATTACATTCTTGCCCGTTAAGGCTCCTAACTCTAAAAACTATACTACTTTTGGCGATTACTTCAGCCCGCAGGGTGAATGAGTTGCAGGCTTTTTCTAGCAAATCTCCTCACGCCATCTTTCACAAAGATAAAGTTATTCTAAAAGTTAAACCCTCTTTTCTACTGAAAATTATTTCAGATTTTCACCTGTCACAAAGGATAACATTACCTGCATTTTATCCTCCTCCTCACGCAAGTAAGGAGGAAGAGAGATTACACAGATTTAGACACTAAAAGAACTCTTAGTTTCTATATACCGAGACTGGCTAGATTTTGTCAGTGTGACCAGCTTTTTGTGGGATATACTAGCCGTAAATTAGGGCTGGCAGTGACAAAAAAAACATTGTCCAGATGGATCATTTTAGCTATAACTGAATGTTATAGATTGGCTGGGAAAGATCCTCCATATGGGCTAAGAGCTCATTCAACCAGGGGCATGGCGACTTCAACAGCTCTTCAGATAGGTGTCCCAATACAAGATATTTGTGCAGCAGCCACATGGTCCTCCATGCACACATTTGTAAAACACTACTCCCTTGACTTAACTTCTTCACAGGGAGGTCTCTTTGCAAAATCAGTACTTCATTCTGTACATGATTAATATTCATGGTACTCCCTCCTCCTATTAAAACTGCTTTGGGAGCCTATCTAAGATGAGGAATACGTGGGAGGACACAATCCATTCAAAGAACAAGTTGGATGTTCCTCCCACTTATTCCTCATTGACCCTCCCAGCCGACCCCACTGTACAGTTTACGTGTTTTACACTCAAAGTTCCTTTAAAGCTTCTGGTCAAAGGGACACGCCTCATCTGATAATTATTGACTACAACATACGAAAAAACACAGCTGAGACCAACGGGCATGGCTCGAGCCATTTATACTGCGGATGACCTTGATGCTCGACAGATACCGCCGAACGACTTCAACGCGCAGACTTGAAAAGAGCGCCCTCTGGTGGAGAAAATGTTTTCCGAAGCAGCAAAGCTGAAGGTAAGGATATACATCTAAGATGAGGAATATGTGAGAGGAACATCCAATCGAAAAAACGTTACAGTTGCTAAGTAACTTATTCATCTATTTGATAATTCGTTTGTTGTGTTTTCAGTGATTTTGTATTTATTCTTCTCTTTTTATTCCTATATTTTACAGCACTGAGGCCTATGGGCTTGTTGTGCATACAAGAAATACATTATGATAATAATAATACAATTAAATTATAAGTCTGAACCTTCATACAAAGCGGTTGGAAGTGCTCTTGTATTTGCTGGATACAAATGTTTACTGCACATGGTCGCCATGAATATCTGTAAAAAAGCCTATAAGTGATGTTCATAGGACTATAATAAGAATGACAACCTTATTAAAGTACAGTTGACGGATCACAATGGTTTCCACCTGCACACTGAGTAAAAGTATATTTATTTTGAGTGTACGGCTGGGTTTTATCACAGGAGAACCCTAATCCTTTGTGTGATGCCACTTTTCCTAAACCACAAAGCTGCTTGCATTCGGCATATCACCAACTGTGTCGTTTTTGCCTCAGAAAGATGAAGAGACCAGAGTAGTAAAAGAGTTGATGGTGTTAAGATGCATTATACTTTGCTTCTCACTAACACTGTTGCCGTTATATTCTGGGCTACTAATATTCGGTACAGTCGGGCAGCGCCCACATTTCCCTGCAGGGATACTATATTTCTAATGGCACAGTGGCAACACTTCTCTCTAGGTCTACTATATATTGAATGACACAATAACTGCACTTCTTTGCTGGGCTGTGCAATTTTAATGAGACACTACTGCACTTTTTAGAAGAACCACATTTATAAAGGGATAGTTACTCCTTGGTTGCGCTCAATGGACAGTACTGCCTTTTCTCAATAATGTTGGTATCATTTTTAAGGCAAACAAAGGGGCAGTTTCTAATAGTTGACAGGGTATTGCCCTTAGATAGATATTGTTAACACAAAAAATTAGGCAAAACACAACTGTATGAAAGCTACTAGCAACAACCTGAGAACCCAAGATTAGGTCCAGATCGTAAAACCAAACCCTATAACCAGGGTTTTATTTATTTAACTTATTTAACTGTGGGGTGGACTCAAATCTATTCAAGAAGGAATAGACCAAGGTTGTGACCGAAGACAGGAGGATAGAGCGAAACGTGAGTACTATCCCTACCTAACGTGCTCACTTAGCTAGGTTGCGGTGTTACAACGCCTATCTATTAGAGACAGAATAAGAGTAAAATTGCCACTTCTACAGTAAGTAATACATTCAACCTTGGGAGTCTCAGCCCACTCTCTTCTCGATTGGCTTAATCGGAAGAGACTAGCAATAAAACCAGGGAAAGGAAAAGGGAGTTAGCCCAGGGAAGTCAAGAGAGTCAATATTTCTCTTCAAACTAAACCGTGTGGCATCTAATGGGATTGACAATTTTTAATAGCCCATCGATTGTCACACCGCTCCTGGGGTACTCATTATAAAAATGACACAACTTCGGGAAATGGGATAAGTTCCCAATTCCATAAACACACACAAAGACAATACAAACACCTCTTCCCATGTGGAGTCAACTTGTTACTCATGGGAAGTGGGACAATGTAAAAGTTTGCTCAAAACTAAAGTGGGGGCGAATTGGAACCCTTTTAGATGATGCAAACACCGTCGACCGGTTTCAGTGGCTTAGGTTTAATAACGCCACATTCTTCAGGACAGTCTAAGCTCCTCACGAGAGGGTGCATTTTACTATGCAACAACTAGTTTAGTGAGGATAATGGTTAAAAACAATGGATGGCATGGTACATTACCACCCGGAAGTAGATGTCATGGAACTGGAACAGTCTGGGGAGAAACCTGTGGGATCAACAAAATGAACCACAGTTACTAGGAAGCTGCTAAATTCCATTTATTGGATTTAGGATGGCACAACACTAGTTTGCCAACCACAACAAACACAACACCATAGCTATCGCACACCACCTCCTCAATTCCCAATCTCGATGTCTCATCTCTTGGTGTCAAAGGGTGCCACCTTCGTTTATTAGCCATAACGTTATTTTAGAAAAAATACCCACAGCATATGTGATAGTTCTAACAATGATATAGAATTCTCCTAAACAACTCCTGTAATCTTAGTGACAACAAAGGAATCTCAACTCGACTTACCCTTGGTATTCACTCCCTTTAGTTCTAACAACTGGTATGCCACAGATTAGTGTCCAATTTTTTCTGTCCAGTCCACGTGTAATACATCTGTGAATAATTACAACGTTTATGATGATATTTCAACAGACTGGATGTCAGAAGCTCTCAATATAAGGGGGCCGCAATTGATATCTCATAGGCACATATTTTAGGGCAAGGATATTAGGGGGAACCAGAATTCATTCGTTTGGTCCCGGCCCACAATGGCCAGTTTGCTTGTTTATTTATTTGTTAAATCTGTAATCAAGGGTAAGGATGCAACTACAGGGTTGTCCCAAGGGCAAGGTAAACAGGGCAAGATTAAGTACATCTCTGCTGACAAAACTTTACACATGTACTTACATGAAGATTGCATAACACAGGCGCCTTTTCAATCAACAGCGCAGCGCTCTGGATCAGAGCGTCTATCCCCTATGACTCACGTCTCCGTGTGTTAAATAGGAGTCAAGGGGGCGTCGGCCTTTCCTTCATGTGTCACGTGACACGCATTCGCGTGTCACGTGTTCTTGCCTCTGACTCCGTATAGGCCCATTCGTGTCGATTAATTGAGTCACGTGACATCCCCGTGTCACGCGTATACACACCCGCCTCCTTCGTGGCCGGCCCGTTGGCATAGAAACACCAATGACGCACATCAATGCATCATTGGTTATGATGGAAAAATAATTGTTTCCATCTACGGGTCGCGTGCACTCGCACGCGACTCGATAGCGGTCAGTCCGTTCTTATGGAGGCGCAAAAGAGGTACACATAGCAACCTCCAAAAAGATTTTTTTACAAAGTTTGCAAAATTTGGTTCCTTTCTAGGCCCCACTTGGGGCTAGTAAGACCCCCCTACAATGCGCACGCGAATCTTCGCTCGCCGAGGTCAGGCAGGTGCCGGGAAAGTGCCCCCTTGAATGCACTCGCCCCTCCGCATATGCTACGAAGGGGAAGGGGATGTGTGTGTGTCCCGACCCAATCAAGCACCACATATTAGACCCTGGCCCAGGGCCACTCGCATGCTTACACTGCACACAGTCACAATCAACGCCAAAGCGATCCTTCTCCCTGTGATGCCACCTCAAGGGCAGGGCAAATTATAATTGTGTGCACAACGCTCAGTATTCCATCCTATGGGTATAAACCCACAGTCGGAGCATCTACGGAGTAACTTCCGATATCAATCATTAATCACAGATGTCTCCATAAATAATTTAAGGCATCATGGCCAAGGAGTGCCAGGGTATGTTTTCATTAAGGCCCACTTTGTCGGTTTTTAAACGGAAAACCCATTTTTGTTCCTGTTTGAGTAGAAGGAGACTCATATCCCCTCCTCTTCTGGGACATTTTACCTTTTCTATAACGGTCCACTCAATATCGGAGGCCTGATGTTTAAGCCTCTGAAAGTGGTCCACCATAGGGGCATTCTCCCGGTGAGTTCTGAGACATGATAGGTGTTCCTGGATACGTTTTTTAATTGGCCTTGTAGTCATGCCAATATACTTTTTTTCACAGGGGCACCGTATCATGTAGATCACATTTGATGTATTACAATTCGTGAGGGCCAGTTGTTTCCATGGTGTCTTTAGACCAAGGTCTAGTGTTTTGGTGCGTTTTGTGAGACTACAAACATTGCACTGACCACATGGTGTATGTCCTTGCGGGGAGGTGTTGTTCCACAGGGTAGTTTGCCCTGTCGTCTCCTGGGCTGGTGTATATGAATGTATAAGGGTGTCCCTCAAGTTTTTTCGTTTTTTCATAGCAAATCGGGGTAATGGTAAGTTAACCTGTCCAACATTGAGTATGGGCCATAACTTAATGATTTCCCTTTTTATCAAATTGATTTTATTGGAATAACTAAAGACTGCTGTGATCGTGTGGTCTCCCACCGGTCGTGTTTTTTGTTGTAAAGTTAGATCCCGTGGGATGTTTTTGGCTCGTTTTCTTGCCATACTCACGGTTTTTTTTGGGTAACCACGTTCTCGGAGGCGATCTGTGAGTTCCTTTGCCTCTCGGTTATACTCCTGAATAGTAGAGCAGTTACGCCTATAACGTAAAAACTGCCCGAAGGGTAAGTTTTCACGAAGGCATTTCGGATGGAAACTGGTGTAGTCCAGAAGAGAGTTGCGATCAGTGGGTTTTCGGAAGATAGTAGTGACTAAAGCACCCCTACTTGGTTTAATTTCTACATCAAGAAAATGTATGATCTCTTTTGAGATACAATGTGTGAACTTGAGATATCTATCTCTAGAATTAAGCCAAGACAAAAATTCTTTAAATTGATCTAGAGTTCCTGTAAATATAGCCAGGACGTCATCAATATATCGTGACCAAAGGGTGACATGTGTCCGAAAGGGATTGGAATGCTGATATATATGCGTCTCCTCAAATTCAGCTACATACAGGTTCGCCAGGGAGGGCGCAAATGTGGCGCCCATAGCCGTCCCTGAGCATTGCTCATAGAAGGACTCTTTGTAGAGAAAGAAGTTCTTAGTGAGTGCTAGTTCTGCTAAGTGCATTATAAGGTCAATGGGTACCTCAGGAGGAATAACTAGATCTCTAAGTACTTTTTCCACTATCTCCAGAGTCGCTGTTTGTGGGATGTTCGTGTATAGTGCTTCTATATCGAGTGTAACTAAGTATTGGTTAGTGGGGTCAAAAGTCTGACCTTGAAGTGTGTTTAATATGCTCATGGTGTCTTTAGTATATGAGCGCATTTTTGGAATAAGTGGCCTCAAAAAGAAATCCACAAACTGTGAGAGAGGCTCCAAGATGGAGTCAATACCTGCAACAATCGGTCTCCCCGGGGGAGGGGTTAAGCCCTTGTGAACTTTCGGTAGGGCATAAAATACCGGAATTCTTGGAAATTTGGGCATAAGGAAAGCTGCTTCTTTGTTGCTAATATGCCCTTCACATGCGGCTTCTTCCACAATATTAGAAATGGCTCTGCGAAGGTTCTCGGTGGGGTCACAAGTAAGGATTTTATAATGTTCTTCATTATTTAGAAGCGATATAACCATGGCATCATAATCAGCCAGGTCCATCACAACTGTGGCCCCACCCTTATCTGCCTGCTTGATTATGATGGTTTTGTTGGTACTAAGTTCACGTAAGGCCTTACGTTCTTGAAAGGTAATATTCTGGAAGGAGCTCTTTTCTTGTTTCTCAATTTCCTCCATTTTTTTCATTATGGCCTTCTCAAAGGTTAGAGATTCTGCAGAGGCAATGGGTGGGTAAAAGGTGGATCTGGGATGTAAACCCGTAGCATCACTTTCTCTCTCATCTGTTGTTACCTGATCTATCGTGCCAAAATATTGTCTCAATCTGATATTACGCATAAGTCTAGCAAATTCGATTCGCGTTTGAAAATCATCATGTGGTACTGTAGGAACAAAACTAAGACCCTTTTGTAGGACTTGTTGTTCCATATTTGTTAGAACATGAGTAGACAGATTAATAACTAATAATTCTCGGGCTGGGGAAGGCCTCTCCCTCTGCTCCTTGTCATTATTTGGGAGCCTGGATCTTGTCCTCTGCCTCTGCCTCCTCTCTGGCCTTGATATAAAAAAGCTCTTCTGTTTGTATTCTGTCCTCTTTGATTTTGATTTTCCTGGAACTGAACCCTTCTATCGCTAGATTGATCGCGATTGCGAGAGGAGCTCCTTCGGTGGATACCGCCTCTCGAAGTGCCTGGTCTAATATCTTCATCGGAGCTACCACTTGAGAAGGTCCACTGTGCGGGTGTATTTCGTTTCTTATTTCTGCTGTTATTCTGTCTGGGATACCAGTTTTTCTTATTCTGGTAAGGTTGTTTTTGTCCCAAGCTCGACTGTGGGTCATCGTAATAACTATCTACTACATACGGATAGATCTTTTCATGAGAGAAGACCGAGATATCTTTCTTTAGTTTCAAAATTTTTTTGTTCAAATTGAATTCTTTAAAATCTTTAATCAAACTATCTAGTTCTTCTAGTTTTTTCTTGAAGTTCTCAAGGACCTCTGAGGATTTAAGCAGGTCAATTTTTGATTCGATCTCTGCCATAAGTTTAATTGAGACCGTTTTGGCTGTGTTGATTATTAGAATAAGCCAATCTCGTGTGCATTTATTAGCTATAAAACTCCAGTCCCGACGGAATTGGATCTGGTCTAAAAAGATTCTAGGTTCAATTCGAATGATTAGACCATCTGGTGCTGTCTGTGCACGTAAATATTCGGTCATAATAAGGCCGTGAAGCTCCGTTCTAATTAGCTTTTTTTGAAGGCCTTCGAGTTCATTCCAGGAATTATTATAAAATCCTTACTTGTGACCCCACCGAGAACCTTCGCAGAGCCATTTCTAATATTGTGGAAGAAGCCGCATGTGAAGGGCATATTAGCAACAAAGAAGCAGCTTTCCTTATGCCCAAATTTCCAAGAATTCCGGTATTTTATGCCCTACCGAAAGTTCACAAGGGCTTAACCCCTCCCCCGGGGAGACCGATTGTTGCAGGTATTGACTCCATCTTGGAGCCTCTCTCACAGTTTGTGGATTTCTTTTTGAGGCCACTTATTCCAAAAATGCGCTCATATACTAAAGACACCATGAGCATATTAAACACACTTCAAGGTCAGACTTTTGACCCCACTAACCAATACTTAGTTACACTCGATATAGAAGCACTATACACGAACATCCCACAAACAGCGACTCTGGAGATAGTGGAAAAAGTACTTAGAGATCTAGTTATTCCTCCTGAGGTACCCATTGACCTTATAATGCACTTAGCAGAACTAGCACTCACTAAGAACTTCTTTCTCTACAAAGAGTCCTTCTATGAGCAATGCTCAGGGACGGCTATGGGCGCCACATTTGCGCCCTCCCTGGCGAACCTGTATGTAGCTGAATTTGAGGAGACGCATATATATCAGCATTCCAATCCCTTTCGGACACATGTCACCCTTTGGTCACGATATATTGATGACGTCCTGGCTATATTTACAGGAACTCTAGATCAATTTAAAGAATTTTTGTCTTGGCTTAATTCTAGAGATAGATATCTCAAGTTCACACATTGTATCTCAAAAGAGATCATACATTTTCTTGATGTAGAAATTAAACCAAGTAGGGGTGCTTTAGTCACTACTATCTTCCGAAAACCCACTGATCGCAACTCTCTTCTGGACTACACCAGTTTCCATCCGAAATGCCTTCGTGAAAACTTACCCTTCGGGCAGTTTTTACGTTATAGGCGTAACTGCTCTACTATTCAGGAGTATAACCGAGAGGCAAAGGAACTCACAGATCGCCTCCGAGAACGTGGTTACCCAAAAAAAACCGTGAGTATGGCAAGAAAACGAGCCAAAAACATCCCACGGGATCTAACTTTACAACAAAAAACACGACCGGTGGGAGACCACACGATCACAGCAGTCTTTAGTTATTCCAATAAAATCAATTTGATAAAAAGGGAAATCATTAAGTTATGGCCCATACTCAATGTTGGACAGGTTAACTTACCATTACCCCGATTTGCTATGAAAAAACGAAAAAACTTGAGGGACACCCTTATACATTCATATACACCAGCCCAGGAGACGACAGGGCAAACTACCCTGTGGAACAACACCTCCCCGCAAGGACATACACCATGTGGTCAGTGCAATGTTTGTAGTCTCACAAAACGCACCAAAACACTAGACCTTGGTCTAAAGACACCATGGAAACAACTGGCCCTCACGAATTGTAATACATCAAATGTGATCTACATGATACGGTGCCCCTGTGAAAAAAAGTATATTGGCATGACTACAAGGCCAATTAAAAAACGTATCCAGGAACACCTATCATGTCTCAGAACTCACCGGGAGAATGCCCCTATGGTGGACCACTTTCAGAGGCTTAAACATCAGGCCTCCGATATTGAGTGGACCGTTATAGAAAAGGTAAAATGTCCCAGAAGAGGAGGGGATATGAGTCTCCTTCTACTCAAACAGGAACAAAAATGGGTTTTCCGTTTAAAAACCGACAAAGTGGGCCTTAATGAAAACATACCCTGGCACTCCTTGGCCATGATGCCTTAAATTATTTATGGAGACATCTGTGATTAATGATTGATATCGGAAGTTACTCCGTAGATGCTCCGACTGTGGGTTTATACCCATAGGATGGAATACTGAGCGTTGTGCACACAATTATAATTTGCCCTGCCCTTGAGGTGGCATCACAGGGAGAAGGATCGCTTTGGCGTTGATTGTGACTGTGTGCAGTGTAAGCATGCGAGTGGCCCTGGGCCAGGGTCTAATATGTGGTGCTTGATTGGGTCGGGACACACACACATCCCCTTCCCCTTCGTAGCATATGCGGAGGGGCGAGTGCATTCAAGGGGGCACTTTCCCGGCACCTGCCTGACCTCGGCGAGCGAAGATTCGCGTGCGCATTGTAGGGGGGTCTTACTAGCCCCAAGTGGGGCCTAGAAAGGAACCAAATTTTGCAAACTTTGTAAAAAAATCTTTTTGGAGGTTGCTATGTGTACCTCTTTTGCGCCTCCATAAGAACGGACTGACCGCTATCGAGTCGCGTGCGAGTGCACGCGACCCGTAGATGGAAACAATTATTTTTCCATCATAACCAATGATGCATTGATGTGCGTCATTGGTGTTTCTATGCCAACGGGCCGGCCACGAAGGAGGCGGGTGTGTATACGCGTGACACGGGGATGTCACGTGACTCAATTAATCGACACGAATGGGCCTATACGGAGTCAGAGGCAAGAACACGTGACACGCGAATGCGTGTCACGTGACACATGAAGGAAAGGCCGACGCCCCCTTGACTCCTATTTAACACACGGAGACGTGAGTCATAGGGGATAGACGCTCTGATCCAGAGCGCTGCGCTGTTGATTGAAAAGGCGCCTGTGTTATGCAATCTTCATGTAAGTACATGTGTAAAGTTTTGTCAGCAGAGATGTACTTAATCTTGCCCTGTTTACCTTGCCCTTGGGACAACCCTGTAGTTGCATCCTTACCCTTGATTACAGATTTAACAAATAAATAAACAAGCAAACTGGCCATTGTGGGCCGGGACCAAACGAATGAATTCTGGTTCCCCCTAATATCCTTGCCCTAAAATATGTGCCTATGAGATATCAATTGCGGCCCCCTTATATTGAGAGCTTCTGACATCCAGTCTGTTGAAATATCATCATAAACGTTGTAATTATTCACAGATGTATTACACGTGGACTGGACAGAAAAAATTGGACACTAATCTGTGGCATACCAGTTGTTAGAACTAAAGGGAGTGAATACCAAGGGTAAGTCGAGTTGAGATTCCTTTGTTGTCACTAAGATTACAGGAGTTGTTTAGGAGAATTCTATATCATTGTTAGAACTATCACATATGCTGTGGGTATTTTTTCTAAAATAACGTTATGGCTAATAAACGAAGGTGGCACCCTTTGACACCAAGAGATGAGACATCGAGATTGGGAATTGAGGAGGTGGTGTGCGATAGCTATGGTGTTGTGTTTGTTGTGGTTGGCAAACTAGTGTTGTGCCATCCTAAATCCAATAAATGGAATTTAGCAGCTTCCTAGTAACTGTGGTTCATTTTGTTGATCCCACAGGTTTCTCCCCAGACTGTTCCAGTTCCATGACATCTACTTCCGGGTGGTAATGTACCATGCCATCCATTGTTTTTAACCATTATCCTCACTAAACTAGTTGTTGCATAGTAAAATGCACCCTCTCGTGAGGAGCTTAGACTGTCCTGAAGAATGTGGCGTTATTAAACCTAAGCCACTGAAACCGGTCGACGGTGTTTGCATCATCTAAAAGGGTTCCAATTCGCCCCCACTTTAGTTTTGAGCAAACTTTTACATTGTCCCACTTCCCATGAGTAACAAGTTGACTCCACATGGGAAGAGGTGTTTGTATTGTCTTTGTGTGTGTTTATGGAATTGGGAACTTATCCCATTTCCCGAAGTTGTGTCATTTTTATAATGAGTACCCCAGGAGCGGTGTGACAATCGATGGGCTATTAAAAATTGTCAATCCCATTAGATGCCACACGGTTTAGTTTGAAGAGAAATATTGACTCTCTTGACTTCCCTGGGCTAACTCCCTTTTCCTTTCCCTGGTTTTATTGCTAGTCTCTTCCGATTAAGCCAATCGAGAAGAGAGTGGGCTGAGACTCCCAAGGTTGAATGTATTACTTACTGTAGAAGTGGCAATTTTACTCTTATTCTGTCTCTAATAGATAGGCGTTGTAACACCGCAACCTAGCTAAGTGAGCACGTTAGGTAGGGATAGTACTCACGTTTCGCTCTATCCTCCTGTCTTCGGTCACAACCTTGGTCTATTCCTTCTTGAATAGATTTGAGTCCACCCCACAGTTAAATAAGTTAAATAAATAAAACCCTGGTTATAGGGTTTGGTTTTACGATCTGGACCTAATCTTGGGTTCTCAGGTTGTTGCTAGTAGCTTTCATACAGTTGTGTTTTGCCTAATTTTTTGTGTTAACATCATTTTTAAGGCTGCAGAGTGATACTGCTCAGCAGGGATGCAATACATATATTGCAACAATACCAGTACTTCTCAATTTGGCTTCTATACTCTTATTGACCAGGCAACAGCACATCTCCACAGAGCAGCAGCACATGTAATGACTTCTTACCAGCACTGCTTATTTTTTAAAAATTTTTTTATTGGTTTAATTAAACCTTTAAAAGATTTTGGATTACATATAATACATTAAATTAAAAGAAAAAACAAAAAAAAGAGAAAAAAAAGAAAGATATTTGTCGCATTTAGCAATGTAGAAAACATCAAACAAGTTAAGAACAGTTTATACATTTTAAGATGATCAGAGGAAAGTTCATATAAACATTGAATTCAGCACGACGGTTTCTAATTGCGAGTCCATATTTTAGATCCATAAATCTTGCGATTTAGTTAGCTCTTCCTCGATGTTCTTAAGGAGAAATGTGAGAGCATATGTTAGTTTATTGATTGCATCTACAAAGCATTCTTCCCACCATTCCACCATGGAATGTTGAGATGTGTCTACCACGATTGACTCAAACAATGTCATTCTTATCGTGGAGAAGGCTTTACAATTGAGGATCAGATGTTTGATGTTTTCTTCAAAGTGATTACAGAATCTACAGTTAGGGTTCAGATTCTGATTTTTGGTCCATCTCATTATGACTTCTTTGGTCTTGAATTGATTTAGCCTAAATTTCATTAGCAAGATGCTTTTATGTTTGTCCGGACATTTTTCGAGATAATTGTAGATTGAATTATAGGCTTTTCCCTCAAATGGAACATTCTTTAAGAGCGAGTATTTCCTTCTGTTTGAGCAAGTACTGATCCAGTCGGTTTCCCACAGCTTCTTCTTTACAGCATCAGGGTTTTCCATAAGAGTGATTACATCACTATTTAAATCTATTAAGATTTGGTGACATTGGTCTATCCAAGCTGAGAAGACTGAATTTGATTGTTTATCAGCCAGATCATGTAGGGTTTTCAGCTGTGGTGCACCATTTGGCAGAATTATCTTGCGAAAGATTGATAGTGTGTTCCATGTAACCTTTGCATTTATAGAGATTAACCCTAATTCGTACCGTATTGCTACTGCTGGTATACCTCTCGCAACTTTCAAAATTCTGCCCCAAAAGATGTTTTCTAGGCTATCCCACAGGCTAGCGGTGCAGCCGAAGACAGTTTCTGCACCATAAATTAAAGCTGGAACTGCTTTTTGTTTGTAGAATTTTAAAGTCGGAACCAATGAAAATTTGCCATATTTTTTGTCTAATGCTGCAGCTTGAGCGCTTAGTTGACGATATTTCGTTTTCGTTTTCTCCATCCAGACATGATAATTTTTGTTGGAATTCAGCAACATACACAGATATTTAATCTGTTTCACTTGTTGCAGTGGTTTACCATCAAGATACCAATTACATTTCTTGGATGTACTTTTGGTAAGATTCTGTAATGTTAAGACAACAGACTTACTGGTATTTATATGTAGTCCGTTGGTTTGAACATATTGTTCCAAAATGTGAAGTTTTCGTTGTAAACCAACGGGTGTAAGATCCATCAATACTAGATCTGCATATAGAATCCCATTTAATGCAGAGTCTATTATTTTAGGATCGAAACCTCTTGCTTTCCCAAGTGTCTCACCGATGTCGGAGATGAAGGCGTTGAAAATTATTGCTGCAAGAGGACACCCTTGTTTAACCCCGCAGTGAGTGTAGATGTGTTCAGACAAAGTACCACTGGCATCTAAACGAATGCAGATTGTCGTATCAGTGTGCAGCTCCTTGATAGCATGTAGAAGGCTATCTGGACAATTCCAGGTCTTTAGTTTTGTCCAGAAAATGTCCCTGTCTATGCTATCAAAAGCATGAGACAGATCGACAAATGCTAAGTACACTTTAGATATTTTCCTGAGCGTATCCATTTTCATTAAATTAAGTAGCATGAGATCTAGACAGCAGCCAACACCCTTTACGAACCCACTTTGCCTAACATCAATATGTTTGGTTAGAATTAACCATTCCATCAGTTTGCATTGTAGTTGAGTAGCATAAATCTTACCTATTACATCCAACAGGGCAATAGGCCTATAGTCCATCGGATTAGATCGATTGCCCTTTTTAAAGATAGGAACAACAATGGCTTTTTTCCACGACAGCGGAGTTGCACCTTCGGTGGCATTTTTGTCGAACAAGACTTTACAAAACTCAGCCCATGTATCAGGATCAGATTTTAACATCGCATTATTTGAGCCATCTGGACCAGGGGTGCGCGAGTTCGAGAGTTTCTTTATATCTGCCAGAATATCATCTTGATTGAACTGTATATCCCATTGTAAAAGGGCCGGCAACAATGGATCAGAGATGTCGGGGTCAAAAAATGTTCAATCCATTTCTTTTCAGTGACCATATTTTTGTTAGAAGCCAACTGTGTGCCAGATTCATTGTTTACGATTGACCAAAAATCGGAAGAATTTTTTTCCTTCAAGCAACTCAGTATTTTTTCTGCATCATGTTGTTCGGTTTGTGCGCGATATGCGATCAGCCAGTTCTTATAGTTTTGCTTGATCTTTTTTTTAATCTTAATGTGATCCCCTTTATTATCAGATTTTAATAAGCGCAGGGCCATATGCATTTCTCTTTCTTGTTGCAATTTCCAAAATATAGATATGTGCATGCTTGTACGCCATAATGTCATTTTGATTTTTCATGATCTTGTATTGTTCTAATAAAGGGGTTTAATCTACACCCAACAAGTCGATGTATTGCTCATATTCATTTTTCAGAATATTAACTTGTTAAGAGTTAAGATTTACTCTATTACCACTAACATTAGATATTATATTCCACTTCCATGTTGTTGTATGCAAGCGCTTCGGTAATTCAAAATGTGCTATTACCATATTATGGTCACTAACCTGTGCTTTTTGAACTTCCATTTTTACAATCTGCAATGCAAAATTTTCACAAACAAAGATGTAGTCCATATGGATTCTTGTTTGTTCCTTTGCCAGGCCGATTTGGCAGGTATAATCACCTTCGATATTTCCATTCAGCCCGAAAATTCTTCTTAACGTTAGTTCTTCAGACCATTTTTGCGTCAAATTTTGTTTCCTTATAGGTTCGTTCTTACTTTCCTCTATAAGATCTAGGTTCAAATCTCTGCATAAAAACAGGTGGGCACTACTGTCTTCAATCAGCAGATCATCGATGATGTCCATTATTTGGTCAACAAAAGACAGAGTACCCGCCTTACTATGGTGCCAATACAAGTTTATGATAAAAAATGCAAAAGGATTGTTATCCTCAGTGTCATTTCTTGTAATGGTAACAACTTGAATGTATGAGGACATTTTATGAAACTCCTTTATTCTACAACCAGATGTTTTTTTTACAAGGGTGAGAAGACCTGTATTTGGTCGACCTTTAATCCCTTTAATAGCAGGATTAAACGCTATTTCATAGTTCTCTGCAATCGGGCAGATGTCAAGCCAAGTTTCTTGCAGACATATCAGGTCTATCTCACTAATCCATTTTTCTTTTATATTGAAGAGATGAGAATAACCTCTTGTATTCCACAATCCAATAGTTAAGCAGTCATTTATTAGGTTGGTTAGACAGTAGCTTCGGTTATTATTTGCTAAGGTTGCTGCCAGCCAATTCCATTCATTATTAGGAGCCTCTCTTTCTTCTTTTCCATTTGTTTGTGAGATTTGGCGAGTGTTCTTTACAGTAATTCTAATTTGATCAGATTGTTTTGTTTTTTGATAGCCAGATTGTTCTTGTAGAAGTATATTGAGTTGTTTATAGTCTGATTTCCAGGTCTCATTAGCCATCATTTGTGAGTTTGATGGAGTTTCGTTCATACGTTCTGTTAATTGGCAGACATTCGAAGAAGCCATATTGTTTGTCTTTTTGGTCGTAATGGCGGTGTCGACTTCAACAATGTCAAAACCACAAGGTAGTATAGCTACGGCACCTTGTAATAAGGTTTCACACACTAATCTGGAATTTACATATAGGAACACTCTATCTAATGCAGTATCATCCTTGAATTCAACAGTGGACTCGATGGTACGTAACACAGGAACATGATGAAACAAACTTAGCACATTCTTCCTGTTAATTATGAGTCCATCATGGATATTTAGAATTCTTTCAAGACTTAGGCAATATTTTCCCTTTATTTTATTGGCATTGCTTTTCTCACCATTTGTGTTGTTGCTCTTCTCTTGTGTTTTAGAGAGCTCTTTTTTCTCTTTATGTAAGTTATGGTCAGGAGGCATGTTATTGGTCATGGATTTTTTTTGTACTTGACAGGTTAGCATCTTCTAATGTTTTTGTTACAACATCAGCAGGTTTATAATTAGAAACCATATTCCCTATTGTATTTTGTTCGGCTTGTTTTTGTGTCATTAGTATTAATTTTTTTTCTTTTTTCATCTAGCGTTTTGAAAGGACTCTCTATTGAATCATGTGAGGCAGAGATGGAATTATCTGATTCGGTCACCCATTCACAAAGACGTTCAGTTGAATGTTCATCGTCTTTCTTTTTAAGGTCAGTGGGCCCGATAATATTCTTACTCTCTGCCAAATTAGATTCCACCTTTCTCACATCGCTTCCTGTTTGATTGAGGTCTTGAGGATCTTCATAAGTAGAGAGGTTCATTAATGTCTCAATATCACTAGTATCGGGCTCCGTTACCGAGTCTTGATCAGCAGGACAGCACGTAGGTACTTTGTCTTGATTTTCTGAAACCTTTGGTGGAGTTTTAGTTTGTTTTTCTTTGTTTGAACATTTTGCAATGTACCGCAATTATTTGCTGATACATTCACAGTAACTGATTTCAGATTTCTCAGAAATGCTTGTGCGCCATTTGTTATTTTTCCATTCCGTTGGTTTTTTGGTTTCTTTTTTTGCTGCACTCCTTTAGGCGCATTGAGCTATTTTTTGTGAATATATCAAACAGACCTTTCTGTGCTTCATCAGTTTTTTTCTGCATATCCACAATCTCAGTTGTAATGTCCTTTGCCATTTTGTTTGCTCCTTCATTTGACTTTTATTTTACTGGGGATTGATTTGGGTTTTCATTTGCACTATTTTTGATCTGATCTTCACTGTCTTTTTGATTATCTTTTAATTCAATTATTTCAATTACTTCCTCAACATGGAGCTTCTCTGCACTTTCAGGAACTCTGTTTTCGGTAGTTTTCGGTTTTGCAGAACAGATACCCTCATTAGATAAGTCTATCTTATCATTTTGAGTTATGTTTAAACCTTTCTCTTGTAAGCCATCTAATAGGATCTCGCGCTCAGCCCTAGGTGCAGAGAAAGATTCCTCTGAAAGTGGCAGGGATCCTTGCCAAGTTGTATTCTTGTCTTTCTGTATACGTGCAGTTGAGGTCTCCTTGGTTTTACTCCAGGGCAAAGAATCTATCATACTCCGTTCTTTTCCAATAGTTCCATGTCCAATATTTTGATCAATAATCGGCAAAATGTTTTTCCTCAAAGTAGAAGTACTACGACAACAATCTAAATTGTCGCTGATCTTGGCAGCATCTTTTGTAGCAGGCGAGGGAAGTTTGTTAAATAATTTTAGAGCTTCACGAGCAACTTCAACTATTAGTTTTTTATCCTCACGTGAGTTTTGATTGGAATCTAATATTAGTTTCAGATAGATAGCATTTTGAGCTTTTTCCTGTCTCAAATTATCATGATTGCTTTGCTGCTCCAGTTCCATATTTGAGACTTTAGTGTTTAGTAAATCTATTAGCGTTGTTAGATCTTTGATATTGCCATCCATTTGTTCGTATAATTTGAGGTAGGGAGAGAGAGCTATGTTCAAGGTGGACATGAGTATTGTCTCTAGATCCGGAGTGTCTAGTTTTGATATTTAAGCTTTTTTATGAGATAGGATCTCTTTTTGTTCCAATGCGCACATCTTATTTTTGGAAACGGTCTTTCCATTAAGGAAGAGTCCTCACTGTCAGAGGTGGAGGAGGATGATGTTGAGAGTAAGGTATTATTTTCGTCCTTAGTAGATGTGGAAATTTCACTTGCGTTTTGACTGTGCAGTTGACTTTTGCTTTCGCGCGCAGCGAATCTTATTAGTGAATGCAGTGTATATTTTTGCTTTGAATTTCTTATCTGTGAGCAGGCGATTTCGCCAGAAGTACTGGATTCACTTCTTTTCCTTTTACGTGCGGGGCTGTTTATTGTTTTATTTGTTTGTTGTTTGTCAGAGCTAATATCTGCTGAGACATCTCTCCCATGTTCAAAGTTTTTTGTATATGCATCATCATGAGATAACAGTCGTATCAAGGAGCTCCCTTTATTCAAAATAGAGGAGTTCCTTGATTTGCTATCTTTCCGTTTATTGAAGTCGAAATTCATTTTTAGTAGATCTTTTAGCAGTTTATCTGCTACACTAATTGAGTCTCTTCTTTCAATGTTAGGTTGACCTTTGTCGTGTGTAGGTAATTGCAGATCCATTATATTGGAGCCACCAAATTGGGGCCGTTTATTGTCACTCGTTTCCATCAAAGGTTTCTCAGCCGTATAATCTATTCTATGATCTGTTTCAATTTGATTCGCATATGTCAACTCGCCAAGATGCATTAAGGTAAGAATTTTTTCTCCTCCATTTATCAGTTGCACAGTTTTTGCTGCAAGGTCGTGTAACTTGGACAGGGTGATAGGCGGTACTTGCTGGTCAGCACCTATGTGACCGTCAATTGGAAACTGAGCATGAGTAGTATTTATATTTTTGCATTCTTTGAATCGAGCAATTTTGTTTTCGGTCAATAATGATGCCACCTGTTTCAGATGCAGTACTATTAATATTCAGCAATGTGTTTTTTTCAGTTGTGTTAATTTCAAAATATTTTTCAGCAATGAAGCAATTATTGTCACTTTCATTGGTTATCCTGTTAGACACATCCTTGCCGAACTCATTTTGGTCACGCTCATGCTCACCATGCTCAGCATGCTTGCTACATTCATCGCGCTCAATGATCTCACAAGGCCCATCATTTTTACCGCACTCCTGCAAGCAATCCTGTCTGCAACTCACGGAATCACCGCTGAATAACAAATGTGCTTTTGAGGCAATTTGTGTGTCGCCAATAGTTCTATCCGTTGAGACAGTGGAGGCAATTAGATTCATTAAGTTAATTACATCCTCACTTATTAAAGGTGTAGAGGTTTTCCTCCTTACCGCAGATTTGATGAAAGCGCCTCCTCCGCGTCGCAGGCCAGACCGGGTCTGCGGTCACTCCCATCTAGCTAAGTGGAAGGTCTGCGCTTGCTTAGTATGCAGGCGTAGAGATGGAAAAACAAAGCAAAAGCAAAAAGTGATGGCGCGCCTTCAGAATTCACACAGCGAGGGGCCGGGACACCAAAGGCACCAAAGACACACAAGACTCTGTGCCGACTCTGCACCGCTCCGCGGGTGCACTGAGTTTTTAAAACGTTGTAGCTCCGCCTTCTGGTAGCAAGCTGGAGGTAGGATTCCTGAACCAGAAACGAAAAGCACAGTGTCTCCTTCCAAGACACACAAGACTCTGTGCCGACTCCGCGCCGCTCCGTGGGTGCACTGAGTTTTTAATACATTGTAGCTCTGCCTCCTGGCAGCAAGCTAGAGGTAGGACTCCGGAACCAGAAACGAAAAGCACAGTGTCTCCTTCCAAGACACACAAGGCTCTGTGCCGACTCCGCGCCGCTCCGCGGGTGCACTGAGTTTTTAAAACATTGTAGCTCCGCCTCCTGGCAGCAAGCTAGAGGTAGGACTCCGGAACCAGAAACGAAAAGCACAGTGTTTCCCTCCAAGACACACAAGACTCTGTGCCGACTCAGCCGACTCCAGCACTGCTTATAAAGTCTGTCAATATCGTCATGTTTATCATATTAACTAGGCAACATGCTAAACGTTGACTAGGTCATACAGGCACTGACGATAAGGTACCGCAGAGCAGATCAGTATTAATGAATAGCCACATGGGTAGAATGCTGTCTCTAGAATGCTCTAGAATGCTGACACAGTACTGCAACTTGTAAGGAAGGCTGCTGTACTTTTTATGGCTCAGCACTGGTTCATCTCAGCTGCATGGTCAAAGATGGCAGGAGTGGATGAACGAATTTGAAGAATTCATGAGGGCGGTAGGGAACCAACAAACTGGATATCTTCACCAACCTGGTGGGGAAAGAGATGAAAAGCGTCATTAAACCCCCCCCCCCAAGAAAAGTCCACCTCCCAACTTCTCATCACAACAATGCATGGTTGCCTGGTTGTACTCCCCAATAGAGACTACAAATGCTACACCTTCAATCAGTGCTCCCAGGACCACCACGAAACTATTAGACACTTTATACTATGTCTCCAAAGAGAAATGTAATATGTGACTTTGCAAACTTTAACGATGATGAAGCCATCCGATTGCAGGTGATAGAGGGGTGCATATCCTCGCAATTCAGGAAACATCTGCTAAAGAAACTCCTCCCACTACAAGAGATAGCTGAACTGGCAAGGGTCTACGAACG
Source organism: Ambystoma mexicanum (assembly GCF_040938575.1). NCBI lineage: Eukaryota > Metazoa > Chordata > Amphibia > Caudata > Ambystomatidae > Ambystoma > Ambystoma mexicanum. The sequence goes on along the minus strand of NC_090930.1, from coordinate 140,828,644 downwards.
GGTCGACGTACAAGCAGCCCAGATAGAGAACCCAAAGAAGATGGACACCATTGCCGCCATAGTCAACAGCCCCCAAGGCCAAGCCTGCCAAATGGGCACAGCATCCCGCCAAGACACCTGTGGCACCCCTGGCCGGGCCGAGCCCGAAAGACAATGCTAGAGATATGGGGGTTTGAATTCCCACACAAGGGCCAATGCCCCACCATTGGCCAAATGTGCTTGAGATGCGGCCAGGAGAACCATTTTCAAATCATGTGCTGGGAAAGGGCCCGCCTACAGCGCCCTAGAGACCACCACCGAAATTGAATCCATCCCGGAGATCTGACCAGACGAGGGTGCCCAACTTGTGGCAATACCCAGACAGAGACCTCACAAGAACCGGCTTTGCCAGAAACACCACGGCATATACAACGCACCCTAGGTTCATAAGATTTGTTGAGAACCTACAAGTTGACACGCCTCACAGAGGGTGCGACAACCCGAAACACCTTTTTCACGCACAACCCTACCAAGGGGAAGACCAACTGACGAGCCTACTCAGGCTTCGCCTCAAGAAAGATCTCCCCTTTACGTGGGATGAACAGTGTCAGGAGGCCTTCAACGCAATCAAAACAGAACTGTCCAACAACCACCAGCTCGCGTATTTCAACCGGAGTGGGACACCGAAATCACAGTCGACGCCAGCCCGGTCGGATTGGGTGCCATCCTGGTCCAGACAAACCCACACCAGAAGTCAGAGACACGCATAGTGGCATATGCCAGCCGTGCACTCAATTCCATCGAGCAGGCCTATTCTCAAGCTGAACGAGAAAGCCTAGCAGCGGTCGGGGCTTGTGAAAAGTTTCACCACTTCATAATACGGAGGACCTTTGTCATCATAACGGACCAGTCGCTCTTTGGGAATTCTAAAATCAAGATGCCACTGTGGATAGAGAGGTGGGGCATTCGCCTCCAAGAGTATGACTACACCATTGTCCACAAGCCTGGTGGCGAAGCCAACCCAACAGACTACTTATCAAGGTACCCCGGTAGTGCCTCTAACCCCGATATGCATCTGGAGGCGGAATCATACATCGCATCTGTCCCTGAATGCCCTTCCTACAGCCACCACGAAGGAACAATTCGCAGAGAGGTGCTGGGCTGACCCTACCATCCAGGCAGATATCCACCTCACGAACGCCAACCGATGGTGCCACGTGTCCACAGAACACTTTGAAATGGGGGAGGTGGGCAGGAGGGACCTGCATAGGATGGCAAGAATACAGAGGGAGCTGGCCACAACAGAACAAGGGACACTCCTGAGAGGAAATTGGCTTGTGGCCCCCAAGATCCTCAGGAAACCCCTCGTCATCATCGCACATGAAGGACAAAGAGGCATAGCCAACACCAAGAAGATTCTAGGGAATCAAGTGGTGTTCCCCTACATGAACACCATAATTGTCAGGTGACAGCGGCAACTGCACCACCACGTCCGCTCAAAATAGTTCCGCTACCTGAAGGTCCTTGGCAAAGCGTAGCCGTAGATTACTACGGGCCATTGGAAGAGGGAGGTCATCTTGGTGGCCATCAATGAATATTCTCATTTTCCCTTGGTGAAACACGCCACATCCACGGCATTCCATCATGTAGTGACAGTAGTGGATGAACTGTTCAGTGAGTGGGGTGTTCCCAACATTGTCAAAACGGACAACGGTCCGCCATTTCAAGGACAAGAGTTCAAGAAGTTTGCCGCACATTTGGGATTCCAACGGCACAGTAGAGCGGTTCATGGCAACCATAAAGAGTGCGCCAGAAAGCGGTTGCAGACCTGGCGTCCATGCCCCAACCGATATCCCAGATGCTGAGGAGATACAGAAATACCTCTCATGAGGCAACGGGCAAAACCCCAGCAGAACTCACAATCAAATACAAACCACGAAGGCGACTGCCACAGCCTGAAGATTACACTCTGGCTGAAGACGCTGAGATCAGAGAAAGGGAGGACGTGAGGAGAAGAAAGACAAAAGAATGGACGGATCAGAAGCGGAAGGCCAAAGAACAACAGATCCCTGCAGGCGAGGTCGTGGTAGTCCGACAGATGCAACAGAGGAAAACGGACTCCAGATACCGGCCTCAACTCCTCGTGGTCACTGAAGTCCAAGGGCCCATGGTCACAGCTACGGGAGAGAATGGGGACATAACAGTGAACGCATCATTCTTTGGCAAATTGTTTCAAGAGGATCAGGAAGAGGAGACACCGGTGGTGGAAGGGGACAGAGAGGCTGGCGAACCCCAGCCGGAACCTACCAAGGACCACCTGGCCGACCACAACGAAGCATACCAGGCCACCCAGCCTCATGGAACAGATGTAAGCCACAAACTTTCCAGAAAAGTAAGGGGGGGGTTGTTATGAGCTAAAAGGGACACAGTCCCATTAAGGTAAAACAAATAAAGGACTGGGGGAGGGATGTAGGGGATGGGAGGAGGTGGAAGGAAGGCACGTGAGAAGGACAGTTATCGGTAAGGAATAAAGGATGTAAGACATATGCCCGTCTGTTTGATTCAATATAGGCCCCGCGCAAGACAACACTGCTTACTTCACTTTTAATGGCACAGCAGGGCATTTCTCAAGAGCTGTTCCACGTTAATGGCAAAGTACCAACAATTTTCCCCAGGAACTCTGTACTTCCATGTAACAGCAACGGCACTTTCAGACGCACAGGGGAGAGTTTTATTCTGCTTCCACCATTTAATAATACAATAAAGTACAATACATATCAATCAAATTGCAATATATCCTATGAATAAAATGTTCAGATAAATAGCACCACTTAGTTGAATTTTATGACATCCCTAACCAACTATTTAATTGATAGAACGTGCTACATCGTCGGTTTCAACTGTAAATCATGAACCCTCAGAAATGACCTTTGAGCTTCCCTTCTTGATTTGATTCGAAGTCTTACAAGCTGTGGTCACACATGGCTGCTTTAATTTAATGAGACTGGTGTGTTTGTAGTTCTCAGCAGTGCAGAGGTAAAACATTTTGGAACAGTACTGGCATTTCTCAGCCGGGGGGCTTAAACTATAATGGTACAATGAAGGCACTCCTTGCAGGACTATTACACCTTTATTTTTGCTAAAAGTTTATTGAATGATGTTTCACCACTAACATGGATTCATGGTTTTTGCCTGGTGACTGAGGAGTAGATCCTGTTCTAATGAATAGATAAGTAGCATGGCTTGAACTGTCTGCCAAATATAAGCTGTTCCTAAAGATGTTGGACAGCGACATAGAATGGCAAGAAAGTGTAAGAGATGATGTATGATATGGCATTTATAACGCACCTATACACAAGTGTTTCAAGGCGCGACGAGGCAGGGGAGGGGAAACAGGGAGACAGACAGCGATCCTACTAGGCACAGTGACATTGAAATCGCGCAAGTGCAAGTGCAAGTGCAGGGGGAGGGGTGAAGGGGAAAACGTGCAGTGGGAAAGGGGAGGGGACAGTGCAGTACAGTACATAGGATAACAGTCAAATGTTTGTTTATTGAATTTATATAGCGCTTTAAGCCAAAGCGCTTTACAATAAAACAGGTACAAAAGTGAGAGGGTCATATATCCAAACATGAACAGGTCATTAGAACAATGAGTAGAACTATTTACAAGGGAGTTAGAGGGGGGAGGGCAGAGGAGGGGGTAGGTGAAGGGAGTTACGGTGTAGGATTTGAGGTAGGGGGATGTTGAGGGAGGGGGGAGGGGAAAGGAAGGGGGAGTGATCTGGTGTCCTCATTGCCATTGAGTAGTATTTGTTACTAATTTAAGATCAGAGGGGAAGGAGAGAGGATGGGGGAAAGGAGGGGGGCAAGGGTGGGAGGGTAGGGAAGGAAAGTCAGGGGGGAGTGAAGAAGATGGGATTTCAGGGCATGGCGGAAGGATGAGTAGGTAAATGTGGAGCGGATGGAGAGCGGGAGGGAGTTCCAGTGTAGGGGGGCCAAGAGTTGGAACGAGCAGAAGCGTGAGGAGGGACATGGGGCTGGGGGTACAGTGAGGAGGTAGTGGTTGCTGAGCGAAGAGAGCGGGAAGGGGAGTAAAATTAGAGGAGGGAGGAAAGGTGGGGGGGCGTCAAGTCATGGAGAGATTTGTAGACAAGACAGAGGAATTTAAATTTCAGTTGTGAGAGGAAGGGAAGCCAGTCAAGTTGAGAGAGAGAGAGAGAGAGAGAGGAAGAAAGAGTCTTGAGGGCCGAGGAGAAAGAGTACGGATAGAGGAGTGGTAGATGGATTTTAGGGGCGTTAGGTGAGAGACAGGGAGTCCAAAGAGGAGAGAGGAGCAGTAGAAGAGGCAGGAGAAAATGAGGGAGGAGATTAGGAGTTTGGAAGCATGGAATGTGAGAGAGGAGCGGATCTTGCGGATGTTATAGAGGTGGTGGCGACAGGCTCGAGATGTTAGAGAGATGTGGTTGGAGAAGGAGAGAGAGGAGTCGAGGTGGAGGCCGAGATTGCGGGCATGGGAAGATGTGGGGAGGTTGGAAGGTGGAAAGTGGATGAAGGGAGGGGGGGAGAAGGGGAGAGAGTGTTAGGAGGGAAGAAAAGCACTTCAGTCTTGTCAGTATTGAGGGAAAGAAAGTGGGATGACATCCAATCTTTTATGGCCGTGAAGCAGGAAGAAAGAGTGCGGTGGAGGCCAGATGTGAAGGAAGAGAAGGAAAGAAAGAGTTGGGTGTCATCAGCGTAGAAGTGGTGGGAAATGCTGAAAGAAGAAATGACTGGGGACAGAAGGGAGGTATAGAGAGAGAAAAGAAAGGGTCCCAGCACGGAACCCTGAGGGACGCCATAGTTCAGGGGGAGGCTGGAGGAGGAGCGGCTGCCCCAGGAGACAGTGAAGGATCGATTGGAGAGGTAAGAGGTGAGCCAGGAGAGAACAGAGTCTTTGAAGCCGAAGGAGGACAGAGTGCTAAGAAGTAAGGGGTGATCTACGGTATCAAAAGCTGCAGAAAGATCAAGGAGGATGAGAATTGAAGATTGCTTAGCGTGGCGAGCGGTGAGGAGAGAGTTGAGGACATAGGTGAGGGCAGTCTCAGTGGAGTGTTTAGGGCGGAAACGAGATTGAGAGGTGGGGAGGAGGGAGTGGGATGAGACGAAAGCAGTTGAGAGTAGGCAAGAGGAGCTTAGAAATAAAGGGGAGAAGGTAGATTGGCCGGAAGTTGGAGGCAAGAAGAGGTTAGCAGACGGTTTCTTCAGGATAGGGATTATGGTAGCGTTGTTTGAAAGCTGAAGGAAAGGTGGCAGAGAGACAGATGTTGAAGGTGGTTAGGTAGGGAATAATGAGGGGGTACATTTTGGGAATGAGGGAGGTGGGGATGGGGTCAGAGGGGGCAGCAGTAGGGTGAGTTTTGGACAGGAGGAGGGTGACACATGCAGGGGTGATTGGAGAAAAGGTGGACAAGGTGGCAGAGCTGGAAGAGGGCGAGGGGAAGGGTAGGAGAAGGAAGAAGAGGAGAGGATGTTCTGACGAAGAGAGAGGATTTTGGATGAAAAGAAGTTGGCGAAGTCGGAGGGAGAGAGGGGAAGAGTTCGTGGAAGGGGTTAGGAGTGGGGGGGAGAGAAGCCGAGAGAGGGTCTGGAAGATACGGCGAGGATGAGAGGCGTGTGAGTGGAGGTGGCTAGAGTAGTAGGAGCATTTGGCAGATGAGAGGCAAGAGTCGTAGAGAGAGTAATATGAGAAATAAGAGGATTGATTAGTCAGAGAAGGGGATTTGATCCAGCGTTGTTCGAGGCGTCGGACGAGGCGGCGCATGCACAGAAGGTGTGAAGAGAGCCAGGGTTGGGGAGGTTTGTGAAAAGGGGAGAAGGGAGTGAGAGGATAGAGTTGGTCAAGACTGGAGGTTAGAGGAGGACAGTGAGGAGAGGGCGTCATCTGCTGAGAGAGAAGCAAACTCAGAGAGGGGGTAGGGAGGAAGAACATGAGTCGTGGAAGAGAATAGGGTTAAAGTTGCGGAGGTCGCGACGAGAGGAGGGAGAGGTGGGGGAAGATAAGGGCGGAGGAGTGGGGGAGGAGCAGAGCAAGGCTTGATTGGAGAGATAGTTGGGAAGAGACGATACAGGGGAAGGAAGAGTAAGAAGAGAGAAAGATGAGATTGAGTGTGGAGCCAGAGGAATGGGTAGGGGGGTAGGAAGGGGAGAGAGGAGGTAGGAGTCAAGTAATGAAAGAAGAGAAGAATGAGATGTGCATGAGAGAGGGAGTTTGAAGTCACCAAGGACTGAGAGAGGAGTATGGGAAGGAGATATGGGAGAGAGAAGGTGGTCAAGGTCTTCATAGAAGGAAGAGAGGGGGCCAGGATGTCTTTAAATAATTAAGAAGGAGATCGCGTGAGGATAGGAGGATTTGAAAAGAAATTCAAAGAAAGAGAAGGTGGGGAGGCCAAGGGTAGGGGATGAGGAAAGACATTTAGGGTGAAAAATGAGGCTGACGCTGGCTCCACGACCAGATGGGAGTGAGACATGAGAGAAGGGGGAGAAGGAGAAGGAGAAGGAGGAGGAGGAGGCAGGGACTGTGGAATTGAAGAGGGGGATCCAAGTCTCGGTGATGCAGAGGAGGTGAAGATTGAGTCGAAAGAACATGTCAAGGGTCGCAGTGGCTTTATTGCAGATGGAACGGATGAGGGGAAGGTCGAGGAGGAGGAGGAGGAGGATGAGGAAGAGGGAGGCTGAGAGGGAGATGGAGGGGAGACGACGAAGGGAGAGACAGATGGGGTGCATGGGTGAAGTGCGGACAGCAGGGGCCAGGAATAGGGGATGCAGCAGAAAGTGATCAAGGGGGGTTGGAGAGGTCAGCAGAGCAGCAGAGGATCCAGGGCAGAGGGTGGCAGAGCGTCCAGGGCAAAGGGGTGGGTAGTAAAGCTTAGGAGGAGTCCCAAGGGGTAGGGGCAAGAATGGCAACAGCTGGGGCCTAGGGGAAGGATTGTGGCAGGGTGCGATCAAGGGCAGCTGGAGAGGTCAGCAGGGCAGCAGAGCGTTCAGGGCAGAGAGCAGCAGAGCGTCCATAGAAGAGAGGTCAGAGGCAGCACTAGGAGGGGGCAGTAAGGCAAAGACTAATTTCAACGGGGAATGAAGACCAGTGACAGCAACTAGGCGCTGGTGGTTCTGGCGAGGAGCTCTGCAGGTAGACAGTCCTGGGCAGGGTGAGGTGATCTCGCTGGTGGTCGTGAGGCAGTGGCTCAGAAGGTGTTGAGCTCAGGAGAGTGCCAGAGGCAGGGTGGGGCGGTCCGACAGGCAGGCGAGTGAATGGCCGTCAGATGGCGACTTTGATGACTTGATAGAAGGCGGAGCACAAGGGACTAATAGCACCCAGATACTGGTGGTTCAGGCAAGGCAGCTCAAACCTGCGAAGGGTGAGGTAGCTCAGCAGGTGGGCGACTGTGTCCCAGAAGGCGGATCGGAGCGGGTGAAGGTAGGAGAGGTTTCTCCGTCGGATGTCACGGCACCCCAGTAGCTGTGCAGGCTCTCCCAGTTACATCTAATACCAGCTGCACAGGATTGCACCTTAATCCTCTAACTCCCTTTGGGTGTACACGTGCCCAGTGCAGTGTGGTAGTTATAAAATTGGAGGGCTGTACTTTGATTCGAGCTCTGGCTTTGTGTCCGGGCCTCCCATATGGCTTTTTGGAGCCTCTTAATCAGGCTTGGATCCGTGCTGGTTTAGGAGTGAGCTGGGGGGGAGGCAACCTCATTCCCCACCCCCCTCTCCTTACTGCTGTACTGCTGCCTTCTAGACTAGACAATCGTGTCACCCCACGCCGACCAAAGAGAGTCAAGGTAGTAGCACCAGTCCACCCACTTCTGGGAAAGGGGCAGCAGAAAGAAGGGGCACGTGTTCACTGCTTCTTTTTATGCGACTGAGTCCCACCACAGCACCCCCAGCGCCATGCACAGCAGCTTTACGCACCTCTAGGGGTCCCAAGCAAGAACGATAACCAAGACTGAGGGTCCCTCTCAAGGCAATCGTGGGTTTGGCAGGGAGATGAGGGGGGGCAGCCACAGAGCACACCAAAGATGCGCACTCCTTCCCCCACCGACAGATCTGGTCACACACTTATCTGGATGTCAGGCCAGTCGGGATGCCGTTCGCAGCAACGGCCCCATTGCTCTCTCCTATTCCGCTTGATGCAGGGAGCAAAGTCGGAGCGGACCTGCTTTCGCCAGTACAAGACGGAGGGAAGCCTCGTCCAGAACACCTAGCAGCGCGGGCCGGCGGTTCAGTGAAGAATCCTCCCGACCCGAATCTCACGCGGGGTGCTGCTGGGGCACGGGGCCTTCTCACCCCTGAGAAGAAGCGTACAGATGGGGGGGCTAGCTGCCAGGATCCGCTACCAGGAGACGAGTCGATTAGTGACACCCGCTTCCGTCTGCAGACTCCCAGCTGGACGAGGGTGGACCACAGCTACCCGACAGGCTGGCGAAGTGCGGGATCCCCGATTCTTGGGCGCCCAGGCTAAACTTTTCTGCCACTCGAGGCGGCCTTGTGGCTGACGGGGCTCTGCCTCTCTCGTCCGGATGCCTAGATCTTCACGGAAACAAGGCGCAGAAGAATCGGGACTGCAGCATTCAGTGCCCCCGGGATTCAGACAACTCCTGGGGAGTCGGGCACTCGCTCCTGGGGAATGTGGGGGGCGCAGACCCCTTAAAACAGACCCAGTGGATGAGATCGACAAGGGAGAATCAAATAAATAAGCCATTAATTAAAGGGCGGCCAGCTAGTGGCAAGTGCAAAGGTAAGAGCAGACATCAGGGGTCAAGTGCTAGTGGGGGCTTTAGGGGTGCAGATACAGTACCCAACTGCAAGGGTTGTCATGGGGCAGTGCCGGTGTGCAACTGGTGGGGAGTGGACCTGGGCCCGAGATCAGAGGGTAGCCAGGTGACCAGTGCAGATTCGGATTCGGCCAGGAGATCAGCAGCGGAGAGGAGGAGAGAAAGCAGAAGCAAAGAGGAAGGTCTTGAGGTGCTTTAAAAAAAGGAGATGGTTCTGCTCAAATTTCAGAGAGGCAGGGAGGCCCCCGCAGAAGAAAGGGATCTACCACCAACTCCCTGCTTGGAGAAGCGACTGACCCTGAGGGAGTTGGAGGCGGATGAGCGAAGAGTTCGAGAGGGCAGATATTTAGGAAGAGAGTGTTGAAGGTATTGAGGTCTCGGGCCCCAAAAAGCCTTGTGGACAATGCAGAGGGTTTTGAACTTAATCCTCACCGCCACTGGGAGCCAGCAAGAGATTTCAGTCCTGGAGAGTTAAGATCCCTGATCTTAAGGCCGAGGACAAGTCTGCCAGTCCTGTTTTAGATGAGTTGCAGTGGGCGGAGAGTAGAGGCAGGCAGATTTAGAAAGAGGCTGTTGCAATAGTCCAGCTTAGAGATAACCAGAGCTCTGGAGACAGTGAGCTTCTGGGGGAAGGAGAGGAAAGGAAGAATACCTCTGAGGAGGTGCAGCTGGTAGTGTGACTTCCAGGGCTGGACTGGGAACTAAAAGAGGCCCTGGAAATAATTACTGGGGACCAAAAGAGGCCCTGGAAATAAAGTTCAAAGTGGCCCTATATGACACATTTTCAGCAAGCCCAATGCTTTTCCTATGAGAAAATTTGGAAATAGCACAGAAAAGAGGCCCAGGGTGCAGAGGCCCACCGGGAAATCTCCAGAGTTCCCTAAAGGCCAGTCCACCCCTGGTGACTTCTTAGAGATGTCAGAGATGTGAGCAGAGAAGGAAAGTGTGGAGTCGAAGATGACCCTGAGGTTTTTAGCCTCACAGGTGGGAGCAGGAAGAGGGCCAAGAGGCCGGCCAGAGAACGACAGGAAAGGAGGGAGCAGGTGTGCCGATGAGGAGAATCTGCCTTACTGGCATTAAGGCACAGATCATTGGTGGCACACCACTATTGGATGGCGGACAGACAGTCAGCGGTGAGAGGAGAAGAGAAGAGGAGGCAGAAGGGACTCTGAAAATGAGCTGAGCATCATCCGCATAGCACTGAAAGTTGGGGCAGAGAGCGGCAATGCGGTGGGCAAGAAGTGTCGCGTATTGGTTGAACAGCCAGGGAGAGAGGTTAGGCTCCTGGGGAACACCACAGGTAGAGATGGAGAAAGAGGAGAGGAAGGACCCAAGTTGGACCTGGGAGGGTCGATCGGAGAGGAAGGAGGTCAGCCAAGCCAGGGCCTGATCGGTGATACCCAGGTTATCACGGAGACGGTTCAGCAGGATGGCAGGGTTGACCATGTCAAAGGCAGAAGATCAAGCAAGATGAGGACATAGGGGTTGTTGAAGTCAAGGTTGGAGAGCAGGTCTTCACGGATGTTCAGGAGAGCAGTTTCCGTGCTTCCGGCTGCTCTGTAGCCAGGCTGATGGTCATGGAGACAATCCACAGATTCAGTGTGAAGATTAAGCTGGGAGATGGGCAGTTTTTCCAGAAGTTGCCCAGGAAAGGAGTGATGGAGATTGGACGATAGTTAGCCGGGCAGCAAGGGTCGACAGAGGGTTTCTTAAGAAGAGGGTGCACAAGGGAGTGCTTCAGGGGAGAGGGAAGACTCCAGTGGCGAAGGAGTGGTTGCAGACGCCAGCCAGAGCAGGAGCCAGGGTGTCAATGTGGTCCTTGATGGTTTTGGAGGAACAGGGGTGAACCTGTTTTGATGAGACTTTAATAGATCAGGCTTGTCTAGAAACCCCGCCTGGGGAGAACAGAGGAAAGGCAGACAAGGAGGGTGGGAGGTGGCCAAAGACGGGCCAGAGGAAGAGCAGGGAGTAGAGGGAGGAGGGGGGGACGAGGAGAGAGAAGACAGGATGCTCTGAGTTTTTGAGATGAAATGAGAAGCCAGCGTCATGCAGAGGGACTGGGAGGGGGCGGCAGTGGTAGAGACTGCAGCAGGATTGGCCAGCTCCTTGCAGATTTTAAAGAGTTCGGCCGTGTTGTTGGATGCCACGGAGATACAGTCTTGGATGTGGGCTCTCTTCTTGGTGCGGACAGTGCGCCGGTAATGCCTTTGGAGCAGGCGGCAGGCCAGTTTGTCAGAGGATGTACCAGAAGCACGCCATTTCCTCTCGACCACCCTGCACTTGTGTTTAATGGTGACGAGGTCAGAGACATACCAAGAGTTGCACTTGGCTTTGGGTTTCAAGCGGATCTTCATGACAGGGTCAAGAGCATCGAGAGTATCAGATATAGCAGAGTGGATCATGGAAAGGGCTGCGTCAAGCTGTAGAAACTTTGAGCCTTTGCAGTGGAAGAATCAGCACGCTGACAGGATCCGCCCACACATTGTGGCGTAAGGTGTCATAATGCAAAATTAGCCTGAACCAAGACAAGAGGGTATGTTACCCCATCACCACTTTTGAATGAAAAACCTAACTTTCCAATGTATTGTGTCCTCTGTGATGAATCCTATGGAGTCATCACTGATCCCCCAACCTAGTCTCTACCGTGTAGCCAGGGGGAGGCAATCACTACCTGATCCTGACCCTTGGAGTGGTATTGTGAGAGGAATGCTCATGTCATTTTCAAGACCGCTGTGCTCGCGATAGGAAAACATGAACTGAGGCAACGGACGCAAGGCGTGCCATTTATAGTGACGTCAACGTCATTTTCAAGATTGGATGAAGGCCATTGAGGATACGAAGTCGGCCACGACGCAAAGCACCCTCTGCTGTGAAATGTTTTCTGAAGCTGCAAGCAGGACATTAGCTAATATCAAAGATGAGTAATATGTGAGAGGAATATCCAGTCGAAAGAACATTACAAAGGGTAAGTAATTTGTTCTTCTCAAACACAGATTTGCTCCCACCAGTGACAAACTATATGGATATGCTATGGATCGAAAGATCACAGAATTCATCAAGTGAGATTTCAGTGTGCATGAATAAATGCTAAAATATGATTCTTCTTAGGTATCAGATTCACTCTGTTAATGTGGTTATTGAGATTGCCCAAGAGTGAAACTTTACACACAGGTGTGAAATTGCTATCCTTTGAATGATACCATGCTGCAGTCAAGGTGTGAGGCTCGCACCCAATAAATTACTGTTTGCTGTGTGAGACTCAAACCAAAGTAATGAGAGGAAGATTCCTGCCATGCGATACAAAGTTTGATGGTGATCTACACCAAAAGTGTGAGACTTCCTTCTAAGGTGTGCAAGATGTACACCACTAGGGTTTTTTTCTCTGAGGTATGTGATTTGCATCAAAGGCGTGACATTGTACTCCAGACTCAATGCCTATGCCAATGCATATTGTTATACAACTAGGAATAGGTGTGAGGTTTTATGTGTTAAAAGTGTACTTTCTTCCTCTGTCTCCCCCCAAGTGCAAGTAAGATTGTAACTATTCATTTTGTTGTCTGTCTGTCAGGTGCATTAGATTGCATTAGATTGTGTGTTTAAGCTATTAGCCAGAGATCAGAAATATATCATCAAAACATCAGACATATGTCCAATAATAAACTTACATATACAAAAAGAATAGTCAAACATTTAAGTTTACTGTAGTTAAACAAATATGTTGATAATCTCACAAAGTCCTGAAAAGCATTCCATAGATCTTTGGCATTGTCATGGGAATATCTTTTCTAATTGTTCTTCCTAAATACGCAGTAGCTTTCTCTATGCTCTCTATGCTTTCTCTATGCTCTGACTTTGGGGAGAGAGCTTGAGTTCCAAGAACGTATATTTTTTCAGGCTGCAAATAAAGCAGTGCTTATGTGCATAGCCTCCTTTTCAATGTATGGCGTAATGCATTTACCAAATAATGTCTCTGGTTGTTTTTCATCCAAGTAGCTACTTATTCTCTGCTTAATACATCAATCCCAGTTTTCAAATATTTTTCAACCCATGGGCATGACCAGAACTTGCACCCCAGTAACCTTCAATTGCAGCAACCTCTTCAGAAGCTGGGTGAATTTGCAACTCTAATAGTAATCATGGTTGGGGTATAGTAAGTTTGCTGTATGATGTATGTTATAATACCAGTGGAATTGCCCTAAAACAAGAGTAAATATCTTGTGCTTCAACAGGAATGTTCAACTCCTCAGCCCATCATTTGGCCAATAGATCATGTCTGTTGGCTTTGCAGTTACAGTAGTGTATAAAAATAATCACCACATTTAATATGTTATATTTTCTTGAAGCATTTTAGAGTCGCAACCAGATTGCATTCTATCATGTATATCGTTAGATATAACCGTTTCAACATCTCAAATAATTACCATATGTGCCAACCATTTCCCTCTAGCCAAAGGCTTCCTTTCTTTGAGACATTAAACAACCATCTTTTAGCCCAGCAAAATTGTGCGGCCAGATAGTAAATGCCCTATCCCTTCTTTTAAATTCTTGTTTTTAGATTCCCCTTCAAACATATTCGTGTGGCTGTGGGCCTGCTATTACTGTGTAGATTTCCAACTAACATTGCCTGCGCTCTCTTTATATATCATACCTGTCTCACCAAGCTCCCGGTCTGATCCAGTGTGGGGTACAGAAAATGACAGCTGTGGCCCTCCTAAGATAGCGGTACCCTAACAGCACTCACCCATTGAAGCAAAGTTTCCACTCCCCTTCACTGTCTGGCCATGTACTTGGTTTGTAGTTTTACTGCAGAACTGGCTCACAATCACGTAGTAGCAGGCATGGGAATCTAACATCTGCCTTCCCAAGTAGAGGTTCAATGAAGTCGGCGGCCGGGGTGCACTCCATCAAGTTAGTGCTTCAAATGGATTGTATCCTCCCACGTATTCCTCATCTTATGATAATTATCCCACCAGCTGCAGCTGCTTCGGAAATCTTTTTGACAGGGGGCGCTGTGTGCCGTCTCGTCGAGTTGATGTCCCTCGAAGGCCTCTGTTCGACTGTCGACGTCATCATCAGTATAAGTAGCGCACGCAGTGCCCCGTTGGCTTTAGTTATGTTTTTACGTACTAACACTTCCAAGAATTAAAGTGCGCTTCCGTTCTTCAGTGGTAGTTTTTTTCGATCTTCGAAAATGTCTTTCCTGTCTGCTCCATCAACGCCTAAGACGGGCTTCAAGAACTGCTAAGACTGTGGATCGAAGATGTCGATCACCGACCCCCACCGCATATGTCTGTGGTGCCTTGGTACCGGTCACCGTACATCCGACTGTAACTCCTGTAGGCGATGACTGAAAAGGCTCTAAGGAAGCGTAAAGGTAAATTGATGGTGGGGAGGTTGCCTTTTCCTTCGAAGAGCACAAAGAGAAAGACCGATGAGTCGACGGATTCTCTGTGACAGGAATACATCTAAAAGGTCTCGATCGAGAAGTCGATCATGCCATTCTTCGTCTTCTTCGAAGAAGACCAAGAAATGGCATCACAGGTCACCTTTGACCTCTAGTGATTCCTCGGTTGAGGTAATCAAATGTCCAACTAAATCGGACTCCCAAGCAAAATGGGATGCGTTTCGTAATGAAATGCTTAAAATATACGAGAATGCAGCCCAACCCCCTAGAATGACCAGCAGAAAGCCATACCCCTGTAGATCTGCATGAAGACGAAGAAGGGGAGTCAAACAAAAATTCTTCAAACCCGAGGCATAAGCCGGTACAGCATCAAGAAAAATCCTGATCCGACAAGAAATGGTCAAGGGTTAAGACAAGTTGTTGGGTGCATTTAAAGGCCCTAAACAGAAATCCCTTTCACCTGAAAAACCACATTAAAACACTGCAACCAAAAACGGCTGTGCTGTGCTTTCCCTGTTGCAAGAGTGGCAAGCATTTGAACACTGCATCCGAAAACGGCCCTGCATTACTTTTATTTCACCTGAATGACATGTAGTTGAACACTGCATCCAAAAACGGCCCTGCATGCTTTTGTTTCACCTAAATGACATGAAGTTATGCACTGTATCCAAAAACGGCCTTGTACTTTTAGTCACATGAGGGGCAAGAATTTCAATCCTACAACCAGACACAGATTTTGCTTTCTATGTCACTTGAAGAGCAGCGCTTGAAACACTACGAAAGAAAAAATAGCTTGCACTTGCACACGTGAAGAAAAAAAAAAAAAAAAAAAGAAATGACTTTAAAAAGCCACTGTGAAAAGATAGTTCTTCTCGCACAGAAATGTCAGGGAAATATGCCGTGGGGGATTGACTAAGCAATGTACATCATGTTTCGACCCACAAGACTTCAGTCACTTTGAAGTGGCACATAATACCAGAAAAAACAGTTTGGAGCCAAGTCAGGAAACCTCTCAATGAAAAGCCCAGCTTCCCACTGGAAGTCGCACCTACTAGTGAATCATCCCGCGTTGACATGTGATGTTACAGAGGACGTTATAATTCCCTGCTCTGCCAGACGTGAAGGCAGGGGCTCATGGATTTCAAAGAAAGCAATTGTGGCTAAAACTTGACTGGGAGGTGTGAGCTCCTTCTCGCACCCACTACCAAGAACAAACTGACAACTTCAAAGGGGATGACTGATCCTCCCAATTGACATTAAAGGACTGATTCCATTTTTAGGAATTTTTGCAGCAATTAGAATGAGAAATAATGTTGTTTTATGCTATGTTTTTATGCAATTTTGAGGTGGTTTTTAAGAGCTAAAGTGCATTTTCCTAGGACTATGGGGGCTGAAATGGCCAGTTAAGACTAGTTTCTCACTGCTCGGAGCATGTGACAATTATGAGATTGGATGTAAAGATGGAAAATGAAATTATGAACATGCTAGACCATTTGCAGAGTTGTAACTGTAATACATTTTATGAAAATAAGAAAAATGTGCCAAAGGACCATGCTACCTCTCACAGAGTTAGCGATCAGCTTACCTAATTCCCTATGACCCACTAAAACCGCTTATCTAGTTCATATGTCAGGAGCTAATAGAATTATGAAGTTATGGGACAAAACTGTTTTTTGTCAAAAAGTAGCCAAGAGAACAAAGAAGGGTAATAAATACAAACAGACAGATGGTGCTCTCATCCCATGAACCAATCGAGTCAGGCCTGGGAGCGGAGAGAGGAATGGTAACCTGTCTTATCCGAGCAGTAGGGGTCATTACAGAGTACTCCCCCTAGATTGTAAAGTGAGTGATGTCATTTGGGCTATATAGGGGGGACTGTACTAAGTCAGAGGACACACAAAATCCAGGGAGGACCGAGAGAAGGCGGTTGAACCCAAACCAAGGCAGAGTGCAGTGACCAGACCTCTTGCCTAGCTGTCCAGAGTGTCCTGAGATCCAGCTGGCTTTCCAGAATCCCTAACCAAGGCTTACTTTGTAAGTAGCAAATACCCCAGCCCTAAATTGCATAAGCCCTTCCTGTTTGTAGCCTTGTACCCCATAAAACCCCATTGAAAACTCCTATTGCTAGTGTAATTCAGTCACCTTCCCATAGAAGAAACTATGTTTAGCCTGTGTATGTTTGCATGTTCCCTTTGGTAAACCTCTCAGTGTCTGTGTAGATCCTTAGCATATTTTTAAGTAAATCAATTAATCCCCCATTTAAATTAATGTTACAGGTTGGTTTTAATTCAAAATTAACCACTTTGACCTTGGGTCTTTCTTTAATAATTATAGTAATAAAAGTGTTGCCACAAAAGAATTAGTCTCCTTGTAACTGAAATCAGAGTGTGTCCGTGTATTGTGTGCATCACCCCACACATTCCTATTTGCATCTGTCCTGTCCTAGTAGAAACCCAAACCGTAGTCCCATTGAGAGCAATCCCTTTTTGCCTACAAGTTTATCTGTTATGTTTCCCGGTCCTTGTCAGTGAAAACCGATTTTCCTATTCTGAGCCAAACCCCTTCCTTGCGCTGCCAGTAATTGTAAATCCTGTGTAAAATGAATTTCCATTTGTAATTGTATCTTTCCTTTTGCATTTGCTTCCTTCCAAAACCGATTTTCCTACTTTATTTCTATTGTTGCCCTGGTGTTCTGAATAGTAGTCTCTAAGCTTCCCTATCTCCTCAAGTCTAAACAACACTAATTTCCTTTCCTTCTGTCCCCTAGCCATGTGAGTAATAATGCAAATCAAATTCTGCCGTTTTGCTCCAAAAACGGGTTTTCACCTTTTTTGCTGACCTCCCATCTTGGAGTGGTGAGCTTTACTCCCAATATGATTTTCTCTCTCTATCCCTACTCCTTGCCGCTGCCTTCCATTCAAAGGTATCAAGTTAGCTAATGTTTGGGGGTGAGTGTTGCAGGGGGAGTGCAAAACCGCTGGTGTTATTTCTTTCTAAAATTGCCTTTTTCTCTGTTGCCATTAAAGGTTGTGGGAATTGTAATAGGAGCACTTAACCTACTTGTTTTGTAGAGATTAGTGCATTTTGTGTTGCCACAACATTGGTGGCTGTGAAATTGTTAGATTTTTCTTTTTTTATCATTAAATAACAAATAAATAAATATCTTCTTGATCCACACCGGCCTGATTCCTGGTCCATTGTGGCACAGGGAGTCTTTTTGGAGGTTGGGTGCGAGATGGGTTGGAGGCCTACTGAAACAGAAAAGGACCAATGGTTTATAACAATAAAAATCGCTTTATTGTCCGCCACATTTATTGTCGGGGAAGGAGTCCCGGGCTGGAGTGTGCTGTGTAATAAAACCGTGACAAAGTCAGGAATCAAGTCCATCGAGAGTTCCTTCGAAAAAGCATAAGAAGTCGACAATGCTGACGCCTTCACTAACACTGTTGGCGTCTCAGCCAGTCATCACTAGCGTCGAAGTCGACTCCGACAAAATCGACTTCGAAATCGTTGTCGATAGTTGTCGAAGCCAACAGCAATCCAAGAAAAGGTTTTCAAACCCTTGCCTAAGAGAGAATTTTAAAAAAAAGTCTTTACCCTCTATCTATGAAGATAATGAACCTTCAGATAACACACCCGCATTTGGGTTACAATGTGGCACCCCTAATGTGCCAGATGAATTCATCTCAGAAGATTCTAGATTAAAAGACTGATAACCTGAAGTACTGAAGTCAGTCAGTGTTTTAGATACCTCTCCCGAACTGGACTTTGGCAAACCAAATTCTATAGGAAGCTTATGAGCAATGTGATGGAGTTCTTAGGTTGGAGCAGGCCTACTACTTCATTTGAGCAGAATGACCTGAAAGGTAATTTGGACCAGGGTCCCCAAAGAGATCCAGTTTTGCCATTTCACTCTGGACTACAGAGAAGGGCCTCAGCAAATTTGGAGACACCAGAAACTGCATCTTGCAGTGAGTAAAAATGTTGCTAGAAAATACAGGCCATCCAGCAGCGACCCAGATTACTTGACAAAATATCCAACACCAGAATGTTTGGTGGTTCAGGCTGCTACATCTACCAAGCACTCAGCATACCCTTCTATCCGTCCTGATAGGGATGAGAAGAGAGAGGATGCCTGAGCGAGAAAAATATTTACTGCTGGGAGTATCGCATTAAAGGCAACTAACGCAACTTGTACCTTATCAAGGTTTACGTTTACCCTGTGGGACTGTGTAGCTATGGCGGCTGACCACTTCCCAGAAGGTGAAGAAAGAGATGGCTTCCTTACAATTATCAAGGATGTTAAGGAGGTAATGGGTGAATGTTTCCAGTCTGGTCTGGATACTGCAGACAGCATCAGCAGATCCATGGCAACTAGCACAGTGTTACGCAGATTTGCGTGGTTGAGGAAGTCCATATTTGCAACAGATGTGCAGGCTAGACTTCTCAACATGTCCTTTGATGGCTCAAGGCATTTTGGCAGCAAGGCTGATAAGAGTTTGGAAAAGCTGCACACCTGAAAAGCGGCAGCTAAATCCCTTAGCACCGCCATTAGACAGCATCAACACCCTTACTCCGGTTCATCTTCTTGGAGGGGTAAGTCCTTTCGAGTCTACTCCTTAATTGGAAGAGGAAGAAGACAAACTGGTCTAAGAGGTCAGAGAAGATTCCCTCGTGGTGGACGAGGGAGAGGTGCTAAACCACCCAAGCAGCGTCAGTTTAACCTTCATCCGCCTCAAAACCACTATGATGCCTTGACTCCGGTGGAAGGCAGACTTACTCAGCATCTGAAAGAATGGCAGGGTATTATTTCAGATGCTTGGGCACTGGAAACTCTAGCCCAAGTTTACTGCCTTCCATTTTAAAAAAAAAAAGGCCTCAGGATCATCCACCGGTGAACAACTCTTTCAAACTTCCGGATCTGCTCCTTGTGCAGGAAATGTTGACCCTGGTAGAGAAAGGTGCTATAGAACAAGTACATTTGCCGGAAAAGAACAAGGGTTGGTACTCCCCATACTTTCTAATTCCCATAAAGGACATCGGATTGCGACCCGTCTTGGACTTAAGAAACTTGAACAAGTTCCTCAGGAAGGACAAGTTCAAGAGGCTCTCCAACTATAAGAATGGATGGGGTCATTGGACCACCAGGATGCTTACTTTCATGTGCCTATTCATCACAAGCACAGAAAGTACCGGAGGTTCACTGTTGGCAGCTCTATTTATCAGTTTTGAGTGCTGCCATTCACCAAGTTGATGGCAGTGTGGCAGCGAGTCTCAGGAGAGGGGGGAATTCACGTCTACCCCTTACCTGGACGATTGGCTGATGTGGGCACATTCACCTGAACTGGCCTGGGAATATCTCAGCGTAACCTGCCACTCTCTTCACAGACTGGGCTTTTCCCTCATTTACAAGAAGTCCCACATGATACCACATTAGATCACATGATACCATAGTAGACCACATTCTGATTGTGTCGTGCCTTATGGTCACTAGCAGACCACATTCTGATTGTGTTGTGCCTTATGGTCACTAGCAGACCACATTCTGATTGTGTTGTGCCTTATGGTCACTAGCAGACCACATTCTTATTATGTTGTGCCTTAAGGTCACTAGCAGACCACATTCTGATTGTGTTGTGCCTTATGGTCACTAGCAGACCACATTCTCATTGTGTTGTGCCTTATGGTCACTAGCAGACCACATTCTGATTGTGTTGTGCCTTATGGTCACTAACAGACCACATTCTGATTGTGTTGTACCTTATGGTCACTAGTAGACCACATTCTGACTGTGCTGTGCCTTATGGTCACTAGTAGACCACATTTCGACTGTGCTGTTTCCTATGATCACTAGTTATCATTAACGTGCCTCATGCTATGCCTGCCTAATACCGCTGACCATATCACGCTAGACACTCCCCAGTTCTACCCACTTATCTGCTCCATTTAGCGGCAACGGAATCTCCTACCTATGATACTACCCCATCCTGATACTGGAATTGGAAGTATGCTAAACCTTGCAATACTGTTGTGTACCGTGGCTACTGCCATACAGTTGGACTCCAATAGCCAAGAAACCACTGGTCAGTCACAGTACCTGCCTTAGACCTTAGTCTACTAACCCCTATAAACATGGTGTAACCTAATCTCTCCAAACTCTACAAGGCCGGAGAGATAATACCCTACGCCTCTTTACCATGCGCCACGTCCAATAGAAATAACAGACTTTGCGCCAGACTAGCCAAATTACACGAACCACTGAGAAGAGCCCTTCCGGCCACCAATCTCAAAACAAATTACAAACCCAACTCTAAGCCGCCCCGTCCAAGGTCCATCTTGAACGCGAATATCACGCAACTTAACAACCATACGCCAAAGTTTGCAATATCTCTGACAAACTTAGCCGAGTAAACAAAACACCTGATGCCTCCCCTCTCAAAGGAGCGCTTCTCAATGCAAGATCACTAGTCGCACACGCCACCGATATTGCCGACTTAATCACTGAAGGGAACTTGGACTTCCTTGCAATTACGGAAACGTGGCTCCATAATGCAGCAGGACCTGCTCTTATGCTAGCTATCCCTGATGGCTACACCATAGTCAGACAAGACTGTGATAATGCCCGAGGTAGCGGTATTGCTATTATCTCTAAAACCTCTCTTGGGCTCAGACTAGTCCCCACCTTACTATCACAATCATGTGAAACTCTCACTGCCAAAATTCAGATAAATAACTTGCAATCCCTTACTATACACCTTATATATAGATGACCGGGCCCTCTTGGTACCTTTTGAGGAAGACCTGCATAATATAATTATGAATAACCTTAAACCCACCACACAACTTCTCCTATTAGGTGACTTTAACCTAGGCTTCAATGACCAAATAGATGAAAACGCTACTGAAATAGCCAATACGATCAAAGCACTAGGCCTCACCCAAAAAGTCCATAAACCTACTCACCTTAAATGGAGAATATTGGACTGGATACCGTACCTTAATTGCTCAGCCACTATTTCATCCATCCTGCCTGCAGCATGGACAGAACACTCTCTGATCTCCTTTCACTTATCCACTATAAGACCTATTCTACTGGCTCTACCACTAGCGCCACCATGCTCAACCAGAATTAAAAAAAAGTATCACGGTAGAGAAATGTATCCCTGCCATTCTGCCCACACTCAACGCACTACCTGAAAATCTTGACCCCAGCAGCCTAGTTCAGGAATTTAACAACATTATGCTCGCCACAATGGATAAAATTGCCCCTATCAAACTTAGGCCGAGCAAACCAATAGCCCACTTGAACAAATGGTTCACCCCACAACTTAAAGACCTCCGCACCTTAAAGAATAAAAGTGAAAGTAATTGGAGACTTTGCCCCTCTATTGAGAACAAAGCCAAATTAACCTCACTTTCTTCACACTACAAGAAGGAAATCTGCCAGGCAAAACGCAATTCATACGACAAGCGTATTGCTAACTCAAATTCAAGTATGAAAGAACTATTTTGCATACTCAAAGAACTAGAGTCCCCAATTATTACTCCTGATGTCTGCGCTAAGGACAAATCTTGCTGTACTGACATCCAACATGCCTTAGCAAATAAAATTGACACACTCCAGAATAAAATTCAACAAAAAAAAGAAGTTCTGAACTTACAGTACTCGCCTAACTCTCTCCTGCCTAACGAGTCACCATCGGCACACAATAATACCTTCCATTTTTCCAAAATGTCTGCCCTAGAGGTAGAAAAAATCATCCTATCTTAGAAGCCCTCGAACTGTAAAGGCGATATTTGCCCAGCACAGCTAATAAAAGATGCTGCCAGAGAACTCTCTCCATTTATAACTAAACTGATAAATGCCTCATTCGCTACAGGTACCATACCTGCTAACCTTAAACAATCCTGGGTGCTACCCCTCCTCAAGAAACAGACACTAGATCCTCTTATTCCCACCAACTACCGGCCCATTACCACGGTCCCATTACTACTAAAAATATTATTGGATAAAGCTGCTTACATTCAAATTAAAAAACACTTGGAATTGCATAAACTTCTAGGCAACAGACAATCTGGTTTCCGCCCACTACATGGAACAGAGACCGCCCTAATCGACCTAAAGTCCCAAATAGACGAGTTGAGAGACAAAGGAAGGACAGTACTCTTGCTCCTACTTGACCTCTCTGCCGCATTTGATCTAGTCAACCACAAGGTCTTAGGCCGGCACCTTGATTCTGCAGTTCACTTCTCCACGGGTGCCATCAAATGGATTGAGTCCTTCTTGAGCGAGAGAACCATTAGAGTCTTCTCCCCCTCAGCAGCTGCCGACCCCACACCCATCCTATGCAGTGTTCTACAAGGGTCCTGCCTCTCGCCTACCCTTTACAATATCTTCACTAAGCCACTGTTCGACGATCTGGACCAGCTGGGTATCACCTACACTAATTATGCAGATGATACTCAGATTCTCCTCCCACTTTCTGGGGATTACGGTACGGACACGGGCTTAGTGAGCCAAGTTTACCTTACCATCCAAGCATGGATGGCCACTCATGGCCTGTGTTTGAGCGATGATAAGACTGAACTTATAATTCTGGGTTCGCAGGCTAATATCAAAAAACTAGGCCAAGAATTCTCATCATTCAATATTAACGGCAATACCATTAAAGTTTCCAAGGAAGTAAAAGTGAAAACCCTGTCCTTTGATAAACAGGTCAAATCCCTTACCTCTGCCACGGCCTACACCTGCAAATTACTCAGAGCTTGTAAACCGTTCCTCTCTGACAATAGTTGTCTGATCCTGGCTAGAGCTCTAATACTCTCCAGAATCGACTACTGTAATGCCCTGTACAGTGGTGCAAACAAATCTACCACTCAAAAGCTCCAAACACTTCAGAATAATGCTTTAAGAGCAGCCTTAGGCATAAATAAAAAAACTCACATCTCCTCCTTGAGAAGCCAACACAAATGGCTATCTACATCCAACAAAATCCTACTAAAAACGCTTTCCCTGACTCACAAAGCCCTCAACAACGCTGACCCCAGCTACCTCATAGACAAACTCCAGAGAAGAACTTCTCTCAGACCTACCAGAATTGGGAATACTAACTGTCTGACGATTCCAAAATACAAGCTCACCACCATTGGGGACAACAGCTTTACTGTTAAGGCAGCTAAAAGCTGGAACTCACTGCCTCAGAAGCTGAGAGCAGACCAACCCTACTTAAAGTTCAGAAAAAATGTAATAAAACATATCACTGCCACGGATTCTTAGTCTCCCATCACCCTTAGAGGACCTGCCCACCTCCTTAGTGACTTGGTCATCCTGCAGTAACTGTGGACCACTGTACTAATTTTGACTTTTGCACTAGTTTCTGAAGACCTTGCGCACTGTGACCCACTCGGGAGCCCAGTATTCTACAAAGGGCCCCACGTGGCACACTTATCCTCTGTATAGTGCCTACTGTTTATTTATCTAATTTCACTGGCTATTCATTTCTTCGTCCTTTTCTGTACATTGTATATATCCTGTACTCATGTAAAAAATGTATATCTTGCTATTATGTAAATATTGTAACGTGTGTATGCGCAACTATGTAAGTCTTGCATCTCCATATTACGGCGCCCTTTTACTCACGAGTCTGGTGCGCTTAACAAATGAATGAATAAACAAACAAACAAACCATCTCAAAGACTCCAATTTATTGGAGCAGTCCTGGATGCTTCCTCAAGGCAAACCTTACCACCCGAGGTGAGATCTCAACATATTCTGCAAATGGTCACCATATTCCAGAGTCTTCCGTCCTTTGATTTGTCAAGGTTGCTCGCTCTTATGGCATCCTGTATTTTTCTGGTGGCAGAGGCTCACCTCAGAATGAGATCCCTCCAATGGGTTTTCAGGACTCAATGGTCCTAATTCTCATGCATAATATCAGACCACCTGGAAGTTCTGAGCAGGGACCTTCTGTGGTGGGCTTGCAAGGACAACATTCTCAATGGAGAATCTTTTTGGCAGCCATGTCCTGAGATAACTGTAGTGACAGACGCCTCACTCACTGGGTGGGGAGCCCATGCCAACAACCTGACAATCAGTGGTCTTTGGTGTCCATCGGAATCCAAACTACACATCAACCTTTTTGGAGCTGAGGGCAATCAGACTAGCGCTGAAGGCCTTCCTACCCTCTACGGAGAAAGAAAGTCCTGATAATGACGGACAACACAGTGGCCATGTACTTCCTCAACAAGCGAGGAGGTGTAGAGTCACTACCACTGTGCAGAGAAGCAATGCAGCTCTGGTTCTGGGCAATTCAAAAAGGAATCTCTCTATCAGCAGTTCACCTAGCCCGAGAGGAGAACACGGCGGTGGACGTTCTGAGCAGGCAGAGCATAGTCTCCCACAAGTGGGAACTAGGTCAGGAAGTCCTTCAAAAGATCTTCACTGTGTGGATCTATTTGCGACCAGTTCAAACGGAAGTGCAAACTGTTCTATTCCATGTAATTTCCCCCAAGAGGAGCTCTAGGGGACACGTTCGTAGTGGACTGGGAATTTCCACTCCTGTACATGTTTCCTGCAGTCCCTGTCATTCCTCATCAGGAGGTTGAGAAAGTTTGGGAAATCCATGATCCTAATTGCCCCTGTAAGGGTGTCCATGATTACGCTCACACCAGAATAAATACATCCCTCTAGGGAAATATGGCAAGAAGGTGATCGTGTAAGGATAACAAGTACAAAATGAGGATGGCAGCAAAGGACTCTGCTGCCTGAACGGTCTTCTCCTGTACCTCTTTCGTTCCTTCCTGCCAAAGTGGTTTTAGGCAGGGGTTTATATAGGCCTGTCTTGCCATGGTGATGTCTCTGGCGCTGGATCATGACTTCAGCCAAATCCGTCCCCCTTCCATGATAGGGATGCTCTGTTAGGCAGAAACCTGTGCAGTTGCCTCTGGGACCATTGCAAAAGATTTAAGACTACAGGTGTTTGGCAGTAAACCCACTTGGTAGCAGTCTGTACCACACAGATTCACTTGGTAGCTGTGGCTGAGCAGTCAGACTTCCCTCAAGAAGAGTTAGGCATTATACAGAGTATTCACAATAGGTCAAGAGAACACAATAGAACAAGTAAACACTGACCAGGGATTGGTGTAAAAGAGATATAATTATTTATTTGAAACCACATCTAGAAAAACACACAGGCACTAATATCAAGCAGTTCAAAAACATGGTCACTAAAAGATATACACTCCCTTCAATGATTAGTTAGACAAGTCTTAAGTAAAACAACACTTCTTTTCCGACAGCGGTGAGCGCTTAACGAAGATGGCACTCTAATCAATCGGTTTAAAAGGGAGAGAAAGGCATAGCAAAGATAGAAACAGATCCCAACACTTTCGGAAGAACACAGTAGGAGAAGAAGGCAGGTTAAAACCGTAAAGTCAAAGTTAACAAGGCCGGACCCACTTTAAGAGGTTCCGGTCGAAATGTGTCCAAGGTCACATGGTTCGAAGTGCCAAAAAGTCTTGCAATCAGTTCAGAAAGAGTTGGACCAAAAGAAAGGGACCAGTTAGATGGTCAAGGCGGCCAACCCAGTTCAGAAGGTTAAGGGATTATTATTACCTTGTAGCAATCTTTAGAAAGGGAGGCCTGGCGGACATGGTACCTTAAAGTGTTGAGAACACTCCAGCGGGGGCAGTTGTTCCTGGCAGCGGATGCAAGTCGGTGCTTCGTCCGGGGAAAGAGAGGTTCTCGTCATGGAGGAAGACAGGAGTCTGTTGCACTGCCAGGGAAGAAACCAGCCGCAGAGTTTCTCAGGTACAAGGAGCGGTCCGTTGATTCGCGGTTCAGTGGTGAGTGGCTTTCCGGCCGCTGGGGTGCTTGGCACGGGCAGTCCGACCACAAACCGATCTGGGGTGCGAAGAAAGTAAAACTGGTTGTGCCCACCAGTCAGGGGAAGAAGCCTCTCCAGCCGGGAGATCTTCTCTGTCGTCGGGAAGTGGTGAGTCGGTTCTGCAGGGCTCCACCGGTGGTGTCGTCATGGTAGGTCGGCTCCGCTTCTCCCTCGTCGGATTCTCAGGTCCTGTGGCGACTTCTGAAGTTCCAGTCCCCAAAGCCCTGCTTTTATGCAGCACACCCCCATTCACTCAGCCTAGCTGTCAATCAAACATGCAAAGTGGTGAGCCGGCCGGCTCACCACTTGGGCCAATCACACAAGAGTGCGACTTGAGTTACTAAGGCAACTCAGTCCAGGGTGCCTAAACCCCCTCCCGCTCCCCCTGTGGTACCCAGACAGAGTGGCACCACTTTTGAAGGCTTCTGTGGAGAAGCCCGCCAAAAAGTGGAACAAAGGGCTCGACTTGGGTTGGAGTCACAGAAGAGAACACAAACGCCATTTTAGAATTGAGTCTTGGCAAAAAATACCAACCGGCGAATTAATATTAATTAAATAAACCGGCGGTATGTTCGAGGCTATGAGAATTAAATAATTAAAGTTGGTAGCTCGAACAATGGGAAAATCCCATAGGAAAATATTTGCGGTCGGATATAAAAAGTAGTTTCCACTGCCACCAGCCAAAACTCGATCAGGACAGACAGAGACATGCCCCCTCGACTAACAGACCCCGGGACAATCGAATTGCCCTGACCAGTACGTCCACAATATGATGGTTTGTACCGGTTTCTGTTAATAATTTGGGACTAGTAAAGCCAATGGTGACTTTACATGCCCTGGGAGACAGTAGTCAGTCCCAGGGTATGGAGTCTATGGTGGGGTGTCATTATGACACCCCTGTGTTACGGCACGGAGGGTGCTGTGTAACCCACATAGTAAAAACACATGAGACGCTATGGAGTAAAGGACTCCATAGCCCATAAAACACATTAACAGTCAAAGGAACACCATAAATCATGTCCAAGAGTGGGAGAAAAAGAGTCTCACTCTTGGCAGGAGAAAAAAAAACAAACTCCAGAAATCCAGCAAAGCTGCTGGGGGACTCACTAGGTTAGGAAATTCAGCCTAAAGAGAGAATTCTCCCTAACATGCTCCAAAGCCTTCTTTCTTCATTGTCAGTGGTTTTATCAGGGCATGCTGTTCTACATTTTGCTAGCTATGCAAAAACACACTGCGTCTCTGCAGACTTTTACAAACCTTGAGGCCTAGCCCAAGGAAAAACGAAACGTTTGCATGAATAAACATTTTCCAGTCATTCTCTCCATGTTCCACTCATCCTGCTCACATTTTATCTGGGTCCTGTATTCTCCTCCACACTTTACTCTTATAATTTATCCCATTCTGCATTTTGTTGCACAGAACATGTGATATCTATTTTTAACCTGCATGGACCCTTGACGGACAGTGGACACCTGGTGAGTCCGTTTGTGCTGCCAGTGCTGGCCATGGTGACGAACACCACATAAGCGCCTGTGGTCAATTTTAGATCCCACAGGCCGCTTCCCTTATTGGAAGGCAAGGGGAGTTTAACTCATATACAGCACTAAGACTTTACATTGCCTGGGATCTGCATTACAAATCTATCCAGCTAATAGTTAATTTTGCCTTATATTTAGACAAGAACTACCTTCTTCAGTGCTTGCCTATGTCTGTGTATGTGATTTTGCATGAGAGAGCCTTCCCAGTGCCCCTCCTCCCCGCTAGTCCATTGTAGCGCCTTTAAAGAGGTCTTGCCTAACTCTGAAGTGCTTTGTGGTTCGGGAGAACCCTAGTTCCTTCCCAACATTCCGCCCTTTTGTTACTTCTTCTGTAATAAACTCATCCCCACCCGACATATCTACAACCCCAAAAGTATCTGTTTGAGTTTTTCTGTTTATTGTATGGCAAGGTGCATTAGAACCCCCAATTGATACCATCATCTTTGCATTACTAGGTACTACATTGACACAACATTGGAGACCCAATTGCCACGTGCAGAACAGGTCCAAGAAGAACACTAGTATTTTTACTGCTGCCCTCCGCCATGATGGGACCCAATCAAAGGCAAGTGATAGCCAATCAGTGTTCTGAACTCCACCTTCTTTCTTCATTTGAACACCTACATTGTGCACTGCCTCGATGATGTGGGATAGTGACCCATTCTCAGCATCCTCCGGGAGAACAAAAGTGCAGCAGCTGCTTCCCAACTTTTTACACACTCCTGCTTCTATGGCTGCTAACAGATGCAGCATATAGCGGTTCTGCATCGTCATGAGTCTCAAAGCATGAAGATCTACTTTGATGGTATTGAACCCATTCTCTGTATCATTGACGAGCTGGACTAGCTCCCATCGAACAATCTGAAACCACTTGGTGTTAGCAGGAGCCAAAAAAGATGAAAATAAAGTCTCTGCTGAGCTAAAAAAGTCGATACTTGTCAGGGATGCCTCTGAGCAGTGCGGAAGAGTCTTTTGAGATATAGTTCGATCTCTTCTTTCTTTTCAGCTGTTGAAATCGTTTTTTGTTTTGGCAGCATACGAAATTCGTGTGTAATCTGCAAGTCTCTCTCTACTTCTTTAGGTGCTGGAGTGGCTGTTGGCACCGTGACTGGCATTTCTTTTACCTTCAGGTGTTCTTCCAGGATTACTAGTAGTACTGAGTGCAGGATGGCCAGTGAACACTTGCCCGTCAAGAATGATGGGATGTGCAAGTAGACTTGTCGGCCACAAACCCAATAGTAATCCATCACTGCTGCCGTCCCTTTCGTCATATCGGGGATCACAGGAGTGTAGTTTCACTGTGTGTTTGTGCCAACAGAACTGTTCCTTTATTGCTAAAACAAAGTTCATAGTCCATGTCTCTATGTATTCGGACTGGCTTCTCCATTGTTGCGATCCATGTCAGCCTTGTGATGTATTGGGACCATATTTGCGCACACTTAGTCTCTACTTGGGCTATTATTTCTTTGCTGTACTCGAGCAGTCCCTCTGCCGGGTACGTCACTGTGGTATCTTGCCATTTGTTGTTGACATGCGAGTGACCTACCAAGGAAAAATATGGTGCTTGTAGACACTTGCTGTATTTTTCACTGCTATTGCATAGCGCTGGGTCTAGATCGATGCTCCTCAACTGCACGTTGTGTGCCTGGAATGTGTCCTTTATCCTACATAGTGCAAGATCTACCAGGCATTGTGCCTCTATAATTGGGACTGGACGTGGAAGTAAAACCTTAGGAGCCCCTGACGCATGCAGGATGAGTGCACACACGTAACAGCTTTCATCCATCACATTCCTTCCCACAGTACGCATATCGGAGTATCCGCTATTAGACGACTCTGAATGCTGAATGTCAGAAACAGCGTCAAAGCCCAGCTGTCATGATGCCTACCCCCGGGGACCCAGAACAAGTCCAGCAACCCCAGAAGCAGGCATCAAGTTATCCTAAGCAAGCCCAACAACCCCTGCTAGGGGCTATTTGGGTGCAGTCCTGGCGCCATAGGCGCCAGGCTCATAGTTTAAAACTTACCTGATGCAGACCATGCTGCAAACTTACCTGATGCAGACCATGCTGCAAGAGCTCCAAGCCAAAGGAGGCTTGGAAGGGACTTCTTTACTTAGGGACTATTTTTTTACTCGGGCGGGGCTGGGGAGGAATACTTACCTGGGACTACTTTGGAGGCTATTTAAAACACGCCCGAATAGCAGCACACGCTTCGCGTTATTCTGCATCCAGCAGCGTAACGCTCACCGTGCATCCAGCCTTCTGCCACGCCCGCCTCGAGTTTGGAGCTCCTAGAAAAAGGGAGAAAGAAGGAGAAAAGGTTAGAACAAGAGCAATACCTTTGATCCTTACCTGAATTCCTGTTCCTTCGCGCTGGAAGAAAGAAGTTATTTTATGCGCGTCGCCTCGCCTGCTTCAGAGCCGCGCTGAACTCATCGGCCTTCGCAGCATCTTCACATTCCACCGCATTCTGCTGCATGTTCCCGTCGCACTCCGGCACCTAAGGAGAAGACAAGAACAGCAAGGTGAGCCAAGGGAATACACAGAGGAATATTAGTTACCCCCCCCCATAGACTTACCTGATTTTTCCACCGGGGGTACTATTCCTCTTCACGGGTCGGCGCAGCTTCCACTGCATCTTTGCCGAATCCCGGCTCCTAAGAGGAAACAAAAGCACAGCAAGGTGAAACAAAGGGACTAACAAGGGGAACCCTCCTCACCACAATAGACTTACCTGATTTTACCGCCAGAGGTATTATTCCCCGAGACTTCATACTTTCTCTCAGCGCCTGAATAAGTGAGAAAGCAACAGGTTACATATTGACATTGTTTTATCGAACTGTGTTGGAAAATACAAATCCTTACCAGAATACTACCGGTTGCCACGAGGAACTCTTCATTAGGGTCAATCTGCAAGGAATCGGACAAGCGTGAAAGTCAGGCATTTGAACTCTTACAAACTTTATACTTACGGCGTCTTGCCGGGAATCTCCGAGTCAATATTGTTCTGGAACTCACCAATTCCTTCGAGCCAGTGAAGCAACTGGTTATCAACGCGCCCCTGCGCTCAAAGCAAGATGGAGAGCTCATCTTTTCAAACCATCAGGTGAGACTATAAGAGGGAACATCAAAGGTGATCTGTGGGGAGAACAGCGGGGGTGGGAGGGATTTACGCTCAACTCAACATTGAACAAAGAGTAGCATCCACCATCATCCCGAATATCTAACAGCCGCAACCATACCTGCACTATATAATATGCAAATTGTTGTACTATGTAAATCCTTTGTAATTGATGTACCTGTAAATATAAATGCGTATCTTTTGCCTGTAACCGTGTCCTTAAGCGTCCTTCTACCCACGGGTCCAGAGCGCTCTACAAATAAACTAAACAAACAAACAAACTCCACGGGTGGTTAATTCCCTTTCTCCATTTGCAGAAGAATATTCCTACGGGCCAAGCAAACAAAGCTAGGTGGGCCAGTCCAGTCCATAGTCTCGGCCCTACGTGTCACATTCGTGGAGACCGCAGCTGTCCAGTTCCGACTGACGCCTCTGTGGGAGCCAGGTGAGCGTAACACCAACCCCTTATATAAATCATACGTCAGTCGTACTTCCTGTTTTATTCATCTAAGAAAATCTGTGGGGGTGTGCAGCAAAAGTGAGACCTTGTTTGATATGATACAGCATTTATAATGCGCCTATATACAAGTGTTTCAAGGCGCGACACAGCAAGGGAGGGGATCAGAAGGAGGACAGAGACAATGATCTTACAAGGCCAGGTGACATTGACATTGCACAAATGCAGGAGAAGGGAAAAGTGCCAGGGAAAAGGGGAGGGAGGCAGTGATGTACAATGGATAAACACAATAAAAAGAAGTGCGGCCAGCAGGTGGCAGGTGCAAGGGTAAGTGCAGACAGCAAGTGTCCAAAAGTGCAGGTAGGGGGACTGTAGGGTTACAGATACAGACCCAAAGTGCAATGTTGGCCAGGAGGCAGTGCAGGTGTGCAGCTGGGCGGGCAGGGACCTGGGTCAGAAATCGGAGGGTATCCCAGTGACCAGTGCCATATCAGACAGGAAATCAGCAGGGGAGAGGAAGAGAGAATGCAGAAGCAAAGAGGAAGGTCTTGCGTGTCATGGCCATTGGAGAAGGGTCCAGGCCTTCCTCACCCCCAGGGTCCAAATGGACCTAGTCCTGGCACCTCTGGCACCAGGCTCATGGAAAAGTGTGCTTTGCATACTCTTTGCCTAGGGCACAGGCATCAGGGCCAGGCGTGGCCATAGACTATCATTGGAAAGCACGTGCAAGAGTCCCTGGGAGGGGCAAGGTGGAGCCACAAGGCGGGGCCAAAGGGAGGGGCCAGGGCCAGCCTATTTAAGGCCAACCCACCCACATGCCTCAGCTTCGCATTATTCTGCTTTCAGCAGCGTAATGCTTACCGCTGTCCTTACCTATTCTTCATCTCGTCGTGCATCCACTTGATTCCAGCTGCTCCATCGCTGAAGGCTTATTTTACCTGAATTCAGCTACTCCATCGCAGAAGACGCATCTTACCAGATTCCGGTAACTGCATCGCTGAAGGGGCACCTTACCTGATTCCAGCTACTCCATCGCTGAAGGCTTATCCTACCTGAATCCAGCTACTCCATCGCTGAAGGCGCCTCTTACCTGAATCCAGCTACTCCATTGCTGAAGGCGCTCCTTACTCGATTCCAGCCGCTCCATTGATGGCCGTGCATTTTACCTGCATCCCATCGCTATCGGAGTCTGAGCCTTTCCTCGCCTGATCCGGGGGTTCAGCAACGTGGAGCTCCACTTCCTTTCTTCATCTTCGCGGTGCCTTCATCCTGCAGCCGCGGAGCTGCTCCCGAGCCTCCAAACTCTGCTCTACGCTGCCAGTCTTCTCCTGCAAGGGAAAAAGAACACAACAGGTCAGAAACCATATAAATAACGACCGCTTGGCCGCGCCATACCTGGGTCTAGAGTTCCATTATAAAGTCCAACTTGCCAGCTAATTCGGGAGCTCGATCATCCTCAAGGGAATCCCCGGACTCACTCCACGACTCTGATTGGCCATCTTCACACCTATTGGGAAAGAGATAAGACATTGCAAGAATTACTATTAATAATCAAGGCAAAAGACATTATAAGAAAACAAACATTAATCATAACCAAAAGACTTACCTTCTAAGTGGATTGGTCGCAGCCGGTCTGGATCACCACTTCCACGGACTAGTGAAGCAACTAGCTCCACTCTACGCGCCCCTGCTACAAGAAGCAGGACGGAGAGCTCAGCGTTACAAAACCACAGGTGAGCTTGCATGGGAAAACGCTTGGCAAGAGAGGGTCAAGGGAATTCACGACACCACCACGCCATTCTCATTGCCTCTCATCTTCTCTCTGGGGCAATACCAGCGTCCAGAACAGCAGGCTCAGCAGCAGCTGGGAGAGAGAGTCTATCCAAGGGAGCCAAGTCGAGGGGGGACTCCAACGGTGCCCCAACGTCCCCACAGAGACCAGGTGAGCGTAACATTGAGGTGCTTCCGGAACCAGAGATGGTTCTCCTCAAATTTCAGAGAGGCAGGGAGGTTGTTCCAGAGGGAGGCCCCAGCCGAAGAAAGATGTCTCCCACCAACTCGTTGCTTGGAGAAGTAACTGACCCTGATGGAGTTGGAGGTGGTGGAGGGAAGGGCTCGAGTATGAAGGTATTGAGGACCCAGGTCCCAGAAGGCCTTGTGGACAATGCAGTGGATCTTGAAATTAATCCTTGCCGCAACTGGGAGCCAATGCAGAGATTTCAGTGCTGGAGAGATATGATCCCTGGGCTTCAGACCAAGGACAAGTCTCGCAGTTCTGTTCTGGATGAGTTGCAGAGGGCAGAGAGTAGAAGCAGGCCGATTTAGAAAGAGGCTGTTGCAGTAGTCCAGCCTAGAGAGAACCAGAGCTCTAGAGGCAGTGAGCTTCTGGAGGAAGGAGAGGAAAGGAAGAATACCTCCGAGGAGGTGCAGTTGGTAGTTTGACTTCTTAGAGATGTCAGAGATGGGATTAGCAAAGGAGAGCGTGGAGTCGAAGATGACCATTGATTCTTATTTATCATAGACATATTCATACCATTGATTATACATCTACTAACATTATTTTCCTTCATATGTAACTGTCCATCCCCCATTTATATGGCCACCCCATATAACAGACATTCCTTCATACAATCTGACAACCACTACCAGTGTCATACAAAACAATATAATCATTGGTCTATCAAGAAAGCTTAATACAGAATTCCTAGAACTAGTTGCATTCGGTTTATCATTATCCCTACATAACAGAGAGGTTTGAACACGTTGGTCAGGCATCCTTGCTTATCCCTTTGAAAGGAAAGAAAAAAAGTTACCAAGGGAGAGAGAAGGAGGGAGGGAACGGAAAGAGGGAGAAAAAGGGGGAGAGAAAGAGACCCTTTGCCCACCAGGGCCGACCAGGTTCTAAATAAAAAATAAAGGAGCAATAAAAAATGAAAAAAGAAAAGAAAAAAGAAAAATCAGGGGTGTGCGACTGTACACCACCCTGGCATGGATCCTTTACTAAACGTCTTTGCCATCAGTTATGTCCTTAATCTGTCAGTTGAGCTTTGCAATGTACCTTGTCTCAGGTGCTCTGTGTACATCTGAGATATGCACCCCATATTTCGTAACCACGCGGATGGTGAGAGGTGTACAGAACACCACCTCCTATGGACCTTGAAACATGGGTCTGTCCATCGACGCACAACATTTTTAATGTAGATCAGCTACCCAGGTTATAATGGTCCAGTTGTGGCAGATATGTTTGCAGTTGCTGTCCCTTCCGGTGTGTCCTGTCCTTCGCTCCTTGGTGGCGCAATCTGTCGGGAGATATATTTGATAACACGTGTTAGCGCCGTTAAATATTCCCTAAATTCCTCTCCTAGTAATGTCACTGCTTGATATGCATCTGACGCTTTCCTCACAGGGGATATGGGGGTTTGCATGCACCTGCCTGTGACTATTTCATGTGGTGATGTATGCGGAAACTGAAGAGGGCCAAGGGCAAACAGTGTACCCAGTTTTTCTTCAACGTGGAACACAATTTTGACAGTTTACTTTTCAAAAGCCCATTGATCTTTTCCACAACGTCATTAGCCAGAGGGTGGTAAATTGAGC
The DNA here is from genome assembly GCF_040938575.1 of Ambystoma mexicanum. NCBI lineage: Eukaryota > Metazoa > Chordata > Amphibia > Caudata > Ambystomatidae > Ambystoma > Ambystoma mexicanum. The sequence goes on along the minus strand of NC_090930.1, from coordinate 140,793,850 downwards.
ACATTCGATGTTTCATGCCCAATAGCGCTGTGACATGCTGAAATAGCGAATTAAAGAAATGTGTGCCATTATCTGATCTCAATACTTCGCACACACCCCATCGTGGAAACAACTCGCTGACCAGGAGCCATGCTGCCCACTTTGCATTTGGGTGTGCACATGGTCCTGCCTCCACTGACCTTGAAAAGGGAAAAAATACCACAATAAGGTACTTATAATCCATTGCACCTTTCCCCATATCTGCATAATCTATATGCAGTTCACGGAACTGGCCCATAGGGTGAGGCAATGTCCATAATGTCATCCATGTGCTGACAATTTGGCATTTCTACAGGGGTGGTCACTATACACTCTAACATTGTGTCTGGGAGATAGGCTGCCAACTTTGCTGCCTGGTCAGCAGCCACGTTGCCCTTGAGATTACATCTGTGGCATTAGTATGGGCATCGCATTTGATTACTGCCACAGCGGAGGGCCATGATAAGGCTTAAATCAGTTCTTCCAACATCCTTGCATGCTGCACTGGAGAGCCACCTGTCCTCCGAAACCCTCTCCTCTTGCACCAGACAGACCTGCATGCACTGTTGTCGTGACATATGCTGAGTCTGAGTAGATGGTGACACACCATCCTTGAGAGGCTCTCAATGCCTCGATGAGAGCAACAAGTTCTGCTGCCTCAGCTGAATAGTGGATGGGTAATCTTTTCATGATCAGAACTTCATCCTCCCTCCCTTTATCACGCACCACTGCCACCCCTGTGTGGCTCCGTCCTGTCTCCTGTTCAATTGTTGATGACCCATCAGCATATAGTATATCTCCTTCCGTCAATGCTAACTTTAGATGTACCCTCATCACCCTCATATGTAGCACAGTCATGGGTTTTCAGGTCATCATCAGTGAATGCCTCTGTCAGAAATGTGCAGGATTCACCGTCCTAGACCTTACTATATGAATATGAGGTTTGGATATTATAATCTTATATGCAGAGGATCTTGAGTCGTCAAGGTCGATTTAGACTTTTCCAAAATGGCGAATAGTGAATGTTTCACAAACAAGGTAACAAGAGGACTTCATGACAATAGTGGAACCTATCTCTATTGCAAATACAACTGCTGCGAGTGCTTGTTTGCACACAAACTGTCCCTGCATGACTGAGTCGAGCGTCCCGCTATAATAAGCCAATGGCTTGTGGCCTGTTGTGCTCTTTTGAGTCAATGCTGCAGTCATGAGCCGTCTATCAGAGTGGGAAAATAAATAAAACTCCTGTGTATAATCTGGAGTTGCTAAAACTGGGGCTATGGAAATAGCTTCTTTCAAGTCTTCAAATTGTCTATTCATTCCTTCTGTTCATTCCAATTTACTGTTTTTTGTCTTCTGTCCTTCTTTGAGACTTTGTAAAACCTTCCTTGTGTAGGCTGCGTAGTCTTGGATCCATGTCCTCCAATAATTACATAAGTCCAACAACTGCTGCCTTTCCTTGACAGTATTGGGCCTAGGGGTGACGCGTACTGCTGCCACCCTATCTGGTTGTACTTTTTTCCCGTTTCCCGAGATAAGTTGCCCCAAATATAGTACCTCCTGTTGGCAGTATTGTGGCTTCTTTTTATCTGCCTTGTACCCTTTGTGAGCTAGCAATTGCAGTAATGCAATTGAATCCCTCTTTCACTGCTGTTCATTTTCACTACATACCAGCAGATCATCCACATACTGGATGATCGTGCTAGGCACCTGAATATTTCCCAAGTCGTCATGCAGCACTCTATTGAAAATACTCTGACTTTCACAGTACCCTTGAGGCAATCTCGTGTGCTAGAAAGCGCTGTTGACCATGCATAAACGAGTGAGATACCATGAATCAGGGTGGAGTGGGATTGAGAATAATGCATTCTTCAGAGCCACCACTGTAAAGTATGTTTCTGTCTTGGGAATGCTACATAGGATCGTCACAGGATTTGGAACTACCGGAAACTCCTTCCGCACCACATCATTAAGAGGACGTAGATCCTGGATCATCCTCCAACTAACCCCTGTTGCTTTCTTGACTGGGTATATGGCCATATTACACAGGGACGTGAATGGCACAAGGATCCCTTGCTCTAATAGAGCCTGAATAGTGCCTTTTATTCCTTCCTCCGCTTAACTTGACAACTGGCACTGCTGCACCCTCGGGAGTACTGCTCCTGACTTCAACCTAATCTGTACTGGGGTCACATCTCACAGTAACCCAGCGCATCACGTGGATTAACAATCCATAATTGTGCTGGCACATATCGCATGTCCTCCTAAAAAAATAAAGACTGGGTCACTCCTGCCATCAGGGGACACTGTACCGTCCTGTACTGCACCATATCATCACAGGTCCTTGCACATCTCATGACAATATTATCCCTGCCACTACCTCAGGTGGCGCCATGGGTCAGAAAATGAAATCTGTGGGCACTCGCCAACATTTTGTAGCAAATTCGAGCCACTGCTTTTACTAGTACCTTGATGACATAGACAAACATGTCTGGAACCACAGGTACGCCATGGACTACTGACTCCCTTGCCATTGCATTGATTATTACCATTGAGCTACACACATCCCTGGAGTGGAACACACTACCCTTTGATCTGTGAATGAAATAGTTACATTTAGTTTACTGAACTGATCCCTACCCAACAAGTTAACAGGGGAACTCTCTGAATATAACTAGGGGGCTTGTACTACCTTCCCTCCCACTTTTATATGCAGCTCCTCAGTGTATGGAAGCATAGAAATAGCCCCAGAGAATCCATGCGTGTCAAGAGTTTTACCTGATAATGGAAAGTTCCCCTCCATAATGCATGATTTAGTTGCACCTGAATATACCATGAATATACATTGCTTGTTTCCTATTTCTGCCTCCACCAAGGACACCTCTTCAGGGTGTGCAGTTGTCAATAGGATTGGACACGCGAGTGCTCTCTATGGGCTGTCCTAATCAGAATATGTATTTGTTCCGGGGAATGAAAAAGGGCCACCTCCTGCCATTGTAACTCCTTGGGACGGGGCGCCCGTTCTCCCTGCCATCCTGTTAAACTGTGTTCCCTCACCCTGCTGCGGTTGTTGCCCACGTTGCCCTTGCTTGTCAGCCCCGTAAGGGAGCTGATTTTGACCCCCTCGGCCAAATTGCCAGTGTCCCATTCCTTGAGCCGCTTGGAATGTCTGCCCTGGAGGTGATGGTCTATAATTAAATCTCATCCCAGGCCTGTCCCTGCATTCCCTTGCAAAATGCCACCATCTCCAGCAATGGCAGCACTGTGATGTTCCCAATCCTCTTCCCCAGGGCCCTATCCCCACAAAGCCTCCTGCTCTTAATCCTCAAAATCCCCTTCTCCCCCTTGGTGCTCCTTCATACTGCCACTGTGGGTTGGGGTACTGTCCCCCCAACCCCATTGTCCCTGTCCTCCTTCGGCGCATAGTGCCGCAATTAATCTGAGTATCTCCTATTCTTTCCCCCTGAGCCGATGCTGTCACCGGTGCTTGGACGACAACCTTATTTACTTTCTTTTCTACTAGTTTTTCCTCGTCCGTTTGCCACTTCTGGGCAGCCTCCCTGTCCCGCTCCTTGATTTTCATACAATGGTGGACTATTCTACATTGTATCTCCACCCACCCTTTGGCTTCAACTGCCACCACTTTATCTAGTGCCTTCTGGACTTCTTTTGGTAATCTCCTCTTTACGATAAAATAGAAAAATGGTACTGAATGGTCCCATTGCTCTCCTGTCTCAACTCTCCACATTTCCTGTAACCTAAGTATAAACCTAACTGGGTCCTCAGTCAGGGGTATCTGGGTACATCTTTCGTAGGGCATCCCATACCCTTGGTCTAACTTCATTAAAGGCTGCTCTATCATGTTGGTTATTTGCAAGAATTATCCCAGGGTACCCAGCCCTTACCCATATGTGCCCAGCTTGGTCTCCATCTATAGCGACAAGTAAACTCTTAAGGTCTCCTAGTGCTAAAGCTACCCCTGCTGTTTGTTTGTCAAATTCATAGATCCATTCACTGGCTCACGCTGTAAGCTGGGCAGAGCTTTAATCAAATTATTTTTGTCCATTTGAGGCCATGACACATACTGTGTTATCCCTACTCCTTTATGTATAAGAGACCTCTGCATGTCTATTTTGTTTTCAACCACTTTTTTGTATTTTTCTGATCTACAGCCATTAAATCTGTTCTATTTCTCGGTCTAGCCCTTCCCACTGCCTCCTGTGGCTGGGATGGGTTTCTCGCTGCCTCCTCGCCTCAATCTCTTTCTTGCCCGTCCTCTTCGTTATTTCTGCCACCTTGCTCTTCCCATTCATTTTGCCTTGCTGGTTTGACTTCTTGTCCCAGGGCCGTCCATACCCTCTCCCCATCATCTTTTTCAACACAAACTTTTCTCATTGCCCCAGAGTTAAATCTAACCGAAAAATCTCCTGACTTCCAATCCCCTATTTTCTGCACCGGTACCCTTATTTCTGGTGGGACTTCTGGTTCTTTTAACCTGACCAACCTTTCCTGAAACACTCTTAACTCGTTGTTCATATCTGCTTGTGATCCCCCTGGGTACACTGATGTCTACGATTGTGGATGGGTTATATGGAGGTGGAAGTGCAAAAGCTCTTAAATCCCCACCCCACCAGTTGCTGATCCTGATGATACGTCTGTCGACAAGTGGAAGCTTACAGACTGGATATGTATACCCTACTGCAGGCTTAGGTGTTACGGGGTATATTCCCTGACATTGGAATCTCTCTTTTTTGTCTTCCTGATCTTCCATATCCTCAAATACTCACCAGAGATCTAAAAATCACGTTTCTTTTTTGTAACTTCTTTGCCTTATATTTTGCTGCTAAAAATAAATTTCTTCTTGCGTGTTTCTGTAATGGGAGTCCTGTTCTGGCCAGGAGCAGGACATCCCCCCCTTCCTTTGTTTCCAACACCCATTATCTATGATATTTTTCTGTCCTGTGCATGTGTCTTGTTGGGGTTTCTTCCCCCCCATAATGCTGCGTGAGTCTCTGATGCTTCACTTAGACCTTACTGCAATGCTGCGCACGCTGCTGCTTGTTACACAAATACAGATCAACCCACTTTTTCCTCCACCCTTTTATCCCACTTTCTCTCTCTCTTCTCTCTCCCTTCTCTCTCTCTCTCTCTCTCTCTCTCTCTCTCTCTCTCTCTCTCTCTCTCTCTCTCTCTCTCTCTCTCTCTCTCTCTCTCTCTCTCTCTCTCTCTCTCTCTCTCTCTCTCACACTCTCTCTCTCTCTCTCACACTCTCTCACTCTCTCTCTCTCTCTCTCTCTCTCTCTCTCTCTCTCTCTCTCTCTCTCTCTCTCTCTCTCCCCCCCCACCCCCCCTCTTCCTCTTTTATTTTTTTACCACAAAAGACAGCTAGAGAAAATAATTGACTCAAATCCAGGCCCACTACTTATTTGCCCTTTTATCCTTGTAGTACCACCTTCTCACTGGCGCTGGATATTGACTTAAGCCAAATCCGTCCTTCTTCCATAATCGAGATGCTCTGAAGCCTTCTTTCTTCGGTGCCGGCGGTTTTGTCAGGTCATGCTGTTCTACATTTTGCTAGTTATGCAAAAACACACTGTAGCTCATGCTTTCCTCCATTTTGCTAGTTATGCAAAAACACACTTCAGCTCTGTATACTTTTACAAACGTTGAGGCCTAGCCCAAAGAAAAACTAAACATTTTCCAGTCATTTTTTCCATATTCCACTCATCCTGCTCACTTTTTATCTGGGTCCTGTAGTATCCTCCACATGGACCCTTGACGGACAGTGGATACCTGGTGATTCTGTTGTGCTGCCAGTGCTGGCCATGGTGATGAACACCACATACGCGCCTGTGGTCAATTTTAGATCCCACAGGCCACCTTCCTTCTTGGAAGGAGGGGGGAGTTTTACTCATATACATTACTAAGATTTTACAATGCCTAGGATCTGACATTACAAATCTATCCTGCTAATAGTTAATTTTGCCTTATATTTAAACAAGAACTACCTTCTTCAGTGCTTGCCTAGGTCTGTGTATGTGATTATGTTTACTTGAGAGAGCCTTCCCAGTGCCCCTCCTCCCCCCCAGTCCATTATAGCGCCTTAAAGAGGTCTTGCCTAACTCTAATGCGTTGGTTCCTTCCCAACACCCTATATTGGGTTAGAAGGACGTGGTACTCAGACCTTCTGGACATGTCCATCTGCCCTCCAATATGTCTTCCGCAAAGAGAGGACCTTCTCTCGCGAGAGGAGGGTTGGGTTCTCCATCCAAAGGTCAAGACTCTCAATCTTCACGCATGGCTTCTAAGAGGTTGAGATACATAGATTGGGACCTCCCAGATGAAGTAATGCAGATCTTGCTCTCGGCCAGAAGGCCAGCAACGAAATCTTTGTACCGCTGCCGTTGGAACAAGTTCAGCAGCTGGTGCAGTGATAAGAATGTGGATCCCTTTCTATGTGACACTCCTATGGTGCTTTTTTGTTGTTGTTACATTTGGCGAATCTGGGGCTCCAGATTGGAACAATTAAAGGTTACCTGGCAGAGCTATCTATTTTCGCTCTTCAGAGGGCGACTCATATTTTAAAATCCCTCTGATTGTTCAATTCCTAAAGGGTCTTACTAATTTATTTCCACCAGTTCCATTCAAAGTCCATGTATGGGATCTTAACCTGGTGTTAAAATTTCTAACATGCATTCCTTTTGAGCCTATACACTCATTCCTATTAAGACTGCTAACCTTGAAAATTGTTTTGCTAATTGCAGTGACTTCAGCCCGTAGGGGAAGCGAGTTGCAGGCATTTTCCTGTCAACCCCCACATACGGTTTTCTATAAAGACAAGGTTGTTCTCAGGGTGATCATGTTGCCAACTTTCTATCCACCCCCTCATCCTGGAAATGAGGAGGACAGATTACAAAGGTTGGACCCAAAAATTGCTCTGTATATATATATATATACATATATATATCTCAAGAATGTCTACATTTCGTCAAAATTATTCTTTGGCTATATAGGCCCTAAATTGGGTTTAGCTGTTTATAAATAAACCCTATCCAGATGGACCATCCTGGCTATTGGGGAATGTTACAGGTTAGCAGGCAAAGACCTGCCGGAAGTCTTGAGAGCACATTCCACAAGGGGCATGGCAACCTCTGCTGCTCTTCAGAGAGCTGTCCCAATCAAAGACATTTGTTCAGTGGCCACTTGCTCGTCTATTCACACATTTGTGAGACATTACTGTCTGCATTCATCTTCCAGTCAGGAAGGACAATTTGCAAAAGCGGCCCTTCATTCAGTCCATGACAACAGTTAAAACAAAATGTAATTCGTACTCCCACCACCAAATTATTACTGCTTTGGGAGTCTATCATAAAATGTGGAATATGTGGGAGGAACATCCAATCGAATTAACAATACCATGAGTAAGTAACTTGTTCTTCGAATGGATTGTGAATTAACTCTCCAGCTTCAGCTGCTTCAGATTTATTTTCGACAGGAGGCGCTGTGTGCTGTCTGGTCGAGTTGATGTCCCTCGAGGGCCTCCGTTCAACTGTCGACGTCACCATCAGTATAAGTAGCGCACGTGGTGCCTATTGGCTTCAGTTTGGTTTTTCCCCTCCTGAAGAGGAATTATCAGGCGTACCATAGCCGTAGGCTCCAAGAAGGTGTAAAGTGTAAGAACACGTAAATTCTGTGGCGGGGTAGGATGGGAGGTGCGATGAGGAATACACTTTGCTATGCACTTCTATCTTGGGGGCTTCAGGAGTCCTCTAGGTTGATGTTAGAGCAATCGCCTCAGAATTCATAAAAAAGCAGTTTGTGGCTCACAGCATCAGTCAACACGAGTGCTGCAACAGATCTGCAATTAAAGTGAAGGAAGTCACCAAACATTAGGTGTTTACTACCTGGAAATTTCAGAATGGAGTACAATACGAACATCTTGATCCAGCTCTTAAGTGCCCCCACATTCTCAAAAATGCATGTTAGTGTGCACCAAACCAAAGTAAAATGTGGCCCATTTTATACCCAACTAGGTCAGAATTGGCACAGTGCTACATCTGCAGCATGGTTCTTTTGCTAATGTTTTAATTCTAAAGGCGGTAAATGACTTCTGTCCTTAAACATGTTTTTTGCCTGATGAACTGCATTCTTGCTGTCTGATATACCCTGTACTTAGAATTAGCCTAATTGCTGCGTTATTTTTTTTAATATCATTAAAGGTGAGCGTGTTAATGGCTTAGCCACCGCATAATTAAAATCTCTTTATGCGCACTCCAGTTAGATTCACTGAAGCATTCCTCATCAAGCTCTGTGCCATAATGTATAGTTTCTAATGAAATACTAATGCTGCTTGTAAAATGTAATTTTGCTTGCATCCAGCCAAGTAAGCATAGCCATGCGGATTGTCCCATATTCATTGGGATTCTTTTTTTCATAGCCCATTAATGAGCTACAGACATCCTTACTCCGGTTCATTTCACATCAGCTAATACTACATGATTTTCTATTTACCGGCAAGTACATTTAATGAAAACTCTTATAGGCACAGGGAAGCCATGGCCTTAGATTAGATTGTTTCTATTTCATGCTTGAAAAGACCAGTGATTGGCTGGGTGGGAAACACATTTCAGTATTGTTGATTCCGCAACTTGGTTCATCAGTATGCCTGATGAAAAGTATAGTTTCCATAATGGAGTTCTTGCGTATGGACCACTAGAGCTCTTCTACATGAGGCACATGGAGTCACTGCCTACATCTGCCATCTGTGCTGTCCTTCCATCCAGTGGACATTATTTCCCAGAGTCAGTGGAAGCACCTGCAGCTGAAGACTGGCCAAGGGTTTGTGCTGCCTGCCAACCTTAACAGACAGGCCCTGCTTTCATCTGCTGAACCTGTTCCAGCAATTGCAGACTTCAGGCCAGAAAGATACAAGAGACTACATCTCCCAGCAGCACAGGGAATGGCACACGCTAGGCACACGTCATTTTAGGCTCCAGGGACTGCCCTTGTTTTTGTTATGTTCTGATGAATAGGTTGCGCAGCACCGACTGCGTAGCCATGGACTGCATTGAGAGGTATTTACTGTAAGACACTGCTCGATGTGGTTGTAAGCTTTGTTGATGAGCAAATCATCACCCTAATGATAATTGTGTTTCCATAGATAGTGAGTCTCCTGCCCGTACTTTGGGGGTAGAGGGTGGAGTGGCCACCGGGTCCAGGTGCAGCCTCCTGTTAAACGATGCTGGGCTCCAAAGTGGGAGTGTGGATGATCTCCAGTCCTCGGTAGTAGCTCAACACCTAGAAAGAGGACATGCCTGCCCATTTAAGTGAATAATGTCTTAACAACCACACCCTTGCGTGCAACCATTCCCAAAAGTCAGCACTTGCAGCAGACAAGGGCCCTCCTCTTCTACGAGGACTCCTCCTATGCCATTCCTTATCCTGGGCAAGGTAGGATTGTGGACCCAGCAAAAAAGCATCTACCAAATCCTGCCCATAAAGACTACATGGAGCTAGTATGGCAAAGAAGAGTCGGGCAGGTAGGAAGAGTCACCAATTTATTATCACAAAAGTTACATACAAATGAGCCGTTAACCTTCCCTACTCCTTGTTATCTGTAAAATCCTGATGCCCCCACATTCTGATGACCTACCATCCCTCTAGATGACATGGCCCTTGTCATCTAAATGGATCAATGACTGGAGCTGCACTCGCCACAATTTCGAAAATCTAGGAGCCTGACTGAAATGCTGCTTCCCGTGTTCAAGCACTTTGTACGACCTACTGAGACACCTTGGTTTTGCCTGGATGCAGGACTTGGAGATTCACAGCTGCAACCCCTCTCCCAGAATTGACTAAGTTTAGTTCCAAAATGTTGGCCGGCCTTAATTATGGCTCATACCACGGTTCTGCTTAGAGGAGTGAACCACTAAAGCAGTGGGGAAACTACAGCCAGTTACACGCTGCATAGCCAGATTGATTTCAAAATACATGAGAAACAACACCGGAGTGTGTTTAAGTGATGGAGACCACTGGGGCCTGCAGCTTTTTTCTAAGAAAGCTAGACGTGACTACTGTAATAATCAGAAGGCAAGTTCACTGGCTCCCTGTCAAAGAGAGAATTGTCTTTAAAACTCTTTCCCTCACCCACAAATGCCTTCACGAACTTGCCCTCCCCTACCTAACTAACAGAATTACCAGGCACTCCACCACAAGACCGCTCCGATCCATCTATGCCAACACCATTGTTGGGCCTACATCACGGAAAGTGCGCGCTGGTGGCTCCAGTTTCCCCACCCTAGCAGCCACGACTGGAACGCCCTGCATCCTCACCTAAGACTCATTGAGTCCCACTTAGCCTTTCGTAAGGCTATCAAAACCAGACTCTTTGTGTGAATTAAATCTGTATCTTCCGCTGCCTATCTGCATGCCAAATTGTAACTAAGAGTCTCTGGCACCCGTATGTAATCTTAAATCTATGTATCCTCTGTTACAGTGCCTCGATGCCTTATGGGCTGCAAGTGCGCTTAACAAATGCAAATAAATAAATAAATAAATAAATATGATATACTGGCAGGTTGAACATGAGTGGATATAGGGGGCCAGAGAGAGCGAGCGAGAGAGAGAAGGAACGTGAAGATCAGTAAGGGGTAGTTGGAGGGAGAGCTAAAGGAGGAAACAAAGAAGCCATCAGGAGGAGTTAGGTGACTGGAGGGAGAGCCAAAGGAGATGAAGAAGGAAGGGACATAGAGGAGTTTGAAAGCGGAGGAGGAGGAGGTGAAGTGTGCTCAAGAAAATGTTTGAGTAGTCATCAAGGGATAGGCCAAGGCGTGTGTTGAGGCGGGTGGAGGTGATATTGGAGGAAATACTGAGTGTGTTAAGGAGGAGCATGATAGAGGACCTGAGGAGGAAGGGGGAGACCTCGAGGGGTGTGGGGGAGGGTGTGAAAGGGAGATTGGAAGAAGAGGATGAGGGGGACTTTTGGAAAAGAGGCTGAAGAAGAGGACCAGAGAGAAGTATGAGAGGAGCAGACACATCCTAAGACTCTGAAGTAGGAGTGGAGTGGGGTAGCAGTACAATGACGTGGTGAAGCATCAAGGTGGTGAAAGTGATGGAGAGCAGGAGGTGCAGAAACGTTCCCCTTGGATACATGACCATTGCAACTCATCAAGGAGATAGAACATAGGGTTATTGGGGACTAGAGTCGGGACCCTACAATGAGGTGGGTCAGGCCCCCACATCCATTATATAGATCAGCACAGGTGGCCAGCCTACTTGTGGGTGCTCCAGAAATTCTCCTGCTGTTGACCAGCCCAACGTCTGTCATTGTCCTCTCCTTACATGCAGGTGCATGTGGGGCACTGACACACAGCCACACAGTCTTCCATGAGTTTGGGATGAGAGGCAGATGACCTACAAACCTCTGCAGAGCCAAGAAATATGCATAGGGACACTCAGACCCTCACAGACCGAGTGACTGAGATGGGGTGCATATCCCAGGGAAGTTTCCTGGACTGAGGGTTACTAACCGAAGAGAGATATTGTTTGAACCATAAAGAGAAGCCATCCTGTTTATTGCAACATACCTTTTCCCAAGAGTTTCCAAGTGTTTGTTACTCAAAGGAATCTAGAAAGTGGGTTTAAGCCTTTTATTTACTTAGGCCCAATTTTGCAACTACCTTGTAATAAACCTTTATTCAACCTATTTCTGTGTCTGTTTGGTGTTAATCCCACTGTACTTCATGACAATACCTAGGAAACACAATATGTTACATCTTTATTCCACCTATGTTCTCCCTTCTGATCAGTTAAGCCTTCTATCCCATTGATGCCACATAATTCCTGATGGTGCCTTAATAGGCAGCTTAATTTGCAGTCAAACATGATGTTGAAATTAATGACATGATGGAATTTTCCAACCTAATGTTATATTCTTCTGGGGCCCCGGGCCAAAATACCTTCAACTCTCTCTTCCTAAATATCTTCCTTCTCGAGCTCTTCGCTCATCCGCCTCCAACTCCCTCAGGGTCAGCTGCTTCTCCAAGCAACGAGCTGGGGGTAGATCTCTCTCCGCAGCAGGGGCCTCCCTCTGGAACAGCCTTCCTGCCTCCCTGAAACTTGAGGAGAACCATCTCTGGTTCCGGAACATCTCAAACCCTTCCTCTTTGCCTCTGCTTTCTCTCCCCCTCTCCTCTGTTAATATTACTGAAACTGCACTGAATCTACAATGGGGCCACTCGCCTATCCTGGTCCGTGGCCCAGCCACTCTCTTCTGCACTGCCTCCCTGGCAATCCCTGCACTGTGGGACTGTCTCTGTACCCTTACAGCCCCTCTTCCCAGCACTTGTCTGCACTTATCTTGCACTCGCCACCAGCTGGCCCTTATTATTTATCTTGTTTCTACTAAACCTGTACTACACTTCTCCTCTCCCTTTCCCCTTGCACTTTTTCCCTTCCCCTCTACCCTGTACTTGCGCAATCTGAATGACACCTGGCCTAGTAGGATCGTTGTCTGTCTCCCCTTGTCCCCCCGGCCTCGTCGTGCCTTGAAACACTTGTGTATAGGCGCGTTATAAATGCCATATCATATCATATATCATATCACATGTCAAGCAATATGGAGCCATTGTCATTCCTATGTGGAATGACCATCCTTTTTGGTAGAATGTTTATGTTCAAGAGGAGGCCCGTTGCAAGCACCTAGTGTTAGGGGTGACGCCCAGGCAGGCAGAGACGTTGTAAGAGTCTGCGGACACTCAACTCACGGAAGGCCCTAACTCCTTCCCTTGTCCCCAAGAACACGAGGTCCACACAAGTAGCAAATTGTCACTAAGGTTTATTATAGCCAAAACCACACGGATCACATACACGGAGGGAAGTCTGGGCACATCTCAGTGAACGCTAGCTCGCAGGCCAGTTTTCATACCTTGTGACATCATAATCTGCGTCCCTATTTAGGCTTGTTCCCAAAAAACCTATTTTCATTCAGGATAGGTCGCTGAGTGGTAGTCCCCATTTGGGAACATATAGAGAAATCACGTTCGTGGATGAGGCAGTGTCAGGTGGTACGCTTGGGTCATCCCGAAAACTGTTACTTGGAATTTGTTACAGTGAGCGGATGCTGTGATTGGTCAGTGACCCCCACTATCCACCCCTAGGACCAAGGGCTATGATTGTTCAGGCCGCGGGCCCCCCAAGCCTGGGATAAACTCTGTTCCCAGCCCACGAGACACCTGTTCGTAGTACAAGTATACTATGTATCCACAAGGTGCAACTATGTGTCATTGTTTACAATGGTGTGTGGATGACTAATGCCATGAGAGCGCTCCATTCCCAGCGAGCAAGAGTAGCTGGAGAGAAACAAATTGTTGCGACTGTAGTCTGGTCGTGAGACGGCTGCTTCTTCCCAGCCTCCGAGTCTTGGCCCAGTATCAGCTCGGCGAGGTCACGTGTTGGGAGACCACGTTTGCAAGCTCAATTGCTTCAAATTGATTTGTATTTGCAGGGAATATTCTTCGCTGCAGCCAGTGTCACCTTTGCACAACATTGTGGAATGTCATTTGCAACATTGTGGCCTTGGCAATGCCTTCGTTCATGGCACAGAAGTTTCTGCTTGCACAGCATCCTGTGGCTTGAGATTTCTCTACGTTGATCATGGCCTGCTAGATTTCCTAAGGCCTAATCCGGTTTGTATTACGTGTGTTCCATAGTGTCCATAGGTTAGTGTGTGCCATGGCTTGTCAGGTCACTCGAGTGCTCCAGTCGTACCATAGGGTTAGTTATGTGTAAGCATCTGCAAGCATTTATACAATTGCTTCTTGCTTCTTGCTTTCCTGCGCTGCTGTGATGTGCCTAATGGAAAAATAATAAACGTGCACACAGTATGTATATGTCCCTGTCCTTTAGCTCATAGCACTGTACACATGTGTTCTTCATGTAGTTGGATGTGTGGATTGCACGTGTGCTTCGTGTCTGACTATATATGTCGTTGTGGTGTCTCTAATGACTTGAGGCATGGCTTCTTGGTGCTTTAGTAGTGCCTGTCCATGTAGCTGTTTCCAGCTCCGTCTTGTCTCTTCGTGCACTCTGGGTAGAGTTTGTATTACTGCAGGGTTGTACGGCCTGCTGGCAGGGTATCTTTCATGGTAGTTGTCCACGTGGGAGCAGTGGGAATTGATGTGAGTTCCTCCGGTTGGGCGGTCTTTCGGGACTGAAGGCATATTCGGATTTTCCCTCTTCACTAGTCCAAGAGAAATCTTTTGGATCTCTATGTACAGCAGGGTGCCTTGCGATAAACTCCTATGTTAAAGATCACAATCTGGTATATTCCTAACAAACCGGCAACTAAAATGGGACACTAGGGTGACACAACATTTATGTCAGTGTTTTGGTAGATGATACATCCAAATGAGTAGAGTGGGGTGCAGTTATGAACAGCTGGATGCTGTGCCTGATTAACTGGTGAGGATCATGGAGTCCAGTTAATTCCCTTGTAATACAGGGATGTTTGAAGAGCCTCAACATAGCACATATCTTCACCTCTTACTATCACATGTCTATATATGCTTTAGTAGAGCACATTATCAGATTCTTTGAGGGCTATATTCTGCTGGCCTTAGCAAGCTCACTTAATTGTAATGAAGTACTCCGGGAGACCCTATGTGCAATACGGCTCATGCCATATTGAATAATGGGTGTCGAACCATTTGTTATGATGTGATCACAGAACCCTGCCTGCAGGCTGAATCAGCTCTGGTTGGCTAGAGGAGAAGAAAGTTGATATAGAGGCAATGATGGCCACAATTTACCAGAAACAAATGGATTACAAGCAGTTTTACCACTCCAGGAATTGAATGAAAGAACTAAGAATCAAACCTGACTACTTGTAGATGAACGGAGCAAGAAATGCCCCTTAGGATTCTCCAGATTTTACACGCCACGGGTAGTGATAAAAATTGAAGCAGCACGGTTATTCTCGACAATGGGGCGAGCAGGTTGGGCAATGATATTGTTGGGCGAAACGCCAGTGATTGGGGCTAATGATATGGAATAATCTGCAGAAGTCCACAAGCTGTGGAGAAGTGATAAAGGCCTATGATCCAGAGCTCAAGACTTTGTGAATTAAGTGTATCCTATTTCCCCAGCCTTCTCAAGTCATATTTTTTCAATTGCTTTCTTTTTGTGTTTTGGGATGACAAAAGAGGGATGTTATGATGATATGTTATTAACAATAGAACTTCTATGCCTATTGGAAGGAAGGTTAACAATTCAGTAATACAAAGGATTTATGACAAACATTTAATGCACAAATGTTAGGGCAACACATCTGTAGGTGTTTCCGCGATGTGCAATTACTTCACCTTCCTCAGAACTCAAAACCTTGTCAAAGTGGGCATCCTGCCAAAGTTAAATCATAGGGTGAAGAGATTAACTTTTTAAGTGAGAATAATTCAATCTCAATGCCCAAAATGAAAAAGATTCGCTCATTCTTTGGTGTGCAAAGGAATTTTAACCACATATGGGAGAACACTAAAGGTCCATTGGTGTTAGTGATAATATGCATATATATACTGTCCTTTAAAAATAGAGTATGCTAATTAGATCCTCCCCAAGGCATATACAATCAAGAGAAGTACAATAAAACAAGGCATTTCTTTCAAAGAGAGCAGCAAACTAATGTTTTCGGATTGTAGTTTAAAGCCAATTACCTTCTGGAGTGTGGCTGGGTTTGAGGAGAAAAGGATGTATGCAAGGATTTAAATACAAGCATAAGATGATATGTCAAGTAGTATGAAACCATGGTCATCCCATGGAATGACCTTGGGTTCTGGGCGGAATGTTAATGTTCAAACGGAAGTCAGTATCATGGGCTGGTGAAAGGACAGATTTTTCATCTCTGTGGGCAGAGGGGCACATTGTAATACACTTCATCTTAAGGAGCATATGCTTGGGAATTTCTGACTTAATGCAACCTGGTATACAAACCTTCTCTCTATCCTTGCCCACTTGATGCCCAGCAATTATAAAATGTTTCATATACAAATCCCACCAACAATGGGAGGTGTGGTACAGTAGCACTACTATTAAGCACTACCACCATGTACATTTGCCAAATCCCTGTCTGCGCAAATCTCCACTCAGATCAACATGCAATTGATGTTTTTGTATAGGCCTCCTGGAATATATGTTGCACACCTTCAAATGTTCTAATCTACTTGTAGTCTGGATAATACAATAGCCCAGATTGAGAATTTAGGGAGATTTCATTCTCTGGTAGGACTGTCCTTCTGATGCATCAGTGTCACCGTCTGGGGTTTGCCAGAGCAAGTACTCTGATACCAAGTGCGGATTTAACAGGTTTTTTATTATTACAGCACACCTTTTAACTTCTGGATATTGTAAGGAAGGCATGGCAACCCCGGTAAGACAGACACAAGTGACCAGAGTCCAAGGGTGTTTATTGAACTTCAAAAAGGGGATGATATATGCCCATCTAAACCCAAATCTACAGATGGCAGCAATCTTCAACCATCAAGTAATAATAATGTAGTCCTAGTGCTGTCTTTTCAAAATAAAAGGGCCTATACTAAAACACCTATTGCCAATTCTTAATTCTAAATACAAATAGTGTGGGAAATAATTTTATGAAAAAGAAAGAAGTGTTCAAAATGATGTGTCAGGTTTTCAGGCCGTTGGCCACCCTTCTCCACCTTTTCAGCACGGATAAGGCGGTTCACTCGAGCGTAGCACAGTCTCTGGCTTCTTCAGAACAAGGTTACAGTTCACATATCAGCATCAGGGCCTTCCGAGCGGAAGTCTCCTTGATTTTCTTAACGTTTCTTCACTCAAAGGGCCTGATGCAATCAAATAAATAAGTTCTTTTCCCTTGTAGATTTTCACAAGTATTCACATCGGGTGAGTCACTATCCACCCCGGATCCTCCTCAGTCGGGCTCAGATCCTTTTAGCATAAAGTTATGCACAGGCTTCCCTCTGCCGGACTCGAGCCTGTCTTTCACCTTTCACTTTATTGCACAATGTTCGTAGGTTCTTCTTTTTCGGGTGACTCACGGTTCACCCTGGATCCCCCTCCACTGGGCTCAGAGCCCTTGAACACAATTAATCTCCTTCAGCCAGGCTCGGACCAATGTCAATTTTAAATCAAGTATCAAAGACTTTCGAATGTGCACAGGGTCTGGCTTGACCCGTTGCAGGACCACTTCGATTTCACAATTCTTTCTTTTAACGTTCGCACCCTTTCGGTTGGATACCTAACATAGACTTTCGAATGGGGACTCACGTGATGTTGGACCGCTCTGTCTACGGTATCGTATCTTAGCTTCTAAGTTAATTCACTCATCTGCTGTCTTAATAATCTTCCTTATACTGTGTTGGTGCTTGAAACCTTGTTTTCCACACAGACAAGTCTGGTATCGAGTCTCCCCAATTTACCGGCTGTGCTGACTTCACTGGTTCTACTTTGTTGTTGGAGCCAAGGACAGTACCACAGTGGCAAAGGCTTCTCCCCGCCTTGACTATCAACACGGCAGACCTCCGACACACAATGCAGGATTCTTCAGCTTTATTTCCAGGTCTTATGTTTCCTATTCTCGAAGGATCATGAAAGATGTGTTCTTTCAGTGAAAAGGTCAAGGTAACTTCCCTCCTTGCAATCCTATTCAGTCTTGCCAAATTCCACCTTGTATTAAACGTTCATCTTGGAACTGCTGCTTCCTTGTGTGCTTTGGCTTGCTCAGAGTGTTTTTTCGTGCTCCGCCTTTTATCCATGTGGGGAAGTGTGATGGAAGTTCGATGTGTGTAATGATCAGTAGTTGCTTGACCCTGCCTAGGCATTGTAATGGGAAATTGTCAGGTATATGGCTCAGGCTTTAGTCTGTTTTCCCTCACAGTGAGTTGTCTGTGAGAGAGTGTTCATGTTAGAAAGAGAGGTGGTGACGTTTAGCATAGCCTGTTCATGCAGGCTCAACTTCTTCCTTAGTGGTGGTGTTCCATATTTACAAATAGTCGGGTTATGCCTCATCAATCCCCTGTCAGGCTGTTTTCTTACAGTCCATGCACGTTCAGTAGGCCCGCCGAAATGCTTCACCAGCGGCGTCCTTCTCAGTCTACTCCCTCTCCTCCTGGCTCTTGCTCGCATCTTCCCTCCTGCAGCTGATATACCCCCACCAACAGGAGAAAAGAAACAAGGCTTTCATCAGTATAACGTTTCTCCCAACGTTCACACCTGTGCTGTCCTCCCCAATCCCTCGCCGACCTGCCAGCCACACCCCCTCCAGATTAACCCCTGCCTCGACTGTCTCTCACATGCTGTGCTCTCTCTTTCTAGGGAACTGTGCCTTACGGTACTGAGCCGCTGCATCTTCACAATCAGCATCTGATGTGTTTGGCCTCTATGACCACACTGGGGTTTGTCCAGCTGGTGAAATATCTTACTCACATCAAAGTATATTCAAAGGTCGTTTTCTTGATGCCATTTCTGAAACTCATTATTATATTCTTGTCACCAGCATTCTGTCATGAATCTGGTCAGATCACTGCCTCATTATTTTCAATGTTGTTAATGAGAGACTGCAGGGAAGGAGTTTGTTCCCTAGTATTCCTGTTAGTAAAATATGATGTTCATATGATCCAATCTTGCTGAATGTACAAAACCTTGCCAATAGCCTGGAGCTCTAAATGTAATGGAGACTTTGCTCGATAATCCAACAGCCTGGCTTGCTTTATTAAAGAGAATATCACTCTTTATAGGCTTAATATGCATTCACACTCTTTGCTTTGGTTTAGTTCCACTTTGAAAGCATGGTACTAAGTCAATCGGAGTGCCACAGCAAAATGGATAAAACATAAATATGTTGACGATAGTTATCAATCTTTCATTCACCCCATTGGCTTGCAGCGTTTTATGGATTCTTTCCTTGCAACGACTCCTGTCACAATATTCTGGCTGGAAGCCAGATGAATCCTGCGATGCATAGTTGTGACACCAGCCCCCTGCCCGCTTGGATGGTAGATGCTGACCTGGGGATGATGGCCGTAGAGGTAGACAAATGGGGTTGTTTCCAAAGAGGTGTGGGTGGTGTTATTGTACAAAAACTCCACACAGCTCTTGATATCCTTGTGTGAAACATGTTAAATACGGCTCCAATCCTTGATTCACATACTTTGTTTGGACATCTGTCTAAGGTGGGTGGCTGGTTGAACAAGCCACGCCTATGTGTAGCAAGCTGCAAAAAGCTCACTAAAAATAATTTGAGACTCTCTAACTCAAACTATCTTTTCTGCATGTCCATGGTACTTGACTACTTGATCTATAAAGATCTTGACCAATTCCTGTAATGAGGGAATACTGTAGCTGGCGATGAAGTGTGTGGCTTTTGTATAGTAGGCTACAAGCAGAATGATCCAATGATTCCCTTGGTATTCTGCCAATTGGGCAGGTAAATCTATGGAAATGTGATTCCACATTCTGGTAGGTCCTTAAAATACTGTTAAATGTCCCTGCGGGACTTGCGTGTTCTTCATACTGACACACACGTCGTGGCTCTCGATATGTTGAACAAAATGTTTCTGAACTCTTGGGCACCAGAAATGTTTAGACTAGATTGTGGGTGTTACGTACCATCAGGTCAGGAATTGTTTTTGAAGACTCGGCTTGGTTAACAGTAATTGACCCCTGAAATAACAAGCCATCACAATTAAGGTTTTTATTACTTTTTCTGTAAATCATGACTCCAATCACTCCAAGTAGAGGCCAGATTTACATCTCCCACAAAGTCATCAGCATGTATATTAGTGATGCTCTGATGCAAGTCTTTGGGGGCTTATCCTGTACCGGGTACATGCAAGAAGGTGTATATGCTTGTAAGTGGTTGTACCTGTGGTTTAGGTGATCACAAAGTGAAACCGGGAAAGGAATGTAAGCCACTTGGATCATTGAGGGTTTGCGGGTCCTCTAGATTTTTGTGGTTGGTGTGTATTAACACTGGTAATGTAGTCCTTTTAGGATAATGCTGCCACTTGTGGAAGGCAGACGTGATGGCTAACAACTCTGTATTTAGGATGGCATTGTTTTTCTGCTGGGCGGAGTCTTCTTGGGGAAAAGAAGGTGACCGGTTACCTGCTGCGTTTGCTCGGCTTCTTGAGATAAGAACCCCCCATAGTGATGTCCGAGGAGTTGGCTTAGACAGAGTACCACCTTGTGTGGTCTTGATGTTGTAGTCGCAATGTATGTCAGGTCCTGAAAGGCCAATCTTGCTTCTGTTGTCCAAGTAAACTCGCCCCTTTTTCATGCACGGTCTTTGATAAGGCGCTACTAGGTGCACAAAACAGGGTAGGAGTTTTCTATAAAACTTAATGAACCCTACAAATCACTGGTTCTCCTTTATGTTGGTAAATTCTGGCAATGCTTGGATGGCCTCAGTTTTCTTTGGATTCATGAAGATCCATTCACGTATTCCACAAAAGCCATATGGAATTCATACACAGAGAGCCTTGTGTACAGGCAATGTTTTCGATGTCTCTGTACAACCATCAAGATGGTTAGTTAGATTGTGTAGTAGACAAGGATGTTGTCAATATAAATCCTCAAACACTTCCACAAATTTGTAAAAGACAAAATCGACAAACCTCTCGAATGTTGTGTGGGCATTACAGAGCCTAGAAGAGATTACCAAGTAATTGTATTGCCCTAACTGTGTCTTCAATGCCGTCTTCCATTGGTTGCCCTCCCTCATACGTAAGAGGTTATTTGCTCCCCTCTTATCCAGTTTACTGTAAATATGTGCTTCCCTGACTTTATCCAGCAAAAAGAGGCTAATAAGAGATAAGGAATACTGATTGTGTACAGTCTGCTCAGGGTCTCTTGACTCCACCCCTCTTGTCTTTAAAAAGAGGGGCCTCCGGTGGCAATTATGGTGGGTGGCTA
The DNA here is from genome assembly GCF_040938575.1 of Ambystoma mexicanum. Lineage (NCBI taxonomy): Eukaryota > Metazoa > Chordata > Amphibia > Caudata > Ambystomatidae > Ambystoma > Ambystoma mexicanum. The sequence continues at coordinate 140,772,889 of NC_090930.1, read as the reverse complement.
AAACCCTTTTGCAGCCTTTCTTGGAGGTATGCTTTTGCTGATCCAGAAAGGTCATAACTTTTACTAGATGACGGGGCAACCTCGGGTTTAGGTCGATGGGACTATCATAATCTGTTGGGTGGTAGTTGTTCTGCTTACTTCTTGTCAAATACATCCTAGTACTTAGTAGTGGTTGGTACAGTCTAGGCAGTGTGACGCTCCTCCTCGTTGTTTATTATGCTTTTCTATTGGTGCTATCTGCTGCTGATTGCTAGATCCAAGCCTGAGACTGTACAGGACATATGTACCTGAGTTTTAATTTCATGAAGGTTCAGCCTTTCTGCGCATGCACATCGTTGATAGTTTTATTCAGAAAAGAAACATGATTCCACTTGTTTGTAGTCTTATTCAACACATGTGTTTATTATGTCATCATAAACAGTTGCTGTTGTTAGCACTTTAGATTGTCTTCAATTCTTTCAATAGAATAAATAGAATATGTATTGGCTGTTTAGCCTTGTCCTTTATGATCTATCCCAACACGGGTTTCCCTGTCTTTAGTGGGATGGTTCTTCAGGGGATATATGTTCCTGTTGTTATCCTGTGGGATTTAGAGTATACAAAAGTGTGTCAGATTACATTCAGACAGTGCCCCTTTGTGTGTTTGTGTGCTATTTTTTTTGTTACCTTTAGCAGAATACTTACTATTTGCTTCTTGGTGGAGTCTCTCTCTATTTTATAACATGTTAGCCTGCATGTTGCCAAGTAGTCCTGTTTCGAATTTTTCAGAGTGTTTTCTCTCTTGTTGTTACTATGGAAGATAATATTAATTATATCCCATTGTCTACCGGTCATTTCAATTTGTACATTTGTAACAGTCAGACTTTCTACCAATATGTTGTGGCCTTATGCATCCGTTTTGGAGCCCATTTCTCTGCCCCATATATATGCTATGATTTAGGTTTGAGGATGACAGCTTAAATTCTAATTCAATTTCTCTTTCGTTTCAGTTTACACATTTGTATTTTTATCAGGCATCTAGAATGCTGGTAAATTCCTTGTTTATAGTTTCTTGCTTACCTTTAAATCCATGGAGAGAGTTCATCTCGTCTGTGCTAAACGGTGCGATTGCCGTGAATACACAGACGCTAAGCTAGTATTAAATAGAACGGGATGACGTTCGTGCATGTGTCACGTTACATGTGTCACGTGATAAGATGCCATATTGGATTGGTTTCCCTTCTGTTTTTGTCTGCGATACCGTGTATTTATATTTGTCAAACATATTTGGTAGTCATATTGTTTTAACAATATTATAATCTCTACAGATTGTCTGGGGGCTTGTCAAAAAGCAATTTGGTATACACTAGCATAGTTAGTGGAAACACTACAATGTCTGGAGGCTAACTTTCTTCATGTGTATATTACTATACCTACTGTTGTCGCTAGATTGTATATCTTAATTTTCTTCTTTCAAATTGCATTGTGTGCCACAATTGTAGTGCTCAAAGAAGAAAAAGAAAATTCTTACCAACTTGTTAACCTTTCGTTAGTATACAATTCGTTACACATTGACAGTATTATATAATGCATTTGTATGTAAGGTACTTGTTGGATATTACAAAAAATGATGCATCTCCTGGTCCACATTTAGACCATTATTGCATGTGTCCATAGTGCATATCCAGTAAGCTTCCCGTTTTCTAAGTATGGATTCCAAATTTCCTGCTCTCTGTGGTGACTTGATTTGTTCTGTCCCAAAGCATTTCAATTGTATGATATCTGAGTGTGGATGAGTTTCTTGAAAATGGGTAGCAAGCGGTGATCTCAGATCCTGGTTTGTTATTGCTCGAAGGTGTTCACCTATCCTGATTTTCTTTTTGTGCTTCCTGTGTAGGTTTTATGGCACACACATTGGATTGCGTAGATGACATATTTGCTGTTGCAATTAATCATATTTTGTATTCTTGTTTTTTGCCCATTTGGCTTCATGACTTCTTTTTTCGCATTCAACATATGTTTGCAGATGTGGCATTGGCCACATCTGTAGTTTCCTTTTGTTGGGGCTGGTAGCCAGCTTTGCTGTTATGGTCTTTTTGATGGTTCTAATTTCGTTTGATCAAAGTATGAGGGGCTAAGGATTTGTTTTAGGCTTTTGCTTCTTTAAAAAGTGATTTTAGGATGATCTTCTAGAATTTGCATCATGTCTGGATCTGTTAGTAGCATATTTCAATTTTTGTGTAGAATCTTCCTGATGGTGGAATTATTAGCACTATAGGTTGTGATGAACCTTATTTTCGATACTTGTGATCCTTCATGACATCCTAGTACTTTAGTATTCCGAAGGAAACAGCACTGTACTCACCCGAAAGGCACTCTGTTGCTGAACCTCCTAAACCATCTGCTGTTGTGTTGGTCCTGGCAAACAGTATTGTAGACAATAATGAGAGGATAATATAAGGCAATGAGTCTTCCAGTCTACCCAGGGATTGTTTTGTTAATCATGATAACCGCAACTTAAACTTTAATTGAAGGGCTGCGATAATATCAGAATAGACCGCTCAGTGTTGTTCACCGGAAATCTTTAATGGCTTGGACCAGTCCATGGTGGAACCTTCAGGTTTCTCCTTATGCACGAAAGGAAGGCCAATGTTTTCTTCATGCCGCTGATATATAATATTGCCGGCAGATCCAGAATAAGTCATGGCCATTTTCTTCGTCATCATTTTCTTCTGAGGAACTAGAACAGTGACAGGTGTTGGGTGCATCTAAAGGCCCCAAACAGAAGTCCTTTTCACCTGAACAGCAGCATTTAAACACTGCAACCAAAGACGGCCTTGCTTTACTCTCCCTGTCACATGAATGGCAATTAGTTATACACTGCAACCAAAAACGGCCTGGCTTTTTCTTTTTATTCATGTCAAATCAAAGAACCATGGGCAAAGAGGGCCTACCCATCATTATCAATGGATCAGCAGCAAGAAGATTTCAGTGGTTTTCACCCAAAAAGGAGAAATCAAAGAATCCTGTGACCTGCAAGACAGGATTTTAAACATTAAAAGCAAAAACGACCTGCACATGTTTGCAAATTAAAACGGCTTTAAAAAGCCACAATAGAAAAAATATCACTGCTCACACAGAAAATGTCAGGGAAACATGATGTGGGCGGTGACCAAGGCAAATGTATATTAGGTTTCACCCACAACTCCTGTAACCTGTGAAGAGACACTACTTCAGGAAAAAACGGCTCTGGCTACGGCAGGAACTTCACAAGTTAGAGGACCTTTCCTCTAACAATCCCGCAATAAAATGTGATGCTTCTGAGGGCGTCAAAATTCCCTATTCTGCAGACATGATGGCAGGAGCTCAGAGATTTCAAAAGAAGGCAAAATGTGGTTGAAGCATGACAGGAAGGTGTGAGTCATTGTTGCACTCACTTCAAAGAGCAAACTGCCAATTTCAAAGAGACTCATAAAAACCCTCTGGTCACAGACTGACCTAGGGGAACAGATGGCTGTGGGGGATGAAGCAGCCAGTCCATTTGCTGACAGACACACTCATCATTCATATAAAAGACTATTTCATTCTTAGGCATTTTGCGCAGCCCTCAGGATTTATTTCCATTTCATGCAATTTTTCATGTGATTTCCATGTGGCTTTAAAGATATAAATTGCATTTACCTGGGACTCTGGAAACTGTAATGGGCAGTTAGACTACTTTTCTGGCTGATCTGAACATGTGACAAATGTGACAGTTCGTGAAAAGTTGGAAAATGAAATTAGGATCATTGACCATTTGCCGATTCATAACTGTTTTATATTTTATGAAAATATCGTGATGGGGGCGGAGAGAGGGATGGTAACTGTCCAATCCGAGCGGCAGGGATAATTACAGGGTACACCCCCTAGATTGTAAAATTAGTGATGTCATTTCTGCTATATAAAGGGTACTGTACTAGGACTCAAGACAAGAAAAAACCGGGGAGACCGGAGAAGGAGGACAGAGAGAAGGCTGCTGAAACCTTACCATCTTTGAGAGTGGAGTGACCAGACCCCTTACCCTATCTGTCCAGAGTGTCCTGAGATCCAGCTGGCTTTCTGATTCCTAAACCAAGGCTTGCTTTGTAAGTAGCATATAACCCCAGCCCTAAATTGCATAAAGCCTTCATTTTTGTAGTAATACATCCAATATTTCCCATTGAAAACCCCACATTGCCAGTGTAATTCAATCATCACCCCATAGAAGAATCTCATTTGCCTGTGTATGTTAGCATATCTCCTTTGAAAGTATTTTTTTAAGTAAATCAATTAATTCCCCCATTAAAATTCATGGTTCTAGATTGTTGCAATTTGAAATCAACCATCTTGTTCCTGGTGTTTTTATTTAATTGTTATAGTTATTAAAGTGTTGCCTCAAAAATAGTATTCTCTTTGTAACTAAAAACCGAATTTGTCAGTGTATTGTGTGCATTACCAAACACATTCCTATTTACATATGTCCTATTAAACCCAAACCGTTGTTTCCATTGTGAGCAATCCCTTTGCCTATAAGTCTACCTGTTATGTGTCTCTGTCCTTGTAACTAAGGCCCGATTTTCCTATTGTAAGCTAAACCCCTTCCCTGAGCTGCCTGTCATTGTAATTCCCAGTGTAAACAAATTTCCATTTGCCATTGTATTTTCCTGCTGCATTTGCTTTCTCCCAAAACCGATTTACCCGCTTAATTTCTATTTTGCTCTGATGTGCTGATCAGTATTCTCTAAAGCTTTCCCTATCTCCTAAGTGTAAGCAATGCAAATTTCCTTCTATTCTGTCCCCTAGCAGTTGTGAGTAATAATCAAAATCCCATTCTTCCATTTTGCTCCAAAAACAGGTTTTCCCTTTCTTTGCTGGCTTCCCATCTGGTGGAGGTGGGCTTTACACAAAAACCGATTTTCCTTCTATATTCCTACTCCTTGGCACTGCCTTCCATTCAAAGTAATCAAGTCCAAATTAATGTTTGGGGGTGAGTGTTGCAGGGAGGAGTGTTTAACTGTAGGAGCAATCACTTTGTGGTAAATTGTTCTTTTTTTGTTTGCCATTAAAGACGTGAATTAACTGTAATAGGATATCTTAACCTGTTTTTTTTGTAGAGATTGTTGCATTTTGTGTTGCCACAACATTGGTGGCTGTGAAATTGTTAGATCTTCCTTTTTTTATTAAATAATAAATTAATAAATATCTTATTGATAAACACCGGCCTGGTTCCTAATCCATTGTGACACTGGGTGTTTATGGAGGTTGGGTGCGAGACGGTTGGAGGCCTACTCAAAAGGAATCCGTAGTATATTAAAAATAAAAAGCGCTTTTTTGTGTGCCACATCCATTGTAGTCCATTGTAGAGGAAGGAGTTCCCCAGTTGGCGTGTGCCGTGTAATAAACCGTGACAACGGGATGAATAGGTGACTGTTTCCCTCCACTTTTACTATGAGACATGATGTGTTTCTCATGGCCCAGCCTCCCAACCCCCACTGAGGAACGAGCCTATGCGTTTCCCTCACTGTGAGCTGAACACTCCTAAATGAAATGGCCTGTTTTGCCAAAGTACAGAAACAGGTTGTTTTGTCTGTGCCATGTTCTCTTCCACAGACAATGAGGCGCACTGAGTTGATCTCAAATGCATAATTTCTGCGGGTGACCGAGTTCTTACCTGACTTGCCTGACATCCTGGAGGGCCGTCAGTTCACAGCCAATACTCGCCTTTCTCCAATCCTTGTCTTCTTTACCCTTTTGCGTTCTTGTAATGTCGTTTCCACACTAATGACCAAGTCGATGACCCCCAAGAGCACCTTAGGCAATTCCACCCATGAGAGCGCTCGTCCTAGACCTCGTCTGGTAGGCCAGTTAAAAAACATGCTTTCAAGGCAGGCTCGTTCCATATAACCCTGCCGTGATATGCTGATAGGCTGTAGAAAAGCGTGCATTCATATTATCCTGCTGCAGGCTGAACAATTCAGCTTCCCTTGCCTGGGAAAAATAGCGCTCACAAAATATTAATTTTAAGTTGTATTTCAAATAACCAAAGTTCCTAAGCACATCCCTGCTCTGCCAGATAGATGGCGTGCCCCGTAATGCTGTTTCTCCTGACAAGACTCATAATAAAGTTCACCTTTGCTTGATCGGAGAAGGAATGAGGACGGTACATAGATGTATCTTTCTGGTGACCCATCGCACCATCTCAAGCTGTGGTAAATGTACTGTATTCTCCTGGACTGGTCCCCTCTCACAGCACGGTTGATCCTTGTTGTACTTGAGACTGCATGGCTGTGATCTGGTCCTTGAGTTGTCTATTTTTCCAGTTATAAGATTTCCAGTTTCTGACTTATCAGCTCCAAGGGCCACGGGTGGAAGGCGCATCCCCTTGATTATTCGTGACTTTGTTGATATCCTCCATTCTTGCTTCCATGTGGTATATGTCTTCACTATCTGTTGGCTCAACTGCCCACAGAACAAAAGTTCAACTTGCAGTGAAAAGGCTTTTATTGGTTTTCTGTAAGCAGTGATTGTTGTGAGGCATCGGAAGGAAAACAGTCTGTCCGCGATCGGATGAATCTGCCCTAAGGCTTCGGGAACAGAGGGAGCTCCTTAGAGGAGCTGGAGTATTTTCAATACGATTGTTGGCCCATTATCACCAACTATTTGACCCTGTGGTCTATAGCATTCTGTAGCTCATGGTGAGGATCACAAGGAGGGAATTGTCATGTCCCTCCCTCCTGAATAACCCATCACTTGGCTCTGGCCTGATGGCTAATTTTAGTCATATTGCAAAGTTACCAGTACAGGGCAAACTCATGCAAAATGTGATGTTCTCTTGTTTCCTACTGCCTAGACTCTAACAGATGTCTCTCACTCGTACAATCTAGATTCTGCCCTAGGCATGGCACATTGCCTTCCGTTTCTAGATACTATGATGATGCCCTATGACTGCTGAACATGAGTTGGATGTTCATATGGCCATGTTACCTCTCTTGGCATACTTCGACATCATTAGCCATACAAATAATTGCCAACGTGAACGCTAAACCTCTAACTTGTGAATAGATTCCTTCTTGCATGGGAGGACTCGGATGTTGAAGCAAATGACCCTTTGTGCCTCTCCCTTGTGTGGTGTCCTCCTGGGATCTCCACAGTTTTAAGAGTGAAACATTTATTGAAGTCTCTTATATGATGTGTTGAAAGCATTTTCCCAGTTTACTGCTGACAGCACTCCAATTTGTGCTACATTTTCAAGCCGTCTGTTGTATATGAAGGTATGGGAGTTCCAGGATGACCAGGAGATGGTTGTGTGTGGTAAGTCTCCTTCATTGGTAAGGTAGGATCTACAGGTGGCAGGACAAGGAAGGTAGGTTTGGGACAGAGATACTGGGCATCCATACTGTAGGGAAGACAGCTCACTCTCACCAACTGACAAGCACAGAATACATAGGACAGAACATTCGGGGAACATTCCACTATGCTGCAGAGAGGGCTGGTACCCAAGGTTACATTCATGCAGGGAAGACACCATCAAAGAGCTTGACCAACTTCCAATCTGTCAGAAAATTTTACAGCTAGTGAGGAACCTGCCACTAGTCAAATTGATGCCACCTGAAGAGGCCAACTTCTCACCCAGGTAGGAAGGCTTATAATGATAATGAACCTTGTATCTTAAATATCTACTTTGGAAATGTATTTAAGTCTCTAGGGGCAACAAATTCAATTCTCTGAGGATTCAAGTGATATGCTTGCAATTCATCACCACATACATCAGGCATGCAGCAGAATGGAGCACTGTTTTGAGTGGAAATTGGCAGTCTGGGTAAACCAGTCAACATGTCATTGACGGTATTGATCTGTGAAAGAACCATAGCCTGATCAGTGGCACCAAAGCATTGCTGATAAAGAAGGACCTAATATAATGCAGGATGGAAAGCTTATATTGGGGCAACTGAGCCTTGCTCTTCATGTAGGCATGGTGTTAATAGAACATAATACACTTTTAATTGCATTTTGAAAATGTAAATGCACTGTCAAACAGAGCTGGTTCACCTGACTTCATCACCCATAAACACTACTGCTCCCAAGTCGAATTTCAGTGTCAGGGCTCCAACGGCCAAAACCGATCTTGTGCTCCTCAAGAAGCAGAAACCAAATACCAACAAACCCGACTCTCTCCCCATATGGCCAGAGGCAGGCAGCCGCTACCTGATCCTGACCCTGGGGGTGGCTGCCTGAGGGTGGACCATGTGGGGGGAGACGACCCTTATGGGAGGGAAAGAGACTCGCTAGCAGGAAGATGGTATTCCCTTTCCATTTAAGGTATGGCATTAACCCCTGTAATTCCCAAACCTGTATGGACTATTCTAAAATAGAACCAGACCATCGAATTTTCACTTACACTAAGACGCTTTCCTATACCTTTTTAATAAAAGGACTGTGATGAGGAAGAGCATGAGAGTAATGCTGATCACTGAAGCACAGATACAGAGATGTGCTCTAGTTGTTGCATGGATCGGATAGGTGCAGGAACATCTAGAACCCTTGCACAGCGGGGAAGATGGAGATCCAGTGCTCCCGACGCGGGATGGGAAGAAAGTGAGAAGCCAGCTGCAGCAGGGAGCAGGTGAGCTCCAGTCGGCAATGTCATGAGAGGCTCGGAGATCAGAAGTACGCTGCACAAAGGCCTGCAGCAGGAGAAGCTGGAAAGAGAAGGCCGAAGCATAGCGGGTCCTGGAGAGTGGATGAATCGCAAGCAGGAGGAGGCACCCTACCGGAGGAACCACAGATTGCGGAGAACACTGTATGCCGCATAACGTTAAGAGACGGTAACACTAACACTGATGGGGTGAACCTGAACAAGGGAGCTGGGACACCAAATAAACTACTAATTGAAGCGGATGAAAGAGGGTGGACCCGCTCCCAAATATAAGAGGGCACTGAGAAAGTCCTGGCTGGGAAATATTCCAGGCAACCGATTCTGGGACATGCACCGAAAACTGAGAGGAGAAAGTAAAGTTAACATTGAGGAAGTCCCGGCAGGGTAGTGTACCAGGCAATCTGTTTCGCGAGTCTGGGACACGCACCCACAATTGAGAGAGCAAAACAAGAAAGTCCTGACAGGAGAGTATAGCAGGTGAATTGATTGCGAGTCTAGAACCTGCACCCAATGATATGAAATCCAGCGAAAGGGAAGCCTGGACTGGAAAGTTGTATGTTGTGGAAAAGAGAGAGTGAAAATGGGAAGAACCGATAACCCTTTAATTACTGTGAACTGCAAAGTGACTGAGGAACTCAGGGAAAGGGAAGCCCCTCCTTAGAAATGTGATTGTGAACCATATGCTGTCTGAGAGACCCGGGCGAAGGGTAGGCCCTCCTGAGAATTGGGATTGCGAACCATAACATACCTGAGAAACTGGGGACCCCTCCTTCCTGAGAGTTGTAGAACTTTGATTATTCATTTATTTGGACACTTTCTGGAACTTTTTTTGGAACTGTTGAAAAAGCTACAAATGGCCAGTTGAGAGACTTTATCCCTTTTTTACTTTATCTTGAGTTTAGCATGCAAGGGTCAGGTTACGATTTCGGACCCAGGGCGGAGTACTCTTTACTTTTGGACATTCTGACATTGACATCCTTTAGTTTCGTTGAGGCAGGGAAACTCCTTATAGCAATAGGGCAGATATGTCTTTCTCCAACCGTCTTATTACTTTAATAAAAGTCTGTAGCAATCATTACAAACTGTGTCCGAGTCTTACTCCTGATTCTTTACACCCTCTTTCTTTCAGAAATCATGTTCTGAGCCACGTAGATAGGATGAACCCAATGCAGCACAGGCTTACCAAACTACCAAGCTTCCGGACCCTCAGTCAATATACCAGTGTGCAGTACATCCAACCCATTAAACAACATATTAATGCAGTAAGCAATATTTTCAAGGCAACAGCCCCACCTAACTCATATCTGCCCCATAAACTGATCCTAAATAAACACCTTCACTCATTCTTCCGTTTACCGCTCCTCAGTGGCAAGGAGGGAACCCTGCACACTAATGTGTGTATATATATATATATATGTATATATATATATATATATATATATATATATTAGATTTATGAATATCGTGCACCTAAGCACTGTGCAAAGTTACAAAAGAGTGTTAACAAAAATATACATGAGCAAAAGAGACAAAACAACATGCCACCTTCTTACTGATTAGATATGGCAAAGAGGAGTGTTTTAAGGGGAGCTAGAAAGCGGAAGTATGAACTAATTGAATGATTAGGAGCAAGAAGAGAAAATGAAAGAAAGTAGAATGGACACAGTGAGCATGAGGAATAGTTAATAAGACAGATGAGGACAGGAATAAACAGAAGGGAGGAAAGTTAAGAGGGAGATAAACACAAGATTAAGGGCCTGATTCGCAGAGCGTTTTCCAATGGGAATGCACCATTATAAAAAGATTCTGTGAATCAGGAGCTAAGTGCACACACCTCACCTTTGTTTTCCCAACTCATTTACCTGCGTATCCTGGAGGTCCTCCCAGCACCACTTTCAACCTGAACTTAATGAATGCAGTTCTTAAATGTTTTTATGAACCTAGAACACCTGTACGTCTTTACTTTTACCAGTCATACATCACCATAGTATCCGCACTCTGCACTGTCGCCCCAGGAAAAGTTGCTACTGTTGCGCCATAGCTCTATGGACACCCTGCAGTGTTGCTGATGAACTAGATGCCATTAGTGTTCGTGATACGACTGTTCTGGTCTTGAGTCTTGCCGTAGAAGATGCAAATGCACCACATCTAATTCTTGCCATGAATACTTGTCATATGTTTCCGGCTGCTGTGCTCCTGTGACTTGCAAGACTAGAATAGCCGAAAAAGTATGACTTTTACAGCTTTCATTTGAAATGAAGAAAATGTCAGGTGTACTACTGTGTGCCCTGTTGCAAAGTGATACATACTCTCTGCATTACTGTAGTTGTAAAATAGCATCAGCTACCAAGTTTAAATAAGCAGTTAAAATATTCCCAATTCCTACCCATCCACTGCCTAAAACAGAGGAAAGTCTTTTGTTTTTAGAAACAGTTTAACCACATGGCTTGAATTAAGAATTACCTTCCCAAGTGTTCATTAACGCCTTATATTTGATAACAGTCTTGCACAGAGACAAACCTTACAAGCCTATTCTATTTAAATTAGGCAACCTAAAAAAGTACAAGTTCCAGACTGCTGTGACTTCAGTCTGTCATCGCTGTCGATGACGCCGCTAGACCAGTATGTTTAGAGATTCAGCAAGCCTCACTTTACTTTCTGCTTGTGTCGATCAAAGACTTTGCACCACAATACCTTGGATGCTGTAAGGGGATCATTTTGAAAAAATGCAAATTGCATGCAGGGTACCATCCTCATTTTCACTTACCTGCTGTGGGGTCCTCTGCATGAAATATTCAACGTTTGCAAGGTGGAGGGCAAAAGTAAAGAGTAAAACAAATCAAAATAGCCTTAATTCTTTCATTTGTTTTTTTGTGGCAAAGTGGAGTGTAAAAGTAAACGCTGTCGGCAAATTACATTTTTCTGGCAGCATTTAATGATGAATTAATTCGCAAAAACAAGGCTGATTCCATAGGAATGCCTTCATTTTACACCTGCATGAAAATCTCATGCAGTTGTAAACCGAAAGGCCCACACAAGACAGAATAGGAAAGCATGACAGAGATGTCATCTCCACTTTTATGCTCCAACCCGTTCTGAAATTACCCCCTTAGTGTTTTATGGACTTCTGAAATTCTGTTTAATGGCTAGGTTTCTTAAATTTTTTGAGTCTAAGTATGAGCTCTTAAAAAGGTTGTTTATTGATTTGTGTGACAAAGTCCTGTGCCTTTCATCTAGGAGGTCCACAGTGGAGTGAATTAGCTGTTCCGGGCGCCACCACTAGCGTGTGACTTTTGGGCCCGGAAGATGTATTTGCGGGAATCCCTAGACCACCCCAACTGGGTCTCTGTAGTAAGGTAGTGGACAGTCACAGGCATATAACTCGCCTCCTCAGTCCTACTGTTTGGCAGGGCTTTGAGGGGGCTTGTCACAAGGGCACCCCCACCTGCTTGTGTTTCACCATCCTTACTACGAACCCAGACAAAGAACAAAAATTGCCCAAGGCGCCTAGAGGAACTCATTTAAGTTGATGGCTCCCAGAGAACTAGCCTTCCCCCTTTGTCAGTCCCTGACCCTTGTTGGAAAGCTAGCACTTTCCTTCATTCCAGCGCTTTAGAATTAGGCAAGACCAGGGGGAGGAGGAACACTGAAGAAAGCTTTTTTCATGCAAATATAATCACACACACAGACATGCGTGGGCACTAACAGAAGGCAGTTATTATTCAAATATAATGTGCAAATAACTATTAGCTGAATAAATTGGTAAATGTTAAAAAGCACGGTAGAAGCAGGCTCTGTGCCAAAAGGAACGTGGCCTGTGCTAAAAATAGACTACAGGCATTGACGTGGTGTTCGCTAGCTCTGGCAGGCCCACACGTAACTCAGCAGCTGTTTGCTGTCTGTCAAAAACCCATGTATGCTAAAATGGGATTGTACATGCTCACTAAAAATATGAGTAAGATCAGTGGCATATGAATGCAAATTAGTTATAGAAATGTTTAGTTTAGTCTAGGCCTGAAGGTTTGTAAAGATGTGCAGGGCTGCAGTGTGTGTCTGTCAGGTATTAATATGTTCAGTAGCATGGCTGCCAGAAATTGCTGATGATGAAGAAAGGAAGACTTTGCAGCACCCCTTGTAGGGAAGAAGGACAGTTTTGGATGGAGCCATGCCAGTATCCAGTTACCAAGTCAAGAGTATTTAAGCTCCTGTCTAGCTCCAGTCTGCAGGAGCTTGCAACGGAAGAGGGACAGAAGATGCTGTCCAGGGAGCAGTGTTCTTTGCCCCCCCCATCCGCGGTTCTGTAAAAAATAAACTTGTTATCCTTCGCCTTTCTTCCCTCGAGGGGTGCATTTACTCTGGTGTGAGCATGATTAGGGGTACCCATATAATTAAGGGGTACGTCTGTAATTAGGGCCTACCTTACACCCTGAACTCCGACATCATGTAGCATGCGGCCAACATGACTCCATTCCTAAAAGGAGTCACACACACAGTGACTATAAAGGTGCTGCAGTTACAAAGTCATATGCATAATACACCAGGGTACCCTGAAAATCTCATCTCCTCGAGAGCAGGGAGGCAGACTCATGTTGTAAAGCATTCAGAATCTCTGCACTACCCCACTAGAATGTTGTGATGTAGTGAAACAATAATTAACTTCTAAGGGCCTCATCACGAGTCTGGCGGTAACCCTTAAATGCGGTGGTAGCGCTATTACCGCCGCATTTAAGGGTCCGCCAGATCATGGCTTTGGCGGATTTCCCCCCAGCTCAGAGCTGGGGGGAAATCCGCTGCAAATTTGCCGATTTTTGGCGCGATTACCGCCAGCGGGAAATCCGCCGGTGGTAATAGCGCGACTTTTCCCCATTGGGCCCAATGGGGAATGAGAAATTCGCGAATGGGCACAATAGGGAATGGGCAATAACCTTTCCGCAAAACCAGTGATCCGGCGCTAATAGCGTCGGCGGGTTTGGCGGTAGGGCTATTAGCCCCGGGCCTAATAGTGCCGGCGTTACTGCCCAACTCGTGATGAGGCCCTAAATCGAAAACCCAATCCTTTTACACACTAAGGCCCTTATTCACAGAGCGTTTTCCAATGGGGTTTTGCAATTGTAAAATCGCTTCCCTGAATTAAGCTCTAATTTTCTGAAACTAAATAATGCATTAAATAATACACTTTTATTATAAATTGTTTAGTGTCGGAAAACATAACACTTATACAATCAAGATGTATACATGAATTAAAATAATAGTGTGCCACAAATTCATATATACAGTGTACACTGTACCAGAGTATTTCGCAACATCCGACATACATATACAAATGTTGGCATGTAGAGTGTAAAGACCAAAGTGCTAGGTGCTGTTGGGTCTATACAGTTGTATATGTAAATGTACAAAAGAACCCCGAAAAAGCCAAATATACACCACACAACACTGCATCAAAGTTTACAAAAGTTTACTGGTAAGTCGAATACTTCTGATGGATAAAATTAGGACTCACTTAAATGACCAACTAGTACCACTAGATGTGCCTAGTACCACCACAGTGAACACCTAATAACCACTGCTAACCTTAATGCAGCTAAAACTGCTATCCTATTCCTAGGTGTGCTATTTTCGACAATGTTGTCTTCCTCAGGTTCAACATATTCTATCTCATGCACACTTGATTTGAAGGATTCCCTGTGGTAATCCCAACTCTGCCCTAGAGTTCTATTAGTTTGCTCACTGAAAAATAATTGCCAAAAACAGTAATAAGAAAAATGCCCAACCCAACATTGTGTGCTGTAAGATTGAAATGCCTACAACCTACCAACACCTATTAACCCTGACACCAGTGCGCACAACCACTAAAAAAAGGATGGAATAGGAAATCAAGTTTCATACAAAACTTAAATCAGTTTGCTGCTGTGAAAAGCCAAAGGGTGTTTCACAACCTATTTCCCAGGGATCCCGTACTCGGGTGGCCTGGGAAAGGCCAGCACTTTTGGATCCCGACCCTGGGAGTGGACAAGCGTGGGAGGATCACCTGGGTTGGAGGTTCTTGGGGGTGGGGGAGAAGCACCTGATGGTGAGACATGGTATCCCCATTTCTCCACAACCCATCGAATCCCTATCCCTACCTATTTTATGGGAAACTACAGCTCCCATAATTCCTTTTCACTTAACACGGACAACACTACTGAGCCAAGGAGGATGGGGAATGCAGCTTGGAAGATTACCTCTACTGATTTGCAATGGCTCTGTCCATTTAATGAGACCAGGCAGAGTCAGGCATGTAATCCTAACTACATACACCTGCCACTTGTTAACACTCCCTGTCAGGATAAAAGGTGGTGCGCACAGGTACACAGAGATCGAGGCTGGGTATGAGAAGGAGCAGCTCTTCCGGGCTGATGCGAACCAGGCTATCGAAGTTATGATATGGCATTTATAATGCGCCTGTACAATAGTGTATCTAGGCACGAAAGTTGGAAGGCCAAGGGGCTGATCAGCAGTTGCAGAGAACGAGAGAGAGCAAGGTGAGAATTCCATACTTTTGGGAAGCCGTAAGCATTCACCAATTGAAACCTAGTAAGGAGAAAGAATATACCTTCAAATTACTTCAAGGCGGCCTGCTACCCTCCCGGGTGAACAACAGAGTTGGGGAGGAGCACAGGAGGTATTGGTAACGACCTTGACTGCTACATGAAAGGCGTTGAAGAAAGAAACCCAATTAACACGACTGGAGAGTTATGGAAGGCAGCAAAAGCCCGGTTTGTGTTAAAAACAAAAGTGACTGTAACAAGCGTTGAAGGTTGCGCGTGTGCCGATAAAACACTTAATGGAAAAGACAATTGCTGAAGTATAATGAAAGTATACAAAGTAAGAGTGGTCCTGCAAGGCAGAATTGCACATTCGAAAATCTCTGTGAAATGTTTCAAGTTGTGATTAAGCGGGCAACAAGGGCAAGAACGTAAGCGCTATCGCGAATGAGAGTTGATTAAGTGAAAAGCGAAGATATGGACATTTAAATGCACCAAGGGGGCAAAGTAAAGAAATAATAATTCTAAGAAACTACAAGTACCAAGAAGCATTGGTGTTGTGAGTTGATAACGATTGTAAAATTGTTTGAAGAGAAGCATTGGTGTTACAAATTGATGAAGGTTTTCAAATTGCTTAAAGAGAGGTTGACGTGGTCAAGCAGAGGTATACGTAAAATTCTTGCAGTTTCGAAAGTCTTCGACAGTTAAAAGTTGGATGAAACAAAACTTGGGTAAGGGAACCCCGATAAAGAGGAGAGACAGGCTTGAGCCCGGCAGAGGAAAGCCTGTGTTGAACTGCGGTGAGCAAGTCAAATGAGAAAAGAAAGACCGCCTCGAGACCGGCGTGGGGAAGCCTGTGCTGAACTGTGGTAAAGTGAAAGTCGAGTGTGAAAAGAAACACAGGCTCAAGCCCAACGGAGGGAAGCCAGTGTTGAATTGTGGTATAGTAAAAGTCAAGAGTTGAACAGTGCATGTATGGCAAGGAGGACAAAGCCTAAATCATTTATGAAACTGTCAAAAGCTTGAAGCCCAAGCCTGAACTGTTGAATTTTACCAGTAAGCCAAAGTGTGCCAGACAGATAGAACTGTGCCAGCCACCTATCCTTTTAAGAAACTCCCAACATCCTGTGCTTCGGAACATGAGGAAGTTGGTTGTTAGCAAAGCCATTCTGACACTTCTTTTAAGACCCTATTTTTCCTTTTGATATCCCCTTTACACATTTGTCATTTGAGAAGGTGGGCAAGGTAAGGTTTTTTAGTATAGGACTTTTTATTTTGACTTGACTGACTTGGGCTTATCTATTTGTTTAATTGTAGAGACTACTCCCATTCTAGAATTAGGGCCAGTTAGGAATCCTCCCAACCTTACCAAATACAAAAATAAAGGTTTTCAAAACTTGCATCTATTGAGTCTGTGTCTGCTGTTAATACCATGGCTTCCTTACACTGCAAAGAAAAAATGGTTATGAGTACGTGACAATAATGTCATATAAACTATGCCCAAAAAGGCTATGGAGACCTACACATTAACAGTCACATCACAGAGTGATTAACTACCCCTCTGCAGTTACAAAGTCACTCCGGAAGGGGGCTGGATGACTAACACACAACTTTCTCGCAGTGCAGATAGGGCTGTGAACTTAATGACCCCTGTGAAAAAGAGTTACATATAACAAACAACCTCTATTTACCGAGCACAGTGGCATAATCAAATGGTAAGAGAGTGGAAAGAGACTGGCCTACAAAGGCATTGCCACTAGGACTCCCAGGGTATGGGAGAGAGATTCCAGAGTCCTTTATGCAGGCCTTCGTGTAACATCAGGCCAGCCTCTATGCAAACCACATGACTCTCACCCTACGAAACAATTACATGCAAACACAACTCTCATTGCTCAGATGCCCTCAGTTGCAATAAGTCACATCACAGTAGAGGAGAGAACATGCAACCAGCTCTGTCTGGCAGTGTGGGGTGTTTTAATAGGAGTTAGAGGATGGAGTTTGGCGATGAGTGATGGAGTTTGGCGATGAAAGATGGGAGAGAAGCGTACTGAGAGGAGAGCAAGAGTAGAGAGCTGGAGGTTGGAGGGAGGGTTTGGAGGAGATTGGGGCAGGAGAGAGCTTTAATCCAGAAGAGAAGATTCATTGTAGTTCACAGGATGTTAGGACAGGAGAAGGGTACCTACCGTCACAGAGATGATAGTTGTTGAAGAGTGAAGCAAGTGAGAGAAACAGGGTGCTGTCATCAAGAGGAGAGAGGGAGGGTTGCAAAGTGGAGAAGATGATCATCAGAGATGAAAGGACTAAAGAGGGGATATTGGTACTGGTCTAGAGAGTGGGGCAGGAGCCCAAGAATCAGAATGAAAGAACCATTCTGATTGGCCCTCGCCAAGGCATTACCCAGCCGGAAATCCCTTGGTCGGGATTCCGCTGCCATTGTCCCTGGCGGGGGGCGTGGCAGCTCCTCAGCCAATGATGAGGCTCGAAGCGGGGCCAACCCCACTCTGAGCCTCCCCACGGCTGAGAGGCTGCCTTCGCTCCCCGTCGGGGACTCGGGTAAGGCTTTGTTTTTTTCCCCCTTTCCTCCCTCCTCCCTGCCCTTCCCAGCCTCCCCACCCCACTTACCTTCTTGCTCCTTTGTCCCCGGTGGGGGATGATGGCAGGCTCCAGCCGTGTGGAGACTCGGAGCGGGGCCATCCCCGCTCCACGCCTCCACGCTGCTGGAGGCGTCCATCGTCCTCTGCCGGGGACCAAGGTACGTTTATTGTTTGTTCCTTTTTTTTTCCTCCCTCCCTTCCACTCTCCCAACCCCACTTACCTTCTTCTCTGTCTTCTTTTGGGAATGGATGTGCTGGGAACAGTTCTGTTCCCAGTGCGTCCATTCCCGATGGCCGCCATGGAAAGGTAAAACGGACTGCGTTTAACCTTTGCCAGCGGGCATTTTCTAGGTCTTTTTTTTTGTTAGTTTGTTTTTTTCTGTCCCGAAACGCAGCATTTCGGGACAAAAGAAATGCTTTTAGTGCTCCGGCCAAGCAGATCTTGTGGGCTGGGGTACTAATAGCTATATGCCCCTCGCAGCGAGGCCATTACCGACTTTGGTAATGCCCCGGGGCCCCTCGCCGCTCGGGGCATATTGCTTAATTAAGAAAGTTCCAACGGGGCAGGCTGCCCCATGGTAGTTCTTGGTTGTGGTAAGAGATGTTGCAATCTCAAGGAGGTTTAGAGGCCCACGGACCAGGACCCTAGAACAAATGGAGTCGGTACCCCGGCAGAGTTCACATCTTATTCTCTTCCCATACCCTGAGGGAGTAAGTCACTGCTGGAGGTGATCTGCAAGCTTGTTTAAGTCCCGAGACAACTGGCCACAGTTTGCAAAACCTGCAACCCGAAGACAAAGACAAGGGTTCTCCCGCAGACTGATCTGCAGATGTGGATAGTGCTCCCTTACAAGACACTTTTGTTTTGCTACCTTAATCAAGACACTTCCCATTTGTTTGCTTTGAATGTTGCTAGAATAACATATTTTGTACAGCGGTCTAACCTAGTGTAGGTCTCTTTTGTGCATCCGTCCTGGTTACCCTGTCACATTTGAGACATATAACGCCTTTGGTATTAACATTTTTTATATTTTTGTTTAGACCACTTGAAAAATAAAAAATGTGGTTCCAAAACATGTTATGAATGTCTTTTGTGTTTTGTTTTTTTGTATTGTTTACGGTTTACTTGATACTTTTTTACAAGCAAGAAGAATAATTAGCACAATTCAAAATTTTACACGTAAAACAGATACCATAAAATAGATACATAGCCACATTTCATAAAACGTCTCATGACACAAACTAACACATTAATAAGGAATTCCATATAATCACTGTATAGATCACCATTAATCCCATCATTTTGTTATAGATTTGTTACACTGAATAATTAATCAAAGTATTAAAACGATTTTAAAAGGATTATAAAACCCCCCATTTAAATCCAATTCTTTAAAAAAAAATAAAGCCTTTAAGAACCATCTTCTAATTCTAGGCTTTTCAAAAAGCCAGTAAGATACCTACTGACTGTGGCTATCCCCCCAAGCAGTGCGACCACAATGCGTCCTTGTCCGTATGTGACAAATCGAAGACAAGTATCCTAAAGTAAACGATAAAGTGACAGAAGAGCAGAACAGTCTATTAATAAGTGCCTTAACTAATCTGCTGTAGAACGATCGTTGCAGAAGCGACAAAATGCTCAAACAGCACCAATACG
This sequence comes from Ambystoma mexicanum, assembly GCF_040938575.1. NCBI lineage: Eukaryota > Metazoa > Chordata > Amphibia > Caudata > Ambystomatidae > Ambystoma > Ambystoma mexicanum. The sequence continues at coordinate 140,753,458 of NC_090930.1, read as the reverse complement.
TTTACGTCTCAACTGGACTTCCCTGGTGTAGGGAAGATTCCATCCAATCCTAAGAAAGATTTCCCTATGGTAACGACTCGGCGGGGGGGGGGGGGTAATGCTCAAATAGGGAGCAACTATTCCCTGCATTTTGTGCTACAATGACAAATGGCTTAAAGACTGAAATATAAGAAAAGCTTCTATGGTGTTACACCAGACCCAGTGAAATAGTGCAAGTTTAACCTTGCCAGAAATTCTCCCTAAATCAGTCACAATATGCCCCGACTCTTTTAGCAGAGTCACAGTAGATTCTTAAGTTGGTAAACATAGGCACATCGTTCTTACACAGTGAACATCCAACAATTTCAATTTCATATAGAGTGTTTGCCTCAGAGAAGCTAACGCTATGATAGAAACGTAAGTCTCCATTTCGCCCTATCCTGGGGAGATGCAAGACCAAGTTCATACCTAATGGCACGTACTGGAATTGCATTCGGCACCGCCAGAACCTTATGCCAGATAAAAGCCTCCATTTTTTTCTAAGGCAGTAGAAATCCACGTGCCCCACAGCTCCAAGCCATATAACATTTTCAGTACAATGTTCCCTTCATAAAAGGTCAATGCGGGCCTGAGCGAGAAACTCCTGAACTTCCAACTATTTTCACAATCTGCTTTGCTAATATCATCCCTTTCTGTTTCAATAGGTTGCACAAGTGAACTTTGAGTTTGGCCAGTTATCTGAAAGCCCAAATACATTAGGTTCTCAGTCCTAGATATCGTAACTGTGATGAATCCGATGGAGTCATCACTGTTTTCCCAGGGGTGATGTCCTCTCAGGTAGCCAGGGACAGCAGCTGCTACCTGATCCTGACCATGGGGTTGGCAATATGAGGGAGAATAACATGGGCAGAGACAACCTCCGGGAGGGAGTCCTGGTATCGCCCTTTCCACTTGCAGGATCAATTTCCCATACAAAACACTTAAATTGCCTATTGTGATTCTTTCACCAAACCTGTTGTCGCCAACAGGTAACCCAGTTGCACTCTATGTGGATTGATGTCCTACTATAAAATTCATGTATTCAAATTTGCAGTTCGACAACCGGTTTGGTGGAATTTGTGTTGTATTGAGTCTCCATAGGCCTGGAGACTACACCCAGCTGCACCAGAGATTACCCTATGGGAATTTTGTAAGAAACGTGAATCTTAGTTACATCTGTAGTGCCCCTCTCCTTTGCATGTTTCTATAGTGATTCTTTCCCTGCTCCCTCAAAGGAGAGTGCTGAATTTATCTCAAACCAATCTGCAGATCAACTTTCAAATACTGACTTGCCCTCAGAAAATGATAAAACCATTCCTCCAATGTTTTTGTGAAAATTCATTAAAAGGAACTACGATTCCCAGAAATACTTTAACACTGTGACAAAGAAATAGAGGAGTACAGAGCAGGAGAAACCCCGAGCACAGTCAACACTCTAGCAGTTGGGTGCGTGCACCTGTGCCTGGGAGGTTTAAAACAAGTTAGACAGAAGAAATGGCAGACTGATGGTGGGAGCAGGTTGCTGCTCTTCGTGTTACTGGGGAGCTGAGAAAAGGACGTTCGAGCCAACGGGCTCAGATGTTAACCAGAGGAAGGCTGCGCAAAGTGGATTCCATTAGGGAACGCCAGAAGCAAGTGCAGGGCTCTTGGGGCGTTCGCCGATGGAAAGAAGCAGCAACGTCCGAGACACAAAGGTTAAAGAGGCAGGGTTCCAAAATACCTCAGGCATGGCCTAGTCTCAATTCGCCTAGACAAATGGCCCTCTTTGTTAATGCACACCTGAATTGATGAGGACTCCTGTAGGCCTATAATAAGTCTAAGTAGGCCATCAGGGATCCCCCAGCTTGCCAGTTTTTCACAAAAGTGACTACGGTCCACCCTGTCAAAAGCAGACAATAAATCAATTGAGGCCATATACACATTGACCGCCTTATTACTCCAGGTTGAGTCTTGAAGATTCTGAACCAAGAAACTGTTAATATTGGTACTATGGCCCTTGTGGAAACCGGTATGCACTTTAAGTCTACCTATTCTTCTCACCTATGCCTCAAGATGATGTAACAAGAGGGACGCAAAGACCTTGCTATCTACATACATAATAGATATGGGGCGATAATTCTAAGGGTCGTTCTTCACGCCCCTCTTGAAAATCGGAATAACGTATAATGTCCTCCAGGACAGAGGAAAACATTCAGTAGCCATTATATGTTTAAACAGGATTGTTAGAATAAAAGACCAGATTCATGGGTTGGCCTTGAAGAGTTTATTGGATAGCTGGTTAGGTTGAGTCACCCGTGAGCGACTACATAGGTCGATTAGTCCCAAAACACTTTCCTCATCAAAAGTGAGTTTTCACTTGCTCACATCAGCCGTGGGTCCTTGTCCATTCTTGGATGAATTATAAGAGCTATGTAAATGTAATTCCTCAAAATGTAGTACTCACTCACTTTCAGGCACTGCGTTAAAGTGCCTCATAGATTGATTTATTTTCTGCGAGCTAACATCCTCCCAAAAAGACGGAACATTCCTAATTTTTAATAGTTCAATCATAAACTCAGAGACGTTCTGCAGTAAAGTAGCATGACGTTGCTTAAATAGATTTTTATAACGTTGCTTGGCTTTTCTAACAAGAAGAATCTTCTCTGACTATCACCTGGTCGAGCAGTTGATATGTCTAATGTATGCTCTGTGAGCTCTCTTTGACTCTGCATCTGTTTCATCAAACACATGCTGACGTGTCTTTGATTGTCTATCACGGGACATCTTAAAATTATTCACTGGGAAAACCTTGTTAATAATAGTCTCTATCGAGTTCTCAGAGTTAAATGAATTAAAAGTTTCAAATTTCCAGGCAAATGTTGTATTACTTCAAACCTCAGCCAAAAAATCATTTAAAGAACCAATGGTGGAATCCTTCCATCTGATTTGTACCTTGATTAATATAGATTCCTGTAGTGACTCCCACTTCTTCAATGCCAAATTCAATGTAAAAATCTGCCAACAGCATATTATGATCGCTCCAACTCTTCTTTACAATGTTCATTCTAATGCATCGATGGAAAAGGGAGAGGTCCACAAGCATATAATCTACTGTTGACTCTGAGGTTCCACGATGCCACGTGGATTGGCTTGGACAATCCCCCCGAGCAGTACCATTCAATATAAACAGACCACCAGATGGATGGATAGTTTTGAATGGCCAGCACACTCAAGACATTCTGATAGGAAAGAAAGGGGAGAAATCAGACTAGTTGGATGGAAAGGAGGGATCCAGGGAGCTTTCTGAAGATTGGAATAAAGTCAAGTAAGGTAGGAAAAAAGGATACATTGAAGTGATGAGGGCAGATGGGTGTGGGTCAAAGTGGGTAGTAAAAGACTCCCTTCTCCCTGATGGCTATAAGATCATCTCCAACCTTCCCACTAACCGTGCTGGCGTTGGGGTTGCTCTGATCTTCCCTGAGTTGGTACCTTCTTCCCTCATACCCACCTAGCCTTACTCTTCCTTCAAGAGCCTAGTTTGCAAGCTGGTCATCTCTCCCACCTCCTCTCTGGAAATTGCTACTATGTACAGGCCATCTGGCTTTACCACCTTGTTCCTCTCTGAATTGGCTGATTCACCTCCTCTCTCCTCACAACCACCTCTAAACTCCTTCTTGTGGTGATTTCCATATCCACCTTAACTCCCCAATCACGGCATCCACTCCTTCTGTGACCTCTGCACCTCGCTCTCCCGCTCCATTCTCCATTCTGGTCCTACCCACTCGGCTGTACACACTTTTGATGCCGTCATCCACACTGACCTCTCACTCCCCCCCCCCCCTCCCTGATCACCCCACTCTCCTGGTCAGACCACTCTTTCCTCTCCTCTCACCTGGGTCCTCTCGGTCCTCTGACCGCACCTCCCCCAGCCCTGCCAAACTTGTTCACGAGCATCCGTCCTACGAAACGAATGTCAGCTGCTGTCTTCGCTTCTACCTTCATCCCTCCCTCTTCCCCCTACTACAGACTCTGACTCTGCTCTCAATAACCTCAATCTTGCCATTACTAATAACCTTGACATTCTTGGCCCAGTCATGACGATCTGCCGGAAACATGCCTCCAAGCGTAACACATGGAACGACTCAGAACTTGCAGCCCCGAAACGCAAGTGTAGAGCTGCAGAACATAAGTGGCAGACCTCCGGATCACCCTCTGACAAACTGGGCTGTCTTCTGCTCCAAAGGCAATACAGACTCTCCATCTGTGCCAAGAATGGGCCCACATCCAGGCTTGCGTCTCTGGTGCATCCAATAACATGGCGGAACTCTTTAAAATCTGCAGGGAACTAGCCAACCCTTCCGCAGGTTCCTCCTCGCCTCTTCCCTCCCAGGCCCTCTGCAACACACTGGCCACACATTTCACATCCACCACTCAGGACATCCTGAGCACCCTTGCGTCCCTCTCCCCCTCCAACTCCCCTTACCCAACCCCCTGCCTCCTATGGTCTTCCATCCTCCCTCTGCCTTTCTCTCTTCCTTCTCTCTTACCACACCTGTTGATGTCACCAGAGTTGTCTGCTCCATGAAAGTCTCCTCCAAACAGGTTTCCCACCTGCTCCTCCAGAACCAGGACAATATTGGCTCTCATGCAACTGCACGTGCGGATTTCTGCAATCACTCTTTTGCTACTGAATCTTTCCCTTCCTCCCTCAAGTACTCCCTTGTGCGCCACTCCTGAAAAAACCTTCTGCAGACCTGTCTTGTCCAGCCAACTATGGCCCCATATCTATTTCCACCTTCCTTGGGGAAACTCTTGGAGTAGCTGGTCTTCCCTCAACTGAGCCTGCACACTGAGCTTGTTGGTTGCTTCCACGACCATCAATCTGGATTCAGAGGATCCAAAGGCTCGGAAACTGCTCTTCTAAACACCTGTGAGGAACTGCTTGCATCTCTTGATTCCAACTCTCCAGCTGTTCTCATTCTACTTGATCTCTTCTCTGCATTTGATACGGTCAACCACTCCATCATCATAAAATAGCTCCATGATAACTTGGCACTGGACTGGCGACCACCTTCCGCAATGACAGTCTGTACCAGGTTATTCTGGGCTCTTTCTCCTCCCACATCTCTATATCCACCTGTGGTGTACCTCAGGACTCCAACCTTTCTCCCTGTCTCTTTAACACCTATCTTGTTCCACTTGCACACCTCATTTTCACCTTCTCCCCTAACTTTCAGTTTTATGCAGATGAGACACAACTCCTCTTCAAACTTCCTTCTGTCCCTCTCCTTACTTCCTCTACCATTTCTAACTGCCTATCTGCCATCCAGTCCTGATCTACTTCCAATGATCTCTGCCTCAACGCCAGCAAGACTGAGATCCTTCCTACTGGGACTCCTGCTCCCTTGTTCCTCCCCTCGCTCTGGCCATCTTCTATGGGCTCCCCCCTTCTCCTTCATCTGAAGCTAGAAACCTTGCAGTAATCTGTTTTGCCTGCTAAAAAGTGCCACGACAGACATAGACAGCTGCAAAGAAAGTTTATAACTGAAACAATTTAATTTGACAAAAATCAATGTTTAACTCTGTCAAAACTGAGGAATGAAATAATGTCGCTTGCATCTGGGATTCTGTTTCAATCCCATCCGGAGAATCTGTCCACTCTTAATGAAGCTTTCAAATGATTTACTTTTTTGGGGGAGGAAGGTGAAAATAATTAAAACTTTCTTGCGTTGAGTCAATTACTGCTGTTATAATTCTAATCGCCTATTGCGGTCAGGTTTTTTAAAAGGATCCAGACATTCACAAAGGTTATGAGCAATCTTAATGCACTGTTACTTGTAACTTGTGGTGATTCTGTAACAATGCACTAACATTTAACACAGTAGTCGGCCTTTAAAGGGACAGGCAACATCTCTGACATATCAGTGACGTTATCTGTTGATGCTGTTCCAACAGGACCAAGCGAGGACACATCTGATGAAGTGGCTGATGCTTTGGAGTCCTTTTGCTACAGAAAGATAAGGCAAATCTGTCTCTTGTCTAAATCCAAGCAACAAGATGGTGGTAAGAAGAAAAAATTGCACCCGAGGATAAAGTCAAGAAAGGCAGAGGGAAGTGATCAGGACACAAATGTTCCAACCACACTCGTAAATCGGGTCTACCTAAAGAACATCAGCGAGACGTTGAAGCAGGTATGGTGGCATGAGAGTAAATGATGTATCAGTATATACAGGAATACAGAAGAGCATATGGGATTTGTCAGGAGTTGGCTTGGAGCTGGGGGGGGGCTTTTTGTGAAGCTGAGCAATAATACAAGCAACGCAACTTGAGATAGTATGCAAACAAGCAAATTCAAATTGAGGGGATTGTGGTGTTTACAGTCTTGAACATGGTGTTTAAATCAAATGAATCCAATCCCCTCCAGGGACCCTGTAAGCTATCCAAACCAAAGAATTCTACTGCGTTGACCAATCAAAATATTCGAAACCCTACTTTTAACCAGTCCTGATAGACCCCAGTCTGAGCAACACAAAGTCCAGCCAGCAAAAGATCCAAAACCTATCACTATAATGTCCAGCCCAATACTGCAATTATTGCGAAACATCACAAGGCCTCAGCCTCCCTCCCATTTGAGTACTCACAAAACAGAGTGGTCTTCCCAGTTGATGGACTCCTTCTCATACTTCAGGTTCCTTCTAACCAAGGGCCTCCACTCTTTTTCAAGTATACTTCTCTCCAAGCCAATGTGTATCAGTTCACTTCCACTGGATTCCGGCTCCAAGCAGGCACTTCAACTAGCATTTTACCTTCTAGCCCATAGATGCAAGAGTCTTTGTTTCAAAGTCTCCAAAGAATATAACCACCTTCTTCCAGATGATGTCATCCTCCTCACTTAGGGTTGTAATAACAGGGTCTTCCAGATCCTCTAGGTAAGCGGTTCTCTAGTGCTTGCTCGTGTAAGGCAGAAGTCCCTTCCAGACAGGGAGCAGCAGTAGGTAAGTGTATCTCCTCTTGGTTCAGTAAATCAAAAGACTACCTACAACCTCTTTTATGCTCATGAAGCATGGGATCTATCTGCAAACCAGTTCCAGATTGGCTGTACTCTGTTTCCTAAGTTTCTTTGCTCTGATGGGGTCTCAGGTTGTTGAGTTATTAATCATTGCATTTATGGAATGATTACATGTTCTCTGGCATTGGTTAATTAGGTAAGAACCCCATTTGATATACCAGTGTTATCATATTATTGTTTGGTGACACTTGAAAACGACTCTAGATTTCCTGCATCATCTTCGTTTTCATCTGATGCTATTCGACTGCTCTGCACTGTTCCACTGACACATGTGCCTGGTTGCACATGACATTTCGAGACTCTCTCGAAGGAAAGCAAATTGCTGACACTTCTCCATTAGGGCTATGGGAGAGTGGGTTGGTCTGTTTTGGAGAAAGGGAGATGCCATGTCTCGCCTTTTGGTACTCTCCTCCCAATCTCCTGTGCCCCTCCACTCAGGTGATCCTCCCTTACTTGTCCACCCCCATGGTCGTGATCCAAAAGCGATGGCCTGTCCCTGGCCACCTGTTAGGCAGAATCCTGTGCAGTGCCCTTAGGGACCACTACACACAATTAAGACCACAAGTGGTAATACAAGTTCACCTTTGGTACAAGCCTGTACTACTATGTTAAGGTGGTAGCAGTAGCGGAGCAGCCAGGCTTATCTCAAGAGTATAGGGGCAGTAGCAGACATTACACAAAGGGACCACAATTACTGTGACTCAAGCAAACACTGACTCAAGGTTTCAGGTAAAAAATAGAAGTACATTTAGTTTTTAAACCATTTGTAAAACACACACTTCTTTTAATTCCAAACCACACGTAAAATAGACTACCAACAACCAATTCTCTCGGCACAGACTAACTCAAGGTAAGTACCTTTGGCTTTGGTGGACCGGTGTTGTGAAACAAAAGATGTTACCAGGAATACATATGCGATCACTTTTTGACAGCTCGGTCGTATTAAAGAATTGCGTATCCGCGTTAAGATATGTTACCTGGGCAAATACACACTTAGCACCTGGGCTAACCAGAGAGAGTTGGGGGCAAAAATCAAAGGCAATACTTTAGTCAAGGCAGACAGAATCAGAGAACACTCGCTGACAGAACTACAAAGGTCAATAGGCCCGAGCCAGTGTCAAGTGGAACCGGGTTCCTGTTGTTGAGGATCACACAGTCAGACAGTTCGGATTCAATGTTGCTAGGAGTACTTGAATATTGTCAACAGAGGAAGCAAAATTTATAAGGAGGAGGGAAGACAAGGGCAAGCCTTGGAGGAGGAGAAAAAAGGGATTCATCCTAGTTCCTCAAAGCAGAACACAGTACCTTATCCAAGGAAGAAGCTGGTGCCACGGCAGTTGTTCCTGGTAGTTTTCTGGCAGACCCACGGTGTCTGGAGCTTCGGCAAGAAGGAGGACGTCTGGAGGTGTCTGCACCACACAGAGATGAAGCCAGCAGCAGCGACGGTGAGTAAAAGGTCTGCTCCTTTAAAACAGGAGGGGCTCTTCAGGTGGCTATCCGGACCACTACAGCAGTGTGCAGCGATTTCGACCACAAAGAGGATCCTCTGGCTGTGGAAGATGACCTGGTTGGCCCCACCAGGATCAAGGGAAGAAGGTTCCGGACTGGATCTTCTCTGATCATTGAAGGGTAGATAGCTCAGGACTGCAGCAGGACTTCTCCGGGACGGGGTAGTTGCAGCAGTCATCTTCTTCTCTGCTTCTCTTCGGTTTCTTGTAGTTCCAGTGGCGACTCTGACTTCCAGCCCAAGAGTACTGCCTTTTATGTGAAAATCCCCCATTCACACAGCTGGCTGTCAATCACACAGCAGGGGGGTTGTCCAGCCGGACAACCACCTCAGCTAATCATGGCAAAGTGCGACTTGGGTTTCCTAGGATACCCTGTGCAGGGGGTGACTACACCCCTCCCTCACATTCAGCCCACCTAGACACCCAGGTGCCCAGAGGAGGGCTTCTTAGCAGAAACCCCGCAAAAGACAGTGAACAAAGAAGGCAAACCTGGTTTTCCGCGCAAAGTAAAACACAAGAAGGACTTTAACAAAAAGAAATGGCGAATAAACCCGACCGGAGCCAAAAGAAAGAGTATCTGGTCAAGCGGGTTTATGTTCGAGGCTAATATAATAGCCTAAAACAATACCACGTTTATGTAGTATAATCGTGGTAGAAAAGTGAGGGTAGATACCAATGCCACCAGCCAAGTCTAAATGTTAAAAGAGCAAAACAATGCTCCAGGAGGGACAGATAAAAAAGGGCTAAATATTAACCCTTTCAAATACTCCATGTAAGATGGGGTGTACTGGATCTGTGGTTATTTGACTATGTAAAGTTAATGGCAACTTTACCCTTTTCTGGGGGACAGTAGTCAGCCCCAGAAATGGAGTCGTTGGGAAGTCTCAAAGACGACCCTGTGTCACTGCACTGAAGGTGCTGTGTAACACACAAGAGAGTGCAGCTACTGACGTGGTGTGCTCCAGAGTCCACAATCGCAAAAACAGATGAGATCCACATGGCAAAACACAGGTAAGAGTGGGGGAAAAGCGCACACTCTTACCAAGTGGAAAAAAGTGAACTCCAGAAATCCAGCAAAGCTGCTGAGGGACTCACTAAGTACGGGAAATTAACCATTGAATGAGAATTCTCCCTAACAACCTGAATTGAAGATCCCGGGGGAGTAGGTGGGAGAATACATCAGGCTTCTCACAGTATGCAGTAGTAGCAGAAGGAAGAAGGCACAGTGTTGGCAATCCAGGCAGAAGTGGGAGAACCAAAGGGATGCCAGGAATTTGATGCAGCAGATTTGACTTGTTTGTCCTGTTAGGGTCCTGTTCCCCCAAACTCTGATGTGAAGAGGCTGCGTAGCGGAAGGCGTGCAGGAAGACTGCAACCCCCATGTGAGCCTGATTGCAGAGATTGCGCAGCAAGAAGCGTGTCGGAGACCGTAGCTAGAAGTTGCTCTGAAGCCGAGAGTCTCAGATGCGCGAGGAGCTTCTTAATTACATGGCCCGACCGAAGACGCCTACAGGGAGGAAGACTGTGTGTCCCAAGTGAAGCCAGAATCCGTAGAAGTTGTGCAGCATGCAGAACAAGGAACACAGAAGCCGGTGAGTTCAACCGGGCATTCTGATTCCTAGCGCGAACACTGCCGGTAACGGTATACAACTAAATAATCACTTGCGTAAGAGCAGATTCGAGGTGAAGTGAAGTAGTGAGCTGTTATCAATGGGACACTTGAAATGTATGACTCACGAGGGATCAGGTATTCTCTCTCTTCACTTGCGTAAAGAGAAAACGCTATGAAACACATTTGTTGAAAATAAACTTGTAAAATCACAAAAAGGAGTGGTGACATGTACCTAATAAAGATTCCAGGAGGAAGTGTGACCTCTGAATCTTTTATTAAGACATTTAACAATTCTAAAAAGAGAAGACAAGTGTTTAAACATTGTTATTACAAGTTAGAGAAAGCAAGTATTGCCCAAGTCAAGCGCGAACAAGGTATTTCCCCAATTAAGACTGAAACCAGCCTTTTCCAGTAAGAGAGAACAGTTTAAATATTATTGTGAGCCAAATAGAACATCAGCATTGTATAAGATCAAAGTGTGCAAGCATTACCTGAAGCCAAGAGAGTGGCAACAAAGCTTCTTGGTAATAATTCTGGCTAACAGTAGGCAGAGGGACAAAGGCAAGGTTGGGGAAGGGAAACCTGCTATTTATAATACATTTTTTAAGTTGACACAACCTACATTGCCAAAGTCAATAGGAAGAAGAGATACGTGTGTCATAACGGCAATTCTAGGTTGTTGCTTGTTGCAAACAGACAAGAGAAGCAAAGAGGCTGCCCCTCTGAAAAATATTCAGAGGAAGAGTGCCTTGCTTACTTGAAGGTGTTGAAGTGCCAGGAAGTGAATCTTGTTCTATCTGAAAACTGTTTCAAATTACAAAGTACTGAGGCTGTGGTGGTGTATTTGGTTGTCGGTAGATTTGAGACCTCAATAGCACAAATGAATTTGAATTACTATGAGACAGAGGTGTAGACCCTCATGGTGAACTCTTGTAGAAGTTGCTTGAAGTTGAGAGTTGTTGAAGTGGAAATAGAAGTGCTGTGAAGTTATCCTGACAAAGATATCTACTGTGACTCCTAATCTGGTAAAGACAGACATACTAAGTGTTAACCAAGAGCTGTGTTTCATTCACATTTGCAGAAGTTGTATTTACCTTAACCTAACAAAGGACTGTGGTATTTCTTCTTGGACAACTGGCAAAGCATCGTGGCTGGGAATGCCATTGATGCTATTTTGATGATATAGAAAGTCTTACCAAGAAGAGAAACCTTTTCCTGTTTGAACTTTGGTTAACAGAACTTTACTTTAACATTGAGGCAGCCAAGAGCTGAACTAAGACTGTATTACACATATGGATTTCCTTGTTTCTTTTTTTGTTTTACATTGGAGTTACATTTTCCTTGAATCATGGAGAAGGGGAGTTTGCCCAGGTTGCCAAGAGAGACTGTGAATATCATTGTGATGTTACTTTAATATATTTCTTCATGAATATGATGGTTTTGTGTGAGGGCCAGATATCCTATGTTGGTGCTTCCCTTTAGTTTTGATAAGCAGGGAAATCCTCATCTGAGTAGTGCTAGCGAGGCGTTTGATAACATTTATGATTTAATAAAATGGCGTATGTTGGAAAACCATCCAAAAGTTGTGTGCCTCACATGTATGACCCCTCACAGAGGTCAGGACAAGAAGGGAGACAACGGGAAAGGGGGACTAACAGACAGGGATAAAGAGGGAAGTACATTTTTTAGACAGAGCTGGTTTGAGCAGCATGGGGACAGGATGGGAAATAGCAGGTGGTGGAAAAGTAATGAATCACAGATGATACTGCTGAAAGCTAAACATTCAAACATCACAACATGAGGCTTGCATGCTGTGGGATAAATTTACCCACTCAGGAGTACTTCCCCACATCACCAAGCTGCGCTTCAGCAGAACCAGCAAAATGGCTGCGCTGGCTCCTGTGAGCACCATTGCATCACACCAAAACTTCGTTTTGCAGCAACAAAAAGATGGCTGCACTGTTTTGCCAAGCGCCATTGGGCAAGATGGAATGGGGAGAACCCCGTGAAAAGCTACTAAGGTGTGTTCTTGTTTGTCTTAAAGAAATGGAGTGAAAACTCTGTGCTGTTCTGCTACAAGCCCGAAATTCCCATTGAAAAAAGGAATATTCCACCTTTAAAATGATGCCTCTCTGATTCTACTTGTCCCTGTTCTTCATCACACTACCGTTATCAAAAAGACCCTGTCGGGATTCCAAGATGGCGGCGATGGTAGGAGGACGCGCCTGATCGTCTCTCCCCCTCGGGCCGCGCCACATAAGCAGCTAATGTATGCAGATCGGGCAAGCCAGTGCCCAAATAACATGAATTTAACCAGTGTGCCGCTAGCGACTGAACATCGCAGCACAGGACCCCTCTGAAGAGAAAAAATGAGGAAAGCCCAGGTCTGCGATGCGCGATCAGACCCTGTGGGGGAGGATCGCCTCATCGGTCGGCGACCTTGGGTGCAACACTGGTAGCCGCACCAGGGGTGAGCGTGAGGAGGGTCCATAAGAGCTAGAGGAGGCCTCGTGGGGATGCCCCGGCGGATGTGCGGGGGGTCCGCCAATTGACCGGGATTCGGAGTGTGTGCGCCCGGGCTGCGTGGAGGACACCGTCGGTATGGTGAGCCCCAGCGTGTGAAAGGGACAGTGGGACCGCCGACGCAGGAGTGCTGGCTTGAGGTCCGCCCCGCGGTCTCGGGTCGGCTTCCCCCCGGCTGTGCGGCCCAGACTTAACGTGGCAGAAGAGCTCGCCGGGACCACTCCCCTGCCCCCCCCCCCCTCGTGTGCGCCCTACCTGCCGGGGAAACGAATTGCAGAGCTCATCTACAGCTTACACTCTGCCACGATCAGGGAAGACACTGCAGCTGCACGTATGGGAAAGACAGGTGCTGGCCCCCAAGTAGGATCGGTGGGAAGATTGTTACAAGGACCCGGAGTTCTCGAGGCGGACGGCCCCGGGAAAGGGTGCATCCCTAGAGAAGCGAGTGTGCCGCTTTCTGGCCCTCTCCCTCATCAGTGGGCAGGCACGGTATCCTTACAGAGTGAGCAAACATCCTCCCCCTAAGAAGCAGAGCTACACGGGAGGACCTACTTGCAGGTGGCAAAGGCAGATTATCCTTCAAGGCCCCGGATGAGTGCACATCACTACGAACATTTCCTCAACAACCAGCCAGATACCTACATCTCGGTGGTGAACATTCTCGGATGGGGAGGGGGGAGCCCCGTGTCTATAGGGTTGCGGCTGGTGGTGGTATAGTTGGACATTCCCCATCATAGAAGACCGAAGAACATCTGGCTGATTGTTCTAAGTGTTAGTGCAACAAACTCTGGAGAAGGGCCATACCCCACACCGTGAGCACCCACGGTAGACCACCCCAGGGGAAGAGTGGCTCCCCACAGTGATCCTGTCAATACGGAGGCCGGGACTCTTCCGCTTGCACCCTCCACATCCTAATCTTCTCAGACATAATAGGAGGCATTAATGTCCAAATCGAGGACAAAGTCAACGGTGCACTCCTCTCAAAAGAGAACACAAGGCAGAAACTTAAGGCAACTCTGGGGTGCACGGGGGGGACCTTGTGTGGAAGATCTCCCCCCCCCCCCTACCCCCCGTAACCACAACTCATCTCAAAAGAGCATGGAGGGGGGGGCGGGATGAACAAGGAAGAAATGCAGACCTGCTTCAAAGAACTCCAAGTGCATCTTATTGTCATTATTTCTGCCCCTCATGTCCCAAGCCCTCCAAGATGTCAGGCTGGAGCCAGGCCAGGTTCACCTACATGGCCCTCTAGGGCCTCTCCATCCCTCCAAAGACCTACTTGGAGTCAGACTTGGCGCTTGTGTCACCAGACTCACTCACTTCCATAGGATAACATTGGGGATTGGACTTGTAGTGCATTGATGGGGAAAAGATGGATGCCCTCACATATTTCGGTTCCCAGAACTGCATGTGCAGTATAATCTTTTGGGTTTGGTTCAGCCCAGAGACACCTGGGATACCCAGAGACTATTTAAGCCACGCCCAGGCTGAGAAACATGCTTTGTGTTTTCTGCACCTGCAGCGTGACACTCGCCATGTTCGGATCGGTCTCCAGTAGGCCTGCATCTTTCTTCTGCACTCAGCTCCTGCAAAAACAAGTACACCGTTAGGAACAGCCTTACCTTGCAACGCTTCTGCCCATCATTCATCGCTCCTTCTGTTCTGCGGGCATCTTCGGCGGTGTCATTCCCATCCCGACATGCCGCTTCCTAAGGAAAAGGGATAAGAACAGAAAAAAGGCATTAGTAAATATTCTGCAAATCTTTGCTTATTTTTAAATACTGTACGAGCTTCAAAAGCTTACCTGAATCCCAGCCGCTCTGGGGGAACTCTGTCTCCGGAACTTCTCATCCATCTGCAAGAGGGAAAAGACACTCCAGGTTAGCGTGGAAACCTCTAGAGGCGCCGCATACTGCGCTTACTCGCTGCATTTGTTCTTCACAACCGGCATCCACGCTGAAAACCTTGTAGCACCTAAAAGACAGAGGAAAAGAACTCAGTTCAATACAAACACGAAAGGGGTGCATCGCGCTCTCACTCGCCTTCAGCGCTACTCATCTCAGCAGCACGCCGCCATCCCCGGACGCCGGCCATCATCTAAGGAAGGAAAGGAATGAAGTTAGAGAACTGTTCAAAAGACTCATTATACTTGTCGGACTCTTGCCAGTGAAGTAACTAGGCAGCAACAAGCCCGCATCAATCAACGTGCCCCTGCGCTGAAAGCAGGACAGAGAGCACACTATCCAAGAAAACATGACCCAGTCTCCAGTTGAAAATAGCCTCCAGGGAAGTGTTCGAGGTCGTAAGAGGTCAGAACAGGCTGAGTGACGTCCCCGGGGATACCAGGTGAGCGTTACACTTATACGTTCAGTACAGGAGCAATTCCAGATCTTGATGAATGAAATGAGACTATCCGGGAAATCGAGCAGGATGTAGCCAAATTAGAGGAAAGAACCTATACAGTGGAGAGGAAGCTGCAGCAGGTTGAGGAAGAGGCTGGAAAAACGGAGGAAACGCTAGATAGGATTGCTCACGCGACCACATATCTGGAACAGCAGTGTGAAGATTTAGAAAACAGTTTGAGGCGCTCAAACATCCGAATGAAAAATATACCGGAACCGATAGAAGAAGCAGATCTCAAGGCGACGGTGACGCAACTACTCACAGAGGCCGTGGCAGAGGAAGAAGCACCAAAGGTGGAATAGACAGACTTCACGGAGTGGGCCCGAGGAGAGCGAACAAACCGGGAATGAGACCCCAGGATGTGATAGTAACGGTAACCTCCTACACACAAAAGAAGCAAATACTTAGGAAGGCCAGGCAAGACCCCCGGTGAGGCTGAATGGCCAGGAAATACAGTTTTACCAAGACCTGGCTCAGTCTACTCTTCTAAAGTGACTGAGGATGGGCCCAGTGATCCGCCATTTGTCATCAGCCCAGGTAAAATACAAGTGGACATTCCCATTTGGCCTCCTGTTCACGTGGGAGGGAACTCAACATAGGATCAATACCTGCGAAGAAGGCGAGAGGATTCTGGGAATTTTGAATGAGGAGGAGGCTGCTCACCTTACGTCCCTGAGGAAGACGCGGGGCCCGAACCAACAGGATAGATGGTCGACAGTCCGGAAAAAAGGCAGAGAGAGGAGACCCAAGTAGAAAGAGTGGCACACCAAATTCCCCCCGAAGAAGAAGGAAATACGTGGACTACATCTTAATTGGCAATCGGAGGGAGATGAAGAGAGCGACTTGCCCGATTAGTCATTAGCAGGCCGGGGGAGGCTCAGAAAGCCATTAATGTAATCTATAGTGGGGTTTAGGACCCCCACGACGAGTTAAAGAGGGGAAATATGGATCGGGAGCACTGGACACTTCGTACCAGGACAAGTAGTAACCCGATCCTGACCTCATGGGTTCAAAGGGGGGGGAAAGTGGGGAGGGTATGTGGGAATGGACCTGCGGGACGGCAAGCGAACAGGACGATGGATACACTGCAAAAGAACAGTGAGACCTCAAGGAGCATCGATGTTAATTTCCCCATGGTCAGCGCGAAAATGGCCCCAGTGACGGTCCTTTTGCAGAAGGGGCATGAACACCCCCATGAAAAGGGCTAAACTGGAGAGACAAGCCTGGAAGCAAAAGGTGGATATCTTATTGTACCAAGAGACGCATATAAAAAGAAGTGAGCAAACTTAAATCAGGATAAAAGGGGCGAAACAACATGTTTTTCAATCCAATACGGAGGGAAAACGGGCCGGGGTCATGGTGATAGTGAAGGATACTCTGAAAGATCAGAACCATGAACATAAAGCTGACAAAGAGGGGAGACATGTGTATCTGAATATCACATTGGAGGGGAGGCGGATCACCCTCGCATCCGTCTATGCTCCGAACGTGGGGCAGGATTCCTTTCTTCAGGGCATGCTAAGAGTGCTCGAAGAGTTTGCGACAGGAGACATTATACTGGGGGGCGACTTGAACCTTGCATGGAACCCCACCTTCGATAGAAGTTCCAACTCCTATAATGACTCGAGAGCACCCTCGAAAGCATTGAGGAAAGCTTTCGAAACTCTCTCCTTGCATGACATATGGCAAACTAAGAACGGGGATCGACAGGGCTTCACACACTATTCCCACGTATATTCGTCGCTTTCAAGAATAGACTACATATGGGCATCTACTAATCTGATAGGGAAAGTTAAGGAGGTGGAGATGGGCCCTATATTTCCCTCTCGAATCATGCCCCAATTATGGCGTCCCTGACACACAAGAACAAGAGAGACCGTGTGTGGTCCTGGCGATTCCCAGCCGAACTGGTGCAGGACATTACAATGGTCGTGGAAATTCAAGAGAAAATCGACATGTATTTCACTTAAAATGACACAGAGCAGACCCCGCAAGAAATGGTGTGGGATGCATTCAAAGCGGTCCTGAGCGGCTAATTAATCGCACTGAAAACAAGGAGGGGTAAACAATTGGCACTGTGGGAACGAGATCTGGAGATGCGACTACAGGAAGCGCAGAAGGAGGCCTCGTCCGTCCCCAGCAGTGCAAAGAGGCGAACGGTGCAGCACGTTCAGGGTCAGCTGGAACTATTACAAACCCAAAAGGTTGAGAAATAGCTTCTGAAGACTAAACAAAGGTATTATGTACTTGCCAACAAAGCAGATAAACTATTGGCCAGGCAACTCAGGGAGACGACAAGAGAGAGAACGATCTTGGCGCTAGTGAATCCGGATGGCAATCAGAAAACCACTGAAGGTGAAATGAGCGAGATCATGAGAACATTCTTCCAAGACCTGTACAGCACTGGCAACCCAAACGAGGGAGAACAGAAGGCATTTCTTCGGAGTGTAACATGGCCTCAATTGCCGGAGGAAGCCCAAGTGGCACTCGACCAAGATATCGAACCAGAGGAAGTATTACAGGCCATTGGGCAACTCCCTAAGAACAAAGCTCCAGGCCCGGATGGGTACTCTGAGGCCTTTTCTGAGAAGTTCCGAAGTCTCTCGTCCCCAAACTCAGGGCGCTCAAATCCAGAGGGACTACCACTCCCTCCATGAACAAGGCAAAAGTAGTGCTCATTCCTAAACCGGACAAGGACCCCACCCTCCCAGGATCCTACAGACCATTTGCGTTGATCAATGTGAACACAAAACTTTTCACTAAAGTCCTTGCCAACAGACTGACAGCGCATCTCGCCTCCTTAGTGGACGCGGATCAGGCGGGATTCATCCCTGCAAGACAAACTGCAGATAATACAAGGAGGGTATGCCACATAATAGAAAAGGTAGAGCGCACAAATACCAGGGCGATATTAGTAGCGTTGGACGCCGAGAAAGCGTTCGACAGTCGAGTGGTCGCACCTCTTTCACACGATGGAACACATGGGGTTTGGGGAATCCTACATAAAGATGATAAAGTCCAATTGTATAACCGCCCCAGTTTAAGGATTTCAATCAACGCCTTCCTTTCTCAAGCTGTTGCCCAGACAAGAGGAACAAAGGAGGGGTGCCCAGTTTCCCCCCTCCTATATGCCTTGTTCCTGGAGCCCCTCTTGGCGAGGATACGGCAACAGTAACAAATTAAAGGTGTTTGAATGGGGGGCTGGAACATAAAACAATGGCCTTCACTGACGACATGCTGCTAGCCTTGACAGACCCAACCAACTCTTTACCCGCCTTTATTCAGGAATTGGAGGCCTTTGGTGCCATATCAGGCCTCAAGATAAACAAAACCAAGTCGGAGATATTAAATTTGACAGCCGATCCAAATGCAATCTCAAACCTGGCTCAGGAACTTGGGATGAAATTGGTGCAGAGCAGTATAACTTGCCTAGGAATCAGAATCACCCCTACAATAGAGCGCCTATACTCAGCGAATTTCCCTGACCTATTGACTCAAGTGCAAGTCTGACGATAATCCAGACACTCGTGTAAAGTTACAAAATTTTAGGCCGAATATTTCATACTCAAAATGACAAAAAAATATTAGAATGGCGAAACAATGTCTTACAGATTGCAGAGTTGGACTGGTACGTTCTGCATAAAATATGTAACCTGCTTATGTAATTTGTTAAGATGCTTCAACTGTATAAATGTACCATTTGTGGAAAAACTGACTGTTAGCTAAATTACCTGTTGGAGGTTTTGAACATTATAAAACTTACATCATAAATCTGACACCCTGCCCTTGAAATCCAACCAGCTGAGAGCTAGGCGGGGACTATCACCCCTGACCAATCCAGTGGTTTAGAGGCGTGCTTAGCTAAGCCACACCATATACTTCTATGATGTCACTATGCATTATAAATAAAGAGTCCCTGATAGGACTCTGGGGACTCTCTCCTGAATTTCCTGCATCTACGTTCCTGATCTGCTCCATTCATCTTGCTGATTCCAGACATCACTACAAGGCCAAAGCATTGCTGACCCTACTCCAGCAAGGCCCACGCTTTGCTGATCCTGTCCCAGCCAGGCCATTGATCCAGAAAAAAACCACTAAAATCCCATTAAAAAGGGAAAAACTGTGGTACCTTTTGCATCCTGAAATCAGACTGACTTGCTGCCCACTAACTGCATGCCCGCT
Organism: Ambystoma mexicanum; assembly: GCF_040938575.1. NCBI lineage: Eukaryota > Metazoa > Chordata > Amphibia > Caudata > Ambystomatidae > Ambystoma > Ambystoma mexicanum. The sequence continues at coordinate 140,734,164 of NC_090930.1, read as the reverse complement.
GCAACCCTGCCATCCAGTTGTCCTTGCCATCCGGTGACCAGAAATGCCCAGCTGTTTGCTGTAGGTGAGCCCTCTGTGTGGTGACCAGACCCAGTTGGCTGTTCCAAAATTCCAAACCTAAGCGTGGAATGTGAGTATCTCCCCATCACAGAGAAACGCATAGTCTCCCCATCTTGACCCCTTTGTCTGTATCCCACTCTCTAAGCAGTCCTATTCATACACTGGTAACTTGTTAAAACAGTTAGAATTATCTGTGCACCCTATCTTTGATTTCTAAGTGCTAGCGCCAACTCTTTATTAATTTTGTCTTGTGTGAATCCTAAGCCCCTAGTCATATTTTGAGTAATCAAACTAATTTCCAGTTAAAGTTGAGCGCTGGGGTGACAAGGTTGACCTTGCGAATCAACCTTGGAGCTTACTGCGTTCCTATTTAACAATATAGTCTAGATAATTTAGTTTAAGTAGCATTTGACTTTCTTTTACAAACTGTGCACTTCTGGTATCTATGATCTTTATTGCTCGCTCTGTACCTTATACTATGTGTCCTTTTTGAAAATAATACAAATGTGATTTAAGGTCTGTATAGCTGGAGCCCATGAGGGCAGTATGTAAAGAGGCCATGGTGGCAATCAGATGTTCTGTAATTCAGAAAGAGTGCATGATAAAAGCTCTGTGAAAGTTCTCATAGTCTGTTATAGCCTCTGATGTTTGTAAACGGTAGTACAGCTGTGTACATTGCGGAGAGAATTGTTGAATGTTGTTTCCATGAGCTGTGCATAGCAACCAACTAAAGATGCAAAGTCATGCTCCAGTTTAACACCTTCATTGCCTTTGTCAGATTTGGGTTGTGCGCCACTTGTAGGTCCTAATCGGACTAGCAAAAAAGGGGCACTTTGCGTAAAAGTTTAAGGATGGCTCTATACAAGGTGTCTCAGGGTACTAACTAAAGAAGACTGATCTTCACCATAGATTCTTCACAAACGGTTCTCATCAGTCTTGGCTCAAGAGTTATAGGGCCCTGCTTTGCTTCTTGAAGACCCAGATATGGAGGTCCTTGGCAGTCTCAGACCTCCATATCAGTCTCAGATATAGCACCCAGCTCCTTTCTTGGCCCTGCAAGCAGCAAGCATTTCTTTCCCTTCACTTGGAGTTTGTCAGGTTGTGATATTCTCACCCTACAACCAACAGTCCCCCTCCTCGACTAGTCAATTGTGGGCAGATGTTTGCATATCCTGACAAAATGGCCCACCTACGTTTGCAGTCACAATAATCAAGCAGCTTGATATTATCAAACTCTGGGCTAGTTGCCAAGTTTCTTCTTGGTGTTTTCCTGGTTAAATACTACTACAGCCATTGGCATAATTGGTGGAATAAGTTTGTCAGTAGTAGCTCTGGATCTGCATCTACTCTAAGGTGCTCCAGCCTACTAGCTTGTATGCTTTGTTTTCCGTTCCTGTGGCCGGGACTACTGCGGAGTCCTGAGCTCTACAATGGTTCTCTCAATTACGACAATTGTTCAGCAAATATTTGATTTGTTTATTCCCCAGTTTATTTCTTCGCTTAGAATGCGATTTATTTTCTCTCATTCTACTTGATCCTTCTCGTGTTTTTTTTCTCCTTATATTAAGGTTTTTCAGCTGGGGTAGATAGTTGTTTCTCTATTGGACATTTTTCATTTGATGCCAGTGTGCTGGTAGCCTACAGCTTGAAAGATCCCATCTGCCTTTTTGAAGTCAGGGGATGAGATGGTTTTGAGGCTTAGCAGCATTGCACAGAGTTTCTCCACGGAGTCGATCCCAGACCTCTGCGATTCAGGAACATGTTTTGTCCTTCACTTGTTAGTCAGCACAGAAAGAAGCGGCTAGCTTGCTAACAGGCACAAGGAAGATGAACACTGCACCTGTGTATCCCATACAGTTCTCTGTGCAAGGATGACTGCATATGCAAGACGTCACTGAGATGTAAGTAGGTAATGCAAGAGGGTGCATGGTCCCTAAGCAGCAGATTGCCGAGTTGGAGTCAATGCCCAATCGACGATCGAAAACTAGGACTGGGATTAACGTAGGAGGTTGAGGAAGCCCCCCTTTGCCTCCTTAAGGTTGCACATTGCAAAATGGGATGGCATACCTGGTTCCGAGAGGCCATCCAAGGTGAAGCAGGAGTGCTCATTGTGATTGTCACACCACTTCTTTTATTTCTTTGCTGCTTTGTTTATCAGTATTTTTTCCAATTGGGTACATCATTACAGTGTGATTAAAAGGCTACAGTAATCAGATAAGACCCCCAATCTATAAAAGTCATCTCATACCAGAAAGTGAGCGTCACCTAAAAGGCATATAACACTCCCCAATGAGAGTCAATGATGGACACACCCCTGGAGGGAATGAGACCAAGACCAAGTGCGGTTGAGATTAAAAGTCTTTTTTATCTAAATTGATATAGGGCATGCAAAGGACTCTGCAAACTCTGAGAGCGCTCTGTCTGACAATAGCAAAGAAAGTCATTTATATTACAAATACACGTCATGCATGAGCTAAGCTATAGGGGACACATAGTCTTTGGGATTGGATGGCGACGACTAGCTACTATGGCGGCTGCTGGCACGGTGCTCCATGATTGGCGTGGATCCACGTGGTGGTATCACAGAGTGCTTGGGTCGGCCGGGCTCATCGGGTCGAGGTGCCAGGGCGCAGGCTTTCCAAGGAGATTCACTACTACAATACTAAAACTTGCCCTTGTGGCCACTCATACACATTCATCACACCTGTTTATGTCAAGCTGGTATGTAAAACCTATAACACATCAATCTAATACCAGGGAGGGGACACAGGAAAACAGTATGCAATACGAGGCTTCCTTTATACATCATCATAAAGTTGGCATTAACAAAGGATCCAATCTCATGGGCCCAGGTGTCTTGTCAGGGGGCACGAGTTTAGGCTATCTTCATCATTCTATTCTGTTAGATGTAGTGAGTGATAGTTTTATGGTATGTTAGTACAAAGGTGAATAACTGTTTCTATGGCCCATTAAACTTAGGGTGAACTGAAATACCATTGGGTCGGAGGTGGCACATAGCTAATACCTCAAAAGGTGGTGGGAGTTGGGGTCGTGTGGGTCGTAATTCTTCTTTGCCTGGCCAGGGCAGCACATAGTGATTTTATGGTGTTATCTGGTGTCGGAGGCATGGGGGAAGGTAAACGCTTGGTGCAGGTCCAGCAGGAATGCGTGGAGGTGTAGCTGTACTGTTTCAACAACAGAATACCGGGGACCTTCAAGCCACAGCGAGCCTTGAGGGAACGAGGGGGGTTAGATGTGCAGCTCTCGAGAAGGAGGGGGAGATGGCCTTGTAACTTTTCGCAGGTCTCTGTTCACGGAACAGCATGAATGCTCTTACAGGGCAGAGTGGCTGGGGGGCTTGGGGGCATTATGTAATGGGCACATTTTTATAATTCACATATACTCGTGTTTACTGAATCAGTACTGTGAAAGGTTTTCATTAAAATCACATCATATAACATTTATAACTCTGTTGCTTTGATCCCAGGGGGAAAAAATGTACACACAACGTGAGGGAGAACCTGGTTGGTGGATGCATGGGTCTCGGTGACATATCACAACTTTAAACATATGATTAGGATTTGTGACTCGAGGATCGGGGATACAACAAGTTCATCTCATCAGTTCAACCACAGCGGATGTGGCTCAGAACTTCAAATAACTCACAAATATCATAACACTCTCAATCATACTATAAACGAGCATTTTATATAGTGCTCTTTTAATTATTTTACACTAGCAGCAAATATTGGTCAGTAAAAGGAGCATTCGAGTGTCCATACGCTTGACACCCTTACACAGAAATGTCCTGCGGTAGGCGGGCGTCGTACCATATTAACGCGAGCAACTGGCACTATGGGTTTTGAGCCTTTTAGCAAAAGACTTAGCAGCATTGGATAAGGCTGGGAGACACAGGGGTTTAACATTCGTGTTTAACACTTCAGCTGGGGGAGCAGGGTTGGGGGGTCATGAGCACCATACATCATGGGTGTGGGGGGGTCTGCGCAGGGTCGAGGTATACTTGATAGGGACGCCTTTGTTACTTCCCACACGCCATCTAAAAGTCAGGTCACGACCATGGCAATGATGTACTGCGGAAGGTAAATGATACAGTGTTTGTTCTGTTACTTGTTCGCATCTAGTTGCTCGTGAGAACGGGCCTTCAACGGATCTACCATGGGGAGGAGGCTGGGGGGAGTGGAGGGCTCGCTGTGCGCGGACAAGTGGGGAGTGAGCTGCAGCTTCTGCAGGCACCCTGTTCCACAGAGGCCTGGGTTCAGTATGCTCAAAATGGAGTCTAAGGACCTCATTACACGGACGGCGGTAAGGGTTTACCAGTACCGGTAAGGGCACCGGTACCGGTAAACCCTTACCGCCTTACTACGAGGTCCCTTTGCGGGTTGGTACTTTAACGCCTGCTGTTTAGCAGGCGTTAAAAACCAACCCGCAAAGGGACTAGGGTGCTAATTACGGTACCACAATTTGCGGCACCGTAATTAGCGCCTTCTCCATTCCCATTATGCCCTATGGGGCAAAAATGGGAATGGGGAAGGGCAATGGGGAAGGGGGAATTACCGCCCCGCCAACCTTGGAATAGGGCGGTAATTCCCCTTTCCTCCAAGGCGGTGCCGGTATTTTACCGGCATGGACCAAGGTGCTAATAGCACCTTGGTACTCCGCCTACCGTGTAATGAGGCCCTAAGTGTATTACAAAATGGAGTCTGTTATGCTACAAGGTGAGCCGTGCAGCCCCTCGTGTCGATCCGCAGGCACCCTACCTCCCGGCCCAGGTGCATGGGGGCTGCTGACGGGTCATGAGCCTCACGTAGGGGTACAATGTTGGGGAGGGGAGTCCTTAAAGACCTTTCCTCCCATACATTTCCACCCTTTTGTTACTTAAGTAACAAATATTGTAACTCACCCAACCTTTCGCGCTCTTTCTCATTAGCTACTGCTTCATCCCATGCTGGTGTCCCCTTAATGGGCATCCATGCCCTACACACCCCTCAGAGGCTCTCTCCCACCCTAGCATACTCATCCGGAGTGCAGGTCATATATATACATCCCCCATCCCCCTCCAAGTCTACCCATACTTCCTTGTACCATTCTCGTTCCAGGGGTTCTTTTAACATTGTGTGGTATAACCTGTCCACTATTTTCCCGTCATAATATAAAGCCACCATTCTATATTTGGGTTCGGGGTCCTCACCTGTTTGTATTTGTGCCTCCTGCATAATTTGTGCTTCTCCCCTAGTGTTGCCCATTGTCACCATCATCATTGTACCATTAGGAACTGCGTTTGCGCAGCACCGAAGACCTAGCTGGCACACACAAAAAATCAGGAGCAAAAGCACGATAATGGGTATCAGCATTTTGACAGCCACTCTAAGCCAGGATGGTACCCATGAAAAAATGTTATCGAACCAAGAGCTCGGGTCAACTCCACCTTCCTCCTTCATCCGCTCCCCCAGATTGTGCACTGCCGTGATAACGTGTGACAGGGTTCCATTGTCTGCGTCCGCAGAAGGTACGAATGTGCAGCACGCGCTCCCGATTTTTCTGCAAACACCTCCATCCATCGCCATCAACAGGTCTAGGACATACCTGTTCTGCATTGTCATTAGCCGTAGGGCCCTTAGCTCCACCTTGATTATGCTGAATCCTTCTTCAGTGTCATTGGCCAGTTGGAACAGCTCCCAGCGCGTTATTTGCAGCCATTTTGCATTGGCACGTGCTTGGATACTAGGGAGGCAAAGAATGTTTCAGCGGAGTTAAATAGCTTGAACCTGTCAGGAATTTGTGCCAACAGTTCTGTGGAAGCTTTGATATGTAGTTGGAGGATCTCCACTTTCTCGACATCAGGCTTTGCATGTTGTCCGCTGATAGGGCATACATTGGAGTTTCTTCCGTTGGTTGCATGTGCTCTGGGACTTGGATGGCTTGCAGTCCATTTCCCCCTTCAATATGACTCGCCAAAGAACATGTGCCCCTCCAGGGTTGTGGGAGGTGCAGGTAGGCCTGTTTACCGCAGACCCAGTAGGTGTGCAAGAGGGCAGCTGTCCCTTTCTTCATGTCGGGGATGATGAGCGTTTTGTTACAGTTCTTATTTGTGCCCATGTTGTTTTTTCCCTCGCCAAGGAAGCATAGTTCATATGTGACTTCTTTTTGCAATTTGAAGGGTTTTTCTATGGCTGTCACCCAGGTTAACTTTGTGATATGCTCGGTCCATACAGGTGTGCATGTTTTCTCGACCCATTGCAGTTTCTCTGATGGCAATCCTCGTAGCGCTTCTGCTTTGCATGTTATTTCTTCCTCTTTCCACTTGTTCTCCAAAAATAATGTTCCTTTAATCACTAAGAACGGTTCTTTTAAACATATATGTCCTTTGGGTCTTTAATAGCATGTCTTCTCGTTTTGCAACATTTCAAATGATACTGTGTGTGTGTCTGGAAGGTGTTCTTGGTTCTACATAGGGTGAGATGAAGGAGACACTGGGCATCTGCAAGGGGCAATTCTTGAGGCAGTTGTACCTTGGGTGTACCCGAGGCGTGGGGTATCAGGGAGCACACGTAACAGCTCTCGTTGGTTGTTTGCTTGGCGATGGAGCTCATATCCGCATACCACTTATTTGATTGATGTGGATGTCTAGGGTCCTCTATTGTGTCCAGCCCCAGGCCGGAATACTCGACATATTTCCTCCTCTCGACCGCCGCTCCTCCTTCTTTTGTTCTTGAGGTACCCTCTCGCATTCCTTGCTGTTTGTAGTGTTGTGCTCTGTTCACCCGCCCCTCCCCCCCTTTTTCCCACTCATCATATAGGGTAAAAATCCTTTAATTTCTACATTTTCTTCCTGTATGCTTGTGGGGAATTCATATTCTATAGACGGATAGGCTGTTGGCGTGACAGGGGTGGCGGTGGTATCATATAACCATTATTAAAAAAAGAGGGATTACGATCATTTAAACCATAGGCACTATATTCAGAGGCATTGTACAGGGAGGTGGGACGTGGGGTCAGCTTATTACTAGTATGATTTGGGTGCTGTTCAGGATCAGGATAAGTGTCATATCCCCATACGAGTTGAAAGCCGACCCATATTAGATAGGCTCCTTCTTTGACCATCTTGGTTCCATTCCCCATGTTGGTTCCATTCCCTCCCCCCTCATTCATATCGATAGATATGAATGTGACCGCTCAGTATAGAACTAGTCCAAACATTAGTGTAAAAAATATGACCGCGCATAACAAACAGGCCACACTCATACGAATATCACCGCAAATCAAAATTTACATTCCCATTCCTGTCTGCCCTAATACTATTCGTTGCCATGGTTTCTCCTATACATTGAAACCTAAAAGTGCATTAAGCATCTCCAAAAAATATGTATTATTTGTACTTCCACATTTTCGTCTGAGAGAGAGCTCTGTATTGTATTATCAAAATTATGTACACTTTTAAATGTTACTCAATTATTTTACTCAGTTATTTCGTTTAAGTTACACCACTGTCTAATTGTAAACAAAAGAGTGAGTGAGAGAGAGAGAGGGAGAGACATATTGTAGTGCATTATCAACAGTATGTACATTATAAGAGTCACTCATTGAATCCTTTTTATATTACATCAATCAGTACCGGTAGGAGGGCGTTGTGTTTCTCTTTTTGTACTTATTATGTCCGTTTTTCCAACATCTCCACTCCCTCATCTTGTCCCCGTATAACATTATCATAGGCTTTTCGAACGTCTGTTAAATGTATCCAATATCTCAGGCCCTTCACTTTAACCGCTGTCAGTGTGCAATACACTACTTCATATGGGCCATGATACATTGGAGCATTCCACCTACGTACAAAACTTCTTACATAGACCATCTCCCCTGGCAGTAGCTGGCCTGTTGAATTTTCTGTGGTAGGGGTTGCTGTCTCATTTCCTTCTTCACTTGTGAACGGGGGCGCGAGCTGCCTTGCTATCATACGGGCTGCTTTTGTGAGCTTTGTCAGATAGTCATTGAATTCTTCACATAATACTGTAGCACTTCTATGGGCGTCTGAGTGTCTACGGAGCGGAGAATTTGCCGTGTGCATGCACCTTCCTGTTAGGATTTCATGGGGTGACAGGTGGTGGTCCTTGCTGGGCTGATTTCTCAGCTCAAACAAAGCCAAAGGCAAACAATGCACCCAATTTCTTTTCAGAGTAAACATAATTTTGTCAATCTTCCCTTGAGGAGGCCGTTGATCTTCTCAACCACACCGTTACTTTGTAAGTGATAAATAGAACATAACTTGTGTTTTATCCCTAGCAGAGCTGTTACTTCCTTGAAGAGATCGTTTACAAAATGTGTGCCGTTGTCGGAGGGAATCGTGTCACAAATTCCCCAGCGCGGGGATACTTCTCGCACTAAGAACTTTGCAGCACACTTGGCATCCGGGTGGGCACACAGTCCTGCCTCAACCCACCTTGAAATGGGCACACCACTACGATCATGTAGCGCAACCCATTGCACCCCTCTCCCATGTCTGCATAATCAATATGCAGTTCTTTAAAGGGACCTGATGGTTTGGGTAATGTCCCTCGCAGTGTCCTCAATTTCATTCCTGAATTATATATTTGGCATGTTGTACATTCCATTGCAAGTTTGGAAATTTGGTCCTGTTACTCTGGGACAAACCAATTCTTTTGTATCGCTGCTGCAATGTGCTGTTTTGCATTGTGGCCTGGAAAGTGGAGTTGTTGGAACGCTATTTCTAGTACCTTGCAGGGCATAACCACCTTACCTGTGTTGTTTTGACACCATAGGAGGTCTGTGGGCGACTGGCTATACACTCTTTTTTCCCACATCTTTTTCCTCGTTTGCTGCCCCATCTTGGAGTTCTAATATTTGTGATATGGGCATTGTATTATACCCGTCCGGGAGATCTTCCTCTACATTTTTCTGTATCAAGTACTCACGTGTCCTTTCTTTCGTTAGGTAAAATGCCTCCTTGGCTGCAGCGTCTGCTGCCGCATTTCCCAAAGAGATAAAATCGGTGTTTGTGTGGGCCTGGCATTTCTCGATGGCTACAATTGTAGGGTCTTTCAAAGCTTCTATCAATTCCTTGAGCAATTCTGCGTGTTGCACTGGCGACACATCTGCCCTGTGTAATCAACACAGCTGTGCTGCTTTGGAAAATCTTTTGGCGTCTGCGTCCTGCGTCGATGACGTCGATACACTGTCCTCGAGGGCCTCCATTGAGCCGACGTCACTGGATGTTATAAGTAGGACGCACGACGCCCGTAGCCTCAGTTCCGTTTTTTCCACAAACGTGTTCGCTTCAGAGATATTGGCGTGCTTCGGTTCTACTGAATCCTGTTCTTTCGGTTCTTCGAACCAGTTCGTTTATGTATTGAAATTATGTCTTCGGCTTCTTCCACCCCGGGGTCGGGTTTTAAGAAGTGTCGGGTGTGCGGGTCCAAGATGTCGTTGACGGACACGCATGATGCTTCCCTCTGGTGCCTCGGGGAGGACCACGATACGGATGACTGTGACTGCCAGTCGCTTACATCAAAGGCCTTGCGGGAGCGTAAGAAGAAGCTGTCAGTGGGTAAGGTGGCCAAGCCCCAGAAGCCGTGATCCACTGGACTTTCGATGGACGATTCGAGAGTCCGGGGGGGTCTCGGTCCAGGAGTCGGTCTCGCCATTCCTCTGCCTCTTTGAGGCACTCGCGGAAGCGCCGTCACAGGTCGCCCTCCCCGTCCTCATCCGAGAACTCCGCCCGTCGGCAGGTTGCTTGTCCCAACAAGCATTCCACTCCTGAGGAATGGGATTCCTTCCGAAAGGAGATGATGGCGATTTTTCAATCACAGGGATCCGGGCTGTCCGCTCTGTCGAAGGACGCCGGCCGTGACCGTGCTAGAGACAACGCTTGTACGCCTTCGGGCTTGAGCGGTCGTCGGGACCACCGGGCGCCTTAGAGGTCCCGGTCGGACAAGGATGGTTGCTCTAGACATGCCGTTCCAGGTCCCGGTCCTCGAACCCCTCTAGACCGCGTGAGCCTGTGAAGTCTTCGAGGAAGACATCGACGCCCATGCTGTTGAAGGACACACTCCGGGCTCCGCCCTCGAGGCCTGTGTCGACGCCGTCGAAGTTCTCGGCGCCTCGTTCGACGCTGATTCCGTCAACGCCTTTCGAGGCTGCTTTGTCGGAGGTACCCCGTGGCACGGTGGAACCCCCCAGAAAGGCTCTGGCCAAGGCTAAAAATGTCTTTGTCCCTTTTTCTGTGCCCTCTTTCCGACCTCTGGATTTTATTTCTGAGGGGGATGAGGGATCTGAGGGAGGTTTGGTGCCTGAGGAGGTGCCTGACGAGATTTTGTCAGGTCACAGCCAGATTGAAGACCTGCATCAGTCACTGCATGATGCCAGTGGTCTGGACACCTCTCCGGAGGTGGAGTTCTGTCGGCCTGAGCCTGGCACCCATGCCGAGTCCTCGTACCGGTGCCTTATGTCGAGGGTCACGGAATACTTGGGGTGGTCTGCTCCACCTGTGGATTTTCTGCAGCATGACCTGATGGACATCCTCGACCAAGGTCCTCCAACTGACCCAGTACTGCCATTCCATATGGCTTTGCAAAGAAGGGTGGCTGCAGCTTGGACTGCTCCGGAGAGTCTCCCGGCAGTGAGCAAGTCTTTGCTGCGAAAATACCATCCAGCCAGTAGTGACCCCTGCTACTTGACCACGCACCCCACTCCGGAGAGTTTGGTGGTGCAGGCGGCCACGGCCCCAGCAAAGCAGGCGTCATACCCTACCATCCCTCCTGATAGAGACGACAAGCGTTTTGATGGCTGGGCGAAGAAAGTGTTTTCTTCAGGGGGTATGGCTTTACAGGCAGCCAACATGATCGTAGTGGTGTGCCCATTTCAAGGTGGGTTGAGGCAAGACCGTGTGCCTCGTCAAGTTTCACGCACTCTCTGTGGAACTGTATTGGCGGCTGAACATATTCCCGAAGGGGAGGAACGGGATGGTTTTCTTGCTATTGTACAGGATGGCAAGGATGCTATGTGTAAGTACGTTCAGTCGGGTCTGGACATGGTTGATTGTGTTAGCCGGTCCATGGCGGCGAGCATCGTAATACGCAGATTTGTGTAGTTGCGGAATTCGGGATTTGCTCCTGATGTGCAGGCCCGGCTCCTCAACATGCCCTTTAATGGTGAACATATTTTTGGCAGCAAGGCTGACAAGAGCCTTGAGAGGTTGCAGACCTCCAAAGCTGCAGCAAAGTCGTTGAGCGCTGCAGTTCGCCAACCTCTGCCTTTTTGTCCTAGGGGACAGCAATGGAGGGGAGGTTCCTTTCGATATTACTCATCCTTTAGTCAAAGGGGCCACTGTAGGAGTGCCAGAGGTGGAAAACAGGGTACGTGAGGTGCCATGGCCGCTCGGGCAGTTGCCTCTTTGCCCTCGGGCACTGCCGCAGCCACTTCAGCTCAGTCATGAGGCCATGTCCCATGGTTCGCCGGTTGGGGGAAGGCTGGCGCAGCATCTTGTAGAGTGGTGTACCTTTACTTCAGATGTGTGGGTTCTGGAGATCATAGCCCACGGCTTCTGTCTTCCTTTCCGGCAGAGGCCTCACGACAATTCACCAAGGAATCTGTCTTTGAAGAGTCCGGATCCGCTCCTTTGCGCAGGAAATTCAAACCCTGCTGGAGAAAGGCGCCACAGAACTGGTGCCTGTAGCGGAGAGGAACAAGGAATGGTATTCCCCTTATTTTTTGATTTCGAAGAAAACGGGGGGTTGAGACCCATCATGGACTTACGTGGTTTGAACAAGCTCCTCAGGAAGGACAAGTTCAAGATTGTTACTCTTTCTCAAGTCCTCCAGGCCCTTCACCTTCAGGACTGGTTGGTGTCTCTCGACCTCAAGGACGCTTATTTTCATGTGCCGATCCATCCAAAGCACAAGAAGTACCTGAGGTTCGCGGTTGGCGACTGGCACGTTCAGTTTTGGATCCTGTCGTTCGGATTGACCTCCGCCCCGAGAGTATTCACCATGCTCAGGGTGTAGGCAGCGTATCTCAGGAAAGGGGGGATTCATGTCTACCCCTACCTGGACGATTGGTTGATCAGGGCACGCTCTCCCGATCATCAAGTCCCATTTGATGCCAACCCAGCGGCTCCAGTACATCGGCGCAGTGCTCAACACTTCCCTGGGGCAGTGTTTTCCTCCCCAGGTGAGGGCTCATCACATCCAGCAGATGGTGCACAAGTTTCAACACACCCAGAGTCTCCCGGCGTTCGGGTTCTTGAGGTTGCTCGGCCTCATGGCATCCTGCATTCTTCTGGTGCCGGAGGCCAGGTTGGGGATGAGATCTCTACAGTGGGCCCTCAAGATGCAGTGGTCGCAGTCCTCTGGCAGGATGTCGGAACCCGTTTAGGTGCCACCCTCGGTCGCCCAGGACCTTCTGTGGTGGGCTGTGGAACGCAATCTCATGAAGGGGGCTCCATTTTGGCTACCCTGGCCGGAGGTGACGATCGTGACGGACGCATCCCTCACGGGATGGGGAGCTCATGCCAACGAGTTGATAGTCAGCGGTCGTTGGTCTCCGTCAGAATCCAGACTCCATATCAATCTGTTGGAGCTGCGGGCCGCCAGGCATGCCCTGAAAGCTTTTCTGCTGACTGTGCGAGGAAGGAATGTCCTGATTCTGACGGACACAGTGGCCATGCACTACCTCAACAAAAAGGGGGGGGCAGGGTCACTTCCTCTGTGAAGGGAGGTGATGCAGCTCTGGTTCTGGGCCATCCAGCAGGAAGTTTTGATCTCAGCAGTTCATCTGGCCGGAGACGAAAAACGAGACGGCGGACGCTCTGAGCAGGCAGAACGCAATCTCTCACGAGTGGGAGCTGGCTGAGGACATTCTCCTGGAGATCTTCACCCTTTGGGGGACCCCTCAGGTGGATCTCTTCGCCTCCAGTGTCAACCGGAAGTGCGAAAGGTTCTGCTCGTGGGAATTTCCTCCAAAAGGAGCCTTAGGAGACGCGTCTGTGGTGGAGTGGTCCTTCCCACTGCTGTACGCGTTACCTCCAGTCCCTGTCATCCCGCAAGTGCTGCGGAGGTTACGGAGGTTCAGTCCCCAGATGATCCTCATTGCTCTGGCTTGGGCTCGGAGGACGTGGTACCCGGACCTTCTCGACTTGTCCATCTGCCCTCCTCGTCGTCTTCCATACCGAGACAACCTGCTCTCACGGGAGGGGGGTCAGGTTTTCCATCCAGAGGTCAGATCCCTCAACCTTCACGCTTGGCTTCTGAAAGGTTGAGGTATAAGGATTGGGACCTCCCTGAAGACGTGATGGAGGTGTTGCTTTCGGCCAGACGGCCGGCAACAAAGTCCCTGTACAGTTGCCATTGGAGAAAGTTCTGCGACTGGTGCAGGGTTAAGAATGTGGATCCTTTTTCATGTGACATTCCTGTAGTTCTGTCTTTTTTGCTTTCGGTGGCCTACAGGGGCCTGCAAGTGTGTACTGTTAAAGGTTACCTGGCGGCGCTCTCTATATTTAAGCGCTCGTCTGAGGAGTGTTCTTATTTTAAAATTCCTTTCATTTCTCAGTTTCTCAAAGGACTCACTAATGTGTTTCCGACGGTACCTTTCCAGGTGCCTGGTTGGGATTTGAACCTTGTTCTGAAATTCCTTATGGGTGCTCCGTTTGAGCCTTTACATTCTTGTCCTTTGAGGATGTTAACCCTTAAAACTGTGTTTTTAGTTGCGCTCACTTCCGCTTGCAGAGTGAGTGAGTTGCAGGCACTTTCAGTTAAGCCACCCTTCATTGTGTTTTATAAGGACAGGGTTGTCCTTAGAGTTCGCCCTTCCTTTCTTCCGAAGGTGGTGTCGGAATTTCATTTGAGCCAGAAGGTTATTCTTCTGGCATTTTATCCTCCTCCACCTCCTGGTAAGGAAGAGGAGAGGCTCCATAGGTTGGATCCTAGGAGAGCTTTAAGTTTCAACATTTCTCGCATGTCCCGGGTCAGAGTGGACGATCATCTCTTTATTGGTTACGCTGGAAGGCGTTTGGGACATACTGTGACTAAGCAGACTTTGTCTAGATGTATTATCTTGGCAATTTCTAAATGTTACCGCTTGGTGGGTAAGGACCCTCCGGTAGGCTTACAGACCCATTCTACTAGGGGAATGGCTGCCTCTACTGCCCTGCAGAGGGGTGTTCCTATTCGTAACATCTGTGATGCAGCCACTTGGGCTTCAGTCCATACTTCTGTACGTCACTACTCCCTCAATTCTATCCATGGGCAGGATCTGGCCTTTGGCAAGGCGGTCCTTTACTCTGCAATTTGATTGGGCATTCTAAATTTCTATATTCTAAATTCTTTTCCCTCCTCCATACGTTGGTACTGCTTTGGGAGTAGTCATAGATATGGAATACGTCAGAGGATCCAATACCCTTGAAGAACAAGTTACTCTCTTACCTGGTAACCTTCTTTCGATGGGATGGTCCAACAACGTATTCCATATCGCTCCCTCCCTACCTGCCCCGATACAGAATTTCTTATGCGATTGCCGCTTACGTTTCCGCAAGGCTTTCTGTGGTCATACTGGCAGTGGTTTGGTGCCACACGTTCTGGGGAAAAAACTACAACTGAGGCTACGGGCGTTGTGCGTCCTACTTATAACATCCGGTGACGTCGGCTCGACGGAGGCCCTCGAGGACAGCGTATCGACGTCATCGACGCAGGACGCAGACGCCGAAAGATTTTCCGAAGCAGCACAGCTGTGGTGATTACTGTCATAGATATGGAATACGTCGTTGGACCATCCCATCGAAAGAACGTTACCAGGTAAGAGAGTAACTTGTTCTTCTCCCCCATTGGGCCAGTCTCCCGTGCACTGTGGTAGTCATGTATGCTGAGTCTGTGTAAATTGTGACAGCACACCCTTTGGCGGCATGTAAGGCTGCAATAAGTGCTACCAGATCGGCAGCTTGTGCTGAGTAATGGGCTGGTAATCGCTGCTGTACTAGCACTTCATATTCCTCTTCCTCTAGTCTCACAACAACTATTCCCACGTGTTTTTCTCCTGTCTGAGTTTATTGATCCTGATCCATCTATGAATTATGTTTCCCCTTCAGCTTGTGCGTTTTCACTTACAGTGGGCGTGTGTCCCTCTTCACCTCTGTAAGTTGAACAGTCGTGCACTTGCATGTCTTCCATTGTGCATGGTTCTGTGATGAATCTTGCAGGGTTCACTGTTTTGCTTCTCACTATGTGTATGTTTACACTGGACAGAATTATTTCATACGCTGTGGCTCTCTGGGCTGTGAGTGTGCTCTTTGATCTTTCCAATATAGCGAATAGGGAATGTTCCACGAACAGTGTCACGGAACATCCCATCACTATTGTTGCACTTTTCTCAATTGCGAACACTGCGGCTGCAAGAGATTGCTAGCAAGCAAAGTGTCCTTGCATTACTGCATCCAGTGTTCCACTGTAATAGGCCAGTGGCTTGTGTCCCAAAGATGTTATTTGTGTCAGTACTGCTGTCATGAGTGCCCCTTTGCAATGTGAGAACAGATAAAACTCGCGCTCATAGCCTGGGTTTGCGAGTACTGGCGCGCTTGAAATTAGCTCTTTAAGTGATGTGAAGGCATCATCCAGTTCTGCTGACCATTGTATTTCTGTGTTTTCTCTTTGAGCTTCTTTGAGTCCCTGCAGTAATGGCCTTGTTTATGCTGCATAATCTAATATCCATGCTCGGCAGTAGTTACACATGCCGAGAAATTTCTGCATTTCCTTCACTGTTTTTGGCCTGCTTACTGCTCTAATAGCAGCCACTCTGTCTGGTATTATTCTCTTAACGTCTTTTGAGATTAGTTGTCCCAGGTACAACACTTCTTGTTGACAATATTGTAACTTTCCTTTATTCACCTTGTAACCTTTGTGGGCCAACAATGTCAAAAGTGTGATAGAATCTTTCCTGCACTCGTCCTCATTTTTTCCACAAATCAACAAATCATCGACGTACTGAATAATTGTGCTGTCTGCGACCACGTTTCCTAGATCTTCCTGTAGAATCCTGTCGAATATACTTGGGCTTTCACAGTACCCCAGTCTGCAATGTTCATAACTTTTTCCTCCCAGTGTAAATGCTGTTGGATATCGAGACTCTTCCGCGAGTGGTACTGAGAAGAATGCGTTCTTCAAATCGAACACTGTAAAGTGAGACGCATCTTTCGGGATGCTGCATAGAATTGATGCAGGATTGGGGACCAATGGGAACTCCTTTCGAATGACGTCATTGAGTGGGCGTAGATCTTGGATCATCCTCCAAGCCCCGCCTTTTGCTTTTTTAATGGGGTAGATACAGGTATTGCATGGTGAATTTGATGGCACGATTATTCCTAGCGCTAACAATGCAGTGAGTGTTTTTCATCCCCTCTTCTGCTTCCGGAGACAGGGGGTACTGTTTTACTCTGGGTAATAATGCTCCTTGTTTTATCTTAACTGGTGTCACCTCATGCAACAGTCCCACATCATGTGGGGCGGTGGTCCACAGGTCACCCGGCACTGATTGCATGTCATTGTCAAAGAATGAAGGTGGTGCTCCTACCACTGCGATCAGTTGCACTGGCACCTGTCTTGTCTGTATCATGATATCACAGGGGATTGCTATTTCCATTATTATTTCACTATCTGAATCTGTGAAGAGGTCTTCATCTGATAAATCTCGCAGTGCAATGTCGGCATTGATGCACAACACTGTGCGCTACTCGCAGCCATGTACGTCCATTGCAATAACTGCTATTCTTTGTGCTGAGATCTGAACTGCATGTAAGTCTCATGACATCAATGTTCCTGGCACTATCTCTGGGCGTGCCATGGGGCGGAAAACAAATTCTGCAGGCACCCTCCACTCTAGGCGCTTCAATTCTGGGACCACCCGTGCCAGTGTTTTTAACCCCTGGATGAACATGTCTGGGTCTACTGGTATAATGTGTACTTCTGGCGCTGTTGCTCGTGTGTTTCGTAATGGGCAGATCCCGGGGGTCGAGCAAACTATCCCCCTTTTTGTAAAAGAAATAGACATGTTGAGCTTGCTGAGGCGGTCCCTCCCCAGCAAGTTGATTGGGGATTGTTCGTAATACAACAGCGGTGCTCTTGCTGTTTTGCCGAACCCCTACGTCTCCAATTTGCGATTAGATAACGGAAACCTGCCTTCATGTAGGCATGGTTTTTCAGCTCCTGAATCTACCATAAAAATGAATTGTTTGTTCCCTATCTCCGCCCCTATCAATGGTTCCTCTGCTGCATCGAAGGCCGTCGATAGTACTGGACAGCAAGTGCTCTCTGTGGGCTGTCCTATGCTGGGTGTCTCGTGGTACCCCCTTGGCTAAAAACATTGCCTAATATCACGGCCACCCCCCAAAGGGTGCGGGTGCACCATTTGCAGCTGTGGCGAAGGGCTTACCCTGGGTGTATGGCATGTTCTCGTGGCTTTGAGGGTGTTGCTGGACACTGTGTTTGCTCCCTATGTTTTTCTGGGTACCTTTCATCTTGCTGTTCTTGTCCCCCTCCCTTGCCCATCGGTAGGCCGTATGGGCTTCCCGAGTGGGGGTGGCCATACTGCTGATCGTTTTGGTAATTGTACATTGGCCTGCTTCTACATTCGCGTGAGAAATGCCCCCACCTCCTATAATTCCAACAATTTCCTTGTCCTCCCCGGGCCCCTTGTGGTCCCCCGTACCCGCCATTCCCTCCGTATCCTGGTCCAACCCCTCTGTTCCCTCTGTACCCACCTCTTCCTCCCCGGGTGCTCCGCACTTTCCACTGCTGTCCTCTGTACTGTTCCTGTCCATTCCACTGTGGCTGCCCATTCCCTGCCCAGTTTGCTGCCATTCTCCCTTGTATCGCTACTGACGCCTCCTCCTCCTCCACGTCCCTATCTAGAGGGAGTGTGGCTACAGCTGCTGCGACCTTCACCAGTTTCGTTTGTATTAATTTTGCCTCGTCTGCCAAACCTCCTCTGTGCTAGCTCCTTCTCCCTTTCTTTTATTCTCTTGCAGTGGTGTACTATTATGCTTTGAATTTCAGGCCAGCCTTTTGCTTCAATCCCTGCTATTTTGTAGAGTGCCTTCTGAACTTCTTTTGGGAGCCCTCTCTTTATTATGAAGTGAAACAAAGATGTTGACTGATCCCAGCCCGTACCCGTTTCCGCTCTCCACATCTCCTGCATCCTTAAGATGAATTCCATAGCATCCTCCCCGTCATTCATTGTACATTGCATGATTGATTGCAAATCTGGTGTATCTGGGAAGGTCTCCCTCAATACGTCCCAGATCCTGGCGGCTACTGTCTTAAAAGAGGCACCATCATGGCGGTCACAATCTAATGTTATTCCCGGGAATCCGGCCTTTGCCCAAACCCTGTCGGCTTGGTCATCCACTTCGGACACTAACAAACTTTTAACATCACCAACAGCTAATGGGACTCCCACTGTGTGCTTCTCAAATGCATATATCCATTTACTTGCTCCCCTCGACAGCAGGGGCAATGATTTCAATAAGTTGGCTTTATCCATTTGAGCCCAGGGAATGTAGTTTGGCCTCCCACCTCCTCTATGTATCAGGGGTAGCTATAACCTTTTTGTTCCTTTCCCACTACTGACCTTTTGCCCTTTTCTCCCCAACGTTGCCATTCTTCCCATTCTATTCCTCAATCTCCCCATCCACTCTTCTTCCATGGCCCTCCCCAGAGGTGTTTCATCCAGCCTTTCTGACATTCCCCTTGTTGCTACCCCCAGTCTTCCCGCTTCCAACTCATCTTCCTCTATGTCACACCATAAATCCTCCACTGCTCCAGGGGCCATTCCTCCATCCCCTGTGTTTCCTCGGGCGTGTGTGATTCCAATTCTATTATCCTAGTTGGCTCTTCCTATATTCGAAATAGTATTTCCCCTTTTTCCACCCTTCCTCAGAGGACCTGTCAAGTGTTTGTGCCCTTGGTGTTTGCTCTGTTCTTGGCATGCTTGACCCACTTTTCTCACATATATATTTCGTATTCTAGATAGCTCACTCCGGGCCATTGAGAGTCGGGAGTCTAGGTCTTCTGGTATTTTTTCAATATCTACTGTAGGAGAACTTACCTGCCCACTAGGACAATCATATGGTGGCGGTGCAGTGGGTCGTGTGACGACTGCGGGAGTAGGTGTGGACACATACACAGGGTCACTGTACCCCTCAGCACTGGCTTATTCAGGAGGGGATACAACCGTGCTACCTCTATTGACCCTTCCTTCCCTTTGCCTTCCCTTTCACTCTCTTCTATTGCCAGGGGAGAGGTGACCTGCTCCTGCGCAAATTCCTTCCTTTTAATTGGGGGAACTTCTTCAAACAATCTCCAAAGATCTAATATCTCTCTCCTGTTGTGGAACTGTTTTCCTTTTGTATTATATAAACAAACATGTGGCCACCATGTCAAGTACTCTTTTATCGAATGACCCTCCTTGGGGTCATACCTTGGGTAGCCCCTCCCCCTTTAGTTCCGTGACCCACTGGTTATGGTACTTGGTTATGCGTTCTGCGTAACCTGGTTGATTTTTACAAATATGGGCCAGGGGTGTTTCGGCCCCCATGTTGTTCCCCTGTCTTCCACCCACTTGTGTCACCTTACGCTAATCAGGGTAACTTGTACGTACACTTACATTGATAGCAGCTCTTAGATACTTATATATCTCGTGTCACACCCTGGGTACTTTATGTCAACAAGTCACACTTACCATGACCACTTTTTCATCAAATCCTGATACAATCAATTTATCACTTTGTCACCAAATTTGTAGTAAAAAGAGAGCATAACCTATTCAACGCATGACGTCACTTTGACAAACGTTTACTTACAACACACAACATACACCCTCCTTTTCTTCCCCCACCTTTTCTTATTCCAAGGATCCCTTTCCCGCTGACCAGTTACACCCTCTTCCCTTTGAAATGTCAGACCTTTTTTCCCCTTGCGGGTTTAGAAAAAATGAGAAAGAAAAAAGAGTTGTTCTAATTTTTACACCGAGTCTTACTCTTCTAAGACTCTTACTTATATTTTCCCTTGTTTCACTTATTCCCAGTACTAGTCAAGATAGCACTATGCGGCGCCGCCTTCTACCCCCTTGCAGAGCTAGGTTCCTGTCTTCCTTTACCTCGTAATCTTTTTAACTTATCCTAATGGCCATATACAACAGAAAGAAAAGAGTATGAAATCAACAGTTAATTTACACCTAAGAGAACCCCCTTTAGCTTATCATAACCTCGTACACTTCTATCAATATCCGACTCCTTTTAATGTCACTCGCACTTAATACACAGGTGCCCGTCTTGATCCGAGACTCTCCGGACTCGGTCCGTAAAGGTGGCGCTGCCTCACACTCAATGGCCGCCCCCGGCGAGCGGTACTATGGGTTTTTTGAAGTGGGACCCATACCCTCTCACCCTACTGCATGCGCACGTCTAAGCGTACCAGTTGCCGTAGGCGGGCAGCTCTGAAGGGGCGCGCTGTGCGTCTCCGCTGTGGCCGGGGATGTCTCATGCCAATAGGGGACAAAAAGACGAATCGCGTCTAAGGGGGCACCACTTGAAAGTGAGCGTCCCCCAAAAGACATATAACACTCCCCAATGAGAGTCAATGATGGACACACCCCTGGAGGGAATGAGACCAAGACCAAGTGCGGTTGAGATTAAAAGTCTTTTTTATCTAAATCGATATAGGGCATGCAAAGGACTCTGCAAACTCCGAGAGCGCTCAGTCTGACAATAGCAAAGACAGTCATTTATATTACAAATACACGTCATGCATGAGCTAAGCTATAGGAGCCACATAGTCTTTGGGATTGGATGGCGACGACTAGCTACTATGTCGGCTGCAGGCACGGTGTTCCGTGATTGGCGGGGATCCACGTGGTGGCATCATGGAGTGCTTGGGTCCGCCGGGCTCATCGGGGTGAGGTGCCAGGGCACAGGCTTTCCAAGGAGATTCACTATTTCAATACTAAAACTTGCCCTTGTGGACACTCGTACACATTCATCACACCCGTCTATGTCAAGCTGGTATGTAAAACCTTTAACACATCAATCTAATACCAGGGAGGGGACACAGGAAAACAGAATGCAATACAAGGCTTCCTTTATACATCATCATAAAGTTGGCATTAACAAAGGATCCAATCTCATGGGCCCAGGTGTCTTGTCAGGGGGCACGAGTTTAGGCTATCTTCATCATTCTATTTTGTTAGATGTAGTGAGTGATAGTTTTACGGTATGTTAGTACAAAGGTGAATAACTGTTTCTATGGCCCATTAAACTTAGGGTGAACTGAAATATCGTTGGGTCGGAGGGGGCACATAGCTCAAAAGGTGGTGGGAGCTGGGGTCGTGGGGTTGTAATTCTTCTTGGCCAGGCCGGCACATAGTGATTTTATGGTGGCATCTGACGTTGGAGGCATGGGGGAAGGTAAATGCTTGGTGCAGGTCCAGCAGGAATGCGGGGAGGTGTAGATGTACTGTTTCAACAACAGAATACCGGGTACCTGCAAGCCAGCCACGGTGAGCATTTAGGGGAGGAGGGGGTCAGATGTGCAGCTCTCGAGAAGGCCTTGTAACTTTTCGCGGGTCTCTGTTCACGGAACAGCATGAATGCTCTTACAGGGCAGAGTGGCTGGGAGGCTGGGGGGCATTATGCAATGGGCACATTTTTATAATTCACATATACTCGTGTTTACTGAATCAATACTGTGAAAGGTTTTCATTAACATCACATCATATAACATTTATAACTCTGTTGCTTTGATCCCACGCGGGGAAAAATGTACACAAAACGTGAGTGTAACGCTCACCTGACTCCCACGGAGGCGCTGGTCTGGTCTGGGTTGCTGTGGCCTCTTCAAGCGTGATGCGCAGAACTCGGAACACCGACTGAACAGGACCCTCAAATCTTGCTTGTCTGGCCCGTAGGAATATCCTTCTGCAGATGAGAAAGGGGATTAACAGTCTGCAGAATAGTGTGCTTGCTCCCCCCTTCCCCCCTTCATTCTTCTCTAACTTCCTCCGAAATCCCCGGTTGAAACTCACCTTATGGTTTGAAAGGATGAACTCTCCATCCTGCTTCTGGTGCAGGGGCGCGTGTTTGTCCAGTTACTTCACTGGTTTTCAGAATGGCGCTGGCAAAATCCACTTGACTTTTCCGAGCGGAACGCCGTAAGTATGAAGATTGCAAAAGTTCAAGTGTTGAGTCTCCTTTTCTGTTGCCTTCCTAACCTGTGATCTGTCCTTTATTTCATGTGCAGAGTGAAGGCGATGCGTTGAGGGATTGACTTGCCGATGGTAAACTCAGGTGAGTTAGCGATGGGGGCGATCCCTCTTAATGTCTTTATATCCCTCCAATAATGTCTTTTGTCCTTTCCCCATAGGGGCCGGGGTGCGGTACCTGCCAACGAAGCGGCGCTGACCCGAACTGAGGAATGATCCACCAACAGAAGACCGGTAAGTGTTATGGCGGAAAATTAGGCTTTCTACATATGTTTTTTCTGCTCACCTTTTGTCTCTTCTTCTCTCCCCTAGGCGCAGAGATGTGGCGACCGGTGCAGACAGTCGCGGTGGAGCCGGAAGAACTCCCGAGGACAGGTGAGTGAAGCGCGGCGCTGCTGCGAGCAACGCAGTGCTTTTAAATGAAAGTCTTTTCTCAGGAACGCTGGCGTGAAGGTTCTGGATGCAGGTAAGAAGTTTGATAAAATCCTTGGTTTTCACCTTCTCTTCTCTTCTTTCCTTACAGGTTTTCCAGGATCGAGGCGGGCGTGGCTGGAGACCAGATGCAGGAGCAGACACGGTGAGCGTTCAGCTGCTTGGATGCAGAACAACGCGAAGCGTGAGCTACTGTCTGGGCGTGGCTTAAATAGCCCCCAAAGTAGTTCCAGGTAAGTATCCTTCCCTGGCCATGCCCGAGTGGCAAAATAGTCCCAATGAAAAAATAGTCCCTTTCAGGTCTCAGGGAGGCCTGAATCTTGCAGCATGGTCTGCATCAGGTAAGTGCACCAAAACACCTTCCTTTATGAGCCTGGCGCCTATGGCGCCAGGACTGATGTCCAACATGAGACTGGCGCCAAAGGTGCCAGGACAGAGTCCAAAGAGCCCCTATAAGGGGCCGCTGGGCTTTTACCCGGGGGCATGATGCCTGCTCCCGGGGGTGCTGGGCCTGGCCTGGTGCTCCAGGGGTAGGCATCATGACAGTGAGGTAGAACCTGGTTGGTGGATGCATGGGTCTCAGTGACATATCACAACTTTAAACATGTGATTAGGATTTGTGACTCAAGGATCGGGGATACAACGAGTTCATCTTATCATTTCAAACACAGCGGATGTGGCTCAGAACTTCAAATAACTCACAAATATCATAACACTCTCGATCATACTATACATGAGCATTTTATATATTGCTCTTTTAATTATTTTACACTAGCAGCAAACATTGGTCAGTAAAAGGAGCATTCGAGTGTCTATAAGAGATGTTCTGGGGTAGGCAGGGGTCATACCATATTAACGCGAGCAACTGGCACTATGGGTTTTGAGCCTTTTAGCAAAAGACTTAGCAGCATTGGATAAGGCTGGGAGACCCAGGGGTTTAACATTCGTGTTTAACACTTCAGCTGTAGGAGCAGGGTTGGGGGGTCATGAGCACCATATATCATGGGTGTGGGGGGTCTGCGCAGGGTCGAGGTATACTTGATAGGGACGACTTTGTTCTTTCCCAGACCCCATCTAAAAGTCAGGTCACCGCCAGGGCAATGATGTACCGCGGAAGGTAAATGATACAATGTCTGTTCTGTTACTTGTTCGCATCTAGTTGCTCATGGGAATGGGCCTTCAACGGATCTACCATGGGAAGGAGGCTGGGGGGAAGTGCAGGGCTCGCTGTGCGCGGACAAGAGGGGGGTGAGCTGCAGCTTCTGCAGGCAGCCTGGTCCACAGAGACCTGGGTTCAGTAGGCTCAAAATGGAGTCTAAGTGTATTACAAAATGGAGTCTATGTTATGCTACAAGGTGAGCCGTGCAGCCCCACGTGTCGATCTGCAGCCACCCTGCCTCCCGGGCCCAGGTGCATGGGAGCTGCTGACGAGTCATGAGCCTCACGTAGGGGTGCAATGTGGGGGGGGGTCCTAAAGACCTTTCCTCCCATACATACCTTATGCAGAAAGTGCCTTTCATTGGTTCCTTTTAACTGAATCATAGTTCGCAGGCACTATCTTGGAATGGTTTACCTGTGTCGGCCATGTTACAGTGTCCCCTGCCTGACCACGGGTATATGGTCAAAGGTGACCATGGGGGCTGGATGCCACCACCGGCTGTGTAATACAGGGCCTGGATGTGGGTGGATAGGCAGGATCCCCCTGTCAACACTGTGACACCTGGGCCAGGGGTTCACCATATTTACTATTCCTAGACATCTGGTCCTTTAAGTGATACTCAGTTTTCTGCTGAGCGATAGCAAGGATACTTGTTCCACTGACCCTTTAATGCAGACTCTGCCGTTAGGAAATAATCTTCGTTTTACACCAGTGAAGTGAGATTCCCTCCGCCAAGGTGGCATGCTCATTTTGCAACACATGCTCCACTCTCCAGAAAAGCCACTGGCGTAGTGTGGCTAAGCTCTCAGTACTAGCGCAGCACCTCTGTGCTTTCATGCTTGTGCAAGACACATGAGAAATCCAACAAGATGGACTGACGTTTTGAAGGTGCTGTCTATATGATCCTCAAATCATGCACTTCACGACTAGAGACACCTAAGTATAACTTACATTGGAATTCAGCAGAAGCTGCTCCAGTAAAACAAATGCAGACCTTCATAGAGAGTTCAGCCAAGGGGCAGGGGGCAGGGGCATACAAAAGAATGGTCCAACAGTGCAGTGGCGACAGTTTGCCGAGAGAGAGGGTAGTGGAGCAGAGGCATTTGGAAGTGGTTAAGGGAGCGGAGGAGGAGGAGGAGAAGGAGAAGAGGAGGAGGAGAATTAAGAGGAAGAGGAGAAGGAAGAGAAATGTATAATTTAATAAAATGTGGTGGTGAGAAACGGGTGTAGTTTTGACAGAAAATACTTATACAGCAGGCATTAACAGAGCAGAGGCTGTCCTATGGCAAGGTGCTTTTGCTTAGAAGCATTGTTGCATTGAATGAGGTATACTGGGGTGTCAAAAAGGTAAGAATCGGAACATAAAACGAGCACAGGGACTGAAGAACATTCCAAAAAATGTAACATTGGACACCCAAGACCAGTATCAATGTAATTTTTTATTGCATAGAGTAGTTTTCAGGGAAGAAGGCAAGACAGGCGGACTGTGTGGTTAGTTTTGATTGGATGATGGGGCTGGAGGTCTCCTCCCATTGTCTCGTTTAGAAGAGTTCCACTGAAGGGATGACTTTGATTGTCAGAGGTTGAACATTCTAGTGGAGTGGGTCATGTAGGGAAAAAAGCGAAAGCAGATGCGGGCTAAAGGTTTGTGAAGAGACAAGGAGCCGAGCGTTTGAGAGTGAAGTTGGATGCATTCAGAGAGTTAATGAGTGGCAAGTCCATGGATGGCTTTATAGAAGAGTATCAGGAATTTAAAGAGCAAGCGATTTTGCATGTAATGTCATCTTGTGTAGTGAGGACAGGTATATATGGGGGAGGATCTGGGTAGGTTGAAAGGGGTGCATGCCGCAATGTTCAGGACTTAGCTGAGGGGAGCAAAAGAGTAGAAGGGTGTCCAAAGAAGTGGGCTTGAAGATTAGTCCAATATGATCTGAGGAGTAGGCGGTGGTGAAAGGAGGGGCAGGAGGACAGAAGACCTGAATTGGTTGTGGAGGAGGAGCAAAATTTAGGAGGAGGGAGTAAGAGGTTCCTGAAGGTGACTTCAGAAGAAGCCAAGAATTGGCTTGGAGACTGGAGAAGGGTAGAGAAGGACTCTTGCCTCAAGCCTACAAGTTCTGTCGGAGTCATCGGAGGAGGGTGAGGGGTCCGAAATGTAAGGCGGACAACCTTTGGATTATTTCTCAAAATACACCATTTTATTAAATTATACATTTCATCAAACACCTCACTATCCCTACCCTAACGAGGATGTCCCCCCTGCCTAACAAAACTAAAGGAAACACTCTAACAAATGATATTTGGCCCTCACACTTGAGCATAAAATACACAAGAAAATATGTTGTAATTCACAACAATTATATTTCTCATGTATTCACAGTTTCTCCTTATAACCTGGATGAGTTCCCCTTCCTCAGGTTTCAAGTTAAGTTCAGTTCCACTGTTCAACATAAAGAAACAAGTTAACATGAGTTTGCAACAAAGTTCCAACGCAGTTCTTAACTCCTTCACTTTGTCAAAAGAAAGTTTCTTCAAACAATGTTCGACCAACAGAAATATTTCTTCTTCTTCCTGGAATAATAGGTTCCACATCATCAATGATGTCACAATGCTATTTCCACAGTTTAGAAATTTCAAAGAGGAAATGCAGTTCCTTGTCAAATTCAAAGAAACACAACCTCTGGTAAGGTAAAAGAAACGCAGCCCCTTACTACAACTTCTCAAGTCTCTCTTTATAGCTTCATGAATCAACGTTTATATCTTTGTCAGGATGACTTCACATCACCAATACTTCCACCTTGATAATTCTCATATCAGGTTAACATCTGTAAGGATTCACCATGCGGGTCTACTCGCCTGCGCCATAGTGTCCCACATTTAACTGAGCTTCTGAAGTTTAAATCTACTGACAAAAAAAGATGCATCGCAGCTTCAACAGTCTGGAACTTTGTGATTTTTAGGAACTTTGCAGAAAAGACAATATTCACATCAGTGCTCCTCAAAAGCCTTAATGCAGGCAGGGTACTCTTCCTCTGAACATTCACCTATCAGAAGGGCGGCCTCTTTGCCCTTTTTCTTTCTGCAGCATTATTATTTACCACAACTTCAACAATTTGCACATTTGTGACTTTGAACCTTGTTTCTGAAAAGACAAGGTCTACTTTAGTGGCCCTTAACACTTCCAAGTAAACAAGGCACTCTTCTTCTTAACAATCACTTTGTCAAAAGGGCAGCCTCTTTGCCACTCTTGTCTTTCTGTCACAACAACAAAAATCTCCCTTAAAGATGTAATTCCACCTTTCCTCCTTATGGCTTTAGTAATGTGAACTATACCAATTTTTAGGGAACATTTATATTCAGCAGGCTTCAACTTTTTACAACCTTGCGTTCACCTCTTTATTTTCTGTCACCAAAGCAGCTTACTGATATGCCTGTTGTTAGTCGCTTTTGACCGAAGACAAAGCTTTTACAACTCTTTGCTTGGGCAAAGCCTGTGCTCTCTTGGCTTAGGACAAAGCTTGCACCATGCTTGGCTTTCAAAAAAATAGTTTCTTAATTTTTAGCTTGTGGAATGCCTGTTTCACTCTTGGTTTGGGCAATGCTTGTTCCCTTAAAACTCACAATTCAATGTTAGTCACTTAACTTCAGTGCTACATCCTCTTCAACAGAGTCATAATTGACTCGTCGGTTAATCTTTACCTCTGAGTTATCTTTAAGCACATGTGTCAAGTCTTCTGTTTCAGAGGGTTTAAACTGCAATTGATGTGGTTCAGAATGTTCTACTCTTACACAAGTGCTATGGAAGAAGTTTACTCACATGCGAGTGCCACTTCTGTAACTTCTCATTGTCCGACAATCAACGGTTGGTTTATTACTGCTTTCACTCCAAAGCGAGTGATTCCGTTTGGCTGCAGTTGCCTGCCTTTGTTTGTGCAAGGGTTCAGAATGCTTGTTAACACTCACTGGCTTCTGTCTTGCTCCCTTCATGGGCTGCAAGTCTTGAACTACTTCTGGCTTCGTCTGCTACTGCTGCGTCTTTTCCAGCTCCCACCCCATCTAATGGCGTGCACCTGAGGGGGCATTTTAAGCTCCTATCAGGTGTGGGTCTTTATGCTTACAAACTGACTACACCTGCAACATTGTTCTTGGGCCCTCTTCCTCATCCCAGTACTTGGGGGATTATGGGACTTGTGGTCCCAACCAACAGAATTAGGTTTTCTTATCAGCTTTTTATTTTTAAATGCAGACTTATTTCTCTTAAATGACTTTAAGGAAAGGTTACAAGAGTTTATTTGAAATGGAGAAGACAGTTAATTTAAGCCATCATTTATAGTTTTCCTGTCTCTGTACCTCTGAGACTAAGGGGGATTTTTGACCATTGAAGTCTCAACTGGTCGTTTCTTCCTTGGGTTATTTAATGATATCACACCAGCTTTACCCACATCAACCGTTTTAATGTGTGGTTCAGACACACCATAATGACAATAAGCCATAACATGTCTTGGTACCTTTAAGAGGTCTTTCCCTTTTAGAGATAAATACTGTGTCTCATCTCATGGGATCTCCTCACCACCCTGGTCCTTAATCTCCTCCCAGGTGATCCTCCCACAGTACACCACCCCCAAGGTCTGGATAAAGAAGCGTCTGCCTTTCCCTGGCCTGCTAGAAGGAGACTTTTGGCAGGGTTTTAGTGAGGGATCCACAGGATTCATCACAAGGTATGACCTCTCAGCAAAGTAGCGTGTAGGTGCTTGAGGAGCTTGGGATGAGCCAGTGCCGTGAAGCAAGGGTAAAGAGGGTTCCCTTGGGCATAAACTTACGTTGAGGCACATGAGACAATTCAGAGGGACAGGAGGAATAACCGCATAGGAGCATGGGAGAAGGGAGTTGTCAGGGACTAGACAGAAGGGCCAACCTCCTCCAACCCAGCCTGTGTCCCAGTCTTAACACTCTAAAACAACATAATTCCTGCTTTGGTGGTTCAAGGTCTGGAAACAGATGCAGGCTATTAGGCTCAGCTAGTCCAAGACTCCGGAAGAGCTCTAGCCCAAGACCCATGAACAGTGCTGAAAGAGGTCCCTCCAGCTAAGGAAAAGATCTACAACAAATTCTTGGTCACCGTCTGCTTCAGCAAAACACAGAGACTGTGAGAGACACCAAGTAGAGACCCATAAAGACTTTGGAAAATGTTCTTTATTTCAGTGGAGAAGTGCACTTTCCCTTTTGTTTATTTCTATGCGACTTTATTTCTGTTACCTGAGAAATGTCACATGAAGAAAAGAACTTGCTCAATAGAGTTTCCAGAAAACACTGATTTTTTTCCTTTTGCATTTGTGTTGCGTAATCACCATTGCGACAGACTTCAAAGCACCCTCTCAACGAGAAAGAATGGTTCCCCTGATGCGTGAAAGGTGGGTGGTTGAAGGGGCAGAGGGCACGCTCAAAAAAGCAAAAGTTATGTTTGCTTACTTTCTTCTCATTCAATTCAAGATAAAAGCTTACCATGACATTTGTAGCTCTTTACGCTCTGTAATCCTCTTCCCTTAGAGAAAACAGAAATGCTCAGAGAAGCTAGCATTCCTGAGAATAACGGAAGAGCAGAGGAAGAGGATGGATCTTATTTAAAAAATACAAGAGTATGTGAGTGATATTCACTCATTGAAACCACTAATCCATTTGACAAGTAATTTTTAAAGGTTCTCCTGGGTCCCCTTACTTAACTAATGAATTAATTCCAGAAATCAGGTTGCCCCGCCATATATTATGCCACCGTAAGCATTAGCCATGGACCAGATAAGGAGCTGCAGTTGTGTGGGTCATATGGACGGATTGACGTTGATAGCAAAAAATCTGGCCAATCTCCCAGAGACATTATTGCCTGAACAAATTCAACCTGATCAGCCAGGATTGTTATGGCCAGAGAAGCCTTTGACAATATTAGGATTTTCCACCTTCTAGACAATGAGAAAGCAATGAGAAAGCATTTGAAAGGGTGTATTTGGGCCTCCATTTTTGCACCTGCAGGTCAAGCGGTTTCAGTGAGAGATTTAGAACCTTGATATATTTTTATTGATTGATCATTTGTATGGCGCCTATACAGCTAAAAGTGTTTTCAGGCACCAGGATGTAGGTATAGGATGTATGTAATAGTCCCACTTCAAGGCACCTCACAAACAAAGTAAAGTTTTCAGTGGCACCGGAATCAGTGTCATCACTCACCACTCTGCTTTGTTTTATAACTGGAACTATATGTTATGATATGATATGACATTTAGAACGCGCCTGTACACAAGTGTTTCAAGTATGTAAAGAATTAGGTTGTGTGGAATTGCATTGGATTTGTGTTTAGAAAATTGAGAATCATATTTCTTGATTTGCTGATAATGTTTTATTGTCATTGTCCAATCCTAACACACCCTTAAAGTGTTTAATGTAAGAACTGGAGAAATACAGAGCCGTTTCTGGGCTCAAGTTTGAATTTAGCTTAGAAAAGTTAATTAGACCTGCAGACATTGGGTTACAAATGCAAAGATATTTAGGTATAAATCTGACCTGGAATATTGAGGACCTCTACAGTGCTAACTACCCACATTTTATGGACGAGATCTTTTGAGATTTGGGTTGTTGGGGCAAGTTTTCGATTTCTTGGTTCGGAATAGGTAATTATCTTAACATTATGATTTTATCATGATTATATATCTACAGGGTAATTCATGTAATTAATGTGCGCTGAAAAATCGCAGCGCATGTGTGTGAAAGCCACGCACGCAGCCGTTTGTCGATTCATGGAAGGCGCTGCACGTGGCTTGCCTGAGATCTGCGCTGAATCCGCGTGGGGCGCACACGTCATTGCGACATCCCGAAGGCTGTGTGCGAGATGGCCAGTGAAGGCGCACACAGGGCAGCACACACACCTAAAAAGGGGACACAACATGCAGAATGGGCAACAACACGTACAAATGTGGGCGTTACGGGGGAAGTACCGCTGCTAAATCCTCGCAACGCCCACACACGCGCTAACAACACGTATTCATGGAATCGAACAGGGGAAACCTGTGCGCCACAAAAGACGCGCTAATCCGGAAACACGTACACCAGGCGGAAGCTGGCGGAAGCAGCCCCGCGCAGCATAAAAGTGCACACAAACAGCAAACAAGCTCATACACTACAATGAATATACCATTCCTCGCCGCAGTGGTCGTGGGACACCACAGGAGGAGGAGGATAGCCAGGCCCCGCATTTTTTTACCCAGGACCAGCCTTTTTGGGATGCCTGATGACCAGGTCTATGGCAGGTACAGGTTTCCACCCCATATCATCCTAGACCTGGTTGCTCAGTGGGAGGATGACCTCACATCACCCACCCTGTGCTCCCAAGCACTGAGCCCCTTGGAAAAGGTGCTCAATGTACTGCATTTCTTGGCCACTGGGTCATTTCAGCAGACAATATTTCAGCGTGCCCTAGTTTGGCCGTCTCACAGGCCACGCAGTCACGCTGCCTACACCAGGTGTTGGCGATCATGACTGCACGCCCCTCAGTCCGCAGGCACATATACATGCCTAGAACACCCGCAGAAAGGCAGGCCGTGGTCCAGGACTTTTACGGGTTGGCACACTTCCCCAAAGTGCTAGGTGTCATTAATTGCACCCATCTGGCTGTACGTCCTCCTATGGTGCACAGGCATTCCATCAACATGCAGGTTGTATGTGATGCCAAGGGAATCATCACCTCTGTATATGCCAACTATCCGGGGTCCAACCATGATAGTTTCATATTCATAATGTCACCCCTAAACCGGGACCTGGAAGCTGGGTGGCATGGCTACACATGGCTCATTGGTGAGTACAAATGCCTCAGCACATGCATGCATGTCACACACAGAGAAATGGCAAAACCCAACTAATGACAACCATTATCACCTCCCCAGGGGACAGGGTCTACCCTCTGAGCACCTACATGATGACGCCAATATGGAACCCCACGACACCACCCAAGGTAATATACAACGCATCCCATATTGCAACCCGGGGCATAGTGGAGCGCACATCGGAGTGCAGAAGTCACGTTTCCGCTACCTTGGCCAGCTGCTATATGCGCCCCCAGTAGTGTGCAGGATAATAGTGGCAGCATGTGTCCTGCACAACGTTGCAACCCGGTGGGGCGTGCCGGTGGACATGGTGGTGCCCTCATATCCCCAACCACATGCACGGTTGCTGCGTTTGGGGGGTGAAATGTCATGTGGCGAGGCAGCCCGTACCCTGCTTGTGGCAACATTTTTCACCTAAAATCCCACCCCTGCGGAGTGCACACAGGCCTGGCACATACCAGCTGACAATTGATGATGACAAAGGGACAGTCAACTGTCACAACTATACCACCCTGAGATTTTTTCCCTGGAAGTGCTACATTGTGTGCATCCCTAGCTACTTAAAGAGACCCAATGCTGTGTCAGTAAAAGGTACACATTCATGCTGCTTGAAGGACTACCCCCTCGCAAAACAGCACACCCAAATTTTGGTATGTCACCCAACCCCTCCCAAATCCCATCTCACCCGCCCAAGACACCATGGCATGGCATGCAATGTGAAAGCAACCAAATGAATGCACAACACATTACACAACTGTCACAAAGTGCACCGTCACAATGGAAAAAAGGCCACAGACAAAACCCTCTCAACTATGAAAAAGAAACAGCACACATGAACATATACTTACCAGCATGCCAAAACATGAATACAGGACCCCCAACAGTGGCAACGTCTGACAGTAACCAATCAAAATAGTGCAAGTATGACAACCTGACAAAGGCAGCACAGCAACCCCTTCCATCTCCAGTGTGTTGCTGGTAGGTAAATGTGGCAGGGTACTGCATACAACATGAACTGCATCTGCAATGGAGACAGGCAAGGTAAGGCATGAACAAGCTACATGCAAATATGCATAATGACCAATATCTAATACATTATACAAATAAACCATGCAGTGGAGAAATAATCAGTAATCCCCACCAGGGGTGTATACACAGTTTGGACTACAGACTGGCCACACAACTGATGGAAGCCCAATGCCTCTGTGTAAGTTACTGTCACACGGTGCCACCCTTGCGAGCCCATGGAAAAGGAAGCAGGAGTGGCATATGTGTCTGGACCCCAAGCTTCAAACACAAACACAAGACAAGCCTGCATGGGCCCAGCTGGAACACACAGTGGATGCCTACAGGTGCCACACAAAGCAACACACTGTAACATGAATGCACAATAGACATAAAAAGAGGAAAAACAAAAATTAAACAAATTAAAAATTAAAATAAAGCATGCCTATGGATCAACCAGGGGGGGTCCACCCAGGAGGGAGGAGGTGCAGGGTGCACCCAAACACCCACATTCATGGATGTTGAGAAGGAAAAAAAAAATTCCATGGGCTCATGGCCTGCAGGGCTACCCGATAGTGGGAGAACTGTCATCACCCTCTGGGAGGCAGACCTCGTAAAACCCTGGCATGCAGGTTTGAAAGGTTTGGTTCTGCAGGATGGTGGTCTGGAGGTCCCCATGCAGCACCTCACGGATAGCACAGACTTCTGCCTGCAAGACCTCACGTGATGCACGGATCTCCTCACGGGTTGCCTGGAGCTCAGCTGAGATTGTGTGCGTTAGCTGCTCCAGCTGCTGTTCTAACCGTGTACTCTGGGACACCTCAAGTGCACCCAGAGTAACTCTGGGGAGCTGTTTTCTTCCCTCGGGGCATCTCCGTGGGCCCGTGCCGCTGCAGATATGGCTGTCCGCAGAACCTCCAGTTCAGCCCGTCGGTCCCTGTTGGCGGCCAACATGCCCTCCATGTGTGAGCGGCATGTGGACTCCGTTACCTGCTGCTGGAGCTCCACCTGCCTTTCGGGGGGGGAGAATGGAAGTGGCCACCCTATCCACGGCCTGAGCCATCATCTCACATGATGCCCCCTGTTGTGCTGCAATTGCATACATTGAGTTCTCCCACACAGTATTGTCTGGTGGTGCACGGCCACCGCGTTGCCAGACATGACACCTGTTGGCCCCAAGGTGATGTGCACCTTGCTGTGCTGGAACTGCCTGAGGCTGCAGAACTGCATTCCTCCTTTTTATCTGCCGCCCCAGGAACAGGAGCAAATATTGGGGAGTGTGACCCTGCAGCCGTAACCGCTACAGGCAGACATTCCAACACTGAATGGGCCATTGAGGGGTCTACCCCCAGTGCAGGTGCATTGGACAGAAAAACATCCCTGCAAGAAACACTCACCTGCGATGGGACATTTGTCTCAATGTCTGATTCCGCACCTGAGCCATAGAGATCTGATGTGTATCCAGAGACACCCGTGGACAGGATGGTATGTAGGACCAATGGATTTTCGAGCACCACCACCCCACGTCCTCCAGTGGTGCTTGGTTGGGGCTCTGAGTACTCTTGCCCCTGCGCCATCTCATCCTCCTCCACAGAATCTAGTGCCTCATTGACTGTAAAAATGAAACGAAAAGTAATGAAGACATGCATGAACTGCATAGCCGACACAAATAGGCATCACAATGTGCACATCCAATCCATTAATCAGACATGTCACACATGACACAAACTGAGCAATGCATGCAGTGGCAATGAAGTGGAAGGAGACCCTGAAAGCAGACACGGATGAGTCCAAAATGGAAAGGCAACACATGTGCTGCATGGTGCATAGCACCTGCATCACACATTAGCCTGTGAGTGGCATGGACCATCCACAAACATGACACATGCCAGCACACATTTGGCAAGTAGCATAGCCATGCCAGAACTGACGAGGACACCTAGATGGGCATTAATCACTACTGTCCCCCATCCATGTCAAACGCAAATCATCAAATGGAGCATGCAAAAGAGTGGGACAAAACACACGTCACATGCTGCAACAACGCCAGTGTGTTCAAATACAGTGATGGGAGGCACATGGATACATCAATGGTAGGTCATTTGGACATGACACAAGTCAGTTGTCATGTTGAACATTCAAACAGGGCTCAGAAGTGATCGGGTGCAGTGCATATGTAGGTGCACAGCAGTCAATCAGCCTGATTGATGAAATCATTTGAGTAGAAAGTGCACATTTGTTGGCCTTTGTGGGTGAAAATCCCTGTCTGAAATATGTTGATTTTGGGTCAGAACGGCACACAAATCTGCATTAATCATGCAAATGATTCCATCAATCAGGCAGAATAAAGAGAAAAAAACGGTATTAACAATGTGGTGGCATGATGGCAGTTTAAGGGCAAGTGCAGTCATCATGTGCAAAGTGTTTGCAGTGGTCAGTAGGGATACAGTGAACACCAAACCCAAGGGCGGGGGATGGCTTGGAGGCACTACATGGGTCACATATAGCAGTTATGGCTACACAGCCTGACCTGGCACTCAATCAAAACACATCACCCAAGCAACTTACACATGGGGGGGGTCATTCCGAGTATGGTGGTAGGGGGTTAACGGCACCGGTAAGGATTCCGGTGCCGTTAACCCCCTACTGCCGCATTCCGAGGTCCCTTAGCGGGTCCCACTAGGGCCGGCTGGTTTTACCAGCCGCCCTTAGCGGGACCCGTTAAGGGACAATGGAGCTAATAACAGGCCCGCAATTTGCAGGCACGTTATTAGCTCCTTCCCCATTCCCATTGAGCACTATAGCGGCTCAATGGGAATGGTTTTCGAAATGGGGACTTACCGGGTCCGCATAGGTCAGAATGTCCCGGTAAGTCCCCATTCCGACTACCCGTACCCGGACCCGAATTTGGAGGCAGCCATGGTGCTAGCAGCACCATGGCTGCCTCCAAACTCGGAATGACCCCCATGGTCTGGACACACACGCATGGGCACTCACCGGACATTGTCTCAAGATCTGTTAGGTCTCCCACACCTTGGATCTGATCCTCTGCGATGAACCCTCCAGCGATTGCCTCCTGTTCTGGGAGTTCATCCTTCTCTGGTGGTGACCCACTGCCAGTCTCCAGAGTAGAGGCGTAATTGGAAGCCAACTTGTTTTTTGCTCGGTGTTTCAGGTTATTCCAACGCTTTGAGCAATCATCAGCTGTGCACTTCACAAATCCAAGGGAAATAATGTGTTCCGTGATGCACTGCCAGTGGGCGCTACGCTGAGCAGTCATAGTCTTGCACCCTGCCATCATCGGCATGTCGCGGCCATGTTCTGACACGTAGCTCACAAGTGCGTCTAGTTCCACATCATTGAAACTCTGCTTCCTTGGCATGCCCGAGGGGGGAGCTGTGTCTGGGGTCCCAGCCTGTTCCTCAAGAGCACGCTTCTTCCTCTTGAGAGGTGGTGCGGATCCTGAGTGGCTTACGCTGCCCCGGTCTGTAGGGGCTGAACCACATGTGGACTGGCCACTGGAAGCAGGCAATGGCACGATGACCAAAGGTCTCACTGCAGGCATTGGCTGCTGGGTGCTGTTGCCAGGAGTAAGTGGCACAACTGCTTTGGTCTGAGGGACCAGGGCCAACACAGTCCCGGCTGGGTGACTCAGAGCCGGGGTGGAGTGAGCTGCAGCTGCCCCTCTAGCCCCCTCACCCGGGCTACTCGGGGCAGCAGATGACATTGCTGCCCCAGATCCATGTGGCCTGGTGACAGCAACATTCACCGTCACACGTGGCTTGGACTTTGTGACACAGAAGTCAGCCTGTGAGTCATCCCGTGCCTGTTCAGTGACCAATCCGGGCCAGGCTAGCAGGGCCTTAGCTTGGATGGTATCAGCTGCATCTCCCATGACCCACTGAGGGGGGGTGGGCATAAGTGTCCCTGAATGGTCATGGACACACTGCCCTTTTGGGCCACCCTGCCCACGTTGGACACCACTGCCACCTTGCCCACCCAACTCATCCTGGCCACGTCCCCTACCGCGGACACCTCTTGGAGGTTAGCCACCTTTGCCTCCCTTAGCACTTGGTCTCCTCCCAACCATGGCACTGATGTACTTGTGCGAATGGGAGGTGCAGAAAAAAATTATCCTGGGCAATTGGGCTGAAGGGGGCAGGGTACTAGATGGAATAGGTACCCCTGTGCTCTTGCAAGGCTGCCTGTGATCCCTGGGGAAAAATGACGGGTCACGTAACGCTCATGCACTCCAAAAACAAACGTGCACGGGACCCCTCGGTAGCCCATGTGCGTGGAATGAAGGACCCGCAGTACGCTGTGGCACCCAGAAACACAAAAAATGTGTACGTGGTACACGCAGGCTACAATGACCTCTGAATGGGTACGCGACACACGGGGGCAACCACAATGTAAAAATACGTACGCAACACCGTCTGCCTGGAAAAGGAACGGAAAAAAGACGCTTGTGTGTGCGTTGGCAACACCCCCGCCAAAAGAAGAATTGAGCTCTGGCTCCGTAAGCGAGTATGCACTGCAACCGTTGTGAATAATCGCGTGTAAAACAACAAGAAGTACAAGAATCACACGCTCGCTCTCCACACAAAGCACGTACAAGAAAATGGCGTCCTACACGGACCTTTAACCCCTGCACACAGCACTTAAGTGACGTGGCACGCCTAGATGTTGCTAAGGGCCTTTCCTCGATTTTCACGCAAACGTGCTGATTTTCACGTGCGGATTCACTATGACAACACACGGAAGACCACGCTCCTGCCCAGAAGGCCATTTTCTTGCCCCCCCAGAGCCCTGAGCATCCTCCCATGAGCCATCTGCTGCCGCCTGCCTGCTGGTCACGTGCCCTGCTATTTGATGCCTGCACATCAGCCATCTGCAGGGGTCCAGTTGCTGTGACCACCCCTGCTGGAACAGGAGACTCCTGACTGGTGTTTCATTGTTCCACAGCCCAGCACCAGGTCCAGTTGCCCACCCACACCTGCCTCGGGGGTTGCCATGTTGGGCCAAACTCCATCTGGGACCAGTGGTGACCCCCCCCCCCCGGCAGAGAGGCATAGGGCTGCCAGCATCACTGCAAGAGAAGTTGGCATCCTGGTGGAGAAAGTCTTGGTGCATTATGATGCCCTCTTGGGACGAGCACGCGCCGACAAGGATGGACGGGAGAGGATATGGTTGGACATCGTGGGTGCCATCAACGCGGAGGGGTGGTAACCCGCGACCTGAAACACGTCCATAAGCGCTGGGAGGACTTCAGGTCCAGGAACCTCAGGAAGGCCCGGCACCACTTGGACGCAGCGGATGCAGTGGGGTGCCGGGTCCTGCTTACCACCGACCAGATAAGGGTCCTGGAACGCATTTGCCCAGCACTTCACCTCCAGGACCTCGAGAGGCAGACCCGTCTGGAGTCGAGCAGTAAGTGGCCATGCGTACTCATTGGACGCAGTGCATGTTGAGGTGTGCCAGGAGTGTGCAGCTTGGACATATGTCTGACATGGCCCATGTATGGATGTGTATGTGCAGGGACATGACGGTGCTGCATGTGAGTCCAGTCATGTGTCATGCACATCAATGGTGTATGTGTTCCAAAGCATGATGCACAACTGCATGTGATGGTCCGGGGTTCGGTCGACAGGCGCCCAAGGCCGGGGTGGTCGCAGCAACCTGGGGCCCCGACCCGGGCCGCCTTGGATCCTCCCCCACTCCGCATTAGAGCTTGTGTTTGACTTATGTATGACTGTGCGACGCCATGGATGCATGTGACACAGACATGTAGGTACCCGATTGGCAGATGTGACATAGTTGCCGATGATTGCACTGTGACAGGTGGTGGAGATGTACAGATGCATGTCTGTCTGGTGGCGTGTGTGCATGTATTCGGCACTCCCCATGTTGCTTGTTACATCATGCCAACCTTTGGATATTCAGGCAGTTGTGTGTATGGATGCTGATGCCTGCTGCATAATTTCTGTTAATTTGTGCATGTGTGTGGGTTCAAATGATATGAGTGTTGGGGGGTATGATGCCATCTATGAAGTTTTACACTGCCACTCATGTGCAACTGTCCTGTGTGTATCAGACCATTGTACAGTGCCCTGATGCCTGTGTTCTATCTCTCTGTCTGCAGCATCAACTGATGAAGAGGGCGGAGACAGTGCTGTGGAACACAGTGGCAGGGATGCCACCGCCAGCCGGAGACGCAAGGCCCAGCTCCCCTACGAGGTAATCGTATCTTCCGGGAGTGAGGAGTCTGGTGCCGCGTCCATGGCTACAGCTGCCGAGGGAAGGTCCAAGAGGTTGGAGGTGGACTCCTCGGCAGCAGAAGCGGCAGCTGAGCCCCCACAGGGGCCTATCGAGGAAGACGGCACAGAGTCATCCAGGTTGCTGGGGGGCTTGGTTGAGGTGGAGGCCATGACAGCCCCACGCACGGGCCTGGAGCGGGGGATTCCACTGATGCTAGTGGTGCAGTCCAGGGACAGGAGGCAGCACAGGCCACCTTGGAGGTTCCTGTGTGTAATCCTGTCCCCGATCCTGTGACTGCATCATCCCGCACCAGCAGGGATGCCTTCGTCCAGACCCATTTTCAGGGAGGGGATGCGCGAACAACTGGCCTTCCTCTCCCTGCAGACGTGGCAATCCGTGACCGGGTTGAGCCTGACCTAGCTGGGTTGTTGTTGCGCACACGTGGAATTCGGGATGACGTGCAGGGTTCTCCTCAGGACAATGCACGTCATTTTGAATTCCTGTATGGGCGCGTTGACCTACTAGGACGGGTCGTCGGCACTGGGATCCTCCGTGTGCTGGATCTTCTTGCGACCCCCCCCCCTCCTCAACTGAACCCCCTATGCGCCAGTCGTCCTCCATGCCATCTTCCCGCCCAAGTATCACCTGGGCCCCCTGTGGAGGTGCCCCTGAGCCAGCGGCCAGGCTGGTAGAGGACACATCCATGCCACAGTCGGAAGTTGGAGGTCTAGCAGGGGTGCCCACCCCAGCAACTGGACCCCAGCAAATGGAGGACGCGCAGGCATCAACAAGCAGGGCACGCGCACGACGGTCCTGGGGGAATACATGAGCCTGGATGCTGTTGTGGTGCCAGAGGCAGTTGCATTGGAGGCAGCAGCACGCTCAGCATGGGAGGCATCATGGCTCGGGGCTATTAACATCCCGGGGGCAGGAGCACGCAGGACTGGGA
Organism: Ambystoma mexicanum; assembly: GCF_040938575.1. Lineage (NCBI taxonomy): Eukaryota > Metazoa > Chordata > Amphibia > Caudata > Ambystomatidae > Ambystoma > Ambystoma mexicanum. Next base: position 140,694,167 of record NC_090930.1, on the reverse strand, counting down.
GTGTCTTCCATGTGGCAGTGGTTGTGCCAGCAGATAGATGTGGAGCGGCGGCGGGCGGAGAGGGCTTGGCTCACAATGCTCAGGGAGGAGAACTCCATGCACCGGGCTTTGAGGTGGGCTGAGTGCCTCGAGGCAACTCGCAGGGAGTTGGAGGATGTCATGGCTGCATCCCTGCGAGACCTCGTGGCCAGGGAACAGGCCCGCCTCCGGAACATCGACATGGAGTTCGATGATGCCCTGGGCCGGGACATCAAAAAGTGAGCCGTCGGACTAGCCCGCAGCCTTTGTATATAGTTATTTAGGTTTAGCTTTCATTTTGTTTGTATTTTATTTGGAGTACACAACAAACTTTGCTCCACTTTTTGTATGTAGTTTTGTTTTACATAGGGTTTTTTGTAGTTTTCATTTTGTTTTGGGATCATGGACCCTTCAGACTTTCATTGTAAATACTTCTGGACATGTGCATACTTTCTTTTTAACGTCATCCCATGGAGTAATGGGGTTTTTATGCTTTTCAATTTTGGATTTCTTTCTATGGACTTTGGCAATGGACCACTTCTCAGTTTTCATGTCTTGGATTTTATTTTATTTTTGGTATTGCATTCATAATTTATTCATTTGCATGTGTGGTTTTGATTTTGTCATTTTGTTTTCTTTTTAATACATTACACAAAGCTTCATTATTGGTGTGGTCTACTCTATGCATGCGGGGCATGCCAAGGGGTTTAGGGGGGGCCTGTGGTGTGGGCTGCCTATGGGGCATGGGGAGGGGGTAGGGCACATCCGGGAGGGCCCGCACTGCCAATTCGCGTGCAAAGCTCACTCGTGTACCCCAGGATACACGTACCCCACTCGCCCCAGTGACATCGCGTGAAAAGCTCACTCGCGCACCCCGGAATACACGTACCCCACTTGCCCCAGCGAAATCACGTGTATAGCTCACTCGCGTACTCCAGAACACATGTACCCCAATCCCGCCAGCGACATCACGTGAAAGCTCACTTGCGCACCCCGGAATACACGTACCCCACTTGCCCCAGCGAAATCACGTGTATAGCTCACTCGCGTACTCCAGAACACATGTACCCCAATCCCGCCAGCGACATCACGTGAAAGCTCACTTGCGCACCACGGAATACACGTACCCCGCTCTCGCCAGCGAAATCGCGTGTATAGCTCACTCGCGGACCACCGGATTCGTACACCAGTGTGGTGAGGACACACACTCACCCCCTGCAGGCAGCCCTCACCACAGGCCCCCCGACTACACCCCTGACCATGCCCTGCAGGCAGCCCATCACCCCTGCCCTGCAGGCAGCCCATCACCCCTGACCATGACCCGAAGGCAGCCCACACCACCGGGCCCCCCCTACACCTCTGACCATGCCCCGCAGCCAGCCCATCACCCTGACCATGCCTGCAGGCAGTCCACACCACAGGCCCCCCACTACACCCCTGGCCATGCCCTTCAGGAAGCCCACACCTCAGGGGACCACCCTACACCCCTGACCATGCCCCACAGCCAGCCCATCACCCTGACCATGCCCTGCAGGCAGCCCATTAACCCTGACCATGCCTGCAGGCAGTCCACACCACAGGCCCCCCACTACACCCCTGACCATGCCCTGCAGGCGGCCCATCACCCCTGACCATGCCCTGCAGGCAGCCCACACCACAGGCCCCCCACTACACCCCTGACCATGCCCCTCAGGCAGCCCATCACCCCTGACCATGCCCTGCAGGCAGCCCACACCACAGGCCCCCCACCACACCCCTGACCATGCCCCGCAGGCAGCCCATCACCCCTGACCACGCCCTGCAGGCAGCCCATCACCCCTGAGCCACAGGCAGCCCACACCACAGGCCCCCCTGCATCCCTGACCATGCCCTGCAGCCAGCCCATTACCCCTGACCATGCACTGTAGGCGGCCCACACCTCAGGGGCCACCCTACACCCCTGACCATGCCCTGCAGGCAGCCCATCAACCCTGACCATGCACTGCAGGCAGTCCACACCACAGGCCCCCCACTACACCCCTGGCCATGCCCTGCAGGCAGCCCATGCCATAGGCCCCCCCACCAAACCCCTAACCATGCCCCTCAGGCAGCCCATCACCCCATACCATGCCCTGCAGGCAGCCCATCCCCTGACCATGACCCGCAGGCAGCCCACACCACAGGAGCCCCCCCTATACCCCTGGGCATGCCCCACAGGAAGCCCATCCACCATGACCATGCCCCGCAGGCAGCCCATCACCCCTGACCATGCCCTGTGGGCAGCCCACACCACAGGGGACCACCATACACCCCTGGGCATCCCCCCCGGGCAGTATTCCTTAATTACAGGAGGTATTTGCAAATGCTGCCTTTTAAGTGCCTACCAACATATAGAGTTGGGGGGGTATTTACTGCTAGTTGTATTGCAAGGGTGGAGGTAATAATTAAAGATGGTCCTCTTGAAGATTTTTCTTATTTTGTATTCTGTAGTAAGCCACTTCCCTTCAATGCTGTAGAAACACTTTGGCATGGGGATTGTAAGGAAATAATGTATTTCTCCAGCATTGGATCTTTCATGGATTCACATGCTTAGAATATTCCCCGTCGCCAGGCTGGGAATCCTCGGTAAATTATATAGACCTTTTTCCATAGGAAAAATTTCAACACTTTTGTGTCCTATCTACGTCGTTTTGGGCCGCGTACGCCTGCGCCACTAGGACGCAGAGGTATAAGTAGCCCCACCCCTGCGGATCCCTCAGATTTCAACCGTCTTCCAAAGTGTGGGATTACCTCGAGTATCTGCTATTTTTGCTAGGTTGTGCGTTCTTTTTCTTCGACTTCCTTCGAAAATGTCTGAAAAGGCGTTGTTTCCTCCGTGTGCTACATGCGGTCTTAAAGTGTATGAAGGTGATGGGCATATGGACTGTATTTACTGTCTTCACCCTCATCATTCGGCCGACACCTGGGAGAAGCCTTGACAGATCTCACACAAGAGCATGAAGGACCGAAACAGACTGGTGACTTGGCTCAATGACGGGGCGGGTGCGTACCCTGCATCGGAGGTAGGCTCTACTGCCTCGAGATCTAAATCTCCGGTGCCCCCTCGTGGCTCTGCATCAGCAGAGCCCCCGACGAAGAAACCACGTTCATCGGAAAAACACCCCTTTGATAAACATCCTGCGAGGGACTCTTCGTCAAAGAAAACGTCCTCTTCTTCCTCCTCATCAAAAAAGGAGAAGAAATTGAAATCCTCCTCGGGAGACTGCCATGGCTCTACCTCGAGTCGAGTGTCGTCGAACCACAAGCCGAGTTCAAAACTGGCGAGTGCGCCACAAGGCTCTGTGCCAAAAATGTTGTCGTCGACGACGGTCAGATCGTCAACGTCTTCTTTGCCATCTGTGCCTGCTCTTCTCGCGATCACTTTGGCGGGTCAAACAGCAGTTATGGAGAAGATGTCGTCAACGGTGGCACCTTCGGTGGGTTGGCTGCTGGAAGTTTTGGACCCGATCTTGCCTGAGGCCTTGTTGCAGCCAGAAGCGGCCCTTTCCATCTCGTCAGCGGAGGATGACCGTGGTCCGATCGTACAGCTGACTGATCTGGGGTTACGTGCAATCAGTTCGGGGGAACTCCCGAGTGGGAGTGCCATCCCAACCGCCTCTTCCTTGCTGAATCCCCAGTCTCTATTGTCCCTGGAGGTGTTGAACACATTACAGAAGCTGTTACAGCGTCTGGACGCGCAGTTGCCTCATGCTGGTGTCCTGACGGTACCGCAGGCTACGCCGGTCGTCGCCGAACCAGGCCCGGCTCCTCGCTCGAGAACCAGAATACCTACAACTTGCCCGGTGGAGGAGGATTGTTCTCGCCCACACTCGGAGGAGGGAGAACTGCCGGAGTCGGAGTCAGAGCGTGAAGGGTCCCTTTCAGACATCTCATTATCCCCCTCAAGGGACCCCACATGGGAGTAAGATGCGGAGATGGAAACTCCAACGAGCCCGGCGCAACCATGACCATCACCGCCGGATGACACCGGGGCCTTCCATGCAATGATGGGAAAAGCGTGTGCGGAATTTGGCCTGGCGCCTGAAGAAGTGAAAAAAGATTGCTTTCTCTTCGATCATATGGGCAAGAGAAGAAAATCGATGTTTGCTATCCCCATTTTGGACCATGTCTGGCAAGAGGGGTTGAGGACCATGCGTCATCCTTTCTCAGAACCGGCGATAAAAGGACGGTTAGAAAAGAAATTCAAGGCTCCGGAGTCATCCCCCAAATGCTTGACTTCTCAATCTTTCCCGGATTCGGTGGTGTCCGCTGCTGTGGCCAGAAAAGCGAGGTCGCAACACAAATGCACGACCCCGCCGGACAACGATGCCAGGAGACAAGATGCGCTTGGAAAGAAGGTATTGTCAGTCGGGGTGACTACAGTGAAAGCAGCCAACTCCCTGGCCATTATGGCACGTATGATAGAGAGATGTGGCATTGTTTGGCTCCTATTTTAGACCATCTGCCAGAGGAACATAGGAAGTCTGCTATGCTACTGGTACGTGAAGGGGAAGAGGCTTCCAATCACTCCATAAATATCGCTGTCGAACTGGCGGAGGCCTGTTTTAAACAAATCAATAACGGCGTAGTGTTAAGGAGGCAAGCCTGGCTTAAGTGCACGACTTTTAGACCAGAGGTGCAATACAAGGTTCTGGACATGCCGTGCGAAGGGGAACAACTGTTTGGCGAGAAAGCGGATGAAGCCTTGAAGGTCATGAACGAAGACTCTGACCATGTTCGGTCACTCAGAGCCCTCCAAAGTTGCAGAAATTTTCGTTCCTTTCATCCTTTCAGAGGTGCTTCCGGAAACTCCCGGTTTGGATCACCTAGAGACCGAGGTTTCAGTTGGCCCTCCTACTCTTCCCAAGGCTACAGACGAGCAGCACAAGCTACTCGTAGAGGCAGGGATTACCAGTCCTCAAGAAGGAGAGACTCCTACTCATCATCGGCGAATGATCAACAGACAAAAACCCAGCAATGACATGTTTCGAGACGTCCTGGGGGGCAGAGTGTCTCGTCGCGTCGACGAGTGGGAACGCATAACAACGGACCAATGGGTTTTGGACACGATACGTCTGGGTCACTCCCTACAGTTCAAGGACAAGCCACCACACATTCCGCCAGTGTTCTCGCCACAACCCCATCTTCAGATACTGGTGCAGGAAGTGACGCTTATGCTGCAGAAAGGGGCTATAGGACTGGTCCCGGTGGCCGAAAGAGGAAAGGGAGTGTACTCCCGTTACTTCGTGGTCAAGAAACCCAATGGAAAATGGCGTCCCATTCTAGATCTACGGGCTCGCAACAAGCTGCTAAAAAATCTAAGTTCAAAATGCTTACTCTGCAAGAGGTTATCTGATCGATACAACCGGGAGATTTTTTTGTCGTCGCTAGACCTTCAAGACGTGTACTTTCATATCCCGTTGCGTCGACGACACAAGATTTCTGCGGTTCGTCGTCGGGCGAACCCACTATCAGTTCAAGGTCCTTCCATTCGGACTAAAATCGTCTCCCAGGACGTTCACGAAATGTTTGGCACCAGTGGCAGCCTGGTTACGGAAGGAAGGTCACCATATCTGGACGATTGGTTAGTAAGGGGATTATCTCCGCAAAGGGCACGGGAAAGTCTGAATGCCACCATGTCCCTCCTACAGTGCATGGGCTTCGCAATAAACTTCGAAATGTCCTCCTTAACGCCATCAAGGACCTTGGTCTTTCTGGGGGCGGAGTTCCAGACGCAGTCAGGATTGGTAAACCATCCGTCGAAAGAGTTCTGAAACTACGACACAAGGCATCGGAATGGAAAGTCAACACCAGAGTGTCGGTGAGAAGGTACATGTCCCTTCTGGGGATCATGGCGTCCTGTATACCCTTGATCAACAATTGTCGTCTCTTCATGAGGCCCATTCAGGAATTCTTGACGGATCGATGGGCACAGAGTCAAGGTCGTTGGTCGGACAAATTGACCATCAACAGCATCAGTGGTGGAGAATCTCCAAAAATCTAACAAGAGGAGTGCCCTTACTGGAGCCTGTGTCCCAGATGACTGTGGTGACAGATGCTTCTCTGACTGAATGGGGAGCTCATCTGGATTCCCTTCAAGTTCATGGTCGGTGGTCATCGGAGGAGTCCAGCCTTCACATCAACGTGCTGGAGTTAAGGGCAGTGCGTTGGGCCCTGAAGTCCTTTCTGCCACACATAAAGGGATCCGTTGTACGGATAATGACAGACAACACGACAACAAATTTTTACCTGAGAAAACAGGGGCGTACTCGCTCCAGGACTCTGTCGACCGAAGCTCAGGAGATCTGGCATTGGGCCCTCTGCCACAGGATATATCTATTGGCGTTCCACTTACCAGGAGTCAAAAATGTGCAAGCAGACTCTCTCAGCAGAGAGATGAATCGACTACACAAATGGGAATTGAACGACCAACAACTACACCGTGTCTTCGAAAAGTGGGGTTGTCTGGCTCTAGATCTCTTCGCAACGAGAGAGAACAGGAAGTGCTTACAATACGCGAGCAGGTGGCCACAGCAAGACTCACTGGGGGAAGCGTTCTCCTTCCCGTGGACGGACAAGTTTTTGTATGCGTTCCACCCGTTTCCACTCATACGTTGGATGCTGCAATGGATTCACAGATATCCATGTCGGGTGATCCTGGTGGCCCCGTACTGGGCGAGACAAGAGTGGTTCTCCGATCTACTCCATCTTTCAGCAGCGGAGCCCATGAGGTTCCAGAGGATCCCGAACCTTCTGTCTCAGGACAAAGGGGCGGTTTGGCACCACGACCCGGACAGCCTCAGTCTGACAGCCTGGCTCCTGATTTCTCAGGGTTTGGTATGTTAGAAATTCCACCGGACTGTCGTCGCATTTTGCAAGCTGCAAGGGCGCCGTCCACGAACGCTTCGTATACATACAAATGGAAGAGATTCTGTATTTGCTGCGGGGATCAGCCAGGTTTACGTCCACTTCACATCACACCGGAGCAGCTTCTATCATACTTTCTACTCCTGGCTCAAAAAGGTTTGTCTTTTTCATCGATAAAAGTGCATCTGGCGGCCCTTTCGAGATTCACTCTGAAGAGACATTCAACTCCATTATTTAGTGACCGGTTGATTAAACATTTCATGAAAGGATTGTTCCGAACTTTTCCTCCAACAAAGAAGTTTACTCCGATCTGGAGTCTTAACCTGGTTCTAGCAGCACTAATGAAGGCTCCTTTTGAGCCGATGTCCTCGTCGTCATTGAAATTCCTATCATGGAAACTGTCTTTTATGGTGGCTATTACTTCGGCTAGACGTCTGTCAGAAATACAAGCGCTAGTGATCGATCCACCATATTTGAGGTTTTTCAAAAATAAAGTCGTGTTGGCTACTAATCCTCATTTCATTCCTAAAGTCCCTACCATGTTCCATAAGCACTCTTCTATGGTGCTACCGACATTTTTTCCAACACCTTCGTCTGCTGCGGAGAGGACTCTCCATACGTTGGACGTGAGAAGGGCTCTGAAATTTTACCTCCATCGCACTCAAAATCTCAGGGACACAAGACAGCTATTTGTGGCCTATGGCCCTTCGGCTAAAGGTAAAGCAATCTCTAAACAAGGACTGTCCCGCTGGGTGTCATCTACCATTTCTTTTTGCAACTCAAAAGCTGGAAAACCGCTGGAAAGACGTCCACAAGCCCATTCGACGAGATCTGCTTCGTCGTCGGCGACATTGTGGTCCGGGATTCCACTGGGAGATATGTCAGTTGGCTTCCTGATCGGTACCACATAAGTTTACCCGGCATTATTGCCTCGAACAACAACATGCTGAGGATACACAGATGGGTCGTGCAGTCCTACGGCACCTGTTTCAATAAGGTAGGCCCCAATAAAGTGGGTATATCCTTCGGCTAATGTACTTTAAAGTGTTTTTTTCTTTTTTTTTTGGCTGTTCATGTACTATGATTTGAAGTTTAGCCATGGCTAATATGCATTCATGGTTATAGTGTTATTGGTTTGCATACACACCTCCAACTATGGGGGATACTGCTGTACAATCTATTCTAAGCATGTGAATCCATGAAAGATCCAATGCTGGAGAAGGGAATAGTTTCTTACCTGTAACTCCATTTCTCCAGCATTGGTATCTTTCATGGATTCACGTGTGCCCGCCGGCCTCCCCTGGCATGCAAACCAGATGTCCCCCCATACTACTTTGGGGGTCGAAATCTGAGGGAGCCGCATGGGCGGGGCTACTTATACCTCTACGTCCTAGTGGCGCAGGCGGCCCAAAACGACGTAGATAGGACACCAAAGTGTCGAAATTTTTCCTATGGAAAAGGTCTATATAATTTACCAAGGATTCCCAGCCTGACTGGGAATATTCTAAGCATGTGAATCCATTAAAGATACCAATGCTGGAGAAATGGAGTTACAGGTAAGAAACTATTCCCTTTTGCTGCTTTCCCTCCATATACATCTATGGACCCCCAAACTTTTGCTAGTTTGAATCCTGACCTGACTTTTTGAAGGTTAGTAAAACGTTTTTGGTTTACTTACTTGCTTAGATCATCTATTTGGGGGGTACTGATAAGTCCATATAGCCATCAGTGAAGGGGGAACCCAGCACCTTATGAGTTGCAGTAGCAGTATTTTGCATGCTTTTTTCTTTTGTTTTTATTAACGTTTGTTACTTGCATGATGTGTCCGTGACTGGTTGGTAGCAGTGGATATTGTTCAGATTGATTAGACTACAATATTGTTTCAATGATAAATCGTATGAAACTAAATATAACTTCATGGGTCTAAAGCTTCTGTCCACTTTTCAACTGCCCCAAGCTACAATCTCTCCATTATGGCTTTTGAGAATAGGGTCCTTGAAAAGGTGATTGAGGAAGGAGCTAAATTAAGTTTTGCAAGGGATAATTTATCCTGGAGGGAATGTGCAGCTTTGAAGACCCTTCAGAATGACTAGCATCTGGTGATAAAGCCAGCCGACAAGGGTGGAGGAGTTGTGCTGTGGGATTTGCAACTGTATGAAATAGAAGCTTTATCTCTATTAAACAATTTGCTTCACTACACTAAGTTGTTGGTGGTTTGCTTCGTTTGAAGCAAGATATATTGAGCGTATGTGATCAAGCAGAGGCAGCAGGTTTGATCTGCAGTAAAAGGAGTATCTATATACATCAAACCCAGGACACCAATCTTTTACATCCTCTGCAATGTACATAAAAGTGGAGCTAAACCACCTGGGAGACCAATCGTTTCTGTGATTGGGTCTGTACTTGAACCCCTTTTTACATATGTAGATTCTTTCTTAAAACCACTTGTTAAGACAATGGCTTCCATTAAGGATACGACAGATATCATCAATGCTGTTGATGGAAGGAAATCAATGATGGCTACATAAGTGTCATTTGATGTAGAATCATTGTGCACTAATCTACCTCAACAGGCAAGTTTAAATGTTATAGAGACAGCTCTTAAAAGAGGGATGGGAGATTACTCAGTGCCCACTTCTTTCATAATATAATATGCAAGACTAGCTTTGATAGAAAACGTCTTTAAATTCAAAAAGAACCTTTACAAACAAAAGGATGAGCATAGGTGCCACCTTTGCTACGGATCTGGCAAAATCTCTATGTAGCAAATTCTGAAAACCTATTTGTCACACGTCAAATCCATTTTCAGAGAGGATCCTTATGTGGCGTCGATTTATAGACATTCTAACCATTTGGAAATGGTCAGAGGAAGAGTTTATTAAATTCCACGAGTGGCTTAACACTAGAGATGCCAACTTGAAATGTACCCTCTCTCATAACATAAGAGAGACAGCATTTCTTGACGTTTGGATCGGGAAATAAGGAAATTGCCTCATCACAGATCTGTATAAGAAACCCATAGACAGGAACAGTGTACTACACTTTAACAGCTATCACCCACAGGCGATAAAAGAGAATCTTCCCAATTACTAAGGGTGAGGAGAAATTACTCAAACAGGAATGATTTCTTGACAGAGGCACACATTCTGGAAGAAAAGCTCACTAAACAAGGGTATCCAAAAAGATTGACTAAGCAATGTAATTAACAAGCTCTAGATATTCAATGTTAAGTGTGTTTACATCTGCACAAACATCCAAAACCATATAGGATTGTATGTGTCACCACGTTAGTCCGTTAAGCAATGTGAAGGCATCATGAAGCAAGACATACAATAGATTTAAAGTTTTTTTTAAAAATGGTTTGTTAAATCAAATGTCAGGATGCTCGAAGGCCTAGCTTTCCCTATGCTAAGGTGGGAGTTCCCTATCTGAACGAAACTAAGGAAAGTCTGAGTCAAAGAGTTTAACTCAAACATCTGTCTGTATCCAAAACCTATCCTTGCCCTAACAACTAATGCTAAACAATGTGTATGGATGTCAATAATAAAAGAAATCGTGATCAGAACAAAGTTCTGAGCTTCTTCTTCAGCTCGCCTTCCACAAGTTCAAGAAAGTTCCACAAACAAAAGTCTCAAGATTTCCTTGCTCAAGGTCAAATCATTCCACACAATCCTCGGATTTCCTTCCCCAAGTTCAAAGCAGCACAGTTCAAATGACAAAGGGGTCTTGAGTCTCTGTCCTCAAGCCAGCAATCGCAGTTCAACAAGTCTCAGGGTTCCCTTCCCCAAGTTCAATGTAGCAACCAATGATTGTTTCAGTCTTTCAAAGTTTAATTTAACTCTAGGTCAACCTGACCCTCCTTCTGGTTTGCGTCACCAGCTCACTTACAGTGCTTCTTCTTGGTTTGTCTTAGTGTCTTTAGCTTTCAAAATGCAGGCTCACTGGTCTAGGTATAGTTGTCAGACCACACAGTCGCACTACCAGTACCCTGAGGCTCTTTATCCCACACAGGTTCTTCTGCATTTTCCGATTTGTGCAGATTCCCATTCCTTTAGTCCTTCTTTGTCAGCCTCTTGACTTTATGTGCAGTTTTTTACTCCTTTGGCTTCTCCTAGTTAGCCTTGTGGCTTTGCCATATCGTAATACTCCTCGTCAGTCTTTGGTTTTGCCGCACTGCATTCATTCATAATATTCACTTAAGTTGTGGTCTTGCTCATGCCCCCCCTTTTGTTACACTGTTTCACACTTGCTCTTTTTCCCATAGGTTGCTTTTATATGGGCACTCTTCCTTTTGACTTTCATTAGTTATTTGCTTTGCCCGTAAAGTTGTATTTCAGCTCAGTATTCAATATGTTTAATTTCACGTTTAGTCAATTCAGTATTCAATGTGTATAGCTCTCCGACCTCAGCGAGCCCCACTCGCATGCCGGTTTGAATCCTGCATACGCCGGCAACATTGTTGCTTATGTATGAACGTGGACGTCGTCCTCCTTCTCTTCTGCTTGCTCGCAGCTTCAGCTGCTCGATCTCTGCCACCTAGGCTCGCACACCTGTGTTGGCCCCACGGCCCAACTCGCCTTGGGCTCCTCGGGTTCCACCACGGCTGCCCCTGCTCTCCTACACAGGCATCCCTGTTGCTCTCCTTTTTGTTACACTGGTCTCCCTTTATACACCTGCAACCACTTGACAGGTTGCAGGTGTGAATTTTTAATTGGGTTTGCCTATCATTAAAGGGACATGCCTGTCCTTGCAAGTACTCTGCAGGCATCTTCCTCCTCCCAGTACTAGAGTGGTGAAAAGTGTTGTTAGTGTTTTAGTCTGCTCTTCCTCGTCTCAGTACTATCAAAGTTACAATGTAGAGAAAGGTTCTACCATAGCCCATAAAGACTGGGAAAGGGCTAGCTTGGTCTTCTATAGGGAAAGGCAGATGACATGTCTTGCCTATGGGCTCCCCACTCCCAATCTCCAAGGACCCTCCACCCAGGTGATCCTCTCTTGCTGCTTCACCCCCAGGGTCAGGATCCAATAGCGATGGGCTGTCGCTGGTCACCTGAGAAGAGGATACAGGAGGTTAAATGTGAGGATAGCCCCAGGTTTCTCGCAGCAATCTCATTAGAAAGGAAGTGAGGGAGAATTGGCACCTCCTAGCATTTGGAAGCTAAGACATTGTTCTAACAGTTGAAGTAAATGTGTCATTTATGGGATTAAGTGTGCATGCAATTTGGTCTACCTAGAGAAGATGAAAAAAGAAGTGTAGCAACACATTTGTGAGCACAGATCCTGTGTAAAGAAATGGCTGCCGGACCAACCGTTAGTTGAACACTTAGGGCCTCATCACGAGTCTGGCGGTAACCCTTAAATGCGGCGGTATTGATATTACCGCCGCATTTAAGGGTCCGCCAGATCATGGGCTTGGCGGATTTGCCAAATCTGCCGCAAATTTGCTGATTTTCGGCGCTATTACTGCCAGCGGGAAATCCGCTGGCGGTAATAGCGCGAAAATTCCCCATTGGGCCCAATGGGGAATGAGGAGTTCACTTAATGGGCCCAATGGGGAATGGGAACCAACCGTTCTGCCAAACCCGTGATCCGGCGCTAACAGCGCCGGGGGGTTTGGCGGTAGCGCTAATAGCCCCGGTGCTAATAGCGCAGGCGTTACCACCCAACTCGTGATGAGACCCTTAGTTATGAAACAACACATGGCTGAAGATTTGTTCTGGTTAAAAAAACAAGCCAGGCCAGAGCAACGTTGAACAGCAACATAGAATGGAACCAAGGCTAATAAAAATATTTCATCCATTCAGGAAGGGTATCAGTGTGAGTGTAGAATGGGGTCCCCTCCTGTAAGGCACCCCTCGGGTGAGTTGCCGTCTATGGAGGATAAAACATTCCACGATAAAAATAAAATGTTTTGTTTGCCTCACTGTCTTGCACGATTAAGCATATGTTCAGCCAACCATCTGCAAATGGATTCAGCTCATGAGTGAAGAGCGATATTTTGTAAAACTGATAATAGTTATCAAACATGATGCTAGGCAAGATAGAGTTGTTCAGAATTAAGAGTGGGTACCTCAATGCTTTATTTGTAGTGTGAGATGCAACTCGCAAACAATTTTGCAAGCAAGTTGTAATGATAACAGGATAGTTTAAGAATGTTTATAGACTGGATTATCGCATGAACAGCAGCAACCACCCCCTTCCAAAATGGCGACTCTAGGTGCACACATAGAAAGCAAGATAAATGCTCCAGCGCCATCAGGGAAGTCTGTGTGAGTAGGACGCCACTGGTGTCCAGAATGTTCTACTAACAGGGGCGACTGCTGCAACACAGAGTGTGCATTGTTGCGTGTGTTGAATGGTGGTGAATCTAGTAGCTGATCCAGAAGTGGAAGGGCTACTCAGTGTAACGGTCATCCTGTGGTTTTAAATAAAATGCTTATTTGATTGAAATTGCGACAATAAGTCGAGCAGGGAGACAATATACTGAGTGTGTTATCCTGTTTTACAGATGGAGCCGGCAATGTACTGCACGGCATATGGGATCCTTCATTTATACCTCAGCATGAACATTACAGAAAAAAAGAATGAGGCATGTGTACTTTAAAAGAATATAAGTGGCAACATTACAGAACATTTTTGAAAGATATGGGAATGAAAGAGAAAACGATTTTTGAAATGTAAAGTTTGTGAATTGGATACTATTCTTGATGGTTCCACTTAGAGGTTGCAAGTAAGTGATGGCATCACTTTGGTGAATATAGTTAGAGTACAGTGAGAGGTACTGACGCATACATCCACATTTTGCTTTTTGCAGGCGAAGTCTCTGTGAAATTAAAGATTGTTTTAAAATCGCACATCAATGAAGAATCGTCCAGTGTTTTTGTTAGTCCTAATGAAGCCCTGATTGAAATGAAGGGGCTATTGTAAAACTATGGAAGAACCTGTTCAGGCCGAAACATAGGTTTGTCGACATGCAATAGCATTTTCATTGAACAGAGAGGTCATCAATGAACAGGTTGTAGATGTTTGCAAAACCACCACACTTGACAAAGTGGAGCTGGAGTGTTCCTGTAGAAATCAAACTGTAGCATTGCGATTGAACAAAGTATTGTGAGCAGCCAGGAATGAGACGTGACAAAGGGAGTTGATGATTTTGATCATTCTGGGTTGGAAAATACCTCTCTGACCCTACTCTAGGAGGTATTTCTCTACCTATCACAGAACGAAATGTCTGCTGATGTCAAGAAGTCCAAAGCAAACTGTCCTATGTCCACAGTACTATTCTGACTCTCATATTCTATTATAGTTAACTCTAAGGTGAAATGGTTAATGTCTTTGGCTTTGAAAGTGCACAAATGTTCAAGTTCAAAAAAGGAAGGCCTAACTCCATATTGAAAGTTCTGAATGGATAAAGTACACAGTTCCAAGGGATTGTTCCCATCCCCTATGATTCCTCTTCACTGTGCTTTGCACTTGTAGAGACATCATTCTTCTTGAGTTTCTCTTGTTCAACAAAACAACTGGTATGCAAACCAACTTGGTTGTTGTTTTTGGTTTTAATCTTGGTGGATACCTAGTGTACTCTCCTGCCAGGTTTCTTCTCCAATTTATATGATTTAAATACACTTGTTGGCTATTCCTGATGTATCCTTATGCTTACTCATATGATGTACTTTTCACACTGTTCAACTTGACCTTACCTGGTATACTCCCTTTCCAGCATTTTCTCATATGAACACACTTGTAACTTAACTTGCATCTGCCTGGTATGCTGTCTTGTCAGGGCTTTCTCATGTGAACACACTTTACACACACTTGCAGCCTTGTGGGTTTGCAAAAGTTCATGTGGTGAAGGGCTCTCTTTCTCTCCCCTTAACCTCTCTCGGGCTTTGCCCCTTGTGTACGTGTCCCATACTCATAACTTTTATGGTTTCGCAATTATTCACAAGGTGAGGGGTTTTCTTCTCCTCCCTTGACCTCTTTTGGGCTTTGCCTCCCAAAAAATGATTCACTTTAAGAGATAGCGACACTTCGGAGGTTCGTGCATAGTTTCAGTCTGCTGCAGTGCTTGAGGAGAGAGGAGCTGCTGCTACACACTGCTTTGCTTGTTTTGTCCCGTTTCCCGTGGAACTGGAACTGTGTCTTTAAGGAAAGCAAGCCCAACCTTCCTTTAAAAACTCTGAACGAGCGCGGAGCGCGTGCAGAGTTTCGTGCAGAGTTTGTCTGCTGCAGTCCGCGGCAGGACTTCAGGAGGAAGGTAAGACTCCATTACTCCATTAATTCATGGATACGGGTCCTCAAACCCGTCTAAAAGCAAAACGGGCTTCAACCGTGTGCGGTACTAGTGCTAAAATGAAAAGCCAGAAAGTCATTGGAGCACATGAAAGTTCTTTGTGACGTTTCATTGTTAGCAAACAAAACATGCGAGCGAGAGGTGGGGAGGGGGAGTGAGCGATTGCGCGGTGAGTCTGTGGTTCCCCCAGCTCACGTCATTAGCACGTGTGCACTTGAGCAGTCCCCTCCGCTTCCCCCTACCATCCACACGCCTCCCCAATCACACACGTCCCTTGAAAGTATTAGCGGTCCTGCAGCGCTCGCTCATTTGGCTGCCCGTTGTCTCCCTGAACCTTTGTCTATACAAACAGGAGAAAGGTCAATGGATGAAAGGCCTTGTCCTTGGACGAGTGTATCACAGTTGGCCGTTGTTGAAACCAACCCCGCGCCCAAAGTAGCCATCAGCACAGAGTCCATAGTAACATCAAATCAGATGCTGAAGGAAATGAAAAATAAAGAAAACAAGTTCAGCAAAAATGAAGGAACTGAATCTTTAAAGAACGTTAGTGAAACAAGTTTTGCACGGGCGCCGGGCTCGTTGGTTTCGGCCAGTCAGATGGACTTCTTTGGCAAAACAAACTCAATATCGCTGTCTGCACCACAAGTGAACCAGGATGAGAAATATTAACTTGGGGAACGCGTAATAGTTGGCAACACAAAAACACCAGCAGCGCAACAATTACAATCAGAAGATGGAAGAAATGAAGCAGGCGAAGACCTGTTCTATTCCCCATTCGATGTGACGGATGCAGAACTACTAAACATGGAAACATCACAAACTGCACCAAATTCCAAAACATTTAATTTCGACACTCACCAACATGAACCATGCTGCAGCAATCGAGAAGATACCGCACGTCTAACTAGCTCAACACAACTGCTGCGACTCACGCTGCCTATTGAATACAGTTGCCATTCAAATATGACACTGAAACAGCAAGCGAGCCTGAAAGAAAAAAAATGGAAGGTGAGAGAAAAGTCGCACCACAACTAAGTGCAATGGAGAGTCTGAACTATAGTGGCATCGACCTAGCAGGTCGAGAGGCAAGACTTACCCGGAGACTACAAGCCGATTTTGAAAATATTAAAGCGAAACTATCAGACAGCTATGCGAGTAAAAAGAAGGGCGATAAAATTGGCTGTCGAAATCCGGTACCTGCAGAGTCAGTAACTGACACAGACTCAAGTCTTGCAAACTTACAAGGCAAAGTACATTGTCAGTTGAGTAAAGAATATACAGTGGATTCTGGGCTGAGTGGCGAGAGGCCGGTGCATCGTCACCCACAGATATTTGAACTTGGTGATAAACCTGCGAGCTCCCTTAAAAAGATAACCAACACACGGAGATAGACGATGGCCTTAGAAAGATATATGAGTTAATCGAAAAACAGACAAATAAAGGAAGAAAGCAAATGGACGATCTGTTCGACTTTATGAAAAAGTCCTTTTCGAACCTAAATTTGGCAAACTCAAGCTTAGTTAACACGGACGATGGACCCAATACTACTGCCACTCCTATTGGCTCAGAGCCAAAAGGAGAGGAAACACTGACACAAAAAGCTCCTAAAGCCTTAATTCCCCATCCGGTAGACGCAAATTTAAGTATTGAAATTGTACCCAGCTGCCGGAAGGCAAGTGTCACAGCTCCTTCTGCAATGGCAATGGAAAAGCGTCCTATGGACGCTCAAGAGAAAAATAAAGAGACTTTGAAGATGCAAGTTTCGGAGCCTGCGCCGGCTGTGCCGAGCTGTTCAACTGCCAAGGCTTCGTTTGGGATCTTCCATGGACTAGCAAAAAACATCCAATTAGGAAAAACGCCTGAACCTAAACAGCCTGTGGTTCCTGGTGCTTCTGCATCAGTCATTCCAAAAAAACGAAAAGAAAAGAAAAAACATTTGACAGTCAACAACCAAACATCAAACTCAAGGAAATTTATCAGAAACCTAACAACGCCCCCGAAACCAAAGCTATTTGTTCGAGAAAACGCAGTGGGAAAAATGATCAACAAACCTTTGATTACAAATGGCTCTGAAGAAGTAAATGTGGATACATTGGAAAAGGAAAAGAAAAAAGACACTGAAACAGGTCCCAAAGATCATCCTGTCCGAAGGTTACGAAAAATTGTTAAAACAAACCCAAAAAAACGGACAAGAATCGACTCAGACACAAGCAGTGATTCACTATCCGATGACATTCAGGAATTGTGCAACCTCTCCACATATTCCAATGATTCTGGAGAGGATGAAACTCAAGATGAAACCTACATCTCTTCATCTGAGAGTTCGAGCATTCTGGAAGCTCACCCCCCCAAAAAACATCAGGGCAGGCAGAAAGGCAGTATGAAGTATTCGAGGGCTGTCACAAAACAAATGGGAGATAAGAAAATGTTACTGCCACAGGCAGCAGCTACAAAAATGGCCAACAGACATTCGAATGCTAACCGTTTCACAAAAGAGAAATTGGAAACGGTACTGAATCCAAAACACATGTCAGCTCAAAATCAAACAAGAAAAGAAATGTCAAAATCTTTGCCAGGACAACGTACATGTGCGTCAGGAAAAATAAAAATAATCAACGTGCTTGACGATTCAGAGGTAAATTTGAACCTAGGCAATGTAATGCGATTATTTCACTCAGTACCGACATTAAGGATACTCAAGTCTGATGACATACGAATTGTTGAATACACGTCGGAAGAACGAGTTGATAGTGTTCTCTTACACATCAACTCTCAAGCGGTCAGAAAGACTATATTGACCGCGAAAGAGGAACTGCTACGTCTTGGTTTCGAGATTTCTGAACAACTCGAGATGTCAACACTGTTGGCTGAAGCTCGCGAGGAAAGAAATGAGTCAAAATTTTTTTTGACCCCACGCCGCGCACAAATACGAACCCACTTGAGTACCAATTCACCAACTGCGACAAATGAAAAGCTTCAAATGCAAGCTAAAAGGAGACATTAACTAGTCACACCCGGGCAGGATGCCGATGACACCCTCATTTCCTGGAATAGTAGGGGATTCAGTCACTTATACAACGACTTCCCAGTGGACCTAACAAATAACTTTGCCATCTGCTTGCAGGAAACTTGGCTGCGGCAGTCACCAGTAAAGGACGGTTATCACATATTGATCAACCCTACCGACAAAAACATAACAGGTCGTCCTTTCTCTGGTCTTCTAACGTTGATAAAAATAGGAACAAATTGGGAAGTCACTGAATCAACTAATCCAAATCGCCACGTACAAGCAACCCTACTTGAAAGAAAGAGAGGAGAAAAAGACAAAGTCCAAAAGTTACTGTTACTGAATGTCTACTGGAACCCAAGTAAGATCACTAGTAGCAAATTCATTGCCTCCATAACAACGTTAATAGACAAGAACCAGTCGTCCCATCAAAATGTATGGATCATTGTGTGCGGAGATCTAAACCTAGCATGGTTTAATGGGAAAAAAGAATTAATCGAAGTATCCCGAGTAGAAGAACGCAAAGCCGGCTCCAGACGAACAAGATGGAACGATGCAATGGCGGCACGAGACTGCACAAGGATCAACGGAAATGTGAAGAGAGACATCCCGCCACAAGTCACCTGGCGAAACATGGGGTATGAAAAAACTTTAGATTACATCTGGACGTCTAATAATGTGACAAAGCTAATTCACAACCTGGCAATAATTCCATCAAACAATAGGGATCATTCACTTCTGATCATGTCTTGGCAACCAAGTTGTAAGACACTGGCAGGTTCGGCATGTACAGAGCTGGAAGTAAATTCTGGACGTAATAGCAAATCAGATCCTGAAATTCACATCTGTTGTCCAATCACAAACCAAAGATAGCCTGAATACACCAAATTACACTACTTTACTGCTGTACACTAACTCAACAAATAAAAGGCAATACCATCAAGAACATGATCACTTACATATTTGGAGTAGCACCTTGAAAGAGGAAATATTGAAATTAAGAAAAGACCTACGAGAGCTGAGGTCTGGAAGCAACACAAATACAGCTACTACGATAAAACATCGAAAACAACTTTATCGTAACTGGTTAAAGGCTTTCAACTTGCAGCGCGATCAAGGGCGAGGCAATGCTAGCTCTGATTAAAACAAATAACACCAGAGACATCTGGAACATTTTGAACCAAGGCAGTATAAAGCACGCACGTACTATGGCTAATGGTGTATCTGAAGCCAACTGGGTGAGGCATTTTGAACAACTACTCACGTCACAACCAAGCAAGCTGGAAGTAGAAAACGAGCCATCTTTAATTGCCTGGGACATAATTGAATCTGAAGAGGACATAGCAAGTGCAATATCAAAGTTAAAAAATTCGAGAGCAGCCGGCCCTGATCGCATCACCAATGTGATGTTAAAACAACATAAACACGAATGGTCAGTTTTCATTTCGAAGCTGTTTAAGAAGATTGCCAAAACTAGGAAAATTACAGCATCCTAGTCCGAAGCAATTATTGTACCAATACACAAGAAGGGTGACAGAGAAGATCCTGTCAATTATCGCCCAATTGCTCTATTGGACACTATTGGGAAGGTATTTGAAATGTTCTTACAACAATAAATAACAGCATGGGCTCGGAGGTCCGAAATTGATGACGACAGACAAACCGGCTTCACGAAAGGAGTGGGCACGGAAAACAACCTCGCTATAGTAAACATCTTGAAGCTTGAAGCCATTCGCAAGAGGGAAATCCTGTACTTCGCTTTTATTGACATGCAACAAGGGTTCGACACCATAAACCGAGAGATGCTTTGGGCAAAATTAAAGAACTGGAAATGCCCGCTCTCTCTGCTAAATCCAATACAAGCCTTACATGTATCCACCACAATAAGAATAAGGCTTAATGAAAATGGTGATCTTTCAGAATCGATCGCAACAAATAAAGGAGTGAAGCAAGGCTGCCCCTTGGGTGCGGTCCTATTTAAACTGTACATTGCTGATGTCTCGGAAGCCTTAGCTAGTACACATTTATTTGCCCCAAAAATAAATGGGCATCAAATACGTTGCTTGATTTACACCGATGACCTGGTGCTAGCCGCCAGAACACCAATCGGCCTACAGCGTCTCCTAAGTGCCTTGGAAGCGTACATGGAAGCAAATGACCTTAGGATCAATGTGAAAAAGATGAAGATCATGAAGTTTGGTCATACAGAGGGAGCAAGAAATAAGAACTTCAAGTGGTACATCAACAAGGTTCCAATTGACAAAGTTAATGTGATCCGTTATCTAGGAATCTCAAAAAATACTTCAATCAGAGAACGGAGCTGGGTTAACGAGCTTGACAAGCGAACACGAACCCTTGCACTACAAGGAGCAAGAATCCACATGCTATATGGGAAATTCACGCTTGTTCCAGTCCGCTCATTCTACCTCCAAAAAGTTATCCCAGCAATCACATTCGGTGCAGAGGCAGGATGGAATATTGACTTTAGAATCTGGACAAAACTTGAAGGAATTTTTTGGCGACGTGTGCTACAACTGCCAAAATACCTATCAATGACAATAATTCGTCATGAACTAGCAGTGCAGCCTCTGTACGGCATAGTTATTTGGAAATCCATGGCTTTGTTAAGAAAGATGGAACTCAATAATGTGGAACCTGCATATAAAATCGTTGTTCCTCATGGAAAAACAAATCAAGACAACCTATTGAAAGAATGGTCTCAAAGAATAAAAGGCTATATGCGGTCTGCAAATATCACAATGGAGACGCTATTGAATTGGCCTCAAATTGCAAGGAAAAAACTGAGGCAGTGGCTATGGATACAAAATCTAGACAAATATTACGAGTAGGCAACTGCAATGGACTTGGGGCCGACATTGAACAAATTGGACAATCCAGCAAAATATCTCTGTCAATTTCCATCTCGACTCCCTAGAGATCGTTTTTTCCGCCTGCGAACTAACATCTATAAGTCGCGGAACATGCTGTTTGAGAGACACATGGAAAATATTACAGACGACTCATGTAGGCTCTGTGGGCTTTATCCCGAAACAGTAAAGCACTTATTAACGGAATGTCAATCACTTAAGGAAGCTAGATCCTTACTCATGGGCCAGTTTGCACCAACAACCGGAAACCCAGAAGACTTATGGATGCGAATCCTAAGTGGGAACTCAGTCCATTTAATTTGTGCAGCTATAAACTTGTTGGACAGTGTTCTATCTACATCGGAGAAGACGATTAGTGAATAGAGTGGAGGCTGCTCTGTTTTGTTTTGCTTTGTTTGCTTAATCATATTCCTTTGTTGTCTCTTTTGGTGCTGTTGGACTGTTGATGACGATGATCTGAATAAGGAGATGTGATTTTTTAAGGAAATTGTAATAAAAGTTTGTAAAAAACTGTAAATTACAAATACATTTTTTTTAAAAAAAAGATATCGAGACTCTCGTTCTTTCTCATAGGTTTCAATCCCTTCTATTTGCCTTTGGTAGGCTTGCCGAAGTGTCCCAGTTACTCCCCTTGGTGGACTCACTGGCTCTCTGTGGCATGCTTCGGTTCTCTCGCGGTAAGCATGCAGTGGCTGTTTGGTGTTTCGTTCCTTTTCCCCGGATTCGCTGACCTTGCTTTGTAGCTCCCGCTTCCCTCGCAGTTCCCACTTGCCTGCCAAGTGCTTGTCTGTGCTTGATTAGCGTGTGGGCTGCTTTCTGGTACCCGCGTATGGCAGGAAGACTTCCCTATTGTCCTCTCGTGGCGTTCTCGAGGCAGACCAGCTCCTGCAGTCTTCTCCCATTGTCCTTCTCTGTGAGCTTGTTGTCGCTATGGTCTTCTCAGCGATTCAGCGTTCCCTTATTGAGCACCGAGAGGACAAGGTTCTCCCGGCCAGCGTCTTCCTCGGCTGTCAGCTGGAGAACTCTCCCAGTGAGGGAGCTTTCCACTTCCCTCTGGCACACTACTGGTGCCCAGGGGTTCACCCCCTTTTTGGGGCCATAGCGGTTCCCGGAGTTTCCCCAGCAGTCTCCTGTTCTCCACAAGGTGTTGGGGAGCAAGGGTTTCCCCTTCTCTCCTCTAGAACAGCAGTCCAAGGCCCCTTCTGCAATGAACGAATCCTGCAGCCAAATCCTCCAGGGAGGGCTTCTTTCACACTTCCTGTGTCTTTCCTTGCTTTTATACTGGCTCTGGGTAATAGGATTTGGGGAAAGACTAGACTGCTGTATGTGGTTCTTACATATAATCCCCATTCCTTCATTACTCTCCCACATCACTGTACTGATCTTCTAACTCTCTTGTGAGTCATTGGCGATCTTTCTCGTCACAGTACTGGGAAAGTGATCATCATTCAGGATACTTATGTTCTTCCTCCCCCCAGTACTTTTTATGGTAATAGTAGGATAAGACCAACTCATTAGTCCATTAGAGAAGGGATTGTTCTTAGGGTTGCAGGAAGGGTGTTTAAGGTCCTTTAATTGGCAGGGATACAGTATCTTACCCGATAATGTGTCACTCCCGTAAGGGTTGCCTCCCCCATGTGATCCTCCCTCATATAGCCGCTCGCAGGGTCAGGATCAGGTTGTGGCTGCCGTCCCCTGGCCACATGGCGAGAGGTTACCACTGGGAAAGGAGTGATGACACCATTGGATTCATCACAGTATCATTGGGAACCACAGATGCATGTAAATCGTCTGCGGTAGATCTAAACCAGGACAATGTTATAACAGAAAGATCAGGACATGTTTTTGTACTGATCAAAAGTATTACATTGACTCGCGCACTAACCCCTACACTATGTTAGTCTTTGTATTTCAATGCGAGTGGCTAAATTGAATGTATTTTTCTATTGTGAAACAAATAACATTGTATATTTTTGAACATGTGTATACGATAGAGGTGTGTAATCATAGGCAGCAATAAGAAAGGAAGGACAGGAGCTACCAAGTTGTCATCTAAGGAAGGCATGGTATCAAACAGTGAAGACAGACACAAGTGATCACAGTTCAATGGTGTTTATTGAACTTGAATGGCTTGGCTGAACGCCTGTGTAAACCTAAAGCTAAGGATGGGAGCAAGCTTCAACCATAAAATAATAATGCAGTCCTAGTCAAGACTCTGTCAAAATAAAAGGCCCTACACTAATAAACCTGTTGCCAATCCTTACTTTATATACAAAATGGTGTGGGACAATAGTGTATGCAATATGAAAAGTGTTCAAGAAATG
The DNA here is from genome assembly GCF_040938575.1 of Ambystoma mexicanum. NCBI lineage: Eukaryota > Metazoa > Chordata > Amphibia > Caudata > Ambystomatidae > Ambystoma > Ambystoma mexicanum. The sequence continues at coordinate 140,670,752 of NC_090930.1, read as the reverse complement.
TCGGGATAGTTGAGCAGTTGGATTCCCTTCCCCACTTTTTTAAAACGGGTCAAGGCAGCAGGTTTGAGCTCTGCACACACTCTGGCTTCTCTGCCACGAGGATGGTTTATAGTGAATATTTCGAATTACATAATTTCGAATGCCAAAATGTCGAAAAAATGTTACCAAAAAAGTAATTTCTAATGGCTTTTTTTTGTTATTTTTTGTTAGAAATGGGGGTGTTCCCAGTAACATGTTTTTGACATTTTTGTCATTCGACATTTTTTTTTCGACATATTAACTGGATAACCACGAGGATACAGTTCAATGCACAGGTATCGGGGCCTTCTGCCAAAGCCTCTTTTCCAAAAACAGTCTTTTACTGCAGAGGGCCTGTCCTAACAAACAAGCACCAAAGTTCCTTTCTTATTAGGATTTTCACATGCACAAGCTCTCGCTTCCAGTGTTCATCATGGGTCTCCCTCCTTCAGGCTTGAACCCCTTTTTACCACAATGTTTACAATTGGTCTCCTTCGTTCAGGCTCGGACAATGGATCACCCTCATTCGGGCTTGGATCCCGTTAGCACAATATTCACATTTGGTCTCCCTCGTTTGGGTTCGGACCATGTAATCTCACTTTGTACGTTTTCCTCTTGATAGCAAAAATCAAAGGCTTTCATCTGTTTCCCCAACTCACCGGCTGTGTTGATCTCTCTGGCGCTACTTTGATCTTGGAGCGAAGGACAGTACCACAAAGGCTGCTGTTCCTCCCCGACTCGGTCAGCCGTGCAGGAGGGCCTCTGGTATCTCCGACAAACAACACAGGTTCCTTCAGTATGGTTTCCTGGCCTTGTGCTTTTTAATCTGCAGGGTTCTGGTAAGCAACAGTTTCTCATCAGAAAGGTCAAGAGTATCTTCCTCCTTGTGCACCCTTCTTGGTTGCCATCTGTCTTCCCTCGTTCAGCTGCCATCGGGAAAACACTGTTCATTCATGTGCTTTGCCTCGCTCAGAGTGTGCTCTCGTGCTTCGACTTTTATCAGTATGGAGAAGTTTAATGGAAATTAGGTGTGAATGATTACTAGTAATTGCCTGACCTTGCCTGTCCATAGTAATGGGACATGTCAGGTACAACGCTCGGGTGCGAGTCTGTTTTCTCACAGAGTGGGCTGTCCATGTGAAAGTGTGTTGGAAGGGAGAAAGGGTGGGGGGTGCAGTTCCTAAATATCCTACTGGGTAGTATGGGGTAAAGGTGTGAGACAGGAACCTTCTCCATGCAGTTGCTGCTCTTCAGAACGAAGAGGAGCCTTGCAGGACCAGCTTCTTTGTCTCTTCCATGAGGGTTGCCTCCTGCTGTCTGAGCCTGGCAATCAGTGTTACAGCATGTTTTCGTGTTCTGGACACAGGAGTAATCTCACCACAGTGTGGGACCGCTCACTAGCCAGACCCAACCCCTATACTGAAGGTGACCTCTCCATCTGCAAACCCTGGACCCTTTCCTTTGTAACCAATGCTTTTGAAGTATGTGGGACCAGCGAATTCCGAAATTTCACAGGTGGTTCTGAAGTAATCCGAGTGCAGCGCATTCATTTGGATACCTGTTTATACCCCCCTCCTGCGATAGTGTTTAACAGGCTCAAAGTTATAACCCTACCTCTCCCTTGCCTGGTCATGATCTGTGAAATTCTGACCAATGTTCACCCCATGCTCCCCCACCCTAGGCTTTTCCTAGAGTTGTGGGATTTGGAGAGGACCGCTAAGTTTGCTTACCTTTGTTCTTGAAATCCTGGAACACTTGCACTCAACTGTTGGCTTTCAGAAAACTTGTTCTGCTACTCAAGACTCCTACCCCCATACAAAGGGCTATCATTGGGACTTGTGACTCACCGGACACTAGGCCCTACCTCGTTTAGCAGCAAAGGACTTTTCAGGTTCTAGGCTTTTTCTCAAGATAGTCTGATGCTGATTTTTACTGTTTCTCTCTCGGGCAAAAAGTCTGTCATAACTGTAATGTGGCCGATGGTAAGGTATGTTTGAGGGAATCTTGCTGTCCAGACTGTGGAAGCAAAACTCTAAACTGCTATTTTGATTTGCAACAGGTAGTGTCTTTTTATTTTCATTTCAATAGAGGAAACACCCTGAAGGATATCCCTGTCAGAAATTGTGACCCCCCAGTGAACAAAACGGATTGCTTTTATGGTTTTCTCAAATCACTAACAAACAAGACATTGCTCTTTACTGCATCAAGTTAGTGATTCTCATGGCCTTGTTGGAAGTAGGAATTTATAACCACTGTTTGGTTATTTTACTGCACATCTCCGCTTCCCTGGGATTGTGCAGGCCTCCCGGGCTTACACATCCACTCTCTCATGCTTATTAACCAGTATATTCCTACCACCATCAGTGCTGTGTCATGGGTCCTGCCGCTTACTATACTACAAGCGCTTATGGTTATACCACTTCTGAGAGCCAAGGCCTGCTCACATATGCTTTATAGCAGGGTCGGACTGGGACAAGAAATAGGCCCGGACAACAAAAAAAAAGTGGCCCACCCCTCGCCTCAAAAAAGTGGCCCACCCCTCGCCTCAAAAAAAGTGGCCCCTTTCGGGATACCAATGCCCCTATGCCCTCGACAAAGACACTGTGGGGTGCTTCCGAACTGCACACAGTCAGCAACAAAGGCTAGCTATCATCCGGGGTCAGACTGGGCCATGCAATTATCTCAGGCACCAAAGATAAAGTGGCCCGCAGTTGCAAATGGCTTTTCATTCCTTTTGTGATACTGTTTGAATAGAACCCAGGCTGAGCTTTTTGATAAAGTGACATGCAAATTGTATATTTTAAAGAATATTTATTCAGCAAGCAACACTGGTCCAAACTACTAGTCGCAGTGTGAATTAACTCATCAAACTGGCCCACATGGGCCAACAAGTGTCCCACTTTGGCCAATAAAACGGTCCCACACCAGCATTTTGTGTTTTTGGTTGGCCCTGGGCCTATAGTCCTACAGGCCAGTCCGAGGCTGCTCCCAGCTCAACTGACTTTTCAGTACTGACACTTTTTCCCTCATCTTTTCCCCCAGTTGCAGCCCCTACCCACAGAAAAAAAAGTCATGTTTTACCATGGGCAGGGCCACAATCCATCTCTATCAAGGAAGCCTAAATGCTTTGAGAGCAATGTAGCAGCATGCAATACTCTTTACCTAACTATTCATGCCAATGAACAGGTACAGCCAGCTTCCAAAACGGATAGGGTTACATTTCGCTCATGCCCACATTGCCCAACAAATACAACCAGCTCTGATGCCCAAGGAGCCGTACAGCATAACTGGTACAGCCTGCTCCCAGCTATGGTAAAGCTAGTTCAAACACAATCGGCTCCTGATCATTCTCTGTGAACGTTGCTGCACCCATTTAGTAACAGGTAGAGGAGCAAATTCCCACATATGTCAGGCAATAGATAGCGCAAGGTAACACCATTTCCATTAACAGGGACAGCGAGCTACTGCTCACGTCCAGTAGCTTTTACAACCCAAACTCCTCGCACTCATCACCGGAACTGGTACAGCTATAGCCTTCAACATGCCCAGCCCCAGCCCACCCCCCTTAGCTCACAATGTCCATACTATAGGCTCCGTTTCGAAAGGCATGTAACACTGGAAACTGATGCGGAAAGGTAGGGAGACTAAGCATGAAAGCATGGCAGTAGGGCAATACATTGGCCCATGGCTGTGCCACCTAATTCTGACTGCTGCCCTCACCAAGAACAGCTGAGCTCAGTCTTGCAATAGACCAGTGAAAAAATTATGACATACTTGTCGGATGGTGGAAAAATAAAGCTTGTAACTGGATCAGCCCCAGACAGGTCCCCAGAGGCATAGGCCCCTCTGGAGTGTTCCCAAGTTACTTATGGGCCAGTCTGCCACTGTCGGCCTCACTATAAGTATGGTGGTAACAGGTGGCATTCCAGAGTAGCGCCTATCTTGCCGAAACACACAATAATGGCCTTTGCAGCCCATGCATATGCAGCCTGCTTCTTGCCTCATCTTCAATGGAGATCTTGCCCCATGCAGTATTACCACATGTCCCCAATGAAGTTCAATTGGCCTCAAAAGCGGGCAATAACTTGTACTGCACCAACCCTAAATCAGTTGTAGTATTATCGTAGCTGCATGCAGTAAGAGGAATTCAGTTGAGCGGTATTACCATAGTTGATACCGCCAAACTTACAATGTGGCGCAGAATTACAGAAACAGCTTGTCACATGATGGAAACAGTGTAAACATAGCAGAGTCCATGCTGGACACACACAAACATACACAACATTTGAGGTGCACAGAGATAGAGCCTGCCCTGGGGCACGAGAGAGACCAACAAGGGCAGGAGGAGAGATGGAGCCTGGGGAGTTGGGCTGGGGCAAGGCAGGCCAATAAGGGCAGAACCTGAGATGCAGCCTAGGGAGGAGGGTAAGTTCTAGATGGGCAAACAAGTGCAAAAAGAGCGATTGATGGGCCCTGGTGGGGGCTGGGGAAGAACACAGGTATGCTTTTGGTACTCAGGCAGGAGGCAAAAAGAGAGTGGGTGTATGCAGGCAGAGGAAGTGTACAGTAAGGGTGGGGTCTAAAGAAAAATAAGTTTGGACTATGGAGTAGGGATATACACAATGAAAGGAAAATGAAATCAGAAACAAACACTTGGTGACTTAGCAGGGTAGGAAAATAGTTTGAAATTGATAAATGTTAACACAAAAGAGAAGGTAAAATTTGAAAAATAAACGGAAACAGAAGTTTGCAAGATAGCTTAAGGACAAGAAAAGGTGAGTCTGAAGAGAGAGAAATTAAGACGATGGAAACTATAAAAGGCAGGTGTGCAGAGGAAACGGAGTAACATTTGATGAGAGAAAAGGAAGAATATTGAACATTTTAAAACAAATGGACAGAAAGCCTTTGGTCAAAGAAGAAGGAAAGATGGAAAGACTTGAGCTGGAATTGGGACCAGGACTGGAGAATTACCCGACTCGGGAAGATTCGACTCGTTTGTTCGGTGAGAGGGTAATAGAGAGAGAGGGGGAAGGGAACAAGGAGGAAAGGGGGGCTCCGGTGTCGGGGAGAGCCCCTGGGGCAGAGGGACCACCCCGTGTCAGGCTGCAGGGGTCTACTGTCTACAGAAGGTATACACGCGTGAACCGAGGGAAGGAAAGGGTTTGAGAAAGGGGGCTCAGAGTATGGGGCGAGCCCAAGGGTCTGGGGGAGCCCCATCCGGCACTTCAGGTAAAGTCATGCACCATTGAAAGGAATGCGCTGCTTACGCCTACACATATAACGGAATGGTGACTAAAGAAAGGTTTGCGAATCCCAGGCTAAATATTAAGCTATAGATCTGGGCGTTATGCGTTGCAATGTGTTTGAAAAACAAGTTGCTTGGAGCTGGCACCCAGCAAGCAGATGCAGCCGCACGACCACACCACACTGGGGCAGTACGAGCTGCTCAAGCGGGGGTGCATCACATCATTCCTGCATTTGGGATTCATAAGCCAATCAGAAACCTGTGTTATGTCTTGTTCTACTGAGTTAATGGGATCCATGTGATCGCATGATAACGTTTGCCTTTGGTGCCACAGAGAGGTTAGTTGCCTTTCTGCAGAGGGCTTCACTGTCTGTCATAATGCTCATCAGTATCTAATAATTATTAAACGGCGTAGATGCACATCTTTTAGGGAGTGCTAGTGGCCTACTAGAGTGCCATTTTGCCAGGGATTGGCAACTGACCATTGACCAACATGTTGGAAGTCATGAATTGGTTCTCCAATTGCTTTGATTCTCTGTGTCCAAACCGGAGGCCGCTATTATGCATTAATCTCCGTGGCACGAGGGTAATGAAGAGGGATGGGTCTGCGGGATGTGCGAGTGCCGAGTGTGTGTGCGCATCACTGGCACAGCAGACCTGCACGGTAAACCCAGGATCAGAGGCAGCAAGTGGGCAGCAGCAGTGCCTCTCACCTTAGCAGGGAGGTGTCCGGCATTAAGTGCTATGTAATAATACACATCATTGCCCTGGTCAACGGCACAACCGAACTCAATTTGTATTATGGAGGACACTGGAATTAAACATTGTGCAAAATAAAATAAAATATAGCTAAACCGAACGTGAGGCGTCAGCCGACACAATTATGTATCTCACTGCACATATGGTGACCATTGCATACACATTTTATGAAACGGGTATTTGTAAATCAAATCACATCTGGCAGGGATGTCAACTCATGTAGGGGTTGCCAGGGGTCTGCCCGGTGACCCCTGAAGCCTCCCTTGCTACCCCTGTGGTCTCCCTTGCTACCCCTAATTTAAAATTGGGGCTCCTGGGCTGTGGTCAGCAGCATGTTGCTCTGTGTTTCTTAAGTGGCTAGTTTTCTGATAGCTATAGCCGGTAAGATAGCTCAGTGGGTTCAGCGCTCACTGCTGCAATGTGCGTGTGCTCTGCAGGTTGCAGGTTCAGCTCCCAGAGAGAGAGGTCAGGTCAACTCAGCCTTTTATCCTCCTGAGGTTGATAAGTGAGTACCAACACAGGTTGGGTGACTTTGTAGGTATATTTGGTCTATATGAAGCGCTTACAAGTAAGTGCTATATAATAACACAACATTATCATTTGGCCTTGGACATCTGCTTGCATTCACAGTAATTTGGTAAATTGGCCCATATGCGCTGATATTAATGATACATATGGTGATCCATTCTTGTATGAAATGTATATCACTTCACAGCAGACCTGCATGCACCCCCCACCCCAGGCACACTCACATGGCATGGCATGGCAGGGAAAGCCCCTGGAAAGGGACGGTGTATAGAGGCAGCAAGTGGGCAGCAGCAGTGCCTCTCACCTTAGCAGGGAGGTGTCCGGCATGAAGTGCTATGTAATAATACACATCATTGCCCTGTTCAACGGCACAACCAAACTCTATTTGTATTATGGAGGACACTGGAATTAAACATTGTGCAAAATAAAATAAAATATAGCTAAACCGAACGTGAGGCGTCAGCCGACACAATTATGTATCTCACTGCACATATGGTGACCATTGCATACACATTTTATGAAACGCGTATTTGTAAATCAAACCACATCTGGCAGGGATGTCAACTCATGTAGGGGTTGCCAGGGGTCTGCCTGGTGACCCCTGAAGCCTCCCGTGCTACCCCTGTGGTCTCCCTTGCTACCCCTAATTTAAAATTGGGGCTCCTGGGCTGTGGTCAGCACCATGTGGCTGAGAGTCCCTGATTTCTTCATTATAAACCCAGGACTAAAAGACCCAAAATTCAAAGTTAACTTAACCACTGGACTAGCATCTCCGCCTGGAACGGGGCACATCGGCATGCATTTGTAATCGGGTAGCAGCCCGTTGGCACGTCAGCGGCTGCATATCACATGCTTCTTTCTGTTTATTTGGCCCAGGTCATGTGACACCCTATACATTCCAATGTTTCAGACAGGCTACAATCTCGATCCGTCTATAGCTGGTGGATGTACTTGCAAACTCTGCCCGCAAAGCCTCAACCAGAATGGCAGACTAACGGGTGGCAGAAAACGTACTGCTTTACAGATTAACTGGTTGCACGCTGCTGTGCCCTTAATGGTGCCTAATGAGGCGCCAGTCAGCGGCCATAGCTACTAAATTCAACCGCTAGGCTAAATGAATGTCGTTGAGTGCTTGCACTTAAATTGCACCCCTGCCTATCCGGTGCTCGCAGAGTCAATGCTAAACACCTGCAAGCCATTAGCAAGGCGCTCTGTCCTCCATGCCCCCCTCATTAAAATGAGATTAGTGGTCAGGCACTTAGCTCTTCAGTATTTAGGCTCTGAGAAACGTTTTGAAGAAACAAAGTAGAGCAGTGATATCCCCTTGAAGCATCGCGGTTCTGCACCAATAATTGAGCAGTTGCCAGGGTCATTAACGGCGTGGCTCTGTGTTTCTTAAGTGGCTAGTTTTCTGATAGCTATAGCCGGTAAAATAACTCACTGGGTTCAGCGCTCACTGCTGCAATGTGCGTGTGCTCTGCAGGTTGCAGTTTCAGCTACCAGAGAGAGAGGTCAGGTCAACTCAGCCTTTTATCCTGCTGAGGTTAATTGAGTACCAACACAGGTTGGGTGACTTTGTAGGTATATTTGGTCTATATGAAGCTCTTACAAGTAAGTGCTATATAATAACACAACATTATCATTTGGCCTTGGACATCTGCTTGCATTCACAGTAATTTGGTAAATTGGCCCATATGCGCTGATATTAATGATACATATGGTGATCCATTCTTGTATGAAATGGATATCACTTCACGGCAGACCTGCATGCATCCCCCACCCCCACCCCAGGCACAATCACATGGCATGGCATGGCAGGGAAAGCCCCTGAAAAGGGACGGTGTGGCTGAGACACACAGGCACTTGTTAGACTCTGCCCTAATGTTTACGTTGCTCAATGCTCACAGTAGTCCCACTCCAGTCCAGTCCTTACCTCAGTTGGCTGGCTGTTGGCTGGGCTGCTGCCTGCTGTCTGTGTGGCCGGCACTGGCACTGGGCACTCCACTGTCTGTCTGCTGGCCGGCCGCCTCAGTGCTGCTGTGGTCCTCCTGTCCTGTGTGGGCTGTGGCTGTGGGCACTGGCACTGTCGGTCTCGAGGTCCACTGCAGACGGTGTGTGCTTGTGGGGCACTGGGGCTCATATAGCAGCAGCCCAGCCAGTAGCATAATGTATGCATTGGCGATTTCGCCAATTTGGCGGCAAATTGGGTGGGCAGGCACTGCCTGCCCAGCTGAATTTTCATTGGGTCAATGGGTCCGATCTGTCCACGGCGCCGGCGGCCGGGGGCCCAGGCCAGCCAGCCCCCAGGCGCACAATTTGAAGACAGTTGCTTTCAACTTTGCAAAGAAGTGTTACTTACTTCCTGCAGCAAAGTTGAAAGCAAGTGTGAAATGTGTCACTGTGTTTTACAGTGCCAGGCTCAGCCCCAGCTCAGCGGAGCCCTCAGTCAGCCTGCAGGCAGGCTGCACCCCCCAGGGTCAGGAGGACTCGGAGGGGTGGAGGGAGGCAGGTGTTACTATTGCTTTGTGTTTGCTCCGGCTCCCGAGTCCCACCACAGATTAAACAACTAAACAAGTTGTTCTCTCTGTGGCCGCGCCCGCCGCAGCCGCAGGCCAGAGGCTCGTGAGCTGACGGCAGGCGCACCGGCCCCCTGCAGTGGCACTGGGCGGGCGGCGGCATGCCGCCGGCCTGGCCAGGCCCCAGGCCCACCGGCCTGTGAATTATGCACATGCACATGCATCTGCATCTGCATGCATCATAAATTATGATGCATGCATGATGCAGATGCACTCATCAAAGCAAGGTAACTGACTAGTGTTACCTTGCTATGATGATTGTGCAGAGCAGAGCAGACTCTCACTCCCCCTCCTGGCTCCCGCCTCCCACCTCCCGCCCTCCACTGACTGGCTGGCTCGCCCAGCCCAGGGCAGGCGAGGCGACTCACTCCTCCAGCCCCGGCCCCCCCCCCATCCGGCCATCCCCTGATTTGGCCGCAGGCCGCGAACACTCGCGACGCCGCGGCTCGGCACACTGCAGCGCACACACACACACACTAGGCCGGGCCCGGGGGGGCGCTGGCCCGGCCTGCCAATAAAAAAAAAAGACATTTTAAAAAAAAAAAAACGGCCCAGAGGTGGCTGCTGGAAAACCGGCCCCAGGGGACCCCAAAGTCGTTCGGCCACGGGCCGAAAGACCGAAAGGGCCAGTCCGACCCTGCTTTATAGTGCCAACAAAGCTGGTTACGTTTCTAGCGACTTACTTACTATACGCGGTCCAATGTAACCATTCGAACATGCTTTCATTGTGGTGGTTCATAAGTTCCTCTTGTGCTCCTACATTATGAACGATGCCACAATAGATCTCAAAACCCACCAATACATCTTCATTTTGAAATGATGGTCAGGGATGCAGGATTGGGTAAAGATACAGTTTGTTTTCCTTATCCATTGATCGGACATTGAATGGACCTCTAGTCTAGTGTTGTGATGGATTACTCTAGTTGTGTCCTGGCCTGCTGGCCACCTATGTCTGCTGTTAGAATCTCGGTGTCTGACGTGATAGGCAGCTCAGGGGAATGTTGGCGACTGTTGCTGGTGAGAGTTCCAAAAGTGTCGCTTGGTCCCTGAGCTGGGCTGTGAGAGAATGGCCGGTGGGTGTGCTGCGTGCGCCATAAACTGAGAGTAACTGGAACCCTAACTGGTAAATATGTGTAATAAAGAATACCCGGCCTCATAACTAGTGGCTACACAGCTGCACTGTGTCTGGACATCCCTGCCACTTCTTATTGCAACATATGATTGCCAACATGCTTCTAAAATGCTTGACCGCGGATGGCAAAGTATATGCCGCGATGGTTTCTTCATGTCTATTTCGGAGCATCGCTAGTCTCTCTCTACATTAGCAGATGGCCCATACATCGATCTTTCCAGCGGCGATGAAGACATTATCAAAAATGGAATAAGCATTTATGAATTCCCTGATATGCTCCCACATTGCAGGGCCTGTTCTGCTGCAACTCCACATTTCCATACAGACATACATTATCATCCCCAAGGCACAGTGATTTATTTTCTGCCCCCAGTCCATCTGTCTTTTGGAAAACACTAGCCACTTTACGTGGCAAGGGCAATACATCAGCTTCGCGCTCATATTTTCCATTGGAATGTAAGGGGTTGAAATCATGTCTTGGAAGGAGGTGCACATACATTTTCTCTGCCAAGAAAATGAGCGCTTATTAATTCACTCTACCTGCTGTGACTTTGAGGAACAGCCGCAGGGATGAAAAAATGCAATGCAAAACAGAATAAAAAATATCGATTGCATTGTTTCACGAAGTTGACATCAAAATGCATTGTCCCATTTCTAATAGAGCTATCGCCTTTAATCAGTTATGTATTCCAGCGCAATCCAGGAGCAGAATGTATGCAGGCGTTATAAAGGAATGTGCGTCATTTGAAGGTTGGCTCTTCAGATGTTTCGCACTACAAATACCGTGATATCTGGCCATTGATTATGCTGGTAAGGGATGATGGGAGTTGTAGTCCAAAATATCAGATTGCAGACCCCTGGGCTAGCTAGTGTATACCCATTACCGCCTCGTCCCAGAACCCTGAACATTTCTTTCAAAAATGTAAATTTAAAAAAGTGGTCCCTTCCCTGGGCAGGCCCTATAGTGCTCATTGCTGGCCCTTTGTCAAGTGCACGCTTTACGGCGACAAGGATTGCGGGGGCGACGCTGTAGATTTGCATTTTGAAGCGAGCAGTCTGCGCTACAGGACCTCATGTCATGGCCATAGGATTCCCCGGGGGTGGGGAGGGAGGCAGCGGCACGCGTGTGGTAAACCTCCCCCACCCCAATTTTCTTTTTTTTTTGTCTTTCAGTTTTTATTAAATGCAATAAAAACCATAAGCTTATGGACATGAATGCAACACATTGTGGCGTATCAGAATTAACCACATTACAAAACAACTTTCAATTGAATGGCAATCTTCTCGCTGAACATATCTAAGCATAACATTCAGGCCACGACTCTTCAAGTCACTTCAATGCAGCACCTGTTCCTGGAAGCATACCTGCAGCATAAGCCTTGCTATCAAAGTTACGCAAAAGATTGCAAATCTTGAGGTTTCTGATGCACCCCAGGATAATCATCATGACTGACAAAATGGATAAATGGCTCCCATTCCTCCACATATTTCAGCATCTCGCCCTTGAGAGAGGCCTCTATGTTACACGTTGCAGCCACAGACCACAATTTTGCCCACCATTCCTTTTATATTCGACGTATTCACCTTTCTCCAGTTTCAGGCACCAGTAATTTGATCTGACACCAAGAAATTAGCAGTCCATTTGGAGGCCTTCTCCAACAATATATATTGGCCTCCCTGATCCTAATCCTCTAATAGAAACACCATCAGATCTAGTGGTAGGTCCACCCTGTTGAGGAGCTTTATTTGAGCGAGCACCTCCTTCCAGTACGGTTGAATAGAGCGCAAGATCACCAGAAATGCAAAGGGCGCCCGGAGCTTGAGCACTTCTCCAACACAAAGAAGGACTCCCAGGGTTAATCTTATGAAGCCTCTCTGGGGTGAGATACCATCTATACAGTATTTTATAGGCATTCTCCTTTCATTGTGCACAGCTGGCTGTCTTTGCCCCCTCGCATTTTAAGCAGGGGGAGACAATATGATTTATCCCCCCTACAATCTTGAGCAAGTGGAAATGAAGGTTTATTTTTCCAATTGGGAAGCATGGCCGTCTTTTTAGAATCTTGCCTTTCTGTTTCCAATTACTTGAAATGTAAACCGACCATGCGTTCTTTCCTTTGAATTGCCCATTAATGTCAATGTCCTGGTAGAGTAGGGGGTGAGTGGGTGGGCACATTTGAGAAATCAAAGACCATCTGCTGAGAATTTTTGCAAGATACTGAAAAGATTTGAATGCTAAATTCACAATGTCACTCAGTAATATATTTTCTGTATGATTCAGCCTTGAAAGGTATTAATATCCAAAACACAATGGGCCTCATTACGACCCGGGCGGTAAGCGATTACCGGTACCGGTAATCCCTTACCGCCCTATTACGAGTTCCCTTGGCGGGTCCTCCCTTAACACCTGGTTTTACTAGGCGTTAAGGGCGGGACCCACAAAGGGACTTTGGTGCTAATAACGGTACCGCAATTTGCGGTACCGTTATTAGCGCCTTCCCCATTCCCATTGAGCCCTATGGGGCAAAAATGGGAATGGGGAAGGGTAAATGGGGAATAGGGATTTACCGCCCCACTCACTAATGGAATGGGGCTGTAAATCCACCATCCACCATGGTGTAAACAGAGTTTACACCATGGTGGTAAAGTAGGGAACTTACCGCCTGGGTTGTAATGAGGCCCATAAAAGGGGAACGCAAGTTAGTGTTCACTAACAATTCTATGAAAACGCAACCAACCATCACCTAAATATCTTATTAATCTCATGTAAACAATTCTCTCTATAGCAAAATGTCACTATGGAAACCATTAAAGCATATTCAATATTAGATCACAGTTAAAATGCATGATAACTGATTGTTGTTACAATGTTTTATTAACAAAAATGGGGGTTTGAAAATACCTCACTATCCCTAATCTAGGAGGAATTCACCTACCTCAACCAAGACTAATGAATTTGCCCAGTGTCAGGATGTCCAAACAAAAGGTCTGTCCTGTGTCCGTGGTCCTATTCAGGCCCTCACTCTCTAAATGAACTCCCAAGTTTTAAGGATGTTGAGACTTGAGTTTTCTAAGTGTTCAAATTCAACAAAAAAGTTCCAATTTCACACAAAAAAATCCAAAAAACAATGTTCACGGTTCCAGGGACCAGCTTCCTTCCCCAGATTCCTTGTATCAAGTTTCACAACTCAAAAGAATATTCAGTGGACACTCTCAGTTCTAGTGGACACTCTCAGCTTGGAGTATTTACTTGTCTTGGGGTATCAGCTCCTTTCCCCAAGCTTTCTCTTCCCATTTTACACGTTGCAGATCACAAGGGTATGTCTCTTCCTAAGGACCCTTTCTTTCTGTACAATTCCATAATAGTTCAATAATTCAAGGGCATAGGCTTCCTTAAAGGTCTTTACAGTAGGTGTTTGGCCTTCACCTGGGATATTCTCCCGCCGGGCCTTGTCCCACAAATGCCCAACTTTCACTTCATCTGGTGCACTTTCCTGCAAGGACTTTATTACATAAACATCAATCTTCACTTGGTATACTCTCCTGCTAGGACTTTGTTACACAAATACTAAACTTCACCTCGTATATTTTCCTGCCAGAACTTTTACACACACGCCTTGTTATGCAGATACTTAACTTCCCCTGGAATACTTGTTTGCCAGGACTTAACCATATGATTCACTCTTTCTTTCTGCTTGGGACTTAATAATTAATGGATAACCTGCTTTGCTAATACTCTCAGTTCTTTATTAACAGTGCTGTTAACCCTGCTCTGCGTTCTCAAGAAGTGATTTACTTTATTTGGCCACCCGATAACCCACTTGTTTCTTTTAGGTTCACTGGTTGTTTTGGTTGCTTCTGCTGAGCTAAATGTACACGCCGGCAACCAGATAACTCCTTTTCCTTCCCATGGCATACCGGTTGTCTTCAGCGTTTCTCTGCTCTCCTCTGCTTTGGCGTACTGGCTTCGCCTGCGCACTGTGAAGTGCTGCACTCTCCTTGTGACAGCTTTCACGGTGCGTGGTTCCCGCTGCTCTCGTTCAGCAGCGGACGGTTCATTCCCATGCCGGATTTGCCGTCAGGTCACCTGCCACAGCGGGGTTGCCTTTCATTATGGAGTTGCTTTCTGAATAACTTGAAGCACACTTGAAGGACGTGGATGTTGCGTATGTGCTGGTAAGTGAAAAAGGGGTAAAATGGGAGTGGCAGATATTGACTGAGTGAGAAAGTGGTAAAGGGGTAAAATGGGAGTAAGAAGTATAAGGTGTGGGAATGTGAAAACAGAATAAAGCAGGAGTAAGAAGCACACAGTTCAAGTGATAAGAGGAGTAAAGTAAGATTGGAGGAGTGAGCAGATGAAAAGGAGTACATCTGGAGTAAGAAGTGCAAAGTAAAAGTGAAGAAAATGAGTAAAGAAACATACATCGGATTGAGTAATGTGTGGAAAAGTGAAAACCGATTAACAAAGGATTAAGAAGCACAAAGTAAACCTGATAAAAGGAGCAAAGTAGTAAAACAGATTGAAGGAGTGAGAAGATGGAAAAGGAGTAAAGGTGGATTAAGAAGTATGCGGTTAAAGTGAAAAAAGGATTAAAGAAGTAAATTGGATAGAATAATGTGTGTGAAAGGGAAAATGGAGCAAAGAAAGAGTAAAAAGTAAAAGTAATAAAATGAGCAAAGAGGACAGATTGAATTAGGTGATGGAAAGTGAACAAGGATTCACAACATCCTCATAAAAGTACAAACACTGAGAAAGTATTTCTTTCTTGCTCTTAGCTCGCTGCTTATATGTACTTATCTGGTACAGAGCAGAGCGCTAACTTTCAGCCTAAAACATCTTCTCCCCATTTTTTACAGCTTGTAGCCTGTCTGTATGTTTTACGGAACATATTACTCTTTGCTTTCCTATTGCTCTACCCATCTTTCTACCAACTACGCAAACCAACCGCAATATGAAATGCTCAATTAGCTACTGAAAATAAATCACCCTTACACACGAATGGCATACTTTACAAGTGGTGATGTGCCAGTTGCCTCACTTACCAAAACACAGAGATTGAAACACCCGGCCTGTTGGCGAGGGAAAGGGTTGCAAAAGAAGAAGAGCTTATTCTCTTTGTTTGCACTAAATCTGTTTAGCCCGCTTGTGTGGGAAGGTTTAGGAGCAGTACTCTTTATCGTTGGGTATCCCCTCTGTCATATTGGGAAATGTACTTCAGGGGAGGTGGACGGGATGCTGGGAGTTAGGCGGGAAATGACATGGAGGAAAAGGGAAAAGCGGTTCCAGGTTGATGTGCACGGAATAAAGACCTGTGCAAGTTGCTCCGTCTACCAGCCTTCGTATTAGGAGGTGCAGCGATCCTGGACGCTACCTATGGTGTGTCCCCCAAATAAAGTGAGATGCTATATTGGCGACGAGGAGACCGGCCCACGGGTCGGAGGCAGCAGCGGTAGGGGGCTGATCGGGAGGAGCACGATCTAAACGCAGACGGGCACCTTGGCACGGCAGCAAGCAGGAGAGGTCTCCGGAGGTGGATACGCGTCAACAGGTACTCTGCCTTTCCTCTCTTTCCCCCAGGAGCTCACTGTCTCCCAAGCTCTGGTTCTCTAAAGGTTAGATCATTATAACAGCCTCTTTCTAAATCTACCTGCCTCTATTCTCCACCCTCTGCAACTACTCTAGAACAGGACTGCAAGACTTGTCCTTGACCTCAAGCCCTGGGATTGTTTCTCTCCAGCTCTGAAATCTCTCCATTGGCTCCCAGTGGATGCAATGATTACATTTAAAACCCTCTGCATTGTTCACAAGGCATTCTGGGGCCTGGGTCCAAAATACCTTCAGCTATCCCTCCGCAAATACCTCCTCTCTCAAGCTCTTACCTCTAACTCCCTCAGGGTCAGTTGTTTTTCAAAGAAAAGAGATGGGGGTAGATCTCTGTCTTCGGCAGGGGCCTCTCTCTGGAACAGCCTTCCTGCCACTCTGAAACTTGAGGAGAACCATCTCCGGTTCTGGAAACACCTCAAGACCTTCCTCTTTGCTTCTGCCTTTTCCCCCCGCTCTCTCCTACTGATCTGTACTCTCTCGGCACTGTGCACCTGGCCTACCCTCTGTCTTCCGGGCCCAGGTACCTGCTCACCCTGCCAACCACTTGCAACGCCTCTGTGACACCCCTTGCACTGGGGTCTGTATCTGTACCCGTACAGATCCCCCCCCTTTTCTTACCTGCACTTATCAGACATACCCTGTCTGCTGCCTTAAACCCAGAACTTACCACTTGCTGGCTGCACTACCACTGTTTTATGCCTTTATTATTTATTTATTATTATTTATCTTTTTCTCCTTTACTCTGTTTTTTCCACTTCTCCCCCCTTCCATGCACTTTTCCCCTCTCCCTCTCCCATGCACTTGCGCGTTCTGAATGTCACTGGGCCTAGTAAGATTGTTGTTTTGTTCTCCCCTGTTCCTCTTCCCTCCCTTGCCTTGTCGCACTCTGAAACACTTGTGTACAAGCACGATAGAAATAAAATATCAATATCATCACACATACCCAGTGCTGCACCAGTGGGTGTTGGATTGAGGGACACGGCCCATGGGCCATCACAGGACAGTGCTCATGCCTTACCAAGCGGCCAACATACTCCTTCACGCAGGACACTACTGGGCAGTGCTCGTTCCTCACCAGGCAGCCGCTACAATCCCAAAGAAAGGGGGGACTTTCCATGTGCCATGACAGGCACTAAAGTGGGTTTGTCAACACTGAGGAGCCATCCTGCATCCAGGCTCAGTGTGCAGATTGGAATAAGGGCGTTTGGAGAGAGGATGCAATAGTGCACAGTTGCGGGTGTAGAAGGCCTCAAAGACGTTTGTCTACAGCCATCATGTCTGATCTAGACATCCGAGCCACCATTCCCGTGATGCCACTCGCACAGATGCATCACAGGGTGCAGGAGTCACTTGCAGTCTAGCTGCCAGGGGTGTTTGAAGTCGGACACCAGCAATATTTTGTCGAGGTGGGCAAGGTGGATCAGTGACCTTGACCTCCCATGGAAGATGTCCGGCCGGCAGCAATGCCTATTTAAACTGGCGGCAGTCCCGGCTACGAGAGACATTATTGATGAACTGCCAGCCGACTCCATTGACACTATTCAAGGATTGAAAGATGCGCTAGCCACGTATTTCACACCACATACAAACGTTGATGACGAGAGGAACCTATTTCACAGTACCATACAGTTAAAAGGGGAGACTATGGATGCTTTCGTGATGAGTTTGCGCATTAAAATGAAACACTGTGACTTCACTAATTACTCAAATAATGAAGCACTGAAGATTGAAAATCGTAGACATTTCGGAGAAAACAAATGAAAAAATCCAGGACACTGGATGAAATTCTGATGTTGGCAAGAGCTAGCCGTTGCCTCTCAAGTAGGACATTTAATAACCCAAAAGGATCACAGGCCCACTCGGAAGCTGTTCAGACTGCAAGGGGCGCAAAGAGCCCAAGGAGATCAGTTCTGATGCAGATGTGGCTATGAGTTTCCTCATGAAGGGGCGTGCCTGGCGATTGGGCAGCGAAGCTCTGCATGTGGGGAGGATGGCCACTTTAAATCAGTATGCTGCATAACCACAGATATTGTGAAGGATTCTAATCAGGGGTCACACACCGAATCAGGACTCTTGCGCTTAGCCCAGGATGTAGCGCTCAATTAGAATACTTTTTAAGTTCAACAAATTCAACGACTCGTCTCACACCCCCTTTTTACAAATACCCCGGGTCACAATGGACCATGAACCAAGACGGTGGGTGGTAACACAATATTTATTTTAATTTCAAAGACAATCGCACAATTTTTCTATTGGGCGGCAATCACCAATGGGGTGATAATTACAGTGAAAGCTACTGAAATACACTTGGGTAACCTTCTACAAGAACATATCTAAAGCACACATGAATAGGAGCACTTTTTCAATTAGGATAGATAGCACCAGAGTTAAGGTTTCCCCATGCAATGTTCTCTCCAACCCTAATTAATCGATTTATTGGATTGAAAGAAGCAGCAGGTAGTCAGGGATATGAGGCACCAAACGGAATCAAAATCTGACCTTCCCTCACAAAATAAGAGGACTTTACAATGGCCTAAAATGACACTTGGATTTTAACAAATAATTAACTATGTGTGTAATAAATAATGATGTACATATGTTGTATCAGTTTCAGTGATGTCATATCACTAGGAACTATAAGGTAAGCTATCTCAAAAGGCATGCAATTCACAAAGCAGTTTGAAATTGAAAACACAGTGCAGTCAAATCACACATGGAAAAGTTGCATTTTTCTCTTTTTCAGTTTTAAATGTCAAAAACGTTTTTTTTTTAAACCAGTGAAATACATAAAATTGGAATGCGGCTTTAAGGCTGGGTGATAGAGGCACATCACAGGGACAATATAGAAGTGAAAGGGTAACTATAGCTGAATAATTGGATGAGATTTTCAAGGTGAAAGAATTTCGATTTTGGTAAAATAAAAGCAGTTAAGATGAGAAAATCGGTTTGGAAAGAAAACGTTTTACTTAAACTAGATTATCAAGACTAGATTGTTAAAGAAAGACACAGTGCGTTCCAAGGTTAATTTGCAACTTAACCTTACCCCGCATTCAACTCTGTGGGAATTAATTTAAATTATTCCAAATATTCCAAATATGACTAAGGACTTATGATCTAAGCAAGGTAGAAATGAAGAGAATAGTGGTGCTGACGCTTTGTGATCAAGGACAAGATGCATAGAGAATTCTAACAGTTTTAAACCAGGAATCTGTGTAGGATAGGATTACTTAAAAAGTAGGACCAAGACAAGGTATCAAGATGGGTAGACTATGTGTTGCTATGGGACGGGGAAATACTCGCTATCAATGCTGGAGTTTGGAATTTGGGACAGGCAACCGGGTTCTGGACTCAAAAACTCTGGTCACCACATGGCTGACACTCCTAACAGCAAGCAGCTAGGCAAGTCTGGTCACTGGCTGGCAAGGATACCGCAGGCATGAGGTAGTGGGCAAAAAGCCGTTCTGGCCACAGGATGCTTCCCAAAAGTACCACAGCTTTTCCTCTTCGTTATTGGGATTTAAGTGGGGTTTTCTGGATCAATGGCCTTTCTGGGATAGGGTCAGCAATGGTTTGGCCTTGCAGTAGAGTCTGGAATCTTGCAAAGGTGGATCTGGAATGTCGGGATACGCAGGTGCTGGAAATTCAGGAGAGAGTGTCCTGTCCCTGTGAGCTCCCACACTTTATAAAAAGCGGGTGACATCGGCGATATATTGTTGGGCAGAACTAAGCTAGACCTACCCCCAAGAACCGGATAGGACCGCCTGTGTTAGTCGCCTCCTCAAGGAGGGTACTCAGTTTATGGGTTTATATTTTATGAGGTGAAAAACCTTCCCACAGTCCTTTTTGCCAAAGATCAATCTTAACATAAATTGCACATTTGTACAGTTGTGGCCTTTTGGTAAATTACATAGGCAGGTTGCATATTTCACTCAGAGCATGGCAGTCCAATTTTCACGTTTCTAGGGAAACTTTGGGCTAGCAGCAAAGCAGTGCAGCTTTTCACTTCGCTTCTTTGGTACACGCAAGAAAACACCCTGGCAGCCTTTCTCGGGGTGCTCCCTGTTCCAACTTGCCCAATGGTGCTTGGCAAAACAGTGCAGCCATCCTTTTGTAGCTGCAAAATTTAGTTTTGATGCGAGACAGTGGTGTTCAAAAGAGCCAGTGCAGCCATTTTTCTGTTAACTGCTGAAGTGCAGCTTAGTTATGGATGAGAATCCTGCTGAGTGGGTCAATGTATCCCACAAGATAGGGAAGGATGGAGGAAAAGGGTACAACAGCAGACCCCGGGCGAAGACCACAACAACCGCAGCACAAGCATCTCAAATTTCAGCTTAAATACATGGTAAACGGAGGGAAGGAAGAAGGTGTGATCAAGAGTCGGGTGACCAAAAGCCAAGAAGGGAGTGGCGAGAGAATGAGCTGCCAATTGGACCCTTTGAGTATGGAGCGTCGCAAAAGACGACATGTTCGATAGTAGAGCAATCTCTGGCAGAAACAGAATCGAGCTCCTCCAAAAGGAGAACAGAGAAAGAAAGGATATCTATATGCGCTGGGAAAGAAAACAATGATGGAACACAGTCCCATGCTATTAATGAGCCTACATAATTCCTCGTAGACACTGCTGCTACAGTGAATGTTATCAGTGAACACATTACGAGGCTTTATCTCAGATGCACAGACTTCTCTCGTCAGGTGTGGACATATACCCATATGGAGCCAAAACCCTTCTAAAATGCCTGGGACAGTTAGAAGCGAGATGCTGATACAAGACACAGGAAATCCTTAGTCACGTATATCCACCTCAACGGAATGTGGATGCATCCTAAGCTACATAAGCTTATAGTCCACAAATGTGTTGACACTGTAGACCAGATGTAAGGAAGGCATGGTTATCAGAAGCATGACAGACACAAGGAGTACAATCCAATGGTGTTTATTAAACTTTATATGACCAAATGCTTACTCTATATAATAAAAGGGTGCGGTTCAATGATATGTATAACAAAAGAGTGTAATGCAAACTAAAATGTCCAAAAGGGTTTTGTTAGTTCAGGACTGCTGAACTAATGTAGCCCCTTCCCCACGTTGCACCATGGGACAAGGTGGAACAGTGGCATGACTATAAGCACCCCTTGAGTCTATATGCATCAGGAAGCCGTTTCTTCCGAAAATGCAGAATCGCTCAAATCAAAGTCTTTTGCCTGGCAGTGCAAGACTTTTCTCAAGCTCTCACCATGTGGGATTCCTCTCTTGTTTTTACCCCACTGTTCAGTCACTTTAATAAAAAGCGGGTTCACCTTCCCTTGCTTTCGCTTGGTATCCCTCCGTCCGGGTTCACTGTAGCCTTCAAATCACAGTTCAGTTAACCTTATCAGTTCTACTAGCGTATACCATTCAGAAACTTTTAATGACTTTTTAAACAAATATTTAGTTCACTCAGGCCCCCCTCCTCTGGGCTCAGACCTTCCTCTGTAAGCAGTTGTGGCTTCCTTCAATTGGGCGCGAGCCTTCAAACCGCCAGCATCACACTTGTTTTTTTGCAATCTTTCATGCTTTCACTTTGACATACTTTCCAGCCCAGTTTACTTTTCACAATCAAGCATCTCTTTCTCATGGCTGCCGTCCTATGCGCAACCCACAACACTGGATACAGTTCAAAGATTTATACCGGCCTCCTCTCACAAGGCCTTCTGGTATCTGCAGTTCCTTTCACTTCTTGTCAAAGACTTTCGACTGTACAAGTTTTTTTTTTTAACCCTTGACTTTCTCCTCGTATTACCACTTTGACTATTCGCCTCCGTGGCTTCTCTCACATGTACAATCTCAGCATTCTTCATTCTTGCTACAATGTGTTTTCGCTCGCTGTTTCTCGACAACCTAGCAAGCACTTCAAACGTTAATGTCAATTTCATATACTATCACAAGCCGGAAGGTAACAAGATTCAGGTGCGAGTCATTAAGTTTAAGTGCCTGACTCTGTTCGACCCTGATGTTGGGACATGTCAAATGTACTAGTTGTTGGTGAGTCTGTCTTTCCCTGAAGTGCTTTGTCTGTGCAGCAGAGTGTGTGTAGGAAAGGGAGGGAGAGAAGGATAACATTCCTAGATAGTACATGGAACAAGGGTGTTCTACAGAGAGACGGGTACCGGGATAGTGCGTCTCTCCACCGGGTGCCCCACCCCCAGCGCCCAGCGATCCTCACGTGCTAGTCCACCCTTGGGAGAAGGCCTTGCTAGTTGGCCTCACTTCGGCTCGCAGAGTCAGCGAAATCCAGGCGCTAGTCCCCTCAGAGCCGTATACTACTTTTCACAAGGATAAGGTAGTCCTGCGGACACACCCAGCGTTCCTACCTAAGGTACCTTCCTCTTTCCATCTCAACAAGGAAATAGTGCTGCCGATGTTCTTTGCTGAACCAAAGGGTGACACTCGGAGGGTTCTGCACTGCCTCGATGTCAGGCGTGCTCTAATATCCTACTTGGACAGGACCAAGGGCTTCCGCAAGTTGGATGCACTGTTTGTCACCTTCGGCGGGTCAAGGCCTGGGTATCAGGCATCCAAGGCCTCTATAGCACGATGGATGGTCTCGGCCTTCAAGGAGGCATATGAAGGACAGCATAAGTCACTTCTGGCTAACATGCATGCACATGCGGTCAGAGCCAAGGCCACAGTCATTGCATTCCAGTGGCAGGTCCCGTGGCAAGTCATAAGCAGGGCGGCCACCTGGGCCATACCTTTTGGCTTTCTGCAAGCATTACAGTTTGGATGCCGGCTCTAGATCAGACGCAGCTTTTCGATAGGCGGTTCTTAGAAACCTGTTTGCTTAAGGAGGATCTCCTCTCCACCCTCGGGCTACACTCCGTTGTAATCGCCTATGCAGTACAGAGGAAAGGGGACGGGACGTAAGAGTAATTAAACATTACTCACCGTAGTGACTAATTTACTCTTAGTTCTTAGTCCCCTTTCCTCCGTACGTCCCACCATCCTCCCCCCTAATAAAACTGGTGTCATTAGGCAATGTTTATCTATTGTTGATGCGTCTATGGAGACTGAGGTGTGGCGCCGGAGGGCAGAGTCAGGGCAGCGCATGCTCCCAGAGCCGCACCCCCACGTACTTCTAAATTTAATGGGGAAGAAGGTTTTTTCTGGTGAAAAAGGTTCCGTCTCCCGTCCCTAGTAAGGGACGCCTATGCAGTATGGAGGAAAGGGGACTAAGCACTAAGAGTATCGTAGTCACTACAGTGAGTAACTTATTTATGGCATTGATGCTGTTTGCTAAACACACCCCAATGCTCCAACTACACGGATCACAACAAAACACTAGGAGGTTGAGGGAAAACTTAGAATCACAAGCGAACCCTCACATTAAGGGTAAAACCCTTGAACAAAACAAAAAGAGCTTGTGACTCAAAAATTACCACTTTCCTGTAGAGTGAGAGAATGTCAGTGCCTCTCCTCCATACACACTAATGTCATCACTGGTGGCGAACAAAAGAGATCAAGAAACGTAAAACTTGCATATTTTGATTATTATTCATACAAATACAATAAATGTGATAAATACAAAAATTGATGTAGATAACTTCTCATCAACTACAGTCATTCATTAGCATATTGTAAGTCAGCAATTGAAGCTAAAATACAGAATACTAAAGTGTACTACCATTGCAGCACGATTCCACAAATTAGGTCCCAAAAGTGGGGGCCTAGATGGTTAAGTGGCTTATACACAGTGATAAAGCATGATAAAATTCATTTACTCACTTACTATCCCACTCATCATCATTCGTACCATACATCCTCTTTCATGAATCATTATTCATTCATACACAATCAATCAATTTCAACAATCATAAAAACAAGCCCAACATGTTTCTTTCCTTCGAACGGGTAATTCCATAGAAATTCATCAGAGGCAGGAAAAATGGAATCATTGCATCATAGTAGTGACCAAAGTCTTCTGTTGCCACATTTGAGGTTATTCTCTTCAAAGTCTAGATACTTTGTGTGGTGGATTTTCAATTCTGTATTATTCGTAGAAAATCCAAGGAGGGGACTTCAAGCAAACTCTTCTCCAGAGTAACAGGTCTGTGCTCCTCAACAAACTCGAGAAAATTCCCGTTCCAAATTTGGTCCAGGATCCATCTTTTTAATGGTTGCTCACCGACTCTTTGCCTGCGGTAGTGGCCAGTGCTTAGTTCAAAATATGGGAGCACATTTCACTTCGAATAGAGCGTCAACTCAATCATACTTCTCGGTTCCTTAACTAAGTAGGAGAAAAAAATCCCTTTGGAATATCCCTGATTTTTCCGTCTCGTGTTTTAATTGGCCACAACGGATTGGAGCTTGCGCTGTCACAGTCTCACTTGCGCCTCGTCTATGTGCCCTTGTTTATAGCACTTCAGTTGAGTCCGTAAAAAGATGTTGCGCTACAGGTCCCTTTGTGAATAGTATCATCCCAACCAGATACGAGAAGCAACCTCTGTCAACTACACGGATGCCATACTGTATCACTGTGATGAATCTGATGATGTCATCACTGCTTTCCTGGGGATAGCCTCTCCCCATGTGGCTAGGGAAAGGCAGAAGCTACCTGATCCTGACTTTGGGGGTGGCATTTTGTGGGAGGAACACATGAGGGGAGGTGACCCAAAGGGGGTTGGAAAGACTTCATCAGACAAGACATGGTATCCCTCCCTTTCCCTCGATAGCACACGCCTTTGTGGCATACTGTAATAACATCTTGCAATATCCCACAAAGGCTTATGATAAAACCTTTAAGGATTTACAATTGAGTAAAAACGAAAGTTCTCAGACGAAGAAGAGGGCTGCTGAAAGGAGGATCACACCGTGAACTGAAGTGAGCAATCTAGTGTTTTGACAAATATGATAGATTCCAAACAACTCCATTTCCCAACGTGGGAGTTCAAATGCACTACAGCTGACGGGCAAGAGAGAGTTCCACCAGGTTGCTGCTACCGGGGAAGCTAAGTTGTCAGCCGAGCCCAGAGAATTCTCCCCAGCTCAGGTCATTATCCCGGAGAGTGGAGAATGAGGTAAGACAGCGGCACAGAGAGAAGGGAAGGTAGAAACTGGTATTCCCAAAGGCACCAGAAACACAACAGTGGAGACGTGAGGTAGTGGAGAAGCTTTGCGCCGGTGAGGGAAGCCTGGTCGTCGGGCGGACCCCTTTATGTCGCAAGGCATAGTCGCCTACACCACGAAGAGAAGCCAAATGGGAAGAAGGACCTGAGAGGGGTCTGAGAAACCAGGGAAGCCATCACAATGCCAGTGAGCCCACGGTGGAGGGTTGGGACGCCGAGTTGTGGTCTGAGAACGTATTCCCTACTGACAGTGGGAAGCAAAGACACACAGTTTGCATCCTAAGTGTTTTTCATAGTCCCTGTATTTGGGGGAATTGGAAGTACAAGTACATTAGTATTCATAAAATTGAAAGATAACAAGAAAGAGGAACTTGCGGAAGCACCATACCCCGTGTTTGTGAGAGGCCTGGCAGGAGAGTATACCAGGCCGCCTGTAAGTATGGCACTCGCACACAAAATGTATGTTAACCTAAAGAAAGTAAGTCCCGGCAAGAGAGTATACTGGGCACAGTGAAGCTTTGATGGCTCAAAGGAAGATCCTTGTCCCTTGGAATTGTGAAGTTGAAAGACCTGGCAGGAGAGCATACCAGGTATAGTGAGAGTCTGGGACCTGCACCCAATTATGTTGAACTTTGATGAAACGTTAAGGTAAGAGTACATTGTTGATCCTTTTGAACATGTAAGGGAATTCAGGGGGCCAGAACAGAGACCCCCCCTGAAAGTGTGAACTGTAAGAACTGAGAAGGTTCAAGGGAAGACCCATAACCCTTGAGGCTGGAAACTTTGAAGAGAACAGAAGAAATTATAGGTGAAGGGAGACCCCTTTCCTTTGTGGAGATATGGAATTTTTGTTTTGTAGCTGCACCTTTTTGCCTCAAAGACTGGCGCTGGAACTTTATGACCTACGAGCCACAGGCTCCAAGAAACTTTCCCTTTGCACACTATATTTAGTTTTAAGAAGTGAGGGTCAGGTTAGGAGTTGGACACAATTTAATAAAAGTTTATATCAACCAAAATGACAACCTTGCGTCTGCTTCTTACTCCTGATTCCTCACACACACTGATGATTTCTAATGAAGGTGAAATGTGTTTGATTGCCTGCATGCTTGAAATCTACGGTATTGGATTGATAGTTATGTATATAGCGGTGCAGTATAAGGAAAAATACAATTTTCGGCAGGAAAAAGCAGGTGTCTGGGCTAATTTGCATACCCATAATGCATTGCCCAGTGGCTCTGAACTGGGGGGAATGTCTATTGGGTGGCGCAGGTGTAGTTGGAATGCAGCTATTGCACTCGTGCTCTCTCTCGCTCTTTCATTGTCAGTTTGGAGGAAGGGGAGTTGCTGGTCACCCAGTGTCCGTTTTGATAAGCTCTGTCAATGTGATGTGGTTACCAAAGTACAACATTGGTCTTTTTATTAACAATATGATTATTCTTGGCTGCTTTCGTAACGTCTGGGCTGCCCCCCCCTTTCTTCTAAAACTGCCCCCACTTTTATCGCTAGATCCAAAAATCTGTTCTGTTCTTCCACGCTCTGGCACGTGCATACAAATGTTCTGCTGCACTGTGGGAGTAACATGCTGGTGGCATAACACACAGATCTGTTTGTGATCTGTAACCCAGCAATATGGCGAAATATTGCTGAACAGGGGGAGTGTAGGTCTATTACAGTACTTCTGCTTTCAAGCTGAGTGAATGTGATTAAACACTTCCATCTGCCACAGCTGCTACCCAGTATGCCTGCTTTAGTTCGAGATACATTGGGTAAAAATAGTCATTTCAATATTCATCAGCTTCATCAGGCATGTATTTACCAGGATTTAATGCTTCTGTTCAAAATGTGTTTTATTCGTTTTATGTAATTTCTCACACATTTTCATGTGTTACTGCTACAAAAAGTAGGATGTTTTTTTTAACCAAAGCATTATCAGCTGTGTATGAAGTTTACAACTTACTAGCACCAAATATTCCTCCTAGTCTAAACAGAGGGTTTCCTAGAATGCTATCCTGAGAACTTCCTTAGAATAAATCTGCAACCAGACAGAAGAGTTGAATCACTCGGGTCGTAGTTTGAAGCCTCACACAAGGGATTCATCGTCAGTTGGCTATGCCGGCGGAATCCTGATGAAGCTCTGTCCTTCATTTTCTGGGCATTGCCTACAATTAGAGCAGGGAGAACTACCTCGGTCTTAAGTTCAGTGCACCAAAACCGAGACTCTGGTAGTTGGTGGTGCATGAGAAATGGCCCTCCATCCTGTCGTTAAACTCAGTCTCGGCAGCATAAATACAAACCTAAGCATACACTTTTATACTTGCCTAGCCTTCTCACCTGAAAAAGGGCTGCTGTCAAGCCAACCAGATTTCAAATTTACCAGTGCAATAAGATCCTGCCATTTATGCACTTCAACCAACAAGGGGAGCGGTCAAGAGGCCTGGCAATGATATGCCACAACCCTTGAGTTGTGAGATCTAAAAATCACGTCACCCGCTTGTAACACGAGTGAAGCCATACCACCAGAAGATGGGCATGGCAATTGTATTATTGAAAACCTACAACAACTGCCTTAAAAGAAACCATTGTGTGGTGTGGATGTTAGATTGCGACTGTCCACAGGAGCATGAATGATAGGTGGGCTCATCAATCGGATGTGCACCTGAGTGCATGAGGCATAGAAGCGGAATAGCCAACATGTTTTTTTCAAGTTGGCCAGTGACTTGACCATGGAGTAGGGACTGGCGATTTGTTGATCCCTCATATGTGTGTGAAGCATAGAATGCCCACTTTGGTTCACAGAGTGCTTTTTGAGGGATCAGAAATGAAAGCCAGACACAAAGTTGTCATTTTCTCAAAGACATTTTATTTCATGAAAAGGGTGGAAAAATACCTCTCTAACCCTATTCTAAAGGGGAACTCCCCAACCTAGAAACTGAAAATTAACAGTATGTCTGTCAGGATGTCAGTAACTGAAAAAGCCGTCCTTGTGTCCAAAACGTCCTATCCTGACCCTCACACTGCAAACAAAACAACAAAGGGTGCACGGAAATGTCTTTAACCTGATGTTGGCAAAAAAAGCGTTCATATCCAAAAGTATTAGAATTACTTCAATGAAAATGTTCTCCAAGGTAATGATCCTTGGATCCAGAGCGTGGTCCCCTTTTTCTGGATTCTTAATTACGATGGAAAAAATGTCTCATTTAGCTAACAGTTCCTTTGTGTCTTCACTGGACTCACAAAGTTCTTGTTTAAGCAATGGGTTCTGTGATAGATTTTCGAATGGATTGAGTCCTCCCACGTATTCCTTATTTTTGATATTTCCAATATCCCAGCTTTGCTGATTCCGATTTATTTATTTTTTCAGCAGGGGGTGCCGTGCTTCGATGACTGTCAAGTCAATGTCCCTCGGAGGCATCCGTCTCGATGTCGACGTCACCGCAGGTATATGTAGCACGCGCAGTGCACGTTGGCCTCAGTTCTGGTTTTTTCTGTGCTAACAGCTTCGGATACAAAACACCTCATTCCTGACAGGAGTATTTTCAAAATCTCACCACCATCTCGAGTTTTGACGCAAAATGGCTTCGTCTTCGGCGGTGTCCACTCTTCGATCCAGCTTCAAGAAGTGCTGTGACTGCGGTGCAAAGATGACCCTCACATGATCTGACTGTGGTGCCTGGGGTCGAATCATCTGTCTTCGGAGTGCGAGGACTGCCTGTCTATGACGGCCAAAGCCTTGCGAGAGCGTAGAGGGAAGCTTGCAGCAGGTAAGGCCCAAAAAGTCCCTTCTGCACCATCTAAACAAAAAACTTTAGATGAGTCGAGGACAGTTTCTCTTTGTCGAAAAAAGGTCCAAACGTTCCCGTTCACGAAGTGGTTCACACCATTAGTTGATTTCGAGACATGAAAGAAACAGCACCATAATTCGCCATCTTCCATATCTTCTAGTTCACCGGAACGGGTCGTTTTCCCCAACAAATCTAGTTCACCGGCCCAGTGGGAGGAGTTTAGACTCTGAATGTTAAAGGTTTTCGAGAATGCGGCCTTGCCCCCATCGAATACCTAAACGCGATGTTCCGGTCGAAAGACCTCGAAAGCACAAAAGCCATGCGTCCTCAGACCCGACGGCCAAGTCTCCTCAAGAGCGATCCCATCCCTCGAGTCGAGAAAGTCTCCTCAAAGACTAAAATACCGACGTCATCGACGCTGAAGGATTTGGCTATGACAGAACCAAAAAGTGCATCATCAATGCCATCTGCGCCTATACATGTGGAGAAGCCATCAACGTCTCGAGTGTCGACCTCCTCAACGCCATGTGTCGATTCCATCGACATAACCGTCGAAGCCATCAATGCATTTGTCAAGTCCGTCAACAATTTCGAAATTTACGGCTCCTGTGACAACGAATATATTGTCAACTTATGTTGAAAAAACGTATACTCGGCTACCACGTTCAGAATTTTCAAATCCCTCTCTTTAATTTATGGAGATGTAGAGGAGTACGCTGATGAAGAAAGGCCCTTTGGGTTACAATATGGGACACCATCAGAGCCTGAGGCACTCATATCGGAGGACTCATGCATGAAGAACTTGCAGGAATGCCTTCATGAGGCTAGTGGGAATAACACCTCTCCTGAGGTTGAATTTGGGAGGGCAGATCCTGGTGACCACGCTGACGTAACTTACAGGCCGCTAATGTCAAGGGTCATGGAATACATGGGATCGTCGAGACCCACACCTGTTTTTGAGCAGGATGATCTCAACGACATGTTGGACAGAGGGCCACCGGAGGACACAATTGTCTCTTCATTAAACCTTGCAAAAGAGTGGTTGGGAGGCACCAGAGGTTATTCCAGCTGTAAATAAACAGCTGATGGCTAAGTACAGAGTTTCTAGCTGTGACCCTTTTTATCTCTCCAAGCACCCAACACCAGAAAGCCTTGTAGTGCAGGCAGCCACTTCCACAGGAAGACGGAATGCCTATCCTACTATACCCCAGGATAGAGAAGACAAACGGTATGACACCATGGCCAAGAAAGTATTTTTCGGCCGGCAGTATGGTTTTAACATCTGCCAATGCTACGTGCACGCTAGCGAGCTTCACACACACTTTTTGGGAGTGTATTTCTATGGCGTTTACCACATCCCAGAGGGGAAAGAGCAAGACGGTTTCCTTAACATCGTCAAGGATGGGAAGGACGCAATGTGCGAATCCCTCTAGAATGGTCTTGACTCTATTGACAGTATCAGCAGAGCTATGGCAGCTAGTACAGTGATGCACAGATTTGCTTGGTTGTGAAGGTCAGGATTTACCCCAGATGTACAATCCAGGCTTCTCAACATGCTCTTTGGAGGCACACATTTATTTGGAAACAAAGCTGATGAGAGTTTGGAGAAGCTGCAAACTTCCAAGGCGGCGGCAAAATCCCTTGGAGCTGCAATAAGAAAAACTCCAAACTGCCCCACAGGTACACCCTGGAAGGGTAGGTCCTTTTGCCATTACTCCACATTTGGAAGAGTAGAGGACAGCCAGCTCAAAGAGGACAAAGGCAATTCCCTCGCGGTGGTCGGGGAAGAAGTACTAAGACCACAACAGCAGCAGCTGCCTTACCTTCAGCCAATGCGTCAGCCGCTCCAAAACCTCTGCGGTGTTTGTTCACAAGACTGCAGTAGGAGGTAGGTTGTCACAGCATCTGACAGAATGGCAGGCTATTACTTCAGATGCTTGGGCATTGGAAACAGTTGGCCATGGTTACTGTCTACCTTTACTGCAAAAACCTTAGAGTCATCCACCGGGGAACAACTCTTTGAAGGTTCCAGATCCACTACTTATGCATAGGATTTTATCCCTGCTAGAGAAAGGTGCTATAGAACCAGTACCTGTAGCGGATCGGAACAAGGGTTGGTACTCCCCATATTTTCTAATTCCCAAGAAGGATGGAGGATTAAGACCCATCGTGGACTTAAGACTTGAACAAGTTCCTCAGGAAGGACAAGTTCAAGATGGTAACCGTTTCTCAGATCCTTCAGGCTCTCCAGCTTCAGGATTGGATGGTATCATTGGACCTCCAGGATGCTTACTTTCATGTGCCAATCCATCACAAGCACAGACAGTACCTGAGGTTCGTCATTGGCGGTTCTCATTATCAGTTTCGAGTTCTGCCTTTTGGGCTGGCCTCTGCCCAAGGGTTTTCACCAAGGTAATGTTGGTTGTGGCAGCGAGTCTCAGGTGAGGGGGGATTCACGTCTACCCCTACCTAGACGATTGGCTAATCAGGGCCAGTTCCCTAGAACAGGCCCTGGAACATCTCAGCTTCATCTGTCACTCCGTTCACAGGCTGGGCTTCTCGCTCAACTTCAAGAAGTCCCACATGATACCATTGCAAAGACTCCAATTTGTCGGAGCAGTCCTAGATGCATCCCTGGGAAAAGCCTCGCCACCAGAGGTGAGGGCTGAAGACATTCTGCAGATGGTGACAAAATTCCAGAATGCCCAACATTTCCCGGCCTTTGATTTTCTGATGTTACTCAGCCTCATGGCATCTTGCATTTTTATGGTGCCAGAGGCTGGCCTGAGAATAATATCTCTGCAGTGGGCTCTCGGGACCCAGTGGTCACAATTTTCAGGAAGAATGTCAGATCTCCTAAAAAATCCCAAACAGAGTCTCACTGGATCTTCAATGGTGGGCCTGTCGAGAGAAAATTTTGAAAGGAGAACTGTTTTGGCAACCGTGGCCTGAGATAATAGTAGTGACGGAAGCCTCAGTCACGGGGTCAGGAGCCCATGCCAACGACTTGACCATCAGCGGTCGTTGGTCTCCATCTGAGTCCAAACTACATATCAACCTTTTAGAGCTGAGGGCAATCAGACTAGCGCTGGAGGCCTTCCTACCATCTGTACGGGGAACGAATGTCCTGATGGACAACACAGTGGCCATGTACTACCTCAACAAAAGAGGTGTAGAGTCACTACCACTTTGCAGAGAGGCAATACAGCTCTGGTTCTGGGCAATACAAGAAGGAATATCTCTAACGGCAGTTCACCTGGCCGGAGAGAAGAACACGACGGCGCCTGGTCTGAGCAGGCAGGGCACAGCTTCCCACGAGTGGGAACCAGCTCAGGAAGTCCTTCAAGAGATCTTCACCCTTTGGGGAACCCCTCAAGTGGATCTGTTCGCGACCAGTGCTAACCGGAAGTGCGAACTGTACTGCTCAAGGGAATTTCCCCCGAAAGGAGCTCTACGAGACGTGTTCGTGGTGGACTGGGAGTTTCCACTCCTATATGCGTTTCCTCCAACCCCTGTCATTCCTCACGTAATCGGGAGGTTGAGAAAGTTCATGAAATCCATGATCCTAGATACCATGTACTGGGCCAGGAGGACGTGGTACCCGACCTTCTGGACATGTCCATCTGCCCTCCGATAAGTCTTCCACAAAGAGAGGACCTTCTCTCGCGAGAGGAGGGTCAGGTTCTCCATCCGGATATAAGGACTCTCAGCCATCATGCATGGTTTCTGAGAGGTTGAGATACAAGGATTGGGACCTCCCGGACGACGTAATGGAGATTTTGCTTTCGGCCAGAAGGCCAGCAACCAAATCCCTATACCGCTGCCATTGGAATAAGTTGTGCAGCTGGTGTAGAGACAAGAATGTTGACCCTTTCTAATTTAATACACCAATGGTTTTATCCTTTCTATTACATCTGGAAAATCTGTGGCTCTAGATTGGTACCATCAAAATATATCTGGCAGCGCTTTCTATTTCTTAAGCGCACTTCAGAGGAAGTCCCCTACTTTAAGATTCTGTCAATAGTACAATTTTTAAAGGGACTAACTAATGTTTTCCCTCCAAATTCCACTGTGGGACCTCAACTTGGTGTTCAACTACTTGATGGGAGTTCCTTTCGAGCCTCTACCTTCTTGTCCATTAAGACTTCTGACTCAGAAAACTGTCTTCTTAGTGGCAATTATAGCAGCCCGAAGGGTGAGTGAGCTACAGGCTTTATCCTGCAAGCCTCATCATACTGTCTTTCATAAAGATAGAGTGGTACTGAAAGTGAATCCTACGTTTCTTCCCAAAATTGTTTCCGAGTTTCATATTAATTTACCATCTTTTTATCCTCCTCCACATCCGGGGAAGGAAGAACAAAGTCTTCACAGGCTTGACCCTGACATGCACTGAGCTTTTACATCTCCAGATTGGCAAAATTGCGACAGGATGACAAGTTATTTGTGGGCTATTCAGGTTACAAATTGGGACTAGCCATTACCAAGAAAACTATATCCATGTGGATTATGCTAACAATATTGGAATGTTACAAACTGGCAGGTAAAGACTCTCCAGAACATCTAAGAGCCCATTCGACCAGGGGCATTGCAACTTCGTCTGCCTTGCAGAGGGGAGTTGCGATAAAATATATATGTGCGGCTGCCACATGGTCATCTGTGCACACCTTTACTAAACATTACAGTTTAGACTCCTTCTCGGGCCAAGATTCTGCTTTTGGAAAAGCAGTATTGCATTCAGTGCATACACAACCATAAAATATTGATGCCACTCTAATTTCTACTCCCACCTCCAAATTACATAAACTGCTTTGGGAGTGTATCAAAGATAAGGAATACGTGGGAGAACACAATCCATTCGAAGAACATGGTACTTATCCCTGGTAATGCTCTTTTGATTGGATGTTCCTCCCACATATTCCTTATCGCTCCTCCTAACATACCCCACGGTAGAATTTCCCTTGCAGTTGCAGTCTACGCTCTCTCAAGGGGAGTAAACGTCGAACACAAGATAATGCTCCACTCATAAAAACGGAACAGAGTCCAACGGGCACTGCGCCTGCTACATATACATGCAGTGACGTTGAGACGAAGGCCTCAGAGGGACATCGACTCGACAGGCATCGACGCACAGCACCCCCTGCTGACATTTCTTTTCCGAGCCAGCAAAGCTGGACTATTGGAAATATCAAAGATAAGGAATACGTGGGAGGAACATCCAGTCGAAAGAAAGTTACCAGGGATAAGTAACTTGTTCTTCTGTAGAACTTCTTGTAATTTTGCAGATCGCCTGGTATACTCCCCTGCCAGGAATCTGTATACAATTTCAACTGATTGGTATACTCCCATGCCAGGAATGTATTTATTTATTTTAACTTATTGAGCATTTGTAAGGCGCTTTATACAGCAGAGTTGTGTTTCAAAGCGCCATAAGGCTAAACGGAAGGGAACAGGGGAAATAATAACAATAGCAAAAACAGTAATATATAGTCGTTTTCCTAATAGGCCTTGTGGCATTCAGCCGTATAAGTGCATTGAGGTGAAGTGCAGGGGACTGGGATGAAATGAGGAGCAGAGGAGTGGACAAGTGCTGGAGGAGGGACCGGGAGGGATGTGCTAAAGGGAGCCAAGGAGGAGAACCTCAGGCTAAATGCTAGTACAGGCGACTCAAGGGTGGGGTGTAGAGCCACACGATAACACATCGCCCCTCTCCACACTACCCTCAGTTGACTTCTGCACTGCTAGTCCCTGCTTCCACCCTTTGATGTTACTCCTCAGTTCATCCTTCCACGATCACTCCCTACTCTACTACTACTACTCTCCACATGTCTACTACTACGCTCTTCACCAAACTACTGCTACTCTTCTTTCCCAAACTCAGGGATAGGGTGCCCTGTTCTCCCTTCAACTACACTAACTGCTCTGACTCCTTCCCCACATCTCTTCTATACCCTTCTGCTTGCACCACACTCTTACACTCCTCTCTACTAGCCCCACTCTCTCCTAACACTCACTCTCACCTAACACTCACTCTCACACTAACCACTAATATCCCATTCCCCTACTTCTATCTCCCTCACTTGTCTCCATATTTCAATCCTCACCTTCTATGCAACTCCCACCCACCTCCTACACTACACACAACCAGTACCTCTCTCTCTCACTAAGACCTCACCTTTATGAAGCTCTACCACCAACTCTGCAACACTCCGCTCTTTGGTCCGTCCTTCGCCAGGTCTCGATCCACGTTCACCTCCTCCTGTGACCTCACCTGAACAGCCCACACTCTGCCTTTCCTTTGGTCTGATTTTATATTGTGGGGCTGGTGGTTCTGTTCCTCCCTCCCCTTCCCATTGGCTGCAGCTCTCACCTGAGACTTTGCACCAATCAGTGTCTATCTTTTCCCCAGGACCCAACACTCTCTAATGGTTTCCCTGCTGTTTTACCCTGTTGTGATGCAGGCCTGGAATATTGATTTCTTGCTGTTTTGGAGAGTTTGGAGATTGTCTGTGGTACTGGATGCTGTTGGGCTGTGATGAATTCTCAAGGATCGTCTTTGTTATTGTTTTGCGGTTTCCCCTTTTGTTTGAATCCAGAATGGGTCTTCTTGGTTGTTCTGAGGTGGATTCAGGGTTTTGCGGTTCTACATAGAATCATGGGCAGCAACTATATTGGGAGTGATTGAGAGAAAAATAGTGGTACCAGGGATGATGTGTGTGGCACATGAGGTATTTTCAGAGAAGCCCCATCCCCAACAACCATTGGGACATTCCCGTGTGAAAACAAAATCAAAATATCGAGGCTGAGTACCCCAAAAGGAAATACACTGAACACGGGTTACAAAGGAACATACAAAGATCTTTAATTTATACTGAACAGTTTCAGAGAAAAAAGGTAACCGATAGCTATCGGCCTTCAGTACAACACAACGAACTCCAGCGTGGTTCAGTGTGCTTAGTGAGAGAGGCTGTATATTAGAATTTGTTGCTCTTTTATACATTTTGCGAACATGATGTCCAACCCTACTTCGGGTTAATATTCCTCTAATGCATTACTGATGTAGGGTTCATGCCGAGTTCGCACCACTATATGCATAGAGATTGCCTTTAATACATTCGCCAACAAGCCTACACGGTAACTGTGTATTTTAGGGTTTCTCATGAAGGTCTTCTCAAACATTAATACAATGTAGTTAAACAAGTGTTCTTAGTTCAGTATTTGGATACATTGTTCTTAACATATGCTCGTGGATTAGTTTCATTGCACGAATAATCCTTTACACACAGGTCAGCGAAGGACAAGGTCTCAGTTCACGATCCCAACAAGTGGCCTGCAGGCAAGTTACATATTAATTACACACAGAGGTCAAGACGACCATGTTGTATTTCGAAATGACATCGTCCACTATTTTAACTCACAGGGTGACTTTACAGAGAGAACCTAAAATGGTGGATTGACCTAAAATGGCGGCTTCGATTCTAAGGTCAGGACCTTGCAACACAGATTTCTTCGCAAGTGGCTTATGAGCAGCTTGGCGTAGGCCAATATACATATATTCGTTTCAATATGAGGTACAATATAATTTCCCGTTTGACACCTGGGGCTGGGCTAGTTCTGGCTTTTGTCTTAGTGAGCCTTCTGCCCCAGAGTGCATAGGGTCCCTCCCAGTCCTCCCCGTTGACACGGTCATGGCCCTGACCCTGTCACAGAAATTTGTAAATAGAAGTCATAACAAAAATTCTAAACAATATTATAAAAACAGGTTAAAAATCGATCGGTTATATATTGACTTAAATGCAGTAAATAATTATACCCAGTAGGTAATTTTCTTAAGGAACTAGACTTTATCATGCATGCTATGCTCCTTTTAAGAAATCAGTATAACAAAAATATGAATGCCCATTTTTCATCACTGTAAGACCAGGGAACTTACAAATGTAACATCAATAATATGTCTGAGTGAGCACACTAATACGATCTTTTGTGAAAAAAAAAGTTTATTTAAGACGCATTATTTGATAAAGCCAATATATGTACTCTATTAATCCCATAACTTTGTATGAGGAAAGTAATGAACTAAAGATAATTAAATTAATTTAAATGTACAAATAAATAATCAAAATTCATTCAATAGACTTAAAGTGACAATACTTATATTTCAATCAAAATGCATTAAATGCACTTGACATGACCATGCTTCACCATGTTAGTGTTGTGAGAAACGATACAATGAATTCCCTTGACCAACTTTAACTTGAGGACCACTGTTTAACTGCATATACTACCTCACCTCTTCCTCCTTCTGCTCCTCATTGAAATCACTCCTTCTTCATTCCCCTCCCTGACACCCTTCCCCCTCTCACCCTTCTCTCCCTCCCTCTAGTACCCTTCTCTTTGTTCTCTTTATCTTCCCCTTCTCTCCTAAATTCTCCTTCCTCCTACTACTCACTTTACTCACTACTCTGTCTCCCTCTTCCCTCCTTCCCATCCCCTTCCACTCCTTTCCCTTCTCAAGGCAAATGTTTCTCCATGCCGATTTTCTGGTTTGATTCATGTATACTGTTATTGCTTCTACTGTTCTATGGATTAAGGCACTATATAAAACAATAAATACAAATACAAATTCAAAAAGTACATCAAATCACAAATATGTTGTGTGTGCTACCAAACATGATTAGTCTCTACTGCTTAACAAAAATACATATGAAATACATATGAATAATCTGCTGAATACAAATCAATAAGACTGAAAAACTATTCCGAGTTACATAACATCCATTGTTGTTACTAAAATATTAATGTATATCTTCAACATTAGTACAATCTGTCCTACGCCACCTATCTCGTCTCTACTCATCTACTCATTCGCCTCAGTGATTTTATCAGTCTACTGCTGAAATTCCCTCTACACTCCTTTTCACCCATGGGCAGAATCCTCAACTTCGCTATCCATACACTAGAACTTGCAATGATTTCTATGCATAACCAATTATCCTTCAAATGCTGCTCCTTGACTTTTAATCAGTGCTGTAAGGAAGGCATGGTACCATGAATGAAGACAGAAACACATGAGGCACAGTGCAAGGGTGTTTATTTAGCAAAGATGGGGTGGTAGAACGTTTATCTAGCCCTATATCTAAGGATGGGAGCAAGCTCAACCCATTATATAATAAATAACGCAGTACTAGTAGTGTCTTGTCAAATCAAAATGGCCTACACTAAAAAAAAAAAACGATTGCCAGCTCTTACGCTATTACAAATGTGTGCAGGGAAAAAGGTGTATGCAAAAGAAAACCGTGTTCAAGAAAGTGTGTATCAGGATGACTGAACAGTCGGGTTCCCTTTCCCGTGTTTACAGGACGGAACAAGGTGGCACACTCGGGCGTTGGAACACTCTCTGGCTTCTTCAGCTCAAGCATGCAGTTCAGGACATAAGCCAGGGCCTTCCGCGACAGAGTCTCTTTCCAAAACAGTCTCTCATCCGTAGAATGCCTGGGCACACACAAAACAAAGTTCCTTCTATTTAGGATCCTAAATTTCTCAAGGCTCAGGTTCACAGTTCATACTGGGTCTCTCTCAGTCAGATTCGGACCCCTTTTAAACACAAAGTCTCAATAGGTATCCCTCGGTCGGGTTCGGACATTTCACACGGGATTTAAAAAATCCTGAAGTGCTCGGACCTCTCAACAATAAGCACTTGATTCCACGTAGGTCTCCCTCGGTCGGGCTGGGACCTTGCAATCACAACACTGGTAGGGGTTTCCTTCCCCTAAACTTCGAACCCCCTCAATTCACAGTTTCTCAGTCTTAAATGTTCATCTAAACAGAGACCTTTTTCGATTGGGCACGTTCACTATGCCGGACCACTCTGTTATTCTGTAGCATCTGTTCACAAGTTATAGGAAAGGTGCAGATGTCTTTGAGGTTGTATTTCCCATACATGTCCCATAATGCACCTCTCCTTATTGTTAAATAATGGATTTCATGCTTGCAAGAAAAGTGCATATATTTTTGACAAGTTCCTGCTTCAGCCTCAAACGCGCGCCGGGTTTCCCCTTACTCAGAAATTCACCGGCCATGCGATACTGTTAGGAAAAGACTTGCCGCTCTCAGATCTGAGGCCCGGGTTTCACCAACTGCCCCTCTCTCTCCCTGGGGATCAACATCCACCCAGGGAAAGCAGCACTGGCCTGTATCTGGCCTGCTGTGAGCAGCTGTCCTTGCTTTTTTGGCTCTCTCCAGGCTTCAAGCAAGGCCCAGCCACACTGGGACAGCGTTCCGGCGTCTCACTTTTCCTTGGTCCAAGTAGCAAATGGGGCTGGGATTGAGAAGGGATCTCCTGCTGAACTCAGTCACGCAGCCTCCCTTCAGTTCTCCCAACTAATGCTCCCTGTTCTGCTACTAGTAACACCACTCTTTATTCACCTGGGTTTCTTTAACACGCTGCAGATGTTATTTCTGGGCTGAGTCTGCCTGTCCTTGCCTGACTCTATTAGTGGGACAGTCTAGTATTAGCATGGGGCATTCTGTCTTCTCGATCTGTGTTGTTTTGAGTATTTTTCTTCTTAGTTGCCGCCTCTTCTTCTGATTTTCGAAATTGGAGAGTGGGAGTTGTGATGGAAAAATTGTCCTTAAAAGGCAGAATAGGTGTGATTGTGATTGAGCGCGTGATCCTGCTTGTTCTTAGTGGGGCAGAGCCACTGAATATTACTAGAAGTATTCTTTCTAGTTGTAGCAAATGGGTAACTCAGTGGGGTAAGGGAATTATGGGAATTGTAGTTTCCTGTTGTGACGGTAGATAGCTTGTGTACGTACACGTCAGAAATGGAGGGATGCATTAAATGTCCTCTGCGTTTAGAAGGGGGGGGGCAAGGTTACTTTTAATGGTCAAAAGATGGCTTGATTTCCCATGGTGTTTTATATTTCTCTTTTCTAAGCTAAAGAGTTGGGGTGTGACAGGATTCTGCTGACAATATCCTTCAACGACAGAGGGGATATCGGGTAGGGGCATGTCGGACAAAAGTGGAATACTGCATCTCACCTGACAGCATTCCTCCACCCATCCCCACCAACCCCCTGTCCAGATGATCCTCCCACACTGGTCCACCGCCAGGGTCTGGTTCCAAAGGCGATGGCCGTGCCCTGACCACCTGAACAAAGAATCCCTGGGGTCTATATGTGAAACCACCCTCAGATTTCTCACAATGCACAGTCTTGATCCCTCCTCACCTGTCTTCCCTAATCTGTTGCTTCACTTCTAAATATAATGCCCCTCCTCCATCTAGAAAATGCACCCTTACTCCCCAGGCTGTTTCTTCCTCCGCCCTTATCACTCTTTCTCATTCTATTAAATATTTGCTAAGGACTATTTGCCTTCTCCCTGGTTTATGTTTTATCTTGCCGCTCCAACATCTATACTTCTTAACGTATACAAGACACGTGGTACCAGGAGTGCTGTGCTCGCTGCATGTGTCTCATGAACATGTTTCTGTTAAAGCACATTGTTCCTTTTAATACAAATAAAATGAGTTTGAAATAGGACGAGGATCATGTTGAACAATAATCGAAGTAAATATCTAAAACACACCAAGTCTCAAGGTGCGCCACACACGAAAGACACAGTAGTCATTTACTTGTGCAGGAAATATATATCCTGGTTTATTGAATAGTTTCAGGTTGATACAATAGTTTGAAAAACAAGTAGCCAGACGATATGTGTTTCGAGCTTTGCTCTTCTTCAGGGATGTACTTCATTACATCATGAATGCCATAACCGCACCCAAACAGATCCTGAATCTTATCTGTGTATAGATCAGAGTTCCTTTTAAGGGGTTGTGTCCTCTGATCAGTTTCTTGAATTATGGCAGTTGGCTGGGTCCCAGTTTTACTGGATCTG
The DNA here is from genome assembly GCF_040938575.1 of Ambystoma mexicanum. Lineage (NCBI taxonomy): Eukaryota > Metazoa > Chordata > Amphibia > Caudata > Ambystomatidae > Ambystoma > Ambystoma mexicanum. The sequence continues at coordinate 140,630,113 of NC_090930.1, read as the reverse complement.
TCACAAGTCCCTTCACGTGTTATGTATGATCAGCTGTCTGATAACCGCTTTTCCGTGTTACAGGATCTGTTACAAAGTTCTCCGCCTACTGTGATGTTGGTGGTGTGATAGGCTATATTTACTCGGTTTGGGCAACGCTAGGGAAGCGTCCCCGTTGACGTCTCAATTGTGACCCACCGACTTCTATCGTTCCTGACTCTTTGAACAGGTTATTGGTTTACCCCAAATTCTTTTTTTAAACTTTGTTTTTATTACAGTTTTATTATATTAAAAACATCAACAACATCACTAGGACTGTGATACAGACCAAAACTTCCCTTTCTCCCCTCCTACCTCCACTATCACATCCTTATTTTATACTACTTTACCCCTTTGCCACCTCCCCCCATTGAATGGTATCTTCTTCTACAAAATACCACCATCGCCAGACCTTTTAGTCGTGGTATGTGGACAGTTTCTTCTCCTGTTAGTCAATGCCTTTGGCCGCCTCTGGAGAGGCATACTCCAGAATGCAACATTATCCAATTGGGATAGACCCTACCGTGAGAGAGGGTGGGCACTCTCCTGGTGTATTTGTCCATCTACTGCAGCCCATCTACCTAAACATTGTACCATGCATTCTTCTACTTGTTGTCCAGATATTTAGCCATAAATTCACCCCATAACATTTAGTGCGGAGCCGTTTTCCCATGAAGCGCTGCGGTTATCCTTTTCATTATACATATGTTTGTGGCGGCATTAATCCATTCTTTCTTTCCTGGTATCTTAGCACATTTCCATTGAATCACAAAGCAGGCTCTTGCGGCGAGCAAACGGGGTGCTGCCACCCCCGTCATCCTCCTGAATTCCCCATCGGTCTCCTCCATCGCAAATAGTATCAAAAATGGCCCATTTGTACGTTGGATCCCATCCAGTTCCCTGATCCACCCCAGGACTTCGTCCCAAAATACCCTAATACGGGGACAACCCCACCACATGTACCAGTAATCGGCCCTCTCACAACACAGATGCCAGCACATGGGGATAGCCGACTGAAACATCTTTGAAAGCCTGACCGGGTCATATTGCCATCTATGAGGAAGCTTAATGGCATGCAGCTTGTACTGACTAGCAATCGAAATCTGCAAGACCTCCTTACATATTCTCCCCTAAATTTCAGGATCTGTCTGTTCCGAAATCTCTCTCCCAACTTAGCTTCAGATTCTCTGTTGACCCCTTCCCAGCATTCACCAGTGCTCTGTACATGGCAGCGATCAAGCCCTTAGTTTCCCTCCGTTTGTCTAGGAGCTCCTCAACGGGGGTATGGTGTCTCTGAATTTTCTCCTTCCATTTCTCATTCGTAAGGACCCCTTTAAGCTCGACGAAGGAAAAGATTGAGAGGGGACCTATGCCCAGTGCCTCCTCCAGGTCTGTTATTGTAATAAAGGTGCCTGCTTTCCAAAGTTGGCCCACCCTCTCCAGACCTTCCTCAAACCAAGATTGAAATCTTTTGGGTTTGGGATCGCCTTCCGGACCCAGGGTACCAAGATATGACTCAAGGGATATGGCCATGAGGTAATTCCTCACGTGTCGACCCGCTCCCGCCAAACCTCCCATATGGTACCCAGTATCGGGTGGTCCCTCACTCTATGCAGGAGCTTACTTCTCGGTACCCACAGCCATTCTGCCTCCGTGGCGGGGGCTAGATTGACATTATCTAAGTCAATCCACTGGAGTTCCTTCTGCCCTCTCAGATGGGGGGTGAGGACCCTTAGCTGTACCGCTTCATAGTACTTCTTCAGATTCGGAAGTCCCACCCCACCTCTGTCTTTGGGCAATGTAAGGACATCATATGCTACTCTTGCTTTCTTTCCCTACAATAAAAACTTCAACATTGCCCCCTTCACCTCTCGAAAGAAGGATTCAGGAAGGCGAATCGGGAGCCTTTGGAATGGGTATAAGAATCTAGGTGGGCAAACCATCACCCAAGCCAGAATATGGTCAGTTTCTCCCATCTTTCTAGGTCAGCCCGGAAACCAGAAATAAGAGGGGGAAAGTTTGCCTCAAATGGGGCACCTATCTCCCTCATGAGATTTATCCCCCGGTATAGCAGGGTGTCCCCTCCAACCAATAGTCCCAGTGGGGCAAATCTGTTACCATCTCTCTGCCCAAGTTCCTTCAATGGGAATAGGATCGATTGGCCCTATTGATCTTGAAGTCGGATCGTTCACCATACTGTTCAATCAATTGGGGTGTGCAGTCATAATGTCGAAAAAATAATGTCGAATTACAAAAATGTCTAAAACATAATGTCACATTTTTTATGTTTATATTTATATGTTTTTATGGGTTCCGGGGGTAGAAAAAAGGGGTAAAACCAAAAATAAATTACAAAAAAGGGGGTTTGGAGGGGAACCCCCCCCATTTCGAACAAAAAGCAACCAAAAAAATAAATTCTACATTTTTTTTTTTTTACTTTACATCAATTGGATCATCCTAGGTACGAAGGCCAGGGGGTTCCTTATGTGCCCCAACAAGTCGTCCGCATATAGAGCCACCTTGTACTCCACCCCTCCAAACATGAGACTTTCCACTTGGGGGTCTCCTCTAATTCTCTGAGTCAGTGGTTCAAGGGTGAGGGCGAACAAGATCGGCGAGAGGGGGCAGCCCTGCCTCGTGCCCCTACTTAGGTTGAACCAGCTAGAGTAGTCCCCATTAACTGCCACTGACACCCTGGGAGAGGAGTACACCGCCATTACCCCCTCAACCTAGAACCCAATCCCACTTTGCCCAGGACCTCCTCCAGAAAGCCCCATTCCACCCTATCAAACGCTTTCTTGGCGTCCACTGAGAGAAGGGCTGGATCACCCCCCATATTACGTGACTCGTGAATCAAATGCAAAGTTTTCCGCAGAGTGTACGTGCCTTTTTCGTCCTATTATTTATCCAACTTGATACGAGTGTATCAGGCGGGGCATATATATTTCAGGTTTCGCCGCCAGCACCCTCGTGTAGATCTTGGCATCGATGTTCAAAAGTGATATGGGGCGGTAAGACCCTCACCTTTTGGGGTCCCTGCCTTCTTTAGGGATCACCATAATTAATGCCTGTGAGAATGATTCAGGGGCATCCCCCATCTCAAGAATATAATTAATGAGCTCCACCATGAAGGATAGGAGGGGGGAGATGAATGACTTATAAAAGCCAGCCATGTAACCATCTTCTCCCGGGGCCTTCCCCAGTGGGCAAACGCAATGCCGCCCTTTTAATTTCCTCTGCCGTAATTGGGGCGTCCAGTGTGCCAACCTCCTCATGAGAGAGTTTCAGCATCTGCGTATCAGCTAGGTATGACTCTTTTCCTGTTTTCCTCTGTCTGGCCTCTGATTTATATAGGGCCTCATAAAATGTTGCAAATGCCTCTGGGATCCCCTCTGTCCCTGGGTCCTACTCCCCTCCCTTCTCCTCTATAGACGCTGCCCACCTTTTTGGAGCGCTGTCTGCGAAGTCTGGCTGCTAGCAGTGCACCCGCCTTGTCTCCCTCCTCATAACATTTCTGTTTCAGGAACTGTAATTTCCTAACTATTTAGCCTTCCTCAAAGAGTCGAAGCTCTTCCTTTTTCTGTCTTGCCTCGAGGACCCTAATCTCCCTCTCCTCTGCGGCTTCCTTTGCCCACCTGTCAAGGTGGATCAGTCTCCCCCCTCAGCCTATTCTCTATTAGAGCCCTCTCCCTCTTCTTCCTAGCGCCTTCCTTATCAGGATCCGACGCCACGTTGCCTTCCCCTCTTCCCACACCTTCTTCCTTGGGGCCACTCCCATATAATTCATTATGAAGTATTCACCAATTTCCCCAGCCCTCTCTGTTCGGAACACAGGGTTTTTCCAAAGTGACTCATTGCATCTCCACACGACCCTTTACGCAGTAGGCCTGACCAGTCTAAATCAACCGTTACCATGTCATGGTCCGACAATGCGGCCTGGGAGATTTCCGAGCCCAGTGCCACATCCCATAGGCTACCCGTGACGTACAAGTAATCGATTCTATTGAAAGTACCATGGGGTACCGAGTAAAAGGTGTACCCCTTCTTGTTCTGGTGAAAGTTAAGACATGCGTCTCTGAGCCCATAAACCCCCCAACTTCTCCATGACCCCAGCACACCCCGTACCAAGTGGGTCCTGTGCTCTGGGATCTCCCACTTACCTGTCCAGCTTAACATCGGCCCATAAATTGAAGACACCACCCTGGATTATACGCCCGGAAGACTCCAGCCTCATTTTAGGGAGTGTCCTCAGCAGGAACCGGGGCTGACCTGTATTGCGGCAGTACACTGTCACCAGAGTAATACTCACATTCTGTACAGTGCCCACAACCATCAGGGCCCTACCTTCTACATCTGCCCACTCCTTGGACCCCTCCATTTTCAGCCCTTTCCTAATGAGTATACCCACCCCAGCCTTCCTGTCCCAGTCTCACACCCATGATCCTCTGTTCCTCCACTTTTGCATATTATGTCTCCTGCAGGAACATTACATCGAGGCCCACTCTCCGAAACTCCCTGGCCACCAGTGAACTTTTCGTGGGTGAATTAAATCCCTTAACATTTAACGTGCCCACCCTAAGGAGGCCACCGCCCCAAGAGCCTAAATCTACTGCCATTCTCGCATTTCCACACTCGTATCACCACCCACCTCTCCAGGCGGCCAAGTCCAATACGCTGCCTCCACGCTGCTGCTTACATTCAGCTTAAAGAAGACCCTGTTCCTACCCTTTTCCCCGAGAACCCACTCCCCCTCAAAGGCGTCTGACACCACCCGGTTAACATCACCACGCTGAATTCGGACCACCAGCGGAGACCGTTCACCTCCCTGTCCCTCAATAACACAACCTCCTAATTATTGAGCCCCCCCAACCAGATCACCTCGCTACAGCTCCCCAACAACTCCTGTGACCCACGTACCGTACATTGCTAGGACCCCCACACCCCGGAACTCCCACAGGGCCCCCACATCTAAGTATAAAAACTCTCTGCAGCCAAACCCATCACATTTAACCAAAATTACAGCGCACACGGTGTGTTTCAGGTGTCCACCACTGGCAAATTCGTTCATTCTCCTGTATTTTCTGGAGCCCGGTATACACCTCCCTTTCGGCCCTTGAATACGCCACTCCCTGTCGTCATCCGCTCTCGCCCTGGTTCTGCTCACTTCCAGATTCGTCCAACAGCTTGGACATACATCTGCGGATGTCCCGCTCCGTCGTCCACCTCTGATTTTACCCTTCCATTTTGAATGTGAGGGAGAACCGAAACCCACATCTATTACGTACACCCTTTTCCTATTACCACTTCGTCAAGTGCATGTACATTCTTCTGTAGGCCAGAATCAATGAGGATAGATCTTGAAAACTTGTCACTCTGGCAGAGCCGTAGTTGATTGGGCCCTGTTGCTTCGCTTTCTCCAAGATTATGGTTTTGTCACTGTAGTTATGGACCGGACTAAGACAGACCTGGGGCCTCTGGCAGTCCACCCCCTGTGTATCGTCTTGATATTCGGCTCGTTGGTGGAGTCATCCTCAAATACCAGCCTTGTAACTTCATGAAGTGTTCTTTTCAGGTCTTGCTCCGATTCTTCATCTCTTTCCGGGATGCCAAAGAGTCTCAGGCTGTTCCGCCTTTTCAGATTCTCCAAATTGTTCATCTTCAAAAGGAATTCCTCACCTGTAGGCGCTCCTCCATCTTGTCTATCCTGTGGGTAATTTTGTCTACCCTGCTTCCGATGTCCGCCCTCATGTTCCTTATTTTCTCCATCAGGGTGGCCATGTCCTTTTTGGTTGCGGCCGATTCCTCCACTGACGCTGCCATTTTGTGGTTATTCATGACGTTGTGGGTTATATTTGTAGGTGGCTAACTTCTGCTGCGCTTCCATACACCACCTTCTGTTCCCCTCTGCGTGGTCTTGAGTTCACTCTGACCACTGATGTTCTCCTATGGATCGTAGCTGCCACTTCTGGTGCCACAATCCCTTGAACGACATGCTGTTCTCCTTGGCGGTGGTTTGCCCACCGTAGCCCCCATGGCTGACACATGCCCCTGGATCCGGGGCCCAGGCCACAGAGGTAGGATCAGGATGAGGCTACCTTCGGTCAGCAATATCAGGTTGGCGGGCGCACCCTGTGTCTGGAGCTCCGGAGGAGGGCACCCGCCCCAGCATTGTGGGTCCACCCCTCCTTGTGTGTACTGTTCTCTTCTGTTCATTCTGGTGCCGGTATGTGACCAGGCCTTCAGCTTGGACTGTTTCAGGTGGGTGGTGGGTTTCTTATGCCTGGGCGTTACAGGTGTTCCGTAGTTGGCACCTCTGCCAGAGTCAATAAGTAATTGGGTGGTGGAGCATGCCCTTCACACCACTCCTGTTGCGGCCAAGGTTGACCGAGGCCTAATTGGACTCCATTCTGCGTGTACTGCCACAGCGCGTCACGTGAGAGGAGGTCGTCAGTGGCCTCTCAGGCCTCTGGGTGGTTCACAGAGCGATGTACTTCCCTATTGGTGGTCCTTAGGTGTTACGGCAGATAGGCTCCATCTGTTGTCACATGCACAGCGCTATTCAGTACCCTCCTCCCGTGCACCCCTCCAAGGGGCAGGTGCAGTCACTTATTTGCCTGTTTCTTTGGTGGCCCGTGATAAACTGAGCCGTTGCACCCCTATGGTAGCTAATGTAGCGTGCACACGCTCCAGTATCGGGGGGCCCACACCACAGAGGCTCAGTGTTTGGCCCCTGATCCGTTTTGCTGCCTTGCCTCTATCTTGGTGTCAGGCCTCTGGCTCTCACTGTCCTTCTGCAACTTAAGGCCTTACAAGGCGAGTTCCTGTCCTGCTGTATCAGTGCCTCAGGTGCAGGCTGTTTGGGTCTCCTTAAACCCAGCAGGAGGGAACATGCCCCGAAGTCGGGCGCCCACCCCTACCTGGCTGTACTGGTCTCCTCTGCTCGGTCTTCCTCGGGTGTCCGCAGGGGCCTGGAGCTCGATATAGGTAGGTTGCTCCCTCTACTCTGGGCACTGACAGTGAACCGTGGCCGATGGAGGAAACTCTGTGGGAGGTCACCAAGGATGCTTGTTCCCTTACCCCGATTTCCCCCCCTCAGCCACCCCACGGTCGTGCAGCCGTCAGCGGGCCCTGGGAAGGAGACTAGATGTCCCTGGAGCACTCTGCATGCAAGGCGTAGGTCAGAAGCACCACAGAGTATAAGTCCTCACTAGTGGTGCGGTCTGTTATTTTAGCACTACAGTTTCTGATCCACTGGAATCAACCCGTCAACATCAAGTGTGTGGACACCCCTCCGCTGGTCGCTCTGCTCCTCTGTTTCCCACACTAATGTAAGCAGGGTGTGGGCCTCAATCGACACTTTCACTACCTCCGAGGTCCAAGCGTCCCACCACAGAGGCAGGGAAAGGGTAAGCCCCAGAGCGCCTTCACTCAACCTTACGCCATCTGAGCCGCTACCTCTTGGCTTTGCCATTGTCTTAGTGCAGGATGACGCAGGAGACGCGTAATGGGGCCGGTGCCTGTTGGTGCACTGTAGTACCTCCTGGGAAGGCCCACTCTGAGCAATCCGAGTGGGTCCTTCTCGGTTCGCTCTGTAAGGTGCGGACCTCTCGTCCTCCGGTGACCTCCCACGCTGGGGGCCGTGAAGGAATACCCGATCCCGCTTAGCCCAGGTGCGCCACACCTGCGCCTCCCGAGTCCACTTGGGGGTCGACTCTCCCCTGCTCCGCTGTCCTGCATACAGTGCTCCACCTCTGGAATTGCACCGTCACCGGGGTCGGCGGCGTAGCACGCCAGTCTCTGTGCCGCCAAAGAATCCAGGAGCCAGCTGGCGTTGCTTCGCCCGACTACCGCGTGTCGCCGTTCAACTGGCTGTCTTAGGGAGATCATTCGGGTGTCCGGGCCTGCCCTCCTGCCGAAAGCTGCCACGTCCCACTCATCTTCTTGGGCCTCGGTGGAAAGACGCCTTTCCTTATTCGGGCGCAGGTCCTCGGAAAGCAGAGTTTTCGCTTTCAATTTCGCCAGATTTCAGAAGCCCGTTCTCTTCGAGTACAGGGCCGATTTTCACCTTTTTGGACAACAAATCGGTCGTTCCCACATCTCACTGTCCTGTCTATTTTGGGGGCGGGGGTACAAGTCGGGGCTCAATCCACTTTAGAGGACCGTGAGAGCTATGCAGAGGCTCCCTGCATCTGCGCGCCCCCTGGTGGCACCCCACCCCCACATTTCTTAACATTATTCTTTAGGAATTCCAGTCCTGTATCCCAAACGTTTTCTTTTTGCCAAAAACTGCCCTCCATTTTAAGTATCATTGTTCAGCTCGCTTGCAGGCCTGCGCATGTCATACGACAAAACCATTACACGTGTGCAGCACTTTATAGATTGTATTCAAATTGCTCTGAAGGTGTTTCCTGTACAAGTCTATTTTTGTTATGGTGTAATGTCCTATATCGCCTGAAAAATGCTTAGGTTTGTAGGTTAATGTGGCATCCTGCGTGCACAGGGTCAGGGTTGATGAAATCCTCTCTCGTCGGTTGCCAGGGCATACAGTGTCAATGGAAGGCCTCAGTGTGGGGATCTCCATGGTGTAGACTTCAACCTGCAGAATATTAGGAAGGAGCCGGTCTCTACGTCTCACAGGCCACAGAAAGGAATGTGAGGTTGAATGGTGTTTTTTGGGAGTAAGGACCTCAGTGCTCATAGTGTATGAAAAGAAATAGGGGAACTATGTTCACTGCTGGCCTGTTCCCGGCCCCCTCCCCCCTCCCCACAAGCCCCATCGCCACTCCCCCTCCTACATGCAATAAAACCCCCTAAACAAATGCGCCTGCTGTTTAAGGGAATGTTCAGTGCCGAGCACTGAAGTGCAAGTTTCAACTTCTTCCTACACCTTTATTTTAAAACTAAACCATTCTGGAACGGGTTCTTTTTAAAATAAAAGCATCGGAGCAGTAAAACTTAATTTTTAAAAGTAGAGAAGCACCGCTCCTGCCCACTTCGACCAAGGGCTGAGATCAGGCTGCAAGTCTTTTGGAACTTGGCAAAGTCCTCCTCTACTCTTCCAGAGGACTTGAGGCCACCCTGAGTGTGGGGCTGTGTCTGAAGCGTTCTGGCCCCAAACATTTTTGGATAGGATCTGGATGAGTGGCATCATAGGACATTATTTGTTCGACTGGTGTGCAGCCGAGAAGAGCCTTTTGTACCAGGTTTAAGATTTGGATACATGATTTCCTTGATTGGAAGCCAATGTAGAGAGATCAATGCAGGTTTATAAGGTTGTGACGTTTTAAGCCCAAGACTAATCGCCTTGTGTACTCTTTGCAATGCTAATAGTATGTTGATTTGGAGCTTTGTGAACAACCTATTACTCACTGATGAAACAGATTATTGTTTTTAATCTGAGTGCAACCTTTTTCAAGAAGGGGGCATGTTAAGAAACAAAATGGGGCGATACTGCTTAAAAGAAATGAATTATTACATTTTAGTAACATGCTGAACTTATTTTTCTTATCGTACAATGTTAATTTCTAATTATCACTTCCACTCTATTTTGTAGTCTATTTTGTAATGAGCATTGCCCTTGTTTTACCGACCAAAGCACATTATCAAAACATAATACCCATTTAAAACCTAGAATAACATTTATATTATTAACTGGAGTATACTCCAATTGTACTCTTTTGAAACACCGCTATGAGAAATGGAAAGGGGACAGATGGCACCAATGAGGGTGCTGGCTGTTTTGCATAAACTCAAAGAGCACTTTGAAAAAATAAGAATGACAACAGATATTTCTACTATTTGATATACCGTGATGAACTATATATACTCATTTTCACAGCTTCCTTTTTTTGATGCAAGGATAAAAGGGATGCGGCATCTGTCACTCTGAGCCGAATTGAGCCAGAATTTTAGAAGAAGAGAGCGCCGAGTGGGGAAGCTGGTACACAGACATCCTTAGAGAATGCTAAAATAATGTTACAACAGTGACATTTATTGACCATCTATCATTATTTTGTTTGACTGCTTTTCTGTTTCAATAAGAAAAAGAATAAGAATAGAATAGACAAGGTTATACAATAGGGAGTCATACATCTTTACAAAGTCATATATCTTTACAAAGCCCCTATTTGACAAACTGGACCGTCTGGGTGTCACCTACACTAACTATGCAGATGACACCCAGATACTCCTAACATTGTCAGGCACCTACGACACCGATGTCTGTCGGATCAACAAAGTCTACACCATCATTCAGGCATGGATGGCCACACATGGCCTCTGCCTGAATGATGATAAGACTAACCTACTCCTAGTTGGCTCACCCAATAACCTTCAGAAACTCAGTCCCAACTACAATAGCATCCTCATTGATGGGAACAACATACCCATTGCCAAAGTTGTAAAAACCCTGGGTTTCTACCTCAATGCCAACACCAATCTAACCAAACAGGTTAATATGACTGCCTCATTACTGGCCAGAGTACTTATACAGTCCAAACTGGACTACTGCAATGGCCTATTTGTATTTGTATTTGTTTTATTTGTAAACAAGCACCGTCAGGCCCGGAGGCATCAGGGCGCAACTTGGAACATGGTTACATAGCGAACATAGATACAGAGCAAGGTAATTCAGAACATACAGCAATATACAACATTTACAACATTTACACAGCCGAGTTAGAACAGGCGTTTACTAGGGCACGGCTCCAGGTACATAATAAATACGGTATCAGGGCTGGTTGAAGAGCCATGATTTTGTTTTAGATTTGAAGGTACTAAAGCTATATAAAAGCCTATACCTAGGTGCTAACAAAACCATAATTAACAAGTTGCAGGTTCTGCAAAATAATATGCTCAAAGCTGCACTAAATATACCAAGAAGAGAGCACATTTCAGCAACTCTACAAATGGCTCTCTATACAAGAAATAAATTGACTTAAGATCCATCTGCCTCACCTACAAAGCTCTGAACCACCAAGCCCCACCATATCTCAGACAAATTCACTATGAAATTGTCTACTAGAATCACAAGATCTACTAACACATCCTGCCTGGTAGTGCCCAGGTACAACTAAAAAAGAGCAGGTGGTACTAGTTTCCCGGTTCTAGCCGCTCAATTATGGAACACTCTTCCACAGGACATCAAAACTATCCAAACCTTTGAAAAAGTTATAAGTCACGTCATCACATGGCTACTGAACAACAACTAACTCTACTGATTTTACACCTGACACCACTTTGTACTCCCCCTAAATTACGTATTTATCTCTCTACCCTTCTAGTATCACATTCCTCTTATGCTTCCCACCTATCTCTGCCTTTCATTTGTTCTTATGTTACTGTACTCATTATCTGTAATCTGCCTGCCTTATAATTGTATCTTGTAACCATTGTATAATTGAATTGTGTACCACATCCTTTACCTAAAGCGCCCAGATACCTCTGGGTCAGGCGCGCTATATAAATAAAATGAACAAACAACAATGTCTGAAACTTAGGTACTGGGATGGATATTCCTTAGACATTTCTTACAGCGGTCCAAGACTTTGAGAAATAATTTACACTATAGAGGGCACAGGTGTTATGGATATCTATTACTGTGGGTAAAAAAAACATGGCATAGCTGTTTTTTTTAAAGTAAAGGAGTAGAATAGCTGGCCCATAGCTATCCTCCTGAACATATTCAAATACTGTGATGGCTAAATGTAATTTGGTTATTTTTATGTATGTATATTTGTAACTAGCTAGCACAGTGTTACCTTACATCTAGTGTGTGTATGTATATATATATTTCTGAGGCTTGTGGAATCTGCTTAGATCACATGCTGTGCATAGGCCGACATCTAGTGGAAGCTGTGCAGTATTACAGTTTGTTTTTCGAAACTTGAAAATGGGTGTCGACACAGGGCGTGCCAGTAATACTATCCCTAGTGTGACGTCCACTGTACCCATGATCCCTCACGCATGTAGGACCCTCAGATTGTTTTTTTTTCGCCATACTTGTCAGAAGCATTGCGCGGAGTTCCCTGGCTTTAAGCCATTTTGACGAAAAATCAATATTAATTTCCCCGTTCTTCCAATCCCACGTCGAGACATTGAAGATTGACGCCGGTCCGAAGAACAAACCACCGTCGAGAGCTGCACGACGGACTTCGGGCCTTGGAAGGCGTCTGGCCTCGGCCCTGCAAGTATGGAGAGTGGGGGGTGGAAACCTACTCTACACTCTTTATTTCCCTACACACACTAGCCCGCTGCCATAAGGTGACATATGGAGAGTACTCCATTTCAATTTTGCCCCAAGTGCAACCGCAAGTACCCTGGGGTTGACAAACACGCCACCTGTAATCTATGCTTGCCGAGGGACCACCCCGAAGCTAACTGCAGAGCGTGTACGCTTTTTAAAGCTAAAACACTCAAGGACCACTCCACTAAACGTTGGGCCCACCACGCCAGGCAGCTCGAGGCCATGGAAGCAGTGGGTGCCTTCAGTGATGGTAGCGCCGCCGCGCATTCAGACGGCGAGGGCACAGGGGTGTCGAAAGACACCCAAGCGCTAGTCCCCGACCTCGGAGGATTGTCCGGCAGGGCAGTTATGGGGAGCACACCCAGCTACCCAAGCGCTGCACTTTCTTCTTCAACATCTAAAGACACTAAGTCAAACCGAGACTCGACACTTGTGTCGAGTTCTCGGAAGAAAGAGGCACGTAGAGAGCGGTCCACCGAATAGGTGTCCTCTGGGCATTCCAGATCGAGATCGCCGCACGACACACGGCAGCTGTCCACAGTTGCCAAGAGTGCCTCGCTCCCTAAAGTAACAGAGGTTCGTTCGTCAGGAGACGAGTCCGACCTCCATCCCCAAGCCGCACACCCAAAGTCAGCCCGGCAGCACGTTCGGCGTCTGCCTCCGAGTCCAGACGTGCGCACTCTAAAGAGAGAGAAAGTACCCCCGAATCTCGATGCCAGGCGTCCAAAGATTACGAAAAGGCCAAACCGTCAGGGAAACACTCTTCCACTCACGGGAAAGGGGAGAAACAGTAGAAAAGGTCTACACTTACAACTTCTGCACCCCAGGTACACAAGGACAAACGCAAGTCGTCAGATAGAGACAAATCTAAGACCCCTGTCCCTTTGTCTTCACCCAGGCTCACCCCTCCCACTTCTTACGATATGGGATTAGAAGAGGAACCTCATCAGGTGGTTGTCATCCCCAGTTCCAGAGAATGGAGCACCTTGGACATAGACAGGGTGATGAGGAGAATGTCTTCCTTAGCTAATTTTTATGAAAAAAATCCACAGCATTTTCTTAGCTATACCCCTGACAATGCTACTCGTTCAGGATCCAAGGACCCCCAGCCTCCTAATAAGAGATCTCGGCTTGATACTCCAGCTCAGGAACTGTCTTCAGACCCTTACCATATTCAGCCTTACCAACAGTATGGGGATGACCCAGACGTTATGGTGCTGGACGACCAAACTGGGTTCGAGTATTATGGAGATGACAAGGGCCAGGATGAGGAGGAGGAAGATGAGGCGGAGGTCTACAATATGGACTCCCCGGTTAACAAGGAACCACAGGTTTCTGACTCGCCTATAGATAACCAGCCCCTTCTAAATCAGGTCTTGGCTAAAGCTGCAGAGCACTTCCATATAGATACGCAGCGGGCACAGGAAGAGAGGGACTTTGCAGAGGAGCTAGTGGGGGACAAAAGACCCATTGTTCAAGCCATTCCTCTTCTCAAATCAATCCAACGTACAATTGTTCCTTCCCTTCTCAATCCTAATCTCACTAAGGCTGTGAACCCCAGAATTGTGAAGATGTCAACTCAAGCCCGACTCCTTGGTAATCACTAACACTAGAAAGAGAGCAGGGACACCTCTATCATCATTGGAGTCTCCCCCAGACAAGGAGAGCAAAAGAATCTACGGTTTAGGAAGAAAAGTAGCCTCCACTCCGCTTACCAGGCAAGGATCGCCAATGTTAAGACGGATTCCTGAACTCTGTCCTGGAGGCGCAGAGGTTCGAAGGCCAGCCTAGTTTCTTGGAACGGGGTAACCTCTGGACAAGCCAGACCAATCAGGGTAGCGATCGCGGCGGTCAAGACTAGGTCTCAAGAGGGGTGAGGGTGACTGAAAGCCCGCAATGAGCACACAAAGCAAGGACACTTACAAATTACTCCAAACAGGTGTTATATTAAAAATATATACACATTTATTACAAGGCCTTTGTAACATTGACCATAGCGAATAATCACGATAAAACTCAAGTAAACCAATACTTCACACTCAATACAATATATATACAATACCACAGAGTCTAACGAGAGAGACGCATGAAATATGCAGACCACCTAGATGGGGAGGAAAACAGGCAGTGCGAATACATGTTAGACCCAGTCCGCCTTCAGAGGCACCTAACTAGAAGGAAGTCCGAGCCCTACGAAGAGTGGAGCCTTGTGGTCAAAGGTACCTGCACACGTGGGTGCCAATGGGCAAAAGGAAGTCTCTGCGAGGACGTCAGGCAGATCCACGACTCAAGCGTAGCCTCCACTGTAGGCAGAAGCAGAGCGCGAGTGCGGACAAGGCGTGCTGCTTAACACTGCGAGGAAAAAGCTACAGGCTACTGCAGGAGGGCGACCAGTTCCTAGCGATGCTACTCACCGGTCCCCGATGCAGGCAGACCCAGGCTTCTCCGCGTCAGTTTCTGTGCTGGCAGGTTCAGATAGGAGCAGGGGTCGTCTCGTCGTCGTGTAGATTCCGCAGCAGCAGAGTTGAGTTGAGGGCGTCCCAAACGCAGTGAACCCGCACAGTTTGTTACCACAGCAGGGCAACGGGGCGGCCGTGTGTATCTCAGCCAAATGTACACTACTCCCTTCAGACCTGGGAATGCCAAGTGTACGAATCGTGTGAGAGTGACAAGGACTTGAAATACAACACAACCTGACGGCGGTTACAGAGCCAGACTCCTGGGTAGGCTGATCAGTCTGCTGGATGGCCCAGAGACACTTCCCAAAGCTTAGGTGCAGGAGAGGGTGAAGGTGCCGAGAATAGCTGTCCCTGCTATTCCAAGGGTCGAAGTACCAGTACAGGCCTTCTCGTTCGATCCGAGGTAGAAAGGGTTTCACAAAGCGACAGCAGTGCAGAGGAGCAGTCTTTCAGCGGGTCACCAGCGATTCCTTGGTTCAGCCTCGTGGTTGCAGGATACTTGGCTCCTGTATTCCTTTGTTCGTGAGAACTCAGGAGATCGACATGGTAGTGGCGTTTCCAGCCCCCTCTTATCCACGGTTCTATTCGCGCCAAAACGGAGGGGACCCAATTGGAGATCCGCTCATAAAACACTCACACCATCTGTCGACCTCATCACGGACCACGGGGGTCCCAGGCATTCATACCACCCTAGACTCTCTGGTGCCCAGGATGTGTATTGGGACCAGACATCCCAGCCCCCATCCTGGAGGCACACACAGGCCTGTAGAAGCCAGCGAAAGCATCTGTTTCGTGGGAAAGTACATGCCCAAATAAGGAAGGCCCTGGGTCGGCTCGACCTGGGGGAGGTGAAGGGGGCAAGACGGTCAGCGGACAGGACAAAGAGCCTCGTGGTCTGGCCATTTTGGGCGCCAGGCCACCATTTTGGGCTAAGCGCGAGAAACGCGCTTAAAATGCCAAAAGGAGCTCAAAAACACAAGAAACGATCGCTGCCACCAATCCCGTCCGTGATTCACTTGCACCGTTCATTTACAATCCAAAGAGAGTATCTAGGGCCTGTAGAAGACTAGAGACCCAAGAGAGCAGTAGCTTAGCTTACAGTGCCCTCTTGTGCCATGTTGCACGAAAGCTGCAACATGATAAAGAAACTACGGAAAACAGCGTTTCCCGGTACTGACTGTCTTAAGGGCATGTCAGTTTCCCCGTAAGAATGGAGCGAAAGCCCAGAGGAGTGCAGCAGAAGGCTGCACTTCTCTGGCAAAGTCTAGATCATGGTGAGAACAGCAAAAAGTTTAGGGGTTGCCACATGGAAGTAAAACTAGCCACAATTAAGAAATCTTTCCTAATACTCGCACCTCCCTGACTATGGACAGGGGGAACTAATCCACCCCTAGATGAGTCTCGTGTTCAGGTCGGTTAAACATTCTGGACAACCCATCAGCATTGCTATGTTGGGCACCTGGCCTATGCTCAATAGTGAAGTCGAAGCCTTGTAGACTTATGGACCACCTAAGCAACTTTGGATTCTCTCCCTTCATGTTCATTAGCCACTTTGCACAGTGAAGTGGGTCCCATAGAGGTACGGCCTCAGCTTCCGTAGGGCCCACACAACAGAGAAACATTCTTTCTCCACTGTGGACCATCTGAGCTCTCTGTCCTTAAGCTGGCGACTAATAAAACCAATAGGGTGTTCCTTACCCTTCTCATCTCCTTGTGATAGTACAGCTCCTATCCCAGTGTCAGAGGCGTCCCTCTGCACAATAAAAGGTCTTTGATAATCAGGGGCCCTGAGGACAGGGGCCTGGCACAAGGAGTCTTTTAAGCCATTGAAGGCCTTCTCACACTCGTCGGTCCAAGTTACCTTCTTGTGTTTCTTCGGAGTGGTGAGGGCAGTCAGAGGGGCAGCTATGGTGCCATAGTCTGCCACGAAGTTGCAGTAATACCCCGTGAGTCCTAAGAAGGCTCTCACTTGGGTCTGTGTAGTGGGGGTAGGCCAGTCTTGTACTGCTTGTACTTTACTGGGAAGAGGCTGTATCCTCCCTCCACCTACTTCATTTCCAAGGTAAACCACTGAGCCTTGTCCAATCTGGCATTTACTAGCCTTTATGGTCAAGTGTGCTTTCTGAAGAGCCTGGAGCACAATCCCGAGGTGTTTCACATGATCTTCCCAGGTGGCACTGAAAACTGCTATATCGTCCAGATATGCAAGACAGAATCTGTCCAACCCATTCAACACATGATTCACAAGCCTCTGGAAAGTGGCAGGTGCATTTTTCAACCCGAACGGCATTACCCTGAATTGGTAAAGGCCGTCTGGAGTAGAAAACGCTGTCTTCTCCTTGGCATGTTCTGCTAACGCTATTTGCCAATAGCCAGCAGTGAGGTCAAACGTGCTGAAGTACTTGGAGGCACCCAAAGTATCCACCAGTTCATCTGTTCGAGGCAAGGGGCGTTCATCTGCCTTGGAGACAGCATTCAGAGCCCTGTAATCCACTCAGAAACTCAATTCAGAAGTGCCTGCCTTTGGAACCAAAACCACAGGGCTGGACCAAGGACTACTAGAGGGTTCAATCACCCCAAGGTCTAACATCTTGTTGACCTCGGTCTTAATGTAAGACCGTACTTTGTCTGACATCCTGTATCCCCTACTTTTGGTAGGTACACTGTCTCCTGTGTCTATGTTATGTTTGCACCAAGGTGTCAAACCAGGCGACTGTGAAAACAGGGGGGAAAACTGCCTAAGCAAACTTTTCACCTCAGCCTGCTGATTAGAAGTCAGGTGTGGGGCAACTCGGACACCCTCAAAGGAGCTATCTGAAGGACCGCTTTGGAACAGGTTGGGGAGAGGTTCAGACTCCTCTTCCTCAACATCTGAAGCCAGTAGCAGTGCTGCGTTTTCGACTCTTGGGACGAAAGCCTTCAGCCTATTTACATGGAACACTTATGGAGCCTGTCCAGGCCTTCCAAGGTCCACTAAATAGTTAACCTCACCCAGGGGCTCCACCACTGTGTAAGGGCCTGACCATTTGTCCTGTAAAGCTCGAGGCCTTATGGGATTCATGATCAGAACTTGCTAACCAGGTGTAAAGTTCATGAGGGAAGCTTTCTGGTCATACCAATGTTTCACCAGCGCTTGTCCTACCTTCAATTTATCACTAGCCAAGCCCATCAGGGGTACCATCCGTTTTCTGAGCCCCAGCACATAATCTACTACGTTGGTAGTAACAGGGGGAGTGGGCATCTCCCATCCCTCTTTGACTATGGCTAAGGGTCCCCGTACAGGATGACCGAACAGAAGTTTGAAGGGGCTGAAGCCAACACCCTCCTGTGGTACCTCTCGGTAGGCAAACAGTAAGCATGGTAAAAGAAGATCCCATTTTCTTCTCTGAGGTTCTTCCAGAGCCCCAATCATGCTCTTTAACGTTCTGTTGAAACGTTCCACCAGACCATTGGTCTGGGGGTGGTATGCAGAAGAGAACTTGTAGGTGACCCCACACTGCCAAGTCAGTTGCAAAAGCGTTACTTGGCATCTTTACTATGGTTGGCTTCCCTAAAGAAGTTAGTACAGATCCTAACAGGCAGTACGACAGCAATGTTTTACATACACAGGGAGGCACTCGTTCGCCAAATCTGTCCAGGCTTGCCCAGAAAATTTGGACATGGGCACTCAGACGGAACATTTACCTGTCATCTCAACATGTTCCAGGGGATCTCAATTCACTAGCAGACGCTTTAAGCAGAGATCCCCTCCCAGAAGAGCACGAATGGCGTCTACAAAGAGAAGTCGTAGAAGACATCTTCTCACAGTGGGGTTTCCCTACTATAGACCTATTCGCCACAAGCGAAAACAGGCATTGCCCAGGATTCGCATCCAGGTTCCCTCAGCCAGACTCCAGGGGGAACGCCCTGTGGATGAACTGGTCAGGGGTGTTTGCCTACGCTTTTCCACCAACCCCTCTCATGAGTAAGGTGGTCAACAAGATGCACAGGGAATCAATGATGCTCATCCTAGTTGCTCCCATGTGGGCGAGGCAACCGTGGTTCCCACACCTACGCAGACTAGCAGTGTGCAAATCCATCAGAATCTCATGCTGGCACAACCTACTATCTCAGCACCAAGGTCAAACAGTGCATCCTCAACGCAGCTCAATGAACTTAGCAGCATGGCTCCTGAAGTCATAGAGTTTGGACAACAGAGATGCATGGACATCCTAAAGGAATCTAGGAAACCAAACACGAGGCACTGTTATCTGGTGTCAGAATAAGCAAATCAACCCGGTTGATTGCACTCTTTCCAATATTGTCACCTACATGCTCCACCTGCTGGATGCAGGGTTGGTATTTAATTCACGCTGTCAGCCTACACCACCTCCCATAGCAAGGTTTTAATGGTGGAAAGTACCTGTGGTTAAAGCCTTCATGGAAGGGGTAAAGAGACTCCACCCTCCAATTTCTAACCCACCACCAGGATGGGACCTTAATGTGGTGCTTGCTAAGCTCCTGGGCCCACCGTTCCAACCCATGCATAAAGCCAGTCTCAAACACCTGCCCTATAAAAGTACCTTCTTAGTAGCCATTACATGCATAAGAAGGGTCAGTGAAATTCAGGCTCTGTCAGTGCAGGATCCTTTCTTTACTGTTCATAAGGATAGACTGGTTCTACGAACACACCCTAGGTTCTCACCTAAGTTCATTTCAAAATTCCACGTTAACCAGTCCATTGAACTTCCGGCCTTCTTCCAAGAACCGAAAAGCTCTGCTGAGGTGAAACTACACACTCTAGATGTGGGAAGAGCGGTCCTCTACTATGTAGGCAAGACTAGAACGCTAAGAAAAACAGACCAACTGTTTGTCTCCGTAGCTACAGGCAGAGAGGGAGATTGCGTCTCTAAAGGTGTCATCTCAAAGTGGATAGTCAATTGTATCCAGCTATGTTACTCACTTTCTGAAAGAACTCTGCCTTTTACGCCAAGAGCCCACTCTACAAGAGGCACGGGGGCCACTCTGGATTTCATTGCAAATGTACCCCTTGACACCATTTGCAAAGCAGCTACTTGGAGCTCTGTTCACACTTTTACTCAGCACTACTGCATTGACACTCATTCCAAGACAGATACGCAAGTGGGACAAGCGGTTCTAAGACACCTGTTTGCTCATGACCCTTCTCACATCCCACCTCCTTCTTCTAACACTGCTCGCTAATCTATGCACAGCATGTGATCTAAGCAGATTCCACAAGCCTCAGAAGGGATACATTACTCACTGTAATCATATCTGATGCTTGTATCTGCTTAGATTCACATGCGCCCGCTCTTCCTCCCCTCTGAGAGAAGGCGCATGGATGCTTGTAGTCTTATCTATCTAGCTATCTGCTTGGATATTCTGTACTCGTGCTACTCCTCATGCTACTTCATGTCAGAAAAAATACAATCTGAGGGTCCTACACGCGGGAGGGATCATGGGTACAGTCGACGTCACACTAGGGATAGTATTACTGGCATGCCCTGTGTCGACGCCCATTTTCGAGTTTCGAAAAACAAACTGTAATACTCCGCAGCTTCCACTAGATGTCGGCCTATGCACAGCATGTGAATCTAAGCAGATACAAGCATCAGAAATACGATTACGGTGAGTAATGTGTATCATATATATAATTTGTGAATGTGTGTTTGTATGTTTTGGGGTAGGCTCCAGCGCCATAATGGTTGGTGGGCTGAAATCTTTGCCCAAGGTCGGCATTCCAGTTTGGGGGTACTGGCGTAAGTGAAGTTTCACCAACCTCACCCATTCGGCCTACACAGAGTGGGGTCCAGCCCTGTGCTATCAGCATAAGTGGTTTTGGAGATTAACGATTTTGGATTGTTGGCTTCAGCCCCACAACAGTTTGTGGCTGGAATTTTGGCCCGAGGTCGGCATACCAGTCTGGGGTGTACTGGCGATATTGAAATCTGACCAATCCCACCCATTCGCCCTGCACTGGGCGGGGTCCAGCCCTGTGCGATCAGTATAGGACGATTTCAGAAGATGGCCAATTTTGTGATTTTTCCAAAATAGAAAGTTATGACACAATAAAACATACACCAGGCTATAGCAGACCTCCATGTACATGTCAGCTGCAGACCCGGGGAACGCCGGTTGGTGCGGCTAGTTGGTTCATAATTTATAGTATTCAGCAAATCCACTTGGCACATTACCAGTTGACGTTATGGCGAGTCATAGGCCCTGGATTGGCATAATTTACCTAATGCCAACTTGACCTACTACTGCATCTTTTTGGTCGAATTTGGTAGGTGAAATGGTATATTTTAATAAAAAAATAGTTGTGGGGTGGGGTAAGGGAATAGTTTGAGGTAGGGGAAGTCGGGGGGGAGCGCAGTAGGTCTCCCCGCGCATTAGGGGTGTTGTGGTGTGGGGGTCTCACTCCACATTAGGTCAAAAAGAATTTGACTAAAGAAATTCGGTCAAATCGACACTAGGTCAAGAATTTTAGGTCTAACAACCCATATCCATAGAGCCCCATCACCACAACAGATTGTGAACTCATCTTATACCCAGTTGGCACGACATGGCAGATTTACATTAAACCCACTTCATTGCTAGTTTTTATTATGCACAGTTTGCACAAAACATCCAGCTCTGTTAGGCCGCACATCATAGCCAGTTTCATTATGTTTTCTTAACGCATCATTGCCTGGACTTAACTGCTCTCTTCCAACAATTGTTACCGTCTGTTGCCAATGCTGGAAAGAAGGAAGGCCAATCATTCTTATGGTGTTAAATGCCTATTTCAGGCAGCAACCAGAGGTAGACAAAGCAATACTGACTCTTACACAACTCGAAAACCCCCACCCCTCCCAGGGTCACACCACGCTAGTCAGTCATCAAGTAGACATGTCTGGGTAGGATGCCGGACTAAACTTACATTCGGGAATTTTTGTTTTGCTCATGAGTATTTCTTTTCTTTTTGGGCATTAACTCACTTTGAAGTGTCTTCGCAATGGAACAGTGGCTGGATCTGAGCTGGTTATAATACCAGTGAATTTAATAAATATGACCTGGTTTCCCACTTGTGCAATGTCTGGATTTGCACTGTTGAAAGCACTAGCACAATTCCGATCTGCACACGAGTGCCAACAAATGACAAATGAAGTCATTTATTGCACGTGCATGGCTAATTGTAGTAAAGCTAGTCTTGGACTTGGTGCAATTACAAACTTTGGCACCAACGTTAGCACTGGAACTAACTCCAGTGCAGATAATTTGATTACGAAAGGGTGAAAACCAGCAGAAACTTGCTCATTGCAACAGCTCATTGAAACCTGCCCTAAAGGTAGTCGAAGGTGCGAACTTCCCACAACCGTGAGAACTCTCAATGTACCGCTATACTCCCAGTTCAGTCATGGCACATCAAGATCTTTCATGTTCTCTTATGTTGCAATGTTTCTCTATCTCTTTTGTCATCTAGGTCATGATATTTCATGTTATGCCTGGTCCTGTCATTTCCAGTAATCTCCCTGTTGGCATTCCTGATATACTCCTAATTTGGAAGTTCATGTAAGCTCCCAGTTTAAGATCTACAATAAATTTGACATTCACAGTAAGCTTGCAGTTGGACATTTCTGGTACTCTCACGGTGTGACATTCCTGAGAAGCCCCCAGTTTGGCATTCTCAGTATTGTATTTGTATTGTATTTATTGAAGTTCTAGACCTCTTTTACCAAAGCACTGAAGAAAAAAGAAAACTGTACAATGTGAAAAAAATTAAACGAAATACAAAGGAAATATTATAAGGGAGGTACATGAGTTTTCAGAGAAGATTGGAATGTGGCCATAGAAGAAGAATGGATAATGAGAGGTTAAGTGTTCCCGTGTTTAGGGGCCAGTAAAGAAAAGGAGCAAAAGCAGTAAGATGCACAAGAAAGGGAGTTTTGGGATGGAACCAAGAGAACTAGATATAGATGTACGAGCCAAGAGACAGGAGAGTGTGGATAGAATATTGGAAGGTAGAACATAGAGGAGCATGACAGTAGACAGGGGGTAAAAACATGAGAGCAGTGCAGTAATCCAGTCAATCAAAGATCAGAGTAGAGATGTGTACTATGGCAGCTCGCAAAGACAGAAATGGGTGAGCTTTGCATGTATTGGAAAAGCTTAGATGGCAAGAGATGTGGCAATGTTTGAGATGTGGATGAAGGAGATTGAAGAGTCAAACATGACACCAAGTTTACAACATGTTGGGATAAGGATAAGGAATAAGAGAAGGGGGATATGAGATATCAGAAGGGGGGGAGGGCGGGGTATAAATATAGGAGGACGGGAACATTAGTATTTCAGTTTTTGAGGGGTTGAGATGGAAAAAGTTCCCAGTTTACACCGTTCCAGTTTACTGTACTGAAAATGTCATACAGGGAGCAAGCTTTAATTAGAGTACCCTGCCTGTACAGCTCAACTTTAAACAAAACATCACCTACCGCTATGCGCCATAAAATGCTAAGCAGTGGGGTGAGGGTGGGGAACAATCAACCGGAGGGCAGGGTCTCCAAGTACTTTTGTGAAACAAATTAGCTCTGACACCATAATGTCACAACAGCTTCACTGTTGGTTGCTAATAAAACCTCCTGTTTTGCACTCTGAATCACGAATTACACATTGTGATTAAATATTCATGATGTATTCCTCTTTTTCAATAATAAATGTTAATTTCAGATGCTGCTGGCAAATTGCCCTTGATGCCATGCAACACATAATGACTGCACAAATTGGAGAAACAAAGCTTTTACCAGAGGACACAATTAGCAGGACAAAGGTTTTCCTCGATTTAAAGTGATTAAGTTATCTAACCCAACAAAATATATATTCCAAATGGATTGTGTCCTCCCACGTATTCCTCATCTTTGATATATCCAGGGTGCTCCGGAAAAAAGTTTTCAAAGGGTCGAGCATCATGCAGCTCTGAATCTTGGTCTTCGACGGTCTCCGTACCATCCCTCATGACGTCGGCGCTGGTATATGAAGCATGTGCGCTGACAGCTACCTCAGTTCTGTTTTTCCCACGTTGCTCTGTGCTTTGGAGCTATTCTCCTCAGTGACATTTTGATTGCATTTATTCTTCGATCAAGTCGATTCGATATTGCTTAGACATGTCCATGACACCAAAGACAGGTTTTAAACAGTGTGCAGACTTTGGGGCAACGATGTGCATAACAGACCCTCACTGTGTCTGTCTGTTGTGTTTGTGGACAGGCTACAAACAAGGTGGATGACTGTGGCTCATTTCAATCCATGACTGTCAAGACCTTGCGGGAAAGGAAGGGGAAACTTGATGTAGGTAAGCCCTCTCCCAAATCCCCATCCATTACCTCGTCCAATAGAAAGTCGTCCTCCGAGTTGAGGGATGTGTCCCATGATAGACAACGTCCGAAACATCGGAGACAATCTAGGTCGAGATCACAAGAAGAGCAAGAAACGGCATCACCGGTCTTAGTGGTCTTCTTACTCCTCTCCTGCAAAAGTGTTTTCCCCTAAGAAAACATTGACTTTGGCAGAATGGGAAAGCTTCCACTAAATAATGCTTGATGTTTTTCAGAGGTATGCTCCTCCGAGTGACCCTCTCGTGGAGTCGGGCAAATTAAGTCACCTTTCCGAATCTTAAAAGACCAGGAGGAGTCTCTTGTGTCTCCTCACGCACCACAGAGCCCTAGGAAGAGAGGCTCCTTAACGCAAGTCAAAGGAGTCTTCATCGACACATAAGAAGCCAGTGTCTACCCCTTAAAAGCCTTCATCTCCAGTCTCCAAGCCTTATTTGAAGGTATCAAAGCCATCAAGTTTTTCACCTGAACCTTCGAGGCATGGTATCCCTTTGAAGCCATCCAAGCATTCAAAGCAGTCGACTCATTCGCCGACCACTTCGGGAAAATCGTTGCAACCCTCAGCCCCTTCGACACCATCGGAGAACTCTGTGCCTCCGAAGGCTGTAAAACCAGTTGTTTAACCGCCCAAGTCATTCAAACCCCTTCCTCGGCCTGATTTCTTCCATCTTGAGGAAAATGGGGAAGAGGATAAGGCCCCTTTTGGTTATGAGTTTGGAACACCCAATGTTCCAGAAGAACTAATTTCTCCAGAGTCCAAGATGTAAAATCTGGTAAAGACACTTAGAGACCACCAGTTGGGAGACATCTCCCGAAACTGATTTTGGGTTCCCAGAGGTGGCTGGATATGCTGATCTTTCATACAGTTCAGTGATTTGTAAAGTTGCTGAATATCTGGGGTGGTCTAAACCCGCAGCTACTTTAGAAACAGATGACCTAACGGACATTTTGCATAGTGGGTCAGTTAAGGAGGCTGTACTACCTTTTCATGGTG
Organism: Ambystoma mexicanum; assembly: GCF_040938575.1. Taxonomy (NCBI): domain Eukaryota; kingdom Metazoa; phylum Chordata; class Amphibia; order Caudata; family Ambystomatidae; genus Ambystoma; species Ambystoma mexicanum. The sequence goes on along the minus strand of NC_090930.1, from coordinate 140,605,030 downwards.
CCTTAAAGGTGAGAGTTAAGGAAAATTGACTGAAGCCAGTTTCCATTCCCCCTGTAAATAAACTTTTAAAAATAAAGTACAGAAGAGCTTCTGTGGACCCTCCTTTCCTTAACAGGCAGCCTACACCAGAAAGTCTGGTTGTTCAGGCAGTGACAGTTTAGTCCAAGTCCGCAGCTTACCCTTGAACTCCGGCCGACAAAGAAGATAGGAAAGTTGACTCTTTGGTCTTTGGGAAAGAGAATGTTTAATGAAGGAAGCATAGCACTGAAATCAGCCAATGCTACCAGTGCCATAACAAAATACACACACACACCCTTTGTGGTGTAGCTGCCCTTGCAGCAGAACATATACCGGAGGAAGAGGAAATGAAGGCTTTTTAAGCCTAGTCCAAGATGGAAAAGATGCTCAAGTCTGTGGTAGGAGGCAAACTGTTATATCATCGGAGCTGGCAAAGCATAACTACGGACGCATGGGTGCTACAAACGGTAGTCAGCGGTTCCCGCTCCCCCGAAAGCAAGTTCTTCCTTGGCTCCAGATCTGCTCCTTCAACAGGACATTCTCATCCTATTGGGGAGAGGTGCAATAGAACTGGTACCTGTGGCGGAGAGAAATCAGGCTTGGTAGTCTCCCTACTTCCTAATTTCGAAGAAGGACGGAGGAGTGCGTCCCATCCTGGACTTGATTTGCTTGAACAAGTTCCTCAAGAAGGACAAATTCAAGATGGTAACTCTTTCTCAGATCCTTCGGGCCCTTCGATTCCAGGATTGGTTGGTGTCATTGGACCTACAGGATGCTTACTTTCATGTGCCCATCCATCAGAAGCACAGAAAGTACCGGAGGTTCGTGGTTGGCGGTTCTCTTGATCAGTTTCGGGTTCTGCCATTCGGGCACACCTCAGCCCCCAGGATCTTCACCAAGCTTATGGCAGTGGTGGCAGCAAGCCTAAGGACGGAAGGGATTCATATCTACCCCTAACTGAACGACTGGTTATCAGAGCTTCTTCTCCGAAGCAGTCCGAGTCAACTCGGTCACAACTGCCACATCCTCCACGAGCTGGGCTTCTCCCTGAATTTCAAGAAGTTCCACTTGACACACTCATAGAAGCTTCAATCTATTGGAGCACTCTGGATTCAGCCTCAGGAAAAGCTTTGCCACCTGAGTTAAGGGTTCAACATATCTTGCAGACGGGCCAAATGTTTGAGTGCCCAACATCTCCCGGCCTACGATTTCCTAAGGTTGCTTGGCCTCATTGCATCCTGCATTTTTCTGGTGCCAGAAGCCTGTCTGAGAATGAGATTCCTTCAGTGGGCTCTCAGTTCCCAGTGGTCTCAATTCTCTGGCAGAATAATGCACCTTCTCCAGGTCCAGACGAAGTTCGCCCAGGATCTCCTGTGTTGGGCAAGCCGAGAGAATGTGATGAGAGGAGAACCCTTTTGGCAACCAAGGACTGGAGATAACAGTAGTGACAGACGTCTCCCTGACAGGATGGGGAGCGCACATGAGCGATCTTTCAGTAAGCGGACACTGGTTTCAGGCGGAGTCCAGACTCCATATCAACCTTTTAGAGCTGAGGGCGATCAGACTAGCATTGATTGCCTTCCTGCCCCCAATATTGGGGAAAAGTGTCCCGATAATGACAGACAACACAGTGAGCATGCATTACCCCAACAGCAGAGGGGATGTAGGGTCACTATCCGTGTGCAGAGAGGCAATGCAGCTCTTGTTCTGGGCCCTGAGAGAAGGAATAACTCTTCTGGAATGTAATCTAGCCAGAAAGGAAAACACAGCAGAGGGCACTCTGAGCAGGCAGAGCATGATCTCCCACTCATGAGAACTAGCTCAGGAAGTCTTGGAGATCTTTGCCATTTGGGGACCCACTCAAGTAGATCTGTTCGCAACCAGAAGTGCGAGCTGTTCTGCTAAAGGGAATTTCCCCAAAGAGGAGCACTAGGGGATGCGTTTGTAGTGGACTGGGTGATTCCACTTCTATATGCGTTCCCACCAGTCTTCGTCATTCCTCACGTAATCCAGAGGTTGAAGTTCTTGAAAACCATGATCCTCATTGCTCCGGACTGGGCCAGGAGGATGTGGTACCCAGACCTTCTGGAAATAGCCATCTGGCCTCCAATTCGTCTTTCCCAAAGAGAGGACCTACTCTCAAAAGAGGGAGGTTGCATTCTTCACGTAGAGATCAGTACTCTCAATCTCACCTGGTGTCTGAGAGGTTGAGATACAAGGTTTGGGACCTTCCGGAAGATGTAATGGTGGTGTTGCTTTCGGCTAGAAGACCAGCAACGAAATCCCTGTACTGCTGCCGTTGGAATAAGTTTTGCAGCTGGTGCAGGGAAAAGAAACTTGATCCTTTCACATGTAAACTTCCCCATGTTCTATCTTTCTTGCTCCACTTGACCCATTTTGAGTTGGAAGTGACCAGGGTGAAGGGCTACTTAGCGGCACTGTCAATTTTTAAGAGATCTCCTCATGAGGGATTATACTTTAAAGTGCTGATTGTAGTACAATTTTTAAGGGCCTAACAAATTTGTTTCCACCTACTCCCTCCATTGTGCGGACATGGGACTTGAATCTAATATTAAAATGTCTTATGAAAGCTCCTTTCGAGCCTTTGCATTTGTGTCCTTCATGAATGCTCACTATGAAAACAGCCTTTTTTGGTAGCCATCACGTCTGCTTGCAGGGTAAGTGAGCTACAAGCACTGTGCCTCATTACGACCCAGGCGGAAAACCATGGTGCTAATAGCACCATGGTCCATGCCGGTAACTTACCGACTCCGCCATGGAGAAAGGGGGAATTACCACCCCATTACAAGGTTGGCGGGGCGGTAATTCCACCTTCCTCCATGGCCCTTCCCAATTTTTGCCCCATAGAGCATAATGGGAATGTGGAAGGCGGTAATTACGGTACCGCAAATTAGCACCAAGGTCCCTTTGCGGGTCCATTTCTTAACGGCTGGTAAAACCAGCCGTTAAGCTGGGAACCCGCAAAGGGACCTCGTAATCAGGTGCTAAGGGATTACTGGTACGGGTACCCTTACCGGTACCGGTAATCCCTTAGCGCCAGGGTCGTAGTGAGGCCCACTGTCTTCTAAGCCACCTTTTTTAAATTGTATCTTATTTATTCTACTATCCCATGTGCTGCACTTTCCCCTCTCCCTTGCCCCACGCACTTTTCCCTTTCCCCCTCCCATGCACTTGCGTGTGATCTGAATGACACCTGGCCTAGTAAGATCGTTGTCTGTCTTCCCTTTGTTCCCCCTCCCTTGCCTCGTCATGCCTTGAAACACTTGTGTGTAGGCACGTTATAAATGCCATATCATATCATATCATATCACCTTTCACATCCTTTTTCAAGGACTAGGTAGTTCTGAGAGTTTGATTATCCTTTCTTCCGAAAGATGTATCAGAATTTCACCTTGCACAACGGATCGTGTTGCCAACTTTTTATCCTCCTACTCACCCATCAAGAGGAGGAGAGACTACATTGTCTGGACCCTAAAAGAGTCTTAAGTTACTACATTACACAGACAGCAAATGTTGGTCTAGATGACCAGCTTTTCGTATGGGCACGCTGGACAAAGATTGGGCTTGGCAGTCACAAAACAAACAATCTCTAGATGGATTGTCAAGTGCAAAAGAGAATGGGAGTCAAAGATTTGCCCGAAGGTTTGAGGGTGCATTGCACTAGAGGAGTGGCTGCTTCCACAGCTCTTAAAAGAGGTGTGGCAGTGCATGACATCTGCAGAGCGACAACGTAGTCGTCTCTTGGTCGTCCCTTCATACTTTCAGTACATTTTACTGTATAGACTCTTTATCAGGAGAGGTCACATTTCGCAAAGCTGTCGTCCATAATATCAACAAATGAGAAAATTCTGGGTACCCACCTCCTAACTGCTTTGGGAGTCTATCATAGATGAGGAATACATGGGAGGACACAATCCATGTGAAGATCAAGTTACTTACCTGTGGTAACCTTCTTTTGATTAGATGTTCCTCCCACGTATTTCTCATCACCCTCTCATCCATCCCTCTTGCCTAGAATTTCTGTGTTTTACATCTTCCTTTATCACAATGTCAAGATTGTCTCCTCTTATGACACTGCATGCAAATTAAATGAGGACAAAACTAGAACTGAGGTAACGGTCAGCGCGCCTACTTCATATACCAGTGTTGACGTCACAAAGGACGCTACGGAGGCCGTCGAAGACCAAGACTCCACGCTGCACAATGCTCGACCATATGAAAAAAAATCAGAAGCAAGCTGCAAGCAGACCTGGATATATGAAAGATGAGGAATACGTGGGCGGAACATCCAGTAGAAAGATTATTACCACGGGTAAGTAACTTGTTCTTCTGAAGAAAATTAATATAATTTTTCAATTTTACAAGAAGTATTTTTGTATCCTGGTAAAGTATTCTTGTCTCGTATAATTGCCTTTGATATTAAATAAAGTAGTATGTAGTGCTAAATGTTTCTGCATCCCATCTCCTAATTTATCTCAAATGTATTCATAATGCAAACGTGACTTATAAATAATTCTTGTAATGACTCTTCTTCAGGAGATAAATATAAGCATTTAAAACCTTTCTGATGTATAGTATTATAAGTGATAATTTCTATGAACTGTTTAATACTATTTAGTATTCACACTGAGCTTTCTTAATTCGAGTTTGCACATGAATTACCTATATCAACTGAAATGGTTTCTCAGGGAACCCATCCTGATTACTGGTATTATTTTTTGTGGTAGGATTGTCTATTTGCATTTCCTTTTGCCCCTACTAATACATAACCTCCAAATAAAAATAGTAATTTTACACTGCTTCGTCTTGGCATCCTTCATAATCCAAGGTGCCCTACGTGATATTTAATGACAGAAGTGCACTCGAGAAGGCTTGGACTGGCATATTGACCCAAAATGCCAATGCCAAGACCAGTTGTGGGTCTGGGTCCCGCACCCATCCACCTGAAGACTAAAAGAAACGTCCTTCCTTGTCTACCTTGCCCCAATTGGAAATCGGACCATCCAGCACTCTGGTCTTTAGTTTACGTATCTTTTCCACCGGAACCATGAATGGTAGTCATAGTTAGTTACATCCCTTCCCCAGGGGTCCGTCACCCAAACCATAAGGGTGAGTACTGTGATGCTGGAAATGCATTGGAGGGGCAGGGCCTCCATGTCCTTGTCCTGTACTACCTTATGTGTGTTTTGTGGTGTTTCTGCACAAGAGTCCATGCGGGACTCCTGGTAGTGCAGCTCTTCCTTTTTCTGGTTGTGGTAAACTGAGACCCTTGGGATACCCTTATGGCCCCTATAGGTGGGGTTACAACCCTGTAGCCCTAGTGTATGTTTTTGGGCACCTGTGTGTGGCCCGTAGAGCAGGGTATGGGCCGGTGGCAGCTCCATGCTGAATTTAACAGGTGCTCGGAGTCTCCTCCATTTTGGGATACCCAGGCCCTGTCATAGGAATCAGTGGATTTGTGATAAAAGGCAAGATGGCCCCTGTGGCCTCTTGGTTTCTATTACCTGTTACCTTGTTTTTCCCAAGTCCTGGGACGCCCTGACTCTGTCCCTTCCCCTGACTGACTGTTGGGTCGAAAAACTCTGTGTGTGTGTGTGTCAGTGTGTGTGTGTCAGTGTGTGTGTGTCAGTGTGTCAGTCAAAGAATTAGACAGCCATGCCTGAAAATGACATGAATGCAGCGTGGTGTGCAAAAAGGCTGGCTGCTTGCCCCAATCCACATTCCTTGTCATGGGTGGAAGTCAATCGCCTGAATGCAGCGTGAGCCTGATTGGCTCCCTGCATGAATGCCCTTCTGTCTGATTGGCTGACTGAGCCGGGACAGAGGTCTATATCTGCGGACCTCTCACTTCCCAATTTGTTCAGAAGCTGAAGTCGAAACTTCAAGCTGCTTATCCTTGAAGCCGAGCTGGAAGAAGAAGAATTGCTGCTGTTTTTCTTCGACCCAATCTAAAAGCTGTCGAGTCTTTTAAGGGATGACCTGGCTAGGAGACTTCTCCCCGAGATACGAGGGAACATCGTGCAGACGCTGATCTTCATCGAAGTACCCTGGAAGCCAGTCCCAAAGGCTGTCGTCCAGAGAAAGGGTTTACGAGCATCTTGAAGTGAAGCACTAGGACATCGAGGCCATCAAAGTCAATTAACGTCGACCAGGGTTTGGAGGATTTACGTAACCGCTGGAAGCCAGTCGAGTCGTGTTGCCCAGAAGCAGGGACAGCTTGACGCCGTGCTGCTCGACGAACAGAGCCGCACCACTCCACCTTGCCTAAGAACATTGAATGAAGGGCTCCCTTGCCATCCCCGTCAACCACTTTGTCCTGCCGGAGAAAGGCGAGGTTGGCGACGACTGAGGAAAGTCCGCCGGTGGGTTTCCTGCCACCCAAAGTCCACAAATACACTGACAAGTGAAGATCCGAAATCCAGCTGTGGTCAAGTGCCGATCAGCAACGCCGATGTGGACACCCGCTGCCGGGCACCGAACCTTTGCATCGAGGTGCACTGCACACCTCATCTTCCCAGAACGTCCTCAAACGATCGTCGACGAGCACCGCGAAGATCGAAGCTGCAGGCTCGACGCCAGTGTTTACATTTCTTCAAGGAATCTCGATGCCCAGTGGCTCCTACTTTAAAGGGAGTTCACGCTTGAGGGATCCATCAATGAACCGTCGAAGAAACTCTTCTAGCTCTGGTACATTGGGGTGTTTGAACCTTTTCACCAGGAAACCAGACTATTTTAATATTAATGGACTCAGCTTGATAATACTCTTTATTACAGGTTGCCCAGGTGGGGGGGACACTCGCACAGAACTGTGTCTTGGTAGTTGGGCAAAGTATTCTGCCATTGTTTAAACTAACTTGGCTTCCTTCCTGTGTCCTATGCTGATCCACATTACTGTTTGATTTGTATGCCATTGAAACGGTCAGCAGTTGATGCATTTTAAAGGAATCAATAGCTAAGTGTGGTACCACATAGTCATTGTATATATTTGCCATATTAGAATTGCCAGAGTACAAATTGTGTTATTGATTGATGTATATATCTTGAACCTTATTTTTATATAAATAACTGTGTTAGCACATAACATAGTATGTGGACATGCATTTGTGGAGGCTCGTGTACTAAACTGTACTTAGAAACCAACCCACATCACCTCCTGAGAGCTTAAGCCTTGGTTTCTCATCCATTGCTACCACAATAGAGAACCTTGGCTGGGGTGCTCTGTGCTTCTACTATGCCATATAGAGGGCAGGAGTACAGATAACCCCCCCACCCCCTCCAGTCTGTACAAGTACCCAACCATCCACCCTGGCAAAATCCTCAGGAGCCTCCCTTCAGCACCAAGATGAGGGAACCACAGCCACATATATTTACCAGCTATGGAAATGTTGACAACGTCTGACATACCACAGACCAAGAGTTTGATTTGGAGTGTGCAACAAAGTTCCTGGCCTTTGGGCAAAGGAGAGTCCCACGGAGGGTCCGGAGACTCCACCACCATGCCACTTTGAGGACTCTCAGGTCTTGAGAAACTAAATAGAGGGACCCACCATAGTAGGGAGGAAGACTTGAGCTTTCTTTATTGTTTGTTTGTTTGTTTGTTTATTTATTTATATGGCGCACCTTACCCAGGGGCACCAGGGCGCAGGCAGAAGATAATTCGAAGCTTACAATGTTGCGGCAATATACACATTGAGGTAATGATAGAGATAACCAAAATTACAGGATAAGAGATGTAAAAATCTTCAAACATACAGAGTCAATATCTATGCAAGGGTAAATAAACAAATATACAAATATGTACAGGGCTGTAAGAGGCGGGTACTCCTGAGAAAAGTATTCCGGTTTACAGGATTACAGGAATAGGAGGTATGGAAGTGTATGCCAATCTTCATACAAATAGGTCAATATCTATACAGGAGGAAGGTGTACAGAATTGTGCTGTAAGGGCTGTTAGAGGCGAGGGTGAGGTCACGGGCAGGGTATCACTAGCTATACCTAGGTATAGAAAGTGCAGCTACAAACAAGGGTTGTTGGAGTTAAGGTGACTGATGAGGTGTTTTCTAAAGTGTAAGTATGGTTGGTCAGCTCTTAGGTTATGTGGCAACGAATTCCAGAGCATGGCAGCTTTCACCGGGAAGCTGTTCCCACCAATGGTGGATAGTTTGAATCTGGGAATTATCAGGCGGTTGGAATTGATAGTTCTTGTTTGTCTGATGGAGGACTTTCTCTTTACCTTGTCCATCAGGTAGCTGGGGGCGGCATTGTTGAGGGCTTTATGGGTTAGGGAGGCCAACTTTAATTTGATTTTGTTGTCTGTGGAGAGCCATTTCTGTTGGCGTCTAGTGGTAGAGATATGATCTCTCTTATTAATGCCGAGGGCAGCTCTCAAGGCATTATTTTGCAGGATTTGAAGCCTGTGGATAATGGCTTTGTTAGCGCCACTATAGAGGGCATTACAATAATCGAGCCTAGATAGTATGAGTGCTCTTGCCAGGATCAAGCAACTGTCATTGGAAAGGAATGGTCTGCCTGCCCTTATTAATTTGCAGGTGTACGCGGTGGTAGATGCTAGTGAGTTGACCTGTTTATTGAATGACATAGTGGCATCTAGATAAAAGCCGAGGGTTTTTACTTCCCTGGATACTCTTATGAGATTGCCATCTATGTTGAATTCAGCATATTCAAGGCCTAATTTGTTGATATTGGCGGGGGAACCTAGGATGATGAGCTCTGTCTTGTCATCATTCAGGCATAGACCATGCGATGCCATCCATGCCTGAATGATGAGATATCCCCCTTTACCAACTCTCTGTCCTTACTGTGATCCCCTGAAAGTGGGAGGAGAATCTGAGTGTCATCAGCATAGTTAGTGTAGGTGACACCCAGATGGTCCAGATCGTCGAACAGGGGTTTGGTGAAGATGTTATATAGTGTGGGGGAGACGCATGAGCCCTGCGGGACTCCACAAGTAGAAGGAGAAGGGTCTGCTGCTGCTGAAGGGGAGAAGACTCTCATGGTTCTCTCGCTCAGAAAGGACTCAATCCATTTGATAGCTTCTGGGGAGAAGTGAGCGGCTGAGTCAAGGTGTTTGCAGAGGACCTTGTGGTCGACGAGGTCGAAGGCCGCGGAGAGGAGGAGTGCTGTTTTACCCTTGTCCCTAAGATCATCAATTTGGGTTTTCAGATCGATAAGGGCTGTTTCCGTGCCGTGAAGTGGGCGGAAACCTGATTGTCTGGAGCCTAGTAGTTTGTGTAGTTCTAAGTATTTTTGAATCTGGACGTAGGCAACTTTGTCCAAGATTTTCAGTAGGAAGGGTACCGTGGTGATGGGTCGGTAGTTAGTGGGGATGAGGGGATCGAGCGTCTGTTTTTTGAGGAGGGGGAGCACCCAAGATTGTTTTAAGTTGGCGGGGATGCTGCCTGAGGAGAAAGAGGCGTTTATGAGTTTGGAGATAAAGGGCGACAGGTCTCTGGCTGCGTCCTTTATTATGTGCGCGGGGCAGATATCGCCTTTACAGTTTGATGGTTTAAGGGAAAGGATGATTTTCTCAACCTCCAGGGTGGTGGTTTTAGAAAAGGTGAATGAGTTGATGTGTGTACTTGGTGTGGCAGTGGGCGGAGTTGTGGGAGGGTTAGTGAGGTTTAGTGAGTCTTTTTTTAGTTGAATTTTGTTTTGTAGGGTGTTTATTTTATTTTCTAGTGCTTGTTGTATGTCAGTGCACCAGGTCTGGTTCTTAGTGCAGGTGTCGGGTGTAGCAATGGGTGACTCAAGTTCCTTCAGTATGGAAAAGAGCTCCTTCATACTTGAATTGGAATTGGCAATGCGGATGTTCCGTTTGGCTAGACAGATTTCAGCTTTGTAATGACGAGAAATCGTGTCAAGGATGGCTTTCCTTTCACTGGAGGGGCATAGTTTCCAATCAGCTTCACATTTTCGCTTTTTTAGGCGGAGGGCTTTGAGTTCGGGTGTATACCATTTGTTTAAATGGGTTTTTGGCTTGCTGGTGCGGAGTTTGAGTGGGGCAATTTTGTCCATGGTAGATAGCATGATTTTATTGTATTCGTGAACTAGTGTAGTGGGATCTAGATTGTCTGGTAATGCGTTTAAGGTTGGAAGGATAGCTGGGATGATTTTTTCTATTGAGATATTTTTCTTGTTTCTTGTGAGGCAGGGTGGTGCCAGTGACACGGTTGTGGTAGTTGATCTAGAGGTCAGAAGGTTGAAAGAGACCAGCGAGTGGTCGGTCCAGGGTAGTGGTGTGGTGGCGGTAATGACCGCTGAGCAATTGGCATCAGCAACCCAGTCTAGGGTTCTACCCTTCCGGTGGGTGGGTAGGTTGACTTTTTGAGAGAGTCCGAGTGAGGATATCGTATTGGCTATGGTAGATGCATGTGAGTCTGCTGGGTCGTTGAACCCTAGGTTGAGGTCCCCTAGTAGCAGTAGTTGTGAGGTGGTTTTCGCATTGTTAAAGATTAGGTTATGTAAATCTTCCTCGAATGTTCCAAGTGGACCTGGTGGTCTGTAAATCAGGTGGATAGTGAGGGATTGGGTGTGATTTATGGGGAGTTTGGAAGTGAGGGATTCACACGACTGCAGAGTTTGAGTCGGGGCTAGTCTGAGAGCTAAACTTGCTTTGGATATGATGGCGATGCCACCGCCCCGGTTACCTACCCGGTCCTGCCTAAATATAGTGTAGCCGTCTGGGATGGCCAGCATTAGAGATGGGCCTGCTGCATTGTGGAGGCACGTTTCGGTTAGGGCAATAAAGTCTAATTTCTCTGTGATTAGGTCTGCTATATCGAGGGCATGTGCGACCAATGATCTGGTATTTAGGAGAGCTCCTTTGTAGGAGTGTACATTCGTTTTTACCGGGATGTTTGTATGGGTGATAAGTTTGGACTTGGTTGTGGGTATAGTGGTGCCTTTGGTGGACCTTTTAGCTTCGCATTTGGAGTCAGACAGGGATCTTCGGGGCGGCTCATAAAGTTTACAGAGTCTGGCGCGAAGTTTGTTGTTTCTTTCGGTGGTAGGACAGGGAAGGGAGGCATGGGTTTTGGGTCCTGACTTGCAATAATATCTTGGGTAGGAAGGGTCAGGATAGTATCTAGTTGTGTGGGAGTTGTGGGTGAGATTGGAGCCTGGCTGGGGAGGGGGGGCTCCTGACTCAGTCTCCTGGATAGGAGTGTCTGGGGATACGGGCGTGGCCATTGCACAGAAGATGAGTAAAATAGTTAGCATTTTCTACAGTACTGCGCTGGCATTGTGTGGGGGTGGTAGTAGATTCAAGTGACACAATAGGCAATAATGCAGTGGGGTATCACCTAGATTCAAGTGACACAATAGGCAATAATGCAGTGGGGTATCACCTAGATTCAAATAACACAATTGGCAATAATGCAGTGGGGTGTCGCCTAGATTCAAATAACACAATTGGCAATAATGCAGTGGGGTGTCACCTAGATTCAAATAACACAATAGGCTAGATTCAAATAACACAATTGGCAATAATGCAGTGGGGTATCACCTAGATTCAAATAACACAATTGGCAATAATGCAGTGGGGTGTCGCCTAGATTCAAATAACACAATTGGCAATAATGCAGTGGGGTGTCACCTAGATTCAAATAACACAATAGGCTAGATTCAAATGACGCAATAGGCAATAATGCAGTGGGGTATCACCTAGATTCAAATAACACAATTGGCAATAATGCAGTGGGGTGTCGCCTAGATTCAAATAACACAATTGGCAATAATGCAGTGGGGTGTCGCCTAGATTCAAATAACACAATTGGCAATAATGCAGTGGGGTGTCACCTAGATTCAAATAACACAATTGGCAATAATGCAGTGGGGTGTCACCTAGATTCAAATAACACAATAGGCTAGATTCAAATAACACAATTGGCAATAATGTAGTGGGGTGTCACCTAGATTCAAATAACACAATAGGCTAGATTCAAATGACGCAATAGGCAATAATGCAGTGGGGTGTCACCTAGATTCAAATAACACAATAGGTTAGATTCAAATGACGCAATAGGCAATAATGCAGTGGGGTATCACCTAGATTCAAATAACACAATTGGCAATAATGCAGTGGGGTATCACCTAGATTCAAATAACACAATTGGCAATAATGCAGTGGGGTGTCGCCTAGACATATCCAATCCACTGATGTAGGGAAGGAAGCCTTCCCTTATACGAAAGGAAGTTGCAAGTCCCGGACCAGCAAGGAAATGCATTTTTTTGCTTCAGGACCGATGTAGAAGTAAACCTTTTCCATTAGGAATCATACCCGCATGAGCAACAGAATTCTTGCGGATACAAAATTAAATGCAGACAATGTGAAACTGGCTCTTATTGTATGTGAGCAAAGAAAAACAAAGACCTTTCTCCTCTTCTGGTCAACATCACAGATGTTACAAAGCTACAACAATGAAGAAATTGTACATGTTTCAACAAGTTTCCCAACCTAGTCAAGGACTGCGCCCCCACATTAGTCCCAACCATTACACATTTCGTCAGTGCCTCCTTTGCCACAAATTCTATCCCTTCTAATATTAAAGAAGCTTGGGTGACCCCGCTTCTCAAGAAACCATTATTAGATCCTACGATCCCCACCAACTATAGACCCATTACCACAGTACCCTTCCTCCTTAAAATCATAGATAGAATTGCCTACACCCAAGTACAATCTCACTTTGAAAATTACCATCTGTTAGGAGAAAGACAATCAGGTTTCCGCCCTGGACACAGCACAGAGACAGCATTGCTGGATCTAAAAAACCAAATGGACGTGGTCAGGGATTCAGGAAAATTGTGCATACTCTTATTACTTTACCCCTCCCCGGCATTCAATTTAGTTAATCATAGCAAACTTTACCTAACATTAGCAAACAATTTTCTATTCTCCAAAGATGCAACCGCGTGGATCAAATCATTCCTCTCTGATCGTACCTATAGGAGACGTCTCAGCGTACCACATTCCGGTGCCGCTGGGAGTCCCCCAAGGATCATGTCTATCCTCAACGCTTTACAATGCATACACAAAACTTCTGTTTGCAGCCCTAGATGCAATGGGAGTTGTATACACAAATTTCACCGATGATACTCAAATACTAATACCGATATCAGGCAACCTCGAACAAGACACCATTCTTGTGAATAAAATCTACTACATCATCCAGAATTGGATGGCAGCAAAATAGTCTCTGCTTAAATGGTGAAAAAACTGAAATTTTGATAGTAGGCACCCCAACAAAACTGTATCACACCTGCCAGAGCCCTAATACTTGACAAGATTGATTACTGCAACATACTACTATTAGGGACCTCTAAGAAAAACCTAAATAAATTGCAACTACCGCAGAATAAAGCACTAAGAGCAGCTTTAGGAATAAAAAAGAGTGAACACATATCTCAACACATAAGAGATGTTCACTGGCTACCTATCCAAGCAAGGATTCTCCACAAAACCCTCACAATCACACATAAATGTGTCGCAGGTAACGCACCCAACTATCTCAACAAAAGTATCAACCGTAAAACCACTACCAGAGTGCTTAGATCCAACAACAATACATTGCTACAGATCCCGAGATCTGCACCCAGAGTTTGGAACTCCCTCCCAAATTACATCAGTAATGAACCATCGCTAACCAAATTTAAGAAACTCCTTAAAACCTGGCTATTTAACAAATATTGATTCCCACATTTACCTCGCACATCAGCCAGCCACTGCGCTCATCTCTACTCTCCCAGAGTCTACGGCAGTGACGGCCACACCACTTGCACTTCGTGTCCTTACACTGGAACTAAGAGCTAGACCTAAGGATTTAGCATCCATCCAAACTGATACGTCGCAACTGTATCATGCTCCTGTATGTCTTTCTTTGTCAATGGGCCTCATTACAACCCAGGCGCCGTCGTTAACCCTTAACGCCTGATTACCATTTTAACGCCTGCTTTTAGCAGCCGTTAAAATGCAAGGCGCTAACCCGCCTTGGTGCTAATTGCGGCACCGTAATTTACGGTGCCGTAATTAGCGCCTTCCCCACTCCGATTATGCCCTATGGGGCAAAAATGGGAATGGGGAAGGGTAAATGGGGAATGGGGATTTACCGCCCCACTCACCTTGGAATGGGGCGGTAAATCCGCCATCCACCATGGTGTAAACGGAGTTTACACCATGGTGGTAAAGTAGGGAATTTACCGCCTGGGTTGTAATGAGGCCCAATATGATTTACCACGTTATGCTTCATTGCATTGTATCTGGAACATTAACATGTATGTTAATTCTATGTACCCGCAACCACCAAGATGCATACTAAGTATTTATGTATAATTTACGCCGTGATACTTCAGGGTTTGGGCGTACAACAAATGCAATAAATAAATAATAATAACGTTACAAGAGATTTGTCTCATTCTCAATTCAAACGCTGAAGAAGCAGGGGAAACCATTTTGAAGCATGTTGTGGCAGCAGGGTTTCAAGGGGGGAGGGATGAACCAATATGTTTAGGCCAGTTATGAAATCCAAAATGATAGCAGGGCTTAAAATATGTTTTAGTCAATCACCTGAACATAAGCTCATGTCCCAACTATAGAGTAGCCCTGCCAACACAACCCAGTAGCACCCACTGTCCCTAAGCACAGGAGAGATCGGCAGCCATATCAGCCAATTCAATCCTTGGGTGAGCTGCAGGAGGAGAGCAGTAGACCCTTGAAGACCTTGGTTCTGGAGATCTTAAGTGAGTAGAGCTTGAGGGTGGATACCTGGTAAGAAGAGGTTCTGTTGAGATTGGAGGAGCATGAAGTAGAGAAGATGGACTGATTGGCTTGGACTAAGAGTTTTGTGTTGGAGGAGGGGAGCAATAGTAGCATGGTGCCAAGAGATCCTGTTTGAAAAAGGCAGACATAGATAATGTGTGGAGGGAGGCTTGCTATTCCTAAAGGAGGGAAATTCTGTTGGGAAGAGAAAGAGAGGAGATATTTTGTTAGGGAAGAAAATTAGTGTTTTGGAGAAGAGTGTATCGCCTGGGAAAGAAAAGAGTGAGATATTGTGTATGAGAAGGAGAGAGATATTATTTTGTAGAGTTCAGAAGAGGATACATCTGGTGAGATGAAAGAGGAAGATATTTATAGAGAAAAGAATGAGATACCATCTGACAGATGGTCACAGTTACTCACTGGGAGAGACATGGGGACATAATTCTAAAGAGAAGAGAGGAGAAGGATACCAGACTTGAGACTTACCTTGGGGAGGAGGAGAAGGAGGAGGAGGAGGAGAGTCGAGATCTAGCAGTAGAGTATTGATGGGGAGTACATAAGACTTGAGGTAGAATTATATTGAGGAGATTAGATGCCAGCAGAGGAGTGAGCATTGTTGGCAGGAGAAAGAGGAGTGTTAGCATCAGGAGGGGAGAGGAAGAGACTGAGCTGCTAAAGACGGGAAGGAAATGGACCTTGGGAGTCAGGAGGTTGAAAGGAAAACTACCAACTTATTGCTCCATGGGAGAATGTAAAGGCAGAAGGAGGTATGAGATGGGATTACTATGCAGGAGAGTAAGGAGGACAGCATAGGGCTGGGCATGACTGAGAAGGACCCAGGAAAGAGGATCAACTAGACATGTGGCTAGGTGAGAGTAGGGCTATGCTTCTTCAACAAATCCCACCAGAGTGCACCAAACATGCCACAAGCCCCAACCTTGCATTCAGCTGGGTGGGCTCCAAACACCCTGCCAGGAGAGAACCCCAAGAGGAAGAATCGGAAGACTGGGGTTGGGAGGACCCCAAAACCACCTACCTTAAGAGCCGTGGATCTGCAGCCAGAGGAAGCCCACAGCCCAAAGAGATTGTTGGAAGACGAGACAACCCCTTTCTCACCAGCGGTGAGGAAAGCATGGTAACAAAAGAAGGACGAGGACACAAGCTACAAATCACCACTTATTGTCTTGCCCGAACACTAAAGATGACATCACACTCTACCATCTAAATAAAAAGAAAAGAGTCCTAGTCCATCGTAAGTACAAAACAACAACAATTAAACTAGAAAACCCTATTGCCCGCCCTCACTCTAATAACATACAAGTGAAATAGGGAAATGTAATGCAACGGAAAATCAGTGGGAAAACAAGGATGTCAGCATGGCGTATAAAGATTCTTGCCCACGTCGTATAGAACGTGGGTGGGGTGGAGCACTTGACGTATGGGCCCACTCTGCTATGTGGGTGCACCCGGGGTAGCTGGCTCGGCCCTCAAGAGCCTGCTTGGCATTCACGTACTCCATCTCAAAGTTTGGGATTTTGACCTCTCGGCTCTTCTCCCCCCCAAATCCAGGTCAGTCCCCCTGCGTTTTACAGCACCAAAACGAAGGTTCGAAGCTTTTCAGCACGAAAAAAGAAAGTTCCAAAGAAAAGTGTATTTCAAAGTCTTTATAGGCCCCGCTCAACTGGGCCACAGCCTCTTACTTTGAACTTCTTTCTTGGTTCCCCTCTCTTGGGGTCAAACCGTTTCAATTTTCTTTCTCTGGGTTCCCTTCCCCTAGCTTTATTCTTTAGCGTTTGCTATGCCTTATGGTACTTGTATGCTTTGCACAAAGTTCCAAATATCTGACCAGATTAAACAGTTTGCACAAACTTCTTAAGCTCTCTTCAGCCTTGCTTTGCCTCAATACTTTATCCACAGTTTCTGTACCTTTCTTCACACCCTACCCCTCTGGTTTTCCTTAACCAAGTCCGGATCTCGCTGAGATTGCAAAGTCTCTCCACTTTTGTCAGAATCAAAACACAGTTTTCATAGAACTTCTTCAAACACAATTCTTATTTAGGCTTCCCTCTGTGGGACTCGAGCCTGCTTGGTTCATAAAAGATTATCACAGTTCACTTCCTTTAGGCTTCCTTCTGTCGGGCTCGAGTCTAAAGAGTACAGAGTCTTTCAAATGGGTTTACTTTCATTTTCATAGAACACAACCAGTTGTTGCCAGCCAGTAACCCTAAAATGCACTCCTTGGTGGACATAAAATGTATGGTCTAAGTGTGAAACCAAAAGTACCTGGATAGACACTTCTCACAGTAGGCCTGATTCACAATATGATGATTTCATAAGTACATTTTGATGACATGATTAAAGACAGTTCCAATAAATAAACAATTAAAAATATACATTGATCATATCCACTTAAGTGGCAAGTAAAACAGAAAGATGATTGTTTTTTAAATCACAATCTGATAGTTTACAGTTATATGTGTAGAAATTATACACAACAAATCAGTTATATCCAAAAAACATTATACATTAGAGCAATCCATTTGATATGGGTCAGAATACATCAACTTAATGTGTCAATTGTGTTCTTGGATTGCTATAATCAAGCTATTTCTTTTTATAGCATATTGTCCAATAGGCACCTCTCAGATCAGTAATACCGCCTCATTTCGTAATATGGTTAATCCATCTTTGGGGCAGGGAACTTATTGTTTCTGAAAAATTCGTATTTCAACCTTAATGATCTTATGTTATCACCTAAGGAACAATGAACCTACTAGTTCAGTTCCATTGTTTGGAAATAATCTGATATATTTACTTCCATAAATTTTAAGATCACTAACCTTTGATCACTATGGGTGGGGGGTCAGTAGATGTGGGATCCTACCTGTGTGGTTAAAAATTGGTGTCATTTATCAGGAAAACAAGCACAGAGAATAGGTGTATCTAAAGCCAAAAGGTAAATGACTTAGCCTGTTTGAGTAATCACTCCAAAAGCCAGGTGGTAAGAATGCAGTCCAGCCGAGTGAGTGCTTTCATAACTGTTGAAGACAAAAAAAAGCCTCGGTATAGGACCTTCTTATTTGTAGCGCTGGGGCCCTGAGGTATCTGATCCCCCTACCACTAGCTACATATACTAGATTCCATAAAATATACCACAAGGTTTTATTGACGAAAGGCGTAATCACCTGAGGTGTTAGTGTGAATATATTTCTCATATGTGCCATTTAATGTGTAGTGTTCTGCTACACATAATATTAAGGCTGTAGCTGATAATCTCAATGATTTATCTCTCATGCTTCAAGTAGCAGAGTCATGGTGTTCTTCGTGGTGTGCGAGTAAAATGATGTGTTAGAGCATGTGAATGTTACATTGGCTGCCGTGCATAAAGCTGCCGGACAAGCTGTGTTGTAGATATTCTCTATGCGAATTATAGGACAGTAAAGTCCAGTTTACCCAGTAAAGCACAGTGAGGGGTCGAGCCGGCTGTCTGCACGCCGCAACCTGATCCACTGTGTATGTGGTTGTCATGGCGCTGGTGCGCATGCATGCCGGCGTCACGTTGCAAAGTCGCCATCTTGGTGTGGAACACGGGTTACATTTCGGTTTCGGTTTGTGATAGTGCATTTATATCGCTATCTTGTGGGGCGCCTGATAATTCTGTTATGTGGATCAATGGATCCTACAGGGTTGTGACTGATATAAAGCCGCAAGCCAGACGATCCGATTCACCAGCGCGATGCAGAGGCGTCACTCTGTGTGTTCGAGGTCAGATGTGCCGAGGCCGCAGCGTCCCCAGTCAGTAATACAATGTAGTAATGTTGAATAGCTTAGGGGCATGCAGGGAATATGGCACAAGCGCAGAGGTGAATCTGTGGTGTGCCCTATTCCTGCATCAGCTAGATGAATACCAAATTGGCATCTGGTCAAGTGATACGGTGTGGGTCCGGGGGATGTAAGAGGAAGGTTTCTGTGTCAGCGAAGACGAGAAGGGTGGACATTTGATGTAATGCAGGGTCTGTATTATTAGTGGAGACTGAAGAGCTTTATTAGCATAATCTGTGAACCGGTAGGTGGCCTCGAGACCTCCCCTATTGCACCTGAAACAATCATATCAAATTCTATATATTATTGAACCATAGTTGAAATATTAGATTGCAATCTTACCTACACTGTTGTGGCTCCCTAGCACCCCCCTTTTTTTCGGTACTTTCGTTTTCCCCAGACCACTCTGTTACTTTATTTTACAGTTCAATTTCACTCTTCATTTCAAAAAAGAACTTCAAGTCCCACAATGCCTTTAATGGGCCTTTTTATTTCCTGCTTTCTTTCTCAAATTCAATGCTCAGGTTGCCGCTCCAGCCAAACACACGCTCTCCGGAATTTCCTCTCTCTTGCTAAGACACTCCCCCGGTTAGCGCAGTGCTGGCAAGCGACTTCTCTGGAACTTTGAGTCGAGGTCAGGGTCTTCCCACTTGCCCCTCAGGCACATGGGCTTCCCTTCACATGCCATGGGTAAACAAGTACTCATGTGAACAGTCAGCAGGATATGATCTGCAATCTTTGGCTCTTGGAAGGCACAGCTCCTCAGCCCTGCTGCAGCCCTTCAATGACACAGGATCCGCATCCTGGCCCTCAGCTCCTTTCCAGACTCTCCAGGGTTCTTTAAACACTCTCCTCTGCTCATGAGCTCCTCTGGTCCACACTGCATCCCCAGCTCACTCAAAGCGTTTCTCAGTGCTCCACCTTTTATACTGACAGGGAGTGTTAATTGGAGTCAGTTGCCTGACCCTGCCTCTCCTCGTTATTGGGACAATATGAAGTCTGCCCACAGGAATCCATGGTACATTGGTTCCTATGGGCAATCTTCATAACTCTGTTCCTCTTCTTCGTCCCAGTGGTTTTGAAAGAAGGAAACGGGGAGGAAGTATGTGAGTTGTAGTTTTCTTTCATGATGGAGGAAAACTTCTGTTAGTGTTTGTCAGGGTGATGTGGGCAGATGTGTGGTTGTAGGTGATAATGTCCCATAGTGACTGCGGGAATGTCCGATAGGGATATATTTCTTCTCCTATGCCTCCCTTTAATTTTAGTACCTGTTGGAATTGGGGAGGGGGCAATGGACAGGATTCATAACAACCTATAAAGGTGGAGTAAGTGTCTGGTAGGGGTTTGTCAAAAAAGAGCAAATACCGCGTCCCTCCCGAGGGCATTCCTCCAACTGTCTCCAAGGATCTCCTGCTCTGGTGATCCTCCTGCACTGGTCCACCCCCAGGGTCTGGTTCCAAAGACGTTGGCCGTGCCCTGGCCACCCGAACAAAGAATCCCTGAGGTCCATGAGTGACAAAAGCCCACAGGTTTCTCACACAGCCCTGGAAAGGGGGAAAACACCTTCTTTGAAGAGGGAAGACTTTTTGGATTTTCTTTGGTGGAGACTTGGAAAGACATTTGGGACTTTTGATGTGCACCTGCCACCTGACTGTTGGATCTGTAGAAGTTTGGAACACTTGGCACATTCTTTGCCAAATATCTCTAGAACAAGAGTGAGAGGCCCATGTTCTTTTGAAGCCTTTTGTTGAGAATCGCACTGGCCCTTTTTCTCATGTTATAGCCTGACCTTTGGAGTTAGAAACCTGACACCTTATTTGTTGAGCTTTGTCACCATCCTTACACAATAGTTCTTTGAATATTTGTTTAAAAAACACCCTTGAAAAGTACTTTGCTGTGTAGTCCCGGGCTAAATGGTCATAGGCTACAATGTTCTACCAGCCTTGTCGAAAGTACCCAAGCCCCGTTTGCAAGTCTGTAATTTTCTGAGGGGGCAGATCCAATCACAACTGCGCTCTTTGGTCATCCTTCCAGCCCTGCTGAATTACCACCACACTGGAAAACTACATAAAGGAACGATGGGACCTGGTACCATTACACGTCTCACAAGCCCTTAGACAGTGGCCCCTATGATTATGTGCAATGGGACAGGCAGTCCTCTTTTTAGGAGCTGAGGCAAAAGTTGGAACTCAAACATTTTTCTGTACATAGTCCCCTAATAAAACTATGAAGCCTGTACTCTTGGTCTTGGTTTACTTCTTAATCGCAGTTGTCCTATTTGGCAAAGGTCAGTAGAAACCTGATGTGAGAGGAACTGATTGAAGGCCAGCTGTGGCTATAGCCATGAGCCTGCCAGAGCTGCAGCATCATAAAGAGAAGGCCAACAAATAGGGGTTGTTGCGCACCTAAGTCCAGGACAGTGACCCTTTGCAGGTGGGTGAGAATAATGTCAGTCTAAAGCGCACTTTGCCAGTCGGAGATTGATGCTAACAATCATTCTGGCCATTCATCTCGGATTTCAACTGTGATATTAGGGCCTCTTAGATTATGCCCTCACACTTCTTTTGTTGCAACCCCTATGCTGCTAATGTGGGGTGCACTTATTTATATCTTCTAGTTGCTGCCGCTACTCCCAATCCTTAAACGTCCTAAACATTAGGATGAGACTAACCCATATGACAAACGTTTGCATCCTGGCTTTGGAGGACCAGGTTTTGTCCAGAGACTTTGGGACCTCATTCCCTCTTGCTAATGTTTTGTCCTTCTGTCTCCCGTTTGCCGGTTTCATAGGACACCCAAGTTGGCCATTCCATTATGTTAGGCATGCCATAAACCTCTGACAGGTTGTGATACAACCCTTCCTGTTGCAGAAATAAAGGCGTTAAACTACATTTCTTGTGCGATGAGTGTTCTGTTATTCTCGCAAAATTACACAGGGTAATTTACGTGAGCTTGAATTTTATTTGTTCACAATGGTAAACAATTAATTGAGCTCAGCTATGTACTTCATGCTTGAACTCATTATGTACGTTGTCCTATTGCAGGCTAATGAACTCAAAATTCACGACCCCTCCAGTTGTCCTGATTGTTCTGCAAAAAAAGCAGAGCTAGCAAAAATTGACTTCATCAGACGAAGGAAAACAAAAATGGAGGGAATCCGTATTCAAGAAAAAATGGAAGAACAGATCTATCTGAAGGTAAAGTAAAACAAATAGATCGAGTGCTTACAAGATGCAACTAGTGTGCTCAAACCTCTTTTGGTACAATTTAACTTTGAACATCCCTTCTCTGTGTGTTCATTTAGTATGGGCTTGTAAAGCGCTCGACCCAGTCTGAGTTCCATTCGTTTAAAACATTTGCTCGAATCAGCTCGACTCTGTAGAGCCAGCATCTAGCTGACTATTCGATGCAAGTCGCAAAATGTGTAATTTAACTACTACGTGGTTCAAATTGGTCTGCTAGTTCTAAAATGAACAGGGTGAATGTCAATAGATGTTAATGACAATAGATGACATCTATTGTCATCTATTGTCATGCTAATATAGTCACCGCAAGTTTGTATTTTTAAGAGCTTGAGTTGAATTGACAAAGTTTAAGCTAGCTGTTTCGTATTGGTTCTCAATGCATGTTGAATTGACTGGAAGGAATCAAAGTCTCAGGTTGGTATACTTCTTGTTTCCTCTTGACTTTCTAGAAACAAGGAGTGGCTGAAAGCAAAGCTGGTGGTTCATGGGTTAGCTTCTAGAAACAGGGAGAGCTAGAGTTGGAGAAAAGGGGGAAAATAGAATCGAGAGAAGGTCAGAAAGGAGGCAGCAGGAGAGGGAGCAGAACATTAAAAACTAAAGGAAAAACCCTTTTGTGCCACAAACCCAAGATGCTCATTGCGGAGGGATGCAGCAGCCCAAAACCACACTGACTGTGCCGCTGCAACTGCCCCATACATATCCCAGAGCTGAATGGTAGATGAAGCAGGTCTGCAGCCCCTCCAGTGCCACACCCGCATGCTGCCCTTAAGCTACTGTCCCAGACACAGTCGACAGTGCTGCAACAGCTAAATATCAACAAAGCCAACGGAAAAGGTAGATTGGAAGGCCTGGCAATAATTTACTGCTTCATCCGTAAACCCCTCTCATTTATTCCTCTATTAAATGCTCTATTATGGGGACAGGCCATTTTGGGCACTGCGACAGAGGTCTCCTCTTTACATCTGCGAGCATGCCAAGGCACGTAAATAGACAGAAGGCTATAGGGCAGCCGGTCTCCAGGCCCCAGTAGGTCCCGTCACCTGTCCTGGTATTTATTTGTCCACCTGTGTAGCATCTAGCATGCCATGGTATCTGGGGAACAGTGCTTCTACAGTGGGCAAGAAGGGTGATGCTAATGTGGCACACCTGTGGCTGTTCCATGCTTCCACATGGAACCCCACCTTAACATACAGAGTGAGGCACTTTCACCCATACCCAGTTATAGATGCAAGTTTAATTTTCCCAGGATGTTTACGTTAAAAGAAAACCACTTTTTTAAAACACGAAAAAATAACTCCTAAAATGTCTTATGGCTCTCCATTGTAGAAGAATGTGCATCGAATAATCTGCATCATAGGAAAGCCTCTCTAGGAAATCCATTTCTTGAAAAATGGCTACGGGTCTCCGTTATAGAAAAGTCACAGCCTGAAATATTTTTGTGGGTCAGCTCTCAAAGAAAATACTCTATAGTTGGCTGATTAAGATGAGCGTTTTTTAATTTTATTTTACAAGAACAGGTGTGTTTAGGAATGGCATGATTCTCAGCAGCACAGTCTGTTTTCATTTAGGTTATTACACTGACTGATAACTTTCTTTCCATGGATTCTTTATTTTTTATTTTTAGTGTGATGTGGTATTAAAAAAAATAAACCTTCCACATAAAACATTTCAAAACCTGATAACGATTATTGAACACTAAAAAAATATTCTAAATGACAAATGCAATACCTAAACCTCAAAAATAAATGTCTGAACAGTAGAGCATAGCATAACTTCAAATACAAATAATTTCATGAGCACAACCAATTCATAGTAATTTGGAAACACACATAACACACTAGCCCTGTTTACAAAAAAGGTCTGGGCATAAACTAAGTAAAGTGATTTGGTGCAACTGTAAACTTTGAGGAAAACAACCTCAAATTAATAAATTACAATTCTTAAAAGTACCTTTAAACTAAAAGCATGTACAAGGAAAGGCGTTTCTGCCTTACGAAGTGGCAAGTACAAATTCATTTTACTTCTGGTTGTTTCTTTCTATGGAATCTAGCCAACTACTGTACCCTATATTCTTAGCCTTTGGCTCTTCTCCTAGGATAAGAAATATTTCTCCCAGGAAAGATACCGGCACTATTACCAGAGAGCGTTGCATTCCATTCATTAGTCTCAACCAGAATGCATCTGGCAGTATACTATCTGCAGACTGGATACATCTCCGGAAATAATAGTCTTCTGTGAACTAGAACAATATCATTTAGTACCAAATGACACAAGGTCTCCAAGTGATCCTCATTAAAAAATCCTAAGTTTCATGGGGGATATTTAAGTGAGGGCCAATAACTTCAAATGTATGTAAGATATTCCATGTAAATCTTAGGAAACGTGACCTGTACGAAGGAGATGGACATTTTTGGATATAGGTAATTGGTGATGGATAGGAAAGTCCTGCAATGACTGGTGTGATCCTTGATATTTAACGAAAGTTCACCTTATTCCATGTTAAAATGTACGCCCAGGATCTTAACCCTAACTTTAATTGTACCAATGCAATTCGGGGGAGATGCTGGGAGATCCAACACTGAACACCAAGCCTTACCTTCCAATGCAGTTAACCAATTACTGCTACTGAATTCCAGTAGTTCCAACCCATAAATATTACTTGGAGAAACTTTAGTTTTAAAGAATTCATTTAAAGGCTGGAGGTAATAGCATAGGTATTTGGACAATCCGATTTTCATTTGTATTATGAAAGTACACATTTTTACAAAACATTTGTCTTTAATGAAACACAATTGCTTCCTATTTGAGATTATAAACCCTAAACATGTGAAAAGATCTACCTCCTCAATCTTTCTATTGCTAACGTACTATTTGAAATTCTTAAATTTTATAACCCTCTTAATATAATATTAATTAATAATCGTGGTTTTTATGGGATTTGTCTCCAAATAGTTTTCTTTGCATACTCAACAAAGTAGTACAAACATTGTTGCAAAACTATTGGTGTGGTGTCTTTCCAGGGATTTTCCTAATTCCCTTTTCACAAGTGAAGCATATACAGTTATTGAAACTAAATGTTCCTGGTGGAAATGGGATTCACTCTCGTGGTTTCTGTCAATTCGTCACACAACAGTAATGCTATTGTAAAAATACAGGAGACAATCAGTATTTCGAATGTATTAGAAGACTCTCTGAATCAAACACACCCATTTCAGTTGATTATTATCCTCCTCTTCAAAATCAGGCCGTTTATGCATACATTGGTTAATGTTATATGCAACCAGGATTCCTGAATTTGATTCAGAATCTCCCCCTTGGCTTGTTTCCTTCCTAGATTGGTATACAGGAAAGCAAGGTGTCGAACATTTCCAGGACTAAGTTGAGTATGCGTCTCATGCCAATATTTCCAGCTGTTCAAATAGTCCACACATTTTCTTTCCCGCTCCCAAAAAGGCAATAATGCAGTCCTTCAAGTAATTACAGACAACAAGACTCAAGCAATGAGCAAAACATTGAATATGATGGAATTTGCCATTTCAGACAGTATTTGCAACATTATCTAACACCAAAATATGACATTGCAATTCAGAAGCTCTAGCCACTCTAAGATCACATTGTGCGAATCTTCTAAAATATTGTTTGCAGTGTGGTTTTTGCTACAAAGAGCTGGATGCAGAGAACATCCATTTTTTGTATGTAAGGGCCTATGTTGATGGTGGACTTGCTTTCTGGAGGTAAGGCTTCAGAGGAGTGCTCAGTGGGATTCAAATACAGAACCCAATGTTCAGCGACAAACATGTAATCTGACCTTTGTGCGCTTGCCAATTTATCAGCTGTCGGGTAAACAGAATGGCTTTCTCCTCCCCCAGGACAGGAAATACTGTGTTTCGCAGGCCCCCATTCAAATTCCTGCACTGCCACAGGTGGAAAATAGCTCCAGTGTGGCATTTGTACTTGGGGGTCAGGTAATTGAAAAGAGCGTTGAAACCTTACTGTACTACAACACTAAATGGCTGCAGATCCCTGATCATGAACTTTTCAGTTCTCTAGTTGATTTTGGGACATACTTTGTGGTTTTTTGCATAGTGTTCTCTTCTCACATAGGTGAGGCATAGTGTGCTGAGATTTATAAACCATTCACTGTAAAATAGACTGAAGTAGCAGAACTTGGAACGTGTTTCAGTGCTGAAGTTGCACCTATTTTCATGCTGCCCCGATTAGATCAACGTCCTTTATTAGTACTACCGCCATCAATCTCACATTTCACTACAGTTGTCTGGTGACAGCTGCCCTTTCTTTTGTCTACTACTGTTAAAAATCAATTAAATTTGGTTCTTATATCGCGCCAATGCCGGAGCCCAGTCCCTAAGGACGGGACCGGGTTTCAAACCTGTGCTGCTTGGCTTTGTCTTACTTCCGAGACCATCTTCCTGGCCAGTTTGCCACTTAGAAAGAGCCATTAGATGATATAATTCAAAATGCTACTTATGTTGTACTGAATCACCATGCCTTCTTCCCACTCTTTCTGGGTCCAAATCATACACATATCAATATGTTGCATCTTTCATGTATGCACAAAATTGACTCTGAACAATGGATTTTGAGGGTTTAAAACTGGAACCTTGAATAAATTGCCTGGATCTTCTTGACTTTTACTGCATCACTGCCACCTGATCCGGTCCAGTGTTACTCCAGCTTTTCTCGGTAGCTTGCCAGCCTCTGACCTACAGTGCTTTCCGTTACAGGATTCCTTGATTGAAAATATTGAACATGTTTAACAACTCTTTATCTTTCACTCTTCTGTCCTCCTTGATTGTGTGCTTCTGACAAACTTTACACTGCACCAATAGCGGGAGAGTCACTATCTGGCGACAAACCTTCTATACGGTTACAATTGCTAATATGTTTTGTTCTTTCAAGTAACTGGCGTTCTTTTGAAGACTTATTTGCTTCTAATTCGGAATCCTGTGTACAGCTGAGTCCAATCTAATTATTTCTCCAAATCATCTTCCTCCTCTTCCTCCCTCTCATGTCCTCAGACATTGCTGTATTTCCAGCTTTTGATTTACACCTGCAACCCCATTCTTTACTTGCAATCTGGCTTGAAGCAGTAGCCATTGACTTTGGCACTAAGAAGCATTCTCGTAAATCAAGACTTGCATGGATTCAGATTCTAAATAATTTTCAATCTATGCAAAATTAACTGAAAACAGAACGACAATCCTAAAAGGCTTCCAATGATGTCCTAAAAGTCTATTGTCAGATATTTTACTGAGCAAAAAAGTACACCCACCGTAAAAAAAGCAACTTGCTAAAATCACTTAAACTGACTCAAACATGCACTGATTTCTGTTTAATATCCCATGTCTTACAAAGAAGACAGATACTTTCTGGCCCTGACTAACACATGCATCCGTTTTCCTAAACCAATTTAAACCAAAATAAAACCCTTTTTTCAACTACAAAACTAAAGTGCAGTTTTTCAACTGGTTGGGCAGTAAAATAAAGTATGGCTATGGAAATGGAAAAATCCTCCAGTCATAGAAGTTGGGGTTTGAATCTTTGGAATTATGTTCACGCTTCAACGCAAACGGTTTGAATCATTTGTAGTGATTCAAACGTCCATTCTTCCAACAGGTTCGAATGTAAGTATCTTGGTTTCACTGAGTGTCATCATTTATTGGTGTTGCTTTCATTTTGGTGCAGGTTCAGTGTTGGAGGATGGTTGATTTACTTTGAACTTTAATCACGTTTGTTGAGTTTACTTCTATAGTGAAACAGGCATAGGTGGAGAACCCCCATAAGATGGAAGAAATCCAGTGAACCCTCTCAATTCCTCTACAATGTGCTGTGCTGGTCTAGAAACTGTTATGAGCTTTGTTGGTCACCAAAGCTAGGGCCATGCATATATGTTTGCTCCCCCCCAGTGTTATTTGCAGTTACTGATGCTCCATCGAAGCTCACGTTGCAGGTGGGTTCATCCATTTGCATTGGCGAATTGTTAATATACATTAATGCACTGATTGGGAATACTTTTTCAGTGCTTCAATAACACGAAATCTGCTAAAAGAATGGTTTAAATGGGTCGTACAAGCTGAGAAGTCGTAGACCTTTGTAAAATATATACTGATGGAGTTTACACCACACCCCACACACATTAGACTATGAGCACAGCTCCTTGTTTTTCATTTTTACTGTTAAATACAGTCCATTACGTATAGATATCTACAGTCTGAAGAAAACAGAAAGAGACCAGTAAAGAAAATGTACTGGACTACAGAGGCAGTGAGGAGGCAGCACTGCTAGTCCTATAGCAACATTGATGCTTTCAAAGACTGTAGTCCGATCCATTCCCTACTCCCCCAACATCGACCATCTGAGACAGGAACTGGATGGTTCTACCTGGGAAAGATGCAGCTGATTAAGAGAATATATTATCCATGACATAAGGAATCCATCCTTCCTTCAGCTCAGACCAAAGCCCGACAGTACCTAAAAGTGACAGCAGCTTTTTACAAACCCACATTATACTACGTAGTAGGAAAGCATAGTAGAACTGAAAGACAATACTACCCAGAGATTGATGTTATTAGACCATCCGTGAAACAAAAACACCCCCTTGAAACTCGCCCCGTCTAGAGAACCATTAGAAAAACTCCAGTACCAGTGCAATCTTTTGGTCCTATTGCATAGACACAGACTGGCCATAGTACAGAAGTGAGAATTGATCTAATTAACCCTCTTTCAACTCATATGTTGACATCAATAAACCTATTTCTGAAAAAAGAATATAAGGGGCTCAGACTGAAACATGGTTTGCAGACAGCTCAATCTTAATATTTCAGTGACGCTCTCCCACTAAGCTACACAATTATGAAAACAGAGTAGCCAACAGTGAAAGCAGGGTGTTTTAAATACGACCAGATAAGTCAATAACTTCTTTCAAACATATTGGGTCTAATCCATGGAACCTTTAGCACGGAGTCGCAGAGCGGTGCCAAGTGTTTTTATACAGAGAAAAGTCACGTTGCACCACGCAGGTAGATATCACTTTCTTCCAAGATAGAATGCAAACATTTTATTAAACAACCATAGTCCAAATGCAATTGATTGTAACAGGTTTTTCATCTAAGGGTGCACAGACGTGAGAACAGAACAGTTCCAGGAATAGTGACAAATCTGAACCTCAATGTGATTCAGGCATATAGTCCAAGGAGCCCCTGTTCTACCCCCGCCCCCAAAGCTAGTTACACGATAGACTTAGTTTTAACATATGACACCAAGGTCACAGAGGTATTGCTAAACATAAGCTGTAATCAGAACTTCTGTGTGTTCCCCTGAAATCACTCTGAGACAAACCATAAGCTTGCAATACAGCTAGACACTAATCAATAAAAGAAATGAGATTGAGTTCCAAAACAATGTATACGACAAAATTAGGACTAAGTCTCGAGATGGGTCAGATGAGAGCCAATCTTAGAAAGGAACGGTGTGGACCGGCACTACTTCAGTAGGCATCTTCCAGAAACCTGAAAACACCCTTTTCTGGAAAAATAGCCAATGAGGAAAATCTGATGAAACAATCAGACGCCAGATTGTAGTAATCGCTACGGCATTAGGCACAATAACAGACTACCAAATAATATATGACATAAACACATGCATCTTCTTCTTGTGCTCTTTTAATGGTGCTTCTGTTCTGTACCGATAAAAGGGCAGAGAACGCACCCAATGCATTTCGGACGGAAGGTCCATTATTGGGGTTAGCTGGCAATTTTCTCTATTACCAGGTGGACAAAAAACAACAATGTATTAAAAAATGTCACAAATGCCTTGGTTCACATATAGTATGATCATAGGAACCGCTATGCTTAAGGTCTGTTCTGAGGATCAGGGTGTCTCCAGAGTGTGTGTGCAGACCTACTATGAAGCGCATGCCACAGTATGAAGCATACGCTTCATAGTAGGTGATGATGGACCTTCCCTCCAAAAAACATTGGCTGCAGTCTCTGCCATTTTCTCTAAAAAGAACAGATGCACCATTAAAAGATCACATGAAGAAGATTGGCTTCTCCAGATCTGATGATTACGTCATCAGATTTTCCACGTAAACTACCTTAGAAACCCTCCATCTTGACTGTTAAAAAACGAAAACTTAGGCAGAGTTGAAAAGAAACCATAATTATTGGAATGAAAAGCTGTCACAAAGGAGCAGGCAGCTAAATGGAACATATATTTGCTGATGCTAAACTGAGATAGGCAACATTCAGCGCTTGATAGAAAGGTCAGCTACAAAACAGTTAAATTGGAATAAACACTCCAATGTCATCAATAATGCATCCAATCGGAAAATTTACTTTCTTTAGCATTTTCTGTCATCTAAGTAGTAAGTGGGCTATTCCATGTATGACTAAACAAAACTGTCTGAACCTGCTTTTATTTTTCGACTCACAAATAGCAAAAATTAGGGGCCTTGTTTAATGACCCAGAAATATTTCCTGTGTGGATGTAGGATTTAAGACCAACACATCTCTTTGGTCCACCTTTCATCTAATCTACAGTCCTCATTAATATCCATAAAACCATGGAGAAGAAAGACCTTATGATGCAGGCATAGACAGCAAGAGCTCCGGTTATACCAGCTGAGCCGTGGATAGCATCCCGCAATGGAAAGATTTTCTGGTGGGTGCCATAGAGTGAGCTGCTAGTGATATGCTTGAAAGAGATTTACATCGAAACAATCTGCTAATATCCATAAAACCATGAAGAAGAAAGACCCGATGATGCAAAGAGTGAAATTTAGCCATCAAGTGTGAAGAATGAATAGTTCCCTTGTTGTCAGATGATACAAAACGATCAGGAAACTCTCACACCACTGCACTTTAGTCTTTGAACATCACAATCGACCTACAGGATAAACAATCTGACTTAGTACAACAATTTGAAACAAGAATATCAAAAATTGAAAGGGTTGAGGAAATATATAAGAATGCCAAAGATGTTTAAATCTAATTATTGTAATTTCCCAGTATAGTTAGGAATATTAAACAATGGAAAGTTTTTCCGACAGTTTGGTAAGTTAAACATGTTCCAGAACTTGCAGATAAGGACTGTTCATTTGCTACGGTCATTCCATATCCCGAAAGCTAGCCAATATCCAAGATCAATTGTTGTGAGCTTTCAGGATTATCACAAGATCTGATATTGGCCAAAAACATTGGGACAAGAGTAAAAACAGAGTTCATTTTCACAATCCAAAGTTTCCTTATTGTGTGTTAAGACTGCCAGCAGACAACAAGAAATAAGGTCCCTTAACCCAGCGATTGGAGCCACTGGAGTGGAGGCACCATTTATTCATTTTGGTAGTCTTGAGGTTTTATGGTAAGGAAAGAACAGTATCCTTAATAACATGGAAGATGCAAAAGTGTTTCTTTGCCAAATTAGTAAGAAGGACTGGGTTTGGTTATTCAATACTGTTGGTGATTGAAAAGGGACACCTGACTCTTATCTTTCAGTTGAAGTTGTGATGATGCAGGTGGTGCTGTTGCGCATGAGCCAGGCTCTTCTGTAGAGCTCTGGCGCCCGTGGCGACTGTTCACCGCTCTTGACTGTCATTTTTCCAGAGCCCACTGCAAGATTTCTGTGCCGCAGAGTGAGCGCCTTTCTTTACGGGGTTTCCCGCTCTGCAAGGCTCTGTCTTCACCCTGATTTCGGTGCCTGATGGTCAGGCATGATGCAGGGCTCAAAATGGCAGTCCGGTGCCCAATCTAAAGTCCACAAACGTTGCTGCACCCGTGCCAGGTGGCGGCCCATAAAGCAAAGGCAGTGGAAACCACTGCTGGTGTGCCTTTTGGGGACCCTGGGACCCAGGCCGTGAATACTGGTGGAAGCGCGGCCAGATGGACAAAATCCTGCCGATGAGCCCCTGTAGCGCTGGCTGCCGGCTACACCTGAGGCTGGAGGAGAGTATGCTAGACCAGGCCTGAGAATATCACATTGCACCCACGCTGACACATGTTAAACTGCACCTAGGAGGAGCTTCAGTCCTGATCCCCACATTTGGTCTTTGTTGGGTGGATTATCCCCCCTCCCTCGGGCAGTTTGTAAGAGGGAGGCGTGGACACTGTGGATCCCTGTACGCCTCTATGCACACCAGCCACTGCGCTGACTGGACCTTATTAATTGGCCAGACCCCTGGCTTATTTGTGTACATACTGACACGCAGTGTGTCAAACGGTGGCGTGTCAATTATCCTCCTGCCCCCCAAAAACCTGGTGCTGCCCCCTTCGGTGCCCCATCTTGCATGCTGGGGAAGGGGTCACGTCTGCGACTGCGTGCGGTACACTAGTAGCGCTGGTTTCCTCAGCTAGATCTACGGGCCATCACTACTGGCATTGGTAATCACAGGCCCCAGGTATACTGGCCTCCCGCTGGCAACTCATAACCCCAGTTCACACGCACACCAGGTCAGCACATTGCAAGGGGGTGCCTGCGGTGCTCCTGCTGCCTGCTGCAGCCTCTTGTGCATTGCTATATATGAGGGAGGTGGCGCTCAGCCACCGGAAGTACTAGAGATACGCTCCCTGCTGCTAGCGCTCAGTAGTGTTGCTGGTGTTCCGCGCTACCTGCCCCTGCACTGATACCCTTACTGCCTACCTTGTGATAGGGGGTCACTACTATTGTGTGATGGACAGGTGAAGGGAAGAAACAGTGTTCTATGAATATGTATGCCAAAACCACCCCTATGGTGCCCGAGGCAGCTGGCGGAGCTGCGCCACCAATCGCAGATGCTGACCCTGGAGAGCCTATGCCGACACAGCGCATAATGGCCTGTATTCAGGAAGGCATCTCTGCACTTAACAACAAGCTGGACGACCTGAAAGGCACAATCTGCTCCATCAAATCTCGGCTGGAAAAGGCAGATCTGCGACTGACCGAGGCAGAGACTAGGGTTGGTGCAGTGGGGGATAATGTTTCCTCGTTAAAATACGATGTGTCCTCAATAACCAAGCAAATTCAACAGGTCACCAAGAAGATTGATGAGCTGGAATCGAGATTGCGCTGCAACATCTGGATTATCGGAGTCCTTGAAAACAACCTTGACTGCTCCATGTAGGACTTCTTAGAGCATACTATTCTAGCTCTACTCGTCCATCTTAAACTGTTGTCACAGTTTGCAGTGGAGCGAGCCCACAGATCCCTGGTGCCGAAACCCAAGCCCGGAACGCTACCGTGCCTGATAATTGACCAGATATTGAACTACAGAGACAGGGACGCAATCCTGCGCACTGCCCACGAGAAAGGCGAACTACCCTTAGGCTCCAGCAGGCTCCATATTTATCCAGACTTCTTGGTGGCGGTGAAGCAGGAGAGTAAAACGTTAAAAAAAAGGCTCCGAGATTTGGGCATGAAATATGCCATGCTGTACCCTGCCAAGTTACGCGTCGAATGTATAGGCAAGAAGTACTTCTTCACACTCCCAGAGTAAGCCATGAAATTATTGGATGAGCAAGCCACTGGACCATGATGCTCTTCGTTTACCTGCATATTTTTGTTTGGGCCTGACTGGGTATTCCTCTGTAGCGCTCTATGACGATCATGATTCCTTTATTTGTAGATGTCTGTACTGTGCTGTGGAGTCACCAGTATGTTCATAGTGGCACTCCCACATCGCTGTATTGCTGATACCTACTTCAGGAGTCATATTGTTGTTTAACACTTTATACTTAAATGGTCGGTCACGAGGCCCGGGTTGCCTACGGTGTGCCAGCTCTGAGGGGTCAGAAATGTTAGGCGGACAACTTTGTGAAGGGTTTACAAAAGATGCCACTTCATTAACTCAAAAGGTTGGATAAAGCCCTCACTATCCCCGCCCTGATGAGGATTTCCCTGCCTATCAAAATAAACTAAAAGAAACACTCTAACAAAAGCTTTCTGTCCCTCACACTTATCAAATAACAAACCTAACAAGGTAACATATGGCTGATTCAGTACAACAGAAATAACAGTTATGTTCACAACCAGGTAACTATTTCTCTTTTATAACCTGGGTGAATTCCTTTTCCCCAGATTCAAACAGGATCTTCATCAGTACCAAAAAGAAGAATAAGGAAATCGTGTCTCGTAACACAGTTTCAATAAAGTTCTTTTTGTTCCAACTTGAACTCGACCAAAAGTTCACAATGTTCAACAGGTTGCTCTTCTTCCCACTTGTGATAAGGAGTTCAATACAAGTTCTTCTCATGAAACCAGCATACTTCCGTAGTTCATTAGGATCATCAACAATGTCTTTGTCAGGATGATTCTACAATAGTTCACAAAATACAATAGTGGTTCTGCCACTTCTTCAACACTTTGCACTACACCACAGTATTTTGATGACTTCCACCCGGTCCACTTACCTGCCAGGCCTACTATTGCAAGGTCCTTTGGCCTGGTGTACTTCCCTGCCAGGATAGATGAAACTATGTGTTGACTGAGAAATGGATGACCGAACTGCGTATGGTGGATGTGTGGAGAGCCCTTCACCCCTGTGACCGGGCATACTTATTTTAATCTACGGTGCATGATTCCCTTTCTCATATTGACCTGTGGCTCTTTTGTGATGTCCTTCTTAGTGGTGTTAACAGTGCGAGTATACGGCGCAGGTCATTCTCTGACCATTTCCCCATTTTAGTTACCCTCCAGCTGGATGGGCTTTCTAAGTCCCAACCCAACTGGTGCTTTAAGTCCCACGCGCGTCTGGATGTGGTCTTTGAAACCAATCTCCGGGATCATGTTCAGTTATATTTCCAGACAAATGATAGTTCTGTAGCCTCAGTGGGTACACTGTGGGAGACTTTCAAGGCATACATCCGCGGAATTGCAATGTCCACCGAGTTTGGGGTTCTCGGGACTATTCGATGGGACACCAAAGACAGTGAATATACACTTCACCACCTGGAGCAACAGTTTTCTGCCCAGCCACCCTTGGCTACATGCGGTTTTGCAGGTCAGTGAAGCATTGGATATATTTAGGGACCACGCAGAGAGGGAATTGAAATTCTGAGACACCCTGGCAATGCCTAGGCGTATGGAGAAGGCAGAAGACCTGGTAGGCTGGTGGGTCATGCAGCCCGCTTGATGAACGGAAACTGTTGCATTCCACTCACAAAAAATAGTATAGGAGGCCTAGTACATACACTTTGTGATGAAGCCTTTGAGTCCTTTTACACCGAAATATATACAAATAAAGATGCTTGCCCGCCTGCGGACATTCCTGACTTTCTAGACGATCTCCCTATCACAGTCCTGTCCCCAGAGGCAGCAGCACAGCTTAATCTCCCAATATCCCAGGAGGAAATTGCTCGCGCAATTGATGCCTTACCTGCAGGGAAATCCACCAGTCCCGACAGCCTTATCGCTGAATTCTATAAACACTTCAGCACCTCCCTGGTCCCCTACCTCATAATGTATGAATGGAGGCCCTTGAGCTACAAACGCTCCCCACAATCATGAGGGAGGCGGTCATTACCATGCTTCTGAAACCCAGTAAGCCAGCGGAAGACTCTGGGTATTACCGCCCTCTTTCAATGATATTCTGAAGTCAAGATATTTGCTAAGAAATAGGCTATGCGTGTGAGGCCATTCATGACTTACATCATTCACCTCAACCAATTTTGTTTTGTACCTGGACAGTTGACAGCGCTTAACTTACACGACGATTCTTCCATATTCTGCACAGATAGACCTCGATGCACAGGCTGTAGCGGCCACCCTTGACATAAAAAGGCCTTCGATTCGGTTGCATGGCAATTCATGTATGCCACTCTGGAGAAATGTAAATTTGGACCTAAGTTCATGACGGCGGTAAGGCTATTGTACACGTCCTCGTTCGCTAGAGCTCTAATGGAATGCTTTCAGCCTCACTGCCTATCGCTAGGGGCACACGCCAGGGTTGGCCCCTGTCTCCCTTGCTATTTGACATAACCATAGATCCCCTGGCAGATCTCATCAGATATAAACATAAACACAGGGGCATTTGGATGACCGGTGAACCAGAAATTATATCCCTATTTGCAGACAATGCAATAGTTTATGTGAGGGTCCCGCGGGTTCACCTCGCCCCGATAATGCGCAATGTCCTCGCGTTGGGGAAATGTCGGGGCTCCTGGTGTACTGCTCCTAGTCTGAGGTTTTCCCCCTAACTGAGGCTGTAACCAAACCACATAATATTCTCTGCTTTTCCTTGGCCCTAACAAATATGAGCTACCTGTGGATTGTTGTGACGAGACACTGCGCCACCTTGTTTACTCGCAACTATACTGAATATACGACGCGTCTTGCGCCTAGGCTCCGGGCATGGGCGCGGCTGCCACTGTCTATTGAGGGTGAAATAACCCTGATTAAGATGATAGTTCTTCCTAAACTCCTCCACTTTTTTTCAGAATATACCGTTATGGCCCAGGGTAGACGTTTTCAAGGAGCTTGAAGTCCGTATTAATGCATTTGTATGGCACTCGGGAGCGGTGCGACTTAAGTGGGGCACTGTAACTTTACCTTATGCACGTGGCAGGTTTGCTGCCCTGGACTTTCGCCTGTACTGGTTGGCAGTGAAGGAGCAATTGCGGTACACTGGTTTGTGCAAGATGCGCCCCACCCACAAAGCTTGAGAAGTACTCAGCGCAAGGTCGAGATAGTAGGTCTCTAGTGCTCCCTCCTTGGTTTGCAGACCCATGCCCATTTGACCCGGCAAGTGTGACTGCTCTGGCGGAAACTTTGGAATCTCCTGGGTTGTGTCCCATCCCTGCCACTGTGCCCTCCCCTTATGGAATTGCGTACTGGCCCTCCCCAGGGTAGATGCTGCCACAGAGAGGCAGTGGACACAGGGTGGTTTTGGCTGGCTGGGTAGCATGTTCCAGAATGGGAACATAATAGCTGTGGATTATATCCCTATGGTTGTGCAACACTGATACCCGCAGTGGCTACAATATATTGGTTTGCGTAGAGCTTTCAAAGCACTATGGGCCGAATTCCTTTTGGAACCGGACAGTGACCCCATGATAGGGTATGTTATGACTGCGCATACTTCTCGAGGCATCATCCCCACTCTATACAGCATGGCTCAGCGCCGGACCACGGTGCCCCTAACTGTGCTCCGATCCAAATTGGAGAGGGACATGGATATCGAAATTACAGATTGTGGGATATGTATGCGCAAACCTGTGAGGTTTCCTATAACGTCCGCTTATGCATAATACAGCTTAAAGTTCTGCATAGATAGCACTACACTCTGGCCCGATTCCAACTCTTTCCCCAGATGCATACCGGCTGCTGCCCTAGATGCAGGGATAATAATGCTGTCTATTTTCATATGGTGTGGAGTTGGCCCAGGTTGGGTGGGTATTGGGAGGAGGTATGTACCATACTTGCTGATATGGTTCACAGCAGATTTGAGGCCACTCCTATACGCTGCCTGTTCCATGTGTTTGATGATTTATCGAGCCACAGGCGTGAACTGTCTAGTATATGTTTGCTTCTGGCAGTAAGATGCCTACTGCTATACTGGCTTAAGCCCACTGTTCCGTCATCCAAACAATGGCTTTGGCCATCACCTTGGTTAGTGACACTAAGGACCAATGGGCGTCCTTGCCTTTAGTGGGCAATCGTCGAAGAGATATATGGCAGCCCTTCGGTTCATTCCTACTGTGAGCGCAGCAGGCCCCCTACTGAGCTACCTGGTGCCTGCTCCCTTGCTACTTCGGATGTAGCCCTGTAAGGCCTCTGTCTGATTATACCAATACCTTCCATGGTCTACTTTCTGTGTCTTGTTGATGTGGCTAATTTGCCTTTATTTCTTCCACTGCTGAAGTATATATCTATGCTGCTATACACTGTTACTGTGCTGTGTACACACTGTTTATGTATGCTGTGCTAGTGCTTTAATAAAGTAAGTTTAAAAAAAAAGAAAAGTTGTGAAGATGCAAGATGCAGCTATGAGCTTGGGAAGCTCGATATTGCATGCAGAGTTGATTAGGAGTTAAGTAGGATTTTCTAGACACAGGATAGGATGGAGGACGTGTTGAGCGAGGTCAGGGATAAGGCTGTCGTATTATACGATTTTACCGTATTTAAAAGCTTGCATTTACAAAAAAACAGAAAAATGCTACCAGCAAAGGTTCGAACACCGAAAGTTCAAACCTTTGGTGGTAGCATTGTAGGTAAGTATTAAAAAAAAAAAAAAAGACTATGGTGGGCTGCACGGTTGTCCCCCGCAACACCCCGCTCACTATACTGTGTGGTATAGTGAGCAGTGGTTGCGGGGCAAAACCCCTGCGGCCCCATAAATAAATAAATAAAAGGACCCTGCAGCGTGAAAGGCAACTGGCGCCGCAGGGACACAGCGTGAAGAGAAGGTAAGTAGGGTTTGTTTATGTTGAGGGTGTGGGTGTGGGTGAGGGGTGTGTTGGGGGTGTGGGTGGGGGTGTGGGTGTGGGTGTGTTCGCATGGGAAATGTATGAACCTTTTGTGGTTTGTACATTTCACATGCAAACCTTTGGGCCGGGTCACGTAGATCCAATTCAAAAGGGTGTCATAATATGACCACGGCTACATTAGGACACCATTGAAGAGTGTGTGCTTGGAAATGCTTTAAATTCGAAAAGGTGCCACAATATAATTGCGAATGATGAGAAAATGAGAAAGCTCAGGTGTGTCTGCTCAGGAAACACATCTACTTTGCAATCTCCATACATATCTTTCTTTGGTGTTGAAATACGTGTTAGTTGGCAGTGTCTGTTATCGACGGTCAAGTCTGGAACAAAAAGAAATTCCAGGTGTTGACTAGCTTTAGTCATTATAGACAAAACACCATCCACTGTTGGCAAATAATATGGTTCTGTCACTTTGGCACTGACATCATCTCTGCCACCATTCATCAGGGGCGGCAGACTCCACGTCACTGGCACCATGAGAGCTCATCATAGAGCCACACTGGGAAGCCAGAGAGTTCAAACTAGAAGATGTGTTCGGAAGATGATGAAAGACTTTAGTATCATAGATACCCATTAGTTACAGAACAGCAATGAGATAAGTTATACTTTCACTAGCTATAGTCTTAATTCAGTTTTTAGTTCCTTCAATGTGTCAACCAAAGTTCAAACAGTAGAAAAGGGTCTCTTCTGGCTTGAATAATGACTTCCAGTTCATTCAATAGCTTCAGTGTTATTACCGACCACAATACTTTGCCACAACTTGTATAGGTCAAAGAAGGAACACAGTTCTTTGTGATGCTCAATATAGACAACAATTCTGGTATGGTAAATAAAACATAGTTTCTAGTAAACTTAATAAACACAACTTCTATCTTTGTCAGGATGACTTCACAGCACTTCTTCCAACTGAACCACTTTTTTATCAGGTGAATTTCTGCAAGATTTCATCATGTAGGTCTACTTGCCTGCCCCATAGTGTTCCACTTTCAACTGTGCCCATGAAGTTTCCAATCCACTGAGAACCAAAATATTACTACAGCTTCAACAGTCTGCTTCTTTGTGACTTTGAACAACTTTGCATGCAAGACAATATCCACTTTAGTGCACTTCAACACCTTAAAGTAAGCAAGGCACTTTTCCTCTGAATATTTCCCTTTCAGACAAGCAGCTTCTTTGCCACTTTTGTCTGTCTGCAATAATGACAGCCCACAATTGCCCTTAGGATACACTTCTCTCTTCTTCTAATTGGCTTTGGTAAAATAGGTTGTATCAACTTCTTATGAATGTTTACAAGCAGCAAGCTCCCCCTCCTCAACTTTTCCTTTATCTCTCTGTATTCTGTCATCCAGGATAATTTACCCAGAAGCCTTGTTGCCACTTCCTCTTGGCTTCAGTTAATGCTTGCACACGCGTGGCTTGGGCAATGCTGATGTTCTCTTAGGCGCATGATAAAACTAGCACCGTTTCTTAGGTTTGAAAAAAGGCTGGTTTTACTCCTAATTGGGGAGGCACGTTATTCACTATTGGCTTGGGCAATGCTTGCTCTTTCCAACTTGTAAGAATAAAGTTTAAAAAAAAGTTTGACTTCTATTGTTATAGTTGTTTAGTTGCTTTAGAAAAGAAGGTCACTCTTCCTCTGAGAATCTTTATTAGGCACACACAACCACTTCTATGTTTTCCACAATTTTAATGTTCAAAAAGAAAGGTACACTGCGTTTCTCTCTTACGCAAGTGAAATAAATGTCAGTTATACGCAAGTGCTACATTTCAAGTGCCCCCTTGTTTGGTAATCAACTGTCAACTTTGCATTGCTTTTTTTCACACACAGGTGTTTGTTTTAAGGATACTGTTGTGCAAGTAATCAGAACGCTCGGTAAGACTCACCGGCTTCTGTATTATTTTTCTTCATTTGTTGCAGGACTTCTGCGACTTCTTGCTTCTATTTTGACCTGCAGCCTTCCTTGTTGAGGGTGTTTTCGGTCTGGCAAAGTAATTATAGAGACCTTCTCGCTCCTGAGACCCATGGCTTCCAGCACCTTCTCGCCACGTTCTCCTGCATGGGGAAAAGCAATCCTCCTTCACGCGTTCCGCTGCGCAACCTCTTCAATTCAGAGTTTGGGAAAACACAACTCTCTCAGGACAGGCAGTTAAAATCTGCTTCATCAAAGATCCAATGTCCATTCGGTTCTCCCACTTTTGCCTGCATTGCAAACACAGTGCCTGCTTATTTCTACTATCACTGCTGCTGTACTCACTCCAGCCACAACACCACCTCCTTCTGCAACTACAACTAATGGCCTGCACCTGAGGAAGCTTTTTAAGCCTCCCTCAGTGTGGGTCATTAAGCTTAACAGGCTTAACACTGCAACATTACTCTTCAGGCCTCTTACTTGTCCCAGTACTCATGGGATTAGATAGTTAGACAAAAGACTTCGGTTTTCTTGCCAACTTCTTATTTTTAAATGCATAGGGATTTTTCTTACATGCATTTAAAGGAGTAGAATTATAATTTACTTGAAATGAGGTAGGCAGTTGGTTTAAACCAATTTCTATAGGTTTTCTTTCACTGTACCTTTGGGAGTAAAGGGGGATTTTTGTTTTTAGAATTCTCAAACGATCTTTCTTATCTGGGGAATTGTAACGATGTCACACTGTCTTTATCCACATTCACGGGATGGTGGTTCCAGTACAGCCATTACATATCTTGGCACTCCTAAAAGGTTCTTTCAAGGATAAATACTTTGTCACACCCCCTGGATCTCCTTACTTCCCTGGGCCCTGTCTCCTCCCAGGTGATCCTCCTGCAGTACACCACCCCAAAGCCAGGCTCAGGAAGCGTCTGCCTTTCCCTGGCCACCTGGGAGGAGACTTTAGGCAGGGGTTTAGTGAGGGATCTGTAGGATTCATCACATCACACTGGTGCTATAGGTTGCCATAACATGCTTTGTACTCACCCAATTTCCAGCAATTGCCATAAAAGGCTCACATACTTTCCCTATTGCCTGGTTCTGTGAAATGTCCTATATATTATATTATTGCAGAAATTGAGTCATAAAGTCAATAACTTCAGGTTTTTATATTGATCTTTATGCCCGATTCATCATAAGCAAGCACTCTAATAATAGTTATTCCCGGCTTTAATGGTACTCAATGTATAGACCTCAGAAGAATCGTATGAAATATTTGTACTGACATAGATGTATTGCATATCTTTTAGTAGCACCTTTGGCGAGTTACAGGGTCTTCAAATAGTTCTTAGCTATTTCTTGCACCAGTTCATTCAGTTCTCTTAAGCGGCTTCTCCACGTCCCTTTGTTTATTTAACCTTGGTTTCTCAGGATCTTCTCTCTAGGGGCTCTAGCACCTGAACATTCTTTTAATCTGTTCCTCTCACTTGTAGTTGGCAGTTTCTCTTTTCCTGACACCAGTTTCACCAGTTCTACACTTTCTCTTTTATCGCTTATTACAATCTACTGCATTTTTGTCTCCTCACTGGGATCTGTGTAATGTACCCAGTGACCAGTCTCACTCCTTTCTTTGATTTTTCCATTCACTGGGAGGAGTAGGCTGAGTCCCTGAATGATTCTCACTCGTCTTAGTATACAACCATTCACTCAGACGTGTAAGCTGCGTCCACTAATGCACTAATGATTCTCTTTATTAGTGGTTCTCTCACTAGGATGATTGATACCCACAGAAATGCTTTCTTTCATACGGGTGCCCTCACTGGGCCCAGTAAACAGAGTCTCATGATCATTTTTAAAGCGATTAATACCAGAAAGTGGTTTATAAACGCAGGATCGGGATTCAAACCTGTGTTGCGCCACGTTGTTTTGCTTCCAAGACAAACGTGTTGCCCCTGAGCTAGCCTTCCTCCTCCAGATGATTGATCTTCTCACTGGGGCGAGTATGCTACCTCCAGTAATGATTCTCTGTCTCTTCTTTAATGGCTTTCTCACTGGGGTGAGAATATTAATATGAGTTCTGCTTCCCTTGTTCACTAGCCACTTTCTCACCGGGGCGAATATGATGTGTGGGCAAATCGTTATATTCGTTGGTCTCTAATAATGAATTACATTGATGTAATTCATAATATCCATCGCTCTCACTGGGATTAAAATTATTACCCCAATCATTATAGTCTTACATTTTAGATATACCTACTAATGTCTCTTTGCTAAGTGTGAGAAGTGCCGTTTTCCTCGGGTCTCCCTCTTTCTGCTTTACCTTTTGTGTGGTGGGGCCGCGTCACTGAGTGGGCGTCCTTCTTTATTTGTTTTTCTGTTGAAGGGGCGGCTTGCATTCTTGTTTCTTCTTCCGTTGGTAGCCTGCTCCTGCATAACTCCTGTTAAGCGGCTACTGCAAGTCTTTTGTCTCTCTCCAGCGGTGCCACCTCTCTATCCTTGAGTGTCCCCGTTTGGCTTAGGGTTTTCTTCCTCTCTGAGAACTACCCTGTCTCTCAAACAGGGGTTTCAGGGTGACTGCTTCCTGAGTCTTCTCTCTGGCTCATGAAGCAGCCGTCGCTCCGGTGTACCAGTGTTCCTCTCCATGCTAGTTTCAAACTGCCGGGCTTCTCTCTCTACATGGTTCTCTCCGAACCTTTCTATGACGCTGTTCTGGGGCTTCCCCAGCATGTCTTGGAAGTCCTTTCTCAGTTTCTGAGACCTACTCTTTAGTACTCTTTTGGGTTTATTAGTCTCAGTATTTATAGTTACTTGTTCTTTATCACTCTTAGGTTTTTACTTGTCTCAGTACCATACAGGTACTTGTTTTCAGCAAAAACATCACAATGGTAGATGTAGGAGGATTCTTCTAATTTTCTGTCAACAGACTTGGTTTTAGTGGATTTCTGAGTGAGATGGTTACTCGTTGGAACAGGAATCCTTGTCCGCAAGGGGAGAGTCTCTCCCAGTGAGGTCCCTCCTGCCGCAACCCCTAGTGAGGTTATACCGCGATTTTTCACAAGGAGCACTGGTCAATGTTGAGGTCAGCTGTGATGGGACTAAAGTTAAGGGGGTTTTCTTCAGTGAGAGTTAGACAGTTGTTGAGTACGAAGTCCAAGTCGTCCAATAAGAGAGAGCCAAGTTCATGTTGGTAGGCAGCAGATATTTTGTGGAGGTTTAGGTCGGTGGAGGGGCCATGGAACAGGTAGCTCATGAAAAGAGTTAATAGATGAGGATGGTAATAATTTGGTAGTAACATGATGTAGGATCAGCACAGCACATAACGCAGAAATGTATTGTTCAACAAGCTTTATTAATTTGATTAGGCTGTATGGGATAAGCACATATAAGGCCTAGGACTTTTCAACTTAAACACAATAAGGATAACTATTGTTACGAATCCCAGGGTATTTTCAATGCTTCAGATGGGGAAGCCCCCCGCACCCATGAATGCAGAGTAATGAGGCTACTACCCAATAGTTCCCATTGGGGTGGTACCTGGAAGGAGGACCTCACGGGGTCAGGGTCTCCGTTTGGGGCAGTGACACCAGTGGGAGAACATATTATCCCCTTACCACCTTCACCCAAACCCCTTCTCTGTACCCTGCATCCAGTACCACAATGTACTGTTATAATATTGCTCCAGTAAACTCCATTGAGGGTAAAGACAACCATATAGTGGCTAACGACAGTAGTGTGCTGATGAAGAGTGCGCAATCCAGGAAGATTACAAGTGAGAATGTTCTAGTCCTTGCATTAACATGATTGGTCCGGCCGTCTGTCATTTAAAGTTCCAGTGGAAAGGGAAGGATGGGGTCTTGGATCTGATGCAGGAGATGCAGACCCACAGGAGACCGACAACGCAAGAGGCAGAGCAAGAAGTACAAGACTTACCTGCCGGTTACCGAAGCTTCTCCGGAGACGCTGATCCAGAGGCAACTTGCAGCAACGGCATGCAAAAGACTGCTGAAGGCTCTGCTGGGCCTGAGAAGCCACCCAGACGACTGGGAGAGCTGCAAGCAAACAGAGCGACAAGGCCAAGGCCCGACAGATACACGGGTGGGCTATCAGAAGGTTAAGGAGACCCAGAAGGCATAGGGAGCACAACATGAGGAAAGAAAGGAAGATTCACTGGGGTAGAGGGTGCCACCAGAGAGGGACAGGGACCTGATGCAGATATCTACACCCTGCAGAGAGACAGGAGAAATTACGAGCTCTGCAAATGTGATGGACATTCACAGACCTTGGCAGGAGAGTGAAACGGGGCTGTGGAGCGACGATAGAGTGAG
The DNA here is from genome assembly GCF_040938575.1 of Ambystoma mexicanum. Classification (NCBI taxonomy): domain Eukaryota; kingdom Metazoa; phylum Chordata; class Amphibia; order Caudata; family Ambystomatidae; genus Ambystoma; species Ambystoma mexicanum. The sequence goes on along the minus strand of NC_090930.1, from coordinate 140,560,447 downwards.
GAGAAATACCATTGTGAGCAAGCAAGTGAAGGGTGTCTCGGACCTATGAGAAAAGGCAATCCCCAATTTATAACAAGGGTGAGCATGATTCCTACAGAAACCAATGATAGACACAGACCCTGGCAGGCGAGTAAACCAGGGCTGTGGAGTAGAGAGAGATTGAAGCAAAGAAACACTGAGAGTGAATATGTGAAAACGATTGAGAACCCAGAATGGGGAGAGATTCCCCAAACAATACTGCAGAAAAGGGGCATGAACCCCACAGAGACCATTGACAGTTACAGACCCTGGTGGGGAAGAAACCAGGGCTTTCAAAAAGCGAGAGATTTGAGCAAAGAAATGCTGAAAGTGAACACGTGAAATAAGTTGAGAATCCAGGTTGGGGAAGTGATTCCCAAACAATACCCGAGAAGGATACAAACTTTGTGTGACCCAGTGACACCCAGAGACCTTGGCAGGAGAATGGACCAAGGATGGAGGTGAAGAACTTGGGGTACTCTACTTGGCAAGCAAAAGGGCTAAAGAGGGGAGTATTCCGAATAGGGTCAGAGACCCACAATTAGTGATAAGAATAAGTGCAATGACATGGGAGAAAGAGCCAGGTTGTTGTGTCGACATTGCAGCATTGGGAGGCAGGTCTGCACATGAAAGATGAACCTTGAACAATACTGCTAAGACCTTGAGGAAAGGGAGCCCAAGCCCTGAGTCTTATGGAACTTTTTGCTTCCCGACACCAACAGAAGCATTTACCCTTTCACCTTTTCCTAAGTTTAGCATGTGAGGGACAGGATAGGTTTTGAGCACAGGACAGTGGATTATAATGTGGGCATCCTGACACTGATTTGTTGAGGCTGGGAAACCTCTCTTAGAGAGAGGGTTAGTTAGGACTTTCTCCAACCCCCTAAATTTTGTCTCGAATAAAAGTTTGTATCAATCAATATACCACCCTTGTGTCGGTCTCTTATTTTCAGACCCTCACACTAGACTGAAGTTGTATAAATAGAGTTATTTAAAAAGGTATAACAAGCACAACTGTTGGCCTATTATCAAGTGCCTATAAACAGAGATTATAAGTCTCAATTTATAATCATTAGAAATAAATCTGTTTTTGTTACGACCGAAAAGAAGTTGCATAATATTCGTGCAATCTTACTCAGTAATGCATAAATATTATATTTCTTTCTTTTCTCTTCGGTAATAAAAACGGAGTTAGTTATAATGATTACAAATGTATTTATTTCTTTATTCTTTCCATTTGTAAAGCGCCTAAGCCCTGAGGCATCAGGGCGCTTTTGCATACCAGTTATATTTATAAAAAGCTTCGGGACAATAACAAGTTACACATGAATGTCAGTGATCATCGGGGGGAATGCCAATATCTTGCAGTGGTTAGGCAAAGAGCCAGGTTTTCAGGGCTTTGCAGAATGCCCAGTAGGATTCCTGTGTTCTGAGGTTGGTTGGCATGGCATTCCATTGGTGAGCTGGAACTAAGGGAAAGCTTGCTCCTCCACCTTTTTGCTGTTTTCACTCTTGGGGTAGTTAATTTGCCAGCGTGGAGGGATCTTGATGGGCTGTTTGATTGTGCTTTCACGATTCTTTTGTGCCAGATACTGTGGGGCTGTTTTGCTCAAGCATTTATGAGCAATTGTAAGGGTCTTGAATATGATCCTTTGTCTAATAGGCAGAAAGTGGGCGTGTTTTCTTGCAGCTGTGATGTGTTCCCTTTTTGGGAGGTTGAGGGCTGCTCGCAGGGCATTGTTCTGTATTATTTGAAGCTTATTGAAGTTCTGTGATGTTCCTGCAAAAAGGGCATTGCAATAGTCTATTCTAGCGCCCGTTATATTGCTGTAGCAATGGTTAGGCAGCTCTCTGTGGTTAGAAATTGCCTTGCTGCATTAATCAGCTTGGCAGTGTAAGTCAATGATGTTGCAAGGGCGCTTACTTGTCTGTTGAGCCTTATAATCTCTATATATGGGTGCTCAATAACCGGGCAATAGTATGTTCTTGGTATAGTCTTTGATAGACATAAGGGTTGGAGGAAGTACTGTCTCCCTTGCCTTAGGGGCTAAATGCCTTGCTCATATTTTCTTACCCCCTAGGCATGGATCACCCTACTTGACAGCAGTGATACATTGTAATTCATCCCTACGAGCAAGTATTTTTTCCCACTTGTTTAGGATTTTTTTCCAGGGTATTATTGTAACTTACCAGCCGTGAGTCATTTTCATGAACTTTAATGGTGATTTTTGCCAGTATCTGAGAGAGAGCGCTCAGCAGGCTCTGTGATCTCTCCTCAAGCTAGTCTCTCCATTTATTTTAAATGTATCAATCGGCTGGAGCTTGTTCTTTTTCTCATGCCTTTTCTCCCAGTGTCTGAGATACAGTCCTTTGAAGGCTCTTGGACTTCTGTTTCAAGCTGGCCTCTCACAGTGTCTGATATTAAGTCCTCAGCAGGCTTCCAGTCTGGTCATTCCCTGGGTTTGGTTATTTCTTTCGGGATTGTTCTCTCCACTCTCAACATTCTGGTCGGTTGGCCTGTCACTCCTTAGCTACCGAGTGTTTCCAGCTTTTATAGAGTTCCTGATGAGTCTAGTTAACCAATAAAGTGTAAGATTAGTTCTGCCTGTGCTCCCCTCGCAACTTGTGTTCATTGGTTTGTCCCTCTTCCCATGTGTGAGTTCCACAGTGCTATCCATGTCTCTTCCATCCTATTCCTCCGGAAGGCAGGTCGAGTGAGTGCATAGCTGTGCAGCTCTGCAGCATTGTGAGGTCCCCGAGCCGATCTTCTACAAGGCTGCACCGCCCATGAGTCAGGTGAAGGCATTTTCTTTCCACTCTCTTGCGAGTGGAAGACAATGGACTGTGGTCTGGTGTGCAAGCACCTTGTCTGGGATGCACGGATGCAATGTTAAGCCCCTACCCTTTAGCAAAGGCTTCTGGGATGTTTCCCCTTTTGTTGGTTTTAGGGGCTACACCAATAGAGGCGCAGTGGTCACACCACTAGAGAGCTGGCTGTTTTGAGCAAAGGTATGTCAAGAGGGAACCCAGTTTGGCAGAGTGGATTTATTAATCTTCCCGTCTGTGCTTAGTATGTAAAGGCTGCACAGCATCTACCCTTCATAGCAGAACACATCATGACCTGAGATTCATGGAGAGGCTGTGGGGAATCACCATTACATTGCCTCCAGGTAGCTCATCACACAGCAAGTCTGGTACTTAGAGGCCCACTGAGCCCAAAACGAGGGCTAGACAATAAAACTCCATCAGAGTAGTGTGTTTGAAGGAGTGGGGGAGAAACGTTGGGTGGGGAAATGTGGTGGAGGGAGAGGCATTATCTTGTATAATGAGGGCAGACTTGTTAAATGTAGAAGGTATAATCTGTATTGCCTCAAACAGGACGCCGCCACTGCTGCGCAGTCATGCTCCCACCGTCCCTCACTCGAACCCCCTGCTCTTGAATGTAACGTGAAGGCGATGGCACAGCTAGGAAATGGATTGATGCTAAAGACACCTTCCCATCACAAAATAGAGAGGGAGGAGCAACAAGGAGATAGCTTAGTTCGTTGTTGTTCCATTGCTTTGCTAACAACCTTTGTAGCTAACCGAATGATATGGGATCAATAATCTTTACTTATGATATCATGAAACGTGTACATCCTAGGCAAAACCATGACCTATCATAATCTTGACATGTGTATGGTAGTTTCGTACTCCACCTCAGCCTAGGTAATGTCCCCCTCGGGGACATTGCATAGCAGAGATCCCCAGCTCCTCTCCTGGTCCACTTCCGTCTTGACCTTCAGCTGAGGCAGAACGAGAGGAATCTGTGATGGAGGATGAAGCACGCCCTTGCCACTCACTCATCTCCCCATATCCATCATTGGATTCACGGTCTACCTTCTACTTCTCAGTGTTCTGTTACAATTCCATGTAGACCCATTCTCCAACCTTACAGCTTTGGAAAACACTTCAAGTACCCTTGTGGTCAGTGAATTTGGACTCTCCCTTAATTGCAGTCCAGCTCTTTCTCACTCTGACGCAATCACAAGCGGCCTATTCATAATGGCGAGTGGGGATTCCCCAGTCATGATACTTCCTGCATTTCTCTTGGGTCTGCTATAGCCGCTGGTAGTGGTAAGCACTTAATCCGATACGGAACTGTATTAGTATTCTGCAGTTTGACCAATAGAGGTTTTTTGTGCATTTGGAAGACTTGTCCTCTCATATCCCGTCACCTTCTGTTTACCAGAAATTGCTGTAGGAGAGTTTAGAAAGAACGTAATTTGGTAATAAAAGGCGCCTCCTGATGTTTCCCTTATAAATTATAAACCGAGCAGTCAATCTTATTTCAAGCTATGGTTGGTTTTAAATACATTATTTATTGAAAGTTCACCAACACGCTCTCTATCCACAGGAGAAGAATATTATTCAGCGCTTAACATGGGCCACCTGCCAGTGTAGTGGGCGGAAGAAAATTACTTCTTGTTTTGACTTTTTTGCCTTTGTAAGAATAGCAAAAGGTTTTCGTTCTTGTTACATTTTCTCGAAATAATGCCCATCGATTAGTGTTTTGAAATCGGGGCATTGTTTTCACTGCCGCTCACTGTGACACATCTTAAATGTGCTCGTTTTCTACGTAATGTGAGCGATTTACAAGTCCCAGAAATTGAGTCTCAATTGTTGATGACAAATACAATTCTTGTCAGATTTGTTTAGATACCATTGTTCTTTTTTAATTCTTTTTTTTAAGAGACGTAATTTGATATGCATAAATACAATTAATTTCAATGGAATCTTTTCAGTTGAGGGGAGCTTCGAAAAACTGAAAAACTCCCTTGAAACCAAGAATGCATTTTAATGTAAAATATAGAATAGCTGAAAAGAAGAAAATAGTGATTTTTATTTTACTGTAAATGAAAGGGGATAGAAAATTAGTTCTTTAGTTTTATGGTGGATTGGAAACCCTGACAAAGCTTAAAAAAACCAAACCAGGCTCATTTCTCAGGATTAACTCGCAATGTGGTACATAGCACAAAGAGAGCAAATTGTACTCCCAACATATCGTGGCGCCACTCAGATCTCAATGATTGATTACCTCAATTTCCCACCAAATGAGGCGGGATCCTTCTCGAACGTTCCGATTACTCAAATGTTTGACAGCGACCACTGCACGCTGAGGATAGTTTGCCCAGGCACCAATGGAGATGGAAGCCAAACTACCCATGGATGAAGGTATGTGTCCAAGGGTCTCTAAACAGAAGAAGTGTGAAATGGTGGTCTTAAGTAAATAAGGGCTTCTGTAGTGGTAGGTGGAGGAAACCGTGCAGGCCAATCTTAGCCTTTCAGACAGGGGAACAGAAAATGCATGAGAGGTGTGTCCAAGTTGAGCCTTTTCTAAATAGTGCATACCTTTGGGTAACTGAGGCCCCCCAGTGAGGGAAGAAAAAGCAACAAGAAGGGTGGTTTGACCTTCAATGTATGGAGATCAAGCCCAAATGTCTTCAAATACCCAAAGAGAATGCCCTGTATATAATGATCTGACAAGAGGGAATAAAAGGCCCTCTATATGCCGGCTTGAAACCATACAGCATGCCAAAGGAAAAGATGGCGAGAAGTTCTGGATGTTCGTAGCAAATGGCATGCAAAACTACCAAAATAACATTGACATTGAAATAGCAGGTTATTAGTGGAGAAATGATTTCAGGGAAACAAAAGGATCCAAAATGAAGAAATTGAGTGGCCAGAGCATGAAAAAAATTCCAAGAGGCAATTGAAGAATTAGCCAGTAGGAAAGCTCCACGGACACACATGTTGCCACAAGGAGGCTTTGAGGACTTCAATGGTGAGCTCCATTCTTCTGCATGGCCGTTAAGGAGTAGAATCAAGAACATCCAGTATCCTGGCTCACCAGCGTGATGATTCAGATTTACAGGGAAGGAGAAGAAAACAAAACACACTGTTATTGGCTTGGCAGTTTAATTTATAGGCTCTTTTTGTGCATAGCTGTGCATTACTAATTGTCAGAAATAGAAATCAGCATTCAATTGCCCCTTCAATACAGATTTAAAAAAGGCCTTTCCACAGTTGACCAAATATTCCTTTTAGGAGGTCATCATAGAATAGCACGACTAGGTAAATGCCTCTTTACCTTCTATTTTTTGATTAAAGCCAGGAATTCAATACCACAGAGAGACATGCTTCAGACCAAACTGCAAGAATACAAGATAGATCATACACTCCTACGTTCAGTAATTATTCTTTACACTATCTTTAGGGCACAAGTTTGAACAGTCCTTCTGGGCTGGAGGAGTGAATGCTTCCAGCTCAATGTACAAGTAAAGCAGCGCTGTCTCCCGCCCTCATCACTGTTCAGTCTGTACACAAATGGGCATACAATCAGAAGAAAGATCAAAGGTTAAGAAAACGATGCTCTGATGCCCATATATGCAGATCATTTTGTGCTAGTGGCAGGAACTCCAAAAACCTTATAGCCACTGTTAACAACAACTGCCCATTACTGCAAGGAAGCCCACTTTTAAATGGGTGTAAAGAAATTCTAAATAATGGAAATAGCAGTGAACGATCATAACATCTGAGAACAAGAAAGGATTTTTCCCACCCTTACCTGGTCCTCGAGATAAACAATGGCCACCCAAGACCTATCGTCCATAATTCCTGACAATGCACATCAGACATTTTGGCAGAATACTTGGATCCCATTTTTCCGATTAATTTAAATAAATACATCAATACCAGAATAGGAGGCTGTGGACAAGAGTAATGGGGGTATGAGGAAGAGGCAGAGCAGGTTACATTTTTCATATGAAAATGTAGAAATATATCTTATACCTTTCCAAAGCACACCATCAGCAAAATAAGAACTAGATCTAGCTTACACATACACTGTAGAGTAAGATACTCTCCCCGCTAGTCACTGTCAAAAGACACGCATTTAGAAAGGGCATTTTGGTGGACAAGAAGTGTACATGATTCCTTGGAGCTGAACACAAATCAAAGAGCAAGTCACGCTTGCAAGCACAGGTGGAATTAATAGCCCTAATGAAGGTTATGTTAATGGTTACACTAAGATTGCTGCAATGAGAATCTTATGAAAACAGAACGTCAGGAAAGAAAGCTATAAAAGATCTCATGGGTACCATTAAAGGATCAATTCTAACCTGACCACCTTCAGTTCAGTTTAACATCTGTCAGAGAGATCAAAGCCTACACAGTGAGTTTGGATATGCAACAAGCCGTAGTTGCTTTATTACATTGCAGTGCATTACAAAGGAACCAATTAAGTAGTATAAATCAGTGGCTTGTTTAAAAGAAAAAGTATACAATTCTTAGGAGTCCATGGTGGACTTCTTATCCTTTACCTCATTTGGCCTTGAGCAGTTAATGTCGTCTTGTGTATTTGCATGCTCTCTTTAAGGACCGTACTCCTGCTGGTGCATTATCAGTGTCTATTGCACCTGTGCTTCTCTCCTGGTCATGTGCCCATAGTCTTCCTGCATTCTTCCATCTTGACAGTAGCCATGACTGATTTACTTCCGCCTTCTGTTCATAATGGGTGTTCCCATCTTCAAAAGCAAATGCCTACCCCTGGCCTGCTTATAGTTGCCAATGCCCAACCTGTACTGCTTACTGATACCAGAGCACACCTCCCAAAGTCAACACCTGTTTCATAGTGTCAGCATCATGGCGTCTATCTCTGGCTGTTGACATTTTCTACTTCTTCTAAAATAAACCATTATCATTAAATAAAATTATTTTTCCCATTAATATTGGAGAAAGTTACTCCCCCCTCCCCTTTGTGCTTTCAATGCAACCATTTGTTTGTGTATTCATTACTTGCCCTTTTACAGTAATGTATTTGTGCAGAACCCGGTCAAAGCAGACTGACCTTTATCCTGTGTTCAATGACTAAAATAGTTTGTTTTCATTAGGGCATCAATTTCCTTCTTAATATCATCTGAACTTTCATCATGGGAATAAATTGTATTCTCATGAGTTTTAGGTAGTGTAGTACTGGTTGATACATTAGTCGATCCTTCATAAGAACAAGGTTACAATGTTATAATCAAAACTATAAGTGCTATTATCAAAACAAACCAAAAGGAGTGAAATGGCTCACTTATTTCCTTCGCCGCAACACACAGGATATCAGAAGCAGTGGTCTGGTATGCTGCTTAAAGTACATTTTTCTCTTGCCTGTGTGATATGGGTATGTCTATGTCAGAGATCTTTTGTATTTATGGAAATGGTGAGACAAAAGAGCTGTCCATTTATGGGTATTTAATTGTTTATAACACATTTTATTGCATTTTGTGAGATAATACAAACACATACAGAAAATAAACATATAACTTTGCATACAAAAGGCAGAGTAGTACAATCTGATATGATCTGGATATAAGCAGACGTGGAGACACAGTTGTTGTGAGAAATAGGTGCAAACAAGTCAGCAAATGGCCGTTTACGTATTAGTCTTTCCCAAGCAGCCTCAAAAAGTGACGTTATCGTTCGTGGCCTTGGCAGAATTGCGCAACAAAGCTTGTTGTCCATTCTGGATCTGAGTTATAATGTCTGTTCCCATTTACCCCAGATTCTATCTGCTTTGCCCGGGCAGCCTCTAGCTTGATATGCTCGGCATTCCATTAGGATGATGGCGTCCACATCTGACATCCATTGGTCATATTTCGGGGTAACTTCTGAGCCCCACAATTGCGCAATGTTCCTTTTGGCAATTCCTGTTGCTGACGAGAGAAGAAGCTTTTCAAAGCGAGACATGTCTACTGCATCTTCAATACCCAAAAGGAGGAGTTTAGGGTCTGTTGGGATCGGGCGGCACATTACTTTAGTGAGTCTTTCGCTACACGTATGCCAGAAGTGTTGTATACGTGTACATTGCCAGAGGATATGATAGAAGGTCCCTTCTTCCTGTTTGCAGAGTAGGCATTTGGGGTTGGTCGTTTTGCCCCAATTATACAAAGCCACTCGGGGATAATATATCCTATGAAGAATCTTCAATTGAACGAGTCTGATTCTTGCAGCGATGGCAGAGTCTCTAGGATACATCAGAGTTGAGATCCAGCCTTCAGGTAATATTGGGCCCACATCGCATTCCCATTTCATCTTCAGGTTCAGCAGCTCTTTTGCGGCAAATGAGGAGATAGCGTTGTACATAGTAGATGTGACCTTGTTCACACTGTCTGACTATATTCCTTTCCATAGGCGTACATTCCGGCCTGACCGCCATTTGGGCCCTATGTATGGTGAGGGCATGTTGTAATTGTCCATAGTGGAAGTGTTCAGTGTCCGGGAGACATATGTTGCCACGAGCTCGGGGAACTGTATCAACTGATCGTTCACGAATACCTGCTGAATGGTCAGTATGCCGGCTGTTCCCAGTTTGGCCATTTCGGGAGATTGCTGAGGCTCAAGAGATGAGCATTGTTCCAGATGGGTTGGACTGGGGTAATTTTGTTGTCCCATCCTAAGTGTTTGTGTACTTCCTTCCACACCAGGGCTGTATGCGCCACTATCGTGCATTCAGGAGGGCAAGTCTGTTTACAGTAGAGGCTTTCAATCGGGGACATGCCGTGTCGTGCAGCTAATTCAGCTTTTATATGGGGAATGGACGGGTCTCCATGCAATATATCATTGACTGTGGTCATCTGTGTCGCCCAGTAGTAGATCTGGATGTTTGGAGGTCCTATTCCCCCCTCCCAGACTGAGCGTTGGAGAGTTTTGAGGGAAATTCTCGGGTGTTTACCACCCCAAAGGAGTTTACGTGTTGTTCCATCTATCCTACGGAACTCTTCGGTGGGGACATGGAGAGGGGCGTTTTGAAGGATGTATAAGAACCAGGGTAGGGCCAGCATCTTAAATAGCGCCGCCCTGCCTAGCAATGTCAGTGGCAGTGCTTGCCAGTGGGCTGCATCTTGCTCGTATCTCTTAACTAGTGGATGCAAGTTTTGTTTTACATAGCTATCCAGCCCATTGTTGATTAGAATGCCCAGGTAGTGGAACTGAGTGGTTTCTACTTGATATGGGAAGCCCGATGCTAGTATGCAGTCTACCCCTTTTACTGGCAACAGGGCAGATTTGGACCAGTTTACTCTGAGTCCACTGAAGATTCCATACTTAGTCAGTAGTTGTGTGACCACGGGGCAGGAGGTCGCTGGGTTGCCCAGATATACTAAGAGGTCATCCGCATAGAAGGATATCCTATCTTCCCAGTTCGGCCCCCATCTGAAGCCAGTCCACGTGGTGGTATGCCGCAGAAGGACTGCCAGTGGTTCCATTATCAGTGCAAACACCATTGCCGAGAGCGGGCAACCTTGTATGGTTCCTTTCCCTAAACAGATATTACGTGAGGGCCACCCACTTACTCTGACCTCCGCCGTTGGATTGTTGTAGAGGAGTTGCACCCATTTTATGAACGGTTCCCCAAATTGCATCTTGCGCATTATTGCCCATAAGGCCTCCCAGTAAACTGAATCGAATGCTTTTTTGAAATCTATGGCCAACAATGCAAGTGATTGTTGCAAAGCAGGTGCTCTCTCCAGTGCCAGGTGCAGCCTGCGAATATTCATTCTCGCGGACCTTTGAGGCATGAAGCCGCATTGGTCAGGGTGGATCAGTGACGTAATGACCAATTGTAGCCTGTTGGCTAGTATTTTGGCTAGTATTTTGGCTTCACTGTTGATTAGGGATATGGGTCGGTAGGAGGTGCATTCCTCCGGGGGTTTGCCCTTTTTGGGGATCACTACGATGGTGGCTTTACGGAAGTCTGGTGGGAGTTCGCCCTTGGCCAGGGAGTGTTCGAACATGTTGAGCAAGTGCGTGGGTATATCTAGATGGTTCAGCTTTTTCCAGATGTCAAATGGGAACCCATTGGGACCTGGGGTCTTGCCTGTTTGGAGATGGGCAATGGCTGTTGATATTTCGTCAGCCGTAATTTTGTTGTCTAGAGTGGTAGCTTGTTCTGTGGTAAGTGTTGGGAGGTCAATGTCGTTCAGTATGGTGCTGACTGCAGCGTTGGTGGGGGGTTTGTAAAGGTCCTCGTAGAATTCTGCAAAGCGCTCTGCAATCTCGCCATCGGAGTAGACAAGATCTGTATTCAAGGTTCTGATGCACTTCACCTTCTGTTGTCCTTCGTCGCGCTTTTCCAGCCACGCGAGCATTTTGCCTGCTTTTTCTCCCGTTTCGTACAGCCGTGCTTTCATAGCAATGTGTGCCTTTTTGGCACAGTCTAAGGCTAAATTGTGGAGCTTCTGCTGTGCCAATATAAGGGCTCTGTTTGTCTCCGGGGTGTCTCTGGCAATGTGATCTAATTCCTTGGACGTGACTTTGCTTTCGGCTTCGGTGATTCTCTCGCGTTGTACCTTCTTTTTTGCCGAGGTCCATGAGATGATTTCACTGCGTAAGACTGTTTTGTACGCTTCCCATAGTGTATTGGGATCGTCAACCGAGCCTGCATTCAACTCAAAATAGTTGGAAGTAGCTGCCTCCATCTTTTCCTGAAGGTCTGGGAACCCCAAGTAGTAGGTGTTCAGCCTCCACAAAGGGGGCGGTCGTGGTCTTGCCGTTTCCAGTTCGAGTACCAGTGGGGAGGGGTCGGAGATCCCCCGCGGAAGGAAGAATGCGCTGGATACTTTATGAATATTTTGGCATGGTAAGAATAAATAGTCTATTCTGGACATCGAGGCGTGTGCCCCAGAATGAAGAGTACTGACGAACCTCAGCGTGCAGGTCTCTCCACGTGTCACACAGGCTCAGTGCTGACGCGAAGGAAGCCAATTTGGTGGTGGTGGCTGGATTCCTGGCTCTCAAGTGCGTGCGATCGAGGATATTGTTCATGACTTCATTGAAGTCCCCTCCTAACACCCATGTGTCTGCGGAGTTTGCTGCCAGGATGGGGGTAATTTTGGTTAGCAGGTCATTAGGGAGAAGTGGCCGGGAGTATACTGCCATGAGTGCCAGGGTTTGGCTCCATAGCGTTGCGTGGATGTGTACATAGCGGCCTCCTCTATTAAAACCTGTTATTCAGGGGACTAGAGTTGTACATCCACCTTCACCAGTTCAGGTAGAGGATTCATCTGAAGAGTTTGTAGTGAAAAGAATTGTAGATTCCAGGAGGTTAAGAGGGAAATTACAATATTTAATAGACTGGGAAGGTTTCGGACCTGAGGAACGTACATGGGAGGATGAGGTGAATGTGCATGCACCACAATTAGTCGCAAAATTTCATAGAAAGTATCCTTCTAAAGTTGGCCCTGGGACAGGGCATTAAGGGGGGGATACTGTCAGGTTTCGTGGGATTTGGATGAATGAGGATATGATTAACATAGTATGGTTTGGGCCTTAACTTTCTGTGCAGAGTGTGGAGAGCTTCCCAAGTCAAAATGGAGAATTCCAAAAGGATCAGTGATTGGCCAGAAGTAAAAGAAAGGCATTGTTGGAACATTCTAAACCGCCTTTCATTGTCAGAAGCCCAGCTGGAAGGTGTTATGTTTGAAGCTCTTAAGTTTTAGAAAACTTTAGTTAGGCCCCTGTGCCTAATATTAGTTATTTGGACCAGGAAAGTGTTGGAGATTTTAAAAAGAAACTTAGAAAACGTTCCGGTGAAAGAAAGAAGCAAGCTAAGTGATTTCATTATCTTTTATGGAATTTTATGATTATCAAGCAGGAGTTAAATATCAAAACTATTAATTAACTTGTTCCTGTTTTTTCTTAGTTTTTGTTTATATAGTAGTTCTTTTTGTTCTTTCAAGTATTTATTTTTGAACTTCTAGAACTGTATTTAAATGAATTGAACTGCGTCACATTTTTTGCACCTGGCAAATTGGAGTGTGGAGGTCTGTTATTCATTTTAGCGTCGTGTGTTTTTTCGGCCGTATAGTAGTTTATTGAGTACTGTACCTTTTGTTCGGTAGCAGTGCTTTTTCTTAGCGTCGGACTAGCGTTAGAAATCTTACACTGTCTGCGCAAGTGACAGTGTGGTAGCCACGCGATTCCGAGACTTTATGTTTAATTTACTAACATTCTAACCTGGCGCGTGATCTTCACTGGGCTGCCTCTTCAAGGATTAGTCTCTGGAACTGAGGAATTACTCCTTTCCTGTTGGAGCAATTCATATTAAGAAGAGTGGAAGACTGTTCCTTTACGCATGCGCCCAAGCCAGTTTCATTTTTGAACTCCATTCCTTGTTCATGTGCGCTTCCATTTTAGAAGGAGTAAACAATATTTTCACGCATGCGCATATTCTGGTAAAAGGAACGCTTCTTTAACGAGCGATTTTCTTTGCAAGCAAAAGATCCAATTAATGAACACTTTTACACATTCAGAAAACAAACAATTTTAAATTGAATAGTTAGAGTGTCATTCCTGGAATTTGTGTTGAAGCTAGACACCAATACAAACTACATGTATAATATTTCCAGCGGGTTGTTTAGGCAAAAGACAGTTGAACTGCTTGAAGACAAACTCCTTAAACTGAGAGAGATAGCAGTTTTTTGCAAAACCGAATTGAAGAAATCAGTAAGAGCATCTAAGACTCTATTTTTATGTTTTCTTCAGTAGAATTCATACACGTCCTCTACGTTATTCACAGAGGATAATCAGGTATGGTGGCGTGTTTATTTACTTAAAATTATAAAGAGAAGTCAGAGCCAAGGAATTCAAAGGTTAGTGACTAAAGTGAATTGTTGTTATTTTCACCAACAGGTTGGCAGATAAAGAAGCTGAGCAAAACCTGAAGTTTATTATGTTGTCCCATTTTCCCCCTTTCCCTTGGGGGTGCTCTCAACTGAACTGTTTGATACCAGTTAAGAGGTTAGCATCCAAAGGGGACTGCGGGGGTTCAGCAGCTTCCGGGGACAACATCAGATTTGAGAAAGCCTGACAGTATGAAAGGCCAGAAAAAATAGTCCTCCTAAACTGTCATGAACCCCGAGTTCTCAATGGAAGCGTTAAGTGTTTTAGTGAGGGAATTACAGGAGGAATTAAAGGTGGCATATCAAGAGAATAAAAAATTAGGACAACGAGTAGATGAGTTAAGTGAAAAGGTGGCACAGACGCAGGGAATTGTGAGAGAAGAGTTTCCCCCTGAATTGGTAAGGGCTGGTGAGGAGAGAGGTGTGGGTAGAGGTGATGGGGCAGAGGGAGGTTTTAGGGCATTAGTTATGCCAGTACCTTTGGCAGCTCCAGAGCGTTACTATGGAGATTCAAGTAAATATCAGACATTTGTAACCCAATGTGAGTTGCACTTTCTTAGTAGGCCCGAACTATTTCCTTCTGATGCTTCCAGAGTTACTTTTATGATGTCTTATTTATCTGGAGAGGCTTCTACTTGGGCAGGTTTATTGGTCAGGCAAAAGAGTTCATCTTTAAAAAATGTTTCTCTTTTTATGGAAGAATTTAAGAAAATGTTTGATAAAAGACAAATGTCCTTAGAAGTTGATGGGGAATTATTAGATTTGCGTCAAGGAAACAGAGACTTGGTCACATATATCACACAGTTTAGGTCTCTGGTTTTAGAATCCCAGTGGCCAGCAGAGAAGAGGTCTTCTCTTTTTTATAGAGGTCTCAAGGAGGAATTGAAGGATGCCTTGTCCAGTGTAGCCCAACGCCCTTCTTCTTGTGAGGAATTGATTGATTTAGTAGTTCAGTTGGACTATCGTATAAGTGAAAGAAAAGCAGAAAGGCGTCGTTGTACTCAGGGGGAGGTGAGGTCAGTCACTAGAGGAGATCGTTCAAGGCTTGAGGTGGGTAGTAAAGAAGTGAAACCAAGGTTAAATGATCAACAAAGTAGAATAAAAGGTCCTTTATCAAGGGAGGAAAAGACTAGGAGGCGTGAGAATAATTTGTGTTTATATTGTGGTAGGGGCGGTCATCTTTTACGAAATTGTCCCTTTACACCCAAAAAATTTTCATCAGCCGGAGGAAAAGGACAGCAAGTTGCAAATACAGTTCAGTCAGCGGTTCCACACATAACTGTAAATGTATCCTTGTATTTGAAGGAGGAAAGGAAAGGGTATGGACCGGTAGTGATGGATTCAGGAGCCACCGGGAACTTTATGGATTGGGGAGTAGCTAAGGCATTGGGAATACCACTTGTGAGGAAGGAAGTTGTGGAACAGGTTCGGGCTGTAGATGGAACTTCTCTTTCATCAGGTCCTATAACTCATGAAACTGGTGTTTTGGTTATGGAATTACTTGGAGGTCATAGAGAAGAAATTTCATTTGATTTAATTGATACACCAATTTTGAAAATAATTTTAGGCATGCCATGGCTCACCTTGCATAATCCTCAAATTGATTGGAGTAGGCGAGTGGTAGAATTACAGTCTAGTTTCTGTTTAGAAAATTGCCTTTTGAAAGGTAATCCTGGGAGGGAAGAAACACAAGGTTTGGTTTCCTTTTTTCTAACTGATGCAGGTATTACAGGACATAATATAGGAGCGGTGTTAGGACATCTTCCGGAGTGTTATCAAGGGTACAAGGAGGTTTTTGATGAAAAGGAGGCAGGAGAATTACCTCCACATAGGAGTTTTGACTGTAAAATTGATTTGGAGCCCGGGGCGGTTTTACCAAGTAGTCGAGTGTATGCATTAACTGAAAAGGAGAATGATTATCTTAAAGAGTACCTTGCAGAAAATTTGGCTAAGGGTTTTATTCGTCATTCTCAATCTCCAGCCGCATCTCCATTATTTTTTGTACCAAAACCAGATGGGTCTCTCAGAACATGCATTGATTATAGAGCTGTGAATAGGATTACGATCAAAAACAAGTATCCTCTCCCTCTAATTTCGGAAATCTTGAATCAGGTCCAGGGAGCCACAATTTTTTCCAAACTAGATTTACGTGGTGCCTATAATCTGGTGAGAGTCCAGGAGGGTGACGAGTGGAAAACGGCATTCAAAACCCGATTTGGGCTTTATGAGTACTTGGTAATGCCTTTCGGTTTATGTAATGCACCAGCTGCCTTTCAATTCTTTATGGATGAAATTTTAAGAGATTTTTTAGACATATTCGTAGTAGTATATATTGATGATATTTTGATTTATTCTCAGGATTTAGAGTCTCATAAAATTCATGTGGGAAAGGTTCTCCAAAGACTCAGAGAGAATCATTTGTTTGCTAAATTAGAAAAATCCCAGTTTCATACTAATTCTGTGGAATTTTTAGGATACATTGTTTCTCCCAAGGGATTGGAGATGAATCCGAACAAAGTTCAAGCCATCACGGATTGGCCAGCACCAACGAAAGTAAAAGAAATTCAAAGCTTTTTAGGTTTTGCAAATTTTTACAGAAGATTTATTGAAGGATTTTCTCGGTTGATTTTACTCCCATAACAAAACTCTTAAAGAAAGGTGCCAAATTTGTGTGGTCGACAGAGGCAGAGGAGGCATTTCAAGAATTAAAGAAAAGGTTCAGTTCGGCCCCTATTTTAATTCATGCAGATCCATCTCAGCCTTTTTATGTAGAAGCGGATGCATCGAATCTTGCCATGGGAGCTGTTCTTTCTCAGAGACATCGAGAGACAGGACAACTTCATCCAGTGGCTTACTATTCTAAAAAAATTTCTATGGCAGAACAAAATTATACCATCTCAGATCGAGAATTATTGGCAATCAAGTTCGCTTTTGAAGAGTGGAGACATTTTTTAAAGGGAGCAAGACATACTGTGACTGTGTTAACAGACCATAGAAATCTGCTTTTTTTGAAATCAGCTAAGACTCTCACACCAAGGCAGTTAAGATGGTCATTGTTCTTTGCTGATTATGATTTTGTAGTGACATTTAAGCCAGGTAGGCTTAATGGAAAGGCTGATGCTTTATCACGTCAATTTCCTGGAAGTGAGATGGAATCAGAAAAGGAGATGATATCCATTATCGATCCATGCTGTTTTATTTCTGCCGGAATACAGAAAATTGAGGATGTTAAGGAAGAAGTTCGAAAGTCCATGTCAATTGTACAAATGGAGGAATGGGTTCGAAAGGATCCGGTTCGAAAAATTGAAAAAGGATTGCCGTTTTTTGAAAATAAACTTTACTTACCTATTTTGGAATTGCGAGAGAGAGTAATAAAAGACTGTCATGAATCTATGCTGTCCGGACACCCAGGTTTTAGAAAGACGCTGGAATTGGTCAGGAGAAGCTTCTGGTGGGAAAAAATGCGTCAGGACATCTTAAATTTTGTAAAAACCTGTGCTATTTGCGCTCAAATGAAGAATACAACCGGAAAACCAGTCGGGTTGTTGGAGCCGTTGCCTATTCCACCTCGTCCTTGGCATACAATCTCCCTGGACTTCATTACAGATCTTCCTTGTGACAAGGGTTGTACATCTATTCTAGTTGTGGTGGACCTCTTGTCAAAAGAGGCTCACTTTGTTCCAATGGAGGGAGAGGTTACTGCAGACGTTTTGGCCAAAGTCTTTTTGCGAGAAATAGTTAGACTGCATGGTCTTCCTAATCAAATTATCTCAGATGGAGGTCCTCAATTCATTTCTAGATTTTGGAGGGTTTTTTGTAAGGATTTGGGTGTGGAAGTCAGTTTATCATCAGGTTATCATCCCGAGACCAATGGACAAGTAGAAAGGGTAAATCAAGAACTGGAGAAATATCTGAGGTGTTATCTACAGGCAGGGGAAGAATGGGTGGATTTGATTCGGCTTACCGAATTTGCTTATAATAATTGTGCTAAAGATTCAACTAACATGTCTCCGTTTTACCTTGGAAGAGGTTTTCACCCACGGTTTTTAAGTTTTGAAATTACTGAAGAGTCAGAGAATCCTGGAGTTGAGGTTCGATTAAAAACTATGAGAAAGAATTTGGAAAGAGCAAAAAGGGTACTTTTCGATAGTAAACAGAAGTACAAAAGATTTGCAGATCAAAAAAGGAGGTTGGGTCCTAAATATGAGGTTGGTGACTTGGTTTGGCTTTCGACTAGACATTTGAGAATTAAGGGCAAAAACAAATTTACTCCACGTTTTGTAGGTCCATTTAAAGTAGAAAAGGTGATCAATCCAGTGTCAGTACGGTTAAAATTACCTACTTCATTGAAAATTCATCCCACCTTTCACATTAGTCTATTAAAACCTGTTATTCAGGGGACTAGAGTTGTACATCCACCTTCACCAGTTCAGGTAGAGGATTCATCTGAAGAGTTTGTAGTGAAAAGAATTGTAGATTCCAGGAGGTTAAGAGGGAAATTACAATATTTAATAGACTGGGAAGGTTTCGGACCTGAGGAACGTACATGGGAGGATGAGGTGAATGTGCATGCACCACAATTAGTCGCAAAATTTCATAGAAAGTATCCTTCTAAAGTTGGCCCTGGGACAGGGCATTAAGGGGGGGATACTGTCAGGTTTCGTGGGATTTGGATGAATGAGGATATGATTAACATAGTATGGTTTGGGCCTTAACTTTCTGTGCAGAGTGTGGAGAGCTTCCCAAGTCAAAATGGAGAATTCCAAAAGGATCAGTGATTGGCCAGAAGTAAAAGAAAGGCATTGTTGGAACATTCTAAACCGCCTTTCATTGTCAGAAGCCCAGCTGGAAGGTCTTATGTTTGAAGCTCTTAAGTTTTAGAAAACTTTAGTTAGGCCCCTGTGCCTAATATTAGTTATTTGGACCAGGAAAGTGTTGGAGATTTTAAAAAGAAACTTAGAAAACGTTCCGGTGAAAGAAAGAAGCAAGCTAAGTGATTTCATTATCTTTTATGGAATTTTATGATTATCAAGCAGGAGTTAAATATCAAAACTATTAATTAACTTGTTCCTGTTTTTTCTTAGTTTTTGTTTATATAGTAGTTCTTTTTGTTCTTTCAAGTATTTATTTTTGAACTTCTAGAACTGTATTTAAATTAATTGAACTGCGTCACATTTTTTGCACCTGGCAAATTGGAGTGTGGAGGTCTGTTATTCATTTTAGCGTCGTGTGTTTTTTCGGCCGTATAGTAGTTTATTGAGTACTGTACCTTTTTGTTCGGTAGCAGTGCTTTTTCTTAGCGTCGGACTAGCGTTAGAAATCTTACACTGTCTGCGCAAGTGACAGTGTGGTAGCCACGCGATTCCGAGACTTTATGTTTAATTTACTAACATTCTAACCTGGCGCGTGATCTTCACTGGGCTGCCTCTTCAAGGATTAGTCTCTGGAACTGAGGAATTACTCCTTTCCTGTTGGAGCAATTCATATTAAGAAGAGTGGAAGACTGTTCCTTTACGCATGCGCCCAAGCCAGTTTCATTTTTGAACTCAATTCCTTGTTCATGTGCGCTTCCATTTTAGAAGGAGTAAACAATATTTTCACGCATGCGCATATTCTGGTAAAAGGAACGCTTCTTTAACGAGCGATTTTCTTTGCAAGCAAAAGATCCAATTAATGAACACTTTTACACATTCAGAAAACAAACAATTTTAAATTGAATAGTTAGAGTGTCATTCTTGGAATTTGTGTTGAAGCTAGACACCAATACAAACACATGTATAATATTTCCAGCGGGTTGTTTAGGCAAAAGACAGTTGAACTGCTTGAAGACAAACTCCTTAAACTGAGAGAGATAGCAGTTTTTTGCAAAACCGAATTGAAGAAATCAGTAAGAGCATCTAAGACTCTATTTTTATGTTTTCTTCAGTAGAATTCATACACGTCCTCTACGTTATTCACAGAGGATAATCAGGTATGGTGGCGTGTTTATTTACTTAAAATTATAAAGAGAAGTCAGAGCCAAGGAATTCAAAGGTTAGTGACTAAAGTGAATTGTTGTTATTTTCACCAACAGGTTGGCAGATAAAGAAGCTGAGCAAAACCTGAAGTTTATTATTTTGTCCCATTTTCCCCCTTTCCCTTGGGGGTGCTCTCAACTGAACTGTTTGATACCAGTTAAGAGGTTAGCATCCAAAGGGGACTGCGGGGGTTCAGCAGCTTCCGGGGACAACATCAGATTTGAGAAAGCCTGACAATAGCGTTGCGTGGATGTGTACATAGCGGCCTCCTCTATCTTGTAGCATGTGCGTGATCACAAGTGGAAGTCTTTTATGGATCAGTTTGAGCACCCCTCTTGCACCCATGGAGAAACCAGCGTGCACTGCTGTGCGGTAGTTTGATCTTTGGAAGAATTTGCACACATTTCCTGCAAGGTGTGTTTCGGACAGAAAGACTATATCCGGGGAGTGTCTATTTAGGTGTTGCAGTACCAGTCTTCTTTTGATGCTGGATCCCAGCCCATTCACGTTCCATGACAGGAGTTTGAGCCTTCTCTGGGTTGAATTAGTCTCAGGTCCCGTTGGCTGTTTGGGGTGTAGATTTGCGCATGTGTTTCCTCGATTGTATACGCAGCAGTTGTACCGTGTTTGATCTGTACAGCGTACTCATCTTGCCCTTGGATGCTAAACATTGAAAACACAAATAAACGTCATCCTCAACTCCCCCCACCCCATACTCCACCCCCAACTGAAGCATCAAAATAAACATTCAACCAATTAAATCTTTAACTTTTGATTTGTTGCCTTGATCAGGGGGCGGCTGTTCGGTTGGCCGCCAGCCTAGATATGCCTTATGGTTCGGTTTCCATTCTGGAGCGTGAGCTCTGTTGAGTTACTTGTGCGATGTTTCAGGCATCCTTATGCGTTTTCTTGGTGCTGATTCTCAATTTGTTGTTGCTGTTGCAAATCCATGTCAGGTGGGTGCTCAGGATGTGTTCTATTACGTTCTCTTCTTCCCCCCCTCCAGGGCCCCAGTCTCCATCTATGTGCCTCTCGGCCCAACTCCACGCTTCCTTGGGATCTGTAAAATGCACCGATGTCCCCTTATGGTAAATCTTGAGCTGGGCCGGAAAGATTAGTCCGTATTTGACACCCAGTGAGTGGAGGCGCCTCTTGAGCGGATCGAATGACTGGCGTGCCTTTTGCACCTCCTTGGTAAAGTCGGGGAAGAAGGCGATTTTTGATCCATTATACGTGATTGTCCCTTTCAATCTCGCCAACTGCAGCACCGTATCCCTCGATAGTTTAGAAATCTTACGATAACTGTGCGCGGCGGTGCTCCCGGGGTGACCCTGCCAGTTGGAATGCGATGGGCCTGTTCGATGGAGAAAAATTTCGAGAAGGATTGCGCGTCATATGTGTCCACAAGCCATTCCTCGAGGAATAGTTCCATACAATCCCCCTCCGCCTTCTCAGGAAGGCCAAGTATGCGAACATTGTTTCGACTGGATCTGCCTTAGCTATCGTCCACTCTAGCCTCCAGGAGCTTGATGCGTGCCATCATGCCGGACACGTTGCGGTTTATCCCTCGTAGGCTGTCTTCGGTTTCCGAAATTCGTGCCTCCGCCTCCCCAGTGCGTGAGGTCAGTTTTTGCAGGTCATGTCTTAGTAGGGACATGTCCGCACCGATACTGTCCATCTTTTTTTCCATTGAAGTTCTGGAGCTGGCAATGGCACTCATTATATCTCTGAGGGAGATATCCTCTTCCATGCAGTCTGACTCAGATATTTGCGCCCTCTCCGGGGAGCGAGTCACTGGCGTGGTAGCGTATTGTTCAATTCTGCTCTGCGTATAGGTCTTCCTGGGTTTATCCTTCCCCATTGCCGGGTATCTGGTCCGACACCGGCCAGGGTTCGTCCCGGGCGGAGCGAGAGGGGACAGCGGCGGGGTAAGAGGCTGGTAGTGCTGCTGGGCCAGGAGTATTGTCGCCGAGTCCAGGCGTCGCGCGGGCGGAACACCCAGGGAACTGTGCCAGTTGTGATGTTGTTGGCCCAAGGACACTTTGTGATCAGTGCGCCCACCAGTCACTGGGACCCACCCGGGTCTGTTGTGTCGTGGTTCCTTTCACTGGGTGGGGCAGGGTCGGGGCAAGGATGTTAGTCAGCTCCGGGGACAGGTCCGTGGGTTCTTCCAGTCCCAGGCCCCTGTTCGCTTCGTAGATCCAGGGGGAACACCAGGGCTTCAGCAGGGCCGTTCCAATGAGCAAAAGGAGGGTCGGGGGGTCGACAGTGTCTTGAAGCTCGAGCCCCCGCCCGATGCCGCCCCCTCTCCTTACCGCACAGTTGTTCTCCGGAACGGAGCAGCAGGTGTCAGTGGCTGCAGGGCGTAGATGACTCCGCAGGCGCTCTACGTGATGTGGAAAGCCCGCGCCGTTGCAGGCGGTGTATCGGGTAGTGGCCGACCCGATGAGCAGGCCTCGACGCGTCTCAGTGTGTGAAGGACACTGCCGGGGGTGGGTAAGCGGCGCACAAACGTGTCCCCTCTGTCGCAGAAGTCAGATCAGCGCCGTATCACCTCTCGCCTCGCAGAGCAGCCAGGGCACAGTTGGTCGTGCAGTGTCGTCTCGGAGGCAGGAGCGCTGGTACCACAAAACGTGCGCCGGTTCGTACAGGGGGCCCGTCCCTCGTGTTTACAGGCACCAGGAGGATCGGTGTCTCGCTACCACAGGCGGTCCCCAGACACCGGGGCAGGCTTGTTTACACCTCACTGTAGCTCGCTTTCCGCTGCCGCGTCTCGATCTCTCCGTCCACTGCTTACATCGGTCTCATGGCGGCCATCTTGGGAGCGCTGCCCGGCGCGGGGACTGCGGCCACAAAACTACAATTCTACAGGATCTTACAGCACCTCCGCTCCGGTTTTCGTTGGAGGTCGATGCAACATATAGTCACACAGCTGTAGGAGAATTTTAAGCCATCTGGGGCGGATAGATGCGCAGGATGGATGCAGGATTTGGCTGGCAGCACAGGAGCAATGGAGGTTTACGTCTCCATCGTTCGGCAGTAGCCATGCCCCCGGGTATTTCATTGTTGACACGTACCAACCTTTCCTTTAAGCTGGCCTGAAAAGAGTGTTCATCTCGGATTGTCTCAAGTGAATGTCTTGTGAAGATGTATCACTTACCCATATCCACCTATCATGGCAATTGAATAACTCTGTTCCATCCAAGGAGAATCCATGCTACAACTTTTCCCACTATATTAAGTCGTCCACAAATACGAATTTACCTAGTTTTAGTTTACAGACACGTAATTGTGAAGGTTCCAAGAGTCAGAGCTGTCAATCTGTTCCAAGACCGAGCCAGGCATTCTGAGGAAGCTAAGCACAAACCTGCTTGGTGCACCAACAGTTTTTACTTCACAAGTCTCTCTGTGGATAATCAGTCCTATAAACGACCTGCAGACGGGCTAGGCAATGCCAGGCTGATTAGGGGTTCAAACTATGTCCTTGGGAAACAAAGTCTCTCGGTACTGACTGTCTTAAGGGCATGTCAGTTTCCCCCGTAAGAATTGAGCGAAAGCCCAGAGGAGTGTGGCGTAAGGTTGCGCTTCTCTGGTAAAGTCTAGATCAGGGTGTAAAACAACAGCAAAAAGTTTGGGGGTTGCCACATGGAAGGAAAATTACCTATAATTATGAAATCTTTCCTAACAGTGTCTTCTCACCAACAGACAACAGGAGAAAGTGGCAAGACTGCCGACAATCAGCACAAAACACAGCTTCTCCTCGGGGACAGCATCTACTTTGTGCATTGCTAGAATGAACAGCGTTTCCATGGGCCCCACACAGTGATCTACACGACTTCGACTGCCATGAAGGTAGAGGGCAACAAGAACAGAGTCACAGCCGGTCTGGACCCGACATAAGGGCACACGGACCAGTGAATCAACTAGGTCCACGGAATGCCGGCACCAACCACGCGCCCCTGCACAGAGACGTAGGACGGAGCTTTCAACGCACAAAAACCTAAGGTGAGCAATAATCCCAAGGGAGGGGATTTGGACCAGAGGGAGGTGGGAGTCCACCCATCACAGAACCAGTATCTTAACCCTCCATTCTCCTGTTATAGGCGCTACCCAACATCTGGCACATAACCAAGCAGAGAGGCATCCGGGATAGCGCTTAGACCTCCACTAGGTGAGCGTAACAGAATACAAAGCCTCAATTAAAATATCCACTTGGGCGTCATGGAAACATCAGAGACTGACCAACTAGCAAAGTTACTGGGAGAATTACGGGCCGAGGTGCACTCTGCCCGGCAAGAAACCAACGCCCTTAGGAGGGAGTTGATTGTCGCCAAGTACTGCACCAATGAATTAGCCAGACAATTTCTCCAAACACAGGCTGGGCAGACTCCGTTGCCAGGAAGTATTCCGTCGGTTCCAGCCACATCCGTCAATCCAGTGCAGGTGGTCCTCCCTGGGGCAGTTCTTTTGGCCCCACCGGAACGTTTTACGGAGGACGCAAGAAAATATGCGGTATTCATGAACCAGTGCCGCCTCCATTTTCTTTGTAGACCCGGAGCCTTTCCTAACAATCAGTCGCAGGTTGCCTTCATTCTGTCATATCTGAGTGGCATTGCCGTGGATTGGTCCATACCAT
Source organism: Ambystoma mexicanum (assembly GCF_040938575.1). Lineage (NCBI taxonomy): Eukaryota > Metazoa > Chordata > Amphibia > Caudata > Ambystomatidae > Ambystoma > Ambystoma mexicanum. The sequence goes on along the minus strand of NC_090930.1, from coordinate 140,536,070 downwards.
TAGTAAGCCAGGATGACCCACTCCTGCGGGATTTCAGGGGGTTTCAACAGGAGATGAAGCTGTTCGCCCGACATTGAACCTTCTGTGCCAAGACGGACATCGGGAAGCCATTGCCTTCGACCTTATCAAGGCCCCTCAGTTCCGGATGATTCTAGGGATGCCGTGGTTGGTAGCTCACAATCCTAGCATCGACTGGCGAGCCAAGAAATTAGCCTTCTCCAATGAGTGTGCACATGCGTGCTACCAAGCGGAAATGCCATAGTCTGACCCAGAGACACCTGTCCAAGATAAAGTGGCGTTGGTACCAGGTGTAACAAGTACACTACCAAGCGAATACCACAATTTTCCAAGATGTTTTCCAAAAAGAACAGGCTAATACCTTACCCCCTCACAGGCCATATGACTGTACCCGGTGCACAAATCCTGTGTAGTCGAATTTATGCACTCACCGAACCTGAAAATCTCCACTTGAAATCATATCTGGACCAATACCTGGCAAACGGTTTTATCTGCCTGTCTAAATCCCCGGCAGCCTCGCCCCTTTTCTTCGTACCCATGAAGGAGGGGGACTTGAGAATGTGCATCGACTACCGCGCACTAAACCAGGTAACAGTTAAAAACCGTTATCCTCTACCCCTCATCCCAGAACTGCTGGACCAAGTCAAGGATACCCAAATTTGCACCAAATTGGACCTCAGGGGGGCATACCATCTTGTGCGTGTAAAGAAATGAGACGAATGGAAGACCGCCTTTCGTAATAAGTATGGGCTGTACGAATATCAGGTGATTCCCTTTGGGCTTTGCAACACACCCGCCGTGTTCCAGTACTTCATGAACGATGTACTATGGGAATTGATCGACGTATGTGCCCTAGTTTACATCGACGACATCTTGGTGTACTCCTCTTCTAAACGGGACCATGTCAGGCACGTTCGCTCCATCCTTGCAAAACTCCGACAGCACCAGCTATATGCCAAACTTGAAAAATGCTCCTTCCATGTCACCGAAGTCGAGTTCCTTGGTTTTGTCCTCACTCCCAGAGGTGTCCGGATGGATATGCACCAAGTAGAGGCCATCCTTAGTTGGCCATCACAGTTTTCAGTCAAAGGTGTCCAAAGTATACTCTGCTTTGCGAACTTTTATCGCTGATTCATCCTGGGTTTCTCCCAGATTGTGCACCCAATCAGTTCTTTATTACGAAAAAACAACAACGGTTCCAATGGACAGAAGAGGCAGAGAAGGCCTTCCAGGAACTCGAGAAAAGATTTACCTCAGCCCCGGTGCTACGACACCCCCGCCCAGGTCTCCCATATGTAGCGGAAACAGGTGCCTCCAGCATGGCAATTGGGACTATTCTTTCCCAAAGGGATCCCGAAACGGGCCAGTTACATCCCGTGGCCTTTTGGTCGCAAAAATGTACTACACCTGAACTTAACTATGCAATAACAGACAAGGAACTCCTAGCGATCAAAGCAGCCTTAAGGCTTGGCGGCATTACCTCCTAGGCACCAGACATACCATCACAGTAATCACCGTCCATCGCAACCTACAATACCTCAAGACGGCAGCGGCTTAATTCATCCCGTCAACTCCGATGGGCTTTATTCTTCGCAGAATATGATTACATAATCACGTACCGAACTGGAGTCCAGAACGGAAAAGCCGACGCCCTATCTCGCATGGGTATTGATGCGAACGCATATTCAACCCCAGAACCGGTGGCCATTATTCCAGGTGACAAACTACTAGGACTTACAACAACGTTATCTCTGGACGAACACCAAAAGGAAATTCGGCTCCTAATGAACACCGAGGCTCTAGAAGACTGGACCACTCAAGGTGAACATTACACAACAAAGAACCAACTCCCGTATTTCAGAGGGCGTTTATATCTACCGAATAAGGCACTACAAGAACAAGTCATTTCTGGTTATCACGACCCCCTGATAGGACATCCAGGAATTGCCAAGACCCTAGCCAAGGTGAAAAGAAATTATTGGTGGCCGACCTGGCAAAAGGACATTACGCAGTTTATTCTGTCATGTGGCATTTGTGCACAGAATAAATCCCAGAAACAAAGACCTGTGGGCCTTCTTCAACCCCTGGAAATTCCACCTGCAACTTGGCACACACTCTCCCTCGATTTCTTCACAGATCTGCCTCCTTGTCAAGGGTTCAATACTATCCTAGTGGTTGTTGACCTATTCTCTAAAATGGTCCATTTCATTTCGCTTAAGGGTCTACCAAACGCATCCAGTCTGGCAAAGGTGTTTTTAGAGCAAATTGTACAATTACATGGTTTCCCCTTTGTCCTGATTTCTGACCGAGGGAGACAGTTTGTGTCTAACTTCTGTAGGAAGAGTTGTACAATTGCCCAAATAGATATTCGTCTGTCCACTAATCACCATCCCCAAACTGATGGCCAAACAGACCAGACGAATCAGACACTAGAGCAATACCTACAGTGCATGTCACATCAAGTGGAAGAAAGCTGGAAGGATGTGCTGTGGATAGCCGAATATGCCTACAACAACTCTCTACACACCTATACCGGACAGAGTCCATTCTTTCCCTATATGGAAGGCACCCACGTACTTCCGAATTAGATGCCCCCATGGCCTTGGAAATGCCTGCGGTGAAGACTTTACATACGACCGTCACTCAAGCCTTCAAAAAGGCAGCAGAACACTTGATCCAAGCCAAAGAAAGACAGAAAAGATTCTCTGATCAACACTGAAGAAAAGCCCCAGACTATCAAGTAGGAGATGAAGTCTGGTTGGCGTCTCGGCACGTGCCCATAAGAGGAACTCGAACATTTTGTCCCAGATATCTAGGGCCCTATACCATCAAGGCTGTTATCCTGTGGCAGTAAAACTAGCTTTACCACCAAATATGCAGATCCATCCCGTATTCCACGTGTCACTCTTAAAACCTGTTCAGCCTGAAACTCTGGTCAAAACATCACCAAATCCGGTACTGGTTAACGGAGAACCTGAATTTGAAGTCAAGGACATCCTAGATTCTAAACTCACCAGGTCCAAGTTATATTACTTAGTGGACTGGAAGGGATACGGCCCTCAGGACAGGACATGGGAGCCTAGCGAGCACGGCCATGCACCACGCCTGGTAAGACAATTTCATCGGAACCATCCGACCAAACCAGGGCCGGACGGAGGAAATACCTTGAGGTGCCTTAGGAGGGAGTGCTGTCACCATCCATGCCCCTGAACCCCTCAGGTATAACAGCCACCTGGCAGCAGTGGGGCTAAAGCCCTTCACACTGGCCACAAGGGCCTTAAAACTCCATCAGAAACATACATGGAGTCAGTCCTGGCACCTTTGGCGCCAGGCTCATTATCCGGAATAAAGCAACACCAGTTTTGGACCTTAATCCAGCATGGAGCCCTATTACACAGCTCAGTTCTTTAGAACCAAGCCATGCGGTCTAGTGTTTTGTGTGTGGCTGGGCCTGGAACTACTTGGCCTGGAACTACTTTACCTGGACTATTTAAACAATACCCAAACAGCAGAACACGCTTCATGTTATTCTGCACTCCTGCAGCGTAACGCTCACTGTGTCCAGCTCCTGCTCATCTGCTTCTCCGGCGGCCCGATCCGGAAGCCCTAGATCCGGATTCCATTAATAACCTGGAAGAACAAGAACAGCATTCGTGAGCAAGAACACTTACCTGTGAAGTAACCGGTCTTGAATCCATCCTGTGCTTTGCTTACCTCGCCCATCTCCGGAGTTCACCGCAACCTGCAAGGGTCAAGAAACAAGGACAGCATTAATAACAATTCTTACCTGGACAAGCAGCGAGTCCTGGCAGCACCCTGCGCTTCTCTTACCTCGCCCATCTCCGGGTTTCACCGCAACCTGCAAAGGAGAATGAACAAGGTCAGCATTAACAAAGCCTTACATGGGCAAGCAGCGCTTCGATCGCTCATCACTCTGAAACATCACTGCAACTGTAGGGGAGGACTGGTCCAAGAAGACCCCCCCTCGCCTACGCTTTCTCCCCAGGTGAGGACTATGGCTCTCTTGGGCGTCCCCTCATGCCACCCGGGCCCAGGTGTTGGAGGGTTCACCCACTGGAGACATTGCCCGCACGTATTAATTGCCCACATGTATTAAAATTTAGCTAGGCCTAGAAACCATTTTGTCTGATAAAGATGGTGTGAGCTCAGCGCACTGTAGCGCGGCCCCCACCCTTGGAGGGTTTCAGTCGTCCTTGTTGCCGCAGCACCCTGGCAGATCCGCTGCGAGCACGTTCCCACGAATAAGACGGACATAAGCTAATGTAATACACTAACATTGTAACAGTTCACCTCCCGCAGTGTATCATCGCTCCCAGCATGACCCGGCCAGCAGGCCTAAACAATGAAAAGAACAGTAAAATAGTCATTGGATGACAGACAATCTTTATATATTAATGTTGAGACTACTTGCAAAGGATGCTTTCTTCCACAAAATCCTTTGTAGTACAAAAGCCTGTAAGATGTAGAATTACAAGAAATCATGCTTCCATGATATAAGCGATGGTGAGCCCGCACCATTGCAGTTGGGTGCTAATAATAATGGAACGCACCAGGAATCTATTTGTTACGTGTATTACTGGGAAACTTACACCCCATGGGCTCGTGCCATAACTGAACTAATGCTGCTAGAGTACACGAGAAAACGAAATGTAACCATACTGTGGAACTCATGTGAAGGATGCGCAAGAAATGCACTTGTCATGTGCGTATGTCTAAGCCCCTTATGTGCCACCACCGTCACGTACAGTGGCGAATCATTTCCTATGTACTCCACCAACCCGACTACTACCTCACTTATTGCAACTGTATATGCATATAACTAAATACTGTAGTTGTTAAAACATAGTGTACGAATACAGTGTTCAGACTGGGTATAATCGAGACACATCCAGCAAAGTTGAAATGCATGTTTTAAAATGATTTGAATAAGTATTATAGAGTGTTCAAATGGTTGATGTTTTTACCTAAATCGGCAACGCACGAGGGAGATACCTTTGTGAAACACGTGCAAGGCCATTCCCCCTCCCACCCTACGAAGGCTGCCAAGGCATGAGAGCAGAGACCGCGCCGCGCTGCGTTACCTCCCCCAACCAGACTGGAGTCGCTTCAAAGATTTGTAACCCCCTCTGTAGCACCCAAGGCCACCGCCTGCCACATGCATTATTTACAGCACAGCAGTAAACCTCTGCCTGACCACACGCGCCCCCTCGTAAACCTCACAACCCACCGGACCATCCCAGACTTATGGCCCTGTGCAATCAAGACACCCAACACTTTGACATCACACAGCGGAACATCCATAACAACTTCTAACAAGGCAGAAAGACATGTACCGCCCGTCCCAGGCCCTGAAGCTTAGCCCCTCGACCTATGGCCCCGGTCAACAGGACACTGGTAACCATGCCCTGACGTATTACCTCCAGTCCCCTCACAAGGTGCATTCCTCCTGTGTTGCATTAACCTGTTGTATAACCTATTGTAAGATTTACTAAAGAAGATAATACCAAAAAATGCTTGAATGACTGCGGTGTGCATGGCCTAGGGCTAATAAGTCAGGAGAAGACATTCATCTCTGCCACTGGCCGCGATGGCCCCACAACACCGCCTGGATGAACTCCGCCACCCTGCCAGGCCCAGCCCAACCCACGAGGCTGCCCAGTGACGTCTTCCAGCCAAAGCCAACCACATCACAGCAGCACCTATAGTTAGTCGTCGCCACCCAATCCCCATGAACTTGTGCCCCCCATAGTGTGTAGGTTCTTATGACGTTTTTTGTAAATATATACGCCTGTCTTTGCTATTGTCAGACAGAGCGCTCTCGGAGTTTGCAGAGTTCTTTGCATGCCCTATTCTGATTGATAAACTCCCATTTACGCTCACCCGCACTCTGTCTTGGCCTTATTCCCATCTTGGGAGAGTCCTTCATTGTCTCTCATTGCGGGGAAGATCGTGCTGTTTGGGGACGCTTGCCTTCACAACCTATACAAAGAGAACAGAACACAGGTTAGCAATTAACACCAATAAACAGCGCAGCGTTCCGCGCATCAATACTCACTGTGGTCTTCGCCATCGGCACGGCAACTCCGAGATCGCAACCATCCCTGGGAAAACAAAAAGAGACATTGTTAGGGAACAGCGTAGAGGAGCAAGACGCCGAGAAGACAGAGAAAATGGAGGGGAAGAAAGAGACTAAATAAAGACGGAAAAGACTTAATAACTCACCTGGAAGACAGCAAGCAGAGTCGGAGTCACAGCCGGTCTGGACCCGACATAAGGGCACACGGACCAGTGAAGCAACTTGGTCCACGGAACGCCCGCACCAACCACGCGCCCCTGCACAGAGACGCAGGACGGAGAGTTCAATGCACAAAGACCTAAGGTGAGCAATAACCCCAACAGAGGGGATTTGGACCAGAGGGAGGTGGGAGTCCACTCATCACAGAACCAGTATCTTAACCCTCCATTCTCCTGTTATAGGCGCTACACAATGTCTGGCACATAACCAAGCAGAGAGGGGTCCGGGATAGCGCTTGGACCTCCATCGAATATCGTGTGGCGCCCCTGTGGATACCAGGTGAGCATAACACTGCCCCCCAAAGACCCAGAAGTAAGTCCCATCACCCAGGGAGAGAAGCCAGGGGGTCAAGTCAAGAAGAAGGGTCGACACAAAATAAATCCTGAATGGGTTTAGAAGTAGAGAAGTCCCAGCGCAGACCCAGGGCATAGAGAAGTTGAAGATGAAGAGGTGCCCATTGCAGGAGTAGCTGTACAACTCAGGAAATAAGTAGAAGCAGAAGGCAGCCCACAGGAGTGTCCAGGGGGTTGAAACTTAAAAAAAGACCCAGCGCAAGCCCCAGCGGGCAGCCTAAAGCAGAGAAACACCTGCGCAGCGTCAAGTGAAGGGGTAAGTAAAGAAAGCACCAGCGCAGGTCCCAGAAGTAAAGAAAACCCCAGTGTGGGCTCCAAGGGAAAAGTGAAGAAGATTAGCCCCTAAAGTAAAGCAGGTTCCCCAAAGCTAAAAGTATATTGTGGCATCCGAAAGTGATTCAGTGAGTTGAAGAAGTCCTTGTATTGGCTAACAGTTGCTGTACTCACCGGGTTCGGGTGAGTGTCTTGGAGCAGGTGACCGTTGGCGTCTGGGTTCACTCAGCGAGATGAGCACAGCTCCGGTGCCACACGGCATTTGATGACGTAGGTTCCAGTGTGAAAGGGGATGGCGGAGCAACAGAACGCTGACGGATGTCCCGTTCAGGAGTTATGATTCGCTCGCTGCAATACGAACTGTATACTGCTCAGGATAGTACAAGTTTAAGGCGCAGAGTAAAAAACCCAAAGGCGTGTGACGTGAAAGCAACGTCCATTCGAGGAAGCTGTGAATGTAACGCTCACTTAAGGAAATTGGGTGAGGCGTCGTTGGAAAGGTGTCGAGGATCGCAGAAAGATCAGGAGTGGCTAAGCAGGTCCATCCACGTGATTCATAGCAACGCCTAGTGTATGGTGTTGGGAAGCAAAGGAACTTCTGCTGTGGCGCATGTGTAGGTAGAAGAACCGCCCTCTGCAGATTAGCAATGTGGGCATTAAGGAGAGACCTGATGAGCTGGAAGAGTCTGACGAAGCGGTTAAGCATATGGGTAGTACTTTCTGCAGTATTATCTGCAACGAGTTGGAGCTTGCAGTATTTTGTTTAGAACAAAGTGAATTGATGAGATTTTGGCATTAGGTGGTGCAGTAAAGCGGCCCGAACCTGATTGGCCCAGAGTAAAAAGTGAAGTTCGTGAGGAAGAAAGTAAGGGAGGCATCACATGAAGAGCTATTGCAAACGTGTATCCTTTTAATGCTCTACACATGAGTGCTCGGATGAGTCGAGTATGCGAGGGATGAGGTTGTTGGATGCATTGGTTGAGCTGCTTGTGGTACAAGTTTAAATGATAATGTCAAAAGAGTAACGTTTCGCGGATTTACAGGTTTAAACAGACATTTCTAGTCTGTACTCGATACAGTAATTGATTAAAAGGTGAAAGTTGGAAGGACATGGTGAGTGCCTGGAGATCTAAGTATGAGGTTCTGAGTGAGATAGAATTAACCTTCTAATGAGTTGCAGAATAACGTTGTTTGATACAACATGGACCTTTAGGATTTTGAAAGTATGCCCATAGAGACAAAGTAGGCTGCATTAAGGTGGCATGGACTTTTAGGCACACATATATGCATTTGGGCAGATTTATAGTAACATGGATTTGTAACTATGTAAAATGTATGTGTGAAGTGAGTCGCCAATGTTGAAAAGTGTGGGCTAGCGTCACATTGATGTGAAGTCAGTGTGTAGGTGTAGGTATAGCGTCCCAAAACTTAGTGTGAAGGAGGGATAGTGTACCATCCAGTGTGTAAGTAGGGATATTGTCCCTCATATGTATAGGGATAGCGTCCCTGAGTGAAGTAGGGATAGAGTCCCGCACTAGGTTAGGGATAGCATCCCTCATCTGTATAGGGATAGCGTCCCTGAGTGAAGTAGGGATAGCGTCCTGCACTAGTTTAGGGATAACGTCCCTGATCTGTATAGGGATAGCGTCCCAGAGTGAAGTAGGGATAGCGTCCCGCACCAGTTTAGGGATAGCGTTCCTCATCCGTATAGGGATAGTGTTCCTTAGTGAAGTAGGGATACTAGGTATCAGTATAGGGATAGCGTCCCAAGTAAGTGGTAGGGATAGCGTCCCTCAAAAGGAGTGTTGGGATAGCATCCCTGTTGAGAAGGGATAGCGTCCCTCAGCATAAGGTTTAAGGATAGCGTCCCTGTTAAGTGTAGAAAATGGGTAGAGACCCGGAGTGGGGATAGCGTCTCCAAACATGAGGGTAGGGATAGTGTCCCAGTTAGGTAGGGATAGCGTCCCTGAAGTTTATTTTAAGTTGCATCTCTCGTTAAAAAGATGCAAGGTGTGGATGCTTTGATGTGTGATTGCCTTGTGTTGTGTTCCCTGTGTCAGTGATGGTTGTGGTAAGAAGGGGATGTGTTGTGATGTGTTTATCGTGTATGTGGGAAAGGAAGGTTATGTGTTGTGAAGTGCTTGTTGGTGAATGTCAAGTGGATGTGCGTCATTGGAAAGGAAGGAGATTTGTTATGAAGTACTTGCTTGTGAATGTGAGACCCTGTGATGTCATGTTGGAATGTTGATGTGTGAATGCTGTGTGAGTGTTTTACCTGATGTCAGTTAAGCCTGGATGATGAGACCCAGTGGTTGCCTTACATGTTAGCTTAATGTAACTGACAATACAGCCTATGTCTATAAGCTACAAGAGTGTACAGATGTACCATTATTACACATACCATGATTTATTTAATTCTGCACACAGTTCAGCGTACTGGCCCTTAAGGACCACATTACACCACTCGATGGTTCTGTTGGCCTGCAGGTGGTACACTGAGCACAATCGATGCTTGATTCCTAGCAGAGAAGTGATTTCTGCAAACAAGGCATTAAAGAATTGGGCTCTGTTGTCAGATTCTAGAACTACACCAATTCCCCATCTTGAAAATACCTCTCTCGCCAGAAATATTGCTGCCGATTTAGCATCGGGGTGCATGAGGGACTACCCACAAACCACCGGGAGAATGGGCACCGGAAGAATGGACAGCCACAACAATTAGATATCTGAAGTTACTGCATCTTGTTATCATGTCCACAAAATTGATACGGAGCTTCTTGAATGGACCAGAGACTCCCCTCACTGACCTCGTGGTATTTCCGGGATTGAACTCCTTGCACATGACACATTTCCCTACAAATCTACTTACCTGCTCTTGTAAGTTAGGGATAAACCAGTCCTCCTAGTGCTCTGCTGTGATTTGTCATCGAGAAGTATGCAACAGGTAATGTAGTTGCTCTAGAGCCAAAAGCAGCTCTACAGACATTACTACTTTCCACATCACCTTCTGTCTCCAAAGCAAATCTGTGGGTGAGAGAACACATCCTCTCTTTTTCCAAAGCTACTGTTCTTCTCTAAAGGATTTCTCTTGCATTTCTATTATCTGGAGCACCAGGACTATGGCGTATGGGGCTGGTAACTGTACCTGTTGGGTACCCGGTCCTGAAATCTTCTGTCCGCGGAAGCTGCAGAGTCCCACAGTCTCCTAAGAAGGTGTGAGCAACAACTGGTTTAACTAACAGCTGAAGTTCTAACCCTCTTAAGGGAAGGGGGAAGTGGAGAAAATAACAAACGGCAAAGATCTCTTTTCTCAATGAGGCATCTATCTGTGAAAAGAGAAATAAACAACCGAGTTACTCATTTATTCTACACCTCTGACCTCCATTTAACCCCTACTGAGGTTTATCATAGCTGTGCATCCTCAGCTACTTGCTTTGAGGATCAGCAAGAACAGTTCTGAGAAATGTATCTCCTTTTTAGTTTCTTTCAACCTTGTTCTATTCAGCTTTTCCTTGCCATCAGGTTTAAATCAAAATTGTCCTCTTTACTTTTCTTGGGGGAAAAAAACTGGAATCTTTATTGAATGTCTTTTCTCTTCTCTTTTAAAAAACTCAATAACTTTCACTTGAAAATTTGAAGACTTCACTCATATGCGTTTCTGTATTAACTTGAGTTGAACAGAATGTCCTTTGTTGAATTGAGTATTACTTTGTATGTTCATTTGCTTTTTGTTTTGACTTTTTTTGTTCGAACATTTAACATTTCTGAATTCACAAAATTGAAAGCGTGAAGTCAAGAAGTCAACTCTAATCTCAATGAAAGAATTGCCAGCTCTAAAATTGTAACTTCACACACTAGCATAGAGAATGCACTGTCTGACCATTCAAGACAAATCACTGTGGCGGCACGCATTAGTATAATTCTAAAAAAATAGACACTACCAATTTCCCTATGCACACACGCGTTTAGAATTCTCTGCCTGTTCTAAAAAGACAAAGTACTACTGCGCATGCATGAAGCACTTTCAGTCAGCACCAATAAACCTACACTGTGCACGCACTAAAGAATTCTCTGCCTGTCCGCTTCAGACAATGTACTACTGCGCATGCGTGAAGCATGCAATATCGGCACTATGGCCCAACACAGCGCATGCGCTTGGTTTTACCTCTGTCAACAAACCAACGACGACTGCGCAGGACCGGTTTTCTAAACTCTGTCCGAAAACTAATGCGCACTTCAAAAAACAAAGAAAGCTTAAATATACCTTCCTTTAAACACCAACGAACATACAAAATCACTCAAGGAAACAATAGATTTAAAATCGTAATAAATCGGAATTCATCCGACTGAACCCAAATAAAAACACTCATCAGTGAGCATTGACAAGAGATTAAAAACTGAATAAATACTTCCAGGAGGCTTTTGCCCTAACTAAATACCTAAACGAAATACACAGTTAAAATCCTTCAGATTCTTCTTAACAGTCTCTGGAATTCAGTAGCAAGAAACTTTCTTTACTAGATTAAGATAACATAAACTCTCCCACTGGATGTTACAGGTTTCTTTGTCCCTCGCTGAAAACTTCACTGGTCTTCACTTCAGGTATGGAAGTTTGGGGAAGAGTTTAAACTTACTTTAATTAACTTTAGATTAAGAGAACAAAATAACAGGACCTTCCTGATGCAGACTGGACAATGAAAGGCAGTTTAGAATGTTGCCAAGTCCACCAGGTGACTACCTGGTCCAATCCGCATTCAGCCCTTCTCCTCCATGTTAAATTGGGATGCCTTCACTCTGGAAACTATAGTTAAGGCTGAATAAAAACTTCCCCAATAAAACTAATTAAATATCAGAAAACAATGTGTCACACACTCCTTCACTCTTCACTGAGCCAGACCTGACATTGGGACACTGTTTCCATTTTCTGGGAATCTGTGAATGGAAAATATGCTGTTTACTTCGCCACCTTGTCTGTGGCATCATTTCTTAGAGCTATTAAATTGGTGCGGTTCACTAGACCTGTCTCTGCTGGCTACGTTAACGCTTCAATCAGCCTGGATAGCCGCGCAGCATGCTGGACAGGAGACCCGTCAGACCTCCTAAACCCTCTTCTATGCCGATTGATAACCCAGAATGTGACTGCCTTCCCCTTAAACTTGTCTCGCACCTGTAAGTGGCACCAGTTCAGCCTCTTCTGCAGAGTAATTAGAAGGCAGCCATTTCCTCAGTTTACCTGACACTCCCCATCCACAAGACCCACTACATCTACACCCGTATGCCTCTCACCCGTCTCTTGGTTGATGGTGGAAGTCAATGTGGATTTCGATTTTTCTAGAATCGCAAAGACTGCATGCTCTACAATGTCACCGGGCAACCCATAGTAATGATCGAAGACTTTTGAATTGCAGAATCTGCTGCCGCTAGAGCTTGTTCACATTGGAACTGTCCCTTTCTCTCCCCTACCACTTACTACAGCCATGCCAGTACCCTGGCCCATCCTGTGACTCCATGGTGTGCTTTCTATCACTGCTATTGGCGCAGGAGCTAGGGTGACTACACCCTGCTCTCCTTGCTCCACATCCCATTCCTCTTCTTCTTCATTGATTACTTCAGCTACTACATCCCGTGACCGTTCTACGGGCACAGAAGCATAATCAGCACTCCCATAGTGTGACGTCTCCCATCCTCCATGCTCAGCCCTTGTAACCCTGCTCTCCATGCCATCTTCAACCGTTCTGATAACCGAGTTGTCCAATCTAACAATTACCTGCCCATGTCTCCACCTTCCTTCTTCTACATCCCTTACCTGTCTTCTCACTTCCTCCCGCTCTTCATCTCTTTGCCACCATAGCAGCACTACCTCTTCCTCCGCTAGCCTTAGCGCGTCCTTCATTTTTTCCGGTTCTTGCGCAACCTCTTCTTTTCCCCTCATTTTCAATCCTTCCTCCACTGACTACCGGCCTCACTTTTTCATGATCCAACATCCTTAATCTATCTGCTAACCTAGCAGTCAGGGGAGTTAGCCCCTCCCCGCTCTGTTTTTCACCTCTCTGTAGCCCTAACCATTGAAGGAGTTATCCTTCCACTTTCCTCAAAATCCCAGTTCTTAGAAATCGTAATTGATGGAGGCATTACCTGTGTCCGTCTTTCAACCACTGGAGTAGCTGCTGGGGAAAATGGTGGTACGAACTCAGGGTCTGTGTACCCCTCTGCGGGCGATAAAGGATAGCACCCATATTGGGGTGGTGCAGAAGTATGGCCTGCACCCTAATTTTTTGCCCCCCCCCACAATTTCAACATTATGGCCCTTCCCGCTTTTTTCATACACCCTCTATAATTCCAAGATGTTTAACCGCGTCTCTAACTTCGATCCCTTGTGATTTGTAGTTAAAAAGGTATGCAGGCTCTCCAATATCCCTGTATCATAGGATCCCCCAATGGGCCAAGAATGTATAATTTTCCCCTTACTCTCCCGCAGCCATTCTCTGATATTTTAAAATGTTCGCCTTATAGCCAGGCAACACATAGCACAAATGATTCAACAGAGTATCCATACTCCAACCCAAATTATCAAAAAAGATTCACAAAAATCTGATAGAGGTGAACCTGCGGCTTGAACAAATTTTCACCCAAGAGCTCACTTTTTACCTTTACCCAATTCCTTAGTCGTACTTCACACTCTTTCACTGTACTCGTCTATACTGCAATTACCTCACTTCCCTATTTACTCTAATTCTACTTCTCACTCATACACAGAAGACAGCATTTTATCAAAAACATTCGCCGGCCAATATTTGAGACATCCACCCCACTTGAGCAAAGGAGGGGCACAATGCTTTCCACTACAGCACTGCTGCTCTCGTTCTCTTCATCACTAGTACCATGTTCTCTGCTACAACCCCATCTGTTCCTTACTGCAGGAGGTTTTCCTTCACTACGTTGACTAATCAAGAAAATCGAGGTTTGGGCTCCGCCCACACAGCAGATATAAAAGAATGTCAGGACCTACTTCAGAAAGGTTTCTACAGTTGGACTTACCCTAAGATACCACCCCACCTTCAGGTGAGGGCCCCATCTAACCAGACAAGCCTCACACTGGGTGTGCTCCCCTCTAAAATAATAAACTAGATACAAAATATATACAGGGGACTTGCAACACAGAACAGTTCAACCACTCTATCAAAACACCCACTTTTCCAATCCCCGCAACCTCAGGAAAGTTAACATGCACACTCCATGTCTACCCTTACCACAATAAACCTTAAATCAAAGAAACAACCCCTTTTATATTCCTATTTCCCCCTTGCTTTACACCCCTAAGCATGTACTCCCATGAACCCAAGGTGCTCAGAGGTGGTGCTTCGTTAGGTCACCCTGCACCGTTAGGCCACAGCACCACATCTCTGGGGAGCAGACAGACGGTTAACCAATATGGCGTCCACAGGACTTTTTTTTTTTCATCGTTCATGGAAGACTGGCCCCTGTTGTGAGGTGCTGCAGCTGAGAGGTGTGGATAGAAGACCCCCAACATCTCTGGATGCCTGGGCTCCTACCGTGGCTCGTCAAAGGTGCATATGGGCTTTTAATCACCTCAACCCAAACAGGCTTACCACCTAAGAAGCGAGTGCACGGTTGTACATAAAGCAGGTTTATTGTACAAAGCTACGGGGAGCAGTTTTATGGTGTTGCAGGACCAAACTAACCCAAGTCTCAACAATACCATATCAGTTCACTACTTTTATACTATTTTTTCTTCTTCTTTTCTCTTCTCTACTCTTCTCTTCTCTTTTTTCTCTTTTGCAGTTTTTTTTTTTTTTTTTTTTTTAGTTTTATATTTTATTTTATATGGTATTTATCTTTGATCTTATATAATTTATCAGTATGTGTAAAGTTTAAATATAAACTGTAACACATTATTAATAAATAAACTACTTTTATACAGTTTTGCAACAATTAAAACTCTTCCAAATACTTTATTGCAGTACACCACCCAAGCACAATTGGACCTCTACAAAGAAATCCCATCTTTTCCTAATTCTTCCATTTTCATTGGCCAGTCTTATCTTGATAGTCATCTTTAGATCATATTCAGAACATACATCTTCTTAGGATTCGTCCGTAGTAGGCCATGACGTCAATACACGATTAAACATTGGTATTGAAACATAATTCATTACTAGCAGTAACTGACCTAGGGCCTTAAACTTTGTGTGATTGCACATTGTCCGTTAAAATATTTTAGCAAATACAAGGAAGGTCTGAATAAACAGGATCTTCTTTGAACTACTGATTTCGATCTCAAGTAACCCAGACTCCTGGTGCTTCTGCAGATTTACTAATTTATGCTACCACTGCTCCAGAACATACAGCCTCTGGTTTCAAATGTAAAAACAATTAACCGCCGGACACCTTGGCTCCATTTTTATTACAAGCCCAAACAAATGATTAAGCCCCTCTACGCAACTTCAATACAAGGAGCAAGATAACATCTGTTCCCTTGCGTGACTGTTAAATCATAAACCTTCGTCCTGTTTGGAAGCTGACCTTCTTACTAGATGACTCATTCTTCTTTCTGTCAACGAATGTCCCTGCTATTTAAAATTCATGTGCAGCAGCTAACCGCATAGTTTAAAATTATTGATTTACTTATTTTCTGCCATCTGAAGACCTGAGAAAGTCAGTTTAAAAGTAAAAATACATTTTGATGGAGAGCCCAAATTACCATGTTTTTTGCAAAGTACCCTGTGTGTAGCTGGTTTTCATGTTGTATTTGCAGATTTATTATTGTATCTTTCCATGTGCCTGAAGATCTAATATGTGCTCTAATCTGTCTTCTGTCCTCACTCTCCTTGATCTATCCTCTGCTTTTGACTCGGTCAACCATGCCATCCTGCTAAATCGTCTCCGGGACAACCTTGGTATTACTGATGAGGCCCTGACCTGGTTGACCTCCTTTCTCACTGACCGACCCTCTCAGGTCCTACTGGGGTCTTTCCTCTCTCATCTCTCTCTCTCTCTCTCTCTCTCTCTACTTGTGGTATTCGCTAGGGGTCCAAACTCTCTCCCTGGCTCTTCAACCACTACCTGCCACCTCTTGCCCACTGCATCGCTACTTTCTGCTCCAATTTTCAATGTTATGCGGATGACACTCCGCTCTCTTTCAGGCTCCCCTCAGTCACCTCTGCTTCTTCTCTCATACCAGACTGTTTGGCTGCAATTCAGGAATGGTGTGCCGCCAATGATCTCTGCCTTAATGCCAATAAGACTGAGATCCTCCTCATTGGGACACCCGCTCCCTCCTTACCTCTCTCTCTCTGGCCGCCCACTCTGGCCCCTCTTCCTGCTCCTTCCTGTGAGGCTAAGAACCTTGCAGTCATCTTTGACTCCATCCTCTCCTTCTCTCTTCACATCTCTGACATCTCTAAGAAGTCAAACTATCAGCTGCATCTCCTCAGAGGTATTCTTCCTTTTCTCACTTTCACTCAGAAGCTCATTGTCTCCAGAGCTCTGGTCCTCTAGGCTGGACCATTGCAACAGCATATTTTTACATCTTCCTGCCTCTACTCTTTGACCTTTACAACATATCCAGAACAGGACTGCAAGACTTGTCCTTGGCCTCAAGCCCAGGGATTGTATATATCCAGCTCTGAAATCTCTTCACTGGCTCCCCATGGCTGCAAGGATCAACTTCAAGACCCTCTCCATTGTCCACAAGGCTTTCTGAGGCCTGGTACCGCTGTATCTCCAACTTTCTCTTCCAAAACATCTTCCTTCTTGAGCTCTCTGCTCATCCACTTCCAGCTCTCTGATTGTCAGACGCTTCTCCAAGGAGAGAGTTGGGGGCAGATCTATCTCCTCAGCTGAGGCCTCCCTCTGGAACAGCCTCGCTGCCTCTCTCAAACTTGAGCAGAACCACCTCTGGTTCCGGAAGCATTTCAAGACCTTCCTTTTTGCTTCTGCTTTCTCTCTTCCTCTCCCCTGCTGATGCACCTGACTGCTCTGCGCACTGGTCACCTGGTGACCCTTTGAACTCGGGCCCAGGCTCCTGCATGTCCAGTTGCCCTTGCACTGCCTCCGGGCTCCCTCAACACTTAAGGGTCTGTATCTGCATCCCTGCAGTCCCTTCTCTCTGCACTTATGAGCCACCCGCTAGCTGCACTTGTGAGTTACCTGCACGTCCCCGTTCCCCTCCTCCCTGGCACTTCTCCCCTTGCCTCTTCCTGGCACTTGTGCAATCTGAATGTCACAAGACCTAGTAAGATCGTCATTTTGTCCTCCCTTGTTCCCCCCTCCTTGTCTTGTCGCACCTAGAAACACTTGTGTACAGGTGCGTTATAAATGCCACATTATATCATATCATGTATAAATTCTAAACAGTAACACTAAAAGTAACATATCGATCCATAATTAACTGCATTTGATACATATGAATTTGCAACATTGCGCCCAGTTTGCTGACATCCCCCGTTATCAATACGGTGTGCGTAACATGAACAACTTGCAATCATGGGGACCCTTCCTAACCACCCCAACAGGAGCCACGTGTCGGTTTTCATGGTATCCTTAGTACAGTATAGTACCATTTTTATGAACAATATGGAGCCATTTATTGAGTGCAGTTGTTCATTCTTTTTTAAATGTAGCACATTAAAGAAATAACAATTGCCCTACTGCTGTCCCTCTGGTCTTAGACAGCTACCGACAATACGGCTTAGTCTGCAAAGCACAATAGCTATTTACTACAAATAGAGGCCACGGTTATTGTCTTTCTAAATGTGTGTGATAGTAGCATTGAAATGCAATGTATCAACACTATTGTTTAACTGTTCTTTACATCTGTTTAACAAGTAATAAATAAATGCTTGATGTGTTTTTGTTTTTTTCCTAGGATTCCATCACACTCATTGGTGAAATCCACCGAACTCTTCCCAAGCTTTCCGAAGACCCGCGACTCATTTGGCAAAAGCTTTTTGAGACGGGACAAACACCTTAGGGACTTCTGGAAATAATGGAGTGGTTTTCGTATGCTCAGTATCTGCTAAGCCTCTTTCAATAGCAAAGAGTGGGTGTACAGTTAGAGACCAGCTGTCTGCAAGAGGTGATTGGGGACGTTGCATGATTTGGCACTGTTACAAACTATTCCTTATCCTAACAGTTCAGAAGATGAGACTACTACCCACTTGATAAATTAATTGTCACAGTGACATGCTAATAAAATATCCCTACCGGTCATCCTGCCCCTTGATTGTTAATATCTAATGTTTTCCCTTGGTAGGGAGAGAATTTAAAAGAAGTGCTCTAAAAATCTTTAAGATATGGCAGGGAAAGATGCAGAACAGAATACATAGTTCATACAGGGTCATCACGAGTTGGGCAGTAACCCTTAAATGCGGCAGTAACACTATTACCGCTGCATTTAAGGGTCTGCCAAATCAGGGGTTGGGCAGTATTTACCCACAGCTCTGAGCTGGGGGAAAATCCCCCGGGAATTTGTGGATTTTTTTTTTTTTTGCGTTATTACCGCACAGTAATACCACCAATGGTAATCCCGCTGAAAATTCCCCATTGGGTCCAATGGGGAATTCCAGAATGGGCCCGATGGGGAAGGACCGTTCTGCCAAACCTGTGATCCGGCACTAATAGCGGAAGCGCTATTAGTGCCGGAGGTATCCTGGCGGGAATAGCGCCGGGATAACGCCCAACTCGTAATGAGGCCCATAGTGTTTCTAAAGTGAGAAGTAAAATCACACTAGAATTCATTGTCCTTGGCAAAAAGATAGGGCTATAAAACCTAAGCGCAAAGCTTCTGCTACTTAATACACTTAAATATGTTGCAATTACAAACAAGTAAAACAAAATGGGACATATAGGGCATGTCTTTAAATGATTTCTAGCATAAGCCATATGAGCCAATTCACACATGCCACAGCGCACCCAGCAGCCATCACTAGAAGTTCACTCTAGTTCAGAGCCAGATGAGCAAAATGTTGTGCGTATGCAAATGAGCCCACGCGCAAGCCAATCAAAGAAAGAGTGCTGGATGTGTAGGGTCTTTGGGCCTTCCATTCTGGACCTGAAGCCCACATAATGCACGTCGCCTAATTCACAGAGGGGATTATTATGTGGGGCACGCGGCTGGCTCTGGCCTCAGGGGAGGCCTGTGCTCATCCCTCCACCCATCTGGATGCAGATATGATGGGGCCAGCCTTCAACGAGCCAATCTTGCAACTGCAATTTTTAGATTAACATCCCTTTTCGAAGGGTGCCATTATGTAATGAGACAGTTAAGCTTCCACCATGGCCTTTAAAATGCTGCCTGGGGTCTGTGTAGTGTCCCCGTTTTACATTTACCTGCTCCTGGACCGTGGCTGTGAAGACCGGAACTGCCAAGTCCCCCAGCACATCCTTTTGTGCCCGGGATACAGGCTCAATACCCTAAAATTCTGCAGGTGCCATGACTCTGCTCATACAAATCCATGTACATGCACGTATTTCCAATCGAGTATTCCGCCACGTGGTCAATGCAGGCTTTTCCCTGATTTGCGACATGCGCCATTGCTGATCCAAATCAGAAAATGTTTTAGTGCTTTGGAGTAGAGTTTCCATTGAAATACCTTTCTGGTTACATTTTATAAGAGAATTATAAAATAATTTGTCAAAAAACATATGCAAACATGTGATGGCTGTATTTGACAATTCTAAATGAATGAAGGGTACTTAGTAGACTGAAAATATTTGTGACATGGGCACACTACCCGTAATTGCTAGGGCAAACGTATCTGTATGGAAGCAAGCAGGAGATATGTGCTGCTAATATTTATGGAAAACACCAGTACATGACTCAGCTGTCTAAATGTTTCTACTTTGATGCAGCAAAACAGATGAATTCAATGTAATGCCAAAATATGTCTTCTTGTTGGTTATACAACTAAACTGCTTTTGCATTTCATGCACTCACAGGCATATTTTGCATACACTGTATGTGTTTTACTTCTCTGATTTGCCGATGAGCTGGCTGTCATAATACGATTATTGTGAACACAGATGTACTGTCATTTTCGTGTGATCATTACATTATTTGCTTTAGTACTTTTGTTAAGGCCAACCGTGTCCAATTGATGTGAATTATAAAATGTTCATATTTTTTACAATGCGTTTGCTGCGTCCTATCAATGCTTTCTATAATATGTTCGATGTGTTTTAACATACCCCTACTTTACTGCATGCTGTCATTGTCTTCCTGTTGCCAAGAGGGTGACTTTCATCCATTGCAGATGCAACATGTTGTACTATTTGTACACTCCTATTAAATGTTTTTAAAATATCATGTTTTCCTTTTGCCACCTCCTACATGTCCCTGTTCTGCTTGAATACCTCGCCCGCTAAAAGAAAACTAGTCTTGGGAATAGGGTTACCACACATGCAATCCAAGTATTAAGACATTTAAAGTTAGTTTTTCTATTTAAAAGTAAAACATGTTTTCGTAAATTGCCAGCCGGTATTTTTCTTGATTAAACATTGAAAAAATCACAAATTAATCATTTCATAAGAACAGAGACACTAAGCCACACGTTATGAGGCGATGATCAATAAAGATCAAAAACATCTCAATTGGATCAATACATGTCAAAGATAACTTCCATAATATGCTACGAAAATGACAAAACTAACAAGGCAAAGCAATAAAAACAAACATTACTTTAGTCAGATTCTAATTCTCATGTCCACTACATTTGAGTCAATGAACACTTTAAAAAAAAATTACATTAGAGAGGTCACTAAATGTGTACGTTTCAACAAAAAATCACCATATGTTGGGGTAATATTGTAGTATGTCGCACACCTCTTAGTTTTGGCTTGTCCGTGAAAAGATTCTGTGGCATCAGCTCTTCTTCAGTGCATTTGAATGTATGAATTAGAGGATATCTACTTCCTGTATATGAACTATATTTGGACATTGCACATCATCTTCCTGTATATGAACTATATTTGGACATTGCACATCATCTTCCTGTATATGAACTATATTTGGACATTGCACATCATCTTCCTGTATATGAACTATATTTGGACATTGCACATCATCTTCCTGTATATGAACTATATTTGGACATTGCACATCTTCTTCCTGTATATGAACTATATTTGGACATTGCACATCATCTTCCTGTATATGAACTATATTTGGACATTGCACATCTTCTTCCTGAATATGAACTATATTTGGACATTGCACATCATCTTCCTGTATATGAACTATATTTGGACATTGCACATCATCTTCCTGTATATGAACTATATTTGGACATTGCACATCTTCTTCCTGTATATGAACTATATTTGGACATTGCACATCATCTTCCTGTATATGAACTATATTTGGACATTGCACATCTTCTTCCTGTATATGAACTATATTTGGACATTGCACATCATCTTCCTGTATATGAACTATATTTGGACATTGCACATCATCTTCCTGTATATGAACTATATTTGGACATTGCACATCTTCTTCCTGTATATGAACTATATTTGGACATTGCACATCATCTTCCTGTATATGAACTATATTTGGACATTGCACATCTTCTTCCTGTATATGAACTATATTTGGACATTGCACATCATCTTCCTGTATATGAACTATATTTGGACATTGCACATCTTCTACAGTCTTATGGAACATCTGGATAAAGAGGTGCTGACTGCAGTGTTGGCGCAAGTGGCGGAGTACATGGGGTTTCTTCAACCACCCCTGTTCCTAGTGTGGCATCCAGGTCTCCTCTGCGCCACTTTAAACATACTATCAAGGCAGAACTGCGGTTACTTCTTGAGATTTTGGGAGGAAGTCCTCAAGGAATGGCGAGAACCTGAAAAGGTGGTTATTCCTCCCTTTGTGGCCAAGCTCTATCCTTGCATGGATACTAGGATTCCCCTCCACAGGGGCATCAAGTGGATACTATTCTGTCTAATCTGGTGGATCACTCGTCCATGGTGGCTGAGGAGGCAGCCGCTTGGGATTAGGTGGACAAGAAGGTGGATTCGGCGGACAAGAAGGTGGATTCGGCCCAGGGGCACGCATGCATGGCCTTTCGGGCTACCACATATGCCTCTCGCATGGTGGAGACTACTTTGGGTGGTTTTTGTAAATTGGCTCAACTTGTGGAAGAAGGGGCTAGCTGTGCTATCCTGTTGCTGGGTATGTAGTCATAGGTGGAGCTCCTGTCGGATTTGGCATATGATGGGGTTCGTGCTGCGGCTGTATCTATGTGGGCTGTGGGCTCGGGATGCCATCATTTGTACTTCTGTGACTGGCGATAGCCTTGAAAATTCCATTTGAAGTCAAGATGTTTGGTGATTCACTAGATTACAGAGTGTGTCATGTTTCCAAAGCGGATAATCAATAATCACACTGACAGTGGGCCACAGCTGTCCAGAGGGCCACAGCTGTCCTGCAAACCCTTTGTTCCGGCATCTTTGGAGGAGTCCTAACGCCAAATGTGTTGGGGCCAGGCTCTGTTGGTTCTGGCAATCCTGCAGGGACATATTTTGCGATCTGTGGATGAACAGGATTGTTCGATGCAGGTACCGGATTCAATTTGTCTTTTCCCACAACCCCGTTCTAGGGACATTGGCAGCTCCACTTCCCGGGAGGGTAGAGTGCACTCTGGCTACGACCTAGAGTGTCCTGGAACTTTTGAAGAAGGGGGCAATCCAGGAGTTTCCCATGACAGAGAGGGCCATGGGCTTCACCGCTTGTTATATTCGTGGTGCCTAAAACCAATGGCAAGTTCCAGCTGATCATGGACCTCAAGTGGCTGAACATATTTGTGCAGACTCTGCATTCTAAGATGGAAAGTCTGCAATGGATCATCCCGTTGATCGTGGATTTTGACCTTTTTCCGTCTTTGGATCTCCAGGATGCATACTTTCACAAGCCCATTTGGATGTTGCATCCGAACTACATGCGATTTCTCATTCTGGACAGACATTTCCAGTTCACACACTTAATGTGCCACGAAAAACTCGGTTGTGGACTATTAAATCGATTAACCATAGATCAAAATTCAAATTAAGTGTTCTTGAATTCTTTATTGTTGGCTCTTGTGATTACACGTGTTTCGGCAGGTCCATGTGCCTTTTTCAAATCGGGGCATGTCCTTGTTCTTCACAAAGTTAGTCTCTCTCCGTGGTTCCACAAAAGATATTGTCATGGGTTTAAATCCCACCTGAAAGTTCTATGTTCTGGCGTGTCTCACGTCGGTTACCAGGGGTTTGAGGAGAAGATCAGTGGGATAAACTTCACTTCTTCTTTACAGAATAGGATGGATACAAATATTTGCCCACTTTCTCTAGAAGGCACCGTATAGATGACAAAACCAGTGGGGAGATTCACTCTTAGATCTAATGTGATGACAATCTTATCTCGGGCAGTAACCATATACTCTTCAGGACTAAAAAGGTTATGACTATTCCCCTCTACGGATGTTCTTACCGGATGAATGGCCTGGGATGTTAATAGTTGGAAGGTGATTCCCATTCTGAAACTGAGGTAGCTGTGGGGTTCAGGGTTGGAATCTGCTGCTAGGTTAGCAGATATAATAGTGGAACATAAGCCATTGGTCAGTTCTTTTCCTGAGTTAACAATATTGGGGTTGGAGACCGTCCAGATAGTTTGTTTCTTGGGGTCTCCCAGTCTGTATAAACTGGGCCGGATTCCACTCCAGACACCATGGGCCTCATCACGAGTTGGCCGGTAACCCTTAATTCCGGCGGAAACGGTATTGGCACTGCCAATACCGCTCCGCCGGATCACGACTGTAAATCCTGCCGCGCTATTACAGCCAGTGGTAGTACAGCCAGCTATAACAGCGTCGGCTGTAACAACGCCGGCTGTAATAGGGCCGGCACCCAATCGTGCTATCACAGAGCCACACAAGTCCGGTGTTGGCGCTATTAGTGTCCGGTGTTAAAACCACCGAGAATACCCCTAGCCAAATGCTCGAGGTAAAAGAACAAAGGAGACAGCAATAAGGGCCCAGGTGAAAACAATGCTCACCAGAGACCTGCAAAAGACCCACGCATTCAGAGCGCACCCTTCCCAACACCATGCTGTCATTTGGAGCCTGGAGCCTTGATGATGACATCTACTTGCTGCACCTGGAGCTACAGAGGCCTGCCAACCAATCCAGGGCCCTGGGAGCACAGGGGGTGGTGGGGCTGAGGAGGAGGAGGAGGAAACCAGTAGCAGCAAGGCGGCCAGCCATCCCCAGGGTCAGGCCAACACCGTGGGCCCTGACTGATGGGCAGCTGGTGACAAGTACAGGCTGGACAGGGCAACCATCACCCAGTTGCTGGACACAATCCAGGCTTACATAGGCAGCCGTATAGCTATCAGCACTGCTGTGAGCCCACTTATCAAGCTTGTGTCGGTACTACAGTACCTCAGGACTGGCAGCTACCAACACACTGTTGCCATGATGCATGGCATGGCCCAGTCCACCTTCAGTGCCGTGCTGGGACAGGTGCTGAATGCAATGCTGCTTCATGTCAATGAGCACATTGCATTGCCAGCCACACAGGCACAGGTCAACCAGCTCAAGGGACTGTTCAATGCCATTGCCCAAGTCCCGAACGTCATAGCAGCCCTGGACTGCACACATGTAGCACTAGTAGCACTCCAGCAACACGAGGCAGTCGATAGGAACCGTAAGAATTACCATTCCATGAACGTGCAGATGACATGTAACCCTGACCTAACCTTCACCCCCTGCTGCGCCCGCTACCCAGGGTCCACCCACGACTCCATGGTCCTGCGCAACAGTACCATGCCAGCCTACATGGAGAGGCACCGAGGCCAAAAGACATGGATGTTGGGTGAGTACAAAATTAGCCTCAAATGCATGCCACATTACATCTGTTGGGGGGACGGGGGGGCATACATAGAGGAATCCCTGCATGCCAGCATGAGACACAGGCAGCACTAGCACTGCAACATTCGCCTGCATGTGCCTCGCACGTGAAACCTTGTACACGTTCAACACAGCAGAACACAGTCTGAATGGCAGAGACTTGTGAAAGCACAGTCACATATGGAAGCCCAACTACCACAAAGCATCTTGTGTGTGTCTCAGTGCTGCTCCTCACCCTGACACAGAAGAGACATCCCACCCTGGCCACCAGACAGTCATGCCAATAGAGTCCTAATGCAGGCACATCCACAAAGCCATTATCCACGAGTAGTCGGAGTCAGGACAATGACCATCCCTGAGATACTGACCCCTGATTGGCAAATCACATGCCTGGCCAAAAGTACATGATCATGCCAAGTAGCAAACGCAACACCAGCCATAGCGAATGCCTCGACACATGGGCTAACAACATGTTGCATGAACATGCAGATATAAGGGTACCCTCATCCAGTAATAAGGGACAGAGTACTGTGGAATTTAGAGATAGGGGTGGTGCATGCAGTAAGTAGTCCATTGATTGACTGCTGCACCTTGCACAGCACACACCACAATGAAAGTACCCATATTGAAAATAGTGTACGTGTACTACATGAGTGTGACACACAATAGCTTTCACATATTAATGGATACACTGCTGCATGTAAACCTCAGGCCATGCATGGCTCAGAAGGCGAAGGATGTATGCCAACATT
This sequence comes from Ambystoma mexicanum, assembly GCF_040938575.1. Lineage (NCBI taxonomy): Eukaryota > Metazoa > Chordata > Amphibia > Caudata > Ambystomatidae > Ambystoma > Ambystoma mexicanum. Next base: position 140,510,443 of record NC_090930.1, on the reverse strand, counting down.
TCACTGAGATAGCATGAACCTTCTCAACACATACTTGATTCTGCTGCCAATGTCACTGATGACTGAGCCTTGTACACCCACTGAACCAACCTTGCCCTAATGTACGCATTCTCTCCCGTGCAGGCGATTCTGGATACCCGCAGTACACATGACTCCTGTGCGTCATCCACACACTTCAGCTGAGCTGGCATACAACATTGCCCATGGGCGTACACACGTCTGTGTGGAAAGGGCATTTGGACTGCTGAAGTCACGCTTCCAGTGCCTAGACTGTACGAGGGGCATTGATGTATCTACCAGAGAAAGTTGTCAAAATCATACCTGTGCCATGCTGCACAACATTTGCTGTCGCAGGAATGTGCCACTGCCCCCTGATGCAGATGGCCAGCCACCTGGGGGATGGGTGTGATGATGAAAATGTGGCCGAAGCCGTGGCACATGCACACAGGGATGGGATTAGGGCGGGGAGGTTGGCCAGACAGGCCTTGATAGACCATTGTTTTTGATCCACTGGATTCATACATTTGACACATATCACTTGTAAAATAAAGAGCACGTCAACTCAATCATGAATGTCCATGCTTTGTATGCATTTTGAACGGGATTTATTTTTATTTTTAACAAACCCTCCACCCTGCTGTGAACTCCCCATCACCCAATTCCCCCACCCACTGTAAACTCCCCATCACCCAATTCCCCCACCCCCCTGTAAACTCCCCATCACCCAATCTTCCCACCCCCCTGTAAACTCCCCATCACATAATCCTCCCCACCCCCTGTAAACTCCCCATCACATAATCCCCCACCCCCCCTCAGAACATTCCAAAATAGTGATAGTGGGTCCATGTGCCCAGGGCTCGGCACAACTGTGCCATGTGGATCTTGGATGGATGTGGGCGCTTCCCATGGCTGGGTACCTCTGATGAACGCCGGGGGAGATTTCGCAGGGAACGGCGCCAGGGCGAAGCCTCCAGGGATCCCTCCGTGGGTGTTGTTGAGGTAGATGCTCCGCCAGCAGCTGAGACCTGCAGCTGCTGGCGGAGCAGATTCTTTGACTCCCGCATCTACTCAACATGTGCGGATTGGACCTCGCACAGTTTCTGTACCCTTTGACCAAAACCTGTCAGGGCCGCTGTACAGCCCTCCACGAATCTACGGGTCTGTGCATTGTCACGTGCCATGGACTGCATTCCATATGGCACGGCTGATTGCCTTAATGTGGCGGGTGTGCTCTGTCGACATGGCCTCAATTCGCAGCTGTCGGGCCACCACGACATCCAGCCGCCCCATCACTGCTGCTCCCGTGATAATGGGTCTTTCAGGTGTGCTGTGGATCGGAGTGACAGCTCTGCGCGGGTGGGAGGGGGGATGCAGGGGGACATGATGCCACCTCTGATGGGGCTTCTGCGATTGGTGTGCCTATCCTCAGGGGAGCCATAAGATGGTGTGTCCACATCTGGCTCAGGTGTGCGGGTACGATACACACGTACATGTGGAGTGTGTGCATCCACTGGCACCTGCTCTGGGTTTCCATGGTTGTGGCCAACTCCTGTGTGACACTGAGGCTGGGTGACGATAGCACTGCAGTGTGTTGTGCTGCTGTGTGTGTGTGTGGGCCTCATCAGAGTCAGTCCCACTGGTGGCTCCCTCCACATCCTGAGTGCCCGTGGTGGCTTCCAGTTTTTGAGGCGCTGTCACCCTGCTGCTTTGGGAACACTGCACCCGTCTGTTTGGGCTATGGTGGGGTGAACTTGGATGTGTCCTGCGTCTTCTTTTTTCTTGCCGGTCCCTTTGCGGGGTGGTGGTGCTGGAAGAAGCGCAGCGGGACCTTTGGCTGGATGTTGTTGCTTCCTCCCCATCATCATCAGCCTGTGTTGAGCGCTGTGTGCCTGTGAGGCACATAGGGTGTTGTGAGTTGAGGGCAGCTTAGATCTGTGTCATGCATATCAAGCCTTACGGTGGGTTTGGACACAGTTTCTACGTGGTACAGGGGAGGGACACTGCTTGGACATGTTGGTGTGACATCTTCAGTTGTCTGTTGGGATGCACACCTCCCATATTGCCGTGAGGGGGGGGGCTTTCATGCACACTCACACTTCACGTTGCTGTGCCATGGCCATGGATGTCTTTTCCTTGGCCCTTAGGTTGATACGTTGTACGTACTTATGGTACAAGGGGGCGCTAGGGTACAGTGGTACGAGGGGCCAGTAATAGGTGGCTGCGGTGCCCCACACACATTGCTTGCACATACATTCACTCAGGGTCTGGAGGCGTGGCCCTTACAGATTCATGCATTTTCAGGGGGTGAGTGTTCTCACCTGCAGCCTCCTGGGTACTGGTGCCAGCCTCCGCTCCTCCAACTCCCTCAATGGTCCCCATGTCGATCAGTATCATCATTTGCTCCTCCCGGGCAGTGAGCTCTGGTGGTGGTGGTGGTGGTGGTGGTGCTGGCCCTCCTCCAGTCGCCATGCTCTGACTCCTGTGCTGGGCGAGTAGACCACGGACACGGACCCGCAAGTCATTCACGCGCTTGCGGCAGTCCTCCCCATCTCTGGGCACATGGCCCACCACAGATACCTTCTGGCTGACTGGCCTCCAGATCTGTGCTCGCCGCTGAGCACTTGTCTTACACTGCTGTGGGCCATACAGCTCTTACTGATGGCCCAGTACCTCCTCTACCAGTATGGCAGGCTCCTGGTCTATAGACTCCGGTTTTCCCATTCGATCTACGGCTGATTTGCACCTGGTGCGTTCCTGGGACATTTCCCTAGGTTAACAGGGGTGGATGGCTTGCAGGGGCTGAGATTTTTGGCGGAATGTGATTTCCAAAATGGGCAGCGCTTTATTTCCCGTTCCGACGATGACGTCTTTCCCGCACGCTAATAGCCCTGCGGCCCGGCGGTAGCTCAATGCGCACTGGATTTACGGGTTCCTGGCCACTATTTCCGCCAAGGGCTATTTGGGTTAACGCCCAAGTCCCTGTGCGCATGCACGCAGACTCATGGTCTGGCGTACTTTCTGCCAAGCATCGCGGCATTAGTGCAGATAGCGCTCAACGGGGAAAACGCTGGAATACCGCCCAACTTGTGATGAGGCAGCATGTGTAAGGAATCGGCAATAAGACACAGGCACAGGGGCATTGTGATGGTTGCTATAGACCTTTATTAACGAAAAAAGAGGGTTGGAGAAAAACCAACTAGCCCTACCACTAGGAGGGTTTTTCTTGCCGCAACGAAACTAAAGGATGTCAGTGTCAGAATGTCCAAAAGTAAAGAGTTCTCTGTCCTGTGTCAAAAATCCTAACCTAGCCCTTACATGCTAAACTTATAATAACGTGGAAAGGAATATAGTCTTTCAACTGGCCATCTGTAGCTGTTTCCAAAGTTCCAACATAAAATTCCAAAAGGTGCAATCCTCAGGAGCGGGTCCCCTTTCTCAGAGTTTCTCAGATTCTTTTCAGTTTACGATCACAATTCTCAGGAGGTGTTTCTCTTCCACTGGGTTTTTCAATTACTTTATAGTTTGCAAACACAATAGTTCAAGGGATATGGTTTCTTATCCACAGTTTGCTATTTCCTGGTCCAGGGGCTATGGTTCCCTTTTCCTCTGGATTTCCCACACACAGTTATTTACTTTCTATTGTGTATTTGGGTGCAGGTGCCAGATCTGCAATCAATTCACCTGGTGTATTCTCCTTCTTTCTTCACTTAGCTTTTCCACATTATGCAACTATGAGCTATGATTGTGAAAATGTGAAAATCGAGGCTTGAGTGTGTGAAATCATAGTTGATTATCCCAGAATATGTAATTTTCCAGTCCAGGGGATATGGCTCCCTTGCCCTAGATTTCTGACAATCAAGGGGTTCTCTTCCTCACCTTGACTTTCACAATGTATTCAACGTTCCAGTCCATGGGGTATTGTTCCATTACGCTAGATTTCTCTCACCTAAGAGATTGTCTTTCCTCTTCTTGACTCCTACAGTTTATTCCCATTTGGGTACAGGTCCCAGACTCGCAATTATTATTTCTTTAGAAACAAAGAAATTATTATGATATTTATTGAGCGCAGACCTAGCATTGAGAAACAACCAAGCACTTTACAGATGTATACACCAATACAGATAAACAAAGGGGCGCTTTACAGAGGTGTACAACAGTACAGATGCATAACGGAGTGCTTGTCAGTGGTGGTAACAGAACTTTCTTACAATAAAAAAACTGTTGAAGAAGACAGACATATCTCCCCCTCCAGCCTGCATGAACAGGACTGTACCACCAGTTTGGAAAACCAGACAGTGGTGGCACATGACGCACATCCTGGCACAACACTTATTCAACAGCACCAGTAATGCAGTTTACACCAGGGATGACTATTTATCTGTCTGGTCTTGTTCAGCTTTATAGTGACTTGCCACACAAGAAGTCACGCTTGTGTTTGGGTCCTGAATAAAGTGGGAAAGAAGCGATTGGTATTCCACTGAACCGGTCGACCATTTTTATTGCAGAAAGCCTGAACACCAACCAGGCGTCTTTGATAAATTGACCAGTTTTTTTCTGTTTTAAAGTTGTACAAGTGAACAGAGGAGTAGGAGGTATTAGCAAACTACACTCCCTCCCATGCTCTTTGTTTCAGTATGCTAGGATTTTAGTATAGTATGGAATTTGTTTTCTACACACTATTTGTTGCACTTCTCTGAGATTGCAGTTTGAAATAAATTAGGGCCAGCTTTCTCTGTCTATCCTGTAAGGAAGGCATGGTATCACAAGTAGAGACTGACACAAGCTGCAAGTTTCAAAACCTTTACTGATGGTTTAAAAGGGGTTGGAAAACTCCTATCTTGCCCGATAACTAAGATGGGAGTTTTCTCAACCATCAAACAAAAAAAGAATCCTAGTTAGACCTTAGTCAAAATAAAATGGCCCATACTAATAATCTTAATGGCTGCCATCTTTCTAATACAATAAATGTGTAAAGGGAATTTGTAATGCTAAAGGGAAAATCAGTGTTCCAAAGAAATGTCAGTATGACTGAGTAAACTCCCCCACGTTTTGTAGCACGGGGTAAGGTGGCAAACTTGGACCTTGCAACACGCTCTGACTTCGGACACAAGAATGCAGTTTGTTTTGTGGGCCAGGGCCCACATGGCCTTCCACGAAGAGTCACTAGTTTATCCGCTGGACCTCTCAGCTTTCTCTCACTCGAGCCCAGATCACTGTTTATCTTGTATTACGGTCCAACAAAAGTATCTTTTCCTTCTGGTTACCACAATTCAGTACAGTTTCCCTCTGGCGGGCTCAAACCGTTCAATCACAATTTGTGGGGTTCCCTTCCCCAAGCTTTAATCGCACCTTCATAGGTTTCCTTCCATCGGGCTCAAGCCTCCTTTCACTTTCCTTCCACTGTTGAAGACTTTCAAAACTGCAAGACTTTTGCTCTTACCTCGGCATGACCACTTCGACCTTCTTTCCTGAAACGTCACTTTTCCTCTCCTACACCAAGGCCTCTTGGTAAATGTAATTTCGAGCACAGTGCTTATTTCAAAGTTCAATGATAGCTCTCACATCCAGGTTTCCCTCTGCTGGGATCATACCTAACAGTTTAACGACATCTCTTAACATCCAGGCTTCTCCATCAGACATTTCACAGAGACTTTCGATTGGACACTCTTCTTTCGCTGGACCACTCTGTTACTTTGTATCTTTAATGTACAGTTCTTTACAATGCTTTGCTTTCGCTCGCATGTTATCAGCAATAGCTTAACCTTCATTTGTCGGATATTGTTGCCATCAAGTTTCATTTAACACAGACCGGATTTTCATAGTTTTCATCAACTCACTGCCTGTATCTAAATTACAAATACAAAGACCATTCGTCCGCCATGTACAAGACAGCAATCTCTGCACAGAACTGTTATGTTTATTAACTGTGCAATACACGATCACCGAGATTGGAGAAGCGCCAGCAGTACCAAATCTGCACACAGCACAGTTGCTTCTCAGGTCCATCCGTTGCCTCATTCCGCTCTATGCCTAGCTGCAGTTGCTAGGAGATGCCAGCAACCAGGAGATGCAACCGTTCCCACCCACTTCCTAATTATTTAAATACTCAAGCCGATTGGGCCACCGCAGCAATACCCCACAAACGCCTGCACCGATAGGGCGGAAGCCGGCCGTCCCGACAAAGAGCCTGTTTGTGCCTGTGCGGGCGGTGCGCAGGCGCCGGCCAGTCACACTGCCCACCACCATTCAGCCCTGTTCTCAGCCTCCTACTACCTCCATAACCCCCCCAACACCCGCCTGCTCTCACCCATCGTGCGTCTGCAAAATGACTTCCACACTCACCTGAACTGCACTCCACAGTGCTAAGAACTCTCAGAGCACCCGGCCACAGCCATTATGGTACAATACTTTCACCTGCCATAGCTTAGAATATACCCACCGTCTTCTATCCTACACACAGTATGCTTTTAGCAATAATACACAAGTAACGTTGAATACACTGCACTGTCTTTGAATGCGAATTAGCACATGCGACTGCTAGCCTCTTAGCATGCATAGTAAGCTATGTTAGCTCTTCTAGCCTGAATCTTGCATCCACTTATGATAAGCTCATTGTCTGCATTTTGTAATGTTAGCTGCCTAGCATTCACCTCTAAAAGGCATTTAATCAAGAATTGGTTTGTACCACCGTTGCCTCAACCATACTAACATTAGGCCACAGGCCCAGCTAAGCACACCACAGTACTACCTATGTACTACATTGCCAGTTACCACATTTGCATTGTGTAATTTGCCCACCCCTATAAGGCACATACTTACCTTTAGCCGGTCCACCTGCTCGCCAGTATGGAACCAAAGCTTCCCAGCTCTGATATGATTACACCCACACTCTTCCTCCTTGCACTGCTCAAAGACATACCCGCCACACCCATTACGACGCCTACTATAGCCCCCATCACCTCACCGTACCAAATTTCTTCCTCACCTGAGCTACAAGTAGGCTTGCAGGTCCTCACCTGCCCTATGCCCCTCCCCCTTAGAAACCAACGGCTAGGAACTCGCCTTGGACAAATCTAATCCACTCCCAAAAGGTATCTAGGATGGCAAACCCACCACCGCCCCTCCCAAACACCACCACCGCCCCTCCCAAACACCACCACCCCTCCCCCCAACAACCCCTAACCTAACTACACCATGTACAATCCACAAGGATACTGGCGCCTAAAAAGCCACAAGAAACAGAAATACTAGCAAACCCTTTACCAGTCAAATCCAATGTGCTCTTATCAATGCACGTTCCATACCAGCCCACGCCACAGGAATTCATGACATGATTACAGAATTGGACCTTGATGTTCTAGCCATCACGGAAACCTGGCTACATGAAGCATCCGGATCAGACATCGTTCAAGCTCTCCCACCGGGATACACCATATTCCGTCAAGACAGAACCTCCACTAAGGGAGGAGGTGTCGCCCTCATTGTCAAGGAATCACTCGACTACAGACAAATACAATCTGCCACTGTTGAAAACTTTGATGCCCTTTCAGTTAAAATATCTCTCTCACCCAATGACACTATAACTCTCCACATCGTTTACCGCCCCCCAGATTCCCTCCTTGACTTTCAAGGTAATATTCTACCCCATCTAGGTGACAATCTAAAAAACAATACTAGAGCAATACTCTTAGGGGACTTTAATCTCGGCTTCAACGACCCGAAAGATAAGAAAGGCAAATACTTTGCCAGAGCTCTCCTAGCAATGGGCTTTATCCAAAAAGTCACTAACCTGACTCACACAAAAGGTTGTACACTGGATTGGATAGCTAACCACAATTGTGCAGCGGATATCAGCTCTAATACACCACGCCCATGGACCGATCACCATCTCCTACACTTCCACCTTCCATCCAGACACACAGCCAAATCTACCCCACCAGTGCCGGCAGCCATGGCTAGAGTTAAATGACTCCTCACTAAAGACAGAATTCTAACCTACTTAGAAGCCTCTGTGCTAAAACCCACGTTCTCTAACAGCCCCTCAGAAGATGTAGAACTCACTACCGCCCCTTTACAGAAGAAAAGTGCGAAGACCATCAAACATGCCAATTATTGGTTAACCCAAGATCTACTTGACGTAAGAGCCCTCAAACGTGCAGCACTTGTCAAATGGCAATCCTGCCCCTCTGACTCCACACAAGAGGCTTACAAAACTATTAACACCAAACAATACAAAAAGGCCATCACGGTAGCCAAAGCCTCTTCATACACCCACAGAATTCTTAATGCTAAATCGGAGTCCAAAGAATTATTTGCTACATTCAAAGAACTTGTTGTGCCTCCAACCACCACACAACTAACAGTGAAAGACGGCATGGTGCAACAATATTCAACATGCCATGCTGGACAAAATACACACCGTTTAGGAAAAAATGAAGGTTCTCTTCAACGCGCTGCATAAAGTCTCTGTTCCCAGCACCATGCCTACAGTCACCTACACTACAAATGCCCTTTGCCTTCAAAGATACAACCGAATCAGAAGTCCTGCTGCTCATGAGACACATTAAGCCATCTCTCTGTAAGGGTGACATTTGCCCACCTAGCATGATCAAAGATTGTGCTGATTCTCTAGCTCCTTTTCTCACAGCATTTATCAATGCCTCATTTTCCTCAGGCATCGTCCCTCCTTCCCTCAAGGTATCATGGGTTTGACCGTTGCTAAAAAAAAAAACATCCTGATTCCCCTAACAACTAAAGTCCAAGCACCACCGTGCCTTTCTTGTTAATACTAGATAAAGCTGCATATCTGCAAATCCAGTCTTATCTGGAATCGCACAACATTCTGGGGAAAAGGCAATCTGGATTCCGTCCACGGCATGACAGAGTCGGCTTCGCTAGATCTGAACAATCAGTTACTAGAAACAACGGACAAAGGAAAGCCTGCGCTTCTCCTGGATCTGTCAGCCGCCTTTGACCTTGTCGACCACAAGATCCTATGTAGACACCTCTGCGAGGCTGCTTAATTCTCCCAGCAAGCCACAGACTAGATCACGTCCTTCTTGGAAGCTCGAGCCTTGAAGTCTTCTCAGACCAGGCATCGGCCACACCATCCCCCATCGACTGCCGAGTCCCACAGGGCTCATGCACCTCCCCCACCCTTTACAATCTCTTCACACTACCCCTCTTTAAAGATCTAGATGAGCACAGCATTGCATTCACAATCTATGCCGATGACACGCAAAATCTCCACCCCCTCTCCGGCTCCTATGAACAAAACCTAAACACTCTCACAGAGACTTATGCACTCCTCCAGGCCTGGATGGCAGCTAACGGTCTATGTCTCAATGGGGACAAAACAGAGGTTCTACTGGTAGGTTCCAAGGAAATTCTGAACAAATCAGACAGCCAATACAGCTCCTTCAGCATTGAGGATACCGTCATCACGGTCTCTGCTGCAGTCAAAACTCTGGGGGTGTACCTTAAATCCACCCTATCAATGAAGCGTCAAGTCAGTGCCATCTCATCGTCAGCAGCTCACACAACCAAAATCATTAATGCAGTAAAACCCTACCTCTCGGCTAAAAACTGCCTGAACATAGCCAGAGCTACCATTGGTGCCAAACTGGATTATTGCAATGTCCTGTTCCTAGGCACCTCATCCAAAAACCTCAACAAACTGCAAATCACACAAAACAACGCTCTCAGAGCGGAACTAAGCATTCCTAGGAGAAAGCATATCTCGCAGGCCAGACGAGACGCTCACTGGCTCCCAGTCAAAGAGCGCATACTGTTTAAAACCCACTCCATCACCCACTGCTGCCTTTCGCTGTCAACACCCCCTTATCTGTCAGAACGAATTCACTATGTGCCTGCAAACAGACCTAAACGAGCCCAATACTCACACCAGCTCTCAGTCTCGACCTTCAAGAGAGTCAAAGCCGGTGGTGCCAGCTTCTCGGTATTAGCCCCAAAAAACTGGAATGCACTACCACTGAAGCTCAGGAAAGGAACTTCCTTCACGGTGTTCAGAAAAGCCCTAAAAATAAAGCTTTTCAACTAAACTGTACCTGAGGGAGTTCCCCTGTAACCATGGAACATACCTACTGTATTATTGCAATGTACCTTGTAAATGTTTTCCTATGAAATATATACTCAAGTGAAACCTCTGTAACAGCACCACGAAGCCTCAGGGTCGCTGCACGCTTTATAAATTCAAATAAATAAATAAATTGATTCATTTTTGTCTTTTGCGGCTTTGATCCTGAAGTCAAGGCTGATACCACAACTGCCGCTGCACCTCCCCAACTCTGCCGTTCACCTGGGAGGGTGGCTGGTATCCTTAAAACACAAGAGTCTTGTCTCTTCTCTCTGGCTGAGCTTCCTTGCTTAACCTTCAAGGTCCTTCAGAGGTAACAATCGCTCGCCAGGGTGTCCAAGGTTTCTCCGTACCTCAGTTCCTTCCCTCTGCCTGTCTCTCTGCTCCGCCTGGTTCGCCGTCACCCTGGAAGAACTGCTTCTTCTCGTGCATTGCCTTGTTCAGAGTTTAAGCAAACTATAATGTCTCTGGACTTCAAGTCCCAGAATGCCATGTTGTTGTTTTGCTCCAACTTTGCCAGCTCCCCTAAATTCATTCCAGGGGTTTTGGGAGCTGTAGGAGTTTAAGGGGATGATTGTTGAGATCAGGATCTTGCCACCTGCCCCTCAAAGGTCTGGGCTTTTCCTGTTTCACCCAGGGGAGGAGCTCAGGTTTGGGCACTGCCAGGTAACACCAGCTGCCCCTGGTCTGGCTCCCTGGAGTCAGAGCTCCCTTGCCATACTGCAGCCTCCCCTGTACTTGCAGGCCAAGTAATTTGGCAGTCCTCCTTGCTGCAGGCCTTCCAGGGTCTATCCAACTCTGGTTTCTTCCTCTTGGCCTCTGTGCCTCCTCCAGCATCCCCAGCTCGTAAAAAGTGTGCCTGTGTGCTCCACCTTTTTTACTGGCTGGGAGAATTAACAGGAGTCAGGTGTGAGTGGTTGTCCAGCCCTGCCTGACTCTGCCTGACCTGGTTAATGGGACAAGATCGAGACTGCCCCATAGGAATACATGGTACATTGGTTCCTATGGGTAATCTTCATAGCTCCAGTCTGCCACTTCTTCGTCCCAGTGGCTTTGGGAAAAAACAGTGGAGAGGAATTATGGGAGTTGTTGTGTTTCTGAGAGGTGGTAGGAAAATTATAAAAAATGCTGTTCGGAGAAGGGGAGCAATCTTGGTGCTGTAAAACATGGGATGATCTATGTGTTCTCGTTTTCCTGGTTCTCCTACGCCTCCCTTTTGTGTTGGTAACGGTTGGAATTGCAGAGGGGGCAATGGTATAGGATTCAAAATGGTGTTTGGTAGAAGAGGGAATCTCAGGTAGGGAGGTATTAAGGAAATGGAGACACCCTGTCTCACCTTGGGACACCTCCTCCCTGTCTCGTCCACTCCCTGGGTCTGTACCCAACAGCAATAAGACCTCCCTAGCCGCGCCCAAAGAGGATATCAAGGGAGTTGATAGGGAAAAGCCCTTGGGTTTTTCACAAACCGCTAACCCTAGACAGGCAGCACATCAGCTCCCACTACGGACAGTCATCACACGAGGGCTACCTAGCGATGGTTGGAGGGCTGAGCTATCTACCACACCTTAACAATCTACAACTGGATTTGTCTTCAAACCTACTGTTACTGAACCTTCCATATTGTTCGGGAAGCAAGGGCAACAGTTAGTAGCAGGCTCAGACCCAAACCTGTACAAAAGAACAACCGTCTATTTAGCTAACCGGCCACCTGTGCCATTTCCATGACAATCAATACATTAGGAAGTGCAGGTAAATCTGTTAATATTGATTCAGACACAATTTGTGTTATAGACGTTGTTTGTACAGCCAGCCTATACATGTTTCGACCTTTCAAAGGTCTTCTTCAGGGCAGTTGTATTTTGGGTTTGGTACTCTCGTTCAGAAGCTGCTCAACACCAGATTGTTGTTCTGCTCAGCAGCAGTCTCTGTGTCTTATCTTGTCTGTTTTGACTCTTTAGGTAATGTGATTTTTCAAATGGAAGTTTTTTCAATGCCAGACTTTATATATAGAAGTAAAACCTGCGCTCCTTTGCTCGTCTGAGTGATCCTTTTCACTGATCCCATGTGTCTTGGGCAGTCACCATATTAGTAATGAAACTAGTTTCTGTATAGTTCTGTTCAGGCTTTGGCCTCCATTTTATGAATCAAAGGGGCTTCATTTCATCTTTATATTCTTGCGGCATTCCGCGCTGTGTGATGGCTGCCGAGTCAGGCTATTGACGGCTTTGGAAATATGGTCTGTAAGGATCACTTATTGAATAGAAAAGTAAGATCATACTCTGGTCAGATCATATTGGACTAGTCCTCTAGCATCTGTGTCTGCTACCTTCCCAGAAGGACAGAAATTCGGTGTAGTTGTCAGACAGTCTGATGTAGAACTAGGCAGGATTTAAGAAGCACATTGATGCTACAATTCTAGTCTATCAGTTCTAGATGTCTCATATTTCATCTTTATTTGTTTTTGTAGGTATTTGATCTTTGATGTTGATAGGGAGAACAAAACTCCAGACTGTGGTAAGCTCCCAAGCTGGTTTTATGGTGAACTATGTTTGAGGACGAGGCCACGTCGGCGATCAGGATTTCATTTATTTTAAAAAATGCGATTGTGCTGTCCACTGGCACTTCCGCTTCCTGCCATACTATTTGGGGAGTTTGATTCATCTAGTACAGATGCATGCAAACTTTGGCTCTCCAGATGTTTTGGACTACAACTGACATTATTCCTAATCAGCCTGTTAAACGGTGAGGTATCTTGGAAGCTGTAGTCCAAAACATCTGGAGACCCTCAGATTGCAGACCAGGGGCTCAAAGCAGAGGTCTGCAATCTGCTGCTCTCCAGATATTTGGACAATTCATACAGAAAAACTTTGCTTGATCTGATGTGAGTTTCAGTCCAAAACATTTGATGAGCCCATGGTTGCAGACGCCTGGTCTAGAGGAAGAGAGACTTTGGGCTAGCAGCACAAAAGTAATTACTGGGAGTAACTTTTACTTTACAATTCATATTCTTACGAAGCAACATTGCTTAGAGCTGTGGGAAAAAAGGATTCTCAGAATGATCAATCACTTGCACTCGATTTTCACAAATACAGTTCTGTCTCAATCGTGAATCCTGGTTGGGGATTGTAATGTCCACTGTGTACCCAACTGAAAGTACTCCCTGAGAGATGAGACAGTTTAATGGCCTGTAATAAGTGACCAACCACTTGGCTTTTGCTAGAAGGTTTTTGTATTGTTTATTATTTTTTCATTCACTAATCGTTTAAGTGGTCATCACGTGAAGAAAGAATAAATCATTGGTGGAAGCATCCAAAATGCATAACATACCATGACATGGCCATGTTTCAACCCCGAGGATTCTCATCAGGTGGCTACAAAACAGTAAAGCAAATTAAAGAAAATAGCTTCAGGTGGTTTAGAAAAGAGAAATTGCATCAAATAAGAAAGCAAGTTTCATAATCTCTTATTACATTGCAGAAGATAAACACTGCTCACTGCCAATGTTACAGCTCGACAAGCTTGACGAATCTCTTAAAACCAAAGTTTTAAATTGGTGGCATTACTCACTGCTGTGTGCAAAATGGGTTTTTTTTTGTTCAATGGAAGTGCACAATAGTTGAAATGGTGCTCTTATTAGGTTTATATGTGGGCTAGCAGGATATCTGTACTGTCAATATCTCACGCTTGGTGCAAGGATGTTCTTCCTGAGCGCGGTATGAGCCGCTTCTGATCGTGTCGCCGTTACCAGTGGATTCACGGTCTGGTTGATTTCAGCTAAAGTATCAGATCCTTTCATAAACACTAACGAGGGACTTCTGCAGCTGACACACAATGTTTTGTGTAATTCAGTGCACCATCTTGTCACATAGTGTTGTCTGTTTGAAGTAATGTAACTCAATATGTGAAGACTGCCCAAAACTTGTATTTGTGGTGGTGAGATCTAACAGTGTGTATATTCTCTTGACAGACCACAATTGACTGATTGGTGGACAATACTGATTTTCGAAACTATCATTATAGAAAGTCCAGATTCTATTAAAGACACAGAGGGCAAGGATCATGCTAGGATTATGCTCTCTACTTCCTTTACTTCACTCAAGCAGCATTAAAAACAAATAACATTCACATAAATTAATGTAAAAAACTACATTTCCCCTGAAATAGTCTTTTTTGTAGTCTGTTTTTGATAGGTTGAAATTTTAAACATGTGATTATTTCATCCAATCACCATTCCTCAAGTCAATAACCTTGTCTTCCTTTCCCTGCCCTTCCTCTTTCTTTGTCTGTCCCAAACTTTAACTCGTACACCCCAACGGTAGACGCTGAAACTTAAACAGCACTTTTTCCTGCCTTCTTTATGATCCTGCTGCCTTCGCTTCTGTTCCTGTCGAGAAATAACTGGCATAAGTCAAATGACATCTGATGTCCGCACATACACATCTACCCCTCAGGACTACACCCTCGCACCACTGTACTCCTTCTTGTATGCTTGCCTGTAGCCCCCGTATCCTAGTTGTACGAACCATGCCTCTACATCCTGTCTATATTGTAATGATTTGTCTATGTATATTCCATTGCGTTTTCTTTTTTCTTTCTGTGATCCTCATCTGCACTACTGTTTGATTGCACTGCCAACTTTGTAACCTGTTAACTAAGCTTGCATTATCTGTAACTGCTGCGCCTTGATAGCCCTGGGTCTGGTGCGCATTATAAATGAATAAACTAAACTAAACTAAGCCATTATAGGGTGGACATTCGCCTGCACAAAATTCTTCGCAAAAAACATTATTCAAAATAACACTACATCATCAGATCCATCATATCTCATGCAGCGATTGACAGGGTGGGATAATCCTTTGCCTCTGTATCTTTAATTGAATCTTGACTTTCTATAACGATAGTATGGAAAATCAGTGTTCTATGTCAAGACTGGAAGCTGGGTTTATGCTTGTGCAAAGCTTACTCGCCACCAACGCAGACATCTGATCTATCGGTCGAAAGTAGAAGACTTTAAACGTTGACTCCTTTGACCAGTCAGCTGCTTCCAAGATGTCCTCCAACCATGCTCCTGCGTTATACGCCTTTGAGGCCATTTCTCCTCTAAATGAATGAGCCCTGTAGGCTCTGAAGTCGAAGCCTTCGTAGCATACCCATCTTACCCACCTAGTTAGGGTAGCCACCTATACTGCTGAAAATGGGCTCCTCAATGCGATCAACAGTTGAGTCACCGCTGCCGGCTAAGACTAGCTATCATTGTTTCATAAGTCCTCGGAGAACGCAATGGGCATAACTTGGGTAGATCTGGGAATGCTGAAAATAAAACCAGTGTAATTCCTGTCTTAGTTCTCTTAGAATACAAAACATGACCCCAGAGGGAGTAAAGGATTTCTCAAGCATTGGATCTTTCATGGATTCACATGCTTAGAATATTCCCTGTCGTCAGGCTGGTAACCCTGACGACAGGGAATATTCTAAGCATGTGAATCCATGAAAGATACCAATGCTGGAGAAATGGAGTTACAGGTAAGAAACTATTCCCTTCCAGTCTACTTCTAATGCACTAATGTCCCAAATCCTTTTACATGATATTTAGACAGAGCAGCGTAGTGAGCTTTGCCGATAACGCTTTTCCCGAAAGCTGTTAATTGTCCCTCCAAGTATTAAATAGATTCAACATGACATTCACGTCCCATGTCTGAGATTTGGGCCTTGGAGGCCGCATAAACCTTACTCGTCAAAGGAGTCTGCACACTAATGGATGTTCCCCTACTGCCATGCTTTCTATCTTAGGGTGTCCCACTGATATAGCTGATCTACAGGTATTCACTGTCCTTTACGCTTTACCCTGGGCTACCAAAGCTGCCAGAAAATTAACTAATATCATATCTAGAGGGATGTGTGTTCTGTGCCACAAACCAGCTTCTCCATCTTGACCACGCTGATCTGTAACCCTTCCTGGTGCCACATGCCCATGCCTCTTGGATGAACTTCTCAACCTCTCCTGAAATTCCTGGCCTTTGCCAAGCCCCCCAGAAATCACCCATGCTATCAGTCTCAGGTTGCCCTTCTCTATCAGAGGATGAGTCTCGCCCTTCGGACCTTGAATTATCATTCTGAACTGTGGGAGTATCAGCAGTATGTCGAATGACATCTTTAGAATGTCCGGGAACCATACCCGACTCCTCCAGTCTGGCATCACCAGCACTACCATTGCCTGTTGTCTACTTGTTCTAACATTCTCACAATCATAGCGAATGACAGAAAGGCATAGTCCCTTTCTGGACCCCATTTCTTGAGAAAAGCATCTGTTGCTTCTGCTGCTGGATGTGGTCTCCAGCTGAAAAACCGAGACAACTGATTGTTCAGCCTGGATGTGAACAGGTCCATCCGGCATGGCCCCCTAAATTTCATTAGGGTCTAAAATACTGTTCTATCCAGCTGTCAATCGCTGGTGTCTCTCAAATATCTCGAGTACCCCTCTGCAACCTGATTCGGCAGACCTGGGAGATACTCTGCCGTAAGCCTGACCCTGTTCTGTGGGCACATGTGCCAAAAATCTTTTGCGACCCCCGCTAGCATCTGGACTTCATACCTCCCAATCAGTTTATGCATCGTACCTCAGAGTCATTGTCCATTTTCAGTAACACTCAACAATGCACTCTGTCTTGGGTCCAACATTTCACAGCAAAGGATCCTGCCATTTGATGCCTCCATACCTTCAATGTTATATTACAGACAAAGTAATTAGGAGATCCTTAAGGTTGGATTCAAAAAACTTCCTGGAGCAACCTAGAGCCAGGACATCTAAGGCCGAACATGGGGCCTTTGCATTTAAGGCACCAAGTCTATGGAACAATCTGACAGATTATCTGCCTAATCTTGGTTGCCTTGTTAAATTCAAGAAGGCTCTTAAAACCTTCCTCTTTTCACTCTTAA
The DNA here is from genome assembly GCF_040938575.1 of Ambystoma mexicanum. NCBI lineage: Eukaryota > Metazoa > Chordata > Amphibia > Caudata > Ambystomatidae > Ambystoma > Ambystoma mexicanum. The sequence goes on along the minus strand of NC_090930.1, from coordinate 140,493,411 downwards.
TGCCAGTACCACCCATATCGTCTCTGGTATTTCCAGGGCACTAGGGGACTTTATTCTGCTCTTCTTTCTGTGTTGTCCGTGCCTTCATGCCTGAGGGTCTATAGTGCGCTATATAAATACCGTGTAATGTAATGTAATGTAATTTGCTCTAAACAGTTGATGTGTAGCTCTAGCTCCTTCTCTGACCATCTGCCTCCAATTGTCATGTCCCCGTAACGGGCTCCCCAGCCCCAACAGCTGGCAAAAAAACTCTATTATGAGGTTCGGTATGAGCCAAGTATCGCTCTTCCGTTCCATGCCTCCATGTGTCTGAACCACCACCACAGCTCTGTCCTCGCCTCTGTGGACATCAGTATTCTCTGTTCGTAAGACAAGCCTCTGCGAAGGTGTCGAATTTTTAGATGATGCAGTGCCCTGTAATGCAGAGGCTCTGGAAAGATCGTCTGAATGGATGAGGCCAGTCTCCCTACCAATCTGGCTAGTTCCCTCAACAAGATGACTTCCCTCGCTAGTACTGTCCTGATCTCTTTCTTGATCAGATTTACTTTTGATATCGGCAAGCTGAGAGTAGCCACCCTTGTTTCTATCACGAAACCTAGGAACTCTAGCGACTTAGCAGGCGTCAATTCGACTTTCCCAGTTTAAGAATCCCAGTCTCTGAAGCAGATCGGTTGCTATCCTCACCTATTGTTCTAAAATTAGCTTGTCTGTCCCATGAAGCAGAAGTCACCTAGATATACTATCAGCCTGATGCCCTGCTCTCTCAGGTGACTGACCACTGCTCTCATCAGCTTTGTAAAGCACCAAGGCTCTGCTGCTACTCCGAATGGGAGACATGTGAACTCCCACTTCTGACCCCTCCAAAAGAATTGAAGGAACCGTTGAAGTTCTCTTGTGACTGGAATAATTAAATATGCATCTTTGTGATCCATCCTCGCTAGCCAATCTCCTGTTTGTAACATGTTTCTTAAAAGATGGGTTCCCTCCATCTTGAAATGGCTGTAAATAATAAATGTGTTTAAGCATCTTAGATTCATCACTGGCCTGTTTTTCTGTCTGCTCTTTACCAAGAATGTGTTGCTTAGAAAACCACCTGAAGTGCTTGACGCTTGTTTTATGGCCTTTTTTTGCTCTAGATCTAAGAACTCCTTGTCTAACATTTCTTTGTCCTCTTTGCTGAACACTGTAGGTCTTGGCTTGTCTGTTTGAACTGGGTCCTGACACAACTCTAGCTGGAAAACTTGTACTGTCTGTTCGACCCATGCATCTCCTGATAGCTCTCTCCACTTCTCCAATAACAGTGCCGTCCTCTCCCCTACCTCTATGGACCCTGGCCCCGCAAACTCCGGCTCAGTCTCACCTGTATTTGATTGCTGGCCTCAACTGCTGGCTCTCCAACCTTTTCCTCTACCCCTGCCTCTCAATTTCAAAGAAGGGGGTCGCTCTGTGCTCCTCATGTTTGTTCCAGCTGTTCCTGCAATTCTAGTTGGGCCCGTATGACGAATGGCGCCTGGCCAAGTGATCCCGTCCTCTGGCCTCCTTTGATAGAGGATTTCAAATTCTTTTCTTAATGTAGTTGGCGATTTTAGCGGGGGTCTCCCACTCCGCCAACCGGGGATGGATGAGAGTCCAGGTCGAACTCCTCGCCCAGCTCTTCTTCCTCGCTTTGCCTTTTCCTTTTCTTGGCATTCTTGTGCTTTGTTAAAGGGCTCGGGGGAAATAATTCTTCCTCGTCTGAGCTTTCCTCTGATGTTTGGTCCCACTCCCTGTTGTCCTGTTCTTCTGAACTGGACTCCTCATCAGTGTAATACTTGCCCTTCTTCTCCCACGACCTCACTCTTTTATAGCCACTTGTCTTTCTCCATGGCATCGGGAGGATAGCTCAGGGGCAACTTGCTCGTCTTGAGAGCAAGACGACATGGAGCAACACTGGTTCGATCCCCGGGTCTGTGCTTAGAAACCTCTAGATATTAAGCGTGTTATAAATAACCTATCATATCATGCCCGGAGGGGTCTGGCTGCTGCAGGCCTTACAGGCTTACTTTCTTCCCCCGCCTGACTTCTGTCTGGAGCTTCTCCTCTCAGGGCTTGCATCCCTTGGGAGAATGTAATCAGGTCCTCCTCCAAGCTCCTACCTTGGGTTAAAGGTCCCAAACCTGCTCTCAGTACTCTCTGTATTGCTTGTCCCCTGTTGGGATCTGCCTTAATCTTCTGGTGTGGGGCTCGTTATATTCATCACTGGAGCTATGCATCATTACAATCTGGTGGGTCTCTGCGGTAGTCCTGGGCCTGCCCCTGCCAATACACAGCTTTAAAGTGGGTCTGGGGTCTTTTTCTGCCCTGCAGGTTACCTTGGGTCTGCGCCTATCAGACGTGATCTGCACAGTGACTGTAATTGTATAAGGCTGCCTCTGATCCTTCTATCCTAGTAGGTGAACTGTTTCAGACACCCAAATGTCTATTTGTTTCCTGCCACTAGTTGGCGCTAGCTCGGCTCTCCTGGCTGAGCTTGCTTCACCGCACAGGTACTCCTGTTCACCTCACCATGACTTATCTGTGAAGCGTTTACTCTCCAGTCTGGAATCCTTGATGATAACTTCGTATTTAATGTAATTAACTTAGCTTTTGCCTCTCTGACTTCTCTCACAGCGTTAATCTCCACAGAACGCGCATTGCCCATGGAAATGTCACTGTTGCGGCGCCAGAATTGCAATCCTCTCGCGCCGTTGTGTCTTCTGTGTGAGAGCGTACTCTTAAACACTTAACTGTGTGGCGCCAGACCCTCTGAGGCACGTTGCGCCCGTAATTGCTCTGCTACGCGGAAATGTTCCACGCGCACCCTCGCTTGCTTAGGCTCGTGCGGGAAAGCCAATTCAATCATGACATTACACGGTCCGCATCCACACACACCAAACTTGAAGTAAAATAAAAAAGGAAGACATGGTTATTAGACTCGAGGAATGGTGATTGGATGAAGTAACCACATGTTTAAAATTTTAACCCATCATAAACTGACTACAAAAAAGACCGTTACAAGGGTAATGTCGTTTTTTGCATTGGTTTATGTGGTTGTTTGTTTTTAATGCTGCTCGAGTGAAGTAAAGGAAGTAGAGCGCATAAACCGAGCCCCCAGTCTTGATTTAAAATTCTGATAATGCCTACTAGTATGTCTACCAAAATATAAGTGACATACTGTAACCTGCAAGCAACAAGTTCAATCTGTAATTGACGACCTCTACGGTCTTACATTTTAAATCAAGATTTTAGCTGTGCATATTATGCTGTCCATCAAGACTGATTTTCCATACTAGCATTATAGAAAGTCAAAATTCTATTAGACACAGAGGTGAAGGATTATGCGCATTCCATTAGAGGGGCCATGGCATCCAAGGTATTTAATGCAGGGGTTAGATTGGAGGATATTCTCAAGGTGGCTGACTGGTCGAGGGAGTCGACGTTTAAACAATTTTACTTCAGACCCATTGAAGGCATGTCTAGGTTGGTGGTAAGCTTTGAACGAGCATAATCCGAGCCTCCAGTCTTGACATAGAATCGTGTTTTAGAGGAAAATTGGTGTATTACCTTATTGTTGCACCTACAGTTATCAAAAAGTAAGTAGATCTTCGAGTACTGAGCAGAGACACAACGAAGGTACAGGTTCGTGTTTATTAGATATATTGTTAACTTCACAATATCTTAGTCATATTGCTCTTATTCTTATGAGTCCTTTGAGTCCTTTTCACAATGAATTTCTATTCGTATTGCTCTAATTCTTGAGTCATTTGAGGAGTCTTTCCGTAAACTTGAGTCCTGTATAAATCTTGGCAGTGTTACATAAAATGCTTCTTGGAGCTATGTTATGTCCCTTGGCTGTTTTGCACAGAAGGGGAAAAAAGTCCTTAAAGATATAGTCATCTTGAGTACGTTGCTACTGCTGTGATGTTTTTGTGGTACTTGAGTTAATAGTTGCATTTGATGCAGACATTAATATTGCTTCATTTTGGTGTCTTATTAAGTGGAGATTCTTGTAGCATGCTGGTTCCCACAACATGCTGATTCCCTCGACATGTGTTTCCCCAATATGTAAATACTGGTTCTTCAGGAGGGTATGAGAGGGTAGACCAGTGGATAGTTATAGAGCTGATTTTGCTCTCTTAGTTCGTTGGTGAATAGTAAACTTGGTTGCTAATCGAAAGAGAGAAGGGAGAAAATGCTAAAGGGGTAATCAGTATTTAAAACTGGGTTAGATTAGCAAGTTAGTGTGCTCTGCTAAGGTGGTGCCATCTATTTAAAACATGCGACTGAACAGTTGCTAATACATAACTTTCTAATTGGATGGAGTGTTAATTGGTATAAAGACTGAATGCACAGATAAGGCTACTAGTGCAGGTGCAGTGGTACTGATGGGTAAACCCCCTCTCCCGCCTCCTCGAGCCAGCTGAGCACTTCTGACCAACATACTTGTACTTTCCTGCAGGACCACCACATATGCCAGTAGTCGGCTCTTTCCTCACATCCGTGCCAACACAACGGGACAGTGTCTGGGAACAGAGGGAGATCGGGTCGTACTACCATCTATGGAGAAGCTTGATGGCGTGGGACTTGTACTGGCATGAGATAGAAGTCTTAAATGCCCTGCTACATAGCCTCCCCCAGAGCCCATCCCCGATGGTACAGCCCAGGTCCCTTTCCCATTTCCCTCTGAGGCTCTTAGTCGTTCCCTCGCGGGAGGTTAACAGTGCACTGTAGAGGAGGGAGATGAGGCCTTTCATTTCCGTGTGGGAGTCTAAGATTTTCTCAACCGGGGTCAGCCCTCTTTGTAAGCATGATTTTAGTTTAGGTTTCATTAGGACACCCTTAAGGCGCAGGTATAGGAGCAGGGAGAGCCTGCCGATTCCCAGTGCCGCTTCGAGTTCCTGGATACTTATGAAAGTGTCTTCCCTTACCAATTGGCCTACCCTACACAGGCCCGCGTCAAACCATGACTGATAGTTTTCGTGGCCCGGGATTTCTTCCAGGACTGGCATTGACCAGATGTGGCTCAGAGGAGAGGGCCATGTGGTGACTTTCTCGCTAGAGCCTTTCCCTGCTAGTGCTTTCCACATTGTGCCCAGTATTGGGTGGTCCCTAATTCTTTTGGGGAGCTTTTTCAGTGGGACCCATAGACATTCCCCCACAGTAACTGGGCGTAGGTAGAAATGTTCAATGTAGACCCATTGTTTATTGGTGTCCTCTCTAAGGTGGGGAGCCAGGGCCCTAAGTTGGGCTGCTCTATGGTAGGCATTAAGGTCCGGGAGGGCAACCCCTCCTCTATCCTTGGGGATGGTGAGAGTCTCATACCCAATCCTATGTCTCTGGCCCTGCCATATGAACTTCACTATGCGCCTCTTGGATTCCCTAAGGTATGATTCAGGAGCCTCCAAGGGGAGCATTTGGAAGACGTACAACACCCTGGGGAGCAAATTCATTGTTATGGCGTTTATTCTTCCCATCCAGGAGATCTGCCCCTTCCCCCAAGCCTCGATGTCCCTGAATAGTTTGTCAAAGAGCGGGGGGTAGTTTGCCTGGCCTAGATCCCTGTCGGGACGGACTATGTTGATCCCCAAGTATTTTATCTCCTCCGAATAGATTCGGAGGCCCAGTGGGACGAGTTCCGCCAGGTCTCTATCCGCATCAGGTGCGAAGGGAAAGATCATGGACTTGCTTACGTTTACCTTGAACCCGGAGAAGTGGCCAAACTGTTGAATCACCTGCAAAGCGGCTGGGACCGACCTTGCCGGATCCCGCAGGTGGAGCAGGATGTCGTCTGCATAGAGGCCTAATTTGAAGGTGCGTTCGCCCACCTCAATTCCTCTCACCATTGAGGCCCCCCTGAGGTACTCTGCCAGAATCTCCATTGTCATGGCGAAGAGGAGAGGGGAAAGGGGGCAACCCTGCCTCGTACCTCTCTGGAGGTGAAAGACTCGTGACAGACGCCCGTTGACTGTAACTCTGGCGGTTGGTGACACATATAGGGCCTTGACGGCTTGTTTAATCCCCGCCCCGAAGCCCAGCTTCTCGAGTACCCCCGGAAGGAACCCCCAGTCAACCCGATCGAACGCCTTCTCAGCATCAATGGACACCAGGATGGAGTTCCCACCCTTCGGTGCTGCCTCTCTCATCAGGTGCAACGTCTTGCGCAGTGTATCTGCACCTTGTCTTCCCCGTATGAAACCCACCTGATCTGAGTGAATTAGCCTCGGCATGTAGCTGTCCAGTCTCGAGGCGATAATCCTGGTAAATAGCTTCGCATCTACATTCAGGAGGGAGATGGGTCTGTAGGAGCGGCAATCCGCAGGGTCTTCCCCTCCTTCGGAATCACTGTGATCAGCGCTTTGCCAAAGGAAGGGGGTGCCCTCCCCGTTCTCATAATATTCGAGGAAAGGTCTGCAAGGAACCCGCCAGGAGGCCCGAAAAAGCCTTATAGAAACCTGCCGTGAACCCGTCCTCCCCCGGGGCCCTGCCCAGTTTAAGTCCCGATATGGCTCTAAGCACCTCCTCCTCAGTTATGGGGGCATCTAGGGCCGACGCTTCTAAGGGATCGAGGGAGGGGAGGGTGAACCCGTTGAGATATACCTCTCTCTCTTCCTTCTCTGTCTCCCCTTCCCTCCCGTAGAGCTTCTCATAGAAAGAAGCGAAACTCTCGACTATCCCTTCCGGATCAGATCTTTCCCCCTCTTCAGCGCTAACCACTCTTGCCACCCATCTATCAGCCCTTTGGCCTCGCAATTTTGCTGCCAGCATAGCGTCAGCCTTGTCCCCCTTCTCATAGTATTTCTGACGTAGATGTTGGAGCCCTGCTACAATTTTCCCCATCCCCATTTCCCTCAATTCTAGTCTCTTCTCCCTCGCTATGCTCAGATCCCTCTCTTTCTCTGTCTCTGCCTTCCCCTCCGAGCTTTCTAGGCAGATTATGTCAGATCTCAACCTGTGGGTCAAGAGGGTCCTAGTTCTTTTTTTGGGTGCCCCTTCGCTGATCAACCTTCCCCTCCAAGTCGCTTTAGCCGCCTCCCACACCATCTCCCGGCTCACCTCTCCTGTGTCATTTAGCTCAAAGAATTCTTTAATTGCGGCGGACATTTCTTACTTGAAGACCGCGTCCCTCAGCAGGAAGTCATTGCACCTTCAAAGAGACTCCCTGGGTTTCAGCCCCGCTATGCTGACATCTGACCAGACCATGTCGTGGTCTATCCAGCTGACCGGGCGGATGTCACAGGCCTCTATTCTGCTCATGTGCTGACTCCCCATGAAAAGGTAATCTATCCTGGTCCTGGTGCCATGGACTGCCGAGTAGAAGGTGTATCCCCTACGTCTAGGGTGCAGCTCCCTCCATATGTCTACCAATCCCTGCTCCCACATTAATTCCCGCAACACACCACGAGGATCAGCTCCTCTGTTGCCTGATGTGGCTGAACTCCCACTATGGTCCAGCTCTCGAGCTGCCCACATATTGAAGTCCCCGCCCAGGATCAAGGGCCCTTCCGTTTTAGCCATCACCTCCTCCAGGGCCACTTGAGCAAATTCCCTCTGGCCCACGTTAGGGCAGTATATCACTGCTAGGCTGACTCTGGAGTTATGTAGGTTGCCGGACACTACCAAGGCTCTTCCACCCTCCCTCTCCCACCGGGACACCTCTGTCAGTTTCTGGTTCCTTTGGAGTAGGATGCCCACTCCGCCTTTCTTTACATGACCTGATGCCCAAAAGGTCTGACCAACGTGAGATCCTAGAATGGCCCTCTCCTCCCCCCTCACTGTTCTGGTTTCTTGAACAAACAGGATATCCACCTTTCCATTTTTCATTTCCCTCCCGAGAAGGGAGCGCTTCGTCGGTGAGTTGAGCCCCTTGACGTTGAGCGAGCCCACCCTGAGTGACTCGACCCGTCCCCTTTTTTCATTGACTGCCATTGCTTTCCCTTCTTAAGTATCCTGTCCTCCCGGTCATGTCGGGGCTGCCCTGAGCCCATTTGAAGTGTGGTGGATATCGTGTCCCGAGCCCCTGAACATCAATTCCCCTCCCTGCCCCCCTTCCTCCTCCCTCCTTGGTCCAAGACGCCTGCCAACGGGCAAGCCACCAGGGTATGTGCATGTTCCTGCACCGCAGTTCTCTTGATAAGCTCTGTGTCCCCAGCCGGGGTCGCCTACTTAATCTTTTCGTTAAACTATCTTTACACTCCTAGTCCCCTTTAGCCTCTGACTTCGGCGTGTTAGGTTTCCTGAATTTTCTCCTGCCCTTTGTTTTTTCTTCGTGGACCAGGGACCCGCCGGTTCTCTCACAGTATCGCCTGGTTCTTGGGTCTCCATCATATTTCCCCCTTCCGGGGCGTCCCCCTTGAGCACTTGTAGTACTTGTGAGGCTTCTTTGCCACTAATCACTCAATAGTCTACCCCGGCCCGTTCAAAGGAAAGGGCGAAGGGGAAGGACCATCTATATCTAATGTCTTGGCTTGTGAGCTACTGGGTGAGTGGACGACAATCTCTTCTGCGGGTGAGCGTGAGGGAGGATAGGTCCTGGAATATCTTAATTGTGTTGGCTTCAAAGATAAAGCTCCCCAGTCTTTTTGCCTTCTCCAAGACCTCCATTTTCTCTCTATAACGGAGGAACGGCACCACAATGGACCTTGGTCCCCCGCCCGCACCCCCTCCACCTCGATGCGCTCTTTCCAGCTGGACTTCCTTGCCACCATCCAGAGTAAAAAGCTGATTTATCAGGCCCTGGACCTTCCTCCCCACGTCCGCCGCAGTTTCACCTCTCTCTTGAGTCACACCCATGATGCGCAGGTTGTTTCGGCGTTCTCTGTTTTCAAGATCGTCCATCTTCAAGATGATGTCCTCCTCTCTCATTTCCAAGTCTGTTAGCCTAGCCTCGTATTTCATGTCAAGCAGGTCTGCCTGGAGGTGATTATTTTCCATGCCTTCCATTTTATCCTCCAGGGTCTCCACCCTCCCCTTGAGATCCACTATGGATGTTTGAATGTCCGTGCGAATCGCCTTAATCTCTTGGAGAACGTCCTTGAGATCCTCTTTGGTGAGTGCTGCGGGAGGGGGATCGCCACCCGCTGGCATGGTGGTTATGGCGTCCCGGGGGGCGCAGCCGTGGCCACGAGGGGTCGGCGGAAGCGCTGGAGGGATGAGATCACCCTGGGTACTGGGGGTCGCTCCAGGGTCTGAGACTAATGGCGCACCTCAGGGCGGTGCCGCTATACCCCTTAAGAGGGCCGGTGTCGGGGTCGACGGTCCAGGGCCCCCACAGTGGCCGGGCCACTGGTTACTCGGACGATGAGGACACGTGGATCCGTGAGTAGCGCTGTGCCCTAGGTGGGGCCTGTTGGTCTGAGAAGAGTCTCAGTGACAATGGGCCTAGTAGAATCCGTCGAATTCAGGCGGCCCCGGGCTCTTTTCGTTGCGCCCCAACCGGGTGGCGTACCTGCATGCAACCAGGGAGAAGGCCCTGGGAGGGGCTGCCCCTAGGTGACTTGTCCACTCGTCCACTCGATTGTCCCTTCCCCCCCACGTTCTCCTCACCTCCAACTGCTCCCTGTCACTATGCTGGGCTCCGCCGAGTAGGCCAAGGCGCTTCCGGGGCGTCCACGGGGCCGATGCCGGTCGCAGGGGCCTCCGTGTGCTGGGTGTGGGCCAGGAACGAGCTCAAGGCCCCGGTATATTGGGGGCGCCCCTCTGTGCTGCACCCGTTGCGATGCGCTGATAGCGGGTGGGAAGCTCGGGCCGTGTCCTCCTTGGTCCTCAGCTCTCGTAGGATTCACTGTGTCCGAGTGGGCCGCGTCTGTATGCGCCCCACTGCAGGTCCCCCGCGGTGCGTCCCCCAGGACACCTCCGCGAAATATGCTTCTGGGACGGGGGGGGGGCCTCTTTGCGGGGCCGCGGGGGCGGCGGCGTCTGGTGTCACTCGTGTGCACTTTCTCAGGACACCTCTATAGCCAGGGCCCCAGCCCACGCCACGGCGGGTCTCAGCGGCGGGTCCCCCGGAACTCCCAGGGTAGGGCCCTCTGATCAGGGGACAGGTCTTCTCTGGCTCAGTCTCGTACTCCAGGCTGGGGACTAGGAAAGTCCACTAGGCCCTGCGGTGCTTTCAGGAGCGCGATGCTTACACGTCCTGCATGCTCCGCGCCCCCTGGTGGTCTCTACTTACTTTTTTGATAACTGTAGGCGCAACAATAAGGTAATACACCAATTTTCCTCTATCTCTCTCAAACATTGGGCAACCTCAATGCCGTATTACCATGCAGCCTCAGCTACTTCACCATTAGATTGCAATAAGCTTACATTTGTGAGCTCGCTTTGAGATTGCCAACAGGTTGCAAAACTTTCAAATAGATAGAATCGTGTTTTGCCTAAACTGTAGGGAAAAAATACTGATCTGTGTCATAAATCGAACCCTTGTGTTACACACAAATATAGATCTGGTTGGACTTCCTGGATGAAGAACAACTGTACCCAAGGTGTCCAGATGTTGCGAACGCTGTATATATGTGATCACATTCAGGTACTGATCATCTCAATCTCAGATCTTAAAACATTCTTTACAGAAAACAAGTTAAATGCCAAGCTTTGTTCATTCCAGCTGAGAAGAGGCTTTTCTGTCTATGCCCACTCTCGGATGTCTTGGTACAATCTCAATGACCTGAAATTTCAACTGCGAGACGTGATGATGTTCTTCAAAAAGTGTTCGGCTACTGGTGATTTCTAGTTTTTTTTTTCTCGGCGTCTCCTTTATTTTCACCAATGTGTTCCTTGATTATGACATCTTCTTTATTTGATAACATTTTTATTTTCTTAAACTGAAGCTATTTTCTTCAAATTGGTTTAATGTTTTACAACTATCTGATGACGACCCCCAGGGGTTAAAACATGTACATGGCATGGCATGTTATGCATATTGGCTGTTTCTACCAATGATTTATTCTTTCATCACGTGATGACCACTTAAATGATTAGTGAATGAAAAATCAATAAGAAATAAAAAATAACGTTTCAGAAGTGGTTGGTCGCTTAATGCGAGCCAATAAACTGTCTCATCGCTCAGGAAGTACTTTCCGCTGAGTACACAATAGGCAATAAGGATTCTCCTGCAGGCCCAACGTATAGGCCTGAGCAAATCTAGGGCATGTACAGAGAGCTACAGGCTCATACGAGCCGACATTGCTCCGCAGCTCTGGGAAATGTTGCTATTGGCATGTAGCCACCAGGTCAAGTGCTAGGCAGTAACGTGTGTAGACTGCTGTCCACCCACCTTTGGGCTTACTGCACAAAAATATCCAAAGTCGCTTTAAAGTGGAAAAGGTCACTTTAATGTGACAGGCCATAGCTCACAAAGAAACACTAACCTGGCTCCCTGGCCTTACAGACTATATAACCGTTTTAACAAATTGCCAACAATTAAATAAATAAACACTTTCTATTCCCCACAATTAAATAATGAAAGTATTTCAAATTCCTTCCTTCCTTCCTATCCCTTGCTTCTTTCCGTCTCCTTAAAATCCTCTCAACCTTCATTCCCGCATTCTCCCATCTTCTCCCCGAGGCCATGCCCCTCCTTCTTCAATACCTGTTCCCCCTCTTTGTACCCCCAGGGTAGCCTGTCTGTGCAAACAGCTACTCCCCCTTCCTTTACCGCGCTAATACCCCACTGTGCTTCCCCCACCCCTCCTGCAAAGGGCCAAATCCCGGCACCAGAAAAACCCTCCCCTGAGGTGTTCTTTCTGCCCCACTTAATCTAGCCTTTTCTCTACTTCCAACTTTTTATTATGTCTTGCCCTGCCAACGTTGCATCCACTAAGTAATAGCTGGTTCTGGATGCCGATAGATGCACCCCGTCCTCCCAAAAACCATAAATCCTCATAGGTTATTTCCCTATGCTCCTGCACTTGCACCCCCACCACACTACAAAACTTTCCCATCTCCCTGTTAATCTTATTCCTTGTCCTTTCCAATGTCCCCCTCCAACCCTCCTCGGCAATACGTTTGTCCAAAACCACCTTACCGTGAGCCATATCTCCCTATACCAGCTAAGGTCCCTATTCATTTTCCTTAACAATGATACTCCTGTGTCTCTGACAAAGTCCTTCTCCCCCGCATGTACTCTTTTCCACCTGAAACCGCATGGCGCTTCCTCCATCCCGCTAACACGGGCAGCAATTGGTCCCACCTAAAGCCCCCCTATTCCCAACTATCTCACTAAGGCACTGTTGTAACTGCATCCCAGTTGCGTCCCAACAATCCTTTTGCCCTCCTCTTTCCCTGCACATTTTACAATTGAATGTCCACAATTGCATATCTGCAGCAACTCACCACTCCTCCGTGCCACATATACAAAATAATTTTTTTAATGAGTTTCTCTTCACCATTTCCCAAAATCCCCCCACACATCCCCCTGCTCTTGCCCCCGCTCCTAACCGGCCCCATTTCCCAACGCTCTCTGCTGTACCCCTTGTACTTTCCGGACTCCAGCGCCTCATCCTTTTCACCTACTTCTCTGCTAGACCCATCCTGCTACCTTCCGATGTTGCTCACCCCACCCTGAAAGAATGAGTTCCAAAAACCTCTGCTCTCTCCCCCACGGCCACCCAAGCCCTCCTTCTAACTCCCAAGGCTTGTGCTTCCGACTCTGCCGACCCTTCCTCATACTGCAAGACCAACCCTTCTTTTCCCCCATATGTCTCCCCAAAGATAATCCCATCCTCACCGGGCACTACTCCTTACTACGTCTCCAGGAGCACCCAACAGCCCTTTTCTTTCGGTCCGTCTTTGATCCACAGCTCTTTCTCCACCTAATTCTGATAAATGACTATCTCCCCACCTTAGACCTCCTTCCTCTGCTATCCTGTTCCCCTTCTGTTCTCCCTTGTCCAACCCTCCAGGCCTTATGTCCATATCATCAGGTTTCTCCCACTGCGCAAGGGGCCCTGGTGCACTCCCGTCCATGCAGTCCCATCTCATTGCTAACCCCCCCCACTGCACTGGGGACCATCCTGCACCCCCGTCCATGCCACTCCTTCTCATTGCTGTTCCCCACCCTCTGCACCAGGAGCCAAAGGAGCACCCCCGTCCATGCAGTCCAATCCACCTAACTTGCCACTTCACGTGGCCTCTCGGCACACTTATCCCGTTGAGTGTCGCTCTTCTTCTGCTCCTTCCATCGAGCACCAAACTCTGATATAACCCCTTTTTTTGCCCCCAGTAAATACGTCCAATAATCCAAGCCAAACGCATTTTTCCTTGACCGCAACTGCCAACTTCATCTTGTGATGTGGGTACTGAGTTCCCTGCATGGCGCATGCCATGTCTTCTACCAACATTCGAACCGGGGCCACTATCAGACACTAAAACTTGAGATACCCACTTAACCTCTGTATGTCTCTCAGTATTATTTTCTGTGCCGCTATCGCCTCTCAAGCCACCCCACAAGCCTGCTCACCTTGTCGTGTGGCAAGCGACAGGGCCCTGCCACAGCCTTCAACTCCCGCCCTATAAAGGTCACACCCCCCACCAGCTCTTCCTTATGTCCTAACGCCACGGCACTCCCCATTCCTGCATTAATGTCTGGCGACCTCAGCATCTTCCGCAATTCTTTTCTCGCCCGTTCCCTTGAGATCGTCCTGCTAATACCCCCCTCCTACATAACCCAAACTGCACGGAAAATCTGGTTGCACCCACAAAGCTAAAAAGCACAACCATGCACCTGAAAAAATGCCCAGCCCTTAGGCAACGCTTTGTCCACATAACTTTGACATATGAACTGCATCCTCCTCCTCTCTGGACCTTGATAACTTACTTAGAAACCCCATGCAAAACCTCATGGCCCCCCCACCCTTCCAGTAAACTGAGGCACACCTCCAGAACCACAACTTTAACTGGTGTACGGGCCCTCCCACCCCCAACTCCCTGGCCTGCTCCTCACCCTCTCCCTCTGTCCCCTGCTTGGAAGCATTGCATAATCGGATGCCGACCCGCACATCTGCTGCACTTATGCTTAAATTTGTACATCGTCCTAGTGCAGCCTTCTTTATTGTAGGCCCGACATGCTGCTGAGGGCTGACTCCTGCCTCCTCCCACCCCACCCCCTCCGAGGTGGGGCGACCATGAAAGGGCCGGTAAGGCACAGGTAAATTGCTTGCTGTATGCAGCGTTGGTGCTGGCCACGTAGGCGCCAACCATTGCAGCCAGAGATCCATGTCAATCTGTCCCCACACTGCTTGACTGTCCTCTGCCATACTTGCCCTAAACTCCTCGTCATATCTTACCCATGCGAAACCCCCAAAACTTGTACACGCCTTCCTTAATACATCCATGTATTTCAACAGTGCTACACACCTCTCTGGAAACTTCAAGCAGTAAACTCGTGTGAAATTATAAAAGTTGACGTCCAATTGTCAATCGTGTGCAGCACCTTTGTTCGCGAGGCCAACTCTCTATCTCTCCTTCTCTTTAGACCCTTCTTTCTCTCTCACCTCCCTATGCAAGAATTTAAAGATGTCTACAAATTCCCCATACCATATCTTTTCTTTTGTTGTTCCTATCAAATGCGCGCCCAATGGCTTAATAATACCCATATAAGGCATATTTTGTCCTTCCCAGTATCTTAGGCAACCTTCTCCTTAGGAACCTGTACAGCCTCTGAAACCACGGGCTCCCCTACCTTGTCAGTTTGCACTTCCACTGAGGATACACTCTTCTCCCTATCCAAGGCTCCCTTGGTCCGCAACCCCGTTTCCACACCCATCCCGCGTGCCCCAGCTCCCTCCCTGCATGTCCCCGCTCTCGTGTCCAACCTGCACCAAGCAGCTGACCACTCCCGTTCCCGCTCGCCTCTTTCTGCCTGCCGTCACCTAGCCGCGGCATCCTGGCCTCCACAACGACACTCCTCATCTCTTTTCTCCCCGGCTCCTGCTGTAGGGACAAAAACATCAGCAGACTCCCTAACCAATTCCCCTGCCGGCCTCTTGCATTTCTGCCCCACTCACCCTGACCTTCCCCTTCAAACCTTAAACCCCTTCTCACCCTTTCCCTCCCCCGAGACACATTTTCTCCTCCCAGTGTCCAACATCCTCCTCCTCCCATTCATCATCCCCAATGAAATACCATTGCTGATGCGAGCGCTCGCTCAGGCCGTGCAGCTCCTCCTCAGGTGAGCCTGGGGACTCTGCCCCGCCGCTCCTTTGACATCTTCTTGGCGGGGCCGTGCCGACCCCTGCCTGCTCCTTTCTTACCGGGCAAGGGGTTCTCTCCTCTGCCCTTTGCTCTTCCGTGCTAGGGGTTCCGTACTGCCCCCTCTAGTCTGGCCCCACCTGGGTCCGCACCACCCCTAGCCTCGCCCCTAACTTTTTTTGTGCCCACTTCTGGCCCCACTCCACTAGATGCCTCCCCCGTACCTTTGGGTCCTGACCCACTGCCCAACCCTGGCGGACACCTGGTAGCACCGCGCTAAATGTGCACACCTCTCGCAAACCACCGAAGCACATGCCGGATCCCGGGGATACCGCTCAAGGAGAGCCTTTTGGCCCTGTCTCCACCCTCACCAACAGAGAAGTATTCCTACTAAATCTCCCCCCCCCCCCTCCCAGGCCGCCGTTGCAACGCGACGGACCGTGCTGCTCACGGACCCGGGAAAATGCAAAGAGAGCTCTCCCGCGAGTGCTCAATGTGACGAAGCACGGGGCGTCGCTCCCTACCAACGGTAAGGAGGTTTACTTTATATACAGTACACCAAATATATAATGTTCCCCCAAATGTCTTTATTTTTTTTAACTTGACTAAATTCCTACCCTCCCGCACTAAACTAACAAATCAAAGCCGACCCTAGCACACTCAACACCCGCTAGTACCAGGCCCCAGCAGGGAAGGCTCGGGAGCTGTGACCTGTGACAAATGCTCGTCCCAACTGTCGCTTGCTCACAAACCTTCCCTGCCCCCTTTATAAACACCCCAGGGGCACTCTATGCGCAGGCCAGCTTGCTGGCCTGTGCAGCGCCCCCTTCTCCCCAGCTCCACCACAACGCTGTCTCCATGCCCCTGAAGGGAAGAATGGACGTCACCTACTCGTCTGCCAAGCATCCATTGCACAGCAGGCAAGTGAAGTCTGTTCATTCTTTTCATGGCAGGGACCGGGAGGAGTTGCAGAAATAGAGGAGGGGCAGCGGGAGTGAAGGGAAGAAGGAGCTGCCAGTGAGGGTGGGGGTCTTGAACAAGTAAGCATCCGTTTATTGTTTCTTTGTGTACAGACAAAATCCTGGATTATTGACAATTTTTGCTTTTTTGACCTGGTCTATCCTTAGATGCTCGAAACCTGTGACGCCTCTGACGCAAAATAGTGTAGCAAATGTTTGAAGGTCGGCCATGTTTATCTGGGCTTGCTGTGAATGTTTCACGCCTCATATGAAGACCGAACAATATTAAGAGTGAAAAGTCTTGGAGATGGTAGGCATTGTTTGAGTGCAGTTTGCTTTCAGCGATTCTGGATGGCGCTGCTCCTCTTCCATCATTGAAAGTGGGCGTTGTGATGATGGGTCTCTTATGAACAGGGCTTACTCCATCTTGTTAAATTAAAATTTGAAGCCCCAGGTGCAGCGGGGAAGGGGGAGGTTCCGAGAAGAGGAGTGAAATGGAACAGTGTATTTATAGATGTGAAATAGAGAGAAGATGGAATGGAATGAATCAGAATCCCTGAGGATGAAAGTGGAGGAAGAGCAGAAAATGGATCAAATGAGCCTGCATTTCATATGATTGTCAAGGATGACAATAGTATGAAAGGCACTGAGCCAGATGGTGAATTGGGTAAAAGGTGTGTAATGCTTGTTTACTTGGCATGTAGACTAACTCGGTGTTCATTTATCTTCCTGGCACTGCCTACTGAGCGTGAACATTATGGTTCAGGCAAAACTTTAACCTACAGACTTCCCATGGGTCCAACCAGGTAGAACTTTGCAGGTTTTTTCCGAGGTTCGAGATATGACTTTCAGGGACGTAATTTCACCAAAGTGCCAGGGGTAGCGGAAGTGATATCACATGACCCTTGACCTCAGATGACATCCGAGGAAGTGATGTAATTTGACCGTACTCCAAAGTGACCTCACTGGAAGCAATGGAACACCGCTTTTCACCCCTTGACAAAACAGGATGTGTCATCACATAGCATTGTTCCTAACTACACTCTGATAAATATGGCCACGATATCACTGTAATGTGATAAACATTTCATATACATTTCATACAAGAATGGATCACCAATGATAATGTGTTATTATATAGCGCTTAAGCCCATTACATAAAACAAATATACATACAAAATCACCCAGCTTGTGCCGGTACTCATTAATCAGCCTTAGAAGGACGAAAGGCTGAGTTGGCCTTGCCGGAATTCGGATCTGCAACCTGCAGATCACACGCACATCACTGCAGCGAGCGCACAATTCGCTGAGCTATTTTACCAGCTATTACTGTCTTACCAAAAACAAAGAGGTGATGGCTGGAAGGTTTAGACTTAATCTTAACCACTGGCAATGCTCTGGGCAACCCTCCAGACCACCGTTCTTCGCCTGCCAAGCCATTACAGAAGGGAAAGACCATATGCAAAACAGGCTTGGCCCCACCCCAAAAGGGGCAGTCCAGCCCGAACTGCTAGGCCACATCCCTTCTGCACGAGACCACAAGCATCCCCAAACATGTTTCGCCCTTGTTGGGGCTCATCAGTGAGGAGTAGCTTGGGTCTCTAGGCCCAGCAGGCACGGGACCCACGTCTGGGCATACCCGTC
The DNA here is from genome assembly GCF_040938575.1 of Ambystoma mexicanum. Taxonomy (NCBI): domain Eukaryota; kingdom Metazoa; phylum Chordata; class Amphibia; order Caudata; family Ambystomatidae; genus Ambystoma; species Ambystoma mexicanum. Next base: position 140,475,607 of record NC_090930.1, on the reverse strand, counting down.
CCACTCGGGGTGACATAGCAAAAACAAAGAGGTGATGGCTGGAAGGTTTAGACTTAATCTTAACCACTGGCAATGCTCTGGGCAACCCTCCAGACCACCGTTCTTCGCCTGCCAAGCCATTACAGAAGGGAAAGACCATATGCAAAACAGGCTTGGCCCCACCCCAAAAGGGGCAGTCCAGCCCGAACTGCTAGGCCACATCCCTTCTGCACGAGACCTCAAGCATCCCCAAACTGTCTTACCGGCTATAGTAAAATGAGCAACCGGCTATAGTAAAATTAGCAATTACATGTCTGAATATTCTCAATGTCAGAAAGCAAATTACACTCGGTAGTGGATACCATTAAACTGGTAATTGAGAAATAACAGCAGGCCAGTTCATCTGCAGGTCTGGTGCAAAGATGGCCACATGTCAAGTCTAAGTGGGTTTACTTTTCAGCCTTCACAGGTTGGCAAAATACATACCGTTGGGAGGGTTCATAACTGTGTATTAAAGAATTTAGAGTAGCGCAGGAAAAGCTGCACACTCACACGGCATCCGTACTCTGGGCACTCGTTACCTCATACATGCAAATATCCTGAACAGCATGCCAGGGAGATAGGAGCGATAGACACATTACAGCAAAGCATTAATTGTGGCACAATGAAATCAAAGGCCACTATGATGATTAAACATTTCTATTTTACAAAGACAAGAGCAGAAAAAAACATGCTATAACTGCAACATGTGAAAAGCAAAATACATAGTCCGAAATGGACGCTTATTCTACTATAAATGCTTTTTGGAAGTTTTTGTCTGCATTGTGAATTGAGGTGTTTAAGAACTGACTAAATCAGTGATTCACCCACTGAAGTGTGTCTGAAATAAACTTTTAATGGGTCTAGCAACTATTGTATAGAATTCCAGAAAGACAAATTATTTGTTATTCCTAATCTTTCTTAGGGTCACTGCTCAAAGTGTTACACTTGTGGAACCACCTGTTTTTTAAGAGGCCCGAACAAGAAAGCCAGCCACTCCAGACACAAACAGCCACATGGGTAGCAAGGGAGACCTCAGGGGTCGCTGTTGTGACCCTGGTACCCTCCAAATGACGTCCCTGAGTTTCTACTGGGTGTAAAGACTGGAGGGGGGTGTCTGTACTTCTGCTCTCTATATGGTAGAGGAGAGGCACAGAGGACCCCAGCCAAGATTCTCTGTTATTGGTACATGGTCGAGCAATCAAGGCCTAGCTTCTCAGGAGGTGATGCAGGTTGGTTCTTAAGTACAGTGTAGTCCCCAAGCACCCACAAAGGAATTTCCGCACACTGTATCGGCTAAAACACAGTCTTTATATAAGTAATATTGAAGGTTATGTACTTTCACAATAACTCACTTTGTGCTCAGAAAATCAACAATGGTAAATATATACAGTTCTACAGTGGTACCACAAATATTATCAGATCTCATTAAAGAGTATCAACAGTACTGTCACAATGTCACACAGATCAATAAAGAGGAAACCAGCAGTAGAGAGAGGAAGGAAAGCAAGACGGTTGAACAATTGGCAGAATACTGGTCACTACCATTAAACACAGCTCTGTGTGGAGATCCCCCCCCTACCTGGGCAACCTGTAGAATAAAGATGCAAGCCCAGTCCATATTTTGTTCACAATAGACTTCCCAATAGTTCTGCAACCCCAAAGTACCTGGCGTTGTAGCGTTCCTCAGCGGGGAATCAACGGCCCTTCTTGAGTGCCCTCCCTTTAAGGCAGGAGTCACGGGTCGAACGTCTGACGGCGAACAGGGTGAGCTCCAACGGTGAAGTGGCCGCTTCGTTCCTAGCGGTGCTCGTTGATGGGGAAGCGTAAACGTCCTGCAAGGAAGAGGCGTGCAGGGCACCTTGGTGTCGATAGTTCTGGACCGCAAAGAGTTTGAAGAACTGTGGCCCAGCAAGGGCATCAAGTCGTCGGCGTCTCTGTGGTCCTTGGGGGCAGGAAACCCACCGGCGGATGCTCCTCGGCGCATCGACGGTCAGGCCTTCTCCAGCAGGATACAGTGGCGACGATGCGGACGAGAGCGTCCTTGAATCAAATGAAGTTCTTTGGCAAACGGGAACACGGCGGCTCCGGTCGGCGACGGCGGCGGACAACAGTCCGAGCGCTTCTCCTTGGGATTCCGCAGCAGTCCCTGTCTTGGGTCGGCAGCCTGTCGCAGGTCTGTCTACCAGGGAGCTTTGGCAAAGATCAGCTGGGCACAATGGTCCCTCGTAGCTCGGGAAGAGGGTGCCTTACCAGGTCCTCTCTGGGTCAGTTCTTGGAGACACAGCAGTTTTCAGATTGTGAAGGAGAGCAACAGCAATTCTTCTCTTCCAGCAGGGCTTCAAGGTTAAGCTTCAGTTTCAACTCCAGTTTGTCTTCAGCTTCTGAACACGAATTCTAGCAGTGAGAGACCCCCAGATATACTAGTTCATCTCCCATTCATTCTGTTGGGTCACACTCAGGCAACCAATCGGTCAGAAGGGCATCCATGCAGGCAGGCATCCAATCAGGTGCATAGTGCATTCAGGCCATTCACTCCTCTCCAGACACTCACAACAAGTTATGTGTATTGGGACAAGTATCCAGCCATTCAACACTCCACACTGCATTCATACCAGTGTCGGGCAGGGCTGTTCCAGTCATTATGTCAACCACCAAATACTAGACACCCACAACACAGAATGCGTATTGGTCACACACTCCATTCACCCAGGTCCCACCTACAGGGTGTACCCACAAAAATACAGCCACTGGGAAGGCTCCAGCCAGTCTGGCCTGGACTTCACAACACCACCATATATGGAACTTCCACCCAACAGCCGGTCAGGGGGAAGGGACAGAGTCGGGGCTTCCCAGGACTTTGGGAAAACAAGGTAACAGGCAATAGAAAGCAAGAGGCCACGGGGGCCAACTTGTTTCCTATCAGGAATCAACTGATTCCAATGGCAGGGCCTGGGTATCTCAAAATGGGGGATACTCAGAGCACCTGTCAAATTCAGCATGGAGCTGCCACCAGCCCAAACCCTGCTCTGTGGGCCACACACAGGTGCCCAAAAACATACACTAGGTGCACAGGGTTGTACCCCCACCCATGGGTGCCATAGGGTATCCCATGTGTCTGTACACCAAACCAAAAGAGAGGGCTGCACCGCCAGGAGTCCTACATGAACTCCTGTGCGGAGAACATGACCGAACACACGATAAAAAGCAGTAAAGGACAAGGATACGGAGGCCCTGTCCCTCCAATGCATTTCCAGCATCACACTGGGTTCGATCTTGCAACTATATAAACAAAGGTGAGTACCGTGAACAGTCGCTGTTTGTCATCTGATGATGCAGAAGCAGCCCAGGCTTGTTAGAGGTGGGGTTTGTATGATAGTTAGGTTAGAGTAGAATTAATTTGAAAATGGAGACTATGCAAAGTTAGGGAATCAGGTTGGATTTTATTTTGGGGGTGGGCTCATCTTGCCACATGCCATGTATGCGAGAACAGGGTCTTGAGAGGGAAGTTGAGGGCCCACTTGGGCACCCGTTCCCAGTAGGCCTACATGAGACGGCATCATCTGCATGCTTGTCAAAAGGAACAGGAGACAGGGAATCCTCCCAGCACCCCTTAACTGCAGGCGACAAGCCCATTGGGACCACCATTCTGCACAGCTGCACCAGAGAATTTTTCTTATTCACAGATGTTCACAAGTCTTGTCGCATCAACATCTTTTCCTGCAGGTCCCATGGCACGCCCTAACTGTGCCAGCTCACTGTTTCTGAGGTTTTTGTTCATGTCACAAAATATCACAAAAGACATGCAAAGCTAAGTCTTATTAGCAATAGAGTTATTGCCCTGTTCCTTTGTAGAAAACCGTGGATTCAGATGGCTCTTTAAAATCAGTGATCCGCCTAAATAATTCGGAGTTACTACTACTACTTCAAGCGAAATTCAGCCCCACACCTCCACAAAGCAGTAGGAATTGCAGTGGGCCACTGTGTGCATAAGAAAGCCCCCAAACTATGCACATGTGCATCAGTGCTCAATCACAGATGTCATGGCCATCACTGGGCACTGGGCTACCTTCCCCGGAACCTCTCCGCAAAGCTCTGGACAGAAGTCACCAAATGTCATTTTCCAGCGGGCTATATGGCAGGGTTTGACAGCAAGTCCAACAAAGAAGTTGATCCCTGGAAGAAAGTAAAGGAGGTTGTGTCACATTGACTAACGCTTTGTGATTTACAGGTGGCCTTTGTGGCGCTAATGAGGATAGGCAAAACCATGCACTTCTCCTTCGTTGGCCATGTTAACCATCGCATGACCAACTTCATAAGACAGTATCCACCACTAGATGAGATCGTCTAAAAGATCTCTGCCCGTTTTAGCCACTCATATAATGCTTGGAATATGGTAGGAAGCTTCGGCTGTGCCGCTATCTTCCTTACAGACAGCTGAAAACTGCAGTGCAATTTGGTGGATTTCAGCCCTCCCTAGGCTGGAGAATAGTGGAACACATTATCCGACTACTGCAGTCGCCAAAGCTTGCAACCGGAAGGCCCCTACTTAACGCCTACACCGTAGTCAATGTTTGCTCTTTGCTGTAGTCATTTGAAGAGCCCCGCCCCCACTGGGCTAGACTGTATCCTACATCAGTCTGTGAAATGCTGCCACCCATGTATCTGTCGGGATTAAAACTATCCCACATAATCCATAAAAAGTAACTGTGTGGTGATGCAGAGGAAAATAAACTGGCTATGAATCTTGTCTTAAGCTTCCAACAGTATCCACAGATTCTATGTCAAGACGGAGGCGAGCATTAAGCTTTCTCTTCTCTTTAATTCACTCTCCAGCAGTTTCAACAAATACATCATATTTCGTGAAAATATTAAAACTTTTTTTTTTAATAAAAACTTCAAGTCCCATCATTCCCTGTAGTTCTAGTCTCTAGTCTCTGTGACTTAGCCCTTCCTGTTCCTGTGTTCTTCCTCTTCTTTTCCTGCTCTCCAGATAAGTAACACGTTATTGTAGAGCTCTGCGAATGTGTTTATTTAATATACATGTAGATCGTGTGTTAACATTTTTATAAGGCAGACATTGTCATAAGAGTATTTGCGAGACGTGAGTGCAACGCGCAGCATAGCAATTTACATTTGGCCGAGGAGATTCGGCGGCCCCGTGTCGCGTTAACCGACACAGTAGGGGCCTGCCGGTCTCCTCAGGTAAACCCGCAGCGCTCCACAGCACGATCGAGGGCTAGCGGCCTCCACCCTTGGGGAGGCGGAGCAAGCGGCACGAGCGGGAGATCTTGCCTTCCCGCTCGCGCTAGGGAGTGAGATAGCCCCCACCCTCGTGGGGGCGGAGCATGAGGACCCGGAAGCTCGCGCTCTAGGAGAGGGGAACTCCCTCCTCCTGGAAGAGTGAAGCGCACGGGAGCCAATCAGAGCGAGAGCGCTCTGCTCCTGAGAGCCCCCACCTTTGGGGAGGAGGAGCAATATACACGAAGCGGTGAAATCCGGAATTTGAAAGAGTTTTACACCGCGTTTCGTGTTCAGAGCACTAATAAGCTCAGGAAAAGGCTAATTACACGGCAAGATAGCTGAACAGCACATTCTTTCGCTGATAAATCAGAAATCCCACATCTGAAGTACCCTGCACTGCAGGAAAAAAGGGCAAACAGGTGCAGCCTCATAGAGTGGAGCAGTGGACGTGCACTTACACCTGGAAAGGTATTGAGAAGGCACCTGAACAGCACAATAATGTCTAACTTTGAGTGGAGTGATGAGGAGCAAGAGGCTACTTACCCAGAGGATTTAGCCTACAGCTTTAAAGAAGTGCTGGGAGACTCGCTCACAGAGGCAGTAGCGCAGGGTGTGAGACCCCTGCAAGACAGGCTACATACCATAGAATTATACCTGAGTACTCAAGGTAAATGCACCGGAGATAGCACGTCCACCAGGGTCGCTGCAAAGGACCCCAAGGGGTGTATCAAGGCCCGGAAGAGCAAGGACTCTTCTGACCCCCCGGGCCAAACTGAGGGGGCGAATACTGAGGCCCCGGAGGCTGAAGACGCTTTTAGTAAGCTAAGAGAAGCGTTCATAAAGAAAACACAGGTGCCGAGCCTCGAGACCCCCTACCCAGGGGATGATAATATGGGCAATATAGAGGGAGTTTTTCCCGAAGAGGAAACCCCAGAATCCCTTACCTCCTCGCAAGAAGAGGTGGACAATGAGGGGGACGAGAGCAGCCAACCTCCGCCGAGGAAGAGGCTCAGAAAGCTCAACAATTTAGAGGAGGAAGAGACCTCCGATATGTTTAACCCCGAGGATATCAGAAACCCAAGATCATCAGAATGGGTACCGTCGCCAAGAGTGGCGAAATACATGACGCAGAGATTGCGAAAGGCCTTAGAAAAAGAAGTGAGGCAGAGGATGAGGGCAGAGTGCCCGAAACCAGAATTACCGGGGAAGGTAGCAGAGGCACCGGAGCTTGATCCGAAAATGCTGTCATTTGTATCAAAGGCGAATAAAGATCCAAGAAAGGGCATTGACCGCTCTTGGAAAAGCTGTCAGGAGAAGCTGCTTGACATAGCGGGACCATTAGTGAAGATCATGGATCTAGCGGAACGTGCGAAGGACACGGGGGAAGAAGTGGACCCAGGAGTTCTGGCAAACTGGGCCCAGAGAGCAGTATGTCTGCTAGTGAATGCGAACTGCGCAATTTCTTCTGAACGCAGGAAAGGGCTCCTACTAAAAATTGATCAGAAGTTAGGAGACCTGTCTTCCTATGAAGCGGGCGAAGCCGCACAAGGCCTTCTATTCGGAGAAACCTTCGGAAAAGAAATGGGGAGGTTTGTTGGAACATACACATCCCTAGAAAAGGCCCAAGCATCCATGAAAAAGATTTTCCCGACACAAATTTTTGGAGAGACCGGCCGGTCTAGTGGCCGAGCGGCCGGTCGCTACCAAACATTCAGGAGGCCTCAAGGAAACAGGAGTAATTACTGGGAAAACAGACAGCCAGATGCCTACTTCCCTCCAAGGGGTCGCTTCCCGAGAGGAAGACGTAGCAGAGGACAAGGGAGAGGACACAATTCTCCCGCAGGTGAGAGTCTCAAATTATCCACCAGTTGGGGGGAGAACAGCAATATTCTGGGAGAACTGGCAAGCGCTTTCTGGCGATGCATGGGTGTTACAGACAACAAAAGGCATGCTTATAGATTTTATAGAGACTCCCTACCAAGGTCAGGCACCACGCCCTCTAGCGAAAACACGAAAAGAGATGGGTCTTCTGCACACAGAACTGCTGCAGTTAGCGGACAAGCAAGCGATAGAGCCTTGCGTGACACCTCCCAAATTTGTGAGCAACATGTTCTTAGTCCATCGAAAGGACAAAGTGAGACCCGTAATAAACCTAAAGGACATGAACAGATGGGTAACTTACAACCACTTCAAAATAGAAGGTACTCATCACCTCAGAGACACACTCCGACAAGACGATTGGTTAGTGAGGATAGACCTCAAAGACGCTTATTTGACAATACCAGTTCGAAAAGAGTTCCGCCCATTCCTAGCATTTTACTGGGGTGAGCAATTATGGCAGTTTGCTACCATGCCGTTTGGCCTGGCATCAGCACCTTGGGCCTTCACAAAAATTATGAAACCAGTAGCGGCAACGATCAGAGAGAAGGGGATTCGTATGATTATATTTCTGGACGATATCCTACTGATGGCCAGCTGCAAGGAGACGCTCCACTATCAGACCGACTGGGTAGTGAATCTCCTGACGTCGCTGGGATTTTTAGTGAACCGAGAAAAATCGGAAATGAGACCAGCCAAGAGAATAGAATTTCTAGGTTTCGTGATAGACACCAGATCAGCAACACTAGAGCTTCCGAACAGAAAAATTCGAGACATAAAAAGAGAGATAAAGACATGTCTCAGCAGACCAGTTATATCACTACGCGCAATAGCTCGAGTGGTGGGCCTCCTAGCAGCCTCCATACAAGCAATATTCCCAGGGCCCCTGCACCATCGAGCCCTTCAGAGACTAAAGATAAGACACCTTCAGCAGGGTCTGCAATATCATCAGCTGGTCCACATCGACCAAGAGGCCAGAACAGAGCTGGAGTGGTGGCTAGCAAATATGGAAGCATGGAACGGGAGAGCCATTTTCGGCGATCGCCCAGACCTGATCATAGAGTCGGACGCCAGCAGAGCAGGCTGGGGAGCCCGTTGCGGAGACCTTCAGACAGGAGGGAAGTGGAGCTCGGAAGAACTCAAACTTCACATCAACTGTCTAGAATTACTAGCAGGGTCATTTGCGATCAGGGCGTTTACAAAAGGGAAAGTGAACTCCTGTATTCTGTTGAAAATGGACAACATTTCAGCAGTGAAATATATCAATCATCTAGGTGGAACGAGGTCCAAACTTCTGGCAGAGATAGCCAAGGATTTCTGGCACTCCTGCCTGGCATCAGGGATTTCAGTAGTAGCGGAATACCTGCCAGGATCACAGAACGTGATAGCGGACTGGAACTCCAGGTACCTCTCGGACTCCAGCGACAGGAAGCTGGACCGAGTAGTTTTTCGACAGCTGGAAGAACGTTGGGGGCCGGTCCATACAGATCTGTTTGCGTCCAGACTGAACGCACAGACGAGGAGGTTCTTCAGTTGGAGATTAGACCCAGCAGCAGCTGGAGTAGATGCCTTCCTGCAGGACTGGAGGGAACAGACGCTATATGCCTTCCCGCTGTTCTTAATGTTGAGCAGAGTGCTAGCTAAAGCTCGCAGAGAGGCGGCAAATCTGATACTAATAGCGCCAATATGGAAATCACAAGTTTGGTTCCCAACTCTCATAGAAATGCTAGTAGATTATCTGAGAATGCTGCCACAAGGAGTGGACCTGCTCAGGGACCCAGTTGGGTCATTTCACCCTCTGAGAGTGAAGGGGACGTTGCCACTGATGGCGTGCAGGATAGCAGGAGACGCTGGAACCTCCCAGGGATTTCGGCGCAGGCTGCAAGTCTTATCGCAGAGTCTTGGGCACCCTCAACCAGAAGGAGCTATGACGCAGCTTGGAATAAGTGGTCGTCATGGTGCAGAAGGAGAGATCTTCATCCCATTTCTGCACCTTTAGTCGAAATACTGAACTTCCTAGCAGAACTCCTGCAGGACGGCAAGGCATATAGAACCATAGGAGTCTACAGATCTGCAATTTCAGCAGGTCACATGCCACTGGATGATATTCCGGTAGGGGAGAACATAGCAGTGATTAGACTCCTGAAAGGCATAAGATTTAGGAAGCCACCTCAACCTAAGTACAAAGTACTATGGGACGTATCAGTGGTGCTGAAACTACTATCAGACTGGCCTAGCAACAGATACCTATCATTAGAACAACTATCAGGGAAACTAGCCATATTACTGTGTATGGTATCGTGCAGGAGAGTAGCAGACGTGAAGGCACTGGAGATAGATAGGAAAACATATGGACCGGAAGGAGTAACTTTCTTCCTGGCGAAGAGAACTAAAACACTCATCTACAATCACATACCCATACATGCAGGACTACCCCAAATGGTGCGTGGCTTCACGTATTAAGGAATATGAGAGTAGGACAGCGGAAAGGAGACCAGTAGGTACAACCCAACTACTTATAGCGCGCAGGAAACCACACAAAGGCGTAGCATCAGCCACAATAGCGAGATGGGTCAGAGGTATCATGCGCCTAGCGGGCATTGATGTATCTGCATTTGGAGCACACTCTGTCAGAGGAGCGATGGCGTCGAAAGCATTAAGGCAAGGCGCATCATTACAAGATATCATGAAGGCAGCAGATTGGACTAGTGATAAAACATTTAGGACGTTTTATTTTAGACCAATCAGCACGATGGCAACTGCAGTAGCAAGAAGCTTTGAACAAGCTTAATGTTCGCCTCCGTCTTGACATAGAATGAAGATTCCCCCTGCTAATAGCGCAGGGAGCTCTTGATTCTATTAAAGACAAGGAGGCGAGCATTAAATTCCCGACCCAGATACACAGAAAATGGGAAGAGTATTGTAATGTAAGAAATATGAATTGTGAATAATCATGATGACCGTTTTCTCCTCGAAATAGGGGTGTATTCCCAGCCCTAACATATCTCTATTGTTTACCTTCCAACGCTAGGAGATGACCAAAAGAACGGATGATTCTACTTGAAGAGGTTGGATGGTTCCGATCAGAGTGCAAGTTCCGAGGCAAGAGCTCGAACGCTGCTGAGAGCAGGAAAAAGGGAAGTTGTTGGGCCACGTTGGCAAGTTAATGTTACAGAGGTTTACAGTTAAGTAGTCAAAGAAGAGGAAGAACACAGGAACAGGAAGGACTAAGGCACAGAGACTAGAGACTAGAACTACAGGGAATGATGGTTTAATATTTTCACGAAATATGATGTATTTGTTGAAACTGCTGGAGAGTGAATTAAAGAGAAGAGAAAGCTTAATGCTCGCCTCCTTGTCTTTAATAGATGCGCTATTAGCAGGGGGAATCTTCATTGTTGGGATGCAGGGTTAATGATTGTCTCCTGACATCCTTTCTTGACCCACTGTTTAATGGCAACTCTGGGTGAGGATGGAGAAAACACAGTGGCTTGTCATTCACAAGAGGACATGTTAACTATTGTAAGGTGGCACTACTGAGACATTTAAATGCCTAGAAAAAATAAAAAGAGTGCGTCAAATATCACAGATGGCAAAGAAACACACCAAGTCTGGCAGACAGTCCAATGGATTTTATTACAAATATTACAAAAGGTATGGACTGCTCTTTGTGGTAATGATGAGAGGCCGGCAATTTTTTTGATCAGAGGCACTGACTGAAAAAGGGCTTTGGGAAATGGTGGTAGTGCCATCTCTTTCTCTCCCATCTCCCTTGCGGTGTCTGTCCTAGCCCAATCCTCTGTAAACCCTGGTTAGTGTTTCCGACCTTTAACCCCTATTGTCTATAATCTTCTTCTTTCACTACTCATGGTCTCCCTAAGCGTAGGCTATCTTACCTTCCTCACAGACTTCCTAACTCTCCCTATTCTAAGCAGATGGTAGTGTTTTAATAGGAAAGTTAGGGATTGTGCCTTAAAAGTCACTCATAAAGATTCACCTGGTTTTTACTCTCCCTACCTCCTCTTATCGAATCCTCCCCACCAAAATCTGCCCCTGTCCCTCCGATGTTTCACTCTGCCTTCCTCCTGTCTCCACCCTTGATGTTAACTCTTCTCCCCCTCAACTAATACAACTCCCCCCCCTACTACTCCTCTCACACTACTCCTCTCCCTACACTACTGCTCACCCCCCTACACTACTACTCCTCCCATACTACTACACTTCTACTCTGCTCCTCCTCCTACACTACTACTCCTCCCACACTACCACTACTCTCCTCGACTACCACAGCTCTCCTCCAACTTCACCCACTACTCTCCTCCACTCCACAAACAGCCTCCTTCTACCCAGTACCATTCAATTCACATTCACTCCTTGCAATAACTTCAGTTAACCTGCTAGACAAAAACGTACACCTAAAAAGCAGTACCGTTGCACACACCAAACCAATCCCTCAATGTTTTCAAATAAACACCTCCACACTTCTCCTCTCCTTCCTTCTTCCTACTGGCCTCATGTTCCCCTTTCACCTCCACAGTTGACCTCTGCCGGAAAACTAACTCTTCTGTTTCCCGACCCTGCTTCAGCTTCTCTCCATCTGCCCTAATTGACCAGCTTTCCCTAACCAATCCTCTTCTATCGTCCCCGCCTGCAAGGTATATGTGCAGGGGGAGTCTTTTCAAGGGGGTTAAGCCCCGCCCAATTTCTCCAAGCAGAACCACTGCATTTCAACCATCTGTGTTGGGGTTTCCATGGTGGACATTCTATCTGGTAAATTTAGAATCTGTAGGTGATCTGGCCCCCCTCTCATTTCCCTAGGACTGAACAGAAGTTCCTGTGGAGCACCCACCTGGGTGTCGAAGCAATCATCTAACTGACATAGGCTCCCATGGGTGCTGCAATGCCACTCTCTTTCCCAGGCTCTCACCACTGCCACTGCGGACACTGGATTCATGGCATCCTGAGGCTTTCTTCCGCTCATGAGTGTCTCCGTTTTAGTGGGCATGGGATTTGATTTTTGGTTCAGTGCCCTACTGCTCATCTGCTTCACAGGCTCTACAAAAGATAGAAAGAGACTGGTGAGCATATTGTGGTAGAGGAATGGTGTGAGACAAATATGTACTGCCAGCATATACATTGGCACAGTTGGAAGAGGTAAGGGTTGGGCCCCAGTTCCTCCCTCACCCTCCTCAGGGTCAGGACTAGATCTGAACTACTTTGTGGTGAGCCCCCCACACAGGTCAGGGATGGACAACCCAGTGCAGAACTCCACCACAGCAAATACAGTTATCGAATAAGGCACACTCATTCTCAACAACTCCTGGCACTAGTTCAGGCTACACCAAGGTGATCTTTCAGAGACAGGACAGACTCCACCCACAGTCTGGCTTGATATATGCGTCAGGGTCCCCACGAGAATTCAGTGGGCCCACTACCAAGCAGATGGTTTATGCCCATGTTACCACATGCCAACAGCGTTGTGATGACTGTATGCTGCAATTCTAGCTTGGTAAATGGGGAATGGTCGGTGTGGCCATCTGTTAAATGATCCGTGGAAAGCCTAAGCTGCTTCCTAGTTGATGTGCAGTGTGAACATGTTTTAGCACTGCTAGGGCTATTGCCTCAAACCACAGGAAACACCTCAATTACATTTCCAAGAGTGCTTCCTTTATAAAAGGGAATGTGCATCTTATCACTGAAGACTGTGGCAGGAGGAAACACCAGGCCTATTGCTTTGAAGACCACACATAGATTCCTCATATGAACATTTGTGTGTATCCAGCTATAGTCCCATAAACGGAGTGGCATGGGTAAAGGTGGAGGAGGCTTTGACTCGGACTGTAGAGGTTAAGTACATTGCAAAAGTAAATATTTCGTTTTTCCTTCTTGTGTATTTGGCTCCAGCAACCGATGGAGTCACTCTCCTGGTGCCACACTCAAAAACTGCAGATTATGCCTCAAGTCATATGGTTTCACCAACCAGCGGAGCCACACAGCATCCTCTACGCAGTGTTGCATTCTTGATTTGTTTAGTCCGGGTCACACCAACATTGGATTCAATTGTTTTGTGCTTCATTCACTTTGGTTCTACCAACCATCAGAGCCATTCTCTGAATCCTGTTACTGCGCTCACAAACTGGAGGTTATGTCTTAATTCAATTAAATTTCAAGTTTATTTCGGAAAGCAAATCAACATTTCCATAAAAAACATCACAATAATAATAACAGAAACCCTAATAAACATGCAATTGGCGATCACAGAGATTAAGAATAAATGGTTAAAACAAATATTCTTGGCATCCCATTATTTATTTATTGCATTTAGTGGCAGCGCCCAGAGCCGTAAGTATCATGGCGCTGGTCTTTGTGTACCTAGCCTTGTCTATGCCTATTGCACTAACCGGCAAAGTAGGTACATAGGCAACAGTAAATCAGGAACAGCTCGTCTTATTTGTCAAAAAGAGTCTTAAGTTTTTTATGGAAGATTAGGTAGGAGGTTTCTTCTTGAATGTGTAGAGGGAGGGCATTCCAAGGGGTGGGGGCAGTGACGGAGAAGCTGGTCCCCCCTACTCTTTTCCTGGTGAATCAAGGAATAGCTATGGCCCATGTGGTAGATGATCGTAGGCATCGAAGCTGTTTTTTTTTTTAGATTTGTTGGTTGAGGAAACCTGGTGCACTGTTATTTATTTCACTAATATAGCATGAAACAGCCCAGGGGCATCTAGGCGCTGTTACAACCAGAATTGTTTAATCCCAGAGTTGCGCTTTTCCGCTAAATGAAGCAATTGATTCAGATTGGAGTTTTCAAAAATGGATCAAATTTTGTGTGTGACACAAAAACTTTTTAATGTACAAAAAAGATAGACAACTGAGAACAGTATAGCTAAATTCACTATCTGCCAAAGTCAAGAAAAAGCATTGCATAGGTTGCACAAACATGTGAAGATAAAGCTTAATAGCCAGTCGGTTCGTTCTTTGTCCCTAAGGAGGGGTTACTTGGAGTCCTTCTAGTTCAATTAGTTAGAATGTGTTGATGCCAAGCCTCCTTATTGGTGAAAGTCCTCTGTTTGTGTGATCTGAGTTCTAAATCCTCCCCAAAGGGGGGTACTTGGAGTCTTTGTGGTTCAATTAGTTAGGGTATGTTAGTGCCAACACTCCTTATTGATGAGGGTCCTCCGTTTGTGAGATTTGAGTTCCGAACCTCAACATGTGTTTCCCCACTGAAGGTGTTGGGTTGTTCTTCAGGAGATGGATTGGTCTCTTTGCTCCAGTTGGATTAGTATTACTGATATTTTTCAATTATTGGTGATCCCATTTTAGATTTCCATGTTTGTAAGATGGTAAGAGTTGCATTTAACTAACCTGGACAAATAAAGTTGCAGTAAATGATCCACTTGCACACTCTAGGTGACAGATAAAATAGTTCAGTAAGTAAAGTGTGAGTACTCACATGGGTATGTACCCTTATTGTCTCAAATGATGGCATGACATGGAAATTTGAGTATGTTGTCTCCTTTCGGTCGCAATATTTCAATTAGATAGAGTCATACATTCCTACAATTAAGAGAACTTTTATAAGTGGGCTTATTGCTTATCACATTTGTGAGGAATTGACAAAAAGAAAAATGTTTCTATTGTTGAGTTGGAAAATACCAACTCGTTTTGGTCAACAGAATCAATAATGTGTACGAGATGACTATACTCTGATTTGCTACAATTGCTGGTGCATGCGCATGTTAGTTGGGGATTTGTGCATTGCTTGGCATTTCAAATTAGGAAAATTATGGAATTGTTCTAACAGCTACCAGCTGTTGTGGTGGCTAGAAAATGATCTTTTTAGCAATTCCTAATAAATGAGCAAGTTGGTCAGAAATATGTGCATTACATAGCATTGCAACTGTATGGGAGGATTGGTCCAAGAGACCCCCCTCCCCTGCATCCTCTCCCCCCGGTGAAGTCCATGGTTCATCAGGGGTATCCCCCTGCCACCAGGGCCCAGGTGGTGGGTGGGCCACTGGCTGAAGACATTGACCAAACCTGCTGAATTTAGCTAGGCCCTGGAAACCATTTTGTGAAATAAAAATGGTTTGAGCACTGTGCACCGCAGCGCGGCCCCCACCCTTGGAGAGTTTCAATTATCCCTGTGGCCTCAGCTCTCTGGCAGATCCGCTGAGAGTCTGTTCCCACGAACAGATGGACATGAGCTAGTGTTAGATACCAACAATGTAACATTTCACCTTCCACAGTGTATCGCTGTTTCCAGTAGGACCCGGCCAGCCGGGCCGGGGTGGAAAAGAACTGTAAAATGGTCCCCTGACAAAAGCAGAGTCCCCAAATACTAATGAGCAAACCACCTGTGATGAAACTTTTCTCTCCACGACCTCTCTGACTAAAAACCTGTAACCTCCATGAAGATGGCAGAATGTGTGCTTATATGACATTCGGGATGAAGCACCCACATCCCTGTAGCTATGCGCAAATAGTAAAAGTGTCCCGGGGGTCTTTTCATGTTTTGTGTTTCACCAAGAAGACTGCACCCCAAGGTCCCATGCCATAACTGAACTAATGCTGCTAGAGTGCAAGGGAAGATGAATGCAACCCTATTGGGAGCTCACGTAAGGGGTGCATGAAAATGCACCATATGTATGTCCAAGCTCACCATGTGTCACTGCCGTCAGTCTTATTGGCGGGTTGTTCCTGCGCGCTCCACCAACCTTACTACTACCTCACTTACCGCACATGTATAGAAATGTAATAAAATGTTGTGGTTGTTAAATACTTAACATATAGGTAACGCAGTTGAAATGGCCATGTAAAAGGCACTAACAATGTAGAAAACATAAACTTTGAAAAGACTCAACAAGTAGTGTTTATTCGATGAATGTTTGTCTCTTCCACTTAAATCTGCAACACACGAGGAAAATACCTTTGTGGGCATATCCAAGGCCGTTCCCCCTTCCTCCCCATTGAAGCCTGCCAGAAGAAAAGCAGAGGCCTGTGCTGCTCTGCTCCACCTCCCCCAATTCGGCTGGAGCCGCTTCAAACATTCACATTCCCTCGCAGCACCCAAGGCCACGGCCTGCCACCTGAATTATTTACAACCCAGCAGTAAACCCCGGCCTTAAAAAACAGATCCAAAGGCGCCCTTTCTTGGGCTCCACGACCCACCGGTTCACCTTAGGTTAAGGCCCCTGTAAAATTAGGACACCCAATATTATGGCAACACTACAGGAACACATCAATAATGACTTCTAAGGAGACATGATAACACGGACCGCCTGTCCCCTGCCCTGAGACCCAACCTCGAGACCTATGATAACCGGTCAACAGGATGATGGTAACCATGTATTGATGCATCGCCACAAGACCACCCTCTAGGTGCATTCCTCCTGTGTTGCACTAACCTGTAGAATAACCTATTGGAAGATTTACCAGGGAAGATAATATTGCAATGTTGAATGACTGCGGTGTGCGTGGCCCTAGGGCAGGAAGCCAGGAAAGACATTCATCACTGACACTGGTCACGGCTGGCACAACAACACCGTCCGGATGAGCCCAGCTGACCTGCCTGGCCCAGGCCAACCCACGAGGGTAACCAGTGACGTCCTCCAGCCACAGCAAACCACATCGCAGCAACACCTATAGTTAGTCGTCGCCACCCAATCCCCACAAACTTGTGCCCCCTATAGCATGTAGGTTCTTATGACACATTCTGTAAATATATACGCCTGTCTTTGCTATTATCAGACAGAGCGCTCTCAGAGTTTGCAGAGTTCTTTGCATGCCCTATTCTGATTGATAAACTCCCATTTAAGCTCACCCGCACTTTGTCCTGGCTTTATTCCCATCCTGGGAGAGTCCATTTTTGTCTCTCATTGTGGGGAGGATTGTGCTATCTGGGGGACGCTCGCCTTCAGTGGTGACCCCGAAAGTGTGATTATTATTTTTCTGCTAACATATATATTTATATATCCCTACCGTCCCCTTTGGCACGAAAATCTCCGGTCGAAAAGGGATACGCACGGTGCGCCGGCTCCGGAAGGCTGCCCACCAACAGCGACCAGTACGCTCAGAAGTGCGCACTCAACAGAGAGAGGGTACGGGATCCCGGTTGGAAAATCCCCTTTGAGTACCGCTCGCCGGAGCCGGGGCTGACCGTTGAGCGTACGGCAACACTGCCTGGACAGACCCAGTTTCGGAGACTCTCGGTTCAAGACGGGCACGTGAATATTGAGTGTGAGCGACCATAAAGGGAGTAGGGGAGGAAATATAGGACAGTGAACAAGGTTTGTTGAAAGGGGACACTTTGGGTCTGCTAATGACCACTCTAAACTTTCTTTGCTTTTTCTTCGCATATGGCATTAGGATTGAGAGGTGAAAAGAGATAGAGACGAAAACCTAGCTCCGCGAGGGGGTAAAAGGCGGCGCCACATAGTGCTATCTTGACTAGTGCTGGGAA
Source organism: Ambystoma mexicanum (assembly GCF_040938575.1). NCBI lineage: Eukaryota > Metazoa > Chordata > Amphibia > Caudata > Ambystomatidae > Ambystoma > Ambystoma mexicanum. The sequence continues at coordinate 140,458,008 of NC_090930.1, read as the reverse complement.
TATATGAAGAAGTGGAAAATGGGATAAAAGGTGTCTAGTAAAGGAAGACACGGAGAATACATTAGTGCTATTTTTTCTATTCTTCTATCTGGGTTTAGAGAAAAAAAAACAAAATAAAAACAGGGTTACTACAAACAAAGAGATAATCTAAGTGGAAAGACAGGTTTATATCAAAACTAGGAGACGAATACATATCAGAGTAAGACGGAAAGGGACAGCTGGCAAGGGAGGAAAGGGAGGACATACTGGGCTATGAGTAGAGTGTTGCCTATGGGTGTGTAAGCATCGTACGTGTTAGAACATATTTGTTATTAGTGTGTAAAGGTGGTCAGAAATGCATAATTATGGTGTGGTTATGGTAAGTGTGACCAGAAGAAATCTCACAAAGAAGAGGGTAGTGTGGTAAAGTGAGTGTTTATTTTTTGATTTGTTGGGTAAAAATGCTGAAGTTATTGATGGTGTACGAAGGGTGGTTTGCTCCTGTATATGCCCCCTAAAGTGTATAGAATAGAGGCTGTGCGCAGCCATTCTCATTTTGCACAGGTGGCGGACAAACACGCAGGTCCCCACGCACCGTAAGACACAAATACGTAGACTCATATGGTGATACATCCATATTAGGATATATATAGACCTACATCAGTATCGACCAACCATGAAGTATGGGAGCAGAAACACCCTTATCACATATTTGTAAGAGTCTACCTGGGTACGCTGAACGTATTAAGAAATATCATGATCAGTGGATCACAGAGCTGAAGGGAGAAGGATTACCTCAGATATGGCCTGAAGGGGGATCGTTTGACAAGAGTGTCCCAGATATGGTAGATACATGCATTCGTTTGAAATACAAGGGGAAGCAGCTACATAATAGGAGAGAAATATTAGACCTATGGAGGTTGTTTGAAGAAATACCCCCGCTTAAGAAAAGGGAATTAGGTACTGATCTGCCATCTACCACTGACAATCCATTACTGATACCAAAAGATGACATGGTGTTGCCAGAAGGGGAGCCACCGGTAGAGATAACTAGGTTGTACCCAATACTAAATAAGCCAGTGCCCGCAGAAGGATACAGTGACCCAACATATGTACCCCCAACGACAACCACTACCACTCAAGGGCCAACAGCACCCCCACCATATGAGAGTCATAGAGAGCGAGACCAGGTAAGTACACCAATAGTGAACATAGAGAAATTAACAGGAGACCTAGAGTCCAGGCTCTCTATAGCAAAAGATGAGCTCTCAAGAATACAAAGTATATGTGAACAGACTGCGATCAATGCTGCTAGGTCAGAGCCCACATCAAGAGGGCAGAGTGAGAACAAAACCATTGAAGAAGGGTGGAAAAAAGGGGAGATATTGTTTAGGATACAAGATGAACCGGCCCAAATAATTGAACTAGGGGGAAGAGAGTGGTGCACTGATGATGAGATAAGGACTACAGGAGGTAGAGAGGAGCTACTGTGTGATATAGGAGAAGATTTAGAGGAAAGTGAAAGGCTAAGCATGGCAATGGGAGGGGGAAGCAAGGGGTTGGATGGCGCATGTTCAGGGAGAACCATGGACGAATAGTGGACAGGACGACTAAGGAATAGGTTGGGGAAAATGGCACCACTAGGAAAAAACGGAACGAAGGTGAGTGCAGATACAACGAAAAAGGGGAGGTTACAACTCCCACTAATACACAGGGGAGGAGGGAGGCCAAATTACATACCTTGGGCTCAGATGGATAAGGCAAGTTTGTTAAAGTCGTTGCCCCCTGCTATCAGGAGGGGCAAGCAAGTGGATATATGCATTCGAGAAAAACACAGCCGGGGTACCTCTAGCAATAGGTGATGTGAAGAGTTTGCTAATATCAGCAGTCGGGGATCAAGCTGACAGAGTATGGGTAAAGGCTGGCTTCCCGGGAGTAACTTTAGACTGCGATCGCCATGATGGCGCCTCTTTCAACACAGTACGTGCCAGGGTATGGGACGCCTTACGAGAGACGTTTCCAGATACCCCAGATTTGCAGTCAGTAATGCAATGTACAATGAATGACGGGGAAGATGCTATGGATTACATTTTTCGGGTCCAAGAGATGTGGAGAGCCGAAACGGGCACGCCCTGGTATCAATAAACATCATTATTCTACTTCATAATAAAGAGGGGGCTCCCAAAAGAGGTGCAAAAAGCACTTGACAAAATAGCAGGTATTTAAGCAAAAGGATGGCCCCAAATACAGAGCATAATAGTTCACCACTGTAAACGAATAAAAGAGAGGGAAAAGGAGATAGCACAGAAAAGATTGGCAGACGAGGCAAAATTAGTACAAACAAAGCTGGTGAAGGTCGCTGCAGCAGTAGCCGCACTCCCACACAGCAGGGAGGGAGACGAGGAGGAGGAGGGGCTGGTAGCAATACTGGGGAGGATGGCAACGAGTTGGGCAGGAGCAGGGCAACGGAAGTGGAACGAACAGGAGCAGAGTGGAGGTCCGCAGTGGCAAGAGTGGGCCCCTCGAGGGGGACGAGGTGGATACAGGGGTCGAAGAGGGGGTGGACACGGGTACGGGGGAATGGGAGGAAATGGATGGCAAGGTCCCAGAGGCGCGCAGGGAAGTTGTTGGAACTGCGGGATGTGGGGGCACTTTTCCAGAGAATGTAGGAGTAGAACAAACAACGGATTTCCAGAGACAGAACACCCCCACCTGGGAAGCCCATATGGTCTCCCAATGGGGCAACAACAAAGGGAACTAGAGCAGGGGTACCCAGAGCAAAGGCAGGGACATCACTACAGAACACAGAATCACCCACAGAACAATGACACTATGCACTACACCCCAGGCAACCCTTTCGCAACGACAGCAAATGGAGCCCCAGCACCAGCCCCCTATAGTGGTGTATCAGTAGTTTCAGGGAGTGTGTTCAACCAGGGGGGGGCAATGAGACACCCAGCATAGGTCAGCCCACAGAGAACACTTGCGTGACCTGTTCTATCTACAACCTACGATGCAGCAGAGGAACCATTGGTAGGGGCGCAGATGGAAGACAAGCAGTTCATATTCATGGTGGATTCGGGAGTGGAGAAATCATGTATTAGGGAGGGCCGGTTTCCGTTATCTAACCGGAAGTTAGAGACGCAGGGTTTCTCTGGGGCTGTAATTCAAGTTCCTTACACAGAAGCTTTGGATGTGACAGTGGTAAAGACACCCTTACTAAATTATGAACAATCGCCAATAAACCTGCTCGGAAGGGACCTTCTTAGCAAGCTTAACATGACAATATCATTCACAGAAAGAGGAATGGTGTGTTCGACACCAGGAATATGCCCATTACGCGTAATGCTGGTAGTACAGGCTCGGACAACTGCACCAGAAATACGTGGCCTGCCAGTGGATGAAAGAATGTTCATTGAAGGTTTAAAAACACTGGCCGAAGTAGTTCCTGAGCTAAAAAAGTTAGAGTGGAGAATACCCGCAGAGTTGGTCTTCCGCCCAATAGTGCGCCCAGACATAGCACCAGGGTCAGTGGTATCCTTAGACTTGCATGCTGTACAGGTATCAGCAAAAAGGATTGCAGTGATTGGGATGGACATAACTGGGTGTGAATGGCGCACGGTACTGTGCATCAGCGCCAATATTGCCCTACGGGACATATCTGATGAGGATCTCTTTTCTGATTCAGAAAATGATGGTGAAATAATAATGGAAATAGCAATGCCCTGTGACATTTTGATTCAGACTAGACAAATTCCCGTCCAGTTGATAGCAGTGGTGGGAACGCCACTGTCGTTTTTTGACGATGATATGCGACTGGTGTCAAACAATTTGTGGACGACAGGCCCCCATGATGTAGGGTTGTTGCATGGAGTAACACCAGTGGTAATAAAGCTCAAACAAGGGGCAATTCTGCCCCGAGAGAAACAATATCCATTGTTCCGTGAAGCTAAGGAAGGGATAAAAGAGACAATGGGCCTCATTACGAATCAGGCGTTAAGGGGTTAACGGTGCCGTAAACGGCGCCGACCCTTAACACCTGATTCCGAGGTCCCTTTGCGCCATGGTGAGATTAATGCCTGCTTTTTGCAGGTGTTAAAATCCATGGCGCTAAGGGACCATGGTGCTAATTACGCCACTGTAATTTACGGTGGCGTAATTAGCGCCTTCCCCACTCCCATTATGCCCTATGGGGCAAAAATGGGAATGGGGAAGGGTGAAATGGGGATTTAACACCCCACTCACCTTGGAATGGGGCGGTAAATCCGCCATCCACCATGGTGTACCATGGTAACTTACCGCCTGGGTCGTAATGAGGCCCAATAAATGCATTGTTAGCACAGGGGATAATAGTGCCTTCAAACTCCCCATGTAACACGTGTATCTACCCGATCAAAAAAGCAAAGGGAGAGGCGTGGAGGATGATCCAGGATTTACGCCCCCTAAATGACGTCATACAGAAAGAGTTCCCTTTGGTCCTGAACCCAGCTTCAATATTATGCAGCATCCCAAAAACGGCATCACATTTCACAGATTGAAAAACACATTCTTCTCCATCCCCTTGGCAGAAGAAAGCAGATACCTGACAGCATTCACATTAGGGGGAAAGAGATACGAACATTGCAGATTACCTCAGGGATACTGTGAAAGCCCAAGCATATTCAACCGCATACTACACGAAGACCTGGGTAATTTATCAGTTGAAAGCACGATCATTCAGTACGTAGACGTTTTGCTCATCTGCGCGCAGAGTGAAGAAACGTGCAGAAGAGACTCAGTAACACTCCTGACGCTGCTGGCGAATAAAGGGTACAAAGTGGACAAGGAAAAGCTACAATACTGTCAGAAAGAGATAATGTACCTGGGGCAGCTGATATTAAGGGACGGAAAAAGAATCATCCCTGACAGAGTGGAAGCCATAAGGTCCGTGAGAGAACCCACAACAGTGAAGGAGATGCAGAAATTCTTGGGAATGTGTAACTATTGTAGAACATGGATATTAGATTATGCAGCCTACACCAGACCATTACTGCAAGCACTCAACGAGGCCCAACAAGAGATCAGGAAAATAGAATGGTCAGAAGAGATGAGCGACTCATTTAAGTCACTAAAAGAGTTGATTTCGAGTGTTCCAGTACTCGCTAATCCTGATTATGAACGCAAATTTTACCTGTTCTCACACTGTAAGGGAACCCTTATGACAACTGTACTGACACAAAAGACTTCCCTAGGACACAAACCATTGGCTTACTATAGTGGCACATTGGATGCGGTGATGCAAGGCCACTTCGCGTGCGAGCAATCTCTCGCCGCCGCCGCGTTCACCATTGAGAAAAGTGCCACAATAGTAATGGGGTGCCCTGTGACGTTGTTTGTGTAACACTCATTATTTGCAATACTTGAAAGATCAAAAAGTACACTGACCACACAGAGAGCAACGGCCTATGAGATAATATTAACCAGCGCCAATATTCACGTGGTAAGGTGCAGGACAGTAAACCCGGCAACATTCATCACAGAACCATGCCCACTGGAGGACGTACAGGAACATAATTGTGCAACTTACACAGGAGAAACGGGGGAGGGCACGGTGGTGTGCGAGAATGCCCTGAGCGAGGGAGAGGTGTACTTTGTGGATGGGTCAGCATCGATTGACATGGACACAGGAGAGAAACATGTGGGATTGGCAGTGGTGAGATTAGAAGGTGAGTATGAGATACTAGTACAGTATCGCCTTCCATCACATTTCTCAGCACAAGCAGCAGAACGTATTGCCCTAATAGAAGCATTACATGCAGCTAAAGGTTGTGCAGTAACAATATATACAGATTCAGCTTACATGACGACAACAGTACATGGAGGTCTAGCAAGATGGGGGCGGAGAGGGTTTCGAAGAGCAGATGGGACCCCAGTGCAACATGCAGAACTACTGAAGGAATTGATTGAGGCCCTAAAAGATCCAACAGTGGTAGCAATAGTGAAGTGTCAAGCACATACGTCCAACACAGACGTTGTGTCTTTGGGGAACGCGGCAGCGGACGCTGCTGCCAAGGAAGCCTCGTACTTTGAAAAACATGAAACAGGTGAGTACATATTACAGCACAAGACAAGCGAAGAGCTCCCAGAAGGATACAATGCCATGCCCATATCACAAATACTAGAGCTGCAGGAAGGGGCAAGTGGTGATGAAAAGATGGTGTGGGAAAAAAGAGGATGCAGTCAATCAGCAACAGACTTACTATAGCAACAAAATAACTCAGGGAAAGTAGTAATGCCAGTCAAACTATTAGAGATAGCATTTTAGCAATTACACTTTCCAGCACACAACACCAAACAACACATTGCAGCAGAGATACAAGAAGACTGGTCCGTGCCCTGTCTCCAGGAGCACATATCAAGATTGACAATGGAGTGCACAACGTGCCAGATATATAACTCTGGAATGACGCTACGTACACTCAGGGGAACAATTCCAAAACCGATAGGGCCCTTCAGAGAACTGCACATTGATTACACGGATATGGGGGAAAGGTGTAATGGGGCAAGCTACATGATAGTGGTTGTATGCCCATTTTCGAGGTGGGTGGAAGCAGGCCCATGTGCACAACCTGATGCTAAAAGTGCTGCAAAGTTCCTAGTAAGGGAAGTGTTCCCGCGTTGGGGAATTTGCGACGTAATTCACTCAGACAACGGCACTCACTTTGTGAACGACCTCTTCAAAGAAGTGACCACATTATTGGGAATAAAACATAAATTGTGCTCGATTTATCATCCTCAAAGTAATGGCGTTGTAGAAAAGATGAACGGACTGTTAAAAGGGAGACTGTCCAAATTGTGTTTTTCATTAAAGAAAAACTGGATCTACTGTTTGCCCCTTGTGCTGTTTGAGCTGAGGAATCAGCCGAGCAAGGACCACCATTTGTCCCCGCACAAAATCGTGACAGGGAGACGGATGCACACTGCACATTCCCCACTATGCCAACAATCAGACGCACACAGAAGCGCCACGATATTGGGAGATGAGTTCACAGAATATCTGAAGAAGCTAACTAGGGCAGAGCGTGCAATCTCAAAGCAGCTCTCTCCACCATTCACAAGGGAAGAAGAAAACACAACAGGATCACATGTAGAAGATGAAGTACAGGGACAATTAATGCCAGGAGAGTTCATTTATGTCTGGAGATTTGTGCGCCGGTGGAATGCCCCACGGTTCCACGGACCGTACGAAGTGGTATTTTGTACCCCTACAGCTGTAAAAGTAAAGGGGCTCAAATACTGGATACATTTGACGGATGTGCGAAAGGCATATAATAGTGTGCAGGAAGAGGTGGATGAGGAGGCACAGACAACAGCAAACAAAACTACTGAAAATGATGAGTGAACGTGAACATGTGAATGGAGGAGTGCAACTGACAGATAAAAACGTTAATGAAAAACATTATATTACAGGTTATCGATAAAGATAAATGATTTAAAAAAAGAAATAAAAAAAAACGATTTAGGTGTAAATAATAATGTGACGAATATGTATATTGTCTGCTCCCTTCTCTGTACATCCTAACCCCCCCTCCCCTACCCAAACCCATCTCCCTTCCATGACCTCTTGGCACTAGTAGTGCCAACAAACATTTTTACAAGCATGCACTTAATGCACTTTTATATCTCAAACAGGAACTACCATGGCAACTAACGGGCAGCCTGCAACGGATAGATGTATTAGATATAGAGAATTTTTAGCTGAGAGATGTAGATATTCGTATGAGTGTGGATTGTCTGTATGTATTACATTATTTTTTACAATACTGTTTGGCCTAGTTACGTATTGGTTTATAGCGTTCATGGGGGGGGAATAACGGGATTAATGTGACAAATGAAACAGCAATTGTAAATACTAAATCAGGTGATTTTTTGGTATGGGATGGATCTAAACTGGTATGGGGGTAATACACGACACCATCTAATGTTGCTATCTCACCAAATGAAAACTTGCAGGAAAAGATGCAAAACAGCACAACTTCCATGCCAAAAGCATCTAATTACAATGCCCATAGTTTAAATGATCGTAACCCCTCTGTTATATCATGGTTATACAACACCCCCACCAGCGTGCTCGCTCCCGCAACAGAAGACACACTGCTAGATAACATGAAGAAAGAGAATGAAAAAATGACAGCGAGATATGAAGCATTATATGATGACTGGGCAAAGGGGGGCGAGAGGGAGAAAGGGGGGCCCACACTGTCCATCGCCCATGAAGCTGGGAAATACCTTAGAAATAGAAATAACAGAAGGAAAAGGGAGGCGGGTAGGAGATAATATGATGAATATTACGGGTGGGGCTGGATAAAATGGAAGACCCATGACACCCCCACCAGACAAATAAATGTTACGCGGACATGAGTCCAACGGCTAAGCAAACCACAAATGAGAGCTGTTATGTCTGCTCCCTCATCCCCCATGCTTCAGGTACACCCAAAGTATTGTTACCCAAAGAGTTGCCTATTGTCGATGCCCAATGTCTCCTTCATCTCACGTTGTGCAGAATTAAGAACACCTTCCAGGCACGTGAGGTGACTTTTAAAATGCTGCAGAATGAGAAGACCTGTTATCCGAAGGTGGTAGGAGTGGTATGTTTGGAGGAGCCATTTTTTATAATACAAGGGACACTATTTTCAGAAAATAGGTGGAAAGATGAAGAAATAATGTACAAAGCTGAAGCACTGCGAGGAGTGGCACCAGAAAAACTGCAGTGGATAGAAGAAACATGCACACCAGTATGGAAGGAGCACATCTCAAATTTGACTTGGGTGACGGCCATTGAAAAGCCCTTCAAGCTACAGAAAGAAATAAACTATGAACTGTGTTTCAAGGGAGACGGGAAAGTCATCATGGGGGTAAACAAAAATTGCAACAAGACCCTCACCATCCCAGATATGCGAAAGGGAACAGCGGCCCTCATGGACACTTATTGGGTATGTGGCAACCAGGCATACCTGCACCTCCCAGAATCATGGAGTGGCAGCTGCTCATTGGCCACCCTACATTTTGCACTAATGGCGATATTGGAAAGCCACATTGATGGAAGCAAGAGAATGCGAGAGACCCCCCAGCAGAATGAGGCCCAGCCAACTGCAGAGTCACAAGTATATGTCCTGTCTTCCGGCAACAAGGAGGAGCTGCTGTCACGAAACAAACGATCATCGAACTACATATCAAAAGCATCATCAGAACTGCTGGCACAGATCCCGGATAGATATCGATTATTCAGCTCTGCAGAAACTTTCTTTGCCTCACTTATCCCTAGCATCCAGGCACGAGCAAATGCAAAGTGGTTCCAAATTACACGCTGGGAGCTGATCCAGCTGGTGAATGACACTGAAGAAGGATTTAACATGATAAAGGTGGAACTGCGAGCACTACGGCTAATGACCATGCAAAATAGGTATGTCTTGGACCTGTTGACAGCAATGGATGGAGGTGTTTGCCGAAAAATTGAAAGTGCCTGCTGCACTTTCGTACCTTCCGAAGACGCAGATAACGGTTCCTTGTCCCATGTGATCGAAGCAGTACATAACCTAGGAGAAAGAATGAAAATGGAAGGTGGAGCAGAAGAAAGTACATGGTTCGACAACATCTTCTCCTGGGTTCCATCGTGGCTGGGAATGACTGTTAAATTTTTGATGCCGGCTGTAGTGTTCCTCCTTTTTATTTTTTTCCTGTGCCAGGTGGGTCTTCGATGTTGTGCTAACGCAGTACCGAATGGTGCAATGATGATGGTGACAATGGGCAACGCCCGCGGTATGATACAAACCATGCAGGAAGTACAGGTACAAACAGGAACAGATTACACGTCAAGATTCCAGATGGTGCCCATGTACCACGACAAGGATATAGTAGATAAGTTATGGCACACTACAATTAAAGAGCCCCGTATACTTGAATGGTATGAGGAGGTGTGGGTGGATTTAGAAGGGGAGAGCGGTTGTATATATCTGACCTGCACCCCAGATGAATATGCTAGGAGAGGTGAAAGCCTGCGAGGGGTGTGCAGGGCATGGATGCCCATAAAAGGCACCCCTGCATGGGATGACGCTATAGCTGAAGAGGAGGAATGCCGGAGGTTGGAGGATTTAAAGTATTCGTTACTTAAGTAACGAAAGGGGGGAAATGTATGGGAGGATTGGTCCAAGAGACCCCCTCCCCTGCATCCTCTTCCCCCGGTGAAGTCCATGGTTCGTCAGGGGTTCCCCCTGCCACCATGGCCCAGGTGGTGGGTGGGCCACTGGCTGAAGACATTGACCAAACCTGCTGAATTTAGCTAGACCCTGGAAACCATTTTGTGAAATAAAGATGGTTTGAGCCCTGTGCACCGCAGCGCGGCCCCCACCCTTGGAGAGTTTCAATTATCCCTGTGGCCGCAGCTCTCTGGCAGATCCGCTGAGAGCCCGTTCCCACAAACAGACGGACATGAGCTAGTGTTAGATACCAACACTGTAACATTTCACCTTCCACAGTGTATCGCTGTTTCCAGTATGACCCGGCCAGCAGGGTCGGGGTGGAAAAGCACTGTAAAATGGTCCCCTGACAAAAGCAGAGTCCCCAAATACTAATGAGCAAACCACCTGTGATGAAACTTTTCTCTCCACAACCTCTCTGACTAAAAACCTGTAACCTACATGAAGATGGCAGAATGTGTGCTTATATGACATTCAGGAGGAAGCACCCACATCCCTGTAGCTATGCGCAAATAGTAAAAGTGTCCCGGGGGTCTTTTCATGTTTTGTGTTTCACCAAGACGACTGCACCCCAAGGTCCCATGCCATAACTGAACTAATGCTGCTAGAGTGCAAGGGAAGACGAATGCAACCCTATTGGGAGCTCACTTAAGGGGTGCATGAAAATGCACCATATGTATGTCCAAGCTCACCATGTGTCACTGCCGTCAGTCTTATTGGCGGGTTGTTCCTGCGCGCTCCACCAACCTTACTACTACCTCACTTACCGCACATGTATAGAAATGTAATAAAATGTTGTGGTTGTTAAATACTTAACATATAGGTAACGCAGTTGAAATGGCCATGTAAAAGGCACTAACAATGTAGAAAACATAAACTTTGAAAAGTCTCAACAAGTATTGTTTATTCTATGAATGTTTATGCCTCTTCCACTTAAATCTGCAACACACGAGGAAAATACCTTTGTGGGCATATCCAAGGCCGTTTCCCCTTCCCCCCCATTGAAGCCTGCCAGACGGAAAGCAGAGGCCTGTGCTGCTCTGCTCCACCTCCCCCAATTCGGCTGGAGCCACTTCAAACATTCACATTCCCTCGCAGCACCCAAGGCCATGGCCTACCACCTGAATTATTTACAACCCAGCATTAAACCCCGGCCTTAAAACACAGATCCAAAGGCGCCCTTTCATAGGCTCCACGACCCACCGGTTCATCTTAGGTTAATGGCCCCTGTAAAATTAGGACACCCAATATTATGGCAACACTATAGGAACACATCCATAATGACTTCTAACGAGACATGATAATGCGGACCGCCTGTCTCATGCCCTGAGACCCAACCTCGAGACCTATGATACCCGGTCAACAGGACGATGGTAACCATGTATTGATGTATCGCCAAAAGACCCCACTCTAGGTGCATTCCTCCTGTGTTGCATTAACCTGTAGAATAACCTATTGTAAGATTTACCAGGGAAGATAATATTGCAATGTTGAATAACTGCGGTGTGCGTGGCCCTAGGGCAGGAAGCCAGGAAAGACATTCATCACTGACACTGGTCACGGCTTGCACAACACCATCCAGATGAGCCCAGCTGACCTGCCAGGCCCAGCCCAACCCACGAGGGTAACCAGTGACGCCCTCCAGCCACGGCAAACCACATCGCAGAAACACCTATAGTTCGTCGTCGCCACCCAATCCCCATGAACTTGTGCCCCGTATAGCATGTAGGTTCTTATGACGCATTCTGTAAATATGTACGCCTGTCTTTGCTATTGTCATACAGAGCACTCTCGGAGTTTGCAGAGTTCTTTGCAAGCCCTATTCTGATTGCTAAACTCCCATTTAAGCTCACCCGCACTTTGTCCTGGCCTTATTCCCATCCTGGGAGAGTCCATTATTGTCTCTCATTGTGGGGAGGATCGTGCTATCTTGGGGAGGCTCGCCTTCACAACCAAAGTGTGATCCTTTTAGCAATTCCTAATAAATGAGCAAGTTGGTCAGAAATGTGTGCATTACATAGCATTGCAAGCAAAAGAGTGAAAGAAATGTTCTAGCAGCTGCCTGCTGTTCTGGTGGCCAAGAGATAGTCTTTTTGACTAGAGTTAAAAGTAGAATGGTCTTACCTTTATGAAATTTTGCTGCCTATTGTGAGTCCTGCTCGATGGTCCGATTGCCATGATCAAAAAAAGCAAATTGGCCACTTTAAGTAGCGTGCAGTCGCGTCACCACGCGAGTGCAATGACGTCATGCGTTTACGCTGGTGCAATGATGCGATGACGTCATGCACCCACGTTCGTCTGCCATTTCGTTGATGGTTGTTGCTGAAGCGTTATACTACGATTTTGGTATCTATGTCTGATGTTCATAACTAAGCCTATTTGTGAGGAATGTGTTTGCTGTTTGAAGTGTGTTTACTATTATGTTAGAGATAGTTCGATGATTGTGTTCAAATTATTGTTGAATAAGTTTTTGTTCATTCCTACTGTGTTGTTGGATTAATTTAATTTGAGATCATTAAATTGATGTTCAGTTGTGATGATACACTGTAGATTATACATTTCTGTCACTAGAGTGTTGCAAGAGTGCATCGCAGAAATAAGAATGAAATATTTTATAATGTGTAAGGTGTATTGTATGATTTGTCTGATTTGTAAGTCTATGGAGAATAGACTGGGTGTATTTTAGAAAGGAAAGAGGAAGAAAAGACTGGTTTTGTTAATTAAATGGTGAAGAGCTGAGAGTTGTGTTACGTTTGTGATATGCATGGAATGTGGCTATAGAAAGTGAAAGAGCTCTTGGTCTGTGTTTAATCCAGTGTTGCACGTGTCCATCAGACAAATTCGGCGGGTTTCTCGTCTTAAAAGCAGTTTGGTGTTGCCTCCTCTTGATGATGGTTGTAGTTTCACAATTCCAAAACATCTTAGATCCTTGACTTGTCCCATTTTGTTTGTTTCATGGAAATGAGTGGCTAGGGGGTTACAACCAGTTACTCATGATTAACAAACAACATCAGGGAAGGAAAGTGCAGTAGATACAGTGCAGTCAGGAAGATTATTCAAATAGCAGGGTTTTCAGGGCCTTGAGGATCAGCCTGTAGGACGGTTCGGCTTTTAGGGTGGGAGGCAGGGCATTGTAGTATTTGGCTGCAAAGTATGGGAAACTGGAGCCACCAGCTCTCCCGAGTCTGAATTTGGGTTGGATAATGCAGTGTGAGTAGGGAGTTCTTGTAGGTCTGGAAGAGTGGGCTCTGGTGATGTGCTGGGAAAGATGGGGTGTGTGGAGTTGGAAAGGCATTTGTGTGTAATGAACTTAGTTTTAAAGACTATTTGTTTCTTGATCGGAAGCCAATATAGAGCTCTCATGGCAGCGGAGATATGGTCTCTTTTAGGGATGCTGAGAGCTGATCGGAGCACGTTATTTTGGATGACTTGGAGCTTCAGGATGTTTTTTTGCAGATGTGCCCAAAAAAGGCATTGCAGTAGTACAACTTTGAACCAATGACTGCCCGGGCGATAGTGAGGCAGCTCTTTGTGGCGAGGAAGGGTTTGGCAGCGTTGAATAATTTGGTTGCGTAAATCGCTGAGGAGGATATGGCGTTTGCTTGCCGTGACATCGAGAGTGTAGAGTCCAAGTAGACTCCGGGAGTCTTGACAGATGTGCGCCTACCAGGGGCGCCTACCAGTAGGATTTCAGTCTTTTCCCCATTTGGGCAAAGGTGGTTCTGGATGCATCTGTGTGTAATAGAGAGGATCTTGAACTCGATGCAGGCTTTACTTGGCAGCCAATGAGCCTCTCATCTGGAATGCTAAATATGATCTAAGCGCTTCAAACCCGAGACACCCCAGAGGGCATTGTTTTGAATCAGTTGGAGTTTAGTACTTTTTTTGACGAGGTGCCTGATAAAATGGCTTTAGAGTAGTCAAGTTTAATGGAGATGATGGCCCTGGCAAGGATAAGATAGTTGTCGGTGGACAGAAATGTTCTGCTGATGTTGATGCGGTTGTAAGCTGGTGAGGAAGCAAGGGCCTTTACATGTTTGTGCACTGAAATCTCTGCATCCAAACGAACACCAAGGGTTTTTACATTGCTCGAAACCACACTGGGGTTTCCATCAGTGGAGAAAGAGGTGAATGTTGGATCCAAATGTTTAAGTCAGTGTGGAAATCTTACGATTAGGAGCTCCGTTTTGTTGTTGTTCAAGCACAGATGGTGTTCAGCCAAACAATCCTGAATGATGCTGTAAATGTGGTTGATGTTAGCAGAATACATGGGAGTGGTTCCCGGACAGTTTTAGCGGGATTTGGGTGTTGTCTGCAAAGTTTGTGTAAGCAATCCTGAGATGGTCTAGATTGTCAAACAGAGGTTTTGTGTGCATGTTGTATGGAGTGGGTGAGATGCTGGACCCTTGAGGGTCGCTGTAGGGGACAGGGTGGGGTTGGCAGCATCTCAGGTGATAAAGACCCTGGAGGTTTGTTCACTAAGAAATGATTTGATCCAGCTGGAAGCTTTTGTGAAAAATTTGAATTTAGTGCTGAGGTGCTGACAAAAAATGTCATGGTCGACTAAAGCAAAGGTGGCAGGGAGATCAAGTAGTAATAGCATAAAATATTTCCAAGGCAGTGTTTGAGGGTATCAGACCCCTTCCCCCTTTCAGACTGAGCACAGATAACATGATAGGTTGATCAATGGTTCCAGTATTGCAACAATCACAATTGTAGTGTTTTTTGAAGATAAAAGGGTGCATGTGAGGCAACATATATTTTTGGGGTCAGAAGGACTCAGGAAGTGAAGGGTGCCTTGGGTATTACACACACACATCATGGATATGTAAAAATATATTCTGTAAACTGGATAGAAAATCAGTTATGCTCAAAAGTAAATTGACTTACCGTTTGGTAGCGAGGCTGAACAGGCTGAGACAGATTCTAAAATGGATGCCAACTACAAAATGGCATCATGAGACCAGCTGTGCAAATCTCTGACTCATGCAGATAATTAATATTCTTTGGCAACAGTTCATTGTAGATAAGCATGTCTGGGATGGTATATTTAGAAATGTTGGCAAGGAAAACAGCCAAGGGCATGGGAAGTTACCAATTAGTACAGGTCAGCTGCTTACTTGGCAAACATTAAAATGAGCTCATGATGTTTTTCACAGTATGTGCTGCCAATTAAACTTGGCAGGACCTCAAGAAGCAGATGGGGATTGGTTCTTGGCAGGAGGCTTTGTGAGTGACAAATAAGCCAACCAATTAAAGATAGGGAGGGCTTTTATGTTGGCTAAGAGAACAAATCAGAGAAGTAGCCAGAATTTGCATGAAAGTATTGAGCCATTAAAAAAGGCCTATAAAAGCAAGCTGATTGTAGGAGCTCTGGGTGCCTTCAAGTATGTCTTTTTGAACCTGTATTAAAGATGACTGTAAACCTGTACCCGGACGTCCGTTCCTTTGTTCTTGTCCCAGTGTCAGAGCCCACAGATGCCAAAAGCTGAAGAAGTGCAGAGGGTCCCCCTTTACACACGGCGCCTGCACAAAGGGACCCTAAATATCTTTCAGGGTCAAGAACCCAGACTTATGCTGACATGCTGACAGAGATGGGGAGATGCCCGAGGAAAGTGACAGGGTAAGTAAATGAATCTGCAGTGTGCCTTCATTTTGCCAGAGGAGGTGTCCCCATGGCTGTCAGCATGATGATGGCACACTTTGATATCTGTGGATTATGGTATGTATTGTAAGGGGACAGAGGCAAAGGAAAAAAAAAACATGTTATGTATATATTAATGGGGAAATAACAGGGTTGTTTAGAAAAAAAAAGTGTTTTAAGAGATAAGAGGCCCGGAGAGTCCTGGTCCAAGGGATTTCAGTCCTGGTCCAAGGGATTTCATCATACACTTCTTTTGAAGTAACCTAGGAGGCACAGAGGACAGGTCCCTGTTAGATGATGACCTACACCTTATGATCAAGGTATTTTAGGGGCAGAGATAAAGTGAAGAGTGCTGAGGATTAATGAGAAGAGTCGACTAGTCTGTCTGTTTATGTGTCTGTTTTAAATTAAGGTGTCGAAGAGCGACAATGAGTTGTACAAAGTTGAGATAAAGTCAAGAAATTACATTATTTATTTAGGTGAGGTGATTTGCACCAACTCAGAAATAGACACAAAGTAGTGAAAAAGGAAGAGGTTTGAGCAAACCACTTATGGGTGCTCAATATTTGCTGTCTGTGATGTTATAGAGGAAAAAAGGGAAAATAATAACATACAGTAAACAATTTGACTGCTTTTGCACCCTTGAGGCGGGCGGTTGACGGTTGCTAGAGGATTCATTTGTATATACCTACATAACTGATAGCCTTAGAAAGACAAAAAGCTTTGAACAATAGAAAACCGCCAAGCGCATAATACCAACAAAGGAAAGATAAGGCATGACATGTAAGAGAAATTAGTTTTGCTTCAAAAAAGGAAATACACAGTTACAAAAAAGGAAAAAAGGGTGTTTAAATTAAGTTGACACTAAAACTGACACTAGATTCCCCTCCTCCTTGAGAAAGTGAAGGCAATGTGATATATGACATACTTGAAAAGTGAGACAACACAGAGATATAAGCAATTTTGTATGTGAGGTGTGCAGTTGGCAAAAAGCCGGGCTGACATACACAAGTGAAATATGTTCAAATACGCGCAGCTGGGAACAGCCAGAACTTCCTTTCAAAGCTAGAGATAACAGCAACGTAGCCAAAATAATGATTAATTAGTTGTGAGAAAAAGCAAAGTTGTTTTATAGTTAGAAACAGGGATAGTCCTGTGAAGTTAATGCAGTTGAATCGGTCTGCAAAGAGAAGTAGCAATATGCTGTCGACAATTTATTTCATTTTTTTTTCTAATTCACTAGCGGAGCTATGGGCAAAAATTAGGAAAACATGTATGTGTATTTATATTGTAATTAGAGCATATATAAAGAATCATGGAAATATGATTGAAACAAGTAACAATTAGTAGGATTGAAGCTAATATATGTATGAGTATGCAAGGAAAATGCTTAGTGATTCATTTGTGCAGTTTTGGTACCTAGCTGAAAGTGAGCCTGGGCTGACCCTGACTGACTCTAATGTCTAAAGATGAACCCGTACTCCTTAAATTAATTTGTTCTTTTCTGGGGGTTTTAGGATACATATATATTAGTATGTGCTTTTTAATAGGGACGCTCAATTAGGGATTGATATGGTTGACACCCGCTGAGTAATTGACAAATAAGTACGTTTTTTAAAAACAGCATTTTTTAATGGCATTAGTGTGTGGTTATTGAAACCAGATGCTGAGAAAAGCACTGGATTGGATTAATATATTGTGGGGTAATTAAAACCCTTGTTGTTTAGTCAAGCAAGGGTGTATATTTTGAAGAAACTGTTGATTTTTGACAGGAAAATTATATATGTGGTTGCACTTTATTTTTGAATATACTGTTTTTGAATGGGAGGCTGCTCCCAGTTATTGTAGGTGTGTAAGCTGGGGAGACCCCATTGAGTCACTATTTAGGGTAGCAAAGGTCACTTCCCATTTTTAGTGGGTTTGTTGATCATTTTTTAAGGTTGATGTTGGATGCCGTCTTTGTTGGGCACACACTAGAGCACCCCTGATTTGTTGATTTTATGTTGGGCAAATAGCTGTTTTTTTGCTGGTGATTGATGTGACATTTTTGAAAGAGTATAATTCATAAGTGATGCATGGGCCAGTTGCACAGATGAGAAAAAGAGGGAAAATGTTTCGCTAAGTGGTTTTAAGTGCACTATAAAAAGAAATACAGATTGCAAATGAAAGCATATGTGAGTGTTGTCGGTGACCAGAATTATGAGAATATTGGTAAATGTGGGACAGAGAGGAGGCATGGGAGATGCACCATAAATAATGCAGAGTCATGCAGATGTTACACATGTACACTTAGCATGTGCACCAGGGCAAGAGCAGATTGGACAGGATTCAAGAGGGGGACCGTGTTTCCCCCATTATATAATATAAACTACATAATACAAGGGCATTTCGAAAAGAAAAGGAAAAAAAATGTCTAGAATCACACAATTGCGAAAGGGTGTCGCAGAGAATAGAAATGCAATTATGAGTGCACATGACAGTAAAAAGTACATTAATGCAGTAATGAATGACATTAAGCTAAGAACATTGAATAGTTATGGGGACTAGCAAGAATAAATGAACCAAAAACACCTTTTTGGGAAAAATATTGGGAACTCATGCATTAATGCAAAAATGTGTATTTATAATGAAGAAGCAGTGGGTAATGAGGATAAGTGCTCGCAAAGCGCACTCGGACTAAGGTCACACACAATATGATGTATTTAAACAGCTGTATTGAGAAAACATAAGGACAAAAATGTATTTTTCATAGAAGCATACACCCTGACTGGCCTGACTTCTAAGAATAAGGAGTCCTCTATTTAGGGGTTTTGCAGGGTTTGTTAAATGAAAATATATTTAGGAATAAGTACAAGCAGACTGAGCATGATATGAATTTTTATTATGCATGATGTCACTCTCACCTGAATCTCCGGAGGAGTGATGGAGTTTCCCAACCTCGGCCCTGCCCTCTTCTCACCCGGAATACTGGGAGTTTAACCTGGAAGGAGAATGACGGGTTAGTGAGGGGTGCTACCCAAACCCAGGGAACCCCCTCCCCCCTCTGTGTGCTGCAATATAGTTTCTGGGGGCTCACCTCTTAGTTTGGGATGGCGGACCCTCCGTCTTGCCTCTGCAGGGGCGCTACGGTGTGGGACCAACATGCTGTTGCGCTGACTTGGTGCTGGTTGCGCTGGTTCGGCGATGTAAACGCCACCGGTTATTTTGGATAGTGGAGTTCTGGAGCTCACAAAGAGTGTCCCAAGGCCAGTTACCACACTGGAAACTTTGTACTGCGGGAATAGCAGATGTGCACAAAAGGAGTCCTTTTTGGAATAAGGTAAGTGCTATATGTCCTTGGAATCCCAGTTGCTTCACTGGGTTAGCGCGTGTGAAAGAGTTCAGGTTTGTATTGTCTCTGAAGGTCTTTGCAAACAAAGTGTCTTTAAGTCCTAACCTGCTTTTCCTTTGTTTTTTCTCTTTGCAGGTTGGTTGCTGGAGTCACTTGGGGGCGGAAAATACAGAAGACCTTGCATAGAAGATGAGCGGGAGTGACTTGTCGGTCCGCAAGTGGAAAAGGAGTCGCGAAAACTCCAGAGGGGCGCTGAAAAAAGGTGAGCAGTATACTGCTTGTCAGCTTAGGTCTCTGTTCTTCTCTTTTCAGGAGAGGTGATCGCAGTGAAGACTGATCTGCCAGTCACAAGGGCTGAAGAAAGCTGTAGAAGTCTCAGGAACCAGGTAAGCGTGTGCTCGAAGCTACAGAAAGCACACGAAGCATGGGATGCTCATTGGGCGTGGCTTTTATAGAGAGCCACTCCCGAAGACTAGAGTGTTCAACTTAGTTCCGGGGTGGCACAAAAAGGATCCATACTAGTGAAACAGGAAATCTCATGTTATTCTATGGGAGTAGGGAGTACCAATGGATGAAATGGATATTAACCCTATCCTTGCTCGCCATGCTCTCACCCACAGTGCTCCTGTCTGTTTTCCCCTCTTGCCATGAATTAAATATGAAGGTGACTCAGAAGTGCTAGCTATGCTAGTGCCCATGACACATGATGAAGTGATTTAGGTCAAAATCTCTGTCATGAAATGCTTATAAGGAGAGGGGGAGTGACACACACACACATGCACACACGCATGCGTACACACACACACACATACATGCATACAGACACACATTATTTTGTGGAAGTACAGGCAATCAATGGATTGCAGGCTACATGCACACAAAAAACACACATGTAGTCAGAAGAAGGAATTCAATACTACAATAAGAACACACATACAGGATGCTTTTGCTTTATATTAGGAGCACCAGTTAGGGATATTATGTTTTGCGAAAAATGTGATGTAAAAGAAGTTAGATTTTTTTTTAAGGTGGGTGAGGATCTGCTTGCTTATATTCAAGAGCACTGAACTCTTGAAGCATGGGAGCCGAGGTGAAAAACAGTGGCAGATTTTATGTCAGGCATTGTCTGGGCGGGTACAGAGGTGCTTAAAAAGCAAGTAGGAATGGAAGCAAAACCGTAACATGATATACAGTTGACTATAGTACATTACTGTTAGCTGTTACAGGAGAAGGATAAAAAGAAAAACAATGGTAGGAAAATTGAGGAAGCCAAGTTAGTTCAGAAAAAATTGTCAAAATATGCCATAGAAGGGGCGGTATTGAAAAGTGGAGAATGACTGGGAATACAGCAAGCAGTGGGTACATCACAGTCAAATAATCAGCACCAGATGGGCCAATGAGGGAATGGATTTGTGCCACAAGGCAGAGGAGTGGGAAACATAGGAAGAGGTGGTTTAACAGAATAATCAAAGTAGTTTTCAGAGTATATAGAATGAGAGTCAGAATATGCAAGGAGGGTTTAACCAGGGGGGACTAGTTAGACTGGGTCCTCCTGTGTATTGGATGTGTGGGATGACAGGGCACATTGCACGGACATGTGGGAGCCAGGTTTATGTACAAAATGGACAATTCTCAAAGGGGGAGGAGCTCATTCTCCTGCATTTAGCTCACAAACTAGGCAAGGGTTTGCCCAGGGTCAGACATTGTATCAGACACAAGTGCTGAGAGTGCTTCAGGTACAGCAGCTAGAGCAAGTGCTAATGAATTCACTGGAAGGGCAGTTGTAATGAGCCCTCATGCAGATTAAGCAATATGTAAATACAGAACAGGTATTGACACCCAGAATAGGAGTTGCCAAAGTGGTAAGAGGAAATCATTTAGCAGGAACAGGGGTATGCATGCACCCACAATAGGACAGCTCCTGGGACGACTTGATGTGTTCCGAATTCGTAATGATATTAGGCCCCCAAGAGGAGCCAAGGGTTAATGTGATGGTAGGAGGCAAAACCTTTGCTTTATTAGTAGACACTGGGACTGTACGTCCATGAACGAAGGAGGAAAGGTGTCCAATGGTGGGAATCGCCATGGGTGATCAGGGTTTTTTTGGAGCTAGGGGTTGAGTTCCTTTTGTTGATGAATTACCAGTCTCTATGGGAGAGTGTGACATGACTTATCCTTTGTTATATTTACGAAAGACACCAGTTAATATTTTGGGAAGGGATTTAATGACAAAACTTAACATGATGATTTAATTTATTGACCAAGGAATAGTGTGTTCCACTCTTGGAATACACTATTTAAATGCACAAAATCTATACTGGCATTCACAGGGAAAATGGCTCTGTGAGTTGTTTCAGTGGAGCCAGAGATTTTTCTTATCATGAGTTGAGTATTCCATTAACATGGCTATCTGGCTTAGTGGGGAGGACTGTGAGGATACCCGACGAGTTTTTGCTCAGACAATAGATATTTATGGACAAAGAGGGGCACAAATAATCCCACTAGAGTTGAAAGCAGCCACAGTACAAAGAAAATCGAAATGCTCAAAGGAATGGACAATGAGAGTGGACCATGGAGGACAGTGATAGCTCTCAAGGAAGATTCTACGTTGATTGACGTCACTGATGAGGACATATATAGAAAGGACTCAATAGATGAAGAAGTGGTGTTTCTTTAGGAGCATCACACACTGAAGGAGAAAAGGGAAATCGTACAGCGTGTGTGAACGATGCAGCAGCGCTCAGTATATTTTCAGTAAGACTTGGAGAGAGTGCCAAATATCCTGAGGACCACAGGCCCTTATGACATGGGTCTAGTGAAACGAAAAGGGGAACAGAATAAAGTACACATATGTAAGGGATTATAAATATGTAGAAAATGAGAGGTTTGCATTGTAATTAGACTAATTAATGTAAGATAATCATAAATAGATGAGGATAAAAGTGCAGAAGTAAGAAGTTCAAAACTAAAAGATTGACGACAATTCAGGGGGGACAAATAAATAAATAATGAATGAATGAATACATTATTGAATGAATGGACATTAAAGCATTAAATACAAGGTGCAAATAAAGGAACAAAGAATAACATTATGAGACAAGGGTGATGGAGGAAGGTCTGGATAAGATATCCAGATT
Source organism: Ambystoma mexicanum (assembly GCF_040938575.1). NCBI lineage: Eukaryota > Metazoa > Chordata > Amphibia > Caudata > Ambystomatidae > Ambystoma > Ambystoma mexicanum. Next base: position 140,435,682 of record NC_090930.1, on the reverse strand, counting down.
TCCAAACAATAAGCACAATGTATAGTGCTGGTTACAATTGATTAGTGTAGTGTATCTTGATGAAAATAAAAAATGATTGATGATAGGCAAAAATAAAAAGTTATGGATGGCCAAGATCGATCTAACAAATAAGATAAATTCTTATAGAACCACACCAAAGAACATATGAGAGTAACAAAAACATTGTTCATATGTATATGATGATGTCGATTTATGTTTTACAGGTCAGGTGAAAATTATTTTTGTTTTTGAGCACGGAGGAATGCCTACTTGGCCTTAGCATAGTATAGCAATATAATGGGAAGAGACATTATATTATGACAAAGGTGGGTATAAGTGGACCAGTACAAAATGAAAGGTAAGTATCAAGTTGACACAGCAAGTGTGTGAACAAACTATTGATCATTAGTATGAGTAAGAGGACCCAGGTGAGTACAGAAGAAAGGCAGTAAGGGATACAGTCTTTCAAATAGATAGCATTTTCCCAAGGTAGGTGCAAACAAGTGTGAGCATAGAATAGCATAAGATATACAAGTATGGCCATATCTAACAACGAGAATGAAGACGACTTTGGATAGAAATTAGAGTATACTTTTTGTAATTCTGGTAACAGAGAAATGCTGAATAGGTGCACTTGGCAAATGCATAAAGTTTTGTGGATAGGCAAAACGATGTATGCCTGCATGTTGCACTCGCATGCACTTAGTAGAATCAATGCTGGGTTTCTAATAACAAGGGTAGGGAAGGTTAGCGCAGGTAGGACAATGTAAAAATTACAATTATGTCTCAACAGAATAAACACAGCAAAGAACGAAGAGACCGCAGTCCCACACCATCAGCAGGAAGACTTCAAAAGTACAGAGAACATTTTCAGCATAGCAGGAAATATTAAAACACAGGACACGTATGGAAAGGTCGAAGGAATTTCAATGTGCACTAACGTGTCTTTGGGGACAGAAAAATGGGCCTACATTTCAGTGGGCTGAAAGTGTCAAAAGATTTCCTCAGTAACTATTTTTGAACAAAAGGAAAGAGCAAAGGTCCATCTTGAGGAAATAACTGATTGCTTTGCCAACGTGATGAAATGACTTTTGCCTCTATTTTGGTTTTCTAAAAGTAGCAGGAACCCATACCCGCATCTTCTTCTTCAGCTACGGATGCACCAAGAAGATAGAAGGGGAGCGATTGAAGAAAACACATCCTTTTTTCGAACAAATGTTTTGAATTTGTCACATTGTCTATTTTGTCATTTATAAAGAAGGAGACTGCATGACTCTTTGGTTTGAGAATGTCACCCACAGAGGAAATGTTTCCTTTAGTGCACTATGCAGTTGTGAGAAAAAAAAAGAAAATCCCATGAGAAAATAGGGCAATGCCAGGAAAAAGCCAAAGATGCATATGCTTCATGTCATAGCCACAATCTAGTATCAGCCAGTATGTGTTAAGAATGAAGTGACGCCAAGAGATGCTGAAAACAGAGAAAGAAACAGCCATCCTATTCTATTTGAATAAGAGAAAATGCAGTAGAGATTGTTTGGGAGGCAGGAGTGTTTAAAGGAAACATATAGGTATTTAAGGATTGGGATTGAGGAGGCAGTACTGACGATAAAGATACGCCTATTTTTCAAGAAACTCATTCAGTTTTATATTGCAGATGGACGAGAGATACTTACACACCAGGTGATTGACGACAACCGATCCTGTGACTAGGGAGAAAAACCCAGTATGAAAAGGGTTTAGAGGGACCCAGCCAGGTGCCCATTTGCAACCGCTTTTGTGAAACGTTTGTCCCTATGAGACGCCCCCATCCTTGTGTTCCCCAGAAACAATCGAATGCCCCCCCCTTTTTTGACTATTCGAATCAGAAAATTGAGAGTTCAAGTACTCTGCAGTGTAAAAACAGTGAAATCAAAAGGACTGGCCTCTTAAAGGGGCCATCAAACTCGCTGCAAAACAGCTCAAAGGACAAGTAAAAATAAATGAACTAAACATGAAGAAGGTCTGTGGACGTGGAATAAGCTAAAAACAAGATGAATGGGATGCAAGATGTACTGATGGAAGAAAATGTGCATAGGGAGAGAGCGGGAAACAAGAAAGTGTCATGTGGTGGGAGGAAGGAAAAAGTGTACAGTAGAAATTGCACGTAGACAGAATAAGAGAAAGTGTGCTGGTGGGTTCCCTCAAGGAATGATTTCTCTCGATTTTCGTGGTGGCCAAAAAGAAATCACTTGTTGTCTATGTTATGTTTACATTTACAGGGTAATTCATAGAATTCAGTGCACAAGTGGTGCACGCGGCTGGCGCATAGTGTGCGTGTGTGAATTTCTGCGCCAGCCGCGTGCGCTAAAATCAATTTCCGCGCACAATGTATTCATGGATTTTAGTCTCCAAAACCAGCCGTGGTGCAGAGTGGCGCAGCGACCCTGCAGCAGCGCCAGTTACGCCCCCAAGCCCTCCCTGTGCGCCATGCACAGGGCACAAATCCTGTACATGGTGCACAGGCCCCGAACCACGAAAACGCCAGTAAAACTCCCAGAGCACCCCTCTGAATACATGTACACCCTGGCGCGGGGAGTTTCCCACGCGATTGGCCCTGTGCGAGCGGGGTATGTGTGTTACTGGGGTGCGCGGGAACTTTCACACACGATTGTCCCTGTGCAAGCGGGGTATGTGTGTTACTGGGGTGCGTGGGTACTTTCACACGAAAATTTGCTGTCAGAGCGGGTTACGTGTATCCAGTGTGGTGCGCGGGGAGTCCTACACGTGAATTGGCAGTGTGGGTCCTCCCAGGTGTCCTCTCTACCCCCTCCACGGCCCCTGCAGGCAGCCCACACCACAGGGGACTACCCTGCACCCCTGGACATGTCCCGCAGGCAGCCCGTCCACCATGGCCATGCCCCCCAGCCAGGCCACGTGTCACGTTGCACTAGTGATCACCAACTCATGTCCCCCAGCATCCCCACCCCCAGCAGTGAGAGGCACCTGCCAGCAGGCCCCCACTCATGTCCCCCAGCACCCCATCCCCCAGCAGTGAGGGTCATCTGCCAGCAGGCCCCCACTCATGTCCCCCAGCACCCCCACCCCCCAGCAGTGAGCGGCACCTGCCAGCAGGCCCCCACTCATGTCCCCCAGCACCCCCACCCCCCAGCAGTGAGGGTCACCTGCCAGCAGGCCCCCACTCATGTCCCCCCCTACATGAAATAAAGATGCACAATCATGGCCCACTTCTAAGCCAAAATACAACAGCACGCCACCCCATTACTGAGATGCAATGATTTCCCAATCAAACCCACACTGACCTCAAGATACAAACCAAAAGTATGTACATCAATACATCCACACATGTCCGTCACACACACACACCCCCATTGGCATTGATTGTGTAAACCCACATTTTCACATGCATTAACCCAATGAGCAAATCCCACACATGGAACTAAAATATGAAAATGTATTATGTACAAAAATAAATCAATAAAATGAAAGCACAACAAAATAGCAAACATGAAATGAAAAGCATGTGCAAAAGAAGAGTAAATGAAAAGTATAACCAATACAAAGAAATCCAAAAGAAAAATAGTCCAAACTTTCCCTCCACCAATGCAAATCCAAAGGAAACGTAAAAAAAATCCATTGATCCATGGTGAAATCAAAAGAAAAAGTTCAAAATAATCCATTGTCCAACTATGTACAATCCATTGTCCAAAAGAAAAATCCATTAATCCATGTACAAAATCAAAATCAATCCAACGTCCAACTATGTACAATCAAATTTCCAAGGGTCCATGAGCCCAACGAAACAAATGAAACCTATCTCATAACCTACCTAACAAAAAAACTATTTACAAAAGTGTGGGCATAGTCCAAAAGCCCAAAATAAAGAAAAAAAAGGAAACCTAACACTATAAACTATTTACAATGGCGACGGGCAAGTCCTGTGGCTCACTCAGTGATGTTTTCGGCCAGGGCATCATCGAACTCCATGTCTATTTGCTGGAGGCGGGCCTCTGTCCTGGCCCTGAGGTCTCGCAGGGAGGCACCCATGGCCTGTTCCAACTCCCTGCGAGTCGCCTCGAGGCACTCTGCCTGCCTCAACGCCCGACGCATGGAGAACTCTGCCCTGACCATGGTGAGCCACGCCTCTTCCGCCCGCTGCCGCTCCGCACCTATATGCTGGCCCAACCGCAGCCACATGGAAGACACATCCATTCCAGGGTTCTCCTGCCCTCTGGCCGATGCATGCCCCCCTGATGCCGATGGCCCTGAGCCATCATTGCTCCCACCTAGAGCCTGCTCCTGCTGCTGTCCATGTGCCCTGTCCGATGATGCCTGCACATCCTCCATCAGCTGGTCTCGATTTGTGGTGTCCACCCCTGCTGGACCGCTGACTCCCGACTGTGGCAGGGATGGGATCTCCACCAAGCCGGCTGTCTTGTTCAGGCCAGGTCCACAGGGGGCCCTGGTGGAATCTGGGCTGGAAGACGGCAGGGAGAACGACTGGCGAATAGTCTCCACAGAGGAGGAGAGGTCCGTCAGATTGCGCATCACATGTAGGAACCCTCCAACCAGGGCCACACCCAACAGTGCCACGGGACTCTGCTGCTGTTTGTGATGGCGTGCATTCTCCGCCCAGGAAGAACGCACATCATCACGAATGTCACGCGTGCGCAACGCGACACCAATCAGGACGGAGCCCATACGTTCATTGGACCCCTCGTCCGCAGGTAGTGGAGAGGCAGATGACATGGCACTCTCCCCTACCTGCGTACGGGCCTGGGACGGGGCATCCCTGCTGGTGCATGGTGGTGCAGTAACAGCGTCAAGGACAGGGACATGCACAAGCCCCTCCGCGGTGACCTGTGCTGCCTCCTGACCCTGTCCCTGGACTGCACTACTTGCACCAGTGGTACTACCCCCACCAGGCCCCATGTGCGGCTCAGTAGTGGGCTCAGTAGCGGGATCCTCCTCCAACCTGGATGTCACCGGCCCTTCCGCCACAGCCGTAGTGGCAGATGCGGAACCAGCCCCCTCGCTCCCGGATGAGGGCAAGTCCTGGGAGGGTGGCTGGGCCTTGCATCGCCGCCCAGTGGAGGCATCCCCGCCGCTTGGCTCCACAGCGCCGTCTCCGCCCTCTTCTTCACTTGACGCTGCGCAGAGGGAGACATAGAACACAAGCATCAGGGTACAGTACAATATTCGCCTAGACAGGAAGCAGTAACACATGAGTGGCAGTATCTAACGTCACTTCCATCCTGTCCCTCCACAACACATGGGTGAATGCACGCAACACACATGTATAAACAGGCTCAGCGCCTGCAATCAACATCAGCATCCATGTACAAGGGCCTCTATTAATCCTAATGTTGCCTTCAAATTCACATGCATCATGGCTCACACTGATCCCATGCACACACATCACCGGAGGGTCATTCATCATGCCTTGTACACCACAGACACATTGGAGAGACAGTGCATACAACGGTGACCACACTGCATGAGTGAATGTACACATCATCACGGACATGTGTCATGAATCCATGGCGTATCAAAGTCACAGACACACTTCTCAGACACAAACACATGTGCACCATACATGTACATGACAGCAGCACCCATCCCTCACACCCCCACCATGTGCAAGAACAGACACTGGCATGTTTTCATGTGTGCATTTGCCATACAGCTCCCCATGTTGCATTGGAACCCATGCACCAACCATGTGGTTCGCACATTACTGGTCTCACATGCATGAACTTGATGTCCCTGCACACACACATCCATACATGGTCCATGTCACACATACAGGCAAGTATCAGACTACCAGCACACTGCAACATGCCCTGTCTCACACACAATGCTTGGCTACTTACCGCTCAACTCCAGACGGGTTTTCCTCCGAAGGATCTGGGTGTGGAGCGCTGGGCATACGTGTTCCAGGACCCTCATCTGGATGTCACTCATGCTGACCCGGCCTCCCTCTGCGAGGCGCCAGGCCTTGTGGAGGGTCCTGGACCTGAAGTCCTCCCAGCGCTTCTTGACGTGCTTGATGTCGCGGGTTGCCACCCCCTCCGCGTTGATGGCAACCACTACGTCGTCCCAGATCCTCTCTTGTCCTTCCTTGTTGGCGCGTGATGTTCCGAAGAGGGCATCATACTGCCCCAGGACATGCTCCACCAGGACACTAACTTCCTTCACACTGAAGCTGGTGGCCCTCTGCGTCTCTGGCTGGGGCTCGCCAGTGGTCTCAGATGGTGTTTGCCCTGACATGGCGACCCCCGAGGCAGGCGTGGGTGGGCAACTGGGTCCTGGGGCTGGGCTGTGGAGTGATGGTATCCCTGTCGGGAGTCTTCTGTTCCAGCAGGGGCGGACACAGCAACTGGAATCCTGGCTGATGTGCAGGCACCAAATACCAGGGCATGTGGGCAGCAGGCAGGCAGGCAGGCAGCAGCAGATGGCAGGTGGGAGCATGCTCGGGGCTCTTGGGGGCAGTAATTCGGCCTTCTGGGCAGGAGCGTGGTCTTCCGTGTGTTGCGTGGCCAGCTTGATACGGGGTGATTTGGCACGTGAAAATCTTGCACGTCGGCGTGTAATTCGAGGAAAGACCCTTAGCGCGTAAGCGCTTCTGTCACGTGACTCGCGTGGGCATTTCCCTCCTGACGTGGGCATAGTGGTTCAGCACGTGTGAAAAACTGCACGTCTGCGTGTGAATGCGTGTAATCTGAGGAAAGGGCCTACGCGCGTAAGCGTTTCCATCAATACGGGTGCATGTTCATCATACACGTCCAGAAACTGCACGTCCGAGTGTCAGCGCGTATAATTGGAGGAAAGGGCCTTAGCGCGTACACACGTAAGTGACGCTGTACGTGTGAGCCGCTTTAAAAGGTACGTGTAGGACCCCATTTCCTTCAAGTTCGTACTCCCTGTTACTTCTGACAGCGTTCATTTTTTTTTTTGGGCCTGTTTCCTCAAACAGCGTTCACTTCTTCTTTTGTCCTGTCTCCTCAGACATCGTACAATTTTTCTTTTGGCGGGGGTGTTTTCAACGTGCATATGCGCATTTTTTTCACCTTCTTTTTCCAGGCAGATGGTGAGTCGCGCACGCATTTACCAACTGTGCTTGCCCCGTGTGTTGCATACCCCTTCAGAGGTAATTGTAGGCTGCGTGTAACACGCGTATGCTTATTTTTGTGTTTCTGGGTGCCACAGCGCTGTGCGGGTTCATTTTTCCACGCACGTGGTCCACGAGGGGTTGCGTGCACGTTACTTTTTGTTTTCGGGGTGCCTGTGCGTTGCGTGACCCGTCATCTTCCCCCAGGGGTCACAGACAGCCTTGCTAGAGCACTAGGGTACGAATTCCATCTAGTACCCTACCCCTTTCACCCCCAATTGCCCAGGACAATTGTTTACTGCAACTCCCATATGCACAACAACATTAGTGCCATGGTTGGGAGGCGACCAAGCGTAAGTGAGGCAAAGGCGGCCGACCTCCAAAAGGTGGGCGTGGTGGGCGCGGTAGGGGATGTGGCCAGGATTTTCAGGGTGCCCCTAGACCCCCATGTGTGGAGGACCAATCGGGGACACCCATGCTCCCCCCCCCCATGGTTGAGGGAAACGTGGCTGACACCATCCCAGCTCAGCCCTTGTTGGACCAGCCCATTGTGGCACCTGACCCGGCACAGGATGACTCCCAGGCTGACTTCCAGGTCAGCAAGTCTGAGCCACGTATGCCGGTGCAAGTTGGTGTCACCAGGCCACGTGGATCTGGGGCAGCGATGTCATCTGCTGCCCCAAGTAGGCAGGGTGGGGAGGCTGCAGGGGCAGCTGCAGATCTATCCACCCCAGCTCGGAGTCTTCCAGCCGGGACAGTGTCGGTCGTGATCCATCAAACTGATGTTGCCCCTGCCAACATCACACTTCAGCCAATGCCTGAACCAAGACCTATGGTCATTGTGCCTTCGCACACTCCCAGTACCCAGTCCACCTGCGCTTCTGCCCCTACTGACCAGAGTGGCGCAAGCCACTCAGGCTCTGCTCCACCTTTGAAAAAGAGGAAGAAGGGTGCTCTGGCGCTACAGGCTGAGACCCCAGACACGGCAAAACAGCCCTGCACGTCAAGGAAGCCTAGCTTTAGTGACCCCGAACTCGATGGACTTGTGACCTATGTGTCGGCACATAGCCGCGAAATGGTGGTGACTGCAGGGTGCAAGACCACACCTGGTCAACGTAGGGCACACTGGCAGACCATCGCGGACCGCATAAGTGCCCTTGGATTTGTGAGGCGCACAGCTGATGATTGCTACAAGCGGTGGAATGACCTGAAACGCAGAGCAAAGAACAAGCTGGCCTCAAATCATGCCGCTACTCTGGTGACTGGCGGTGGGTCTCCACCAGAGGACAACAAACTCACTGAACATGAGTCTGTTGCTGGGACCTTCGTCACAGAGGAACAGATCCAAGGCGTGGGAGAGCTACCTGATTATGAGGCATTGTCCGGTGAGTGCCCATGCATGTGTGTTTAATCCATGTCTATGTTGTTTGGGTGACGGGTTCTGATTGAGTGCCAGGTGAGGGTGTGTACTCCTGAGTATAATGGGTCACCCATGTGCTTCCTCCAATCCATCCATGTGCCTTTGATTTGGGTATGACAGTATCCCTTCTGCCCACAGTAGCCAATTAGCCCCACATTACTGCTGTTGCACTTGAACTATCATCTTGCAACAACATTATTCTGATTTTTTCTGTGTTCATTGAGGCTGATTGTTTAGATTATCCCATTTTTCATATGCTTTTTTCATCCCTAATGCCACATATGTGACATGCTTCTGTCATTTTCTACACCCCACATTGTGCCACTTTAGTTACCTGGTTATGTGAATGTTTAAACCATTCAGGGCGAGGGAGTATTGGCCTGCTAAAATTTATTTTTAGGGCCCGTTTGCATGTGGAACATGATAGTAGTTTCCTCTCATGTTGAAGTGACCAACCATTGATGTGTACATCTGCCTACAATCACTGTCTAATTGTACACTGGATGTGTTGCAGTGTGCGGCACAGACATATTTTGCAACACTATTCTGCATTAATCTTCTCATCATGTCCATGTGACATGGATGTGTGACAGTACTCATTCACTGAAATATTGCTGTAGTTGTCTAATTTACCATGGCTATGATACATGACATCTGTGTGCTGGCATGTGTCATGTATTGGACATGCCACTCACAGGCTGATGTGTGATGCCAGTGGTACACGACATGCTGCAAATGTGTTGCTTTTCCATCTTGGTGTCCTCATTGTCTGCCTTTTTGACTCCCCTTCAGAATCATTGACAGTGCATGCATGACAGGGGTCATGTGGGACATGTGTTAACCATGTACAGGATCTCTGTCTTGTCAGGCCTATGCATGTGCTATGGTGCTCATGCCTGTTTCCATTTCTTGTGTTTCATGTTTTTGCAGGGGACGACGGACTTGATGCTGGTGAGGTTCAGGAGATGGTGCAGATCCAGGAGGATTCTCAGCCACGACCAGGCACCACTGGGGACGTGGTGTGGTTGTGGGTGAAAACACTTTAGTACTGCTGACCATACTGTTGAGGGGTGCCTCTGGGTGCAGCTCCCCAGACCTCTATTCAGGTGCTGAGTTGGATGATGAGACTTCTGTGATGTCGCAGGTCAGTGCTTCTGGTAGGGATTCTTTTCTGTCCAACCCACCTGGACCAGGGGGATGGGGATGGGGCATGATTGTTTAGATTATCTATGGGGATGTCAGTGCTGGTAGGTCCGCCTTTGGCGGTTACGGATGCAGGGTCACACTCCACAGCATCTGATCCTGTTCCTGGGCCAACAGATCAGAGGGGGAATGCAGTCCTGCAGCCTCAGGCAGTGCCAGCACAGCAAGGTGCAGATCGCCTTGCCCCAAACAGGTGTGGTGCCCGCCAACTCGGTGGCCGTGCACCACCAGGCAATACTGTATCGGAAAACTCAATGTACGGTATGGCAACCCAACAGGCACCATCAGTAGAAATGATGGCTCAGGCAATGGAGAGGGTGGCCACTTCCATTATCCCCACTGAAAGGCAGATGGAGCAACAACAGCAGGCAACAGACTCCATTTGCCAATCACACAGGGAAGACATGTTGGCGTCCAACAGGGACCGACGGGCGGCACTGGAGACTGCGCGGATCCATATCAATAGAGTCACAGGGAAGCCCTGAGGGTGGAACGCCATAACCTCAGGCAGAGTCTGCTTGAACTTGAGGCTTCCCGAAATGTTAGGGCAGAACAGCAGCTGGAGCAGCTCGCACGTTCGCTCTCAGCTGAGCTGCAGGCAACACATTAGGAGATCCGGGCATTCCGCGAGGCCATGCGTGCAGAAGTGCAGGCAACCCGTGACGTGCTGCATGGGTATCTCGCACTTTAATCCTCCAGAATCAGACCTTCCAGACCTGCATGCTTGCTGCTATGGAGTACCATACCAGGGCTTTGCGTGGGCTGCCTCCCATAGTGCCACCACCTCCTGATGCAGCAGCAGAGGGTGAAGAGACCGACAGCAGTTCTCCCACAATGGCATCGCCGTGCAGGCCATGAGCCCATGGAGGTATTTTTTTGTTTCGCAACATCCATGCAGATGGGTGTTGGTGTGCACCCTGTCCTCGAACCTCCTGGGTGCCCCCCCTTCTCCCCACATGGCCATTTTTGATTTTCTTTTTTTTTTTACAATGTGTTGCCTTGTGTGGCTCCCGTGGGCATCCACTGTATTCCGGCTGGGCACATGCAGGCTTGTCCTGAGTTTGGGTTAGATGCTTGGGTTTGTGACACACACACCCCTCCTGCTTCCCGTTTCCATGGGCTTGCAAAGGGTGTGACCAAGTGACAGTGACTTACACTGTGACATTGGGCTCCCATGAGCTGTGTGGGCAGTCTGTAGTCAATACTGTGTGTACATCCCTAGTGGGTATTGTTGTATTGTATGGTGTATTGATATGTGCTTGTGCATCTATGTCTTCCTCCTAATTTGCAGGTTCCTTCCTCATGTCTTCACAAGGCCATCTCCTTTGCAGATGGAGTTCATGTTGTATGCAGTACACGGACACATTTGCATGGCAGCAACACTCTACAGATGGAAGGGGTCGATGTACTGGCTTATTCAGGTTGTAAGACTACCACTACTTTGACTTAGTACTGTCATGTTTTTGTAATGTTTCATGGTGTGCTGCTGTATTGTGTTGGTGGTAAGTATTTGTTCATGTTCATAAGTATTTGTTTATGTGTGCTGTTTGTTATTGATTACTGGGAGCATAGTGTCTGTGGGCAGTTCCCATTTGGGACAGTGAACTTTGTGACACTTGTGTCAGGTCTTGTGCATTGCTTTGTTTGCTTTCACATTGCATGACATGCCATGGTGTGTTCGTTGGCGGAGCTGGGGAGGGGTTGGGTGACATGGTGCTATTTTCAAGTTGTATTTTGCAAGGGGTAGTCATTCATGCAGCATAAATGTGTTTTTTTTGTGACACAGCATTGGTTGTCTTTCAGCAGGTAGGGATGCACACAATGCAACAATTACAGGTGACCAATCTCAGGCTGGTATGGTTGTGACAGTTGACTGTCCCTTATGTCGTCATCATCATTGATTGTCAGCTGGTATGTGCCAGGGCTGTGTTCACTCCACAGGGGTGTGATTTTAGGTGAAGTAATTAGCCACCAGCTGCGCACGGGCTGCCTCACCACATGCCGTTTTCCCTCCCATGCGCAGCGGCCCTGCTTGTGGTTGGGGATGTGGGGGCACCACCATGTCCACGGGCAGGCCCTGGCGTGTTGCAACGTTGTGCAGGACACATGCTGCCACTATAATCCTGCACACTACTGGGGGCGCGTATAGCAGCTGCCCACCAGAGAGGTCAAGGGAGCGAAAGCGTGACTTGAGCACTCCGAATGTGCGCTCCACTATGCCCGGGTTGCAATATGGGCTGTGTTGTATCTTACCTCGGGTGGTGTTGTGGGATTCCGAATTGGCGTCATCATGTGGGTGCTCAGTGGGTAGGCACTGTCCCCTGGGGAGGTGATGATGGCTATCATTAGTGGGGTTGTGACATTACTCAGTATCTGACATGCATGCATGTGCAGGGGCATTTATACTCACCAGGCAGCCATGTATCGCCATGCCGCCCAGCTTCTAGGTCCCGGTTTAGGGTTGACATTCTGTAAATGAAACTGTCATGGGTGGACCCTGGATAGTTGGCATATACTGAGGTGATGATTCCCTTGGCATCACATACTACCTGCACGTTGATGGAATGCCAGTGCTTGCGGTTTCTGTAGATGTGCTCAGTTGCACTGGGAGGACGTAGAGCCACATGGGTGCAGTCAATGGCACCTAGAACTTTGGGGAAGTGTGCCACCCCGTAAAAATCCTGGATGACACTGTGCCTTTCTGCAGGTGTTCTGGGCAGGTATGTGTGCCTGCGGACTGATGGGCATGCAGTCATGATGGCCAACACCTGGTGCAGGCAGCATGACTACGTGGCCTGTGAGACCCCCTCCCACTATGGCAGTAGTCCGCTGAAATGAACCAGTGGCCAAGAAGTGCAGTACATTGAGCAGCTTTTCCAAGGGGCTCAGTGCTTGGGAGCACAGGGTGGGTGATGTGAGGTCATCCTCCCACTCACTCACCATGTCGAGTATTATGTGAGGTGGAAACCTGTACCTCCCATACACCTGGTCATCAGGCATCCCAAAAAGGTTGGTTCTGGGTGTAAAAATTCTGGGCCTGACTATCCTCCTCCTCCTCCTGCAGTATCCCACGACCACTGCTGCGAGGAACGGTATATTCATCTTGGCGTCTGAGCTTCTTTGTTGTTTGTGTGCACTTTTATGCTGCGCGGGTCCACGTACGCTTGCTTCCTGCAGGCATACGTGTTTCCGGATTAGCACATCTTTTTTGGCGCACACGTTAGCCCCGTTTGATTCCATGAATAGGTGTTGTAGGCGCGCGTGTGGGCGTTCTGCGCATTTGCCTCCTATACTTCGCCCGCAACGCCCCATTGTCATGCGTTGTTCCCCATTCCACGTGTTACGCCTACTTGTGTTGTGTGCGCTTCGCTATGTGCGCTTCGCTATGTGCGCTTTCGCCGTGTGCTTTCGCGCGCTGTTTGAAGACGTGTGCGCCAGCGTGCGCCACGCAGGATTTTAGCGCACATCCATGGATTTACATGCGCACGGACTTCCATGAATCGCTGCGTGCGGGTTTCGCTGCAATTTTTGCACTTGCGTTGCGATTTGCACACTTTCGCAGAAATTTTCAGCGCACATTAATTCCATGAATCGGCCTCTTAATTGGGTAATGTCATGATCCCCAGCCAGTTCTCAGAGTAACCCATGGTTCCTTAAGGGTTACATTTCGCTCTGGTAGTGGGAGAGGGTCTAGTTTCCATTAGATCCTTATAGAAAGACATTGGAAATTCATGTTCCCTGATGGCCGCCTGGTGGCGCCAACAAGGAACTAATCTTGCAGGTCTAGTCTTTAAGCTACCTCTGATACAATTAGCCATTTCCTGAGGAGACTTGCGCTTCGCGTTGCTGACTGCCTTGCAGTACGGACGCTCACCGCGGTCTCCAAAGAATTCCTGTATGAATCCACAGTCTGCCCATTTTTTCAGAGTTTTTCCTTTCTTGCCTCTGTATTTTTGTACTCCTTCCATAGTCCGTTATTCGCCTGTCAGTTTTTTCCCTGTAACCACGTTTCCACTTCAATGTTTTAGTCTCCTGTTTTTTCCTTTTCCTCAGAGGTTCGGAAGAATTCTGCCTTCTCTCACGCAAGTACCGTTTTGGGTTATTCCCGTGTATAACAAGATTGTTTAGTGAAACTTCTGTGAGAGAGTATTATTAACTATGGACTATATTTTAATTCAATTACTGTGCCTTTTCTATTGCCTATGTTATGCGCTTTCATTGTGCTCCGCACTCCTGTGTTATGTTCATTGGCTGTGGTGGGTTTCGTGTTACAGTGCATTTTTCCCATTGCCTCAGCGGTGTGAGTTAGTGCTCTGCACTCTTGTGTTACACTCATTTGTTGAGGTGGTTTTCATGTCACACTACATATTTATATACACTGCTGGTACCCGTTTTAGTTTTCCTTGAATTAGGTTTTAGTGTATTGCGGAGTTCTATTAGAGTGGTGTGGTTTTCTATGTGACCATTTATAACCTCTCTTGACTGATTCAAAAGGTCACTTCTGCCTTCAGTTACTTCCGCATTTAGGAAACCCTTAATTGAAGTTATTTTCTTTCACAGCTAAATATTCACTTCAATCATTGCTATTAAGGGTGCCTTATTTCATTGCCATTTCGTTTGCTGCTTGTTATTTTTTCAATAAGAAGTCATCCACACGACACTTCTCTTCAGGACATGCATCCCTGTGTTAATGCAAGATGGAGAGCTCACAAAAAAAGAACTTAAGGTGAGCTTCTTTAGGTGTTGGTTAAACTTATTCTCTTCCTGTTTTTAGAAGAGTTAGATTACTAAGGGAATTCTAATTAAGGAGGGTTGTTCCTTGTTATTCTTTTTACAGAAATTGTAATTCTCTGAAGTCAAGGAAGTTCTTCAAGGGCGTCCCCGCAGAGTCACAGGTGAGTGTTACAGGTAATGGGGGTGGGATCCAGACAGAAGTTGTTCTTGAGGATATGCACAACAAAGTTCAAAAGGGTGCAACGTTGCAATGATCTTTTGACAAAAATAGATAAATATATGTTTTAGATTGAGAGTACACAATGATTGGAGACACTGTCGATTCCATAGAAATGTTATTATGATACCTCCCATGTTGAGATGAAATCACCATATTGAGGGTTTGACTGAGATGGGGAAGTATAAGTAGACTGTACATGGGGGAGGGTGGACACTGAGGGCCTGATTCACAGAGTGTTTCCCTGTGGGATTGCACCATTATAAAACACTTCTGTGAATCGGGCCCTAGGTGTAGTGGTCGTTTATTGAACAGTTGTTTAAGTACTGACCAGAGGGGGGGGGTGTATGAGGGTATCAGAACCCCGTACCCTCTCAAACTGAGCGGAGATAATATAGGTTGATCAGTGGTTCCAGTATTGCAAAAGTCAGAATGATAGTGTTTTTTGAAGATAAAAGGGTGCATGTGGGGCGACATATATTTTTGGGGGAAGTGAAGGATGCCTCAGGTATTACATGCACATCATGAATATGTAAACATATATTCTGGAAACTGGATAGAAAATGGGTTATGCTCAAAAGTAAATTGACTTACCATTTGGTAGCAAGGTTGAACAGGCTGAGATAGATTCTACAATGGATGCCAAATACAAAATGGTGTTGTGAGACCAGGTGTGCAAAGCCCTGACTCATGCAGATAATGAATTTTCATTGACAGCAGTTCACTGTAAATAAGCAGCTCTGGGATGGTATATTTAGAAATGTTGGCAAAGAAAGCAGACATGATTGATAGTAAATAAGATAAGGACACGGGAAGGTAACAATTCGTGCAGGTAAGCTGCTTACTTGGCAACAATTAAAATGAGGTTTTTCACAGTATGAGCTGCCAATTAAACTTGGCAGGACCTGGAGAAGCAGATAAGGTATGGTTCTTGACAGGCGTTAATAGAAGTGTAATTATGTCTGGCTGGGCCTAAAATAAGTTTATCAGTTTATGTGTCAGTCAGCCGGTGCTTGCCAAAATGAGCTAATGTGGGCTCTGTGAGTGACAGATAAGCCAACCAATCACAAATAGGGAGGGCTTTTATTTAGGCTGAGAGAACCAATCAGAGAAGTAGCGTGAATTTGCATGAAAGTATTGAGTTAATAAAAAAGGCCTATAAAAGCAAGCTGATTGTAGGAGCTCTGGTACACCTTCCAGTATGTCTTTTTGAACCTGTATTAAAGATGACTGAGAACCTGTACCCGGGCGTCTGTTCCTTTGTTCTAGCCCCAGTGTCAGAGCCCACAGATGCCAAGCTGATGAAGTGCAGATGGTCCCCCTTTACAGCTATAATAACAAATGTTGACTTTGTTCAAGTAATTAGTGCAAATTAGCAATCCCATTTCCCAGACATTACCTTCATCAAGTGTACCAAACAAATAAGATCACACATATAAAATCACAGCAGGGACAGTAATGTAAAATTATTTCTAGACTATACTAACAGGTTTATTCTTTTAGGCCAATAATCAGCAGAAACTAACATTCCCCTTTCCCAACCATCACCTGCATCAATCATATTGAGCAAGTGAAATCACACAGGTAAACAAACCGTGACAAGTATATGAGCATATCTGAAAATGATTCTACCTGTCACATTAGAGACAATAACATTAAATTGTCTCCTGACTGTGATAACAGATGTTTTCCTATGCACCAGGCACGTTTTAAGTATATTAAGAGAGACCATGACAATTTGAGTGAGTTTGACCATAATAAGTAGACTAACGCAGGGCGAAATAGTTGGAGATTAGTTTCTCTAAGAACCAGTATAAGTCATCTTTCTTATACCCAAGTAAGGCAAAGCAACAGAAAGTGTGCCAGGTCTTCTATGGGTGCAGAGCATAGCTGACAAGAGTTATCCATACTGTTGTGGTAAATTGAATCTGGCCCTTGTTATTGCCATACGCTGATTTGGGTGGGAAGTCCAAAGTAAGTATTTTTGCATGCTGCTATCAGTAATAAATGCCAGTCTTCTGTTGGACATTTTGACGAGTTCCAATTGCTCACGCTTGTCCTTTATTCCTGCTACCAGATTCCTTTCTAAAGTACCTACCATAGTGCTATTTAAAATAACTTGTGATTTAAAAAAGTGTGATGCATTGATTTCTTCAAGTTTCGTTTTTGTGTCTTTGAGCCATGGGATGCTTAATAAATTGTCCCTTCTTGTTGAGAAATCTACATGTTCCTGAGTTAGAACTGCCTTGTAATTTTATTTCATGCACAACCAATGCAAGGCTGGACCCACTGACAGTTGGGCATTGATATGAGGATGTGTTCCATGTTGGTGCCATGATTTGTTGTGGTACATTGGAGTCCCAAAACATATTTAAAATGTTGATTTCTATGACTTGGATTGAATTGGTATCGCCAAAGACCCAAATTGACATACCGTATTTTTCCACTGACGCTGATTAAAATTTTAAATTGATAAACTTTCAAAATCATCTCCATAGGCTTTGCATTTGACATTGCCATGAATCGTCACACTCTCCCCTAAGGCCTGTTTGAACCTCAAAGGGTACCATGTGTTAATATTGCCGGAAGAATATCACCATACAAGAATGGTGAATATTTTTGCAGCAATATTAGCCCATGAAACCTGCGGGGGACACCACCACAACCCCCATATTTTTGTTAAAGGAGCAGGGGACACCCTGCAACCCAAGCTCCCATTAACCCCATAAATTATCCCCACTAATAATATCGCCTATGGCTGTTGCCGATGACCATATATATGGAGATATTATTGATGGGGATAATATTACCCGATACCCCTCAAACCTTGTTCAGCTATGTGCAAAGCTAGTCTGAAAGCTGCAGAAAAGCAAACTCCCAAGTAATCGAATTCCCTCACCAATGGTATTACTGCACCATTATTGAGCATAGCCGAGAGTCCGGGAGCCCTCCTTTTTCTATGACAGACCATGGCCGATGACTTTGTTGCGTTGAGGGTCAGGTCAAGATTATTCAGAAAGGCTGTTTACTCGGAGATAAGAATCTGTAGTGCGCTTGAGGTACGTGCGATTAAGACCATGTTGTCCGCATAGGTGCTCAATGGTAGCAATCTAGTGTCCAATTTCAGCACATCAGCCCCCTAGCTTCCCCAAGGCACTGCTGGGTTCATTTATATATAGGCTAAAAAGCAGGAGGGCCAGGACACATCCCTGGCGTACCCCTGCTTCCACTAGAAATTGGGAAGTACAATGTCCATGGATTCCATTCCTCACATAGGCATAAGTATTATCATGAATACTGATGAATAGATCCCCAATTCTTCCCCATGGATCAGAGCACCTGCCAAAACAGTTCTGTCTTTATTTGTTTGGCTCTACCAGCCAGCAAATGCACGAGTGCCCTTTTTCTGCACTCTCACATTCACCATGTCCCACCTTTTACTACGCTTTTACACAGTGATGTAGAAAAAGCTAGATTGGTGCACCTTAATGGCACCCACCAATCAGTCATTATCAGTCCCACACAGACCGACCAATATCTAGTAATGCTCTCTGTGTCTACCAGGAGACCTCATCACTATCTCTGCCAAAAATGGCATCACACCCACTAGTTGATGATGCCACTGGGTCAAGCAGTACTTGTCCAGACATGGGGCATTGCGGAGATGGCTGGACACCCAAGAGTCAGAGGGGATAGTGGTTGCTTGCTAGATCAAAAAAACTGAAGACCCACCTCTTCAAGGAGTCTCTCCTCCTCAACACCTAGGCCTTCCCCCGAGTCACCTTACTTGCTAGATGCCATCCGCCCCTCTCCTCCTCATCGTCACCCTGTACAGCTGTACCCCCTCCTCTGTCAGGGCGCTTTACAGAGGTATTCAATAGTACAGATGCATAACAGAAAGCTTTTCCGAGCGAACAACAGAACAGATATACACCATGGTATAGGACATGGTGTATATATGTTCTGTTAGCTCTGAAAAGTGCTCTGTTATGCATCTGCACTGTTATATACCTCTGTGAAGCGCTCCGTTATGCATCTGTACTGTTGTATACCTCTGTAAAGCACTCCATTATGCATCTGTACTGTTGTATTCCTTGGTAAAGCGCTCTGTTGTGCATTGGTACTGTTGTATACCTCTGTAAAGCGCTCTGTTGCTTCTCGAAGCTAGATCCGCGCTCAATAAATACAATAATAATCATGAACAGCAACGATCTGAAGTGTTATTTGATACACCCATTTGTCCACCGTCACCGCTGCAGGAGGTTGCCGTACTAACTGCATCTGTGGCACATGATGTGCACTCTTTAAATGCATCATTGTGCTACAGCCTAAAGTGTTTGAACATCGAGGAGGAGCCCAAGGCACTCTTACCTGAATTGCGCCGAGGAAGTGTCTTTTTGAAGAGTTGCATATTATTCAGCTTGCCTCCGCCTGACTGTCACACCCTCTGGTAAGCTGAAGTAGTCCTGCATCCAGGACCAGAGAGACAGTATTACCATGTGACCCCAGTCTCCTCCTCTTGAGCTGTCTGCTGGGGGCCACCTCTGGCTCCTCTGCAGCACCACCACTTCCTCTTCCCTCGTCCGTTTGTTTCTGTGTATCGCCGTGGCTACCTCTTCCGGCTTCTCCTGGTTTACATCGCCCTCAATATGGCCAGGTGAAGTCTCGGAACATAAGCTGGTGCAGGGTCATTAGCCCATGTGATAATGACCCCTCCCTATGTCTATAAGGCTATTAGTGCATGGTTGTAGTAACATGCGTTTAGGACTTTTCATGGAAAAGTAAAGCATGACTTTAACAGTGAGTAAAGTATATAGACAAACAACAAATTAAATCTGTTTTTATTTTGTAGTATTTAAATAAGGTCGTCTTCTAAGTAAAGCATTTAAATTGCAAACTTGGCTATAATGGAGGGAGTTAAGTGCCAAAAACGAGTATGCTCGTCGTTTCTGCATAGACTTACATAATAGCCTGGCACTTAAGAGGTTAACATGAGTATGAATATGAATTCATAGTTATGTAAAAGTAAACAATGCCTCTAAGAATGTGAACGTATTTTCCAATGTTTACTCTTTGCCTTTGTTTTGTTTAATAGCAGTAGTGGCTCCTACGTGGGGGGCGCAAGGGTAACTCCCTCACTGGGTTTGGCGCTAGGTGAAAGATGGGTGACAGATCTAAGTTTTGATACTAAACCACATCTTTCACCCAGTAGGCAAGTGATAGACCTATGATGACAAATTGCGTGCTTGTGCGTGCACGTGGTGGCCGGAGCGGGAAGCAAGGCTGGTGTTTTGTAAATACGTGCAGCGTTCAGCCCCACGTGGCGCGTCCTACACCAAGAAAGCTTCCTGAATGTTTTTTACTTCGCGCAAATGGATCTGCTTTTAGAGGCGCGCGGGGTTTCAGTGTATAATAGGACTTCTGGGCCTCATTATGAATATGCCGGTGTGGGAAAGATCAGTGGCAATTCTGTTACCGCCACATTGCTGCGCTATTCCTGCACCACCATACTATGATTTTGGCAGTGAGGCGGAGGATTTATCTCCAGCAAAAAGCGGGAGGTGAATCCACCGCCTTGCTGCCAAAAATCGGCAGAATCGGCAGAAATACCACCAGCAGTAATTCCACCAAAATCCACATGGACTCCATTAATGGGGACGAGCACCGCCTACCGCCACTTGTAATCTGGCAGTCAATTCCTCCGGACCAAATGGCGATCCGTTTGGAAGTATTTCGGTGGATTTACCACAAAAATACCACCAAACTTGTGATGTGAATGTTCAGAATGCAGTCAATACTAATACTTATTGACTGTACATTCTGATGGACTGCAAGGAGGTCTTTAACGATCTCCATGTGCATATATCTGTTAACATAATTGTATGCTGCAGGTAGAGGTTGATAAATGAGTACCAATTTCGGTTGGGTGATATTGTATGTAAATATGTGCTCTGTAAAGCGCTTTGGATTAAGGCGCTATATAAATAACGCATCATTATTATCATTATCTATATAATACTATGACCGTAGCTAACAAGCCCTTTCCAGGCCCAAATTATTTCGTCACCGTCTGTAGAATGTTCCTGTAAACTTAAGCGAACGCTTTCAGCACGAGCTGATCGAGTGACAGGCGGCTCCTACACGTCCTTAGCAACTTGCAATGCATTGCAAAAAAGTCCAGCATTGTTGCAATAAAGTCACCCTTCACGTGTTGATGCAAACTTGTCTGTGATGAGCCATGGCGCGCATAACAGTCGTGAAAAATCTCCCCAAAACTTTGCAAACATTTCTCAAACCTAATTCAGTAAAGATATTGGTGCTTGGGTGTAAAATGCTCCTAGCTTGTGACCTTTTCCTGGCTTAGGCCAGTATACTATCCGAGCTCAAGTACCTTGCTTATGGAACCCAGAAGGAGGTCCTGTCGTGCCAGACAGGCTGCCTTCAAGTACTTCACAGCATGCTGCTGTAAGCACGCGAGGGCAGGCGCCTTACCCAGACTCCAAGTCCTTGTTACCCTCTTAAACACTTAAAGGGAGGTGGGAGGTGTGAGTTTGTAAAGGCTTCCAAACCAACATTATACCATTGGAACGTTACCTGTTGCTTTCAGCATATGCGGTCCGCTCAGGGGTCAAGTCCTAAAAATTAAAGTGTGGGGGACTCATCAACAAACGCAATGAGATGTGACGTCGCCAGAAATTTGCATATCAAGGAGAAATATGCACATTTAATAAAATTGGCTTTGCATAACCACCCAAATTGAACAGGACGAATGGCATTTGCCTTTCATAAAATCAACACACAAAACCAAGACAGAATATTTCCGTCTAATAGTGTTTTTGAAAATGCGAAAAGGTGTGCATGTTTTAAGTTTCAAGAACAAATACAAATGTTTTCCCTGGGACTTGCTGTGCCGAAATGGGAGATTTCAGCTTTAGTTGTTTGTTATTTTTAATCAGGTTATATAGTGCAGTGGTGAAGTGTCCAGCCTACAAACCTGATGGCTGCGGTTTGATCCCAGAGGTCGGCTTTAATTCGAAAAGGACATCCAGTGTTTCTCTTTTAGCTAGGGGGGGAATGAGTTCCCCCCCTCTAAAGTTGGTGGACTCCGTCCCCCCTCGTGTACCCTCGACTTGAGCCCTGGGTCGGCTCCTTCCGACCCCGCTCCTCGGATAATACTGCCAAACGTTTTCAATGCTACTATAAGCGGTAAACGCACAGCCATGGAAAGGTGCGCATGATCCTGAGTCGTGCAGACCCTCGAGTTAGGCGCCATTTTGGAGTCCCTCAGGACTGCAATGGGGGGGAGACATGCTGTTTACTTACTCATACAGTAACACTTTCGAATTTCTCCACACAAAAGCAGGTCCATCACATCCTCTGACATATGTGTCACATATAGAGTGGTAGGGGGAGTGCCCTTCACATCAGGGGTGGATCGGGAACAAAAAGAGACCCTGGAAATAATTATCAAAGTGGCCCGATATTACACATTTTCAGACAGCCCAACCCTCTTCATATGAGAAAATCTGGAAATAAAGTAGGTTGCCACACAAAAGGGGTGCAGAGGCCTATCGGGAAATCTCCAGAGTTCCCAATAGGCCGGTCCACTCCTGCCCAGGGTGCAGAGACCTACCGGGAAATCTCCAGAGTTCTCAATAGGCCAGTCCACCCCTGCCCAGGGTGCAGAGGCCCACCGGGAAATCTCCAGAGTTCCCAATAGGCCAGTCCACCCCTGCCCAGGGTGCAGAGGCCTACCGGGAAATCTCCAGAGTTCCCAATAGGCCAGGCCGCCCCTCCCAGGGTGCAGAGGCCTACTGGGAAATCTCGAGCGTTCTCAATAGGGCAGTCCACCCCTGCTTCACATTCACCATAAAATAGGACACTCAGCAGCCCCTTTGGAGTTTGTGAGGCGCGTTCTAGTCTTTTAAATATTATGTAAGCGGGTACCGTGCACAGACGCCCAAGCACGCAGACATGCATGTAGTGATGTCATCTCCACGAAAATAGGCCCCGGGCATGAGTGGCAGAACGCTGGGTGATAAGCCACCGGCTCTATGGGGATCATTACAAGTTTGGCGGTGCGGGTAAAATGCAGCTATGTTAACGTATACCGCCGCATTACCGCACTGCCCAACTATAACTTTGGCAGAAAGTTAAATGATTCACTTCCAGCTATAAGCTGCCAATTGACAGCACAAGGCTGGGAGGCGGAGCTCCAAGGGTCACAGAACATATCCCATTCACCTGGAAGGCGGCTCCCTACTGGAGCGGTAATAGTTCACAGTTGCCATCAATGAATACCTATTGCGAACTGTGACAGGCAGTGCGATAAATTGAGTTTCTTGGCCAACATGATAAAAATTATTAGACCATTTTTCCTCTTTGGATAACTCTGGAGGCACATTCACTTTTTAATGTGGATTCCTCCCTCCCTCGCATGTCCTACCAACATATAGCATTGTTGACATAAAGCTTTATGCCACAATACTAGCAAATATAATGGTCGTTGCTCTCCCCAAGATCATTGGGGTAGACGAAGGCGGATATGCGAAAATACGGTTGGCTGTCAACAATATCGTGAAAGAAGAAGGTCCTTCTAATATAGCTCATACCCGAGGACTCATTTTCCGCGCTACTCTCAGCTCTTGATGCAGATGAAGCTTTTCACTGTGACGAGTGGATTTTTCTAAGGGTTGTGGTGAGTAAGGTCGCAGCGGGTGGATTTTATATGCAGAGTATTTGCACTCTACTTCTATAGGGTTGATGCCCCACCTCGGGGTGATCGCCTCATTACATCCGTTTGATCTCAGGGCACTCCACTGCCTCCATGGATGACAAGGGCCGCCTCAGAAGACTAGAGCGCCTTCGAACAATCCATCCACTGGAGAGAAAAGTCACAAAAGCCTCATCTTCCTGCCTCGCAAAGAGAGCGCCGATTAGTATTCCCCGAGGAGATCTGCGTTTGAAGGCCGTTCAGAGCTCTGATTGAAACCTTTATTCAGATCGTCTCCACTAATGCATTCCCCGGGAGGACTGCGCGTGCTAGATCTGGGCTAATTTATAAGATAATAAGCTGCTTCCCCATTGGAAATCACCTTTACAGTGCCCAATAGACTACACCTTCTGGGCTCTTTCGTTCATCTGCATTCTGGTTTCAATCGTAGTCCATCTTTGACCCGAATATGCTAAAAAAGCAAGCAATGTTTTTTTATGCAAAAACAAAACAGTAATTTTTCGTCAAATATATTGCAACATATAATGTGCGAGTGACATAGCACACCCGTTTTAATGCTTTTTGGGGATTTTAGTACATTAGAAAGCTTTCGGTGACTTTAACCAGTGTTTCAGGAAACCAGAATAAAGCGAAAATATAGATTGCATAAAAGTGAAATGAAAGAAAGACTTCGCCTTGGCACTGCACATGTGTTCTTTGACTGGTGTGGCGCTGCCCGTACTGACGGGCTTACGCGGCGGCGTGACGTTGCAAGCCGCCGCCCAGATTATAAATAAAGGGGCATTCCCGGCCGCGAGCAGAGCGACCGGGAAGCCCGAACCGAAAGGCTGTTTGTGTGTGTCCTTTTGGGTGGGGGGCTTACGGGCACGCAGTGGGGGCTCAGGACCGCCCCCCCAACAGTGGCGACGAGCGAGTGCGGATGCCCGGGCCCGGCGGTGCAGGCGTCCGAATTTTTTCTGCATGTACGGAGCGCCTGGATGCTCCGTCTTACGTCGTGGCTGCGGCTCGTACACGCGGCCGGCGGCCATTTTGTATGGTAGGCCGCGGATGTTCTCCGAGCTCCGGTTTGGAGGGGGAAGTGAATCCGGGCCAAATTTTTGGAAATTCTGCTTGCAGGCAGCATGATCTGCACCCCCATGGTTGGATTGTGGATTTTCATGTAGTTTTAGTGCTACTACGTCGTGTGAAAGCCAGGAGAAGGGTTAACATAGCTGGACCTGCTTAGCCTACTCCATGCTTATGGCTTAATTTTTGAAACACCTATACATTGGTGGATGCCAGCGGATGGAGACAGCATTTTTCTTCGTCCCCTTCATCATCAAGTGGCTGTAGTATCTTCTTCGTCCTCTTCATCATCGGAGAAGGCTGTGATTGAGAGACATTCACACCAGCACGCTTTGTTCCTGGTCCTTGGAGCTGGTGCCCGTCCCAGGTGAGCTGTCAGGCTCGTAGTGTGTACCTGGTATCGGATTTGACTGTTATAGACACTACCACTGTGGATGGTGAAGGGTGGCTGAGTTGCGGCCTCCAGGACAACTGGTGGGGGTGCCTGTGCGCTCAGACCTATGTTTGACTCTGAAGATTCGGATGACGGGGCAGGGGCTGCGCCGATTCCTCAAAAGGCTGGGCAGCCTCCAGTAATTCCAATGCAACAGCCGATACCGGCTCCACAGTTGCCCCTGAAAGGACCTCCAGCAGTGCTGCCAGCTGCCCAACCTGGACCCCCCCATCATGGCTCAGGCAAGAGCACCTGCGGCCCACGCTGCTCTGCAGCCCATTCCGGAATTTGACGCATCAGGGCCACCTTCAGGCATGGGCCCCCGGTGGAGGAGATGGATGAGTCGCCTTGATATGTATTTCAGGGCCTCTCAGGTGACGGACGATGACAGCAGAGTGGCCAACATGCTGTACTCCGCAGGGCCTGCGGTCCAGGAAATATTTGAATCCCTCACACCTGCCAACGCCTCCTATGATGCGGCCAAGGCGGCACTCCTTGCACATTTCCTCCCCCTTGCTAATGTGGACTATGAGAGATTCGTTATGCTGTCAGCCAAACAGAAGGATGATGAGACGCTGGACACCTTGTATGGTCATTTGCACCGCCTCTCCCTAGGATGTGCGTGGACGGATGCGGAAGGCATGATGCGCACAATGTTAATCCAGGCATGCTCCTCCGGCAAACTCAGGAGGCAGGTCCTGAGAGAGCCAGGCATCACTCTGCCCCGCATACTGGAGCTCGGCCGTTGCCATGAGGTGGCGCAGGCTCGGGCCAATAAGATGGAGGCAGCATCCCGGTCAGTGAGATCGGAGGAGGTGTGCGTCGTGTGGCGAGGTGGCAGAGGCATAAGACGTCCTGGTGGAGGACCCCGCGACAGGGCAGGCAGAGCCGGGGAGTCGTGCCAGAAATGCGGGTACGACCTTCCTCACCCGACAGAATGTCCGGCGTTGGGAAAGACCTTTGGCAGATGTGGACTGGCCGATCACTTTGAGGGTATGCCGTGCAGCCCTGCCAGTGATGGTGCCGAGAGGCCAGGCACGGACGTGGAGTCCACGCCAGAACCCGCCGCCGAATGTGGCCCAGG
The DNA here is from genome assembly GCF_040938575.1 of Ambystoma mexicanum. Taxonomy (NCBI): domain Eukaryota; kingdom Metazoa; phylum Chordata; class Amphibia; order Caudata; family Ambystomatidae; genus Ambystoma; species Ambystoma mexicanum. The sequence continues at coordinate 140,409,684 of NC_090930.1, read as the reverse complement.
TAGATCAGGGCGAAGTGGATCCCCAGGTAGAGGGTGCCGAGGAGGACGAGGAGAACATCTTTTTCGTCTCGAGCGTGGAAATCCTGAAAAGAAAGAGCCGGAGGCAGCCCAGATGTGTGGTGAAGGTCAATCACTCCCCAGTCCCGGTGCTCGTGGATACGGGGGCCTCTGTCAATGTAATGGCCAGAGGACATTATGACACGCTTGAACCCCTCCCAGGTCTGGACACACCGAAGGCTTGCATATTTGCGTTTGGAGGGCTGGAACCGATACCACTGGATGGTGCCTTTATAGCTGGTGTTGAACATGACGGCTCACAGATCAAGGCTCGCTTCTATGTAACTCCTGTGAGTGACAACACCCTGCTCAGCTGTGCCGCTGCCGCGGCCCTGGGGATTGTCAGTTTCACCTATTCAGTCTACATGGAAGACATCAATGATCTCCTAGACAAGTACGCAGCACTCTTCAGTGGGATGGGAAAGATGACCGGTGAACCGGTTCGGCTTCACATTGATGAGTCGGTCCAACCTATTGCCCTGAAACACCGTAGGGTACCGTTTCATCTAAGAGAGCAGGTGGACAAGGAGCTGGACAGTTTGGTAAACCTGGACATCATCGAAAAGGTGGAGGGCCCGACCCCCTCGGTGTCTCCGATCATGGTGGCCAGAAAACCTAAGCAACCTGATTCTGTCCGCATCTGTGTCGACATGAGGCTCCCTAACAAGGCAATAAAGAGGGAGCGGCATCTCACACCCACGATCGACGACATAATTGCGGAAGTACAAGGGGCTCGGTTCTTTTCGAAACTGGATCTCCGAGCAGGTTACCACCAGGTCGTTCTCCACCCCGAGTCCAGGTACATAACAACGTTTACCACCCACCGGGGATTGTACCGATATAAGAGGTTGAGTTTTGGAGTGTCATCTGCCGCCGAGGTGTTCCAGAACATTAGGGGTGCCCTGGCAGACCTCGAGGGCGTCCTCAACATCAGCGATGACATTCTGATGTTCGCGAAAACAGAGGAGGCCCATATGAGGAGGCTGGGAAAGACCCTGGAACGTCTCCAGTCACTGGGCCTTACCCTTCATAAGGAAAAATGCGAGTTCATGCGCACCTCCATTGAATTCTTCGGTTTTGTGTTCAAGGAGGGAGGGGTATCGCCCGTTCCAAGAAAGGTCCAGGACATCAAATCGGCACAACCTCCCGAATCGGTGTCTGATGTGAGGAGTTTTCTGGGGATGGTGACCTACTGTGGGCGTTTCATCCAAAACCTCGCCTCAAGATCGGAACCACTCCGGGCCCTGACGAAGAAGGAGTCAACGTGGCACTGGGGCCACTTGAGCAGGCCGCTTTTGAGGACATTAAAGCTGCCCTCACGACGGAAGACACCATGGCATTCTTCAACCCCGCCCTGGAATCAGAGATCATTGTTGATGCAAGCCCTTTTGGCCTGGAGGCCGTGCTAACTCAGGTGGATCGCAACGGGGGAGTTCGCCCCGTTGCTTATGCCAGCAAGGCACTCTCAGAGACTAAGCAGAGGTACTCCCAGATCGAGCGGGAGGCCCTTCCATTGCTGTGGGGCTGCAGACATTTTCGACTGTCTTGGGTCGTCCGGTGACGGTGGTAACCGATCAAACCGTTGCTTCCAATCCTGGTTGGGTCATCGTCAAAGCCCCCGGCCAGGATTGAGAGATGGATGCGCGCCCTCCTTGAGTACTCCGTTACCTTGGTATACAGGCCCGGGGCCAACAATGCGGCGGACTACCTCCCCCGCCACCCGGGGGTGTGCGGGGGAGAGGGGCATGATATCTGCGAAGAAGAGGCTGACAGCCATGTATGGATGGTGGTGGAGGCGGCCACACCAAACGCGATGCCACTGGCGGAGCTGGAGGCCGCGGCGGCCCAAGACGAATGCTTTCAAATACTGAAGCACTCGATGCAACACTGCTCCTGGAAGTCCGTCCTCGAGGCTGTGGCCGGGCGGACACAAGAGGCCAGAACAACACTTGAACAGCTGTGGAAAGTGAAGGACGAGTTGTCGTTTTCGGAGTCGGGCCTGCTGCTCCGGGGTGACCGGATTGTCGTCCCCCTGTCAAAAGTGAAGGAGGTCATCACTTTGGCCCACCATGGACATCAAGGCGCAGCAAAGACCAAGGCGCAGCTCCGGTTGAAGGTCTGGTTTCCTGAACTAGAGAAGAGGGTTGATGACTTTGTAGCGGCATGCGTGTGGTGTCAGGCAGCCTCTCCTCTGCAACGGGAGCCGGCAATAGAAGCGATGCCCCGAGGCACACGGCCTTGGGAGGTCGTCCATGCGGACTTTGGATCGACGTCGGTGGGCACCCACTTCCTGGCAATTGTCGATGAGTACTCTAGATATCCAGAGGTGGAGTTTGTCAAATCCGTGGCGTTTGAGCATGTGGTGGTGGCGGTGGAGAAGATCTTTGCAGCCCACGGGTTTCCCCACAGTCTGCTCAGACAATGGGGATCCTTTCCAAAGTGAGCGGTTCTCCGAGCTCATGGAGAGCTGCGGGGTGCAGCACAGGAAGGTGTCACCGCTGTGGTCCTGAGCCAATGGCAATGCGGAGAGACTCATGCGGACTCTTAACAAGACATTCCGAATCGCCCAGGGACAGGGTCAGCCCCTACAACGGGCCCTGTACCAAGTCCTGCGGGTGTATCGCACCACCCCACATGCCTCAACTGGAGTGGCTCCCGCAGAAGCGCTGTTCAAGAGATGCCCCCGGGGCCTGCTACCCGAGGCTGTGGAGAAAGAGCCTGGAGTGATTGATAACCAGCGGGTTGAAATGGAAAGGCGAGTGAGAATTGACCAGGAAAACCTGCGAAGGGTTCTCCGGCCTCAACGGCTTGAGCCGGGAGACGAAGTTCTAATCCGCAACCGACACCCCCATGGGAAACTCTCACTCCCCTATGAACCCGAGCCCTTGGATGTTGTGGCGGTCAAGGGATCCATGGTGACGGCCTCGGATGGGCGATCTGCCGTCACCCGGAATGTGAGTTTCTTCAAGAAACTGGGTGATCCACGGACTGAAACTCCGCCTGAACCTGACCCACCAGAGGACCCCGATGATGGAGATCTTCGGGAGGATGTCCCAGACTCCCCAATCCGGGGAGCCGCGGCTGAGGGACATCACAGGCCGGAGGTAGGCAGGAGGTACCCCCTGAGGGCTGGGCGAGGGAAACCTGCTTACCTCAGCGAGTATGTACTTGGACACTTAGCCAGTAAACTGTGATGAAGGGATCCGGGTAGTTGACAATAAAGGGGTGTTGGGTGTGCAGTGGTGGTTTGTAGTGTAGCTGTGTGTTAAAAGTTATTATAGTTAAAAGTGCAGTTGTTGTGGTTCCTCCCGAAAAAGGAGGAGTGTGGCGCTGCCCGTAATGACGGGCTTACGCGGCGGCGTGACGTTGCACGCCGCCGCCCAGATTATAAATAAAGGGCGTTCCCGGCCGCGAGCAGAGCGACCGGGAAGCCCGAACCGAAAGGCTGTGTTTGTGTGTGTCCTTTCGGGTGGGGGGGGCTTATAGACATGCAGTGGGGGCTCAGGACCGCCCCCCAACAACTGGGATTCGTACTTTGCAGTTGGATGAGAAAAGAGCTGGCTTCCTCACATGTTTGCAGGTCACTGTGTAAAAGCCACACAATCTTACAGGATCTGCCACATCTCATGTTTCTCTGCGATTAACCATTTCAACATGTCTGAGTGTGGGGCAGAGCATTGTACAGACGTACGCAATTCCCGATATACGTTTTATAATTGCAAGCCTAGTTAACGGAAGTGTTGTGTCCTGGCACGCAGCTAGTTAATTGGCCTCGGAAGCGGTCAGTGAGATAGGCGGGTCAAGAGACACAGCAAAGGGGTTTGTTCTGCGCGTTGGTGGCAAAGGTGCGAGGAAGGCAGTTCGCATGCTGAAGGAAATAGAGGTCCTGCGTACTCTTGTCTCTGCGTATTTATTCCCTGCGACATCGTAGAACGCCCCAAAACACAGGGTAACTAGACAAACTGGCGGCGAGGATGGGATTATGGTAAGAAAGAACAACTAAACAACGAAATACACAACATTGCAGGTGAAATAAGAAGACAAATGCATGCGCTAATCGATCCACTCTCCCTGTCCACAGCCTTCCCTCGTACAACACTACAACACTGATTCTGCATGTGAACATCTACTTCATTGTGTCCTGGAACACAGTCCTCAAAATGTCAGACTCTAAGAGCGCGAGAGATGTTTCCAGTGCAGCAGCTTTCCGGCATCCTATCCCCTTCCACATGGCAGACCAGCAAGCCCTTGGCCAGAGTCAGCCTGGGGTGGGGGTGGATGGAAAATCGAGTTGGGTGACCCCCTGGGGCACCACGCTCACCAGGGCGCCATTAGCTCCCCGCTGCGCCAGCTCGGGGGAGTCTTTCAAGGCTCCCCCGAGCTGGCGTTGTGGGAGAAGGCATAGCAGGCGGCCTTTTACTGTAAAATGTGCCTGCGGCGGCGGGTGCATTTAAATGCGCCCCTCCACCGCGAGCACTTTTCATGAGAAAAGGCGCCATTAGCCCCACATCACGCCAGCTCGGGGGAGTCTTTCAAGGGGTCCCCCGAGCTGGCGTAGTGGCAGGCGCCTCATTGCCATTGAATGCACCCGCAGCGGCAGGCTCATTCAATGACAATGGGGTGCTAACGTGCCCTATTTAACCTCCTCGCCATAGCGAGGAACTTAAAAAGAAAAAGTGGCCCATCCTGGCCCCGGCCCCTTCCGCCCAGCCCCTGTTAACCAGGGGTGCGTGGTGGGTGGGGGGGGGCGCCAATTCACCCAGGGCGCTGCTGCCCTTACGGCCGGCCCTGCCCTGGGCCTACACAATGAACTCTGGCTGATGCGTTTCAAGTATTACCTAGCGGCCTGCAATGAGAACGCCTCTGATAAATGTGCCAGAAGGTTACTAGATAACTTAGTAGGAGATGAGGTTGAGGACCTTATGCCCACATTCCCCACCAGACCAGATTGATTCCTACGCTGGTCTGAAAAAAGCACTAAGTGCCTACTTTGATCTGCGACAAAATATCGACAACGATTGACACACCTTCAGTACAGCCAGCCAGCTGATGGGAGCCAATGGATGCATCCACAAACCACGTTTGCAAGTTAGTGGCCCCCTGTGACCGTCACAAATGAAGCGGCCATACAACTCAGGATCATAGGTGGTTGCTCATCGTCCTCATTCAGAAAGGAATTGCTAAGAGAAGCCCTTCCAGTTGCCAGCATACTATTCATGGAAAAAACAGAGCCCTGGGCCAAAGCTCAGGTCACTCAAATAGTGACAGGCAAAGAAGTCAAAGGGGAACAGATTTTTATTTTTTTGTTTTATTGCATTTGTTACTCGCCCAGACCCTTGGGTATCACGACAAGGTATGCGTTATGAAGATACCCATCGAGAGGAAGATGCTATTAATGTTTTCTACCATTCCTATACGGCTAAGGTATAAAGTGTCTGGCACTAGGGCAGAAATGCAGTAAATGCGAATGGGAAAAGTCACTTGGCCAGCGTGTGTAACTCAATACAGAGGAGAGGGACAGCAAGTACTTTCACATTGACTAGGCAAGATACTCACTCCTATGCGTCTACAACAGCAAAAAGACATACAAATGTCAGATGGGACTTTTCAGCACTTGCATATCGATTATGTCCATATGATTCAAGTATGTAACGGGTAAAGGTATTTAATTGTTGTGGTTTGTCCATTCTCTAGATGGATAGAAGCAGGTCCATGTACACACCCAGACTTCACCTGTGCGGCCAAATTCCCGGTGAGTGAGGCGTTTCCCAGATGGGGAGTGTGTGAAGTGATGAGGTCAGATAACGGCCCTCATTTTGTTAATGCATTATTTGAACAGATCAGCTTGTTGCTTGGTATAAAGCACAAGTTTTCATCGGCGTATCATCCTAAAGGGAATGGGATATGCAAGAAGCTTAAAAGCTTGTTAAAGGAAAGGATTGCCAAGTTGAAGCTTACTCTAAAGAAGGGATGGTTAAACTGTCTTCCACTGGCACTGTATGCACTCAGAAACCAAACTGGTTTTGATCACCATCCCACGCCCCACGAAATCATGACAGGCAGAAGGATGCGAGCGCTGTTAACACCTCGAACCAGAGCTAGATGTGTTGCTTAGCCAACAGGAGAAGTGTTAGGAGAGGATTGGAAATGCAAAACTACTTGAATTGCATGACATCTTGTTTCTCTGTAATTTCCGGACAGCTGCAGCAACGACAAGAAGGGTGTAGGGCAGTACAGAACACAAAAGGAGATTCTACAACAGATATTTTCAGAATTACGTGTACCTCAATCACTCCCTGGGGGACACCGTTTTAGTAAAAAAATAAATCACACAAGAAAAAAGTGGGACGAGCCAAGGTTCCACAGCCCATTAATCGTAGAGGACATCACACCCTCTGCAGTCAAGTTACAGGTAAGAAGAGCTTCGATCTTCCTGGGTGACGTCAAGCCATACATCGGAGAAATCCCTCTGCCCGCACCCCACCGCGAAGAGACTACAGACAACAGGGAAGAACCACAGCACGTGCAGACAAGATCTATGACGAGGAAAAGGATGCATGACCAGACGAGGAAAGGGCAAGAAACTTTTGTGCAAAGTTGTGGCTTAGTTCTGGACATTTCCTTTAAGCATAATAAGGGAAGAATGACATAAAACACAAACGCTCTGTGCATCCTATTTGCAGAGTGAAAGAAGAGAATTGCATTTATGAGCCACAAAATAGCTTGTTGATTTTGAACTTCGGACTGAGGCACACTAAAGCCATTTTGAGAGAGGACATATAAAGTGGAAGAGAATACAGTATCCTGAGTCCTTTGGCACAGAATCCTTGTTTGGACTCACTTATGGTGTCACACAATAAGGACCTCACCAAAGACTTTCTGATCTATTTCAAGTTAGTATTAAGGTCCTACCCGTCGTGGGAAGACTCATGAACATAATTTCTTCAAGATCCTGAAAACAAAAAGACAATAAAGAGGCTGCTCACAGTGAGTGCAGAACAGTTCCTTTTACTTCCAGAGTACAGCAAGGACAAGACAAATGTCCCTATCACAGGAGAACAACAAACTAGCCAATGCTGTATTTCTTAACTTAATTGAAGACTTTCCATAACTTGTGGGGAGACATGCCAATATTGACGTCCTCACTTTCCTCAGAGAACCAGCAAACACTACAAATCTGAGTATGCTCCTGCATAGTATTGTGATTCAGGTCAAACCTTCCAGTCATCATCGAAATCACAGAAGAGTGTAGAAACTTTCCTTCGAGGGACAGATCGTCAAGGTGTTGCCAAGGGCTTCACTTTCATTTATGCTGACAAGAAAACATGTCGTCTGGAGTGAAGCAGATTAGAGGCATAGACTGGGAATTGGTCTATACAGAACATGCAATTTAAGACCTACTGAACTTATTCCCTCATTTGGAACTTTCGTTAGTGGAAAGAGAACTGTTTCCAGAGACAAGAGACAGTCTATAATTCGAAAGAGGATAATCGGTCCAGCACTTGTGACCTACAAGCAGAGACAGCAGAGTCCAGATATAGTGACACTGTTTAGCATGCATTAAAAAGATGAGTGTTGCTTCCTTATATGATTGAGATGGAAAGCCAGAACAGCAGCATAATCCTCCCTCATGAGTAGAGACATTCATGTTGGCTCAGGAACAAATGCTGCAAGATTACCCACAAGTGTATAATTTACACATGCATTGCTTCATTATCATACTGTTGTCATTAACGATTAGAACTGCATTTTTTTAAGAGGTGCACAAAGTGTTCAGATTCCCATGCACCCACCTAATGATGTATGCATGAAACCTACAAAGGTGCCCAGACCTTACATAGTCATTCCAGTTCCTAGAAAGAATGATAGAGTGACAGAGCTTGAGATGGAGGTGATAAACAATGACACACAGCACTTGTGTTAACAAATGAATTGGAACGCCGGAGACAGGGTCGGCAAAGTAAATCAGATAAGGGAGTGATGAAAGATACACCTACACAGATAATGGGCACATACACACATGGTCCAGTGTCAATGGTTTCAGAATCACATTCTAGAGAATGGGGAAAGTTTGGACATACAATGATGAGAAGTTTTACGCCAAAAGAAGTTGAGACAAATGGCGAAAGCTGAACTTTTAAAGGGACAAAAGGCTTTAGAGAGTAAGCAAACAGAGACAACACCAGCAAGCACACCTGATCCAACGAGACATGATATCAGGACAGTGCCTGGAAAAAAGACACAGACAGACATTTTGAGAGACATTTTCATGCCCAGTTGGTATGTTGAAAGGATGAAGCATATTGCACTTTCTCCTACTCCAATAGTACAAGTGGAAATGCCTGGATCATTGATGGATATGCCTGGGAATTCTCCAGCAAGAAGGAGCTATACAGAAGTAATGTGTGACATACTTGTGAAAGCACATATCAAACAAATAAGAGCCAGAAGAAGCCCACAAGAAGACAATAATGAATTGAACGATTACCTGGACAGCACAGCACATTTGGGAAACATATGGTACCAACATATGAAGGAAGTTGGAAGGCGAACTTCAGACGAAGAATGCTTTGTTTGTGCAGTCCTACTGTACAGCGTGGGGAAGTAAAAAAAATCTTCGTAGCTGTGGAGATAGATATCAAAACAGCACACTGCCTATCACATAGCAATGTGCATGACCAGAGGCCAGTTCATGGGAAGTGATGCTTCGCTCAAATGGGCAACTGAAACAACTGATCCAGATGAAGATGATTATGTTCAAGACATAAAGACGAAAAATAATGGCAAAACGAAGAAGATTGGGATCAGATATGAGAAACCTGGAGTAAAAGGAGCAGAGATCAGAAGAGAAACAAATAAGAAACTTAACATCAAAAGAAAATCTACAGAAGACACCCGAAGATGGAAGGACAGAGGTCAAATGCAAATCTGGGGAACAGTGCTTTCTCCAGAAGGATGGGAGAAAGGAGTGGTGATCTGCAGAGCATGGAGGATCAATGGATACTATAAAGAAACAATTGAAAATGCACAAATTATATGCAAACCATTATGGCAGAGGCTTGCAAGACTACTGACATGGGTCGAAGACAGAGGTGAACCCTTGCAGATAGTACCCTTGGATAGTGCCAAACTATGCTTCAGAAACAATGTACAACACAAATGGGAGTGAATCAGAACTGTGGACGAATCTTCGATGCTACAGGAATGATGCATGGAACTGCAGTGATCATGGATCATTATTGGGCATGTGGCTCCAAAGCATATATCAGATTGCCAAAGGATTGGGGAGGTACATGTACATTGGTGAATGGCCATGTTCCAGCATTGGTGATTCCAAGAAGCGATCTGAATATTGACAGTTTCCCGAAAGCAGATGCTTACCTGAGCAAGAAGAGATCTGTGGAACTGATAAGCCGAATGAAGCGAGAAAACGACTTCTCTGTCAAATTGATAGAAGCCTTTGGCGCAATCCCATATGAACATAGGTCATTCAGCTTAACCTCATCAGTGTTCGACAATTCTGATGCCAAGAATTCAGGTTGAAGCAAATACTAAATGGTTGCAGATAACCAGATGAGTTACTGCAGACCATCAACACGACCATAAACACATTTAATGCAATCAAAGAAGAGTTAAGAGCAATTTGATTAATGATCACAGCCATGGATGGAGGTGTTTGTGCAAAAATTGGAGAATCATGTTGCAAATTTATACCTTCACACAATGACGAAAATGGGACCTTAACAGAAGCCATAAGTATGCTGACACAACTACAGAATCAGATGATAGATTAAGTTCACGAAGTTGATGACGACAGTTGGTTTGGAACCCCGTTTTCATGGGTTCCACAATGGATGGCAGATGCATTCAAGTTCCTAGGAGCCCTGTTGGTATGATATTGCTTGGATTATGTGTAATCAAGCTAATAATCTCTCAGTGCCAGAAAACTGCAAAAAAAGGCCATAGGAATGAAAATCATGATTGACGTTGAGTCAGGATGGAAGCCCAAGGACCTGACTGAAGAAGAAATAAGAGATTTTGTGAAGGCCATCATTTATGCACCAGAAGGAACAAAGTTCATGTATCCTAGAAAACATAGAAAATGTGTGAAGATGGATCTATTGCAATCCAAGTGGAGAATGTCAAATAATGACATGGAACACAGATGAACACGTGAGAACAGCAGGATGCTTGAAGGGAATCAATGATATGGACCTCAAGGAAGCATTTCTTCAGACCTAGATGCCTAGATCCAGAGGATGAAATTGAAGTGGATGCAAAGAAGGAAGTGAGAGTGGACGATGAATCGCCCAGAGGGGGAAGTGAAGAGGAATACAAAGTGTCATTCACACTCCATCCTCCCCCTTTGTAGTACCCGGTACTTTCACGCCAATGTATGTGACGTATGATGAACAAATAAACTAGCAAAGAGCAGCGGTTGGGCTCTGCCCAGTGCCTATCGGAGTAACAGCACCTATTGAAGTACCGACACCCAAGAAAACCTGGACAGTAAGCTACCTATTGAGAAAACCATATCTACAGTCAAGACAAAATGACGGTTGTCAGAATGGGATACCTTTAGAAGCCAAGAAGATAATGAAGGAAGACTAAGGGAGACGTCATAAGACATCGGACAGGTACACACAGATGATATGAGACCAGAGAATGCTGATTGAAAACAAATTCAAAATGAGATTGTATGAATAAATGACATCTTGAACCCAAGATGAAGAAACCTATGCCATATACACAATGAAGATATTCAGTTAGTTTAAACATGTACAGATGGAAGAAACCGCAAGAAGCAAAGAAATCGTGAAGCTTGCTTATGCTTAGTAGTAAAATAGATTGCAGCAAGCATCAACATATGTATAACATGCTGTATAATTCCACTACGCAAATGAGCAGAATTGAACAAAGGTTACTAAAGCTCTCCAGAGGAGTGTTGCAGCAAACAAATCAAGAATTAAGACGGAGCGAAACTCAGCCGAAGGTAACAATGCCAAGAAGCCAAGGTCGTATCTGGTTGGAAAAGGCCGACAGTGGATACAATTAAAGAGACAAGAACAGAGTATCCTGTTCAGAAATGTCAAGATAAGCCACAGATGGTATAAGACTGGCAGAATTAAATCAAACACACGAAAATACATGAAGAGGCCAATTTCATGGTGTCCTAGTCTGTGACAAGGCAGGCTGGAAGAGTAAGACTTCACACCTACGCATGGACCTCTGCCATACCCATACTCCCTAAAGGTTCTCAGACCAAGAAACAGACTTGAGGCCAAACTACAAAGCAGTAATTGACACATGATCACTGGAGGTATTGATTGATTGTAACATAATTGCAGGGAAGCTGGGGTGCAGACGAACTCCCTTCACCTGGCTGGCTGTTGTGCATGCTGCAGATGTAATCGGAAAAGTATGAATGGGGTTGATGCCAACCCATTTATAGTGAACCGTGTAATCTAAGGTCCTATATAGAGTAGAGACAATGGGACGTCATACTTTTAGTGACGTTCATAGTGGCCATTTTGAAGGAAGGGCTTAGTTGCCCCACCTGCCATTGATTGTCCAATCCCCTCTCCCCGTTACCATATACAGATATAGTACCTATGATAAAGTTAACTTTCTATAACCAATCATGTTAGGTTTTTAAGATTGCGTGTCAGTGATGGAGTTTTTGCCATAAATACTGTGTTTTTTCTGGAATTAAGTTGGAGTTGGAAGAGAGAAAGAAGATTGAGCTTTGCTGATGTTCATTGTACTCCCCGTTTTATGTATTTGTCATTAAACTGACTCACATTGCCAAACTATTGAGTTGTCATAGTTATTTGATGCAGGAGTATGAATCTACATCCCCATCTATCCCGAGTGTACAGCTAAAGGGCTGTTTGGAGATCCCCAGTCAGAGGGCTGGCTGGAAACCATCCAGTTCAGGTGTCAAAGGGGAAATGTATATGGCTGAGCGACTTATTCCTGGGGCATTCACAGCATCGAAGCCCAGTCCATTATGGGCAACTGTGCCCCGTTTCACCACACTCTTGTCAATGCCTGGCATCACCAGCTCCACCGATTACTACCAAGTTCCACACTATGCCAGTTCTGAGAGGCCCTTAAAAGGGAAGGTTGGGGATCTTCCCAGGAAGGACAATATTTCAATGGGGGGCCACCAATTTTAAACCAGAACTTTGTAGAAGACAGATAACTCCAGAAGATGACATGACAGCAGAACGTAAACAATGCCAGGGATTGTTCCACGGCGGAACTGACAGTGCTCAGATCATGAGCACTGTTTCAAAAACAGGACTGCACCCATCAGTTGTAAGTGATCTCCTATGTTGCAGTGGGTGACGATTGCATGCTCACTTCATGGGAACCCTGGGGGTTCCAGGTAACCTAAACATTGATCTGATATCTAGGTGGCAGGAAACCTGGGTTCCAGATGGACTGCAGGATTCCTTTCCTCTCCTGGAGGGCCTGAGCCAGGCGTCTGAGCTACGTGAGCATGCTGGTCAGACCAGATGATGGAGCTATTGCAGACATCTCCCCCTCTTTCACACAATGCGCTAGACTGTCCTCATGGGCTGGATGGGCAGCATCAGAAAGATTCCGAATAGCTCAGCTGCTCCTTGCATCTATGGTTTTCCCAGTGACGTGGTTCGAAAATAGCCACTATAGCCCCCATCCATACAAAGGAGCCAGAGTCCTTGAGTGGGGAACACGCCTCATTTAGCCTCCTCAGCCCTTCCATGTCGATGAGCTTTCCCTCAGAAACTATCCAATCGGTAACCAAGTGGAAGGACCTTTCCAGCACTGATCTTCCAATTGGCCTTGCTCCTCCCCCTCTCAATGTCATGCTACCGGTGCCTATCCTTCACCGTTTCAGCGGTGGTACTTTCCAACTTTCCGCAACTGCTTCCACTGCGCTGTTGCTCCATGTGGGCACCGATCTCTGCCCGACCTCTCGGGATGAGAATCACGGTGCAGGACTCTGCGGAGACAGTTGCTTCACCAGTCTGACAAATCCCCCCTCCCCCTCTAGCAAAAAGTTATTCACAGCTGTGGTCATACTACTCGTCTTATTTAGACCCTTAGAAAATATTTTTTAAACAGGACAATAGTGTTCAGTACCCATAACCCCCCCCCCCCCACCCCCATTAAAGTGCTCACGAGGATTCCAACTAGCCTACTAGGCTGTGCCCAATCCTAAATGTTAGACCACATCAGCTTGACCTAGCTGCCCGTGGAACCCTCCATCAAATTGAAGACCCTATATAACAAGCCGGCTGCCTACATGTACATGAAGTTGGCTGCACTGCACCATTGGCACCTCGATGACGTATGCATATGGGGCACCTAGCTCAATAATGACCCTTTGAGCACATTACAGAATAGGCAATGTCCACCATGGTTTTGCACTAGACTTTACTTTCTGTCATTGGCAATTATGTATCTTGTCTTCATTAGTTCATTAGATTTTTCTAATATAATTTTCAACCGATTATGCCTTATTCTGCTTTTCTGTGTTCCACCACCCACATCGTTTGTTCAGTGTTATGTAGAGTCCTTAAATTTACCTCTGGTGCCATTCTGCAAGCTAGGTGGGGCCTAGTGAACCCGTTGCTCCAGGGTTAGGAAGGAGGCAGCTTTTTAAGATCTAGCAGAACGTAAACAATGCAGAAGTGAGTTCCAAAGATACATTTATTTATTTTGCATTTTAAAGCGCTCACACAGCCCGGGGGCATCGAGTCTCTGTTACCGGAATATGTCTTAGTTGCGCATTTATAATGCGCTTAATACCCAGAGGTTTCCAAGCGCGGACCTGGGCATCGAACCAGTGTTGCTTCGTGTCGTCTTATTTCCAAGGTGAGCACGTTGCCGCTGAGCTATCCTCCCGGGACGATGACAAGGTAGAGCTTTATCAGCCACTGAGCTATGCTCTTTAGACCATGCCAGGAATGAGGATCCCTCATGAAATTCTAAGAACCCTGGAGTGGTTCATTAATGTCCTCCCCCTTGTTATCTGTCCATCTCCACGAGGTGGTCTATAAATCCCTTAGCTGTTTTTAATGTCATAAGCATAGTCTGGGGAGGATAGCTCAGAGGCAAACGTGCTTGCCTTGGAAGGAAGACGACATGGAACATGGGTTCGGTCCCGGTCCGCGCTTAATAATCTCTGGGTATTAAGCATGTTATAAATAACCTATAGTATCATAGCATTTATTGATGTAAAGTCCCGTGTCTGGACTCTTGTTACATGCTTACTAGTTATAATTTCCTCTAGCAAGTAGATATTTTTCGACCCATTAATAATTTCAAATAAAAATCCAAAAAACAGACACTCCAATGTCTTAATCTCTTCACCATTAATTAGATTCTTACTGCCCAGTTTTTAGGAACAATCACATCTTTAATATTTCATCTTCGAATTTAAAATCACATTTCTTAATTTACAGAAGTAACTGTACAACATTACCACCATCAGAGAAGTGTTTTTTTTTTTGTTTTTATAAAAGTACAGTGCAACAGGCCAGGGTAACTGCAAGCAAAGCAAGGCTCTTTAGGCAAACTTTTCTTTGCTGGAGGTTTTAATGCATTTTGAAACATCTACGGAATGCTGAGATTACATTCAATTCTGTTAGAAAATATTACTTCTATACGCGACCCACATACCAGATTTAACTTATGCATGGAAGAAAAAAAAATGCACTTTAAGAAAAATAGAAACCCGCCGCTGTCGCGTGGTTAAAAATATGCTGTACGTGTCGCAAACTGATTACCCCTCTTGGCTTGATTGCTGCGAAGACGAGGTGCGATTGAGTTCCCGCCTTCTCGAATCCATTTTCTGATTATGGCGTCTGCGATACATAGTTTACACTCCATCTTGCATTAATGAATGACAGGAACCGAAAAAAAACCCAGAATATAGTATTCGTTTTTGCTCATTAGGGAATTAAATGGAACACATTTTTAAAAAATTGGATTTTCGCTGTTAAGTTTGGCGCCCATGTTAGTTTTTTCATGGTCGTTTTTTTTCATAGAATATACACAGATGTAAAAAGTGCAGAGCAATGTGAAAGAAAACGTAAGTGTTAAAAATAAAAAATAACTGTTCCGTTACATTCATTGTCCAGCTGGAATATTCATACCAAGAATAGATATGCTTCTCTTTGAGTGTATCAGACGGCCGTAAAAACAGTTTGCTGTTCCAGAGTTGAGTCAAGAAGCGCTCTGCAATATGCTCTTCTCCTGGTCTTTTTGGTACTCTTCCTGGGCCCGCTGCAGCTTTTTGCCCCTCAGTTTCCACTTGTGGAAGGAGTACGTCACTAGGGAGGTCAGGATTAAGGTGAAGATAATGGTCACCACTACGATCAGCGCTATGGTGGAGGAGAGCGGGCCCTCCAGCCGGCGTGCTTCCGTGTCTCGGGTGCCATTTTGGGGCGGGAGGGTTTCATAATCGCTGGACACCAAAGCTGTAGGCACAGTCAGTGCATCGAAAGTCGGCTTCATTGGGGAGCGGATGGACTTGGCAGATGGTAGGCGTCACTGGGTCAACGGCTGTTGAAGGAAAAGGGGCTCTGTAAATTCCTTCCTAAAATTCAATTGGACTCATGGCGGGCACCTAGAAAGCATCCTCAGGGTCAAGGTGATTATTGCACCATGGTGACTCGGTCCCTTACCGCTAGCCGAGACTCATCTGTTCGGTTTTCCCGAGTACAGAGATCCTTGACCGAATGCCACGTTGCCCTTTAACGGGTAAAGATGGTGAGACCCCGTTCAGTTTTCGGTGGGAACCATTTTGATGCCGCTCATCTATTGCACCATGAAATGCATCCTTGTTTGGAAGAATACCTCCGCACAGCCATCTCCACAGTATTCCAATTAATGAAGAACATGAGAAATTGTAACTTTCCAAGTGCCAAGACCAGATCTAAAGTTGCAATGGAAAGACGTCACAATATTTGGAATCCTAATGGACGTGAACCATTCCTTTCTTTACATAGACTTCTATGCTGCTCTTCTAGGCGCTTTAGTCAGAAAGTAGTCCCAATTCACTAGCACCATGGGTCCAAGAGCGAGAGCTGTAATGCATAAAAAAGAACAGTTTAGGAAATTGATCTAGTTATGCTCAAAGTACATCATTACAACCATCAGGCAGTCACATGTGACTGTGCAAAGCATGTCATTTATGCACTGGTCACAAGAGATCATTTAAACTCCTGTATGATCTCCAAACACCTCTATAACCCCAGCCTACTGCGCGATGGACATAACTTTCAACACCGCCCTGGCTTCAGTGAATACATTAAAGGTTTGGAAGGGAAATGGCTGCATGAGACTTCACCAGCACATGGAAGAAATCAGAACATGGTATTACCATGGGATTTCAAAGTATTTCAGTTATCATCATCTCAAAATAATGACTGAAAAAGTATCGGCTTGCAAAAATCTATGCAAAAACGAAAGTTATCAAAATAAAGACTAGCACAATGGACAACGTGTTGGAGTCTCTTCTCAGCTGGACAAAGTTGAGGCTGTGAGCAGGAGTGTTTGTTTCAGAACCCAGGTCATCAGTGGACAGAAAGCATACTCTTCTATTTATCTTAGTTCGAAACCGTTTCATACAGTCTATGATCATTGACAAACCATAGTTCTCTGGTCGTGCATCATTGACTACGGTTTGCCTATGAGATTTACAATGGTTTCTCATTTCTTTCCCATATTTGGGTTTATATACTGCAAATCTAGCAAGGAAGCAACAGAGCGCTCTACAAGTAATTTGAGGTTAACAAATGAGAATGTAAGGTTTCAGTTTATGCTACTTTGGATACCCTGTACTACCGGGGTGGTGTGTATCTAAGGCTAATTGACACCCCCTAGGAATCACCTGAACAGCAGGGTCGTTAGTTCGTTCCAGAACTGCAGGAGCATTGGAGCAACCCATATTTTAACCAGGACGGTGTTCCTTGTTCCAGTAGGCTGAGATGCAGCAAGAGAAGGCCGGTTTCCTAGTTTTCCTTTTGAGAGCTTCGCAGTGGTCTGGTTCTAGAGGAGAGCATCCCACCGAAGCCCACAGCTGTTGTGGCTCATTAGGCTGCAGTTCGGGCAGTACTTGCCTTAATTTGATGCATGCAGTTTTGAAGAGTATCGGGGGTGGGGTGGATAGTAGGTGTAATTCTCTGGGGGGTGTGGTCAGATCTCCTAGTCTCTTAGGGCACCAGTGAAAAGGCACTCCCTCCAAAGAGGTGCAAGATTACTAGGCCATGAACCTTGGTTCTGAAATCCTCAGGTGGGAAAAAGGGATTCATCTTTCGGAGGACTGCTATGTGATACAAGGGTTTTTGTTGATATGTTGCAATGCGAGAGTGCTACCAATAATTCTACTGACATACTTGGGGTAAGATCAGGGTACTTGTGCGATAAGGTGCCCTCTAATAAGTTGGTTAGCTGCAAACCTAGTTGACATAGGTGTCATCCCACACCTATTTGATGAAATAGTAACACAGTAATCAGCAGAATTGATTGCGCTTAACCATACATTTATATATTCTGGATTTTTCCTTTCCATATTTAGTGGATTCCAACTTTTGCCATAACCTAAGACATGTGTTGGGTGCCTTTACATGATGTGATCACAATTGTTACAGATTTAGGTTGCCCTAGAAAACATGCCCATGAAGATTGTAGTCAACAAGTGTTTTGACCCCTTGATCTTTCCCAAGACTAATTCCCTACTCAAGGAACCTGGTAGAGTTTCAATAGTTTTGCAGATTTCGGTGCAACTACACCCTAAGCAGGGGAGATTCTGAAAGATTGCGCTTGGAACCAAATGAATATACTAACCACAGAACTGCAGGATAAGTGGTCAAACTTAAGCAGTTCAGAGAAATTGAATGGGATGACATGTTGACAAGAAGTATGTGAAACTACTGAAACTCTAGCAAGTGCCTTGATTAGGGTGTTAGTCTTGAGAAAGACCAAGGGGTTGAAACACGTGTGGACTACAGTCTTTAAGGGCATGTTTTCTAGGGCAACCTAGATCTGTAACAATTGTGATCATATCATGTAAAGGCACCCAACACATGTCTTAGGTTATGGCAAGAGTTGAAATCTGCTAAATATGCAAATAGAAATCCAGCATCTTTAATTTATGGTTAAGCACAATTAATTGTGGTGATAGTTACTGTGTTACTATGCTACCAATAATGATTTGACACATCGGGCCAATTAAGGTGGGAGTCCATCAAGGTTGGTAGTCTTCATGACCATCAGTCTGGCTTCAGAGCTGCCAGAAGCACGGAAACTGCTCTCCTGAACATCCGTGAGGACCTGCTCTCAAACCTCGACTCCAACACCCCTTGTGTTCTCATTTTGCTCGACCTCTCTTCTGCCTTTGACACTGTCAACCACACCATCCTGCTCAACTGTCTCCGTGATAACCTGGGTATCACTGGTCAGGCTCTGGCGTGGCTGACCTCCTTCCTCTCCAATCGACCCTCCCAGATCCAACTGGGTTCCTTCCTCTGACATCTTTTTCTCTACCTATGGTGTCCCCCAGGGATCAAACCTCTCCCCCTGGCTGTTCAACCAGTATCTGGCACTTCTTTCTCACCGCATCGCCGCTCTGTCCTAACTTTCAGTGCTACGCGGATGACACCCAGCTCATTTTCAGGCTACCCTCGGCCTCCTCTTCCCCTTCCCTCATCTCTGACTGTCTTTCTGCTATCCAGGAATGGTGTGCCGCCAACGACCTCTGCCTTAGTGCCAGTAACACTGAGATTCTACTCATTGGCACACCCACTCCTTCCTTCCCTGCAGCTCTCTGGCCGGCCTCTCTTGGCCCTCTCCCTGCTCCTACCTGCAAGGCAAAAAACCTCAGGGTCATCTTCGACTCCACACTCTCTTTCTCTCCTCACATATCTGACGTCTCTAAGAAGTCACACTACCAGCAACACCTCCTCAGAGGTATCCTTCCTTTCCTCTCCTTCCCCCAGAAGCTCACTGTCTCCAGAGCCCTGGTTCTCTCAAAGCTGGACTACTGTAACAGCCTCTATCTAAATCTTCCGTCCTCTACTCTCCGCCCTTTGCAACTCATCCAGAACAGGACTGCGAGACTGGTCCTTGGCCTCAAGCCCAGGGACCGTATCTCTCCAGGTCTGAAATCACTACACTGGCTCCCAGTGGCTGCAAGGATTAAGTTCAAAACCCTCTGCATTGTCCACAAGGCCTTCTGGGGCCGTGGGCCAAAATGCCTTCAACTCTCTTCCTAAATATCTTCCTTCTCAAGCTCTTCGCTCATCCACCTCCAATGACCTCAGGGTCAGCCGCTTCTCCAAGCAATGAGCTGGGGGTAGATCTCTCTCCCCAGCAGGGGCCTCCCTCTGGAACAGCCTTCCTGCTTCCCTGAAACTTGAGGAGAACCATCTCCGGTTCCGGAAGCACCTCAAAACCTTCCTCTTTGCCTCCGCTTTCTCTCCCTCTATCTCCTGCTAAACTCACTGAACCTGCACTGAATCTGCAACTGGCCACTCACCGATCTCGGTCCTTGGCCCAGCCACTCTTCCCTGCACTGCCTACCTGCACTACAGGACTGTCTCTGTATCCTACAGCCCCTTCTCCCGGCACTTACCTTACACTTGCCACCAGCTGGCCCTATTATTTATCTGTTTTCTACTAACCATGTACTGCACTTTCCTTGCACTTGCCACCACCTGGCCCCATTTTCATCTTGTATTCTACCAACCATGTACTGCACTTTCCCCTCTCCCCTTCCCCTTTTCCCAGTCCCCCTACCCTTGCACGTGCGCGATCTGAATGACACCTGGCCTAGTAGGATCGTTCTGTCTCCCCTGTTCCTCCCATCCCCCGCCTCATCGCGCCTTGAAACACTTGTGTATAGGCACATTACAAATATCATATCATATGGTGCATGCCACTGAGCTACTTTGGATGCAAGACAAAGAATTAATTTTAGACATGTTTTTGCCTAAATAGATTACCGTCTGCTGCACATTCAAGTCCTTTTTTGGAAGTTGTTTTACTTCATACAACAAGACACCACCAGGCTCTCTGTCCCCGACTACACATTCAACTGTTTCCCCCCCATGCTAACTATTTTTTCACACACATTATTACATTCATGCAATGGCATCATTTATTCATTCTCTCACTCAGGAAGCAGATGTGTGATGTCTGAAACCCTTTTAACTTGATGTGTTGCGCTCGCCCACGATGACGTGGACCTGTGTCAAGTAATCTGGTCCGTGGATTCCCCCAGTACAATTGGGTAAGGCACTTCCCGGATTACCACTTTCAATCAGGAGTCTCTTTAATGCACAATCAAGATACACACTTTTAGACCCTATGGCCTTTTCTCAACTTACTTGGAGATGTAGATTAGCTAAATAATCAAATTAGAAAACGACTTTCTTACTTCCTTCATTTTTTCCAAACACATTCATTGTTTATCTGTCTGCTTCCCCGTAGGGATTATTCTTTTTCAGTCTGCCCCGAGGAAGGCGGTTTCAGACTTGGAAAGCCGACAGGTGGCCCGCCAAAACGTAATCTCAGGCCCTGGACAGTTGGAACATTTTCTTTGTTCCCTGAACTCAATACATCCGGGACCCTTTTCCAACATTGGTTTGGACATTTGCTAAATGTAGAATTTTACATAGGCAGACCCGTTACTTTCCATTTATTGTTTGTTCTTCCAATATTCATGTACTGGCAGACTTGTTTAAACAACATTCATTGTTTGTTTTTCTTCCTCATATATTGAGGCACATTTATTTAATATGACAATGCATTTCCTGTGTTGATCGAGACGTGCTAACTGATTCATATGAACTCATAATGTATTACTTATCACTGGGCATCTAAATGGTTTTGTGTTTAAAGTTGGTTTTGTTGATTATTCATTTATTGTCTAAACACATATTACCCTATTCTTTCATTGTTTTCATGATTTTTGTAAACCATCATATTTTTGCAAATCACCACATTTATCGAAATACAGCATTATTTTTTATGCACCAGTTCTTTTTGTTTCCTCATTTTGCTCTCACTTCGAAGTAAGTTTTGGCCATAAAGGGCAATTTAATTAGGATATCTTTGGATACCAACTCAGAATAAGTATGAGGATTTAATTCTGAATTGACCACACAGCTTTTTGGATTCTTTGTTTTGTGATTGGTCTGTGGGATCTTCATGTGTGTTGCAGAAGTTTTCTGAAAATGTAACACCTCAAAAGGAGAAAGTTTCTTCCCATTGTATTTTTTTTCCAACAGTCCAAATCTAGTGAAGCTGCCTGCGAGACTTGCCTACGCGTATTGTGTGACTTTGCACCATTTAGTTACAAGTTGCACTCTGCTATAGTACTCCTACTTTTGTAGTGCATGTGGTGTTCACCCCAGCAACACGTCAATACCAAAAAAACAAGGGCACAGCTGTTCAATTTTCAGTGTGTCTGAAAACAATTTTATTTAACCCCAACAATAGGGAGTAACAGAGCAATTGAAAAGGAGAGATGCTAATACACAGCGTTGCGCAACTCCCTGAGTAGTTTGCAAAGCATAGACTAGTCACAAAAGTAATGGTAACAGACTCTCGCAGTCAGAGCAGATAAGACTTCAACTGCCCCAGCGTAGCTGTGGCTTTTAAGGTGGCCTACAATTTTGTTCCGTTAAAGTGTTTGAGCATAGAGGTTAGGCTCATGTACCCCAATAGATATGTCGCAGGTCACATGCCTGCAATCTACTTGTTGAGAAGCAGTATCAGTATTGGTGCTGTCGTCTCCATGCCTTTCTGAAAGCTGTACTGGATACCAGTCAAGATACCATGACTCTTGATCCATTCCATTCCATTACGTCACTGTTAATGACTCTGCCAAACCACTTGGCAGATGAGCCCAGGAGGAAGACCGGCCAGTAGCATTTTGATCTTGATTGATCTCGCTTCTTATATGAATAACTATCGCCTGTGACCAACAGAGGAAATCGGGCCAATGAAAGAACTGCATTGAAACTCATGCTAGCGGACAGGACCCAGACTCCCATCTCGTATTTAAGCAAGCCCATAGGAGCTTCTTCTGGGAAAGGGGCCTTTGGCCAACAGACTAATGCAAGGACTCTTTGGATATCCTCACAAGTGAATACCATAAGAGTTACTTGGGTTCATGACAAAATGTTCTTCCACTACCTCTGGGCTTGGTTTGTCAGTAGACACACTCTCGCGATATAGAAGCCGGTAAAATGTCGAACACATCTTTCCACTTAGTTAGGTTGGTCTTCTTTAGGTGGGATGGCGACCGCCTTCCAGAAAATGCTATGATTAGCAATAAAGGCCCGTCCATTAAATCCCAAGCTTTAATGTGCCATTTTTGGTTTATTTTTATTTACGGTCTTTGTGGGGTATTCATGGAGTCCTTAAATAGCAACAGCCATAGACAGTTTTGGCAAAGTGTAGCGCAATCCCATCGGTATGTCGGAAAGAAGGCGGGGCTTAATGTATAGATTGGAACAATTAACTACGGACCTGAATGAGAAGTTCTGCATCAGATCCAACTCGTGTGCTTCGATTTGTGTGGTGAAAACCTATCCAGCTTTTTAAATCATCCATAAGTTGACCAAAATGTATATTTTTTCGGTTGGCTTTGCAAACAAGATTGCAATCCAAACCCAAACCCGGTGACGTGAATGGTTGATGCCAGGCCGAATGGTGCGAGTTTGCCAGCCATACTTGTTCAAGATCTCAGAGCTAGGTTTGTGACCTGTGCTCCAAAAAACCTTCAGAAGGGGCATATAGCCCGCACCCATTTGAAAAGCAGGGGCATATTTGTTTTCAGGGAAACAGATTACTTTTGCATCTCCCGACAAAAGGTGACCGTTGGCGCACCAGGGTTTCACTTACCCAGATGCAGGTCATGTCCTCAGGGACACTAATTGGCACTCATTGGCAAAACAAGTAGCGCTACCTGGCAACTCCCTGCATACCATGGCAAATGTAGTTCGTATTGCTATGCCAGAGGCATGGCCAAAGCCTGTGTCCCTCACACAATGCCCAGTGGGCATGACTGCATGCCATGGAGAGTGGATACCGACATTTTGGTCACTGTGCCAATGCCAAAGCAGAACAAAGTTGCCCAAGAAAATATGCCTTTTGGGTATGGCTATGGACTATGCAGAGCAAGCCCTAGAATAATGGCCATCAAGACTGATGTACGCCTCACAATCATGCCCCTGGCGCAAAGCCTGCTGAGCATGGCCACAGTCCTGCCTAACAGTGGCTGCAGTTAGGCGTGATGTATTAGGGCCGCTGCCAAAGGCCATGCCCCTGAAATATATCCGCTGATTTGCCTAAGGTCCATGCATAGCTACAACTGCAGTTAAGATTATCATGCCCGCAGCAGGGCCCAAGTACCTGCTGCAGAAAGACTCACTATGCAGTGTGGTAGGCCAAAGTAGGGGCACTATGCCTGGAGCATGGCCACAAAAGTCATACCCCAGGTAAATGTCCTGCTAGGACAAGCTGTGTGGGTACCATTGCTCTGGACCATGCCTCGTTCACAGTACTCACAAGACATGTCCACAGTCAACGGGGAGAAAGAGTGGCGGTACTGTGCTTGGGGAATCTTTTTACGGAATGCCTTGTGCACTGCACCCAAGTGGTACAACTGTCAGGACACCTTTGTGAATGTCACCGGCGATGGCATGAGTGGTGCATGATGGAGATGAGGTTATGGTGGCCTTGCTAAGCCAAACGGGCGAATTTCAGTCGTTCTTTTTACATCCTCTGCATTGTAACAATAGTGTCCCTTAAACTGAAGATGTATGCTGAAATATGTATCTAGACCCATGCATACTGAGACACACAGGCAGATAGTTAGCAAGAGTGCCAGAGAGTGGGCGAGCAAGCGGGATAAACGGAGCGCGAGAAAGATGGACAGCGAGGCACAGACGGAGAGAAAAAGAGACCAAGAGAAAGAGACCAAGAGAAAGACACAGAAAGACAAAGACAAAAGAAAGAGAAAGACACCGAAAAAAGAGAAAGAGAAAGAGACACAAAAAAGAGACAAAGAAAGACACAAAAAAGAGACAAAGAGAAAGACAGACACAGAAACAGACAAAGGCACCAACAAAGAGAGAGAAAGAGAAAGGAGGCAAGAGGGATAATTGAGATTGCTGGGTGGACGGGTATATAGGAATTCAGATTAGCCAGAGAGCTGAAGTGCGTATCTAATAGATACAGCCAATTGTGCTATAACCTATTTTTTTAAGGGCTACAATCTTGTTTTCACTCATACGGGGAACACAGAGGCTTTTAAACTAGACCCTTGCACTTCTGGGTATTATTAAAAAAGACTGCAATATCCTGAAATATCATAGTGTAATTACCATATCAGAGAAAATGTGTTATGACTAAAACGTGCGAGAAAGAACCTGCGCCATGGTACCTGGAGCCTTCCCCATTTACTGTAACCGACCCTAATTGCCTTTTTCTGCATCCGAAGCGCTACACCTCTCCCATTCCCAATTTAGGAGCGAGAAAGAGAGGACGCGGCTCGCTAATTAACCCTGCCTCGGAGATATTCCCAGCTGCAGGAGGCACTATTTACTCGCGATGGGCACAGTTTGAAATTAAAATATGTAAATGAGTCGCTCTTTGTGGCAGGAACATTTTGCAGCGATGAAGAAAAACCACATGGAAAGGGATGTCTTAAATGTGGCTTCTGCTGTAGGCATCAGCAAGGAAAAGGCCTTCAGGGATGCCAAGACTGCTTCTTTGAGGGGGTTGGGAGGGAGGGGGGCTGAAATCCTACTTACATGACAGAGCTAAAAGATCTGTAAATGCCTTCGTTGGCTCAATTCCCTCGGTTACAGTTACTCCAGAGCGCCTAGAGAGCCTGCAAATGGGGACGCAGCTCGGTACAAACCCGAATCATGAGACTTATTCAGAAAAAATGTGGGACATTTCTCCCAGTTCACACATAAAATGGGGAATTTTACAGAAGGAATGTGTACCCATGTTTAATTTACACACGAGTAAAATGCACCCATTTCATTTAAGGACGTTTAAGGGCAGCTCATACACACCCCGAACCTTATTAATGGGCTATATGCTATGTGAACCCCATAGGACCGACTTGCAAAGATTAGTTATTGAAATGAGTACATTGTACTACCAATTCCTTTCCTGAATGTGTGCATTTTATTCACGTGTAAATTACATTTTAAAAGTGGGTGCTCTCCTGATGGGATTAGTCATGTTACTATTACATTGGTGCCAGCCACACAATCACTTGGTCCCCCTAAAAGCAGTCCAGCACGCTGCGGCACGCCGCATTATAGATGTGTGAACATTTGACTGAACACTGAACATACACACAGTGGCTTTTTGTCCAGGTCAGGATACTGAAGTAAGTCTGAATGTAACTCATCTACAAAGCAGTCGCGAGGAGCACACCAGCGTACTTGGTGGCTATAGGCCAACTGGCCCGAATCACTAGTCCACAAAGAGGACCCGCAAACAATCCTTCACTTTGAATGCTCCCACCCTCTGGAACTCGATCACTGTATCCGCTCGGAATGCCCCCACAATTACCAACTTCAAAAAGCTCTCAAAACGTGTCTTTTTTCAACAACACCTGAGCAAGGACTAATCCCATTGGATGTGTACAGATCGTAACTCACAGTACTGTGCTACTGTAAAGATGCCTGCGAAATACTAGCTACCCACACCCTATACAGCTCTCGGCCATTTTAAACATAACTGATATACATTAGCACAGAAATGCCGTTCTGTGATCTGAATAGTGCTGCGCCACTTGCCTTGAACAAGGCGAGAATTCTTGGTGGAAAGAAACTGTCAATTAAAACCCCAAACAATGTGCATCAGGCCCCCAAAATACTCTGCGGGCCGAAAATCTCCCACCCAAAGCAATTCATGAGGGCAGGTAGTTTAGTGATTAGTGAAGGAGACACAATGGAGAACCCCAAGACTATCAGCAGATTCATGTGACAACAAAAAACACTTCGATAACAAAAAACGGCGTGAAAGCCCACAATCACGATTTCATTTGCTTTTCCACGACTTGCGAAATAATGTAGATTAGTAGCCAGAATGGCAAATTAGGAAAACTTCATGCCAACACAAATCCTGAAATCTCAGAAAAGTACCGATTTTACCCGCATTCTTCACTGTTCCCTTGGCCTTCTGCCTGGCTCATCCGCTCCCATCACACTCACCAATTTCCATACCAAGTCTACCATGCCGCCACCTCACTGCTCATCCATTGCCCGGTGCATCACCTCCACTGCCCATCCAGTGCCCGGTGCATCACTTCCACTGCCCATCCATTGGTGCATCACCTCCACTGCCCATCCACTGCTCGGTGCATCACCTCCACAGCCCATCCACTGCCCAGTGCATCAACTCCACTGCCCATCCAGTGCCCGGTGCATCACCTCCACTGCCCATCCATTGCCCGGTGCATCACCTCCACTGCCCGGTGCATCACCTCCACTGCCCTTCCATTGCATCACCTCCACTGCCCATCCACTGCCCGGTGTATCACCTCCACTGCCCATCCACTGCCGGTGCATCACCTCCACTGCCCATCCATTGCTCGGTGCATCACCTCCAATGCCCAGTGCATCACCTCCATTGCCCATCCATTGCCCGGTGCATCACCTCCACTGCCCATCCATTGCTCGGTGCATCACCTCCACTGCCCATCCATTGCTCGGTGCATCACCTCCACTGCCCGGTGCATCACCTCCACTGCCCATCCACTGCCTGGTGCATCACCTCCACTGCCCATCCACTGCCCGGTGCATCACCTCCACTGCCCATCCATTGCCCGGTGCATCACCTCCACTGCCCATCCATTGCCCGGTGCATCACCTCCACTGCCCATCCATTGCTCGGTGCATCACCTCCACTGCCCATCCATTGCCTGGTGCATCACCTCCACTGCCCATCCATTGCATCACCTCCACTGCCCATCCATTGCTCGGTGCATCTCCTCCACTGCCCATCCACTGCTCGGTGCATCACCTACACAGACCATCCATTGCCCGATGCATCACCTCCACTGCCCATCCACTGCCCGATGCATCACCTCCACTGCCCATCCATTGCTCTGTGCATCACCTCCACTGCATCACCTCCACTGCCCATCCATTGCCCGGTGCATCACCTCCACTGCCCATCCACTGCCCGGTCCATCACCTCCACTGCCCATCCATTGCTCGGTGCATCACCTCCACTGCCCATCCATTGCCTGGTGCATCACCTCCACTGCCCATCCATTGCTCGGTGCATCACCTCCACTGCTCGGTGCATCACCTCCACAGACCATCCATTGCCCGGTGCATCACCTCCACTGCCCGATGCATCACCTCCACTGCCCATCCATTGCTCTGTGCATCACCTCCACTGCCCATCCATTGCCCGGTGCATCACCTCCACTGCCCATCCACTGCCCGGCGCATCACCTCCATTGCCCTGTGCATCACCTCCATTGCCCGGCGCATCACCTCCATTGCCCTGTGCATCACCTCCATTGCCCGGTGCATCACCTCCACTGCCCGGTGCATCACCTCCACTGCCCATCCATTGCTCTGTGCATCACCTCCACTGCATCACCTCCACTGCCCATCCATTGCCTGGTGCATCACCTCCACTGCCCATCCATTGCCCGGTGCATCACCTCCACTGCCCATCCATTGCTCGGTGCATCACCTCCACTGCCCATCCATTGCCTGGTGCATCACCTCCACTGCATCACCTCCACTGCATCACCTCCACTGCCCATCCATTGCTCGGTGCATCACCTCCACTGCCCGGTGCATCACCTCCACTGCCCATCCATTGCCAGGTGCATCACCTCCATTGCCCGGTGCATCACCTTCACTGCCCATCCATTGCCCAGTGCATCACCCCCACTGCCCATCCACTGCCCGGTGCATCACCTCCACTGCCCATCCATTGCCCAGTGCATCACCCCCACTGCCCATCCACTGCCCGGTGCATCACCTCCTCCTATGCACCAGTTGTCCAATTCAGGCTCATCAATGTAGCTCTCCAATTAATGTTTTTTTCTAGATTATAGTTTTTGAAAAAATAAATTAAATATCACTTTATGCCTAGCATTGGGTAAATCTTGCTTCCTGTCTTCCGTAGGTGGCATGCCATGCTCTGGCCCTATGGGCCAGAATGTACACTGCCAACCACCCACTCTTAATGACCCCTGTAGGCTCCAGGATAAAGCGTGGGCCTTTGGTCGCAATTTGTTGACTATGTTTATCTTGATTTTTAACCTGTACTACTTGATAACATGTTCAGGGCCAGGCTGCCTCTAGGTAGGCGAGTGCAATTGCGCCTCAAAACCAATAAACAGAAACCTAGCAACTTTCCTGCGACATGGGGCTTGCGTGCACATAGGAAGCCAACTCCGCCTTTCATCCTTAGGCAGTTGATGAACTGCGTATCATTACATTTAATAGCAGCACCTTCCAAGTGGGAGGAATGTAACACGGAGCACTATATAAATACTTTATTATGTTGTTACCCTCAAGCCAAGTAAATGTAACCAGTGGTATTAATCAACATTAAAACATAGGGTACAATTCACACAAGACTGAAGGCTAGATAAGATGGCTAAATGGATGACACCTGGACATTGAAGTGAAGCCGGAAGTGAGGGCCACAGGCAAGAGCGGGAGAACAAGTCCTTCCTATATTTGAAAAAGGGCTTCTGAATTATGGCGCTTAAGGATTTTCACGACCTCTAGATTCTGCTTCTAAAGAACCAGATCTTCCCTGGGTGGGTCCAACCTTTGAGAATCCCAAGTACCATAGCTAATACAAATCTGGACTCTTGAAGGATCAGCCGTACCAAAGCCAGAGTACTTCCGACCGACACCTGGGGACAAAATGCTTGGGTTTCAAACCAGCACAACAGCAGATGAATCCGGCCTGGATCCTGCCATTCAAATACCATCCCAAGCGATCCATTTTCACTTAATCCTAAACACTTCCTAGACCAGATTCTGAGCTCAACATGGTCACGGGTGCCCATGGCCTCTACGTTAAAACAAGGCTAGCTGTGATTGTTCATAAATCGGCTTTTGCCGGTTGGAGCTATAGTGGGGGTGGTCCAAAATGACTTTTAATTACTTCCAATAAACATCAAATCTGGGAGAGGAAAGAATTCCCACCGGAAAGCATCCTGCGGAAGGCATGCATACAGGAGGTCAGCGCCTTACTAACACGTGTGTGGCGAGATTACAGAAACCTTGCACTGGTGCAAGGGCCATTGGCACTGGAGAGAAAAGGTCCAGAAAAGTTTCTTTGGGCAGAAGGGCATTTTTTACCTTGGAGGGGGTTAATATAAGGATAGGTTGAGCACAAGCTTTATATGTAGCTTCTAGGTATCAGGCAGCACTCAACAAGTAGGCGCTACCCACGGAATGCTATATAGTGAGTTGTAAATCTAATTTCCACATGCGTTGTATATTATACACCTATTTTGAATTATACCAGACCCCTTAAAGGTTTAAATGTCTTCGGTATGCGTCTTAATGAACCCAAACAGTCCTATGTAATGACATAGTTATGTTTTATAGTACCAGTTGCCCTGGGGAGTCAAAAGTAGCTTGTGCTCGCTCTGGGCATCAAGCCAACTAGGCTCCCCTTGACTACACGCCAGAGTTGAATAGATTCCAGCTCCTGGCAACCTCGAACCCTGCCTAGTGCCAGGCACTAATATGGCCAATAATCTTTAAAGATGGATCGAAGTACAAATAAGAATCCTTTACGCATCCTAAAAGATAACCTAGCATTTTTCCGCTTGAAGATATTATGCCAGTGCTATGGAGAGTACCAGAAATAAAGCAGGGATAGAATTGTGTGCATGGCCGTTACATTTGCTACTTGGTTTTCAATAACTTTTTTTAAAATTTATATACATAACAAGAACAACTGTTTTCAATATTAGTTGCATTCTGTTCAATGGATACAGTTAAATAGTGCCTTCATAATGATTTCCCTCAGATGGCAGTGAACACAATACTTAATAGAAATAGGAGCTATGTGATGTCATTTTATCTCACTGTATTCAGGCTATCAACATTTGTAGTTTGCACTATTTTCAGGAGGAAAGGGGAGGGGGCTGGGTTCAATGAGTGATACAAACCGTTTTTAGATCACACTTAGGATCCAACTGTAAATGACATTCTTGCAGGATGAGGTGGGCGGAATGAGCAGAGACATTTTCTTTGAAACATGTTAGACGTATTTTGCATGAATCTCTGGATAGCCTTCACATGGACGCAATTCATTATTTGCTGAATGCGTGTAGGCCTCACTATTCTCCAACGGCTGAATCTTCGCTCCTCCTTATAAATACACGCCCTAGTGGCCTATGTTCTGACCCCAACGCACACGGCGAGCCCCAAGTAAAGAAAGAAACGGGCTTCAATCTCCAGCAACAGGGAAGGGCCTAACTTTGCTTGAGGGGGACCACTTCTCCGTTTCGAAAGATTTAGGAGCTAATGCAATCAGTACCACTTCCCCCAAAAAGCATCAGACTAAACCCTGATCTTAATTCTTGGTCCCATTCATCGACTAATACATGCATCTTTGCCCCAAACTCAAGGGTCTCTGCAAATAACAGATTCTTCCTCCACCATAGAATTCTCACCATTAATAATCCTTTGCCGCAAGGTTTACTCTGTTTTTTCCACACATTTGCATAAAAGTCATAAGGTCTGGAGTTATTATTTGCCAGCCAGCTCATTATTCTGGGTGTAACAAAACCTGAGCCCTTTGTTCCAACACAATTCTGTAATGGCTTATATTCCAGCCTCAATACAGAAGAAGCACCTCAATTATTTGTCCAGCAATCGCCCAACACCAGAGCAAGCCTCCCCTCTAATAGTTCACTCCCTTTCCATGGCGACCATTATAAAAAAAAATATATATAACTAAAAAGTAAACGAAATGGCCACCATGAACGGGGAGAGGGGACTACACTTCGACTTGTTAGCTTGCATCACATTCTCCCCTTCCATAGCGGCCAGGGAAGTAAACAACTCAGCAGGACTCGTGCTCCAAACGGAATGCAGCAAGTAAGACTTTCTTGGCCGGGTAACAACTTGGTGAGTGTCAATCATATTGATTGTTACAATCTGATTGACCTTCGCCGGATACTAATACAACTTGGTGTCTCCAAATACATTCTGGATCATGTGCTAAAACACGGTAGAGGTAGATTATTATGATACACATCCAAAAGTGCGTTGAAGCATGTGCCGGTCGAGAATCTCGGTGTAACTGGTGATATGTTGACAAAACAAATCATGCAAGGAGAACTATTGACTCGCCCAATCTTTCATGTTTGGTATGAGGTTGTGATCTACCAAGATGACCCTATTCAAATCTCTCAAATCTACACACATACACATTTTATTATAGGTGTTAGATGTCATGATTAGTGATAACCATTCACTCATCTCAGTGGGATGCACAGTTCCTACTAGAGAAAACCTTCTCAATTCTTCTCCTTCACTGCAACAGAAAGCCGTCTTACTTTGGGCACTACTAATGTACATCAGTTCTCAGGACAATTTCATGTTATAAACCATTTTACCTACCATCATTCCCTAAAAAACACTTTGGGATCTATTCATCAATGTTCTACATGTTAATTCCATAATCCACCATCTTTACTCGTTTACAGTATCAGTTCCTTTTTCAATTCTCCTTAATGAAGTCATCTCAACAAACCTTTTCAATGCTCACTCATTAATAACTTTCCAGTTATTTTCGCTCCTCAAACTTTGTTCTCTAGCCTGAGTATCCTGCTCTGTACATATTGGGACTGTTTACAAATGCTGTGGTACCAATGTCTGGTACCTTTAGATCTTAGAAGTTTCTCTTCCACGTACCTACACATACTACAAGTCTACATATCCACATTGAGAACATACTTGCCTACCTCTTCCACTCATTAATGAGAACACTGGGCCAATAAACGTTTCTTTTTCTACCGGGTTTTCAGATAATCTAGCCATCATACCAACCACATTAATGTTTTTCTTCTCCCACTTCCCAACTTTAGAGTCTATTGTTTTGATTGAGGGAATGCGCAGTTGAAGATTTTAGGTATGTTTTATTCAGAAGACGCTTCAGGAGACACTGCTTGCCGAACTCCACTCGCTTGCAATAACTCCGGTTTTAAATCCATACATCCTTTTCCTTCGGCTGGGTTCAGGAATCAAACCCGACCATCACCACATCAGTATCTTATTCCGGAATCCAGCCTACCATCAACGGTAGGGAAAATGTACTACCTACATCATGAAACTATTAGCCTTAACGAGTTAAGTTTTTGATTAATAAAGTATTTTTGATTATTAGGAATGGCAAGTCTCTTCCTGTTGATATCCACCTGGTTAATCAGCATCTTGACCCGCAGTACTGCTTGGAGAGTCATAGGTCCCTTTTCCACATCCTATTTGACTTGACACATTCTGGGTGCCTTGAACTGGAACCACATCCTTTAGTGACCAACACTTCCCATCCTCTAGAATAACGCTGTTTTTATTTGACCAAGTTATGTGTTGAAAAGATAACCCCTTCAATGTGCGGTGCAGTTCCTTTACTCGACCCCACTCTCCCTTTGATATCTGAATATTGTTTGCATATCTCTTATTTCAATTTGACATTTTAAAAAATGGCTTCCATAACTTTTTTCTTAAGTTCTTTTTTGTTGTCCATGGGTTGTCAGCCTATAGGGTTTCAGTGTTTCTTTAATGACCTCCCTCTACAGGTGTGTGCCGACAACTGCCAATTGTATGCTGCCTCTTATGAAACGGTTAATTCTTTCAACTAAGCATTTAGTAGCTGGGTGGTATAAGGCAGTGCATTGATGTTTATGCCGCATTTTTAAAAAATGTCTGCAATTTTTTGGAAA
Source organism: Ambystoma mexicanum (assembly GCF_040938575.1). Lineage (NCBI taxonomy): Eukaryota > Metazoa > Chordata > Amphibia > Caudata > Ambystomatidae > Ambystoma > Ambystoma mexicanum. The sequence goes on along the minus strand of NC_090930.1, from coordinate 140,376,650 downwards.
TAATTTGCACCATCTTATGTTTTCTGTAATACCTTCTTGATCAAAGATCGCTGCTAAGAACTTGGTCACTTAACTTGTGGTCACGGTTTCTTGCATCACACCCATGTTGTAGCTGAATGCACTCGTTGCACGCGCACCCTTCTATATTCTTGTGGGGAATGTTGTGGTTTAAGTGTTGGACGGTTACGGTCCTGATGAATAAACTGTGGCAAATGTCTGAAAATGCATAGGCCCTCTGTCCCCAGGCAGTTTAACAGTGCTCTCTCCTTTTGGTCATCAGTGTAACTTGCTCCGCCTGTTGCCCTGAGGTAGACCTTAAAGGAATCTAGCCACAGTTCCCAGGGTATTGCTTGCTCCCCGGGGGTGGGCAGATAGGAAGGAGGGGGATTTGCATGCATGCTCTGCATGCTAATTCCTTACTGTCACCACACCACTGCAGAAATAATCTGTATATGTCCCCCTCAAATCCAAAAGGAAGAAAATGCACGTTCGGTTCTCCAATCCAGTGTGAAAGAAAGGAAGATAAAAGAAAAATAAGTGTTTTTCTTTTGATTGTAATGTGATGTGGAAGATGGAGTAATGACTCTTGGTGTCACTTGGGAAGCTTGCTGGTATCCACGGCAACCAAAATGGCCACCTCATTGTCCTGGAGCGATGACTCTGTGTGGAGTAAAGGGAATATTTCTGTACAGAAGTGTCTGGAGCGTAGTGGAAGGGTGGGAAGGAGAGTGTGTGTCTACCACCCCATGTCATGGTGCACAGCAGGATCCAATGGTAGGGATGACACCCTTGGTGGAAGGGGCAGGTCAGAGGGTGTGTCAGAGGACGTGGTTGTTGTTGGCGTTCCTGATGAGTGTGGGTTGCAGGTTTCTACCATGGCCCGCACACTGCCCAGGAGGTTGGAGGACTATGTATGTCAGTGAGTGTGTTCAGTTTCGTTTTATTTTGTGGTGGTTTGCTTTTCTTCGCTTCCTTTTGTCCTTTCTCATGGCTCCCCTTATTTTCTGTATGTTTTCCTGTTCTTTTCTTTTTGTTTATGTTAGGTAAGCGGGGGGATGTTGTAGCTTAGTGCACTCGTTCCACGCGCACAGTTCTATAGTCTTGTGGGGAATGTTGTGCTTCAAGTGTTGAATGGTTACTGTCCTGATAAATAAACCGTGGGGTGCCACGGATTGAGGTAACCGCCAGGTTTTGGGTCTTTGTTACCCCCAGCGTGGTAGCCAGTTCTACCCACTGAACCCATTATGAGATGTAGTTCATCAGGACTAATATAAAGGCCTTGGGGTGCCATGGTTTCGAAAGGGCCTACTATGTTTTAAGGCTAGCCTTTCCTAAACTATTGGCAGGAGTCCAATTGATTGAAGTATTGTTGATCTCTTGTTTTTTACATGTATTGCTTAGTTCCTATGGTTGGCAATTTTTGATAAGCAAATTATGGCCAGGCTCTCAGAGAACTAGTTTGAAAGTGTTATCTAGGATCACGAGAGCAACAACCGCAGATATAGCAAAAGAGACCTTGTTATGTCAAAAATATATATATCTTTTTTTTTTAATTGGCGATTATTGGAGTTGAAGATGAGAAACGTTGTTTGGTATAAGGACAATAACGTGACAGAATTATACAAATGTATTTGAAAAACACTAAATATAACAACCACACAAGAGCACAAGAAAGTACCAACGCAGTCATATTACCTAGACACAAGACATAAGACTATACTATTTGTAGAGAAAACAAACCATGGCCCGAACTAAATGGATACACGCTGTCACAAGCTAAACATATTGCACAATCAAACAATGATTCATAAAGTGAGAACAGTATAATTTGTTCAATTTTTTAATGATTTCTAGGAAGATTTGTTTTTGCGTCTAGCAAGTTTCGGCTCTCTCATGGACGTTAATTCAAGGTTGAGCCTTCATCAGGATGCTTCTGTATGTTCATAAGCTCCCGAGTGGTTCTTTCAATTAGGTGCTCCACCACAGATGCACAGCCAGATCTTCAGTATGAATCAAGTGTGTGTGCCCAATCAGATGTTCATCCTGTTCGTGGCATTGAAAAGCAAGAGATTTGCAAGTTCAAACGGACAATGGAACCTGTGTGTTTGTGTCTAGCTGGTTTAAACTACATTGTGTAGTCATTAGCTGAATTCTACCTTGTTACATAGGGCCACACACACACACACACACACAATGCATCTTCATCTAGTGGCAGCTAAGTTATCTGACATTGCCTCTTCTACACCCCCTAACATTACTGACCACAAATATAATTCTTTTAGTATACACTGTATTCCTTTTCCCCAGTGTGTAGATTTTGGCATTGCTCAACATAATCTCCACCATACAATGACATATCCTTGGCGATGTAGAGGACATACGATCCGTTTTGATGGCGATCGGTATTCCCCACATTCATGTTTTGAAATGTTTTAAAGCCCAGCAGATGCCTATGGCTTCCTTCTCTCTGGTGGCAGATCTTAAATGCAGGTCCTCTTAGAGCCCTTGAAGCAAAAGTGGTTGTCACTTCTTTACCATTTAGGATCTGACAAACACTGCGCATGCCTTCAGTACCTGCATCTAATGATTATTGTGCGGCCCATCGGCTTGAATGTCTTCAGGGTCTCTTTCTTTCTTTAACTCTTCAAATTCCTCTTTGCACTCTTCAGACCAATTAGTTTTCATTAGATCTTACAGGTGGTTGGGCTCATCAGCAAAACTCTTTTCCAAATTTTTAATAATACTCAGCCATTCCTAGAAATGGCCTCAGTTGGAAGTAGCAGAACTCAAAATGGTGCCCATGAGCTCTTGTTTTGGCTGCATGCCTTGCTGCTTAATGTTGTGCCCCAAGTACTCCACTTCAGTGACTCCAATGCAGCATTTCTCCAATTATAAATATCATAGTCAGCGCAGTGTGTAGCCAAGTGTCATGCTCAGTGGCGTCTTTTCCTGTTTCTAGGATGTCATCCTGGAAAAATACACCCCATCTAGGCCTCCAAACTGCTTCATCAACCTCAAAACACTGCAGCAGCAGAAGCCAATCCAAAAGACTCTCTTGAACCTGTGCAGTCCTAGTGATGTTACAAATGACGCCAGTGGCTTGGATTCTTCACTTAGTTCAATTTGGTGATAAGCTGAAGTAAGATCCAAGTTTGCGAAAGATGTTAACATTTGACCTATGTTAAAGGCTGGTGGTCTACCCATATGTTTACATTAAGATTCCAGAGATCTATGAACATACTGAGGCTTTTATTTGGCTTGCAGACTATTACTATAGGAGCCAGCGATTCCAATGACTATTGGCTCTTTGACTCCTTTAAAAAGTTTTACATTCGTTTTCAAAGTAGGTTTTAGTGCCAAAGGGAATTGATCTGACCTTATGTACAACTGGTTTGGCTCCTTTGTGAATCATTCAGAGTTTAAATTCTTTCATTAACAATAACAATTTCCAAGTAATCCTTTTGTAGACTTTCCGTTGATGCTGGACCACTTGTTGATGGGAAAAAGATCACATGGGTGCAGTTTTATTTTAAGAGCTTCTGGTTTGCCCCAACCCTACTACTGATGCAGTCCGGTGCAACATATAGCTTGTAGTATTCTATTCTTTCGCAGAATCTTAGGTTTATCCACTTGTATCCTTAGTAGACAAATGGGACAGGTTCTCAAGATCGTTTTGAACGTTCCGATATCTATCATTGTGTATGGCGACCACATCACCAGGTTTGATTCTTTGTCATTTATCCTCATGCATTCCCATCAGCCTTTGTTTGTTCCAGCCAAAACTGTGGGAATGTGATCTGGGCACCTGCGTCATTGATGGATTTGTAGATTGTTCAAGTACTCTGAACCATTATTCATAGTAGTTACGTTCACTATAGTTTTGGTTCTAGAGTTACGGCGTACGGTCCCACGACTCTGCATACGAGTCACTCTGCATTAATTGCTGGACCCGGCCACCATTCAAATGCCTACTTCTGCCACATAGGTAGCACCTGGACATCGGGCCGTGAACAGAGTTTGGTCTGCTCTCCGGCCTGCCTTGACTTGGTCTACTACTATGTGCCATCGTATGTTTTTGGGTTTGTTGTGGATAAAGCCGAATTTTAGCTCTCTCCATGGAAGTTCAGTTGTCTTGGTCTTCCATCATTCATAGTTGTGGGGGATATTTCCAAATGTGGTACTGCTTTTATGCACTTGGATTCCTTTTCTATTGCCCATGCTAAGTGTACAGCATGTTCGAATGTCGGGGCCTTTAGTCTACCAAAGTCTTTGTTGTATATTGTCATCCGCTCCATGTAGCGCAAGTTGATCTCACAAGTATTCATCCATGTTTCCTGTGAACGTGCACATGGCCATCACGCGCCACTGAGCAGCGATGTTTACGTTGTTAAGAAGTAGAACCTTTACAGAACCAGATGTTTGGTTGCCAACATTTCTTTCTAATTTGATCATCACTGCATCACATCCTCTGCTGCCTTCAGTGGTGGTAGCATCCCCAGTGCCATCCGAGGTGTGTTGGTCTGTAGTGTGAGAAATGTGCTGTTGCTTCCTTGTGATCATCGCTGAACTTGGCACCTGCCGCAGCTCTAAGACACAACGAATTGGCAATTTCCCAGGCGTAGGCAAGAAGGCAAATACTGAAATGTTTTAAATGGCATGATTTTACACAGGGGCGCAATTGCCTCTAGGCTGAGATTTTCGTTTGTGAGGTAGAGATTGCCACTGGATTGTATTTCCCTTTATATTTTCACTTTCCCTACAATGCTGTGGTTTGTCTTAACCACAGGCTCTTTGTTTCCGAACTCACAATCCTTTGTGATCCTCACTAATTCCTATTAGTACCCAGCAGGGGGGAGGGGGCTGTCAGCCTCTCAGCCAATGAGGAGGCTCGGAACAGGGCATTACCAGCAGTAATCCCCCCCACAAAGTTCTATTAATTGACGTCCCAATGACCCCCCTCCATTTGCGTTCCATTGCTCAAGGTGTCTTCGGTTTGGTCTGCCTTGTGTGGCCACGTTGGGAGGTTCTTTCCTCTAGTGTGCCGGCCCCCGTTCTGTTCAGTCCAGCAGAGCTCTCAGCGGACTGCTAAAGGTCCCTGTAAGGTTGCTTTATGGGCTCCAGCGGGACGCTTCCAGCCAGGGACCCTCAGCCCTCCAGCTGCTCACAAGGATTATATATGCTCTCAGTCGGATACTCTTGCAGCAGCTCCCGCAAGTTGTGTATGCCACAGCAGTGGGCTCTCAGCCGCACTCTTCCACTGCAGAGAACCTACCATCAAAGCAGCAAACGTAGGTGGAGCTGCTTGGTGTCCCAAATCCCCAGAGAAACCTTTTCATTCCTGGAGCCATCTGGGACGATAACTATGGATGAAGGAGTGTTAGGATACAGCTAGAAGGCACGGGTGTTGCTAGTTCTGGAAAAGACCCGAGGCTACGCTGATGTCGGAATCATCGGGGCAGAGGCTAGCTAGCATTTTGGCTGTAGATCCTGAGATTCTATCCGGGGCTACAACCAAAAGACCAGGGGCTATAGCCCCCTTAGCCCCACCTAGCAACGCCTCTGCTACAAGGCATTAAAACCATAACTGGTGCTATAATAGACAAAAGGTTATATTTTTCATCTAATTTGAAAGTTAGGTTTGAGGTGCGCTGTGGTCAAACTCCTCCTTCCCCAGTGGTGGTGTCTACTCATTCGTTAAAGCTGGGTACAAGGAGGAGCTTTTTTGCTCCTGGTCATCAAATTTCAATCTGTGTGTGTTCCTTTCATTAGTACCTTGGAAATTCACTGCGGTAGAGCACAACTCTGGTCTACCGCTCATCTGCCACGCGTCTTCTCTTAACACCGTACCCACTTCAGCTGCTCTGCTGCCTCAGTATATCATCTATACGTGTTCTACCCCCACCTCCACGCTCCCCGTTTGCCACAGCTGCTGCTAGTTCCACGTACCTCATTCCTTTGGCATGCATCACTTCATCCTGGTCACCGCCACGCTGAACGCCCGGATTGTGCGCATTTCCCGCCAATGGTTTCCCTTTATCATGCTATGTGGTATTTTTGAACCTGCAGTGGGTGCTAATGGCCACAATGGCCTCTCTGGAAACCTATGCCATCTGGCAATGCCCACCATAATGCCCTTGCTTCCCTCAGGCCATTAAAGCGATAGGCACCACCTCGTGTGAAACGCGAATTTTCACATGCAGTACCACAAATGCCCACTAGATGGCTCTGTGGCCGCGCGCAATCTCAGTGGTTCTGCCATCTAGAATAGGTTTCTGATGTTCAGTGTCCAACATGAACAAAGACCGTTGAATTGTCTGTGGCAATCAAATATTTCCAGGAACTGGTCGGAGTGGGTGAGGCTCCAGTCCCCTCCACAAATGACGCATTTCCATAAACAGAGGGGAATGACCGGTGCCGCAGCGAACGCCCCCTTGCTGCAGCGCCGGTGCTGTCTGCACACCTTTGAAATTCTGCAAAGTGCGTACTGCCAGCGCGTATGCACAAAGACGCTGGTGGCTGGTGCTAGCAGCTATGCTGTAAAACTGGTGCTCAGGCTGCCCTATTGCAACGAGCAACATGCAGCTCTGCTTGCCCGGGGGCCACGGGTACTAAACTTACCAAAGCTGGCCTCGTCACGTGCACAGGTTGCCTCCAAGCCCTCTGCAAAGTCCCCTGAGCCGGCCGGGCCGTCTCCTAGGTTCATTCGCCTCTTGTTCCCATTGTAAACATGGTCCCACTTCAGTCAATTCTTCAAACGCTTACTGTGTACAGAAGCTCAACGCCTGGCAGCCTCCCTCCTCAACACCCTGCTGCAACTGGCGCCTTCTAGAATCAAGCTTCAATTCTCACACATTCCATGTTCTATGGTGAACGGGGTTACATGATTCCATGCAAATGGATGGATCAGCAATTATACCCCTTGGAATGCTGAGAGGATTCCATTGGACAATCTACAGGCAATGAGAACGGGTATAGTCTGGAGATAGGAACAGACTAACGGAAACTAATTTCCTGTGACTACCCATGCAGATTTTTGTACGACAACTTCATCTACTTATACATACAGCAAATCTTTTGAAAAACACTGTGTATAATAGCTTTATAGACCTCACCCTCCCTCTGGCTGCACTGTGAATTACACGACCTCAGTTCGCCTTTATCTTTGCTTTTCTGGGCTCATAATTGTCAGTACGCCCCTCGGGTGAGGTCTGTAAACGTTAATTATTACCCTTGGACTGCTGAGAGGGCATACTCCCTTGGGCTGCTGAGAGGGCATACTCATTGGGCAATCTGCAGGCTATAAGAACTGGTATAGCCTGCGGATTGCTTTAAATACTACATTCCAAGGCTATTAGCAGCACAGAGAGAACCCACAGCCAATTACATGCAACCAGCCAGGTAGATTTTTGCAATGACAACTTCCATGCGCTTGTATATGCACCATATCTTTTGAATAACGATGCATGCTGCAAACGCTTCATAGACCACGCCCTCGGGCCATACCGGGACTTATGGCCAATATTCCTCGTTAAATGTCCACACTGCACTCGGGCCTTCACCTTGGTCTTCAGCGCTCATAACTCCTGATAAGGCCCTCAGGCTAGGTCTAGCAAGCTAAATTCCAAGCCTACCAACTGCACAGAGTGTACCCACAATCAGTTCTCTGTAACTGCCCAGACAGATTGATGTACCAGCAACCTCTATATACCTATGCATCCTATATGCTTAAAGAGCCAAGTGGGTTATAATAACTTTATAGAGCGCGTCCTCGGGCAGGGCCATAAACCCTGTTAAAAGCCCTCCTTGCTCTCAAGCCTGTATCTTGGTTTTCAGAGCCAATAGCTCCAATCACAATCCTTTAAGCTCAATTGGAAGGTTGACAGTTCCATTGTGGACAAAGCAGCAGAAGAGGGAACCAATTAAGCAATATAACCCAAGCAGGGGGGCATTACTGGTGAGGTAATGCCCGGGGCACAGTTAGAAGCCTGAGCAAAGCAAAGGCTTTAACCTGAACCCTGGGGCATTACTGTACCAGTAATGCCAAACTTCTCAGGTTATATTGCTATTAGTACCCCGGCAAGTTGCACCAGGGTACTAAGTGTTTTTCATCACAAGCTGAGAAACTGTTTGCTGTTTCTCAGCTTGTGATAAAACAATAAAAGCATTACCACCATGGATCAGGGAGAAGGGAACTACTCGTAATCCCTTCTCCCTTTCCATGGTGGCCATTTGGGTGTCGGAGATGCACTGGGAACACTACTGTAAGGTTAAGTGGGGGGGGCTTAAATATGAGGAAAAGTGGGGTGGGGAAAGGGATGTGGGGGGGATGCAGGGATTACATAGAGAGTGAAGATGGTGCCCTCCAGCTCTGAGGAGGCTCGGAGCGGGTGTTTCACTGTGTGGTAAAGACCCCGTTCTGAGCATCCTCATTGGCTGGGAGCTGCCACGACCCCTCTCCGGATACTAAGGGCTAGTATAAGTTGAATGTTGTAACTTTTCAATGTCTCTCCTTTGTCCTTGCTTGTTTGCAACAAAACAGTCTACCCTCTTTAGGTGGAGGGTTCTAATAGCAACAAAGCCCCTCTGCTCAGGTAGCGCTCCAGTGGGGATGTAGTTAATAGCCCTGGTCTAGTAACTTAGGCCAAGGGCCGATACCACCTGGTATGGACCTCTTAACGTGGCACTACTGCTTAAAGAATGCTTAGATATTGGACATTACAGAGTCAATCATGCCTCTTGGAAAAAGAGGCACGTGATGCAGCAACCAGAAGGTTAAGGCGCTATGCACAATAATATTTCCAGTAATTATGCAACCAAATGCAAGTGCTACAGTTGCTACGAGTTGGGCAGGAGCTGCACTGCACATTCCTACTTTCTACAGGGCTATCAACCTAACAGATCAGGACCAAACACTGTCTGCGAAGTTAGCCCAGCCATGCGTAGACGCAGGAGCACAAAAAAGATGGATCCTGTCTTTTTTTGGGCAGAAAATGGCATTTTTACCTCCAGCTTTAGTTACAATTTACGGGCCGTTTTCGGCGCTATTACCGCCAGCGGTAATAGCGCTCCCCAGCCTCAATGGGGGAATGGGAATTTACCGCCCCCGCAACTCGTGATCGGGCGCAAATTGCGCCAGCCCGAGTTGCGGTAGCACCATTAGCATTGGGCGAACTCCGGGATACCGGCCAACTCGAAGTGAGGCCCAATATTGAGCACAATAATAATGTTCGAAACCAAGTGTTTTTCCAGGAAAATGTGCACATGAAAGAGGCTATATGCTCATATTAGCCAGAAACATTGATAAGGGGGACTGATATGGGAAACTTAAAGGGAGTTCAGCGCTATTGTGTGCCACCTTGAGGAATAATCGGAAAAGACCAAATAATTCCAGACGTTACAGTACAATCACTAGTTTTCCAAGCACCTTTTTGGGAGTCCTTCTTTATGCCATTTTTTACATTTCCCCCCCACAACACATCGCTTCAAAAGCACGGATTGCGCATCAGTGCGCTAGGATGGCATCTTTGTGCTGTTCTCTCAAATATTTTTTAAACAATCCCCTGAGTTCTCGTGTGGGCCTCCCTCCCCCTTCCCTTTATCACATGTTCTAAAGAAGCCTATTTAACTATTAGCATTTGTGTAGAAAGTCTGCCCCTAGAGGGCGCCCGTTGTAGGCATACCGTTGACCCAGTTCTGCAGGAAAGAGGACGCCATCTGCCAGCGCCGGAAGCAGGGTCGTGGGAGTCGGAAATGCAAACGAGGCTGCGTGATGCTGCTTCGGGTTGTTTGACGCCCTCACCACCATATGTTCAAGAGCAGCGCGCGTCTTCTAAGGTGTGAACGTGCACGTACTCTGCTCCCATGGTGCAGTCTTCCGGTTACGCTCAAAGTGCTCATGAAGGACCCCCACTCAAGAAACCTCCGCTCAGAAGGACGCATTACTGCTTGAAAATGTCACACCACAAAAAGGACTCATTTGATTGCTTCAAAGATCCATGCCTTCCTTGCCAGAACTCTTTTATGGCCTGAAAGGCGCTCATTTTATCACTTGTAAACCACACACGCCTCAAAAGACCCACTTTATGGCTTTAAAAAGGTCTCATTTTATGCCTTGAATATGACAAGCCTCAAAAGGACTCATTTTCTTGCTTCAAAGCAGCTCTTCTCACTCAAGGACTCATTTTATGGCTTTAAAATGACATTCATTAAAGGTACTGGTTTTAGTGCTTCCAAGACGTAAAACATGAACACGTTAATCAGATATGTATTTCAGTATACTTTATTTTTTGTTTGCGTTGCAATGTAATTCATGTCAATTCCTTGGCACAGAGAGAACTTGCTGAGATCTTTCCATGCACCCAAGTTTCATTTTTCTCAAACACTAATTTAATGGTATCCTTTTGTGCTTTAGTTCCATCTATATTATAGTATGTCATTTGCATTTTCTTGTGGTTGAAAAGTAGACCGAAAATTATTTATTTTCATTGTAACGTGTTAGGACAGCGGCTGAACGTGCGGACGTTCTTCTAAAAAGGAGAGGCTGTTGGGGAAAGTGCTGCAGTGTAGCGCCAAGAGTGCATTGTTGGTGCTGTTGACCAAACCAATAATGGGGGTGAAGAACGTTGGGGCCATATTTCAGAAACTCTGCACTGGTTATAGTGAAATGTTGCACTTTGCTAGAAATGGACCTAGCGCAAAAAGAATAAGCTTTCAATGCATTTTTGCACCAGGGCAAAGTTCTCCTGAATCCTACAGGCGCTCTGCAACAGCCTTAGTGCAGCTTTCATTTTGCTCAACAAGTTCAAATAAAGCATAATATTTAATAAATAGCCAAAGTAGCATGTCCAATGAACATTGAAAGTAGTCTGGTACCAGTGCCATTTATTATATGCCCTCCTGAGAAGGGATTATTTTAGTTTAAGCCTAGAAGAATAAGGTTAAGCAACTCAAAAAAGCGACTCAAAAACTGCCTTACTTAGCTGGTATGAGGACATTTGATTTTAAGACGTTTACACTGGTATAAGACGTTTACACTGGTATAAGACGTTTACACTGGTATAAGATGTTTACACTGGTATACAGCATGTTGTGCTTCAAGAGCCAAGCTAATCCTCACTGGTGACGTCCAATGAAGCCGAAACATGTCTGGGGATGCTTGAGGCCTTGTGCAGAAGGGGTGGGTTTCCTGGTATTTTGCCGACAGTAATTACTTGTGGTAATTTACCACAAAGTAATTACTTCGAATTGTCATCAGTAAATATTTAGGGAATTGTGGAGTAAGGGCTAAAAGGGGGGGGTTGGGGGTTGGGCAGCAATGAAGGGGAAGAGGGATGTGGGTTTGGGGATCCAAAAGAAAATCACCACAAAGTAATTACTGTTGGCGAAATGACAAGGAACCAAAAGGGATATAACCAACCAGTTCAGGCTGGACGGCCCCTTTTGGGGCCGGGCCAAGCCTGATGATTTGCATATGGTCTTTCGCCTTTAGTAATGGCTTGGCAGGTGAAGAACGATGTTCTGGAGGGTTGCCCAGAGGTTAGGATTAATTCTAAACCTTCCAGCCAACACCTCTTGTTTTGCCATACTAGTACCCTTGCACTGGCTACCTTTCGATGCGCGCATGGTCTTTAAAATAAGCGGCCTCAGTCTAACGCATTAAGATTGGGCAGGCCACTCAATGGACCACAGATTGAGGTTTAGAACAAGACCTACTTGCCACAAGAGTGAATTAATTTGCCTGGAATGGTTTATGCAATTTTCTAGATAGCCATGGATGTACTCGCAAAAGCAATGATTAAAGGATTTACAGAATTAAACATGTGAGCGAGCAAAATAGGATGTTTCCGATACCATTGATGCTTTTCACTTGGAATGCTCTCCTTTTAAAAAGGCCACATACCCAGAGTTCCTGTTCTGGTCTTGCATAATGTATGGCAAGATGGACAGACTGCAATCAAAGACCAAAAACCAAGCATTCCCTTACTGTGCTTGCACGCTCTGGAACAACCTTTATTTCAATCTGGCTGGCACCCTTCCTCGAGCGATTCAGGAAAGATCTGAAGATTGTCCTTCAAGGTACACATCCCACCGCAGGACTTGCGGGCCACAGTGAAAGCCTTGTGGTTTCGCATATCGATAGGGGAAGTGCCCTCCGGACAGGGCTCCAAGCTGCTTACTTACCTCCCCTAAAAGCAGTCCACCACACTGCTGCACGTCTTATTCTGGGTGTAAGGACATTTGATTGAATCGCCCCATCCTACAAAACTCCATTGGCTTCCTCTCAAGGTCAGGATACTACTGTTCAAGACTGCAAGTATCATTTACAAGGCTGTCACAAGTAGCACACCAGAATAAGCAGGAACTAAAAGCAGCTCCTGGGTATCCCGCATTAACCAGTGCCCAGGAGCCTAGAACTGAAAATCTATCTTCCACATAAAATGCAAACGTATCATGTTGTCAATTCATTTATAACCCCTTTAACTTTAAATATCATATAAATCTGTCCAAATAATTTTTTTATGTCCAAAACATACAGGGTTAAAGCCACGTTGCTGTCTTTGTTCAGCATCCACTGGCCTGGTAAGCCAAAAGTAGCTCCTAGTAGCAGTTGATGTCCAGCTAACCAGGCTCTACTTGGCTACAAGTAGGAGCTAAATAGCTCCCAGCTCCCCTAAATTTTGAATCCTGACCAGCATACCTGGCGGCTAAGCTCCACATATCTGGTGGCACACGCTCCCCTCGCAGCAAATCAACCAGCTTGAATCACAACTTGTCCCTAAAGACAGGTCCTGCAAACAATCCTTCTCTTTTCACACACCCACCTTCTGGAACACTATCCCCGCGTCAGGTCAAAATGCCCTCACAATTCTCCAATTTTGTAAATCTCTGAAATCATGACTTTCTCCCACCAACACCTGACTGAGGACCAATTCTATTGGACGCACAGACCTCATCTCACAGAACTGCACTATTGGTCAAAGATGCCGGCCCACATGCTGGCTACCCACACTGTACAGCACTCCACTGCTCTTGAGGTGTGAATGAAGCATTTTGCCAAGGATGTCAATTCACCAAAACGCCAGGGGTAGCAGAAGGGTCATTATGTACATGGAGACACCATAGAATGTCATGACACGATCTTTGACTCCCGACATCATAGGAAGTGGGGACATTTGGCCTTTGCCCTGGTTACATAAAATGAAGTGCCATTGCAAAACTACCAAAACTCCTACAGTACGTGGAGGACTCATAAAATAACCAACAGGATTGAAGCGGCCAAAAGGCGATTTTAGTTTCCAACCACATATTTGCTATGGTGGCATCCGTATACGAAATATGTGCAGTCATGACATGCTAGGGGCACACCCAGCAGAACCAGCATGGGCCAAGAGCTCTGCCGATTTCTTATGCCAGGCTGCGTCACATGGCCAGACGCTGCTCGCTTACATCTGTTCAAACCCAAAATGCCAGGTATCACCATAATATCCTAAAGGCTTCCGATTCCAGGCAATGGTATGATACGCCAAATCCAACCTTATATATAACCTATAGTGCCAGGTTAATCCTCTTATCCAGGGTATACTCATAGGGAAGATAGGAATTACCCAATCTGACCGTTGGTCCTTGGGTAATTTTGACCCAATCATAGGTTTTACTTTTGATTGTTTTTCTTTGACGTTATTACGTGAACACGGGAAGCGGGGTTGCAGTGGTGTCCCCTGCATCCTTAACCATGGAGGCGGAGGCTGGGGGGCAACAATTGCTCGGGCCCCCGTTTTCAATGAACGGTCAAAACGGGGCCAGAGCAGTTTCACTGCGGGCAGTCTGCCCGTGAACAAAACATTTGAGGGCAGATCGTATACAACCGGAAGATACAGCTGCACAAGCCCAAGTGCTGTGACCCTTGCAAAGTGCACCCTCACACGGGATGATCGGTCATCTTATGCCAGGTAAAGACTGAAACGCTAGATGCACAATTCAGCTTATTTATAGTACAATCGTAACTGAATTACTATTTGCGATCTCAATTTGATCAGTTAGGGGAAATAAGGCCTTATGATAAGGCAAAATGATTAGCCCAGGATTACACACTTTGGACAAGTGGAGAAGCAGGAACACACCTAAGCTGCAAACACAGAGGGCATACACAGCAATACAACTTGCCACAAGAAAATATTTCGAAAGACGCCACAGTGGAAAATGTTTAGTTTCCTTTTGCAACTGAACAAAGCGTGCACTGCTCCAGTAATTCCTTGCAGTGGTGGGTCCTCCTGCTCAAGCAGTCATAATATTGACACTAGAAGGGGACTTAACACACGTAGAGGGCCAGAACCAAAGATTTATTCCAGGCCAGCCATGGTTTTTCAATTAACAACAAATCAATTTGACACAGAGTGTGGGGGCCAGGAGGCATAGGAGGCCAGGGATACCAAGGAAATCGCCAGGATATCCATGCATTTTGCTCGCAACACTTGGGCACTTAGTTCCTCTAGTGGTTTTGCGTGCCCAATATTAGGACTCCCTTCTCTTATCTGCACTTCGCCTGGCCAGGAGGGGACCGCTAGCTTGCATCCCGATCAATGCATTGCAAAAGTGTACCTGCCTATGACAACACTTGCAATGTGGGATTAAACAGCCAGAATCCTGCCACATATAAGCATCCAACTCCAGCCCCCAGATCGTACTTTATTTTTTCATCTAGAGGTTTCACAGAGACCACCGTTTTGATTGCGAGAAAAATAAATAGCGATTGTCCTCATCAAAGCATGCTGGCCGATTGCAACACAGCGATGCGAAGCTGACTCCCATGAATTCTCTCCAGTGATTTTGGTGGCTGGGCCTGCTGGGAGCTGTAGTCTAAAACATCTGGAGAGCAGACCTCATAGCAACGGACGCTCTGGGTGTGGCCTGCAGGGGCACATCAGAGGGTGCCATGTTGACCCTACAAACATCAAATCTGGCCGCCTTATTGAAGGTAGTGAAGGGCACTTCAACTGTAGCGACTTGAACGTTGCGTCAGACCAGAAACCAACATTTCACAGTCCAATGGTACGTCGCATCATTCTGGCTTGGATTAAACAATATCCGCATTAAAATTGTAGCTACATGTTGTTCCATTAAAAGCTTAGAGGGAATTTTCTACAGTAGGCTGGTTACCAATTCGTATAATGCAGCAGCCTCTATTTAAATGAGAATTTAAACACGTCAATTAGTCCTTTAATTAAGTCTGTACAATTCCGGTCCGGCCTTTCAGCTATTTTTTTCCACCACTTTAATGAGAAAAAAAACTCATTTTAACAGTTCTCGGTTTGATCCCTCCAGCTGCTTTAATTACACTGTATTCTGAAATCTGACTTGCTGCTTTCCATGTCATTTCCCACTGAACAAATTCTCCTCTGTTCTGGGAAGGCAGGTATTTGTCTTCGGACCATGTTTAATAATAGGCGCTCAAGTCGCGGGCCCTTCAGAAGGTGGAATTAAACACTGCACGGCCCGATGAAACCTAAATTGCTTTCTATTTTCAGTTTTTGAATTGTTCAAACACACGTAATTTGTTCGGGGAAAAAGAGGTTACATTATTGGAGCGCAGGGAGGCTGGCAGAAGAGCAATTACTTTTAAACACAGGTTGTGTCCAAGGAACGGCCGATGACGCACAGCAGCCATTTTGTCACACGGAGCAGGATCTCTTGTTCTTTTCGGGGCCAATACAGTGTCGCTATTAAAATCTGGGACAGCTAAACCCACCTCAAATAGTTACATAATAGTTTTTTTTTTGCTTTGTGCCACAGTTAAGGGTGGGTGGAAGCGTGTTGAGTCACCATGTCTCCCGCCCTGGCCAGAGAAATTGATGCATGGCGTTCCATTTACTCGCTGAATGACAGGTGCAGGGATTGGTGGGAAGTAGATTGGAAACTCCCTGTGCTTCTGATCAGAGTGACTGGAGCGCTAGTCTTGCGAGACCGTCTTCTCGCGAGACTTTGGGCACACGCGTGCCAGGGTACCGAGAGCAAGGGAGACGGAGCAGAATTACGAGGGGAGCAGTCGCACCTGTGGCTCTCCTGCTGACAAGCCTATCAGGGATTCACAGCACCACATCCCTCCTACATAAAAACATGTATTATAAGGCAGTGCTTTGAAACAGTCTACTCTGTGCATAGTTCGTTTAACTACAATCCTGTAAGAGGCTCATCAATGTTAGGCCACAACATAAATGGCGACGAGGATGGGATTATACCAATGGCCACACAGAAAGTTCCAGAAGAAGCGTGCAAGGAGAAACACCACCTCCAGCATTCCTACAGACGCCAGGTAGGAAAGTGAGTCCATTTTCCCAGTGGGAACCATGATTTAAGATGTATGTGGATGCCTTGGAGGGGTCATTATACCCCAGGATGGAAGAAACCAATGCTTCTGAATGTAACAGGGGTGGAAGGGCAGAGAATATTTGCCAGATTCGAGCCTAAACCAGTTGATGTAGATAACCACAAGAAGAACACCATTCTACACAACACGATTTTACACAAGGAAGGAGCAGAATGCTCTACCTGTGGACAACTACGTCACAGGACTGCGAGAAATGGTGACATTATGCGAGTTTGGGAGTAGCCCAAAAAATATGATATGCAACATGCTGGTGGTGCACACAAATAGCAGAAAAGTGAAAGACAAGGACATACTAGAAAGATAACTACAGTTAGACAAGCCATTAAGATCACCAGAGGAGAGTGTACACGTATGCAAAGAAACGTCGGGAAGCTCGCAGAGTGGCAAGGTGCACCCCCTTCAATATCGAGGGACCAGAGAAAGTCCAGGGAACGACACTAGGGAAGAGGGCAACAGACAACCTCAGAGATGCCACAGATTAGCAAGCACCCGACATCTCGTTGATGACAAAGCATGCCGGGCCAGAGGGAAAGCATGCACCACCTGCAAGAGAATTGGACATTTTGACGAGATGTGTCCGTGGCGACGAAGGAAAGCGATGTCGGTAGAAGTAAAGAGAAGAAAAGACAGAAGAAGAGTGGCCAGAAGAAGATCGGCCCACGGTCATCATGGTGGCCAGTACAAAAGCTAGAAGAGAAACCTCACTGCCTAATCAAAGTAAATGTTAATGCCATCATGGTCTGAATCTTAGTTATCCAGAATGCCATTGCATTGCTCCTGTCAGTCTGACCAATAATTACAATGAAAGGCAGTGAAGCATGGATAAGTCAATAAATAATGAACTATGTAGGAGAGTGACTGCTTCCCTTTCCAATTCCCTGGCCCCACTTCCTTGCTACAACTTGAAGAAAAAAAGCTCATAGCTACAGACAAATCTTACAACCAAACAATACATTGACGCACTGCACCTCTCAAATACTAATCAAGGCCCACTCTACCAGCCTGGCCGTCATTCAACAAATTCAGAAAGTTCCAGAAGGCTGCCAAATCCACATCCAAAAGAGTATTGACAAAATAGACCCCTGAATGCGAAAAAAGGCACAAACATCGCTACCCCAAAGCACAAATAGTCTTTTCAAGCCAAGAAGAGCTTAGAGGGTGTCCAGCGACCACTGCACCAACATCATCTGCCTGCCACCAGCCACCCATTATGCATCGTCTTTCTCAATGACTGATGAGAACTTCTCTCAGCTTTCTAAAAGAATACAATATAAAATCTCAAATCCGAAAATTACGGTGGGATACCGGCAAAACTGCCTTACCGTTTCCGCCACCCATTACGGGCAGCGGCGACGCCTATAAGTTTCCCATTCCATGGAGGATTGCCGGAATCACTGGCACCTGTAGGACCGGTGCCTGTGTTTCTGGCATTTATTTGCTGGTGCGGGCCTGAACTCGGTCAGGCCTGCCGGTAGATCACTGCCCTCAACGGCAAACTTGTGTTTCCCCGGTCTGGAAAGAATGCAGGTGCCAGAATTACCAGCATTTATTCTGGACCGAGGAACTTAGAATGAGCCTCTATATCTTCAAGGTTCCTACCCACGGCTCCATCACTTTTCCTCCGCCTCAAAACTAAGCCAAGTCCTGCAATGTTCTTAGACCGTATCTTGTCCAAGAAGCATTTTGACTCCAACCCCATCCGTATTATCCAATGCTGCTCGTCTCCCATCTATGGAACGGCTGGGCTTAAACCATCCACCCTGCGGTCCTCCTGCACCAGAGCGCCGTCAAGCAGACGCCAACCAGTACGTTTGCTTTAGCTAGATAAATAGTTCACAAAAAATACTAAATATCTAATTTGGCAACTTATGCAATATAACGAGTTGCTTATTGAAATAAACAATTGACCTTTTGAGAGAAAATGAGGACCCCAATGGACTATGCCACCAGAGGACGGGCGGTAAACAGATGTTTCTTCAGCTATGCCTTCTCAGCTATGCCTTCTATATTGACTATCTGAAAACACTGGAACCTCATTGGAACTTTGTGACTACTTTGCAATTCCCAGAAAATGATGTTTGCTCCTGCTTCTGTGTATTCTACGCTTTGGTAAGGTCATGATGCTGTACACTACGCAATGTCAGGGCGGCGACGTGTCTTACGTGTGGTGCCTTTGCTGTGCAGGTCTTTACTGCAAAGCCTTTGAATCCCGAGTCTTTACCGCTCATGCAAGGCAGCATGACGTAAATATATGTTCTAGTATTTTTCTGTACAAGCATACAATCCCAGTTTAAAGGGCCATCTACTGTCCGATGTCACAAGAGGTCTCAAAACCCAAACATGCAGGGTAGAAAAAAAAAAAGACATCTGAAATTTCTATTCGCAACCAAGGAAGGGCGCTCAGCCAATCAGGAGGTTGGAAACACGGGTGAGAGCCAACAGTGTACTGCACGCGTTTTACCAGGCATGCAAGTGTCTTCCTCGGGTGTTGCCATTTTTCTTTTCAGTCAACCCCCCTGCCCTGGTCCCCACCTCTCAAGTCAGTCACATCCTCTGTAGTGGCCTGTCAATGATCACACCAGGCTGGAGATTGTGTTAGTGTGCTTTTACCATCTCTCCACACGTAACACTGTCTTTACATACTAATCATCTTTCAGCATACATGCAGCATCTATAGATATGATTAATGTAGTCCTGCGGGTGGGTGCAGTAATTGAGGTGAGTAGTGGTCTGTGGCGGGAGAGCTCGTGGCAGCCTCCTCTCCGTGGCGTCCATGCTCTTAATGTGTCCTCAGCAAGAGCTGCCGCTTGTAATCTCACAGCTGTTCCCGCGGGATTTCCTACGGGACCTCTTACGGTCCTTTACTCTACATCATCCTCCAAATACCCCCCCCCCCACACCCTTAATCTCACTCCTCTTACGTTCTTGGGCTCCCAGCACCACATTTCCTACCTGTTGGGCTGCCATAGAAATGTATTTACTATAGCAGAGGCCATCTTTTTTTTGGTCATTGGAGAATGGGCTTGCAGGGTGCAAATAGATGTCAGCCACTTGTCGGTGGTCGAGTGATTAAATAGCCTGTAATGGCCCCAAACCCTCGCTTAGGCTCGGGGTTGCCTGCGGTTAGGTGCCACCTGCGATCCCCCATGCAGGTGCAATTGCAACATTGTTAATGACGCAGGAGAGAGTAAATGGAGCTGCTTTTTTGTCAGTGGATGGGCCTTTTAACAAACCAGAAGGATAGGGTCAAGTGCGTACTTCAATCTTTGTTGAGTCAGCCTTTATCTTTCTGCTGCCAACAAACTGAGTACCATCATATTGGATAATCATTACAGGCAGTTTGCCATACTGTTTGAAAATATAATGCCATGCCACTCACCATTTTCATCTACCCGAGCAGTAGGTGACCGTTTTCCAAGGAGAGTGGGTGGAGGTAAAGTTTGTATTGCGCTGTACCCGAATCCCTACCTACATTCTATATAGGAAATACAAGAAATAAGGCAATTGTTCCCCCCGGCCACATATTTCGGCTATTCTTTTATAATTAGAAATGGTGAGTAATGTGTTAAAACACCACTCAGATTTTACAACCATAGTATAAACATGAATTCCATATATTGATCAAATGCAATTGTGAGATTTTAAATATTTCTTTCATTTCATTTAATTAAAAAAAACAGCTGTGTATGGTCTGTTCTTGCCCTCTGGTTTTTGAAGGCCAAGACAGTTTTATGTATCCGGATATCTCATCACTGTTCAAAAGAGCATTCTCTGGTTATTCACTAGGATTGCTGGGAGGGTCAAATACAGGAGCCTGGTTTTTTTATTCTTTGCAGCGGGCGGCCTGGCATCATATTTGTGAATGCCGATGTATGCATGGTATTTAACACCTTAAGTGCCAGGGACGAGATTGCTCGTCCTAGGTGTATGGGGAATCCCATTAGGAAAACGTTTCCTGGTTAAATGGAGCAAACCCAGCAATAAAGCAGCAGCGCAGTGCAAAGGTAAATGGGAGACTTACACGAGCACCGACAACTCCCGAAAGGCTCCTAGGAGGACAGAACGGCAGGCACAGGGTTATGTGCTTCAAGGTACCTTGCTCTCACAGAGCAACTCCCTGAACAGCAGCATCCTATGTTCTTTCCTGACCATTAATGGGTCAAACTTTCTCGGACTAATCTTTGACTTAAACCTGGAGTGGACTATTCGATTCACAAACTAGTTATCATAAGCAACTCAGCCATACTCCTGACTTGCAGCAAGTGAAAAGTAGCCATGGTAACCTTGTGGCGCCGTGCCTCCACAGCTGCATGGTCACCAAGGCACATGATGTCAGGGACTCTGGTGAGATCATGGAAGGATGCTCCGCTCAGTCTTCCAGCAGGGGCCGTTGGGATGATCAGGTGAGGTCATGGAAGGATGCTCCGCTCAGTTTTCCAGCAGGGGCCGTTGGGATGATCAGGTGAGGTCATGGAAGGATGCTCTGCTCAGTCTTGCAGAGGGGCCGTTGGGATATCAGGTGTGATCATGGAAGGATGCTCTGCTCAGTCTTGCAGAGAGGCCGTTGGGATATCAGGTGAGGTCATGGAAGGATGCTCCGCTCAGTCTTCCAGCAGGGGCAGTTGGGATATCAGGTGAGGTCATGGAAGGATGCTCCGCTCAGTCTTCCAGCAGGGGCAGTTGGGATATCAGGTGAGGTCATGGAAGGATGCTCCGCTCAGTCTTCCAGCAGGGGCCGTTGGGATGATCAGGTGAGGTCATGGAAGGATGCTCCGCTCAGTCTTCCAGCAGGGGCCGTTGGGATGATCAGGTGAGGTCATGGAAGGATGCTCCGCTCAGTCTTCCAGCAGGGGCCGTTGGGATATCAGGTGAGGTCATGGAAGGATGCTCCGCTCAGTCTTCCAGCAGGGGCCGTTGGGATATCAGGTGTGATCATGGAAGGATGCTCCGCTCAGTCTTCCAGCAGGGGCCGTTGGGATATCAGGTGAGGTCATGGAAGGATGCTCCGCTCAGTCTTGCAGAGGGGCCGTTGGGATATCAGGTGTGATCATGGAAGGATGCTCCGCTCAGTCTTCCAGCAGGGGCCGTTGGGATATCAGGTGAGGTCATGGAAGGATGCTCCGCTCAGTTTTCCAGCAGGGGCCGTTGGGATGATCAGTATGGAGAATAGGTTACTGCGGTGGAGCAGTTTTGCGCAGGGTCATTTTCAAAAGCATATTAAGAAATAGCTAGTAGACAATGTGAGATAAGATACGAGAAGCCAGCATGCGGAGGTCAGAACGTGGTATGGATGGCATGGCTGCACTCAATGAGAAAGGCGGGCGAGTGGTGGATGACCTGGCTCAGAGAAGGTTAGCGATAAGTATCACAATACTCTTACCACGGCAGACCCGCAAGGAGTGCAGAAGTGAAGAAACATGGATTATCTGGACACAGAGAAAAAAAGAGCGAGCCGAGTACCTAGCAGAAGTTTTAGAATGAAGGAAGAACCTACATATTTGGGTGAGTAGGTTGGATATGAGCAGAGGGTGGAGGGAGTTGGTGGTTGCAGCACGTTGGATGCTAATTTTTATGCTTCTGCAAATTTCTAAAAGCACCTTACTGACATTTTTATGGCTTCGAAGCACTGCGAATTGAATGGCCCTTCGGCAGACCATAGTGTAGACACACTTGAAATAAAGAGTAAAACCTTAGATCTAGTCAATAATGTATAAAGAGTCGGCAAAACACCTTTGAGTGGTGCCATTTTCCCCCTGTCGAATGCTAGCCTTTGACCCCTGCCCTTTAAAGGCAAGATCCCATCTCTTCACAGAGTTACAGTGTTAGCCTTTCCCCCTGAGGGTAGCCATGCACCCCTTCCCATTTTCCCATTTATGGTAAGGTCCCATCTCTTCTCCTTGAGTTACAGTGTTAGCCGTTCCCCTTAAGGGCCGCTGGAGTTTCAGCCCTCTCCATCCCCCCCGCCCCATTCACTATGGGGTGGAGTTTCAGACCTTTCTATTAAGGGGGCATGATTAAAACAATTTTAATTGGGAGGGGGAATTTGAGCTACTCCTATTGCGGGGCACAGTACTAACCCTCCTTTTGAGGTTGAGACTACTGGCCCTTGTGGCTGGAAATAAATTGAATGGACATGGATCATGTGTAAGATGAACTGGAGAGGTCATGTTGCTGGGATGTATACGGTAGCATGGACATGGTCCCCATGAGCTACGGTGTATCTAAAAAGGGACTTAAGTTAGTGGTGCTGAGGGGAAATGAAAGATTGCTTTGCTGATGGGTTTATGGTGTGTACCAGAAGCACCCAAAGACATAAGAGCAGGTATGATTCTAGGAGTCCTGTGTCGAAAGCATAGATGCATTTGTGTCTGCAGGGCACCCTCGTGGATCCCTCAATGGGGCAGGTTGGTAACGGGCGCATAGAGGCTTGAAGCCACGTAAAGCAAATCATTACATGGCACAGCAAGGCAAGACATAAAGCATTACAAGTCCTAGCAGGGCCAACCAACTCAACAACCTGGTCTTCTCCCAGGGTGCTACCACTGACCTCTGCTGGTGGCTCTCATTTCACTTTCTCACTTTGCCACTCTCAACTTCTCTCTTTCTCGGTCTCTCTCAAATAGCTGCATTTATTTCATGGGCTACCAGGATCTGGGAATTGGTGCGGTGGTTAGGGGGTGGTCTGAAGACTCCTCTCACTACCACTGGCAGTCTGGAGTCTCCATTCTTTGTTCAAATGAGAGATATTCTGAATTGGCAATATTTAGCCAGACATCTAGTTCTCACCTATAATGTTAACTGGCTTTCCAGCAGGGCTATCATTGTTTTAATCTGGTTAGATAGCACAGAGCGTTAAGCGCCTCGGGGAAACCTGCAGTTACTTCAGGTCCTGGCAGGTTTGACTCAGCCAATTATCCTTCCGAGGTTGATAACATGAATACCGCTTACTTGGGTAAAACGAAAACCTATAGTCAAGATGCAAGATATAATTCAGTTTGTGGTGGGCAGGTGATCTTAGGAGTGGAGCTGGTTTCTATTGCATGTTTCCAGCAGAGTGAAACCGGCAGAGTGAAACCGGTTTTTCCAGTAGAGTGAAACCAGTTGCTGGAATTCAGTAGTAGTCTGAAAGACTACCTTCTTCTACCTGCCGGTGGAATACGGAATAGAAGGCAGAACCCCAATACCTCCCACAATACCTCCGATGCCCAAAGAGCAAACAAAGCAGGGGACGTATATCTGATATATGCCGCCCTACAGCTAAGGGGTGAATCACCCACTTTTACTCCCTAGAAATAGGCAAATTCTCCCTCGAAATAAAAACGGCGAGTAAAACTACTTGCAACAATGAATCGGAAACAGACTCATAGCAGCTTATGTTTGGACCAGTAGTACACGTAGTGCGACAGGAAGAAACTCATTATTACTGCCTGACCGAAGAGGTAAAAATGCATCCGTAATGTGCATGAATAAGTTGGTGCAAATATATTGATCACAAACATTGTTTTGCAGTGAAAACATATTTTTACTTGCTTATAAAACACTCTGATTTTGAATGGGCTCTTCCTTTTTACTCCCTAAAAATCATTTTACTCCCAACTTTAAAAAAATGGGGAGAAAAATACTCCCACTTCAAAATCTTATGGAGCACTGGATACACGGTTTGCTTTTTTGCCATTCTGGCCAATCAGATTGCCCAAAACCTCCCACGGCCATCCAACAACGGCACAATATTAAAATGCAGAATGCCCTGTATTCTGGTGGCTGGTGGGCATCAACATGCCAACATTCACACCCAGCCTTCCCCTCTACTCCCACAACCCCTCCTCGTCCAGGTACGCGCGCCAAGAATACCCCCCAAAAAATGGACTAAGTTGCACTCTGCAAGACATTGCATGAAGCCCTCTGCAATTACTTTATGCGGAGATGATTCCAACAACTGAAGGCAGATATGTACCCCGATGCTAAGAAAATGAATGCCCTGTGAAGGGCAGCTTCAAAGATCCGAATGAAATAGCTCCCACTTCAAGAGAAGGCGGTCCTGCGGGCAAGCATTGCAGTTGACCAGTTGCCAATGCTTTGTGAAGGACTCCATTACGGCATATGGGCTTTGGATATCTATAGTATGGCTAGCAGAAGAAGAAACTGCAAACAAAATTCTACTGGTAAAATGTTTTTTTTTTAAATTTAACAATAAAACAAATTTATAAAAAAGCATAAAACTGGGTTCAGCAAATAGCATTCAGGCACCGCAAATAATCATTAAGTCCAATCCCCAAGTGTAAAATGCACTTTTTTCTACAACAGTTGGCAAGGTGTGCCAAACACACATGGGGGCAACTGGATCCAGTAGAAGCCATCTGTTAAGGGTCAACTGAAGTGTCTTCATGGTAAACGAGGAGAGGGAAAACAAAGAAAATCTTGCCTCCTGGCACCACTGGCCTTGCATGAGCAACTTACTCCAGAGCCCGCCCAAAATTCACCAAGAAAATACAAGAAATAGTTATAAGCCACTATTGCAGTGGTACAACTATTAGGTGAATGGGCCAATAAAATACAATTGCGGCTCTAAAATTGTTAACATGTTGATTGATTCATGCACATGTGAGATTGTTCAGGCTCCTTTCAAGAGCTCCAGTTCCGATGTCCCCCCTTTGCAGTCTGGGACATGTAGTCCTGTTTTTGTATTGGGGAAAGGTACATTTGTAAGGATCACATTTCTAACGGAAAGCCAGGACTGGGTGAACCACACACGCCTGACCTATTTGGTAACAAAAAGCAGGCACAGGGCGTCAAGCTCCACGAACATAGCTAAAGAGTGAAATAAATGAAATTGTCCCCCATAAACTATACCGAGCTTGCAAACTGTCCCACACCAGGGCTAAGAAGCTAAGCAGATCCAGTCCTGGTTTGTCCTCTGCATTCTGAAGGGCTCGCACTTGCTGGAAGCTGGGAACCTTTAACTCCTGCGTGTAGCCTAGAAGTGTGGGCTGGGAAGTAGTTATCTTCTCTTTGCCGCCCAGTATTCATTTAATGAATCAATTAGTAACAACTACAGGTAACACAATGCATTTTTGGCACATGAATGCTTACAAAACTGTAACATTGATTTACAGAGCAGAGGACCAGTGTCCTTAATAACTGAGAGGATGTGGATATAAGACCAGATGATGCAGGAAAGGTAGAAACATGAACGGGACAGTGGAGCAAGATGTAGGAACGGGAGAGGGGAGGAAGTGCTAAGTTTCCGAATGAAGGGGTAGAGGATAGGAGAACAGGGAGAGGTGGTATAGATTGCTATGCAAGTGGTTCCTTAGAAAGGAGGAGAGCTAGGAGGTTGGATTTATATAGAGATCGAGTGGGAATAGAGCGGGAATGCAGAGGAAGAGTATTCCAGAGTTAGGGAACGAGGCGAGCGGAAACGAGAAGAAGCGCAAGGGGCGTGAGCCCCTAGTTGTTCCGGGTTGCCTTGCTACCAACAGCTACCATGAGCTACGCCGGATTCCAGAGACCATCTGATGCCATACACTGATCTGAAGGAGCATTTGGACACATCTAGAAGATGATATTTGAGCCATCCTTTGTTCTAACATTTGCAAAGGTATGCAAATTCGGTCCCGCTGACCACAATCGGTCTCCTCGACTCGCATACTCTCCCAACTGCCTTCACAGCACCCAACCACAAGCCAGCCCTGCTTGGGTCGCTAGTAGGGATGTATCCACCGCCATCTACCTTCGTACCGGCTAAATGCACACAGGCATTATGAACTCCCCAGACCATCTCTCATACCTCGGACTTCAGTACTCCAAGGGTGTTCACCTACAGTGCTTTGAGGCTACACCAATGGCAATAGGTGCTATGCAAATGACAAACTTAAATTCCACGTAATGTAATGTTCTGAGGCATGTTGTGGTCTAGCTCCTCGTTTCCGAGGCTAGATGGTGTATACCAGGCGCCAATTTCTGCACCTGATGAATTCAGAAAGCAAAAGTAGTACCAGCATGCAGGGAGATTACGAAAAAGGGCTGGGGCAGGAGGAGGACCAATTCAAAGCTCTATGAAATGTCACTGAGAGGCCTAGGAAGGTGCAGGTGACGCGTGCTAAACAGATTGATTCTATGTGCGTTTGGTAAACGGTCTCCATCGGAAATGACAGCTGCAAAAAGCATGGGCTTGTTGCATAGTGAGCAGCGGGGATTAAAGGACCAGACTCTGCATGCACAGCGCTGACACTAAACGCGACACAACTATTTTGATTGTTTTATGGTACTGGATCCTCTCCAAGAAGCACTGCAGCACTTTAAAGAGAACATGTCCAAGCTACTCCTGCTGCAACACATGAGATGCTGTGCATTGAGCAGTCCAGTGGGTGGTATCTGGATGAGACCAGATCACTGGTGGTGAAAGGGGTGTGCATTGGGAGGGTGGCAATATAGTGGTGGTATTACTGATGGCACAGTTGGTTACTGCATATTAACATTACAGTTTGAGGCATAGGGAGACAATGCGTTTGCCCAGAATCACACAATTGTCTGATCAAGCTGCGGAGCTGGGATTCATTTGAACCTGGGTTTCCAGCCACTATACCATATCTCTTCTTAGATGAGGACCTAGCAAAGGATTTTGACCCACATGTCCATGCTGAAAAGGTCCACCCTGAAAAGTCAGCATTGCAGCCACTAGAACATAACGGCGCCCGGTATGACAACGTATAAACACCAGGCTCAGACTGGCCTATGGGGCAATGCCCGAACCCAAAATGCTAGTGTGAGGGAGTTTTGAGTCAAAGTGGGCCACTTTTTTGGCCCACGTGAGACAGTTTGCTAGGTTTCTTCACATGTGGCTAGTAGTTTGGACCAGTGTTACTGAATACATATACTTTATAATGCACAATTTGCATCACATTTTTTCAAAAGCCTCTCCCTTGGGAACTAAAACAGTCTGTCACAAAAGAAATGAATTGCCATTTGCAGCTGTGGGTTGCCACTTTTTCATTGGTGCCCGAAACAATGTTATGCCCAGAAACAAACAGCGGAACACCCATCGCTAGGTAACAAGCACAATATTGTTAGTACTGGTTCTGCGGACTTATTTCACAGGTCAGTTCTGGAATCCTGCCAATGGCCACATGACAAACGCACTGGAAAAACGTGCACAATGTCTAACTTACTCACCTCTGCCTGTGCCCTGTCCCCAGATTCAGCCATTTCTGGTAGTGCTTGCTTCTATGTAGACTGGCATGGTCCAGAAGTTTCTCCCGTGTGCAGCCTTGGGTCTTCTGTGGACCATTTCAGTGGGCACACTCAAAGCAACCTCCAGAGCTTTACCTGGCAATATGGGATGGGTCTACAGTGATCAAGTCAATCTGCCTTAGTTTTTATTCCCCGGAATTATGTAGACAAACCTTAATGGTTAACCCACGGATGTTTCTAGTGGGCCCGCCCTAGATGTTCCTGTGCAGGCATGTACCTGGTGCTTCATCAGTTAGCAAGTCTCCGATGTCATTTATTTGTATGCACTGGTTTTATGTGGGCGAACCCCAAATGTTTCCCGACACCCCCATGATGTTTTTTCAATGGGCAAGTCCACACATTCCCTTCAGCGGATAAAAGGCCGGGATTGGCCTCGAGGGAGAAGTCTTTGGGTTTACATTCTGCGGGCTAACCCCCAGTGTTTTTTTTTTCAGTTGGCAAGCTCACTGTATGTTTCAGTGGGAATGTTACATGGGCCATAAAACACAGATGGGGTTCACTGGTCTGGACCCAGATCTGCCTTCTGGATAGGCACCCAGGTTTGCTTTCAGAGAATAGAAGTCCAAGCGGTTTCCTCAGCAGATAAGAGCCTAAATTCACAAGACCGGGGGACTGCTTTCAGTGGGTAAATTACAAGTGTCCCATCAGTGGGTAAGATAAAGTCTCGGCCTGTCCAACAACTCCTAATTTGACTCTAAAAAGCCAGCTTCAGATGTTTCGCCAGTGGGTAAGACCCAGATTTGCCATACCCTTCGGGCCCCAGCTTTGCCTCTAGGAGGTACAACCCAATCATTTCTTTGGTGGACAAAACATGGATTTATCTTGTCCAAGGACCATTGAGCTGGATTTTAGCAAGTAAGCCTTGATGAAGTGTTTCTTCAGTAGATAAGACCAAGTTTACCTTGTCCAAGGAACCTTGAGTTTGCCTTTAGGGGTAAGCCCTGGATCTTCCTCAGTGAGCAAGTCCAAATGTTCCTTCAGTCGGTAATTATCCTGTAGATAGATCTGGGTGGTTCCCTATTGGGGGTAAGAACCCGATTTCTTTCTTCGATGCAACACCCAGAGTTGCCTTGTGCATGAACACGTAGGGATTCAACTTTAGCGGCAAGCCTCAGATGCTTCTTTACTAGGCAAGATCCAGCATCACCATGTCCAAAGTCCCACAAGATTTGGTTTTAGTTGGTAAGGATGGAAGAGTCTTAAGTACCCAAGATCCATCATCACCTTTTCCAGGGACCCACAAGATTTGGCTTCAGTTGGTAAGGCCTGGATGTTTCTTCTGTGGGTTAGACCTAGTTTTGCCTTTTCCAGAATCCTCGTATTTGCCCGTAGGAGGAGATGTTTCTTCAGTGGGTATGTCCATGGTTGGTTTCATGGAACCAGTCTCTGGTGTTTTGCCAATGGGTCTCCCCCGACGTGTTTTAGGGGTACTATGTCAATGCTTCTTCAGTGGGTCGGCCACTGTGTGCTTCAGTAGATTGCTAGTGCCCAGGAAGCAGCGTGCACCCAAGCAGACCAGCAGGAGAGTGAGTCCGAGCCTCCTGTGCAGCCAGTCGGTGGCCGAATAGCTTCAGCTCCTGCAGATGGTTCAGCTCTGCCCAGAGCCCCGCCATTGCTGAACTTTATTTATGGGAAGCGGGATCTCCTGAGGGGCGGGGCTTGGAGAAACCTGGAAGTGCATGGGTGGTGAGCAGCATGAAGGCTGGCCATGGCGTCCTGGGGATGAGACATGCGGCGGTGATTTGACAACAAAAATGAGCCCACTGGTGACGCCAGGAGGAACCCACAACAGCATTCACATCTGAGGACCCCCTTGCAGAATGCAGGCACAGAAGGAGCCTGCTACAGCTTGCGCACACTGTAGGATTCCTCCACAGTCTGCATGCACCACCAGCAGAGCCCCACGCACAACACAGGTGCCCACTGCACCCAAAAGGGCCGTCTGCATCTCCCCCTGGAAACAAGCCACCTTCCGTCGCCCGCCAATGTTGCCATGAAGAGGGAGGAAGACAGCTTCGGCCTCAGGAACAGTGCGGCTAGAGATACATATTTAGCTGAAACTCGATCAGCACTTGGAGATAAAATACTGACTAAAGGGTGGTTTTGCAGGAAGCATAGTCTACTTCAGAATGAAAACAATTATTTTGTTACACTCAGCGGTGGAGAAGGTATGCTTTTTAGGATGTGAGGAGTGCAAGCGCTTTCCTCGTAATCTCTAAAACCTTCCACAATACCCTTTTCTAGACACTCTTATACACAGATATAAGTTAATAATATAGATTAAGTCTCTGAATTCTGAGAGAACTGGGTCTCCTGACATGTTTGGGACGTGGGAAGAGGATGTCAAGTATTTACTCTGTACGGTATTTTGGAGGCTTCTGGGCCAGCATATTAGCTCACTTCTAATATCATTTTTTGGCAGACTCCATAGCAAACTTTATTGGGCTTTTCAGTCCTCTGCCAAAACCTGAACAACCTTAATTTGACAGCAAATTAAAACTATGGGCCTTTGGAAGAGTGTTTGAATTTGCCAGTAAATTGGATGACGATCCGGCAAGTACAACTGGGCCATCCTTCTGACAAGTTCTTCACAAACCTAACACTGCTTTTTCAGAAGAATCCTATATTTGGAGTTGGCAGCAGCCGATTAAAAATGTGATGCTCGCGTAGGTAGTGGTCCCAAACAAACGTCACAGTGTGATATGATAGGTTATTTATAACGCGCTTAATGCCCAGAGGTTTCTAAGCACAGACCCGGGGATCAAACCTGTGTTGCTACGTATCGTCTTGCTTCCAAGGCGAGCGTGTTGCCCCTGACAACGGGATGCAACCTGCCAAGTTTCGCAAGACAGACCCATTGCTCAGAACCTGGTTGCCAATTAAATCTCACTGTCTTTTAATTCCCTTTGATTTTTGGATGAGCTCCAACATATGGAATAAAGCCCATCCATAAAGGTTTTAAAGCAGTCTGTACCAGAGACCACCACCAATGCATCCCCACAGCCACTTCCAGTTGATGGTTGCTTCAAGGCCAATCTGGGTAGTCACTCCCAGCACCTGCCCCATCATAGCCGATGAGCCACTGACAGTGAAGTAGCTCAAATTCTGCTTAATATCATCTTGCGGCAAATATTTTAGGAGGTACGATTGGAGTTACTGCTCCCGCAGCGGTTTGTTCACACTTGAGCAACCCTAGGAAGAACGTTGCGGGTTCAGGTCCCCACCCATACACAGCTCTTGATACTTGCAGAATTCTTCCATCTTAAGCCCATTTCATACTTGCCAATGAAACACTGCAGGCATGCCAGAAAAGGGACAGTCTTGTTTATGCAGAGAGAAAAATCTGATCACATCCGCTTCTCCTACATGTTGTTTTTCAATGTTCCCTTCAAAGCTGTATTCCTATAATCCACTCCAGTCTGCTGGTGGGATCGACGTTTCTTTATGTTCCCATATGCTTTTTCTGAGGGCTTTCTTTCTTCCTCTGGAGACTGTGCCAACAAGACATTGATCCTACTCTTACCTGCTGGACTGTGGGCCTCATTACAAGTTCGGCGGTGTGGCAAAAAATGGTGGTAAATGCAGTGGTATTACTACAACACCGGACTACAGGTTTGGAGGTAAGACAGAGGAAACTGCTGGAGGCAACTCCTCCACCTTACTGCCCAGAAAACAGCCAACATCGACGGTATTATAGACTCCAATTAATGGGGACTATCACCGCCTACCACCACTTGTAATCCTGTGGTAATACTGCCAGACCAAGTGGTAACAGTAATACCGTTTGGTATCAACACATACGCTACAACCTAGTTTCCTCTTCTTAGTTTTCAGCCAAAAAAGTTCAGGACTTGAAGTGGGGCGCTTGCTCTTCAGTCCATCAAATTGGTAACTGAGTTCCAGGAACACAAGTTGCTATGGGTAACGGTGCTAGCAATGCCTTCACAACTAGAGTTGTCCATATCAGAGTCCCAAGAGGCGCAGCCCTCTCTGCAGTCGCTCAGCTCCTTTGCCCCGGTCACCTTATTCCGACACACTGCACCACACAAGGCAGCTTGGTGGGCACTATTTCTGGAGCTGCATTCTCCGATATAGCGCATTGCTCGTCTTGTTTTCTCTTACTGAAAACAAGTGAAGAGTGATGACTGATTCTGCATTTCCTCTGTACTGCTCCCCAACTACTCCGACTGGCCCATCCACCTATACAGAGCACACAATGGCATAACTGTCCTTTCACCCTGAAGGATAAGGCAAAAGCATGTTATCAACCTATGGGTGCACTCCCATTGTGTGGAATGCTTAATTGCCCAATCAGAATACACCAGTACTACTACCAGCATTATCAACTTTGCATGCAAAGTATATGCCAACATTGTTACTGCAAAATATATATATGCTGCATGTGCCCAAATGCCATCAGACGGCTTGCCTCATCTTTGTATGCCAGTGCTGACCCATTATCCACTTTGCACAGCCAAAGACAATAGTGCGAGTGACGGACCACAGGATATATGCCAGCACTGCTAATGCAAAACATTTTCATGCTACTTGTGCCCAGAGAAAAGCACCTTAAAAATGCAGTATACCAGGGGAACAACCACCATGCACAAACGGTTTTTAATGAGGGGGAGGGGTGAAGGGAATAAGATACCGTTGTCTGCCTGTCTCAGTCTTTCATTTTGGAAAACAACAATGTGCTGCCTTGAGGGGCAGGAAGGCAGGCAGCGAGGGTACCCTGCTTTTATTTTTTTTTTAATTAAAATGAGATGTAAACCAAGACTTCCTGCACATTCTATGAGACCGATTATGCTTAAAATGGATCGCAATATACGTTTAGACACACGCTCAAACACACAGCCAATGTCGGATGGGTGCCACAATTAGCCCGAGTCGTTGTTGGTGTCAAGATCCATTTTTGCACCTTTAAACTGCTGCCAGTCTACCGCTAGCTTTGCCCCTTTCTCGCTCTCATTTTACACCCTAGTACCCCACTCATTTATCTGCTGTCTCTTCACTTTCTGATTGTGCTTGCCCGTCTCCCTAGCTGTCTTTTGCGCATCTCCCCTTCACTCCTTCCCGTCACGTTGCCCCTTCCCACTTTGCCATCCGTTTTTATCACTGGTGTGGCCGCCTTCTGCACTCTTTTCTCCTCATCACTCTCTGCACGTCTCAACGCCCCACTCCACGACCTTGCAAATCAGCCAGAGAGCAGTGCAGTTAATCAACATCAGTAATAACCTAAACACACATGTTTATGCAATGCGCCCATCCCCGCTCTGCTACAATTAAAACAAGTGCACACATCAAACCCCCGCCAGCCTCTCCCGATGCCAGAGACCACCGTTCAGTTGCAATCTGCCAGAAAATGCCTTTAAAGAAAGGGTTAAAAGCAGCCCTGTGCTGCAATTAAAACAAGTGAAAAAAGCAGCCCCCCAAACCCACTCCCCCCTCTGCGACAATGAAAAGCAGTTCAGAAATCAGCCGGTCCCCCACCCGCATCTCACATCATTTACAATCCAGGAGACACATGCATGTAAATACAGGTGACAAAGCCGCGTCAGCCGCCTAGTTCAGGAAAGGCAGCCATCGCCGCTCTGCTCCCTACAATTTTAATAATTGTGTACATCCGGCAGCCCCGCCTCCCCCACACAGCCCGAATGCCAGATAAAATTAAACCATTTTAATCTGAGATTTAAACAAACGTGGCAAAGCGTTAAATACACCAAGCTCCGGAAAAACTTCCATCGCAGCTCTGCAACAAATAAAAGAATAAAATACATAAACCAACTCGCCCCCCCCACTTAATGTCAGAAAAAACATCAATCATTTGAAATCCGAAATAAAAATCTGTTTACACAGGTGCAGCTCAGCCAGGAAAGGTGTCCATCCCTGCCCTGCTACAATTAAAACAAGCGTGGCCATCAGCCAGGCAACTAAATTACCCCGCCCTCGCCCCCGACCGCCCGGAGACCACCACACGATTTGCAATCCGAGATAAAAATGTATTTAAGCAAAGGCGGCAACGCGTTAAAAAATAACTCGTACATGAAAGGCGTCCACCGCTGGCCAGCTACAATTAAAAGAAGAGTGGACATCAGACTGACATCTCACCTACACCCCCCCCCAGTCACCCACCTAGAGAACGCATGCATCATTTCCTTGTGAGATTAAAAGGCGTTAGAAGCAGCTGGTTCAGTGAATGCTTCCATCGCCGCTCTGCAGTAATGAAAACAAGTGCACACACCAGCCAGCCCTGCATGCCAGACAATACACATTATCTCCATTAGGAGATACACACGTATGCAGGCTAAGGCCGGCACAGTCTTGTGAAATAAAGGCAAACTCTCAGCTAG
Organism: Ambystoma mexicanum; assembly: GCF_040938575.1. Taxonomy (NCBI): domain Eukaryota; kingdom Metazoa; phylum Chordata; class Amphibia; order Caudata; family Ambystomatidae; genus Ambystoma; species Ambystoma mexicanum. The sequence continues at coordinate 140,342,663 of NC_090930.1, read as the reverse complement.
CGCCGGCAAGCGCACGAATTTACCTCTGTGTCCAGGCAGCAGTGAGGCAGCGCTCACAGCGGATGCTCAGCACTCGGCAGCGAGAGCTTGGCTGCTGGGCACTAGAGGATGGGTTGCAGGCGAGCGCGCGAGAGCCCGGTGACGTCACCTAGCGTGAAATAGAACTTCTGGAGCCGAGGTCGGTTTTTTATAGCAGTTTTAAGGGCTACACTTCCCGCATTTTTGCTCCATAGACTTCGATTGGAAGAGTGTGGAGCTGGGCCGAGCAGCACAATGATTGGCTGGGTCTTCCCGACTTTGATTAGGAGCCCACGCTGCCATTCAGCTCCTGGCCAATCATGATCAGTGATGCTCGAAATAGGGGGCGCAGCGCCCCACTGAGCCTCTGAGGAAGCTAGGAAGAGAATGGAAATGAATGCTTCCTTTGATGTACAAAGCCAGTACGTAACATTTAAGGTGCAAACAGGTAGCGATCAAGGGACATATTTTAAACTATTGTGTAATTCTCTGTCTGCAAAGAGAGGTTGTACTCTAACCTGAGCCTACTGGCGTTCTAGCAGGGGTTAAAGAGAGGGTGAAATGAGAAGAAATTGTATCAGTTTTCCCGACATACACATACGTAAAAAGATGTCAAAAAATAAATAATGCATTTTATTATTCAAACCTGCGTTCAATATCACTATGGTAGCATTTCGTATAGCTCAGTGAGTTAAGCACTTGCTGCTGAGATCTTTATACAATCTGTAGATCACAATTCCAGCAGAATTAAATCAACCACTACATACATTAAGGATAAAACAATGAATCCCACTAAACTAGCCAATGTAACACCTAGGCGTCATTGTACTACGAAACCGTGAAAAACATATGTTGTGGCTATGTTTTGTATCGGAACAGTTACTGACACTTGCTTGATACTGGGCACGCAGGTTAAAATACTCTTTCACATTTTTAGCTTTAGTAACGTGCATACAATGGATGGGTTCACAGAATAACTCGGAGTCCAAATTACCGAACCAACTCAGGAAGTTGGCAAAGATACTGTTTTTTTAACAATTATCTAAAACATGGAGTTTTACAACGAATATCAACGGACGTACGCTCGATTTCTCTCAACAAACATTTCACAAAAACATATTTATATACCAAAAATACATCAGTGGTGATGTCATACTATGTGGCACACAATAGAAAACCTAATTGGGATCGGGATAGGCTTAAGGGGAACATCAAAGTACACATTATATAGGAACCAGGATTGTGATTGGCTGCCTACTGTCAGGTGGACAACATATGCCTACCTCTAAAACATGTCATCTTTAAAACCATTAGATACACAGTTTCTTATTGGTCTTCAAACTATTAGGTTCTTCGTTATATGGACCACTACAATTGGTTGGCACACTTATGCCAAGTCTGGAACATTCAGTTCACTTAGCAGCACGTAAACCCAGACCCAGGTGCAGGGAGATGGGGCATGACACTACCTCCCCACTCAATTAGACCAGCATCTCTCATCACCCAAGCCTTCTGCCATGAAGATTGTCTTTGAACTTGGCCTTGCAAAAGTATCCTTGTCTTCAGACTCAATGGGAGTATGAGCTCACACTACCGTGTTCTGGGACTTTAAGTTCAAACTTTATTTTCATCCTTGGCTCATGTGACAGGACACCATGATTTAGTCAATTTCACAGGTTTTAACGGCATGGTCTAGTAAACATTTTTATTGTCCCTACGGGTCGGCCATGTTTTTTTAAGCCTAAGTGGCTCAATTTTAGAAAACTTTCCTATGGACCTTACCCGAATTTTCGTCCATTAAACGCACTCGAAAACAAGCACCAGGGAGCCGCCATTTTCTGATAATCCTACCTTTTCCCCCATCCCCCTGGCTGACCTGCTTTTGCGGCACTAAATCAATTCCCCTGCCCCTGAGCCTGACATTATCAAAACATTCGTATTCCCCGCCTCTCTCCGTGACGTTACTGTGCTGCGTAGGCAAACGCGCAGAGTCGTTTTCTGCGCGACTCCACACAGAACCCGGAAACCAACACAGATCAACTCACAACACAGCGCGCCACAATTCAGAATATGAAACTGTACTTTAAAATGAAACCGCAACACGGTACATTTGGTAAAGTACATTTATATGACATTCAATGTTTAGAGAATATTCAGCAATTGCCATATGCACTCCGAAAGCCATTTATTTTCTTTAATCTGTATCCGCAATAACTGTTCCGTTTCATCTTGAGTCACGCGCTGTTCCTTTATGGTACACAGGGTGTTCATTTTCGTAAAAAGAATCACTTTGGAAGCACGGTGAACCACAAGGCTGTTCCATCAACTAGGCACTAGTCCAGCCTAAAGGTTGATATGTTGCTTCTAGCCACTAGTACAGCGTAAGGGCATGTGGGCCTTTGGCGATCGTCCCATAATATGGTGATCGTGCTCCAGTTGTTGACACGAAGCTGCAGGTGTCTGCTGAAGAATCCATCCGCCGGTGTCTCAAACAGATGGCAGTGGCAGAATGGGATCAAATACCTGTTATGAAAACAAAAAAATTATAATTAGTCTCGCTAGCCGAACTTCATTAATATTACTCATTTTATTTATTACGCCCGATCAGAAACTATTTGCTTGCAAGGATAATTCAATGGAGTATGTTCGTCTCTAAAATCAATGCGAAAAGTAACAAGATAAATCGAGGCAAACACACAATGATAAACGACAGTTAGTCTACATGCATGAGGAATTATTTGATATATGATATAGCATTTGTAACGCGCCTATACTCAAGTGTTTCTAGGCGTGACGAGGCAGGTGGGGAACAAGGGCAGACAGACAACGATCCTACAAGGCCAGGTGTCTTTCTGATCGCGCATGGGGAAGGGCTGTACATGGTTAGTTGAATACAAATTAAATAATAGGGCCAGCTGGTGGCAAGTGCCAGGTAAATGCCGGGAGAAGGGGCTGAAGGATACAGAGACAGTCCCGTAGTGCAGGTAGGCAGTGCAGGGACCGAGATCGGTGAGACACTAGTGGACCTGCATGCCCATGTTTCTTCATTCCGGTATAAAAGCGTGTAAAGATTTACTTACATTATATTTGAAATTTCCATTGTGTCTCTTTGTAATGCAGTCTGTAAAACGGACCGTGCTCTTGACAACGATTTTTCGTGTACTGAACTAAAATGAAACTCGGTCTAGTTTCTGAATTTTCTGCCTTATCGTCTCTTACGTTATTGCGCACTCCCTTCAAATGTAGTTCTTTCGGCATGGTCCCTGTCTTAAGGTCAAAAAACAATAGACCCTTATACTTCCAGTGCGACTTGTGGGCCTCATCTGGGCGCTGTCCTTTGCATTCTTTATTTGCAACATCACGTAGTATAGGCATCTGTGAGAACTTGAAGTTTAGAATCCGTCTATGTAGTGCGCCTCAATGTGCAAATGCGAACTGGCTTCTCTCCCAAATGCCACGGCCCGCTTGGCTGGCGAGTTCTAAGTGCCCCAAATGTGTCCCCGTTGTCTGCGAGCTTTGCAGCCCAAATTGAGACATTTAATTTTTTGCGGAAGGTCAGGGAAAGTATAAAGTACCACAGGAGTTGAGTTAAAAGTGAGATTTATTGTTTGTTTGTTTGTTTTATTATTTGCAATACGCAAGCCTCCCCTCCGTTAACAGTGCGCAGCATTTACATTTACATGAGATGAGACATGAGAAAAATATATACATACACATATGTGAGGTGAATAGAGAGAATTCAAAGATGACACCCAGCTTGTTCGCCACCCATGATGTTGAAGGTAGGGGTTAGGTTTACAGGTACACTGTACAATAATATTTATTTACAAAAAGACAATCGTATTGCAATTATTTAAACCAGGATTTGTACTTCACAATCAGCTGTGCTTCGGGTGGGCATGGCACAGTCACAATGTTCGGTGGCAATGGACCACCGCTCTACACAGAAACGTCCAAAATTCCATGTCTGTGCTTCTCTAACACAGCAACAATAAGGCCTTTCACAAAGTCGAACTGCATTTCATCATAGACTGGTTTGATCACCCATTGCTTACTTCGTTTTGAAAACACCTTAGTGTAGCGAGGCATCCTTAGTTTACCCCTAGTCCTAGATTGTTCACGTCCGACATTGCTGTTATCGGCCAAGAACGCTAGTAGAGTGCAATGTTTCATGCCCCGAAAGCTAAAATGCAAGCGCTTTGGCCTGTACTTTAGGCACATATTGTGGAACACCTCCAAATCTCCTGTGTGGCAGAATTCTGTCAGTCCTCTCAAATCTCTTGATAGAGTTTTGTCGAAAACAATCTTCTCAATGGCTTTGTGTGTCGGTGAAGATGGAATCAACCACTTCTTCTTCCGTGCCTCCTCTGGGGACAAAGGGCCATGTTCACATTGGTGGAAATGTTCATTTGCTGTCCAGCGGTGAACGTTGGTACAGTGGTGCATCAGTGACCGCCATTTTTCAAGTAGTATTTCTACTGACCCCTCACAAGTTTTTGAGCTCCTCCAAAGATGGTTGGTGATAGAATGTGACCACTGCAAAATACTTTCAAAACCTTTTTCTTTCCCTGCAGCCGAGATTTTCTTATTGATTGATTTAGCAAGATGCCATACGTCAAATTAATGTTTAATATGTGGGAACTGCTCTCTCATTGTCTTGGCAATTGAAACGTGTCTATCCGTGGCTATGAGGTCGATGTGCATTCCCCTTGATTGTAGATATTCCACTGATTTTATAAATCCTAGTTTCTCCATGGCCACTGACGATGTACATTGTGTTACCTGCACGACCACCGAACTCACAATTTTCTTACTATCCATGTCCTGAAAGTGGTAGATGCAGTACTTGGCAGAAAATCCAGGGCTGTCGCACTGCCCATCGCCGGCTAGCCTGAATCGTTTGCCGTCGAATGTACTTGCTAGAGACAATTGTTCAATTTTCCAAGCATCACTAATGGCCGGAAACAGATAATCACGTTGGTATATGTAGTACAGCGCTTTAGAAATGAAATGGAGTCCCACAAACTGAAAGAAAGCCTCTAACTTTCTAAAACTGGAGCCACTAAAAAGTGATGCAGCTGCACACAGTAGATTGCCTGCTGGCAGTTTCCCCAGCATCGGTTGTGCAGACCATGAGAACCTATGATTTAATCTACAGGCGGCATTAATTTTGACGTTACTGCCTTTTATTTGACGAGTCACATTAATCAATGGCTTCCCACATACTTTCCCTCTAATGGAATGCACACATTTCAGCATACTTATAATTTCCATCAAACAACTGTCGAATACAATGTATTTGCTCTCTTTCATTAGACTGTCATCATGCGTTAACGTTGTTTCGGCCTGTGACGTTGTGGAGATTTCAACACATTGGAAAGTAATATCGCTGATATCAAGTTCTGATGCGTCTATGGATGCTGCGGCTGGTTCATTCTCTGTCATTTCGACATCTATTACTTCAACATTGATGGGAGAACACAACAATGTTGACAGGTTTTTTGGTGGCAAATTTTTGGCGGGTGTAGATTGTGTAAATTGATCTGCAACTACTTCAGAGCTATCTTCAATACATTGAATAACATCTTCTTGTGGTGGTGCGGTCGCACTGTAGCTATGGTCCAATGCAACTTTGCTGTAGTCTCCAAACACAGTTAATTCATGTTCTGGCCATTGGACATGAGCATCTCGAGCCTGAACACGCCTCGCCTCAATTAATAGTTCCTCCATAGTGTACACGGTCTGGCAAGCCACATCTCTCATTCGCTTCACTGTCTGTGTGTGTATAGTTCTGACACCCACGGGTAACTGGAGGAGAGATTGGAAAAGGGATGTTCAGTTTAAACACAAGATGCAGTGTAGTAGAATTGACTGGAAAAAAACATAAAATAGTCCCCAGCACAAACATTTTTCTAAAGTTATGAACTGTTTGTAACTAACCTTTTTTTTGTTTTTTTTTCTTTGCAACTTTTTTGACTCGACCTTCAACATCTGCACGCTGTAGCTCCGATTAGTTTCCGCATGTCCTCCCTTCCTCTTGCGCTGCAACGACTATATTTTCTGTATCCACATAGACAGCACGGAATGAGGCTCCATCGTCTCCCTGAAACATAGTACTTTCATTACTATGTATCAAAATATTGTTAGCATAAAACACACGTGAGGACAAACACACAGGTACATCTCAATAGCCAAACACGATTTAAACATTGTGTGCAACAATCAAAGGACAAGTATTCGACCAGTGATGATCTATTTCGATGGAACTGTCAGTATCCATACCTCTGGCTCTGCATGGACTGCCATGAATGGTTGTATTGGAGAGGAGGCATCCGCATCTCCCTGAAACACAGTACTTGCATTAGTATGCTTTTCAATATTGGAAACACAACACACACTTGGGGTCGACGGCACAGGTACATATAAAGAGATAACCATAAATGATGCATTGTCCAAAAGAATCAAGGAAAATCCAAATATGATCACATTTCATCGACTTATTTCAACGATTCCTTTACATCTGCATCATCTAAATGAGATGTTGTGATTGTGGTGGAAGCTCCGTCGTCTCCCTGAAACACAGTACTTGGATTAGTATGGTTTTCAATATTGGAAACATAACACACACTTGGGGTCGAACGCACAGGTACATTTAAAGAGATAACCGCAAATGATGCATTGTCCAAAAGAATCAAGGAAAATCTAAATATGATCACATTTCATCGACTTATTTCTCCGATTTATTTACATCTGCATCATCTAAATTGGTTGTTGTGATTGTAGTGGAAGCTTCGTCGTCTCCCTGAAACACAGCACTTGCGTTAGTAGGGAAAAAAGTATAGCAAATGGAATCACGTTATATGATCACGCATGATGGAGCTGTCATTATCCATACCTCGTGCTGCTGAAGAATATCTATGGATGTTGCAAATTTAGTGCGCACTTCCGAAAGCTGTTGTGCCGATTCGTATAAGCATGGTCCTGCTTCCACTTCCCCTGGAATTACTTGAATGTCAGGCTCTGCATCAAGTGCAGGGGTTGCCGCTCCATCAACTGCCTGAAACATAGTACTTGCATTAGTGAGGATTACAATAGTGAAAACATAACACACACCTGGGTTCAACAGCACAGGTACATATCAACGGCTAACCATGAATGAAACATTGTGTAGAACAATCAAACGACAAGAATTCCAGCTCTGATGATGACGCTCGATGGAGCTGTCAGTATCCATACCTCCTGCTGTTGAAGAACATCTAGAAATGTTGTAGATGTGGCGGACGCTTCAGCATCTCCCTGAAAGACAGTACTTGCATTAGTATGGATAACACTAATTATAACTGAAAACAAACACCAGTGGACGATAACTAAGGTGTATATCAATTGGAAAGCACTAACCAAACATTCGGTAAAATGATTACACGATAAAATAAAAATATTACTTGACATGCATAAAACAGGTCTGTAGCGGATTAGCCTAGTAAGATTACCTGATACGCCCTAGAAGTGGTTGATAACTGCGACCACGTCAAGGATGTAGAATGTTCTTGCTTCAGATTCAAGGGATAGTCAAGAAGTTGTAAAGGTAAATTAATGATTGATAATGAAATGCCAATATTAAAAATAGCCATGTAAGGCGACAGAATACTTGTAAAATGCTCAATACAGCACAGTTCCCTGTTCCCATATATATACATTGCGTTTGTGGGTTATAAAATCGAAAAAGAATATATTGGTAAATGTCATTATTCAAAAAACTATACAATCATATCAATATCGAAATTATTACAAGGGATAGAACACCTACAATATCAATTAATCCGTTCGGATACCTACACACTACCGCAAGGCCTAAAGCTAAATCCGGACACTTGATTCACTGGTGGCGGAATGTGGACGAATAGAGTGGGAATAGCGTTTTCGAGCAATTTCTGTGTCGTTCGCCGTTTATTCTTCTTTGTTACCCAAGATGTTGTGTACATGTCCAAGGAAAAGTGCCGGCTGCAGATGCGGTATCGATCACCCCTCTTGTCCTGTAAGACTTGTTGGACTCTACTTTCCAGCTCATCCAGTGGATATCCGCAATGTCTGACCCATTCTCTTATTCGATCAACAGTTTTCGGGAATACATGCATTGTAGTGCCTTCAGATTTCGCATGGGTCTTCGAAGGGCAACCGCTAATCGAACAGGCAGGCATTGTTGATATATCTGAAAAGTAAATATCGACATTATTATACAATCTTCAAGAATAAAGATTTGATACAAAAGTAAATGAATCATACAATGATCAATGCAAGGTTTGTTTTGGTCACAGGAACTATAACACTTCATTATGTGCGGCTTAGTATTTGCATAAGTTGCAGAAATGTATAAATGATGTGACTAAAAACTGAACATGTGACTCATCCCTTGGATGTTCTGTATTGCACGAGAAGGAAACATGCTTACATCATAGACTGGACCCCCGAAGGATGCAATTCGATGACAATTGACACAGATGAAAATAAATAGATCTATTGATAGCATAGCAATGGAAATTCAAGTCAATAGCAATGAGACCAATGACATAGCACTATTGGGTACTCTACTCGCAAATAGATAGAAATTTAAAAATCTGCGAAATATGAACAGGATACATGGCCTTACCTTGACCAACAAACAGTTGGATTCAGCAAGCAGAGTAGTATGTTGCGGGAGAATAGGTGGATGGCCACAGGTAGCGCACTGATGGGTATGCTCGAAGCGGTCACAGAAGTTCACGGATAGCACGACGACAAGCAGATTAGCATAGATCTCAGTGGTTCCCAGGTAGCACGTTCAGGAGTTGACTTGCAAAGCACAAAGATGTTCTCATGAGACATATCGAGTGGTTTTTAAAGTATTAGAAACTGGGGTGTGTTTGTGAATGAATGACGTATGTATGTCGTGGTATTAGGGGGGCGGCCTGCTTGAAGGGGAGGCCTGCATGGAGACATGGGGTCTGAGGAGGCCATGTGACCGTTGGCCCCTTGGCGTGGGACACCTTTTGAAGTGTACATGTAGTTTGGCACCTTGGCCGTTTGCGCCCGTCACAGTCCCCATGCCAGCGCGCATCCACCGGCGCGAACCGCCTTTGATACAGGGGGGTGGGATGGATGGCCTTGGGGCGTGCAGATAAGGCACAGGAAGACTGCTGAATGGAGACACACTTATGTGGATTGCAGGGGCGCGGCCTGCTTCAAGGGGAGGACTGGCTGGAGACACGGGGTCTGAGGAGGCCATGTGATCGATGGCCCCTTGGCGTGGGACACCTTTTGATGTGTACATGTAGTTTGGCACCTTGGCCATTTGCGCCCGTCACAGCCCCCCATGCCAGCGCGCATCCACTGGCGCGAACCGCCTTTGATACAGGGGGGTGGGATGGATGGCCCTGGGGCGTGCAGATAAGGCACAGGAAGACTGCTGAATGGAGACACACTTATGTGGATTGCAGGGGGGTGGTCTGCTTCAAGGGGAGGCCTGGCTGGAGACACGGGGTCTGAGGAGGCCATGTGACCGATGGCCCCTTGGCGTGGGACACCTTTTGAAGTGTACATGTAGTTTGGCACCTTGGCCTTTCGCGCCCCTGACAGCCCCCCTTGCCAGCGCGCACCCACCGGCGCGAACCGCCTTTGATACAAGGGGGTGTGATGGAGGGGCCTGGGGCGTGCAGATAAGGCACAGGAAAACCGCTGAATGGAGACACACTTATGTGGATTGCAGGGGGGCGGCCTGCCTCAGGGGAGGACTGCCTGGAGACACGGGGTCTGAGGAGACCATGTGAACAATGGCCCCTTGGCGTGGGACACCTTTTGAAGTGTACATGTAGTTTGGCACCTTGGCCTTTCGCGCCCCTGACAGCCCCCCATGCCAGCGCTCATCCACTGACGTGAACCGCCTTTATATCAATATATAGTATATCGCCTTTATATCAATGATAGTATATCGTTGCTTATCAATAACAAATGCCACATACCGGAGATTCTTGTGAGCACAGACCCACACTTCAACCGGTGTATTATAGTGGTCAAGACCCTAAGGTTGTATAATCCAATGGTAATTGTTAGTATAGATATATGTGTGACTTTTATAGAGACATAACCTACTGAAAGACTTTGAACAAGTGTTATTTAGTGCATGCATTATCGAGAATATGTTTTGTTAGCTTAGATAGATAGTGACCACCCTGCTTTACAGCGACCAGACCTTCACCCATTCGGAGCACAGATGTCTGATGTCCATCCTTGAATGGAGACACACTTGATTCATTTAAAAAATCGAAACAAACGTTGTTAAAATATATGTGGTGTTTTATTTTGTATCTTATTTTCATGACACAAACATACAAGACTTTAAAGATTATACAGGTCAGGTTGCAGCACAGTGAGAGAAAATCCCCTGTACTGACCGCTGTCACTCGGGAACGTTTCTCTAATGGCACGAACGGCACAGGCGGGTATCACTCTTCGAACGCGGTGTCCAAGCCTCCCGTGGAGCCACCATGTAAAGGAACGATAGGCCACCAGCCTGTACCACCTGTGGAAAGGAATGAAACAAACTGTTTTTAAATGACCAAGATAAGTTTAATAAACGTTTGTTGTCAATGACAATTCTTGTAACTAATGGCATTCTGCACGGACAAATGCTATCTAGACAATGCACACTATTGAACGACTTGCATGCGTTACAATGATATGTAGATGTAATTTTGGATATAGTAGAAGAACATGAAATAGGAGTGGCATGACAAGCAGAGTATACTTACTCGTTACTCGGATTACGAGGACGAACAGTTGCGCGAAGTTCGTGCATAAGCACCATCATTATTCTCAACACGGCCCATGTGAGGCAGGCTGCCCTGAAGTCTGGCAGCTCGGTGATGCATTGCGGTCGTGGCTCGCCTTCCGAAATGTAGTCCAGGCATCCTGAGTTTTCTCGGCAGCAGCAGTTCTCATCCTCAGTTGGCATTAGCTCGCACCGATTGCATGTGCACCAGGTGGAGACGCCGTCCATTCGACTAGGCCCAGGCTCTTCATCTGTTGATTCGTCCTGCCAACTGCCGCCCGAATCCACATCGTTTTCGCGTGCTTCCCTTTCCAGTAGTTCCTCCTCGGTATACTTGGGCTCGTACATGTAGGGCATTATTGTAGCCATTGTGTGGTAAACAGAGTAAAATAATTTACCGAGATGGTACAGGTGTTCACACGGGCTACAAGCGGCGAAGGTAGCTGACCAGAGCACTGAAACGAGTCACAGAATACTCAAAGTAACACAGAGAGAGGAATGGAATAGAAAATCTGCTGCTGTGGGTTGTGAAACGGTCTGTTTATACTTATTGAGGAAAGAGGCGTCCCGCCATTTCCATGGCGACACGTCATTAGCTGAAGCGCAGCGAATGTTGAAACGACACATGCTTTGGCGTTGGGAAATGGGCGGTACGAGTCTGCTGATGACAGGCTCAGGGGCGGGGGAATTGATTTAGTGCCGCAAAAGCAGGTCAGCCAGGGCGATGGGGGAAAAGATAGGATTATCAGAAAATGGCGGCTCCCTGGTGCTTGTTTTCGCGTGTATTTAATGGACGAAAACTCGGGTAAGGTCCATAGGACAGTTTTCTAAAATGGAGCCACTTAGGCTTAAAAAAACATGGCCGACCCGTAGGGACAATAACATTTTTTACTAGACCATGCCTTTAAATGCGCTGAATGAATAAAACTTGGCAGTCTTGGTGTTCTTTCTTTGCACCTTAACAAGGGATGATTCATCCTTCGTATGTTCGCCCCTTTCTAGATAAGATAGCTGACCTTGGCTGCTTCAATCTAGACTCCAAGCCAGACAACCTCACCATGCAGCTGCACGATTCAGATTATTCTTGCTGCGACACAAGTCTCGCCTTTTCACTTTATGGGTCTTGCCCTACTAAATTCATGACACCGATAACCAGATTGTATATAATGGTGGCTTTGCCTGCATTCTATTCACTATTTGTAGCCAGCTTCTATGATGACTTAGTCTACCTTGCGTTTCAGCGTCTGTACAATTATTGATCGGTTAATTCTCTGAAACACTTTGTGCATGTGTAATCTTCTTTTCATATTTAAGAGCTTACTTCATCATTAATTTCTGTAGGATCCATACATCCTCTTCGGCCAGTATTCTGAGACGTCGTTCATACTCTCTTATGATGTCACAGGCTTCTTTTCTTGCTCTTTTTATATTCCTTCAGAAGGTTCCTCCCTCAGATTGTCATCTCTTCAGGGATACATTCGATAGGGTTGTCTCAATGGGTATCTTCTTTCGAATATACGCTGCATTATTGGCACAACTGCTGGTGTCAAACATGGCACGATCTCAGGCTTACAACATATAGGAGGTAGGGGGCGGGATTTCCAATGGAGGCATAAAGCTGCACCTCTACATCCCTCCCCTAGTCGAGTCCTCGACGACCCCCTCAATCGTTTCCACATTCTGATATTTTCTTTTGAAGAAGTGTTTGTTTGGAGTCCATATCTTCATCACTCCCCCAGTGGCTGATTTGACATGTTCATCTACACTCCAGGTCATGTAATTACATTGTCCATTTTGAGTACAATCGACCCATCAGCCCACGTACTTCTTATGATACTTCGGATACAGGAACTTCGTTGCTTCAGGTGCTACAATGCTGGCCTCTATGTACTTTCTGACAGCTTCATCAGTCAGCTCCTTGGTGTTAGGTTCAGGTTTGATCTTAATCACGATATTCATTCCTACCACCTTTTTGCCATTTTCTTGCATTGGGCAATCACTATCCTGATTACACAGAATTCGAACATCACCAGCACTAATATTACTCCAAGAATCTTGAATATATTTGCCAACCACTGCAGAATCCACGAGAAGAGGGAGGCAAACCAACTCTCATCTTCAATGTAATCCGTCTCATCTTCCATCTTGGTATACAGGTCTGTCAACAACGTCATGGCCTCTGTCAAGGTTACATTTTGCTCATCGTGAGAAGGTATGAATGTGCAACATGATGGCCCAATTTTGGTGCAAACTCCTCCTTCCATCGCTGTGATCATATCACGAACATACCTATTCCTATTCTGGAGGGTCATCTGTCATATGGCCTTCAGCTCTTTCTTGATAGCGTTGAATCCCTTTATAGTAGCATTGATTGTCTGCAGAAGCTCCCATCTAGTGATCTGAAGCCACTTGGCATTCGCCACTGTTCGGATCCCAGGCATGAATACAGTTGTCAATATTGTGGCAGTCTTGCTGAACAACCTGTGTTTCTCAGGAATGGAATCATACGCTTTTATTGATTTGCATCCACTTTTGGAAATTCACCAAGGTTCAGGTTGCTTTGAGGAATCACTAATGCTTGAACATGGATGAGCACCAAGGAACATACTCCGCCCCAATCCTTGGGCAACTTCATGTAAGCTATAGATCCACAAGGCCAAAATCAGTCCATAAGGACAGCTGTCCCTTCTCCCATCCTAGAAACGTCAACTGTAGTTCTGCATTCCTTGTTATCTCCCACAGGATTCTTTCCATATTTTTGCAAGCATAACGTCGCATTAACCAATGGGAACACAACTACTGGGCCTGATTCATCTTCTACCTATGTCAGTAGTTTGGGGTGCTTGGCCCATGACCTTTTTTTTAACTTTATTTATCATTTCACACAGGTACAGCACATGCTTATGTATGTTTCACTACATTTAATTACATTACACCTTATACAAATGTTTTCATTCAGAATCTGCATTTTCGTTTTCATCCTTATCTGACAGATATTGTTTATATCTTGCCCATATGTTCCTAGGTTTGGAAGGGGTGAGGACCGTGTCTATATATAATTCCTCTTTGTTGTTTGTCCATACCATATCTCTGTCCCAGTCCGCCTTAGTTGGTGGGATTGTATTTTTCCACTTCATTAATATTACCCTTTTGGCTATCAGAAGGCCCAGATTCAACAATTTTTTCCACGTTGGGTTCAGTTTCCCCACCACCCCTAGCATACATATCCGCGGTGACCATTCCACCGGTTGGTCTGCCATCTCATCCAATGCCTCACACACCCCAGTCCAGTAATCTTTCAGATTTATGCATTCCCAGAGCATATGGTATATATTGGCCTCTTCTTTATTGCATCTTGGACATGTTCCCGGGGTGTCTGGATAAAGCCGTTTGAGTTTTTTGGGGTTATAATGGATCCTATGTATTATCTTGTAGTGGATTAGTTTATATCTGGAATTGAGCGAAATATGCTTGGTTAGTGCACAGATTTGGGACCATTCCAGATCCTCTATTTGTTGTCCCAGATCATGTTCCCATTTACCCCTTGCAGTGTGTGTTCTCATTGGGCGTGTCTGCACTATAACTTTATACAATGCCGAGGCTATTTTCTGTGTCGCTCCAGTAAACATGTATCCTAGCCCCATATTTATCTCAGGTTCATTTGGGAATGTGGGGCATTTCTTTTGTATGTCATTTCTCACGATCATATATTGTTGTTTGTGTTTATTTGTGTTTCCCACCACATCTTTTATATCATCCCATTGGACGAAGCGTTTTTGTGAAAAAAGCTGGCCCCATTGACCAATGCCCCTTGCGCTCCAGTGCATAGCTAATTCTCCATCTAGGGTGAAAGGTGATTGGGGGTCCCCCCAGAGTGGCATGCTCGGGTGGTATAGTCTATCTGTTCCAAATAAGTCTGCTATTTTAGCCCATGCTGTGGTTGTTACCTTTGCGGGATCTATGGTGTTGTAATGTTTAGGGGCTGGTCTGGTCAATTTGTGCAGTGATGTGGTTGCCTCCCGTTCTCTTTGCGCAGGTGGCGGGTTCCTGGGTTCAGAAAGAGTGTGGCCCACTGGGCGGCATAGTGTGCCTGTGCCGCAAGATAGTATAATTCCAAGTCCGGTGCCATCAACCCCCCCCCCCCTCGGGAAAGTGTCAGTAATGTTTTCCAGCTCAGTCTGGGTGCCCTCCCCAAACGAACTCGGTGCAGGCGCTATTCATTTTCGTGAACAGAGCACAACCTGGCCAAACCGGTACCGTGCTGAACAGTTTTGGTAGTGTTACCATTTTAATCAGTGCCATTCTTCCCACCATTGAAATGGGTAGGGCGCTCCAGCGTTTTATCTTAGTGCATAATGCGTCAGCTAATGCGCTATAATTCAGGGCTCAGGATAATACGGTCTTTCTGGCGATGTATGCCCCTAGGTACAAGATATGCGTCGGGCTCCAGACAAGACCATATAACTCAGCGCATTTCTTTGTATTTTCCGTCAGTGGGAACAACTCCGATTTATTGGGGTTTAGGCGTAGGCCTGAATATTCTCAGATTCTCTCAACCCCGGCCAAGACCCTGCCCAGTGATTGATCTGGATTCTTGAGATATTATAGGATATCATTGGCATATAGAGTTATAACTTGTGGGTTGCCATCTAATGATAGACCATAGGAGATGTAGCGTGACCTAAGTATATCTGCAAGGGGTTCTATTATTAGGGCGAATAGTAATGGGGATAGTGGGCAACCTTGTCGGGTGCCTCCCCGTTGGTCTAGCTTGTCTGTTAAGTTTCCGTTAACTCTAATCCTGGCGTGGGGAGATGAGTATAATATTTGTATCCATTTTATAAAGTTAGGGCCAAACCCATAGTTCCGCAGTACACCAAATAGAAAGGGCCATGAGACAGTGTCAAATGCTTTTCGCATATCTAGAGATACCTCCATCCCTTGGGTATCGGGAGGGACTGTGGTCATAATTTTGTGGCATTTTCTTATATTCGTTGCTGTAGATCTGCCTGTAATGAACCCTGCCCGGTCTTCATGAACCATATAGGGCATCAATGTTGTGAGTCTGGTAGCTAACATTTTTGCGAAAATCTTTGCATCCGTATTTATCAAGGAAAGTGACGTATACGAGCCACACTCTTCTGAGGGTTTCCCTGGTTTCAGAAGTAGTGTAATCACTGCCTCTCTAGTGGTTTCAGGGAGTTCTCCTTTGTCCAGGGCCTCTTTTCAAACTGCGTATAAACGGGGGGCTAACACCTGGCAGAACTCTTTATAGAATTCTGCCCGAGGCCATCTGTTCCTGGGGCTTTCCAGTTAGGAAGCGCTTTGATCGCCTCCGTTATTTCATTCTCTGTGATCGGGCTATCTAATGAGTCCCCAGTGATGTCGGCCAAGAGTGTTGTTGGAATTTGGGAGAGATAATGTTGGATCTCCTCATCCATGACATCACATTGAGGAGAGTGTAGATTTTTGTAGAATGTGTAGAACGTCTCTTCCACCTTTCTACGTTCAGTGGTCTCTGTGCCGTCTAGCATGTGTATGCATGGTATGCTTGATGGACCTCTTTCCCCTCTTACTGCCCTGGCGAGAAGTTTCCCTGGGCGCTCTCCCTCCCTGTATCGGCGCGCTGCAGCAGGCCTGTCCAAATACGGGATCTCTTAATCTGCTGCCTCGATGTATTCATCAAGTTTAGTCTTGATTTCTGAGTTGAGCTGTGTCAATGGGGTAAGTGCAAATTGAGATTGTAGTGTGTTCAATTGAGACTTCAATCGCTCTAATCTGCCCCTGATGTCTTTAAGGATTCCGCATTCCGTAGATATTGAGCTACCTCTTATGCATACCTTAAACGCTTGCCCTAGGGTAGCTTGATTGGTAACTGAATTTGCGTTCAATTCAAAGTATTCTTGTATGTGTTGCAACATCGTGTTCTTGTAAATCAGGTCTCGCAGGGCTGTTGGCTTAAATCTCCATGGGGGTCTGTGTGTTGTAGTCCCGGGGATTCGCAGTGTTAGTTGTATTGGTGGCGTGTTATCCGAATACGTCCTGGGGTAGATATGGGAGCCGGAGACCCATGACAAGATATCGTTGTCTACCAGCCATAAATCTATTCTAGAATGCATGTCATGCACGGAAGAATAGGATGTATATTCTCGCTTAGATGGGTTTAATGTTTTCCATGCATCTTTTATATTAAGATCTGCCATATGTAGGAGTATTGTCTGTGCTGTCTTGGTGAGTGTTCTGGTTTGTGTTGAAGTGCGATCTGAATGAATATCCAGGATGGTATTAAAATCCCCGCCACATATCAAGAAGGCCGTTGGGTATTTCACTAGTTTTTGGAATAATTGGGAGTAGAATTCTGGGTCGTCAATATTTGGCCCATACACGTTAAGTAGGAGTATCTCCTTATCATAAAGTGTGCCATGTACTAGTACATACCTTCCCTCGGGGTCGCATTCAACGTTTATACATGTAAACGGCAAGGATTTATGAAGTAGGATAGCCGCTCCCCTCGCCCGTTTGGAAAACGTTGTAGCATATTGATGTATCCCCCCAGTTCGGTATCAGTTGTCCACTTTGCTGGGGGCCTATGTGTGTTTCTTGTAAAAATATTATTTTAGGGGACTGTCTATTGATAATGCCAGAATCTTCCTTTTCTTTATTCTGGAACCTAGGCCTCTTACGTTCCAACTCAGCATTTTAATATCGTCAGTGCCTGTTTTAGCCATTATCTGTGAAGTGCTTGCTATCATAGTAGTGAAAGTATGTTTCGGCTGTGCCTTCATGAACCCTTGTGCTTAGTGTCTGTGTGCTTTTTTCTTTTATACTAGTCTTATCATAACTATACTCCAACAAACACACCTTGACCCCCCCTCCCTCACAGTTCTCCTAACTTCAACTGAGCCCATAGAATCCCACCCTCCCCACCCTTCAACAGTCTGTGCATCTGCTATGGGGGAAACTGTGGCGGTTTCAAATGCCCATGTCGGCATTGGGTGCTTGTGATGTGACCGGTTCTGCGACGTTGCTCAAACTCGTATGGCTTAATTGGGGTATTGCATGTCAACACATTTAGTAGAGTGGGAATAGTCACCCCCTTTAAGTGCCACCTATAGGATGGCCACTGTTTCTGCAAACTGTAACATAATGTAACTTGAACGTGTTTATTATTACATAAGTGCGGGTATTCACGCATTATCTTCCTCTCTTGGTTTTCTTGCTGGGGCAGGAAATGTGAAGAAATATACTTTGTTCTGGTGCTGGATTTTGGTTGTAGCCGGGTATAGCATAGAATACTGCACTTGTCGTTCGCGTAATAGTTTCTTAACCCCAGTGAATAGCTTCCTTTCTTGTTGCACTGCCAGGGTAAGGTCGGGGAAGATACGTATAATATTCACTACCCAGCGTAGCTCTTGCTTCTCTCTTGCAGTTTTCAAGATCAAGTCTCTATCTCTATAGTTCAACAGGCGGACTATTATCGGTCTAGGGTATGCCCCTGGCTTTGGTTTTGGGGCAAGGGACCTGTGAGCCCTCTCCACAATAAACATTGATGACCAGCCAGGGTCTCCCAGGAGGTTGCGCAAGAGTTCTTCTATTGCCTTCTCCATTGATCCTTTCATTGCATCCTCCGGGACCACTACTATGCGGATATTGTTCCGCCGGGATCTCGCTTCCAAGTCTTCACATTTGGCCTTCACCGTGCCCAGTTCTATTGCCATTGTGGACACAGTGGTTTTCAAATTTTCAAGTGCATCTTCCATGCCTGAAATCCTTGTCTCTGCTTCAGTGATGCGTTATGTTTTTTCTAGCTGTGTCTTAATAGTTGTCACATTCGCTGTTATTCCATCCAATTTATCGTTTAGTGCAGAGAAGCCCTTTTGCATGGCCAGAAAGACCGCCTGGGGATCCATCGTTGGAGCCCCTGAGGTCTGTTGTTCTTGCGATGAATCTTCTTCATCCATCTCTGTTTCTGTATCCTTCTGTATTGCCGTTGTAAATTTATCCATGGCTCCTCTGCCCTTCTTGGGGCCAACGTTTTTGGGCATCGTATCTTCCTCCCGCCCTCAGTGGGGTCAGGTCTTGGGAGACAGTCTAGCGACCGTCTTTTCGCACAGCCTTTATTTTGTGGCGCTTGGAGTGGTCCAGACGGTGGTCACACACAAAATTATTCGGGGGTCTGACCTCAGAGTCTGTGTTGCTAACCTGTATAGATTGGTGCTAATTGTACTTGCTTCGTCATTGATAGTTATTTCATGTAGCCATCTCTTGTACCCTGCTCAGGTTTGTAGTTCTCGCTAGCGGGACCAAGGAGGGCCAGGTCATCCCTGATTGGTGTATGCTTGTGGTATAATTATGCAGAGTTGTGTTCTTTTACTGCAATGTGGGCTTCTGAGCCAGGCTTGATCGTAGCTCCTTCTAGTGTAACTCTCTGCTGCCCGATCCTGATTAGGTTGTGGGCTCATGGGCTATACCGCTGGTCTCTACAGCCAGTCAGTTCTTTGAGTCTTGTGGTGGGAGGGGGGGGGCACCTCACCATCGGCCGGAGCCTGGGGGTATGTGCTGTCCTTGCTTTCCTTAATCACTTGTCGTTAACGTCCTGTTGCCACACGGGGGGGGGGGAGATATTGGTTCACCCAGTCTAGACTATGCTCCCTCTCGGATTGAGCTAATGTGTGGGGGAGAGCTTCCCCCTTATGTGATCCGGGTCACCCAGGACGAGCCTACCATCGCGGTCGCGCACCCACTTGCAGGCTGCTGGTTTCCAGTAGGTCTTGGGTCTGCTGATTTGCCGCAAGCCCCCTCCACCAATGTCCATTTGTGGTGTAGTGGGAGAGATGTGTGGGCCCCTTCCAC
Organism: Ambystoma mexicanum; assembly: GCF_040938575.1. NCBI lineage: Eukaryota > Metazoa > Chordata > Amphibia > Caudata > Ambystomatidae > Ambystoma > Ambystoma mexicanum. The sequence continues at coordinate 140,322,988 of NC_090930.1, read as the reverse complement.
GCCTCGCGGGATGTGGCGCTCAGCCCTCTGAGGTAGGGAAATCCATCCGTGATCAGGAGGCGGGTGGAGGGAGAGAGGAAAGGCAGTCCATCGATCCCCCTGATGGCGAGGGGGGCAAGAGGGGATGCAGGTCGCAGGGCTGTTTACACTCTTCGCAGTCCCCCTCCACAGAGGCTCCCACCTACTCCCGGGTCCAATGCAAAGCCGGGGAGCAGTTCCTCCTCTCCTTGTCTGTCCCGTAAGCAGCACAGGCTCCGGGGCGTTGTGGGTTGCAGAGCCCCTCCTCACCTCGTTCGGTCGCACGCTGGTTGCAGCAGGTCGCCTCGAGTCAAGCACAGCTGGGCGTATGTCTGTGATACGGTGGGGGGGCCTGCAGGTGCTCAACGGGGGTCTGGAGCACCCGCGATTAGCCCCGATGCCGGCTGGCTGCCCCTTCGTCCGCCACTCCGCTCCTGAAAACCAAGCCGGGCTCCTCCCCTCGGCACTACTGGACATTGCTAAGTAGAGCCCGAGGATCAGTAACAATTTTGACACATTTTATTCATAACACAGAGTTAAAACACTAAAAGTAAGCAAATATAAAATGTTAACCTAGTATCCAACCCTAAATGTACAAACCACTACAAAACCAAATTGTGGTATCACCTGCCTCTAATTTCTTTACATTTTTTAAAAATTATTTGCATTGATTTATTTTAAACATTTACAAATTTGTAAACAGTACAATAAAACATTGTCTAAAAGAACATTATTAACGTTACATTGCTTATATACATTGCAATTTTGCACAGCATCATTAATTAAACATATATAGTGAGTAAGAAACCCCTCACTTTACCTAAAACAAGAAAATAAAAATGGGTTAACGGCACATCAAACTTAGATTATACCTAATTACGTACCAGTTAATTCTGTCTTCTTTTGTTCACATTGATTATAAAGAAGTTGAAGTATATTGGAAACTCTAACCAACAAAACATCAGTACATCAGTACAAATCACAAACATTTTTCAGAAATGCAATAACACAAATCCTTGACACAGTCGCATTTCTATGCCGCATTTGATACCACAATTTCTCTCTATCAAAAAAACAATTAGAGGCAATACATTTTTCAAAATATAAAATTCTTTGAGTCATACGATTAGGACTAACAAGTAAAATATGCTCCAAAGTTTCATCTATTCTATCATTTTTACAGAATCGACAGAATTTCCATGTCTCTGAAAGCTTATTCCGATGTTAAGTATATAATTGGTCTGTATACCATTCATCCTACACCTCATATAATCATTACGTATGTTTCTACTAGGATACTTTAATAAGTATCCCTCCATTATAGGGAAAACCTTACCAAAGGAGTAAACCTGGCTCTAGATTTTAGACTGTGAAACAGTTGTTATATTAAGTTGCCAATCAATACCTTTCAGAATTTTCTTTACTTTTGCAGGATTGGAAAGTAACAAGCCAATATTCACCCCCAAATTTTGAAAAGATCCTCAACTTCAAATTTCAATTTATTCCTGAAATCACTTGCATTTTTCGCACCCGCTATTACATATAATTAGACATTTCCTCCATAACAGAGCTCTTTCCCAGAGTATAAACGATTTCATAGATGGAAGGCCTAGTTCATATCTAATAGCTTCAATTAGGACACATTTGGGAGAAAGAACAAAGTCCCTCTCCATATAATACCCTCCAATGTTTTTAGAAAATCCATACTATATGATAGCCTTGGTAGCACTTTCATAATATAACATTTTCTTAGTGGCTCCAGAGAAAATGTGCCAAATTTATTCTGTATAATGCGCATTTATCGCAAAGCTGTTTCCACTTTTAGTTTCAATTGATTTTTCATCAATATAGCCGAACCTGTTCCTGAAAAGTAATATCCCAAATATTTGAAGGCATTATGACATTTTATCTGTTTACCTTCACAGTGCCAAATTGTCAGATGAAGGTCTGTCTTCCCCAACCTCTTTCTCACCTGCACTTTCAGATGAACTGTCCTTGGAACTGGTTGGAGTCTTCCGGCACAATTTCCGGTGGTCTGATGACTTTTCTTTCTTTAGCTTCTTCTTCTTATCGTGTAAGTGGGGTCTAGCTGCCACAGAGGCCACCTTGACAGGAAGTGTAACCTATCAAAGGTGAACCCCGAGGAGCTAAACCCCCAATGTTACAGGGAAAAGCCTCTGGGCAACAAAAAACCCTGTGTAGTCTGCAAGGGGATCAAAAGTACGGGAATTCTTCCACACACTTTCAGTCACAAGTTGTGTTGAAAACAATCCAAGAAGACTGGGTCTCTTGCAGGAAGTAGAAGTGATCCGTCATCCAGCAGGAGGATACAGAATCCGGAATATGTAAGTAGAACTAAGCTCCGTAGAGATGAGTGCAAATGATGGGGAGAAGTCGGAAGAACCAGAATAGGAGAGGAAGATGTAAGGAAATACGTGCACCAGAAGTAAGAAATAAGGAACTCCGGAATGGTAGCTAGAAAGAGAATACCCCGAACCAGATAGAAACAGGAAGTCACTTACCGGGTAGTTACGAATACAAAAGAATAATGTAGAAGTGGCTAGACTGAGTTGCGTCCCGAATCTGACCGGTACTCCAGGTACGAAGGGTAGCGACAAACAGGAAGTTTATAGAAGGAAAGTAGGATATCAGAACCCGGCCGGCACTGCCAGGAACAAGAAGAAAAGGAAATAGAACAATGCCGGCAATAGCCAAAAGAGGTAGAAAGATTAAGGATTCACAGCGGAGTGGACAGCGAAGCAAACCAGCTGAAAGGGAGGCAAGGAAGGAGAATGGAACAAAATCCAGGCGGGTAAGCGCTAAGGCCACACACAGCGTTGAAGGAGTTCAGAATGAGAACAGATACAACGCGCCGAAGAGGGGGCGTGGCAATGATTTATAGTTTAGTCCGCCATGTTGGGTGAGGAATAGACCGGGGATCAGAAACGCCAAGTCTTACATAGGCTCCACGGGCGTATTCTGACAGTATATTCCTTCCCCCTTGAGGGCCCTCTGGGTTTCACTGGGTGTAGAAGATGAAATCTCCTCAATAGCCGTGGTGCGTGAATGTGACTCTTGGGTTCCCATGTCTCTCATCCACTGAAAAGCCCTTCCAGTAAACCAAGTATTGCACTCTCCCTTTGCGATAACGAGAGTCCACCAAATAAGCCACCTCATATTCTTTTGGGGTCGGTGTATCAGGAGGTCTTTGATTCAAAGGTTTCCTGTGATACGGATCTATCCTGTGTATCTTCAATAAAGAGGCATGGAATACTGGATGTATCCGTTGTAGGCTCCTGGGTAATTGTAGCTTGTAGGCGACAGGATTGATTTGAGTGACAATAGGATAGGGCCCCATATAAGGAGGAGCGAACTTGCCAGCATGGACCCATTTGGGGAGAAATTTGGTAGCTAACCATACTAGCTGACTTGGTTTCCAGTCCGGATTGGTCTTTCTCTTGCGATCAGCCCCCTTCTTGTGTGTCTGCTTACTGTCTTCCAGGGCCTTTTTGGCTGTCTTCTGGAGGTTTACAAGTTCAGTTAATAGACTGTCTATCGCCGGGGTGCTAGTAGAAGGTACCTCTAGCCAAGGTAGGGATTGAGGATCATGCCCATAGGTATAAAAGAAAGGGCTCATTTGAATGGAGGTATGAAATGAATTAGTGTAGGCAAATTCGGCTTGAGGAAGGAATGAAGCCCAGTCTTCTTGTTTGTTGCTACAGAAACATCTAAGATATTGCTCAAGTGTGGCATTGTGTCTTTCTGTCTGGCCATTACTTTGGGGATGATATCCCGAGGATAATACTCTGTGTATGCCTAATTGTTGACATAAGGTGGACCAGAACCTTGATGTAAATTGCATGCCTCTGTCAGATACAATTGTTCTTGGTAGACCATGCAATCGAACAATGTCACGAAGAAACACAGCCGCTGCCTCAGGAGCCGAAGGAAGATGCGATATGGGTGAGAAATGGGCCATCTTACTGAATGAGTCTACTGTTACCATCACAGTATTCATACCCTTAGAAAGAGGCAAATCGACAATGAAGTCGGTGGAGATATGCTCCCATCGATGACCCAGTAGTGTGGGTTGTTGAAGAAGTCCAATGGGCTTGCCAGTGGCATATTTGTTGCAAGCGCACAACGGACATGACGAGACATAATGGTTTACATCTTGAAGTATAGAAGGCCACCAAAACCTTCTTTTGATCAACTCCTGGGTCTTCCGTATGCCTGGATGACCTGCCAATGGTGTATCATGGCACCCTCTGAGTATTTCTTCTTGGAGGGTATTGGAAGGAACGTACAAGGCTGTGTCATGATAGTAGAGACCCTCACTTCCTTGTCTCATTAGTTGTTGCAAGAAGGTACCAACCACTGCAACAGCTCTTAACCCTGGTAGCAGAAGGTTATGTCCTTGGTAGGTACCGTTATCCTTCCCATGACTGCGTGACAGGGCATCAGCTACTTGGTTTTCAGTTCCTGGTATGTAGGTGATCCTGAAATCGAATTGTAGGAAGAAATATGCCCATCGAGCATGACGGGCATTGGAACACTCCATCTGTTGAAGGCCCTTCAGATTACGATGATCTGTACGGATGAGGAAACTATATCTAGCCCCCTGCAAGAGATGACGCCACTCTTGAAATGCTAGCTTGATTGCTAATAGTTCCTTCTCTAGCACCGAATAATTCCTTTCGCTGCTTGTTTGAGTCTTGGAGTAGTAGCTCACTGGATGTTCTTTACCGTCCTCTGTTTTCTGCAGTAAGACTGCCCCTACTGCTCCTACTGAGGCATCAGTCTCCAGTGTAAATGGCTTATTCTGATTAGGTTGGACCAAAATAGGTGCTGAAGTAAAACGTTCTGGAGTGATGAATGCTTCCTTCTGTTCCTGGGCGAATTCGAACTTGACTCCCTTTTTAAGGAGTTTGGTGATTGGTTGAACAAGATCAGAAAAGTTAGGTATGAATTGTCTATAGAAATTGGCCAACCCCAGGAATCTTTGGATGTCCTTAACACGTCTTGGTTCTTTCCAGTCCAGCACTGCTTGAGTCTTGCGAGGGTCTATCTGTATCCCCTCCTTGGAAAGGATAAAACACAAATAAGACACAGTGTTGGCTTCAAAGGTGCACTTTTCTGGTTTCACCAGGAGTTGATTGCTGTGAAGACGGGATAAGACTTCCCTGACCTGCAGCCTGTGATCCTCTAGGTTGCGAAAGAAAACCAAAATATCATCCAGATAGACTACCACTGAAAGAAACAGGAGATCCGAAAATACCTTGTCAATAAATCTTTGAAAGATGGCTGGAGCGTTTACTAAACCAAACAGCATTACTTTGTAGTCGAATAGCCCAAGGGGTGTCCTAATGCCGACTTCCATTCATCTCTCTTGTGGATCCTCAGGAGATGATACGACCCTCGAAGGTCTAGCTCAGTGAAGTAATGTGAATCCTGTACTGCTTCCAGAATATCCCTAGTCAAGGGCATCGGGTAACGGTCTCTGACTGTGACTTGATTGAGACCCCGATAGTCAATACAGGGTCTTAGTTCAGATGTGTCCTTCTTTGGAATAAAGAATAATGATGCTCCACACAGGGATTTTGAGTCCTGAATCAGCCCGTTCTGTAGGTGAGTGTCTACATATTCCCTCAATGCACTTCTTTCGGGCAAGGACAAAGGATACATACGTCCAAAGGGGACTTGTGCATCTGGAATTAAATCAATCTCACAATCTTCCTCTCGGTGTGGTGGCAATGGTCTTGGTATCACGTCTTGAAATATTTCCGCATATTCCTGATACTGCAATGGGACAACGGACACAGTCTTGGTTATGGGAGTTCCCGTCTCCTCCTTCAGCCGTCTGAAAACAGGGTCTTCCATACAGTGTTTTTCACAGAACAAAGAGTCAAAACTTACTTTATTTAACACCCAATCAATAGAAGGGTTGTGCTTCCTTAACCAGGGTAAGCCAATCACCAGAGGAAAATGTGCTGCTCGGTAACGTCAAACTTATCTCCTCCTGATGCTGCCCCAAATGCATCCTCATTGGAATGTCTCCTTAACAATTGGTGCGGATGAAAGGGGTGTGCCGCCTACCCCTTCCACAGGTATAGGTCTTGATTTGAGTTGCTCAGGAATGTGGTTTGCTCTAGCCCACTCCACATCAATGAAATTGCCCGTGGCACCACAATCCAACATAGCCAACATCTCCAATGGTTCAGGGTCTGTCAACCACAAAAAGACCTTAAATACCATCAGACAGTTGTCTTCCCCTTCTTCTATTGGGGTTGTGATGAAGCAAGGGCAGTTGGAAGATCCCCTGACACTTCACTTGCGTAAGTTCGGGGGCTGGCGTTTTCCTTCCGACGAGGAGGAACCTCAGGACAGTTCCTGAGCAGGTGTTTTGCAGAACCACAATACATACATAGCCCTGCATCTCTGCGCCTCTTGCGTTCTTCAGGAGTCAAAGGGCCACGGGTTGTACCAATCTGCATTGGTTCTTCTGTGGTCTGAGGTTCCCTAGGAGCAGGAGATGAAAGACTTGGCGGGAGGGATGGACGTGGTCTTCTCCTTTCCTGGCAGCGTTCCTGTAGGCGAAATTCTATCTGTAGGGCTAAAGTCATCAGCTCTTGGAAAGTAGCAGGTCGAGCTATGCGAACCAGCTCATCCTTGATATCTTCATGTAAACCTCTCCTGAAAATGGTGTGTTTGGCAGAATCCGGCCAATCTGCCTTAGCTGCCAGTCTCAGAAATCGGGAAATGTAGGTCTGTACATCAGTAGTTTCTTGTCTGACATCTAGAATGGCTTCAAAGGAAGTATACAATACTTCTGGACGATCAAACCTCTCCTTAAATTGGGCCACAAAGTTGTCAAAATCGTTCAAGGACGGATCGTTGTTTGTCACAAGAGAGGTGGCCCAGGCTAAAGTGTTTCCCATCCAATTGGCAATGATAAACCCCACTCTAGACCTAGCCGTCTCATAGGTGTGAGGTCTAAAAGTAAAATAGACCTTGCAGGCATCCAAAAAATCCTTTAGTCCTCTTGGATGACCGCCATACTTCCCGTATGACAATGCCATGGGGGTAAATCTCCTCGATCCTCCCTCTTTAGTGCTACTTGCTGTCGTAGCGTGGCGTTTTCGTTGTTAAGGATTTCCATCTCCACTAAGATTTTGCATGGCAGCAAATAATTCTTGATACTGTTCCAAGGACGCCATAGGTATTTCTTTTAGGCGTTGTACTCTATCAGATGAAGGTCTGTCTTCCCCAACCTCCTCCTCAGCTGTACTTTCAGATGAACTGTCCTTGGAACTGGTTGGAGTCTTCCGGCACAATTTCCGGTGGTCTGATGACTTTTCTTTCTTTAGCTTCTTCTTCTTATCATGTAAGTAGGGTCTAGCTGCCCCAGAGGCGACCTTGACAGGAAGTGTAACCTATCAAAGGTGAACCCTGAGGAGCTAAACCCCCAATGTTCCAGGGAAAAAGCCTCTGGGCAACAAAAAACCCTGTGTAGTCTGCAAGGGGATCAAAAGTACGGGAATTCTTTCACACACTTCCAGCCACAAGTTGTGTTGAAAACAATGCAAGAAGACAGGGTCTCTTGCAGGAAGTAGAAGTGATCCGTCGTCCAGCAGGAGGATACAGAATCCGAAATATGTAAGTAGAACTAAGCTCCATGGAGATGAGTGCAAATGATGGGGAGAAGACGGAAGAACCAGAATATGAGAGGAAGAAGTAAGGAAATACGTGCACTAGAAGTAAGAAATAACGAACTGTGGAGTGGTAGGTAGAAAGAGAATACCCCCGAACCAGATAGAAACAGGAAGTCACCTACCGGGTAGTTAAGAATACAAAAGAATAATGTAGAAGCGGCTAGACTGAGTCGCGTCCCGAATCTGACCGGTACTCCAGGTACGAAGAGTAGCGACAAACAGGAAGTGTATAGAAGGAAAGTAGGATATCAGAACCCGACCGGCACCACCAGGAACAAGCAGAAAAGGAAATAGAACAATGCCGGCAATAGCCAAAAGAGGTAGAAAGATTAAGGATTCACAGCGGAGCAGACAGCGAAGCAAAACAGCTGAAAGGGAGGCAAGGAAGGAGAATGGAACGAAATCCAGGCAGGTAAGCGCTAAGGCCACACACAGCGTTGAAGGCGTTCAGAATGAGAACAGGTACAATGCGCCGAAGAGGGGGCGTGGGCATGATTTATAGATTAGTCCGCTATGTTGTGTGAAGACTAGACCGGGGATCAGAAACGCCAAGTCTTCCATAGGTTCCACGGGCGTATTCTGACACATATATAGGCAAGATGACTTCTGTTAGGTTTACCCAAACGTAAAATAATAGTTTTTATAGGATTGATTTTTAAATGTAATTCAGCAGCAAAGTTCGTAAATGCATCAATCAATCATTGTAAACCAACTTTAGTACAATCTAATAGCAAAAAATCATCAGCGTAGGCAATCCATACAATATGCACATCACCCAGTTTGGGTGCAACAAGACCCTTATTTGCCAGTGCTCTATTAGCCCCACTCACATACAAGTTAAACAGTGTACGGGCTAACATGCACCCTTGTCTCATCCCGTTGGAGATATTAATCTCCGATGACAGTAATCCATCTGAGTCTAAGAAAACTTTTAATTTAATCTCTGAGTATAGTTCGATAATTATATCCAAAAGATGTTTAGGCATACCCAGATCTCTCAACTTAGAACATAGGGTTGGACGGTCCACCATGTCAAATGCATTGCCGAGGTCCATTGAAGCAATAAAATATGGATTTGCACCTTTCAATAGAGTCTTTGTCTGCAGACCTCTTAGTACTATTCCCCCTCAGGCAGTACCAGTGTTTTTCTTGAATCCAATTTGTTTAAGATCTAATATATCATTAAGAATAATCCATTTTTGGATATCTTCTAATACCATAGATGCAAAGATTTTTGAATCTTGGTCTGCAATAGCTATAGGTCTATAACTTCCATTACAGAATCTAGACCCTTTTTTTAAAGACTGGAAGTACAATGGATAGTCTCCACGATTGAGGTGTTGTTTAAGTGTCCAAGATATCTCTATAAAGAGTGAACAGTATATTAGCCCAGTACTCAGTATTGATGTTTAGTATTTTGTTAGATAAATTATTAGGGCCAGGTGCACCAGAATTCTTAGATCGCCGCGATTAATCTAGATATAGTTGAAATTGAATAATCAAGCGTCCATTCAATACCATTCATATTTTCTCTAGCGATAACCTCAGCACTACATTTATACATGTAAGAGAAATGTTCCAACCATACCCTTTCACTGATTGTGTTAAGCAACATATATTTCTGAGTATGTTCCAGATTATTGATTAAATTCCAGAAATTAGAGATGTTGTAACCCTTCAGTGATTTCAGCATTTTTTCACCATCCAATTGAGACCTTTTACCCCTATGGCATATTAACCAGTTCTTATAATTCTGCTTTACTTTTTTAATCAGATTGTGTATGAGAGTCACGATTCCCACTTTTCAAAAGTACACGTACCTCTTTAAGCATGGCTAATTTCCGGTTATGCACCTCCATATCAAAATTATGTTCATGATTTAATTTCCTGTTCCTACACATCATAGCGTTGCCCTTGACGGTATGAATGACATCATTTATATATGTAGCAAAGATTGTTAACAGAGTATCTCTGAAAACACTGTTCTAAAGATGTTCTATCATAATCTTGAACCAATGTTGAGGTAAACCTAACAGTTTTATTGTATGTCCATCGTATTCTATTACCTTTAATATTAGTCAGAACTCCGTCAGAATAATAGGAGGCAATCCCTCTTTGTTTAGTTATAGCAAAATCAATAGATAACATCCTATGATCACTTGCAGGTTTATCAATTAAAACTAAATGTTATCTATGTTTGTTTAACTCACCCGCCACAAATATGTAATCAATTATAGAGCTACAGATCCTGGCATTCCAAGTGGAACAATTGTTCTCAATCAATTCTAGTCCCCTAATTTCTGTGAAATTGAGCCATAAAGTACCTTTCAACTTTGGATTCCCAACCCTTGTGGTATTTATAGCCATTTTAGCAATTAGGTGTCACCTATTGTACGATCTACATTACAATCTGCATTTAAATCTCCTGCTATAATAACTAAACCACTTTTGTTAGCATACCGCCACAGGTCAATCTTCTTCCCAACATCATTAAGTTCCTTTTCCAGTTGGGAATCTGAATACTTCAAAGGGTTCCAATAAACGTTGGTAATGAGGAGAGAAAAACAACCATCACAAGTCTTTACGCTGAAAGTCACAGTAAGCATTGACTTCAAAATGGTCCAATCATCCTTTTTCACAGTCTGAAATGCCTGTTTATATGCAGTTATTAGTCCCCCCGTAGGTCGACCCTTTGTACCCCCTGTTGCACATAATTGTGCTATGTGGAAGCCGTCTCATAAAAGCTTGTCTCAAGCCCAAGTTTCCTGTAGCAAATTAAAATCATAGGATGTCAATTCATCCGCCAATTTAACATTACCTAACAGTTGTAAATGGCCCTGAGAATTCCAGCTTGGTAAGTTAAATTTGCCACGAGAGCTAGAGGGGTTTCCCCAACTCTTTTAGGCTATTGATTGAATCTCTTAAAGAGAGCTAACCATCTCCAATCTTGTTTATCAGGATTCCCAATGATGTTAGAATTTGGAGCTTCATCTGTTACCTCATTGCCTGACCATTCAGATTTATTCTTACCAACTTCATTCCCTTTTGCCCCAAGTGGTGGCACTGTATATGGGAAAAGGTCAAAACCTCTACATTGCAGTGCTTCCACCTCTTTCATCAACATACATCTCACTAAAGGAGATGGAATGACCAATCGAACAAAGTCATACCTCTGCTTGTGTATAAAGTCAACTAAGGCTATATCTGCAGAACTAATGCAGGAAGCCAATGCAGGAATAGCAGAGAACAGAGACAAAATATAGGGCCGATTCAGCGATACATGACCCCCAACATTAAACAATGATGATAGAATTAGGGTTGGTTGTTCAGGAAGAACCAGTTTCCTTAAGTCGTGTTCCATATTCATGTTACCTACATAGATCTGTGAATTCACTTCAGTATCTCTGTAGTCTTGAATATCCTGTTTTTTATCATCTAATATTACCTACTTTTTCATTAGCAGGTATTCTCTCAGCCAATATTTTTTGTAGAATTCCTGAGATTTCATCTTCATTAAAGGGTAAGGTATCCTGTCTGATAATAGGCGGCTCAGTATTACTACTTGTCTTCGTACAATTTTGTGTAGTAAGGTCAATAGAAGGTTCGGTAGCAGTGAGAGAAGATGTTTATTACTCCTTTGTCTCTACTCTTTATGGCCCAAACCGGTATTCACTGATTGGGTCGGAACTCTTCTTTTCAGTACAATTGGATCCAGAGTAGCTGTTGCCAATTGCCTTGTATTAATATCAGTAACTACCTCCAATGTTCTGCTTTTTTTGACTTCCACCTCCCCAATGCTCTCGAGTCTTAAAGTAGGTGTAATCAGCCTAGATGTTCCTACTGGATTTTTGAAAATTTCGAATATATCTCCAAACCATGATTTCATGTTTTAAGTTGAGTTTTAATATCACAAGAATCTTTTTTTCTTTTTTATCACTTCAGTCATAGTATCAGCAACCTCATAGTATACACTTTGAGTAGCTGTCATGATGCCTACCTCCAAGGAGCCAGGTCCGACCCAGCAACCCCAGAGGCAGGCATCATTCCCCCCAGGGAAGTTCCAGCGGGCCCAAGCTGGGGCCCTTTGGACGCAGTCCTGGCGCCTAAGGCGCCAGGCTCATGTTGGACCCCAGTCCTGGCGCCTTAGGCGCCAGGCTCATAAAGCTGGACATGTGTTCAAGTGTTTTAGTGTGCACTTACCTGATGCAGACCATGCTGCTACATCCAGGCCCTCTTGAGGCCTGAATGGGACTACTTTACCTGTGGGGACTACTTTCCACCCGGGTGTGGTCGGGGAAGGATACATACCTGGAACTTCTTCCAAAGCTATTTAAACCCCACCCGAACAGCCACACGTGCTTCGTGTTGTTCTGCACCTAACAGCTGGACGCTCACCGTGTCTGCTCCTGCTTCTGGACTTCAGCCACGCCTGTCAGCATCCTGGGACACCTGCAAAGGGTGATAAGAAGAGAATTGGAGAGGAAGAAGGCCTTACCTGCTAAACCTGCATCACAGAGACATCTCACCGACGATCCTGAAAAGGAGGACATCATTTTTAAAAGCATTTCGCTCCGATCGCTGCAGCGCTGCATTTCACTCACCTTTCTTGGGCGCCTCCATCTTCAGCAGCGATCATCCGGATCTGCAGCCACTTCCCAGAGCCTAGAGAGAAAAAGACAAGAACGCAAGGTGAGAGAAAGAAGGGAATAGGAAAAGCTCAGTTTCCTTCTAAGACTTACCTGTTGGGTCATTCCCATTTCATTTTAGGTCTTGCTGCTTCCAGGCATTTTCCGGACCCCGGCCCCTATGGGGAAAAAAGACAAAGACATTAGATGAGCGAATGCAAAAACATTACCTGAGCGCTCATCTAGGACTTACCTGATCTTTACTGGAACTGCACGTTTCACTTCGGGTCGGCGCCATATCTCCGGCATTCCGAACCTCGGCCCCTATGGGGAAAAGACATCAACATTAGCGCTTTGTTGCAAGAAGTCTCCAAAGGAATCTTCATTCATCACCTGAAAAAGACAATGAACATTATTATTTAAAGCTTGAACTTTTGAACTTGCAACAGAACTTTTACAGCGCCTTACCAGTATAATCAAGCTTACCTGAACTCCCATCCAACCTCAATCCAGTGAAGTAACTGGGTTCAACACGCCCCTGCGTCAGAAGCAGGATGGAGAGCTCGTCCTTTCAGACCCTAAGGAGGATATTCCTGCGAGCCAGATTAGCCAGAGTTGAGGGGCCCGTCCTATCCATCTTCAGAGCCCTGCGCTTCACCATTGAAGAGGCATCAGCACTCGAAACCAGGCCAGCGCCCCCGTGGGAATCAGGTGAGCATGACAGTAGCCTGATCATTTTTATTGGATGTTCTTAAGGGGATAGACTTCTTGACAGTATTTGTTGTTAATGCGCGTAGAGGAGAATTCAAGATCCCCATTTCTTCTCTCGCTTCCTCAATTGAGTTTTTTTAAATTAGAGTCCCTTAGAAATGTCCTAGAGGACTTATTCAGAACTTTAGCACTATTCAATTTCTTTTGTTTCATTATATTTTGTCTTGTTTTTTAGATAAATCTTTAAAGTTTGCAAGTTCTTCAGACTCCCCGCCATTATTACCATTATTCAGAATTGCTTCAGTGACCTTGTCAACACAGAGCCTGTCTTTAATTTTGCAATCTGCAGGGCTTTTATTTGACTGTGAGTCTGCAACCAATATAACTTCTGTCACTCTGGCTTCCGGGGTCGATAAATCTGTCTACAGTGTCTACAGTGCAAACCGGACCAGACCAGTCAAAAACCTCTTGACTCCGCGGAGCGGCCGCGGAGTAGCGGCAGAGTAGCAGTCTTGGGCAGTGACTGCAGGCTGTTCTCTTCTTTCCAGTCTGTCTACAGTGTCTACAGTGCAAACCGGACCAGACCAGTCAAAAACCTCTTGACTCCGCGGAGCGGCCGCGGAGTAGCGGCAGAGTAGCAGTCTTGGGCAGTGACTGCAGGCTGTTCTCTTCTTTCCAGTCTGTCTACAGTGTCTACAGTGCAAACCGGACCAGACCAGTCAAAAACCTCTTGACTCCGCGGAGCGGCCGCGGAGTAGCGGCAGAGTAGCAGTCTTGGGCAGTCATGGACGTTGTGGACGCTGTGGACATCACCCTGTCCCCCATGCTCCAGCCGCCTGTGTGTGGCAAAGACTTGCACCAACGGAGCTCCCGATCCCGTACTCGAGCTGAAGAGGGTAAACTTCTGCCGCTGAGTACTGGGCAAGTGAAAATTCACACAAAACACACAAGCTCGACTAACACCAAGGAAAGACTGGCAAAGAAATGCACCTCAGAGGAAACGCTTGACCTTGACCATGATGACCAAACTGTAGGCACCGGGAGCCTGGGAGGCTCGTGTCCGAAAACTATTTGGGTCAAGGAACAGGTGCCGACGCCAGAGATTATGCCCCCTCCCGCCCAGGACACCCAGATAAATATTATTAGTGACAGAGGCGAGGATCTAAGGGGAGAGACAATCCTGGTCACACTGGCCGGACATCGTCAGACGGAGCACAGAAATTACAACTTGCCTGTACTGGAAGATATCTATGACCCTTCCGACGTGCAGGCTTCTGGACGGCTGAGTGAAGCGGCAAGGGCGTCAAAGGGCGAGGAGCGCTCTTCACGCACGAGAGACATCGACTTGCCGGTGGGAAATGGCGCGGATATCGCCTCTCATACGCAGAGCGGCCCCCGGTCGACCGCGGATCCTTTGCCGCCCATCGGAGGATGGTCGGTATCGGCTCCGGGGGAGATGGGAGGGGCGGATGTGCGGGAGCAAGCGAGAAAAGACGAGAGCCAAGCGACTGCTTGGGATCGAGAGATAGCTGTGTGCCCTCTGGTGGAGACCCATGGGCCAAAGATGTTGGAGAGTGCTGCTGAATCCCCAGGGGTGGACGCCCAGGAGGGCTTCCCAAGGGGTAAGCCTCGTGGGGTTTGTGAAGCTCGTAAATTATCGAGGGACTTGGATGAAGCTTTTGACTTTGGGGCCAAAACAAGAAACATACCGGTGGAGGTGGAAGTGGAAATCCGCCTCCCGCCTCCCGACATACCAGGCGAAACATCTGGCCCAAACGAAAAATGCCAAAATAAAGCCAGGGATGACTTGAGCCAACAGCCGTCTTCAAGACCATCGATAGCCCAAATAGAAGACGGTCCACTCCCCAAAAAATTGAAAACAGCCCAAAATAACATGGAAAAAAACTTACCAGCGGACACCAGTAAAACCGCAAAACCAGCCCGGCTACGAAGGTTTAAAGGAGCTGACGAGAACAACACTGATAAACGGAGAGCAAAACGGACCATAAAGCGATCCTTGAAGACTACAGACAAGAAGTGCAATCCAGAAAACAACATCTTCTCATCACAAAACTTAGTGGAATTTTTTGGGAAACATTGCAAGAGAAAATTTGAGAGCATCTGTGAAATAAGTGACAGCGACATGCTGGAAATTGTATACAGTTCAGACGATCTGTTGCTCGAGACACCTAGCACAATTCCAGTCCTAAGGGGGTCTAACCTAGAGGCTA
This sequence comes from Ambystoma mexicanum, assembly GCF_040938575.1. NCBI lineage: Eukaryota > Metazoa > Chordata > Amphibia > Caudata > Ambystomatidae > Ambystoma > Ambystoma mexicanum. The sequence goes on along the minus strand of NC_090930.1, from coordinate 140,307,691 downwards.
AAAGTAATCCAACCCCCGACCAAATGGATAAAATCGAAGAACAAGAACTCTCAAACAAAACTGGGACGGAACATCGATTGGATGAAACTCCCTTAGCAAACCCAGAAAATGAGGTTTTGATGGACAGTACCGAAGCACACATACCCATAACAAATGAAGTGCAAAATGAAAAAGATAATGAGGAGACAAACAACGAGAGCCTCGTGACAAATGACGACATTATTGTTGCAAGTTTGATATCCGAAGTGGATACCTCAATGGCTGAAGACAGATATATACCGAAAATTAAAACACCTGCAAAAGAAAGGGAAGGAAGCCCCTGCCAAAACTCGATGCTAGAGGAAACATCTGAAAAAAAACCGGACATGGTAACGCTGATGTGTGCAGTTGCAGTGGCCATGGCGCCCTTCACAAAATTGTACGAGGCCATAAATGATTCCTTAAAGGATCACAGCTCCCTACTGACAACTATGCACGCAAAGTTTATGTTCTTGGAGGGTTATGTCACTGCAGCAGAAAAAGAAAAAACAAAGGCCTGCACCGTCCAGCACCGATCAACATCGCCAGAGGAAAACGCAAAATCTTGCGCAAATGGAACCAACGAAAGGGGGTCACAAACTATGCATATAGCGCATAACAAGACTCTCTTATCATCGAACGAACTTAAGACCATCGAAATGTCGGAAAAAACGCTAAACACGAACGTTCGGCTTCCGACAAACAAGGCAAATCACCTCCACTTGTCGCGGTGCGACACTGAACAAAAAAGCACTACTGGGGCTCGCCAGGGACAGAAGGATCTCCAAACCAGTTTAAATGAGAAAAAAGATCACACAACGGGCCTTGATCAAGAGTCTCTTTCAACAAAAACTTTAAAATCTACGATAAACAAAGATTTTCCCATCTTCAAGGACTATAGATCGACAAACGCCTCAGCCACTAACAGCGTGAGGCAACTGGTCTTCTGCCTACCGGTGGAGGAAAAAAGTTTCAAGGATAGAACGAAGCCTCAGAAAGATGGAATAAGTTCAGAATCAAACTTAAACTGTTCAACGCCAACAAACCAGGTGGCCCAGACTCCAGTGTGTATTGACCTAATAGAGACGTCGGGGTCTTCAAACACCTCTAAATCTACAGAAGACCTTCTGATGGAAGAGGTCCTCGAAAATTTAAACCACCTTTGTGAAAAACCTGCATCTGATCTTGTGGTGTGTCAAACGATAAGAAAAACACCACGGGAACACCAACCAACAATAATCTCGGACCAAGCCCCAAAAGACACAGGAGATTACTTTTTCGTCACATTAGAAGATCGTTGTAAGAAGCTGACTCGTAAGGCAAACTGGGGCCTGGACAGATCGCCGGATAAGGACGAAAAAAACACAAACCAAAGATTGCAACAGTCAAGCCTCATTAAAGTGTCAAAACCAGATAGTGACATCGGGGCAAATTCCGTACATAAGGAAATGGGAAAAAGCAAGCAAACAAATGACGGATATAGGAAAAAGGATAGACGGGAATACAGTCAAGAACACGTAAGACCAAACAGAAAGGAAAGAGACCAGGAGGATAGTGGGATCACGCCCAAATCAAAACCTGATGCGAGGAGGGGTGCTCCCGCCTTTAAATTGGAACAAATTGGAAATTGTCGAGAGTATGTAATCCTCAACAGAAGAACGGTAATGGAGCTGCTCCATAGTATCCCTAAATTGAGATCGGTGGAATCAAGAGACCTGTTACTAGTGGAACCAATACACGAAGGTCGTCAAGCAACTGCATACTTATTCATCTCATCAACATCAGTGAAACAGAAGCTACGTGAATCCTTAAAACAGTTAATGAAATTAGGATATGACCTAATCGAAACCGAATCAAACAGAGTTACACACAATCCTGAACGCTGGAAAGCCATCTCCTCCTACCGTAACTCAAGGACAAGAACAGACTCCTCTAAAGTCTCTAGATCCTGTGAAAAGAAGATGCAAAAACAAGTACTGGGGCAGAAAAACAACATAAAACCCCTACCGCTGGACACAGAGAAGACATTTAGTGTGGATAAGAGAAGTCCTCGGCCAGAAGCCACAAGAAAACCGGAAACATCTCGAACACCTAAAACCTCCGACAAAGGAAGATTGAATGAGTCTATAACGAAATATGAAAGAAATCCAAGAGGTCCACCGATTCAAATCAAAAGAACATGTACGCAGATTGTGGAAACATCGCAAAAAGACGGAAAAGACAAAGAAAAACCAAATCCTTTGCAAAATCTCTGGGCCTGGCTTCCCAAAGCCCTGACCACACAAAAGAAATAGCAACTCGCTTCCACAAAGCTCTACGACGACCAAACACGAGGAACAAACATCAAACGAGCCAAACTAGGCTCGTGGAACACCCGTGGATTTAAGCACCTTACAGCACAGAGTGATGTTGAATTGCCTTCCTTCGATATCCTGTGTCTACAGGAGACCTGGCTAACTACAAAGCCCACCCTAGACGGATATGACATAGCCTTTGAAACAGCAAAAAAGGGACCAAAGGGGAGACCCTACTCGGGGTTGTTAATCGCAATCAGAAATGGAAAAGGAATGGAACTACTAAACATCCTAACGTCATCATTACTCATGATCTCAGTACAGATAAAATGGAACTACTGGAACACTATAACGGCCAAATCAGTGATAACATCCCTGATTATCATAAACTTGTACTGGAATCCGGATGCCATTTCGGATAAAGACTTTCTGGACTCAGTAGAAAAAGAAATCGATAAGGCTTACATTGAATACTCTGAGGTCCATCTGCTTATCTGCGGAGATTTAAACGCCGTATGTGCTAAGAAACTTTCAGGTAAGGCGAGAACAAAGGCTGAACTGAGAGGTGAAAAATGGACAGCTTTGATGAAATCAAAAAATCTTGAAAACGTGGCCACGTCAATTCACACGATAAACCTGCCTCCAACATGGGAAGGTAGAAACGTTACGGCCACAATTGATTACATCTACGCTTCCTCCACACTTTTGCCTATCATCGCTTCATTTGACATTCAAAAAACTAAGGCGAGTGATTACAATCTGCTATCCCTAACTTGGCCAGTCACTGTAACCGAAAAAACAATGTGCGCTCTAAAGCTCAAAACGAACCCTAAAGGAACTCGTCTCGCTTTGAGTCAAAAAAACGTCATCTGCTTAACAACTAACTACATAAAGCGAGACCCGTTGGAAGGTGCCTTTGCACAACCGGATTACAGTGACCTGCTAAACGTCTTCACGAAACCAAAAATTAAAAACAGCACATCAACAAACAAGTCAACACACACGTATGACCAAACGCTGGTCATCAGAAGACGCAAACTTAGAAAGTTAAAGAGAAGATACATGAAATCCGGTTCAAATACTGATAAACAAGATTGGACTTGTGAATTAAAGGCCTACAAGTCCTGGCTGATAGAGCGCCGGCATATCATGTATCAAAAGGACTCAGAAGACATGCTACGGTGCGTGTCCTCCAAAAACCCTCGAGATTTCTGGGCTCTGATAAACGCAACTGATCAAATCAACTCAGATGCCCTGATCAATGGCATCTCGGAAACAAAGTGGAAAACCCATTTTGAAAATCTCTTCTTTGACGTCGCTGCTAACAACATCATTATCCAGGAACAAAATCAATCTTCGTGGGTGGAGCTCCATGATGTAGAAGATATCCTATACATCTTGAAAAGGTTGAAAAACTCAAGAGCGCCTGGGCCGGACGGCCTGACCAACGTGCACCTAAAAGAACATCCGGAGGTCTGGTCAAAGTTTATAAGTGCAGTCATTCGAAGAGTGACCACAGTGAAAGCTCTACCAAAATCCTGGACTAATGCAGTGATCGTCCCTATCTTCAAGAAGGGGGTGAGAGACGACCCCAGAAATTTTCGACCTATCGCTTTGCTAAATGTGATCGGCAAGGTCTATGGATCTCTACTCCTTAAACACTTCCAAAAATGGGCCGAGAACGCGCCTTGCAACGACCCGTTTCAATCTGGGTTCAAAAAGAATGTAGGAACAACCATCAACATTCTCACGGTTAACATCTTAAAAAGTAAGTCGCTTGCCGGAGGCCCACGAACTTACATGGCTTTCGTCGATCTTAGCCAAGCGTTCGACCAGGTAAATAGATCAAGGCTTTGGGAAAAGCTAAGGACCTGGAAGTGTCCAGAAAGCATACTACAACCACTCATAGCCCTCCACACAGCCACTAGAATCCAAGTGAGGCTTGACCACCAAGGAAAACTCTCTGATGAGATCCCTACAAACCGAGGAGTCAAACAAGGATGCCCGTTGGCCCCGGCGCTCTTCTTGACCTTTATAGGGGACTATAAAGAAGCGGAGCTCACGGTTCGTTCCTTCCCTCCACAAATTGGAAACACGAAAATCTCAAGAATCTTATATGCGGACGATATCATAATAGCAGACCAGACAGCAATAGGGCTGCAAAGACAACTGACAAACTTTGCTGCATATATCGCCGCAAATGGCTTGGAGATAAATAAGCCAAAGACCAAGATTCTGTTCTTTGGCAAAGGAAAAACAAAAAGTGATCTTTTCACATGGACTGTGGAAGGAGAATCCATCGAGAAGGTGACAGAATTCAAGTACCTGGGTATCATGGTGGATAACACGCCAAAGGAAAATGCAATGCAAAAACATCTTTTGAGGAAAACAAAGAGTTTAATATCTCAAGCAAAAGCAATAGATAAGAAATGTGGGCGTTTTTCGCTTATACCAGTCATAGAATTCTACAAAATGAAGGTCACACCCACACTTGTGTATGGAGTTGAAGCTATGCCTGGCCTCCCAAAAAAAATCTGGCCCATGTTGGAAAGCCAATATTGGAGAGAAGTCTTAAACCTACCGAGTTCTACTCCTCTGGTATTGATAAGACGCGAAATGAGCCAGCTTTCGTTGACAGCAGTAGTAGAAAGGAACACCATGATGCTTTTCAGAAAATTACTCCTTGAAAAACGCTCGAAACTACTAGAAGCGATAGACGCAGAAGCTGAAAGTGGTTACTCCGCCGTCCTGACCCAGTGGTACAAGGATCAAGAAGCAAAACTAGACGAAATTAATTGCTCAAAAAAAGATCTGGTGGAAAACCCAATGAAAATTCAAAAGAAATTAAACGAACTTGACTGGGTCAACACCTTGGAGCAAGCAGGTTCTTACAAACTGGTGGCCGACTTACCACTCATGACCTTCAAACTACACGAACTTCAACCCTTTGTGAAAAGATACCCTGATCGTAAATTAAGGAACACTTTTCTAAGAGCTCGTCTGAATTTACTTCATACTAATGAAATTCTCAAGATAAGAGGCCTAGCAACAACAAACAAATGCAGATTCTGCACAGATCCAGTGGTGACAGAAACCACAAGACACTTACTCCTAACTTGTCCAGGCGTAGAGTCTATAAGAAATTCTTACCTGAAGACGACGCTAGCAGCGGCTCATATCTTTGACGAAGAGATCTGGTGGGCCAGGCTAATCGGAGGCGGGCGTACTACATGGGTTACTGCAACCGCCAAAATCTTGGACACAATACTCACGACTACAACCAAAGAAGACGTGTAGAGTAAACTGCAAAACTGCAAAATCGAGCTCAAAACCTTTTAAAAACCTTTTAGGTTAAAAGAAAGTATAAAAATAAAAAAAAAAATAAATATAACTTCCTCTATATTGTGGTTCAAGGACGTTGGTTGTAATACCACAGCCTCCAACTTCTTTTCAACAGTATAGGAATATTTGTCCAAATTTAAATTGTTATGCAATCCTTGTATTAGCCCAAATAATCTAATGGGCAACTGACCAAAATCCGTGCAGAATTTATCCAGCACCTCAGTCTGTTTCCGTAGTTCATGTAATATGAGTCTATTAAATATACCCAGTAAGGTTGAAATATCAGTTCACTTCGGATTCCCATTCAATTCCTCATTAGGTAGATCAGTATTAGTGGAGAGACCTCGTAGTTCCAAGTCTGTAGATTGAAACATCTCAGATGTATCTATAAACGTGTCATTAAGATTGGTAATACCCCCTGCAATAATGCCTTAACCGGAGGGCTACATTTGGCTATCTCCTTAGCCATTTAATTCTGATGTTCTTCCATGTACAGTGACTCAGAGGCATCCTCACTGTCCATAGGATTAAGATTTAAATCTTCTGTTACTTGCAAAATGGTCGAGCAATCCTGGGCGCACTGCAAAAACTCCTTCTCTTCATCACAAGGGTAGTGGCAGAGGGAGAGCTGCAGCGCGTGCCAAGCTTGCTCGCCATGTATTAACAGTGGAAAAAAATCTGCCTCTGAATCTTTCGTCATTATTGGCATTTTTATTTTTATGTATTTTTAATTTTTGTCAGCGGATACTTGTGATAGTATAATATATTCCAATTACAAGCAAAATCACACAGCAGGTATTACGCAATGTTTCATAAAGGAAATGTATAACTACTCAACACAAATCCAAAAATGGGTGGGGCACTGGTTCAAATAATCAGTATTCTTCTATACTATTCACTTAAATCGCATTAACCAGAGAGATTCAAAACAGCGCCCGGCCCACGCCCCAACACCTGAACAGCCAAACAGCCTTACACTTGTGGTCCACACTTCTGGTGCGCGTGCACCGGTGCACAAGAACCGTGGATCAAGTAGGCGTTCTTGGCGTGGGTGGGCGGCCCAAGGCGCACGTCAGCACAGGTGATCTGCAGACCAGAGAGAGCAAGATAAGAAAGAAAGTCTAATGAAAGTCCAAGGTAGCACAGTTGAAACTATGCAAAGAGCATATAATATATGCTAAAGTATTTACTTAATCAGCAACGTTACGCACATGAAGGAGTTTGCTCAGCGAGCACAGCCAAACAGCCTTTCACTTGTGGTTCACACTTCTGGTGTGCACCCTGGTGCGTGATCACCGTGGATCAAGTAGGCGTTCTTGGTGTGGGTGTCTGGGTGGGCTCAAGGCACACGTTAGCACAGGGGATTTAATCAGCAACGTTACGACTCTCACCTATGACCCATGCTTCCTCTCGAACATGAAGGAGTTTGGTCAGCAAGCACAGCCAAACAGCCTTACACTTGTGGTCCACAATTGTGCTGCCTCTAATATTAAGGAACAGTTCTATTTCAGGTGTTGTTAGTATCACACGTGAGTATCACACGTGAAAGGGCTATTGACAATAACAATCAGAAAATAGCACTCTCTAATAGGTGTCAACACAGACTTTGGTTTCTGGATAAAAAGGGGAGAACACATATGGCTAAATCTATTCCTGTTTCCGTGCACCCTTGAATCCATCTTCAGGACACGAGATGGTGTTAGAAAATGGGATTGGTGCAGGCTTCTCCCATCACGTGTTGTCATACACCCAGGACACTACATAAAAAATTAACATAAAACTGATCTCTATTATAGATGTTTTACAATCTGAACTGCACCCTATCTCACCAACCTTCAATTTCTTTGTTGTGGGTAGAGCTGAGTTTTCAAACGCATCATCCAATGATGTAATCAATTTCTCTGTATTACTAAAAATGTAAGATAGAAAGCTAAACAAATGATCTCCTTCCGGTCTATATTATGCGTACTTCCTATTGACAAGGAGGAATGGCGTTTACCTTATTGCTCGTATGTTCTCTTCTGTGGATGAATCCTGTTTCCAGATACTCCCTTTTATACCGGCCGGCAAAACCAGCGTGTGTGTAGTGCACCATGTTAGTAAGCACTTCATATTCATATGAATTCGATCAAAAAACGTGCCCTCAAAGGAAAGACAACGCACCTGTCAGTGCGCTCTTATCTCACTTCTCATCGAGGTGTTAAATCTATCATTCCCCATGAATGCCGACTTACGTTTAATTGTATTTCTTCTGGTCTCTCAAAAAAGATGGTTTCTGAAAAGCTCAATGCCCGTCTTCCAAACAGTAGCCCGGGTATGCGTGATGCTGAGGGATAATGTATCTTTTCTCAGGTTGGTGCAGCAACTTGACCGATGCTTTCAATTAAGACAAACATCGGAGGGTGCCGTCTTAGGTATATCGTGTCTCATTTGTCAACATGCTTCTACTTTGTGTGTAAGTGTCATAGAACTTTTTGTATTCTTAAGAATCTGCGCAATCACCTCTCACGCCATCCAACTACTTGTGGCACTTGCTCATTTTCTAGAACCATGCCACTCTCTTCATTAATACTTTCTAATACAATAATCACGTTTCTTTATGTTTGCAACTGTAAAATATGTTCAATTATAGCAATAAGGAGTCTTCTTATCAATGGGCCATTTTTAGGATCCTGTAAGAAAGTGTAAATATTAACGTCCCTTCTGACAAGAGCAGGGTAAGACTAAAGTATGAACACAAAGGCAGCCAGCGCAAGCCGATAAACGTCACTATTGGCAGGTACCATGTGTGTTATCAACAAAACAAATCATTTCCACAAAATGAATCTGGATACTGCTCTATTTTCCAATCTTTAGCCAGGAACTCACAGTCAGCCATGATATAAATGCAATTATTCACTTTTGCAATATGATTCTAAAAGTTTATTTCAACTCTTGGAATTATTCTGCCAGTCTATGTACTCCCTGCTAAATGTTTAAGGAGTGTCCATTGAATTCCAGACAAAATAAAGTACATGTTTAATCACTTATTGCTTTAAAATCCTTCTTATTGGTCACACACTGACATTCTTCTTCTTGTCTTGCTCTGGATCAGCAACGGTGGCAGGGAAGGTCTCGCCTTTATAGATTTTTACGTCGCTCATGTGCAGCCAAGCTCTTCTTCCATGTACTTTGATAGCGGAAGGGGACACTTCTTCAATGCAGAAGGGGACATGAAAGTGTGGCTCATGCCACTTCCTGGTAAACATTTTAATCAATACCACGTCCCCAACATATAATTTAGTTGGTGGTAGTAGTTTGCCTGGGTTGTGTTAGACCCAAGGGCTATATCAGAAGTGGTGGCTTGACACATTGTGAAGCAATATAGTCTATCTGACAATATACCCCTCAAGAGTACAAATAGACAGGTTGAGGTGAGTCTTGCACGAAAATGAGTTACACCATGGTATACAGCTGGCTGCAAAAGAAAGCAAAGGATTAGTATAATGTCAGTGAACAGAATCAAGGACTTAAATAGGGATGTGACACAGTACTCACTATAAGGTTGTTAGCTTTGTCTAATGTTTCCAGAAAGGATGTGATGGGTAACCCTGGGAAACAGAACATACTATTACATAGGAAATAGGTCTAATCACATAAACATTAAGGCTGACGTGCACTCTGCTTATCGATAGTAAAGTTGTCAAGAATTGAGAAGTGTCCCACGTAGAAAAAGCAGAAGCAGAAGAAGGTTTCAGGATATTGGTAGCACCCTATTTCCGCCTGCATGAGGACGGCTGAATCAAAGTACTTAATCCTTGCGCCGATGCGGCAATGTCCCACAGTGCCCGTAAATAATCCCAATGCCGATGTGTAGAGTCCCAAGCACCAGAGAAGTGAAAAGGCAGGTGAGTATGAAAGAGGTGTCCGAAATTAAATTCCGATGAAATCCAGTAAATGTTCTGAATTCAGCAGCAGACTAAAGCAGAACTACCAAGGAGAACCGTAGCAGTCCAGTAAATGTTCCGAGTCACTACCAAAAACAAACGTGGAGCCAAATCAGCAAAAAGGACAGGAAATCCAATGTACAAGCCAAGGAGTCAATGAATCAGGAAACAAGAGTTCAAAACGTACCGCAGCTTACAGAAAACAAATTCAGAAGTAATGCCGTGCAGGATGGGCAGAGCTTATATCATGAACAGCTGATAGCACGCACGACGCGTCGCCGTAATCCAGGAGGTATACTTCTGTGCATTGGTAACCAGCGTTTCCATGACAACCAATAGCATTCTCTGAAAGAACGAACACGCGTAGAGGAAGCCTTAGCCTGAGGTTTTTTGTAAGCGCCGTTTAACTCCAGAAGATCGGGACAAGAAAGCAGAGTTACTGGAGGCATGGGGCTGTTTAACTCCGTATGCTGAATATCCAACACATCGGAAAAAAGATTTGAAACCATGGTGGGACCTTTGGGACAGAACCCTGACAGGTTGGTTGCTGAATTATCTTCTTCTGTTTTCTTAGATCGACCCCCCCTGGTGCTTGACTTGATCTGAAATGAAAGTAATACTAGAGGTCATACATGTCAAATAATCATGCATCTCATCACTGAAAGTTTTTGCTACGCTCTGGGCATCACTCTTACTTCTGGACCGAGGTGTAAGGGGCGTTCTCATTCGATGCCTTGTCACTAGTTTGCATGGGGTGAGGTGGTGGTCTGATGCTGGCTGTTTCTGAAGGGCATATAAGGCTAGGCGTAGGCAATACAGCCATCCCTTCTTCAAAGTCAATATAATCTTGGCAATCCTTTCTTTGAGGAGGCTGTTGAGTCTCTTACATATCCCATTCGATTGCAAGTGATGAGCAGAAGTAAACGTGTGCTTTATGTTTAATAGAAGCCCTATGTGTTAAAATAGCTCACTGGCAAAATGCACCCCATTATCGGATCTTAGCACCTCACATACACACCACCTCAGGAATACTTCACACACTAAAAACTTCACTGTGCAAGTGTACACAGATCTGCCTTGATCCACCTAGAAAACGGACGCACTACCAATAATAGATACCTATATCCATTACATATGTGCAGCATATCGACAGAGTCGATATGTAAATGCGGAAACGGACCATTCGGTCGAGGTATTGCCCCTCTGATGGTTCTCAGTGTATGCCCAGCAGTAAACCTTTGACACACGATGTAGTTCACCATGAATAGTGCAACATATTCCAACAAATTAGGAATTAACCAGTCTTCTGCAATACTAGCATCAAGACTCTCTCTAGTTACATGCGCGTGGTAATGCAGCTGTTCAAGCACGACTTTCAATAAAGATACTGGCATCACTGACTTTTCAGTCCTGTCCCGTCATAATAACGCTTCTGTGGGGGATAAAGAACACCCCCTTCATTTCCATAATTCTTGCTCTTCGTGTGCACTTCCTTGAATCTCCATTAATTGGGTTATTGACAACTTATTAAACCCCTCTTGCACTAACATTGTTGTAACTGAATGTTCTTTAATACTCTCAGTATCAAAACTCAAAATTTCTGGAGAATATACAACACTTTTTGGCTTCTACATCTGCGGCTTTGTTTCCGCAAGAGATACGATATGTTTGCTTAGTGTGCACAGCGAATTTAACAACCGCTTTGGATACTGGGAGTTGTAGTGCCTTGATGAGTCTTTCCAATAAGGACGCATGTTGCACTGGAGTACCGACTCCGCGGAGCTGGCCCCTCCTTTTCGAACGTGCTAACCCTGCATGTACGGTTGACGTCACGTAGGCGGAGTCACTGTACACCGTTACTTCCTGCCCTTCATGTTTCTCAAGCGTGACAATAAGTGTCACTAATTCTGCTGCTTGCGCTGAAAAATGAGATGTAGCCTTGCACTTGCTACTGCTTCAAATTCCCCATTTAATCTGTGTTTTACTACTGCAGCGCCTGAATGCATTTCTGAAGAACCATCAATAAAGAGAATCTCCCCGCCCGCTAAGGCATTCTTGTAAAGAAGCCACAAACTTGGTAAGTGAAAGCCAGTTTATTTGGAACAGCTTCAGTAACTCACTTAAGACCCCCAACACAGGCAGCATCCAGGGTATAACTGACTTCACTCCAGAGTAAACATCTCCAACCACACATCATTCCAGAATGGCACAGTAGGCATAAATCCATTCTGGAATTACAGATGATGTGCTTGGCATAAACACAGCTGAAAATCATAGCAACAAGAAAGCATACAAAGGTTTAGCTTTATACAACAAAGCATACAAAGGTTTAGCTTTATACAACACATTCCCCTCCCTTATGAAATACATTTCTTTATTGCGGGATATGTACCCACTGACCAGATATATACTTACATCATTTTACTTTCGTGATTCTGGACAAAAACCAGACTTGACCACTTTCTACACACACAGCGTTTTTAAAGACTTGTGTAACCCTAACAGGCTCTGTGTATAACGGTTCCCCTTTCTTGGTAACAACAGCCTTCCTTATCCATACCCAATCTCCAGCTTTGACCACGGTTATCCTCCTTGGGTGCTTCTTATTGACTCTTTCCACCCACTTGTTTTTTCGGGCTTCCATCCCTTTCTTTACATCATCCACAACCGCATCTGACGCTCTCGCCCTGCCCAACCAATCTGGCGCAACACAGGTATTTGCCTTTCGCCCTCTCATAAGTTCAAATGAGCTAATCCCTGTTTCTACTCGCGGAGCCATCCTCAAAGCATGCAGCCTGTCTCTTACTGCAACCTTTATGTCAAGACCACATGCATTAGCTCCACGAATAGCATCCATAATACTTTGATTTACTCTCTCAACCATACCATTTGCTTGGGGACAATACAAAGGAGTCTTTTTGTGTTTGATTCCACATTTGTACAGATACTCCAAAAATAGTTTTCCCATGAATTGTGGACCATTATCCGTGAGAATGCTCCTGGGCAAACCCTCCCTTTCAAACACATCCTCCATTAATTCAATTATGCGTTGACACTTGACTTCCCTCAGGATCTTAAACTCTGTCCACCTCGAAAAGGTATCAACCATCACCAAAATTAACCTACCTCTACTTGCACCCATGTCTACGGGACCTAGAACATCCATGGACAAATCTTGCCACACACCATCAGGAATGGTAGTTTTACCCATTGGTTGGGACACAGCTATCACGTTCTTCCCTGATTTGGTACAGTCACTGCACGCACCAACCACTTTCTCAATTTCGGGATCAATTCCTGGCCACCAGTAATCGGCTTTTATTACTTCTTTCGTTTTACAAATGCCAATATGTCCCTGATGGGCACAATCAATCAATTTCCTCCGCAGACTGCCTGGAACCACCAACTTGTCCCATCTGTACAACAGCTCTCCTTTTACGGATAGTTCATTCCTTACTTCCCACATAGCCCTCTCTTCACCTGATAGTAGCCTTTTCTCTGGCCACCCATCCGCCACAAATACCATAATCCGCTTCCACATTTCATTGGCCCTTAACACTTGAATCCACTCTTGTTTCTGAATTATACCCTCCACAGTTGCAAAAACCATTTCATGTTCACCATATACATTACTTCCTTTTTCACCAACATCATTCTCCAACTTCACTCTCGAAGCGTTATCAGCTTGCACATTCTCTTTACCAGCAACTACTTCTATTTCAAATTTATGACACTGTAGCCTGGTTACCCAGCCTGCCACTCTCCTTGAAACCTTGTCGAGGCCTTTACTTTCAAAAATCACCTTAAGGGGTTTGTGATCTGTTCTCAAGGTAAACTCTTGACCCCAGACAACATTTTTCATCTTTTCAATGCCCCAATGGCACGCCAGGGCTTCCTTTTCCAACACGGAATAGTTCAATTCTGCACCTCTTAACATGCGGGATGCATGCATTACAATCATCTCCGTACCATCAACATCTGGCTGCACCATCACCACACCTATACCTGTCTCACTGGCATCCACGGCCAGAATGGTTTTCTTCCTAGTATCAAACATCGATAGGGGTTTTGCCATATCAATTTTTCTTTTCATTGCTTCAAATTCTTTTTCACATTCCTTGCTCCATTCAAACTCAGCACCCTTCCTTAATAGCCGGTCAAGTGGCACAGCGAGTAGAGCGCTCGCTTTGACATCTGTGCAGAGCTTGCTAACGCAGGTTCGAATCCCAGCGGGGCCAAACTCAGCCTTTCATCCTTCCGAGGTCGATAAATGAGCACCACACACCGTGGGTAATAATAAGCAGCGCTCAGATACCTGAGGGTTTGTAGCGCTATATAAATGCCAAATTATTATTATTATTATTTATTAATAATGCCCTCAATTTAGTTATGGAATCGGCATAGTTCTCAACAAACCTATGATAGAACTCAATAGTACCTAGAAATGATTTCAACTCAGCCTTATTCTTTGGTGGCTGTGTTTTCAAAATGGACTCAACTAAATTCCTTTTTGGTTTCAGTCCCTGCTCAGAAATTTCATGACCTAGATAATCAACCTCTTGAGTCAGAAATACACATTTTTCGCCACGCAAAGTTATTCCTCTTGCTTTAAAGATCTTGAGAACTAAATCCAGTCTTGTTTTTAACTCACTCTCGTCCTTCCCACATATCAGGACATCGTCCTGAAAGCACCATACACCGCCGACATCCTTCAACAATTTGTCCATAACCTTTTGGAATACGGAAGACGCTGACACCAGCCCAAATGGCATGCGCTTGAATTGATATATTTCCTCATAAGTGATGAAAGCAGTCAATTTGCGTGACTCATCATCTAAACTTATCTGATGATACGCACTCGCCATGTCAAGCTTCGCAAAATATTTTGCACTCCCTATCCTACTTAATAACTCCCCCATATTGGGAAGAGGATGGCGATCTGCTACCACACACCGATTAAGCTCCCTCAAATCAATGCATACCCTCAAATCCCCATTGCTTTTCTTTACCACCACCACAGGAGAAATCCACTCCACAGCCCCAGCTGGCTCAATAATTCCTTCTCTTTCCAATTTCATTAATTCCTCACGCACAGCATTCCGCATAGACAGGGGCAGCGGTCTGAGCTTGGACGCAACAGGATTGCTTCCTTCTTTCACCTCAATCTTGTGCACCATCCCTTTGAGACACCCCACTCTGTTACAAAATACCTCAGGATATCTAGTCACCATTTCACATTTTGTTTTGTCACTATTAACCTCAGAAGAATTAACCACATTGAGGACTTGCTCTTCACTATTAGGATCCAACTTGATTCCCAAACCCCTTTGTTCCTTCCAGCCTAACAAGGTTTCACCTCTTTTGGTAACATATATTTTCCCACGTGTGAACCTCCCTTTGAATTTGAATTCTGTCTCATAGCACCCCAGAATTTCTATTTTGTCTCCGTTATATCCGCCAGGCATTTTATCTGAAGGAATCAAACATCTGACGTCACATCCAATTACATTCTCAAAAACTTTTTAGACATTAATGTGATTTTGGAGCAGGAGTCAGCAAGCATTTTAACCATATGACCATTTACCTCTATCCATGCTGATGGATGCTCGCACTCATCAGAACCTGAACACTTTACCATTTGAACGGTAACTATTTCATTCTCAGAAACATCATCTTCTTCAGAAGATACACCGTCATATTCTTCAATCAGGAGGGTTCCCCTTCCACCTCCAATTCAATCGTTTTTACAACAATTCTCGAAGTGCCCCCACTTCTTACATAAACCACAATTCACTCGCCTCCCAGGGCAAATGGGAGATGTAGACAAATGTTGTGAGCTCCCACAGCGAAAACATAACCTATCTTCCTTTTTCACATTAAATTGAGCGGCGTTCTTTTGAAACCACCTATTATTCTGCTCCCCACCCCCACCTTTGGCTTGGGTATTCTCATAATGTTTATTGGGCTTGGTTCTATGTTTTTTCTTTTCCTTTGGGCACCCTCCCTTCTTATCTCCAACTCTTAGTACCTCAACACTTGGTGCTGATTTATTTTCCTTGAGGGACAGCTTTGCTACACACTGTAATGTGTGCTCAATTCTCTTCGCTATACTAATGACCTCCTCTAAGTTTGGATCGTCCTTTAACCAAATTTCCTCCCGTATTTTATCATTAGAGCAGTGAATCATAAATTGATCTCTTATGTGTTCCTTTAATCTACCACCAAACTTACAATTGAGGGATAAATGTCTCAAAGCAGGTATATAGTCTTCAACAGTTTCTCCTTCATGTTGACATCTCATGCCAAAATGATATCGCTCCAATACCGTGCTAGTTTTTGACTCAAAATGCCTATCAAGTTTGGTCAATGCCAGGTCAAAATCATTTGTTCCCTCTTCTGAATCTAATTCGGAAATATCAGGAAGTGTGTCATATATCCTCTGACCTTCATACCCCAGAAAATGCATTAACATCGCTACTTTACGTTCTACAGACATTCCATTCCCACACGTAGCTTTAACATAATGTAGGAATCCCTTCTTCCACGGGGCCCACTTAATTTTTTGGCGGACCTGGTGTGAGCATAAATACTTGCGGACCGGGGACTCCAGACAAGGCCATATTTATAACCTCTAAATGCTACGTAACACAATGCGTAAAATAACAGGTTAATATGCGTCCAAAGTATATGACACAACAAAAACAATTTTGCTTTCAAGATGTCAAATGGTGATTCTTAGAATATCGTCAAATGTTGCCATACATAGCCACTCTATTTTGGCTATGCTTGTCCAGTCACCACCACAAAAATATCTCCTCCTTTGGGGGGGGCTAGAGAAAGCACCTTCTCTAAGCTGTGGTGCCCTTTGTCATACACCCCTAATTCGCCTTCCCACAGGGGGCCCTTGGCGAGGTTTCAGTATCCTTTCTCAATTGAGTGACACATCTGCATTCAGCTGGGCTTGATTCAGCGCCACATCCACTTTCAGGCAGCTTCCATCTTCCAGCTTCCTGCTGATAGCTCCTCCTAATTCGCCTTCCCACAGGGGGCCCTGGGCGAGGTTTCAGTATCCTTTCTTAATTCAGCGCCACATCCGTATTCAGCTGGGCTTGATTCAGCGCCACATCCACTTTCAGGCAGCTTCCAGCTTCCTGCTGATAGCTCCTGCCAATTCCTCCTGGATGGTGGCTGCTCCTGCTGACAGCTCCTGCCAAACTCCACTTCCTGTCACTGTTGGGGGTCTTGGGTTCTGCAGGGATCACTACAGACATCCCATCCTCGTTGCCATTGTAAAGAAGCCACAAACTTGGTAAGTGAAAGCCAGTTTATTTGGAACAGCTTCAGTAACTCACTTAAGACCCCCAACAGAGGCAGCATCCAGGGTATAACTGACTTCACTCCAGAGTAAACATCTCCAAGCACACATCATTCCAGAATGGCACAGTAGGTATAAATCCATTCTGGAATTACAGATGATGTGCTTGGCATAAACACAGCTGAAAACCATAGCAACAAGAAAGCATACAAAGGTTTAGCTTTATACAACAAAGCATACAAAGGTTTAGCTTTATACAACAATTCTCCTGTACACGAGGTATATCATTTTAAAATTCAACATAATGAATACAGTCATGTACATGATAACTTTCTTCTACTGGCTCAGCTATGAACGTGACAGGGTTCACTATTTTACATCTTACGATTTTTATTGCTGGGTTAGAAATCATTACCTCATAAGCTGATGCTCTTTGGGATGTCAATGTGCCCTTGGCTTTCTCTTAAATGGCAAGTGGAGCATACTTCACGAAGAGGGACATAGAGCAGCCCATGACACTACTTGTGGACTTCTCAATCGCAAGTAAGTGTCCTCTCATAACTGGGTCTAAAACCCCACTATAATACGCCAAAGGTTTGTACCCCAATGTGGCTCTTTGTGTAAGCACTGCTGTCATGACAGTCCCATTTGTGTGCAAAAACAAATAAAATTCCTCAGCATAAATGGGAATTCCTAAAACAGGGGCTGTGCAAATTGCTTTTTTCAACTCCTCAAATCCTTCCTCCATTTCTTCAGTCCATTCTTTTTTTATTTTACCCACTTGTGCTCTCTTTAATACTTGCAGAAATGGCCTTCCGTACGTACTATAATCAAACACACAGTCTCTGACATAGTTGCATAAACCCAGAAAATGTTGCACCTGTCTCACTCTTGTTATGCGGTTTTCACAATTGCCTCAGCTCTCTCAGGTGTCACTTTCTTTCGTTCATGCGAAATCAACTGCCCTATATATAACACCTCTTCTTGGCAGTATTGTAACTTCTCTTTGTCTACTTTATATCCCTTGCCTGCTAGAATAGTCATCAACTGAACATAATCCTGTCTGCACTCATCTTCTGTAGTGCTGCAAATCAAAATGTCATCTATTTACTGTATTACCACACTTTTGAGATCAATATTGCCTAGGTCCATCTATAGGACCCTGTTAAAGATCGATGGGGACTAACAGTACCCTTGGGGCAGCCTTGTATGTTTCAGTAGCTCTTGGAGAAACGTAAATTAAGTCAAGTCTTGTGAGTCCTTGCGCAACAGGATCGAGAAAAATGCTTTTTTCAAATCGATCACTGTGAAATATCGAGCTTCCACCGGGATACTGCACAATATTGTCGCCGGATTTATAACTAAAGGAAACTCAGTGTCTACAATCTGGTTAATCGATCTCATGTCCTGTATAGATCTCCACAACCCCCCTTTAGATTGCTTGATAGGATACACTGCGTTATTGCACAATGACTCTGATGGCACCAGAATCCCTTGATTCATCAGCGCTGAAATAGTCTGAACTATACCTTCATCAGCTGCTTGAGACTTGGGGTACTGTTTTGCTTGAGAGAAAATCACTCCCTGTTTAAGCTTTATTTTAACTTCTCCTTTCCCCTTTGTTCAGGAGGGTCCAACCACCCCCACTCTCTGGGCCTTGGCATTTCTGGGGTTAAGAAGAGACTCTGGAGCAAGCAGGACACTCAGACTTCTTTCAAGAAGTCATCATGTTTTATTTTTTCCAACAGACACATCATACAGTAAGGGCATCTCTGGAACTCTGCTAAAATTACTAGGCTCACCCATCCTTATATACACATCTATAGAGGTGAGGTAATGGTCTTGTCACAGGTACAACCCCTTTCCTATCTGTGATTCGCTGACTTATATGGCATGATCAATGTGCTGCCACTCAGACCTGCTAGAGACTGGTTCTAGTCACTCATTCCCTCACTTTTGTCCCCCGCATGAACTCTTTATAAAAAAAATATCTCCACTGATGTCATCATGACTCACAGCAATCCACCATTTTAGGAATCGCCTGACCATGCCTAATTCATCACAAAATGGTGGATCACCCTATTTCCGGTCATATTTTGATACCTGGTCCTATTCAAGTCTAGTTTTTTAGTAAAATATACTTAGCATGTACTACTGAACAAGCCTTATATCATTCAAGACATTCGGACCTCTTAAACATGAATCGTTCTTTAAAGCGCTTCTTTGCGAAGCACTATAATTCAAATTTCTGCAACATTTGAACACATTGATCTACCTAATAGGTTATTGACATATGGGGGTCTACCTCCACTACATTCAGTTTAAGGGGGATGGGATAGTCATTCCTTTACACCTTCAATAAACCTACATCATAAGCGCGAGTAGGCCAAATTACACTTGGCACTATTTCCAAATCTTCCTGAAAAAATGCTAGTTGTTGCTGCAATATTGCCATTTTCTGTGGGACTTCGCTTTTCTCTATTCTTATCCAGTATGTAATGCTCACGGAGAACACCACTTTGTCATCTGTTAGGTCCTCCCTGAACATATCATCATCAGTTATGTCAGTCAACCTATACCCTTCCTCAAGAGCTATCACTTTTCTCCATGGTGTACCCTCATCATCTACCCCTTCTAGCATTGCCATTTCCCTTCGTACTATGACTGCTTCCAATTCTATAGGAATAGTCTGTCCACCCTCCTCATCCATAGGTATTTGTGGTCTAAATAAAAACTCATCAGGTATCCTCACAATCTTCCCTACTCGGCCAGGTAGGCATGTCAACAAAATGCTTACTCCATATAGAAAGTTCTCTGGTTATACTGTAATGCCTCGCAGAGCCACTTGCCCTGTAAATGCCAGTATAAACTCTTCCATGTTTACATAGTGTATTCCTGAAGTGGAACACACTATTCCCTGATCAGTGAATGAAATCGTCATGTTAAGTTTCGTCATTAAATCTCTCCCCAAAATATTAACCAATGTTTGTCGTGAATATAACAAAGGAATGGACATCTCACATTCTCCTTTGGAGACTGGTAATTCATCAGTAAAAAGAACCCGACTCATAGCTCCAGAGAAACCATGAGCATTTATGGCAATACCAGACATTGAATATTTTCCTTCTCATATACACAAACGAGATGCTCCAGTGTCTACAGGAAAAGAAAAGAATTTGCCTCCTATCGTCACATCAACCCTTGGTTCCTCTTGAGGGTCTGGAGTTACAGATGTCTGGAGTTACAGATAGTACTGAACACATCAAGTCACCCTTTGAGCTGTCCTATTGTGGAGACAAACTCATCCCAGTCCCTCTGAAAGGAGTTCCTCCTACCACAGTGACTCCTCCTATTCTGGGTGTCAATACTTGTCCCGTGTTTGCATACTGCTGTGTCTGCATAGGTCCCTGTTTCGACTGCCCTTGTGGCGGATACATTTTTACTTGTCCCTGCTGTTATACCTGCTGTACTTGCAGAGTTTGTTTTTGATAAGATGTGTGATCTTGGGCAAAGCCCTCTCAGGTCTGCGTGCTGTATGGTGGAGGATAAGCTGTTCCCCCTCTAGAGAATTGACCCTCTAGAGAATTGACCGTTCCATTGGCTCCCACATATGCATGCAATATGTCCTGTCATCCCACAATTCCAGCATATTGGAGGAACTCTCCTATTAGTCCCTCCTTGGTTATACTCTCCCTGAGCACTTTGGTTTTTATTCTGTGTACTTTGAAATCCACCTTGATTATTTTGGAATCTGCCTCCTCTTCCTCTATAACCCATACCTCTGCCTCTTGGTGTAAACCCAAATCCACCTTGGTCCATCGGGCTCAAATTATTCGCCTGCGATGCACCCATTGCTTCCTGCATTCCCATTCCTTCTTCGTTTGTCAGTACCACCACTTCTATGGCAAATTTTAAAAAAGTTTTCAGAACTAAGTTTGCTTCCTCAATCTTCCTATTCTCATCTTTCCTCTTATAATAAAAGACAATGGTGCACTACCGTCAATTATATCTCAGCCCATGGCTTCGCTTCCATCCGCACTTGTTTTTTCATATGCCTGTGTATTGGTTCAGGCAACCCTTGACATAAAATGTGGTAAAATAATGCCACTCCCTTTTCCCATCGCTCACCTGTTTCAAGTTATAATTTTTCCTGAACCTCCTGAATGTAAGCAATAGGGTTTTCCGCTTCCTTGATTTTACGGGTCATAATTGCACCCATATCTGATGTATCAGAGTAATGCACCCTGAGAACCCTCCAAATGTTTGCTCTACAATTATTAAACAGCGCTACGTCATGTGCTGTGTTTTGTGCAGTCACACTTGAATATTCCGCTCTCCTCCATATGTCATCAGCCATCTCTCCAAGAATGGCTGCCAGGAGACCTTTTATGTCCCCTATGGGCAGTGTATTTCCTCCTGTAATTTTTTCTAATTCGTATATCCATTTCCCAGCACTGTAGTCAAACTCGGGAGCTTGCATTTTAAGTTATGCTTTTCCATCTGCGGCCATGGGATGTATTGATGTCTCACTCTGCCTTTCTCCAATAAGGGGAACTGTGTGTGCCCCACCCCATAGTCAGATCCCACTATTAATCTGTTCATGGCAGGGATGATCATCCCTGTCTGTCTCCTAGTCTGCTATGGGATCTGGTGTTCTATCTTTAGGTTGTTCCAAGTCCGCCCATTTTACTTCCTTATCCATCTGCAGACCTCCTTCAGGGGTGCATGCGCTTCCACCTTCTGCCACAATATTGGACTCTTTCCTCGTCTGACATGTCTAGTTCCCAAATAGTGTGACTTTCACCCCCTTCACCTTTGTCTAAGTTCAGTCTGCTCAATGACAATACTCTAAGGTCATCACTGAACAGGTTTCCCTCCTTGCTTAGTGATTGAGGTACGGGGGATCGATCATCGTTCCCTCGTATTCCACTACCTTGTCTTAACTGTTGATAGCCCTCATCGATCCTTTCTCCAATGCTTTCTGCATCAAATCTTTCTTCTTCCAACGTTATTCTAGATGCTACTGGCATCACTTCTTTTATTGGAAGAATGTCTTCTATTCTGTCCCATCGTATTTCTGGGCTCAGCCTTACTTGTTCTTTATGAATGAGATAGGCATTGAGACCTCAGTCTCCTTTTTCGTTCTATTTCTTCATCTACTTCCCTATGCTTTTTCGCATCCCTCCTAATTCTTTCTTACTCTTGCATTCGTTCTTCTCTCCTTACTTCTTCCTTTCTTTCCTCTTCTTTCCTTCGTCTCTCTGTCTATTGTCATACTTTCTTTGTTCTTCTGCCTGTTGTTCTATTTTCTCTTGCTCATCCTGCTATAGCGGCTCTCTTCGCTTCCTGATTTTCCTTTTCTGCTCACCCTCTTTTAATCTCTGCTCTCATAATTATCGTTCCTTTCTTGTTTGTCCTTATCTTCTCTTTGCCTAACTTCTTTAATACTTTTCCCATCTATTTTGAGTAATATCTGTCCTCCCATCCCTTTGTTCCATACAAGCGTTACCTCGTCCTCGTCAGCCTTATCCTTCTCTCCTTTCCATCTCTTAACCTCCCTGTCTATTTCTGTCGACAAATTTGACCACCCACTCTTTTCTTCCTTGTCTTGTATGATGTTATGAATCTCTTCCTTTTTCTTATTCTCCTGCGGACTATCATCACTACTGTTTATTATTGTACCCCGTCACTACTCTCAGTTCCTTTAAAAGATACACTTCTATCTCTTCCGTAGCAACACTTTTTGCCTCATGCATGGTAAAGGGAGCTGAAGGCTCAACACCTTACCCTTTATGCTGGTTAAGTATCCACTCCTCAGGTGGAAGTCCTTCTTTTTCCTCTTGATACATCTTCCAGAGCTCTAAAATTGCTAATCTGCTCACTAATTTCTTCCCTGTGTGCACAGCGTGCAATTATGTGGTTATGTGTTGCAATACCGCTTTTGACAATGATCCCCCTTGTGACCACGGCATAAACATTTTATCTGCCAAGCCCTTTCCCCATTCGGCTCTATACTGTTTGAGCATGGGCATTTTCTTTGGCAGTGTCTCCCATAAGTGCATCAGAGGAGTATCCTCCATAATGACAAGTCTAAATCGACTGTCAATACTTACCAAACCGTTAAATAAACATTTTAGTTTGAATCAAATCACAACGGTTATCATGAAAAACAACAAATTTGAGCAAGCACAATCAATCGCCGCTCAATCCTCTTTGCTCAATGGCCTATTTATTCTCTTGATTGGCGTGTCTATTCTCTTGATTGGCCCCAATTCTTTTGCTATACTTAATCACTGTTGCTCCTCAACTTTATTTTTCTTCACATTTCTACTGCTCCTCGATAGTTTACTCAACAAACAACATTCAGACTAGTCAAAACATTGCACATTATAAAGACAGTGATCACTTCTTTTCTCTCGCCTTTACTTTTTTACCCTATCCAGGGTTTGAGACAACACCTTACTTAGTCCTGACTAACTTGTTTTAGATTTCACTCTACCCCCTGGGATTTAAGATGTCTCCTTCCAACTCCCTTGAGTCAGGACTTCTAGGCGCTACCTCTTCTCTTCACAATATTTCCTGTTACTCCAAAATCATCACAATCCCGTCCCCTCATTTGCCATTCCCCTTAGTCTATTCACCATTCATTAATCAACTTGAGGCCTTCGGTATAGACTAATTCTCCAATCTAACCACCTCGCCTTCCATCCACGGAGCGCCTGTGGACTCTGGGCAGGAATTTCATCAAAGGGGGACCTGCTCACCGTCTCGGTTCTTCTTGCAAGTTTATTTCTATCAGCAGCTCTCCACAGCAAACTCTGCAATCTTCCAGCTAATGGCAGAGGATGCTCGATCGTCTGAAATACTGGTTTGGATCTTTTTAAACCATCAGCACCGCTACCACATGAGCTTATGGCCCCTTAGGAACGTGCATGCAATGGATGGGTTCAGAGAATAACTCTGAGTCCAAATAACCGACCCAACTCAGGAAGACGGGAAATATACTGTTTTATTAACAATTATCTAAAACACGGAGTTACAACAAACATCAACAGACGTACTCTAGATTTCTCTCAATGATCTTTTCACAAATATACATTTATACATCAAAAATACGTCAGAGGTCATGTCAGACTACGTGGCAAATAATAGAAAACCTACTGGGGATCAGGCTAGGCTTAAGGGAAGCATCTAAATACACAGTTTATAGGAACTAGGATTGTGATTGTGATTGTCTGCCTACTGTCAGGTGGACCTCATATGCCTACCTCTAAAACATGTAATCTTTAAAATCATTAGATACACAGTTTATTATTGGTCTTCAAACTATAAGATCCTTTGTTATTATGGACCACTACAATTGGTTGGCATGCTTATGCCAAGTCAGGAACATTCGGGTCAGCCCAGACCAAGGTGCAGGGAGATGGGGCATGACACTACCACTCCACCCGATTAGCCCAGCATCTCTCATCACCCAAGCCTTCTGCCATGAAGATTGTCTTTGAACTTGGCCTTGCAAAAGGATCCTTGTCTTCAGACTACATGGGAGTGCGAGCTCACACTATCATGTTCTGGGACTTCAAGTTCGACCACGATTTGGTCCATTTTCCAGGTTTTAAATGCTCTAGATGAATAAATCTTGGCATTCTTGGTCTTTCTTTGCACCTTAAAGGGATGATTCATACTTCAAACGTTCACTCCTTCCCAGAATAGATAGCTGATGTTGGCTGCTTCAATCTTGACTCCAAGCCAGACAACCTCGCCATGCAGCTCCACAATTCTTGCTGCAACACATATCTCGCCTTTTCACTTCATGAGTCTTGGCCTACTAAATTCATGACACCGATGCCCAGCTTTTATATAATGGCGGCTTCGCCTGCATTCTATTCACTATGTATAGCCAGCTTCTATGATTACTTAATTTACCTTGCGTTTCAGCGTCTGTACAATTGTTGATCAGTTAATTCTATGCAACACTTTGTGCATGTGAAATTGTCTTTTCATATTTAATAGTTCACTCGATTCTTTACATCGTCATTTATTTCTGTAGGATACATAAATCCTCTTCGTCCAGTATTCTGAGACGTCGTTCATACTCTCATACTCTCTCTATGATGTCACAGGCATCTTTCCTTTCTTTTTTCATTATATTCCTTTAGGCAGTTCCTCTCCAGATTGTCTCGGGACAATTCAATAGGGTGAGTTTGAGACTGCCTCCTGGTGAGGGCGTAGAAGCACCAGCATTCTTGATTTTTATTGAATAATAAAATTATGCAGGTAGTCTATTTCAGAAAGGGTGGTCTGCTAACCAGACCCCCCCCCCTTTCCTAAAGCACCATGCCAAAAGCATAGTAAACAAATGTTCTTCACTGCATCAGTCTCCTGATCTGCAGCACCTGCTCTTCAGTGGCACAGGGCAGGGCTAAAGGTTGCATGTGCCCTATTTGACAGCTGCTGTGACACAAAATCACTTCAGACAGAAGATGCCATCAGCCGCTATTCCCCTGATCCAAACATATGATAATTGTGGGCCTGTTCAACAGATGGTAGGGTAATCTGTAAAACAAGCCATGCCTGGTTTTGGCATGGTACATGATAGTGCACACAATTATTAAAGCCACATCTTGGTATCATACTCTTGTCAACCCTGTGAGCTTAGGTCAGCTATGGAGAGGCTGAGTGTATTGATGGTCAAACTGCTTTTATTAGCTTTAGCAGAAAAGATAAATAACAGGAAGGCTAGTACTTTTGATCCTTGCAGAAGTTGGGTAATACCTCTCCTCTGGCCTAGGACCATCTTCTCAGGAGAGTACCTGCGAAACATGCTCAAAGAAGCACACGCATGAAAAAGGCCAGCTTCACAACAGGGTGTTGCATACCAGAGGGGAATTAATTGAAGCTGCAGACTTGGGAAGGGGGCACGAATAGAGTAGTCAACAAGAGAAGAAAAGAATGGACGGAAGGGTTCACCATCTTGCTTTTCTGTGGGTTTCTATCTCATTCTTGTGTCTCCATTTCCTGCCAGAGAAAACACCCTGGGTGTGATTCAAGATGGCACAGATCACTTGACACATCTAAAGGAATTGGACCCCTTATCACAGACTTGCTTTTGTCCAATCCCTTATGGCCTCTTATTGTAAGTAGGGGGTCTCCCACTCCTTCCTTGATTCATTTTAGACATACATCAAGGTGATAGGAATTCCTTGGATCTCTAATGGGAATTCAGTACACTACAAGTTCTCCAGGTATGTGGTAGAGATAAAATTGGCTCCAAGGCAGGGCAAGCTCTTTCCCCTAGCCATCCACAGGGAATATTGGAATGACTGCCAGAGGCAGAGGCAACAATACCCAGGATACTCACTGGGGATTGAGGACTCCTGCAGGTGCAAGCTAAGCTACCTGGACTGGGAGTGAAATGGAAACAGCCTCTCTGTGTCTCGGAGCCCCTGAATTGGGACTCAAAGCACCAGAGAATTAACAGCAGTTGGATTCCTGTGTTCTGCCGGTTCTAACTGTCCTTGAGCCAGAGTCGACCGTGCCCAAAACCTTCAAAACATTCCTGACACACACGGCAGCTTTTAACACACTCTTCAAACCAGCAAACCTGCGTCATTGAACCAATTCACAACGCATTGAACCAGAAGAGTTCATCACAGCTCTGACTCAAACAAGATGCTAACTTCTGCGGAGGTTTGAACTGCAGCATCTTTGAAAACCACCTTGAATCTCCACAGCGAACCAACCCAGACCTCAACTCAAAACGCTGGATGCATTGTTTGCCCGTCAACTCTACCCAGCAGTACCCCACTTCTCACAGCGGCTCAACCATCAGACCTAACCTAACCTGGTGGACCTTTTGAACTGCACCATTCTAACACTGCATCGAACCGCATGGAGCTGCACATCCAACCAACCTGACACTGATTCACAGCATGGATCACACATTCCAACTCTCTGTGCACCTTTCTCTCAAATACATATCCTTTACAAGTGACACTGTTGCAATTTCATGCTACATTACCCAGAGTGTCTTCATATCCATGTTTAGCATTCTTTGCATTCTTTCTCAGACCTGCCACAAAGGTGTGTGATCCTGGGCAAAAAACCTGTGCTTACTCAAAAGTCCTGAAGTCAGGATTTTAACCCCCTGTACAATGTAGGCACTTGACCACATAACCCACTTTCCCTTCTATACTGAAACACAGCACACACCAACAGCTTGTTACAGCTACAAAGAAGTCTAATGCCTTTTGGAGCAACACAATGTTCCATGAGTCTGCACAAATTATGAAAATTCTGCAGAACCAACAACTGCCCTGTTAACAAACACTAATTCTCCTCACCTTACTTGCCACATGCACACACAGGGCCTCATCACGAGTCTTGCGGTAACCCTTAAATGTTATGTTATGTTATTTTGCACTTATATAGTGTCTTATATACCATTGGTATGGTCTGAAGGCGCTGGTAGGTTGAACGCCATTGGGAACCGAAGTTCAGGTCAGTAGAGAGAGTAGGGAGAGTCAACGGCGCGTGTGCGCACCGGGTATGTGTGCAGCTGGTGCGGTTTTCGTTAAATAGCTGCTTCTTAGCGGTAGGTGTGGTGGTTGAGATCAGGGGTATGTGTTCGTTCTGGCAGGATTTATCCAGACAGACTGTATCTGCGTTAGGCCTGAGGAGAACGCCTGGCTGGGGGTGTTTAACCAGCAGTGTTTACTTAGAGTGATGGGGAGTGAGTGGAGGTGTTGGTATGAGAACAGTTATACCGAATGGTGTCATAGTATCTCTGTGTTCTAGTTGAGTGGTGGTGTAAAGAAGAGAGTAAGCGTGGGGTGTGATATGATGGGTTACATGCTCTTTCATACGTCCTATGAACTTTTATTCCTTCCATGCGTCTCCGTCAGTGCTACACACTCCGGTCTGCTCGACATACTCATGTATTCTAGTCTGCCCCGCGTGCTCCTGAGAGCCCGCCAACCCTGTCTGCGCCTGTACTTCGCATTCACCCACTGTGCGCAGTCATCCGCTCCCCGCATTCACCCATTACCGGCACTCACCAGCTCTCTGCACTCACCAGCTCCGCACACTCATCCGCTCTATGCGTTCATGCTTTCCGTGCATTCAACATTAGTATGCACTCATCCGTCCCTTAGAGTCATTCGTTAGTATGCAGTAATCCTGTTCTATAAATTCATTTGCTCTCTAACCTCATCCGCTCTCTAACCTCATCCGCTCTCTGGCCTCATCCGCTCTCTGGTCTCATCCGCTCTCTGGCCTCGTTCGCTCTCTGGCCTCGTTCGCTCTCTGGCCTCATCCGCTCTCTGGCCTCATCTCCTCTCTGGCCTCGTTCGCTCTCTG
Source organism: Ambystoma mexicanum (assembly GCF_040938575.1). Lineage (NCBI taxonomy): Eukaryota > Metazoa > Chordata > Amphibia > Caudata > Ambystomatidae > Ambystoma > Ambystoma mexicanum. The sequence continues at coordinate 140,279,438 of NC_090930.1, read as the reverse complement.
GCCTCATCCGCTCTATGGCCTCATCCGCTCTATTGCCTCATCCGCTCTCTGATCTCCCCCACTCTACACGCTCCCCCACTCTACACGCTGACCCTACTCTACACGTTCGGTAGCGCTATTACCGCCGCAATTAAGGGTCCGCCAGATCATGGCTTCGGCGGATTTCTCCCCAGCTCTGAGCTGGGGGGAAATCCGCTGAAAATTTGCGCTATTACCGCCGACGGGAAATCTGCCGGCGGTAAGAATGGGGCATTCCCGAATGGGCTCAGTGGGGAATGGGGAATTCCATTGCCGCCAAACCCGTGATCTGGTGCTAATAGCGCCAGGGGGTTTGGCGGTAGGGCGGATACCGCCCAACACGTGATGAGGCCCACAGACTAGCCAAATCACACATGGCTTTAAAACACTTTCTCCACAAACTCCAAACAACACAACTGTACACCTCCATTACCAACTAACACACCCATTCCTGGCCAATGGTGAATGCACAAGGTTTCCTCTCTTGACACAAAGGGCCTCATTACACAGACGGCGGTAAGGGTTAACGGTCACCGTTAATGGTACTGGTGACCGTTAACCCTTACCGCCTTACTACGAGGTCCCTTTGCGGGCTGGAGAATTTAACGCCTGCTTTCTGCAGGCATTAAAAACCAACCCGCAAAGGGACCAGGGAGCTAATTACGGTACCGCAATTTGCGGTGCCGTAATTAGCACCTTCCCCATTCCCATTATGCCCTATGGGGCAAAAATGGGAATGGGGAAGGGCAATGGGGGAAGGGGGAATTATCGCCCCACCAACCTTGGAATAGGGCGGTAATTCCCCTTTCCACCAAGGCGGTGCCGGTATTTTACCGGCATGGACCAAGGTGCCAATAGCACCTTGGTCCACCGCCGTCCGTGTAATGAAGCCCTTAGTCATTAATGCTTCCAACAGATCACACCTCTTCATCAGAACTCAGCATGCGACCAATCTGCATTATAAACAAAACGCTTCAAGGTCTTGCTTTTTTTCCTCCTCCTCAGATCTGCTAGAGCACCTGGAGACCATGCAAATGACAGCTGTGTGCAGTACAAATCAAAATAACATAACATAACATAAACCTATGAGCTCTAGGTAGTGAAAATATTTATATTTTAGCTTCACAAACTACAGTAATACTGTCCTAGAGAGATTACTTGTAAAGTATCAACTCACTTAGTAAAGCAACTCAACAATATAGAAACACATAGAGTTACAAAAGAGTATGATTGTATCATTTTTTTCCACATCCTGCATGGAACAGTACAAGTTCTTGGCATATTTAGCGAGCACAGCTTCACAAAAGTGGTTTATAGGGGTAATGTTGTAAATAGTGTGTGTGGCTTCATGAAAGTCATTCAATGGGGCAGTGCTGGCATATACCTTTGGTGTAGCATCATAAATATAATTTACATGAGCAATGTTGGCATATATTGTGGGAGCAGGATTATAAAAGTGAATTTCGGTGGCAATGCTGGTATATAATGTGGACATAGCTTCATGAAAATGCTTCACATCGACAGTGCTGGGTTATATTGTGGGTGCAGCATCATAAACATAATTTACTGTGGCAATGATGGTAAGTCTTTTGGGCAATGCATTATGAATGGGAGCTACAGTGCCAATTGTAACGTGGCAACTTGCCACAAAGAACCACGCTGACTCATGTAGTAAGTCAATCTCTCTGGGCCAGGGATTCTCGGGTAGGTGTCAGGGCAAAGGAGTTCTTGTAGAATTTGGCGCTAGGGATGTCCCTCTCTCTCTCAACCTACCTGGTCTTCCCCATTTGCCTAACCAAGGGTCATGCTTAGCGGGATGTTGTTTATATTGAACTGTGCCACCTCTCTGTCTGGTCTTCTGCCTTACCCCAGTGGTTTTTCCCCTAAGATGTCGATTGACTAACCTCCTGGGGATTTTCTAGGCTTCCCTTACCTAGCACGCTTAGTAGTCCTAGGAAGTTAGTAATGGTGCCTTCTTCCGCCTGGTCTCACATTCACTTCTCTCGCACCCGTTCGTGACTGACCCTCCACTATACTGGTCTGTTCAGATGTTCTCCTCCCACCACATCACTGTCACTCTGATCTCTAACCCCACATTGGGACCTTCACCATTTGATCGTACTTCTTTTCTTCCTCCTGTTCTTACTATCGCTCGTACCTCCAACAACCCCTCTACATTTGTAAACTTCCCTTCCCACCTGCCTCCCAGTCTACTTCCTTGCTTCTCGCTATTCTTCTTGTTATTCTCTGTTTTGCTCTATTCTTACAACTAGCTACTCATATTCTTGCACTCTCTGTCACTCTTACGACTCTTCCTCTACTACTTTTCTTAATCCATTTCTAACACTAGCCCTTTACTACCTTTACTTACATCTACTACTACTATCAGTCTCTTCTAATCAGTCTCTTCTACTCACTTGCGCTCGCTACCGTCCTCTACTACCAACCTTCACTCTACTGCCTGTTTCTCTCAGTCGCTACTCCTGCAAATGGCTGTCACTATTCCCAACTACTACTACCACCTCCTCCACTACCACCTCTACCACTCTGCTAATCCTACTTCAGCTCAACTGCTGACACTCGCCACTCTCACACTAAAACCCTCCACAGACCCTCTCCTTATAATAACATCTGCACTCCTTTCACTCTCACCTCCTCTGATCTCTCAGATGTCCTCTACCAGCTCCTGTCCCCACCCAAATAACCCACACTCAAGTATTCACACACACTTACTTATATACCCCACCCTGTGACAAATCATTTTCCAGGGCACCAGTGGTCCTGGGATGACTATCGGTTTCTAAACCATCAATCAGCCCCACAACTTTAGTACACCAGAAGGGATCCGAACAGATTGGAAACACAAGTAAATTATAAACCTCCTTTTCGAATTTTCAGAATGTGGACGGAACAGCAGGCCTATCTCTGCAAGCTTGTGGATCGTTGGTTAGTTGCAACACAGCGAACATACATTTATTACCCAATGACAAAAGAGACTGTCCAGTCAAGGTTGTATACAAATATCTAATTTATTATTATTACAGCAGACAGTTCTAGCACACTTCAAAAATACAACCCACTCTGTAAAGGAACAGAGAGGACAGACAGTTTCACAAAGGAAAGGGATGCACTCTTAATACTTACAGGAGGATAGTCTGTAAAGCAATCAGTCCTAACTGTTCAAGGTTATTTGGTCTCAGCACCAAGGGAGCAAGGCGTCATAAACGTCAGCTTGTTACTTATCTAAATAACTATGTCCCATGGGTCTGAAGCGTTTTATTTGAATGCTTAATATGTATCAGCTTCTGACTTTGGAACATGAGGAAACTTGGTGGGGCTTCCCTACTGAAGCACAGCTATGCCGCGTATGTGGTGAGAATTTGGAAACGAGTACACACATCATAACAGCCTGTGAGAAAATTAATGGCTTTTATGAAAAGGGCTATACTGTATGAACTTTAGATTATGTAACTTTGACCAGTTTTGGAATACTCTATTCAAAGCAGACTCTGTAGTTATATCCTCGGCCGCCTTTTGTATATGGAAAGAATTCCATGAATTGGTACATGAACTATGAAATGTTTTAAGTTTCTCATCAGTTTATAAAATCATGTATTGGGAAAATCCTTTTGTTGCTTATGTATTAAGAATTGTATGAAGTATTGATACATTGTAATATGTTTTGATGTATTTAAGGCTTGATCAATAGTCAGATCACACAATAAGGTGGACGGGACAAAGCTGAGGAGAGTGTTTGCAGGCAACAGCCTTGTCCTTTGTTCTGAGACTCTCTGGCACGTCCCACCTAGGAGGCTTGTTGGCATAACCTAGCATGGCACATTGTGTGCTTGCTGGGTACCAGTTCTGGAGCTGCTGGATGGGTCCTCAGAGTTCGGTATCTCACCTCCGTTCCCGGGTAGATGTTTCGGGGAGGGATATTGCATCACTCTTGGAAATCCTGGCCTTCCTTCACTGGCAGAATCTGTAAGGAAGACTGTCCCTTCAGCCAGGGTCCAAATGAGTCATTTTTCTTACTCGTTTTGAAGCTGTCGGAAGAACTGCCAAAAGAAGGGCACAACTCACTTTTAAAGTCAAATGGCCCATTGGGATTGGTGCAGGCTAAGCATACTTTAAAGAACCAATCCTGGGTCCCCACCAACAATATTCTGTTATGTGTGAGCTCATAACCAGAGTGCTTTGCAACAGGAAAGGTAGAGGGGTGACAACATATACTACTAAGTCTCACCCATCTTCCTGTCTGTTGTGGATCAAAGTGTCTCTCACTGTTTAATTGAGCTCTCTGTGGTTCCTGATTAAAAGCGGCAGGTCTCCCTTGAAGCGGCGGTCCGACCAGACTTATGGTCGCTGCCAAACCACATACTCGTACCTTCCTGAATGGGGATGACCAGGGTAAACAGTTGTCCCAGACATGAAATTTCACTGCCCTTGAAATTAAGAGGCGGCAGCTGATTTCAGGTTGACACAGATGCATATCAAAAAGGTGTTGGGTTTCCTGTTGTTAGGAATATGGGACGGAGGAGGTGTAAGAAGGGAATCAGGAGATGGTATATCCGTAAATAAACTACATTGCCCAGCATTCCTTGGGACATTTTGTAGTTGGTGCCGTGCGCGCATGGGGCCAGCTGAGACTCATTAGCACAGCTTATCAAGGACCAATGGCGCAAGGCAGGTGTGGCTTATTTTGAGATTGGGGCGAAGCCATGCTGGAGCAGTAGGAGACCGCTGACCCGTGATTGTGTGCTTTTCTGCATACATCCTGAAAGCGACGGATGAATAATGCTGGAAGCTTCCCTGCCGGGTGTTCGGTCGTCTTGAAAGCAACACGTTTCTTGTGCAGCGGTGGAGAGAGGACTCGAGCTACTGTTACTGGCTACGAAAGATTACGTCCGGGAAGGCTTGCGAGCTTCCTGGACGTCAGATAAGTGTTGAACCTACATATTTTGGCAAACGCTGATGTTTTGTTCTTGTTAGAGTTTTCTATTAGAGCATAAGGCAGCACTTTGACTGGCATTGCAGGCCAACTGTGGTACTGGAGGGGTTATGCGCACGTTCACAGCAAATGACAAATATCTCTGCAATTAGTTTTGTTTTCAGTAATGTAGGCGTTTCAGTACTTTACACGCTTACGGAGCACAGTGTCTACAATGCATTGAACTGGATATGCAGAGGGAGGCAAACTATGACAGTCTAAGGCCTGTGTCTGATACATGTCTTACAATGTTTCTGTTCCATGTTTTGTAAATGTGCAAAAGCTTGCCATATGGGCCATGTGTGATGTTTTTCATGTTGGGAAATATTCCCAGTTATATGTTTCATCCTGCTTGCTTACATGTTGTGCCTGTATCAAGGGGTACTATATCCATGAGTGGTCAGGAACCAGTACATCTAGATCTGTATTAAGAGGTTTATGGTGTTACTTGAAGTGGTGTTTGGCTCTTTGTTAGGTTACCCAGGTACTAGACAGAGTAGGGTTTTTTCCTGTTACTTCCCCAGTCCTATCCACCCTAGGTGTTTTCCTAAACCTCTTTCCGGTGATCCTATATTACCCTCCCCGTCCACAACCTCTCCCTAACCCTCTTCCCCCACTGGCTGCCACGTGGTATTCTGTGGTTATAATCAGGTACCTGTGCCAACCACGGGTGGAGGGTCGACTTCATTCGGCTTCTGTGGTTCGGGGGAGAGTGTCGACATCTCTCATCCCCCATTAGTTTTGACACCTGTCCCTTTTGTTATCTCTGCGACCAGGCCTCTCGCAGGCCTGCTTCAATTAACTCTCTTCAGTATGCGCCGCAACCAGCAGGGCAGAGAGAGGATAGGGTGGATCCATGAAGCCTTTGTCAGTTAATGAGGATGGTCATGGCAGCAGGAAGGTTTTCCCTTCCCTCTTCATGAGATGATTTGATTTACCCGCAGCTGTCACATTCCAGCTGAACATGACAGGAGATTCTGATATTGATATAGTGGATTTATTAGATGCATATCCTTGTGGAACCAAGCCATAGATACTGCATCTAGGTGCTGATGATAACTTAACATGCTCAAGTAGCCTTCTTCAACGGCTCTAGATTCAATCAAATATGTTTTTAGCTTAGAGCGAAACTCAGCATAGGAGGTAATATTTTGCAAGTCAGCTGGAAGTATATTCCATAGGTGAGGGCCCTTGATGGAAAGACAGCGGTCCCCCGAGTATCACAGTGGGATGAGGGGACAAGCAACATGTTTTTACCAGATGATCGCAGGGTTCGAGGTGACTGGTAGGGTTGAATATTTGATGCCAGATACTTGGGTGCTAAGCCCTGAATACATTTATGTACCAGACACAATGTTCGAAACTCATTACTTCTCTTCACCAGAAGCCAATGCAATCTTCTTCGATGGACAGAAATGGGGGCTCTCTTAGGTAAATCAAAAATCAACCTGATTGCCTTATTCTGGGCTACCTGGAGACGATGTATTTGAGTCTCCGGGGCTCCCAGAAGGAGAGTACCGGCATAATCAAGCGTGGAGTTCACCATTGTCCCTAAGACCCCTGTGCATTAAGTTCTAGGTATAAATGGCAGAATGGGTTTCAGAAGTCTAAGTTGATAAAATACCCCTTTCACTACTTCCGAAACCTGAGCTTTATAATTCAATGAAGCTGGCCATATGCAACCAAGATTTTTCACCTTACGAGAAAAAGGGGAATCTGTGTCAAATGTTTTCAGACAAACATTAGAGTGTAGATAATTGTTGAGAAGATGTTTTGAGCCAAGCACCATATCCTCGTTTCTTTTGGATAAAGCTGAAACCTGCTTTCAGTCATCCAGGTTTTAATCGCATTGGCAGATTGCAATAATTTGGACCGTTGCTTCAGGTGCAGATTTTAATCTAACATACATCTGTGTTTCATCAGCATAGCAAGGATATTGCAAGCCAAATATTAAGAAAATGGCCATTAAACGTCGGAGATACACATTAAATAATATTGGGGCCAATGATGACCCCTGCGGTACTCCGTATTGAACGGGGAAGTCATCAGAATAATAACACCCAAGTTTGACTACTTGTGTCCTATGCTGTAGAAATGAAGAAAACCATTTCAACTCACCTGAGCAACCTCCGACAATCTATTCAGTAGTAGGTCAAATGGCGCTGACAGATTGAGCATGACCAACATGCTCAGATCACCAACGCCAGCAGCTGTAAAATATCATCCCAAACTGTCACCAGAGCGGTTTCGGTCTCATGACTGGGTCTGAAACCAGATCAATACTTATCCAGAATAAAATTATCCTCCAAGTGATCTTGTAACTTTCATAACTATCTTTTCCAGGATCTTTGCCGTCCATGGTAACTCTATAATAGGTCAATAGGTTTCTAGTGCCTGGTGATTCAGAGAAGGCTTTTTCAATAGATGCGTAAGAACTGACTTTTCTAGATCACAGGCACTATACCCTGAGAGAGGGAGGCATTCTCAAAATTGGTTAAAAATGATTTTAGAGATGATGCTGATTGCATCGCCAAATAGGGGTGGATAAAGTCATGATCAAAATTGGTTGTTTTCAGTTTCTGAATTAAGGTTTCAATAATGTCTGAATTTACCAGTGAAAAAAGAACATTCTGATGGCTCAGAGGTAGATACAATCGCACAATTTTGAGGTGAGCAAATAGGGGTAGAGGAGGATTGTAAATCAATGTTTGTGCGGATGGATTGAACATTATCATGCAAGAAAGAATTGAACTAATTTGCCAGGGTATAACATGGAGAAAGTTTAAAATCAATACAAGATGGAGATGAAATATTTTTAATTATGGCAAAAAGTTATTTTGGGTGATTTTTTTGAAGAGGCAATTTGCATTTGAAAAAAGAGGTTTATGCTTCCACAATACCTTTTTTATAAGCAAACAGTGCTTCTTTGGCTACTTGACACAAAAAGGGGACATTAGCAGGCCGATTCATGGAATAATTAGCGCGGCGCAAGTGGGCAAAAACGTGCGAATCGCAGTGGAATAGCGAAAATCGCAGTGCAATTGCGAAAATCGCACGAAAAGCAGCGCACGTCGATTCATGGAAGGCCGTGTGCGAGAAAACCAGCGGATGTGCGATAAAAAAGTGCGCGGCGCACGTTGGCGCACAGGCCATCAACAGCGTGCGCCAGGTCACAGCAAAAATCGCACAGGCCACAGCGAAATTCGCACATAGCGCGGCGCACGCAACAAAAGTAGGCGGAACACGGGCGTAACACTCGGAATGGGGAACAACTTGCCAAAACGTGGGCGTCACGGGGGAAGTACAGGGCACAAGTGCGCGGAACGCCCACACACTCGCCTACAACACGTATTCATGGAATAGAATAGGGCAAAAAAGCGCACGCTCAAACCAGCGCACAGGCACAAACACGACCGCCACAAGAAAGCAGGCGGTAGCGTCTCTGCGGCTGTAAGAAATGTACGCCAAAAGGTGCGCCAACAAATAGCACCTATATACTGCCATGATGAATGTCCCATACTGTGGCCCTCCAGGAAAAATGACGTGCAAAGGGGTACCCACAAACACGGACACCCGCTGACAAAAAATACGTGTGCGTGTATACCGGGGTGCGCGGGAAGTCTAACACGCCATTTCAGCAGGGTACGTGCATCACAGGGGTTCGCGTGAAGTTATTCACGCGATCGGGCCTGGGGGAGCGGGCTACGTGTATTTCAGGGGTTCGCGTGAAGTTTCACACGCGATCGGGTCTGGGGGAGCGGGCTACGTGTATTACAGGGGTTCGCGTGAAGTTCCTCACGCGATCGGGCCTGGGGGAGCGTGCTACGTGTATTTCAGGGGTTCGCGTGAAGTTTCACACGCAATCGGGCCTGGGGGAGCGGGCTACGTGTATTACAGGGGTTCGCGTGAAGTTCCTCACGCGATCGGGCCTGGGGTAGCGGGCTACGTGTATTACAGGGGTTCGCGTGAAGTTCCTCATGCGATCGGGCCTGGGGGAGCGGGCTACGTGTATTCCAGGGGTGCGCGTGAAGTTCCACACGCGAATAGCCTGGGGGCGCGTGTATTCCAGGGGTGCGCGGGAAGTTCCACACGCGAATAGCCTGGGCGCGTGTATTTCAGGGGTGCGCGGGAAGTTCCACACGCGAATAGCCTGGGGGCGCGTGTATTTCAGGGGTGCGCGGGAAGTTCCACACACGAATAGCCTGGGCGCGTGTATTTCAGGGGTGCGCGGGAAGTTCCACACGCGAATAGCCTGGGCGCGTGTATTTCAGGGGTGCGCGGGAAGTTCCACACGCGAATAGCCTGGGGGCGCGTGTATTTCAGGGGTGCGCGGGAAGTTCCACACGCGAATAGCCTGGGCGCGTGTATTTCAGGGGTGCGCGGGAAGTTCCACACGCGAATAGCCTGGGCGCGTGTATTTCAGGGGTGCGCGGGAAGTTCCACACGCGAATAGCCTGGGCGCGTGTATTTCAGGGGTGCGCGGGAAGTTCCACACGCGAATAGCCTGGGCGCGTGTATTTCAGGGGTGCGCGGGAAGTTCCACATGTGATTTGACAGTGTGGGTCCTCCCAGGTGTACCCTGTACACCCTCCACGGCCCCTGCAGGCAGCCCACACCACAGGGGACTACCCTGCATCCCTGGTCATGTCCCGCAGGCAGCCCACCCACCATGGGCATGCCCCCCAGCAATGGGCACATGTCTCCTTGAACTAATGAACACCAACTCATGTCCCCTTGCACCCCCACCCCCCAGCACTGTGGGGCACCTGCCAGCAGGCCCCCACCCATGTCCAACTCATGTCCCCCACCACCCCCACCCCCCAGCACTGTGGGGCACCTGCCAGCAGGCCCCCACCCATGTCCAACTCATGTCTCCCACCACCCCCACCCCCCAGCCACCAGGGTCACCCTCCACCAGGCCCCCACTCATGTCTCCCACCACCCCCACCCCCCAGCCACCAGGGGCACCCTCCACCAGGCCCCCACTCATGTCTCCCACCACCCCCAAACCCCAGCAGTGCAGGGTCACCCTCCACCAGGCCCCCACTCATGTCTCCCACCACCCCCATCCCCAGCCACCAGGGGCACCCTCCACCAGTTGGTGGTAGTAGTTTGCCTGGGTTGTGTTAGACCCAAGGGCTATATCAGAAGTGGTGGCTTGACACATTGTGAAGCAATATAGTCTATCTGACAATATACCCCTCAAGAGTACAAATAGACAGGTTGAGGTGAGTCTTGCACGAAAATGAGTTACACCATGGTATACAGCTGGCTGCAAAAGAAAGCAAAGGATTAGTATAATGTCAGTGAACAGAATCAAGGACTTAAATAGGGATGTGACACAGTACTCACTATAAGGTTGTTAGCTTTGTCTAATGTTTCCAGAAAGGATGTGATGGGTAACCCTGGGAAACAGAACATACTATTACATAGGAAATAGGTCTAATCACATAAACATTAAGGCTGACGTGCACTCTGCTTATCGATAGTAAAGTTGTCAAGAATTGAGAAGTGTCCCACGTAGAAAAAGCAGAAGCAGAAGAAGGTTTCAGGATATTGGTAGCACCCTATTTCCGCCTGCATGAGGACGGCTGAATCAAAGTACTTAATCCTTGCGCCGATGCGGCAATGTCCCACAGTGCCCGTAAATAATCCCAATGCCGATGTGTAGAGTCCCAAGCACCAGAGAAGTGAAAAGGCAGGTGAGTATGAAAGAGGTGTCCGAAATTAAATTCCGATGAAATCCAGTAAATGTTCTGAATTCAGCAGCAGACTAAAGCAGAACTACCAAGGAGAACCGTAGCAGTCCAGTAAATGTTCCGAGTCACTACCAAAAACAAACGTGGAGCCAAATCAGCAAAAAGGACAGGAAATCCAATGTACAAGCCAAGGAGTCAATGAATCAGGAAACAAGAGTTCAAAACGTACCGCAGCTTACAGAAAACAAATTCAGAAGTAATGCCGTGCAGGATGGGCAGAGCTTATATCATGAACAGCTGATAGCACGCACGACGCGTCGCCGTAATCCAGGAGGTATACTTCTGTGCATTGGTAACCAGCGTTTCCATGACAACCAATAGCATTCTCTGAAAGAACGAACACGCGTAGAGGAAGCCTTAGCCTGAGGTTTTTTGTAAGCGCCGTTTAACTCCAGAAGATCGGGACAAGAAAGCAGAGTTACTGGAGGCATGGGGCTGTTTAACTCCGTATGCTGAATATCCAACACATCGGAAAAAAGATTTGAAACCATGGTGGGACCTTTGGGACAGAACCCTGACAGGTTGGTTGCTGAATTATCTTCTTCTGTTTTCTTAGATCGACCCCCCCTGGTGCTTGACTTGATCTGAAATGAAAGTAATACTAGAGGTCATACATGTCAAATAATCATGCATCTCATCACTGAAAGTTTTTGCTACGCTCTGGGCATCACTCTTACTTCTGGACCGAGGTGTAAGGGGCGTTCTCTTCGATGCCTTGTCACTAGTTTGCATGGGGTGAGGTGGTGGTCTGATGCTGGCTGTTTCTGAAGGGCATATAAGGCTAGGCGTAGGCAATACAGCCATCCCTTCTTCAAAGTCAATATAATCTTGGCAATCCTTTCTTTGAGGAGGCTGTTGAGTCTCTTACATATCCCATTCGATTGCAAGTGATGAGCAGAAGTAAACTTGTGCTTTATGTTTAATAGAAGCCCTATGTGTTAAAATAGCTCACTGGCAAAATGCACCCCATTATCGGATCTTAGCACCTCACATACACACCACCTCAGGAATACTTCACACACTAAAAACTTCACTGTGCAAGTGTACACAGATCTGCCTTGATCCACCTAGAAAACGGACGCACTACCAATAATAGATACCTATATCCATTACATATGTGCAGCATATCGACAGAGTCGATATGTAAATGCGGAAACGGACCATTCGGTCGAGGTATTGCCCCTCTGATGGTTCTCAGTGTATGCCCAGCAGTAAACCTTTGACACACGATGTAGTTCACCATGAATAGTGCAACATATTCCAACAAATTAGGAATTAACCAGTCTTCTGCAATACTAGCATCAAGACTCTCTCTAGTTACATGCGCGTGGTAATGCAGCTGTTCAAGCACGACTTTCAATAAAGATACTGGCATCACTGACTTTTCAGTCCTGTCCCGTCATAATAACGCTTCTGTGGGGGATAAAGAACACCCCCTTCATTTCCATAATTCTTGCTCTTCGTGTGCACTTCCTTGAATCTCCATTAATTGGGTTATTGACAACTTATTAAACCCCTCTTGCACTAACATTGTTGTAACTGAATGTTCTTTAATACTCTCAGTATCAAAACTCAAAATTTCTGGAGAATATACAACACTTTTTGGCTTCTACATCTGCGGCTTTGTTTCCGCAAGAGATACGATATGTTTGCTTAGTGTGCACAGCGAATTTAACAACCGCTTTGGATACTGGGAGTTGTAGTGCCTTGATGAGTCTTTCCAATAAGGACGCATGTTGCACTGGAGTACCGACTCCGCGGAGCTGGCCCCTCCTTTTCGAACGTGCTAACCCTGCATGTACGGTTGACGTCACGTAGGCGGAGTCACTGTACACCGTTACTTCCTGCCCTTCATGTTTCTCAAGCGTGACAATAAGTGTCACTAATTCTGCTGCTTGCGCTGAAAAATGAGATGTAGCCTTGCACTTGCTACTGCTTCAAATTCCCCATTTAATCTGTGTTTTACTACTGCAGCGCCTGAATGCATTTCTGAAGAACCATCAATAAAGAGAATCTCCCCGCCCGCTAAGGCATTCTTGTAAAGAAGCCACAAACTTGGTAAGTGAAAGCCAGTTTATTTGGAACAGCTTCAGTAACTCACTTAAGACCCCCAACACAGGCAGCATCCAGGGTATAACTGACTTCACTCCAGAGTAAACATCTCCAACCACACATCATTCCAGAATGGCACAGTAGGCATAAATCCATTCTGGAATTACAGATGATGTGCTTGGCATAAACACAGCTGAAAATCATAGCAACAAGAAAGCATACAAAGGTTTAGCTTTATACAACAAAGCATACAAAGGTTTAGCTTTATACAACACATTCCCCTCCCTTATGAAATACATTTCTTTATTGCGGGATATGTACCCACTGACCAGATATATACTTACATCATTTTACTTTCGTGATTCTGGACAAAAACCAGACTTGACCACTTTCTACACACACAGCGTTTTTAAAGACTCGTGTAACCCTAACAGGCTCTGTGTATAACGGTTCCCCTTTCTTGGTAACAACAGCCTTCCTTATCCATACCCAATCTCCAGCTTTGACCACGGTTATCCTCCTTGGGTGCTTCTTATTGACTCTTTCCACCCACTTGTTTTTTCGGGCTTCCATCCCTTTCTTTACATCATCCACAACCGCATCTGACGCTCTCGCCCTGCCCAACCAATCTGGCGCAACACAGGTATTTGCCTTTCGCCCTCTCATAAGTTCAAATGAGCTAATCCCTGTTTCTACTCGCGGAGCCATCCTCAAAGCATGCAGCCTGTCTCTTACTGCAACCTTTATGTCAAGACCACATGCATTAGCTCCACGAATAGCATCCATAATACTTTGATTTACTCTCTCAACCATACCATTTGCTTGGGGACAATACAAAGGAGTCTTTTTGTGTTTGATTCCACATTTGTACAGATACTCCAAAAATAGTTTTCCCATGAATTGTGGACCATTATCCGTGAGAATGCTCCTGGGCAAACCCTCCCTTTCAAACACATCCTCCATTAATTCAATTATGCGTTGACACTTGACTTCCCTCAGGATCTTAAACTCTGTCCACCTCGAAAAGGTATCAACCATCACCAAAATTAACCTACCTCTACTTGCACCCATGTCTACGGGACCTAGAACATCCATGGACAAATCTTGCCACACACCATCAGGAATGGTAGTTTTACCCATTGGTTGGGACACAGCTATCACGTTCTTCCCTGATTTGGTACAGTCACTGCACGCACCAACCACTTTCTCAATTTCGGGATCAATTCCTGGCCACCAGTAATCGGCTTTTATTACTTCTTTCGTTTTACAAATGCCAATATGTCCCTGATGGGCACAATCAATCAATTTCCTCCGCAGACTGCCTGGAACCACCAACTTGTCCCATCTGTACAACAGCTCTCCTTTTACGGATAGTTCATTCCTTACTTCCCACATAGCCCTCTCTTCACCTGATAGTAGCCTTTTCTCTGGCCACCCATCCGCCACAAATACCATAATCCGCTTCCACATTTCATTGGCCCTTAACACTTGAATCCACTCTTGTTTCTGAATTATACCCTCCACAGTTGCAAAAACCATTTCATGTTCACCATATACATTACTTCCTTTTTCACCAACATCATTCTCCAACTTCACTCTCGAAGCGTTATCAGCTTGCACATTCTCTTTACCAGCAACTACTTCTATTTCAAATTTATGACACTGTAGCCTGGTTACCCAGCCTGCCACTCTCCTTGAAACCTTGTCGAGGCCTTTACTTTCAAAAATCACCTTAAGGGGTTTGTGATCTGTTCTCAAGGTAAACTCTTGACCCCAGACAACATTTTTCATCTTTTCAATGCCCCAATGGCACGCCAGGGCTTCCTTTTCCAACACGGAATAGTTCAATTCTGCACCTCTTAACATGCGGGATGCATGCATTACAATCATCTCCGTACCATCAACATCTGGCTGCACCATCACCACACCTATACCTGTCTCACTGGCATCCACGGCCAGAATGGTTTTCTTCCTAGTATCAAACATCGATAGGGGTTTTGCCATATCAATTTTTCTTTTCATTGCTTCAAATTCTTTTTCACATTCCTTGCTCCATTCAAACTCAGCACCCTTCCTTAATAGCCGGTCAAGTGGCACAGCGAGTAGAGCGCTCGCTTTGACATCTGTGCAGAGCTTGCTAACGCAGGTTCGAATCCCAGCGGGGCCAAACTCAGCCTTTCATCCTTCCGAGGTCGATAAATGAGCACCACACACCGTGGGTAATAATAAGCAGCGCTCAGATACCTGAGGGTTTGTAGCGCTATATAAATGCCAAATTATTATTATTATTATTTATTAATAATGCCCTCAATTTAGTTATGGAATCGGCATAGTTCTCAACAAACCTATGATAGAACTCAATAGTACCTAGAAATGATTTCAACTCAGCCTTATTCTTTGGTGGCTGTGTTTTCAAAATGGACTCAACTAAATTCCTTTTTGGTTTCAGTCCCTGCTCAGAAATTTCATGACCTAGATAATCAACCTCTTGAGTCAGAAATACACATTTTTCGCCACGCAAAGTTATTCCTCTTGCTTTAAAGATCTTGAGAACTAAATCCAGTCTTGTTTTTAACTCACTCTCGTCCTTCCCACATATCAGGACATCGTCCTGAAAGCACCATACACCGCCGACATCCTTCAACAATTTGTCCATAACCTTTTGGAATACGGAAGACGCTGACACCAGCCCAAATGGCATGCGCTTGAATTGATATATTTCCTCATAAGTGATGAAAGCAGTCAATTTGCGTGACTCATCATCTAAACTTATCTGATGATACGCACTCGCCATGTCAAGCTTCGCAAAATATTTTGCACTCCCTATCCTACTTAATAACTCCCCCATATTGGGAAGAGGATGGCGATCTGCTACCACACACCGATTAAGCTCCCTCAAATCAATGCATACCCTCAAATCCCCATTGCTTTTCTTTACCACCACCACAGGAGAAATCCACTCCACAGCCCCAGCTGGCTCAATAATTCCTTCTCTTTCCAATTTCATTAATTCCTCACGCACAGCATTCCGCATAGACAGGGGCAGCGGTCTGAGCTTGGACGCAACAGGATTGCTTCCTTCTTTCACCTCAATCTTGTGCACCATCCCTTTGAGACACCCCACTCTGTTACAAAATACCTCAGGATATCTAGTCACCATTTCACATTTTGTTTTGTCACTATTAACCTCAGAAGAATTAACCACATTGAGGACTTGCTCTTCACTATTAGGATCCAACTTGATTCCCAAACCCCTTTGTTCCTTCCAGCCTAACAAGGTTTCACCTCTTTTGGTAACATATATTTTCCCACGTGTGAACCTCCCTTTGAATTTGAATTCTGTCTCATAGCACCCCAGAATTTCTATTTTGTCTCCGTTATATCCGCCAGGCATTTTATCTGAAGGAATCAAACATCTGACGTCACATCCAATTACATTCTCAAAAACTTTTTAGACATTAATGTGATTTTGGAGCAGGAGTCAGCAAGCATTTTAACCATATGACCATTTACCTCTATCCATGCTGATGGATGCTCGCACTCATCAGAACCTGAACACTTTACCATTTGAACGGTAACTATTTCATTCTCAGAAACATCAGCTTCTTCAGAAGATACACCGTCATATTCTTCAATCAGGAGGGTTCCCCTTCCACCTCCAATTCAATCGTTTTTACAACAATTCTCGAAGTGCCCCCACTTCTTACATAAACCACAATTCACTCGCCTCCCAGGGCAAATGGGAGATGTAGACAAATGTTGTGAGCTCCCACAGCGAAAACATAACCTATCTTCCTTTTTCACATTAAATTGAGCGGCGTTCTTTTGAAACCACCTATTATTCTGCTCCCCACCCCCACCTTTGGCTTGGGTATTCTCATAATGTTTATTGGGCTTGGTTCTATGTTTTTTCTTTTCCTTTGGGCACCCTCCCTTCTTATCTCCAACTCTTAGTACCTCAACACTTGGTGCTGATTTATTTTCCTTGAGGGACAGCTTTGCTACACACTGTAATGTGTGCTCAATTCTCTTCGCTATACTAATGACCTCCTCTAAGTTTGGATCGTCCTTTAACCAAATTTCCTCCCGTATTTTATCATTAGAGCAGTGAATCATAAATTGATCTCTTATGTGTTCCTTTAATCTACCACCAAACTTACAATTGAGGGATAAATGTCTCAAAGCAGGTATATAGTCTTCAACAGTTTCTCCTTCATGTTGACATCTCATGCCAAAATGATATCGCTCCAATACCGTGCTAGTTTTTGACTCAAAATGCCTATCAAGTTTGGTCAATGCCAGGTCAAAATCATTTGTTCCCTCTTCTGAATCTAATTCGGAAATATCAGGAAGTGTGTCATATATCCTCTGACCTTCATACCCCAGAAAATGCATTAACATCGCTACTTTACGTTCTACAGACATTCCATTCCCACACGTAGCTTTAACATAATGTAGGAATCCCTTCTTCCACGGGGCCCACTTAATTTTTTGGCGGACCTGGTGTGAGCATAAATACTTGCGGACCGGGGACTCCAGACAAGGCCATATTTATAACCTCTAAATGCTACGTAACACAATGCGTAAAATAACAGGTTAATATGCGTCCAAAGTATATGACACAACAAAAACAATTTTGCTTTCAAGATGTCAAATGGTGATTCTTAGAATATCGTCAAATGTTGCCATACATAGCCACTCTATTTTGGCTATGCTTGTCCAGTCACCACCACAAAAATATCTCCTCCTTTGGGGGGGGCTAGAGAAAGCACCTTCTCTAAGCTGTGGTGCCCTTTGTCATACACCCCTAATTCGCCTTCCCACAGGGGGCCCTTGGCGAGGTTTCAGTATCCTTTCTCAATTGAGTGACACATCTGCATTCAGCTGGGCTTGATTCAGCGCCACATCCACTTTCAGGCAGCTTCCATCTTCCAGCTTCCTGCTGATAGCTCCTCCTAATTCGCCTTCCCACAGGGGGCCCTGGGCGAGGTTTCAGTATCCTTTCTTAATTCAGCGCCACATCCGTATTCAGCTGGGCTTGATTCAGCGCCACATCCACTTTCAGGCAGCTTCCAGCTTCCTGCTGATAGCTCCTGCCAATTCCTCCTGGATGGTGGCTGCTCCTGCTGACAGCTCCTGCCAAACTCCACTTCCTGTCACTGTTGGGGGTCTTGGGTTCTGCAGGGATCACTACAGACATCCCATCCTCGTTGCCATTGTAAAGAAGCCACAAACTTGGTAAGTGAAAGCCAGTTTATTTGGAACAGCTTCAGTAACTCACTTAAGACCCCCAACAGAGGCAGCATCCAGGGTATAACTGACTTCACTCCAGAGTAAACATCTCCAAGCACACATCATTCCAGAATGGCACAGTAGGTATAAATCCATTCTGGAATTACAGATGATGTGCTTGGCATAAACACAGCTGAAAACCATAGCAACAAGAAAGCATACAAAGGTTTAGCTTTATACAACAAAGCATACAAAGGTTTAGCTTTATACAACAATTCTCCTGTACACGAGGTATATCATTTTAAAATTCAACATAATGAATACAGTCATGTACATGATAACTTTCTTCTACTGGCTCAGCTATGAACGTGACAGGGTTCACTATTTTACATCTTACGATTTTTATTGCTGGGTTAGAAATCATTACCTCATAAGCTGATGCTCTTTGGGATGTCAATGTGCCCTTGGCTTTCTCTTAAATGGCAAGTGGAGCATACTTCACGAAGAGGGACATAGAGCAGCCCATGACACTACTTGTGGACTTCTCAATCGCAAGTAAGTGTCCTCTCATAACTGGGTCTAAAACCCCACTATAATACGCCAAAGGTTTGTACCCCAATGTGGCTCTTTGTGTAAGCACTGCTGTCATGACAGTCCCATTTGTGTGCAAAAACAAATAAAATTCCTCAGCATAAATGGGAATTCCTAAAACAGGGGCTGTGCAAATTGCTTTTTTCAACTCCTCAAATCCTTCCTCCATTTCTTCAGTCCATTCTTTTTTTATTTTAAACCCACTTGTGCTCTCTTTAATACTTGCAGAAATGGCCTTCCGTACGTACTATAATCAAACACACAGTCTCTGACATAGTTGCATAAACCCAGAAAATGTTGCACCTGTCTCACTCTTGTTATGCGGTTTTCACAATTGCCTCAGCTCTCTCAGGTGTCACTTTCTTTCGTTCATGCGAAATCAACTGCCCTATATATAACACCTCTTCTTGGCAGTATTGTAACTTCTCTTTGTCTACTTTATATCCCTTGCCTGCTAGAATAGTCATCAACTGAACATAATCCTGTCTGCACTCATCTTCTGTGGTGCTGCAAATCAAAATGTCATCTATTTACTGTATTACCACACTTTTGAGATCAATATTGCCTAGGTCCATCTATAGGACCCTGTTAAAGATCGATGGGGACTAACAGTACCCTTGGGGCAGCCTTGTATGTTTCAGTAGCTCTTGGAGAAACGTAAATTAAGTCAAGTCTTGTGAGTCCTTGCGCAACAGGATCGAGAAAAATGCTTTTTTCAAATCGATCACTGTGAAATATCGAGCTTCCACCGGGATACTGCACAATATTGTCGCCGGATTTATAACTAAAGGAAACTCAGTGTCTACAATCTGGTTAATCGATCTCATGTCCTGTATAGATCTCCACAACCCCCCTTTAGATTGCTTGATAGGATACACTGCGTTATTGCACAATGACTCTGATGGCACCAGAATCCCTTGATTCATCAGCGCTGAAATAGTCTGAACTATACCTTCATCAGCTGCTTGAGACTTGGGGTACTGTTTTGCTTGAGAGAAAATCACTCCCTGTTTAAGCTTTATTTTAACTTCTCCTTTCCCCTTTGTTCAGGAGGGTCCAACCACCCCCACTCTCTGGGCCTTGGCATTTCTGGGGTTAAGAAGAGACTCTGGAGCAAGCAGGACACTCAGACTTCTTTCAAGAAGTCATCATGTTTTATTTTTCCCAACAGACACATCATACAGTAAGGGCATCTCTGGAACTCTGCTAAAATTACTAGGCTCACCCATCCTTATATACACATCTATAGAGGTGAGGTAAT
The DNA here is from genome assembly GCF_040938575.1 of Ambystoma mexicanum. Taxonomy (NCBI): domain Eukaryota; kingdom Metazoa; phylum Chordata; class Amphibia; order Caudata; family Ambystomatidae; genus Ambystoma; species Ambystoma mexicanum. The sequence continues at coordinate 140,259,535 of NC_090930.1, read as the reverse complement.
GGTCTTGTCACAGGTACAACCCCTTTCCTATCTGTGATTCGCTGACTTATATGGCATGATCAATGTGCTGCCACTCAGACCTGCTAGAGACTGGTTGTAGTCACTCGTTCCCTCACTTTTGTCCCCCGCATGAACTCTTTATAAAAAAAATATCTCCACTGATGTCATCATGACTCACAGCAATCCACCATTTTAGGAATCGCCTGACCATGCCTAATTCATCACAAAATGGTGGATCACCCTATTTCCGGTCATATTTTGATACCTGGTCCTATTCAAGTCTAGTTTTTTAGTAAAATATACTTAGCATGTACTACTGAACAAGCCTTATATCATTCAAGACATTCGGACCTCTTAAACATGAATCGTTCTTTAAAGCGCTTCTTTGCGAAGCACTATAATTCAAATTTCTGCAACATTTGAACACATTGATCTACCTAATAGGTTATTGACATATGGGGGTCTACCTCCACTACATTCAGTTTAAGGGGGATGGGATAGTCATTCCTTTACACCTTCAATAAACCTACATCATAAGCGCGAGTAGGCCAAATTACACTTGGCACTATTTCCAAATCTTCCTGAAAAAATGCTAGTTGTTGCTGCAATATTGCCATTTTCTGTGGGACTTCGCTTTTCTCTATTCTTATCCAGTATGTAATGCTCACGGAGAACACCACTTTGTCATCTGTTAGGTCCTCCCTGAACATATCATCATCAGTTATGTCAGTCAACCTATACCCTTCCTCAAGAGCTATCACTTTTCTCCATGGTGTACCCTCATCATCTACCCCTTCTAGCATTGCCATTTCCCTTCGTACTATGACTGCTTCCAATTCTATAGGAATAGTCTGTCCACCCTCCTCATCCATAGGTATTTGTGGTCTAAATAAAAACTCATCAGGTATCCTCACAATCTTCCCTACTCGGCCAGGTAGGCATGTCAACAAAATGCTTACTCCATATAGAAAGTTCTCTGGTTATACTGTAATGCCTCGCAGAGCCACTTGCCCTGTAAATGCCAGTATAAACTCTTCCATGTTTACATAGTGTATTCCTGAAGTGGAACACACTATTCCCTGATCAGTGAATGAAATCGTCATGTTAAGTTTCGTCATTAAATCTCTCCCCAAAATATTAACCAATGTTTGTCGTGAATATAACAAAGGAATGGACATCTCACATTCTCCTTTGGAGACTGGTAATTCATCAGTAAAAAGAACCCGACTCATAGCTCCAGAGAAACCATGAGCATTTATGGCAATACCAGACATTGAATATTTTCCTTCTCATATACACAAACGAGATGCTCCAGTGTCTACAGGAAAAGAAAAGAATTTGCCTCCTATCGTCACATCAACCCTTGGTTCCTCTTGAGGGTCTGGAGTTACAGATGTCTGGAGTTACAGATAGTACTGAACACATCAAGTCACCCTTTGAGCTGTCCTATTGTGGAGACAAACTCATCCCAGTCCCTCTGAAAGGAGTTCCTCCTACCACAGTGACTCCTCCTATTCTGGGTGTCAATACTTGTCCCGTGTTTGCATACTGCTGTGTCTGCATAGGTCCCTGTTTCGACTGCCCTTGTGGCGGATACATTTTTACTTGTCCCTGCTGTTATACCTGCTGTACTTGCAGAGTTTGTTTTTGATAAGATGTGTGATCTTGGGCAAAGCCCTCTCAGGTCTGCGTGCTGTATGGTGGAGGATAAGCTGTTCCCCCTCTAGAGAATTGACCCTCTAGAGAATTGACCGTTCCATTGGCTCCCACATATGCATGCAATATGTCCTGTCATCCCACAATTCCAGCATATTGGAGGAACTCTCCTATTAGTCCCTCCTTGGTTATACTCTCCCTGAGCACTTTGGTTTTTATTCTGTGTACTTTGAAATCCACCTTGATTATTTTGGAATCTGCCTCCTCTTCCTCTATAACCCATACCTCTGCCTCTTGGTGTAAACCCAAATCCACCTTGGTCCATCGGGCTCAAATTATTCGCCTGCGATGCACCCATTGCTTCCTGCATTCCCATTCCTTCTTCGTTTGTCAGTACCACCACTTCTATGGCAAATTTTAAAAAAGTTTTCAGAACTAAGTTTGCTTCCTCAATCTTCCTATTCTCATCTTTCCTCTTATAATAAAAGACAATGGTGCACTACCGTCAATTATATCTCAGCCCATGGCTTCGCTTCCATCCGCACTTGTTTTTTCATATGCCTGTGTATTGGTTCAGGCAACCCTTGACATAAAATGTGGTAAAATAATGCCACTCCCTTTTCCCATCGCTCACCTGTTTCAAGTTATAATTTTTCCTGAACCTCCTGAATGTAAGCAATAGGGTTTTCCGCTTCCTTGATTTTACGGGTCATAATTGCACCCATATCTGATGTATCAGAGTAATGCACCCTGAGAACCCTCCAAATGTTTGCTCTACAATTATTAAACAGCGCTACGTCATGTGCTGTGTTTTGTGCAGTCACACTTGAATATTCCGCTCTCCTCCATATGTCATCAGCCATCTCTCCAAGAATGGCTGCCAGGAGACCTTTTATGTCCCCTATGGGCAGTGTATTTCCTCCTGTAATTTTTTCTAATTCGTATATCCATTTCCCAGCACTGTAGTCAAACTCGGGAGCTTGCATTTTAAGTTATGCTTTTCCATCTGCGGCCATGGGATGTATTGATGTCTCACTCTGCCTTTCTCCAATAAGGGGAACTGTGTGTGCCCCACCCCATAGTCAGATCCCACTATTAATCTGTTCATGGCAGGGATGATCATCCCTGTCTGTCTCCTAGTCTGCTATGGGATCTGGTGTTCTATCTTTAGGTTGTTCCAAGTCCGCCCATTTTACTTCCTTATCCATCTGCAGACCTCCTTCAGGGGTGCATGCGCTTCCACCTTCTGCCACAATATTGGACTCTTTCCTCGTCTGACATGTCTAGTTCCCAAATAGTGTGACTTTCACCCCCTTCACCTTTGTCTAAGTTCAGTCTGCTCAATGACAATACTCTAAGGTCATCACTGAACAGGTTTCCCTCCTTGCTTAGTGATTGAGGTACGGGGGATCGATCATCGTTCCCTCGTATTCCACTACCTTGTCTTAACTGTTGATAGCCCTCATCGATCCTTTCTCCAATGCTTTCTGCATCAAATCTTTCTTCTTCCAACGTTATTCTAGATGCTACTGGCATCACTTCTTTTATTGGAAGAATGTCTTCTATTCTGTCCCATCGTATTTCTGGGCTCAGCCTTACTTGTTCTTTATGAATGAGATAGGCATTGAGACCTCAGTCTCCTTTTTCGTTCTATTTCTTCATCTACTTCCCTATGCTTTTTCGCATCCCTCCTAATTCTTTCTTACTCTTGCATTCGTTCTTCTCTCCTTACTTCTTCCTTTCTTTCCTCTTCTTTCCTTCGTCTCTCTGTCTATTGTCATACTTTCTTTGTTCTTCTGCCTGTTGTTCTATTTTCTCTTGCTCATCCTGCTATAGCGGCTCTCTTCGCTTCCTGATTTTCCTTTTCTGCTCACCCTCTTTTAATCTCTGCTCTCATAATTATCGTTCCTTTCTTGTTTGTCCTTATCTTCTCTTTGCCTAACTTCTTTAATACTTTTCCCATCTATTTTGAGTAATATCTGTCCTCCCATCCCTTTGTTCCATACAAGCGTTACCTCGTCCTCGTCAGCCTTATCCTTCTCTCCTTTCCATCTCTTAACCTCCCTGTCTATTTCTGTCGACAAATTTGACCACCCACTCTTTTCTTCCTTGTCTTGTATGATGTTATGAATCTCTTCCTTTTTCTTATTCTCCTGCGGACTATCATCACTACTGTTTATTATTGTACCCCGTCACTACTCTCAGTTCCTTTAAAAGATACACTTCTATCTCTTCCGTAGCAACACTTTTTGCCTCATGCATGGTAAAGGGAGCTGAAGGCTCAACACCTTACCCTTTATGCTGGTTAAGTATCCACTCCTCAGGTGGAAGTCCTTCTTTTTCCTCTTGATACATCTTCCAGAGCTCTAAAATTGCTAATCTGCTCACTAATTTCTTCCCTGTGTGCACAGCGTGCAATTATGTGGTTATGTGTTGCAATACCGCTTTTGACAATGATCCCCCTTGTGACCACGGCATAAACATTTTATCTGCCAAGCCCTTTCCCCATTCGGCTCTATACTGTTTGAGCATGGGCATTTTCTTTGGCAGTGTCTCCCATAAGTGCATCAGAGGAGTATCCTCCATAATGACAAGTCTAAATCGACTGTCAATACTTACCAAACCGTTAAATAAACATTTTAGTTTGAATCAAATCACAACGGTTATCATGAAAAACAACAAATTTGAGCAAGCACAATCAATCGCCGCTCAATCCTCTTTGCTCAATGGCCTATTTATTCTCTTGATTGGCGTGTCTATTCTCTTGATTGGCCCCAATTCTTTTGCTATACTTAATCACTGTTGCTCCTCAACTTTATTTTTCTTCACATTTCTACTGCTCCTCGATAGTTTACTCAACAAACAACATTCAGACTAGTCAAAACATTGCACATTATAAAGACAGTGATCACTTCTTTTCTCTCGCCTTTACTTTTTTACCCTATCCAGGGTTTGAGACAACACCTTACTTAGTCCTGACTAACTTGTTTTAGATTTCACTCTACCCCCTGGGATTTAAGATGTCTCCTTCCAACTCCCTTGAGTCAGGACTTCTAGGCGCTACCTCTTCTCTTCACAATATTTCCTGTTACTCCAAAATCATCACAATCCCGTCCCCTCATTTGCCATTCCCCTTAGTCTATTCACCATTCATTAATCAACTTGAGGCCTTCGGTATAGACTAATTCTCCAATCTAACCACCTCGCCTTCCATCCACGGAGCGCCTGTGGACTCTGGGCAGGAATTTCATCAAAGGGGGACCTGCTCACCGTCTCGGTTCTTCTTGCAAGTTTATTTCTATCAGCAGCTCTCCACAGCAAACTCTGCAATCTTCCAGCTAATGGCAGAGGATGCTCGATCGTCTGAAATACTGGTTTGGATCTTTTTAAACCATCAGCACCGCTACCACATGAGCTTATGGCCCCTTAGGAACGTGCATGCAATGGATGGGTTCAGAGAATAACTCTGAGTCCAAATAACCGACCCAACTCAGGAAGACGGGAAATATACTGTTTTATTAACAATTATCTAAAACACGGAGTTACAACAAACATCAACAGACGTACTCTAGATTTCTCTCAATGATCTTTTCACAAATATACATTTATACATCAAAAATACGTCAGAGGTCATGTCAGACTACGTGGCAAATAATAGAAAACCTACTGGGGATCAGGCTAGGCTTAAGGGAAGCATCTAAATACACAGTTTATAGGAACTAGGATTGTGATTGTGATTGTCTGCCTACTGTCAGGTGGACCTCATATGCCTACCTCTAAAACATGTAATCTTTAAAATCATTAGATACACAGTTTATTATTGGTCTTCAAACTATAAGATCCTTTGTTATTATGGACCACTACAATTGGTTGGCATGCTTATGCCAAGTCAGGAACATTCGGGTCAGCCCAGACCAAGGTGCAGGGAGATGGGGCATGACACTACCACTCCACCCGATTAGCCCAGCATCTCTCATCACCCAAGCCTTCTGCCATGAAGATTGTCTTTGAACTTGGCCTTGCAAAAGGATCCTTGTCTTCAGACTACATGGGAGTGCGAGCTCACACTATCATGTTCTGGGACTTCAAGTTCGACCACGATTTGGTCCATTTTCCAGGTTTTAAATGCTCTAGATGAATAAATCTTGGCATTCTTGGTCTTTCTTTGCACCTTAAAGGGATGATTCATACTTCAAACGTTCACTCCTTCCCAGAATAGATAGCTGATGTTGGCTGCTTCAATCTTGACTCCAAGCCAGACAACCTCGCCATGCAGCTCCACAATTCTTGCTGCAACACATATCTCGCCTTTTCACTTCATGAGTCTTGGCCTACTAAATTCATGACACCGATGCCCAGCTTTTATATAATGGCGGCTTCGCCTGCATTCTATTCACTATGTATAGCCAGCTTCTATGATTACTTAATTTACCTTGCGTTTCAGCGTCTGTACAATTGTTGATCAGTTAATTCTATGCAACACTTTGTGCATGTGAAATTGTCTTTTCATATTTAATAGTTCACTCGATTCTTTACATCGTCATTTATTTCTGTAGGATACATAAATCCTCTTCGTCCAGTATTCTGAGACGTCGTTCATACTCTCATACTCTCTCTATGATGTCACAGGCATCTTTCCTTTCTTTTTTCATTATATTCCTTTAGGCAGTTCCTCTCCAGATTGTCTCGGGACAATTCAATAGGGTGAGTTTGAGACTGCCTCCTGGTGAGGGCGTAGAAGCACCAGCATTCTTGATTTTTATTGAATAATAAAATTATGCAGGTAGTCTATTTCAGAAAGGGTGGTCTGCTAACCAGACCCCCCCCCCTTTCCTAAAGCACCATGCCAAAAGCATAGTAAACAAATGTTCTTCACTGCATCAGTCTCCTGATCTGCAGCACCTGCTCTTCAGTGGCACAGGGCAGGGCTAAAGGTTGCATGTGCCCTATTTGACAGCTGCTGTGACACAAAATCACTTCAGACAGAAGATGCCATCAGCCGCTATTCCCCTGATCCAAACATATGATAATTGTGGGCCTGTTCAACAGATGGTAGGGTAATCTGTAAAACAAGCCATGCCTGGTTTTGGCATGGTACATGATAGTGCACACAATTATTAAAGCCACATCTTGGTATCATACTCTTGTCAACCCTGTGAGCTTAGGTCAGCTATGGAGAGGCTGAGTGTATTGATGGTCAAACTGCTTTTATTAGCTTTAGCAGAAAAGATAAATAACAGGAAGGCTAGTACTTTTGATCCTTGCAGAAGTTGGGTAATACCTCTCCTCTGGCCTAGGACCATCTTCTCAGGAGAGTACCTGCGAAACATGCTCAAAGAAGCACACACATGAAAAAGGCCAGCTTCACAAAAGGGTGTTGCATACCAGAGGGGAATTAATTGAAGCTGCAGACTTGGGAAGGGGGCACGAATAGAGTAGTCAACAAGAGAAGAAAGGAATGGACGGAAGGGTTCACCATCTTGCTTTTCTGTGGGTTTCTATCTCCTTCTTGTGTCTCCATTTCCTGCCAGAGAAAACACCCTGGGTGTGATGCAAGATGGCACAGATCACTTGACACATCTAAAGGAATTGGACCCCTTATCACAGACTTGCTTTTGTCCAATCCCTTATGGCCTCTTATTGTAAGTAGGGGGTCTCCCACTCCTTCCTTGATTCATTTTAGACATACATCAAGGTGATAGGAATTCTTTGGATCTCTAATGGGAATTCAGTACACTACAAGTTTTCCAGGTATGTGGTAGGGATAAAATTGGCTCCAAGGCAGCGGCAAGCTCTTTCCCCTAGCTATCCACAGGGAATATTGGAATGACTGCCAGAGGCAGAGGCAACAATACCCAGGATACTCAATGGAGATTGAGGACTCCTGCAGGTGCAAGCTAAGCTACCTGGACTGGGAGTGAAATGGAAACAGCCTCTCTGTGTCTCGGAGCCCCTGAATTGGGACTCAAAGCACCAGAGAATTAACAGCAGTTGGATTCCTGTGTTCTGCCGGTTCTAACTGTCCTTGAGCCAGAGTCGACCGTGCCCAAAACCTTCAAAACATTCATGACACACACGGCAGCTTTTAACACACTCTTCAAACCAGCAAACCTGCGTCATTGAACCAATTCACAACGCATTGAACCAGAAGAGTTCATCACAGCTCTGACTCAAACAAGATGCTAACTTCTGCGGAGGTTTGAACTGCAGCATCTTTGAAAACCACCTTGAATCTCCACAGCGAACCAACCCAGACCTCAACTCAAAACGCTGGATGCATTGTTTGCCCGTCAACTCTACCCAGCAGTACCCCACTTCTCACAGGGGCTCAACCATCAGACCTAACCTAACCTGGTGGACCTTTTGAACTGCACCATTCTAACACTGCATCGAACCGCATGGAGCTGCACATCCAACCAACCTGACACTGATTCACAGCATGGATCACACATTCCAACTCTCTGTGCACCTTTCTCTCAAATACATATCCTTTACAATTGACACTGTTGCGATTTCATGCTACATTATACAGAGTGTCTTCATATCCATGTTTAGCATTCTTTGCATTCTTTCTCAGACCTGCCACAAAGGTGTGTGATCCTGGGCAAAAAACCTGTGCTTACTCAAAAGTCCTGAAGTCAGGATTTTAACCCCCTGTACAATGTAGGCACTTGACCACATAACCCACTTTCCCTTCTATACTGAAACACAGCACACACCAACAGCTTGTTACAGCTACAAAGAAGTCTAATGCCTTTTGGAGCAACACAATGTTCCATGAGTCTGCACAAATTATGAAAATTCTGCAGAACCAACAACTGCACTGTTAACAAACACTAATTCTCTTCACCTTACTTGCCACATGCACACACAGGGCCTCATCACGAGTCTGGCGGTGACCCTTAAATGTTATGTTATGTTATGTTATTTTGCACTTATATAGCGTCTTATATACCATTGGTATGGTCTGAAGGCGCTGGTAGGTTGAACGCCATTGGGAACCGAAGTTCAGGTCAGTAGAGAGAGTAGGGAGAGTCAACGGCGCGTGTGCGCACCGGGTATGTGTGCAGCTGGTGCGGTTTTCGTTAAATAGCTGCTTCTTAGCGGTAGGTGTGGTGGTTGAGATCAGGGGTATGTGTTCGTTCTGGCAGGATTTATCCAGACAGACTGTGGCTGGGGGTGTTTAACCAGCAGTGTTTACTTAGAGTGATGGGGAGTGAGTGGAGGTGTTGGTATGAGAACAGTTAGACCAAATGGTGTCATAGTATCTCTGTGTTCTAGTTGAGTGGTGGTGTAAAGAAGAGAGTAAGCGTGGGGTGTGATATGATGGGTTACATGCTCTTTCATACGTTCTATGAACTTTTATTCCTTCCATGCGTCTCCGTCAGTGCTACACACTCCGGTCTGCTCGACGTACTCATGTATTCTAGTCTGCCCCGCGTGCTCCTGACAGCCCGCCAACCCTGTCTGCGCCTGTACTTCGCATTCACCCACTGTGCGCAGTCATCCGCTCCCCGCATTCACCCATTACCAGCAGTCACCAGCTCTCTGCACTGACCAGCTCCGCACACTCATCCGCTCTATGTGCTCATGCTTTCCGTGCATTCAACATTAGTATGCACTCATCAGTCCCTTAGAGTCATTCGTTAGTATGCAGTAATCCTGTTCTATAAATTCATTTGCTCTCTAACCTCATCCGCTCTCTAACCTCATCCGCTCTCTGGCCTCATCCGCTCTCTGGCCTCATCCGCTCTCTGGCCTCGTTCGCTCTCTGGCCTCGTTCGCTCTCTGGCCTCATCCGCTCTCTGGCCTCATCTTCTCTCTGGCCTCATCTCCTCTCTGGCCTCGTTCGCTCTCTGGCCTCATCCGCTCTATGGCCTCATCCGCTCTATGGCCTCATCCGCTCTCTGATCTCCCCCACTCTACACGCTCCCCCACTCTACACGCTGACCCCACTCTACACGTTCGGTAGCGCTATTACCACCGCAATTAAGGGCCCGCCAGATCATGGCTTCGGCGGATTTCTCCCCAGCTCTGAGCTGGGGGGAAATCCGCTGAAAATTTGCGCTATTACCGCCGACGGGAAATCCGCCGGCGGTAAGAGCATGAAAATTCCCCATTGAGCCCAATGGGGAATGGGGCATTCGCGAATGGGCTCAGTGGGGAATGGGGAATTCCATTGCCGCCAAACCCGTGATCTGGTGCTAATAGCGCCAGGGGGTTTGGCGGTAGGGCTAATACCGCCGGCGGTTACCGCCCAACACCTGATGAGGCCCACAGACTAGCCAAATCACACATGGCTTTAAAACACTTTCTCCACAAACTCCAAACAACACAACTGTACACCTCCATTACCAACTAACACACCCATTCCTGGCCAATGGTGAATGCACAAGGTTTCCTCTCTTGACACAAAGGGCCTCATTACACAGACGGCGGTAAGGGTTAACGGTCACCGTTAATGGTACTGGTGACCGTTAACCCTTACCGCCTTACTACGAGGTCCCTTTGCGGGCTGGAGAATTTAACACCTGCTTTCTGCAGGCATTAAAAACCAACCCGCAAAGGGACCAGGGAGCTAATTACGGTACCGCAATTTGCGGTGCCGTAATTAGCACCTTCCCCATTCCCATTATGCCCTATGGGGCAAAAATGGGAATGGGGAAGGGCAATGGGGGAAGGGGGAATTATCGCCCCACCAACCTTGGAATAGGGCGGTAATTCCCCTTTCCACCAAGGCGGTGCCGGTATTTTACCGGCATGGACCAAGGTGCTAATAGCACCTTGGTCCACCGCCGTCCGTGTAATGAAGCCCTTAGTCATTAATGCTTCCAACAGACCACACCTCTTCAGCAGAACTCAGCATGCGACCAATCTGCATTATAAATAAAACGCTTCAAGGTCTTGCTTTTTTTTCCTCCTCCTCAGATCTGCTAGAGCACCTGGAGACCATGCAAATGACAGCTGTGTGCAGTACAAATCAAAATAACATAACATAACATAACATAACATAAACCTATGAGCTCTAGGTAGTGAAAATATTTATATTTTAGCTTCACAAACTACAGTAATACTGTCCTAGAGAGATTACTTGTAAAGTATCAACTCACTTAGTAAAGCAACTCAACAATATAGAAACACGTAGAGTTACAAAAGAGTATGATTGTATCATTTTTTTCCACATCCTGCATGGAACAGTACAAGTTCTTGGCATATTTAGCGAGCACAGCTTCACAAAAGTGGTTTATAGGGGTAATGTTGTAAATAGTGTGTGTGGCTTCATGAAAGTCATTCAATGGGGCAGTGCTGGCATATACCTTTGGTGTAGCATCATACATATAATTTACATGAGCAATGTTGGCATATATTGTGGGAGCAGGATTATAAAAGTGAATTTCGGTGGCAATGCTGGTATATAATGTGGACATAGCTTCATGAAAATGCTTCACATCGACAGTGCTGGGTTATATTGTGGGTGCAGCATCATAAACATAATTTACTGTGGCAATGATGGTAAGTCTTTTGGGCAATGCATTATGAATCGGAGCTACAGTGCCAATTGTAACGTGGCAACCTGCCACAAAGAACCACGCTGACTCATGTAGTAAGTCAATCTCTCTGGGCCAGGGATTCTCGGGTAGGTGTCAGGGCAAAGGAGTTCTTGTAGAATTTGGCGCTAGGGATGTCCCTCTCTCTCTCAACCTCCCTGGTCTTCCCCATTTGCCTAACCAAGGGTCATGCTTAGGGGGATGTTGTTTATATTGAACTGTGCCACCTGTCTGTCTGGTCTTCTGCCTTACCCCAGTGGTTTTTCCCCTAAGATGTCGATTGACTAACCTCCTGGGGATTTTCTAGGCTTCCCTTACCTAGCACGCTTAGTAGTCCTAGGAAGTTAGTAATGGTGCCTTCTTCCGCCTGGTCTCACATTCACTTCTCTCGCACCCGTTCGTGACTGACCCTCCACTATACTGGTCTGTTCAGATGTTCTCCTCCCACCACATCACTGTCACTCTGATCTCTAACCCCACATTGGGACCTTCACCATTTGATCGTACTTCTTTTCTTCCTCCTGTTCTTACTATCGCTCGTACCTCCAACAACCCCTCTACATTTGTAATCTTCCCTTCCCACCTGCCTCCCAGTTTACTTCCTTGCTTCTCGCTATTCTTCTTGTTATTCTCTGTTTTGCTCTATTCTTACAACTAGCTACTCATATTCTTGCACTCTCTGTCACTCTTACGACTCTTCCTCTACTACTTTTCTTAATCCATTTCTAACACTAGCCCTTTACTACCTTTACTTACATCTACTACTACTATCAGTCTCTTCTACTCAGTCTCTTCTACTCACTTGCGCTCGCTACCGTCCTCTACTACCAACCTCCACTCTACTGCCTGTTTCTCTCAGTCGCTACTCCTGCAAATGACTGTCACTATTCCCAACTACTACTACCACCTCCTCCACTACCACCTCTACCACTCTGCTAACCCTACTTCAGCTCAACTGCTGACACTCGCCACTCTCACACTAAAACCCTCCACGGACCCTCTCCTTATAATAACATCTGCACTCCTTTCACTCTCACCTCCTCTGATCTCTCAGATGTCCTCTACCAGCTCCTGTCCCCACCCAAATAACCCACACTCAAGTATTCACACACACTTACTTATATACCCCACCCTGTGACAAATCATTTTCCAGGGCACCAGTGGTCCTGGGATGACTATCGGTTTCTAAACCATCAATCAGCCCCACAACTTTAGTACACCAGAAGGGATCCGAACAGATTGGAAACACAAGTAAATTATAAACCTCCTTTTCAAATTTTCAGAATGTGGACGGAACAGCAGGCCTATCTCTGCAAGCTTGTGGATTGTTGGTTAGTTGCAACACAGCGAACATACATTTATTACCCAATGACAAAAGAGACTGTCCAGTCAAGGTTGTATACAAATATCTAATTTATTATTATTACAGCAGACAGTTCTAGCACACTTCAAAAATACAACCCACGCTGTAAAGGAACAGAGAGGACAGACAGTTTCACAAAGGAAAGGGATGCACTCTTAATACTTACAGGAGGATAGTCTGTAAAGCAATCAGTCCTAACTGTTCAAGGTTATTTGGTCTCAGCACCAAGGGAGCAAGGCGTCGTAAACGTCAGCTTGTTACTTATCTAAATAACTATGTCCCATGGGTCTGAAGCGTTTTATTTGAATGCTTAATATGTATCAGCTTCTGACTTTGGAACATGAGGAAACTTGGTGGGGCTTCCCTACTGAAGCACAGCTATGCCGCGTATGTGGTGAGAATTTGGAAACGAGTAGACACATCATAACAGTCTGTGAGAAAATTAATGGCTTTTATGAAAAGGGCTATACTGTATGAACTTTAGATTATGTAACTTTGACCAGTTTTGGAATACTCTATTCAAAGCAGACTCTGTAGTTATATCCTCGGCCGCCTTTTGTATATGGAAAGAATTCCATGAATTGGTACATGAACTATGAAATGTTTTAAGTTTCTCATCAGTTTATAAAATCATGTATTGGGAAAATCCTTTTGTTGCTTATGTATTAAGAATTGTATGAAGTATTGATACATTGTAATATGTTTTGATGTATTTAAGGCTTGATCAATAGTCAGATCACACAATAAGGTGGACGGGACAAAGCTGAGGAGAGTGTTTGCAGGCAACAGCCTTGTCCTTTGTTCTGAGACTCTCTGGCACTTCCCACCTAGGAAGCTTGTTGGCATAACCTAGCATGGCACATTGTGTGCTTGCTGGGTACCAGTTCTGGAGCTGCTGGATGGGTCCTCAGAGTTCGGTATCTCACCTCCGTTCCCGGGTAGATGTTTCGGGGAGGGATATTGCATCACTCTTGGAAATCCTGGCCTTCCTTCACTGGCAGAATCTGTAAGGAAGACTGTCCCTTCAGCCAGGGTCCAAATGAGTCATTTTTCTTACTCGTTTTGAAGCTGTCGGAAGAACTGCCAAAAGAAGGGCACAACTCACTTTTAAAGTCAAATGGCCCATTGGGATTGGTGCAGGCTAAGCATACTTTAAAGAACCAATCCTGGGTCCCCACCAACAATATTCTGTTATGTGTGAGCTCATAACCAGAGTGCTTTGCAACAGGAAAGGTAAAGGGGTGACAACATATACTACTAAGTCTCACCCATCTTCCTGTCTGTTGTGGATCAAAGTGTCTCTCACTGTTTAATTGAGCTCTCTGTGGTTCCTGATTAAAAGCGGCAGGTCTCCCTTGAAGCGGCGGTCCGACCAGACTTATGGTCACTGCCAAACCACATACTCGTACCTTCCTGAATGGGGATGACCAGGGTAAACAGTTGTCCCAGACATGAAATTTCACTGCCCTTGAAATTAAGAGGCGGCAGCTGATTTCAGGTTGACACACAGATGCATATCAAAAAGGTGTTGGGTTTCCTGTTGTTAGGAATATGGGACAGAGGAGGTGTAAGAAGGGAATCAGGAGACGGTATATCCGTAAATAAACTACATTGCCCAGCATTCCTTGGGACATTTTGTAGTTGGTGCCGTGCGCGCGTGGGGCCAGCTGAGACTCATTAGCACAGCTTATCAAGGACCAACGGCGCAAGGCATGTGTGGCTTACTTTGAGATTGGGGCGAAGCCATGCCGGAGCAGTAGGAGACCGCTGACCCGTGATTGTGTGCTTTTCTGCATACATCCTGAAAGCGACGGATGAATAATGCTGGAAGCTTCCCTGCCGGGTGTTCGGTCGTCTTGAAAGCAACACGTTTCTTGTGCAGCGGTGGAGAGAGGACTCGAGCTACTGTTACTGGCTACGAAAGATTACGTCCGGGAAGGCTTGCGAGCTTCCTGGACGTCAGATAAGTGTTGAACCTACATATTTTGGCAAACGCTGATGTTTTGTTCTTGTTAGAGTTTTCTATTAGAGCATAAGGCAGCACTTTGACTGGCATTGCAGGCCAACTGTGGTACTGGAGGGGTTATGCGCACGTTCACAGCAAATGACAAATATCTCTGCAATTAGTTTTGTTTTCAGTAATGTAGGCGTTTCAGTACTTTACACGCTTACGGAGCACAGTGTCTACAATGCATTGAACTGGATATGCAGAGGGAGGCAAACTATGACAGTCTAAGGCCTGTGTCTGATACATGTCTAACAATGTTTCTGTTCCATGTTTTGTAAATGTGCAAAAGCTTGCCATATGGACCATGTGTGATGTTTTTCATGTTGGGAAATATTCCCAGTTATATGTTTCATCCTGCTTGCTTACATGTTGTGCCTGTATCAAGGGGTACTATATCCATGAGTGGTCAGGAACCAGTACATCTAGATCTGTATTAAGAGGTTTATGGTGTTACTTGAAGTGGTGTTTGGCTCTTTGTTAGGTTACCCAGGTACTAGACAGAGTAGGGTTTTTTCCTGTTACTTCCCCAGTCCTATCCACCCTAGGTGTTTTCCTAAACCTCTTTCCGGTGATCCTATATTACCCTCCCCGTCCACAACCTCTCCCTAACCCTCTTCCCCCACTGGCTGCCACGTGGTATTCTGTGGTTATAATCAGGTACCTGTGCCAACCACGGGTGGAGGGTCGACTTCATTCGGCTTCTGTGGTTCGGGGGAGAGTGTCGACATCTCTCATCCCCCATTAGTTTTGACACCTGTCCCTTTTGTTATCTCTGCGACCAGGCCTCTCGCAGGCCTGCTTCAATTAACTCTCTTCAGTATGCGCCGCAACCAGCATGGCAGAGAGAGGATAGGGTGGATCCATGAAGCCTTTGTCAGTTAATGAGGATGGTCATGGCAGGAGGAAGGTTTTCCCTTCCCTCTTCATGAGATGCTTTGATTTACCCGCAGCTGTCACATTCCAGCTGAACATGACAGGAGATTCTGATATTGATATAGTGGATTTATTAGATGCATATCCTTGTGGAACCAAGCCATAGATACTGCATCTAGGTGCTGATGATAACTTAACATGCTCAAGTAGCCTTCTTCAACGGCTCTAGATTCAATCAAATATGTTTTTAGCTTAGAGCGAAACTCAGCATAGGAGGTAATATTTTGCAAGTCAGCTGGAAGTATATTCCATAAGTGAGGGCCCTTGATGGAAAGAGAGCGTTCCCCGAGTATCACAGTGGGATGAGGGGACAAGCAACATGTTTTTACCAGATGATCGCTGGGTTCGAGGTGACTGGTAGGGTTGAATATTTGATGCCAGATACTTGGGTGCTAAGCCCTGAATACATTTATGTACCAGACACAATGTTCGAAACTCATTCCTTCTCTTCACCAGAAGCCAATGCAATCTTCTTCGATGGACAGAAATGGGGGCTCTCTTAGGTAAATCAAAAATCAACCTGATTGCCTTATTCTGGGCTACCTGGAGACGATGTATTTGAGTCTACGGGGCTCCCAGAAGGAGAGTACCGGCATAATCAAGCGTGGAGTTCACCATTGTCCCTAAGACCCCTGTGCATTAAGTTCTAGGTATAAATGGCAGAATGGGTTTCAGAAGTCTAAGTTGATAAAATACCCCTTTCACTACTTCCGAAACCTGAGCTTTATAATTCAATGAAGCTGGCCATATGCAACCAAGATTTTTCACCTTACGAGAAAAAGGGGAATCTGTGTCAAATGTTTTCAGACAAACATTAGAGTGTAGATAATTGTTGAGAAGATGTTTTGGGCCAAGCACCATATCCTCGTTTCTTTTGGATAAAGCTGAAACCTGCTTTCAGTCATCCAGGTTTTAATCGCATTGGCAGATTGCAATGATTTGGACCGTTGCTTCAGGTGCAGATTTTAATCTAACATACATCTGTGTTTCATCAGCATAGCAAGGATATTGCAAGCCAAATATTAAGAAAATGGCCATTAAACGTCGGAGATACACATTAAATAATATTGGGGCCAATGATGACCCCTGCGGTACTCCGTATTGAACGGGGAAGTCATCAGAATAATAACACCCAAGTTTGACTACTTGTGTCCTATGCTGTAGAAATGAAGAAAACCATTTCAACTCACCTGAGCAACCTCCGACAATCTATTCAGTAGTAGGTCAAATGGCGCTGACAGATTGAGCATGACCAACATGCTCAGATCACCAACGCCAGCAGCTGTAAAATATCATCCCAAACTGTCACCAGAGCGGTTTCGGTCTCATGACTGGGTCTGAAACCAGATCAATACTTATCCAGAATAAAATTATCCTCCAAGTGATCTTGCAACTTTCATAACTATCTTTTCCAGGATCTTTGCCGTCCATGGTAACTCTATAATAGGTCAATAGGTTTCTAGTGCCTGGTGATTCAGAGAAGGCTTTTTCAATAGATGCGTAAGAACTGACTTTTCTAGATCACAGGGCACTATACCCTGAGAGAGGGAGGCATTCTCAAAATTGGTTAAAAATGATTTTAGAGATGATGCTGATTGCATCGCCAAATAGGGGTGGATAAAGTCATGATCAAAATTGGTTGTTTTCAGTTTCTGAATTAAGGTTTCAATAATGTCTGAATTTACCAGTGAAAAAAGAACATTCTGATGGCTCAGAGGTAGATACAATCGCACAATTTTGAGGTGAGCAAATAGGGGTAGAGGAGGATTGTAAATCAATGTTTGTGCGGATGGATTGAACATTATCATGCAAGAAAGAATTGAACTAATTTGCCAGGGTATAACATGGAGAAAGTTTAAAATCAATACAAGATGGAGATGAAATATTTTTAATTATGGCAAAAAGTTATTTTGGGTGATTTTTTTGAAGAGGCAATTTGCAGTTGAAAAAAGAGGTTTATGCCTCCACAATACCTTTTTTATAAGCAAACAGTGCTTCTTTGGCTACTTGACACAAAAAGGGGACATTTCATTTTTGCCCGTTTTTTCCTTTTTTCGGTAGTTCTGTTTCAATACTCTTAATGAGTCTGAAAACCAAGCATTGTTTTTCGTTTTACTCTGTTTCTTTAATTTCAAAGGTGCCGTAGCTTCGCAAAATTATTTTTAAACCATGTTGTATTGCATTTATAATAAGTTTCACAGTCTATAATCTCTTAGGTTGGCAGCAAATTTACTGCCAATTGAGGTCCTGAAATTGCATCCAGAGATCTTTGACTGTGTAATAGGACAGGATTGGTCTGAGTTCCATTCTGAGAATTAGTATACTCTAAGAGGATGGAAAAGATTACCACCATGGGATCTGACCAGCTTATTGAAACATTTGATTGATGACACAGTGTCAACCCCCTGTACAAAACTATATCCAGACAGATCTATATAATTTAATCGCCAGTCATTTTTACGACTGTTGTTTTTATGAATAGATTTTGCCGAAAAAAGTCATTGAAAGTTTATTTTTTTATTTTTGGGGGTTACCCCGTGAGCCCCTCATCCCCCACCTGTTTTTATATATTCCCTACACCCCCAAACCCTTATCTGACCCCCCCCCCAAATTGCGACAAATGTTTGCAGCAAAATGTACTCAAAGCCAAAGAGCTTAACAATATAAGGTTATGTACAGTTCAAATTTCACTCAGTCGAGACCAATCCATATTGTGAGGGTCATTTCACCAAACATTTAAGTCTCCAAGAATTAACAATTTTAAGCTTTGAACTGCCTCTGACGTAAGAAAGAGGTTAACTTGTTCAAAGAATGGGCCATTAAGGCCAGGTGGTCGATAACATAAGAGCAATCGCATATATGTATTTGCAAAGGTGGATACAGTGCAAATGGCAATCTGGGATTGATCATCCCATTTAGGTCCCTGAAAATTAGTAATTTCAATTGTTGACCTAAAAATAATGGTCGCAGCACTTCCTCTGTCACCCTCCCTATTTTCAAATTTTATCTGAAAACTAGGAGGAATAAGCAGATGGAAGTGGGAGATTGAATTGGCCTTGAATCATGTTGAAGTGATCAAGACGAAATCCAATCTCAGGGAGGACAAAAGATCACACAAGGCAATAGCGTTTTTTACTGCCGATTTGCATTATTTAAAGCACCTTGAAGGGCTGTTCTGTTGCTCCATCCAATAGTAATCTTCATTGGCAAGGATGAGTTGTTACTTTGCTCTATACCCAGTCCTCGAAGTTTATTCAGTGTACGTAGGCTAATAGTTCCTGCCAAGTCCCGTATTCTCAGCATGGTATCACAGGAGTACATTTGATGTCACTAATAGCACCTACCTATCCCCACTTAATATAGAGCAATGGAGGGATAGTCAAAGTCAAATATATACAAATAAAAATAGTCCCCAACCCACCCGTCAGTATGTTCAGACATTTCCCTTCATGATCAAACAGCCGGACACACCGACGGCCGCCCAAGCCGAACGGGCCAGTTACGGCCTGCGTTGCAGGGAGGCTCAGCCAGAGCCGGCGCGTGAGCGCTTGTGCTGATGGGGAATGTAGTTTTGCGCAGCAATAGATTCCAATGCCATTGTTAAAGAAGCATTGCAATCAGAATTAAAAAACACAACTTTAAAAGAAACCGTGCTGCAATGTGTATTTGGGACAATTGCACAGTGCTACAATATATGGCTAAAACAATTAAACCGTAAAAAAAAGATTTAAATCATGAGAGCACAATAAAGTGCCATGACAAGAGCACCGGCAGCTTTAACAACAGCCCCGAGCTGATAGATCGGTCTGCATGCAGTAGGACTGCACCTGTAGGCTGTGTCCATCCAGAGTACATGTGTCTTTGTGTTTGTTGTGCGGCAAGCATAGGAAAATGGGTGTGGATTAGCCCCACACATTTTCCAGAGATTGATCTCCCCACATCCCATTACAATATTTCAAAAAAGTCCAGGCGAGCACACGCTCCCTGTGCGGATGGTCGCATTCCTAACACAAACCCTCCCAGGATTGGTTAATTACCCTGGTGAATCACCTACCTCTCTCCAGGGTGTCTGGCTGAGGGAGGCTTCATAGGTGCTAGTAAGCCCCACCCCCTCCACCTTGCTGCATTCTTGATCTGGAGCCTGTAATGGGTTCAAGGAGTCATGCATGCCTGCAGGCCTCCCTGGGGCCTTTTACAAATGCAGGTCCCTGGTGGTTTAGTGGCTGATAAAGGCCACCCTGGGGCCTTGTATTTAATAACACTAGCCTCCCTGGTGGGCTAGTGGACTCCGTGCAGCCCTGGGATGCAGCAGACAGTGCTATTAAGGACGCTGCACTCCTTGATTCCCTTTTTCCAGACTACATCCCTACATGGACCATGTTGTGACGATTGAGGCAGCCCGCGGCATGGCATCTCCTGCTACTACGCGGCTCCACCGTTACCACTGAAATGAAAGTTCGACGAGAATGAAGCAGATGTGAACCCCGTGTCACAGTAAGAGGGATTACATCAGGATTTGTCTGCGATAAGACACAGAAAAGGCAACAGAATTTGAGGGCTGCATACTTCCCCAGGAGGAAGTCCACTTGATCCTCATGTATCAGAAAGGTGGGTTGGCATAATTCTACTAGCCAGGATCTTAGCGATTATGTTTAAATTGATATGTAATAGGATAAGAACCTATATGAACTAGTCAACACATCATCCTTTCCTGTGTTCAGTTAAAGTGTAATTATCACTTCCCTCATAGAAGGAGAAAGCTTTTTCTTACCATACAACCAATAGCCTATTTGCTAATAACTGACCATCTTCCTCATACAATTCAGATGTCAGTCCCTACATTAGGCACAGACGAGGAACTAGGAAAGAATCCCAGTCCATGATACGCTCACGCTATGCTCTTTAGATAAGTTGCAATTGTTTGCTGATTGTTCACATTAAGTTCATAAAAAGTTTCCCAATTACTTTAATTGTATAATAGGCAGTGTGCATCCACAGGTGTGTGTCCCAACAGTATTAGCCAATGCATTTGGGAACTTAGTCCGTTTTCAGGGCTGGACACTGTATACAATGTATTTCATCAGAGTGTGAAACATACAGAAATAAATAAATAGATCTACTCAAGAGAAAATAAAAAACGAATACATACCCCATATATGTCATTCATACCATAAAGTTGATGTTGAAAAGAGAAAATTAAGAAAACCAAAGTGAACACATGTGGAAATATGGCATCACAATGTGCTTCATGTCTTGAAGCTCTATAGCTTACTTTACTACGTGCAAACAGGAAATAAAAGGGTTTACCTGGCTGTGCAAAAAGCCTTTTAGAGTCTACAACAAAAGGACAACAAACCAATTGTATGAAACATCTATGTGGTAAAATGAGGGTGAGTATTGAAAGAGTGAAATATATTGTGTGTAGGTACCTTGGAATTTGTAGTCATCTCGGTGACATAGCTCAGAGAATCACACCTAAATTCTATTACATGCCCCTTATGAGAGGGGGCTCAGTATCCAAAAGTACATGGATGGTAAATGTCCATGACTGGCCACTCATTTGAAAATAGATTACATTAAAAGGGAATTACCAGTCCAGGGTAATCAATGTATGAGGATACATCCACATTTGCGAAGATCAAATGAATAGAATACAACAACAATTCTTAAGAGAAAGTGGTCCTGGTCTATTAATACATAGGGGCACATCTCAAGGCTGCAGGTAGTGTCATTGAAACAAATCAAATGAGTGAAATTCCAAAACAGTTTACAGAAGTCAGTGGAATTCGAAGATAACACATGAAATTGATCTCTTCATTTATGCCCCTGGGGGTCATAGCATCGAGTCGCTCTATCCAATGTCTTTCTTCGGTCCAATCTTATGCCTAGGTTCTCGTGTATATTGTGCTTCGTGATAACCTCTACAATCTGGAAGCTAATATGACTAATGTTGTGCTTTTTTCTGCCCACTGGCGGGAAACTGCTAAGTTCACATTGCTGTTTCGGATGCATGATCTGTGTTCATTCCACCAATTTTCCCTGACGTTTTGACTGTCCAACATAATATATCCCGCAAGGGCACTTGTTGCAAATCTGTTGATCTTGATTTTCTACCCTATACTTGGATGGTTGATTGTATTCCCCTTAGTTACAAAGCAACAGTTACTACAATGTAAATACGGGAAAGTCCCTTTTCTCGTTGTTTCAGGTTGTTTGCTTTCGGGTCTCGTTTTGCCGAGATGTTCTTTGAGGTTTGTTCTCCGTTGGTATGTAAATGTGGGAACGTTTTGAAATGGATTTTCTACCCTGCAATCACTGGTTATAGTTCTCCAATTCCTGTTGATCACTGGCTTAATCTGGTTGCTCTGTAGAGAATATTTAGACACATATTCCAGAGGGGGGGATAGACTTCTCATTCCTTTAATCAGCAAGGAGTTCCTCTCATTGTGTATTGATCAGACGATCAGTGGCTGTTTTGATTTCATCTGCCATGTAGCCACAGGCTAGAAACTTCTCACTCATCTTGTTAATTTCTTTTTCGTATTCCTTGGGATCACTGACGATCCTCCTGACACATAGCACTGGCTAAAGGGTACGTTTTTAATAAGACTGGGTTGATGGAAACTGAGTCTGTTCAATAAGTTATTGCGGTCTGGTTCTTTTCGATAGATGTTGGTAACATATTTTCCTTCCTGCACCTCGATTACCACATCAAGGAAATGTATTTGCTTCTTTGATGATTCACTGGTGAACTGGATCCTGGGATGAATAGTGTTCATGTAGGCAAAACGTCCTTCATGGTTTTCTTGTGTTCCTTTCCAGATGCCAAAGATGTTGTCGATGTAATGTACCCATAGGGATATGTAATTGCGCCATACTCTGTGTTCAAGAATATATTCCTTCTCAAATGTGTGCATCAAGCAATTTGTGTAAGAGGGGCCATCATTGCCCCCATGGACGTGGGAGATGCTTGTGGATAACAATTACCCTGGTACTGAAAGTAGGATTTTTTCTGAAATGAATTGCAGCAATATCAGAATTAATTCTTTGGAGGCTCTAATCTCTTCTTCATTAGGGCAGGAAGATAGCTCAGGGGCAGCGTGTTTGTCTTGGAAACCAGACAATGCAGTGTAACACAGGTTTGAATCCCGATCCCGCCCTTAGAAGCCAATCTCTGGTATTAAGCGCCTCATAAAAGACCAATTATAATTATAACACAGGTTCGAATTATAATTATAACACAGGTTTGAATTCCGGTTTCGTGCTTAGAAACTGGTCTTCGGTATTAAACACGTTGTAAAAGAACAATCCAATTATATATTACATTCCTAGAGCTTTGGAAGTTATTGCTTCCCTTATAGACAGAGAATGTGTACCCATTTCCCTGCTTCCCTAGCATTTGGTAAATCAGGCATAACTCACCCAGACGTCTTTGTCAGCATACTAGCAGTTGGAGGTCCAGGCCACCTTCAGCAACAGGAAAAAGATTCTGTTGGGCATACAGGGATGAAAGACCAACATGAGTAGCATGGCAAATAGAGACTGCCATAACACATCTGCTGCCATGGTGTTGAACCGCATGTGAGACTGTCCATGAAAGCTTTCAGCCCCTTTCAAGATGGTTGAAGGGTGCAGACATTCCTTCTATAATGGTGGATTACTCCTTCGAGGTCACGCAAGGAAGAGACGTGAAGACCACTAATAAAAAGAGAAACACAGTAGCCGACATTGAGATGTAATCCTCCTGAATCTCCGGTTCCGGTCTTGATACTCTGTATGATTGTTTTCTCTGCCATTCCCTCACCAGTTCTCATCATCCCCTCCAGTCTTCCTTACTTCATGGTTGTCTACAAGCCCTGATGTCTCGTGTTCCTGAGTTGTAGGTCGCTCCTGCTAAGTTTATTTCATACCTCTTCCTTGCCCGGTCATTTCTTTGGATTCTTGGAGTCTCAACACTGGTTTTTTCAGTAGCTGATCAGCTGTTACGCTACCTAACTTGAAAGAAAGAACCAAGACAAGGTGTTCAGGTAATGTCGGCCATTAACAAATTCATCAATTGACTTCAGTATTTCCTGGATGAATAGGGCTATCAGAATATTGTCCCGGTGCTTGCCGGAGGTTCTGTAATCCACTAGCTGCAAGGTATTGTATCCATTTGAGTAGCTGTGACTGTGCTGTGGTTCGAATATAGAGTTTGATCCAAAATCTTAAAGGTTCCACTAATACCATCCACTGATCTAGTGGGAGAAACCCTCATGTCCCACAAAGATTAAATATGTGTAGTGCTTCTCCCACTATAGAAGAATCTATACAGAACTGTGGCTTGTAATTCACCCCCCTTAACTTCGAGCCATAAGAGGTTTGTGAAAAAGGTGATCTTGCAATGCGCAGATATGCAATATTTGCAGAGTGTCACTTTCATTTCTTCCAATATAGTCCCATCATTAGTGTAGGGATTGTAATTTTCTAATCTCCTGAGAGTACATTCGAGGTTGGACAATTCTTTATGGATGGTCTTCAGTGCCTCATTTTGCAACATGACACAAATCCCTCTAATGCACAAAATATATGCATCCCATAAAGCTTCCTGGAAAGAAACAGAGCATGAATTGTTTGCAAAATAAGGTTTTATTTGTACTCTGCTCTCGCCTTGAATTAAAATGTCAGTTAAAGTATTGGACTTAAAATGCCAGGGAGAATGTTGAAACCTTTATCTGGGACCATTCAGTTCCAATGTATTTGGCGAGTGGTCCGAATATGTACAAGACAATATTTATTTATTTATTTTATTTATAAAGCTCTAAAGACAGAAACCCGTAGGCATGGTAGAGCTAGACAAGGACAGACAACAAGAAACACAGGATCAAGGCCAAAGAGAGAGGGCAGTTAATAACTGAGAGGGAAAAATGTTCAGCATGGTACTGTCAACCACCTCATAAAATAATGTGAAGTGACTGAGAATATGACTATTCTACAATGCCTGTCATGCACCAAGGAGTAGACTGTATACTCCAAGGCATAATGAACCAAGAAAACATGAGAACAAGCATTTCCCCCAAGGCATGCACATACTCCCAATGTACCAGGGCGAGGATTGCTTTGATCGGACTCAGTTGGACTAACAGTGGTCAGAGTAACTAGTAAATCAATAAAGTGTTCTACCTCAAGACTATTGAAGAAGTGGTTTATTTTTATTTTTATAAAAGATACTGAATTTGTTAGGAAACAACATTGAATCTCGCAATCCATATTCCATAGGCACTTCCTCACAGAAATGAAGCTCCGCCTAGCAATCTGCATGGTTGTGCTGAAATGCAGACATATTCAAATGTTTGCTCCTTTACATTGCAGCTCTCCATCCACTTGAACCCTCTGAAAGAACAATTTACATTCCATGTATTACTGGTAATGTAAGTAATACTAGGGGGGCAATGACTGGTCTCAGTGCAGGTCCAGGCATAAGTACTGTGCTAAAGCACTTTGCCTTGCACAAGTAGAAATTGATGAAAGAAAGGTGCAGTTTCTCAGAGGAGATTTCTAAGCTAGTTGACGATGTACTATCTGGTATAAAAAAAATCGTCAAATTATTCCGACATGATCTTGTCTCTAAGTCATCATTCTTGGCTTGTACTCCCTGCATGTTTTGGAGCAGTTATCTATTGTGTCTTGGTGACGTTGTCCCAGAATGCATTCATGCTGATCCTTTCTTCCCTCTCATTGATGCTCCTCTTGTCTACTGTAGCCTGCAATAAATTGAGTTAAAATGTTAAGGAGACTAGTTTCACACCAACCATGTTAAAACCTGCCTACAATTAATTTCAGACTGTAGTGTGGTCTGGGGGATGATTTGAGGTGGTGTCTGCACGTAAAATGGCCATTTCCACAGGCATCCTATGGTCTTCATTTATCGCTGTCACTTTCTTCATGAAATCGACTCATGGCTGCCTTTTGCAATCTTCTTCCATAAACTCAATCAATCTGTAATGTTGTGCAGGAAATTTAGAGAACCACGTGTGCCTGTTTGGCAGACTACGTAAAAGTTAATTTGTAAGAACAGTAATAGATACATAGACACACTCATGCTATTACCTATAAGAATGCTTCCAGATGTCAACGCTGCACCTGGATGTATTTAGGGTGACCAAGTCCACATGCATTATCACCTACCACTAGAGATTTCAGGGCAACACTCTACTAGAATCAGAGCCCAATGAAAAGTGTGGGGTCCTACACTATCCCTGTCCTTACAAACTATACAGAAGCCGGTAGCAATCACAGTCCGGCGAACATTGCATCTGTAGGGTGTAGACAGGCAATGTAAAGTGGTTGAGTTAAATCTTGATTGTACTCAGGAAGATCAAGGATGGCTGCCCCCTCATAGATCACCTATGTATTCAGGAGAGCACCTTGCCATATACAAACACAAGAGGGAGTCACGTTTGAAGTGATGTTGGAACTTTGGTGGTGATTAATCATCTTGAAGAGATCTTCCACAGTGAGCCCCTGAAGAAGGTTCCATCAACCAAGTCTAGGGACTGAAACATGTCAGGATGTTTGTACTAAAACACAATTGGGGCAAATTTGGATTTTTCTATGGCTAATGTGTTTTGTAGACCATTTTGATACTTTATTTGGTGTTAAGGTTTGTAGAATTCCTTTTGTTTAGTGGATGCCGTTTGGTGAACTCTATTTTTGCTTCTTGATTGTGTATTTAGAATTTTGATGAATTCTATAATAAAGGTATATGTTTTTTGGGTAAACCGTTTTGTACATTGAATGTTTGTTTGAGGGTGGGACAGATATCACTAACGGGACATATGTTCTTTTTTTTTCCCGGCTGAAAAAGTAAGCCAGTTATAGAATTATTTCTATGTTGTTATAACAATCCATCTTTGTACAGTGACAGCATGGACTATATTGCAATTTTCGCTTGGGGTCAGGAATGAATTTGACACTTCATCTCTAGCTGTGGGAAGCCCTTTGTGGTTTTGAGTTGAGTGATGGTCTCTATGGCCATGTTGAGGCAGCTTTGGAAGTTATAGATGGCCAGACTATAGTCTGAAGGGACTGCTGTTGGCTTTCTGATCATCAAGCTGTAGCGAGGACCTGAGGTACTGACATTAAGTTAGGACGGAATTCTGTATGGGTTGGTGGGTGGGGAATGTTTGCAATTACCAGGTTTTGCTGGGAGGGAGACGCTGACCGGCATTCTCTAGTGGTTGAACCTTGGAAAGTCGAATGGAGGAGAGACAGAGACAGTGCACTTGATGTAGTGAGTCATTTTCGAGCCAGAGGTTGATGTCCCCTAATAATTTTAGGTGAGAGCTCACTAGGATTAGCTTGAAGTAAAGTTGGGTTTTTGTGTTGGGGGTATGTATGTGAGAAAGATGTCATAGGAAAATAAAGGCAATAGTATACATTTCAATAGTAAGGATTCTATGTCTGCCAAAGGTGCAGCATCCTTGTGTCTAAAGTTGAGGGGGGTATTTGAAAATGATGGCGAAGCCGCCACCACCAGTTTTACCATTATGGTCATTGCTAGGAATTCCGGAGCATGTTAGGAGTAGAGAAATTAGGCGTGTAAGTACTAACATTGTGTGATAAAGAGCATGTCCAATTGCTCGTCTCTGAGTAACTCGTGGTGAAATGTTTGTTCTTTAGAGCGGATTTGGAGTTGATGAAGACGGCTCTGAATTTTGACTGGTGAGTTCAAGGGATAGGTGGGTTAGTAGTTGTAGTGTTTATGGAGGTGCAGAGGAGGGAACAAGTGCAGAGTTGTTTGCATGGTGGGGCAAGGTGAATGATATGATGCCCAAGGACATGAGAAGGACCATTGTGGAGAGTAGGCTGAGAGTGGTTTGATGGAGAGTAGGAGGTTTGATGAGTAGGCCAGGCTTGGGAATCTTTTGAACAGGCTGGTTGGGTTGTGGCAAGTGGTTCATGGTTGAGGCTAGGAGTGTTGGGCTCGATTCAGCCGGTGGTGATGAGAACAGTGCGTGGGAGACACAAGCCTTCGGTGCTTTTCCAGCTGCTGGTGCAGTAGTTAGAGGGCTATACATGAGTTTACTTATGCACAACATGGTGAGTGAACTTAAGATGGCACCTAGATTGGAATGTCAATACTGAGGGTCTTAGCAGTACTTGACTTGTTAGCGATGCAAGTGCTCCTGGTGAATTTAATAAGTAGTCATGCCTTAGCAGATTTCTGCCAGCTTTCATGGAATATCAGTGCAGACTTTCTGCTTTGTTACAAGTATGCATCTGAGCGCTTACCTCCTGGCCAATCGTAGCACTTTAGGTTTAGTGTTCAGTAGGCTGAGAGACTTTACTATATTCGTCACTGGTTTTCAGTACTGATGCATGGTTGGTGAAGGTTGCTATGTGATGCGGGGGCACCAGTAGTGTGACTTCTGGTGGCCGGCGTTTCTGATGCTCTGTGCTGATGTAAGGTTGTGAGGCTACGTCTATAAGGGAGCTTGTAATCAATGTATAGGAAGCAGCTTGAACATGCAATGTTGAACAGATCGGGGGGTCGGTTCATGATGTCACAGTACATGCAGTGCATCATGATCAAGTGGATGATTACACAAATGTTTCCTAAAGTTTGCAGTGCTGATGTTGGGTTACAGCGATAGAAGCTAATAGGGTAGGGTGAGGATTGGCAATTGGCAGCAGGGAATCTACCTGCAACCAGGCAGAGGTGCAGTGGGGAGCAGATCACCGAGTCTCAGGTAGGGTGTTGATGGCAGGGTGTGTGGACCTAGGTGTTAAGGAGGAGCCCTTCCTTGAAGAGGAAGGTCTTGAGCTCTTTTCTAAGCTGTAGAATTGATGTGGCAAGTCTCATGTTGATAGGGAGAAGGTTCCAGAGTCTTTGAGCGTAGACAGAGAAGGTCTGTCTTCTGGTCCTTTCCTTCCTACACTGTCGTAATTCAAGTCTGGACATTTCCTTACTTATGGTGGATCGCAGGCCTGAGATGTATCAGTATATGCTGATGTGGTTCGATGATAAACATTTGAAGATATCCTTTGCTATTGACTGGTGTAGATGAATGTCGCTTTAAGGGGTAGTCCTTTGTTTATTTCAGTTGCAGCCGCTTGTTTGCGTCCAGTGATCCTTATACGATACCACATGGCATCATGACTGAATGTCAATGTGGTTAGGCCCCACCAGAATGACGAGCGTGGCTCGGTGCCGCAGGTAAAACGGATGTCACTTCTGCCAGCTGCCACACTGGACGGGATGGAAGGACTGTCGCGGTAGGAGAACAGGCCCGAGAAGGCAGGTAGCACCAGATACAAATGTCTGCAGATGTGATTAGAGTTGTGGCATGCATTCAAAATAGCAGATCAGGAATCTGGGCATGAGAATTTTAAAAGCATGCTTAGTGCAGATTTATGAAAATGGCTATGCGCATTTGAAAGCTTTAGTGTCTGTTACAAATTTTCAGTCCTAAGAGATGTTCTGCTTTAGTCAGTTTGTAAATAAGTAGGTGAACAAAGGGAAATACTTCTTCAGTGGATGGACGAGACCAGGAATTAATAATGGACAATTTCTGAGGACAATTTGAGGCTAGAGAATGTGCACATTTTGCCAGGGATTCCAGCCCTGGCCCAGACTTGGTGTAGATGGATGCTGGTGGTCTTGCCTTTTGTGCACATCAGCACCGCGGTGGTGCACATGGAGTGCACACTCCACACATCAATGGTAGTCTGTGTTGCAGCAAAGGAACAACTAGAAGAGGTAAAAACCTGGAAGAAAGAGTCATATATCATCACTCCTTATGTTTTATCTAAAGTCAACTTCACATTTTTGAAGAGCGTCATTGGAGAACCATACCTCTCTCGTCTGATAAAAGTATCATGATACCAAAGAAGACACCGTCCTATGCTGTAACATGCAGAGCATTCCTTAACCAGTGTCATCCAAATTTCAGGCATAGGAGAAGGATTGTGTACTATATGATGTGGACACGCTGCCTGGAGGTGTAGAGGGACTTCAGACATAATGGTCATGCTGTTTCCTCTCCAGTGAAACCAGAAACAAGTATGTGTACTGTACTATTGAAAAACAATGAAGTCCAGCTTCTGGCGTGTCAAACGTATAGCAGGTACTGGGAATGAGACAGACTGGCACTGACACCACAAGCTATGCGTGGAGAGTCAGCATCGACTTATTAAATCAGCAGTAACCATTCCGCGAAGGGCAGGTATTGAGTAGCCATGACCCACATTAGACAGATCGGTGAAAGACACCCCACGCGCAACATCTAGACATTCTGGAAAGATCAACCATGTAACACATTCAATTGAAGCATGTAGACTAACCACGCCTCACTCCAGATAGTTAGGGTAGTTTAAGTCACGCATCACATCACTACCGGAAGATTGGTGGAAACCAGCCATGCATCATTTTAGCGGTCAATCTCACAAATTCTTGCTCAGTTACTAAAGAGCTATTGGGTGCAACCAATCCATTGAACTCAGATGAATAAGTGGGGGAAGCTAGCCGCCTGATTTAGGAGAGGTGGCAGGGACGGCCAGAAGACCACAGCCAGGAGTGTTGGAGGGTACCACTGAACCGCTACCAGATGAGCGCCGAGGACGTATTTTGGAGGTAATTCCTAGATTATCCAATGTACTAACCAATCCAGCCCACTTCCTCTCCTCCAATGCAACCCACAACCACTATACACACCTATGGGCTAGCCAAACTACACATACACACACCAAGCATTAATTAACCTTCACACTCAACAAACCTCAGAAACACTGACCTTACACCAGATGGAACACATCAGTGCACACAATGCACAAAACACCAAATTTACCACACATAATCGCACTCCAACTCAACTCACTGAGACATGTACCAAACATCCAACACAACTCACTCAGACATGTAACAAACAACCACTACACTGGACCCCCTGTTACGGATACAACAAACCAGCACACACAATTATACACCCACCCTAACCGCACACGACAAACACACCTAAAACCTAACCTAACTTCAGTATGATAGCTAAATGCCTCTGTTTCGCACTGGGCTCATTATCCGCCACAGGAGCTACATTTGGGAACGGCAGGGCTCTGGGAGCAAGCCCTGCTCATTTCCTAAGTGTGGCAGGCTGAAACGGTGTTAGTGTGAAAGACAGTCATAAGAACACAGTTTCAGCCTGCCACACTTAGGAAATGAGCAGGGCTTGCTACCAGAGTGCCGCCATTCCTAATGTTGCTGCTGTAACTGAAAATGAGCACAGGACGTGGTGGAGACATTCAGTATGATAGCTAAATGCCTCTGTTTCGTCCTGGGCTCATTATCTGCCGCGGGAGCTACATTCCGGAACGGCAGGGCTCTGGGAGCAAGCCTTGCTCATTTCCTAAGTGTGGCAGGCTGAAATGGTGTCCGTAGGACTGTCTTTCACACGGACAGCGTTTTAGCCTGCCAAACAATATTTCCATGACCTTCTCCCCTTCGTGCTACTTATGCCCAGAGCAAACAAACAGTGTGTTGCACCAATTTATGTCTGTGCTGCCGCCAGTTCTTGCAGGGACTGAGAAAAAAACCACACTGAGCCATTTAGCTGTTGTCATGGATCAGTTGTTATACAGTGAAATACGTGTTAGGTGATGAAAGATGCATAATTCTGCCTAAAGAGCCTTTTCATTATCTGACATGGGCTTTCAAGGGCTACAAGTTCTGGATGGATTGCATTATGTATCACGTGATATTATATTAAGACACGTGAAACAATGTTTTTAAAATCAGGGTGTTATCAAATACATGCCACATTTCTAACATGGGTTTCATCTCATTTGCCCATGTCCTTCGCATGGACCTTCTGCATTTCCGTATTTCAGACCCTGACACAGCACTATTGCTCAGGTGCCCCTGTAGCTCTGCCACCCCTTGTTATAATATCACACTTCAGGAAATCGACAGCGTTCTGCACGCGCAGGCAGGTATCACTTTTGGAGAAAAAGCACCTTATGTCATGATTTTCCTCCAAGTTCCAAGAGGAATCGCTATGATTTGCATGATGACTATCTTGCATTGATGCATTTTTTATTTTGCAATCAGCTGCCTGGGGAATATTAAAATCTCAAGTTCTGTTTGCAAATACAATGTATGCTCAAGGGATTGCTTACATTGAGCACCTGCGCAGAATGTAATTTAGAGTATACTGGCTGAAGTCTATGCTTTGTTTCATGTAATTGATCCATACACCGGACTAAAGAACACTGGTGGATGGAATGCAGTGTCAACCTTCACACTGAATGTCCCAATCGTTTTCCTACATTGTGAAAGTCTTTTTAGGAGACAGCTTCTAATAAAAAAGAATGCAATAAAGAGGTTTTTGGACTTATTAATGTAATTGTGAAGGTATATGTTATTCCCTCTATTTATAAAGGGAAAATGAACAGCTAAAAAATGAGTGCAAGTTCCAATGTACAAGTTCCAATGATATCGCCCGCAAGTAGCTCTCCACTGTTGACCCTCCTATGAAAGTAGCTCAAGCCAACGCAAAGGTTGTACCAACGCCTTACGGTTACACCAAGCCGGGCCGCTCAACCAACCAGCACGCAAGATAACGCACTCAGATGGCAGTTTCTCCTGGTTCTGAACCTATCCTATCATCCTATCCTCAATAACACAAACGGCCCTCTTTTCTTGCAGAGCCACATGAGCGCCTGGAGACTGCCCCTGGATGGTAGTGGTGTGCTGTATAAATCAACAAAACATAACCTAACATAACAATTAAAACTATAACAGCTCTGTTGAGAACCATGAATACTGTTTCTTTCGAAGTATACTAGCCCCGATGACAAGTGATGTACATTCCCATTAAATACTTAGCCGACCAAGTAAAGAAAATGTTATATGCTCTTGTCAAAAGTGTAGCAGACCTGCTGGTAAGTGCTGGTCTTGCTCCAATAAATGTATTGAAGCTATTCTGAGAATTATGAATAGAGACGTTTGGGCACTAGGCCTTTACTCAACTTGCGTTAGGAGTTGATTGTGTTTGAACCCGGGTACCTTGCACAAACATGGATGTAAAGAGTGAATTCCTTTATTAAAGAGCAATGTACCTGGGTTCAAACATAATCATGCTCTGAGAATTGCCTTACAGCACACGGAAGTGGACGGGAGCTGGTATTGAGCACAACACAGACACATTATAAACATTGCCTAACTACGTTTCCAAACATTCAATAGAGACCCTGCTTAGACCTGTGACTACCATACTATAATGAGAGTAAAAGGCTAGTATATTGCTGCTGGATGTCGCCATTGTGATACCCAGATGAAACACATATTGTTTACCGCCGGGACCATGCAGCACAAGTTACCTTCTCAGGATTTGAACCTTGGACCATACAGGCAAATTATAAATCTATGCAGTAGGTGCTTTAGCTCAGAACTATACTTCCTAACAAGATGTTCCCTATGGAATGTCATTAGGTCTGTGGGACTGTTCCAGACCTAATGACTGGCTGGCTGTGTCAGACCACTGGTTAGCCGTTCCGCTAACCTGCCAGTGTCTATAACCACCCGTTTAGAGAAGCTGGCAAGTTGCAAAATAAACCAGTGTCTTTGATAGGATGGCAGGGTCAGGGTAGCATCAGTCACTTGTCGGGTATAGAAGTCTTGGAGAGGCACAGCTCCACCTCACTGATGAGACCCAGACAGGTTGAAAAACACGTGTCTGGGGTTGCTGTTGGTACTCTTGTTCAGAAGAGAATTGCCTAGCATTTCGGTGCTGGACTGCCCTTGGACAGGACAAAGACTGATATGTTATGAATATTTCTCTACTATGAAAGGGATAGTGAGCTAAATAATCTGGTGCGACTGAGGCCGGTAGAGAGACTCCAAGAACTTCCCTGTTTTGCATATTAAAAAGTAACCTTGGGTCTCACCCTAAATTGCTAGGGTAATCCAGACGTGGACCCCTTGCTCACTGTTCTTATAGAGGCACAGGTCCACCTCACTGATGAGGCCAAGCCAGTCCGAAACAAGTATCTGGGGTTGCTGTTGGTACCCTTTTTCAGAAGTGAATTACCTAGCATTTCGGTGCTGGACTACCCCTGGGCAGGACAAAGACTGATATGTTGTGGATATTTCTCTTCTGTGAAAGGGATAGTGAGTTAAAAAATCCAGTTGAGACCACCCGACTGAGGCTGGTAGAGAGACTCCCAGAACCCCCCTGTTTTGCATATAAAAGTAACTTTGGGTCTGCGTTTGCTGTTTGTACTCTTGTTCAGAAGAGAATTGCCTAGCATTTCAGTACAGGGCTTGCAGCAGCACAAGATTTCTCAGGTTCTATGAGGAATAGGAGGAGCAGTAGCAGGAGAAGAAGCAGCAGGCGCGGCTGGGCTCGTAGCTGCACGTGAATTCGCAGGTTCTATGAGGAGTAGGAGGAGCAGGAGAAGAAGCAGCAGGCACAGCTGGGCTCGTAGCAGCACGTGAATTTGCTGGTTCCAAGAGGGAGTAGGATGAGCAGTAGTAGGAGAAGAAGCAGCAGGCGCAGCCGGGCTCGTAGCAGCACGTGAATTTGCCAGTTCAATGAGGAGTAGCAGGAGCAGCAGGAGATGAAGCAGGTGCAGCAGAGCTTGAAGCAGCACGAGGTTTCGCAGGTTTTATGAGGAGTAGCAGGAGCAGCAGGAGAAGAAGCTGGCGCAGCCGGGCTTGCAGCGCACGAGGTTTCGCAGGTTCTATGAGGAGTAGCAGGAGCAGCAGGAGAAGAAGCTGGCGCAGCCGGGCTTGCAGCAGCACGAGGTTTCGCAGAACAGCCGCAGGAACTGGCTGGGTGCTGACCAGGGTGCTGAAACTGCACTTCCTTTACCGGCTATCCAGTCTCCGCGATTGGAATTGAAACACGTTTGCACATTCATACGTTATAGGAATGCTAGCATACAGTAGTCATGCCATAAATCAATACGAGCGGATAATCTCGTGGCATGCTGAACGTAAAAATCACTTTCACAGAAATAATAAGAAAATCAGACGCCATATTTTGAATCTCTTTTTCCTACATATGTGTGTCTTCAAGTAGATCTATGTTTTGTTTCCGGTGACCTTTCCCCCCGCATTTCTGGGGATTTATTACCGCCAATATACACTCGTGCATGTGCGGTTCTGCAGGCTGCCAGCACTAGGCCAAAAATAACCCGAGTACGCGTTCAAAGCATGTTTACACAACGTGAAGGTTACTCCGATGGTAAAACCCATGTGCAACCCAGGTGAAAAGTTGCATTGCAATAATAGTTTATTTGCATTTGTGCAATCAGTTTATTTCCCTAGTTCCTATTGCACTTTCACTAAAGTTTCTAAAATATGACCTTGGGTCTTTTTTCAAAGTCATTTTTTGCGGTAATGCTAATACCGTGGCAAATTGCTCTTGCACTAGTGCAATGTTCCTGTAATCAGTGCAGGAACACAACCCAAAGCTGCTGAAAATCTAAATAATATTTAGCTGAAATGTGCTCAACTCCAAAAGGGGAAAATGACGCATTGAAAAACGCGTCACATTCCAAGACCCCCAGAATCCATATGCAAAGGCAACACCTTTAGCGAAAGAGGCCGATGAAAAATGAGCATCACAACACGCTCACCCCACACAGAAAGAAGTAAAAGGTATTAAGACACGTGACCCAAATGTATGAACAACTCTGCAATACGACTAACGCCTATATAGATTTGCCTAAACTCTCCGAAAAAGTTCCTTCTTATAATCTTTCATAATAGAATCTCGTAAGCGCAGCCATCTACAATTAAGAACCCGGTCTCGAGTTTTACAATAGGAGATCTGAAGAGTACACACTTTTTTCTTTCACTAGTGGCAGGACTATCTCAGAAATACAGCTGCTCTTCATTATGACACCCCTATTTCAGCAGATGGTAAAACTAGATCCACGTTTGTCCCTGTGCTTCCTGCGGATAACTGCAGAGATCTTTCTGGAACCCCTTACCAATGAGTTGTACGAATACGAGGATCAATTAATGAGGGGAGCCAAATGTCCATTTAAGAATTCTACAAACACTAAATGTTCACTATCACATCTAGAGAAGGATCTGCAGATCCCCATTCACCTTCCACGTTACATATGATCCGACTTCAGACCAGTACCCATCTTAGCAGAGCTCTTTACAGCGCTGCCTTTGATAGATAGCTCTTCACGTAGCTGCAGTGCTAGTGCAGGTCGGAAGAGCATGTCTGGCTTAGGAGGGGGCATGAAGGGGCATGGCTGGGGGCAGAGGAGGCAGGTAGGAAGTGGAAGAGAATAGGGATGCTGCCAGAAGTGGAGAGAGTGTAGGGAATTGCGAACACGCTCAGGGGCGCGAAGAGGGAATAGGGGTGGTGGGGGTGCCTTCTTCAAAGTGGGAGAGAGGGTGAGTGGCTGGGCAGGAAGCAGTGTCAGACTCCCTTTCCAAGCAAGTAAACCGGGTAGAACAAGAGGCACCGAATGCAAAAGGAAGTGATGTAAAGGTGGCACAGTAAAGACCAACTCAGAACAAAACCGTGCGGGAAAGACACAGAAGCCTCCGGTTGAATTACAATCTCTTTGCAATAAATGAACAATGCCAGACTTAATTACGTTAGATTAAAGAATGCTTTGGACAGACAAACATCTCAAGATGCCTACAATGCACTTTTCAAATAAGTTAACATCCACCCCTAGTGAGACTGATGATGTCTTGTTGGGGGGGTCAGGAAAGGTCCCAAGGAGAAAGAGGGGTTCACGTTGCGAGCACCATATTGGCAACTGAGAGAATGGCGTACTTGGTGCAAGGTAGCAATTGTACATGTATCTAGCATAGTGAATGGGATATAGGTTGCTTTTAGCGTTTCCTTGTGTTTAAGTTGATACATTT
Organism: Ambystoma mexicanum; assembly: GCF_040938575.1. NCBI lineage: Eukaryota > Metazoa > Chordata > Amphibia > Caudata > Ambystomatidae > Ambystoma > Ambystoma mexicanum. Next base: position 140,223,149 of record NC_090930.1, on the reverse strand, counting down.
AGATTTGCACTTGCGCAGCAAGATAAATGTCAAAACCGCTGATGAAATACAAATGCAATATAGACATAGTGTGCCGCAAAGCGCCTAGAAACTAGACAAGTAGGAGCTTTGTAATGCACATGCGAGAAAGGAGATTTGTCCTGAAGAAACCACTGGGAAGAGCACACAGTAGTTTTGAACATATATGCACTGACATTTATGCATGGGGTTCTTGAGAGAAATGTGTTTTGGGACAGTACATGGGGAATGTACAAATCTGTATGCTGTGTGCTTTTTCACAGTATGCCAGGCCCTGCAGCCAGGATTTTTGAGGTGAACTCCGTGTGACTGGGAACACGGTTTTGCAGTGTTGGATTCCGGGGGATGGCAATGAGTAGCCGTGACAGGCTGGCTTTTAATGACTTGGGACTACTGCGGAAAGGAGATTCAAAGTATATTGGAGTCTGTTACTCATTTTTCAGGGTAGCCCGGCCATCTGCTTTTGACCAAACAATAAACCTGGCATTAAGGGACACCTAAGGCCAAAGTTGACTAATACTTGATAGTTTTCGATTATTTTCTCAGGTTGTGTCTGGAGACCATGCATGTTCAATTGGTAGTCGTTTAGATTATAGTCAAACAAGTATGCCAGCAAGTCTGGGCGAATGAGATAGTTATCACCAGTTCAAAGGAAACTTGTTTATTCTGACTCCTCCTGATATTGTTTAAAGTGTCCTTGCAAACCATGTCTATCACGTCTCGGGTTAGAAGGCCCAAGCCACCTGGAACTTGTAATTATTTATGTTATAGTATTTACAGAGTGCGTGGCTTTGGATTCTGTATATATGTGTATTTTGGGGACTTTTGTGTGTGAATATGATTTCATAAAATCTCTGGACTTCTGGTGCTATTGTTTAAATTCAGACTCTGAATCATTGCACTTTGCACTTTATCGCCTATGGCGACGTGCAGTGAAATTGCTTAAGTAGTGGTGGACTTACTTTACGAAGATTGGGATGTGATTGGGGCCTGTGATCAGTTAGAGTTTTGTATGGTTTTGTTATAGTTAAGAATAATTTGGATGAATTATTTTTATTGCATAAGTAATGTATTGGAATGTAAATGATGTATTGTTTTGTAAAAGTTCTTTTGTATAGGTTTAACCAATCATGTGAGCGGATGATTTGTAATAAAATATGTGGGAGTGTTTTAACTGTTGCAAAATGTACATAATGTGAAGTGTTTGTGTGGTTCAGGGAGATTCAGGTTAGTTTGACTCTACAGCGTCATCTAGCTCCTCCTGGCAGATTGTACAATAAACTTGTTTAACGGATAAACATGCACTTGCTTCTTAAGTGGTGGGCCTATTTTGGGTTAAGGTGATTTGAGGCCCAGCCACACAGTCTGGAACAGAATGGATAACAGAGTCCATGTATGTCCATATATAGCTATATATACATGTTATAGTGCAGCAGTCTCAGCACTATAGTTCAGCTTAGTATTGAGATAGATAGGAAATCGATAACAATAAATTGCTAATAACTTTTGACTTGTCTGACGGATTTAGCTGAAATTATGAAGAAAAAGTTGTACTGAACCCCTCCACTCCAAACTGGAAATTTGGGGAAAGAGCTGTTAAAAAATAAAGTGTTTTTTTTTAAAACAAAAACCACAGTTTCGGCCTAGTCCCCATTCATTTTCTGATAGAGAATTAGGGCAAATATTGCTTGAGCACACAGCGAAAACTGCTGGATGGAATTGGACCAAGTATGAAAAAACATGGGCAGGAAGCAGTGACTTTATTTCTGGGGGTGTGAGGAGGTAGAAGGGGAGTTGTTTAGTTATTGCGTCCAGAAGTTTTATAAATATTTGAGGGAGAAGGGGATGCCCCCTTCTCCCAAAATTATAGGGTTATCTCCATGGAGCATTGCAGCAGACAGGCTCTTCTTTATGACTGATCATAAAAAGGCAGAAACATGCCCTTTAGAGGTGAAAAAACAATGAAATGGCCCCAGGCTAGAGGTTGGGGGTAGAGGGCACCATGTGAAATTGGGGAGTTGGAGTAGGGCTAGGGACCAAGTTTACAACACATAGCACTAACGTTTTGTGTTAGCTGCGGTTATTCAGCGGGTTAACCACAGCTAACCAACATAAGGAATGAGTGTTTCACGGAAAGGACGAGAGTTGGGGAGAAGTGGAGAGGGCTGGGGAGGTCAGGAGGACTTGAAGGGAGCAGGCACAGATGAGGGGGGTCCTGGGTGAGCGCTTGGGAGTACAGAGAAGCATTTTAATGTTTTCGTTTTTCCTGATAACTTCAGTTATCAGATAACTACAGAGAGCCACGGCTATCCATAGTATACACCAAATCTTTAGTGCTGATTGCACAACTTGATCATTTTATGATATACTGTGACAACAAAACCCAATTATTCAGTATTCAGATTCGTGATTTTTATTGTCGAATTCAGAACATGAATTGCCCTTGCGGACATGTGTTTCGAACAACATGTTCCTTATGTGACGTCAAATCCATACTTAAAATGTAAACAATGGCAGAACGTCTGCTCGTTCTCAATTGCGCTTTGTTCTAACGTGATGTCCAAGTCTGTAAATGAACTAGTGATCTACTTGTTAACATCTACTGTCCTTAAATACTGGTCTTAAACCATGTGTATTGAATCTGAAATTATTATCATATTTAAGTCTAAATCTAAACCTAAATCTTGACTATTATGTAACTATCTGTGCTTCATGATAGGTAGTTGCCATTCCCAACATTTAGCCCCCATAGCGGATAAAGCTTGGTAACAGCAATCATATTCATCACACTTAATCCCAATGGGTATGTTATCTCTGAATAATTTTTAATATCTTGTCAGTCCAAGGGGATAGGAAATTCTGAAAGGAATTATGACATCATGTTAGAACAAAGCACAATTGAGAACGGGCAGACATTCTGCCATTGTTTACATTTTAAATACGGATTTGACGTCACAGCCCATGTGCGCGTGACGTCAGCTGCACTATATAAATTAATAAACAAAATGGCACCAGCAAGCTAAAGCACGTGGACGCCGGACAAAGGCAGGGACCCCTGACTGCGGGAACCTGAATGGACATAATTAATCTTGAACATTAGGTGAGTCAGCCTAAGATTATAGGTGGAGTAACACCTCTGACTAATTGAAGCACACATTGAGATCTGGGTGGTGAATTCAAAGCCTTTGCTTAATCCTGCAGGTTCATATGAACCAAGGCAGACATTATATAGAGCAGCATAGGACATTTAAGGAATCAAGCTCCCTGATAGTAGCAATTGTATGTTGTTACTTACCACTATCAACCCTCAATAGACTTGATGAGATACAAAGCATTATACATGTATTTATGAAGGACATTTCAGATAATTTAGGCCAATGGTGTCTAAGGAAAGACATTATTTACTGTGGTTTAGTACTGGTAAGGATGCTGAGGGTGAGCCATTTTCTAAGGATTGGTCACTCTGGAGGTGTTAAGATTGGCAGCATGGTTTGAAAGAGATTGATCTGGTGCATGACATTACTCTTTATATCAGCAGTAATATATGTGACTGGCAATTTATTATGCAACAAAAGTAACAAGAGCCCGTTTGGGGGTGTGATTTATCTTGCGGTATGGGAATATGGGGTTACCAGTCAAATGGTCGAAAACATTTGGTCGACAGACAATTTGGTCGACACCATTTGGTCGAATGCCAAATGGTCGAATTTTTTTTTTTTTTTTTTACCCCTTTTTTGGTTTTTTTTGGGGGGGTCCCCCCCCCCCAACCCCCTTTTTTTTCTTTTTTCTTTTTTTTCCCCACACGAAAACCCACAAAACACATATATATATAAAAAAAAAAAATTCGACCATTTGGCATTCGACCAAATGGTGTCGACCAAATTGCAGTCAACCAGTTGACTGGACAACGGAATATGGCTGTTCTCATGAATACTCGACTGGATGGAATGGTGATTATTTGCTTAAGATCATTTTTGTCAACTTGAGATGATGATCAATAACTAGTAGGCGAATGACGCTGAAGTACAGCATGTCCCAATGTTTGAGAGTAGAACTAAAGTCTTAATGCATGTTTATATTTTTTAAAGATTATTATTGAATTGTTGACACACGTATTATTTGACGTTGCATATCTAATGTGCATCTTTTGTTTCCCCTGTTTTCTGACCCTTCTCTTTGTTTGTTATATTCGCTGATGTTGATGACAAACCTTTTGTTCTCTGACTTATGCTTTTATGTTTGGTGCTGTAGATGCATTATTAATTTATCTTCTTAAAGTTTTGCCTTGAAAAGGACCATGTTGGTTGTAACACGTGTCGGCAAGGGCAACTCATGTTTTGAATTTGACAAACATCAAGAATCATAATACTGATTATTTGGGTTTTGTCACAATATATCATACAATTATCAAGTTGTGCCATCAGCACTAAAGATCTAGGGCCTGATTCATGGCATATTTTGCACGCTGCAAAGGACTTTTCATTGGTGCTAAGTGACTTCGCACTTTCAACAAACACCCTGATTCATGGAATATTGCAAACTGTCTTTTTGCCATGCAAAGTCACTTTGCACTGCAAAAATGCACTTTGCACTGCTCCACCCTGATCATGAAACAGTGCAAAGTGTATTTTTGATGTGCAAAGTGAATTTGCATGGCAAATAGGCACTTTGCACTGTTCCGTGAATCAGGGTGTTTGTTGGTAGTGCAGAGCCACTTTGCACCAGTGAAAAGTACTTTGCACTGTGCAAAATATTCCATGAATCAGACCCTTAGTGTATAGAACACGTAAGGATATGTTTAGATGAGCACATTAGTTGATCTCACACTATGTTTGTTTAATCTTGTTATGATGTGATATGGCATTTATAACACACCTGTCTTCATTTGGCAGGGGCATAGCCTACATGTGCCAGAATCTGCAGTTATCAACTACCTTATTGTCTTCCTTCTTGTTTGTAAGAGTTATATTCTAATTGCATAACCTAAGTGCCTTCAATCACTTGGCTTATCCGAGCCATCAGTATTAGCCATCTGTAGTACATTGCTAATATTCGAAATGGATCCCAAGGTGTATGCGCTTCAAGTTTGATAGATTTGCATTAGAAAATCATAAATCAGACCATACATATTTGTCAGTAGGCTAGTATCGGTGAGGTCAAATAAAACCTGTATGTCAATTTGGAATCAAAAATACTGCAGTTTACAGACAAAAACTTGCCAAAGGAACTATGCTTAAAAACATCTTGTTCAAATGAGCTGTGCCAACTGCATGGCCATCAATTTCGCCCTCTGGGCTTTGTCAAGGCAGTTATGTATTTGGCATAGACACTGTCTGGTGCTGCCTCTTGTATGTATGAGGAAGCAGACTTGTTATAGTCAGTATTTCAAATTGTCTGTTACTTTTCCCCTTATATTCTCGAAATGACACTACTTGTGAGGCCTAGTCGCCTTCCTGTCTGTAGGCGTGTGACCGGACCTGTCCCATCCCAGTGCATTTCTCAGAGTTCTTTTGATGTTTGATCGTATGCTCCCCCCTCATTGTTCCCTCCTCAAATTTCATTTATGAACTCTTCATTCCCGTTCTCTTCCTTTTCCACAGTTTTCTACCTTCTTTCCACCCTGATGTAATAGTCTAATTTCTTTTAAAAAATATAGGCACATTGATGGACTTCCATTTTCATTATCAGCAGCTCAAGTGAACAGAAAGGAACTTGTTATTGTTTCTGTGCCAGATTTCATACCTTCTTCTTCCAACGCTTGGATAGATTGCATATTTCTAAGCAGAGACCTGGTAAAGTATGTCTACAAGGCAGTGATATCACTCCTTATAATCTCTGGCCTGCCCCGGTACTCACTTCCCTAGACTTGGAGGGTCTAAATGCTAGGTGTTGTCGGAACAACAACAGAAGTTCAAAGATTCGGTTACCCTTTGTACTAAGGAGTTCTTTTCGCTTAATGAGGTGGGAACCACACATTTCCTTATAATATAATATAATATGGGATGCTTCCAAAGCAGATTTTAGGGGTCATGTTATTGGGTATGTGGCAGTAAAGAACAAAGCAGCGAGACTGGAGGCAATTACACACCTTAGAACCATTAAAGTGCTGGAGATGGAGTATATAACATCTCCCTCATAATAGAGCTCATAGCGGCCAAATGTAAATATAACAAGCATTTGGATATAGCATCCGGGGTGTTACTCAAGTACTACTCAAAGGTCTTTGGTGGAGAAAAGAAATCTGGAGCACTATTGGAATACTACCTTAAAGCCTGTAACCAAAACCATAAAGTGGCAGTTCTGAGAGTGGGCGATGTTAAGGATTCCAATCGGGCGTCGCACACTAGACCAGGACACTTAGTCTTAGCCTGGGATGTGGTGCTCAATAGGAATGCTTTTTCTTTAATTTCAATGAATTCAAATTGAGCCTGTACCCGACCCGTCTCACGCCCCCTTTTTACAAATACCCCGGGTCACAATGGACCATGAACCAGGCCGGTTGGTGAAAATACAATATTTATTTATTTTTAAAAGTCACACAAATCGCACAAATTTTAATACTGGACAGCAATCACCAATGGGGTGAACTAAAAACTACTGAACTACACTTGGTTAAACTTCTACAAGGACATATCCAAAGCACAATTGAATAGGAGCACTTTTTGAAGTTAGGTAGATATTACCCAAGTTAAGGTTTCCCCCTGCAATATTCCCTCAACCCCGGAGCATATAGAAAGAAGCAGCAGATAGTCAGGAATAAGAGGCAGCAAACAGAATCAACATCCAACCTTCCCTCACAAAATAAGATCCAAAAACCCTTTGCAAAGGCCTAAAATGACACTAGGATTTTGTAAAATAATTAATTATAGGTGTGTTTAAAAAATGGTATACATATGTTTTATCACAGTATTAGGGATGTTATCTCACTATCAAGCATAAGGTAAGGTGTCACAAAAGCATACAGTTCACAAAGCAGTTTGAAATTGAAAACACAGTGCAGCCGGATTTACACGTGGAAAAAGTTGCATTTACATTTTTTTTGGTTTAAATGTCAAAACGTTTTTTTTCTCAGAAAACAGGTGAAAAACACTGAATTGCAATGTGGATTTTGGACCGAGGGATAGATGCACAGCCCAGGGACAATATAGAGGTGAAAGGAGATCTCTAGCTACAGAACTGGATGAGATTTGCAAGATAGAAGAAGGCCTGCTTTTGGTAAAATAAAGCCGTGGAAGAGAGAAAATCAGCTTAGAAACAGGACAGGTTTCATAGATTATTAAGACTATATTGTTAAAGAGGGACACAGTAAGATCCAAGGTTGATTCACGACGTCAACCTTGTCACCCCAGCGTTCAACTTTATGTGGAAATTAGTTTGATTACTCAAAATATGACCGTGGGCTTATGATCTACACAAGACAGATTTAATAGAGAGATGGCACTAGCACTTAGAAAGTCAAGGACAGGGTGCACAGAGAATTCTAGCAGTTTTAACAAGTTACCAGGGTATGGGTAGGATTGCTTAGAGAGTGGAATAAAGACAAAAGGGTCAAGATGGGGAGACTATGTGTTTCAGTCCACGCTTGAGTTTTGGGATTTTGGATTTTGGAACAGTCAGGGTTCTGGTCACAAAAGATTCTGGTCACCGGATAGTGGACTCTCCTGGCAAAAGACAGCTGGGCAAAGGTCTGGTCACCGGATAACAATGACAGCTGGATGGCAGGGTTGCAGCGGGCATGCAGTTAGTATGCGAAAAAACCATGCTGGTCTCTGGATACTTCCAAAAAGAATGCCACATCTTTTCCCTGCTGTTAGTGGGATTTCTGGGTTGAGGCCTTGCTGTGGAAGGATCCGCAATGCTTTGGTCTGGCAGTGGAATCATCTATGCTTTTGCTTTGCAGGGGATATGGAATCTGCAATGCTTTGGCTTTGCAGTGGGATCTGGAATCAGGCAGGATGAATGTGGAAGATCAGGAACGCAGGCACAGGAAATTCAGGAAAGCTTCTCTCTAGAGCCTTGTCAGCCACCCTTTATACAAAGCATAGTGACATCATCGAACTATGTGGTGGGGCAGGCTTGGCTGAGCACGCCTCTAAACAAATGGATTGGACAGGGGTAATGGTTGACTCCTTGCTCTCAGCCGGTTGGGTTTCAAGGGAATGATGTCAGATTTATGATGTGAGTTTTACAATGTCCAGACCCTCCAACAGTTACTTTTTGCTAAAATCCAGTTTTGACATAAATGGCACATTTGTACAGTGGTAGCTTTTTAACAAATTACCTAAGCAGGTTACATATTTTATGCAGCACATGCCAGTCCAACCCTGCAGTCTGTAAGACATTGTATCGCCCTTTTAATCATTTTTGGTCATTTTTAGTGTGAAATATTCGCCCTAAAATTCTATAACTTTATACATGTGTGTGGATTATTGGACCCGCTAATCTCCATAGCTATTATATTATTTGCCTCCAATTGGAAGTCGCTCTTGCACAAGGTGTGGTGGAATCAGGTGGCCCGTGTGCAAAGAATGGAAGGGTGCCTACATAAGAAGTTATCGTGTCCACCAGCTAGACTCAGTGCTTGCCCCTGTTTGAAGACTTTTTGAATGCTCTAGTGGTAGGCCATTGTGGCGACCCTCCCCCTGGCACCCGGGAGGGTTGCACCGAATACTGGGATCACCCGGTGGGATACGAACGCTGCAATCACACAGCGTGCGGACCGCAGGGGGCACCCGGCTGCATCTGGATCACCGGATGCTTGAGATAGTTGCTGAGGGCACCCAGCTGACACCAGCCTCGGCTCTGGGGGCATTCAGGCCGGGGCTATGACAATGGCCGTAGTCACATGGCAGGACAATGCCAGTGGGACCGTGTTGCCCAGCAGGGGCACCGTCCGGATGCAGTGTCAAACAGGTAGGCCCTCTGCATACTGCCCGGCACCCACATGGGGCAGACAATGAAGACGCAGGAGTCAGTTCTGATCGATTGACGAGCCGGCATTGGCTCGTCCCTTTAATTAGGTCACATGGTCACCACCATGTGACCATAGCACCTACCCTGGGAGATACCATGCTCCCAGGAGTGGTGACAATCAACAGCCATGACCTATTTCGGCACTTGTCGGACTCGCGAGTGCACCGTGCAAACGCCAATTTCTAATCCCCTAAGAAGACCGTCATGGAATGCTGTTCTGATGGACGAAGTCTATCAATAGTTCACTGTATCTTCCACTCCTCTCTCACCCTGCCCCTCCTTCACACCTTTCTTTTCTTTCCGAGATTATGGCCCTCATTACGACCCAGGCGTTGGACCATGGTGCTAATAGCACCATGGTCCATGCCGGTAACTTACCGACTCTGCCATGGCGGAATGGGGAATTACCGCCCCATTCCGAGCACATACCACTCGACAGCCCTCCTGGTCATTGCAAGTTCTCTTGCTGGTGGGTTACATGTTCATTCCTCTGCTGCATTGACCTTTGGGCTCTGTATTCCTGGAAGAAAGGAAAAAGAACACTTGTGAGCATTTCATAGAGCAGGTATGAGGCAATCAAAGGTGGCACTTCCAACCAGGTACATAGAGAGTGGACAGGGTGGGACACCTTCCCAACTACCTCACCTATCCTCTGGGGCGGGACTAGCTTTGGCAAAGATGCTGGTAAGCCTCCAGCCCTGGGCTGAGAGGAGTCACTACTCCCCCCCCTTACAAGGTCAGATCTCTGACCCTGTTACAGTTTACATAGCATGGAGAAGAAAAACAGTGAGTTTAAATGGAACTTTGGACGCACAGCAGAGAGGGTAGGCAAGCAACAACAGCATTTACATCCATTTGCATCCAGAGTTGTAAATGGTTTAGAGCAGAGCTATGCTATCATGCCATCGTTGAGAAAGATATGCTAGCTGTCAAGTGGGCCTTAAAGACATTGAGACAAGTTGGATGGGGAATACAGTTTGAAGTGAAAGCAGGTCACAGATCCTAGATGTTGCTTTATGAATTATTGTACAACGTGCCAGTATGTACTGTAAGGAAGGCATGGTATCAACAGTAAGATAGACACAAGTGACCACAGTTCAAGGGTGTTCATTGAAATTCAATTGGGTTTGAAAAACGCCTATCTAATCCTAGATCTAAAGATGGGAGCAAGCTACGACCATCAAATAATAATAATGCAGTCCTGGTGGTGTCTTGCAAAAATAAAAAGGGCCTATACTAATAAACCTATTACCGATCCTTACCTCTAAATACAAATAGTGTGGGAAAGAAAGTTATACAAAAGAAAAGTGTTCAAGAAATGATATACTAGGATATTCAAGCCGTTGGCTTCCCTTCCCCACGTTTTTAGCACGGGACAAGGTGGCACACTCGAGTTTAGCACAGTCTATGGCAATCTCTATCACGAGGGTGCAGTTCAAAACACCCAAAACAAAAACATCATTGCCATCTGTGCCAAAGTCTCTTTGTCATTCAAAGTCTCTTTTTTCAGAGGGCCTGATGCAACAAACAAACTATAAAGATTCTTTCCTTTATGTATTTCACACATACACAATTTTCTTAGGTGATTTCCTATTCACATCCGATCCCCCTCTGCTGGGCTCAGATCCACTTTGACACAAAATCTTCAATCAATCTCCCTGCTCCGGGCTCGGACCAATTTATCTGCTTTAACACACACTTGTTTTAACGCAAAGCTTTCAATTGCTCTCCCTCTGCCGAGCTTGGACCAACTTTATCTACTTTGCCATAAACTTTCTTTACTGTATCAACATCGAAGGCTTTCGATTGTGCACAGGATTTTGCTTGACCCGTTGCAGAACCACTTCGATTCACAATCTTTTTCCACTCTTTCACTTTTGTCAACTCTCAGCTCGATACCTGTGATTGAGCATTCACACGGTGCTGGACCACTCTGTCAAAGTTATTGTATCTTGGTTTTAAAATTCAATCATTCATCTGCAGTTCAACTTTACTTGCATTGGTTATCACATGAGTTTCATACAATGTTCGTTCCAGCGCTTGCCATGCAATGTTGCCGCTTACAACCTTGACTTCAATGAGACCAGTCTTGTATCGGTCTCCCCAACTCACCGGATTTCACTGATGCTGCTTAGTTGTTGCAGCCAAGGACAGTACCACGGCAGCTGGTGATTCTCCCCGATCTTGATTGTCGACGCGGGAGGGCCTTGGGTACCTATGACACACAATACAGGATTCCTCAGCCTGGTTTCCTGGTCTTACGCTTTCTATTCTCTTGCTTCGTGAAAGTAACGGTTCCTTGTTGAAAAGGTCTAGGGAACTTCCCTCCTTATGATCTCTTTGTGTTTCGCCGTCTTTCTCCTCATGTTAAACTGCCATCTTGGAACTGCTGTTTCCTTGTGTGCTTTGCCTCGCTCAGAGTGTGCTCCCGTGTTCCGCCTTTAATCAATGTGGGGAAGTGTAATGGAAGTCAGGTGTGTGTGATGGTCAGTAATTGCCTGACCTTGCCTGACCATTGTATTGGGACACGTCCGGTATACGGCTCGGGTGTTAGTCCGTTCTCTCTCATTGCAGGCTGTCTGTGACAAGGTGCTGGTATTGGACGAGTGGGGGTTGTTGAGTTCCTAAATATCCAACCTGGTAACATGGGGGTAAAGGTGTTACAGGGAAGGGGATACCGCGTCTCACCATCCAGTGCCCCACTCCACTCACACTCCCCAAAGACCCCACACCCTGGCAATTCTCTCGCACTGGTCTACCCCCACGTCCTGGCCACCTGGATGACAGATCCCCGGGCACTAGTGGGTTAGACACCTTCTGGTTTCTCACAGTACACAGAGTTGGGAGAGGGGTGTGCAGAAACACTGGTTTGATGTTATCACTAAACCTGGTGCAACGTAATGGCTTCACAAGATTGTGGGTGCTCAAGTGAATAACCAGGCATGTCAGGTATTGGACATTTTATTTATGTATTTATTTATAAGGCGCTGAAAGCCCGCAGGCATCCTAGCGCTGTGAACAAAAACACAACTTACAACATGAAAGACAAAAAAGGAAGCAACAAACCTTCAACACAGTGGATATAACATACCAAAATTCATCTTAATGCAGCCCTTTTCAACAGGAAGTACAAAGCCCTTGGGCTAGTACACTATGGGTTTCAAGTTTGATGAACCTCTGGGCACATACTTGCAGTTACTAAGGTAACTTGGTAAGTTACTAGCCCCACATCCATCCAAGACATAGTCCGTATTTTTCTGGGTACACCACTCATCAATTTCCAACCTATGTAAAATGCTCAGATCTACGCATCTAACCATGGATGGAGCCAGGCCAAAACTTTGATCCTTAGTGCATCTTTATGTTCTTTCCCAGCTGGCTTCTCAATGCTGGTGATGATGAAGTTCCCATCATCCATGACAAAGCCTCGTAAGGTCTTGTCCCTAAGCACTGGCATTGAAGACTTCCTCACTCAAACGTTTTTAGGGTTGGATGAAAAATTGCTGCCTTTCACAGGATGACCTGCGCCAACAGCTCCAAGCATGGACTTCCTACGGTCCACCAATAATGGAGGGTGTAGACCTCACAACCTCTCATCTACTGCAGAAGGATGAGCGAAAAGCCCAGCTGCAGGATCAGAACCAATGATAGGACCCAAATCATTGGGTGTTGGCTGTGTAATTAGTGGAGCTCAGTCCCCATCCCTTGATGAAGAGGGAGACTGGACAGGAATGTCTGAATTGATCAGATGATGTTGCATCAATGGAGGGATTAAGGAATCCATTTGGCATGGTTTATCCACTCTCAAAATGTGATAATTCCCCACACAGTTATCCAAGGAGTCATCCAATTACAAAAATCATCAAAGTGTTGACATAAGTTCAATTGTTTAATTATGTTGGCCTATATCAACACCTATTGTTCAGGGGTGGTCTGCTTCTGGGAGTTATCATCCAGGTTGGACACTTCTTTTAAAAAAAAAACATTCTTTATTAGGTTTTCATAAAGTTAAACAAAAGGGCCATGCACCGGCCGCCATAAACCAAATTCCCCCACAACCCTTACCCCCGCATGTATCTTGACCCTCCCCCACCCTCCATGTTGGCTGATAGTGGAGCTTGAAACAAAAGTCAACGTTACGTGACATCGGGGTGTCTGGCAGCACACTGTGGCAGAGACAGCTCGCTGTGTGACGGGGACGGAGTCTGCGAATCTAAATCATCAGTAGTTGATATCAGGTAAGCTATGTACGGGCCCCAGATGTCCGGAGGATGGGCATGCAATGGCAGTGTCTTAATAAAGCTGGATTCTACATCTTGACAATACGTGATGTCTTTCAGCCAGCATTGCAGACTTGGTGGCGGTCCTTTCCCCCAGTTGCATGCAATTCTTCTGTGTGCTAGGACGAGCAGTAGGTTTATCAATTTCCGGACTGTATCTGGCAGGTGTTTGGTTAGACCTAGCCATGTTAGTATGGGGTCAGGGTTCAGTTGCGTTCCAATTTTTGCTGACGTTTTCTCCAACACCGAGTTCCAGAACGTGGCTACTACGGGACATATCCATGCCAGGTGCATGAAGTCTGCTTCGCGGAATCCGCATCGGCTGCATGCTGCAGATATCGTTGATTGATGGCCGTGGAGTTTCGCAAGGGTTATGGTACACCTGATGAAGGTAGTTAAAATGAATATGCTTATATTTTGTATTGATCGCTACTTTTTGAGTGAGTCTAAGTATATATTTCCAGTCTTCATCTGCTATCGTGATGTTTAATGATCTCTCCCTTCTCCTTCTGGGGCCTGAGTTGGTAAAGTCCTTTCGGTCAGGAGAGCTTTGTAAATGTTTGCTACTAGGCGGCTTTCGTCTTGAGCTTATATTATACCGTGCAGCAGTGGCCAGGTAGGAGGTTGATGTGGGAAAGTGGAGATGATGGCCTGAAGAGTGTGTCGTAGCCTGTAATAGATTAACGTGTCTAGAGCGTTACTGCATCCTATGTCGGGAACCTGTTGCAGTGACAAAAACGTGCCTTCCAGAAAGAGGTCGTCTAAGGTTTTCACTTGTCATTTTTCAGTCCATTGTTGAAAGACCCTTTCTGAGGTGATTGGGATTCCCGGTATGTTACTCACTGGGAGGAGGGGGGAGAATCTGGTTTGAACTCTGCTTCTCTTAGCCATCTTTTTCCAGATTGTGAATGTTGTGAAGACAATGTTCATCAGCGTTTGGGGTGCTTGTGGTTGGCCGAATATGATGGCACGGAGGAGATGGGGTGTCGCCAAAGCTCTCTCTATCTGAACATGGAGTCTGATAAAGTGCATGACGTACCAATGGCTGAGAAATTGAGCTTGGGCAGCCCAGTAGTAGTTCCATGTCTGGGAGGGCAAGTCCTCCCTGCGACACAGGAAGAGTCAGAGTTGTGTATGCCACCCTTGCAACCTTGCCCGCCCATACCAGGTCGAGGATCATGTTCCTGATACATTGAAAGAACTGCCGTGTCAATACTAAGGGAATGTTTGAGAAAAGGTATAACAGTTTCGGGAGAATAACCATTTTGACCAAGGATACTCTGCCCCAGAGTGTGAGCGGGAGCGATTTCCATCGGTTCACTTTGTTTTGAATAGCATCCATCGTATTCTCATATTTCTCCTGCAGAATATCACAGTTGGATCTGGACATACCCAGATACCTGACTTTTGAGTGTTGCCACTTGAAGCCGAAGTCGTCTGAGAATTCCCTGGTGGAGTCAGTGAGGGGAAAGATTATGGATTTTGAGTTGTTGATTTTCAGCCCCGAGAAATTACTGAATTTCAACACTGCTCGCATCACTGGGATAGGTTTTCATCGGGATCATGAAGAAAGGGTGCGACGTCGTCAGCGTAAAGGGATACAATCATTTTGTGTGGCCCCAGCGAAAGGCCTCTATGTAGGTGATGGAGCCTGAGCTCTGACGCCAGGGGTTCCATAATTAGGGCAAATAGCAGTGACGACAGGGGGCATACCTTGTCTCATTCCTCATCGTAGGTATATTTTGGCTGAGTGTTTGTTACCTAGCGAAATATTGGATGTTGGTCGTTTGTACAGGAAGGCAATCAATTGTATGAAACATTTGCCGAGGCCAATGTGTTCTAGTACTGCATAGAGGAAGGGCCATTCCACCAAATCAAAGGACTTTTCCGCATCTAATAGAACCGCCACTGCTTGGCTTTCTGGGTCGAGGGCTCCCATAATGCCAAACATCCTTCTTAAGCGAAAGGATGTGTTTCTGCCTGGGATGAAGCCTGCTTGGTCAGCCAGTACCATGGCGGGCATCAATGGCAACAACCTTTTTGTGAGGATGTTTGCGAAAATGTTTTTGCCCAGGTTTATTAGTGATATAGGTCTATACAAAGCACAGTCTTCTTTTGGTTTGCCAGGCTTATGGAGGAAAATTATATTAGCCATGTAGAGTGTTGGTGGTAATTGGCCATTAACCAAGGCCTCATCGTAGACCTGTAGCACGAGTGGAGCCAGGAGGTTCGAGAAGGAGTTATAAAAATTCACCTGTTAGGCTGTCCGGGCCGGGCGCCTTTGTGTTCGGCAGTTCTTTAATTGCTTTGAGAATTTCCTCTGTGGTGATAGGTTCATTAAGTGGTTCTAGGAGTTCAGCGTTCATTCAGTACTGCGTCTAGGTATTGCGCCAGTTCAGTAGGATCTGCGGTGTACCGAGAGTTGTATAGACTTTGATAGAACTTACGGACTGTTTCAACAATGTCGTCTTCGGAGTAGACGAGACTGCCTGTGTGGTCGAGGACTGATTTGACCATTGAGGATTTCCTCTCAGCCGCAACAAGTCTTGCTAGGAGCGCTCCGGGTTTCTGCCCTTTGCCATACTGGTGGATTTTGTGATGGCTAGTCAGAAACATTATCTTTCTCTCCGCTGTGGTTCTGAAGGTTTCTAGTTCTTCTTTAAGCGCTGCTAAAGTGCGGGGGTTGTTTGCGGATAAATGTCTTTGTTCGAGTTCTTTAAGGCGGGTCTCACTCGAGGCCAGTTCTCTCCTTATCAACTTGAGAATCCTGTTTTCTTTTGCTAGTCAGACCCCTCTGACAAAGCACTTTAATGTTTCCCAAAGTGTACATGCTGAGGACACAGAGCCTTGGTTTACCTCAATGAAGGATGATATTTTGGCTCTTAGTTCATCAGCGACGACCTGGTCCAGGAGGGCCCCGGGTCTGAACCTCCAGTGAGGTCTGTTGTTGCCGCCTCGGGACATGACGCACTCAAGGGTGACTGCTGAATGGTCTGATAGGGATCTGGGAAGGATTTGTCATTCACCCCATTGAAATCTGCTGCGTGAGGATACAAGGAGGTAGTTGAGTCTCGAGCTGGTTTTATGGACCCAGAGTAGGTGTATTCTCGGGTTTCCCAATGCTTGTATCTCCAGCTATCCCTGAGATCGTAGGCTTTGCATATTTCAGTAATTTGTAGACTCACCTTGGAGAGGGGAGTCGCCGTGTTGTGTGACTTGTCTTTGCCGAAGTTTAGCGGTGTGTTAAGGTAATCTCCCCAGATGACTGTGACTTTCCTGTTGGATTCTAAGTGCGTCAACACCCAATAAAAGTTATTGGAGCCATCTGTATTCGGGCCGTAGGAGTTTATAAGAATGATTTCCTCTCTGTCGATAGTCCCACGCACCAGCAGTGATCTGCCTTCCATATCTTTCCCAGTCAGTATTAGCTTAAAGTTGGTTGTTTTATTAATTAAGATAGCGACCCCCCTGGCATAGGAGGAAATGGAAGCAAAATACCTGTGGAAACCCCAATCTCTGGCCCATAGGTTTTAGGAGGCGGGGCGCAAGTGTGTCTCTTGGATAAAGGCTACATCGATTCTGTGCTTGTGCAAATACTGTGTTATTTTCTTCATTTGGTTGGCTGGTTGCCGCCTTTAATGTTCCATGTGGCTAGGTTAAATTTGGCAGACTTTTTCTCGCTTTTCCAGCTGAGTATTTGGAAGCTGCCATGACTACGGATTCCGATCAATTTTTCCTATGTGTTTGTCAGCTGAAGGCCAGCTGTCGAGGAGGCGGGTATTGATGTGGTGATCTTGGGCGGGGCCGGGCGTGGGTGTCCTGGTCTTGACTGGTGCATGTGTAAAATAACAAACTTGTCTTAACTTGGCAACCCCCAACTTGCCTACTTTCTCCCATCCCAACTCGCGAGCAACCCCCAACTTGCTTGGCATCTTTACCCTCCCTGATAACATCCAACTGGTGGACTTTAACTGTGCTGTGCAAGGGGCATTAGGAGCCTCCCAAGTTGTGCGGCTCTTGCTTGTTTACTCATTTACTGTTTCCGGTGGGATTGTTGCTGTGTTCGTGCTCCTTCCCAGTTTCCAGCGCTTGATTACAGGGAGTTTCTTCGTACTCTTTCTCTCTGTGGCAGTCCTGGGTTGTTGTTAGACGGTGTACATCCAACCCGGTCGAGATATGAGCTGGCCTCCTCAGGCGACTGGAAGAATTGGGCCTTTCCGTCGTGTTGCACTGGAAGCTTGGCAGGAAAGAGCATCGAGTAAGGTATCTGGTTGTCACGTAGTTGATGTTTGATACTTGTAAAGGATCTTCTTTGTGCTTGGACGGCCGGCGAGAAGTCTGGGTAGAAGTGGATGGTGTCGCCATCGTACTGTAGGTCACCCTTCTCTCTTGCGTGTCCCGATCTTTGTAGTTAAGTAGCTTTGTGATGATTTGGCGAGGCGGGGCTCCTGGGATCGGTCTTGTTGACGGGATCCTTTGCGATCTCTCAACGATGAACAGACGTGAAAGCGCTTCTGACGCGAAGACTTCTGTGCATATTTCTTCAATGGCATCTTCCATTCTCGACTGTAGCTGTTGTTCTCTGACCCCGACTAACCTCACATTATTTCTTCTGGAGCATCCCTCTAGGTCTTCATTCCTTGCATTTGCTATTTTCATTTGAGCTTCCAAAGTTGACACTCTGGCGGTCAGAGTTGTCGTGCCGTCATCTAGGTCGGACACTCGCTGTTCCACTGTGTCTAGACGTTCAGCATGCATATCAAGCTGATGTTGCAATTGATCTACCTTGGAGGAGAGTCCATCTATTTTGCTGTCAAGATTCCCAATCCCAGCTTTCAGCTCTAGGAGAATTTCTCTGATGTCAAGCGGTTGGGGAAGATTTTCTTCCTGGAGCGCATCATGCGTAGGAGACTCTGGTCCATTGTTGGGTCGTGGAGTTCTGGACGTGCTTCCGGCCTAGAAGTTTAGCTTGTGTTGTGACTTATCAGACTTCCCCATGGTGGATATGAGCGGGTCAAAGGTTGACGAGGGAATAACGGTACTAGCAAGGTATCTTCTAGTACCGTTGAAACTGGGCGGATCTCTGAAAGTCCCCTTGAACTTGATCCCCTGAGCGTAAAGGAGGTGTTGAGCCGTTAGGACGGGTCTGTTCTGGATAGGCACAGGAGTTGATGTCCTGCCACCTATGCAGATAGATTATGGTTAAGGATGGTGGGTTTTAGGAGTATGCGTAGTTTTTGTATGGAACTGGGTGAATGTTGTTTGTAACACTTAAGGTCGTTCTCGCTGCAATCTGGTGTGTAGGACTTTTTGTGGTCTGCTCTGTGCTCCTTGGTTACTGTGGAGTGTTCAGTCGACCGAATCGCAGTGCTACGCTCTTAATTTGTTCAATTTTCGGTTAGTCTACTTCAAATTTGCGGCAAAAAGGACAGTGTGTTCAATTATCCCCTGTCTGATTGTTGCCTCGTAGATCTTTACTGTGCGCCTCTTGCGCTTGTGCCTGTGGGAGTGGGTGTCCTGTGGTGTGGTGGTCGGTGCTGAACTCTGCTTGTTGGATGCCGCCGGAATAATCAGTAAGGCAGGGCGGTTTGGGCAAGCATGTAGAGTTCACAGCATTCAACCCAGTAAAAATTGTCAATGGGCACGTTCGCACAGGGCGCTGTACCTTTTGTATTGATGGCCGCCTCTCCTTCGATCACGGTATATGTCGCTGTCTGTCACGCAGACCCTCCACGTGGGTCTACTGCAGGATTACAACTTGCAGGCTTCTATGTCGATCGGGGCGGGTGCCTCTATGACACCGGAGATGCGGAGTGCGAGATATGCTGAGTCTTTCACTCTTGTCTCGTGTCCCGTTGTTTCGGGGCTGGTGTTGCCTGCTGTCATTGCCATGCGCCTTTGCAGGAGTGGAACATTGGGAAGGAGGGTTCCCTTCCTTAAAGTTAATTGCACGTTGGTTTCTGATTCTGGAGTGTTGGCGGAGCAACTCCGTGTCTACATCTTTCTTCTGGGTCTAGACACGGGTCCCGGGTGTTGAGCAGGTTGCAGTGTCTCCTTAAACCGCTTTCTCCGGCAGGCTGCCTCGCTGGCCGAGTGTGCACCAGCGCTTCCTACACGGTACCTGAGTCTGCTTCGGTGACCCGGGTGGACACGTGCAGGGACCGCTGCACGCTCGAGTTCTTTTGTGTGCCTCTGAGCAGGGAATTGGATTATTTTTCCACCGGAACAGCCACGATTATACAGGATTCATATTCATAAAGAGCCACATGAGACCTCACAAGGGAGTGGCCATCTTGGTCGGCTCTCGAGCACCCTCTCGGGTTGGACACTTCTAAAACTGCAGGGGTAATTTGAAGCTGTGGAATAATCTAGAACCCCTCTGTGTCTGAGATGGCTATTATGGACAGGGGAGGCAAAAGTGACTCCCCTGTATTAGTTGATGAATTAGCAAAGTTGGCGACCTCGTCTGTTGTCTGGTTAACCATGACACAGGCCGCTCATTTTTATCTTTATTCCACGCACTGGTAACACTGGCATCCGGGGACAAATCCGCCCGCTCCGAGCACAGCCTTGGCCTCCTGCGTAGGGTCAGTGCCCGGACCGCAGATTAGAGATCTCCTTTCAAAATCATGGACGAGACCCTGGGAGAGGCCACTGTAGTCTCCATAGCTCCAAACCCGTTCGCAAATGGGGAAGTAAAGGGGATAATGGGAATAGTTTTTGGAGATACGTTTCCTAGGACTTGCCTAGTGGGGTCATAGTGTGTGTACTTTTAGTCAAGTGGGCCGCTGGCTTTTTGGCAATGCCCTTTTTCCCTTTTTCTTCCTACAGTGCACACTATATTGAAGGGAAAGGAAACACTTGGAGGGAAGCGTTCCGTTACTTATAAAGGACCATCCAGCAGGGTTTTCAACAGGAGACAGGTGTGAAAACAGTCGGCAAACTCGTTGGCACGCCATTCAAAGCAGGATCCACCCCTGGACCGAGCACTCAGCTCTGCCTGGTCCTCGAGTCTCCCCAGACCCGACCTAGTGGGAGACGCACACAGCTGCCTCCATCCTCACAGCCCAGCAACCACACCAGTTGCCGCTATGCTCACCCAAAGATTAGAGGAAGGAACCCAACAATGGGAGGAGAGGAGCACGTCAGGCCGCGCTGCCACCCAGAGAGTCAGCCGCTTCCGACGCCTGTGGAGAATGAGATAGTTTGTTGTGAATTAGAGTGGGAGGAGGCCATATAGGAAGATGGACAATAAAAGAAACTGGGACCAAAGAAGGAAATGTATCATGAAGGGTTGTGGCCAACTAAACAGGACACACCAGTTGATAGGTTATCTGAAAAAAGGGGAATATATACTTCATTCTAAGGGCACAGATCATTGAATAAAAATATGTTAATGTTTTGTAGGCATGAGCAAGACCAAGTGATGAATAAGACAGGAAGAAGAGAACTTCTATCAAGCAGTGAGAATATCCGAGGGCAGGATATGGAATAATAGTAGGATAAGCACATACTGATAGGGAAAGAGATACACGAGAATGAAGGGACTGGTACAGAAGAGTTCACAAAATATCTACTCTTAAGAAAAGGGAAATACATGCATTTAGGAACATACGTACAGAAAAGGAGGGAAGAAATAATACAGGAAGAAAAGTGTCCCCGCTAGTGTTTACTAAATTGTTTTACGCAGTGGAAGGAAGGTCAAATATGTGGTTTGTGCTGGTAGAGCGTGAAGTGAAGGTGACATACAGTTTGGAATGCTGGATGAGAGCTTGAATGGTTGAACGGGAGTCCATTAGAATGGGTAAGGAAGGAGGAAGATGGCTTGGGTTGCAGGTGTCAAAACATGTAGACAGTTGTAGATAATAAAGTGTCAGAATAGGTAACTCACATTGGTATGCATAATATTTCAGACGCATCTTTCCATCCTCGCCCTGGGGGATTACACTATGCCTGCCACAGTGGATGAGCGGTGAGCCATGGGTTGAGGCATGTTGCATTGGTTGGAGCTTGTTGCTCCTTGAATAGCATTGGTAAGGTAGAGTGGGATTCACCTGCTAGGAGAGCCAAGGGCTCAGGTCACACTCCCAGATCCTCTAGTCTCAATACTACCCCATGAAAGTAGTACAGAACAGATAGACACTGTTATGGAGCAGGATACCTTAAGCAGTTATCTTCATTCATCTGCTGCCATCCCTGTTGCACAGCTCTAAGCCTTTTTTTCATGGAGGTGCTGGGATTATCTAAACAGAATCCTGGGATGAGATCCGTCAACGGCCATCACCAAGTGCAGCCTAGACAACCGCTTGCCAAACACACACACACACATATAGATTTGCGAGAGAACATCACAAGCATATTCACAGTTGAAGCAAGGACCTGTTTAACTAGTGAGGACTACCTTGAAGCCAAGCGGACGCCGCAGAAAGACCGCCACCAAAAGATAGTTCTCCTTCACCAGCCCTCCCCGGTCAGACATGCCCATATCCCTACTCTTCCTATAATGGCTCACTTCCTCCTTCCTCCTGGTTTAACTCAGGACTCTACTTTCTTCAATCTTAAACTCCTCATTTAGCACAGTGATGGTCCTCCTCCCTTTCCCTTGACTGATGTCCACCTTCTGCTCTTGTCTGCTCCCAATCTTATCCTCTTGACTTCCCCAACCCCTTCATTTATCACCGTGATTGTCTGACTGCCCTTACCTGGACTCCCATCCACCGCATCCTGTTGGCTTCTCCCAACCTCCTCCTCTTTGACTTCCCCATAGTTGCCAAAATGATTGATTCCAATTTGTAGGTGCTTATCCAGTCTGGGTTTTTTCTTTTAATTCTGGGACTTGTATTCTGAGATTTACAATGAGAAAAGCAGAACTACACATTCCTGAATGCAAAGGAAAACATAGGACTGGATAAGCACCTACAGATTGTGTTCAAATCATTTTTATTAAAGATTCTGATTCACAAAAGCTGAACTCAAATTTTGCATATAGCAATGAAGTCATAAATCATCTCTACAACACAACTTCATATTAACTTCAGACCAGCAACAGAAGATTAGCCCCCACCCCAAGTCCCAACCCAGCCCCCCGCATGCCCACTCACCATCACATTCACAACCCATCTTCCTGGAATGGATCATGTTGGCAACTGTGCTTCTCCAACCCTCCTCCTCTTCTTTCCTGTGTTCCATTTTTATTGCAATGGCTCTAATCTCCTTCTCTTTCCTCATCCTAACCTCCTAGTTTAGAATGTACCACTTCCCTTGAGATATTTCCCACTCCCCCACTCTCCCCAAGACTCACCAGCTCTCTCGACCTCTCCCCAACTCTCTGGATACTTGTCCTCTTCCCTGCTCTCTCTAAAATTCTCCATCTCCTTTGGTCCTCTCTTCTCTCTGCTCCAGTCCACTCTAAACTCTCCTTTGCTCTTCCTCAACACCCCCATACTGAGGCCCTTTTCTCCCTGTCTTATATACAAGACCTGCAGGCATGTATGACCAGTTATCCCTGATGTGGAATGGTTCTCTGGAATTGAATTATTCATTCCAAATCTGCAGGTCTGTTCCTGTGAGTCGCCTGTGACCGGCAGATCAAGCATCTAAATGACCTGCCACCATCTTTGATGAGCAAAGTTCACTGGTACAAGCATGTTCACCAGCCCTTGTGTTTACGAGCAAAGCCACTCCAGTGCTTGCGCTGGCCGTGTCCCTAGCAGTTCCCTCTCCTTCCATGGGGTTGCTCCACCAACCCTCCCCTTTAAGGAGAAGACATGACCAGCGCACATCAAACTCAACTGTAACTGCAGCTCATGTATCATAGGACCCACGGACACATTGCTAGTGTATCTTTGGGTACACCAGTAGGAAAATGCATTAACTTTAAAGCCCGGTGCATCGACCACAAATCACTACACGGACCAGGAGCTGAATTTTCAAGCTAAGATCAACCACTACCAACCAGGAAGAAACTTAAGATTGAGCAACAATGTCCAAACAGAAATGAAACACTACAGGAAAAGGAACTGCATTCTCTTATATGATAGCCAAACTAGTTAACTCGGTACCGAAGGAAATATGAACGATGGAAGATCATCTAATATTTCCGAAAACGACTGAAAACCTGGCTATTCAACTCACTGAAGCAAGCATAAAACATGCACCCCACAAACGATACTCTGGCACCAAAGCAAACATGAGACAAAATGGATCGAAGAACCAACAATAAAACAACTGCACACCCGGAGCGAAACAGATACCAACTAACTATCCCCTCCTCTTTTCCTCTCCTTCTTACCTCTTACCTCTAACGTATTACAAATGCCCAAAACACCCACCACTAACCACGACACAAGACCAAACAGTTGCAAAAAATCTACACACTGGACGCTGCCCCTCCGGACACAACAAGCCCAGTGCACACAACAAAGCACAACCAGAAAGGCGACACGCACAATGCCAGTTCCTCCTGGTTCTGCAAGCATCAACAGAAGAGCACAACTTCTATCCTAACCCTCTTCCCTCACTAACCAACCACACCCGCTTTTATTACAGAGCCACGCAAGCACCTGGTGACCATACAAATGGCAGCGGTGCACTGTATAAATCATCATAACCTAACATAATAACTCAAAGGGCCAGCATGGGTTATCCATATGCAAAACTCACTCCATACGAATGGTGAAAGTGGGGGTGACCAGGGGATCCTCCCCATAGTGCAGCCAGAGCCACCATCACCTGGTATGTGGGGGTAACCGGCACCCTTGGTCACCCCATCATTCATCCTCGCTGCCAGGTAGGGGCTTGTTGCCACAGGACACAAAGTGAAAAGAGGACCCAGTTGACACACAGCCTACTAGTGAAGACAAAAGCAGGTGCTCATGAATAAAGGAGAGTATGCATGGCTGTGTTGTAGTCTTGTTCTACTCTTCGCTTTATGGATGCTAGGCATATGTGTTAATTTGCATTTTCACCTATAGACAAAATACTCAAAATGTAGGTCTAAATGACATTGGGCCTCATTACGAGGTTGGAGGTAGCCATGGCGCTATTAGCGCCATGGCTGCCTCCAAACCCGTTCCGACTCCACCCTGGTGAATGGAGCAATTATCAGTCCATTCCAAGGTTGGCGGGACCGGTAATTCCCCATTCACCAGCGTCATTCCCCATTCCCATTTGAGCCCCCATAGGGCTCAATGGGAATGGAGAAGGCGCTAATAACGGTACCGCAAATTGCGGTACCGTGATTAGCTCCAGAGTCCCTTTGCGTGTCCCTTCCTTAATGCCTGGAAAAACCATGCGTTAAGGGAGGACCCGCAAAGGGAACTCGTAGTAGGGCGGTAAGGGATTACCGGCACCGGTGCCCTTACCGGTGCCGGTAATCCCTTACCGCCCACCTCGTAATGAGGACCATTGTTTCCCACTTGGAGCATGAAAGGCTAGGTTCTCAGAAGGGCAGATCATTGTAGCAATGATAATAGACAGGGCTGGGGTGTGAAGTCCAAGCACAGACAGACACCTTGCAATCCAAACCCTACCCTATGGGAGCTGAGCAAAGAATGAGGCAGGAGATTTCAGAATGTCTAAGAAGAACAGGAACACACAACTCCACTAAACTAAAAATTAGCAATGCACCAAAGGAAGGCTTAGTTTTGAAAATAAAGCAGTAATTGCTAAATTTGTTTGACATTTGCTTTGACATCCAAAAATGGAATTAATAACCCCCAGTTGGAGCTAACAAGGCTGTAATTACAGGAGACAGATGATTTATGTATAATTACCCTTTCCTGTAATTTCCGTATTAAAGGTGAACATTGACACCAACAGCAACCTGTAATCAGCTCATTATGTCAGGCTGGGTCCAGTACCAGCTGAGAAAATGAATCTCAGCTGTAGTTAGGGCTGTGAAGCCGTAATGTGACACCAGGGCTCAGTACCAACATTCACATGTAGACTGTATGTCTTCAGCATGAGAGCTGTATGTCTTCAGCATGAGAGATGTATGCCATGTCACAGCCCAGGAGGATGTTTTTATATCATGTTCTAACTTGAACCAGCGTAACATGATGATTTAACGCTCTCCCTTTCTCTCTCTCTCTCTCTCTCTCTCTCTCTGCACTCTTTTTATGTCCATCTATCTCTTTCTGTCGCTTTCTTTCTCACTGTATGTCTCTGTCTCCTTTTATTTTATGTTTTTTTTTAATTTTTTGGTTTATTTTGAATTAAGTAAACCTTTTACAATTACAGAACAACAACATTACAACTCACTGCTAAGCCATACAATTACTTAAAATTCCACACAATTCCCTTCATTCAGTCCTCTTTAAAACATTACCCCATTATTCTTTGAACAAAATACGTTCTACACATTTTATACTAGCTTTTAGACGAAGCTTACCCTTTCCCCTATTATTAAAAACATTTCTCACCATTCCCCGGTGATCTTGACTGATCTATAAAAACTCCCAAATAACAGGTCCTTAACTCAGCTAGGGCTCGACAGGTGAGATAATGATTCAATACTCCCACCTTGTCCACAATATCTGCAAACTGCGTCTACCTCTCCCCATTTGTTTCCTAACCAACTGAACCTCTCTAGTCAGCAGGATATTGAAACGCGTTCTCATAAATAAATCCTGATAGTGGGCAATAGGAATTTTTGCAAATACAGGAGGATTTGATTTAATAGCGTATTCCCACCTTCTAGTCCTAAGGCCAGTTCATTATCCTTTCTAAACTCCTGAGTGAGAATCCACTCTCTCTATTGCATTTTCTTTTACGCCTTCGTAGGATTCCCTATCAGCAGTTCTAGTGGTATATAAGTATTTCTGAGAATGGCCGTACATTTCTCCTTCCAGATCCCAAGCTCTTATCCCCAGATTTTTGATCGTTGTATCTCAAAATTTCAAACGGGGGGTACTATTACAGGTAACACATTTCCTAAACAGTGATAATGCTTTCCATATTACAATTGACTCCATAGATTGGAGCCCCAGTTGAAAATGAATGGCCGCCAATGGTAGACATTTGGGTAGTCTTAAAACCTTTCACCAAAAATAGCCTTCTAAGAGGTCCCAAACTTTCCATGACAGATTCAACATAGCTTCTGCTCCGAATGTTAGGATCTGCACTACTCTTTGTTTGTAAAAGTTAATCATGGGGAGCATTGTTAAGGCCCTATAACTCCTATGCAAAACTCTTCCCTTGTGCCGCTAACTGTTTGACCCAGAGCTTCATAAGATGCACAGGGTTATTAATATGATTGTTTATTTGATATGATTGTTTATTTATATAGCGCTTATACACAATGTGTTTCAAAGCGCTTCAAGGCAAGGGAGGGAACAAGGGAAAATACAACCACTACCTTACAGGCCATGAACAGTAAGGATGTGAAATTAACTATCGTACTCGGCCTGACGACATTTCAGATAGTGCAAGAGCTAAGACATAGATAAGGAAGGGAGGGGGAGAGTGGGAAGGAAATGGAAACAGACAGGCTACTACTATACTAGGCCTGACGACATTTCTGGTAGAGCCAGAGAAAAACAAAAGGTGAGGGAGAGGGGTGCAGAAGGGAGGGGAGGAACAAAACAAGCGACTATCATAGTAGGCCTGTCGACATTTCAGATTGTGCTGGAGGGTTGGTGGGGAGGAAAAAAACAGTAATCGGAGGGTGGAGGAAACAGATGAGGTTGCTATCATATTAGGTCCAGGGACAATTCTGATAGAGTAAGTGCATAGAAGAAAGTAAGGGGAGGAGATAGGAAAAGGGAGAAGGGAAAGGAGGAGAGAAAAGAGAGTAAGCAGTCAAAAAGAGTGGAGATGCAAGAGTGGAGAGCAAATACAATTGCAGAAGTCAGTAGTAACACATAATGTTGCAAGCCAGGATACAAGATGAAGATGGGAACAGCATGATTCAGGGCCACCATGAGTACAAGATGCAAAGGAAGTCCAGCATGAGAGTTGAGAAAGAGTGACACACCGTGAATGAATGAAGTCCATAAAAGTCAAATCCAGCACTGGCCACAAGACGGTGATGGTGAAGGAAGGCACCAGGTGGGCGGGGCTTGCTAAGTGGTGAAAAAGAGCAGCAGGCAGGAAGGTACCAAGTGGGCGGGGCTTAGGCCAGGTGACCTAGATCCACTTGCACCTGCTCCCCAACTGCAAAGGAAAAGAAGCTGGAGGCATTCTTAAGTAGGGAAACAGAACGGCAAGCAGGAAGGCACCAGGTGGGTGTGGCTTGCTAAGTGGTGAAAAAGAGCGGGAAGCAGGAAGGCACTAGGTGGGTGGGGTCTGCTAAGTGGTGAAAAAGAGCGGCAAGCAGGAAGGCACCAGTTGGGCGGGGCTTGCTAAGTGGTGAAAAAGAGCGGCAGGCAGGAAGGCACCAGGTGGGTAGGGCTTAGGCCAGGTGACTTAGATCCACTTGCACCTGCTCCCCATCTGTAAATATTCCTATTTACTATGGTTCCCAAAAACGTCATTGCCTCGACAATCTCAAGGCGCTCCCTTTCGAGGGTACATGCGGGCGGACGGAGTCCACCCACTTTTTTCAGAGGGTGGACTCAGTCCCCCTGAGCTAAAATGAGAAACATTGAATGTATGGATTAAAGCCAACCACGGGAATCAAACCACAGTCGTCAGGTCTATAGGCCGGACATTTCGCCACTGCACTATACAACCTGATGAAAAATAGCAAACAGCTAAAGGTGAAATGTCCCATTTCGGTACTGCAATTCCTAGGCATTGGTTGTTGGAGTTTAAAAATGTTAACATTTTCAAAAACACTATTAGGAGAAAATATCCTCTCTTGGTTTTGTGTGTGTGTATATTTTATGAAAGGCAAATGCCATCCGTCCTGTGCAATTTGGGTGGTTATGCAAATCCAATTTAATGAAATGTGCATATTTCACCATGATATGCTAATTTCTGGTGACGTCACATTCCATTGAATTTGTTGATGAGTCCCCCCACTTTAATTTTTAGGGATTGACTCTGCTTCTATGGTCCATGAGTACAGACCCTTATGCTTTCTATGGGCTAACGATATCACTAGGACCTTAGATTTTTTAGCATTTACTCAGAGGCCGTTTGCCTCCAGATATAATTGGCAGGCATTCAGCCTGCGCTGTAGCCTAACTTGTATTTGGTTGATAAAGACCACGTCGTCAGCATATAGGACCCAGAGCAGATCAGTGCCATTGATTTTAGGGGGGAACACCTGGACGGACTTCTGAGAGTCTCCCAAATCAGCCATGTATTGATTAAATAAAAACAGGGCTAAGGCGCAATCCTGCTTAAGCCCCGTAATTGTGAACATTTTCTTTGGAGAGCACGCCCTGCGCTGACAGTCTCACCTGAATCGAAGCGTCCGTATAGAGGGCCCTGATCGCTTCCACCAGATCTGTAGGGCAATTTCGGCTTGCCAGTTTAGCCCATAGCCTGTCCCTGCTCACTCCATCAAAAGCTTGTTCAAGATCCATGAATGCTAAGTAGATGTTTAACTTCATCTTAATGGATTGCAGCTTCAGGAGGTTTAGCAGGGACAAGTTTAGGGAGGTACCCACCCCCCTCACAAATCCAGTCTGGTGAGGATCAAGACAGCCCACAAACAGTGCCCAGGTATTCAGATCTCATAACAGAATCGATGCAAAGAGTTTTCCCAGGAATCAAGAAGGGCGATCCGGCGATAGTTCTTAGGATCTTCACGGTTGCCTTCTTAAAGATTGGCACCATAACCTATAAGCTTAGCTAAGCACCATTGTTTCTGGACTGGCAAAGTACAGGTCTGCATGCCGGAGTGGCTGTGCCTGACAAGTAGGACCCTGCTGGACACAGCAGCCACGGTAAGCAGACTCTCATGGAAGCACTGGCACCGTTATTAATGGTGCCGGTGCTTCTGTGGTCCCCACTCCCATAGAGTCCTATGGGACTCTTTGGGAATGGGGAACAACATAGTTAACCGCGCCTGACTTTCCGGCAGCCAGGGTTGTAATACCTCAGTGTTACCGCAAAGCCAGGTGCCAGTAACTGTTTACGGGTCGGGCGCCTACCTGCCAGTTTTACCGGCACAGTTACCACCGGACCCATAATGAAGGCCATGGAATGGGCGGAAATCCGGTCTTCTAAAAGCTCCTGGTTTTTCCTTATAATTTCTTAGACTCCAACCGTATTCTACTCTATTCGGCTTATCTGACACATATTGTTCAAAATGTGCCGTCATCTTCGGGACATCAGACAGTCTTATTCCGAGTCTGTTCTGGCCCCCTGTTATCTCAACTGGATTAACCATACTTACACCCTGCCGGTATCCTGCCATTTCCCAACTCATTGCTATCAAATCGTGGTCAGTTATTTTCATCCATAGAACCTCAGATTTCGCTATTGCAGCAGCAATCCCATCTGAGATGAAGTAATAGTCCAGGCAGGCCCTCAAACAACCTCTTCAACAAGTTACTGTCCCCAGAATAACCCCCCTGCACTGCCCGTTCAACATAACTAAATTGCGGGCCCTAGCTTCACCGAGCCATAGTAGCTCTTTTTCCCCTTCTTAGGCAGAATTATATGCAGTACCCTTTGGGAAAACTACACACAATTAAGACTACAAGTGACAGTACAATTTCACCTTTGGTACAAGCCTGTACAACACAGTTATAATGGTAGCAGTAGCGGAGCAGCCAGACTTATCTCAAGAGTAACTGAGCAGTACAAATAGTTACACAAAGGCCAGCAATTACTATGGTTCAGGCAAACACTGGCTCAAGGTTTCTGAGTAAAAGAATATATATTTATTTACTCAACAGTTGTATAACATTTCACTATTTTAAGCAAGTTAAGAATCAGAATCATAAATACACCACACCACTTCCCTTAAATTCCAGACAAGTTAAGCTCACAAAACGAAGTGGGAGCAAAATGGCACTCCAGCAATTTAAAAGGGAGGGAAAGTCAAAGTTATTAGAAATTAGGCACAACCAACAGGTAAGTACTCAGGGCAATTGAACAAGAGAAACTACAGTGAGGAGATCAGCCAGAAAAGACTTAGGGCCAAAGTCAATGGGTCAAAAGTCTTTTGCTTAAGATCACACAGTTCAGGGTAGTTTGTGGCACAGATTCCGCACGAGGTTGATTGGTAGAAAAGTTAGTTCAAAGAAAAGAGAAGGACAAGCCCTCGGATTGGCAAAAGAGTTTAAACACTTTCACTGCAGTTGAACGAAACAGACAACCGGATTTGCAGAGTTCCTTAGAACAGAGAGTGAGCTGTAGCTGAGGCAGATGTTCCTGGTGGTTCCTGCAAGCTCACGGTTCCTGAAGCGACTGTCGGACTGACACAAAGTAGGAAGACTGGAGGGTCCTGCGCCACCCAGGGAAGAAGCCAGCAGCAGAGCCAAACAACGAATCAAACATGCGTTCCTTAAAACCCAAGCAGGGTCCGACCTTACTGACTATCCGGCCAACTGTAGCTCTGTACAGCGAATTCGACCAAAGGAGGGGTCCTGGCTTGCAGTTTGGGCGAACTGGTTGGTCCCACCAGCTCAAGGGATGATGTTTCCTGGAGGATCTTCTCTGTCGTCGGATTCGGATATTCGGGCCTGCAGCAGGGCTTCAGCAGGTGGTTCAGTCGTGGTAGGGGTCCTCTTTTTCCAGTTCCTCGTTGGTTCTTGCGTTCCAGTGGCTACTCTGCCTTTCCAAACCTAGAGACCTGCTTTTTATGCAGTTTTTCCCCATTCATACAGCCTGGCTGTCAATCATACAGCAGGGTGGCTGGCCTGGCAAGGCCAGTCTCCTTAGCCAATCAGAAAAGAGTGGGACTTGGGTTACCAAGGGAACCCAGGGCAAGAGTTCCGAAGATCCCTCCCTCACCTCCTGCCTACCTAGACTATCAGGCGCCTTAAGGAGGGCTTCTGTACAGAAGCCCGTGAAAAGACGGCGAACAAAGGAATCATCCCCGGTTTGGCGTGCAGAGAAAAACACGACAAAGACTTTAGCAAAAAGAAATGGCAAAAGAAACCAGCCGGAGCCAAAATAAAATGTATTTGGTCAAGTGGGTTTATGTTAGAGGCTAATATAATAGCCTAAAACAATACCATGTTTATAGAATGTAATTGCGGTAGAAAAGTTAGGGTAGTTACCACTGCCACCAGCCAAGTCTTAATGTTAAGGGAGCGAAACAAGGCTCCAAGAGGCACAGACAAAAATAGATAAGAATTAACCCTTTCCAATACTCCATGTAAGATGGGTTGTACTGGGTCTGTGGTTTAAAGAGACTGCATAAAGTTAATGGCAACTTTACATGTTTCTGGGGGACAGTAGTCAGCCCCAGAAAAATGGAGTCAGTGGGAAGCCTAAAAGACAACCCTGTGTTACTGCACTGAACGCGCTGTGTAACACACAAAAAAGTGATGCTCATGGAGTAGGTGAGGCTCCAGAGCCCAAGAACACACAAAATGGTAAAAACACACATGGCAAAACACATGTAAGAGTGGAAAAAAGGTTCATACTCTTATCAGATGAAAAAAAGAAATCCTAGAAATCCAGCAAAGCTGCTGAGGGACTCAATAGGTAAGGGAAATTATCCATTTATGAGAATTCTATCTAACACCCCTCAACATTGCTTCATCCCTCACCTCACCCAATATCTCCAGGTAATGTAGACTGAGATCTCCACATATGATTATTTGGGGGTTCTCTCCAGATATACGTGCATCATTTAGTATTGAGACGATGGAGTCTGCAAAGGTATAGTCAGAGAGCATACTCTGGCTCCAATACACATTCATGAGAACAATAATATTTTTTTTATAACCACGGCAGTGTCGTTCCAATCTTATGATCTGGAAATAAGGAAAGGGGTTGAAAAATTAAATTGCCCTTAGAGCCCTACACATTTTGATCAATGTCAACAGGCCCGAAAAAGGACGTCCTAAGTGACCCTTCTCTGCCACATTTAGAATGATAGTGTACCCTTCACAGATAGGTTTAGACTTCAACCAAGTCTCCTGAAGGCAGATAAGGTCCAAAGATTTCAGGCCCAAATTCTCATATTCAAACAGATCCAGGAGCTTACCTGGAGGACCTCTTTCCCCTCCCATCTCTGGCTCTAGTGATTACGCGGCCCCACCAACGCAGCTGCCAGCCATTCCGAGCTTTGGCCATTTCCCACGTCAGGCACAGACTTCTGCCCACCTGCCACCTGGTTCCACCCTGCTGCTTGGTCTAGAATCGTAACGGTGAATGGCTGGAAGACTTGTGACTTGTCGAATTGACCTTCAGGCTCTGCATCTTTCAGAGCACGGCAAACATAAGCCCTCTTAAACCGAGGGCTAATCATTTTTTGGAATGGGATGACACGATCAATGTAGTTCGGCTGTGGGTCTACATAGTTGCTCACCTCAAAACCCAGCGGCAGCATATGGTTACTCAGTTCCAGTGTCGTTGATTTCATAACATAAGATGCCAAATGCAAGATAACCTAGTCCGTACGCCTCTCATTAACAAACTGGACAGCTGAGATATCCTCTGAGGTGGTAGTTCTTGATCTAAGAATATGGTGCAACAAAATCATCACATTTCGACGATTTACAATCAGGTCATCATCCGCAGGTGTCAAGCTTTCCAAATATACTCGGGTACTTTCCTTCTTGCTATCAAGTTGAGTTCTCACCGAGAGGAACGTTGGCTTCTCACATTTAGCTACATCTCGATTCATTCCTGCCTCATTAATCGTAGCGCGCTTCCCTTTGTCTTTTACTGTCGTAGGCCCCTTTAACCCCACTTGTCTGGTGGCCTTTATCTATTCAACCATCGGTATTTTCCCAATGCTCAACCACTTTTCTTCCAAGTCCTAAATTGGGAAGTCCTCAGATCATTATTTGTAATTTTCCTTGGCCATCGATCATCTGGCAAGGATTTGGTTGGCCAAACCTTCAAAATCTGCAGAACCTGCTGATCAATTTCTGCCAGGTTCAATTTGCTCACATTTCTCCACTCCTCAGCCTCTTCCTCTCCATGTATTATTTCCACAAGATCACTCAAACATGAGTCCGACAACGCCTCAGGCTCTGCAATTCCCTGCAGTATTTGCTCGATGTTATAGTTAGGTCCTGTGTGCTTTGCAGTGAGCTAATTTCTCCACATACGTCCTTTTTTGGCCGCTTGACATTTGGGGCTTGCAAGATGGGAGGGGGCGTTCTCAGATTTCTCATAAATGCCCGAAACCATTCAACATTCCCTTTCCCCCCTATTTTCATATTTTTCTACTTTGCCCTGAGTTCCCAATCACCCCCCTGTCGGATCAGAGCTTTGGAATATCGAAAACACATTTCCTTCAAGGGAGATGTCTGGGGGGGGCAAGCTATTGTTGATTGGCCCCCACCAGATCCCCTCATCAGTTCTTCATTACACCCAGGGTCAGGCTTTTATAGAGACTTTCCACCCTTCTCCGAGGATTTTACACCATTCCTTGACTTCCTCATGCAGTGGGAGCTCATGTTCTCTTCATTTTCCTCCCTTCTCGTCGGCTCTTGTTGACCTGGCAAGGCATCCATTTGCAGTCTTCAAGTACGGCTGCCATCAATGCTGATATGTCGAGCTCTTCCTTCCTTGCTAAATTGCATAAGCAGTTTTGCCAGTTTAAAGATGTTTCTGCTTCCTTGTTTGCTGCTCCTGGACCTTTACTACAAAGCTCTCTAAATAGCTCATCTTTGCATACGCCCTTGCTATCAGGGTAGGCTGATCTTTCAAGGAGTCATTGAGGGCTTTGTACAATTTCCCGAAAGGGGCCAATGAAATTGGAAGTGCCGCCATTAAGGTTTTTTGCAAGTGGCCCAGATCTGTTGAGATACGAGTCCTTCCATTTCTGACCTCAGCATGCAAGTTGTAGTCGCATCTCCTCTCATTGATTGAAGAAGAGGACAGGCTACTATCCGAGTCAGCGGCCATATCATCATGCGTCCGCAATGGAGATCCTTGCTCTATGACTGCCTCAGGTCTCCTTCTCCCAGGGCCATCCAATGCTGCCCCTGGTGATATGGGGCTCCTTCCTTCAAAGTAGAAGACCTCTTCATCAGAGGTGTTTACTGCCAGGTTTGGACTACGCCATGATTCATTTCCTAGTCTTTCTTTAAGGCTTGCCAAGCTCAAACGTTTTTGCTTCTCAATCCCGGATGTAAGATCCACAATGTCATGTGATAGGTGGGCCACCAACATCAGCGACTTCGACTCTTCCAGCAGCTCCTTATTTTCACAAGGTTCTCTCTCCTGATCCCTTTCATCAGAACCTTGTTGTCTGATCAGGATTACTGCAGCGGACTCCATTTCCTCCGCCGAAGCAGCCAAAGATATCCTGTCCAGTGAGGCCCCATTAAGTTCTTCCTCTGGGCCATCCTGCGGCATTTCCTCTGCAGCCCTAGATGCCAGGATAGGAGATAAATCTCCATTTCTGCTTTTATCAGTCAACTGTCCTTTTGTGGCCGCCTATCCTAATCTCAGGGAACAACTGATGGCTTTTGGTATCGTAGTAAAATCAACCGAGGGTTGTGTGTGTATTTGGTTTTCACTTCCCAGCAAGTCACTAGGCTGCTTCGGACTGCCCCTTATTATATCCCGGTTTTGTTTCAGGTTCAAGTCTGCCGGTATAAGTATGAGGCTACCCACATTAGTGGTTTCTAAGGTTGAGGACTCCACGTAGGCACGCTCCCCTTGGAACGATTTGCCTACGGAGTCAAGGTGCAAAGTTGCGTTGTTATGCCGGCTACTGGCTTCCTGGGGAGGCAGGATCTTTGTGCACTCCGTGTGATCCAACCGTCTCACTTGCAGGCGGGTCCGTGAGCCCAATCTGACATAGCAGTCACTGCCCTGCGCTTCCTCCACCACTATTCCTCCTCACCTTTAACGTGCTGGGCACTGGGGGATAACAGTCTCACAGAACTTTGCGAGCCTCTGCACAAGCTTTGTTGGTTGCAGATGTCTCGACCTTTGGTTCCCTTCGATTTCCTCTTCACCCTGTCAATTCGCCACACCAAAACACTCTGCAGTTCACTCTGCATTTGCTCCACGAAGCGGGGAACCTTTTAACCAGCAGGCAGTAATCAGCAATAGAGATGGTGAACAGACTTCCATATGCACCATCCATATTGCAACACTCTGCAATTCACTCCGCGTTTGCTCCGTGAAGCGGGGAAGCTTTTAACCAGCAGGCAACAAACAGCAATAGAGATGGTGAACATACTTCCAGCTCCACTCTCCACGCTGCAACACTCTGCAGTTCACTCTGCGTTCGCTCAGTATTCAACGTTTCTGACGTAGAATACTGGGACTACCTTTATGTGCCCCGATGGAAAACATCTGCTGGAACAGGGCATCTGCTCGATGGCCACAACGCTCCTACTGAAACATGGCCTACTATATCTGAAGGCCATCACAAACCCACAGTGCGACCTATTAAGTCTATTGGGTATGGACATGACGAATAAAGTAAAGTCTGGGTTTGTCAAGTCCACGCTAAGCCTTTTCAGTTCTATTGACTGGTCACCCGACTGGGGACTTGGCTATTGGGGGCTCCAAAGGGAGTTTAAAGTAAAAATGTTAGACTGGGATAGGCTAAAAGATCATTCACACTTTCAGAGCCTGAAGTCATATGTGTTCACATCATATGTGTTATATACCCCAGAGAGAGCGCAGTGTTATCTCATGCTAAGTCCCTATGGAACTACTTCTCCGATTGCCAGTCATGGTGAACACAGGGCCCACTAAGAAATTTAAGTGCACTGAAAGATTCTTCAGGCTATGTAAAAATCAATCACAGCAGCCTAGAAACTGGAAAACATATCCTAACATAGTGCCCTATTATTCTTCTTGTGATCAAGCCAAATTTAGGTGACTTCGTTCATAATCTGCCCTCGATGGGTGAAAGGGCCTTTTGGCTCCACTGACTGAACACAGAAAATAAGAGTTTGCAGTTGGCCTTATACCCTGTTTGGTTATCATTTGAATAATTACTGGCACTATCTGTAGGGCCACTGTCCCCTGCAAGGCCATGCCGGGGAAATTTTGCCTGTGCGATTTTCTGTTTTCTTGTCATTTCTTTTTGGAAACTCTAATTGAAACGCTGTATGAATTTTATTTTTGCTCATTATGCATTGTATGAACCCAAGATTGATGAACTGCCTGTATGTATGGTATTTTAAATTTTAAATCTGTATTAGCTTTTTAATTGTTTAAATGTTTACGATTCTTTATTTTTCCTTTATGTGTAAAGTCTTTGACTTTAACACATTAAAGTATAAAATAAAAGTAAACCAAGTCCCTTTTCAGATGCACTTACTGTGCATTTGGCAGCTTTGCTGTGCCACCAGAGGCCTCCATCATGTAGGAAACAAACACGCGGGAGGCAAATCAGTTCAGAGTTAAAGGACCAAAGGTCCACTTGAAGAGCAATGAAAAAGAAGCAATGTGTTAATTCTTGCTATGAAGAGGGTGACCATTGGATGAAAATGTAGAAATATAGAGTGTAACATTTTATAATAAATGTTCTTGAAATCTGTCTTGCTTGTGAACATTGTTCAGCAATTCTTCCAGATATGTGTGTGCCATTTTAATGGGGTATTGATTAAGGTCCTGTTGAGATGAGGTTGAAATCCCCTGGCCAATCAGGTAGGAAAGGCTGGGAAATCCCACACCCAATAATGGAAGAGTCTGAAGAATTTGACAAAGACCTGTTTTATTGACAATCCATATGAAACAGGGACAGCTATGAACATTGAAATCTCCAAGCTCTCATCCTCCTCAAGCATGACAACAGGTTAAAAACAAAAACATACGTCACAACTGACGTCTCATCACATTCTTGATTACAAAAACCTATGGGGTGGAGGGATTGGTTAAGGTAACCATCTATGTATGGAATGCATTCAGGTTTGTTGTCTCACTGGCCATGCTCTATCTGATGCTCCTCCTGAGACCAGATCCTCCATTGATAAAGGTGAATACAGGATTGGCTGGTGCAACAATTATAGGATAGCATTATTGGAGAATGGGGATTGGTTGGCATTGACTTCACCAACCTAGGCAATTTGGAAGGTCATCAAAACATGAGCACCAATGGTGGCCGTGGGAGCGGCAGCAAGGTGCTGCTTTTCCCAAATAGGATACCATTTCTGAGTCTCTAGGCCAAAAGCCAGGACCTTTAGCTTTGAACTTGGCATCTTCTTGTATCTTTGTCCTGAGAACTTGAGGGGAATGAAGGCCTCAGCCTGCTGGTCCCTGCAGCTAATGAATAGTCATTATTCTCCAACTGCAGGTCACGTGTTTGGAGACCACAGTTTGGATTATTCTGCTCAGCATTTACTAGGAATTTAGGCCTTATTAATGTGGGTGCCTTTACCCTTCTTGGCCACTGGAGACTAGTTTGGGCTACTTTGTTCTCAATAGTAAGCCTTGACTAATGAGCACCTGACATTCCAGGGCTGTTTGTTCTTTACTCAGTCTAAGAGAAATGTGTCTCACGCTTGGGAACTATTATCTTCTGTTGTCTTTGGTGCCAATCCAAAGCTCCCTTTTCCTGGTAACCGTGACAAGGGCTGTGCAGTTATTGTCTGGTCCGTTCATGTCTGAATTTCCTGCTAATTCTGTGTTCCAGGTCCCCCTGCAGCTTCGCAATTTCTTGATGCTTGGAACGTGTCTGCACCATCCATTTTATGCAAAATGGCCACTCATTCTTGTTGCGTTTCTGCGTTAAGCAAGCTTTATATGTATTCTTATGCATCTTGCATTTCAGCATATATATCTTGAGTATATGTTTTCTAGTGTCTATTGGATGCAGGTAACATTCTACATGTCTAAATACAGTGTGACCTATTGTTTGTGTATCTTCGTGGTGGATGCTTATCTGCTTTGTGTCTAATGCATCTAAGCGTGTTAACTTCAACAATGACGTTGCTGGCTTCCTGCCATTTTTGATCACAGCATGTACAAGGCTGCCAGGGCTTGCAAATTCATTTCTCCTTCGACTGATCCAGAATACGGTCGGCAGGGCTGCCTTAGCAAGTACCATCTCTCGTACCTGCGGCATGGCGGCGGAGAGGGGCGGACGCCATAAACAATGCACTCCTTTGTTTACATGATATCGAGGCAGGGAGGGACAGACACAATGAATGACGCATTATTTTGCCTCTCCACAGTCCAGCCTGGGTATTCAATGGACTTGGTTATACTACAGTGGAAGTTGGGTCGGTGGCAAACCCTCCTCGAGTGACAGCCACGTTGTTTGAAAAGAAGTCTACTTACAAGAGGAACCGCAACACACTACTGGCAAGGGACAGCTTCCAGCGGGGAAGATAAATAATTCAGTACCAAGAAGTAAAATAGTAATAACATGTCACCACAGTGCTTAGACGCGGGAAGAATGCAGCACTATCTTAAAATGTGACATAATTCATATTGTGCCTCACCAATGGCAGATACATTTAGATACTTTAGGTGGGGATTTTATTTTTTACACTGTGTTTTGTGTTTTTCTGTAATATGTGAACTATATGTTTCGAAGTAGCCATTTTATATAAGATATTATGCAGCATATGAGCCTGCAACTCTGGCTCTAACGGAGACCGGGTGAGTCGAGTAGGTCAATGGAAAACGAAATAGAGGCACCCAGATGCCTCAGGGTTCGGTGCGCTATATAAATGCCAAAATAAATAAATAAATACAGAAGAAATTGAAACTTATCTGGGGGCTATTAACAATAACAGTTTCACTGTATCAAGGAAAAAAGCATTTTGTATGCGTTGTTTTCGTCCTGGGTGGCAGAATATACAGAGAAAATGATCACCTATAGCCACAGTGTAGTGTTAAATGCATTTGAGCTCCGAGGAGGGAATTGAAAGAAGAAGGTTGCCCAGAGCAATTGCCAGTGGTTTAGATTCATTCGAAACCTTCCACCCATCACTTTTGTGGTCAGTTCATAAACCCTGACAAAATTGTGTGCGTAGGAAATAAATAAATTCATTTTACGCTCGGAATAATGACAAGAAAAATCTGTGACGATTGTATTGCGACTTTAGTATGACTGCCACGTCGTGCAAATTTGATTTCATGCAGTTCTTTCATTTCATTCTCCATCCCAAATACTTGCACAATAACACAAAGAACCTGATTGGCTTCTGACTTTTAGCAACACCTGACTGGTTCGCAGGACCGTGCTCTGTAGGCCGTCATTATTTATTTATTGTTCGCTTGTCATTACCATGATGCATGGCACCATATCTACATGCCCAGGTAACACCCCTATTTGGAGATGGTTCTGGCCATCCCTGTATTGGTTGGTGCAAATGACTGCAAATGCACACCATTTCACCTACCAGGGGCCAGCTTACAGAAACTTTGCACCGATGCAAGTGAAAAGTTGAACAGTATTAGCACTAAGGCAAAGCTTGTCCTAGTGGCAACACATTGGGACCATATTAGAGAACCTTTGCACCATGGCAAGTGCGATTTTGCATGGTATTTGATTTTTTGAAGTTAAGGGGGCGCAATACCGTAGGGGATGTCATGTGTCTCGGGAGGATAGTTCAGCGGCAAAATGCTTGCCTTGGAAACAAGAGGACACAGAGCAACACAGGTTTGATCCCCGGGTCCGCGCTTAGAAACCTCTGGGTCTTAAGCGCTTATAAATAACCTATCATATCATACAGGCATGTTTAATGCTGAGGATAGTGACTCCTGTGCTGTAGTGACACTCGAATCAGCACAAGATAATACAACAGAAACTGAGAGGCCTTTGTGCAGGCATTAAACATAATCCAACATTCCCAAGAACATTGTAAATCTTTCAGAGTATCTGCACTAACCTCTTTCCGCTGCATTTCCATCCGACAGTAAACGCTTTTCTTACACAAAATATACGTAGCGGATCCACTGTAGATGCAAGCAAGGAAAGAATTCTATGTCAAGACCGTAGGTGAGCATTATGCTTCACTTTCCTTATTGCTTACTCTTCAATAGCCTTTTAAATGTACACTTTTTCTCTCCTTATTTTTTAAACAGAAACTCTCAAAAAACAAAACAGCAACCTCAGGGACTACTAAACCCCATAACTCCCCTGTGTTCTGTAGTCCCGTCCAACCTTGCAGTCCACCAATCCTGACTCACCTTGCCCTATGAGGCAAATCCTGTCTGGGTCCTTTCCTCTTTCTTTTGCCGCTCTTCCAGCAGATGAGTA
This sequence comes from Ambystoma mexicanum, assembly GCF_040938575.1. Classification (NCBI taxonomy): domain Eukaryota; kingdom Metazoa; phylum Chordata; class Amphibia; order Caudata; family Ambystomatidae; genus Ambystoma; species Ambystoma mexicanum. The sequence continues at coordinate 140,182,673 of NC_090930.1, read as the reverse complement.
CTGTTTTCTTGGCGCATGTGTTTGAGACGTTTGATTTGGTATTATAGGCCACTGGCCACGAGCGAGAGTATTAGTAATGATGTAGAGGTTATAACAAGTTGCATGAAATGCTTTGTACACTGTTCGGGTGTTTTTTCGTTTGCCCAGAACGCGATTTACTGTGCTATCAGAGGCTTGCATTCTATTTATCTATCTGTATTTTTCTATAGTGCCACTAACCCATTGCTCTCAGGGCACTCACAAAGAGAAAAATGGAGACAAGAAGAGAAAGGACACCAGAAAAACAAGCCAAAGAATAAACAATTAGTGTAGAGAAATTGACTTTTAAGATATTGAAGTGTTTTCATGTAATTTAGCCAAGTTCAGTGTTGAAAAGAAATAGTTTTCAGATGTTTCTTGAAAAGGGTGGTTGAGTCACTGTCAGCAAGATGTTTTGGGAGGGCATTCCAAAGGGCAGGAGCCCAGGAGTTGAAGCTGGCTCCCCCAATTTTCTTCAAAATGATGGTTGGTTGACTCAAACGGATAAAGTCATTAGAGTGTAAGGTGCGTCTAATGGATTTTTTTGTTATTCTGGTTTTCTCGTCATGGAGGGAATTTAAAAACTGTGACAAGGCCCTTAAACTGTAACCTTTGTTGGATGGGCAGCCAGTCTAAACTCTTGTGGGCTTCAGTAACATGTGCTTTACGCTTCAAGCCACATAGGGTGCGTATAGCATTACACCAGGCAGTACGGGCACGGGAACCAGAACCGTGGGTGTACCCTCTCACATTAGGCAGTCGGTTCCGCGATCGCAGCAGAACGTAGTTTCTTTCCTGAGCGCCCGAGGGAAGAGTCCCAGGACCTCAGGAGAGCAGCGGGCTTAACAAGTGCTGTTACGCTTATGCGATGCTGTGACAGCTCGTCACTGTGATGTCACAGATTTCCCTCCAGGAGAGTTTAAATGGTCGCGCATTAGCGGCTTATCATCCCCCGACAGCAGCGATATTCCGACGTTCCCGGCAGTCAATCCACACGCTCGCAGTGGGGTTACACTGGATTATAATAAGAGCTGATTTTCCCAGGCGGTCCTCCTGCACATTAGTGGGGCGGCTTGCTGCGTTCAAGCACAGATATAAATCAGCTAAAGCCATGGATCCTCGCCGTTCCTCCCTAGAGTGGAGTGAGGAGGATATGGCAGAAGACATCCCTAATGCTGACAGAGACTTATCCCTCAGCTTCAAAAAAGTTCTGGGGCATTCCTCAGTTTTAGCGGTCTCCCAAGGAGTCAAGCCGATACAAGACTGCATGGAGGTGCTAGAGTTTCTCTTAGCTAGTAAAGGGGCAGGAGTGCCAGAGAAGGTGCAGCGAAAAGCAGGGCGAGCAGCCCCGGTGACGGGGCATCTGCTGTACACCGCAAGAGAGGGGTTGAAAACAAGGGGAGTAATACGGCCTGGAAGAGGCCTACATCTTCTCCTCCCCCGGGCCAATTGGAAGGGTAGAATACAAACACCTGTGAGGTGGCAGGCACTTTTAGTAAGCTTAAAAGCGTATTTCTGTTGAAGGCAGCAGTGCCAAACCTCCTACCCTCTGCCCCAGGGGCAAAACATTCTTGCATGATGAAGATGATGATGAGTAGGAACATGATGAGGAGTACAAGGAAGCAGCAGAGTGCACAGAGGAACACCCCAGCAAGCAGGTTCAGAACAAGCACCCAAAGACTGCAGCCCCAGGCCATTAGGCACCCCAAATCCACAGACTGGCTGCCCTTGCCTACAGTTGCCTTATATATGGCCTGGCGAATGAGGAAACTGCTTGAAAAGGAAGTGATATGTCGTATGACGGTAGAATGTCTGAGGCCAACTTTTCCCGGCAAAGCCACGGACACGCCTGAATTGGACACTTATATGGTGACATTTGTCACAAAAGCAACCAGAGACATCAGCAAAGGGGTAGACCGAGCCTGGAAAGGCTGTCGGGACAAGCTGCTGGATTTAGCCAGGCCCATTGCAAAAATAATGCTTTTGCTTTTAAAGATTGATGGTAAACTGGGCGACCTGGCGACCTATGAAGCTGGTGAAGGAGTGCCAAGCATGCCCTTCAGTGATGCGTTTGTGATAGAGATGACAAGACTTGTCGGTACATAAACATCTTTAGAAAAAGCACAGTCATCAATAAGAACACTCTTTCCGGGAGAGTTTTTGCCAGGACTTGTCAGCATAGAAGCTGCTCCACCGGTCGTTTCAACACTCACCGGATTCCTCAGGGACCCAAGGCCCAATATTGGGCATCAAGGCAGCAAGTCGCCTTCTTCCCCAGCAGAACTCGGCATTCCAGAGGTTGCAGAGGACTGGGTTCCTACAGACAGCAGAGTGCCTGAGGCAGTAAGTGCTCCTAAGCAAATGCAAGAACTCTGTCCCATTCAGTTGGCGCGAGACGAGGCAGATCTGTTACAAGCAGAGCTGCTCAGTCTATGGGCAAGGGTGCGATAGAACGCAGTACACTAGACAGGCCCAAATTCTTCAGCAATATGTTTCTACTAGACAGGAAGGATAAATTGAGGCCAGGAATCAACTTGAAGGAGCTCAACGGGTGGCTATTTTAGAGGCACTTCAAGATATATGGGATTCACTTCCGCGTTACTCTGTCAGGCAGACCGGTTAGCAAGATTAGATCTGAAGGATGCCTATCTTACCATCCCTATATCAGGGGAGCAGTGAACTAGGAGAGTTGGCCTCAGTGCCGTGGGCGTTCACGAAGGTGATGAGGCCTCTAGCAGCATTGATCAGCATTGATCAGGAATAGAGGAGTACAGATCAAAGTGTATCTAGATGAAATCCTTATTCTAGCGCAGGACAAGGCAGCGTTGCAGGAACAAGTGCAATGGATGACTGCCCTGATCATTTTGCTGGGGTTTCTAATCAATCAGGACAAGTGAGAGCTGAAACCAAACCGGCGGTTAGTGTTTCTGGGATTCATAATAGACACCAGGAAGGCTACTCTGGAACTGCCACCTCAGAAGATGAGGGCAATCGGGAAAGAGCTGAGGTTGGTGCTCAGGGAGAAGAGTGTTTTGCTTCGGAATCTAGCCCGAGTAGTGTGGCTGTTAGCATCGTCCAGTCAAGTGATTTTCCCCAGGCCTTTGCATTACAGGGCACTACAGAGCTTGAAAATCAGACATCTCCGTGGGGGAGTAAGGCATCATCAGTCAGTGCCACTGGCCGAGGAAGCAAGGTCAGAGTTAACATGTTGGTTACAGAACATGGATGCGTGGAACGGGCGCACAATCTTCCGCAATGGGAATAGAGTCTGACGCGAGCATAGCCGGTTGGGGAGCCAGAGGTGGAGAGCTAGAGACAAGAGGCAAATGGTCTGAAGAGGAATTGAATCTCCACATAAATTGTTTCAAGCTGTTAGCAGGCTTGTTTGCGATGAGGACCTTTGCCAGAGACAAAGTCAATTGCGTGCTGCTGAAGATGCACAACATCTCAGCAGTTTGATATATCAATCGCCTAGGAGTTACGAAGTCCAAGATGTTAGCCGAGCTGGTGAAGGACCTTTGGCATCACTGCCTAGAGAGGAAGATAGTAGTAGCAGTGGAGTATCTCCCAGGAGAACAGAATGTGGTGGCGGACTGAAATTCACGCTACCTAGTAGACTCTGGCGTCTGGAGGTTGCATCCAGTAGTGTTTGCGAAATTGCAGGAGGTCTTGGGAGCTCTGGACATCCATCTTTTTGCATCCAGGTTGAATGCTCAGACTCCCAGATATTTCAGTTGGAGGTTGGATCCTGGAGCACTGGGGACAGGCGCGTTCCAATACGAGCATAGCCGGTTAGGGCACCAGATGCTGAGAGCTAGAGACAGGAGTCAAACGGTCCGAAGAAAAATTGAAGCTCCACATAAATTGTTTGAAGCTGTTAGCAGGCTTGTTTGTGGTGCGTCCTTTGCCAGAGACAAAGTCAATTGCTGCGTGCTGCTGAAGATGGACAACATCTCAGCAGTTCGGTATGTCAATTGCCTAGGAGTTACAAAGTCAAAGATGTTAGCCGAGCTGGCCAAGGACTTTTGGCATCACTGCCTAGAGAGAAAGATAGTAGTAGCAGTGGAGTATCTCCCAGGAGAACAGAATTTGGTGGCGGACTGGAATTCACTCCCTCGCACTCCCTCACATCGTAGGTCCCCGCAACCTGTTCCTGTGCATGCGCTCTCTCGCAACTTGGCTGCCTGGGCTCCCTTGCTTCTCTAGCTGCGTTATCTTCTCTAACTGCTTTTCTATCGACTATCCTATCCCTCACACTAAGTATGGTAGGAAGAAACTCAAAAGGAACATCCTAGTCTGCAACCCAGGCCTCCCTATCGCTGATACCTATATCAGTGCTTCCTCTAGATAGACCCTTACTGACATACTCTTTGTCATTCCCTCTCCAGGACTATGGGCCCCCCACCCCCACAAGATCTATGTTCTCTCTCCTCTGCCTGGGGTATAGACACTGATCTGTTATATTACATCCAGCAGTTGTATACCAATACATCAATAACAGTGAGATTGAACCTCGCTGGTCTTTGTAATAAATATCAAAATACAAATAGCGGCCTAAAACAAGGGTGTGTGTTGTGCCTGATACCTTTTAATATTTTTACAGCAGATCTGAGCTTAGTTATTAGATCACGTAACAACTTTCCACCCAGGATAAATGGTGTACAAGACTCTCTGCATTGTCCATAAGGCCTTCTGGGGCGTCGGTCCTCAATACTTCCAACTCTCTCTTCGTAAATACCTTCCTACTCAAGCTCTTCGCTCCTCCACCTCCAACTCCCTCAGGGTCAGTCGCTTCTCCAAGCAACGAGTTGGTGGTAGATCTCTTTCTTCAGCTGGGGCCTCCCTCTGGAACAGCCTCCCTGCCTCTCTGAAACTTGAGGAGAACCATCTCCGGTTCCGGAGGCACCTCATGACCTTACTCTTTGCTTCTGCCTTCTCCTTTCCTCTCCCCTGCTGATGTCCTGTCTGATACTGCACTGGTCAACTGGCTACCCTCTGATTTCAGACCCATGTCCCTGCCCGCCCAGTTGCCACCCGCACTGCCTCCCGGCAACCCTTGCACTTGAGTCTGTATCTGACGGTCCCCCTACCTGCACTTTTGGACACCTGCTGTCTGCACTTCCCTTGCAGCGGCCACCTGCTGGCTGCACTTCTTGTTATTGTTTTGATCCCATGACAGCACTGCCCCCTCCCCTTTTCCCTGGCACTTTCCCCTCCCACCTCCCTTGCACTTGCGCGATCTCAGTGTCACTTGGCCTAGAAAGATTGTTGGATCTGTCCTCCCTCTGTTCCTCCTTCCTTGCCTCGTTGCGCCGTGAAACACTTGTGTATAGGCGCATTAGAAATGCCATTTCATATCATATCATATCATATCATATCATATCAATGCTTTATCAGATTATGCTTGTGCCAGTAGTATGGTCATTAATACAACAAAATCCAGAATGTTGAGCTTAAGTAAAAAGAGCATTGAGAAGGGGACGTTTATATGGCATATCGATAACAATCACCTTGAAAGAGTAACCGAATATAATCATTTATGTTTATATTTGTGTTTTCCGGGAACCTATAATCCCAGTTTAAAGTACTATCAGGAAAAGATCATTGCCAAAGCCTGGAGAAAATGTCTTGCTATAAAACACTATATTGTACAAGATGGTTATAATATTGAAGGGCTTCTGGAGGTGTACCGAGTAAGTACGGTACATTCCATACTTTAAGGTATGCTAGCCTTGAATTCTAAGCAGATCTCTTGGCTAAAAACATCTGAAGGCAAACTCTTGAGGTCTGTCATGAATCTGCCAAATTCAGTACCCGTTGAGGCTTTGCGGCTTGGGTTTGGGGTTACTTCACTCAAGACACTATGGTACGTACAAAGAACTCTTTTATATGCTACATTTTTGGTTAGTAGCCAAGTCTCTAATGATCTTCTGCTACTATTCGGTAGAAGAATTGTTCAAGCTCATAAAAATAGCTTTATCGCTGGGCTAAAGAAAACTGCATTAACTTTCGTAGCTGAATTAAATCTTCAAAATTACATATTAAAAATAGATCCAAACTATGAAACCAAAATAAAAATTAAAGCCAGGGGTTGGGACATGGCAAAAATGATGACAAGTTACATGGTAAGGCTAGATACGGAGACATGGCTCGACAAAGTTTTAACAATCATTGCCCGTCTTTTCATCCGACTCAGCTGTGTCCTACAGAACTCAAACGCTTTGTATTGTATCTGCGGCTTAATCTATTGCCTACTATGGATCTTATCTGCGCATGGAAAAAGCACCTCATGAGGACCGGCTCTGTAGACTTGGTCGGGTCCATTTAGAAACTTGTCAACAAGTTTTGGACTAATTGCGAGACATTGCACAACTTTTATACACGTGGCTACATCAATTTTGCAAGCAATATCGAGGATTGTTCAAGTGATCGATTCTGGTCCACCTTATTTAGTGAGTCATCAATTGTTATAGTGGCTGCTGCATTTAATATATGGAAGGAAGGGTCAAAGACATTTTAAATGAATTAACTATGATATGACTTGATTTGATATATGATTTTATATTTATGATGATTAATTGAGTTTGATTTTTGTTTTTCCTTAGGCGAATTACATTCATTAATTGTGTGCATCTATTGATTGTTTTAATGTTCACTATGTATTTCATTTTAATGTAGTTCTGTATTTAACTAAGTGCACAATACATTAAAAAAAGATAGTGTTCAAGTCGAAAGCAAATCTGGAAGCATGGCCTTGTTCGTACTCAGGTTTGGCTCCACATAAAGTTGATTTTCCAATAGGTAACACGCAGATACTGTCATAGTGTAGAGCATTTTGGGACAGTGTGTAAGCTGAAAAGAGGCAGAGGATGGTAAGCCTGTGAGGTTGCACAGAAACCTTTCCATGATGGCAGGTGTTGAAGAAACAGAAAAACAGAAGTGTTGGAAGTGAAGGGGAACAGCAGGCATCCTTGAAGTCACCACATTTTTGCCTCAATTTCAGGTTCACTTTTACTTGTATCGCATCACACCTTTACAAAATTAGAGCACAAGAACACTATAAAACAAAACAAACCTTTCAACACGCAGTGGCATTTCAAAAGCCACACTAACAGTGAATTAAATCCTCAACAATACAATACAGTCGGGGGTGAGCGAAGAATGCAACCCCTGTCACCATGACTCACAGCCCTCAGCACTTACATTACTACTAAATTCCGAGGTCCACCTACACCCATTCTCCCGGGCTTTTCAAATAAAAATGGCGACCGCAAAAACAACTGTGGGACGGGAGTGCCGTGCTTCCAGCCCAAGTCAGTGCTCATTGAGCTCTTCGAATGGTAGTTTAAAACACTTCCACCTCCTCAGCCAATGATATCCTGGAAGCAAGAACTGAAAGGAATGCATGTCTCCATGGTGTTTTTATCACATTCACAAAGGGTTTCATGGGCTCAACCTGGACAGTCATGGCCACATCCGATTCCGTGGGAATAGTGCAGAGTCTAGATAGGCTCCCTTCCCCAAAATCTCCCTACACGACCTCCAAGTATTTGTACCAGCATCATGTCGCCCAATTTCAAATTCTGATTTACCACGTCTTGGTCTAGGTCACAAATCCTATAGAGTAATTGGCCTCCTTATGGCTGCCTACCTGGTTCCATGTAATAATGTCCCCGCAAAAATGTCTCCTGAAAAAAAGGTCGCCGTTTTTTGCGGGGAAATGATTACATTGAACATGCGGGGGACACCCACGCAAACCCAGATTTTCTTTTTTACAAGGGGAGCCCTACAACCCATCCCCATACATAATGTCGCCATTGGATGTTCCCAGAGACATTATGTATGGGGACTTTATGTATGGGGACATTATTATCTATTACTGTCTACCTTTGGTATCTCCGGGTGATTCCAGGGATTATTACGTCTCCCCCACCTGACCTCTCCTCACATAGGATAGTCAGGGTAGCGCCCTTTCCTCATTTAAACACTCTACTTCGGCCAAATGAGTTATATGATCTGAGGGGCCCAGAGCAGCCTGCAGGCCTAGCCGCAGTAATACAGAGCTCAGTGCATCCTCGCTCTCAATGTGCGATCCATCCATATTCCCCGTGAGTCATTTCATTAGAGCCCATAGATAAACCAATCCACTTTTTTAATAGCAAAAAGATGACACGAGAATGTAGGTAATCTTGTGGCTGTCAGAAGACCGGGGCCTGCAGCATTTGGCTGTTTAGTTGTTTTGGACTTCAATTCCCATCAGCCCTGGACTGCAAAGTCAATGATGAGGGATCATGGGAGTCATAAAACAAAACACTTGAAGAGCTGCAGGTTGCAGACCCCTGCACAATCACGGAGAATGGAACACATTTTCCTCCCAGTTTACAACAATGCAAAACACACTCCTGTATTTTATTTGCCCCTTTGGATACAGCAGTAAGGAAAACACTAAGAGACACTAGCAAAGAGGTAAGTCTCTCTCCTGAGCATTTCAGATGCTACAAAATAATGTGAATGCTGATGCGGCCCTGGGTCTCGATGTCTTTACAGGTGTCTTTTATAAACTGTGCAGCAATGAAACCTGCCCCATCTTGTGCTCTCAATAAAATTCAATATCACTAAGGTTTTTTTTCCAGTGGAACTGGAATTATCTAACATCACTCTGTTTAGAACATCTTGGCAGGGTTCAGGCAAATTGTAGTAATGACCCAATCTGATTAATTAACCTGGACCACAAAGTCCTGATGAAGGGTTGAGCTATGTTATAGTCATATTGCATGGAGGAATCACTTGAGAGTCTAAGGTCATCATGGAATTCAGAGATTGACTAAAGATGGTGGACAGGGACCAGAACACCTCCTAAATTCCGCCTTAAGCCCTATTTTAAGATCTGAATCCATCAACCTGGTTTAGCCCACTGAATGCAATTTTCTACAAGCTGTGCCTCACGCTGTTGGACAAAGGTGGGTAAGGCAAAGAGGGCTTCCTTTAAACTTGCTTTCCCGAGGGGTTTCATTTCCCCTGTTAATATAATTGCCGGTGCTTCAGGGTGCTTTAGCAAAGATTTTCAGTTATGGAAATGCTGCCTTGAAGTCTACAAAAGTGCATTTATTCGCCCGCACTCTCTAAGCACCCAATCACCATAAACTGGCACTCACTGGGGGTACCCGATTGGCTGATACTAGATAGGGGGAGGGGACTGGTGCCCCCATTGCAACCTCTATTTCTTGCATGATGGAATCCAGGTCAAGGCCGGAAGCATTGTTATGTTAATCATAACTTTATTTAAGTGCCAGGCTGTTATGCAAGTCTATGCAAAAAGGACGAGCATACTCTTCCTTGGCACTTAAGGGGTTAAAATAACAGTCAATCTAAATTAAGTTGGGCATTATCGACCGATCGAATATAAAGCAGAGGGTATCCATATTGAGTATGGATGAGACACACATGTCAGTGGTGTACATTTGCATATTAATTGAACATTGTGAAAACACAACTGGATATTGCTATCAGCGTTTTGAAGGACCTTACTACTTATGATCTGCATCAGTCAACCTTTGACATAATGGTGTAGAGCAGTGTCAGATAATTTAAGACATATCACACGGTCTGAAATGTGAATAATACATGTAACATCTACTTTTACTATAGTGCTTCACGCCAAATTCCTCCTGCTTCTGATTGCTGTAAGCAATAGCTGGTATTAATATCCAGCCGAGTGATCAGGAATTCACCACCTGCTGTGACCGATGCGCAGGACTTGTCTGCCATGGAATCTGAGAAGCACATGTCGTTTTGGGCATTGTGTGAAATTCTTTTAATGGTGCATCTGTGAAATGACAGTGCAGCCCCATTTGGCATACACAGGTGGGCCAGGTTCAGAGCCAAAAACAAAATGTGTATAGAACAGTGAACACCATTCAAGGTGCAAGACCCCTAGAACCTTTTTGTGTCCCTATCCAAGTTGTGGGCTGACATTTAACAACAACAATACTCCCTGCATCATTGTTATTAAGAACAGTTTATGCACCAATCAAACAAACTGTCTTTATTTTTTGGAGCTTAATCTGCACAATATTATCGTGCATATAGACCTTAATATGACAAACAAAGTTTCAATGCACTGAATGGCTCATTAGAAAAAGGAGGGGTGTGTTCCTGTGCTGCCACACCTAAGAAAAAAGTTGCTAAGTGCTAGCAGTGACAGAGATGGGAAAATGATAATATAATTAAAAGAGGATGATACCTTCTCCTTGTGTCAACCTGCATGTTTCGACACAAAAGACACATTTGAGCATGCAAGTCTTCATCAGGACAATTTGATAACAGGCATTGGAGTAAGATTGTATGAATGTTCATCTCCAAATTGTTTGGAGGGAGATTAATAGCAATTATGTGTCACAGGGCTTTTGATATTGAGAGAATAGCATACTCCTCATATACCATATTAGAACAAAGCAATATGTCATCCACATCAGTCAACAGTAAATCAGCCCGATACCCCACAGCTGTATCCGGATTCTATTGGCCTATCTTACATAGTGTAGAGTCCAAAACTGTCATCTAAACAGCGAACCCGTACACACACACACAGACACACTCATGCACACGCACACACACACACAAACGCGTGCGCGCAGACACACATACACACACACACACACACACACACACACACCATTTCAAATGGTGCCTCTGCCAGCTGCTAGACTTTCTAGCCTTTAAGACACAGCATACCTGTCAACATGTTATCTGGTCCTCTAATATGAAGACACATCTATATAGCATACTCATTGCTCGTTAGGGGTGGGTAAACATCACAGAAAGTGACCCACAAACACACATACCTGTAGGCTATCCATAAATACTTTGACCAACAAATTGTGGTTCACTTGGGGCATCTCGATTGCCACCACCAGTCGTGAGCCCACTTGCTCAGGATGACACAGGCGCAACATCATATGTTTTCTATGCCTAGTGCAGCTGAGAATGTTGGATGCGGAGGAGTTGAAAACAAAAAATGATCCCTTCCCTCCTCAAACTGTGGTATTCATAAAAAAAGTCGAACATGTTGGAGGGTTCTAATCTAAAAAGAAAAAGGAAATACCATGCCAACTTGTGGGGGTCAGCAAGTCACCAACTGGTAGTGGGCGTGGTTGGTTTTTATCTACAAACCCTCCTTGGGCCATCCTAATCGCAGTATTTTTTAGATTGGATTCAGGGAGGTTAGAAAACGCGAAGCATGCACTTGTGCGCTCGTCTGATGGGTTCCTGCGTGAAAGGATGGCATGTTTCTATTTAAAATGTCTAGGTTTAGCAACTTAATTTTTTTTCCAGTAAGAGCTTTAATATCCTGCACATTACAAATACATAAATAAATGTTGGAGTGCGGGTGAGTCCAACAGAAATGGCATAGTTGGCAGGGGACGATTATGAATGCAAATGAATGACTAAAACAAAAATGTGACTCAAAGTAAACAGGGTCTTTCTAGTGTCACACATTCCGAAAGGTGTTTGGTTCCAAGGCAAGTATCAGGATTCCCCAAATCCACTTATCTAACAGGCTCCATATTGACGCCAATATTTCCCAACTCCGGCAAAATCCGACCTGTCTTCTCAATCATGGGGTGAAGGATGGCCTACAGGGAATGGGACACTCAAGAGGGGAACAGCTAACAAAACAGTGCAAGCTCCTGGGATCAATCCAAAGTCATTGAGGGTTTCAAATCTAAAAGACCAAAGTTCCATAGTACATCCTGATGCTACTCTAATCTTAAAGGATCGGAGGCCCAAAGTCCATCCAAAGAGTTCCTTCTCTCCCAATTGTCTACCCCACCCTACCATTCTTCTGGCGCTACTCTTGACTTAATATTCTCTTCCTTTCTATGTGACATTCCTGTCTTATCCTGTCCCCTCTATTCCTCTGACCATTTCCTTCAGTCTTTCTCTCTCTCCTCTTGCCTTCTCTCTCCTTACCTCCTTCTCCTCCTATCTCACTTTTACGACGCGACATGCATTCCTTTGACTCTTCTTCATTTCTCTCCTCCCTCTACTCCATTCTTCTCCCCATCAATAATGTTGCTGCCCTCTCTGTCCTCTCTGCTGATACTGCTTCCTACCATCTTAACTGTGTCTTGCTCTCTACCCTTGATTCCTCTCTTAATGCTCTTCTCAATCTATCTCCAATTTATTCTACTTTACCTTCTTCCTTTAAACATGTTGTTGTCATTCCTATCCTCAAAAAGCCTACTCCTGACTTTTCCTTATCATCTAATTTCCGTCCAATCTCTCTTCTTCCTTTCCTCTCTAAATTTCTCAAGACAGTTGTCTATACTCAACTCTCTGCCTACCTGCATCTACATTCTCTTCTTCCCCCTCTCCAATATGGTTTTCGATCTGCCCACTCCATTGAGGCTGCTCTTTTATATGTCTCTAACTGCCTTCTCTCTGCACGAAACAACAAGCTATCCTCGATTCTTATTCTTCTCGATCTTTCAGCTGTTTTTGATTCTGTCGATCATCCTATTCACCCTTCTCCTCATTCTTCCTTGGGTCTCTCTGGGTCTGTTCTGAGGTGGTTTCAATCCTATCTAACTAACCGCCCCTACTCTGTTTCCTGGGCTGGTCAACTTTTCTCTCCTCACCTGCTTCTTTTCAGGGGGCCCCTCAGGATTCTGTCCTTGCCCCCTTCTGTTCTCATCAACTCTTTTAATCTCTCATGCCACTTTTACGCTGATGACACTCAAATCCTTTCATTTTCTTCTTTCTCCCCCTCTCTTTGTGACTCTGCTTCTTCTTGTCTTTCTGCTGTCAAAACCTGGATGTCCTCTCTTTTCCTTCACCCCAACCCCTCCAAACAGCGGTCCTCTATTTTCCTTCGGCCTCCCCTTGACACTCCAGCTCTCCATCCGGAATTTCTTTTCCACCATCAATGCTTCCTTTAACCTCTTCTGCCCATAATCTTGGGGTTACCTTTGACCCTTCTTTTTCCTATTCTCTTCAAATCTCTGCAACAGCTTGCTCTGCCTGCAAACATCACTATAATCTCCGCCGTTGCTCGTTCCCTTCTTTCTTTTAGGGCAACTAAGCTGTTGGTATACTCTCTGGTCTTGCCTTGATGCATTTACTATTCTGTCCACCTTCTTGGTCTCCCGTCTTCTCATCTTGCTCCCTCGTGTTCAATCTTCAACTCTGCTATTCACTTATTTCTGCTCCCTACTCATTCACCCGTCACTTCTTCTCTTATCTTAGCTTCTTTTCTCTTCATCTTCTCTTTCACTGTCTTTGCTTCGTTCGCAAATCTATCGTGTTATGGTCTCGCCCCTCCCTGCCTCTGTTCTTTAGTCTCCCTGCATGCCCCTGCTTGTTCTCTTCATTTCCAGTGCCGCTTTCTTCTTTCTGTCCCAAAGTCACTCTGCGCCTCTTCTCGATTTAGTTCTTTTACACTTCTTGCGCCCAAACACCGGAACACCCTCCCTTTACATATTTGCTCCTGTTCCACTCTCATAGTTTCCAAACTCAGTTTAAGCCTATTTACTTCAATCTCTTACTCATGCCTAGTTTCTGTTCCTTATTCATGCTTAGTCTCTGTTCCTTACTCATGCCTAGTCTCTGTTCCTTACTCATGCCTAGTCTCTGTTCCTTACTCATGCCTAGTCTCGTTTCCTCATGTCTTCCTTACCCCTCATTATGTTTTGTACCACTGTTTTATTTCAATTGTCAAAGCGCTTTGGCGAAAGTGCTCTATAAATAAAAATTAATTCAAACCATGATCAGCCAACTCAAAGTCACAGGGAGTGGAGTGCCCCTGCACACTTCTTGTCCAAGATGGCATGTTGTGGCCGCGTTCTAGTCCAGATGGTCCCTGTGGTGTAATCGTGTCTGGATGGTGATGATGTGTTTGGGTGATGTCTTTATCCTAAACCATGTGGGAGTAGCCTCCAGCAAGGTGTCTTTGTCCCAAGCGATAAAGTGATAGCTTTCGGCATAGCTAGGAGCACACCCTTCCACCCCCTTGCCGCTAGGGTAATCAGTGTTCATCTAAATCTAGTAGGGCCCCTCCTTACCTGCGTTTGTCTGGATAGAAATGATATGCCATCTGCCTGCGTCTGAAATATTTATTTTTCTCTGTCTCTTCAGCAAGTATTATGCATTGGATAGTGCTTTACAACTAAGGTTTGGACTACACCTGGCATCTGGTTTCTCCTGTTTCTAAGTCTTTTATGATTTCCCCCCAGTATCTAGAAGGGTATCTGACCACAGTCTCTGAGTTCTGGACTAAAGGTTCCTCCAATTGCTTTGCACCTTAGCCCTAGCAGGCTTCTAGCCATGTCTCCACTGGTCTAGCACTACCTTCTTCTATATCTGAATTTTTATTGGCCTACTCGGCTGTGCCACACTGCAGCACCTCCCCCCTAGGCAGCAGTGACACTGTCTCTCTAGTTTACCTCTATGCATGCTTTGGACAATCATAGGGATGTCATAGGGACATCATCCATTCAAGCCTGTGTCTCTGCAGCATCTAACAACTTGGCCATACTCTTTAAAATCTGCAAGGAGCTGGCCAACCCTGCTGAAGTCTCTACCCCTACTGTTGCCCCCAGGCTCTTTGCAATGCCCTTGCCTCTCACTTTATCTTGAAAACCCAGGACATCCTGTCCACCCTCTCCTCCCTTAGCCCTCCTTTCCCCTCTCCGTCTGTGCTTGCTGACCCTCCTTCAGCCACTGCCCCACCCTCTTGCTCATCTTTTCCTCTTTTCTCCTCTGATGAGGTTGCTAGACAAGTCTGATCTATGAAAGCCTCATCAAAACAGGTTCAAAACTGTTCCTCTAAAACCATCAAGGACCATGTTGATACCCTTGCTCCGGCCATTGCCGATTTCTACAACCACTCCTTTGCCTCTGGATCTTTCCCCTCTCCTCTGTAGCACTCCCTTGGGCATCCTCTTTTCAAGAAACCCACAGCTGATCCTTGTCTGTCTAACTATCGCCCAATTTCCATTACTCCTTTTCTGGGCAGACTCTTGGAAAAGGTGGCCATCTCTCAGCTTAACCTCCTTTCTAATTCTGTTGGCTGTCTCCACGACAACCGGTCTGGCTTCAGAGCTGCCAGAAGCACAGGAACTGCTCTCCTGAACATCTGTGAAGATCTGCTCGCCAACCTTGACTCTAACATTTCCTCTGTCCTCATCCTACTCGATCTCTCTTCTGCCTTAGACAGAGTCAACCCTACCATCCTGCTCAACCGTCTCCGGGATAACCTAGATATAACCGATCAGGCTGTGGCCTGGCTGACCTCTTTCCTCTCTGATCAACTCTCCCAGGTCCAACTTGGGTCCTTCCTATCATCTATCTCCCTCTCTACCTGTCACGTTTCCCAGGGGTCTAACCTCTGGCCCTGGCTTTTTAACCAATACCTGGCAACTCTTGCCCACTGAATTGCCATTTTATGCTCCAATTTCCAGTGCTATGCAGATGACACTCAACTCATTTGCACCTCCTCTCTTTCTCTCATCTCTGATTGCCTAACTGCCATTCAAGATTGGTGTGCCGCCAATGATCTTTGTCTGAATGCCAGCAAGATGGAGATCCTCATCGGCACACCTTCATCCTCCTTTCCGCTCACTCTCTGGCCGACCTCCCTTGGCCCTCCTCTTACCCCCACCTGCGAGGCTAAGAACCTGTGGGTCATCTTTGACTCCACACTTTCCTTCTCCGCCCACATCTCTGATGTCTCTAAAAAGTCAAACCTCCTACCGCACCTCCTCAGAGGTACTCTGCCTTTCCTCTCCTTCCCCCAGAACCCCACTGTCTCTCAAACTCTGGTTCTCTCTAGGTTGGGCTATTGTAACAGCCTCTTTCTAAATCTACCTGCCTCTACTCTCCGCCCTCTGCAAATAATCCAGAACAGGACTGCAAGACTTGTCCTTGGTCTCAAGCCCTGGGATCGTATCTCGCGAGCTCTGAAATCTCTCCATTGGCTCCCAGTGGATGCAAGGATTACATTCAAAACCCTCTGCATTGTCCACAAGGCTTTCTGGGGCCTGGGTCTAAAATACCTTCAGTTATCCCTGTGCAAATACCTCCCCTCTAGAGCTCTTCGCTCCTCTGCCTCTAACTCGCTCAGGGTCAGTCATTTTTCAAAGGAACGAGATGGGGGTAGATCTCTGTCTTCGGCTGGGGCCTCCCTCTGGAACAGCCTCCCTGCCACTATGAAACTTGAGGAGAACCATCTCAGGTTCCGGAAAGCACCTCAAGACCTTCCTCTTTGCTTTTGCCTTCACCCCCCCTCTCCCCTGCTGATCTGTTCTCTGTCGGCACCGTGCACCTGGCCTACCTTCTGTTTTCCAGGCCCAGTTACCCGCTCACCCTGCCACCCTCCGGCACTGCCCCCAGGCCACCTCTTGCACTGAGGTCTGTATCTGTACCCATACGGTTCCCCCCTTTTCTTCCTGCACTTATCAGACATACCCTGTCTGCTGCCTTAAACCCAGCACTTGCCGCATGCTGGCTGCACTACCATTGTTTGTTGTCCTTTATTTAATTTATTTGTTATTACTTATCTGTTTTCTCCTTTGCTCCGCACTTTCCACTTCTCCCCCCTCTCCCATGCAGTATTCCCCTCTCCCTCTCCCATGCACTTGTGCATTCTCAATGTTACTGGGCCTAGTAAGATCGTTGTTTTTGTTCTCCCTCGTTTCCCCTCGCTTGCCTTGTCGCGCTCTGAAACACTTGTGTATGAGCGCGATATAAATAAAATATCAATATCAATATCCTATCTCTCTCCTCAGCTTCTGCACTATAAGGTTCCTCCACCCTCCGTATATACATGGACTGATTGAAATATTGGAACAGGTGAGGTCCTAATTGCTGTGTCTGTGACACTGCTAGTGTCACCACTCAGGAATGGTACATCGTGTACAAGTCCAGCTCCTTCCATTGCTGGCTTGGTTTTTCACAGGTGCAACACTCCCCCAATTAAGCATAATCCCAGAAGTAGTGTTTGTTATGGCTCTGCAGGTCCAGGCTACAAGTAGGGGCGCCACCATTCCAAGATGGCAGTCATCTGGTACTGGTTCCTTCCTCTGGACACTCTATAGCAGTCGCTCAATGCTCACAAACTGGCCCAGATAGTGTACGAGATTGTTACATCGCTCATTTTGTTTTCAATTCGTTTTTTCCCACTAACAGTTGTTTGTCCAAAGAAGTGATGAAAAATGGGGGCGGTGGGGTGTAATGCAATATAAGGGGCAGGGGGGGGATAGGTAGTAAATAATAGGGAGGAGGGGTTTGGGGAAACCCTCCTAAAATAAGCCCCCCCTAAAATAAAAAATAAAAATTGCGATTCGTTTTTCTTCGCCAAACAACTGTCAGAATAAAATGGATAAAAAAAAAACAGGCAATGTAAGCAAATAGCACCCCAGATAGGAATGACTTGCCTCACTGCCTCAGGAAATATTCTGCAACCTCCTTGGAGGTATTTTCTGTTCTTCCATGTCAACCTCTTGTCTTCAATGACTGCTTACCTGAAGATTGGCACAGGATGGGAAACGACCTGGGTTCCTGCCATTTCCCTCAGTGGGTCTAACTGGAATCATCCTACCCTTTGTCTAGGCGCTACCTTGCAGGAGTCCTGGGGATGGCGTCTCAGCTACTCCAGAAACTTTGGGCTGTGTTCAGATTTCCTATTATTCTTGGTCTTCTCCGGGGCAGGAAGGGAGAGCTTTGGGATTCTTCCATCTGCTGCCTCCAGAGGAAGCTTCATGAAGTGGGTGGAGCCTGTTGTCCTCCAGAACTCTGTCCCCATTTACTTTGGAGAACAAAGAAGTGACGTTGTCATAAAACACACATAATTCTCTCAACAGATATGACTTTGTTGCACCCTTGCAATTCTATTGCTTGAGCTGATCCTTAATATTCTAATCTTCTATGTCTATAAAGCTGGGTGTTTCTCGGGTTATGCTATTTTAAAAGGAACATGGAATGCTGGATTGAGACTCTGCGAATCACAGCCTGTGATGAAAATTCCAAGGTTCGATCAAATCTTCTGCAATAATCAGGGGCAGTGCTTAATTTGTGTTGGGTGTTTGCCAGGGCTCGGTCCTGGCACTTATTTCTGAGCCCCAGCACTTATTGTCTCAGGCACAGATTGATTATGATGTGTTTTGACAACTTTCTTATTGTAACTGCCAGTCACATAATAAACACCTATAGAATCAGAGCAACATGTAAATGATGATTGTGTTTAAGGACACCCATTTGTCTCATGTCAAGACACAAGTATGTTATTTTATGTGTATGCTGATTGGAATTTGTAAATCAGACATCTGCTGTAGTGACCAAGTACAACCACCAACCACAATAAGCAGGTGGGAGTTGCAGCTTTAACCCCATATATGTTGACAGCATGCGGAGCAGCCGTGAGTGGTGGCAACAGTGGGCGTGGTTGGGGAGCTGCCCATCCTGACGTATCATGGGCGTGATAGAAAATATTTGCGCCCTGGCACTTATTCATTTACAAATTAAGCACAGAAGGCGAGTGACTAGATTTATTTGTTACTGTGTCAAATGATCAGTTGGGGGTATTCACAGAAATATATGACATTTATCTCATAGGTCAGCCAACCGCTCTCTCTCCCAATGTGTCGCACTACAACTCCCATGATCCCTCATCATTCATTATGCTACCATTGCCTGATGGGAGATGTTGCCTAAAAACATCTGGCGAGGCAGCGGTTGCCCACCCCTTATGTGTAGCAATCTATCTTCTTTAGAATTCCTTGGGAGAAGGAGAAACCCTTCTATTACAGCGTGAGTCACACTAGATGGGTGCTGTGCAATTGCCAGAGTTGCACACATTGAAAGAGCTGCATGAACAGAAGACACTGCTTTAACCGCACTTGAAAACTGCAGTGTAACTATATACACAGATATAAGCAAGGTTTCATTATACCATTTTTAGCCATAGGAACTCACACAACCATTAATTATCTAGGTAATGTGAAAAACAAATCCATTTGCTTACTGTAGATAATGATGCATTCAAGCGAAATCACAATCTGCTTTCTTGTTAATTTGAGGTATAACACCTCTTAGAATTCTGAAAATCTAAAGCACCTGTCGGGTGAAATGAACCCAACCGCACTTTCCAGAGGGATCTCTGTGGTCAGAGCTGAACAAAACAACTCATTAAGTGGAAGCCAGCTGCTCTGAGCTGTTAAACAACTTAATCTTAATAAAGTAAGACCATGTGAAAGCCCCTTTATTAGATGTGAACAGACTGCATCTGTTCTCAAGTGCTCAGGTATTGAACGCCTCTGTTCGTACAGCCACATATGTTATGTGACCTGGACTTTTGTAAAGTGAAAAACTGCCAAAGACATGACCTGGCGGATCAGTGTGTATGCCTGGACGTGCATAGCTGCACACAACTGGCTTTTGTGGTAGACCATAATCTTGAAATAGGAGCCTCAGGGTGGGATTATGGCAGGTTTGCACAGGCACAACCATGTTAGAGACTGACGAAACACTGTGCAAATGCATTTTCCCTGAATCTAATTGGATACACATGAGCAAATGTGATTTGCACAAGCGCGTCCACCCTGCGAGGTACAGATGCCTTGAAACGTGTATATCTCCAAGGCAGACGTCGTCGAAAAGTCATTTGGTCGACAGAATTTGCTCGAAAACCAAATGGTCGAATTTTTTTATTTATTTATATATATGTTTTTTAGGTTTTAGTTTAGGGAAAAAAAGGGTTTTTTAGAATAAAAGGAGGTTAGGGGGGCGACCCCACCCCCCCCCAAAAAAAAAAAGTGAAAATAAAAAAATAAAAAAATTCAACCTTTTGGTTTTCGACCAAATGGTTTCCACCAAATGTCCTGTCGACCATTTGTCTTCGACGAAATGTCTGGTAACCGTCGTGCGTGGAGCTTGGGTGTGCTATATGAGTGGTTAGCTTTGCTTGTAAATAATGTGTCATTTGTATAGTGCCTTTATGGTATGGCCTCAAAGTGATATAGGTGAACGTCCTCGGGGACCAAAGTCTAAGGTTTGGGAAAATTTGACCAGAAGAGTTTAGAATGCGTGCATGCATTTTAGCCAAAGCGAAGTTGGGTCGGGCGGCCAGGTCCCTACTAACTACCCATATTGAGCTGGCAAGTGGCTGGGTGCTTTGAAGTTGAAAAGAGAGTATACAAGAGTAGTAGACCTCATTTTTGTCCAGCTAGACTGAATTTTTGTTGTGGGGGATAGCTGTATTCTGATGGCAGAGTTGTTGCGCAATGTGTCGTTGGGTGTGGTGTATGGTTGCAGATGCATGCGGGTGAGCGGCCTTGCCTTCGGCTCGCTTGCATTATCATGGAGCGTGATCCGAACCCGTGAGCTCCGGCTGGCTTCCTTGGCCTCGTGGGGGTGGCATGGACTCCCTCCTGTGTTCTGCTGTAGATTGCAACATTATGTGTAGAGGTTAGAAATGCCGCCTACACCAGGCAAGTAGATGAATGGCTTTTCAATTGAGTCAGTGAGAAGTTGGCTGATTTGTGTAATTAGCTGCAATTGTAGGGCTGCGCCTCCCACACTTCTAGTGAACACTGGCAGCGGATGATGCACTAAACAATGCAGTCAGAGCCTAAAGGTGCACTAAACCATTGCATAGCCATCATAAACCATTACCGTGCACACATTGAGATAAGGAAACACGATGGCAGTGCGATTGTTCAGTATTACATGTGGGGCGATTGGCTTCAATGGCTATACCCTGTGTGCGCTCATCAAACCTCCTAGCCCATCACCCCTACACAGCAGCTGAACCGAGGTCTCAGAAGCGTTATGGCAGAGGATGCAGTATGAAGTGTCTATATCGAAAATCTTATAAAGAATGAACATGTATCGAATATTTTATAACGAAACATGTTATTAAGAATGCACTTAGGGGTGGGATAAAGGGTCAAATCTTTTGGGGAAACGGTTGGGGTGGGTTTTTAGGGGTGGGAAATGGGGGTTTGGGGTCCACCCAAAAATAAATATATACAAATAAAAATGAAAGAATTAGTTATATTTTTCGTTATAAAAGTTTCGATATATGTTCATTCTTTGTATAATGTTTTCGATATAAAGACATTTAACCAGAGGATGCAGGCATCTGAATAAGGTGTCCTTTGTAGCCGTTCATTCATAAAAATGGGCTAAGAGCGGTGGATCCGGCGTGGGGTGTGTTTTTCCGGTGGCAGCCAGAGCAAGGTCTTCGGAATGGGGGATGCGACATGCAGTGATTGTCTTTCTGACCAATAAGTAAATGTACAGCAGCATTATGCGTCACGCAGCCCCTGAAGTCTGACAGATGAGCTTTGTGGTTCTGCTAAGTCGTTTCCAGTGGCTTAGTCTAAACGTGAAAGCCGCAGTTATATCCCTAATGGGTTCTGGAGGGTGCCATCAAGCATGGTTATTCATTATGTGGCCCGCCAGAAGTTTGGCACTACAACTCCCATGATCCTTCCCCACTGAAGATGCTGCAACGGCTGATGGGAATGGAAGTCCAAAACATCTGGAGGGCCAGATAATAACTTATCAAGGGACAAAAGCTTTTTTTTTTGTTTTACTTGGAAGATAAGAGGTTATTTCTTTATAAGGTATCTTAATGTTTCAAGGCTGTCCCCAAAAGAGTTGGCTACAAGATTTTGAGTTTGAGACAGAAGGAGTCCTCCATCAAAATCTAATGTTATGCTGGAGTCAGTTTAAGAAACTCTTCCCCTCCACAGCTGTATGGGTATTTCAAGACTACCTCACAAGAATATAATGGCAATAAGAAGCCCATAGCAAAGTATCTTTCACTGAAGAATGCTGCTTCACTCAGCCCGAAACACTTCCCACATATTCCAGAAATATACTTATTTACCATTACTACCCGGCGCTGAAAAAAAAGAAAATAACTTACCTGTGATTGGCTACATTCCGAGCCTTACTTCACGGTAAGCCCAAGGACGCAACAGTTTGCAGCTTGCTCCGGTCCCGACAGCATTTTCATTCTGTAATGGCCACCATGGAAAGGGAAAAGAGGCTACATGCAGTCCCTTCTCCCTTCCATGGTGGCCATTTTCTTTGTTTAATAGGGCTTCCACGGAAAGAGAAAGCGGACTATGTTTTCTGTCCGTGGCAAAAAAAAATCTTCAGCCGCCAAAGGCAAAGCATTTCGCAGCCGAAAACCCCCCCCAAAAAAATTAGTAGCCCTATCTAATGGGCCGGGGTACTAAATGCAATAAGCCCCTTGATTGCGGGCCATTACTGCATAAGGCAATTCCCCTGGGGCCTTCGTTACTATGGGCCCCGGGGGCTTTACCGTATGCAGTAATGGGCCGCAGTCGAGGGGGTTATTGCCAAATTCTTTATCTAGTTATAACATTTTGGTCATCTATGCTGGATGGTGGTCTTTGCAAAAATGTGGCATAGTGATGTTTTAGTGATGGGATATTATTGCCATTCCAATAATCTTGCTGGTAATTTTAAATTCTTTGGAATAATACTGATGGTGGTATTTTCCAGGGATGTTCTACCCAGAAAGGCTCTGCAAGGGAGAGTGAAGAAGCTCTACATATCGAGTAACCTCTTTTAACTAACTCTATGTTCCATAAACTGCCCTCAAATCCAGACATCTAATCTTAATGTTTACATCATGTGTTTGCTCATGTACTGTAGAGCTGGAAACCTCC
Organism: Ambystoma mexicanum; assembly: GCF_040938575.1. Lineage (NCBI taxonomy): Eukaryota > Metazoa > Chordata > Amphibia > Caudata > Ambystomatidae > Ambystoma > Ambystoma mexicanum. The sequence continues at coordinate 140,159,952 of NC_090930.1, read as the reverse complement.
AGAGGCAAAGATTATACTAATAGCAACAAAATAATATACAATGCACCAACATAAGCAAATAGAATGTATCTCATGGCCCATTCGTAAATACTCCCTAGTCCTTAGTCTATCGAGGATCATGCCTGGAGGCTAACATGGAAGACCTCTCAGCCTGACCGCTTTGGTGGCCAATAGCTGTCAAACAGGGCCTGTCTTAGACAAGATTGCACCCCAGGCTGGAAGCATCGCTGGCGCCCCCCACCCAATGCCAAAAATGACAACAACCAAAATTGCATGTTACAAATGTTGTAAACAGGGCACTCAATGAATAACTAGATGGACATCCAGTACAAAATGCACACATTAGAAACTAGGTGACAGTCTTAGATTGTTACCTGTATTATGTGTTCAAAAAGCAACTTTGTGACTGGCTTCCTCTGTTGCCTCTAGTATCAAAGAATGGGGTCACTCACTGTAAGATCATTTTCTGTGATACAAATGCAAAATAAGGGACCCTGGATGTCCTTTGCCACTCAGCACCTCACAATACCTACAACCATCCCTGTGCATTTCAACCTTAACCTTGTAGTAACAGCTTGCTTTCCTAAATCCAAGTGATGTTTAAAAGTCACATTTAATTCCATCTCATGTCCTACAAACCGAAATCACTACACTTTCATTTGTGGCTCAGGGGGGTCATTGCATAGGCTCAGAAAAAGGCTTCTGGCAGTCTCAGAAGGGGGCTACTTGCAGTTTTATATAGACAGGGATGGACTGGGAACCAGAAGTGGCGCTGGAAAAATGTTTTCAACGTGGCTCCGTATCGCACCGATCAGGCAAGCGTATCAAGCGAGCCTCAAACACTGCATGGGGCGATTGGGGAATCTCCCAAGAATAACGTTTACATGTGGATTAAAAGGGTGCATTATATCGCACTTTTTCCTAAACATGGTGGTCTCGTACCTGGCCACTCGCCACAGCACAAAATGAATGCCCGACATCCTACTTCCTAACAAAACAAGGCCCACACCTGTCGTGCACCCACCCCCGATGCCAATGCATACCTGCCGCTGTCCTGCCAACACACAACCCGTGCGGGACATCCACATTTTGGCAGACACAGCACAATGAGATGAATGGATCGGCCCAGTATCACAGAAGTCAGTTAGGAGGTGAATCTGAAATGTGCACTTCAGACACTTGAGCACACTTCATCTGAACACTAGCTGACACATGTGTGTTAATGCAGCTTTAAAGTGACAAAATGAAACGTGCACAAAAAACCTTATAAACCAACCAAATATATAAACCTTTACATTAAGCAAAACGTGTATGACTGGGTTACCACCCTGGCTGTGCCATGTGTTCCAAGCATTTATTATAAAAGCTGGGGTTCTAGCTGAATGCTTATGGAAAATGTGGTAGTGCCTGGTGGCAGCTCTGTTAAAACATCCTTACATGGCATTCATCCACATAGTGTCAATGCCCCCACTCGAGCTTACTGTCTACGTTCAAACTCATGGGGTCTCATTACGACCCTGGCGGTACGGAGTGAACGGCGCCGTAAAAGGTGCCGGCGCCGTTCACCCCGTACCGCCGCATTACTAGTTCCCCTCGCGGGACACGGTAAGCACGCCTGGGAAAACCTAGCGTGCTTACCGGGTCGCGTGAGGGGAGGAGGGAGCAAACAACGGGCCATCTCGGAATGACCGGTTGTTTGCTCCCTCTCCCATTCCCACTCAGCCCTATGGGGGCTGAAATGGGAATGGGGAAGGACCGGGTCCGGGTCCTTGGAGGGAGGAATTACCGGGCCTTCCGAACTCGGAATGGCCCGGTAAGTCCTCATTCTGAGGATCCGGGCCCCGAAGCGATTTCGGCGGCAGCCATGCCGCCAATAGCGGCATGGTTACCGGCGAACTTGTAATGAGGGCTATGGTGTCTTACTCAGCAGTACACGGTTTTAAAAGGAGTCAAGAGTCAATAGTTTTTTTGGAGCTCCAGGTTTTTATGGTACAAAACTGTGTTTATACAAAGAAATAATAATGCACGATAATGAATTGCAGCTAATCATCTGGGTTTAACGCTAAGCCATCAAAATACCAGCTCTCGTGCAATGAGGCATGTAAATAGGGAAAGGGCTTACACAGAAAAGCCCAAACTGCTAAGCAAGCTTCTGCTCTTTTTTTCAACATTGATACAACAATGTTATTGGCCATGGTTTCCCAGAACCCTCGATGTTTAAGTGAACATCTACCAGACTCACACAAATTGTTACAAATCAATACTAATGGAAGATGGTTGTGATGCAAGTGAAAATGAAGTAACATCAATTCCCCCCACAGCTTCCTCAATGTCCCGTCATCATTTTGGTTTGGCCTTCTCATCTTGCCTTGTTTCCATTGCCCCTTTGCTCACGCTATTGCCCCACATCTTGTTGTGCAGATGTGGCATTCTGTGTATCAAGGGGAAAATGTGTTGTGCTGTTGCTGTCTATGCGTCCTGTGCTTCCTCTTGCTGTGTAGAGTTCTCTCTTTCTCTGCCCCATTCATGTATGTATTTGACGCGTTTTAGCATATAATGCACACACTCATACATTCATTAGGAGAAGGGACAGGAAGCCCTGGCTGGGTGTCCAAACTCAGGAAATGAAGCTATGTGTACTCAGCTCCTGACCGCCGAGACTCGGGGAGGAGGTGATGTAGAGATGTGCTCCGCATGCACAGCCCTTCCGTCCCACACATCGAAAGGACCCCTTAATGCAAACATGTCTTCTTGTTATTACGTTTTTTTTATTTCATAATATGAATATTTATTATCTTGAATAGTTATTACCTTGAACTGTATTTTAGATCAGGTACTCTTTGAAGAACTTTATTCAGACTAGGAATCAGCATTCAGGTTTTCTTTCAGTCTCTGTAAATTTACTTAGATTTCTGGTTCAGGTCTGCCCAGAATCCCTTCTGCGGCCTGTAATGGGGAGAGAGGAGTTGTGAGTTCACAGAGTCTCAGAATCAGTGAGCTCCTTAATGTTTGTATTCTGCTCTGTTATTGAGCATCAGACATGTGTGTGAGTTTAATACGCGGAGAACAATTGTGAATTGTTATACATTGTATCTGTTGAATGTTATCGTGCATGGAACTTCAGGACGATGGTCTGACAATTGTTTATCGGTGACATTATTTGGTCATTACTGGATAAAAGATTCCTCCAAAATAAAATGAAACACTCATGATTTGATCATGAATTGGTTTGCAAGTGTTCTGCTCGATATACTGGCAGCAAGCACTGCAGCAGTGCACGGGCTAGCTTTCTCTTGTTCATGTACTGAATACGATAGAGCCCTCGGCCTCTTGCCCATGAGGATTTTGTAAAGAGATTGATCTCAATTACTGTGCCTACAAAGCCGAGTTATGCCTCTCGAGAGGGCAATCAAGGACATCATTCATGGCTCAACGAGGTAAATTAATAATTAATGTGCTCATGGACCAATTGGATGCAAGTAGTCCCTTGGGTCAGACTAAAGCAGCCTTAGGTCCTCTTCTCCATTTAAGAGGAAGCATAGTGCCTCTGAGCTCCATCTGGATCATCTTATCCTCCATCCATGAGGGAGGAAAGTAAACTAACCTCCTGTGCAGATTGCCCCCAGCGGAGGTTACGCTGTCGGTTATGCTAGTACATCAGGCAATGTGCAAACTGGCTGAATCCCACACAAATTCAGATGGCTATTCCTATCCATAATTCATCGGTCGCTACAGCCACTAGGAGATCCTTCTCCTTAGAATAGCTCTTAGAAAAACTAACAAAGAAAACTGATTAAGATGCAATTTGTATGTGATCACATATCTTTAAATAGTTGTTAGATTGTTTTTTAGGTCTGGCTATAGAAAGCTTCAGTTCCCTGCCAGCGCTTTTAAAGACGCATATTAGAGATGCCCTGGTGTTAACCAGCTGCTCTGTGATGCTCAGTTATAGTGGCAGCCATTCTGTGGAAGCAAGTGGCACTGTTGGCGTTGGGGGGAGAGTTGTCACATGTTGCATAGAAGAGCGTGGGCCTCATTAGAAGTTTGGCAGTAGCCTTGCTGGTAAAATCAGCAGGCTGCCGCCAAACTTCTGAACATTTCTGGCGCCCGCGAATGGGCAATTACCGGGTCATTACGGCCCTGCCGGACCCGGTAATTGCCCTTTTGGGGGCCCCAGAATGGAATGCTCCACATTCCCACTTGAGCCCCATTGGGCTCAATGGGAATGGGGAAGCCTGGTGCACCGGCACTGTTATAAACGGTGCCGGTGCATCTGACATGCTGTGCTCGCGGGTGCCTTTCTTCCCGCCAGTTCAGACCTGGCGGGCAGAAAGGCTTCCGTGAGCACAACTTGTAGTTTGCCGGTGCGGGAACTGTTGTACCGGCAAGTTTACCAGTACCATAGTTCCCAGAACGGCAAAGCTGTAATGAGGCCCGGTATATTGTTCCCATGCTACTTGGTACATAGCCTTTTACGATTTTAATCTACATTACATTTTTCTCATATCATTGTTTCGTGATTGTGGCTTTGTGCGTCAAAAGCTTTGTACATTAACATTAATGATTTTACTTTGTTAATTAAAGCTTGCTTGTTTGTGATGTTAAAGAATGCATTGATAAGGCTCTCAATGCATGCCAATCAGCTGCTCTGTGATGCAAAGAGTAGTGTCTTGCATTGGTTCATACCATCCCAATTAAAGGACTATTTTCACGGATGTCATCTTGGAGTGGAAGGATATTCCTGACAGTATTATTCTTACTTATGTGGTCAACACTAGGATATTTCTATTCATGTTATGTTTATTTAATATACATACAGCTAACAAGCTTTGTATATGCAACAGATAAAACAATTGATACAAAACAATATGAGCAATTAAAAACAATACATACATATACACACACAATCCCAATTTTATTTTTAAATTTACATAATCTCAAATTTCACTTATAACCATAATTAGAATAGACATTTTAAAATCTCAACAATTCTCAGATACAATTTCACTATAAAATAAATAAGGTTAATATCATCACCTTTCATAAAGTTTGCCCATATTTCTGTTGTGGTGAAAATATAAATCTGATTATCGTAAGATTTCATATACTTGGTTCTCAACTCCCACAAGCTTTCACAACACATCACCATATTTCTATTCAGTTCAACTGCAGCAGGTAATAAAACATTATTCTGAATAAATAACTGTATTATACTGTGCAATAGCATTACCACTGTGTTTGTTTTCAATATAAGCTATGACATGTAAGGTCATGATACAGCATTTTGAATGACCCTCTTGAACATATAGTCCTTAACCAGTAACATATCATGCAAAGGATGGGATGCAGAATAACTCTTACACCAAATAATCAGACCGACTCAGGAAGTTGGAAAAGTCTCATCGGACTGTTTTAACATCAGTTGTCTAAAACAGGAAGTTACAACGGACATCAACGGACATGTAATCGTGCTCTCAGTGCAAACCACATAAAAATACACTTGTATAGCAAATATTCGTCAGACATGATGTTGTGGGATGTTTTTACCCATGCATCCGAGCCCTACCACAAAAACTGTGCCTTACTGGCATTGAAAACATCATGATGGCCAGAACTTCCCAGAAAATGCACAGGGAAATGCATGAAGAATAGGCTGCCACCCATTTTTGCCTATGTTGTGGGCACAGAAGGGCACTGCCTAAAACCACCATTGGGCTACACACAGTAGCCTGAAACCATTGCAAAAGGGGAAATGCTGATTGCCAAAAGCAACCCATAACTATTAGGAATTCATTTTCTTCAGGTCAAATATGGCTAAATTATGGGCACAAAATTATTTTACTGCAGAACCACAGCAGTGCCATGTGCTGAACTTGGATAATATACTTCCATGTAAAATCTCTTGTTTGAAATGCATTAATTCAAGACTGATCCAAAAAAAAAATGCATGCAGTACCCGCTTTGGACTCAAGGCGGCGCTAGCGGTCTAAACTCTGACAGGAGAACTGCTACTTCAGAAGCTAATCAGCCTTCTGTGACAATTGGGACTTCAAAGCTTGTTAGTTAATTGAAAATCTAACCACCTGCTGTTCCCAGAGACAATCTGATTTGATTAACAGGCCAAAAGGCTGGGAAACCTTCTTACCTCAGAAAGCCCAGGATATCACATGGTCATGCTAACCAAATGCAAAGTGGCCCCCTGCTCTGTTGACCTCAGCTTGCTGGAGCCCACACAAAAGACCTTTTCCCTTGAATAGGATATGGTGATTTTGACTGTTTCCTGTCAACAAATATCTGCCAGCCAGGAGAGACATGTGATCACTGTCATCCCCAAACTTTGGGGGCGGACTCAAACACTGCAGTACTTTGAATTGAAAGCAGATATATATTTTACAGAAACACTGATAACTCTTGGTAACCAGATGACAGAAATGTGAAATTTGGGGATCCTTAAAATGAAAACTTTGCCCACAATTCAAGCCCAAACTCCAATTTGTGTGATGTTCTGGGGCAAAACCCCGCTATTTATTGATACTACAGACTCTGTGTTTAAGGTAGAGACATGGGAATTTACTGGAGTATGTATGGACAGGCCGTGTATATGTGTATAAATTTTAATGAAAAACCAATGTTGCATAACCCACTAAAATCGAAAATAAGTTGCCATTTCTTTACCCAAGCTCCTAGAAACGCCAGAGTCGGAACAGTGCCTACCTCATGTGATATATGATGTGTGTAGGTGATGTAAAAACAACTGTGTATTTGGGAAAATATGTATTTGGGTCAGAAATAGATTTGTGTGCAATCTGACAAGGGGAGGGCCCTCTGGCCACAAAATCTACCTCATCACTCTGACTCACAACTCAGTTCCCCCAATCAAGGGAGAGAGGAGGAATTGGCCAATGATAAGTGAGAGGGGCAGGTTTAGTTATGACCAACGCACACACCCACTTTCCAAAAAGAGACTGCTGGGACAGGTAGAGACATTCAATTCCATTTGCTGCGGAGCATGCTGACCAACGACTTCACATCCAGAGATCCAACACTTAGACTTCCAAGCTAAACAGAGACTACAGAACTTTGAACCAAGAAGGCCCACTGCAAGCAAAAGTATTTTTCAGCAGGCCTCAAAATCATTTGCAAACTATTCCACAGCCGGGCGAGCTGTCTGAATTATTTTGCCAAGAACTCTTGCCAGTACCCAGAAAGCAGTGTTACATCCAGAATCCACTTGATCCAGACCGGAAAGCAGAGCAGTATCCAGAACCAGAGGCCGCTGAATCCAGAGAGGCTAGACCAGCAGAGCAGAGCTGACCCAGATCGCTGTGAGCAGAACCGGTGGCTGTTTGACCCGCAGAGCAGACAGAACCGCAGCCGGACGAGTTGACCAGATCCGTGACAAGGCCTAGTTCAAATTTATATTGTAAGTACCTAGCAGAACTGTGCAGAACCAATCTCTTAGTTAAAATAATCTAATCCAAACTATTTTAACCTAAGAAGAACAGCCTCCTAGAAATCGTGTCATCTGTCATTTGTAAAGCTGCACAACTGTCACCTGTCAATTCTGAAGCTGAAAGCTGTCACCTGTCATTTTGAGTTTACTTTAAATCCAAAAAACTACCTTTATTTAATCGTCCGTATCTCTGGAACCGATTGGACTAGGAACGAGATTTAACTTTCCTCTGAAAGCTTGGAATCTTCCTACTCCTTATACTTTTTCCGCAATCTCGGTTTACGCACTTGCGAAATTTACCGCGATTTGCGATTTTGGCTCAATTTCTCCACTTGTCAAAATAGCAGCTCCATTCTTTCTTTTGTTAAAATCCGTTGCAACTTGGTAATAACTCATAGAGCATTGCTAAAGTGAGCCTGAACTAATACCAACACACATCTCCCACTCACCCTGAATCTCTAGAGGGAATTAAAATCAGTTGGCACATTTTCCCATCCATTGCCATCACATTTAAAAAGCATTTTGGGCCCATGTTTCAAACTCCTACCTGTTTCCTCTAAGCTTGCTGGGGAGAACTGAATTTCGTATTGTATTTGATTGCATTCCTGAGAACTGTGTGCTCCTCTTTCCATCTCCTTCCATTTCTTACATTGCATAGGAGAGGGGGGTGAATTGCCAGAGAAGAAGTGATTATCTTATCTTTTGCTAAAATCATATCAAGTATTTCTGTACTGCATTTTATTCCTCATTGCTTTTCCCTTGAAATCATAAAAGTATTGTTGCTACTTTATCCATCCTATACTAACTCCTCATTGATTGTAAAGAAGTGTGCTAGTGCCAGATTACCCTTTGTTGATCAACATCATATGTCTAAGTGTACTATCAGATATTAATTTATTATAAAGTGTGATAGATATATATTGTTGAATTGTCCAAATAAACCTTTTAATTTGCAAAACAAACCTACTTCTTGGCTCAGTGGGGTCAGGGGGATTCTAAGAGGGGGGTGTTATACAAGGGTTGTCATCCAGAATACTGAACTGGACATAAAAATACATCAATAAGGGTTTTCCTCAGCATCCCAGACTAGGCATTGACTTAGCTGTAGTGTTGATTGAATATCGCTTACAATGTCATCCTACGTGGCAATTAGGAAAAACCTACTAGGGATCGGTATTGAATTAAGCACAACATCTAAGTATACTTTCTATAAGGGGGCGGGTTGTGATAGGGCATCTACTGTCAGGTGGACAACTTAACAACTTAAGCTTGCCTCTAGTTCAAGTCATCCTCAACACTTATTGAATACACAGAATACTATTGGTTCTTAAACTATAAGGCCCTTTGTTTTATGGCCCTCTACAATTGGTTGGCACACTCGTACCATGTCTGGAAAATTCGGCTTCTCAGCTGCATGTAAGCTCATACCCAGGTGCCGGGAGGTGGACATGACTTAGCTTTGCACCCAATTAGCCCCACATCTCTCATCACCCATGCATTCTGCCGTACAGACTGTCTTTGAACGTGGCCTTGTGGTAGTTTCTCTTCTATTGTGAACAAAAGTGAGTATGGGTACACGGTTATCACAGTTCTAGTCTGCATGCCCAACTCCTATTTCCATCTTTGGAAACACCACTGAGCCTGCAGAGCACAGAAGGAGCTTGCTTGTGTGGCAGAATTAAGAAGTGGAAAGGATTGTGAATCGTCTTCAAGGGCAAGTGTGCAATGCTACGCTTTGGCAAAGTCAATAGGTCTGGTCTTTAAATTGTAGAGGGTGAGCCTTTGATGTAATAAGTGGGCTTTACAGAATAATCCCACTCTCTATATTTTGCTTCTTTTTTTATTTATTAATTTCATCACATCATCCGTTTAACAATAAAAAAGCAATGAAACTAATCAAATAGCCATTCACAGTTGATTAGAATGCTAATACATTATTGCAACATTCAGTCAATATCTCCATAAACGTAAGCCACAGGCTTTGCATAATTATTTCTCCATTATTTCTTTTGCTTTAATCTATAATTCTCTCAACACTATGATTATCGGAATGGTATTTTACCTGCATACACAGACCCCAGAAAAAGGTTGCCTCTATGGGCTCAACATTATACACCATTTTACCCAATAATGTATGTCTTTCATCGTTTAGCCTCGTACATTCGGGAAAATATATGTCGGCGAGTTTCATATGTGTTGGTCCCAGGGCATAATCTGCATGCTCACTTGTACTGCTGCATTTTCATGCGCAGGGACATCATTTGGGGGTCGCACCTGTATACCCTGAGGTCTTACCTGCGACCCATGAGGTCTCCCTTGCTACCCCTGTGATCTCCCTTGCTACCCCTAAAACATCTTTTTTTAATGCTTTTTTGGGGGGTTGAAGTTTCTGGGCTGTGGCCAGTGCCATGGGACTCTTTGTTTCTGGAGTGGCTGGCTTTCTTGATCGGTCCTCTTAAAAAACAGGGGGTTCCACAAGTGTAACACTTTGAGCAGTGACCCTAAATAAGAATGAATAGGAATAACAAATAATATGTCTTTCTGTAATTCTATACAATAATTGATAGGCTCATTAAAGGTTTATTTCAGGTACACTTCAGGGTTGAGTCATGGATTCAGTCTGTTCCTAAACACCTCAAATTGACAATGCAGACAAAAACTTCCAAAAAGCATTTAGAGCAGAATAAGCTTCCTATTCGGACTATGTATTTTGCTTTTCGTAAATTGCAGTTACAGCATGCTTTTTTCTGCCGTTGTCTCTGTTACGATCATCACAAGACATTCCATCTCGGTGTCCTCGGTCACTTGACAAAATCCTTGTGCCTAAAAGCTTGTGTACAGTAGAAATGTTTGACCATAGCACATAAAGTGTCTGTGCCACAATTCATGCTTTGTTGTAATGTGTCTATCTTTCCTGTCTCCATGGCATGCTGTTCAGGATGTGTGTTTGCATGTATGAGGTAACGAGTGCCCAGAGTACGGGATGCCGTGTGAGTGTGCTGCTTTCCGTGCGCTTCTCTAAATTCTTTAATACACAGTTATGAGCCCTCCCAATGGTGTGTATTTTGACAACCTCTGAAGCCTGTAAAGTAGATCCAAGCAGACCTGACATGTGGCCACCTTTGCACCAGACCTGCAGATGAAATGGCCTGCTGTTAAATCTTAGTTACCAGTTTAATGGTATCCACTACAGAGTGTAATTCCTTTCTGACTTTGAGAACATTCAGACATGTAATTGATCATTTTACTATAGCCAGTAAGGTAGCTATAGTTGGTAAGATAGCTCAGTGTGTTGAGCACTTGCTGCTGCAATGTGTATGTGATCTGCAGGTAGCAGGTTCGGATCCTGGCAAGGCCAACTCAGCCTTTCATCCTTCTGAGGTTGATAAATGAGTACCAAGATAGGTTGGTGATATTGTATGTATATTTGTTCTATATGAAGTGCTTAAGCGCAAGTACTACATAATATCACATCATTATCGTTTGGCCTTGGACCTCTGCTTGCATTCACAGTGATTTGGTAATATGGGCCTATACACACTTACACACTGACATTAACAATACATATGGTGATCCATTCTTGTATAAAATGTATATCACATTACAGTGATATCGTAACCATATTTTTGTAGTGCACTTAGGAACAATGCTGTGTGAGGCCATTTTCCTGTTTGTCAAGGGGTGAAAGTTTGTGTTCCATCGCTTCCCCTGATGTCACTTCGGGGTGGAGTCAAATTACATCACTCCCTGTGATATCATCAGAGGTCAAGGGTTGTGTGATGTCACTTCTGCTACCCTTGGCATTTTGGTGAAGTGACGTCCTTGTTCATGTTGGTCCCGTAACAGCCATATTTTTTGTTGTGTACTTAGGAACAATGCTGTGTGATGCCATTTCCTGTTTTGTCAAGGGGTGAAAGTTTGTGTTCCATCGCTTCCCCTGATGTCACTTTGGGGTGGGATCAAATTGCATTACTCCCTGTGATATCATCAGAGGTCAAGGGTTGTGTGATGTCTCTTCCACTCCCCCTGGCATTTTGGTGAAGTGACGTCCCTGTTCAGGCTGGGTCCCGTAACAGCCAGACATGGGAGCTGGCTCGGCATACCTAATGAAAAGAAGCTTATTAGCGAGCAGAGGGACATTTTAATAAATATGGCTGGGGTTTGGTTGAAATGTATGTTTCATAATCTCCTCTTGGACTGAACCGTATTTTCCTGCACGTTCTAAATGGTTGATAAAATCTCTGTACATTAACCATGTCAGACCTATTGGCTTCAACAATGCTTGTTATTATTTTTTGTGACAATGCTTGTTATTATTATTTGTGACAATGCTTGTTATTATTCTTTGCTGACTGTGAATGGGCATTTTCTGCTTCTCCCTAAATGCAGTGCCCTATATTGGAAGCATATTGAACTGAAATGAAGATTCAACAGTACAGACTAATATTTCCACCATTTTGATGTGAAGAAAAATACCTCACAGTCTTTTTATTAAAACACTTTTCATATCCTCTAGAAAACTGTTTGTATCAAACAAATTAGCTGTGCATTTTAAAGGCATTACCAAATGGTCTCCTTTGAGGCAACATGGCCCATGGCCTACATTGAGTACTCTGGCACCAACAAGAAGCACCCTCTATGTTGCATCCGCTTCATCACAGGTCTCTGCAAACTTGACCTCATTACGCCCAAACTCTTTGAACAACACTGGTTGCCTGTACAAGCAAGCACCACCTTCAAAACCAGCTGCATCGTTTGCAAAGCTGTCACTTTGCATGCTCGCTCCTAGTTAGCCAACAAGGTCGCAATCTCTGGTGGCCCATGCTCCACAAGAAGCCCGATTAGAAATGCAAAAATTCAGAAAACCTCCCAGAGAGCAGGCATTCTCAATTTACTCCCCAACGATGTGGAGCCTCATACCAATCAACAGTAGACTTGTACTCCCCTCATGCAATGCAGAAAGGATCTCAAGACCCCCCTCTTCATGGGGCACCTTCTTCATGCAACGTAGACACTCCCTTTGCGACCCGCCAACCGACCTACCCTCACCCACATGACTGCTGCTGTTGCTTAACTGTTTGTAATACAACCCTCTTTAGCTGCATACGGTTCAATGTTGTTACATCGTCAGTTATTTTTTTGATGAGTTTTTTGCAAACATTCTTTTTTTTTTAAAAACTCATCGAAAACATTTACCCTCAAGCCCACCCTCTCCTATTATTTACTTCCTATACCCCACCCCATTAGCCCTTAATCTCCTTAGCCACGCCCAATATTTTTCCATTTGTTTTTTCATTGAAAAATGTTCGGCAAAATAACTCATCACAAATTATACTGGCGACGTAACAACGTCATAGCCATTATGTCATGATTGTACAACGCTCTGCTGCTTCTCAAAGCTACGTCCGTGCCCAATAAATACCCCAAACAAACAAATACAATCAGTACATTGAGGAACAGGACCACTTTCCCTGCATCATGAGTGCTGAACCAGAGGCTGACTACACACAGCCAAAACCCCCAGACGGGATATCCCTTACTGTACCCAGCCTGCACCGATTGACCCTGGGGGGGCAGGGCTGTCTTAAGTGTGGCTGCGGATGTCTGGAATACCTTGTTTCTAGGTCCCTGTTCTGTATGTGCCATCAGCGCCATATGTTCCGTTTGGCCTCCCCTGCTTCATTGTTTTTGTTGCCAGCTTCATGTTTTTTCTTTAATAGTATTTTTTCTGTACAGTGCTGGACGAGCCCTTTAAATGTGGCGACAGATTTGAAATTGTGGCTATAACGGCTGAACATGTTATATGTTAACCTACCAATTATAAATGTACTTTATTAAGATTTCAAAGATAAAAGATCACATTACATGAAAAAATACATATTCAACCATGAAAAACAACACCAAAAATAATTGATTGATTAGTTTTGCTGAGATAGAGTAGCTGTTGACAATTCCGTTTTCTACCTTTCCATTTATAAATGATTCCTATTTTCCCAAAATTAAGGTAGGGGACGACCCCGTTTTGGAGTGGGTATTTGGGTTCTCCCAACTATTTGTCTTGAATATGTTAACCTACAACATGTTAACGGCTGCTTTTCCAAAGGTTATTTCGAGGTGACACGTGTGGATCTGTATTTGGTATAGCGTTCTTTCATCGACGGGTGTGATTTCGATGGGTGTTTTCCCGAGTACATTTTACCGAAAAAACTCATCAAAATATATAGGGGGGTTGGAAAAGTATATATAAGGGGTCTGGGGGTTGGGAATAGGTAGAAAAACGATAGGGGATGGGAGACTTCGGGGGGGAGGGGGCCCAAAAATGAAAACAATCAATTTCGATTAGTTTTTTCGGTAAAAAATACTCTGAAAAAAATCCATTGAAATTACACTTGTCGATGAAATGACATAGAAACCCTATATTTCAATCCTGTTCAACACGTTAGGGGACTTATAGATGGACTTAAATGACCTGGGCCTCTGCATGGCATCTTTCAAATAGTCCATTTAAAGATGGAGGTTGAAGCAAATTCAGAACCAATGATTGAGAGCAGGGACGACCTCCACACTACAAAAATGCCCAAAAAAGGCTTACAGAGTAAAGAGATTAAAAGTAGTAAGATTGGCTAAAGCTCAGGGTTTACCGAGCAAACCACAGGAGTTCCAAACAGCAAGACAGGGGTCGTAATCGCTGACCTCACTAGCAGCTGGAGCACCAGAACAGCCCACCCTTTCCTGGAACACTGCAACAGTGCCCTGTCACCGCAGAGGCAGACGAGAGGTGGATGCTTGCATTATTATCATTAGAAGACATTAAGAATTTCCTGGCGTCATGCCTGCTGAGAGCTCGCAGCTCCCAGGAAACTCTGAGATGGATGTGAAAGACCTTTTAAAGTATTAAAAGGCAGGGCCGGCGGTGTTTGCTGAGATCAATCTCTTTTCTTCTATTTGCCAGGAACTCTTTCTTGGCAGGGGCGCTCGCTGGTTTACCCTTTCTGTGAATTTCAAGGAGACATCTTTCATCTTTCATTAAGCCATCTCCGCCTATCAGCATTTCTAATGACTCGGGGCATGTACGCCATGATTGGGGTTTTCACCCCTGTGCACAATCTTCTGAGATGAACCAGGAAGTTGAATGCAGGGTTCCATGCTCCCCTGCGCTTTATCCACTGAAGTACCACATTCACTGGCCAATCAAGGAGTATTTACATGTATTTATTTTATTTATTTTAATTGGTTATTTGTAACGCGCTTAATACCCAGAGGTTTCTAAGTGCGAACCCGGGGATTGAACCTGTGTTGTTCTGCATTGGATATGTTTATTGGCTACTTTGACTTTGAAAACCTTTATTCGACACAAAGTCATCAGTTCAAGTGCATCATAAAATACGTGGTAGTGATGCAAAAAACCTGCACACGTATACATTAAAAAGAATATCTCATGTTATTACACCAAATTCGATATAGCATATTTTTTAAAAACATGGCATAAAATACAAGTGCAAATATTACATAGACCATCAAAGAAGAAAAGAACAGTATTACGATTCTAGCAGAGCTATTCTCGCAGCCTAGAACACTGATATATTTTAGAAGAAAGACACACAATTAGCAAAGGCCATTATCACTTTCTCAGTGCTCTCCTCCTCAACAACCAATATATGTAGCCCCGGGGAGCACTACTGAAGGAAGAGAGTCTTGGATTAGAAATAGCAGCGCGTGTCCAAGTGAATACATAGCAGCCTCCAGCAGAATAGGCCGCGGAGGCAAGCGTCTAAGCCGCAGGGTCGAGGCACAAAGAAAAAGGAAGTGCCAGGCTGTCTCCTTAGCAGCTCCACACATGGGGCACTTATCAGAATCAGAGCACTTCCATGCACACGTACAAGCGTTCGTGGGCAAAATACCCAACCTAAGACACATATACAACGATCTCCGAAAGGCAGGAGTAATTATCTCCAAGTAGGCTTTAAGGCCATCCTCCTGAGAAAGTTTCACATTTTCAGAACCTCACTTTCTGCCTCATCACGAGTTTGGCAGTAACCCTTAAATGCGGCGGTAACGCTATAACTGCCACATTTAAGGGTCTGCCAAATCATGGGATTGGCAGGATTGAGCTGGGGGTAAATCCACCACGAATTTGCCGATTTTCAGCGCTATTACAGTGTGGTAATACCGCCGCCGTTAGTAGCACTAAAAATTCCCCTTTGGGCCTAATGAGGAATGGGGAATTCCTGAATGGGCCCAATGGGGAATGGGGAATTACTGTTCCGCCAAACCCGTGATCGGGCGCTAATAACGCCGGGGTGTTTGGCGGTAACGCTAATAGCCCCGGCGGTATCCCGGTGGTTTTACCGCTGGGAAACTGCCCATCTCGTGATGAGGCCCTTTATCTTAGAGGCGTCAAGCAAGAGAAGTCCCCATGCTCCCTGCTTGGAGAGTTGCTTGAGCCTAGTCGAGCTTGAAGCACAGAGGCTGTGTGGGCTTTTCCCAGGAGGCTACGGTGCGATATCCTGGGGTCCATGCCAAGGAAATAATGGAATTTGGCAGCACTGCATTTACAGCGGCAAGAGTGACCCATTATGCTTTATCTCCTTGTAGCTAAGTCATTGCCGCATTTTTGGGAACTTTAATGCAAAAATCTGTGGTCAATCTTACATTCCCAAAATGCTCTTCAAACTTTAATTTAAACTTTATTAAAGAAAGCTGCTGAAGTTTCAGGAACCTTTACAGTAAGGTATACAAAAGTAGATTGTTGCCACGAGTTTGTTATAACAAATGCTTTAATAGGTTGGAAATGAGGGAAAATGAATGATAGCTATATTTAAACAAATAACACGTGCTACATTAAGTGTACTGCGTTAGTATTGATTATTTGAAGGGTTGTGCATGTAATTAGTAATGCTTCTGTGTTCATTTTAAGATTATGTAGGATATTTAAATGTAATGACATTTTTTTATAAGACTGTTGGAGGTTTGGTATGAATTAATACACAAAACAAATAAAGGTAGGACTTTAAATAATATTGTTTATAATAATCATTATTTGTATTTATATAGCGCTAAAAACCCTCAGGCATCTGAGCGCTGCTTATTATTACCCATGGTGTGCAGTGCTCATTTATCGACCTCGGAAGGATGAAAGGCTGAGTTTGGCTCTGCCTTGCTTCAAACCTGCATCGGCAGGCTGTGCACGGATGTCAAAGCGAGCACTCTACTCACTGTGCTATCTAACAGGCAGGAAGTCACCAGTGGGAAGTCACCTCTGCTTTGATCCCGGGCCCACCAGGACCTTTCCAGCTGCCCGTGCACGAGCGGCCGGGGCTCTTCAGGACCTCAACACCAGCTCCCACGGCACTTAGGGGCGGCCCTTCGCCCACGACCACTGCTGGTACTACCCTATATTGTAGGATAGCTTTGGTGCATTAGAGAGCTCCTCTGCTTTGCGACTGCCATCTTCGTTGCTCTACAGCACTCCCGTTAATTTTTAGTGTAACAAATGAGTAGGTTTAGCATCACTACTTACTGATTAGTGACCAGCTCGCAAAAATAAAAATTGCCTTGGTGCTCCCAGAGGAAACAGATCATTTGTAATGATCATTTTGAGTACATGTTGTTGTGAGAAGAAGAATGTTTCACTTGTCTTACTGAGCAACGCACATTATCAAAATCTAGAATAACAATATCAACTATTTCCTGATGGACAGTTATAATTCCAAGATGGCAGTCTGGTATACTCCTATTGTGCCCTTTAGAAAGACCCCTATGCAAAAGAGGAAGGAGCTAAATAGCACTGATGAGGGTAACTGACAGCTTTGCATAAAATCAGAGTATTTTGGGAACTTGAGTTGGACTGCAGTTCTTTATATTTGTAAAATAAGTCTGTGATAAGAAATCTGTGCGTTCACAGAGTGGTCTTTCTAAATCATTTTTTTGATCGATTTTAATAAAAAGGTCTCTTGAATACATAGTAATGACGCTGGTATGTCTTTTCATAGTGACCACCATTACTGATTGCCACCACGCGTGCTCGCCCAGTGGAGATCTTTTCGAAAGAACTGCATGGAGTGGTAACAGACACAGAAAACCAGGGTCCATGGATTCCCAGGCCTATTACCGCTCCAGGCAACTATGGCCGTGTATGAGTAGGGTGACCAGACGTCCCGGTTTTCCCGGGACAGTCCGGGGAAATCACCCTCCGTCCCCGGGGTCCCGGTAGTTTTTACATTTTAGAAACCCCGTCCGGGGTTTGCATGGTTCAGTGGCTACGGCATTTAAAAATTGTAATTTTTTTCTCACAACGCTTTCAGAATTTTGAAGTTGGAGCAGTGGCGCGAACCCCCAACCTATCAGGTACAAGGCACAACACTTACTGACTGTGCCACAGAGACTGATTTGAAAATGAGGGTACAGCAAGCCAAGTTATATCCAGTAGAGCAAATGCCTGTTTTGAATTAACATGCCAATATTCATAGACAAAACTGCACAAATGAGATCATATACAGTTTACAGAAAGGAGAAGTTCTCGAAACATGATTGGGTGGTGGTTGTGGGGGCTTGTTGGGGGAGGGGCGGTAATTGGTGGGCTGTGATGGTGTACTCCCTCTTTTATGTTGTTGGTCGTCCCGGTTTTTCGTTTTGGAAATCTGGTCACTCTATGTATGAGAAGTTGGGCAGAATTTGTGTTCCATATTCTCTGACATCAGTTAAATGAAGCTGTTAGAAGCATTCTAAGTTGGCCTTAAAACATAATTCTTCATAATACAACATAAACTGATATGTGAGCTTGTCAGGTTTGCCTTTCATGGGGATTTTGTGGTATTTATCAATATTTTGTTAGGTCACAACAAACAAAGAACAATGGGAAATGGCAATGGCAGCTGGTGAATTTCATTCTTTAATTGTTGGGGCTTAAATATTTGCCACAAATTTACAGCAAGGCATTTTTTTGATAATAATAGGTTACAATGCAGAAATTTACAACACACTTTCTGTGAAAAATTGGTCAAAAGCTAAACATTTTGAAATCGGTTTTGTTGGGTAATTTATTAATACAATCCACAAGATGTAAGTCACCAAGAGTGCGCAGGAGCATTTCCCAACACATTTTCCTTTCTCCATAATATATGTCAATATAAATATCATTTTTATCCTAGCTGGACCCATACATTTCCATCCTTGCTGCACCTATATATGACCTATATATGACAGTATTCCCATACAGGAACATACTCATGATTGCTTTGTGCTTAATGCCAGTAATGATATCATAGGAAAACATGTCTAAAATGGCTCTGCCAAAATATGCCAATACCTGGTGCATAAAAACATACTCCTGTTGGCGTTGCCATTAAAAATGTCGTGTCACAATAGGAAAACATGGTTAAACTGGCTGCTCCAATGCAGGCCAGTCGATACACATAACAACACTTATAATGTAATATAAGTGTAACATTATTATTATGACTGGATTATATATTGGGGGTGGTCATTAGATATGAGCATTGCAGAATCTTACACAAGAGCAAGTTTAAAATGTTATTACAATTGAATAATTTCATTTTTTAATAGATCCTTTTGCCAAAGAACATAGCACCCTTCCGACCCCCGTCCTCCCAAGATATCTGTTTTTTCCCTCTGGTTGCAGAGCTGTCAGCCTACGGCTGGGGTGGCTTTAGCAAATGCTCACCTGACAATGTGACTCTCACCGACATTAAAAGGGACCGTGACATAGAGCGAAGTAGGGAGAGAGAGAGAGATGAAAGACAGAGAAAGAGAGAGAGAGCAAGAGATGGAGAAAAAGAGAGACAGCACGAGGCTGAGATAAAGAGAAAAATGGAAAGAGAGGGAGTGATAGATTGACATCATAAAACTGTGTGTAAGCATGGCATGGCAAAAGATGAACCATTTACAGCTTGTGTAGCCCTAAAATGATGAAATCAGCTCATACCAAGATGAGAGCTGATAACAGCAGTCTGGTCACAAGCTCTCATCAACCCTAAAAACCAGTGGCTGAAAGCACTCTTTCTCAAAGGAAAGCTACCAATCTAAGGACCTAGCCAAATAGGAGCAGTAAGTAAAATATTGGAGCCACATCAATATAAAACTGCCTCATCCCAGCAAAACCAGGTACAACATCAGATAGACTAACCACTGATGAACTAGGTGATTAGGTGACTAGAGCGTGTCATCCTTTCTGTTTTTTTCTTCACGTTCTGTCTGGAACTTCACTTCCAGCAGACATCTTGGATCGGTGACATCACTTCCTGTGGCCATCTTGGAGTGGTGACTACACTACCTGCTGCCACCTTAGATCGGGGACATCACGTCCTGTGGCTATCTTCGATCAGCCGAATCTCCAGCCGAAGGCCACAAGGGGCTTCTCCAGGAACACTAATCAGGAAGAAATTGCCTCATCCCAGCAGCGCCAGGGTCAATACCAGAGAGACCAACCACTGATGGACTAGGAGGTCAGGTGACAAGAGCGTGTGCCATCCCTTGTGGTTTTGGCTTAACTTTCTGTCTAGATCTTCACTTCCAGTAGCCATCTTGGAGCAATGCCAGAGGTTAAGATTATTTCAGAACCTTCCAGCCATCACCTCTTTTGTTTTGCTGCTGGTCCTAGAGAACCAAGCTACTTCTCACTGATGAGGCCCAATGAGGCCGAAACATGTTTGGGGATACTTGTGGTCTTGTGCAGATGGGGTGTAACCAAGCAGTTTGGGCTGAACTGCCTCTTTTGGGGTGAGACCAGGCATGATTTGCATATGGTCTTTCCATTTTTGTAATGGCTTGGCAGGTTAAGAACAATGGTCTGGAGGGTTGCACCGAGCAATGCCAATTGTTAAGATTAATTCCAAACCTTCCAGCCATCACCTCTTTTGTTTTGCTACCGTCACCTCGGTACCAGTGGGATGGGTATGCCCAGACCTGGTTTCGGTGCCTGCTGGGTCTAGAGACCTAAGCTACTCCTCACTTATGAGGCCCTATGAGGCCAAAAGATGTCTGGGGATGCTTGTGGTCTCGTGCAGAAAGGATGTGACCACGCAGTTCGGGAAGGACTGTCCATTTTGGGGTGGCACAAAGCCTGATTTGCATATGGCCTTTCCCCTTTTGTAATGGCTTGGCAGGAGAAGAACGGTGGTCTGGAGGGTTGTCCAGAGCGATGCCAGAGGTTATGAGCCATCACCTCTTTTGTTTTGCTACCATCTTTGATTGGTGACTTCACTTCCTGTGGCCATCTTGGATTGGTGACATCACTTCCTGCGGCAATCTTGTACCAGCCCAATCTCCAGCTGAAGGCCACGAGTTGCACCTCTGGGAACACCTAACAGGAAGAAATCGCCTCATCCCAGCAACACCAGGGACCATATCAGAGAGACCAAAAACGAATGGTCTAGGCAAACAGGTGACGAGAGCGTGTGTCATCCCCTCAGAACTCACTTGAAGTGTCCAGCCTGGGGCGTCCCAGTTAAGGTGTGGAACTGTCAAGGGTGAAGACCAGCCGTTAACCTGCCTCTTTGCTTTGCTGTGCCCTGCTACTTGTCTGTAAGTACCCTTTTTTGGTACTTCTCATCTTCACCCTCACCATGCACTTCTCATGCTATCTCTTCCTTTCCCTCCAACTACTCTCTTCACTCTCCTCTGCTCAGAACCATCTCAACTCTCTTCCCATCCATATCATCTCGTCTCCTTGATGCCACCTCTCTTCTGGCTCCACTTTTCTTTCTAGTCACAAAACCTACTCCAACCATAACCTCCATTACACTTCCTCTTTTCGCATCTACAACCAGCGCCTCTCTATTTCTCAGAGTCATCGTCACTTTGCTTCTACATCTCGCTCTCTTTCTATTGCTCTTTGGCATGCACATTCTGTCTGCAATAAAACTTCCTTTACCTCCGAATTCTTCTGCCCTTCATGACCCTGCCACACCTTCACTGGTGGTGGTGGTGTAGGACTGTTTTCCTCCTCCAAATTATCTATCTCTCCTACTCTTTTATCTCCTGCTAATTATTCCTCATTCGAATACACTATCTCCACAATCATTGTCCCCTATAGCATACAAAGTATCTCTCTCTAATGGTCACCTGGTCCGGTATATACATTCATTGACCACATCTCCCAACTAATTGACTCTCTCCCTCCCGATCACCACCTGATTGTCAGTGAGGCCTTTAGCCTTCTGTCTCTCAATGGTGCTCTATCCACTGACTTTAACTCTTTTCTACTTAACCACTCACTCTCTTCTGTCCACTCTCTGCCCACCCATTCAAATGAAAACTCGCTTCACCTTATTCTCCTCTCCTCTCAACTCTGGGTCTCTAATATCTCCACCGCGCCTTTTTCCTCCTCCGATCACTCTATCGCCTTTGCCTGAATAGCCACTCATGCTTCTTCTTCACTCTCTCCATCTACTACAATTATTACTAGGCACAGGTTTCCCTCCTCCAAACTCTCTAACTCTCTGAACTACCCCCCTCTCTCTCCTCCTACACTGAACTCACCTTTCCATCCACTGAAGAAGCCTTCACTAACTTTAACACTGCTCTTTATGCCCCCTTCACCTCTCACTACCCTCTTAATACACTCACTCCTGAATCCTCCCCTCCATGGCCTTGGACTTAGACTCTCATCTGCACCCTGAAAACAAAAATGTTGTAAAAGCTTCACATTTGGCAAAGGTCAAGGCACTCCTCTGATCTCCAACTCTTCCTCACTGCTCTTCAAAATGATTTCTCTACTCTACTCTGCCAATTGTGACTTTTATCTCACTCTCATTTCATCTCAATCCTCCCAACCCAGTCACCTCCAGAAAACTCTCAACTCACTTCTCTCACCTCCTAAACCCACCTCCATCTACCTTATTTTCTGCAAATGATCATGCTCTTTACTTTGCTTCTAACATTTCTACCATTCGCACCACTCTTGCTAATTACCTTCTATACCCTCTTCCTTATCACTTTTCTCCACCACTCCTACCCTCCTTTCCTGCTACTATGGCTTAATTTGCCTCCACCAACCTTGATGCGATTCGTGCCCTTCTCCTCAAGGCTAACCCTTTCTGTGCCCCCACTGTCCCCACCCATTGTTAAGCACATTGCTCTCAGTGTTGCTCCACATCTTACTTCCATCTTCAACTCCTCTCTTGACAATGCCACTTGTCCCTCACCTTGTAAGATAGCTACTGTCATCCCTCTCCTTAAGAAACCTCCTACCTGTCCTGACAACTTTCGCTCTGTCTCTCTTCTACAACACTATTCTAGAATCCTAGAGCGAGTAGTATTCAATCGACTCACTGAGTTCCTTAATACTCACAACCTCCGGGACCCTATTCAATCTGGTTTCCAACCTCTATATTCTTCTGATACAGCTCACCTCAATGTAAGCAACTTCATTTGTTCCGCTCGGCATGCAAACTTTCCTTATCCTTCTCGACCT
Organism: Ambystoma mexicanum; assembly: GCF_040938575.1. Lineage (NCBI taxonomy): Eukaryota > Metazoa > Chordata > Amphibia > Caudata > Ambystomatidae > Ambystoma > Ambystoma mexicanum. The sequence continues at coordinate 140,137,066 of NC_090930.1, read as the reverse complement.
CTCTGCTGCCTTCGATGCTATCGATCATTCTGAACTTCTCTCTACATTATCTCTCCTTGGCATCAGAAATAAGGTCTCCCTTGGTCTGCCTCATAACCTGCCCCTAGACACTTTCAGGTGGACTGGATCAATCTTGCCTCCCCACTCACCCTCCCTTACTCGTGGAGTTCCCTAAGGGTCTGTCCTTGATCCGCTTCTCTTTACTTTCTATACTTCAGCTTTTGGCGTCTCCTGTCAACTCTTCGGTGGTGACTCTCAGATCTACTTCTGCTTCCATTCCTTATCTGACAAGCTGTTTTGTCAAAAATGTGAACTGTCTCTCCGTCATCAAATATTGCATCATGCCTAACAGTAAGACTGAAGTATTGTACTTCCCATCCAAACAGGCTATCTCTTCCTCTTCCACTCTTCTTCTCTTTTCTCCTGACTACCTTCCTTACTCTGCTTCTGCCCGTAACCTTGGTATCATCTTCGACCCATCACGCAACTTCTTGCTCTGCATCTCCAAATCTGCCATTGCAACCAGACTCAACCTCTTTAATATCAGAAAAGATCTTCTTCCTTTCAATACTGCTAAACAGCTAATCTCCTCCTTAGTCCTTTCTAGACTTCCCAACTATGCTTTATGAACTCTGGACAAAGTCCTCAACTTTGCGGTCTGCACGCTTTTCAACCTTTCTCGTTTTATCTCTACGTCCTCTGCCCATCACCAGATTGTTTATCTTTGAAGCAAAGGATTCATTATAAACCTCTTCATATCATCTTCAAAACTATCCATGGACTTGTCCCTTCCTACCTATCTGCTCATCTCACTCAATCCTCTCCTCCTCGCTCGTTAAGATCATCCGCAGCTCTTGCCACTACTCAAGCCAGTATGCTCGCTCTCATTTCCACTCTCTCTTTCCTCTGTCTCCTACTGTGGAACGCTCTTCCTCTCAGTAATACTCCAACTTTACCACTATTTAAATCCAACCTCAAAGCTCTCCTTTCTGGAGATCCTGTTTCCTAGCACTCTACAATAATGCATCTTTATTTATTTATTGGTCATTTGTAATCACCCTGTTCTCCTCTCTCCTTATCCTTCATGGACAACCCTACAGGACTTTCCATAACTCCTCCATCCTTTATACAGCACTTCCTCGACCATCCCGTTCCTATGTCATTAATGTTAAAAAGCAGGTTCCAGGCTCTTTAGATTAACTTCATGTAAGTTTATTTCCAGCTTAATAGTTACAGTTCCACATGAAGACATAAAGGACTTTAGCTGAGACAACACCGGCTCCCAACACCCAGGGCCAGCCAGCTGTAACTGCCACTACACAGAACACTCACTCAGAACATTCCATCATGCACACATAAACGTTCCACATGACATCACAAGCTACCTCCTCTCAGACAGGCACAATACAACACACCTCCCTCCTTTACTAAACCATATTCCCACAACAAGTCACATACCAGAACCACAACACAACTACCTCAGCTGGCAAACGGACACTTCCACGGCTAAACCTAACCATCAAAACATCACATCCAGACAAACCGCATTCCATGTAGCAATCGCAAAACTACTGTCATCCATCTGCCTGTTCCTGCCACAAACAAGCAACCGGGCTCTCACCCCAGGACCTGTCAAACCCTAAAACTGGGCTACTTCACCTACATTCCTAAACCACCACAAAACTGCTTAGCCTCCTACCACCTGCCCCCGCCTACAACAACGCGGGTGTCCAAGCTGCCACCCTGGAGCCCCAGTAGGCCTCTAGACTGCCACTCTAGAGAACTGAGACCTCAAAGCCTCCAACAAGACAACCACAAACTAACTCCAATAGGGATTCTCAAAGTGGAAACACGTAACACACTGAAACCACAAACATCCATGGACTCAAAACCATACACCTTACACCAGACCAGGTTGTACAAACCTTCCAAACGCATTGGGAGCAGTGGCCACGCACTCCCAATGCCAAACATCAATTACTGGTAAAAACTAAACGATCTTATTAGCAAGAATGGCATCCTCACCCACGTCAAACTGTTGAGCCCTTAGATAAAACTACAACCACAAAAAATGGCACAAGTAACATAGAAAACAATTTACTCATCATCTCAGGACTTACCACACCTAATGCCACCTGGTCATTACCAGGCGTCCCAAGCTACCCCTTTACCACCAGCTACCTACAATCCTATATGATGAGAAGGTTAACAAACCTTAGAGAAGGCACTACCTCCCCTTAAAACAACCACAGCGTTGTTCAACCTTTACCTAGAATGAAGTAAACTCCATAAACCAAACCCATCTCCAAACTTAAAAGAAAACATCCTCCGGTACTTTAAGAGCATGGGCGCTACCCCGCTCTAGAACTACATCCAGGCAGTTCAACTTTTACCAATAACCAAACATGAGTACACAACTTCAAGGCAACTTCATGGCAACAATACAACATTGTCCAAACCATACCAAGCACACATTAACCATGGATTAACTCACATGTCTGAAAACAGAACAACACGCATAACCGATGCTAACTGTGAGTTCAATCTGTTACCAAGCTCTCACTGACTCTCTCTCCATCCAGATACAGAAATTGCATATTATATGCAATATTATACGAGTCAAATCGATAACATGCATTCTAAAACAATAAAACGCATTACACATATTTTGCTATAAATATAGCAAAACACCAAACCCAAAACTTGAATGAACCTACAGGTACATAGCCATTACTAGGCTCCATCACAACCTAAATGTCCATAGCCATTTGGGCTCCAAAGAAATCCCTACCTGTCCATTTTGCTTCATGCAACTGTAAATGCTGCAAATCCTAAAAAAAAACGTTAGTTTTAGCCATCACATAAAAATACATTGATATGTGCATGCTTTGCACCAACACAGTAACACATTGTGCGAGCGGAGGTCCATGTGCCTTGGGGAAGGCACTCCAAACCTGAAAATCCTCAAAATGAATTATTTCTTTTCCTTTACTTTGGTCAATAAAATATGCAAAGTGACATGCATTAAAATGCATCAATGGAATTAATTATATACACAAGCATACACCAATGTAATACTCTTAAATGACCCAGTATCCACGTGCCAAGACCCAGTAAACACGAATGCACAATGCTTCACCAGTAACGAATATTTCATTTGCCCAACGACATTTCAATTGCTTTGATTTGAAAGCTCATGTAAACACAATTGCGCAGTCAAAGTCCATAAATTGCTTGTTGACTCTGCTGGCATCCCCCCCAAAAGTAATACAGTACCTCATATTTCCTCGTCAGTAGCATCCACAGCAGCTACGTAATGAATGAACTTTTATTTTCCTTTTTCTTTTTTTTCTTTTTTACCACGCCACATCCGGACAAATCACTGTTCTCATTGCAGAAAACACACAACAGTACCTGAAATTCAATCGTCAGGCACGTAAGCAAGAATTCTATTAGAAGAACATTCCTTAGCCAGGATGATAGATGAACATTTTGAACTTGATTTCATTTCCTCAGACGGCCGCTTTAATCCATATGCTGCATATTGCTGCCGGTAGGAACCAACTTCAAACTCCCCATCCATGTACATGCGGGAGCTTTCATTGCGCTTTACTACACAAATATTACACGGAAGCCAGTCCTCTCTGCCGTATATGTCATCGCGCCGGCCATGTTCCCACGGCCATTCCTTTAATGTACCCTTAAACCTCCATGGGAATATGAACAACAAACAGATGGCGCAACATTCCATCATGCACACATAAACATTCCACATGACATCACAAGCTACCTCACCTCAGACAGGCACAATACAACAATTCTGTCCTGTCCTCGTCCCTGGTTTATGTTGTCACCTTCATCTGCAAGATCTAATCTACATTTCACGTCCTCTCACCCATTGTAAAGGACTCATGTCCTCCACCCTGTTGTCAAAAGTACATTCTGTAAGCCATTTGTGTCATAAATATAGGTTTCCATGTGATTTTTTATAAATAAATATTATTTATGCCATCACATTTTGCAGAACCACCTAAAATCATGCAACAAGCCCAAAATAACCAGTTCTACGTCCCGCAAACATACAAGGGGACATGTGAACTCCCATTCCCACATAATTTCTTTACATCCATTCCACAGGAAGCTTGCCTCAGGATGCAGAGAGACGGGAGATGAAAGGGAAGAGATCAAGTGGAGGAAGGGATGATGAGACCATTTAAAGTGATGGTCCCAGCACAGCCAAGCTTCAGCAGATGGAGTGCAGAGGAGTCCAATGGGAAGTAAAATGAAGGGGAGTTTCCGGCAACAAAGGACATGAAAGGGTAATTCCTGACAGAAATATCACCAGAGAGCACACTTTAGTGAAGGTCAGATGATGGAATAAGTGGGGCAGGAGGCAGACATTCTCTAAGCCTCTACAACCACACAGGGTCAAGGAGAAGGAAAGTGAAAGCATTGAAGACAAGAGTTTTTCACACATGTAAGGATATGATATCATGTAATCATAACGTGTGGAGAATTTGATGCGTGAGGAAGAACTAGAAAGATTGAAAAGAGGCATTATTGTGAAGCCTTCTGCGAAACTTGGCAGAACACTTTCTTCCCTGATGATGTTTTCCCAACACTGAGATCAGTGGACGATTCACAATCATGAGCTCTCGGACCCTGTACCAGTCCTTGCATCATATTCATTCATTGCACTCTGCTCTACGCCAGGACAAAGTGCCCACTGATCCATGATTCGCATGACCCGGCCCATCACTCTGATCCTAGTAACCTCCAAGAAAACAGAATGCAAATCATTATCTGTGAAAAGGATCTGCACCAGGCATGGGGAAGAAAGTGTGGTGGGAATGTACACAGTACCATTCATGTGCAATAAGGAGAAACTGATGATGCTGGCCATGAAGGATTAAAATAGCCAAGATCTAATTATTGAGATTGCAAGTCGAGTTGCTGAAGGTTGATGGTTGGGAAGTTATGATTGAATATGAAACGCTGCCATTTGCTCTGGTCAACCGGTCAGGCCAATGTTCTGTGCTGGCCGTGCCCTTTTCAGAAGGAGAAAAACAATATGCAATTCAGGCTTGTTTCCATCACAAAAAGGGCAGTCCATCCAAACTGCTACGACGCACCTCTTTAGAACGCGACCACAAGCACCCCCAGACATGTTTCAGCCTCATTGAGGTGTAGCTTGGGGGTTTAGGCGCAACAGGCTCAAGTCACACATCTGGGAATAGCCGTCCCACTCTGCAGGCCTTCAGAGGGTCTTCGGCGAAGTGTTTAAGACCAACACCTCAGCCACTTTCCATGAAGTTATTTTTAGGAAGGCCTTATCATTTACATCAATTTTCTATTTTTATTTCTTTTGAACTTTTATAAAGCACAACAAGAGCCTGGGGGCACCTAAGCACACCTGAACACGAACAAACTGCTAGCAGAGATGGAGGACAATTCTGTAAGAATTGTTGATGCTGCGCCCAATATCACAAAGACAGATGAAGAGATACCACCTGAAACAGACATTGAGGCAATTAAAAAGAAAAGTTGTCAGATTTTTTAATACAAAGTAAGAGGTTGTCTTTTATGTAAGGAAATAGTAGAAACGTGTTCAATTTGGAGCTGCCTGCACAGAGAAGTGACTGCTGCCAACTTGTCTCTTAATACATTCTGGACTAGTCAGAAGGCATCTTGGGGTAGATGTAAAGCAGGGTTGTCCAACTCCAGACATCTAGGGCCGATATCCTGAGGGTTTTCAGGATATCCCTCATTAATATTCATGAGATGAAATGTGCATACATTTAGAATCATTGTATGCATATTTATTCCATGAATATTAATGAGCGGTATGCTGAAAGCCTGACATGTGTTCAGCCCTCAAGGCCTGGAGTTGGACAACCCTTATCTAAAGGATCTGTGTGGGTAGCATCACTGCAGACAGTTAGGCAAGGCAGATTTCTTTGGTCCATGAATTGTCTTGTGAACCAATGATGCTGTTTTAAATATAGTTATTTGACCGACCGATAGTCAGTGAAGGACCTCGATCTGGGAGTAACGTTATCATGTTATTTTAGCCCCAGCAGGATCCTAAGGGCTGCGTTTTGAATTGCCCAGACGTGCAGCCTTAAAACATAGCCGCACATGGCAAAACCCTGGCAGATTGGTTGCCCTCTACCCTCACTGCCACCTCCTTCATGAGCAGGCGGCACGGGTTATCCATTTGTCTCCACACAATGTTCCCTCAAATCAGCAGTGGGTTTAGATCAATTTGATAGGTCGGAACTTGAATACCCATTTCTGCATGACACAGAGCACTGGGTGTAGATGTTGACACACTTATCAGATGCTCCAAACATTGATTGTCCCCACAGATGAGAGGGTCGAGGTTTCAGTGACCCCAGAGCGCACCACTATCGGATGTGCATGAGGCTGCCTTGGACTGGAAGACATGTAGGGCAATGGAGATAGAGGGTTGTCCCATGTTCCTATGAAAGCAACCCGGTGTACATGTGCAGACATCAACGTGTCCTTTGCGTGATCAACTTTTTCATCTAATATTCCATTGGCCAATAAGCAGATGCCAAGGTAATCACAGAATGCCACCTCTTCCATCCAGTCACGCCCAGCTGTAGATTTATGTTTTAGTGATTTCCTGCTTCCTAGGTTTATGATCTTGGTTTTCACAGTGCTGGTATCCCAGCAGAAAACCATACACCTCTCCAGCAGTCTCAGCAACGTCGGCTCCATACAAGCCATGGTGACAGCACTTTGGCATCTAGCAATATAGGCCAGGATGTATTTGCCAGTTAGGGGACAGCAGAATTCATGTATAAAGAGGCCATGCAATAAAGGGGCAAACACACATCCCTGGAGGGCATGTCTCATGATGTCCAAGTGGTCTAGAACCTCATCTGTATGCCATGATGGAGGCCTGCAGTGCTGTCGGTCTAATCGCATCAACTAGACCAGTCCTAATTCCAGGTGTTGCCAGAAAAGCCAAGGAATGAGAACAATTTACTGACTCGCAGGCTCCTCTGAGGCCTGCACATGCCAGGAAGCGGGCTCTCCTCTAAAAGAGCACAGCACTCTAGATTAACAGATACTTTCTGAAGGACTGCACAGTCGTTCCCTGTAATGCCAGCTGGGCACGGGCTAAAAGCTCATTTTCCATTAGGGTGCTTGGTCCAGGCAGGAAGGCAGTAGTGCACCAAAACTCGTGTCCATCAACTTCCAAAGAGAAATGGGACGATCATTGATAGGAGTGTTTCAGTCGTCTTATTTGTAAAGTGATACAACAGTTCCTGGCCTCCCTGAAATTGTTACCTGCTTAGAGACCAGAATTGCATTCACAACTCAGTGGATGAAAAAAAAAACATAGCACCTGACTGTTAGGCTCGAGGTGAACTCCAAGACTGAAGTAATCTACCTCCTTCTTCTACTGCCCTCCTTTCCTCCCCTCACCCATATGGTTTTCACTTGGCTTACTCTCTCACTCCCACAAAGAACACACATCTGGGGTCCTTTTTGAGAGAGACATTAACTACACCAGTGTAGTACTTGCACGATTTAACCTGCTTTACATCAGGAAAATATCCATTTTACAACTCCACTAAAACACTCATAGTAACGTCATGTAATGAGTTACCCTGACACCTGTGCCACCCACATCCTTCTCCATGTTTGACAAGGCACTCAAATCCTCTACAATCATCCTCACTTTACTTCCACCTCCAAACACTACCTCCATGCTTGCTGGCTCCCAAAGAAAACCGGTTCCATCTTTAAGCGTCTACTGTTTGTTCTCAAGTCCTTGCAGGGGATGCCAACACTGCTTCTCGCTAATCTCCACCACACACCCTCCAATCCTTTGCTCCTGTTCACGCCCAGATCTCTCTGCTAACGGTCCTCTCTGTGCTTCTCTCCCTTCTGCTTCTACTTCATTAGAAATCACTCCCAAGTGCTAAAAACGTGACTACTATCCATTCCAAGAAATCCTCATCAAAGCTCAGACTCATTAACCAGGCAGGAGAATCCTTTACCTACTCCCACAGCAGCCCCCCACCCAGTGGTGTCTCCAGGAATCAAATTTAGGGGGGGCACAGAGGTGGCCACAGACAAAAGTAGGGGGGGCGCCTATGAAAGGCCAATAAATATGCTTTTGTCAAATTGAAACGGGCAAAGTAGTCCAAAGTGGCCCGGGGCAAAATTTTAATACTTCTGAAGCCAGGGCATCAACTGTAAGCCGCATGCCATGAATCATAGGTCAGTAGAAATTACACTAGTTTTAATATTGGCCGAGGAGTACATGGGGCATTGGGTTCCGATGTTCCAGAATATAAAAACATATCTGGTAAGTCACCATGTACAAGGTGTAGCCTTGCAGCAGATGCATCATATACAAAGTAGAGTGTAAAATCCCCTATAATAGTGTCTCCATAGAGCTGCTAAGTACCCAAAGTGTAAGCTTTAGTATCACTGCTGAAAGTACTTCTCCTGAGCACATACAATGCAGAACTGGCCTAATTTAGAAGACTAGATTTTTTTACAAATCGTTTTATTGTCAAATGCTTTTCCTACCTCAATTACAACATGTAACTTAACTTGAAAGCCAAAAATCTTAAAGCTAAGGCTGAAACTGAACATGCGTGTTTGTCGTCTCAAATTACAGAAAACTGTTTACATTAATAAAGATTCAAACGTGAATTTTTGTGGATCAATGCAAACCTGTCAATTACAATGTCCATGCTTATTTGCCCAGCAAGTCTGGACTCAATTGCTAGTGTGGCAAGATCTGACAGCCTTTCCTCTGTCATTGTTGTGCACAGATATGACTTTATTAACGTTAGCGCAGAAAAGCTTCTTTCACATGAAGCGCTACTCACTGGCAAGACACAAGCAATTTTACAAAGTCGGTACAGTTCAAAGAATGGAACAGCATAAGGCTCCAGAAAGTTTGTGAACTCCAGAATTGTATTCACCTTAATGGCATCAGAGGCCTTCTTCCTTGCTAGGGTTACCAATGCCTGTTTTAGTTCTGTTTGCAAGTTATCCAGATCACAGGAGTAGAATGTGGCCATTTGTGACAATTTCTGAAAACTGAGAAAAGAATCCGATCTGGGATTTAGTGCCTGTATACCTTCCATGATCAGCAAAGAATCTTTTGAAAAGCGTGATTTTAGTTCTGAGATTATCCGGTCAAGAACTACAGTCACAAAATGTTTAGTGAAATCATCTTTTGTGCGCAGTCTTGGTCGCTATCCCACAGTCTCCATTATGGCACTATTTCTTAAGTGGAAAGGCAGTCGACAATCACGCTTTTTGCGAGGCGGTTCAGCCTCATCATTTGTAGATGCTGTTATACCACACTTACTGCTCAGCTGGAGTGCTTCGTCCCAGAGATTTTGTATAGTTGCATCCATGTCTTGATTACGCACTTCCTCAAGTTCTTCTATGACTGTGCGTACAAGGACAACAGCGGAGGCCAAGTCAAGATCGGCTTGCTGTAACATATTTGATTGTGTCTCAGTCCTTTTTAATACGTTTTCAAAAAGCACACGTGCTAGAATGAAGCTGAAGTCAATGAATTGCCGAATGCCGTTTGCTTGTATTGCTCTTTCTGTATGTCTCCCTTCCCTTCTGCCACTAGTGTGAGGGTTTCCAGAAGAGGCTCAAGTGTTTGGAGGACAGCTTTACAGGCAGAATATTGGCATGTCCACCTTGTATCACTTAAGTGTTTTAACTGTATGACCTATTTTGACATTTCTGTTTGAACGCTTACAAACACAGAGTGAACAACAGATGTACAGCAAAATACATAAAGCTTCTCCAATTTCACAAAAAACTCAGTTGCTGCATATACGTTTTTAACCGTGTCAACAATGACTAAATTAAGCCGGTGATTCATAAAATGAACATAAAGTGCAGAGGGCACCTCTTTTTGAACCCGTGCTTGCACACCATTAAGCCGACCACTCATCACTGAGTCCCCATCATACCCTTGCCCAACACATTCATTTTTATCAATGCCCAATGATGATAGGACATTAAATATATAGCATGTTAAAGATTCTGCATCAGGGCTATCTGCTTTGTAGAATTTCAGGAATCTTTCATGGACAGAATTATTATGGAAGTATTTCACAACAACAGACAGCTGTTCGGTTTTGCTGAGATCTTTAGCCTCATCAGCAAGAATAGAAAATGGGCTTCCTTTAAGGCTTTCAGCAATGCCCTCTCTAACGAGAGCAGCCATAATTGACAGAAGTTCATTTTGAATGGACGGATGTAAATAGCGTGCATTTTTGGGCCCATTAAGTTTCTTTTTTGCAATACTGTCTCTTTAGCAAGTAAATACAATATTTCTCTCACATTTCCGTGATTGATGTCATCAGAGTTGCAGCGATGCTCCCTTTGGGCAATTTTAGTTTTGCCAGTTAACAGTAAAACTTGAGCAATTGTTTTAATGTAATGCCGATTTTCAGCTACCTCTCTGGTATATGCATCACTGAGCCCTTTCATGATTGATGTATCATCTTTTATATTTCTTTTGAAATCCTCCCATCTCACATAGCCTTCCTTATGGGAAGCAGACTTCTCATGCTGCAATATTCCTTTGCCATTTTCCAATGCATTTTTCCAGTTGGTGAAGCCCACACTGATAAAAGTTAAATGTTTAAGTTCTCCATAAAGAGATTTGGACATTGAAAATAATCGGCATGGAAAACAGTATGCTGCATCCTGGGAAATGGAGTATTCTAGCCATGTGTATACCTGAAACCAATGCGAATAGAATGACCTAAGGCGGGATCCCAGTTTTGTTTGAGGATATGTTTTTAAGACAGGCTGTCGAGGGCCTGCACTAGCACACTGGCTGATATCACTGGGACCTGGTGGTGCCTTTCCCTTGACAGCATCAACAGCCATTAATTCTTTCTGAGGTCGATCAAAGTCAGTGCATACTTTTCCACAAGCAGTGTATTGGCTGGTGGGTGGAGGCATTGTGCTTGAACCTGGACTTTGTGATGACGAGGGTTCAACACCTTCTGTGGAAGCATCAGCACTCATAGGGTTACTATATTCCACATCTTCTCTTTCAAACACTTGATCCTCATCAACGGAAGAGTCATTCAGCTCCCTCTTGTCTTGCTGCGGCTCCTTTGCAGTATTATCTGTTTGATGCTTCACTGTCGCACGGGAATAATAGGACCGGATATCCATTTATGGGGTTGTTGTCTCACTATCAAGTAAAATCAATAAAGAGATATGTTTTATCTGTTCAAGGTAGCCAGCATATGTGGCTCACTTACCGGTAATCACATTTGAAAGCACGTATGATAAACCACCTCCCACGCTGCTTTTTTTGCCTCCCACCTCAAATATATATTCAATGAATAGCTCTAAGAGGTTAAGCATGCAAGCCTTTCTTTTATACATTACCTACATCAAGGGTAAGGAAAGAAACATTGTATTTGGGCAATTCATTCTAAAATGTTCTGCTTACTGTACTCAGACGTGCGTGAAATTAATGATCTATGATATGATATGGCATTTATAACGCACCTATACACAAGTGTTTCAGTAGCGACGAGGCAAGGGAGGGGGAACAGAGGTGTAATAATAGGTAAAAAGTATAGCCAGCTAGTGGCAAGAGCAGGGGTAAGTGCAGACATCAGGTGTCAAGAGCTGGTGGAGACTGATGGGATACAGAAACAGCCCTCAAGTGCAAGGTTTGCCTAGGAGGCAGTGCAGGTGTGCAGCTGGCGGGGGAGGGGACCTGGGCCCGAGATCAGAGGGTAGCCAGGTGACCCGTGTAGTTTCAGTGAGGAGATCAGCTGGGTCAAGAGGAGTGACAGCAGAAGCAAAGAGGAAGGTCTTGAGGTGCTTCCGGAACCGAAGATGGTTCTCCTCAAGTTTCAGGAGGGCAGGGAGGCGTTTCCAGAGGGAGGCCCCAGCTGAAGAAAGAAATCTACCACCAACTCGTTGCTTGGAAAAGCGACTGACCCTGAAGGAGTTGGAGGCAGATGAGCAAAGAGCTCGAGAAGGAAGATATTTAGGAAGAGAGAGTTGAAGGTATTCAGGCCCCAGACTGCTTTGTGGACAATGCAGAGGGTTTTGAACTTAATCCCCGCCGCTACTGGGAGCCAGTGCAGAGATTCTGGCAGCTCTGAAGCCAGACTGATGGTCATGGAGACAACCAACAGATTCAGTGTGAAGTTTAAGCTGGGAAATAGCCAGCGTTTGCAGGAGTTTGCCCAGGAAAGGAGTGATGGAGGTTGGCCGGTAGTTAGCAGGGTAGGGTGGGTCGGCTGAGGGTTTCTTAAGAAGAGGGTGGGCAAGAGAGTGTTTTAGAGGGGACGGGAATGCTGTCTAAATCACTTAACAGATCTCTTGACCTATGTAGCACACGTGGTTAGTCTGATAGGTAACCTCAGCAAGCGAGTAAAGAGGTTAGCTGGGTGCTTCCACTACTCACTGGCTACAGGGACTTAGCCCTGTGGGCATGCAGTGGGGTTCCGGAGTACTCAGTCCTACTGACGTACTACCCTAGTGAACGCAGAGTGGAGAGGTTAGCTGGATGCTTCCAATACTGCGTGGCCACAGGACATGCAGTGGTGTTCAGGAGTACTCAGATCCACTGACATGCTAACCTAGTGAATGCAAAGTGGAGAGGTTAGTTGGGTGCTTCCAATACTCAGTGCCTACAGGGACCTCTCACTGTGGGCATGCAGTGTGCAAGATGGGGACCGTGTACACCCACAGCCAACATGTATAGGGCGCGGTTGGAGGACCTCTGTGCCACCAACAGGCATCTGTCGCTTACCTGATCACCTTGTGGTAATGTATTTTACAGGCAAATAAGTATCACGAAAACATTTTGCGCAACTATATTAACCAAGTTGCAGGTGGCCTAACCCACTGAGGGCGGGGCCTTCCTGCACATTTCCGATACTTTGGAAGCTTTTTAAAAGAAAATCCACTCAACTGCTTTAGGCAAAATCTCACTTTCAAACCCAATTAAACAGCCCGCAAACATATCCTGCATTACTTTGAAAACAATATTAAATGAGAATAATGACCTTTTGTATAGCACACACCACTAGCCTATAAAACATGATTGCCATTGTACGTGGCAGCAATGGTATCAGTCTTGGAAGGATGGCAGACTGAGTCAGCGCTGCAGGCATGCATGCCCATGAAGCAGCCTCGGATAAACAGCTTTGCACACGGCGACACTCCAGTGAAAGCAGCGAAGCCACACACGGCAGGCGATAACAGGAGTGGGTGCAGTGCCCACCTCACCCAACCATTTCCCTCCAGGCATGACTTCCAGGTCTCCCTGAAGTGGGCAGAGTCTCTCGGACACCAACCACAGTAGTGGCTGACACAGCGGACACAAGGCTCCACATAAATCACCCGGAGTGATTGAATGAGTCCCAAAGCTGTGACACGGGAATGTCACCCCAAAAGGTAGAGAGGATCACAAAATGAAACAGGGAACGGTTAAAGTGTGCCCCAACAACCAAAAACAGCTGCCTATGCAAAACATAGTGAAAGAATAAATGCAAGGCCGGTACTCAATTTCCAACAAAGAGAACAGTCGAGGCTCAAAGGGAAATATGCTCGCAGTTACCTCGGCTGTCTGATTTATGAATGAAGCCCAAGATTTTACAATTGGAGGGGTGTAATTGCGGTCAGCAAGCCGTAAAACCGATGATGCAACAAAAGTATTTCAGACTTCTAACATCCTTTACTTAATGGCGTGCTTGCCGTTTGCAGGTCTCAACTGTTATAGCAGCCGAGGCTCAAAGGCAAGTATGCCCACAGTTGCCTCGGCTGTTTATATTCTGAATGAAAGAACTTTACTATAAGTGCTTTGACAACAATCAGTGGGTGTTAGACGTGTGGAAATAAAGGGTCATGAAGTAGGGGTTTCACGGTATTGATTTTCCGACAGTATGATAAACTTTTAATTAAATTATGGTATACCGTGGTTATTGCGGTATGGACCACATGTTTTTAAACCATTGCTTTCAATAACATTTTGGTAGCAAGAGTCACAAATTCTCACCAAGAATTGTACCTCAAACAAGACAGCAGCAAGAACTTTTCTTTCTACATATATTTGTTTTGGTCTAACTAAACTGAGCCGAATGGAGTCTAATGTTCCAATTTAACACTGTCATATAAAAACAACCTAGAAGTAGGCTGTGTGTGCTGGACGCGCTAGTATTAATTTAATTTACTGCTAGACGTTTGCTGTGTGTGCCCTATTCAATTGCTTGTGCAGTGTTTTTCTTTGGCGCTGTTAAAAAAGATTAACGAAGGCTTATTTCCTCACAATACTTGCAGCAAGTGCACTTAATGGGGTTGCAAGACATGTGGTGTTTAGTCATTCCTGCAGAACTGATGTGATTACACCTTCCTTTCTTTAAATGTTCTTTTTGGGAGCAATGATTTTTATATGCGCGCAAAAGTTTCAGTAAATTATTACAAGTTATTTTCATACTACAGTCCCACACAGGGCTCTGACTGACAATCTGTAGATCCGGGTCTATCACCCTTAAGCTACGGAGAGGAACAAAGATATCAGACTGAATATCCATTAAGCCTGGCAAACTTATTAAGGCAAACTAAGCTTTATTCATGTGTGGGTATGCAAACTGTGCAGTGTGCAGCGCCCGCTCCCACTACATCTAACTCTTCTCATCATCATTAGGGTAAATAGACACCTGGTGTTATGGAGAATTCTCTTATAAGGCTAATTTCCCAAACCTAGTGAGTCCCCCAGCAGCTTTGCTGGATTTTTGGGGTTTGTTTTTTTTCTCCTGCTAAGAGTGAGACTCTTTTCCTCCCACTCTTATTGCATGATTTGAGGTATGTCTTTGACTTAGTGTGTGTTCATGGGCTATGGGGTAGCCTTTTTACTCCATAGGGCATCATCTGTTTTTGTGATGTGTGTTACACAGCACCCTCAGTGCAGTAACACAGGGGTGTCATAGTGACCCCCAAACATAGACTCAATACCCTGGGACTGACTACTGTCTCCCAGAGCATGCAAAGTCACCATTGACTTTACTAGTTCGAAATTATGAACAGAACCAGTACAAACCATCATATTGTGGAAGTACTGGAAGGGGTTTATTAGATTGCCCCTGGTTCTGTTTTCAAGGGGGCATTGTCCAGTCCCCCCTTGTTGAGTTTCTGGCTGGTGCCAGTGGTTACCACGCAAAATATTCCACCACAATATTCTCTATGGGATTTTCCCATTGATTTTAAACGCACCACTTTTTGGTGCAATGTTAAAGATACCGCCGGTTTATTTAATTAAAATAAATTCCCCCAACTGGCCACCAGGGGGCGCGCGGATGAACACCACCTCCGCGTGAGCTCCAGCACCCATGGTCTCTGAGGCGACCTGAGCCCCTGTCTCACGACCCCCCCCCCACCAGTTGAGAAGTGCTGAGGAGCTGTATGAGGGCCCCCCCTCACCTGGGAGCAAACGCAATCAAAATCGGACCGGTAGAAGCGGAGATACCACCATGTGAACATCTAGGCTCGAAGGTGGCCCAGCAGTGACAGTGAGACCGCGCCCTCGCGTCACGGCAATCCGGCGGAAGACTTCCTGCGCCCACTAATCGTGTGGGCGGTGCTTGGAAGGCGAATCTCCCAGCCCCCGCTGAATGTGGATGGATGTGCCCCTCAGGTACGGAACATGGTCATTAAGGAGGGTCCAGCCACTTTAGCGCACTCGTTCCCCAGGAACACTGTGCCGTCAGAATCCCGAGTGGAAACCCTCGTTCTTGCCGGTCATAGACTGTGGCCCAACCCTAACATCAGGCTACAGGGTGAGGATCCGAGTTAGTAGTTGGCACCCTGCCTTGCCGCCTAGAATGACAGCCTTGTATCAGTGTATGAACGCCCGCGGAACTTAATCGCCAGTGACACACTGGAGAGGGTAAGGCCCCCAACTCAGGGGCGTGTGCCTCCTCTCACCCTGGACCCAAGCCCCGATCGAGGAGCACGAAGATCTACGGCACCACACTACCATTGTGCCTTAGACCCCCGAACCCAGACACTATTAGGCCCCACATTGAATACGCGTGAGGAGCACCCTTGCGCTTGAGTCAACGGCCTGAGGAAGATGAACCGCGGCCTGGTGATACGCAGAACCCGAGCCGCACTGAAGACCATCCCGACATCACAAGCGAAGCATCCAAATTTGTCCCGTGTTTAGGACCCCACGCGACCCCGCAGAAGGCAAGGCCCCCGATCCAGGGGCATGTGCCTCCTCTGACGGGTGGTTCATCCTATGAACGTGCGACATAGACTTTCCAGATTCGCATACACCCCATCTTCTCCGACTGTTTGACACATCTCCACCATGTCGCTGGAGGCCTCGGAGGCGGGAGCCGCGGCCACTAGGGGGGACATTGCGGCACTACTAAGTGAGATCAAAAGCATGGGCTCCAACCTTGGTGGCAAAATCGATAAGATCACCCAGAGAATGGACAGCTTCGAAGAAAGATTGGAGGAAGGGCCATCCTATACTGAGCACGATCTGGAGTGTATGGCGTGCGAATTGGGAGATGCGCGGGATCACCACCTGGCCATCCCCTCTCAGCCATCTATGGTCTCCTGGCATGAACGATCGCATACCAGAGGTTGGCAGATACCAATCCTGGTACGAGGCTGGCTTAGAGAGAGTGGGCCAGCTCCAGAGGAAGGACTCCTATATCTCCCACCCGGAAAAGACAGAAGCATTGGGCATAGGTACACTATCCACATTCCAATACATCCAACTGAAAGGGGTCCTGACTAAGGCTGAATGGAAGGACAAACTGAACAGAGAATTGACCCGATTCGAGAAAATATTGGATTCTAGAGTGGAGAGGAAAGGTCTCATATCAATAATGTACCAGGAACTAATAGCAGCGGGAGACGGCTCCACGGATCCTCTGAAGGCTAGGTGGGAAAAGGACTTTGGGGAAGAAATAGACCTCGAGCAATGGAACCTAATGTGCAGGGCTGCCTCTAGAACATCGCTATCGTGTCAGTACAAATCACATGCCATCAAACTTCTGCATAGGTGGCAATACAAGCCCCTCAGACTATCCAAAATGTCTCAGTCAATGAGTCCGACATGCTGGAGGAAATGTGGGCAAACTGCTAATTATTGGCATATGTGGTGGGGATGCCCACGCATCAAAGTTTTCTGGAATGAAGTACTGGGGTGGATCAAGGAAATTGATGGTATTCAGAGAGATGCTGACCCCTACCTGGTGCTCTTTGCCTTAGAACGAGATGCGGACGAGTGGAACAGAGTGACAGGCCTGACCCCCTACCTACTCCTGGCGATCAAATGGAAATCCGGTACAGTCCCTAGGAAGAGTGAATGGATCGCCCTAGCCACCAACATCTACCTGATGGAAACCATAACGGCCGCTCTGCATGCAAGGTCGAGTCCTTTGTTCCACTTTTTGGCGGGCTTCTCCACAGAAGCCCTCCAACTGGTGCCACTCTGTCTGGGTTCCACAGGATGTGTGGGGAGGGGAATTGGCACCCTGGACTGCGTTGCCTTAGCAACTCAAGTCGCACTCTATTCTGATTGGCATATGTGAGTGACAGCTAGGCTGTTGAATGGGGGTTTTTCTGCATAAAAGCAGGGCCTTTGGGACTGGAACTTCAGAAGTCGCCACAGGACCTAAGAATCCAAAGAGGGGAGAAGCTGAAGCCATCTGCAACGACGACACCACCGGTGGAGCCCTGCTGCAACGACCTCACCACTTCCCCAACGACAAGAGGAGATCTTCTGCTGGAAGAGTCTTCTCCCTCTGAGCTGGTGGGATCAACCAGTTCGCCATTTCGCCTTCCAAAGACGTCTCTTGGTCGAATCACCCGTGCCAAGCACCCCGGCAGCCGGATAGCCAAGCTTCATCACTTTGACCGCGAATAAAAGGAACGCACCTTTTAACCGACGAACTCCGTGGCTGGTTTCATCCCTGTGCAGTGCATCGACTCCAAGTTTCCTCCTCGATGAGATTTTCTCTTCCCCTGGCCGAAACCATGAACTGCAACCACTGCCAGGAACAACTGGCACCGCTGGAGCTTCCTCAACTTTAAAGGTACGGTGTTCCACTTGGCCTCCCTTTCCACGGTTTGCTAAAGGTGACCCTTAAATCCTTGGCTTTCCAACTGGGTTGGCCCCAGACCTTCTAACTTTACTTCTTGAATCACCCAAACCTCTTTTGAACATTCTGCAAAGACTTTTAGTGCATTTTAAACTGTGCATTTTGCTTTGCTCCATTTAAAGTGGGCCTGGCCTATGTTCTTTGGCTCTACATTGTATACTGCCTTCTTTTACTTGCTCTGAACCTAGAAAAGTGTTGGGAACTGTTTTATTTTTATGCCCTGCCTTTTTCTCTCCCTTTAACTTAACTATTGGAGTGCCATCTAGGTTACGCGCTCACATCTGTTTTAATAAATAGTGGTGTTTTAACTCTGACTTGTCTAATAGTTATCAAGGGAGGTGTGTATACTTTACCTGACTGTGTTTTAACTTACTTTTGATTTGGAGTGATAGTGTATTTCCTAAAGTGTGTTTTAAATAAATAATTATATACTTTTGATACAAAGCTCTGGTCAGTGTTTGTTTGCTCTACTGTGTTTTTAGCCCTATTGTGTCTACTGTATATACTGCCCTACTCTTCTTGAGAGAAGTCTGACTGCTCCGCCACAGCTACCAGGTAAATCTGGGTGGTACAGACTGCTACCAATTGGGTTTACTGCTTACTCCTGTAGTCTTAATCTTCTTGCAGTGGTCCCCAAGGGAACTGCACAGGATTCTGCCTAACACCTGGCCTGCCCTGAACCAAATGCCTAAAAATCTCCAGGCAGAACTGAACATAGAACATCTCAGGAACAGTTACTCAACATGCTGGGCTAACTTTTTAGCTTTCTACTTTACACTTGTCATTCTGCACAGTGCACACTCATTGTGGGTCGCTGATACAGCTCAAGATCACTGTATTACATGCAATTCATGGATGTACAAGACTATAAAGCCAGTGGTACTATTTTCTCTCCAACAACATTGACACTGCACACAGATCACTTAGGATGTACGCCATAAACTGAAAAGTGTTTAATATGTCGGTAGCAATGTGAGGTTGCCCATGTACTTGGTGCCTTTTGGGAACACTTAAAATCTTGTGACCATGCTTAAGTAAAGACAGACTAGCCCCCCTTTAAAGAAATTGGGAGGGACATGGATTTGGTTAAGTAAAATGGTTAAGTAAAATGACCTGCCAGGAAGAACCACTTGCCCCCATCACTCCCCTTCGTTAAGACCCTGCTGCCAGAAAAATATGTCTTGAATTTGTAGCGGAGCGCTGACATGTTCTTTTCTCCGAAATAACGTGTCTCTCAATGTGACAGGTTTCTCTGTGGTGACTGTCTAGTAATTATTAGTGGGAGCTTCATTGATCCGCAGCCTGAAGGCATTCTAATCTTTGCATTTACTACTGCTGTGTGTCTCTGTATTGCAATGCAATCTAATTAACACCTACTTCAAGCTATGCTGTGACCTCCCCTCACACTGCCAGAATTTCACCTGTTGCAAGCATGGGTGGACGGGGAACCAGAAGAGGCCCTGGAAATGATTTTCAAAGTGGCCCCAATTTACACATATTAAGCAAGCCCAACCCTTTTCCTATGAGAGAATGTAAAAATAAAACCCACAAGAGGCCCAGGGTTCAGAGGCCCACTGGGAAATCTCCAGAGTACCCTGTAGGCCAGTCCACCCCTGCAAATTTCAGTCTTTTGATGTATGATACACAAAACGTTGCCTTAATTAGCTGGCTATGTAGGGCACTTTGAAAGTAAAAAACAAAAGAACATGCGAGGGGAAACCCGGGAAAAAGCACTCACACTGACAGACACTAGTGACACTGTCAGGTTTACCTGCCAAACTCAAGATGAATCGTTTATCACAGCCCCCTCCGACCACAGGCTCTCCTCTGTGTACAAGTCCAGTACCAGTCTAACCAGTCCAGTTTGTCCGGTGTGCTGAGGGAGCAACTCCTGGGTCTGCTGCTGTTACCGGACCAAAGCTGTAGTCAGGATGCTAGAATCACCAAACACTGGCTGCCCTAGGCTAGCACGTGCCAATGGAGCTTTTGCAAACTGTGCTGCACTGCAAAAGCAATGCACATGCTGGAGCTAGGTCAAGTAGTTACATGGATCTGCTCAGGGGAGGGGAAGATTGTTAAGCACCGGGCCTGGCCTGGCCTGACTTGCAGCCGCCGATTTGTTTTATTGCAATAAGATGCTACATATCGAATATGAGCTTTTTGTTTTTTCGTTTTACTCAGTTCACATTAGTTCACTAATGTGATTGAGTTAAAACGAAAAAAAATAATCTTATTTTTAAGCAGGATATTCTACCGTGGTTTCATTTCACAAAAAAGCTCTGTGTATAACCAAAGTACAAGAAGCTATTCCCCCAGACGATTGGCGTTCTTGTGCAAAGCAACGGAAAGTGAGCCATGTAACTAAAACATTAGTTCACTAATGTGAATTGAGTAAAATGAAAAAACAAAAAGCTCATATTCGATATGTAGCATCTTATTGCAATAAAACAAATAGCTTGCCTTGCAGTCCTCTCCAGCACCTGTGTTATCTCTCTTCATGACAGCCTGGAGGCCTTGCAAGCAATTGCAAATTGGGAAACTAGGGATCACAGGGGCTGGAGAGGACTGCCTGTGTTTTGGTTCAGGGAAAATATTGTTACAATGGAACGTGAGCATTTCTTTCTTTAACACTGTACACACAGCACCCTTTGCTGCTTACAAAAGGCTGGCTGGCATCTGAGAGCTGAGGTGGGGGGGCACATGGGGAGCACTTGATTTCAGAGGGGGGCACTGGCCCCCCAAGGTGCCCCCCTAGCGACGCCACTGCCCCCACCTGAGCGACCTACTCTCAGCTTCACTGTACACTGTAATCTGCAAATGGCCTCTTCCCCTGGACCTCATTATGAAACATGTGCCCTGTCCCTGATCTCCGTAAAAATCACCTCCCGTCACCCACCAACCAGTTGCCAACTCCCCCTCACACACTAATGTATGCCACCTGACTCAAAATTGCTCCACTGATGGATGAATGCTTTTGTAAGTGTTTCTTGGCAAATCACCCTTGTATCATCTGTATAATCTACGAATGCAATAAATTAAGTTTCCAGCCAGAGCAGCACAATTAATTAAAACCTGAGGCTCTGTCTTCAGGCACTAGTTGGTGATTGCCACCATAGCTGAAGTAGTCAACAGCCACATTTGACATTAAGAACTCACAATGTTTTAGATGTTCTAATAGGGAGACTATGGGCTTCATTACCAGTAATGTGGTCCACGAAAAATGTCGGTTAAATGGCCAGTACTACCATTCTGGCATTTTTTCTGTACCGGTTCACTCCGAGCCTGCCGATAGGGGCTTTGAACTACCGGCAAGCCTGACCTGCCGGGAGTTCAGGCCCGAACTGGCAGTGAATTCACAGATTCACCGGCACCGTTATCAGCGGTGCTGGTGATTCAGGGGTTCCCATGGGAACTTACCTTTACGCTGCCACCAGTAGTATCCCGGTAATACTGGGATATCGGGCAGTGGAGACAGTAATGCAGCTTTCCGAGTATCCCAGCGGAGATACCGGTGGGATACCTGGAAAGCTGTAATGACCACCATTGTTTTTGAAGAAAAACAAAATCTGAAAATAAGAATGACCTGAAATGGCCGATTGAGCCAATTTGGAACAGAATGACTTCATCGAATGGCCCCGCCATTCACTAAAATACTAGCAGAGATGGTGAACAAGATACAAGAATTTTAATTAATGTATGTATGTATTTATTTATTTATTTATTTATAAGATTTTCGCTTACAAATTGTCATATGAGAGAAAAGCATACAGATGTGATCCCTATACATATATTTTATGATCTAAACATACAGTATACCAGCACATTACAAAGAAAGAAAGACCTTACTGAATATAATAAGGAATATTTGTCACATCCAAACTCCGGACGGTAATCCTAAAAAACAAGGAGGGAAACAAAGGAAATGGAGAATGGGGAGGGGGAAGAACAGGTAAGTAGATGATCCAACATTTGAATACATTTTCCCATTTGATTCTTATTATAATATTCCATTATTTTTAAAGCTGTGGAGAATGTGAAAAAAGCCAGAAGTATAAGAATCTTTCTTCGTGGTGAGATGATAGCAGAAGGAGATTCCAGTTTTGAGCTGCCTGCACAGAGGAGGACCTGCCACCAATGGGTCGTATATTAAATTCATGAACATCCATTTGCCAGGCACTTATAGCCTGCTTCGGTTTCTGATACCACTTTCTTGCAGGGCTTTTCTGGAACCGGTCCATAGAGGTTGGCACTCCATATTACACATTATGATGTAGCAAATGAAGGTTTCCACACCACTTATTTCGATAAGGGAAGCAGTAGCTTAAGGTGATTGGGGACTACAACACTACATTGCACTGCAGTCGCGCACACACATACAACATGAATGGAGCGTACTGTCACGGAAGCCTTCACAAACTCAGAGACTCAAGGATGGTTCAAGGGTTTTATTACACGTTTGCTAATGCTTGGTTCTACTTGGTGGGCAGCACTACTGGCCATCCCTCAGTCCCTCGTCTCCAGGCGGCTTCCTCTAGCCTAACCCAGACTTCCCACATCACCAGGGTGATGTTCACTAGAGTTCAGTAATCCCTGCATTCTAAAAATCTACAAATTCTTGTTGGCTAATGGTGAGAACCTAAAGCCCAAAGCCTTACCGATTGTACACCATCCAAGACTTCCAAAAGGATCCCCAGCCAGATACCCTTCACTCCTTTCTCTGCCCTCTCCTACACCATTCCAGTACCCCATCTCTGCCCCTTTCTCTCTCCTTCTCAGCATCCGTCCCTCCCTCTCTCCTGTCCCTCCTATGTTCCGCACTCTCACCCTTTTTTCTCCATGCTCCTCTCACTCCTCCTTGCTCCTACCTCATACTCCGCCTCACTTCAGGGCTGGACTGGGAGCCAAAGGAGAGCATGGAAATAATATTCACAGTGGCCACAAATTACACCTTTCCAGCAAGACCAACCCTTTTCCTACAAGACAATTTGGCGATAAAATAGGTTACCCAGGATGCAGAGGCCTACCCAGAATCCTCCAGAGTTCCCTATAAGCCAGTCCACTCCTGCCTCACGCTACCACTATCACCCCTCCTCACTTCTCTACTCTCCCGCCACCGTACTCTACTACTCTCACCCACTCCTGGCTCTGCTACTCTGATCCCCTTCTTACTCCGATAATCTCACCCCGTCCTCATTCTAACACTCCTTATCCCATTCACTCTTCCATTCACAGCAACAGACTTTCACATATGGTCCCGCTCTCACAAACATCCATATCCATACCTCCACCCTGCACACTCTCTGCCCCCAAATCCACAGCACTCCGCTTCGCTTTCCCTCCTTCTCCTCCTCCTCTTGCTCCTCCTCTTGCTCCTCCTCCTCTTGCTCCTCCTCCTCTTGCTCCTCCTCCTCCTCCTCCTCTTGCTCCTCCTCCTCTTGCTCCTCCTCCTCCTCCTCTCTCTGTCCTCTGCTCCTTGTGAGCTCACCCCCACAACCCACGCTATGGCTCCCATTCATCCCCCTTATATACTGCGCTCTTCCTGATTCATCCACACCTTCCATTGGTTTTAGTGCTCACCTGACTCAGTGGGCCAAAGGTGCTGGGTCCCTCGGGTCAAAGGCTTCAAAAACTCGGTAAACCCTCCCCCTCTTCTAGCACTTTTTTGTTTGCTGTCTCTGATTCTTTCTCTGCTTGCTGCGGGTCTGGAATTTCGTTTTTCATTTGTCGTGGTGAGTTTTCTGTATTTTTGGTGTGCTCGAGAATGTCTGGTTGTGCTGAAGGTCCGAAGTCCATGCTGGTAGTAGCGCTCCTGTTTTTGTGTTTGGCTCGTTTGCTGCCGCCACAAGGGATTCTGTTCCTGGAAGTTCTGTAAAAGGAGAGCAAGAACACTGAGCAGAAACAGCGCTGAAACGAATCCGCTGACGGAGGGTAGTACAGTAAGTAACGTTCAAGGCACACAAAGGGGTTTGAGGTGCTGCCTCCCATTTCTGACAGGGTCAATTCCCTGGCTCTGTCACAGTACTTATCACACGAGGAATCCGAGATCTCTCCACTGAAGAGGGAAAGACCAGATAAGAGCACACAACTTAACCTGGCACTGAGAAAATCCACAATGGCATATAAAGGTAAAAATCACACGTTATGAGAGGATTCTGACTCGTAGTCGGATTAATTCCAGAGTGATTTAGACCTAGTAGCCTGGCACAGTGAAGAATCCAGAGATTTGTCTAAATAAGCAACCCCTGAGGTGACAATTTGAAATTGTACCTAGGCGCTCATAGTCCCAGCATTTGTTGTATTGCTTTATGTGTTTGCTCATGTGTGATCTGCGCAGTATATATTTTGTCTGGTACCAATGCTAACTGCAGGCTCTACTCTGAGAGAAGCAGCATTAGCTTCCTGCCACCTGTTTACAAGCCCTCTTAAGAATGCATCCTGGGACAGCAGACTTAATATATCAAAAGGCTTTCACAGTCCTATTTCTTCAAATCGATGCTTGAGTAACGCACAGCGGCTTCTAGAGACTAGGTTCTAGAGACTAGAGGCCCGATTCATGGAAATGTGCGCAGAAATCCTGCAAGGGCCGGTTGCCGAGAAGGACACTATGCGAGCCTGCCCACATAAAGAAAAATGTGCACCCTGCATATTCATGGAATTTACAGCGCAAGTCGCGGCCAGAATTCCCGCGACAGGCCCACATGAAAAGCATAAACAGCCAGAACAGCTACCTTTGCTTGCTCCCTTAAGTGCAAATACATGCCCTTCAAACAGTGCCCCCCGTAATCAGGCCTGCAACTCGGGGACCCTGCGCAGGGTCCCTCGTAACTGTATCCGGCACCCCGACAACATGCGTATATAAATATCATAACTCAGCAATAACTATGGAAATCTGTGTGCAGACCCCCTTAAAACTTTCCTGCACCCCACTACACTGCTTACACGCACCCCTAAGATACAACAGAACCTTGATTGAGTGCACACACCCCGAAATCTGACATGCAACCCCAACTGCATGTTGAAAATCTTATGCGCAAATCTACTTACGCCTGCCTTCGGGTGGCGGTTCGTATGAAGGACTTGCAGGGCCATTTCCCAGTCGAGAGGTTGCGCGATCAAATCCATGAATATGACTTGTGCCGGGCAATTGTGAGCATGCAATGGGTCTGCCTGCAGGCTGTCCCTCGGATCGTCCATTTTTTTCACAAGTACTTCCCCATTTTTGGTGTTCCGCCCCCTTCACAGCCCTCTGTGCAAGCCACACCAACGCTTGGAGTCCTGCGCAAGGCCCTCAATGGCTTGCACAAACGTGCCGAGCCAGTGCGAACTCCACGCAAGTCCAGGAAAAGTACAGCGTATTCGATTCCATGAATGGACAAAGACAGATATGTGTGCATTTGTACCCTATTTTCCGTGCAGGTAATTGCATAAATTGGTCCCTAGGGCCCGATTCATGGAATTGTTTGCCCTGTTCAAAGTGACTTTGCACTGCTGAAAAGTGAGTTTGCACTGCCGACACAAACTCATGGAACTGTGCAAAGTGTATTTTTGCAGTGCAAAGTGTCTTTGTACGAACTTTGCACTGCAAAATTATACTTTGCACAGTTCCATGAATCAGGGTTTGTGTCGGCAGTGCAAAGTCACTTTTCAGCAGTGCAAAGTCACTTTGAACAGGGCAAACAATTCCATGAATCGGGCCCATAGACCGCCCAGGCTTATGCACGTATGACGGAATCAGGAGCAGGAACAGCTCTTTTTAGCGCCACCACCATGTGGGCAGACAGGAAAATAGGGTTTGGACTCCTTTGCAAGACCTGCCTATTTCACCATCTCACCACTTACTTGACCTTAACCCCTTAACTGTGTTTAGTATAGTCCCGGGAGCATAGCTCGGGGGCAATGTGCTCACCTTGGAAACAAGACAACACTTAGCAACACAGGTTCAATCAGGCGTTAGAAATATGCAACTAATACATATTCCTGTAACAGTGCCTCGATGCCCCAGGGCTGTGTGAGCACTTTAAAAATGCAAATAAATAAATATGCTTAAATGGGACATACGTGGCAACAACACATTTTTTACTACAAATCACCAAAACATCTGCTTTCTTTGCACATTTCTTTGCAAATAAATTAGTGAGAAACCCTGCGCAGCCCCCACACATCCCCTCATCATAATTATTAATGCAACTGAACTCCCCATCTATTTTTGCAAAGAAATATTTAAAAATATAATAATAAAAAAATCGTTTTCTGATTCGTTGTAACTTATGACATGGTTTTGGGTGATACCATTACATTTATGTAATTACAGTTTCAAGTAAAGTTGAGAGTTGGGATTTTATTGGGAAATCACAACATATTTTCCTGATCTCAGGATTCAAGTTGGAGATGCATTCAATCTGTGGGATCAGGGGACATCTTGGGGACTCTGCTTTTTTAAATTTATTTATTGTGTTTTAGTCAAAGAACTCGACTTTTCACAAACTTAAAATAGCAGTACGTATTAAATTACATATATTATCACTGTATAAAACAAGAGAAAAGAAGAAAAGTAAACAAAAGAAAAAGATAAGCAGTTCAGAGTATAAAACCTTCAATTTGGCGTCTCACTTCAGAAGGCTCAGTTCACGTATAAAATGTTACCACTTCCCAGGTCAAAAGGCTTTCATGGCCTGAGCATAGCTCGTCCCAAAAAGATTGGGTGTCCACCCACCATTCCTTGTCCACATTCCTCACAAACTTTACAACCCTCTTAATGGGGACTTTGCTGTAGACACAAATCACATGCATGTTTTGGTCAGCTTTTCCCCCCCCCCCCCCCCCTCACTAAAAAAATTGTATGTAACAAGCTGCATTTTAAGGGTTAAGGGCAAATATCCAACACGAATATAATTGAATGCTCGCTAGGTGATCATGAAAGGTAACATTCCAAGCATCAACGACAACCCCAGCACCCAGAAGCACCCTTCACTGGCACGCTTTTTGTGTTAACGTTATATCGGGGCGTGCAATAGGGAGGGATTAGTCGACAATCCAACCGTACAGAAAATGCATGGGATAATAGATTATAATTTATTTGCCCGGGAGTAAAAGAGTTACAGGCAAATGGAAATGAGTTTAACCTTGAACAATGAACGCCAACATTGAAAACCCCCTAGCAAAGGGGTATTGCGTGGCATGATCTGCATGTTGTGGTGGTCACATAAATCTACTTTTTTCATGTGGAGGCAATGGAGTTCTGTTTTTACCACTTTTCCCTTTGGAACCGGGGTGGCCAACCATCCAGTATATAACATGACTGCCCCATTTTAATATGTTGTGTCCGACATCCCGCAAATGTCCCGGCTTGCGCCATCAGGATCAAAGCCTTCCCTCTCACTCACTCTTTCTTTTGACATTTGAAGTCCTGGGCAGCAGAGCAGCTCAACGATATGTGAAACATCTCTTCTTAGTGCAATTGGAGGCTCACTGAAGCTGACGAAGCAGTGGAGAGGCTATTTGTAAGGACTCTCCTCCCTTTGGAGGTGCGAATGGCGGGTGATGAGAAATGGGAGGGGTGCATAATGGTGTATGCTGTGTGAAATAATCACAACAATTGTAAAACCTAAGGGCGATTTATTTAGGCAGATCCACTGTGACTGTCT
The DNA here is from genome assembly GCF_040938575.1 of Ambystoma mexicanum. NCBI lineage: Eukaryota > Metazoa > Chordata > Amphibia > Caudata > Ambystomatidae > Ambystoma > Ambystoma mexicanum. Next base: position 140,109,237 of record NC_090930.1, on the reverse strand, counting down.
ATTAGGATGGGGAAAATAAAGCTAAAACCATACTTTTTTAATGCTGTGCTATGTAAATTGTGTACTTTTCAAAGCATGACAATTAAACAAAATATTATTTAAACACATGAAACCTAAACAAATATTTACAGCTTTGAAAATATTAATCGGCAATTGCTTAAAGCACCAACAAATCAGTTTCACCAATTAACCAACGTGTGTGATCTTGGGCAAATTACCTAATCTTTGCCTTATCTACAGTACCTGGAATGGATTCAGTTCACAATTTATGCTTTTGTTTATCTTATATAGGCCCACTTAAATTACACCACATGTAATAATAGTGACCATTCCTATATCCCACACCACAAACATTGTTTCTTTACTTCCTCATGGCAATTACTTGTTATGTCACTTCCCGTGGTACTCCTAAGTATGAAAGACTGGAGACACTCCTTGAAGTAGCCTTTTCTGTGATGTCAATATCTAAATAGGGAGGTTTGTGTTTACTTTGCCGTGCAGGCCTTGGAGATCCCCGGATCAGTCATGGATAGGAATGTAACAGGTCTGCACATTGGTTCCACAGGCTTTTTAGTGCTGTGTGTGTGTTGACATGACATTTACCACAAATGTTTTAACAAAACATTCAATGAGGACGGTAGATGGGCATGAATGGCAAAATCCCCTCTGGCCGCTCCTGGAGCGAGCACCTGCCACACTACCCTCTGGCGGAAACAGCAGCCAAGCCCTGCAACAGTTCCCCCTGCTAGCCCCAGCATCAAGCACCTTTCACAGTACCCCCTGCTAACCCCAGCAGCCAGCACCCGTCACTGTACCCCTGGCAGCAACAGCAGCAATAGCACCTGCCACAGTGACCTCTGGCTGCTTCAGCAGCTAGCACCTGCCACAGCGCCCCTTGCACGTCCAACATTCATTGCCTGACACAGCGCCCCGTGGGAGCAACTGCAGCCAAGACCTGCCACAGTGCCCACTGGCAGCTCCTAGAGCGAACACAAGACCACAGTGCCCCCTGTCAACAGCAACCAAGACCTGCCACAGTGCCCCATGGCAGCTCCTGGAGCGAGCATCTTCTACAGTGCCCCCTGTCAGCAACAGCAGCCCGCACCTGCCACAGTGCCACTGGCAGGTCCAGCAGCCAGCACCCATCACAGTACCCCTGGCAGATACATCCACCAGCACCTGCCACAGTGTTATATGGCAGCTCCAGCCAGCAGCACCTGCCACAGTGCCTCTTGCATGTCCAGCATCCATTGCCTGACGCAGTGCCCCCTGTCAGCAACAGTAGCCAGCACCTTCCACAGTGTCCCTCTCAGGTCCAGCAGCCAGGACCTGTCACAGTGCCCCCTGGCAGCAACTTCAGCCGAGACTTTCCAAAGTGCCCCATGGCAGCTCCTAGAGCAAGCATCTTCTACAGTGCCCCCTGTCAGCAACAGCAGCCCGCACCTGCCACAGTGCCCCTGGCAGGTCCAGCAGCCAGCACCCATCACAGTACCCCTGGCAGATACATCCACCAGCACCTGCCACAGTGTTATATGGCAGCTCCAGCCAGCAGCACCTGCCACAGTGCCCCTTGCATGTCCAGCATCCATTGCCTGACGCAGTGCCCCCTGTCAGCAACAGTAGCCAGCACCTTCCACAGTGTCCCTCTCAGGTCCAGCAGCCAGGACCTGTCACAGTGCCCCCTGGCAGCAACTTCAGCCAAGACCTTCCAAAGTGCCCCATGTCAGCTCCTGGAGCGAACACCTGCCACAGTGCCCCCTATCAGCAACAGCAGCCAGCACCTGCCACAGTGTTCCTGGCAGGTCCAGCAGCCTGCATCCATCACAGTGCCCCTGGCAGCTACATCCGCCAGCACCTGCCACAGTTTTATATGGCAGCTCCAGCCAGCAGCACCTGTCACAGTGCCCCCTAGTAGCTCCAGGAGTCAACACCTCCCACAGTGCCCCCTGCCACCATCATCAGCCAGCACCTGCCACAGTGACCCTTGCATGTCCAGCATCCATTGCCTGACACAGTGCCCCCTGTCAGCAACAGTAGCCAGTACCTGCCACAGTGTCCCTCTCAGGACCAGCAGCCAGCACCTGCCACAGTGCTCACTGACAGTGCCAGTGCTCACTGGCACTGTGTCAGGTGCTGACTACTGTTGCTAAGCAGTCAGCACCTGACACAGTAACCCTAGCAGCTACAGCAGCCAAAACCTGCCACAGAGCCCCCGGGCAGCTCAGCAGCCAAGGCATGTGACAGTGCCCCAGGCAGCTGCAGCAGCCAAGACCTGCCCAGTGCCCCATGCCAGCAACAACAGCCATCCTCTGCCACAGTGCCCTGTAGCAGCAACAGCATCCAGCACCTGTCACAGTGCCTCGTGACAGCAACAGTAGCCAGCATCCGCTACAGTGCTCTCTGACAGCTCCAGCAGCCAAGACCTGCCACAGTGTCCCCAGCAGCTCCAGCACCCAGCATCTGCCACAGTGCTCCCTGGCAGCTCCAGCAACCATGACCTGCCACAAGTGAAGGACTGCTTACTTTATTTGGACATTCTCTTTGAAGATGCAGAGGAGCTAGCTAGTTATGAAACAAGCTTTGGCAAAGCCAGTCGGTCTGACTTTCTGAATGTGTATGTTGGGAATTCACAGTGATATAAAGGCATGGAAGGAGTTGAGCGTGGAAGGAGCAGTGGGGGAACATGGAACCCTGGGGAACATGGGCAATGGGGGGGCTGCCTAGAGCACTGGCAAAGCTGATGGGGCACTGGAGGGCTCATGGCGTTCCCATAACAATGCAACAGGTACTGGAGGTGCAAACAATACTGGGGTACAAAGGCACTGGGTGCACAAGAAACACTGGGAAGCAAGGAGCACAGGGGTCGAATAGGAGAAGCAAGGGCACTTGAGGGCACAATGGGCACTGGGGGAGCAATGGGCAAAGAGTGATCTTGACTTACCTTAGGTAGCTAGTAGCTGTTGCGTAGAGTCTCTGTCTCTCTCCCTCCTTGATAACACCTTCAGCGGAGGCCGGCCCAACGTTCAAGTTCTCAGTCAGCTAGATGAGAGCATGCATCGCTGCCTGGCTCAGGCTGCTCCCTTCGTTCTGGAAAAAAAATGCAGGCTGAGGCTGCGCAGCAGTGCACTGCGCAGGGGCATGTGCAGTTTGTTTCCCCAATAAATGTACCTTTAGTCTGCAGACAGTCTGCAGAACAATTTTTACTTTTGCACGCACGCGGTGACAGTTGCAGCAGCCTGCAGACGTTTGCAACTGCAGACAGTGCAGTACACTGCACTGGGTTTGTGCACGACCCAACCCAACAAACACTTTTATTCTGGGGTGGATTAATGCCATTGTATCCCCCCTACTTAAAATTGTGGGGGAGAGTTGTCCCCCCTTTGCCCCTCCCATGTCCTACGCCCATGGTGGCATTTTTGAATGTATTGCACATATTGTGTTATTCAATTATGGGACTTTTGATGTTGTGACTGCTTAATACCGCCAGAGGTTAATATTTGTTAATACCCTGGTAGGTGCAAGCAACCAATGTCATCCAAGGCTTTACTACCGGTACAAGCCTGTATTGCCAGCAAAGGGTTGTCTACTCGCACCCTTTTGCCTCCGCCACGTGCACCCCTCATGCCACACGCTGTCTCTGCCCACTCTCCTATCCCCCGCATAAATAATACACTCACCTACCTCCACCCACAGAGGGCACTGTCACCCAGATCAATATCTCTCCACTCTAACACCGGGGGCCGTTATGAAAATGGAAGAGGGGCCCAACCTGATCCCCACTGCGCTGGTGGCCATCTCGTGGGCAGGTTTTTTGTTTTCAGGATCAAATATGGGTCATGACCTCTTGTAGCCATTTTCTTCCCTCACACAATTTTGCCCTTCGCTTCCCATATGTTTCACATAGCTACTAATGGCAAAAAAGTCATTGGCCACACTGGCCGGTAGCCGTCCTTAGCTCCGTAATGGACCTTGCTTCTCTTGAACCACTACTTCAAGCTGGGGGTCAGTTCCCAGATGATGCAGCCGCCATCTCTAGATTCATTGATTCAAAATCTTCATAAAATGGTCGATCTTCTCCCATTGTGCACCATGGTGGTTAAACTGGGGGATGATTACGTTTTTAACACATTTGTTCTGAGAAAGCTCCTCTGCTTGACAGTGGAGAGTTTTAAGAAGAAACATGAGTGCATTTTTAAAACTCCTTAGCTCCCACAGATCAATATGGTAGGGTGACCAGATGTTCAGGTTTTCCTGGAACTGTCCCGGGAAATCGCCCTCTGTCCCGGAAGTTTTTTAATTTTATTAACCCCATCCCGGGTTTGCAAGGGTGGGTGGCTATGGTCCTGGTTTTCGCGGGGAACTCATTTCGAAATCCCCCCCCCCACGGCCACTTTCCTCCAATGAGCGGAGCGTGCCTGTGAGCACACCCACTCCCCGCCCCCGACCCCCACGCAACATGCCAGCGACATAGAAGTAGGACTTGAGTTTTATTTGTGTTTACTTTCGTCCTACTTCTATGTCTATGGCCTGTCCCGTTCTTTTTGGGTTTAAAAAAAAATCTGGTCACCCTACAATATGGAATAAACAAGGCCTGGCATATAAAGACTTCCTGCTGAATTTCCCATAAATGTCTTATTGAAATAGAGTTGTTCTTAATCTTTTATAACACACTCAATACAGGGGACCAGTCTCCAAGCGTTGCTCCTCATTGTCTTGCTTCCAAGACAAACACGCCCCATAGCTCTCTTCCTGGCCCGGATTATATCCCAATAATCTAACATTTCTCTATGTGTCTCTGTATGTAGGTGTGCGCGTGTCTGTGTGTGAAAACTGACATTTATTGTAAAATGCTTTCTTGTGGTTTTTAATCTTTCTTTGTGGGAGGTAGGGCATAGACTGACACTATTTTCCCAGGGAACCTTAGGATCGCAGTGCTGCTCTCATCACTATTTAATATCATATTTTTATTTAATGCGTCACACCAAGTTCCTGTTTCAAAGCGCTGCTATAATAGGTGGCGCTTTTCCTCAATATTGAGGGACTTAAATTAACGGCCTCAAAAGAATGAAGAGGTTAGTCAGCGCTGCCAGGATTCAAACGTGTGACTCGAAGTCGCTTACTGATGCCAAAGGCCAAAGTTTAACTAATACATTTTTTTAGGCTTGTAAACTACTTTCGAAAAATCTATATGGTTATCATCCGCCATAACATTTTTTTTACAAACAACAACAAACACAGCTGTTAACATTCCATTCCATAGATTCACCTGATAAAACATTTTCCATTCAGGCAATTTTAAAATCCATATGGGAAGCTATACAAAAAATAGAATATTTGCTATTAAAAATCAAATCATAGAACGAGCTTAAAATAATCATAAGAGTTCATACAGTCGAGTTTAAAAATGTAACTCGTATGGTCCAGGCAGGACCCGAACTATTTCATGATTGCAATTAGGCTCCTGTCATCTGTGGTCGTTTTCAACAGCCTGTATGCTTCTGTAAAAGTCCTTTCTATGTTGTGGAGTAGCAGCCGTCTTAAATAAAACCTTCTTGCGTTGTTATATCAAGTCGAAGTGCATAAAATGTGCTGAGCATCCTCCTCCCAAATAATACTCATGTTGCACTTGCCGGACTGTGCAACATTCTACTGAGAAATACATTGCTGCACAGGCAATAGTCCCAATCTATGCAAGCACAACTTCTGATGTGCCCGCGGTCCCACACAAGGCGCGGGACCACGCCTTGCAAAGCCGAAGCAGCAACCTATGCACTCCATACAAGTGATATGCGATATAAACCTTGAAAATCCCATGGCAATGTTGACCAGTTGGACCATGTTTTGCTGTACCCTGGCTAGGTCAACTCGAAGACCAGCTTGACCCCATAAACGTGTGATGCTAAGGCCTACCATTCACATTGGTCCTCATGGGGAGTAAGGTGGTAACTATAAGACTGGTGGTGTTTCAAATCCTCCTGTTTTTACTGACCACACAATTGCGAGTTGAACTCTGCATCCTGAGATTGATGGACACCGCACGTGGCAGATAAGGCACGTCACAATTATCATGTGATGATGAGTATGAAAAGTGCAGAAAACCCTAGAAAAAAAAAAGCACTTCAGTCCAAAAAAGTGGTAGTAAGGACAGGACCTGGGTTGCGCTGCGTTGTCTTGCTTCCAAGTCAAGCGTGAAGCCTCTGAGCTATCCTACCTCCCCAAAAGTCTGATGCTTTACCGACTGAGCTATCCGGGCTACCTTCTCAGTTGTCCTGGAACTGGTGTTCTATGTGCTCCAGACACAATCAATGACCGCATATCACTCCCACCAGACAGGACAACAGTAATACCATTTACATCTTATTCTATGCCATTTCTTGGTTCCTGAAGATGACAAGGTGCACTGGACACATTGTTCCCATGCAGTTACTGTCCCACCAAAGGAAAGGCCTCAGGTCTTTGTTAACTGGAAGCAGCAACATATGCTCAACATAAAATTGATAGCAATAAAAACCTCACAATGACCACTACTTTTTAATGTTTATTTACGACCTTTGGCTGACCTCATTGCCTCGTCTGGTGTACTTTTTTACACCTATGCTGACGATACACAACTAATGTTTAGGCTGAACTCTCCTGTGTCGGATTCTCCATCTGAGCTGAGCTTTTGCACGTCAGATATCGGTTGCTGGACGGCCCAAAATTGGTTGAGTTAAAATGATGGCTTGAATCATTAGGACCCTGCACAGCGCAGAGCCCCTTCATAAAGAGTTCATGGGTTAAGCTTCTCCCCTCTGGCTCTAGAGAGGGGCAGATTGCAGCAATTTGTAAGGGGGGTTTCTTTAAATTGTGACTTCTTAGGAAAGTGCTTCCTCTGCAGTTTAGTGCAACAGTAGGCACAACCTCAATAATGGGAGCATTGGACCACTGCAATGGTATCTATCTGGGGCAACTGGATTTTCTGATCCAACGGCTTCAGATACTGCAAAATACAGCAGCACAATTGGCATTGAATGCACCGAGACGGTCTTCTGCCTAGCTTTTAGTGGCTAGACTTCATCGCCTTAAGATATGCGCCTGGTTGCCATCAGGCCTAGTGCGCTATACAAATAAATAAAATACAAATACAAATAGGCTGACTGTGAGAAGCCTGTGAGAAGCCGTATAAAGATTAAAGCATTGTTCATCGCACATTAAGCTTTTTTTCTGACTGGGCTTGTCTTTCTCCAGTCGAAACTGCACCACTATACGCCTTCTCGTGCTTTGCACTCAGTCTCTGCAAAAGTATTGCAAGTCCTGCATTCAACTCATGCGGGGTGGGGGGTACTTCACGGTTTTGGTACCTACGCTATGAAATTAATTGCCGGCACATTTGAGGGAGATCACGGACCATTTCCACTTCCGCTCAATACATGTCTATACATTCATACATACCTACATAACCCACTGTTGTTCACAGTTTTGTAGAGGAGCAGCTGCCTACCTGTGCAGGAGATCCCGCCCCCCCTTACTCCCATATGTTGGAGACATGAGGCCATGCCGTGTTTGACACCAGACGTGCCAATACCGCAGCGTGTGTTCGAAAGAAAAGAAGATACCCATTGAGTCAACCCTACCAAATGTATCTTCGAATTGTGGACAACCTAAGGGAGGAACTCCTTGAAGGAATATGAGAAAGAGCAAAGAAAAGAAGCTAGTGACGTCACAAAAAAGTATATACGACGTCCCGAGACACTGGCTGAAGAGGATGGATAGGTACACTAAGTCATTATACAAGCTAGCTATATGTAGTGAATAGAACACAGGCAAAGCCGTCATTGTATAAAAGCTGGACATCAGTATCATCAATTTAGTAAACCAGGATCCTTGAAGTGGGAAGGGAAAACTGTGTTGCAGCAAGAATAAGCGGAATCGTGGAGCTGCATGGCGAGGTTGTTTGGCCTGAAGTCAAGATTGAAACAGCCATGGTCGGCTATCTCTTCTGGTAATGAACGAACGTGACAAGGATGAATCATTCCTTTTTAAGGTACAAAAAAATAAAACCAAGAGTGTCAAGTTTAATTCATTTGGAGCATATAAAACCTGCAAAAGGGACCAAATCGTGGTCTCTCGTCACGTGAGCCAAGGATGAAAATAGATTTCAAACTTGGAGTCCCAGACACTATAGTGTGTGCCCTCACTCCCAGGCATTCTCAAAGACAAGGATAATTTGTAAAGCCAAGTACAAAGACCATCTTCATTGCAGAAGGGATGGGCAATGAGAGATGCTCGGCTAATTGGGTCGGGAGGTAATTTCATGCCCCATCTCCTTGCAACTGTGTCTGAGATAACATGCTGCTAAGTGAACCGGATGTCCAGACATGGCACAAGCGTGCCAACCAATTATATTGGTCCATATAATGAAGGACATTATAGTTTGAAGACCATTGAGAAACTGTGTATCTAATGTTTCTGAAAATGGCATGTTTTAGATGTAGGCATTTGTTGTCCACCTGATAGTGCACAGCTAATCACAATCCTAGCTCCTGTAGAAAGTATATTTAGATGGTCCCCTTTACCAATCCCGACCCTAGATAGGTTTTTCATTATTGCCACGTAGTATGGCATCACCTCTGATGGATTTTCTTGTATAAAAGTAACATTTTGTGCAAAGATCGCAGAGAGACTGAGCAAACGTCCATTGATGTTCGTGGTAAACTCCCTGTTTTAGATAATTGTTAAGAAAACAGTACTTTGCCCTCTTCCTGAGTTGGTTCGGTTATTTGGACTCAGAATTATTCGGTATGATCCCATCCATTACATATGCAGGTTCCCAAAGGGCCCTAAGCTCACGTGGCAGTGGTGCAGATAGTTTAAAGATCTAAACTAGTTCTGATCCAGAGTTTCGGATGATCGGGCATCATCCGCTGTTAGCTGGAATTTCGCAGAGTTTCCTGTGGAGAGCGGCCGAATAGAAATAAACTTGCAAGAAGAACCGAGACGGTGGGCAGGTCCCCCTTTGAAGAAATCTCTGCTCGGTTTCCACTGGCGCTCTGCGGGCAGAAGGCGAAGTGGTCAGGTTGAAGGAGGAGTCAATACCAAAGGCCTCGAGTCGATTAACGAATGGTAAGTAGATAAGGGGAATGGAAACATAAAGGGACGATTTTGTAATAATTTTGAGTAACAGGAAATATTGTGAAAATAAGAGAGACCGCCTAGGTGTCCTAATTCAAGGGAATTAGAAGGGGACATTTCAAACTCCAACGGGAGTAGAAATAGAGAAAAACACACAGGTCAGGGCCGTGTAAGGTGATGTCTCAAACCCTGTACAGGCAAAAGAAGTGTACCCCTCATTAATAGTGTTGGGAGGGTGACCACAGTGTTTGATAATATGTAATTTGTGACTAGTCTAAATGTTGTTTGTTGAATAAAGTATCGAGGAGCGATAAAGTTGTAAAGAGTTTAAAAATAGTGATTAAAGATAAAGTGTATCAAAACAAGTGGCGCCAATAAAAAGAATAGATAGGTCACTGAAATAAGAGGATTGAGCAGAGATTGATGATGCTTGCTTATATTTGTTGTTTTAAAATGTTAAAAGTGGTGACTTGAGTTAAAATAAAAGGTAATCTGGTAAGTATTGACAGTTGATTGAGACTTGCCATTATGGAGTGCACTCCTCTCATGCACCTAGACAAGACATTGCCAAAACATGCAACCAAACTCAAACAGTACAATGCAGGATGGGTAAAGGGCACAGCAGATAAAGGGGGTAATTCATAGAATTCAGCGCACAAGTGGCGCTTGCGGCTGGCACACAGTGTGCGCGTGCGACAGTCTGCGCCAGCCGCGTGCGCCAAAATCCATTTCCGTGCACAGCGTATTCATGGATTTTAACATCCATTACCAGCCGTGGTGCAGAGTGGCGCAGCAACCCTGCAGCAGCGCCAGTTACGCCCCCAAACCCTCCCCGTGCGCCATGTACAGTGCACAAATCCCGTACATGGCGCACAGGCCCCCAACCACGAAAACGCCTGTAAAACTCCCCGCGCACCCCTCCAAATACACGTACCACGCTGCGCGGGGAGTTTCACACGCGATTGGCCGCGTGCCAGCGAGGTACGTATATTACTGGGGTGCACGGGGAGTTCCACACGTGATTGTCCCTGTATGAGTGGGGTACGTGTATTACTGGGGTGCGCGGGAAGTTTCACACACGATTGTGACTGTGCGAGCGGGGTACGTGTATTACTAGGGTGCGCAGGAAGTTTCACACGCGATTGTCCCTGTGCGATCGGGGTACGTGTATTACTGGGAGGCGCGGGAAGATTCACACGCAATTGGGCCTGTGCGAGCGGGGTACGTGTATTACTGGGGTCCGCGGGAAGTTTCACACGCGATTAGGCCTGTGCGAGCGGGGTACGTGTATCACTGGGGTGTGCGGAAGTTTCACAAGCGATTGGCCCTGTGCAAGCAGGGAACGTGTATTACTGGGATGCGCGGGGAGTTCCACATGCGATTGGGCCTGTGCGAGTGGGGTACATTTATTACTGGGGAGCGTGGGAAGTTTCATACACGATTGTGACTGTGCGAGCGGGCTACGTGTATTACTGGGGTGCGCAGGAAGTTTCACACGCGATTGTCCCTGTGCGAGTGGGTACGTGTATTACTGGGGTGCGCGGGAAGATTCACATGCGATTGGGCCTGTGCGAGTGGGGTACGTGTATTACTGGGGTGCACGGGAAGTTTCACACGCGATTGGGCCTGTGCGAGCGGGGTACATGTATCCAGTGGGGTGCGTGGAGAGTCCCACACGTGAATTGGCAGTGTGGGTCCTCCCAGGTGTGCCCTCCACCCCCCCACAGGTCCTGCAGGCAACCCACACCACAGGGGACTACCCTGCACCCTTGGTCATGTCCCGCAGGCAGCCCATCCACCATGGGCATGCCCCCCAGCCAGCCCACATGTCACCTTCCACTAGTGATCACCAACTCATGTCCCCCAGCACCCCCAGCCCCCAGCAGTGAGGGGAACATGCCAGCAGGCCCCGACTCATATCCCCCGGCACCCCCAGCCCCCAGCAGTGAGGGGCGCCTGCCAGCAGGCCCCAACTCAGGTCCCCCAGCACCCCCACCCCCAGCAGTGAGGGGCACCTGCCAGCAGGCCCTGACTCATGTCCCCCAGCACCCCCACCCACCCAGCAGTGAGGGGCACCTGCCAGCATGCCCCAACTCATTTCCCCCAGCACCCCTACCCCCCAGCAGTGAGGGGCACCTGCCAGCAGGCCCCGACTCATGTCCCCCAGCACCTCCACCCCCCAGCAGTGAGGGGCACCTGCCAGCAGGCCCCGACTCATGTCCCCCAGCATCTCCACCCACCCAGCATTGATGGGCACCTGCCAGCAGGCCCTGACTCATGTCCCCCAGCAGCCCCAACCCCCAGCAGTGAGGGGCACCTGCCACCAGGTCCAGACCCATGTCCGCCATCACCCCCACCCACCCAGCATTGATGGGCACCTGCCAGCAGGCCCGACTCATGTCCCAACAAACAACATGTCCTAACAAAACAGACCCATGTCCCTAAAGCCAACCCTAATCCCCCATGCCCCCAATCCAAGCATGCAACCATCCACAGAACCCACTCCCAAATTACCCATGCCATGATAGTCGAAATGAACCACCATGCCCATGCAGGAATGCACAACGTAGCCACACAGTGGCAACACGTGACTGAGGAAATGTTCAATGAGACATGCACAAAACCAATTACAGAACACAACACCAATTCAGAAGTTATAAAAAACATAAAGAACTGACTTGGAGGAATAATAAAATGAAAATCAATGTACAATGACCGATGTAGAAAAAAAATATTGTTAATCCAATGAAGTAAAAAAAAAGAAAAATCATGTAGAATAAAAAAGTGGTCCATTGCCAATGTCCATAATAAAAACATAATCCAAATAAAAAATAACCATTGATCCATGGGAATATAGAAAAAGAAAGCATGTACAAGTCTGCAACTATATACAATGTAAGTCCAAATGGTCCATGATCCACAAACAAAAGGAAACCTACAAAAAAGTCCTATGAAGAAAAACCTATATACACACGAAGTGGAGCAATGTCCATTAACTCCAAATTAAAAGAAAAACAAAGGAAACCTAACACTATGTAACTATATACAATGGCTGCGGGCAAGTCCTGCGGCTCACTCTGTGATGTCCCGGGCTGGGGCATCATCGAACTCCATGTCGATGTCCCAGAGGCGGGCCTCTGCCCTGGCCCCGAGGTCTCGCAGGGATGCACTCATGGCCTGTTCCAACTCCCTGTGAGTTGCCTCGAGGCACTCTGCCCGCCTCAACGCCCAACGCATGAAGAACTCCGCCCTGACCATGGTGAGCTGTGCCTCTTCCGCCCGCCGCCGCTCCGCATCTATGCGCTGGCCCAACCGCAGCCACACGGTAGACACTTCCATTCCAGGGTTCTCCTGCCCTCTGGCCTATGCCTGCCCCTCTGATGTCGATGGCCCCGAGCCATCATTGCTCAAACCTAGAGCCTGCTGCTGTTGCTGCTGTCCATGTGCCCTGTCCGATGCCTGCACATCCTCCATCTGCTGGTCTCCAGTTGTTGGGGTGTCCACCCCTGCTGGACCGCCGACTCCCTACTGTGGCAGGGATGGGATCTCCACCAAGCTGGCTGTGTTGGTCAGGCCAGGTCCACAGGGGGCCCTGGTGGAATCTGGGCTGGAAGACGGCCGGGAGATCGACTGACGCATAGTCTCCACAGAGGAGGAGAGGTCCGCCAGAGTGCGCAACACATGTAGGAACCCACCGACCAGGGCCCCTCCCAACAGTGCCACGTCGCAACGCTGCTGTTCGTGATGGTGTGCGTGCTCTGCCCAGGAAGCACGCATGTCATCACGAATGTCATGCGTGCGCAACACAACACCAACCAGGACGGAGCCCATACAGTCGTGGGACCCCTCGTCCACAGATAGTGGAGAGGCAGATGATGTGGCACTCCCCCCTACCTGTGGATGGGCCTGGGACGGGGCATCCCTGCTGTTGCTTGGTGGTGCAGTCACAGGGTCAAGGACAGCGACATGCACAGGCCCCTCCACGGTGACCTGTGCTGCCTCCTGACCCTTGCCCTGGACTGCACCACTTGCACCAGTGGTACTACCCCCACCAGGCCCCATGTGCTGCTCAGTAGTGGGCTCCTCCTCCTGTGTGGAGACCACCAACCTGGATGTCTCCGCACCGTCTTCCACCATTGGAAGCCCCTGTGGGGGCTCACCCGGCACTTCTGCTACAGCCGTAGTGGCAGACGTGGCACCAGCCCCCTCGCTCCCGGATGATGGCAATTCCTGGGAGGGTGGCTGGGCCTTGCGTCGCCGCCCGGTGGAGGCATCCCCGCCGCTTGGCTCCACAGCGCCGTTTCCGCCCTCTTCGTCACTTGACGCTGCGTAGAGGGAGACATAGAACACAAGCATCAGGGTACAGTACAATATTCCTATTCCCCTAGACAGGAAGCAATAACACATGAGTGGTACTGTCAAATGTCACTTCCATCCTGTCCCTCCACAACACATGGGTGAATGCACGCAATACACATGCAGGAACAGTCCCGGCGCCTGCAATCAACATCAGCATCCATGTACAAGGGCCTCTGTTAACCAAAATGTTGCCTTCAAACCCACATGCATAATGGCTCACACTGATCCCATGCACACACATCACCGGAGGGTCATGCATCATGGCTTGTACACCACAGACACAGTGGATAGACACTGTGGATACAACGGTGACGGCACTGCATGAGTGAATCTACACATCATCACGGACATGTGTCATGCATCCATGGCGTTTCAATGTCACACACACACTTCTCAGACACACAAACATGTGCACCATACATGTATATGACAGCAGCACCCATCCCTCACACCTCCTATATGTCCAAGAACAGAGACTAGCATGCTTTCATGTGTGCATTCCACATACAGCTCCCCATGTTGCATTGGAACACATGCACCATCCATGTGGTTCACACATTACTGGTCTCACATGCATCACCATGATGTCCCTGCACACACACATCCATACATGGCCTATGTCACACATACAGGCAAGTATCAGACTACCAGCACACTGCAACATGCCCTGTCTCACACAGCAATGCTTGGCCACTTACCGCTCAACTCCAGACGAGTCTGCCTCTGAAGGATCTGGGCGTGGAGCGCTGGGCCTACGTGTTCCAGGAACCTCATCTGGATGTTGCTCAAGCTGGCTGAGGGCCGTCCCTCATAACGCCCACTTTTTCACATGTTCTTCCCCATTTTCTGTGTTACGCCCCCTTCGCAGCCCTCTGTACAAGACATGCCCATGCTCTGCAAGGCGCTTGACGGCTCGCAGAGACAGGCCCAGCCTGCGCGATATCCACGCAAGTCCTGAAAAAGTACAGCGCATTCGATTCAATGAATCGACAAATGAGATTATGCACGCAGATTGGTGCTTGAATTCCCTATTCCCCGCACAAATAATTCCATGAACCGGGGCCTAAGTGTTCTGACAACTTTTCCTCGTGGCACATATTTATGTTGTCCACACTTAAGCAGATCAACAATTATATTGTGTTGTGTGTGTGTTGGTCTCATGTTTTTAGAGCAATCAAACAGCTGGGTGCGACCACCCCTAATGGATTTTTTTTTACACTAATCAATCCTATTTTGGAGCTATCTGTTTTCTGATACAAAGTGGTGGCATTAACCATATCTATGTCTAAATCTAAAAACAATGTTTTTGCTGTGCCAAAACTGATGACGCCTTACCGCTGCATAATTGTTTTACAGTTTGTATTTGTCACTTTCAATCCCTTATTTAGTGGTGGTAAAACGCAAACGCGCTCCCATTTTCATGAAGAAGCCCATCAAGGTGATGGCAACGGTGACCTCGTGCATCATGACAGCTAGTGCACAGTGGGCTTGGGCATTCAATTTGAAATTAGTCACAAAGAATCGTCAGAGTCCACACAGGAAAGATCTATTGTGTAGTAGGTGACCGCTGCCGAAGTAACTGGTCCCAAGCCAAAGGTGAGGGCTTCTAACCAGGTCATCCGTTCTCTCAGCAGGAAAGGTTGAAAGGCCCTGACGCCATCCTGCCAATGCCCGTTGTGTGCACATACCGAGAGGAAGCTTAGAAGGCAGGCTTTTGCAGGTTGTTTGGGCCTGCATAGCAAGTTAGCTGATTGGATCGAGAGACAAAAATGTGAGAAGAACAAAAGAGCAGCATGGGATGCCTGCTTCTATTGGTGGTTAGAGCCTTGAGTCCGCAGTAGGCTATGGCAAAAACCGACAAAAAATAACATTCCTCATGGCTCACTTAGAATGATCACGCTATTATACTCACCAACCAGAGTAAAGATTAGACCGGACTAGCATAGTGAAACTACTGCCTGGACAGTGACGAACAAGGGCCTCAAACAAGGCTGTACGCTGGGCCCCATCTTATTCAATCTTTACCTGGCTGATATGGGCTAGGCCTTGGGAACCCTGACTACGATACCCCCCAAACTAGGAGCGGTTTCAGTCCAATGGGTGGGATGTGCGGAGGACCTCGTGATTTTAGATCTAACTCCGGGTGGTCTGCAATCCACACTTTCGGAACTGCCGCCCTGCGCTATAGAAAACTCTGTGGTATTAAACATCTCAAAATCAAAAATGATGATATTCGAAACAGTGAGGAGGAAATGAGAAATCCGAACCTGGGAAATTGACAGAGAAGAGTTGGAGGTGGTACCTTCCTATAAATACCTGGGTATGCATTTGAACTGCAGATTGAATAGTACCACCCATTTCGAACAAGTCAGCCTGAGAACCAATGTGACCTTGGCGGGCCTCCGCTCCTTTGCTGGCAGAGGGGGCGGGTTCTCGACGGGTTCACTGATGCAGCTCTATCAGACCAAACTAATGTCTATGCTACTTTATGGAGCGATGGTTTGGTCACTATTCAGCAAAGACGAGATACCTAGGCTACGGAGATGCTTGCTAAGTAGGCTATTGCGCCTGCCTCAACGCTTGCTAAGTAGGCTATTGCGCCTGCCTCAACGCTTGCTAAGTAGGCTATTGCGCCTGCTTCAACGCTTGCTAAGTAGGCTATTGCGCCTGCTTCAACGCTTGCTAAGTAGGCTATGCCTCAACGCTTGCTAAGCAGGCTATTGCGCCTGCTTCAACGCTTGCTAAGTAGGCTATTGCGCCTGCCTCAACGCTTGCTAAGTAGGCTATTGCGCCTGCCTCAACGCTTGCTAAGTAGGCTATTGCGCCTGCCTCAACGCTTGCTAAGTAGGCTATTGCGCCTGCTTCAACGCTTGCTAAGTAGGCTATTGCGCCTGCCTCAAGGCTTGCTAAGTAGGCTATTGCGCCTGCCTCAACGCTTGCTAAGTAGGCTATTGCGCCTGCCTCAAGGCTTGCTAAGTAGGCTATTGCGCCTGCCTCAATGCTTGCTAAGTAGGCTATTGCGCCTGCCTCAACGCTTGCTAAGTAGGCTATTGCGCCTGCCTCAACGCTTGCTAAGTAGGCTATTGCGCCTGCCTCAACGCTTGCTAAGTAGGCTATTGCGCCTGCCTCAACGCTTGCTAAGTAGGCTATTGCGCCTGCCTCAACGCTTGCTAAGTAGGCTATTGCGCCTGCTTCAACGCTTGCTAAGTAGGCTATTGCGCCTGCCTCAACGCTTGCTAAGTAGGCTATTGCGCTTGCCTCAACGCTTGCTAAGTAGGCTATTGCACCTGCCTCAACACTTGCTAAGTAGGCTATTGCGCCTGCCTCAACGCACACCGATCGCGCTGATTCTATTGGAATTCAATGTAATGCCCATTCAAATCTAAGTTGCCTGACCACATTGTGGAAATTGTCCGACGCGCCAGCAGATACCCTGCGGTGGCTGATATTTGAGGCCTAAAGTGCCCAAACCTCCCCTGATGGTGACCAGTAACATGGGAAAATGATGACCCACAGCAAATAAATGGCTGTCACTGGCTTCGGACAATTTGCTTGGGAAACCTTTCCCCACATACCAAAAAATCATGAAAGACATCTTGGTTGCCTATGGCCACGATCAACCAGTGGTCAATATCAGCACAAAAAAATCTGCTTCACAATATGTGGCCCACATATTGCCTAAACAGGGAATACCAACATATATCCAAAAATTCCTGGGCAACTACTTAGTCTGGGATTACCTAAGAATAAAATGTAAAATGGTCAAAACTAGAGAGATTGTGAATGTGCCTGGTATCGGACCCTGACTAACAGCAGCCGGGAATGTCGACTATGCGGGGGAGGGGACTCAGAAACACAGAGACACTTGCCATGTGCATGCACATCCCTGATTAAGTTAAGGGTGGGTGCAATGCGACCAGCGGAGCAACCTTGTCTGAGAATCTTCTTTGAAGTGAATTTATGAATGGAAATAATCATGCCTCTATTATTTATTTTACCATGTTCTAGAGAGAATTAGTGAACGGCTCGATTTAAGTGAGCCATTATGAGATGGATTTTTATTTGGGAATGGCCTTTCTGATTTTTGTTGTGTAAAGTTGAATAAACTATATCACAAATAAAAAACATACACATTTTTTTTAAATCCTTTATTTTTTAGCACCCTGGGTTACCAAAGCGGTATCCTGGGGTGCTAATGGCGTTAAGCCCCCTTCCAAGGGCTAAAATGCGGGTTAATGACCCGGAACCCCCGCTATCCACCCTTGATTTGCTTGGGCCGATAACCCCCGTTCCAGTCCTTGGAAGGGGGGGGGCTTAATGACACAATGAAACATAAATGTAGCTACTGCGTTCAGAATATTTGTTGTTTAAGGCTAAGGGCCTGATTCATGGATTTTTTAGAACAGTGCACTGCAAAAATACACTTTTCACCGCTCTGTGAATCAGGTTGTTTGTTGGTGCACTGCAAAAATACACTATGCACCTCCCCGATGGATTTGGGTGTTTGTTGGTGCACATCAAAACTACACTATGCACCGCTCTGTGAATTCGGGTGTTTGTTGGCGCACTGCACAAATACACTATGCATCGCTCTGTGAATTCGGGTGTTTGTTGGCGCACTGCAAAAATACACTATGCACCGCTCTGTGAATTCGGGTGTCTGTTGGAGCACTGCAAAACTACACTATGCACCGCTCTGTGAATTCGGGTGTTTGTTGGCACACTGCACAAATACACTATGCACCGCTCTGTGAATTTGGGTGTTTGTTGGCGCACTGCAAAAATACACTATGCACCGCTCTGTGAATTCGGGTGTCTGTTGGCGCACTGCAAAACTACACTATGCACCGCTCTGTGAATTCGGGTGTCTGTTGGCGCACTGCAAAACTACACTATGCACCGCTCTGTGAATTCGGGTGTTTGTTGGCACACTGCACAAATACACTATGCACCGCTCTGTGAATTCGGGTGTTTGTTGGCACACTGCACAAATACACTATGCATCGCTCTGTGAATTCCTGTGTTTGTTGGCGCACTGCACAAATACACTATGCACCGCTCTGTGAATTCTGGTGTTTGTTGGCGCACTGCAAAAATACACTATGCACCGCTCTGTGAATTCTGGTGTTTGTTGGCGCCCTGCAAAACTACACTATGCACCGCTCTGTGAATTCGGGTGTTTGTTGGCGTACTGCAAAAATACACTGTGCACCGCTCTATGAATCACTGTGTTTGTTGGCAGTGCAAAGTCAGTTTGCACCGCACTAAAAATTCCATGAGCTAGGCCCTTAATGTCAATAGCTCAGGAGCTGCTTCATGTGCAGTTATGCAAGGCCCCGTAAATACCCCTGTGTGTGTGGCACATCATTCATTGTGTAAAAGGCTTTGCGTTCACACCTTAATTAAGCCTCGAGCGAGCAAGAACGATAACCCACTTTCCTGTAAGCAGATCCCCTGACTGTATTCATTTTTAAAATGCTTCTTTTGCTTGGCTGGGAAATGGGGTAAGGCTCTAGGTTAATGCCGTCCCCAGGAATGGCGCCTGGGGGAGCAGGGGGGAGGAGAAGATCGCGAGAAGCGCGCGAGGGTGACACCGAGAATGGCGTGCTGTCGCCAGCTCAGTGCTTTGCCTGCACACAATATAATAGCAAGCACCAGATTTGTGTAAGGAAATGCAAACACTGTTTAGCACGTGGGAAGGCGCGGCGCTGCAAGCTGAGATGCGAGGAGGGGATGCGGCGGGGGGGTGGTGAGGGCTGGTGGGGTGGGGGCATTCTTGTTCCTCGAGGGAGAAACGTGTGCGGAGCTAATTAGCGCCCCTGCCTGTGTGCCCGCTATCGGGGCCCTAATGAGACGAGCACACCCCGCGCCTCACTGGCAAGCAATGGAGGCGATTAGTTTGTGCGATAATGTCAGCTTTTGTGTTTCCATGCGGCGTTTATTTTCTGAGAGGTTAGCGGGAGAGGGGGCGGCCGCGGCACTGAGGGGGAGAGGCGGGCAAGGAGTGCATGTTCAACTTCAAATCAGTACATTAGCTCTGTCCCCGGTGTGCTGCTTCCGCCACCTACATATACCGGATGTGTGCATCCCTGTTCTGAACCCTCCCGCCCGCACTTCAAGGCGTACCTTCTTCACGCCCTGTAAAATGCGCCCCAACCCACACTACCCAGCGTTCCCCCAATTACCAACCAGCCCATGTTCCAGCCCTAGGCCCCCTCCCCGCACGTTAGATATTGTAATGCGGTCGCTGCACTAACTGCCATGTTCTAAGAACTGTTTGCACCCATTGCTGGTGGCCCTTCCCTGTTGCTTCTCAAAGACAGACCGCCACTCAATAAATACCCAAAATAAACAACACGGTCCTTGTTGTTGCCACTCCAGGCCCCTTGACCCTCTCTGCTCTGCCCCCTTTGCTGCCAGCAGCACACTGGCAGAGCGCCAGTCTAGCTTGCAGATTTACTTTGCGCCAAAACGGTTGCATTGGAGTACAGATGGGGAGAAAAGGCCTATGAGGAGGGGCACAGAGCCTGTAGGTGTTGTTTGGTTATTTACCCACCCATTGACTGCCCATGGCCATGCTAATCCCTATGGCTTTTCCCAGTGGTGTCTCCAGGAATACAATTTAGGGGGGAGTAGAGAGGGGGCCAGAGACAAAAGGAGGGGGGTGGTCTATAAAAGTGCAATGTATATGCTTTTGCTAAGTTGACACGGGCAAAGTAGTCCAAAGTGGTCCGGGGGAGGCAAATGTCGTGCATTTATACAGCAATACATTCTGTTGTATATATGCATATATCTTCATGTCAACGATATTGTCTCATCCTGTATCGATATTGAAACTGTGTATCGTATATCTCCAATACACATGTCTCCCATCCCTAACACGGACTCTCTAAAGCCAAATACCCCCTCCCAGCGGCAGACACTGCTGGGGGAATAGGAGGGAGTCTTAACTGCCAAGGAAAATGAGCCTAATGGGGTCCCCCCATGGACCTAGGACGAGCAATCTCGTCCTTGGCACTTAAGGGGACTGCTTATTGATATTGATATTTTATTTGTATCGCGCTCGTGTTTCAGAGCGCGACAAGGCAAGGGAGGGGAACTGGGGAGAACAAAAACAATGGTCTTACTAGGCCGAGTGACCTTGAGAGCTTGCAAGTGCAAATCACTTTCTTTCTTCTGGCAGAGCATTTAAAGTGTGAGTGATTTACCAGTGACGGCCCATTTAAGAGGCCATTTTTTTGGGGATATTTATTGGACATTTGTATGGCCCCTATACACAAGTGTTTCCAGGTGCCACAAGTCAAGAAAAGGGGGGCATGGAAAATCAAGGAAAACAACAAGAACAAAGAAATGGTTATATTGGCCTTGTGACAATACTTCTTTTGGACAAGACATTCTTAATGTTTCCGTATTAAGAAATGCAAATACATTTTTTTAATATAAAAGCACACATACAGGACCAGTTAAGTTGACTCTTGGTTTCGGGCCTTCCTGGGCAATTTGTTGCCTGGTGTCATTGGCTGGTGATGTACACCTGCCATTTTATGCACTTTGAAATGATAGAGTGTCCTGATCGTATCTGCTATAGGTGGCCTTGCACAAGGGTTCCATTAATACCCACAGTTGGCAATGCCTTTTTGTTAATGTCGCATCTGGCTGCGGGTGCTTTTCTGCAAGGTCTGTGCAGACGGCAATTGGGGCTGTGGGTTCCTTTCTCATCAGTGTCCATGTGTGGACATGTTATAGTGCGAATGTAGCAATAGCACTGAGAATATCCAGAGCGGGCGTATGAACTAGAGGAATACAATGTGTGTCAGTGTGTGCGCTATAACAGCCGTCAACCAGCGACAAGATATGATCCCTTGAAGCAGTATCTTCTGCAGAGATGGAGCCAATCAGATGTCTCGAGGCCTGTGTGTCCCTTTCAGGCCAGAAGAAAATAAACGGGATGAGCAAAACACCTGCAAACGTGCGAGCGACGGCTAGGGAAAGGATGACAGATTAGATCACCAAGCCCCCTGCTTCCCTCAGCAAAACTGGGGGCTCGGCCGGGAAACCCTTGTCAGGGTGAGCTACCCGCCAAGACCCCAATTTCAATTTCAACAATCGGCTCCCGGTCCAGCTCGATTGTTGAAATTCAAATTGCGGTCTTTTTTCACTGTGCCCTCCCTCTATCAGGCAGGGCAGGGGCAGGGCGTGCCTTTTCACCCAGCTGCGCATGCGTGCACACGCATGCAGTAGTAATGGAAAGTTCTGGACCCTGATTGCTGACCCTCACCCCTGTCCCGCTGTCCTGAGTGCACCTTTATGATACGATCTTCACTGCATTTGCTGTGTCCATAGATCTGCCCCGGCGGCTGTATTGCAGCCCTGTATATTGCGGCCCTGCATGTGTGCCATGCGGGTGGATTCCAGGGAGCACTGCAGAGAGAGTTGACCAGGTTGGGCGGCAGGGGAGTATCCAGCACTGCAAGAGCAGTGGGGTGAGCCACAACAAAAGTCCTACTACTTTTCCCCCAAATACAGTGCGCGTAATTCCACACAGCCTCATTCGCGCCCCCAAACCGCCCATCCCAACCCCAATCTACTTTTTTGGTAACATTAGTGGCAGATGGAATTTTAATACAACAACAAAGATACAACTCTAGAATCATTACAGATGCAGGAAACTCATCTATTAGAGCTCTGTCCAGGCGCTCTGGGGCAAAATACATGCAAACCTCCCAATTTGCATATAGATTGCACCAACAGAAATGACTTCACAGAAAAGGACATGCAAGGAGCATCATCAGTCTTTGATACTTGGAGGCGCCATGCAACTGACTTTAGAATAAGTTTCCATTAGAAAGCCAAGTGGCAAATAACCTTGCGGTGCAAAATACCTAAAATGCACTATTATTACATATGGTGCAACTCTAAAGTCTTTAGGCTTTTTAAAAAAAATAACAGCATGATATATTAACATAAGTTTTGAAGCGAATCACTTACGGAGCTTCAGATAAGACAGATTGCGATTGAATGATTGCCCTACACTGAATGAAACAAGGAGGAGGAAGCAGATAGGTGGCCTGGATAGCAAAGCATAGATTCATTAGGGCTTGGCGCAAGCCACTCTCGCAAGAAGGCAATGGGAGAATCGCTGGAATGGGACATCCTGTACACATGGACATACCCGTTCAGGAATAATGGGAAAATACATACAACAAACCCAGAAGGGCAGTGAAGAGTAAAGACTAACTCGATACTAAAGGGGGTGGAGGTAATTTGCCCAAGAGAAAAGCTTCATAATAAATGGAGGAAGAGGTCCTTGAATGCCCGCAGCGAGAATTTGGTGCTGGAAGATCTTAACAAGAACAAGTTAACTTAAGTGGAAAAGAAAATAAAGTTCAATGGAAGAAATGGCAACGGTCTAATTGTTACACTACTCATAGTCTCGGAGAGAAGTGACTCAGTGATAAGCGTTAGTCCTCTGAATTGTTAAACAGAAGAGGAGCGAAGGCTGGGCTACAGCCTGAGGGGAGGGGTGTAGGCCTTTTAAATAGATTCACACAATGGTTTCAATAGAGGGGCGACTAAGGGCTATAGATAGACACACTGCCTACATTGTCATGACGGGGTGAGAGGGAGGTAGAGATGGGAGGATGCACAGGTGGAAAGAATGAGACATGGGATAAGCGATTCATGGGCATATGTCTATGTTCTGATTGTAAATATACTGTGGGTATAGCAACTAAAATGTGTGGGGACTACATACATGGCTGCTACACGTCGTTCACTTAATGTAAGAAGTCTTAGTACACACAATAAGAGGATATGATATGATATTTATAACGCACCTATGCACAAGTGTTTCAAGGCGCGACGAGGCAAGGGGGAACAGAGGGAAGACAGACAACGATCGTAGTAGGCCAGGTGTCATTCAGATTGCACAAGTGCATGGGAAGGGGGAGAGGGGTACAGTGCAGTACAAGGGTTAATAGAATAAATAACAGTAGGTCAAGTATGGCCAGCAGGTGGCAAGTGCAAGTGCAAGGGTAAGTGCAGACATCAGGTGTCAAGTGCTGGTAGTGGGACTGAAGGGTACAGAGACAGTCCCAAGTGCGAGGGTTTCCAGAAAGTCAGTTCAGGTAAGCAACTGGGGGGGAGGGGACCTGGGCCCGAGATCAGGGGGTGGCCAGGTAACCACGGCAGTCTCAATGATACAACTGCTTTGCGTTAATACATTACACATACTAATAGTGCCACTACAAGAAATGCATTGTGAGTAGCAGCTCCCTGAGACTGTCAAGAGAGGATGGGGTCTCCTTTCAGCCAAGGTTGGGAGGTGTACCAGACAGTCACCAGAACAATTTCTGGCCGAGAGCTGCGGTGTGGGATTCGGAGGAGCCCTAGCCCATGTCCCTTCTACATGTGCCCGCATGACTGAAATAAGTACCACCTTTTCTTGCCCCATACATGTTTTGCACAATGCTGGACAGTCTGTTTCTGTTTGTCCCATAGGACTACAAGCCCCAGAAGGCCTGGCAGTGGAAGACAGAGTGAGGAATCCAACCCAAAGGGAGACAGTGAGGAACTGTGGACTTGGGGTGCATTCCACACATCAAAGCGATAATCCCAACGCTCTACCCGGAAGAGACATTCAGATTACCTTCAACAGGAAGAGCGCCCCAGGCCTCAAAGCAGCAATCCCAGCACTCTATGCAACAAAGACTGTGACATTCAGTTCACCTTCAGCAGTGCAGTGGAGTGATCTGTATTTCCAGCCAGTCACCTAAATGCTCGGCGCAATCCGATCTGGGACAGTGATTGTGTTAAGAGCAGTCCGCAATTTCAAAATGAGGTGGACCCTTGTACAGAAACTGGGCGAGGTTAAAGCCCATTATATGTCTTTGCTTGCCTGTAATCCCACTCCTGGACCAGGTGAGGATAAAAAATGGCACAAGTATCAGGAAGGTTGTTTGGGTGAGGTCAGGGGAGGAGAATGAGGAACAAAAGACCAAGCGGACGAAGGACGGTGCAGAGGAGCTTAGTGGAGGGTTGCTGAAAGAGTGTGAAAGGTGAGGCATTGGTTGGTGGGAGAAAGTGATACTTGGATGAGAGTGTGCGTGTAACGTGAGAGAGGCAGAATAGCAGCATAGGTGGTGAGTGAGAAGGTGACTGGGAGAGTGAAAAAAGGGTGACTCTGGGAGAAGATGTGGGTGTAGTGCAGTATACTAGTAGTGTGGAGAGGGGAGAGTAGTAACAGAGTGGAGAGCGGAGAGTAGTAGTCTGGTGAGGGGAAGGGGAGTAGGAGTAGAGAGAACATCTGAGGGACAGAACAGAAGAGATAGAGAGGGAGAGACAAAGGAAGAAGGGAAGGAGAGGAGAAAAAAATGGAGAGGAAGGACAACAAATTAGGCCTTGAGTAAGGCTTTAACACCTTGCATTCACTTCACTGCTCATTTTCAATAATTTGAATGGCAGAGTGGTGAGGCTGCACGCAAGTTGCATTTTCTCTGCTCCCTTCCTCTCCGCCATACAAATGCTGTAGCATCTGCACCAGCATGGATTTTCATGCCGGCGCAAATGTTGGCCATCCATGCAGGGTCTACCAGCTTTCTGCACGAGCATAAAGTAGGCATACCCCATACAGATTCATTGCACACGCTCCCTGTTATGCGAGCATGGCAGGGAGTGTCTGAAATTACAATGATACCTTCTGGGGTTAATTGAATTTGTGAACACTGCTGCTTACCAAGTACACATGGCAAGCAGTGTTCACAATTGAAATTAAATCCTCACCGACATGCTCGCATGGCAAGCAGGGCTCACAATGAAAAGTAAATGCTGCCTGACATGTCAGCATGCCAGGCAGCATTTACTCACTTTGCACTGAGGTGTGCAAATGTGAAGGGCAAAAGGCGGCTTACATGCTTGTATGCCATCTTTTTGCTCTTTCCAATTGCACCACTCTGTGCAAAGGATGAACATTTGGGGATGGGGAGCCGTTTGCGTTGCTGCGCCGGCAAATTACTCAATTTAAGAAAATTAGTTCAATTTTATTTTGTGACCTAGATTAGGATTTCACATAGATTGTACACAAAGGAAGACAAAGAGTTATGTTGTTCATCCTTAAGCCATCACAATCATTCAGTCAGTGATTAGACAGCAAGGGTTATCGATCTCTAGAAACCATCCTGGGATTGAGGGAAGACTGGGATAAAGAGGGAACACCCAGGGCTGGAGATAAAGACACCACTTAGCAAGTCCCTTTTAATTTCTTTAAATAAAAACCCTTTAACTGTCTTTGAGAGTTGGTGTGCTTTTGAGGCCATCTGTGACAACATTTAAATAACAAAGATCTATATGGGCCCAGACAGTGAGACTGTTAGCTGGAAGTAAAAGAGCAGAAGCAGCTGTAATGTTTTATGAGAATACCACTTTTCTTCCATTTAACAAAAGAGACCCATCTGGGAGATAAGGATTGGTTCTGGGGGTTTTTATGCACCCAACACTGAGCTACTTATGAGAGAGTTCCTTAAAGAAATGTGAAGCTTTGCTGAAGGAGACATTATTATTATGGGAGGAATGGATAGTACATTAGATAAATCCTTCCAGAATACACATGCGATACTATGTAGATTGAAAACAAATGGGAAGATTTACATTTTAGTGAATGCTTGGTGCCTACTGCATCCCCTAGTCAAGGATTATATGTACTATTCCCATGCTCACAATGCATTCTCCAGGAATGACTATTTATTTGTATCCACAAAGCAAATGTGACTTCTCCATGAGATGGAGTAAGAAAGTGAAGAGTATCTCAGATCATAGAAAGATCACAGCATCCTTTACAGGACCAGGAAAATAATCCATCGGGCGTTCCTCTTCAGGGATTCTGAGTGAGTCTCCATGTACTGAAGAACTTAAGAGCAGCACAGTGAGGGAATGCCCTTTTGATTTTGTTTGTCTGTTTTATTATTTATAGTGCGCGCCAGACCCGAGGGTATCAGGGCGCAGGGAGAGACAAGAATATTTTCAGCTTGGTTACAGCGCTGTACAAGTATAAACAACAGGATAGAGTCAGCGGTACTGTACAAATATAATCAGTCGGGTGGAATCAATCATTCAGAAAAGAAGTCAAGAGGTCAAATACAACAGATAGAGTCAATAATTACATTAGATATTATATACAGACAGAGGTCGACATAGGTATGTGGCGACCGACCTAGGGGATATAAGCAAGGGGGTAGGGTGCATCTAACCATCATCAAGTATCAGAGACGGGATATTATATACAGAGAGGGCATGGGGCGCTTGTGAGTTAACGATCATTTTCTTTGAACCAGTTAATTATGTTGTGTCTGAAGTGTAGGTATGTTTGGTCTGCCCTTATGGCAGGGGGTAGGGAGTTCCACAACTGAGCGGCTTTCACTGGGAAGCTGCATCCACCCGTTTTCAGGTGTTTGAACCTAGGTACCGTTAGGGTATTAGAGTTGGCCATTCTTGTTGGACGGATGGATGAATGTCTCTTAAATCGTTCTATCAGGTCGCGTGGGGTGGCATTGTTTAGGTACTTGTGTGTAAGTGAGGCCGTTTTTAGTAAGATTTTGTCCTTGATAGTGAGCCAGTTGTGCATTTGCCTTGTCTTTTAAATATGTTCTTTTTTTTGCTATACCCAATGCTGCTCTGAGGGCATTGTTTTGGAGAATCTGTATTTTATTGGTGAAATACTTGTTGGCTCCCAGATATGGGGTGCTGCAGTAGTCCAATTTTGAGAGAATAAGGGCTCTGGCAGGGTGATGCAACTGAGCATGGAGAGGGAAGGCTTGTCTGCTCTAATAAGCTTACAGGTGTAGGTCGTTGCGGAGGCCATGGAGTTGACCTGTTTGGTGAGGGATAGTGTGGAGTCTAAGTAGAAACCTAATGTTTTAACTTCATTGGAAACTTTGATGGTGTTGGCATCAATGTTAAAGCTGGAGTATAGATCGGTTTTGTCATCATTCAGGCATGGACTATGGGTGGCCATCCATGCCTGGATGATGAGGTACACTTTGTTCACCAAGGCCAAATCCTTATCATAATCTCCCGTCAGTGGTATGAGGATCTGGGTGTCATCTTGCCAATCAACAACCACAAAGACAAGCCAATGGGGACACATTGGGGTACTTTAAGGACAGTAGTAAGAGGCAGACTAATAGTAATGTCCACATCTATGGGACGTCTCTGAAGATTACCTGAAGAACAACCTTTGGAGGAAGTTGAGATGAAAGATGAACTAATGCAACAAGGGCATTTACAAACAATTAGTAGAAGACAAGAATCAGTGACACATGCTGGGGGTGCAAAGGTCAAAAAGCATATTGCTATGGTTCAAGCAATGGCTTTATGAATATGATAATAAACCCAGGGAGCTTAAACAAACCTGGCCCCAGGTGCGGTCTGAGCTGAATGCAACCTACTACAAGATAGATTTGCAGGTAGAGGATACAATGAGAAGTCAATTGAATCAGCAATGACAATGGCCAACAACAGGGCCAGAAAAACACTACTGACTCTGCAAAGAAGGACCAAAAATGTCATCAGGTATGTGACCAGGTTTCTCCAAAGACAGTCAGCAGGTGCAAAGAATCCTCAGCAAACACTGGCCCTCCTCAGCATTGATACGGACATCCAAAAGTGGATACCTTCCAGACCTCAACTTTCATACAGCAAAGCGCCAACACTAAGGACCATGCTACATGGCACCCCCCAATAGAAGAACTCAATTGGCTCACCTTGATAAAGCCGCAGGTTTCCACAGATGGGGAACATGTACCATGTGTCCACATGCGCTGAATGCTCAGTCTATCTCCTTTAGCGAAACACAATGCCACAACATCACTGAATGTATAAATTGCAAGTCCACATTTGTCATACATGTGATTATTTGTACTTGTAATTGGAAATATATTGGAAGTACTATCAGAGAAGTGAGAACCAGGATCAGAGAAGACCTGGGCCTCCTACACTCACAGGAGGACGCAAGGTACCCATTGGCATTACACTGGCAGGAAAATCATCAACTTGAGAAGAAAGAGGACATTAGATTTGTGGGACTGGAAGTCATCAAATCTGATACAAGAGGAGGTGACAGAGAGCTCAGACTCCGTCAATGGTAGGCCAAGCGCATCTGTAAATACAGAAGTGTGTCTCAAGGCCTCAACTCTGATCAAGAACTTAATGTCTTTCTCTGAACATGTTGTGATCTGTAACTGTTCAACAATTACTATCCTATGACCAGACACTTACCCCCAGCAACCAAAAACATGCATCCCCCCCATTTTTCTTTGCCTCACCCTTATCCTCTCCTCTTATTCCCATGATCAGATATCTACTTACCATTCTTGGCTTTTAGGCAGCCACACCTAGCCATCATCTCCCATGATCACCCCACACCACCGATGCCAACCACCCCCTTACAACTGTTACCATTACCATCCATGTATTCTCAAAGCGCTCAACTAAGCCACCTTTGGCACCTATTGGCCACAATTTGCCTGCCCACCAGTGGCCCCCCCATTATCCTTAACTTTACACCCAAGTGCTACGGTCCCATCAGGTCCTTTCCCAACCCCCTCCTCTGCCACTCAGCATTGCCTTACGACTTATTGACAACATATTATCATTCATCATATATTGATCTATTACGCCCCACTCACACATTAACCCTGCATATATGAACTCACAGGAGCCCCCTACCCAATTCTGCAAACACCCATCTACCCCATGGTCACCCAGCCTCCAATCATAGTGCAGGACACACCTGGCACCACTGTGATTTGTGCTATTTTAGCTTACTGTGACTGGTGCTATTTTAGCCCACTGTGATTTGTGCTCTTTTAGCCCACTGTGACTTGTGCTCTTTTAGCCCTCTGTGATTTGTGCTCTTTTAGCACACTGTGATTTGTGCTCTTTTAGCCTACTGTGACTGGTGCTCTTTTAGGACACTGTGACTTGTCCTTTTTAGCCCACTGTGACTTGTGCTCTTTTAGCCCACTCTGATTTGTGCTCTTTTAGCCCACTGTGACTTGTGCTCTTTTAGCCCACTGTGATTGTGTTCTTTAAGCACACTGTGATTTGTGCTCTTTTAGCCCACTGTGACTTGTGCTCTTTTAGCACACTATGATTTGTGCTCTTTTAGCCCACTGTGACTTGTGCTCTTTTAGCACACTGTGATTTGTGCTCTTTTAGCCTACTGCGACTGTTGCTCTTTTAGGACACTGTGACTTGTCGTTTTTAGCCCACTGTGACTTGTGCTCTTTTATCCCACTCTGATTTGTGCTCTTTTAGCCCACTGTGACTTGTGCTCTTTTAGCCCACTGTGATTGTGTTCTTTAAGCACACTGTGATTTGTGCTCTTTTATCCCACTGTGACTTGTGCTGTTTTAGCCCACTCTGATGTGTGCTCTTTTAGCCCACTGTGACTTGTGCTCTTTTAGCTCACTGTGATTTGTGCTCTTTTAGCCCACTGTGATTTGTGCTCTTTTCACCCACTGTGATGTGTGCTCTTTTAGCCCACTGTGATTTGCGCCCATTATGACCTTGTGCCTCAGCCCAATGTGATTTGTGCTCTTCTAGCCCACTGTGATTTACGCCCATTATGACCTTCTGCCTCAGCCTACTGTGATTTGTGCTCCTTTAGCCCACTTTGATTTGTGCCCACTATGACCTTGTGCCTCAGCCCACTGTGATGTGTGCTCTACTAGCCCATTGTGATCTGTGACTTCTAGTCCACGGTAACCTGTATCTTAGCCCATTGTGATCTCTGCTTTTAGCCTACTGTGATCTGCACTGTTAGCCCAATGTGAACCATGCTTTAGCCTCACTGTGAACTGTGGCAGTCTAAGACCTAGCCCAACTTCCACTACCTGACCGCACGCACACCAACCAGGCTCTGCCTCAGTCCACCTTACCCACATCCTGCAACCGGCATTACCCATTGCATAATGTATGTTAGCTCAACTCTGCTGATATTTGCACCCTTGCTACTTCTGCAAGTAAAATTGATAACTATGGACCAAATTAAATATGCACCCTGCCCTACAACACACAGAAATACCAGGCTCTGTGCCAGACTCTCCCCCTTCTAAGACCCTAAACTCCCCAACAACACCCACCTAAACCGCTGCACCATCCCTAAGAACCCTACTAAGAACATGGCGCAAGCATATCCATAAGTATCTGCAGCTGCCAAAGTGAAATAATCCACAACAGTAACTATAAAAACCAAAAACATATCTAAAATAACTATAATAACGGGTGCATTGATCAATGGCAGATCCGTCGTGGACCACGCCACTGAAATATCTGATATCCTAACTTCAAATAATCTCGACATCCTAACAGTCACTGAAACCTGGCTGCATAATGCAGCAGGCCCAGCGCTTTCCTTAGTGATACCCAAAGAGTTCCAACTATTAAGAATGGACTGTCCTAACGCCAGAGGAGGTGGCCTGGCTATCATTGCTAAAACCAATTTGGACTTAAGACTATCCATGCTACCCCAATAAAATCCTGTGAACTACTGTCAGCAAAACTGCACATCTCCCCATGTCGCACCCTAACCATTTACCTCATATATAGGCCACCGGGGCCCCTAGGCTCATTCGAAGAGGACATATCGAGCCTCCTTGCTAGTAATACAAAAAAGTAATCTCAGTTAATGCTCTTATGTGACTTCAACCTAGCACTTAACGACCCGGATGACAAACAAGCACAAGCAATTGCCACCATGCTTGACAAACATGGCCTCACCCAAAAAGTGCTCACCCCTACCACAACAAAGGGAGGACATTAGACTGGGTTTCCACTTCAAACTGCCCAACCACAATTAGTAAAATTACACCCCAATTCTGGACTGACCACCTCCTAATCAATTTCAGCCTGTCTCTCAACAAGGAATCCGATAAAGAAAAAACAATGGACCCTCACTCCCCACTAAATCAAGAAAGAATATCACCCCAGGCAACATCTACCCCTTCTCCATCCTGTAATCGATGCTCTGCCAAGCAATTCCGATCCTGACACATTGGTAGACTCCTACAATACTACTATGGCCTAGGCTTTAGACACCATTGCCCCACTCAAGAACTGCAAAAGCAAACAACAGACCCACCTCAACACTTGGTTCACCCCACCTAAAAGAACTAAGAATAAAAAAATGGAAGTTAGAAATTCTATGGCAACACTCCCCAACGGATGAAAATAAACTAAAACTTAAACTCTGTGCCACTAACTACAAGAAAGCAATCATCCAAACTAAAAAAGAAGTTTACAATGAAAGAATCTCCAAAGCATGTTCCAACATGAAGGAACTGTTTATGATCCTGCAAGAATTAGAATCTCCCATACCTCCACCGGATAACGTACCCAAAGACAAGTAATGGTGTACTAATACCCAAAATGCCCTTACAAATAAAATAAAAACACTACAATTCAAATTTGCAAAAATAAAAGCTTCACTTACACTCAGCGAAACCCCCACCACCTCTCCTCCCATTAACAAACCCAAACTAGCACCATTGAAATTCTCTAAAGTCTCCATTCTCGAAACTGAAAAAAATCATCGCCTAACTAAAGCCATCAAACTGCAAAGGCAACAGTTGCCCGGCCGAAATAATTAAGTATGCAGGTAGAGACCTAGCACCCTTTATCACTAAACTCATCAACGCCTCCTTCTCATCCAACACCGTCCCAAGTAGCTTAAAATAATCCTGGGTCCTACCCCTGCTTAAAAAACAAACTCTAGACCCTTCCATCCCCACCAACTACAGGCCTATCACAACTGTCCCATTCCTCCTGAAAATAATTGACAGAGTGGCTTATCTGCAAATTCAAAAGTACCTCGAGACAAAACAACTATTAGGTGCTCAACAGTCGGGGTTCAGACCCCAGCACAGTACAGAGACTTCTCTTATAGATCTCAAAACCCAAATTGATGAGCTCATTGACAAAGGAAACACAGCTATGCTACTCCTCCTTGATATCTGTCGGCGGCGTTCGACTTAGTGGACCACGCAGTACTTTGCAAACACCTAGCATCGGCCGCCCACTTTTCAAGTGAAGCTATAGCCTGGGTCCAATCCTTTCTTGACAACAGAAGCATGCGAGTCTTCTCCACCCTAACTTCTGCTGACCCAATGCAAACAACATGTGGAGTCCCCCAGGGCTCATGTGTCTCGCCAACTATGTATAATATCTTTACTAAGCCTTTATTCAACAAATTGGACAGACTGGGTGTCACCTACACAAATTATGCAGATGACACCCAGATCGTCAGTCCCCTTTCGGGCAATTTCTCTGCGGACACAGCCTTGCAAACAAGATTTACATCCTCATTCAGGCATGGATGGCGACCCACGGCCTCTGCCTGAACGACGAAAAAACAGAAATCCTTATCCTTGGCTCCCCTAACAACTTAAAAAAACGGGACACCAACTACAGCGCCTTCAACATCGATGGCAATATAATCCCAGTTGCAAAGAAGTGAAGACTCTTAGCTTCTACCTGGACTCCACGCTTTCCCTAAAAAAGCAAGTAAACTCCCTGGCCTCATCCACTGCCTACACTGGCAAACTTATCAACGCATGCAGACCCTCCTATCTCTAGCAAGCTGCATCACCCTAGCCAATGCCCTCATCCTATCTAAATTGGATTACTGCAATGCATTATACGCAGGAGCAAATAAATACCTTACCAACAAATTACAAAACCTGCAAAATAATGCGCTCAGAACAGCCTGAACCTCCCTGCTAGAGAGCATATCTCAAACGCTAGGAGAAACAATAATTGGCTAAAAATTAACGATAGGATCCTCTTCAAAATCGTTACACTAACTTTCAAATGCCTGAACAATGCAGCCCCTCCTTACCTTAAGGAAAGAATAACAAGAAAATCATCTGCTCGACCCACCAGGACTGCTAACTCCTATTGCCTCCATCTAAAAAAAACAGGAGGCAACAGTTTCCTGGTAAAGCAGATCAGCATTGGAATGCATTACCAGTTGAGCTAAGAAGGGACCAGACGTACAATAGCTTTAGACGCAATACCCGCACCTGGCTACGTCACAATGACCTCTAAACCCCCAACCTCCCCTTATGTCCTGCCCTCATCTTGACTATTAACTACTGTTACTGTGTAACTATGCCTACTTATTTCCTATGTACTTGTCTACATTGTATGTAACGAATCCCTATGATGCCACCGCTGCACGCACTCCAAACAGAGTGACTTTTCAAATAGTAAGACTACTCTGGCGTCTCTTCATGACATGCGGGGCACTGCACTACCATGCCCCACACCTCTATGCCACATACCCACTACCCACCCGCGTGCGCTGCCTGTCCCACTTCCCAGCCTCCCTCATCCCTAGGTACGGCACTCCTCCTCACCCCACTCTCAGGCAATCACACCCTTCGCTCACACCGCACCTCTGCTTTTCCACATCCTATCTCCCCATGATGCTAATGTAGTTGACTTCACAGGGACGCACATTTGAATTATTAATTCTTTGGTCCCACAACCACTCTTCACTACCCCAATGCCCCTTCAAATTCATCTTAGCTGCCCGCCATATACTTAACCCCCAACACGGTTGACACCATCAGTACCTAGCCCACTCTGGGAGCCCTTTCATTTTCTGAACACAGCCACGCCACACTGCCACAAAGCCCTTTCACTTCCATCCTAGCTGCCCGCCTTAACCATAACCCCCACTTGACACCATCCGTACCAAGCCCACTTCAGGCAACCCTTAACTATTATCAACACACCACCCCACGTTGGCCAGCCAACAGTCACCCCCGCGGGGATCACCTAACGGCCATGGCCTATCCCTCCCTCCCCATCCAACTACATTGGCAGCACTAAGAGCTGGCACAATATTATGACATTGGGAGACCCTAGCCCACTGCTGATCATGCATACTGACGGGAGTAAGACCACATTATGCATGCACGACCCGAAACCATATAACCTAGGAGACTTATTGCCCCACCTTACGAATTCCGAACCTCCCTGTTGTTCAACAAGCCCCAGCGGACGGCGTCACACGCGTTATCAGCCCCCCTTGGCAACATCTTCTCCTATCCTTTCCAGAGTTGCTACACAGCACCCCTTAACACAGGAACACATTTCACCATTACTTAACCCTGTACAAAAGTGCATACTACCTTTTCAATACCCTTACACCCTATACCATTACTCAACTAACACTCTTCTCTCCTTCCCTCCCTTCCTTGCTGCGTCCTCGTCCTACCATGTCTATGTCCTCCCCATGGACGGTTCCATGTCTTAAAATCACTGCAAAAATGGCAGTGAATACAAAATATTGTGCCAAAAATGCTGTGTTTTGCCGCCACAATCATGTAAAGTATGCAGGGGACAACCCTGCAACCCCCGGACCCATTACACCATTTAAGGGCAGCGGGGACACCCCCACATCCCCTGCTCCCCTTAAATGGTGTAATGGGGTAAACCTTTACCGGGTCAAACCACGCGATATTTTTTACCAGCGACCTTTTTGCTGCAATTTTATTAGCTGATACCCCATGGACCACACCGTCTTGTTAACATAAAATGTACAATGTTGTAATTGTTCCTTGTATGAAACTGTCACCATCATTCTCACCTTACACCACGATAAAATCATTACACATATGTATATATGTCACTTGGTATTGTACAAACCAACAACTCGCATTGCTTGGCATGTCCTCTTGCCATTCACCACATCACTCAAATGGCAAACTCATTTTACCACAACTATATAGCCTTGACAAAGACCCTATGGTCGAAACACATGTCGGCACTCCTCATGTGATTGGCACTATAAGTGCTATATGTTTGTGCCAACCATATGCCAATAAATCAACACTGCATTCAAACCAATGGAGTCAGACTCATCATTCACCAATGCCTTATGTACTACCTTAACTGGTGAAGATATTTCAAGTCCAGCAGCACGACAAACAGCTCCCTCCACCCCCCCCCCGCGCCACCGCATACCCTACAATACGGGACTACTTGAGCATTGTCCTGCGGGTACCCAGTGAATGGCAGCAGGACACATGCCAGCCTTCAGAAGCTGATCTAGTGCAGGGATCCATTATTCCTCCAATGCTCATACCACAACCTCGTGTTTTAATATACGTCTGTCAATTTGCTTATCTTTGGTAGTATTTATTTCATTCTTTTTGAAGCTGTCCACATAGCATTTTTGTGCTTTATAAATGTATAAATAAAACAAAGAAAACTAACAAACTGATAAGACCCAGAAACTAGACGAGGAATAGAATGAACAGTACGTGAAGCAGGAATGCCAGAATGAAAAGGATTTCAGCCTTCTATCCCAGAAAGAAGTAGAGGTTGGGTGGACTTATGAAAAGCGGATACTCCCATCTGTAGTTGAGCTGATCAATGGGTGCCCGAAATGTAAGAGAACATGGACATTGAATCCAAGTTATTTGGTGCTGGAAACCAGAGTAGGAGAAATGCCAAGAGATGATAGAATGGAAAGCCAGTGATGAAGAGGAGGAGGAGAAGCGGTAGGAAGAACAATCCCAGTTTTAGAGGTGATAAGTTTTCAAAACATATAAGACATCCAGAACTTGACGTCACTGAGAGAGGTCCTGAAGCTGTGGATCTCTGCTAATGATGACCACCGGAGACAGAGTTTAGTGCCATCTGAGTATCAGTGTGTGGCAACACCTAAGCACAAGGTCTCGGCTCCCAGTGGTTCCATGTAGATGTTACATAATATGGGGCATAATATTGACACCTAGGCACGACAAAGTGTCCAACCTGAAGGACTACAACTGGATGAATTGTCTATGTCCACATTGGAATGATAAAAACGACTACAGGACATGACATTCCAGACCCAGGTGGAAGGAAAAGCAATAACCCATTGTCGAACATATGAAATGCTGCTGCTAGAACGTCCAGGTTTTGCCTTCATCCAATATGTGAATGGCATTGCCCACCACTTGCAGGGTAGCCGTCTCTGTGCAAAGTGGGCGGAACACACATAGCTACGATCAGGGTAACAAGTTAAAGCAAAGGTGTTTTTCCAGGTAATTTTCTACATCATTCAAGGAGCATGCAATGTTTATAATGCTGTCAGCCTTTGACCTACCAATCATGTGAGGCTTAGATCCTAGTGCAAATTGAGGGAACACATCCTCTCCTGTCGTTCTCATACCTCTTTAGCAGGGGTGCACTTGTTAATGGCAACCACATTTACCCATCTTTCTGTAGAGAAGCAGTAATAACCTGTGGCTCTCCAGGTGTTTTGGACAATGACTACTATGATCCTTCACCATTTTCATTTGCTGGCCAGGTTTAATGGGAGTTAGAGTCAAAAACCTTGGGGTGAGTCAAAGGATCCATCAGGATACTGTACGGAAATTACAAATGTAAAGCATCAGACA
This sequence comes from Ambystoma mexicanum, assembly GCF_040938575.1. Taxonomy (NCBI): domain Eukaryota; kingdom Metazoa; phylum Chordata; class Amphibia; order Caudata; family Ambystomatidae; genus Ambystoma; species Ambystoma mexicanum. The sequence goes on along the minus strand of NC_090930.1, from coordinate 140,072,317 downwards.
TGAAAATGACAACACATACCTCTGTCAGATTTCCAATGGTCCCTTCTGAACTGATGTACTGTATGCTGGTGATGGAGCTATTGTGGATGTCAAGCAAAAACCTCTGTCAGATGTGGGAATCATCTCAAAATGCGCAACCTCCTAAGAATGTGTGATGGGTTGCCTTCTGGGCAGGGTAGGTAAGCCGTAGATTTTTCTGATTTTTATGAATAATAACATGATGTGTGTAATCCATCTCAGTATGGGTGGTCTGCTAACCGGACACCCTTCCGTTAAACTCCATGCCAACAGCATAGTATATAACGTTTCCCTGCGGCATCGGTATCCTGGTCTGCAGCTCCTGCTCTCTCGTGGGACAGCACAGGTTCAGAGATCACAGGTGACCTGTTTAACAGCTGCTGTGAGAGCAATGTCCCTGCAATACAGAGGTAGCATTACGTCAGCACCACTGTTCCAAAACCATGACAATTATGATAAACTACCAACACGATAACAGGATAATCTAACAATATAAGCCATGCTTAAGTATTGGTATTCGTGGAGGTAGAGCAATTAATTATTAAAAGGCACATCTGATTTGTAGCATGCCAGTGTCAGCGATGTGAGCTCAGATCAGCTATGAGAAGCAATGTGGATTCCAGGCCCTGCCTGTCTGACTTCCAGTGAAGAGGACAAATGGAAGGATGCCTGCCTCTGTTGACATTCTGGGAGGTTGGGTAAATTCTCTCTGTCAGGCCTAGTGCCTCACAACAGCAGATATCATGAGAGCCTGCATTTCTGCCAGTTACACTGGTACCCAGGACTTGACTGGCGGTGAAGGACCCCTGCTGTTCTTAGTTAGCTTTACCCATGTTTGGGGAACAAGAACAAGGACTTATCTTGCCCCTGAGCCTCTAGATTGCAACTCCCAGTACTAAAAGAAGCAAAGCAGCTGGTCTCCTGCCTTTTAACACCTCAAACCTCTGTTAAATCATCAACCGCGTTTGTATGCATTCAAGCCACCAAGACCTGCGGTGCTGCCTTTGTCATTTCTTCGAACATCTCCAAACCACCATTGTTGCTTCTAAAACCAGATTGCTGCTTCTCCACACCGTCTGAGCACATTTCTTTCTCCGGCTCAAAAAAGAATCTCACAGCAGTGGCAGTCTTTAAACTAACACATCTCAAACAGTGCTTCGAACCAACAGTCTCAAGGTCATCGATACAAAGCATGACTGTCGAACCGATCGTGGTGGCCCCACGACCTGCATCCTTCAAACACTGCTTTAAACCACAGCGAACTTCCCCTCAAACCCTACTCAGCACCTGCTCCTTGTCTGCATCATCATGACAAACCTGTGCTCTAGCACCTTGAAGCGTCTTTTGTGCTAGATGTAACTACAATAATGGATCTTAGACCAAATAATCAGACAGACTCAAAGAGTATGGCAAAGTACTACTTTAATATCAATTAAAGAAACCAGGGTCAACTGGCAAACATCAGACTGATGCTAGTTCACTCACCACCAAATTTGATTACATGGAGGTCTTATAAAACAATATGCGTCATCTATGATGTCATTCTACGTGGCAAAATAAAAAACCGATCGAGGGAAGGGATTGGTGAAGGGAACATATCTACTTATGGAACATATAAGGATCAGTGCATATTGGCTACGCCTTATCTGTAGGGCAAGCCTTGAACTACCTCTAAATACGTGTAATACTGATTATAGCGGACATAACAGTGGATTTGCTCCTGCCACATTATATTTTGGGTTGTTCCCCAACCCCACTGATTGGTTGGCATGTTATCCCATTCCTGGACTTTTGGCTCTTTAGCAGCACATAACTGAAACGAAACCTAGGTGTTTGAATCCCATCAGACTACTCCCCATTTTCCCAATTAGTCTATAAACTGTCATCGGTAGGCCATCAGACAAAGTCTTCTGTTTGTAGTTGACCTTGTTGCTGCTCACTGTCCTGGAACATTCAAGGGAGTGTGAGCGCATCACTATCTTAGCTTATGGCTATAATGAATAGCCTTTGTTTTTGACTTCTGAGTCACCTGTGAAGAGACCACAAATGTCTCTATTTTATCCTTCCATTACTGCTATTTGATTCAATGTATGCAAGATGTTGTTACTCCTCTTGGCCTCTAGAGACTTGCCCACTCTATCTCATATGAACTTTATACACTTTATACAGCTGTTTTCATCTTCTTCCATTTGCCATTATCAAGGAACTGGCCACTCCGGTCACCAACACTCTAACAGTCATTAAAGATGAGTCCAGGTGCACTGATGTACAGAAAGTAATGATCCACAAAATTGAACTCTTGCAAAAGAACATCAACGACCACCATAAGTGCCTATCAAGAGCCCAGACAGCTACCTGCCATACACCCGCCTTAGCACCTGCTGCTAACTCGCTCTTCCCCTTCAGGGAAGTTATAGAACCAGAGGTCCTAGATATCATCCGAAAAATCAAACCTTCAAACTGCAAAGGCGATAGCTGCCCAGCTACTCTAGTCAAAGACTGCGCAGATCCCTGGCACCTTTCCTGGCCGCTTTCATTAATGCGTCATTCAGGCCTAATACAGTCCCTTCCTGCCTCAAAGAAGCGTGGGTCCACCCACTCCTAAAAAAGCCTTACGTAGACCCGGAATCTCCCAATAACTACAGACCTATCATCACCATCCTCTACCTCCTAAAAATCTTAGACAAGGTTGCCCACACCCAACTCCAACAATTTATAGACGCTAACACATCTTAGGCATGCACCATTCAGGCTTCCGCCCAGGCCATGGCACTGAGTCTGCACTACTGGATTAAAAGATTCAACTAAGCGACCTAGTGGACAAAGGCCAACCAGCACTCCTACTCCTTTTAGATCTGTCGGCGGCCTTTGACCTCGTCGACCATGATAACCTCACCAACACTGCTCAATTTTCCACCGATGCCACAGCATATATATCCTCCTTTCTCAAAAGGCGACTCATGAGGGTCTTCTCAGGCCAAGCACAAGCAGCTCCAACCACACTGCTCTGCGGTGTCCCGCATGGCTCTTGTACAGCCCCCACACGGTACAACATCTTCACCCTCCCTCTATTCAAGGACCTGGATCAGCGCAGCATAGCCTACACCAACTATCCCGACGACACTCCTCTCACTGGTTTATACCAACAAGACTCTGCAGCCCTTGACAACATCTACACTGCCATTCAGACCTGGATGTCAGCAAACTGGCTAAGTTTAAATGGGGACAAAACAGAGATTCTCATTGTAGGCACCAAAGAACTGCTTAACAAACTGGACCCCCTATGCCAGACCTTCACTATTGACAAAACCCCTATCAAGGTCTCCCCTGCTGTTAAAACTCTTGGGGACTACATTGACTCTACCTTATCCATGACACGCCATGTGAGTGCCATTGCATCCTCATCAGTGTTCTCTACCAAAATAATCAATGCGGTAAAACCCTACTTGTCCGAGACTAACCGACTATCAATAGCCAGAGCCACAGTTGGTGCAAAACTAGATTATCGTAATGCCCTACGCCTAGGCACCTCCAACAGAAACATCCATTGACTACAAGTCCCCAAAATAATGCTCTGAGGGCTGCCCTCAGCATTCATAAAAGGAAACATATCACACAAGCTAGGAGGGAAGCACACTGGCTACTAGTCAAGGAACGGATTCTATTCAAAACCTTGGCAATAACACATAAATGCATATCACACACTGCACGCCCTACCTGACATCAAAAATCACTCCCCTCTCCTCCTCCAGACCTATTCGGTCACACCATAATAATAATTTAATAATAACAATAATAATTTAGCATTTATATAGCGCTACGAACCCTCAGGTATCTGAGCGCTGCTTATTATTACCCACGGTGTGTGGTGCTCATTTATTAACCTCGGAGGGATGAAAGGCTGAGTTTGGCCCTGCCAGGATTCGAACCTGCGTCAGCAGGCTCTGCACAGATATCAAAGCGAGCACTCTACCCGCTGTGCTATCAGACCGGCTTTCAGACTCATGCAAACATGATGTTTGTCCCCACCTTCAAACGAGCCAAAACTGGTGGGGCTAGCTTCCAACATCTAGCACCCAAACACTGGAACGCCCTACCTACAGAGCTCAGAAGTGAAGCATCCTACACAATCTTCCGAAAAGTTCTTAAAACTAAACTGTTTAATTAACATGTTCTACTTGTTCCACTGTAACCAAGGAACACACTGTAACCTGTTATCCAATTGGAACACTCTCCTGCTACTATTGTCCCTATTCAAATGTATGTATACAATGCTGTGCTTTTGTAACTAAGTAAGCTCTCTGCAACAGCGCTGCGATGCCCAAGGGCCAATTGTGCGCTTTGCAAATGGAAATAAATAAAATAAATAAAAATGTATTGAAGAATGTCCCCCATTCACAGCGTATCTATGTACTCCATTTGTGTCTGTGCCTATCCTTGGAAAATAGCATTGTTCACTCGTGGCTAACCTTGACTCACCGTCGGCTCTGCACACAAAACTGTTTTCATGCATCTCCTGATTCTTACAGCCTCGGCCTGTTTATGAGGTAGCTTGGTTATGTTCAACGTGAGCCAGCGTCCATTTTCCTAATATGGCAGTCTTTGGCACATTATATATTCCGCTATAGCAAGCTTCTATAACTTGTCATTCTACATTGTATTACTGAATATTTACAGTTATTAGTCAGTAAGTTACTTTAGTTTCTTTAGATCAATGATTACTTTAGCTTTAGGTACATGTTACTCTTAGTGCTTCAGTTACATCATTACTTAGTATTTTCATATCATTTCAACATAATTTCATATATCTTCTTCATGACATCACTTTATCCTTTTCAGATTTCATTTTAAGGTACATCCATGATGTCCACAGATGTGTTCTGACATCTTGGCAGGTGACATCCTTCCATGTAGCATTCTTCCATACGACATCCTTCCACACCTTCAGTGCGAGGGAACATGCTATATGGCTGTCTGAGTACATAACGTCTCTCATACACTCGATGCACTATAGGAATGATGTAAGGGGTCCCATCTATGACTCATCTCCGACAGTTAAAATTTGATGGCGACAAGGGGGTGGGAACTGGCAGGATAGCGCCTACCTGCTCCTCTACACACCACATCTGAACCTGGTTGGAGCGTGTGAGAGACCTGAAGGTGTCTCACCCGCTACTCCCCAGAGATCTGTCATCCAGGTGGCCAGGACACGGCCATCATTATTGTATCCAGTTCCTGGGGGTGGACCAGTGGGGCAGGATCACCTGGATGAGGGTCTTTGGGGAGTGGAAGTTGGACACCAACGGGTGAGACACAGTACCCCCTTCCTTACAATTTTTCCCCATCCTACCCCATAGGATATTTAGAAGCTCTGCCGCCCCCTTTTCCGATACAAACACTTTCTTACACCGTGAAAGACAACCGACTAACACCAGAGCCATTTACCTGACATGCCCCCACACAAGGGTCAGGTAGATTCAGGCAATTTACAATAACTATGCAAAACAAGGAGGGGGTCTGGGAATCTCTCTACCAGCATGAACACAGCCCAATGACCAGTTCTTGGGTAAATTACCCCTGGGAGAGACAATACCAAGTCTTTAGCTCACTGTCGCATTCACAGAGAAGAAATTTCCCTGCATAACAGTCTTTGTCTGGCCCAGGGGCAGTCCAGCACCGAAATACTAGGCAATTCTCCTCTGAACAAGAGTACCAACAGCAACCCCACACACTTGTTTCAGCTTTGTTGGGCATCATCAGTGAGGTGAAGATGTGCCTCTCTAAATCAGTGACCAAGGGGTACACGTCTGGATCACCCTGGTAACTTATGGTGAGACCCAAAGTTAATTTATGCAAAACAAGGGGGAGTCTGGGAATCTCTCTACCAGCACGAACACAGCCCAATGACCTGTTCTTGGGTAAATAACCCCTGGGATAGACTCGACCAAGTCTTTAGCTCACTGTCCCTTTCACAGAGAAGAAATTTCCCTGCATATCAGTCTTTGTCCTGCCCAGGGGCAGTCTAGCACCGAAATACTAGGCAATTCTCCTCTGAACAAGAGTAACAACAGCAACCCCATACACGTGTTTCAGCCTTGTTGGGCATCATCAGTGAGGTGAAGCTGTGCTTCTCTAAGAACAGTGAGCAAGGGGTCCAAGTCTGGATCACCCTGGTAATTTAGGGTGAGACCCAAAGTTAAATTATGCAAAACAAGGGGGGTCTGGGAATCTGTCTACCAGCACAAACACAGCCCAATGACCTGTTCTTGGGTAAATAACCCCCGGGAGAGACTCTACCAAGTCTTTAGCTCACTGTCCCTTTCACAGAGAAGAAATTTCCCTGCATATCAGTCTTTGTCCTGCTCAGGGGCAGTCCAGCACCGAAATACTAGGCAATTCTACTCTGAACAAGAGTACCAACAGCAACCCCATACACGTATTTCAGCCTTGTTGGGCATCATCAGTGAGGTGAAGCTGTGCCTCTCTAAGAATAGTGAGCAAGGGGTCCACGTCTGGATCGCCCTGGTAATTTAGGGTGAGACCCAAAGTTAATTTATGCAAAACAAGGGGGGATCTGGGAATCTCTCTACCAGCACGAACACAGCCCAATGACCTGTTCTTGGGTAAATAACCCCTGGGAGAGACTCTACCAAGTCTTTAGCTCACTGTCCCTTTCACAGAGAAGACATTTCCCTGCATATCAGTCTTTGTCCTGCCCAGGGGCAGTCCAGCACCAAAATACTAGGCAATTCTCCTCTGAACAAGAGTACCAACAGCAACCCCGTACACGTGTTTCAGCCTTGTTGGGCATCATCAGTGAGGTGAAGCTGTGCCTCTCTAAGAACAGTGAGCAAGGGGTCCAAGTCTGGATCGCCCTGGTAACTTAGGGTGAGAGCCAAAGTTAATTTATGCAAAACAAGGAGGGGGTCTGGGAATCTCTCTACCAGCACAGCCCAATGACCTGTTCTTGGGTAAATAACCCCTGTGAGAGACTCTACCAAGTCTTTAGCTCACTGTCCCTTTCACTTGGAGCCGGGTTACCTCGCTCGCTAATTTTCGCCATTAATTTCACTGGCCTCACCGCGTGGTGCACCAGCACAACTGTGCAAGAAGTACTCTCAGCCAATGGCGACACGATCCGTGCATTCTAGGAGGCCATCCTGATGCAGCTGTAGCTGATTAGCTGGCAGCTCCTATATCCCGCCCACCAGCTGACCGGTAGGCGGAAGCTGGCTCCAACATCAAAGGCACCTCGTTAAAGGCACTTGTCCCAAGCCTGCCTCCTCCATTCCCTCCTTCTTCCTCCGCCTGTGTGCTCGTCGCCAAGGATCGAGCAGGAGCTCTCCCCAGGGCAAACCGTGCTGCCGGAGCAGCCCGGAGGCCTCCTGCACTCAAGGTAAGCCCAGGGCTCAACTTGGAGCCGGGTTACCTTGCTCGCTCATTTTTGCCATTAATTTTGCTGGCCTCACTGCTCGGCGCACGAGCACAACTGTGCAAGAAGAACTCGCAACCAACGTACCATTTGCGCTGTGCATTTACTCTCATTCCAACGCGATCTGCACGATCCGTGCATTCTAGGAGGCCATCCCGATGCAGCCGTAGCTGATTGGCTGCCAGCTCCTATATCCCGCCCACCAGCTGACTGGTAGGCGTAAGCCGGCTCCAACATTGAAGGCACCGCGTTAAAGGCACCTGTCCCAAGCCTGTCCAGAGCCTACAGAGGCCAAGGCCCGTTACTCTGCCCGTTGTTACCCATCACTTTGAGCTCACCTCTTCTCGCTCCAGCTATTTTGCATCCTACAGCAACCTGGGGTAAGCGCTCCCACCAACTATTTAATTAACTAACCGAACACAGTTGCGCCCTCACATCTACATCTGATTCTTTGGACTACTATTGTGCTACCGTGTTGTATACCTCTGCACTATAGTGCTGCTGATCACCACCGTACACTGCTCTGCACCCTTCTCACGTTGTTGCTACCGTTCGTTAACTCAGCATTTTGTTCATTGCCTCCTTAGCCGTGCAATGTTCTGCACCTTACTTTATTGCATGCTCATAATCACTGCCCTAAAATCAGTTCTTCCTACCTCACATTTGATTGTACAGGCACAGTGCGAGCACTCATACATTACCTATTAGACTGATGCTCAGCCCGATGTGCAGTCAACTCTAACCTGACTCACATGTTAACCCACAGCCCATTTATTGCATATCACTCCAGCAGCCCTCCCAATTAACCTTCTGTCATGATTCCTGCCCCTCATGTCCCCAGCCCTCCAAGATGGCAGGCTGGAGCCAGGCCACAATCACCTACATGGCCCTCAAGGGCCTCTCCATCCCTCCAAAGACCCACTTGGAGTCAGACTTGGCGCTTGTGGCACCAGACTCACTCACTCCCATAGGATAACATTGGGGATTGGACTTGTAGTGCATTGATGGGGACAAGATGGATGCCCCCACATATTCTGGTTACCAGAACTGCATGTGCAGTCTAGTCTTTTGGGTGTGGTTCAGCCCAGAGACACCTGGGATACCCAGAGACTATTTAAGCCATGTCCAGGCTGAGAAACATGCTTTGTGTTTTCTGCACCTGCAGCGTGATACTCAACGTGTTCGGATCGGTCTCCAGTAGGCTTGCATCTTTCTTCTGCGCTCAGCTCCTGCAAGAACAAGAACACCGTTAGGAACAGCCTTACCTTGCGGTGCTTCTGCCCATCATTCATCGCTGCTTCTGTTCTGCGGGCATCTTCGGCGGTGTCATTCCAAACCAGGCACGCCAATTCCTAAGGAAAAGGAAAAAGAACAGAAAAAAGGCATTAGTAAACATTCTGCAAATCTTCGCTTATTTTTAAATACTGTACGAGCTTCAAACGCTTACCTGAATCCCAGCCGCTCTGGGGGAACTCTGTCTCCGGAACTTCTCATCCATCTGCAAGAGGGAAAAGACACTCCAGGTTAGCGTGTAAACATCTAGAGGCACTGCATACCGTGCTTACTCACCGCATTTGTTCTTCATAACCGGCATCCATGCTGAAAATGTCGCAGCACCTAAAAGACACAGGAAAATAACTCAGTTCAATACAAATACGAAAGGGGTGCATCGCGTATCGTGCTCTCACTCACCTTCAGCACTACTCATCTCAGCAGCATGCCGCCATCCCTCGATGCCAGCCATCATCTAAGGAAGGAAAGGAACGAAGTTAGAGAACTGTTCAAAAGACTCATTATACTTACCTGTCGGACTCTTGCCAGTGAAGTAAATAGGCAGCAACAAGCCCGCATCAATCAACGCGCTATCCAAGAAAACAAGGCCCAGTCTCCAGTCAAGTAGCCTCCAGTGAAGGGTTCGAGGTCGTAAGAGGTCACAACAGGCTGAGTGACGTCCCCGTGGATACCAGGTGAGCGTTACAGAACACAAAGCCTCACATCAAAATCCACCTGGGCGTCATGGAAACGTCAGAAACCGACCAGTTAGCCCACATGTTGGCGCAGCTACGTTCCGAAGTACATGCGGCCAGGCAGGAGACCAACACCCTGAGGAGAGAGCTGATAGTAGCCAAAGAACGCACTCATGATTTAAGCCGGCAACTTCTCCAGTCACAAGCAGGGCATGCACCATTGCCAGGAAGCGTGCCCTCGATGCCAGCACCATCAGCCAATCCTGTTCAGATAACCCTTCCTGGGGCAGTTCCCTTGGCCCCGCCGGAGTAATTTACGGAGGATCCCAAAAGGTTTGCAAAGTTCATGAACCAATGCTGCCTGCACTTCCTTTGTAGGCCAGGGGCCTTAACGAATGACCAATCTCGGGTCGCTTTTGTGCTATCCTACCTGAGTGGTAGCGCCGCGGACTGGTCTGTACCCTTTGTGGCCCAAGACGATCCTTTGCTGCATGACTTCAGAGGCTTTCAGCAGGAGATGGAAAAGCTGTTCGCCCGTCATACTCATGGGCAGGCATTAGACAACGAACTTCTGTCCCTACGCCAAGGGAGTCAAGACCTATTAACATACATAGCCACGTTCAATAGACTCGTAGTTGAAGCAGAATGGCCAGTGGAGAAGAGAACCACGTTATTTCATCAGGGGATGCGGGGAGAGCTCACGCATGTTCTCGCACAAGTAGTGAACCCCCCGAAAGACTGCTCAGAATTCATTGACCTTGTTGTTCAACTAGATCATAGGTTGCAGGACCGAAGAGCAGATTGAACCAGACCGGACCCTCGCCCTATGTATGTGCGTTCAAAGGGCAACACTGCCCGAACAACGGAAGGTTCAGGAGAACCAATGCAAATCGGGGTGTCAGATCCCCCTTGACTAAAGCGAAAAGGGATAAAAGGAGACAGCAGCAGTTATGTCTGTACTGTGGAAGGTCAGGTCATTTCCTTAAAGAGTGCCCTGTGAAGCCACCGAGGAGGACGGTAGGCGCCACGGACAATGAAGATACCATCAAGGAATCGGAAAACTCCAAAGCCCAGCAAGTGTAGGGGCCCACTTGTCGAGCGAAGAAAAAGAACTACAGACCTCCCATTTTGCAGTATCTGTGGTCTTGATCAATCACCAACAACCATCTCGGATGCACGCAGTAAGAGTGTTCATAGACAGTGGAGCCGTTGGGAATTACATCGACCAGGATCTTGCGGCAAAGATGGGGCTTCCGTTACGCCCTAAATCAACCACCGACACTGTTACCACTGCTGACGGCACGGAAATAGCTTCTGGTCCAGTATCCCAATGCACTGCAGCTTTAACCCTTCTGTGCCAGGATGGACACCAAGAATCTATCGTTTTTGACCTCATTAAGACACCACAGTTCCGGTTGATTTTGGGAATGCTCACAATCCTCGAATCGATTAGCGAGCAAAATAATTGGCTGTTAGGGAGAATTCTCTGTTTAGGCTGAATTTCCTAACCTAGTGAGTCCCCCAGCAGCTTTGCTGGATTTCTGGAGTTAGTTTTTTTTCATCCTGCCCAGAGTGAGACTCTTTTCCTCCCACTCTTGGACATGATTGTGGTTGATTTCTTTGAATGTCAATGTGTTCTATGGACTATGGTGTCTTTTACTCCATAGGGCCTCATGTGTTTTGCTATGTGTGTTACACTGCACCCTCCGTGCCGTAACACTGGGGTGTCCTAGAGGATCCCCACCATAGACTCCATACCCTGGGACTGACTACTGTCTCCCAGGGCATGTAAAGTCACCATTGGCTTTACTAGACCTAAATTTAATAACAGAACTAGTACAAACCATCCTATTGTGGACATACTGGTAGGGGTAATTCGATTACCCCTGGGTCTGTTGTTCGAGGGGGCACTGTCCCGTCCCCCTTGTCGAGTTTTGGCTGGTGGCAGTGGATAGTACTTTTTATATTCGACCGCAAATATATTCCTATGGGATTCTTCCCATTGTTCGAGGCTAATACTTTTTCACATTAGTCTCTAACATACCGCCGGTTTATTTGTCTTAAATAAATCCACCGGTTGGTATTTTCTGCCAGAACTCGGTTTTTAAAATGGCGTATGTGTTCGCCTCTGTAACTCCGAACCAAAGGTTGAGCCCTTTGTTCCACTTTTGGCAGGCTTCTGCACAGTAGCCCTCCAGAGTGGTGCCATTCTGTCTGGGTACCACAGAGGGTGTGGGAGGGGGTTTAGGCACCCTGGACTGAGTTGCCTTGCCAACTCAAGGCGCACTCTGGTGTGATTGGCCCGAGTGGTGAGCCGGGTTTTCTGCATAAAAGCAGGGCTTTTGGGACTGGAACTTCAGAAGTCGCCACAGGACCTAAGAATCGGACGAGGGTAAAGCTGAGCCAACCTGCAACGATGACACCTCCGGTGGAGCCCTGCTGAACCGATTCACCACTTCACAATGACAGAGGAGATCTCCCTGCTGGAGAGTCTTCTTCCCCTGACTGGTGTGAACAACCAGTCCCTTGCTTTTTCTTCGCTTCCAGGACGTCTAGTGGTCGAATTGCCCGTGCTGAGCACCCCGGCAACCGGATAGCCACTAACCACTGTACAGCGACCAAAAGGTGGTGCCTTGTGATTGAGCACTCCGCGGCTGGTCTCTTCCCTGGTGGTGCAACGATCTTCAACTTTCCTCGACGACAAGATCATCTCATCTTCTGGCAAAGCCCCGACTTGCATCCACCACCAGGAACAACTGCCCCCGCCGGAGATGCCTCTTCACTCTCAAGGTACTGTGTCCGCCTGGCTTCCCTTGAAACGGTTAGCGTGAGGTTTCTTAAATCCTTACCTTTCCATTGGGTCGCCTCCAGACCTTCTTAAACTTTTGTTCTAAACTGGTCCAACCTTTCTGTGACATTTTGCTACAAAGACTTGAAGTGCATTTCCACTGTGGTACTTTTGGGACATACCGCCTTGCCTCTCTCCGAGTGGGCCTGGCCTCTGAACTTTGTGATTTACAGTAGACCCTGCCTTGCTTTCCTTGCATTTATTTCGTAAGAGTGTTGGTACTGAGTTGGTTTCATACCCTGCCTTTTTCTCTCCCTTTCTAACGAATACTAGAGTGCCATCTAGGTTAAAGCATTCACCTCTGTCTGCAAATAAGTGGTGCCGTTGAACCTAGACTTGTCGAAATATTGTTATGGGATTGATATATACTTATAGTAACTGTGATTGAAGTTGTTTGCCATATTAGTGCCAGTGTGTTTTCCATAGATGTGTTTTTAAATAAATAATTATATATCTTTACACCCAAGCTCTGATCAGTGTCTGCTTGTTCTACTGTGTAAATTGCCCTATCCTGTATACTCCAAATACAGCCTAACTCGTCTTGAGAGAAGTCTGACTGCTCAGCCACAGCTACCAGGTAAATCTGGGTGGTGCAGACTGCTACCAATTGGGTTTACTGCTAACTCATGTAGACTTTTGCAGTGGTCCCAGAGGGAACTGCACAGGTTTCTGCCTAACATTGGCCTTTCCCGAGACTTGCGCCCACACATGTTATCGCCAAGAGAAACAACCAATAAACACCAGAACCTCCACGCTGTGGCAATCGGCACCCTACCAAGTGAATACCAGGACTTTCAAGATGTCTTTCAGAAAGAACAGGCTTATACCCTGCCACCACATAGACCATACGATTGCCAAATAGACCTGATACCCGGCGCACAAATCCCTTGTGGGCGAATTTACGCACTCACAGAACCAGAAAACCAGCACCTGAAGGCCTATCTTGACCAATACCTGGCCAACGGGTTCATCCGTCCCTCGAAGTCTCCAGCAGCCAGTCCTCTATTCTTCGTACCGAAAAAGGAGGGGGACTTGAGAACGTGCATCGACTATCGCGCACTGAACCAGATTACAGTGAAAAACCGCTACCCCCTGCCACTGATCCCTGAATTGCTTGATCAAGTCAAAGATGCCCAAATCTACACAAAACTAGACCTGAGGGGGGCATATCACCTTGTTCGCGTAAAACAGGGGGACGAATGGAAAACCGCTTTTTGCACCAAATACGGCTTGTATGAATATCAAGTAATGCCCTTTGGCCTTTGCAACGCGCCTGCTGCATTTCAATACTTCTCTCTCACAAAAGGACCCCGAAACGGGCCAGTTACACCCTGTTGCCTTCTGGTCACGTAAATTCACACCCCCTGAACTCAATTACGCTATCACAGACAAAGAACTCCTGCCCATTAAGTCAGCCTTTAAGGCATGGCAGCACTACCTCTTGGGCGCCAGACACACAATCACCGTAATAACAGACCACTGGAACCTCCAGTACCTAAAAACAGCAAAGGCCCAATCCTCATGACAACTACGTTGGGCTCTTTGTTTTGCTGAATATGATTACGTGATTACATTTTGACCAGGGGTGAAAAACGGGAAGGCCGATGCCCTTTCCCGTATGGGGGTGGAAGAGCAAGGGTATCAGACCCCTGACCCAATAGCAATCATCCCGAGTGACAAGCTCTTAGGAATCACAGCAACCATAACTCAGAAAGAATTACATGAAGAAATCCAAAACCTGATGAGTCCGGAGCAATTACAAGTGTGGCGTGCACAAGGAGAACATTACATGATAAAAGATCAGTTGCCTTACTTCAAGAATCGTTTATTCTTACCAAACCAAGAACTACGAGAACAAGTCATGTCCGGTTATCATGATTCCTTGATCGAGGGCCACGCCGGAATCGCTAAAACCCTAGCCAAGGTAAAACGAAATTATTGGTGGGCCACGTGGCGTAAAGACATTATCCAATTCATCCTATCTTGTGGAGTGTGTGCTCAAAACAAGTCATCCAAGCAGAAACCGGCTGGGCTATTACAACCATTGGAAATCCCACCAGCACCCTGGCACACGTTGTCTCTCGATTTTATTACTGATTTACCACCCAGTCAAGCGTTTAACACTATTCTTGTGGTCGTGGACCTATTTTCAAAAATGGAACATTTCATTCCTCTTAAGGGGCTCCCAAATGCTTCCACTCTGGCAGCGGTATTTCTTGAAGGCATTGTATGGCTCCATGGGTTTCCTTCAGTTTTGGTCTCAGACCGAGGTACTCAATTCGTATCTAACTTCTGGAGAAAATGCTGCTCTATGGCCCAGATCGACATCCGGCTATCCACCAGTCACCATCCCCAAACCGATGGTCAAACTGAGAGGACAAATCAGACGCTCGATCAGTATCTGCATTGCATGTTACACCAAGCTGAAGGAAGCTGGTTCGACCTATTATGGATAGCTGAATATGCTTATAATAATTCTCTACACACCAGCACTGGGCAGACACCCTTTTATACCATGTATGGCAGGCCCCCACGTACTTCTGAGTTGGACGTTTCTACAACCCTGGAAATGCCAGCAGTCAAAACCTTGCACACAACTATTTCTCAAACTTTTAAAAGGGCAGCTGAACACCTACTTCAAGGTAAGAATCGGCAAAAGAAGTTTGCTGATCAACACTGAGCAAAGGCCCCAAACTACCAAGTGGGAGACAAAGGGCCTCATTACGAGTCCGGCAGTAACCGAGGCGGTAAAACCGCCTAGTTACCGCCAGACTCGTATTACCATTCTGCCTCCGTGATTCCTGGAATTACCGGGGCATTACAACCCCTTTTTCCCTGGAATCACGGAGGCGGAATGGTGTTAATCCCCATTCCCATTGAGTCCTATGGGACTCAATGGGAATGGGGATCATGGAAACACCGGAAGCATCTCGTGATGGTGCCGGTGTTTCCTCGGCCACCTGCAGGCGGGCAGTGTTAAACCTGCCAGGTCAAACCTGGCGGGAACAACACCTCCCGCCTGCAGGAGTCGGGATCAGGCGGTCTGGAAACAACGGTGGGGCGGGTTTACCGCCACCGTTATTTCCGAACCGCCTGATTTGTGATGAGGCCCAAAGTCTGGCTGGCGTCCAAACACGTGTCCATTAAAGGAACCCTAACATTCCGTCCAAGATACCTGGGTCCATTCACTGTCACCTCCGTGATAAATCATGTGGCGGTCAGACTAGCTTTGCCGTCAAACATGCAGATTCATCCTGTGTTCCACGTGTCTCTCCTTAAACCTGTTTAACCTGGGACCCGGGTAGCAAAGCCACCGCAGCCAGTAGTAGTCGCCGGGGAGCCAGAATTCGAAGTCAAGGACATCCTAGATTCAAAGTACGTCAGATCCAAATTATACTGCTTAGTAGACTGGAAGGGGTATGGTCCACAAGACAGGACATGGGAGCCTTGTGAGTACATCCATGCACCTCTCTTGCTTAGACGATTTCATCAAAACCATCCAACCAAACCAGGACCAGACAGAAGAGCCACCTTGAGAGGGGCCTTGGGGGGGGAGTGCTGTCATGATTCCTGCCCCTCATGTCCCCAGCCCTCCAAGATGTCAGGCTGGAACCAGGCCACGATCACCTACATGGCCCTCAAGAGCCTCTCCATCCCTCCAAAGACCCACTTGGAGTCAGACTTGGCGCTTGTGGCACCAGACTCACTCACTCCCAGAGGATAACATTGGGAATTGGACTTGTAGTGCATTGATGGGGACAAGATGGATGCCCCCACATATTTTGGTTACCAGAACTGCATGTGCAGTCTAGTCTTTTGGGTGTGGTTCAGCCCAGAGACACCTGGGATACCGAGAGACTATTTAAGCCACGCCCA
Organism: Ambystoma mexicanum; assembly: GCF_040938575.1. Taxonomy (NCBI): domain Eukaryota; kingdom Metazoa; phylum Chordata; class Amphibia; order Caudata; family Ambystomatidae; genus Ambystoma; species Ambystoma mexicanum. The sequence goes on along the minus strand of NC_090930.1, from coordinate 140,056,176 downwards.
GGCTGAGAAACATGCTTTGTGTTTTCTGCACCTGCAGCGTGACACTCACCGTTTTCGTATCGGTCTCCAGTAGGCCTTCATCTTTCTTCTGCGCTCAGCTCCTGCAAGAACAAGAACACCGTTAGGAACAGCCTTACCTTGCGGCGCTTCTGCCCATCATTCATCGCTCCTTCTGTTCTGCGGGCATCTTTGGCGGTGTCATTCCCAACCAGGCATGCCACTTCCTAAGGAAAAGGGAAAAGAATAGAAAAAAGGCATTAGTAAGCATTCTGCAAATCTTCGCTTATTTTTAAATACTGTACGAGCTTCAAACGCTTACCTGAATCCCAGCCGCTCTGGGGGAACTTCTCATCCATCTGCAAGAGGGAAAAGACACTCCAGGTTAGCGTGGAAACATCTAGAGGCGCTGCATACCCCGCTTACTCACCGCATTTGTTCTTCATAACCGGCATTCACGCTGAAATCGTTGCGGCACCTAAAAGACACAGGAAAAGAACTCAGTTCAATAGAAATATGAAAGGGGTGCATCGCGCATCGCGCGCGCTCACTCACCTTCAGCGCTACTCATCTCAGCAGCATGCCGCCATCCCCGGACACCGGCCATCATCTAAGGAAAGAAAGGAGCGAAGTTAGAGAACTGTTCAAAAGACTCATTATACTTACCTGTCAGACTCTTGCCAGTGAAGTAACTAGGCAGCAACGAGCCCGCATCAATCAACGCGCCCCTGCGCTGAAAGCAGGACGGAGAGCACACTATCCAAGAAAACAAGGCCCAGTCCCCAGTCAAATAGCCTCCAGTGAAGGGTTCGAGGTCGTAAGAGGTCACAACAGGCTGAGTGACGTCCCCGTGGATACCAGGTGAGCGTTACACCTTCATTGTATCTGACTCCGCCGCACACACTTGAACCTATGCACAAAAAGTAACGCTATTCTTCTATATTTGTGCTCATGCCGGCTTATTGAAACTTGAATGTAGATGCTATTGTATTTATGACTATACACTGAAATTCGAATCCAGATGCTACTATGTTTATATACTGAAACTCGAATTTAGTTGTTATTGTATTCATGATTTTACACTGAAACTCGAATCTAGATGCTACTGTGTTTATATATTGAAACTCGAATTTAGATGTTATTGTATTCATGACTGTACACTGAAACTCCAACCTAGATGCTACTGTGTTTATATATTGAAACTCGAATTTAGATGTTATCGTATTCATGATTTTACACTGAAACTCGAATCTAAATGCTACTCTGCTCAGGCCCATATACTGTAACTCGAATCCAGATACGCTTATAGATAGACAAAATCTATGCTTAGGACCCACCCTGTAACTATGCCTGCCAGGCGTAGATACGACTTTGGCTCCTCTTGATTCCATCTACTGAAATGATATCTAAATGTACCTACGGTTAGACTAAATGTACCTATGGTTAGAATAGTAGCCGCTTAGGGCCACTCTTCACACTTGTGACTGCTATCACCTTACACCGTCTAACCCAGTACACCTACTTACTGTACATCTGCACATGATTACTCACCACTGTGAATGTATGCGTATTTAGCACACTGTACTGCCCACTATGATCTGTGACCACAGCACACAACTCTGACTATAGCCTTAGTAGCAAATTAGAACCTCTGAATAGTCGCTTCTGCCTTTCCTTGCCCACTGTGCCCTATTCGAGTGACCGCCCACTGTGCTAGCCTTGGGATCTTGCGCTCTCAGCCCACCTACCTATATGACACTTATATAGTACAAATCCTCTACGCTAACAGAATGCATCCTAGCACAACCCTATTAACATACGCCCCACTACTGCTACTGCAAGCTCTGGAACACCTTACCACTTACCATTAGAAATCTACCTTCATTCAACCTATTCAAACACAAAGCTAAGCTCTGGTTAGCTACCTCACACTAAGAACTATCCTCTTGATTATGTATAACATGACTCTTTGCGTGCCTGCTGGGACTCTGTATTGCTCCTGTATGCTACTGCTCTCGTCGATGCATATGATACCTGTAACGTTAACTGTAACTCTGCCACAACTGTTATTACCACTGTGAGTGTATGTCATTGCTGTAATGTACTGTTAAGATGGCCTGGATGCGCTATACAAATAAATAAAACAAACAAACAAACAAACAAACAAACCATCCCCAGAAACCAGACTAAAAGCTCTAGGCAACCTAACCCTCAACTATCTGCTAGCACCTAAATGAAAGAACCTACTCCGGCTACCTCTAACACCAACTACCGACCTAAAACAACCTTCATAACAGGAGCACTGATCAATGCTAGATCAGTCGTGGCCCACGCCACTGAAATAGCCGACCTCCTTGCCTTAGATAACCTTGACCTCCTAGCAGTCACAGAAACTTGGCTACATGACGCAGCAGGCCCAGCCCTCTCCCTAGCAATACCTAAGGAGTACCAACTACTAAGACTAGACCGCCCTAACGCCAGAGGTGGTGGCTTAGCCATCATCGCCAAATCCAACCTGGATGTAAGGTTAACAACTCTGCCCACCTTAAAATCTTGCGAACTCCTGGCTGCCAAATTACCGATATCCCCATGCCAAACTGTAACTATCTATCTCATTTACAGGCCACCAGGGCTTTTAGGCCTATTCGAAGAAGAATTATCCAGCCTCTTAGCGGGCAATATAAAAAAAAAACATCCCAGATAATGATACTTGGCGACCTTAACCTATGTCTTAACGACCCCATTGACAAACAAGCACAAACTATAGTTACTATGATTGAAGGGCATGGCCTCTCCCAAAAAGTTCTCACCCCCGCCTACGACAAAGGGAGAATATTAGATTGGGTAGCCACGTTCAATTGCCCTACTATCACCACCAAAATTACACCCCAGCCTTGGACCGACCACTCCCTCATCAACTTCAACTTAACACTTAACATGATGCCCAGAATTGAAAAAATAATGGCACCATCTGTACCTACTAGATCCAGAAAAAACATCACACCAGACAATATCCTACCCCTGCTCCTCCCAACTATCAACGCCTTGCCATCCGACTCTGACCCAGACACAATGGTTAAAATATACAACAACACTATGGCCATAGCCATGGACACCGTTGCCCCACTGAAAAACCGTAAAAGTAAACAACTATCCCACCTCAATACTTGGTTCACCCCCCATCTAAAAGAATTGAGACTGGAAAAAAGGAAGCTTGAAACCGCATGGCAATGCTCCCCTACAGTTGAAAATAAACTTAAACTATGCGCTACAAATTACAAGAGAGCCATCATTCAATCGAAAAAAGAAATCTATAATGACCGAATCTCTAAAGCATGTTCCAACAAAAAGGAACTATTTGCAATCTTGCGAGAGCTCGAATCTCCCATACCACCACCCGACAACGTACCCAAAGACAAGCAATAGTGTACTAATATCCAAAATGCCCTCGCAAATAAAGTAAAAACATTAAAATAAAAAATTGCCATAAAAAAAGCCTTGCTCCCTCTTAGCGAAAGTCCCAGCACACCCACACCCTCACCTAAACCTAGCCTAACACCTTCAAATTCTCTAAAGTCTCCACTCAGGAAACTGAAAAAATCATTGCCTCACTAAAACCTTCCAATTGCAAAGGTGATTACTGCCCGGCCAAGATAATCAAGGATGCCGCTAGAGACCTTGCCCCCTTCTTCACTAAACTCATCAATGCCTCCTTCTCATCTAGCACTGTCCCAAGCAGCTTAAGAGTCCTGGGTTCTCCCCCTGCTTAAAAAACAAACCTTAGACACCTCCATCCCCACCAACTATAGGCCCATCACCACTGTCCCTTTCCTCCTGAAGATAATTGACAGAGGGGCCTATCTTCAAATCTAAAAATACCAATAAACTCTGCAGACCCTATCCAGACAACATGTGGAGTCCCCCAGGGCTCCTGTGTCTCGCCAATGATGTACAATATCTTTACTAAACCTCTATTCGACAAATTGGACAGACTGAGTGACACCTACACAAATTATGCAGACGACACCCAGATCCTCATCCCCCTTTCGGGCAATTTCACTACGGATACAGCTTTAGTAAACAAAATCTACACCCTCATTCAGGCATGGATGGCAACCCATGGCCTCTGCCTGAACGACGAAAAAACAGAGATCCTCATTCTAGGCTCACCCAATAACCTAAAAAAACTCTACCCTAACTACTGCTCCTTCAACATCGATGGTAACACAATCCCTGTCGCCAAAGAGGTGAAACCCCTTGGTTTCTATTTGGATTCCACTTTGTCCCTAAGGAAACAAGTGAATTCCCTGGCCTCATCCACCGCCTACACTGGGAAACTTATTAAAGCATGCAGACCTTTCCTCTCACCAGCCAGCTGCATTATCCTAGCCAATGCACTAATTCTCTCAAAATTGTATTACTGCAACGCACTTTATGCAGGCGCAAATAAACATATCATCAATAAACATCAAACCCTGCAAAATAACGCGCTCAGAACAGCCCTGAACCTCCCAGCCAGAGAGCACATTTCGATTGTGCGGAGAAACTACAAGTGGCTAAAAATCAGCGATAGGATCACCTTCAAAATTGTCACACTAACATTCAAATGTCTGCACAATGCAGCCCCCCCATACCTTAGGGATAGAATAATAAGAAAAAATGCTGCACGACCAACCAGAACAGCCAACTCCTTCTGCCTCCAAACCCCTAGATTCCGACTAAAAACAACAGGAGGCAATATCTTCCCTGTGCAAGCAGCTCATTACTGGAACGCCCTACCAGTTGAACTCAGAAGGGAGCAGCCCTACAACAGCTTCAGGCACCACACCCGCACCTGGCTTCAACCCAACGACTCCTGAAACTTATGACCCTATGCATTGTGACCCTGATGATACTCCTACCCCTCTACTCTCACATGTCTCATGTACATAAGGTATTTACTGTATATAAGATGTTACCTTACATGTAAAGAATGTATATAATGTAATTACTGTACACAATGTATGTTATCTGCACTGCTGCAACCTGTAACCAAGTTCTAAGTATTCTTATTATTCTGTGCGCCCAGCTACCCAAGGGTTTTCTGGCGCCCTATAAATAAATAAACAAACAAACAAACAGAGAAGAAATGTCCCTGCATATCAGTCTCTGTCCTGCCCAGGGGCAGTCCAGCACCGAAATACTAGGCAATTCTCCTCTGAACAAGAGTACCAACAGGAACCCCATACACGTGTTTCAGCCTTGTGGGGCATCATCAGTGAGGTGAAGCTGTGCCTCTCTAAGAACAGTAACTTAGGGTGAGACCCAAAGTTAATGTATGCAAAAGGGGGTCTGGGAATCTCTCTACCAGCACGAACACAGCCCAAGAAAGGAAAGGAGAAGAGCCTACCATCTATCCAGACCGAGCCTTCGCCCAGAGAAATGAGCTTACTTTATAGAAGAGATACATCTACGGAAGGCTTAGTAAAGACAGAGTTGGTAATACCGAAGAGCCGCCGAAAGGTTGTACTGGAGATTTCGCATTCCCATCTTACCGGGGTGCACTTAGGACAATCTAAAACCTGGGGCACATATTAGTGGGAAGTTTTACTGGCCAGGTATTCCCGCAGATATGAAGACCTTTATCCAGATGTGCAAACTATGTCAAAAGACCAGCAAGCACATCCCATTACCTGCCCCTCTGAACCCATTGCCGATCATAGAAGTCGGTTTTTCAACAATCAGGATGGACATAATTGGACCTCTAGAAATATCCAGACTAGGCAACAAATATGTCCTGTGATTGTGGACTATGCGACCGGATCTCCCGAAGCGGTCCCAATGCGAAATAATACCACACAGCAAATCCTTAAACACCTCCTACTGTATTTGTTCAGGGTCGGCTTTCTCAAGGAAATACAAACCGACCAAGGTTTAAATTTTATGAGTAAGCTTATGGCAGAAGTCAAAGAGCTACACCATATTACCGCCTTGCGAACTTCTGTGTACCATCCCCAAACTGATGGCTTGGTAGAACGATTCGATAAAACTCTGAAGTTAATTCAATGAAAATTGGTAGATAAGGACGGGAAAGACTGGGACCAAATGATCCCATGGGCACTATTTGCAGTAAGAAAACCCCTCAGGCTTCCACATGTTTCTCTCCTTTCCAACTGCTCTATGGTAGAGAGCCTAGAGATGTCCTGGACATGCTCTGGGAAACCTGGGAAGAACGAGAAGAGGCACCCATTCCCATCTCGCAAACCGCCACCAGAATGCGAGAACATATGAAATTGTTTCGAGATCTAGTCTATACTCGTATGAAAAAGACCCAGAGTCAACAAAAATCCACTTATGACAAGAAGGTGAGCTTAAGATCATTCTCCATAGGACAGAAAGTACTGTTCCTCTTACCACCTCAGAAAACAAATATGTCTCTAAGTGGCATGGGCCCCATGAGATATTAGAACAAACGTGAACCTGAACTTATAAAGAAGTCCAACTGGACAGGAAACAGAAGGTCCAATTATATCACGTAAATCTCTTGAAATAGTGGAAAGAGAACCTGTCAGCCACCCATGATAAAGTATTAGCATGTCGGGTTCCAGAAGAGATGGAAAACTTTGAATTAATTCCTCCAGAACTATCTATCCAACAACAAGAAGCTCTAAAAGATGCAGTTACCTTATTTCCAGATGTATTCTCAGAAAAACCAGGAGAAGTAAAAGGCACATATTACTATATTAGAACACTGAAGGATAAAGTGACTCATTTAAAACTGTATAGAGTCCCAGAAGCCCGTAAACAGATAGTGATAGAGGAAGTTAACAAAATGTTGAAGGCCAATATTATCAAGCCTTCTTCAAGTCCATGGCCCTCTCCTATCATGTTGGTCACTAAACCTGACCGTTCCTGGAGATTCTGCATAGATTTCTGTCAAGTTAATACCATTTCTGACGTCAATGCCTATCCTATGCCACGCATCGATGACCTAATTGATAAACTCGGAGCAGCCACCTTTCTATCCACCCTAGACTTAACCAAATGGTACTGGAAAGTTACAGTGTATGGGCCAGATAAGGAGAAGACTGCATTTTCAACGCCCTTAGGACTGTTTCAATTCAAAGTCCTCCCTTTTGGCTTACACAGCGTGCCAGACACTTTCCAATGCCTCATGCATAAAATCCTACAACCATATTCCGATTTCTGGGGAGCTTATATTGACGATATCGTCATTTATACTAAGACCTGGGAGGACCATCTTTTCCATCTTTATACCATCATGAAAGTCCTCATGAGGCCGGCCTAACTGCTAATCTAGCTAAATGCAGACTGGACCAGGCAGCCGTAAAATACCTCAGCTTCTTTGTAGGGAATGGGAATGTAGAGCCTCAATCTGAGAAGGTGAACGCCGCCCTAGGTACACCAACACCCAAGACCAAAAGAGATCTTAGAGCCTTTCTCGGGTTAATAGGATATTACTGTAGGTTTATCCCCAACTTTTCAGACAAAACAGCTGGGCTGACGGATTAACTCAAGAATGCCTTACCCCAGAAAATTCATTGGAATAACGAGGATGATATATGTTATAACACCTTGAAACGGACTCTGTGCCAGAACCCAATCCTGAAGGTAGTAGACTTCTCTAAAGAGTTTATATTACAAACGGATGCCTCCCTTACAAGGTCAGGAGCAGTCCTGTCACAAGTTTTCAATGGATTAGAACACCCCATCTTATTTGGAAGTCGCAAGCTTTTCCCACGTGAAACAAATTACTGTCTGTTGGAACTAGAGGCCCTGGCCATCAAGTGGGCCATTATCCATCTTACATGCTACCTATTAGGAAGAAAGTTCACACTTATTACAGACCACTCGTCCTTAGTTTGAATTAGCCAATGCAAAGATTCCAACCCTCGGGTCATGAGATGGTTTCTAGACCTGTAACCATACTGCTTATCTGTGGAACACCAAAAGGAAACGATCAGGGGAATGTAGATTTTCTTTCCCGGTTCCCCTGTGAAACAGCTGTGGCTACATCGAATGGAGGAAAGGTATGTGAGAAACCTGAAGGTGTCTCATCCGCTAGTCCCCAGGGATCTGTCATCCAGGTGGCCAGGACACAGCCATCGCTATTGGATCCAGTTCTTGGGGGTGGACCAGTGGGGCAGGATCACCTGGATGGGGGATTTTCGGGGAGCGAAAGTGGGACAGCTCAGATGTTCAAGAGCTACAAAAAATTCAGAACTCCGCTACACGTATCATCTTTCAGATGAAACGGTCTGAACCAACCACTGCAGCTAGGAAAAGATTACACTGGCTACCAGTGTAAGCTCGCATCCAATTTAAACTATTAACGATCTGCCATAAATGTATTTATGGGAATGCCCCAGTGCACTTGAAAGCATGAGTAAGCATATATCATCCTCAAAGAAACCTGAGATCTGCTGAGAGCCTTTCCTTGAAACAGCATCCGGTTAAACGTGCCAGGGGCCTTGGTTGGGCCTTTCATGTCCGGGGGCCAACAGCCTGGAATGCCCTGCCACTAACAGTATGAAAAACTGAAAATCATCTTGAATTTAGGAAGCAGTTAAAAACAGTACTTTTCAACCAATATGATTGATTCTTTTAGTAGCTGAGCCTCATACTCCTGTCTCTCGGCACCTGGATGCCCACAGGCTTTGGCACGATACAAACAAAATAACATAACGTAACACTGATGGGTGAGACACAGTACCCCCTTCCTTATAACACCTTTTCCCCATCCTACCCCATAGGATATTTAGAAACTCTATCCCCACCCTTTTTCCGACTCAAACACTTTCTTACACCGTAAAAGACAACGCACGAACACCAGAGCCGTTTACCTGACATGTCTCAACACAAGGGTCATGCAGAGTCAGGCAATTGACAATAACTACACACACCTGATGGCTCTTTTCCTTCCCCACAAGTTGACTGTATAAGAAGAGCACGAGGAAACAGTTGTACTTTCCCAGTCCTGGCAGCCCGGTCTTGGAACGAGTTGCTGGAGACCCTTTGAAAGGAGGAGAACCAACTGACCTTTAGAAAACTGTTGGAAACCAGACTGTTTAAATGAATTGCTTCAGGCCGAGTTGGCTCACAGTTGCTGGAAAGAATAGTGCCTGGATGCCTGCGGGCTTTTGGCGCTTTAGAAATACTCTAACATAACATGACACAGGGATAAAAGGTGGAACAAAAGAACACACTTTGAGCAAGGCAAAACGCACAAGGAAGCAGCTATTCCAGGACGGCAGTTCAAATGGAGGAGAAAGGCGGCGAGACCTGAAAGGAAGACAAGGAGGGAAGTGCCCTTGCCCTTTTTGACCCAGACCCACCAAGCCTCAGTGAAAGGAATCATAAGACCGGGAACTACAGCTTATGTGTGGTGTAACAGATGTCAACGGTGCACAGGGCCCTCCCACTCTGATAACCAAGGCGGGGAGACACGCTTGATACCGTGGTTCCTTCCTTGACTCCAGAGACAAGAAACGCCTAGGAGTTCAGAACAGCAGGTGAGTCGGAGAGATAACCGATAGTAAACCGGCTGTGTTGACTGAAGTTTGTTACCGAACTTTTAAGAAATCCCAGGGAAAGACCAGCTGCACAGTGGTCCGGAGCCACGTGTGTGCTCATTCGAAAGACTCTGACTGTTTCCCCTTTTTTTTTAAACTACAGATACCAGGAGGCCCTAGGAGAGCCCGACGCAAGAGGTCAAAGTGGTCATACAAGGGTCGAGTAAAACCGCTTGTACAATCAAAAGTCTTTAACACGTAGTGATTAGAAAGCTAGGGGAAGGGAACCCCGATTTCTGATGAACTGTGTAAATTCGCAAATGTGAACCCGGCTGAGGGATGTCCACGAATGAGAGCAAAAGGTAACACCCTGTAAACATTTTGTCGACAAGTGTGAACCCGGCTGAGGGATGTCCACAGTGAACAGTTGTTTAAAATGATCTTGAGACTCTTGAATACTAAAGGTGATAATATTGGCAGTGAAAGGCCGTAGTGAGTCTGACTGAGGGAGGCCAACGTTGTAAAAGGGTCGGAGCCCGGTTGAGGGGGATCCATGGGTAAAGGAAAATCACCCGACGTGAAGAAAAACTGAAATGAACTTTTCTTTTGTTGTTTACAGCACCTCAGGTCATCTGAGGCAAGAGACTGTGTCCAAAAGGCCAGATATTTTGGAAACGAACTGGAAGCTTGTGCTGGAGAAGCCCAGGAGTGTGCTGTGCTCGAGAGTTCCGCCTTCACCCGTGCTACAAACGTGGGGAAGGAAGACCCCAGTTATACCATCCTGACTTATCATGTTGAGTTTTCTTGTGAGCATTATCCCACACTATTTTGTAACTTAGCAGTCAGGATTGGCAATAGTTTTTTTTTGTATAGGCCCTTTTTATTTGACAAGACGCCACTAAGACTGCCTTATTATTTGATGGTTGTAGCTTGCTCCCATCTTAGATTTAGGTTTAGATGAGGCGTTTTTTTCACCCATTTAATCAGTTTAATAAACACCCTTGAACTGTGATCACTTGTGTCTGTCTATACTGCTGTCACCATGAGTTCCTTCCAGGCCACATGCACCACATTAAGAAGCCTGACTCCACAGCGTCAAAGCGACAAGAACTGATTATGGTACTGTTGGAAGGATCCAGAGCCCCTAGGACATTTGTAGAGAGGCTAGAGAATGTTTAAGCACCAACCTTACACCTTTTTACCAAAGACATAGGGCCTCATTACGACCGTGGCGGTCCGGAAATAACGGTGGCGGTAAACCCGCCGCCACCGTTGTTTCCGGACCGCCTGATCCCGACCCCTGCAGGCGGGAGGTGATGTTCCCGCCAGGTCTGACCTGGCGGGTTTAACACCGCCCGCCTGCAGGCGGACGAGGAAACACCGGCAGCATTACAAGATGCTGCCGGTGTTTCCATGATCCCGATTCCCATTGAGTCCCATAGGACTCAATGGGAATGGGGATTTACACCATTCCGCCTCCGTGATTCCCGGAAAACCGGGGTTGTGATGCCCCGGTAATTCCGGGAATCACGGAGGCGGAATGGTAATACGAGTCCGGCGTTAACCAGGCGGTTTTACCGCCTCGGTTAACGCCGGACTCGTAATGAGGCCCAGATTCTTTTTGACAATATTATAGTGATTTCGTGTTTTTTCCTTCCTTCTTAGTATCCAAAGAGCTTTCTTCATTATATTCGGCATTTCTCTGTCATCCATTACAGGGAGGGGTTTTGTAAAGTATATGTCTTCATAGAACCTTGATTGATTCGCCCTTAATTTGGGACGGCTGTAATATTGCTGTTTTGGTTGCTACTGTCTCACACTCACACCCCTCTTTAGGGTATAAACTGCCCTCTGCCCACCTTACCACAAAAGAGGATTTAGGTAGATTTCTTGACTGTGCCTGTTTTACCTTTATGATTCTGGTGGCTCTTGGTTTGTAGAAGTGTGAGGGCTGAGTGGGCGGATTAGCCACTACTCATCCTTGTACTCCAGCGGGGCAGTAGTCATTTCATCACAGGATGTGCACAGTGAGGGCCTTGCAGATACAGCAAAATACACTTTCTATTTTTCTTAATGCACATCTGAGGTCGCAGGGATGGGGGATTTAGCTCTGATTTACCATCTCTGATATTCCCATGGACAGTTTTCACCTGCGAAGGACATTGTATGTATAATGCACCCGACAGATTACTTATATCAGAGCCTTTGTCCATTCATAAATAAATTGCTTTTATGTGAACGTGTCTAAAATCAGAGAGGCATTGTCCAGCTTTCACATTTGGAATCCTAATGAAAACTGAGACTGAACTAAATGCAAAGAAAGCAACCAATGCGCCCTCTCACATGGAATCAGTCAAGTATGACGAAGACAGAGAATCCCAAAGCAATACATTTGCAAATGCAAAAGGGTGTAAGATTGACTAATGCACAGTGTGACACCGCGTTACTTAAATCACCATTGAAAATCATCTACTAATGAAGCACACTCGTGCGCAGACCATCAGAAACGTACTGGAAGCTGTGGCTATTGCAAGCCAACAGCATGATACACCCTATCTAGGTGAAATATTTGCATTAACCCCTTAAGTGCCAAGGACGAGTATGCGCGTCCTTTTTGCATAGACATGCATACATTTGTCTAGATTGTAATATGTTGTCATTCTGTTTCCCTGTTTTGTGTTTGTACTCTGATGCCTGCGGGCTCCGGCGCAATATTAACCAATAAACCTAAACATAATAGCTGCAGCTTTCTATATGGATTTTCCTTTTTTAAGTGGCTACGGGGACATCACTGGCTGCAGCCTTCATATTGTTTTTACTCCTTAGTAATTCCTCGACTTCACCCTCCATATCCCTTCCTGTAATTCCCTGCATTTGGGGGTGAGCGGGAATGTTGAGACTGTCACTTTTTTACCGCCGCCATACAAAAAGGAAAATAACCTGGAAAATGGGTAGGAAATTCTTCACGTGTGTGCAGTCTGTGCTTATAAAGACGGTCATTAAAGAAAATTAGCACATGGGGGACATTATTGACCTCCTCACAGCCAATCAGAACGTTCAGAGTGCAGTGGTACTGACTGCATCCTGAATATTCTAATTTCAAAGCCAAACAGGGAAAAAGCAATTGATCTTCCTGGTATGATTTTGTTTAACAAAACACTCCCTCTTTGGGAGAATCTTTTTTCCCACTGCAACACCCAATTTACCACACCACAGAGAAAGCTAGAAAAAAGCTTATGTTTTCTTATAAAGAAACCGTTTCTTTTTAGATGACAACTAATGCATGCTCATGTTAAAACCTTTCCAGTGCTACCAGGCTTGCCATTAAAATGCTAAATATATAAAGACATCAGAGGCGCCCTCCGGTCATTTCAGAGGGCTTCTACACATAGAACACGACGAAATATTACAATGCAAAGACTTAGAAAAAGTGCTCTTAGAAGGTAGATAAGTGCAGTGCTCAAAGTGTATGAAAATAAGTAGTGGAACTATGCTACCTGCTGGTCGGCCCTGCCCCGAACCTATTGCCATGCCCCCTCCCACACGCAATCCAAATCCCCAAACAAACACACCTGCTGTTTAAGAGAATGTTCAGTGCCGTAAACTGAAGTGCAAGTTTCAACTTCTTCCTGCACTTTGATTTTTAAAATGAATTATTCCAGAACGGTTTCATATTAAAATATAAGTATAGGAACAGTAAACCAAGTAGAGGAGCACTGCTCCCAACCGCTCCCGCCCACTTCGACCACTGCATAAGTGCTTTAAAATGTATTTATTTAAGAATTTTCATCTAGCGTGAACAAGGCAACAAGTGAATCAGAGTGCTGTACAATAAAAACAAATACAAAATAATGCAAGAAAATAATACTGTTAAAACACAATTCGGATAAAACAAACGTCAAAACAGAACACTAGATAGAAACAGATAAAATAATTAAAAAGTAGCATTCTAGAGCCAATATTTTAAAACCTTTCTCAAATATTCTGGGATATGTCGTATTTCAGGAGGAAACACCTTCCAGCATTTCACTGCTGCACCAGAGAAAGAACGGTTCAATGACACTGAACCTTTACATCTAGACATTTTGTGGCGTAGAGTCCCAACTGCAAGGCCTCTAATTCCTCCTGTTATTTTTAATGCAGCCTGTAAATAAGGGGACATCTGGAAATGAATAGCTTTATAAGTAATACACATTCATTTCAAAATAATTCTCAATTCAAGTGGAAGCCAATGCAAACTTTTTTTTTAAAAAAATTGAAAAATATGGCCACACTTCTTGGCATAAGAGGTCAGCCACATTAAAAACAAGCTTTAAAACCAGCCAAGATAGAATTTGGAAGACCTGCTAAAGGTGAATTCCCAAAATCAATACACAATACAACTAAAGATTGCACGAGTAAATGAAATTGTGTCTCAGAAAGATACGGTTTCACTGCTCTCAAAGAAAACGGGTGATCATTTGCTGATTTCACCAGTTAAGTTATTTGTGGCAACAATAAAATGAAAAAAATCTGAAAAGAAACCCAGAGAATTTGCGGGGTTGTCAAGGACTAAGGAGAGCACTGGGAATATTCAATAAGAGAAGCCCTCACAGCAGAGATAATGGAGACTCCGTTTGGGAGGGGTTCAATTTCAGAAAATTAGACACCATCCAAGTCTCAAAATCTTGTAGTCACTCTCCATAGCATTTCAAATCACCATCACAGAAATGTTTAACATAAATCTATCTATCATTAGCATATTTATTTATTTAATTTATTTGTAACGCGCTGGGACAACGCCCACGGGCATAGAAGCGCGGGAACAAAACAGACAACGACACAATCAAAAAAATAAGGCAAACATTTCAGTGAACCAAGCCGGAGAGTCCATGGTGGAGTGAGTAAGCGAGATGGCTACGTTTAATCAAATAGGAAGTCTTCAACCTGCCCCTAAAACTTGACGTTGCCCCACACAGTCTAAGATCCGTATTGATGCATACACACATTATATATTGTACTCACATTTCCTAATGGTTCCACACATAAGTTAAAAGCAATACCTGATAGGATTGACCGTTCAGGCCCTCCGAACAGAAGTGGTAAGGGAACAAAGCACACTTGACCATTTGATACTCACTGATAGCGGCTAGCTAACACTGAGCACATCCACTCCTGTACTAATCCTGTAATCTCAATCCGCTGTGAGGGAGTTTCCAGGAGTTCCTCATGATCAGTCATGTCGAACTCTTCCAACAAATCTCAGAGTACCAGCAGGCAAGAGCTTCCATCATCCAAAATATCAAACACATCGTCTCCAATATACAGAGTAGTTGATTCTGTACTACACCGAGCTTGAGAGCCAGACTGAAAGACCGCCAGTCAAATAGGGCTTTTTATCCAGTCATTTAATTGGTCGGCAACCACTTTAACAATTTACTGAAAAAGAGAAAAAAAAGTAAAAGGTTGGAAATTAGCAAATCAATCCATTTCTTGATTAGGCTTTTTTGGTAATGGGCGCACATGTCACATTTTCAGAGAATGTGGAAAATAGCCCCTTTCCAAAGATTAATGGACCAATTGTAGAAAAAAGGGGCAGAAATGGGAATAAAATCTTTAATCACGGCACAGTCATCAATATATTCAAAGACCCGGGATGATCATAGAAGGTATTTAGATTGGGGCAGTCGACATAGGGTGGGCAAGGAAGCGTCAGGGTAATGGATGGGAGAAGAGTGGGCGAAGAGGTGGAAGCAGTGAGCGACAACCATTTAATGTCTATTGTTTCGAGGTATGAGTCCAACCGGGGGTAGCTTTATACGATCACCCCGATCAAATCAATAGCCATTGGTTGAAGCTTCTTCAAATAGGTTGTTTTGTAGGTGTTGGGTTGAGGGCATACACATGTTTTGGGATTCTGTGCATCCAGTTTTTTCCCCCAAAGTCACTCTCATTTTAACCTTTGTTGGCAGAAATTATGTAGCTTGGAGGAATACCGATTTATAGATAGGATATTGTCAGGCACAGTTTCTGGTGGTACCCTGGGTTGTTATTTCTGAATTATTTGTACATGCTTGACAGAATGTTTTAATTAATCCTCAATTTAAGATTCTTTATCTCCAACATGAATACAGGGGCTCATCCCATTGAGGAGGGGCCTTTCATAGGAGATTCTGCTGCCAGTGGATTCCTCTTCGATTATGACCCATCAAGGCTGAGAAAACCCCACCTAACCAATAAAAGATGTTTTCCAGTCATGATTCTTCATCATACGCCATGGGCCAGAGCCAGACCTCCACTGCAGAAGTGGCCTATGTACCTACCTCGGGCTGTGGCAGGTTTTGCAAAACAGAATAGTGCTATGTACAACACAAGCTATGCAGAGAGTTCGGTAATCGAGCTGCTATAGTAGAAACTACTGAGACTGAGTTTGGAGCCTTTTCTGGACTCATGATTAATTCCCAGAATTCTGCGATCTATATGATCCGCGAGGCAGTGGGTCATCACGTAGCACACTTTGGGATAGACATTGTTGCTGATGATTTCAATTATCTGGGGATATGGAAAGTAATGTGGCTGAGCTGTCACGCATACTCCAAATACATTCAAAAGAAAAGAATATTTTTTATACTGCTCGAGATTCTCATAACACATATGCTTCAATGGTGAAGGCTTGAGGAAAGTGCAATTCCAAAATGGTTTATTCCAGAAAGGGACTGATTGATGTCTCAGTCTGACAGACACAGAAATGTGCAGCCAACATGTGTTTCGACCATAGGTATTTGTCAAGGCTGTCATAAAACCAAGTACAGATGAGATTGAATGTCATTCATAATGCAGATTACAAATGGATTGAGAGATATATTGGCCCAATATGAAGATAAACACGTGTTTGCAAACCATGCCTTTTCCCAATATATCATCCTGTGGCAGTGGTATATTGATGATATCATCATTGTATGGAAGGGCACTGCAGAATTGCTTTTGGAATTTACTAACTTTTTCAAGTTAAAACTGAGCATCCTTAGCGACAATTTGAGCATTGACTTCTTAAATTTGCACATATGTCAATGATGGGAAGATTGAAACAACTATGTTTTGCAAACCCACAGAAGTCAGTTCTATATTGCATGCTAAGAGCTGCCACCGCAAATCCACAGTGGGTGATATTCCAGTGGGTGAATGTTATAGAGCACGCAGGCATTGTAGTAAAGAGAACACATGTGTGTCAGAGTGTGCCATTTTGAAGAAAAGGTTTCAGCCAAGGGGCTATTCTAAGTATGTGATCCAAGCGTCACAATCAAACTTTGAGAATATGACAAGACAGAGCATGATTTCACTGCAAGTGTAGAAAGAATCTCTCTAGTGTATAAATTGGTGCGCACGCATTGGCATTTGCGCTTAATGGACAGGTTTTCTAAATCCCACGTATTTCCTCCAATCCAATCCTGATCTGCAGTATCCTTTGTCTAGTCGTTATTCTGATCATTTGCACCAGACCGCTATCCCTTTCCCACGGTTCTATGTTATTACAAAAAATCAAAAAAAAAGTGAATGAAATGATACCAAACCCCCCGCCCCCCCACCCACACTTTATAACCCTTTAGCCCCAGCCCCCATACATTTATTATTGGTTATTGTTTGGGTACTATTTCATTCATTGTTTCCCCCCATATAATCACTGCATACCCTTTCCCCCATTGCTTATCATCAGTTTTTATGGAAACAAGTATGGAAATGACTGACATAGCAAAGTCACGGCCTGCGATCTGTGTCTCTTCCCAAAATAAAAGTTACCAAGCCTACATCACAACTCACCCAGCCAGCTGCAGTTTTCCTCATAGCTTACCATTGTTTTTTGAGAAAAGACAGTGAACATGTTGTGTAAACAACAAATAAATGGATCCCTCCATCACAAATGTGACCATGACTAGAAATGAGTCCAAGACGCAAAGTACTCTTATTATGATTTGTATTCAAATATAAATTAAAAACATGGCTTTAAAGTGTTTCAAAATAACCAACGGCAGATTGCAACAATTACCCATGTGTGTCCTGCAACATAAACCCATGTGTGTCCTGCAACATAAACCCATGTGTATCCTGCAACATAAACCCATGTGAGTCCCGCAACATAAACCCACGTGTATCCTGCAACATAAACCCATGTGTATCCTGCAACATAAACCCATGTGTATCCTGCAACATAAACCCATGTGAGTCCCGCAACATAAACCCACGTGTATCCTGAAACATAAACCCATGTGAGTCCCGCAACATAAACCCATGTGTATCCTGCAACATAAACCCATGTGAGTCCCGCAACATAAACCCATGTGAGTCCCGCAACATAAACCAATGCGTATCCTGCAACATAAACCCATGTGTATCCTGAAACATAAACCCATGTGAGTCCCGCAACATAAACCCATGTGAGTCCCGCAACATAAACCCATGTGAGTCCCGCAACATAAACCCATGTGTATCCCGCAACATAAACCCATGTGAGTCCCGCAACATAAACCCATGTGAGTCCCGCAACATAAACCAATGCGTATCCTGCAACATAAACCCATGTGTATCCCGCAACATAAACCCATGTGAGTCCCGCAACATAAACCCATATGTATCCTGCAACATAAACCCATGTGAGTCCCGCAACATAAACCCACGTGTATCCTGCAACATAAACCCATGTGTATCCCGCAACATAAACCCATGTGAGTCCTGCAACATAAACCCATGTGAGTCCCGCAACATAAACCCATGTGAGTCCCGCAACATAAACCCATGTGTATCCTGCAACATAAACCCATGTGTATCCCGCAACATAAACCCATGTGAGTCCCGCAACATAAACCCATATGTATCCTGCAACATAAACCCATGTGAGTCCCGCAACATAAACCCATGTGTATCCTGCAACATAAACCCATGTGTATCCCGCAACATAAACCCATGTGTATCCCGCAACATAAACCCATGTGAGTCCCGCAACATAAACCCATGTGTATCCTGCAACATAAACACATGTGTATCCCGCAACATAAACCCATGTGAGTCCCGCAACATAAACCCATGTGAGTCCCGCAACATAAACACATGTGAGTCCCGCAACATAAACCCATGTGTATCCCGCAACATAAACCCATATGTATCCTGCAACATAAACCCATGTGTATCCCGCAACATAAACCCATGTGAGTCCCGCAACATAAACCCATATGTATCCTGCAACATAAACCCATGTGAGTCCCGCAACATAAACCCATGTGTATCCCGCAACATAAACCCATATGTATCCTGCAACATAAACCCATGTGTGTCCTGCAACATAAACCAATGTGTATCCCGCAACATAAACCCATATGTATCCTGCAACATAAACCCATGTGAGTCCCGCAACATAAACCCACGTGTATCCTGCAACATAAACCCATGTGTATCCCGCAACATAAACCCATGTGAGTCCCGCAACATAAACCCATGTGAGTCCCGCAACATAAACCCATGTGAGTCCCGCAACATAAACCCATGTGTATCCTGCAACATAAACCCATGTGTATCCTGCAACATAAACCCATGTGTATCCCGCAACATAAACCCATGTGTATCCTGCAACATAAACCCATGTGTATCCCGCAACATAAACCCATATGTATCCTGCAACATAAACCCATGTGAGTCCCGCAACATAAACCCACGTGTATCCTGCAACATAAACCCATGTGTATCCCGCAACATAAACCCATGTGAGTCCCGCAACATAAACCCATGTGAGTCCCGCAACATAAACCCATGTGAGTCCCGCAACATAAACCCATGTGTATCCTGCAACATAAACCCATGTGTATCCTGCAACATAAACCCATGTGTATCCCGCAACATAAACCCATGTGTATCCTGCAACATAAACCCATGTGTATCCTGCAACATAAACCCATATGTATCCTGCAACATAAACCCATGTGAGTCCCGCAACATAAACCCATGTGTATCCTGCAACATAAACCCATGTGTATCCCGCAACATAAACCCATGTGAGTCCCGCAACATAAACCCATGTGAGTCCCGCAACATAAACCCACGTGTATCCTGCAACATAAACCCATGTGTATCCCGCAACATAAACCCATGTGAGTCCCGCAACATAAACCCATATGTATCCTGCAACATAAACCCATGTGAGTCCCGCAACATAAACCCACGTGTATCCTGCAACATAAACCCATGTGTATCCCGCAACATAAACCCATGTGAGTCCCGCAACATAAACCCATATGTATCCTGCAACATAAACCCATGTGAGTCCCGCAACATAAACCCACGTGTATCCTGCAACATAAACCCACGTGTATCCTGCAACATAAACCCATGTGTATCCCGCAACATAAACCCATGTGTATCCCGCAACATAAACCCATGTGAGTCCCGCAACATAAACCCATGTGTATCCTGCAACATAAACCCACGTGTATCCTGCAACATAAACCCATGAGAGTCCCGCAACATAAACCCATGTGAGTCCCGCAACATAAACCCATATGTATCCTGCAACATAAACCCATGTGAGTCCCGCAACATAAACCCACGTGTATCCTGCAACATAAACCCATGTGTGTCCCGCAACATAAACCCATGTGAGTCCCGCAACATAAACCCATATGTATCCTGCAACATAAACCCATGTGAGTCCCGCAACATAAACCCATGTGTATCCTGCAACATAAACCCATGTGTATCCTGCAACATAAACCCATGTGTATCCCGCAACATAAACCCATGTGAGTCCCGCAACATAAACCCATGTGAGTCCCGCAACATAAACCCATGTGAGTCCCGCAACATAAACCTATATGTATCCTGCAACATAAACCCATGTGAGTCCCGCAACATAAACCCATGTGTATCCTGCAACATAAACCCATGTGTATCCCGCAACATAAACCCATGTGAGTCCCGCAACATAAACCCATGTGAGTCCCGCAACATAAACCTATATGTATCCTGCAACATTAACCCATGTGAGTCCCGCAACATAAACCCATGCGAGTCCCGCAACATAAACCCATATGTATCCCGCAACATAAACCCATGTGAGTCCCGCAACATAAACCCATGTGTATCCTGCAACATAAACCCATGTGTATCCCGCAACATAAACCCATGTGTATCCTGCAACATAAACCCATGTGAGTCCTGCAACATAAACCCATGTGAGTCCTGCAACATAAACCCATGTGTATCCTGCAACATAAACCCATGTGAGTCCCGCAACATAAACCCATATGTATCCTGCAACATAAACCCATGTGAGTCCCGCAACATAAATCCATGTGAGTCCTGCAACATAAACCCATGTGTATCCCGCAACATAAACCCATGTGAGTCCCGCAACATAAACCCATGTGAGTCCTGCAACATAAACCCATGTGTATCCTGCAACATAAACCCATGTGAGTCCCGCAACATAAACCCATGTGAGTCCCGCAACATAAACTTATATGTATTCTGCAACATAAACCCATGTGAGTCCCGCAACATAAACCCATGTGTATCCTGCAACATAAACCCATGTGTATCCCGCAACATAAACCCATGTGAGTCCCGCAACATAAACCCATGTGAGTCCCGCAACATAAACCCATATGTATCCTGCAACATAAACCCATGTGAGTCCCGCAACATAAACCCATGTGTATCCTGCAACATAAACCCATGTGTATCCCGCAACATAAACCCATGTGAGTCCCGCAACATAAACCCATATGTATCCTGCAACATAAACCCATGTGAGTCCCGCAACATAAACCCATGTGTACCCTGCAACATAAACCCATGTGTATCCCGCAACATAAACCCATGTGAGTCCCGCAACATAAACCCATGTGAGTCCCGCAACATAAACCCATGTGTATCCTTCCAGAAACTGAACAAACCAACCAAGGGGAAGATAAAATGAACTTAGTGAAGCTATTCCCCGAAATGTAAACATCAAGGCTGGTCCTGATTCTTCTAGCCCCGTTTTGGCAGATAGAGGTAGTTAAAAATGGCCTGTCATTCTTAATATTTTCAATACTTCAAGCTCTTGTTTGAAATACTAGTTGTATGCTTTCTGGGGTCATGAACCACATTACCAATCAAGGTACAACAAAGTCCACACAAGGCCTCTCTGCTACGATTTGCTGGGGGCTGATGTTCCCGGTCTTTCAAGGTGGATGCAAGAGTGTGGCTATACCCTCCCTCGCAAACTCCTTTTCTCTCTCTGGGGCCTCTGGGCTAGATCTCGCTCGCTCTTTGCAACTACCATGACCCCACTCCCCTTCAGTTTAGCAGCACAATTTTGATACCTCCTCCTGGCTCCTGTACCTGACTTGGACCCCCTGGTCTAACAGACTCTTCCTAGACTAGCTAGCTTGTCTCACATCTCCTCTGACTCCATGTCCAGTAGTTGCCCTTTCTCCAACACCTAAGGTGCACTTTCCAACTTCCTCATGATCTCTTTCTCCCTCTTCTTTGACTCTTCTTCTAGTCTCTAATTTCTCACTCTGCAACTTTTTCACTACTTTGTGCACGACTGTTCTGCTTTCATTATATTTCTCTCTCTCTTACCTTCTCCTCCGTGGGCATAGCTATCACCTCTCTCCAACAAGTTAATTCTTTATTAACACTGTCAGCTGATTTAGCCTTCTGTGACAGAAAATACAAAATACAGTATCCAGATAAAAACACATCAAAATAAAAATCCATTAAATACAAATCGTCTAAAAGATAATGGTTAAAATGCATCTGGAAGACAATGACGACCTAAAACTACATAAACTACTTAAAAGGTGATGCACATGACCATCCACATGGAAGGTTGGGTGCTATCTGGGGAGAGCCAGGGGAAAATAATGAAAAGTAAACATAAATAATTCTAATGCTCGCAGCCCCAGATCGGTTCCATGTGTTAATATCCCCACAGAAATATCACCATACAAAAATATCGCCATATTGTTGTGGCGGTGTTAAGGCATGGAACCTGCGGGGGACACCCTCGCAACCCCTGCATTATTTAAAGGAGCAGGGAACACCCCAAAAATTACCGCCCCAAAAAATATTGCTGATGGCCGTTCCAGACGGCCATATACAGCGATATTTTTGGTGGGAATAATACGTAGTGATACCCCCAGATTTAGTCCCATATTATTCTCGGTGGGATACATGAGAAAAGCACCTTGGCAGTGTTGAAAATGTGCTTCACTGCTTCATCACCTTCTTCAGTTGACGGTACACATGGGAACAAGCCATGGAACCCAAATGGAACGCTCCATAGTGCATGAACACAAGGGACGCTTGCTGAAGTAGTCACTCGTCGACTTACTGCAAGCAAAGGGACGGAACTGCTCACATCGCTACAGCACCACAAAGGCATCACCGACTATCAAGAGAGTCCGTGTCGCCATCTCTGCCTGCCACCCTCACTACACAGAGTAATGAAAAAAATATTGCCTTTTCATGTGACGCACACCCAGAGCACATGATTGGACAATCCCCTGAGGGAAGGAGAGTACAGGGCCACATCCCTGTAAAGCAGGAGCAATCCTTCTTCCCTTTGGTACCCTGGGTTGCTATTCCTGAATTATTTGTACATCCTTGACAGAATGTTTTAATTAATCCTCAATTTAAGATTCTATATCTCCAACATGAATACGGGGGCTCATCCCATTGAGGAGGGGCCTTTCATAGGAGATTCTGCTGCCAGCGGATTCCTCTCCGATTATGACCCGTCAAGGCTAATGAAAACCCCACTTAACCAATAAAAGATGATGTCCAATCATGATTCTTCATCATACACCATAGGCCAGAGCCAGACCTCCACTGCAGAAGTGGCCTAAGTACCTTCCTGGGGCTGTGGCAGGTTTTTCAAAACAGAATAGTGCTATGTACAACACAAGCTATGCAGAGAGTTGGGTAATTGAGCGTGCTATAGTAAAAACTACTACCCATGAACATCTGAGAGTTTTACTATTGGCCACAATATTGGCATCAAGCTACCAGCAGGTGGCTTGGCACCGGCCATGGTGGATGGAGGGTTTGGAGTTCTGGCCTGTAAATCTTGTTATATCCTGAGCCCCCTTTGCACCCTGAGGGTCGAATAATGCTGGGCAAGGGTGCAGTGGCCTCCTGACTCACCTTTGTTTCCAGCTGAATGTGGGAGTAGCAGGCAGAAACCATGAGCGGGAGGGGTGCTTTCTTGCTGGCTCTGTTTGGCCCTATATGGGATGCAGTTGGGTTGGTGTGGAGTGAGCGTGGAGGTAGAGGAGCATTGCTGCATGCAGCGCTATGCCGGGCGCGTTCTGCACCGCATCCTGGTTCTGTACTGGTGGAGCTCAGGGCAAGGATAGGGGCTGTAACGTTTGTCTCCTGGCATCAGTGGATTCTTCAGCCCATGGACTTCAATGGCAATCAGACTGTTGATGAGTCCCCATGCCCAGCATGGTCAGAAGTGCAGAATGTTGCACTGGTGCTTTTCAAGTACTGCGAGGGCCGCACCCCAGTAAAGCAGGAGGAGTCCTTCCTTTTGGCGCACCTTCCTTTGACGCAGACCCTGAGCACCTGATTGGACAAACCCTACAATCCCATTTCCAATTTCTGCCATCCGCAAAATCCCCAGATGTGGCTTTTGTGCTGCGTGCAGGTGTGGGGGAATAACTTGCAATCAGTGTAGGGGGAGTTCGTGATAAGGGGCGGCTCTTAAAAGAGCCGTTTTCTTTTTTTCTTTTTTTTAGATGCTTTTAGAGAAACACCTTTTTCGGTTTTTATTTGCTTTTGTGTTTTCTTGTGCTCAATTTTTTACAGTAAACTGTATCCTGTAGATGGGCAAACAAAACTGCATTGCCAATTGGTGACAACAAAATGCCATTTTCTTGGAAAAACTCCACATTTCTACAACTAATGAGGCCCTTGTTGCAGAAGAACATTTCACGAGCGGACAAAAAAGTATACATGCTTCTCTTGATGAGACACCTTCCTACGTCTGGCTCAGAACAACATCCATGAGCAGTGGCCCACACTCTTCGTGGTATTATGGATGAGAAAAGCACCGTGGCAGTGGGAAAAAGCATCCTCACGACATCCAGAAATCTCCTCAGTCGACAGAACAAATCTAAGCAAGCCACGTAATCCATATGCATGCCGCCGTAGTGGATGACGATAACATCTACTGTTGCAAAAGTGACCATGTCTTCGCAAAGTGCATGCATATCGGCGAAATTGCACTCATACACAACGTTCCACAATGTGTCCACTCCTTCCAAACCAAAATTGCTGTCAAAGTGTCTTTCCAGGGCATAGTTGTGCAGATCTGTGACAAAGGGATCACCTACAGTCAACACAATGCGTTTCGCCATGTCAGTCACCCTCAGTATGCAGAGTATAATGTACAACAGTTTCACCGCCCTTTCTGTGAACCACACCCCCAGTACCTGATTGGATAATCCCCACAGTGCCATATCAATTGTGCAGCATGGTGCGAAGGGCAAATTGTGGCAAGTGCGCTTCCAAAAGTATTGTGTTGTATTGTATTTATTGTGTTTATATAGCGCTTTAATCCGAAAACGCTTTACATTTTAACAACAGAATACATATAACATTATAACAGTAGAAGCAATTTACAGTTCTGAATAAAACGAACAAAACAGTAAGTAGAGCAATTAAACTGTGAGGTAAGAGGGAAGGGTGAGGAAGGGACAGAGGAGGGAAACAGAAGGGGTATAAGGGTAAGAATGAGGGAGGGTAGGGAGAAGGGGAAGGTAGAGGATCATAGGGAAGATTCGAGGGAAGGAGAGTACAGGGCCACATCCCTGTAAAGCAGGAGCAGTCCTTCTTCTCTGCAGCACTACCTCATTGGGTTACAGATAAATTGGCAGACATGCATCCATCAATCGCATCACAGCTGCCATCATACAACACTGGCACTCCTGTACAACACTTCAAATGTAAGGTTACACATTCACAGTACAAGTGTGCCATTCCAAAGCACGTCCACTACAAAGTTCAGTAAAAGTATGCACGATTTCTCCATGCGCATACATCCACATGGCCACCCAGGAAGAGGCATGTTTAATCCTGAAAGTACTGCGGAATCCGCTACCTTTTCCTGCTAGTGAGGGAGGTGTGGGGTTTGGCGGGGGAAGCAATATGAAGCTGGGTAGGTGAATGGGTCCTCCATCGTAGATGTAGAAAGGTTCTTTTTTGCGTGCAAGCAACTTATTTAGTTTTTTCTCTTTATATGCATTTCTGTTTGCTTCTCCTCACATTTTTACCACATTCTGATCAATTCTTCTTGCACAGTGTAAAAGAAAACAGCATTGCCAATGGCGTTCAAATAAATGCCATTTCTACGGAACCACTGCATATTTTGCGACCTCATGATCTCATAGTGGGTGGAGAACATGCCAGCAGTCTGCATAAATTCAAACATGCTTCTGTTTATAACACACCTTTCGACCTCTGGCTGGGACAATTTACACCGTCATGGGCCCATACTGCTCTTGGTGTAATGCATGAGAAAACGACCTTGGCAGTAGGAAAAATCTGCATCACTGCGTTCAGCAACCTCTTCAGGTGACGGATTAAATGTCCACCCGACATGTAACCCAAATGTAGACTTGCATAGAGCACCACAACAAAGTCGATGTTCGTGACGGAGGCC
The DNA here is from genome assembly GCF_040938575.1 of Ambystoma mexicanum. NCBI lineage: Eukaryota > Metazoa > Chordata > Amphibia > Caudata > Ambystomatidae > Ambystoma > Ambystoma mexicanum. The sequence continues at coordinate 140,029,989 of NC_090930.1, read as the reverse complement.
ACATATCTGCAAAGGCGAACCATCCCGCCAACACCGCGGTCACCCTGACTGTGCGTCTCTCTATCTCGACCAACCTCACGACACAGTAATGGGACGAAATGGTACCCCCCTTCCTGTCAACCACACTCTAAACACCTAATTGCCTATTTCCCACAATTCCATTTCCATGGCCACCATGCTCATAATGGCAGGATGTGGCACATATATCTTTCCCATCTGCAGTGAAGGCCACGGCCCAGTATCGCAGACACAATGCTTCTTCCCTTTGCACTGGCATTTTTGCAGCACTCTCTGCATTGCAAACTATCATTTCTGTACACCACTCCATATTTACCATTAAACACTCTCAGTGCACGTTCCGTTTGATTCCAAATTCCCTCCACCAGAAACTTCTGCTAAAGAATGCACGATTGCAGCATCCACAAAGATCCTGAAGCGCACCCAGGATACCTTTGGCCATGCACACAACAGTGCAGCCCTAGCCCACACCTACCACAACACTATAGATCCATGCATGCGACCATGTGGGCAGCTAACATTATAAACAAATGTAACATGTGTAGCAGCACTTCTACCCAACTTCCCCACACCATAAAACACCCATTCATGAAAACTTGTCACAATTAGCAGAGTCCACAAACATATCGCAGCCTGTACCACCCCTACCCACTGCCATTCACAAAGTATTGTGTCACTGGCAAGCTAAGCAGAACATCTTCACAACATTGGGCCTACTTCAATAAATCTGCACACAGCAGAGTAACCAAGCACCTATAAAATGCACTTCAACCATACCCTCATCCATACTCACAGTATAGAAACACTGCACCCTGTGGTCAAACTGCACAACTTCTCACTGCACCATTTCCTGCCGTACACCAAATACTCTAGCATGTTGCAGCTATCATCACAGCCATGGAACACACAATATACACTTTTCAACTCACTTGTGCTGCTGTAGCATGTCTACAATGTGCTCCACACCCATTCTCCAAAGATCACCACCCTGTGCCTGAAGCACTGTCAATACTGAATTACTGCAGTGGGTGTGCCCCTGTCACGCTCACCTGATTCCCACGGAGGCGCAGGTCTGGCTTCGAGTGCTGATGCTTCTTCTATGGTGAAGCGCAGGGCTCTGAAGATGGACTCTCTGGCTCGCAGGAATATTCCCCTGTGCGTGAAAAGGGAGTATTACCCACTGACGGAATAATGCTCAAGCCTCCCACTCCCTTCCAACCCTCCACGATACCCTTCCTCGATTCCCCGTGAAGTCTCACCTTAGGGTCTGGGAGGATGAGTTCTCCATCCTGCTTCTGATGCAGGGGCGCGTTGAAACCCAGTTACTTCACTGGATTGAGGTTTGATGGGAGTTCAAATAAGTTTGACTATTCAGGTAAGGCGCTGTAAGAGTTCTGTAGCAAGTTCAAAAGTTCAAGCTTAATAATAATGTTCATTGTCTTATTGCAGCAAGCGCTAACGCTTATGTCTTTTTCCCCTTAGGGGCCGGGGTTCGGAATGCCAGAGATATGGCGCCGACCCGAAGTGAAACGTGCAGTTCCAGTAAATGACAGGTAAGTTCTGGATGAGCGTTCGGGTAATGTCTTTGCATTCGCTCATTCAATGTCTTTGTCTTTTTTCCCCATAGGGGCCGCGGTCCGGAATGCCAGGAAGCGGCAGGACCCGAAATGAAATGGGAATGGCCCAACAGGTAAGTCTTAGAAGGAAACTGAGCTTTTCCTATTCCCTTCCTTCTCTCACCTTGTGTTCTTGTCTTTTTCTCTCTAGGCTCTGGGAAGTGGCTGCGGATCCGGATGATCGCTTCTGAAGATGGAGGTGCCCAGGAAAGGTGAGTGAAATGCAGCGCTGCAGCGATCGAAGCGAAATGCTTTTAAAATGATGTCTTTCCTTTCAGGATTGTCGGAGTGATGTCTCCGTGATGCAGCTTTAGCAGGTAAGGTCTTCTTTCTCCCCAATTCTCTCTTAGCAGGTGACCCAGGATGCTGACAGGCGTGGCTGAAGTCCAGATGCAGGAGCTGACACGGTGAGCGTCCAGCTGCGAGGAGCAGAACAACGCGAAGCGTGAGTTGCTGATCGGGCGTGGTTTAAATAGCTTTGGAAGAAGTTCCAGGTATGTATCCTTCCACCGAACAGGTATGTATCCTTCCCCGACCACACCCAGGGGAAAGTAGTCCCACAGGTAAAGTAGTTCCATTCAGGCCTCAAGAGGGCCTGGATGTAGCAGCATGGTCTGCATCAGGCAAGTGCACATTAAAACACTTGAACACTTGTCTAGCTTTATGAGCCTGGTGCCTAAGGCGCCAGGACAGGGGTCCAACATTAGCCTGGCGCCTAAGGCGCCAGGACTGTGTCCAAAGGGCCCCAGCTTGGGCCCGCTGGCACTTCCCTGGGGGGAATGATGCCTGCCTCTGGGGTTGCTGGGTCGGACCTGGCTCCTTAGAGGTAGGCATCATGACAGTACCCCCCCTCAAGGCCCCTCCCAAGGTTGTTCCCTCCGGGGGTCTTGGCTTGTTCGGAAATCTCCGATGGAACCTTTGTATTAATCGAGGTGCGTGAACATGGTTACTAGGCTCCCACGATCTCTCCTGAGGTCCATATCCCTTCCAGTCAACAAGATAGAAGAGTTTGGACTTTAACACCTTGGAGTCTGAAATGTCTTTAACTTCGAATTCTAATTCCCCATCAATTTGAACTGGGTCTGGAGGCTTGGACAGTCGGGTCCCTGGTTGTACTGGCTTCAAAAGTGATGCATGAAAAACTGGATGAATACGCATAAAAGGCCACGGGATTGATTACAGCCTTGATGGGATAAGGTCCTAAGAATCTGGGATTGAAGGTTTGCGGGCCCTTGAGGGGTAAATGTTTCGTTGCTAGCCATACCTGGTCTCCTACTTGGTAAGGAGGAGTTTTACTTCGGTGCAAATCAGCGTTTTCTTTATACTTTTTCTTGGCTTGCTATAGATGAGTTGCAGCTTCTTTGAAGGCTTGGGTTATTGTGGAATGCAGATGATTTACTGCGGGCACTTCCAGGGTCAGAGGTGGATCTAGATCAGAGGTCCGAGGATGGTGACCATACAAAGTATAAAAAGGAGTTTGTCCGGTTCCAGAATGCACTGAATTGTTGTATGCATATTCTGCGATCCAAAGGATGTCTTTCCAATTTAACTCGGATTGGTGTAACATGCACCGAAGATATTGCTCGAGAGTCTGATTGGTTCTCTCGGTTTGTCCGTCGGTCTGGGGGTGGTGGCTGGTGGATAACCGCACATCTATTTGTGCTAGTTGGCAACACTTCTTCCAAAAATGGGAGATAAATTGACTTCCACGATCCGAGACTAATATGGAAGGGAAACCATGTATGCGAATTATATTCTCCAGAAATTCCTTGGCCAAGGTGGAAGCTGAAGGCAAACCTTTTGAAGGGATAAAGTGGGCCATTTTGGAGAATAGATCCACAATTACAAGGATAGTGTTGTAACCAGCACAAGGAGGCAGGTCTGTTATAAAGTCCATTGACAAGGTGTGCCATGGTGCCGGTGGAATATCTAAGGGTTGAAGTAGGCCGGCTGGCCTTTTCTTTTGACCCTTGTTTTGGGCGCAAATTCCGCAAGACAATACCAAAGACTTTATGTCTTTTCTCCAAGAAGGCCACCAGAAGTGGCTTTTGATTTTCTCCTCCGTTTTAGCGATACCAGGGTGTCCTTCCATTAATGATTCATGATGATGGGCAATAACAAGTTTTTGCAATTCTTTACTAGGCAGAAACAACCGCTTCTGGAAGTAGGGTAAGTCATCCTTAACGGTGTAATGAGGACCCTTTTGACTCCATTCCAGTAAGGCTGAAGAGTCTAGAAGTTGTTTTACTTGCGTTTGGATGTCCTCAATAGTTTGCAATGAAGTTAGGACTAAGATTCTTTGTTCAGTTATGATTGGCACAGGTTCTAAACTCGAATTGGGTTCTTCCATGCCAATCTAGGATAAGGCGTCCGCTTTACCATTCTTGCAGCCAGGGCGATAGGTAATTACAAAATCAAATTCCGCAAACAATAGAGCCCATCGGAGTTGTCGTGAAGATTGAGCTTTGGCTGTCTTTAAATACTGTAAATTTCTGTGGTCCGTAATTACGGTGATGGTGTGTCTTGCCCCGAGAAGGTAGTGACGCCAAGCCTTGAAAGCAGATTTAATAGCCAGTAACTCTTTGTTGGTAATTGCGTAGTTGATTTCAGGAGGAGAAAATTTCCTGGACCAAAAGGCCACAGGGTGTAGTTGGTTAGTTTCTGGGTCTCTTTGCGACAGGACAGCTCCCATGGCCGAACTGGATGCGTCGGTTTCCACAATGTAAGGGAGATCTGGGTGCGGGTGCTTCAATATAGGTGCAGAGGTGAATTTGGTTTTCAGGTCCTGAAAGGCTTGTTCGGCCTCAAGAGTCCATTCAAAGCGTTTGTTTTTCTTTAGGAGAGCTGTGATGGGTTGGACTGTTCGGCAAAATTCCGGGATGAATCTTCGATAGAAATTGGAGAAGCCGAGCATGCTCTGAACTCCCTTCACCGAGCTAGGAGATGGCCATTTGAGGATGGCATCCACCTTTCGCGAGTCCATTCGGACTCCTTGAGGTGTCAGGATGAATCCGAGAAACTCCACTTCTGTGGTATGAAAAACGCATTTTTCGAGCTTTGCTAGTAGTCTGTGCTGGCGCAATTTCTCAAGAACTGCCCTAACATGTTTTCTGTGATCGGATTCTGAAGAAGAGTACACCAGGATGTCGTCAATATAAACAACGACACAGACGTCGATAAGTTCCCGAAGAACATCATTCATAAAGTACTGAAAGGCGGCAGGTGCATTGCACAAACCGAAAGGCATCACCTGATATTCGAAGAGCCCAAATTTGGTGCGGAATGCACTCTTCCATTCGTCGCCTTCTTTTATACGCACCAGGTGATAAGCTCCTCGGAGATCTAACCTGGTGTACACACAAGCGTCTTTCACCTGGTCGATAAGCTCAGGGATCAAGGGCAGAGGATAACGATTCTTAATCGTTATTTGATTTAGGGCGCGATAGTCTATACATGTTCTAAGGTCGCCCTCTTTTTTCGGCACGAAGAACAGACCTGAGGAGACAGGAGACTTGGACGGGCGAATAAAACCATTGGCTAGGTACTGATCTAAATACTGACGCAAATGTAGGTTCTCAGGTTCCGTAAGAGCATAAATCCTACTACAAGGTAGTTGAGCATTGGGTACCAGATCGATTTGGCAATCATAAGACCGATGGGGAGGTAACGTGTTAGCCTGTTCTTTCTGAAAAACGTCTTGGAATTCTTGGTATTCTGACGGTAGCTGTACAGGGGTGGAAGTTGCTGAGGCTAGACCCATAACTGAATTTCTTGGGTAACAAGTTGGTTCACAATCAGGAAAACTTATCTTCTTTGCTCGCCAGTCAATTCTGGGATTATGTGTTTCTAACCAAGGAATTCCAAGAATTACTTGAAATTGTGGGGCCTTGATCACATCAAACACGATTGCTTCCCGATGTCCATCCTGACCCACCAGTGTAATTTCAACAGTGGAATGCGTTACAGGCCCTGAGGCTATTTCCGTTCCATCTACTGTAGTAATGACATCTTGGGTTACTTTGGGGCGGAGAGGGAGCTTAATCCTGGAAGCCAATTCACGGTCTATGTAATCCACTGTCGATGTATGCTTTTATAGCATGCAACAGCTGAGGCTGTTTTGGGTCCACAAGCACCATTGGCATGACAAAATGCGAGGTCAAAGAGTTTGTTTTCAAGCTCGGCAAGCGGACCCCTACACTTGTCGGGCTAGGTCGTTTCCCGAATCAGGTGTCAAAAATTCGTTATCAGTGGCTCCAACCACCTTCTTAGGTGGTTTAACCGGACAATTTCGAAGAAAGTGACCGGAAGTCCAGCAATACAGACAAAGTTGCATTTGCCGCCTTCTCTCTCGTTCCTTCTGCGTTAATGGTCCTTTAACACCGCCGATTTGCAAAGGTTCGGATATGTCGGTACTCTTGGAGTTAGCGTGGATTTTGATCGGTACTCGGGTTTCGTGCTTGAACCGATCTGCTTTTCTATTTTGAAGTCTGTGATCAAGTTGAACCACCAAGTCTATGTAGTCTGCGCAGACCTGGGGTGGATCTACTATCTGAGCTAGAACATCCTTAAGCTCTCCGCGCAGGCCTCGATGAAACAATGTGATCCTTTTGTTTTCTGGCCATCCAGTTTCCACAACCAGTCTATTAAAGGTGGCAACGTAGGACAGGAGATCCTGATTACCTTGTCGTAAGGATAGCAGTCGTTATCAAGGGCCTGCCTTGAGAGTGTCGAGCAAACAATCTTTCCATGCTGGCCTGGAAACCCTGAAAATTCTGGAGAATGGGATCATCCTGATTTACCAATGGAATAGACCAATCGGCAGCACTGCCACTGAGGTAAGATAGTATAAAGGCTACCTTGGTCTGGTCGTTAGGGAAGGCCCCGGGCCTGCATAGAAAGTGTAAACGACATTGGTTCATAAAGACGGCATATTTCTTGGGATCCCCCGCAAAACGTTCAGGCGGGGCCAAAGGCATGTGTCCAGGTAGATTGATTTGTACCGGGTTATTCAAACCCATTGATGTGGAAGTACCTCCGGAATTAGGTAAAGGAGTGTGCCCTGCCTGGGCCTGCAATAACCTTTTGGCCAAGTCATCTGTTCTTTCCTTGGATAGGATCAGTTCTCTTTTGAGAGCGTTAGTCTCCTGGCGGGCTGAGTGCACTTCTGCCCGTAATTCCCCCAAAAGCTGGGCCAGCTGATCTGTCTCTGAAGTCTCCATAGCGCCCGGGTGGGAAATTGTGGGTAGGCTTCGCGTTCTGTCAGGCTCACCTGATTCCCACGGAGGCGCAGGTCTGGCTTCGAGTGCTGATGCTTCTTCTATGGTGAAGCGCAGGGCTCTGAAGATGGACTCTCTGGCTCGCAGGAATATTCCCCTGTGCGTGAAAAGGGAGTATTACCCACTGACGGAATAATGCTCAAGCCTCCCACTCCCTTCCAACCCTCCACGATACCCTTCCTCGATTCCCCGTGAAGTCTCACCTTAGGGTCTGGAAGGATGAGTTCTCCATCCTGCTTCTGAGGTAGGGGCGCGTTGAAACCCAGTTACTTCACTGGATTGAGGTTTGATGGGAGTTCAAATAAGCTTGACTATTCAGGTAAGGCGCTGTAAGAGTTCTGTAGCAAGTTCAAAAGTTCAAGCTTAATAATAATGTTCATTGTCTTATTGCAGCAAGCGCTAACGCTTATGTCTTTTTCCCCTTAGGGGCCGGGGTTCGGAATGCCAGAGATATGGCGCCGACCCGAAGTGAAATGTGCAGTTCCAGTAAATGACAGGTAAGTTCTGGATGAGCGTTCGGGTAATGTCTTTGCATTCGCTCATTCAATGTCTTTGTCTTTTTTCCCCATAGGGGCCGGGGTCCGGAATGCCAGGAAGCGGCAGGACCCGAAATGAAATGGGAATGACCCAACAGGTAAGTCTTAGAAGGAAACTGAGCTTTTCCTATTCCCTTCCTTCTCTCACCTTGTGTTCTTGTCTTTTTCTCTCTAGGCTCTGGGAAGTGGCTGCGGATCCGGATGATCGCTGCTGAAGATGGAGGTGCCCAGGAAAGGTGAGTGAAATGCAGCGCTGCAGCGATCGAAGCGAAATGCTTTTAAAATGATGTCTTCCCTTTCAGGATTGTCGGAGTGATGTCTCCGTGATGCAGCTTTAGCAGGTAAGGTCTTCTTTCTCTCCAATTCTCTCTTAGCAGGTGACCCAGGATGCTGACAGGCATGGCTGAAGTCCAGATGCAGGAGCTGACACGGTGAGCGTCCAGCTGCGAGGAGCAGAACAATGCGAAGCGTGAGTTGCTGATCGGGCGTGGTTTAAATAGCTTTGGAAGAAGTTCCAGGTATTTATCCTTCCACCGATCAGGTATGTATCCTTCCCCGACCACACCCAGGGGAAAGCAGTCCCACAGGTAAAGTAGTTCCATTCAGGCCTCAAGAGGGCCTGGATGTAGCAGCATGGTCTGCATCAGGTAAGTGCACATTAAAACACTTGAACACTTGTCTAGCTTTATGAGCCTGGCGCCTAAGGCGCCAGGACAGGGGTCCAACATGAGCCTGGCGCCTAAGGCGCCTGGACTGTGTCCAAAGAGCCCCAGCTTGGGCCCGCTGTCACTTCCCTGGGGGGAATGATGCCTGCCTCTGGGGTTGCTGGGTCTTTTTCTGGCTCCTTAGAGGTAGGCATCATGACAGCTCCTTACACACATTCCCCACACCGTAATGCAACCATGCATGTCAGCATGTCACCAACTACCACTGTGCACATATGCACCACTGGCACCAGCACACCTACACATCCTCCGCACCGCAATGGAGCTATACAGCGTAAAATGCAACAGTGACCATAATCTACAAACATTAAACTGTCTCCGGCACCCCTACTCCCTTTCATTCACATACTATGGTCTTACCCACTTCCACTCAGAAAGTATTGTGTAACTGCCAACCTAACCACAAAATGTTCACAACATTGCCCCTACTCCAAGCAATCTGCACAGAGCACACTATCCAAGCACATATAAGCTGCACTTCATCCATACCCTCTTCAATACTGACAGTATGCAAACACTGCACCCAGTGCCCACACTGCGTGACTTTTCACTGCACCATCTCCAACCATACATGAAAAACTTTACCATGTTCTAACAGTGACCTCACCTGCGAAACCTAACATACACACATGGCAGCTCACTTCTGCACCTCTATTGCTCACTGCCCTATAACTGATGCAGAGTCAAAAATGCATTACTGCCATGGGTGTGCTCAAGCCCTAGGCTCTTGAGTGCGTGGCCTATGGCCTTCAGCCATGCACCCGATAGTCTAGGCCTTGAACACACCCACCGCAACGTAATGCCACTATGCTTGTGACCAAGTCACCAACTATGAAAATCCACATACACACCACGGCCACCAGCACTCTGATCCAACATGCGCACAGCCATGGAGCTATGCAACAAAAAAATTGCAAGAGTTACCATAATGTAGAAAGAAAACACTGTCTCCTGCACCCTTGTGCACTTTCATTCACATACTATGGCCGTACCCACTTCCATTCAAAAAGTACTGTGTCACTGCCAACCTACCCACATACTGTTCGCAACGTTGGCCCTACTCCAATCAATATGCACACACCACACCACACTATGCAAGCACCACCCTCCACCGGATGCAGAGTCAGACTACCGCAATCCATCCGTACAGCACAGCCACCCTCGCTCCCACCCAATGTGTCATGTGCAATTCACTCCCCTTCTGATAATCACCTGCCACCACTCACCACGGAAAGAGGTCACCGTAAACAGGTTGCAGCACAACCTATCGAGCCGTTACCACAGCTGCCAACAATCACCACACAAAGTAGTCACCTGTCTAGGTACCCACGAATTGGCGCAATATGCACAAATGATGCAGGCACTCTGTCTTCTTCCTCCTTATATGTCACATGAACCACTTCTCACTCCTACCTCTCTTTCCCTCCCTTCTTGCCGCCAAAACATGGCGAACAATATATTTTCCAGACCCTTCCGCCGGCGCACTGTCCTCTGATACACTATGGCGGCGTTTGCCAAATAATTTTGATGCAGAGCACGCTTCCCTCCAGCCAACCACCAGCCAAATCCAAAGTTTTCTAACAGCACACTGTACCGCAAGCCAATGACACTTCTGTCCACAGAGCAACCAGGGAAATTGGTCCGCAGAGTGGACCTAGATATCACTAATTTTTAGAGAAGTACATTTCAGTTGTTTGCAACAAAAGTACTGATCAGATTCCCACCAAACACTTAAAAGCACGATTTCTGACCCAAGCCCCCACTCCTGCTGCAAATTTGGTGCAAATCCATCCAGCCGTTCGAGCTGCAGCCATGCACAAAGTTTTTGCCCATTTAGTCTATGGAAAAAAAAGATTTTTGGGTCCCCGCTATAACTTTTTCCCCCCTGCACGAAACCTGCCGAAAAAATTCAGAGCCAGCCATACTTTTTTTGCACAGTTTGGTGACGATTCTTCCAGGGGGAGCGAAGTTATAAACTGCCGAAAAAGTGGTCTTCATATGGGTTTAGCAACTTAACCACTACCGCGGCCCGTGTAATATCTCTTTTTCGCAAGCTTCTATATGCTTCTTCTACCTTAAGTTACAGCGCATTTACAGTTATTAGTCAGCATGTTACTTCATCTTCTTGTTTTCACGATAACCTCATCTTTGGTACATGTTTCTCTCAGTTCTTCTGTTACATCGTCAGTTTTAAGTATTTTCATATTGTTTCATCTCAGGCATATATGTCTTCTGTATGACATCATATCGTCATCATCGGACTTTTTTTTTAGCATTCATCCATAATTCTTAGAGCTGCTCCCTTGCATTTGGGCAATTGGCCTCCTTCTTGGTATCTTCCCTCCATTGACTCAACGTCAGAGTATCTTCTGAATGGCTATCTGAGTGCATATCATCTTTGATACATTCGACGTGGTATGGACATATCACAAAAACCCATGCATGGACTCCCAATGGTAGCCCTTCGTCTGTTACTCCAATACGATGGTGGTGAAGGGGCTTGGACTAGAGAAGAGGTTTCCACCTGCTCCTCTACATGTTGGCAGCACCTTTACATATGAAGCTATTTCATTCATATAGTGACTATACCAGGCATATGACGATATCATGTTGGCAGTTAAGGGTGTAATTGCCATATGATGGCAGCACCTTTCTATTCCTCTCATATGTTGGCAATACATGGAGTGATTATAGGGACTATAATGCCTGCATCCCCAACCTTTACAAATCATTCTTGCTCGCAGCAGGGCATTCTGGAAGCAGACAGCAGTGTCTCATCGGGGCTCTGGAAAGGTGATAACAGCAAGTCATATCTCTGGATAACAGTGTGTTTCAGTTTAAAGTAAAAGCTGGAAAAAGTCAATGTGGTAATTTTCATTACTGCACATTGCTCTAGAGTCATTTAATGGCTGCAACTGACAGGCACCGCTCACTATTATTTGAGCATTTGGCAAGAAGTGCTGTATTATCCATTTTAAAAGAAACCACTCTCAGGGCGTTTTACCCACTCACTGAAAAATACTTTTGATGGTAAAAACTGTCAATTATCCTTACTTCCTATTTAGTTTAAATATTCATTGCTTTCTGTGAGCGTAGTGCTATGCTTTTTAAGGTGAAGGTGATTTGCAAAAGACATTTTCTACTAAATGTGTTCTTTGTATTTCATTGGCTGGCCATAACTACAGAATATAATCATAACCTTTAGCAACCCCATAAGGAGATTTGTTCTCGTGTTCAATGCTGTGCTTCCATGAATGTCTCACCGTAATTGACATTGGCTCATGCCATCCATAACATCAATTTCATGAGCATCACATTCAAAGGATAACAATAATGATGTGTATAGCATACTATTATATATCAAAACTTGACTGCTGAAATTCCCTTTACACAGGTGTCAAATAACACACTTTACACCGATTACATGTAACACAAAGTGCAGCATCTAGTACGCATAGCCCCTGTTCTTAGAAGCCTTCAGTGGCTATCAATAAAATATACCCTTGCTTTTGAACAACTGATTGTGTGTAATGTACTATACATGGCTTTGTATAGCGCCCGTTTGTAACTACTGATGGCCGCGCTGCACTTGACTCTGAAAAAAAAGGGCAGGGGGGTGGGGGGACATTAGTGTGACAGTGGGAGAAGCAGATGCAAAACCTGTGGTGGAGGGTGCAGATCGGGAGTGCCCAGTTCCTGTGTGCCAATCTGCTTTCTGTGGGTTCGGCGATGAACGTGGGGAGTATGTTATCCATGGGGAAGAGTTCAAGAGCTGACAGACTACAGTGCTTCAAGTCTGGTTAGTAGCTGATGTGGGAGCATGTGATAGGACTAAACAGGAGAGCTTAATCAGGGCTTGGAAAGTATTGAGGTGCTAATGGGTAGGCCTATGGCACCTGTCTGCGGAGGGTGGAGGCATTTGCAGATGTAGTGTAATGTGGTAGGAGATTTTAAAGGGGAGGTGGTTAGTAAGGCAAAGCGGGATTAGGGTTCACAGTGCAAAACCACCTGCATCCCTGCTCTCCCACCACTGGTCTCTTGCAGACAGGCATTACCCTAGCTCACAATGCCAGCTGTCAACCCCACTCTCTCTCTTTCTCTTTCTTGTTATTTCTTTCTCTCTATATATCAAATTATTTCTCTCGTTCTCTCTCCAACAGATACTTTGCATCTCATGTGCAACAAAACAAGCCTCTGCGGGTTGCTAAGGGATCTGGGGGCAGGAAACTTGATTCAGAGAAAGGGCTACTAGAAATTTGAGGACTGCAGTCACCCATGTTGGCTTCCTTAGTACTCTGATTGGGAGTCAGAGAGATGCCACAAAATATGGGCACAGCCACTGTGGAAACCCCTCTTTGCCTACTTTTTTTGGGGATTGGGACGATCCTTTTTAGTTAGATTGACAAGACAATCGAAGGCTCTTCTGACCCCCCACTTAGCAGGTTTTTCCTTCTCATTTTTTCAGTTTGGGACACTTAGGTGGTAGCGCGTGATGTGGGTAATAACAATAAGGATAATAACAATAACCTACGGAGCTACATGGCTACACAGCGAAGGCACACAGACAAGGCAGGTGTCTGTCTGTGCCTGTTCGGGCCTGGCAAGTGGCCCGGCAGGCGTCCACTCATTAAGGTATGGGCCTCATGCATGCGCACATTGTTTCTTTAGACTCTATGGACCCTGATCTACTACCCATACTGTCTGACTGATAGCACTGCATTGATCTGTCAACCCTAGTGACTACCCAAGGACTGGCCAAGATTTCGCTTGTTCCTCAACATCCGCAAATATGCGGCAAACATTGTCACTGCCTTCGCCCGTGTAATACCACAGCCTACTAAACCTTATCGCTTACGTACTGCCGATGTAGCCCCCTATCACGGGTTAGGCTTTCCTGTTGTGTTAAGATCACGCCTTGTCCTGATATATAATACTGGCAACGAGAGACTACTACCTGGGCTGCAGCTAACCGAGGCAGTGTCTGGATTTGACTCATGCAAGGAGTGTCTCTTGCCGGTCCCTCATGTACTAAGTGAAACAGAGAGAGTTCGGAGGGAGGAGCGCACAGGACATGCAACAGAAACAGAAAGGGCACGCAATACCAACAGGTGAGAGGCTGTACCAACGTATTCCCCGGCACCATTGACCAAAAGTTCACATGTCAGGGACATTGTTATTTCGGAGCTGCGCCGGCATTCTCGAGACGCGCGTTCCATTAGAACCCTGTGCTGCGAAGACAAAAGGAAAGCAATGCCGCCAACGGCGCGGTCCGGAACGCTTCACCGCACGCATGCAAGGCTGGCTTACTGGCATCACCCGACGATCATGGTGAGGATAAGGCAGTGTTGGGGGGGGAAGCGAAATAAAGAGAGAATTGCATGTTTCTGCCTGTGTGTGCCAAGTTCAGTGAGGCAACCAGAGAGTGAACGTGCACACCGTAGAGTAGCAGCATGGCCCAGCCCTGTTCAGAGCATCCTCACACATTCATTGTTGACAGTTACCATGGCAGCATGCCCTGTCCTGCGCGGAGCCAGAAAGCAACACGAAACAAGAAAACAAAGCAATGAACGGCTAACACTGGCTGCAGATTAAAGTGAAAGCAACACACATACACAGATTAAGCAGTTTTCTTATTAAACCCACCATTTCAGCAGTGGAGAAACTCAGACGCATCCCCCCGCGACCCGATTGGCCTGCTCTCGCTTCTTCAGAGCCAACCAGATGCCGGCAGGCGAACGCCAGCAACACCCACTAAGGCTCACCCAACAAGGCTCGGCTCCTGTCTTGAGCCTGTCCTGAGCCGTTGGGCCAAGAGCCATGTCCTGCTGCCCATCCCGCCGACAACACTAAGGTACTCCTGCCCTACCCTACGTTGGCCGCAAAGCTACAAACAATCGCTCTTGCATAATTCATGCCCCCATCTTGCACCGCAGTGCACACGTGAGCTATCCATACCACATAACGAGTCTCGGCACCTTGCTGATTGCTGCCTCTTGGCGCTCGTTCGGATCTGTAACTTTTTGAGCCGCACCTGTGTCGCACTTTGTACTCTCCACCTGCTCTTCCCTCTATGCCTGTCATTACTTCCCCCCATGAGCCTCTGTGTACACTGCTCTCTCCGCTATTGCTCAACCGTATGCTCAACTGCAGTCACCACAGGTCTATCCACCTAAGCTAATATTTCACAGTTGATACTTCAGTGCATTGAATCGAATTACATGTAAGATTTGGTGACTGTAGCCTCTGTCTGAGCCCAAATGTTCTTGCAGCTCTGTTGACTGTAGTCTAACCTGCATTATTTGCAGCCTAATGTGCATTACTTGAATCTAGATGCCCTAGCATTGAGCCTAAATGACTTTTGTAGTCTGCTGTTAGAAGCCTAAATTGCATTACTTGATTCTAGATGCCCTAGCATTGAGCCTAAATGACTTTTGTAGTCTACTGTTAGTAGCCTAAATTGCATTATTTGAATCTAGATGCCCTAGCATTGAGCCTAAATGACTTTTGTAGTCTGCTGTTAGAAGCCTAAATTGCATTACTTGATTCTAGATGCCCTAGCATTGAGCCTAAATGACTTTTGTAGTCTACTGTTAGTAGCCTAAATTGCATTATTTGAATCTAGATGCCCTAGCATTGAGCCTAAATGATTTTTGTAGTCTGCTGTTTGTAGCCTAAATTGCATTTTAAATCTAGATGCCCTAGCATTGAGCCCAAATGACCTAGCTAAATTGCATTACTTGATTCTAGATGCCCTAGCATTGAGCCTAAATGACTTTTGTAGTCTGCTGTTAGTAGCCTAAATTGCATTTTAAATCTAGATGCCCTAGCATTGAGCCCACATGACTTTTGTAGTCTGCTGTTAGTAGCCTAAATTGCATTACTTGATTCTAGATGCCCTAGCATTGAGCCCAAATGATTTCTGTAGACTGCTGTTTGTAGCCTAATGTGCATTATTTGAATCTCGATGCCCTAGCATTGAGCCTAAATGACTTTTGTAGTCTGCTGTTAGTAGCCTAAATTGCATTACTTGATTCTAGATGCCCTAGCATTGGGCCTAAATGATTTTTGTAGTCTGCTGTTAGTAGCCTAAATTGCATTACTTGATTCTAGATGCCCTAGCATTGGGCCTAAATGATTTTTGTAGTCTGCTGTTTGTAGCCTAAATTGCATTACTTGATTCTAGATGCCCTAGCATTGGGCCTAAATGATTTTTGTAGTCTGCTGTTTGTAGCCTAAATTGCATTTTAAATCTAGATGCCCTAGCATTGAGCCCAAATGACCTAGCTGAATTGCATTACTTGATTCTAGATGCCCTAGCATTGAGCCTAAATGACTTTTGTAGTCTGCTGTTAGTAGCCTAAATTGCATTTTAAATCTAGATGCTCTAGCATTGAGCCCACATGGCTTTTGTAGTCTGCTTTTTGTAGCCTAATGTGCATTATTTGAATCTAGATGCCCTAGTACAAAGCCCAAATGATATTTGTACTACTGATAATTGTAGCCTCACTGCATTAGTGCAAACACAGTTGCTACCACTTACTGGCACCACACCACAAGTTACTTGTGAACCAACTAATCACGACATGCAGTCGATGCAGTCCATGTCCTATACTAGCCTCTATCTCACCCACATAGTCATCTTAGGATCTTTATCCTTTACTGCAAGCAGCTACCCTGCTACCATCCTTAAGACACACCACAACCGCCAACTTACTCGTCCTTCCACCATGCTCCACTGCTCGGACCATCCATCGAACCCCTACCTTAACGACCCAGCCCTGTGGCTCAAGCACTTTGCAACCAAACCGACACCTAACCTCCCATGCACACTACAACATAGGAATATCAGACTTAGATCCAGACTGCCCAGGCCACCCTGTATTCAGCACAATCACTCCGCTCCTTCACAGCCCAACAAACCTGCAGCACCCAGCCCCACCCCGTCCATCCCACCCACCTCAGCGCTAAAGGGAGCCCTTATTAATGCAAGATCCCTTACGGCCCATGCCCTTGACATCGCTGACCTCATCACTGTCCATAACCATGACTTCCTAGCCATTACCGAAACCTGGCTACATGATGCCTTTGGCCCACTCCTCTCCTTATCCCTACCCAAGGGTTATACTATTATTAGAAATGACCGTCATTCCAACGCGTCTAAAGGAGGAGGAGTCGCTTTCATACATAGAGACAAGATCACTATGAGAGTTGCCAACAACACACAATTCAGCTCCGCAGAATCACTATCAGTGAAACTTTCTCTCTCTCCCACCAACACAGCAACCCTCCATCTTGTGTACAGACCTCCAGGTCCACTGGGCTCGTTCATTGACGATGTTGCTTCCACCGTGTCGGCTAATACCAAGCCAAATTCCCAGATACTGTTATTAGGTGACTTCAACCTCGGCCTCTCTGATCCCAAGGACCACATGGCCTCTGAAGTTGACACTACCCTTTCCAATCTAGGCTTCCAGCAGCGCATTCGTGATCCTACACATAACAATGGTAGAACGCTCGATTGGTTAGCTGACCTAAATTAAAATACTAATGTCATCTCCAACGATGCTTGCGCTTGGTCTGACCATCATGTTATTACCTTCCTCCTGCCAGTCTCCAACCCCCAGCCCACACCTGTTGTAGCCCCTGCTGTACCCACCAGAAATAAAAAGGATATTACCAGGGAGAAATTGCTTCCTCTTATCCTCCCTTGCCTGAACACTTTCGCTTCGCAGCATAAGGACAAGGACCCCACTGTTTTAGTAGACGCCTTCAACAGCTTGATGATCAAAGCCATTGAGAGCATAGCCCCACTAAAAATTTGCAAAGCCAAACAACAGTCCCACCTAAACTCCTGGTTCACTCCGGAGCTTAACGTGCTGCGCAAAGAAAAGCGTAAGGCCGAAGCCCTCTGGAAAAGTCATCCCAGCCCAGCTAATAAAGCCTCCCTACTGATCACCTCTCTCAACTATAAGGAAGCTATCCTTCAAGCTAAAAAAGAGACCTATAATTCACGCATATCCCAAGCAGAATCCAACACAAGAGAATTATTTAAAATTCTCAAAGAATTAGAAACCCCCTCCCCTGTCCCTGACGTGTGCACCAAAGACTGCACTTGGTGCAACAATATACAAAACGCACTTCTCAACAAAATAACCACACTGCAATCCAAAATCAACACCAAACAAAACTCCCTCCACACTCCGACATTTAGCAACACCCTGCCACCTAAAATAGCCACCCCTGACTCTCCGGCGCCGTTCAGCTTCAATCCGCTCTCTGTTATGGAAGTTTAAAAAATTATCTGCAACTTAAAACCCTCCAACTGCCAAGTGGACGCATGTCCAGCCCAGATCATCAAGGAATCAGCTGATGACCTCGCACCTTTTATCACCACGTTTATCAATGCCTCCTTTCAATCGGGAGTGGTCCCCAACAACTTGAAGGATGCATGGGTCATCCCCCTCCTAAAAAAACCCACCTTAGATCCGGAGGTCCCAACAAACTACAGGCCCATCACGACGGTCCCATTTCTGCTAAAAATCTTAGA
This sequence comes from Ambystoma mexicanum, assembly GCF_040938575.1. Classification (NCBI taxonomy): domain Eukaryota; kingdom Metazoa; phylum Chordata; class Amphibia; order Caudata; family Ambystomatidae; genus Ambystoma; species Ambystoma mexicanum. The sequence goes on along the minus strand of NC_090930.1, from coordinate 140,012,271 downwards.
TAGAGCAGCGTATCTTCAGATACAGAACTACCTGGAAACAAACAATCTACTAGGCACGAGACAATCCGGCTTCAGACCTAAGCACGGTACCGAGACAGCCCTCCTAGATCTCAAAACCCAAATTGAGGACTTTAAAGACAAAGGCAAACTAGCCCTGCTATTACTATTAGACTTATCAGCAGCCTTCGATTTGGTTAACCACCAAATCCTCTGTCACCACCTGAAAACGGCCGCCCACTTCTCTGACAAGGCCACTAACTGGATTCAATCCTTCCTGGATAACAGACAGATGAGGGTATTCTCCCCCACCGCCGCCGCCAACCCCGCACCAGTCCCTTGCGGAGTCCCCCAAGGATCGTGTGTATCCCCTACACTTTACAATGTTTTCACTAAACCCCTGTTCGATGTGCTTGACTATCTGGGTGTCACCTACACTAACTATGCCGATGACACCCAGATACTCATCCCCATCACGGGCGATTACACGGTAGACTCGAAATCCTTAAATGACATATACCTCGTCATCCAAACTTGGATGGCACAACATGAGCTCTGTCTCAATGACGACAAGACAGAGCTCCTCATCCTAGGCACACAGCAAAGACTTAACAAGCTGAACCCATTGTTCAGCTCCTTCAATATCGATGGAAATTCCATAAAAGTCTTCAAAGATACCAAAACGCTCGGAATCTACCTCGATTCCATGCTCTCCCTCCACAGACAAGCGAATGCAGTTGCGGCCACCGCTGCTTAAACCTGCAAGCTGATCACAGCATGCCGCCCTTTTCTGTCCACTCATAACTGCACAATCCTTGCTAGAATTCTGGTCATGTCCAAATTGGACTACTGTAATGCACTGTACCAAGGCACCAATCAAGGCAACTTAGACAAACTCCAGGTCATACAAAACAACACCATCAGAGCAGCCCTGGATATCCCTAGCTCGGCCCACATTTCGGAAACCAGGAAGAACCTTCATTGGCTATCAGTCACCCAAAGGATCTCTCTAAAATCGCTTGCCCTAACCTACAAATGCATGAATAACCTGGCCCCCATCTACCTCTCCTCACGGTTCACGCAGTATACACCATCTCGATCTCTAAAATCCACCATCAACCAGAACCTAATGATCCCTAGATACAAGCTCCAAACAGCCGGTGGATCCAGCTTCCCAGTTCTGGCAGCCTAATTATGGAACTCTGTCCCCCTTACTATCAGAAACCTTCCTTCTCTGAATCTCTTCAAATACAAAGCCAAACATTGGCTACTCACATCTGAGGTCCAAGCTGCACTGTGAATACTTGATTACCTATGTATATATGTACAAAATACCAATGCTGCTGATTACTATGTCAATTTAAATGTTACCTGATATGTCGGAATACTATGTAACCATTGTTGCTAAGATATGCGCCCGGTAGCCTCCGGGCCTGGTTTGCGCTATACAAATAAAACAAATACAAATAAAATACAAATACGTCCAGGTAAAAAAATAACAGGGCCACCAAGCACCACAAAAAAAGGGGGAGATGGCAAACATACCATGTTTTTACCACAAGGAGGTGGAGAACCACTAGTCAATTGGAAAGAATGGAAAGAGGATTTCTTAAAATGTGTGCATGCGGTTTATTGTCCAAACTAATCCATGTTATTTCACTGTTTAGGGCATGGTGGGCAAGAGGTAGGTCTTGAAAAGACTACCTGAACCAGTGATGGAGGAAGGGGACCGATATGAATCCATTTGACATAAGCATACAACAGTTTGATACACTTTTTGAAACTGAAGAGAACATGATTTTAGCAGTATATATGTTTGACACTAGAGAGCAGAAGAAGGGAGAGACCATAGAGGAATTTCTCACAGTTTTGAGAGTGCTAGCTGTCAAGTACCAATTTAAGCCATGTTGCCGGGAGGAATATTTGAGAGACTAGCTGATGATTGAGTGTGCTGAAGACAAGGTGCAATAAGAGCTATGTAAGGAGAAAGATCTGTATTTGGACAGAGTCATTCATAGAAATAGCAAAAAACATTAAACAAATGTTGTTGTGTATCAGGGAACTTGTAAAGGAAGGGAGTTGATGAGAATACCAAGAAAATTCCTGGGAGGACAGAGACTAATCTGGTCAGGAGAGAAACGTTACCCAACTATACCCAAAAGAAAGGGTTCATGAACAAGGAGACAGAGTGAAAGATGAAGATTGGAGGCCTTGAGGAAGGGGGAGAGGCTTTCAAGGACAGAACAGAGAGACAATCAGTGTTCGCAGAGCTCCCATGTTCACGAGAAGGTGTTACCGATGTGGAAATATGGACCATTTAGCAAGGGACAGAGAATGTACTCCGAGATGTATGGAATGCAGGAGATGTGGTAGAAGGGGACATGTGTCAAAATGTTGTAAAATGTGGAGTGGTGGTGATGTTGTTAATGTTGAAGATGAAGGGGATGATGGATATGTAGATGTATGTGAAGGTCTAAATATTATACCGGTTGTAGATGATGTCACTGTTGAGGAGGATGTCAAAATTAAGAATCCTTGCACCCTTATTGGGGTAAACAGCAGCGAGGTTGAGATGCTAGTGGATAGTGGTGCGGATTACAATCTCATCAGCAGGAAGTCATGGCAAGAGAATGTATGTGGGGCGTGGCTAGCAAGCCATGTAGGAGGAAGAGCTGCTCTGGAGCTCCCGAGGATCTGACCACTATCCTGCTAATGCCGGTCGCCTGAGCCATCAAAAACGTGTCAAAAAACAGGCGAACGTATGGGAAATGACACTGCACGGAATGAGATGCCTGGCAGCTGCAACAATGTTATACTGGCGAAACTGAGCGCATTGAGGAGAACGAACGGGAACAAAGAACACGGCAACAAAATGGCCACTTCCAAGAACAAAGGGCTCGGGAGACCGAGAGCCACAAAGCAATGTGAACGCTGAATTGCACAGGAGCGGTAACAGATTACCCCTGGAAGTGCACGATTGCCGGCAGGGGATGGAGCACGCTGGCATTTCATAGATGCTGGCCCCGCGAATGCACAGACCGAGGCCCCCACATGCAGTTGTTCTGATCCTGGGCACCCGATCTGCATTGGAGGGATAGCAGGTGCGATGGAGTAGGAGCACAAAGCGAAGCGAATACACGCGGAGGGTCGGGACACAGTCCGCCCCTCCAAAGCTGAAGGCAGTACAGGGGCGGGTCGCAGCGAGGACCGGCTGCACCCGCTGCGGCGGGAGCCCTCGCTCAACCGCGCCTAAGATCGGACCGCGACACAGAGGAGGAGCCCATAGTCAATGCAGGAGAAGCACTGAACTACACTGGAGGAACAGGACCTCTGGCAATCCACGGGGCGCTGCTGTAGCATATAGCTCAACAATCAGGAGAGGCGAACACAGCAATAATACAGCTCAGCCTCACATAAAATAAGCGCAGGAGCGTATGCTAACTCCACAACGAGGCGGGCCACACTGAATGGAAGCCCAAGTGTAAAATACCAAGAGAGGCATTGCGCACAAAGCAGCTGGCCCAGAAGAACCTACAGACAAGGCACAGCTAGGGTCCCTCACAAACGGGAGACAAGGCTGGGGTGAAACAGGCACCAAGAAATAAAGGGGACACTAGTGCCAGCACAAAGCGCAAGGAGACCACAGCACACAGCCCCCCAAAACACCTGAGGCTGACCACCCTTACTGTCAGTGTAAGACCACTGCGCCAGGGGAACAAGGGACATAGAGGAAAGAGATCCTAATAGAGCGGGGTGAGCAAAGCAAATAACAAAGAGCTGAACCAGGGAGCGGGTTCTAAGAGGCAAGAGGGACACTTTGACGCCTCACACCTGGGGAGAAGCATCGCGCCAAAGGGAGAGTGGGCGCAAACACAAGGAACACTAGCCCTATCCACCTAGACTTGCGGCGAAAGGACACAAAGAGATGGCATCTAAGCTACCCAAATCGAAGGGGAAACAGCCCACACCAAAGGATTTCACCAAAACCCCACACATAACAGAAGGTGCCAGGAGCAAGGAGAGGAGTGAACAGGGGGACGCATCCCCAACATGAGGAGATCGACAGATACTGGAAGCAATCGCAGACTTGAAAGCAACATGGGAAACCAAATTGGAGGCGGCCATGACTGCTCTCACAACGTCGCTGGAGGCCAAAATTTGATGCGGTTCAGATGGACGTCAACTTATTGAGGCAGGATGTAAGGTCGATAGCAGAGCGCACAGGCACACTGGAGAAGGAGGTGAAAGCAAACACAGCAGCCTGTGCCCTGCACACCACAGAGATTCATGCACTGCGACAACAAGTAGGCAACTTGGAAGACAGAGCCGAGGAAGCCGAAGGACATGCATGAAGGAACAACATACGGATCGTGGGTCTCCCGGAACACCAGGAGGGATCAAACCCCACTGAATACATCGAGACAATGCTACTGCAAGAAATAGAAGGGGGGGAGCTTACTCAAGGTTTTGCAGTGGAGAGAGCGCATAGAGCTTTGTCAAGAAGACCCCCCCGGCTTCTCCCCAGAGACCAATCATAGCCAAGATATTGAACTATCATGACAGAGAGAAGATCTTGGAATACGTTCGTAAAGGCGGCACGATACAAAGGTCTTCGGCATCCATCACCGCCTACCCGGACTATACACTCCAAGTGCAAAGACGGCGGATGAACTTCAGGATAGTGAAGAAAAGGCTCTGGGAAGCGGGCCTCAAATACATGTTGATGTACCTGGCAAGGCTGAAAGTGTTCCATCGAGCAATATTTTTTGAGACCCTGGAGGATGCTATGGAGTGGCTGGACACACAGAACTGCCCGATGCGATGGAGGACCAGAAGGAAGGCCGAATGGAGTAATGAGGCGCCGGCTCGAGCGACTGAGGTGCTGTATGATCTGAAACATTGGGACTGGATTATAGTGATGCTAGTAGGAGGTGGGCAGAACTTGAGGTAGAGATGGTTCGGGAGGGACAGAGAACCTGACCTCACACCCCAGTAGATAGTTTAGTTGGGGTACCAGTTGTAAGGTAACCCCCTGCTGGGCATCTAGTACCAGGTTAGCCAGGTTAGGGCCAAATGCGGGATCGCCTGTGATCCAGGGATGGAGCCGGGCAACAGTTGGGGCAGGGAAGTGAGGGTGGCGGGAGGGGAGTTGGGGATTTTGTTGTGGGGATTGAAGGGGAACAAGCTTACACCTACGGGCCACTAGAGAAGGGACGGGATAAGGATGATAATGGGAGACCTTAGAATAGTAACCTGGAATGTCAGGGGTCTCAACAGCTATCTGAAGAGAAATAAGGCAATGATGTACCTGAGAAGGCAACAAGGGTACATGGCCTTATTACAAGAAACCCACCTCACCAAAGAGAAACAAGAGGTGGTAAAGAAAAAGTGGAGAGGGACCACCATAGGAGCAACGTATTTGGCATACGCCAGAGGAGTAATCATATGAGTGGCGCCACATGTACCTTTCCAGATTTTGCAGGCCACGGCAGAGCCGGATGGGAGGATGGCAGTGATGCGGGGGCTGCTAGAGAATAGAGAACTGCGCATCATAAACACATACGCCCAAAACCAACACACAGTGGCCTATTTCAAAACACTATATAGCAAAATTAGTCCTCACATAGGAGGCGCGGTAATAGGTGGAGGGGTGTTCAATTGCACGCTGAACCCCAAAATGGACAGATCAGATACAAAACTAGTTAAGCCCACCCCTGCAGCGAAAACGCTACAAGCCCTGCTGAGAGACTTTAGGCTGGAAGACATATGGAGACAGCAACACCCAAATGAGAAGCACTACTCACACTATGCTGCCCCACAAAACCTCTACACTTGACTGGATTACATGTTTGCCGCTCCAGAACTAGCTGGGAAAATGATGGGTTCAGAATATAAGGTGAGAATACTGTGGGACCACTCCCCTCTGGTCATAGCTTGGCACATCAGCCCCCCAGAGCCAGGATCCCAACATGGAGGCTCACAGCCGAGGCATTGAAGGACACCATATTCTGAGAGGACATAAGGGAGGAGATAATGGGGTATTTTGAAAACAACACTAGATGCGTGGACTCAGAGGGTACCCTATGGGAGGTTTTTAAGATGGTAGTGAGGGGGGCGACCATAGCCAAATCTAGAGGGCTCCAAGGGGGTATAGTGCGAGCGCTACAGCAGACAGAAAAGAAACTAGAAGTAATTATGAAAAGAGGGGGCACCTCACAGGAGGATGCCAAACATGTAAGCCAATCACAACAGGCGTGTGGTGGGCTCTGGAAGAGTTTATGCACCATGAATTACACAAAATACATTGAAAGACAACACGCAGGGGGAGACAAACCAGGTAGGCTGCTCGCATGGCTATATAAGAATGAGACACCAAGATCAGCAATTAGAGAGATAACGGGAGAAGCGGGCCAAGTCTGGAACACCCAGGAGAGTGTGAATGAGGGATTCCTTAGATTCTACAAACACCTTTACGAAGACGCAGGAGAGACGGCAGAGCAGGAGACTCAGGAGATGCTAGAAGACATAGGATTACCTAAATTGAGCGAGGAAGACAGGGAGAACCTAGATGCCCCAATCACAATAGAGGAATTAGAGACAGTGGTAAAACATCTGTCCACGGGCAAAGCCCCTGGGACAGACAGGCTCCCTAGCAAATTCTATAAAACATATAGACAAGAAGTGCTACCCTCGCTATTTGCAATGCTTAATGAGGCCTTCGAGAAAGGGAGGCGGTAATCATTCCAATCCTTAAACCTGACAAACCAAGCACAGACTGTGGGTCATACAGACCACTATCCATGCTAAACCAGGATGGTAAAATTCTCACGGCTGTGCTGGCGAACAGACTTAAGCGGGTAATAAATGAACTCATACATCCCAATCGAACCGGATATGTCCCAGGTAGGTGCATATCTGATAACCACAGGAGGCTCCATCATATGATAGAACAGGCGGAGGGCAACCCAAGTGAAATAGCAGTAGTATTGCTAGACGCAGTGAAAGCCTTCGACTCCGTAAGGTGGCCTTGGATGATGGCTGCCTTCAAAGAATATAGGATGGGACCAGGGTACCTGCGGTGGGTGAAAATGGTGTATAGGTTCCCTACAGCCAGGGTCAAAACGGGAGCAATAATCTCAGATAAATGGCAACTTAGCAGAGGTACGATACAGGGCTGCCCATGGTCCCTGATGCTGTACATCTAGCACTAGAACCGCTAGCGATCTATCTGAGACAGCAGTATGAAGAAATGGGGGTTTACACTAAAGGTGGACCACACTTGATATAATTGTATGCGGATGATATGCTGCTATACCTGCGATATCCAGAGGAAAACTTGCAATACATCTTGGAGGTGATGGAGCACTACGCAACTCTCTCAGGTATAGCGGTGAACCCCAACATATCATGCATGTTCCCCTTGGGAAGGTACATAGGAGTCCCACAGGACAACCTACCTACCTTGCAGATAGCCTGGCAGACCAGAACATTCAGCTACCTGGGGATTAACATATATCACACGGTTGTAGACAAGGACAAATATAACACAGAGAGAGCAGTAGAAGGTATCAAGAACAGTATGAGGATCTGGGCAAAGCTCCCCCTAGCCATGGTGGGGAGGGCGGCCTTGCTCAAGATGGTGGTCCTGCCTAGGCTATTACATTTTTTCGCAAATATCCCATACATGTTGCACAAACACTTTTTTTTACAAAACTCCAGAGTCTATGCAGAGGTTTCCTGTGGCACAACTCCAGAAACAGAGTGGCCCTATGGAAACTACAGAATATGTATGACAGAGGGGGTATAAACCTGCCGAACTTTGTGATATACCACTTGGCAGCACAGTTACAATATGTCACTAGGTGGCTGTCAGAAGACGAGACAGCAGAAACTAGATTGTTGAGGGGCGAATGCGACCCTTATTTCCTAAAAGAATTGATATGGCTACCCAAACCAGAGTTGCATGGTGATCGAGATTGCTGGAACTGGGCTGGAAGACATGGCAGAAAGCGTGTCAAGCTATGGGACACCCAACACCATGCTCCCCCCAGGCGCCACTCGTGGTGCTACGTGGGGTGGATGAGCAACTGAGGAAAGGGATCCGTAAACACTGGGAGCCGGTAGGCCTAGCAACCTTGGGAGATATATGGCAAGAGGGGATGGCATTGGACTTCCAAACGATAGTGGACGAAACTGGGGTACATCTGGGGCAATATATCACATATACTAGAATAGTTAAACGGGTGAAGGAAACGTGGTCCGAAATAGCACTAGCAGAACAACCTGATACTACCATAGAAACGATGTATGACATCTCAGAGGGAGGGCACGAAATAGCCCGGATTTACGAACTGGTGATGTCCAGAGTGGGTAAGGAGTTGCTCCAATTGAGACGGGAGGAAGCAGGAGTTCCTTTGTAAAACGGGCAATGGGAAAGAACTCAGAGATGTCATAAAAAGGTGTCTAGGAACGCGAGACTGCAGCTAATTCAGTTATATGTCACCCATAGGGCGTATATGACCCCACAAAAGATCGCCAGATTTGGGAGTACGAAAGTACAAAAATGCCCCACGTGCGGGCTGGTGGATGCCGGGATGATCCATATGTTCTGGGCATGTCCGGAGGTGGGAAATTCTGGGAGGAAATTAAGCTACGACTATCTGAAAAGGGAATTAAGCTAGAGGTGGAATCCGTGTGGTTATGCATAATGGGGGGATTCATGAGGCCATGCAACCTGAAACACGTGTGAAAACTCAAAGACCTGGCCTACATCCTGGCCAAAAGGAGAATAGCCATGAGTTGGAAGGCAGGCCATAGACCCAGATTAGAGATATGGTGGAACGACCTTCTGAAATGGGCGGACGCTGAGACAGCAGTATGGTATGAGGCAGCCAGCAGGGGGGAAGATAATGAAGTGGGGCCCCTGATAGCATGGAGACAAATGGTAGCTACATTGGCAGGATCCTCCCATGCCAATTCCAATGAATATGACACGTCCGAGAACGGTGAAGAGGATGAACCCTAAGAGAAGGGAAGTCTGAAAAACTGAGGTGGAAGCTCGAGTTAAAGAGGGGGGCGGGAGGAAGACAGTAATAAATAATATGCAAATGTATGCTAAGAAGCTTGTTACCGAAAATGTTGGGTGTGACGGTTATGTTTTGTTTTTTGTAAAATCAATAAAAATTGTTAAAAAAAAGAGAATGTATGGAGTTGTGTCTTAAAGGAAGCCAAAGTTAGGGCAAATGCTTATGGTGAAAATCCCATCATCATAATTGGAGAATTGGATGCCAAATTAAGATTCAAAGGTAAGTCTACAGCAGTCAAGGTGTATGTAACAAATGTTGGGGTAAACGTGCTATCTTGGATCTGTCAGACGGCCATAGACATGAAGTTAGACCCTAATAGGGAGGAACATGTTTGTATTGGATGGAACATGGTGGAAAGGAGACCCATTGATGAGCCTAAGAATGAAAAGTATTTCAGAATGGAGTGGGTTCTTTGAAGAATTGTGTTTACAGGATAAAGCTAAAGAGAAATGCTGCACCATTTGCTGCTAGACTCAGGCCGGTACCTCTTGCTTGTAAGAAAGAAGTAGATTTGGAGTTAGAGAGGATGCTGAAAGAGGGTGTGATTGAGAAGTCGGAAGTGTCTGAATAGATTAGTGCCATTGTGAATGTGAAAAAGGCTAATGTTACTATAAGACTATGTATTGATCTCAGGAGGTCAGCAAGAATGCCATCAGAGAAAAGTTTCCATTACCCGAAATAGATGAGATGATGACTGATCTAAATGGTTCCAAGGTATAGTCCTTATTAGATCTACTCTTTGCTTATCATCAAATTAAGATGCGTCCTGCATCGTATGACATATTAATGTTCATTACCCATGTGGGTCTTTTTTGATCTGTCAGAATGTCTTTTGGCCTTATATCAGCCTCTAATGTGTTTCAACGTGTTATGCATAATATCTTGGGAGGAATGAGTGGAGTAAGGTTTTATCAAGATGATATATTGGTATGGGGGAAGATCTCAAGGAACATGATGACATATTACATGTATTGAGGAAACTGGAAGAGGCAGGAGAAACATTAACATTAGATTAATGCAAGTTCAGGAAGAATCAAGTAGATTACTTCGGATATAGTATCTCATGTGAATGTGTGAGATCAGAAGGAAGTACTGTTGAAGCTATCACACAAATGTCATCTGCAGCTAACAAAGTGGAGGTACCCTCGTTTTTAGGGATGATTGAGTACTATTCTAAATTTATGAAAGCATTAGCGAATAAGACGGTGAACATAAGAAGATTAACGAGAAAATATGTGAAGTTTGAATGGAGCAGGGAATGTTAAGGAGAATTTGTTTTGATAAAGGATGAGATCCAAAAAGCACTGGTTCTACAAGATTTCAGAGAGGGTGTGTGCAAGGTTGTGTATACAGATGTCCCTGAGTGTGTGCTTGGAGGAGTTTTGATGAAGGAGGATGGCTCCTGGCAGCATACCATAACTGATGATTCTTAGGCATTGAAGGAAGTTGAAGGGTGTTACTCGGTAATTGAACTGGAGGAGTTGGCCATGTTATGGGCCATAATGAAGTTCCGGGTTTAACTATATGGTAGGACTTTTTTTGTTTGCACCGATCACAAGCCACTGATTGATATTTTTAATGAAAAGGGGTTAAATGGAGTCTCTAGGCACATATCAAAGTGAATTATGAGATTGCAAGGGTTGGAGTTTGTAGTGAGACATGAACATTGTAGAGACAATTTAACAGCTGATGTTTTGTCCAGGAAGCCCCTAAAGCAATGTGATGATGTGGATGAGCAGGGCGATGAGTGTATAAATTATATGTTTGGGGTGGAGGAGACGCTTAAGGAGAAGGAGAGGCTGGAAGCTTGTGATGAGGACAAAGTATATCAGGAAGCCAAGAGGTTGACACAGTTGCTATTAATGCAGATGACAGTGATGGGGAACATAATCAAAGAGTACAGGAGGATTAAGGATGAATTGAGTATAACAGATGTGTAGAAGGCAGCGTCTAGTTGTTCCGGAGAGTATGTGTGAGAAAGTAGTCGATTTTGAACATAATTCCCACATGGGAATTTTCAGAACGGAGGTACTCATTAGGATGAATTATTGCTGCCTGGGAATGGACACGTTTATTTAAATGAGAATAAGAGAGTGTGAGTGCTGTAAGAGTAGTGATAAAGCTTTGGAGACAAGGACACCTCCAATGGTTATGCCGGATAGTCCTAAGTTGGTATGGGACACCATTGCTGTTGATCTGTCCATTACGTTTTCGTTGTGCACAACACTTTTATGTTGTGTTGGTGATGGATTTGCTAACAAAATGTCCAGAAGTTTGCGTTCTCAGGGACATCACCACAGCAAATGTGATAACATTTCTTGAGAGTGTTTTTTGGAGAGAAGAGTGGCCGGCTGTGATGGTGACTGATAATGGTCTGAAGTTTATTTCCAAGGAGTTTTAGTTGTGGACAAGAGAGAATGGTATAAAAAAAAGAGAACATCTATTTATAACCCACAAAGTAATAGCTGTGTGGAGCATTTTAATAGAACGCTGATGGAAGGGATACTGATGTCAGTCCAGTTTGGTGGGGATTAGAAGAGAGAGATGTTTTTGACAGTGTGTCAATACAGGTACACCCTGCATCCTGTTCCTGGAGTTGCGCTGTTTGAATTGATGCAAGGTCGCAAACCACTCCACTGGTTCCTGGCTGGATGGGACGTTCCAAGATGGTAGATGTAAATGTTCAGCTGGTCAGAGAGAAGGTGAGGTTGAAGGGAGATGATTGTAACAAGTGGTATGACAAGAAACATGCTTGTAAATGGATGAGGTTTAGGGGAGGAGATGAGGTAAAGATCAAATTCCCCAGATGGACAAAGAAAGACTGACTCTAAATATGCCAATTCCAGGACAGTGTGTGAGGATCCTGGTGATGCCATTCGCTTGGAGGGAGGGGCTGTTCGGAATACAGAGTGAGTGGTGAGGAGGGCATCTGAGTAACACTGTAAATATTCACCGGCCTTCACGGTCAGAAGCTCCTGTGTATTTAGGGTGTTTTATTTCATGTGTTAGTTTTGTTAAAGATGTGTCACCTTGCACACAGTTGCTTACTTCTTATTTGTTTTTTTTGTGTATAGGAAGAAGAAGTGCTATATTGTATATAGTTTCTCCTGTACAAAGTTATCATAATCATCTTCAGTGATGTCAGTGAATTCCATGTGTAACACAGGGCTGGTGTCATCATCAGAATCCTGGTTCTGGAATATTTATGTTGGAACTGTTATGGGCAGTTAGTGGCTGGCCAAGTGAGAGAGCTACAGCCCTTTGATGTTGATCTGATTATAGGTGTGGTTATGATCAAGATCACGCCTTGTCCTGATATATAATACAATGCCTACAAGATCTACCCTTTATGTCCTAACTTGTATGTTTGATCCTGCACATTTTGAACTGTGTTACCACACGTATCCCAAATGCACCAGATTTTACTTCTTAGCCTAGTGCTAAACCTGCAACACGGTTGAAACATACCGATTTTTACTTTATTGCATATTGCTAATCTTGTTTGATGTCTGCAACACATCGTATTTGTCGGTTAGCCTACGCTTAAGCTGTAACATACCTGCAACACATCCTACTCTGTCTCCTGTCCTTTCATTCATGTTTGCTCACATACCTGAAGTAGCCCCCGTACCATGAAGCGAGGCTTTGCCAGAATGTGCACTCATACTTATATTGTCACTCATGTTTTCTCACCTGCCTGAAGTAGCCCCTGTACCTCGAAGAGAGGCTTTATCCTAGTGTGTTCTCACGATATCTCCTCATGCTTGTGACGCTTTGCATGGTCATGTTCCTTGTGAACTATGCTATTGCACTTACTGTAACTTCCCATGTAATTAGCGCCCACATGGCCGAGGGCTTGGTGTGCTGCTATAAATGCAAACATAAATAAATAACCCTAACAGAAAACATTGCGTGGGATGAGTTTCGTTGTGCTTGCATGACAATTTCTATAAATTACTTGAAATAATTGTTTTCAATGTAAAACAAAAGAGAACTTTTCCAATGTCACCACTGTTCATTTGCAGGAATGAAGCAGATGGGTCGCGAAAACAGTGGAATACAATGAGAGCGATACAACCAGTTCAGTCACCTCTGCCTGGTTCCCAGACTCAGGAGGTCACCTGATGTAATTAATGCACCCCCACATGCATGCCTGCATTCCTGGGGAGTCATCGCGCACTGGTGGCGCATTGGATGTTCCAATTATGGTTACCCAGTTTGCTGGCGGGGCGTATTCGCTGGAGGATGCGCTCAGCGGGTGCTGATAATAGGGGAGCCACTAGCTGAATACTGAAGTTCTTGCTGCCTTGGGGTTTGAGAAGAGGAACTTCTGGGCTTTAGAATGAGATGGTACATGGGCATACAATGTACCTTTATCCATTACCGATAAGTCACTGTGCCCGGAATGGATTGGAGGACTGGTGTTTGGCGTCGGAGTCCAGCCTGCCCAATGTCACTTGCCCGTTGCTATCCTGCCATCTACATGCAGCCATCAGTCTTCATAGCGAGAGGGCTTTCGGATAACGGCCGATCATCTCTTATTTCTCAGTCCTATGTCCCTCATTATGACCAATAGAAAGAGGAATCAGCCTTCACGGCTGGCGGCCATTTTTTCTTCTAGGTCTAGTATCGTGCCCATGATGTGAACAGCCACAGCAGCATACCATAACTAAAGCCACCAGAAAGACTCCCTTTAAATCTTCTTCCAGTGGGATGTAACTTCTCCAATGCATGTTAGTTCAAGAAATGCCTGGATGAAAGCAACAAACACCACTTCACCAGCATGCTAGGGTACAAGAAGTGGCCTCACATATACATATATAAAGATATTCTTGGTTCAGCCACCTTGCGTGTGTACAGCTTCTTACATCCAGATGTCACTTATCAAGTCCATTGCAGGCCTAATTTCCACAGCATCGCGATCATGTGTGCCTCTTATCATCATCCTTTGTGTAGGTGCTAGCAACAATTTGCCAAGTTCAGCCCCATACCCAGCACAGTTGCCATCTTATGCCAACTACTTATGTCACATTTGGTCTTTTTTGAAAATGTCAAGGTCAGCAACTACACTATTTAAAAGACTCAATTATTGTCAGGTTTTCTGATGTCCAAATCATTCCTCTTAAATTTCCTGACAGCTAATATACCCCACCCACCCTGAACTGGCTGGGGACCTGGGATGTCCCATCCTCCCACTCAAATGTGAATATTCAACAATAGCCCCTCTCAGCTTCAGTCCCTTCGCTCATCATTAATTTGTGCCAACCTACCCCGTTCATTTCCTCCTCTGCCCCCAGAACCAATGATTTACCAGTCAGGCATGTATTTCAAACTACAATGGCCCTCATTACAACCCTGGCGTTGGACCATGGTGCTATTACCACCATGGTCCATGCCGGATTACACCATGGTGGATGGCGGATTTACCGCCCCATTCCAAGGTTGGCGGGGCGGTAAATCCCCATTCACCATGGCCCCTTCCCCATTCCCATTTTTGGCCCATAGGGCTCAATGGGATTGGGGAAGGCGCTAATTACGGCACCGTAAATTACGGTGCCGTAATTAGCACCAAGGTCACTTAGCGGGTTGGACTTTAACGCCTGCAAAAAGCAGGCGTTAAAGTGTGAATCGGGCGTCAAGGGTTTAACGGCGCCGCAGCCTTTTACGGCGCTGTTAACCCCTTAACGCCAGGGTTGTAATGAGGCCCAATATGTCTGATCTGGCTACTGCCTATGCAAGTCCTGATTGTGCAGAAATTATATTTCAACCATCACTAAATAGCAACAATACTCACAAAAGTTGAATTCACTAAGAACATGCTACCGACATGGAACCAGGGAAATAAGCCCCTAGTATATATCTTTGCATTAGGGTTATTCCTATCAGCACTAACTGTAATGAAGTGACCTTTTAGGCTTATTATGGTTCAAGATATATTAACAGGTTCTTAGGTTACAGTTCCAGGTTACATAAGTGAGATACATAGGACAAGAACAACACTGGCACCCATCACCCAGGCAGGGGCTTCCTAACTGCCTGGGCCTGGAACCCTCACTCCAACATTCTCATATTGTTTGTTTGTTTGTTTGTTTTTATTATTTATATTGCGTGCCAGACCCATGGGTATCAGGGCGCAGAGCATAAAACAATTTACAGCTTAGTTACACAATGAGATAATACAGTACAATATGATACAGTGCTTGTGGTTTACAAACAATATAAGGGAAAGCATAAGTAGACCACAGAAACGTACGTCAGGACAGAGGTATAGTTGTACATCCATTGAGCTCCAATATCAAGCAACGTCAATGCGGAGGGGTATAGTTATAATAATCTCAAGCTAGGCCGCGGAACAACAAACCATAATTAGAGGAGAGATTAAATACAATGGCTAGTCGACAATACACATAGAATAACAAGTCCATGCCTATTTATATACAGTTATTTACAAAGTAGCAGAAGGGAAGATCAAATAATTATGTCATGAGCTGGCTTTATTTATCAGAGTCTGTGAGCCATCTTATTAGGTGATGGCAGAAGATCATGTAAGGTTGGTCTGCTCTTAATGGTGGGGGTAGGAGTTCCAAAATTGGGCTGCCTTGACCGTAAAGCTATTGCCACCGACCCTGGATAACTTGAATCTTGGGACTTGAAGGCAGTTAGTATTAGATAGCCTGGTGGTTCTTGTGGAGGATTTTGTGGTAAGTCTTTCAGTCAGATAGCATGGTGCCGCGTTATTCAGGCATTTATATGTGAGTGAGGCCGCTTTTAAATTGATTTTATCCTGGGTGGAGAGCCAATTATTAGCCCTTCTTATCTGAGAGATGTGTTCTCTACTGGCAATTCCAAGTGCTGCTCTCAAGGAATTGTTCTGGAGGAATTGGATTTTCTTGATAGTTTGTTTGTTGGCTTTGTAGTTTGTACAGCGCATTACAGAAGTCAAGCTTGGATAAAAAAAGCGCTCTAGCCAGGGTAATGCAGCTGTTGTTAGATAAAAAGGGTTTGCCTGCTCTGATCAGTTTGCAAGTATAAGTCATAGCCGAGGCCATGGCATTTACATGCTTGCTGAGGGACAAGGTAGAGTCAAGGTAGAACCCCAAGGTTTTCACCTCCTTAGCGATTATGTTATTATCGATGTTGAAGACTGTGTAGTTAGGGCACAGTTTTTCTAGAGTTGAGGTTGTGCCCAGGATGATGATCTCAATCTTGTCATCATTCAGGCATAGTCCATGGGTGGCCATCCATGCCTGGATGATGAGATATACCCTATTCACTAAGGCCAAATCCTTGTCATAATCCCCAGTAAGTGGTAGGAGGATCTGAGTATCATCTGCATAGTTAGTGCGGGTGATACCAAGATAATCCAGATCATCGAAAAGGGGCTTAGTGAAGATATTGTATTGGGTAGGTGAGACACAAGAACCCTGGGGCACTCAGCAGGAGATGGGGATGAGATCTGCGGCTGCTGTTGGGGAAAAGACTCTCATGGTCTGATTACTTAGAAAAGATTGTATCCATACTATGGCTTCTGGCGAGAAAAGAGCGGCAGAGTCCAGATGGCTGCATAAGGCCCTGTGGTCCACATGGTCGAATGCGGTGGAGAGGTCCAGAAGGAGAAGAAGGGCTGATTTTCCATTGTCCCTGAGTTCATCTATCTGAGCTTTCAGATTTATTAAGGCTGATTCTGTAACATGTTGGGGCCGGAAACCTGGCTGTCTTGCTCGTAGTAGTAAGTTGGATCCGAGGTGTTTTTGTATTTGTGAGTAGTCCATCTTGTCAATGATTTTCAAGAGAAAAGGCACTGTGGTAATCGGTCGGTAATAGGTGGGTATGGCTTGATCAAGGGTCTGTTTTATAAGTAGCGGTATAACCCACAATTCTTTGAGGTTAGTTGGGATCATGCCTGAAGAGAAGGAGGCATTAATGAGTTTAGTGATGAAAGGGGCCAAGTCTCTGGCTGCATCCTTTATAAGTTGGGCAGGGCCTTGATTGCCCTGGCAGTTAGAAGGTTTGAGTTATAGAATAGTTTTTTTCTGTTTCGAGTATAGTCACCCTAGAGAACTTGAAATGCAGAAGGTCAGCAGTTTTATTGGGAGGCGCAGGGATGGCAGTGGGTGGTGTGGTGCCAGTTAAAGAATCTTTTTTTCTTGGCAATTTTAGACTGGAGGGTCATAACTTTATTGGCAAGTGCTTGCTGTATGTGAGAGCACCATAATTTGTCTTTACGCAGTTGTCTGGCACTGGGATGGGAGCTTCTAACTATTTCAGGATAACAAAGAGCTCTTTCGTGCTTGATTTGGCCTGTGATATTCTGGCATTGTATGTTTCACGTTTAGCTAGAATTATTTTGTTTTTTGTAGAGGGCCCTGAGGTTAGTCTTGTTTTTCTCGGATGGTGATAGTCTCCAGACGACCTCACATTGTCTTTTCTTTTTAATTCTTAGTGTTTTCAGGTGGGGAGTATACCATGTGTTGAGATGGGCTTTTGGCTTGCCTTTTCTCATTTTAAGAGGCGCTATTAAGTCAAGAGATGAGGACATGATTTTATTCTACTCTTTGACCAAAGCATCAGGCCCCATATTAACGGGAAGTGCGTTGAGTGTAGGGAGGATGAGGGGGAGTAGGTTATCACAAGTGATATTCTTTTTATTCCTTGTGGGTACAGATTGTGCTAACACTGTCGGCATGGAGATCAGGTTTCAGTTGCTAAGGAGAAGGTTACAAGGTGGTGATCTGTCCAAATCTGGTGATCTATCGATAAGATGGAAGCATTGCAGTTGTAATCTGCTACCCATCCCAATATTCTCCCTTTATTGTGAGTCGGGAGGAGTACTTTCTGGGTAAGGCCTAGTTTGGTTAGTATATTGGACACTCTTATTGCAAGTGTATCTTTCGGGTCATTGAAACCTAAATTCATGTCCCCTAATAGGAGAATTTGTGATGAATGTTTTAGATTGTTGGAGAGTATATTGGAGTTATCTTCCTCGAAGGTTCCGATGTGGCCTGGGGGTCTATATATCAGATGGATAGTGAGTGTCTGGGTATTATTGATGGTGAGCTTAGCTGTGAAGTTTTCACACGATTTAATATCATAGGGAGGAGCAAGTCTGATGGGTAAAATCGATTTAGCAATAAGGGCAATACCTCCTCCTCGTGCTTCATTTCTATCCGTTCTAAAGATAGTATAGCCATTAGGGGTGGCTAGCGAAAGTGCTGGGCCTGCAGCGGCATGTAGCCGCGATTCGGTCACCGCTAGGAAGTCAAGGTTTTCTGTTTGTATGATGTCAGAGATCTCAGTTGCATGTGCGACATTCTAGCACATTCACAGCACAACACTCCATGTGACATCACAGTCTTCCATCATGCAAAGGCAAGCACTTCACTACACATCTCCTTCACTTACAACAAAACACACACACCTGACCTGTCACAGTCTACTATCATGCATGGACAGGTGCTTCTCCACACACCACACATACAGTCAGAGACACGTCACAACACACATCTCCCATCCCATTACACAACACATGCACAACACCTTGTTTAGAGAGTAGGCAACTCTGAAAATATGGAGAGGGATCCCTCCTCCCTTTTTTGTCATGTTTCACAACCCAGAAGCTGTCCCTCCCTCTCTAACCACTTTTGCTGAACATGGTGGGGCTCACACACCATTCAGACTAACCATACTATTGACCTGGTGTGACCACTTTCACACAACACATACTGATCTGGCATGACTCACATACCATCCAGACTAGCCATACTGTTACCCTGGCATGACCACTTACACACCACACATACTAATCTGGCATGACTCACATACCATTCAGATTAACCATACTATTGACCTGGCGTGACCACTTACACACCACACATACTGATCTGGCATGACTCACATACCATTCAGAGTAACCATATTATTAATCTGGCGTGACCACTTACACACCACACATACTGGCATGGCATTCTCACATACCACTCAGGCCAACCATACCGATAACCTGTTACATACATTTCTCGAATTTAACACGAGATTCCATGTGGCATAAACCAACATACTCTTGTACATTCAAACATTAGATGCACCAACTTAATCTAAAAGTCCACTAATCCTGCAAATTCTCAGAATTGTAAATCCCTACCGACATGTCACATTCCGAATTTAGCAACAACCATGCTAGTATGTAAAAGGATACATATTGGGTATCAAACTTCCCGAAACCCTGCAGAATACTGAATTTGTACCCAAGTATCACTGTTGGTACGGAATACTAAATCACCATATCTCCATCCTTGCTGTTCCACCCGATGCACCTTCACTAATTTCATGCATTTAAGCGCTACCTTGGTGCTCCACCGTTCCGCCTTCTTTGAGTGAATGACTAATTTCGATGTCTGCGTCAAAACCATGATGCAGAGACCACTGCCTTCTCCATGCCGCTCATAATTTTGCACCGATCACGGCTCTCCTGACCCCTGCCCTCTGCGCTGATAGGGAATGTTGGCAGTACCGCAGCAGGCATACCGTACTTCTCATGTTTCTCAAACTGCTCCTTGTAAATTCTAATATCATGAACTCCTTCAAAATGATCATTACAGAGCTTCCTGATCAAGTATCTTCACGCTTTCGGATTTTTTACTTGAAAGTCTCTCCTTTAGTCACATTTGCTTACGCATACTTCTTTACACTGAACGGTTAAGCATGCACTTGGCATATTATATTTCCAGTATGTCTGGTTACCCATTCACCAGTTATATTCTATATTATATTCTAATGGGAAACTCCACTCTATCATTTATCCAGTCTGACCCTTCTCTATATTCAGCTGGGCACCATAAACGTCAGTTAATACTGGAATTTCTCTTTCTTCTTCATGATAACATACATGGTAACATTCTCCTAGCCCCTTTTCTCCCTTCCTCACTGCTGATGGGCCACTCCTCCCAGCTTAATCCTGAAGTCCTCCCCTGTTATGCCCTGGGTGATGGGTCTTACTTGAAAGGGGGCAGTGTGTTCTCTTGTTTTTCCTTCTGCACCCCCCCCTGCAGCAGATTCACCAGCTTACTTCTTTTTCTCACACGCAGGTTCCTCTTCTTTCGACCAGCTCGTCGCCAATCTAATGAAGTGACCTCTTAGGCTACTTATGGTTACTTCAAGATGTATTAACAGGTTCCTAGGTTACAGTTACAGGTTACATAAGTAGGATTACATAAGTAGGATACATAGGACAAGAACTACACTGGCACCCATCACCCAGGCATGGGCTTCCTAACTGCCTGGGCCTGGAACCCTTACTCCAACATTCTCACATTCACAGCACAACATTCCACGTGACGTCACAGTCTTCCATCATGCAAAGGCAAGCACTTCACCACACATCTCCTTCCCTTACAACAACAACAACACACACACACACACATGACCTATCATGCAAGGGCAGGCGCTTCACCTCACTAGCCAACCTTTAAACCCAACAAATCTTAATAGTTGGCATGGGCAAATCATTTGACCAAATTTCCTACAGACATTTAAAGGGGCCGCAGCAATGGTAGAAATGTACCAAAAACGTATCGGAACTGTGACCCAGGCAGGGAGCAAAATGCAACACATTTTCCAAGGGTTGCAGCCATGCTGGCTGATGGCCAATTGAGTTGAAACAGATTTCAGTTTAGCTGTAACTGCTATTGGGTGGTAAAGTGGAGAAATGTGTTTTAGCTTCATAAAGAACAGCTCTGAAATGGTGAAAATGGTTGCAAAAAGTAGTGAAACTATTAACAGTAAACAATAAAAGTAGTGGAACTACTTTCTCAGCTGTTCCCGCTCACTTCGACCACTGGGACACAGACTATTGTGGAACCCACACACTCTGGACTCATCCACGTCTGGATTACTTAGGGTGAAACCCCAAGTTTTAAAACTGTTATACGGAAGTGGGAGCACCTCTACTGAATAAGGACATGGTTCAACTACCCAGTTGTATGGAATTGCTCCCACTCAGGAGGGTCTACAACCACATTGTAGCTCACTGTACCCTTCACAGAGGAGAAATAACCATTTGCATATCAGTCTTGTGCCACCCAAAAGGGCAGTCCAGAACCAAAATGCTTTATAAAACAGCCTCAGTGAGCATATTTATTCCTTCCACGAATTAGACACTTAAAGTAGGAACACCCCCTACAAATAGGAAAAGAAAGGAAACGTCAAGTGCACTCCAATTGCCCTATTTTGAAGTATTTCTATGAGTAAGAATAAGTGCTCCAAATCAGTCGACCCATTAGTGATTCATATTTTAACCAACATCAAATAATGTGGGAACAGTCTTGGAAAAACAATCAAAATATGTATAGCTAGGTGAAACCAGCGTACTCTATACTGATCTAGTTCTCTCTCTCTCTCTCTCTTTCTCTCTCTCTCTCTCTCTCTTTTTTCTTCTTTTTCTCTTGCTCTTACCCCTTTCTCTCCCTGTCTGTCTCTCTGGCTCACTCTAAGTCTCTGTCTCTGTGGGTGAGAGTTGTTTCATCAAGTGCCCGTTTGTTAGAGCGACTACAGCTGTTGTTGATAACTGCATGATGAGAAGATAACACAGCCATCTTGAATGGGGCGAGTGGTTACTGGTTTTTAATGGTTAAAAGTAGAATGGCAGCAGCAAAGGCAGAGGTATCCCCGAGGTGGCAACTGGCCTGGTGTTTGAAGATGTATTTTTATGGAAAAAAAATTCATTCTTTAGTGGCTTTCTATTTCGCATTTTTCTCTCGTGTGTGCACTGAGCATTTTTTAGGCAATTTTAGTTTCATTTAATATCCCTTACTTACCCATTGAATTGCCTTGTATTTTTAGGCAGTTCAAACATGGCGGCTCTGTTGGTTCCTTCCTTCTACCATGTTTTTCTGACCTGATGCATTTATCTAGTCCTCTTTCTAGCTTCGCGACCAGCGCATTGATTTCTTCAGTCTGTCTAAACAGCCGACCAGGTAAGACGATTTTACATTGCCCCCTGTTCACTTTGGAATTGTAATTCTGTGTTAATGCTCATTCGAGACAGAGATTTAACCTCTTCAAGCCTGCTCAGATTAGTGCTACTAATGGGTACCTCTTTTTGATTGCGTGCGCTCTTTTTGTTGCATTAACCAGTTGCTTTTCACTACCTGGTAAATATTAACTTAAATTTGTTTCAATACATTGATGCAGTTCGTTCTTTTCTTCCCTTTCCTTTCCTTTATTTTGCAGCTTTAACCACAATTGCGAAGGCTTCAGGTACTTTAATTAATGACCCCCCCTTTTTTTTCATTCCTCAAATTTCAACAATTTGGCCATTTCTCCATAGATTGTTTGTTTCTTTCTCCTCCGCAGAGTACTTTTTGGGCATTGTCCCTTCAGTTTAAATTTCAGGCTCTATCCCTATTAATGTAATACTGCCTCAGATTAATTGGTGTCTGGTTTATAAAGTGTAAATTTACACTAGATTTTTTTTTTTGGCATTATTGTTTTTGATTGCGCTGCTGCAGTCATTCCATCAAATAAATTGTAACCGTAGCACAAATGTGTTTTTCTCTCTATTTTGAATATTTCAACATCCACCTCCTAATGGACTTACACCACTTTTGGTATGACTTTAAATTTATTACGTTTATAATTTTTTCTTTTGTCAAATATGCTTTCGATTTTCGTTTTTGTCTTGCCTTAACCCCATTCAAATTGCATACATTTAATTATGGCTCATTCATCCCCTGCTTTTCCCCTGGATGCTATGCCTTTATCTGTCCTGCTTATGTTACTGTATGGTGTCACTATATTATTGAATGTTGCACACTCCATTTTGTTATTGTATCCTATGTTTAATAATAGCCTCAGATGAAGAGCCGTGGAAGGCTCGAAACACGTGTTAGGCTGTTGCTTGTACTAAACCTTGGACTTTAAAGGCTGTTCTTTCATACAAATCACTTGGACTCCCGATTTTTATTTTGCTATACTTGGCGCAGTGAAACTGGGATTGTTTGTGTTGCAATTGTACTTACCTCAGTGGAATTATACTGGCAGTATATCCACACTACCCAGATACCTGCAGCCTTGACCCTCTTTGTCTAATTTATACTTACAAGCGCTGTGGATCGTGACTTTTTCTGCCAATTTGTTCTTTCCTGTTTGGAGATGAATATTGCCAGCGCATGTGCCCTGCAGGAATAGTTCCATGACACCGAGGGGGCATTGTCCATCTGACAGGGAAAGAGGGGGGATGCAGATAGAATCTGTGGGGGTGGCTTGGGTTCTGACAGATTGAGGGCAAGGCTGCAGGGTCTGTAACTGTGGTTGGTAGTGCTTCTAATCGAAAGAACAATCCTAGATCAGCATGACCAATTAAACATGGCCTTGGTGCTCACAGAAGAAACGGATGAGTGACTGAAATCTAAAGGATGGAGGATATTCTGAGAAACAAAGTGGTGTTTTGAAAATGAAAGGCAATTATTTAATTGTTTCTAAGATTGTACAGCTGCTCTTTTTAAAACTTACATGGGTCATTTCTAATGATTATTTCCTGTATATGATGCAGTCATAATAAGCACGTTTTTACTTGTCTTACTGAGTAAAGCACATGCTAAAAACCTAGAATTGCCATATACATTATTTTATGACAGGTTATCAATCCGAGATGGATAGTCTGGTATACTCCTATTGTACTCTTTTGAAATACCCATATGAGAAAGGTTAATCTGGCAAATATCTCCAATCATGAGTCATGGCTGTTTTGCCTAAAATGAAAAACTGTTTTGGGAACATAAGAATGACCAGAGATGTTTATATTTGATAAATATGTCTGTGATGAAAGGGTTGTATGCTTTAATCACTAAGAACATCTGGGGTGGACATGTGGGCCAGCGACATCAAAGACTCCAGGGCTCGTCTCTTGCTTGTTTAAGGATGCCTTCCTACATGTGATCACTACCATCCCCCCTGCCCTTGTAAGCCAAAGGCTGTCACAAAAGAGACAAAACAAATACAATCACACGTTAGCATAACAAAATGATATAGAAGCATTTCTGCAGCACCTCCCTCCAACACTCACCAGTTTAAACATATGGATGCTCACTAGTCATTTACAGATACACAGACCATGCTCATATGCATGGCAGATAGCTCACAATGCTAGGAGCTTGCTGCTGCGATCCGTGCTCAGATTACACATTGGAGCCCCAGAAAGGCCAGATGAGTCTTTTCTTTCTGGAGTGTGTACCATTAAAATGACTAATACTAACACTGCTTCTGTGAATCAAAGTAATATGTGCTATATAAAACATACTATTATCAGTTATATGTATTTTTTATCATGGTCCGTGCACAGTGATTTTCTCTGAAGTCTGATTCAGAGCAAAGTGTTTCCAATTGAACATTCACAAGGTGCTGTATATGAAAAGGAATATGTCAAGTTTTCAATCTGGGCTGGAGTTCCATATTACCTGGGCTGCTAGAAGTCTCCCACTCCACCCATGAAGTACATATCGTACACCCGGCTTGGTGTAAATTTTATTATTCCCAACTCTCGTCCTAACATTTAAGTGTTTGTACCCATGAACCACATACACTCATTTGGCCAATCTGATGACATGTGGAGAGGAGATAATGACTGCAACATCTGCCACTCTGATCAGGGCGATCCTGCGTCACGTTTCTGGATAAAACTTCTGAATGCTTTGACTTCTGTATAAGGTGTGAAAAACTAGAGGGTGTTTCACTGCCTGTACCCCGGGGATCCCTTACACAAGTGGCCAGGGCATGGCCATCACCTTTGGATCCAGACCCTGGGTGAGAGGTCCTCGGGGAGTGTGGGTGGAGTGCCCAATGATGAGACATAATATCCCCCTTTCCAAATATGCCTGCCCCGTCCTATTTTATAAGACGTTCCAACTTCCCAGTTCACCGCCCCCCTTTTTTATACAAACACTGAGCTGAGGAAGATGAGATCTGAGGCTGAAAAGAGTCTCATCCCATGCAATACATTGGACATATCCCACTAACAAGATCAGGCAGGGTCAGGCACTTGATCTTAATTACAAACACCTGGTACCTATTAGCTCTCCCCACATGGTTGGAATCTGGAACACTGAGACACACTGTGAGCAAGGCGATGCACGAGAAGGAGCAGTTAATCCAGGGCAGCGGCAAACCAGGTGGAGCAGAGCGACAGGCCAAGGGATGAAACCGAGGCATGAAGGAACCTTGGACACCCGGCGAGATATCGTTACCTATGAAGGGCCTTGACGGTTGTGCAAGGATGCCCACCGGGAGAGAAGAGACAAACCTCTTTTATTTCAAGGCTACCAGCCACCCTCCCTGGCAAACGGCAGAGTTGGGGAGATGCAGCGACAGTTGTCGTATCAGCCTTGACTTCAGGGGCAAGGCTGCGAAAGACAAAAAGGAATTAACACAGCCGGGAAACCTGGATGTGAGAACTGTCTTTGAACTGTTAGGTTTGATCCCGGCAGAGGGGAACCTGGATTTGAAAGATATCTTTGAACTTTGAAATAAGTACTGTGCTTGAAACTACATTTACCAAGAGTCCTTGGTGTAGAAGAGAAAAAGTAACGTTTGAGGAAAGAAGGTCAAAGTGGTCATGCCGAGGTAAGAGCAAAAGCCTTGCAGTTTCAAAAGTCTTTGACAGTGGAAGGAAAGTGAAAGGAGGCTTGAGAATGATGGAGGGAAGCCTATGATGAAGGTGTGATTGAAACTTGGGGAAGGGTACCCCTACTAATTGTGATTGAAAGGTTTGAGCCTGGTGGAGTTAAACCTGTACTGAACTGTGGTAACTAGAAGGAAACAAACTTTGTTGAACTGTATGATACGCTAAAAGGTGACATGGGCTGGAGTGAGAAAAAGCAGAGAGGTCCACCAGGTAAACAAAGTGACTTTTCGTGGAAGGTTAAGTGGGTCCTGGTCCACAAAACGAACTGCATCCTTGTGTCCGACGCCAGAGTGTGTTACAAGGTCCAAGTGTGCCACCTTACCACGTGTTACAAAATGTGGGCAAGGGAGTTTACTCAGCCATACTGACATTTCTTTTGAATACTGATCTTTCCTTTTTGCATTACATATTCCCTGTACACATTTATTGTATTAAAAAGAGGGTAGGCATTAGGTTTATTAGTATAGGCCATTTTATTTTGACTCAGGACTGACTCAGGACAGTCATTTCTTTTCGTTTGATGGTCGAGAATACTCCCATCTTAGTTATAGGGCAAGATAGGAGTTTTCCAACCCATTTTAAAACAAACATCAATAAAGGTTTTGAAACTTGCAGCTCTTGTGTCAGTGTCTACTTGCGATACCATGCCTCCCTCACAAAGGAAAGTCCGCAGTCATTTTAGAAGAGAAAACACTGGGTGCGCATGCCCAGTCTACAATGCACAGATATCCTTAGAGGATTGCACGTATAGTTTGGATACTTTTAGCTCAGGGTTGTCCAACTCCAGGCCTGACAGGTCTTCAGGATATCCCTCATTAATATCCATGAGGATAAATGTGCATACATTTAGAATCATTGTATGCAAATGTTTCCTAATGAATATTAATGAGGGGTATCCTGAAAACCCGACATTGCATCCAACCCCCTAGGCCAGCTGGAGACAGAAATGTATCTTATTTCAGAATGCCTGCCCAGACCCTGCAGCTTCTAGCAATGCTGGCCTTACAAAAAGAAATGTCAAATGTATCTTTTCAATTATTCTCTAAACTTTCAGAAATGCTACTAAATTGGTGCAAAATGTATTTTTTTCTATTTTGGCAATGTTTTTAGTTTAGTGGCCGGACAAATCAGTGTACATTTTCCATAACTGTAGCCAACATGATCTCTCTCATTAAGAGTTTATTTTCAAGAGTACAATTACAGATTTAACAAATACCAGCACTTGAATTCTTTCCATTGATTAACTAGGCAATCAAATGTACTGGTTTGTGCCACGATATTTACATTTTCTTGGCAACATTAGTGTCACTATGCCCTGGGGGCGTCTGCACATATATGTACAAAAACAAGACAAGAAAAGTTGCCATTGTGTTATTTTCAATGGGTTCGATTCTCTCTAAGAGCTATCATTAGTGACTCAAAGGATATTTCAAAAAAGGTAGCAGGCGCTCCTCTCCAGAAAGAACATGGCATGATAACCTGTTCTGAGATGAGAGTTCGCAGGACACGCTTTTTGCTCACTGTACCTTTCACAGATGGGAAATATCCATTTGCATATCAGTCTTTGTCCCGCCCACATGGGCAGTCCAGCAACGAAATGCTATGGCAATTCCTCTCTGAACAAGAGTACCGGAAGCAACCCCATACACGTGTTTCAGCCTTGTTGGGCCTCATCAGTGAGGTGAAGCTTTGTCTCTCTGAGCACAGTGAGCAGGGAGTCCATGTCTGGTTGCCCCCAGGTAACTCAGGGTGACCAACCCCAAGTTCCTTTCCAATATTTCAAAAAAGGTAGCAGGCGCTCCTCTCCAGAAAGAACATGGCATGATAACCTGTTCTGAGATGAGAGTTTGCAGCACATGCTTTTTGCTCACTGTACCTTTCACAGATGGGAAATTCCCATTTGCATATCAGTCTTTGCCCCGCCCACATGGGAAGCCCAGCACCAAAATGCTATGGCAATTCCATTCTGAACAAGAGTACCAAAAGCAACCCCATACACGTGTTTCATCAATGGTGATTTCCTCATGAAAGACCTTTGAACGTGCTCCTTACCCAGTACTGCACCACTCATTGAAAAACAGACGATTAAAAACAAAGATTAAGCTACCCATTTCATTTTGGGGTGACGATCAAATGGCCACTATCCGCAAACGTGCATGAGACATTCGACAAGCTTGTTATCGCAAAAGTACACTTTCTGTTCATCTGGCGTAGAAGCCCAGCTGCCAGCAACAGATGCCACTGGTAAATTATTCATGCCCGCTCTAGTGTAAGAGCCATGTCCCAGTGTCCTGGGGTTAATCTCCCGGGCGTGATTGTATGGATTCCTGCAGCGTTCGATTTCGCTGTGGTTTGAGATACGCGCACTCGTCCCTATTTCATTGAAATTCTCCTGTTGTCTTCTACCCTCAGAAGCAATGTAAGGAATTCAACTTGTTAATATTTGCTTCCATTTCTCACCATGTAATAGGAAGCATTGCCGGCTTCTTACAGCATAATAATGTCACAAGAAAATCTGAATATCTTCTGATTATTAGACAACATATTGGGGTGGAGTCTCTTTCACCCAAGGAAAGGCAAGCATAAGGGCATGGCCCATTATTTCGTATTTATTTGCATTTATTTGAAGAATGGGGATGTCCATTTTGATCAGAAAAGGCTTACAATAACACATTTACAGATGGCGGAAGCATTCCCAGGAAGGGTGCCTGTACAATAGCATATGGGTGAGAACAAGTAATGATGCGGTTTACAGGGGTGTACAAAATTAGGACATATAATAGGGATAAAACAAACAGAAACAAAATGTATACAAGAAAACAGGTGACCTACAAAGATAACATTAACTTAAGGGGCAGGTCCTTCAAACTAAATAGGAGTACTAGTTAAATATACAAAATCCCATTATTAAGCATCACTTGAGGCAGTGGTGGGGCCAGGTAGGGAGGATGGGGAAGAGGGCAGCACCAGTTCCCTGTTTACCAAGTAAGTGAAGATTAAGCCGAGCCTTGAAGAGATCCACAGTTATGCTGACTTTGATTGTTATGGACAGTGGATTCGAGTGGAGCAGAGTGTGTAAGGAGAAAGCAGAAGCGGGAGGAGGCACAGAGACTGTGAGGTTGAGTGTAGAGGAGGATCTGAGGGAAAGAGATGGTGAGCAAACTGAGATGCAATCAGACAGGCACTGAGATGCAAGGCCATTGATAGCTTTGTAGACTAGGGTAAGGAGTTTGAAAAGGGAGGGGTTGTGTATGGAGAGTCAACCAGCATGTTGTCAGTAGTGTAGGGGAGGACTGGTCCAAGAAGACCCCCCCTCGCCTACGCTTTCTCCCCAGGTGAGGACTATGGCTCTCTTGGGCGTCCCCTCATGCCACCCGGGCCCAGGTGGTGGAGGGTTCACCCACTGGAGACATTGCCCGCACGTATTAATTGCCCACATGTATTAAAATTTAGCTAGGCCTAGAAACCATTTTGTCTGGTAAAGATGGTGTGAGCTCAGCGCACTGTAGCGCGGCCCCCACCCTTGGAGGGTTTCAGTCATCCTTGTTGCCGCAGCACCCTGGCAGATCCGCTGCGAGCACGTTCCCACGAACAAGACGGACATGAGCTAGTGTAATACACTAACATTGTAACAGTTCACCTCCCGCAGTGTATCATCGCTCCCAGCATGACCCGGCCAGCAGGCCTAGGCAAATGAAAAGAACAGTAAAATGGTCGTTAGATGACAGACAATCTTTGTATATTAATGTTGAGACTACTTGCAAAGGATGCTTTTCTTCCATAAAATCCCTTATATTACAAAAGCCTGTAAGATGTATAATTACAAGAAATCATGCTCCCATGATATAAGCGATGGTGAGCATATACCATTGCAGTTGGGTGCTAATAATAAAGGAACGCACCAGGAATCTGTTTGTTACGTGTATGACTGGAAAACTTACACCCCATGGGCTCGCGCCATAACTGAACTAATGCTGCTAGAGGACACAAGAAAACGAATGTAACCATACAAAGGGCCCATGTGAAGAATGCACGAGAAGGCGCATGTCATGTGTGCATGTCTAGGCCCCACATGCGCCACCACCGTCACGAACAAGTGGCGGGTTACTTTCTATGTTCTCCACCAATCCTAACTCTACCTCACTTACTGCAAATATATATGCATATAACTAAATACTGTACTTGTTAAAACATAATGTATGAATAAGGTGCTCAGACTGGGTATAATCAAGACACATCCAGCAAAGTTTAAATGCATGTTTTGTAATGTTTTGAATAAGTATTATAGAGTGTTCAAATGTTTGTGATGTCTTTACCTAAATCGGCAACACACGAGGGAGATACCTTTGTGAAATACGTGCAAGGCCATTCCCCCTCCCACCCTACGAAGGCTGCCAAGGCATGAGAGCAGAGACCGCGCCGCGTTACCTCCCCCAACCAGACTGGAGTCGCTTCAAAGATTTGTAACCCCCTCTGTAGCACCCAAGGCCACCACCTGCCACATGCATTATTTACAGCACAGCAGTAAACCTCTGCCTGAACACACGCGCCCCCTCGTAAACCTCACAACCCACCGGACCATCTCAGACTTATGGCCCTGTGCAATCAAGACACCCAACACTTTGACAACACACAGCGGAACATCCATAACAACTTCTAACAAGGCAGAAAGACATGTACCGCCCGTCCCAGGCCCTGAAGCTTAGCCCCTCGACCTATGGCCCCGGTCAACAGGACACTGGTAACCATGCCCTGACGTATTAACTCCAGTACCCTCACAAGGTGCATTCCTCCTGTGTTGCATTAACCTGTTGTATAACCTATTGAAAGATTTACTAAAGAAGATAATATCAAAATGCCTGAATGACTGCGGTGTGCATGGCCTAGGGCTAATAAGTCAGGAAAAGACATTCATCTCTGCCACTGGCCGCGATGGCCCCACAACACCGCCTGGATGAACTCTGCCACCCTGCCAGGCCCAGCCCAACCCACGAGGCTGACCAGTGACGTCTTCCAGCCAAAGCCAACCACATCACAGCAGCACCTATAGTTGGTCGTCGCCACCCAATCCCCATGAACTTGTGCCCCCTATAGTGTGTAGGTTCTTATGACGTTTTTTGTAAATATATACGCCTGTCTTTGCTATTGTCAGACAGAGCGCTCTCGGAGTTTGCAGAGTCCTTTGCATGCCCTATTCTGATTGATAAACTCCCATTTACGCTCACCCGCACTCTGTCTTGGCCTTATTCCCATTTTGGGAGAGTCCTTCATTGTCTCTCATTGCGGGGAGGATCGTGCTGTTTGGGGACGCTTGCCTTCAGTGGTGACCCCGATAGCGTGATATTATTTCTTCCTAAACTCGTTATAACCGTCCCCTTTTGGCACGAGAATCTCCGGTCGAAAAGGGATACGCACGGTGAGCCGGCTCCGGGAGGCTGCCCGCCAACGGCGACCGGTACACTAAGAAGTGCGCACTCAATAGAGAAAGGGTACGGGATCCCGGTTGAAAAATCCCCTTTGAGTACCACTCGCCGGAGTCGGGGCTGACTGTTGAGCTGACGGCGACACTGCCTGGACGGACCCAGTTTCGGAGACTATCGGTTCAAGACGGGCACGTGAGTACTGAGTGTGAGCGATTGTAAAGGGAGCGGGGAGAGAAGTGTAGGACAGGGAACGAAAAGGGGGTACGAAGATATACTAAAGATTATTCTAAAATTTCCTTTCTTTTTCTTGCATATGGCCATTAGGATTACGAGGTGAATAAGAGATAGAAGTGACGGGAACCTAGCTCCGAAAGGGGGTGGAAGGCGGCGCCGCATAGTGCTATATTGACTAGTACTGGGAATATATGACGAAGTGAAATACAAGATAAAAGTGTTCAGCAAAAGGGGGCACTGAGAATATATTAGTGATCGCTATTACTTCTTTCTTTTCTTTTTCTTTAGGGGTAGGGGGAGAATTAAAAAAAAAAAAAAAACGGAATTAGCACGGACTTGGGAGAAAAGTAAGGGAAAAAGGGTCCTACTAGAAGGGGGAGAGCAGGTTAAAAAAAAACACAAATATATGTATATGCGCATCCATTTATCTAAGTAAGACAGACAGGGACAGCCGGCTAGGGAGGAAAGGGAGGGCAGCTCGAATGGTGAATTGAATGCTACCAAGAGGTGTGTGCACCTCGTATGTGTCAGAGGACGACTTTGATGTTGCGAATGTGTAAAACGGCTATAAATGTATAATTGGTAAATGGTCATGGTAAGTGTGACCGGATAAAACTTTTTGAAGGCAACGTTGATACAGTGACGTGAGTGGGTGCCTTTTCATTTCCGGGTTGATATTGTCAAAATAAATGATGGGTTGCTCTTGTATGTGTCCCCCAAAGAGAACAAAGTAGAAACTGTGTACAGTCAGTTTTGTATTGTGCAGTCAAGGGAGGGAGAGCCCAACCGAGCATAACATTGAATGTGAAGTAGAATACGAAAAATAATATTGATACTACATTCACATTGTAGTTGCAGACACACAGAGACACATAAGCACTAGGAGGGCACAGAGATGGGGGCTGAAACACCCTTATCACATATTTGTAAAAGTCTTCCAGGGTACGCGGAGCGGATTAAGAAATATCACGACCAATGGGTAACTGAGTTGAAGGGAGAGGGGCTACCCCAGATATGGCCAGAGGGAGGGTCATTTGATAAAAGCGTTCTGGATATGGTGGTCACATGCATTTTCTTGAAGTATAAAGGAAAACAGTTGCAAAATAGGAGGGAAATAATAGATCTCTGGAGGTTGTTTGAAGAGATACCACCGCCTAAAGCACCAGCATTAAATCCTGATCTCCCATCCACTACAGACAATCCACTGATGATACAGAAAGATATCAAAGAATTGTCAAGTGTAGCGCCACCAATAGAGGTAATAAGTTTGTACCCGATATTAAAAAAGCCTGTACCCGCAGAAGGATACAGTGATCCAACGTATGTACCTCCCCCGACAACTACTACACCCCACCGGCCCACTGCACCCCCACCATATGAAAGTACAAGGGAGCGAGGCCAGGCGAGTACACAAAGGGTGGACATAGAGAAACTCACAGATGATTTACAGTCAAGACTCTCAATAGCAAAA
The DNA here is from genome assembly GCF_040938575.1 of Ambystoma mexicanum. Taxonomy (NCBI): domain Eukaryota; kingdom Metazoa; phylum Chordata; class Amphibia; order Caudata; family Ambystomatidae; genus Ambystoma; species Ambystoma mexicanum. Next base: position 139,979,385 of record NC_090930.1, on the reverse strand, counting down.
GATGAGCTCTCAAGGATAAAAGACATGTGCGGACAAACAGCACTTAATGCGACTAGATCAGGGCGCACGTCTAGAGCGCCAGGCGAGACAAGAAGACCTGAAGAGGGGTGGAAGAAAGGTGAGATACTGTTCAGAATTGAGGAAGAACCAACACGAATAATTGAAATAGAGACACGTGAGGGAGATCCTGACAATGATGAAAGGCCTATGGGGGATAGAGAGGAATTACTATGCGATATAAGGGACGAGTTAGAAGAAAGTGACAGGTTGAGCATGGCTATGGGAGGGGGAAGCGAAGGGGGGGATGGCACATGTTCAGTGAGAACACTGGACGATGAGTGGTCGGGACGACTAAGGAACAGAGTGGGGAAAATGGCATCACTAGAGACATCAGCACCCACATCGGGTCCGGGTGCCATAACGAAAGGAAAGCTACAGCTCCCGTTGATACACAGAGGAGGAGGGAGACCTAACTATATCCCATGGGCACAAATGGACAAAGCCAACTTATTAAAGCTATTGCCCCCGTTATCAGGAGGGGCAAGTAAGTGGATATACGCCTTTGAAAAACATACTGCTGGGGTACCCCTAGCTGTAGGAGATGTGAAAAGTCTGCTCGTATCAGCGGTGGGCGATCAGGCTGAAAGAGTATGGGTTAAAGCCGGTTTCCCAGGAGTTACGTTAGATTGTGACCGCCATGATGGGGCCTCCTTTAACACAGTGCGGGCTAGGGTGTGGGACGCCTTACGCGAAACATTTCCAGATACACCTGACTTACAGTCCGTGATGCAGTGTACAATGAATGACGGGGAGGAGGCTATGGATTACATTTTTCGGGTCCAAGAGATGTGGAGAGCGGAAACGGGCACGCCTTGGTATCAATCGACCTCTTTATTTTACTTCATTATAAAAAGAGGGCTCCCAAAGGAAGTGCAGATAGCGCTCGACAAGATAGCAGGTATTGAAGCAAAGGGATGGCCAGAAATTCAGAGCATAATAGTACACCATTGTAAACGAATAAAGGAAAGGGAGAGGGAGGTAGCTCAGAAAAGATTGGCAGACGAAGCAAAGTTAGTACAGACAAAGTTGGTGAAGGTCGCAGCGGCAGTAGCCGCACTCCCACACAGCAGGGAGGGAGACGATGAGGAGGAGGGGCTGATAGCAATACAAGGAAGGATGGCAGCTAATTGGGCGGGAGCAGGACAGCGGCAGTGGAATGAGCAAGAGCAAGGTGGAGGTCCGCAGTGGCAAGAGTGGATCCCTCGAGGGGGACGAGGTGGGTACAGGGGCCGAAGAGGAGGCGGAACGGGGTATGGGGGAATGGGAGGAAATGGATGGCAGGGCCCTAGAGGTGCACAAGGAAGTTGCTGGAACTGCGGGCGATGGGGGCACTATTCTAGAGAGTGCAGAAGCAGACCCAATAACGGGTTCCAAGAGGTAGAACAATATGGCCATCCCCACCCGGGAAGCCCATATGGCCTCCCAATGGGACAAAAACAACTAAGAAACCCAAGCCAAGGTAATGCCGGCCAGCAACAGGGACCCCAGTATAGAACACAGAACCACCCACAAAACATGCAAAACAACGACAGTATGCAATATACACCAGGCAACCCTTTCGCGACAGCAGCAAACGGGGCCCCCGCACCAGCACCTTACAACGGCATGTCAGTGGTCTCAGGTAACGTATTCAATGAAGGGGGGGCGATGAGACACCCCGCATAGGACAGCCCACAGAGAACACTTGCGTGTCCAGTTCTATCTACCACCCACAGTGCAGCAGAGGAACCATTGGTAGGGGCGCAGATAGGAGACAGGCAGTTTGTATTCATGGTTGATTCGGGAGCGGAGAAATCATGTGTCAGGGAGGGCCGGTTCCCGTTATCTAACAGGAAGTTAGAGACGCAGGGGTTCTCTGGGGCTGTAATTGAAGTTCCTTACACAGAAGTTTTGGATGTAACCGTAGGGGGCAAGACTGTAAAGGCACCCTTACTGTATTATGAACAGTCCCCGATAAATTTGCTGGGGAGGGACCTTATGAGTAAACTTAACATGACCATATCATTTACCGAAGGAGGAATAGTGTGTTCTACACCCGGGATATGCCCCTTGCGTGCAATGTTGGTAGTGCAAGCCTACACAACCACACAGGAAATACGAGGGCTGCCACAGAATGAAGAGATGTTTATTGAAGGGCTAAAGACTTTGGCCCTTATAGTTCCAGAGCTAAAAAGCATGGATTGGAGGATTCCAGCAGAGTTCCTCTTCCGCCCCATAGTGTGTCCAAACGCAGCACCAGGATCAGTGGTGTCGTTGGATTTGCACGCTGTGCAGGTATCAACGAAATGGATCGCTGTGATTGGAATGGACAGAGAAGGATGTGAGTGGCGCACAGTGCTGTGTACAAACGCCAACCTCGCCCTACGCGAGGTAACAGATGAGGATCTCTTTTCAGACACAGAAGCAGATGGTGAGATAGTAATGGAAATAGCGATGCCCTGTGACATTTTGATCCAAGCCAGAGAGATCCCCGTCCAATTGATGGCAGTGGTAGGAACACCACCGTCATTTTTTGATGACGACATGAGGCTAGTACCAAACAATTTATGGACAACAGGCCCCCATGATGTAGGGCTGTTGCATGGAGTACAACCTGTGATAATAAAACTAAAACAAGGAGCTATCTTACCCCGAGTCAAACAGTATCCATTGTCCCGTGAGGCTGAAGAAGGGATAAAAGAAACGATAAATGCACTACTAGTACAAGGGATAATAGTGCCTTCAAACTCCCCATGTAACACATGTATTTATCCAATCAAAAAAGCGAAAGGGGGATCTTGGAGGATGATACAGGACTTACGCCCCCTCAATGATGTAATCCAGAAAGAGTTCCCTCTAGTCCCGAACCCTGCATCAATACTATGCAGTATCCCAAAAGCAGCATCACATTTTACAGTAGTGGACTTGAAAAACGCATTTTTCTCAATACCCCTGGCTGAAGAGAGTAGATACCTTACAGCGTTCACACTGGGGGGAAAAAGATATGAACACTGCAGACTGCCACAGGGATACTGTGAGAGCCCGAGCATATTCAACCGCATATTGCATGAAGACTTGGGAAACCTATCAGTAGAGAGTACGATTATTCAGTACGTGGATGATTTATTGGTGTGTGCACAAGACGAAGCAACATGTAGAAAAGATTCAACAACGCTCCTGACTTTACTAGCCAACAAAGGATACAAGGTAGACAAGGAGAAGCTACAGTATTGCCTGACTGAGGTCCTATACCTGGGACAGCTCATATCAAAAGACGGAAAGAGAATAATTCCTGACAGGGTGGAGGCAATAAGGTCAGTAGGAGAGCCCGCGACAGTGAAAGATATGCAGACATTTTTGGGGATGTGCAATTATTGCCGAGCATGGATACTAGATTATGCAGCATACACCAGGCCCCTCCTACAAGCACTCAAAGAAGCACAACAGGAGAATGAAAAAATAAAATGGTCAGAAGAAATGAGCATATCGTTTCAATCACTGAAAGAGCTAATTTCAAGCGCTCCAGTACTAGCAAACCCTGATTATGGACGCGAATTTTACCTATTTTCCCATTGCAAAGGAACACTTATGACAGCGGTACTGACACAAAAAACATCCTTAGGACACAAGCCCCTGGCTTAATATAGTGGTACTTTGGATGCCGTGATGCAGGGTCATTTCGCGTGCGAACAATCGCTCGCAGCAGCCGCATTCGCGATTGAGAAAAGTGCCACAATAGTAATGGGGTGCCCTGTGACATTGTTTGTGGAACACTCATTATTTGCAATACTTGAAAGATCAAAAAGCACACTGACCACACAGCGGGCAACAGCATACGAGATTATATTGTCCAGCGCCAACATCCATATAGTGAGATGTAAAACAGTGAACCCCGCCACATTCATTACAGAAGCGTGCACATTAGAGGATATGCAAAATCACGACTGCGCAACCCACACAGGAGAAGGAGGGGAGGACACAGTGGTGTGTGAAAACGCTCTCAGCAAGGGGGAAGTGTACTTTGTGGATGGGTCCGCATCAATTGATATGGACACGGGAGAAAAACACGTTGGCATGGCGGTAGTGAGATTAGAGGAAGGTGAGTTTGAAACACTAGTACAGTACCGCCTCCCGTCGCATTACTCTGCACAGGCAGCAGAACTGATTGCGCTCATAGAAGCACTACACGCAGCAAAGGGCTGTGCAGTAACAATATACACAGACTCAGCTTACATGACGACGACAGTACATGGAGGTCTAGCAAGATGGGGCCGTAGGGGATTCAGACGGGCAGACGGAACACCAGTGCAGCATGCAGTATTGTTAAAAGAATTAATTGAGGCCCTACAAAACCCTACTGCTGTAGCAATAGTGAAGTGCCAGGCCCATACATCCAACACAGACGTTGTGTCTTTAGGGAACGCGGCAGCGGACGATGCCGCCAAGGAGGCTTCCTATTTTCAGAAATACGACACAGGTGAGTTCATGATCAAGAACACAACAACCGAAGAACTGTCAGAAGGGTACAACATGATGTCCTTATCACAAATACTAGAATTGCAAGAAGGAGCTAGTGCAGAAGAAAAATTGACGTGGACAAAACGGGGATGCAGCCAATCAGGAACAGACCTATTATGGCGACAAAATAACTCAGGGAAAGTGGTAATGCCACTACAGTTACTAGAAGTAGCATTTCAACAGCTACACTTCCCTGCACATAATACCAAACAACACATCGCAGCAGAAATACAGGAAGAATGGTTTGTGCCCTGTCTCCAGGAGCATGTGTCTTGATTAGCACTGGAATGTACAACATGCCAAATATACAACTCAGGAATGACATTACGCACACTCCGGGGAACAATTCCAAAACCCATTGGCCCCTTCAGAGAACTGCATATAGATTATGCAGACATGGGGGAAAGGTGTAATGGCGCGCGGTACATGATCGTGGTTGTGTGCCCATTTTCAAGGTGGGTGGAAGCGGGAACATGTGCGCGACCTGATGCCAAAAGCGCCGCCAAGTTCCTAGTAAGGGAAGTGTTCCCGCGCTGGGGAATTTGTGACGTGATTCGCTCAGACAACGGCTCTCACTTTGTGAATGAACTTTTCAAGGAAGTGACCACATTACTGGGTATAAAACATAAATTGTGTTCGATTTATCATCCCCAAAGTAATGGCGTAGTGGAAAAGATGAACGGCCTGTTAAAGGGCAGGTTATCAAAACTATGCTTCTCATTGAAGAAAAATTGGATTTACTGTCTACCCCTGGCGCTATTTGAATTAAGAAATCAGCCAAGCAAAGACCACCATTTGTCCCCGCACGAAATCGTGACTGGGAGGAGAATGAATACAGCACACTCTCCACTGCGCGAACACTCAGATGCTCACAGAAGTGCCGCAATATTGGGAGACGAGTTTACAGACTATTTACGAAAATTGACAAGAGCAGCGCGCGCCATATCAAAACAACTCTCCCCACCCTTCACTAGAGAAGAGGGAAACGTAACAGGATCTGTCACGGAGCCAGAGCAACAGCTACAGCTGATGCCAGGTGACTCAATTTATGTTAGAAGCTTTGTGCGTTGGTGGAATGCACCACGATTCCATGGCCCATACGAAGTAATATTCTGCACACCCACGGCAGTGAAGGTGAAGGGCTTGAGGTACTGGGTGCATTTGACCGACGTACGAAAAGCATACAGCAATGTACAAGAGGAGATAGATGAGGAGGCACAGACAACAGCAAACGATGCAAATGAGTAGGATGTCTAAATATCAACTTGCGTGTGTGTGTGTGTGTCAGCACTGGACTAGAATGGAATAATGACTGACAAGGATATTCCAAAAAAAAAAAAAAAAAATGTGTGTGTGCTTTCTTTTTTTATCTTGTTGAGTGGTATGTAATTAATGAAATAATAATATTATAGCTTGTATATACCCTTGTCTGTGAATACCCCTCCCCCGCATCCCCACCCGCTTCCATTCCCCGTCAAATGTATTGGCACAGATGGTGCCAGCAAAACGTTTACATGCATGCACTTAATGCACTTTTATATCTCAAACAGGAGCTTCCATGGCATCTAACGGGCAGCCTGCAACGGATAGAATTAGTAGAATGAGAGAATTAGTATATGAGAGATGTAGATATTCGTATGAGTGTGGATTATCAGTATGCATCACATTGTTTTTTATGATAATGTTTGGCTTGGTTACATATTGGTTTATAGCGTTCATCTCTATCGAGATGTACGAGGGGGGAGGGAGTAACAACACTACTGGACCAATTAACAGTACCACCGGGCCCAATGCAACTGCAGGTGTCAATACCAGGGAAGGTGATTTTTTGATATGGGACGGAACTAAACTTGTGTGGGGGTATCATACCACACCATCCAGTGTTGTGACCTCACAAAGAGAAAAGCCACAAGGTGGAATGCAGAGCAACACAGTGTCTCCACCAGGGGTATCCAATTACAATGCCCACAGTCTCAATGACCGAAACCCGTCTGCCATATCATGGTTGTATAACACCCCCACCAGCCAGCTTGCCCCCATCCCAAAAAACAATCTGCCAGATAACGTCAGGAAAGAAGACGAAAAGCTACTAGCAATGCACGAAATATTATATGATGAATGGGCCAAGGGGGGCGGGAATGAGAAAGGGGGGTCTAGTTTGTCCACTGCCCAGGGGGTTGGGAAGTACATGAGTAACAAGAACAACAGACGAAAGAGAGAAGCAGGGAGGAGGAAGTATGATGAGTACTATGGGCTAGGTCTAGATAAGATGGAAGACCCACGACACCCCCATCAAACAAATAAGTGGTATGCAGACATGAGTGCCACAGCTAAACAGACAACAAACGAGAGCTGTTATGTCTGTTCCCTCATCCCCCATGCATCAGGTACACCCAAAGTGTTGTTACCCAAAGAGTTGCCTATTGTGGATGCCCAATGTCTCCTTCATCTCACGCTGTGCAGGATTAAGAACACCTTCCAGGCACACGAAGTGACTTTTCAAATGCTGCAGAACGAGAAAACGTGTTACCCAAAAACGGCAGGAGTGGTATGTTTGAAAGAACCATTTTTTGTGATAGAAGGGACACTTTTTTCTGACAACAAGCGGAAGGATGAAGAAGTACTGTGCAAAGCGGAAGCACTAAGAGGTGTGGCACCGGATAAATTGCAGTGGATAGAGGAAACATGTACACCAGTATGGAGAGAACACATTTCAAAACTAACTTGGGTAACTGCCATTGAAAAGCCGTTCAAACTGCAGAGCGAAATGGACTATAAACTGTGCTTTAAAGGAGAAGGGAGAACCCCCATGGGAACAAACAAGAACTGCAACAAGACCCTCACCATCCCAGACCTAAGGAAAGGGACAGCGGCCCTGATGGACACGTACTGGGTGTGCGGCAAACAGGCATACCTACACCTCCCCCAGTCATGGAGTGGCAGCTGCTCAATGGCCACTCTGCACTCAGCCCTAATGGTGATACCAGAAAGCCACGTCGATGGGCAGAGTGTGGCTCAACCAACTGCAGAGACACAAATATATGTCCTGTCTTCTGGAAGCAAGGGAGAAGTGCTGACCCGTAACAGACGAGCATCAAATTACATATCAAAGGCATCATCAGAACTATTGGCTCAGATCCCAGACAAGTATCGATTATTCAGCTCAGCAGAAACATTTTTTGCCTCACTCGTCTCAAGTGTCCAAGCAAGGGCAAACGCAAAATGGCTCCAGATAACACGCTGGGAATTGATTCAGCTGGCAAACGACACTGAAGAAGGATTCAATATAATCAAAGTGGAACTAAGAGCTTTACGACTAATGACCATGCAAAACAGGTATGTCCTGGACCTGTTGACGGCGATGGACGGTGGTGTTTGCCGAAAAATAGGAAGTGCCTGCTGCACTTTCGTACCTTCTGAAGACGCAGAGAATGGCTCCCTGTCCCATGTGATCGAAGCAGTCCACAACCTAGGAGAAAAAATGAAAATGGAAGGTGGAGCAGAAGCGAGTACATGGTTCGACAACATCTTCTCCTGGGTTCCCTCATGGCTTGGAACAACTGTGAAATTTTTAATACCAGCTGTTGTGTTCCTCCTTCTACTTTTTTGCCTGTGCCAGGTGGGTCTTCGAGTTTGTGCTAACGCAGTACCAAATGGTGCAATGATGATGGTGACAATGGGGAACTCACACGGTACAATAAAAACGATGCAAGAAGCACAAGTACAAACAGGGATAGATGACTCGCCCAGGTACCAACTGGTGCCTATATACCACGATAAAAATATTGTAGATAAGTTGTGGCACACCACCATCAAAGAGCCCCATATACTAGAATGGTATGAGGAAGTTTGGGTAGATTTGGAAGGAGATGGTGGGTGCATATATCTAATGTGTACCCCAGATGAATACGCCCGGAGAGGTGAGAGCTTAAGGGGGGTGTGCAGAGCATGGATGCCCATCAAAGGAACTCTTGCATGGGATGAGGCGGTGATGGACGAGGCAGAATGTAGGAGGATAGAAGATTTAAAGAATTCGTTACTTTAGTAACGAAAGGGGGGAAATGTAGGGGAGGACTGGTCCAAGAAGACCCCCCCTCGCCTACGCTTTCTCCCCAGGTGAGGACTATGGCTCTCTTGGGCGTCCCCTCATGCCACCCGGGCCCAGGTGGTGGAGGGTTCACCCACTGGAGACATTGCCCGCACGTATTAATTGCCCACATGTATTAAAATTTAGCTAGGCCTAGAAACCATTTTGTCTGGTAAAGATGGTGTGAGCTCAGCGCACTGTAGCGCGGCCCCCACCCTTGGAGGGTTTCAGTCATCCTTGTTGCCGCAGCACCCTGGCAGATCCGCTGCAAGCACGTTCCCACGAACAAGACGGACATGAGCTAGTGTAATACACTAACATTGTAACAGTTCACCTCCCGCAGTGTATCATCGCTCCCAGCATGACCCGGCCAGCAGGCCTAGGCAAATGAAAAGAACAGTAAAATGGTCGTTAGATGACAGACAATCTTTGTATATTAATGTTGAGACTACTTGCAAAGGATGCTTTTCTTCCATGAAATCCCTTATATTACAAAAGCCTGTAAGATGTATAATTACAAGAAATCATGCTCCCATGATATAAGCGATGGTGAGCCTATACCATTGCAGTTGGGTGCTAATAATAAAGGAACGCACCAGGAATCTGTTTGTTACGTGTATGACTGGAAAACTTACACCCCATGGGCTCGCGCCATAACTGAACTAATGCTTCTAGAGGACACAAGAAAACGAATGTAACCATACAAAGGGCCCATGTGAAGAATGCACGAGAAGGCGCATGTCATGTGTGCATGTCTAGGCCCCACATGCGCCACCACCGTCACGAACAAGTGGCGGGTTACTTTCTATGTTCTCCACCAATCCTAACTCTACCTCACTTACTGCAAATATATATGCATATAACTAAATACTGTACTTGTTAAAACATAATGTATGAATAAGGTGCTCAGACTGGGTATAATCAAGACACATCCAGCAAAGTTTAAATGCATGTTTTGTAATGTTTTGAATAAGTATTATAGAGTGTTCAAATGTTTGTGATGTCTTTACCTAAATCGGCAACACACGAGGGAGATACCTTTGTGAAATACGTGCAAGGCCATTCCCCCTCCCACCCTACGAAGGCTGCCAAGGCATGAGAGCAGAGACCGCGCCGCGCTGCGTTACCTCCCCCAACCAGACTGGAGTCGCTTCAAAGATTTGTAACCCCCTCTGTAGCACCCAAGGCCACCACCTGCCACATGCATTATTTACAGCACAGCAGTAAACCTCTGCCTGAACACACGCGCCCCCTCGTAAACCTCACAACCCACCGGACCATCTCAGACTTATGGCCCTGTGCAATCAAGACACCCAACACTTTGACAACACACAGCGGAACATCCATAACAACTTCTAACAAGGCAGAAAGACATGTACCGCCCGTCCCAGGCCCTGAAGCTTAGCCCCTCGACCTATGGCCCCAGTCAACAGGACACTGGTAACCATGCCCTGACGTATTACCTCCAGTCCCCTCACAAGGTGCATTCCTCCTGTGTTGCATTAACCTGTTGTATAACCTATTGAAAGATTTACTAAAGAAGATAATATCAAAATGCCTGAATGACTGCGGTGTGCATGGCCTAGGGCTAATAAGTCAGGAAAAGACATTCATCTCTGCCACTGGCCGCGATGGCCCCACAACACCGCCTGGATGAACTCTGCCACCCTGCCAGGCCCAGCCCAACCCACGAGGCTGACCAGTGACGTCTTCCAGCCAAAGCCAACCACATCACAGCAGCACCTATAGTTAGTCGTCGCCACCCAATCCCCATGAACTTGTGCCCCCTATAGTGTGTAGGTTCTTATGACGTTTTTTGTAAATATATACGCCTGTCTTTGCTATTGTCAGACAGAGCGCTCTCGGAGTTTGCAGAGTCCTTTGCATGCCCTATTCTGATTGATAAACTCCCATTTACGCTCACCCGCACTCTGTCTAGGCCTTATTCCCATTTTGGGAGAGTCCTTCATTGTCTCTCATTGCGGGGAGGATCGTGCTGTTTGGGGACGCTTGCCTTCAGTAGGTAGAAGTGGAGATGATCTGGTTAGGTTGTAGCGAGTGCGGGTAGCAAAGTTGAGGAATTTGTCAAGCGGGAGGAAGGAGTAGAGAGGAAGGCCACAGAGTAGGCTTGAGCAGTAGTCCAGCTTTCTGAGCACAAGAGTTGATAGTAACGTTTTAATATAGTGGTTAGTAAGACAAGGGCACATTTTCTGAAGGTTAAGGAGGTTAATATGAGCAGCAGAGGCAGTGAAGGTTTCAGTCATAAGTAGCTATCAAAGAGGACCCCAAGATTGCAAGCTTTGAGTGAGGTTGCAAGAAGGTCAGGCAGGAAGAGGATAGGTGAGGGTATGGTAGGGATGGCATTGGAAGCTGGGCATGAGATGAGTTCTGTTTCTGAAGAGTTCAGAATGAGGCAGCGGAGTGCCATCGAGTGACGCATTGCAGTGAGACAGTTTGTTGTCTGTTCTGAGATAGCTGGGAGGAAGGAAACGGAGAAACATATTTGAGTGTCACCAGCAAGAAGATGATAGTGAATGCCAGAGGATGAGCTAAGTATTCCTAAGGCTTAGGTGTAGAGGGTGAACAGCAGAGTCAGTATGGAGAGCTGCTAGTGTAGCAGAGCCACATGGGGAGATCCAGGGATCTGCGATATCAAGAAGTAAATGTTGAGCGTGATAACAGTTGAAGTGTTCAGTGATGTAGGAAGACTTGTTGCAGAGGGATTGTGTATTCCAGAGGCCAAGTAAAAGAGTGACAGGAGGTGGGGGAGAGGGGTAGGTGGTGTGTGGTAGGTAAGGGGGTTAGAGGAGATTGGAGTTAACGGGAGCACAGGAACGTCTTATTTGAGGGTTGCGGGTGCAGTGGCGAAGGAGGAAAGTGAGGAGTCCAGAGACTGATGCAGAAGTTACACCAAGTTGAGTCTGAAGGCTATGAGAGAGGGGAAGGAGAAGAGTGAGTAGAAGGAAGAATAGAGCTAAATCAAGATGCATGAAGGGAGGTAGAAGAAATAGTCAAGGGAAGACAATGAAGAAATTGTGCAGCCCAAGAGAGAGGGAGGGAAAGGGAAGGAGTGGCTGGCTGGCAGAGAAGAAGCAGGTGTAAGTGGTGAGCCTTGGGAAACCAAATGACAGTTAACAGACCCAAAATAGCAATGTTCTTTGTTTCTGTGAGGTAACTGAACCTCTGGGGTGAATGGATAGTCAATGGGTGGAAGGATCCCTATGCGTGGAAGCAGAAGTCAGGTAAAGGGTGAGCTTGGAGAAGTTCTGACTTGATCAGGATTTCTAGTGATAGACTATTTGTGGCTCTAACCAGTCTAAACAGGGAGCTGTCCTTTGCTTCTTCTGGCCCTTGGTGGGAGACTATGAGGCGGGACACCTAGGGGAGACTGAATAAGAGAGGCTATGTGCCGCATGTCCCTCTGGGAGCCAACCACAGTGTTCCAGGTGGCTTACACGCTTGCAGGCTGAGTCATGGGTGTTGTAGGCCAATGGGAGCTTCGTTTTGAAGGCAGAATTCTCAGATGGTGCACATAAGATCATGGAAAAGGAAATCATATCGAAATGTGTGGAACGTATTCAGAAGGCACATTGCATTGTGCAGGTATTCAAGAAGCTTGGGTTTAGGAGGCAATGCCGGTGTCTGAATGCTATAATAAAGAAAATATAATTTGTTAGCAATACAGATTGGTTCATGTTTAATCTTGATTTGTCATATTTTGCCTTTGTTAACGTTTCAATGTAAACTCTATTGTTTGCAAGAATAAAAAAGCTAGGAATGCAGTCCTTAGATGATCTCCATATTATGGGGCAATGCATTTGGAATTAGGACACACATACTCATGCACCCATTGGAAAAAGGAGTTTTCAAATCTAGCAGTGCTAGGAAATTGCACTTTCGGTAGCAGGACGTTATTCATCCAATGTTTTGCATGTAATGTATACAGTGTCCAGATAAGTAGGAAAAAGCCTTTATGGAATGCAGATAAATCCCCAAATGCAAGGTTAAAAAAATGCAATTTGATAAAAAAAGATGTGCTGTTTCACACCTCCCTCAAATATTATGTCACGAGATTGAACTGCTTTAACCAGCCTCCAGTTTTTTCACAAACAATGTTTCTCAACATCTCTCTGCCATCTACTCCCATACAATTACCTGCAGTAAATCTGCCTGAGAATGGCACACCAGAATAGTGTATTGAACCTATAACATTGTCAAAGACAGGTACATTTTTGCATTTTTGCAGTCCCCATGCAGTGCTCTGGTCATAGAGTAACTCAGGGCTATTTACACATTCTAATCTCTGTAAGAAGGAACCAATACAGAAATTGTCCCAAAGTTTAAATGACGAATGCCCAATTTTATCCTATAATGCCCCTCGCTTGACAATGCCCTAGTGGCTTACATACAACATGGCAAATACAAACATATGTTACCACTTTTAGAATGGTGCAAAGTTCCCTCTTTGCTCATGCTCATTAATGGATGGTAATCATTTGAGCTCAAGAATCCAAGGATGACATTTTTGTTGCCCTGTGTCGTTAACAATTTGGGGCTTTGAAACATTGTCCCACCGGTGTAGTGGTGGCAAAGGCAGGTTGTATTATGTTTTGATTGCCTTGATAGCCCCAGGTTCAAAGCTAGCCAAAGTGTCCCAAATCCTATATCTAGGTCCAGCTAGGGTTGAGAATCTTCAAATACTTCAGCTCCCACATTCTTCTTTGTGTGGTATTCGAGTGCCACCTTTAAGTACCATAGCTGACAGGTTCTGCACTTTGTGCCCGTCATGTGTGATGTGGTGACCAAATGGCATTTCTGTTTCGCAGTTCAAGATGATGCGTCTAGTCAGGTTCATTTCTTCACATAGTTCCGGGCAAGTTGAGGTGGACAACACTGGACGGTTTGCCGTTGTATGTCCCTTGTATCTGTACTGTATTGTTCTGAGGGGTTGTTATGGCAGATCTGGTGCAGATGTGTCGGTAAGTTTTACATCTTTTAACATTGTATGGGTATTTTCCAATCAAATGTGTTCTTATCTAGTAGAAATGAACTTCTGGTGAGGGACTGTGTCAGATTTTATGGATGCTTGCATGTATGTTCATTTTAACGTTGGTCACTAGCCTCATCTAGTGCCTTAAGCTTTTGAGTCAATTTCAGCCATATGATAGCGAATTGCACTTGGGTAGAATTGCACAGTCGGTTCAAAAGTCAAGTATTGTAATGCTGTCTTTATGGGTTTATCCAAGGCCTTATTCCAGAGACTGAATATTCTGCAATACAATGTAGCCAGGGTTGTGAATAGTGTTCATGTTAGGTCTCATGACACTTCAATCAATTATGCTCTCTTTGTGTTGGCTACCCCCCTCTATGCTAGAATTACTTTTAAAATGTGCATAAATATATATATGGAAAAGCATCCAATCATTCAATGCAAGGCTGGAAAAATGTCTGCACAATCCAGAGTGGAAAGTGAGCGGCAGAGCCATGCTGCAAAAGCGCACAAAGGACTGGAGATGCTGGAGAGAACCGGTGAGTCAACCCAAAGCAAGTGGGAATCCTGGGGTATTCCTGCGACTGCACCAACGACAATTTGCATGTTATGAGATTGCTAATACAGAAACTACAAGAAGCTTGTTTGAATGCAGAAAAGATAAAGTACAGATTCTATCCCCAATAAGATACGGATGCATGAGAGGCAAGTGTGGGGGAAAAGTTTGAACAAACCTTACCGCAGACAGGTATACCGAGCCAAGAACGGTATATGCTGTTTTGGTGATACAGAGGAACTTTGAAACACATAAGAAATCATGGCAAGGGAAGGATATCAGGCTAATGAAACACATAAAAAGTCCTGGCAAGAGAAGGACATCAGGCAAGTAAAACACAAGAGATGTCCTGGCAGGGGAGTATACCAGGCAAGTAATACCACAAGAGAAGTCTTGGAAGGAGAGTACACCAGGCAGTTGGAATTGCATAAAGAGCCCTGACAGGGGTGTATACCAGTTGAGTTGCAAAGCTACAAGAAATACCAAAGAAGGAAAGAGTTTGCTAGACAAAAGAGACACTTGTGTTAAAGAAAGATTGTTACTAAACGTGTTGTCTAACAGGAACATTGTGAATAAAGGAGAGACACAGAGGATCTGTTAGTAAAAGAGCCATTGCAACCCCCTTTCAGAATCCAAAGGAAGGGAACCACCCTCTGGGTCCAAGGCGTTTCATCTTGGAGAACATTTTTATTGGAGCTATTCTAATTTTCAGTTGTGAACTCTTTTTTGCCAATATCAGGTTGAAGACATTTCCTTTCACACTTTATTGTTTTGTTTGTTGTGTGAGGGTCAGGATAGGATGTTTTGGAAAAAGGGACGGCTCTTCAGGTATTGACATCCTGACACAGACAAATGATTAGTTTTAATTTTGTGGTCAGGAAAATCCCCTTTAGAATAATCTCAGAGAAGTATCTTCCCAATCCATTTTCATTTAAATAAAATTCTTTAACCAAAACATGACAACTTGTGTCCGGCTTTCATTTCTGACCCCTGACATTAACAATATCTTCATTGGTTGTACTGTGTGTGCCAACATTTTGTGATGCTGCGAGGAAATATTAGTTACAAGGAAAACGCCTTAGAATTGTTGGAAGGCAGGGAAATACATGTAGTGGCTGTACTGGATGTGCCAAATGTCATGGATAAGAGATAAGAGAAAGCATGAAGAAAATGTCTTAGATTTCTTTGAAGGCAGGAGGAGATTACATTCACTGGCTCTAACCGAGTGTGCAAACCATGTGCCATCATCTTGTGAGTAGGGAGCAGAAGTGGTCATTTTAGGGCCCTAAAATGTCTGGAGCACACACAAGTGCTAGGGAGAGAGGGAGACATGCAGCTAAAAGGCATTTTGTAATAGACACAGCCGTTGCTGTGTGCTTCCGGGATGCCAGTAGTGCATGTGTTGAATTGTCTGCATTGATTTCCCATTCTGCAGCATCACCTCGGCCACATATCAATTGGTCCCATATGACTCTGGGGTATAAGATAAAGAAGTCCATTCTCAGGTATTGCAACACAAGAAGGAGTTTCAGATCACTATCTGAGAAGAAGGCGATGCAGATTAAATCTACTGACGAACCAGGAGAAAAACCACACATCGTAGTGGAGACGGACATGGGAAGTTCCTGCTCCCCCTTTTCATCACTAATCACATTCACAGAGGATGAACCTGAGAACAATGATAGTGCTGATAAAGAGGAAGAATGAGGTGACCCCCATACGTCCAGGCCTGAGCACAGGTTTTTGGAAAACAGTGATACTAAGACGAAGGATGAGGAGCCTAATGCAACATTGACAGAGACACCGGGAAAGAAAAAAAAGTACTCCATCACCTTTGTAGAGGGTCTTTAAAACACAACCTGGCTTATCTGAAAGTGCAAGACATTAGCATGTGGTGGCCTCACCACGAGCTACCCCACCTTTCTGGCCTGGTGCACGTAGGAGTACACACCTTCTTTGCACACCAAAAAGTGTGTAATTACACCATACAGAACAGAAAACAACAGCATCTCACCACCTGCACTTTGTGCAAGAAATCCGTGTCCAAGGAAAAGGCTGGGCCAAAGTTGTGTACCACATCTTTTCAGTGTCACATGAAAAAACTCATTTAACAGGACACAAATGAACCCGCACAACATCTACTCCAGCCCTCTCACTAACAGTCAGTCACCATTCCGCCACCAGCCCCGACTGACACCCCTAGAAAATGTTGATGCCATGCCATAGTTCAGTTGTAGCAATTTCCAAGATTGTTATCCCACAGGACCAGCCAGTCATTTATCCTCATGAAACATTAGCTAATTCTCTATTCCAGTGAGAATATTATCTACTTTCATGAACAATTCAAAATTGCAACCAAAGAGTTGTTTAAGAAAACACCATCTGCCCCTTCAATGACAACATGGGAACTTCAGGGTATTAGTGTGATTGTGTCCCTTCTAGCACACATGTTTCTCTTCTACCATGAGCTTAGGAAATGATTATTGATTTCATTGCTACTCTTTAAGGGTTCCAAACTTTGGAGGTTCACATCAACATGCCTGTCGATGGGGAACGCTACAGGAGTGATTTTTGACCCTTTTGAGATATTGCAAAAAAGGGAAAAGCTCACAAATCAATTGACTTAATGTACATTCCCTGTTTTCCTTTTAACTTGTAATCAATAACCATATTCTGGAATATATCAATGCTGATTTTACTATCGGAATTCCTTATCCTAATCAGCGGGCCTTGAATTGACTGTGCAAACTGGGTGCTGCCCTAATTAGGAGTCTGCAGCCACTCCCTAGTTGCTGTTGACTCTACTGCAGGATGCCATCGAAGAGAAGTCGGTCAGTGCAATTTGCATTATGCACATGAGGACGATTCACACATGCCACTGTTCTATGTGCCTGTGCATTGCCGTGGTTCCCAGTGTGCAACCTATCCATGTTCAGAAGGGGATTGCCATAGCATTTCGGTGCTAGACTGCCTATCTGGGCAGAACAAAGACTGATATGCAAATGGGTATTTCCCATCTGTGAAAGGTACAGTGAGATAAAGTGTGGCTGTGGACTCTAGAGTGCGTACCTTCCCAAAGAACAGGCCATTTTTGCTGTGTTCATTCTCATAGAGGGGCACCCATGACTAATTTTTGATTTTTTGAAGGGCCTTAGGTCTAGTCACCCTAAGTTTCCCAGGGTCATCCAGACGTGGACCCCTTGCTCACTGTGCTCAGAGAGGCACAGCTTCACCTCACTGATGATGCCCAACAAGGCTGAAACACGTGTATGGGGTTGCTGTTGGTACTCTTGTTCAGAAGGTAATTGCCATAGCATTTCGGTGCTGGACTGGCCATGTGGGCGGGACAAAGACTGATATGCAAATGGATATTTCCCATCTGTGAAAGGTACAGTGAGCTAAAGTGTGGCTGCGGACTCTAGAATGGGTACCATCCCAAAGAACAGGCCATTTTTGCTGTATTCATTCTCATAGAGGGGAGCCCATGACTAATTTTTGACTATCCATGATATACCCTGCTTTACTTCCCTCTTGTATGGGTTCTGTTTCACAGTGTATTGTTCCACTTTGATGTGCTGCCCCTCTGTTAACTTAGACACAGACCCATGCCAAGATGGCCACTATCTATAGCTGCCTTGCATCCTCTGCAAAGGCAGGCACAGGTGCAGAGGAGTCATTCCCTTTCTCCTTCTAAAGCATCTGCTTGGGAGGGGGGCACTTCTGCATACTCCAACTGTTGCTCTTCATTGTCCTGTAGCACCATATCCTATACCCTTTTGTCGTTTGTCTCTGAGTGAGGCACACCTCTAGTGCATCCTCTCTCTTCTGAGTTACCACATTTCCTCTCAAACTCCAAGACTGAACAAATCTGAGACAGGGCCTAGCAAGTCCTGTTATGTACCCATAGCTGATATGCCCCCCTGAGCTGCAATGATTAAGCTAGGTTCTCCTCTTAAACTATCAAGATTCCCAGCACCATCAAGGACCCCCCAGACAGACCGCGTTGCCTCCTCCACCTCCTGTGGCAGTGGCAGCCCTCCGTTGTCTGCCAGGACACCTCTCCCTTTCCTGAGCTATCCACCAAAGACTCTCCCACCTCAGGCAACACCTACTATGGGTTCTTGTTCCTGGAACCCACTCCCTCAAACACAAGAAGCACACTGTTCTCTGCCAAGACCTGGCAACAAGCGCCCTTATTCTCCAACGGTTGAACACCCTGTTTCCCTCTACTTCTCCCTCCGGATATAACACCCACACCTATTTCAAAATCAGAATTCCTCTGTAAGGACTCACACAGACAGAAATGGTTCTCAGGCACACAAAAGAGGGTGACTAAAGCACAGGAAGGATTCTATGGTTCATGCACAAATGGGTAGGTTATTTAGGTCTAGCAAACGAGCAGGATGACAAAAGCGAGCATATTTTATACTTTTTATTATTTTGGGGTGTAAAAAGAAAGGTGATGGAAGCATATCTAAGTAGATACACAAGAATACATAGAGCAAACACACAGCCAAATGGGGCAGATGAAAGGACTGGGATTGTGCCTTAATCTGTGGGAATCTAAGGGTAAAAATAGATGGATGATAAATGGGGCCTAATAAAAACAAAAACAGGCAAAGGAGAACAAACAAGGATCAACAAGCACTGAAAACTAGAACACTTAAAAAGAAAGGTTTTGGGAGGCAGATGAATACATCATTCATAGTTTCTGCCCTCATCCGATCCAATACTACACAGGTGAGAAACGTTACTGACTGAGACAATTGTAGCACCCTTATCCCAGGAAGGTACAACAGCACATTGACACATTTTAAGCTGAGGATGACGAAAACAGTCACGCTATTGATGCAACAGTAACAAGTGCATGCATTAGACATGAAGCAAACATGCACTCCACATGAAGTGCACACGTACACTAGGTAATATATGCATTTTTTACGAGAAGAATATTAACAAATCTAGTAAACATGAGCATAACTACTGTGACAATGACAAATGAAATGGCATCAGAACAATTCCCTGAAGTAAGCACACAGGTTAAGAGATTGAAAATAAGTGTGCTAGATGACTCAAAGTAATTGAGCAAGTACATTGATGATTCTGACCACATGTCCAATAATCTGTGGTACACGCATGTGAGCCAAGTAGGGAGAGAGACGTCTGCTGAGAGTTGTTTTGTGTGTTCCCTCCTCCCCTACACCATGAGTGCCTCAAGAATATTTGTAGCAACAGAAATACCCAAAAAGACAGCACATTGCCTGACCCACCTTCCACTATGTAGGACCAGATGACAATTCCAGGGTCAGACAACGTCCACAGTGTGCGTAACAAAAACAGATTCTCCATGGGAGGATCATTTTATAAACGAACAGAACATGTTAAGTGCTAAAACCCAAAACAAGATGATGAAATATATACCATTATACATGGGTGGGGGAGGGATTAGAATGGAAGATCACAACATGCTGCAGTGTAACGATGCACAAGAAAAATAAATATATGGGTGCTGGAATAGAGGCCATTTAAAAATAAAAGGAAGTATACGTACTGATGAAGAATGGGCCTGAAGGTTGATAGGGTGCAAAGTATTAGCACTCCTAGGACAGACTAAAGAGGTGGTACAGAATGCAATCGCCCAGTGTCTTCAAGAATCACCTGTATATACGAACAGTTTCGCCTGGGTAGAAGATGAAAGGGGACCAGTGCCAATAAAACCACTGAGTAATGCGACCCTATGCTTTTGAAATGAGAGGGCAGTGAAGGTGGGAATGATTACAGTATGCAGACACATTTTTGACGTACAGCAGCGATAATGGAGCACTATTGGGCCTGTGGTTCAAAGGCCTATATGCAGCTTCCTCCAAATTGGGGAGGCTTGTGCTCCATGGTGGTGATATGTTCACCGGCTTTAATGGTACCCCAGAGTGAAGAGCAGAGTGTTGATTTTCCCATGATGAACACACACCTTAGAAATAAAAGGTCTCTACCCTTTAAATGCATCAAAAGGGGTAACTGTGTCTGGACAAAAATGGTAACGGCGTATGACGATATACCAGATGACCATACATTCTTCAGTAAAACAGAAATGTCCTCTGCATCCGTTTTTACTCCTGGGTGCAGGCCCACATGACAGTCAAATGGTTGCAAATAACCTGGTGGCAGCTCTTGCAGACAACAAATATAACTGTACAGGCTTCAATGTCATAAGGGAAGAGCTGAGAGCGATAAGACTCACAAACCTTCAAAACAGATACCTCCTCCATCTGATAATAGCTATGGAGGGTGGCATGTGTGCAGAAATTGACCCTCTCGCCCACGATGAGGAAAAAGGGAACACTCACAGAGGGAATAGCCACATTGACAGAATTGCACACAAAAATTGTGAAAGAGGTAGAAGACATTGTGGATGATGGCTGATTTAACTTTCTGTTCTCGTTGACACCCAAATGGTGGGCTAATGCATTCAAAGTACTAGTGGCCATACTATAACCGGCACTATTAGCCTTCTGCGCCTTCAAATAGTTAATGCAAAAAGACTGCCAAAGAGGCAGTGGGAATGAAAATAGTGATAAACCTGGATACTCACATGCATGAGTATACCCAAACAGATGACGTCCTGCTTACCCGAGCACTAGACATCCCAGTCACCCCTCCAGGGTCAAAGTTTAAATATCCTCCAGATGCCCATAATTACATAGAGCAATGGGTGAACTGTGACGTCACTGGGGTATGTAACTGCATGCCGTGGAGTATTGATGAACATGTGCGACATGGAGGTAGCCTGAGGGGGTGAATAAAATGTGAGTACCCAAGTAGCACTATCAGGCGGAAAGCAGAAGGAAGAATGTGGTTGAGGACTCAACAAGAGGGTGAAATGTTGGGAGGCAGATGAATATGTCATCCATAGCTTCTGCCCGCCCCGATACAATGTTGCACAGGTGAAAAACATTACTCACTGGGAGAACCGTACCACCCTCTCCCAGGCAGGTACAACAGGACACAGACACAATTTAAGCTGAAGATGCCGAAAACAGTCAAGCTAAAGATTCAACAGTAATAAGTGCATGCATTAGACACAAAGCAAACATGCACACCACATGAAGAACACATTTATACCTGAAGAATATTAACAAAGCATCCATAAGACATGAAGAACACTAACATAACCAATGTAGAGGTTGAATGCAACATGAACGATATCTGAATATAGCTCACTAATATAGAAACAAACGTGTAATTAGGCAGCCATCTTTTTAAAAATGGAAGCTGCAGCATGCTTTTAAATAAACACAGGTCTCAAGACTTTGAGCAAACTCAAAACGCTGAATACACAGAGATACAAAGCTGTGTCGAGCTCACACAGTAGCTGACAATTAGTGCCAAGGTTATTGTAAAATAAGGGAGGATGTGAATGGCAGAACAAAGGCATGCGATAGCAGTCCCCAAGATGCAAGCAGGATACTCCCAGATTAATTAAAGTATTATATGACTACAACCAGCCTTTGTTAACCAGGTTCAGTAAAATAGCAAGGCAAAGGACTCTATGGAGGGTAACTCAAGAGTGTCCCTGGTGGAAACTGAAAACACAGCACACACATTAATATTAGCTAAAATACCAATAAATAGAAGGTAAATGCATTTCTTACACGATTGTCTAACACTTGATCTATAATTGGAGAAGACTGGCTATTCATTAAAAGCCAACAGATAGGACACATGCATTACTCCCAAAAGCACACAAAGACACAAACTGCTCTACAAGGAGTACAGAGAGATCGCCCGGTCTCATGGAAGGATGGTAACTTCTTTAATTGAACAATGGAAAGTTCATGGGCCTCCCTCCTGCTCTTTGTCTGGCTTTTGGAATTATTATGCTGAGGGCATATTTTAAATACAGTGCACAGTTAGAATCATAGAATAGTATACTGGTGGTATCATCACGTACTGTGCCATCAGTAAGGTGTTTTCGAATACATACACAGTTGTTATGGATATATATAAAATGGAAGTTTCAATCCAATAACTTGTTTGTGTGTGTTTTACAGACTATGTGGTTCATATATTGCCATATGCAGCAGTAAAAGGAAATAATGTATCTTAAGTTTTCAATTTGGCATGTTTAAATCGGTAAACAATTTGTTTGTGTTTGAATCAACAAAGGCTTTCTGCACGTTTGACACAAAACTCATTTGGTATGGTTGGTCAGCAGTGCTTTGCAGGTGTTTGATCTGTGTTCCACCTCGGTTTATATTGTAGAGTGTATTCTTGTATGTTGTATGTTTATATGTAACAAGCAGTTAATGTTTCTGTGTACATCATTTGTGTTTTACAATTACAGTATCATTGTTATGATGTATTTTTAAGATATATTTTATAAGTATAATATCTTGTAATACGGCAAATGAACTTAGGTTTTTTTTGTTGCATGCATCAATTCATTGTAATATGTTTGTGCATGTGCAAAATGATTAAAAACATGCGCCCAAATTTTAGATATGTGGGCCAAAATGTTATCTTTTTTTAATCGGAAAACCCCATGTTAAAAGGTGGCAAAAAAGTTATGAAAACTCTATTTTTTAAATACAGAGAATACCATGGATAATTATAAAATTTGGCATGCAGGGACAGCCTTGACAGTTCGCTGAACCTTAACTATGTCATGCAATACAGATGTGTGGTATGTGCTGTGTATATAGAAATATAACTCTCAACAATGTTCTTAGGATAACACTAATTGGTTATTCACTGTAGTATTTTGTATTCATGTCTGGGATCATTTATTCCTGTCCGTTATCTTGAAGGCCTGTTAAGTGCCCAAGGTTCATTAGCAAGATGCCAACCTATCAAAACCAGTAGTGTAATGTCGCCAATTAAATATAAGGGCAACCAATTATTTCTCTCAGAGTTGGTGTATTTTTACCTTTATCAAAATAGGGGTGGTTCCTGTTGGAGCCATCAGATATGTTTAACCCAATAACATGTTTAACCCCTATTTGATATATATGTATCCAAACCAACTAACCAATCCCAGATGCTCATAGGTTTTGACCTTCAGATTACGTTCTGATGTCATGGATGTTGCGTTGGTAGTACATAAACAACTGTTTTGTATTTGCTCTCTGAGAGATGTTATGATATGATGATAGTTTATTCATAACGTGCTTACTACCCAGAGGTTTCTAAGCACGACCCAGGGATCGAACCTGTGGTGCTTTGTGTCATCTTGCTTACAAGGCGAGCACGTTGCCCCTGAGCTATCCTTCCTAGGCAAGTAATGCTTATATGCTGTCCTTGCTTTATTTGGATGATAATAAAGCTGAATTGTGCCTTGCACTTTGTCTACTCATTTGAGTCTGGTTTGGATTGACACCAAACAACTCCCAACTCTGGTTAGTTTGGGACTGTTCAGACCACATCAACAAAAGCACCACCAAAGTCATCTAAAACTCCTCTAAAATAAGCTTTGAGTCTTGCCAGTAGTCCCCCGCTGCTCAGACAGCCAAACCTCACAAACGGAAATCGAAAGTGAGCTGAACCCTCTCTAAGGCCATTAAACTTCTAGAGAGTCTGCAGAGAGTCCTGGAGAGAGACTGTGGTTCTGATTGGTCTACCCACACATTCGAGCATTGCTTTGGAAGGCCAGTGGATCTCTTGTGATCTTGCGGGTCGTCTGTGTCCTAGCCATGGTGTTCATTTCGAGCTGCGAGACTAGGCAGGTGAATGTTCAACCTACCTCACTTAATAGCCGACTGTTACTGCGTATATATTGCATGTTTTCTGTATTTAAAAATATGACACAGACTGTGCCATACTTTGGTAGTAATACTGTAATTATCAAATGTTGGTATACTCCCTCATTTTAGCTACAGAGGAATATTATATAAAACTGCACATATTTTTTTAACAATTTAAAAAATGGCAAAGATGCAAATGTGTCCTTCTGATATATATCTTATTAACTTCATTTGTTTTTTTTATTTGCCATTGTGCATCACAACACAGCTGGGTAAACTACGATTTATCTTCCCTTCTAAAAATGGCGATATGATCTTCTGTCAATTGCTACCATTTTGTTGCTCCACCGGTATTATAGTTTGTGTTCAAAGGTCATAGGTTGTGCTTGGTTGTAGTTTTCTTGCCTTTAGGTATCTTACTTGGTGTATCACATAGCATTCACTTATTTTCACGTATGTTTAATTCCATTTTTATTTTCTTATCATAGCATTTCTTGTTCTGGGTAAATCTCGCGTGAATTCATGGCTTTGTGAACCTAGGAGATCTTTTCCTCTCTGTGATGACTTTCAAAATCCTGGACCCAAGCTAGGGGCACGTGCAGTGTGAATGCACTGGAGTAATGCGTGTATGGGTTTCCAGGTAGTGTGATGTCAGAGGGTCAGGGCTCTGTGGAAAGTGGCGTCTCTAGGTTCTAAAGGTACCGTTGGGGGAGATGAGAGAGGGAGGCTGGCTGGATGGGTGTGGGGAATCAAGTGCCATACTTGTGTACCTGGTGTCTCCAGCTACCTACCTTCCTACAGTCCCGTGGACCCTGCACGTGTAGCAAACAGGTTGACAATAAAGATGTGATGTAACTCACCTGCCGGGAGTCCCTCTTCCATTATTTCACTGGCGACGAGGAAGTCACACCTGTGGGAATTTAGGTGTTAGGATGTTGTGTATTAGGCTGTAAGACAAGGTTACATCGGGCAAAGATATGCTGTATGTGTGTGCGGCCCTGTAGGACATTTCTCGTGTTCAGGGAGGTCCTATCTGTGTTTTGGCCTCGTGCAGTGGTTTTACCAAGTGTTTTGTTTTAGGGCACGTGGGTATGCTAAGTGACATTTAGTGTACAAGGTTAGTGAAAGAGTTTCAACTTGGGGGCCAGGTGATAGGAGTGTCCACTGGAGGAATGATTTTGTGCCCTATGTTTTTGCGGTGTTATGGGTTCAAAATGCCAGCGGGTTTTGTAAGTGTAGTGCTGAGGAGTAGTTTGTAGTTTGTGGTTTGGTGTGTTCGTCCTTTGCAGGATTTTTTCTTTTATTTAGATGGATATCCGACATTTTAGGATTTAGATGGATATCCGACAGATTAGGATTTGTGCGTGTAGTTGCCTGTAGTTCAGCTGTCTAGTTCTCAGGTGTTGCAGGCCAGAGGCTCTGGGAGGCAGCCCAGGGCATATACTTTACAGGGTATGGTTGGTAAGTTAGTTTGCTCTCAGGTGAGCAGGGTGCGGTCGGGCGTGGCAGGCCTGAGCCTCTGGAGGCAGCCCAGACCAAGCTGTAATTTTTCTTCTTGATTGTGTTGCTGTCGGTTTGCTTTGTGACGCAGAGAGCATCAGTGCCTTTAGTTCACGTCGATGGGACTTTTGTTTTTCCGTTTCTGCATTAGTGTAAAGAGAAAGTGGAGTGTAAGTATGGATGTGTTGTTTCGAGCATAGTTCTAGTCTGATCTAACTTGTTTCTGCACACCAATTTTTCGAGCGTGGTCCTGGTATTTTGTTGTGGTCCGAGATTTGGTCTGCCAGGAGATTTGTTACTTTAGTTTCTCCCAATGTCTCTGGCACTTTTTCTACATTGTTGGCTACTTGTGGGGGAAGTATGGGGTGTGCGGCGTGTATGAGATGACGTGTTATCTGTTCAGGTCATTGCATTCATTGCCGCTCATTTTGTTGTGTAGTCTGTTAACAGAGGGAGAAGTGTAGTAATGTGTGTGTGTCCAGGTAGTGTGATGTCAGAGGGCCCTTGGCTCTAGGAATATGTGCGACTCTAGGCTGTAAAAGAACCATTGGGGCATTTGCGAGAGGGAAGCTGGCTGGATGGGTGTGGGGAATCCAGTGTCCTACTGATGTACCTGTTGTCTGCAGATACCTACCTGCCTACCATCGTGTGGACCCTGAATGTGTAGCAGACTGATGGAGAATAAAGCTTCAATGTAACTTACCTGCCGGCAATCCCTCTTCCATTATTTCAGTGAGCGACTGGGCGGCCGCACTACACAACACTATGAAGTAGTCACGTAACATGACGTGTGAAGTGGGGAACGCGCAATAGAGATGACATGTATAGAACAACACGACTGTCAACATGAGCAAAAAGAGAAATACCAAGAAGTGAAAGTCATCCCAGCCTGAGCGTAAGTGAGGAGTAGGGTGAGGAGAGTAAGAGGGGAGACCCACTGGGCAGTAAAGAAAGAGAGTGGTAGGTGATTTAGGTAATCCCCAGATATGGACAGCAGTGTGCTGTGGGAGGGGAAGGGATCCTGGCTTGTCCCCCGGAGAGTGATGAGTGGGAAGGGGATTTGGGCAGGGCAACAGGGAGTAAGAGAGGTCCTTTTTTCAGAACGCCTGTGACCTGAAAGTGGAAAAGCAGTGGGAGTTTTGAAAAGCATCACCACAGAATGAATGCTTACAACATCCTTGCAGACCTATATTACTCCAACTTAGTGAGGCCTCCAAGCGTAACCTGCTAGACACTCCAACTCCTGGTTCACCACAGACGTACTCTAACTCAGTAAGAAATAACGGCTTGCCCAATCAACCTGACAAATAAAATAATCAGACTCCACAAGGTTGGAGTTCACTAAGATATCCAAAGCTTATAAAAAGGCGATTATCTGTGCCAAATTCACCTCCTTCAACTCGAGAATTACCAATTCAAAGTAGATGCCAGGGAGATCTTCACCATCTTTAGAGAACTTGAGACCCATGCCAATACCGCCCAGCCCTTCACCAAAGACGAAAACCTGGTGTACCAACATTCAAACTGTTATGCTGAACAAAATCGACCTCCTTAACAAAAAAATCAGTTTCAGTCGAGGAGGCCTGAACACACCCCACCCTGTTACAGCCACAGCCCTTACTCCAAGCACACCAACCTCCTATGTCCCTCTGTTCCCCTTCAAAGAGGTCATGAAACTAGAGGTACTCGCCATCATGAAAAACCTAAAACCCTCTTAGTGCAAAGGGTATATCTGTCTACCTCAATCATCAAGTACTGCCCTAAAGTCCTAGTACAGTTAATCACCAACTTCACAAACGCCTCCTTCACCTCAGGAGTGGTACCATCCAGCCTCAAGGAATCCTGGGTACGTCCCTGTGACAATGTGCTGGTTTGTACATGCCTCTACATATGTTTCTGTACAGTGGGGAAGCCCTATTAGAGCCTGGATAGATACAGGAAGTAACACATGTATGGACTTTCCTCTAATCAAATCTGTGTTTTGGTATCCTAGGAAACCAGGGATGACGAGGAGGAGGTCGATTCCAACAGTTACAGCTGGGCGTACTGAGGAACAGCTGATGAAGAATATAAAGGTTTGCTGGACTAAGTCTGCGCCGTTGCGTAGACTTCAGCTGTTGAGGTTTTCGTTAAAGAAATGACGACTGAAGCTGTCAAGTTGATATAGGAGGAGCAGCGCCGTTGCGCTCCAACATAGTGAAAAAGTCAGCGACCGTTGTCGCTCGTAAGGTAGCAGATAAGGAGATGGCGCCATGACGCTTCGACGGAGGAGAGGAGCGTCCTGAAAGGGAAGACCGGAGTCACTTGTCCGAACTGCAGAAGAAGAAGAAGAGCAACCTCCGGAGGATTAGTCGCGGCGAGACGGCAGAGGGGCAGAGCCGAAGCACCGACTGCCGTCCGCGTTGTGAAGAAGACGAGACACCCGCTTGCCGAAAACTGTAACATATATGTGGCTGCAGTGTAAAGGCGAGAAACAGGTGATGAGACACGATACCAGATATGGAGAGATCTGGCTAAGTAAACTCTGATCGAAAGGGGAGCGTGAGTGGCTGATTGTAACAAACTGACATTCGTGTTGCACCGAAGAGGCGAAGTAGCATATGAGAGAAGGAACAGCCGCTCAAATGTGAACGCAGGGCCGCAGCACCAAAGAGAGTGAGAGGGGAGTTTCAGAGAAAAGGAACACAGTAAAAGCTGTCAAACACGCCAAGTCAGCTGACAGTGAAGACTGTTTATCAACAGAGCCATTCCCAAACAAACGGCTTTAATGAAAGGGTGTTATCACAACCATCTGAACTCAAAGTGTAATAGTATGGATGTGCAAACTGACTTCCTTAACAAGCTGAATTAAAGGTTGGAGAGACGAAAACAATCTTAAAGGCAGCTGTGGGCTGGAAGGACAGACGAAAGTTTTAAAAGAGAAGAACAAAAGAGAGAATAAAGTCTAAAATAAAGACAGTAAAGGGAAGGAGATAATTATATGAACATTATACACCGTGAGAACTTACTTGTTTGGTATTTTTTTTTCCCTTAGCTGTCACAAACTCTGACTTGAAGACTGGAAGAGTGAAGAAGACGTATCCTTTTTCTGGTTTACCTAAAGAAAGCGAAAGGAGAGTTGATCAATAAAAGAATTGGGCTCTCTTTTAGTCCAAACAAACTACTTGTTGGCTGAG
Source organism: Ambystoma mexicanum (assembly GCF_040938575.1). Lineage (NCBI taxonomy): Eukaryota > Metazoa > Chordata > Amphibia > Caudata > Ambystomatidae > Ambystoma > Ambystoma mexicanum. Next base: position 139,950,782 of record NC_090930.1, on the reverse strand, counting down.
ATCTCATTCTTACAGTAATACATATCAGAAGTATCACAGATTGGTGTCAGAAGTGGGATTCTGAGAACGCCATGGAGGACCTTATTAAGACCCTAAGCAAGGGCCAACAACTGTTACAACAAGCCTTGAAATGCAGACCCAACAAGCTCAGGCCACCAGATTAGCGTTCCAGCAAGCCTTACAAATGCAACAGGCTCAATTACTCGAAATGATGAACATCCGAAACAGTCCTCAGGTCCCTACCTCAGTATTGCAAAAGTATTCGGCTGGTGAGGATCCAGCTCACTTTATTGTGAATTTTGAAAGAGTAGCTGGAAATGCACAGTGGCCCGCTGAGAGATGGTGTCATTACATCGCACCATTAATGACCGGCGAAATGCAATGTGCATACCAGGCTGCAAACCCTGCGGGGGACACCAACTATGGGGACATGAAGAAGGTCGTGTTGGAGCGAATGGGACACAACAAGGAAACATATCGAGTCAAGTTCAGAGAAGTCAAATTGAAGGGGGAAGAAACCCCAAGACAGTTGTTTTACAGAGTAAAAGAGTTGGCGGAGAAATGGTTACAGCCTAGTATGTCCTCTCCTACTGAGATAACAGAAACGGTGGTCTTGGAACAGTTCATTGAAGCTCTCCCTGGTCCTGTACAGAGATGGGTCAAACAACATCCCAGATTGTCACTAAGCGAAGCTGCAGAGGTAGCGCCAGCATATCGAAAGGCTGAACAAGGCAATGGGCCTCATTCCGAGTATGGCGGTAAGGGATAGCGGCCACCGGTAACGAGACCGGTGGCGGTGATCCCTTAATGCCATACTCCGAGTTCCCTTTGCGCCCTCGCCCTTAACGCCTGCTTTGAGCAGGTGTTAAAGTCGAGGGCGCAAAGGGGCCTCCAAGCCAATAACGGTGAGCGCAATGAACGGTCACCGTTATTTGCATCTTCCCCATTCCCATTGAGCCCTATGGGGGCTCATTTGGGAATGGGGAAGAGCCTTGGTGAATGGGGAATTACCGCCCCGCCAACCTTGGAATGGGGCGGTAATTCTGCCATCCACCAAGGCGCTGCCGGTCCGGGTACGGCGTCAACCAAGGCGTTAATAGCGCCATTGGTTATCACCGTACTCGGAATGAGGCCCAATGTGTTGACCTATACGACGAGCTATAAACCTCCTCTTTTGATGAATAAGTCGGTGACTCAGCCAAGATGGCCACACTCAATGCTACGAAAACCAGAAGGTGAGGGTCCTATAAATTACCGTCAAATTCCTCCTGCAGCTAGGGGTCCACAGTGTTTTGACTGTGGGGACTGGGGGCACCTCGCAAGGTTTTGTCCGAAGAAACCAAAAGCTTAACCAATGGATGTGGGAGTTTTCGAATCCCCAAAGGAAAATGAGACCCCTGAACAAATATCTGGGAGACAGTCGCAATACCTGTATACATGTGAGGCAGAGGTGGATAGAAAATCCACCACCGCATTGATTGGCTCAGGAAGCCTACAGAAAGCGGTGACATCAGAGCTGGTAGGTGACGACTATTATTCTCCAGGGAAAATTCCTATCCGATGTGTCCATGGGGATGTAAAGGCTTATCCCTCAAAAGAAATACAAATTAAGTTGGTTGGGGAGACAATGGTGGTGACAGCAGCGGTATTACCCATTTACCTAAACCACTGCTAATTGGGTCGGACATACCAAAATTCTCTAAATTAGTTCATGAAATTGAGAAGAGCTGGTTAGAAACGGCCCCTTTCCATAAAGAGGAAATACCTAGCCCGTCTCCTAAGACACAGAAAAGTAGGAAGTTCAAGCGATTACTGAAGGAAGAATGGAGAGCTAAAGACGTTTTCCCTGTAGCAGTCGATTGGAGGCTAGAGGAAGACGGGGATAGCTTTAGAGCTGCACAAGAGCTAGATCCCTTACTGCAATATGCCAGAGATTGTGCACTGGAAGAGACAGCAGGACAGGGACCAAGGTTCATAAAGGAGAATGGGTTGTTCTACAGAGTAAGCAAGTCCAGGATTGGAGAAGTTCTGAAACAGTTACTAATTCCCAAGAAGTACTATAAGACTGTACTAGAGGTTGCTCACCTGCAAGTTGGTGAAGGACACCTGGGTACGGAGAAGACGACTAAAAAGATTCTAGACAGGTTCTATTGGCCAGGGGTATACCAGCAGGTGGTTAGGTTCTGTCAATCATGTGAGGAGTGTCAGTTGAAGAACCGAGCCAATGTGAGGAAAGCGCCCCTTCATCCTATGCCACTAGTCTTGGAACCATTTGGTAGAATAGGAATCGATATGTTGGGGCCTTTGGAACCAACCAGGAGGGGTGGTCATAACTATATTCTTGTGGTGGTGGACTATGCCACCAGATACCCCGAGGCGTTTCCCTTAAAAGCAACAAATTCCCAACAGATTTGTGACGCACTGATACCCTTTATTGGTCGAGTTGGGATTCCCAGGGAGATTGTCACCGATCGTGGTTCAAATTTCATGTCCAGTGTACTCCAACAAGTCTGTGAAATGCTAAAAATAGAACATCTGAAGACAGCTGTATACCACCCACAGACTGATGGGTTGGTGGAACGTTACAATCAAACCATCAAGCAAATGCTAAAGAAAATGACTTCCCCAGAGAATAGAGACTGGGATAGAGTTCTACCGTTGATTCTAATGACGCTAAGGAACACTCCTCAGGCATCGACAGGGTTTTCACCCTTTGAGTTACTGTTCGGAAGACCCATTCGTACTCTGTTGGACAAATTAAAAGAAAGATTGGAGGAGCAACCAGGTCGTGAGACAACATTAACAGAGTATGCCTCTCAGTTACAGGAAAGGTTTGAAAAACTACAGAATATTGCCAGGGACAATCTCCTTCAGGCTCAAATAAGACAAGAGAGATACTACAATCAGAAAGCACAGTTACGTACTTTCAAAAAAGGAGAGAAAGTGCTAGTATTGGTACCTACATCAGAAAACAAAATGTTGGCCACCTGGAAAGGTCCTTATGAGATTCAAAAAGTGTTAGGTCCATTAACTTACAAAGTGAAACAGACGGGCAGTAAGATTCCTTATCAAACATATCATGTCAATTTACTTAAAAAATGGATACCTCCGGTCCAAACGATGGCCATGATATCTCTGGATGCAACCTCAGAAGAACATTTTCCGTAATCAAAAGAGAAAACAGGTTTACAGAGTCTAAACATCAACTCAGAGTTAACGTCTGTCCAAAAAAATGAGTTGTCTAACTTATTACAAAGGTTTTCACACACATTCTCCTCCTTACCAGGGAAGTCTAACTTAACTGATCATCGTATAGTCACCAAACCTGAGTCCATAGTAAGACTGAGACCATATTGGATACCTGAGTCAAAGATCAAGGCCTTCAATCAAGAGGTGCAGGAAATGCTAGATCTAGGAATCATTGAACCGTCCCACAGTGACTGGTGTTCCCCTGTAGTCTTGGTGCCAAAGCCTGATGGGAGTGTGAGGTTCTGCATGGACTTCTGGAAGCTGAATGAAATTTTTAAATTCAATGCTTATCCAATGCCTAGAATAGAAGATCTACTAAATAATCTAGGAAAGGCGAGATTTTTGACCACAATCGACTTAACCAAGGGATACTGGCAAATTCCATTGCTACGCACAGATAAGGAGAAGACAGCGTTTGCCACTCCTACTGGTTTGTATCAGTTTACGGTGCTGCCCTTGGGTTACATGGGGCTCCTGCGACCTTTCAGCGACTGATGAACCATATTATAAAGGGTCATGAACAGTATGTCGGAGCCTATCTTGATGACATCATAAATTACAGTAACACCTGGTCAGAACATCTGCAACATCTTAGTAAAATACTTGAAACACTGAAACAGGCGGGATTACACATAAATCCCAAGAAAACTCATGTGGCAACCTTTCATACGAAGTATTTGGGATACTGTGTGGGCCAAGGGACCATCAGACCCCAGGAGGGGAAAATCAAAGCTATCTATAAGTTGAAATTCCCAGAAATACCGAAATAAGTACAAGCTTTTTTGGGGGTTGTGGGATATTATAGAAGATTTATACCACACTTTTCTCCATTAGCCACTCCACTAACGGATTTGTTAAAGAAGGGCTCATAAACAAGGAGAGCTTGGAAAACTCTGGGAACATTACAGGCCTTCGATAGTTTAAAGGAGGCACTAACCGAAAGAGCTGTTTTACATTGCCCAGACTTTAGCGCTCCATTTTACCTTCACACGGATGCCTCAGGTACCGGACTCGGGGCGGTACTGTTTCAGAATCAAGGAGAGGAGGAAAGACCAATACTGTTCATCAGTCGAAAGTTATTACCGCACAAGCTGAGTTATCCAACAATTGAAAAGGAGTGTTTGGCAGTAAAGTGGGCCATTGACGCTCTGAGATATTATCTATTGGGCCGAGAGTTCACGTTAATAACCGACCATGCTCCATTATTCTGGCTTGCTCGTAATAAAGATTCAAATCAGAGAATACTCAGGTGGTTTCTTTCTCTCCAGCCCTACTCTTTTAGAACTATTCATAAAGCTGGGAAGTTGTTAACCCAAGCGGATTACCTGTCAAGAGCAGAAACCCTTCCCGAATGTAAGGGCTTAGTAGAGGGGGTGTGACAATGTGCTGGTTTGTCCATGCCTCTACATATGGTTCCGTACAGTGGGGAAGCCCTATTAGAGCCTGGATAGATACAGGAAGTAACACCTGTATGGACTTTCCTCTAATCAGATCTGTGTTTTGGTATCCTAGGAAACCAGGGCTGACGAGGAGGAGGTTGATTCCAACCGTTACAGCTGGGCGTACTGAGGACCAGCTGATGAAGAATATAAAGGTTTGCTGGACTAAGTCTGCGCCGTTGCGTAGACTTCAGCTGTTGAGGTTTTCGTTAAAGAAATGACGACTGAAGCCGTTGAGTTGAAATAGGAGCAGCGCTGTTGCACTCCAACATAGTGAGTAAGTCAGCGACCGTTGTCGCTCGTAAGGTAGCAGATAAGGAGATGGCGCCATGACGCTTCGGCGGAGGAGAGGAGAGTCCTGAAAAGAAAGACCGAAAGTCACTTGTCCAAACTGCAGAAGAAGAAGAGCAAGCTCCGGAGGATTAGTCGTGGAGAGACGGCAGAGGAGCGGAGCCGAAGCACCGACTGCCGTCCACGTTGTGAAGAAGACGAGACACCCGCTTCCCGAAAACTGTAACGTATATGTGGCTGGAGTGAAAAGGCGAGAAACAGGTGATGAGACACGATACCAGATATGGAGAGAGCCGGCTAAGTAAACTCTGATCGAAAGGGGAGCGTGAGTGGCTGATTGTAACAAACTGACGTTCGTGTTGCACCGATGAGACGAAGTAGCATATGAGAGAAGGAACGGCCACTCAAATGTGAACGCAGGGCCGCGGCACCAAAGAGAGTGATAGGGGAGTTTCAGAGAAAAGGAACACAGTAAAAGCTGTCAAACACACCAAGTCAGCTGACAGTGAAGACTGTTTATCAACAGAGCCGTTCCCAAACAAACGGCGTTAATGAAAGGGTGTTATCACAAACATCTGAACTCAAAGTGTAATAGTATGGATGTGCAAACGGACTCCCTTAACAAGCTGAATTAAAGCGTGGAGAGACGAAAACAATCTTGAAGGCAGCTCTGAGCTGGAAGGACAGACAAAAGTTTTAAAAGAGAAGAACAAAAGAGAGAATAAAGTCTAAAATAAAGACAGTAAAGGGAAGGAGATAATTACATGAACATTGTACACCGTGAGAACTTACCTGTTTGGTATTTTTTTTTCCCTTAGCTGTCACGAACTCTGACTTGAAGACTGGAAGAGTGAAGAAGATGTATCCTTTTTCTGGTTTACCTAAAGAAAGAGAAAGGAGAGTTTATCAATAAAAGAATTGGGCTCTCTTTTAGCCCAAACAAACTACTTGTTGGCTGAGATCTCATTCTTACAGTAATACATATCAGAAGTATCACAGTCCCCTCCTTAAAAAACCCACACTGGACCCGATGGACCCCAACAACTACAGGCTCATAATGACAGTTCCATTCTTATTGAGAATTCTTGATACAGCCACATACCTGCAGGATCAACACTTCATAGAAACCTACCACATAATGGGACTATGCCAATCCCTATTCCTCCTCGGCCATGGTACTGAATCCACGTTGCTGGATTAACAAAAACAGATGGACGAGATCAAGGACAGTGGTAAACCTGCCCTGCTCCTTGATCTGGACCCGTCAGCCGCATTCAACCTAGTGGATCAAAAAAATACTTTCTCACCACCTAACTACCTCCGCCTACTTCCCTCAAGGAGCAGCAAAATGGGTCGCCTCATTCCTAGAAGGAAGAGTCATGAGAATGCTTGCAGAAAATGCCACTGCGGCCCCCACATCTATCCCCCGTGGGTTCCGCAGGCAAGGTTCCTGCATCTCCCCAACACTATATAACATATTCACCTAACCTCTTTTTGACATCTTGGACTCCATCGGCATAGCTCACAACAACTAGACTGATGATACCCAAGTTCTGCTCCTCCTCTCAGGCAACTATGCAGAAGACTCCAAGAAACTCAAGCCGGCATATTCCACTATACAGGCTTGGATGGCGGCTAACTACCTCTGTCTAAATGGGGTTAAGACAGAAATCCTGTTGGTGGGGTCCCCTGCAGTACTAAAAAAACTCAATGACCAACACTCAGATTCAATATTGATAGCATCCAGATCCCTGTTTCCTCCTCAGTCAAGTCCCTTGGGGTGTACCTAGATGCAACCCTCTCACTGTCTCACCAGGTCGATTCCAGAGCTTCCTCAGCAGTCTATGCAAACAAACTACTGAATGTTAATGTTATTGTTAAAGGATATTTGTACTGCACACTATCACCACCGGAGTAGTCCCCTGGCACTCTAGCGGACCTGAAAAGGGAAGGGGGTTGGGTGGTGAGTTAGTGTGAATGAGCGGGATAGGTGCAAGGGAGCAGTGATGTGATGTTGGCAGCTTCAGTTCGGTTAACACTGTTCACTGAGCATGGGGGTGCTTACCGGTCGGTAGCCGCCATGTGCTGTTTTGTGAAGCAATGTGTGGTTTGTTTTGTTGTTGCGGTGTAGTGAAGTTTGTGCGGTTTGTTGTTCTTTAGGGTTGTGATTGTGTTTGGTTAGAGAGGTGTATGCAGAGGAGTGAAATTGTTAGTGGGTTGGTTATTGACCTCGCTATCTAGAAGTGATGTGTGCTAAATTTCCACGTTCTTTCTAGATGTGGTGCGTGAATATCTCTGCATTTCTATCTAGATCCGGCACTGGCTAATGCTCGCAATCCTGTCTATATATGACGTATACCAATATTCACAATTATATGCAAATGTGGTACTGGCCCATCTTCAAAAACCTGTCTAGATGTGAAGCAAGCTAGCATTCACAATTCTATCTAAATGTGGCATTAGTAATATTCCCAATGCAGTCTAGATGTGGCCCTGGCCAACATTCACAATCCTGTATAGATGTGGCACTTGCTAACATTTACAATCCTTTCTAGATGCGACGCAGGCTAATGTTCATTATTCTAAGTAAATATGGTACTCGCTAACATTCACAGTTCTATCTAAGTGTGGCAGTTGCTAACATTCACAATGCTAAGTGTGGCACTTGCTAACAGTCACAATCCTATCTCGATGAGACGCAGGCTACTGTTCACAATGCTATCTACATGTGGCACATGCTAATATTCCTGAACAGGACTGAACACGGCCAAACCCTTCCTGTCCACCGACAGCTGCCTCACCATCGCCAGGGCGGTAATGGGCTTAAGGTTGGACTACTGCAATGTCCTCTTTGCAGGTACCTCTTCAAAAAATCATCCAGAAGCTGCAAGTCATTCAAAACAATGCGCTACGAGCTGCCCTTAACATCTCAAAAAGCAAGCACATATCTGCAGCTAGGAGAGCAGCTTTTGCTGCCCGTCAAAGAGCGTGTCCTATTCAAAACCCCGGCCATCACCCACAAGTGCCTCTCTAACACAGAACACCCTATCTCTCCCAGATGATCACGAGAGACTGCTCTTGCAAACCCACTAGAACTCTGTATGTATGCCCATCGTCTCATACAACCCAAAGTTAGGCGGGCCAAAGCCGGAGGCGAGGGTTTCCCCTACATTGCAGCCAAAGAGTGGAACTCCACCCGCGCTGAGAGCCGAACCATCCTATTGGGCATTCAGAAAAGCCCTCAAAACCTGGCTTTTCGATTAGACCTGATCCGCAACTCTCTTTATGTCAGTTACCACGGATTGTACATTTTCTATAGCATCATTGCCTGCATATTGCAACATTATCAAACTCTATGTAACTGACCACTCTAACAGCGCCGCAATGACCTTGGGGTGCTGTGCGCTTTAGAAATAAAAACATAAATATACATATTTCATATTATCAGTCAGTGCCACATTACCTGTCACTGGTACCAAGTTATGTGATCTGTCACCTGGTTCAAGGCACAAGAAGAGTGACCTGTCACCTGTTTCCAGGCACAAGAAGAAAGTGCAGTTCAGAATTCAACCAAAATCACATGATGGTGCCAAGCTTTAAATGCAGACATGGTCCTTATAAGAGTCATGTTGTAGAACTGCTTCAAGAGTTTTACATCTTGAAAGGGTGGGATGGTTATATTTACACAACACATTCAAATGTAATACCCAGCAACATTAAATGAAGAACATTTTAGGGACTACAGTGTCATTCAACGGGATTTGCTGTGAGTACCCTTTAGCAAACTATGCTAGACACGCACTTCTCAAAACACGTTTTACTTTTATGAAATAAGAATATGCAGGGAAGCAAAGCTCAACAGGAAAACATATACACACAGGTTATTCCATGTTCTTGTGAGCATCTGAAACAGAGGCTTTCACAAAAAAAAAGCTGTATATATTGTCCAGGCAAAAAGTGAGCATTTAATTTTCATCAGGACATGGCAATGGACCCTAAATGTCCTCTAGTACGTTTTTAATTAACGACTTTAAAGTTTCTTGAATACTGCTGAATATGCTGAAGACGCTTAATTAAAAATGTTACCTTTACTCAAACTCCTGAAACGTTGCAAATGTTCCCATTGCTTGTATCCTGGTATTAAAATGCTAATTAGGAGCTCCGAAAAGTTGGAATTGTTTTTCAGCAAACTTAAAACACTGCGTTTATAAGAAACAAGCACAGCTCGTCTTTATTCAGCTTTACAATCCATTAAGAGTTTGACTACAATGGCAACTTTTAGAAACTACTTTTTAGACTCGCCAGACATAGCTAAAATGTATTTGAACCATTTTAACTAGCAAGGTAAAGCTTTTGAAACGTTGTAAAGATTACACAAAAGTGTTAACTGACAAAGGTAATTTACAGTTGGGCCATGCCAATTTCAGAGAAGTCTGAGTGTCTCATATTTGGGCATGATGTTTGCTCTTGTCCGAAGGAATTCCTGCTGGGGCAGTCATTAGAAATGTCCCCCCACACCATGCAGCTGCATCGGTCACCCCTTCAACTCTATGATGACCTTGTTCAGGAAAGAATTGTTGCATGCAGGGATTATTGCTTTCAGCTGCTGTCACGACGGTCCCAGAAACATAACTCTTAATTTTCAGCTAGCAAAAGAGTGCTCACTGGCCTATCACAGGCACAGGTCAGCCATGAACTCCCCCCAGAGGGATATAATACTCGTATCCGCCTGGAATGGGACTGACACTGCCAAACCTCACTCCTTTCCTTCTCTTGTTTTTCCTAAGCGACCAATAATAATGATGATAGTCTCAGGCCCTCTTTCCTCTCACCCGTGGCCCTCTCGCCCGCCTTCCTCTCGCCCGCCTTCCTCTCGCTCGCTTTCCTCTCGCCCGCCTTCCTCTCGCCCACTTCCTCTCACCCGCTTCCTCTTGCCTGACTTCCTCTCGCCCGCTTCCTCTCGCTCGCTTTCCTCTCGCCCACCTTCCTCTCGCCCGCTTCCTCTCGCTCGCCTTCCTCTCGCTCGCCTTCCTCTCGCCCACCTTCCTCTCGCCCACTTCCTCTCACCCGCTTCCTCTTGCCTGACTTCCTCTCGCTCGCCTTCCTCTCGCCCACCTTCCTCTCGCCCACTTCCTCTCACCCGCTTCCTCTTGCCTGACTTCCTCTCGCCCGCTTCCTCTCGCTCGCTTTCCTCTCGCCCACCTTCCTCTCGCCCGCTTCCTCTCACCTGCTTCCTCTCGCTCGCCTTCCTCTCGCTCGCCTTCCTCTCACCCACCTTCCTCTCGCCCACTTCCTCTCACCCGCTTCCTCTCGCCTGACTTCCTCTCGCCCGCTTCCTCTCGCTCGCTTTCCTCTCGCCCACCTTCCTCTCGCCCGCTTCCTCTCACCCGCTTCCTCTCGCCTGACTTCCTCTCGCCCGCTTTCCTCTCGCCCACCTTCCTCTCGCCCACTTCCTCTCACCTGCTTCCTCTCGCCTGACTTCCTCTCGCCCACTTCCTCTTGCTCGCCTTCCTCTCGCCCGCCTTCCTCTCGCCCACTTCCTCTCACCTGCTTCCTCTCGCCTGACTTCCTCTAGCCCACTTCCTCTTGCTCGCCTTCCTCTCGCCCACTTCCTCTCACCCGCTTCCTCTCGCCTGACTTCCTCTCGCCCACTTCCTCTTGCTCGCCTTCCTCTCGCCCGCCTTCCTCTCGCCCACTTCCTCTCACCCGCTTCCTCTCGCCTGACTTCCTCTCGCCAGCTTCCTCTCGCCCGACTTCCTCTCGCTCACCTTCTTCTCGCCTGCCTTCCTCTCACCCGCTTCCTCTCGCCCGTGCCCCTCTCTTTTTTCTCCTTCACTTCTTTTCAGGCCACTTCTCCACTCATTTCTGATCTCCCCCTCCTTCTCCCCGCTCCCATGATATCCTCCCATGGCTCCGCTTATACCCTATGTACTTTCCTTTGACCCACTCAAGTGCAAGGCACTCAACCCCTCTATCCTTTGTAAGATCCCTGATCTCTTTCCTCTGTTAGGTCGTCCAACCAGGATTATATTTATAACACGCTTACTACGCAGAGGTTTCTAAGCACGGACCCGGGGATCGAAACTGTGTTGTTCTGCGTCGTCTTGCTTCCAAGGCGAGCGCGTTGCCCCTGAGCTATCCTCCAGAGACTACACCCTGCAGTGCCGGCCTCAGGTCTTCCAGCGCCCTATACAAAATGTTACGGTGCACTCCCCCTCACAGGTGCACCGATCCGATTCCCCCCGCCCCCCAGCTCCCCTCCCTCCTCAACATTCTGACAGTACTGGTCAGGGGCAGCCTGAGCCGAGGGGCCATGGGCGTAATTTTAGGGGGGGGACTGGGGTGTTTGTCCCCCCAACTTTCATGGCACACCATTTTGTCCCCATTCATTTGGCTGGGGCACCTTTTCTTCAGATGTCATGTACCCCCCAACTTTTTCAGCAAATTTACTCCACTGCGAGGGGCTGCCGGATGCATTAGAAATATTTACCTTTGTCATGTTGGCACAATTAGTGACGCATCAGGAACCCCTTCGGTGAGGAGACTTGGGTTTGTGACTCACAACAAATGTAGAACAGTGGTGCAGGTGACACTCAGAACCGAGCCCCCTTCTGCTCTTGAGAAGTGTGTTTAAGGGCTGCGCCTGGTGTGATCCTTTAATATGTATTTTTATTTTTTTTTCTATTTATTGTGCAATTAGTTTAATCATTTAAAACTTTAAGCACATATTATAACAAAAACAAAATAAAACACACAAAAAAACAAGAAAGCTACTAACATTTCCATTCAATTGAACAATTGTACACTGATCTGGAGGCAAGGCGCCCTGTATTTGCTTGGATGAGGTGGCGCCCTGCGCGGCCGTACCCCATGAGCGCACCTTGAGCCGGCGCTGATGTCCTGTAATTCCTTCTTCACTCACTGATTCTAGTCTCAGATTCCACAATGATGCCCATTGCAGCTCCTCATTATTCGTCAGATGAGCCAAAGATATAAATAGAAGTAGAAGAGAATTTCATCACTCACGCAATTAATATCAGTGACGATGTGATGTAAAGGGTCATTTCATCAGTACAAACTACGATGTTGAGCTGTGTTTCTATGGCAACCTAACTTCACATTTTCAGCCTGTTGGTACTGTAAAATGATTTAACACATTTTGGTTTGGCAAATTTATTTTGTTTGTTTTTTTTCATTAATCATTTCTCTTGTTTCAAATTAGCAAATACATCATTTAAAAGGTTTTTCGAGGTGCAGGAGAGAATTTACCCATTATTCAATTTAATTAAAATGCATTTGGTCTACTGGCAACCACATTTAAATTATGTACACCAACTCTTTAAAAATAAAGTACTGGTTTATTTGTTTTGTGAAGAGCTGATGTGGCGCCGTCAGCCATTTTGCTGCGCTGGAATATCAGTGGAATACAGGTTCTTCTGATAGGTGGAGCAGCCCCAGTGTTTCAGGGCCTTCTCGGTGACTTCCCTGACCAATACTTCACAACACACATCTATTGCTTTATTCTTTAGCATTGCCCCATTCTAGTTGGCTGCTGTCCGTTTAGTGGGGGGCGTACCCTATGGCGTTCCACCCACCCTTACGCACCCTACTCCCTTAACTCACACCTTCTCATTCCATATCACAATATGATGCCCCCAACAGGTCACCTGCCCCCACGTTCTCTCCACACTGCCAACCACTTAGCTCACCCGCCAGTTTTCCTGTATTTGCACCCCGAATCCTCGTGTCAGTGGGCCTGGAACCCCGCCTGCCACGGACACCAACAATGAACAGACAGTGGCCAACGTAACCAGGAAATACGGCTGGGTCAGAGGGTCCGCGCCATCCAGTTCTTTACCAGCATTTGGCAAAGTCTAGTCATGTTCCTGGGGGATGTGGTCAGTGCCCGGTCACTCTCTAGAGGGGTAAAGTTGTTTTTGTTCCCCCTATTTCAAGCACACAGTAGAGCTATGGTGTGGTTCTATAAAGCTTCACAGGATTGCAGAACAGAGAGGCGTTGGTTGCAACAAAAGGCGTTCCAGCTGGAAAAGGGGTCTGGGAAGGTGGCACCAGGGCTGTTCCTCTCTCTCGCAACTCCCCTGGGAGTCCTGCCCTAGTCGGAGGGGTGGAGGGGTAAAGTGGTTGGTACTGTGAGGTCAGAGTGTCGAAGGCCTTCTCGAAGAAAAAGATGTTTTTGTATTGAAATAATATGTGTTGCAAAATGGGGCCTCTCTGATGTCCACCTTTGCATGCAATGAGAATTAACCTTTTATTGTGCATGTAATAATATTGCAGAGGTTGTGCAGACCGCAAATGTAATTAATTCCATTTTAATCCTTGCAACGAGAGTGAAAATGTATAAAATAATCATTGAGAAAATAATGGATGTAGTTTTGCAGAAACACTGCATGCAGTATTTCTAGAACCCGCTTCTGTTACCGTAGACCCGCCGATTTTTCATATTGAGACTGATTTCCAGAAATGCGGCTGCCGTGGTGTTGGTTCTGTGACGGCTGCCGTGGTGTTGGTTCTGTGATGGCTGCCGTGGTGTTGGTTCTGTGACGGCTGCCGTGGTGCTGGTTCTGTGACGGCCGCTGTGGCGTTGGTTCTGTGATGGCTGCCGTGGTGTTGGTTCTGTGACGGCTGCCGTGGCGTTGGTTCTGTGATGGCTGCCGTGGTGTTGGTTCTGTGACGGCTGCCGTGGCGTTGGTTCTGTGATGGCTGCCGTAGTGCTGGTTCTGTGACGGCTGCCGTGGTGTTGGTTCTGTGACGGCTGCCGTGGCGTTGGTTCTGTGATGGCTGCCGTGGTGCTGGTTCTGTGACGGCTGCCGTGGTGCTGGTTCTGTGACGGCTGCCGTGGTGTTGGTTCTGTGATGGCTGCCGTGGTGTTGGTTCTGTGACGGCTGCCGTGGCGTTGGTTCTGTGATGGCTGCCGTGGTGCTGGTTCTGTGACGGCTGCCGTGGTGTTGGTTCTGTGACGGCTGCCGTGGCGTTGGTTCTGTGATGGCTGCCGTGGTGCTGGTTCTGTGACGGCTGCCGTGGTGCTGGTTCTGTGACGGCTGCCGTGGTGTTGGTTCTGTGACGGCTGCCGTGGTGTTGGTTCTGTGACGGCCGCTGTGGTGTTGGTGGTGTGGCTGCTGCATATTGACGTTTTGCTCTTTCAGATTTTCCAGGCCGCATTTGAAATACACTGAACACAGATGGAGGAGTAGTTTTGTCTTTTCCTCCAGTTTCCATGGCTTTGCCCTCCTCCTCCTTGGTATCCATGGTCTCAGAACGAACTGTTCAATCCTGGTCTGGAATGGGTGGGGGTAGACACCAGGAATTACCCATATTCCTTCCCTTTACACTGTCCTTCCCTTTACACTGTGTGTATTGTTTCTCCCATCCCTTCAGTAAATGCAATCTGCACCTCTCCCTATTCTGCCCCAGAGACAGCTCTTATTTCCCCGGCTGCAGTACCTGAGGGAGAACTACTTTGATATGATTGAAGGACACTGACTCCAGCATTAAGCGTAAGCTTTTCTTCTGGAACTTTGCCACAGCCGTCGCTACTGAATATCAACAGTGGGCTGGCAACACACCCTCGGCAAACAAGGGGCGTGTTGCCGGCCCACTGTTGAAATGGGGTCACTATGGAGACAACATGCTGCCCAACGATAGTTGTGAGGTCCTTGCCTCTAGCTGTGCCGTACGGACCCGCGGTATGGCATGCAAAGGAATTTGGGTATCCTGATAACCAGCTGCGACCAAGGCAGCGTGGAGCAGCATATGTCTCACCGGCAAGACGAGGGGTTTTCCCAATCACGCTGCTGCTGTTGACGTGCCAGCATGCGTCACTCCACAAATTCACGGTGGATTGGCGGGAAGGAGTTGCCGTGTACAGCGCGGTGAGTTGTGCACAGCTCATCACCAGCAATATGATTGAAGGATATTGACTCCAGGATTAAGCATACATTTTTATTCAGGGGCAATGCCTGTGGCGAACCATCCCTTAATGTTTCTCCAACCATCTCCCCTTGCCTCTGCCTCGAGCATCACCAACATTCCATGGCTCGAGGCAGGTCACAGGATACTACATACTTGCTCTTGCTCACACAGAAGAGGTTTAGCATAAAGTGATGAATGTGAGATTGATGCCTTCAATATGCCATGAATAGTCTTGGCATTCCCAGTGTACACAGCTACTGCTTTACCTCTTGTAGCTTGCCCTACAGGCACATGCGTCCCCCTATCACAGGCATGTTTGGATGCCCCAGTCCAATAGTAGCTCAAGCTGTCTACTTCTTCCAACTGGTCAAAACAAGTTGGCATCTGTGTTTCACACTCAGTTACAGCCACTAAATGTAATCTCCTGCCTGACCACAACAGTGTCATTACGTGTGTGTGTGTC
Source organism: Ambystoma mexicanum (assembly GCF_040938575.1). Taxonomy (NCBI): domain Eukaryota; kingdom Metazoa; phylum Chordata; class Amphibia; order Caudata; family Ambystomatidae; genus Ambystoma; species Ambystoma mexicanum. The sequence goes on along the minus strand of NC_090930.1, from coordinate 139,935,410 downwards.
AGTGTGCGTTCAAGGAATTCCCAATTTATCCCAATTCCCCCCCTCCCTTAACTACCTTAATGTAACTCAAAGTAAAACCTCTTCCCAATGAAGTAGAAGATCCAAATGTGGCTGTCGTGACCCCCATTCGACGGCAGAGAAATGAGAGATGCACAGCACTCTTGGGCCTTTCATCGCCATCAGTGATGTATCGCAGATGTGTGAAACGCTATTCGCTTAGACAGCCATTCAAACCATACCCGACTGACGATATGGAAGAGATACAGTTGTCACTACAAACTCGAAAGGCGGATGATATCACTATTGACATCACGACGTAGATGCGTTAGACATGAAGCATGTAGGCATCCATGAATGAAGCTACGGAGACATTGTATTTTATTGTAGATAGACACGAAACAAATTCCTATGACTCCCGTAGATAGGACAATAGATAAGAAAAGGTCACATAAGAACCCAAATTTTAAACAAAGAGCAACGTCTTCAACAGTTCCTTGAAATGTTCTGTCGATGCCATTGTTGGAAGGGTGGGAGACAAGGCATTCCATGCAATGGGAGCCGCTACTTGAAACGAGCCCATTCTTGCTTTATTAGAGTTACTCCGAGGGACTCTAAGAATATTGGTGTGATCAGATCTTAAAGTCCTCACGTTGTCTTTTAGCACAATTACCTCCATCAAATATAAAGGCATTTGATCCATAATGCATTTGTGAGTAATAAGAAGGAGCCTAAACAGGACCCTTGCTGCAACCGGTAGCCAATGCAGGCTCCTACGAGCCTCAAAGACATGGTCCCTTTTACCTAAGCCCTTTACCACTCTTACTGCCGCATTCTGAATCACTTGGAGCCACTGAACCTCTCCTTTCGGGATACCTACTAGGAGACTGCAGCCATAGTCCAATTTTGAGCCAATAATGGCTCTAGCCATGGTTTCCGCATTTTTCTCCGAGATCAGCGGTCGAAGGTGGTGAAAGATTTTAACAAAATAAGATGAAGATGAAACCAGATTGTTCACTTGGGCCTTCATATTCATGTGTTTCTCCAGATATACACCCAGGGTCTTCACCTTGGGGAGAATCTGGATAGCACAAATATCCACGGTGAAGCACTTAAAATTCACATCCAGTTTTTCTAGTTTACCGGGGGAGCCTACCAACATAAGCACTGTTTTAGCGCTGTTCAGCGCAAGGCCATTGGATACCATCCAATTCTGAATTTTCAGGTATATATTGTTGATGAGGGCTTCATCTTCTTGATATGAACCAGAAATGGGTATGGCCCATTGTGTGTCATCTGCGTAATTCGCGAATATAATCCCCTCTTCTTCCAGCATCTGGAAGAAGGGGATCATAAAGATGTTATAAAAACAAGGTGACTCACAAGCTCCTTGGGGAACTCCATACAATAGGAGCATAGAATCAGCTTCTGCTGATTCACTAGCCACTCTGATCGGTCGGTCCTTCAGGAATGATGAGATCCAATGGATCGCTGCCTCAGAGAAAACGTGTTTACTCTTAACCTGGTGGACAAGATGGAATGGTCCACCAGGTCAAAAGCCGCAGAAAGATCTAAAATCATCAAAAGGGTGATCTTGCCCTTATCCATTTCCTGAGTCAAATGGGACTTAAGGGCAAGAAGGGCCGTCTCAGTACCATGATTGGCTCAGCAACCAGATTGGTATTTATGCAGGATATCATTTTGTTCCAGGAATGCAGAAATTTGATTGTAGGCAACACGATCCAATATCTTCAAGAGAAACGCAGTGTTCGTGATTGGTCTATAGTTGGAGGCTCTAAGGTGGCACAGATTCGGCTTTTTCAAGAGCGGCGTAATCCACAACTTTTTTAGATTTTCAGGCACCAAATTAGTCTGAAAGGAGGTGTTCACAAATTTAGTGAGTGCCGGGATAAGCGTAGGTAAGCATTCCTTAATTATGATTGCAGAGCAAGGGTCCCCTTTGCAACTTGTACTTTTAAGTTGACTGATGGTCTTTGCAAGTTCCTCCTCAGAAATAGGACTAAAATTTAATGTAGCTATATCTTTCTCTTTAACCGCCACACCATGAATTTTTTCTGATCCAATGGATTCAAAGCCAGTTTTTTAATCTCAATAGAGTCTTTAATTATGTCTAGTTTCAGGAACATGGCTGATTGAATCTCAGTACACCATTCTTTGTTTTTATCAATCAGGACTTGCGAGGGGCCTGTCGTATGTGATTGTTCTTTCAACACTTTAAAAAGCTCCTTACAATTAGATTTCGCATTAGTCATTCTTATATTAAGTGTCTCTTTTTTTGCTATTATCACCGCTTTTTTTAAACGCGGCGGCAGGGATTTTATATGCTTCTAGATGGGTGGATGATTTATCCAGTCGCCATAGATGGTAAAGTTTGTTTTTCTTGGATTTCAGATCTGCCAGTTCCTTGGAAAACTAGTTGTTTTTTTGTGTTCAGTAGTTTTCAATTTAGTTTTAGATGGGGCCAACCTTTCTGTGACACTCTGCATAGACTTTATCATTCTGACAGACATGTCTGTAGCATTAGTGAGGAATACAATCTCTAAAGGGTGTTCTTGTGCCCAAGGGCCTAAGGTAGCTTTATTTAGATGTTTACAATTCCTATTGCTTACGTATTGTTTGGGATATAATGTTTTTTTACTAAAAGATCCTAAATGAGAGTGAAAGCAGATACTAAAATCATCTGACCATGGGCACGGCTGCACATCTGTCTCACTCAACTGAACATTAAGGGAAGCAAACCAATCTGGTGTATGTCTCTTAATGTGAGTAGCTGTTCTAACGTGGTGGCAGAAGCCTAGGGCATCAAGCGTGTTTCCATTACCTTAGCAGTAGGGTCAAGCTCATTGCCTAACCACAGATTAAAATCTCCCATCAAAATCAGTTTAGTATTGGGTTTCAACAATGAGAGAAGCAAACTGTTAAGAAGAGTAGGGAAAGAATAATCCTTTAGTGGCACCCTATAAAGCAAGCGGATATTCAAAGTAACTTCCGCACTAATGGCTATTTTAATAGCAATGATCTCTGACCCAGGGATTGTATCAATTAAATTCCCAGGTTTTCAAACTAGATCTCATAATAAGTGCTGCCCCTCCCCCCTTACTCTGAACTCTGTCCTGCCTGATCATATGATAGCCTTCAGGAATGGCCAAGGAGAGTGTGAGATCTGTCGCTTCATGACTCCATGTCTCCGGAAGCACTCAAACATCGAGATCAAGATCTTCAATGATAGATGCCACTTCAGTGGCATGTTTCAATAGAGAGCTCGTGTTGAGCAATAAAAATGTACGTTTATTTTGGACGGGAAAGCTGTCTATATTATTCTTATTAATGTGTTCTCCCCCATGATTTACTTTAATCACTGTATTCACCCCTAAAGCATTACTTACTTGTCAGGTGAAGTGCATGTCATTATCAGAGTTTTTTGATCCCTCAAAACTTGAGAAGGGTCCTCATAAGAGGTCTGATACGCTTGCGCTACTAAAGGAATAGCATCATACTTCTGTATCCCTACATGCTTATTTTCCTGTCGAGAGATGGAATACTCTACAATGGTCTGACTTAAGAAGGTGTTCACCGGGGAGGGATGCAAAGGAGTGCCTATGTCAATGGTCTCCATTTGTGTAGCCCGGGAATTCTTGGCAGATAAGGTGATACATACGTAAGCACGGCTGCACCTATCTATCTTTTCCCTTTCTAATTGTAAGGCGTGCAATATATCATTAATCCCCATTGCGTATATTTACTTGCTATCCCCCAGCAAGACAGAGAGCACAACGACCGTGAAAAGGATTACAAAGAGGGGAGCAATGTTAAATGTCTAAGGGGTTAAGTGCCATATGAAAACATTATTCATAACACAATAAAAGTAGACAGAAGATGAAAGAGGGATAGCAGAGCACTCACCGGAGCGAAACTGGAGTAAACCGGTCCCTACGCGCCGGCACTTATGCGCCTGACGTATGAATTAATACTAACGTGGAACTACCAGAATTCTAGGTAGTGTAGTTCGCTGGCAGGAGACACACGCGAAAGCATATCAAAGCAAAACACTTCTAACAGACTTCAAATAAAACGCACTGTTACACACAACGAGCGTTATGCAAGTATTACTAACAGTCAAAGGATCTAATATAAGTATTTAAGAAGAGCTAGAAAACTAGACTTGCTAAAACCAATTACAATCTAATATTAAAATTCTAGAATAACAGCGTTCTATTCTCTGCATGTATTCAAATTAATCAAAGGAACCTGCAAGGAATATAGGCTAAAATCCTCATAATTACAAGCAGGAGAGCTCAATTTTGTGGTCAGGGAACAGATAACCTGGAAGAACGGGACAATGACTATTCACTCGAAGCAGATGGAGGAAAGCTATTCCCATCGACCCACATCTTGCAGGATCCCTCTATGAATCTAGTTCCTCTGCTCACTGAGGCACTTAAATATTCGTATGCCACCGGATTCATTGCTCCCCCACTTAAGCATGCTTTGGTTTCCCCGTTGCTTAAGAATTCCCATCTTGATCCTGCAGTGGTCGAAAACTAGCACCCAATGTTGCTTCTCCCTGCCATGACTAAGCTGATGGAATCTATTATCACTGCTCAGCTTTCGGCCTATTTCGAGGCCAACACCATTCTCCATACCTTCCAGCCTGGTAATAATCGCACTTCATGATGATATTGTTCTGTCACAGGACCGTGGAGAGACGACTATTCTTATTTTACTCGATCTCTCTGCGGCCTTTGACTGCATCGATCACCAAAGACATTTACAGTGCCTTTCTGATGCTGCAGTTTGAGTGAGAGTGAAATGGTTCTCGTCCTTTTTATTTGATCGCACCCAGGTGGTGCCCCTTCCCCCTTTCACTTCCCCTCCTGTTGTGTCCTGCAAGGTTCAGAGCTTTTCCCACTGCTTTTAAATGTATATATGGTGCGTTAGCCAAGCTAATTTCTAGCTTTGGTGTGCACTTTTTTATATATGCAGACGGCAACCAGATTTACTTCCATCTTAATTCCCCTAAGGAAAGCCCCCTGAACTCCTGAGAGATTGCTTCTCAGCTGTGGGTCAGTGGATGACCGAAAACTGGTTTAAGGTAAACGGGGAGAAGACCAAGGTATTGGTGATTGGCCAGGCTCCCAATAGCTGGACCCCTGATTATTGGCCTACTTGTCTTGGACATTGCCCAAAACCTTCTACTGCAGTGAAGAGCCTCAGTATTAAGGTTATGACTTCGGGGTCCAGAGAAGCGCAAATCTCTTCTGTCTGCCAGAGTGGCTTTGAAAAACTGAAGGTTTTGAAGAGGGTGCTTCCATTTCAATGTAATGAGGCTAGGACCAAAAGTGCTGCTGCCTTTATTATGGGTGTAATTGATTATTGCAACAGCATTTATCTTGGCCAGCAAGAAGCGCTACTTCAATGCCTTCAGATTCTCCAGAATGCAGTAGCCAGGCTTGCTCTTAGTGCCCGCAGATTGTCCCACTATTACGACCTCCTCCAGCGTCTCCATTGGTTGCCTGTAAGAACTCAGGTGAAATTAAAGGTCTTATGCACGATTCATCGTGCTATTCATTCTGCTGGAGCTGAGGTTTTGCAGGCAAAGCTCTTCCTTTATCAGCCAAAGAGACTCCTCCGCTCGTCCAACCATTTTCTGCTGTCTGTCCCCCGCTTTCGAAATGCTTGTGCAGGAGGCAGATCTTTCTCTGTACTGGCCCCGTCTTTGTGGAATGCCCTTCGTTTTCATATCAGGAGCAATCACGTTCTATCTATCTTTCGTAAGAAGCTAAAAACTCTCCTTTTTGAAACATGTGTCCCCCCCCCCTCCTTTCTGGTGATTTGTTTTTCTCCTAAGCACCTTGATGCCTTCAGGTCTTTGCTGTGATTTATAAATCCTGTTACATTACATTACATACAGTGAATACACACGTTCAAAGATGTACGCTCTCAGGGTTTAGGCAATCAGAGATGGCAACCTATTGGGCGCACACACCACCTTTGTGATCGTCCCCATTGCCTTGAATAGTTTCCCTCAGGCTGGTAGCTGTCCAAGGTCCCATGGCTGAGAAGACCTGTCCTGCCCAATCCGTAGCTACTTTTCATGCTAAGAACACTATGCTGCAGGGGCCAATGATTTCCCTGTTAACCTGCAACTTTGTAATTGTAATATTTAGAGGTGGTCCTAGGAGGAGCCACCAGATATGGTGATCCAATAACCTAACTAACCCCTATAGATTAGATATATAGTTTTCCTTGACTAACCTATCCCCATCCCTTATAGGTTTTTTGGAACGTAACTTGTTTTTATGATGTCAGTAGCCTTTAAAACAGTGTAATGTAAACCACGTTTGGATGATGAGCGCTCTAGGAGCAGGATTATGTTATAGTGTGATCCCTGTCATTTTGATTGATGATAAAGACAGTAAACTTTGATTTAGATATTTTTTAATGAAACACTACTTTGCCATCTTTCTGAGTTGGTTCCAATATTTGGACTCATAATTACTCTGGTGTAATCCCATCCATTCCATATGCACGTTCCAAAGGGCCATAAACTCAGATAGATGGATAAATAGATGATTGATGGATGTATACATTTATAGATATGTGGAAAGTTAGGTAGATCGGCGGATATATGATAGATTGACGCACAGATGAATGGGTGGACGAATGGATAGATGAATAGACAGATGAATGGATTGATGGACAGTTGGATAGATGGATAGATAGATAGATAGATAGATAGATAGATAGATAGATAGATAGATAGATAGATAGATAGATAGATAAATGGTGCCCCCCACCCCAGTTCCCTGCAGCTATTTCCCTGGGCCACCAGACATTTTACTATATTTATTTCAGCATTATATAATGGATTTGGAGGGCTAGTGAACAGAGAAAATGGGGTATATGTGAGCTTGTGCTGGATAGATACATGGATGGGTGGATAGACAGATGCATTGAGAGATGGGCAGAAAAGTAGGTTGCTAGACGTATAGGCTGGTATAGAGCTAGATAGGGGCATAGAGAGACAGACAGATAGAGAGATAGATAGATCGATAGATTGATTGATTGATTGATTGATTCAAATAAGGTGATGCATGTTCAAAACCAACTGGTTTTGAATCTTCCATTCTTGTGGTGGGGATTTTGTTGGGGCCCACGTACCCTTTTGCTGGTAATATGGGTGACTGCTCAGAGTGCCTCCACCGCTCCTCTACACCTATGTACCCACACTAGCCATGCCATGAGCAACCTGCTGCCTCTGCCTAATAATAATTACAACTGGGTCAGCATCTTATATAGTCTGTGATGCAGATCAACAGTTTGACTTGTCCAAATTGCCCAAAAAGTGTGTGGTCCCCAGTGTATCTGAATAAGTTAACTCTAGCTTAGTATATGCACTGCTATAGATACCTGCCAGAACTCTGCTACTAACCCATCTATGAAAAGGTGGAACAAAATAGAAGGCCACTGCGAGGGAAGAATGTTGGGATGGATGAGGAAGGGATTAAGAGTTGAATGGAGGGATTGATGGGGGAATGGATGCATAGAGGGATGAATGAATGGGTGGATGGAGGGATGGTTGGATGGAAGTATGAATGGAATAAGGGACTGATGGAGGGATGGATGAATGGATGGAATCATAGATCAATGAATAGATGGAAAGATGATGAATATGTAGAGTAGCAGCTGTATACCTCTGCAGGAGAACCCGCCCACTGCCTTCCCCATATTGGAGACATGAGACTGTGCCGTGTTTGAAACCAGCTGTCGTGCCAATACCAAAGTGTGTGTTTGGAAGAAGATACCCATTAAGTGAACCTTATTAAATGTACCCCCAAACTGAAAACAACCCACAGGAGGAACTCCCTGAAGGAATATGAGAAAGAGCAAAGAAGAGGAGCTAGTGGCAACATAAGAAAGTCTGATCAACGTTCGAGATAATGACTGAAGATGATGTATGGATTCTAGAGGGCCAATGACAAAGTAAGGATCAAGTGAACTCTGAAGTGTAAAAGAATATTACACGTGCACAAAGTGCTGCAGAAAAGAACCGTTCAATAAATGTACAGACTCTGAAACGCAAGGTAGATTAAGTCATCACAGAAGCTGGCGATGAGTAGTGAATAGAATGGAGGCATAGCCACAATTGTAGAGAAACTGGACATTGGTATCATGAATTAAGTAAGCCAGAAACCAGTGAAATTAATAACTGCAGTTCTTTAAGATGAGTAGCAATTACCCTGGAGATGGATGGGGATGCAGAAGTTACTGAAACATCAATAATCAAAATGACTCAGTTAGTTGGTAAAAAGGATAACTGTTTTATTTTCAACTAGCTGTCCTCGGCCACCAGTTGCTGTGGCTAAGTCTGGATAAATGGAAAAGAAAGAAAAGAGAAAGCACACGTTTCTTTTATGTTTAATTTCACAATGCTTGTGGGTAGTTTTTAATAGCTCTGGCGCTTCTCCAAGTTGAGGCAGTTTAATTTTCCCGGCGGCGCAACACATTCCTTTCGTTTCTCCATTAAATTTCAGAGCCTTGCAATAAGGACACACTTCAGTCATGGTGCCGATGAGAACATGCCCGCTGAAACTATAATCATCAACTGGGTTGTACCGGAATGCAAGGCGATTGCAATCGTGTGATTGCTGAGCACGGATTTGTGTTTGATGCTGATGTGCTATTTCTCGTTGATGTCTTTCAGCCACTCTGAGCCTGTCACGTTCATTCTGTTGAGAACGAATCAGATCTGAAGCTGGAGAATGCGATCGCAGCCATGAATCCTGTAGTCTGGCTGCACATCTCTCTGCTGCTTCCTCGGCACGTATTTGAGCCATTCTAAATCAGAAACATTGAAATGGAATCGTAAAATATTTAGTATAGCGTGTGTTGCTTTTACGTCCAACAGATGGCGTTGTTTTGCAGTAAAATGTTTAGTATAGCGTGTTTTGAATTAACATCCAATAGATGGTGCTGTTTTTCAGAAAAAGCATGTTTTTACCTGTCACAGGTTTGACATCTATATATAGTAGGTATATAAAAATACGTACCTATTCAAATGCAACGTTGTGTCAAAATTTAAAAGCAATCAGTGAAGAACTTTCGGAGATTTATGATTTTGAACAAACGAACATTAACATTTTTATTTATATAGATTGTCTAAAACAGGGAGCACAACGAACATCAACAAATTCACTTGATCCTCTCAACGAGATTCATACAAAACAGAACTTATTTATCAAAAACTCGTCATCATTGGAGTTGACATGCGTCACTACCAACGTCATCCTACGTGGCAAACTACAAAACCTAGTGGCATCCGTGATAGGCTCTTAGTGAGCATCTAAGTATATGATCTATACTAGTATGGGATAGTGAGTGAACGTGATAGGTTTCTTAACATCAGGTGAGGAAAATAAGTTTTTCCCTCAAAATGGCCACTATGAACGTCACTAAATATGTGATGTCCCGTTGGCTACACAAACTATAAGACCCTTAATTACGCTGTCCCCAACAATTGGTTGGCACTCTAACCTTTGTCAGTACTTTTCGACATATGTCTGGCAGCACGCAGATTGGATTTCCAGGTGCTGGTGAGTTCGTCTTAACCCCAGCTTCCCACCAATTAGCACGTCAATCCATCATCAACTGGTGATGGTCAGCGTAGTCAATTAGGCTTTGAAGCTCAGCCTTGAGTTTGTTCTGTAGTGTGGATAATCAGGGGAGTGAAGGCACGCTCTGCCCTCATGCGTATGTGTGAACATCTTGCTCGTCCAACTTCATCCTTCCATGTGACTGAAGACCATGATTTTGAGTTTTCACTGTCTTTAAAATATTAATTTTTTAATAGTCCTCTGACATCTTCCTTGTTTGTTTGTGTCTTTTGAACAGGAGTTTTGTTCTTTGCCACGATTTGTATCCAATGCTAGTTAACTTCATCCTGGTAAGACTTTGGCTTAATGGCTCATCCAGCATTGTCTTTTTGAGATTCACTTTTAATTCATGTGTTTTCCTACTGCGACACACTGAGAAGAGGCCTTTCTTTTATAGTCCAATTTTGCTATAACACGCAGTGGAAACATCCATCGTTTACTCTTCATGCATATATGTATAGATTGGCATATGGCGTAATCTAGTCACTATAAAGCTAGCCTCAAGAATACGTCATCTGCTTGCGTTTATTTTGCATCTGTGCACATGTAAACTGACTCTATATCTTCATCCATTTTAAGGCATAAACGTCTTCACCTTGATCCCAAGATGTCACTTATCCTTGATACTTTCTTGATGCCTTATAGAATATCTGCATTCTCTAGTTGCTGCATCTCTTCTAGACACGTCAGCTCTGCTCTGGGTGACGTCACCATTCGTCTTGACCATTCATTTGCTCTGCTTTTTCCGGGATTTCTTTCAAACGGCCATCATATTTTCTTATATGCAGGTATGGTTTTCTCAACAGGAACCTTGCCTCCAGGATTCTCTTAGATATCGGTATCTTCACTGGTACTGCACGATTTTCACATTCGGTCTCCCAACATATAGGCTATATATGCGAGGTGGTTGAGATGGGGGTACTGGGCTCCTCCTCTACACTCCCCCTCTGGGTGATTTATCGACCACTCTGTCATCATCCTTCACATCCAGACATCTTGGTTTGACGAAGAGCTTCTTTGGGATCCATATCTGTATGACTCCCTTCAGGCATCCTGCTGATTTCACATGCTCATCTTTGTTCCATGTCATGAGGCTGCACTGTCCATTTGGACTACATCTTCCCACATACTTCTTATGATTCTTTGGATACAGGAACTTCATTCCCTCAGGTGCATGGATACTAGCCTTCACAAAGTCTCTAATTTCTTCATCTGTCAAGTCCTTGGCCTTCCATCCTGATTGAACATCGATCATAATCTTCATCCCTATGGCTTTCTTGGCTGTTTTCTAGCATTGGGAGATTATTATCGTGATCACACAAAATCCAAGCAATATCATTAGTATCAGAGCCCCAAGAAATTTAAAAACGTCTGCCATCCATTGTGGAACCCAAGAGAAAAGTGATCCAAACCAAATGTCATCAATAATGTCTTCCACTTCATCGATCATTTGTCCATGGAGTTTTGTCAGCATACCTATGGCCTCTGTCAAAGTTCCATTCTCGTAATCATGAGAAGGTGTGAATGTGCAACATGATTCTCCAATTTTTGCACAAACACCTCCATCCATAGCTGTGAAAATATCTAAGAAACATCTGTTCTGGAGAGTCATCGGTTGTATGGCTCTCAACTCTTCTCTGATAACATTGAATCCCTTTATGGTAGTGTTGATTGTCTGTAGCGATTCCCATCTGGTAATCTGCAGCCATTTGGTATCTGCTCCATCCTGGACACTTGGCATGAAGATCAATGAAAAAACTGAAGCTGTCTGGCTAAATAGTCTGTGCTCACAGGGAATAGCCTCTGTAGATTTTGCTGAGAAATAGTTATCTCTCTTCATTCGTCTCATCAGCTCCACAGATCTCTTCTTTCTCAGGTGAGCATCTGCTTTTGGAAAACTGTCAAGGTTTAAGTCAGTTTTCAGAATCACCAACGCTGGAACATGAACATTTACTAGTGAGCATCGTCCTCCCCAATCCTTGGGTAGCCTCATATATGCTTTAGATCCATAAACCCAATAGCGATCAATGATTACTGCTGTTCCAAGTATCATTACTGGTACATCAAAGATTCGACCACAGTTCTGATTCTCTCCAGATTTTCTTGTGCCATTATTTCTGAAGTACAACCTTGCACTTTCCAAATGCACTATCTGCAAGGGTCCTCCCCTGTCTTCAGCCCAGGTCAGTAGTTTAGCAAGTCTTGGCCATAGTGGCTTACAACCATTCTACACTATGCCAATGGTTGATTTGTAGAAACCAATGACCACCCAGACTCTGCAGATCACCACTCTTTCTTCCCATCCATCTGGTGATAACACTGATCCCCAGATCTGAATTTTGCCTCTGTTTTTCCATCTATTAATTTCTTCTGCAGATTTCCCTGAACTCTCCAGTCTTTTGTTTACTTCCCATCTGATTCCAGCTCCTTTCACTCCGGGCTTCTCGTATCTGATCACATGACTATTAGTATGAGCTTCTTGTCTTTGTGTCCTGGACATAATCATCTTCATCTGGATCTGTCAATTCAGTTGCCCATTTGAGATAAGCATCTCCATCCATAAACTGGCCTCTTGTTTGGCAAAGTGCTATGTGGGAAAGACAATGTGCTGTCTGGACATCTATTTCAATAGCTATGAAGATGTTAGACTTCCCCATACTATAAGGCAGGAGTACTCCTACAAAGCATTCCTCCTTTGAGGTTCCTCTTCACAATTCCCTCATATGCTGATACCATATGTTGTTTCCCAAATGTGCTGTACTATCCAGGTAATCATTGAGCTCAAGGTTGTTAAGTGACTTCAATTCAGCAATCCCACTAAGTCAGTGCCTCATCTGGGACGCCCAAGGGAAGCCCTATTTTATATATTTCTATGACAAGAAATATAACACCCCTCTCTATGAATCCCCCTGATCTCACTGAGCCAAGAAGTAGGTTGGTTTTGCAATTTAAAAGATTTATTGGAAAAATTAAACAATATATATATGTCACACTTTTATAATAAATTAATATTTGATAGCACCCTTATGTTGTAATGTGGATCAACAATAGATAATGTGACACTAGCACACTTCTTTACAATCAATGAGGAATTAGTATAGTAAGGATAAGGTAGCAGAAAATACTTTTATGGTTTCAAGGAAAAGCAGTGAGGGAAAAATGCAGCACAGAAATAAACTTGATATGATTTCAACAAAAGATAATATGATCACTTTTTCTTTGACAAATCCCCCCCCCTATCCAAGATAAGGAGATGGAAGGGGAGCACACAATTCTCAGGAATACAAAATGCAATACAAATTTCCAGTTCCCCCCAGCGAGTTTAGAGGAAAAAAGGTATGATTTTAAGCAGGCAAGATCCTTTTAAATGTGGTGGCAATGAAGTGAAAAATATGCTGAAAATGCTTTTAATTCCCTCTAGAGGTTCAGGGTGAGTGAGAGATACTTTGCATCAGTTCAGGTCAGCCCTACCAATTATTCCGGGATGGTTATCAGGTTGAAAACGGGATTCAGTAATGGAAGCAAAAGACAGATATTTTTACACGTGGTTGAAATGAAGCAAAATGTCAATTCGCTGCAATTTTTCTGAATGCGTCAAGCGTGATTACGGAATAACTATAATGAACAGACAGTAGGCTTATTGGAAGGCTTAGAATCTTAGCTTTAAAATGAAAGTTAAATCTCGTTTCTAGCCCACATGGTTCCAAAGATACGGACGATTTTGTGGAGATAGATTTTCAGAAATAAAATTAAAGTTTCAGAATGACAGATGCGCTGTGGAAGGTTTTGAATCAACAGGATGGACACACAATTTCTTATGATGCAGTTCTAAATAGGTTAAAATAGTTTGAATTAGATTATTTTAAACTAAGAGATTGGTTTTGCACCGTTCTGGCTGAGTACTCACACTATGAACTTGAAATCGGCCATCAGGGTCTGGTCAGCAGGTTTGGACTGGACTCCGGCGGGTGGTTCTGAAGTCACAGCTCTCTGGGTCAGCTCTGCTCTGCACTTCACAGCAGTCTGGTCTGTGGTTCTGCTGGTCTGGATCAAGTGGATTCTGGATACAGCACTGCTTTCTGGGTCTGCTACCGGTTCTGGCAAAAGTTCTTGGCAAAGAATCCAACAGCTCGCCCGGCTGTAGAATAGTTTGGTTGGATTGCTGGATTCTGAAGGCCTGCTGAGAAGAGTTCTAAGCTTGTGGGTTAGGCCTTTGCTTTAAGTTCTGTAGTCTATCTGGAGTCTAAGTTCTAGATGTTCCTTCTAGATGTTGTGTGGTCCGGCAAAATGCTTCACGAGAAAATGAAAAGTGACTCTCTACCTGGGTTTTGGTGTTCCTTTTATGTCTTTAGAAAATGGGTCTGTGCGTGGCATAACTAAGCCTGCCCCTCACAATTTATCATTGGCCAAGCTCTCCTCTCTCCCTTGATTTGGAGAAGGAATGGAGTGTAATAAGGCATCAATTTTATGGCATACAGAAAGAACACTCCCCTTGTCAATTTGCACCCAAATCTATGTTTGATCCAAATGCATATTTATTTATGTACCATTTTTCTAATATTATATGTCCAGTTAACATATTTTCTGTATCTCCAAACCATCGGATCCCTGTCTTTGTAAGATGCCGTGTCCACTTATGACAGAATTCTGCCCTTTTCATCAAGAACACAACCTCTAAACTTTTCCAGAATGTACACAAACATGCACAAGGAATATGGGCATCAGATGATAAAGTGTCCGATTTTTAACATACAGACATTCTGAGTAATACCTTATTTTCCGCTACTACCCCCAGAACATACCACAGAGTCCTAACACCTCTTAAAATGTGCACAGAAATATCACAAGAATAATAATATTAATTATATAATTTTGCCAAGTCCGTACTATGAATTATCCATCTTTTGACAATCATGCTCTGGCCCAGAGGGGTGTGGTTTCTCAAAGCACATGGTGGAATTTCTGGTTTGTCCACTTCCTCCAACTCAAGTTGCTCACAGAGGCACTGCCCCTCCCAGTTTCTCTCAATAGGAAGCCATTTACGACCCCCCCAATTTAACATTTGCCCGAGCCAAGGAAGGCTCATTGTTCTGTTTCCCTGCTCCCAGGTGCTCCTCCCCTGATTCAATCAGGGAGGTGTCATCTCCTTTTGGTGGGAACAGCAGAAGGCAGCCAGGCCTGAAATGCAGTTGCGGGGCAGATTTCAACTCCTGTCGGGGGTAGTTGCCAGGCAGAATTCAATCTCTTCACACCCGGCTTCAGCTAAATGTCACTTTTGTTCCAGTTTTCATCATTCAAATCAAACTTACAATTTCTACACATGCAGCTAGAACGCTGATTCTAAGTTCAAAACTATGACATTTAAACAGTTGCAACCTATGTGACACTCAAAAGTAGGTCACTCATTTATTGTAAACATTTCAATTTTAGTGGTTTTAAATCCAATTTCAGTTAAGCTGCTGACATCCACAGCTCAGCCAGTTTTGTTATAAACATTGTTTTGGGCTCTTCATCTTTCCAGATTTTGTATGCACACAAGACTACATTATGCCAAATGTCTGCTGGTGTTCAGTGAGATTTTTGAATATCTTGCAATGTTTAAAATAGGCATTTTTAGCTTGCATTTCAGAGAAACGAAGGTGATTTCAAAGCGCTTTTTGAGCTAACCAGCACTGCTGCTTTTCCTTTGGCACCACGTTTCACTCATGGCGCTTCTGGCCCATTACGCTCGCGCTGGTGGGTGGTAGGTCAGGCAACCATTTTGGTGTGCGCAAAAGCTGTGCGGTTTTCCTGGATTCTGGTGCAAATGTGGGCTTTCCGCCATCTTGGATTTTCTAAGCCCACAGCACCATATGTTGCAGCATAATAGTTCAAACGTGGGTCAGGACCCCTGACAAGGTCATCCTCATTAGTGTCTATTTTAGGTATTATTCTTCTCTTATGATCTGCCATGATTATCACATACAACATGTCAGCATAACTCATTCTATCTGGACCAATCAAAGGTACATTTGTCAGTGGACTGGGTGTGGTTACATGCATTTTCTGTGTAGGTTCACCTTTCAACACCCATTTCTTTTGTCTCCCATGTAAAGCCTGTCTCTGGTTTCCAAAAATAACCTCTAAGACGCCTTTAGCATTTGACTGACCTTCAGTAACATTTACCTCAGACTTAGGTGAGTCCCTATCATTTTTTGGAACAGAGATAACTACACAGGGTCTTGTCTGCCTAGTAGTTTCCACATTTATACTTTCCTTCTGCTTAGGAAGATTCTCATGAGTTTTTGCTCCATTCACATCTAAGTAATAGGAGGTTCACACAGTGAGTGAAATCAATATTATTATTAACAGAATGCAAGCATGAACAACACAAAGATTTGAGAGTGTACAGCATCAATTTTTTTGCACAACGTGGACGTCTCTCTGGTGTAGCATGATGATATTGCTCCTAATACTGCACATTTTTATTGCCTAAGGAAGGAAAAATGAAACTTTAATATGGCACCATTATGTACTGCTTCTGGAAACTGTTGATTGTTGGGTGTCCTGACCCACGTTTGAGCTATCATGCTGCAACATTTGGTGCTGTGGGCTTAGAAAATCCAAGATGGCCAAAAAGCCCACATGTGCGCCAGAATCCAGGAGAACCACGCAGTTTGTGCGTACACCAAAATGGCTGCCTAACTTGCCACCCACCAGTGCGAGCATGATGGGCCAGGGTGCCATGAGTGGAATGGGTGCCAAAGGTAAAACAGCAGCGCCTGTTAGCTCAAAAACGCTTTAAAATTACCTTTGGTTTCTCTGAATGCCAACTCAAAATGCCTATTTTCAAACATTGCAACACATCCAAAAATCTCACTGAACACCAGCGGACATCTGGCAGAATGAAGTATGTGTGCATACAAAATCTGGGAAGATGAAGAGCCCAAAACAATGTTCATAACAAAACTGGCTGAGCTATGCATGTCAGCAGCTTAACTGAAACTGGATTAAAACCACCAAAATCAAAATGTTTAAATTAACTGAGTGACCTACTTTTGAGTGTCACATAGTTTGTAACTGTTAAAATGTCATAGTTTTGAACTTAGAATCAGCATTCTAGCTGCATGTGTAAAAATTGTATTGACTTAAACTGGGGAACAAAAAGTGACATTTTAGCGGAAACCTGGCTTAAGGAAACTGGAATTCTGCCAGACAGCTACCCCCGACAGGAGTGGGGGCTTGCCCAACAAATGCATTCCCAGGCCTGGCTGCATTCTGTTGCCCCTGCCAAAAGGAGGTCACACACTCTCTGATTGAATTACCAGGGGACTGCAAGAAACTAAACAAAGGGCCCAGGCAGATGGTTTATTTGGGGGGTCGTAAATGGCTTCCTTTTGAACAAAGCCCTTCCTTGACTCAGGCAGATGGTTTATAGGGGAGGTCGGAAAGTGGCTTCTTCTTGGCAGAAACGGGAAGGGGCAGCCCCCACTGAGGACAGGCTGAGCTTAAAGAAAGTGGATAGACTGGTTTCTCCACCATGTGACCTGGGAAGACACACCCCTGTTGGCCAGAATATGATTTTAAGAAAGATGTATAACTCATGGTGCGGACTTGTCAAAATTATCTAAATGATACCATAATTCTTGTGATTTTTCTGCCCACAGTTTAAGAGGTTTTAGGACCCGGTGGTATGATCTGGGGGTTTACAAGCGGAAAAAGAGGTTGTTACTCTAAATGTATGCAGGTTAAAAATCTGACACTTCCTTATCTAAATGCCCACATGCCTTGCACACAATTGTATAAATTTGGAGAAAAATCCGATTTGGGGAAAGCTACTAAAAAGCGCAAAAAGTTACCATTTCTTTACCCAAGCTCCTAGAAACGCCAGGGTCGGAACAGTGCCTCCCATCAGTAATGCATGATGTGTGTATGCAATGACAAACAACTCTGTATCTGTGGAATATGTATTTGGGTCAAATATAGATTTATGTGCAATTTGACAGGGGAGTGTCCTTTCTGCAGGCCATAAAACAGCATCACCATGACTCACATTTCCTTTCCCCTATCAAGGAAGAGAGAAAAGCTTGACCAATGATCAGTTGAGAGAGGGGCTGTCTTAGTGATGCTGCGCACACACCCACTTTCAAAAGACATAAAAAGAGCCACTGGAAGCTATTTTTGAGATTCAAATCCAGTTGCTGCGAACGTTTTGCCGGACCACACAACATCCAGAAGATACCAGTTCCAGACTAACTCCAGCTACATACTCCAGAACCTAGAACTTATACTTTAGAACCTAAATCAGAGGCCTAAAACCACAAGCTGCGTTCTCTGCAGCAGGCCTCAAATCACTGCAGGCTACTCACAGCAGGGTGAGCTGCTTGAATCCCTTGCCAAGAACTTTTGCCAGGACCAGTGCAGAGATCCAGGAGCCGTGCAGAGACCGCTGTATCCGGACAGACCAGACCAGTGCCATACCCGACCAGACCGTGCAGAACCGCAGACCCAGAGACCAGACCGCTTTGAAGTGCCGCTAGCCTGATTGATCAGATCCGTGACGAGACCCAATCCTTCCAAATATATTGTGAGTACAGCTAGGATGGGGCAAAAACCAAATCTCTTAGTTTAAAGTAATATAATTCAATCTATTTAACCTAAGTAGAACTGCCTCCTAACTGTCACTTGTCATTTGTAAAGCTGCACCACTGTCATTTGTCAATTCTGCAGCTGCAAAGCTGTCACCTGTCATTTTGAGTTTACTTTAAATCCGAAAAACAACCTTTACAAAATCGTTCATATCTCTGGAACCGTTTGGGCAATCACGATTCACGCACTCGCGAATTTTACCGCGATTTGCGATTTGGTTAAAAATCCAGCCACGTGTAACCATCAGCAGTCATTTCTTTCCTTGCTAAAAATTCGTTTGCCTCTTAATCACCATCTCTGAATCATTTCTAAGGTGAGCCTGAACTCATCCCAAGTATCTCTCACTCACCCTGAACCTCCTAAAGGGAATTGGAAGCATTTTCAGCATATTTCTCACTTCATTGCCACCACATTCAAAGCACTTGGGCCTGTGTTTTAAAACTCATACCGGTTTTCTCTAAGCTTACTGGGGGGGGAACTGAATTTCGTATTGTATTTGATTGAATTCCTGAGAACTGTGTGCTCTTCTTTCCATCTACTTCCATGTCTTACATTGCATAGGGGAGGGGGGTGAATTGCCAGAGAAAAAGTGATTATATTATCTTTTGCTAAAATCATCTCAAGTATTTCTGTACTGACTTTTATTCCTCATTGCTTTTCCCTTGAAATCATAAAAGTATTTTTGCTACTTGATCCATCCTATACTAACTCCTCATTGATTATAAAGAAGTGTGCTAGTGTCAGATTACCCATTGTTGATTAACATTATATTTATAAGGGCGATATTGATTATTAATTTATTATAAAAGCGTGGTATCTATATTTTGTCTTATTTCTCAAATAAACCTTTTAAACTTGCAAAACAGAACTACTTCTTGGCTCAGTGGGGTCAGGGGGATTCTAAGAGAGGCGTGTTATATAGGGGTAGTCATCCAGAACTCATGAACTGGCAATAAAGATTTATCAATAAGGGTTTCCATTCAGTATCCCAGACCTGGCATTGACTTAGCTGTAGTGTTGAATTGAATCTTCTTACAAAGTGTGGGCTCGAGCCGGGATATTCTGGGTTATATTTACCATTTGTGCAGATTAATACAGTGTGCCAGCTGACCAGATACACATATCCGGTCGGATCACCACGCTGTGTTACGCTGTAAAGCACTCCTCAAAGGAACGCTCTAAGGAAACGGCCTGTTTTGCAAAAATAAAATACAAACTTCTGTAAGTCAGGAAGGAACTCAAATTCCAGAATGACGACACTGGTAGACATCAAAATAGCCAGAGAGCACTTCTTACATAAGCTATTTGTGAGAGGTGAGTGGACTCATCAGGACCAAACGGTCTGGTTGCAGGCAATCGCGCAACAGGTCACTGAAACAGGGTCAGATATATGGGGAGATCAGGCTCCCCTACATGTGGCCCTGAGTGAACTATATATGGCCCCTAAAGCCAAAGATGAACATAATAAGATTGCCAGGATAGCAGCATATTTGTATCTATATATGGGAGCCGTGCAGGACAAATGTGCTGAAGTCCAAGATCTGGCAAATAGGCAACAGCTGGCGTTAGAAAAGGCCCAATCTGACCTGGTGTCTTCTGAGCAGAGGCTGCAGAGGAGCCAGGAGTCAGAAAATGATAGTAGGCAGTATATCATTTAAATAAAAGAGGACATGGATAGACTGCAACAGGAGAAGGCTGACCAGGATACCAGATTTCTGGCCTTGCAGAAGGAGTACCAAGAATGTTTAGACTCCCTTCTGCAGAGCCAGAAAAAGCTGGAGCAACAACTGGACTTCAACAGGGCATGCACAGAACAGGTAGCCACCCTGCAAATTCGATTAGACAGAGAGAAAGAGGAAAGCAATAAATTGATTCTGAAAGACCTGGATACCCAGGCAGAGTTTGATCAGGAGCACCAGAAAGCTGGTGGGACGACCTGGCGGCACAGATGCAGGCTCTTAGTCAGGAAAGGGACACCTTAGGCCAGGAAGTCTGCCACTTAAAAAGGAAAATGGAAGAAAATCACCTGGCCCTCCAGGGACTGGGTGACCTCCAAAAAGAACACCACAACTTGTTAGAGCACACCAGGAGGGTGGAGGATGCTCTGGCAAGAAAGGAGCAGGCCAATAGGGACACAGCTCAGGAGGTAACCCTCCTGCAGCAGAGACTGGCCCAGTACTCCAGGACCAATCAGGAGGCACAGAGAGAAAATGAGGCTCTCTGTCAGCACAATGATAGGCTCCAGCAACAGATAGCGATGCAGGAGAGACTGATAGAGTCGAGTAAGGCCTTAACTGAGGAACTGAAAGCTCAGGCTCTTGCATTGCAACAGGAAGCAGGGGCGGATAGAGATGAGGTACGCTGGGAAAGAGAAACTCCTGAGCATAACCTCAGGAGCCCTAGTACCAGAGGCCTTCATCTCTCCCAGTGCCTGGACTCTGCCACCCCATGTCCCCTCGCGCACATGAGCCCAGGGCCACGGGGATGGCAGATTACTATCCAGCTAGAAGTATGGGGCTCATAGGCCAGTACCTCCCAGGAATGGATGGGCGGACATCCGGGTATGGGCACCCAAGCACAGTGCAATTTAGTGGGGAACCCCAGGAGAGTAGGCCCATTAAGTGCATCCTGAAAACCTCTGCCCAGTTAGGTCAGTGGGGGGGGGGGGTACCCATCAAATCCTGGCAGCAAGGAGGAATCTGATGACTCCTCTGAACGGCGCAGGACACAGGAGACCAGGTCCCCACATTCTGCCAGCCATTCCCAGGCTCGCAGAATCCGGGAAAACCTGGAATATCAGACAGGAACCTCTGGGAGCAGTGCCTCTGAGTCAGAGGATGAATGGACCAGGGTTACCCGAACCAAAAAGGCCAATAAGGCTAAACGGGCCTTGCTTAAGGACCCATTGAAGCAAATAAAGGCAATAAGGAGTGTCATCACGCCTTATCATAAGAACGCCAAGTATTCCGTTTGGGAAAACTTGGAGCTCTATGAGCAAATGATGGAGACTTTCCATTTGAAGGACAGCAGTAGCTGCATCCAGTACGTCAAATGGACATTCTCCCCAGAATACTCCAGTTTCTTTGCGGGGCTGGTGGACCAAAATCATTTAAGATGGTCCACCTATAAGGCGGCCATCTTGAAACATTTTACTGTTCACAGAAATCCTCAAGAGGCTCGCAAGGCAGCCTACAATTTGCAATGTGGGGAGGATCAGGCCCCACAAGAGTTTGTGCAAGCATTAAAACGTGCTTTTGCGCAGACCACCAGAAGGGTGCGCACGGATAGCAGAGAATTTATCAATACGTTTTTCCATGCCTTACCCAAATACATAATGACCCAGCTCGTGAGAAATTTTCATGAGAAAAGATCTTTAGACTGGGTCATTGAACAGGCTACCCGGATCTATGAGGTGCAGAAGCCTATCGAAAATAAAAATAACGCGCCGAAAAACCCCAAAACCAACGGCAACCCGGCTGCTGCCAAGGTGGCAGAGGTAAAGGTTGCCCCCGTTTTAGATTTGGAGATGGGGGGGCCTAAAAACCTGCCTGCACCAAATAATTCACAGCCCAGAAGGCCCTCGGGCCAGTCACAGACAGGGAGTCGAGGAGGTAGTCCCACAAATGGGGTCCCCCACTCCCCTAACTATGTAAGTCCCCGCTACAAGGGAAACCGACCAATCCTGGGTTATGTGTGTACTCCTCCAGCCCAAGGGGGGGATCCAGCCAAGCACCTAACCCAGGGAACCTCCCTCCCAACTTCCCACAGGAGGGCAGAAATTCTCCAAATCCTGGGCAGAACATTTTCCCCAGGTATCCACCCAATTTCCAGCCCCAAAATCATCCATCCTTCTTTCCCCAATTCCCTGAGCCCAGACAACCTAATCCAGGATAGGGGAGGCCAAGGGTGGAGGGGTACCAAAATCTTCCCAACCAGGGGTACTACCAGAGAAGGGATAGCTACCCTTCCCGGGATCAGCCCAGGGGAGAAAATAGAGCCCCGTATCAGCCTGAGCGGGTTTCACAACTTGAGCGCCAGGTCCAAAATATGGTACAGGATCTGGGTCACATACTGAGGGCTCAACAGAACCCTCAGATGAGCATGCCACCGCAGAATGCACAAACTCTGGACCTGGTGCTCCAGAGCAATGACAGGGGCAGCACCCCGATAACCCACCGGCTCCCAGGGAGGAGGCACAAGGGGAAGGAGGGTGTAAAGCCTTGGAGGAAGCTTCCTTCCCAACTTGTAAACAGCCCCTGGAAAACCAGGAACCGGAAAACAAAATCTCCTGCCCCTGAAAGCCTGCCACACAGGGAGCAGAGGGGGGGTAGGAGAAACAAAGGACCCAAACAGACCCACTTTGTGAAGGTGGTACAGATCTTCCAATTTGAGGGAGAGGGATCCTCAGAGGATCCTGGGAAAAGGATCTTCTCCTTTAGAGATGGGGGAACTCCTCCCAAGCAAAATGGGTCCCAAGGGATTCCAATCCAGACTGGGGAGATATGGAGACTGAGCTACCACCGCCCATCATCTCATCCCAGAACCCACAACACCGAAATCCCCTGGTTCAAACCCATCCTGGTGACTGCCTCCAAAAAGGGGGGGCGGCCCAGAACCGGAACCAGGGGAACCCACAATGGCTCTGATCTCCAGTTGCCAACTTTTTCTTTCAGATTCCCGAGGCTCTCCACAGAATTCTGCCCAAATCTCTTCACTACCATGTCCAAAACCAGAAAATTAGCCCACCAGTTGTCCAAAAATGTGCATTATCTGTGCCCCCTTGAGGAGAAGGAGGGAAGATACTATGCCCCGGTACAAGTACAGGGGCAGGGTACAATTTTGGCACTGGTGGACACTGGATCCCAAGCTACCCTTCTGTCCAAAAGGGCCTTTGAGGAACTAAATGCAGGAAGGGGGGAGAATTACTGTATTCCTCTCACCTCTCTTCCTGGACAACTGCAGAACTTTGACGGGAAGGAGATCCCTGTCGAGGGGACTGTAGATTTGGACATCAAAATTGGGCGACACAAGGTGAAACACCCGGTCATAGTAGTGACTCCAGAGGCCACCCCTTGTTTAATAGGGAATAACCTCCTGAGAAGGTTGTCACCCTTAATAGATTGTGTAAACAAGGTCCTCTGGACCTAGACTAGCCGACCAATAAAATTAAAACAGAGTGTCAACCATGTTAGTTTAAACGGCACCTGCCACATGGTTGAACAAAAATCTGACCAAGTAGAATTTCGCTTCCAGAACAACCAAACTCCAGACGTGACACTAATAGCAGTAGGACAACAGACTAGTGATGGGGGGTCCTCTCTATTTATGAAAATCAACCTTCCTTCCAGTTTAAGGTGGTATTCCACACTGGAAGGAAACACTCTGAAATTCTTTACTAATCCACAATCAGAAACTCCCACTCCTATAGTCCAGAAAGATGTGAAGTCAGCTCAGACCCTGGCTGATATTCAGCAAATTGGAGAGCAGTTGTTCATCCCTGTTCAGTTAAATGATGGGAAGGACTCTGGTCTCGCTCGAGTGGGTGTGAACAACGGTATGAGCTTCATCAGCGAAGCCATGTTCCGCCAACTCCCAAAAGATCCAGCCATTCCCACATTCAAACTGATAGACAAATGGGAAATGGACCTGGAAGCACCTAATTCCAAACATCTCCTGCCAAGCAGGTGTATGCTCAAAATCTTCATTGGCAAAAAGAGCATAGTCCATAATTGTTGGGTCGTGCGAGACGTCATTGCCGCCTTTTACTTAGGCAGTGACATTCTCAATCGCTTTGCCATTAGTTTGGACCTAATAAACTTCAAAGCTTGGTCCCGATTAGCGGATAATCCCATGGGCTTTGATGATCCAGAAAAAGCATTTAGGTCAGCTCAATTGCTACCTTATGCAGTTGAAATTCAGATCAAAGAGGAAGTCACCATCCCAGAAAGGACCCGACAATTCTCCCTGGAAGTGAAAGTTAAAAGAGGACAACATTTGAAAAACCCTGATGCTTACATACATCTAAACGCTTCTCTCCAACAGCAAGGGTTGGGGGTAAACCCAACTCCATTAGTCAACATAGAACATGACACCATTCTAATAGAGGTGGATAACAGCGACTTAAAGAGTATTACTCTAGCCGCAGGCACCATTATTGGAATGGCGGTTGATGACCAACATTTTTCCATCGATTTAGGAAATGAATTGTTAGGACCAACCCCAAGGACTGCTTTGACAGTGACAGTGATGACAATACAACACCAGACAGGATTTTCACCCGGCATGGGGGGAACTTCCTGGTGTACACTTCTTGCCCTTATGGTAAGGAAGATGTGACTTGTGACTTCAGGAGGGATGAGGTGATTTTCCAGGTCCATGAGGGCTGCCTTTCCCACCTGAATCCTCCAGTCCAAATCATCACTCTGACCAGGGACTTCTCCACCCAGCTGGAGGAGGCCGCTGAGATAGCCAAACCAGAAGTCTTTCGAGACTTCAGGCAGATGGTGGAAGAGAGAGTCAACCTAGCTGATGCCTGTGTGACTCTGGAACAGAAGCAAAGTTGAAACAAGTTTTCTTGGATTTCCAAGATCTCTTTGCGGTAGACTCATATGACTGTGGCCGCACCGACATCCACACAACAACAATCCCCACGGACCCTGGAATGACTCCAGTGTTTGTGAAGCAATATCGCTTGCCTCTTGCATCCATGGAGTCCCTTACTGAAATAATTAAGAACCTTGAGTCCCGGGGAATAATCCGTCCAGTTCACAGCACCTTCAATAACCCGGTGCTGGGAATATTGAAGCCAAACGGCCAGTGGAGACTCTACGCCGACCTCAGGGAGCTCAACAAACGGGTACATA
This sequence comes from Ambystoma mexicanum, assembly GCF_040938575.1. Lineage (NCBI taxonomy): Eukaryota > Metazoa > Chordata > Amphibia > Caudata > Ambystomatidae > Ambystoma > Ambystoma mexicanum. The sequence goes on along the minus strand of NC_090930.1, from coordinate 139,910,248 downwards.
CTTCCCGATGGCCTCTGCCCTACATTGACCAAGGGCTGGCCCAGATTCAGGGGTCACAGGTATTCACAGCAATAGACCTGACCAATGGATACTGGACCGTGCCTGTCAGTAGGGAGGACCAATACAAACTGGCTTTTACCTTTGTGGGCCAGCAGTACACATGGACCCGGACTCCCTTCGGATACCTCAACTCCGACAATGAATTCAACATTTTCCTACATAAGGCCATGCCCGACCTGGGTGCGAGGGGTAACCTGGCTAATGTAGATGATGTCCTCATCAAACGTTCATCTGTGGAGGAACACATAGCGGAGATCCGTTATGTTCTGACACAGTTGAGGGCCGCCGGAGCAAAACTTTCCTTTCAGAAAGCACAGTGGTGTAGACCCGTGTTAATTTCTTGGGGCATGAGATTACTCCTCAGGGTCTCTGTCCCCAAGAAAAGAAAGTGGAAGCACTGCAGAAACTGAAAGACCCCACAACTCTGTGGGAACTAAGGAGCCTCCTTGGACTGACTAATTACAGCAGAAAGTTTATTGAGGGCTACGCAGAGAACACTAGACCCCTGATTCATCTCCTGAAAGGGGGGGTCAAGTGGGAATGGGGTCCAGAACAATCCGAGGCAGTAAGACAACTCAAATGAAGCCTCTCACAAGCGCCCTGCCTAGCTTACCCTATCAGAAACAAGGAGTTCTTCCTGGAGACAGGGTTCTCTAATACGTGCTTGATGGCAGTATTATACCAAAAGCATGACAAGGTCAATAAAGTAATCTCCTATGCGAGCAAAACTTTATCCTCTGTGGTGGAAAAATTCAACGATTGTGAGAAGGCACTCCTGGCAACGGTGTGGGCATTGAAGAATTACTGCCCGTTTATCCAGGGGGAACACATCATAGTGGAGACTCCACACCATCTTCTGCAATATCTCCAAAGTGACAGAATCCGGGCCGGGAATGTGAGTAATTTCCGAATTACTTCCTGGATTCTGTCAATGCAAGGCTTTCCTGTGAAAGTCAGATATGGCCAAAACAAGAAGAGTCCCCTCGCGCAAGGTCTAGCTGACTTGCATGATTGTGCCAGAGAAAACTGTCTCGAGGACGAAAGTCTAAAAATCAAGGACAACATGGAGGCATACCTTAATTCCCCACACAAAGTCTTTGAAGAAGACAAGTGTGAGGGAATGCCCACTGTCTATGTGGATGGATGCTCTTACCATGTTGACAACGACAGGGAGAAAGAACTGGTGGCTGGCGTAGGGAATGCATGGGTGAAGGAGTTCCCAGAACCCTCCGCTGGATACAAAATTGGTCCCCGAAGTAGTCAGGTGGCAGAATTGATGGCTGTGCATCAGGCCATCCTCACTGCTGTCCAGCATCAACTCCACAAACTGGTCAAAATCACAGATTCAGATTATTTACGGAACGGGTTCGTGGAGCACCTGGTTAATTGGAAAACCAGAGGCATGTTATGTGCTAATAACAAACCCTTGAAACATGGGAAGTTAATCCAAAACATTGATGATCTGGTCACATCGAATGGGATGACCACCTACTGGAAAAAGATCAAGGGTCATTCCAAAGTAGAGGGACCAGACAAAACTGGAAATTACTTAGCTGATCAGCTGGCCAAAACCGGGGCCATCCAAGGGGATCTAATCGAAATAGAGTCCCTGTTGGGGGAAATCCAGGTCACTGCTATCACTAGGTCCCAGACAAATGCTCACAATGATCTTTCAACTGCCCAATGGAGCAAGGAGACCCCTGATGCTGATTTGATTACAGCTCAGAAGGGGGATCCAATTATTGGTAAGTTTTACCAACACCTTGAGGACCCTGAGAACTTTCCCCTGACGGATACCGATTACATTGGGAAAGAGGACCTAAGAGTGTTGATGAAATGTCCAAAAATGTTCCGAATCCAAGATGGTTTGTTGGTAAGGAAATCCCAAGCTGGCCATGATCAGTGGGTGGTTCCTACCTCATTCCGAAGCCTGATGTTAAGTCACGCCCATGATGCGGCCACCGCCGGTCATAGGGGGTTTCACACAACACTGGAAATCTTAAGCGAGGTTGCATACTGGCCACACATGGGGCAGGACCTCGACCAATACTTGAAGGGGTGTCTTGTGTGTGCACAATTTCAGCCATCATCCCTCACGCACCGTGCGCCTCTCCAAAAGAGGGGGATGGCACTGCCATGGTCAGATTTGCAAATCGACTTTGTAGGCCCTGTGATTCGCTCGTCTAGAGGAAACAAGTACATGTTGACTGTTACATGCTTGTTTACCAAGTGGGTGAAATGTCTCCCAGCCCCAAATTGCAAGGCAGAAACTGCAGCTGCCCTGATGATTAACCACATCTTTTCCCGTTTTGGTCTACCTCAAAGGATTGAGTCAGATAGAGGTAGCCACTTCACCAGTGAAGTAATGACAAAAATGTGGGAGATACTGGGGGTTAAAAGGAAGCTACACATTGCTTACAGGCCAGCTTCTTCTGGAGCAGTGGAGAGATACAACCGAACCATTGTGAGCATATTAAAGAAGTTTGTGGCAGAATCTGGGCCAAGTTGGGATATCCGATTACCTCTGGTCCTAATGGCCATCAGATCTACCCCTTCATCTGCAACCAAAATGTCACCATTTGAGTTGATGACTGGACGCAAGATGGTGCTTCCCCAGCATTTGCTCTACAGAACCCAAGAGCAAACGTTGATAAATGCCTCCACAACTCATGAGTATGTGGAGAATTTAAGGAAACACCTTCAACATGCTTTTGCCTATGCTCAGACAAATCTAGAAAGATCAGCCGAGAGTATGAAGACCCACTATGATTTAAAAACTACCCGAAAGGAATATAAGGTGGGTGATCGGGTCTATCTATACAATTTCCAAAGAAACCAGGCCAAACAGCGAAAATTCTTGCCTACATGGAAGGGACCGTTTGAAATTATAGACAAAATCTCCCCTGTGGCCTACAAGATCCGCATCCCCAAAGGAGGTTTGGCAGAGGGGGAAGACAAGTGGGTACATATAAATCAGCTAAAGTGTTGCCATCCCAGGCACACTCTGCAACAACTGAAGGAATCCTCTGTAATCCCAGAGGGTACCGCTCCAGAGTAATTCAATTCCAACCCTAAAATATCCTACATATAGCCTATCAAATTCTGTGTTCCTCAAGTTTATGTGTTCCTTTCTCTTAATTTATAAAAATGTGCATGTTCATATCTGTTGAGTTCTAAAATATATATGCCACCCCACTATATCAATGGTGGGGGAGAAATGTCCATGAATAGGTATTGCCGCTCTTCCTTTGTCGTCCTAGGAGAAAGAAAACCTGGGGACTTGCCAAGGAGGACGATCCGGAGACCGGGAGCAGAGACCCAAGGGGCCCGGGGTACCGCCCAATATTCCCATCAGGACCGTCGAGGAGAACCGATCGATCAGTACCGGATGGAGGAAAAGATGCTGAACTGTGCCATTTGCAGAATTGGAAGAAGATTATGCGGACATACCAGTGCGTGGGTCAAAACCTTCTGTGCACTCGACTCCCCATCGACTCAAATTCAAAGTGCAGTCACGTGGGGGGCCTTGTTGGGTGTCCTGACCCACGTTTGAGCTATCATGCTGCAACATTTGGTGCTGTGGGCTTAGAAAATCCAAGATGGCCAAAAAGCCCACATGTGCGCCAGAATCCAGGAGAACCACGCAGTTTGTGCGTACACCAAAATGGCTGCCTAACTTGCCACCCACCAGTGCGAGCATGATGGGCCAGGGTGCCATGAGTGGAATGGGTGCCAAAGGTAAAACAGCAGCGCCTGTTAGCTCAAAAACGCTTTAAAATTACCTTTGGATTCTCTGAATGCCAGCTCAAAATGCCTATTTTCAAACATTGCAATACATCCAAAAATCTCACTGAACACCAGCGGACATCTGGCAGAATGAAGTATGTGTGCATACAAAATCTGGGAAGATGAAGAGCCCAAAACAATGTTCATAACAAAACTGGCTGAGCTATGCATGTCAGCAGCCTAACTGAAACTGGATTAAAACCACCAAAATCGAAATGTTTAAATTAACTGAGTGACCTACTTTTGAGTGTCACATAGTTTGTAACTGTTAAAATGTCATAGTTTTGAACTTAGAATCAGCATTCTAGCTGCATATGTAAAAATTGTATTGACTTAAACTGGGGAACAAAAAGTGACATTTTAGCGGAAACCTGGCTTAAGGAAACTGGAATTCTGCCAGACAGCTACCCCTGACAGGAGTGGGGGCTTGCCCAACAAATGCATTCCCAGGCCTGGCTGCATTCTGTTGCCCCTGCCAAAAGGAGGTCACACACTCTCTGATTGAATTACCAGGGGACTGCAAGAAACTAAACAAATGGCCCAGGCAGATGGTTTATTTGGGGGGTCGTAAATGGCTTCCTTTTGAACAAAGCCCTTCCTTGACTCAGGCAGATGGTTTATAGGGGAGGTCGTAAAGTGGCTTCCTCTTGGCAGAAACGGGGAGGGGCAGCCCCCTCTGAGGACAGGCTGAGCTTAAAGAAAGTGGATAGACTGGTTTCTCCACCATGTGACCTGGGAAGACACACCCCTGTTGGCCAGAATATGATTTTAAGAAAGATGTCTAACTCATGGTGCGGACTTGTCAAAATTATCTAAATGATACCATAATTCTTGTGATTTTTCTGCCCACAGCTTAAGAGGTTTTAGGACCCGGTGGTATGATCTGGGGGTTTACGAGCGGAAAAGAGGTTGTTACTCTAAATGTATGCAGGTTAAAAATCTGACACTTCCTTATCTAAATGCCCACATGCCTTGCACACAATTGTATAAATTTGGAGAAAAATCCGATATGGGGAAAGCTACTAAAAAGCGCAAAAAGTTACCATTTCTTTACCCAAGCTCCTAGAAATGCCAGGGTCGGAACAGTGCCTCCCATCAGTAATGCATGATGTGTGTATGCAATGACAAACAACTGTGTATCTGTGGAATATGTATTTGGGTCAAATATAGATTTATGTGCAATTTGACAGGGGAGTGTCCTTTCTGCAGGCCGTAAAACAGCATCACCATGACTCACATTTCCTTTCCCCTATCAAGGAAGAGAGAAAAGCTTGACCAATGATCAGTTGAGAGAGGGGCTGGCTTAGTGATGCTGCGCACACACCCACTTTCAAAAGACATAAAAAGAGCCACTGGAAGCCAGAGAGGAGATTCAAATCCAGTTGCTGTGGAGCGTTTTGCCGGACCACACAACATCCAGAAGATACCAGTTCCAGACTGACTCCAGCTACATACTCCAGAACCTAGAACTTATACTTTAGAACCTAAATCAGAGGCCTAAAACCACAAGCTGAGTTCTCTGCAGCAGGCCTCAAATCACTGCAAGCTACTCACAGCTGGGTGAGCTGCTTGAATCCCTTGCCAAGAACTTTTGCAAGGACCAGTGCAGAGATCCAGGAGCCGTGCAGAGACCTCTGTATCCGGACAGACCAGACTAGTGCCAGACCCGACCAGACTGTGCAGAACCACAGACCCAGAGACCAGATCGCTGTGAAGTGCCGCTAGCCTGATTGATCAGATCCGTGACGAGACCCAATCCTTCCAAATATATTGTGAGTACAGCTAGGACGGGGCAAAAACCAAATCTCTTAGTTTAAAGTAATATAATTCAATCTATTTAACCTAAGTAGAACTGCCTCCTAACTGTCACCTGTCATTTGTAAAGCTGCACCACTGTCATTTGTCAATTCTGCAGCTGCAAAGCTGTCACCTGTCATTTTGAGTTTACTTTAAATCCGAAAAACGACCTTTACAAAATCGTTCATATCTCTGGAACCGTTTGGGCTATGAACTTGGTTTAACTTTCCTAGAACCGACTTCCTGCCCCTTTACTTTTTCCGCAATCACGATTCACGCACTCGCGAATTTTACCGCGATTTGCGATTTGGTTAAAAATCCAGCCACGTGTAACCATCAGCAGTCATTTCTTTCCTTGCTAAAAATTTGTTTGCCTATTAATCACCATCTCTGAATCATTGCTAAAGTGAGCCTGAACTCATCCCAAGTATCTTTCACTCACCCTGAACCTCCTAAAGGGAATTAAAAGGATTTTCAGCATATTTCTCACTTCATTGCCACCACATTCAAAGCACTTGGGCCTGTGTTTTAAAACTCATACCGGTTTTCTCTAAGCTTGCTGGGGGGGAACTGAATTTCGTATTGTATTTGATTGAATTCCTGAGAACTGTGTGCTCCTCTTTCCATCTACTTCCATGTCTTACATTGCATAGGGGAGGGGGGTGAATTGCCAGAGAACAAGTGATTATATTATCTTTTGCTAAAATCATCTCAAGTATTTTTGTGCTGACTTTTATTCCTCATTGCTTTTCCCTTGAAATCATAAAAGTATTTTTGCTACTTGATCCATCCTATACTAACTCCTCATTGATTATAAAGAAGTGTGCTAGTGTCAGATTACCCATTGTTGATTAACATTATATTTATAAGGGCGATATCGATTATTAATTTATTATAAAAGCGTGGTATCTATATTTTGTCTTATCTCTCAAATAAACCTTTTAAACTTGCAAAACAGAACTACTTCTTGGCTCAGTGGGGTCAGGGGGATTCTAAGAGAGGGGTGTTCTATAGGGGTAGTCATCCAGAACTCATGAACTGGACATAAAGATATATCAATAAGGGTTTCCATTCAGTATCCCAGACTAGGCATTGACTTAGCTGTAGTGTTGAATTGAATCTTCTTACATGATTTCACTCAACAACCTTCCTTGGTCAACTGACTGCTTACTGGATGATGAACACGAATTCTCAGTTGACTCCTTGAATCGGTCTTTCACTAGACATGATGATTTCCTTTCAGCATGAAACAAGGGTTTTTTAAGCCAGCAATTCCTCAATCTGACCCTCAAAGAAAAAAGCCTCATTCAGATCTCAGAGTTCTCTCGAAATAAGCATTTACTTGAAATATAATGTCTTTCAAAATCTCATTCAAATCTGCATTATTTCTTGAATCCCTTAGGAACATACGGACATCTGTATGACTTCCAACAAGCTGTAGACACTATTCACCCATGTAATGGAAGACCAAACTGACGAGTCTATGTGCATTGTCAGCTGATAGGGGCATTTGTACCTTCCCCACTGTATTCAGGAAGCTGAAGAATTTGTTACGTGATAACTATAAGCAATCTTCTCACAACTTTGCCATTTTTAGGATCTTGCAGGAAAATAGGAATGCTCGTAGTTCTCCCCACAAGTGAAGGGTAGGCGCACAGTACAAACTCGAAATAAGCAAGAATGATTTGTGAAAAGTTGTCATCGGGCATCACCATGTGCAAATCCAAACAAGAACTCAGTGAGGAATGAATCAGGGTACTGTACCTTCTTCCAATTCTTGAAACCGAAATCAAGATCTGGCATATTTTTCTTCTTATCAAGGCTTAAGCATGCCCCAGTCCAATTTCACAAACTCATGTGGCTCAAGAACAAGTATCTTCCCTTAACTCTTCACCAAATGACTGAAAAGTGTGTTCGAAATAAGCCACAGTCCAATTAACTCTTTGTCTTTACTGAACAGCTTCTGCGTCCTTCTTCCTTGTCATAGACCTTGTCTGCACGTGCTGAAGTTCTTCCCTGATGCTTGCTTCCGAAGGGTGCGGGGCTGATGGGGGTCTCTCCAGCATAAATCTTTGTGTCTCCTAGAAAAGTACAAGCGCATATGCCTTGCACTCTGACTGCAGACGGCGTAATGTCTTCCACAATAAAAGGACCGTTAAAGCGGGGCTCGTCCCACTTTTTTCTCATATGGTTGCGGATTAGGTACGCATCTCTGGGGAACACTTTAGGAACACATAGTTCTTGAAGTCCACTTGTTGAAGCATCTCCTTCTGTGTTCTGCGCTGCCCCTCACCCTCTTTGCCATAGCTGATCAGAAATGACAGAGATACCTGGGGTCATACAGGTAAAATAGTCGCATAACTCCATTCCTAACAGCTCTGATGTTGGCTGGGCATCACTTCTAACTTTGTATGGAGGTTATGAGTGGTTTCCTTATTCGCCTCCCTGTCACTATTTCATGCGGGGTAAGAAGGAGGTCTGAACCTGGTTGGTTCCTCAATGCATATAATGCCAGTGGTAGGCAATGCAACCACCCTTTCTTCAAGGTAAGCTTCAACTTAGCTATTCTTTCCTTGAGCAAGCTGTTGAGCCTCTCACAGATCCCATTTCCTTGTGGCTGATAAGCCGAATAAAACATGTGCTTTGTACCAAGCAACAAGCCAATCTGTTAAAAAATGTGATTCCCAAAATTAGGACTATTATTTGATCTTAATACTTCACATATTCCCCATCTAGGAAATACTTCTCTCACTAAGTATTTTGCTGCACATGTGGAATCTGGGTGTGTACACAGACCAGCTTCAATCCATCGTGAAAATGGACATACTACTACAATCATGTACCTATATGTGTCCATTACATACTTGCAGCATGTCAACATAGTCGATATGCAAATTCTGAAAGGGGCCATTAGGTCTCGGGATAACTCCCCTAAATGTGCACAGTGTGTACCCAGCGGTGAACTTTTGACAAACGATGTAATTCACTACATAGAATGCAACATGTTCTAACAAATTTGGTACAAACGAAGCCTCCACAATAGTTGCAGCGATGTTTTCTCTAGTTGTTTGTGCAGGGTAGTGTAGCTGTTCCAGCGCCACCCTTAATAAGGCTACAGGGATTACTGGTTTACCAGTGCTGGCTTGTCACCACTGGGGTTTATAGAACACCATCTTTGCGTCCATAGATCCTTCTCATCTTGAGGTGCTTCTCCCCGAACCTCTATTAATTGTGTCTTTGAAAGATTACTTTATGTGTCAGACACGCTCATCATCACCACCATTTTTTCATTTACATTAGGCATATCAAAAGACATGATATTTTCTAAACTTGCAGCACGTTTGGCTTCATTGGGCCTTATTACGAGTCAGGCGTTAAGGGGTTAACAGCGCTGTAAACGGCGCCGACCCTTAACGGCTGCTTACAAGGTCCCTTAGCGCCATGGTGAGTTTAACGCCTGCTTTTTGCAGGCGTTAAAATCCATGGCGCTAAGGGACCATGGTGCTAATTACGCCACCGTAATTTACGGTGGCATAATTAGCCCCTTCCCCACTCCCATTATGCCCTATGGGGGTAGAGTAACTTACCGCCTGGGTCATAATGAGGCCAATCATCTGCTGCCTGATTTCCACGTGAGATAGAATCTTCCTTTTTAGTGTGAGCTGCACATTTAACGACTGCGATGGCTACTGGGAGTTGTAGTGCCTTAATAAGCCTGTCCAATAAGGTGGCATGTTACACTGGAGTGCCATCCACTCAGAGGTAGCCCCTCCTTTTCCAACGTGCTAATACTGCATGCACTGTCAATGTCACATAGGCGGAGTCACTGTACACTGTTACTTACCGGTCTGCATGATTCTTGAGCATGGCTATCAGTGCCACTAACTCCACAGCCTGTGCTGAATAGTGAGACAGAAGTCGTGCACTTACCAATATTTGAAACTCCCCATTGGCACCTGTATATCTCTGCCCATTATTTTGATCGTTTCTTGAAGAACCGTCAATAAAAACAATTTCTCCCCATGGCAAAGCATTTTCTTTTATCCTATGGATATCATGATAGAACTCTTCATAGTTCGAACAGTCGTGCACATACTCATCGTCTGCCAGTGTTTCAGCTACAAACATGGCAGGATTCATTAGCTTGCATTGAACTATTTTAATCACCGGATTTTATATCACTACCTCATAGGCAGAAGCCTTTTGGGAAATCAACGTCCCTTTTGGTTTCTCCAAGATGGCAAATAATTTTTGCTCAACAAACAATGTCATAGAGCATCCCATTACTATACTTGCAGCCTTCTCAATGGCGGGCGTGGCGGCTGGCAAAGATTGTTCACACGGAAAATGACCCCTCATTACTGGGTCTACAATCCCACTGTAATATGCAAGGGGCTTGTACCCCAATGTGGTTCTCTGTGTGAGGACTGCTGTCATAACAGTACCATCTCTATGTGAAAACAAAAATAATTCCTCAGCATAATTGGGAATCCCCAATACTGGAGCAGTACAAATTGCCTTTTTTAATTCCTCAAACCCTTCTTCCATCTCCTCAGTCCAAACAATGTTCTCTTGCATTGCCTGTGCTTTCTTTAGAGCTTGTAATAAAGGCCTCGTATATGAGCTATCGTAAAAGACCCATGTTCTGACATAGTTAAATAACCCCAAAAATTTCTGCATGTGCTTTATTGTGTGTGGCTTCGTGGTTTTCAAGATAGCCTCAGCTCTCTCAGGAGTAACCTTTATGCCTTCATGCTAAATCAACAGACCTATGTACAATACTTCCTGTTGACAATACTGTAACTTCTCCTTGTCAACCTTATATCCTTTATCAGCAGGTGTGCTCATCAACTGAATAGAATCACGTCTGCACCCTTCCTCTGAAGTGCTGCAAACTAAAATGCCATCTACGTATTGCAACACAACACATTCCAAATCAATATTACCTAAATCCATCTGGAGAACCCTATTGAAATCGATGGAGACCCACAATACCCTTGAGGTAATCTCATGCTTTTTAACTTAGTCTGTCTGAACATAAATTATGTCAGATCCTATGAGTCTTTGTGTAAGGGGATTGAGAAAAACGCATTCTTCAAATCAATCACAGTAAAACATTGTGCTTCAACAGGTATGTTACATAAGATTGTAGGAGGAACTAGAGGGAACTCAGCCTCTACAATCTGGTTAATCGGGCGTACATCTTGAATTAGCCTCCATGACCCCCCTTAGATTTTTTGATAGGGTACACTGACGTATTACACAGTGACTCTGACGTCACCAAGATACCTTGGTCCATCATGGCGGAAATCATCTTAAAAATACTTTCATCTGCCTCTCGAGACATATGATACTGTTGTGCTCGAGGTAGAATTGCTCCTGGTTTCAATGTAATCTTTACTTCTCCAACCCCCTTCAATAGGCCTACGTCATAGGGTCTGTCGTCCATAATGAAACTGGCACTTTTGCCATGTCTTCCTCAAAATGCCCAGGACGTTTTTGTGCTATCATCATTTTTTGAGGAACCTCTCGTTTGATGGCTTGTAACCAGTAAGTGATGCTTTTCTCAAATATTACTTCATCATCTGATGGATGATCTCCAAACACGTCCTCATCAGTGATATCAGTCAATCTGTAACCCTCCCCAATTGCAAGCACTGTGCACCATCGTCTGCCATCATGATCATTCCCATCAAGCAAATCCAATTCCACTCAGACTATGGCTGCTTGTAATTCCAAAGGAAAGATTTGCCCTTCCTCTTCATCCATAGGTATCTTTGGCCTGAATAAAAACTCATCAGGTATTCTCACAGTGCCACAGTAAATCTTTTCCCAGTCATCCACATGGCCACAGTATATTTTTGCCAGTGACAAAAATGCAGCAGCAGTGCATAGATTGAGCTGCATTGTCACATACCAAAGTAATGGGAGTATTTGTTCAGTGTGCGTTTTTCCGCATTAATGCCCATATTTGCTCAGTGTGAATGTTGCGTTATTTTGCATGAATGCCCACATTTGCAGTGTTCACAATGAACAGTCAAGAAACACTACTATTTTCACACCAGGCAGCATGCAAACCAGTTCAGAGATGGGTTCAGAAGCAGATACACATGCACAGGTTGTCGGGCAGGCAAGGAAACAGGCACATGCACAAGGGTAGGGTCATGAAAAGCACAGACAGGCACACAAAGACACAGTCCAGTCACGCAAACAACGAGGGCGAGGCGCAGAGCAGGGCAGGCACAAATTCACATGTAGTAAATGAATAATGTAAAGAACCACGTGTGGTGGCCTCAAACAGCATGGGAGACTGCGTTGGGGTTGAGGTGTTTATTGAAACACCTTAAACAGACAGGGCATGTGTCCAGTACTCACAGTTCAGTCTCACTGGATCAGTGTAGTTGATTTTACTGGACTGGTACCTAGTAGCTGGTCCCAGCAGCAAATTCTCACTTCCTAGAGCCCCTAGGAGGCTTACTCTCAGCCATGGTATTATGTTTTGAAAGAGATGGAACCTGCTTGTCTTTACAGGCTGCCCTTCCAGAGCTGGCTCACTGCTTGTCAGAGAGGAGCGCTGGGGCACGACCTTCCTCCTGGTCTCTCACTCCGTCTCTGGCGCGTTTCTTTCTTCCTACGTGCTTCTTGCGTGTAATCTCGAAAGATCTCTGGCTCCTGAGATCTCGCTTGGCAGATTCTCCCACGCCTCCTTTCGATGGAAACGCTTCATCCTAGTCCATGACAAAGTCTGTGAATTTGGTTGGCTTTCTTCTTTCTCGTTGGAGTCAATTCAGAACAGTGGCTGCCTTGGGGGAATGAGTGTTCATGCAAGATGTTTCCTTTGGGGTTTGTTCCACTAGGGTTGCTTCTCGGTGTAGATCTTTCGCCATTGGTGTAGGGCTTATGAGGAGATTCTCACTTTGGTTTACTTCTTCCCTAACTTCCGTCTCCTGCTGCTGAGGACCGTTGGTTGAACCCCACAGGTCAATTCAGTGCTGGTGTGCTGCTAACAACCTCTGCCTTAAAGCCAGCAATACTGAGATCATCCTCATTGGGGCCCCTGCTCCCACTCACACTCTGTCCCGTCTTCCTTGGTCCTGTGCCCCTACCCACCAGTGAGGGAAAAAATCTGGGGGGTCATCTTCGACTCCACTCTCTCCTTCTCTTATCACATGTCCAAAAAGTCCCCCTACCAGCTGCACCTCCCCAGAGGTGTTCTACCTTTGATCACCTTCCCCCAGAGGCTCATTGTCTCCAGAGCCCTGATTCATTCCAGACTTGACTATTGCAACAGTCTCTTTCTCAATCTTCCTACCACTACTCTCCAACCTCTTCAACTTATCGAGAACACAACCGCAAGATTTATCCTTGGCCTCAAGCTCAGGGACTGCATCTCTCTGGCACTGAAATCTCTCCACTAGCTCCTCATGGCTGCAAGGATCAAGTTGAAATCCCTCTGTTTAGTCCACACGGCTTTCTGGGGCCGTGGCCCTCACTACCTACAATGCTCTCTTCCCAAATACTCTCCTTCTAGAGCCCTCCGCTCGGCCTCCTGCAATTCTCTGTGGGTGAGCCCTTTCTCGAAACAGAGATTTGGGTGTAGATCTCTATCCTCTGCAGGTGTCTTCCTCTGCAACAGCCTTCCTACCCCTCTCCATATTGAGCTGGACCTCCTCAAGTTCTGGAAACTCTTTGACCTTCCTCTTTCTCTCTCCCTCTCCCCTGCTAACCTCTTCCTCTACATTTGCTTCCCTCCCTCATTCTCTTCCCCAACCTGCTCAGTTAGCTGACTGGTCGCCTGGTGCACCTCCAGAGCCTCACAGGTCCCAGGATCCCCCACCAGTCCTTCACTTGCCTCCGGCCCTCTGCACTCTGCCTGTCACTACTGCGACATGCTCCATGATTGGGGAAACCACTATGCACTTAACCCTGGCCCCTGCTGGACTGGTCGCACTTGTCCCCCTTCCCCTCCCTTGAACTTCCGGTTCTATTCTGCACACTTTGCATGACCTTGAAAGTTCTAGGCCTAGCAAGTGTGTCTGTCCAGTTCACCCTCTGCCTCCCCTCCCTAGCCTGGCCATGCTTGAAATATTCATGCATAGGTGAACTGGATGACCAACCACCAAGCAAACTGAAATGTTTGCCAGACCGTGATTATTTATTGATCTGTATGTTTCTTTCCCTCTTCCCTTTCCCCCTCTTTCTCCGTGTACCACTTGTCAAGCACTTCACTAGGAGATATGCCTCTGGCCTAGTATCCTAATTATTGTTGTTAGATCATTCGGAATCTTCAAGGCCTAAGAATGACGACTGTATTCCCTTGCTCCCTTCCTGCCTTGAAGCACTTTGAAGCACTTCACCTGTGTAAGCGCTCTGCAAATAAAATATTACAATTACAATTACAGTTGCCTTCTTCCATTCCCATGGAAGGATGGGATGTCAATGTTTTTTCTTGTACACGGCCACCCTTTCTAGGTTCCACCTTTTCCCGTCACTGGTATAGACATGATAGGTGCCCATCCGGGTGACTTCTATGACTTGGCTGTACTTGGAGACCATTACGGTTTCTTTGTGGGGCAGCCGTATCTTCACTAGGTCCCCTTCGTTGACCTCACTGTTATCTCCTGCTCTGCACTTGTCGCTCTGTGATTTCATGACCTCTTTGTTCTTCTGTAGTCTAAACACGATTTCACAGTTTCATGGTTACAGCGTGGATGCAGCCCTTCTACCTCTCAGCATCTGAAACGGCCACATGGCCGTAGTGGCATTGGGCATCAAGCGGTGCACCGACACTGTCTCTTTGACTGTCTCAAGGGGATTCATGCCCATGGCACACGCCAGTTGGAGAGCTACTTTGACAAATTGGCTCGCACTTTTACAAGCCCGTTGGCTTGTGGGTGATACAGGCTTGCTCTCAATTGTTGGACGTTGTGCTTCTTGAGAAAGCTTTCCATGTCTCTTGAAACGAATTGAACCTCATTGTCTGTCACAATCTCTTTGGGCAGTTCTTCACTTTGGAAGACAGAGTTGAGTACTTCAATCACTGTGGCTGTGGTGATGTCTGGCACAAATTCTACTTCCAGCCACTTGGAAAGGTAGTCACCATGTCTATCCCATATTTGTTTTTGCTCGACATGCCTTCCAACGGGCATATGAAATCCAGCCCTATTTTGTGCCACACTCCAGCGGGAATTTCTGTGGGTATCATGGGTGCTTGCCTTACTTTTAGTCTTTTGTTGCTGTTGGCACATTCATGCCACCTATCATCGTCCTCACTTTTTGCTCCATGCCGGGCCACCAGTACGCAATGCGCACTCTGCGCTGTGTCATATTGCAGTCCTAATGGCCCGCATGGGCTCTACATAGTATGACTTTGCGCATGCCTCTGGGAGGAATTACTTGGTCGCCTCTCATCACTAAGACTTCAATTTCTACGATCTCCTTGTTGACCTTCCAATACGGCTGCAGGCCTTCTGGGATCGCTCGCTTGTTGGGCCAACCTATGCGGGCCCACTCTGCTACGCTGGTCAGCGCATCATTGTATCTCATTTCTTCCTGCCAAATGGGACTTGGTCATTTCAATTAAGTCCTTATCTCTTAGGCTTCCTCTGGAAGCCACCACACATTCGTCTTCCAGGAAGGTGGTCCCCCTGGATTCTTTGATCCAGTAATCTGGACATGCAGTCCGCTTGGGCATTCTTCGAGCCGGCGATATGGGTGATCGTTTATGTGTACTTTTGCAGTTTGGCAGCAATTCTTGCCACGCGTGACGTTGCTGTCTTTGTGCCTCTGGGGCTCAACATGTGCACCAAGGATTTGTAGTTGGTGACCAGGGAGAACTTAGTTCCTCACATGTATGACCTGAAGTACTACACGACCCAGGCATATGCCAGCATCTCATTCTCACTGTAGATTTTTCTGAATCGGACAGTGCTTTGGAGGCGAATGCAACTATATTTGCGGTGTCTCCCCTTTTTTGAGAGAGGGTGGTGCCAAGCCGTATGCACTGGTGTCCATTATTATGTACATTTCCCATTCAGGGTTAAACAGTTTTAAACATGGGGCATGCAGAATTTTGTGTCCCACGTGCACTCCGCTCCTTTCCTCAGGAGCTTTCTCAAGGGGACACGTCTCGGAAAATCTGGGAATGGACATTGCATAATATTCTGCAAGCCCCAAGAACGTTTGGAGCTCATCCTTTGAGGTCGGGGATGGGATGTCGACTATGGCTTGCAGGAGATTTTTTTTTTAGGGCTCACCCCTTCTTTCAAGATCCAGTAGCCCAGGTACTTCACTTCGTGCACCCCAAACATACTTTTCTTTTAGCGCAGGTGAACCCCTACACTCTGTAGCTTGCCGAGGACTTTTCTCAGCACCCCATCATGGGGTTTAGCATCCTTGGCATATACCAGGATGTTGTTCTGGAAATATGACACTTTGTCGATGACATGGAGCCGTGAGTTGATCATACTTTGGAATGCTAAGGTGGCTGATGACAAGCCAAACGGAATGTGCACTGAAATGTGCCGAGCAGTGTGATGAACGCTATGAGGGGACATGAGGTTTTCTGCAAATCGATCTGATGATAGGCGTCTTGCATGTCTCGCATTGAAGATTTTTGCGTCCTTCATCATCAAGATAATTTCATTGATGCTGGGCAAGGGAAAACTGTGACCAACTCCAAGTTGAGGCTGCGTAGGTCTATGCATACTCTCAACTCATTTGAGGACTTCTTTTTAATGCAGACAATAGGGCTTAGCCATTCTGAGGACTCAACGGTCTCAATAGTGCCCTCTTTGACCATTTTGCAAAGCTGTGATTCTAGAGCTGGCCCTGCCATCACTGGAACAGGCCTGACCTTGTGTTTTTGTGAACATAGTTTTTTATCTTGCCTGATGTTTCCGAGAAGAGCAAGGTTGGTCACTCCACAAGTCTGACGCTCCTCCCAAGGAGACCAGCAGCACATCGGTGCTGGGGTCTAGCCAAATACTCAATTTGTGCTGGTCCTTTGATCGAGAAGTAGGCTTTCATTATGGTGCATCTGTCCTTAAACACAAGCTGGGTTGGGGTTGAGGCATTTATTGAGACTCCTTAAACAGACAGGGCATGTGTGCAGTACTCACAGTTCAGTCTCAGCGGATCAGTGTAGTTGACTTCACTCCACTGGTAACCCAGTAGCTGGTCCCAACAATTTCTCACGTGCTAGAGCCCCCACGAAGCTTACCCTTAGCCATGGTATTACGCTCTGCAAGAGATGGAACCTGCTTGCCTTTACAGACTGCACTTCAGGAGCTGGCTCACTGCTTGTTAGTGAGGGACACAACCTTCCTCCTGGCCCCTTGCTCAGTGTCTGGCACGCTTCCTTCTTCCTACGCGCTTCTCGCATGTAATCTCATGAGATCTCAGGCTCCCGAGATCTCGCTTGGCAGGTCCTCACACCCGCCTCTCCCCAATTTCTCAGCAGCACCCAAAAGGCAGCTGCCTGTGTAGGCAGCACTACGATGCCATACGAATGACAACAATGCACTTGTTTCAATACCAAACCCAGGCCTGTAGACTTGCGATAGAGCAGGACCACAACTGGCTCAGTCCTGTACATTGCCATGCATGCACACAGAACCTGAGGATGGCTGGTGTGTGTCTGGTGTGCGGCTGGGCTCGTGTGGCTAAGGCACGGCTTGCCTTCTCGCGTAAACTGCGCATGCGTGCAGAATATGTGCAAGGCAGGCAGACGGTAGACCTGCCTGACCCTCACAGCCTCGCCTCACCCTGCTGCTGCTGTGTCTTCCGCCCATGGGGGCTGTGGGGGCCCCGGACCCCGCTACCAGGAATTTCCGGTTAAAAAATACAAACAAAAAAGAATATCTTTTCTTTTTTTACATTTTTATATTGGGGTTCGCAAGGGAGGCTGTAGGAGTTGCACTGCAGCCGCAGCAGTCACAGCTGCAACCCCTAGTGACCCCCAAATGAAGTCTCTGGCCTGGCATCTTGGCCTTTATAATTTTGTTCTACATTTTTGAAGCCTAGTGGGTCTTTATTTCCCATGATATACCATCAGTGGCACATGTGTTTTAATTGTTTACAAATCCCACTGTTGATCTTTAATCAACAGAGGAAGAAATAGCTGCATTCATTTGCATTGCATCTGAATTGGTCACCTGCTTAATTAAACAGCCACTGCCAAAATGAATGGTTTTTGCTTTTGCAGCTCATTGCATTTTTCATTTGCAGGCAAGTATTTGTGTTGGTCCCTTACAGAATGGGCCCCAGCTCAAACAACATGCAAGCTGAAGTGCTGGTCTTCATGTCACAATTGTTAGGCAAGCTGTTGGCTTCTGTAGCTGGTTAAATATTTCTAACATTTTGAATCAGCAGCTGAGGCACAACCATTGCAACTTACGAAGCCTGTTAGAAAAAGTCCCATAAAATGCTTTTGATCTCTCTGCCATCCAGCACTGCCTCAAAAATCTAAAAACACACCTATAAGTAGTTATATACCCGACCTGTTAATGATGCACAACAAAACGGTTTAACCCCTAATAATCAGATTACTACAAGACCAAAATGTAGCACTGTACCTCCCGGAAATGTAACCCAGACATAGGGCCTCATTACGACCCTGGCGCTAATGGGTTAACGGCGCCGTAAAAGGCTGCGGCGCCGTTAACCCATTAGCGCCTGATTACGAGGTCCCTTTGCGGGACCCAACCTTAACGGCTGGTCTACACCAGTGGTTAAAGTAAGGACCCGCAAAGGGACATTGGTTCTAAGTACGGTACCGTAACTTGCGGTACCGTACTTAGCACCTTCCCCATTCCTATTGAGCCCTATGGGGCAAAAATGGGAATGGGGAAGGGCCATTCCCAGGAAGGGGGAATTACCGCCCCGCCAACATTGTAATGGGGTGGTAATTCCCCCTTTCTCCATGGCGGAGTCGGTAAGTTACCGGCATGGACTAATAGCACCATGGTTTTCCGCCTGGGTCGTAATGAAGCCCATAGACTATAAATGAGACTATGTGTATGCATGCACTGCTTGCTAAATCTGTTTGCAGCAAAATTACATTCCTGTGCCGTAACAAGACCTGGCACCAATATATGAGTCAAGCCCATGTAAGGATGACATCGCTATACATGCACCATGTGAGTTATGAATAATGTACAGTAGATCTAATAGGATAAAGGCCATATGCCTATTGCTGGATGAGAAATATTTGAGCAGCATTCATTCTTTACCATTTACTTCTGGGAAACCTGAATCAGCTCTTCTAATTAGTGCTTGCCTGTAGGTTTCACTCTTAATAACAAACCAGATATCCTTAGTACCATACCAGAAATCCTGCAACAAGTGAGGCTCCATTTTGCAGAATGGAGAAATGCCACACAGAGACCCACATGCAGCCTTTGGGATGGGGATGTTATTTCAGTGTAACAGCTGGAGTATGCCAACCCACGTTAACAGATATTTTGAAATCATATGGTTGCATGAAGATCATGTACCTAGCCATGGGGAGGAAAAGTGTGTATGCATTGTGCTTTGGAACCCTGTGGGAGTCTCCAACTACAAATACTAGGGATTTTGATGGGGAAGTGAGGAAAATATTTTGGGATGTGAGAGGAACAAGATTTGTAGCCCAGACACATCCTCAATGCTGTTCTAGTATTTGGAACATAGGAGATAGAGGCTTATGTGGCTGGGGGTAACCATATGGAGGCCAGGAAGCAATGTATTGACTTTAGTTTGGGATGCACCCCTATGCACTAGAAGCTAAGAGCTACAAGTAAATGTGATAATCAGACTTTTGAGACTATGTTGTGCTTAATACTCTTATGCTTGTGTTATGTTAGATGGAGATGGAAGGGAATCAAACAATATTTAAAAAAAGGTAAGTCAGTCATGGAATATTACACATCCATTAAAAGTGAGAGGATTACGAAAGTAGGGGCCCACTTTCTCAAGGAGGAGGACCCTTGCTGTCTAGTTCTGCAGGCCTTTGGGAGAGCTTCGAGAAAGGGACGTGGTTGCTGTTTTATTGCTTACATCCTTTTGTATGGTTTGTGGTCCATCTCTTATATTTTTTATGTATAGTTCTATGATGATATGTTTTGCATTATAGTGTAATGGTGCTCATCTTCCCTGCCAAAAGCTCCCTCTCATCTCTTCTCTGCCTATCCAGTTACCACCTGACACCCTCCCTTACTCTTCTTCATCTAGAAACCACAGTGTCATCTATGATCATTCTCACACCTTATCTACTTTCATCTCAAAAAGTGGAATAGCAGCTCGCCTCAACTTCCTAAATATTTGGAACATCAGGCACCTCCTTCCTTCCAACACTGCTAAGCATCTCTTAACCACTCTTGTCATCTCTAAACTGGACTACTGTGCCAGCATCCTCCTTGGTCTTCTCAACTATGCTTTCTGTCCTCCTGACACAATCATTAACTTAGCTACCACAAAGAGGGATGCTGCTCCTTTCCCTGCAGAGGGGGAACATAGACTGCCTGGGGCTGTCACATCTTGAAGTACCAATATATAACAAGCTTGATCACAAACTGTTTCCTCTATCTTAATTGGTCAGAGGTTTAATTGTGCTGCCAGCCTGTAGTCTGGAGTAACAAAAAGGAAAATATTTTAAAGCACACCAGGGGCCTGACCTTTGGCTTTGTGCAAAACATTGAGCAAATTAATGTATCAACTATTTTGATGCTTGTATAATAGGGACTAGAGCAAATATGTTTTTGCTCCAATCCATATTATTTGTAAATGATTTTATTGGGTCAAAAATGAAACAGGTTGTTTTTTTTTTGGTGAAATGTTTGCTGTGTAATTTGTAAAGAAATGTAGTAAATGCATATATTGTGGTGTTACGCGGCATACAATACAGAAACAGCCTGATTCTTGCTTTCCGTAGTCCAAATGCATTTATGTGTCAAATATGGCTCTGAACAAAACCCGTTAACTCCTTTGTCTATTACATAAGCAGAAAAACTAGTGCTAAATGGTAATTGCCCCATTTTCTTGTACTGTTGCAAATGCCATATACCCTGCCCTCTGGAGATGGTGCACCCACATATACCCAATGGAAAAGGCCTTTAACCTGCTAAAGGTTAGGGTGGACGGTGCTTCAGTGAAAATCTGAGGAACAGTCATAAAATTACAAAGTGTGGAAATCATTCCATGCTGTCAGAAGTCAAAATACCTCAAGTGTAAAAGGTTCGGAGTAAATGACAGCTAGGACATAATCATAGAAGTCAAATGTTAGGTAAAAAAAAGACTGATTCTCCTGCCTTCTGTTTTTAAAGACTGAGAACAAAACGAACACCAAAGACCCATTGGCTTTGCGTCAATGGGAAACCAACTGGAAACAAATGGAGGGGCTCCAGAAGGTGATCAAGATACGGGGCTCACAAGCAAATGATCCAGGGATGCACAGAATGCAGGGGGCTCCCTACTAACAGAAAGAGCTAGTATTTAAAGGGGACTGACAGTCCAACAGTATATGCCTTTGGAAAGCACTTGATGAGTAGTGCATCCCACTAAAAGATAAAAGGGTGCACTGACACTCAAATCCAGGGCCTGAAATAGACAACCCTGCCAGCCAATTAGAAGGCAAAACAAAGAGATGCGTGAAGCAGTACAGGGCCATCTTGTAAGTCGTTCTTGACTTTTAGCGCCTAAAAGGACCTATACAGAACAATGTAATGGCTAAGAGTAAATTCGCCGGGAAATGTATTAGACAAAAGGATTATTTGCTCTCAAGTACAATACATTTTCGTATACATTTCGTAAAAGTTCCAATTGAATTCAATGTTTAATAAAATAATATTTATCCTGTGTTTTGATTAGTACACAGACCTCTGGTGCTACCATAATCCGGATTCAACTAAGGAAGACTTTTGAAGTCGCATGTTTGGGCCTCATGAATCGATGGCGGATGTCTGTGACCTCTTGTTGAAGTCACAATGGCTTACATGCGGCTTCTATAACAAGACAAATACACATGCCTTAACCCGGATAGGAAAGCAGGCACACTTGATGAAAGGATTCTTCCTGAACGAAAACTTTTTGATTTTGGTTTTATTGTTTAACAAGCGGACCTAGCTCGACAACGGCCGAGCGATGTACACAGTTTGGGTAGCCAGCATTTGGGATGCCCTCTTTTAACAGTAGCACAGTACTGCGAGGTCTGTGCGTCGGTATGTGCCTCCATTGGAATTAGTCCTTAGTCAGGTGTTGTTGAAAGAGCCATGTTTTGAGAGATTTGCAACATTGAAGAATTGTGGGGACATTCCGAACCGACACTGGGATCGAGTTCCAGAGGGTGGGTGCATGACAAGAGAAGGATTGCTTGCGGGTCCGCTCATTGCGTACAAGTTGTGATTCAAGCCGGATGGTCGATTTATTGCACAAGGAGTGTGTGCCAGAAAATATGTGGGGCTTAGCTGCCTGTTCCACTGGTGTACTACTGGTGACTGCTTTGTAGATCATACAGTATCCTGGGTTGGAGGAGAAGCCAATACAGTTTGCGTAGGATGGGGGTTATTCGGTCAAATATCTGTGCTCCTGTAATACGACGTGCTGCAGCATGGGGGACTGCTTTAAGGGGGGCCAAATGATCAGCTGGGGGCAATGTCAGGAGAGCATTTCCCCCATCAATGTCTGAGACCGCAAGGGCCTGCACTACAGTGCGGAAGTTCTAGGGCAGGTGAAGGGTTTGATTTTTCAAAGCGTAGAGATTCTGAGCCAGGTTATTTGGGCCTTCTTGGCAATAAAGAGGCAGCTGTCGACATTAGGATCCTTCCAGAAATGCACAGGTCAGTGTCCACCTAAGGGTTAAAGTATTGTGTACAGAGAAAAACAAATATGATATTGAAGAATTGAATATCATGGGAAGTTGTTCTTTAGCTAAGGAATGACTCATCAGGGAACACACAGGCGCTCACACCAGCTTTAAGAATTATGCTTATTGAAGGTTATTGTATTGTAGTATTGTGTACATATTTGTGGAGCGCGAACAAAGGCCGAGAGGCATCAAGACGCTGGAGGGAGTGAGGGAGAGAGCCCTTCGAAAGAGAAAGCATTCTAGGATATTACAAAACTCGGGCAGCAGGGCATTCCAGAGCGTGGAGGCAAGTACCATAAAGGATCTTCCCCCATCTCTGGCCCGGTGGAATCTGGGAATGCATAGCAAAAATTGATTAGCCGAGCGAAGAGGCCTGCTAGGTTAAAAGGGCACAAGCCTAGATCGTAGAAACTCAGCCCCAGTATTGACAGTGACGAGATGAACGAGACAGAGGATTTTAAATTTGACTCGGTCCTCCTAAATGGGAGCCAGTGTAGTTAGCGGAGTAGGTCCTGGGAGTGTGCTAGTCTGGGAATTTGATGCTATACCTTCTCTTACACGCTTCCCTCATTTTCCAATGGCCCAAGAGTGATTGACTATCCATACTGCAGCCAACAGTCAACATATTCTATTTGAGAGGACATTACCAGTGTGGTGGGGCCCGATCCCCAGTGTCATCGCGAAAGGGCTCATAGCGGGCACAGAGACTGTACCACCGGATATAGAAGAGGCTTTTAAAAACCTCAACAAGATTTTAGAAAATGAATAAATAACTCTGTAAATGTCGTCGAGTTGAGGCGTGCTCTCATTCACATGGAGATCCACTCAAATATACAAAAATGGAACCTATATCCTGTTATTATAATATATACAAAAATGGAACCTATATCCTGTTATTATAAAATATGCTGTGGCTGTTCACTATACAGCCCTTGAAGAAAGTGTCAGTTTACAGAGGTCCATTGGGAGGGCATGTATTCAGAGTTCAGTTCTCCTGAAGGGGAAATTGCGTTCACAATGCCCCAGCCAAACCTGAGCTTTCTTGCATTGTTTAGACAGTGCAACTGATTGAAAGCCTTGAGGAAGTAAACGCGCTTTCCAATAGCCTGTAAAGAATGAGTAATGTCTTCCCTTTTCACTCCCGCAGCGGAATTCCCTGGCTATTTAGGTGTTGGAAATGTTGGAAAATACTATAAACTACTTCCTCTGACTATGTAGAAATCCAGCTATTTATTAACCCTTGGAGGGCATGTCATGGAATTATCACCATACCTCACTGTGCCTGTTCAGCTTATTTAAAACCAGCACAATAGGAAGGGTCACCTTATAATTACCGCCTGTCAGAACAGTGAGCTAAGCAATCGCCCCCCATATCTGTGGGCATCCTGGCAGGGTCAACTCAGCCTTTCATCCTTCTGAGGTTGATAAATTGAGTACCACTCTGTGGGATAATAATGTCTTCTGTTATTTCATCGCTCTGAGACCTATAGGTGTGTACCGCTATATAAGAAATGAACTATTGTTATTTTAATCTATGTTCTAAATAATTTTAGATATTTAATATAGCACCGACCAATCACTGAACAGCTGGGTGCTCTAAAGAGAACATCATATTTCTGCAGAAGCATCTCCAACACGAGGGGCTGCATGGACACGAGGGGCTGCATGAACACGAGGGGCTGCATGAACACGAGGGGCTGCATGAACACGTGTGGGGTGTATGGGATGAAGACACCAGGATGTCCTAGACGGTTAATGGGGGAATAGAACATTTCATCGAGACAGTACCAGAGAGCATATCAGATAGCTGGTCAGAGAGCACAGCGAGTAGATCGCTCGCTTTGACATCAGTGCAGTACGCAGGTTCGAATCCTGGCAGGTGTAAACTCAGCCTTTCATCCTTCTGAAGTGGATAAATGAGCACCACACATCAGTGGGCAATAATAAGCAGCACTCAGATGCCTGAGGGTTCGTAGCGCTATATACATGCACATTATTATCATCATACCGTCTATCTTTAGTGCTTCTGAATGTGCACGTTACATACATGTATGTTGTTCAGCACATTAAGATTAAGTGCTTTGACCAGAATAAAAAAAAAAATTACACTTAAAGCTGGTATTAAAAAATATGTCCCCAGGTTGCTATGTGCACACTTCAGCCACTAGATCACGGAGGGAATGGAATTCAAAAGGAACAACAAATGGATTTCGAATGGGAAAATCGGATCACATGAGTCTATCAGCACTTGGGATCTTCCATTTGGACAGCATACTCCCACGTTTCTCCACCAAACCCATAGAAAGCAGATAGGCACTCAGGAACCGGGTACTTCCGACCTGCACCCATCCACACCATGGGTGACATGGCTGTTTCTGCCACTGTCCCACTAATGAACCCCATCCCCCTTTTTTCTTACAGAGCTCCATGCAGCGAGTCCCCCAATAGTGGCAAAAGGGTACAGGGCCACTTTACGTTCATTGAGCCAACGTGAACGCCAAGCATGAATTGAGCATTCAGAATTGTACGCTGCACAAATGAGCGACGAGTTGCACAATTACAGCCACCAATTGCTTTTACGTATCTTGAGCGGCACAAATGAAAATAAGCACCGGCAGTGTTTTGAGAATGATATGATATGATATTTTATTTCTATCGCGCTCGTACACAAGTGTTTCAGCATTCATAGAGGGATTCATCGAGGGGCATGATGTGGCCTATAAAAAACCCGTCCCTCACCCTCTACGGGATAATGCTATTGGGAACTCAAGCTGCACCTTTCGCATGGGCTTAGTACGTGCAGCACTTGCATGTAGCGGTAGTCCTTGGCAAGCCTTTTTCGAAAAGTGAATTTTGGGTGTTCTCATATCTCTACTGGAAAATTGGGTCAATCTGTACTTCTCTGACACCCCGAATATCCTTCCTGGAGGGCTGATTAGTGAGGTTCGTGTCTATTGTTAAAACCTTTTTGCATGCAACTGCCAGGGTGATCCACAGAAACCCGCAGACAAGACAGACACAGTTTGAAAGTTTAGCAAGATTTATTGAGTTTAGTAACAAACACAAATTTCCTTTCCACAGGAAGACCAATTGATCTGGGATCTTCAGGCGACGAGAGTTCTTTCGGTTCTACCTGCTGTCTCACACTCTGTAGTTCCTTGGTGCAGGTTTATCTCGAGGAGGTTTTGAACCCTCTATTCCATTCCTTCATAAATGTAATGCAATGATGTTGGGGACTCCCCATTCTGGAGGTAACCTCTGGCATAGACGTAGCTGGGCATTGATGACTCGTACTGTTCTCCTGGGCTTCACTGACTGGATTATATCTGTTTGTTGGTACCATGCCTTAAGGTCTGTGGGTCACAGAATGTGGGGGAATGGCTAGAAAGCTGGCCTGGGCTCCCTCTAATAATCAAGTCTCTAGTCATGCAATGGTCCTGCCCTTCCTACTGCCACTAACTCGTAGCTCCACCTGGCTGGAATCCTCTCTTTTAGATCGAGACCTCTCTCCTATCTCGCTCCCTCTCTTCCACCTCTTTAGTACACTCTCTTCATCCTTAGTTATCTTCCCTTCGCTAATGTCCCATCTCTTTCTGTATTCTCCGCTCTTTCCTCCTGCTGATGTACAACGTTTCTTCTCTCTACAGTTGGTCCACCACCTCCTTCATGACTCTATCAATTCCTTCCACAACCTTCTGACTTTCTCTAAAACGCTTTCATCCTCCTCTGATATTTAGTCCACCTCATTCCAGTATTTTCTAACTTTTGTTACTACCTTGTCTCCTAAATCTGTGGCCTTCTTCTTCCTTCAGTAATATTCTAGCCTCTTCCCTAATGACACCAGCCTTTGGCAATAACTTCCTTTCAACCTCCCTCTTATGTCCAACCACCTCCACACATTCTCTTCTGGAGTCTCTCATACATCCTCTTCTGTCCTTGGGTGAACCACCATCCTCTGACTTTCAAGTCACCTTCTCAGTTCTTCCCCATCTCATACGTAATCCAACTTTGTCCTTAAATCAGCCTCCACCTCCAACCAACTCCCTTCTTCCTTCTTCTGTTCGCCAACCCTTCCTTACGCATCTCCTACTCCTGTCTCAGATCTTACCAGCTCTTCAAACTCTGCACCCACATCCTACTTCAACTTCCAAACTGCCCCTTCTGCTCTTCTGCTTAAACACTCTCCATCCACCTTCCAACAGTTCACTAACAATGTGAGGCTTTAATAGTTAAGTCTCACCCCTGTGTGGGCTCCCAGTGTGATAGGCTGTTTATTTATTGGACATGTGCATGGCGCCTATATACAAGTATTTCAAGGCACCACAAGACAATGGGGTCGGGGGGGGTAACAGAAGAAGAAATAACAGTAACATGGGCCTACTAGGCCTTCTGACATTCGGATCAATCAAGTGCAGTGAGAGTAAGTGAGGGGGGGGCAGGTCAGGGAGAAAAGATGTGATGAAGGAAGTGGGATGAGGGGGAGGGGCTAGGTTGGAGAAGTGAAGGAGTCAGAGGCCCAAGGGGCTGGACAAGTGCTAAGGGGAGCCAAGGGGGGCAAGTGCAAGGGGCAAACCGGGGCCAGGGTCATCTAGAAATAGGGCGGAGTGTACCAGAATGAGGCTATTCAGGGAAGGGTGCTCAAGGGCAAGTGCTGGTAGGGGGGTGATGGAGTAGACTGGACGAGACGGGCCTGGGTCCCGAAGGCACATAAGGGGCCTCGGTCCCGAAGGCACATAAGGGGCCAGCCACCAGTCAGAGTGGTAGGGGACATTAATAATAGAGGGGGAGAGGGAAGGAGGAAGAGAAAAGAAAGGTCTTGAGGAGTTTCTAGAACGTAAGGATATCCGGCTCAAGTCTGAGAGTGGCAGGAAGGCCATTCTAGAGGGAGGCACATGCCGAAGAAAGAGATCTACCCCCACACTCTGCTTGGCGAAATGTCTGATCTGCAGAGAGTTGGAGATAGAGGACCGAAAGGACTCTAGCAGGGAGGTATTTAGGGATAGAAAGTTGGATGTAGTGGGCCCAAGGCCCCAGAAAGCCTTGTGGATGATGCAGAGGGTCTTGAATTTGATCCTTACAGCAACCAGGAGCCAGTGGAGAGATTTTAGGGCTCTGGAGATGCAGGCCCTGGGCTTGACGCCAATGATAAGTCTTGCAGCACTATTCTGGATTAGTTGAAGAGGTTGGAGGGAGGAAAGAGGCAGATAGAGGAAGAGGCTATTACAGTAGTCCAGCCTAGAGAGAACCAGAGCTCTGGAAACATTAAGCATCTGGGGAAAAGTGAGGAAAGGGAGAATGCCCCTGAGCAGGTGGAGCTGAAAGTAGGACTTTTGGCAAGGCCTGAGATATGAGGGGAGAAGCAGAGAGAGGAGTTGAAGATGATCCCACAGTTATTTGCCTCACTGAGGCTGAGGGGAAGGGGCCCAAGGAGGGCAGCCAGAGGATGGAAGGGAAACAGGGAGCAGGCGTCCCAATAAGAACGATCTCAGTTTTACAGGCATTAAGGCAGAGACCATTTGCAGAGAACCATGTCTGGATAGCAGTCAGGTATGAAAGAGGAAGAAGAGGAGGTGTTGCAGTGTGGGCTTGTTCTGGATTGGCTGAAACGCCTTCCTTCCTGGGCTTGGTTTTAAGACTGTTTTTCTGGAACAGAAGCAGTAACAGGGAGGGCCCAAATTATGAATTTCATCGATCTCCCTGACCTTCCTGTCTGCCCCCTTGCTGGGGTGTTTGTGCTGATTTGAAATCTCTAATTAGCACATGGAAATCGTTGTTGATATCCTCTGAGCCAATCAGCATGTTTAGAGTACAGTCAGTAACTTCCAGTATTGATTGCATTCTAAACATTCTATCTTCAGAGGCAGACAGGGAAACATAGGGCCTCATTACGACCCAGGCGCTAAGTGTTTAACGGCGCCGTAAAAGGCTGCGGCGCCGTTAAACACTTAGCGCCTAATTACGAGGTCCCTTTGCGGGACCCGACCTTAACGGCTGGTTTTACCAGCTGTTAAAGTAGGGTGCCGCAAATGGACCTTGGTGCTAAGTACGGTGCCGCAATTTGCGGCACGGTACTTAGCGCCTTCCCCATTCCCATTGAGCCCTATGGGGCAAAAATGGGAATGGGGAAGGGCCCATGGTGAATGGGGAATTACCACCCCGCCAACCTTGGAATGGGGCGGCAATTCCGCCATTCACCATGGCGGACCCCGGGGTCTTAATGAGGCCCATAGTCATTTCCAGACAAGATTTTTTTCAGCAAGACAATTCCTCTTTGCGAAGACCTTTTCATTTGCTACAACATGCTATCTGACAAACAAAAGAGAAAGATAAAACATTGGTCAGTCAGTCAGTTTCACTTTATTTTGGCCTAAGTCATAAAAGCACTCATAAAACATCATACACATCCAATAGTAAAATATACTTGGCAATTTTGTCAATGCTATCAAAAGATAACAGAACACACATGTGTAAATAGCCTGGCATCTAACGGTGCCTCTTAAATACAAATCAACACAATTTCGAGCAGTGATCATAACATGAAGCAGAAAATCACAATGTCATATTTTAAAAACCACAATGGTGTTAAAAAATAAGATAAAAATCAAGCAACATTCGTCACATGGATAAAACATTGGGAAATGCTGTCACTTTCTTTAATTGCATTACAATATTTACAAAATAGAATCAATTTCATCATCAGTTTCCTCCGTTCATCGAAGTAATGCAGTAAAATGAATGAATGAATGAAATTCCATCGTCGTCAACTTCATCCGTCCCAAAAGATTTGGAAGTACACTACGACTACTTTACATGTATAGTTAAATTCCAACATGGTGAGTTTTGTTTTGAGTTCCAGCAATGGATCACCACAAATCATCAGTTCTTAATTGCTATTGGCTCTTTAACGTCATGTCTCAGATCGACAATGGGCTTCTGCCAGCAATGTTCAGCTCCCTCGTGCAAAAGACTTTCAAGATAAATGAAACTGCAGCGATGACTCATGATGTTTTGTCACTGTTGATCAGTGCCGACCATCTACACTCATTGTCCATTGTTCTGAACCTTTGGAAAAGCGGTTTGAGAAAAGGTTTGTGCTCCTCAGTTATCCCTGGGCAAAAGTCATCACATGCTTCATTGTTTCTACTTTTGCTGGATCCAAGCAGAATCTACAAACATTAGTTGGACTAGAGCCTCTGATTGCCTTGATCTGGTTTGTTTGGATCATGTTGAAGCGCATTCTCATGAAAGTTTCCTTGTATGATCTATTTGGGAACTTTAGGAGATATAGGCTTGTACTTGGTTTAGCTTCCTGTTATCAGGAGGTAGGTCTCCAACAGGCTTACAAGCCTCTGCTTTCTCCAGGGTAGTTATCCAAACTAACTCAATGAGTTTTCTCTTCACCCTCGAAGAGTTCGTTCTCAGGTCCTCTTTTGTACAGCTAGATCTTCCAATTTCTTCCTGTTATTCCTATCCCATTTCGTTAGCAGGGAAGAGGACCCTTTCATCATATCTTGGTTGATGATCTTCAAGACCATGGGACTAGTTGGAAGGATTACTTTGCAGAACAAGTTTAACCTTTTCCATCCACAATTGCGTGGAGTGATGTAATTCTCAGTTCTCTGCGGATTTTTTCTCCATACAATGGCTTCCAGTCGTGGCCATATCTTCTGAAGGATATCCAGGGTTGCCTCCACACTGTATGTAAGTGAGGGTGTCACCTTTCCCTTGTAGAATTTTATGGCCGCAACCAGGGAAATGTGACCATATTTTTTGTCGATAAGTTTTACTTGGGTCGCCAGTGTCTTTGCTTTCCCTAATAGGGCTTCTTGCAAGGGAGTCTCCACAGGGCTATTGTTTACAATTATTCACAGATATTTGAATGTCTCAACCTTTTCTATTCTGTTGTCACCCTAAGTCCATGCAAAGGATTCATTCTTCGAGGCTCCTTGTTGGAAACACATTATTTTCGTCTTGATTTGGTTTATCTCCAGCAAGTTAAGATTTATGTACCTCTGCAGGCTATCCAACTGACGTTGGAGACCTATTTTGGTTTGGTCATCTGCATATAGTAAATGCGTAACTTTCTCTGCCCCGATTGTTGGTGGAAAAGATCTTAACTGGGGTACAAAATGCTGGATGTCTGAGATGAAGAAGATGCAAATTGCCAGGGCCAAGGGGCACCCCTGCTTTACACCTTGAGATGTTGGAATCACTGAAGAGTGCAAGCCTGCACGGTTCAGCCGGACTCTGATCCTTGTGCCTGTATGGAGAGCAATCAACGCCTCCATTACGTCGCCCAGGCACTTCTGTTCATCCAGCTTTTCCCACAGCAATTTACGGTCCATTTGATGAAACACCTGGACGAGGTTGACAAACACAATAAAGATCTTTCCTTTGCCTTGGTGGGATTTGCCTTTCAATATGCTAAGTAGCATGATATTTACTGATGTTCCGACCGATTTTACGAATCCGGTTTGAAATGGATCGATTGCGTCAGCAGCCTTAGTCCAGTCCAGGAATTTCTCCAGTAGGAAGGACCCAAAGATTTTGCCTATCATGTCCATTAACACGATAGTTCTGTCATTTTTGGGATCGTCCTTGTCCCCTTTTTTGAAAATGGGGACTATTTTGGCTAATTTCCATGACTATGGAATAGTCCTTTGTTGAGAGACATTCTTTGAAACTACCTGTATAAAGAGTGACCATTCTTCAGGGTGTTCCTTCAGCATTATGTTGGTGAGTCTGTCAGGACCGGGTGCTCTTGATGGATTTAATTTGAGTATCTTTTCAAGGATGTCCGCCACCTTGTGCTCAGAGGACCATGACATCCCTTCGAACCTTGTGGTTACAGTTGAAGCTGTAGATGTTGAACCCTGATACAAGGTTGTGAAGTGATCCTTCCAGACTCGCTCACTCACGCAGTTTTGTTGTGTGTCATAGACCACGTTCGACAAATGTTGGATTAAAGACCAGGAGTCGTTGGACTTTTTGCCACTTATTGCTCGTGGCATTTGCTCCCCATCTTGTTGGAGCAAATTATGCCTTTGAGCGATGATCCATGATTTGTAGTCCTTACATACTTTAGATGCTTGAGCCCTAAACTCTGCCTGGTTGGACCTTGCTGCCACCCGCTATACACGTCTCATGTTCCTCTGTTTTTCCACCAGGATAGGGTCATAACTGTGGCATCCAGGTTAGGTTTGATCTCCTTATTGATTCCGATATCTTGCTACTAAAGGGGACCAGGAGTGGTCTTCAGTCTACGACTTTAGTTGCATTACCCGCCCATTCCATACCTCTGATGTAGTCTTTTGTTAGTGATGTAATGTCTTTAGGTTTTGCCTCAGTCTATTCCTCCGTTATCCACTTCTACTTCTGTCATCATGTAGTGTTCGTGGGGTGTCATTTCCATGGTCATAGCCATGCTGGGGAGGTTGTGGTCGCTTTTCGCTGTTCTAATGACCTCATATCCTCTAATGTGCATGAGCAATCCACTCGAGACGTAGATGTAATCCAGATCAGCCAACTGTTCTCCACGTTCCCAAGTGGGAACTGCGTTGATACCTATGCGGTCTTTCAGCTTCAATTTCATCAGCCTTGACCGTAACTTGCCTCTTTTGACTGCTAGTAAATTGGACTTTTGATTGCTCTTACTCGTCGGATGGGGCGAGCATATCACATTCAGGTTACCACAAACCACTATATGCGTGACTTTGTTATTTATCATTGCGTCGTCCATTATGGTGGTAAATGTCTCGAGGAAGCTGCCATCTGTGGTAGCCTGGGGATTCCAGTAACAGGTTAATATAACCATATTTTCAGTGGTTCTTCTGTTACTCTTGTCTGGGTCATTTTAACCAGTCCATTAAAATCGCAAGGCAAAAGAGATCTAAATACAAGATTTTCTTCAAATTCAACACAGAACCCGGTTTTAGGGCTATAAAAAGGCCTGAGAAAGGTCGACCCTTTTCACCTTTTGCAGCCAGGGCTGAAATTACATCAAAACCGTCCAGGTAGGCTGGACTCTGCAACCAAGTTTCCTGTAGGCATAATAGATCGTAGGAACCCAAGTTGACGTTAATGGGTCTAGTCAGGCGGGTAAACCCCCTAGTGTTCCAGGACGCCATCTTTAAAACTTGGCTCGAATACATTTGTTGGACTGAGGGTTTCTCTAGAGTCTTCTTTTCCTTGTGAGGCCACATCTTGAGTGGCTATTCTTGTTGCCTTGCTAGGGCTTCTGGGATCCAAGACCAGTCTTCCTCCTGGTTCCTGATCAATTCAGGGGTTTGCTCCTCGCAGGTTGTCAGGGAGCCTTCTTTCCTGTTGTCCACGCCAAACGTAACCTTTATGGTGGTTCTAGGACCACTTGGGTTCCTGCCTACTCCCAGGGGGTCTACGAATTTTGAAGACGATTGTGCCTTACTAGGTGCATTATCCGTTAAAGGTAGACGGTTCTTTGGCTCTCTGGAGTGACTCGCCCTTTTATGATCTGGACTTTTAACTCTCTTTTTCTTCAACAGTTGGCATTCAGCTCGCTCGACTAACGTCAAGTCGAAACCCAGGATACGTAGGTTTTCTGTGGATTCTATGAGCATTCCTTTAACAACTGATGGTGGTATACGTAAATATACACTATTGATGTACTCTTTTATGCCAAATTCTACAATCTTTAGATCATCCGTGGTTATTTGGTGTAGGTTTGGAATGCAATGAAGGACCTGCATCACTGTCTTTCTGTTGAGGATCAGCTTGTTTCTTTTATCCAATAAACTTTCTAATTTGTATGTACGTTTGCTTCTTTGGTCAGTACTTTGTAAGTTTGGATTTTTATGATGACCAGTTTACTTTTACATGCAACCTAGTGCATACTCATGTAGACCTGCTCCAGTTTAGCCAAGTTGTAATTACAAGGCATAACTTATCAAGACAACCATGTTATTTAAATATTACATAATAAAACCACATTTAATTTACTAACTCAGTTTGTGTATTAACTTTACTCCCTCCTAAAGCACCATTTTTACCTTCACCAAGAAAACTCCAAAACATGTATTTCTATCACAGCCGTGTGCTGGTAGGCCTCTGTAGGGGTAATTATCGCTTGGGATAATGACCTTTCCCCAACTCGTAGCCTGAAACGAACATGTCATTATGTGATAACAACCCCTCCCTCAGCCTATAAGGTTATATCACTTGTTCTGTTTTTCTCTGCATTATTCTCCAGCCTTTGCAGTCTGGATTGGGTGGTGCCGGATTGGTTGTGCGTATTTGTGCATTTGTTGCAGATCTGTGGATCTGACTCTGGGTCTGGGAATCTGGCTGAGGTCCATGCATGCAGGCTCAGTTCAGCAGATGCTACTAGCCACACAATGTGTCCTCTTTGTGCAAGTTTGCTCTTTCCCCACTCCCTTCATGTTTCTCTAAAGGTACCACATCCTCTTTTTTCATGGAGTGGGTTGTTGGATGAACTTGCTTCCCAGTGGCTGTCTACTCACAGGGGCCGACTAGTTATGGACTGGTTTGGCTCCTTCCCCTGAATATCTGTCGCAGGGATTCTAAGAGATGTAGTTTGGTTCATGTGATAAACTCCTGCTGGGTTGCAGGGCCTCAGTGTGATGGCCAAGGTGATCACCTCTCACTCCCTGCGGTGCCAATATTCTGACATGTAGAGGGTTCATTGGCCCCCTGGGTCACTGAACTGCTGGCTGCCAGAGCCACCTACGGGACGACAGGAACATTCAAAAGATCACTTGCAAAAAGGGAGAGAAGGGAATGAAATAAAGAACAGACTAGGGTGCACCCACATAGGCAGAAACCAGTAGGAAAAAGATGCCATCCTGACAGGACAGCACATTAAACTCTCCAGTAATCAATCTTGGTAGGTTGACTTTATTGTGCCATCTCTTTGATGTGTTGTCTGATGGGGAGTTTGCTCCTCTCTCATTTCCTCTTTGGAATCATCTCTATTTACTAGCTGTGCCATGGAGTATCTTCTGCCACTCCCGCTGGCCCTGATGCCTCATTGTCTGTACTGAGGGCGGTGCGGTGGATGAGGAAAGGCAGTGCAGGAGGTACCAGTGTTCTTGCAGCACCTGTAATGGTAGGAGGACCAGACGTCTGGGACTACATTAGCTTTTATTTTCTATTTGTTGTTGCCTTTTAGTGTTGGCGCATAGCTTAACAAATGAGCTCGTTTAGAGGCACTACCAACCAATCCATGGCCAGTACGCCAAATGTAATATCACCTTGATACTCATAGAAGAAACAGATCATTGGTTTAACCTGAGCATGACACCTTACAAGTAGGGAGTGCATAGTGTGCATTCTCAATAAAAGAGGCTATGAAAAAAGAAGTATTATTTAATCGTATCTACATTGTAAGTTATCTGTTTTTAAAAATGTTCAGTAGTCACATATAATGGTTACTTCCAGCATATATTTAACTCATAATAGAACCTTTCAATGTTCTTACTGACAAAGCATGTTATCATATTTTAGAAATGCCATTTAAAGTATTATCTTATACAAGATTGTCATTCTGATATAAGGTTTTCGTCTGATACATAGACTATATTACTCTTTTGAAACATGTCTGTATGAG
The DNA here is from genome assembly GCF_040938575.1 of Ambystoma mexicanum. Classification (NCBI taxonomy): domain Eukaryota; kingdom Metazoa; phylum Chordata; class Amphibia; order Caudata; family Ambystomatidae; genus Ambystoma; species Ambystoma mexicanum. The sequence continues at coordinate 139,875,161 of NC_090930.1, read as the reverse complement.
AAAGGGAAGGGGACAAATAGAAGCAATGAGGGTTTCTGGCTCAATCTAGGAACATAAGAACGACCACAGGGTTTTATATTTGGCAGCTGAGTCTATGACTAGTGTATGATTTACAGATTTAGCACACGCCCCCAACCTCTCTCTCTCTCTCTCTCTCTCTGCTCTTTTTCTCGCTTCTCTCTTTCTTTCTCTCTCTCTCTCTCTTTCTCTCTCTCTCTCCTGATTTTCTGCCCGCTTTAAGGTGCACATTTGCTAGAGGCGCCCTAGGCTTGTCTGGACAACTGTGCCACGAGAGGGGAAAAAAACGATATCCTACGAGGTGAGAATTAGTATAAAAAATGTTCACAAAAGCAGTTTTAAAGTCAGTTAGTTCATTATATTAACATTGTAGAGTGGCTCTTTTTAACATTTGACAATATTTATTTCTAATGATCTCTTCCAGTTTATATTGTTGCCATAATAAAAACATTCTACATGTGTTTCTGAGCAACACACACATTATCAAACCTAGACTAACCATATACATTATTTCCGGATTCAAGTAGACTCCGATTGTACTCTTTTTTAATTACCCTACTAGAAAAGGGAAAGGGACTGATAAAACCTGTGCATGTTCAAAGAGCATTTGGCAAACATAAAAATGACCGTAGATCTTCATATTTAACAAACATGTCTGTGATAAAATGGATATATGGTTGAATCTCTAAGTGCATAATGCATATTGGGTTTGGTGCTCGTTTCATTTTCTTTAACCCTGCCCTTGGCATTAGGCTGTTTGCAACATGAACCATACGTATTGATCCAGATTGCTGCACGACTTCGATGTGTGGATAACATGGTTGCGACATCAGTTGTAATGGTTTTTTTTCTAAAGCGTTTCTACACAAGTGAAGTGCTTCAAAGCGCTTCCCACTCACTCTCTCGCCCCAGTATGGGCCTACGGCTGCCCGTTTAACTCGGCCTCAGGGTAAGGATTCTTGTGAAAATGCTCATTTCCCAATGCAAAGAGTGATATCCATACAGATGCAAGGATAAAAGGGTTGTATGCATGGATACGTGCGTATACAATCCACACTGACCCCTTTCATGTTTCACAACCGCTACCATTAAAGTGTGTGTGACCAGGAGCCATATATATTCATGTATACTCATTCCAAGAGCCAAAGGATGGGGATGTTAAGTTAACATGTGTGTGACATTGGTTGTTCCTTTGTGGACTGGGGGCTGTCATGCTTCTGATTCCCACAGATAAAGCTTTCATCTCCTACATGAAGTGGGTGTGAGCATCACAGAATTTTATAATAGGGCAAGAGGGCAGGCTGGGTCTCAGGGTGTCATCCCCGCGAGGTTGTGCACATGTCGAGACACCAATGCAGGTTCCCGGGTAGCCTCTCCATGTTCTAATCTTTAGTTTGCAGGTGCATTGTATCTCCTTTTAATGTATGGTGGGATGATGTCAGGTCTAGATAAACCCCATACCTGCATGAGCCTCTTTACTGCTGATGCTGTGGCTGCTTCTCTCAATTATTGGGTGCCCAGAGTGGTGCATTTCCCCGAAGTACATAACACCGAAAATATGAATTAGATATATATGGGATAGTGGGGTAAGAGGTTAAAATGAGTCGGATGGGGTTGGGGTGGCATTGTAAGGGCAGAAAAACAGGGGGTTTGCCCCCCAAAATAAAAAAAATAATAATTCTGTGGTTTTCGTTATTATGGCTGCTATGAAATGTACGACTCTGAAATTGGGGTTGGTAAAATCACATATAACCAATTATTGGTCAGCATAATATATAACTGCCCCTCCTTCACCTTTCACGCTTCTAAACTCCTAATCTCCTCCCTTATTTTCTCCTGTCTCTTCTACTGCTCCTCTCTTCTCTTTGGCCTCCCTATCTCTCACCTGGCTCCCCTAAAATCCATCTACCATTCCTCTATCCTTACTCTGGGCCTCATCACGACTTTGGCGGTAACCCTTAAATCCAGCAGTCGCGCTTTTACTACCGGATTTAAGGGTCCGCCAAATCAGGACTTCGGTGGATTTCACCCCAGCTCTTGGCTAGGGGAAAATCCGCCGTAAATTCGCGCTATTACCGCCGACGGGAAATCCGCCGGCGGTAAGAGCGCACATTTTCCCCATTGAGCCCAATGGGGAATTACATTACCACCAAACTCGTGATCCGGCGCTATTAGCGCCGGGGAGTTCGGCGGTAGGGCTAATACCGCTGGCGGTAATACCACCAGCATTACCGCCAAAGTCGTGATCAGGCCCTCTATGTCTTCTCGGCCCTCGAGACTCTATCTCTACCTCACTCTCTCAACTCGGCTGGCTCCCATTCCTCTCACAAATGAAATTTCAATTCGTCTGCCTTGTCTACAAATCTCTCCATGAACTCGACTCCCGCCTATCTTTCCTACCTCCTCTCATTCTACTCTCCCTCCCGCTCTCTCCGCTCAGCTGACCTATACCTTCTCACTCTACCCCCAGCCCCTTGTTCCTCCTCACGCTTCCGCTCCTTCCAACTCTTAGCCCCCCTCCATTGGAACTCCCTACCCCTCTCTATCCGCTCCACCCCCACCTACCCATCTTTCCGCTCCTCCCTGAAAGCCCTTCTTCACCACTCCCCCCGACTCTCCTTCCCTACCTCTCCCCTTAACCCTTACCCATCCCTTCCCCTCCCTCCTTCCCCCTCATCCCGATGACCTCATACAGGAAGCTGTAACCACCTAAGGGTGTTAAATTCGCCTGGGAACTCCCCCCCCCTTTTCCTCCGTCCCCACTCCTTTTGAGTAAATTGTTCCATATACTGTACCACTAGTTTGTTTCAAGTTTGTAAATATGCTTCTTTCTTATATACTGTTGTTATTCTGTAAAGCGCTTTGGAGTAAAGCGCTATATAAACTCAATAAAAATAAACATAAACATTAGAATAAACATGGCACCCAAATGCGAGTCAGAAATTGAGCCAAGGGTGAACACAAAGACGGAAATTTAGAAAAGATAAATTTAAAAAAAAAAAAATGTTACAATAAACACGAATATGTTCCAAAGATAGGGAGTGCTACAGAGAATGCATCCCTGGTTCAAGGACACTCTTATAACTGTACTAATGACAACAAAGGACCCCCATAGCATTGCGTACTCAACTAATAAGCCCTAAAAGGCCGTACGCTCAAGTTAATCGATAGGTCTACATTTAAGGATAATTGAACCAAGATTTGATCCAGAGAAATACTGGCCAGATAAACGATGATTCAAATTCAATTTAATAGAAAGCACCAGCGGAAGGCGGAGCAAACTCATGCATATTGTGACAGCGTTATGTGGCCAGCATTTCTTTGGATTAAGCCTTGCTTCAAATATCCTTACGTTTAAACATTCAAATTTGAGACCTATTGATTAACTTGTATGTATGGCCTGTTAGGGCTTATTATTGAGTATGCAGCGCTATGGCGGAACCTTTGGTGGCATTATTACAACTTCCCGCCATTTTCCAAATGTAATTATAAGCATCACTGAGGCTGCCGACCGGTTGCCCAACAGGTAGACACTATGTCCACCCATCCCAAAACCTCCTTCTGAGTATGAAAAGCACCTGGCCAAACACTTGTCATGGACGCCCTTGTTCAGCTCCTGCTCTCTCTATCCCTCTATGTTAGCCACCATCACTGACAACCCTAACCACCACAGGCGACATGCTTAAATTCTATCAGAGTGGAGTTCCCTGGTTATTATCAGATCTCATTACATAACTCTTGCACACACACTTCCTCTGTCCATAAAGTCTTACCTCAGTTGGCAAAGTTTGAGAGAATTGTACCCATGTTGTACCCGCCGTGAGATCCTGAAAAATGTGAACTGCACAATTATATACAGACAACATTAAAATGCGTGTGTGCTGAACTAAACTGTAATGGCTAAACATTTTTTGAAGTGGAAAATAAGGGACATGAAAAGATCAATCTTTTTCATTATCGCTGTTTTACAGCAAAATAAGAAGCTAATTCCAATTTAGAATTTCATGTGAAATGAAAAGAGGAATGAGGGGAGGGAGTGGGTGCAAAACATCTCTTGTACACTGGTATGCCAAAGAAATCACTATTGAAAATGTGACCACTTGGAAGCCAAAGCTCATCTTTGGCTTCCAAGTGGTCACAGCACATCAGCTCTGGGATCTCACAACTGATTCCTTTCTAAGAACTATCTTACTGTCATACTTTGCAAAGCCACGCCTGGCCACACATGGAAAAACATGTTTTCCTGATCCGTGAGCGGATTCTCTTTATAACACTTTCCATCGCTCACAGATGCTTGCCCAAGGATGCCCCACCCTACTTATCCCAAAAAATCACAAAAGCATCCTCCACCAGACCGACTAGGGCAGCCTATGCCCACTGCATCACCCAGCCCAAATGTAAGCGGACAAAAGCTGGAGGCTCCATCTTCTCGACCAATGCCGCCAAACGCTGGAACCTTCTCCAGTTTACCTCGCGGGCTGAACAGTCATATTGGATTTTCGGAAAAAGTCCTAAAAACTTAGATGTTTACCTAATACTGACTATCAAGTGCTTCTTCCATCTTGGGGGTAATGTGAAACTGGAGAAAAACAAAAAATAAACTACTGCCACACTAATACTGTATGTAAAACAATGCTTATACTGTCATGTGAGTAACTGGTCATGTAACAGCGCCTTGATGCCTCAGATTTTAGCATGCTTTATACATGTAAAAATAAATAAATATCTATCAGCTGTAGCATTCCCTGAAAGCCCAATCACAGCCTCGTAATGGCCCAACCTCTTGACATACATGGCCTCGCCCTCCCGAATGGACCGTATTACATCTAGGACCATTGCTGCAGCCTGCATAGCGCGGCCGCCGCCCCCAGGATCTTGCCATGATTGACAGCGGTCACTGCCTCATCCCGTTCTCCGTCTCCCTCTGCTACCTATACGTTCTTCAGTGTTCTTAGGTAGTTGAGTGGCAGCATACGCAGCTTACCGAGAGCCAAACTACAGAAAGATGTGGAGTCGTTCCAGCAGATGTTCCCTCATTCTTAAAACAATCCCTATCATGTCCCCTATCAATGCACGCCCCCCTGGAAAGATTCTCCCACATTTGTCATTCATTCAGAAATGTCATCCACAACCTTCTTCCAGCTGTTGGTGATGGCCGAGTAGTAGAAACCTTCAACTCTTTCTTGAAAGTCATCCACACTTACGCTATGTGCCTGACCTGAGAAAGGGGGCAATTTTCCTCTTTCCTGACTTTGAACTGAAATGCCACCGTGAGCTGGTGATTTTGCATTTCTCAATTTGTATTTCTAAACAGTAGATTACTCAATGTGTATCTTTGTGCAGGGACATAAACCCCTAAACTGTATGGGACAACCAGAGGACATTTGCTCAATTTACACCTCCATGGTGACCTATGATTTCCTGGGGCCCATTTCCAATTCTTATTGGGTAAGGATGACCCTTGTAAAATAGAGTGAATCGGATAGTTGCGGTGTACACATGTCGCACAATGAACCCAAGCATTATACATCTAATTACATTCTTACCAAATTCACCCATTGCCATTATCTTCAAGGTGTAGCGAGGTATACTCTGCAATGATGTTGATGAAGCCACTCCTGGGTGCATCCCTAGGTAGTTTAATGTATTGTTAGATGTTTTCTCCTTCAGTATGCTGAAAACCCATTAACCAATCCTGTTTGATATTAGACAAATGCAGTCATTCTGTAACTCAATATACTCTCTGCTCCTGATATTTCACAAGCAGTTGTTGATGCTGAAATATCTGCTTCTCATTTGAAAGAACCCTTCTTAATTATTGTAACTTTCATATTCTGAGTTAGACACAATTATATTCAATCTTTCTGATCAGGCTCTGCTCTTCTATCATGTAATCAATTCTTCTCACTTTGAGATTTAGGGGGTAATTCATAGAATTCAGCGCACAAGTGGCGCACGTGGCTGGCGCACAGTGTGTGCGTGTGACAGGCTGCGCCAGCCGCGTGCGCCAAAATCCATTTCCACGCACAGCGTCTTCATGGATTTCAACATCCATTACCAGCCGTGGCGGAGAGTGGCGCAGCGACCCTGCAGCAGCACCAGTTACGCCCCCAACCCCTCCCCGTGCGCCATGTACAGCGCACGGGGCACTGTCAAATGTCACTTCCATCCTGTCCCTCCACAACACATGGGTGAATGCACGCAACACACATGCAGAAACAGTCCTGACGCCTACAATCAACATCAGCATCCATGTACAAGGGCCTCTGTTAACCAAAATGTTCACTTCAAACTCACATGCATCATGGCTCACACTGGTCCCATGCACACACATCCCGGAGGGTCATGCATCATGGCTTGTACACCACAGACACAGTGGATAGAAACAGTGGATACAACGGTGACCGCACTGCATGAGTGAATCTACACATAATCACGGACATGTGTCATGATATGATATGATATGATATGGCATTAATAACGCGCCTATTTCAAGGCGCGATGAGGCAACGGGGGGAACAAAGGGAGGACAGATAACGATCTTACTAGGCCAGGTGTCATTCAGATCGCGCAAGTGCATGGGAAGGGGGGACAGGACGAGTGCAAGGGGGGAAAGGGAGAGGGGGAAGTGCAGTACATGGGAAGTGGAAAAGATAAGATAAATAAAACACATAAAAAACTGAAGGTATACAGAAACAGTCCCCAAGTGCAGGGGTTTCCAGGGAGGCAGTGCAGGTGGGCAGTTGACAGGGCCTGGGCCAGAGATCAGCGGGGTGGCCAGGTAACCAGTGCAATTTCAGTCAGGAGTTCAGCAAGGGAGGGGAGGAGAGAAAGCAGAAGCAAAGAGGAAGGTTTTGAGGTGTTTCCGGAACCGGAGGTGGTTCTCCTCGAGTTTCAGGGAGGCAGGAAGGCTGTTCCACTGAGAGGCCCCTGCCGAAGAGAGTGATCTGCCACCAGCTCGTGTGACCTGCCACCATGGCGTTTCAAAGTCACACACACACACTTCTCAGACACACACACATGTGCACCATACATGTACATGACAGCAACACCCATGCCTCACCCCCCCTCCATGTCCAAGAACAGAGACTGGCATGCATTCATGTGTGCATTCCGCATACAGCTCCCCATGTTGCATTGGAACACATGCACCATCCATGTGGTTCACACATTACTGGTCTGACATGCATGACCATGATGTCCCTGCACACACACATCCATACATGGCCTATGTCACACATACAGGCAAGTATCAGACTACCAGCACACTGCAGCATGCCCTGTCTCACACATCAATGCTTTCCCACTTACCGCTTAACTCCAGACGGGTCTGCCTCTGAAGGATCTGGGCGTGGAACTCTGGGGCTACGTGTTCCAGGACCCTCATCTGGATGTTACTCATGCTGCCCCGGCCCCCCTCCGTGAGGCGCCGGGCTTGTAGAGGGTCCTGGTTAAAGGTGAGCAGGGCCAGCAGTTCGCTGTACGTGACTTTCGTGGAGACTGATGTGTGTTGCTGCTTCGTGTTGTTTCACACGCCATCACAACTTCACAGCGGATCGAGGACGTATCTCTTCTTTTGGCAGGGGTATTGGCTATGCGTGTTTTTCATTATCGCGCTAGTCAGACGGTGAGTCGCGCACGCTATTTTTCCCACTGCGGGTGCCCCAGTGTATCGCACCATTTTCGAGGTCATAGTAGCCTGCGTGTCCCACACGTATGCATTTTTTGTGTTACTGGGTGCCACCGCGTACTGCGGGAGGTTGATTCCACGTGCGTAGGCTGCAGGGTTGCGTGCACGGTTTCACTGCAGTTTTGGGGTGCCTGAGCGTTGCGTGACCCATCACTATATCACCGGGGTAACATACAGCCTTGAAGGTACAAGGGGGCTGTTAACAACTTGCATCCCTCCCTCTTCACCCCAATTGCCCAGGTCAATTGTGGTGTACACCTCCCATTGGCACTACTCCATCTGTGCCGGCACTACTCCATCTGTGCCATGGTTGGGAGGCCACCAAAGGTGAGGGGCGCCTCAGCTGGGCGTCCTCCTCGTGGCGGGCGTGGTCAGGGATGTGGCCGGGGTGACCAGGGAGTAGGGGGACTCCAGGGTGTCCAGGGTGGCCGCAGATGGGGAAGAGGCAGGGGTGCGCCACTTGAGCACGATGTTGTGCCATGTATCGGTGCAGTCATGCCACCACCCCCTGTGGTTCCGGGAGATGCAGCTTCTGCATCTGGCACTGACACTCATGTGACCCGGCAGTCCGTTTCATCGACTGCCACGGGCCCAAGGGTACTGGTAGCTGCAGGTGCAGCTGTGGACACCACCACCCAGGCTCAGGGTCTGCCAGCGCAGGCTGCGTTGGCACTTGAAGAGCCCTTGAACGATTTCCAACAGGCCAGGAGGGAAACCGTAGGGGCATGCAGGGCTGCCCTGACCAAGACACGTGTCCCTGGGGAAGTAATGTCATCTGCTGCCCCAAACAGCCGGGAGTTGGCAAGTGCAGGGGCAGATGCAGCCAACAACACCCCTGGTTGTGAGTCTGCCAACTAGGACAGTCGCGGTCAATAACACTGCCACAGCGGATGTTGCTGCGCAGGGTCCATTAGAGGGCACCCAGCTGCTGCTGACACAAGTCAGGCCTTTGGTCGTCCCTCCACCTGCCACTCCCTTGGTTCAATCCACCGGTCCCACTGGCCATACTGATCAGGGCGGCATTAGCCAGCCCGGGTCTGCGCCACAATCCAAGAGGAGGAAGGTTGCACCTGCAGCACAGGCTGGGACCCCAGACACAGCCACGACCTCCTGCACGTCGAGGAAGAAGCCTTTCTGCAACCAGGAACTGGACTTCCTTGTGGACTATGTGCGGGACCACAGCCGTGACATGCTAGTCGGTCCTAATTGTCAGACTATGGCTGCCCACCGTGATACCCACTGGAAGCAAGTTGCGGAACATGTGAGTGCATTCGGCCATGAGGTGCGCACGGCGCAAGAGTGCAAAAAGGGTTGGAATGACCTCAAACGCAGCGCTAAGGCCTCAAATTACAACTTGACTCTTGTGACTGGCAGTGAGCCTGCACCGGAGGAGGAAGACCTCACTCCGCATGAGTCACTTGTTGCGGAGTTCATACCATCTGAATCGGTCGAAGGAGTGGGAGAGATGCTGGACTTTGATGCCCAGTCCAGTGAGTGTTGATGCGTATTTGTTGAGGACGTGTGTGTTTTACTTGTGTGATGTGTTGTGCATGACTGCCACTACATGTCACGTGTACATGGTTCTGATGTGCAAGTAATGCAATGCTTCCCTGATGCATGTCTGCTCTGCTGGATGGTGGACATGTGGAGCAGACGGGGACTGTCCGCATCACCACTATTGCACCCTACTCACATGCTGGTTACCAGTATGCCCCTCCGGTCCATGTTCCAGCTCACTGGCCCTTCTGCATGTAGCATGGGGTGACCTTCCTCTCAGCCCAGGGACTATGTCATAGCTTGACTAACGTGCATATGTCCTCTGCCTGCATGCAGGTACTCCATGTAGGCATGCTCCCTTGCCGCTCCACCCCCCGCTCTGCAGCCCAATTCCACCTTTGCACTGGTCTGCTTCAATATTGCCGTTGGGTACTTCCCTGTTCATGCGTCCTGTGTACATGCTAACTTCCAGCAGCCAATCTGCCCGACATATGCTATGTGGTACATCCTTAGTACTTGATGCAGGGTGTCTCACTTGGACTGTGCAGAGGTCAGATGCCCCGAAGGGAGATAATTGCCCATTCATGCTCCATGTGCATTCCACGCATGCCCCTATGTGTCCTTGACTGGATGATCACTGTAATACAAGTCCTGGGTGACCTACATTGCATGGCATTTCATCAGCCTTCCCATGTCCACTGTGGCTCAGTACTGCGTCGCACACATGTTTAGGGTCTGACAGTCTGTGTGGGTCACAGGTCTCAGCCTGTTTAATGGCCAATGACTCTGTCCAACTGGTGTAGTGTCTTCTTCACACATGGGTGTACTCCAGAGGTTTCATCATGTGTCCTGCTTACTGTCCCATCATCATTTGCTGTGTTGTCACTTGACTCACATGATGCTGTTGACGCTAGTCAACACTGTCTGCCAATACACAGTTCTATGGTCAGCCTTTTGATACCATGCTAGGCATCCCTGCATTTGCACTTGAGGGGAGGGGTGGTTTGCTTGTAGACATGCTACCCATTGAATGCACATTGCACGTGAAGCCTGAAGTTGACCTTGCACTGCCTTCACATTTTCTGACACACATCACGAAGTCCTTGTACATGTAGATAGTGAGTAACATATATATTTGCTGCACTGCATCGACCCCTTCTGTGCAAACTGACACCATTCTACATGCCTAATCACATAAGCAGTGTCAAGTTGACCCAGCATGCATGGCAGGTTCTCTTTTGTGTGTGACATGTCTGCTTGATGTGTTTGGTGTCTGTTTGATGTCTGTGTGTGTGTTGTGTGCTTCTTACATGTGTAGTGACCTTTTTTCTCTCTACTTTTCAGATGAAGACGCAATGGAGCCAGATGATGGTGTTGTCATGTCAGGCACAGGGTTGTTATCACTACATCAACCCAGCACAAGTGGGGGTCGTGGAGTGGTAGGCCACGAAAACCCACATGTGCTACAGTCCATCTTGTCTCTGGCTGTCTATGAGTCCAGCCCTGATGAACACTCTCACGACCATGTCGAGTTGGATGAGCGTCAGGTCCATATGTCAGGGGTGAGTGATTCTGATGTGGGCACTCCTCTGTCCGCAACACCTGCACTGAGGGGTCAGACAGTGTTGGAACCGCTGCCTGTGGTGGATCGGGACACAGGGTCACCATCCACACCAGTCACTGATGTGCCTGGGGCATCGCGTCGACGGGGGCATGTAGTCGTGCAGCCGCGGCCGGTGCCAACACAACAAGGACACCCGGTCCTTGGGTCACACAGGGGTCAAGCCCAGCAACGCGGTCGCCGCGCGCAACCGCACTATACTGAGTGGGAGCAAGACATGACTGCCCATTCTGAACGGCAGGGGGCAGCAATGGAGAACATCGCTCAGAGCATGGAGCGTGTGGCCCAATCTGTGCTCCCCTCTGCTAGGCATGTGCTTCTACAGCAGCAGGCGGCACAGTCCACGGCCTGCTCGCTCAGGCACAGGGCACGCCAGGCTGAAATGTTGTCTCTGTGTAAAGCAATTGCTGCTCATGCAGAAGCACACATGGAGGCCCTGAGGCAAGAGTATGCTTCCCTCAGATCCACTCTGGGTGTCCTTATGATGTCCCAGAGGGAGCGGGCAGAGGAGAGGTTTGCGCAGCTTAAGCGTACCATCTCGGCTGAGCTACATGCTGGCCGGAAGGTGCAGCAGTTGTCCAGCCAGGCCTTGCAGGAGGAACTCTGTGTTACACGTGCTCCCTTGCAAGAGGAAGCACGTGTATCATGGGAGGTTCTGCATGCAGACCTACGTCTCATCGCCACACAGAACCAGGCTCACCCGTTCGGCAGACTTGCTGCCGACGAGGGGCAAGGTGCAGCTAGGCGTAGTCAGGCTCCTGTATCAGGTCCTCCTTTCCAGGAATAGCCAGACTCGGACGACAATGTATCTCCCACATAGGTCGGGCTGTGCAGGCGTTGAGCCCATGGAGTTTTTCTTTTTTCCTCAACATCATCGCATGTGGGTGTTAAGCAGCAGCCTGTACCTCCCCCCTCCTGGGTGCCCCCCCCCCGGGTCGTATGTGGCCTTTTTTGATTTTTCTTTTAGTTTAGTTAGTTTAGTTTCATTTTGAAAGTTAGTTTAAATAGGTAATGTAGGTTTTTCATAGTCAGTGTAATTAGTTAATATAGTTTAAAATTGCTTGTCTATTGTGCTTTCATGTGATGGTGTGGTGCTTTGTGGCTTTTGAAAGCATCCACTGTCTGTTCCAGCTGGGCCCTTCAAGCTTGTCTTGTGTATGTGTTTGCCGCTTGGGGTCCTTGACTCACATATGCCACTCCTGCTTCCCTTATCCATGGGCTCGCAAGGATGGTTCAGTTAACAGCCTATTACACAAGGGCTTGGGACTGTCATATCTGTTGCATGTCTGCTGCTGTGAAACTTGTGTTTACACCCCTAGTGGGGATGATAGTTGTGTTATTGACCACTGTTCTTCATTTGCTAGATGGGGGTTTCATGATTGATGTGTACATTTATTGCTAAGCATTGTGTAGTATGTTTATTATCTTTACTGTACATGTGCTTGTTGCAATTCATGCTGTAGATAGTGTGTTCAACATTTTGCCTGTGAAAGACGGACTGCTGGTGTGATTTGCGATGTACATCTCGGACATGGTCCAGTCATGAAATGCCTGAAGAGACACGCATTAAAGCATTAATCATGTGTTTCATGCCCTTTCTGCGGGGGGATGAGCCTCCAGACCACCTTTGCCGGCAGACATGGGTCATTGGACGTCTGGAAGCTGGACACATTTGGTGGTGGCGACATGCGCATGTGTGCGCAAGCAGAGGCACAGGGCGTGTTTCAAGGGACTACAGACAAGGTGAGCAGCACATGGGGGCCACAACGCAGCAGATCTTCCACCAGGCCAGTTGCACATGCATGCTTAGTAGCAATACTGACGGTGAGCTTGGACAAATATTGGTGTTGAAGTGCACAATACAGCTGAGATGCGTTGGTGGACTAACGGCTAGTTGATGGAAAAGTTGTCTGGGGCACCTGCAGGGCCAGTGGCACATACCCTCCGGTCCACCATGGTCCATTGAGGCACTTGTATTAGCCATGTAGCATTCCAAGACATGGAAAGAAGCAGCTCACAGGGACAGACAGCAAGGGACAGACTCGTGTGCAGTGCATTTCATTACCATGTAGAATTTGACACATGCACTACCTAGTTTATTTGGGTCATGGTGGAACACAACTTGTTCTGAAGTCATACCTTGCTATACGTGTCTGGCTGCTTACCCAGGGAACATTGCATGTTGTGTGATCCGTGACACATTGGTCTTCCATTTGCCACTCACCCAGCGGCGCATGACTTACTGCATTGACTGTGTATGAACCATCACAGGGGTAATGTTACGTATGGGTACGAAGCATCCACAACAGATTGTTTGTTTGTAGAGTAGTTATTTACTTTGGGGCATATATGGTGGTGTGTTTGTGTGTTATGGGCATGCAGAGATTAGCAACTGTGGCTCTCTTTGCAGCATTGAACTGCTCCTGTTACCGGACCTGAGAGTGTGAAGGCAGGAGGCCAGCACTCACCCCAGAGATAAGTTTCTCTTTGTCTTCCATTTGAGTAATTTGTTACTATGTGCATGATGATCAAAACCCACATGTGCTACAGTCCATCTTGTCTCTGGCTGCCTATGAGTCCAGCCCTGATGAACACTCTCACGACCATGTCGAGTTGGATGAGCGTCAGGTCCATATGTCAGGGGTGAGTGATTCTGATGTGGGCACTCCTCTGTCCGCAACACCTGCACTGAGGGGTCAGAGAGTGTTGGAACCGCTGCCTGTGGTGGATCGGGACACAGGGTCACCCTCCACACCAGTCACTGATGTGCCTGGGGCATCGCGTCGACGGGGGCATGTAGTCGTGCAGCCGCGGCCGGTGCCAACACAACAAGGACACCCGGTCCTTGGGTCCCACAGGGGTCAAGCCCAGCAACGCGGTTGCCGCGCGCAACCGCACTATACTGAGTGGGAGCAAGACATGACTGCCCATTCTGAACGGCAGGGGGCAGCAATGGAGAACATCGCTCAGAGCATGGAGCGTGTGGCCCAATCTGTGCTCCCCCCTGCTAGGCATGTGCTTCTACAGCAGCAGGCGGCACGGTCCACGGCCCGCTCGCTCAGGCTGGGCATGGCGGCCTCAGACAGGGCACGCCAGGCTGAAATGTTGTCTCTGTGTAAAGCAATTGCTGCTCATGCAGAGGCACACATGGAGGCCCTGAGGCAAGAGTATGCTTCCCTCAGATCCACTCTGGGTGTCCTTATGATGTCCCAGAGGGAGCGGGCAGAGGAGAGGTTTGCGCAGCTTAAGCGTACCATCTCGGCTGAGCTACATGCTGGCCGGGAGGTGCAGCAGTGGTCCAGCCAGGCCTTGCAGGAGGAACTCTGTGTTACACGTGCTACCTTGCAAGAAGAAGCACGTGTATCATGGGAGGTTCTGCATGCAGACCTATGTCTCATCGCCACACAGAACCAGGCTCACCCGTCCGGCAGACTTGCTGCCGACGAGGGGCAAGGTGCAGCTAGGCGTAGTCAGGCTCCTGTATCACGTCCTCCTTTCCAGGAATAGCCAGACTCGGACGACAATGTATCTCCCACATAGGTCGGGCTGTGCAGGCGTTGAGCCCATGGAGTTTTTTTTTTCCTCAACATCATCGCATGTGGGTGTTAAGCAGCACCCTGTACCTCCCCCCTCCTGGGTGCCCCCCCCCCCCCGGGTCGTATGTGGCCTTTTTTGATTTTTCTTTTAGTTTAGTTAGTTTAGTTTCATTTTGAAAGTTAGTTTAAATAGGTAATGTAGGTTTTTCATAGTCAGTGTAATTAGTTAATATAGTTTAAAATTGCTTGTCTATTGTGCTTTCATGTGATGGTGTGGTGCTTTGTGGCTTTTGAAAGCATCCACTGTCTGTTCCAGCTGGGCCCTTCAAGCTTGTCTTGTGTATGTGTTTGCAGCTTGGGGTCCTTGACTCACATATGCCACTCCTGCTTCCCTTATCCATGGGCTCGCAAGGATGGTTCAGTTAACAGCCTATTACACAAGGGCTTGGGACTGTCATATCTGTTGCATGTCTGCTGCTGTGAAACTTGTGTTTACACCCCTAGTGGGGATGATAGTTGTGTTATTGACCACTGTTCTTCATTTGCTAGATGGGGGGTTTCATGATTGATGTGTACATTTATTGCTAAGCATTGTGTAGTATGTTTATTATCTTTACTGTACATGTGCTTGTTGCAATTCATGCTGTAGATAGTGTGTTCAACATTTTGCCTGTGAAAGACGGACTGATGGTGTGATTTGCGATGTACATCTCGGACATGGTCCAGTCATGAAATGCCTGAAGAGACACGCATTAAAGCATTAATCATGTGTTTCATGCCCTTTCTGCGGGGGGATGAGCCTCCAGACCACCTTTGCCGGCAGACATGGGTCATTGGACGTCTGGAAGCTGGACACATTTGGTGGTGGCGACATGCGCATGTGTGCGCAAGCAGAGGCACAGGGCGTGTTTCAAGGGACTACAGACAAGGTGAGCAGCACATGGGGGCCACAACGCAGCAGATCTTCCACCAGGCCAGTTGCACATGCATGCTTAGTAGCAATACTGACGGTGAGCTTGGACAAATATTGGTGTTGAAGTGCACAATACAGCTGAGATGCGTTGGTGGACTAACGGCTAGTTGATGGAAAAGTTGTCTGGGGCACCTGCAGGGCCAGTGGCACATACCCTCCGGTCCACCATGGTCCATTGAGGCACTTGTATTAGCCATGTAGCATTCCAAGACATGGAAAGAAGCAGCTCACAGGGACAGACAGCAAGGGACAGACTCGTGTGCAGTGCATTTCATTACCATGTAGAATTTGACACATGCACTACCTAGTTTATTTGGGTCATGGTGGAACACAACTTGTTCTGAAGTCATACCTTGCTATACATGTCTGGCTGCTTACCCAGGGAACATTGCATGTTGTGTGATCCGTGACACATTGGTCTTCCATTTGCCACTCACCCACCGGCGCATGACTTACTGCATTGACTGTGTATGAACCATCACAGGGGTAATGTTACGTATGGGTACGAAGCATCCACAACAGATTGTTTGTTTGTAGAGTAGTTAGTTACTTTGGGGCATATATGGTGGTGTGTTTGTGTGTTATGGGCATGCAGAGATTAGCAACTGTGGCTCTCTTTGCAGCATTGAACTGCTCCTGTTACCGGACCTGAGAGTGTGAAGGCAGGAGGCCAGCACTCACCCCAGAGATAAGTTTCTCTTTGTCTTCCATTTGAGTAATTTGTTACTATGTGCATGATGATCAAGTTTGGCGTACTTGTGTATGTGTTAATGTGAGTTGTACAGTTTTGTGCATTTCCTACTTTCCCGTGTCAATCCTACTCCCCTCTCCTGCCCCTCATTCCGGTTATCCAGTATAGCAATGCCTGTCCCGACTGCATATCCCTGACCCTCCTTCCCCACCAGGGTCTCAGAGGCCTGTGTGAGTTTGACCTTGCAGGCTCCCAGACCACGGTGGGGGTGGTTGGTTCGTGCCACTCCTGCACCTGTACATGGGAGCTGTGACAGTACACATCAGTTCATTGTGCATTATTCTGTGTTATGTACCACACATGGTACACATCCTGTTGTGACATTGTTTTACTGTGCTACCTTGGTTGTTACTTTATTGTGGTAGTGCTTCGGCTTTGTGACATACTGCTACTTCAAGTCATCTACTGGAAGCCCTTCTGGTTTGTTTTGCTGCCTGCAGGCTTTTTGCTTGGCTTCGGTGTTGGCCTGCTCTGAGTTCTCTTTGATTTGGTGTTTTTGCAAGTCAAGGTGGCATCTGAGGGTGCTGGACACTTTTTGCACACAAGGTGGGAGATGGTGACAAAGGGGAAGGGTGATCCTGTGGCCAGGTGAACTTCAAGGATGAAGGCTACATAACCCAGGTGGAGTTGTTCAGTGGGTCATGGTGATTTGTGAGGGAGGGGGGTGTTTTGTTGTTGACAGTTGCCTTGCCCTACAGTGTGATGCGCACACTGACATTGTAATTCGGTATCCTATGTACATGATGTATTCTGCTGATCAATGCCTGTTCTTGTGTTGTGTTTACCTTTCAGGTGTTAGGGAATAGTAGTGGCTTGACATGCTGGGGTGTACACATGGTGAATGTTCACATGTGATGTGTAGAGGAAACTGATGTTCACTTGATTGCACATGCATATATTGAGTGCACGTCCCTACTGACCCACACACTCGCACTATGATCCACTATATGTACAACCACCCTTCCATCTCCACATGTACACTCTGTTTGCCTTCTGGTACCCACTGTGTTCCTGCAGCACATGATCTCTGACAAATTGTGGATCCTGTACATGCGTATTTTGCTTTTTGATGTGGGTTGTCGCCTAGATGTGATGCTCAGGGTGTGCGTCACACACAATGGCTGTTCACTATGCTGTGCGCTGAGCAGTGTGTTGCAGGAGGTGGACACGGCACACAGAAGCTGCAGTGTTGATTTTGCTATGCACAATGTGCATGTAGGCAGGCATTCATTGTTATGTTACAACTACAACTGTTGGAATGCATTTGGGTATGACTTCTTTTGGGTGGGAGGTTGTTGGTCAGTCATTTCATCTGATTCCATGTCAGGCATCATTGTCTGATGACACTTTACATTTTTCACATGTCAATGTGTGCCTTATTGGTACTGTGTTGGTGTATAGCTATTGCTTGCCATGTCCTGTTGTGGTTTGGGAGGGTTTGGGTGACATACCAGTGATAGTCATGGCCTGTCTTGCATGTGTGCCTGCATTGCTTATGTTTAAGTAGCTAGGGATGCACACAATGTGGCACTTCCATGGCAACATTCTCAGGGTGGTAAGGTTGTGACAGTTGACTGTCTCTTTGTCATCATTGATTGTCACCTGGTATGTGCCAGGCCTGTGTGCACTCCGCAGGGGTGGGAGTTAAGGTGAAAAATGTGGCCACAAGTTGGGTCCGGGCTTCCTCGCACGTGCCCTATCCCCTCCCATGGGCAGCGCCTGTGCCTGTGGTTTGGGATGTGGGGGCACCACCATGTCCACCGGTACGCCCTGCCGTGTTGCAACATTGTGCAGGACACATGCTGCCACAATGATCCTGCACACTACTGGGGGTGCATAGAGTAGCTGGCCGCTAGAGCGGTCAAGGGAGCGGAAGCGTGACTTAAGCACTCCGAATGTGCGCTCCACTATGGCCCTGGTTGCAATATGGGCCGCGTTGTATCTTACCTGGCGTTATGTGGTGGGGTTCCGGATTGGCGTCATCATGTGGATGCTCAGAGGGTAGGCACTGTCCCCTGGAGAGGTGATGATGGTTGTGATTATTGGGGTTTGTGTATTTGTGTGTGTGTGTGACATGCATGCATGTGCACGGGCATTTGTACTCACCTAGGAGCCATGTGTCACCATGCTGCCCAGCTTCCAGGGCCCGGCTCAGACAGAGGTGATGATTCCCTTTGCATCGCATACCACCTGCACGTTGATGGAATGTCAGTGCTTGCGGTTTCAGTAGATGTGCTCAGTGGCCCTATGTGGACGTAGGGCCACATGGGTACAATCTATAGCACCGAGCACTTTGGGGGAGTGTGCCACCCTGTAAAAGTCCTGGACAATGGCCTGCCTTTCTGCTGGTGTTCTGGGCATGTATATGTGCCTGTGGACAGAGGGACGCGCTGTCATGATTGCCAAGACCTGGTGTAGGCAGCGTGACTGCGTGGCCTTTGGGACCCCCTCACTATGGCAGTAGTCCGCTGAAATGACCCAGTGGCCAAAAAATGCAGGACATTGAGCACCTTCTCCAAGGGGCTCAATGCTTGGGAGCAGAGGGTGGGGGATGTAAGGTCATCTTCCCACTCCCTGACCAGGTCCAGGATGATACGAGGTGGAAACCTATACCTGCCGTAGACCTGGTTGTCAGACATCCCAAAAAGGCTTGTCCGGGGGGAAAAAATGCGGGCCCTGGCTATTCTCCTCCTCCTGCGGTGACCCACGATCAGTGCTGCGACAAATGGGGCATTCATCGTAGCTGTAAATACGTGTTTGTTGTTTGCGCGCACTTTTATACTGTGCGCGGGGACGATTCCGCCTGCCTGCGTGAGGCGGACGCGTTGACGTCTATGCGCGTCTTTTGCCGTGCGCGGGTTTCCCGTATTCTAATCCATGATTACAGGTTGTTCGCGTGCGTGTGGGTGTTCCGTGTAGTTCCCTGCAGTACTTCCCCAGTTACGCCTTATTTTCACACGTTATTCCCCATTCTGCGTGTTACACCCACTGTTCCGCCCACTTTTGTTATGTGCGCCAAGCTATGTGCGCTTTCGCTGTGCGTGTAGTGCACACCATTTGATGACGTGTGCGCCCGCGTGCGCCATGCACGGATTTGGTGCACAACCAGTGGAAAACACGCGCAGCGCCTTCCTTGAATCACATGCTTGCACGTGCGCTTGCTTTCTCACGCTTGTGCCACCTTGCACCAGCTTGCGCTGGGATTTTCGGCGTACGTTTGTTCCATGAATCGGCCTATTAGCGACTCTTCTTTTAACTAATGTCTTTATGTTGTGCTGTTTTTCAGTGTTATTTAAATAACACCTTACAAGGTGTATTTATAGTATAGAATTCTGACACATCAATTTCTACAAACCATTACTTACATCTCTTAAATTTGCTCCTGACGTATTTGTTGAGACACTCTATTGTTTCTGAATTGACAATTGATTCTGAGGGAACATATATATATATATATCTAAATATCTAAACCAAAACAATATCTCTAATTGGCCTGCTGACAGTGGTTTACAGGTCTATGCACACAATCAAAATCTGTGATCAGCGGAAAAAATATGTCGAGCAGCGGCTTAAAGGTTCCTCACGGGACTGCGTCAGACGTTGCTATTTCACAAGAAGGCACAATACGGAGGACATTGATCTCTTTCACAAAAGTGTCCTTGAAAAGTCTAACGCACAGATATGGAGCGCAAAGCTCCAGCATAATAACTCCCACATTTGTTGTGAACTTTACCTTGGCTGCAGTTGTAGGGAACTGGATAGTGTCTGAGGTTCAGGAATACTGTCAGGTAGGGAATGGCAAATTAGTTCTGGCAAAACTCGAACCACTGGAATCTTGGGAGCTTGAACTTCCTTGAAATTCTTGCTCCTTTCTGGAAATTCAACCGGAAATGTTCAAGATCACCAAGGCATAATAAATTAGGAACCTGTAAGGGAGGGCTGAGTACTGCCACCTCCCCAATGGGCATTATAAAATTAATTAATGCCCGAATGGAACCTGGGAGGCACAGTCATGGCAATGGAGCATGTTAAACCTTTTTTCTCTATTTCTCTTGCACATGAAATAGAAGAAAAAGACTGGGGACACAATTTTTGGAGGGCTGGGGTTTGAGAATGGAGGCCATGGAGAACAATGTGGGCGTGAGCGCAGCTGTTTCGTACCCACAGAGTGACCTGTGTACATTTGATGTCACTGAACCTTTGGGTCAGAGACCTTTGGACATTCCTGGGTTCACTTTTGGGGGAGTTACCTCACTGCTAATGTTGGTTTGACTCCTCCTCGCTCCATGTCAGTGGCTCATCTCATTTTAGATTCTGTGTGAAAGGCTCTGAAACCATAAGCTTAGTTTCGAATAGCTGTTCACACATCTATATGTCCAAGCCGCACAGTTTTCCTATTCAGAGATGGGGGTTTAATAATATGTGTAAACGAGAGACAGTTTGATTAAGAGGAGAATATGGGTATTTCCAGTATTGTTCTGATATCAATGTCCTTTGGTGCTCTGGAGTGGCAAAATCATCATGGAGTGTCATACAAGACACCAAAAAAGAAATACTTGCATACATAGTTGATGCTAAAAGCATTCCACCATACTTGCAGTCGCTAAAGGCTGTAGCAATGCAGTCCCAGGTGTCTGTCATCTGTAGCACTGAAAGCCCCAATATCTTTAAGTTAAAAAAAAAAGTGTTGCTGTCAGGGGGGAGCGTGTAGCTGTAAACGGGAGGACGGCAGCTGTGCAGCCGCAAAATGGGGGCAGACAGTGAGGGTTCCCCCATTTCAGATCAACTATGGGGCGTATTACGAGTGTGATGATCCGGTATAAATGCTGGAGAAAATGTTGGTAATACCGGCTACGGCATTTTTACCAGACTGGCACACTCCGAGTTTGCCGGTAGAGGATCTGATCCACTGCCCAGTCGTAGTAGTCAGGGGGCATTAGCAGAGTAGTGGAAGAGGAAGGTCTTGAGGTGTTTACGGAACTTGAGGAGATCCGGAGATCTACCTCCTACTCTCTGCTTGGAGAAATGTCTGATCTGCAGACAGCTGGAAAGATTCACCATCACCGTCTTGTGGCCAATTCTGGATTTGACTTTTATGGACTTCATTGATTCACGGTGCGTCACCCTTTCTCAAGTCTCATGCTGGACTTCCTTTGCATCTGGTACTCATGGAAGCCCTGAATCATGCTGTTCCCATCTTCATCTTGTATCCTGGCTTGCAACATTATGTGTTACTACTGACTTCTGCAATTGTATTGGCTCTCCCCTCTTGCTGCTCCACTCTTTTTGACTGCTTCCTCACTGTTCTCTCCTCCTCTCCCTTTCTCACCTTTCCTATCTCCTCCCCTTCTCCCCTTACTTTCTTCTATGCACTTACTCTATCAGAATTGTCCTTGGACCTAGTATGATAGCAACCTCGTCCGTCTCTTCCCTCCTCGCCTTACTTGGGTCCCCCCACACCCACTCCTCCAGCACCATCTGAAATGACATCAGGCCTAGTAGGATAGTTGCTTGTTTGTTCCTCCCCTCCCTTTCTGCACCCACTCTCCCTCACCTTTTGTTTTTCTCCGGCTCTACCAGAAATGTTGTCAGGCTTAGTATTGTAGTCTCCTGTCTGTTTCCATTTCCTTCCCACTCTCCCCTCGCTTCCTTATCTATGTCTTAGCACTTGCACTATCTGACATGTCGTCAGGCCGAGTACGATAGTTCATTTCACATCCTTACTGTTCATGGCCTGTAAGAATGTCATTGTATTTTCCATTGTTGCCTCCCTTGCCTTGAAGCGCTTTCAAACACATTGGGCCTCATTACGAGGCTGGCAGTAGCCGTGCATATAGTACAGGCACGGCTGCCGCTGGTATCCATTCTTTTCCGGCACCCGCGAATGGGCAATTACCTGGTCATGCTGAGTTTGGCGGACCCAGTAATTGCCCATTCGCGGGTGCAGGTAATAATGGACTCCCCGTCCCTATTCAGCCCAAAAGGGCTGAATGGGAATGGGGAAGGTGGTAGCACCGGTACCGTTAGTAATGGTACCGGTGCTATTATCATGTTCTGCTCGCGGGTGCTGGTACGGCCACCAGGTCAGGCCTGGTGGCTGCAAGGGCACCCGCAAGCAGAACTCCTAGTATAGCAGTACGGTAGCAATGGTGCCAGTAGCGATACACCATAACTAAAACAAATA
The DNA here is from genome assembly GCF_040938575.1 of Ambystoma mexicanum. Lineage (NCBI taxonomy): Eukaryota > Metazoa > Chordata > Amphibia > Caudata > Ambystomatidae > Ambystoma > Ambystoma mexicanum. The sequence goes on along the minus strand of NC_090930.1, from coordinate 139,852,891 downwards.
CCTAAAATATATATTTTTTTAAGTCCTTATGCAAAGTTTCGAGCAAATGAAGCTCAAACTTTGAAATTGCAAGCACTAGGGGGCATCCATTTTGTGAAATGGATGCCGCCTTTGCTTGCGTTTGCGGCACTAATGAAGCAAAAGCCAGCCAGCTGTAGTAACCAAAAGCTACCACTGGGTGGCTTTTGCTTCATTGATGCCGGACTCGGAGGACGGGCACCAGAGACTACAGGCAGGAAAGCTGCAGCTGCATCTCGGTAAGTGCTATTTTATTTTTTTAAATAAGCCCTAGCTGCGTTTTTTTTTCTAAGTTTTCCAGGCTGGAGGAGCCCGGAAAACTTAGAAATAAAACTGCAGCTTTTAAAACGTTGTATTTATGTTTGCGGTAGCTTCAGCTTGGAGCCCTCTTTCTCCTCCAAGCCGGAGGAGCCTGAGAAACTTAGAAAGAAAAACCGCAGCGTTTTTGAAACACAACCGTGTTGTGTTTCTGCCTGCCGTGGCTATCATTTTGGGTCTCCGGTGCTCCCCTGCGGGTGTTTAGAAATGCTGCGGTGTTTGTAGGGAGCCCGAGAGCTCCAAAGTGAAAGCCGCTGGAGGCAGAAACACAACACAGGTGTTTAGAAATGCAGCAGTGTTTCTGGAGGCTGAAACACAATGCGGGTGTTTAGAAATGCCGCAGTGTTTCTGCCTGCAGCAGCTTTCACTTTGGGGCCGCCGAGAGCTCCAAAGTGAAAGCTGCTGGAGGCAGAAACACAACACGGTTGTGTTTCCATGCCGCAGTGTTTAGAAATACAACGGTTTTGTATTTGTAAATGCCACAGTATTTACAAATCCAAAAACATTGTTATTCTGAATGCTGCAGCTTTCGCTGAGAGTCTCCTCGACTCCCTCAGGGTTGGGGGAGCCCAGGAGACTCCCAGCGAAAGCTGCAGCATTCAGAAGAACAACGTTGTGTATTTGTGATTGCCGTGGTTTTCCAACCACGGCAATCACAAATACAACAACGTTATATTTTTAATTGGTGCGCCTCGGCTTTTTGCCTTCATTTTACATTTTTTGTGCTTCTCTGGGCTTGGGGAGCACAGAAAACATAAATGAAAGTGAAGGCAGTCTCCTCAGCTCTGCTTAGGCTGCAGTAAGCAAAAGATCCCAGTAGGGGGCTTTTGCTGCTTGTTTAGTGCCGCAAAGGCAGAACCGAGGAGGCTGCCTGAATTCACAAAATAGAAGTCCCCTAGAGCTTGCAATTTTAAAGTTTGAGCTTCATTTGCTCGAAACTTTGCATAGGGACCTAAAAAAATATACATTTTAGGTATTGGTTTTATTATTGGCTATCTTTTTGGCCAATAATATTTTCTGACCGAATCATTCCTTTAAACTGGGAAAGAAATAGGTTTGTTGAATGTAAACGACACCATCAAGAAACAAACCAGACCATTTGTTTAGTTCAGTCCTTTTATTAGAAATGTGTTTGATATTGAGTTGAATGGTAGTTGCTAAGTTTTTAGCAATAAAGATATCTGAGAACGGGTGCAACTAGTATCTGCCTGTGTCTGCTGGAAATCTAGAAGTGATGGGCCCAAGACCCTGCCAAACCCACCAGAAATGTGTCAGCAATGCTAACCGGGAGCAGAAAAGTGATGAGTGCATTGATGCGTGGACACAAAGGCAAATCCCTAAGGCCCGGCCTTCCCAAAAATCGCAAATGTGACCTGGCACCTCCTTAGAGGGCTTCTTCCTAGATTGAGGAGGCAGATCTTGGGTTTGGCTGCCTTTCATCACACATATGCAGTGAACCCCTGATTCGCCACCTCCAATTGCTGGTAAAGAAGCAACCAACCAGAAGCACTATCAGTCACGTTCATGCCCGCAATTATTGTGTCGCCATCAAAATGAGAGCCATTATAATTTAAGAGATGTGTAAAACAGAGAACAGGGTTGAATTGTGTCCAATTGCTCTGAGAGGTGGGTTCCAAGGTGAGAGGGCCAGCCGCGTCGCTAATATTCTGTGGTAAACCCAAAACCATAGAGCAGGTAAAGTGTATGTGTAGTGTTGTATATCCCACCCCCCTAGGTGCTTTCAGGTGAGGCGAACACCATATGAGGTGATGTAGTGTATAAAGGGGGAGTAAACCGCACTATTAAGCACCATGTAGAAGCACAGTAGCACCAACAGTAGATGCGTGGCACTAGAAAACACATAGCACATGCCTCCATTTTGTATTAGGCCTAAAAGGAATAAGCTTGCAGGATCGCGCTGTTCATGAACTCTGCTCACTAGGCCCATTCTCATTAAGACAGAATGAATCCACAGATCCCTATTCCCACGGTAGTCCACTTCCCGCTCATCCCTCCAGTGTTGCGAATATTTACTACCTTCCAAAGGAATGCGCCCTGAAAGAGCGTGAGACAACACTAAGCTCTGTGCTACGTCTATTCATTGCCACAAAACTGCCAGTCGGCCTCTAAACCCCACCCAGCCAGTCCGGAGCCAGCCCCACACCACTGACCCGATCCCTACACCTTTACATTCCCTGATAAGCAAGCAACACCCCTGTCCCAACACAAATCAAGTTTCCGTAGAAGATCTAAGTATGCGCGGCTGTATTTCTTCAAGCATCAAAACATATCTCTTGTAACACGAGGTACAAGGAGGGATAAATTAAAGATCAAAACCCCGGGTGGAGACCTTGAGTGCGGGAACTGCAGTATCAACGATGCCCTGAATGTGTGGGTTAGCGTGACTGTATTTCATCCTCCATTCCACCTCACACCATTTCCTGTGCAGCCCAGATGCATGCCACAGTGATGGAATAGGGAGCTTAGCGTGTTAGTTGAAATGATACAATGTGTTATACAAGCAACCTGACCTTCACCCAAGACTGCGATGAGCCCACCTGACCCATGTGGATCCTGATCGACAACAACAGAAATAACCAATTGTAGCCTGGCATCCCCTATGGAGCAGGCCCATCCATAATGCCTAACCAATCCGTACCATTAAGTTCGTACTATATACGGTGATGCCACAAGGCCTTTTAAGCTTTGGCTTTGCTTTAGAATGACCAGAGTGCTCTCAAGCAGCAAGTCCTTTGCTGATATTATTTGTATTCTGTAAAATTAAACCTTTGTTATCCTTGCAACGCTATCTCCTGGCCTATTTCCCTAGCGGGTTGCATTTATTCTGGAGTGTGCGTGAAAAGGGACTTGCCTTCAGTAGTACCAGCTCTTCGTGCTTAGCCCAAATCTGTTAGTAAACTTCAGTTCAGTACATGGTTAAAATTCCAAATTATTTTTAACGAAGTTCATAATGTTCTTCATCTGTCGATTAATTCTCTTCAGATTCGATATTTGTTGAACAGCCAACAAGTGTTTCGACTAATCCGTCTTTCTCAAGGTTGGGCTTCTCATTCAATGAAACCATTTTAGTGAGGGATTACGATTCTCCTCTTGAAATTTAGTCTATTGGTTCTATAGGTTCTGGTACATTGCCCAATGATATGTTCCTCCGGACCCAAGATTTTCCTGGCACTGTTTCAGTGATAGGTTTGCTGTAGATAATCACCTTGCACGCTCCACATGCTTTTCGAAACAGCACCAGGAAAATCGTGGGTCCATTATAATTTAATATCTTGGATTCCCTTTTCAGCCTCCTTGTACAATTGTAGCAATTTGATGCATGGTTTTCTGTTAGTCTCCAGTAAACCATATACCCTGTTCATGCTGTGGGCGTGTGTAAAATAATAATGAGGGTGTCAATACCTCTTTTGATTGTAGATGGTGACTTAAAGCTTTAATGAAGTATGTCTCGGGAGGATAGCTCAGGGGCAACGTGCTCGCCTTGGAAACAAAACGACTTCGAGCAACACAGGTTCGATCCCCGGGTCTGCGCTTAGAAACCTCTGGGTATTAAGCACTTTATAAATAATCTATCACATCACATCATATGCCCCTCTAATCATCACTTCTACCTCTACCATAAAACTTGGCTTCTTTCACTAAATTTGCCCTTGCCAGCTAAACCAGCCTGCTGTTGACAAAAGTTCTCTCAACGCTGCTCTACAATCTTGCAACTCCACACTTGTCACATTCACTGGATCTCCTTCCATTTGCCCACTCGCCCACTCTCTAAGGGTGTCCACTGATCCTTATTTCCAACAGTTACTGCACCTTCTGTCCATCTCCAAAAATGTTTAAAACGCAACTGTAACCACATTGCAATCAAAGTCCCCCTCCAACGTGGCTTGACTGGTCGAGGGTTCAGGCTGACCATTCGACTGGCCTGGAGGGCAATCAGGCCATGCCCGAAGGGCCCACCCAACAGGGAAATATGGGACAGTTTTGCGGACCAATGGGCGCCGGTTTGATGACTTTGTGCACAGTGCAGTTGGTAGCTTTGACCCGTGCTACTGCCCAATGTGCTTTAAAATGCACCTGGGAAAAAAAAATAACTGCATTCCATAAATGTGGGTGACGTTTGTTTCAGCCTGACCCTGCCACTTTCACACAGTACGCTTCAGTTTGGTGGGGAGAGAAGTTGCTAGTGGAGCTGATTGAGTAGAGCACACGAAATAAGGAAAGTGTCCTAGCAGAACACTACAACAATTTAAGTGTTAGAGCTACTATTGTCTCTTTGTGAAGGAGGTTGACATTTCGACAAAAAAAACTTTTGCAAAACAAAAAAATCTGATTTGAGAACCTTGCTGCACGGCATAACTGTCAAAATGGCGACATGCATATTACGTGCGGCCACTTAAGTAATTGTACCCAGTGTTTAATGCATTTGTTAATGAAGTGCAAAGTCCATCCTGCTTTGCATAAAATCAAAGTGCATTTTGGGAACATAAAAACGACCATAAGTATTTAAATCGATTAATATGTCTGTGATTAAAGGGTTGTGTGTTTCAATCACTAATTGCACAATGAACACTGTGTTTAGTGCTATTTTCTTTCGTCACCCTAACTTTGAGAGATTTGTATTATTAACCCATATTTACAGATTCTGAAGCGTGAGTCGAGGGATTGTGCGGTGTGTGGGGTGCCTGAGACTGTGGGACATTTTCTGCTTAGGTGTGAGAGACATGTTGAGGAGAGAGAATTGATGAGGGTTCGGATGTCTGTGCTGGGTGTGGCTGAGCTGAGTGGGAGGGCTTTGCTGGGAGGTGACGGGGTGAGAGGCAGGAGAAGGAACAGTGTGATGTTGGCAGACTAGGAGGTGGGAGGAGTTGTGAGTTTATGGGAGCTAAGTACTGATTGGTGGGCCTGGTGCACATCATCCTTTAGGATGGGGAAGCGCATGCGTGGGTCCGCCCACGCATCTGATAATTAAGAAGAAGAAGAAGAAGAATGTACTTCTGAATATCGACATCAGTAGCTCCAAAGCTACATTTTAGCCACATCTCAAAGGATGGCTGCGCATGTGCACAGTACCCAAATGCACAGATATTCCAAGAGAATGATAGAGAATATTTATTTCATTGTGTGAGCTGTTTAGTCACAATTCTTTGGCATAAAAAGCCTGTAGCAAAAGACCGGCGCCTAAAGTTGTCGCACTTGTACCAACTGTTGGCTTCATCGTTATCAAGTTCCAATCAATGGAGCAGTACTAATGGCGCATGTTTCGGCAGCCTTGTTCCTAGCTCAGCTGCTGTAAAGGAGGCTGATAAGTGAACAACTGAAGGCAAGTAGAAGTCAAAGAGCAGAAACGCTTTGGGAGACATTTGCTTAGACCTGCAAAGCTCAATGCAAAATATCTGCTAGTTAGGAGTATGACTTCACTAAGACCGATTTGGACATGGTTAGTCCATTTTTGTAGTTGCACAAACAGGCATAGAAGCAATGGTTTGAAAGCCTGACCAAAGCAATGCCAGTGGTTATGAATAATTCAAAACCTTCCATTCACCCTGTTCTGATGATTTAAGTTTGTCTCCTTAAATGAGAGAGGGATTCCAGACACATGACTCCCTGGTTCACTGTGACATGGGAAACCAGAGTCAATAATTATGCTGAGATAACAGACTGGTGACACAGGAGAAGGATACACACTGCGATTACCAGGCCAAAAAGATTTGTTCCATTGGTCTGGTTTTGGATCAAAGGTCATAACATCCGTATACGATAGATTACATTTTAAAAGATTCAGAGGCATTCATTTCACTTTGTTCTAAATTAAAAGATGGAATCCAGAGGTGTCTCTCCTCACACCCTTCTCAGGCCTGAAGAAGAACTAAGTGTTATCCGCGTACCTATAGAAGGACAAGCCATGTAAATGGATGATGGCAATCAGGGGATGAGACGGATCCCTGACGAACCCCACAAGGCAAGATCTGGCACCGCGACTGGGCTTCAAACTGGAGCAAGCGCTCGAGTTTGCATTCAGTCCTTAAGAAAGGATTTCATCCAGTCCAGTGCCAGATGCTGTATGCAGTCTGATAGATGCGGCCCAGGAGGATGGAGTGGTCAATGGCATCAAATCATGTCAATACAGCATGTTAAATCTTCTTTGTGACTTGAATTGGATCTCATGAAAAACTTGTGTTGCATCTTCCTGAGGTCATCGAGCATTGAGTTCAAAATACATGCATTGCTGCGGGAGATCTTAAACCTCTCATTGTGGATGCAAAGATTGTAGACCTTCAGCAAAAGTTTGGAACTGCCTATATATCATTAGTTGCATACACTTGCCAGTGAAGGGCAGCTGGAAGATTGGCTGGCTGCTGCCAGTTTCCCTGGGAAGAATGGTCATGTTCAAAAGTGGTGGCACTATTGCATGTTTCAGAGCGAGTGGAATTTTACTCAGAAGTAATGAGACAGTGATAATGATTTTAAGACCCTGAAGCATATGCATCCCAGGCATATGAACCTCAAGTGGCTTCATCAGTTTGGCATGGCATCTCTTAGTGAACCTGTAAATGTTGCTCTCTCTGAGGTCATGGCAGTCAATGGGCCTAAGATCTAGAACATTATATTTGGACAAGGATAAACATCTGTGTTAGCAAAAAGCTAAAATCTAGTGGGAATTTTAATATGAGCTCTTCAAATTTGATCACCTTTAGTAAAAAAGGAAATGGTCAGCTAGTCACAAAGCTCGTGCATGGGAATGATAGCGTCGAATGTAGGGGAAAAGGTGTGTGTTCCCGGTAAAAATGTAGGTACCTCTTTGGGTGTATTTTGTGCCTACTTGACGCTTGAGGTGTATAATACATGTTTGCCAAGACAAATGTTCCTCTTATAGGATAAAGTGCTTAGAGATTGAATCCAAGAAAGAGCAATACTCTATTGCGATTTGCTCTTTGGAGTTCTAACTGCAGATTTAAGATTTTCTAGTTTTATATTTGTTTTTTATTTTAATATTTGTAACGCGACCACGACGGACTTAACCGTATTGAGGCACAAATGGAGATACAATTGTGAACGGGAGAGAGATAAAAGTCATTAAAGTCACTAGTTCGTTTCCATGTAACTAGAGTTTGTCAAATTACTGGGTGATTATTTAAACAGAAAGGTTTTCAAGGCCTTCCGAACGTGAACAAGTGTCTGGCATTCCCTGATCTTTTGCAGTATCTTGTTCCATAATTTGGGTTCAAAAACTGCAAATCTCCTGTCACCTCTGGTGACGGATACTGACCTGGGGCTACTCAGCAGTAGTTGGTCCCCTCATCTTAAAGTCCTTGCTGGCCTATAAAAACAAATGTTGTTGGGCAGATAATTCGGGGACAGTCCCTTTAAACGGGAGGTCCACTGTAACCGTTGGCCCTAGATGCCTATTTCTTCATTATTGGATTCATTTCTCTTAAATATCTGGATTAATATTTATTGGCGGCCGAAAGTCTTTTATTTTTATTGTATTGCTTATATTGCAGGCTTAGCCTAAGAGCAACAGACCACTTGCAACGAGAGGGTGCTAGCATTTGGCTTGTCATGCATGCATTGCAGTCATGGCTAAGGGTATATGGTAAGGGTCTCTTAGAATGGTTGTGTGCTTTGACAATGGGAAAGCCCCCCTCAACCCTAGAATTAGCAGGTGGTGGCCAAGTGAGCTGTTGGAGGAGGACAGTTGGGGTGAAAAAGGAAGACCGGGATAAAGCAGGAAGGCGAATCTTGCCCCTGGGGTCCACTGTCTCAGGTGGCCCCTATGTCCTGGGACGCCAATGGAGCAGCCTGGGCAAAGAAGTGTCACCACGTGGCACCCGATGCCACTCACGGCTGGAGAGCAGCGTCAGGAGGTGCCAGTGCAGTGGCGGAGTGGGTGATCCTGCAATGATGTGCTCTGCAGAGGCGCAGCTACCCACGGAGCAGCAGCACCAGAAATAGTCAATGTGAGCGGAGGCAGCTGGTAATGCGGTAAGGGTGGCCTGAAGAGGATATCGGCCTGCCCAAGGGCCTGGTTGGGCGGGTGCTGAAGAGATGGCCTGATGAGTAGGGGGATCACCCAAGGGTAGAGGAGGAGGCAGGCCGCGGGCAGACGGAAGGCGCGCCATCTTCCTCTGTTTGCTGAACAGCAACACAAGCTTCCGAGGCTCCTCAGAAAGTGAGCTGCGGGGCAAGGAAAGAACGATCGAAGCACGGTGCCCCCAACCAGCTATGGGGATGTACCCTTTGTGGAGTCACACTTGGAATGTGCGCTGTGTAGGGATGGTTGACAGGTCCGGCAGCAAAGAAGGAGCCCAGACTCCTCGTACCAACCAAAGGTTTCCCATCTGCTTAAGCGCAGGACCCCTTTTGGGTGGACTCAGGCCAGAGAGAGCCTGGTCAAGAAGCATGGTGGGACTGCCAGGGTGTTGTTTCTAAAAATAATTGGACCCTAAAAAAAGAGAATTATTATAATAGAATATAAAAGAGCATTCATAAGAGTATGCAGCAGCCCTCGTTGAGGAGGTGGTTTGATGCCGCCTAGCCAAGCCAATGCTCTCCCCGAGTTCCACAGAGGTCGTTAACACTGGAGTGGGCAGGTGGTATCCTTGAGTGTCCCTGTGGGGGTTAAGTCCTTTGGATTTGATGTGATGGGGCAACAGGCTCCACATATTGTGTTAGGATACAGTGTGTGCGAATCAACAGCTGATTGGGGGAAACTAGCATGGCATTTCTACAAGGGATGATGTCATATTCAATAGAAGTGTCCGGTCCCCATCCAGATCCAGCACTCCCTCCAAGATCTTACAGGGGATGAAGACTGGCATGGGGACGGCAACCCTGGTTTAACTTTTAGGTTGAATAGACATTAATTGGGCTCTCTCACTGTTAGCATCCCAATAAAATCCATCCACTGGGTACGTCTTTGGAAATCGAGTAATTTCCTAGGCACATTTCAACAAAGAGTAGTGAAATAAAACTTACCAACTTAAAATCACTGAGTCTGTTTGACAGATGTCGATGGCCCACTTAATACTGCTGCCAACGTTTAAGGATCCATTGACACCCCAACAGAGGAAAGCATTAGTCCAAGCTATTCAACATCCCTCTTCTCAGAGAAACACACTTCTGGCTTTGCCATCAACTTGTTCTCACAGGGTCCTTCCAAAGCAGCGTGCACGTGACCCCGATGCCTCCATCTCAAAGATGACTACATCAGGATCTCCTTTAAATATACAAGCAAACATTTTTTTCAAAGTAACTGAGAAAATTGATTCTAAAAAAGCTGTCAGATCTTGTAGGAGCATTGCATGCCCTAATGGTTATCTTGCAATGCTCCTAATATGCAACTTGCGGTCAAAACGGTATCAGGTAATATTGTCCCCATACATATAGTCACCGGGAAACGGCATAGGCAACATCATTTATGGGGATCCATATGGTAATATTGTCACAAACAAATTGCAACATTCTTGTATGGTGACATATTTGGAGGGATATTATCACATGGAACCGATAAAGGCAGTCTTACATTTATCCATGGTCCTTATACAAGAGGTTATGGCTCACTGTAACTCTACTTTAGGGAATATAGATGCACCATAAATGTACTCCAAATTATCACTAATCCATTTATTTTATTTTGTTTTTACATTTATAGCAGCACACCAAGCCCTCTGGCATCTGGGCGCTAGTTCCTTTGGTAGGTATAGTCCAGGTGGGTGAAACACGGGTGGAGTTGCGTTTTTAGTTTTTTCTGAATCGTTGGTGGGATGTCTCAAAGCACAAGTGGGATGATAGATTGTTCCAGAGGTTAGCCATGATCGTAGAGAAACTGGATCCACCTGCTCGCTTCCGCCTGAATCCGACAGTCAGCAGGCACTGGTTGTTGGATGATCTAAGTGGTCTGGCTGGTGATTGTTTTTTGAAACTCTGGACAAGGTAAGAGGGGGCGTTGTTGGCCAGGCAGAGGTGTGCAATCATGAGGATTTTAAATTTGTTTCTTTCCCGGCAAGTGGACAGATCGCCTTACCTGTGAGATGTGGTCATTTTGGTTCAGGTCTAGGGCTGCACACAGAGCATTGTTTTGGATGACCTGAACCCTACTCAAGTTCTTGTCTGAGATGCCGCAGAGAAGGGCGTTGCAATAGTCATAAAGAATATTGATTTTTATGGTTATGTTAGGCAAGCCCGGCAGCACCGTTCAAATATCTTTTGGGTACTGCTTCATGATCTGTGTAAATATGCTGCAGAGCAATGTCAGTGCTTATGGTGAATTCTGAAATCCACATTCATCACTTGTGTGTCTGTTGTGAGTCTTTCTATGTGGGAGAAATAGGCCCAGGCATGTGGTCCTTGATTACGGTGTCTATGGGATCATGGGCACCTTATGGATGGAACTTGCCTAGTGTTGCTTGGATTCCCATGCAGAGATGGCGTGGTCAATGATTGCAGGCCACACCTCCTCTGTAGGCTTGTGTTCGGGGAGGGAATCTGCTGAACAGGCCAGAGGGGGTGTTTGTATGTTTTTTGGGGGAAGCATCCCTCAGGGGCTTTTATTATCTGAAGAAAAGGTTTATCTTGGTTTGAGATGTGTGTGGAAGGGCATACATAAGGGGCTTGCATTGTGCTTTGGGAAACTTGCTTCATCTTGGTAGCCTCTGCAAGGGTCTTTGCAGGGTGGTGCTGATTGCATTTATCTTGCGGTTTCATATTACTGGTTATTAGTAATGCATTTCACCATCTCTCGCTGGCACGCGCTACACACCAATAATGTGTGCTGTGCTGAAAATCAGGCGCAGTGCTTCATTGGACGCCCCTGAGCCCCCTATATTGTCCCCACAGCATTATATATGGGCCCTTCATAAGAATAAGGCCAGTTAACATCTCTTTTCCAAGGACACCATCATCAGTTCTTTTGAAATCACCAGTGGGCACTCGTCACTTTAGCTATGCGACTCTGTGCTGGGCTAATACGGTGTTTTTGGTGGCAACTCGTCAAATTTTACGCCTCTGGAAGACGAGAAAGAAACCAAGTATTGATGAATGGTTATTGCAGGTGCAGTTGCTCTCAAGATTTGAGAGGATTAAGTATTCTACTTTACATAAAGAAGAATTGTATAAGGAGCAGTGGGAGGCTTTTAATGAGCTCTATGTGTAAATTAAGTGCTGATGGGCGATGGGTTTTGTTTCGGAGTGGTTAATTTTCTATTGTGTTCTTTTTGTTGTGTTTGGGCCTCATTACGACCCAGGCGGTAAGTTACCGCCTGGGCCGTGACTTTACCACCATGGCGTAAACTACGTTTACGCCATGGTGGTTGGCGGACTTACCGCCCCATTCCGAGGTTGGCGGGGCGGTAAGTCCCCAATCCCCATTTACCCTTCCCCATTCCCATTTTTGCCCCATAGGGCATAATGGGAGTGGGGAAGGCGTTAATTACGCCACCGTAAATTACGGTGGCGTAATTAACTCCATGGTCCCTTAGCGCCATGGATTTTAACACCTGCTAAAAGCAGGTGTTAAAAGCGCCATGGCGCTAAGGGACCTCGTAATTGGCGGTAAGGGGTCGGCGCAGCTAACGCTGGCGTAAACCCCTTACCGCCAGGGTCGTAATGAGGCCCTTTGTCTTGTGTTGTGTGGTTGTGTGTTTGCGTTTTTTTTTGTTTTCCTCTGATTTTTGGCTAGGCATCATTTCAAATTAGGTTTGTTACGATTAGTAGAGATAATTGATTGATTTTTCTTATTTATTCTGTACTATTTGTATCGACTTGCATAATGCTTTTTTTCGTTTTATTTGTAGTTTTCCTGTTATCATAATTGTTGTTTTGGAATGATATGTATTTCTTTTGATAAATCTTTAAATAAAGTTGTCAAAAAAATAATAATAATAAGGCCAGTTAGGTACAAAGCAACACGTTTCAGCACATTCTGGTTCAGGCAGAGAGCACAGACAGCAAGGCTGATGTGGCTAATTACAGAGCCGCCATGTTTGCAATATGAATTAGGGCAGATGTCTGCAACCAATGGCTCACCAGTTGTTTTGATTCCCATGATCCCTCCCCATTGACTATGCTGGGTAGGGCTGATGGTAGTTTTGGTCCAGAGCCTCTGGAGAGCCAAAGAGTGCAGACCCCTAGATGAGGGCATGTTCTTGTCCTCTGTTTGCAATAATTGAACACTGGGGAGATCTCTTCTCACAGGACTGGCGTGCATGAGAGGCAACACGGATAACAGAGGCAGTCCCTGTGTAGGGGGCTTGTACATACAGGAGGCCGATGTCTGATTGAGCAAGGTAACAGGGTGATGAAGGTGATTTTGTAGGGAAGTGTATAGCAGCTATGGAGAAAAGGTACATGCATAAATAAGATTTTACTTTTGAGCCCTACAACAAGAGCAAGCAAGTAATAATAGGTGTTCATCTATATGCATTTTTGTATGGTGTTTTTCTTCTTTCTTTCGTGTAAAAATCGATTTTTCGGTTCTAATACACAAATAAATTAAAAACAAAATAACGATATATATTATTGTGCAAACAAGTTCTATACCAACTTCCATTAGCCTTAGCCAGCATAGTCAGTGGAAAAGGAACACGGCAGGGGTATTCCAAAACATCTGGAGTGCCACATAATGAGTAACCAGGATTTAAAAGGCCCTACCACTGAGGAGTGGCAGGTCAGTCCAGTGGTTAACGCTTAGGCTCTAGAAATAGAAGATTCAATTCCTAATCTCTAATTTCACTTTTGCGCATCTGGTGATCTTGGGCAAAGCAGGTTGTTTCCCTGCGCTTCAGGTCACTTATCTGACAATATAGGGTGCCCTTCAAAACAGAGTAAACTCTTTGAAGTACAATGAATAAACTAGACATTTACTTCACAAGTATTGTGAATTTGAGGGTGATGGTCTTTTGGGGACCGAGTGCTATGTTTTCACATTTAGGGTGCAGCAACCTTTGGGTTTGTGATAATGTCGTACTTCATGTGAATTGCGAAGATTTGGTCGCTGTGTCTCGGGTTCTTTGTGTGACCCGCACCGCTGTATTACAGAAACCCAAAGAATGTCCCAACTAATGGTTAACACGCTGGACAAATTAGCAACTTTCTTGCTGCTATATTTCAAAAATGAAATCGCAGTCTACCATGCAGCATCAATATCTTGCACTTTTCGGCTCTGTGGCAGTATGTACCAATGGTGCACCGAGAATCATGGGTTCGACAGCCTGCACCAAGGTTGGTGCTTTCTGTAAGTGAGCCCCCCCCCCACAAGTGCACTATTTCAGTGACTCCTCATCTGTTACTCCTGGTAGGACAGTTAAGTTATATTAAGATGGAAATTGCTGCATACGGAAATGTGGTCCGGCAAATCAATAAATTCAAAATGGCCGCTCTAGCGTACACATATGCATTTGTTTATATATTTATCTTATCTTCTTATCTTATCTATACTTATAAAGCGCATCGTACTCCCGAAGGCATCATTTATTTTTCATTCTATGCTGCCTTCTCTTTGATGAAGACTATTTTCCTTATTCATCCACCGAGTCGGCACCATGCCTTTTTGTAATATTGAGTTAGAAAGTCAACCTCCATAGTGGGCTATTTCCAGCGGCATGAGGGTAGCAGCTGCCGGTGTTAGTAAGCCGGTGGGAGGGGGCGGTTAGCACATAAGCCCAAGTATAACCGATCGCCTCTTTGCAGCAGACCATAAAATCACGTTTGAGATTAAAATGGAAATCTTAGAGTTATGTCTTGATTATTCCGCCCAAAAATCAGAAATCTCACAGTGGAAAATTGTAAGAAGATATTCAACAGCTTGCAGAATCAGACTGCAATTTGTCAAGCTGAGTTTGTAATCAAATGTTTCAGGCAGCGTGAAATAAAGAATGGGTTTGAGCCAACCCTGTGCTATCCCGCTACCCACGAAGCCATCATTGCTTTGAAGGAAGGGAATGTCATTTCATGAAAAACTGAGTCCAGGAGGGACAGCTATTGCGTTTTCTAACGACAGAGACATCGTTTCATGGAAGCATGCAAAGTGGAAGATAGCTATTTCACTTCCTGCTGAGGCCCATTTCAGCTGAACTGATCCTGATCCAGGGTAGCTCAGTGGGTTGAGTGTCTGTCCGGAGGCTGGCAGGTCGCACTTTTGAACCCAAACTGTCTGACTCACCACTTTATCTTTGAGGTTGATGCAAATGATTTGGTTGATAAAAAAAAAAAAAAACAATTGTTTTACTGCATTTTGGTTTCCCTGTCCCCTTGCACTCACCGCCTGTTCATACATTTCTACCTTTTTGTATTTATCAGCATTTCCTGTCCTACTTTACCTTTGTCCTTCCCAGCTTACCATCCTTACCTCGCTCCTCTAACCATTCACTTGACACTCGCCTTGCCTTCTCAAGCTGGTCACTATACCTACCCCACCTCACTACCCCCTGCTTGCGATATCCTTCACCTGGCCCACTGTGCAGCCATATCCTCCATCGCCATACTGCTACTTCTCTCCCTCTCCTTACCCTTCTCTCACCCCCTCCAGATTCTAGCCGTTCTATCTATTTCCATCAGCTCCCCTATCCTGCCCCCACCTCCTACCTCATGCTACTCATTTTAATGTTATAAACAGAGTTGTTTGCTGCTTTTAAAAGTGGAATTTCATTTGAATGACCCATCTATCCTATATTACCTACCTGTTCTCATGCACCATCCATGTTGCAACCACTGTAACTATAGTATGTAATTTACTATGTAAGCAACTCTTGTAACCAACCATCTTAAGAAAAAGCACCAAGATGAATCTGGGTTTGGTGCGCTGTAAAAGCATCAAAATAAATAAATAAATACATTGTTTTATTGTGGGAATTGGGTCTTTATTTTAATTAGATTATCTGTTACTGACAGAAATGGGGGTTGTATGTATTTATATTTATAAAGCACAATAAAACCCAGGCCCAAAGCCATCTGTGCACTAACAAGGAGACCAGACAGGACGGCAAGGATTAGACCCTAAACAGAGAGATCTTAAGTGCCTTCTGAAAACACAAATGCTCAGGGATCCCTCGAATTGACTGAGGGAGGGAGTTCCACAATGAGGGGGCCAGGACGTAAAAACAGCAACCCCCAGATCTGGTTTTACGGAAACGGGGGATCATCACGAGATTCCTTGATGGGGAGCATAGCCTATGAGAGGGCACAGATGCTTTGTGCTTAGACTGCCGGAAGACCGGGCCTGCCGAGAGGACCGCTCGATGTTCAATGCACAAGACCTTGAAGACAATTTGGCTTTTAACCGGAAGCCAATTAACTTTGGCCAAAAGATTAGCTGAGTGAGTGAATTTACGGGTACCAAGTGCCAACCGTGCTGCTGCATTCTGAAGAATCTGAAGTCTCTGAATCACAAAATCCAGTTGCCCAAGATAGATTCCAAATGTTGGGAAGGAGCGTGGTGCTTTTCTTAATTCTCAAGCACTTTAGAATTAGGCAAGACTTTCGTTAACTGCTTTCTAAGCACTACAAGAGTCCAGGGGAGAGGAGGTTCACTAAATGAAGATAGTTTGGATTTAAATATAAGATACAAATAACTAATTAGATGGATATATTTGTAAAACTGTTAAATTGGAGTTAGCTTTGCTCAAAGCACACAGTGAATGCAGCCTGTGCTAAAAATAGACTACAGGCATTGCCTGGTGTCGGCCAAGGCTGGCAGAGCACACAAGGTAACTCAGCAGCTGTTCTCTGTCCATCACAAGCCAATGGAGACTAAAAATGATTCAATGCATGATATACAGAGTACTAGGAAAACAAGGTCTTTTTGGAGAATTACTGGACCAGATAAAATACAAGAATATTGAGTGAAGTGTTGAGAGTATGGAGGGAAGGTGTGGTTGTATATGAATGTTTTTAATATAGAAAATGATGCTAAACAAGAGCTACAATATATTCTTGCAGAGGCAGCAGTATGTTAAGTAGCTTGTAACCTGACCATGCAACACTGAAGACTGCAGCACTCCTTTTAAGGAAAAGCAACAGTTTTGGGTGAGCTCTGCCGGTATCCAGTGACCAAGTTGAACAGTATATAAAGGCGCCTGCTTGCCATTAGTCTGCAGGAGCCAGCCACGGAAGACAGAATGCTGGTCAGAAGGGCAGAGTCCTCTGCTCGTCCACCCAATCCTCATTTTTGTACAGATTACATTTGTTATCCTTGCAAGATGAAGACTCATGGCCTTAATTCCCTAGAGGGGTGCACTTACTCTGGTGTGAGTGTGATCAGGGGTACCCCAATATATTTAAGGGGTGCCCCTGTAAGATGGGGTTCACTTTCAGTGGTGACCCCGATGTGATACTTAGTTTCTTGTCCCCGTACTTTGTGAAGCCCCAGGCTAGCCATCCACGCCCATCTGTAGTGATCAGACTCCTAAATCAAAAAAACATGTATCCTGAGCGACTTTAGTAGAAGCCATTTTAAAAGAAATCCTTTCTGCTCACTGGAGCAGGGTGTGGCTCCAGATAGGCCAGAATGGGGTCTTCGTAACGGAGGAAAAACTCAAGTGAACAAAGCCCACATAAGTATACTCTTGAAAGTGATAACAAAATGGGAACAGGTGTGCATGATATGGTCTTGTGAACAACATATTTGGTGATGATATTATGGTGTTGTGGATGCTGTAAGAGGTCAATGGAATAGGACTTTTGGTGATCTATTATGCAATAGGACTTTTGGTGATTTATTATGGAATAGGACTTTTGGTGATGAATTATGGAATAGGACTTTTGGTGATGAATTATGGAATAGGACTTTTGGTGATGAATTATGGAATAGGACTTTTGGTGATGTATTATGGAATAGGACTTTTGGTGATGTATTATGGAATAGGACTTTTGGTGATGAATTATGGAATAGAACTTTTGGTGATAAGGATTACGACTGGATAGGGTAGTTGGATTGTTTTTCAGGTGAGGTGTAAATGAGTAGGTTGGATAAGAGGTGGGTTATGTATTGAAATTGTCACATATTTCTGTTTTTCTACTCTTTATAATGGAAAGGGAACCTCAGCATATAAAAGACTGAGATGAAAGGGATCCTCAGCTTATAAGGACTGGGAGGTAAGGGATCCTCAGCCATAACAGGTTGAGAAGGTAGTACTACAGATTATTATTTTATGACGATAGAAGCAATAAGTGGTATTACAAAAGTAGTGGCTCGGTATAAGGAATGGGCCTGGATTTTATTCCATTTTTTTCTATATTTTCTGTTGCTGTCTTTTGTGGTAAGAAAGGAAGGAAGGTGGAAGAGTTGCGGTGTGTGTGTATGTGTGAAATCAATGTGGAAAAAGTGTAAAAGGGTGGGGGAAAAAGTGGGTTGATCTGTATTTTTGAAGCGCATGCAGCATAGCAGTAGGTTCTAAGTGAAGCATTAGGGATGTGTGCAACATTATGGAGGAAGAAACTCAATAAAATACATGCATAGGGTTCTGCCACTGTATTGTGACAGAATAAATACACAATTGATAGTAGAAACAAAGGAAGGGGGGGACATCCTGCCCCTGGCCAGAGCAGGGCTCCCATAACAGAAACATACTAGAACAAATGTCCCCCTTGTAGCAGCAAAATATGAAGAGAACAAGTCCCAAAAAAAGAAAATAGATTCTAGATCTCTGGCAATTAGTTGGGGATCCAAGAGAGCCAATGTAAGGGTATATACCCTGTAACACCTAAATCTGAAGCAGGTGTCATGGTCAGTGGACATGGTAAACACTTGCGACACTGCCCCCAGCCCACAATAGGAACTGTACACCAGAATGCCATTTTTGCTACCTCTAAAAAACTGAACAGAGCCACCTGGTCCTCGTCCTGGCACGTTTTGCACCAGGCCCATCATCAGTGAATGGCAGCAAGCCTCATAAACAAACATTGCCTTGGAACAACTTAACATGGAGGAGATTGAAGACACAGTCACATCTTTATTATGGGCAGTGCAGACTAGTGTTTTGGGTGTGGTTGGCCGCACAGGCGTGATTGGCTATATAAGCCACACCTGACCTGCAAAGAGACAAACAAAGGAGAATATTAGAACAAGTGCTTACCTAAGATTGACGCTCTGAACCTGATCCTCAGCAGCAGTCCGGATCTCTTCCTCCACTACAAGGAGTCGCGACCCCGCAACCCCTTCAAAAGGAAACAGGTTAGACGTGTCCATAAAGAAAAACTAGCTCAGCACTCTGCGCACCAGATACTTACCTGCATCTTGCTGGCCGCGGCACCGCTCCTCTCTGCCACTCCATCGATCCGTGCTGCGGGTCTTCGCTCATTAGTCCTCAGGACCGCCAGCAGGCATACTAAGGACAATAGAAAGCACTGAAGAGAAAGCGCATGCAAGAAAGGACATTAGAAAGCACAGAGGAGAAAGAGCATGCAAGAACAAAACACATAAAGAACAGAAAAAACAGATAGTCCCAACGGACAACACAAACTGAAGCAGCAAGGCAGTAAGTCTTGCCACAGCTGGCCTGGGCACGACTCAAAGATCCAAAGGACCAGTGAAGTAACTCGGCTCTTCAACACCTGAGCCTGCAATGGCGCACCCTGCACAGACCAGCAGGATGGAGATCCCACCGAACACGGACATCAGGTGAGGAGCTAGGGTGAGGAACAAACCCCTGGGAAGAAGGGCATTAGAGGGAGGCAGAGGTCTACTGAGACAGGTATCTCCCTAATCCCCTTCCTCGCCCCCTTAGGAGCAGCCCTCAAGCAAGTTGATCACCAAAGTGACCAGACACGACATCCAGCACGCCCAGACCGCTCAGCGTCCCCACAGAGACCAGGTGAGTGTAAGAGTGGGGTATAAAAACTCAGTCTATAAGCCTCCAGTGGTAGAGAGAGTGTTAACAGGATTATCAGGATTAGCAACTAGGGAGGAGGGACTCAGGAGCTTTTGCACCTCCATATAACCCGATTTGCCCGTAGCATTGGTGTACCCAGAGGGTCCACAAATAGAGTTAGACAATGAGTTAAGAACATTGCGGGAAAGGTTAGTCAGGTTACAAAACCTGAAGAAGTATCACCAGAAATAAGGGTACCGGTGCAGAAAATAGGGGATTGGAAGTCTGGAGATTTTTTGTTTAGATTCAACCCTGGGGCAATAAGAAATGTTTATGTTGAAAAAATGGATGGGCAGAGGGTATGGACGGTCCTGGCACAAGATGTAGAACAGATAAGGGATAATGGAGGGGAAGATCAAGGTGGTAGAAATAATGAAGAGGCAGGGCAAGAAGGAGATCAAGGAGAGGAGGTGGTGAGAAATCCGTCACTGCCACAAGAGGCAGTGGGGAGGGACAGACCAAGAAATAGACCAGATTTAATCATGGTAGTTTAAGATCAGAAGAATACTAAAGGGGTAGAAAACAAAATAGATATGCAGATGCCTCTAATACATAAAGAAGTAGGGATAACGCAGTATGTGGCATGGCCTCAAATGGACAAAAATAATTTGATTAACGCTCTCCCCCAGCTTATAGCCGGAGCTAGTAAATGGATCTATTAATTTGAAAAACAAACAGCAGGGGTAGCCTTAGCACTAGGAGACCTTAAGAGTCTACTAGTCACCATAGTTGGGGACCAGGCTGGGGTGGGGACATATGAGCAATGGCTGGGTTAATTCTTGCAGATAATGAACATGATGGAGCAGCCTTTGGTGAGGTAAGGAAAAGGGTATGGGCTGCCCTACGAAGGATGTACCCAGATACCCCTGACTTACATTCTTTAATGCAGTGCACAATGGGTGATGATGAGGACCCAGTTAGCTTTATTCTTAAGTTACAGGAAATGTGGAGAATTGAGACAGTACCAAATATCTCTTTTATTGTAAAGAGGGGACTACCAAAAGAGGTCCAGAAGGCACTAGATACAATTGTGGGAATTGAAGTCAAAGGGTGGGCAGAGATACAAAGTATAATAGTCCACAATTGTAAGCGAATCAAGGCGCAGGACAGGGAGACAGACCAGAAGCGGCAAACGGATGAGGCACAACTAGTGGAAAAGAAACTAAATAAGGTTGTCGTTCAAGCACCAGGGACGGCACCGGCTCGGGGGGAAAGGGCAGGAGACACTCAACAAATTGGGAATGCCACAACTGCGGCACTATGGGGTGAAGGAGGACAGGCACAATGGGGTGGAAGGGACAGTACCCCAACCCACAGTGGCAGTATGAAGGAACACCAAGGAGAAAAGGAGGGTTTTGACGAGCCAGAGCAAGAGGCTTTGGGATGATAGGGCCCCGGGGAAGGAGGATTGGGAACATCACAGTGCTGGTATTGCAGGAAATGGGGGCATTTTGCAATGGAGTGCAGGAACAGGCCTGGGATGAGAGTTAATCATGGGCCATCACCTCCAGGGCAGGGGTTTCAAGGGCCTCAAGGAAGGAGAAGACAGCAATTTAGGGCAGGGGGTCAATATCAGTTCTGTTATGGGGCCGACAGGAAAGGGACACATGGGCAACAACTACAGCAGAGTGAGGGAACACAGTTTAACAGAATGGCAGGGGGAATAGGTGCCCCATTCCAAGGAGTTACAATGACGGGTGGCCCTTTTTCATTCCCCAGGACAAATACATATTCTGATTAGGACAGCCCACAGAGAGCACTTGCATGCCCAATCCTATTGATAACCACACACCTTGAAGAGGAGCCCTTGGTGGAGGAGGGAATAGGAAACAGGCAATTTATATTTATGCTAGATTCAGGTACAACTAAATCATACATCATGGAGGGGAACTTTCCATTATCAGGAAAAACTCTTTACATGCAGGGATTCTCTGGGGATATTTCTAAAGTTCCATACACTGAGGAGTTGGATATAAAAGTGGGAGGGGAGGTAGTACGAGCCCCCTTGTTATATTCAGAGAGTTCCCCTGTGAACTTGTTGGGTAGGGATCTGCTCAGTACAATAAATATAACTATATCATTCACAGATCAAGGGCTAGTGTGTTCCACTCCAGGGATGTGTGTAACTCAAGCAATGGTAATAATCAATGCAATAGCAAGGGAGTCAGTAGTACATGGGGTTAATGTGGTCCCAGATGCATATATTTATTATGGTATTAAGGTATTAGTAAATACAGTGCCTCAAATTGTGACAAAGTGTTGGCAAGTACCTACAGACTTTATTTTCCGACCCATGGTGCTACCCAAGATGGATACAGGGACAAAATTGTCATTAGATTTGCAAGGACTAGTAGTGTCAGAAAAAGAGTAGTCCTGATTGGAAAAGACAAGGACGGGTGCGAGTGGCGCACAATATTATGTATAGGCCCGACAATGTAATTAAAGAAAATGACTGATGAGTTATTTGAGGACAGTGAACAAAATGGGGAGATTATTTTGGAAATCTGCATCCCCTGTGATATCATGGTGCAGTATAGGGAGATACAGTGCCCCCTAGTGGCTGTGGTGACTCAGATGTTTTTATTTTTTTAGGAGGACATGCAATATGTGCCAGCACAATTATGGACTGTTAATCCACATGATGATGGGTTGCTGAGAGATGTGACCCCTGTACACATTACATTGATGTAAGGTGCTTGGCACAAATCATCCAGCATGTGGATGATCGGTTGGTATGTAGTGAAAATAAACATCAGTACAGGAGGAATTCTGTTGCATTATTGCAATTGGTGGCTCACAAAGGCTACAAGGCAGATACAAAGAAGCTACAATACTGCCAGCAGGAGGGACTATACTTGGGACAACTTATTTTTACAATGGGGTAAAAATATTACCAGATAGGTCAGCGGCAGTATGCGTCACCAATAGGCCCAGTACTGTGAAGGAAATGTAGCAGTTTTTTGGGCTTATGTAATTATTGTAGGGCAAGGATCCTAGACTAATCAGTCTACACACGGCCACTGCTACAACGTCTCAGGGAAGGACAGAGGACTTAAAAGTACATTTGAATGGACTGACAAAATGACTAGACAATTTGAGGACTTAAGCTATTTGCAAGGCCCCTATTTTAGCAACTCCGGATAATATACAGAAGTTTTATTTATTTTCTCACTCTGATGAACGGCTCATGCATTGACGGAAGGAGACATATTATATGTTGATAGGTCATAAATAATTGATCAGGGGACAGGACGGAAGCACACAGGGGCGGTAGTGTCATGCCGCAAAGGGGGGGGGAGAAATAGTGACCACCTCTGTAGAAAGTGAGACCATGGTTCCATACCCATATTACAACTGGACCATTATTAGCTGGGGAACTGATCAGCCCCAGGTTTAAAAGTTTATACGAGGTGATGTTCTGTTCTCCTCTTGCCATCCGTATGAAGGAGGTAGATAATGGGTGCATCTCTCGGATGTCCGAAGAGCACCTGGGACCAAGCAAAGTCTAGTAGGAGCATAGCCAAAGAAGAGACATTTTTAAGGATCCATGCCAGGGTGGTGTGAAGTGGCACACGCCTGATTTTTTCTTTTTTCTTTCTTTTTTCATTTTTTCATTTGTCATTGTTTTTTCTTTTTTATCTGTTGTCAATTTTTTGTATTTTTCCCCAAAAATGTTTTGAAGGTCTAGAACCCGATCGGCCCTGGTGGAAAAAGGGTATCTCTCTCTCTCTCGCTCTCTCTCGCTCTCTCTCTCTCTCTCTCTCTCTCTCTCTCTTTCTCTATCTCTCCTTCCTTCTCTCTCTCTCTTTCTTTCCCTTTCTATCTTTCTCTCTCTCCCTTTCTCTCTTTCTTGTTCTCTTTCTCGTTCTCTCTCTCTTTTTCTTGATAACCTTTTTTCTCCTCTCCAGGAATAAGCAATGATGGCTGACTGACCTCTCTGTTATGCAGGGATAATGATAATAAAGATGTTATTTAGTCTAGAAATGAAGTAGTATTATGATGTTTTATATGACACTGGTTGTGGTTGTTGGGGTGGATGAAGGTATGTTTGTTATATGGGGTAGCCATATAAAGGGGGGGGGTGGACAGTTGGAATAAATGCTAATATGTCTATAAAAAAAGAAATACAAAATGTCTCATTTTTTGCCTGCCACCCCTACAAGTTTTCTTAGACGAATGAAACGGGAAGAATGAATGACGTATGAGTTGGGCTTTGACACTATTTCTGACATGCAGCCTTTAGAAACATTGAATCGCTGGTACTCAGATATGTGCATTACAGGAAGGAATATAATCGATGAAAGCTGTTACATGTGTGCACTTATCCCGCACACATCAGGGGCTCCTAGGTTTTTAGTTCCACATCAAATCCCAATTACAGAGGCATAATGCTTGGTACATCTTGCACTATAGGGGATAAAAGGCACATTCCAGGCACACAATGTGCCGTTGAGGAGCATTGATCTAGACCCACCATTATGAAATGGCAACACAAAATACTGCCAGTGTCTACAAGGAACATATTTTTCCTTGGGAGGTGGCTCAAATGACAACCAAGACAAAACTTTCCTAAATATTTTTAACCTTAAAAATCCAGCATTACAAACCAAAGCAATCTGGACCTCACACGATCCTGAGGAAAAAAGTTTAATCCCCAGACTTTTCATTGCAGCACTGGGTATCGGGAGAGTGCCAAAAGAATCCGTCCATAAGTGAGAGTTCCAGACAGTGCAGGGGTCGGTCGTGCCGGTCACAATGGCCTCAGTCTACCCACCATTCATTTTCAGCCAGTTTTCCGCCATCCAGGACCTTATACCCACAAGGCACTACCTAAACATAGAGGGAGAATCAGATGCTGGGGATGCGAGGCGGAAAACCAGATGAGTATCGTCCGCATAAGTATAAAAGCGAATAACGTGGGAGGAGACGAGAACAGCAAGGGGGCGCAAATAAAGATTAAAATGAAGAGAAAAAGAGGACCCGTGAGGCACACCACAAGAGGCCAAGGTGGCAGTGAAGACGAATGGGAATAGAGAGACCATCTGTTGACGTTCTGATTAGAAGGAGATGAACCAGGCCAAATAAGCACCTGACACCCCAATCTGTTCCAGTCTTTGGACCAAGATGGAATGCTTGATTGTATCAAAAGCTGTGGAGAGGTCAAGGAGAATAAGGACTCCGACCTTACCCCAGTCTTGCATCAATGCCAGGCCATTGAGAACCGAGATCATAACTGACTCAGGTCCCATTTGTGGCCTGAAACCTACTTGAAGGGAGTGTAGGTGACAGTTTCCAGGAATCGAGAAAGCTGTGGAGCGACAATGATTTCCATAAGCTTCATAAGTACAGGCAGCAAAGAAATAGGGCGGTAGTTGTCCAGAAGTGCTGCGTTAAGTAGAGACTTTTTCAATAGGGGAGAAACAATGGCATGTTTAAGTGACCCGGAATAGTACCCTTTGTAAAGTAATGCTCTAAAGCAGCCATGAAGAAAGGGGCACATTCTACAGCCACAGCTTGAACTAGATGGAGAGGTAGCGGGTCTCCAGGGGAGGCCGATTTTAGTTTGTTAATGGCTTTAATCACAATCTCATCTGTAACAGGTTCAAAAAGAAAAGTGGAAATTAGAGGAGCGCTTAGAGCCACAGATAAAGGGGGCACAGTCCGAAGACTGTCCGTACTGGTCTCTCCTATGGAATTCATAATCTTAACGATTTTATCATGGAAGAAAACACTAATATGATCACACACTGTCTGCGAGTGGGAAGGATCAATCTTAGGACGACGAGGCATGGACAGCTCTTTAGCTATTTTGAACAGCGCCCATGACGAGCAGGCAGCCGATGTTATACGATTGGCAGAGCAATGGGATTTGGCCAGTTTATTGGCTTTCTGATATTCCTGAAGAACTTGTCTATAGTTGGCACTACTCTTTGGGATAGAGGTAAGATGCCACTTATTTTGGGCCCTTTTGGAAGCTTGCTTGAGGAGCTGGAGTTCGGGAGTAAACCACTGAGCTGAGGGCTTTGAGCGGCAGAGGCCCAATTTCATAGGGGCCAGTTTATCAACTGTAATGGTCATTTCAATGATGAAAGCAGTGCAAGGGTCCATAGAACCACCATGTGAGCCTATGAGATTATATATGTTGTCTTTGAGACAGACGGCAACTTGCGCTGGGGTGATTTTTAGGTAAGAAAGAATTTATGTGGGGATTAGAGGCAGGGCAGGACCTCACGTCCGTCCATACGCCACTGCCATTTTGAATTAGGCAGTGCCCTCACTTAAAAAAAGGTAGCTGGTTCCAATTGGATCAAGAAAATGAGAACTTGTGGTAAACATTCATGACACTGGAACCAGGACGGTATTGCCGTCTGCAGGTCTGTGCAAGCGGATCTTACTAAATTCGTCCTGGTAAGGTGAGTGGGCCACTGCCCCTCCTCCATCTTAGTGTCTTTTTTGGTTTCTTTTCCTCCCCTTTTCCCTCCTCGCTGCCCTAGCCTGTTTACCTCCTGGAGCCCTCCCTTGTCCACTTCCCATCCTATCGCCGACCCATGATTGGTGTTTTTGTTGGGGTGGCCTAACCTCCCACATCATCGGAACCAGGACGGTATTGCCGTCTGCAGGCCCGTGCAAGCAGGTCCTGCTAAATCTATCCTGGTAAGGTGAGTGTGTCACTGCCCCTACTCCATCTTAGTGGTTTTTCTGGTTTCTTTTCCTCCCCTTTTCCCTGCTCGCTGCCCTAGCCTGTTTCCCTCCTGAAGCCCTCCCTTGTCCACTTCCCATCCTATCCCGATCCATGATTGGTGTTTTTGTTGGGGTGGCCTAACCTCCCACATCATCGGAACCAGGACGGTATTGCTGTCTGCAGGCCCGTGCAAGCAGGTCCTGCTAAATCTATCCTGGTAAGGTGAGTGTGCCACTACTCCCTCCTCCATCTTAGTTGTTTTGTTTGGTTTCTTTACCTCCTTTTGGGCATCCAAACCTCACATGGCTCCCCATTTCCCACCCACCTTTACCAACACAGACCCACGTTTCTACAGGAGCCATTTTACTAGGTTTTACTTGGTTAATGTGGGTCACTTTAATGACTTATAATGGGTATGTTTAAAGGATGTTGGCAGGAGGCTTTCACTTACTTTCAGCAACCCTGCTTGCTCTCTGCCAGCACTGCTAGATTTGATGCAGAGCAATCCCTGGCATTGCTTTCAGCATCTTTGCCCTGCCGCCATCTTCACTAAACCAGGCGGCAAGTCATTGAAAGGCAGATGGTGTTGTTGGCTGGCGGTAGCTTTTCTACTTCCACCACTACCTCGGAGTTGGTGGTATTCCCCTCACACCCTTCTTTCATGAATGGCAAATAAATCCCCAGACGAGTGGGGGGAATTCCTTTGGGATCTTAATACCTACTGCCCAGAGCAGTTGGTATCCTTCCAAAGCACTATCTCGACTGCAGGTACATTCTTCAACCAGTCTGACGTCTGCCAATGTGCATCAGTTAGCAATGACTATGAAAATGAGACAGTGGTTCTGCCTCCTGACCTGGCCACCAGAAAGTAGAGTGGTGAGCTCTGCTTCCATTATGTTTCCTAAATGGGGAGTTTAGTGCACTCTGCAACCGAAAGTGTCAACTAAGTTAACTGGCTTGATATTCTTTTAAACGTTTCTGTATAAAGTTATTAATTGTTTGTGAATGTGGCCCACTCTGACATGTCCTTAACTCACTAAACCGGTACAGCACTGACGGAAACAGTGCCAACTATATTCACACGCAGAAAACCCAGCCCATGCATCAGAAGTTCAAAGTTCCCTGACATTCAGGAAATGTACAATATCTATAGCATCAGAGCAAGTGACTCCCACACAAAGATTAGGTACGGCACAGAAGCAACATTGAAAGCTTTACTCACACCATAGACAGGTAACATTAGAGACAGCAACCCTACCTGCTACTATCACACAGAGACCAGGTAAAGCATGGGTGACAGCAGTGATAGCTTCCCTCACAGACACCCATAACAGTCACTAACTAGGTAACAGTACTGCAAAGTTCCCCAAAGCATGAACTTTCTTCACTAATACAGAACATGGGCAGGACCAGCACAGGCCTCCACCGCAAATAGAACAGTTATAGCCTAGGCAGGGACTGTGCAAGCATTCCTCGGACAGACAGTATGGATGGGCCTGTGCAAGCTTTCCTTGGACAGACAGTATGGATGGGCTTGTGCAAGCTTTCCTCGGACAAACAGTATGGATGGGCCTGTGCAAGCTTTCCTCGGACAGACAGTATGGATGGGCCTGTGCAAGCTTTCCTCGGACAGACAGTGTGGGATCATGTATGCCATTGGCTGGGCCAATAGACATGTTCCCCACAAACTAGTGCAGCATGTGCAGGATTACTGAAAGCTTCCCACACAAATAGGTGTGTCATGTTTAAGGCCAGTGCAAGTTTCCCTATCAAAGAGGTACAACATGGACAGGTACAGTGCAAGCCCCATCAGTATTTCAGGACCAGTGCAGGTTTCACATACAAACATCCACAAGAACAGTGTTGGCAAGGCAACTGTCTACAAGGGTCTGTGCATGTTTCTCTCATAAAATGTGTGCAAGTCTAGCACAGATACGACCAGTGCAAAATTCCCTCATACCCTGGTATAGATACACCACGTGCAAGCCAGGGCACATGGTTACAGTGGCAGCACAGTAAGGCCATTGCAAACAAGCTTATAGACATATAAATGCACAGCATGGCCAGAACCAGGACAAGCTACCCTCACACACAACTGGCACAGCATGGACAGGGCCAGTGCAATTTTCATATGCAATGAACAGTTACAACATGGGTGTTGGGCCCATACCTTAATGACTGAAAATGTTCACGCACACAAAGCATTTCAATTCAGATACCCCTCTCTGTCAATCGGAGGCTCTTACCAGGCGCAGGCTGGCAAGAGGGGCAGCTACAAGGAGCATACTGTGCAAATATGCCTGATATCTGCGCAATCTCTCTAGGCAATATCTCGCTGTCTTTTTGTGTGTGAGTGGAAGCGTGAGGTGAAGAAAATGGGGCTGTTGGTAGACACAAACACACACTTTGCCATTTTGAGGGAAAGAGCACTGAATGCAAAGTGCTATCACTGTCCCCTGTATTCATTTTCGTCCTACCTGTCTAATACACATGCCTTGCTTTTAAGTGGCCCTAATTCAGAGGGGCGGATCATTTTTTAGGCATCACATTTCCTATATTCAGTGATGACCTTCCAAAATGTACACTTAGTTGGCTGCCTTCCACTGTAAGCTTAATATAACATTAGATGACCCAAACAAAACGTTGATAGGTTGAGAAATGTGCATTTAAGGTCAATATGCACATATTCTCAGAAAGCATGCTTACCTTGGTTTTATTACCTGCACTAGATAAACCTACACGGCATACAGAGGCAAGCCGAGACTGGCCGTAGCTGCTCAGCATTGTTTGGAAAGTTAGTACAGAAAACTGCAAATAAACTGTGCAGGTTTTGTTTGATAACTTTCCAAGAAATGCTACTTAATGTTTGCAGCTATGGATTTACGCACACATAAAATATGACAACTTGTCAGTATCCTGTGTGCTCAAAGTAGGACATGCTGTCATTTTAAAGTTGCAGGACTAAATATAATTCATCTTGAGAGCAAAACCTGAAACAAACACATCATGGGTCTGTTTTCAGAGCCAGCTTTTCGTGCAAAGAGCTACTACTATCCGAATGTTCATCCTAATGATAATGTTTAAGAAATATTGTTCTGAAAGCACAGCACACGTCGCCGTATTCTGAGGTTGTGAGGAAAAGTCTCATTAGCTCCTTGTTGCAGAACTTGTATAAGACCCCTACACACATCCAATCTCTCGCCTGTTTCTACCCGGGGTGTCTGGAACTACTGGCCCATGCTCCGTCTACAGACGTTCCTGCGGGTATCTACCATGATTATGACCTGCCTGGAGTAAGTGACCAGGGGGTTATGATGTTGTTTTTATCACGACATCTTCCTGTTCGGCCTCCATGTTTTTACTTTTGCACCAGCAATTTTGTGTGCTGTCTGAAAGCAGGTGTAAGTAGGAAATAAGACCACTTCTACTGCCGTGTTAGTGACTCCTAGACCTGTGAGCACTGTGGTTTGCTGCAGTGCATCAGGTAACCACTATATTTTCGATTGGTTTGCTACTTTACAGTAATTGATTACAGAGGCAAAACACTGTGGCCCTCATTACAACACCGGCGCTGAACCATGGCGCTATTAGCACCATGGTTGGTGCCGGTATTGTAACGAGTCCGCCAATGTTCAATGGGGAATTACCACCCCATTCCAAGGTTGGCGGGGCGGTAATTCCCGATTGAACAATGGCCCTTCCCCATTCCCATTTTTGCCCCATAGGGCACAATGGGACTGGGGAAGGCGGTAAGTACAGTACCGCAAATTGCGGTACCGTACTTACCTCAAGAGTCCCTTTGCGGGTCCCTACTTTAACGGCTGGTCTAGACAAGCCGTTCAGGTCGGGTGCCGCAAAGGGACCTCGTAGTAAGGCGCTAAGTGGGTAACGGCGCCGCAGCCTTTTACGGCGCTGTTAACCACTTAGCGCCAGGGTCATAATGAGGCCCTGTGCATATAACATCCCCTTTCGATCCAGCAGCCTAGGAAGCTGGCTAGTTCGCCTATTGCTTGCACCAGCCCTGGGAGTGCGGCATACATATGTAGATTATGACCATGATAAAGGTCTCCAGCTCCAACTACTTATTTGTGTACTAGAATGCCTGCAATAACACTTTAGAACATGCATTGTCAAAGCCAATAGTTTCTGCTGCTGTATAAGCATTTCTATAGGCAGAAACGTCATAACTCTAGGTATACATGCCAATTACCAACTATTCTAATCATATGCCCAGAAAGTACCATCATTTGTCAGGCATTTTACATCATGTTCTCTGGTACTCACACTATGCACCATATATTGGTACCCAATAACAGTAAATGCAACCAAAATCCAGGACACTCACCATATCAACACCCAGGGTACTTATACCTTTACCGGGTATTGCAATAAATACACCAGGTTCTTGCACCATTATCATTACCATCCAATGATCCAGGTATTCACTTCATTATCGACGATATGCACAATTAGCATTGGAGTGCCAGTTTCCATGATGCCCAATTAGGAGGCAGTGCCAGACTTCATTATGCCCGGCTAGCAAAGAAGTGCTTGGATATACTATGCCCGGTTAGTATAGAAGTGCAAGATTCCATTATGCCCAATTAGGACAACAGTGTCAGGCTTGATTATGCATACTTAACACAGAGGGCTATACCAATATGCCAGATGATCACATGCAATAGAAGATTCAAACATGCCCAGCTAGCACAGTAAGACCACATTCCGTTAGTTGTAGTTATCACAGTAAAGCAAGGCACTGTAATGAGCACCATCACCATAAATCCAGGCTTCAGTATACCCATCTAGTACTGCATTTACATATTATGTAGGGGCTCTATGTGTGTGATGCAGCAAAATGTATTTGGTGCTGTGTGAGTGTGCAGTGCTGGCAAAGATGTGCAGCACAGTTCTGCGGGTGGTGTTCATGCATTGCAGTACCAGCGTAGTATGTGCGTGTGTGTGTGTGGGTGTGCAATACACTGCTGGGGTGGTGTGTATGTGTGCATGAGACCTTGTGTAAGCGGTGCTGGAGTGGTGTGTACATCCAGTGCTAAGGGTGATGTGTGTGTAGTGCTGTGGCAGTATGTGCTTGCAGTACTGGGAGTAGCTTTGTGTGCAGTACAATGCAGCGCTGAGGACAATTTGTGTGGTGCTGAAGGTGAACTGTGTGTGTACAGTACAGTGCAAGAGGTGTTGTGCATGTGTGTGTATGTGTGTATAGAGTTCAGTGATGAGGGGTTTTTGTGTGCAGTGTTTGATGCAATGCGTGAAGTGGAGTGTTTGCGGTTGTGTGCCTGCATGCAGTTGTCAAGGGTTTTCACCCATGTTGAATCAATAGACTGGGTAGATGTGGGGATGAGCTGTCGCCACCCATTATTCTATCCCAGAACAAACTAAATCAATAGACTGGGTAGATGTGGGGATGAGCTGTCGCCGCCCACATTCACATTAGAATCCAGGAGAACCGCGCAGTTTGCGCACACCAAAATAGTCACCTAATCTGCCACCCACCAGTGCAAAGAAAGATGGTTCTGTTCAAAAATCTGTTTTTATTGATGTCGAGAAGTTGCTAAAATCATGGGCACAAGACCACTCTAAAGATACAACCTTCTTGTGGGGGGTTCCACATCACCACTCTACTGTAAGGATGCCATCAAAACAATGTTAAGCAAGGATCATATACCATCAAGCAAAATCCCCTTTTGAAATGCAATAATTCAAGACAGATCCCAAAAATGGGTGCAGTACCCGCTTTGGACACAAACTGGCGCTAGCGGTCTAAACTCTTACAGGAGAGCTGTCTTGCAGAACTGTGCATTGATCAGAAGGAGTCTTACTTAATTAAAAGTTCAAAGAGTCTCTGTTCATGGGAGGCATTCACACAAGCCCTGAGCAGCAACAGCCCAGGAAATCACAGGTCTCTGTTAATCAAATGCAGAGTGGCCCCCCTGGTCTGTTGACCTCAGCCTGCTGGACCCAACACAATAGACCCTTGCAATTGAATGGGGTATGTTGATTTTCAGTGTGGACTGTAAAAGGAGCCCTGCCTGAAAGGAGAGACATGTGTTTCCTGAATTACCCAGTTTCTGGGGGAAGGCTCAGACACTTTTGTGGAATAATATTGCAGTAAATATATGTTTAAGTTAAATGCTTCTAAAATATTGTATTAAGCTTACAAAAATGTGCAATTTGGAGATCCTTAATCTAAGAAATGTACCCACAATTCAAGACTTGATTCAACTTTGTACCATGTTCTGAGGCATAACCCCGCTATTTATTGATATTACAGACACTGTGTTTATGCTAGAGACACAGTAAATTACTGGAATATGTGTAGACAGGCGGTGTACATGTGTGTATTTTTTTAATAGAAATCCAATATTGGAAAACCAACTAAAACGAAAATAAGTTGCCATTTGTGAATGCAAGTCCTCAGGAAGATCAGAGTTGGGCCAGAATGTACCTTAAGTCAGCTGTAATATGTACATTTAATGTCAAACAACGGTGTATCTGGGAAGTATGTGTAGTTATGAAAAATGATTTTCTAAGCAAAAGTAAAGGGGCGTTCTTCAATAGATCATAAATGGCTGACATCACTCTGACACTCCATTTCCTTCCCCCAATCAAGGAGGAGAGGGTACTTGGCCAATGATAAATTGTGAAGGGCAGGCTTAGCTATGCCCAGGCACACACCCATTTGCAAAACACATAAAAGGAACATTGAAACCCAGGTAGAGAGATCCATTTTCCATTTCCTTGCGGAGCACGCTGACAGACGAATTCACATCCAGAACATAGAACTTAACTCCAGAACTTGTAGCAGAGGGGCCAACCCACCAGCTAAATCCTATCAGCAGGCCTTCAGAACCTAGCAACCCAAACCAAACTATTCAACAGCCGGGCAAGCTGTTTGAATTCTTTGCCAAGAACTTTTGCCAAAATCAGAGACCAGACGCTGTGAGCAGAACCGCCAGGAGTCCAGTCCAACCGGTTGACCCGATCCGTGACGAAGTCGCATTCCTGTCCAAAATCTAGTGTGAGTACCCAGCTAGCACTGTGCCACAACCAATCTCTTAGTTTAAAATAATCTAATCCAAACTATTTTAACCTATTAGAACTGCCTCATAGAATCATGTCATTCTGTCATCTTTAAAGCTGAAAACTGTCATCTGTCATTCTGAAACTGTGATTTCATTTCTTTTTGCCACGTGTAAAAATATTTGTCTCTTCTTGCATCCCTGAAATCCGTTTCCAACCTAATAATCCCTCATTAATCATTGTAGCGCGGACCTGAAATCATTCCAAGTATCTATCACCTACCCTGAACCTCCTATAGGGAATTAAAAGCAATTTTAGCACATTTCTCACTTCATTGTCATCACATTCAAAGCATTTTGGGCCTGTGTTTAAAACATCTACCTGTTTTCCTCTAAGCTTGCTAGGGGGGGAACTGAATTATATTTGATTGCATTCCTGAGAACTGTGTGGTTTCCTTCCGTCTCTTTACATTGCATAAAGGGGGAGGGGTGAATTGCTACCAGGGGGAAAAGTGATTACATTGTTTTGGTTGAAATCATATCAAGTTTATTTTTTGTACTGCATTTCATTCATCATTGCATTGTCTTTGAAGCCATATGAGCATTCTCAGCTACTTTATCCTCTCCATATCAACTTCTAAGCCATTAAAAAGAGTGTACCACTATAACATTATCCATGGTTGATCAACATCATATTCTCAAGTGTGATATCAAATATTAATTTATCATAAAAGTGTGATATATATATATATATTGTTTAATTTTCAAATAAACCTTTTAATTTGCAAAACAAACCTACTTCTTGGCTCAGTGGGGTCAGGGGGATTCTAAGAGAGGGGTGTTATATAAGGGTTGTCATTCAGAGTAAACGAACTGGACATAAAAATATATCAATAAGGGTTTCCCTCAGCATCCCAGACTAGGCATTGACTTAGCTGCAGTGTTGAATTGAATCCGCTTACAGAGTGGGGGCTCGGAGCCGGGAGATTCTGGGTTAGATTTACCACTTGTGCAGCTTAATACAGTGTGCCAACTGACCGGATACACATATCCGGTTAGATCACCACGCTGTTTTACATTGTGAAAGCACCCCTCAAAGGAACGCTCTAATGAAACGGTCTGTTTTGCAAAATAAAATACACACTTCTGTAAGTCAGGAAGGAACTCAAATTCCAGAATGACGACACTGGTAGACATCAAAATAGCCAGAGAGCACTTCTTACATAAGCTATTTGTGAGAGGTGAATGGACTGAGCACGGCCAGGATGCGTGGTTGCAGGCAATCACACAACAGGTCACTGCAACTGGGTTAGATATCTGGAGAGATCAGGGTCCCTTACATGTGGCCCTGAGTGAACTATACATGGCTCCTAAAGCTAAAGATGAACATGACAAGATGGTTAGGATAGCGGCATATTTGTATCTATAAATGGGAGCCATGCAGGACAAATGTGTTAAAGGACAAGATTAGGCAAATAGGCAACAGATTGCTTTAGAGAAGGCCCCATCTGACCTGGTCTCTTCTGAGCAGAGGATGCACAGAAGCCAGGAGTCAGAAAATGAGAGCAGACAGTATCTCATTAAAATCAAACAGGACATGTGTATCCTGCAACAGGAAAAGTCTGACCAGGATACCAGATTTCTGGCCTTGCAGAAGGAGTACCAAGAAGGTTTGGACTCCCTACTGCAGAGCCAGAAAAAGCTGGAGCAACAATTAGATTTCAATAGGGCATGTGCTGAGCAGGTAGTTACCCTGCAAAGCCATCTAGATAGGGAAAAGGCAGAGAGCAATAAACTGATCCTGAAAGACCTGGATACCCAGGCAGAGTTTGATCAGGAGTGCCAGAAAGCTGGTGCCTTTCAAAGGCAAAGGGACGACTTGGCGGCACAGATGCAGACTCTTAGTCAGGAAAGGGACACCTTAGGCCAGGAAGTCTGCCATTTAAAAAGAAAAATTGAAGAAAATCACTTGGCCCTCCAGGGGCTGGGTGACCTCCAAAAAGAGCATCAGAACTTGTTAGAGCACACCAGGAGGGGGGAAGAGGCTCTGGCAAGAAAGGAGCAGGCCAGTAGGGATGAGACTCAGGAGGTAACCCTCCTGCAGCAAAGACTGGCCCAGTACTCCAGGACCAATCAGGAGGCACAGAGAGAGAATGAGGCTCTCTGCCAGCACAATGATAGGCTCCAGCAACAGGTAGCCATGCAGGAGAGACTGATAGAGTCTAGTAAGGCCTTAACTGAGGAACTGAAAGCACAGGCTCTTGCATTGCAACAGGGAGCAGGGGCTGATAGAGATGAGGTTCGCTGGGAAAGGGAAACGCCTGAGCATAACCTCAGGAGCCCTAGTACCAGAGGCCTTCATCTCTCCAAGTCCCTGGGCTCTGCCACCCCCATGTCCCCTGGCGCACATGAGCACAGGGCCACAGGGATGGCAGATTACTATCCAGCCAAAAGTATGGGGCTCATAGGCCAGTACCACCCAGGAATGGATGGGCGGGCATCCGGGTATGGGCACCTAAGTACAGTGCAATTCAGTGGGGAATCCCAGGAGAGTAGGCCCACTAAGGGCATCCTGAAAACCTCTGCCCAGTTAGGTCAGTGGGGGGGGGGTACCCATCAAATCCTGGTAGCAAGGAGGGATCTGAAGACTCCTCTGAGCGTCACAGGACACAGGAGACCAGGTCCCCACATTCTGCCAGCTATTCCCAGGCTCGCAGAATCCGGGAAAACCTGGAAGATCAGACGGGCACCTCTGGGAGCAGTGCTTCTGAATCAGAGGATGAATGGACCAGGGTTACCCGAACCAAAAAGGCCAATAAGGTGAAAAGGGCCTTGCTTTAAACAGATTAAGGCAATCAGGAGTGTCATCACGCCTTATCATAAGTACGCCAAGTATTCTGTTTGGGAACACTTGGAGCTCTATGAGCAAATGATGGAGACTTTCCATTTGAAGGACAGCAGTAGCTGCATCCAGTACGTCAAATGGACATTCTCCCCTGAATACTCCAGTTTCTTTGCGGGGCTGGAGGACCAAAACCATTCAAGATGGTCCACATATAGGGCGGCCATCTTGAAACATTTTTCTGTACATAGAAATCCCAAAGAGGCTCGCAAGGCAGCCTACAATTTGCAATGTGGGGAGGATCAGGCCCCACAAAAATTTGTTGAAGAATTGAAGCGTGCCTTTGCGCAGACCACCAGAAGGGTGCGCACGGACAGCAGAGAATTCATCAACACATTTTTCCATGCTCTTCCCAAGTACATAATGACCCAGCTCGTGAGAGATTTTCACGAGAAAAGATCGTTAGGCTGGGTCATTGAGCAAGCCACCCGGATCTATGAGGTGCAGAAGCCCATAGAAAATAAAAGTAATGCGCAGAAAAACCCCAAAACCAACAGCACCCCTGCTGCTGCCAAGGTGGCGGAGGTAAGGTTGCCCCCTTTTTAGATTTGGAGATGGGGGGGCCTAAAAACCTGCCTGCGCAGAATAACTCTAACACCAGAAGGCCCTCGGGCCAGTCACAGACAGGGAGTCAAGGAGGTAGTCCCACAAATGGGGTCCCTCGCTCCCCTGATTATGTAAGTCCCCGCTACAAGGGAAACCGACCCATCCTGGGTTATGTGTGGACTCCTCCAGCCCAAGGGGGGGATCCAGTCAAGCACCTAACCCAGAAAACTTCCCTCCAAACTTCCCACAGGAGGGCAGAAATTCACCAAACCCTGGGCCGAACTTTTTCCCCAGGTATCCACAAGGTTTCCAGCCCCAAACTCATCCATCCTTCTTTCCCCAGTTCCCTGAGCCCAGACAACCTAATCCGGGAGAGGGGAGGCCAAGGGTGGAGGGGTACCCAAATCTTTCCAACCCGGGGTATTAACAGAGAAGGGATAGCTACCCTTCCCGGGATCAGCCCAGGGGAGAAAATAGAGCCCCATATCAGCCTGAGCGGGTTTCACAACTTGAGCGGCAGGTCCAAAACATGGCACAGGATCTGAGTCACATGCTGAGGGCGCAACAGAACCCTCAGATGGGCATGCCGGCATAGAACGCCCCAAACTCTGGACCTGGTGCTCCAGAACAATGACGGGGGCAGCACCCCGACAACCCACCGGTTCCCCGGGAGGAGGCACAAGGGGAAGGGGGGTGTAAAGCCTTGGAGGAAGCTTCCTTCCCAACTTGTAAACAGCCCCTGGCAAACCAGGAACCGGAAACAAAATCTCCTACCCCTGAAAGTCTGCCACCCAAGGAGCAGAGAGGAGGTAGGAGAAACAAAGGACCCAAACAGACCCACTTTGTGGAGGAGGTACAGGTCTTTCAATTTGAGGAAGAGGGATCCTCAGAGGATCCTGGGAAAAGGATCTTCTCCTTCAGAGATGGGGGAACTCCTCCCAAAGAAAAATGGGTCCCAAGGGATTCCAATCCAGACTGGGTAGATGTGGGGATTGAGCTGTCGCCGCCCATCATTCTATCCCAGAACCAACAAGACCGAAAACCCCTGGTTCAAACCCATCCTGGTGACTGCCTCCAAAAAGGGGGGGCTGGCCCTGAACTGGAACCAGAGGAACCCAAAACCGCATCAATAGACTGGGTAGATGTGGGGATTAAGCTATCGCTGCCCATCATTCTATCCCAGAACTGACAATACCAAAATCCCATGGGTCAAACCCATCCTGATGACTGCCTCCAAAAAGGGGGGGGGCGGCCCAGAACTGGAACCAGGGGAACCCAAAACCATATCAAATTGCCAATTTTTTCTTTCAGATTCCCGAGACTCTCCACAGAATTCTGCCCAAATTTCTTCTCTCGCAATGTCCAAAACTAAAAAATTGGCCCACCAGTTGTCCAAAAATGTACATTATCTGTGCCCCCTTGAGGAGAAGGAGGGAAGATAGTATGCCCCGGTACAAGTACAGGGGCAGGGTACAATCTTGGCGCTGGTGGACACTGGATCTCAAGCTACCCTTCTGTCCAGAAGGGCCTTTGATGAACTGAATTCAGGTATGGGGGAGAAGTACCAAATTCCCCTCACCTCTCTTCCTGGACAACTCCAGAACTTTGACGGGAAGGAAATTCCCATCGAGGGGACTGCAGAGTTGGACATTAAAATTGGGCGACACAAGGTGAAACACCCGGTCATAGTAGTAACTCCAGAGGGCACCTCTTGTTTACTAGGGAATGACCTCCTGAGAAGGTTGTCACCCCTGATAGATTGCGTAAACAAGGTTCTCTGGACCCAGACTAGCCGACCAATAAAAGTGTCAACCATGTTAGTTTAAACGGCACATGCCACATGGTTGAACAAAAATCTGACCGAGTAGAATTTCACTTCCAGAACAACCAGATTCCAGACGTGACAGTAATAGCAGTAGGACAACAGACTGATGATGGGCGTTCCTCTCTATTTCTGAAAATCAACCTTCCTTCCAGTTTAAGGTGGTATTCCACACTGGAAGGAAACACTCTGAAATTCTTTACTAATCCACAATCAGAAACTCCCACTCCTATAGTCCAGAAAGATGTGAAATCAGCTCAGAGCCTGGCTGATATTCAGCAAATTGGAGATCAGTTGTTCATCCCTGTTCAGTTAAATGATGGGAAGGACTCTGTTCTCGCCCGAGTGTCTGTGAACAACGGTAAGAGCTTCATTAGCGAAGCCATGTTCCGACAACTCCCAAAAGATACAGCCATTCCCACATTCAAACTGATAGACAAATGGGAAATGGACCTGGAAGCACCTAATTCCAAACATCTCCTGCCAAGCAGGTGTATACTCAAAATCTCCATTGGCAACAAGAGCATAGTCCATAATTGTTGGGTCGTGCGAGACGTCACTGCCGCCTTTTACTTAGGCAGTGACATTCTCAATCGCTTTGCCATTAGTTTGGACCTAATAAACTTCAAAGCTTGGTCCCGATTAGCGGATAATCCCATGGGCTTTGATGATCTAGAAAAAGCATTTAGGTCAGCTCAATTGCTACCTTATGTAGTTGAAATTCAGCTGAAAGAGGAAGTCACCATCCCAGAAAGGACCCGACAATTCTCCCTGGAATTGAAAGTTAAAAGAGGACAAACATTGAAAAACCCTGATGCTTATATTCATCTAAATGCTTCTCTCCAACAGCAAGGGTTGGGGGTAAACCCAACACCATTAGTCAACATAGAACATGACACCATTCCAATAGAGGTGGATAACAGTGACTTAAAGAGTATTACTCTAGCCGCAGGCACCATTATTGGAATGGCGGTTGATGACTGACATTTCTCCATTGATTTAGGAAATTAACTGTTAGGACCAATTCCCAAGGACTGTTTTGACAGTGACAGTGAGGACAATACAACACCAGACAGGATTTTCACGCGGCATGGGGGAAACTTCCTGGTGTACACTTCTTGCCCTTATGGTAAGGAAGATGTGACTTGTGACTTCAGGAGGGATGAGGTGATTTTCCAGGTCCATGAGGGCTGCCTTTCCCACCTGAAGCCTCCAGTCCAAATCAGCACTCTGACCAGGGACTTCTCCACCCAGCTGCAGGAGGCCGCTGAGATAGCCAAACCAGAAGTCTTTCCAGGCTTCAGGCAGATGGTGGAAGAGAGAGTCAACCTAGCTGATACCTGTGTGACTCTGGAACAGAAGCAAAAGTTGAAACAAATTTTCTTGGATTTCCAAGATCTCTTTGCGGTAGACTCATATGACTGTGGTCGCACCGACATCCACACAACAACAATTCCCACGGACCCTGGCATGACTCCAGTGTTTGTGAAGCAATATCGCTTGCCTCTTACATCCATGGAGTCCCTTACTGAAATAATTAAGAACCTTGAGTCCTGGGGAAAAATCCGTCCAGTCCACAGCACTTTCAATAATCCGTTGCTGGGAATATTGAAGCCAAACAGCCAGTGGAGACTCTGCGCCGACCTTAGGGAGCTCAACAAACGGGTCCATACTTCCCGATGGCCTCTGCCCTACATTGACCAAGGGCTGGTCCAGATCCAGGGGTCACAGGTATTCACTGCAATAGACCTGACCAATGGATACTGGACCGTGCCTGTCAGTAGGGAGGACCAATACAAACTGGCTTTTACCTTTGGGGGCCAGCAGTACACATGGACCCGGACTCCCTTCGGATACCTCAACTCCGGCAATGAATTCAACATTTTCCTACATAAGGCCATGCCCGACCTGGGTGCGAGGGGTAACCTGGCTTATGTAGATGATGTCCTCATCAAAAGTTCATCTGTGGAGGAACACATAGTGGAGATCCGTTATGTTCTGACGCAGTTGAGGGCCGCCGAAGCAAAACTTTCCTTTCAGAAAGCACAGTGGTGTAGAACCCGTGTTAATTTCTTGGGGCATGAGATTACTCCTCAGGGTCTCTGTCCCCAGGAAAAGAAAGTGGAAGCACCTCAGAAACTGAAAGACCCCACAACTCTGCGGGAACTAAGGAGCCTCCTTGGACTGACTAATTACAGCAGAAAGTTCATTGAAGGCTACGCAGAGATCACTAGACCCCTGATTCATCTCTTGAAGGAGGGGGTCAAGTGGGAATGGGGTCCAGAACAATCCGAGGCAGTAAGACAACTCAAGAGAAACCTCTCACAAGCACCTTGCCTAGCTTACCCTGTCAGAATCAAGGAGTTCTTCCTTGAGACAGGGTTCTCTAATATGTGCGTGACGGCAGTATTATACCAAAAGCATGACAAGGTCAATAAAGTAATCTCCTATGCGAGCAAAACTTTATCCTCTGTGGAGGAAAAATTCAATGATTGTGAGAAGGCAATCCTGGCAACGGTGTGGGCATTGAAGAATTACCGCCCGTTTATCCATGGGGAACACATCATAGTGGAGACTGCACACCAGCCTCTGCAATATCTCCAAAGTGACAGAATCCGGGCCGGAAATGTGAGTAATTCCCGAATTACTTCCTGGATTCTGTCAATGCAAGGCTTTCCTGTGGAGGTCAGATATGGCCAACACAAGAAGAGTCCCCTCGCGCAAGGTCTGGCTGACCTGCATGATTGTGCCAGAGAATCGAGGACGAAAGTCTAAAAATCAAGGACAGCATGGAGGCATACCTTAATTCCCCACACAAAGTCTTTGAAGAAGACAAGTGTGAGGGAATGCCCACTGTTTATGTGGATGGATGCTCTTACCATGTTGACAACAACGGAGAAAAAGAACTCGTGGCCGGTGTAGGGAACGCCTGGGTGAATGAGTCCCCAGAACCCTCCGCTGGATACAAAATTGGTCCCCGAAGTAGTCAGGTGGCAGAATTGATGGCTGTGCATCAAGCCATCCTCACTGCTGTCCAACATCAACTCCACGAACTGGTCATAATCACAGATTCGGATTATGTACAGAACGGGTTCGTGGAGCACCTGGTTAACTGGAAAACCAGAGGCATGCTATGTGCTAATAACAAACCTTTGAAACATGGGAAGTTAATTCAAAACATTGATGATCTGGTCACCTCGAATGGGATGACCATCTACTGGAAGAAGATCAAGGGTCATTCCAAAGTAGAGGGACCAGACAAAACTGGAAATGACTTAGCTGATCAGGTGGCCAAAACCGGGGCCATCCAAGGGGATCTAATATAGATTGAGTCCCTGTTGGGGGAAATCCAGGTCACTGCTATCACTAGGTCCCAGACAAATGCTCACAATGAGCTTTCAACTGCACAATGTAGTAAGGAGACCCCTGATGCTGATTTGATTACAGCTCAGAAGGGGGATCCAATAATTGGTATGTTTTACCAACACATTGAGGACCCTGAGAACTTTCCCCTGACGGATACCGATTACATTGGGAAAGAGGACCATAGAGTGTTGATGAAATGTCCAAAAAGGTTCTGAATCCAATACGGTTTGTTGGTAAGGAAATCCCAAGCTGGCCATGATCAGTGGGTGGTTCCTACCTCATTCCGAAGCCTGATGTTAAGTCATGCCCATGATGCGGCCACCGCCGGTCATAGGGGGTTTCATACAACACTTGAAATCTTAAGAGAGATTGACTTTGTAGGCCCCGTGATTCGCTCCGCTAGGGGGAATAAGTACATGTTGACGGTGACATGCTTGTTTACCAAGTGGGTGGAATGTCTCCCAGCCCCAAATTGCAAGGCAGAAACAGCAGCTGCCCTGATGATTAACCACATCTTTTCACGTTTTGGTCTACCTCAAAGGATTGAGTCAGACAGAGGTAGCCACTTCACAGTGAAGTAATGACAAAGATGTGGGAGATACTGGGGATTAAAAGGAAGCTACACATTGCTTACAGGCCAGCTTCTTCTGGAGCAGTAGAGAGATACAACAGAACCATTGTGAGCATCTTAAAAAAGTTTGTGTCAGATTCTGGGCCAAGTTGGGATATCCGATTACCTCTGGCCCTAATGGCCATCAGATCTACCCCTTCATCTGCAACTAAAATGTCACCATTTGAGTGGATGACCCGACACAAGATGGTGCTTCCCCAGCATTTGCTCTACAGGACCCAAGAGCAGACACTGATAAATGCCTCCACAACTCATGAGTATGTGGAGAATTTAAGGAAACACCTTCAGCATGCTTTTGCCTATGCTCAGCGGAATCTAGAAAGATCAGCTGATAGCATGAAAACCCACTACGACCTGAAGACCACCAGGAAGGAATATACTGTGGGAGACCGGGTCTATCTATACAATTTCCAAAGGAACCAGGCCAAACAGCGAAAATGTTTGCCTACATGGAAGTGACCGTTTGAAATTATAGACAAAATCTCCCCTGTAGCCTACAAGAATCGCATCACCAAAGGAAGTTCGGCAGAAGGTGGAAGACAAGTGGGTCCATATTAATCAGCTAGTGTTGCCATCCCAGGCACACTCTGCAACAACTGGAGGAATCCTCTGGAATCCCAGAGGGGGCCGCTCCAGAGTAATTCAGTTACAACCCTAAAATATCCCACATATAGTCGCTAAAATATGATGATTCTGGAAAGAAAATATTTCCTGTTATATCTTGTTTTTTAAAAATAATACTGCAAAATGTATCCGGATGTATAAAATGTATATGTTCGCCACACCATTAATAGTGGTGGAAAAATGTCTACGAATAGGTATTGCCGCTTTTGCTTTATCATCCTAGGAGAGATGAAACAATGGAGACTGACTAAGGAGGACGACCGGGGACCGGGAGCAAAGATCTGAGGGGCCCGGGGTACCGCCCAATATTCCCATCAGGACTGGCGAGGAGAACCGATCGATCCAACCGAATGGAGGAAAAGATGCTGAACTGTGCCATCTACGGAATTGGAAGAAGATG
Organism: Ambystoma mexicanum; assembly: GCF_040938575.1. Taxonomy (NCBI): domain Eukaryota; kingdom Metazoa; phylum Chordata; class Amphibia; order Caudata; family Ambystomatidae; genus Ambystoma; species Ambystoma mexicanum. The sequence goes on along the minus strand of NC_090930.1, from coordinate 139,809,658 downwards.
ATGCGGACATACAAGCGCGTGGATCAAAAACATCCTTTGCACCCGACTCCCCCTCGACTCGAAATCAAAGCGCAGTCGGGCGGGGGGGCTTGTCAAGGGTTTTGACCCATGTTGAATCAATAGACTGGGTAGATGTGGGGATGAGCTGTCTCCGCCCATTATTCTATCCCAGAACAAACTAAATCAATAGACTGGGTAGATGTGGGGATGAGCTGTCGCCGGCCACATTCAGGCCAGAATCCAGGAGAACTGCGCAGTTTGCACACACCAAAATGGTCACCTAATCTGCCACCCACCAGTGCAAAGAAAGATGGTTCTGTTCAAAAATCCGTTTTTATTGATGTCAAAAAGTTGCTAAAATCATGGGCACAAAACCACTCTAAAGATACAACCTTCTTGTGGGGGGTTCCACATCACCACTCTTCTGTAAGGATGCCATCAAAACAATGTTAAGCAAGGATCATGTACCATCAAGCAAAATCCCCTTTCGAAATGCATTAATTCAAGACAGATCCCAAAAATGGGTGCAGTACCCGCTTTGGACACAAACCGGCGCTATCGGTCTAAACTCATACAGGAGAGCTGTCTTGTAGAACTGTGCATTGATCAGAAGGAGTCTTAGTTAATTAAAAGTTCAAAGAGTCTGTTCATGGGAGGCATTCACACCAGCCCTGAGCAGCAACAGCCCAGGAAATCACAGGTCTCTGTTAATCAACTGCAGAGTGGCCCCCCTGGTCTGTTGACCTCAGCCTGCTGGACCCAACTCAATAGACCCTTGCATGGGGTATGTTGATTTTCAGTGTGGACTGTAAACAGAGCCCTGCCTGGAAGGAGAGACATGTGTTTCCTGACTTACCCAGTTTCTGGGGGTGGGCTCAGACACTTTTGTGGAATCATATTGCAGCAAATATATGTTTAAGTTAAATGCTTCTAAAATATCGTATTAAGCTTACAAAAATGTGCAATTTGGAAATCCTTAATCTAAGAAATGTACCCACAATTCAAGACTTGATTCAACTTTGTACCATGTTCTGAGGCAAAACACAGCTATTTATTGATATTACAGACACTGTGTTTATGCTAGAGACACAGTAAATTACTGGAATATGTGTAGACAGGCGGTGTACATGTGTGTATTTTTGATAGAAATCCAATATTGGAAAACCAACTAAAAACGAAAATAAGTTGCCATTTGTGAATGCAAGCCCTCAGGAAGATCAGAGTTGGGCCAGAATGTTCCTTAGGTCAGCTGTAATATGTACATGTAATGTCAAACAACTGTGTATCTGGGAAGCATGTGTAGTTATGAAAAATGATTTTCTAAGCAAAAGTAAAGGGGCGTTCTTCAATAGATCATAAATGGCTGACATCACTCTGACACTCCATTTCCTTCCCCCAATCAAGGAGGAGAGGGGAACTTGGCCAATGATAAGTCGTGAAGGGCAGGCTTAGCTATGCCCAGGCACACACCCATTTGCAAAACACATAAAAGGAACATTGAAACCCAGGTAGAGAGATCCATTTTCCATTTCCTTGCGGAGCACGCTGACAGACGACTTCACATCCAGAACATAGAACTTAACTCCAGAACTTGTAGCAGAGGGGCCAACCCACCAGCTAAATCCTATCAGCAGGCCTTCAGAACCTAGCAACCCAAACCAAACTATTCAACAGCCGGGTGAGCTGTTTGAATTCTTTGCCAAGAACTTTTGCCAGAATCAGTGACCAGACGCTGTGAGCAGAACCGCCAGGAGTCCAGTCTAACCGCTTGACCCGATCCGTTACGAAGTCGCATTCCTGTCCAAAATCTAGTGTGAGTACCCAGCTAGCACTGTGCCAAAACCAATCTCTTAGTTTAAAATAATCTAATCCAAACTATTTTAACCTATTAGAACTGCCTCCTAGAATCGTGTCATTCTGTCATCTTTAAAGCTGAAAATTGTCATCTGTCATTCTGAAACTGTGATTTCATTTCTGAAAAACTACCTTCACAAAATCGTCCGTATCTCCAGAACCGTTTGTGCTAGGAGCGAGTTCTAACTGTCATCTTAAAGCTAAGAATCTGAGCTTTCCAACAACCTTGCTACTCCTTATAGTGCCTCCGTAATCTCGCCCGACAGAAAATTTGCCGCAATTTGACATTTTGGTTCATTTTAGCCACATGTAAAAATATTTGTCTTTTCTTGCATCCCTGAAATCCGTTTCCAACCTAATAATCCCTCATTAATCATTGTAGCGCGGACCTGAAATCATTCCAAGTATCTATCACCTACCCTGAACCTCCTATAGGGAATTAAAAGCAATTTTAGCACATTTCTCACTTCATTATCATCACATTCAAAGCATTTTGGGCCTGTGTTTAAAACTTCTACCTTTTTTCCTCTAAGCTTGCTAGGGGGGGAGCTGAATTATATTTGATTGCATTCCTGAGAACTGTGTGGTTTCCTTCCCTCTCTTTACATTGCATAAAGGGGGGGGGGGTGAATTGCTACCAGGGGGAAAGTGATTACATTGTTTTGGTTGAAATCATATCAAGTTTATTTTCTGTACTGCATTTCATTCACCATTGCATTGTCTTTGAAGCCATATGAGCATTCTCAGCTACTTTATCCTCTCTATATCAACTTCTAAGCCATTAAAAAGAGTGTATAACTATAACATTATCCATGGTTGATCAACATCATATTCTCAAGTGTGATATCAAATATTAATTTATTATAAAAGTGTGGTATATATATATATTGTTTAATTTTCAAATAAACCTTTTAATTTGCAAAACAAACCTACTTCTTGGCTCAGTGGGGTCAGGGCGATTCTAAGAGAGGGGTGTTATATAAGGGTTGTCATCCAGAGTAAACGAACTGGACATAAAAATATATCAATAAGGGTTTCCCTCAGCATCCCAGACTAGGCATTGACTTAGCTGTAGTGTTGAATTGAATCCGCTTACACAGTGCAGGGATGGTCTGAGTGCAGTAAAGTGAGTGCTAACGTTTGTGTGTGCAGCATGGTGTCCGTGTTGTGTGGATGCAGTGTAGGGGTGGTGTTAGTGCAGAATAGGTCTAGAGGCAGTGTGTGCAGAGCAGTGTTGGGTGTTGTGCATGCATATTGCAAAGATGGTGTGAGTGCAGAGCAGTGTTGCGGTTGTGTTCATGTCTGTAGTGCAGTGGGGTGGTTTGATTGTAGATCAGTGTGGGTGTGCAGTGGGGAGGGGTGTATTTGCATTGCTGAGCCATGTAGGTGTACAGTGCAGTGGGAAGGGATGCTGCCAAACTCGTAATGAGGCCCAGTTTCTCTTTATACTGTCCTATTGGGAAATTATATTTCAATATTTCTCCTAGTTGGAGAAGATAACCTTAACAGTTTTATTTTTGTTAAACTGTGCAGGAAAGAGAAACCATGTAATCTTGTGTTTCCGAGAAGGTGACATTTTGCAAAATAAGGTTTTATTAAAATGGCATTCATTTGATTTAGAAAATTATACAATTACAGCAATTTTAAGTGTATATCAAGGCATTTTTACAGTGAATCATACAGAGTATGATGTGACATTTTAGGCTTAACGCTCAAAGAGTTTCACTATCATTGGAAAGATGCTCTGCAGATTGTTTTTGAGTTTTTTCGAATTTACCCTCCAACCTCTGACAAGAATGTGGGCAGGGGAGGGAGGGGGTTGTTGACAGCATTCAGCTGTACACCCACTGCCCCGCCCCTACTCTGCCAGGGCAATGACCTTAATGAGCACTGCACGTTAAGAAAAGCTGTGTCTAGTTGAATTTGGATCCCTTGGAAAAAGAAATGCACATTTCTGAAAAAATAAATACACGGCCCTGCTTTACAATTGCAAAACATAAACAGCCCTTCTTTCCCTTTGCTCACATTGTGGGAGGATACATCCTATTGTAGCCCCCCTGCTTAAAATTCTGGGGGGGATTTATTCCCCCTGTCCCCCCATTTCCTACACTCATAGCTGCTCCTGAGCTTTTGTCGCATTGTGTTAATATAGATCTCCTTCAGTGATATTTGCATAATCATATCCTGAAAAATCTTATATGGCACATAAACATGCGCAGTGCTTCCTTTCTACGTACACGTGCTTCTTTTCTTTCTCTATTTGCTGCTTACCAGACAATACGTATCCAAAATTGACAAAGGCTTTGCTTTTTAAGCAGGCAGTGTCCAAGTTACAAATTCGTCTCCTCTCTGAGCCACACACATTTTTCAGACAATGGAGTATATCCCTACGTTACCCAATTAAAAATCGAACATTCTGAATTCAGATGTGTCACTTCTCCACTGAACTTTTTATATTTATCAGTCTGTAACTATGTAACTACTGTTTTAACTCTAATCATAGTAGGTGGGCCGGCTTTTTGATAAAGCACATGTGTCATTTGATCTGCTCATACACAATTTGTTGTGTAACTGTAACTGCAAAACATCCCTGGTAAACACTTGTTTGGGACCCAACAGCAGGAATTGGGAACCTGCTGATAAGGGCAACACAGGGATCAGGGGGGGTTTAAAATCCCGGGGTGGAAAATGTGTCAGGCCGCGAGACAGAGGGATCTCATCTTTGCTTCTTTTGGAAACGGATACGACCAGTTAATGAGTGCCTTCCCTCTGCCTGCAGTCTAGGATGGCTTCTAATGAGCATAGAAGAAGGCTGCTCGGAGAGGGCGCGTCAAAGCCACGAGCGGCACAAAAGCTGAAACCGGCACGTGAGATCAAGAGAGAAGGATCTGAGACGGATCCCGGGCAGTAATGACCTGTTACCAGTGGTGCATGGAAATAGAACACGCCAATGCTCCTGCTGACAGGCATGAAACAGGTGACATCAATAAAGTGGCATATCAAGGGATCTTTGACAACTTTCTAGGCTGTATCTCTGATATACTTTTTGTCTCAGGAACTACTATTGGTTGCTTGTGTCTGCAAAGATGTTTGATCCGAAAGGTGCAAAAAGGAAGTAAGGAGCCCACACTGTTTTGACAGCTGTTGGCTATGTTCTATGCTTAACACATTGTTTGGCGCCCATCGTCTGGCCTGCCAGCCCTTCCTGTGCCTCTGGGATGCCTTTTTAGAGACCTTTCCCTTGCAGGCTGTCAAGGAACTGGCACCCATTAACGTGACCTACATCTCCCATCTTTCGAACTTCTCCCTATTAACTGGGATCCTCCCAACCTGTTGTAATGTAGGCACCAGATCTACCACTCCTAAAGAAAACCTAGGAAACCTATGTGCTGGTCTACTAAACACAATCTGCCAACCACCAACCTGCGTACATCCTCCATCTTTATTCTAAAATACTAGAGCGTGTTGTGTTCAACCACATCAGCACCTACCTGGACTTGGATGAACTCAGAAACCCCATCCAGCTAGGGTTCCGCAGGTGTCACTCCACTGAGTTCACTCATGTCTCTAACTTGCTTACCACTGCTTACCACTCAAATCGTTCCTCTATATGTATCCTCCTTAATCTCTCCACTGCCTTCAGTTTGGTTCACCCCTCATCACTCTTCCTTACTCTCTCTCAATTCGACTTTCAAGACACTGCTTTGGCCTGGATTGCCTCCTATTTAGCCGGCCGCCCTGTTCCATTTCCTGGAGTGCCGATTTATCCGTAATCACTATAGCAGTCGTGGAACCTCAGGGGTCTGTCCTTGCTCCCTTCCTCTACACATAATCCCTTGGAGTCTCATCTCACCCTAAGTATTCTGTCATCATCCCATGCCAACAACACCCACATCATTTCCTTTATACCAGAACCTCCCTCTTAGACCACCAACTTCTTAACCGCCATTGGATGACACTTCACTGCCTGATGCTTAGTTCCTACAAATCTGCAGTAATCTATCTTCTGGCTATTAGTGCTCCACCCTTTCTTCCCTCTCCGTTTCACACCCCCTGCCATCCACACACTATCCCTAATGGCCTGCAACGTCAGGGTTCTCTTTGATAACGATCTGAAAATACAACACTTCGTCACTTCCACATCTGTGACAGCTACACTCAATCCTCAGCATCTGTAAAGTCCATTGGCTTTCTCACCTTCTACTGGGCAGGACTATCCTGTGCTCCTTTGTCCTCAGCAGGCTGGACTAATGCTCCAGCTTCCTCATGGCACTCCTTCTTGTTAACCCTACTTGACAAGGTCCTATAGCTGTGCTGAGCTAGGGTGAGCTGTTCTAGAATCATCGATCACTCATGCATTCCGGCTTCTGGTATCGAAATTCCTGTACTGCCCCATATCTGGCTAACTCCATCTTACTCTACTGGCCCCCTCACACTGTGACACCTCTTGCTCTCCTTAAACCTTCTGTTTTCTGCCATCACTATCATGGATGTAATTTCACCAAAATGCCAGGGGTAGAGGAAGTGACATCACATGACCCTTGACCTCTGATGACATCACAGGAGGTGATGTCATTTGACCCCACCCTGAAGTGATATCGCAGGAAGCGATGGAGCTCAACCTTTCACCCCTTGACAAAACAGGAAATGGCATCACATAGCATAGTACACTACAGAAAATATGTTTATGATATCACTATAATGTGATGTCAATTTCATACAAGAATGGATCGCCATATGTATTGTTAGGATCATTGTGTATAGACCCATATTACCAAATTACTGTGAATGCAAGCAGACGTCCATGGCCAAATGATAATGATGTGTTATTATATAGCACTTACCATTAAGCGCTTTATATAGGAAAAATATGCCCCCAATATCACCCAACCTGTGTTGGTACTCATTTATCGACCTCAGAAGGATGGAATCAGTGACTCACCCCCAGAATTGTGCCTGAAATGAACCTTTAATGAGTCTAGCAATTATTGTATATAATTCCAGACAGACACATTATTTGGTATTTCTATTCTTTCTTATTTAGGGTCAGTGCTGAAAGTGTTAGACTTTTCTTCTTTTTTTAGAGGCCTGAACAAGAAAATCAGTCACTCCAGAAGTAAAGAGCCACATGGTGCTGGCCACAGCCCAGGAGCTTGCACTACAAAAAAAAAGGAAACTTTTCATTTTTTTTTAGGGGTAGCCAGGGAGACCACAGGGGTAGCAAGGGAGACATTAGAGGTCGCAGTTGCGACCTCTGGCGACCCCTAAATGACGTCCCTGATCGCTATGCTACCTCTCAAACATTCCCTTTTTACCGCTCCACTGCAACAATCTTTCCGCCAAGGCATCAGTCCCCACTAAACGGACGCCTCCTCCCACTTCGAGGAGCTTGGATGTGGCCATGGCTCTTCCACTCCTCTTCAGATCCCCAAGCTCTCCTTACTCCCTCGCTCTAATCTTGTCTGGTCTGGATTGTCTCCTGTCACTGTCCCACTTCCTCCCAACTGCAATGAGTTCATGTAACCGTCCCTGGTACACTTTACAAGGCACCCAGGCATAGCAATGCCCACTCAGCCACAAGTGCATATGTACAGAGTACGCCTTTCCATAGTGAGAAATAGAAAATAAAATAACAGTACAGTTGGTACATGTTAGTGTTATTCAATGTATTAATCCCATAGTGGGTAACTGCTAGTACCCATGTCTGATAAATGGGCTCCTATAATGGCACATAGTGCCTTCACAGTGCCTGTAAATACCTTTGAAAAGACATTACGAGTTTGGTGGTACGTTTTGTTGAATTACTGCCAAACTTTATTACAATTACTGCCACTTGGTCTGGTGGTAAATCTGGCAGATTGCAAGTGGTGGTAAGGTAGACTAGTCGCCATTCATGGAGCTAATAGAATTCTGGAGTAAATATCCCAGGTGCCAACTCTGCCTGCATCTATTCCTCCATTTTGTTAAGCTACAGAAGAGGAAATATTACCAGCTAGGTGCTGAAGGAATTACCTCTGCTTCACCGGCAAACTCGTAGTAAGGCAGCAGGGCAAGAAAAGTGGCGGTAACAGGATTACTGAGCCCCATTAAAACCATAGCATTGCAGGGGGTAAAATAAAGTGGCGGTAACAGTTACTGAGCTCTATTATCTTTCTCCTGGTCAGAGCGGCCCTCAATCCCTGATAAAAGAATCTCTTTTACGAAGTTATTATTATTATTTTATTTATTGAGTGCCGACCTAGCTTCGAGAAGCAGAGGTATACAACAATACAGATGCATAACAGCGCTTTACATAGGTGTACAGCAGTACAGATCTATAAAGGAGCACTTTTCAGAGGTAACAACAGAACAGATTTGTAGCAGGGGTGGGATACAGAGGGGCACATTGCTCTTTTTTATTGCCGGAAACTACCATCTCATCAACACATCGCACCACTATTTTGTCTTCAAATTATCTTTGATATATAGTTGATAGAGCAGTATGAGATGATTTCTATCATGTCCCCACTTGTCTTCCAACAGCGGCTGAAGAAACAGGATCTTCAAATGGATATTGTAGCGAATACACATGTATTGAACCATGTCGGGCACTGCACCTGAGGCATACCCTATTTAGTATTTTCACACATTGCAGGTCTCAGGTTGTACATTTGAAGTCATTTCTAATAGTAATAACTGCTCGACTACTGTGTCTCTTGCCCTTCTTCACTTTTCACAAGGTGGTGAAGGCGAGGAGCCTCGTTCCTTTTTATCGCTAGTGCTTTTTTTTCTTTTTCCAAGGTCAAGGTACGAGGAGTGAAAAAGACTTGCCCAGACATTAAAACATGTTTTCGTGCGTTATGGCTTTAAAACACATGGGGGCCAATTCATAGAATTCGGCGCACAAGTGGCGCACGCGGCTGGCGCACAGTGTGCGCGTGCGGCAGTCTGCGCCAGCCGCGTGCGCCGAAACACATTCAGGCGCACAGCGTATTCATGGATTCCAACATCCACAACCAGCCGTGGCGCAGAGTGGCGCAGCGACCCTGCAGCAGCGTCAGTTACGCCCCCAAGAACGCCCCTCGCGCAGGGAAAAGCCATCAAAATCCCCAATCCAGCGCAAAGGGCAGCAGCAAACGCAGAGCGGGGAGCGTGTATTTCAGGGGTGTGCGGGTGTTCCCACACGCGATAGGCCTGGGTACGTGTATCACAGGGGTGCGCGAGAAAATCTACACGCGATTGGCCTGGGTACGTGGATTTCAGGGGTGCGCGAGAAATTCTACACGCGATTGGCCTGGGTACGTGTATTACAGGGGTGCGCGAGAAAATCTACACGCGATTGGCCTGGGTACGTGTATTACAGGGGTGCGCGAGAAAATCTACACGCGATTGGGCTGGGTACGTGGATTTCAGGGGTGCGCGAGAAATTCTACACGCGATTGGGCTGGGTACGTGTATTACAGGGGTGCGCGAGAAATTCTACACGCGATTGGGCTGGGTACGTGGATTTCAGGGGTGCGCGAGAAATTCTACACGCGATTGGGCTGGGTACGTGGATTTCAGGGGTGCGCGAGAAATTCTACACGCGATTGGGCTGGGTACGTGGATTTCAGGGGTGCGCGAGAAATTCTACACGCGATTAGGCTGGGTACGTGGATTTCAGGGGTGCGCGAGAAATTCTACACGCGATTGGGCTGGGTACGTGGATTTCAGGGGTGCGCGAGAAATTCTACACGCGATTGGGCTGGGTACGTGGATTTCAGGGGTGCGCGAGAAATTCTACACGCGATTGGGCTGGGTACGTGGATTTCAGGGGTGCGCGAGAAATTCTACACGCGATTGGCCTGGGTACGTGTATTACAGGGGTGCGCGAGAAATCCTACACGCGATTGGGCTGTGCGAGTGGGGCAGTGTATTACGTTGGTGTGCGGGAAGTTGAAGAGGTGAATTGCCAGTGTGGGTCCTCCCAGGTCTCCCCTCTACCCCCTCCACGACCTCTGCAGGCAGCCCACACCACAGGGGACTACCCTGCACCCCTGGTCATGTCCCGCAGGCAGCCCATCCACCATGGGCATGCCCCCCAGCCAAGCCACATGTCCCCTTGCACCCCCACCCCCCAGCACCGTGGGGCACCTGCCAGCAGGCCCCAACCATGTCCCACTCATGTCCCCTTGCACCCCCACCCCCCAGCACTGTGGGGCACCTGCCAGCAGGCCCCCAACCATGTCCCACTCATGTCCCCTTGCACCCCCACCCCCCAGCACTGTGGGGCACCTGCCAGCAGGCCCCCAACCATGTCCCCCTGCACCCCCACCCCCCAGCACTGTGGGGCACCTGCCAGCAGGCCCCCAACCATGTCCCACTCATGTCCCCTTGCACCCCCACCCCCCAGCACCGTGGGGCACCTGCCAGCAGGCCCCCAACCATGTCCCACTCATGTCCCCTTGCACCCCCACCCCCCAGCACTGTGGGGCACCTGCCAGCAGGCCCCCACTCATGTCCCCCTGCACCCCCACCCCCCAGCAAGGTGGGGCACCTGCCAGCAGGCCCCCAACCATGTCCCCCTGCACCCCCACCCCCCAGCACTGTGGGGCACCTGCCAGCAGGCCCCCAACCATGGCCCCTTGCACCCCCACCCCCCAGCAGGCCCCCACTCATGTCCCCCTGCCCCCAGGTCCTGACGAAACGCAATCATGGCAGTAATGGGCAGCATACCCAGCACAAACACCCAGCCAAGGATTGCATCCACCCACATAGTAGATGCAATTACATGATACAACCCCAATGGCAAGTATGTAAATGAACACATGTCCGTCACACACACATACACAATGGGTGCAAGTGAATGTCAAAACCCATATCATGACATGCATGAAACCAATGAGAAAATACCACAAATGTAAGTAATAAATGTATGTATTAAAGATGAAAATGAAGTAAAGAAATAAAACACACAACAATGGGGATGACAAAACAAATGGTCCATGTCCGAGAACTAATAGAAAAAATCAAAAAACAAAGGAATCCAAAAACTAATGTAGTCCAAAGCAAAATAATGGGGGGGAAAAATAAGGAAAAACCATTGCCTCATGGTGAACACAAATATAAATCCAACAAATGTTTTCCAAACATCAAACTATGTACAAGAATATCCCAGGGTCCATGAGCCCAACACCATAAATGAAACCTACTACTACTAACTAATAAAAAAAATATATACAGAAAAGTGGCCATTGTCCGAGCGGTCCAAAAAAAACTTAAAAAATAAAGGAAACCTAACACTAACTAACTAAAGAACTATATACAATGGCAGCGGGCAAGTCCTGCGGCTCACTCTGTGATGTTGCCGGCCAGGGCATCATCGAACTCCATGTCGATGTCCCGGAGGCGGGACTCTGTCCTGGCCCCGAGGTCTCGCAGGGACAACCCCGTGTCCACCTCAAACTCCCTGCGAGCTTCCTCGAGGCACTCAGCCCGCCTCAACGCCCGACGCATGGAGAACTCCGCCCTGACCATGGTGAGCCGCTCCTCTTCCGCCCGCTGCCGCTCCGCACCTATCCGCTGGACCAACTGCTCCCACACGGAAGACACTGCCATCCCAGGGTTCTCCTGCCCTCCGGCCGATGCCTGCCCCTCTGATCTTGATGGCCCCGAGCCATGATGCCTCCCACGTCGAGCCTGCTGCTGCCTCCGACGCCACTGCCTCTGCCAGCACGACGGCATCCAGGCTGATGGAATCCACCGATGCCGTCGTGCACGTGCCCTGCCAGATGATGCCGGCACATCCTCCATCTGCAGGGGGACAGTTGCTGGTGTGTCCACCCCTGCTGGACCTTCGACTCCCGACTGTGGCAGGGATGGGGTCCCCACCGAGCTGGCTGCGTTGGTCGGGGCAGGAGCACGACTGGCGCATAGCCTCCACAGAGGAGGAGAGGGTCGCCAGAAGGCCACAAATGGTTCACGTACGCACGGTGCTCTTCGTGATGATGTGCATGCTCCTCCCGGAAGCATGCACCTCATCACGAATGCCAGCCGTGCACAATGCGACACCAATCAGGACCCTCTCCACACGGCCAGGGGTCCCCTCGTCCGCAGGTAGAGGAGTGTCAGATGACATGGACATCTCCCCTACCTGCGGACAGGCCTGGGATGGGGCATCCCTGCTGGTGCATGGTGGTGCACTCACAGGGTCAGGGACAGCGACATGCACAGGCCCCTCCACGGTGACCTGTGCTGCCTCCTGCCCCTGGCCCTGGACTGCACCACTTGCACCAGCAGGGATGCCCCCACCAGGCCCCATGTGTGCCCCAGTGGCGGCCTCCTCCTCCTCTGTGCAAACCACCAACCTGGATGGCTCCTCACCGTCTCCCACCGTAGCTCACCCACCCCTTCCGCTGCAGCCGTGGGGGCATCCCCGCCGCCTTGCTCCACAGCGCCGTCTCCGCCCTCTTCTTCACTAGCCGCTGCGTAGAGGGAGACAAAGAACACAAGCATCAGGGCACTGTACAATGGTCCCCTAGACAGGAAGCAATAGCACCTCCACGGCGACCTGTGCTGCCTCCTGCCCCTGGCCCTGGACTGCACCACTTGCACCAGCGGGGATGCCCCCACCCCCCAGCACCATGGGGCACCTGCCAGCAGGCCCCAACCATGTCCCACTCATGTCCCCTTGCACCCCCACCCCCCAGCACTGTGGGGCACCTGCCAGCAGGCCCCCAACCATGTCCCACTCATGTCCCCTTGCACCCCCACCCCCCAGCACTGTGGGGCACCTGCCAGCAGGCCCCCAACCATGTCCCCCTGCACCCCCACCCCCCAGCACTGTGGGGCACCTGCCAGCAGGCCCCCAACCATGTCCCACTCATGTCCCCTTGCACCCCCACCCCCCAGCACCGTGGGGCACCTGCCAGCAGGCCCCCAACCATGTCCCACTCATGTCCCCTTGCACCCCCACCCCCCAGCACTGTGGGGCACCTGCCAGCAGGCCCCCACTCATGTCCCCCTGCACCCCCACCCCCCAGCAAGGTGGGGCACCTGCCAGCAGGCCCCCAACCATGTCCCCCTGCACCCCCACCCCCCAGCACTGTGGGGCACCTGCCAGCAGGCCCCCAACCATGGCCCCTTGCACCCCCACCCCCCAGCAGGCCCCCACTCATGTCCCCCTGCCCCCAGGTCCTGACGAAACGCAATCATGGCAGTAATGGGCAGCATACCCAGCACAAACACCCAGCCAAGGATTGCATCCACCCACATAGTAGATGCAATTACATGATACAACCCCAATGGCAAGTATGTAAATGAACACATGTCCGTCACACACACATACACAATGGGTGCAAGTGAATGTCAAAACCCATATCATGACATGCATGAAACCAATGAGAAAATACCACAAATGTAAGTAATAAATGTATGTATTAAAGATGAAAATGAAGTAAAGAAATAAAACACACAACAATGGGGATGACAAAACAAATGGTCCATGTCCGAGAACTAATAGAAAAAATCAAAAAACAAAGGAATCCAAAAACTAATGTAGTCCAAAGCAAAATAATGGGGGGGAAAAATAAGGAAAAACCATTGCCTCATGGTGAACACAAATATAAATCCAACAAATGTTTTCCAAACATCAAACTATGTACAAGAATATCCCAGGGTCCATGAGCCCAACACCATAAATGAAACCTACTACTACTAACTAATAAAAAAAATATATACAGAAAAGTGGCCATTGTCCGAGCGGTCCAAAAAAAACTTAAAAAATAAAGGAAACCTAACACTAACTAACTAAAGAACTATATACAATGGCAGCGGGCAAGTCCTGCGGCTCACTCTGTGATGTTGCCGGCCAGGGCATCATCGAACTCCATGTCGATGTCCCGGAGGCGGGACTCTGTCCTGGCCCCGAGGTCTCGCAGGGACAACCCCGTGTCCACCTCAAACTCCCTGCGAGCTTCCTCGAGGCACTCAGCCCGCCTCAACGCCCGACGCATGGAGAACTCCGCCCTGACCATGGTGAGCCGCTCCTCTTCCGCCCGCTGCCGCTCCGCACCTATCCGCTGGACCAACTGCTCCCACACGGAAGACACTGCCATCCCAGGGTTCTCCTGCCCTCCGGCCGATGCCTGCCCCTCTGATCTTGATGGCCCCGAGCCATGATGCCTCCCACGTCGAGCCTGCTGCTGCCTCCGACGCCACTGCCTCTGCCAGCACGACGGCATCCAGGCTGATGGAATCCACCGATGCCGTCGTGCACGTGCCCTGCCAGATGATGCCGGCACATCCTCCATCTGCAGGGGGACAGTTGCTGGTGTGTCCACCCCTGCTGGACCTTCGACTCCCGACTGTGGCAGGGATGGGGTCCCCACCGAGCTGGCTGCGTTGGTCGGGGCAGGAGCACGACTGGCGCATAGCCTCCACAGAGGAGGAGAGGGTCGCCAGAAGGCCACAAATGGTTCACGTACGCACGGTGCTCTTCGTGATGATGTGCATGCTCCTCCCGGAAGCATGCACCTCATCACGAATGCCAGCCGTGCACAATGCGACACCAATCAGGACCCTCTCCACACGGCCAGGGGTCCCCTCGTCCGCAGGTAGAGGAGTGTCAGATGACATGGACATCTCCCCTACCTGCGGACAGGCCTGGGATGGGGCATCCCTGCTGGTGCATGGTGGTGCACTCACAGGGTCAGGGACAGCGACATGCACAGGCCCCTCCACGGTGACCTGTGCTGCCTCCTGCCCCTGGCCCTGGACTGCACCACTTGCACCAGCAGGGATGCCCCCACCAGGCCCCATGTGTGCCCCAGTGGCGGCCTCCTCCTCCTCTGTGCAAACCACCAACCTGGATGGCTCCTCACCGTCTCCCACCGTAGCTCACCCACCCCTTCCGCTGCAGCCGTGGGGGCATCCCCGCCGCCTTGCTCCACAGCGCCGTCTCCGCCCTCTTCTTCACTAGCCGCTGCGTAGAGGGAGACAAAGAACACAAGCATCAGGGCACTGTACAATGGTCCCCTAGACAGGAAGCAATAGCACCTCCACGGCGACCTGTGCTGCCTCCTGCCCCTGGCCCTGGACTGCACCACTTGCACCAGCGGGGATGCCCCCACCAGGCCCCATGTGTGGCTCAGTAGCGGCCTCCTCCCCCTCTGTGGAAACCACCAACCTGGATGTCTCCACGCCGTCTTCCGCCGGTGCAAGCCCCTGTGGGGGCTCACCCACCCCTTCCGCTGCAGCCGTGGCGGCATCCCCGCCGCTCTGCTCCACAGCGCCTTCTCCGCCCTCTTCTTCACTTGCCACTGTGTAGAGGGAGACATAGAACACAAGCATCAGGGTACTGTACAATGGTCCCCTAGACAGGAAGCAACAGCAGATGAGTGGCACTGTCATACATCACTTCCATCATGTCCCTCCACAACACATGGGTCAGTGCAGGAAAAACACATACAGTAACAGGCATGGCGCATGCCATGGACATTGGCATACATGACCAAGGGACTCATGATTCATACAATGTTGGTTTTAAACTCACATGCATCATGGGTCTTGCCATCACATGCACACACCTCACCGTAGTTCCATCCATCTGGCCTCGTACACCACAGACGCAGTGGATACAAGGATGACTAGGCTGCATCAGTGAATCTGAACATTGTCACAGACATGTGTCATGCATCCATGGCATTTACAAGTCACAGACACGCAGGTCAGACACACACACATGAACACCATACGTGTACATGGGACCAGCACCCATCCCTCACCCCCACCCATGTCCAGGAACAGAGACTGCCATGCTTCCATGTGTTCATTCCGCACAGAGCCCCCCATGTTTCAATAGAACACATGCACCAACCATGTGGTTCACACATCACTGTACTCACATGCCTGACCATGATGTCCCTGCACACACACATACGTACATGGCCTATGTCACACATACAGGCAGGTATCAGACAACCAGCACACTGCAACATGCCCTGTCTCACACAGCAATGCTTGGCCACTTACCGGCCAACTCCAGATGGGTCTGCCTCCGAAGGATCTGGGCGTGGAGCGCTGGGTCTACGCGTTCCAGGACCCTCATCTGGATGTCACTCAGGCGTGCCCGGCCCCCCTCCGCGAGGCGCCGGGCCTTATTGAGGGTCCTGGACCTCAAGTCCTCCCAGCGCTTCTTGATGTGCTTGATGTCGCGGGTTGCCACCCCCTCCGCGTTGATGGCAACCACTACATCGTCCCAGATCCTCTCCCGTCCTTCCCTGTTGGCGCCTCGTCTTCCGAAGAGGGCATCATAATGCCCCAGGACATGCTCCACCAGGACACCAACTTCCTTCTGACTGAAGCTGGTGGCCCTCTGCCTCTCTGGCTGGGGGTCGCCACTGGTCTCAGATGGTGCTTGCCCCGACATGGCGACCCCCGAGGCAGGCGTGGGTGGGCAACTGGGTCCTGGGGCTGGGCTGTGGAGCGATGGTATCCCAGTCGGGAGTCTACTGTTCCAGCAGGGGTGGACACAGCAACTGGACCCCTGCAGATGGCTGATGTGCAGGCACCAAATGGCAGGGCACGGTGGCAGCAGGCAGGCAGGCAGGCAGGCAGCAGCAGATGGCACGTGGGAGGCTGCTCGGGGCACTGGGGGGCAGTAATTCGGCCTTCTCGGCAGGAGCGTGGTCTTCCGTGTGTTTTCGCGTGGCCAGCTTGATACGGAGTGATTTGGCACGTGAAAAATCTGCACGTCAGCGTGTAATTCGAGGAAAGGCCCTTAGCGCGTAAGCGCGTCAGCACGCGTACGCGATTTCATTGGACCAAAGGCCCTTACAGCGTAAGCGCGTCTGTGACGTTTTGCGCACGGGCGTTGCCCTGGCAGGGCTTGGAGATCCCGCGTGCCTTTATGTTCTGTACGTGCTTTTCGTGCGGTGCGTGTGTTTTCCATCCGTTGGGGTTCACACGCTATTACTTCACAGCAGGTGTTGGCTACGCGTTCTACTACACGCAAGGCAGACGGTGAGTGGTACCCCGCTCCCCCAGGCCCGATCGCGTGCGAAAATTCCCGCGCACCCCTGAAATACACGCGCCCTGGCTATTCGCGTGTAAAACTTCCCGCGCACCCCTGAAATACACGCGCCCAGGCTATTCGCGTGTGGAACTTCCCGCGCACCCCTGAAATACACGTAGCACGCTCCCCCAGGCCCGATCGCGTGAAAAAGTTCACACGAACCCCTGTAATACACGTAGCCCGCTCCCCCAGGCCCGATCGCGTGAAAAAGTTCACGCGAACCCCTGTAATACACATAGCCCGCTCCCCCAGGCCCGATCACGTGAAAAAGTTCACGCGAACCCCTGTAATACACGTAGCCCGCTCCCCCAGGCCAGGTCGCGTGTGTGACTTCCCGCGAACCCCCGGAATACACGTGCCCCGCTCGCACAATTGCTGTATGTTGCCACTTTTGTAATGCGCAGGGACGCTACCGCCTGCCTTCGTGTGGCGGACGTGTATCGGCTTGTGCGTGTCTTTCGCTGTGCGTGGCTTTGCCCTATTCGGTTCCATGAATACGTGTGGTTCGGGTGCGTGTGGGCGTTCCCTCTGCTTCCCTGCAGTACATCCCCAGTTACGCCCTTGTTTTCGCAAGTTGTTCCCCATTCCGCGCGTTACGCCCCGTGTTCCGCCCACTTTCTAGTGTATGCGCAGAGGTTGTGCGCTTTCACTGTGCGCGTCGCGCACGTCTTTCGGGATGTTGCAGTGACGTGTGCGCCATGCACGGGTTTGGCGCACATCCCGAGGAAGACACGCGCAGGGACTTCCATGAATCGCACGCGTGCGCGTGCGCCTCTTTTTTTCCGCTTGCGCCTGCTTGCGCGTAGATTTTCGGCGCACGTTTGTTCCATGAATCGGCCCCATGAGGTTTCTGTCTCCAAACATGTGTGTCTTGCTTGTCAAGTGGAGAAATGTCAACTTTATTCGTCTCCTATGGCAGGCGAGACTCGAAATTGTAAAAAAATGTTGCGTGGGCTTCAGGCAAAAAGATGCGGGATACCATCAACAGTTCACTGAGATCACTTGGTTATTTTTTAGTTGTACATTTTTCATTAAAAGAAAACCCCTTTTACTAACATTGAGTTCAAAATTCTTGTTGTCCTCGATGTAGTGTTGCTTCGATGAAAAATAGAAAGCAAAAGAGCGGGTACATCCCTTTCTTTTTTTGTCCTAGGGGAATTTTTTGTATCTTCAGCCACTTAACCAGATTTCCTGGTAAAATCCTTTCATTTGGGCTGTTTATCGGCCTACTGGTTTCAGTGGTATAAGCACCGTCCACCACTTTCTTCAGAGCCAGTTAAAAATAGTAGATGTTTTAACTACTACTGTAGTACTACAGGTACAAGTGATTCAGGTCACTTGCCACCAACAAATGATCAAAGACCCGAACAGAGTCTAGACCAAAGAACCTTCGAGAAAACTTTGGGGACTCTAGGAAGGGAATTGGGACTATTGACAGCCGGGGTGAGTAGAGCCGAGACTACAGACTCCTCCTCTATTGATTCCTCAGCCTCTGAAAGTACATCACCCTCACTTGGATAGAGAGTCGGTAGAACAGCGGAACAACATAGGGACTGTCTCCAAGTCCTGCACAACAGAACCAACCCACTCACTATTATGCCAATGCTATCTATAACACCTTTCACAAAACTTTACGAAGCCATAAATTATACATTGAAGGAACAATGCACCGTAACAGCAATGATGCTCTCAAAGCTACTATTCATGGAAGGATATGTGATGGCCACAACCATGTACAACACAGAGAGAAATGGGGAGAAGGACCCCAGGATTATTTCATATAAACACACTTTTAAAGACAGTCATAAAGACTCCTTTATTGAACACAATCACATTCCCTCCAAAAGTGCTATTTTGGGCCAGGATAAAGCAGCTCATAACTTAAATCTGGAGCACCTAATAGAGGCAAAACCAAAAGCCCAGCAAAGACGCAGCCAGTCAGTGGGAGATGGAAGAAGTGAGGACGATTGAGAGGGAATCCCAGAGCACAGAGGATGTTAGATCATTAGTGAATGGTAACGGATGACTTCTGAAAGTAAAAAGTGGTATGACCAATGTGAAGAGCAAGACTGAACTAGCTAGCGAGGAGTTGCCTAGTGTAGAACTCGATGTGGAGCAGCCGCTAAACTAGCCCCTAAACCCATTTTTGATATTCAGCCACAAACAAAATAATAAAAATGTTCGAGCACCAACGAACCAAACAACGGAAATCCAGAAATTCCAATATAAAGCTAACTCAAATGGCTCACTGAATTTCTTAAGACACCTTAGTGTGCCAACCATGGTTCCAAAACCAACTATAAACACCAGAAAGAAGGAAAAATCTGCGATGCTAGATCAAGTAATTGAAGAGGACGTAATTGAGGAAAGGGATGAAGATTCAGACTCGGATGAATTGATGAACTTGACTGTTGACTCAATGGAAGACTCAGAAAATCAGGGTGACTTTACAAATGATGCCCCAGAGACAAAAAGCAACAACTTGGAAGTCCTCGAAGAGGCGTCTCGATGTCCTGGAGTGAGTCGCGTACTGCAAATATAAACAAAATAATTCTCAACACTGGCAGAGAAAAGGCAAGCTGCAAATGAGAAATATAAAAATAAACAGGCAGGGGGCTCTTCAAAGGCACAGCTGGAAGAAATGGATGAAATAGGAAAAACAGAAGATACCGCCTTGAGAGTTTATACCAGGCTAGACCCCCTTCATAACCTTCGTCCAATAACTAACTCGAACTTCATACTTAAACTCCTAGACAAGGTCGCAACACAGCAACTCCAACATTTTGTAGAAATCCAGGAAGTCCTGCACCAGCAACAGTCAGGCTTCAGGGCGTCTCATAGTACTGAGACAGCCATGCTGGACCTGCAGACTCGGATGCTGAGTTTGCGCGATAAGAACAAGTTAGGGTTGTTAATGCTCCTTGATCTAAGCGCCGCTTTCGACCTAGTGGACCATCATCTACTCATCAAGGCACTTAGAGAAAACGTGGGGTGCTCTGAAGGAGCCCTGGACTGGCTTTTGTCATTTCTATCTAACCGCCAAGCTAGAGTCCACTGGGGTAACAGTTTTTCTGATCCCTGTGACATCCTTTTTGGAGTTCCCCAAGGTGCTAGTTTATCTCCCATGCTATTTAACATATACATGCTCACTTTGTGTAGCTTATTGGGGGAAGCAGGTGTGTCGTTCACGAATTACGCGGACGACACCCAACTTATATTGGAATTGGGGGGCAGACACCACGCTATGGACAGTGAACTGATCGCCAGGATTTACATGACAATAGACGACTGGATGCAGGCAAACTGGATGTGCCTAAATGACTCAAAAACCGAATTGATGATGTTCGGTTCCAGCCGCCAGCTGGCAAATTTGGGGCCTGAGTACAATTCTTTTCTAATCAAAAATGCCACCATTCAGGTGGCTCCTACAGTGAAAACTCTGGGTATGATGGTCAACTCTGCGGTTGACTCCCATGCCCAGACCAGCTACCTACAAAAGAACACAGCGTATTACCTGAGATTAATGAAAGCTATTAAGCCGTTTCTTAATGAAGGTAATATGGCCACGATAGCGAGAGCCATTATTCTATCACGGCTTGATTATGGTAACGCCCTGTTGCTGGGGGCCTCTTCTAAGGACTTATCTAGCTGCCAAGTGATCCAGAATAATGCGGTCAGGCTTGTCAAGAACTTAAAGAAGAAAGATCACACCACAGCAGATAGACTATCATTACACTGGCTCAGGGTTGAAGAGCGTATCAAGTTTAAGGCCCTCTGCTTGGTGCACAAGTGCTTCTACGGCTCAGCGCCGGTATATTTGAAAAAGAGCCTAGTGCCCTACATACCGAGGAGAAGTCTACGCTCGGAGGGTAAATGTCTGCTGTCAGTCCCCAACTTTAAGTTGAAATCCGGCTTGGGCAGATCTTTCGTGGTGATGGCCCCCAAATTATGGAACAGCCTGCCAGAAGTGCTGAGATCAGAGGCAAACCACCTTACCTTCAGGAAGCACCTGAAGACATACCTCTTCAGATGAAGAGCCTGGGGAAAGCAATGTTTCGGGGTCCTTAATAGACCGCAGTGTTTGTCACTTTATGTCTGTCTTGTTGTTGCTGTATTGTAAGTGCTAGCGCCCTGATGCCCACGGGCTACCGGCGCTATATAAAATAAAATACATACATACATACATACATACATAAAACGGTTAGGAGAACTCCAAAAAAAGACAAGGAGGGGGACAAATCCCAACTGAGAAGAACAGAAAGGGCTTGTACCATGTCCCAGTGTGTTAAAGTCAGAGACAACTCAAGGTGCTTGGACAAGGTGGCCAATTTGATTTTAAATAGGAGAAATGTTATGTTATTACACTGTGCCCCAAATTTAAGACAGATTATTTTGAGTGACTTAAAAGTGATTGAATTTGTGGACGAGGCTAGAATGGCCCTGGTGTATATCCATAGTAACTCAACCATTTTCAAACAAATGCTGCTCAATGCCGCGCACAGTTTTCAACAATTAGGTTTCGATGTGGCAATGATCAAGGAGAACCATTTGGACAATGGATCCATTATGAGAAAATATAAAGAAGATACACTTCAAGGCTATCAGGACTCACAGAGTGCCAACAAACAAGTGGAAACATCAGGGGGGGGGGGGTAGAGCCAGGTCAATTACTCAGGGGCCTCTTATTGGCCCGCTACCAAAAATGGCTGCAAATGTCTCTGGTAAGTTTAACTTGAACAAGTTGAACTCATTCATGATGGTTCCTTGTCAAGGAGATCGTGGCATAGAAAAAATAGTCTGCTTACCAGATGTTAAGTCATCTAATACTTTGGAGAGTTAACCTTGGGATTGGCTACCGGGGGCCATAGGGAGCTCAATGTCGCAAGAGCTGGCGGAGAACAGATTGGGTCAATTGTAGATGGCATTGTGGAACTTTAGGGAATATAAACACCTCACTGCTAAGAGTGAGGTGAGGTTGGGGATTATGATTTACTATGCCTGCAAGAAACATGGCTATATAAGAAACCGAGCCTTGATGGCTATACAGTGTTACTAACCCTGGCAAAAATGTTTTTAGTTTGGAGGCCGATTTCTGGCTTACAGCTGTCAAGAACAGGATTGGTCTGGACATAATTAAATCATAGACCTCTGATCTACACAACCAACGAGTTATGGTGGGGTGGAACCTTCCGCAAAGGTCAACTAGGGTGAACTGTAGTCCACGACTAACCATTATCAATGTGTACTGGAACCCAGCTGCGATCCAAGCGGATGACTTTGACTTCATGTAAAGAGTTGCTGATCATATTGACGGGGCTTATAATGAAGATGGACTAGGTTATATCATCTTATGTGGGGATTTAAATATCACATGCCTGAAGAAAGAGGGGAATCTAATTTGTGAGAAATCTATGGCTTAACTCCATCAAAGAAATGAGGACTCTTATGGATAGATTTAATGAAATCAAGAGACCCACACATTTTGAATGGTCAAGTCAAAGGCAACATACTGGGAGGTGGGTACAACGTCCTTTCATCGTGGGATGAAAGGAGGCTGGGTTTTTCTCCATTGTTATTTCAATGTAAAAACTCAGCAAATTTTGTTGGGGGGTTACAAAAATATATAGATGGGGTGTGGGTGTTCAGGAATAGTTAAGTAATTAAAGGGGATAGCGGTTGTGAGGGAACCCTAACCCCCAACATAAATTTAAAAAAAAAACGATGAGCTTTCTCGTTGAAATATCCATGGAGGAAAACCCATTGTTGTTTCATCCCGCAATGAAATGACATGGAACCGGGAGGTGCAACGTGGTCAAGGGGTGATCAATCAACCACCATAGATTATGTCTTTGTATCTAGGCCTATGTTGGACTTGGTGCAAGACTTTAGAGTGGCGCTCACTGGAATGAGTGGCCATGAGCTTTTAAGAGTCTGTTAGGAGACGGGGAGGGAAGGAAGGATATGGTAATGAATGTGTGTATGGAGGTATGTGCTGGTAACCGCTTGACAATGTTTAAGATAAACGTGCAATTGCTAACAGTCCAGTAGCTTGAACAGTTCACAGAGATGGCTGTGGAAGAAAGGGGAAACATGGTTGACTGTACCCCATTACTGTGTTGTTGCCTGCTTGAGAAACATGGTGCATCTGGGGTTTTGAATAATCAGTGGCATATGTATGACTGACTGGTAGTGGAGAAAAAAGGAAATGAGGAAAGATTTGCGAAGGGCCAAATTATCGGGCATACTAGAGCTATCAGTCATGATGAAGAAGATTAAAAATAATCATTAAGCATGGTTACGATGGCATAGGGGAAGAGGCTTCAACAAAATGCAGACAAAATGCTGAAGGCAATCTGTCAAAAAAAAAATCAAACAACATTTGGGGGCTGCTGAAGAGTAGTGAAACACCTCAGTCCATGCTACAGATGAAAAGGGTGTCCAAGAGTTTGTGGGTACCCCACTTTACACACCTCTACTCAGGGGAGAGTGAGAAGGAATGTGTTAAGGTGAAGAAACTACCAATGGAGTCGCAGGTACCTCATAGTTTGGAAGAGATCAGGTTAAAAATAGCTAAGGCCAGCCATTCTCGCGCCCCGGCCCCAGATGTCATTACAAATGTAATGGTGAGCCTGAATTGTGGGCAAGATTCTTGAATGCTCTGTTTGAGAAGATAGTTGAAACAAGAAAATTTCCCGACTCATGGAGAATATTCAAGAGGGGCAATAGAGAAGACCCAAAAAAATATCCCCCAATTGCCCTATTGGATCTGATCAGTAAAATTGTTAGTTCTCTTTTCTTCTCTAGATTAAATGAATAGTCAGCAAAAGAACATCCCAATGGTATCTTCCAAACTTGCTTTGTACGGGGTGTGAGCACTTATTTTAAACTCATGCTATTAAGAAAACAGAGCATGGTGCTGGAGGGTAAAGGAAATATGTTTCTGACCTTTGTGGCCTTAGTCCAGGCATTTGATCAGGTTGATAGGTACAAGCTCTGGATGGGCTGTCCCTCTGGAAGTGTCTGGAATCTTTATTAGCTCCTTTGAAAGCTCTCCACATAGGAACAAGCCTCATGGTTACATTGAATAGGGAGAGGCTCTTGTCAAAACAAACACACACAGTGCAGGGCCTAAAACATGGCTGCCTGCTGGCCCCCACCCTCTTCAATCTGTTTTTGTCAGACATGGGCAACACTGATCAGGCAAGAAATGTTCTCCCTAGATTGGGAGATGGACCTGTTAATTGGCTCCTGTACGCGGACAATATAGTGTTGCTAGACCAAACCGTGATTGGGCTACAGTGATTACTGGGTAAATTGGAGGAGTATGCCTGGGCTAATGATTTTCTCATAAATACGGAAATAATAAAGATATTAATGTTGAAAAACTCTAAGAGCAGGTGAGCAGCGGGCTTCACATGGAGACTTGGGTCTGCCCAAGTTGAAGAAGAAATGTCCTATAAATATTTGAGAGTTTTGGTGAATCAGAGTAGGATAGAAACCCTGACAGAGGAATCCTTTCGCAGTAGAGCTCGAATACTGGCAAATCAAGCTATAGTCATAGGCAGAAAATGTGGGTGATTTTATTGCTACTACCAAGTTTGGAGTTTTACAAGCTGAAGGTGGTAGCCACCCTGACATACGGGGCACAATCCCTGCGGTTTATTCCAGATCACTTATGGTCTGTCTTAGAGGGACTATTTTGAAAAATGTCACTGAGGGTCTGGCGGTACACCCCGATACAATTCCTAAGGCAAGAATTAGGGTTGACCTCTTTATAGGCACGAGTAAAATAAAAGACACTTGCATTCTATAAGAAATGTATGTCAGAAGACTCAGTATCGATATTTGATATTTTGAAAATTAAGATGGGAAAAGATAGTAGCAAGACTCTGAGGAATTGGGTTTCTTCATGAAGAGAGTTGCTTGAAAATCAGAGTGTCTCAGAAGGGGATTTGAAAGGCAACCCGATGGCGGATAAAAAGAAATTGTGAGAATTGGACTGGATAAACACTTTGGAAGAAATTTCGAAATACAAGCTGTTCCACCACCTCCACCACAAGGCAAGGGTGGTGGGATCTGTTCCAAAGTATTTGGCCAAATTTCTGCATAGTTTTTATAGGGGGCAGTTCATGAGATTTCATCTAAATGTGTTCCCAATTAAGGATATAACGGCTGTAAGGAACAGAGAAGGAGTAAGATATTATTTCTGCTGTTCTTGTTAAATGGAGGATGCCGTGGAATCCCCACATCACTTAGTGTTATTCTGCATGGGCTTAATTTACGAAAGACCAAAGCATTTTAAAATATTTTTAGATTAATTAAACACCCTATCACCATATGAATGGTGGTTGGTTTTAATAAGTGGTGAAAGGGTTTCATTTGTTTTGGTATATATTTATAGACGTTTAATGGAGGAACAGCTATATATCAATTGAAATAATGTATTTGTTTTATTTTTTTAAGGTTTGACTCTGGAATGGATTTTAATGATGTATTGTTGTTGCTAAAGGATTTTTTAATAAACTAAAATGCAAATAAAAACAAATAAAAATGTATTTTCTTTGTACTTGATCTTTGAGATTGTGTTCATATACATTTTAGCAAGTTTTTAGGACATGATAAAGGAAAACATGTGTTTAATAACTGTTTAGAATCTATGATATTTTATGAAGATTTAATTATCATAACCTGTTTTAATATGGCTTACTTTCAAATGAAATTCACAATGTTGTATTTTGTTTTGTATTTGTTAAAGACAAGTTTGTCAAATAATAATACAATAAAAATATTAAAAAGCAGGGGATTTTGTTTACAAATGCTGTGTTTACGTCTTTTTACTGTAATTTTGCACCAGTTTTGCAAGCTGCTGTGAATGCTTTCTTTCTAGATACTGGTAAGAGGCATACAGAGTGCCCAGTGGATACTCTGGTCGGGACATGGCATTCTGCCATTTTCTGAATCTACCTTCAGCACAGTGCCCGTGCCCTATGGCCGTGCCCTATGAGACAGGAAAGGCAGCTAGGGCTGAAAATCTGAAAAGCAGAAGGACAGGATAGAGAAGGTGAGGGGAGAGGGCACTGTGAACATTAATAGCCCCCGTCCAAGCGCATGGATTTGTACCATGATGACACCATAAAGGCATGCTAATGAGTGGTTTTAATCTGAGGGGTAATGGTGATATGGGAGAAGTCTGAGAGGATATATGAATACCTGAATTATCACTCATTTCATATATGCACTAGTATTTATTATTTTTCTTTTAAATGCTGGTGGACATTGGGTAGGGAAGTCACCAGGTATTGGCTTAAGGTAATACTTGTCCTCAGGGGCTCTTTAGAGGGACATGCGCCATAGGACTGCTGAGGCAACGCTTTTGGAGGCTTTCAGGGTAATTGGGTGAAGGCCACAGACCAGCCATCTTCTGACTAAACCGGCCTGCACCAGTCGAAACAATGGAGCCTTATTCTTCACCAGAACCACATAAGGGGGCGGCGGCCCTACACCCCTCACCTGAGGTGGTGGACACCGGACATCAGCTGTCACATGACCCAGAAGCAGAAGACACGTGATGAGAGGCAAGATGAAAACATAAGATGGACTCTAAAAATGTGCAAGCAGTGCTATTGTTATGTTTTGTGGGCAGGAGAAGTAAAGAAATAGTAACATGTATTGGAAGGGGACAAACCAGGAGGGTATTGATTGATATTGATATTGATATTTTATTTCTATCGCGCTCGTGCACAAGTGTTGCAGAGCGCGACAAGGCAAGGGGGGGAAACAGGGGAGAACAAAACAGCGATCTTACTAGGCCCAGTGACATTGAGAACGCACAAGTGCATGGGAGGGGGGTGAAGTGCATGTAAGGGTGCAGAAGTGGAAAGTGTGAAGCAGAGGAGAAACAGATAAATAACAATAAACAAATAATAAAGGCAACAAACAGTGGTAGTGCAGCCAGCAACTTGCAAGTGCTAGGTTTAAGGCAGCAGACAGGGTAGGACTGATAAGTGCAGGAAGAAAAAGGGGGGGCTGTATGGGTACAGATAGAGACCCCAGTGTAAGGGGTGGCGCAGAGGCAGTGCCGGGCCGGAGGGTGACAGGGTGAGCAGGCACCTGGGACCGGAGGACAGAGGGTGGCCAGGTCCATGGTGCCAAGAGAGAACAGATCAGCAGGGGAGAGGGGGAGCGAAGACAGAAGAAAAGAGGAAGGTCTTGAGGTGCTTCCGGAACCAGAGATGGCTCTCCTCAAGTTTTTGAGTGCCAGGGAGGCTGTTCCAGAGGGAGGCCTCAGCCGAAGACAGAGATCTACCCCATCTTGTTTCTTTGCGAAACGACTGACCCTGAGGGAGTTGGAAGTAGAGGAGCGAAGAACTCGAGAGGGTAGGTATTTTCGGAGGAATAGATGAAGGTATTTTGGACCCAGGCCCCAGAAAGCCTTGTGGACAATGCAGAGGGTTTTGAATTTAATCCTTGCTTCGACTGGGAGCCAATGAGAGATTTCAGAGCTGGAGAGATACAATCCCAGGGCTTGAGGCCAAGGACAAGTCTTGCAGTCCTGTTCTGGATTAGTTGCAGAGGGCGGAGAGTAGAGGCAGGCAGATTTAGAAAGAGGCAGGTATAAAAAGGGAAGGTGAATTGGAGGTGGCATGGGTTATCTTGGGTGGTGGGTTGAAGAAACACTGTCGGTTTATTGGTTTGGAAGTCAGTAATTAATGGAAATCTATGATTAGTGCTTTTTCAATTAGACTTCTTAGTTGTCTTTGTTTACTTCGATAGCACTTGGGACTGAAATGACAATGAACACCTGAAAAGGAGGACAGGGTGGAGAAGGAGGGAGAAAGAGAAAGGCATTTAGGACTGGAAATGACAACTAATATCTATAAATAAGAAGGACACGGATGAGGATGGCACTTGCGAATGGAAAGGGAACGATAAAATAAAGAAGGAGCTCAGAGCTGGAGAGGTTTAGCTAAAGCGCTTCAGTGGAGAGGAGAAAGTGGGCTTACATGATTTGAAACCAGAAGGAGGGTGTGTACGAATGGAGGGGGTGGTGAGAGAATGAATAGGGAGGTCAGAAATGGAGCAGGCAAGAGAGGAGGACTTGCAGACCCCCCCTGCGCCCCAGAGTTGCAGTGTCTGCAGAAAATCCCACCCGATCCATGCCTCTCCCAAATGCATACATCTACCTGGAGAGGTCGCAGCTGAACTTAGTTGGTGGGTGAGTAGGCAGCACGGTTTATAGTCATAATGTAGAAAAAAAAATGTTGACTTACAAAAATGTCGAGAAAAAAATGTAGAAAACAATAATGTCGAAAACCTATACATATAATGAAAAGTCAATTTTTAGAAAAAAAAATGTCAAAAAAAATGTCAATTAGCACTATCAATAAATACATAAACAAGAAGAGCATCATTTACTAGGGGGGTCCCCCCCCAACCCCCCTCACCCAAAACCCCCCGGCCACCCCCCCACCCCCCACCACCCTCTCACCCCTCATACTCAACACATTTTAATTATATATATATTTATTTATTTTTTTCGAAATATTCGACATTATTGGTTTTCGACTTTATTGTTTTCTAAAAAATGTTTGACATTTTGACTGTCGACATTATTGCATTCTACATTATGACTGACCACCAGGCAGCACATCCTTTAATTTTCATAGGAAGACGTGCCTCTTTTTCTCTCAGAATATACCTGGCTGTATGGGTGGGTGGATGGGTAGCAAAGAGTGAGACATTGATTTTTTTTTTTTAAATTTCTTTATTGGTTTTACAACATCAGAAAAATCAATCATTAATCAGTGCAATATTCGTAGGCCTGAACAGCAGGTCTTAACTATCCCAACCACCCCGTCCCTCCCCCCCCCCACCGAGACCCCATTGGAACTCTCAAGAGAAAAGCGTCTCAGGCTCATATCTCGTCAGGGCCACTTGGACTGTTCGGGGTGCTATCCAGTGACACTGGGTGGAGTAATGGCGTCGTTAAAGCCACCCATCGGTTCAAATCTGCGCTAGAGTCCAGTCTCTGTGTTTGGATTGCCGTTTCCCAAGCCGCAGTCTCAGCAGCTATCCATTTTTTGAGGTCATTCCACCAGAGGGCCCTGTTCGGTCCCCTTGCACTCTTCCAGCTCATGGCGATACGTCTTTTCGCTGTTATATATGCCAAGTCCTTGAGTTTATTTAGGGGCTTGTTCTTGCTGGTCCGTCGGTAGCTTCCCAATATGCAGGCTGCCGGCTCATCGGTCACCAGCTCGATCTCAGCGGTCTCCATTTTTTCCCTTACGCCGCTCCAGAACTGCTGAACTGTCGGGCAGCTCCAGAACATGTGGGTCATTCCCGCCCTAGGCTCATGGCATTTGGGGCATGTTTGAATTGTGGCTCCCTTGAAGTTCGATATAACTTCGGGCGTGAGGTAGGCTCTGTTGGTGACATATAGTTGTATGAGTTGGAGGCGGGCATTCCTAGAGATTGCCTTGTGGTAGTGTGTAATTTTCTCCCATGATTTGTCCTCAAATTCGATCCCCAATTCGCTCTCCCATCTACTCTTGCTTTTCAATACGTCATTTGTCGTGCTCTGCAGGAGAGTTTCGTATATTCTGGAGGTTTCATGGCCTCCTTCAGCAGCGTTTAGCAACAGTTCGATAGCCTCGTTTTCCTGAAACCGATTGGCGGTCTCCGGCCATCTTTCCTTCAGGGCTGTCATTACTGCTCCATATAGTAGTCCCGGGAGGATAGCTCAGCAGCAGCGTGCGCGTCTTGGAAGCAAGACGACACGAAGCAGCAACAGGTTCGATCCCCGGGTCCGCGCTTAGAAACCTCCGGGTGTTTAAGCGCGTTATAAATACGTAACTAAGACAAAAAAAAAACATAATTACGCAACTAAGAAAAACAAACAATTCCTGTAACAGCGCCTCGATGCCTGCGGGCTGTGTGAGCGCTTTATAAATGTAAATAAATAAATAAATAGCAGGAACTGGCCCGGTGGCAGGCCAGTGGATTCGCAGAGGTCGCCGAAAGCCACAAATTCTTGCTCTTGGATAAGGTCCCCAAGCACTGCTACCCCATATGGTTCCCACAGCGTACGTGTGTCCACGTGACCCCATGAGGATTTCGCCATGACAGCTGCGATGGGGATCTGTGGGGAATACGGGTCCGCTGCCCCTATTGCCTTGCAAGCCCTTCTCCAAAGCTGAGTCCCAAGTTTGATCAGGTAAGGGAGGCGTTGCGTGTTTCCCCATCTAACCCAGAGTAGGTCCCTGAGTAGCAGTCTCGGCAGGGCTGGCTGGAGGAGTCTAGTGTCAGCAGTGGTCTCATCTGCCATCCAGTGCATTACGTGCCTTAATTGACTAGCCAGGAAGTACAGCTCAAAGTTGGGGATTTTTAGTCCCCCCTTCTCGTAAGGCCTCTGAAGAATGTCTAGTGCCACCCTGTGCCTGCCGCCCTGCCACAGAAATCCCCTGCAGAGCTTGGACAGATCTCTAAAGAAGGTAGAGGGGATGTTAAAGGGTACATTGGTGAAGCAGTGCAGTAGGCGTGGGAGCGCCACCATCTTGAGGAGACCCGCTCGCCCGGCCATTGAAAGTGGGAGCTTCCCCCAGAACCCCATGGATTTCTCTAGCGCGTCCTTTGCCCTAACCGTATTAAGAATGTGTTCAGTGTTTGGGTGGCGATGGATGGTGATCCCCAGGTATCTAAAGGACGTGGCTTGCCATTGGAGGGCTAGCGGAGGCAGGGAGCCGTGCCCCTCACTGTGGAGAGCAGCTAGGGGGTAGAGACAGGACTTGTCTTTATTTATCTGTATGCCCGTAAGTGTGTGGAAGCAGTCTAGTGTCTCTAAGATGTAGGGCAGGCGGAGCTCGGGATCATGCAGGTAGAGCAGCATATCATCTGCGTACATAGAAATAAGGTGTGATACCCCATCTAGCTTGATGCCTCCGTCCCCGTACTCCTGGCGGAGGTACGCGGCCACCGGTTCTGCGGCTATGATGTAGAGCATGGGGGACAGGGGGCATCCTTGCCGTGTACCTCTGTGAAGGGGCCATTTACCGGAGTAGGTCCTGTTAGTACGGACCCTGGCAGTGGGGCGAGTGTAGAGCAATTGGGTCCATTTAAGGAAGGCAGGCCCAACCCCCATCTTGACCATGGTGGCGTACAACCAATCCCATCTGATCGAATCAAAGGCCTTAGTGGCGTCGAGTGATGCCACAGCGTACTTCTGGGGCTTCCCTTCGGTGCCATGTATGATGTGGTGCAATCTACGTAAATTTTCGGTGATGGAGCGTCCTGGCACGTATCCCGTCTGGTCTTGGTGGATCAGAAGGGGGAGTGCTCTGCGCAATCTGCTTGCTAATAGTGCCGCGAGTATTTTGCTATCGACATTTAGCATAGAGAGCGGTCTATACGCTCCACACTCCGTCCCATCTTTGCCAGGCTTTAGTATAGGAATTATTATTGCCTCGCTCATAGAATCCGGGAGGGAGCCCCGCTCAAAGGCCTCGTTGTATACCTGTGCGAGCAAGGGGGCGAGGGTCTCCTCGTATGTCTTATAAAATTCCCCGGGGAGGCCGTCCATACCCGGCGTTTTACCCGAGGGTAGTGTTCTAATTATAGCCTTCACCTCGTCAGGTGTAATGGGGTCGTCTAGGGCTTCCGTCATCTGTGGATCCAATCTGGGTAACTGTATGCAGTCTAGGGCGTCTTCGATTCCGGTGGCCGACGAAAGGGGGGTCTGGGAGTAGAGGTTGCGATAAAACTCGGAGAAAACCTCATTGATCTCTACCTGTGTGTGCGCAGTGCCGCCATCAAGTTTCCGCACGTGACAGATAGGGGCGCTGGGGGTCTCTCTTTTATATAGCCAGGCAAGGAGTTTGCCAGGTTTGTCTCCTAGGGCGTGTGATCTTTCAACGTGCTTAGTGTAACTCAGTTTCCCGAGTGTCTCCCAGTGGGTCAGACAGGCCTGTCGCAGTTGAATCATTTCTCGCAGGCTCTCGGGGGTTACGTCCGCTTTGCTTTCTAGCTCGCCCAGTTTCCCCTCTGCCTCCGCCAGGGAGTTCGCGACAGTTCTCTGGGCTCCCCCCACCGCCATCAGCATGTCCCCTCTCATGACCACCTTATATGCCTCCCACGCGGTACCAATGCTGTCTACGCTACCCAGGTTAACCCGCCAGTATTCATCTGTGCTGTTCTGTATATGGTCCCGGAAGGCTACATCTAGCAGGGCCTCAGCTCGTAGTCTCCACGTGGGAACCGGGGGTCTAGGCGGGTGCATCTCCCATGTGACCATTAAGGGGGAGTGGTCCAACAGGACCCTAGGCAGGTACTGTGCATCGCTGAAAGTGGCCTGCCACTCGCAACTGACCAACATGTAGTCCAGCCTAGTGTAGACTTTGTGTGGTGGGGAGTAGAAAGAGTACTCGCGCTTCTCCGGGCCCAGCTCCCTCCACAGATCGCAGAGCGAGAGTTGAGTCATTAGCTTAAGCAACACTTTGGCTGGGGGGGACGGGCGGGAGTGTTTGGCATCAGATCTGTCCCTGAGCGGGTCGAGGGTGCAATTGTGGTCCCCACCCCAGATCACCGTGGAGTTTGCGTGAGGGCCTAGTCTGGTGTATAGGGAGTGGAAGAAGGGGGTGGCATCATGGTTTGGGGCATAGGTGCTAACCAGGCACAGCTCCCTCCCCTCCACCGTACCCCGCACCAGGGCCATCCTACCTTCATCATCCGTCTTGGTGTCCGTTATCCTGAAAGGGACGGTCGGGTCTATCCATATCAAAACCCCCCTTGCGTATGAAGAGTAGGAGGATCCAATCAGGGTCCCTCGCCATGTCTTGGCCAGGGCTTTCAGTTTCTCCTCTGTTAAATGTGTTTCCTGGATCATGGCAATCCTGACTTTACAGCGCCTTAAGTATGTGTGTATCCTGCGTTGTTTCACGTAACTGTTCATGCCTCTGACGTTCCACGTCATTATTTTAATCGTTCCGGCCATGAACATGGTTGGGTCCAATGTTCCCCCACTGTCTCGGGCGGGGGGTTTAGTTGGCAATGTATCTGTGATAAGGATGTCCTGGGGTCTCGGCGTTTCCCTTTCAAAGTCCCAACGTGGGTGCAACTCCTCCGCGATTCCCTCCCCCCCAATAAACTTCCCAAACAAAAAACTGGTCTAACGGAGGGAACCCCGTCATGACTGGCCCGTTTCCGCTCCTTAGGACCAAACATGGCCGTCGGGTGCCCTACGGGCGGGTAAACGTACCCTAAAAGAGGAATAGAACTCCAGGGGGTTGAGGGAGCTGGTGCTTCGGTGTTCCGCGTGGTATGATCCGTTCAGTTGCTTGTAGGGCGCGATTCCATGTCGTTGTGCATCTGTGGAAGAGCTCTTTTCGTTATAGTTACGATGGGTGGTTCAGTTCTGCTTACGTCTCTTATCTTCGATGTCTGGCAGTTGTTGCTCGTCCATCCAGTCACGAGCGAGTGCCGGGGTGTCGAACAGGAGGGCCCTGTTGTTGTGTAGCACCTTTAGCCTGGAGGGGTACAGGAGCATGTATTTCACCCCGGCCGCTTTCAATCTAGCCTTAGCGTATATGAACTGGGCCCTGTTCATCTGTACTTGGAACGTGTAATCCGGGTAGATCGCAATCTTGGCCGAGTTCCTCTGGATCTGTCCTCCCGAGCGCGAGAAGGCCAGGATGACCTCGCGGTCTCTGTAATTTAGCACCTTCGCTATCATGGGCCTGGGTGGGGCGCCCGGTGGCGGTTTCTTAGCGAGTGATCTGTGGGCCCTCTCTATGGTGAATCCCTGTGAAAGTTTCCCCGCTCCGATCTCTTGTAGCAGGAGATTTTCTACATAGTCGGTGGGGTCTGAGCCCTCTATGCCTTCAGGTAGGCCTAGCAGCCGGATGTTATTTCGGCGGGCCCTCCCTTCGGCCTCCTCCGCCCTGTCTTCCAGATTCTTAACTCTCTGCCGTAGGCCGTCTACATCGTGTAGGAGTTGGGCCTTTGCTTCAGTATTTTCTCGTACCTGGGTCTCCAGCGTCTCGGTCCTGTCCGCTAGCGCACGGAACGTCTTGGCGCAGGAGCCCCAGGTCGATGGCCACGGCATCTATCTTGTTCACTATCGTTGCTTGGAATGAAGCGATGGCCTCCATAAGTTGGGTGTTGCTGGGTTCGGTCGGCGCCGCGGCGGGGCCCGGGTCCTTATTAGCCGTTGTTGCTTCGGGGCACCCAGGGGCTGGGTGGTCGTTAGCCGCATACACATCCAGGGTGGTCTGTCGCTGTTTAGATTTGGCTCCCCTGCCCGTAGATCTGTCCAGGCTGGCCATGTCTACAGGTCCCCGGTGGGAGGGCCGCGCGCCTGTGTTCTTCCCTCGCCTCAGCGGGCGGGCCCGGTTCACTCTCCAGTCCCCGTCGGACCCCACCGCTGGGCCGCTATATATGCCCTCGCAGGGACCGTCTCGAACCCAGCGAGGCCTCCCTCGATCTTCCTCCGGAGCCTCTTCTCTCTCACTTGCGATGGGGGCCCGTCCCCTTCGCGGATCTCTAGGCCAGCGTGGGGCTCCACGGGCTTAGTAGGAGGCGGCCGCCATCTTGGTCTCAGATTACGCCGTTGTTCGCAAGCCGCGTTTGGGTCTTTTAGGGCCGCGATTTCCTTGTGTGAGAAGTCCAGGGGCCTCCTGCAGGCTTCCACCACTCCTTCGATGTTTCTGCGGGCTCAAGTGTTGCTTAAGTGTCCCGTAAAGCAGCTTATCAATGTCCTTCGAGCGGAGCTCACCGGAGACGCGTCCACTCTACATGGCGGTTAGCCACGCCCCCCAGAGTGAGACATTGATATGGTAACTTATAACCTAGCACGCAGTGCCGTCATCCCCTCTGGTTATATCACCTGGAAATTAGTACTGAGCCTGTGGTTAAGTAAAGTTAACGTTGACTGTTGTGGGTGATCAGTACATTTATTTGCCCTAAGTGGGAACGAGTGGGCAGATGGTATAGGTGTACTGGTGGCTTCGATACACTTGGAGGTACATTGCAGGCTATACCCTATCCGTTAACTGTTTGGAGCACTGAAATGGGAGCGTTTGTATCAAAAGACAGGCAATTTGCCCTAAGATTTACATTAGGCCTAGATATATTTTAATAGGGAGAAAGCAAACAATTTTTGAATATACAAACATTTCTGGCCATATAAATGTAGATCCTCCCATTTAAAGTGGACAGGAAAGGGTTCTTCTACCTTTCAGCAGTTCAGCCTTGCAAAAGTAGGGGGTAGGTTTGTGTTATATCACATGATCGCACGTCGTGACTTTGCACACCACGTTGTGCTAAGTTAATAAAGAAGACTGCCTTTGAGCTATTTTCCTAAGAGCGAAGCGGGACCTGTCAGACCAACCCCATTGTGCGAGGCCTTTTTGCCTCACTGCGCATGGCAGGTCCCCTCCACATGCTCCACAACAATGGCTACGAGTCAGTCCAGGGCGCACACCTCCTAGTCCAGCAGGCCTACGCCGCCTGGATTCCCATAGCCTACTGTTACTCAACCCATCACAAGGACACACCATGTTCTGCATAAGCTGTTTGTTTGTTCAAAGCTCCTCACGCAATCAGCAGAAGGCATTTGACTTAATTTTTGGAAACCCCAGGCTATGCCTGCCCTTGCGGTGCCACGCAGGCCCATCCCAGCAAAGGCACAGCTCTCACCAGAGAATACTTGTGTGCCACCATCGTCCGTTGTTTACTGCGGGTTGCATCTCCCCTTCCCGGGAGTGCCTCTGCACCTGTTGTGCGAACACAGGAGATCCACCACCCTAAACCCTGGGTTGCGCCTCCTCCCGCTGTGCCTGTGCTCCCCTCCGCGTCAGCCCACTCCCTTGACAGACCACACATACCCTAGGTAAGATGTCTGCCGATGAAGCTGCCCACCTGCACCACGACCAAAGGGGGGGAACATCTCATCAACAGGGGTCACTCGCACCTCTTTGTGAGTTCGATGTATACGGGACCCAGCTAATTTGGGACCACAGTGAGAGTGTGGCGAGAAAGCCTGGACATGTACTTAAATGCCACAAGGGAAAAGAATGACCTAACGAAGAAATGCATGCAGAAATATTCAGTAGGCCCAGCGGTCCACAAGCTATTTATGACCCTGCCACCCACCAATGACTCCTACGGTGGTGCTGTTAAAGCGCTGTCAGACTACTTCGCCCCCATGTTTAACACAGATAACGAGAAACATTACCACCATGCAGAAGCGCGATGAGAGCCTAGACCAATACCAAGTCGCCTGAGACAGCTTGTCGCAGCCTGCACCTGGAAAAACGATGAGGAAGAAGTGAGGCTCCAAATCAACATTGGATCTCATTCTGTTAAACTGCAGAGACAAATTCTCTGCGAGCTGGGAATAACACTCCCTAGGATCCTTGAACTTTGACGGTCCCACAAGCTGGCTGATGTCATGGCTTCAAAAATGGAGTCTGCGCTGAAGTGAGTCAAGGTAGAAGAAGTATTCTGAAAACCAAGGAACAAGGAGCACCTGGCAACAAAAGAATCACCGGAACCCCTCTACCCCAGCTCTTTGTCCACAATGTGGGCATGACCTCCCCCATGAGAAAGACTGTCGGGCCAAAGGGTACACCTGAACTAGCCGTGGAGTCCAACTCTTTTTGCCTGAGTGTGCAGAACATCGGCCCCAGCCAGCATGTCAAGGGGCAGAGAGCATCCAAGAGGTGCTCTACAGGATCGGGCAATCCAAAATGCCAACACCACATCCATAGACACTCGAATGGAGCTACCAGAAGGCGGCCAAGGGGATGAAGACAAGGAGGCTAATTTCATATCAGCTATGCTCACAGTTGGTGGCAGAGGGAAGCACCAGCCCAGGTACCCGGTGACTATCCTAAACAACCCAGTCCCCGTACTTCTCAACACTGGTGCATCTGTCAGTGTCATGGCTGATGTGCAATACCGGATTCTGCCAGGACCTCCACCACTTAAAATGACCAAAGTGCGCACATTCACTTTGGAAGCAAGAACTCAATACCCCTGGAAGGTGCCTTCATAGCCACATCCAGCATGGTGATGCCTCCATAAGCGCTCACTTCTACGTGACCAGAGTGGGAACCCAGACCCAACTGCAGCTGAAGCCCTTAGACTCATTCAGATTGTACATGGAGTATTCATAGAAGACGTGCAAATGCTGCTACAGAGATTTCAAGGCATATTCACAGGCATAGGGCAAATGGCAGGAAAACCAATCTGCCTCCACATCGATGACGCAATCCAGCTGGTGGTGTTCAAACGCTGCAGGGTGCCTTACCATCTTTGTCACAAGGTGGAGAAGGAGATACAAAATCCTCAATCGTCATTGCCCATAACCCCAAACAGTCAGACAGCGTCCGCATATGTGTTAATATGCGGCTGCCGAACAAGGCAATAAGGAGGGAGAGACATTTGTCCCCCATACTGGACGATATTATAGCCAAATTGGAGGGAGCAATCATCTTCTCCAAACTCGATCTCCGCTCAGGGTATTAACAACTTTTGCTCCACCAGAACAGCCGATACATGACAGCATTCACAACACATGTCGACCTCTAAAGATACAAGAGACTGAACTTTGGCATCTCGTCAGTGGCTGAGGTATTTCAAAACGCTATATGCGGGGCCCTGGTGGGTTTGCCTGGAACTCTAAATGTGAGTGATGACATCCTGATACAAGCAAAATCAGAAGGAGAACACCTGGAGCCTCTGGCGAAGGTGCTGTCTTGAATTCAAGCACTAGGATTAACCCTCCTTCGTGAAAAGTTCAAGTTTCTAAAAAGAAAAATTGAGTTCTTCAGCTTCGGTTTACAGGAAGGAGGGCTGCCTGCCGATCCGGATAAAGACAGAGATATCCAGGAGGCCAAAGAACTAGAGTCTGTCTCGGAAGTGAGATTTTTTTTAGGGATAGTCACCTACTGTGGCCACTTCGTTGAAAACCTGCCCACACTCTTGGAGCCCCTGCAAAACCTCACAAAGAAATCCACATGGTGGAGGTGGACGGCCCTGGAACAGAACTCATTTGACAACATTAAGAACACACTGCAATTTCTTTCAGGAGAAAATCCCTTTTGGCACTAAAAATTACTTACTTATAATTCTTCCGGTCCTAACTTTGCTCGCTCAGTACTCTACGATGATCGGGTCTCTCTCAATTTCTTCTCTGTTTGGCGAATCTTCCTCCAAACGGAGACAAGATTATGAGTAAATCAGGGTTTAGAGATGCTATAACGGGGCATATTTGGAGCATGTAGCACTCAAAATTGGGGTGCCCTTGGTGAAGAATTTCTCGACAATGTACTATCAATACTAGCCTGTCTTTGGAATACTTCATCACCTGGAATGCAGTCCTCCAAATCTTTGACTTTTCAAGTAAGCACCAGTGGCCCATCCTTCCCCTTCTCTTTCCATCTTCCTGGGGTGATCAAGTCTGGAAATTTTACAAAATGATCGGACCGAAGAATGGGTAGTGTCTCCCTCATCACTGTACAAGTGCCCCAGGCCAGCAATATAGCCAGACAGTGACCTCTCACATGTGAGGGGGCCGTCATCAGAAGTGACAGCCCCTGATTCCCTATCAATTTACCCAATTCTTTAGAGTCTTGATGTTGGAAATTGTCCATCCAAATATTCCAATCTCCCACACACAAAAGTTCCTTATGTCTGCTCCCCGATAGGATCAGGAAAATATCCAGTTTCTCCAAAAATCTGGGAGCCGTACCTCAGGGTCTATAACCCAGGATAACCTTCACTGATACCGTGGGTGATAACTGGATGGAGGCCTGGCCCACCTGGGACCCATCGGCCCACTCAAGCTCCTCGAGGTGGGAGAAAAGTAGGGACGATCTATAAATCATAGCTATGCCCCCTCCCCCATCTTCCCGATCCAGTTAATAAACTGAATACAATAGTCCTCAGGAACTAAATAGTGAATTGCCATCTGGGACCCAATGCGTGAACAATGTTTCAGTAAGTAGGAGCATATCTAGATTGTGCAGGTTAATGAACTCTGCCACTTCCATTGCAGGGGCTATGGGAGAGCGGGCATTTATCAGTGCTGCTGAAATTCCTGGCTTGTCCTCCGCTCCACCACCCCGCTGAGTCTCCAGAATGGGTCTGCATACTGCCAGATTCCAAATTATGTACACTTGCCGTTTCAGCCGACGATCCCAGCCACCTGATTGGTTGATGGCACTTCACTGGGATGCTAATTCAATATTTCTCTTTATAGCCAACCATGATCAAAAAGGATGAATTTAGAGGCGATCCTGGAGTAATGTGATGAACATCGAACGGCATTAGAAGTCATTCCCACAGCATCACACTCTGAAAGTAATAAGCAACGTCTCAGTATTGTGTGTGATGATTTGGGGATGGTTTTAGGATGTCTTGCTGTTTACGCCAACAACATCACCATTTTAGAAAACTGATTGTTCCTGATGATTTTGGTATGGCTTATTCACTGCATCGCCTTGTGTATAGGGGCGTTATAAATGTCATATCATATCATATCAAGATCATCAAAAAGTTTGTTGATGATGATGATTTCAGAATGATTTGCTAATTACTTCACAGCATCACCTACTTTGTTCATTATGATTTAAGGATGATTTGTTGACTTCTACAGATTGTCCAGCACTTCTATTCAGCCTTTGCTAAGTTGCACTTACGCTGGTTGATTTTAGATTGCTTTGCTTACGAACACGTTTTTGGTATTTTTTTTATTGGATGTAAACAAGCATAACAAGGATGTCATCATTTAAATTGGAACACATAATGTAAAACTGTTAAATCATTCATAGGAATCACACTTAAAAAGCACATACATCACAGAAATAGGTTTCTTTAAGTAATAAGGACAAAGGCACCTGTAGCGAAATGCACTGCTAAGCACATACTCATTTTAATTAGTTCATGCACCCTGCCAAAACAAAACCGTGTTTCAAGACACATATTTGGTATAGCCTGCATGTCAGGCGGCTGCTGATGAACTAAGCCATCATTATATTATTAACATTTCTTACATAGTGTTCACTGCACTCATTTTCCATTACAGCCTGTGACAAAATGACTACTGGTCTGCAGGAGTACAGCAGCATTTGAAATTCCCACTCGGCCCCACACTACTACGAAATCAGAAGTGGTCCCAATTGTAAAGGTGAACAAGGCTGCAGAGGCCAGTCTATATTCTTCCAGATGGCAATGGGAGCTGGCAAGAGTATCAACCCAAACAGGGTTATTTCAATTAATCGAAAACAGGTGAATGTCCAACCAAAGGTATACAATAATAGGATCTTCAATCAAACTAACAATGCACACATCTAATTGAAAATAGTAAACAGCTACCTCTTAAAGGAGGACAGAGAATGCAGACTTTGGAAGAAAAAAAGGCACGCTGGGGGGCACTCTGGGTGAAGACAGTGATGGAGGACAGGCAATGTCTAGTAGCAATGTCATACCAAAGATATGTCTTTTCAAAACGGTATTGAGTAAGGTCTTATCAGTCACTAGAGACTTGGAAGTTGGGGCATGGGAGCAGGACCATGAACAGTACCTTAGCAATCTGGCATTGGAACTCAAATACATCAAGCAGGTTTTTGGGTATCATACCAGGAGTCTGGGCACTCTTGGATCTGCAAGGCTAGAGCAGAGTCGGGGAGACGCGTCAATGGG
The DNA here is from genome assembly GCF_040938575.1 of Ambystoma mexicanum. Taxonomy (NCBI): domain Eukaryota; kingdom Metazoa; phylum Chordata; class Amphibia; order Caudata; family Ambystomatidae; genus Ambystoma; species Ambystoma mexicanum. Next base: position 139,769,076 of record NC_090930.1, on the reverse strand, counting down.
ATTTAATGGCATAGTGAAGTACAGCAGCGGCACTGGCTTGCGAGTTGAAGACACTGGATTCATCTAGCAGTGTCAGGCAGGTAGTGCTGAAGACTTTGCCTGATCTGGTGCCTTCATTGGCGAGTGGGGCCTCGTAACCAGTGCATGTTAGAGGCTATAAACCTGGTCGGTGGTGACGAGTTGGGGAACTAGTCAGTCTGCCATGAGGAGACATTGAAGCATCTGCATCGAGTAACACCCTCAAATGGCAGCGGCAGTTAAAGTTGAAGTTTAAGATGACTCTGACTGCTGGGAGACTCAGGTCAAGGACTCAGGGAAAGATCATTCATTTTCTGCATTACCTAGCAAGAAAGGTGTTTAGAGCACACTTGCCTGGTTCTGCCTCCTCTGGTGAGTAGGTTCCTGGAACCAGGATATGATTTACAGAAGGTCTTGTTAGCCAGCTTGTCACCCCTGATAATCTTTGGGGATGGTTAGGGGCAGAGCTTTCTTCTGTCTTGGAGCTCTATATCTTCACCTATACAGCAGAGGACTTTGGAACAGACTGTATCACCAACAGAGTTCCAATTGAATGTGGCTTGTCCTGTGGGTCAAGTTCACCACCCACCCCATCCGCCGTGTTGCTTTTAAGTTTCAGTTTGTCCTGTTTTAGAGGAATGGGGGCTGGAGGGGAAAATGGCTGGGGGCCAAATCACAATATACCACCTTAAACATTGGTTTGCAGTCAGAGAAATCAAGAAGCTTTATGGAACTAAGTTTGAGGTCACTGATATGAACTCAAATGTTAACAAGTGGCCGGGAGGCCAGAATCACTGAGCTCTCAAGTTTCCGTGGCTATGTGTGAGGTGTGGGACTGCCACCCAGTACTATTTTTGTGTGGGATTCTGGGACTTGTAGCTTTACTAAATTTAAAAGTGGAATGAAAAAACCACAAGTCTCAGGACTCTAAGGGAAAAAACAAGGAATGATTGGCCTTCTCACGTATGGTCGCTTCAAAACTGAGAGCTCTGTAATCAAACCTTGGCAACTACGAGGCGCTTTAAGCGTGGTCTATAAGCTCCAACTATTGGCATGGGAAGTGAAGCTAGGAGAGAGATGAGATGCGAAAAGGTGGCTCACATGTGTTGGGTATTGTATCCACCCATTGACCACTCATGGCCATTCTAGTCCCTATCACTATTATCAACCACCACCTGCCCCATTCCATCTAAAACATCTCTCTTTGTGCTAGCTCTGTGCTTTTAAGGGGAAACCTATGATATTTCTCAGATTTATTCTGGAGTTGTGTATTTGCAACTATAGACCAGTTGATGGTGTAATAAAAACATCTCACCCAAGAGTGCCTTCAGGCTCTTGTTTTATAATCAGTATGTTTATCCTTGATTCTGTTCCCTGTACCAATAGTTTTGGCTCACGTCGAAATATCTGGTAGGCATTTGTCAGGCACTGTCATAAATGTACCCAGGTGCTTACTCAATTTGCCAGCTGTTGCCATTTTATGCCCAGATAGCACCATCATGGCAGTGCCTGTAAAATGTCTCTCCCATGCCTAGAAAAAAAGCCCAAACTGTTGGCTTTGCCAATGCTAGTTTCTTTTGGAAAAAGATATTGGCGCTTAGTGACAGGTTTTTGGTTACTGAGACAACACATTCTCAGTTTGCGTCCAAAGCAGAAACATTTCATGATCTCCGACAGCCAATGGCTGGTCTAAATCTGCATCTTTTCCCTGTTTCTCACGAGCTTCTCGTATCTGCCTCATTTATATGCAGATTATTAGCACAAGGGACTTGCAAAGCTACTAAACATAGATGTTTAAATGCACTGGGCCACCTCCCTTACCAGCCTTTGCTATGTGACCCTTGCAAAAAGAAATCCACTTAGCCACAAGGACATCCCCTACAATATAACAACCCCACCACAATCATAACTACATGCCAACGCATCTCCAGAAGAACCAAACTCCCCAGCTTAAGATCCTCATCCACTACAACACTAGCCATCCCCAGATTCTCAAGAACAAGGCTGTGGGGCACCGGCTTCACAGTCATTGCCCCAACCCTGTGGAACTCCCTACCTCTCCACATGCAAGAGCACCCTTCCTACCTTATCTTCAGAAAAGTGCTAAAAACGTGACTATTCGACAAATAGGACTAAACTAAATTGGGACCTCACCACTGCTTGACTATCTGCATCATCTACCATCATGCTTCTGTACCCGTCTGTTTTTTGTCTTGCTCATCAATGTACCAGCGAGGTGATACTTATGGGTTTGGGAGCTGTAAATAAATATAATAAATAAATACATAAATATAATCCACATTAAAAAGTTATTTAAGCCGAGTCTCCTCCATGTCAATATCAAAACCATGTCCTCATAACAGCCCTATCCACAACCACATGCCAACATCTTCTTCAAACAACCATTCCAATCACATCAAATCTTTGCCCACGGTATTCAGGAGGAAAGCCCTGTTTGTCTTTCTTTTCTGTGTCTTGTTATCTAGGATGTGTCCATTAATAATCAACGACTACAGGTCCCAGAATGCAGAGAATGAAACCAGTCTTCAGTCGCGCCTTCCAAAAGCAGTGCTGTTTGGTGGCATGCATGACGATGGGCTGTAAACAAGGACCTAGTGACCTCTGACGGGCCCTTGGGATCAGGGCTGGCCCTCGAATACCTTAAGACAAAGTGGCTGCACCTCGAGGAGGTTAGGGTGCAGGATTCACAAACTCCAACACAATTCAATAAGGACCACTCAATTGGATCAGCACAGAAACTGTTAAATTCATAAGGGTTTATTCACTATAGCTTGACACAGTGCAGCCCTAACAACTGACCAAGTTCCCTGCCTTCCACGAGAACTCCCCTCTCAGCATTACACCGACACATTTATAGCAAATTGGAGGGAGCAAAGTGCCCCCACCTTTCCCTGTACAGTCTTAAACAGCTACATTGTCAAACATTAGCTCATTGGGCGATTAAACTTAATTGGAGGAAACCCTTCAAAAATGACAAACGCTCTGGCATGCATATCTGTCTTTTCCTCTGGTGTTCTGCTCAATTTATCGTTGTGCAGCTGGATTCCTTCAGATAAGGGTTTCGACCAGGCTCGCTTTAATCTGGTTTCTGTCCATAAATCAAGTTTCTGATGGCATGATTGTCCCTGAACGTCTCAACTTTTAAAATGATCTCATCATTGCATACTTTGAGCACTCCTCAGTTCCCTCTGTTCAAGCCAGATTTGGTTGCATGCATTTTCATTAAAGGCAATTTTAGCCTGAAAGATTTTATGTCCGTGTATAGAATATCTCATTGTCCATTTTGTGCTTTGCCACCATACTACAAAACATGGTAATGCCAATTTCGACTTTATAAACACAATGCCTTTGAATGCTAGTATGTTGCAACATTATAAACACTATTTTCGCATAAATCAACACCACATGAGTCCCTTTGACTTTCTCAGGTTAGGTTTAAGTGGGGGTGCCTCCACTTCATTCAGCTGTTAATTTGATACACATATATATAGGTTGGGACCTCCATTACAGGGCTGTTTAAAATGAAATGGGAAGTTAATTATACAGCACCTGGGCAGACATGTTAAGGTGGTGAGCAATATTATGGGTGCCAGGTGCAGAGTGATATTTGGTATTTGGAGAACTTCTCAACTATGCAAGTTCCATAATGCACACGCAGAAATAGGCAGATTTTTAGTTTGCAAAAAAAGAAATGACCTCCAAGGTGAGAATGGGCAGAGCCGAGCATCTGTGATAAGGTGACCAGACATCCCGTTTTACCTGAGCTGTTCTGGAATTGGGTGCGCTGTCTCTACACTATTTTCACATTTGAAAACCCAGTGGTTACCATTTTTGGCAGTATTAGTAGGTGTTTTTATAACGTGCCTAATACTGTACCTGAGTTCGGTTTCGAAGTGCGCACCTGGGATTCGAACCTCTGTTGCTCTTGCTTTCAAGATCAGCACGCTGACACTTGCTATTTTTTTTATTTTTATTATTTGATTTAGTTGACAGTTCAACTTTACAAATATTTTAGTAAATAAGAAAAACAAGAATTTCATTTGACAATATGATACATCGTTTTCTTAAAAATCAATTGTGAAACATGCTCTTCTCAGTTGCATTCACAATAAAAGGATCAAATATATGTTATCTTTTATCTACATTCTGCATCATATTACTGTAGATACTTCCTTAAAAGAAGAGGAGAGAACAAGTTTGTAAATATGTGATACCATTTAGCAATTGGTTTCATGATGATGTAATGCTTAACATGCACATTCTAATTGCCAATTTCTATCTAGATTCAGTATCTTGTTTCAGATTTGTGAGACTTAAAACTTATCTGCTCATAAGGTAAGGCAGCATCCAAATGCAAATATTCTAACAGATATTTTGGCAGAGCCAAAAATTTCAGCCCAAATTTCAGCATTGGAGCGATCAAAGTATTTCGGGGTCATACATTTGACAAGTGTGGTCCGTTGAGACACAAAAGCTTTACAATTCAAAATAATATGAAGCAAGGTTACTGTGACAGATGTGTCATTGCAAAATCGACAATAGCTTAGTTCTTTTTTAACAATGCCTCGTCTAACCAAGATTTCATTAACTGGCCACAAATTCAGACGTAATCTTAACATTTTTGTTCTTAAACTTGGGGATGGGCATTTGGCAAGATAATCAGCCATTGTACGTAATTGCTTGTGTCGAAAAAGATCCCTGTTGAAATCTTTAAGCCCCATACATTTTTCTTGAGTCATTAGCCAATCTAGTTGGTAAGTTTTGACCTTGCACGATTCGGATTTGTTAACAACAACTCAATTGAAATGTCTGCATCTGCAAGAGCATTTATAATGTGTGTTCTCCATTTCTAAGGGAATGAGTGATTGGAAGTTAACAAATATTCAGCTAAAATAGCCAAGATGTCTCTTTTCGAGATACTCATGATACATTTTCTGAATAGTGTGCACATTTTCCAGGTCACTTGTACTTGGATTGATAAAAGACCAAGTTCATATCTTAATAACATGTTGGGTGTACTTTTAGGCAGATTTAAAACCGCTTTCCAGAATTTCGCTTCAAGTTGATTCCAGAATAACTCAGATTTAGGTAACACAGATTCCAACCCATATGTGATAACTGGTACCACCTTTTGCTGGTAGAACGAAATTGTGGGAACACACGTAAATTTGCCAAATTTGGCGTGAACAAGTTTGGCCTGTGATGTCAACATCAATAGTTTGGTTCGTATTGCTATTTCAAGGGATTTTTCAGATGTTACATTGTTAAAGTTCATCCCCAGATATTTATAGTCTGAAACCACTTGTAGTTTGTGGCTGCATATTGTCTACTTAAGTCTATTTTGGGAAGTTGTTTTAGCTCTGCCCAAGATAACAATTTGTGTTTTATTTTGATTTACAGTTAGCTTGTTTTCCGAAACATAATGATCAAGTACATCAAGCAAAATTTGTAACCCAGTTGGAGTTTTGGAAATCAAGACAAGATTGTCCGCATAGAGGAGCCATGCTATGCATTGTTTCCCTAACTTTAGGAAATCAGATTGAGCTGAGGCAAATGCGTCAGCTATGTCCAGCAAAAACAAGTTAAACAGTGTTGAAGCCAATATGCAACCTTGTTTTAAACCTATAGCTGTTCTGATTTCCTTAGATAGAAGGCCTTCAATGTTCAACTTAATTTGTACAGCGGTATTTGAATGTAGGAGGCTCACAATTTTTATCAGAGATTTACGACATTCAAATTTCAACAATTTTCGGATAAGTAAATCTCTGTCAATTGAGTCGAAGGCCATGCGGACGTCAAGAAAGGCAACATATAGAGGTTGCTTCTGCATGGCGTATGATTGTTTTAAGGCATTCAAAAGGGTGAGATTTATCGATGTCCCTAGCCCAGAGACAAAACCAGTTTGGAATGGGTCTCTCTGCTGGTTTGAGAGTGACCATGAGTTCAGGTCACGCAAGACTAGTCTGCAAAAGATTTTTCCGGGAACGTTCAAGAGAGCAATTGGACGGTAACTCATGGGATTTTGTCTATCTCCTTTGTTGTGGATGGGGACAATGATAGAGTGTGTCCACGATGTTGGTAATTTTTGATATCGAATGATTAACCTAAACAAAGTGTATAGAATGGGAACCCACAAATCAACATTCTTTTTTAGAACAGCATTAGATAATACATCTGGGCCTGGAGCACGGGACATGCTAGATTTGTTGATGAGATATCGAATATCGTCTTCATCAAACTCAAGGTTGAACAGAGTGTCAAGCATGTCCAGGGTCCCAGGCGCCGATGGGGCAGCATAAAAATTTGAAAAGTATAGTACCCAATCATTTTCCGTTACACCATTTATTTGAGAGGTGAGTTGTGGCGCTGCAGAGGTTGAATTGAGTAGTTGCCAAATCACTGAGGCCAGAATCACTGAGCTCTCAAGTTTCCGTGGTTATGTGTGAGGTGTGGGACTGCCACCCAGTACTATTTTTGTATGGGATTCTGGGACTTGTAGCTTTACTAAATTTAAAAGTGGAATGAAAAAACCACAAGTCCCTGGACTCTAAGGGGAAAAACAAGGAATGATTGGCCTTCTCACGTATGGTCACTTGAAATGTGAGAGCTCTGTAATCAAACCTTGGCAACTACGTGGCGCTTTAAGCGTGGTCTATAAGCTCCAAATATTGGCATGAAGTGAAGCTAGGAGAGAGATGAGATCCGAAAAGGTGGCTCACATGCGTTGGGTATTGTATCTACCCATTGACCACTCATGGCCATTCTAGTCCCTATCACTATTATCAACCACCACCTGCCCCTTTCCATCTAAAACATCTCCCTTTGTGCTAGCTCTGTGCTTTTAAGGGGAAACCTATGCTATTTCTCAGATTTATTCTGGAGTGGTGTATTTGCAACTATAGACCAGTTGCTGGTGTAATAAAAACATCTCACCCAAGAGTGCCTTCAGGCTCTTGTTTTATAATCAGTATGTTTATCCTTGATTCTGTTCCCTGTACCAATAGTTTTGGCTCACGTCGAAATATCTGGTAGGCATTTGTCAGGCACTGTCATAAATGTACCCAGGTGCTTACTCAATTTGCCAGCTGTTGCCATTTTATGGCCAGATAGCACCATCATGGCAGTGCCTGTAAAATGTCTCTCCCATGCCTAGAAAAAAAGCCCAAACTGTTGGCTTTGCCAATGCTAGTTTCTTTTGGAAAAAGATATTGGCGACTTAGTGACAGGTTTTTGGTTACTGAGACAACACATTCTCAGTTTGCGGCCAAAGCAGAAACATTTCATGATCTCCGACAGCCAATGGCTGGTCTAAATCTGCATCTTTTCCCTGTTTCTCATGAGCATCTCATATCTGCCTCATTTATATGCAGATTATTAGCACAAGGGACTTGCAAAGCTACTAAACATAGATGTTTAAATGCACTGGGCCACCTCCCTTACCAGCCTTTGCTATGTGACCCTTGCAAAAAGAAATCCACTTAGCCACAAGGACATCCCCTACAATATAACAGCCCCACCACAATCATAACTACATGTCAACGCATCTCCAGAAGAACCAAACTCCCCATCTTAAGATCCTCATCCACTACAACACTAGCCATCCCCAGATTCTCAAGAACAAGGCTGTGGGGCACCGGCTTTACAGTCATTGCCCCAACCCTGTGGAACTCCCTACCTCTCCACATGCAAGAGCACCCTTCCTACCTTATCTTCAGAAAAGTGCTAAAAACGTGACTATTCGACAAATATGACTAAACTAAATTGGGATCTCACCACTGCTTGACTATCTGCATCATCTACCATCATGCTTCTGTATCCGTCTGTTTGTTTTCTTGCTCATCAATGTACCAGCGAGGTGATACTTACGGGTTTGGGAGCTGTAAATAAATATAATAAATAAATAAATATAATCCACATTAAAAAGTTATTTAAACCCAGTCTCCTCCATGTCAATATCAAAACCATGTCCTCATAACAGCCCTATCCACAACCACATGCCAACATCTTCTTCACACAACCATTCCAATCACATCAAATCTTTGCCCACGGTATTCAGGAGGAAAGCCCTGTTTGTCTTTCTTTTCTGTGTCTTGTTATCTAGGATGTGTCCATTAATAATCAACGACTACAGGTCCCAGAATGCAGAGAATGAAACCAGTCTTGAGTAGCGCCTTCCAAAAGCAGTGCTGTTTGGTGGCATGCATGACAATGGGCTGTAAACAAGGACCTAGTGACCTCTGACGGGCCCTTGGGATCAGGGCTGGCCCTCGAATACCTTAAGACAAAGTGGCTGCACCTCGAGGAGGTTAGGGTGCAGGATTCACAAACTCCAACACAATTCAATAAGGACCACTCAATTGGATCAGCACAGAAACTGTTAAATTCATAAGGGTTTATTCACTATAGCTTGACACAGTGCAGCCCTAACAACTGACCAAGTTCCCTGCCTTCCACGAGAACTCCCCTCTCAGCATTACACCGACACATTTATAGCAAATTGGAGGGAGCAAAGTGCCCCCACCTTTCCCTGTACAGTCTTAAACAGCTACATTGTCAAACATTAGCTCATTGGGCGATTAAACTTAATTGGAGGAAACCCTTCAAAAATGACAAATGCTCTGGCATGCATATCTGTCTTTTCCTCTGGTGTTCTGCTCAATTTATCGTTGTGCAGCTGGATTCCTTCAGATAAGGGTTTCGACCAGGCTCGCTTTAATCTGGTTTCTGTCCATAAGTCAAGTTTCTGATGGCATGATTGTCCCTGAACGTCTCAACTTTCAAAATGATCTCATCATTGCATACTTTGAGCACTCCTCAGTTCCCTCTGTTCAAGCCAGATTTGGTTGCATGCATTTTCATTAAAGGCAATTTTAGCCTGAATGATTTTATGTCCGTGTATAGAATATCTCATTGTCCATTTTGTGCTTTGCCACCATACTACAAAACATGGTAATGCCAATTTCGACTTTATAAACACAATGCCTTTGAATGCTAGTATGTTGCAACATTATAAACACTATTTTCGCATAAATCAACACCACATGAGTCCCTTTGACTTTCTCAGGTTAGGTTTAAGTGGGGGTGCCTCCACTTCATTCAGCTGTTAATTTGATACACATATATATAGGTTAGGACCTCCATTACAGGGCTGTTTAAAATGAAATGGGAAGTTAATTATACAGCACTTGGGCAGACATGTTAAGGTGGTGAGCAATATTATGGGTGCCAGGTTCAGAGTGATATTTGGTATTTGTAGAACTTCTCAACTATGCAAGTTCCATAATGCACACGCAGAAATAGGCAGATTTTTAGTTTGCAAAAAAAGAAATGACCTCCAAGGTGAGAATGGGCAGAGCCGAGCATCTGTGATAAGGTGACCAGACATCCCGTTTTACCTGAGCTGTTCTGGAATTGGGTGCGCTGTCTCTACAATATTTTCACATTTGAAAACCCAGTGGTTACCATTTTTGGCAGTATTAGTAGGTGTTTTTATAACGTGCCTAATACTGTACCTGAGTTCGGTTTCGAAGTGCGCACCTGGGATTCGAACCTCTGTTGCTCTTGCTTTCAAGATCAGCACGCTGACACTTGCTATTTTTTTTATTTTTATTATTTGATTTAGTTGACAGTTCAACTTTACAAATATTTTAGTAAATAAGAAAAACAAGAATTTCATTTGACAATATGATACATCGTTTTCTTAAAAATCAATTGTGAAACATACTCTTCACAGTTGCATTAACAATAAAAGGATCAAATATATGTTATCTTTTATCTACATTCTGCATCATATTACTGTAGATACTTCCTTAAAAGAAGAGGAGAGAACAAGTTTGTAAATATGTGATACCATTTAGCAATTGGTTTCATGATGATTTAATGCTTAACACGCACATTCTAATTGCCAATTTCTATCTAGATTCACTATCTTGTTTCAGATTTGTGAGACTTAAAACTTATCTGCTCATAAGGAAAGGCAGCATCCAAAATGGGAATCGTTGCAATTCTAACAGATATTTTGGCAGAGCCAAAAATTTCAGCCCAAATTTCAGCATTGGAGCGATCAAAGTATTTCGGGGTCATACATTTGACAAGTGTGGTCCGTTGAGACACAAAAGCTTTACAATTCAAAATAATATGAAGCAAGGTTCCTGTGACAGATGTGTCATTGCAAAATCGACAATAGCTTAGTTCATTTTTAACAATGCCTCGTCTAACCAAGATTTAATTAACCGGCCACAAATTCAGACGTAATCTTAAAATTTTTGTTCTTAAACTTGGGGATGAGCATTTGGCAAGATAATCAGCCATTGTACATAATTGCTTATGTCGAAAAAGATCCCTGTTGAAATCTTTAAGCCCCATACATTTTTCTTGAGTCATTAGCCAATCTAGTTGGTAATTTTGACCTTAGCACGATTCGGATTTGTTAACAACAACTCAATTGAAATGTCTGCATCTGCAAGAGCATTTATAATGTGTGTTCTCCATTTCTAAGGGAATGAGTGATTAGAAGTTAACAAATATTCAGCTAAAATAGCTAAGCTGTCTCTTTTCGAGATACTCATGATACATTTTCTGAATAGTGTGCACATTTTCCAGGTCATTTGTACTTGGATTGATAAAAGACCAAGTTCATATCTTAATAACATGTTGGGTGTACTTTTAGGCAGATTTAAAACCGCTTTCCAGAATTTTGCTTCAAGTTGATTCCAGAATAACTCAGATTTAGGTAACACAGATTCCAACCCAAATGTGATAACTGGTACCACCTTTTGCTGGTAGAACGACATTGTGGGAACACACGTAAATGTGCCAAATTTGGCGCACACAAGTTTGGCCTGTGATGTCAACATCAATAGTTTGGTTCGTATTGCTATTTCAAGGGATTTTTCAGATGTTACATTGTTAAAGTTCATCCCCAGATATTATAGTCTGAAACCACTTGTAGTTTGTGGCTGCATATTGTCTACTTAAGTTTATTTTGGGAAGTTGTTTTAGCTCTGCCCAAGATAACAATTTGTGTTTCATTTTGATTTACAGTTAGCTTGTTTTCCGAAACATACTGATCAAGTACATCAAGCAAAATTTGTAACCCAGTTGGAGTTTTGGAAATCAAGACAAGATTGTCCGCATAGAGAGCTATGCATTGTTTCCCTAACTTTAGGGAATCAGATTGAGCTGAGGCAAATGCGTCAGCTATGTCCAGCAAAAACAAGTTAAACAGTGTTGAAGCCAATATGCAACCTTGTTTTAAACCTCTAGCTGTTCTGATTTTCTTAGATAGAAGGCCTTCGATGTTCAACTTAATTTGTACAGTGGTATTTGAATGTAGGAGGCTCACAATTTTTATCAGAGATTTACGACATTCAAATTTCAACAATTGTCGGATAAGTAAATCTCTGTCAATTGAGTCGAAGGCCATGCGGAAGTCAACAAAGGCAACATATAGAGGTTGCTTCTGCATGGCGTATGATAGTTTTAAGGCATTCAAAAGGGTGCGATTTATCGATGTCCCTAGCCCAGAGACAAAACCAGTTTGGAATGAGTCTCTCCGCTGGTTTGGGAGTGACCATGAGTTCAGGTCACGCAAAACGAGTCTGCAAAAGATTTTTCCGTGAACGTCCAAGAGAGCAATTGGACGGTAACTCATGGGATTTTGTCTATCTCCTTTTTGGTGGATGGGGACAATGATAGAGTGTGTCCACGATGTTGGTAATTTTTGATATCGAATGATTAACCTAAACAAAGTGTATAGAATGGGAACCCACAAATCAACATTCTTTTTTAGAACAGCATTAGATAATACATCTGGGCCTGGAGCACGGGACATGCTACATTTGTTGATGAGATATCGAATATCGTCTTCATCAAACTCAAGGGTGAACACAGTGTCAAGCATGTCCAGGGTCCCAGGCGCCGATGGGGCAGCATATAAATTTGAAAAGTGTAGTACCCAATCATTTTCCGTTACACCATTTATTTGAGAGGTGAGTTGTGGCGCTGCAGAGGTTGAATTGAGTAGTTGCCAAATTTGAGATGTGTTCTTACTTTGTATATGATGTATCATGGATTCACCATCCTTTTGATATTTAGTGAGCTTATATTCCCGCATCCTGTTTTTATAAGCAGTTTTAATGCTTCTCAAGGCTGACTCTTTCACTGCCAATGGTAAATATTGGGCATGTCTGTTTTGTTTTCTGAACAATACTTTTCTAAGACAAATTGCATTATCGGATACTTGGCTTGGTTTCACATGAGGCTTCTGCTTAGCGGTATACAATTGCATCAGATGATAAGGTGCCAGGTTATTTATGTTGACAAGATCAGAGTCCCCCTTCTCAAACATTTTCAAATGATCACTATAATGAGTTAATGATTGTTTGGACCATTTTAGCCGATTTAAAGAATTGTTAATATTGACTGCACCCTTACAAATGTGCCTTGATGGAGATAAGATATGGGTCAGCATAAGATTGAAAGTCAATGGCCGATGGTCACTATACTCGGAAGTTTTCACTGCAAAATCCTTTGTATATTCAAATAAACTTCTAGATACGAAAATATAATCAATGATGGCAGACTGTTTTTTGCTAAACCAAGTGGCAAGAGGGGGAGAATCAACCATACTCGTACCATTTTAGCATGACCAAATTCCATGCTTTCGCAAAAGTATTCCACAATCCCACCCGTTCTTGTTTTTTCACTTTGTTCCCATGCAATAGGTGTAAATTCAAATCCCCAGCAACAATAATGTATAGAATGCCATGTATCAGTATAACTTTTTCCAAAACAGTTGTTAAATATTTGAAAAATAATGCAGTTGTAATACCCAGAGGGTTCCAGTAAACATTGACACAGGCAATTTTAAATGAGTCAATGTTGATGATAGAGCATTGAATGAACGGGTTGATTGTGGGTAATGACGAAAGATATACATTGGCTAATGTATTTGTAGCAGTAAGTAAACCAGACATAGGCCTTCCTTTGGTGGCTCGTAAAGCCGGTTCAAGTTGGGTGTCGTAGCTGTTCCAAGTGGGAGGCGTAGATAACCAAGTTTCCTGCATTAAAATGATATCATACTCACATAGAATACTCTTAGGGTTGTTAATAAGGTGACTATGTCCTCTCGTATTCCAGCTAATTATGGAGACACACACTTGTTCTTTTGCCAGTTCTAGTTATACTCTCGTGATATGAGTATATTCTTTCTGTTCAGGCGCATTCTCCCAAGCGTTATAAGTTGGTACATAACGTTGAGTTTTTTTGGGTGTTTTGAGGCATGATTTCAAAGGGTGTTTTGGGTCTGAATTTAATGAGATCACAAAACCTAAATTGAACAACACCTCTCTCGCAGCCCAAATGATGTGTATGATCAAAGAGCGAGTCCAAACAAGGGCTATACTAAGGTTATCCCCGTTTGGAAACTCAGTCTGATCAAGATCATCCGACTCAATTTCCCTGAGCATCACAGTGTCAGAGAATAAACCAAGAATACTCTGGGGGTTCATTATATATTGACGATCTTGACGGCAAGTCAGAAGCAGGGAATGTCTGGTCTCTGGTTTAGGTGTTATCTTATTTGTAATCAATTTCGATTGTTTTAGGGGCAAATTGCCAGAAGGTGGGGATGCATGCCTTTGCATAACCTGTTTATTTGTCGTGTCCTTGTTAAGGCTTTTTTCCAATGGTACAACATTATTTGTCTTCAAATTTAACAGCCACAGGCGAGCAATTGAGTTTTTAATCTCATTGAGATCATTTTGCAACAATCTACCATTATTTAGCATTCTCTGATCCACACCTTGGGAAATTGGGGGCTAGATTCAGCAAAGGACACTCGTATTGGAATGAGATTCTTACATTCTAAGACTGTCATTGTTGGCAAGGAAATAGGTGCAATGGCAGAAGTGCATTTAGCCGGGCCATTTGCTACAATAGGAAATTTAGGAGGCTCGAAACTTCGACTCTCTAAATATCGATCAATCTCTCGTCTTAGATTTTGTCTTGATTCTACTGCAACATCAGAGTCTTCACTGTTGTTGTTTTCTGTTACATGTGAAGGGTTTGTCATGCTAGATTCAGGAGTATTTTTATGAATATGTTGTTTAGCAAGGTGCTGATCTTCAGCAAGTTTTATCAATTCATCAAGTGGAGGGCGATCTATGATCACTCTTGGTGACCTGCACGCGTCAAGATGTTTGTTCTTTCTCAGGTTGGTCAGTGCAGCATATTTCTTTGCTATAGAGCTCAAGACCACCTGAGTCCGACTATTGGCACGTGTCAGATTGTTGATGAATTGTTTTGCCGAAGATGAGACCACCATCTTTAAAGATTTCACATTCTTCGATTTTTTAATTTGGGCAGATTGTTTTTTTGGCTTTGATTTTAAAGCTGCAGTTTGATTAGCAGCTTTCACGTCAAAAACAGAATACGTGGATTTCGGGGTTTGCGTCAGACGTGATGTTTTATCCACAGGGATCAAATGAGGGTCAACAGAGGCGGCGGAATTAGTATTCGTCTCTACACATTTTTCTGTTATAATTCCAGCCACAAAAGGAACAGATGTTTTCATTTTATGATATTGTGCCTCTGCTAATTTTTCTTGATCTTTTTGAGAATCTGGAATAAATTCCACAAAGTGACATTCAACATCCTTATCTGTTTGTGTATGAACATTTATACAAATCAATCTCTTTAGCACACTGACAGGCTGTTTCTCAACCAAAGATTGTGCTAGTTTCTTTTGCAGATCAAAAATGTTGTTAAGTTTTTCATTAGACTCACATCGCAAACATGCAACATCAATAGCTAGTTTCACTTGCTCAGATGTAAGTAAATCAAAATTTTCTGTAAGTCCTCTGAGAGTGCCATCAATAGATCCAAACAATTTAGCATTAGCGCGATATTCATGACCTCAAGCGTTAAAAAAGAGGTTTTATGAGTATTGGGAGTTTTGGGAGGGACCTGTGGATCATCATTTGTTCTACGAGGAGTCGGAGGAATAAATGAAACATCTACCACTGATGTATTACAATTAGACCGTTGGAACAGGTCAGGAGATTGTGACAAATTAGAACCTTCTGAGCTGTCAGAGAAACAAGAGTTAGTTGAATTCAAGTCAATAACTGCCTCTTTAGGGTCTCTCGTTGCCGCTGGAAACACTGGTAGCGGCGCTCCAGATTAAGCATTTCTCAAGAGCATGCTGTCTGACATAGAGACTGACATTTTGTCATTTTCACCACTTTGAGGACTGTGAGTTACAAAAGGCAGACCAGATAAACCTGACCCTACACCACGATGATTAGCTACCACGTCATTTGACAAAATTGCTACGGGTGCATTTATAATAGGCATTTCAGCTGGGCCATCAGATCCCACTGTTCCAAAACCATATTTACGAATATCTGTACTGTTCACGTTTGAGATTTTCTTTTTATTCAGCGCTTTAGTTTAGATCGATCACTTCGCTGTACTGGTGTGGAGCACATTTAACTGGGCGCTACATCTGTTTGGAGATCTTCATGAAGGGACTAAGACTCAGACATGATACGATGCCTAATATTGTCAGCCATAGCTGTTGTAAGACGATAAGGACCATTAAAGCCTGAGGCCATGCTCCTAAACACGCGCTTAGGAATGTCCACGTTGTTCAAAAACGGAGTTCACACTAATAGTCTTTTGCAAATGCAGAGACAGGATCAAGAGATTAAGAATCAAAGCGATCCTGTGGCTCCCCGAAATCCACGGGTCTCATTTGAATGTGTCACAATGGTATGTGCTACTGACTGACTGACTGGGATCAAAGGGCCTAGCCCCGCAGTCTCCCGCTGCTCGTTATTTGTAGAGACACGAAGTCTAAGATGATACAGATATGGAATGCAGAAATGCTCAGTTCATATGTTAGGTCTCAAGTGCTGTCTTTTACAAATGTAGGTGGTGATACTAAATGCAGAATCGAGGACTCTATACTATCAGTACTTACAAGGATCAGTTCGCCTCCAGCGCCAAACAGCCGCACAACAGCCAGTGGCCTTGACCCCAATGGGCTTAACGCTGCAAGGGTGGTTGGCTCAGCGCTTTCAGGATGATGGAAGTCACGTGATACGTCACGTGTCCAGCGCTAGCCCCGGCTCCTCCAGGAAGCACACCAGCAAGATCCCCTTCACAGCTCGCAATGCTGGTTTACAAGCCAAAAAACGTTCGTTTTTTGCAGCACAATGTTTTCCAGTCAGTGCAGCAACTTTCTATGTGCTATCCTCTGTTGCGGTACGTACAAATGCACAATCTCGCACAAGAAATGCTGAATTTTACAAACAAATATCATAATATATTTAACAGTAACACTTAAACAAAGGCAATCTGTGGGTGGCATCGAACCCCCAACCTTTTAGTTATATGCTGTAACACTATCCAATTGCACCACAGTGGCTACTTGTGAAGCTTGTTCAGACATTCCTGCAATAGCTCAATTGAGTTTTATTATTATGGTAAATGTATGAAACAAATGCCCTTCTCCCTCAACCACGCCGAAGTGTAGTGCCTTGACAGCCGCTGACGAATGTTAGTCCTACTTTCATGGCAGTTTCCCTGTCCCGGATTTTAATTTTTTAAATCTGGCCACCCTGTGAGGAAACTCTTCCGAGTGTTGCTCATTTTCAATCAATTAAATAATGCGGGAATGTATTCATACATTTATATCATGAATGGAAACAATATCAAAGCAACGTCTGTTTGCAAATAACAGTTTCACATTTTCTCTGATCGTGACTCCCCACCAGGAGTCAGGTCCTAAAAAAAGTGGAGGGACTCATTAACAGTCCAATTGAATGTGGTGTCACCAGAAGTTCGCATAGTAAGGTGGCCTCTGAAAAAAGTGTGGCGCTTCTGAAAAATGTACAATCGACGTGGCCCTTGCTCCTTACAGTCTGGTCTTATGATCACGTTGGTGACAAAAATCCCCACGAGGTTTCGAGGTGTTGACGAAAAGAAATGGAGGAGGCGCCAGAGTAACGCAGCCGTCCTCTCCTCCCTCCCCCCTGGGTAAGGGGGGGTGTGCAGGAAGCCGGGGATGCCGGAGGGGTGGGAAGCCCGTGAAAGTGGCCAAAATGCCTGCAAAATGAGACAATGGAAAGGGGCGGGCCGGGCAGCTTATAAGCCGCCTGGTTTTCACTTCCAGGAACATCGCAGCACAGCAGAAGGACACTGCAACACTCTCCCAGACATGGTTGGGGGAGCTTTGGCCTACAGTGGACTTGGTTGGGAAAGGGGGAAGCAAGGTTTGGAGCAGTCGGCTGGTCGCCACACCATCAGAACTATTTTAACAAAGTTTGTTTGAAGTGTTTTGAGTTTGGCAGTTATAAAGAATGTTGTGAAAATAAATCTGCAGTGTTTTTATGCCACCAAAGAAAGAATGTTTCATCCTGCACCTTTTTCCTTGGTGGGGTATCGAAAGGGCCGAATGGAATGAGCAAGCGTGTTGGTACAAAAATTAACAAATGCCCAGGTTATGGAATCGGAATGGATGAAACCATGAATCCTGACTTTGTGTGCAACCGCGTACGAGATTTGCAAGCAGCTGAAGCTAAGCGATTATAAAACGCTCTTGAGAAAACAAAATGCTCAATGAGGAATATTTAGATGAGTTCACAGCTAATTATTTCTTCGGGATTCTCTGTACCTTCAAAACTGCTTAAGAAAGGTACACCCCCTTCACTTTGAAAGGGTTCTCCCAAAAGTTGTGACTTCCAAAGTGCCTTGTGTGGCACTTCCGGAATGAATCCAACGTATTGCAACAATTTGCGCGAGCTTTGTAAGTTGGTTTATAAACGCTTTTAACGGAGCTCTGCTTGGAGTTAAAGAACGATCAGTGGGGATTGGCCTGCATCCTTCTGAGAAGTTTTTGTGCTGCACGTTAGGGCACCTTTGAGGATTTGGGGGATCGTCTGGAAAAACTGTGGGCAGAGGTGGACTGGTAACCAAATGTGGCCCCGGAAATAATGTTCATAGTGGCCCCCTATTCCACATTTTGAGCAAACCCAATCCTTTCCTATGAGAACATGTAGAATAGGAGGCAGAGGCCTACCAGGAAATCTCCAGAGCTCCTTAGAGGCTAGTCCACCCCAGACTGTAGGAGGCCCCAGGGAGGCGAAGGCCAGAGCTATTGGGTGGGAACGTGTCTGGGATAGGTTGAGCTTGTGAACAATTTGGTAAGGAGGGCGGTGCCGGGTAAGACTGTTGAGGTTGTTGAAGAGGTGGTTCATGGTTTTAGGGAGATGGTTTTAAGAGGCTGATGTAGACGTGTGTGTGTGTCAGAGGCGTAGCCAGGATTGTCTTACACGTGGGGCCTGAAGCTAATGTAGTGATGCCAACCGCAGTGACATTAACATCTGTAAATACTCACACTGCAATGCTCAATGGGCATTTACACATAATGGGTGGGTCTTGCCAGCTCAGACCCTACCCTATCTATGCCTCTGGTGTGTGTAAAGCATGACTTGATGGGGAGAGGAGTGTGTGATGGCGAGAGGGTTGTGTGTGTCATATGGGGAAGAGGGGTGTGTGTGTGTGTGTGTGTATGTGTGTGAGAGAGACATATGGGGAGAGGGGTTGACTTGGGGGAGAGGAATTGATAAGGGGAAGAGGTTGATGGGTGAGATGGGGTGGGTGTGTGATAGTGACGGGGTGATGGAGAGAGGGGGTGTGATGGTGAGGGGTGTGTGTGTGATGGAGAGAGGTGTGTGATGGAGAGAGGGGTGTGTGTAATGGAGAGAGGGGTGTGTGTGATGGAGAGGAATGTGTGAGATGGATAGGGATGTGTGTGATGGAGAGGGATTTGTGTGATGGAGAGGGGTGTGTGTGATGGAGAGGGGTGTGTGTGTTATCGAGAGGGGTGTGCGTGTGATGTAGAGGTGGTGATGGAGAGAGGTGAGTGTGATGGAGTGGTGTGTGTGATGGGTGGTGTGGTGGAGAGCAGGTGGTGTGATGGAGAGGTGCTTTGCTGACTGTAAGTGGGTCTAGGGGTTAGTGTGTGGGGCTAACCTTTAGTTTTTAGGTAAATATTGTGGTCCTTTCTTGAATGGGGTTTGCTGTGGATGGGTGGAGTAGGGGGTTGGCAGAGGAGAGGGGATTTTCTGGAGACGAGAGAGTGTTGGCAGAGGAGATGAGAAGAACAGGGATTGCAGTAGATGGGCTAGTGAGTGAATGGAGCTTATGATACGTGAAGAATGTTACTAGTGGCGGAGCCAGGGGTTTGGATTGAGGGTAGTTATACCTTTTACATTTCTTCCTAAAGAAGCACAGCAACAGTGGTATCAAGAGCTTGAAATCATTACAATGAGGGTCTATTTCGGGTTACAGAGTTTTTACAACTAAAGGAAACTCATTCAAATAAAAGTGCTTACAAGCACCCAGATAGCCTTGGATTCGGCACGCTATACAAGCAAATAAACTAAATTAATACTGTTTGAAATCAAACATCTAAAAGGGTAATGTTTTTATGGTCTACACGAAATAAAAACTTACTGTGACATAAAACTCCTGTTTGTTGCTCTTTTCTTTTTGAATGATTTATTGGAGTGTACTGTGGGGGTGCATTAAGGGTATATCATAGATGATCCCCATTCGGGGGTTGCCCTAGAATCATCCTGCAGTGAGCACTACCCATCCTAGAATCACCTTGAAATAATCACAGGCCATCCTGAATTTGTCATAGGGATCTTTTTGGAGTAATCGTGAGCTATCCTGAAGTTGTCATGGGATCATCTCGGAGTAGTACAAGTTTATCACTGTTTTCCAGTCAAGTAATCAGGAATTCATCCTTGAGTAGTTATTGGGGCTACTCTAGAGTCATCTCATTTAAATAATTCGGCCTATACACATGCTTCAGGATGGCTACGGATGATCTCTCTGAACTAGCTATGGATGACTCCAGGATGAGTCCAGGAAGACCTTCCCTTTTTGACTTGTGAATAGCTAATTTGTTGAGCCTTAATCAATATGAGTCCTTTTAAGCTCAAAAATGGCTTGCCATGTTAGGTGAAACCAGTTTCTTACCCATCATCTGTAAACGTGAAACATAAACTGTTTCCCCAATTCTGACCTAGATTTAATTCTGACTCTAGGTCAGGGACCTAGCCGATCCTCACAAGCTAAAGCTCCTCCACATTTTGAGGAGATCTTAATAAAATATAGTGGGCCTGATCTTGGGTTGGGCTTTATCCTGGTGGTAATACCGGCGGGATATTGACTGGGCAAATAGCGTTACCGCTACCAGGTCTGGCGCTATTAGTGCCAGATCACAGGTAGAGTGGTAACGATTATGGCTCATTCCCCAATGAGTCCAATGGACCCAATAGGGCGGGGGGGGTGCCATGAGCGCCGGCGCAAATTGCCTTTCCACCGGCACATTCCTTCAAGTTCTGAGCTGGGGGTAAAGGTAGCCATACTCGGGAATGGACGGACCCTTAAATGCGGTAGTAATAGCGTTACCGCCCAACTCGTGATAGAAATAGGAGATATTTACATTGTTAATGGGTCTCCTGAAAACATAGATTTTCAGCCCCTCACTCTAAGTTGTCACCTCCACTTGACGCACACATATATTTTGTCAATACCATTCCACATAAAACCTGCAAATAGTTTCTTACCCATGCTTAACACATGTCTGTAAAGTGGGCATGTAAGAAACACGTGGTAAGACAAAGCTAAAACCGGAAGTGCAATTACAGGACAGGCTAAGGGTGGTCACTTTTTTTTTACTTCGTTTCCTCACTGCAGAAGAGCGAGGACGGAGGAGTGGGGCCCTCGGGAAATCGCTAACAGCCAGCTGCAGACTGCAGGCTTCCTTGAGCGATATTGGCACGATACAAATGAAGGGTAACAGATGCGCACTACATTTCAACACAAAGTCTTCCAACACCCTGGCACTGCCAGTCAGTGACCCAGTTAACGGGGCACATCGCCAAAAAGTCAGCATCTGCAATCGAATGCAGTTCCGCAGAGGACCCACGTCCTCCTTCAAGATGGCTGCAGGGGTGGTGCGCGCGGGGCAGAATCGAATGACTGGGCTGCCAGCACATCTGTTTCCCACATTTAGCGGTAATTAATGATGTTGTCAATCACTCCGGCAGCCCATTTGAGACATCTCTTGACATCAGTGGAGTGCTCTCTGCGTGATGCACATGTTCGGGCTGCTGATCTTCATGGGCGAGGGTTGGGGGAGGGGACATATGCTACCTATTTGTGCTCTGTTTGTGTGCCCTCCCTGGGTGACATACACATATTCAAGCACAGGATTCTTATATTGGTCTGCAATAGATGAGATGACGTGCTGGTGCAGGAGCTGCACTGGAAATGGGCATGGACCCTATCCAGTTAGTTGTGCTTCCCTCCTGCCTTCAGCCATTCGTTTACTGATTGCAAATATTCCAGTGTCATATTGTAATGTTCAGCCACACCTTTTACTGGACATGCCATGCTTGTTATTGGAGGTATAAAGGCCGCATTATTCGGTTGCTGGCCGTCTGCACATCAGAATGTTCGACTGTTGCCCATGAAGCGATTGGCAATAACTTCAGTAAGCATGATGGTTTTCCTGTGGTGGTTGAACAGCAGGGCTAACCCCCAGTGAGCCCCCCCAACATATTGGAATACATCACAAATTGTTCCCTTAAGTAACTTTAACATACACCACTTTTTGATAGGAAAAACATGATCACTTTATTGGGGTCATTCTAAGGGGAGGTCCTAGCCCTGCTCAGGCCACAATTATCCTTGGCCTACCAATATTTTTCCGGGAGACCTGCTATTCCTGTGTTTACTTAGTTCATTTTAAAACCAGTGAGCGCTCCTCACGTCAGTTTCCATTCTTGCGAGAACGACCCGCCCTGGTATCAGACTGCCAGTACACTCTCTCTCATATCAGTTCATTTTAAAACCAGTGAGAATCCTCACTTCGGTTTCTGCGCTTGCAGGAATGGAGAGCCCTGGTATCCGACTGCCAGTTCAGTCGCTCTTGTTTTCTTTCAATGGAGCGAACCAGGCCACTGCATTCAGGTGTTGAGGAGTCCCAACTGTCCGTAGTGCCCGCCTCACCACATCCTAGCTCATGCAGTCAGCAGGTATAGCTCATGGCAGGACCGCAGCATTCCTCCTTCTCTTGGGCTGCCCTCGTAACTCTGGCACACTTTGGGGGTGGCTTCCACTAGTTCCTACCCTCTTACATCGCCTACCGCTGACACCCTTATACCTTGCAACCTGTCGCCACTACTCCCTTAGGTCTCATTTCAGTGCTCCAAACATACCTCTCAGAAACCCATTGTTGCCCTTGTCAGATAGTGGAACACCGCCCCTAGCAAAATATAATGGTCCCTTATCACCCAACCTCCTGTTCCTGATTCAACTCCGTGCTCCAAGTGCATAGACCTCTCGATACCAGCGTGGGCGACACCCGTTTCTCCCAGTCTTGCCCATTTCTGTGTGGCTCATTATCATTATCAGGAAGTAATTCTGCACCTGCAGCCACAGGTGTTGCCTATCCTCCACCCAGCCTTGTCCTGCAAGGGAGGAGGTGAAGCAGTGAGCCAGGCATTCTGGGAAGCATAGTCATTTGATTAAAGTAGCAGTAGCATGCTGGCTGCCAAAAACCTGGAATGGATCCGGAAGGGAAGTAATTTGGGAAATAAGGTTTTAGCGCTCCCAATTCATCAGGACACTGTAGCATAAGGTACGGAGGAAATGTCCAGTACGGAATAAACCCCAAAACATGCCCCCAAGTGGCGGGAACGGGAGCGAAGGGAGCGAGCCGTGACACTATACCCCCTCCCACGGCCGACTCCAGGCGGCCGTTACTCGCACAAAACATCTTCTTTCCATGAAAGGAGCGCTTTGTCTTCAGAAGTGGCACTGACGGAAACGATGACCCACGGGCAGAAGCAGACGGACTGGAATGAATAGAATCAGGCCGCAGTCTATAAGAGCCATAGGCAGGTTTTCGGTGAGGAAGAGACTCATGGGTCGAAGAAAGGCATGAAGGACTTGCAGGACCTGAAGCAGATTTGGAAGGTCCAGGAAGCTCAGTCTCTGGGAGCGAACACTCATACATCATTGAGGAGGGAGGCAGGCTGGTGCAACATGCTTTGGACAATGATTGATCCTCTGGTAGCCCCCCTGCTGAGAGCGGACACACAGGAGGTGAGAAATCAGCAGGTTTCAGGAAATGTTCATGTTCAGACAAAGAAGGTGGCGGCCGAGGTAGAGGTTCGGATCTTCTCTCATCATCCATTTGATTAAAGGCCTGTGGTTGAGGGTGACCAAGGTTCGACTGCATCTGTCCCACGCCTTGGGGGCCTGGAAGTCCAATGGGTTGTACGAGGTTGGCACTCCTGGTGTCAGTCATGTAGCCACCTTGTTGCACATGGAATACAACCGCAGGAACGTTTGGCATACCGATAGGAGTGATAGACGCAGTACTTGGCACATCAGGCACATTCGCAGCAGGAGCAATAACGGGCACATTTTGAACTGCAGCAGTCATATCCTTCCTTTGGCTACTAGCACCCGAATGGTGCAGCAGTTGGGGGGCCGTGCCCGTCCCTTCCTTCAGGCTCATGTGGGATCCGGCAACCAAAAGGCTGTCAAGCGGCTGATCCAAACCGGCCCCCAAATGTGAACCATCCAGCCCGTTATCCTGGTTGGCTACTTGTTCGATGTCTGGGCCATGGCGGATGGTATCCGTCTCCCATTTGTAACACTCCAGGCAAGTCCAACGGCCTTGCATGTAAGGCCCTCCTGAGTCGTGATCCAGCTTGATGTTTCTGGCAGAAGATTCAGACTCAGATGTAGCATATGCGGGAGGTGCTGATTCTACAGTCAAGCAGTTGGGAGAATTAACTTGTGTAAAAGGCAGGCCTTCTGGTGATCCTCCTGAAGCATAAGAAGGGCAGATTGGACGTTCATCCGTAATAAATGGTTGGGATTTAGGAGGTAGCTCTGAAGTAGATGAATCTGCAACACGATCAAACAGAGCAGGGAACAAGCCTACAATCATCTTTAATACCGGTCCCAATATGGGCATTCTCCTCAGCCGCACAATCCCAACTCGTCCCACTACCATTTCTACAATCTACCTACTGCTCCACACAATCATCACAACTTGGTGGAGTACACAAAACAGCTTCAGTCTGAGTACCCATTTGAGATTCAATGGTAGCGATTCTAGCTTTGGACAGGGTTACAGTCATCATAGCTGATGCTTTCAGTACCTGGTCAGAACAACATCGTAAGAGCATTTGGCAGGAATAGAAAATAATAAGAAAAATGACAAAAATAGGTGGAAGAATCTTCACAGCGATGCTCATCAAAGATGGCACCAAGGAGAAAAGTGAATCTAACCATGAATCATTTGTAATTCCTGCCTTATTTTCCACGATCACTCTGAGCTTATGCAAGGTAGCGATAGTATGTGTCAAGGTCCCATTCTTTGAGTCATTGTGAGGCACAAATGTGCAGTACATACTCCCAATTATTTGACCCCCCCTGCATAGCTGTCAGGAGGTCGAGGATGTAATGGTTCTGTAAAGGCATGAGCCTTAGGGCCCACAGCTCTTATTTAATGGCACTGAACACTGACTCAGATGAATTGATAAACAACAGAATTTAATATTTGGTTATATGGTGCCACTTAGCATTTGCTGCGGTAGGGACACCAAGTGCCGGAAGACAGGAGAAGAAAGTCTCTGTGTCACTAAACAGTTGGTGCTGCTCAGGAATGTCCATTAAGGCTTTTAATGATGCTGGCGAAAAGTAGTTAGAACGCTTAGTCCGTTGCAATAGTTCCTGCTTCCCATTGTCGAATAAAGTCCTTGATTTGTCCAAGGGGATGCAAGGATTACAGGGGACAAAGTGGCCACAGATGGGACTTTGGGCATTGGGTGGGCCAAGACGAAGTGTTCCTCAGGGATTATGAGGATTGGCATGTGGAGTGTAGAGAAACTGCACACACCTCTCCAGGCTGGAGGCAACTGCTTGTAGGCATTTGAACCACGCATCCAAATAATGTACAGAAGGAAAGCTGTACCTCCAGCCAGATCAGTGATGTGAAGCGTTTGGATGCAGTTCCCATTTGTGGCTATGTGCACCGTGCCATTGCCCTTAAAACAGAGAAAAATGAGTAAGTGCCTGTATCGGAATAGGTGTTTCTGGCTCTTTGAGCCACGTCAGATGCTGCAGATAACTTTGCCACACATTTCCACATTCTTGGTTTATACGTGCCACCCCTTCTTCTGGGAATCCCATCATTCCACCAGCTCTGCAACTCTTTACCCCATGTTATCGAGTTATGGTAAAAATAACCTCTCCTAAACTCAATGGGGATCTGTGTGTACACCGAACATTTTGTTGCTCCTTATGATCTGTAACTGACCATTGTTCATCGATAGGCAAAATGGATGCTGTTACATCGAATACTAGCCTACATCGGTGCAGCCATTAGCAGCATGTATTCTTACAGTGGCAAGCCCTTTTTGTACTGGCATTGTGGGCAAAGCCAGCATGATGAGTGTTTGTATGTGGCAAACTGGTCTATACTGGTGTAGCCAGTGAGTATGGCCATATTTTCTTACAGTGGCATTTCATTTTTTACTGACATTCTGGACAAAGCCAACAGGAATATGGTATTACATGGGGCTACCGGCATATGTTGGCCAACATAGCATGGACATGTTTCATTTTATTATCATTACTGGCACTACGGGCAACACAAACATGGGTATGTTCTTATGTGGGAATACTGGCATATATTGGTGCAGCCAGCCTGTATAGATTGGAATAGGCAGAACCAGCATTAAAACAATGTTTTACCCTGAAAGAATGGTGGCACACATTGTGGGCAGTGACTTTATGAAATGTGTTGTTTAAACGTGCTCAAGACAATGTTTGCCAACTCAGCATCTGTTGCAACTTTTCATGTGTTAACCCTATAAAGCTGATTGTAAACTGTGGATTTTACCACAATAATTTCTCACCAAAAGGGTGCTCTACAATGTACATTTTAAGATGTTATTTAAAAGATTTTCCCAGGAGGGGAGGAGAAGGGTAAAGTAATGTTTTTATGTGAAATATGGGCCTACATTGGTGCAGACAGCACAGCGTGTTTTCTGACAGTGGCATGACATTTCTTTACTGGGATTCTGGGCATGATGAGTGTTCCTATGTGGGCCAACCTGGTTTATTCATCTTCCCTCATTTTCCTTTGTTTACACCACTCCAATCGAAAAATCCACCAGCGGCCACTGCCTATTTGGCAAAATTAGGCCCTAGAACAAAATTAGCTCTCACTGCCACTACTTGAAAATAGCACAACTCATGATATTCCTACATAGGCAAAAACATTAACCTTTCATATACTGAACATCCCCTTTGAAATTTCCCCTGATTCTCTCGAGTAGTAAAGACTCAAAATGTGATGTCATTTTCTGTGATGTCACTGATGTCATTACATATGCAAATTAGCGCCCACCACACATCCTTTGCACCCCAGATCACCCCAAATCCTAGGGAAGTCAATGACTATGCTTACTGGGTGCATCCTTGATAGATGTAAAGGGTAGGTAATTGTGAGTCAATCAGGGGTTTTCCCATCACTTAAACAATGCCTGTTTTTGCAACGAAAATAATATTTGATTTTTAATTTGCTTGTTCTATTTTTCTAAATATCAGTCCACAGACACAGCATGTCGAGAAGATGCTTGTTCTCCCCATTACTGAATGCTTACAGAGTGAGAATCTATTTTTCTCTGACCTTCCCCGATACCGAATATGCCAAGTGATCCATGATGAAATATAGAAGTTGTTGGAAATTATCAAGAGCCTCCACAGTCATTGGTCCTCCCGATTACGATAATGGGTAATATCCGTATTGACTTCCAAGGAGTCAGTGAGATTTCTCAGTTTGATGCATATCCCATATCTTGCATCAATGAGATGATAAAAAAATGGAGACTACATCATTGCCACTTGAGTTCTCTTTTGATACTGTGCGCCGTAACAGTATGTCAAGGTGCCTGTGTGTGTTTTTGGGGGCCTGTATAACCCACAAACTAAGGCAAACTAAGGACTGTTTTGGTCCCCAGAGTCCAGGTTGCTATGCCGGGACTAGACAAACACTATCCTTATGAGGACTGAGCCGCTACGAATCCAGGCCCTCATAATGCTAAATGTTTTTTGTGTGTGTGTGTGTGTGTGCGTGTGTCTTTGTGTGCATCCGTGCATATGTTGATTTGTATCCATGTGTGTGCGTGTACCTGTGTGCATTTTTCCAATTCTGCATCTGTGTGTGTGATTGTGCATGTGTGCTTTTGATTGTGCAGTGCTTTTATACATGAGTCTGTGATTGTTTATGTGTTTATCTGTGTAGCAATGTTTGTAGGTGCATGTGTGAATGCTTGTGTGCCAGTGTGAGCACGTATGTATCTAATTGTGTGTGTGCTTGTGTACATGGTTGCCCATGTGTTTATGTGCGATTGCGTGTGCATGTGCCTTTCTGTCTTTGTGTGATGGTAAGCCTGTGTATGGGCATAGATGGTGGCCTGTTTATGTATGCATGTGTTCTTGGGTCTTTCCATGCCTGCCTGAGGGTGGATATGTGTGTAACAGTGTCGGTTTGTGTGTGTGTCCCGTTGTCTGTTTGTGCACGTGTGTGTGAGTATGTGTGTCTGCAGGTGAATTTGTGTTTGACGATTTACCTGTGGGGAAGGATGGGACTGTTTCTATGCAGGGAGCATTGATGCTCTGTGACATTGTGCATTTTGTAGCTGAGGGAGGGAGAAGGAGTGGTGATGGACTTTCGGATATGTCTGGGTGCAAGGCTGACGGTGTTGCTCGGTGGAGAAGCAGTGATCCGCCCACAGGATGGAAAGGTGAGTATAGGGTCAAGGATGTGCACATGGGTGAGTATTCTGTAAATGGAAGGTTAGAAGCATTAGTAGAAATCCCCACATTACAGTGCTAGCAAAGACTGAATGTATCATTATCTGTAATACTTCCTGATGGCCAATATTACAATCCTACATATGGTGGATCTTTGCTGAATAGTGCTGCTTCTGCCCCATAATCATAATTGTGATTTTTGCTTTTTAAGGTAATTATTGATAATCATGCCTACTATGGCCATTTTTTGTTTTCTCTCCCTGATGGCCATGACTGCTAATCCTACTTGAAATGGCTCATATTGCTAATACTCATTTTTACGTCTTTATTTTTCAACCTGCCTAATACAAAAACTCACAGAGTGACTCCTTCGAGAGTATTTGCTAATTATACATATCTACTTTCACGAAGGTCAGCTCCCTCACACCTAGACCACACCAGCAGTGCCCTGCTTATAGAGACATATTGTATATTACCAGAGCTGCCTGAGAATTGCCAATCCTTCTCCAAATGTCTGTGAACAGCTCATGTCATGGCTTAAATACAAATAAAACAAACTTTCCAGGATACATAGCAATCAGTATTTCGGGTCGCTGAAAGGAATTACGCTCTTGGAAATCATTAAGAGCATCCTAGACCACCTGGACTATCTTCAAATGGTCACAGTGATCTTGTTGGATTTGTCAGGAGTATTTGGCAATGTTGGTGACCAAACCCTGATGGAGCACCTCAAATCCTATTTCAATTATACTGGCACAGCAAAAATTGGAACAGATTTTCCCAACTCTTTTCTAATATATCTCAGCGAGGTAAACTATGACCTTCCCTCTCACTCATCCATATTCTTGACTGCGTGGTTGTTACCTCTCCACTTTACTCTTCAAAGCTTATAGGGTCAGACAGTTCTAGCCAACCACACATCATACGCTTTGTCCTAAACCTCCATATGTATGAAGGTGACCCTTAGGATCCTTCTGCCCACACTGAAATTCTGTATTGGAGCTTCTCTTACACGCTCCATTGGGACCCTCTTCAAAAATGTTAAATATGCTCACCAGTGCCCCGCCATTCAAAGATGGCCGCACTCTTTGTCTCCTTGATGTGCCTGGCAAACCACATCAGGAGACTATTGATTGGTAGAGGCCTTCTTCTTATGGCCCTATCAGAAGGCCGGCAGACCTGGCCGGTCCTCCCTCCAAAGGCCTCCTCCTAAGGTCCATTCTACTCCAGTCCACCACGGTACACCAGTCGCCTGTAAGTACCCCCCACACCCCTCATCTGCCCCATTTATGTGTGTACTCCGCCCACCCCTCCGCTGCCCCATGTATTTGTGTACTCCCCCACCACTCCCCTGCCCCATGTATGTGTGTACTCCCTCACCCCTCCGCTGCCCCATGTATGTGTGTACTCCACCCACCCCTCCGCTGCCCCATGTATGTGTGTACTCCCCCCCACCCATCCTCTGCCCCCGTTATGTGTGTACTCCCCCCACCACTCCCCTGCCCCATTTATGTGTGTACTCCGCCCACCCCTCCGCTGCCCCATGTACGTGTGTACTCCCCCCCACCCCTCACCTGCCCCATTTATGTGTGTACTCCGCCCACCCCTCCGCTGCCCAATGTATGTGTGTACTCCCCCCACCCCTCCGCTGCCCCATGTATGTGTGTACTCCCCCCACCCCTCCGCTGCCCAATGTATGTGTGGACTCCCCCCACCCCTCCGCTGCCCCATGTACGTGTGTACTCCCCCCCACCCCTCCGCTGCCCCATCATGTATGGACTCCCTCCACTGCCCATTTATGTGCGTACTCCCCCCACCCCTCCTCTTCCCCCAGTATATGTGGACTCCCCCATCCCTCCATTGCCCCATGAATGTGTGTACTCCCCCACCCCTCCTCTGCCCCACATATGTGTGGACTCCCACCACCCCTCCACCGCCCCTGTATGTGTGCACGTCCCCACTCCTCCGCTGCCCCATGTATGTGTGTACTCCCTCACACCCATCCCCCGCCCCATCATGTATGGACTCCCCCCACCCCTCCGCTGCCCCATGTATTCATGCACTCCCCCCACCCCTTCTCTGCCCTGGTATATGTGGACTGCCCCCCACCCCTCCACCGCCCCTGTATGTGTGGACGCCCCACCTCCTCCGCTGCCCCATGTATGTGTGTACTCCCTCCCACCCATCCCCCGCCCCATCATGTATGGACTCCCCCCACCCCTCCGCTGCCCCATTTATGTGCATACTCTCCCTCCCTACCCCCTCTAGTCGCATGTGGCACCCTCTCTCCACCCACCCAGTAAGTGTCTGTAGCTGCCCGCCATACCGGAGATCTGCTCCATGTTGCTTGTCGATTGGAAACCTATGTACTATTATGCACTTGCCACCATCCAATACGGGACTGGCCCCATGCTATTCTATGTTGACACTAACCTTGCTCCCATGTGTAGCCTGCCTCCTTTGTATTCTGTGCTGGACACCACAGATTTACCCATTGACCTTGACCACGCATATATGTGTTGTTGCCGTCTTGTAACCTTTGGTTGGCACCTGTATATTGCATACTAATTTTGACCACACAACTGCTTGCAGCTGCTGCCATGCAACATGTGGCTGGCACCATGCTCTTGCTCACTGAAACTGTCCTCGCAACTAAATATAGCTGCCGCCATGTAAGATGTCGCTGGCACCATATACTTGCCCACCATTCTCTGTCACCACTTTTAAGCACTTATTGGAATTGTATGAAGCAACATGTATATATGTATGCCTCAAATGCACTTATGTAACTAAGTAATCGTTCTTAACTGCTTAATTAGTTAGTTGCCTGTTTTGATTCTCAACCTGCACTGCTAACCCTTACTACTCAGCCTTCGGCAATCCTCCCATATTGCATTAAACATTTCAGGGATGGAGGACAGCAGACAACAACTGTCCCTTAATGGTGAAATTCTGTAATTCTCATCCTAGGTTTCTAAATCCACCATCCCTTCCTTTCCTGTCCACCGAACTAGAGACTGCACTACCCTCTATAAAATTAGCCAGACCCCTTTCACTCATCTTAAGTGACATGCTCTCACTAGCCAATCAAGTGAATGCAGTGTCTAAGAACATCAATTACCTCCCCCGACAGTCAGGAAATACCATCCCATACCTCCATAAGCATCATTGCCAATTAGATTCTTTATTTTGTCCAGAAAGGACTATGCCAATTACCTATACACCCGTCTCCATCATCACCTTACAGACAAACCTCAAGGGATCCAAAACACAGATGTCAGTCTCATATTTAATTTAAAACCACACAATCACATCTCCCTCGCAATGACAGCATCACCCACAAAGTCGTTTTTATTTTTCGAGGTCTGTAGTGAACCAGCTTTGCGTGGGTTTACAACAAATCATAATAAATTTATATATTTAAAGTTCTGTTAATACTACTTGATAAATATACTTGCTAGTATTTAGAGCATGGTCGTGCTAGATAATCCTGCCCAAGCATGAGCACAATTGTTAATATTGCCATTGTTATAAGCAAGAACAAACATAGACATTATTGCTGATCTTGTTTTATGTTAATTAATGGAATTCTGTTCTGACAGTCATTACTAATAGTCTTTCTTGTTTTAAGAGCATTATTCTTACTACTAATTCCTACCTGAGTGAACTAGTGAAAACGCATGTCTGTGTGTGCGACAGATTGAAGTTTCGGTATATTTATTTGTGACAAGAAAGTGAGCGATGATAAGAGATAAAAAGAGAGATGGAGAGAGAGAGGCAGATATATATAGAAAAAGAGAGACATCAATTATTGTTATTAAAGAAAAATAGATGTTAATGCAAGGGTGTGTGTATGTGTGACAGAGCGAGAGAGAACGAAAGAGTGAGAGAGAAAGAGGGATAGAGAAAGAGGCAGAGAAATTGAAAGAGAGCTAAAGAGAAAGATAAACAGAGAATGTGGGTATCATAAGCATTTAAACAGATGTGTGTGGGGGGGGGGTCATGCATAATTTAATTTAGGTGGTATCGGCAAGATTGCCGGGGCCATTTAAGAATTTTATTTGAGTGGCCACAATTACCCTCCCTAAAGTGACTCGAAATCCAAAATCCGATATGAAGCGCTCTAACTTTGACGACAATAAAACAGTACCACTTAAGAGATGGGCAGGATGTAAGGGGGAGACAAGGGTATCTGTCACCTATTGTGATAAAAGTCTTTGCAGTGGTCCTTCTATGTGGAGCTCTGCTTTTTTCACGGAATTCAGTTGCATCTGCCAAAATGGCAGACACCAAATCAGATTTCCACACAACTGTTTTCAAATCTGCCATGCAATTGGCAAACCAATTTTGCCTTTTAAATTTTCGATTTTGATTTGCATGTATGGGAAATGCAGAAATAATTCTTGTAACTTTATGTGTGGCAACCTCTTGATGAATTTGTACATAATCCCTTGGCAACGATACCCTTCACATATGCCAATGTAACGTTTTCTAAAAGAACTCATTAAGGGGATGCCACAAGTATATGCAGAACCTGTTGGCTCTGGTTGATACAGACTTTAGTTTACTTCACCCAAAAGTGAGTTGTGTAGCCAGTCATTTACTGGGTACCAAATACAGAGATCTAAAGTTGAACATAGAACAAGAAAAATGCATTTTCTTTCAGATTAATATCACATAATTTGTCAAAATATCCATAAAAACACATTCTAATAATCTTTTTTTTTTATTTTAGCTCATACATGAACTTTTACAAATACATACACAATAACATACTGGCAAAGCTTGAAAAGTAAGTCAATCTATCTATATACAGAAGTGGTAAGATATTTAAAGGCTTAAACTAGTAGTAGGCAAACGATAGTAAAGTCATAAAAATAAAATGAATAAGTACAATAATAATCAAAACTTAGGTTCACAGAGTGCGTCAGTGGACTCCCGTAGGTCTTATCTCATCAGCCAATAGCACAACGGCAAGTGGATATGTAGTCAGGCAACTCTATTTCAAATACCCTGAATACAATTATTGATTAGTTGATTTCTCCTTAATACACACAAAATAATTCCACTCGGGTTCAACAGTAGTGTTGTGATAATATAGAATTGATTTGATTACTCTGGGCCCATAGTTAATTGTATATTATAATTAGTCCGTAAGTAAAGGGTTAATCTGTGACTATATATTGAACAATGCAGTATGGATGGCATCGGAGTCTGTGTTTATGCAGTAATGTTGCAAATGATCAGAGTTGATGGCGTCATATTCATCTAAAAATTGACCCAATGAACACATATATCTCAACCCTAGTTCCTCACATTGAGTTAGAACATGCTGTGGGCTTTCCAGTTTGTAAGATCTTTTATTACAGATGTGACAGATTTGAGATTCTCTTGGCACGTGTGTTGGGGGCACTTAATCAGGTAGTGCTGTGTTTGTAAATATTTATGGGAAATTCCCAACATGAATATGTGATTGTGAAGCGTTTCCAAATGTAGGTAGTTGTTTAACCAATCGTGTTGTTCCATTTTTTTCTTGAATATGGTTTTTAGCATTGGAAAACCAGTACTGTGTTCAAAATCGGGTACCCAGTCAATTTCACGAAAACATTCTTCATTAAGACACTGGTAATTTGGGGTTCTTGTTTTAGCCCTCTATTTTACTATAGAGGCACACGCAGGTATATTCAACAAAGGGAATTTAGGTTTAGACCTTGATTTTATGTATAAAAATCCACAAGTCATAGACTGCGTTCTCAAGGAAATCAGTCCCAGTTCGAGTCTCAAATAAGCCACAGGCGTAGAATGGGGAAGTGTCAATATTTTCCTCCAGAAGTTTCCCTCGAGGACATCAAGCCACTTTAGGTCTCTCATAGCCAAATCCTCAAAGCCATATGATATAGCAGGGGAAAAAAATGAGTGTATCATTTGATGATTCCCTCAAGGGAAAACCCTGCAGTAGTTTTTGAAAAGTAGTTTATGGGATATGTCAATTGGCGGGCCTTACGCTTTTTTAGTTCAATGACATTTTAATATCTACCCCCAGCAGATAGCTCAACACCTAGATAAATGTAGCTCTCAACATAGTCAATGGGTCCCAATTACGTTTCCAATCGGACCCTGTGTCCGTTTCCACCTGGAATTACCAGGACACCTGGAATTTTCATCTCTTTTTCTCTAACATAGTCAACCAGGGCTCTATATTTGGATTTGACCTCTGCTATGGTGCGATCCACCACAACTAGATCACCTGCATATAAAATGCTACGTATGGAAGAATCTCCTATTTTGGCAGAACAACTGCTATCCGTGACCATTATAGGGAGAAGGTCATACAAACAAAGATTGAACAACAGGGGGGGCAAGGAACATCCTTGCTTGACCCCCATGTGTATGTCAACCCTCGGAGAGAGAGTTCCAGCATCATACAGCTGCACTTGTATGCCAGTGCCAGTATGCAGAATAATAAGTAGGTTCACAACCAGATGGGGAAGCCCAAGGTTCTCAACTTATTCCACAATATTTAACCGTTTACTGAATCGAAAGCTGCACTGAGATCAACAAATATGAGGTTTATTGCTGCATTACCTACCGTTGCTGCTTCCTGAATCAATTTGTCTATGACCCTGATATTATGCACAGTGCTGGATCCTGGTCTAAAGCCTGTCTGTGTAGGGTGTAGTATATTAAGGCTCGTAACCTGTTTTCTAGAGCGGTCAAAACAAAAGTAGCAAACAGCTTCCAGGTGACATCGACGAGAGAGAGAAGACTGTAATTTTCAGGCCTCGCTCTGTCTCCTTTTTTGTATACAGTGAGTAAAATTGCCTGATGCCATAGGCCTGGAAACACTCCCTAGTTACACACTTTCTCAAATAGCATCTCAAGAATCTTGGACCAAACAACCGGGTTCCCCTTTAGGACAGTTTGACAAGCCATTAAGGCCCTGTTGTCTTCAACTCTTTAGTTTGATAATGGCCTTAAAAATGTCATCAGAGCTGATTTTCGAAGGGCAACAGCCACCCCCCACATTATCTCCTCCGGTAGTAGGTGCTTGAACACATTTTGCTGTGCGGAAACTCGACCATTTATCAGTAGATAAACCATCTGTCGTTTTGTATCTCTGTTTGCCTTTGATAGCAACTGCCAAATCGAACTAGAAATATTGCCATTTAACGTGGCAAACATCTGTTGCCACCGGAGGGTTGCGTGAGATGCCATCCTTCTTTTGAGCCAGTTCCTGTATTTATTTTTGACCCTCAGCGTCCCGGCTTCCACCTCAAATTTCATACCCACCATATGTGTAGCTTCTCTAATGTGGTACCGCATTTGTCGTTTGGCATTTCTGATCTCTATATCAAAAGCACGTTTATTTTGTGAGGAATGTATACAGGTAGATTTATTGCACATGGTCCCTGTTTCTAACGCCAGTAGGTGTATACGTTTGGCCATTTCATTTACATCTAAGGATTCAAACCTACAGGATTCGAACTTTAGAACCTATATACCACTCTAGAGGTCTTATCTATGTTTCTGGGTATCCAACTTAGCCTGTTCCGTAAATGGTTAATGTCACCCCAAATATGGCAGACATAGGGATAGGACCAGAAGATGGTGTTCACTACAAACTGTTCCCTGAATTGCCAAAGATTCTACCCACTCAGCACATGTACTACTGGCAAAAAAGTAGTCTAAAGTAGAGAGCTTATTAGCCATCTGCCATGTATAGTGGCCGGATATATCGCCAGGGGTTTGATCATTTAATATTAAAAGGCACCACTCCTTTAGAAAGGAGACCCACTTAGCTTCCTTGGAGTTTCCACGGCTCTTCAGCATAACACTGCTTGGGGCCATGTAACCGTATGTTCCACCTAAATCATGGCTCTCAGTCATTAGCCAGTCAGCACATATGTTATCAATACATTCATGTATATCGTCTAAGTTGGTCAGAGTAGGTGGTAAATATAAGTTAATCAATAATAGTTTCATAGGTTTTCTGCCTCCAGTATCAAAGTCAACCTCAATTGCCAAAAGATTGGTTGTATTCAAAATCGTTTTTACACTTAGGACCGGTAGGGTCTGCATGACCCCAACAATGAGACCCCCGATGGGGGGCCATATAAGCCCTTTGTGGCAGGAGATTGAAACAGAGTATACTCCTCTGTATCGATTTTCTTTATCAACCAGGTCTCATGACTCTTTTGCTGAGGTTGAGTGTTTGAGTTTTCCAGGTTGCTGATGGTCTCAGTTTGCAGGTGTATTGTTTCAGAAGCATGTGACGGTTGATGGAGGCTGAGAGGGAGGAGTTGAATACTTCCAGTAGAGAGTCGCAGTTTGGTTCTGGATGTTCTGGCCATCTGAGGTGGAGGTTGGTGAAGTCTTTCATGAGGGCTTCTACAGGGAAGTTCTTGAAGGACCTGAAGGTTTGACTGATGGGTTTCTGCTGGGAATTCCTGACTGGAGTGGTGTGCAGGATGTTGAAAGGCATGGCCAGGTGGTGAAACCATTTAAGCAGTAGAGGAGAGCTGTAGTGGAGGGAAGGCTGTGATGTGATGATCTGGTCAAGGTTGTTACTTTTCTCATGCATTGGGTCTTTCATGTGCTAAAAACATCATGTCAACTGACATAGATGCAATAGAGTTTTTAGATGATTGTGATCTCTCCAATGCACGTTTATTCATTCGTTCTGGAGAAATAGCTAATATATCTGGGAAGAAAGATTGTCCTTGTTTGAAATGGGCTTTACATTAAATCAAGTGCTTCAGTGTTCAGATATTAATGAGACACAAACACTCAAAACTTGTGTCTTCTCATTCTGAACAGTGCAACTTTAATCATCGGAATGATTCAAATGTACATTACCAGGCATAACAATGCATAATGCAGGAAACCGTTCACCTTGTCTCCTGGGATACCCGTGGCTTCAGACATTTCATCAATTCAAATGAAGCCGTCCTGGGCTTATATGATATAGTTATTTTGCAGGAGACATGCTTAACAGATTTACTACCCTGCCTTTAATGTAATTATTACTCCAGCTATAACACAATCCAGAGGCCGCACATTTGCGGGCTTACTTATCGCCACTAAGAACTCTGAAACACTAAGAACTCTAAAAACGTCAATGTTCAAATATGCAAATCCTCCACTCCATTCATTCAAGTGATAAAAATCGAGAAAGATGTATATACATTTGTTACAGTAAACATCTATTGAGGCAGAGCTCACTTGCAACCCGACACCTTTTTTGAACATGTCTCTCCTATCCTTGATAACATAATGACAGAAAAAAACATACATTTTGTCCTGATTTCTGGAGATTTAAATATTCACTTATTACATGTAGGGCAATGATGCAACAAAGGCAGTACATAATGCTCACTGGAGCCATTAATAACGATACCCCGGCCAATTATACATGGCGTAGAGACTCCACAAAAGCGATAATTGATTGCATTTATACTAACCGAGAATTTCTAGACATAATAATTTTCTTACTTATTAAACCAACAGAACTAAGTGATCATAATCAATTATGCCTAACATGGACGTGGAAGTTGTTCAATGCTCAAAAACCGAATGACCATTACAGAGGAATTATCACAGCAAACAACACCAGAAATCGCTTCAAGTGGTCTGGAGCGACCTTAATGGTATTTAACAACCTACTAACAGTTCAAAAAGGAGCGTGTTATATAACATCCATGCAGAAATGTATGCAAACTAAAACAAACATTGAAAAATAATCTTACAAACACATATATGTTTTTGATGGTACACTGAAAGACAGGAAAGCGACCCTAAGATGATCCATTCAAAATCTAAAACTTCTTCCACTTTTGGCAAGACTAATTGAAACAAAACATCTAAAATTGACATATAAGAACTGGATACGCGGAAGGAAAGCTCTGCAATACCAACAAGACAGTGAACAGATGTTGTCACGCATGGCATCGAAATCAACAGCTAACATATGGGTGTTACTGAATGAAGCAACTTTTAAATCTCAAACCTCGGTTCAAATTAACACTATTGCAAAGACTGCATGGAACAATTGTTTTTCAGAGGTCTATTATTCCCCACTACCTAATTGTCAACTAAATCTAGGAGAGCAAAATTGGAATCATAGGTTCCTTTTTTATTGTAATGATCTTCTACACTTTATATCAAAACTTAGTATATCGAGAGCCCCTGGATCAGATGGTCTGAATAATAGCATGTTAAAAAAAAGATCCAGCTGTATGGGCCTCTATCTTGGAACAAATCTTTAATGTAATCATGCTCATAGGCATGATCCCACAATCATGGAAAAAATCAATAATAATTCCATTGTTCAAAAAAGGAATTCAACCAATGGTTGGTCAATGAAAAATTACAAGATCCTTATCAAACAGGTTTTATTCCAGGTCTTGTAACTAGCATCAACCTATTTACTTTAAATTCTGGTATACCTCATAACCATAAGAAGAAGCAGCCTCTATATGTAGCTTTCGTAGATTTTAGAACAGCTTTTGATTCAGTGCCAATTGAATTATTATTTTAAAAACGAATAGACTGCGGGTGCCCCTGGAACATCTTAAAGTGGCTAATCGAATTTCATGACAATACATCGATACAAATTAGATTGAATCAATATGAGATGTTATCCACTCCCATATCCACATCAAGAGGGCTGAAGCAAGGATGTATACTTGCTTCAGCCCCATTTAATTTTTTTATATCAGATGTGGGTATCGGTTTGGTGGACACCATTTCTGACTCGCCAAAATTGGGAAATCATGTGATAAAAAGGCTCCTTTACGTGAATGACCTCGTTCTGATTGCAAAAACACCTAGAGGTCACCGCAATATGTTAAAAGT
This sequence comes from Ambystoma mexicanum, assembly GCF_040938575.1. Taxonomy (NCBI): domain Eukaryota; kingdom Metazoa; phylum Chordata; class Amphibia; order Caudata; family Ambystomatidae; genus Ambystoma; species Ambystoma mexicanum. Next base: position 139,730,256 of record NC_090930.1, on the reverse strand, counting down.
CTTGGGAATATACGCATATAATAACATGATTATGATAAATACTAAAAAGACCCAAATCATTCAATTTGGAAATTAGAAACAATGGGTTGCAATAAACAACTCGAAATTAGATAACACAAGATTACAACTAGTCTCAAATTATGTCTATTTATGTATGAATATAAATAATCATCCTGCTGACATACCTCACGACATAAGTTTAAAAATGAAATTCTCCACAACAGTGTCTCAAGCACGTATTATCAATAATAGATGTTTCTAAATTCTAAATTTCTCCAATAGTAAACTATTATAAACAGAAAGCCATGCCCACACTCGTATACGGATCTGAGACCAAACGCTGGAAAACTAAGCTTTATTGGGATAGAATTGAAGGCAAATATTGGAGAAACTTGCTCAATCTACCATCTTCTGTACCTATATCCATAATTAGATATGAGGTGGGTGTAATTTCAGTGCATGTGCATTATAAGTGAAAATTGTGCACCTTATATCGGAAATGTTTGGATGAAACAATTGGAAATGGCCTATTGACTATTCTATCAGATTGTGTCAGGACCACTCAAAATACTTTTATTAGATCTTGGAAATCTAAAGTAGAAGAGTACTTGCAGTATGCAGACGTTTCCAATAATTTAATTCTTACCAATCCCACTAAGGCTAAAACTAAATTGTGGGGATCTGATTGGATTAGTACCAGGAGCCAATGTTTGACATACCAAAACTTTAAGAGAAATCCCCTCGCTTTAAAACAATATGGAGTCATTGCACCCTATTTAGAAAAATCTCCAAATCGTCAGCATCGTGCTGGTCTCCTACACATCAGATTGAATTTATGGTGAACTAGGGAAATTTTAGCGAGATGGTATCCACTTACACAACTAACTGTACTGTGTCGATAGTGTCAAAAATCAACTAAAACTTTACAACACATTATGGTTCAACGCCCCAATCTGTTATCAATTAGAATTATACACTTCAGAAAGTACTTTGAGGCATATGATGCTGTAGAGGAGCAAATGTTGTGGAATTATCTTTTTCATATACAGTGAAGGATCCTAGGTTATGCAATTATGAACTATGTGAAAGTGTTGAAACTGGAAAACAGTGATGAAACAATTGAAGAATGGATTATAAACTGATTGAAATCGTGATATCCACATGGTGAATATGAACGCATGAAAGTATGAAAGTGTTTTAATTTTTTTATAATTTAATAATTGAATATTTTATAGTTTCATTATGTAAATTCATGAGTATGAAAATTGTTAAATTGTTATTTTGTTAAATGAACTTGCTTGAATTGTTAATATTTTTTTGTAAGTGTATATTGAAAGGTTGAAATTTTCAGCCAAATCAATAAATAAGAAAAAAAAAAAGATTTTGCCATGTGTGAGGGACATGGTGGTGACCAGGTTAATGACGTCTCCAATGAAGGCAGTGTTGGGTTTCAGTAGTCTGTAGATGAGATGGAAGGTAGGAGGTGGCAGGCAAAGACTTTGAAGGAGCCAATGTTTTTGACGTCAAGTCTGGTGCAGGGTCTGCAAGGTCTCCGTCTGCCTTTTTGGCTCGGTCTCTGTGTTTGATGCTGTAGCCGTCGGTAACAAGGACGTCTAGGATGTGGGTAGAGGTGGGTGTCAGCCAGGTCTCTGGGATGAAGATGGCATCAAGGTTGTGTGTAGTGATAAGGTCGGCATTGTCTGGTGCATGGGTGATAGCTGAGCAGACATTCGAAAGCTTCAACTTCCATATTGTGAAAGGTTAGGGGTTGCTGATGGGCTTGAGGCTGATGTGAGTGTGGTTGCTGCATTGCAGAGTCCATGCCTTAGAGGAGGGGCAATGTTATTGACGTTGGCTTTGGCTGGTGATGGTGTGGATGGCCTGTGGCGACGGAGGGAGAAAATACATGTCGGTGTGTGCTTACCTGTTGTCTGAGCAGGGGTTTGGGCCCTGGTTCCTCCCTGTCCAAACAGGTCCAAACTGGAATTGCCCTTTTCTTCATCTGTCCTTCTGTTTGGACGCCCCGGGGAGAAGGACCCCTTGCTCTAACAGTTAAGAGCAGAAAGGGAGAGGCCACCTGACCTAGATCCACTTGCACCTGCTCACCACCTGCAAAGGAAAAGAGGCTGGATGGCTGCTTAAGTAGGTTAAAAAGGCAGCAAAACAGGAAGGCACCACCAGTTTATCAGTGATTGACAGGTGAGAGGGGCATAGGCCACATCACAGCAATTCACTTCCACCTGCTCCTGATACTCATGGAATTTAACAGCAAGCTTCGATGAGCCAAAATGGCACTCAAGTCCAACAGTGAAACAAAATATAAATTCACTAACTTTAGGTTTCAGATTTCAGCACCTTGACAACATATTTTTTGCACATTTTAGAATATACCATGGAAACAAAATTAAATGAGAGGAAGAGTTGCCCCTTTGCCCACTCATTGCTTTTTCACTTATGCACCCTGGCTTTCCTTTAAAAGGAAAGTGAGATTATTATTGAGTTTTATACCACACTCTGCTACCATTTTCATACTTGCATAGGGCAATGAGCCCTAAACATGGGAGGGTTGGGTTTAAATAGTAGGGATAGGGGGGGATGCAAGAGAGCTTTGGTATTTTTTGGTGTCTCCGGGTGATTTCCTAGGTCATTTGTGTTGAAATAACTTGAAATATCTTTATCAAGAGTGAAGCATCCTGTGGCCAAAGTGGCAGGATGCATTGTTTTTAATTGCTTTGTACAAGTAGATGGCAGTGATGCAATTATGACAATTATAGTGTGAAGGGTATATATATTTAGGTGGCTTAGTCAGTGTGTGTACTATGGGAAGTCTTTGCTGAGGAAAATCAAGACCTTTATTTCAGATAACTTCAGATCTCCCGTCCAAGCCTTGGGTCTCTTCCACCTGGATGGTGGCAATGCCCTTCTGGAAGGCCTTCTGGTTACTACCCTGGCACCCCTGAGATGTGTATGGCATGCTGCTGTACAACTCATCAAAGGACTGTGAAAATTCGACCACATCAACCCAACCCTCTTCGAACTACACTGGCTTCCACCCAAGCATGTATCATGTTCAAATCCCCTTGTATCATCTACAAGGCTGTCACCTTCAAGTCCCCAAGCAACTTCACTGAGAATCTCATCTCCGAAGGCCTATGATCCACCAGACGTTAAGGCATGAATAGATTTGAATCTGGATCCTCCTCCCAGTCAACACCAGACTCACCCTCTCTCTTCTGCATTTCAGGAACAAGCTCAAGACTCCCCTCTTCAAGGAATGGCTCTTCTCTAACACCTAAGTCCACAAACCCTGCACTCCCCATCTTAGCTCAGATTGGATGATCTCTTCCCCCGTTGCCTCCCCTGGATGATTGTAGATCCTAGTACAGACTCATGTGAATGAATGATATGATATGATATGGCATTTATAACGCGCCTATACACAATTGTTTCAAGGCACGATGAGGCAAGGGAGGGGAACAGAGGGAAGACGAGATAACAGCCCTGCTAGGCCAGGTGTCATTCAGATTGCGCAAGTGCATGGGAGAAATGAATGCATCTGGAAATACAAAAAAAGACTTTGAGAAGGACTATAGGCTTGCTCTCTCTCTCTTTATTCTAAAAATAAAGTTATAATATGATTCACATATTAAAGGAGTAGTTAAACTGACTCCGGAAGACATTTTGTATTTTCTGTGCTTGTCGATCCCATGCTGTGAAATTGCCCGTATTCCCCCTTACCCTGTATATCTTTGCTTCCCTCACTGTATTGTTCTCCCTATGACTTGTAAAGCACTCTTTTGCATCGTGAAGCTAGATACACGCTCAGTAAACACATCATTAATAGTAATAATAATAATAATAATAATCAGTGGAAAGTAGAATTTGAACATGTTAGTGATTTACGCAGGTCCTGGAGGCACCAAAATTAGAATGGGTGAGGTTGGAGCTGTGACAAATCGAGAGTATTCGCCCTTTTTCCCCAGAGGGAGCCACCCCACTTTGAGGGAGGTGAGCCCACCCCATAAGACCATCCCCAGGGGTCTGGGCAAGTGGGGCCACACTTGGTCCTCTAGGAGACAAGAACTCTTATTCCTACAAGAAACTCCCTTTGCAAGCAACACTATCTGCCTATATGGGATTGCCTTCCATCACAAGTAATGTATCTCCCTCATGTTTGGCTTTAAGTAATGCTGGAGCGAATACAACACATGAAGACAAACAAAACGCCCCTTGGTACATGAACGCATATGTAACAGGGACAAACTGATTGAGAAGAAAGAGACAGTTATAAATGCTGGGGAAGTGCTCTGATGTAGCTATGCCTTGGAAGTGCGGAGCAGTGTGAATCCGCCAAGTCCGCGGCTTTCAGCGAGGAAGAGAACGCCAGCAGAAAATGCCAGAGGCCCGGTGTTACGAGCACAGGTGTAATTGTTGTCAGGACAAAGAGCAGAAGACCATCCTTTGTAGTGGCCTGACCACGGAAAATCTGTGCTTGTCTGGAGCCCAAGCAACGATGCAGAAACACAGAGAAATGAGCTAGACGTCTTGGGCGACTCTGCAGTGGAGTCTATAAAGCAGAGGCAGAGCCATGAGGAATCCACTCAATCCTGACACCCGGTCGCCTAAAACTAACCCTGTGCAATGAAGGTATCACGGTAGAGTGAGAAATGGGAAGGCAACCGTTTATGTGAAAATAATTGCAATATTGAATGTGAGGCAGTGAAAAGCATGAATATCTATTTGAGGAAACCATGAGAAAGTTAACAAGTATAATTCGGGAGAAAACATGGAATCCATCAGAAGGAGACTTAGAAAACCACTCTGTGTTCATTGCAAATAATAATCTTCGATAACAAAGTGAGAGAAAGGGGAGCTCAGTAGAGAGGACCAAGGACTGGTGGAGCCATCCATCATTAAAGGTATGACAGACCCCAACAGAGAAAGAAGCAAGTGTAAAGAGTCTAAAGGACTAATAATAAGAGGAATTAATATACAAGACTACATCCAGAAGGATAGCAGGACGGATATTGATAGGTCACTGAAACTGTGGGACGGTTGACCTATGAACAGCACGAACTACAGAAACTCATGAAAGAGACATTGAGAATCAGAATCAATCGTTTCTACTAGCTTATCCGTACATGACAAAATCGGACTTATGGTTATTGAAACCCCTGGAATAAAGCTCTGAGACAGACGGTTAAAGGGAAGGTGCCAGGTACCAGAAGATGTACATTTTGGCCATTATTAGTCATTAGTACATAAGGCCATCTTGACCCCTCCTGGGAAACCAATTGTTTCTGGCTGCGGCTCTATTTTAGAGCCACTCTGCAAGTTTAAAGACTACTCCCTGAAGCCCATCAGTCAACAAACTGAATCCTTTCTAAAAGACACTACCTCTGTTATCCTCTAGACAAATAAACATTTCTGATGATATACTTGTGACCATGGACATCCAGTTCTTGTATACCAGTATATCCCAAGATGATGCAGTTGAATGCATCAGAATACATCAGATTTAATTTGTATTCACTTACCGAAGACCGAGTACACTCCAAGTTTATTGTGGAGCTTATGTCTATCGACCTACAGAAAAATATTTGAATTTGATGGACAGTTCTACTAACAGATCAGCGGCACTGCCATGGTAGTTGCCTTTGCGCCAAGTCTGGCAATACTATACACTGCCTCTTTTGAGAACAATGTTCTCTTTTCAGGAAACAATCCCTTTGAGACAAAATAGACTCATGGAAAAGATATATTGATGATGTCCTTTTCAGTAGTTCTATCTGTAGCACATCTATTATGACCCTTGTGTTGGTTGGGCTATGCCTACACCACACTCCTGACCCCTTTCCCACTCCCTGACGGCAGTCCCACCAGGCCTGGTTTGACTTTAATATATAGTAACACTTACTTCAACAAGCAGTCTCAGGTGCCCTCTAGTACATTTCACTACACACCCCCTTTCAGTCAATTGGCCGTACAGGTTGTATTTGGAGTTTTATGCTGCATGTAAGTTTAGATCACCACAAACTCCATTTCGCGTACATGACTCTTTGGTCTGTGTACACAGCAATGCCTTGAATGCACAGTACAACACCATGGTACTGATTTATTCAAACTTTAAAAAAAAACAATACACAAAATGCCATTATAACATCTCAATTTCTAACATCTATAAAGTCAAGAAAAAAAAAAGAAAAAAGAAAATCAGTTCAGCATATAATTTAAGACATCCACCAAATGCCAAGGACTGCAATGATTGAACAACATAATTAAAATATCCATATAAATGCAGACATATCTTAATTTGGAGTTGTCCCTCGTTTACTTCATGTTCTAAAATAGTCTTTTTTAACCCATACATAGGAAACCACTCCAGAGTTTATCAAACAACTTTCCTTTTTTTTGCAAGTTCAACATAACTCTTTCAATATTTCAGATTGAGTACATTTCTGACATCCACAAGTCTTTTGTTGGTGCCGCAGTTGATTTCCTGCCACGTAGGATTACGTTTTTTGCTGTCAGCGATGCCTCCAAGATCCAAGATACTTCATAATATGACAGATCTCCCAGATCTGTATCTTCTCCCAGAATCATTGTTTCAAAACTGAATACTCTTTCATCTTTCAGCACCCTGTTCATCACTTCCGTGATCCCAGACCAAGAAGATCCTACTCTGTGACATTCCCAGAGCATATGTTCAAGAGTACCTCTTGAGTGACTACAGCCCCAGTATGCATCAGTTGGATTCAGCCCTTAGCTATATAAACGATCTGGAACCAAATTTAAAATGTTGACTTGTCTTGTTCATTCACCGATGTTCATAGACATCCTTGGGATATTTTTGCATAGTGCTTCCCATCGCTGAGGTGTCATCTCTTCCTCCAGACATAACGACCAGGATTGTGACAACTGGTCATTTCTTTTTGAAGATACATGTAGTAAATAATATAACTTTGAATCCATATGATCTTGACCTGCTATGAATTTCATCAAGTTCAACAGATCGGAGTCAAGTTTTTCCAGATTCACAGCAGATCCCTGTTTTCTCTAGTCTACATATCAACAACCTCTAATGTCTATTGTCTCAATCCCTGCAATAAACCAGTCAGGTCAGAATATAGTTGTATTGTCTATTTTGATCGCAGGATTAAACCAAATTGATGAAGAGCCCATCAGTCCTGTGACACATTGAGGGAGGAGGCTCTTCCATTCCAGGTAAATCTCAAGAAGTCAGTCAATGTAGACCTCGTGCCCAAACCTTTACTTGTTGTGGACAGGAGAGCTGATGGGTGTAATGGGCTAGCCAAACCAGTTCAGTGACAGCCCATTCATCTAATACTTCTCAAATGAATGGTAAAAAGTGTCTTGCCGTGAAAGCCTAATGGTATCTTTCAAAATTAGGGATACTCAAACCTCCCTTTTCTATCTGTATAGAATTAGGGATTTGTGTCTCTTTGTACAGATTTTCATAGCATTCCCTAAAGACATCATTCATTTCCTGAGGATTATAGGACACACAACCTCCCTGTCTTTCAATCGCTCTTTCTTCCGCTCACACACGCAAACGATGAGCCAGTAATTGACCATACTTCTCTGCACCCTCGAATCGACCACACTTCTCTGCACCCTCGTAATAATTACATTGTACTCTAAAAAGAGCACGTTCAGCTTTTTCACTAAGGTTTTTGTTTAAATCATATTTCATTTTAAAAAGCTTTTGTCTTTTCCTAGCATCTGATGAACTCATAACTTCCTTATCCAAATCTTTCACCTTCGTGCTTAGTGTTAACAGCTCTTTATCTTTTTCTATCCTCTGAATCCCTGATAATCCGATGAATACACCTCTCATCACACATTTAAAACCTTCCCATATCATGTCAAGATCCACCTGATCATTCAAATTATGTCTGACATATTCCAGTGCTTCTTTAACCAAAGGCCCCCTCATAACATAATCCTTTAGGATTCCAGTATTCATTTTCCAAGTTTGTGTTCTGTCCATTGCAAAATACAAAGCTACACACAGCTTAATGTCACCTTTCCAGAAGTCATAATATTATCTATCCTGGAGAAATGGTCATGAGCCTCTGAATGAAAAGTGTATTCCCTATCTGTCGGGATTCCAGTCTCCATACATCTGATAGACCGAAGTCCTGTATGATCAGGCTTAACATGTCCCTGTCTTTCTTTTTGCCACCTCTAAGCCTCAGGCTACTTCTATCCATAACAGGGTCAAGGGTAACATTGAAATCGCATCCCAAAACGATATTTTCATCCTGCATGTCAAGCAAATGTCTACCCACTTTACTGAAGAAGGGACCACTGTTCATAAGTGGGACATAAACATTACACATTGTCATTTCAGTATTCTGAACACGCATGGATATAGAGATCAACCTGCCTTCCTGATCTGCTTTTGAATTTAATACCTTTCCCGGAAAATGTTTCCTTATTAAAATCAAAACATGCTGTTGAGTAAGAGGAATGAAAGACTTGACCAACCCAACCTTTGCGTAATTTTTCTGCTTCAGTCACAATCAAATGTGTCTCTTGTACCAATGCAATATCCGTCTCCAAATGCTGTAAAGTTATTCAAACCATTCACATTCCATGAGCTAATGTTTATAGAATCAGAGGCACTAATTACAGTGCCAAACATTTAATTAATGTCTTGCAAGAGAACTGCTGATAAATTAAACCAGAACAAGTAATACATTAATAAATAATAATAACTACAACAAAAAAGAAATAAAAACAACAACTTATAAGTCATACCACACCTCGGAGTAAAACTGAGGAGTTAACACAACACCCAGTGCCTGACACATTATAATATATCCATATTATGGATATATTATAATGTGGCCTGCAGTACCTGAAGAACTTGCTTTAGTAACCACATCAGCCCCCCTTGTGTCACGATAGCGGGCAATGCTCATCATTTTGTCCTCTGTATTCATGTCCCTGTACACGTTGTGAAAGCTGTTTAAGTGCCTGATTAAGATTTGGAGAGATCAAATGTTGTGCACACATTAACTTGAATGTTGCCTGCAGCACCCTATCCAAATGATGTATTCTCTCTATTACTCACTATTGACAAATGCAATAACTAATGGCAGCCGCCAACTAGCCCACGTAGACGCTGGCAGCGTCTGCACAACGCTTCAGGCCGATAATGACGCGCACTGTCTCTTTAACTTGACTCATTTTATGTCACTATTTTCCCCTTAAAAATATAAACCTGACTCTACAAATGCATTAGGCACTTTGTGGCCTCCACCGCCATTAGAAAATGAATTACTGTCTTTATTATTCATTGCTGGCACATTCAATAGCCCACAACTTGCCCACATACAAACCGGCAGTGCCCAGATGACGCCCTATATCCCCCACTCGACGCATTTGACGCCGTTGTTTTTCCCTTTAAAAACAAGACGCCATGTCAGCATGCTGTCCTATTCGACAGTGGCTCGTCACGGACTGTGAAAATGTCTGTAGCTTCTCTCGTAAGAATGAATAGCTCTGCAAGGGCACTGTGCTTTCAATAATTCCCACTCTTTCTAAGCGTCAAACTCCAGCTGCAGGATCATGCGGCACTGTTCCTTTTTTACTTTTATTTTCCAGCACACACGAACAGATGACTATAGCTGTTGCCTAGGGATCTAGGCCCAAATGAAAGACGCACACACGGAGAGATAGGAGGAACTTCTTTATTCTTTCACAACCAAACAGGAACTGACATTCGCAGCGCACGTGCCCCATAACCCCCTTGCCCAAGTCAAACTCCGCCTTTCCAACGGAGGGGGCTCACTAGCGTTAACCCCTTGAGTCCCGGGTAACACTACCCCCGGACAATATGTCCAAACATCAACTTGACACGCTGTGTCTCAACAAATAACTCAACACTCCTCAACAAGTCTCATCGGCTTCTTTATGAGCCGTCTCGGCCTCTCACCTCGAGTCCCCAGATCGGGCTCCTCTTCAATCACTTCACTCTGGGCCATGTCCCGGGGGTCCCCTTCCGGGGGAAACCACTCATCATCCCTCTGCATCCGTGGTTCCGGTGAAAGTGCCCTTTGGGTTCCTTCCGTGGGCTCTCTCCTTGCATATGGCCTGAACTGCTGACAGTTTCTGGTGATGGTCCTGTTCTCATCTTCCGCCGTCACCATCGTGCCTTTCATGGCAACAATCCTCATGGGGCTTGGAGCAAACCGCGGGTCTGTCTTCCTGCTTGCCGGCTGCTGTACCAGGACTTCGTCTCCCACCTGAAGCTCCGGCAGCACCGCTCCTCTTCGTGCATCTGTGCGACGCCTCGCAATCTCTTTTGCCACCGCATCTCTCTGGAGCAGATCTTGGTCGGCCGGCTCAGCCTGCACCGTACTCCTCGGGATGCGAGTTCGCACCTCATATCTGAACATGAGCTCTGCAGGCGTCTTATTTGTGACCTCATGAGGAGTGTTCCTGTAGTCTCTTAACAGGCGGCATAGCGCTTGGTGTGTATCAACGGCGTCCAGCCGTGCCCTCTGAATGGCCTTCTTAATCGATGCCATAAATCGCTCCGCCATTCCATTAGCCTGGGGGTGGCGTGGTGTGATCTTCATGTGCCTGAACCCCAGGTGCTCTGCCAATGTCCCAAATTCGTGTCCACAGAACGGTGGTCCGTTGTCGGATTTGACCCACTTGGGGATCCCCCACTCACTAAAAACCTCTTCTATCGTTGCCGCAACTTGAGAGAACGCTGTGGAACTGACTCTCTTGGCAATCGGGAATCTTGAGTGTTCATCCACGAAGAGCAGAATGTAGTCGCCCGCTTCAGTGGGCCCGTAAAAATCCATGGCTACTCGTTCCCATGGGTGCTCAGGTATTTGAGTGTGTTGGAGCGGGGGCGGACGTTCTGCAGGGGCTGTGCACTGACAGGCGTGGCAGTTCTTCACCCACTCGTCCACAGCTGCGTCCAGGAAGGGGAACCACACATGGTATCTGAGCTGCTTCTTTGTGTTCTCGGCTCCCCTGTGACCCTCGTGAGCTATGCTGACCACCTCGCTCCTGAGTGTGGCAGGGATGACGATCCTGCACCCTCTGAGCAGAATGTTATCGTCCTTTACCGCCAGTTCACCATGGACCCTGGCTAGCCGTTCGATTTCTTGCTTGTTCACGCCCGGGTGAGCTAGAGTGGCTCTGTGGTGATCTTTCCACTTGTTGGCCGTCGTGAGGCTGATCGCCAGGGCTGTCGTCGGATCGGCTGCCGATGCGGCCGCTACCCTTTCAAGTGATAGTGCCGGGGGCAGCGCCTGAGCCGCCACATATTGCACATACGCAACGTCACCCTTCCGTGCCAGCGGGGCCCCTACTGGGTGTCGGGAGAGGTAGTCAGCGGGGTTAAGGTCGCCCCCCGGGCGGTGTACGATATCGTAATCGTATTCCTGGAGGCGGATGCCCCACCTCTCAATCCTCGGTGGCATCTTGGTATGCGGGTTCCCAAACAATGAGAGGAGTGCCTGATGATCGGTGATCAGCGTAAACTTCTTACCGATTATAAAGTTATGAAAATGCTCACACGCCCAGACCGCTGCCAAGCTCTCCTTCTCGGCTTGGGAGTAGGCTAGTTCAGGTGTTGATAGCGCTCGGCTCGCGTATGCAATCACGTGTCTGGGGTTAACATCCGCGCCACTGGTTTGGGCCAGAATGGCGCCGAGGCCTACGGGGCTGGCATCGACTACCACCTCGGTGTGCCACTGTGGGTTGAAATATGCGAGGCGATGGGCCTCGGCGAGGGCTTGCTTGATGTCCGCAAAAGCCTGTTGGCAGGCCTGTGTCCATTCAAACGGCGACTCCTTCTGTAGCAGTTTCCTCAGCGGGTCTGTGATGGAGGCATAGTGGGGGATGTACCTCGCACAGTATCCTGCCATGCCAAGGAACGAGCGGACGTCCGCCACTTGTCGGGGCTCGGCGAGGTTGGTGATCGTCTCGACCTTCTCGGGGTCAGGCAGCATGCCGTCCTTGGAGAAGATATGTCCAAAGAACTTGAGTTTTGTCTTGCTGAACCGGCATTTTGATATGTTGAGCGTGAGGCCGGCACTCTGAAGGGCTTCGCATGTGTCGTGTAGAGCCCTGTCATGGGATTCCTTGGACGATCCAAAGACGAGAATGTCGTCGCTGTAATTGAGAGCCCCCTTGATAGGTCGGATGATCTGGCGTATAGCTTCCTGGAAGATCTCAGCGGCAGATGAGATTCCAAAGTTCAGCCTCCGGTATCTAAAGAGCCCATCGTGTGTCGCAAACGTGGTTATGGGCCGGGAATCAGGGTGGAGCTCCAGCTGATGGTATCCCTGATTTAAGTCCAGTTTGGAGAACATTTGGGCACTGTTCAGCAGCACAATCATGTCCTCAATACATGGTCCCGGGTGTCGCTCCCGTTGAATCGCCGTGTTGGCCACCCGCATGTCCACACACAAGCGGATCTTACCCCCTTCCTTGGGTACCACCACAAGGGGGGACACCCACGGCGTCGGCCCCGTCGCCGGTTCAATAATGTCGTCGCGGAGCAGTTGCTGGAGCGCCTCCGAAACTGTCTCCTGAAGGTGGAATCCGACCCTTCTGGGATGTTGCGGCACTGGACGCACGTTGGGGTCAATGTGGAGCCGGATGGGGGGTCCCCGTAGTTTTCCTAGCCCCACGCAGAGCTTGGGGAAGGCCTCCGCAATGTCTTCTTGTGAGACGAGCGATTGAGTTTGATGATAGGCAATCGCATCTACCATGTTCCCCTGGCCGGGTTTGGCCGCTGCGGCAGTGATCACGTCTCCCGCATTCACGTGAATTTCGATCAGTCCCAGGTGCGACGCCGTGTGGTAGCTAAGGAGGCATCGGCTCTTGGCGAGGGACCGTATCACGTGAATGGTCGCATCGACTTGCCGCCCATTCAGGAGAAGGCACTGGGTGAATTGACCCACCGTTTGGAGCGGGGTGGCGGCACCCCACTGGAAGATTCTGGAGCGAGACGGACTGAGTTGTGGCGGGCATGGTATCTTGACGTAGTCTTGTTCGCCCATGATGTTCACTGTGGCCCCAGAGTCGATCATAAATTGAAATTGGCAATTCGCCATCTTGAGCGGGATCTGCGGGGCCTCCCTGGCCTCTTTGTTGTCGAGGATGAGGTTCACGAACTCATCCTGGTCGTAGTGGTCCTGCGGCGCGTAGTAGGCCGCCGCCTGGTCGTCTTGGCAGAGGGTTTCCGGCCTGTATTCTGCAGGCGGGTTGTCGTATTCGTCTGTGAAATGTCTGGGCTGTTCGTCCTGGTCATACGGAGGGGCATATCCTGCCGCTAGGTATTCGTCCATCGCACGAACGTAACGCCTCTGGCCGAGGCCCTGTTGATATGGTCTCGGCTGGCTGTATTGCAGGGGTTGCGGGCGGAACGGCATTCTGGGGGCCGCCTGGGGCCGCATCGGTGGAAATGGTACGCCCTCCCTGCAGACGGAGTGAAAGTGTCCTTCTCTCCCGCAGTTGGTACATCGCTGGGACAGGGCTGGGCAGGACCCTGAGTGGGGGAAGGACATCCCGCAGCGGTAGCACTGTCTTTGCAGACGCGGGGTTGACATCGACGGGGCAATCGGTGGTCTATATGGCTGAGGGCCCCTGTCGCCTTGACGGGGGGGCAGTATGGCGGCCACGAATTCCCCTGAGTCCACTTTCGCGTTGTTGGAGTGGCCCATGGCTGAGGCCTGCGCATCCACCCTCTCGTGGATGCGGGCGAGTTCACTGACCTCGGGCATGGTGAGCGGTTTCTTGAGGAGCTGTTTCTTGAGTGCGGGGGAGAGGCATCCCTCGATCACCCTCAGCCGGATAGCTTCCTCTAACGAGAACGCATCAAATTGGCAGTTCGCCCCTTTCACCCGTAGACGTGTGATGAATTCGTCGACGGTCTCTTGCGGGAGTTGGGTGCATTGATTGAACAGGTATCTTTCATAGTCCCGATTGACTTCGATGATAAGCAGTTTGTCCAAAGCGCCGATCAGCTTGGGAAAAGTGTCCTGGTCTGCGGGCGGAATGGCCTTGACGACCGTTTTGATCTCTCCCCCTACCAGGTTAAGGAAAATGTCTCTCATATTGGGGGAGTCCCCGTCGCCGGAACCTCTCACGAAGTGTCGAAAATCGTCCATCCAGTCGGTCCATCTGGGGCCTTTGGTGGCCTGAGGAGTCATAGTGAACGGCGGGGGCAGTCGTAGTTGAATCGACTTCGCCACCCGCGGCAGTTGAGGCGAGCCCTGGCTGGACCCCGGGTTGGACCCAGGGTTGGAGGTGCTCATGGCGCCTGGGAGAGAAGGCCCGCGCGTGCGCGGGCGGGGTCGCTTCCGCGGAGGTTCGACGGAGGAGGTCCGGCAAGGCGGATTCGGCGGAGTGCCGTGTTGCGCGGAGGTGGAGCAGGAGGAGGAGGCTCGCTGGATCGGCCACCACAGGCGGACTGCCGTAGGAGGAGGACTCCGGTGCGCGGGAGAGATCCTCGTCGCCAAATGTTGCCTAGGGATCTAGGCCCAAATGAAAGACGCACACACGGAGAGATAGGAGGAACTTCTTTATTCTTTCACAACCAAACAGGAACTGACATTCGCAGCGCACGTGCCCCATAACCCCCTTGCCCAAGTCAAACTCCGCCTTTCCAACGGAGGGGGCTCACTAGCGTTAACCCCTTGAGTCCCGGGTAACAATAGCATTCTAGTTGACCCCCGAACAAAACCTCAAATAACCCGAACTGATTTGTTCTGCTCCCGTACGCAATCGCGCCTTCTCAGCCCCTCATCCTTCAGCTCTACCGCCAGGATACTGTCAAACTCAGAATGAGGCCCATTATTGCCCATACCAGGCAGACTTTAACCAGCAGTTATGTGATGTCCTGCACTCCCTCCTTTATATTACTGAAGCTCCCAATACTTAGAACTGGAACTCTATTGGCAAACGCTGCCGGTAACGTCACTGCATTCATTACACTGCATCCATCTTGGCGGGTGAGTTGCAGCACCCTCTGCCCCTCATAATAAAACTTGGTCAAGAGTGAAATAAACCACTCTTTTTGATTCCAACCCCAGCTCTTAGTAATGTTATGTTATGCAGTCTTATATAGCGCACATACACCAGAAGGCATCATGGTGCTCAGAGAGATTCAGTGAGACACAGTAAAAAGGAAAGAAGAAGAGTCCTAAAAACTAAGGACCGTCGGGTCCCCTGCACACCTTGACAACTGAAGTTCAGTCAAAATGTATGTATGTAAAAGGAATTATGAAGTTCAAATATGAGATCCAATGTTAGATTCGAAGACAATAAAAAAATAAACAGAATATATGAAAAACTTTTTTTAATAACAACAATAATGTGTTGCTCAACGCTTATAGGGTCCAATAATGCTCAACGCTTTTGGGGTTTTCCCTTCATCAGTAGCAACGTTACATCATTAATCATTGTTTTCTCAAACAGTTCAATCTTCTTCTTCTGCAAGTTAAGTGAAAGTATATTTAGTGAATACATCTCATTAATGATAATCAACAAAGGTATATTACAAATCAAATACTTGTTCAAACTCCCATGATAATAGGTAGTTATTCACCTGGATTATTGGTGAGTTCATCACTCATTTTCATTTCATCCTTATTAGAACGGAACAATCAATCCTGCCTTCTCTATTTGTTGTGTCACATTTTAGTGAAGATGAACAACTGTAAAAACAACATACAATAAAGAAAAATTCTAGAAACCAAACTAAAGCTAACCAATGTTAATCAGAAATGAAAATTCTTTATGAATGGCAACATTACCTCTGTGGAAGGTGCTGAATAGCTATTCTTCAGGTAAACCACCAAACTGCTACGAGCCCATCTATGTGTGTATCACCGGTCGGTTTAAGGAATACAAAATCAAATGCAGAAAATCAGCATCTCCCTAGTTATGAACGGTCCAAAATCAGGGATTTAACTTAGTGTTTAGAGAAAACAAACTTTTTTTTTGTTTTCTCTAAACACTTTTTTTTGCATCCACAAACTTACCTCCACTGTTGATAAACATAGAATGCAATGGTGTGAGATTGGCTTGGGATGATAGTTCACATGTATGCGCCAAAATGTAATCGTAAACAAAACAAGTATAAACTAGTTAATATACCATAGTAAAATCTAAGTATTGTTCGAATTTCTATCTGTTAACAGCTAATTTCGCTATTATGTAGGGTCAATAAGAACTTACTATTGGCGAGGTAGTCTGTGATTCATGAAAAGACTCGTAAAACCTAGTCGTTTCAAAATGGCCGTTAATGTATTCTGCGTGATACGTGCTGACGTCACATGAATTATGTCACTCCGCAAAAGAGGGTACATGCGCACAGTAATGTGCTGTGCCGAGTTCCTGTATTGGAATGGTGGTGGAAAAAACATTTAAAGGTATAAGGCTAGGTTAAAGGTGAATAAAAACTCTCGTAAAAAAAACGGGGATATGGAAATTAACCTCAGTTAGTAAAACATGTTTCTCTGTTGTTAAAGCACTAAAATAAACCTGAAAATGTATGGAACTCCGCTGGCTTTGGGAAAACAAACTTCTAAGCATAAAAAGATATAAGGATCTCCATCAATTAATATTCCTCTACCATCCATAGCATCCATGCCCGATATTTCAAAAGTCAAATTTTGCGATTTGTTGTGAGAGAAATTATGGTAATTGTACATGACAAGTTTGAAATCATAAGAGGTTATCTCACAGAATATGTAAGGAATCTTTAATGTGACCCGGAATTATATGTAAATACACTAGATATTACAAATCCAGTTGTAGAAATACCTTCTTATCAGGTTCACAGTCTAACAATAATACGAGATATAGAAAAAGCTCTGGATTGGATTTAATATTTGAATTGTATAATTCTTTATAAACTTTATAATTATTTTTAGATATATGAATATTGACTGAATGTCAGTTTTCAAAGTGTGCAGAAGACACGAGGGTCCTTAGTCTTTAGGACTATGTTCTTCTTTCATATTATCTCTCTGCCTTGTGCCAGGGAGGATTTACTCTCCCCAGCACACTATAGCTAACAGACAGTAAGATTTGTAAGAATACTTCTTGAATTTAAGAGTGCATAATTGGTGGTCTTTCTAACACAGTAAAAAGGGGAAGTCACAGTTACTGGAATAAAAACATTTTCAGATGATGACCAAAGGTCAAGTGATCAGAAATACTTTGGTGCTCCAAAGGCAGCCTATTTCATAAACTGGCAGTGGCAACAGAGAAAGCTTGGCGAAGTCATGGCACTACAACCTGAAAATCCGTAGAGGAACAGAGTGGGCATGATGGAACATAGCAACAGACTTTATGCTGCAAATCATCACGCCCTATGCCATTAAAAGCATGGTGGATTAGGCAAAGTGCCTTAAACTCCACTCGCTGAGCCACCTGAAGCCAATGCATGCAGCGCCTACTTTACTAAACATGTTCATGGAAGAAAAGGTCAAGCACTCAAACTGCTGTATTTTGCAGTATCTGCATCCTATCCAGCAAGTAAGTTGGCTGAGCCAAATACAGGGAATTGTAATAATGCAATTAGGTCAAAATCAAAGAGGCCATCACGGGGCCCCACAGCGCAACCGGCAAAGACGGAAGCACCATGTGCAGGACTCAGAGCTTAAAATGGCCTGTATGGCAAACTGCACTGACCAATGCAGGCCAGTATCTTGACACCCAGATTCTTTGCCATAGGTACAGGTTGACAAAAGGAACTTAGAGAAGGGGGCCAATAGTCAGGTGTCCAAGAATGGACTGCTGAAGGTGGTCCAACAACTAAGACCTCTTCCTTCCCACCATTCTGTTTTAGCCAATTTAGACCCATTCTGGTCCCCTGCCGCCTTTAGACAGGCACTAAGATTGGCCACTCCAGACACATTCTCCAGATTAAGCTGGACTATGATCTGGGTATCATGAGCATACATATGGCAACACAGGCCCTAGGACTGGATGAGATGAGCAAGGGGCTGCACATATATATGAAAACGAATGGGTGAAAGTGCAGATCCCTGAGAAACCCCACATAACAAAGCCTGGGACGAAGACATAATTGGCTGCAGTGACAACTTGAGAATGATCGGCCAAAAAAAAGGACCTGAGCCACTCCAACACCATTCCTGAAAGACCAGTCGGCGACAACCCATGAAGCAACGTAGCATGATATACAGTGCTGGGGAGAGACAACATCCTCTCATGCTCTGATCACCTGTAGTGTCCTACAGGGAGCCTGTATGTCTCCCATACATTTCAATATTTACATCAGGCCCTTTTATAGCCTCCTGGAAGGCATGGGTGTCTACTTTACTAATTATGCAGACAACACCAAATTGATAATGGAACTGTCGGGTGACTACTCTTTGGACTTCAACCATCTAGGGTACATCTATGCTTCAATGGAGTCTTGGATGAATACCAATCGTATGTGCCTTAACGGCAACAAAACTGAGTTATTTTGTTGTTGTTGTAAATTACAGTTAATTACAAACTTTTATTTTTTTACAGCTCAAACCAATATTCCATTTTATCTCACCCCTTAACATTCATTCATTCACTCTTCCACACACTAAACTCCCTTTAAGTGCCTTCATCCACAATTTGCCAAAGTAACACATTAAAATTAATTTTGCATTCATTTCCCTTACAACTTCAATCATCATAATATATCGATCAATTTTGTAGACAGTATACATAAGAGAGTCTGCTTTTCACTTTTGCAGTAGTTTATCAAGATAGTCCACTACTCTGCATTTCTGCATACAATTCTGACCAGATAAGAGCGCAGACCACCAGTCCTCCATATTTCCGTTTTGGGGAGCAAACTTTCCCAAAAATGTATTCCTATAAGGTATCCCAGGTAAGCATTCCGTAACCAGGTGTTTTAAGGGCTCAACTGTGATATCACAGAATCGACAACGGTTGTTTAAGGTATTTTCATCATGTTTTAAGAATAGCATCTCCTTAGTTGGTAACAGATTTAGACGCAGTCGCAAGAACTGGTTTTGGTGATACCTCGATGGAAACTTTTCCAGATATTTAGGAGATTGATTTACTCCTCGAGCTTCGCCTTTTACATCGATGGCTGGATCCAAGATTAGAACTTTTGTTGATAGTATTGTTCCAGTCACGGTATAATAGTTTTTTCTTGACAGCACATGGGTTTTCCTGAAGTGTCATGATGTTTGTTCTAGCGTCAGCCATGTAATCATACAACAGGTCAGTCCATTCTTTCAACAAACCTTGATAGGGCTTTTCATCAGTCAAATTCAAAATTTGATAGGAAGTTGATGATGTCTTCATTGTCATTTTTCTCATCATTAACAATGACCTCCAGAGCACTATTGGATATAGAGACTCAGCCCTAATTCATAGCGACTGGCAGATATAAATACACTGTTTGGTAGCCGAAGAACCCTACGCCAAAACTGTCCTTCCAGAACATTCCATGTCACGCTGATGATGTTCAGGCATGCTTTGCTGCTGAAGGTTACTGCAGCGACAACGTTTTGTCAGAAAAACATGATTAATGGTTTGAGTGAAAATTTACCAAACTCCGAGTGTTGTTTTAAACCTTGCAGCTTCAAATTATTCATTTTTTTTTCGATCTTCGATCAATTGCCATTCTCTTATTGATTTGTTAAAAATAATACCCAAAGATCTGATGCTGTTGTTTTGTTCAAGTTGAAGATCTGCTATGAACCATTTGTAGTTTTTACCTTTCTTACCCAGATTCAAGCCAAAAGAAATGATTTTCGACTTTTTGACATTTATTTCCAAGTCGTTCTTTTGCAAATAGATCTCAAAATTATTCAATAATCATTGCAGACCGATTTATGTGGAGTCTACCAGCAACTGAGTTATTGAATTTTGGTTTACCCCAAACTAAAGCTAAATTGGACCCGAATTTGTAATCTTTTCGACTTGACAATTGTGATATCTCGGTTGTAGAAAGGGTCAAAACGCTTGGCACATACCTAGATTCATCTCTTTCTGTGGTCCTTCTCATACAATAAGTGTCTAAACACTGTTCCTACTATCTCCAACTGCTGGAGAAGACCCAACGCTTCCCATCTGAGAAAAACTGTGGCTCTATTGCCTGGGCCATAATCTTGTATAGACTAGATTTAATTGGAGCTAATAAGAAATGCCTGACTAAACTTAAAATTTCCAATAACAACATAGTTAGAATTGTCAAAAGCAAATAGAAGCAGGACCACATCACTAAGAGTAGGCAAGAACTCCACTGGCTTCCCATCACCACTCGTATATCCTTTAAAGTAACAATATTTGTACACAACTAACTTCATGGCACCTCGTCTGCTTACCTAAAATCCATGATTCTTCCCTATTTCCAGATTAGATCACTGCACTCCTCTAAGATGGTAAATCATTTCCAGTTGTGGCAGCTAACATTTGGAACTACATTCCTTCTAATCTGAGACTTGAGCAAAACCAACTCAACTTTATTTTGTAAACTGAAAGCTTTCCTCTTTGAGTGCATGCCTTCCTGTTCTTAATCCTGCTGGGGCTCTTGGTGTCTTGTCAGCTTTGTGTCTATCTCACTTGTGTCTATGTTGGTGCGCCCTTATGCCTTTGGCACCTTATAAATAAATAAATAAAAAGAACGCCTACCCCGCTCTGATCAGCAAAGCACACCAAATCATACATAACCGATACTAAAACTGATTTAGTGCCTCAGCCCGGCCTAAACCACGACTGAAAAGGATTGAAAAATGAAGAACCTTCTAAAAAATAACTCAACATAGGAGTAACTTTAGCCTCCAGCAGCTTCATGGGGTAGGGATGTAAGTAGATAGGATGATAGTTGGCCGAAAGCAGAGGATCAGGCAAGACTTTTTTAAGAAGTGGAATTACCATGGCCTGCGTAAGTGAGGTGTTAATAATCATGGCAACTGAAGGAGCAATATCTGGTATTATTTGTTTTAAAATGCAAAGGGGAAAGGGAGCCAAGGGTGAGGTGGATTTAAGCTTCCCATTGGCTTTAATTATAGGTCTGGGTTAACCAAAATGAAAGTGGACCAGGATGATGGGTTATTCGGTGCATCCATTAATGCCGGGGTGTCTGCCTCTAAATTCGGCAATGTAACTGAGATGGTGTGGTGAATACAGTTGACTTGATCAATGAAAATTCAGACAATGCCTCACGTGGCAGCTGAGTAGGAGGGTATTGTGCTCAAGGAAGAAGGTGCAGCTGATAAAGACCTGACATACTGAATAGAGGGTCCCTGGAATGCCCTGCTTCACCTCCGTCAATATGATGACCTGAAGAGTCAAAAACTCACAAAGTCACTCACTATTCGGACTGCCCCCAGGAAGACCAGTGACTGACACATATGCAGAAAGATATTCTCTTAGACAGCCATTCAAACCTTATCCAATCAATGTCTTCATGGATACAGGTGCTTCAACATTGGTCATGTACCCAAATGCCTCAATGGATGATGTTGACTAATGCCGAGAAACCACTGTGCTGATGTCATTAGTGACACCACAACGTAGCCACGTTAGTCACAAAGTACACTCGCACACATGCACAGAGTTACACAAACACACACTTGTATACACAAAGAACGTGCTTACACAGTTCTGTAGAAAGAGGACAATTACAGATACATACTGCCCAAAGCCTTTATTATTTTTCTCATGAGCTAAGTACAGAAACGCTGAATGCATGGCAATGAAGAGAAGCAGAGCAAGCCTGCAGATGCTTATGGAAACTAACCCTATGTAACTACACGATCACATAAGGAGCCTGGCTGGACCAAATATGACTAACCTACAGGAAACATAGCACAATATAGAGATGTGGAAATCATAGTATAAGTATAATGAGGATCACATAAGGCCACAAGCTGCAGGAGGAGCGATGAGGGAAAGCAGAACCAGGATGCACAGAACAGGAAGGCCACGGCTTGCAGCCAAGATCAGATACAAGCAACACATTACAAACCTAAAATGACAAAGGGCCATCTGCAGAAAAACAGAAGTAATCCTCATAAATTGCAGACCAGAAGAGCTTGATTTCGTGGTCCTCAACCACGTGATGCAGCCAAGTAAGACAATGGTTATTCACCCGTGGTGGGAAGACGAAAAGTTCTCAGCAACACAGACATGAAGTGACACATGAACTTGTCAACAACGTTGGAATGTGGACAGCACTCTCACAGGTAATAGTGGTACTGATAACAGATACCTGACCAGCCACCTGACATGAGAGGGCCAATCAACCGAGATCCATAGGGTCAATCTATACTCTCACCCAACCAGAAAGTGCGATATGTTTTATGGGGAAGGGGCCATATTCTGACTTTAC
Organism: Ambystoma mexicanum; assembly: GCF_040938575.1. Taxonomy (NCBI): domain Eukaryota; kingdom Metazoa; phylum Chordata; class Amphibia; order Caudata; family Ambystomatidae; genus Ambystoma; species Ambystoma mexicanum. The sequence continues at coordinate 139,707,878 of NC_090930.1, read as the reverse complement.
TTTGCAACAAAAAGGCTTGGCAGGAGTTTGGGAGCAGTGACTCTGAAGATTTGTGAATGTCCTGTATGATCCCTGTCGGTTTTTGTAATAAACAACAGTTCTTGGCAGAGTCCTCTGTTTGTTCTGGGGGAGGGCTGTTGGGCCCTGGGAGCTGAATGGGTAAGCTTATAGTGACCGCAGACCTCTGGCAAACCAGACCACACCAACAACTCTAAAAGGTACTTTCAGTTGATTAACAGCATTGGTAATTCTACGTCTTCGATTGAACATTCTGAGAACAAAAACAAATTTGATGAAAAATGGCCTGATGAAGGAGAAAGGATGTTGTTTATGTAAGCAAGATGAAGAATCTACAGAGCATCTGATCTTATTTTGTTCTGAATTGAAAGCAGAAAGGGGAAAATTATTTCAACCAATGCTAATGCCAACATGTGATTTGGACCCAGAATTATGGTGGTCAGCTCTGTATGATGAGTTAAATCTAAAGATAACAAGAGGGCTGGGAATGTTTTTAGAAACAATGTTAAAGAGACTGGGCCAAAGCTGAACGACAAGGACTCAGAGCAATGGAATCACTCAAAGGTAGTCCCAATAAGGAAGAAGTGGAACACACAGCCAAACTAGGACATAAAGGACAAAATGATAATGAGGACTTGTGAAAACTGATCAAAGAAAAGAAAAATAGGAACTGTCTGGCATGTGTTGAGAGATTCGGACATTTCTTTTTTTCTTGTTAAAGCAAAAGTTTTTATTTTTTTACACTGAAGGCTTTAATTAAAAAATAAAAAATAAACCTTCTTTCAGTTGATTAACAGCAATTTTACCAGGGACATACGTGCATTTTGCTTCTGCAATAGCCTGCTGATAGATCTGTTTTGCTCTACAAAGATTGGATCTAGCAATGGTGGAATAAGCAATGCTTCATTTTCTCTCCGCTTGCCTGTACAGAAGGTAGAGCTCTGCCGAGTCAGGGGGAAACCATGGCTCAAAAGGACGTGCTAGAATATTTAAAGGTTTAACTGGGGCTAGAACTGTGATAAATTAGTATTTCCCTGATCAGAGTGTAATCAACTCGGCTGAAATACCGAGGGGTTGATTCTAGTCCATCTATGCCTCAGAGATAGCGGAGGTTGCATCCGAGCAAAGGTATCACAAAGTGATCTGTCCACAACACGTTATAGGGCAAAGACGTAGTGACCAACATGAAGGGTGAATACGGCAGATCCAGCATATTACCCTGTATATGAGCAGGGCCAAGGATATGCTGCAAAAGATCTAAATCATAGATCGATTGCAGAAAAGTCACAGTGCTATCTGGTGTCGCTTTTAAAGAAGGCAGATTGAAATCTCCTAAAACGATCAACTCGGGCTGCTGTAATTTAAGGTAAGCAACACGATCTACAAATGTGGAACAGAAGGTCCCATCCTATGTTGGTGGACGATACACCAAATGCACATATGCTGTTTTGGTGTGAGACAGGGTGACATGCAGGAATAGAGCCTCCATTTGAACAATGTGTTGTAATGTTAATAAGCCGCATAGTATTGTTGTTTGATAAATGACAACAAGACCTTCGCCCGGGTGAGCAGAGCTCCTGTCAGCATGTCAGATGCCGTAATCAGGCAGCCTTGCTTGAACAACACAACCAAGACTCTGTTATAAGGCAGAGAACAGGAGTAATCTCACTAAGTAACTCTTAAACATCGGAAGTGTGAGTAGGAATCGATCATGCATTAAGCAGAAAGCACTGAACTTTGCTTGGACCACGAAGTGGGGTATCATCCACAAAGACAGAAACAAATTGCCCAAATGCGTGATTTGGCTGAATTCCGGATGTTCGAAAATTCCGAAAGGCCAGAAAGGTCAACCAAATCCCCCATTTGGTGCTGGGGGCTTTGGGAGTGTCCCCCGCAGCCTTGATATCTTGTGAGCAGGGGTTGCGGATGTGTCCCCCTCAGCTACCAGAAGAAAAACCAAAAAAAGGAAAGGACCCTGCACCGCCGGTTCTCGATCACCGAAGTGAAATGGAACAGGCGTCACAGGGATCAGGTAAGTAGGGGGGCGGGGGTGGGGGTGTGTTGGGGGTTTGTTGGGGGTGTTGGTGTAGGTAGGGGTGTGGGCCAAGTCAGAAATGTTCAGGGGAGAAAAGACCGAAGGTTAGTTTGAAAACAAAATCTTCTGTCTTTTCTCCCTCGAACATTTGTTTTAGATGGAGTAGAGTGGACCTCAGATAATTACTTTGCCACACACCTGGACCATTCTCAGTTTCGTTTGGATTTATTCAGACACTATAGAATGAAAGACTGAAAATATTAATTTTCGACCAGGAACAACCCTTGTTGTATTTGTTTGTTTGTTATGTCTTTTAGGGGATCTGACATGAGCACTGGTTTGGGTAGGTTTGGTATTCTTCCCCACCCACATCGGTTCTATAGAAAAATCTTTAAATTTACTTTGGCAGACTTTGAGGTGAAGAGGGAGGATTTTGCACTGATGATCGAGAAATTATCAAACCCTTGCAATGGCCACAATTAAAGCAGCACCCATCAAAGCAACTTTCTGTGCAATCATTCTTTTAAACTGACACAAGTATAAATAAATAATAGAACGAAATCTAAAATGAATATTGTTTAGGAACACCCAGAGACACTGTTTGCTGACTGTTATCAGGTCGGGACGCCTGACAACAGACATCCTCTTCTTCACCACTAGCCTAGTACAGTGGTCTAAAATGAATGGCAGCATGAGGTCAGTGTTCAAAGTGGGTACTAGTAACACCATCTGCTACATTATCAGCTGCTATAAAAAACTGGTTTAGTGTGATCCAGTCTTAAATGGTATACAATGTTAATAACGAAAAATAAATAACAAATGACATTTAAAACGAAACATAAAGAACATACAATATCAATTTTTTGAAAGGATATATATTTGGGGTGGGGTAAAGGGTTACATATTGTGGGGAGGGGTTTATAGTGGGGTTTTAGCAAGGGGAAACAGGATTCCCCCAACAGAAAAAAGAAATAAGAAATATGTCATTTTTTTGTTATTTTATTTTTCTTTTGTTATAAATTAATTCGTTATTTAGTTAGACGTTTATAAGACATGGGACCGCCTTAAAACCTTTTCCTATAACTTCACTAAATGCAAATTTTACCTCTGGCGTTTCTCACCCACGAATCCCTTTTACACATGTACCAGTACCTCTCAGCAGCATGTATTCATCTAAGACCAAGACAATGGCCCACATTATGAGTTTGGTGGTTCTGAAATACCACCCTTTCAGGACTGCCATTCTACAAAAATGCAGGTAGGGACCACAGATCCCCCAGCAGGCCTGACCTTCCAGCCGGGGTTTCAGGCCCCTACCGGCATGGTTGTCACTGAAGCACCCTATACGCTTTTTACATATATTAGCAACCTTAGTTGCTCAGGGTTTCATAAGACTTAACAACTTCATAACGAATGATGAGCTTGGTTAACACACCTGCTTTTCCTTCTAATTTCACATCCCCAACTACATGGGATGTCCACAACTGACCATTGCCTGGCCCCCACATTTGTTGCCAGTTTATAGCTTAACCAATTTTCTGAAAAAAAGTCCAATCCACATAGTGATGGCAGAAAAACAAACCATCAGCTATACGATAGAACAGACCTCTGAGATAATTCAAGACCCGTCCATCTTCGACCTCTCAAGCACAGAACAAACCGTGGTTCATTCTAACTGTACCAAGGATCGGCTCAAACTGAAAAAGAAGAACTTCAGGACTGAATTACACAGACACTTTCTTCATGAACATTTGAAGGCCAATACCATTTGGGCAGGGCCCATAGTACGGAATGAACCGTGTCTATTTCTAGCAGATAAAGAATGCACTACCAACTTCAGTCATATTGCTATTAAATGCAGTTGGGACTTAATAGTCCTAACTATAATTGCAGCACAGAGAATAAGTGCAGATATACAAAAAGAACTTGATAGGGTGTTAGAGAACTTAACTAATGCTCACAAACAACTAAGAGAAGTCAACAAACTCTTTGAGGACTTTAAATCAGCCACTATCACAAAAAAGACAAAATAACTGGCCAAGGATATACACAAATTTAAATTAGAACATATTTATCCTTATACATCTGACTAATTCCTAGAGGTGGACAAAAAACAGACATCGGCACAACAAAGAGGTTAAGCAAAAGGGAAATGAGACACGTTCCAGATTCTAGTAGCGATTCGGATGATACAACCAGCTACACTCAACAAGCCTTTTACGGGAACCTTCCACCATCCCCACCCCCATTTTTAGGCAGAGGAGGGTACGGCAGAACCACTTGGGACCCACCGTGCCTTCACCCATTTACCCCGATGAGACGCCAGATGCAGGGACAGACACGACTCAACCGGTAGAAAGGGTTTCTCAAACCATGCCAATTTTTAACATGGCGAATATCGAACTTTCTCCAAGCCAAACTTTTTTGTCCAAAGGTTTATCATACGTACCATCACAATAGACTGATTGGTTCTCTCTGGAAATGCAAGTCCGCAGATTTTTGAGAATCGTACGACTAAAAACATTTTTAAGGACTGAACCGCACATGAAAAGTAACCCGATTCTGGCTTACATCCACCATCTAATTTTACTCCACAGGACAATCAAATCCCTAGGGACATAATTACATTTGAGAAATGCAAAGACCTAAATGCATTAAAAGACAAAAAATATTTTAAAAACACAATATCTTGAAGGAGGAAAATGAAGCTCTGAACAGTTTATAAAACAATTCCAGTACAATCATTAAACCAGCAGACAGGGGTGGGGGAATTTTCATTATGACCATTTACCAGTTTCCGACAAATGGTAAACACTTTGCTACAAGACACAGACAGCTACAACATTTTGAAAAAAGATCCTACTAAGGACCTTCAAACAAACATCGAGGAAACAGTGAAGTCTGAACTCGAATGAGGATGGATTACAGATAGAGAATCTGAGTTTCTGAAAACTTCCCATGGATGGATCCCTATCTTTTACGCCCTACCTAAAATCCATAAGGACACGTTCAATCTGCCTGGCAGATCAATAGTCTCAGGTTGCGGCTCTATTCTTGAACCATTGTGCAAATTTGTAGATCCCTTTCTTAAACCGATGAGTATGTTGACTGAAACATACCTGAAAGACACTACCCATACTATTCAAACCTCCAAAAACCAAGAATCTGACCCATCAGGACAATGCTTGTTACAATGGATACTAAATCCTTATACACAAGCATACATCAGAACTTGGGCATCAGGTGTATGAGGGAACATCTGACGAGTTATAATCAACAAAACTGAGTTCCCCATAACTTCATAATTGAGTTTATGACTTTGGCTCTCTGTCAAAACTACTTTGAATTTGACAAACAATTCAACCACACAGAAAGGGACAGCAATGGGAGCAGCATTTGCCTTGAGTCTGGTGATTCTGTCCATGGCCAATTTTGAATCAACTCACATTCTTTCGGATAATAACCCATTCCACAATGACATCAAGTGCTGGAAGAAGTTTATCGATGACATTATTACAGAGATGCACTTTTTGGACCTCAAAATCAAACACCAACAAGGCAATTTAGACTGTAGCCTATATTGCAAGCCCAGTGATAGGAACACACAATTACATTTCACCAGCAAACGTCCTCGTCACTTGAGGGAGAATTTACCCTATGGCCAATATCTCTGCATTAGGAGAAATTGTACGGAATTGGAGGATTTTTATAGTCATGCAGAAGACTTGGACTCAAAACTGAGAGAACAGGGATACCGCAAAAATTTCTAAGCAGATTTTAAAAAAAGGCCGGATTTACAGAGAGAGAGACGTTCTGCTCACTCCCAAATCTCCTTCCGAGAAAGGACACGATGAACAGATGACGTGTGTGATTACACACGGCCTCCACACTTTTCAAGTAAAAAAATGTATCACTAAATACTGGCCCCTTGCTGAACTGTGTCTACCGGACGAACCTATTCCACGATTTGCATTTAAAAGCGCACATATTTTGCGTGATAAACTAGTGCACTCATAATTTACGAAACACACCCCCCAAACTGCCTGTGGAATTTACGAATAGTCTCAGGACACTTCCCATGTGGCAATTGTGTTGCATGCAAATTCACAAAAAAGATGCGTTCCTTCAACGGGAAGAGAGAAGTTAGCAAGGGGATGTCGGAGGGGGTGGTCCATGCTTGGAAATATGGATATGGAGGAGAAAGCCCTCTTACCATGTAACAATTTCTTTGAGCCCCATGTGGGGTCCTGGTAACGTTATGGTGGCTGTCCTTTAGGCAGTCGTGGCTCCTGTTGGGCCCAGAAAGGGAATGGGAAAAGTATTGAGTGGCCAGTACCCTATGGGGTGCTGGGGTCAGGGGCCCGGTTGGAGCCCATTACAATCTCCCGTACTGGAGTGGTGGAGAAGGAGTTCAGGGACATGCTGGTTCTTGTTGGGCTGGGCTTTACGTTCGTAATTGTTGAAAGGGGGGAGCGTGCCCCCGTGGTTGAGCTAAGGGGAGTAGGCGGCTTACCTGTGCGCGAGTCTGGATCTCGTCTTGTGCGGCTTGTGTGCGGCTTCTGTCTGTTAGGGGTGTGCCGCCATTGATTAAGTACTTGCGCATGTGCCGAGTCACGTAGTATGGCTTGCGGTGCATGCGCGAGTACACAGTGTCTCAGTATGCGTCTAAGCGCATGTGTAGTGCAGTGATGCTTGGGCGCATGCGCTCCAGATCAGTATATCGGCCGTTCTAGTGGGTGCCTGGTGCCTGCGTGGTGATTGTAGTGTCTGAATAGACAAGTGGCACTAGGTCGTGGGTTATGTGGAGGGGGGGGATCGGAGTCTGGGAATGGGCTAGTCCTGGGTTGCTAAGGAAGCATTAGTAGGCTATCGTTAATCAATGAAGGTCATAGGCTATACCTGATGGTGGGTGCTGGGGTGAAGGAGGGTGGTTATGGGTGGGTGGCATGGCTCAGTGGGCGTGCTGGGAGGAGCCCCAGTTAGGTGGAGTAGTTAGGGGGGATGGTGTGCGCTGTGGGTGATAAGGGCTGTTATATCCAAGGTGGAAAGGGTGGTGGTCCACTGCATATTGTTGAATCTAGGTCAGGTCTTGCCAGTCAATTCTGTCGTTGCTTGCATTCAGGTTTGATAAGGAAGGATGGTCATTAGAGTGCTTGGATGGGTCTTGGCCCGGGGGGCCATGACTTTCCATGGTGAGTAACGGGCGGTGTTGGGGCCCAGGGGAGATTGGCCAGTAGAATTGGCAAGAGGAGGGAGTAGATGTTTACAGAAAAACTGTGAAAGTGTGTTTGAACTTTCTTCTTTTTTTGTTTCAATATACCGCCTCTACTTCTGTTGTACTCTTCTTTTTTGAAAATGTTTTCATAAATTGTATAACATAACATTTATGTCCAAGCATTGTATTTGTCCTAAACTTCATAGCACAGAGTGAATAAACCACATGCTAATATTGTGTATGCCTAATTTCTTTTGAGTATTAGTTGCAAATGTTCTATATTCAATGACTTAAATTACATATTGTTTATCTTTTACTAACTCAATGTCCAGTGTCTTCCTGTCTTGGTGCTACCCAGCGTGATATCCTCACGGATACATGCGACCATTAAATATATTTTTCTTTCTTTGATCAATTATGAATAATTAAACACAGTGGGGATCATTTCTAGATGCATTGTCACTGAATCACTGGCATCGGTGCTTCAGTGTCCCCATTCCATGGAGTCGTATCGGATGCCACGGGAATGGGGATTTATCATTTCTGCCGCCTTCCGTAATATTCCGGTGGCACCGGGAAGTCAGACGGCCGAAATGTGTTACAGGGTTGCCAGTAACCCTCCGCCTACCAGCAGGTTTTTCTGACTTCTCTCACCTTACAGACCATGTCCTATTCTCAGAAGCAATACACTCATTCTAAACCCCCTGTCCATAAATCCTAAAGATGGTGTTTCTAAGGATAACCTTCTCTCAAAATCATCCCACTAATTAGTTGTTAGTACACTGGGGCCTTGAATCAGACAAATTCCCTATGGGCCCCTGACCTTCAAGCTCTCTCCTTAGTTACCCCACACTTCCCTCTCAATCCAGTTGTAGAGGAGAGGTACAAGCTCATTCCCGAAGCCTTATGGTCTGCATAGATGTGTGTTCAGATTAAAAAATGCCCTAATAGTACAATTCTCCTTAACATGCTAGTCTCAGGAGATTCAAAGATCCTGATAAGAAAACACTCTTACAAAAAAGGAGAAGGGATGGCCTAGAACTACCCCCCATCCCCCTTTCCCAATTCTTCAATTCACAGCAATGGAGAGTGACTCATGCATATCTTTGAAAGTGTGATGGTCAAAGGTATCATCAATAGCAAAACCAGCCTGTTGTTCATCATTGCTTATCAAAGCACCTCGTTCTGATCTGATGCTTAATTTTTTTTCTGAATTGCTGCATCTGGTCTAGACCACTTCTAACTCAATTTGCACATTCCTGGTTTTGGGAGACCTGAACACCTGGCTAGCTAACCCAGGAAACAGTGATGTACAAGAGTTCCTAGATACTATGACCAAATTCCCTCCTGATTCAATGTTCCACTTTTGTCCTCTCACAGACTTGGTGTTAATCTTTTTAAAATCTGCAGCATTAGCAACATTTTCTTGCTGGTTTCCTAATCAAGCCACCATTTTATACAATGCAGCCTGAATATGACTTCAAGAATTGGCTGTTGAGAGGATACACTGCCCTATTTCCTTAATGATCTTCAGACCAGGTTTGAAAATCGCTTGCAACTTGTTTTTTTGGATGCTTTGTCCTCATCTCTGTGGAACCACACCCATCAGATGACACCGACGTCTTGTTGTCCTCTCTCCACAAGGCTATTTCTGTGACCTAGAATTCCATAGCGACCCCATTGACCCCATTACCAAGTTCCCTAAACACTTCATCACGGGTAAGAACAATGGTTTGACGGCCAACCGGCTGCCAAACAAATTATAAGGCCACAAGTTGGAATTAATCTGGCAAACATGTGGAGATCATTTACACATCAGCTGATGTATTTATCACACCAGAAACCATACACACACTCAAAAAATAGATTTCCTTTTTTCACCATAGCATTGACCCAGAAGAACCCATACAATGATTACTGGACACATTGTCTTCTTCTTCAACTCAAAAGTGGACTATAGTTTGATTACTTACTAAGGCACCCTGTTTTTCAGCACAGGTGGGCAGACCTCAATTACCCTCCTCCTCCACAACATTCACATCTGTATGACTAGTGAACAACCTGAAAATTATCAGCAAGATGCAAACTTATAAAACACATACATTTACCTGCTCATCCCATCTCTCATGGCCAGGTCTCTCATTGATACTCTAGGAAATGGACTGACAGTTCCTCTCTTTCCCTGTCCTCAAATCGGCAGTTATCACCCCATCTGAAGAAACCCCATGCAGACCGTGCCAGCCAAGCACCCTACCGACCTATTACTAGGTTCCCATTCGAAGTAAAAGTCATTGCATACCTGGTCACAAAAATAGCTTTAAACTGAAAGCAAAAACAACCACTTTTATCATGCCAAACTATCAGGTTTCCACCGGCCAAGAAGTACAGAATCTACACTCCTGGTTACTAGAGAAAAGATGGAAAATGGTCACACAACAGCAGTGATACTTTTATACATCTCGGAGGCATTCAACAGTGTAGACCACGGAGTCCTGCTATCCCGGAGCATTGACGGCACAGCCCTGACAGGGGGTTGCTGATTTCCTACATGACCACACAGTTAAGATGGCTTCTTTCCCCTTCAAATGCACAGCCCAATCTTGTGGAGGTGACCCAAATGATCTTCGCTCTCAATTGGTTGTTTAATGTGTACATTCATCCTCTGTCATCACTGCTTCATTCCTACAACCTTTATTTGCTCATATATTTGGTTGATACCAACTGAGAATTGAAAAAGACAATACCCCTTCAATTCCCGCACTATTAACTTTGATATCCATTGAATACTAGATAACTGGAAGATGTGTTTGCATTATTCCATCCAAACTCACTGAAGACTTCAGCTATTCCTAGATTTACACTTGTGTTACATACATATCTAAAAAATAAAATAAAATAAAATTACATGGTGACCTGATGGCAATATGTGGCATATTATATCAGTACCCGCACTACATTTCATTTCTGTTCTTAGTTTAATCATGTGCACACTTGTGCACTTTTGCTTGGTATGCAAAGCCAATTTAGGAACTGTGTAATAATGTCCAGTGCTATCGGCTGGAGTCCATTCTCCAACCTGAAACCTACACTGAAGTAGCCAGTGGTGGCCCAAATCCTTTCTCTATCAACAGCCTTTACCAGCGGAGGCAAGTCACTTGTTCCCTAGATACAGCTCTCAATCAGTAACAAAACAAAGGGACATCTTTAGCCACTCTTTGTTGTCTCTAAGGAGATGTTACAATAGTGATCATCAAACTTTATCAGCCCCTGAATTACTGCTTTAACCTGTCTCACGGCAGCTTAAAGATGAAGAGTCTAGGATAAATAATGAGTGAAGAGTAAATAGTCCTATTATCAACTTTTAAACACCTTTACCTCACTTGAGCCTCGAAGCCAGAATTCCGTCACTTTCTGACTCCCCAAACCCATAATAATAAAGGGTTCAGGAAGATTTACTTTAAAAAAATTACAACTACAGTATCTAGTAAGTGTGGTCTAATTCCCTCGATGGGGATCGTATAATCTGTATACGTTAATGCGCCGGTATGTACGCCCCATGGACAGCATCCCCTTTAGATGAGAAGGAACAACACTTCAACAACTCATGAAGAGCTGAAATAAAAAGACAGACTCTTGATGCTGGCTACTTTTTTTAACTTCAAATCTTGAGCTAAGACTGGACCCTGAATTAAGTGCCAAATTATTGGAATTGTGAATTTGAACGATACTCAAAATCTTTGACCAAATGGCTCAAGCCTTCGGCTGCTCTGAAAGTCTCATCCTATCCACAGAATTGGAGGCTACCCTTAAATCCGCAAAATAGTGGTACATTCATACTCATGTCTCTGGAGCCTCCGACAATGCATAATAGTGATCCGTGGACCATCTCATGTCAAACTCCAGCCTGGTAAATTGATATCAAATCTCTGCTATCAGCCCAATGCACACAAGCATAAGTTGAAAAATCTTTTAGAAGCTGCATCCAAAATACTAGCAAATCTGAAAGAGGCTGGGTTGCCACAGTCTTCTTTTTATAAATTGTGGCAATAATAGAGCCATGCCAGGTATACGCGATGCCTCTATTTAAGGTTTCAGTGCAAAGAGTCATGAAAACAACCCACCAGATTTTCCCTTCCGCTTGCCCCTCCAACTCCTCCATGTATCATCATATAGTGCTCGCCCTTGAGTTATCCAAGAAAGTGAGGTTACGTGGGACCCAAGAACGGCTCCATGTGGTTCGATCAGACAAACTCAAGTGGGAGCCTTCAAGAAATACTGAGTGCCGGTGGGGCCTTCATGAAGCATGTTCTACGTAATGTAGTTGGTTGAATGTGTGATGAGTTAATGTCTTCCCTCACCCCTCTTGTTACCAAAGAGAAAAAGAAGCCATCCAACAAGCCTTAAATTGAACAAAATGCTTTTGGTTGGTTGGTTCGACAAGGAATGCACCGGTGTAAAGAGCACGCTGCAAGAAGCAGTTAGACTCGGTCAGGTCGCTAAGGATGTTCTTATGTGGAGAAATAATTATGAACCACTTGTGGCTTAGAAGAAGAAAGATTTGAGGAATAGTAGGTGGCAGCATCAAGTAAAATCTGCAAACGAAAAAGAGTCAAAATCCTTTTGGAGGGCTACAACACAGGGACTTAGCCAATATAAATCTTGTGTTGATGACAATATCTCAGAGTAGGAGTGGGTAGCTCACTTCTCGCTGATATTTGGGGCTTACGCAGTGGAAAACACAGACCCTTCGGAGGATCTGATGTCACCTACCTCATTCGAGTCAGCGATCCTTATGGTTGGATAGGAGGACCATGCCTTGGTGACTTTGTTTTTAGAAAATAAGATTTGTTAAGTCCTCAACCACATGGCTAGAGGGAAGGCCCCAGGTCCAAACATGATACCAGCCGAATATTCTAAGTATGCGTGTGACTGGTGGATCCAGCTGCTTAAGGCAGTTTTTTGTTGGAAGCAGAAAATATTCTGTATCATTGATCAATTCCATTATTATCCTGCTGAATTAGAAAGGCCCGAATCATGAGGTATCCTTAGATGGACGGATCAGTTTGACCAATATTGATTGCAAGATTTTCTGCCACATTAACTTGTCAAAACTAAATAGGTGGATTGAGGAGGATTATCTTGAAATTGGCACAGGTAGTCTTTAGAGATGGGCTATGCAATCTGGATCAGGGATTTATTTTCTGGTTTTTGGCAAATAAATATGTCATAGCTAACAGGACCCCTCTATATGCAGCCTTCCTGGACTTCTCACCAGCCTTTGTACTACTAGACAGAGAGGTTATGGCCCAATTGGCAATGATGGGAAATGACAGAACCTTAATCCATATCATCAGGGCCATATATTCAAAGGTCTCTGTCCAGATTCGGTATGTGGCATGGGTCCAACTGACAAAGAAAATACCAACCATAGGAGGTGTCAAACATGGCTGTTATTAGAACCCCTACTTTTCTGTCTATATGTCAATGATGTGTAATAATACGTTCAGGAAGCCTCTAAAGTCACATCAGCCATCTGGGGAAATTCTGTGCCGATGTTGCTGTATGCGGACAATTCAGTCCCTCTCGCTAGAACCCCTAAAGCCATCAGAGCTCAGCTACAGGCAGTGGTGAATTACTGAGTTGGCGGGCCATTACTGCATATGGTAATGCCCACGGGGCTCATAGTTGCATGCCCGAGTGTAGCGAGGGCCTTAACGAAGGCCCTGGCGGCATACCATATGCGGTAATGGCCCACCAGCGAAGGGCTTATTGCCAAGAGAATTTCAGGGCAGGGTTGGGAGCTACGGGATACTAATGTTTTTTTCTTTTTGCTCTGTCGTTTGTATATTACGGTGGCAGTTGCAGTAAGCGCTAGTGGAAATAAAACTAGACCGTGCGTACTGCTTCTTTGCTATGGAAAGCACTGCTCCATTTTGGGCTCTTGTTGTTTCATAGCAATGAATAGAAAACAACTAGTTCACACTCACTGATTCATTACTAAGAAACAGCAGGACTCCATTTTGGGCTCCAGTTGTTCTATAGTGAAGAAAGTAGAAAAAAGGGCAATTGTTGAAAAGTGCATTATTGCATAACGAATTCCGGGACACAAAGTGGCAGGTACGTTGGGAGGAAGCAATGTGGGCACAGAGGCAGTCATATTTGCCAAGCCATGGATGTTACCTTTTTTTGTTTTTGTGGAAATTCCTTTTGATTTAAAAGGAAACGCTGCCTGTGGATAAAGTATTGGAGCGATGTGTGTGCTCAACGCAGAAAATGGCGTTGGTGTAATGCAAGTTGCGTGTCTGGTCTTACCATGCAGTAAGGCTCGGAAAACAACCAATCGGCGAGAAGAATATCTTGCTTTATATCTAGACCGTGTACTATTGATAAAATAAACGCTCTACCCTTGAACAAAACTAAATTTAAATTCATAGTCTTCACTGTAAGAAACGAAAACCATGATTTAGGATTGGAGGCAAATTCCATAGAGGTTGTAGATTGTATTACCTGCCTACCAATCCTGGAAAACACAATTGGAGTCTGTAACCAGGAAAAAGGTATTGGGAAGGAAAGCCATCATCAACCTAGTGAATAAACATAGGGATAACTTTGAGATGATCTTTCGAGAGAAGTTTGGCATGTGTGCACGTCAATTCTGGAAACAGCCTCTACATCTACCATAGAGTTTTCCAAATGGGTCTCTTAATGCTGATGTGGGCATTTATAGTCCACAGAAGAGGGTGATGGATTCACCAGCCAGGTATGCCGTCAAAAGACCTACAGTTCAGTTCAGCCAAAGAGAGCTGGTGGAAGTGGCCTGGCAGGAGCATTTCTCCCAACCCTTTATCTCGACATCTCGACGTACAGTCCTAGAATGTGTTCTGGATCCAGTGCTGTATCCCTTAGACTCTTACAACACGATCATGACTGATTTAAAAACAAGCAATTTCCAAACGCCCGGTCGATGGAGGATTGTGAATTGGCTTGTTTTGCCCATCTAGGGTGGCAGACATCTATGAGGTCCTTAGTAGTTATCAATAATAGTTGGGAAGTCTCATGCACCCTCGAATCAGAGGCCTCCTCACACCAGGCAAGTGCTCATAGTCTTCGGTGTGGGCCGCACACCCTTGATTCCCACTAAGGGTTAATCGATTTCTTTTGTGATCGTTATTCAGTTAATAAAATCCAACTTCAATCGTAATTCACAGATGTGTATATTTTTTAATTTTTCAATTGCTGTGTTTATAAAGCTCATAAAAAATTGTGCTTAATTGGTTAAACTTCACCAAAAAAGCTAATTATCTCAGTTGAGGCAAAACAGAAAACCCATCTGGCTAATGCATTTCGGATTGTATCCTTCGTCAGAGCCAGGTTAGTACTACACACATAATAATGCATTATAGGTGGATTTAGAAGGTTTACAATGTTTAAATTAATAATTGTTCCGTACATCATGTGTAACAACCAGATATTCAAGAATTAATAACCAAAACAATCATAATAAACAAAACAATCATAATAAACAAACAGGGCGCCCACAAGGACAAACAAATATTTAACAAAAAAGTGAGATTGGAGAAAGGAGAAAAAACAAACAAGTAAGCATACATGATTGTAGACAGTAAAAATACAATATTTGCACAGATAATGATATTGCTCTATAATTCAAACAATTAATGGGACTAATCAACTGCGTACTAAAATTGCCGATTAAGCCTTTTTGGTGACTATGGTGCTTAGAGGTAAAGTTAGGCGGCGTGTGCTTATTGTGCCAGAGTGTTGATTGTCGTACTATATTGTGTGAGAATACCTGTGGCTAGTTAAACATTTCACTAACCTGTGTATCAGTATGCAACCCATGCGTGCTGTCCGCGTGTGGTGTTTCTCTATGAAGCACTGCCTAGTGTGGGGAGAACAAATGTGTTATCTCCTCCGAGTAATTAGCTGCTATTGATCTATACGCGATCTTACTTCGCGTCGCTTTGTGCAAAGGTATGGCTTACCTGGAGCGTTCTGAGCTACGTCTTGCTCGATCAACTCCGAACAGCGTCTGAGACTCGCGGTTCGTGTCGTTGCCCTGGGCAACGTTATGTAAACAAAATGGCCGTTTGTGTATAACCAAGTCGGCCATATTGGTAGAGGCAATACTGGGACATGAGTGGCATAGAGTGTGAAATATAAATGGCAAATGTAAGGGATGTGAATGTTAGGATATTAATTGCACATGTAAAGATATTAAAGCTTCATGATATCTGTGTATTTAAGTTGTACCTCTAGCACATGTATGTTCTGATAGTATCGTCGTGTACCTCATGGCTAATTGGCTAATTGGCCATTAATGTAAGGTCATATAGCGTAAAGATATACTGTCTAGTATACATCAACAAAGGAAAATACAAACTAATAAATAATAAATGTTTACAACAAATGGTTATAGCAGAAAGCAACAGTGTTTTCAAATCGAGTAGTGATTTATACTTATTGCATGAGCATGAGACAATTTAGCATGTTCATTATTGATATTGCACGGTGAACAAATAGTGACATCATTACAAAAAGCAGTTGAGATCAAATTCCTCGTTGAGCCCTCGTGGTGCCAAGGAATCGAGACGATCTATCCAATAGGCTTCTCTTTGTTGCCTTCTTTTTTTCAAATCAGCATATATGCTTGTCATTTCCAGGGTTTCCAAAATTTGGAACTTGACTTGAGAGATATTATGTTGCTTTGCATTAAAGTGTCTTGCTACGGCTGAATTGATGTTCTTATTGCGTATACATGATTTATGTTCATTCATCCGAATTCTCAGTTTACGCCCTGTTTCACCTACATAGTAAAGTCCACATGGGCAACGTATGCAGTAAATGCAGTTTTCGGTATTGCAGGTGCCATAGCTTTTTATCATGATCTTTTCTCCCGTGTATGGATGGGGAACCACTCCTCCTTTAATAATGTTATTGCAATTACTGCAATTTAAACATGGAAATGTTCCCGTCTTTTTTGGTTTGATCCTTTTGGTTCTGGTATCTCTTGTGTTAACTAGATAATCCCTAAGGTTGCTGGATCTTTGATAAGTCTATATTGTTGATATAACTTATAAACTCATTAAGTTCTTCTCTTGTGCCTTGCCAAATACCGAACATATCATCTATATAACGCACCCATGTTTTCAATTTGTTCTGCCATTCAGGTTTTTGCAAGATATGGGTCGTCTCGAATTGGTACATAAACGCATTAGCGTAAGCTGGTGCCATTGTTGCTCCCATGGCTGTTCCGGAAGTTTGGATGTAAAATTCATTCTTATATTCAAAATATGAATTCATTGCGATAAAAGAGAGTAGTGATAAGATGTATGTTCCTAGTGGTTGTAAAATCCCTCCTGTGGCTGCTACTATCGGTCTTCCAGGTGGATTATTAAGACTTTTATGGATTTTAGGCAGCAAGTAAAAATGAGGAATGTTTGGTTTTAAGTTCAATAGAAAGGCCTTTGTCTTATGTGTTATCATCTCTCTTTCTTCTGCTTTTGTAAGAAGTTCATCTAGATCTTTTAATATTCCCATAGTCGGGTCGTGATCTATTTTGGCATAAACATTATGATTGTCCAGTTGTCTTTTGCATTCATTTTCGTAATCTGAGGTGTTTAATAATACCAATGCACCCCCTTTATCTGCTGGTCTAATAGTTATTTTTTCATCAGAGTATAGGTTCTGAACAATTGACATTTCCCCTCTGCTGAGGTTTCTGTTCTTTGTCATTCCATATTTGATCTTTTTAAGATCTGTTATAACCATTTTTTCAAAAATGTCGATTGCTGGTACATTAATTGGAGGAGAGAAGGTACTTTTTGGTTTGAATTCTACTAATTCTGATGGTTCTGGTGAAGAATTAGTATTTTCCAATTCCGCAAAGAAAACTTTGAGTTTGAGCTTTCTAGTCAATTTGTGAAGCTCTACCTTAGTGTTGAATAAATTGGTATTATAAGTCGGTACAAATTTCAAACCTTTCTGTAACACCTCTTCTTCCTGTTTAGTTAGTATTCTGTTTTAAATGTTGAACACTAGGTTGCTCGTGCTTGGAATCTTGTTTGGACTCCGGTGCCCCTTCCTCTTGCCCCTCCTCGTTCGTTTCTTCCTTCTCGGTTGTCTAAAAAAGACGTTTGTCGTGATGTTGATGCGCTGGTACTCGGGGTAGCTCTGTTGTGACCACTGTCTCCTTCCGCTCTTTGTTGTTGAGGTTGTGCAGTCTGTTCGTCTCTGTTAGAATCTGTGTCTGAACTGCTGTTTTCTGAGTTCCGGTTGGGATTGTGTGGCCTCTGAGGTTGATTTTGAAATCTGTCCGCCCACGTATAAACTTCGTCTCTCAAATAGTCAAACGTGTCACGCCTAAACTTCCTTATTTTTCTTGCTTCCAAATCAGTTTTATATCCCTCTAATCTTGTGTTGATATCTGCTAATATCTCATCCAATGAATCTTTGCTTGTAAGATCTGTGATTTCAACAGATAAAATCTGTATCTCTTGTTCTAGATTCTGTATGTTCATAGAGAGCTCTTTGATCGTGAGTAGAATTAAGTCCAAAGAGCATTTATTAAGAATCTGCTCCCATTTGTGTACTACTCGATTTGAAAACACTGTTGCTTTCTGCTATAACCATTTGTTGTAAACATTTATTATTTATTAGTTTGTATTTTCCTTTGTTGATGTATACTAGACAGTATATCTTTACGCTATATGACCTTACATTAATGGCCAATTAGCCAATTAGCCATGAGGTACACGACGATACTATCAGAACATACATGTGCTAGAGGTACAACTTAAATACACAGATATCATGAAGCTTTAATATCTTTACATGTGCAATTAATATCCTAACATTCACATCCCTTACATTTGCCATTTATATTTCACACTCTATGCCACTCATGTCCCAGTATTGCCTCTACCAATATGGCCGACTTGGTTATACACAAACAGCCATTTTGTTTACATAACGTTGCCCAGGGCAACGACACGAACCGCGAGTCTCAGACGCTGTTCGGAGTTGATCGAGCAAGACGTAGCTCAGAACGCTCCAGGTAAGCCATACCTTTGCACAAAGCGACGCGAAGTAAGATCGCGTATAGATCAATAGCAGCTAATTACTCGGAGGAGATAACACATTTGTTCTCCCCACACTAGGCAGTGCTTCATAGAGAAACACCACACGCGGACAGCACGCATGGGTTGCATACTGATACACAGGTTAGTGAAATGTTTAACTAGCCACAGGTATTCTCACACAATATAGTACGACAATCAACACTCTGGCACAATAAGCACACGCCGCCTAACTTTACCTCTAAGCACCATAGTCACCAAAAAGGCTTAATCGGCAATTTTAGTACGCAGTTGATTAGTCCCATTAATTGTTTGAATTATAGAGCAATATCATTATCTGTGCAAATATTGTATTTTTACTGTCTACAATCATGTATGCTTACTTGTTTGTTTTTTCTCCTTTCTCCAATCTCACTTTTTTGTTAAATATTTGTTTGTCCTTGTGGGCGCCCTGTTTGTTTATTATGATTGTTTTGTTTATTATGATTGTTTTGGTTATTAATTCTTGAATATCTGGTTGTTACACATGATGTACGGAACAATTATTAATTTAAACATTGTAAACCTTCTAAATCCACCTATAATGCATTATTATGTGTGTAGTACTAACCTGGCTCTGACGAAGGATACAATCCGAAATGCATTAGCCAGATGGGTTTTCTGTTTTGCCTCAACTGAGATAATTAGCTTTTTTGGTGAAGTTTAACCAATTAAGCACAATTTTTTATGAGCTTTATAAACACAGCAATTGAAAAATTAAAAAATATACACATCTGTGAATTACGATTGAAGTTGGATTTTATTAACTGAATAACGATCACAAAAGAAATCGATTAACCCTTAGTGGGAATCAAGGGTGTGCGGCCCACACCGAAGGCACTTTTGCCTCGGTCTCTTTTTCTCCATGTTCATTTTCTGTGCCCAACACGGTGGCACATGATAGTGGGCTGCACCCCATTAATATATTTATTAACAAAATAACATTCCATTGGAAACGAAATACACTATTAAGAAAGTAAGCTGTGCACTCTCGCCCCTCTCTCTTATCAAGTGCTCATAGTCTACCACTGGTGAAAAATATGCAAAGATGGAATAGTGCAGTGAGTGCGATGTGTAAAATGTGTGAGGCGGATGCGGAAAATCTGTTCCGTGTTCCCCTTGTTTGCCAAGCCTATGATCCATTAAGGTCAAGATGTAAGGCCTCCCTTCTCGGAACGAATGCCTCCCTGATAAGCTGATGCAACAATGTCCTTTCTCCTATGGGATTTCGACAGGCACATCACAAAATCCTCTGCTGGGTACATATATGGGGCCTGGAGACACAGAAGAACTAAGATTGGTGGCAGCTGATCTCCAGGCCCACACAGGCTTTTACCCGCCAGCACGGCTGTGAGTGACAACGTTTAAATGCTTTTGCTTTTCATTTCTACTTATCCCCTAGGGCATCATTCATCTTTTTATCCATTGAGTTTGGCTCTGTAATGGTGTTTACTGACACAGGAGCGGACGTACATTTTGTTTTTGATGATAACTCTACAAGCCTTCTCATAATCTCCGATATGCCTCCTACACTACCCATGTGTAACCTCACCGTCCCTGTGCTTCCTCTTGCTTCTGCTCCTTCTCTCTTCTTGCTCTACTAGCATGGAAATCTCTTCCCCCGGACATCTGAGAAACGGTCTGTATGGATTTAGTCAAAACCAAACTAAAAGCCTACCTCCTTGCCTCCGAGTTACCCTCTTAAAATACCTCTCATTTGCCTACTAGCTATCATGTTTCCCTGCCCCTGTCCCTCACTTCTTCTGCATCCACTATAGCACTTCAACCATCATCGTCACATTCCGAGCAAAGCATCCCGTACCTCCTACCTGCCCTCAAAAAGGTCCATGTTCTTTGTCCTTAATCTATGTATTTCTACTTATGTATTGTCCCCGGGGACTGTTCCATTTACTCCACTCCACACCCTGGTCAGAATGTCCCTCAATCCTACCCCATTGTAAGAAGCTCACTGCTTCCCGTTAAAACTGATTTCTTATCTATTACACGTTCTTTTGTGATGAAAAGAGCATTGTTTCCCCTATATATAAATAAATAAATAAACAAAATAATAACATTTTATGGTACAACTATGTATTTTAGCCCACCATAGACTATTGTATTTTGCATTTAAGTTTGTTGTATTTTTGGCAAATAAGTACATTTCTGTGTTATGTTATACCATTTTATCTCTATCACAAAAGGCCTAATCATCCGAAAGTGTAATAAAATAAAATCCATATGTCATTCTCTTGCAGCCTTACGTTACAGAATACCATCCTCTGATCGACCATCATCAACATCAACACTCTTGGTTTAATGCATTGAATAATAGATAGATACATGTTTGGATACATAACACATCGGAACAAACAACACACAAGCCCATAATACAATAACATCACATGAGCTACATCAATATAAAAAAGTGATAGATCAAATCAATTCTAGAATTTCTGAAAACAAGTTGTAAATTACAAAGGCCTGAATGCAATATTCACTCCTGGCCTAAACAGGACATCAATAACAGAGGGACTCACAACCAAATGGCGTCCAAGAGGCGCACTGGGTGGTCATTCCGATCCTCTGTTGCAATGCTTTTGATAAATACATAAGGAATCCAACAACTGTCCGCTGTCCCCTTCTGCAGATAAGCGGGTCTCCTTCACTGTTGTGGGGTTACAACTCCAATTCATTCAGTACTACTGAGGAGAAGGACCTATCACTACAAAGGAGAGGTACCGGCCACCCACAAACGAAAAACAATGTGTCCCCACCCCACCACAGAGGCAATAGCCAGAAATCCTTCCAGGATTATCCTGCTTGGGCCTACACACAAGGAAGCTGAAGCTGACCTAATCCTCGGCATACAGACAGTTGTCTCAATCGTGTGCTCGGTCTAGACTGCAGGCAACCCTCAGGCTCTGCAACAGATTTGGACCGCAGCAGGACAGTTTTCCCAGGCTAAGCGCCTCTCTTGCTTGTCATTTTTGGTAATTGATTCCTTATATAGAACCTTCATGCTTTTAGCAGAGGAGTTTAAAAGTATGTAATGGTCATTTGTATAGCACCTGTTCCCATGTTTATAGCCTAAAAGTGCTGTATGTGAATGCCCTTGGGGGGAGCGAAGTCATAGGTATGGGAAATTCGTCAGAGTAGTTTACAATATGTGTGTGCATTTTAAGCAATAGAAAGGTAGGTAGAGGCGGCCAGGTCCCTGCTAGCCACCCATGTCGAGTTGGAAAGTGGATGGCTGCTGCGGGGTAGTCTGGAGAGCATGCGAGTGCAGGAGACTCATTATGTATCCAGCTAGACCGAATTTCTGTCGTTGGGGATAGCTGCATTCTTATGCGGTGCGTGATGTGTCTTAAAGTAGTGTAAGGTAGCACATGCATGCTAGTGGGTGGCCATGCCTTTCGGCTATCGTCCATAAGCATGCAGTGTGATACATACCCATGTGTCCCGGCTCGTTTCTTAGTTTCCTAAATGCAGCTGAATTTAGAAGAGGGCAAATTCAAAGCATAGCTAAACTCTTCTCAGTGTCTATATTCAATATGCCATTGAATTTAACTCAAAGGCAATCCTCAAAATGCAGCTGAATTTAACTCAGAGGCTATACTCAAAATGCACTTGAATTTAACTCAGAGGCTATACTCAAAATGCAGCTGAATTTGACTCAGAGGCTATAGGGCAGTCCATAGTGTGTGGCGACCTAGGCTCTCCAGGCCATTTTTACGAATGCCTACCAGGCATGCCTGCCTGATTGCACTGAGTTCTTGCCAATTGCCTGATCCTGGCGATATGCATTGAGGTAGGCGTGACTAAAGCCGTACCTAGATCAATAAGGGTCTCAGGTCAATTTCACCTAAGACTGCAGACACACATTGTTTAGGTAGCAAAGTTATGGAACACCCTTCCACTTTGCCTTCTTGAAGACCATATTGTAGTCAGGAAACTAATAAAAACCTTCTTGTTCCCTGGGTAATAGCAAGATTGCATCCACTGAATAAGTTAGACTTGTAAGGTGTTCCATGAAGATATTCTGCAGCAAGGTGCCCCTCGGCGGCGCATGTTATGCATTATGAATTCATCTGCATCTCTTGCACAGCCAGCCCTGACCTCCGCGCCTCCAGCAGGTTGCCTGGTGGACCAGCATGGGAGGAAGGGTTTACTTCTTCTTACAGTGATTTCACTGCAGAATCTTCACTGTGCATATTGATTTCAGTGCAAAATAATCATCTGCAACAAATTCATGTGCAATATATAAATCAAAAAAAGATTGTAAGTTTGGGGAAGAGGATATTCCTTTTTTGATGCTATTATGTGGGGTTGGGAATGATTGTAGGGGGGCAGCTTTGGGTAGTTTCCCCTGTATTTTGCTGCTGTACTGAATTTAAAAATTGTGAAAATTCGAAAAAGAAACATTAAGGAGTGAAAGAAATTAGGGGTAACAGAGGAGTCGCTCGGGGTTTGGGGGGGGGGGGTTATAGCCATGGGTCTATTGGTTGTAGCCCCAGATAGAAGCTCAGGGACTACAACCAAAAGGTTAGTTAGTCCGAGTCCCAGGTCCACAATTAGCATAGCCCTGGATATTTTCCAGACCTAGCAACACCCCTGAAGGCTAAGAAAACATGCAAACGCTTAGAAGAACCTGTTGTTTTCCACTCACTCCCCTCCCCCTTACAATGCCTTTTATTTTATTTAACTAAAATTGTTCACATCAGCCCCAGACAGTATTTAACCTGCACATGCACGGATGAAAAGTGTTTGACCACGTGTTTGACCACGAAATCCAATACTCAGTCTGGGTGTCCAGCAGGACACTTATGGCCCGATTCATTGAATTATGTGTGCGGGAAATAGAAACTTTGCGTGCCAAACCACGCTGTAAATCCCGTTTGTCGATTAATGGAATCAACTGCGCTGCACTTTTTTGTACTTTTCAGGGAATTTCTCGCAGACTCGGCACGTTACTGCAAGAGGCCCAGTGCTGAGCACAAGACACCATGCAGAGTATGGGTGTGGCTTGTGCAGAGGGCTGGGTAGGGGGCGGAACTCGGAAAATTAGGAAAAACAAGGGAAAATGTGTGCATTACGAGGGACGGCCTGCAGGCAGTCCATTGCACACCGACTATTGCGTGGATCGATATGTATTCATGGAACAGAGTAAGCAACCTCTCTGCGGGGAAAAGGCCACGCAGAGCACTCATACTATACGCTATCCGCAGTCAGGCGTACAGACACTTGTGCATAGGATTCACCATACAGAGGTAAGATCACATGTCTGATTTAGGGGTGTGTGTATGCAGCCAGGGTTCTGATCTATCTTAGGGGTGCGAGAACGCAGTGTAGTGAGGTGCAGGTACGGTTTACCCTGCATATCGTCCTCGAGATGCAGGCCTTCTTGCGGGGGACCCTACGCACTGTTTGAAGGGTGCATATATTTGTGCCCGGGGAAGCATGCAAAGGTAACTGTTCTGGCTGTTTTTGCTTGGCGTGGGGGCGTTGCAGCCGTGACTTGGGTATACCGTTACTTTCCGCAAACAATTTCAGTCTCGTTCTAGGCGTGCTGGCTTTGCGGGATCTCTGCACACTTTTCCATGAATCAGGCCCTTGCCGTATTATAGCTATTTGCCCCTTGTTTCAGGCCTTCGGTTGTGGGTCGGCGGATTGCATGTGCTTTGTTACAATAGCCAACAAATATGGCATTAATTTTAGACTGCATTCTAAATCTTTTTGTATGTGTTAGTTGTGACTCTTTGACCTAAGAACAATATTGTGCAATGTAAATTCATATTATATTCAAAGTCTTAGAATGGAAATCCTCAGGGCTCTGATA
This sequence comes from Ambystoma mexicanum, assembly GCF_040938575.1. Lineage (NCBI taxonomy): Eukaryota > Metazoa > Chordata > Amphibia > Caudata > Ambystomatidae > Ambystoma > Ambystoma mexicanum. The sequence continues at coordinate 139,683,639 of NC_090930.1, read as the reverse complement.
ATTTCTGCCAGAATAAAAGACTGGCATAGGTAATAGGCGGAAATGAATTCTCTCGAGTTGCCATTTGCATTTCTGAAGCAGAGTAGCCCCCTGGCAGAACAATGGTTTATCTCATAATGCGCTGGCATCTTTCTGTCTTACAGTTAGATCTCCCGATGGGTTTGATAACCTTTATTTAATTCAATGAGAGGCAGTATATTTTTGTTTCCTGGATACAATGCTTAAACTCTCCGTCACTGTGTATTTTGTATTGCTTAATATTCCAGCCTGCATGAGAATGTGAGATACCTCTGAAATGTTGATCAACATGATTTATACAGTACTAAATAAATAGATAAATAATAGAGTCCTAAAAATGAGGAATTCCTTAAAGCAATACGAAAGGAGTACAGGTAATGCTGAACATATGTTCTGTTCTTAAAGTGTACTGTCTTTTTGAGAAAAGAACCTGAAGGAGGAGTTGTAGCATTGGGTTATCATAGCAACTGTAGGGATTGCATCAACCAATGTACTTCTGCGCTCCCAAAACATCACCTATAAGCCAAAGCCATTGCATTGCAGTACAGCTCAGAGGGAGACGAGATACGAGTAGGGGCACCACTCTTGTGGGCATTGCATTACCCACCCACTGCCTGCCCAAAGCCATGTTAAACCCTTTGTCCATTCCTACCCCTTCCTCTCTCACTTCGCCAAAAACACATCCTCCAAGGATCTATTTGAGCTAGCTCTTTCAAGCAGGAACATCAGACTTTCTTCGGAGAGGGACCTGCAGTGTTATTTCAAGGCAGTCTTCTGGCGGTTCATGTCTTTATTGCAGCTGTTAATGTGCTGTGGGCGTAATTAAAAATAAGTCTAAACCAAGTATGCTTTCAGCCATAAGTGTATCCTCACATCTGTTCCTTGCAATATAAGTCCTATTTAAAACAAGCATTTCGGTTGTGTACAGATATTAGGTAGGCATTTGCCAACCACTGCTATCATATGCTCAGGTACTCGCACTCATTTCAAGGTATTGACATGTTATGGCCAGGCAGTACCATTGTGGCACTGCCTGGCAAATGACTGCACACATGGCAAAAATGTTGGATTTGTCAGTGCTTTTTTCTAGAGTGGTTTAAGCCAACATAATGGCACCTTGCCAACTATCGCAGGGCACAGTTACCATTAGGCATTGATGATGTAAAGGACCCCCCCTGGGTGCTTATTAGTACATTCAGTTATTGGCAGCTATTACAGGGCATACACTAAAGTGAACCTGCCCACTCAGAATTCATCACACTTCACGAATCAGCCCGCAAAAGGAATATAAGCAGGATTGTGCAGTAGGAGGGCCTGCCACAAAACAAAGTGCATAGGGTATTGTAATATGTGTCTTGTCCTGCCACGAGACGCTAGTCAAATTAGAACTAAAGAAAGTGAAAAACCAGGGTATTATAGAAAGTGTGGATGCAGCTGAATGGGTGTCACCTCTCATGGTCCTGAGGAAGAAAACTGGGAAACTCAGGATCTGTGTTGACATGAGGGAACTGAACAAATATATAATTCCAGATAGGCATCCACTTCCCAATATACAGGAAATGATATCTACCATCAGTCCAGCAAAACATGTTTTCAACTCTGGACCTTGCATCTGCGTATCATCAGGTTAAGATACATGAATAAATAACATTTTCACAGCCTGTATTACACCGTAGGGATTATTCCAGTATTGAAGAATGCCACTTGGTTTGGTCTCCGTTGCTTCAGTATTTCAGAAGGTCATGCATAAGCTATTCAATGGAGACAAAGGAATCCTGTGCTTTCTAGATGATATCTTGGTTTATGCGGATAGTTTGAAACTTCACAACTTCACAATGAAAGAATTAGTAATGTTTTCAAGAAATTGCACTCTGCAGGCATGACTCCAAGTAAGGAAACATGCAAGATCAATAGACAAGAGATAGAATATCTGGTTCACATCATTTAGTCTGAAGGTATGAGTCCCAAAAGACAACCTGCTGATGCGATTGAAAACATGCCCAGACCAGTCTCCCGTGAGGAAGTTTGAACGTTCCTAGGAATGGCGTGATTTTGCGAGACACACAGCATCTTTGTGTGAGCTTAAGGGAAGAGCATTTTCATGTGGAATGAAGCATGTGAAGAAGAGTTTGAATCCATCAAAAGAGAGCTATCAAGAGCCCCTGCGCTGCTAACGTTTAGGAGCAACAGGAAGACGATAATAACGACAGATGCCAGCAATGTAGGTCTGGGTGCAGTAGTTACACAAGAGGAGGATGGTAAAGAATTTCTCATAGCGTTTTCTTCTAGGTTACTGAAAGGGGCAGAAACGTCTTATGCCACCATCAAAAAGGAAGTTTTGATTATCAAATGGGCTGCAGACAAGTTCAATAATTATATCTGGAGTATGAATTTAGAATTTCGCACCAATCACAAACCCTTGGTCGAAATAATAACGTCAAAAGGTTTAGACAGGTATCAGGTCGCATCAGAAGATGGGTGGCCCAACTGCAAGAATATAATTGCACAGTGAAATATCTTCCTGGTGTAAAAAATGTCATGGCTGACTGTTGGTCCACACTCACAAATGTAACAGAACTAAATGATGAAGAAAAGGACTCGGAAGTGGTGTTGGCCATAGCTTCTGTACCCGTAACACAAAAGGAATGGGAGGAAGCCATGAAACAGGGCATTAGTCGGAGCAGACCTAGGCAAGAATTGGAAGAGGATAATACTAGAAAGAAGAGTTGTTTTGAAGAACTGGGTCTTTTACCGTATTGGAATGTAATAGATGATCTGAGTGTCCAAGGTGAGGTGTAAATGCGTGGTGACAAAATGATCCCTCCTGTTGATGGATGGGTCATGAAGGTCCTCAAGGGATCGCTAAAACCAAACAGAGAACAAAGAACGATTACTGGTGACCAGGCTTTGATCTTCAGATCGAAAGGACTGTCATGGAGATTTCACAAAAGTAACAAAGTATGTGTGAGTTCAAAAATAACCCATGGTTATAACTGATACTCCTAAACAGCTGTGGGACAAATTAGGAATGGATGTGTTGGGCCCTGTGTGGAACAATGGTAGGCAATCTTTTTGTTTGGTAGTCATTGGGACTCATTACAAGTTTGCCAGTACGGTCGGTACCGGTAAGCTTGCCAGTACTGTAGTTACCAGACCAGCAAACTACGAGTTCTGCTCGTGGGTGCCTTTTCACCCACCAGGTCAGACCTGGCAGGCAGAACGGCACCTGCGAGCAGAGCATTTCGGATGCACCGGCACCATTTAGAATGGTGCCGGTGCATCCGGCCTCCCTATTCTCATTGAGCCCTATGGGGCTCAAATGGGAATGGGGAGTAAAAGTTTCTGGCCCCTGGCAATGGGGAAATAGACGGTCCGCCAGGGTTGTAATGGCCCTGTATTTCCCCATTGCCAGGGGTCGGAAAAATTCACAAGTTTGGTGCCAGCCTGCCGGTTTTACTGGCAAGGCTACTGTCAAACTTGTAATGAGGGCCATTGATTTATTAACCAGGTGGGTTGAAGTGTTGATTAGACCTTGCATTACCAAATCTGTAATCACATTTTTAGAAGAGATCAGTGAGTGGGAAGGTTTCCCCAGGGTAATTTTGACTGATAATGGGTCTCGGTTTAGATCAAAAGAAATGGAGGACTACTGTCGGGGAAACTCCATTGAGCACAGATAGAAGTGCCATTTACCATCCCCAAACAAATTACATTGTTGAACGCTTTAACAAAGTTCTCAAAGAGGCCATTCAAGTGGGCTTGGTCTAATGGTACGGACTGGGAGAAAGTGGTGAGGGATGTGATGGTTTCGCTCAGGTTTACTCCTCCCTGCACGATAGGAGTTTTTCCTTTTGAGTTTAGTTGAGGCAGAAAAGCAAATACCGAACTTGTGCCACCCTGGATGGGCAGGGACACCACAATAGGGAAAGGTGATACATGAACAGTCTGGTAGTGAAAGTACCTATGTTCCTCCTACTGCAGGGGATAAAGTAAGGATTAAACTTCCTGCTACTCTCAGAAATGGGCTTTACAAATGGTCTAAGCATTATGTAGTGACTGAGGTGTTTAAACATTCTGTCAGAGTGGGGGATGGACGAGTGTGGAACATCGAGAGAGTGTCATTGGTGAATAGTATGGACAGATGGGTGAGAGGCAACAGTAACAGTGGTGATGGCAAGGCTGATGCTGGAGTTTTAGGACGACACAGTGGTGAATTTTCCTTGCCCAACAACACAGCTGGATGTCCTCGCCGGTATACATTGGGGATAATCTACCGCAGACTCAGGCATCTGACGGGATATGTGTGGGAGGCATTTTCTACGCATCTTTCATCCAACTGAGAAGAGAGGGGGATGTGTAATATGTTTTGCGTCACAAGGGATTTGAGCTGGACGAGGAACGCACACAGGGAGTGGCGGCCGTTGAAGGAGAGAGAGGAAGGCTGAGCCTGGTGTGGCTCATTATAGACACTACTTATGTTCCCTGTACTCCTATTAACATAAAATTCCTTAGTCCATATCTTCACTGCCTCTGCCTCTTATATTACAGTTATGGGTCTGAATGGGTGTTTTTTGAAGCGCACGGTCACAGTAAGGCATGATGGCTCTAGCTGAAAGAAATGAAATAAAAAGAATTAACAGGGAACACTAAGTGTGGGCCCGCCCGTTAACATCTTAAGGACTTACCGGATGTACCTAATAAAGGATTTATGAAGACCTACCCGACTCACTGGTGAGCTTGCTTCACAACTGAAAGTGACACATAAATCTAATTGGGCCACCCTCCAGAAAAGACAAACAGGCAAATGCCACCCTTCAACGAGATATCGACTCACCTAACAATCTGAAAGAAAATGATGGTGTTGGGTCTAAAGCTGCTGTTCTGTGTGAGCTCTGTGACTCTTGACCCTGCTCTTAGTGTGCCCTGTTGGAGGCCATTAGTCTGCCCAAAATAGAAATGCCCATGCTTATACTTTTTAATATTGCCGTCTCGTAAATAGAGGTAGATAAATAGAAAATAAATCTGGGGTGACCGGTCTTTACTGTGAATGTCTTCACAGACCCAATTTGGCTATCAAGCTGAACCTTTTTCTTTTTTTCTGTATACTTCATTTTCCTTAAGAATATGTTATGCTTTATATTAACATCTTTTTATTGCGTGTTTCACTTTCTGTCCCCGTTATTTGGTGACATTTCTGTTGATATGTATTGCATTTCATGTATGTGGTCAATTTTTTATAATTTTAAATCTCCTGCCGCAAAGTTCATTTTTCAGTAAATGCTCAAAATAAAACAAATATAATAAATGACATGATCCACAACGTTGTTTTGGTGTTGCAGAACATGCAATGGTGATATTAAAAAAGTAAAAAAATAATAAATACAAATAAGTGACACGTGGCACAAGGGTTTTCGATGATGCAGAACATCAATGGTGGTAGTCATTAAGTAGTCAAAATGAAATATATACAAATAAATGACATGTTGTACAGTGATTTTAATGTGTGGCAGATCATTCAATGGTGGTATTATGTTATGTTATGCTATTGTGATTTATGCCACACACCGCTGCCATTTTCATGGTCTCCAGGTGCTCTGGGGATCTGAAAAGGAACAAGTGCTTGGGAGGGTTGGTTATTGAGATTGAGAGGGAAAGTGCAAAATAGCTTTGATGTGCTGATGGTAGCTTCAGATCGGAAAACAAGGCCACTGTCATTCTTAACACACTACTCCTGGATTTAGCATTGTCTTATACTTTTATAATGGGTGATTTAAATTTACACCTGCTCTGAGGGAATACCGTGGAATTTGCAGATGCTGAAATAACATGGTTCCCTTTGATGAAAGGAAGAGGATTTGCAATGCTTAATGGTGCTATAGCGGGTGATGTGCCTCCTCGCTTCACGTGGAACAGAGGTTCACAACAATCAATTCTTGATTATATCGACGTGGACATCAAATCCTTGAACCACATAGTTTCCTTTAAGGTGGTTGACACAGATCTTAGTGATCATAATATGTTGTAAGTTTGTCACAGACTCCCACTGTCCTTGAACAAGACTCAGAAGAACATTCATATTTCGAACACAATTGTTAACAATAGAGGCACTCGCCTACATTGGAATCCTCGGAAATTGTCTCTATTACGAGATCGCATTGAGCAGGCATGTATGTCTCCCTGTGAAGATGGGTCTGATTCTTATGTTCATTTTATGCAACATTTCAGGGAATATAAATTACCAAATGCAAGTAAACATCGCCATTTTTTGACCCGGAAGTACAACAGTAGAAAACAGTAGAAAACAAAATTGAGACACATGCTTCGTAACCTAAAGCATTATGATGAAGCTGAAAAGATCTCAATGACCAAACAACTGAAATTGGCCTATAAAGTTTGGCTAAAAGACCGGTGAGCAACCCAGTATCGCCGTGATAATGAGCATATGTTTCAACAGATTCTATTAAAAAGTGGTATCTGGGCCTGTTTGAATAAGGCCACTTCAAACTACCAGGGAGCCATGCAAATCAATGAAATCTCTAAGGAGATATGGCAACATTATTTTGCCAAGTTTTATAGTTCTCCATATTCCTTTGAATTGGAATGGACTATTCTGGGACATGAGTCAATGTGTACCTTTCCAATAGAAATCAAAGACATTCTTTGCTGTATTGCAACCCTAAGTAGATCAAGAGCAGTTGGCACTGATGGTCTGCATAACAGTACCTTAAAGGATAATCCGCTTGAATGGGCAAAAATCCTCCATCTAATCGTCAAACATGTTTTCATAGTGGGGCGTATCGCACAGTCATGGAAGAAGTCCATCATTCTACCGATTTTCAAAAAGGGCGATAGAAGTGAACCTAAATCTTATCGACCTATCGCCCTTTTGGATTGACCTGGGAACATTTTTGCACATCAGGTTTTGAAGGAATTTAATCAATGGCTTGACATAAGTAAATTACGTAATCCCTTTGAAACAGGTGTTCTGTCAGGCATTGGCATGGCCATAAATATTATAACTGTGTGCAGTATTCAATCTCAAGCCACTCAACGCAACCAACCACTTTATCTTGCTTTTATAGATTTCCATATGGCATTTGATGCAGTGCCCCGGGAATTACTATTCAAGAAATTATTGGACAAAGGTTGTCCATGAAACATCTTAAAATGGATAACTGATTTTCACTCTGCAACCTCAATTCAAGTCAAATTATCAAATGATGGCCTGTTATCAAATCCGATACAAACTGCCCGTGGCCTGAAACAGGGCTGTTTTTTAGCCTCAGCCATGTTCAATTTCTTCATTTCCGACGTTGGCAAACTATTTTTGAACATCAAAGCTGACCCTCCAATAATTAATGGTAATCAAGAAAAATGTCTCCTTTATGCAGACAATATGGTCTTATTTTCAAAGACCCCTAAAGGCCTTCGAGAACTTTGGAGTGCATTGAATGAATATACCATCAAGAACTGTATTACGATAAATGTAATGAAGAGTAAAATCATTCAATGTGGCAATGCAAGACAGCGTACAGCCAAGCTTTACTGGCCCCTGCAGAATGTGTCCTTGACCTCTGTTTCCATGTACATCTATCTAGGCACATAAATAACAAACCAAATAGGCATTGCTAAACATGAAACTCATATCAAAGGTAAATTAGACACAGCACTCTCACAAGCCCGCATTATAAAGATTAGATACTGCAAATTTTCAATTATGCCCTTACTAATCTATTATAGGCAAACAATGGTCCCTGTAGTCCTTTATGGCTCTGAAGCTCTTATAGGAAAATCTTATCAATTGTGGACCAAATTAGAAAGCAAATACTGGAAAGCAGCTCTTAACTTACCCACTTCTGAATCTATCTGTCTTATAAGGCATGAATTAAGTCTGATATCCCTATACGCCTTATACAAATGGAAGATGTGTAGCCTTTATCGCAAAATGTATTATGGCCATCCCAACTTCAGCACTTTTAGGGATACTTGCAGAATATTTATTAAATTCATCAGATATTTTTCCAACTAAATGGCGTTTGCAAGTACAAAAGATAGTTGAGGATACACGATTCTCGCTAAAGGTATTATGTGAAAATCCTGATAAAGCGAAGACTCGACTGTGGGAATTTGATTGGATCAAGACACGAACAGCATGTCTCATGTATCAGAAGTTTAAGAACAATCCATTTGCCTTGAAACGTTATGGGTACATAGAAAGATACCTTGTTAAATTTCCTAATTTACATCAGAGGAATGAGTATCTACGTTTCTGTTTTAATTTATGGTCTACACATGAATTATCTTATATGCGTAAATTACTTCCAAAAATACATGCCCAATGTCGATTTTGAATTTGGTGCTGGAGACCCTTCAACATCTATGCACTGAATGTCCTATGCTATGTTCTCTACAATCCATTTATCTCAAACCCCTCTTTGAGGGCTATTATGATTTGTCCCGGCAGAGAGCATGGGAGATATTGTTTCATGCCGAAAGGAAAGAGGTTAGATATGCAATACTTAACTTCCTTTATTGCCTAGGTTTGTCGAATGAGCATGAACGTAAAGTCAGCTGCTAGTTTCATTAGGGCTCACTTGATTTATCAAAGTGGTACCTAGCTTAAAATATAAATGTTGTTAGCTTAATCTCGGTTATACTCATGTGGTTTTATTGGGAATGTATCTGATATATGTGTCATTCTATTTTTACCTTACACTTTTATTATCTAATTGTCTCGGTTGAATTTTTTATATCAAATTGTATATATATATATATATATATATTTATTATTGATTTAAGAGAATGTTGAGTTTGTTTTAAATGTTTGTTTTCTTGTTGTAAAATCGAGATTTCTTCATTAAATCAACTTTGAATAAAAATAAAATAAAAAAAGAGATTAAAAGAAAAGAATACCTAGGCAGATCAAACAGTGGCCAGTTGCTTAATTGAAAAGTTCCTGCATAACCAAGCTCTTTGAACAAATTTAGCCACAAAATATACATCGTTAACTAGCGCAGCCGATTTACACAGCACTATGGCATCCGTAACATGGGTAACACCAGCAGTAAGTACACTCTCCTCAAGTCAATAGATGCTTTGCAGAAAAACAAGAAGTGAGTCACACTCTCATATCATGCGCCGCAAAGAGTACATGATTCAGAATTACCAATTTTCCAGCCATAAGTGAATTTCGTACCTAAGGTACCTAAGGGTACCTGTTCTGAACTTGCAGAGAGTTGGGGCACATGCTGGTGAAATTAGATCCAAATATTCTTCTATTCCGTGAGTCAGCCCATTTTATAGCCTTAAACAGTTACTTATAAGTGACTTGTACCAAATCTGTTTAACAGCGGATTTCACCTTCTCCTTGGTACTGAGCGATACATTCTCAGGTCTCTGCCACATACTATCAAACCTAATGCTTCGAGCTGCACCTTTACGTATTTTGCCCAGGGGAATGTGAGGCCTCCAAGGTAATTTAGTAAATTGAGGTAGGCCTCACAGAATTTAACAAGCTCTGGTGTTGCCTACAGCTGGATCCAATAAAACACTGGTTTCGAACCTATCCGAGAGACTGTTGGCTCAAGGCCACATCCCAGCAATAGGAGAGCATTAGGAAAACCTTGCAGGAGCCTCTAGAGCATTTTTAAAAACGTAGTCTACACGATCTCCAGCTTCTGGCAATTAACGTGCGCCCATAATTCGGCACCAAAAAAGATCTGCAGAAGCCGACTGTGTTTTGTAAATGCTAATCGCAGGGGACACTGCCCTTTCTCTGTGATCTGAAAAAAACTTCCTTAACCCACCACTGTTTTTCCCCAATGTAACCTGTACTGTATCTAGCTGAGCGAACCATGTTAAATCTGACACCGAGATAATCATAATAACAAACCTGTTTGAGGTATGACCCGTCGACCTTCATAGGAATTGCATAGTACCTGCATCCCTTTGGCCTAAAAACCAGAACTTTTGTCTTACTCTTGTTTAGTGTGAGCCCCAGTGCCGCGCAATTGGTTAACAAAACACACCAGACAAAGCCTGATCCCCATGGGAGATGTAGCCAACAATACGGCATTGTCATCAAAAAATAATGCCAAAATCACATCGCAATCCAACTTTGATTGATCAAACATGTTTGCTTGACATCTCTTCAACAAATCTATAATTGTCTCGTTAATGTACAGGATGAACAAGAGTGGGGCAAGGACGCAGCCCTGCCGAACACCCCTGTCCACCCTGAACTGACTCGTAGTTTCGCCATCAGAACCTCATTTTACCACCGCAGAGTTATTTGAATATAATTTTCCCACTATTAGTACCAATTCTGCTGGAACCCCTTGCTCAGAAATTACCCGCCACAGTTAATCTTTGCATACAGAATCAATGGTGGTCTGAAGATCAACGAAGACCGCATACACTTTCATCCCCTTCAACGCAGTGGCAGAATGTACCTTCAGCCAGGGCTCAAATGAGTTCTTGTTACTCTTTGCAAAGTCTTCAGATGATCTGCCCAAAAGAGGGGCTCAGCCCTCTTTCAAATTCAAATGAGCCACAGTGATTGGTGTAGGCTAAGCCTACCCTAATGAACCAATCCTGGGTCCCCACCAACAATCCCCTGTATGCATGAGATCTTATCCAGAGATATTTGCAACAGAAAAGGCAAAGGGGTGGAAAAATGTAATAATAAGTTCCATCCATCTTCCTGTCTGTAGTGGATCAAAGGGTCTCTCTGGTCAACGGAGCTCTCTGTGGTTCCTGATTAGAGCAGCAGGCCACCCTTGAAGCTGCAGCAAGACCAGACTTTCAGGCATCGTCATTCCACATACTCGTACCTTCTGAATGGGATCCCCCTGCGCGGATGACTACTGTAATACATGTAGTCCCAGACATGACATTTCTCAATCAATCAATACTAAGGGCGGGAGCTGGCTTCAGTTTGACACAGTGCATATGGAAGGTTGTTGGGGTTTCCTGTTTCCTTTGTTAACCTCTGCAGACAGGCCCCATGTGGGCCTGTTTGAAGTGTGGTCTATTAGTATGTTAATTATGTCAATCACTGCCACCAGCTGAACGGCTAAACAAAACGACAGGGTGGATCCATGGGGCCTTTGTCAGTTAATCAGGCTGGCCCTGGCAGGGGAAAGGTTTGGCCCTCCCCCTTCTGGATATGCCTTGTGTACTCATCCTGTCGGATCCCAATTAAATATGACAGGAGGGACTGCACCTGTAGGCTGTGTCCACTGAGAGTACATGGGTTTATGTGTATACCGTGCAGTGAGCATAGGAAAATGTGTGCAGATTAGCCCCAAACATTTTCTAGAGGTTGATCTACCATCATTCAATTTCATTTAAAATTTAACAAAACCCAGGCTTGTTCACACCCACCGTGAGAATTGTCATATTCCTCACAGTGCTGCCCTCCTTTCATCTCCAGCAATGACCAAGCCAAGAAGAAATAGGGACATAACCGTGAACCCAGATATCATTCTTATGGTATCCTAATGAACTGAAGAGACCATATTAATGATTTAAGTTTTATTTGTTTAGAATCTGAAGTTGGAACAAACGACAGCTAAGACGCAATAGATTAGACTTTTGGGGGTTATTCCCTGGGGGATACTTGAGCCAAGACTGATTCAGAAAAAGATACCTAATTCTAGGCTGGATTACTTGGTGTCTCCCTAGAGAAATCAATAGAGAAATCTATTACAAAGTAATATGGAGTGGTGTGCGAATGGTTAACTGTGGGAGAGTATGCCATCCAGTATGTTTGCTGAAAGAGGAGCTACTGTGATACATTTTGCAGCACCAGCCCACATAAACCTACTGTTCGCACGGAGTATGGGGCAGAGTGGTGTGTAAGTGGTTAACTGTGGGAGAGTAGGCCTTCCAGTTCGTATGCAGGAGGAGTAGCTCATGTGATCCATTTTGCAGCACCAGCCCACATAAAGCCAATGCCCGCGTGGAGTGCAGTCCGAAGTGGTGTGTAAGTGTTTAACTGTGGTTGCCTGGGGCTGCAAGGGCCGCTGGCCAACTTTGCAGAGACAACTCACCGGGACTGATAATCTGAGCAGAAGTTTATATTTATAGCTGGTTTGGTGAGTGGAAGTTTGACATACTTTTCTCCTTAACTGTAATGGATACTGGTGGGGGACGAAAGATGGGACTCCGTAGTGTTGTGGCAGGAATGAAAGTGCCGGAGTCCCGGAACAATGAGGGCTCCTCGAATGCATCTATTATATCTGAGCAATCGAAGGGTAGCCCTCGAGAAGAGGTATTGTGGCCCATAACAACTAGAGGTTACTTTGGAACCATGCAGCGGAAGGGGAAGGTGGATGCCACAAATGGTGTTGAGGAAAAGCTGCGGACGGAGCAACCAAAGGCATCACCCAAAAGACTTGCGGAAACTGGTGGACATGCTATAGGGAGACTGCGGTAGCCAGGCTCTCCGGAGCAGACGACAGAAAGGGCTGACAGTCTTGCCAAAGGGGCATCATGTTGGAGGTTACTTTGCCTCAATTGTTGTCCCCCCTATCATTCACATCCTTCGATAAAAATAACTCATTACTGATACATTGTAACAGACTTAGTAGGAACTCATTGGACATTGTGGGGAGGAATTTAAATTCATCACCTACTCATGGTTATAAAATTGGTATGCAGCTGTCAGTCTAGAAAGACTTACAAAGGCTTATATGGACTACTAGCTCTTCCGGTAGCTCTAACAGTGATAATGAATATATAAGTGAATCAGGTGCTGAAACAGGGGCAAAAGTAGTGGGTTTGTCATCCTCAAACACTTTGCGAAGTAAGGCTATATGTTGGGTGCAGCCTGCGTTGAATGCTATTGCGGCATCGATTGACTAACCAATTGATATTATGCACCACCTTGGCTGTGGAACAGCGTGAAACAAAGGAAATGTTGACTAAGGTGGCGGATATTATTTTGACTGTCGATGAACAGATACACTGTGAGGATCTGTTCATATCACTGAATAATACATTGTGGCCGATAAATGAAACAGTGAATTTCGGGAGAAAGTAAGGAAATGGACCTTGAAGGCCGGGATAAAAGTATTGGATGTCCTACTGTTGCCCTGGTGACTCAGACACAGACACTTGAGGTTGATAAAGGGTGTACTGAACCGCAGGATTTCTCTCTACTAATACAGGCGATAACAACCACATCGAATATTTTACAAAATAAGACCAAGCCCAAGAAAGGAGGTAAGAAAAAAAGGAGGCAAATTGTGCCCCGCGTTGTGCAGTAAGGGAAACTTTATTGGGAAAGCTGCAGAGGGCAAATTTGATAATGGAAATGCCATTTCACTAAAGGAGGGGAGTGGTGATATATTGGAACTAGAGTCTGTGTCAGAGTTCTATGGATAAAAAGATCACTGTTGTCTCCAACATATTGGTGGTTGTCATTAAGCGCCAAGTAGAACTGCGTGGACCTCTGGAAAAGTGGCTTCTGCCAAGACAGGGGAAAACTCTCTAAGCCAGCAGCAGTGTTCTTTCCACAAATGGGCAACGCCCCATTACAGGGCGGACTCAACGATCAGTGGTGAGTGCAGAACCAAGAGTATATGGAGAATTGCCATAATGTGGTTGCTAACGTGAAAAATGGGAACAAATATTTAAATATGTCTCGGTAAAAGCAGCAGGATGAACAATGAATATGGATCTGTTCAGTCAAACAATTGTGCTTTGATCTTGGGCAGGGGGATTACATTAGAAGAGATGTGTTCCCTCTCTACTAGTCCATTTTTAAATAGAAGTTCCATAATGAAGTTATTTCACCATATACGTGCACTTAGAAACATTGATCAAAAGGGTATAATACAACTTACCCTCTGTAAAGAAGGCATGGTATCAAACAGTCAGACAGTCACAAGTGATCAGAGTTCAAGGGTGTTTATTGAACTTCAACTGGGTTTGAAAAACACCTACCTAATCCTAAATCTAAAGATGGGAGCACGTTACGACCATCAAGTAATAATAACGCAGTCCGAGTGGTGTCTTGTCAAAATTAAAGGGCCAATCCATACATCTAAATACAAATAGTGTGGGAAACAATGTTATGCAAAAGAAATTATAAGTCAGGATATTCAAGCGGTTGGTTTCCCTTCCCCACGTTTTCATCATAGACCAGGTGGCATCCTCGAGCTTAGCACACTCTCTGGCTTCTTTAGCACAAGGATGCAGTTCAAGACTTCAACATCAGGGCCTTCTGTGCCAAAGTCTCGTTGTCATTCAACGTCACGCCTAGAAACACTTGTGTACAGGTGCATTATAAATGCCACATCATATCATATCTTATTTCAGAGGGCCTGATGCAACACAACAAAATAGTAAAGGTTCTTCCTTTCAGAATTTTCACTTAACAACTTCTCAGGTTATTTACTGTTCACCCCGAGTTCCTCTCCTCTGGGATCAGACCCACTCTAACACAAAAGCTTCAATTGGTCTCCTTCTGCTAGGTTGGGACCAAACTCACATATTTTTTCAAAGTTTCTCTACTTCTTCAAACTCGAAGACTTTCGACTATGTGCAGGATTTTGCTTAACCCGTCACAGGACCACTTCGATTCAGATTTATTCATTCTCGTTCTTCGCTCGGACCAAATTCATCTACTGTTTTCACTTCTCAGCTGGATAACTTACAGAGACCTTCAATTGAGCACCCAAATGGTGCCGGACCTCTCTGTCAAAGGTATTGTAGCTTGTTTTAAAGTTCAATCACTCATTAGCAGTTTAACTTCACTCACGTCTCTTATCACAAGCGTTTTAACTATGTTTGTTCCAGCGCTCACCATACAATGTTGCGGCTTGCAACCTTGGCTTCAACACAGACCAGTCTTGCATTGCTCTCCCCAACTCACCGGCTGTGTAGACTACACTAAGGCTGTTTTGTTCTTGGAGCCAAGGATGGTACTACAGTCGCTGGTGTATCACTGACACACAATGCAGGATTCTTCAGCCTGCTTTCCTGGTCTTGAGCTTTCTATTCTCGAGGTCTCAGGAAAGTAATGGTTCCTTGTCGAAAAGGTCAAGGGAATTTCCCTCTTTGTGACACCTTTTTGTTTTGCTGTCTTTTCCCACTTGCTCACCTGCCGTCTCAAAACTGCTGTTTCCTTGTGAGCTTAGCCTCACTCAGAGTGTGCTCTCATGCTCTGCCTTCTTTCCATGTAGGGAAGTGTAATGGAAATTAGGATGTGTGTGATTGTCGATAATTGCCTGACCTTGCCTGACCATAGTATTGGGACATGTTAGGTACATGGCTCGGGTGTTAGTCTGTTTCCCTTAGAACGGGCTGTCCATGAGAAAGTGTTCATCTTGTAAAAGGTGTTGGGGGGTTAGAGTTCCTAAATATCCTAGCAAGTAGGATTGGGTAATGGTGTTACAGAGAGGGTGTCATGGGTATCAGACAGGTAGTTGGGGCAAGCTGGGTGGAGGTTAGGCAGGCCTGGCATAGGCACACAAAGAACCCATAACAAATCCCTCCCTTCATTCCTTCCTAGTGTTTGTAGTAACTTCCTGGTTACCACTTCCTGTTGCCAAACAGGAAGTGCATGATAACTCATGAGCTCTCTAGTGTTTGGGTGGCTGGCTATATAAGCCACACCCAAGATTCTTCCAGTACTTCGTGTTGCTTACTGTGAGCTGTATCAGCAATACACTTGTCGTGCTCTGGTTTAGTGAGCATCTGCTTACCTGCTCTGGATCAGCCAGCATCTGCTTATCTGCTCCGGATCATCCTGCTTCTGCTTACCTGCTCCGGATCATCCTACTTCTGCTTACCCGCTCTGGATCATTCAGCTTTAGCTTACCTGGTTCTTACTCCACGCCGCAGCTATCTCCAGTCAAGAGGGGACTTCTACACCGGCACCTGTAAGAACAAAGAAGAACAACGTTAACACGCGCACATCAGTAACGCTGCACATACTCACCGAATCTTCCTGCAACGCTGGAATCCAGGTTAGTTGCAAGAGCGCACAAACCCCTGTAAGAAAGAAGAGACATTATTCATTGCACTCGCTCGAATAACGCGGACACTTATTTCACTGCGCTCTCTCTCTCTCTATGCAGTGCATACCTACCAAAAGCCTCCATGCAAACTTACCTAACCACCAAGTCTCCAGTAGCACTGAACCCAGACTCGAGGCGCTAATACAACATAATTTCTCCTGCAAGGGAAAGAGAGAGACATTACCAGGCACGCTCAAATTGAAAGCGCTGCGCAAGCCTACCAGCAGTTAGCTTCGACACGCAGCGCTACTCACCCACAAAAATACCGGCAAACAAAAGACAATACGGACAATTTTGGACACTCAACATTCTCCACGCAACGTTCACTTGTGGGAAGGACTTTCTAGCCAGTGAAGAAACTAGCGCCTTGAACTCTCTGCCTCGCTGTGAAGGTAGAAAACAGCGTTTGCCATCTGAACTTAGCCTCTAGACATTGGCACCAATCACATGAGTGAATCGCGCCCCTGCAAATGCAGGATGGAGTGCACACCCTAATAAAGCTCAAGGTAAGCCCATAGTGGGACATCACAGCACACAGTAGAGAGAAGGGAAGGGCCCAGGGGAATCGGGTGAATTCAGGTCTGAGTGTACACCTTATATTTGACAGGCATTCCTCCGGGTGAAACAGGGGAAGTGAAGACTCGGGGTCAAGGGAGGCTTGTCCATCGCTCCTGCAGAGACACAGGTGAGTGTGACAGAGGGGTATACCACGTCTCACCATCCGGTGTCTACCACTCCCACTCCATGAAGACACCTCACCAAGGTGATCCACCCCCACTGGCCCACCCCCAGGTACTGGATCCAAAAGTGGTGATCTTGTCCTGGCAACCTGGATGACAGACTAGTGCTTCTGGTTTCTCACACCTCCCAGTTATATATAGTTCCATCAATTGGGTCATAGTGGAATTTCTACATCCGCTACAGCAACATTGCTGAGTTTACATCAGAGCAATATAATGCAGTTAGGTTACCAGTTTACGGTGTGCTGGAAACAGGACATGAACCCCCAGGGTATAGTTTATAAACTGGATAGGGGATTTCCCAGACAGGAAGAGCACATTGCCCTGATGGTAGCTCCAGAATCATTTGGATAGGGATCTAAATTCCACTAAATCCAAATTAAGGCACACAGCTGTAAGTAGTAGAGTCTTTTAAACCTGGTGAGAATAGCCAGGCATGGAAAATTCAGAATGTATTTAACTTGAAGTAGGTGGGCCTCCCAGAACTCCAATGGGTTTTACTCCTTTTGGATTAATCCAATTGGATTGCAAGTATTAACTGCTTGTGATTTTTATAAACATGGTTTGTGGCTGTCCGATGGGGTTGTCGGGGGAAATTCTCCCGGGGTCGGCTGGCCCGTGCGCGGACCTCCGGGCAGGGAGGCCCCAACTCCTCCCGTATATCCCAAAAAATGAGTATGAGACACACGCAAGAAGCAAGATGGTTCTGCTGTTTATTAAACAAAACGGCAGGGATGGGTCAAGGATCGTACGCGTCCGTCCTGACACTCTCTCTTCTTTCGTGGGGCTCGCAGGCCCTTTTTACCTTAGTCTGACGCGCTAATTGCGTCACCTGGGAAAAGTTAGCAAAAAACCTATCGCCACTCTGGATTGGTTCCTCGAGTGGTAGGGTTAGTATAGCATACGTATAGAGAGCGTTGTTTGTGGTTGAGGGTCAGTCAGGTGGTATACTTGGGCTGTCCCTTCAATTTGATACATGAAAATTGTTACATGAAGACCCCTGAGGATTGGCTAATGTTAATGGCGTCAGTGATAAGAGCCCCATGTTCTGATTGGTCCACTCGCGAGCCCCCCCGTCTGGGACCATCGCTGTTCCCAGCTCGCAGTGCACCTGTCATTTGCAACAATGTATCACCATGGGTATGTGCAGACAATGTGAGGATTTATTCATATGCTGGAAGGCAGACTACTCCCACCGCCGCAGATGTCCATTGAGTCGCTTAATTGTATCTGCATGTGTCTTGAAACGTGGGATCCAGGCGCCTCCCTCCTCCTGGGCCTGGCACCCTGTCAGGTTCGGCTTGGTCACGTGAGGTGAGACCGTGGTTGAGGCAGAATTCTGCACATTTAATATTGCATTTTCCACTGTGTGACTGGCTTAATTTGCAGGTGTAACCTTGGCGTCGGCTTGCGGCATGCGAGTTTGCAACATTGTGCCCTTGACTGTCTGCTCTCGCCGGGCTCATTCTGCAGGGTCAGCAACTGTACTCTTGCTCATTCAATGTTCATGGAAGCTCTTGCTTGCGGCCTACTTGGGCCTGGTGCATAGGTGGAAACGTTTGTTGCACGGCGCTTTAGGTTATGGTATCATATTGCTTTATCCCCAGTATCATGTCTTCGTTATATTTCTCATTGCAATGCATGGGTTTAGGAGAAGCGTGAGCAAGCATTTTAGATGAGTTCATTGTGCGTCTTGCGTTTCTGCATTTTGAAGAACCTATGTGAAAAATAATAAAGATGCGCGTCAGTGGGTGTGTCCGTCACCTACGTCATAGCACTGAATATGTTCTTCGTGTGGATTGGTGTGGGAGTGTCCAGTGTGCATGTTTACACGGGTGTGCTGACCGTTGGCTAGGTCGTCATGGCATCTCTAACGATGTGGTCATTTACTGTCGAATGGTTCAGTCGAGTTCATCCATGCCGCAGGTGTCGGCATGGGCAGGGCAGGCTGGTGGGCAGGCTGGTGGGCACATCCGTATGTTCCTGTACCAGGGTATCTGGTCATCTGGTAGATGGGCAAACTCCTCTCGTGGCGGGTGTCTGGGCCGCGATCCTCTAGGCCAGGGGTGTGAGGGGATTGGTGGGAGCCTTTTGTTCCATTCTCCCACTTCAGGGTGTTTGACCATAGTGGCCAAAGTCTCTTTAACCTTGGACGTACTGAAAATAGGCAAACCCTCGTTGTATGTACTGTCTGTGGTTTTAAAAGATGGAATGCAAGCACCCCTCCTACCTATAAACATGTACAAACCTATAATACAGAAGAAAGCGATTCATATACTGGATTATTGGTATGATCGCCCCCCTCTGAGGAAGAGTAATTGTTGCAGGGGATTTTAATGAACATATTTATAGGAATGATGGTGTGCCTACTTTACCCCTGAAAGTTAGAGTATGGAATCAGTGTTTGGATGTGTAAAGCTTGGAGTGCCTTAATTTTAAATGGAAAGCTAATAGTACTGTTGAAAACAAATGGACCAATGGGAAGTTTTCTGATTGTAATGATTCTTTGTTTGTTAGTTAGGAAGTTTGGCCTAATTGTAGTCCCCTAAATTTGGTACAGACTAATCTTAGTGACCATTTAGGGCTGACTTTGGAATAGACTATAGAAAGGGAGGGAGCAAAAACATGTAGAAAGTACTGTTCGGGCATAAGGGTTAACAATCAGGGAAACCTCATTTAATGGATGGACATTAATATTGGGAGACTAGCTTATATCTGCAAGCAAATGGGAAGTTAAATGGTATTTTTAAAGAAATGATAACAAAACTAAAAGCTACTTTAAAGACGGGGTGGCTTCATTGCCTACCCTTTGCGCTAAATGCGCTGCGGAAGCAACCAGGCTCAGATCATCATCTGATGCCCATGAGTTGGTGACTGAAAGCCTCATGAGAATTCCTCTCACTCCCCCAACCAGGGCAAAAACAGATGCCACAGTGTAGCAAGGGCTCTAGGCGATGAAATGCATGATTATTTGAAAATGATGACTGAAAGAGTTTCTTTTATGTCCCAACAGCTCCAGAATCCACGGGAGGGGTCAAGGGGAAATAAGAAAGACAATCAGCTCATTGCCACATATCTTTCATGATTTAAAACTGTATGGTACGAGTAAGGAGGCCCATAAGGAAATGCATAACCCCTTTGACATAGTAATATTTCTTTTAAAAAGAGAAGAGGGAATTATGGCAAATCTCATGAAACAATATGACCTCTCAAAATCAATGTGTTCAGAGTACGTAATAGCATTAACTTTAAAGTACAGGAATAGGGTCAAGCAGCACCAGAGTAAATTTTTTTGCTCAAATTGGAAAAGATATTCTGATTTGTTGCATACCAATGATTCCAAAAAAGTATGGTTCTTGTTTAGAACATTTTTGGCAGGAAATCACGCCTGGGAGCTCAGTCATATTGCAGAGACAGTGTGGATTTCATATCTGAGAACCCTTTACTATGATTGCAACACAGAAAATGCATCCCCCACAGCATCACAGACGAAATGGGAGCTACTAAAAGATTCGATGATATAGAAGCAGTGATTCAAGTCTCTAAGGCTCCCGGCCCGGATGCTGTGCCAAATGTATACAAATCTAATGCGTCATGCTGGGCAGTGATCCTAGCTCAATGGTTTGGTAACACTCTGGAATCAAGCCAGATCTTGGATAGTTGGAGGGAATCAATTTTAATTCCTCTGTACAAAAAGGGTGGAAGAAGCAGAGCCCACAAATTATAGGTTTCTAGCGATGCAGGATGTTAGGCAGAAACCTGTGCAGTTCCCTCTGGGACCACTGCAAAAGATTTAAGACTACAGGTGTTTGGCAGTAAACCCACTTGGTAGCAGTCTGTACCACACAGATTCACTCAAGAAGAGTTAGGCAGTATACAGAGTATTCACAATAGGTCAAAAAGAACACAATGGAACAAGTAAACACTGACCATGGCTTGGTGTAAAAGATATATAATTATTTATTTAAAACCACATCTAGGAAAACACACAGGCACTAATAGTAAGCAATTCAAAAACACGGTCACTAAAAGATATACACTCCCTTAAAAGAATATTAGACAAGTCTTAAGTAAAGTCCCACTTATTTTCAGACAGCGGTGAGCGCTTAACGTAGATGGCACTCTAATAATTCGTTTTTAAAGGGAGAGAAAAGCAGAGAATAAATTGAAACAGATCCCAACACTTTTACAAGAACACAACAAGAGAGGAAGACAAAGTAAAACCGTGAAGTTAGAGTTCAGTAGGCCGGATCCACTTTAAGAGGATCAAACGAAATGTGTCCAAGGTCACACGGTTGCAGTGCACAAGAGTCTTGCAAAGGTTCAAAAAGAGTTGGACCAAAAGAAAGGGACCAGTTAGGAGGTCAAGGCGGCCAGCCCAGTCCAGAAGGTTAAGGGGTTATTATTACCTTGTAGCAATCTTTAGAAAGGGAGGCCTGGCGGACACGGTACCTTAAAGTGGTGAGAATACTCCAGCGGGGGCAGTTGTTCCTGGCAGCGGATGCAAGTCGGTGCTTCGTCTAGGGGGAGAGAGGGTCTCATCGGGGAGGAAGACAGGAGTCTGTTGCACTGCCAGGGAAGAAACCAGCCGCGGAGTTCTCAGGTAAAAGGATCGGTCCTTTAGTTCGCGGTCCAGTGGTAAGTGGCTATCCGGTTGCCGGGGTGCTTGGCACGGGCAATTTGACCACGAGCCGGGCTGGGGTGCGAAGAGAAGAAGGTAAACTGGTTGTGCCCACCAGTTAGGGGAAGAAGCCTCTCCAGCCGGGAGATCTTCTCAGTCGTCGGGAAGTGGTGAGTTGGTTCCGCAGGGCTGCACCGGTGGTGTCGTCATGGTAGGTCGGCTCAGCTTCTCCCTCGTCGGATTCTCAGGTCCTGTTGCGACTTCTGAAGTTCCAGTCCCCAAAGCCCTGCTTTAATGCAGCACACCCCCATTCACTCAGCCTAGCTGTCAATCAAACATGCTAAGTGGTGAGCCGGCCGGCTCACCACTCGGGCCAATCACACAAGAGTGCGACTTGAGTTACCAAGGCAACTCAGTCCAGGGTGCCTAAACCTCCTCCCACACCCCCTGTGGTACCCAGACAGAGTGGCACCACTTTTGGAGGCTTCTGTGGAGAAGCCCGCCAAAACGTGGAACAAAGGGCTCAACTTGGGTTGGAGTCACAGAAGAGAACACAAACTCCATTTTAGAATCGAGTCCTGGCAAAAAATACCAACCGGCGAATTAATATTAATTAAATAAACCGGCGGCATGTTCGAGGCTATGAGAATTAAATAATTAAAGTTGGTAGCCTCGAACAATGGGAAAATCCCATAGGGATATATTCGCGGTCGAATATAAAAAGTAGTATCCACTGCCACCAGCCAAAACTCGATCAGGGGGGACGGAGACGTGCCCCCTCGACTAACAGATCCCGGGGCAATCGAATTGCCCCGACCAGTACGTCCACAATATGATGGTTTGTACTGGTTTCTGTTAATAATTTGGGACTAGTAAAGCCAATGGTGACTTTACATGCCCTGGGAGACAGTAGTCAGTCCCAGGGTATGGAGTCTATGGTGGGGTTCTCACTATGACACCCCTGTGTTACGGCACGGAGGGTGCTGTGTAACACACATAGTAAAAACACATGAGACCCTATGGAGTGAAGGGCCCCATAGCCCATAAAACACATTAACAGTCAAAGGAACACCATAAATCATGTCCAAGAGTGGGAGAAAAAGAGTCTCTTGGCAGGAGAAAAAAAAAACTCCAGAAATCCAGCAAAGCTGCTGGGGGACTCACTAGGTTAGGAAATTCAGCGTAAAGAGAGAATTCTCCCTAACACTCACCCCCCCAGACTAAGGGACAGGAGGATTTAATCCATTCCTGGATGAATCTCATACCTCTAGTCAATGACATACATCCTAGAGAGACCATCAGCATTTTGGTGGTGACACCCTGACCTGTGCTCAATGGTGAAATCAAACCCTTGCAGGCAGATTGACCATCTCAATAGTTTTGGGTTTTCCCCTTTCATTTGCATTAACCATCTCAAAGGTTGGTGGTCAGTCTGAATGACGAAAGTAGAACCATACAAGTGTGGCCTAAATTTCTTCAGAGCCCACACAATAGCAAAACACTCTCGTTCAATGGTTGCCCGCCTTGTTTCAGGATCCTTCAGTTTTCTACTGATGAAGCAAATGGGGTGCTCCCTACCTTTCCCATCCAGTTGACTGAGGACTGCACCTATTCCTACATTTGAATCATCTGTTTGCACAATGAAAGTTTGGTGATAGTCAGGAGCTCTGAGTACTGGGGCTTGGCAAAGGGCCTTTTATCAGGGTTTCAAAGGCCTGATTGCATTCCTCATTCCACCTAACCTTTTTAGGGAATTTAGGAGAGGAGATGACATTCAGTGGAGAAGCTATGGACCCATAGTTCTCAATGAAATTCCTGTAATACCCAGTGAGACCTAAGAAGGCTCTCACTTGGGTCTGATTAGTAGGTGTTGTCCAGTTTTGCACAGCTTCAATCTTACTGGGCAAAGCCTTATTTCTCCACCTCCTACCTCATGTCCAAGGTAGACCACTTTACTCTGTCCAATCTGGCATTTACTTGCCTTTATGGTCAGATTGGCCTTTCCAAGAGCCTGCAAAACATATCTCAGGTGGTCCACATGTTCTTCCGAGGAATTGCTGAACACTGCTATGTCATCCAAGTACGCCACAACAAAACAAGGTCCTGGTGTATCAAAAGGTTGGCCCATATAGGGTATAAATGAATTAGAATTATTTATCTGGTCCAAAACCTGTATAGCTAGTGTAATTTATACATATTACATGCAGTAAAAAGTAGAAGTCATTCCTTCACAAATGAGACATAAACATTATGGAAAATGCAAAGTAAAAGCTTTTATGTAAAAAAAAAGAGAAAAAGACCAAAAATAACATACATAGTGAGGTCTAACATGTAAAAACATATACAATCAGTGATATAAATGGTACATACAATTATTTGGTGTAGATTCATTAACAAAATGAGAACACTTAGTGGGGAACATTAACATAAATTTGTTCTTCGTCACTTTTGGATTACAAATAAAGTCTTAACAAGTGAAAGTATAGAATTGAAAAGACAATTGTATTACTGGTAAACCGTGTTCTTGCTAGTTAATCATAAGGAAAACAAATGCCCCTTATTGTTGTACAGTTGTAATAAAACAAATGAATTAGTTGTTTTTATATCCCAAAGTCAAAAAATTATTATATATTGGGATTGGGTCTGCCTACGCATCAGGGGGATGAAGTAAGGAAAAGAAATTGACATGAAAGGAGCTTTATGGAAAAAGTATCCTTGTCCTTCAATTGGTGGTTGCAAATGAGAAAGGATCCTAGATGACACAGTATTGTGTGATGGATCTTGTATCCCCTCTGGTTAACAATGCGTTTCGGCGGTACAGACTTCAAAAGAATAATGATCTGCGTATCTGGAGAGAATACTCCGCCTTCATCAGGGCAATAAATAGCAGGACCCTGTAATTATGAAAAGGGGGAGAGCCAGTTAACTGAAGAGAAAAAGACAGGATATAAAAGTGTTGTACAGAGTTGTCGGAACCAGTGAAGGATAACGAATTATACATCAAAAATCTGCATGCAGACTAGAGTGTCATGCTAGAATATGGGCAGAGCAGAAGACATTAGTCTTGTCTGCCTTGTGTCTCACATTACCAAGTCTAAATGTTTATAAAGGTAAGGGGTCCTCAGGTAGTGCTGATGGACCAACCCTTCCTGAAAACACAACAAGATAATGGTATTGGGTCCCCTTTGGAAATGCAGTGCAAGGGTCTCCGTGCAGATCTGTCGGTCCGGCGGCACACATGGGGGGGGGGAGAACGGGTTGGGGGGAGAGAGAGAGAAGAGAGAGAGAGAGGATAGAGAGACCGGATATGATAAAACAGGCACTCACCACAAATGCTTCGATCAAGTGAGAGTAGTTCTGGAAGGCTATTGTTGTGGTAAGGTGTGTCTCTGTGGAGCACGTGAGGATAGGTATTTATATTGAATCCCTAAAATATCGGGATGTTCGTGAGGTTCATAGATTCTTATCCTGGGTCCGAAGGACCGGCTGAGATCTAGAACAAAAATATGCCTATATTGGAGAGATGAAATAGAGAAGAAAGGCATCAGAACTAATCAAAAATATTAAGTGTTATCCTGCCCTAGGGGACATGGAAGGCACGTGAATGATTACATGCAAGAATGTCTTGTCAGGGCAATCTGTCGTTGAGAAGACAGAAGATCTGGGGGAGCAGAACCCAGAAGCACGAATGTCGGCCTGGGAGCACCCTCTGGCGCTGCGTCTCGAAGTGGTGATCCCTGGGCACGTGGCTGTGTGGGAGGGCCATGCAGAAGTCCTCCATCCCATTCAGAACCTGGTTTACCAACCTTTGAAAAGTAGCAGGTGCATTTTTCAGTCCAAAAGGCATAACCTTAAACTGGTATAAGCCAACTGGGGTAGAAAATGCAGTTTTCTCCTTGGCATGGTCTGTCAGGGCTATTTGACAATAGCCTGACGTCAAGTCAAATGTGCTGAGGAATTTGGCTGCACCAACTCATCTGTCCTTGGCAAAGGGTGGGCATCAGTCTTAGTGACTGCATTAAGAGCACTGTAATCCACACAGAATCTAAGTTCTTTAGATCCGGCCTTTGGTACTAACACAACTGGGCTAGACCATGGACTAGTAGAGGGCTCTATTACCCCGAGATCAAGCATCTTGTTGACCTCACCTTTGATGTGGGTTCTTACATTTTCTGACATTCGATATCCTCTGCTTTTGACTGACAGTCACCAGTGAGTATATCATGCTGTCCCCAAGGGGTCAAGCCTGGTGAAAGTGAGAACAAAGATGCAAACTGATTTAACATAGATTTGCACTCTTCCTGTTGCTCAGGTGTCAGATTTGAAGAGAGATTTACTCCTTCAATCTTTTCGTCTAAAGGTAAGCCTCTGAGGAGATCAGGAAGAGCTTCACTCTCTTCTTCTTCCTCTGATGATGCTAGAAGCAAAGCTCCTACATCGGGTCTGGAGACATACGCTTTTAGTCTGTTGGTGTGGAAGACTGTTGGAGCCTCCTTGGGGTTGCCCAAGTCCACCAGATAGTTGACCTCTCCAAGTTTATCCACAACTTTGAAGGGTCCCATCCATTTGTCTTGCAAGGCCCTCTGCCTTGTTGGAATCATAACGAGAACTAGCTGGTCCTGAGTAAACTCGACTATGTTAGCCTTTTGGTCATGCCAGTGCTTGACCAATGCTTGTCCAGCTTTCAAGTTATCACTTGCTTCTGCCATCATTTGGGACATTCTCCTTTGGAGACCTATCACCTAGTCAGTCATGCTGATTGGCTTGGGGGAAGGAGCACTCTCCAACCCCTCCTTGATCAGGGCCAATGGACCCCTGACCGGATGACCATAAGGAAGTTCAAAGGGAGAATAACCTACTCCCTCCTGAGGGACTTCTCTATAAGCAAAGAGAAGGCATGGCAGTAGAAGGTCCCACTTTCTTTTAAGGGGGTCCTCTAAAGCACCTATCATGCTCTTCATGGTTCTGTTGAACCTTTCAACCAATCCATTTGTCTGAGGGTGGTATGCGGTTGAGAACTTGTAAGTAACTCTGCATGTTTTCCACATGGCTTTCATGTAGTGGGACATAAAATTCGAACCCCTGTCAGAAATGACTTCCTTATGAAACCCAACCCTGGTAAAAATACCAAGGAGGGCCGTAGCCACAGCCGGAGCTGTAACAGTCCTCATAGGAATTGCCTCAGGGTATATAGTAGCATGGTCTACTACAACAAGTATAAACCTGTTGCCTGAGGAAGTTGGAGGATCAAGGGGACCAACAATGTCAATCCCTACTCTCTCAAATGGGACTCCCACTACAGGGAGAGGCACTAAAGGTGCCACATTCTTGGAGCCAACCTTACCAGAAGTCTGGAAGGTGTGGCAGCTCCTGCAGTATATATCTACTTCAGCCCCCATCTTTGGCCAATAAAAGTAGAGTGAGAGCCTTTCCTTAGTCTTCTTGAAACTCAAGTGACCAGCCAAAGGAATCTCATGAGCTAACTGCAAGAACTGTGGTCTGTTCTCTTGGGGTACTACAAGTCATTTGTTGTCCCCAGGTGCAGACTCCGTTGGTTCACTGTAGAAGAGGCCATCTTCCCAGTGTAACCTATATTTCCCAGGCTCTTGCCCTTCAGCCTGAGCATCTGCCTGGTGGCGAAGACCTTCCAGAGTTGGACATTCTCTCTGTCCCTTACTGAAGTCTGCCCTGTTGGGTCCACCTTCTGCCAGTAAAGACTGCAGCTCAGGATGGTCAACAGGATCCAGATCTCCAATGAGTTCCTGGCCTTCCACTAGCTCTTCTTCAGAGTCTAGTTCAACCACACAGGGTTGTACCTCCCTCTCAGCCTCAGCTGGAGGGGGAGTTACTGGTGTAACTTTGGACAACCTAGGGGAAGTCCTTGTTGGCTGCACTGGAGTGCTGGCTGTGAGGTTCTTTTTAGAAGTTTTAGGTTTCCCTTTTTCTTCTAGTTTCTTAGCGACAGCAGCTGACACCTCCACTGGAGTAGGAGTGATCTCTTTCTTCATCATCTCCTTGGGAGTACCTCTCATGGTTCTCTCCCTTGCAGGTCTGGTGAGCTCCTGTAACCTTCTACTAGGAGGTCTGGGGGTATGTGACACTACTCCAAGAGTTTTCAAGTCATTACCCAGCAGAACCCTTCCTGGCACCTCACTTTGTATGCCGACAGGTATCTTCACAGTCATGTCATTACACTGGATGATAACTGGTAATTGGGGAAGCATCTGCACAGGCCCTCCAGCTAACTTGGTGAGACGTTTGGTTACCTTAGCAACATCCTCAGCCTGAAAAAATGATTTGTCCACCACAGTTATGCTGGCCCCAGTGTCCTTAATGGCAGGAGTCTCCTGACCATTCACCTGGACACTGTCCTTATAATACTCTTTAGTATTATCTGGGATAGAATTATAGACATCTAAGTTCTGTTGTTCCCACAGACCCAGAGACACTAAAGCTAAAGAAACACTGGCTGAGACTCCAATGGGTTCATCAGCCAGTAATAGAAAGTTTCCACTTGCCATTTGTACTTCCTCCTCTGGAGCGAAGGCTAAGAAGACAAGCTGGACCCCTCAAGGTTTACCCTTACATCTGGGATCTCCTTTCACATGGTCAGTAGAGCCACAAACAAAGCATTTACCAAATGCTTTCTGGAATGGTGGCTTGTTCTGACCTCCTTCTGGTTTGGCACCAGGAGGTAGACTAGCCTGATTTGGTTTCCCTTGTGGCTTACCCTTTTGGTTTTGTTTGGGGCCCTCTTTGGAATTGGAATTATTAGAATTCTCGTTGGAGTCCTTTTTTGGCTGTTTTCCCTCATCCTTTTTCTTAGTAGCCCCAGAATCCTTGTGAGTGGCCCTGTTGGCAACCCACAAGTCAGCAGCCTTAGCTAACTTCCTGGAATCTAATTTGTTTGAATCAGCCAAGTGCTTTCTGAGCTCAGGAGAGCAGACATCATAAATTGACTCCAACATTACAGGATTCTTCATTCCTTCATAAGTGTTAACTCTGTAACCCTTAATCCATCCCTCTAAGTCTTTCAAACTTTCACTCACCCAGGTAGCCCAAGGGGTACCATCATGCTTTTTGAGGGTCCTAAACCTCTTAAGGTACTGGGAAGGGGTCTTCCCAAATCTAGCTATCAAAACTAGTTTCACACATTCATAATCCTTCTTATCCACCTCCCCCAACTCCATTACCACATCAGTTGCAACAGGGGGAAGCCTAGAGAACAACCAGGGAAGTAACTCATTCCCTGTGATGTCCTGAGCCCATGATTATACTCAAACATTATTAACCAATCCAACACATCCAACTTAGGTTCATACATACCCACTCATTTCTTAGGCATCCAGGGTCTTTTGGGACTGGAACTCCTAGAAGAACCAGAGGAGAGAGAAGCATTTTCCACAGGCAACATTTTCATTTCTAGCTCATGATTAAGCTCTATTTCTCTGAGTCTTAACTCAGCTTGCTTCTGCTCAGCCTGGGCATTCATTCTTCTGAACTCTAGCTCTTGGTTTCTTTCAGATTGAGCAATAAAACGTTTGTACTCTAATTCAAGCTTCATTTTTTCAAGTTCAAAATAAGCAGGGTTACATGTGGGACCTGGTATAGGCCCAGTAGGTCCAGTAGGTAAGGCAGACAGAGGCTCGGAGTGGCTAACTTCATTAGGTTCACTTTCCTCTTATGAGTCATTATCAAGACTTTGATTCAGATCAATACCATCACTGTTTTCTACATTTGCTGGGGGGGTAGATTCCTCTGCACCACCCAGACTTTGGTTTTCTAACAATCTTTCTATAAGTTCCATTTTCTTGCCCTTCTCAGAGAGATTCCTAGTCTACATAATACTTTTAAGCAATCAGCAGTTTTGGCAGACAATGATTCTAGTGTATAACTCTCCATAGCAGACATAGTTAGAAAATCAGCTTTTTAGTGCTAAGCTCTGTGGTTAGTTGTCCTAAAGTGTTCACAAAGCACTCTAACGTGTATACTCAATACAAATCCCACCGCTGTACACCAGTGTTAGGCAGAAACCTGTGCAGTTTCCTCTGGGACAACTGCAAAAGATTTAAGACTACAGGTGTTTGGCAGTAAACCCACTTGGTAGCAGTCTGTACCACACAGATTCACTTGGTAGCTGTGGCTGAGCAGTCAGACTTCCCTCAAGAAGAGTTAGGCAGTATACAGAGTATTCACAATAGGTCAAAAAGAACACAATGGAACAAGTAAACACTGACCAGGGCTTGGTGTATAAGAGATATAATTATGTATTTAAAACCACATCTAGGAAAACACAAAGGCACTAATAGTAAGCAATTCAAAAACACGGTCACTAAATGATATACACTCCCTTAAAAGAATATTAGACAAGTCTTAAGTAAAGTCCCACTTATTTTCAGACAGCGGTGAGCGCTTAACGTAGATGGCACTCTAATAATTCGTTTTTAAAGGGAGAGAAGAGCAGAGAATAAATTGAAACAGATCCCAACACTTTTACAAGAACACAACAAGAGAGGAAGACAAAGTAAAACCGTGAGTTCAGCAGGCCGGATCCACTTTAAGAGGATCAAACAAAATGTGTCCAAGGTCACAGGTTTGCAGTGCACAAGAGTCTTGCAAAGGTTCAAAAAGAGTTGGACCAAAAGAAAGGGACCAGTTAGGAGGTCAAGGCGGCCAGCCCAGTCCAGAAGGTTAAGGGGTTATTATTACCTTGTAGCAATCTTTAGAAAGGGAGGCCTGGCGGACACGGTACCTTAAAGTGGTGAGAATACTCCAGTGGGGGCAATTGTTACTGGCAGCGGATGCAAGTCAGTGCTTCGTCCGGCGGAAGAGAGGATCTCGTCGCGGAGGAAAACAGGCGTCCGTTGCACTGACAGGGAAGAAACCAGCCGCGGAGTTCTCAGGTAAAAGGAGCGGTCCTTTAGTTTGCGGTCCAGTCGTAAGTGGCTATCCGGTTGCCGGGGTGCTTGGCACGGGCAATTTGACCACAAGCCGGGCTGGGGTGCGAAGAGAAGAAGGTAAACTGGTTGTGCCCACCAGTCAGGGGAAGAAGCCTCTCCAGCCGGGAGATCTTCTCTGTCGTCGGGAAGTGGTGAGTCGGTTCCGCAGGGCTCCACCGGTGGTGTCGTCGTGGTAGGTCGGCTCAGCTTCTCCCTCATTCAGATTCTCAGGTCCTGTGGCGACTTCTGAAGTTCCAGTCCCCAAAGCCCTGCTTTTATGCAGCACACCCCCATTCACTCAGCCTAGCTGTCAATCAAACATGCTAAGTGGTGAGCCGGCCGGCTCACCACTCGGGCCAATCACACAAGAGTGCGACTTGAGTTACCAAGGCAACTCAGTCCAGGGTTCCTAAAGCCCCTCCCAAAACCCCTATAGTACCCAGACAGAGTGGCACCACTTTTGGAGGCTTCTGTGGAGAAGCCTGCCAAAAAGTGGAACAAAGGGCTCGACTTGGGTTGGAGTCACAGAAGAGAACACAAACGCCATTTTAGAATCGAGTCCTGGCAAAAAATACCAACCGGCGAATTAATATTAATTAAATAAACCGGCGGCATGTTCGAGGCTATGAGAATTAAATAATTAAAGTTGGTAGCCTCGAACAATGGGAAAATCCCATAGGGATATATTCGCGGTCGAATATAAAAAGTAGTATCCACTGCCACCAGCCAAAACTCGATCAGGGGGGACGGAGACGTGCCCCCTCGACTAACAGACGCCGGGGCAATCGAATTGCCCCGACCAGTACGTCCACAATATGATGGTTTGTACTGGTTTCTGTTAATAATTTGGTATTAGTAAAGCCAATGGTGACTTTACATGCCCTGGGAGACAGTAGTCAGTCCCAGGGTATGGAGTCTATGGTGGGGTGTCACTATGACACCCCTGTGTTACGGCACGGAGGGTGCTGTGTAACACACATAGTAAAAACACATGAGACCCTATGGAGTAAAGGACCCCATAGCCCATAAAACACATTAACAGTCAAAGGAACACCATAAATCATGTCCAAGAGTGGGAGAAAAAGAGTCTCACTCTAGGCAGGAGAAAAAAACAAACTCCAGAAATCCAGCAAAGCTGCTGGGGGACTCACTAGGTTAGGAAATTCAGCCTAAAGAGAGAATTCTCCCTAACACAGGACACAAGTGGAATATATTTGCCATGCTCCAATTGGGAAAGCTTACCAAATGGGCAATGGGTACAGGACATCTGCATAAGTGCCAAACTGACTTTCAAATGTCTCATAGCACGATACATAATAATTGTGTGCTGCAATATTTAAAAGCAGACACTAATTTACGTAAAGGAAAATTGTATATGTCGTATGTGGACTTTTCGAAGTCATGACTCAGTATCTCGCCCAAAACATTGGAGTAAGCTCACAAAATGGAGCTTGAACCCAACATTATTGCACTTTCTCAATGCCTTGTATAGTGACATGGTGGTTACATTACGGTTGTCACAGGAGGGGAAACTAACTTGTCAGGTTAGGACCAATATCGGATTAAAGCAGGGATGTTTTCTGGCACCCCTGCTTTAAAATATATAAGCATCACATTTTGATCAGTGCCTGGCGAAAGTGAGAAATCCCTCCACCCCCAGACTGGAATTGATCCAATCCCATGGATAATGTATGCAGACAATAACATACTCATGGCTAATACTCCAGTTGGCCCCCAGCGTAGCATAGATGCAATGGTTTGAAATGCTAGTGAAAACAATTTGTCCATTAATTCCTCAAAGACAAAAATCATGGTTTTTATGAGTAGAGCAAAATACTAAAGATCCTTCACTTGGAAACGAAACCACACTGAGTTTGAAGTGAACTATTATTATACATATCTAGCAATACTGATTAGTGTACCACTGCGAGAAACCTGAAGGTGTCTCAATAGCTAGTCTGCGGGCATCTGTCATCCAGGTGGCCAGGACACGGCCATCGCTATTGGATCTAGTTCCTGGGGGTGGACCAGTGAGGGAGGATCACCTGGATCGGGGGGGTCCTCAGGGAGTGGGGCACCGATGGGTGAGACGCAGTAGCCCCCTTCCTTCAATACCTCTACACCATCCTACCATGTAGGACATTCAAAAATACTGCCCCCCTGTCCCAACATAAACACTTTCGCACAACGGACTAACAGCAGAGTTGTTTATCTGACATGTCCCAATACAAGGGTTGGCAAAGTAACGCAATTGACAAAAATCACACACATCTGATGGCCCTTTCCCTTCCCCACAGGGATAAAAGGTGGAGCAAGAGAGCACAGTATAAGCAAGGCAGACCGCACAATGAGACAGCTATCCAGACCCGGCAGTTCAAGCAGAGGAGAAAGACAGCAAATAACGAGACCCTGACAAGTAGAGACACAACCTTGCCCTTCAACAAAACTCTGCAAAACCTCTGCAGAAGGAATCTCAAGACCGAGGACAATAGCCCAAGTGTGCTGCAGCAGATGTCAACGGTACATGGAGCGTATCGATGCTGAGAAGCCTGAGCGAGGGAGACTCCTGCTTCTGTGGTACGGGACTTGACTCCAGTTAAGAGGAAAGCTCAGCGGTTCATCACAACCAGTGAGTTGAGGGGAGAGTCGATAAGAACCGGGCTGTGGTGAATGAAAGTCGCAAAGTGGCAAAGTGAGAGAAGTTCAAAGAACTATAAAATTGTAAAGGGGAGACCAGCTGCCAAAGGCGACCGGCACCACGTGGGTGCTGCTCCGGGAAACTCTGGTCGATCCCTGTCTGAATGAAACTACAAATACCAGAAAGCCATGGGAGAGCCGCCAAGATTGGTCAAAGTGTTCATACAGGAGGTCAAGCCAAATCCCTGTACAGTCGAAAGTCATTGACCTAAGAACTGTAAAGAAAGCCAGGGAAGTGAATCCCGTAAACATTGAAAGTAACTTTGAATGTAAAGTTGCAAGAGTGAACCCGGAAGATGGATACTGACGAGAAGGGGGCAAGTCTAAAGTCCCAAGAAACAGTGTGTTGACAAAAATGAATCTGGCCAAGGGATGTCCACTGCAACTGTTTAAAAAGACATTGAGATTTGTGAAGGAAAAGTCATAGTGAACCCGGTGGAGGGAGGTTGAAAGTAAAGAGGGGTCAGCGCCCGGAAGAGGGGGACCCAGAGGTGAAGAATTCTCACCCTAAGTGAAATCAGGAAACAAACTTTCATTTTGTTGAAGGAACTTTTGTTTTTGTTACTTGAATACGTCTGGCACTCGAAGGCAAGAGACTTTCAAGACAAGCAATACTTGGTCATCGACGGTCCAGAAAGCTGCAAGTGGAACTGTCATCTCGTGCTGGGGAAGCTCGAGACTGTACTGTGCTCCAGGATCCCACCTTACCCTGCACTTAAAACGTGGGGAAGGGAGACGCAAGCCACCGCATCCTGACATATTATTTGTGAACACTTCTTTCCTTTCTTAAGAACTATCCCACTCCATTTTTGTATTAGCTGCAAGGTTTGGCAATAGGTTTCTTAGCATAGCCCCTTTCTATTTGACACAGCGCCTAGGACTCCCTTATTTTCATTTGATGGTCAACGCTTGCTCCCATCTTAGATTTAGGTTTAGATTAGGGTTTTTTCCAACCTGCATACAGTTTAATAAACACCCTTGAACTGTGATCACTTATGTCTGTCTTTACTGTTGCCACCTGGAGTTCCTTACAGCACCCATTCAATCCTATTATGGTGACTACATTATCCCACTCATTCTAAAGAAATGGTATTTGTTAAAAAGATATATAGTCAGTGCAGGTGGTAACAACATGGAAGGCGTAATAAAAATATATTCTAGCCCTATTATTCTTGCTTTATTATATGGGTGGGCGCTCCTCCCAGATAGACATGTTACGTTTTTGGACACATTAGAAGGGAAGTTACTGAACTCTATGCTTAGTGTTCCCAATGGAACAACGGTAGAAGCGTTGCACTGCGATTTGGGCCTGCGTTCTTTCCGGACTCATTGGTTATTGAAGCAGTGTAAGCTCTATTGTTCCCTTTTGCTCCGAGAGCCTGAGGACAATGCCCTAATGGGCCTCATCGGAACTCGTTTGCGGATAGAGCCTCTGAATCCTTTGAGCATTGTCTTAAAATAGATTTTCAGCTAGAGATCGTCCTGGAAACCCCAGACTTTGAGAAACAGCTTAAGAGGAAGACTTGGCCATGGGACAGAGCTGTATGGATGAAAACATTGAGTACAAAGAAACGATATTTGGAATATACTCAACAGGGATTTGTAATCGATGGGCACTGTACTTATTTGTTAAAAACATTGTGATGAAAAAAATGAGGGATGCTATCATTTTCCTTCGTTTAAATATTCTCCCAACATTGGAGTACACGGGTAGTTGGATAGGGGCCCTTATGAGGATAGAAGACGCAGATTGTGCCCAAACTTTCATGAAACTAATGGGCACATATTGACACAATGCCCAAGGCTGAGGGCTCATTGCGAGAGGGCATATGCCGGTTTTGTTACCCAGATTGGTAATATAGAGAATATCAATTCTGAGGTCCCCTCTTATGGCGCAACCTCCTTGGTTATAACGGGTGCTGGTAAGGAAAGTGGCTGTAAATCTTATTTTGCACTAAATAAATCCTCTAAAGTTGTTTGGAGGGCTTGGCTGGTGAGAAATGTAGATTACTGAATTGAGCTGGTCGGACTTTTATCCAGGGTATTAATTGAATTGAATTACATTTGATTTCTGAATGGTGGATGAAATTGGTATACATCACTTGCTTTTTTTTTTTTAGAAAGAAATGTGTGTATTAGATATCCAAATATCAATTGAAATGTCTGTAATTAAAT
Source organism: Ambystoma mexicanum (assembly GCF_040938575.1). Classification (NCBI taxonomy): domain Eukaryota; kingdom Metazoa; phylum Chordata; class Amphibia; order Caudata; family Ambystomatidae; genus Ambystoma; species Ambystoma mexicanum. Next base: position 139,648,421 of record NC_090930.1, on the reverse strand, counting down.
GATGAATTGTGGATGAAACGTAAATACGTTGATGTTTTACATTTGACTATTGTTGATTAGGATTGTAATGTTTCGGGAGTTGTATTTTAATAGGTGTGCTTAAGATTGTATTCTCTTGTAAGCAAATGCACAATAAATTAAATAAACAATAAAAAAAGTAATCCCAAAAGGACATGTGTGACCATGAACTGGACAGAAACGCATCAGTAGGTTCTTATTGGTATATCTTTCTTTCACTGTTAAGCCCTTATTTGTGCGTAGAGAGTTTCCTGGTGAAAGGAAATTGTGGCGATCGAAGGCAGCACCCACACCTGAGCAGCAACACTGTGGCTATGTTTGCAAATTGTATGTGGTGATTGTGTTACACAAAGTGTTGTCTTTGGTTTCAGACAGTGAAGCCGCCACGCTCTCACTGCTCCTTGCAAGCCGGATGAGCAATCATTCACTGTATCTCCCAAGACAGGGGTCTGCACTTAATGGCTCTCCAGATGTTGTGCAATACAGTCCCCATGATCCCTCACCATAGACTATGCTGGCTTGGTCTGATGGGAGTTGTGGTCCAAAACATCCAAAGATCCAAAGGTCGCAGACCCATATCTTAAGAAAGTAAACTACCTTTGCCTATATTCCTCAGAATAATGTTATTCACAGGCAACAGTGACGTAGCTTCTCCTCACAGACATGCCCCACCTCCCTAGTCAGAAAGTAGCTGCCGCAGGCACAAGACCCTGCCACACCCAAACTGTGTCTGCAGTGAGGAGCACCAGAATTGGCCGTAGGAGATCGCAGCCAATTCTGGTGCTACTCACAGCAGCCACAGTTACTCCAGGTACAATATTAGCTCACAGGTTAAGCACTCACCTCTAACATGGGGACTGCCTGCACTTTGCAAATTTGAATCCCAACATCGCTGCCTCAGCCCTTTATCTTTTCCGAGGGACTGTGCATTGATTAGCATTAAATTGGGTACTAAAAAGAGTTATAGTTACACCACCTAGAGGGTGGTAGGATCTGGCACGAAACACCATATAAATACGTGATATGAAAAAGATATGTCATATCTTGAGAAAGTCCCAGAGGGAGGCAACCTCATTCACCCCGAGAGACAGCGTAAACTAGAAAAAGAAATGCAGGGACGCGAGCCCTGCTGCCACAATACATTGTGTACAGTGCGAAGGTCCTTGTCATCCACTATGGGAGGTGAGTGCCAATTAACAGGGACGAGTGGTGTGTTTACTGTGTTTGCCTGCCTTGAAAATTCATAATTGGGACCTGAATCTAACCTGAATACCATATTACAGTGCCACCAAATAGGAATCATCGTGGTAGCTAAGGGTACCTGCATGCATTTAAGACATCATGGGCCTAATTCACAAAGCGTTTTATAAGGGCAAAACCCCATTGGAAAAGGCTCTGTGGATAAGGGCCTATAGGTACATAGAAGTACACAAATACAAAGACCTGTTTTTTGTTTTCTATGGATGAAGGCTTTGTCCAGTTTGCTAATTGGAAATTCTAATGATTTATCCTGTGCTTACAGAGACTGGGAAAATAGTTTTTTACATGGTCTAGAAGCCTCAGTGGGCTACTTTGCTACTGCACACATGTGTATACAGCCAGCATGTTGCAGGTGTAAGTGCCAGCTTTACAGATCTGAGTGTGAAATGCAGGACAAATGGGACACAGTCCTTAATACTCTTACGGGACGATTTGTGGAATTTTATGTGCAGTGCAAAGTGACTGTGCGCTGGTGCAAAGTGACCTTGCACTGTCAACAAACACCCTGATTCACAGAGCAGTGCAAAGTGTATTTTTGCAGTTTGCACTGTCAACAAGCAAAGTGCATTTTTGCAGTTTGCACTGTCAACAAACACTCTGACTCACAGAGCAGTGCAAAGTGTATTTTTGTAGTGCAAAGTGACTTTGCACTGGTGCAGAAGTGGTGCAAAGTGACTTTGCACCGTGCTAAAAGTTCCATTAATCGGGCCCTTTGTTGCACTTAAAATTAGGGCTGTGCAATACTTTAAATAGGACGTAATACCTTAAATGGGACTGACACCTTTCAGCTAGACTGCTATTGTATTATTTGGGTGGCAGAGGCAGAGATGTAACTAAAGAAAGTAGTGTAATTTTACCCCAGCAATGGTGGGAGGTTAGTGGGAGCATACTGCAACACCGTCCAGCAGGTACACCGTCCAGAGGGTGTGATCAACAAAGGAAGGACTCCTTCTTTTCATTTTGTTAATTTCGGTCAAAATAGATTTCAGTTTAAATGCAGCTTCCATGACAGCTCTGAAAGGTTTTCCTCCTAAACATTTGAAAACTAGTATTGGGATTTTTCGAGACTGATCGGACATTAGATGTTGTGGTGCAGCAGGTTTGCACTATTTAAATGTATAAAGATCAAGTATAAAGGGATACTCAAAGACTCCTTATAGTTATGTGGTCCTTTAGTTGGTTCAACTAAGTACTACGTGGAGAACCATGAGCAGCTATTGGAAAGATCAATCACTTCTCACAGAAGAAGAATATCAGTACATGAATATATCACATCCCATCATTCCAACTATATATTTCTTACAGAAAATTCACAAAAAAATCATCAATGTACCATCCAGCAGGCCCATAATCAATGGAATTGGATCCATGACAGAACACATCTCAGAGTATATTGACCATCAGTTACAACCATTGGCCATATCACCTTCCTCATACGTCAGAGGTACTACTCATATCATCCAGCAAACAGAAACCATACCTTGGGACAAAAACTACTGGCTGATAACAATGGACGTCACAGCATTATACACCAGTATATTACATGACAAGGGACTCACCAGCACTGAATACTTTCTGAAAACCCGATCTGTCTCACTCAATGATCATAACAATATGATTCTCGAAATGCTACAATTTACGCTACAAAACAACGTCTTCATGTTCAACCAAATACTTTACCGACAAATTCAGGGAATGCCCATGGGTGTGAAATATGCACCATCATATGCTAATCTGTATATGGGCCATTTCGAAATAGAATATGTGTGGCAACACCCATCTTTCACCCACCTAAACAACATAGTATTCTGGGCCCGCTACATTGACAACATCTTTCTGATATGGAATGGCACAATTCAATCTTTTCAGGAATATTTTGGATACCTCAACAACAACACCTACAATCTCATATTTACAACGGAACAGAGCCAAACCAGTATCAATTTCTTTGATGTCACACTATACATCGAAAATAACATGATACACACAACACTTTATACCAAGACCACCTCAGTCAATAGTTTGTTACATGCATCAAGCAATCATCCACACATGTGATTCGCAACATTCCATTTGGTGAAATACTGAGGGTAAAGAAGAACTGTACAAAGGAGGAGGAATTTTCAAAACATGTAACCAGCACATTTGAGAACTTCAAACAAAGAGGTTATCCTACAGAACTAATAAATAAAAGCTATCGCAATTCTCTAACCAGACCCAAACAGGCTTTGCTACAAGTGAAACCAAAAAGGACAAGCCCATTCCAGATATGAAGCGGAAAACCAACTTCATAACAACATACAGCACCAACAATAAGGTAATCAGAAAAATCCTTAACCGAAATTGGAACATTCTAAGATCAGGCTTTGACATGCTCACATCAATAGGAAAGCGACCAACTTTAACATATAGAAAAGCCCAAAGTTTGAAAGAACAATTGAGTCCTTCACACTTTCAGAGAAAAGCAAATCCATTAAGCAAAGATCTGAACACCATGTGGCTACAAAAACCAGCACAAGGAAATTTCACATGTGGCCAATGTTCTGTCTGCCAATATTCAGATAATGCAAAGACCGTCATCTCCAAACCAAACGGTTCCAAAATACACCATATAACATTTAATCAATTGCAATAGCAAAAATGTGATTTACGGCATCAATTGCCTATGAAATCGACTATATATAGGGAGTACCATACAATCTCTCAAGACAAGAATATGTGAACACATCAGAGCCATCAAGAATCAGGACATGAGATCACCCATAGCTACCCATTTCCATGAAAGTCACAAATTGGAACAAATCACGAACATCTTTGGAATTGTGAAAATCAAACCGCCACCGAGAGGAGGCAACACCAAACTCCTATTAAGAAAAGAAGAATCTCGTTGGATCTGCCTCATGGACATATGTAACACTGGATTGAATATAGACCAAGAGCTATTCCACTTCATATAACAATCGCATGAGAATACAACAGAACCAAATGACTCCACTTGCTCTACACTTCACACTTACTTCAAGATAACAGCATGACCACACATAATACATATATCCATGCAACAAAACCACCTAAAAACTCCCTCTACTATATACCCTAAGCTTTCAATCCCTCTCTCTTCTCTCCTCTCTATTACACTCTTTTTCTTAAATACTTTCCTTTTCTATTTTTTCACTCTATAAATAGAACAGAATACACCGACGCACATCTCTTCCTCATCTATGCCATGCACCTTACTATGACCACTACAAGAACATAGTCCTTTCTTCCATAGCAACCTAGAGCACCAAAGTCTACACTCCAGATCACAGGTTCCGAATGACTGACGCAACCAGAACCCATATTAAGCATATACCAATGTGATTCATTAGACCTATTAAACCGATATTCAACAGTAGACTGAACCATTGATACACAAGCATCTGGCTACCAATATTTTTCTCAAATAAGCATCACATAGTATAGTGACATCAACAGACCTACATTTATTAAATCCGCACTTTCAGCTTAACCAAGTTAATTCGGTATCAGGTAATATTATCCCCATATATATGGTCGCCGTATATAATATTGCCGGGAAAAGGTTGTGGCGATATTAAATGGGTGACCATATATATGGGGACAGGGGCAGCAAAAAAAAATAATAATAAAGAAAAAAAAGGGTTTGGGGGTTGCAGGGTGTTTCCCGCATGTTCCATGCAATAATGTCCCCACAAAAAACGCCCATTTTTCTGTGACATTTTTGCATGGATATATTTTTGAGGGGACATTATTACATGGAACCGTTAATTCGCCATATCCAAGAGCATTCTTGTAACAAGAGACCAATTGCACACACACAACGTTATGATAACACTACACCAAATGCATAAACATTAGAAGTATTCACATCCTTCTTAATTACCATATAAATTAAGAAAGTAGTTACAATTTCCTACAAATATTGCCACTTAACTAACCATCTACTTTGCAAACAAATGGACCATGCGGGTAAAACCGAACAACAAGCATCACCCAAGATGGCCAACCAATTGCACATGCATAACGTTATGATAGCAGTATGTCAAATACATAAGCAGTAACAGTATTTATATCCTTCTGAATCACCATATATATTAAGAAAGAAGTTACATTTCAGTATAAATAGTGTTACTCAAACTAACCATTCACTATGTAAACAAACGTACCATACGAATAAAACTAGCATCACCCAAGATGGCCGATAATCACGGCCGCGCTACACCATGACGTCATCACGCATAGCGTGAAAACGTATGATGTCATCACGCCGACGTAAACACACGCTATTTAAAGCGGCCATTTTTCCCCATTGAACCATGACAATCGGACTATCAGAATGGACAGAGCGATATACCACAAGCACTAATGGCACTATTGAATATTTTCCTCCTATAAGCTCCTTTAGAAATCTGCTTCCAATAACGGTTTAACTGAACACCCACTTATGCTACACTCTCACCTCAAAAATGTTGAGATCTTGATATGTTTTGAACAGTTCAGTCTACATCAAAGTTATAGGTATATTCTAGAATGCCTGACTAACATTACCCATGGACTCTATCTTTATATGTATCTGCCTTAATCCATTTCCTTAAAAAACTGTGGAATCATTAGGCTTACCTATTGGATAACTTAGACCAAACATAGACCCAGGCATAATCTAAAAGTCAACTGTTCTCTGCATCTTTAGGAAAAGCAACGCCCTTACCACAAGGGACTTACATTAAGATACCACGCCCAATCACCATCGGCAACTCCCAAGACACTAGTATACACACTTCAAGCTGCGACAACCGAACCTGTAACAGAGAGTGCGTAAACTAACATACCACCATTATTCTACCTATCTAGGCACCACCACATAGCGAATATCTCTCTCAAATGAGAATCTAATTGGAATCAATGGAGCGTAATTAACAGGAACCAATGGAACACGCTAACAAATAATATCTGCAGTAATTCTTCTCATTAAGATCTACTCACCTTTTTGGAGCAATTCTCCCCACTAAGACCAATCATGAGAATTTAATTGTAATTAATTGGAACCAATGGAACATGCTTACAAATAACATCTGAGACCAATTTTCCTCCTGAAGAACGGCTCTAATCACCGAGTGGGGAAACACGTGCTAAAGATACTTTTAAATACCCAGGAGTAATGTCCTCAACAAATTAAGGAAAACCTACCAACTGAACTGAGGACCACACAACAATAAGGAGCCGCCTACCCGCACATGTCTCGGACCATACAACCCAGGATAATAATGGATGCATGAACCAACTAAAGGACCACATAACTATAAGGAGTGTTTGGGTATTCCATGAACTAACTAAAGGATCACATAACCATAAGGAGTCTCTGTAAACCTATTTTTCCTGAGGGTTATATACCATATAACCCAGGACATTATTGAACGCATGAACAAACAGAACATCAAGAGTCAATCTGACAAGTTTGTGCAAAAATGTCCTCCTTGTAATAGTGAATTCAAATATTTTTGTTGTCAGTTCTTTATCAATGGCATGAAATGCATTAAAAATTTGAATACACAATTTGATTTATCCATAAAGAAGCTTAAATTGAATCAATTATCTTATCTCTTAGAGAAGCGCAACTCAGGGACTAAAGGTTTTTCGATTTTGATATCACCCAGGTCAGCCTCTGCGGTAACCCCCAATTGCAGCGCTCTGTTGATCGAAATGACACAGTAGGTTCTTCTATAACATTTCCAAGTGGGCGCCATCACTGTCCAATAGGCTGAAAGTTCCACAATTCATCAAGTATAAAGGGAGCTAATAGTGCAGTGGCCTCTAAGCACCCGATTCATGGAATATTTGCCTGGTTCAAAGTGAATTTGCACTGCTGAAAAGTGGCTTTGCACCGTTGACACAAACCCTGATTCATGGAACTGTGCAAAATGTATTTTTGCCGCGCAAAGTCCGGGCAAAGTCATTTTGTACTGCAAAAATGACTATGCGCTGACTTTATCTGGACTTTGCACTACAAAAATACACTTTGCACGGTTCCATGAATCAGAGTTTGTATCAGCAGTGCAAAGTCACTTTTGAGCAGTGCAAATATTCCATGAATCTGGCCCAATGTGTTCCCAAAAAGTAAATTCAGGAAGAATAGGCAATATTCTAGCATTTGGCCTGTCTGGGTAGGGCTATATAATTGTCCCCTGAGGGAAAGAAAGAAATAAAGACACAGAGAGGCAGAGAAAAATATTTTATTTAACGTTTGGTGTGTGTTGTAACTAAAAATACTTAACTGTGTGATGCTGGACTGTACCATCCAGCCCATCACGGGGCTAGCTGGATGGAACGTAGAGTAAAAGGGAGAGAAAAAGAACAGTGGACAAAGACTTTCCTGCCGAGGAGTTGGCTGGACAAGGGTGAGAACATTCAGAAAGAAAGAAAGGCTTTTGAAAATTAGCATTTGGAGGATAGAGGTAATGAACAGCAAGTAGACGGTGAACAATACTACTCTGGTGGGGCCTGCATGTCATGAGCAGTCTCCCCGGGTTCAGAACGGGCGAGCTCAAAACCCCAGACAGCATATCTATGCGGGGTATGACTTTCTTTCATCGTCAGGCATTTCAAAGCCTGCAGTTTAAACGTGTTTGACAATTCATCTAATTTTTTTGGGGGCGCTGGGAAAGGTCAGATAAGTGGGTGGGGTGGTTGGGTATAGTTTAAAACAGGGGCATTGCTAGGGGGGGCTAAGGGGGCTATAGCCCCTGATCTTTTGGTTGTAGCCCGGATAGAATCTCAGGAGCTACAGCCAAAAGACTTGCTAGCCCCCAGTCTCAATAGTTCCGACATCAGCTTAGCCCCGGGTTTTTTCCAGACCTAGCAACTCCCCTGGTTAAAAATAGGTGCTGGAGGGAGGTTCGGGGGTGGGAAAAATTCGATGTACTGTCAAACACGTTTAAATTGCAGGCTTTGAAATGCCTGACGATGAAATGACATGGAACCCCATGGGGCACAGTGACCCAGCCTGGCCGCATGTGCATGGCGGCCCGAACCAGACGACCTGGCATGCCCGGTGACTTCCTGCTCCAAGGCCAGACGGGGCAGACCCAGAAGAAAAGCCCTCCCACGCAGCATCTTTTATGGAGGACTGGGGGTGAAGACGGGGGAGAAGTGCAAATTTACGTTGCCTGCTCCGGGTAGGGTGGTGAATGCAAGTTCTGGTTCACAGCGTCATCATGGCCCGGGAGAAGAATGGAGCTCCGGCATGCCAGCCATAGCTCTCAAGATTGAGGGACCCGCCTACTTGCACCGCGTTGTCACAGAGAAGAAAGGGGCAGGCCTGTCTGAAGACATATGCCAGAGCATGGCATTGAGTGTGGTGGCCAACCGGGGCATGGGCCGTCGCCCAAGAAGATTAAGAGTGCTGCAGGTGTGGGGGTAAGTGCAACAGTCCTCCGGACATGGGGCCACTGCATAGATTGAAGCGTGCACTATGGCTGTGATGATGAGGATGACGGACACCGCAGGGCATGGGGCCCACCTAAGAACACCAAAGCAGCGTGGACCATGCAGGATGGTGATCGAGCGGCCCCTCGTGGTGGACGGGCCGCTTGATGTGGTGGCCCATGTGGTGGATGGGACAAAACCAAGCAAAGAGAAATGACTGGGGTGGGCCAGCCCCATTGTACAGCCTGGACAGACCCCATCCACCAAACACAGCACCACACAAAAAGAGGAACTAGCTGTAGCAGCCACCCTCATGTAATACGATACACATATTTTTTACAGTGCTTTTAAATGTATATTTATTTATGTGTGTATGTTTGGGTTTACAATGTGAGTTATGTATGTAATTAAGTAGGGGAGCTTTATTTGTTGCAAGTTTATATAAGGGAGGGGGTGGACATGGAGGTGTTGTGGTGTACCCTGGCATGAGTAGGAAAGGCGAAGTGGGGACCTGCCAAAGTCCACCTACGGGTGGATACACCCACTGGTCCGTTCAGTTTCACCCTAAGGGTTTGTCTTTGAATCATCTAAGGGAGGGTGGGCGGATGGTGAAGATCCCTCGGAGGAAAAAATATGTGTTATTTTGTTGTGTTTTAAAATAAAAAGTGGTCCTCGTTGGGAACATCCACCTTGGTATCTGTGCTGCACAGTGTGGAAGAAGGTAAGAACTCAAGGTATAGCCCAGCTCCTTTTTTAACATAATTATAAGTAGTGCAGCACTTCTTTCTGTCAGCTGGTCTGAGGGGTTGGGGTGGTTGGCTTCATAGTGGTTCATCCTTGGTCTAGGGTAAGGAACGTGTACCCTTGCCCCAGACCAGGGCCAAAAAAGCAGGGGCTACACAATATGTTTGCCAAATGTGCCCCTCTTGCTCTGTACAATTTGTGGGAAATGCTTTTGGAGATCTTGATAATGACCCCACCCCTCTATTCGGCTAAAGAGTAGTTCTGCTTATGTAATGGAACAATACGTTATGTAGTGAAGCTTTATAGACCAAGTCTGAGAACCCTACCAGGCATATGGGTCCTCAAGACCAATATTGTCACTACATGAATCAGCCTTGTCGGCCACAGGGCGGCTGCGCGTATGCTCCACGGTGCTGGTCGCCTTAGAATGTCGCGTTCTGCATAATCTACATGCACTAAAAAAGTTCATATAGTCCAAAGATTGTCCAATGAGAACACTCTTAAAACAATCTCTAAATAATAATTAAGCTTTACAGACAGAGGATATGGTAGCGGCCGACCTATGAAACACCAAGCTTATATTTAAGTTGAAGGAATTCGAACAATAGCATCGAAGCACCATTGTGTACTTAACCCAGGCGCCAAATGCCAGCAGACTGCCAAGAAGACCATGAGAGGGTGCGATTATTAAAACATAGGGCCTCATTACGAGTTTGCCGGTACAGTAACAATGGTATAGGTAAGCTTGCCGGTACCATTATTACCGTACCAGCAAACCACGAGCTCTGCTCGCGGGTGCCTTTGCAGCCACCAAGTCTGACCGTACCGGCACCCGCGAGCAGAACATGATGGTACCACGGTACCGTTATTAACGGTTCCGGTACTACCACCCTCCCCATTCCCATTGAGCCCTACGGGGCCCAAATGGGAACGGGGAAGAATGTTTTCCAGCGCCCAGAAAAGGGCAATTACTGGGTCCAGCAAGGTCGTAATGACCCGGTAATTGCCCTTTTCTGGGTGCCGGAAAAAAATGAATACCGGCGGCAGTCGTGCCTGTACTACAGGCACGGCTACCGCCAGCCTCATAATGAGGCCCATAGATAGTGCTGAGTTCCGCCAAACTAAAGAGACAGAACTCAGTAGCTATTCAACCCCAGAGCTTTCACAGCACTTCTTCCAATCTTTTAAAATATGCCTGATAAAGGGGGTGGATTTAGCCGGTGCAATTCTTCTTTCCATACTGAGATTGCAATCCAAGGGGACTGGCTGCTCCACATTCTTCTCTGTATTTACCCAATTTGGCAGTTAGCAGCGTCCTCCCTTAGCCAAAAATGGAAGGTATGTAAAGAGAATGCTCTATGATAAGAGACAATGGGCCTCATTACAAGTTTGGCGGTAGCCTTGCCGGTAAAACCGGCAGGCTGCCGCTGAACTTGCAAATTTTACCGGCACCCGGGAATGGGCAATTATCGGGTCATTACAGCCCCGCTGGACCCGGTAATCGCCCATTCCCGGTGTCGGTAAAAAATGCTTCCCATTCCCATTTGAGCACTATAGGGCTCAATGGGAATGGTGCCGGTGCTACCATCAAGGTCTGCAGGCAGGTGCCGTTCCGCCCGCAGAACTCGGAGTATGCCGGTCCGGAAACGACAGCAAGCTTACCGGTACTGTTGTTTCCAGACCGGCATACTCGTAATGAGGCCCAATATCAGGGAAACCAAAACCACCCAAGCGTACCGGTTTCATAAGTGCATCCATCGGAATCCTAGATCTCTCTCCCTCTCCCCATGGAAAATTTCGCAGATCTATGTCTGAACAGTATCAGAACTACTCATCAAGGCCCCTGAAACCTCCGAATATTAGTATTTGTTGAGGGGGAGCATGCCAGAATTTCCAATCCACCCTTATCTCGAGTTGGTTTTCAAATGAGAGAGGTAAAGCATCGGATCAAATCCATGGCCGGACTGGGAACAAAAAGTGGTCCTGGAAAATGTTTTCAAAGTGGCCCCATATTTCGCTGAACGAGCGAGCAAAGCGCCCAACCCTTCTATTAGGGTATTGGCAGTATCCTCAAAGAAAATGTTGAATAAAATTAGTCAAAATTAGTGCATTTAAAGCATATTTTAAAGATATATGGATTAAAAAGTTAGTTTTAAATAAGTTAATGATCTCTCAAAGTAGATCTTCAATGATAGAGGGGCCGGGGATGTTCCACGTTTTGCAGATGTGAAAATCTAATTCTGGTATTAAAGGTGCCCAGACAACATGCATCCCTAATCCATTTCATCCTATTCCCGTGCTGGTAATTGCACACAGATACAATACATTCTTAAACGAGCATTGGCAATGCCATCAGTTTTGGCTTTTGTGTAGGCATGGGAAGGCATTTAACAGGCACATTTGTAGTGGTATTAACAGTCCATTGATGGTAGCAGCTGCAAAGTGGTGAGAGTATGTGGGCATATAATAGCACAGCCTGGAGAATCCCTAATGTTGATGCACAAGCTCAAACTGCTGGCTTTTCCAATGCTTGTTTTTAACAGGACTTCAGTGAAGGACAGGCATAGTACTTATAAATCGAGTGGCTGAAGGCAGACCTGGTTGACATTTTTAATTCACAAGTAGCGCTTTTACAGTTCCAATAAAATCATTAAGTCTCAGAAGACTGCTTTGAAAAAACACTGCCAGGCACTTTAGGCACACAGTTTGATGGTAAGGCTTGATAAAGCTAGCTCAAATACAGCATAGGAGGACATGTTTTGGGTGAAGAGGGGCAGAAAGTGGGCAGAAATGGCCATAGGGATTAGCAGAGCCATGGGCATTTAATGGGTGGGTAAATAACCAAACAAAATGTACAAGCTTTGTGTCCCGCCTCATATGCTATTTTTTCCTAGCTGTACCCTAATGCAATAGTTTCAGTTTATAGGTGGCACTGTAGCCAAAACTAACAAAAGGTTGACTTGGTATGAGATCAGTGAGTCATGCCAATGAAGCGCCCACAATGTTGCGACAAAGTGGCTCTGCACCTGTGCCTTCAACCATAATGGTTTGCTTTTTGGTGGCTCCGCTTCCCCAATGCCAATGTGTTTGGAAAGTTTAGGGCCTCATTCAGCACCATACATGCGGCGAAGGATTTTTTTTTTTTTACCTGTGCCCGTTTCACCTTTTTGATTGGAGTCACTGTTGTTTTGCAGAAGTGAGAGGGCTGAGTAGACGGGTTAGACACTACTCATCCTGGTACTTCTGCGGGACAGTAGTCATTTTGTCACTAGCGGGTGGAACAAGTGGCTGTAGAAAGGTCAGATGCACAAAGCAAGGTGATGAGTGAAAAGGTCCAGTATGAGGTCGTTTTCACCTCCCAGTGGGTGGACAGCACATAATGTGACAGCTTGCTGACCGCAAACTCCACATTCAAACAATAGCTACATTTTTCATTACAAAAAATTAATGTTTATCGTATTTGTATTTATTATTCTTATATAGCGCTTTACTGCAAAGCGCTTATAGCCCGGGCACTTAGGCAGACTGTCACACAAGACCTCCTGGTTTGAGGTCCCAGCTTCAAGTCCACTCTATCCTGCCTTTACCTATATTTAGCAGGGATTTCACCAACTACAACAGCAGCAAGTCAGGACAGTGATGTCAAGTAGCTACAAGAATACTTTGGTAACGTTAGGCCTAGCACAAACACGACTATTTACTAAGTCAGACAACTCAAGATACAAAAGATGTGCACAGATGCTAGGTCCACTCTAGTGGGTAATTACACAACTCACTCCATCAATCTCCACAGCCCACTGACTCATGCCCGCATTGTACACAACAGACAAATCTGTACATTGCATGCCGCACACTCGCAAATTGTAATTCCCTGCACAGGACACAACGCTCCCTGTGAAGACTCTTCCCTGTTCAAAGTAAATCATCCATGTACGAATAATGAGCAGTGTCACCAGGCCAATAACTAACATGGGGTCCTTCCACTTGACTGCAGTTGAAAGTACCTAGGTCTTAAAGTACCTACGCCTTTTCTGTTAATCGCTTTGCTTTCCATCCCATTGGTTTCCGATTGCCTTTTGTTCCCCGCCTCCCGCTGCCAATTGAAACACGTGGCCCAATTCCTTGCTCCTGTGGAATGTACCCAAAGGTTGCCGCTTATTGCCCCAAGAGCCGGCCCTTTAAACCCCAAGTCTGGCCCCTTGCCAATATACATAAATTGGCCACAAAGAAAACCAATAACCAGGACGCCAGAAATAAATAAAGTGCAAGTATTAGCAACGAGTCATAAAGAAAACAGATGAGAAACACCATATGATAATCAATGAGTCCACCCAATTACCAATCGGCCATCCAGAAATGCACTGCAAGAAATGCCAGAGGAATAGGTGGCCTGGCTACCTTACCCTGAAACAGCAACATGACCGACTGAGCTATTCCTTGAACGTGACAGAGCAGGAAAGTGCATCCATTTATAATGCCTTTCTCATCATCAAAAATTAAATAATATAAATAAGTATAAAATTGCTACTATAAAAGGTCAATGTATGCTCATACTATCTTCCACTAAAAAAAACTTCGATCTATGTTCTTGCTCTGGCATTGCCACATCCTTTGTGTCAACTCAAGATCACGCAAATTAAGGCACCACGTGCACAACAGAGTAAATAAGCACTACCACACCATTAATACATTACCATTTGTATGCTCTGTTATATCTGCAAAATAAATAACTAATGAGTGGTAGCCATGAGTGTGTGGTGGGCGCGACTCGTGCTGGCGCCATGGCAGCGCATGGCAACTTGCCGAAGTAAGCGTGCCCTCCCTTCCCTGTAACAATGTATGACCATTTGCTGTTGTTGCTCTGCATTCATGCAGTGTTACAGCCTGTACAGGCCCTGCTAGTACCATTATGGCACTACCTGGCAAATGTCTATCCCATGCCTACACAAAAGCCAAAACAGTTGGCTTTAACAATGCCTGTTTTTAAGGCATTCTTCTAACACTTTTACCAGTTATGCATTCATGTTCCCATCGGGGCTTCGTGTCTGGCCCGCATCACTCTTATAAAAATATGAAATATAAGGAATGGTATTGAGCGAGCAAGAGCGACCCCAGGCGCAGGAGAATGTGTGGTCCGGAGTGAGGGGCAGAGGACGGCGGGATAGCAGAGACGTTGCTAGGGGAGGGCTGAGGGGGCTTTAGCACCGGGTCTTTTGGTTGTAGCCCCAGATAGAAGGTCAGGGTATACAACCAAAAGACTAGCTAGCCCCGAGTCCCACCAGTCCCGGCATTAGCTTAGCCCCTGATCTTTTCCAGACCTAGCAACACCCCAGGACAACGAAAACCCTTTTTTTGTCCCGGTTTTGGGACCACCCCACAGAGTCTACTTCATGTTCTCGCTCCCTCTCCCATTCATCCCTTTGGAGGCGAAGCAACGTTATCTTCGATACGTTGGGCCTTTAGAACATGGCACGCGCCCCTGAGCTAGCTCTGTGGCAGAGGGTCTTAGTAGCTATGTCCCATAGAGGAAGTCCTTAAAAAGGGGAACCGCCATCTTGTATTGTATTCTGGAAATGTCTTCCTAGTAGCTGGGTGGCAGCTACTGCTCGTTTACCCTTCCTGCTGCTGGAAGGCTCCCCTCTCTCCAGGAGGCCGTTTTTGCTCTCTCTTGTTTTCATCAAGTTAGTCTGGGGGCTGGGGGATCCTTTCGGGTTGGGGGCCATCGAGAAAATCGTCCCCTCTGAATGTCCATTTAGTGCATTTGTGAGGGCTCTTCATCCCTCTGCTCCCTGGATATTAAATGGGCCGGAGTGGAAGTTCCCTGCGACTAAAAAGCACTTCTGTGAAGTGCTTTGGTCTTTCCCACAATCTTCAAGGCCCAACTCTATAAACGTGTTACCTTAGTCTGGTTCAGGTTTACATCCTGGAGTAAAGAGGGATTATGGTACATGCAGTTCTTTCTCCGAGGTCTGCTGACAGGGCATATAATATTCTGTTGAGACCTGTTCCTTAGCACCCCTATTGGGGAACTAAGGAATACGCTCCTCTGTGGTTGGGGGAACATGACACCAACGTCTTGGGGGACGTAGTTAAGGTTTCCCCATGGTCTTCCTCACTCTGAATCCAACGTTGACCCTCCTGGTTCCGATCTAGGTGTTCCCTCCGACCAAGGCGGAAACTCTGGGCTTCATAGTCCTTGATTTCTGGCTTTTCAGAAATGGACTAGGTGGCTTTGCTGAGGGATATCACTGGTCTCGAATACCTGGGGATGGTATCTCCAGGCACAGGTCACCATGACAGATCCCTTCGTCATAGACCCTACTGGTGCCAGGGTATTGGTGGTTTGCCAAACTAGTGGCGGTGGCACGACTCCTTGCATGGTTGCTAACACTCCCCTAATAAGGATTTCTCTACTTGGCTGTCTGTCTCATGTGGGGCCCCGAATCGTCGCCATTGTGGTAAGCTAACCTTTTCAATAAAGATACACCATTAGAATATGTATACGTGTGCATATATCTTTTCTCCTTTCAGCTTTGTTATGCTGTGTTGAATTTAACAGATGAATGAGCAATACGTTGCTGGGGTTCACAGTATGAGAACAGAAGTTGCAGCATTATAGACCTTAAGCATGTATTCGTTGGTCACCAGTGCGGCATGCAGTAAAGGTCTAGACTATCACTACCAAAAATAAGCTCTCGCCCCATGTTGCACTGGTCTTCGAACATGGACGCACACTTCTTGCTGTAGAATTGGAGTTCCTGCTAGCCACCAATCCCAGGAAGCTCCAGCCGCTTTTTCTTACATTGAGACCTAGGTTAAACCCTGTTTTCATGGGGCGTTCACACCTTTCTCTAAACAATGCGTCTCTCAGCTTTCCGTTTTTTGTTGCAGATGATATCATCATGTGTGCCGTTATAGTGTTTTCTTTTGCTCGCATTTCAGTTAAATATTCTTTGTAGTGTATAATGGCCATAATAAGTGATGGGACAGCATAGAAAAGATCCGACATATTTTGGACAAAAATCTATTTTTCTGCTTTTTATAAGGAATTTTTCCTGCCCTTTTCCTGTCACCAGCAGACGCTTAGCTTGGACACTGTGAGATGTGTTTGCCATATTTTACTGTGTGGAAGTCTCTGTTCTCTGCCCGTGAGAGGTCCCAGCTTACAGGTTTGGTTTGCACGTGCCAAGAAGCCTGCTGTTCCCATTCAGCATCAGAGAGAGGCCTTCATCCCGCATGTGTTTGGAACGGGATTATGTTTTACATATGACGTTTACATGTGTCAATGAATTAAAAACGACCATGTTGCCCTATTCTTTAACTGTCCACCTTTTCTGGAATACTAGAAAGAAAATAAATAATCGCATAGTAAATATACATGTGAAAAAAAGGGGATGCACTCACGGAACAATTAAACAATATCAATCACTTTCATTCTTATGATATCACAATGTAAAACCCATCCTGTATCATCCAACATGCTTGTCAGGGGCAGCGGGTTAGGATGCACCAGACACATTTCACTGTAACCGAGCTTTGTCGAGGGTAATTTCATTGCTTTCAGCGTCCATACTAGAAGGGGCTGAGAGAGATCTACTTTCTGCTTTGTCACTTGTGCAATGGTGTGCTGTGTCGCCATATTGAAATGAAGTCCAAATCTATACATGTTTACATACTTTCTCGCCATATTCGGTTATGTGCTTAGTCTTTAAGGCTCCCCAGGAGCACAGGATAGAGAAACAGACCCGGTGACAGATACAGCAGGAGTCAAGCAACACTCAGCGCCCTTCTATTTCAGACCTTGCACAATATTTTAGAAGGATGAATACAAAGTTCTTCATCTGCTTTACTCACCAGAATTGTTTTCTAATAACTATGTGGAGCTGTTGCTAGCTGTGAAAAAAATCAGGGGCTAAGCTAACGTAAGGACTGGTGGCACTCAGGCCTAACTATAGTCTTTTGGGTGTAGCCCCTGAGCTTCTATCCAGGGCTACAACCAAAAGACCCGGGGCTACAGCCCCCTCAGCCCCCTGCCTCCAGCAACGCCTCTGGTGGACAGCCTAAGGGAGAGCAGAAGGGGTGCTGCGGGGGGATGAGGGGGAGAGCAGGGCTCAGGCAGACCTCGTGTGAAATTTGAGCTCTGGACACACGGGGTGGGGGAGGGACAGGAACGGTACAATCTTCAGGTTTTAAACAAAACATTTTGCAGGAGAGTTTGGCAGCAGAGCTCCGCACAGGGGAACATGGTGGCGACATTTTAGGAGAAGCACACAAGACAAGGGTAAGTGCGAGTCAAAGAGAGATGGAACTGTAGAGAGGGAGAGAGACAGAATGAGAAAAAGAGCGGGAGAGCTAGGGGGTGGGGGTGCAGAGAGAAAGAGGGGGCAGAGCGAGAAAGTGACAGTGTGAGGCCCTGGGGGCCGGTTTGTGCTCACACCCAGGGCCATCATGAGGGGAGCCTGAAGCATCTTGCAGCTTACCTGAAACTCGATCTTCTTGACTTGCGTCTTGCAAGTTGCTATTGGGCCTCATGCAGCCCGGGCCAGCTCCCTGCAGTCTGCCCTGCTGACCCCTGCGCTGCCAGTGACAATGTGTGCACAGTGCACGTGACACAGCCTGAGCTGCAGCAGGGGGCCAGGGGCACGTGCAGTTCCTCTTGTGCCCAGCCCAGGATGCCTTCGTACACAGGCGCGGGGCAGGCCCAACCCAGCTGCTGGGAAGAAAAAGAATTGCAGTGCCTGCCTTGGTCGCACTGTGGTGGCAGCCAATTCAAGGCAAACCACCCAGGCATAGCTGAGGCAAAATCAATGCGATGTTCTCAATGTAGTGTATCCATCTGCTCAAAAAGAGGCCCTAAAAGCCTGAGGCCTACCGGGGGATGTCCCGGTATCCCGGTGGGGCAGTCCAGCCCTGATAAAATCTTAAAATTCCTTCTTCTCGGTTGTAGCATGTGACTCTTTCAACCGGTCTATTGCAGCATTGCTTCCCACCCACAAAACCCACTCAACTACCCTCTGTCCATTTCTCCCACATTCCATCGTACACCCACCTACTGCGTATGCTCATAAATCCTACAGGGTTGCCCAACTCTAGGCTTCGCTGGCCGGATCCATGCTGGGTTTTCAAGATACCCCTCATCAATATTCATGAGATAAATTTGCATACAATCATTCTAAATATATGCACATTTTCCCTCATGAAAGATAATGAGGGATATCCTGAAAACCCGTCAGAATTCAGGTTCTCGAGGCCCGGAGTTTGCTAACCCGGCGACTTGGTCATCCAACCATAGAAACGTACCCATCAAAAATCAACATGGTCACCTGTTCATTTCGTTTTGCCGCTATTTGTTTTATTTCCAGTTTGTATGTGGCATGATTCAGAAGGATAACAGAGGTGCAGAGGTAGATGATCGGGTGGTGAGTGAGCCACCCACATCCCCAGTTTCCTGCTTTCGGGGGTGGGAGCCACTGAACCACATGAACTGGTTCACCTCTCTGTCACTGGGTCAGCTGACATGACACATTGCTCCAGTGTGAATCACTTACAGAAGAAGTACTGACCGGTCCTATGCAGACAGGGGAGCAGTGGGTCAATGTGCTAATGTGGAGCTGAAACCCACTGTGCATTGGGGGGCCGGAACCTTCACGGTCTGAGGCATCACCCATTCAATGATGCATGGGGGGAGTAGGGATAGGGGTATTCAGTAACACACCCTCATTTCTCAATTGCCTCACTGCCTGTTTTCACTTCATGCAGTGTTGCCTATGCAGTGGTCGAAGTGAGTGGGAACGGTCGGGAGAGGTGTAACACTATTTTTATTTTTTACTGTTAACATTTCCACCCCTTTTTGCAACCATTTTCAGCATTCCGGAACTGTTCTTTGTGAAGTTAAAGCACACGTCTCAATTTTACCACTGGATGTCAGTTACAGCTAAACTGAAATCCGTTTCAACTCAATTAGATGTCAACAAGCATGACTGCCTCCCTTGAAAAATGTGGTTCATGTTTCTTCCATCAATCCTGCTCTGTCACCCCCCCGCCCCTTGCCCCAGAATCACAGTTCCACTACAGAAAGTAGGAGCAATGCATGCATGGAGAGGGGTGATGGGAGGACCCTCCCCACTGCATCTGGGCCTAAAGTCCCTCTCATGCAATAAGATGTGCTCGGCTCACCTATATAAAACCAGTTAGGAAGAGAACTGCCCTACTCTAGTTGTGCACTGAAGGAAGACCACATTTCCTTTCTAGGTGCCTCCCATATGGAGGAAATACAGCACCTTTCCTCTGGTCCCTCAGGTTGCACTTTTCCCATATATTACTGAGTTCTGACCTATGGGGAGGAGGCAACAGAGAAACAAAGGTGACACAGGCAACACCCCGGCTGTGAGGTAAGCACCCTGTTTCCCTCCAGGAGCAGCAGGGAAAAGAGTCAAGGGCTTGGCTGTGCAGAAGTATCGACCAGGCAAGAGAATCCAGAGTCATGAGTTAGAAAGTGGGGTCAATCCTCCCCTATCTCTCCCACCCTTATTAGTACCAGAGCCACTTGCCAAAAACACCACCTGCCTCCTGCCCTGCTCCTAGCATACACCTCCTAAAGCAGCTTTGGAAGAACATATGAAAACCCCAAGATATTCAGCAGAGAAAGTCCACGCTCAAGAGGACTCTGATTTCTCAAAGAGCCACCCTTTAGAACTTGGTATTCCTGCTTTTAAATCCATGAAGATTTCCTTTCTGAAAAGGCACATGTTGCAATGCACTCCCCCACCCTAGGAAATTGAGAAAACTAAAATCAGTGTCACTATGAAATTCCTGATTCCTGATTCCTGTGTCCCTTGTCAGAATTCTGAGCACCCCGATGCTATACATTGATGTACAACCGAAGGCCCTCAGTTATAATACCTCCACCCAATAACTTGGCCCTTTTCCCAAAAAGCTTCCAACTGGAACTGAAACTGAAAGCGCACCCCCTGAAAAGGACGCTGCCCAACATGGTGCTCACCCTGACACTGTGTGCTTTGCTTCAAAGCGTGCCCCCGATTGTCCACTTGGCACTGCTTCCACCATCGGTGGACAGGTTTTCTTACCCCCCCATTTCTAAATGGTTACTTTGATTATACAACATGGTGCTCCTGTTAAATGTTATAACCGTGTCCCCAATAAAGTTAATTTCCGGCGTTGCAGTTTCTTCAATAAATCAAATGTTTGTTTGCTGCTGTGATGGGAAACATACAAAAAGAACAGTGTATTTAATTAATGGCAGTGTACTTGAGATCATCACTCTTTTTAACAGGCCATCTCACCAACGCACCCACTCACTATTTTGGCACAGGTTTATCTCCGATACCTGCCTGCCACAGCCTTCTGAAACTTTCTAATTTTTCACAGCTGACTGTGCGAGGAATTCGACCATCCGCACGGGGAGTGCGTGATCGCCTGTGCTTTTTTGATTTAAAAAAAAAATGAAAATGTATGATGGTAGATCAGCCTCCTAAAATTTTAACAGACCTGCGTCAGGCTTGATCGCAGAATGGACAAGAGGAAGACAGCACTAACACCGCTTGGATATGCAATGTGTCAACTTGAAACTAGTTCCCACCCCTCTGTATGAAGGACAGTGAAAGGCATGTCTGGGTGCACTATTTACCATAGGCAACCCCTGCAGAGCAGACCCCTGTCAGAGGGATGAAGTATGTGATTTGAGTGAGACAGAAGTTTGTTCTCACCACAAACTTCAATGGAGACCTGCGCTTTGGTCAAGAGCCACAGAGGGCTCAGTTAATCAGGGAGATACTTTGATCTACAAAAGACAGGAAGATGGGTGGGACTTAGGAGTACTTGTTGTCACCTCTTACCTTTCATGTTACAAAGCACTCTGGTCCTGACCTCACGCATAACAGAAGATTGTTGGTAGGGAACCAAGATTGATTCATTGAGGTAAGCTTAGCCTGCACCAATCACTGAGGCCCATTTGGCTTTAAAAGAGGGCTGAGCCCCTAACTTAGCAGATCATCAGACGACTTTGAAAGGAATAAGAAGAAGGACTAATTTGTACCTTGGCTGAATGTACAGTCTACCTTACATCTTCCGCCAGTGAAGGAAGGCCAGGATTTCCAAGAGGGAAGCAAGATCCCTCCCCTAAACATCTCCCAGGGAACAGAGGGATGTACTGGACACAGAGGACCCGTCCAGCAGCGCCAGAACAGCCGTACACAGCGTGCCCTGCTAGGTTCTGCCAGCAGAATTCCTAGGTAGGAAATTCCACAGAGTCTCTGAACAAAGGACAAGGCTGTTGCCTGCAAACACTCTCATCAGCTTTGGGACATCCGCCTTAAAGGGCGACACAAGCCCTGTGCAGAAGCTGCAAGCATCCACCAACATCCATCTTTTAAGGACATTTTCGAGGCAGTTGAGCCCTGGAACCGCAACAGGCTGCACCACTGACTGTTGTCACGCTGCAGTCACTAAAGCCATCTGAGACTCCTCGACCAGCATTCTAGATCCGCCAACCAGCACAGTGACAGCAATTCTTGACCCCGAGCTGACGTGTAGGCAAGCCTGCAGCTGTTCGTGCAGCCTCGCTTGCCGAACTGCATGCTGCCTGATACCGACAACTTTCTTCCATCTTGAACTCTGTCGCAGTAGCTGCAAAGCGTCCTGGAACCGACTCACTGCTGTTGAGCATCAAGATCATCACAAGCACCAGGTACATTGTGTATATGTCCCCCTGGTCCTTCTCCGAAGGCCCCTAGTGACATTTATGACCCCTTTCCTCTTGGTGCTGAAACCAAATAACCTTGAACAGTTAAGACTGGTTGCTTCACCAACCACCCTCCTGTCAGTATCCAGAGTGCTTACCTTTCCTTCGTGAAACTGTCTGTCCTCTGTGTTCCTTTACAAGGTGAGTTGTATTTTGTAGTGTGCTAGAACTGTCTTTTGGGATAGTAATAAAGTAATAAAGTAGATATTTGGATACAACCTTGACTGGACAGGCCCTTTTATCATTGGGTAATAATTGTATTTATGCTGTGTTTCAACTAACCAACGATCCACGAGATAAGCCTGCTGTTCTATCTACGTTACCAAAAATTGGACAAGGAGGTTTGCAATTTACTTGTGTTTCCACTCTGTTTGGATGCCTTCTGGTGTACTGGAGGTGTGGGGCTGATTGATGGTTTAGGAACCGATATACATCCTGGACCACTGGTGTCCCGGAAGTTGATTCGTCACAGCCTGCGCACTTGTCATTGGGGTCGAAGAGATGACGCCTGCATGCCCCAGAACAAACAGCACAAAGACAGTGTCACATAAATATCCTTTTTAGCCCATAGGTGTTTAGGCGTATGTCATATCCGGAACGTTGGAGCACCCAAAGGCTGCACAGGTATACCCCTAATTCAACAGTGAATTGGGAACCAGATACAATCTGTCACTGTTATTTTATTGTTCCCTGTATACAGAAGCCACTAGCACTATTGAGTTTTGTTTTTTTGTAGGGTCGGTTTACTGATCCTACCCAACGTCAATATTATACCTCTCAATCATTATTACACCTCATTTTCACGCAGCACCATCCTCTTGCAGCCTAACAGGATCCAGTGCATGTGTGCAGTATGCAGTGCAGCTAACATCTGAAACGCTGAAGGAGTTCATGGTTTTACCTGTTTCATATACTGGGTGATGTTGAAGTCTTTTCAAGGACGTAGGCTTTCAGGCGACCTACGTTCACATTACATGGGTAGGCCCGAGGATATGATATGATAGGTTATTTATAACCAGCGGACCGGGAATCTAACCTGTGTTGCTCTGAGTCGCCTTGCTTCCAAGGCGAGCACATTGCCACTGAGCTATCCTCCTGAAAAAGGATAGGACGTATGCCTAGGAATCCATCCATCAGATGAGGAATGGTGTCTGCAGTTCGGATCTCCTTTCCAGTATTGGCACTGTTGTAATTTGTGTTTGATCCCTCAAGCTGCCATAGCAAAGATTTTTATCATTTGGACTTACACCATTACTGCACCCCGATCACTGCGACCCTTAAATTGCTGACTTTTGTTTATATTTTGATCCACTTTACACCACATATATATGTGGGGGGTAATGCTGTATAATGCAAGTAGGAGGCTGTGGGGGTCTTCCCCCGCATATATATGTGGTGTAAAGGGGGTCAGAATAAAAACAAAAGTCGGCAATTTCAGGGTTTCCGTGATGAGGGTCACAGTAATCAAATAGATCCTATCATTCTAAATGTGTGCACACTGAAATGAACAAGGGGGTTCAGTCCAGTGACTTCATCTGTGTAAAGAAAACTCTGAACCACTGATTGGGCAGGGTGTCTGTAGTCGAGGTGATCTGGCTGAAGGCCTACCTGTTACGCTCACCTGATTCCCACGGGGGCGTCGATCTGGACTGGGCCGCTGTTGCTTCCACCAGAGTAACACGTAGAGCTGAGATGACAGACTGGACAGACCCACTTAGCTTCGTTTGTTGGACTCGTACGAATATCTTTCTGCAATGGAGGAAGGGAATTAACCTCCCGTAATCTGAGCATTAATCCGCCTTCCCACTCCCCTTGTCTGCCCACAGAACACTCCTGAAGTTCCCTCTTAATCTCACCTGAAGATTTGGAAAGATGAACTCTCCATCCTGCGTCGAGCGCAGGGGCGCGTAGACGACCAGTTACTTCACTGGCGTGGAGGAATTGGTGAGTTCCAGTATTGACTTTAAGTCCAATTGTTCGTAAGAGTTCAAAAGTCTGATCTTCACTCTGCCAGATTCCTTGCAGGTTGCAGATTTAAACCACCAGAAGAGTTCCAAGTGGCAATTGGTAAGATCCTGGTAAGTCTATTGTGGTTCTCCCCTTTGGGGCCGGGGTACAGCGATGATGCAGAATTAACTGCGCCGACCCGAAATGAGGTGAGTACCCCCTGTGGTAAATCAGGTAAGTCTTTGGGGTTAGGTTGTATTGTCCTTGTTTTTTCCCCTTAGGGGCCGGGGTGCGGCGGTGATGCGGAATTGACTGCGCCGACCCGAGATGAGGTGAGTACCCCCCTGCGGTAAATCAGGTAAGTCTTTGGGGGTGGTTTGTATTGCCCTTGCTCACCTATCTGTTCTTGTCTCCCCCAGGTGTTGAAGAATGGCCTGGAGATGCTGGATTCGCGATGGAGTAAAGGAATGCAGCCCCGGTTGGTGAGTTCAGCGGAGCTCTGCGAGGGGCGTGGCAATGCACCTGAGAAGGCTTCTCTCTTCCAGATCGACGATGTGCTGGGTCAAGGATTCAGTTAAGGGTTTTGTTCTGACCTTTTCTCCTTCTCCTTTTCTTGTTCCAGATGTACCAGGGCTGAAGCGGGCGTGGCTGAAGACTGGAGCTGCTGAAGACACGGTGAGCGTTACGCTGCAGCAAGCAGAATAACGCGAAGCACGTGTGGCTGTCCGGGTGTGGCTTAAATAGCCTTGGAAGAAGTCCCAGGTAAGTATTCTTCCACAGCCCCACCCGAGAGGAAAGGAGTCCCTGAGGTAAAGTAGTCCCTTTAAGCCTCATTTGGCTTGTGGCTTCGTGCAGCATGGTCTGCATCAGGTAGGTATGCAGCATGGTCTGCAACAGGTAAGATTTCTGTAATGAGCCTGGCGCCCATGGCGCCAGGACTGACTTTATTCTTATAAGTCTGGCGCCATAGGCGCCAGGACTGTAGCCAAAGAGCCCCTAACTGGGGTTTTTGGGCATGCTTCAAGTGGCATGATGCCTGCTTCCGGGGTTGCTGGGCCTGGTCTGGCTTTCCGGGGGCAGGCATCGTGACAGTACTCCCCCTCAAGTCCCCTCCTAAAGCTGTTCTCCCTCTCGGCCTTGGTTTGTCTGGAAATTCTTGGTGGAACCTTTTCACTAATTGAGGTGCATGCACATGGTCACTAGGCTCCCAAGATCTTTCTTGTGGACCATAACCTTTCCAATCAATGAGATAGAAGAGTTTTGATCTCACCCTTTTGGAGTCCAAAATATTCTTGACTTCGAATTCGGGTTCCCCGTCTATGAGGATAGGTTCAGGTGGGGTGGTTAGTCTAGTTCCTGGTTGCACAGGCTTCAAAAGAGACACGTGAAAAACAGGATGAACACGCATATGACCAGGCAGGTCCAACTTGACGGCCACTGGGTTAATAATAGCCTTAATAGAATAAGGTCCCAAGTACCTGGGGTTAAAAGTCTGTGTTCCCTTGAGTGGTAAGTACTTGGTGGCTAACCATACTTGGTCCCCTACTTGGTATTGCGGTGCTTCACTCCTGTATTTATCAGCATCCTTCTTGTATTTATCCTTAGCCTTTTGTAAATGTGCAGTTGCCTCTTTAAAGGTTTGTGTGATAACAGCGTGGAGATGGTCCACCGCAGGCATCTCTAAATGCTGGGGAGAATCTAAGTCTGAGGTTCGAGGATGGTGACCATATATGGTAAAAAAAGGGCTTTGTTTAGTTCCTGAGTGTACAGAATTATTGTATGCATACTCGGGGATCCAAAGAATGTCTTTCCAATCCTCCTCAGATTGATGTAGCATACAACGTAGGTATTGCTCAAGAGTCTGGTTGGTTCTCTCAGTTTGACCGTCGGTCTGGGGATGGTGGCTGGTTGAAAGCCTAACATCAATTTGTGCCAACTGGCAGCACTTCCTCCAAAAATGTGAAATAAATTGACTTCCCCGGTCTGAAATTAACACGGAAGGAAAGCCATGTAGACGGACAACATTGTCAAGGAACTCCTTGGCCAGGATTGAAGCTGAAGGTATTCCTTTTAAAGGAATGAAATGGGCCATTTTAGAAAAAAGATCTACAATAACTACAATGGTGTTATAACCTTTGCACGAGGGTAAATCCGTGATAAAGTCTAATGACAAGGTATGCCAAGGAGTAGGTGGTATGTCTAACGGTTGTAATAATCCAGCAGGTTTTTTCTTTTCCCCTTTATTTTGAGTGCAAATGCCACAAGACATGACAAACAACTTGACATCTTTTCGCCAGGTGGGCCACCAAAACTGTTTCTTGATTTTGGCTTCAGTTTTAGCAATGCCAGGATGTCCTTCCATCAAGATGTCGTGGTAATGAGAAATGACAAGTTTCTGTAGTTCCTCTAGTGGCAAAAATAGCCTGGCTTGGTAATAAGGTAGATTGTTGGTGACAGAAAACTCTGGGCCTTTCCTTGCCCAGCCCTGTAAGGCATCGGAATCAAAGAGTTGATGGACCTTTTCTTGAATGTCCTCCAGAGAGTGTATGGATGTCAGACCAAGGATCCTCTGTTCAGGAATTATGGGTACAGGTTCTAAAGCTTTTTCTGTTTCTCCCATTCCTATTCGGGACAGGGCGTCAGCTTTTCCATTTTTCCAACCTGGTCGATAGGTTATTACAAAATCAAACTCGGCGAAGAACAATGCCCAACGGAGTTGGCGTGAAGATTGGGCCTTGGCTACCTTTAGGTATTGTAAGTTGCGGTGATCAGTGATGACCATAATGGTATGCCTGGCGCCCAGCAGATAGTGCCGCCAAGCCTTGAAGGCGGACTTGATGGCCAACAGTTCCTTGTCGGTTATAGCATAATTTAATTCGGGAGCCGAAAAGTTTCTTGACCAAAACGCCACTGGGTGCAGCTGGTTAGTTTCGGGATCCTTTTGGGAGGGCACTGCTCCCATAGCTGAACTGGATGCATCTGTTTCCACTATGTAGGGAAGCTCTGGGCGCGGGTGTCGTAATACAGGAGCGGACGTGTATTTCTTTTTTAACTCTTCGAAGGCGTTCTTGGCTTCATCTGTCCATGTAAAGCGTTTATTCTTTCGCAATAGTGTTGTAATGGGATGTACAATGTGTGAGAAGTCCGGGATAAACCTGCGGTAGAAATTGGCAAAGCCGAGCATGCTTTGAACTCCTTTGACTGAGCTTGGCGAAGGCCAATTAAGAATTGCGTCCACCTTCCGTGTATCCATCCGGATTCCTTTCGGGGTCAGAATAAATCCAAGAAACTCTACTTCCGTAGTGTGAAAGATGCACTTTTCCAGTTTAGCATATAACTTATACTGGCATAACTTTTCTAGGACTGCTCGGACGTGCTTTACATGATCGGAATCTGATAGGGAGTATACTAAGATATCGTCGATGTAAACGACTACACAAACATCGATGAGCTCTCGGAAGACATCGTTCATGAAGAACTGGAAGGCTGCTGGTGCGTTACACAGTCCGAAAGGCATCACCTGGTACTCAAATAATCCGTACTTGGTGCGAAAAGCAGTCTTCCATTCGTCACCCTCTTTGACGCGTATCAGATGATATGCCCCCCGAAGGTCTAGTTTTGTGTATATACAAGCGTTCTTTACCTGGTCTAGTAGTTCAGGGATCAAAGGCAATGGGTACCGATTCTTGATAGTTATCTGATTCAGCGCGCGGTAGTCAATGCATGTTCTAAGGTCGCCTTCCTTTTTTGGCACGAAGAACAAAGCGGAAGATGCAGGGGACTTGGACGGGCGGATGAAGCCATTAGCAAGATACTGGTCTAGGTACTGGCGCAAGTGGAGATTTTCAGGTTCCAGGAGGGCATAGATTCTGCTGCAAGGTGGTTGTGCTCCTGGTATGAGATCTATATGATAATCATACGATCTGTGCGGTGGTAAGGTGTTTGCCTGCTCCTTTTGAAAGACATCCTGAAAGTCTTGGTATTCAGCAGGTAATTGTATGGCAGCTGGGATTATTGGGGCCAGTACTGAATTCAGAGTTCTCTTTGGGTAACAGGTGTTAGCACATTCTGGGAAGGTTAGTCGCTTCTCTCGCCAATCAATACAGGGATTGTGTTTTTCCAACCAAGGGATTCCCAGTATCAGTTGAAACTGTGGAGCCTTGATTAAATCAAACACCATAACCTCTCGGTGTCCATCCTGACCCAGCAAAGTCATCTCTGCAGTGGAATGAGTTACGGGCCCAGAGGCAATTTCAGTTCCATCAACAGTGGTGACGACATCGGTAGTGGTCTTTCGGGTGAGAGGTAGATTCATCCTGGAAGCCAATCCATAGTCCAAATAGTTTCCTATGGCTCCACTATCTACGTACGCCTTTACCGCGTGCATGCGTGATGGCTGCTCTGGATCTATAAGGACCATGGGTATGGTGAAATGCGAGGTCAGAGTGTCCTTCTTTAAGCTCGGCAAGCTGACCTCTACGCTTGCCGGGCGTGATCGTTTCCCGAGTCAGGTTTCAAGTGGTTTTCGTCTGCTGCTCCTATAGTTTTCTTGGGTGGTTTTACAGGGCAGTTCCGAGGGAAATGACCAGTAGCTCTGCAATATAGACATAATTGCTGTTGCCGTCTTCTTTCCCTTTCCTTCTGGGTTAAGAGTCCTCTAACTTCCCGATTTGCATGGGTTCTGAGGCATCTACCCCCTTCGAGGGTACGTAGGTTTTAACCAAGACCTTGTTTTCAAACTTGGTTTGATCAGTCTTTCTGGTTTGAAGTCTGTGATCTAACTGGACCACAAAATCTATATATTCAGCACAGTCTAAAGGCGGGTTCACGACTTGGGCTAAAACATCCTTGAGTTCTCCCCGAAGCCCTCAATGGAATAATGTAATTCGCTTCGCTTCAGGCCATTCGGTTTCCACAACTAATCTATTGAAAGTTGCAATGTAAGATAAAAGATCCTGATTACCTTGCCGTAAGGATAAAAGTTCGTTATCCAAAGCCTGTCCTTGGGAATGTCGGGCAAACAGTCTTTCCATGCTAGTTCGAAAACTTTGGAAATCTCGAAGAATCGGGTCATCCTGATTTACTAGCGGAATGGACCAGTCCGCTTCACTGCCGCTGAGATATGACAGTACAAAAGCTACCTTGGCTTGATCGTTTGGGAAAGCTCCAGGTCTACATAAAAAGTGTAAGCAACATTGATTCATGAATATAGCAAACCTTTTAGGGTCTCCGGCAAAGCGTTCAGGCGGAGCCAAGGGAACGGCTCCAGGAAGGTTTATCTGCACCGGGTTACTCGGTGGCACCGGAGCTGGGCTGGCCACGAGTCCAGGTAGAGGTGTTTGTCCAGCCTGGCTTTGTAATAGCTGTCTGGCCAAATCATCAGTTCGTTCTTTTGATCCCTCCTGAGGGCATTGGTTTCCTGGCGGGCAGAGTGCACTTCGGCCCTTAGTTCCCCTAATAATTGGGCCAACTGATCGGTTTCCGAGGTCTCCATGACGCCCAGGTGGGTATTTGTGGGTAGGCTTCGTGTTCTGTTACGCTCACCTGATTCCCACGGGGGCGTCGATCTGGACTGGCCCGCTGTTGCTTCCACCAGAGTAACACGTAGAGCCGAGATGACAGACTGGACAGACCCACTTAGCTTCGTTTGTTGGACTCGTATGAATATCTTTCTGCAATGGAGAAAGGGAATTAACCTCCCGTAATCTGAGTGTTAACCCGCCTTCCCACTCCCCTTGTCTGCCCACAGAACACTCCTGAAGTTCCCTCTTAATCTCACCTGAAGATTTGGAAAGATGAACTCTCCATCCTGCGTCGAGCGCGGGGGCGCATAGACGACCAGTTACTTCACTGGCGTGGAGGAATTGGTGAGTTCCAGTATTGACTTTAAGTCCAATTGTTCGTAAGAGTTCAAAAGTCTGATCTTCACTCTGCCAGATTCCTTGCAGGTTGCGGATTTAAACCACCAGAAGAGTTCCAAGTGGCAATTGGTAAGATCCTGGTAAGTCTATTGTGGTTCTCCCCTTTGGGGCCGGGGTACAGCGATGATGCAGAATTAACTGCGCCGACCCGAAATGAGGTGAGTACCCCCCTGTGGTAAATCAGGTAAGTCTTTGGAGTTAATTTGTATTGTCCTTGTTTTCCCCTTAGGGGCCGGGGTGCGGCAGTGATGCAGAATTGACTATGCCGACCCGAAATGAGGTGAGTACCCCCCTGTGGTAAATCAGGTAAGTCTTTGGGGGTGGTTTGTATTGCCCTTGCTCACGTATCTGTTCTTGTCTCCCCCAGGTGTTGAAGAATGGCCTGGAGATGCTGGGTTCGCGATGGAGTAAAGGAATGCATCCCCGGTTGGTGAGATCAGCGCGGCTCTGCGAGGTGCGAGGAAATGCACCTGAGAAGGCTTCTCTCTTCCAGATCAACGATGTGCTGGGTCAAGGATTCAGGTAAGGGTTTTGTTCTGACCTCTTCTCCTTCTCCTTTTCTTGTTCCAGGTGTTCCAGGGCTGAAGCGGGCGTGGCTGAAGACTGGAGCTGCTGAAGACACGGTGAGCGTTACGCTGCAGCAAGCAGAATAACGCAAAGCACGTGTGGCTGTCCGGGTGTGGCTTAAATAGCCTTGGAAGAAGTCCCAGGTAAGTATTCTTCCACAGCCCCACCCGAGAGGAAAGGAGTCCCTGAGGTAAAGTAGTCCCTTTAAGCCTCATTTGGCTTGTGGCTTCGTGCAGCATGGTCTGCATCAGGCAGGTATGCAGCATGGTCTGCAACAGGTAAGATTTCTGTAATGAGCCATAGGCGCCAGGACTGTAGCCAAAGAGCCCCTAACTGGGGTTTTTGGGCATGCTTCAAGTGGCATGATGCCTGCTTCCAGGGTTGCTGGGCCTGGTCTGGCTTTCCGGGGGCAGGCATCGTGACACTACCTTCCTGTACCACTGGTTCTAAAAACTGTGCTGAAAGTGACAGTGTGAAGCCTGTTATTCCATATATGCCACTGTAACACTGACACTTAGGCTCCTGTGAATCAGGACACATGATGTCGTAGCCCTCGGAGGCTGCGCTTCGCACTGAATCCCCTCTGGGTGCAAATAATGCACATCAACATTGCACACAATGGGCCTCATTAAGAGTTTGGAGGCAGTCATGCCCTTAATAAGGGCATGACTGCCTCCAAACTCGAGTCCGGGTCCGTGGTCCCTGAATGGGGAAATACCGGGCCATTTCGACTTTGGAGGGCCCGGTATTTCCCCATTCAGGGAACCCGGACCATCCCCATTCCCATTTGAGCACCCATAGGGCTCAATGGGAATGGGGAGGGAGCTAACAACTGGCCCGTTAATAGCAGCCTGTTGTTAGCCCCCTGGTCCCCTCGCGAGACCCGCAAAGGACGTCTGGTCTGACCAGACGTCCAGAGCGGGTCCCGCAAGGGGACCTCGTAATAGGGCAGAATGGGTTTAACGGCACCGGCAGCTCTACCGGCGCCATTAAACCCATTCCGCCAGGGTCGTAATGAGGCCCAATGTAACTTTGCCTTTTCTGCCACCTTTACTTTCAGCCCTACTGTCCTCTGTTAGGACCCTATGATCAATGGGAAATTAATACAGTTATTTGGCTGGTAATAAAGGTTTTCTTGTGTGGGTGAGCCCTTTGAAGTAAAAGGCTTTTCATGATGTTGGCATTCTCCAAAAAAGCTAAATTGAGAGGCATGACCTACTGTACTGTATTATTATAATTGTATTTATTGAGCGCCGACCTGGCTTCGAGAAGTAACGGAGCGCTTTACAGAGGTATACCACAAAACAGATACACAATGGAGTGTATACAACAGCATCTTTGTGACCAGGGAATCGAAATCTCAGAATATCGTGCCCAGCTCTACAATTACCTCAAAAACCGGATGATGGCCATTGCACCAAACCTTACAATTATGGTTGGAGAATTGGTTGGAGCCAGACTCGTTGCTCACGCAGGTATTTTTGTTTAACTCTAAAGTGTACACTGCTAGTTTAGTGGAGTGGGCTGGGGGTTCTTGTTAACTGTACTGCCTAACTACAGTTTGGGGATCTGGATATTCATTTAATGTCCTTAAAACCAGCGGAGTATTACTTTGTTTTTCTAAATAAGCACTTCTGAGTTACTGGCCCGATTTCCAACTGAGACTAGTGTCGAGTAGAAAGCCCACTTTTGTGATAGTTGAGATGGATTTCCAAAATCGACTCTGGGTGAAGGATTTTGGGAGGCTACCCTATTATGGTGAACAGGAAGAGACTGATTAGTCAAACCCAACCACGTTAAAGTAGCAGAGCGCAGAGACTCTAGTCTCGGGAGGGCTGTGAGTGGTCTAAGGCTACAATGATTCGACACAGAACAGGACCAATAATTCAAGTGCAATGATTTATTAGACCTTCAAATTGCACACAAGTAAAACCTAGTCTAATATTGTCACTTATTAAAAAAGCAATATATAAATTTGCCTTTAAGAGAAGAGAGCATGATTTCAATGACCATTGAAACACAGGTAAGTATGCATGAAATTCAGTAAAGGCACTTTAGAATAACCACAAAGCAGTTTCCCCTTACATTTAATGATTCCAACCCTACAATGGTTTCGAGCCTTGTGGCCTAATGTTATCAGTGCCAAAGTTCTACTTTTTAGGTAGCTTGATTAAGCAATTTGAATGATTTATAAAAGTCAAAAAGGTAAGCAATCGAATTGAAATCCGTCACTTGGATAGGTTTAAGAAGTGATCCTTGACAAGGCCTTCAACCAAAGTCCATAGAGTAATTTAGGTACAGGATTTTACGCTTCTGTGTAACCCTATGGATAACAGGGCGAGAGGGATGGCTGACCCGGACGAAGGGACGGGGGTGGGGGGACTTCATGTGAGGAAGACTGATTACAACAGGAGTCGCCATGGTCTGGCAGTCACAGGCGAGCCTCCGGGGAGGAACAAAGGAGCAGGTCCTGCACAGCTTCAGTTGATGCAAGCATGCGGAAAATCCAGGCGCAAGCATTTAGTACAAGCTGACTATCCTAAGGATGCATTCTGAAAGGTGACTGCTGCAGCGAGGTGGCCCGGGAGAGAGCTGGTCAGTCCCCGGTTAGTCCTGAAGCACAAATCCTTGAGCAGGGGTCGATACTAGTTGTTCCCACATGTCCAGGGGTCAAAGCAATTTCTTGATCAGGACAGAAGACCAGGGGTTACACCTCTGGTTTTCAGCAGGACCTCTCTTTGTAGGGGTCTTGGCTATAATCTGTCGAATGGCTGCAGGAGTCCTTTTATCTAGGATTTGGACTGCCACCAGGTCCTCCATTGGTTAAGGCTTTGCACCATTCCAACTGGCAGGGGCTGTCCAAGGAATTTAACAAGGGAGACTATCTCACAGTACTGATTCTTAGGGACTGATCAGTTCCCCCTAAGAATTGGCAACAAGCAAGAGTAGTAAA
The DNA here is from genome assembly GCF_040938575.1 of Ambystoma mexicanum. Taxonomy (NCBI): domain Eukaryota; kingdom Metazoa; phylum Chordata; class Amphibia; order Caudata; family Ambystomatidae; genus Ambystoma; species Ambystoma mexicanum. Next base: position 139,614,808 of record NC_090930.1, on the reverse strand, counting down.
GCTTGGAGCTTTACTGCAAACCATAGCGAAAAGGAAGGGTGTCCCATAAAAGATTTTGGGTGGTGGGGTGAAGCGGCAAAATATTTTACTCTCGTTCAGTTGAAGGGTGTGTTCAAGCATCCACTTTTAGTGAGCTGATGAAATGCTTAGATGAAGTAATGTTGGGGCACTTTACTGGGCGTCATCGGAATAGGAGTATCTTTTCCTAGTTCATAAGGCCATTATGAGCGGACCCCTGGCAGGGTAAGGAGTCTCCTGACCCTCACCTCCCAAGAAGGCAAATTTTAAAATAAACACATGGCGCTTAAAAGCACCATCCATTGTGCACTCGGCGCGTGGTTTGTCTCCCCGGGGCTGGCCGCTTCCTTGTTTACCTTGTGCCCCCCTCCCCGTCCCGATTGGCCCATCCAAGATAATGAAAATAAAAAGAACCAAACAGAGGCCGCTGCTCGGCTCGGCTCGAGCAGCACCCTGCTATTATCAGCAGACCCCTGGCAAGGTAAGGAGTCTCCTGACCCTCACCTCCCAAGAAGGCAAATTTAAAAATAAATACAAGGCGCTTAAAAGCACCATCCATTGCGTACTCGGCGCGTGGTTTGTCTCCCCGGGGCTTGCCGCTCCTGGTTTCCCTTGTGCCCGCCTCCCCGTCCCGATTGGCCCATCCAAGATAATGAAAAAAAAAGAACCAAACAGAGGCCGCAGCGACTCTCGGCTCGAGCAGCACCCTGCTATTATCAGCAGACCCCTGGCAAGGTAAGGAGTCTCCTGACCCTCACCTCCCAAGAAGGCAAATTTAAAAATAAATACATGGGGCTTAAAAGCACCATCATTGCGCACTCGGCGCGTGGTTTGTCTCCCCGGAGCTGGCCGCTTCCTGGTTTCCCTTGTGCCCGCCTCCCCGTCCCGATTGGCCCATCCAAGATACTGAAAAAAAAAAAAGAACCAAACAGAGGCCGCAGTGACTCTCTGCTCGAGCAGCACCCCGCCATTATCAGCGGACCCCTGGCAAGGTAAAGAGTCTCCTGACCCTCACCTCCCAAGAAGGCAAATTTAAAAATAAATACATGGCGCTTAAAAGCACCATCCATTGCGCATTCGGCGCGTGGTTTGTCTCCCCGGGGCTGGCCGCTTCCTGGTTTCCCTTGTGCCCACCTCCCAACCCGCCCACTGCACCCGGTTTGGCCCACACACCCCATATCAAGAACATCCCAAGGCAGCCCTCTGCCCGGCAGCCCCCGCGGCGAAGGACCACGAGGCAAAAGGCGGCTCCTACATTGGCGGCTCAAAGATGTGTCTGCAGGTGTCTGCAGAGGACGCCAAGGAAGCCAGCAGTCAACAGACACCAACAAAAACTGTGAGTGTGGCATGGGTGGGGAGTAGAGCAATCACTCTACTCCAGAAAACCCCTGCCACTCTACCTTACCTCCAAATAACATAGAGTGCCATAATATTAGCACGTCCACACTTATATAGAACTGTGAATATTAGCATGTCCACACTTAGATAGAATTGTGAACATTGGCCTACGTCTTATCTAGATAGAATTGTGAATATTAGCATGTCCACACTTAGATAGAATTGTAAACATTGGCCTGCGTCGCATCTAGATAGAATTGTGAATATTAGCATGTCCACACTTAGATAGAATTTGAATATTAGTATGTCCACACTTAGATAGAATTGTGAACATTAGCCTGCGTGAATATTTAGCATGTCCACACTTAGATAGAATTGTGAACATTAGCCTGCGTCGCGTCCGGACAGAATCGTGAATGTTAGCATGTCCACACTTGGATAGAATTGTGAATATTAGCCTGCGTCGCGTCCGGACAGAATCGTGAATGTTAGCATGTCCGCACTTAGATAGAACTGGTAAATATTAGCATGTCCACACTTGGATAGAATTGTGAACATTAGCCTGCATCGCGTCCGGACAGAATCGTGAATGTTAGCATGTTGTCATGATCTCTGCATCCAAAAGGTCAGGGTTTTCCCAACTCCCTTGGAAGCAGATCCATAACCCAGGTTCCGAGTGCCAACCAGTCCCAATTGGGACCTTTTGGACCCAGTCCTGGCGCCAGTGGCACCAGGCTCATAAATATGCCCAGTCCCAGCGCTGGAAGCGCCGGGCTCATAATGCTTGGGTGGACTTACCTGCAGCAGACCATGCTGCTTACTTGCCTGCCAGTTGAGTCTCTGATCCTCTTCTGTTTGGAACTACTTTTCCTGTTGGGTGGGGCAGGAGCCACTCCCTAGATTCAGAACACTGGAACTCTTCTCGAAAGCAGGAACTCTTTCTTACCTAGGCGTGGCTGTGGAAGGAGACACCTAAGCACTACAGGAGGCTATTTAAACCACACCCGATGGATGAATCTTGCTTTGCGTTATTCTGCATCCTCAGCAGCAGAACGCTCATTGTGTCTTCTGCATCTGATCCTGGGCCTAAGGAAAAAGGCTTACCATTCTGAATCCAGTCTTCAGCAACACCTATAAAGACAAGAAAGAACAGGTTAGCATTACGGTCTTCAGTGACAGCTCTTCACTTGCCTGGTCCATCGGCTGTCACCAAAGCCTCGCACTGCATTCCGGCATCTGAAAGACAAAGGCTTACCTACTCTTCGTGCGCTCCGGAGGTCTTCACACTGCATTCCGGCATCTGAAAGACAAAATCTTACCAACTCTTCGCACGCTCCGGAGGCCTTCGGCGCTGCATCCCGCATCTGAAAGACAAAACAAGCTGCGTTTAAAGACATTGGGGAACTTTAATACTCACGTGCCATTACTCCTTTCCACATCTAACCCAGTGGGTATTCCGGCACCCTGCAGCCGCCCCGAACTTGTACCTGCAAAATAAAAAGACAGTTAGAGCGCATCGTGAAGCAGGCAACAAGCGCTTACTTACGTGCTTCCAGGCGCTTCTATTCATCACACGGGCTCCATCTTCAACTCACTTCAGCCCGCCATCCGCCATCGCCGGAACCCTGCAAAACAAGAGACATCATTACTAAAGACTTTAAAGACATTAGAGTTACTCGAAACTTACCGTTCGTGCAGTAAACGACGGACAGAAGTCCTCTGAAGTCAAGAGGCCTGCTCCCCTTATCCAGTGAAGAAACTGGTTACAGCACCCTGCCTCGAGGCAGATGGAGATCACGGCGTTCACTTACCTAAGGTGAGAGCGTTAACCTTTGGGGTTCTACAGGAGAAGAGAAAGGGAAGAAGAGAGAGACATTCAATAACCCAGTTCATTAATCCCACATTTTCTATCTGCAGACATCTTACCCTTCGAGCCAGACATACAGTGCACAGAGGTCCAGCCCAAAGAGCCAGCCGTGTGTTACACATCACCTTTGAAGATACGGTATACGCCCAGTCAAGACCGGCGTCTCTACGGGAATCAGGTGAGCGTTACAGAACGCAAAGCCTACCACAAAACTCCCGTCCAGGCGCTATGGAAACCTCGGATACCGACCAGCTAGCCCAGTTACTTGGGGAACTAAGGGCAGAAGTGCATGCAGCCCGTCAGGAAACGAACGCTCTAAGAAGGGAACTGATTATTTCCAAGGAGCGAACAGATGACCTCGCTAGACAATTGCTACAGTCACAAGCCGGACAGACCCCGTTACCCGCATCTGGGGGAAATCTTCCTTCTACATCCTCTATGAATCCAGTGCAGATCAACCTACCTGGGAATGTACCTCTGGCTCCGCCCGAACGATTTTCTGGTGACCCAAAGAGGTTTGGAGTATTTATCAATCAGTGCCGGTTGCACTTCTTATGCCGGCCAGCAGCCTTTCCAACTGATCAAGCTAAAGTAGCTTTCGTGCTTTCGTACCTTAGTGGCAATGCGGCAGACTGGTCGATCCCTCTAGTAAATCAAGACGATCCGGTCCTCCATGATTTTCAAGCTTTTCAGCTCAGTATGGAAAAACTGTTTGCACGACATTCACAGGGGCAGGCCTTGGACAATGAGCTTCTTTCGTTGCGACAAGGTAATCAAGACCTTTTGGCTTATATTGCGTCTTTCAACAGACTGGTAGTGGAAACTCACTGGCCTGAGGACAAAAGGATTACGCTGTTTTATAGAGGTCTACGCGGAGAGCTCAAAGATGTGTTAGCCCAAGTAGTGAATCCCCCACAAGATTGTTCGGACTATATAGACTTAGTCGTTCAAATAGATCACAGACTGCAGAACAGGAAGGCCGATCGTTCCAAGTTTGATGCTCGAGTATTTTCCAAACCGCCAACTCCTTCCAAAGGAGTAGACTCCGGGGAACCCATGCAAATAGGGGGTCTGAAAGGTCCTCTAACACAAAAGGAGCGGCAAAGGAGAAAAAAGTTGCAATTATGCCTCTATTGCGGAAACTCAGGGCACTTTCTTCGAGACTGTCCGGTGAAACCTGCCAAGAAGGCAGTAGGAGCTGCAGTTACCAAAGTTACAAACTCTGAGCAGGGAAACGACCTCGCCCGACAAGAATAGAGGTCCTCTTGCCGAGCGTGAAAACCAGTTCCGTGACCTCGCATTTCGTGATACCTATGGTCCTCATTAGCCCTGACAATCCGGATCGATTACATGCAATTGAAGCTTACGTCGACAGCGGTGCCATCGGCAATTATGTGGATCATGAAATGGTTTTGAGGATGAATCTAACTCTTTGTCCCAAGGCTGTAAAGGACGTCATTACTACGGTGGATGGTACGGAGATAGCCTCCGGGCCAGTAACGCATACCACTCAAGAAGTGACGCTAGTAAGTCAAGATGGACACCATGAGAAGATCGTGTTCGATGTGATCAAGGCCCCTCAGTTTCAGATTATTCTAGGAATACCTTGGTTAGAGAAACACAATCCTCTGATCGATTGGCGAGCAAGAACGGTCCAGTTTCCAGAATGTGTCTCTACTTGTCACCCTCCACCTGGTGTTGCACTGGCAGCAATTTCTTCAGAGACTCCCCAGTTACCTCCCGAATACCTAGAATACCAAGATGTTTTCCGGAAGGATCAGGCTAACTCTCTACCTCCTCATAGGTCTTATGACTGCCAGATCGACCTGATACCTGGATCTACTCCTCCTTGTAGTAGAATTTATGCCCTCACCGAGCCTGAGAACCTTCACCTTCGACAATACCTCGATCAATACCTGGCAAATGGGTTTATTCGTCCTTCCAAGTCCCCTGCTTCTTCAGCTTTGTTCTTCGTTCCAAAAAAGGAAGGAGACCTTAGAACTTGTATAGATTATCGCTCCCTGAATCAGATCACCGTTAAGAAAAGATATCCGTTACCTTTGATCCCTGAACTCCTGGACCAAGTCAGAAAATCATGCATATATACAAAGCTGGATCTTAGAGGAGCTTACCACTTGGTACGAGTAAAAGAGGGCGATGAATGGAAGACGGCCTTCCGCACCAAGTATGGGCTATTTGAATATCAGGTCATGCCCTTCGGACTTTGTAATGCCCCGGCCGCCTTTCAATATTTTATGAACGATGTCCTCAGAGAGCTCATAGATGTGTGTGTTGTTGTTTACATTGACGACATCCTCGTTTATTCTTCATCGGAATCTGAACATCGGAAACATGTGAAAATGGTCCTCGAAAGATTGCGTCAACACAAACTTTTCGCTAAGTTGGAAAAATGTGTTTTCAACGTGACTGAAGTTGAATTCTTGGGATTCATATTATCACCTGGCGGAGTGCGTATGGATTCAAAGAAGGTCGATGCAGTTCTCAAATGGCCATCACCATCCTCCGTAAAAGGTGTGCAAAGCATGTTAGGCTTCACTAACTTTTACCGCAGGTTTATCCCCGAATTCTCTCGAATAGTCCAGCCCATCACTGCCTTGTTAAAGAAAAACAAACGTTTTGAATGGTCTACCGAGGCGGAACAAGCTTTCCAGGATTTGAAGACTAAATTTATCTCTGCACCAATCTTAAAACACCCTCACCCCGAACTCCCCTACATCGTGGAAACTGATGCTTCAAGCCTTGCCATGGGGGCAGTTCTATCACAAAAGGACCCGGTAACCAATCAGTTGCATCCCGTTGCATTTTGGTCCCGCAAATTCTCGCCTCCTGAAATCAATTACACGATTACTGACAAGGAACTTCTGGCTATCAAGTCTGCCTTTAAGGCTTGGCGGCATTATCTGCTGGGGGCCCGACACACCGTTACTGTGATTACGGATCACCGAAACCTGCCATATTTGAAAACCGCAAAAGCCCAATCCTCTAGACAACTCCGTTGGGCATTATTCTTTGCCGAGTTTGACTTCATAATTACCTATCGACTTGGTACAAAAAACGGTAAAGCTGATGCCCTTTCTCGGATAGGAGTGGAAGAACACTTGATCAACCCTAAACCTGTACCAATCATTCCCAAACAAAGAATTCTGGGTGTAATCGCCACAGAATCCATAGAGGAAGTTAAGGATAAAGCCAGGCAACTTGTAACTCCAGCAGACATACAGAATTGGCATCTGCAGGGAAAGGACTTTGTAGTAAAGGACAACTTATTGTATTTCCAAGAACGATTATACCTACCCAGCACAGATTTACAGAAAAATGTAATCTCTTGTTATCACGATTCTTTAATGGAAGGACATCCCGGTATGGCCAAGACCTCAGAAAAGATCAAGCGCTACTTCTGGTGGCCGTCTTGGAAAAAAGATATCAGAGACTTTATAATGTCCTGTGGAGTATGCGCCCAAAACAAGAGTCAAAAGGAAAGACCAGCAGGCCTCTTACGCCCTATTGACATCCCACCTCGCCCTTGGCATACGCTTTCTATGGACTTCATCACGATCTACCTCCATGCTCCGGATACAATACGATTCTAGTAATCGTGGACTTATTCTCCAAGATGGCGCATTTCATTCCGCTCAAAGGCTTGCCAACAGCAGCAACTCTGGCCCGAGAATTTCTCGAAAACATCGTCCGAATGCACGGTTTTCCTTCGGTTCTAATTTCGGATCGAGGTAGTCAATTTATTTCTCATTTTTGGCGAAGTTGCTGTCGGTCGGCTCAAATTGATGTGAGACTATCGACCAGTCACCACCCTCAGACCGACGGACAAACCGAGAGGACCAATCAAACTCTGGAACAGTATTTACGCTGCATGCTGCAACAAACTGAAAAAACTTGGAAAGACATCCTTTGGATAGCCGAATATGCCTACAATAACTCTGTCCATTCGGGAACTGGGAAAACCCCATTTTTTCTTTTGTACGGCAGTCACCCTCGAACCTCGGAGTTGGATCCCCTCCAAGATCTTGAAACACCAGCAGTAGACTACCTGCATTCTACAATCATCCAAGCCTTTAAGGAAGCTGTTTCTCACCTTCAAAGGGCTAAAGAACAATACAAGAAAGGAGCAGATCAACATCGGAAGGAAGCCCCTCAATATCAAGTAGGGGATCAAGTCTGGTTATCCACCAAATATCTACCTCTAAAAGGGCCACGCACATTCAACCCAAGATACCTTGGTCCCTATTCCATCACTACCATAGTAAACCCACTAGCGGTCAAGTTGGACTTGCCCCCGCACATGAAGATACATCCGGTCTTCCACGTCTCTCTATTAAAACCCGTGCAACCTCAAACACGACTAACCAAATCTCCAAAACCTATCCTAGTTGATGGAGAACTCGAGTTTGAAGTCAAAAGCATTCAGGACTCCAAGATCTCCAAATCTAAACTATTCTACCTAATTGACTGGAAAGGCTACGGCCCCCAAGAGAGATCCTGGGAACCTGCTGAATATGTCCACGCTCCTCGCCTAATCAAAAGATTTCACCGAACATTTCCTGACAAGCCAAAACCCCCGGAGAAGCCCGGTTTGGGAGGGGCCTTGAGGGGGGGTACTGTCATGATCTCTGCTTCCAAAAGGTCAGGGTTTTCCCAACTCCCTTGGAAGCAGATCCATAACCCAGGTTCCGAGTGCCAACCAGTCCCAATTGGGACCTTTTGGACCCAGTCCTGGCGCCAGTGGCACCAGGCTCATAAATATGCCCAGTCCCAGCGCTGGAAGCGCCGGGCTCATAATGCTTGGGTGGACTTACCTGCAGCAGACCATGCTGCTTACTTGCCTGCCAGTTGAGTCTCTGATCCTCTTCTGTTTGGAACTACTTTTCCTGTTGGGTGGGGCAGGAGCCACTCCCTAGATTCAGAACACTGGAACTCTTCTCGAAAGCAGGAACTCTTTCTTACCTAGGCGTGGCTGTGGAAGGAGACACCTAAGCACTACAGGAGGCTATTTAAACCACACCCGATGGATGAATCTTGCTTTGCGTTATTCTGCATCCTCAGCAGCAGAACGCTCATTGTGTCTTCTGCATCTGATCCTGGGCCTAAGGAAAAAGGCTTACCATTCTGAATCCAGTCTTCAGCAACACCTATAAAGACAAGAAAGAACAGGTTAGCATTACGGTCTTCAGTGACAGCTCTTCACTTGCCTGGTCCATCGGCTGTCACCAAAGCCTCGCACTGCATTCCGGCATCTGAAAGACAAAGGCTTACCTACTCTTCGTGCGCTCCGGAGGTCTTCACACTGCATTCCGGCATCTGAAAGACAAAATCTTACCAACTCTTCGCACGCTCCGGAGGCCTTCGGCGCTGCATCCCGCATCTGAAAGACAAAACAAGCTGCGTTTAAAGACATTGGGGAACTTTAATACTCACGTGCCATTACTCCTTTCCACATCTAACCCAGTGGGTATTCCGGCACCCTGCAGCCGCCCCGAACTTGTACCTGCAAAATAAAAAGACAGTTAGAGCGCATCGTGAAGCAGGCAACAAGCGCTTACTTACGTGCTTCCAGGCGCTTCTATTCATCACACGGGCTCCATCTTCAACTCACTTCAGCCCGCCATCCGCCATCGCCGGAACCCTGCAAAACAAGAGACATCATTACTAAAGACTTTAAAGACATTAGAGTTACTCGAAACTTACCGTTCGTGCAGTAAACGACGGACAGAAGTCCTCTGAAGTCAAGAGGCCTGCTCCCCTTATCCAGTGAAGAAACTGGTTACAGCACCCTGCCTCGAGGCAGATGGAGATCACGGCGTTCACTTACCTAAGGTGAGAGCGTTAACCTTTGGGGTTCTACAGGAGAAGAGAAAGGGAAGAAGAGAGAGACATTCAATAACCCAGTTCATTAATCCCACATTTTCTATCTGCAGACATCTTACCCTTCGAGCCAGACATACAGTGCACAGAGGTCCAGCCCAAAGAGCCAGCCGTGTGTTACACATCACCTTTGAAGATACGGTATACGCCCAGTCAAGACCGGCGCCTCTACGGGAATCAGGTGAGCGTTACAGAACGCAAAGCCTACCACAAAACTCCCGTCCAGGCGCTATGGAAACCTCGGATACCGACCAGCTAGCCCAGTTACTTGGGGAACTAAGGGCAGAAGTGCATGCAGCCCGTCAGGAAACGAACGCTCTAAGAAGGGAACTGATTATTTCCAAGGAGCGAACAGATGACCTCGCTAGACAATTGCTACAGTCACAAGCCGGACAGACCCCGTTACCCGCATCTGGGGGAAATCTTCCTTCTACATCCTCTATGAATCCAGTGCAGATCAACCTACCTGGGAATGTACCTCTGGCTCCGCCCGAATGATTTTCTGGTGACCCAAAGAGGTTTGGAGTATTTATCAATCAGTGCCGGTTGCACTTCTTATGCCGGCCAGCAGCCTTTCCAACTGATCAAGCTAAAGTAGCTTTCGTGCTTTCGTACCTTAGTGGCAATGCGGCAGACTGGTCGATCCCTCTAGTAAATCAAGACGATCCGGTCCTCCATGATTTTCAAGCTTTTCAGCTCAGTATGGAAAAACTGTTTGCACGACATTCACAGGGGCAGGCCTTGGACAATGAGCTTCTTTCGTTGCGACAAGGTAATCAAGACCTTTTGGCTTATATTGCGTCTTTCAACAGACTGGTAGTGGAAACTCACTGGCCTGAGGACAAAAGGATTACGCTGGTTTATAGAGGTCTACGCGGAGAGCTCAAAGATGTGTTAGCCCAAGTAGTGAATCCCCCACAAGATTGTTCGGACTATATAGACTTAGTCGTTCAAATAGATCACAGACTGCAGAACAGGAAGGCCGATCGTTCCAAGTTTGATGCTCGAGTATTTTCCAAACCGCCAACTCCTTCCAAAGGAGTAGACTCCGGGGAACCCATGCAAATAGGGGGTCTGAAAGGTCCTCTAACACAAAAGGAGCGGGAAAGGAGAAAACAGTTGCAATTATGCCTCTATTGCGGAAACTCAGGGCACTTTCTTCGAGACTGTCCGGTGAAACCTGCCAAGAAGGCAGTAGGAGCTGCAGTTACCAAAGTTACAAACTCTGAGCAGGGAAACGACCTCGCCCGACAAGAATAGAGGTCCTCTTGCCGAGCGTGAAAACCAGTTCCGTGACCTCGCATTTCGTGATACCTATGGTCCTCATTAGCCCTGACAATCCGGATCGATTACATGCAATTGAAGCTTACGTCGACAGCGGTGCCATCGGCAATTATGTGGATCATGAAATGGTTTTGAGGATGAATCTAACTCTTTGTCCCAAGGCTGTAAAGGACGTCATTACTACGGTGGATGGTACGGAGATAGCCTCCGGGCCAGTAACGCATACCACTCAAGAAGTGACGCTAGTAAGTCAAGATGGACACCATGAGAAGATCGTGTTCGATGTGATCAAGGCCCCTCAGTTTCAGATTATTCTAGGAATACCTTGGTTAGAGAAACACAATCCTCTGATCGATTGGCGAGCAAGAACGGTCCAGTTTCCAGAATGTGTCTCTACTTGTCACCCTCCACCTGGTGTTGCACTGGCAGCAATTTCTTCAGAGACTCCCCAGTTACCTCCCGAATACCTAGAATACCAAGATGTTTTCCGGAAGGATCAGGCTAACTCTCTACCTCCTCATAGGTCTTATGACTGCCAGATCGACCTGATACCTGGATCTACTCCTCCTTGTAGTAGAATTTATGCCCTCACCGAGCCTGAGAACCTTCACCTTCGACAATACCTGGATCAATAACTGGCAAATGGGTTTATTCGTCCTTCCAAGTCCCCTGCTTCTTCAGCTTTGTTCTTCGTTCCAAAAAAGGAAGGAGACCTTAGAACTTGTATAGATTATCGCTCCCTGAACCAGATCACCGTTAAGAAAAGATATCCGTTACCTTTGATCCCTGAACTCCTGGACCAAGTCAGAAAATCATGCATATATACAAAGCTGGATCTTAGAGGAGCTTACCACTTGGTACGAGTAAAAGAGGGCGATGAATGGAAGACGGCCTTCCGCACCAAGTATGGGCTATTTGAATATCAGGTCATGCCCTTCGGACTTTGTAATGCCCCGGCCGCCTTTCAATATTTTATGAACGATGTCCTCAGAGAGCTCATAGATGTGTGTGTTGTTGTTTACATTGACGACATCCTCGTTTATTCTTCATCGGAATCTGAACATCGGAAACATGTGAAAATGGTCCTCGAAAGATTGCGTCAACACAAACTTTTCGCTAAGTTGGAAAAATGTGTTTTCAACGTGACTGAAGTTGAATTCTTGGGATTCATATTATCACCTGGCGGAGTGCGTATGGATTCAAAGAAGGTCGATGCAGTTCTCAAATGGCCATCACCATCCTCCGTAAAAGGTGTGCAAAGCATGTTAGGCTTCACTAACTTTTACCGCAGGTTTATCCCCGAATTCTCTCGAATAGTCCAGCCCATCACTGCCTTGTTAAAGAAAAACAAACGTTTTGAATGGTCTACCGAGGCGGAACAAGCTTTCCAGGATTTGAAGACTAAATTTATCTCTGCACCAATCTTAAAACACCCTCACCCCGAACTCCCCTACATCGTGGAAACTGATGCTTCAAGCCTTGCCATGGGGGCAGTTCTATCACAAAAGGACCCGGTAACCAATCAGTTGCATCCCGTTGCATTTTGGTCCCGCAAATTCTCGCCTCCTGAAATCAATTACACGATTACTGACAAGGAACTTCTGGCTATCAAGTCTGCCTTTAAGGCTTGGCGGCATTATCTGCTGGGGGCCCGACACACCGTTACTGTGATTACGGATCACCGAAACCTGCCATATTTGAAAACCGCAAAAGCCCAATCCTCTAGACAACTCCGTTGGGCATTATTCTTTGCCGAGTTTGACTTCATAATTACCTATCGACCTGGTACAAAAAACGGTAAAGCTGATGCCCTTTCTCGGATAGGAGTGGAAGAACACTTGATCAACCCTAAACCTGTACCAATCATTCCCAAACAAAGAATTCTGGGTGTAATCGCCACAGAATCCATAGAGGAAGTTAAGGATAAAGCCAGGCAACTTGTAACTCCAGCAGACATACAGAATTGGCATCTGCAGGGTAAGGACTTTGTAGTAAAGGACAACTTATTGTATTTCCAAGAACGATTATACCTACCCAGCACAGATTTACAGAAAAATGTAATCTCTTGTTATCACGATTCTTTAATGGAAGGACATCCCGGTATGGCCAAGACCTCAGAAAAGATCAAGCGCTACTTCTGGTGGCCGTCTTGGAAAAAAGATATCAGAGACTTTATAATGTCCTGTGGAGTATGCGCCCAAAACAAGAGTCAAAAGGAAAGACCAGCAGGCCTCTTACGCCCTATTGACATCCCACCTCGCCCTTGGCATACGCTTTCTATGGACTTCATCACGATCTACCTCCATGCTCCGGATACAATACGATTCTAGTAATCGTGGACTTATTCTCCAAGATGGCGCATTTCATTCCGCTCAAAGGCTTGCCAACAGCAGCAACTCTGGCCCGAGAATTTCTCGAAAACATCGTCCGAATGCACGGTTTTCCTTCGGTTCTAATTTCGGATCGAGGTAGTCAATTTATTTCTCATTTTTGGCGAAGTTGCTGTCGGTCGGCTCAAATTGATGTGAGACTATCGACCAGTCACCACCCTCAGACCGACGGACAAACCGAGAGGACCAATCAAACTCTGGAACAGTATTTACGCTGCATGCTGCAACAAACTGAAAAAACTTGGAAAGACATCCTTTGGATAGCCGAATATGCCTACAATAACTCTGTCCATTCGGGAACTGGGAAAACCCCATTTTTTCTTTTGTACGGCAGTCACCCTCGAACCTCGGAGTTGGATCCCCTCCAAGATCTTGAAACACCAGCAGTAGACTACCTGCATTCTACAATCATCCAAGCCTTTAAGGAAGCTGTTTCTCACCTTCAAAGGGCTAAAGAACAATACAAGAAAGGAGCAGATCAACATCGGAAGGAAGCCCCTCAATATCAAGTAGGGGATCAAGTCTGGTTATCCACCAAATATCTACCTCTAAAAGGGCCACGCACATTCAACCCAAGATACCTTGGTCCCTATTCCATCACTACCATAGTAAACCCACTAGCGGTCAAGTTGGACTTGCCCCCGCACATGAAGATACATCCGGTCTTCCACGTCTCTCTATTAAAACCCGTGCAACCTCAAACCCGACTAACCAAATCTCCAAAACCTATCCTAGTTGATGGAGAACTCGAGTTTGAAGTCAAAAGCATTCAGGACTCCAAGATCTCCAAATCTAAACTATTCTACCTAATTGACTGGAAAGGCTACGGCCCCCAAGAGAGATCCTGGGAACCTGCTGAATATGTCCACGCTCCTCGCCTAATCAAAAGATTTCACCGAACATTTCCTGACAAGCCAAAACCCCCGGAGAAGCCCGGTTTGGGAGGGGCCTTGAGGGGGGGTACTGTCATGATCTCTGCTTCCAAAAGGTCAGGGTTTTCCCAACTCCCTTGGAAGCAGATCCATAACCCAGGTTCCGAGTGCCAACCAGTCCCAATTGGGACCTTTTGGACCCAGTCCTGGCGCCAGTGGCACCAGGCTCATAAATATGCCCAGTCCCAGCGCTGGAAGCGCCGGGCTCATAATGCTTGGGTGGACTTACCTGCAGCAGACCATGCTGCTTACTTGCCTGCCAGTTGAGTCTCTGATCCTCTTCTGTTTGGAACTACTTTTCCTGTTGGGTGGGGCAGGAGCCACTCCCTAGATTCAGAACACTGGAACTCTTCTCGAAAGCAGGAACTCTTTCTTACCTAGGCGTGGCTGTGGAAGGAGACACCTAAGCACTACAGGAGGCTATTTAAACCACACCCGATGGATGAATCTTGCTTTGCGTTATTCTGCATCCTCAGCAGCAGAACGCTCATTGTGTCTTCTGCATCTGATCCTGGGCCTAAGGAAAAAGGCTTACCATTCTGAATCCAGTCTTCAGCAACACCTATAAAGACAAGAAAGAACAGGTTAGCATTACGGTCTTCAGTGACAGCTCTTCACTTGCCTGGTCCATCGGCTGTCACCAACGCCTCGCACTGCATTCCGGCATCTGAAAGACAAAGGCTTACCTACTCTTCGTGCGCTCCGGAGGTCTTCACACTGCATTCCGGCATCTGAAAGACAAAAGCTTACCAACTCTTCGCACGCTCCGGAGGCCTTCGGCGCTGCATCCCGCATCTGAAAGACAAAACAAGCTGCGTTTAAAGACATTGGGGAACTTTAATACTCACGTGCCATTACTCCTTTCCACATCTAACCCAGTGGGTATTCCGGCACCCTGCAGCCGCCCCGAACCTGTACCTGCAAAATAAAAAGACAGTTAGAGCGCATCGTGAAGCAGGCAACAAGCGCTTACTTACGTGCTTCCAGGCGCTTCTATTCATCACACGGGCTCCATCTTCAACTCACTTCAGCCCGCCATCCGCCATCGCCGGAACCCTGCAAAACAAGAGACATCATTGCTATAGACTTTAAAGACATTAGAATTACTCGAAACTTACCGTTCGTGCAGCAAACGACGGACAGCAGTCCTCTGAAGTCAAGAGGCCTGCTCCCCTTATCCAGTGAAGAAACTGGTTACAGCACCCTGCCTCGAGGCAGATGGAGAGCACGGCGTTCACTTACCTAAGGTGAGAGCGTTAACCTTTGGGGTTATACAGGAGAAGAGAAAGGGAAGAAGAGAGAGACATTCAATAACCCAGTTCATTAATCCCACATTTTCTATCTGCAGACATCTTACCCTTCGAGCCAGACATACAGTGCACAGAGGTCCAGCCCAAAGAGCCAGCCGTGTGTTACACATCACCTTTGAAGATACGGTATACGCCCAGTCAAGATCGGCGCCTCTACTGGAATCAGGTGAGCGTTACACATGTCCGCACTTAGATAGAACTGGTAAATATTAGCATGTCCACACTTAGATAGAATTGTGAATATTAGCATGTCCACACTTAGATAGAATTGTGAACATTGGCCTGTGTCGCATCTAGATAGAATTGTGAATATTAGCATGTCCACACTTAGATAGAATTGTGAACATTGGCCTGTGTCGCATCTAGATAGAATTGTGAATATTAGCATGTCCACACTTAGATAGAATTGTGAATATTAGCATGTCCACACTTAGACTTTGAACATTGGCCTGCGTCGCATCTAGATAGAATTTGAATATTAGCATGTCCACACTTAGATAGAATTGTGAACATTAGCCTGCGTCGCGTCTGGACAGAATTGTGAATATTAGCATGTCCGCACTTAGATAGAACTGGTAAATATTAGCATATGCACACTTAGATAGAATTGTGAATATTAGCATTTCCATACTTGGATAGAATTGTGAACATTAGCCTGCATCGCGTCCGGACAGAATCGTGAATGTTAGCATGTCCGCACTTAGATAGAACTGGTAAATATTAGCAGGTCCACACTTAGATAGAATTGTGAATATTAGCATGTCCACACTTAGATAGAATTGTGAACATTGGCCTGCGTCGCATCTAGATAGAATTGTGAATATTAGCATGTCCACACTTAGATAGAATTGTGAACATTGGCCTGTGTCGCATCTAGATAGAATTGTGAATATTAGCATGTCCACACTTAGATAGAATTGTGAATATTAGCATGTCCACACTTAGACTTTGAACATTGGCCTGCGTCGCATCTAGATAGAATTTGAATATTAGCATGTCCACACTTAGATAGAATTGTGAACATTAGCCTGCGTCGCGTCTGGACAGAATTGTGAATATCAGCATGTCCGCACTTAGATAGAACTGGTAAATATTAGCATATGCACACTTAGATAGAATTGTGAATATTAGCATTTCCATACTTGGATAGAATTGTGAACATTAGCCTGCATCGCGTCCGGACTGAATCGTGAATGTTAGCATGTCCGCACTTAGATAGAACTGGTAAATATTAGCATGTCCACACTTAGATAGAATTGTGAATATTAGCATGTCCACACTTAGATAGAATTGTGAACATTGGCCTGCGTCGCATCTAGATAGAATTGTGAATATTAGCATGTCCACACTTAGATAGAATTATGAACATTGGCCTGTCTCGCATCTAGATAGAATTTGAATATTAGCATGTCCACACTTAGATAGAATTGTGAATATTAGCATGTCCACACTTAGACTTTGAACATTGGCCTGCGTCGCATCTAGATAGAATTTGAATATTAGCATGCCCACACTTAGATAGAATTGTGAACATTAGCCTGAGTCGCATCTAGATAGGATTTTGACTGAAGGATAGCATTCCCGCGCCTAGATGAAACTTGAATGTTAGCATGTGCCACACTCAGAACGGTGAACACCAGCCTGCACCGCATCTAGATAAGGCTGTGAATGTTAGCATGCCCACACCTAGATAGAATTCTGAACAGTGGCCTGCGCCGCATCTAGATAGGATTGTGAATGTTGGCATGCCCACACCTAGATAGAATTCTGAACAGTGGCCTGCGCCGCATCTAGATTGGATTGTGAAGGCCAACAAGTGCCACACTTAGACAATACTGTGAATGTTAGCATGCAAAAGGTCAGGTAACCCACTAACCAATATAACCTCAAACTCTGCATACTTATCTCACTCAAAAACTCACACAATCATCTCTCGCACCACAAGCCACACGCACATCACAACACTGCAACAACACATAAGCCGGAGTAAAAGCACACGCAGACTGACACCGATCCAATACCCGCACCAAAGCTCAGCACCCGGTGTATACCGAGTTGAAGCTGCCAACAGAACACCACTCCTCTCACTATCCGACTCCTTCTTCACCTTACTAACACCTCCCCCCTTATCGTTTGCAGATCCGCCAGAGCGCCTGGGGACCAATTCCGTTGGTGATGGTGCGTGGTACAAATACCTTTAACATTTAACATTTAACATTTAACAACAGTACGATATACAGGGAGGCAGGAGATAGAAGGGCACAGAGGAGGGGTACAGCTGTACATGGTAACAGGGTGGAGAGGAGCAGCCTGCGTCTCATGAGCCAGGTGGCTCAGGGGGATGTAGGGGGGCAACATGCTGGCCTAGGTGTTGGGGAGGAGATACTCCTTGAAGACGTGGGTCCTGAGTACGTTTATGAATTGTAGGAGCGCTGGGGTGAGTCTGCTGCTGATGGGGAGGAAGTTCCATACTTGAGGCGTGGGCTCAAGCACATGACTTAAACATAGTCCAGAACAAATGTTATGTCTTACTCCTCCCCCCACCACCTCAGTCCAGGACAACTGTAAAGTCTGGCCCATGTCATTTTCACATCTAAGCACACCAAGCATGAGATTACTCTATGTGTGACTTGAATCCTGTGAAGAAACGAAAGCAGGAATACAGGAAGTCAGTGACCTCAGACAGGTGCCTACAAATCCAGTGCTTGAAACGAAATGTTATTGTAGTGGTCAGAGGCAAGCAAAAAAATAAACACAAAACATTGGATTTCCAATAGAAATGTAAAGTACATAGTACAGTACAGCACAGTATACTGCACATCATTCAACAGCACTTCACAGCACTAATTCATCCTGATGATTAATTCTCTACCTCTGTAGAAGTACTTTGCCACCAGTGTGATAGTCAATGGCAGCCTGCGTGTGGAGATCCTGGAGCCATTGATGGACTTCAATTGTAAGCCTTATAGACTGAGGGAGGAGTCGTTATTACAGCATAATGACCCGCCACCAAGTTAGGGCCCTTGGCAAATGACACTTTCCGAGGTCTATAAGGCTATCAGCACATGGGGGTAGCAGCAATACATGTTTTGGAGTTTTTGTGGTGAAGTTAAAACTGGTGCTTTAATAGTGAGTAAAGTAAACAGACAATTAGTAAAATTAAAGGTGGTTTTGTTTTGTAGTATTTGAATAACATGGTTGTCTTCACATGTCAAGCATTTTCATTGCAACTTGGATGAACTGCAACAGATTTAACATGATTATGTACCAGGTGTCATGTGAAAGTAAATAATTTCTCTATAAGAATGTGAAAGCATTTTCCAATGTTTGATCTTTCTCTTTCCCGTGTTAAGTAGGATGCTGCAGCAAAAACAAGGTCCTGCCAAGAGGAAATGTCTTGTTGAAATAAAATCTTGCCTGGAAATTGCATTGTTGTTTCCCTGTCTGCTTCTGAAGACAGAATGCTCCGAATGCCTTCAGTGGCAGTCGTTATTGACTGCACTCTAAACATTCTAATTGGCTGAGAGGAGTAAAACAACGATTTCCATGTGCTATTGGGGTGATATAACCCGAGGCGGCTGGCCAACACTGTTGGTAACGGCCTGCTGGCCAAGTTAATGGCCCGAGCGAAGCAATGGTTAAAAGGCCATTGCAACCCATGTAGTAAGTTACCTACACAGGTGCATCTCATGGGTATTTAAAAAAAATAAAACTTTCCTTGCTGCGTACCCCGAAGGCGCGCCGTGGTTCCCCGGATCGTTTTCAATGTTGGTGACTGTGAATTCACAAACATTGCAAACAGACTTGGGAAACCTCAACGTGGCACCGGGCACCAATCTAAGTTTATTATTATTATTTTAAATGACATACTTTTAGGACCCACATAGGAAACTACACAGGTGCTAAGAGTTGAATGGGGGCACAGAATGGAAGGAGGAGCGGGTTAGTGAAGGGGCGCTGGCTAGCAGCAACCAGGGTGCTCAGAACACAGGCTTGTACAAGGCTATACAGCCCACCTTCCAAGCATCCTGATTGGCCAGTGCCCGCTTGCAGGGTGCTAATATGGAATAACCACCGGCAAAAAGCTTCTTCAGCTTGGCACTCATTTGAGCCCTAAAGATTTTAGCTATTGTGCAGTACCAGGAAAGAGAGTACAGCAATTGAAGTAGCTCATGAGTTGCAATGCACAAAGAATGAATGTACTATTGTCTCCAAAAAGGGGAAAGAGAAGGACCCTTCGAGAGGTCTTACACAGAAGCGGAGGGGGCACAAGGCTAAAACAGTTTGCAGTTTGTTTGTTTCATTGATTACATTGATCAACATGTGGTGCCTTTTTCAGGGCCTATTGACTTTGCATACCTGGCAGACATAAATCACTCATAGAAAGTATGCAACATATAGCCAGAGCCCAGAGAAAGTATGCATAAGGCTAACACATGATTACATATAAGTGGGAAACCCATCCATAATACCAATAGCAAGGCAAAGGAGGGGCAACAGCAGAGTAACATACAACGCTGATGGCCGCTCCCTTTACTGGGTCACGCCTTCATGCCTAAGCAGGGCCTACCATATATCATGAACATGAAGCCGTACAAGAGGACAGGTGTGTGCATTGATAAGAGTAACTCTATACCCAACAGAGTTTGCTGAATGTAATCTCATACAGTTTAATTTGAATAAAAGAAATGTAAGTAATTGGACAAAGCAGAATCACATAGTCAATAAAGCAGCATGTCTTTTTAAATTCATGAATTGATTAAGAGTCTGACACTGTTTATATAGCGATAAACATATCATTGGTCGTCAAGGGGTTCTGAACTGCAATGAAGCTTCTTGTTTATCTTAAAGTAAGGTTTAAAGGATTTACAGATCAGCATCAGCAATTACTTGATTGCTGACAAATGTGAAATCTACTCAAGGTGCTCAAAATCCCCCTAGGAGGCCTACAATCTCTGCTGATGATTCTCTAAATCAGTCACTATCGCAGGTGTGTGACTTAATGTTGGATCTATTGACATGAAATGTATAAAGATTTATTAGTCGAGGTTAGCACTTGATATTTCTAGTTTGTATTTGAGCATCACCTCTCCACAGTTTTCTCACCTGGTTGCTTGTAGATCCCTTGCTGCTAAATCGCCTGCCTCCACCCTCCCCCGTTGTTAGCTCCACGTTCCATTCTTTCTCTGCTTCCTTCACTGTGGTCTTCCCCCTATGATTGTAAAGCACTCCATTGCTTCCTGAAGCTCGGTCCACACTCAATAAATACCCTAACAATCAAAAATAATAACTAGGACTAACAGAAATTGGAAGCCCATTTGAAAATGTTTTCTACAAACAGCTGCAAGGTAGTGCCTTGAGGTCCAATGTGGCCCTTATAAGCAAACACTTTTACGACAGAATATGCATCAATGCACTTAATGAGCAACAATGCATTCACAGTCGTAAGAGATGATACATCTACAACATTGTAAACTGGCTCTTTAAAATTCTTACAATCTTCATTTCTAATGATCATTTCCAGTATGCATTGAAGTGAGAATAAGAATGTTAGACTTGCCTTAGTGAGCAAAGCACATTAGCAAAATCTAGAATCACCATGTAAATTATTTTATAATTGAAGGTTATAATTCCAGCTGTGTGGTGCACCCTGCCATTTGACTCTTTCAAAATACTGTTATGGCAAAGAGGAAGGCGGCAAATAGCACCACGGAGGGATGCTGGCAGCTTTGCATAAAGTCAAAGATCATTTTTGGAACATAAGAATGACCACCAGTATTTAACTTTGACACATTTATCTGTGATAAAATAGCTGCGTGCATGAATAACTAAGTACCTAATGAACACTGGGCTTGGTGCTCAGTTCAATTTTCACAACACTCTCCCTAACTTTAAACTTGTTGTAACCATGAACCATATATACTCTTTCGGACAGCCTTAGAAATTGTATGTAAAGGTTAAATGGTTGCAATATCTATCGTCAATTCGAGACAGAAGGACAAATTGAGCCAGAAATCTAAAAGAGGGACTGAGAGGGGAAGTCGGGTCTCTGGATAAGAATTGCTGAGAAATTCCCTGTGCACAGACATCCTTATATCTATTGACCTTTTTAAATCAAGAGACAAGGTTAATCTCACAGAAAGTCAAGGTTTACAAAACGTGGGAATGACATGATGAAGGTACAAACACCCACTGAATGCCGCTACAAATTCAACCATAAAACAGTCACTCCCTATCACTACAAGTACAACCTTAGCACGTTATTCAACTATGGCTGGATTTGTATAGGTATGGAGTGGGTGTTTATACTTATTTTAAGAATGTTCATTCGCTTAGCAAATACAATGACTGGTGATGTTCCCAATGTCTTTCACAGGGCTGTACATGGGCTCGGGCAGCTATTACCAGCGCTCTGCACTTTCTCATTTACAACCCTATTAAAGCTACAAGGGAGATGTGACCTGATGTCACAGAATTGATATCCCTGAATAGGAGCTGGAAACCTAGGTCTGTTCAGGGAAAGAAATACCTCTGGCCTGATTCCGAGCAGGAAGGAGGAGAGGTGAACAGTTTCTATTGGCCTGTGACCTGCACTGTTCAGCCCATGCCTCCATGGAGTCCTGTGAAGATGATATCAGTGCAGCTGCCCAAAGGTAAGTAAAATGTCCAATGTGTGTGTGTGTGTGTGTGTGTGTGTATTAGTCTGTGTGTGTCTTTGTGCATGTGTGTTTGAGAGACGGTTTATGTGCAAGTGTTTGAGTGGTTTATGAATGCCAATGTATGATGTGAGCATGTGTGTATTTGCATGTGTGACCTGATTTGCATATGTGTGTGAGTGTTTGTGTGTGTGTGTGGAGGGAGGGGTGTGTGTATGAATGCTCAAGTTGAATGAGATGTTTGAGTCTGTTCAACAGTGAGGGTTTGTGTGTTTGACTGTAGTTGTGATGAACAGAACAGAGTGAGGGGTTTCGAGAGGGGGATTATTACTAGAGTGATCATGCCAGTGTTTTTTAATGGGTGACTACATAGGTGACAGCTTACTGGAACCCATTGCTCAATGTATAGACAAGGTAATTCAATCACTCACACAGAAATGTACCACATATATAAAAGACACCAATGATTTTTTGAGAAGATTACTTTTAACCCCAATACTGATTTTCTGTTCACAATGGATGTTACAAGCTTGTATACCAATGTTACCCATCAAGCCGGTCTAGAAGCTATGGAGTGGATGCTGTTGAACACCGAGCAAATAGTGAAGAGCTATCATCATTTTATTATGGAACTCCTAAGCATTGTCTTAAACAATAACTTCTTCTCGTTCCAAGATCGATATTTCGTACAGATATCAGGACCGTCAATGGGGGCCGTGATGGCCCCGAGCTATGCCAATATATACATGGCATATTTAGTGGAGAGACAAAAGTCATTCTCGATCCCAGATGGAACAACAAACTGAGGTGTCTTACAAGATTTATCAATGACTTATTTGGAGTCTGGACAGGCACTGAAGATGAGCTGAAAGATTTTTTTTTGTTTCATGAATAACGTGGCACCACGCATCAAATTCACATACAAATACAGCAAAACCAGTATTGAGTTTTTAGTTGTCCAAATATATTGGAAGTCAACAAAATTGGAAACTGCAATTTTCATGAAAAGCACTGAGAGGAACAGTTTGCTGATTGCGAACAGTTTTAATCCGAGAAAAACAATATCAAGCATCCCTTTAAGTCACTTTATAAGGTATAGATGGATAATTTCGGAAGAGGATGAATACTTGAAGAAATCAACAGAACTCAAGGATAAATTCCTCAAGCGGGGATATAGAGAAGAATTTTTATCTCAACATTCGACAACAGTGAGAAATACTCCAAGAACTGAAGCTTTAAAACCCAAAGAGAAAACTACTGATACAGATCTGGTTTATGTCACCACCTTTTCAAAATAAAGCAGTAAAATTAAACAAATTATGAAGAAAAACTGGGGAGTCTTATCTCTCGATCCCACACTTGCCAATCTGTTTCCGACCCCCCCTCCACTGTTTGCCTATAGCAAAAGCATATCGTTAAAAGATCATCTGATTAAATCAGATTTCATTCAGAAAAATAAAACCAAGAAACAACATAGAGGCACCCTACCGTGTAACAATTGCTATTGTTGCAGAAATGTGTTAAAGGGCAACTTCATCTACCATCCTTATAATGGACAGAAGATTTCATTAATGCATACCTCCACGTGTGATACAATGAATGTAATATATGGCATTAAGTGCCCATGCAGCCTATACTATGTTGGGCTAACGAATAGGAATGCCAAAGTATGATGGGGAGAGCATAAATCCAGCATACGTAATCTCTCAGTCAAATGTCCAGTAGCTCAACCTTTTATGTCACAAAGACATACCATTGCTCATATCCAGTTTGTGATTTTAGAATCAGTCAGACTACCAAGGACGGGAGGTAATCTTGTTAAATTACTACAACAGAGAGAAGTTTACTGGATAGAAAAATTGGACACAATGCACTCCCGCGGGATGAACATTGATTGGGATTTAAATTGCTATTTGCGATTGTCTTTATCTTATCCTCATGTGATATTATGTATTCTGAAAGATCATAGATCTTAGCAGTTTTTATAGTGGCATCTTTTCCGTTGGTTTACTATAATCTATATACTGCAAATTGAACATGTGAAAGTCAGTGGTATTGTGTGACTACCCTTTTAAGAGGTTTAAATATTAATTTAGTCAGGAGATTGAGCAGATCCTAATGACTGATTATGTTGCATGTACGATTTCAACAATCATCACTTGATTGTATGCGTGATACCTTGTGTATTCTATAATTTACATGTACCAGTTGGCAGACAGTGCACATGGGGGAGCCCCAATTAATAGATGCACTTTTTTCTATTCTTTAGCCACCACAGGAACGTTAGATAAGCACAGGTCAGAGCCAGGACTTCACACGCTGAGTGAACTGGCAGGTGCCTAGAGCATTCTAAACAGATCTCCTTGTTAGATATATCCAGAGTCCGCTTATTGCTGTTTGGCTCTTTAGGAGCTACTGTCTTTATGACCAAGTGTCTTTATGACCTACGCTGAGTCAGGCAGATCTAGACCATTCCAAACTGGCACCCAGGTTTGAGATATCCAAAATAGAAATAGGCAGAGTTGCCCGGTTGCCTAGCAACAGGCTAACAGCGTGAAGAACGCGGAAGCTGTGTCCGATACGGTTCCCTCAGCTCGGACATTATCAAGATAACATGATCTCCCATTAACCTAATGATTTGTTCATACTAGACCCGACCCTTCTAAATTATACCAACAGATCCCCTATCACCTTCACAGGGTCAGTACAGAGGAATATTTCCTCATATAGCCAGCCTGATACTCGTGACGCCTGTTAGATGCCCTTCGTTACCAAGGTAACGGAGACACTATAGCAGAGATCCACGCTTGGTCCCCAGTAAGGTAGGACACCCTGTACGTTCACATTATTTTGCACAAAATAGCTACTGATCACGGCTAAACCTGTAACTGATCCGGTCATTATCACCATTTCTAGGACGTAATCAACGTTCACCTATCTACGGGAGCAAGTCTCTGCTAATATGTGACCACTAGAGTTCTGACACAATACCTCTGCAACTTAGGAAAGGATTAAGCACTATGGCACCCACTATGTCACAACTTCTTAGAATTCAGACGACGTACCGGGGGACCCAGCGCTAGATTCAGCGCCTATTCCCTCTGTACGCCGCCACCATATTTTATGTAAGATTAAAGTCATATCTGAATTTGTTTTCCAGTTGCCAATTCACGTCTTTCCCATTGAGGCTTCGCTTCAGGGACTCAAGACCAATCACAAGTAATACAGCGCACGAGTTTATGAACAAAATGATTTTATGAGATTACAACAACATATACTGAATTATAATTCAGAATATATATCATTTCTTGCAGAAATCAGGAAACACAAGCCCAATATACAAACCTGAAGAAGGGCAAAAAGCGCCCGAAACGTGTAGTTAGAGATAGGATACAACATTCCTACTCAGCCATATGAAAATATTGACTGTCTCCTATCAAGATATTGGGTATTGGGATATGAGAAATTGAAAAGCTTGTACATATGAAGCAAATATGCCAATAGAATTTTGTTGTTACCTCAAAGTGAATACTGTGATTTTGGACCCCTGTATTGAATATATATATTGTTTTATTGTTTTGGTGAAATTATCTATGATTAACATATGTGTATGACTACAGAAAATACACTTAAGAATCATAAGGAAATTAATCGTATTTTTTACTTGAATGAATTTAAATAATTCAATTGATCTGTTTGAATTGGTTTGCAAAAAAAGTTTTTTTGCTTATTGCTGTGCCCCGGTTTGTTCCTCAGTTGTGTGACGGTGAACGCCCTAGATCAGCATTTGTTCCAGGAAAGGTAGCACTTTACTAACTGCGAGCATCTTGAATTGAATTGACATTGTGTTGGAATCAAAGAATTATATTGTGTTAATTTATTGATCCAAATCTGAGTGCACCTCCACACCCACCTCTTTCTGTTTGACTACATAGGTGAAGCTGACAAAAACATTTTCTTACAGTAGCATGGCATGTTTTAATGGCATTGTGGGGAATAGGCAATGGGAGTGTTCTTATCCGAGGGATTGGACCAAGATAGGCGTAGCCAGCATGTACTTTTCCTTAGATTGGCATGACATTTGTACTAGCATTTTGGGCAAAGGCAACCTGTTGAGTGCTCTTATTTGGATCGGTACATTGGTGCAGTCTTTATAGACATGCTTTCTTACAGTAGGCATAGCACTTTTACGGACAGTATGGTCAAAGCAAACACAATGAGTGTTCTTGCATGTTTGTGGGGGTACAATGGAGCAGCCAATATGAGCATGTATTTTTACAGTGGTATTGAATGTATACTGGCATTATCAGCAACACAGACACGAGGAGTATTCGTATGTGGGTAAGGAGTACCTTGGGGCAGACAATATGGGCATTGTTCTTACAGTGACCATACCTTTTGATCTGGCAGCATTTGTGTTTTTATCTATGTGTGTGGAGGAGTGCATTGATGCATCCAATTGGGACACGGGCAAGGACATGGTGTCTTACAGCGGACACAACATATCTATTGTATGTGAGGAAGGGCTACATTGGTGCAGCAAATATGGACATGTTTTCCTACAATGACATTCAATTTTTGCTGGGATTAGGGGAAAGAGAACATGACAGGGGTTCTTACTTTGGATTGTGCCCTACTTTGTGGTAGTGAAAAGTGACATTTCATTTTTACATTGGCATGGCATTTGTACTGGAATTATTGGCAAAAACAACATAATGAGGGTTTTTACTCGTAAATACTGGCCTACAAGGAATGGCTTCTGCTTAACACATAAGTCCACACCCATCCACTCCCCACCTGCTCTCAGACTGGGCAATCTTTTCCTCCCTATTTCCTCCCCAACTTGCTTGAAGACCCCTTGCTGCCAAATTACCCACTCCCTGTCCTCCATGGTTAGGACCCAGTTCCCTTGTATTGATCTTTTGTGATCTGCTTCCCTCACAGTGTACTTCTCCCTATGATTGCAAAGCACTCTGTTGCTTTATAATGATTCCTGTGGAACCCGCCTTTCAATTACCCTTTCAATTAGCAGATGCAAATGCGAGGTACATTCCATGAGAATCCATTGTGTGCGCGTGTTGTTGAAAAGCTAATGCAGGTGCAAAACATTGCGCTCTTCCAAAACAAAGGAGGAAAGCAAAGTGAAGATGCAAACTCCACTTTGTGCACCTCCTACGCCTTGGAAGGCATATAAATGTGCATTGTGCCATGCTTTTATGCTTTCATTTTTCACTCATTTACCTTTGGGCCTCATTACGAGTCCGGCGGTAACCAGACGGTTTTACCGCCGCGGTTACCATTCCGCCTCTGTGATTCCCGGAATTACCAGGGCATTACAACCCCGGTTTTCTGGGAATCACGGAGGCGGAATGGTGTTAATCCCCATTCCCATCGAGTCCTATAGGACTCGATGGGAATGGGGATCATGGAAACACCGGCAGCATCTCGTAATGCTGCCGGTGTTTCCTCGTCCGCCTGCAGGCGGGCAGTGTTAAACCCGCCGGGTCAGACCTGGCGGGAACATCACCTCCCGCCTGCAGGAGTCGGGATCAGGCGGTCCGGAAACAACGGTTGCGGCGGGTTTACCGCCACCGTTATTTCCGGACCGCCTGAGTTATAATGAGGCCCAATGACTTAAGTGTTAAAGTGATGCAACCCTGATCTGCATCCCTGACAACAAAACCTCAAAACTTAGGTCCCGATCTAGACTTAGGGCCTCATTACACGGATGGCGGAGAACCATGGCGCTATTAGCGCCATGGTTCATGCCGGTAAAATACCGGCACCGCCTTGGCGGAAAGGGGAATTACCGCCCCATTCCAAGGTTGGCAGGGCGGTAATTCCCCCTTCCACCATTGCCCTTCTCCATTCCCATTTTTGCCCCATAGGGCATAATGGGAATGGGCAAGGCGCTAATTACGGTACCGCAAATTGCAGTACCGTAATTAGCTCCCTGGGTCCCTTTGCGGGTTGGTTTTTAACGCCTGCAAAAAGCAGGCGTTAAATCCCCCAACCCGCAAAGGGACCTCGTAGTAAGGCGGTAAGGATTTACCGGTACCGGTATTTTACCGGTACCGGTAAATCTTTACTGCCATCCGTGTAATGAGGCCCTTAGACCTGTTTTTCATTTTTTTCTGAAACAGGGCCATACATCTGACATCCATCTTATAGGAAGGATTTGCCCTCCTGCTAATAGCCCCTATAAAGGGTTATCAACGCTGCATGGATGCTTGCCTCCTTTATCTTTTGAAGCAATACATCAGCAACAAAGGGTGAGTTGGCATTCATCTTGAGCTTACACTGCAATCTAAACCTTGTAGAATTTCATTTTTTTTATTTTCACTTACCTCACTTTATCTTTCACTTTCCTTTAGATACACCAAAAAGCCAATGTATCTTTAAGTAAATTTAATTAAATCAATTGATGCACAAAAACCAGTTTTTTCCTCCTGGTGAGCCATTTGATTGCGGTGGTGAAACACGTGTAGAGGAACTAAGATAATCTTTTGAAGGAACCTTTGCATCAAGTGCACAAATAAAGCAGCAAGCCACCAAACTACTGATCTCGTTGTGTTCTCTTTTTCGGGCACACACCCGACCAGAACAATTCTTGCTGGCGTGGCAACTGTGCTTCATTTTCTAGTTTCATTTGCAGTGGTTATTGGGCACAAACAATACTCGGGGTATGACTGCAACAGCAACATAGGTTTGAAATATGTTTGCACCTGCTTAAACTATAAGCAATGTTTTACATTCTTTCTCTTCACAATATGTCTAGTGAGTCTTTTCTTTATGTCTAGTGGCTCAGACATTTGTTTTCCTTCTCTCTTTCTTTTTTGAACCAGTGTTTTTATTCTATTACCTGGCCATAGGCATGTCCTCAATTTTCTGTTCAATTTTCTGTTCCTAAAACACCATTTTATTAAGCTGTTTTCCTGGTTAATGGAAGTGGAACATACGTTGTGAGCCAATGACTATGCAAGTCGAGACACACGGAACTGCAGGGTCATCACCCAGTCTTAATGAATGCCCCTCTGGATGCTCACTATTATTCTAGAAATCACTCCCATGTTGTGCATTGACATGATATGATATGCCATTTATAACGCGCCAATACACACGTGTTTCAAGTGTGTCTTCACATCCTGATGAAAAGTCCATGGCACTAGGGAACTCGATACTTGGTACAATAGAGTACCTCCATAGTCACATTTTCTTTCCTCCACACTCCCTTTCTGATTTGCCATTTTCTCTGTTTTAATCCTGATGAAGCTCTATTGTGCAGTGCACGTATCTTTTCTACGGGCCGCATTTCTGTGTGGTGATGAGACTGGGCGCCAGGGGTGTTGCTAGGTCTGGAAAAGATCTGTGGCTACGCTAATCTAGAGACTGTCGGGACTCGGAGCTAGCTAGCCTTGTTGTGGCTGTAGCCCCTGGACTTCTATCTGGTGCAATAACCTCCTCAGACACCCCTTAGCAATACCTCTGCCGGGCACTCTGTAACGGGCAGAGGCGTAGCCAGGATTGTCTAGCAAATGGGGCCTGATGCTAATGTAGTTGGGCCCACTGCACTGACAAAAATATCTGTAAATTCCCAGACAGAGCTGCTGAGTGGGCATTTACAGATTTTGGGTGGGCCTTGCCCCTCAGGCCCTACCCTGCCTACGCCTCTGCTAACGGGTATTGTTGAGGTTCTTACCCTCTCTCTTGGTTTGCTTCTGAAGGTGAAATATGCAAATTTCATTAAATTGGCTTTGCATACCCACCCAAATTGCATATGACGAATGGCATTTGCCTTTCATAAAATCAACACGCACACAAAACCAAGAGCGTATATTTTCTTCTAAACGTTACAAGGTGTGCAGGTTTTAAACTCCAAGAACAACCAATACAAATGTTTTTCCTGGATCATGCAGTACCGAAAAGTGAGATTTCACCTTTAGTTGTTTTTTTCTGTTGCTTCAGTTTATAGTGGTGAAGTGTCTGGCGTGCAATCTTCCGGAAAGTGGTTCGATCCTTGAGGGCGGTTTAATTCATAAATTCAAAAAGGAATTTCAATATTTCTTCTTTACCAGTGGTGGGCTGAGTCTACCCTCTGAAAAAATTAGGTAGCGTGTGTACTCTTGACTTGAGCCCTGGGTGAGGTTCTTCTCTTGGCCCCCTTCACTCCCCCTTTCTCAATGCTTCTGCTTTCTCCGTCTTTTCGATTTCCCACCCTCTTTTGACTTTCTCGCCAACTCGCGCGCACTTTATTTCACACTGACACATGACAACACAGAATGAAAAAAAGAGCACCATCTGGTCTGCGACTGCTAATTTCAGCAGCTCTTAGCTGATGGAAGGTGCGTTTTCACAGCTTTCGGCAAGATTCAGCGTTTGGCGTCTTTCTCCCGTCCTCACTTTCTCACGTTTAAATCATTACATCTTCAAGCCTGTGGTCACTAGGAACCTGCCCGGAACTGGACTTCTCCGCCTGTTCCTCCAGAGAGCCTGAAGGATCAGCTGGGGGAGGGGAAAGGGGGGGAGGGATCACTCACTAGGAACTGAGAAGCCGAGCAAGGCTGACAATTTATTCCTGTCTCAGAACACCTTAGTACTTCATACTTTTTTTGATCTTCAACTTTGCACCTGTGTTGTCAGTATAATTTCTTACTGGTCTGCTCAGTGTTTTCGACAATCACTATGACTGGCAGCAATGGTAAAAACAGGTGGTGTGTGCTCATTTTTCAGGCAGATGCACACATGAACATTTGCATTTCTGTAAGCAATCTGACTGCTCTTATTAAAAGGGTTTCCAGATGTACAAGCTGCCCAGGTCACCATTTCTCTTGCTTGTGAGTCTAGTTTGGGCGCATTCACTTCTGTTTCGCACCCATTCTCTCTACTTTGGCTGCCCGGCTGAGAGGCCCTTCCATGCAGATCTTTGGGCAGACTAGGGTTCACGTTGTTGGCTTGCAGCCTGAAAGATGTCCTCCCTGTCCAATCAGCCCTGTGATGAGGGTTTACTGAGACATAAATGGCTGTACAAGCAACCAAGCGTGTCATAGCATTATAGTAGCGGTCATGCAACATACCCCGCTCCCTGCGCAGGAACCTGGATCTGTGGAGCAATTGCGCTCTCCGACAATGTATTATTAGAATATCAAACTATTGCCACTCTTTCTTATTGCCATGCTTTCAATATACCCTAGAATATGTCGGCAGATCCATAGTAGCATGTCGTACGCTCTTATTCCTCAACTAAATATACCTTTCACACAGTCTACCTTAGAGCAGAGGCGTTGCCGGGGGGGGCGCTAAGGGGGCTATAGACCCTGGTCTTTTGGTTGTAGCCCTGGATAGAATCTCAGGAGCTACAGCCAAAAGCCTAGCTAGCCCCCAGTCCCAACAGTTCCGACATCAGCGTAACCCTGGGTCATTTCCAGACCTAGCTACACCCCTTCCTTAGAACGACCACATCTGGTCTCATGCCTTGGCAGCCGCCAAATTACTATTTGGGAGTTTCCCGTGTAGCATCATTCAAAGGTAATCCCGGATCTGAAATCCAACGGAGTTTAACCGGGCGTCTTTCAACACATATCGAGCTAAACACTATGCGGCTCATTTTTGAATCGGGCAGACCCAAGTACGTAATGCGTAAAAAAAAGTCTTGTGTGATAATTTTACTCCATTTTCATTCATTTTGATGGCGGACAAGAGAGGCGGATCGTAACTTACGATTCTGCCGCTCCCTTCCTTTCCGCCATGCAAATACGCCAGCTGTTGTGCCGGCATGTATTTACATGACAGCACAAATACTGGGGATCCCTAAGGGGGCCACAAGCTTTTTGCGGCAGCAAAAAGCAGGCAGCCACCATAGGGATCCATTGTAAACTCTGCCTGCCATCCGTACCCTGCAGGCGGCGTTCACACAATTTGCATAATTTGCACCGAGGAGTGACAAAGGGGAGGGCAAAAGGTGGTGTACTTGCTTGTACACCACTATTTGACCTCCTTTTTGCACTCCGCCATGCTAATGACAAAACTTTGGCAACTGGAACCCGTTTACATCGAAGTGTTAACGTACCAGGTCCCGCTGCCAAA
This sequence comes from Ambystoma mexicanum, assembly GCF_040938575.1. Lineage (NCBI taxonomy): Eukaryota > Metazoa > Chordata > Amphibia > Caudata > Ambystomatidae > Ambystoma > Ambystoma mexicanum. The sequence goes on along the minus strand of NC_090930.1, from coordinate 139,583,032 downwards.
TTATGTGGAACTCCAACACGAGCTTGAATCTACTATCCTTCTAAACGTCTTCACGTTGACAATCATCTCATTGCAGGTCTAATCTCTCTAGTAGATTGACATATCACCATGGTTAGGGTCGACATTTTAAACTGAATTCACATATCCTGAGTTCAGAGCCTCTTTGAGTGTGCACACTACCATGGTGTCTGATTCTCACGTCTATTTACACAGAGGTTAGCAAATCATATAGAACTGGACCATGTGATGCTTGAAATGCATTGGAGGAACAGGGCCTCCAAGTCCTTGTCCTGTTCTCCTTTTATCATGAGTGCTATGTGTTACTTTCAGCACACGAGTCAATGTGGGACTCCTGGCAGTGCAGCTCTTCCTCTTTTTGGTTGTGGTGAACAGACCCTTCGGATACCCTTATGGCACCCATGGGTGGGAGTACAACCCTGTACACCTAGTGTATGTTTTTGGGCACCTGTGGGTGGCCCACAGAGCAGGGTATAGGCTGGTGGCAGCTCAATGCTGAATTTGACTAGTGCTGGGAGTATCTTCCATTTTGGGATAACCAGTCCCTGCCATTGGAATCAGTTGATTCCTGACAGGAGACAAGATGGCCCCTGCGGCCCTTGCTTTCTATTGCCTGTTACCTTGTTTTCCCAAAGACCTGGGAATCCCTGACTCTGTCCCTTCCCCTGACTGGCTGTTGGGTGGAAGTTCCCTTTATGGTATTGCAGAGAAGTCCAGGCCAGACTTCCCAGTGACTGTATGTTGTGGGTACGCCCTTGGGGTGGGACCTTGGTTAATGGAGTTTGTGACCAACATACATTTCAATTATCGGTGTTTGGTTTCCAGTGTGTGACACAATGAATGAGACAGCCCTGCCCGAAACTGGTATGAATGCAGTGTGTAGTGCTGAATGCCTGGGTGCTTGTCCCAATCCACATTCCATGTTGTGAGTTTCTGGATGGAGAAGAATGGCCTGAATGCACTGTGAGCCTGATTGGCTGACTGACTGCTAAATGCCCTTCTGAATGATTAGCTGCCTGAGCGTGGCTCAGCAGTTTGAATGTGAGATAGAAAAGTATATCTGGGGACCTCTCACTTACTGGAATTGGTCAGAAGCTGAAGTTGAAACTTGATGCTTAACCTTGAAGCCCATCTGGAAGAAGAAGGCTTTGCTGCTGCTTTCCTTTGATGCAATCCGAAAGTTGTTGTGTCTCCAAGAACTGATCCAAGAGAGGACCTGGCTAGGAGTCCTCTTCCTGAGTTATAAGGGGCCATCGTGCACCAGCTAACCTTCACCAAGGCTCCCTGGAAGTCAGTCCTCGAAAGCCTCCTGACCGGAGTGGGGGACCACCGAAGTATCTGAAGTGAAGCAACAGGACGTTGAGGCCATCGACGACCACCACTGTCGGCTGAGGTTCGGAGGATTGCTGTAACCTCATCGACCAGAGCTTCAACGCTCTATTGCCCAAGACAATTTGAAATCAAGGACTCCCTTGCTCATCACCATCAACTGCTTTGTCCCGCCGGAGAAAGTCAATGTCTCTGCCGAACCGAGGAGAATCTGCCGGTGGATTTCCCACCACCTGAAGTCCACAAAGACGCAAATGAAAATCCGAAAGCCAGGCATGGTGGAGTCCCGGTCGCTGACGCCAAACGACAATGACCCGAAGCCCTTACTGGGCCTATGCTCTTCATTAAATCTTTGCAGCAACAAACTATTGTCATCGAGGAGCACCACACCCCTCATCTTCGCAGGACATCCACGACCGATCGTCGACGAGCACTGCAAGGACCGAAGCTGCCACCTCGGCAATGTCGTTCACCCTTTTCTACAAGGGATCTTGATGATCCGTAGCTCCGGCCTTAAAGGGAGTTCACTCAAGAAGGATCCGTCGGCGACCCGCCGACGGACTCTGCTAAACCAGGTACATTGGGGTAGGAGAACCTTTTTAGAAGGAACCAAGACTATATTAAACAAAATATGGACTGGGCTTGTTGATACACTTTATTTACAGGTTTCCCAGGTGGGGGATCCTCACACAGAACTTTGTCTAGGGGTGGGGACCCAGTATTCTCCCACTTGTTTAACCCAACTTGTCTTCCCTCTTATGTCTATGTGTTGATTCACTTTACTATTTGATTTGTATGCCCTTGAGACTGTCAGCAGTTGGTGCATTTTAATGGAATAAAGAGTTAACTTTGGTACCACATAGATATTGTACAAATTCATCATTAAATTATTGTCTGAGCACAAAGTGTGTTATTGTGTGTCTGTATAACTTGAACCTCATTTATATGAAGAACTGTGTTATCACTAACATAGTGTGAGTAAGTTCCTATGTGGGGACTTGGGGACTACACTGTACTTAAGAACCAGCCTGTATCACCCCCTGAGAGCTAAGCCTTGATTGCTAGTCCATTGCTACCGACAGTAGAGAATCTTGGCTGGTGTGCTCTGTGCTTCTACTTTGCCATATAGAGGGCAGGAGTACAGATAACCCCCTCCAGTCTTTACAGACCAACGACCCACGCTGTTCAGGACACATTGTAAAACACATTTTCACTTTGCCACCTATGTCTGGAAGACTATCCTATTCCACTTAACAGATAACAATGTTAATAAAGAACATGTTCTCATTGGATAGTGTCTGCATTATATTTCCATGTCGTTAGATCATAAGGAGTGTTTAAGTCATGCCTACAAAGCCTTTTCCAAATCCTGCTGAAATGAGGCCCACTGCATTACGATATGGCTTAATATGTCAGCCTAGAACATCAAGAAACACACACACATCTTTTACCTTCACATCTAGGGGCCAGGGAAAATCGCCATTTACTTGATTAAATCTGTCTATCTCACTCCTGTGTCTTTAGCTAGTGACATGCACCTTCTTACATGTCCCAATCATGGACTAGGCCACCTTCTGGAGTCAGTTTGTCAGCCCCAGGATTTCAACTTCCCTGAGGCATCTATCGGCCACCTGCTCAGATCTCCTCTTTCCTCTCTGAGTGGGCGGACCTCTCCTCCTCACTCCTGGCCTTGACCACTCAACTCCTCCTTCTTGGAGACTTCAACCTCCACCTGGATGCCTTATTACCTCCTTCTGGTAGCTCTGCGACTCTCTCTCTCTCACTATTCTCCGCTCTGGCCCGACTCACTCTGCAGGGCACACTCTGGATGTTCTGATCTCCCCAGAACTTCTCCTTTCTGTCCCTCTCACCACTCCTCTCTCCTGGAGTGATCACTTTCTTCTTTCCTCCCATCTCACCCTCTCTATCCCACAGGTCAAGCCAATTCCATCACTGCCACCCACCTTCTCGGTCATCCGACCCATGAAGCGTGTATCAGTTGAGGCTTTCGCCACCACTTTCTCACCACCCCTCTCCCCTCTTGGCTGACTCACACCCTGACACAGCCCGCTCCACGCTCCACTCTGCTCTATCTGATACTCTTGACATCCTTGCCCCTGTCATGAGGATCCGCCTGAAGCCCAAAGCGAAGTGGAATGCCTGGTACGACTCAGACCTCATCACCCTAAACGCAAGTGCAGGGTGGCCGAGAGGAAATGGTGTGCTTCCTGTACATCCTCTGACAAACTGGCTGCCGCCTGCTCCAAAGGCAATACTGGCTCGCTGTCCTCACCAAGAAGAGAGCTCATATCCAAGCCCGCATCTCGGCTGCATCTAACAACTCAGCTGAACTCTTCAAAATCTGCAAGCAACTGGCCAATCCTGCCACAGTCTCTACCTCTCCTTTCCCTTCCCAGGCCCTCTGCATGGCACTGGCTTCTCACTTCATCTCTAACACTCAGGACATCCTGGTCTCACTCTCCTTCTATCCCCTCCCTCTATCTACTCCCTGCTCTTCCTCTGGCCCTTCTGCAGCCTTCTCTCCCTCCTCCTTCTCTGTCATTCCCGTTCTCCACAGACAAGGTTTCTAGACAGGTCCGATCTATGAAAGTCTCATCAAAACAGGTTCACCCCTGTTCCTCCAAAACCATCAAGGACCACATTGACACCCTGCCTCCTGCCCTGGCTGACTTCTGCAACCACTCCTTTGCCACTGGAGTCTTCCCATCCCCCCTGAAGCACTCCCTTGTTCACCCTCTTCTGAAGAAACCCTCCGCCGATCTCTCCTGCCCGGCCAACTATCACCCAATCTCTATCACTCCCTTCCTGGGCAAGCTCCTGGAGAAACTGGCCATCTCCCAGCTTAATCTCCACACTGAATTTGTTGGTTTTCTTCATGACCATCAGTCTGGCTTCTGAGCTGCCAGAAGCATGGAAACTGCTCTCCGGAACATCCGTGAAGATCTGCTCTCCAACCTTGACTCTAACACCCCCTGTTCCTCATCTTGCTTTATTTCTCTTCTGCCTTTGACATTGTCAACCATTCCATCCTGCTAAATTGTCTCTGTGATAACATGGGTATTACCGGTCAGGCCCTAGTGTGGCTGACTTTCTTCCTCTCTGACAGACCCTCCCAGGTCCAACTTGGGTCCTTATTCTCTGCTATCTTTTTCTCTACCTGTGGTGTCCCCCAGGGGTCTAACTTCTCTCCCTGGCTGTTCAACCAAAACCTGGCACTCCTTGGCCACCGCATTGCCGCTCTCTGCCCAAACTTTCAGTGCTATGCGTATGACACTCAGCTCATTTTCAGGTCTCCTTCGGCCACCTCTTCTCCTTCCCTCATCTCTGACTATCTGTCTGCTATCCAGGAGTGGTGTGCCACCAATGACCTCTGCCTTAATGCCAGTAATACTGAGATTCTCCTCATCGGCACACCCACACCCGCCTTTCCTGTAACTCTCTGGCCGGCCTCTCTTGGCCCGCCTCCTGCTCCCACCTGTGCGGCCAAAAATCTCGGGGTCATCTTCAACTCCACACTCTCTTTCTCTCCTCACATCTCTGAAGTCTCTAATAAGTCACACTACCAGCTGCACCTCCTCAGAGGTATTCTTCCTTTCCTCTCCTTCCCCCAGAAGCTCACTGTCTCCAGAACTCTGGTTCTCCCTAGGCTGGACTATTGCAACAGCCTTTTTCTAAATCTGCCTGCTTCTACTCTCCGCCCTCTGCAACTCATCCCGAACAGGACTGCAAGACTTGTCCTTGGCCTCAAGCCCAGGAATCGTATCTCTCCAGGATTGAAATCTCTGCACTGGCTCCCAGTGGCTGCGAGGATTAAGTTCAAAACCCTCTGCATTGTCCACAAGGCCTTCTGGGACATGGGCCCTCAATACCTTCAACTCTCTCTTCCTAAATACCTTCCTTCTCAAGCTCTTTGCTCATCTGCCTCCAACTCCCTCAGGGTCAGTCGCTTCTCCAAGCAACGAGTTGGTGGTAGATCTCTCTCTGGGGCCTCCCTCTGGAACAGCCTCCCTGCCTTCCTGAAACTTGAGGAGAATCACCTTTGGTTCCAGAAACACCTTAAAACCTTCTTCTTTGCTTCTGCTTTCTCTCCCCCTACCCCCTGCTGAATTCCGGGCTGATACTGAGACTGCGCTGGTCACCTGGCCCCTTTGAGCTCGGGCCAATGCCCTGCTAGATGCACGCCTACACTGCCTGCCTGGCAACCCCTGCACCTAGGGAATGTTTTCTGTATCCCTACAGTCCCCCCCATCAGCCCTTATTTCAGCACTCACCCTGCACTTGCCACCTGCTGGCCGCTCTTTATTTATTTAATTGTTTATTTATTTTCTCATGTACTGTACTTCCGGTTATTTTATTTATCATAAAAGAAGACACTGCAGGTATTGTAAGCCTATATATATGCCTGGATTGCCCGAAGCATGCGCTTTACACCCTTTGCGCAACCAACGCTAATGGATAAGTTGCCTAAAAATATTTATAATTGCCTTGGAATCCCAATGCGTATATTAACCCAACACATACTTCTCTGTGCTTTATCTCTCTAGACGTCTATAGTCAGATGACTAACGTTAATCCATGCTGCTACAAAGCGTCCCCCCAACCCCGTTTTACTCCCTCCCTGCGTTTGCCTCTCCTGCCCTGCGTTTCCTCATTCCTACTTCACTAGCCAAGTAAGGTCTGGCTTTCCCAGGCAGGGACACAATACGACATGAGCAAGGATCAGCTCTTTGAAACTGCAATTGTGGTGCTTTGGTGCAGTGCAAAAGCACAGTAACATAAAAGAACATAAAATACCGGTTAAATGCCTTAATCATTTTTTTTGTGGGGTGTCCCCCAAAACACCCATTTACCCCACTTAAAAACACACCCAACCGCTTCCCCACAGGATTTAACCCTTTGCCACACCACCACATACATTTTTCCTAATTTTTTCGTTATTTATTTTTCGTTATAAGTTCCATTAGATATTTATTTTGTGTTATAAAGACTGTATACCAACATACCTTCTATTTGTACCCCCTGCCTGATTAGGGGCCTCATAGTATTCTGTTGGATTTTGCATAATCAGGTAGATTTCTAGGAACACTGCATGCACTAATATAGATGTATAGACCTACAGTGAGGAATAGGCTAGTCGTTATGGCCTCTGAAAACTGAGTTAAAGGACTGAGGATAGCAAGGAACTTTAATGAGTTATGAGGGACTATAACACCCAGTATGGCCGAGCTGCAGGCCTATAAAGGTATTATAATCCACCTTTTTTAATTAAAATAAAACAGGGATGCATAGGTTCGTGGGAGCACACAAATCCGCCTGGGCAGCTTGTGGAGAGTTTGACATGGGTACACACCCTGTTCCTGCCAGTAGCTTCCTGCATAACATATAGCCTATACCGGTTTGTACAGCCGGCAGATTGTCCAATCATCACGCACAATGTCCATTCAAATAGTTACAAACATAGTGACTGTGTGCAATATTTCCATTCGGAAATCTACAATGCTCAATTTAAGATTATAATAAGGCTGGTTGATAGAAATTATAACAGGCAGTAATTTTGATACCACAGAAGCAGGGCACCAAAATATTAGGGCTGGCGTGGAAAAAGGGAATTTCTGAAAATACTTGATGCAGTAATTTTTACTTTCTTTACTCAATTTTACTTTCTGTACTCAATATTGCAAAAGCTACAACACTCATTTTATGGGAAATCAAATGAATTGAACCCAGCATTGGTGAGAACGATTGTGCCAAAATGCCTGCCAAAGACGGATGAGGCGAAGAAGGGTATCCGTCTGAGATGACATTCAGCGGTCTGGTGGGTGGTGAGCATGGAGGTGTTAAGGCTGCTTGGCCATCTCATAGGCAAATCGCTCAAGAAAGTGGACAACAATATGTAGGGAAGACCCCAATCAACTCGGTAGGGTTGATAAGCTAACAAATGGTGGAAGGCCTTCAAGTGGCTTGGGAAGGATATTGTGTCACTTATGGCCGTAGGATGCATGGGAGTTTCCCTTGCCATGACGTCTTGAGAAGCTGTACACTTGCAGGATTAATCAGTGTCAGTGGGAGACAAACCCAAAAGTCGTTTTCAAAAAAATTACTTTCGTTTTATACTCCCACGGTCATTTCTTTGTTGACTGTTCCATGTACTTTGCCAACAGAAGAGCAAAACCTACCTCTTGGACACTCTGGGAGCAAAAGCAAATAGTGGCAATATACATGCGGTGGTGATGTGGCAGAGCAGAAAAACCTTCGTTTGGGACACCTCGGTGGCAAAATGCAAGTAGTGGTAAACCGCAAACTGGTGAGGTAGCAGAGCAGCAAAACCTATGTTTGGGACACCTTGGTGGCAAAATGCAAGTAGTGGTAAACCGCAAACTGGTGAGGTAGCAGAGCAGCAAAACCTATGTTTGGGACACCTTGGTGGCAAAATGCAAGTAGTGGTAAACCGCAAACTGGTGTGGTAGCAGAGTAGCAAAACCTATGTTTGGGAAACCTTGGTGGCAAAATGCAAGTAGTGGTAAACCGCAAACTGGTGAGGTAGCAGAGCAGCAAAACCTACCTGTGAAACACTCTGGGGGCAAAAGGCAAGTAGTGGCAAAATACAAACAGTGGTGAGAGAACAGAGCAGCAACACCTTTATGTGGGATAATCTGGGGCAAAATGCAAGTGTGCTAACACATAAATGGTGGTGTTAAATCAACATGGTAAAATCTACCTTTGGAACAAACTGGGACAAAATTCAAGTAGTGGCAAAACACAAACAGTGGCGAGATAACAGAGCAGCAAACCTACATATGAAACACTCTAGGGGCAAAATGCAAGTAGAGGCAAAACGCCAACAGTGGCAAGATAACAGAGCAACAAAACCGACATCTGGAACACATTGGCCCTCATTACGACCCTGGCGGAATTCGGAAAACGATGGCGGAAATGCAATACCGCCATCGAATAGCGCTCGGTGCGACTATGACCCGTCACCGCAAAGTACGAAGCCATTAGCGACACCGTAGTGAACGCCAACGCCAACTGCACCAAGCACGCGCGCGCGCGCCATGCCAAACCGTAAATACCACCATGGCGCAAGGGTACGCTAATTCCGACCCTAGCGGACATGTACCTAACGCCATCAGGCATGGCGGAATGTACCATTCCGCCATGGTGAGAAGTACGGCATCGCGAATCAACCGTAAACGGCCCCACTGAGTGCCTGTACACCGCTCCCTGCCCACAAAGTACAACTCCCCGTAGGTGCAATGAAGTCACAATGCAACCAGTGAAATGTACAAGTCACCCATGCATGCCAACGAACAAAAGAAACACAAGAGGGGCCAATGGGAGCTGCAGGGCACAGATGGCACGAATACAGAAGCCAATCCAATGGACATGACCACAGTCCCCCCCCCCCGAAACGCACGCAAACACAGGCACCTGTGACCAGCAATATTCCGAAAATCACATCATTCCACCAGTCCACCTGGCTGACCGGCATCTGTTACACAAAACCTAATCCCCCGCCCCTGAGCATGACAACATTCAAACAGTCATATTGGCAGCCCCCATCCCTGACCTCACTGGGCTTCGTAGGCAAACACGCCCAGTACAGTACCACGCAACTAAACTCCGAAGCTGGAACCCAATGCAGATCTCCTCCCAATATATCGCTCCCCAAATAGGAATATGCCACATCACTTGCAAAGAAGAACGCTACACGGGCCAAATCAGAATAGAAATTTAATGCACAACAAAATCAACAAGCCCATACAGCCATTAGGCCATGAACTCCAAAACACATTTCACCATTGTGGGCTGCATCCGCAAGAAATGACCAGCCACTACTTGTGTGACGCCCTGTTCCATCATGGTACACAGAGCCACATTCACGTACGAAAAGGCAACATGGAAGCACACAGAACCGCAGGGCCGTCCCAATGGGGAGGCACTAGTCCAGCTGAAAGGCCGAAATGTTGCTCCGAGCCACTAGTACTGCGTAAGGGCATGTGGCCCATTGGCGATCGTCCCATAAGATCGTAATGCTGCTCCACTGATTAACACGAAGCAGCAGGTGTCGGGAGTAAAAGCCATCTGCAGGAGTGGCATACAGATGGCAGTGGCAAAAGGGGAGGAGATACCTGTCAACCAAAAGAAAAGAAAAAGAACAGAATGGCAATCAGAACTACATCCGAACAACTCACTTCAATGATCACACTAAATCCACAGCCATATGCATGCTAGCCCACTCCAAAGGATCATCACCACCCCAAAACCACTTGCGACTCATAACCATCTATATCGAGGTGTAAACACCATCACAAACGAGTGTACCTGTGCATGCGTCTGTCAAAACAGAATCCATCAGATGGGATTGGTAACGTGCATGGACACAAGTGTCTGAGGGCGCGTCGAGACAGGGAGGGCTCAACAAGGCAAGATAGACGATGGTCCCACTATGGCAGCCCTGCATCACATAGCGCAGGGGAGGCGGATAGATTCCAAGAAGCCCTGTACATGGCAAACTCTGTATCAAATCACCTGCCCATGCATCCATTCATCATTCCCTCATCCCGGGATTAAAACGCCTGAATATTTACTCACATAACATTAGAAATATCCATTGAGTCTGTGCGTTATGCAGCCTGCAAAATCCACAGTGCCCCAGCCCGGAATTCCAGTGTAGTGAAGTAACATGTATTTGGGAACGTCCGGCCTCATCGCCCACGTCGCTATTGCGCATCCCAAACCATTCATATCAATCATTGCATCCTCGCCATGGCCCCTGTCTCAAGGACATTGAACAATAGAACGTTACATTTGCAGTCAGACCTGTGGGCATTTCCTCGCCGCTAGCTGAAAACCGAAAGCGCCGCCCTTCGAATTCCTCATTTGCAACATCACGTCGAAGAGGCATCTGTGGCCGTTTGAAATCACTAATTAATCCATCTAGTGCGGCTGTGTGTGAAAATGGCAACTGCCTTCACCCACAAATGGGACGCCCCGCCCGTCGTTGCAACTCGGTACAGTGATGCACGAGGGCCCACCGTTACTCGAGTACTACGTTCCACTGACCCTTCACAAGTCTGTTCGCGACTGCACAGATAGTATGTGAAACAATGGGACCACAGCAGAATGAACATATCAACCAATGTTACACGGCCATCGGGTACAAATACATGATTGCAATAGCAAGATGCCATTCCTCGAATTGCAGCGTTGTGTGCGGGACGTGCTCGGCCAAAGGGGAGAGCAGTTTGCACAGGTGGAATGAATCACCACAGGTGGAGGCCATACAGCCTGAAAACACATAAATTGCACACCCAGTCTCCTCCCACAACCACACCCACTCCGAAATGCTACCGGCAGGACTCGCGATGTTGGCCCTGGGGGACCTGATAGCACTGCAAGTACTCCAACTCCAAGAAGAAGACGAACACCAACTACAACCGGCCGCACGGTGGAGACGCAGGAGGAGGAGGAGGGCAAGGCAGGGCCAGCAAGGGCCGCCAGCACAGCCACTACCACCACGCAGGCAGCCCGCAATCCCACGCCTCCGAGCACATCCGTTCAACCTCACTGGTGAGCAGATCCACACCCTCTACCGTCTGAACCGGGACACCATAGCCGCCATTGTGGACATGACACAGGCTGACCTTGTCAGCATGATAGATAGCCCAACCGCCATCCCACCCCTACTGAAGGTGGTGTCTGTACTCCACTTCCTGGCCACAGGCACCTACCAGCACACAGTCGGACAGTTGCATGGCATTCCTCAGCCACTGTTCTCACGGACACTATTGCAAGTGCTCGATGCCCTCCTGCAGCACGCAGACGACTACATCTCTCTACCACGCTCGGAGCAGGAAATTACAAACACAAAAGTGGGATTCCATGCACTTGCCGGCATACCGGGTTGCATTGGTGCCATCGACTGCACCCATGTGGAATTGGTCGTCCCACATGCCATGGAGGCCCAGTACCGCAACCGTAAACAATTTCATTCCCTGAATGTACAAATGGTGTGTGACTCCAACAGGATCATTACACATTGTTGTGCCAGATTCCCTGGATCAACCCATGATTCTATGGTCTTGAGGAACTCTACTATACCACGCTACATGGAGCGACACGCAGGGAACAGATCCTGGCTACTCGGTGAGTCTCATTTCATGCATGATGATGTGGGGTATGTGATGCGGCAATGACCTGGCAGGAAGGGGGGGGGGTGTGCGTACGTAGCAATGGCATTCCACATCATACGTTTCTCGTCCACATACAGGTGATGCTGGGTATCCACTGAAGAGATGGCTCCTCACACCAGTCCGGAACCCACGGGACCAGCATGAGGAGGACTACAACCATGCCCACTCACGTACCCGTGTAGTCATAGAACAGGCATTCGGCCTACTGAAGGGTCGTTTCCGCTGCCTCAGCAGGTCTGGCGGGGCACTCCTGTACCGCCATGAGAAGGTTGCAAAGATGGTGATGGCATGTGTCATGCTCCACAACATGTGCGTACGTAGAAATGTGCCCATGCCCCCTGACGCAGAACTGCAAGCACCTGATGATGGTCATGATGAGGGTGGGGATGTGGCAGCACCTCAAGGAGTCTGCGAGGCACCGGAGGGCCGTGACATTCGTCAGCATCTCATTGATGCATGCTTCTAGCACTCACGCCTGGTGGCTGATACATGGACACGGGACTCGTGGCACTGTGTGTGTCTGGGACATGCACAATATGGACTGTACGCCTATGATGGCCTAGTACACAAAGATCAATGTCCACACATCTCATTGGTTGATCGTGCACTGTTTATGGCATATGTGATATCATGTTGAACACCCTATCGACCCGCCACCCAAGTGAGCCCAACACACCCCCTCCACCCTCCTACCTCCCCCCCGAACACCAGTGTCCAAAGATGCTCATTGTCAGTGGGCTGTCGCTATTGCAAGCCCCCTCTGCGGGTATCAGGGGCACCCCTGCCTGTGGAGCTACGTTGGGGGCTGCCCTGGACGGAACTTGCAACGGATGATGTCCCTGCCTGCTCACGTCCATGCATGTCCCTAAGGGTTTGCGAGAGCTCAGTGAGCACACGGCGCACTGCGGCAAGTTCGGCACATACGTCTTTGGACGTCGCATGCAGTTCCCCCCTCAGGCTCTCGGTGCTACTCTCCATTTGTGCCCTTAGTGTCTCTGTACCTCTCTCCATTTCTGCCCTAAGTGTCTCAGTTGATGTTTCTATGTCTGCCTTAGTGCCCCCACATTCATCGGCATGGTCCTTGAGGAGCGTGGCCAGTTGCTGCTGTTGCACGATTAACTGGTCGAGGGACTGTTGCCTCTGCTGGGCCATGGCCATTTGCGGGGGTGTCACAGAGGGGCTGTTGACCTCATGTTGCCTTGCCACAGGGCTTGTGGGGGATGGCCAGTCGTCGTCTTGTGGGTGCCCCTGCGTGGTATCCTCATGTTGTACGGGATGGGACAGACAGGGGGATTGGGACAGGTCATGGATGGATCTGACTTCGACATCCCCGTCTTCTGTGTCGGAGCATGCTGCCATCAATGGGGTGTCACCTATGGTGCTCCTGCCACCAGAGGCAGTGCCTTCTGTGGCATCCGTTGGGGGGACCTGTGGTGGTGGTGTTGTGGGCATGCTGGCTGCTGGGGTGCCTGTTGATGTTCCCTCCTCTGTGCTGCCACCTGATTTGTGCCGCTGCCGTGTCTTGATGCGTGCAGCTGAGGTGGAGGGTCTTTGGCCATTGGTCTTGGCCCTCTTTGCAGGTGTGCTGGTAGGGGTGTCCTGATGCTCATCGTTTGGATCGGACCCTGTGGTGGAGTAAAGGAGGGCGAGGGTTATTAATGGGTCTGTGGGAATTGGAATGGCATTGTTTCACCTGCATTGGGGTGGTACCTGAGGGTGATTTGGGTCGGGGCCTTGGAGGTGCTTTCATTTGTGTGTGGAGTGAGGGTGCAGTTGTTTGGCAGCCTGCAGTTAGGGTGTGCCTGCTGCACGTGTAGTGCGTGTTTTAGGGGTTTTTAATTAATTATGTATTTATTGTGGGTTTTAACGTGCGCTATCAGGCAGATGTGTGTGGACGTTCTCCTGGACATGTGTTTCTGTTGCACTATGTGGACACATGGTACTTCACATGATTGGACTTTGTGGATTTGGCATTGTTTTATCTGGCCCACCTACCTGAATCTTCGGATGTCTGCACTCCTTTCTCCATCCCTCCGACTCCCTCTATGCTCTCCATTCCGATGGTGGAGGCACAGATTTCTTCCCAGGGGGTCAACTTGATGGGTGATTCAGGACCTCCCCCGGTGGCTGTGGCAATGTTGCGGTTGGCAGAGAGTATGCTGCGGACGCGTATCCGCAGGTCGTCCCATCGCTTTCTGCATTGCTGTGGGTTGCGGGGTGCGGTCCCCACCGCACTTACCCGCTGTGCCACCAGAGCCCATATGGCCTTCTTGTTCGCAAGTGCCGTCCTGGTCATTTGCGTGGAGAAGACGACGGCTGCATTCTCCTGGAGGGTCTCTGTTAGCTGTGATGGGTGGCGGTATTGCACCTAGGGCGCCGTACGGCGGCGGTGTGGGCCGTTTTGGGGTCATTTCCGCCATCGCGGACTTTGCACTTCCGCCATGCCGTGGTGCTCGTGCCCGATGGGTCGGAATGGGCCGCACTTTGCTCCTTCGTGCAATGGCGGAAACGCTATTTACGCTGTGGCGGTCCGGTCAGTCACTTTCCGCCAGGGTCGTAATGAGGGCCATTGTGGGTTCGGAAGCATGTGGTGGCAAAACAAATATAGTGGCGAGATAACAGAGCAGCAAAACCTACCTTTAGGACACACTATTGGCAAAATACAAGTAGTGTCAAATCACAAACAACGGGAGATAACAGAGTAGCAAAAGCTACATATGAAACACTGGGAGCAAAATGCAAGTAGTGGCAAAACAAAAACAGTGGTGAGGTAGCAGAGTAGCAAAACCTACCTTTGCAACGCTCTGGGGCAAAATGCAAGAAGTGTCAAAATACAAAAAGTGGCCAGATAACAGAGCAGCAAAACATACCTCTTGGACACTCTGGGAGAAAAAGCAAGTAGTGACAAAATGCAAGCAGAGGGGATTTAGAAGAGCAGAAAAACCTACATTTGGGATACTCTGGGGGAAAAATCCAAGTAGTGGCTGTGACGAATGAACTTCCAGGGCTTCAGTGGTCTAGTTTTGAATCTCGGTTTCCAAACCATCAACCAACCCCACACCTCTAGTACACCAGAAGGGATCCAAACAGATTGAAATAGAAGTGAATTTTAAGACTTCTTTGTCCAATTTTGGTAACGTGGACGGAACTTCACTGCAATGTAGTGAAACATTGGTTAGTTGCAACACAGCAAAAATATAATTATTACCCAATGATAAAAGGGACTGTCCAGTCAAGGTTGTGAAAGTGCTCACTCCCCACCTTACCGATACAAACTCAGAATAAAAGACACATCCCAGTAGGAAATGAGACTAAGAGAACAGGTTGCAGGTTGCCAAAGTATTATATGGATTTCGTTATCCAGAGAACTCTGCTGACCTGTGAGCGCTCTGGCAAACATTATATTTACAATGGGTTATAACACATAAAATCGTCATCAGTGATGTCAGCTATATGGGTTACAAAGAACAAGATTATTGGTTTCAAGGCAACGATGCATAGGTTTGTGTAGGTCCTGCTTTCTTCAGGATTGGCTGCTCCTTTGGCGGGAGGGTGAGCCTCATGTGGTTCGGCTGACCTTGTCCGGGTGGGGTGAGAGTCGGCTCATGTAGGAGATGTGGTTGAAACTAGCTAATCTGGCATGAATAATTATTCTAAACATACAATAAACAATGACCATCAATACACCTTCGAGTAAATCCTAGAGGCTTACAAGTTGTATATACATAAATACATCATTTCACATTGGGTCACTCGTAAAGTGGAGGGTGCTGGGGTCTTACTTTCTGCAAGAACCTGGTGATGGGGCTGGTCTTGCACATGTGAAGAACACGGGGAGTGGAGTGACACATGTTAGTTTTAGGACAGGATATACCGCGGCAGGAGTCTGGGTTTATTGGGGGCACTCTGGGGTGGTCAGCACAGTGGGGGTACACTTCTGTTACATAAAGAGAATACCTTAGGAGGACACAGGGTTACACAAGCAGTAATTTTCCAACAGCGAGGGTGAGGGGTGCGGGAGCAGGTTTGTGGAGATGGATGAGCTACAAGGCATGGTTCAGGCTGGTTCACACACAGGACAGTGATCTCAGAGGGAGAATGATATGATACATAGTATTAATTGTTGCAGTTTGCTTCAGCGCATCCGTAAGAAAGGGACTTGAGCCTTGCAGAAAAGGTGGGGGCGGCTGGTGCTCGCTGTACAGAGGGGAGAGGAGTCTTCATAGTGCCGAATTGCAGCCTACTCCAAAGATGGAGTCGTGGGCACACAAAATGGAGTCCAAGTGTGTCTTGCAATAGCCCCACCTCTGCTCAAACTGAGGCTTTATCCCTGATAGAGCAAACGGTACATCTCATGTAGAATGTATGGGGGGGGCTAATTCACCCCTTCCTTCCTTACATTCCCCCCTTTTGTTACATCTAAAGTAACAAATTATTGTTTATCACTGGTTGCATTTCGGTAATACTCCACCTCCAGTACCGCCTTGTCCCAAGCAGGTGTCCCTTTTATTGGCATCCAGGCCCTACATACCGCTCGTAAACTTTGGCCCTTTCTAGCATATTCATCAGGGGTGCAGGTCATGTATATTCCCCCATCCAGATGCACCCACACCTCCTTGTACCATTGTAACTCCCTCGGTTCCTTTATTGTGGTATGATGCAAATTATCCACACTGTCCCCGGGGTAATGATATACTTCTGTTATCCTGTATTTGGGGTATTAGATTCTCCTGTCTGTATTTCTACATCCTTTATTGTTTGTACCCTTGTCGGTTGCCCCATTGTCACCATCATCATAGCGGAACTAGGCATTGATTTTGCACAACAACGAACGCCTACCACACATAAAATGAGCAACAGGAAAACGATGAGTCGGACAAAAATTCTCATCATCACGCTGAACCAGGAAAGTATCCAGTTTAACATGTCATTGAACCAGTTGCTTGGGTGATTCCTCCTTCTTTTCTCATTCTTTCATCCAAGCTATGCACTGCCGAGATCACATGGGACAGCGTCCCTTTGTCCGCATCTGCAGAAGGTATGAATGTACAGCATACGCTCCCAATTATTAAGGCAAACACCGCTGTCCATTGCTATGAGAAGGTCCAAGATGTACCGGTTTTGCATGGTCATCAACCGCAAGGCGTGAAATTCCACTTTGATGACATTGAAACCCTCTTCTGTGTCGTTGGCCAGCTGGATCAATTCCCAGCGCACGATCTGCAGCCATTTTGCATTTGTCCGCGCCTGGAGTCCTGGTGAAAGTAGTGAGGTGAAAAATGTTTCTGCGCAATTTAAAAGTTTATACTGATTGGGAATCTCTGCCAGGAAGTCTAATGATTCACTGGAAATGTAATTTGATGATCTTCGCTTGCGGGAGACTCAGTCTTGTAACTCATCTTCAGACAGGATGTCGTATGTGGAAGGCTCTCTGGTTTCTGGCAGGGGTGCCGGTGATGTTTTGACTGGTGCCTTGCCCCCTTGGATATGGCTTACTGGAATCACCATTAAGGCTGAAAGTAGTGTCGGCATGGCACAGGTACCTCTCCATGATGCAGGAGGTGTAGGTACGCTTGTTTGCCACACACCAGTAAGTGTCCATTAAGGCTGCTGTTCCTTTTTTCATGTCAGAAAGGATGATAGTTTTGTTGCAGTGTTGGTTGGAGCCCATTCGTACCTTACCCGCACTGTGAAAGCAAAGTTTGTGCTGACTTTCTTTTTGTATCTTGATTGGTTTTTCAAGCGCGGTCACCCACCCAATGTGCTGGGACCAGGTTGCAGTGCAAGTTCTTTTCACCCATTGAAAGTTCTCGTCTGTCAGTCCTCACAATGCTTCCACTTTACATGTAATTGTTTTGTCTTGCCATTTGTTTTCTGTGAACATTGTCCCTTTGATGATAAAAAAGGGTTCTTTCAAACATATCACTCCTTGAGGTTTGCTTCTGCATGTTTTTTCGTTCTGCAGCATTTGTACTGTTACCGTGTGTGCCTGGAAGGTACTTCGTATTCTATATAAAGGTAAATGGATTAGTCACTGGGCATCCGACATGGGTATCTCTTGGGGTATAAGTACTTTAGGTGTGCCACAGGCATGGGGTATTAGAGAGCAAACGTAACAGCTCTTGTTTGTTGCTTGTTTGGCTGTGGCACTAATATCTGAGTACCATTTGTTGGACTAATGTGGTGGGTGGCGGGAGTCTTCAATTTCATCTAATCCCAGACCATGGTATGCATCATAACCTTTCCCTCCCGCCCCCCTTTTTCGTCTTCTACCCCCTTTAACATTGTGTAACTTTTTCACCTTTAGGTGTCTTATGGGAAAAATGTTTGTCCATATTGCATAATTTAGTTCGTTCCCACTTTGCAGAAATTGTGACACTTGTGTACGTGAGGGTAACTGGGACATAGGGTGTAAAGTGCATTGTATCACCATCACAGGTAGGTTCTTCGGTTGTGTGCATATTTACATATGGCGATTCTGAACTGCCGAACATAGGATAATCATCATCATATTCATTTGAAACATTCTCAACATCATAACCCATAGCAGCGTATTTAAAAATGGGGGTTTTGACGGTTTGGTTTTTGTGCAAAGTGGTTAAATTAGCATTTACGGGAGCATTGTGGCTCCAAATAAGTTTAAAGTCATCCCAAATGAGACTGGACCCTTCTTGTATCAAGTGTACCGCACTCCCCCCTCCTTTATATCTCCCAATATAAATGACACACTCCAGTACATTTCAAGGCAGAACAACATTACTGAAAAAACGATAGCCACAAAGTAAAGACCACAGTCGTAGTTATAGTTTCTATTACTGCTAACTTTTACTCTATCACTATCTACATCTGTGGCGGTGTTAAATTCTTTTTCATGTTTACCATACATGTTTTTCAAGACAGGAACCATAAGAGAAGACAATGGGAGCGAGCATCCTTTGAAGATAAAAGGGGGGCAGTGGTGGAGGTAAAGTCGCATTGATAGTGCAAGAGATGGGGAGAAATAGAGGTAGAACCATAGAGTAGGTGAGACGTGGCATGGAGGAGAGAAAAAAAGAGAGAGAGAGAGAGAGAGAGAGAGAGAGAGAAAGAGAGAGAGAGAGAATACATATATATTTATATTCATTTATGAACATTTCTCATCACTACTCATATTAATTTTTCCAGCACATTTCTTCTGTTGCATTTTACATTTTGTAATCTGTTTTTTATTTCTAAGGAGTTGCAACTTCCTCACTCTGTTTTTGGTCACTCTGGGAGCTGTACTTTCATATGCCTTTCTTACATCTGACAGATGCACCCAGTATTTTAAACCTCGAACTTTCACTGTGCAGGAGGTGCAATAAATTACTTCATAAGGGCCATAAAATGGGGAGTTCCACCTCCGCACAAAGCTGCGAACATACACATTTTCCCCAGGCATCAACTGTCCTGTGGGGCTGTCTTGTGGTGGGTGTGGTTGTGTCAGTTTCATTAGCTCGAGTGAATGCAGGTGCTATTTGTTTTGCTATGCTCTGCACAGCCCTTGTCAGTTGGGTGAGATATTCCTTAAATTCATCCCCTAGCACTGTGGCAGCTCTATGAGCGTCTGATGCTCTTCTTACTGGGGAAATTGGCGTATGAATGCACCTTGCCATCATTATTTTGTGCGAGCTCAAATGGTGGTACTTACTTGGCTGTGTCCTGAGTTGGAACAGTGCTTAGGGGCAAGCAATGTACCCAATTTTTCTTAAGTGTGTGACACAATTTGGACAATTTCCTCTTGAGGAGGATGTTGATTTTTTCTATCATCCCGTTTGCTTGAAGGTGATGAATTGAACAAAGTTTATGTTTCACTAACAGCACTCTTGCCACTTCTTTGAAAAGGGTGTTTACAAAGTGCGTGCTGTTATCCGAGCGGATCACGTCACATATTCCCCACCTGGAGAATACCTCTCTCACCAAAAACTTGGCCACGCACTTGGCATCAGGGTGTGCACATGGTCCTGCTTCCACCCAACGCGAGAAGGGGCACAGTATCACTATGAGGTATCGTGCCCTGTTACATCTTTCTCCCATATTGGCATAGTCTATGTGTAATTATCGGAATGGCCCTGATGGGCATGGCAACATTCCTCGTAGTGCTCTTAGTGTCATGCCTCAACTGTATGTCTGACATGTTGTGCACTCTATGGTCAATTCTGTCAAGTGTTCCTGTAGATTGGGGACAAACCACTCCTCCTGGATGTCTGCTGCAATATGCTGCTTTGTAACATGTGTTGGAAAATGCAGTTGTTGAAATGCTATTTGTAACAATTCTATGGGCATTACAACGTTTCCTGTCATCTCTTGCCACCATATGAAATCTGTGAGGGATTGTTTGCACCCTCTTTTCTCCCATAGCTCTTGTTCTTCGGAGGGTGCGTGCCTTTGCAATTCTATTATTTGTAGTACGGGCGTAGAGTTGTGTCCTTCCTCTCTGTCGTCTTGTGTGGGTGCTTTTACAACGCATTCTATTCTTGGCGGGATGTTTAATTACTCTGCTTCTTTCGCGTGGGTGTCCGCTGCCGCGTTCCTTAGTGAGATTGCGTCTGTGTTATTTGTATGTGCCTGCCACTTCACTAAGGCTACTACTAATGGTTCTGCTAAAGCGTCAATGAGGTCATTCAATAATGCTGCATGTTGTACAGGGGAGCAATCCATTCTCCTGAATCCCCTTCGTCGCCATTGTGACAAGCCTGAGTGTACTGTTGTTGTCACATATGCCGAGTCGGAGTATATTGTCACTGTGCATCCTTTGGCTGTATGTAATGCTTCAATTAATGCAATAGGTTCTGCTGCTTGTGCTGAGAAATGTGTGGGGAGGTTCATAGTTTTCCCCTTCGATCCTTACCACATCTGCCCCTACATGTTTCTCTCCTATTTCACAATCAATAGATGTTGACCCATCTACAAAGTATATTTCTATTCCTTCTAGGGCATTTTCAGTTGCTTTTGTAATGACATCCTCCTCACCCTCATATGTGGCGCAGTCGTGTGCTTGCATATCCTCTACTGTGCAGGGCTCCGTGATGAATGTGGCAGGCTTTACAGTTTTACATCTAACAACATGCACGTTTGGGCTTGATATTATTATTTCGTATGCAGTTGCTCTTTGTGTGGTAAGCGTGGATTTTGACATTTCTAGTATGGCAGAAAGTGGGTGTTCAGAGTAAAGTGTTACAGAGCAGCCCATCATTATGGTGGTGCTTTTCTCTATCGCGAAATCTGCCGCTGCCAGAGCCTGTTCGCATGTGAAATTATCTTGCATCACTGAATGTAGTGTGCTACTGTAGTAGGCCAATGGCGTGTGGCCTAGTGATGCTTTCTGTGTGAGTACTGCTGTCAGCAATATCCCATTGCTATGTGAAAAGAGGTAGAACTTTCGATCATAATCGGGGTTCACCAAGACAGGTGCGTGTGTGATTAGGTCCTGCCATTTGAAATATTGTGTCATCATTTCCTGTGTCCATTTGATAGGGGCGCTGTTCTTCTGTGCTTCTTTTAATCCATGGAGGAGTGGGCGGGTGTACGCAGCATAATCTAGTATCCAAGCACGACAGTAATAACATATGCCGAGAAATTTCTGCATGTCCTTCACTGTTTTGGGTATCAATGTGTGACGTATTGCTTTTGACCTATCTGGTATAATACTTTTACCATCTTTCGAAATCAGCTGTCCTAGATACAAAACTTCTGCCAGGCAGTATTGCAGTTTTCCTTTGTCCACCTTGTACCCCTTTGTTGCTAGCAAGGTCAATAATGTTATTAAATCTGCTCTACACTGTTCTTCACTTTCGCTGCAAATAAGCAGATCATCTACATACTGAACTATTGTGCTTTTTACATCAATGTTGCAAGGTCTTCATGCAAAATCCTGTTAAATATGCTCTGGCTCTCACAATAACCCTGGGGCAGTCTGCAGTGTTCGTATCTTTTTCCACCCAGGGTAAATGCTGTTAAGTATTGACAGCTGGGGTCAAGTGGTATTGAGAAGAATGCATTCTTTAAATCCACAACCGTAAAACATGTGGCATTTTTCGGGATGCTGCATGAAATGGATGCAGTGTTTGGCACTAGAGGGAAATCCTTCTGTATGATGTCATTAAGTGGGTGGAAGTCCTGTATCATCCTCCAAGCCCCGCCCCTCACCTTTTTTATAGGATAAATCACCATGTTACATGGTGAGTTTGATGGCACAATTATACCTTTTTGCAGTAATGCACTTATTGTTTCTTTTATCTCCTCCTCTGCTTCTCTAGACAGGTGGTACTGCTTCACTCTGGGAGGTACTGCGCCTTCCTTTAGTTACATTTTTATGGGTGTTAGTCCTTACAGGAGTACTACATCATGTGGCCCAGTTGTCCATACCTCTTGTGTTACTTTCTCCATATCTTGATTGAATATGGAAGGCAGTGTACTGACACTGGCCATGAGGGAGTTATGTATCTCTCTGTGCTGGATCATTATGTCATAAGGCACGGATATTTCCATTATTATTTCCCCGTCAGTGTCACTGTCAGTAAACAGCTCTTCATCTGTTAAATCTCTCAGAGCTATGTTTGGGTCTATGCACAACACTGTTCTCCACTCACATCCATGCATGTCCAGTCCTATTGCCACAATACGTTTGCCTGCTACTTGCACCCCCTGCAGGTAAATTGAGAGAATGGTGCCAGGTACTATCTCGAGGATTATTACATGGTGAAATATAAAATCAGATGTCACCCTCCATTCCTTTTGGTAATTTCTGGTATTAACCTAGCTAGAACTTGTATCCCGTAGATAAACATGTCAATGTCCATGGGCACCCCTCTTACTACAACCTCGTTTACCATGGTACTGATCATTAGCATCGCTCGCACTGGACATACTCCTGGAGTGTAACACACTATTCCCCTTTCTGTAAAGGAGATGGTCATGTTAAGCTTACTAAGGAAGTCCCTTCCCAGCAAAAACTATGGGTTAATCTTCGTGATATAGCAGGGGCACTCAAACTGTTTCCCCCCCACTGTTATATCCAAATCTTTTGTGTATTTGTGTAAGGAACTTTCAAGATAGCCCCTGAAAACCCCTGTGTTTCCAAATTTTTCCCTGAGAGAGGAAACCGGCCTTCCATGAGACACGATTTTTCCGCTCCCGAGTCCACCATGAAGATGAACTGTTTGTTGCCTATCCCCGCCCCCACCAGTGGTTCCTCTTCTGCACGTAGGATAGTTGATAGGACTGGACACGCAAGTGCTTTCTATGGGCTGTCCTAACAGGGGTAGGTGTTTGTACCTGGGATGGAGAAAATGCTGTCTCCAACTACTGCTGTGCCATGGAATGGTGCTGGTGCGCTATTAGCTGTGGTGGCAAAGAAGTTAGTGTGTGTGTTTCCCATTGTGTTTTGCCATGCTACTTGAGGCTGCATACCCTGCTGTTGTGGTTGTTGTCTAGGTTGCATTTGTTGTGGTCCTTGCTGGCAATCATTATAATACTGCTCTTGTCGTCCGCCACCACCCAATGGTAACCCACAGGGGCTACTGGGATGTGGGTGGCCAAATTGTTGTTCGTTTCCCATGGGAGTGGTTCCTTAGCAGTACCCCATAGGCCTCATTCTACATTCTCTGGAAAAAAGACCCTTGGTTCCCTCCCCGCATGCCCTGCCCTCCAAACCCTCTGTTCCCCAGTCCCCCAAATCCCCCTCTTTCTCCCCAACACCCACCTCATTCTCTTGGGGGCCTACCTTGCCATTGTGGGCCTTCATATTGCTCCTCTCCTGCCCATTGCTCCTGTTCGTTTGTGTAACGCTCACCTGACTCCCACGGAGGCTCTGGCCTGGTTTGGATTGCTGTGGCCTCTTCGAGGGTGATGCGCAGGACTCGGAAGATGGAATGGACCGGACCCCCAAATCTGGCTTGTCTGGCTCGTAGAAATATCCTTCTGTGTGTGAAAAGGGAGTATTAACAATCTGCGGGATAATGCATAGGCCTCCCACTCCCCTTCTCACCCTCCATGAAACCCTTCTGCGATTCCCCGTGAAGTATCACCTTAGGGTCTGAAAGGACGAGCTCTCCATCCTGCTTCTGATGCAGGGGCGCGTTGTTATCCAGTTACTTCATTGGATCTGGGATTGGTGAGAGTTCAAGTTCGCTTGACTTTTCCGGTAAGGTATCGTAAGAATTCTGTTGCAAGTTCAAGCTTTAAATAACCATTGTCTGTTTTCTCTATTTCAGGTGCTGAATGAAGATTCCGAGTTAGGGAATGGAACCGTCGAAGGAAACTTCTGGTGAGTTTTTGATGAGCGGTTCCTCTAGTGTTCTTACATTAATGCACTAATGCTTGTGTCTTTTTCCCCTTAGGGGCTGGGGTTCGGAAATGCCGAAGATACGGCGCCGACCCGAAGTGAGAAGAGATGTCCCAATAAATATCAGGTAAGTCTTTGATGAGCGTTCCGCTAATGTCCTTGCATTCGCTCACTAATGCTAATGTCTTTTTCCCCTTAGGGGCCGGGGTTCGGAAATGCCGAAGAAACGGCGACGACCCGAAGTGAAGAGGGATTGACCCAACAGGTAAGTCTTATGGTGGAAATTAAGCCTTTCTTATTCTCTTCCCTAGCTCACCTTTGTTCTTGTCTTTTTCTCCTTTAGGCGCTGAAATGCGGCGGAAGATCCAGATGGTCGCTGATGGGCAAGAAGGCGCCTAGTAAAGGTGAGTGGAATGCTGCGCTGCAGCGAGCTATGCGACGTGCTTTTAAAAATGAATGTCTTCCCTTTAGGATCGTCGGCGAGATGACTCTGGAATGCGGATTAAGCAGGTAATGTCTTTTCTTTCCCCGGTTCTCCTCTCTTCTCCCTTTACAGGTGTTCCAGGATGTTGTCGGGCGTGGCTGGAGTCCGGATGCAGGAGCAGACACGGTGAGCATCCAGCTGCTAGGTGCAGAACAACGCGAAGCGTGAGTTGCTGTTTGGGCGTGGCTTAAATAGCCTTCATAGTAGTTCCAGGTATGTATTCTTCCTCTAAGGTATGTATTCTTCCTCCGGCCACACCCGTGTGGCAAAGTAGCATAGGTAAAATAGTCCCATTCAGGCCTCTAGGTGGCCTGGATGTTGCAGCACGGTCTGCATCAGGTAAGTTCACACCAAGCACTTCTTAACACAAAGTCATCCTTTATGAGCCTGGCGCCTATGGCACCTGGACTGTTGTCCTACATGAGCCTGGCGCCAAAGGCGCCAGGACTGAGTCCAAAGGGCCCCTACCTGGGGCCGCTGGGATTTCCCTCGGGAACATGATGTCTGCCTCTGGGGTTGCTGGGCCCGGTCTGGCTCCTTGGGGGTAGGCATCATGACAGTTTGCAGACCAGGAGGCTGTCATTCTTGCTGGTGTATTTCCTGGCCCCTCCTCCCCTCCTTCCTGTCTTTCCACCGGTAGGGCTGTGTTAATCGTAGCGACCTTCACCATTTATTATGCACAAGCTTTGCTTCGTCAGCCAACCTCCTCTGTGCTATTTCTTTTTCTCTCTCTTTGATCCTCCTACAATGATGTACTATAATGCTCTGAATCTCCGCCCAGCCCTTGGCTTGTATCCCAGCAATTGTATCCAAGGCCTCCTGTACCTCCTTTGGAAGCCCTCTTTTGATAATGAAATAAAACAGCGCAGTGGATTGGTCCCAAGTCGTGCCTGTTTCTGATCTCTACAGGTCCTGCACCCGAAGAATGAATTGCGCAGCCTCTTCCTCCTCTCCCATAGTCACTGCATTACTAAATGTAAGTCGGGAGTATCTGGGAATGTTTTCCGCAGTGCATCCCACACTTGGGCCCTTACATTGTTGAACGAGGACCCATCATGGCGGTCACAATTTATTTTTATTCCCGGAAAACCTACTCTCACCCACACTCCGTCTGCCTGGTATCCCACTGCAGATACTAACAACCTCTTTACATCTCCTATGGCCACCCCTGCTGTATTTTTTTCAAATGCGTGTATCCCCTGGACTGAGTCCAAAGGGCCCCTACCTGGGGCCGCTGGGATGTCCCTCGGGAACATGATGTCTGCCTCTGGGGTTGCTGGGCCCGGTCTGGTTCCTTGGGGGTAGGCATCATGACAGTACCCCCTCCCAAGGCCCCTCCCAAAGTTGTTCTCTCCGGAGGTTTCAGTTTGTTTGGGAATTTCCGGTGGAATTTCTGTATTAACCGAGGTGCATGTACCTGGTCGCTTGGTTCCCAAGACCTTTCCTGAGGCCCATATCCTTGCCAATCAATTAAGTAGAAGAGTTTTGACTTTGACACCTTGGAATCTAATATGTCTTTAACTTCGAATTCCAGCTCCCCATCTACTTGAATTGGTTCTGGTGGTTTAATTAGTCTGGTTCCAGGTTGTACTGGTTTCAACAGTGATACGTGAAAAACGGGATGGATTCGCATGTTAGCTGGTAGATCATTATTGACGGAAAAGTGTGAACCCTTTTGACTCCATCTTTGCAAGGCTGTAGGGCCTAAAAGTTGTTTAACTCTAGTTTGAATGTCCTCAATAGTTTGTAAAGAGCTCAACCCCAAAATTCTCTGTTCAGGTATAATCGGTACTGGTTCTAAGCTTGAATTTGTTTCTCCCATCCCAATCCGGGATAAAGCATCCGCTTTGCCATTCTTGCAGCCAGGGCGGTATGTGATTACAAAATCAAACTCTGCAAAGAATAAAGCCCATCGGAGTTGACGTGATGATTGAGCTTTGGCCGTTTTTAAATATTGCAAATTTCTGTGATCTGTAATCACTGTGATGGTGTGTCTTGCGCCGAGAAGGTAATGACGCCAAGCCTTGAAGGCAGACTTAATAGCTAATAACTCCTTGTCGGTGATTGCATAATTAACTTCAGGAGCCGAGAACTTTCTGGACCAAAAGGCTACAGGGTGCAATTGGTTAGTTACAGGATCCCTTTGAGACAGGACAGCTCCCATGGCTAAGCTGGATGCGTCGGTTTCAACAATGTAAGGGAGATCTGGGCGCGGATGTTTCAGTACAGGTGCAGAGGTGAATTTAGTTTTTAGTTCTTGAAAGGCCTGTTCTGCCTCATTAGTCCATTCGAAGCGTTTATTTTTCCGTAAGAGTGCAGTGATGGGTTGAACCACCCGAGAAAATTCCGGGATAAATCTTCGATAAAAATTGGCAAAACCAAGCATGCTCTGAACACCCTTCACAGAGCTAGGAGATGGCCATTTGAGGATGGCGTCCACTTCTCGTGAGTCCATTCGGACTCCCTTTGGTGTCAGGATGAATCCAAGAAACTCGACTTCTGTGGCATGAAAAACACATTTTTCGAGTTTTGCAAACAGTTTGTGCTGGCGCAATTTCTCAAGAACTGCCTTGACATGTTTTCTGTGATCGGATTCCGAAGAGGAGTACACCAGAATGTCGTCGATATATACGATGACACAAACATCGATAAGTTCCCGAAGAACATCATTCATAAAGTAGGTGTGTTGCACAATCCGAAAGGCATCACCTGGTATTCGAAGAGTCCATATTTGGTGCGATAAGCAGTCTTCCATTTGTCGCCTTCTTTTACACGCACCAGGTGATAAAGCTCCCCGAAGATCTAACGTGGTGTATATACAAGCATCTTTTACCTGGTCGAGAAGTTCAGGGATCAGGGGCAGAGGATAACGATTCTTAATCGTTATTTGATTTAGGGCGCGGTAGTCAATACAAGTTCTAAGGTCGCCTTCTTTTTTCGGCACGAAGAACAGAGCTGAGGAAACAGGAGACTTTGACGGGCGAATAAAACCATTGGCAAGGTACTGATCTAAATACTGTCGCAAATGAAGATTCTCAGGTTCAGTAAGGGCATAGACCCTACTACAAGGCAGTTGAGCATTGGGTACCAGATCGATTTGACAATCGTACGACCGGTGGGGAGGTAACGTGTTGGCCTGTTCTTTTTGGAAAACATCTTGGAATTCTTGGTACTCAGGCGGTAGTTGTATTGTGGCAGAGGTTACTGTGGCCAGGACCATGTTTGGATTTCTTGGATAGCAAGTTTGTGTACAATCAGGAAAGGTTATTCTCTTTGCTCGCCAGTCAATTCGAGGATTATGTGTTTCTAACCAAGGAATTCCTAGAATTACTTGAAACTGTGGGGCCTTGATTACGTCAAACACATTAGCTTCCCGATGTCCATGCTGACCCACTAGTGTCATTTCTGTAGTAGAATGTTTTACCAGCCCTGAGGCAATTTCGGTTCCATCAACTGTGGTAATGACATCCTTGTTGGTTTTCGGACGGAGAGGGAGATTAATCCTGAGGCCAATTCACGATCAACATAGTTTCCGATAGCTCCACTGTCGATGTATGCCTTTATAGCATGCAACCGCCGAGGCTGTCTCGGATCCACGAGGACCATTGGCATGATAAAATGCGAGGTCAAAGAGTTTGTTTTCAAGCTCGGCAAGCGGATCTCTACGCTTGTCGGGCTTGGTCGTTTCCCGAATCAGGTTCCGTTAGATTGTTGTCAGTGGCTCCAACCACCTTCTTGGGTGGTTTTACCGGACAATCTCGTAAAAAGTGGCCAGAAGCCCCGCAATAAAGACATAATTGCTTCTGCCGCCTTCTTTCTCGTTCCTTCTGAGTTAACGGTCCTTTAACTCCACCGATTTGCATAGGTACTGAAATGTCGGTACCCTTGGGGTTAGCGTGTGTTTTGATCAACACTCGGGTTCCAAACTTAGACCGATCTGCTTTTCTATTCTGAAGTCTGTGATCAAGTTGGACCACTAAGTCTATGTATTCCGCGCAGGCCTCGATGAAATAATGTGATCCTTTTATTTTCTGGCCACCCTGTTTCCACAATCAACCTATTAAAGGTGGCGATGTAGGATAAGAGATCCTGGTTACCTTGTCGTAAGGATAGCAGTTCGTTGTCCAGGGCCTGTCCATGGGAGTGTCGAGCGAATAATCTTTCCATGTTGCCTGGAAGCCTTGAAAATCCTGGAGAATTGGGTCATCTTGACTTACCAAAGGAACTGACCAATCGGCAGCACAGCCGCTGAGATAAGATAATACAAAAGCTACCTTGGTTTGTTCATTAGGGAAGGCCCCAGGTCTGCATAGAAAGTGTAAGCGACATTGGTTCATGAAAACGGCATATTTCTTGGGGTCCCCAGCAAAACGTTCAGGCGGGGCCAGTGGCATATTTCCAGGTAGATTGATTTGTACCGGGTTATTCGAAACCACAGGAGTGGGATTACCCCCGGAACCAGGTAACGGAGTTTGTCCTGCCTGACCTTGCAACAGCTGTTTGGCCAGGTCATCAGTTTGTTCCTTGGATAGGATCAGTTCTCTCCTGAGAGCGTTAGTCTCCTGGCGGGCGGAATGTACTTCTGCCCGTAATTCCCCCAAAAGTTGGGCCAGCTGGTCTGTCTCGGAAGTATCCATAGCGCACGGGTAGGAAATTGTAGGTAGGCTTCGCGTTCTGTAACGCTCACCTGACTCCCACGGAGGCGCTGGCCTGGTTTGGATTGCTGTGGCCTCTTCTAGGGTGATGCACAGGACTCGGAAGATGGAATGGACCGGACCCCCAAATCTGGCTTGTCTGGCTCGTAGAAATATCCTTCTGTGTGTGAAAAGGGAGTATTAACAATCTGCGGGATAATGCGTAGGCCTCCCACTCCCCTTCTCACCCTCCACGAAACCCTTCTGCGATTCCCCGTGAAGTCTCACCTTAGGGTCTGAAAGGACGAGCTCTCCATCATGCTGCTGATGCAGGGGCGCGTTGTTATCCAGTTACTTCACTGGATCTCGGATTGGTGAGAGTTCAAGTTCACTTGACTTTTCCGGTAAGGTATCGTAAGAATTCTGTTGCAAGTTCAAGCTTTAAATAACCATTGTCTGTTTTCTCTATTTCAGGTGCTGAATGAAGATTCTGAGTTAGGGAATGGAACCGTCGAAGGAAACTTCTGGTGAGTTTTTGATGAGTGGTTCCTCTAGTGTTCTTTCATTAATGCACTAATGCTTGTGTCTTTTTCCCCTTAGGGGCCGGGGTTCGGAAATGCCGAAGATACGGCGCCGACCCGAAGTGAGAAGAGATGTCCCAATAAATATCAGGTAAATCTTTGATGAGCGTTCCGCTAATGTCCTTGCATTCGCTCACTAATGCTAATGCTAATGTCTTTTTCCCCTTAGGGGCCGGGGTTCGGAAATGCCGAAGAAACGGCGCCGACCCGAAGTGAAGAGGGATTGACCCAACAGGTAAGTCTTATGGTGGAAATTAAGCCTTTCTTATTCTCTTCCCTAGCTCACCATTGTTCTTGTCTTTTTCTCCTTTAGGCGCTGAAATGCGGCGGAAGATCCAGATGGTCGCTGATGGGCAAGAAGGCGCCTAGTAAAGGTGAGTGGAATGCTGCGCTGCAGCGAGCTATGCGACGTGCTTTTAAAAATGAATGTCTTCCCTTTAGTATTGTCGGCGAGATGACTCTGGAATGCGGTGCGGATTAAGCAGGTAATGTCTCTTCTTTCTCCTGTTCTCCTCTCTTCTCCCTTTACAGGTGTTCCAGGATGCTGTCGGGCGTGGCTGGAGTCCGGATGCAGGAGCAGACACGGTGAGCATCCAGCTGATAGGTAGAGAACAACGCGAAGCGTGAGTTTCTGCTTGGGCGTGGCTTAAATAGCCTTCAAAGTAGTTCCAGGTATGTATTCTTCCTCTAAAGTATGTATTCTTCCTCCGGCCACACCCGTGTGGTAAAGTAGTTCCATAGGTAAAATAGTCCCATTCAGGCCTCTAGGTGGCCTGGATGTTGCAGCACGGTCTGCATCAGGTAAGTTCACACCAAGCACTTCTTAACACAAAGTCATCCTTTATGAGCCTGGCGCCCGTGGCGCCTGGACTGTTGTCCTACATGAGCCTGGCGCCAAAGGCACCAGGACTGAGTCCAAAGGGCCCCTACCTGGGGCCGCTGGGATTTCCCTCGGGAACATGATGTCTGCCTCTGGGGTTGCTGGGCCTGGTCTGGCTCCTTGGGGGTAGGCATCATGACAGTTTGCAGACCAGGAGGCTGTCATTCTTGCTGGTGTATTTCCTGGCCCCTCCTCCCCTCCTTCCTGTCTTTCCACCGGTAGGGCTGCGTTAATCGTAGAGACCTTCATCCATTTATTATGCACAAGCTTTGCTTCGTCAGCCAACCTCCTCTGTGCTATTTCTTTTTCTCTCTCTTTGATCCTCCTACAATGATGTACTATAATGCTCTGAATCTCCGCCCAGCCCTTGGCTTGTATCCCAGCAATTGTATCCAAGGCCTCCTGTACCTCCTTTGGAAGCCCTCTTTTGATAATGAAATAAAACAGCGCAGTGGATTGGTCCCAAGTCGTGCCTGTTTCTGATCTCCACAGGTCCTGCACCCGAAGAACGAATTGCGCAGCCTCTTCCTCCTCTCCCATAGTCACTGCATCACTAAATGTAAGTCGGGAGTATCTGGGAATGTTTTCCGCAGTGCATCCCACACTTGGGCCCTTACATTGTTGAACGAGGACCCATCATGGCGGTCACAATTTATTTTTATTCCCGGAAAACCTACTCTCACCCACACTCCGTCTGCCTGGTCTCCCACTGCAGATACTAACAACCTCTTTACATCTCCTATGGCCACCCCTGCTGTATTTTTTTCAAATGCGTGTATCCCCTTCCCCGCCCCACCTGAAAGTGGAGCGAGGTTGCTTTTGTCCATCTGTGCCCTTGGTATGTAATGTGTATAAGGGGCATTTGTAGTCTCGCTTTTCCTCCCTTTTTACTTACCGTTCTTTTCTTTGCCTTGCTTAGTGACATGTTTCCCAGCCTACTTCTCAGCCTCCCCTGCCACCTTTCCAGCCCTCCCCCATCCTCTGGGTCCTCTCGTAGCAGGAGCAACAGTCCTGCTATGCCGCCCCTTCTTCATACTCATCTAGATCACTCCATACTTCATCTATCTCTCTACTGAATCTTCACCTCCTTGTCCCTCCCCTTCCTGCCCCTCATTTTCTGACCCCTTAGTTATGCTTCCTGGGGCTGGTGGCGAAGGTGTGGACCCACCCGCTATGCAGAGTGCGGGTGTCAACTCACCGGCTGCATTGAGCTTTACTTCCCCTCCCCCGGACAACATTTGTCCCCTGTCACACAATGCTCTTAATCGTGTCAATTCCATTTGAGTACTAGCGAGTTGTCATTCCAGATACTGGAGGGGCGCTAGTAGGTCCATATAAACCTCTGGGATCACAGGGCGGTGGGGCTGTAGCTGCAGGGATGGTCCGAGCTCTCAGCGCAGGCACATATGTTGGGTCACTGTATCCTGCAGCAGGCCTAGTTAGTAAGGGGTATCATCTCGTGAGGTCATTGTCCCCTGCGTTTATTACTTTTTCTTCTGTTAGGACTCCCCCTTCTCCTTTTGGGGTTGATGCCGCTTCCGGCGATACCTCCTTTGTTATATCATTGCCGGGGGATGCATCTTCAATCATCCTCCAGAGGTCCAATATTTCATGTCTATTTTGGCGCTACTTGTCTCAGTACTTTGCTAACAGGTGGGTTGTCACAAGGTCTAATACTCTTTTATCGAATGACCTCCCATCTGGCCACACTTGGGATGCTCCCTCTCCCTTTATTTCTGTGAGCCACAGCCACTGCTCATGGTATTTTTGTATTTTTTCACTGTACAAGGGGAGGTGCTTGCAGATATGAGCTAAGGGTGTGTCTCCCCCATAGCTCCTTTGTTTACCTTTTGCATTTACTTGGGGGCTTAATGTGTCACACAGTGCCATTGGAGAAACACTTGTAATTGTTCTATTACCACCTTCTGTCCCACAATGGGGTAAACCACAACAACCTTTTTAATTACACTTCGTCGGGAACAACAAAAGTATACTTTCAATCAATACTTTTACATGAACGACACTATTACATATATACTTTTGGACAGACCACTTTACCCTACGTTATTTAAATTCACCCTTCTCTATTTTCTCATTCACTCCCCTTACCCCCTTCCATAAGCCCCCTTGGGCTGTCTCCTACAAGTGTTCTGCTCACACGGAAAAAGTATATTCGAAATTACTACTCCGAGTAGTATACAAATATCTACTTTAGGACAACA
The DNA here is from genome assembly GCF_040938575.1 of Ambystoma mexicanum. Taxonomy (NCBI): domain Eukaryota; kingdom Metazoa; phylum Chordata; class Amphibia; order Caudata; family Ambystomatidae; genus Ambystoma; species Ambystoma mexicanum. Next base: position 139,550,363 of record NC_090930.1, on the reverse strand, counting down.
GACAGTTCTAGCACACTACAAATACAACACACCCTGTAAAGGAATACAGAGGACAGGCAGTTTCATGAAGGAAAGGGATACACTCTGGATACTGGTTGGAGGCTAGTTGGTAAAGTAATCAGTCTTATAGTTCAAGGTCATTCAGTCCCAGCACCAAGGGGGCAAAGGGTCATAACTGTCTCTAGGGGCCTTCAGAAAAGGACCAGGGGGGCAGAACCACAATGTACCTGGTGCTGAAGAATTTCTTGGTGCTCAACAGCATTGAGGTGATTCCGGGGCGCTTTGCAGCCCTTGCATCAGGGTTATTGGTGGGAGACAGCTGCAGGTACCAGGCAGCAGGCAGTTCGGCAGGTGAAGATGGATGGACGTCTGCAGGCTGCCCGGCACAGCGGTTCGGGGGCAAGAATCATTGTCTCTGTGTTTGTTGGCGCATCTGGAATGCTGGTCGAGGTGACTAAGATGGCTCTTGTGACTGCGGCATGACAAGAGTCAGAGCTGCAGCCGGATGTGGTTCGAGGACTCGACTGTCTCGAAAATGTCCTTAAAAGATGGACGCTCAATGATGCTTATGTGGCACTACTCCTAGCTTCTTCGCAGGCTCATGTCCTTTCAAGGCGGATGGCCCAAAGCTCAGGAGAGTGATTGCAGGCAACGGCCTTGTCCTTTCTCCAGAGACTCTCTGGCACCTCAAACCTAGGAAGCTTGCTGGCAGAGCCTAGAAGGGCACGCTGTGTGCTGGCTGGGTACTGGTTCTCGAGCTGGTGGATGGGTCCTCTGAGTCTGGCATCTCCCTCTGTTCTCGGGGAGATGTTTCGGGGAGGGATTTTGCTTCTTGGAATGCCTGGCCCTCCTTCACTGGTGGAAGATGTAATGTAGACCCTACCTTCACCGCATGTCCAAATGAGTCCTTCTTCTTACTCCTTTTGAAGGAGTTGTATGATCTGCTAAGTGAGGGGTCAGGCCTGTTTTAAAGCCAAATGGGCCCCAGAATTGGTGCAGGCAAACCCCACCTTAAGGAACAAAGCCTAGGTCCCCACCGACAATATTCTGTTATGCGTGAGTTCAGGACTAGAGTGCTCTGCAACAGGATAGACCTAAATCCCACCCATCTTCCTGTCTGTTGTAGAGCAAAATGTCCCTCTGGTTAACTGAGCCCTCTGTGACTCTTGATTAAAGCACAGGGTTCTCTTGAAGAATGTGGTGAGAGCAGACTTCATATCTCCCACAAATCACATACCTCTCCCTGCAGAAAGGGGTCTGCTCTGCAGGGACACCTGCGCCAACTGCAGGACCCGGACAGAACATTCACTGTCTTTCATACAGAGAGGTGGGAACTAGCTTCAAGTTGACACACTGCATAGTAAAAGGTGTTATCCCCGCCTTTCCTGTTGTCTATCCGGCAACCAAGCATCTAAGCAGGCTTGCTTCAATTATATTGTGAGTGTGCACTGCCACCAGCTGGAGTAGACAAAATGAATGCAGATCGATCCATGGAGCCTTTGATATTTAAATGATGCTGCTCATGGCCGGAGGAAGGTGTGCCTTCCCCCTTCTGGAGATGCTTTGATGTACCCGGGGCTGTCACATTCCAGCTGAACATGACAGAGGAAGATGACGCCTGTAGGCAGTGTCCACCCGGAGTACATGTGACTCTGCGTTTTGTGTGGGAAGCAGATGGGCTGTATGCAGAATGGCGTCACACAGTACTTGGAGGTTGATCTGCCATCTTTCATTTTCATTTATCACAGAATCAAAAAGCCCAGGCGAGCGCACTCTCCCCGTGCGGATGGTCGAATTCCTCACAGAACAGCGAAATCTACCTCTGGGACACTGTGAGAGAAATAAGCAAGTAGTGGCAAAATACATGCAGTGGTGAGGTAGCAAAACCTACATTTGGCATAAACTGTGGGAAAAATGCAAGTAGTACCAAAATACCAACAGTGGATAGATAACAGAGCAGCAAAACCTACCTTTGGAATACGCTGGTAGCAAAATTAAGGTAATAGTAAAATACAAATAGTGGTGAGATTACAGAGCGGCAAAACCTACATTTGAAACACTCTGGGTGCAGAAAGCAAGGAGTTTCAAAACACAAACAGTGCCGGGATAGCAGCAGACAAACCTGCATTTGGAATACTTAGGAGGTTTGAAAGAATGTGGTGGCAAAACACAAACAGTGGCGGGATAACAGAGCAGCAATGCCTATCTTTAGGACACACAATTGGCAAAATACAAATAGTGGAAAAAAACAACGAGTGGTGAGATAACAGAGTAGCAAAACCTACCCAGGGGACACTTCAGGGTAAAATGCAAGTAGTGGCAAAACACAAACAGTGGTGAGGCAGCATGCTGGTAAAACCTACATTTGGGATACTGTGGGGGAAAAATTCAAGTAGTGGCAAAATATGAACACTGGCGCGGTAGCAGAGCAGCAAGACCTACCTTTATGGCACTCTATTGGCAAAATGCAAGTAGTGGAAACATTAAAAAATTGGTGAGATAACAGAGCAGCAAAATCTACCTATGGCGACACTTTGGTTGCAAAATGCAAGTAGTAGCAAAACACAAACAGTGGTGAGGTAGCAGAGTAGCAAAACCTACCTGCTGACCACTCTGGGGGAAAAAGGCAAGTCGTGGCAAAATAAAAACAGTGGACAACAGAGTAGCAAACCCTACTTTGGAACACTGAGGGGCAAAATACAAGCAGTGGTGAGGTTATATTTTTATTTATTCAGATTTGTAAAACGTGAAACAGACTGGGGGCATCGTGGCGCTTGTTACAGACATAGCTTAGTTACATATCAAATACATACACAGACAATTACAGGCAGGTAATAATGTACAGAGAAATTACAGTGGCAGTTAATGCAGGTTATGTTTTACAAGGCAAAGAGTGTGATTTTAAGTTTTGTTCGAAAGACAGGGAGCGGGTTTTCTGCTCTGATGTCTGAGGGCAGTGCGTTCCAGTATTTAGCAGCAATGTATGGGAAACCTAGGATGCCGGCTTTGGCTCTATTGATTTGTGGGACGTGGATTTGGTTCATGTATTGAGTTCTGGTGGGACGTATGGAGGAGGATTTGGCGATTGCCTCAGATAGGTATGATGGTGCAGAGCGAGTGAGGCATTTGTGTGGGGATTTTGAGAGTGATACGCTCTTTGACCGGGAGCCATTTTGCTGATTGTCTGGCTTGGTAGATATGCTCCCTTTTAGAGATGCTTAAGGCAGCCCAGAGCACGTCGTTCTGCATGACTTGTAGCCTGTTTAAGGTTATTGCGGATGTGCCTGCCAGTAGGGCATTGCAATAGTCTAGTTTGGCTCCAATGGATGCTGTGGCTATGGAGAGACGATTAGGTTTGGATAGGTATGGTTTAATGGCATTTATGAGTTTGGTGGTATGTGCAGATGAGGATGTGATTGCGCTAACCTGTCTCGTCATGGATAGGGTGGAATCTAAGTAGACCCCCAATGTTTTGACAGCTGTGGACACAGGGATAATGGAGTTGTCGATGGTGAAGTGAAGTTGGTGTACAGTTCATCAAGTTTGGCTAGGGTGTTCTTTTGACCCAATATCATCATTTCCGTCTTATCTCCATTGAGGCAGAGGTCATTGACCACCATCCAGGCCTGGATGGTGGAATAAATTGTGTGAAGCGCCTCAGCGTCTGTGTGGTATGAGCCAGCGAGAGGTAGGAGTACCTGTGTATCACCAGCATAGTTCGTATACGCGATATCAAGTGAGAGAGGCTTTGTAAACAAGTTGTATAATGTGGGTGCTGTGCAGAATCCCTGTGGGACTCCGCAGTGGACGGTAGTGGGTGTGGCATTTGCTATGTCCGAGAAGACTTTCATTGCTCTTCCTTCGAGGAAAGAGGTGACCCAAAGAGCTGCTTCTTTGGAGAAGTTAGCTGCGTGTGTAAGGTGAGATGTGAGAGCCTTGGGATCAACCAGATCGAAAGCGGCCCAGAGATCTAGGAGTTGTAGAAAGGCTGGTTTGCCTTTGTCCATGTTTTGGGTGATCTGGTTCTTTAGATCTACTAAGGCTGTTTCGGTGCTGTGTCCTTTCCTGAACCCCGATTGCCTAGTCCCTAGGATCGTGTGAGTTTCCAGGAAGTGTTGGTTCTGGTTGTGTGCGGCTTTTTCCAGCAACTTAAGGAGGATAAGCACAGTTGTTATAGGTCTGTAGTTGTTTGGTTGTAGAGGGTCGAGAGTCGTTTTTTGTGGTAGGGGCGGACCCAAGCCTCTTTGAGGCTGGCTGGGATAATGCCTGTTCTGAATGAAGCATTAATGAAAGCCTTACAGAGTGTTGCGAAGTGGTCTCTGCATTGCCTGATGAGTTTAGGTGGGCATATGTCCCCTTTACTTGATAAGGGTTTGAGGTTTTTGAGTATGTTCATGACTTCTAATTCAGTGATGTCCCTGAAAGAGAAGACGGGTTTGGTGGAGTTGGCAGAGGCAGGAATTGAGTTGGTTGGCTTGGTTCCGGTATGCAGCGGTAGGGCTTTGCAGTGGTCCTGGATTTTCTTTTGGAGGAGATTGATTTTGTGTAACATGGCAGATTGAATGCTGGCATACCAGGCTTCATTTTTTACTATTTCATCTGGTGTATTCAGTGGGGAGATGAGCTCATTGAAAATGGTGAAAATGTTCTTTGAGTGCGATTTAGTATTAGCGATGCGTGTGTTAAAAGTGTTTGCTTTGGCTATGTTGATGGCAGCTTTGTATTGGTGGGCGATTGAGTTGAAATTGTTTTTGGCACTGTCACTTGGATTGTTTTGCCAATTTTTTTGTGCTTTTCTTTTGCCAGAGCGCAGTAACTGGAGTTCTTCAGTGAACCAGGAGTTGGTGTGTAGAGATTTCTTTTATTTTTTGGAGCATTCAAGTGGTGCTATTTCGTTAATGGCTTTAGTGAGAATATCTTTGTAAATGTCTGATAGGGTGTTAGGATCGTCAGAGAAAGAGGGTGCTAGTTCAGGGATATTAAGGTAACGGCACAGGTTATCCTCGTTGAGCTTCTTGGAACTTCTCACTTGAGTTGCAGTAGCAGGGGTGAGAGTTTTGCGGCTTTTAGAGATGGGTAGAGTGAATTCAATACAGTTGTGATCGGTCCATGGCATGGCCGTATTGGAGATGATGGAGGTGAGGCAGTTATGGTCATCAATCCAATCTAGGATGCAGCCTTTGGAATGTGTGGGACTCAATGCCTTTTGTGTAAATCGTTAGTCAGAGAGTTCCTTGGCTTCTTTCGTGTCATTAAATCCTAGGTTAAAGTCTCCTAGTAGGAGGGTCTTGGTGGAGCTCTTGATGTTGTTACTGAGTATGTGGATGAGGTGTTCTTGAAAGTCTAAGGGGAGGGCTAGGGGCGGTATAGCACATGAATGTTGATGGTGATGTTGGGGGACAGAGTGAGTTTAGCAGATAGGATGTCTGAGTCGCTAGTCTATGGGTGACTGACCAGTCGGAGAGGGAGGCTCTCTTTATAGATGAAGGCTACTCCCCCACCCACTCGAGCTGGTCAATCTTGTCTGAGGACAGTAAAGCCTGGTGGAAGTGCAAGTGCAACAGCGGGACGGGAAGCTTCATGTAACCAGTTTCCTGTGATGGCAAGTATGTTGATGTTCTTGTATATTAAGTGGTCGTGGATTTCGACTGCATGGGCTGGGAGGGAGCGTATGTTGAGGAAGGCACATTTAATGTGCGGTGTGTGTTTGTTTATGTTGGTAGTGAGGGTGGTGGTGGAGTCCGGGTTAGGTGTGGCATGTGTGCTAGTATTGTGTCTGATGTCGTCGGTGTGTGATTGTTTGCATGTGCTGAAGTGTTCGAGAAGGGGGGGTGTGTATGTGGGTCAAGCGTGAGCTAAGTCTGTCATTTCTAAATACTATGGGGATGGGTTGCGAGGTGTATTCTGTAGGAAGAGTGCAAGTCCTGAGTCTGTTTAGTCTGCAGATAGTGTTGAGGCATGGGGGTGTGGAGGAAGTTGCAGCATGCGGGTGGAGTGCATGTTGTGATGTTTTCAGGGTGTACATGGTAGTATGTTGTAGGGCAGCTGGGACGGGGCTAGGTAGTGTTAATTGCATAGAGGGGAGTGCAGTGTAGGTGGAGTGGATAGAGAGTGTGGTGAGGAGGGTGAGCAAAGTGGTAGTGGTTGGGGAGTTAGCGGTGTAGAGTGTGCAGGTGTCTATGGGCAGCATTATGTGCGTGATGGAGACAGTGGGTGGGACTGGTGGCAGATTGCCGAGTATGGTGATAAATATCAACAGTGGATAGGCATGATACGATGTTGGTAGGGTAGCCTAGAGTGAGCACAGGCTAATACAATATTTAACAGGTGGAAACAACAGCAGGCAGTTTCGAATTGGGCAGGGTGGCCTAGGTCAGCAAAGGCTAATACAATACTTAACAGGTGGAAACAACAGCAGGCAGTTTCAAATTGGGCAGGATGGGCCCAGATAGCTACAAGAAGGCCTAGGTGGGTGGCCTTAAGTTAATTGAGGTAAGGAGCAGTGGTGCCCATAGGGGTGCGAGGGGCTTCGAGTCTCAGGCACTATGCATGTGGATGGCCTTAACAGGTTGCAGTGTTACCTTAAAGCAGGAAGCGGCAGGGTCGTTGTATCAATGGATTATGGATACCTGTGTCCAGCGACAGAATAATGGTTCCAAACATTGGGCTGCAGCGCGTTGACAATAATAACTTTGTATGCGGCTTTCTGCTTGCCGGCGGAAGTGTGCACTGGATATCCCGATGCATTGCTTAGCAACGAGGAGGCCTCCAAGCCTCACTCTGGTGCCGTGCAGCGCCCAGTATTTTGTTTCTACAGCTGGAAGTGCAGACCAGCTGATTTCGAATGCTCGGGGCTGCGGAATTAGTCGGATGGATCCAATCAGATGGATCCGGTCAGGTGGGGCATACAAATAAACTAATGATGCAGCTTTGATGTAGCACAGGGATCTCAAGGGTCTGCGGTCTCGTTGTGCTGCAAGAGGTTGGTGGGGGCTCCTGCCCTTGCCACCTGAACGCCAATAGTGACCACTCAGGGGCAAACAGGATGGCCTTATTTCATATCTTCTTTGCTTGCAGCCTACTCCTTGTCCTATTCAGTTCATTGGTTCTGGTCTGGTCACTTAGTTCCCATTGCTCCAGCAGTGATCCTCATAATCCAAAGCCCTGCCTCCAATGCTGTAGCTTCCTGATGACCTGCTTATCAGTGACTTGTCACAATGGAGAACGCTTCACATCATCATGACACCACAACAGTGTAGAAGATACGATGCGTCTTATGGCAAAGCATCTCTCTTAGAAAACGCTGACGGTGATGGCCACCTGAACACGTAGCTGCACCATACCTCTAACATCCTGATACAAATCCTGCGGAATCCAGGAACTGAATTAATACAAAATTTAGTGTGCGAGATTGCGGTGACCGAGAGGCTCCCGTGGATGCTTTGGTGGCCTGAAAACAATGACTGACTACAACGAGGAGACCGCCGTCTTCCCAGCGAGGATCGAGGTCTTATGGACTCCCCCTCCCCTTCACCCACGACACGCCTCTGCCTACCCGGCCCGACTGGCGCGACCGCGGCTGACTCCTCTGGGACTGCTGGGCTGGCGGCGAGGAGGACAAGGACGTACCTCCCAGGCTGCAGGCAACTGCCGGAGAATCCCCGGTGACAAGGATACTTCGCCTACGTGCACTCTGAACCTGAAGTACCCACAGTGGGCTCCCCTCCCCCGGCGGCCGCCGTGTGCGCTGTGAGCGAGCGGTGGGGCCGCCGGGGTTGAGGGAGGTCCTACCCTAGAACATTGACGCTGTGAGTACTTCTTATATGATATGATATGATATGATATGGCATTTATAGCGCGACGAGGCAAGGGAGGGGAAGAGGGGAAGACAGACAACGATCTTACTAGACCCAGTATCATTCAGATCGTGCAAGTGCATGGGAAGGGGGAAAGGGAAAAGTGCAAGGGGAAAGGGAGAGGGGAAGTGCAGTACATAGGAGAGTAGAATAACAAGATAGTAACGGCCAGAAGGTGCCAAGTGCAGGGTAAGTGCAGATAAAGTGCTGGTAGGGGTCTGGAGGGCTACAGAAAACAGTCCCCAGGTGCAAGGGTTGCCAGGGAGGCCGTGCAGGTGTGCAACCGGCGGGGCCTGGGCCCAAGATCAGAAGGGTGGCCAGGTAACCAGTGCAGTATCAGCCAGGAATTCAGCAGGAGAGAGGGGGAGAGAAAGCAGAAGCAAAGAGGAAGGTTTTGAGGTGCTTCCGGAACCGGAGATGGTCCTCCTCGAGTTTAATGGAGGCAGGAAGGCTGTTCCAGAGGGAGGTCCCTGCCAACGACAGAGATCTACCGCCAACTCGTTGCTTGGAGAAGCGACTGACCCAGAGGGAGTTGGAGGCGGATGAGCGAAGAGTTCACGAAGGAAGATATTTAGGAAGACAGAGTTGAAGATATTTCGGCCACTTGCCCCAGAAGGCCTTGTCGACAATGCAGATAGTTTTGAACTTAATCCTCACAGCCACTGGCAGCCAGTGCAGAGATTTCAGTCCTGGAGAGATACGATTCCTGGGCTTGAGGCCAAGGACAAGTCCCGCAGTCCTGTTTTGGATAAGTTGCAGAGGGCGGAGAGTAGAGGCAGGCAGTTTTAGAGAGAGGCTGTTACAGTAGTCCAGCCTAGAGAGAACCAGGGCTCTGGAGACAGTGAGCTTCTGGGGGAAGGAGAGGAAAGGTGCAGCTGGTAGTGTGACTTCTTAGAGACGTCAGAGATGTGAGGAGAGAAGGAGAGTGTGGAGTCGAAGATGACCCCGAGGTTTTTAGCCTCGCAGGTGGGAGCAGGAAGAGGGCCAAGAGAGGCCGGCCAGAGAGCAACAGAGAAGGAGGGTGTGCCGATGAGTAGATTCTCAGTCTTACTGGCATTAAGGCAGAGGTCATTTGCGGCACACCATCTTTAATGTGAATCCCCACACCTAATCAGGAAGCGGCCCGACTGTGATCACTGGCACAAAAGCACTTCCAAATACTTGGTGCCTGTAACCCCCAACATCAGCCTTGTGCTGCCCCTCCCCCTCCAGAACGTGCCATATACGGGGAGCAGTGGAGAAACAGTGCCCCAACTCAAGCAGAGCATCCCACTAATAGGGGATAATCCTAGTTTACGGCCTTGCTCCCAGGTGTGGTGCTGGGGAGAGGGGCGAGCGTGCACCTGAGAGGACCTCAGTCAAAGCCCTTCTATAGTGCGAATTCAAAAATACACTCTCCAGTGACAGGTAAAGCACTAAGCAAGCTCAGTACCCCCTCCTCTCCCTCTGCTATAAAATGATGTGCACCCAGCCATGACCAGAGGAAATAAGGGGAACAAAAAAGGGTCCAAGGATGCCTTCACAAACACTCAAATGGAGGATAGGGGAGAGGTCCCCTGCGGCTAAGCCCGCCTATAGCCCAACAACCCACCAATGCGGCCCCAGACCCCTACATGATGGCGCTTCAGGCTTGCTTTGCCGCAGTGAACTCCAGACTTGATGATATCGGCAACACCATATCCTCAATCAAAATAGATCTTCAACAGGTGAATGCACGTGTGGGGGAGGCAGAGAACAGGATCAGTACAGTGGAAGATACAACTGCCACCCAGGGAAAAGACATAACGGATATTAAGAAACACCTGAAACTAGTGCAAATGAAGTGCAACGATTTGGAGTCACGATAGCGCCGTAATAACATTAGAGTGGTTGGCTTGGCAGATAAATCAATTAATGTACCCATGGAAGTCTATTTGGAAGAAGTTATCTGTACTTTACTCCCGGAAGCGCAATTTTCAAATCAGTTCCTCATCGAGAGAGCCAAACCGGGCCCTAGTGCCGACCCCAAAACCAGGAGCACCTTCGCGCACAGTCATTGCCCGCCTCCTAAACTACTGCAACAGGGACCTGATCCTCAAATTCTTCAGAGAGAAGGGAACTCTGATGTACGACTCCACCAGAATACACATATACCCCGATTTCTCAAATGCAGTGCAGTCGGCCCGCCACACTTTTGACCAGGCCAAGAGAGCGTTAAGAGCCAGATCTATTCCATACGCAATGTTATTCCAGGCTAAACTTCGAGTGCAACATGCTGGGAAGGTATATTTCTTTGAGTCACCGGAGGAAGCTATGGGCTATATCGAGCGCTTCATCCCACAACCACCAGGAGACAAAAATCCGTCGCCCAAGCTGTACACATGAAAGTGGAAGGAATCGACAGGTATGGGATCACTTAAGTAAACCTGGATCCAAGTTACAATGGTGCGGTGGCCGTTACTGTGGTCTGGTCGGAAGGAAGTAAGGGATAGACCAACCATATAGTGCCACCCACCTTTTCAAATGTTGTGCAGTTGGAGGGGACTTACACTGTCCAGTTGGAGTGATGGTGACGGTGGGGTGTGGGGAGGGCTTCCGGCCTGTTGCCCACGTTACAAGGGGAAGGCACCATGTGATAATGCGTGGTCCGACTCTAAAGGAGTCAATAGGAAATCGATGTTACATTGGAGACTAGACGAGATCGATGAAAAATCTGACAGGAATTGCAGACAGAACATATAGGCACACAGCCCACCACGTAAATCAGAATGGAACTATAATGGCATCACCAGTGAGTCAGAAGGTACAGGAGGTTAAACTCCTTACATGGAACGTCAGAGGCCTGGTAAACCCGATGAAGGCAAGGAAAATTGTACCATATGCGAACCGCCACAAGATCGATATCCTCCTCCTACAGGAGACGCACGCAACCAAGAAAATAACAGACACGTTTGCACACAACTGGGGCCCCGTGAAAGTCACCACAAATTATTCCACGCGTGCGAGGGGAGTCCTCACGGTAGTGCACAAACGGACCAACTTCCAGATGTCTGAATCCGCGGTGGATGGTGAAGGTCGATATGTGATTGTATGGGGGCAACTACACAACAGGGAGATAGTCACTGTGAACACCTATGGCCCTAATCTAGACTCTCCTGCGTTCTACCTACAAATTATGGAATTTCTCTCACCACTGTGCTCAACTGCAGTGATCTGGGGTGGCAATCTCAACTTAATATTGAACATCGACACAGACCGAACGACGATACGTCACAGGCAGCAATCCAAAGCGGCAATGGTGGTGCTCCAGATGATGGCCACGCTGCCTCTTGTAGATACATGCAGAGAAATGCATACTCGGGACAGAGAATATACGTTCTACTCTGGGGTCCACGGGTCTAGCTCCCGAATAGACTACTGGCTATGTACCCCTGAGCTGATCGCGGAAGCAAGACAATGCACAATACTCCCACGGACACTATTGGACCATTCCCCGGTACTCCTGGAACTGGTCCCCAGAGACATGCAACATACTACCCGAAACTTGCGAATGCCCCCTGACCTATTGAAGGATGAATCCAATGTAGAGCTTCTCCGGATCGAGATCTAAGACTTTTTCCAATGAAATACTAACTCTGTACCCACCATTAAATCAGTATGGGAGACTTTCAAAGTGTGGCTAAGGGGCCTACTGATGGCACAGTCTTGTGGAGCGCTGAGGGAAATTAGGAAGGAACTGGGTCGAGTGGAACAGGAACTACGAACCTTAGTGAACCATTACTTTGCGACCAACGGAGGCGACTGATTGCAAGAAATACAGGAACGACTGGAGTGCTTCCGAACTCTGGCGGAACAAGAACTGTACTACATAACGCAGCCAACGAAGGCTATAAAATACAGAGAAGGCAATAAGGCAAGCAAAACAATGGCGAACCTTATCAAATCAGAATTGGGGATGAAACAGATAACGAGCATAGTCGACCCAACCGGGTCAGCGCAGACTGCACCCCGGGCAATTAATAATGTGTTCCAACAATTCTATATTAACCTATACGCCAATGCGGATGCAGTGACACCGGAAGAGATCCGGGAATATATGGGCTAATTTCCACTGCCCGAGCTAAGTGAATCAGGCCGGGCACTAGCAGAAGAACCCTTGACGTTGGACGAGATAGAACTAGCCATCTCAGATCTACAAACAGGGAAGACCCCGGGGTCTGACGGCATTCCAGCTGAACTCTACAAAGTATTAAAGGCACAATTGGCTCCCAAGTTGCTGGAGGTTTGGGAGGAGGCACTTGAGAGGGAAATATTACCAGAAACAATGAGGGAGGCGATAATAACAGTCCTACTCAAGCCCCACAAACCTCCTCAGGACCCCACCTACTACCGCGCCCTATCACTAATCAATACAGATGCACAAATATATGCCAAGGCCAGTGCGAACCACCTTCTCCCATATATGAACAAATTAGTCCACACAGACTAATCAGGCTTCATTCCTACCCGCTTGACGGCTCTGAATCTTCGACGTTTCTTCGCCATCTCCTCGCAGCTGGATCCAAATGTCAAAACAGCCGCAATCACCTTAGACGCTGAAAAAGCGTTTGACTCTGTGTCGTGGAATTGCATTTTTCTTATTCTGGCTAAAATGGGATTTGGGCCAGTGTTCATGAGTTATATCCGATTGCTATATAAGAACCCAGCAGCGGAGATAAGAACAAACAAAATGCTGTTACCTACCTTTCAACTGGGCAGGGGTACCCGTCAAGGATGTCCCCTGTCCCCCCTCATATTTGTGCTCCCGATAGAGGGGATGGCGGCCAAAATTAGACACGAAAACACATGGAAGGGTATTTGCATCAGAGGGTCCCTCCAACTCCTGTCCCTGTACGCTGACGCACAATGAACTAATGTAAGAGATAGACAAATTCTCCCTGTATTCCAGATATAGAGTTAACCAAGCCAAGTCGGAAGTCATCCCATTGACACTGACTACCACACAAACACAAGCTATGTCTGGCTTTAGGTGGTCGCCCACCTCAGCCCGGTATTTGGGGATAGTAATGGCCATTGACAAGACCACTCTGTATGAAAACAATATGTCCCTTATCTACAATTCTTAGAACGAAAGCTCGAAATCTGGAGCAAACTCCCAATATCCCTATACGGACGTGTGGCCTTACTAAAAATGGTGGTAGTACCGACATTACTGTATATATTTTGCGGCATTCCCATATGGCAGGTAGAGACGTCTTCCAGAAATTACAGAAGTTGGCCTCCAACTTTATTTGGAGCGGGAAGACGGTGAGATGTCAGTGGCCCAAGAGGTGCGAGAGGTACGATACAGGGGGGTTAGCAGCCCCTGACTTCGTCCTATATTTTGAAGCGGCACAGGCACATTTTGCAAAATATTGGGCAGACACTGGGGAGAAACATGCACATGTACGCGCAGAGAAGTTTGCAGTAGCTCCCGCTAACATACAAGCAATGCCATACTCCAAGCCCAGGAACGAGACAAAGGAAATTGACCCATGCAACTCGACAATACGTGCCTGGTCCAGGATATTCCGCAGGGTAGGATGCAGTAGCACCTACTGGCCGTACACCTCCCTGTGGCACTACCCCGACCTGGAACCCACGTTTGACACAGCATTATGACGTAGATGGGACCCCAATAAAGAGATGCTACTGGGTGACCTCTACCCGGAGGGCAAATTTGCGCCGCAGGAGGTAGTACAGAATGAAGTGGGAGCAGGGCTTGTTAGGGTTCTTCAATATTATCGCCTAAAAGCGGCTTGTAAATGCAAATGGCCTACATTTCCAGAGGCCCCCCCTGTGCATCAGTTCCTAACTATGGTTACGACCCAGGAGGGTTTTACGGGAAATGTTTCTAGCTTATATAAAGCCGCTCAAGCACATAACCCGTCCAGATACACCATGAGACAGAAATGGGAACGCGATCTTGACATCTCCATTGCAGACTCCCAGTGGGCCAGGTATTGCCAATACACCAAATCCATCTCCATAAACACCAACTTCAGACTAATCCAATTCAAAATACTGAATCAACTGCATATTAACCCGAATAAAATCTCTAAATTTGACCACACCAAACAAACAACCTATCCCAAATGTCATACACAATCAGCGGACGCTATACACATGTACTGGAACTGCCCCCCTATTAGGGGTTATTGGGAGGAAGTAGCCAGATTGACCAGTGACATGCTTGGGGTGAATATCCCGGCCACGCCACAGAAATACTTATTGGGTGAGATAGGTAAGCCCTCAACAAAAAACCCCAGATTCTTTGCCATAGCTGGGGCAGTAGCCAAGAGAAATATACTTAAGGCCTGGAAGTCTGGAATGGCCCCTACCCTGCAGGCCTGGCTACAAGATCTTGTGTATGTGCAGGAGTGTGAAGAGAGTTATGTAAAAAGTGTGTCGGCAGTATGTAGACCAAAAGACATTTGGGCTCTGCTGGGCAACTACCTTAGAGACTCCCAAAAACCGGATACTACGGAATCACCATGATGCCCTGAGACCTCTGCTTCATCATCTCTTATATGTATACCTGTACCCCTGCTAGGAAATCAAGTACCCATATGCCAAAAACTGTACTGCCATATACACCTGTCAGCAATAAATAAAGGTTTAAACATTTTTAAAAAATGTAAAATAAACCTACATTTGAAACATTCTGGGGCAAAATGCAAGATGTGGCACAACACAAAGAATGGCAAGCTAACACAGCAGCAAAACCTATCTTTAGGACACTCTAGTGGCAAAATACAAGTAGTGGCACAACACAAACAGTGGTGAGATGACGGAGCAGCAGAACCTACCCTTAGGACACTCTAGGGGCAAAATGCAAGAAGTATCAAAATACAAACAGTGGTGAGATAACGGAGCAGCAAACTCTACCATTGGGACACTCTGGGGGCAAAAAGCAAGAAGTGGCAAAATCAAAGAAGTGGCGAGGTAGCAGAGCTGCAAAACCTTCATTTGGGGTACTCTGGGGGGAAAATGCAAGTAGTGTCTAAATACTAACAGTGGTAAGATAGCAGAGCAGCAAAACCTACATTTGGGATACTCTGGGGGGAAAATGCAAGTAGTGTCTAAATACTAACAGTGGTAAGATAACAGAGCAGCAAAACCTACATTTGGGATACTCTGGGGGGAAAATGCAAGTAGTGTCTAAATACTAACAGTGGTAAGATAACAGAGCAGCAAAACCTACATTTGGGATACTCTGGGGGAAAATGCAAGTAGTGTCTAAATACTAACAGTGGTAAGATAGCAGAGCAGCAAAACCTACCTTTGGAACACTATGGGGGGGGAAAGGAAAGTAGAGGCGAAATACAAACAGCAATGAGATAACAGAGCAGCAAAACCTACGTTTGGGACACTCTCGTGGCAAAAGGCAAGTAGTAGCGGAACACAAAGAGTGGGGAGGGAGCAGAAGAGCAAAACCTACTTGTGGGACACTCTGGGGGTAAATGCAAGTGGTGGAAAAATACAAACAATGGCGAGATAACATAGCAGAAAAATCTACCTCTCGGAAACTCTGGGAGCAAACAGCAAGTAGTGGCAGAAAACAAGCAGTTGCAATGTTGTTACTCTGGGGGAAAAATGCAAGTAGTGTCTAAATACTAACAGTGGTAAGATAACAGAGCAGCAAAACCTACCTTTGGAACACTATGGGGGGGAAAAGGCAAGTAGTGGTGAAATACAAACAGCAATGAGATAACAGAGCAGCAAAACCTACTTTTGAAACACTCTAGGGCAAAATAAAGATTGTTCTCCTTGAGTTTCAGAGAGTCAGGGAGGCTGTTCTTGGGGCAAGTTAGCTTAATTTTTCTTCATTCAGAGCTTCGGCTTTTCAAACAAAATGGAAGTTGAATTTGGAAGTGTGAAGTCGGGACAAACCGATCACGTGGTTTTTGGAAGTATGCACAGTGACAGGCAATGGGCATCGTTACATCCCAAGCATGTCGGACTGGTGTCCCAAGTGTGGCGTTATGCATACAATGTCTCATATTTCAGCGTAATTTCCTTGTCTGGTCAGGATTACGCTGTACTACTATGCCCCCCCCCCCACCCAGACAATGTAATGGAATGCCTTCCATCAGGCGGGCATATGTTTACCGTGTTGCCCCGTGGTTCCCTGCTCTCCGGGTAAGGCTACATCGATTGGTGTGGCTCTAACTGCTATTAATGTAGGGTGGCTACTTGAAGGTGTGCCGCATGGGCACGGGTGGGGCAGGTTAGCTTATCTTTCCTTCCTTCGTTTTTACTTTCGGCCAGAGCCTCGGCTTTCAAAAGAGATGGAAGTGGATTTTGAAATGTAAGGTTGAACTGATGGATCTCAGTGCTGCCGCCATACAGCATAAGTTTAAGGTCGAAGATTAGAGAACTTTTTGTGGGATGATACTGTTTCAGGCTTAAAGGCTGAAATACAATATTTGGAACTAAAAACCGCCACCCTCGTTTGTAATGTGGAGGGTAGGGGTGCGAGGTTGCCTTGCTGCTATTTCCGGTCAGATAGCACAGCGAGTAGAGCGCTCACTTTGACATCTGGGCTGCACCTGCTGATGCAAGTTCGGATCCTGGCAGGGCCAAACTCAGCCTTTTTCACCCTTCCGAGGTCGAAAAATGAGCACCACACACTGGGCAATAAGAAGCAGCGCTCAGATACCTGAGGGTTTGTAGCACTATATAAATGCTAAATCATTAATAATTTATTTTGGGGGCTTGCAGCCACAGCTTTTAATGGTGCGGCACCGAGTTTCAGGACTCAGGATGCAGCACCGAGGTTCACAACCTTGTCCGGCAGTCGCTGTCGATTTGTTTTTGTGTATGTTCATGAAGCGATTGTTCTGTTAGGTGGAAAGGGACCAGGCAGCAGCTCTGTCGCCTAGGACACCATTTTAGGTGCAGCGTCCTCTTATGGTCTTTGTAAATTCAATGGGTTTACAATTTCACTTTGGCTGGCCGCCGAGCTGCTAGGTATTATGGCCGAGCAATGAGTTCAGGCAGGCCGGTCGCCTTACTGGTCAGCTGGTGGGATTAAACAAAGATGGCGTTATGGGCTCATAAAGGGAGTTGCATACCCTAGTTAACACACTACTTTGCCGAACAAATTGATGATTGGAAAAGTGTTTTGGTCACTGAAAAGCAGTGGTAATTCCTACACTGCTTTGAATCATACAGCCCGGTGCGCTGGCATGCTTTATCTCCTTACAGGGACCCAGTAGCCACCACATGCCAGGTGGTCAGTAGGTTAATGTGCAATGCGGGTCAGCTGTAGATGTTTGCATGGTTCCTGCACCACAGGTGCACAGCATCTTTGGGGGGTGGGATGTCCCGCGGACGCTGGCGGTGCCGCAAGTGGCCAATATGGCCCTAGCTTCAGATGCTTTCAGCTAACTTTTATCTTTTTCTGCCAAGTTGGAGCACAAGGTTTTTATGGGGTGCAGTACGGATGTTGTCGGGCGTAATCATTGACTATACCTTCATTAAGGCGCGCTCCATAGGCCAAAAATGTTTTGTGGCCCCACAATCAGTAGATGCCACATACCTGTTACCATGGGCCGTTCTTGTGCCATGGTCTCTTAATTACAGGCTCCTTGGGAGCAGAGGTAGGAGGGGCACACAATTTGCACCACTCTTCGGCGAGAGGGTTGATACTGAAACAGGAAACAAAAGTTAGCGATGGCCATCCGCTACGGGGGCCCACTCCACATTGGGCACACTACTTTATGGCTCAACCGGAACCTGTGCTGCAGGAGAACACTGTACGATTCGAGGTTAAGTTAGAATCCAAAGTTGAGTAGGTATAATTTGGCTGCCCAATCATCCGGTTGAACGCATGCAGTGCAGTCCTTAGACAGGGTGTTTTTTACAACACATAGGGATTTTTCAACAGTGTTAGGGTAGGGTCTGTGAGACACAGCATTTAATATAGGTTGGTTGTGACGGGGGACTCTCATGTAGGAAGGGAGGGTGTATTAACTGTGGTAATAACAGCGTGTGATTATGTATTATCATAGGGAACAGAGACAATGGAGGATGTCATTGACCACCTTGGTCTGGCCCCAGGGGTATGGGCAGGAACGCGGCATAATGAGACCGACAGGTCGGTAAGCAGTCGAACACTCCCACAAGGTACATGCCCCGGTAAGACTTGATGGTGGCATACGTTTCCTGATAATGGGAAATTCTGGTTTGTGTGCAAGTTAGGGTCTGGCCATTAACACGGCGCTCAGGGACCTTGAAAGGTTCAGTGAGCTCTGGAACTTGGTTAGTCTGTGGGATTCCCACAAGATACATGGCTATGGTAAGACTTGGATGAGGGCATTCATGCATTGATATTACATACAATGATTAGTAGAGTGTGGTAAAGTACAACTTGAATGTCCGGCCGGCAACACAGCGCTATGACCACGTAAGGTGGGCAAGCTGGTGACACTGCCACAAGGTACATGCAAACCGTAAAACCTGATGATGGCGCAGGCGCACTGACAATTGAAAGGACAGCGATGTGCGATTTGAGGGTCTGGACCAACAGACCTGTACACAGTGCCAGGGCCGGTTGGGCGACATTGTCCTTACATGGCACCAGTGACGTTTAGTCTCAGGCCACTGGGTACCAGTGACTAGTCAGTCCTGGGCCACCGGCAAATGTTATGGGGCACCTATTGTGCCAGCACGATCTCCAAAGGCAACTGAGTGAAATCAGTTTTTAAAGTCCTCCCCATATTATGGGGGGGTTCACAATGGAGTGGTCTTTGGACACGAAGTGGAGCATGTGCAACTCGCAGGCAGCCGGGCACTTCTGTGGCCTGGACTGAGCTCCTGGTTTCATCTATGTGTAATGATGGTACAGCTTTAGGATACAGCAGTCTCGGGACTGGTTGACATGGAAGTTGGGATGAATTAGATGATAGGTTTAAGGTGTGAGTAAAGGTGGTAGGGCAGAGTTAGGACAAAAGGAGCAAAGGTATGGGGGCATTGTGGGTAGCGAAAGCCACCCCCAAAGCGTGGCTGAGTATCGGGGCAGTCCTAGCCAGTGAGGGACGATCACGCTGCATCTTCGGCGGCAGAGGCTCAGGATTGGCCGGGCTCGAGCCAAATCCATCGACGGGCACTGACTTCCCTTTTAGGGCTCTAGCCCAGCAACCTCCTTGTCAGTGCCCATAAGTGTCCTACTGGTAGTAACCGGTGTTCTCCTGGTAGTAACCAGAAGCGTGGTCAGCTTGTGCCTGTGGCAAATATGGTGACACGGTTCACCCTTACCTGACTGTAATGTAATATGTGGTTGGGACCGTCCCAAGTTTATTGTTTGCTCCAAATAAACCTGTGACCTGGTATATTCCAAAGAACCTTACAAAAGTTGTCTGTGATTATTTCATCAGCTGTGTGTGTTATACTGGCTACAGGAGGTGGGAGTGACCAATGGGGATCTCCCCGCTATGTCCACTGTTGCCGAATGCTTTATTTCTTCAAGTTCCTGATGACAGGGCGGCACTGGAGCAGCAACCTTTGAATTCGTGGCTCGGGTCATGGGTCATCTCATTACCAGCCTGAGGCTTGAGTGCACAGGCAGCAGCAGTCATTGTGCACCCCTTAAACTTCTGCTGTGCCCGAACCTCTGCTCTCATTCTTCATTGCAGTAGAAGACCCCCACCCCCTACCGTGCCCAACCAACAAGCTACAGACTGCCACCTTAGCCATGCGCGTTGACTAATCGGGACTGATGACTGGGTCTCACCCTCTGCCTCTCCAAGTGCTATCCTTGCAATTCCCTGCCCCTGCGCGCCCTGTAGGCATGTCTCTCGGACTGCAGAGGCTGTTCATGCAAGTGTCTCTCTCTCCTTGCTGCGTTGTTCTTCCAGGGTCATTTGTTTGCAGATTGGTCACCCAACTCTTAGCTCATCCTCTAATTCCCTTCACACCACACCGAAGTCAAATATTTTTCCAAGTCACTATCAGCAAAATCTCACACTGTCCCCAGCCCATGTAACCCTTTAACCTCACAGCCACCCTTCCTGTCTCTGCCACCTCACACCTTGTGGCCTGCCTTCTCACCTGCTGTGTTACAATCCCTTACACTCTTGAAATTACCCTCTACCACCTCTCGTCTCGGGAGGGTAGCTCAGCTGCAACATTTTCGCCTTGGAAGCAAGACGATATGGAGCAACACTGGTTCGATCCCCAGGTCTGCTCTTAGAAACCCTTGGGTATTAAGCGTGGTAATCAATCTAGTCTCCTAATTGTTTCCTAAATTCTAACTCCTCTGCCAGTATGTGAGCACCTCTGGTTAAATACTCCAGCTTGGTGATTGAAGCACTTATTGCAAAGACTGGACCTTTCAAGGTATACAAATTCAGCACCTTTAACTTCAGCGGAAGTTATATAAATGTCATCAGCATGACCACAAAAGGTTTTTGAAGAAGCAGCCAACAGTTTTGGCTTCTGTGAAGACATGGGGCAGACATTCGCCAGTCACAACCATCATCCTGCTCCCTGGCCATAAAATGGCAACAGCTGACAAATGGTGTGATTACCTGGTTGCATGATAGCAGTGCCTGACAAACACCTAATACCCATACACAAGCCAAAATGGTTGGCTTTGTCACTGCTTTATTTTTAACAGGATTTGAGTGCGAGAAAAATCTATGTCAAGTGGCCCAAGGAGCACTTAGATAAGTAGCACATGAGCCGCTGCAAGTAAGCCTTCAACTCTCAGAAGACTGCTTAGCAGTAACACTGTCAGACCAAAGTTTTATGTTACAACTTGATAGAGCTATCTCAAACAGCTGTTATGGGTGGGAAGGAACAGGTATTGGATGAGGGTGGCCAAGGGATTAGTATGGCCTTAGGCAGTCATTGGGTGGGTAAATAAGTTAGCAAGACCCACATGCTGTGTGTCACGTCTCACATGTCATCCCCAATTTAGCTGGACTCCAATGAAATAGAGTTGCTGTCGTGCTGTGCTTTAAGCACCACCTAATAACCAACATTAAAGGGAGAGGGTGCAACAGCATAATACCTCCTTGCCCTCTGAAAAGGTTTTCTCTATTGCTTCGTGGCAGATTTATAGCACTGAAGAAGTTTCTTTTCTTAGTGTATCATCTTTTCGACAATAAAAGGCTCGCCTAGTCTTGTCCAGATTGTCCACTGATGAATGGAGGTTTCACACAGCGGATGCTTTTCTCTCTGCGATATTGTCGTCGCTGCCAGCTGACCGTTGACCCGCCGGTTTGGCCTGCAATTAAAGACCAACCCCTTGTGGCCGCAAAGGTCTCAGAAAACGCGGCGAGCTGGGCTGGCGGGCAAAACCAGGTCATCACCTTGGCTAAAGGGGTGATTCTTTTAAATGCAAAGTGAGCTTTTCGTATGATTACAATAATTTCCTGAGGTGTGCTTCTGTCAACAGTCACAGGGCTTTCAACTTGACTTTGTAGACTCTGGCAAGTGATCGATCTTCCCTTTCCGGGGAGAGTAGAGGGCGTTGCAGCCCTCCTCACTTCCTCAACCTGGAATAGAAGGCTGATGTATCACGAATGACGGTCCCCCTTACATATAATTAGGGCCTAGAGAATCCCTTAACTTTCCTTCACCTTTGAAAGGGCAGCAAGCAGTCTAACTTAGCTCTAACACGTGGGTGATGACGAGTGCTGATGCGGCCATTTTGAATTACAAAGCCCCATATAGTTCAAACAATTAACAATGGAAATCTACACCTTTCTTCAAGAAATGGAATCACAGACTGACCCCTTTGGACATTTTAAGCTGTCCAATTTATTTCTATGGTGTCACGAACAGAAATACGTTTCTTTAATTTTCTTTGGAACTTTGCCTTTTCCTTACAACTAGCATAATTGCAAGCTGCAGGTTGGGTTTCCTTAATGCTTCAAATTAAGTTGCAGGACCAAAAGGAGAAAGAGTAGTCTTGCAATACTTAACATTCCGTACATTGCAAACTTTCACTCTGAACTTGGAATAAAATGCTACAATCATTCTCTTTTTGCTGAATGTATTTCTATAAGGATGTGTATATTTGTCAGATTGGTTTATTATATATTTTTAACAAGCAGAGCTGAGTAGATAAGTGGTCAGTTGGGAGGGGGGTTTAAATTGCAGAATCGGCTCAAATGCCATCTTCTCCACTTAAAGTGTGTGATCTTGGAGGCCTCATTTTAATTTACAATACTTTATTAATAATGTTTCAGTATGTCATGAAAGTCACTAATAGTGCAATGCCACCTCTTCCCAACCCTGATTAAAGGCCAAACCAAAAGTGCAATACAGCAAGCACTTCAACCACGTGATGCACATAGGATGGCATGCTTGCATGTCAAACACCTTTCTACACTAGTAATAACGTTTACAAAAGGTAAATTACAGGGACCTGTGTTTGTTCCTGATTCTAGTGCAATTTGCCCTCAATGTAGTGGGTTTACAGTACATTGTATCTTTTTTAGGGTGGTGGGTGTGGTTATGCAAATATGCATATTTTCTGAGGGATGGCAGGGTGAGTAACACACAAGTGACCCTCGAGGACACTCCAAACAGTTGCCACCCATGGACATTACACCAATTTAAGAGTAAGATCACTCCTGAGTGTGAGGATTTCTGGACAGTCACCATCTGACAGCCTTATTATCTTTGCGACATTTTGCTAGGAGTAACATGTTTACATCACTATGCCAGAGTCCACTGGGACGAGTTTGAAGAGGTGCTGTGACATGAAACACTCACAGAACAGTAAATGAGAGGTCATTGAGCTACTTTCTGAGAGTCATCCGGATTAAAATTAGATTATTACATCCTCTGTGGACTTAGCTGATTTGGCAGCGAACAATGAACTGATAAACCCTGCATTGAGATGGTTTTGTGGGTACGAGAGCGATCAAATGCAACAGACGTTAATGGAATACATGAAAGAGAACGAGGTCAGTTTTTTCAATATAGACACTGTTTAATACAACCATCTTGTGGATGATTAGAATGAGAACAATCAGCATACATGGTGATGTACATTCTCTATTCCGCTCCCGCTTTGGAGTCTTGATTGCGATACTTGAAAGACTACACCGGTTAATTGCTCTCCCATTCAATTTCCTCTAGAAAATAAAATATAGGGATTGGTTTAAGTTTGACTTCTGATTAAAACATTTTTTCAATGTTTTCTTTTTTTTGATTTTTAAACAGGATAACTTTCATATCTGAAAAAGGGTTGTTTACCCCGAAACTCACAGTGTATAGCTTATTTATTTATTTATTTGCATTTTAGTTTACATTAAACTTCCAGCAAAATTTAGAGACTTAGAAAGACCTACAAAACCCTGAGGTCACCACAAGTTTAGGTCCTTGTTATCCACTGCATCATTGTACTGTCCTCATTGTCATAGATTAATGAATGGTCACCATATGCATCGGGTCCTCTAAAACATTCCAAAAGAGTCTTACCATTGCAATTATTTGAGTTTTTGTTTCCGCTCAGTAAGAGTTTCCACCAATCCTCTTCGGTCAATTTCTGGAATTTGTCCAGGAAATGACAAAAATATTGGGTTGGCTCCAGGCTAAAGGCAGGACAGTAGGTGAATAGGTGGCAAAGTGTTTCTTTCGACTCTGCAATTGCACAGAATCTGCACACAGTATCACTTATTTCCTTTTTTGAGTTCACTGCTATAATTTCCTTAGACCTGCAGAGATTCAATCGTTTACCTAAAAAAGTGTTTGAATGTTCGAGTATGGGTATTTCTTCATGTAGCATTGACTCGCCACTTGTTTTCTTGCCTCTCCGGCCAAATGAGAGTTTAATTTCAGCTTACCTACTTCTTCTATTGGGGTTATTCAGTCCAGTGCTCTGAGTTTTTTCTTCACCTTTCCCGGATTGGACAAGAGGTCTTCCACTGAGCTCTCAATTACCTTAAGAAGCTTTCTACATTTGTTCCGTCAAATAGATAACAATTTGTCCTGGCCATTTGTAAGTTCGTAATTGATCCCCTCGATCAAGCAGGGGGGATTTGGACTTCTGCATTTTCCGAACAGGCTGAGTGTTTTCCATTGGGCTACCATTTTCAAGGAGCGTAGCCCAAATTATTTTCTAACAACCTGTATAGGGAGTAAGTGGGTTAGGCCAATAACTTTTTTCCCAAAAAGCTCCTCTACAATTGGCCAGATCTTGGGCGATAGTTCTGGGAGGACATCTGCACCATATGTTCGGGCTGGAACGACCATAGCTATATACAAATCCAGGATTGGCTTCAGCGAATATTTACACTATTTTTGTTTGAGGATAAGAGCTTGGCTTGCAAGTGCATTGGCCTTCCTTTTTAGAGATTCAAATGTGTGGGTCTCTACCATACTCCCCAAGATCAAAATTCCTAAATATTTAAAGCATGATACTTTTTTAATCTCTGACTTTTTGAGGTGCCGTCTGAAAGACTTTTTCCTTGCATCAGAACCTTTTTTTGACGTTGAAGATCTTGGTTTTTCGAATAGTGATTTCCAAGTTGTTTTTCATCGCATATTCCTGTAATCTGTCTAACTGTCTTTGAAGGCATACTTCATTGTAGTTAAGTAGGACTAAATCGTCCACATACAGTAAATGGGTGACCTTCATTTTTCCAAGCCTAGGGGGGAAAACTTCTGATTTCCTCCACAAACTCCCCCAAATCGGCAATGTAGAAATTGTAAAGAGCAGGGGCCAGAGAACAGCTCTGCTTAACACCTCTTTTTTGTAGGGATTTTTTCACTTAGTGTCCCAGTGATGGTAAGATGAATTTTTGCTGTCGTATCGGTGTAAAGTCCCTGAATTTGTTCCAGTAGGTCGGCTGGGAATTTCTTCACTGCTAGTTTTTCCACGAGGAGGTTTCAATTAAGACTATCGAAGGCTTTAGAAAAATCAACGAACGCCATATTTAATCTGCTGGTGTTCTCCATGGTCTTTGATTTGAGTAGGTTGATCAAAAAAGCCGGCAGGGAGATTCCCAGCCCCTTGACAAAACCCACCTGGAACTTGTCATTTAGACCGTTGTACTGCGCCATGTGGTTAGTCTTTTTAGAAGCAATGTGGAATATATTTTTCCTAACACACATCCAGAATGCTATCGCCTGTAGTTGGTAGGGTCAGAGCGGATGCCGCTTTCGAATATGGGGGTTATGTAGGCCGTTTTCCAGGATGGCACAATCGATTTGGAAGACATGACGTCTGAAAAAGCAATGCTCAAGTTGAAGTGATTAATTTCCACACACTGCTACAACCGCCCGCCTCCCTCTTCGCAATTCCTCCCCCCTCCCATACAACATTACGTTGCTGGTTGCTTGTGCCATACTCACCAAGTCCTCGTGAGCCGGGGCCACTCGACTGCGGGCACTTCTCCAAAGCGGCTCACCACCTCCCCTCGTCTGGACCACGTCTGGACACTCGCCAACCGCGGGCGGGATACTTCTCAAGTCGGCTCCCGATGGCCAATGTCCGATTGCTCTGTCCGGTCTTCTCGCAGTTCCACGATGGTCCTGTAGTCCTCAAAAGGGGGCAATGGCAGAGGGGGCCGCGCTGTCGGGTTGCCTCATTGTAAGAGGCCTGGTAGTGATGCCCTTAGGTTAGGTAGACCTCAAACAGATCTCAGCAGTGCCTCCAACTTGTCGGGGTGATTTCCCGTGGGCCGGCACAGCCGTGCGCGGACCTCTGGGGCTGTATAGGCCCCAACTCCCCCGGCGTCCAAAAAGGAGTATGAGGGACACACAAGAGCAAAGTAATTACTGCTGTTTATTATAGTAATGGCAGGGATTGTTCTCGGCCCGCATGCATCCGGGGAGACGCTCTCGCTGTTAGAGGGGCTCTCAGGCCCTTTTACCGTAGTATGACGCGCTACTCGCGTCACCTGGGAAAATCGTCACAAAACCTAACGCCACTTCGGGTTGGCTCCCCGAGTGGTAGGGTTAGTATAGCTACCTATAGGAGGGAATATTAGTGGATGAGGATGGGTCAGGTGGTACATTTGGGTTGTCCCTAACATTTCCTACAACAAATTAGTTACAAGGGGACACTTGGTGATTGGCTAGCTGAAATGGTGTCAGTGAGGAGCCCCTCGTACTCTGATTGGTTCCCTTGCGAGCCCCCAAGCCATCGCCATCCCCAGCTCGCGATGTACCTGGTGCTGGGAACAATATGCAACTATGTGTTAGTGGTGGACAATGGACAGGTCTTGCTAGTGGCTGATGATCAGGCCTTTCCCATCATTGTAG
Source organism: Ambystoma mexicanum (assembly GCF_040938575.1). Lineage (NCBI taxonomy): Eukaryota > Metazoa > Chordata > Amphibia > Caudata > Ambystomatidae > Ambystoma > Ambystoma mexicanum. The sequence continues at coordinate 139,524,261 of NC_090930.1, read as the reverse complement.
ATGTCCAACTTGTTGCTTCGTTGTTGCAACCTGTGTCCCAGATGTGTGACCCAAGCGACTTTCTGTCTCATGAGCTTGGCAATTTGTCAGTTCGGCTTGGTCACGTGTGGAGAGACCGTAGCTGGAGCAGAATTATGAGCATTTGATTTGTATTTCGGCTCTGAGGGGCGCTTGGCGGTGGCAGGTACAACCTTAGCACTGGGAGCGCGGCATGTCGGTTGCAACATCGCGGCCTTGGCTGTGGGCTCTCATTAGGGCTTGTTCTGCGTGGTCAGCGCTTTGCTTTTTTTACGTCTTGGGAGGATTTTCGTCTAAGAGGCTCCTGCTTGGGGACTCTTGCTTGTGGCCTACTTGGGCCTAGTTTCTGGGTGGCGGTACATAATCCATAATATGAGGGTCGTGGGACGACAGAGTGTCACAAGCAGCAGTATATATATATATATATGATGACATCTCTATAGGGATAGGGTATCTGCAAGCGTATACACAAGCTCTTCAGGCATCCTGCGTTTCTGCAGAGCTGTAGAAGGCCTATGTGAAAAATAACAATGATGTATGTCCGTGGGTGTGCCAGTCCGCTACGTCATAGCACTGAGTATGTTCTTCGTGTGGGTTGATGTGTGAGTGACCAGTGTGCATGGTGGCACGTGTGTTCTTGTCTGTTGGCTATGTCGTCATGGCATCTCTAACAATGATGGGTTTTGTTGTTGCTGTCTAATCGAGCTGGTCCATGAGGCAGGCATCGGCTTGACCAGGACGTGCTAGTGGGCAGGCTCCTCGGGCGTGTGGGCCGTGGACACAGGGGACCTGGTCATCTGGTGAGGGGATGAATTGGTCGAACTCCTCATGCTGCTGGCCACAGCCCAGGAGCCTAACAAAAAAACGTTTTTGTTCTATTTTTTCTAGGTGTAGCATTGGAGACTTCAGGGGTTGCAGTTGCGACACCTGATGACCCATAAATGACGTCCCTGCCAGTGACGTGCAATTTCACCCTTGGATTGGTCAGGCAGCTTTTACAAAGATGGAATTGTTTACCAGTCACTGGAAATGTGTATTGTCTAGTACATCTCTACTACTAACAGAAGTAAATAGGCGATGTGATAGCTCAGCAGGATAAACCACCCACGCCAACAGTCATTGTGTAACTGGATGGTTACAGGGTGGAAAACCAACAGAGGTCACGCAGCGCCCCCAAGCATGATAACAATGTAGGGTTGTGCACTATGAAAATGGTGACCACCTGACACCTGCCCCAAAAAGTCCATGAAGGTATTCTTCATGGGGAGTGTATGGAGGGGTTATATGCGTGAGTAGGGAGGGAAACGGATGATGTGTTATTGATAAATTGTGACTTGCTGCAGAGTCTCAATTATATTGTTGACAGTTTTGTGTTTGTTTAGCCTAAAAATATTCTTACGCATAATGTCCAGTTGTGCATCCCACAGGTGCACCTATTGGACACAGCCGTTGCGGCACCCTTGGTGTAATGGCGAGAGATGTTTGCCAGAGGTCTAGCATTGTGGAACTCTCTACTCTGACAGCTACTGAAAACCTACATTTAGCCTTTGCCTATATAATGTGCATGCACGAGCCTGTCTTATCGTCCTTGGTGGTCATCTACATCTTCTCTAACAACCGTGTCACCATGAGAACATGAGCTGGTGGTGATGTCTGCGATGGAAACTGCAGAGAAGGAAAGCTGTGAAAATTCTAAAATGGGTTGCACGGGTCGGGCATCTGTTGCTTCCTTCCTGCCGAAAGACGGACATATGATGCAACTTCCTCCAGACGAGGCAGAAGGGAGCCAACGAAATGTCAATGCGAGGGGTTTCCATGCAGCTGCAAAGCTGCAAAAGAGAGAGTCTCGTTCACTACCTGTAGCAGTATACTTTTTTTCTGTGCTGCTGCGACCAGTGGCCAGGGCTTTAAGTGGGCCGGGGCCTGCCGGGGCTAGGCCCCGGCAGGCTCCGAAATTTCGTTTTGAGGCGGGGCCCTGCCGGGGCCCAGTACTCTCCCCTGGCAGCCCCGGCCACTACACGAAAAGGCATTTTTTTCTACAGCCTGAAGCGCTCGCTCGTTTGCGAGAGCTTCAGGCTACAGAAAAAAATGCCTTTCAGCCATAATGGTGGCGCCGCACCTGCGAGGCATCCCTTTAATCCAGAGATTACCGTCGGCCGGCGCCACCATTATGGAAAAAACGTGAGGCCGCTGAAAGCAGAGGCCTTGCTTTCTAAATACTGGAGCTGCCGCGCATTCGCGAGAGTTTCAGTATTTAGGAAAAAGACCTCTGCTTCCAGTGGCCTCACCCTTTCAGCCTTAATGGTGGTGCTGCCCCTCCCCAGCTGGCGAGGGGCAGCAGCACCATTAAGGCTGAATAGGTAGGCGCTGTCCCCTGCCAGGCAAGCCTACACAAAATAAATGCAGAGATCAGCACCCTCTCCCCATAGGGGAGAGGGTGCTAATCTCTACGAAAGGCTGCCTGGCAGGGGTGGCAGTAGCCCATTGAGCCCGGGCTCGTTAAGGGGGCGTGGCCTAACGGGCCATCAAGACCCCCGCTGTTAGGCCACGCCCCCTCGATGAGCCCCGGCTCGATTTGTAGTGCCACTTAAGGCACTGCCAGTGGCTGTATATCTTTAGATGGACTGCCACTTCCGGTGGCTCTATATCGTTATATGGACTGCAACCACCTGCGGCAGTATATTAGTTTATGGACTGCCACCACCTGCGGCAATATATCTGTATATGAACTTCCCCCACCTTTGGCAGTATACCTTTATTTGGACTGGCACTACCTGAGGGGCTATATCTTTATCTGGGCTGCCACTACCTGAGGCAGTATATCTTTATCTGGGCAGCCACTACCTCAGGGAGCATATAGTTTTGTGCTGCCGCTACCTGAGGCAGTTTATCTTTACGTGGGCTTTCACTACCTGAGGAAGTAGATCTTTCTTTGGACTGTTGCTACCTGTGTCAGTATATCTTTATTTGGGCTGCCACTACCTGAGGGAATATATCTTTATTTGGGCTGCTTCTGCCTGAGGCAGTATATCTTTATCTGGGCTGCCACTACCTGAGGGAGTATATCTTTATTTGGGATGCCAATACCTCAGGAAGTATATTTTTCTTTGGACTGCTGCTGTCTGTGTCAGTATATATTTGTTTGGGCTGTTGCTACCTGATGTAGTATACCTTTATCTAGGCTGCCACTTCCTGGGGCAATATATCTTTATTTGGGCTGCTGCTGCCTGAGGCAGTATATCTTTCTTTGGGCAGTGCTACCTCTGTCAGTATATAATTATCTGTGCTGCCGCTACCTGAGGTATTAATATCTTTATTTGAGCTTCAGCTTCTCAGGCAGAAAATATTTCTCCGGACTGCCACTACCTAAGGCAGTAGATCTTTATTTGGGCTGCTGCTACCTGAGGGAATATATCTTTATTTGGGCTGCTTCTGCCTGAGGCAGTATATCTTTATTTGGGCTGCCGCTACCTGAGGTAGTATATCTTTATCTGGGCTGCTGCTAGCTGAGGTAGTATATCTTTATCTGGGCTGCTGCTAGCTGAGGTAGTATATCTTTATATGGGCTTCCACTATTTGAGGAGGAATATCTGTCTCTGGACTGCCACTGGCTGAGGGAGTATATCTGTCTTTGGACTGCTGCTACCTGTGCCAGTATATCTTTATTTGGGCTGCCACTACCTGAGGGAGTATATCTTTCTTTGGGCTGCTCCTACCTGTGCCAGTATATCTTTATTTGGGCTGCCACTACCTGAGGGAGTATATCTTTCTTTGGGCTGCTCCTACCTGTGCCAGTATATCTTTATTTGGGCTGCCACTACCTGAGGGAGTATATCTTTCTTTGGGCTGCTCCTACCTGTGCCAGTATATCTTTATTTGGGCTGCCACTACCTGAGGGAGTATATCTTTCTTTGGGCTGCTCCTACCTGTGCCAGTATATCTTTATTTGGGCTGCCGCTACCTGAGGGAGTATATCTTTCTTTGGGCTGCTCCTACCTGTGCCAGTATATCTTTATTTGGGCTGCCACTACCTGAGGGAGTATATCTTTCTTTGGGCTGCTCCTACCTGTGCCAGTATATCTTTATTTGGGCTGCCACTACCTGAGGGAGTATATCTTTCTTTGGACTGCTCCTACCTGTGGTAGTATATCTTTATTTGGGCTGCCGCTACCTGAGGTAGTATATCTTTATCTGGGCTGGCACTTCCTGGGCAGTATATCTTTTTTTGAGCTGACGCTACCCGTGTCAGTATATATTGATCTGTGCTGCCGCTACCTGATGTATTATTTCTTTATATAGGCCTCTGCTACCTGAGGAAGAATATCTTTCTTTGGGCTGCTCCTACCTGTGCCAGTATATCTTTATTTGGGCTGCCGCTACCTGAGGGAGTATATCTTTCTTTGGGCTGCTCCTACCTGTGCCAGTATATCTTTATTTGGGCTGCCACTACCTGAGGGAGTATATCTTTCTTTGGGCTGCTCCTACCTGTGCCAGTATATCTTTATTTGGGCTGCCACTACCTGAGGGAGTATATCTTTCTTTGGGCTGCTCCTACCTGTGCCAGTATATCTTTATTTGGGCTGCCACTACCTGAGGGAGTATATCTTTCTTTGGGCTGCTCCTACCTGTGCCAGTATATCTTTATTTGGGCTGCCGCTACCTGAGGGAGTATATCTTTCTTTGGGCTGCTCCTACCTGTGCCAGTATATCTTTATTTGGGCTGCCACTACCTGAGGGAGTATATCTTTCTTTGGGCTGCTCCTACCTGTGCCAGTATATCTTTATTTGGGCTGCCACTACCTGAGGGAGTATATCTTTCTTTGGACTGCTCCTACCTGTGGTAGTATATCTTTATTTGGGCTGCCGCTACCTGAGGTAGTATATCTTTATCTGGGCTGGCACTTCCTGGGCAGTATATCTTTTTTTGAGCTGACGCTACCCGTGTCAGTATATATTGATCTGTGCTGCCGCTACCTGATGTATTATTTCTTTATATAGGCCTCTGCTACCTGAGGAAGAATATCTTTCTTTGGGCTGCTCCTACCTGTGCCAGTATATCTTTATCTGGGCTGTTGCTACTTGAGGAAGTAAATCTTTATTTGGACTGTCGCAACCTGTCTCAGTATATATTTATCTGTGCTGTCACTACCCAAGGTATTATATCTTTATATAGGTCTCCGCTATCTGAGGAAGAATATCTTCCTCTCGACTGTCGCTTTGAGAAGCAATATATCTTTATCTGGGCTGTTGCTACTTGAGGAAGTAAATCTTTATTTGGACTGTCGCAACCTGTCTCAGTATATATTTATCTGTGCTGTCACTACCCAAGGTATTATATCTTTATATAGGTCTCCGCTATCTGAGGAAGAATATCTTTCTCTGGACTGCCGCTTCGTGAGGCAATATATCTTTATTTGGGCTGCTGCTGCTAGAGGGAGTATTTCTTTATCTGGGCTGCTGCTGCCTGAGGCAATATATCTTTATTTGGGCTGCTGCTACCTGAGGGAGTATGTCTGGGCCCCCACTGCCTGAGGCAGTATATCTTTAGGCTACCGCTAACAGTGGAAGTGTACCGTCATCTGGGTTGTCACTACTTGCGGGAGTATATATTTCTCTGGCATGGTATGCCAGTAGTTGCAGTTGGGTAGACCACTGCAGGAGTTGCACTCATTGATAATTCTGTGTTTTTCTCGAAACACCTATAAAAGTAGATGTCAAGTTTTTCTGACTTTCGAAGCTAATTGTTTATGTGCATCCATCTGAGCCATCATTATAGTGCATGAAAACTAAATTGCCTCATTAGGAGGCTGGCAGTAACCCACCGGTGCCACTGGGGGGTTACTGCCGACCTTGTAGCACTGTTTCCGCTGCCTGATAGCCCGGTGCCACCAGGATATTACAGGTGGTGACGGACCGGGGTGTCAGGCGACGGAAAAGGTAAGTCTGCATTTCCGGGGAGTCCTGCTGGACTCCACGAGAATGGGAACATTGAAGCACTAACGGTGCCGGTGCATCAGTGAAGATAATGCTGGTAGGGGTCAGATCCGTGGCTCCTACTAGCATTGTCGAAGTATGGCGGTCCGGAAAGGGTGCCAGTACATTGCTACCAGAACCCTTGTTTCTGGGCCGCAAAGCTCGCAATGTGGCCCATTGCTTCTGGGTATTGTTTCTTTCTACCGAAAGCTGAGTAAAGTATGTTTCTGTTGCACCAAACGTCTTAAGCAACACCTGACTGTTGTAGACACCAATACATACAAAGAACTGCCTGTCAAAGAACTGACAAGTCACCCGGTCACTCAAGTGGGGCAAATAATCAAATACCCCTGTTGCATTCCGCACAAGAAATCTTATTTATACTCAGAATTTTGTTTATCATATGTGCTCATGTCAACAATTTGTGTAAATCAAGATATTTTCATTTTATAAAAAAGAAAATAGTCATATTTTAGACCAAAAATTTAATTTCAAAGAAGAAGAATGAAGAAACACAGAAAAAGTAAGAAGTAACAAACACAGAAAAAATTATAATAATAATTTGATAAAGTCATCAATAGTTAGGCACTCAATTGATATTGCCATCAATCACCATATCCTTTTATATCTTGTCAAATAACAATCTTGAACTTATATCAGAGTAATAAAGCATCAGCAAAGATTTATGTCATTGATTGAAGAACTCTTCTATAAGCTATACACTATTTCTAGAGATCTAATTAAGGATACCATAGCGTTAGAAGTAACGAGTAGCGTGTCATACTACAGTAAAAGGGCCTGAGAGCCCCTCTAACAGCGAGAGCGTCTACCCGGATGCATACGGCTGAGAACAATTCCTGCCGTTACTATAATAAACAGCAGTAATTACTTTGCTCCTGTGTGTCCCTCATACTCCTTTTTGGACGCCGGAGGAGTTGGGGCCTACCCAGCCCCAGAGGTCCGCGCACGGCTGTGCCGGCCCACGGGAAATCACCCCGACAAGTTGGAGGCACTGCTGAGATCTGTTTGAGGTCTACCTAACCTAAGGGCATCACTACCAGGCCTCTTACAACGAGGCAACCCGGCAGCACGGCCCCCTCTGCCATTGCCCCCTTTTGAGGACTACAGGACCATCGTGGAACTGCGAGAAGACCGGACAGAGCAATCCGGACATTGGCCATCGGGAGCCGACTTGAGAAGTATCCCGCCCGCGGTTGGCGAGTGTCCAGAGGTGGTCCAGGCGAGGGGAGGTGGCGAGCCGCTTTGGAGGGGTGCCCGCGGTCGAGTGGCCCCGGCTCACGAGGACTTGGTGAGTATGGCAAACCCAACCAGCAACGTAATGTTGTATGGGAGGGGGGAGGAATTGCAAAGAGGGAGGCGGGCGGTTGTAGCAGTGTGTGGAAATTGATTTTGACTGATCAGCAGCGATAGAGGTGTGAGTTGTAGCGGGACCGGCATGAAGGCCGTCCCCTGCAGCATCACAAAGTGAATTGGGTGGGGCCCCGGGCACTCACGTAGAGGGCGCGGATTGGTTCAAGTTTGTGGACACCCTTATAAGGGGGTGTGTGGCTTTCCTATGAGTTGACGTTGTAGGTCAATGAGTAGATGAGGATCCCTACTAATTGAGTGTTGAAGCTCGTTAAGTAGATGATGTTTTCCCGCAAGGGGAAGCTAGATTGTTTACCGAGTGCAGAAGATAATTGGCTGGTTATGCTCCTCTTGTAGAGGATGGTGACGTCACCCATAGGGCTTGTATAGGACACCGCGATCATCTCGCGTCAATACAGGGGTTCTCGGGGACAGGGGGTACGAAAGGGTAGGGGCAAAGGGGGAAAAGTGGCCGCGCACGGAGAACGCCGGCCGTTCTTGAAGTGGGAGGAGCCAAGGGAGGAGAGGTGGCCGCGCACGGAGAACGCCGGCCGCGTTCGACAAGGGGGTTGCACAAGAAGAGGAAGCGGGCTGAGCAGGCAGCGGGGACAGGGAGGAGGAGGAACTAAGTTGAAGGTGTATCAAGTACAAGCGGCACAGGAAGGTGGGGCAGCCCAGAGGCGCGCAGCACAGGACACATAGTCGCAGGGGGCTTTGTGCGCCACGGCCGAAGGGGGCCATAGTTGTACCATCGGGAAGAAAGGAATAACAAAACTAAGTAATAGTGTAAAATAAAAATTGCTTTCCCTTTCAGCGGACAGTCGAAAGTCCCCAGCTTACGGGGACAGGTAAAAGGGTGACGTTGAGAAAAGTAAAATTGTAACATGGCCACGTACTATGGATCAGGGGCAGGAGCAGGGTGGAGATACATGGGAAGCACTTTAACTACACCAAACCAGCACATATGCATGACATTGTCACCACAGAAGGAGAAAATAATAAAGTATAGTATTGAATGGACACAAGGAACGGACAATAAAATAAGGGTACCATGGCCGCCCAACGGCAGCTTCGATACGTTTACTCAATACTATCTGCTAACATATATTCAAAATACATACAAGGGGAAGAAGCTAGCAAACCACTTAGACGTTTTTGATCTTTGGAAGATGTTCCAGGGAACTAAACCAGGAGACATGGGTATGTTCACAGTACAGGGGGTGAAGGAGGAGAAGGGGATAAGGGAGGAACAACAGGTAAAAGAAGAGAAGGAGAAAGGAGGGGATGGGGTAAGACAACCAATAACTTGCCCAGCACTGAAGAAAGTGAGGAGGAGGCAGAAGGCTCATTTGCGGTAGCAGAGGCAAACTTTAAAAAAGAAGGGGCAGAGGACATGCCGATGGCTAAGGTAGTGAAGGAAGAGGAAGGGGTTTGTATCCAGTAACAGAACTTAGAGAAGCTACCCGACAACAACTAACGGCTGCTGAGGGATACTCCAACCCCACATACAGCCCCCCACCATACACACCCTCACACGATTGTCAAAAAAGGATGGGGCGGCAGGTACGGTAGATTCAACCACAACACCGACAGGAAAGGGGGGTGACAGGAGGGCCCTGGGGAATTTTGCAAGCGTAGGGCCAGATGAGTGGGTAGCAGCACAGGTGCTTCTGAAGCTCTGGGGAACACTAACAGAGGAAGAGGAGGACGCAGTGAGAAAGATAAAGAAGGAAGAGATGGATAGCACACAAACAGGGCACAAGGTAAGTAAAAGGAGAGAAGGGCGACTTTCACAAGAGGAGAAAGAGATATTGGAGGAAAGGTTGGCGGAATTGAGGAACATACGAAGCGCGCTGATTAGGCAGTTTGATAAGGAAACACGGAAGAGACAGGAGGAAAAGAAGGCACATAAGGAAGAGATGGCGAGAATGAAGGAACAGGCGGAAGAAAGGAAGAAGGAAGAGGAGCACATAAGGGCAATAGCAGAAAGAATGGCATGTGCAGAAAACAGAGAGATGAGAAGAAAGGAGGAAGAGAGGGAAGAGAATGATAGGGAAATGGGACTGTGGAAAAAGAAGATTATTTCTGAAAGCGCACGGAAGGATGAAGAAGGGAAGGTTATAGAAAGCATACTAAAGAGGGATGGGGGAATATGGGGAAGAAAGGAATATGAGGAGAGGATATTAGCAAAGGTGAGTGCAGAGGTATTGGAAGAACTGTACAGGAAACGAGCGGAAATAGGTGGTGAAGTACTGGAGGTGAAGCAAGAGGAAAGAGGAGATAGGAGGGTGGAACATGATGCAAAAAAGTACACACGCCAGGACAAGGAGGTGGCATCAACATCAACACAGGGGGCTGCGGTTAAAGGAGGTGAGTACACAGATGTGGACTTAATAGATTTAAGGACAGTGACAGTAGGGGGGGAAACGCACAGAGTGGGGATTGACATTTCCTGATGGATTCTGCAGCGACGAAGAAGAAGGTTTGAGCGGCAGTGGAAGAGAGGGCAACAGGGAGAGTTTAGACAAATTATACATAACTCTTACTAACCACGAGTCACCATGGGCATGCAAGAGACGGGGAGAGCAAAACGCAGGAGAAACAAGGGTAAGGGAAGCAACCAGAAAAATGTCGCGCCCACTAGCACCCACGCCTGCACCACACCACGCCCACTGACACCAACCCCCGTGCACACCCCATATGTTGACAGACTTAGAGACCTCCCAGGACGCAGGCAGGAAGAACGAGAAAACACGCCAACGATAGGACAAGAAGGTAACAAGAGGGGGGAAGGATGTAGGAGGTGAAAGGATAATCTCCTGTAACATTGACAGCATTGAAGAGTTACCAGATATGGAGGAAGATGATGAATATACCCCCATAACCACACACAGGCGGACTAAGGGGGAGGAGAGGGAGTACAATCTAATGCCCCTATTAGAGAGGGGAGGAGCCAGACCACAATATATCCCCTGGAAACATGCCGATAAGGAAAATATAAAATGCAGGCTTCCATCCCTAAGTGGAGGAGCTGGGAAGTGGATATATGAGATGGAAAAACAAACTGCGGAGGAAACATTAGCGGTAGGAAACGTGAAGGGACTCCTAATTTCCATACTGGGGGATGCCGCTGATGACATCTGGAAGAGGGCGGAATTCCCAGGGGTAACAATAAACGACACATCCCATGATGGAGCACCATTCGCCAACTGCAGACATGCGCTCTGGCAGGCATTGAGGGTCCAATACCCTGACACATCAGACATAGGAGCAATAACCTCATGCAAGATGCGTGAGAATGAAGATCCTGTTGAATACATCCAGGAGATTCAGGAGAAGTGGCGTTTGGAAACGCGGGAACTGTGGGACAAAACACTAGCAATTTTCTACCACATACTAATAGAAGGGCTCCCGGAGCAAGTACAAACACAGTGGAAGAAGTTGGTGGAGATGGAAGCAAAAGCATGGCCAGAAATACAACTGACAATAGTGCACTATTGCAGGATGTGGCAGGAAAAGATGAAACAGAAGGAGGAAGATAGAAAGACAGAGGAAACGAAATTGGTCCAGAAGAAGTTATCAAAATATGCCATGGAGGGAGCACTGATAACAGCACCCACACCCACACAAACCACAGTGACACAAGACACAACACAACAATAGGTATTGCCAATGCAGCAAGCACGGGTAATAACACACCAAATGCCTCCACCATCACCATACACAGCGCATGCAGGAGGGGGTTATATGCAAATGGGAAACGGGTACTGGAATAACTACAGAGGGAGGGGTGTACAAATGAGAGGGAGAGGATATGGCCCACCCACACAACAACAAGGGGGAGGGTTCCAAGGTTACAATCAACAGGGACAGCAGGGGTATCAAGACAACATGGGGGGACTTCAATGGGAAGTACGGGAACCACCGACATGCTGGATATGTGGGATGGTGGGACACATGTCACGCACATGCAGAATGAGACCAGCACAGGCAGCTTGGGGGGAGCAAGGACAGCAAAGGCCTATGGGGGAACAGCAAGTTTACCAACAGCAAGGAACACAGCAACCCCTACCACAACAACAAGCACCGCAACAACAACAACCCCAGCTACAAACACAAGTGTACACACAACCAGCACAAATGCAACAACCGGCAACACTACAACCACAACTACAGACACAAACATACACACCTCAACAACAGATACCACACTCACCACAGCAACAGACAACAGCAACACAACAACAATAAGCACAAACAATACAGCAGCTCACACAAATACAGGGCAAGGAAGTGTCAACATCTGACTCACCTATACAACAGACGCAGCTGGGGAAGGTAACACTTTTGGGCCACAACCCCTACACAGGAAGTGGACAGTCACTATACCCACAATAGGACAGCCCACAGATGTCTTTGATGTGTCCCATCCTATCAGTAACACCTAACCCTGCGGAGGAACCACGCATACAGGTGACGATAGGTGACAAAAAAATCTCTTTCCTAGTTGACACAGGGGCCACTAGATCATGCATAAGGGAGGGAAAGTTTAAACTGTCAGGCGAAGCTATGAACACTCAAGGATTCTCTGGGGCTCGAGGGTTGGTTCCCTTCACTGATGACATCTCCTTATCTGTAGGAGATCACGATATGTCTCTTCCACTGCTATAATCAAAACAGTCACCAGTAAACATACTAGGTAGAGACATCATGAGTAGATTGAATAGGACCATCTGCTTTACTGAAAAGAGAATAATATGCTCCACACCAGGCATCAATATGCTCACAGCACAACAAATACTACAGGCGTATTGCAGCAAAACAGTATCCAGAGCAGAACCAGTATATGGAGACCTCTTCCAATATGGGAGAGACATGGCAATTGCATGGCTACCAGGAATTGAAGGAAAAATTTGGAGGAGGCCAGCGGCTTACCTTTTCAGACCTGAAACACCAGCCAGCGAGAAGGAAGGGACAAGGATATCTCTGAACATTGAGAGCATTGTAGCAACACCAGACTACATTGCAGTACATGCCCAAGACAGGGAAGGGAGAGCATGGAGAGCAGTAATAGCACTAGCAGAGGGGTGCCGACTAACCCAGGTATCTGATGAGGAGCTCTTCTCGGACGATAATGGTGAGGGGGAGATGGTGTTTGAGATGAGCGCTCACATCTGGGTGACAGTGACATACAGAGACGTAGCACAGAAGATGGCACTGGCGCTAGAGGCACCAGCCACTACAGCTGTACCATTTTACGAGGAGGATCTGGCAGCAGTACCAGCATCTCTATGGATCACCAGTCCATATGACGTGGGCTGCATCAAAAGCATTGGAGGGGTAAAAATAAAGTTGAAACTGCCAAGAGTGAAGCAATACCCCCTATCAAAAGAGGCAGATGAGGGGATATATTAAACAATAACAGCACTAATAGACAGAGGTATACTAGTACCATCAGAATCTCCATGCAACACTGCTGTGTACCCTGTGCGCAAGGCTAAGGGAGGGTCTTGGCGTTTCATCCAGGATTTAGGACCCCTCAACCACATTGTAGAAGCAGAATACCCTGTAGCGGCTAACCCAGCCACTATACTATGTGGAATACCAGCAGAGGCGTCACGATTCACCGTGATTGACCTCAAACACGAATTTTTCTCAATACCTCTTTACCCAGGCTCACAAGACTTGACAAGTTTCACATATTGCAACACAAAATGGAAACACACCTAGCTGCCCCAAGGGTACTGTGAGTCACCATCCATCTTTAACAGGGTGATACAAATGGATTAGGGTAACATTGAGATGAAAAGCACTGTGCTGCTATATGTAGATGACATAATCATCTGTAGCACCACAGAAGAGAAGTGCAGGAGAGACTCCATCAAAATGCTCACAGTGTTAGCAGAAAAAGGGTACAAAGAAGACAAGGTAAAGCTGCAGTACTGCCAAGAACAAGATCTCTACATAGGCCAGCTCATTTCACAAAATGAAAGGCACATTGCTCCACAAAGGGCACAGGTCATAACCAACACACCACAGCCACAGACAGTGAGAGAACTGCAGCAGTTATTGGGCCTATGCAACTACTGCAGGGCCTGGGTTTTTTATTACAGCTCATACATAGGACCACTGCTTGAGGCCCTCAGAGAAGCCCAGAGGCGGGAGAAGAAGTTGAGGTGGACCACAGAAATGAAAGAGGCATTTCAGGAACTAAAACATGCCATATCCACAGCACCAGTATTGGCCAGCCCAAATTATGAAGCACAATTTTTCATCTTTTCACATTGTAGCTCAGCAGTAATGAGGGGCAGTGCTGACACAAAAAAACTAGCATGGGACACAAATCAGAGGCATTCTACAGTGGACACCAGGACCCTGTAATGTTAGGCCACTTCCCGTGCAAATAGAGCTTGGCCGTCGCAGCTTTTGTGGTAGAAAAATCATCCTCAATAACAATGGGCTGCCCAACCACACTGTACGTGAACAATACAGAACCAACCAAAATCAACTTTGACAACTCAAAGGGCATCAGGGTACGAAGTAATTTTGTCCAGGCCAGAGTTAACAATTGTAAGGTGCAGCAACGTGAACCCAGCAGGGTTTAAAGCAGAGGTAGTAGAAGATGGAAACTACACTCATGATTGCACACAGGCCATTGACACCTACTCTAGCACAAGAAAGGTGGAGGAAAATGCCCTATAGGGGGGAGAAATAATGTACATTGATGGGTCCTCAACAATTGACCAGAGTGATGGGGCACGCAGAACAGGCGCAGCAGTGGTGAGACTGACAGAGGATTGGACCTATGTCCCAGTGAAATGCGTCCAGTTACCACAACACTACTCTGCCCAAGCAGCAGAATTAGTGGCCCTAATTTTAGCACTGAAAGAAAGCAATGGCAAAAGAGTAACCATATATTGTGATAGTGCATACGTCACATCAACTGTACATTCTGGATTAATTAAGTGGCAGCGAAGATGATTCAGAAGAGCTGACGGCACCCCAGTGCAACATGCCCTACTACTTGCTAAACTAATTGAAGCAATTGAAGACCCCAACGAAATAGCCTTGGTGAAGTGTCAGGCCCATACAAACGGGATGATCCCATTTCCAAAGGTAACGAAACAGCAGACGCACATGCTAAACATGCTGCATATTTTGGTGAGATCTGGACCCCCACAGAAAAAGAAAAAGATAAGGGGAGGGCGGGGGCAAGACAAATGTTGATGAAGGATGGGTACACCCACATCCCTGAAAATCAAATAATGGAATTACAGGTAGCAGCACCCATGGCAGAGAAGGAGCTATGGGTCAAAAGAGGATGCACAATGTCCCCCACAGACGCATTATGGCAACAAAACAATACAGGCAAAATAGTGATGCCCCTGGCCCTATTGAAAACAGCCCTGGCCCAACTATATCATCCCACACACACAGGGAAAGAGGTGATTGCAGCATAAATAAAAGAGGGGTGGTTCTGTCCCGAGCTAAATTCACATGTTGCAAACTTCATTAGCAATTGTCTCACTTGTCAACAATTCACAGCCTGTCACACGCTGCAAGTGATCAAAGGTATTATACCCCGGCTGGAAGGACCCTTCCTGCACCTTCATATTGCCTACGTTGACATGATCAATGTATATCAAGGGTACAGATACATGATTGTGGTAGTGTGCCCATTTTCAAGGTGGATCGATGCCGGTCCATGCTCCCATGCCGACGCCTTCAGAGCAGCAAAGTTCCTGGTGAGGGAGGTGTTCCCGAGGTAGGGGGTGTACGAAGTGTTGAGGTCTGACAATGGCCCACACTTTGCCAATGAAATGTTCCAACACATCACTGATCTCCTTGGTATCAAGCACAAGTGTGCATGCGCGTACCACCCACAGGCGAATGGAATTTGTGAACGCCTCAACGGCTTCCTAAAAGAAGAGATAGCAAAAATACAGCAATCAACTAAGAAAAGCTGGCTCTACTGCCTTCCCTTAGCCCTATTTCAGTTAAGAAACAGGCCAGGGTCGGACCACCACTTCACACCCCACAAGGTGGTGACCGGACGCCAAAAGCACCTCCCACACCATCAAGGGCTATAACAGATTGTCATGCATCTCATACTATCTTTGGTGAAGAAATGTACGAATACGTCTCCTCTTTGGTTACTAGTGTCGGCTTTATCTCTCAACAGATCGAGCAAATGCGGGGCGGGTTGAAGAATACCCAGCAAGAAGAGAGACCAAACGAAGAGCAGGAACAAGCAGCACAGTGAACAGTAAGTGATGGGGACCATGTCCTCCTGCGCAACTTTAACCGCCGGTGGAACAGCCCTCGTTTCACTGGGCCCCACCTGGTGGAAAAAACAGCTCCTAGAACCGTGAAGCTACGAGACAAGAACGTGTGGACACATTCACACGACATTAAGCCCTACAAAGATCAGACCCGCCCTTGCGTCAATGACAGGGTCAACGCAGCAGCAACAGCAACCAACGACAATGGCAACACAGCCCCTGACCCCTCCCAAACTCAAAGCTCCCCCAAGGACTTAAGTGAGCGATTGCCCATAGCCCACCCCATGGTAACGAGATCCCAAAGTAAGAAAACCACGGCCCCAACAAGCCCCGACCAGACAAGCCCCGTCCCAGCCACTACTTGAATAAAGAACATTGTCCAAATATCTGCAATTTCACACAATACTGTGTAGACACATGCATGTTCTCTTTCTCTTTTTGTCTCGCACATGCAGGAACCGCGCAGTACTGTTTTGGTACTAACACATACGTTTTGCTCAGGGGTAAATGCTGCCCACGGATGACAATACCCCAGAAGCACTGTCACACCAATTTGTGTACGCTATAAAATGGCCAAAATACTTAAAGAAAAGAAAAGAAAAATATGTGTGTATTACAACACGTTCATTTTGATAATAGAATAATCCTTCCCACAAGCACTTACCAGTCCTAAGAGATAGGACGCTAAGGAAAGCGTGGGAGCATCTTTTTGCCTGGGCATTAAATGACTACATGATAGGGAGAGCTTGAATAAACAAAACTAACAAAATGAATGCTTATTTTTAGAAATTTTCAGGCGGGCATCTATATCATCAAAAATAAAAAGCTGCAGGACTGCAGCAAAGGTAAGAGCAACATGCCAGTGATATTAGCTATTGTAATAAAAAATTATAGGCCTGTTGTTTATCACTGGTCTACTTGCTGCCACTGTCTGGCAGGCACACTATGCTTCCTATGTCGTGGCTGCACCTCCTACTAATGTACCCTCCACCACGGCTGCAGCAGGTACGGTGTCAGGTCGTACAAGTAACCCAAGAGTAAACGGGAAGAGGATTAAATGTAGTACATCTATTGATAACCACGGGGTAGACACATATCTTACAGAGTCCGCACACGTCTCAAACAACATGTGGTATCAGCACATGTCCAAAATTGGTAAGGGGACAACTAAGGACAATTGCTATGTGTGCTCATTGATCCCATATGTCATGAGTGCATCCAGAACATTTGTGGCTACTGAGATACCTACAGCATCAGTAGAGTGCCTGATATACCTGGCTCTGTTCCAAACAAGAGGACGATTCCAAGGGAGGCTAGCAATACTGTATTGGAAGACAAGCGACACATACCCGTATGAAAATAACTTCATCAAAACAGTTCCCATGTACAATAACTACTGGCAACATACAAAGGGGCTCCAATATGTGATGGATGGACCAGACAAAGGGGAAACAAAGGAAGTAACATTGAATTACCTACCATGTGAATGGCGTGCAAGAGAAGTTCCTGGGGTATTAGGGTGCTGGTAAAGACCCCTGATAGTAATATATGGAAAGGTGTACACCAAAGAAGGATGGACAGGGGGTCGTGGGGAGCAATATGGTAACATTGACAAGAGCAACTGTGGCAAAAATGGATGAAGAGAACAATAAGTGTTACAACGGATGGATAAGGAGCGCAGCACTGGTAACATGGCTAGAGAAGGACGAGGATCCAATAACAATACTCCCACTAACTGCACCTACACTTTTTTATCAACACGACGGAGACGTTGATGTTGGAAGGAACAGCAACTGCAAAAGAACAGTAATGATAAATGAGGAGGGTGCCAGTACAGCAGTTCTAATGGACCACTATTGGGCCTGCGGAGGAAAGGCATACCACAGCTTACCGCCATCTTGGAATGGAATATGCACTATGGTACACATCAACGTACCATCCCTAGTAGTACCACAGAAGCATGTCAACATGGGGAACTTCCCTAAGATGGACAAAGGGAATAAAAGGAAGAAAAGATCAGTGACGACAGGAGGAGGGCATGAAAAGGACGGCACGGCAACATTGTCAAGAGTAAAATGACAAGGAGAACCACTGACGGGGAACTACCTGTGGGGAAGATCGGAAACAGCTCTTAGTGACATCCCACCAGAACACAGACTGTTCAGTAGAGTTGGCAATGTTCTTTTCCTCCATAATACATCCAGGAATGCAGGCGTATGCAAATGCGAAATGGCTCCAGATCACCAGGTGGGAGCTGTTGATGTCAATAAACTCCACCGTTAATGGATTCAACGCGATAAAAGAAGAACTAAGGGCAGTATGAATGGTAGCACTCCAGAATAGATATGTGTTGGATCTCCTAACAGCGATGGAAGGAGGAGTTTGTGCAAAAATTGGAAGTTCGTGTGGCACGTTTACCCCTCCCAATGACACTGACAATGGCATGCTTTCTGAGGCAGTATCACAACTTGCCAAGATGTACGCCAAGATGGAAGAAGAAGCAAAGGAAGTGAAGAGAGATGGCAGCTAGTTTTCTTATCTATGCTCATGGATGCCATCGTGGCTGTCAGACGGTCTTAAAATAATAGCTGGATGCATAATATTGGGGATGGCCCCCCTGTTAGGGCTGAGATTATGGAAAGCAAGAACAGCACGCACAACTGATGAAATATTGGAAATGATCGGCATGCATGCCCTAATGCCAGCCGAAGACGAAAAACACACAGATATCATCATAAAAGAACGAGAGAGGTTGCGCAAGCAAATATTAGAAGCAGACCTACACCCGCCATCATTGAAGGTAGAGAACCCAAGGAACCCAAAGAATTATGTTGGAAAGTGGGTATATTGCAAACCCGGTGGTGGATGCGTGTACATGTACTGGTCATTTGAAGACCATGTGAACCAGTATGGACATCTAGCTGGAATAACAAAGGTATGGAGAGTACGCGGAGAGAAGAGAGCGGATAATTTTGTGGTCGACAAGTCGACCAGAGGGGGGACTGAAGTGGGAAAATGGGAGAACACCCTCCCCCCATTCTCATCCAAACCATGGCCCAGGAGATCATGGCTCAAGCACCCCCGCGAGAGGAGTTTGACCAATTCATCCCCTCACCAGATGCCCAGGTCCCCTGTGGCCACGGCCCACACGCTCCAGGAGCCTGCCCACTAGCACGTCCTGGTCAAGCCGACGCCTGCCTCATGGACCAGCACGATTAGACAGCAACCATGAAACCCATCATCATTAGAGATGCCATGACAACATAGCCAACAGACAAGAACACACGTGCCACCATGCATACTGGTCACTCACACATCAACCCACAGGAAGAACATACTCAGTGCTATGACGTAGCGGACTGGCACACCCACTGACATACATTGTTGTTATTTTTCACATAGGCCTTCTACAGCTCCGCAGAAACGCAAGATGCCTGAAGAGCTCGTGTATACGCTTGCAGATGCTTTCTCGCTACCCTATCCCTATAGAGATGTCATCATATATATATATACAGCTGCTTGTGACACTCTGTCATCCCGTGACACCCATATTATGGATTATGTACCACCACCCAGAAACTAGGCCCAAGTAGGCAACAAGCAAGAGTCCCCAAGCAGGAGCCTCTTAGACGAAAATCCTCCCAAGACAAAAAAGCAAAGTGCTGACCACGCAGAACAAGCCCTGATGAGAGCATACAGCTAAGGCCACAATGTTGCAACCCAAATAACGCGCTCCCAGCACCAAGGTTACACCTGCCACCGCCAAGCGCCCCTCAGAGCTGAAATACAAATCAAATGCTCATAATTCTGCTCCAGCTATGGTCTCCCCACATGTGACCAAGCCGAACTGACAAAATGCCAAGCTCATGAGACAGAAAATCGCTGGGGTCCTACGTCTGGGACACAGGTTGAAACAACGAAGCGACAAGTTATACACCTACACCGATGGGAAAGGCATGATCATCAGCCACTAGCCAGACCGTCCATTGTCCACCACTAACACATAGTTGCACATTGTTGCCAGCACCAGGTACATCGCGAGCTGGGATTGGCGATGGTCCCAGGCTTGGGGGCTCGCGAGGGAACCAATCAGAGTACGAGGGGCTCCTCACTGATGCCATTTCAGCTAGCCAATCACCAAGTGTCCCCTTGTAACTAATTTGTTGTAGCAAGTGTTAGGGACAACCCAAGTACCACCTGACCCATCCTCATCCACTAATATTCCCTCCTATAGGTAGCTATACTAACCCTACCACTCGGGGAGCCAACCCAAAGTGGTGTTAGTTTTTGTGACGATTTTCCCAGGTGACGCGAGTAGCGCGTCATAATATGGTAAAAAGGGCCTACGAGCCCCTCTAACAGCGAGAGCGTCTCCCCGGATGCAAACGGGCCAAGAACAATCCCTGTCGTTACTATAATAAACAGCAGTAATTACTTTGCTCTTGTGTGTGCCTCATACTCCTTTTGGGACGCGGGAGGAGTTGGGGCCTCCCCAACCCCAGAGGTCTGCGTACGGCTCTGCCAGCCCCCGGGAAATCACCCCGACACTGCATTCAAAGTCATTTTGGTAATATGGGCCTAAACACACTGATATTAACGATACATATGGTGATCGATTCTTGTATGCAATGTTTATCACTTTGCAGTGATACCGTAACCATACTTTTCATAGTGTACTTAGAAAGAATGCTATGAGATGCCACTTCCTGTTTTGTCAAGGGTGCAGTATTCACGGTTCAAACATAACACGAAGTGTTGGCTCCATAACTTGGACTACATGTCAGACTAACCTCTTGACCCCAGCATGACCGACTGCTGCCAGCTCACTTTGTAATTCATTGTATCTTTGTATGCACCTTCTATATTATGTTTGTTCCTAACTGTAACTGCATTGGAACTTTTTTCTGACTGCATTGCTTGTACCTTCATGTAACTGTAACGCAACTCTTTAACGAACTTACGCGCCCTTATGCCTCCGGGCCTGGTTGCGCTTTATAAATAAATAAATACAAATACAAATATACTTCCCATGATGTCACTTCAGGGTGGGGTCAGATTACATCACTTCCTGTGATGTCATCAGAGGTCAAGGGTCATGTGATGTCACTTCCGCTACCCCTAGCATTTTGGTGAAATGACATCCCTGATCACTGGTGCAGAATTGCTGGTCATCTGAGCACCTTGCACCGGATATGTACAAATATGTGCACTCAGAAAAGTTTTTCGCGCATCTCCACACTTGCAATAAAAAAAAGTAGCAGGCTCAGTCTCAAAGGGCATTATGATGTACTCATTAAGATGTCTTTTTTCCCCGTTTGTGCATTTGCTCATAACATAAGGGGGCATTAGCGGCATTTCTGGGCATTTTATAGCACATCTCGAATTCCCAAATGCTCAGAAATTTGGCTCATCCTCCCGTGTCTTTTGAAACAGGCGCAGTGGGAGGCGAAAATCATGACAGGAAATTTCAGACCCTGTCATGATTTGCTTTTGAAGTGTGACAGCCGTGGTTAAACCATGGCTGTCACACTAGAAATTCCATTCCCCAAATGTAGATGAAAATGTTTTTTATTTTTTCGGTCATTACACTGAGACTGCCTCTTAACATTTCCTGAAATGCACTCCCGGCAACCATGTGGTTGCTGGGAGTCTGTCTTCCGTGCTCCCAACACTAATGTATGCAAGGGGGCTGGACAGAGCATTTTTGCACTATTGTCCAGCCCCGCCTAAAATGCTCAGGTCACCTTTGTGAATAAGGTGACCTGAGCATTTCTGAAAATAGCGAAAATGAAACCAGCGCATTCTTTGCCCTCCTTTCATTTGCGCTGATTTTTTAGATTCTGGCCCATAGTTAGGATGACCAGATGTCCTGATTTTGATGGGACCGTCCAGATTGGATCCTTTACCCTCACCTCCCCCATCCCAAGAGATGTTTTTTTAAATGTAAACAGCCTGTCCTGGTTTTTGGTAAAACGATGACAGGCACTGTCACAATCCCAGCTAACTGCAGAGAATTATTCCATTTTCACAATCGGCAACGGAATACAAATAATAGGATCAAAGTTTTGCAGTACAAGTTAAGAGATTTCTGTGGGTTCGAACCTGCAACCTTGGAGATGCCAGCCACATACATGCCCGGATTGGCCACAAAGACCTCTTTGTAAATAAGCACATGGATAAGCCTCTAATATCAACCAGAGCAAAGGCTCCTTCATAATTAACATGTTATATTTACTGGGTTATAGTTACAGTAAAAATTGCACTATTTTTATCCAGGAGAAGTGCTGAAAATACTGCGGGATCGAGATTTGTGGGAGGGAGGCAGGGTTTATTTGTGGGTGTTGTTCTTATTCCTACTTCTATGTCGTGGACGGTCACATTTTTTTAATTTTGAAAATCTGGTAAACCTACCCATAGTGTACAGCAGTATATTGCTACCAAGGTAGTGGCTGGATTTAATACAGCTCAATGGCTTTAGGACCTTTTTCAGAAATCTGTGCATTGCCTGCAGTTTGCAAGATTGAACACTGGGTAACCGCCTTCTATGTGAGCTACACCGAAAAACTGAGGGAAGGCTCTCAACAATACCCATTGTTTAGGAGCGAGCCGACAATTTAGTTTGTGGTGTGTATGCTACTGTGTATAAATAGCCACAGCGAGTATTCGTTGTATGAAAACACTGCGCCTGTTTGGCGCAGGCCAGTGTGTTTTCCTGTAACAGCTTGTGCCCAACCTCTCCCAGTGGACAGAACAGGGCTATATTTTAGGCTGCCGCTGGGACTAGAGCAATTCAACTTCAGCCGGCAGACTAAAAGAATAGTTAATGGATCCGCCCCCATCATCAATTAGATGCGCGGACTATGTTGTCTGAGCACTTTCCGGACTCTGCCAGTATTTGTGGCAGGAGGACACTTCCTAGGCAGTGGTCCAGGGTGACCTCTTCTGACCAGTGTTAGTGTACGGACAGGGGATGCAAGACTCCAGCAAGACTCCTGAAGTGTCTGTCAGGCAGTGCTCTCATCCAAATTTCTCCACCCAGCGTCCCTGGAGCGCTTGGCGAACTTGGTGTGGCTCATCTGCGCACTGACTCTGCTCCAGACTGCTCTTATGAAATTGACAATCAAGGCACAAACCAATCAGTTCAAATATGACATCTTGTGTGCACGTCCCTCTGGCAGACTTCTTAACGTGTTTCTATAGAGTTTTTTAAAATTCTCCTGTCTATTGACTCACCCTCCATTTGCTTTAGCAAGTGTAGCAAGTGAAGCCAAACCCTAAATGTTCACACCAGAAGAAATACAACCCGCTACGGAAAAAGGCCCAAGAAACTCTTGCAAGGATAACAAGTTTTATTTCTATAAAAATAGGTGTGCCAGCAAAGAACTCTGCTGCCAAGGAACATTCTGAGGGAAAGGGGTACAAGCAGGAGCTTAAAAGGAGGCACAGCGTCATAGGTGACATCATTGCATGTAGTAAAAATCTGCGTGGCTGGTTGGTGCGACCCTATACATGGTCAACATACTCCATAGAGGATGCCAGGCCATTGGTCCCAGACCAGTCTGTCCGTCTTCCATCATCTGGGGTCTGCTAGGCTCATCGTCTCCAGGGAATCAAGGCCAAAGAAGCAATTAGTTAAATGTGTATATGGTGCTCCTCTATCATTATACAGTGCACCTGGCATGCTCAGAAGACTGGCACGGGGGAGACTTGAGGTCACACTAACCCACACACACATTTCACTATCCGCTGCCAAGGCTTCCGTCCTCGCATTTGAACTATAATGCAACCCTCCTTGTACCCCGCATTACAAATCATGTCCTTATGAAATAAAAGTAGGATTGCCATGTTCTTAGATCTTTTATGGTTGCTTGGTTTATGGTCGGTGGTCTGGGGTCAGCTAGTATCTTGGAATTCAGGGGTCTTCAGGCTGGGGCAGAGGCAGGGGCTATAACTCGTAGTTGGCTGGGCGTGGGTCAGAGGCCTGGTTCAACCTGTTTGTGATAACACATACACTAAGGCACCCAACACAGTCTCGTGGCCTTGCAGGGCACATTCTTTCTCAGAACAAACACATTGGCAGCAAATTTAGAACAAAGCGGGGTTTCTGTGGACGTTAACAGCATGGGCTTCTTCTCATCAGCACTTTGGCCTGTTCGGTTTTCTCCTTCAGGCACGCACCCAGTATTTAACATACTAAATAATGCTTGGCCATGCAGGCCCTATGCTTCGACCATGGCTACTCGATATCTGCAAAATGGCGTCTACTTATATGCGCGCACTATGTCTTGATCATCTAAGTTACATATAATATTATGATTGTGTGGGCACCTCTAGATCTTCCTGCTCCCCCCTGGGCTATAAAAAACGTCTTCCAATGGGGCTCATCTCACCCCAAAAAGCCTAAGGGGGTGGGATAGGGTTGTGCCCTTCCTAACACAAGCATTCCTCCTAAATTATTATAACGTTACATTTTTGTATATTCTCTGGCAGGCTCGGACTGGCATCTGGGGCAACAGGGCAAGGTCCGAACCAAAAATGCTAAATGCTAGTGTGGACCCATTTTTTGGGTCAAAGTGGGCAACATTTTTGGCCCCTGTGGGCCAGTTTGATAAGTTACTTCAACATGTAGCTTGTAGCTTTGAGAAGTGTTACTGAATAAATGTTCTTTAAAATGCACAATTTTCATCTCATTTTATCAACAACCTCTCTCTTTGGGTACTACTCAAACAATCTGTCATAAAAGGAATTAATTTCCATTTGCAACTGTGGGATACTTTTTGATTGGAGCCCGAGACAATTTTATTCCCCAGTCCGACTCTGTTCGCTGGGCGTTTACCTACAAATAAATTATTGTGCTGGACAACTCATACAACAATGTTCCAGATTTTGACATCAAATGCCCAGATGCTCATGTGTTTCCCTGGCACCTCCAGTAGGTGCCAGGTTATCTCACCATCTGCCAAGAATTGACCTCATATCACTGAGCTGGAGAGGCGAGCAGCATCCTTGCTCTGCCTCTCCTTCACCGGAATAGTCACACACAACTGTGTGCTGTCTAGTGCTTGACATCCCACTCTACCATAATTTGGCCCCCCAGTAATGCACAGGTTCCAGTGAAAGCAAAACCACAAAGAAAGTAATCTTGAACCTGGCAGGATTCCATTTTTAATTACATTATTTTAGAGAACCCATATCATTATTATAATTGTTCTTTTATAAGGTGCTTAATACCAGCAAGTGGTTTCTAAGCACGGATCGGGATTCGAACCTGTGTTGGGCTGCGTTGTGCGTTGACCCGAGCTATGCTTTCTCACCAATGTAAATAGAGTAGGTAATTGAACAGTCAGCTGAGCATCAGGCACGATTGGGTCTATTAGAGAAGGTCCTGTGGGAAGAAGGAGAATGGGTCCATGGCACTCCTGGCCTGGACTGCTGTGGTCCTGTGTAATTTGTGTGGTCAGTTTGCATGCGGTATGCTGCATGCAAATGTCCACACTGCAGCTCCACCAGATTATGGAACTGTTAAAGGCAATGCATTACTTCATGATCTTTCTTTGTGACGGTGCCCACATAAGTGCCCTCTCTAGGGCCTCCTTCACCTGATGGCTGAGGAGAGGTGTTAGCCATAGCATTCGCTCTTCTGTCAATGATAAAAAGCTCCCCTATTTTGTATTTGAATGCATTTAGAGTTACAAACTGGCAATAGTGCAGACTGCACTCATAGTTTTACCCTTGAGTTCTGCCAGGGTGGTATCACGCTTACGAGAGTTGTATTTAAGAATCAGATAACTTTGCTCTGTCCAACTAGATAGGAAAAAACAAATTGGGCAAAGTGGGTGTGTGGAATGGGGGAGATCTGGACTGGGGGACGCCAAGAATTGTGTTTTTCCTCCTTTTGTCTCTAAACCATAATATTAGGAGTACAAGCACTTTAAACCCTTTGCAGCCATGTGGCAAAGTGCTTCCCTGTGAATGGCGAATTTAGGATCCTGACTCCATCTTTCTACATCTGTGCCAGATCCGCCACAGTATGATTTATGTGGGTGGGACTAGTGGTTCCGTGGTACCCGCCAGCTCCTCTGCCAAAGGTCCTTGGAATAGAGAACCATTTTTTGACTATGGTAGAGCTCCATGAGTGCTATTGCTTTTAGAATTACATCCGTTGCCCAATGGCCCATCTGTAAAACTAAAAGCAGTTTAAGTGACGTTTTGGGCTGATTGGCATGCTCACACCCTCGGGCAGAAGAGTGTAGATGCCAGGGCAAAGCACAGATGTCCGACTTCCGCACTTTTCCACCACATCTGCACATCCAGATCCCTTGCCGGATGCAAAGTCTGATTGGGAATCCTGCACACGCTGGCTTCACATGCAGCCATGCATGGCACCACTCTGCTAATCCAGAGCGGGTTTTGCAAAAGGCCATGTTTCACGAATTGGGCCCATGGGCCAGCAGGAACACAGCACCGTGTGTGAAATTGAATGGTGCAATGGCAGACACCATTGCAGGTCCCTGCTGTGCCAGAGATCTCCCTGGATGGTCCTCCTAGATGCGGTGAAATGCAGAGACCTGACCGCAGGCATGCAGCCAATTACTGATCAATCTCCGCTATTTGTGGCGATGCATTGGAATCATGGACGCGGCCGCAAGCGTGCTGACGTGCAGCCAGGCGCGTGCTCACCCACGGTGGTTCCAACATCAACTAAGTGGCGCTGTCAGCAGAGAGTTTGCAATACAGCTCCCTGTCTATTGAGCTACAGCTCTACCCAGGCTCTTAACAACACGCGCTCTCGCCTACAGCCATGGTCGGCCTCTTGGGATCTGCCTAAGGTTTCTTTTCACTGAATAAAAAGACCGATATGCCTCTGTTTCTTGTACAAAACATGTCTCAATTACCAGCTGTCACCCCAGGCTTGCGCTCACGTTCCGCTCCTGTGGGTGCATTTATTTCAATCCTTTTATCATCATTTGAAATATTTAGTGCACTTTAAGGTAAAAAAGTTGTTTACGCGGTGAGATCTGAGAGCTATTGATGGTGAAACATACAGTCAATGCACAAACAGCATAATCATATCCTTACAATCACTTGTATGAATAAAGGCAAGCACTATAGGAGGGGATATAAGATACACAAGCCAACCGTGCCTAATGTTAGCGGCAAGTCCCTCAGGACGCACGCCGGAAGGCCTATGCCGCGCGCATACCTGGGCTCAATGCAGGAATACTCTATCTCTCCCTACCTGCATTCATGAGCCTAGGGGCACTGGGAACAGCTCTTGTTAAACACCAGTGATTTCTGAGGCAAACGGGGTGGGGTGTTACCCTGGGATTTCTTCACCCGCAGGATCACCCGCCCAGCAGCCAAGTAAAGCTAGATCTCCACAAGAGAGCCGTGCACCAATGACCACCATTTTGTCAGCCTCAGAGGAGTAAAACTAGATAGAACACTCCCTACAAGTGTGTCAGTTTCAGTTCTCCCCAGCTCCACTGGAGCCTAACTACTGGGGTTCAAATGCGGAGCACCCACACATCCCCCTTTAGCCTGCACCTTAGCGGAGTCCCTTCCCCACCCCGACAGGGCTCCTTGAAACTGCAACCAAGTGTAAAAGTTTAAGGACAAGCACCCTGGCAGGTTTGGGTTCTTGGATATGATCACGTTTTAGTATTTCCTCTCTTGTTGGTCCCAAGGTCGCTCTGATTCTGCATGTTTGTTGTGGCAGCTAGATGTCATCGCAGGAGGTGTGCAAATGCAGCCTAAGTCGCACTGCTTCCTAATGTCAATATTGCACACCTCAATGGAACGCAAACTAACACCACTAGATACAAAGATCACAAGGAAAACAAACAGCGGAAAAAAGCCAGCATGGCAAGGAACAATGACACTGGAGTGTTTTATACATTTTCACATTTCATGTGATTCCTGTGAGTTGGAAGCACCAGAGAGCCAGGGTATTCCAAGGGTTAATTGCTTGAGCCAAGAGCGTTTTTTTTTGCGGTGGTCTTGTATGCAGCCGGCAAGATTACTAAAAATCATGTTCTGCAAGGTTTTTTTTGGGGAAAAGGGCAGGAAATTGTCTGCAGAATAGCATGGGGGCAATGCCATGCAAACATTTGAAGACCATGCAACAGATATTAAAAACAATGTGCCCATAGACCGGGAGTCAGTGAAGAGTGCGGCACAGCTGAGAACTCGGGTCCTGGTTCTTGAGCAAAAAATCAAAATGGACCACCACATTTTGAATAGTCCGAAGACTTTAGTTTTAGAAGCGAGGAGGGCCAATCTAAATTGACGTCACGTGGGAAAGTGTGTAGCTAATCTGATGTCTCACTTTCAGATGATGAAGTTTGGTATAAACTGCAGTACCTGGCATAACTGAAGAAGCTTGAGGAAGGAGCCTTTAACTACAGCACCAATACTACAGCACCAATGTGGGAATGCCCGAGACTGGAACACCAGGCGTAGGTTGGCTTCCAACAATATCCCAAAGTTCTTAACTTTCAAAGGCAACCTAATCTCTTGCCTAAATAAAACAATTTGTGTGGGTGGACCAGCGGGGTCTGCAAAAGGAGTTTTGGCTCAAACAAAGGTATCTCAGTTTTAGAGGGGTTTAGTTTAAATCCACTCTCTCACAAACATCGGCCAACCTGCTTCTCCCAGAGGAAAGGGGGGTGTATTCCAGAAGTGGGCCATTGGCTTGATAGTATCTTATGCAAATTATACTCTGTTCATCATTTGCATAGGAATAGCATTTCAGGACCAGTGAATGGACAATGTTGAAATGGGGCATTAGATACATGTTCAATAATAGACTAAGGGTATCCCTGTTGGAACCCAGCCTAGAGCTCTCTTTGGCATCTAAAATAGAAAATGCTGGGGAGTATGGAGGGAAGGTTCCCTGTGCAGTATAATGGTTTATTGAGACAGAACCCTCAATACAGGGAGTTCCTTCCCTCTCCACTCCTGGTGTAAAAAATAAACATGTTTAATGGATTAATTTATTCAGCCCTATATCCAATTCATCTAATACCCCATGGTCCCCTCCCCCTGAGCTACCAATGAGCCAAGAACTAGGCTGGTGTACAGGAAATAAGTTTAGGTTTATTTGGATTAAATGTTACGAAACTGAAATGTCAAACACCAATTTATCCATGGCACAACACAATACACTTCTCTCAACATAAATAAATCACAAACGTGAATTGAAAAGAACACAAATCACAATTCTTTACTTTCTAGAAATTACACTTAATGAGCACTGGTCATTGAATACATTGATAGATGTAATTCTGTGCAATTTAGATATTCGTGTGCACTTAAAAGGCTAGCAGTTTATTTTGACAAACTTGTGCAAATGCATATGGCAATAATTATTTCACTCACACTTTAAATTTAAATTAAACACTGGGTGTTTTAGCAGTTTGTTTTTCAGACCCCCCTGCTATGATCTGGGTTGGGGAAGAAAAATTGGAATGATCTTGAAATTTTTGATTTTCTTCCCCCTGTACTGAAAGGCCTGTGTTAGGGGAAAGTTGGACAAAATGATTGGACTGATCTAAGAACAAAGACACCCCTCTTCCTTAAAGAAGTCGGGGTCAACAGGACAAAAAAGGATTACCCAATTAAATTGTAGGCTATAGTTTTTCAGCGCACACCGAGAAGTGAGTTTTGTTAATTTCAAATTTTAACAAAAATCACCCCGTTGTGTTCCAACAAATGATGAATTAATTACATTAATCTTTTTAGTTAAGTAGGCTAAGGATCTACACTGTTCCCCCCTAATTCACCTACCCATTACAAAGGCAAAGGATTCAAAGCAAGCAGACTCCCCACCTTTTGGTTTCCCAGTGCTCAGTTCTTCTTGCATAGAAAAACTCTGTTTAAAGTTCAGGAAAGCCAGCTGCATTTCAGGACACTCTGGAAAAATAGGACAGGGGTCTGCTCACTCCACCCTCAAGGATGGCCTGCCGCTCTTAGACAGCTCCACCCAGATGCACTCTTAAGAATCTCTTCTGGCGTTCCCTTGCAGCTGTCAGATGGTATGTTTCAGCAGCCCTCCTGATGGTGTCTTTCCACAGTTCTGCCACTACCTCCTAGTGCATACCCTCTTATATAGCTGCGATGACACCATCAATTTTACAATCTTGGGGGAGTACCCTACAAGAGTTCTCACAACTAGGATTGGACAGTTACCCTTCTCTCTCCTCCCAAATCCAGCCTCCCTGTAAGGATTCGTTTAGGGGTTTGGAGCAGACATATGGCAGCTTCATTTACAATCGCCATCTGTTCTCATGTCAAATTTTGGCAAAAATCTAGTTATATGGCAAAACTTCATAATTTTACTGACATCAGTCATAGTAGATATATATTCTGATTCAGCTAATCATGGGGAATTAAATGGGATGACAGCCAGGTCTGCACCATTTTGCGCACACATGTGGCTATTTTCTGCCATTTCATTAAAACACATAACAGCTGAATATGTAATTTATACCCATATTCATAATTTTACCCTCAACTCGTTCATCAACTCTCACATTTGGAATATTTTCAGATCAGCCAGAAACAGATCTTAAATGGCCATTACAGTTCCCTGAGTCGCAGGTGGATGAATTTTATATCTCCACAATTGCCTGAAAATTACATAAAAAATGACACATATTAAAAAAAATCTGACTTATGGTTGCTGGGAAAAAGCCTAGTTATAATAGTTATTTTAACTTAATTGTAAATAATCCGTATGTCCAGCAAATGGGAGCTCTGCATCATTCCAACATTTGCATCTCTGTTCACGTTTTTTTTTGTATGGGTCTCTTTGAAGTTGGTGGTTTGCTCTCGGTTACAACTCGTCAATAGGAGAAGCATTTGCTGCACTGTAGAAAATGAGCTGGGCCAGGCCATGTGATTTCACAAGGCCAGTCCTCTAATATGGAAGGGACCACTATTTAGGCATCCAATTCTTCTATTTCTTTCAAAGTTCAGCTCTTCCTAATTGTACCCACTGTCTTCACACGCCCCCTCAACATTCTGGGTATGCACATGCCAGGGCAATTTGTCTCTGCACAAAGCCTAGCTTTCGGGGACAACACCTTTCAGGCAGTCCACATTTTATTGCAGTTGTAAACACTAGGAAGCCAGCCTTCTAGTGGGGGAGTTCTTTGTGGCATGTGTCCCACAGCCAGCAAAAAGGGTTCATTTCTGGCCTACACAAACTTTTTCATGGGAACAAAGGGGCTTTTCTGTTCAAGTGTCTGCTGATATTTTGCATGCGAAACATAACATACATTACTTTTTGTCAACACGCACCTTGTCTTTTTCCTTGCCATTTTTCTGTTAGCAAATTTAAACTGCAAACGCACATCCCATTTTTCGCGTGAAAGGGACCTTTCATTTTGTTCTTGCTTAGTGACCTAAAATGCTCCTTTTCCTTTGGTATTGACTAGTAGGCCTTTTCCACATGGCTCTTCAGTTTGAACTTGAAAAATACACATGCAATGCCGTTTTGGGGTCAGTGTTTAAATATCCTGATTTTCATGTGAAAGGGACCTTCAGTTTGGGGCCGTTGAATGCACCCCACTGCAGTGAGGTTGAATCAAGTTTAATACATTTCAACTAAGACATTTGAAGGGATTCTTTTTTGACGTTAAAGTCTGCAGGGTGTGGACTAAACTTACAGAGTAAGGACTTTGACAGTTAAGACTTGGGGTATTACAAATGACTAATGAGGTATTGGCCATTGTAATATCTCCTTCCTGGTGAGCTAAAAATGAATACAACCAGAATTAACAATGCAGACATAATTGATTCTAACCTCTTGCATTTTGTTACATAAATACACGCATTGACATTTGGGCTTTCCCTAATATTGTTAGTCCTTTAATACTGAACTTTACCAAACCATTGGTCCTCATGAGTAATATAATCTATAGTCATAACACCAGTCACTGCTGTTGAGAAAGGAATGTCCAATGTAGTTACAGTGATGACTCCTATACTGTTTATCTTAATGCTTCCCCTGTTGTTCCATTTATAATGTATATCCTTTCCAATCACAAACCCTTTCAAATCCCTATGTATTCAGTAACACTTCAAAGGGTAATCCCTTACTAATCCCTATATATTCAGTCACTTTGAACCCCAATCCTTTGCTAATCCCTATATATATTCAGTAACTATTTCAATCCCAAACCCTTGTTACTCCCTATATGTAGTCAGTAAACTTTACAATTTCAATCCCTTGCTATTCCCTGTATATTCAGTAACCCTTCCGGTCCCAGTCCTTTGCTAATCCCTATATAAATTCAGTAACGCTTCCAATCCCAAACCCATGCTACTCCATATATGTAGTCAGTAACCCTTCCAATCCCAATCCTTTGCTAATCCCTATGTATATTCAGTAACTCTTCCGATTCCAAACCCTTGCAACTTCCTATATGTAGTCAGCAACCCTTCCAATCCCAAACCTTTGCTAATCCCTATATATTCAGTAAGACTTCCAAGAGTAATCCCTTGCTATTTCCTGTACATTCTGTAACCCTTCCAATCCAAGTCCTTTGCTAATCCCTTTATGTAGTCAGAAACTCTTCCAAATCCAATCCCTTGCTAATACCTATATGTAGTCAGTAACCCCTCTAATCCCAAACCTTTGCAAATCCCTATATATTTAGCAACCCTTCCAAAAGCAATCCCCTCCTAATCCCTGTATATTCAGTAGCTCTTCAAATAGTTATCCTGGCTAAACACTATTTAGAGCTTTATTTTGTATAACCCTATATAATCCTTTGGCACCAATGCAATGGCATCTGTTTCCAAGGCCAGGGCCTCCATTCTGTGGGATTTTAGTCATTGTCTGCATGGAGCAGATGATGGCTTAGGGATCCAGGCGGTCAACCTGGGTTTTCACTCCAACATTCACTCCATGATTGGCCATAAGGGCCGTGATGTAAAATGAATGCACACATCATAACTATAGATCCTAAGAACTCCACATACACACATGTCCCACATAAAGCAAGGCAATCAGAATCAGTAGGTATCGAAGCATCAATGCACTTCAAAATTGGATGATTTCCCACAAATGTCTCTGCAGGTTTTCCTGCATCTAGTCCATTTTCCAGGCCCATCCAAACATGCCCAGTAATATGTCACCTTTGCAATAGCAACCTTTTGTTAATCCCTATGTAATTTGTAGCATTCTCATTAGTAATTCCTTGCTAATAACAATATCTTTCTCAGCCCTACATCATCCTTATTATGTCTAATGGTGTGACTGACCCTGGATCTGTTTTCTTGTATGAGACATGGATATTCTATTTTACTTTTAGGTACACCGGGTGAGCCTGCTGCTCATAGAACGAGATAGTGTTGCTTTGCTTATGTGCCTTGTCTACCTACAAACACTCCCCATTGCAACTGGGAGATGATGAGGATCATTGTTTGCCAATAGAATGGCCTGTGCCAAGGTGAAGTGGTAAAGATGTCCTTCTATCGGGAGGAGACAGCCACGGTTTCCATAGTTGGATTACTCATGTCACTCATATGTTAATTCTAAACCTTCCAGCCATCACCTCTTTTGTTTTGCTGTAGTCACCACAAGTGGGACGGGTATGCCCAGATGTGGGTCCTGTTCCTGCTGGGCCTAGTGACCCAAGCTAAACCTCACTGATGAGGCACAACGAGGCCGGAACATGCTTGGGGATGCTTGTGCTCTCGTGCAGAGGGGATGGGACCAAGCAGTTTGGGCTGGACTGCCCCTTTTGGGGTAGGACCAAGTCTGATTTGCATGTGATCTTTCCCCTTTTGTAATAGCTTGGCAGGCGAAGCACGATGGTCTGGAGGGTTGCCCAGAGCAATGCCAGAGGTTAAGATTAATTCTAAACCGTACAACCATCATCCTATTTGTTTTGCTGTACTCATACTAGTTGAGACTCAGCATCATAAAATAATGAGGGTTGGGCTTGCATTCAGTGATATGGACAGTTGATGAGTGTGGAGACAAGCAGACACAGGGGAAGGAGTTGGAGGCTCATGAAAGAGGGAAAAAGAGATAGGAATTAATCAGGTGGAAAGCGAGACATTCTGCCTGCCATAGACCGTTAATGCTCCCCCTTTCTAACAAAACATTTCTAACTCTCTAAGCATACC
Source organism: Ambystoma mexicanum (assembly GCF_040938575.1). NCBI lineage: Eukaryota > Metazoa > Chordata > Amphibia > Caudata > Ambystomatidae > Ambystoma > Ambystoma mexicanum. The sequence goes on along the minus strand of NC_090930.1, from coordinate 139,490,479 downwards.
CATACGGGAGTCATGTAGAGAGAAATTTGTGGTATCCACGCTTAGCATTTTGGTCACAAACCATCGGGGAACGTGTCGTGATTCAAACGCTCAGAAAGGAAGCCGCACCCGGTGGTATGAGGACATAGCGGCCCAGTAGTTCTGCCTGTAAATTGTTCTGGGTACAAACAACTGCATGTTGAAACCACGAAAATCCAAAGCCAAAAACATTGTCTGGTGCTGCCTGAAGATATCTGGCAAAGCATGATTAAATAATGCACCCCACATTTTGTCTTACTATGCCACTCTTGTTATTGATAGAACGACCACAAACATAAAATTGTATAAATATAATTCAACATCAAAAACGTACTGATAGTTCCTTAAACAGCATAGCTTTGCTTCACAAACATTTATTATAGTTTAAAACGTCTTCATGCACTATCTTTCATTAAACGTAAGAAGGGTAAGGCCATGTGTAAACTGCAAGCTGCCATTTGCAGTCGTTAGCCTTTAGATCGCCATCTTTTGGTTTGCCGAAAAAGCCTCCCAAGTCGTGGATCCCCTATAGACCCTGGCGAATCCCTCATCTAGTGTCAGGCAGAATGCAGAAAAACACCTGATGAAGAATTAACTTCTCAAACCCTATTAGACACCATCATTAAGGAAGGAGAAATTTTGACAGTGGGACTTATTCTTATTATTCTTATTATGGTATCTATTGAGCGTGGACCTAATTTTGACAAGCAACAGAGTACTACTTTACAGAGGCATACACCAATACAGATATATAACAGAGCACTTTAGAGAGGCATACAACAGTACAGATGCATAACAGAGTGCTTTTCAGAGATACCAGAACAGATATTCAGCGGGGGTTAGGCTACAGAGGGGCACAGAGGATGGGTACAGCTGCACCGGGTGGCGGGGAGCAGAGAGGCAGGCGGCTTCTAGCGAGTCAGGTGCTGCGATGGGGGACATGATGGACTGATGTTGAGGAAGAGAGATTCCTTGAAGAGGTGGGTCCTGATTTCTTTTCTGAATTGTAGGAGTGTGGGGGCGAGTCTGATGCTGACGGCGAGGAGGTTCCATAGGCTTGCAGCATAGGCAGAGAAGGCTTGTTTTCTGGTCCGTTCCTTTTTCCCGGAAGTTGAAACAGATGTATGAGGAAATGTAACACTGATACAATGAATTAAAACTCTGCCCTTATATAAGCCGAAAGACCTCATCAAATCCACACATATTACCACCAAAATGACTCCACCTGAAATGTGGCAGAAATAAAACCTAGGTGGATTGAATAATGGTGGAACCACAAAAAGAACTCACACCGTTCCCCAAAATTCCACAGGCTCACATGAAAACTTCAGGAGCCATTTTGCTTCCCTTCCTGGAAGCCCATCCTACACTGTTGCAGACCAGGCAACTGGGAGTGGATGTGGAGAGTGGGTGGGGACAACAGAGGGCAAGCATGAGGCGAAGGGCAAGAGTCCTGACGGGATCTGCATTCTTAGCTTTCCGAATGTTTGAGTTCAGCTGCCATTATACCTAATCAGCATAGTCAAAGGTTAGGGGCATTGGGAGTCTTAGTCCAAAACATCGGGAAGGCACGCAGAGTGCAGGCACCTGCTCTACAGGAAAGGGTTAGCACCCTGGGCACTATGGGATGAGAAAACCTGAAACATCGGGGTTACATTGAAAGTGCAATTTTGGCTGCACTTCGGTGCATAAACTACATTCCATAACACGGTGGGAATGACACATTCGGAGAACAAGCCCATACTCCTGAAGATACTGACCTGGGTCACGATTGCCATGTTGTACTGGGACATTAAGCACATATCGAAACAAGGCCGACAATTAGGGGCATTGGAATTCAGGCAATAACATCCTGTATTGCACTGTTATCAGAGCCCTGTGGACTAGGCCGAGCCTACCTGCCTACAGTAACAAGTTTAAATCCCGGCGGTGCCAACAGAGCTGATAAATTGAGTACCACCTACCACTGTCATTATTCAATATTATTAACAGCTATATTACAGTACTTTGATAGGGAAAAATCTTTAATGAAGAATTGTACAAGTGTGATATTATTATTATGTTCTGTAATATTTCTGCATGACATTCTAATGTAACTGTTCTGTCTTTTAGCACAATTCTCCAACTATGGGTATTGGTGCTTTTTATAATCTGTTTTAGGTAATTGATGCAGTTGGCGGCAAATCTCAAAGGAGCAGGTGAGGCCTTTGCAGAGGGCATTTAATGGTAGTGCGTGAGTAACGATGACGAGGAAGTGCTGTTTATAAGCCGTTCGGTGTGTACAGTCTGGTGTAGACCACATAAAGGAAACCAGGGGCCACATTACAGAAAATGTGTACTGCAAGTATATGTCTGCACAGTATAAGCACTATGCCAAAAATTGGCCTAGTGCAAAAAACCTTCTCTTTCAATGTATGTTTCTTTGCACAAGGACAATGTGGGCTCAGCCTCGGCACTTATTTCTGAGCCCCAGCACTTATTTTTAAGCCCAGCTTGATTATGTTGCGGTGTTTTGGCAACTTTATTATTTATAACTGTCAATCATAGTGACATAACAATCAACAACAGTGTTCACTGGCCTGGGTCTCCGTATCCTGGGCTGGCTCATTGTTATTTACAAACCTGATGACCCAGGTTGTCACGACAAAGAATGATATGCAAGCTGACAATCCTAGGCACTGATGCTAGCCATGTCCACACGCGTCTCCACTCAGCCTGCATGGCATTGCTGCACATTCTCTAGTGTAGTAACCATCAGGGCAGCTTGACAACAACAGGAGAGTCACCAGCCAACAGCCCTAACACAGGGGCAAAGTCAGTGAATATACCCATATCGAACAGGAGAGCCGGTCACGAGTGCCAACCTATGCAAGACCATCTTGCTGCAGTGTTTGACAGGTAGCTCATCAGTTCAGTAATGATTTTGTCTACATTCATCCATCAATTGATGATAGGAGGAAAACACGTATGCTCTTCTTTCCTGTGGTTAGATGGTTAACATGCCCCACTTGACACCGATGGGATTATAGCTACATGGTAACGATGATGTGTTTTAAAGAAACACTTTAACATTTATTTTATTTCAAGACACAATTAATATGTTATGTTGATTTCACCCTCAATGAACCAGTGGGAGTTGGAGCTTTAAACCCAAATATGTTGACAACGTATGGAGCAGACGTGTTATACTGCATGGAGCAACAGTGGGTGGTGTCAACAGTAGACAGCGAGCTACCCCTCCCCCATGCAAGAAGATATTGGGCACTGCCACTTCGTTTCTCACCACTTAAGCAGTGGGTAAACGTGTTGTTGGAAGAGGCAGATATTTGGTGGCATTTTTAATATTAGTCTTATAGCAGTGAAGGGCGCATGAAAAGGTCAACTTAGAATGCATGGCCTGTTGCATACACACAAGTCCACCTTTGAACACCCTTCTCCAATTTCCACTGCTCCCGAATGCACAGAGAGAAAATATCTCTCCTTGTCTTTTTGCATTTGAATCAGAAGGCATGTTTGATGTTATTATGTTGTCATAGAAACACCCAGAGGCTGACACCAGGGCAGGAAGTCTATCTCCTCCAGATTCTGTATCCCACTTTCTATGGGCAGCAAGCAAGGGATCTGTTAGCTAGGCAGGGCAAGCAGAGCATGGTGTGGGAGGAACCCAGAGAACGGCCACTACCCAATCAGAAGATGAACCTGTGTCATAATAGTTAAAGATAACCTTTTCATAAGTACTCAATCTTGGCCTGTTGCCCCAGCACACAATGAGTTGCCCACCAGTGTCAGATTATCTAAAATGTTACCTCGTGCAAAAGAATCGCGCAAATGAAGCAAGCATCATTTTTTAATCCAATCCGCATGATCTAAAAATGGTTTCACTAGAGCAAAAAATGAATCAGTCTGTTCCTGTGTTTACTGCATGGCTTAAAAAGAAATGTAGTTAACACATTTATTTTCTTTTTAAGTTACTGTTATACATGCAGTGTTTGTAAATCATGGTTTGATGCCAAGACATCATACCTTAGATACCAATGTAAACATGTTCAGTGATGCATTACCCTCTTTCTGCCTGCCACCCTTCCATGACCTCGGTTACGGAACCAAACACGTGTGTGTCTGAAATGCTTCTAAATTCCAGGGACAGCACATAATGTGGCGTTAGTAACCCGTTCCACGGGCTACACCTGGGGTAACGACCCAGCAGCCTGAGTTAACGGCTCGGACGAATTAGCATCCCGGGTTACCAAAGCAGTAACCCAGGGTGCTAAAGAAAAAAAGTATTTTCATTCATTGAACGGGACGCCGCGTGCATCCCCTTCAATGAATGAAAATACTTTGCCAAGATGTCCGCCATGGTTGTGGAAGTGTCAGTGCAAGGTCTTACCTGCGCTCACTTGTTTTTCTTTTTTGAGAATAATGGTCTGCTGTCCGCAGAAGCCACTTTCCTGCGAATTCAGACCAGGATTGGTGACCTCTGGGACAACATCCAAAAACGAGGGGAAAAAACCAAAGGGAAAAAAAACCCTCTGAAGAACACTTGAGGTAGCCAACAGGAATGCAGAGGAATTACCCAGATGGAAGCTCACGTTGGGGTGATAACAAGAGGAGGGAATCCCAGTCAAGAGGAAGGGGAGTCAGGAGAGACAGGAGGAAGAAGTTAGGGCACTGGAGCAAGAATGAATCAGGACTCAAGGCAAGCAGGTAACAAGCGAGAAGAAAGGATAACAAACGCAATAAGGCTCAACTTACCGTTCCGGAGACTCTGTGATATAGCGTTGGTGACAGGGAACTAGAAATGGAAGTGCCGACATACTGGAAGGGGCCTCCAGATCCATGGCGTCCGCCATCTTGGAGTGCGATCCATCAAATAGGAGAGATTGCAGACCCTGGAGGGGCCAAAACCGCCAAACTCTGCGGTGAAAAGGTAAGCGAGACATGACAGGAAGGCGGGCCCCATATGGAGCCCCTCTCCCATTTCCACTGTGGTCGGCAAGGCAAAAAGATGGGAAGCAGCTGTGGCGGTGGGAGGTGCTACCGCCACAACAATCAGGTAAATGGGGTAGGGCAGAGGGGTTCGGAATAGTAAAAAAACAAACAAGAGGGTAGGGGGAAGATGGCGCTGCGGGGTGTGGGAGGCAGCCAGCGGGTTCCGTAGAGTGCAGGGTGCCCTGGGTGCTATTGGCAAGGCTTAGACCCTCAAGGACAGTTGCTGAGAATCACCCCCTGTTGTGCCTGGGGGCTTGTTTGTACCCACGTTACTCTGTAACACAGAAATAAACATATGAGGAACTACAAAAGGTGTGACTAACCTTTATAATAGTGGCAACGAGGTGGTCAAGGCCCCAGGGTCCATAGATTCTTTTATTGGTGCGTGTTCCTCTGCAAGAATAATTGAATGCTGGGCAGCTTGAAACTACTGGAATTACTCTGCATCAGTCCCCTGCGTGTTGTGTTGTGAATACTGCTACTTTGGAAATACTGACCGTTGCTGTGGTACATCGTTGTGACCGTCTGTCCCAGGACAGTACCGATCTCGTTTCCATGTAGATTGGACTGGATTACTGGGTCTACTGAAGTGCCCTGGGAGGTATTTCTGGAGAGTTTAAGGTGCGGACCAGCGAGCGTCATTTCAAAGTCACTTGTAACCCCGAAGAGCTTGACGAAAGGACCTCATCCATGTGTTTTTGCGCGGGAGAGCCTTGGACAACATCCAAACGTATCCTGCATGTAAACCTTGTGGTAAGCTCATGAATTACTATAGTGGAAGCCGGATACCTACTTGTGTCTGAACATAAACTGTCCCAGCTCTCTCTACTTACAGGCTCAGCAGGGATAACTGCACCAATATAATACTAACATAAAGAAACTGGCATAATGCACGAAAGTGCACAATAACCGCTCCAATTGGCCATATGATAGAAGGACAATACCATTATTTCCTCTTTGGTCGTCTGCTGTACATTACCACTGTCTGCCGCCTCCATTTCTGCCCAATGCTGTTACACCCTCTATAAAGTGGGAAATATGGGAGGAGGACTTTCAGGATTACGTACTGGCCATACATGGTGCCACATACAGAGCTGATCGGTGCAGGGCACTACTAATGCATTGTTTGGGCTTTGAGGGACGCTGTATTTTAAAGAGTTTACCCCAACCCTCCCAAAGAGTTGGTGGAGGTGTAGAAGGCTGCAATGCTGAGAGTGTGAATGCCTGTCAGATGATACTTAAAAAACGACATGGAATTTGAAAATAAATCTAGTATTATCCTCAAAAGATATTACTTTGGTATCACAGAGCAAGACATTGGAGAATCTATAACAGACTTCACCACCGGTTTGAGGATGTAAGCAAACGAATGTAACTTTAAGGACACCTATGATGAATGTCGATGGGATCAATTTATGTTAAAAAAGTTAAAACAATAAGGTATGGGAGGAGATTTGGAAAAAAAGGAGATCCAGTCTGACCAAAGTGTTGGAAATTGCAAAGAAAATGGAACACATGTTGGCCTGCGTGAAGGAGCTGGAAAGTAAAGACAATAATATACCTCACACCGTGAGCATTGAGTAACCGAGAAATAAAAGAAGGGATTTCTCTGCAAAGACAGAACTTATCCCTTGCATGGAAACAAGAGAGTGACCCAAAGCACTCCTGAGCTTCAGCGGAACCGGTATGGTAGAAAAGATACACTTAAAAGCTGCTTTAGGTGTGCAGCACTGCCCATTCGGCGAATAATGTGAATTTCCCAGCAAATAAGGCATTCTGCCCTAAGTGTGGAAGGATAGGGCCTTTACACAAATGTTCCAGAGACTTTTCAAAGGATGGTGTGAGGGAAATCAATGCTGAAAGTGAAGAAGATGCTGCAAGGAGTGTTGCTGATGTGTGCTGGTCTGTGAGCCAAGTGGGTGCAAAGAATGTCATGGGGGAGAAACCCCATGCAATTGTACTTGTTGATGATGTCAGAGTACCAATTCTCATAGACACAGGTGCAGACTACACCGTTATAGAGGATAGAGTGTGGGAAGAAAAACTTTAAAGGGACTAATCTCATGTGTCCCAAAGCGAAAGCAAATGCACATGGCAAATCACAGACTGAAATGATTGGTGTATTCAAAGCGAAGTTAGAGTGTAAAGTAAAGTCAACTGTGGCTGATGTGTATGTGTCCAAACGAGGGGGGAGCCTTTTAGGATGGTATGAACAGCATGAAAAGGGCCTCATAATAGACCCCAGAGTTCTAGGATATGTCTCAGTGGTTAACAAGAATGTAGAGGAGCAGCTGTATACATCTGCAGGAGATCCCGCCCCCCCTAACTCTTCTCTATTGGAGACATGAGACTGTGCCGTGTCTGACACCAGCTGTCGTCCCGATACCACCACGAGTATTTGGAAGGATATATCCTGAAGAAGAACAAGTGTGCAGAGGATGAATCTTCTCACATTAAGGTGCAAGCAAAAACACAAGGATGCCAAGCTTTCAATCATTTATACCATTTAAAAGCTGCAAAATGGACCAGATTGTGATCTCCTGTCAAGTGAGCCAAGGATGGAAATAGAGCTTGAAGTTCCAGACACGATAGCGAGTGCCCTCACTCCCGTGCATCCCCAAAGACGAGAATACTCTACAAGGCCAAATACAAAGATAATTTCATGGCAGAAGGCATGGATGATGAGAGATGCTAGGCTAATTGGGTAGTGAGTGAGCCTCATGTCCTATCTCCCTGCACCTGGGTCTGGGCTTACATGCTGCTAAATAAACCAATTGTATTAGTCTGTATAACGAAGGAACTTATAGTTTGTAGACCAATGAGAAGCTATGTGTCCAATGTTTCTGAAAGGACATGTTTTAAGAGGTAGGCATACGTTGTCCACCTGATATCGGACAGCCAATAACAATCTTAGTGTTAATGGAAATGTGTTTTTAGATGTTTCCCTTAACCAATCCCGACCCTTGATAGGGTTTTCACTATTGCCATGTGGTATCACTCTGATGCATTATTGAGTATAAGAACCATATTTTGTGTGGAGATCATTGAGCGACTGAGCTTATGTCCGTTGATGTTTGTTGTAACCGTCCTGTTTTAGACAATTGTTAACAAAACAGTAACTTGCCATATTCTTGCGTTTGTCCAGTTATTTGGACTCAGAATTATTATTCTGGTGTAATCCCATCCATTACCATATGCACGTTCCAAAGGGCCATAAGCTCAAGAGTGATTCATAGCAGAAGACATTTACAAGGATATCATCAGAGAGCGTTTAGGTTGTTTGAAGGGACATTGTCTTAACATTAATTTGAAAGATGGTCTAAAACCTGTTGTGACGAAGGTCAGGACCTTTCCTATTTCTATGAGAAGGAAAGTAACTGAAGAAGTAAGGAGAATGGAACCAGAAGAGGTTATGGAGCCTATGGAGGCTTCTGAGTGGGCAGCGCCTATAGAAGTGGTACGCAAACCCAATGGCAAGGTACGTTTATGCATTGACCTCAGGGATCTTAACAGAGAGGTCATTGTGGACCATTTTCCCTGACCAATGTCAGAGACATGGGAAGTATGTCTATAGGGGCATCTGCATGCTATCAGGTCAGACAGCACTCTTACTGTAGGGATTTTACTACTTTTGTGACACCAGAAGGCACTTTCTGCTGTAGGGGAATGCCTTTTGGCCTTGTTTCTGCAGCCTCATTCTTTCAGAGAGTTATTCATGGTTCGCTTTGTGGGATGAAAGCTGTCGCATATTTTCAGGATGATATTCTTGTGACTGGTAGGGATTTTGAAGTAAGTACGTGGGTTAAGGAACACCATAGTCCAAGTTCCATGTAAGTAGGTTTATTATCCTTAGATACACACCAGGGAGGTGACATTTAAGGTAAGATATATGGAAAGGACAGAAACTCTGGCACGTACACCCCAGCCAGCTGCAGCTATCTGACACCTTCAGAAAACTCTGGATGCCAACCAACATTCCATGCTGACATCACAGCACACACAAAATTCCAATACAGTGCAGACACACCCCTAAACCTAAGCTACAAAATCTTTAACTGAACATGACCACAGACCTAGCAGGTTTCTGGCAACTTTAAGTGAGGCTGGGTTAATTCTACAAAGGGAGCAAATGCACATTTAGGAGAGAATCAATAGAGTACTTAGGTCACAAACTTAAGTAAGAAAGGTGTCGACCAAGGAATCAGTTTAATTGGTTGGTGAACTGCCAAAGCGAATTTGAAGATATAAAGAAGACTATTTCTACTGCACCTGCTTTGACCAATTTTGATACAGAATGTCTAACAATGATTATGACCGGTGCCAGTGACAAGGGACATGGGGCGGTCATGATGCAGCTACACAATGGTATGGAGAGGGTCATTGGTTCTGGTTCTAGAGCTTTGTAAGGGGCAGAAACAAAATATTCTGTGATAGGAAAGCAAGCACTTAGTGTCACTTGGGCCATCAATAAATGTAAGGACTTTCTGTTGGGAAGAAGGTCTGTGATTCACACGGACCACAAACCGTTGGTAGGAATTTTTATTAGTAAAGGTCTGGACAGTGTGTCCAGGATGATTGTGAGCTGCATAATATCATTGCAGGGTCATGATTTTGTGGTGGAGCATGTCTCAGGGAAAGAGAATGTAACTGCAGACTACCTGTCAAGAAGTGCATTAGAAGGAGGATAGAGTGGTGAAGCAGGACTTGATTGCGAAATAGAAGATCAGGTTTTTGCGGCATGTGGAGAAATGATTAGTAAGCAGCAATGGATGGATGCCACTGCTGCTGCTGATGAATTAAACCGTGTCAGAATGTTCACAATGGTTGACGTACTTGGTCTGACACAGATGGATTGGGTCCATACCACAGGATTAGGGAGGAACTCAGCATAAAGTGCATGCTATTTTGCAAGGCAGGTCGGTTTGATCCCCCTGCTGGCACAAGAAAAAGGATTTTGGAGCTAGGTCATGAAGCCCAATAGGGATTGACCCGAATCAAAGGAATGCTGAGGGCATATTTCTGGTGGCCTGGACTAGATGGTCAGGTGGACAAAATGGTGAAGAAGTTGGTCTTGTGTAGGTATACAGACAAAGCGATGATAGAGACAATCTAGCCTCTCAAAATAATTGAATTGCCTGACATGTGGTGGGATTCGTTGCTGTAGATATTTTCGGGCCTATATATAGTGAGACGGGTAGGAGGAAATAGGTCATTGTTTTGATGGGTCTCTACTCTGAGTGGGTTGATGTGGAGACGGTCATGAGGCAGACACTATAACAGTTATAACATTCCTTGAGAGGGTTTTCCAGAGAGAAGACTATCCCAAGCAATTGCTCACAGACAGAGGGGTGCAGCTGACCTTGACATTGATGAGTGAGTACCTGCAAGGTAAATTAATTGCACATCACCAGTGCTATTTATATCACCAAGAGACAAATAGGGCTGTTCAGAGATTTAATCGCACCCTTATGAAGGGGTAAGGATGGCTGTAGCGGCAGGTATGAGCTGGGTGGATTTGATCAAGGAGAGGGTTTTGCTTACAGACTGTCGCCTCAAGCTACAACTGGGTTGGTTCTATTTGAGGTCCTAAGAAGGAGAAAACCACATAAATCAGTGGGTCCACCCCGGTTGGGAAGGTCTATATAAGTGGAGTGGAGTGAACAGAGGCTGAAGGGGAAAGATGAGGTTTGAAGAGGCAAAATGAAGGTCTGATGAATTGAAAAGGGTAAAGAAAGGTAACCTGATAGAAAGAGAGAGTGTGTGGGTGAAGCAGCCTGTCATCAATAAGAAGGGTGAGAGGAGATATTGGGGTCCTCTATGAATCAAAAGAGTGTTGGATGATGCTTTTGTTTTAGATGATGGCAGAATGTGGAACAAGTGTAGGATTGTGAAGCAGAAGAGAGAGGGAACAATCACTGCATGCCCATAAGGATGCCAGTTGTTCCCTTTGTAACAATGGATCTTTTCTGTACATATGTATATTTGTATATAGAAGAAGGGGAGGTGTGTTATATGGTGAAGTGTTTGTAAATCATGGTGTGATGCCAAGACATTAAACCCTATTTACCAATGTAAACATGTTTACTGTTCAGTGATGCATTAGCCCCTTTCTGCCTGCCACGCTGCCATTGCCTCGGTAACCAAACAAGTGTGCATCTGAAATGCTTCTACTTTCCAGCGACAGCACATAATGCCAAGGCTTAGAGCCTCAAGGGCAGTTGCTGGGAAGAGAAGGGCTCGAGAGACAAATCACCTCCTCTTCTGGCTGGGGGCCTGTCTGTACCCACTGTAATCTGTAACGTGTTACACTGTGGTCTTTGTGTTGTGGAGCAAGACACCTGTTGTTTGAGAGTTCCTGTCATGTGAGTGTGGAATCTATGATGTGATGGAGTGTTTGAGTGCGCTGGGGTTCCAGGATGGACTGTTGGTCGTGGCATTTGGAAGGAAGGTGCTGCCTGGAAGGCTGTGGGGAACCCAATGTCTCCGCTATCTACTTATATCTGCAGCGTCCCACTGTGTGTTGCGTCTCATGATCCTATGTACCCACCTATGACTATCCCGTGTGAATGGTGAACCAAGGGACAATAACGCCTGCACTACAGTTACACATACTGTAAGAGGATTCAATTCAACACTACAGCTAAGTCAATGCCTAGTCTGGGATACTGAATGGAAACCCTTATTGATATATCTTTATGTCCAGTTCATGCGTTCTGGATGACTACCCCTATATAACACCCCTCTCTCGGAATCCCCCTGACCCCACTGAGCCAAGAAGTAGTTCTGTTTTGCAAGTTTAAAGGTTTATTTGATAACTTAAACAATATATATATATATCACGCTTTATAATAAATTAATAATTGAATATCACACTGAATCTGAGCAGTAATCAATAATGGATAGTCTGGCACTAGCACACTTGTGAATAGGAACAGAAGAATAAGGTGGTAGAGAATGCTTTATATAAGTTCAGATGGATGTAATGTTGAATGAAAAATGCAATACAGAAAATACTCAATATGATTTCAACAAAACAATGTAATCACTTTTCTCTGGCAATCCCCTCCCCCTTTATGCAATGCAAGGAAATGGAAGGAAAGCACACAGTTCTCAGAAATGCAATCAAATGTAATTCAGTTCACCTCAGCAAGCTTAGACTACAGAAGTTGGAAACACAGGCCCAAAATGCTTTTATATGTGCTCGCAATGAAGTGAAAAATATGCTAAAATGCTTTTAATTCCCTCTAGAGGTTCAGGGTGAGTGGTATCTAGTTAATATTAGTCCAGGCTCACTCTAGCAATGATACAGGGATGGTTCTTAAGAGGCAAACAAATTTTTAGCAAGGAAAGCAAAGAATCTTCTGTTTTCACACATGGAGAAATTTGCAAATCGCGGCAAAATTCGCGAGTGCGTTTTTCGCGATTACAAAGGAACTACAAGGACTAGCACTATCGTTTTGGGGTCCTAGGACAGCCTAGGATCTCAGCTTCCAGATGAAAGTTACTGCAAGTCTCTAGGACAAACGGTCACAGAGATATGAGCGATATGGTAAAGGTCGTTTTTCAGATTTGAAATTTTAAAGTTCAAAAAGACAAGTGACAGCTAGCAACTAGAAAATGACAGGTGACAGGAGGCAGTTCTACTTAGATTAAAATAGATTGAATTATATTATTTTAACTAAGAGATTGGTTCTTCACAGTTCTGCTGGGTACTCACAATATATTTAGAAATAGAATGGGCCTCGCCACGGATCTGGTCAGGTTTTAGACTGGACTCTGGTCTGGTCTCGGCACTTCACAGTGATCTGGGTCAGCTCTCTGGTTCTGCTAACAGTGGTCTGGGTCAGCTCTGCTCTGCTGGTCTAGCCTCTCTGGATTCTGAATATTGATAGATTTGAAGTCTGGATCTTGCTGCACAGCTTTCTCTAGAGATTGATGGAGGTAAAGTATGGATTTTCCCGGCAGAGCGTCCCGCAGCAAATGGATTTGAAGGTCTCTATCTGTCCTGACTGTCTGCTTTTATGTGTTTTGAAAATGGGTGTGTGTGCAGCATCACAAGGCTCTACCCCTCTCCACTTGTCATTGGCCACTTCATCCTCTCCCCCTTGATTGGGGGAATGAAATGAAGTGTCATCATGATGAGGTCTGTTTATGATACAGAGAACCCACCCCTGTCAAATTACACACAATCTATATTTTGACCAAAAAGACATATTTCATAGCTACACATTTGTTTAAAATTACATGCACCCATCACATATCACAGGAGGTATACCCTGTCCAAATCTGCTCTTCCTGAGAGCTTGCATTCAGAAATGGCAATATTTTGCACTTTTTAACTGGTTTGCAATATCGGACATTACCCCAAATTTATACACATGTGCGCAAGGGGTATGGACATTACTTGATGAAATGTCAGATTTTTAACATGCATACATTTTAAGTAATACCCTCTTAACTGCTAGCTTGCCCCCAGATCATGTTCTAAAAACCTCTTAAAATGTGGGCAGAAAAATCACAAGAATTATGGTATCATTTAAATAATTTTCACAAGTCCGCTCTATGAATGATCCATCTTTTTAGAGTTATGTTCTGGCCCCAAAGGGGTGTGCTTTCCCCCCAGCACAAGGTTGAATTTCTGGTTTTTCCAGTTCTGCCAAGCCAGCTTGCTCTCACAGGCAGTGCTCCTCCCCTTTCCTTCAGGAGGAAGCCACTTTTTACGACCCCCGTAATAAAACATTTGCCTGAGTCAGGACAGGGCTTTGTTCAATTTCCTGCAGAGCCCAGGTAATTCAATCAGAGAAGTGTCATATCCCTTTTGGTGGGAGCAGCAAAAGGGCAGCTAGGCCTGGGAACACAGCTGTTGTGCAAGTCTCAACTCCTGTCGGGGGTAGCTGGTGGGCAGAATTCAGTTCCTTAAGCCAGGTTTCAGATAAAATGTCACTTTTTGTTCCCCAGTTTAAGTCAAGACAATGTTTACATATGCAGCTAGAATGCTGATTCTAAGTTTAAAACTATGACATTTAAACAATTGCAACCTATGTGACACTCAAAAGTAGGTCACTCATTTCTTTTAAACATTTAGATTTTTAGTGTCTTTCAGTCCAAATTTACTTAAACTGCTGAAATCCACAGCTCAGCCAGTCTTGTTATAAACCTTCAAGTCACTTCCGAATATAACTTTACATTGTATCCACCTCTCAGTAAGTCTTTCTTTGGCATGATTTGGGTTCATTTATTCAGTTTTACACTAAAAAAAAAATCTGGTGTTGTTTTAAAACGCCGGCTTTCTGATAGTGGTGAGTACTGGTACTGCAACCATTTTTGGGATTTAAGAAATGAATTCCCCACAATTCTAGGTTGCTTTTGGCAATCAGCATTGCCATTCCCAATGGTTTCAGACTACGGTGTGGGTAGTCCAATGGTGGTTTTAGGCAGTGCCCTTCTGTGCCCATAACATCGGCAAAAATGGGTGGCAGCCTATTCTTCATGCCTTTCCCTGGGCATTTTCTGGGAAGCTCTGGCCATCATGATGTTTTTAATGTCAGTACTGTACAGTTTTTGAGGTAGGGCTCGGATGCATGGGTAAAGACATCCCACAATACCGTGTACCATGCGTTCAGTGCACCGGACGACTCATTTTAACATTTGCGATGAGTTGATCTCAGCGATGGTACAGAGAGGGACTTCAGGACTGCCGTGGGGGAGCAAGGGCACGGAGACAGGCACTGCCCACCAAGGCGATCCCCACACCCAGGCGACGGGAGCAGTTTTGGGTGGCATTGGTGGATGGCGAGTGGATGGTGCAGGAGGGAGTCGATGTCTTTACTGAGTCTGGTGGAGAGCAGTGGCCCGCGAGAGCTGGTGCAGCCCGCAGGCCAATGACGGATAGCGCAGAAAGCAGGTCTCACGTCTGTGCCCCGAGTTGTTCTGGCTCAGGTGGTGCATGGGATGGTGGCAGTGGAGAGGCGTCAGTGGCTCCCCAGAGGGCCATGCTGGCATGCAGGGGACCGGTTCTCAGAGGCAGGAGGTGGTCAGGCATCCTCCATGCCTGGAAGCTGAATGATGAAGGCGCAAAGTGAGGCCATGGCTACGTGGTGCCATGGGTTGGAACGTCAGCCTGCGTTCATTCGCAGCACCGCTGAGGATGCCGTTGGAGGAATTGCTTTAGCCAAGTTGGGTTGCTTTAAAGGGACCTTATTTGGAAAGAGGAGACTATTGGAGAGCACATCAGTGGTTGCCCACAACATCGGGAGTATGTTTGGAGGGAAACGGGTTTGCTGCCGATATCTGCCCCATGTGTCAATGCATTTCAATTAATTTGCGGCAACTGGACCCTGATCTTTGGGCTTGGTTTTTGGACTCCAGCAGGTTTGACAAGGATGAAGAAGAGCTGTAGATTAGTGTGTCAGTGTTGGGGTCGGTGTTCATTTTAAGGTTTGTGTTTTGTGTTGTGGCCCTTTTAGTGGGATAGTTCAGGTTTTTCTGGGGTGGTTACAGGACAGTGTTAGGTCAGAAGGCCTGTTTTGCATTTTGCTGTTTGTGTGTTTGTTGTGGTCTTCTGTTTCGGGTACCAGGATTTTATGTTTGGTGTACTGGGTTTTCTACTTTTTGGCTAGCCATGGACATGAGGGTGTGGGGTAAACACGGGATTTGTGCAGGGGAGACATAATATTTTGTATAAAGTTGGATGCTTACACATAAAATGTGGACATGCGGGTTGGGTTGGTGGGGATGTTTTTTATTCTATCACGTCTTCTATTTGTTACAGATTATCCATTGGAATTGTGCTCGCATTGGTGGTGGTGATGATTTTGTATTTTATCACCATCTATCATTAATTGCAGGGGATGCATCGGAGGTATACCAGCAATGGAGGAAAGGTGGACATGTGGGTGCGGGGTGTTGTCATTTCTTTCATGCATGTTACATGTTGGTTCATGTTGCATGGATGTTTATGGTGAGTGTGTGGTAAGGGTTCTCAAGGGCCCTCATGTTGCTGCCGGAAGGGACCTAGTTGGTTAGAGTGTGGGGTCTAGTTATTGCTGGACGAGTCCAGGATATTTAAACTCACTGTTCTCTACAGTGTTTTGGGGCGGTTCCAAAACTCTGGGCGGGCTCTGGAATTTAATTAACTTTTGGCAATGTGTGCTTGGGCTGTACCTGGTCAGTTTCGCCGGTCAGGACAGTGACTGTGCTGGGTTTGTTGAAGCTACCATTTTGATTTGGTGTAGTTATGTGGGCATTCTGCCTTCTTCTGTTTGGAGTTCTCATAGGCCCCGGCTTTAGGTTTTACTACTGGATTTGTCATCAGCCTTGTTACGTTAAGGATCATTTATGTTTTGGTAGTGTGTGTTGTGTGCCTCCAGTTGGTGCAACGCTGGTTAACACTGATGGTAAGGTTGGGTATTGCTGTTTAGGTGGTGGTTGTGTAAATCTGGGAGGCAGAGTGTTGTAGTTTGATTTGGTGGACGTCTGGCAGGATTTTTGTTTGTGGGATGGTTTGCACAGAGGAGAGTCGGTTAGTGCTCGGGTGTGGCAGGTCTCAGGCTCCGGGATGGCAGTCCAGAGCAAAAGGAGTTCAGTTTTCTGTGGTGGTTAGGTATGCGGGGTGTTTGGCTCATAGGAGGGCAAGTCAGTGCTCAGGGGTGGCAGGCCTGAGCGCCCGAGGGTCTGAGGTGGCAGCTCAGAGCAAAGGGTGTTTTGTTTCTTTTTTTTTGTAGATCTGTTGTATTGATTTTGTTACACATACAAACAATAATGAAGCATATTCAATAGGCAACTAAATACAAAATGACAAAATGGAAGAAGAGATAGAAAAATAAAGAAAATTAAAAAGAAAGGAAATATAAAGAAGTACGGAGTGGGTAGGGGGAGGCCTCAAGCTTAAAATTCATTAAAAGTATCCCAAATATCAGAATATTAGTCTTGCTTTTTTTCATTTTAAGGACACTTTCTCCCGGCTAGAGAGAATTGATAAATCATGCAACCTGTCATCAGCAAAAGGTTTGAGATCACTCTTCCAAAAACTTTAAATGAGTTTCTTGGTCATTAAAAGGGCTCTGTAAACCACAAAAAATTATTCCAACCGGTAGTTTGATACCAGCCAGGAACAGGTGTTTTGTTCCTTTAGTCTCTGAAATCCCGTTTGATTGCAGTTTAGGGTATTGCGTCTTTTTGCCATGTGGGTGCGCTCAGTACTTGAGTTCTGTGATTCTGGTGGTTTGTGTAAGGAAGTAGTGCAGTAGGTATGGTTTGTGATTTCTGTTGTGTTGTTTTCTGGAGTTGAGGATTGTGGATGCTTGCTGTTGCAGATTCTGGTTGTGAGCTTTTGTTGAGTTGGGAGTGAAGTTTCCTTCTGGTCTGCTCACCCCTTTTTGTTAGCGTGTGCATTGGCGATACTAGATTGTGCTTCTGGTCTCACATTGCCTTACCCTTTAATTTCTCTTTTTATTGGTCCTATGCTTTTTCTTACTTCTGGTGGCCACTTTGTGTGGAGGTGGTTCGGGCATTGTGGTGTGCTTTGGAGACATGTAGTTTGGTGGTGCATGTCACTGCTAGGAATTTGTTCTGTTGGTTGTTGAGGTAACAGAGGGAGAGGTGCTATAGTCTGGTCTTTGTGTTGTGGGGCAAGACACCTGTTGTTTTGGAGTTCCTGTCATGTGAGTGTGGAATCTATGGTGTGATGGAGTGTTTGAGTGCTCTGAGGTTCCAGGATGGACTGTTGGTCGTGGCATTTGGAAGGAAGGTGCTGCCTGGAAGGCTGTGGGGAAACCAATGTCTCCGCCATCTACTTATATCTGCAGCGTCCCACCCAGTGTTGCGTCTCATGATCCTATGTACCCACCTATGACTATCCTATGTGAATGGTGAACCAAGGAACAATAAAGCCTGCACTACAGTTACACATACCGTGTACCCTGTCATCAGTGTACCAGACGGCTCATTTTAACATAACTCAAAAATAAACTTATGAGGAACTACAGAAGGTGTGACTGACTTTTATAACAAATACTGACCAAAAATAGCTTTAAAAAACCTCTCAGATTTATTTTGCCATAGTGCAAAGATTTTAGATAATATGGTCTTGGTTTAGCACATAGCCAGTTTGCTCCATTCCATATTATTTTAGCAGAAATACTGCTGCTGATTGCAGTGGCCCAATGTTGAAGGCTGGTGCAAATATAAAATAATCTGGCCCCAGCTGGACGCTGATCCACATGGATGGTGGGGTCTTTTTTCTTTTTAGATGACGAAAAAACAAGGAACAACACGCAAGAACTTAGGAACGGCTCCACTGGCTCCCGGTGGGAGCGCCGATCAAGTTTAAGATTCCGTGTATTGTCCATCGAGCCCCCCACAATGTTGGCCCTCACTATTTGACAAGGAAACTGGAAAGGTACTGTCCAGTACGCAGGCTCCGTTCTGAAACACATGTTCTCCTCCAAATCCCCAAATTTCATCGAAAGCGCCTGGGTGGCCGCTCCTTTTCAGTGCTGGCCCCCAGTCTGTGGAATGCCCTTCCGCTAGCTATATCTGAGAGTTTTGGCTGAATATTTCTCCTTCAGGAAAGCATTAAAGACCCACTTCTTCAGTTCTTTCTTTGCTTCTTAGTTTACTTGTGTTTTGTGTGTGAGCTGCTCTCCCCTTTCAGCGCCTAGATGCCTTCAGGCCATACTCTGCGCTTAATAAATTGCATAATAAGAAATATGTGTTTACAATCTGGGTCCAGATTATCTAGTGAACCAGTGTTGAAAATTGAAAAAAAGCTTTGATAATACGGAAAGGAGCAAACGGAATGTGTCACAATCCGGATTGTCGAATAATGTTTGCAGTGGGGCAAAAAAACAGCATACCTGATTCACAGAGCGTTTTCCAATGGGATTGCGCTTCCATAAAACGCTTCTGTGATGCAGCCGTTTCTGTTTAAAATATATTTTCTGCAAAACAAGAAATGTGTTAGCTACATTAATTTTCATGTCACAGTGAATATACAAAACAAACTAGTCTGCTTCATTGTCACCCTAGTGAAACCTTTTCTGGCTAATGTGGATTGGGGCTGCAGCTGTTTTCTGCATTCTGTATTATCTAAGCAGCAAAACTGGTGCTGAATTGATTTGCATTGTTTTTTGGCGCAATTGCAACATTTTGATGATTTCGCCCCTTCTGTTGCAATGTCTGTAGTTTAAAGGTATCAATGCAATTACGAAGGGGCAAAAGACGAGCCCAGAAGTTAATGCAAGGGATGAGAACGTGATGGATTTGCAGAGCCTGGCGCAGCTGGAGTTGTTTTTCTTTAATGGGAAGGAGACTGAACGATGATTTCACTAACCCGTATGGAGATGTATGGGGACACGGCAGTGCTGGCACCACCACCCCCATTACGCATAGTCCAGATGTCGCAGGAGACCTGCAAGCTCAGAATAATAAGGTGCCAGAGGGATGGAATATTAAGGAGGGCATTACCGTTAAAATGTGGGACGTTCATCACTGTCACAGGATCTGGGACAGAATGCAGCTGCCTGGCTATGCAGGAGCAGGTAACAAATAGGTTCAAGTGTGCAGAGCATCAGGGCTGAAGCCAAGACAGGCCGTGCAGAAAGGTAGCCCCAGCGGAAAAGCAGTGGCAAAGCAACATAGGTGCATGGGGTGAAATGAGACCGCCTGCGGCAATCCAACAGGTCAGTTTAGATCGGGGCGGTAGAATAAGCCCGAGATAGAGTGATCAGGATTTGGTGGATGAGTGATTTCCTATAGAGAACGTTTTTCACTATTTCCTGGACATTGGGGTACATCTTCACATATTGGATGGTAACAGCAATATTGTTCCTAACAGAGTCTTCTGGTGGGTTCTGTGTGATTTTAACGAACCACAAAATAAAGAATGACATTTTAATGACTCCAAAATAACGAAAAAAATACAGAATTTTTTAAAAATAATTTGGGGGTTCCTCCCCCAAGTGCCCTGTTTCGCCATGTTTAAAACCCCACCCCACCAGATTTAACCCCTTAACCCATCCCTACATATATATTTGTTTTAATTCTGTATTTTTTTATTGTTTGAATTCTTTATTTTTTATTAGGTATAATCACGGATACCCTTCTGGTGTATTCCCAGCCAGAGTCTTTGTTTTGCAAGCAGCACACATAGACCAGCCAATCCTAGAGGCCTAGATGATGTTAACCGTGTACCCAAAGTACACCAGTCTGTTGCCCCAGTAGGGTCTGCAAATGAGGCAGAGATCTTTACAATTGATTGCTTGCTCTAAATGTGAGTCCATGCATGCAAAGAAACCTGGAGTGATGGGATAGGGAGGCTTAAGGCTCAGGGTTAGACTGGTTGCTTTGTTCTATTTGACCTATCGTTGTTAGGTGAGAATCTTAGGCAGACCCAGCAAGATGCTATTGTGATGGTCAAGGTGTAACAATACCAAAGCAGATGTCACCATAGGGTATTTGACTAAGGATGTGGAGCTGTAAGTGTGACTTGTTTGTGAAGTCGTCTATGTGAGGGGCGTGAGAAAGAAATGATCACAAATAAATCCCAGCTTCTTGGTGGAGGATGAAAAGGTGGGTGGAAATCCAAGAAAGAGAGCCATAGCATAGAGAAGCGATGGTGGGAGGGATGGGGAGAGAGGCTTGTACCAGAATGGATGATCTCTGTCTTCCTGGCATTAAGGCAAAGGCAATTGTAAATCCTCCAATCCTGGATCTGCAGTAGACGATCCATTCAGATCTGGAGTAGGCAATCCAATCTCGATCTGGAGTAATGATCCCGTTGATCCAATCCTGTATCTGAAGTAGTCAGTCTGATCCTGGATCTGGAGTAGGCAATCCAATCCTGGATCTGGAGTAGGTGGTCCTGGATCTGCAGTAGGCAATCCAATCCTGGATCTGGAGTAGGCAATCAAATCCTGGTTTTGGAGTAGGTGATCCAATCATAGATGCAGGATTGGATCACCTACTTCAGTAGGTGATCCAATTCTGGCAGTAGGTGATCCAATCCTGGATCTGTGGTTGGTGATCTGGAATGTGGTGAAGCTCATCCGGGGGCCCGTTCAGCTAGTTTTTTTCCAGTTTGTTTTTGTTTACTCA